>NC_090925.1:726890982-736890982 GCF_040938575.1 Ambystoma mexicanum
GAGTCCGTTCCATAGGCAATTTGATGTAAACTTGGCCGTCTCGCTATTGACAGAATTTGCACGTCAGCATTAGCACAGTTGCTTGCAGATTGTGCGCTTTTTAAGGCCTCAACAAAGGACCCAATTTTCACTTCACGTGTCAACTGTTGTGGCATTTCCTCCAAAACTTGCTCAGCTTCATTAATATGCGCACTTGATCTGAGCACAGTCACATCTTGGTTATTCAGGTCTTGCTCCGGCTCCAGAATAGTCGTTTGAATTTCACCGCCACTTGTTGTTGTCAAAGGAACTTTCACAAGGTTAGATATTTGTTGTGTTTGAGTTATTGTGTTTGCCACATTTATGCCACTTGTTGTTAAAGGAATTTTCACAAAATGAGTTGTTTGTTGTGTTCGAGATATTGTATTTGCCACGTTTGTCGGGATAGCGTTATGTCTCTCTTACAGTATGAGCGCGGTTTATCTCAGAATTACATACTGATGACCTAACAGTGCATTAATGTGGTTTTAACAAGGCAAGTGCTTCCTTGGCAACCTCAGCAAGCAACCTTTTGTCCTCGCTATTTCGTTTTTGGTGCACTATAGCAGCAAGAGAGCATTCAATTTTGTTTGTCAATTCAAAACTTGTCTGTTTAAAAAGATTGTTATCCCGTTCCAAGTCAATCATTTTTGAATTCATCAACGCAATCAAAGTACCCATATCGTTTACGCTGTCCTTGAGCCGTTCGGACATCTTTAAGAACGGGCACATGGTCATGGTGATAGACGATAGTAAAATCGGTTGCAGTTCTTGGGCGATTTTATTCACAGCATTATCTGAAGGTGGACACACCACAGACTTACAAGAGGGAGATTTGTACTGTACTCATCTTATTTTGGGGAAATCGCTTTCAATGATCGATGATTCAGTGGAAGAGCTATCAGAGGAGGAATCACTTCCACTGTTATAGCGCAAAGGCAAAGCTGCTTTAGGTTTGTTTACCCCATTTATCACTTTCCCAGGCGATTTATGACTGGTGTTCCGCTGATGTACATTTGCTTTTTTCAGCGTGCTTTGTTGAGAACAGTTAATCCCAGTGGAGTCACAGTCATCCAAACGCCTACGCTTTATGGCACCAGTAGAGAGCAAGTTTCCCAGAGAGCTTTTAGTTGTGCCCATTACTGATTTACAAGGCGCTATTGCATTTAGATCCGTAAGTTTCTTCTTAGACCTTGATTGATTTAAATTAGTTAAGTCTTGTAATAATGTATTTACTACATCAAGTGAATTTGACGTTATGGACGGCATTGCCATTACCACACAGTCCTGTTCGCCAAACAATTCACCCACATCAGGTACGATCAGAGTGTTTAGCTGTACATTAGACAGTCCATCCATACAAATTGGTTCTAACACATGGGCACATATATTATTTGAAACCAATGGATATTTTGTATGTTCAAACACCTCGTCCAGTCCTGTTGAGTGTTGGCTATTCGCACAAGTGACACGTTGTAGACTCTCAGAATAGTCCTCATCATTAGCTAACTCAACTCTTGCTGAGGTCACAACATTAGGACAAGTTCTTTGCGTCGCATCCAGAGGGTTACTTACTCCACCTGTACAAGCAAAAAATGTTACACCTGGGCGTCGGGGTTTCCGAGACCGAAAAAATGTTGAATTAGAAGTCGGTGACCCTTTTTGAGACACGTTTCTTTTATGATCCAAGTTCTGCTCTGTATAGTGTGCCTACACTCTCAAGGCTCGCCCAGCAAGCACACTCAAGGAAGGTAGGCTTAAACAAACAGGCACACAAGATTCCTTCAAAAGCTCTTCTGAGTTCCGACTCCAATTAGATTGAGAGGAAGGAGCCGGGCATAAAGCCTCCGCTGCCCCATCCTGAATTCCTGTCGGAAAATCCTTTGGTAAGGTCCGAGCGGTACCTACTGTAAAGTCCGTATTCTGACCATCAAAATACGCTCCAATCTTTACGCCAGGGACATTTTGATTTACATTTAAAACCTGCTCAATGTGTGCAACAGAGGGTTTTCTCGGTTTCGGTTGAGATTGAACTTGCAAGTTAGGTTTCCCGTTTGGCACAATTAAGATGATAGGCACATATACTTACTTACTGTTTTGTGGATCGGCCTGTCATGTTACCAAGAGTGCAGAGGCCCGGCATGCCTCTCCGCAGTTGTAACCGTGTTTGAGGAGGTTGAAGGAGACGAATCTTTGGGCACGTCGCAGAGTGGACAGTAGTTGGCTCGACAGACTCCTCCATTCCTCCCCACGACTCAAAGACTCTAAGATTCAGCTGCCTCTGTGTTCACTCCGCGAGAGTCAGGGTCTTTGTAAGCAGCAGGTCAGTAGATGGCTCTGCCTCCAGGCAGCAGCAACAGAGCAGGAATAGCTGGATTCAGGCCAACCAGCACAGCACAGATCAGTGAAGACTCTAAGACTCAGCTGACTGCGCCTTATATCCCTGAAGGGGGGATGCAAGAAGGTTTCATACAGCTGGTGGAAGATAGGAAGGAGGTGGCCAGGCAGTCGCTTCAAACGGGCCTGGATGTGGCCAACCGTATTGGCTGTTCAATGGGATTGACTGTGGCGTTAAGGAGACAGGCCTATCTACACTCTTGAGAATAAGTTACTCGACATGCCCTTTGAGGGCAATTTTCTTTTCGGCCAGAAAGCTGACGACTCCCTAGAAAATTGTAAGGCATCTAAGATCGCCACAAAATAGCTGGGCCTAGCTGTGCAGCTGGCCAAGCCTACCTTCAGCTTCGCCTCTAGGGACAGGGGCTACAGGCGAAGGCTCAGCTCCCACAAGGCAGGCTGGGTCAGAAGCATTTGTCGTGCTGTGGAAGAGGCAGGGGTTTTTCTTGAGGCCAGCAGGTAGCGGTGGGGTGGCTGCACCCGCTTAGCCGCTTCCCCTTCCACAACTTACCGGATGGTGGATGGCTGTCAGAGCATTGGCCCCAATGGTGGTAAATTGCCTCTAACGCCTGAGCTTTGGAGCTTGTGCGGTGGGTTTATTGTCTGCCTGCCCTTCTTAAAGAAACCTCCTGACAGACCTCCAACACCTCCAAGCCAACCAGGACAGGAGCTCCAGGAAGAACTACAAGCCCTGTTGTTAAAGGGTGCTGTGGAAGAGGTACCTCCTGAGCAGAGAGGATCGGGCTGGTATTCCCGGTATTTCCTGGTGCCCAAGAAGGGAGTAGGTCTCCGTCCCATTTTGGACCACAGGGCCATGAGCAAGTTCCTGAAGAAAGACGTTAAAGATGGTGACATTGAGAGAAATTCTCCAAGCTCTCGAATTGCAGGACTAGTTGGTGTCAATAGATCTGTAGGACACTTATTTCCATGTGCCAATACATCGCAAGCGAAGTAGAGTTCAATAGGTACACTCCAAGTTAAGAAGTCTATGTTGCTAATGTGCCAATACATCGCAAGCACAGGAAGTTCCTGAGGTTCCTCATAGGGGACAAACGCTATCAGTTCAAGGTGTTTCAAGGTGCTTCTCTTCGGATTGACCTCCACTCCAAGGGTCTTCACCAAACTCATTGTGGTAGTCACGGCTTACCTCAGGAGATCCGGGGGCCATGTATTCCCATACCTGGATTGATCCAAGGGAAGTTGACAGGGCAAGTTTTGTCGCACCTGGAGGACACCTGTCTGCTACTGCACAGGCTGGGCTTCTCCCTGAACTTCAAGAAGTCACATGTGATGCCAGTCCTGAGGCTCCAGTTCATCAGGGCACTCCTGGACACCCGGCTAGCGAAGGCCTTCCCTCCCGAGAAGAGAGTCAACTGCATCGTGCAGATGGTTAACTTGTTCCAGACCCATGCCGTCCTTATCGGCAGCTTCCCTCCTCCGCCTCTTAGGTCTCATGCTCTGCTGTATTTTTCTGGTGCCAGAGGCCAGGCTGCGAATGAGATATCTACAATGGCTCCTATGGGGACAGTGGTCCCAGGACCTCTGAAACCTCATGGATGCTCTCATGGTGTCCAGGTCAGTAGTCAACGACCTTGGTTGGTGGGCCGTCAGCAGCAATCTCATGGCGGGGGAACCCTTCTGGCTTTTGTGGCCTCAGGCCAGACTGGTCACAGGTTCGTCTCTGAAGGGTTGGGGTGCTCACTGCAAGGATTTGCAGGTGAACGGCCTTTGGTCAGCAATAGAAGCCAGGTGGCACATCAACAGGCTAGAGTTGCAAGCCATCAGATTGGCCATGAGGGATTTCGTCCCGTCTCTCAAGGGGAAGCATGTCCTGATTCTGACAGACAATACGGTGGACATGCGGTATCTGAACAAGCCAGGTGGCGTGCGTGTCCTCCCCCTCTACAGAGAGGTGATGCAGCTGTGGTTCTGGCTACTGGAGAACCAGATCTCGGTCTCAGCAGTTCATCTGGTGGGACGGAGAACAGTTTGGCGGATGCTCTGAGCAGGCAGAGCATGGTCTCACACAAGTAGGAAGTGTGCCAGGACGTCCTAGAGGAGGTCTTCTCTTTCCGGGGTACCCCAGCAGTAGACCTGTTTGCCAAAAGAGTCCAACAAGAAGTACAGACAGTTTTGCTTGAAAGAATTCCCAGCGAACAGTGCACTGGAGGATGTGTTTCTGGTGGATTCCTGTGATCCCTCGGGTTCCCACTCCCAGCCTCGTCTGCTCCTCCCCGATGGCTTCCTGGCAATTTAGGTTTTGCACCCTCTTCGTTGAGCTGCAGAATGCTTTCCCCTTCTTCCACGGTCGTGATTTGCTGCTGCCTCCCCTCCCAAGTCAATAGCAGTCCAAAAGGAAAGGGCCATTGGTACCTGACGCCCTTCATAACGAGCGATTAAGTAACTGAGCACATTGCTCACCTCATTTGACGTTTGGACTGATCCAGTTCTTGAATGAGGGCAATTTCCATCCCATTTACCGTTAGGCATTGTTGCGCCCTCCCTCTCTCCATATGGTCTCCTTTTGGCCATACAATGTCATAGTGGCCAACATGTCCTGCGGTCTGGCCTCTGGTTCTGATCTTTTAGAGCCCACCCACTGAATTCTGTTGATGCCAATATCCTCACTTTGGAGATTAGGCACCAGTCCCTCAATGTTGCATCGTGCCCTTCAGTTCCTTGATCACTATATCTTCTGTGAGGCCCTTTTTCATATTTTTTTTTCAAATGTTTTTATTGGTATTTATGCATGCCAGCTTAACATTGCAACGATAGACACCTTTCGCAGAAGGCTAGCAAGAAGTGTATTACACCGCAAAAGGGGAACAAAATGAAACATTAACGGAACACAAATTGGGCCCAACAGTGGGCGAGTCTTTGGGTCTCTATAGGGGGGATCGCAGGGGAGATATCTGCTGAGGGGGGATGTCGGGGGAGCAGAATGTCTTAGGGCGATGGTGCGGGTGGTGGGGCTTACCGCGTGTCCAGGTAAGGGGGGTCTGGCTCGGGGCTGGTCTCCACGGCTCTTGGGGCGTCGGCCGGAAGGGTTGGGCCTGACCTGGACTACCTTGCCGCTGGCAGAGGTGGTTCCTGTTCCGGCTTCACCGGCTATGTCTGATTCCCCCATCCCGCGGAGATTGGGGGGGCTGTCTCGCTAGGCCCGGATAATTCCCTGTGTAGTCCAGGAAGGGGGACCAGAT
The DNA here is from genome assembly GCF_040938575.1 of Ambystoma mexicanum. Classification (NCBI taxonomy): domain Eukaryota; kingdom Metazoa; phylum Chordata; class Amphibia; order Caudata; family Ambystomatidae; genus Ambystoma; species Ambystoma mexicanum. The sequence continues at coordinate 726,896,598 of NC_090925.1, forward strand.
TTGTTCAAATTTGGCTGGGTTGCCGAATCTCAGGGCCGTGATCTTCTCCGCTGCCACTGTCTCCCAACATTTGGACCACCACATTTGTATGGTTGGGCCCTCGGGATTCTTCCAGAGTCTGGCCAGGGCAATCTTTGCTGCCGTCAGTAGTTGGGTGCATAAGTCCGCTATGCGACTTGTCAGTGGGAACTGGCCCCTGCCTGTGGCCCCCAGGAGAACAATACCCGGGTTCCAGGGGATCGTGAGGCCCGTTATCCCTCTGATCTGGTCCAGGACCTCTCTCCAGAACCGCGTAGATTTCGGGCAGGACCACAGCAGGTGAAGCAGCATGCCCTCCAGCACTGTGGGGGGATGGCCGGGTTGAATTTGTTTAGGGCTTCCGGTGTGCGGTACCAGCGGTAACATACCTTGTAGGCCCCCTCTCTGTTTGTCGTGCATCTGGAGCTCTTGTGGGCGCGGGTCCAGATCTGACTCCACTCCTCCGGCTCGATAGTTCTGCCAATGTCTTTTTCCCAGTTAAGCATATACAGTGCTTTTTTGGACAGGTCCGACCTGTCGAGCAATTTATACAGGGCTGAAGTTTTCCCTTTGGGGGGATTCGACGAGAGGGTCCGCTCTAGGGCTGTTAGCTCTCTGCCGCCTAGTTTCTTGGCTGTTCCACTGGATAGCCAATGCCTGAGCTGGGCATAGCGGAACCTCTCCGACTCTGGAATCGAGAATTTGGCCTTGCATTACTCAAAGTTTAGCGGGTTCCCATTCATGTAGAAGTCCGCCATGGTTCTGAGGCCCCCATCCTGCCATCTGTTAAAGGTGTTTGGGACCAGCCCCGGGGAGAAGTCGGGGTTGCCCCAGATCGGGGTGAGTGGACCTGTTGGGCTCCTGCACTTCCAGATGTCGGCGGCTTTCCTCCACCTCGACACCGTGTTCCACGTTGCTGGTAATGGTTCCGTCTGCCCAGGGAAGTTGCCTGCTTTCATGTGGGGGAGTGCTTCAATCGGGGAAGGGGATCAGTTCTCCTCCAGTTTCAGCCATCTAGCTCAGTTGGTGGTTGCTTTCCAGGCAAAGGCGTGGGCGAGCTGGGCTGCAAGGGAGTATCTGGCCACGTCTGGGACCCCTACGCCCCCAAGGGCAGGGCCGCGGAGCATGATGTGTTTTGGGATTCGTGGCTTCTTGCCCTCCCATACATACTTCAGAATGGCTCTTTACAGTTTTTGCAGGGCTTTCGTGGGGATGGTTGTGGGGAGTGCCAGGCAGGCGTAGAGCAGTCTCGGGAGCAGGTTCAATTTTAGCGCCAAGATACGACCGAACCAGGAGATTTCCTGCTTGCGCCAGCGGCCCATGTCGGCCTTGAGCTCTTTGAATAGTTGTGGGAAATTGGCTTCATATAATTTCCCCGGGTCAGATCAAATCTGGACCCCCAGGTAGGCGATCTCCGCTTTGGCCCACTGGATCGTGTAGGAGGTCTGTAGTTTCTCCCTGATGTTGCCCGGCATGTTGACTCCCATGACTACCGATTTGGCGATATTGATCATGAACCCCGAGGCTTCTTTGAATCCCTCCAGCTCCTCCCAAAGAGCCTGCATGGACCCCTCTGGTCGGGTGAGGGTGAGCAGAACATCGTCCACGTAGAGTGCTGTTTTGTAGGATTCTCCCTTGAGCTCCAAGCCCTGGATTCGCAGGTTGTTCCGGATCCTGCTGGCCAGTGGCTCCATGGAGAAGGCAAAGATGAGTGGGGAGAAGGGGCATCCCTTCCTGGTCCCCCTTGTGATGTGGATTTTTTTGGAGCAAGCTCCGTTCAGTCTCAGGTGGGTGGACGGATGCTGATAATTGGCGAGGGTCCCTTTCCTAAAGTTCGGGCCGAACCCATAGTGGCGAAGGGTTGCCTCTATGTAGCCCCAGTCCAGCATATCAAATGCTTTGTGCGCGTCCAGAGTGAGCACCACCAAGGGGCAGCCCATTCTGTGCGCTGACTCTATAATATTGATCGTTCTTCGGATGTTGTCCTGCGTGTTGCTACCTGGGATAAACCCTGTTTGATCCGGATGAATTATGTCTGGGAGGATGGGAGCAAGTCTGTTAGGTAAAATTTTGGCGAACAGTTTGGCGTCATTATTCAGAAGCGAGTATGATGCGCAAAGTGTGCAGTCTTTACCTGGCTTCAGGATGAGGAATGTGGAGGACTCTTCCATAGATGGTGTGGTGGCCCCGACATTAGGAAAGAGTTGAACAGGGCGGCCAGCTGTGGAGCCAGGATGTGGGCGAACTTCTTATAGAATGTTGCTGTGAGCCCGTCTGGCCCAGGGGAAGTGTTCTTCAGAGTGCGAATCATGTCGGACACTTCCTCCGAAGAGATTGGGTGCTCCAGGGCTTCTAGTGCCGGGTGTCTAGGGAGCTTCTGGCTGCCCGCTAGGAACCTAGCCCGGGCCGGGGCGGATGTGGGGGGGTCCCGCCATAATGCCTTCGTGATGTTGTGTCATGAGGTTGAGCTTCTCGGCCTCTAGGTAGCATAGGGTGCCGGAGTGGGCCGACAGGCACTGGATGAAGTTCATCGTTTGAGTGTTCTTTAGTTTGTGCGCTAGGAGGCGGTTCGCTTTATTGCCATTGAGATAATAGAATTGCTTGGTGTATTGTAGGGCCCTAGCCGCCCGGTCTGCCTGGTGCATTTCTAGTTCTGCTTTAGCCATTTTGAGGTCGCGGCCGGTGGCTTTGGTTGGGTGCTTCTTAAAACTGGTTTCCAGTTCTATTACTTTCCTCTCCAGGTTGGTTTGGCGCAGTTGGTTCAGACGGCGGAACCTTGCATTGGCCTCCATGGCTACCCCCGGATCACTGGTTTCATTGCGTCATTGGTGGTTGCCCGGGAGACGTCCGGGGTGGCGTTATCCTTGAAGTAGTTCACCAGGGTTTCCGCTAATTCAGCTTTAATGACTATATCCGAGAGAATGTGGTCATGGAATTTCCAGGGCCTGTGGGGGGGCTTCAGAAGCCCCTGGGCGCGAAGGCTCAGAGTCACTGGCGCGTGGTCCGAGATGGTGATGTGCCCTATGTCAATGTCCTCCGCGCAGGGGGCCAGAGGACTCGAGGCCAGTATCAGGTCGATCCTCGACTATCCGTTGTGCACATGCGACAGGTGTGTGTAGTCTCTTGCTCCTTGGTTGAGGAATCTCCAGATGTCCACGGTTTCTGTTTCCCTTAGGAACTCAGCCAAGGCTAGGGCATTAACAAAGTCCTCTCTCGAAGGCAGGAGGGTTTTGTCCAGGTTGGGGTCTGGCGGCAGGTTAAAGTCCCCCCAGATGAGTAATTGGCCTCTGGCGAAGGCGGCTATGTTCGGAAGGAGCTTGCGGAGGAACGGGCCCTGATCCTTGTTGGGGCTATACAGAGCAACTAGGGTGATCGGGAGCTCGACCAGTAGACTTTTGAGTAGCAGGAACCTGCCCTCCGGATCCTTTTTGGTGGTGACCTGGGTGAGGGGTAGGCTGCCACTGACGAGAATTGCGACCCCTCTTTTTTTTTGCATTGCCGAGGCGAAGAAACGCCTAGGGTAGGTTCTAAAGTTGAGGCGTTTCTCGTCGGGCTCCAAGAGATGCGTTTCCTGGAGGAAGACTGTCTGAACCCAGGCGAGCCAACTTTTGCTCCACTAGTTTCCGTTTCCTGGGAGCGTTGAGACCCCCAACGTTCCAGGTCGTCACCTTAATGATCTGTTCCGGGGTGCCCATCCAAAACTTCTGTGGGGAAAAGTTCCATCGCCCTCCACTGCATCAAGACGCCCCGATCCCCCAACGCTTTGTCCTTCTTCTCTTGCGCTCCCCCCAACCCCCCCAATAAACAGCATCTGGGACAGTCTTTAGCCAATGGGGGGCAGGCGACCGGTCCAGCGCGCCAAGATAACTGAAGGCAACGGTGCCTCTTGTTTAAACGGTGAAACTGGTGGAGGGCTCCTCATGGGAGACTCCGGGGAATACCCCCTCCGTTGGGCCAACAGGCCTCGATAGAGGGCTTAGGGGCCAACCTGGCCCAAGAACTTTGGGGAGTTGAGCGATGCCTGTTAGGCCGGTCTCCTAGGGGAGACAGGCTGTCCGGGTCCCGGGCCGGTAAGTTCCTGTGCGTGATCTCCATCTGATGCAGGGCTCGGGTTACGGGGAGCTGCAGGGCTCGGGTTACGGGGAGCTGCAGGCCATTGGGCTGCTCAAGTTCAAGAGGCCGGACGAGGCTTTAGCCATTGTCATTCTTCTTGCTTTTGGTAGGGGGGCCGCGAGGTCTGCACCGCCTCTCGACTCGGGTCCAGGACCTCAGGGGCTCCCGCCGCCCCTCCCCCAGGGCCCGGGCGGGCTCGACCGATGGATCCGGCATCTCCTCTGGGTTCATGAAGCCTGCCGCTTCTCGGGGGGGTAAGGATGTTGCGGGACTTGCCCTCCCAGGTGAAGGACAGGGAGGTAGGGAAACCCCAGCGGTATACAATCTTCCTCTCCCGGAGCCAATCAGCCAGTGGTTTTAAGGCTTTTCTCTTTGCCAGGGTGACCGCCGCTAAATCCTGGTATAGGGAGATAATTGCATCCCGGAAGAGTACCCGGGGGAGCTTCTGGCCTCGCACATAATTTCTTCTTTGACCTAAAAGAAGTGCACCCTCACCAATACGTCTGGCGGGGAAGTGCCACTCTGCCTGGGCCTGGTTCTGTGTACTCTATCGAGCTCTAAAGGGGCCCCATCCGGGAGGGTCAGGATAAAGTGCAGGAGGTCGTTGACGTTGGGCCCCAGCTCTGCGTCAGGGATTGTGGGGGCGATTCCCCGCAGGCGGATGTTGTTGCACCTGGATCTATTCTCGGCATCCTCCTGTTTCCACTCCAGGGCCTCGCACCTAGCTTCCAGCGCCGCAATTCGGTCCGCACCTTCACCAATTTCAAAGTTCTGCTTGAACAGGGTGGTTTCTATTTCTTCCGTCCGAGACTTGACTTCGGCCACCCTTTTGTCCAGGGTCGGAGATCTTGCCTTTCAGTTCCTTTGTGCCTTTTTGGTATTCTTTGGTGATCGCCGCAAGGAGGTCCTGGAGGTCCCCTTTTGTTACCCCTTGAGTTGATTGGTCAGGCCTTGCGTCCATCTGGGCGTCCAAGCCGGGGCCCTCGGAGCGCTCCCCCCGCCTGGGCTTCTCCACTGTAGATGCCGTGAATAGGGCGGAGATGTCGGTTTGCTTCGGGGGCTTGGTATTCCTGGACATTCTGGGCTATGGGTCGCTGGGCCCTCGGGTGTGGCCCCCCGGGTTGGCTGTCCGCTGTTGTTCTGGTCTTTGCCTGGGTTGATTGAGGCGGTGCCGGGCTCCTGAGTGCCCGATGCGCCACGGAGGGGCTTCTGACTCAGCATCGGGGGTCCGCGGCAGTGGGTTACGGGCACCCCGCTGGGCCAGGAGGAGCCGGCCCGATGTATTGAAGGACACAACACCGGCAACTCAGGGATTCTGTCCAGGTGCCTGGCGAGCAGCTAGAGGTGAGCCAGTCAGAAGCGGGCAGCGGCGCAGCAACCTATGTAGGCCCCTGTAGGTCTTCTCGGCCCTGCCACCGCCCGGGTTGACGGAGGGGACAGGAGCAGAGTGTTTGGCTCCCCCGCAGCTGCTTGGGGTCCACGGCTCCTCCAACATGCCAAGTGGGTTTAGGGGTTCGGTGGCCAGGGGGAGGGGGGAACAGGGACAGTCCCCAGACTCGAGGCTCTTCACAGTTCAGGCCCCCTCCCCCTGGCGTCTGGGCACAGAGGCAGGGCACTATTCTTCTGGATGCGGCCCCGCGTGTGCACCCGTCCAGGAGCGGGGCCGCTATCCCTCAGCAGTTCATTCGCAACCAGAACACTTGGGCCACCCTCCCAGCTAATGCCTGCCTCAGGCGAGAGCGTCGCTGCTGCGGGTGACGGTGGCGATGCTCGCAGAGGCTCACCTTCTCAGCTGAGTGCCCCCCTTAAGCAAGAGGGGCCGAGGGCACCCCCGCGGTCGGGGACGTCGACTCTGCGGGCAACAGCGGCGCTGGTCCAGCTGCTTTCTCCCTCCTCGTCCCCTCCACCGCCTTCCCCCAGCCGCTCACGGGGGTCCGCTCTCGCTCAGCTGGGATGAGACACGCCCCCGGCAGGTCGCCGACTCTGGTGCGGGCCGCCGGCGAGATCGCTTCAGGGAGGAGGCACCACTTCCACGCCTCCCACTCCCTCACACCAGCGGCTAACCCACGCGCCGTCCACCGGACCCGGGGCACAAGTGGGGCAGACAGTCCCCGGGGGCCCGCCACAGGGAATCCGGCGCTGGATGGTGGAAGGCGGCCCCGGAGCGCAGGTGCAGCGTGGGGCCCGGGGGGATCCCCAGGAGAGCCTCCGCTTGTCGGGGTGCCTCGGAGGAGTTGACCAGAGCAGCCGCAGTCAGCAGCTTATGTGGCGGGTGGCAGCTCAGAGTGCAAGGCGGGGCCTGCCATTTTTGAAGGGAGGTGATGGGGCCGCGCCGACGTCTCCTCAGGATTCCACGGGATCCCACCAGCACAGCCAGCTGCAACTCCGTCTGCAAGTGCCGGGACCCCTCCGGACCCGTGGACACCGGTAGACGAGGGTAGACAGGCAGTTTCACCAGGTTCTTTTCATGCTGGCGCATGGACGCGTACATGAGCACTTAGAGAGCTTGACCAGCCATCTTGGCGCCAAGCCACGCTGCCCCCTGTGAGGCCTTTTATCCTGATGTTGGACCTTCTTGATGTAATTTCCAAGTCCTCACACTGGATCTGTAGCTTTTTCAAGAGAGTAGCCAGGTGGTCCAAGGCTTCATGTGTCTTCTTGACATTGTCCACCAGTTCCTGCAGTGCCCATTCTGTCGTATCCATTCTCTCCTCCAGTTTTCCGATCTCAGCTTTCACCTCCCTGGTGGACTGCTTGATTTCCTCTCTAAGTGCTGTATACTGTTCCTGAAAGGAGGATGTGAGCCACTCCTGGAAGTCTTTCAGGCATTGAATCAGTTCTTCCCTGCTGGCTGCCATGCTGTCTACAACAGCATCTGAAGACAGCGTCCCCAGGGGGTCCTGTCTGACCTTGGCCCCTGCTCCCGCCACCTGCTGCCTACAGCATCATTGAAGCCCCCCTTCCAGAGTCTTGTGGGTAGGGGGCTGCTGAAGGGTTGTGCTCGACTTCCACAGTGGTAATCCCCTCCTGGAATGTGCAAGGTCTCAATAACCCAGCTAAGGCTAGCAGGTTGCTAGCGTATCTAGAGGGTCATGCCCCTAAGGTCTTCCTGTTACAGGAGACTCATGCGTTGGGACCGGTACACAAGTCTTTTGCCCCCAAGTGGAGCCAACAAAGATTCTACACAGCATACTCCTCGCAGGCTTGTGGAGTCGTGACACTAATACACCCTACGGTCACACTCACTGGGGATAGGATCTATATCGATCCCGTGGGGAGATATGTTATGTTGAAGGGCGTGCTGGATGAAGATGAACTAGCACTGGTCAACTCCTATGGCCCAAATGTAGACAACCCTGACTTTCATTGGGCTCTTGCTGACATATTCTTTGGCATATGGACATTTTGTGTTCTGGGGGAGGATATGAACAAGAATTTGGATGCTACCATGGACCACTCCGCTGGTGTTCCCTGGCCACTAACATTCTCTGCAAAAACCCTTTTACAGATTATGTTGCAATGGCATCTGACCAATGTCTGGCAGAAGCTACAACCCATAGTGAGTGAGTATCCATAATATTCTAGAGTGCCCGATTCCACGTCACAGATTGATTATTGGCTTCTATGCACAGAACTGATGGGGAGGGTACAAAGGTGCTGGATCCTTCTACGCACATTCTCAAATGACTCTCCCATGTCTCTGACCTTTGCTCACTCTCGCAGACCCTGTCCCCTATGGCGTCTCTCACCTATAATGCTGTTGAATCCTAGTCTCACAGAATCATTGCATACCAGAATTGAAGAATTATTTTGTAATAATGTGGTTTCTGTTGCACTTTATTTTATAGTATTGGAAAAGTGTTTATGCGCGGGGAGCTGTTGTCATTGACTGCTGGGACCCTTAAGACACTCAGAATGGAGCTGCATTAGCTGGAAGGGCAGATAAAGCACTACTGGGTTTAATTAAATCTATTGAAATTCCAGGAATTGGCAGATAAGGCAGTAATATACATAACTAAATCAGTGCTTGCTCCTAAATATAGCGAGGCGGATAGACCAGGTAGGACTCTGGTGAGTGGCAATTAAATTAGACTCAACTCCCGCACGATCACGGGCATCACTGGGGCATCTGGGGCTACCTTGACTGCCCGAAAACTAAATAAACGTGGAATTTCAGGCATACTATGCAACATTAAACCCCAATAAGGATGTAGGCTCAGACAAGGATCTTATACACTATTTGGAGGGCATAGATCTTCCGGTGTTGCCTGAAGAAGCAGATTTGGTACTTGGTGCACCTATCAGCTCTGAGGAAATAGCTGCTGCTGTTGCTGCCTTGTCATCAGGCAAGGCCCCTGGGTCGAACGGGCTGAGGGTTGAACTGTACCAAGAATATAGGGCTGTACTTGCTCCACAAACGTGGGAAGAGTCCCTGACCGCTGGGTGCCTCCCACCTTCCATTTGCGAGGTGATAATTACGGTTCTCTTGAAACCTGGTAGGCCGTCAAATGAGGTCACTTCATACTGGCCCATATCACTAATAAATGCAGATACAAAGACTTTAGTGAAAATCTTGCAGTCCAGATTTCTTCCCTATATGGCTGGGCTGGTACATACAGATCAGTCGGGATTTATCCCGACTCGATCCACAGCGTTTAATCTCAGGGGGCTTTTCAGTATCATCTCTCAAATTGATCCACGTGCTAAAGTTGTGGCAGCGTCTCTGGACGCCGAAAAAGCATTCAACTGTGTATCATGGAGGTACTTGGTGAGGGTCCTGCAGCGTTATAGATTTGGGGCTTATTTTCTCAGTTGTATGCAGCTTCTCTATTCCCATCCCACAGACAGAGTATGGGCAAACTCTACATTGTCACCTAGCATGGGTCTGCATAGAGGGACGCGTCAGGGCTGCCCATTATCTCCCTTACTGTTTGCATTGACAATAGAGCCACTGGCTGCAAGTATTAGGGCCGAACACGGGAACAGAGGAATACGAAAGTCTGGACACCCACAGTTCATATGTATGCTGATGACACCTTACTATATATCCGCAACCCAGAGGTGAATCTTGGTCCTGCGATGGATGGAGTTCATGCGTTCACTAAGCACTCCAGATATAGAATTAATGAGACAAAATAAACCGAGCTGTTTCCACTTACTGATGCAATGCTTCCTTTGACTGACCTGTTGGGGGTTCGCTGGGTAGCTACACGGTTTAATTATTTGGGCATTAAGGTGTCTAGTCAACAGTATTCTTTGTATTCGGACAATTATGCTAAGTATATGCAACATTGGGAGTCTAAACGTAGGATCTGGGCTAAACTGCCTATCGCCCCATATGACAGGCAGATCATAGTCCTCCCTAAGTTGTTATATTTCTTCTGCAATGTTCCTTTCTGGCCAGGCACGTCCTTTTTCATGTCCATACGCTCTTTAATGGTTGGGTTCTTATGGGGTTCTGCTATAGATAGAATTAGTTGGGAGAAACTCACAGAACCGTATGAGGGAGGTGGGTTGGCAGTGCCTGATGTGGAACTCTACTACCTGGTCTCCAAAGCGCAATATGCAGAATATTGTTACTCTCCCGATATTGTGCATTTGTTGCTCGAGAGATATGGTGTGACCACTACTAACTTTAAGGCTGTTATCTTCAGTGACAGGTATATTTACTCCTGTACGTTTGACCCAGTTTGTATGACTTATAATGCCTGGGCTAGGTTGTTTCACAGATTGGGACTCACGGTACTGTACCATAAAAATATACCGCTCTGGAATTTTGATGCTGGTCTGCAAAAATCATCGGGAGATGATGCTGACTTAACACTGGGTGACCTATTCCCAGGGGGATTTTCGTGACTCTCAATGATTTCATGGCTAAACTTGGCCACAGTTCTATGATGTTCCTGGAATATTATAGGATGTGAGCCACAGCAAAATTACTATGGCTGATGTTTCCTCAGGAAGCAGAAACCCACCCGCTCATAGATGCAATTGTTACATGTGGATAGCCCAGGCTCCTGGTATCTAGACTATATGGGTTGATGCTGAATGCTCAACCTTCAAAGACTAGTGTGCGGTTGAAATGGAAACACAACTTGGGGGTCAAATTCTCAGACGTCCAGTGGCAGAAATTCTGTGCTCTCACAAAAGACGTGTCGCTATGCGCCCAGTACAGACTAATCCAATTTAAGCTACTAGATAAGTTGCATTATACACTGTCGGAAATTTCAAAATGTGCACAGGACACCACTAATGAGTGCATGAAATGTGGGCGCTCTCTGACTGATACACTTCACATGTACTGGAATTGCCCTGGTATTGCCTTTTTCTGGGAAGGTGTAGCTGCAATGCTGCACAAGATGTTGGCTATTCCCCCCTACTGTAGAGCCTTTTAAGTACCTCTTGGCAGATTTAGGCAAAGTTTCCGTTGTGGTTACACGATTTTTCAATGTAGCCTGTATTCTAGCCAAAAAATGTATGTTGCTACTGGAAATCAAAATGTGCCCCAGCTCATGCAGGGTGACTGCGGGGCGGGATCTCATCTATACTTCGGACTGGAAGAAATTTATATAGCCACAGTAACTTTGAGGTGCAGGCCCAAGGACATTTGGACTCCCTTACGTGTTTACCTAACATGTAATGGTCAACTCATGAGAGATGACGCAGTATTCTGGAACTAAGTTCTTTCCATTTTTTCCTTACAAGAATTTAAATTTAATGCCCTGTATGATTTGTAATGTATGTCTGGTCTATCTTTCCAGGAGAACTGGTCTATTGTACGGGACTTCATGTATGTGCTTTCGTTTGCCCTATTTTGTTTGCTTTCAACCTTAAAGTAAAAAAATAAAAAAGAGGCTGGGTCCTCTGGGTTTCTATCCTGTGTGTGGCAGTATCTGCCCATCTGACCCGACTACACATTCCCTTCCACAGCAGAGCTGATTTACATGAGCTGACACATGTGCAATATCAATTGGGATGTGGCGGCCATGATCCTAAGTATGGTCATTCAGTCTGCCTAAACTCAGGTATAGCTTATTTTTAGAGATTACCCTGCCACCAGCATGGTGTACTCATGATCATCCTAGTTTGCATACAGGGACATATCTTAAATGTCACCCCTGTGCTGCAGTGACTTTGCTGCTGCTCTGGCGGTAAGTTGGCATCTTGTGACATTTGAACCTGCTCTGCACAATGAGCATGGCAGGTTCTGCAGATCAGGCTACTGATGCAACAGGGCACAAGTGCACTAGGCTTTTGGCATGGAGCTGCAACAAAGAGGTATTTGGTTAGCAGATTAACCCTTTGGAGAAGGAATCACCCACATCATGTTATGTACTAGAAATAAAAAAAGACCAGGGCTTTGCACCCTTACCAGATGGCAATTCCTAACAGGAACTCTTTTGGCAACTACGGAGGTAACGGGATGGGGAATTCACATGAGCGATGTCACGATGAGCGTACTTTGGTCCCCATCAGAATCAAGACTACACATAAACCTGTTAGAGCTGAGGTTGCTGATAGCCATCATGCCTTCCAAGAATGTCCTGATAATGATGTACAACACAGTGGCCATGCATTACCTCAACAAAAGAGGAGGTGTAGGGTCACTACCACTGCGCTGGGAGGCAATGCAGCTCTGGTTTTGGGCTCTACAAAATGGGATTTCACTGTTGGCTGTTCACCTAGGACAAGAGAATATGATGGCAGGCAGAGCACGATCTCCCACAAGTGGGAGTTGACTCAGGAAGTCCTTCTAGAAATCTTCGCCCTTTGGTAACCCCTCAATTAGATCTGTTTGCATCTAGTATCAACAGTAAGTGAGACCTGTTCTGCTCCATGGAATTTCCTCAGAGAGGAGCTCTGGGAGACACTTTCGGAGTGGACTGGGAATTTACACTCCTGTACGCATTCCCACCAGACCCCGTCATTCCTCACGTCAACAGCAGGTTGAGGACATTTGAGAAATCCATATGATGCTGATTGCTCAAGATTGGGCCAGGAGGACATGATACCCAGACCTTCGAATTATATGTCCATCTGCCCTCCATTCCATCTTCCCCAGAGAGTAGATCTACTCTTGCAAGAGGGAGTCTGTCTTCGTTACCCAGGAATCAGAACACTGAACCTTCATGCCTGGTTTCTAGGAGGCTAAAATACACATTTTGGGACCTCCCAGAAGACATTATGGAGGTGTTGCTTTTAGCTAGAAGACCAGCAACCAAAACACTATTCTGCTGGTGTAGAGATAAAGATATGGATCCTTTCTCTTGGAATACACTGGCAGTGCTTTCTTTTTTACTGCACCTAGATCACCAAGGGCTGCAGGTGGCTACCGTTAAGGGATACTTGGCAGCTTTATTTTTTAAAAAGTACAAGGCTCTTACTTTAAGATGCTAATTGTCATACAATTCTTGAAAGGACTGACAAATACATTCCCTATGGTCACTTTTCATGTTTCGTCCTGGGATTTGAATCTGGTTCTAGCGTTTTTAATGGGAGCTCCATTTGAACCTCTTGATCTTGTCCTCTCGTGTTATTAATCTTGAAAACTATCTTTTTGGTAGCCATCACTTCTGCTCACAGAGTGATTGAACTACAGGCCTGGTTATGCAAACCACTGTTATACTATATTCTGCAAGGAGAAGGAAGTTCTGAGGGTTCATCCATCCTTTCTTGCCAAGGTTGTGTCTGAATTTCATCTGATACAGAATATTACACTACCAGCTTTTTATTCATCTCCTCACTCTTCTAAGAATGAAGAGAAGTTACACAGCCTTGACCCAAAAAGGGCTCTCAGATTTTACATTTCACTAATGGAAAATGTTGACAAGATGACCAAATATTTATTGGCTAAACTGGCCAGAGGTTAGGCCAAGCCGTGACCAAACAAACTCTATCACGTTAGATAATCCTATGCATTTTGGAGTGCTACTCCATTGCTGGAAAATATATTCCTGAAAATCTAAGAGCCCATTCCACCAGAGGAGTGGCAAACCCTTCAGCTCTCCAGAGAGGTTTACCTGTGCAGGGCGTTCTGCACAATATTACGTGCTAATCAAAATTATACAAATATTTACTTCTCCCACTTCCTTCTACAAAGCTGCTATCACAGTCTTTCTAAAATGAGGAATCCGTGGGAGGACACAATCCATTACGGAACACATTAACATTCTTGTAATGTTCTGGTAACGTTCTTTCTGATGGATGTTCATCCCACTTATTCCTCATCGCCCTCCCAGCCAACCCCTCTGACTGTAGGTGTCTTTTTTACTACTTCTCTCTTTCAATGCCTATGCGAGTTATCTATTCCACAAGACAGCTGAGCAGAAAGTAGGAAAAACTAGGAAATGAGGCAACGGGCGCATTATGTGCTATTTATGCTGTCATTGAAGTCACGTCCGGATGTAGGAATGGTAACCGCCGAGGGACATCGAAGATTATGCCGCAGAGCACACCCTGCTGTCGAATTCTTTTTCAAGTGTGCAAAGCAGGATGTGAATATATCTAAGATCAGGAATCCATAGGAGAAACATGCATCATAAAAAACATTACCAGGTGCAAGTAATTTGTTTGTCTATATAAATCCTCCCTCTCTCTTCCACTTAGAATTGTGTGCTTCATTTTATTTAAAAAAGGAGTTCAGTGAAGGAGGCAAACATCCATTTAAGAACATCATTGTTGACTGCTAGTAACACATTCGTCATCTACTCTCCCTTACTTGTGATTGTAGCTCTTGGCTACATTTTGTGTACTTGAATCAAAATGTGTCCAATAAGGCCAAACTTAAGCCAGTGATGGGTTTTGAGCAAACAACACTTGGCATTGTGGGAGTTGTAGTTCAATTGTTATCATTGTAAGTGATAAAGCTTGGGGAACTTTTTTCAAACTCACTCTTGGACCTCCGCGACTTAATACAACATAAGAGTTTTTCAGTGTCGCAATGGTGCGTGCAGGAAACAAAGACACAGAGTTCCCCTACTCCGTTTGTCAAAAGTGAAACAAAGAGGTTCTGCACACATCTATTACTGCGCCACAAGTAATGATTAAGTTCCAAACAAATAGATTTTCATAGTTTGTCAAATATATATTGGTGGCCCATAGAGATGGCACGTGTTTCGGCACCCTAAGTGTGCCTTTTTCAAATCTGGGCCATAGTAGTTATTTGATATACTATATACAAAGAGACAAGCAAGGTGTGCATATTCCATAGTTTGAAACAAAGGTAAGAGCGCAAATTAAATGAAGTAGGATGTGAGATAAAATAAATTCCCAAAAGTTCCCAAAATCATATGTGCATTTCAGTCATATTATTCATCAAGTGATCAGAGTAATTCAAAAAATAAAAATAGCCATGGTCAGCAAAATTAATTTACACATAATAATGGTGAATCTTTAAGAGACACACCTATATACATTTCACATAACAACGATAGATATTGTAGGTGCATGTAATAATAAGAGGTTGTAAACATACCATCAAGACGCCCACTCATAATGATGAGAGATAAGAAAAAGTCGGGGAAGTGGAAGGGGAGGAGAAAGGTGGAGGGAAGAATAATGGTAATGAGGAGCGGGAAGAGAAAAAACAAATACAAGGGTGGAATTAGTGCAAGTTTGGGTTGCCGTGTAAAACTCAAAGGTACCAAAATCTATTACGGCTTACCTATCATTTGGAGTTCAAATGGCTCTCTGTTGTCGTATTGTCCCATCAGACTCGTAAGCGTTGCGAGCACTTGTAAAAACAAAAGGTAGGAAGTGTGTTATTTTCCCTTCTGCGCGGTGTAAAGCCTAATTATGTAGCGTCAAAAGTTATGTGCACACAGTGTTAGCAGTTAATCATATGAATATAGCGTCACATGTAGCGTCAAAAGTTAGGTGCACACAGTGTTAGCAGTTACTCTTATAAATATAGAGCTGCAATGTGTTGTGCAGTCTGCGATGCTCTTGAAAGCGGTCTGGGACACTAATTAGCAATGTCAAAAATTTACGTGCTAAATTGTACCACATTTTAAGTGTGGTCCAAAAAGGGTGACAAAGTAAATGCGGTTCTCACAACATTTTTTAGTCACTCGGACAACAAAACTCCACATGCCGTACATTAATTTAGACGTATTCCTAATTAAGAACAAAGAGCCCCTCACAAAAGTTCTCCTCAAGTTTTAGAGTTGCAGAAAGGATGTTTCAGAGGGAGGCCCCAGGCGAAGACAGAGATCTACCCCCAGCTCGGTTCTTAGAAAAATGACTGACCCTGAGTGAGTTGGAGGTAGAGGAGCGAAGAGCTCGAGAGGGGAAGTATTTGTGGAGGGATAGCTGAAGGTATTTTGGACCCAGGCCCCAGAAAGCCTTATGGACAATGCAGAGGGTTTTGAACTTAATCCTCGCAGCCACAGGGAGACAGTGCAGAGATTTCAGAGCTGGAGAGATACGATCCCAGGGCTTGAGGCCAAGGACAAGTCTCGCAGTCCTGTTCTGGATTAGTTGCAGAGGGCGGAGAGTAGAGGCAGGTAGATTTAGATAGAGGCTGTTACAATAGTCCAAGCTAGAGAGAACCAGAGCTTGAGATACCATGAGCTTCTGGGCGAAGGAGAGGAAAGGCAGAGTACCTCTGAGGAGGTGCAGTCGGAAATTTGACTTTTTAGAGACCTCAGAGATGTGGGCGCATAAGGATAGGGTGGAGTCAAAGATGACCCTGAGATTCTTAGCCTCGCAGGTGGGGGTAGGAGGAGGGCCAAAGGAGGCCGGCCAGAGAGTGAGGGGAAAGGATGGTGAAGGTGTGCCGATGAGGAGGATCTCCGGCTTGCTGGCATTCAGACAAAGATCATAGGTGGCACACCAATCTTGAATGGCAGTTAGGCAATCAGAGATGAGAGAGGGAGAGGAGGTGGCAGAGGGCAGCCTGAAAATAAGTTGAGTGTCGTCAGCGTAGCACTGAAAATTTGAGCAGAAAATGGCAATGCAGGGGGCGAGTGTTGGCAGGTATTGGTTGAAAAGCCAGGCCGAGAGGTTAGACCCCTGGGGAACACCACAGGTAGAGAGGAAGATAGATGAAAGGAAGGACCCAAGTTGGACCTGGGATGGTCGATCTGAGAGGAAAGAGGTCAGCCAGGCCAGAGCCTGATCAGTGATACCCAGGTTTTCATGGAGACGGTTGAGCAGGATGGTATGGTTGAACGTGTCGAAGGCAGAAGAGAGATCGAGGAGGATGAGGACAGAGGGAATGTTAGAGTCAAGGTTGGTGAGCAGATCTTCACAGATGTTTAGGAGAGCAGTTTCCGTGCTTCTGGCAGCTCTGAAGCCAGACTGGTGGTCATGGAGACAGCCAACAGAATTGGAATGAAGGTTAAGCTGAGAGATGGCCAACTTTTCCAGGAGTTTGCCAAGAAAGGGAGTAATGGAAATTGGGCGATAGTTAGCTGGACAAGAAGGATCAGCTGTGGGTTTCTTGAGAAGATGATGCACAAAGGAGTGCTTCAGAGGGGAGGGGAAGGATCCAGAGGCAAAGGAGTGGTTGCAAAAATCAGCAAGGGCCGGAGTGAGGGTGTCAATGTGGTCCTTGATGGTTTTAGAGGAACAGGGATGAACCTGTTTTGAAGAGGCTTTCATAGATCGGACTTGTCAGGGGTGAAAAGAGGAAAGGATGAGAAGGATGGTGGGAGGGTGGCTAAAGGAGGGACAGCAAGCACAGATGGAGAGGGAAGAGGAGGAGTGTGGGTGGAGAAGGTGGACAGGATGTCCTGGGTTTTTTAAATGAAGTGAGAGGCAAGGGCATTGCAAAGAGCCTGGGAGGCAACAGGAAGGGTAGAGACTGCAGCAGGGTTGGCCAACTCCTTGCAGATTTTAAAGAGTTCGGCTGAGTTGTTAGATGCCGCAGAGACACGAGCTTGAATATGGACTCTCTTCTTGGTGAGGTCACACAATGGGAGTCACAAATTACACTTAGACAGGATGTATAAAAATACAGTTATTTAATTATGGCCAAACACCCTATAAGAAAAATGAATACAAGCAGGTAGACTTATCAACCAATACCACCAAACTAAAATACATATATACAGTCACAGGTTCAAGTGCATAATACCAATCAAAATACTCCTGCAAGGGAATGAATAGGTGAGTATCACACACAAAAAGGTCCACAGAGATGGTCCCTAACTAATATTGTCCAACCCTAAATTGCCTGGGGCCTTGTGCCCTATTGTTCAGGATACAAAGACACAGAACTCAGGAGGCAGGAGAAAATGTAGGTAGGGTCTCTGGGGGTCCAGTGATGGATTCTTAGAATCAGGGTTCAATATAGACAAGTGCTCAAAATTACCCCCAACAGTCAGAAGTCTTGCCAAGGCAAGTACTGGCAAAGCCAATAGTGTTCGAATAAAGGTTATTATAAGTCCATTGACTTATAATTGGAGTGCTGGGGTATGTTAAAAGCTCAGTAACTTTCCCCCCTCACTCCGAATCTTCCCAAGTCTTTCCAGAACAAAGGATGGGCATCCTGGCTTGCTTTTTCCTCCAAATTCCGCGGTCCTCGATTTTCACGGGTTGCAGGTTCGAGTGATTCTCCGGTTAGGATCTTTTGCTGGTGCAAGGACTCTTGATAAAGAAATGCAGAAACAAACAATGCTATAACAAGGGGGTTGTCCTACCCTCTATGAATGTAAGGAGTGCACAAAATGAATCCAGTGCACACTGGTTTTTAGACCCTTTTGGGTGCCCATACAATTTGGGCAACCGTTGTTGGAAACAACATGCTTGCTGCTGACAAACACATATCTCAAACTCATATAATAATTTCAGCTTTGAATTATTAGTTAGCTGATGCTTTTTTTCTTTTTTCGGAGAATTTAGGTTTTTATATATACATGACAGTACATGATGTCCATTGTGGTAAATAAACACATAGGGCCTCATTACGACCCAGGCGGTAAGTTACCGCCTGGGTAGTACCTTTACCACCATGGCGTAAACTACGTTTACGCCATGGTGGTTGGCGGACTTACCGCCCCATTCCGAGGTTGGCGCGGTGGTAAGTCCCCATTAACCCATTTACCCTTCCCCATTCCCATTTTTGCCCCATAGGGCATAATGGGAGTGGGGAAGGCGTTAATTACGCCAACGTAAATTACGGTGGCGTAATTAACAACAAGGTCCCTTAGGGCCATGGATTTTAACACCTGCTAAAAGCAGGTGTTAAATCCTCCATGGCGCTAAGGGACCTCGGAATCAGGCGGTAAAGGTCGGCGCTGTTTACGCCGCCGTAAACCCCTTACCGCCTGGGTCCTAATGAGGCCCATAGTTAGAAATTCACTATAACATTATTACAAATGACATAGGGTGTGGATCTTCCACTTATACATTTAACAGGCAACTTGCTTGTAAGTGGAAAGTCCCATGCCATTAGGTGTAGAAAACACAGGATAAAAGTACAAATGGAGGAGACGTTGATAGTAGGTCTCCTATGCCCGGCTAAAGTCTGACCTCATATTTGGTCAACAAACAATGCAGCACCCTTCTCGGGACTGGAGGCGGTTCAGAAAAGCAGGTTTCGGACCTTGCACGCCACGCAGAGCGATGCAGCAGAACTCAGTAGCCGCAGTCGGACTTTCCGGTCTTTCTCGGGTCCCCTTGGTGCTAGGACACCGAAGTTTCGCAGAGGGTGTCGTTGAGTGGCAGCTGAGAGTGTGCCAAGTTTCATGCAGAAACTCGGAACGGCAACAAAGATAACCCGGTCGCCCAAAAACAAAGCTGGTCAGACACAGGACGATTACCGGGCACTTCCGAAGGCGGTTTTTGTGCTGGGTACCGCGTAGGCTTCGGGAATGGATGGTCCCTCCACTCCTGGGGTCGTAGCACCTTCGCAGGCCTACTGAAGATCACAAGACAGACAGGGCTCCACCAGGACTGCAGCAGAAGTTGGTTGCCAGGCCTCCTTCAGACAGGTTTCAGGTTTCTTTGCAGTCCTTCTCAGCTGGATGGATTCTTGGCACCTTCAGGTTCTTCCAGGATCTCTAAGAAATGCATGCAGGGGCCCTCTTCTTATCCTAAAAGCCAGGTAGGACTCGAAACTCCCACTAGCCAATGGCAGAACTAGCCCACACCCACACCACAGTGGTCCAATCAGGACCACTGGCGGGAATACTCATGCATACCACTCAGACACACAGAAACAAGGATGTGTATTAGGGTCAGACTGACCCAGCCCACATCCTGCCTGCAAAGACACAAAGCCCTCCAAAAGCTGCTGCTTTCCAGGGCACTGAAAGTCCTTATAAGGATCTTTCTGGCCTCTGAGGCCAGGAAGAAGGCTAAACAACAAGATGCAAAAAGAATGGGTGAAAAACCTTGTGGCACGGCCATGTTTGACCAGTAGCCACAGTAAGTAGCCAAACGTGGTAAACGCGGTTAAGCTAAAATGAAAAGTGGGGAAAAGTCACTGCTGCCACCAGCCCATCTTTTAAGCACCTCTGGAGTAACCAAAAAATGCTTTGAGTGTTAGTCTAGGGCAAACCAAAATGAACCACATTGCACTGCAGTGTAAGCTGCTGTGTGCAATGATAAAAAGTTACCACATGTGATACAAAAGTAACCACAAGTAGCAACATAGTCATAAGACTAAGGGAAACACTGTTTCCCAGTACTGATAGCCTTAAGGACATATCAGTTTCCCCATAACATGTGAGCAAAGGCCAGTACAGTGAAGTTTAAGGCTACACTGCACTGCAAAAAGTACAGGTCAGATTGAAAAAAAAAGCAAAAAGTTTGGGGATTCCATAAAGATGGAAGGAAAGGTGCATTAAAGAGAATATTTCCTAACATTTACCACTAGAGTTACATAACGCCCCCCTAATCCCTCAATCCCCTTGTTGAAAAATACCCTGGCTTCCAGACAGGGACCAAGGGTGTGATCCCTCATTCCTCCCTAAGGTGCTATTTATAGTTGAATGGATTCAGTATCCCTGCTTACCTGAGGAATAAAATGGCAACACTTGGATGTAAGTAGGGTGGTTGCTTGCTATGGGGAGAACACAGCCCATATAAGACCTCCACAAAGTGTCTTTGTAACGTTTGGAGCTCCTAGAGCTGGAAAAAGCCCACCTTTCAGTGCTAGAAGAAAATCGATTTGCTGCATGATATCCATAGCATGTAAGGCAGCAGATGTTCTACATTCCAAAAGGATAGAGAGACATTCCATGAGAGGAAAGACAACTTCCTTGGTAGACATACGCCACTGTTGGACATTTGCAGCGCAGCCACATGTACATACCCAAACCCTTTTGTGAAGCACCACAGGCCCAGTGCCCGATGGAGAGCTTCATATAAAATAAGAAATGTCATTTCATGATGGAACAACACTTTTCTTATTTGCTTCATATTCTTTATCGATATAAGTATTGGCACATACTGAGGAGCAAATAAGAATCGGGCCGTGATTGTGGATTGCTGGTAAGTAATTAGCCTACGCTGGTATGCATCAATTTTCCAGGTACATGCTTTCCTTGTCTGCGATTGTCTGATGACAGTGTGTCTCTATGCTTCTCATGAAGGCATGTTTTTTGATGTGTCTCTGTGTCCATGTTTATGTATGTCTGGTGCATTGAGCAGTTTCTGACAGTGTTTGCTTCTGATAACAATGTGCATCTACATTTTATATGTGGACATGTTTTGTACTCTTCTGTGCATGCCTTCAGGTGCACCTCGTTTTTTTCCGACACCTGCTCACATCTACTTTTCATAATACAGCAGATAGGTGAAATATTTGGAAGAATTGTGCTATTCATGATAGTAGCATGAAACTTGGGGCACATATACTATATATAGAAAAGTTTTATTTTGGCTATGAGGCCATCCCAGATGTCCCCCCTAACAGTAATGGTGGATATTCAAAATGGTAGCCTTGGAAAATTGTTAATCTGCTCTTTTGTATGTTATTTGATGCTCTTACTTCCCTATAAAATGTGATTTTCTGTGAATGTGTTATGAATATGTGTGCAAAACATCCCATAGTTCATAAAATTCCACAAACAAAACACTTACTATATGCACTTATTCTGCCTGTGCAGACTATTATCGTTCAGAATTTCAAGGGCTCTGGACGACTGTTGTTTTCCCCCGTGTTCCCTTCCTCCTTGAGAGCTTTGAAACACTTGTCTTGTGTATAGGCCCTTTATAAATAAACATTACCATACCAAGGTTGCGAAAAAACAGTAGTGTAAAATTATTATCATTTTTTGGTTCACAGATGAAGGAGTTTGTATGACAATTTAAGAAGAAGAAAAAGAAGATGAAAATATGTAGAAAGTCCATAAACTGATGAATCTGTTCAAGCCTGATACTTCTAGACAAATCACAGAAACAGAGTGAAACAAGGGTTTCATCTGTCAAGTGGACAATTCAGAGGTTCTTCGCTGTCCAGCAGAGACGAAACGTGATACAAAGGGAGCTGGTTTTAAGACAATATCCGATTTGCTTGTGGGGTTTAGTAGTGTTAGGCGTTTACCAAGGACAATTAATCTGTCACTTCTGGATGAAGGTGGAGGTATTGAGGCAACATTGGTACGACGTAAACTCAGTTTCACGAATCATGTAGATTGCAGTTTACTAAACTGAAACTGCAAAGAGCAGAGAACAAGAAGATGTCACCAGCGGATAATGCTGTTAGTTCTACGAAATTCAACCATCAGATTATTCAAGGAAAAACTTCTGTGAATACAAAACCAATATGCTTTATTTGTGACATGCCTGCTCCAGATGGAAGATCATTGTTTACGGCATCGACATTCGGCCTTGATGCTTGCGTTCATCGCTGTGCCCTTACACTAGAAGACAAATCCCTGCTTGCTTAACTGAGTGCAGGTGATCTTATTGCACAAGGTGCCATGTACCATATTCACTGCCTCGCATTATTCTATAATAGAGCAAGAGACAAAAAACAGCACAAAGAAACTGAGATCGACCAAATTAACCATGGTATTGCATTTGCAGAACTTTTATCATACATCGAAGATGCTCGAACGGACAATGACGTTCCACCCATACGTAAACTTTTTGACCTATGCAATCTGTACAGGATGAGGATGAAACAACTTGGCAATGATGATTCAGGATGCACACATTCCACGAAACCGAAAAACAGGATACATGCTTACTTCCCTGACATTGAAGCACATAAGCAAGGCTGTCTGTCATGTGATGCTTATATTTACTAATGATATTGGATATGCACTGAGAAAAGCATGTGAATTGGATGCAGATAGTGATGCTGTTCATCTTGCTAAATCCGCCAATATAGTAAGAAGAGACATCTTTCAAATGAAAAATCACTTCTACGGATCATTTGGAAACAAGTGTCAGGAAGACTCTGTGCCACCATCTCTATTAGCAGTGGTTGCTATGGTCCCAAAAGGCCCAAACATTGCAGCACTGTCAAGTTCCTCAACAATGCCACAACACATCCTCACAGTTGCACAGTTACTAATGTACAACAGTTTGGTGAGACGTTGGGAGTACGAGTCTCTAAGGGCCTTCAGGCACAAATGAGAATGGGAAACTCCTTTGCCTATCTACTTAGGTATTTTAATCCATACAAGAACTGGTAAGCGTGAACTTGTTGAAGCCATGCCCGAGCTCGGGTTAACCATTTCATACGACCGTGTGCTGCACATCTAATCAGAACCTGGCAATGAAGTATGTCATCGCTATCACATGGCAAATGCTGTAATTCCGCTTCAATTAAAAGCAGGGCTCTTCAAGACTAGTGCAGTCAACAATTTTGATGTCAATCTAAGCTCTACCACAGCTCATGACTCTTTCCATGGTACAGGGATATCCATATTTTAACATCCAGATGATAATTTTACGGGGACCTGATCGAACTATGACTTAAAATCCTTCTGCTGTGAAAGTGACTAAACATCTTCCTGAGTGCTACACCAGCGCGCCCCATGTTCCTCGTATAAGAACTGATTGTCCTCTGCCAACAGTAGAAGAGAACATATTTGACTACCAAGTTATACCGCAAGCTATGGTGAAAGGATACACCTGGCTGAAACATGCAACACAGGTTCTGGCTAGTAACAGCCTACAAGGGGATGAAATAATCACCTGGGCAGCATACCACACACGTCAATAAGAAGAAACTCCACAAGATTGTGAATTAACACTTTCATCCCTACTGCCTCTATTTCTAGACCATGCTGTGTCAGTGGCCATAATTCACAATTGAATGGATATTGTGAAGCCAGCAGTTGATGGTGTTAATCCAGGAACGATTCCAATCATTACATTCGACCATCCACTCTACACATTGGCAAACCAAATCCAGTGGAACTGGCCAGCAACCCATGGCGAAGATCAATTAATTGTTATTCTTGGTGGGCTACATATTGAGATTGCAGTTCTCAAGGTTCTTGGAAATCTCTTGGATGAAAGTGGGTGGATTGGAGCACTTGTTCAAGCTGATATTACCACAGCTGGAAAAGTGGATTAGTTTATAAAGTATTCCCATGTTACTCATACCCGTAGGGTTAATCAAATCACAGCCAGTACTCTCTATTTACTTCTGCAGCAAGCCTACAATGACTACAGCCAAGACATAGGGCCTCATTACACGGACGGCAGTGGACCAAGGTGCTATTAGCACCTTGGTCCATGCGGGTAAAATACTGGCACCGCCTTGGAGGAAAGGGGAATTACCGCCCTATTCCAAGGTTGGTGGGGCGGTAATTCCCCCTTCCCCCATTGCCCTTCCCCATTCCCATTTTTGCCCCATAGGGCATAATGGGAATGGGGACGGTGCTAATTACGGCACTGCAAATTGCGGTACCGTAATTAGCTCCCTGGTCCCTTTGCGGGTTGGTTTTTAATGCCTTCAAAAAGCAGGCGTTAAAGACTCCAACCCGCAAAGGGACCTCGTAGTAAGCCGGTGAGGGTTAACGGTCACCGGTACCATTAACGGTGACCGTTAACCCTTACCGCCGTCCGTGAAATGAGGCCCATAGAGAATATCAGTCAAGTTAAGTCATTTGAAGAATGGTGTTAATCAAGAAGTGATGTATGTAACCAATTTAGATTCTGATACATCATTCTAAAACCAGAACTCCTTTTGATGACTTTTGTAAGAGTGATACGAGAAGGAGATTTCCAGCTCTATAGAGGCACTATCCAAGATTGTTCCCTGGTTCTTTTCCTTGGATCATACTCACTATGCACGATAGATTCCTGTCCATTTAAGTAATATGGTTCCTGAGTGCTACACCAGTGCGCCCCATGTTCCTCCTATAAGAACTGATTGTCCTGTGCCAAAAGTAGAAGAGAACGTAGTCGACTACCAAGTTACGCCGCAAGCTGTGGTGAAAGAATACACCTGGCTGAAACATGCAACACAGGTTCTGGCAAGTAACAACCTACAAGGAGATTAAATAATCACCTGGGCAGCATACCACACACGCCAGTAAGAAGAAACTCCACAAGATTGTGAAGTAACACTTTCATCCCTACTTCCTCTATTTCTATACCATGCTGTGTCAGTGGCCATAATTCACAATTAAATGGATATTGTGAAGACAGCAGTTAATGGCGTTAATCCAGGACAGATTCCAATCATTATGTTTGACCAGCCACTCTACGCATTGGCAAACCAAATCCATTGGAATTGGCCAGAAACCCATGGCGAAGATCAATTCATTGCTATTCTTGGTGGGCTGCATATTGGGATTGCAGTTCTCAAGGTTCTTGGAAATCTCTTGGATGAGAGTGGGTGGATTGGAGCACTTGTTCAAGCTGATATTACCACAGCTGGAAAAGTGGATTAGTTTATAAAAGATTTCCATGTCACTCGTACCCAGAAGGGTTAATGAAATCACAGCCAGTACCCTATATTTACTTCTGCAGCAAGCCTACAATGACCACAGCCACGACATAGAGAGATAGCAGTCAAGTTAAGTCATTTGAAGACTGGAGTTAATCAAGAAGTGATTTATGTAACCAATTTAGATTCTGGTACATCATTCTAAAACTAGAACTCCTTTTGATGACTTTTGTAAGAGTGATACGAGAAGGAGATTTCCAGCTCTGTATAGAGGCACTATCCAAAATTGTTCTCTGGTTCTTTTCCTTGGACCATACTCACTATGCACGATAGATTCCTGTCCACTTACGTAATATGGTTTCACTTAAAAAGCATCACCCGATCAGGGCAAGGCCACCAGGGGGCGCACAGGCAATGGCTGCCTGAGTGCACAGCTCCCGTCTTGACCGGGTTATCGTAGGGGATTGAGCCCCCCCGACCCCCCCCGGCAGGCCCACCTCGACGGATTTGCCTGGGTACCCCCCCGGGCACCCACCAGGCGAAAGAGCGGCGCTCGGGGTCCCCGGGGAACCATAGATTGGGACCCAGGACTCCTGGGCGGTTTGCAGGGTGCGGCCTGGGCGGCCGCGGAGCCGGAGGAGAGGGGGTCCCCTCTCGCGCCCTTCTGGATCCTTGACTTGGCCTGCCCCCTCCTCACGACCGACCTCCTTAACTGGAACGGAGGACCGGCCTGGATGGGGACCGGCCCCCGACGGCCAGGAGACACCGCAGCGGCCCGGGGGACGGGACCCCTCCGCCCTCCACCCCTCCCCCAGACCCGGACGGCACCACACGAGGATCCCCCAGCGAGGTGGAGGACGGGGACTCCCTTGGCACCCGAAGGCCCGACACGGCGGGTCCGGGGCCCGGTGCCCCCCCTCGGCCCACATGGACAGCGCAAATCTGGCCCCCCCCGGGACTTCGATCACAGGCCGGCGCGGCCCTGTGGAGTGACGTGGCGGCTGGGCCGCGGGGAGCCCGGGACCCCTGGAGGGCGTCGGTAGGGGCCGCAGAGCACCAGCGGAACACGCTGCCCCTCCCGGACACCTGCAGAGGGTGGGGGGTGTGCCCGCCCGGACGTGGCCCCCCCACGCCCCTACTTTCTGGAGAACAAGGTTCGGCTGGGTTGCCGGGCCCCCGCGGGTCGGGTGCGGGAGTTGTGGCACCTTTCCCCCCCCTGCCTGGTTGGATGCCCCAGCCCCCCCCTTTTCTTGGAGACACAGAGCCGGCGCACCTCGATGTGGGGGATACCTGGGTGTGAGGCCCCCGCCAGCCGCTGGTGGGGAGTGTGCCCACCCGGGGGTGGACCTCCCTCCCCCCATCTTCATATCTAGTGTCCATTGGCTAGGGGTAAGAGCCTTGGACCCTCTCCCCCCCGCCCGAGAAAAACCCGCCTGGCCTGGCAACAGGGGCCCTCCAGGCGCCATCTCCCCCTCCCAGGGAGACCAGAGGAGGCCCAAATCCGGCACGACGAGCTTGACCAGGGTGTGAGGCCCCCGCCGGCGGACAGGCGGGGCGTGTGCCCGCCCCCCGGACTACAATGCTCCCCAGGGGGCATCGGTGAAGATCGCAACTGGGCGAGGGGTGACCGGACCGCGCCTCCCCCTCTTCAGCACACTCCCCCCCGAGACGGCCCGTGTGGGCGGCCAAGGACTGGGCTGGAGGGGACCCCCCACCCCCGCTTGGGATCGCGGAGGATTGGCCTGCAGAGCACAGGGAAGCGTCAGATGAGCTGGAGGGAAGCCCTACAGGGATACCGCTTCCAGGACACCACAAGGGGCAGCGGGGGCACGAGCCTCAAGAGGACCATGGCCCGTTCGGAGGGTGCAGCCCCGTCCTTGGCTGCAATGGAAAGGGGCTTTGCCTCGATTTTACAGGAAATCAGGGACATGAGGTCCGACATAGCACAGAAATTTGAGAAAATGGACCAAAGGGTGGACAAGGTCGAGGACAGGCTGTTGCAGGTCGAGACCAACCAATCGTCATCAGCAGCCCAGGACGTACAAACATACATGAGGCTGGCGGCCCTGGAGAAGAGGGACGAGGAAAGGGCTCGGCAGATGGACGATTTCGAGAACAGGGAGAGGAGAAACAACCTCAGAATTTTCGGCGTGCCTGAGACAGAAGGGGAAACGGAGAGGGACATCACCCGAGTGGTGCGCGAGATCATCACCCTCTTGTTCGCAGAAGAGATGACAACTGAACCCACCTTTGACAGGGTACACAGAGCGGGGGACAGGGCGGGAGCCCCCCGATCGATTTTGGTCCGGTTCCACTACTACACAGAGAAAATGAAAGTGCTGGAGGAGGCCAGAAAGGCCAGAGAAATCACATACAATAACGCCCAGGTCTCCATATACCAGGACCTCTCGGCCTACACGCTGGCTAAGCGTAGAATGTGCCGCCCCCTTACGCAACTGCTCAAGGAAAAGGGCATACGCTACAGATGGGGCTACCCGTTCTCCCTAACTTTTGAATACATGGGCCAACGCTCGACCCTGATCACGGAAGAAGACATAAGGGGGGCTATTTAGGAGTACAGAGTGGACTCGAACCCCAGGAGGGGCCCAACGTGTCCGGAGCATGGCAGACCTAATGGCCCTGGCCCGTCCGGTGAAAGAAGAAAGCGCACCGGCGCGAGAAAATACAGGAAAATGAACACCCCTTCCCCAGCGAAGGACTGAGAACAGAATGACTCAGAGGACTGAAAACGGGGACGACCAATCAGGTCCTTGACAGATGGGCGCAGATCCTGAGATTTCACTACTTACACCGTCCCACTGAACAGCAAGTATGATGGGTTCACACACGGGACGCAGCCGAGGGGGGCTCAAGGGGATGAGCTTCTTACGTGGATTTCCTGGCCGAGGTGGGCAGGCTGGTGGTTCGGCCAAAAGCCAGAGATGGCGGAACTAATTGGCTGGACGCCGGGGTGGGGAGTCGGGGGGGGTACACAAAAGTTGGGGTTGTTCAGTTAGGGTTTGGGGAAGGGGGGCAGTTGGGGATTCGTTCTAGGCCCACCCGAGGGGTAGGGGAGAGGGGGCGCAGGGGAACAAAAAACTATCCAATGGGAGCATGCAGGGAAGAGCTATGGGAAGAAGTTGACCGTGAGAGAGGAAATTCTAGATCATGGCTGATAGTCTGCCCGCCCTGGGGGTGGGCTCCCTTAACGTACGAGGCTTAAACACCCCTATGAAGAGATCCCTGGTTTACAGGGAATTTAGACGGGCAAACCTCCATTTTCTTCGTGCAAGAGACTCACTGGCCACGGGGGAAGGAGCCCAAGATGCGGGGAGGAGGGATCGGGGAGATCTTCAGTGCTTCCCACAAATGCAAAAAGAGGGGGGTCGCCATCTTAGTAGCGAGGAACGTGGGTTTCGAGAACGAGGCCACGCCGAAAGACCCGGGGGGCTGCTATCTGCTAGTGCGAGGATCCCTGCAGGGGGCCCCACTCACCCTTGCCGTTATCTATGACCCCAACGAGGGCCAAGCGCAATTCTGGGAGGAGGTGAGCGATAAACTCAAGCATTTCGTCCAAGGCACGGTAGTGGTGGTGGGGGACTTCAACATGGTCCTGGACGAGATCCTGCACCCATTCATTTCGGGCCACAGGGTTGACCCTGTCCCCTGGTCGGACCATGATCTGGTCCGCATCACTATAGCGAGGGGAGGGCTAAGCGATCGCAGGGGGAGGTGGAAGTGCAACGACTCTGTTACGCTCACCTGGTTCCCACAGGGGCGTCGACCGGAACTGGGCCGCTGTTATTTCCACCAGCGTGACTTGTAGCGCCGAGATGACTGACTGGACTGGCCCGCTCAGCCTAGTTTGTCTGGCTCGCAAGAATATTCTTCTGCAAAGGAGAAGAGGAATTAACCACCCATGGAATTGAGTGTCAACCCACCTTCCCCACTCCCGTTGTCTTCCCACTGATCACTCTTGATGTCCCCTCCTTAGTCTTACCTGATGGTTTGGAAGGATGAGCTCTCCATCCTGCGTCGACCGCAGGGGCGCGTTGATGACCAGTTACTTCACTGGCGTAGAGGAATTGGTGAGTTCCAGTATTGACTCTAAAGTCCAATTGTTCATAAGAGTTCAAATGTCTGCTCTTCACTCTGTCCGATTCCTTGCAAGTTGCCGATTATCCACTCGAAGATTTCCAAATGGCACTCGGTAAGATTCAGGTAAGTCTATTGTGTTTTTTTCCCCTTAGGGGCCGGGGTACGGCGATGAAGCAGAGTTGACTGTGCCGACCCGAGATGAGGTGAGACCCCCGTGGTAAATCAGGTAAGTTTTGTGGGGGGGTAACTGGTAATGTCCTTGCTTTCTCCCCTTAGGGGCCGGGGTACGGCGATGAAGCAGAGTTGACTGCGCCGACCCGAAATGAGGTGAGTACCTCCCGTGGTAAATCAGGTAAATCCTTGGGGGTAGCTTGTATGGCCTTAGAGAGTCCCCTTGCTCACCTTGCTGTCTTTGTCTCCTTAGGTGTCGGAGGGCGGCCGCGAGATGGAGAGAGTGTGATGGAATGCTGAAGTACCGCCAAGCAGGTGAGTTCAGCGCGGCGCCGTAGGAATGCGAAGAGATGCTTCAAAGACTTCTGTCTTTCAGTTCCATGGCGAAATGGATCAGGATTCAGGTAAGGATTAAAGTTAAAACTCCTGTTCTAACCTTTATCCTTTTTGTCTTCTTGTTTCAGGAGTCCCAGGACTGAAGCGGGCGTGGCTGAAGACTGGAGCTGCTGAAAACACGGTGAGCGTTACGCTGCAGCAAGCAGAATAACGCGAAGCACGTGTGGCTGTCCGGGCGTGGTTTAAATAGCCTTGGAAGAAGATCCAGGTAAGTATTCTTCCACAGCCCCACCCAAGTAACAAAATAGTCCCTTCAGTAAAATAGTCCCTCCTAAGCCTCATTTTGCTTGAGTCTTCATGCAGCATGGTCTGCCTCAGGTGAGTATGCAGCATGGTCTGCTTCAGGTAAGTTATCAATAATGAGCCTGGCGCCCATGGCGCCAGGAATTACTTCATCTTTATGAGCCTGGCGCCATAGGCGCCAGGACTGTACCCAAACAGCCCCTAACTGGGGCTTTTGGGCATGCTCCAAGTGGCATGATGCCTGCTTCCGGGGCTGCTGGGCCTGGTCTGGTCTTCCGGGGACAGGCATCATGACAGCACTCCCCCTCAAGGCCCCTCCTAAAGTCGCTCTCCCCCTTGGCCGTGGTTTGTCTGGAAATTCCCTTTGGAACCTCTTCACTAAACGAGGTGCATGCACGTGGTCACTAGGTTCCCAAGACCTTTCCTGTGGACCATAACCTTTCCAGTCAATTAGGTAAAAGAGTTTTGATCTCACTCTTTTTGAGTCCAAAATATTCTTGACTTCGACCTCGGGCTCCCCGTCTATGAGGATAGGTTCAGGTAGAGTGGTTAGCCTTGTTCCTGGTTGCACTGGCTTCAAAAGAGACACGTGGAAAACGGGATGGATTCGCATATGAGCAGGTAGGTCCAACTTGACGGCCACTGGGTTAATAATTGCCTTGACAGAAAAAGGTCCCAAATACCTGGGGTTAAAGGTCCGAGTCCCCTTGAGTGGTAAGTGCTTAGTGGCTAACCATACTTGGTCCCCTATTTGGTATTGAGGAGCTTCACTTCTGTGCTGATCCGCATTCTTTTTGTATTTTTCCTTAGCCTTTTGCAAATGGATGGTTGCTTCTTTAAAGGCTTGTGTAATAACAGCGTGGAGATGGTCCACTGCGGGCATCTCTAAATGCTGGGGCGAGTCCAAATCCGAGGTTCGAGGATGGTGCCCATAATTGGTAAAAAAAGGACTTTGTCCAGTTCCTGAGTACGGAATTATTGTACGCATACTCTGCGAACCACAGAATGTCTTTCCAATTCCCCTCAGACTGATGTAGCATACAACGGAGGTACTGTTCAAGAGTCTGGTTGGTCCTCTCCGTTTGACCGTCGGTCTGAGGGTGGTGACTGGTCGAAAGCCTAACATCAATTTGTGCCAGTTGGCAGCATTTCCTCCAAAAATGTGAAATGAATTGACTGCCCCGATCTGAAATTAACACTGAAGGAAAGCCATGCAGGCGGAAAACATTTTCAAGGAATTCCTTGGCCAGGATTGAAGCTGAAGGTATCCCTTTTAAAGGAATGAAGTGGGCCATTTTAGAAAAAAGATCTACAATAACTAGAATGGTATTGTAACCTTGGTACCGGGGTAAATCCGTGATGAAGTCTAATGACAAGGTATGCCAAGGGGTAGGTGGTATGTCTAATGGTTGCAATAATCCAGCAGGTTTTTTCTTTTGCCCTTTATTTTGTGCGCAAATGGCCCAAGTCATGACAAATGACTTGACATCCTTTCGCCAGGTAGGCCACCAAAAATGCTTCCTAATTTTAGCTTCGGTTTTTGCAATACCCGGACGCCCTTCTATTAAGGTGTCATGGTAATGGGAAATGACAAGTTCCTGTAGTTCCTTTTGCGGTAAAAATAGCCGGC
This sequence comes from Ambystoma mexicanum, assembly GCF_040938575.1. Lineage (NCBI taxonomy): Eukaryota > Metazoa > Chordata > Amphibia > Caudata > Ambystomatidae > Ambystoma > Ambystoma mexicanum. The sequence continues at coordinate 726,928,070 of NC_090925.1, forward strand.
CTTGGTAATAAGGTAAATCATCGATGACAGAGTACTCTGGACCTTTCTTTGCCCAGTCCTGTAGGGCAACGGAATCAAAGAGTTGGTGGATCTTGTTTTGAATGTTCTCCATTGTCTGTATGGAAGTCAGGCCAAGGATTCTCTGTTCCGGAATTATGGGTACGGGTTCTAAAGTTATTTCTGCTTCTCCCATTCCAATCTGGGACAAGGCGTCTGCTTTACCATTCTTACAACCTGGTCGATAGGTTATTACAAAATCAAACTCGGCGAAGAACAATGCCCAACGGAGTTGGTGCGAAGATTGGGCTTTGGCTGTCTTTAGGTATTGTAAGTTGCGGTGATCGGTGATGACCGTGATGGTATGTCTTGCACCCAGTAGATAGTGCCGCCAAGCCTTGAAGGCGGACTTGATGGCCAGCAGCTCCTTGTCGGTTATGGCATAGTTTAATTCGGGGGCTGAAAATTTTCTCGACCAAAACGCCACTGGGTGAAGCTGGTTAGTTCCGGGATCCTTTTGGGAAAGGACTGCTTCCATGGCTGAACTGGATGCATCTGTTTCCACTATGTAGGGAGGCTCGGGGCGCGGGTGTCTTAATATGGGAGCAGATGTGAATTTAGCTTTTAACTCTTGGAAGGCGTTTGCGGCTTCCTCTGTCCACACAAAGCGTTTGTTTTTTCGCAATAGTGTTGTGATGGGATGTACAATGTGCGAGAAGTCCGGTATAAACCTGCGGTAGAAATTGGCAAAGCCAAGCATGCTTTGAACTCCTTTGATTGAACTTGGCGAAGGCCAATTAAGAATTGCATCCACTTTTCGTGTATCCATCCGGGGTCAGAATAAATCCAAGGAATTCCACTTCCGTAGTGTGGAAGATGCATTTTTCCAGTTTAGCATATAATTTATGCTGGCGTAACTTCTCTAGGACTGCTCAGACGTGTTTTACATGCTCAGATTCTGATAAAGAGTATACTAAGATGTTGTCGATGTAAACGACCACACAAACGTCGATAAGCTCTCGGAGGACATCGTTCATGAAGAACTGGAAGGCTGCTGGTGCATTGCATAGTCCGAAGGGCATCACCTGGTACTCAAATAGTCCGTACTTGGTGCGAAAAGCAGTCTTCCATTCGTCACCCTCTTTGACACGTACCAGATGATATGCCCCCGAAGGTCTAGTTTCGTGTATATACAAGCGTCCTTCACCTGGTCTACTAGTTCTGGGATCAAAGGCAGTGGGTATCGATTCTTGATGGTTATCTGATTTAGTGCGTGGTAGTCTATACATGTTCTAAGGTCGCCTTCCTTTTTCGGTACGAAGAACAAAGCTGAATATGCAGGGGATTTGGACGGGCGAATGAAGCCATTAGCAAGGTACTGGTCTAGGTACTGGCGCAAATGAAGATTTTCCGGTTCCGTAAGGGCATAGATTCTGCTGCAAGGTGGTTGTGCTCCAGGTACAAGATCTATTTGACAATCATATGATCTGTGAGGTGGTAAGGTGTTTGCCTGTTCCTTTTGGAAGACATCCTGAAAGTCTTGGTATTCAACAGGTAATTGCATGGCTACTGGAATTACTGGGGCCAGGACTGAGTTTTGAGTTTTCCTTGGGTAGCAGGTATGAGCACATTCTGGGAAGGTTAGTCTCTTCTCTCGCCAATCAATACAGGGATTATGTTTTTCCAACCAAGGTATCCCCAGTATCAGCTGAAACTGTGGGGCCTTGATTAAGTCAAACATCATAGCCTCTCGATGCCCATCTTGACTCAGCAGTGTCATCTCTGCAGTGGAATGAGTTACGGGTCCAGAGGCGATTTCCGTTCCATCTACAGTGGTGACAACATCGGCCGTGGTTTTGCGGTTGAGAGATAGATTCATCCTGGTAGCCAATTCCCAGTCCAAGTAATTTCCTATGGATCCACTGTCTACGTACGCCTTTACCGCGTGCATGCGTGATGGCTGCTCTGGATCTACAAGGACCATGGGTATGGTGAAATGCGAGGTCAGAGTGCCCTTCTTTAAGCTTGGCAAGCGGACCTCTGCGCTTGCCGGGCGTGGTCATTTCCCGAGTCAGATTTCACATGGTTTTCGTCTGCTGCTCCTATAACTTTCTTGGGTGGTTTTACAGGGCAGTTCCGAAGAAAATGACCAGCAGTTCCGCAATATAAACATAATTGCAGTTGCCGTCTTCTATCTCTCTCCTTTTGGGTTAGGGGTCATTTAACCCCCCCGATTTGCATTGGTTCTGAGACATCTACTCCCTTGGAGCTTACGTGGGTTTTAACCAACACCCTGTTCTCAAACTTGGTTCGGTCAGCCTTCCTGGTTTGAAGTCTGTGATCGAGCTGGACCACTAGATCTATATATTCAGCACAGTCTTGAGGCGGGTTCACGATTTGGGCCAAAACATCTTTGAGTTCTCCTCGAAGTCCTCGATGGAATAATGTGATTCGCTTGGCTTCAGGCCATTCAGTTTCCACTACTAATCTATTGAAAGTTGCACTGTAAGATAAAAGATCCTGGTTACCTTGATGTAGGGATAAAAGTTTGTTGTCCAAAGCCTGTCCTCGGGAGTGTCGGGCGAATAGTCTTTCCATGCTTGTTCGAAAACCCTGGAAATCTCGAAGAATCGGGTCATCCTGGTTAACTAGTGGAATGGACCAATCCGCCGCACTGCCGCTGAGATATGACAGTACAAAGGCTACCTTGGCCTGATCGCTTGGGAAAGCTCCAGGTCTACATAAAAAGTGCAAGCGGCATTGATTCATGAATGTTGCAAACCCTTTTGAGTCCCCGGCAAAGCATTCAGGCGGAGCCAAAGGAACGGCTCCAGGTAAATTTATCTGCACCGGGTTGCTCGATGGTACAGGAGCTGGACTTGCCCCAAGTCCTGGTAGAGGTGTTTGTCCAGCCTGGCTCTGTAATAGCTGTCTGGCCAACTCATCAGTTCGTTCTTTTGACACTATCAGTTCTCTCCTGAGGGCATTGGTTTCTTGGCGGGCGGAATGCACTTCGGCCCTTAATTCCCATAATAATTGGGCCAACTGATCAGTTTCCGAGGTCTCCATGACACCCAGGTGGGTATTTGTGGGTAGTCTTTGCGTTCTGTTACGCTCACCTGGTTCCCACGGGGGCGTCGACCGGAACTGGGCCGCTGTTATTTCCACCAGCGTGACTTGTAGCGCCGAGATGACTGACTGGACTGGCCCGCTCAGCCTAGTTTGTCTGGCTCGCAAGAATATTCTTCTGCAAAGGAGAAGAGGAATTAACTACCCGTGGAATTGAGTGCCAACCCACCTTCCCCACTCCCGTTGTCTTCCCACTGATCACTCTTGATGTCCCCTCCTTAGTCTTACCTGATGGTTTGGAAGGATGAGCTCTCCATCCTGCGTCGACCGCAGGGGCGCGTTGATGACCAGTTACTTCACTGGCGTAGAGGAATTGGTGAGTTCCAGTATTGACTCTAAAGTCCAATTGTTCATAAGAGTTCAAATGTCTGCTCTCCACTCTGTCCGATTCCTTGCAAGTTGCCGATTATCCACTCGAAGATTTCCAAATGGCACTCGGTAAGATTCAGGTAAGTCTATTGTGTTTTTTCCCCTTAGGGGCCGGGGTACGGCGATGAAGCAGAGTTGACTTTGCCGACCCGAGATGAGGTGAGACCCCCGTGGTAAATCAGGTAAGTTTTGTGGGAGGGTAACTGGTATTGTCCTTGCTTTCTCCCCTTAGGGGCCGGGGTACGGCGATGAAGCAGAGTTGACTGCGCCGACCCGAAATGAGGCGAGTACCTCCCGTGGTAAATCAGGTAAATCCTTGGGGGTAGCTTGTATGGCCTTAGAGAGTCCCCTTGCTCACCTTGCTGTCTTTGTCTCCTTAGGTGTCGGAGGGCGGCCGCGAGATGGAGAGAGCGTGATGGAATGCTGAAGTACCGCCAAGCAGGTGAGTTCAGCGTGGCGCCGTAGGAATGCGAAGAGATGCTTCAAAGACTTCTGTCTTTCAGTTCCGTGGCGAAATGGATCAGGATTCAGGTAAGGATTAAAGTTAAAACTCCTGTTCTAACCTTTATCCTTTTTGTCTTCTTGTTTCAGGAGTCCCAGGACTGAAGCGGGCGTGGCTGAAGACGGGAGCTGCTGAAAACCCGGTGAGTGTTACGCTGCAGCAAGCAGAATAACGCGAAGCACGTGTGGCCGCCCGGGCGTGTTTTAAATAGCCTTGGAAGAAGATCCAGGTAAGTATTCTTCCACAGCCTCACCCAAGTAACAAAATAGTCCCTTCAGTAAAATAGTCCCTCCTAACCTCATTTGGCTTGAGTCTTCATGCAGCATGGTCTGCCTCAGGTGAGTATGCAGCATGGTCTGCTTCAGGTAAGTTATCAATAATGAGCCTGGCGCCCATAGCGCCAGGACTGACTTTATCTTTATGAGCCTGGCGCCATAGGCGCCAGGACTGTACCCAAACAGCCCCTAACTGGGGCTTTTGGGCATGCTCCAAGTGGCATGATGCCTGCTTCCGGGGCTGCTGGGCCTGGTCTGGTCTTCCGGGGGCAGGCATCATGACAGACTCCCTGTTGAAAGACGAGGTCCTAGCCCAGGAGGTTCTCGAAGCCATCACAGATTTCTTTGAAATCAACGATAATGGGGAGGTAGGTTCGCATACCTTATGGGACGCCTTCCAGGCTACCCTTCGGGGAGTCCTGATCAAAATGGGAGCCCAGAAAAAAAGGGAAAGGGAGACCCAGGAAAGGGTTTTGAGGGTGAAGATTGCCCAACTCCAACCGGGGGGCCCTCCCACGGCCCCCTTGGACCGTGTTCAGGTGGCCGCTCTGGCCGACTACAGGCTCCAGCTGAGGGATCTCCTCCTCCACAAGACGGAGAGAAGTCTCCAACTGGTCAAACAAAAGTATTACGAAAAGGGGGACAGGGCGGACAGGATCCTGGCTTGGAAACTGAGGGAGGTTCAGAGAAGTAGATTGGTGAAGGCAGTGAAGAACGAGGCGGGTGTGGTGGGCCACGATACGCCCCACATTGGCGAGGCCTTCCGCCGATACTATGAGAAGTTATACTCTTCGGAATACAATGGGGGTGAGGCAGAGATTGAGGGGTTCCTAAACTCTTTACAGATCCCGGCCCTGTCCAGAGAGATGGCGGAGGGGTTGGAGGGCCCGGTGACCGAGGACGAGGTGGAACGGGCGATCCGAGGTATGAAAGTGGGCACTTCCCCAGGGGAGGACGGTATTCGGTCTACTTCTATAAGAGGTTCCGCTCGACCCTTTCCCCCCACTTGGTGAAGGTATTCAACGCGGTGCTGGAGGGGGGCTCCCTCCCGGACTCCATGATGGAGGCAATCATAGTGGTTCTCCCCAAGGAGGGCAGGGACCCCGCGCAGTGTTCCTCTTACTGCCCAATTTCTTTGTTGAATATTGACGTAAAAATCCTGGCCAAGGTGATAGGGGGGCGGGTGGAGGGGATCCTGCCGAAACTGGTCCATGGTGACCAGGTGCGGTTCATCAGGGGAAGACAGGGCTCAGATAACTTCCGTAAAACTATTGATCTGCTCCACTATGCCCAGGTGTCTGACCTAGACGCAAGCGTCCTGTCCCTCGATTCGGAAAAGGCGTTCGACAGGGTTGAGTGGAGATTCATGGAACTCACCCTCCGGAAAATGGGCTTTGGGACACACATTAGAGAATGGGTGGCGGCGTTATACAGGGCCCCAAGGGCTAGGGTTCAAGTGAACGGCAAGTTGTCAGAACCATTTCCCCTCTCGCGGGGAACAAGGCAGGGTTGTCCATTGTCCCCTTTGATCTACGTCCTCTCCATGGAACCCCTGGCCATTGCGGTCAGAGCTCACCCGGACATAAGGGGTATAAGGCGAGGCGAAGTGGAATTCAAACTCTCCCTGTTCGCGGACGATATCCTGGCCTATCTGGGGGACCCGGTGTCCTCGCTTCCCCCCCTCCTGTCCCAGATGGCAGCCTTTGGGCGCCTCTCGGGCCTTAAGATTAATGCTTCTAAATCAGTCCTACTCCCCATGAGATCCCTGGACCCGGTCTTGGACCCGCTGGTCAGCCTGGAAGGGATAACAATAGGGAAGGGCTCCATTCGATACCTGGGAGTCCTTCTCACCCGGGACCTGTCCAACCTCGCCCAGGCCAATTATGATCCCGTTGTTTCAAGGGTCACTGCAGATCTTAGGAGGTGGGGGGGGCAATGATTCTGTCATGGTACGGTCGGATGACGGCGGTGAAGATGAACATACTCCCGCGCTTACTATACCTCTTTACCGCCCTCCCGACTAAAGTCCCAGACCAAACCTTCAGGGTCCTTCAGAACACCGTGCATGAATTTATATGGCAGGGTAGGACCCTGAGAACCGCAAAGGCCGTTCTGACCTTGCCGAGGGAGGAGGGAGGGTTTGGGCTGCCAGACTTTCAACTCTACTTCCGCGCTGCCCAGACTTCTGGAACATATGAAAGAGGGGATGGGCACATACTGGTCGTACCTGGAGGACATGGATGCTCACCCGCTTAAGGTTCGGGACCTCCTTTGGGCCCCAAGCAAATTCATCCTGAATAGACTCAAATCTCACCCAACTTTGGGAGTCCTCTGGGCGATCTGGAAGGAAGGCCCCCAGACGGCTCACTTAACGACATGGCCGTCACCGATGTCCTCGCTCTGGGGTCACCCCCTCAAACTGGGAAGCAGGGGATTCCGCAACGCACAGTCCTGGTCCGACTCGGGGTTGGAGTGGGCGGGGCAAATATTTAGGGAAGGAGAGTTTCTGCCCTATGAGGATTTGAGAGGCCCTGGGGCAGGGGTCCCCACCATATTTGAATACCTCCGCTTGAAGGGAATCCTGTGCGACCAATCCTGGGGCCAGAATTTGAAAAGACAGCTGAACCCCTTTGAGAAATTACTGGACACAGCGACCACCAGGAAGGGGGCGGTCTCAGGGATGTATAGAATACTGAACACTGTTAACCTGGGGGAAAGGAGGAGATTCCGTACTTTTTGGAATGACTTGGCGGGGGAGGAGATCTCTGAAGACGCCTGGGCAAGGATATTTAAAATAGCCTTCCATGGGAACCTATTCACAGCTGACATGGAACACAACCTCAAGATCCTTCAGGGGTGGCATAGAGACCCCGTGAAGTTGTCGAAGATGTTTACGGGAGTGTCCCCCGCATACCCGAGGGGTTGCGACCAGGTCGGTACAAGAGGGCACATGTGGTGGCACTGCCCGAAAGCACAGGCGTATTGGGTGGAGGTTAGAGGCTGGATCGCTGAAGTCTCGGAGGAACTACTCCCCCTAAGCCCTCTAACAATGCTACTGGGCCTCCCCCCTGAGGACACGGACATAGCCAGATACCCAAGAATGTGGGAAACAATGCTGAGGGCGGGGAGGGTGGCCCTGGCCCAGAAATGGAAGAGCCCGGAGACCCCCTCAAAGGAGGACTGGCTAAAAAAGGTCAAAAACATGTTCCTGATGGATAAACTCACGGCAATGATGAACAATGGTCTGGGCACATTCCACGCCAACTGGTACGGGGTAAAGCAGACATGGGGATGGGACGTTCACTGATCCACAGGGTAGAGTCATGGAAGGAACGGGCGCCCTCGCCCCGGGGGACGGCGGACATTACACAGCCACATATGCAGTCAATGTTCAGGCTCTTTCTCAAGCTCCGGATACATTGAGCTTTCTACGCGTCCCCTTAAAAGAAGTAGGCGTAAAGGGGACTAAGTTTGTTTGGGGGGGTGGGTCCGCAGGGGGAGTGGATGGGGGGGTCACTGGGCCTGTTACAAGTATAATTTTTCTGCTGAAAATGTTTCATGCCCGTTTGTTCTATTATGTAAATGCTAATAAAACAAAGTTTTGAAAAAAAAAGCATCACCCTAACACCTGTGCAGAATTCATGAAACAAAGGTTTGTCACAAAAAATGCAAACGTGTGTTTTCTGCTATTGCCATTGATCAAGCCCAGAACAACATAACGCATCAGTCAAAAATGATGGAGGGGCTGAAGGCCTGACAGAAAACCCACAACTCTGCATCGTTGGATGGTCTCTGGTTCTGAGATGGCCTGCATAGTCGAAGAATTGAATTCTACACAGACGAAGAGATGGGAAAAAGATGAGCGCCACCATGAGGCTAACAAGCATTCCCAGATGGCTTTTGCAAAATATATCAAGTCTCTTACCCATGCAATTCAAGATATGGGAAACCCATTTAATGAAATCACTTGTGGTCTATTGGTACTTGACAGCTGTTATATAGTACATCCAGCATTTGCTGACACATTGCTAAACATTGAAAAAATTGAAGTTGAGCAGTATGAGTTATATGTCAGCAACAGGCTTAATCATACTAAAAGTATTGCAGATCTGCAGAATAACCTGCACCTCTTCAGCTGGCCTCCAGCTCATGAAAAATCAAGTAAACATGTACAACCAATATCGCTAAGCAATGACTGATGACTATTTTCTAGACTTTTATTTTGCATCAGAGATACGTACGTAATGGTGATCTGGATGATTTCTTTAGACACGAAAACCAAGCTTATCCTTCAGGACTGTCAAAGTAAGGGAATCTAAGAACCAGAACAGAGTCTGATTTATTGACTTGCCTGGAAGAACTCACACCCAGAAAAAACACTACTTCCAAACCAACAGTCCAAATGACCATCCTTGATGGTGCTGCATTTGTCAGCATGCTGTGACCAGGATTTGCGAAAACATTATGCCGGTACTGTGTTCATACCCTGCATCAAATCTCAACTTCAATATGTTACAAGGATAAATATGATCTGGAATGTGAACAGGCATGCAGCTTGAAGAGTGGCACACTCAGTAAAAGGGGAAAATGCGTTTGGAAACGTGTTGAACAAGAAATGCACTTCCCAAAATTTGGTAGGATTTCCTCTGGGTTGATGAAAATAAGACTGCATTGTTTTCTTTCTTGACAATAACCTTACCAGCTATTGACACAAACAAGCAGGTAATTACCACAAATGGTCCGAATGTTCTTTCTATAAATCATCAAGATATCTTGGGGCTGGCTCCATGCTCACACAAAGAAGCAGACACTTGAATCCTACTCCATTTATGTGATGCTGCGAAGCAAGAATATAACAAAGCCAATATACGCACTGTGGACATCGACGTTGTAGTTCTCGCCATCAAATCTGCACAACGTCTGAACAATGAGGAACTATCGGTTGCATTTGGAGTTGGGAAGAACTTATGTTTCTTTGCCGCTCACGAGTTAGCAAGAACTTTGGGTTTCTGATTGTTGTACTGCCATACCGAAAGTTTAACGCAATAACTGGGTGTTACAATGTGCCCTTTCGTGGAGGACGAGGCAAGAGGACTGCATGGGACACCTGGAATGTAACCTCAGCTTTTTGAGGATTGGCTGAGAGGCCTAGTCATCAGGCAGCAGAAGAAATGCTGAAGCCATTGGAGAATTTTGTAGTTTTGCTATATGACCATACTAGCAGCGACAAATATGTTACTGAGGCAAGAAAACACCAATTTACTCAGAAAGGTAGAGTAATTTACAATCTACCTCCCACACAAGATACGCTCATTCAGCATACAAAAAGAGCTATCTGCCAGCCTGATTACTGCTGGGCCCAAACAATGGTCATAACACCACAGCTTCCTTTGCCAAGTGTTTGGGGGTGGAAGTAGAAGGATGAAGGTGGATGGGCAATATCCTGGAGTACCCTACTAGAGGTTACTTAAGCTTGCAGGGAACACTTACACTGTGTCTGCAAGAAATGCTGCACACTACAGTGCAAGTGCAGGAAGGCTGCCTTACAGTATACTGCTTGTTGTACTTGTGGCACTCTTTGTACTGACTGAAATAAGGGGGATTATTACCAATAACATGTTACTGGAATAGTATCAATATTCATTCAATAATGAACAATAAAATAACAAAATAAGTAATATAAGACACTGTATTTGCATTAGATCAACATCAATCAATAATTGTTAATGTTGTTTTTATTTTCCTTTGACTATATTACAAGCTTTGAGCACAGAAGCTTGTTCCACTGAGCATCAGGGGAGACACTCATCACCACTTCAATATACAGGGTTGGAGCAATCAAGGCTTGCAATCAAGCGAGTAGTTCCTGCACTCTCCCACCAGCCGACAGCAATAAGCAACAGTTGCCGCCCCTAGATTCAGATGCGTTCACAGGCACAGTATGAAAGAAATCTAAATAAATGGTGAGCAATGCATAATTGAATTGTAACCGCAATACTAGTAAAAAGCAGGTCAGTATAAGTTGCTTAGCATTCGGCGCCTGCTCTCTTCATCAAACATATGAATTGCTTGCTGTGAAGGCATCATGAAGCAAGACACAAACAACAGACTCAAAGTTCAAACAAAAGATATTTATTAGCTTAAATGTCAGGATGGTAGAAGGCCTAACTAGCTATGCTATGGTGGGATTTCGCCACCAGAAAAAAACGAAGGAAAGTCTGAGTCAAAGAGTTCCATTTACAAGTTTGTCTGTGTCCAAAACCTATGATTGCCCTCACAACTAAAGCTAAACAGTGTTTAGGGATGTCAATAATGAAAGAAATGGTGATCAACATAAAGTTCTGAGCTTGTCCAGCTCTTAGCTTCCTTTTCAGCTTCTCTTCCCCGAGTTCAAGAAAGTTCACAAAAGTCTTAAGATTACCTTTCTCGAGATCAATGCAATACAGTTCCGCACAATCCTTGGCGCTCCCTTCCCTAAGTCTCAAGCAACACAGATCAACAAAAAGAGGTCTTGAGGCTCTGTCATCAAGACAGAACTTGTAGTCTATCAAGTCTCAGGGTTCTTTTACCCAAGACTTCAACATAGCACGCACTGGTTAGCCTCACCAGTCTTTTTGTAGTACTTTTCCATGGTTTCTTTCACAACGCCTTTTATCTTTCACCATTTAGGACTCACTGGTCTAGGCCCAGTTGCAGACCACATGGTCCACCTATCACAGGTCGCGCAACCAGGAACCTCAAGCTCTTCAGTTCATACCAGTTAATCTGTACTTGCCCCTGTGCACCGATTCACATTCATTTGCCAAGTCTCAGCCTGTTGACTTTAAGGCTTGCTTCACCCTTTCCTGGTTTCCCCTAATTAGCCTCTTGGGTTTGGCACCACTAGACACACATCTCTGGCCAGGCTTTGCCTTGTCGCAATCACAAAAGTCTTCAGTCATATAGTTCACTTTGTGGTGGTCTGGGTCCAACCACCACCTTTTTATTACACTTCTTCACGCATGCGCTATTATCTGCTAGATGGTTTTCAAATGGGCACTTTCCTCTTGGCTTGTGTTCAGCATCAGCTTTGCCCATAAAACATAAAGTTCAGTGTTCAATCTGCCTACTTTGGCTTAGTTTCCAATTTTCATTCAGTTCGGTATTCAATATATATTTCAACGTTGTTTCAAGTTTGCACCCACTTCGGTATTCTATATATGTATTTCAGCGTTGTTTCAAGTTCTCACCCAGTTCAGTATTCAATAAACATGCTTTAACTTTATTTCAAGGTTTTGTTCTGTTCAGCATTCAGTAAGCCTTATAAGGCACTGCATTGCTTATACGCAGTGCTCTAGAGATGCCCCGACTCTGAGTGATTCCCCCAACACTCACTGGTTTTCGGCGTCCTCTCCAGCGGCTCTGGCTGCCTTCTTCTTGCTTTGCTGGTCGACTGACCGGCCCCTGCGAGCCCTGCTAGCCCTCCTGGTGCTCTGCAGTACACGCCAACTTCTCTGCGTTCTCCACACAGACGTGGACTGCGTTCCTCTTCCTGCTCGCTCGCAGGTGCTTCTACACGCAGCACAGCATGGAGGCTCCTCCTCCTCTGGCAATCCAACGGCCCACCTGACCTAGGGCTCCATAGTTTTGCCTGGCATCGGCCGGCATCCTTGCTGCCTCGCAGGACCCACAATGACTGCCTCCTCACAACAGGGGTCCCCTGCTGGCAGCTTCCACAAAGGCCTCCCTGTGGTGTTCTCTGTCTCTTTATACACCTGCAACCCCTTAACAGGTTGCAGGTGTGGAACCTTCATTAAGTCTGCCTGACCATAATTAAGGGGATATGCCAGACTCTCACCATACTCTGCAGGCATCTTCCTTGTCCCAGTACCAGAGTGGTAAAATTAAGGTGTAGTGTTTATTACTCTCAGTTGCCTCTTCCTCCTCCCAGTACTTTCAAATGATAAATGTGGGGAAATGAGGGCAGAGGTCTTCCAATAGCCCATAAATGTCAGGGAAGGATTAGGTTGGTCGTCTATAGGGAAATAGGGATACCATGTCTCGCCTGTGGGTACCCCACTCCTAATCCCCGAGGACCCTCAACCCAGGTGATCCTCCCTTGCTTCTCCGCCACCAGGGTCAGGATCCAAAAGTGATGGCCTTTCCCTGGCAAAGAGGTTCCAGGGGGAGTAGGTTTGAGGAAACCCTTAGGTTTCTCGCATGACATTATCAAGTCTATGAGCATGGAAGTGTGAATTGTGCAAATCTTTGAGGATAAAGCAAAACAGAAAAAAGAGCACACTTCCCATAAACACGTTTTTTTTAAAATGCCAGTGTTTTAGGGGTAACTCAGATTAAGGAAATACTTCGTGCATTATTGTGGCTGCAGCACCACCAATCAATAACCCAGCAGCTCCCACAAAGCTATAGCAGAGTTATATTTGAAATAAAGGGAGGACCACACAACTGTTGCCTGTTTAAAACTCAAAAGAATGGTGGGTTAGCCAGCTGCCACGACAATGGTCAAGCAGAAGTCTTATTGTAAACGTTTGTAGTCAATCTTTTTAGTCTATGGAGAACAACATTGGACAACAGTTCAATGGAAAGCGCACACCATCTCATCTAGCTTTCCCAACACTCTAATCAATTCCTGATAAAAGTAAAGTAAAACTCTTACAGTTGCAGGAAGTCCCATAAAAGAAGCGTTCAGTTACTTGACATAGTGAAAGAAGGCAAAGCACACTTATTAGAGTGCAGTGTAGTTTTACAAGAGACAACAAACGTTAAGGAAACCCAATCTGCGCCCTTACTGGGTGCCTGCCAACCACTTCCCCCTAACAACTGGAAGCCGGCAGACAAAGCCTGCACCCCAACAAAGGCCCTCAGCTAAGGACCTGGCTGCAAACAGCTGCTTGTCCAGCCTTGTCCACTGCCATACCCTCAGGCTACGCCATTGACCACAGCAACAGAATTTCAAGTAAAGGTGGAGGAGTGGCTCTCATATAGAGAGACTCTAACCCCATCACAACCATCACTTCTAGCCCGCCCCTCCTCCCAACTGCGACCTGCTCTCTTTGAAACTCTCCCTATCACCCACCTCGACTATATCCCTCCACCTCCTTTACCGCCTTCTTGGCCCAATCTCCTCCTTCGAAGAAGACATCTCACAGACACACACAACCAACTACAAGCCGGCATCCAAACTCCTATTGCTTGGTGACGTAACTCTTGGCTTTAACAACACTACTGACACTAAAACCATCTCCTTTGCCAAAACCATTTACAGCATTGGTGGCACACAACTTGACCTGGCTCCCTACCATATTCTTCGACGTACTCTTGATTGGCTTGTAGACTTCAACTGCAACATTCTACTCCGATCTAACACACGTGTCCCTGGTCAGACTACCACATTATCAACTTCTCAATCCCCATTCCCAACTGGCGTGCCTACTCGCCTTCCCAGATTCCTCTCAGCATGTCACGCTGCACAAGGAACCTCACCAAAGAACTTCTTCTCCCACTACTGACCAACCCCACCCTACCACCTATGGCAAGTACAGACCCTACTATCCTCGTCGACTCCTCCAACAACCTGAAAGCCCATGTAGTAGACTCCCTTGTTACCCTCAAGATACATAAACCTAAAGCCACCACACACAAAAATTCTTGGTTTGCCCCTGATCTCGCATCCATCCATCCTAGGAAATGAGTCAGCGAACTAGAATGGTGGTGTAACCCAACCACCACCACCAAATCGCACTTCTCCTCCATTGCTAGTGAATACAAACAACCAATAAACAGTGCGAAAGCCTCTAGCTACAACACCAGAATCTCCAATGCCAACTCTAACTCCCTGAACTCTTCGCCATCCTGCGCAAATTAGAGATCCCATCTACCCCACATTCCAACATCACTATTGATGACTCTTGGGGCTGCAAAATACAAAATGCTGTTTCAGGGACAATTGCCTCACTTCAAAATAAAATCATAGCCAAACAGCAAACCATCGAGGCCAAAGCTCAGCACCCCCATCACCTTCCCCCTCCGCCATCTTTCCCGCCTTTCAAGTTCCACCCTATCTCAGAATCAGTCGTCACCCTCATCATCAAGGGACTTAAACCATCCCGATGTAAAGGCGATATCTGTCCAGCCTCACTCATCAAAGATTGCGCTGATGCCCCCTTGTTCCACTCATCACGGCCATCATTCATTCCTCCTTCAAATCAAGCACTATACCATCCACACTAAAAGAAGCCTGGATCTCACCCCTCCTAAAAACCCTTCACTTGACCCATTCATCCCGACCAACTACTGCCCCATCACCACAGTTCCATTCCTTCTGAAAATCCTTCACAGAGCAGCATATCTCCAGATCCAAACCTACCTTGCACAACACTATATCCTTAGCCTCTGCCAGTCTGGTTTCTGACCTCGCCATGGAACTGAGTCTGCTTTACTTGACCTCACAAACCAACTAAACAACTTCTGTGGCTCGGGCAAACTCACCCTCCTCCTCCTGCTGGACCTCTCCGCTGCCTTCAACCTTGTCGACCACCAAACCCTCTGCACTTATCTTATCTCTGCAGCTAATTTCTCCCCCACATTCCACCAAATGGATTGCATCATTCGTAGCTGACAGATCCTCCCGTGCCTACATCAGCAACTTTGCTCGCCGCCACACCAGTCTCCTTTGGAGTCCCTCAAGACTCTGGTGTCTCCCCTACCCTTTCTAATATTTACACAAAACCCCGCTTTGACCACCTCGACTCTTTAGGCATCTCCTTCACAAACTATGCTTATGACACCTATGTCCTCATCCCCCTCTCGGCACTTACCTAGAAGACATCACCAACCTCAATGCTATTCATGAAACCATACAAGTTTGGATGCCATCCCACAATCTCTGCCTAAATGATGACAAAACCAAGATCCTGATCATTTGCACTCAATCATCCCTTATCAAACTGGACCCTGCCTACACATCCTTCCAGATTGATGGTAATACAATCCCTGTATCACCTGTTATAAGAACTCTAGGAGTTCATCTCAACGCTACCCTCAATGTGTCACGACATGTAAATGGTATTGCATCCTCTTCTGCTTATACCACAAATCTACAAAATGCCTGAAAACCATTCCTCTCCACAAGCAACCGCCTCATTATCGCACAAGCCATAAGCAGTGATAAACTTGACTATTGAAACGTCCCACTCCCTGGCACCACTGAATGGAACCTTCACAAATTAAAAGTGATCCAAAACAATGCCCTCCAGCTACTGAAATTAGATCATATCACAGCTGCCAGAAGAAATGTTCACTGGCTCCCAGTACGGACCGCATCAGATTAAAAACTCTTTCCATTACCCAAAAATGCCTCTCCAACTTTGCACCCCCCTACCTCTCACAAAGACTCCAGTTTCCCTGTCTCCACCCCACTCCATGGGAACTTCATGCCTCTCGCCCTTGGATCAGAACCTTCATACAATTCATTCAGGCAACACCTGGCTTTTCAACTAACATTTGAAACAGGTAATTGTACCAAAAACAAGAAAGCAATTGAAGGACAAGGCAAAGGGTATTACATCAAATCATCATTTTCTTTTATTATAAATTGTGATAAAAAATCATCTTAAACATCTTTAATTAATTCATTTTTATAAAAAATATCCTATATAGCAGACATTCATACATTCATTCAACTAATGCAACTCTAAAAATAATACATTTTAATTTTTTTATATGGAAATGTGAGGCAAATGCAACAACAGTTCCATTATTTAGATAAAAGTTATAGTTTCAAAAAAGACAATTAATGTTATCAAAAAAGCATTCGGTTAAACAAATACAATTTCTATATAAAGGGAATGTAAAAAACCCTTCCAGTATTTTAATAATAGTGGTTCACTCCAGACAAAAAATATCAACTATTAGTGCCCAGACTATTAATGCCAATACGAATGAGTCTTCTTAATCAAACAGGCTTCTTGGTAAATAGTTTCGACTTGGATGGTTATCTATGTCTTCATCAGGATAGGGATGAACCTAACAACATTTCTACAAGAAAAACAAAAGAAATGATACAATTAAAATTATTGTTAAAACATGCCTAATTGCCTTAATTCACTCAGTTGCTCTCTATAAATAACAATAGTCCAAATATGGGGAGAGGACAAATGAAGTCATACTCTAAACCCAACGCAAATGTTAGCTCCAATTCATTTTTACACTGCTGACTACAGGGCAGCGTATATCCCAAGGGCCACGCATATCGTCCAGCCCTCCATCTCCCTCAACAAGAATAGAAGATAGAAGAATTCAATGTAGGAGGAAAGAAGAATCATTTCCCAGTGGTGGAACATTATCATTTCGTACCACTATGTTTTCCCCAGATCTAACACCCCACTCCCTCCATGTCTCCATTTAGAAATTCAGTCAAAAGACAGACGGCGCCTATAATCTATTTAAACAAAGCCAAGGAGATTTACCCATTTGACACTGAGGTAATTTCTGTGGCATATTTTCTGTGGCGTTCTTTCGCCTCACATTAAATATTGCCAAAGTAAGATTATGATATAGTGGCTATAGAGGAATTGTATTTTTTGCTTTTTAGGGATTCTATATCCCTGGAGTGTGCTATATAATGATGCAAACCTGTATCGGACTCAGCATCTCTAATATAGATGAGAAGCTGGTCAAGTAAAGCTGGTCAAGTACAGACCATTTAACCATTCCCTGTATGGTTTTCAGGTATGATTTTAACTGAGTTTGACTGAATTTCTAAATGGAGACATGGAGGGAGTGAGGTGTTAGACCTGTGGAAAACATAGTGGTACGAAATGATAATGTTCCACCACTGGGAAATGATTCTTCTTTCCTCCTACATTGAATTCTCTATCTTCTATTCTTGTTGAGGGAGATGGAGGGCTGGACGATATGCGAGGCCCTTGGGATATACGCTGCCCTGTAGTCAGCAGTGTAAAAATGAATTGGAGCTAACTCCCTTCATTTTAGCCAAATTTTGCGTTGGGTTTAGAGTATGACTTAATTTGTCCTCTCCCCATATTTGGACTATTGTTATTTATAGAGAGCAACTGAGTGAATTAAGGCAATTAGGCATGTTTTAACAATGATTTTAATTGTATCATTTCTTTTGTTTTTCTTGTAGAAATCTTGTTAGGTTCATCCCTATCCTGATGAAGACATAGATAACCATCCAAGTCGAAACTATTTACCAAGAAGCCTGTTTGATTAAGAAGACTCATTCGTATTGGCATTAATAGTCTGGGCACTAATAGTTGATATTTTTTGTCTGGAGTGAACCACTATTATTAAAATACTGGAAGGGTTTTTTACATTCCCTTTATATAGAAATTGTATTTGTTTAACCAAATGCTTTTTTGATAGCATTAATTGTCTTTTTTGAAAGTATAACTTTTATCTAAATAATGGAACTGTTGTTGCATTTGCCTCACATTTCCATATAAAAAAATTCAAATGTATTATTTTTAGAGTTGCATTAGTTGAATGAATGTATGAATGTCTGCTATATAGGATGTTTTTTATAAAAATGAATTAATTAAAGATGTTTAAGATGATTTTTTATCACAATTTATAATAAAAGAAAACAATGATTTGATGTAACACCCTTTGCCTTGTCCTTCAGTTGCTCTCTTGTTTTTGGCACCATTACCTGTTTCATATGTATTGCTTTACCTCGCGGAGTCGGATTTTGGAGGTTCCCTCCATTTATTGTTGGTTTTTTCAACTAACATTGACTTTACAAGCATTTATTGACCTTTGTGCAACCAGTCTTGATTGTCTCTTGTCCACCTTGAAATTAATGCCCAGTTGCCTGAGTGTTTGCGTGTGCTTCTACAAATGAATACATAAATATCAATGAATTTATCTATTCTGCAATACATTCTGAAAAAAAACATTATTGTTTACTATTAGGCCTCATTTATACTTCTAAAGTGTACAATAGGCATCGCTTGACCAGAAGTAAATGATTGAACAATGAATAATCTACAAAAATGAAGATAGCTAAATGACAAGCAGTCGCCATTTTTTTTACAGGAACACTCTCAGATAGCCTCATAGCCAAAAATGTTAATTAGTTTTGTAGTCTACAAGTGTGACAAAATTCATGGTTCTACCATCAAAGGCACAATTATTTCACCTGTCTGCAGTACTATCAGGCAAATTCCTGTTTTTTTTTTATTTTTAACAACTTTATTTATTTCGGTTACAGCATAACAGGTACATTAATCACGGTGGTGCAACTCCCATCATTAGCGACATGCATGCAATTTCTTCCCTCCCTCCCTCAATGTATCCCTTTGTGCACTCCCCTATGTCCGCAGAGTTCTAGTGGACTGGGGATCTGTCTGGGCTCTGTGGACCTAGGAAGTTTGTTACCAGGCGTGGTTGAAAAGTCAATGCTGGGAATTGGCTGTGGTAGTACAGCACTGGCTCCCAGCAGTCAGTGAATCGCTGGAGGGTCCCCTCTTTCGCTGCTTTGACTTTCTCAGCCACTAGTATTTCCCAGACTTTCAACCACCAGAGGGATAGCATGGGGCCCTCTTGCGTTTTCCATTTGCGGGCCACTGTAATCTTGGCCGCTAATAATAGTTGCGTCAGCAATTTAGCAGAGCGACCTGATTTCGGGTAGCAGTCCGGGCTCGCTACCCCCAGGAGAATCACCTCTGGAGTCAACGGCAGTCTGCATTGGGTAATGTCCTCGATGATTTGTATGATCCCCCTCCAGAAGGCTTGGACCTTTCGGCAGCTCCATCACATGTGAAAGAAGGTCCCTCGCTCACCACAGCGTCTAAAACATCTTGGGTCAAGGGATGCGTTGCAGTGGTGTAGGCGTACTGGGGAGAGGTACCAGCGATGGAGGAGTTTAAGGGCGCATTCTTTGTTTGTGACGCATCTGGAGGTTGAGTTAATCCTTGTCCATATTTCCACCCACGTCTGGTCCTCAATGGGATGTCCCAGATCCGTGTCCCATCCGGCCATGTATGGGGGTCTGACCTCCAGTATATCCTCCTGGAGGAGGCGGTACAGCTTAGTGATCCGCCCTCGGTGTGTGTCGTCCTCCAGTGCGTGCTCCAGTGGGTGTAGGTCGCAGGTTGCCCCCTGACAAACTGCCGGTTGTGAGATCCAATGGCATAGTTGAGCGTATGTGAACCTCTCCCTCTCTGTTACCTGGAGGCGGTCCTTGCATTGTTCAAAATTAAGCGGGGAGTCGCCTCGTAGAGTTGCGAGAGGGAGCGGAGGCCTCCAGCGGCATATCGGCTGAAGTTTGACGCCGTCATCCCCGGGGAGAAGTCTGGATTCCAGATGATCGGGGATAGCGGGCCCAGGCCCTTGGGCAGCTTTTTCTCCGTCGGGCCCATGCCCATGCCTCCAGGGTCGCTCTGGTAGATGTTAGCATCTGTGGTACCCGGCACCGAAGGGCCCTTGGGATGTGCACTAGGGAGCGTAGCAACGGTTGACAGTTGGCTTGTTCGATCCGGGTCAATTTCGGGTGGGATTCTTGTTCCGTCCAGGGGGAGGCGTTCGCTAGTTGAGCTGCCAGGAAGTAGTTAGTGATGTTCGGTAGCCCCAGGCCACCCCATTTATCAGCCCCTGTCATGACTTTTAGTGGTATTCTGGCCCTGCCGCCCTTCCAAAGGAATTTTGCAAGCTTCTATTGCAATTGCTCTAGTGCTTGTTTCGGGGGCGAGACTGGTAGGGCGGAGCATAGGTACAGCAATCTGGGAAGGAAGTTCATTTTACATGCTGTTACCCGTCCTAGGAGGGAGATTTCTTGGCTGTTCCATCGTTGCAGGTCGTTTTCAAGTTCCTCGAATAGGGGGGGGGAGTTGGCTGTGTATAGCTTTTTCGGGTCCGCTGTGAGGCGTAACCCTAAGTATGCTGTTGAGTCTGTGCTCCATGTCAATGGGCAGAATGTTTGCAGGGTGGTTATGAGGGGGGTATTTAGGTTGATGCCCAGTGCCTCCAATTTGGAGTAATTCACCTGAAATCCTGCTACTTGTTCAAATGCTTTTAGTTCTCTTAGGACGGCGGGTAATGAGGTCTGACAGTTGGTGATGGAGATCATTACATCGTCTGCATACAGTGAGATCTTGAACTGCTCCCCATTTATCTGCAGCCCACTGATTTTGTCATTGGATCGTCTCATTTGGGCGAATGGTTCCATGATCAGGGCAAAGATGAGCGGCGAGAGTGGGCAGCACTGCCTTGTTCCACATGAGAGCGGGATCGAGGCAGAGGTTTTTTGGTTGAGTCTTAGTGATGTTTTTGGGGCTATGTAATTAGCCAACACCATCTTTTGGAACGCAGGGCCAAAGCGGAAAGCCTCCAGGGTGAGCCGCATGAAGTTCCAGTCCACCCTGTCGAAGGCTTTGGTGGCGTCTAAGGTCAGGACTGCCAGGTCTTGATGGTTTCGGGACGCCACTTCGATGAGGTTAAGTGCTCGGCGGATGTTGTCTACCATGCTTCTGCCTTTGATGAAACCTGCTTGGTCTTTATCTATGATGGATGGTAGGACGCGGGCCAGCCTGTTTGCCAATACTTTTGAGTAAGCATTTGCGTCCACATTGAGAAGTGAAATCGGTCTGTACGATGAGCATTCCTTTGGATCCTTGCCTGGCTTCAGGAGCATGATTGTCGTGGACTCCTGCATCGATGGGACTATGGAGCCTGAGTCTCGGAAGGAGTTGAAAAGCTCTGTCAGCGGGTTCAGAAGAAGGGGCGTAAGAGTTTATAGAACTTTGGTGGGAGGCCGTCTGGGCCCGGGGCCCTGGGTTTCAAGGCCTTGGATGTTTCCTCCACCTCGTCAGTGGTAATTGGGGCCTCCAGGGCGGTTTTGTCTGCTTCTGAGAGCTGCGGAAGCCGGGTGCCCGCTACAAATTGTTCCTGAAGAGCCCACTGGAGGGGGGCCGAGGTCAAGGTGTTAGCCAGATGAGCTGTCGCTATTTGTGGTTTGGCTTCTTCACCATACCGGGTTCTGCCCTCCGGGTCCTTTAGGGCGATGATGTGGTTTTGTCTGTGGGTTCTGGCTAGTTTGCTCAACAGGTATCTGTTGGCCTTATTGCCATTTACATAATAGTTCTGCTTTGTCCTGATCAGGGACTGCGCTGTTTCTTCTGCATAGTAGGCCTCCAGTTTCGTGCGGGCTAATCTCACCTGTTTGGCTGCCTTGGGTGAACATTTCTTCTTCGGGATCTGCCTCAGCAATTTCCTCCTCCAGCTGACCCCTCCCCAGCGCTCGTATCCTCCTGTATGCGGCGGCTTGCGCTATTAGTTCCCCTCTGATTACGGCCTTCATGGCCTCCCATCTCATAGCTGTTGAAGTGAGGTCAGGGGGGGTTTTCCTTAAAGTAGTTCTTAATTGCCTTGGATATGGCGTCACGGACCACCATGTCATGTAACATCGGTTCATATAAGGTCCATCTACGTCTTTCAGGGGGGTCCGGGTCGAAGATTCTTGTGGTGAGGAGGATCGGAGAGTGGTCAGAGAGAGCCCTCGTGCAGATTTCGACTTCGTCCGTGAACTGCAGGAGCTGTGGGCTAGCTAGGATCAGGTCGATCCGGGATACGGAAGGATGGACATGGGAGAAAAAAGAATAATCTGCTGTGTCCGGATGGAGGACCCTCTAGGTGTCCACCACTCCCAGGGTTCTGAACAGGTGGCAAAGGCTCAGCGCAATCTTGAAGTCTCTGGATGATGGCGGACCTGTTCTGTCCAGCAAAGGGTTAGGGACCCCATTGAAATCCTCGCCCAGGACCACCTGGCCCTCGAGAAAAGGAAGGAGGGATGACTCTAGCTCGGTGAAGAAGGTCTCTTGACCGTCATTTGGTGCGTAGACTGCGATCAGCGTATGGAGTTGGCCATATAGGTCCCCTTTAACCGCCACAAATCGGCCATCTGGGCTCTGCAGGTTCCCCCTCTCCTTAAAGGCTGTGCCTTTCACCAGTAAGATTGCTGTGCCTCCTTTTTTGCTAGCACCCGAGGCCAGGTACTGGGTCGGGAAAGCCCAGCACCGCAGCCTGTGGAAGTTTTCCGCTAGAAGATATGTTTCCTGGAGGAATGCTACCGATGCTTGGAGGTCTTGTAGGCGGTGGAGGGTGGACTTGCATTTTGCGGGAGAGTTCAAACCCCATACATTCAGCGAGACATAGCGTAGCTTGGCGTGTGAAGGGCGGGAGGGTTGCTGGATGTCGTCAGTGGTTAGGTGAGCGGTGGGAGGGGATTGATCGATGGCTGGTGGGAAGGTAGTTGATGCGGGTCTGCTGCAACCGGATTTTAACCATAACCCAACCTGAGCCAAACGTGGCCCAAAAAAATTGAAAAATAAAACAAACCAACCAAACTAGGCCCAAAGGGCCTCGTGCCAGAGTGACTGTCCATCCACTCAGCTGGGGCATTGCGTGAGACGCCCGGGAACCTAGAGTGTAGATTCCCACACGGAGAACGGCTTTTGATTATTAGTCGTGTGTGGCCGGGAGTTTCCTGCCTTTCAGGACCTTCCTCCAGCGACTGCGCTGTGATCTCAGGGGTGAGCTATGCGGTTTGTCTGTCGGGGAGGTGGTTGGGTCTCCTGCAGGGGTCGAGGACACGCTTCCCATGATTCCGCCGGCTTCCTCGAGAGCCTGGATCACTCTTACTTGACCCTCGAATGTGAACTGGAGCGAGGCCGGGTAGAGCCAACAATATCTGATCTTCTGCTCCTGCAGAAAGGCTGTTAGTGGACGTAAGGCTCGCCGACTTTGAAAGGTTGAGGCAGCTAGGTCTTGGTAAAGTTGTATAGTGGTCCCTTGATATGTAAGGTCCCCTCGGCCGATCATCATCATTTCTTGCTTCGTGCTGAAGAAGTGAACTCTGGTGATCACCTCGGGGGCAGCGGAAGTTGGAGTGTTCCTGCGGCCCCACAGTCTGTGGGTGCGGTCCAGGAGGAGCAATGCTTTATCACAGTCTGGGAGGAGGGTTTGGAAGAGGTCCCCGATGTAGGTAGGGAGCTCTTGGTCCGTTATTGCAGCGGGAATCCCCCTAATGCGGATATTATTTCTGCAGGCTTTGTTTTCCAAGTCTTCCTGTTTGCGGTGAATGCTTTCGGCGTTGTCCTCCAGGGATTGGAGTTTCCGTTGCAGTTCCGCAATCTGGGCTGAGTGCTCCATGACCTGATCTTCTGTGTGTCCTACCCTGTGTTCCACCTCCTCCACTCGGTTGTCCAGGCCCTCTATCTTGGTTGTGACTTCTGTCATACAGTTGCGGAACTCCGTTTTGATGTCTGCTAGGAGGGCCTAAATATTGTCTTTTGTGGCCAAAAGCCTTTGGGGTCTTGAGGGGGAAGGGGGCCGGGTCGGAGGGGGGTCCGGTTGTTTAGATCTGCCCTTCAACTGCAGCAGGTTGGCTATGTCTGCTGACTTTGGGCCCTTCTGCCTCGACATTTCGGTGTTTGAGTAGCTGGCTGGTTGCGTGGGTTCGGCTCCTCTTACCGTAGATGGAATGCTGGTCGGGCCACTTGCCACTTGAGTGTATGTCCAAGGTGGGAGGTGGGGTGGGCCCAGGCAGTGGCACAGGCTAGGTTGGCTCAGGCTGGGAGGGTGAGCCAAGGCCTCGGGCCTCACTTCAGATGGTAATGGTGGGGTGTACTGGCAGGGGTGACTCCTCAGATGTACCTCAGGTCAGGTGAGTATGGCCCCAGGTTTGCTGGTGGTGTGTAGGCGTGCAGGCGTAGGCGTAGGCGTGCAGTGGCTAACCTGATCTCCGTTATGTCCAGGCCCCTGCAGGTTATCCCTAGTCGTGGCTGGGTAGTTAGTAGGGCAATGGGGTCCTCAGACTGGTGAGCTGGTGAGGAGTGGGCCTCCTGTTGCAACGCTAGGTGAGGGGGTGGAGCGCGCCCACCCGGGTCCCCCCCGGGCGCGGGATCGCTGCTAGGCTGCATGTTGGTGATGGTGGAGCGGTGGGGTCCCCACCTTGGAAGCTGGTAGAGGGAGAGAGGGCCCAAGGCCGCCACCGTAGGCCCCCGGAGGCATCCCCCCAGGCAAGTCCCGGCGGCACCAGGAGAGAGATGCTCCGGGGAGCGCCGAAGGGGGAGGGGCCGACCGTCCACAGTCCCCCAGGAGATCCCCCTCGCTGTGTGTAGCTTTGGCGGCACCAGGATAAGAGCGCTGGGCGGGGGGAGCAGGGCGCGCGGTCCTCACAGCGGGCACGTGGTCCCCGCAGCCCCCGAGGCCCCTCTGCACCACTCGTCGGGGCCCACAGGCCAGAAGCCGGTAGAAGGGGGAGGGCCCCCAGCTGCTGCTGAAGGTCCGCGGCTGCCTCCCTAGAGGGGGGGGTCAGGACATCTCGGTGGTGCCACGGGAGAGCCGCTCTGATCAATGCTGAAAAGGGGGGAGTCGGGCTCCCGCAACTCGTCTGGGCTCCTCCTCGCTGTGTGCGGCTCCTGCAGTCCCGGCGCCGCTCCGCCCAGGCCGATGTCAGACTCGTTACCAGCCGGGTCCCCCAGGCCGCAGGATGCCGGGCTCTGCCAGGTAGGGGCTGTGACCGCCCCCCGGCACACCGATGAAGTCGGGGGCGTGTCGCTGCAATCTTGGTCTGCAGGTAGGAGGGGGGGGTTGGGGTCGTCGCTGCAGAGTCAGGGCAGAGAGACGTCTCTGGGATGGTACACGGCCCCCTGTCTCCCCGCCCATCACATCGCCGCCATCTTGGGCACCAGGCCCGGGTCCGGGGAGAGCCCCGACGGCTGGGAGAACTGGGGCTTCCCCATTCCGATTCTCGTGCCGAGTTGGGCTATCGGCTCCTGAGGTGTTCCGCAGCAGCACTGGCCGACTCCGTGCCGGTGATAAAGCTAGAAACTGGGCATTTTTGTGGCCGAAAACCGGGCGTCCTACGGAGCTTTCAGAGAGGCATCCGCATCAACGGAGCCTCAAGCCACGCCCCCCTCCCCAAATTCCTGTTTTTAATACTCTGTGCAGTTACTTTTTCCGGTGTGCTTCCACATTTTATGATGACTTTTGGTCTGATTAAATGCCCCGTAGAAATGTGACATTGTTCTTCGTTCTCCTTCCGCGCTCCCCACGCCAAATCCTGCCCCATTCTAAAGGTGATGGGAGAAATGACGAGGAGATGCCATGGCAGTTTGCTTTTGAAATCGTGTAAAATGGGTGCAGAAGGAGGGCCAGGGCACCTCCAGTGCCAACTACTTCAAGCACTGATGACACAGATCTACTGTACCAAGAGTCTGCCTGAAGGCCTCATTCTGAAGAGGTGCCAAATGCCCTCTAGGAAATGCAACATTCCTCCATCAAATCCCACACCCTCCATTCTGAGGGTGATGGGGGGAGTAGTGTCAGGGCAGTATCGTGACATTTCTACTATATCACAAGTGTGTCAGAGTTGGCAGATCCTCTGCAGCACTTTCTGTAAAATAGAAACGTGTCCAAGCCGTTTAGGACCAAACACACCTCATTATAAGTTTGCCGGTCCAGTAACTACGGTACCCATAAGCTTGCCGGTACCGTAGTTACCAGACCAGCAAACTACGAGTTCTGCTCGTGGGTGCCTTTTCGCCCCTCCCCCAGGTCTGACCAGGCAGGCGGTCCGGCACCCGCGAGCAGACCATGTTGGATGCACCAGTACCATTCAGAATGGTGCCGGTGCATCTGGCCTCCCCATTCCCATTGAGCCCTATGGGACTCGAATGGTTATGGGGAGCATTTTTTTCCAGCGCCCGGGAATGGGCAATTACCGGGTCCGCTGGGGCTGTAATGCCTCGGTAATTGCCATTCCTGGGTGCCAGAAAAAAATTACTCTGGCGGCAGCCGTGGTGGTTTTACCGGCATGGTTACCGCCGGAGTCATAATGAGGTCTGTTCGGAGCAGAACATTTGGATGGGATCCTTGGTCGTTTCAGTGCGACATGTTCGCTGCAGTTGTTTACTTAATTATATTATCGTCCTAAACACTAATAAATGTAGTGGTTAGGATTACAGTATATTTATGGGATACATGGCACTCTCAATAAATGAAGTTGCACTTTAACTGAACACTCCATTCACACGTAGGTTGCTGTGTCCATGCAACTTGTTTGTTAGCAAAGGATTATAGAATGCTGACAGACATGATGAGCAGCATGGGTCCCGCAAGCTAATAACTATCTACGGTACTCCTACCTTATGACGTTTTCCGTGCACTGCTGTACTGATTGATACCCTGGACTGTTATTAATGCATTTGAACTTGTGCCTTTCTTCATTTTAATCTACTGCCTTTTTGGCTCCCTCTGCTAAAATCGAATCTAGGTATGTTACGACTATGTATTTGAACTTGTGCCTTTTTGCATTTTAATCTACTGCCTTTCGGCTCCCTCTGCTATAATCTAATCTAGGTATCTGGGTATCCAAGTATCTGTACCCTAACACACTACCACCACAGTTACTGCTGCCTTACTTTCTATGCACGCCACTGCATCTACGGGGTTCATTGTTATTATTGTTTAACATTGTGTGCAATTGCCTACGATAGCACCTCTACCTCAACTACCCTTTTTGTAGATCTGGTAGGCATCTGCTTCTAGACTGTATTGGGCCAACATGCCCCCCACCCCCACTATTCTATTTGCAAGAATACTGCCCACCCTACTCTACCTCACATGCCACACCGGTGGGATAGTACCCAATTACACCAACGCCTCCCTCCACCACCCCAATCTTCACAACACCATGACTACGCCGTCCACTGCTCACCACACCAACCCTTACCTCAACAACCCAGCCCTATGGCTCCAACAATTTGCTTCCAGGCCCTCACCAAACATACCATGCTCCATCACCCTGAGAAATGCCAGACTTGGCTCGCGACTCACGCATGCCTCTCATCACTCTGTGCATCTTAACAAACAGCCTCTGACCTCCACCGCATCCACACACTTAAAAAACCCATCATCACCTCACCCCAACCTCCCTAACACTAGCAATATTAAGGGTGCATTAATCAATGTCAGATCACTCACGGCTCATGCTCTAGAAGTGGCTGACCTTATTCTTACCCTCAACCTCGACTTTATGGCTATCACCGAAACCTGGTTTCACGCAGCCTCTGGCCCACTACTCTCCCTTGCCATCCCTCCAGGTTACAACATTATCAGACACGATCGCAACTCTAACCAGTCCAAAGGTGGTGGCATTGCCATCATCCATAAAAATGCTCTAAACTTCCACCTCTCCTCTGTGCATCACTTTTCCTCTATGGAAGCACTGACAGGCAAACTAGCCGTCACTCCTAACCACTCTATCACCTTCCATCTACTTTACCGGCCACCTGGGCCGCTATCCGCCTTCGCTGAGGACCTCTCCAACATCATCACTCATAACACCAAAACCAAATCCCAAGCCTCGATATTAGGGGAGTTTTACCTGGGCTTCACTGATCCCAATGACACTGCCGCCATGACTATTGATAATATGCTTACGAATGTAGGATTCATACAGCTTATCAACCAACCTACCCACGTCAAGGGCAGAACCCTCGATTGGCTAGCTTCTCACAATTGTCCTATCCATATCATCTCTAACCAACAGTATGCATGGACCGACCACAACTTAATTACGTTCAACATTCAGTCCAATCCTGCCAGCCTCTCTCCTACCATTGCACCGGCTACTGCCACCCGCAATAAATGTGACATCACTTGCGACAGACTCCTCCCCCTCCTCCTCCCGGCTCTCAATGACCAGGTTCGCTTATGCTCCGACCCCACGGCTATGGTTGACACCTTTAACCTCGCTATGCAAAAAGCCTTAGACATCATCGCCCCATCCAAACTGAGAAAACCCAAACCGCAAGTCCACCTGAACTCTTGGTTCACACCCCAGCTCAGAACACTGCGCAAAGAAAAACGAATTGCGGAATCACATTGGAAAAGCAACCAGTCCGCAGCCAACAAATCGTGCCTCCTCCTGGCCACCCTTAACTACAAGGAAACCATATTCCAGGCTAAAAAAGACACTTACAATAAACGTATCGAACAAGCTAAATCCAACACCAAAGAATTGTTTAGAATCCTAAAAGAACTTGAAACCCCTGTCACTGCACCAGACACCTGCATCAAAGATAGCACTTGGTGTACCAAAATCCAAGAGGCTCTCCTCGGCAAGATTGCCACCCTCCAAATTAAAATCAATAACAAACAATCAAGCCTACAATCCATTCCACAACACAACCCTATCCCCACCCTAAACCACCCGATCCCAGACACTCTGACTCCTTTTAGCTTCTCTCCACTCTCCATTTCCGAAGTGGAAAAGATCATAACCAGCCTTAAACCGACCAATTGCCAAGGCGACCTCTGCCCGGCACCTATAATCAAGGAAGCAGCTCATGACCTAGCGCCATTCATTACTACGCTCATCAACTCTTCCTTTAGCTCTGGGATCGTACCTGACAATCTAAAGGACGCGTGGGTCATCCCCCTATTGAAGAAACCTACCCTGGACGCTAGTATACCCACAAACTACAGGCCAATCAACACAGTCCCATTTTCACTAATAATCCTCGACCGTGCAGCATATCTACAAATTCAAGATCACCTTGAATCTAACAAACTCTTGGGATATAGGCAATCTGGGTTCCGGCCACGTCACGGCACTGAAACTGCCCTCATAGATTTAAAAACACAGATTGAAGATCTAAAAGACAAAGGCAAACTTGCTCTCTCACTTCTCTTGGACCTCTCTGCGGCCTTTGATCTCGTCAATCATGAAATCCTCTGCCACCACCTTTAATCAGCTGCACACTTCTCCGATAAAGCTACAACCTGGATTAGCTCCTTTTTAGACAATAGATCTATGCGCGTGTTCTCTCCACTAGCAGCCGGCCCACCCGCACCTGTCTCCTGTGGCGTGCCACAAGGATCTTGTGTTTCACCCACGTTGTATAACGTATTCACCAAACCTCCCCTCGATATCTTGGAATATCTGGGTGTCACTTACACCAACTACGCTGACGACACCCAGATACTAATCTCTATCTCAGGTGACTACACAGCTGACTCCCTCGCTATCAATGCCATCTACCAGGTCATCCAGGCGTGGATGGCTCAACACGGACTCTGTCTTAATGATGAAAAGACTGAGCTCCTTATTCTTGGTTCGCCACAAAAACTTACCAAACTCGACCCTGCATTCAAGTCCTTCATCATCGATGGGAATATTATCCCAACTGCCAAGGACACAAAAACCCTAGGGATCTACATTGACTCGACCCTATCCCTGACCAGACAAACTAACTCAGTCTCCTCCGCAGCAGCATATACCTGCAAGCTTATTACAGCCTGTCGCCCTTTCCTCTCCGCTTCCAATTGTGTCACCCTGGCTAGAACTCTTGTATTATCCAAGATTGATTACTGCAATGCACTGTACCTAGGCACCAATAGCTGCAACCTAAACAAGTTACAAATTGTCCAAAACAATGCGATTAGAGCTGCCCTCAACATTCCCAGGCGCCAACACATATCCGTCACCAGACGCAATATTCGCTGGCTCTCAGTCCCACACCGTATCTCCCTGAAAACCCTGGCTCTTACCCACAAATGCCTTCATAACCAAGCTCCCTGCTACCTGGCCAACCGATTTGCCCTCCACAACTCCATTAGACCCCGCAGAATGGTTCATTTAAACTGCCTTGTGGTTCCACGTTTCAATCTCTAAAGATCAGGTGGTATTAGCTTCCCTATCTTGGCAGGTAAACTCTGGAACACGCTTACTAATGAGCTTAGAGCAGAACCCTCATTCCCGAGATTCAAACACCTTACAAAAACCTGGCTGGCCGCCCAGGACATTTAGCTCTGGTACTCTGCTTAATTTGTATATGTATATATAATCTGCTTGTCCTCTCATTGCTATTATTATACCTGTAAATTCTGTATTATACTTGTAAACTTTGTAATTATGGTTCTGTCTGTTTTTCTTATGTTGTAACTAAGTGATGCGCCTGGTTGCCCCTGGGCCTGGTGCGCTATACAAATAAAATAAATACAAATACAAACTACCACTGCACAGTAGCGCAGTGGATCTGCCACCTGTGCGCATACTGGCACCAGAGCATTAACATGCACCCAAAGGTCCTGGACAGGAGAGGTTGCGGGGAAGCCACATTGCGCTAACATGAAGCCTATACAGAGATCTTCATACATTGGGGGCAGATGGGAAAGATGCTTAGCTGTGCAACATCATGTCAGGAATGCCTGACTTCAAGATGGTGGCTGTCAGCTTTAAGTCCTTGGCCCCTATTGGAAATTCATTAGTGAATACAATTAAGAGTGGGGCTTGAAGGGGGCACAGAGAGAAAAGACATGGTCAGAAGGTGGTAGCAGAGAATCATCACCAATCAAAAAGCATGGGGAGAATAGGGAAACAATGCCCCCTGTCCCAGACCTCTTTCGGGCAATTAGCTGGAGAGCACTATGGAGGGAAGAAGGCTCTGGGATTTTCTCTTGGAGTTTGGAAGGAGAGTTGGAGAGCTGGTGCAGGAGAGAAGGTGAAGAGAGGCAAAGCAGAGAGCCATATCCTGAGCAGAGAGCTCAGTCTTGGAAGTACATGTCCAAGAGCCTAGTGGGCAATGTAGTCCAGAGTCTGGTTACGGCCAAAATGAAAAAAAGAAGGGAGACAAGTGCAGAACCTACAGCGGCCTATTAACCAGGGCCTGGCTGGAGCCAGGGAGACACAGGCTAAAGGAGTTGACTGAATGTGTGACAGGAGGGCATTGCCTAGTTTCCACGCTCGAGCTAGATGACTAGAAAAGATCATGACCTGATGAAGGCAACCCTTGGTTGATGAGTGAGAATAATTTCAGCTTGAATAGCGCCCGGGCAGTGGGGGAAGGGTGATGACTGCCTGCAAATCTACTTGGGTATCTTCTTCTGAAACAGGAATCACATTCACGAGTTATTACCTGGTTGACCAGTCTGGACTACGGGAACCTAGGAGATGAGCATCAGAGACCACTTTGGAGCCACAAACACATTAACCAAGCATCCAAGGAAGCGTGCAGGGGTGTTATAAAAACCCTGTCAATATTACAAAAGTGGAACTAGCCAATAAGGCCTGAATCCCTGGAACTGTATTTGTAAAACAGGGGACAGGATTTGCACCTGGAAAGTTGAATATTAGTTCCTTTGCAATTATTTGTTTGTCCTCCATCTTGGCACCATTACCCAAAGAGACTCCACTCAACTTTCAGTTTCCCCTGAGAATCCTATAGGCCTTCATACAACCCATCCTGATTAACTAAATTAAAGAGTTGAACTTTCTCTAGAGAGTCAAGTGTTTTGTTGATCCTCATCGTGACACTACCCAACTACTTAGTACCTGATTTCCAACATGCAACATGATATGAAGACTTACATTACCAATTGGCTCCTGGTACTTCCTTCAGCAGATAGACAGGATATTTCACTATCCTGCTTACTCTACTTGGTAATCGGTAAATTGGTTTGCTCTGTATGCATGTGCTCATTCTACTGCTTCATATTTTCCTTTACCTAATGCCATCATTATGTATATTTAATTTTCCTTGTGTTTGTTGTTTTATGAAATCATGTTGTATTTCATGCATCTGAAACTTGCAATGGTTGCCTTTCAGATGTATTTCATTGATAAGGGCGTGGTGGAGGTGCTGTCATACGATGAGCGACAGGTGATGGTGAAGCTGAAGCCTGGCCAGTACTTTGGAGAGTGGAGCTTGATTTCCAGTGAGCCACGGACAGCCACTGTCAGGTAAACAGGATGATCATTTTGGGAGCGATCAATAGCACCTCCATTGTAGCCCTTCAGAAAGGACTTTCTCAAGAAGCAACATGTATTAACTCAAATGAGTAGATAATACAATGTGGCATCTAAAGAATGCAAATATGACAATACATCATTTATATTTTTTTTAAAAAGTGCAATTCAACTTCCTTGCTCCAATTCACGCTTCATATGTGGTTTGGGCTAAATTGCTTTAATTATTTCCTTACTTCTTCTTGATGTGGAGATAACTCTTTAGATAGTTGCAAGCTTTTTCGCCTCTTCCATCCATTCTTGTATTTTATTAATTCTAGTTGTTTTCCACCTTTCATATGTGGTTCTCATCCCTACTCAGAAAGCTTTCTTAATCCACAGTGCTATATGGTGCAGGTATTTCTGCTGGTTTGATGCGAGTTTGGCTGTAATGTCAAAACAATTGACTTTTTAAAATACCATCTTTTTGTACCACTGTGCCAAATTCAGAGTTTTGTTTCTGAAGCTCTCTACGTCCGCATGTTTTGGTAATTACCTCCACACAAGAGCATAACTGCAAAATACCACATGCAGCAATTACCAGTCTGCATGGAGTCCCATGAAACTCCAAAATGGGGAATAGCAGAAGGGTCAGCGTGACTTGAAGTCAGGAAAACACTTCCCATTCACTGCTTGAGGTAACAGTAAATAAGTTTGGTGGTATTCCCAAAGGTAATACTGCCAAACTCATAGTCAGGCCCAACATATTTTTCATGTCCCATTTAAACTCGAATCCTGCAGCCATATTTATTTTCGAATGTATTGTGTCCTACCACGTATTCTTATCTTTGATAAATCCACTTCCAGCTTGCTGGCCTCAGAAAAAATGTTCCACAGTAGAGGGCGCTGCGCGTCAACGTCCCTCGAGTTGGTGTCCCTCGAAGGCCTCCGTATCAACGCCGACATCACCATAGGTAAAATAGTCTTGCGCAGCTCCCGTTGCTCAGTTCCTTGAAAAAGCTTCAATGACTACGATGGCATCTTCGTCCGCTCCCTCGACACCACGATCCGGCTCATGAGAGCGTCATGAACTCTCGAGTAAGAACAAGGACCCTTCGCATAAAACTGCGTCATCAAAGCCATCATCGAAGGTGACTTCGACTCATAAGACTGGGTCATCGATGCCGACGTCGATACCCCCATCGACCCCCGAGTAGAATTCCGATTCTCTAGATGACATCGAGACCATACTCGAGTACACTGACGCCGTTTGCAAGTTTGTCGAGACCTTTGACGTCTACATCGACAACTACAACCCTTTCTCAAGCAGTTTCGACCAATTTGGCTCCCTCATCTCTTGAAATGGGTTTTACCCCTTACCCATGCTCTGACCACTTCAGAGCTTTGTCCTCTATGTATGAGGAAGGAGAAGACTCCGATAATGAGAGGCCTTTTGTCTTAAAAACTACAAGAGTTCCTATTCCAGAGGAACTAATATCTGAGGAAGATAGATTAAGAGATCTTCAGGAATCTTTACATAGATACCTCTCCAGAGACTGACTTTGCCAGACCAGAACCTGGGGAGCATGCAGAAATGTCTTACACATCACTTATGGCAAGAATTATGGAGTTTATGGGGTTGTCAACAACTGCACCCTCTTTCCAACAAGATGACCTAACAGACATCTTAGATAAAGGTCCTCACGAAGACCCTATAGTCCCTTTTCATGCAGCGTTGCAGAGGAAAATAGCTACAAATTGGGAAACACTGGAGGTTATCCCTGCAGTAAATAAAAAGCTCTCTGTGAAGTACAGAGTGTCGGCATCAGACCTTGTATACTTAAGTAAGCATCCAACCCCAGAGAGTTTAGTAGTGCAAGCTGCAACGTCGTCAAGTAGTAAATCGGCATACCCCACTATACCAGAAGATAAAGACAACAAAAAATGTGATGCCATGTCTAAAAAGAACTTTACGGCATGCAGCATGGCACTTAAGTCTGTTAACGCCACTTGCACACTAGCGAGATTCAGCCATACCCTTTGGGAGTGCGCTTCATCTGCGGCTGACCATCTCCCAGAAGGGGAGGAACAAGACGCATTCTTGAATATCATCAAGGATGGGAAGGATGTGATGTGTGTGTCCCTCCAAACAGGTCTCGACTCTGCTGACAACATCAGCAGAGCCATGGTGGCGAGTACCACAATCCGCAGATTTGCGTGGTTGCGGAAATCTGGTTTTGCTCCTGATGTACAAACCAGACTTCTGAATATGCCCTTTGACGGCACCTCACTATTTGGCAAGAAAGCTGATGACAGTTTGGAGAAATTGTAAACCTCTAAAGCAGGCAGCCAAATCCCTTAGGTCTGCAATTCGTCAAACTCCAAATCGCCCCATAGGTTCGTCCTGGAGGGGGAAGCCCTTTCGTTTTTACTCCGCATTCGGAAAAGGTAGAGGGCAACTAGCTGAAAGGGGCCCGAGACAATTCACCCGTGGTGGACGGGTCAAAGGTACCAAGTCTGCATCAGTAGGTGCTGCTTTACCCTCAGCATTTGTGTCAGCCCCTCCTAAACCCCTCGAGGTCTCCCCACACAAAACACCAGTAGGAGGCAGGTTAACTCAACATCTGACAGAATGGCAGGCAATTACGTCAGATGCTTGGGCATTGCAGACAATTTCCCAAGGTTACTGCCTGCCTTTCCTACATACTCCTCAGAGTCATCCACCGGGGAACAACTATTTGAGGTTTCCAGACCCGCTCCTTATGCAGGAGATCTCAGACCTTCTAGAGAAAGGTGCCATAGAAACGATACCTGTAGCGGAAAGGAACAATGGTTGGTACTCCCCCTACTTCCTAATACCAACGAAGGACGGAGGATTGAGACCCATCTTGGACTTGCGAGAATTGAACAAATTCCTCAGGAAGGACAAGTTCAAGATGGTAACCCTTTCTCAAATCCTTCAGGCCCTCCAGTTTCAGGATTGGTTCGTATCTCTGGACCTTCAGGATGCTTACGTTCATGTGCCAATCCATTACAAACACAGGAAGTACCTGAGGTTCGGCATTGGCAGTTCTCACTATCAATTTCGGTTTCTGCCATTTGGGCTAACCTCCGCCTGAGGGTCTTCATCAAGTTAATGGCGGTTGTGGCAGCAAGTCTAAGAGGGGAAGGGATTCATGTCTACCCCTACCTGGACGACTGGTTGATCAGAACAGTGTCCCCGGAACAAGCTCAGATTCATCTAGATTATGTTTGCCACTTCCTCCACAAGCTGGGCTTCTCCCTCATCTCAAAGAAGTCACAGATGATACCATCACAAAAAACTCCACTTCATTGGAGCAGTCCTACATCCCCCTGGGAAAAGCCTTGCCACCAGAGGTGAGGGCTCAGGATATTCTTCAGATGGTGACCAGATTTCAAAATGCCCAGCATCTACCAGTCTTCGACTTTTTGAGTTTGCACGGCCTCATGGCATCCTGCATTTTTCTAGTGCCAGAGGGTCGCCTGAGAATGAGATCACTCCAGTGGGTGCTAAGGACCCAGTGGTTGCAATTCTCAGGAAGAATGTCAGATTTCCTACAAATCCCGAACAGAATAGAACGAGACCTTCAGTGGTGGGCCTGTCGGTAGAACATCTTGAAAGGAGAACCGTTTCGGCAACCATGGCCGGAGATAACAGTAGTCTTGGACGCCTCACTCACGGGGTGGGGAGCCCATGCCAACGACTTAACCATCAGCGGATGATGGTCTCCATCGGAGTCCAGAATACACCTCAACCTATTAGAACTGGGAGCGATCAGGCTAGCACCGAAAGCTTTCCTGCCATCAGTACAGGGGAAAAATGTTCTGATAATGTCAGACAACCCAGTGGCCATGCACTACCTCAACAAAAGAGGAGGTGTAGGGTCACTGCCACTGTGCAGAGATGCAATGCAGATCTGGTCTGGGTAATACAAGAAGAAATCTCTCTGTCGGCAGTTCACCCAGCCGGAGAGAAGAACACAGCGGCGGATGCTCTGAGCAGGCAGACCGCAGTCTCCCACAAGTGGGAACTAGCTCAAGACATCCTACAAGAGATCTTCGCCCTTTGGGGAACCCCTCAGGTGGATCTGTTTGCCACTAGTGTCAACCGGAAGTGCGATCAGTATTGCTCAAGGGAATTTCCCCCGAGAGGAGCCCTAGGGGACGCGTTTGTGGTGGACTGGGAGTTTCCACTTTTGTACGCGTTTCCTCCAGTCCCCGTCATTCCTCAAGTGATCAGGAGGTTGAGGAGATTCCAGAAACCCATGATTCTAATTGCCCCGGATTGGGCCAGGAGAACGTTGTGCCTGGATCTTCTAGACATGTACATCTGTCCTCTGATTCGTCTTCCACAAAGAGAGGATCTTCTTTCGCAAGAGGAGGGTCAGGTTCTCCAGCCAGATATCAGGACTCTCAACCCTCACGCTTGGTTTCTGAAAGGTTGAGATACAAAGATTGGGACCTTCCGGATGACATAATGGAGGTGTTGCTTTCAGCCAGAAGGCCAGCAACTAAATCTTTATACCGCTGCCGTAGGAACAAATTCTGCAGCTGGTGTAGAGATAAGGATATTGACCCTTTTTCAAATAGTACACCGATGGTGTTATCTTTCCTACTATATTTGGCAAATTCAGGCCTTCAATTTGGCACAATCAAGGGTTACCTTGCTGTATCAATCATTAAACGCACGGCTGAGGAACCTTCATATTTCAAGTTGCCCCTAGTCATTCAGTTTCTGAAAGGGTTGACAATGTTTTTCCCCCAACTCCTTTTCAAGTTCCCCTGTGGGATTTAAATCTAGTCTTAAGATTTTTAATGGGTACTCCATTTGAACCTCTTCATTCCTGTCCATTAAGGTTTCTCACTCTGAAAACAGTCTTTCTAGTGGCTTTAACATCTGCCAGAAGAGTGAGTGAATTACAAGTTTTATCTTTCAAACCTCCACATACAGTCTTTCACAAAGATAAAGTAGTTCTTCAAGTGAAGCCAAATTTCCTCCCAAAGGATGTCTCAGAATCCCATATCACACAAAAAATAACCTTGCCTTCATTTTACCCTCCTCCTCACACAGGTAAAGAGGAAGAGAAATTGCACAGGCTGGATCCAAGGCGTGCCTTGAGTTTTTACATTAACAGACTTGCTAGGATTAGACAAGCAGATCAATTGCTTGTGGGGAATGCAGGACATGAACTAGGTTTACCTATCACGAAACAGACCATCTCAAGATGGATAATACTGACCATCATAGAGTGCTATAAATTGACAGGAAAAGATCCTCCTCAACACCTCAGGGCTCATCCAACCAGGGGTATTGCAGCCTCGTCAGCTCTCCAAAGAGGAGTTCCAATTAAAGACATATGTGTGGCTGGCACATGGTCATCTGCACATACTTTCACCAAATTCTACAGTCTAGATTCCTCCACAAGCTAGGTGGCTACATTTGGGAAAGCTGTGTTGCACTCTGTGCATCTTTAAGAAATCATTATGTTTTACTCCCGTCTCACATTACACATTACTGCTTTGGCACTCTATCAAAGATAAGGAATACGTGGGAGGACACAATCTATTCGAAACACAAGTTACTTACCAACTGTAACTTTCTTTTGACTGTATGTTGCTTCCACGTATTTCTTATCGCCCCTCCCATCCTTCCCCGCAGTAAAACTTCCCTTGTAGTTGCAGCCTATGCTCCTTCAAGGGTACTATCCATCTCATACTGGGCAAACACAGCACCTCAAAACGAAACTGAGCAACGGACGCTGCGTGAGACTATTTATACCTATGGTGACGTCGGCATCGATACAGAGGCCTTCGAGGGACACCGACTCGAGGGACGTCGAATCGCAGTGCCCTCTACTGTGGAAAATTCTTTCCGAGGCCAGCAAGCTGGAAGTCGATTTATCAAAGATAAGGAATATGTGGGAGGACCATCCAGTCGAAAGAACGCTACAGTGGTATGTAACTTGTTCTTCGAAGGGATTGTGTCCTCCGACGTATTTCTCATCTTTGATAGATCATCTCCCAGCTTGCTGGAATTTTTTTTCAGTAGAGGGCGCTGCGCGTCGACGTCCCTCGAGCCGATGTCCCTCGACAGCCTCCGTAATGGCGCCGACGTCATCACGCATATAAATAGACTCGCCCGCGTCCGTTGCTCAGTTCTGTTTTTCTGCGCTTCGTGGGGCCTCGAAATATCGTTGCTCAGTTCTTCAGTCAAATATACTTCATTATTCCTCGTGAGTACCGACTCGTACTCGATGGCTTCCTCATCCGAACTGACAACTCCATGGTCCGGCTTAAAAAAATGTCGAGATTGTGAAAAGAAAATGTCGTTGACGGATCCTCACAGGATCTGTTTGTGGTGCCTGGGAGTCGAGCACCATTGTTCGGAGTGCGAGGACTGCATGTCCATGACGGCGAAAGCCTTGAAGGAGCGTAAGGGGAAGCTCGAGAGAGTTAAGGCAGTTAAAACTTCTTCGAAAGTTTCCTCGGCGGAGTCGAGACATTCATCTCCTTGCCATCACAAAAGACATTCTCGTTCTAGGTCTCGAAGCAGTTCCCATCACTCTTCGAGATCTAAGCATTCAAAAAAGAGACGTCGAAGATCCCCTTCCTCGTCTTCTTTTTCTTCCGTTTCCCCGAAAAGGGTCTCCTGCCCCACAAAACATAGCTCTCAGGCTGAGTGGGAGGAATTCAGGAAAAAGATGCTTAGCGTTTTTGAGAAAACGGCCTCGACCCCCTCGAAGACTGCTGAGGATGATACCCTGGGTGAAAGACCCAAAAAATCAAAACGCCGCGAGTCGCAGCACCCAGCGAAAGAAGCCACTCGAGAGCGTCACAAACCCTCGAGTAAAGACAAAGTCGCGTCTTCGACGCCGTCGTCGAAGATCCCTTTGATGCATAGATTGGTGTCTTCGACGCCATTATCGAAGGGTTCTTCGACGCACAGGTCAGTCGAGTCGACGCCGTCTTTGACGCCAACGTCGACGCCGAGAAAGGACAAACCCACGGCCACCTCACAGCCAGTGGCCATACCCAGAGCCTCGATCACGAGAATGTCGTAGACAACCTCGAGTAGAATTCCGATACTCTTGAGTTCATCGAGGCCTCTACCATCTTTCTCGACGCCTTTTTCAATGGCTTCGAAGCCTTTAACGTCCGTGTCGACGACGTCAACGTTTTCTCAGCCAATCATGACGAATTTGGCCCCTTCTGCTCTGGAAATGGGATTTATACCATTTTCAAGACCTGATCACTCCAGAGTCTTATCATCTATTTATGAAGAAGCGGAGGATTCGGATCAGGAAAGACCTTTTGAGTTGCAGGGATCTGCAACTCCTGTACCAGAGGAATTTACCTCTGAGGAAGGTAGGTTGAAAGACCTCCAAGAATCCTTACAGGAAGCAAGTGGGTTGGACACTTCCCCAGAAGTGGAATTTGCCAGACCAGACCCAGGGGAACATGCTGAAATCCCTTATAGAACCTTGATGGCAAGGATAATAGAGTTTATGGGGTGGTCAACACCCTCACCTGCTTTTCAGCAAGACGACCTCACAGACATCTTGGTCAAAGGTCCACAGGAGGATCCTGTGGTGCCATTTCATGCGGCATTACAAAGGAGAATATTGGCAAACTGGGAAACACCGGAGGTAATCCCGGCGGTTAACAAAAAATAATCAGCTAAATATAGGGTGTCTTCTGCTGACCCTGAATATTTATCCAAACACCCAACTCCGGAGAGTCTGGTTGTTCAGGCAGCTACTTCATCAGGTAGTAAATCGGCTCACCCTACTGTTCCACAGGACAGGATGATAAGAGATATGACTCTATGGCCAAAAAAAGTATTTTCTGCATGTAGCATGGCATTGAAATCCATCAATGCTACTTGTACGCTCGCAAGGTTCAGCCACACACTTTGGGAGTGTGCTTCATCAGCGGCTGACTGCCTCCCGGAGGGAGAAGAAAGGGAAGCGTTCCTAAACATCATCAAGGATGGTAAAGACGCTATGTGCGAATCCCTTCAAACTGGCATCGATTCTGCTGACAGCATCAGCAGGGCCATGGCGGCAAGTACAACAACCAGGAGATTTGCTTGGTTGCGGAAGTCTGGTTTTGCTCCAGATATGCAAAGCAGACTCTTGAATATGCCCTTTGACGGCTCTTCCTTGTTTGGTAAGAAGGCGGATGACAGTTTAGAAAAGCTTCAAACATCAAAGGCAGCAGCAAAATCCCTGGGAGCTGCAATCCGTCAGACACCATATCGCTCCTCAGGAACCTCTTGGGGAGGTAAGTCCTTTTGCTTCTATTCCGCATTCGGAAGAGGCAGAGGACAGCCGGTTCAAAGGGGTCCGAAAAAATTCACCCGAGGTCGACGGGTTAAAAATACAAAAGCCGCAGCAGCAGCAGCTGACTCTTTACCCTCGACATCTGCATCAGCCGCCTCCAAACCGCCCTGAGGACTCTCCTCACAAGACACCAGTAGGGGGCAGGTTAACTCAACATCTGACGGAATGGCAGGCTATTACGTCAGATGCTTGGGCATTGGAGACAGTTGCCCAAGGTTACTGCCTGCCTTTTCTACGCATCCCTCAGAGTCATCCACCGGGGAACAGCTCTCTGAAAGTTCCAGATCTGCTCCTCTTGCAGGAAATTGTAGACCTTCTAGAGAAAGGTGCCATAGAACCGGTACCTGTAGCGGAGAGGAACAAGGGCTGGTACTCCCCTACTTTCTCATACCGAACAAAAACGGAGGACTGAGACCTATCTTGGACTTACGAGAATTGAACAAGTTCCTCAAGAAGGACAAGTTCAAGATGGTAACTCTCTCTCAGATCCTTCAGGCCCTCCAGCTCCAGGACTGGCTAGTATCTCTGGACTGCCAGGATGCTTATTTCCATGTGCCAATCCATCGAAAAACACAGGAAATACCTGAGGTTCGCAATTGGCGGCTCTCATTATCAATTTTGAGTTCTGCCATTTAGGCTGACCTCCGCCGAGGGTCTTCACCAAGCTAATGTCGGTAGTGGCTGCAAGTCTAAGGAGGGAAGGGATTCACGTCTACCCCTACCTGGACGATTGGCTGATCAGAGCTGTATCTCCGGAACAAGCTCAGATTCAGCTAGATTATGTCTGCCACTTCCTTCACAAACTGGGCTTCTCCCTCAATTTAAAGTAGTCACAGATGATACCATCACAGAGACTCCAGTTCATTGGAGCGGTCCTGGACACTTCCCTGGGAAAAGCCTCGCCACCAGAGGTGAGGGCTCAAGATATTCTGCAGATGGTCACCAAGTTTCAAAATGGCCAATGTCTCCCAGCCTTTGACTTTTTGAGGTTGCTAGGCCTCATGGCATCCTGCATCTTCCTTGTGCCAGAGGCTCGCCTGAGAATGAGATCACTTCAGTGGGCACTGAGAACTCAGTGGTCGCAATTCTCAGGGAGAATGACAGACCTCCTTCAGGTTCCGGACAAGATGGCTTGAGACCTTCAGTGGTGGGCCTGCCAGAAAAACATCTTGAAGGGAGAACTGTTTTGGCAACCATGGCCGGAGATAACAGTAGTCACAGATGTCTCACTCATGGGGTGGGGAGCCCATACCAGCGACTTGACCATCAGCGGTCGTTGGTCTCCATCAGAGTCCAGACTACATATCAACATGTTAGAGCTGAGAGCAATCAGACTGACACTGAAGGAGTGAGAACTAGCTCAGGAAGTCCTTCAGGAGATCTTCGCCCTTTGGGGAACCCCTCAAGTGGATCTGTTTGCCACCAGTACCAACAGGAAATGCAATCTGTTTTGTTCAAGGGAATTTCCCCCCGAGAGGAGCTCTAGGGGACGCGTTCGTAGTGGACTGGGAGTTTCCACTCCTGTACGCGTTTCCACCAGTCCCTGTCATTCCTCAAATGATCAGGAGGTTGAGAAGATTCCAGAGGACCATGATCCTAATTGGGCCAGGAGAACGTGGTACCCGGACCTTCTGGACATGTCCATCTGCCCTCCAAGTCGTCTTCCACTCAAGGAGAATCTTCTCTCACAGAAGGGAGGTCAGGTTCTCCATCCAGACTTCAGAACCCTCAACCTTCACGCCTGGCTTCTGAAAGGTTGAGATACAAGGATTGGGACCTCCCTGATGACGTCATGGAAGTTTGCCAAGAAGGCCAGCAACAAAGTCTTTATACCGCTGCCGTTGGAACCAATTTTGCAGCTGGTGTAGAGAAGAGAATATCGACCCCTTTTCATGTGGTACACCAACATTGTTATCCTTTCTACTCTACTTGGCAAATTCAGGCCTTCAAGTTGGCCTTATCAAGGGCTATCTCGCAGCGCTATCGATCTTCAAGCGCACTGCAGAGGAACCATCGTATTTCAAATTACCCTTAGTAGTACAATTTCTAAAGGGATTAACTAATGTCTATCCTCCAAGACCGTTCCAGGTTCCTTTATGGGACTTAAATTTAGTCTTAAATTTCCCGATGGGTACTCCTTTCGAACCACTTCACTCTTGTTCGCTAAGATTTCTCACCCTTAAAACTGTCTTATTAGTGGCTTTAACATCTGCTAGAAGGGTGAGCGAATTACAAGCTCTATCTTGTAAACCCCCTCATACAATTTTTCATAAAGACAATGTTGTCCTACAGGTGAAGCCTAATTTCCTCCCAAAGGTGGTTTCTGAATTCCACATCACTCAGAAAATTACCTTACCTTCGTTCTATCCGCTTCCCCATCCGGGGAAAGAGGAAGAAAGGCTACATAGGCTGGACCCAAGGCAGGCTTTAAGCTTTTACATCAGCAGACTTGCTAGGATTAGGCAAGCAGACCAACTGTTCGTAGGTTACTCAGGGCACAAATTGGGACTACTGATAACAAAACAAACCATTTCCAGATGGATTATTTTGGCCATTCTGGAATGTTACAAACTAGCATGGAAAGAGCCTCTTCAAAATCTTAGGGCTAATTCAACCAGAGGTATTGCAGCCTCCTCGGCCCTCCAAAGAGGGGTTCCGGTTCGAGACATATGTGCGGCTGCCACATGGTCGTCTGCACATACCTTCACAAGATTTTACAACCTGGATTCCTCCTCTAGTAAAGAGACTAGGTTTGGCAAAGCCGTATTACATTCTGTTCATTCCTAAAAGGAAACATGGCGTTTTACTCCCACCTCCAATTACACA
Source organism: Ambystoma mexicanum (assembly GCF_040938575.1). Lineage (NCBI taxonomy): Eukaryota > Metazoa > Chordata > Amphibia > Caudata > Ambystomatidae > Ambystoma > Ambystoma mexicanum. The sequence continues at coordinate 726,971,285 of NC_090925.1, forward strand.
CTACTGCTATGGGAGTCTATCAAAGATAAGGAATACGTCAGAGGACACCATCCCTTTGAAGAACAAGTTACTTCTTACCTGGTAACGTTCTTTCGATGGGATGTTCCTCCGACGTATTCCTTATCGCCCCTCCCATCCATCCCCGCAGTAACACTTCCCTTGTGGTTGCAGCTTACACTCCTTCAAGGTCAATAACCAATTCATGTAAAACAACTGTTAACGTCAAAACGGAACTGAGCAACGGACGCTGCGCGAGTCTATTTATACGCGTGATGACGTCGGCACCGATACGGAGGCTGACGAGGGACATCGGCTCGAGGGACGTCGATGCGCAGCGCCACCAACTGAACATTTTTTCCTAGGCCAGCAAGCTGGGAGATGATCTATCAAAGATAAGGACTACGTCGGAGGAACATCACATCGAAAGAACGTTACCAGGTAAGAAGTAACTTGTTCATCTATTTTATACTCTTCTACAACTCCTTAACTTTCATTCCATTTTCTAACAGGTGAATGTATGTGTGCTTTTCATTCTGGCCTTTCCAGAATGCAGCCATTTTAATCTATGAAACTTGACCGTCGCCTGATACATTCTTATGCATATTTGTTTTCCTCTGTGATTGGGTTGCAAATTGATATTGTTCCTCGGAAGGTCATTTAATATTCACATCCACTGGGATACTATTATTTCTGTACTACAATCCTTACTCCAGTCTACTCTGCCAGTCTCAAATTATTTCAGATTTTTCGCTAGATCTTTTTGTATACTACTGGAAATGTCATACTGGCAAACTTGGATCTGAGTTATATTTTCAGAATAAACTAAAAAATCAGGCGGATTCAATTGAAGCCATTAAACCACTCTAAAATAGATATTTCCCTCTAATGACATCTGGAACTAGCGTCATTTGAATCAGTTATTAGAAGAATATTTTGGGTACACAAATAAAGAGCGTACAACAGAGATATGTTTGACCGCACTGTCTAGAAGTAATGAACACATTGGGCCTCATTCCGACCCTGGCGTTAACCAAGGCGCTATTAGCGCCTTGGTTGACGCCGTTATCTTTCCGACTCTGCCATGGTGAATGGCGGAATTACCGCCCCATTCCAAGGTTGGCGGGGTCGGTAATTCCCCATTCACCAAGGGCCCTTCCCTATTCCCATTTTTGCCCCGTAGGGCTCAATGGGAATGGGGAAGGCGCTAATTACGGCACCGTAAATTACGGTGCTGTAATTAGCTCCTAGGTCCCTTTGCGGGTTGGTTTTTTAACGCCTGCAAAAAGCAGGCGTTAAGTACCAACCCGCAAAGGGAACTCGGAATAGGGTGGTAAGGGTTTAATGGCACCGGTCTCGTTAACGGTGACCGTTAACCCTTACTGCCCTACTCAGAATGACCCCCATTACATTTTAATGCAGATTCCTCATCTTTAAAAACCACCTGAGGCACAGAGTGGACCTGAATATTTTGAACCAGTCACCAGGTGGCGCCATGGCTGTCCCCATCAATGCTTTATCGCGCCCTTTGCGCTGAATATGATGTCACTGTTTGTGTGGTGCTCTAGGAAGGATCATAACATTAAAGGGTGTGTGTTGTGCAGCTCCATGTACCTAAAGTCGGTGAGGGAGCATGTGACTAAGGTTTAGCTGGCCTTTAGAAAAAAAGTCTAAAATGGAGAAATATCCTTCTGTGGTTTGCCAGACTTCCATGTCAGCTCCAGAGACCCCAACCCTGGAGCGTTCATCTGAATCAGATCAGAAGGCTGGGGAAAAGTAGAATAGGAAAGGTAAGGCATCCATCTGCCAATATTGTTGGCTTGCTGCAAACGGCTCTGTAAGAACTGGCGGGTGGGGGTTGTTAGTCAGATAGCAGCAAGGCAGATGCAGAAAAACTGTGTTGTTGATGGGTGTAGATCAGAAGTACCCATTACCTGTGTGCAGATATATACACTTTGTGTTCTTTGTGATGGTTCTAGTTGACACAGGTTAATGTTAAGGGAAGCCACCAGGTTGTGAAACATCATTTGAAAGTGGTTCTTGATAGAGGATAGGTAGGGTAGGCCATGGTGGGCCATCTGAAAGGAGTGAGTGAAGTGTAAAGTAGCAAGACTTTAAAAAATGTGGAGTTAGTTTTGGGATGAGAGGAGTGGGTGGAGTGGAAGGATTCAGTGTATCTAATGTGGGTGAGTGGGAACATCTGTCTATAGTACGAGTAAGTATAACCCAGTAGATATGCAGTATAGAAAGTAAGAGGAGCACTGCAGCAACCCAATTAGCACAATTGGGGTTCAAATAGACCAACACAGAATGATTGAAGATGATCGGCCTCAATGGCACATGCTCATAAAATCAGTGCAACACCTTAACTGTATAGTTTACTGTTCAGATGCTTAAAGAAATACTGTGAAAAAGATTCAATAGTCATATGATACAAAAGGGGTTGTATCATCAGTAAATGAAAATCATAAAAAGAACCATGAAACAGAGGAGAACAGAAAACATGGCCAATGCATTTCGGATAGAAAACCTATCCTTCGCCAGGGTACCTCTATAAAAAATGAAAAACATGAAAAAATCATAAACATTGTAAGAGGGGAACACAACAGAAATTTTAGAATAAAAAAAACCATTAAAATCAAACAATACGGAAGGCATGTCTGTACTCAGGCATCCTGAATGAACCAAGTGTAACTGAAATAGTGTATACATGTCTCTCTCTATTTCAGTTTCCATCCACTTAAGTAAAACACACCTGATCACTGAAATGATGGCATAATAAACTGAACCATGCAATATCAGAAACACATACTGTAAGGGTGAAGAACTACGAGTCTGACATAGAGGTGGCGTATTTTCTGGCAAAGACTTTTATTAAAAGTAAAAGAAAAGCAAAACCTACATCATCCTGTTTGTAAGAAGGGTTTCCCTACCTCAACAAAAAGACTAAGGACTCTGTCAAAAGTGTCCACCATCCTGTGTGCAAACCTATTTCCGTCCCTTCCACTGTATATTAACTAAGGAAAAATGGGGCTTCTTAGTCCAGGAGGCTTCTCCCGTTCTGGTCTCTAACTTAAAAGTTCAATCCACAATGTTCAATTCTTGGCAAAAAACACAGTTCCCTCTCCCATTCTCTCTCCCCTTCGCAAAAATGTCCAATCACGTCTGATTCACTATCCTGCCAAACTTGATTTGTAACTCTTCTTGTGTCAGACAAGTTGCACTTTTGCATGAAGAAAACACTACACGCCAAGTCTGGTTCACTATCCTGCCAGACTTGATTGTGGTTGTTCTTCCTTTCACCAGAAATTGTATTTCACCAAAAACAAAACATCAAAAGGAAAAGTTCACAAGTTGCATCAAGTCTGGTTCACTATCCTGTCAGATTTGATTGTGGCTCTTATCCTTCCAAAAAGTATACTGTCCCTCCGCAATGGGTCCTCTACGCTTTGCCTCTTCTTCTTGTCCTCTCTCTGATGTGTGTCCCCGGACCTCTGGGATATCTCAGTGTCTCCCAGACCTGCTCTGCATCTTCCCTCTCTTTCATGTGGGTCCCTGACCCCTTTATAGCATCTTGGGGCTTCCCCAATTTGTTGTGGGCTTGAGCCCCTTGTCTGCATGCTTCCTTAAATTGCAATGGGTCCTTGACCCTTCTTTATTGTTCTTGCGTGGCTTTCCCGACTTCCCATGTATCCCACACCTTGATGTGCTCTACTTGCAGGGCTTCCCCAGTCTCATATGGGTCCCAGACCCCTCTGTTGGGTTTATCGTAGGTTGTAGTCAGGCCTGTTTCACTAGCCTGCCAAGCACTGTTTCTCATATGTCCTTTTTGTATATTTCCCTTAGCCATGGGCCCTCGACCCTTTGTCTCTGCTTCTCAACCTTCTCTCTCTTGTGTGGGTCCCAGACTCCACTGGGATCTTTTAGTATCTCCCAGACCTGCTCTGTATCTTCCCTCTCTATCACGTGGGTTCCTGACCCCTTTATGACTTGTTGTGGGCCTCAGCCTCTTGTTTGTGAGCTTCTTTCAATTGCAATGTGTCCTTGACCCTTCTGTATTGTTCTCACAGGGCTTTCCCGACTTCCATTGTATCCCAGAACGTGATGTGCTGTTCCTGCGGGGCTTACCCATTCTCATATGGGTCCCAGACCCCCTTCTTGGGTTTATCGTATGTTGTAGCCAGGCCTGGTTCACTAGCCTGCCAGGCACTGTTTCTCATATGTCTTTTTTGTATATTTCTCCAAGTACTGGCACGAGGAAGAAGGAGTTCCTCGACTTCCCCTAACTGGCTCCTTCATTCTCTAATTACTACCAGCCGCTGCGATAACCCAAGTACCTTTCCTGGTGATACCGGCTTGCTCGGGTCCCTTCTCCGGACTGCCTCTGCTTGCTGTGGACTTCCGCATAGCTTCCTGCACTCTCCGCGTCTCCTCTCTGTGTTTCCAGGTATGGTCCCTCTTGGCTCGCGTCTCTTTCTCTGACCGCATGGTCCGGTTCCTGTTAGCTCACAGACCTCCAATTCTCCAGCCAGGACAACTCCGAACAGTGTGTGTTCAGCGAGGTTCCACTGATCTCCCTTGTTCTCTGCACTGAGCCACCAGCCAGCTCTCGGTTCCTCCACAGAGGATCTGCCTCTCTTTCTGCCACTGAAGGATTTGACAGTCTTCTTCAATTCCCTTTCCCTCGCCAGCTAGCAAAAGGTTCCCGTCTGTCTGGTGGGTGGACTGCCCCACATCCCCTTCTCGCAGCTTGCAACTTCCCTGCTCCTGGCTCCTCCAGGGAGGGCTTGACAACACTTCCTGATTTCCTTTTTCTAGTTGGACCAATCGGAAGCCAGTAACCACTAGACTATTCCTTGTGGTTCTCAGAGGCGATCCTCATGCTTCTGCGTTTCTCCCTTGTCACAGTGGTTGTCAGCAGTATATCTTTCAACTCCTCCCTATTCTTCCTCGGCTCAGTATTTCTACCCTTTATCTCCCTTGGGTCAGTTATGCTCTTCATAGTCCCAGTACTTTTTAGGGAAATGGTAGGGTGACAATAACTCATGACCCTATAGGGAAGGAGTTGTTGTTAAGGTTGTAGGAAAGGATTTCTTGAGTCAGGGGATTGGTGGTGATACTGCGTTCTTCCGATATGGTTGTCACGGGTTCCACAGGATTTCTCTCCCCCCATGAGATCCATCGGCTGAGTGCCAACCCCAAGGGGACTATCGGGTAGTGGCCTCACCACCCTAGCCTCATAGAAAGGGGCTCCCCCTATAGAAGCAGTGACAATACCCTGGGATCTGTCAGAGTACATTCAATTCTAGCAAACAACCGGAGTACAGTCATGTATAACACACACAAAAAGTAAACAGTAAACATTTTTACCTAAATGTGCAGTAAGAGGAACAAGAAACCGCTGTGCATACCAGCACAGTGGCAAGAAGCTGAAAAACGGAAAAATGTGACAAGGGTGTCAGGAAAGCTTACAATCTGATGTGCATGAAAAAGGCGAATGGTGACGAGTGAGGAAAGAAGCACTTGCTGGAGGTAAAAGACCAATCCGATATGACAGTATCCAGAAGAAACAGAGAAGGAAATCTAAAGACGGGGTGACATAAAGAAGTGAACCAGCAGCGTGATGGCAGCACCATGCGGGCGTCCGAAACGGGTAAAGAAAAAAGCAGTATAAGGAAACACATGAACATGTGAGAGTAGAAAGCAGTACACGTCAGCACGTACAGGGAGATGTGAATGGATATTGAGAAATAAACAAGAAGCTCAGCAAAAAAATGCACGAGCAGCAAGAACGGGCAGAGAGGATGTAGAAGGGAAAGGACTGGTAAAACCTAATGTTTATAGGGAATAGATAGAATACATATGTTCAGGAAAATACTTAACAATGCCAATTCTCAAATGTGAGCATGTTAATAAATGCACTGTAGATACTGTCAGAATAGAGAAATACAGGCTAAACGTAAGCAAAAGAAGGGAAAGGACAGCAGATGAAGAGAATGAAAAATACCCAACAAAGCCATGGCTCGATTATGGGCAAACAAATAAGAGCACTAATGATGTCAAAGTAGAAACATGAAGAAAAAATCTGAGAAATTAAAAATGGGCAGCGGATCAAAGCCAATAATATGAACTATTGAACTTTGGAAAAATAAACATAACAATACCACTCAAAGACTTAATAACAATAGACACAAAAAGTTGCAGAAATGGAAAGGCGCCTAAGGTGGTACCCTTGGGCCACGTTGGGTGCGTTAGCCTGTGAGCAATGGGAGGCTCACAGGCTATAAACCAAACCTAGTCTTGAACATGAGCTAGAAGATCCCACTAGAATGGCCGATGAGCAACACCGGAAAGAAAACAAATTTAGTCTACATATCAATGACTAACAAATAGTTGGGAATGAGAAGATAATTATGAGACAACTTTTAAGAAGTATGTCAAGCTGTGCTCTTCATTGATACTGCCGGGTGCCAAATAGTGGAGACGTTGTATCCAGTAAGTTTCTCTGCAATCGAGTCTGCGATGGAGGTCCTCGTCGGGATTACCTATGATCACTTCCAGGATTTGAAAATGTATTTGAGATAACTGATGTCTGTGTTCCATGAAATGTCTGGTAACAGGAGAGTTTGTATTGCCAGTCCTGATATTCGAACGATGTTCGTTCCAACAAATCTTTGCTGTTCATTTGGTCTATTCCAGCATAGTAAATGCCACATGGACATTTAATACAATAAATCACACAACAGGTGCCACAGGTAGCAAAATCCCTCAATTTGATCTTGTCGCCAGTTCTAAACTGATACACAACGTCACCTTTAATGATGTTATTACAATTAGAACAGTGCAAACAAGGAAAAGTGCCTCTCTTGTTATTTTCCATTTTCTCATGTTTTTTCGACCTCTTGGTATCTACTATAAAATTGCATAGATTCTGACTCTCTTTAAAAGGTGAAAACTTGTTGGTGTGTTAAAAGTGGTTTGAGCCTAGCATCTGCTGTGATGATTTCCCAGTGTTTAGAAACTATTTTCTTTATCCTGTTACTCTGTGTAGAATAAGTTGAGACAAAGATCAAATCAGGGCCTACTCTTGGTTTAAGTGTGGATAAGGTAGACTGCCTGAGAATGTTTGTCACTTTTTCTTTCAATGGTGCAACTTCGTTCTCCTTATATCCATGTTGCAGGAACCTAATTGTCCTGTTGTATAATTAATTATTGCATTGTTCGTTGTCACTAACTATTCTCTTCACCCTAAGGAGTTGTCCATAAGGTAGATTTCTGATGAGGTTAGGTGGGTGAAAGCTTAACCTGTGTAGAAGATTGTTGCAGTTGGTAGGTTTCTTGCGTATGTTAGTCTGAAAACCACTGATAAATTGTGTGACCACAACATCAATGAAGTGTATGCTTGGGGAGCCGATCTCCATGGTGAATTGTATTCTAGGATCAAAGAGATTAATATAACCTAGGAAGTTGACCAATGTGGTGTCCTAGCCATTCCATACTCCAAAGATATCATCAATGTACCGGCCTCACCCTATCAAATACTTGTGCCATAAGGGGTGCTGCATTATGTGTTCTGTTTCAAATTTGAACATGAATATGTTGGTGTTAGATGGGGACATTGTGGCTCACATAAAGGTATCATTAGTCTGTAGGTAAGATCAATCCATAAATCTGATGTAAGTTTTATTGGAGATAAATTAAAAGAGTATCAGGATGAATTTCTTGCTAGCTCCAATATGCCTTTCATTTAACAAAGCCCATTCCACAGCCTGAAGTCCAAATCGTGTGGTATACTAGTATATAGACTGGAGACATATATGTTAACAGTATGTAACTGGGGTCAAACTGTATGTTAGTTAAGGTGTTGGGAAAGTGGGTAGTGTCTTTGATGTAGGTACTGAATGTACGTGTTTCTGATATTACATGGTTTAGTTTACTATGCCATTATTTCAATGAGCAAGCTTGTTTTACTTACGTGGATGGAAATCGAAATAGAGAGACAGGTATTCCTACTCTTTTGGTTACATATATAAACTATTTCATTCAACATGTTTGAGTACACACTTGACTTCAATATTGTTTGATTTTCATTGTCAATGTTTTTGTTGATTCTAAACTTTTTGTGTTTTCTGTTTGTTCCCCTTTTACAATGTTTATGATTTTTTCCTGTTTTTCATATGCTATAGAAGTGCCCTGATGAAGGATAGATTCTCTATCCGAAATGCACTGGCCATGTTTTTTGTTCTCCTCTGTTTCACAATTGTTTTTTTATTTGAATTTTCTAATACAACCCCTTTTGTATCATATGAGCATTGAGTCTTTTTCAGAGTATTTCTTTAAGCCTTCTAAACAGTAAACTATACAGTGCAGGTGTTGCACTGATTTCGTGAGCATGTGGCATTGATGCCTGTCCGCTTCACTAATTCTGTGTAGGGTTCAGGGTATTGTCACTTCATGGGTCTTATTTGTATTTGTTTTTACAAATTCCAGTGCAGACTGATGTCACGCTGCAGGTGATCCAGAAATCAACAATATATCCCACAAACAGTATTCTAGAGAGGTTTGTGTCAATAAACATACAGTAATCAACATTTCAACAGGATTTCGATTTGAAGGTTAAAGGGAATATTTGATTGAGGTATTACAATTTTTAGATAGCACCTATTAATATTAAGGAGGGAGGAGCTTCGTGGAATGCTCTTTAGTAACGTGCGGCAAAAGAAGGTTGTTCTCAAAATAGGACATGTTTTCATGACGTTCTGGACGCTTGTCAATTTACTCGGCATGGTGCCGGGTCGGTAGGATATCTGTTGCATTGCTCTTAGTTGGTTTCTCTTTTGTTTCAAGTTGATTGGTTGAAGAGACAAGTCTTGAGCTGTTTCCTGAATGTCACTGCCAGGAGGGAATGTGTATGTAGGGTGTTCCAAGAATGTCAGGGCCCGAAAGGAGAATGAGGATCCCCCTTGTTTCTTATTTAAATTAGGGACTAGGACTTGTGCAGCATTGCTGGACCTTAGAGTTCGGAAGGAATGTCGTTCAGGAACTTCTCATGGGTTGTGTACTCCTACAGATTCCTCGTCTTAGATAAATGCTTCCTGTGAAAGCAGATCTTATAAACATTTGACAACATGGAGTGCTGTGCGGCTCTGGCAACAAGGTTCCTTTCACTTGCTTCATCGTTGATTCCGAATGTGACATCAGTGTTGGTACAAATATGCCCCGTGAAGTCAGGTTCTATTTTTTTCCCATGCTCAGCTTCATTGGGAACCATGATTTGCCTTAAAGCATTGAACGAGGTAACAACAGGAGAAAGCTTCCTGATTAAGGGGTAGGTTGGGAGGGTAATATTGAATCCATGAGAGAAACATCCATCGGAAAGAACATTACTGGTGGTAATACATTAGTTCTTCTCATGGAATGTGTCTTCCCACTGATTCCTCATCTTAGGTAGACTCCCATAACAGTACCATGAAGCAGGAGGAGGGAGGAGAGAACTCTTTTTTTTTTAATAAGAATGTGCTGAAGGAGCATTCCGGAACGCCAGCGAACCAGACAGCAGCTTAATCCAGCAGCAGCTCCTGCTCCCTCCCTATCTTGAAGATGATGTTGCTGATGTTGACCCCCAAACATGAACAAAAAGAAGAATGATGTTTTGGAAAACCCTGTCCCCAAGAAACCCAAGCAGTTTCCAGACTCTGATGAGACTCCCGGGATTGGAGACATGAATACCCTTCTCGTAAAGGTGGCGGGCAATGTAGGGGAGATGAGACTGTCTTTTTTTATAGCTTACTTCAAAAGTTGGTCACCTGGAGTCAGGGATGATGAAAGTGGTAGTTGACACTATGGGCCTGGCATCAGAGGTTAGTGGGTGCTTTAGGCCCTACAAGGTTCTACAGAGGGAGGTGTCCTCTTTGAGGACCAGGAACTTGAAGCTGGAAATGGTGTCCAGGAGCCTTCACCTGTGCCTTGTGGGCTTGCCTGAGGTCCCTGACTTGGAAATAAACGGACAGAGAAGGTCCACAGGGCTCTCAAGGATATGTTTGATGGATGTAGGGTGTTCCAAAGTATCAGGTCCAGAAAGGAGAATGAGGATCCCCCTGGTTTCTTATTTAAATTAGGGATAAGGACTCATGCAGCAGTGCTGTACATAAGAGTTCGGGAACTTCTCATGGGTTGTGTCCTCCCACAGATTCCTCATCTTAGATATATTCTTCCTGCGACAGCATATCTTATAAGCGTTTGACAACATGGAATGCTGTGTGGCTCTGGCAACACTCTTCCTTTTACGTGCTTCAGCGTTGATTCTGAATGTGACATCAGTGTTGGTACAACTATCCCACACTGTGCCCTGTGAAGTCAGGTTCTATTGTTTCCCCATGCTCAGCTTCATTGGGAACCATGAGGTGCCTTATGGCATTGAACGAGGTAACAACAGGAGAAATCTTCCGATTAAAGGGTAGGCTGGGAGGGTGATATTGAATCAGTGAGAGAAACATCCATCTGAAAGAACATTACCAGAGCGAATACATTTGTTCTTCTCATGGATTGTGTCTACCTACTGATTCCTCATCTTGGATAGACTCCCATAACAGTACCATGAAGCAGGAGGAGGGAGGAGAAAACTCTTTTTTTATAAGAATGTGCTGCAGGAGCATTCCAGAATGCTAGCAAACCAGGCAGCAGCTTAATTCAGCAGCTCCTGCTTCCTCCCTTTCTTGAAGATCCTGTTGCTGATTTTGACCCCCAAACATGAACAAAAAGAATATTGATGTTTTGGAAAACCCTGTCCCCAAGCAGTTTCCAGACTCTGAAGAGACTCCCACGATAAGAGACATGTATACCCTTCTCATAAAGGTGGCGTGCGATGTAGGGGAGATGAAACTGTCTTTTTTAGCTTACTTCAAAAGTTGGTCACCTCGAGTCAAGGATGATGAAGGTGGAAGGTGATACTACAGGCCTGGTATCAGAGTTTATTGGGTGCTTTAGGGCCTACAAGGTTTTACAGATGGAGGTGTCCTCTTTGAGGGCCAGGAACTTGAAGCTGGAAATGATATCCAGGAGCCTTGACCTGTGCCTTGTGGGCTTGCCTGAGGTCCCTGACTTGGAAATAAAACTGACAAAGAGGGTCCTCGGGGTTCTCAAGGATATGTTGGGTGGACAATTGGTTGAAGCTATGCACCTGGACTGTACCTACAGGGTTGGCAGGCTTGTCAGTTGCAAACCTTGCTATATCATTTTGGTCCTTACAAGATCAAGCTCTAAAGGGAAGATCCTGAAATCTGCGATAGAGGAGGGAAAGATATTGTACGAGGGGGCCACCTTCTTTGTATACCCACACTGTCCTCAGGAGATTATGGAGAAGAGGAGATCTTTCAAAGAAGCAAAAACTTTAGCCCGGGAGAAGAATATACATGCAATTTAATTTTGGTTAAACCAGCAGCAAGGGGCACTGAGAGCCCACATGAAGCTGTGCAGTAGCTCAAGGATGCAACTTTCAGGATTGATTTGGAGTAGTTTCGTTTATTTTACTCTTTTGGGCATGGTTTCCTTGGTTGGGTCCATGTTTGTTTGACCAGTCATGTTGTGTTAAGTGTGGGCATTTTATGTGATTTAATAACATTAGATTACAGTTTTAACGTATCTGGCTAATATTGATTTAATATTAATTTATTTTGTTTGGGGTTGCATTTATAAAATGCGTTTGGTTTACCATTTGTTTTACCGGTTCGCCATGTTCTCTAGCACAAGTCGTGCTTTCTCAAGCCTCTAGGTGGGTCCCATTGTCTAAAGGGCCCATGTTGCAGGAAGTGATCAGGGCGATAGATTGGCTGTGACGTTTTAGGCTAAGTAGTGCAGACACTCTCGCTCTCTTTCTTACCCCAGCTGTGTTACATAAGAAAACTACATACCATTGTGTGTGGAATAAAATGTGTCCATAGGCTTTTATTATTATTTACAGCAATAATGACCACAAAATAAAACATGTGTGCTTTTGGACACACCGTATCCAAGGGGAGTGATGCCTCCCACCAGCCGATTGTTCTTCAGAGCTCACCCTCTCTCTTTGGTTGTGGTTTTTTCCACTGCTGTTCGAGCTCTGCTGGCAAGTCCTTTCTTTGCGTGCATGCAAGCCAGACATTTGCCTTTCCTGTTTCCTCTAATATTCTTGGCTTGTTCCTTCTCTTAGCCCAACTGGCATCTTCTCCTTCGACACATGCCGCCACCTCTGAGTGGTGGCCTCGGCTGCTCAGGTTCCTCCAAAAGTACCCCTAGTTCATATCTACACCCCCTATTCCCCAATGCCTTAAAAACTGTATCCGTGAATCCCTCCATCCCTTTCTCTGATAGGTGCACTACATCGTGCTGTAACAGGTCTGGATTATTCTGACAAGGTTAGCCCTGTGCAGGGGAGTTGTTAGGTCTGGAAAAGACCTGGGGCTACGCTCATGTTGGAACTGTCGGGACTCGGGGCTAGCTAGTCTTTTGGCTGTAGCTCCTGAGATTCTATCCGGGGCTACAACCAAAAGATCAGGGGCTATGGCCCCCTTAGCCCCCCCTGGCAACGCCTCTGGTCCTGTGTTTCTGGAGAATTTTTCCCGGGCCTTGTTCAGCTTCCTCCTAGAGGTCTCTACTGTCTTTCTGCAAACTGCTCCCTGCCATACTCTCCTCGGTATTATTTCAGACATAAAGATTTCGGTCCCCCTCCAACAGTGTGCTATGCTTTGTAATGATCTTAAATATAATTTCATGCCTTCCTCGCCAATCCTTATATCACGGCTGTGACAGCCCATGTCCCGTTGTTGTGTTCTGTGCCCCTAATTCCCATATCCTCAGTGCCCCGAAGTATGCTAGGGCAAATGCTGCCCTGAACAATGCCGCTTCCTATGCGTCAGAGCATGTTGTTTCAGGTGCAATTACTAGGCATACCAATTTTCCAAAGTTTTAGGGGTCTCCTAGCGTCTGGCTTGTTCCTTTCTATTTTTGCCCACCCCTTCATTGCATATTTTATAATTGGACAGTTAGTTGGATCTGTCCCTCCTGCTACTTTCCCTGCATACGCTACTACTGCCAAATGTGCTGCTGCCCAACTTTTCCTTTATTCATTCATTTATGTTATTATTTTTTTTCCTGTGTGAACGCCCCTTCCAAAATCTGCACATATCATTTGTAGTTATGTCAAACTCCTTGTACTTCGCAATCACCCTTTTTACATTCTGCAAGTGTTTCTCATATTTCTTACCCGTTTCCTGGGCCAAAGCGTTTTTGGCAAGGCTTCTTATGACCTGGCCATGTTCTTCCTTCCTTTTCTTTCTTTTTTTTTTCTCCTCCTCCTCTAAGCCTGATTGAGGGCCCTGCTTTCTCATGCCTGAATGCACCACTGAACGAGACAGGGCGTCAGCAACCTCATCGACTTTGCCGGGGATATGCCTGACCCTTAAACTGATGTTGTTATTTAATGTTTTGAATGTTATTGTCCTCAATAAATTCAGTACCAGATGGCAGGATGCCCTCCCTTTGTTCAAAACCTGATCTACTGCCATGTTGTCGGACCACACCGCTACCTCCTTGTTCCTGCGCCTGCTGCATCTGTAGACATCACTCTTTGTTCATAGTGGTTGATAGGTGTACGCCAGATAACCGCACCATTGAAATCTTCCAGAAATTCATCCCATACCGCCAGGTCTTTTTTAATGCCCGCACCCAGCCTTACTGTGTGGTGTCTCTGCGTGGCCCCTTTTGTTTGTTTCTCAGTGCTCCTTTGGAATACCCACCCCTGTCGTATCACTGTCCCTGCAAAGTTCAATTTCCCTGCCAGTGATTGTAGCTCCCTTACTGTTGCCTTGTCCCTCTTCTTTAGCCCCTTTATGAGGGATGCTAAGCTTTCTCCCTTGTCCCTCGGAATGCAGCGCACTCCTTTCCCTGTTTCAATTTCTATGCCTAAGAATTGTATTACTTGTGTTGGCCCCACCGTCTTCTCTTGTGCTAGTGGGATACCCCACTCCTCTACTAAGTTTATGAAAGTAACCAGTGTCTCTCAGAATCCCCTTATTGACGCTTGGCCTCGCACTCTCTTGCGTTGGGTGTAGCTGCCTTGGTACATTCTGCACTGCTGTGGTCCCTGCTGCACCTCCCGCATTGGTGTCTACATTTGCAATCTTTTCCCCTGCTACAGAACCCTTTGTCAAACTTCCAGCAGATTGCAGATGGCCCCTTGGTTGCCCATGCCCCCCCGCCCCCCCCACCACCTTGTGATATGGGCGCAATGCTATTCTAACATCCCTGCTGGGACCCAAATTGCTTTTTCCAAAAAGGATGCTCTTTTGCTCGTTGGTACCCGTTATCACTGCCCCTATGGCTGGTCCAGTTATTGCTCCCTCTATACTTATTCTCCCCATACGATCTCCTATGTTTGTTTGTTTTGTTTGTTTGTTTGTTATTTGTATTGTGCACCAAACCCGTGGGTATCTGAGTGCACTGCATGAAATTACAAGTGTTGCAGTTCCACAAAACGACAAAGACAGTCCAAATAAAATACAGTAGTTGACATACATAATGATCAAACAGGGCAACGGTACGAGGCAGAATCAGTACTCAATAAAGAGTCACCAGCAGACAGGGACTTAGGGAGGTCAGATGTCATTGGACACTAGCCAGTTTGTGGGGTTTTTCCTGCAGTTTTGGAAGGTCTGGTCCATTCGCAAGTGGGTAGGGAGAGAGTTCCAGAAATGGGCAGCCTGAACGCGAAAGCTTATGCCCCCATCCTTTTTCAGATTAAATCTGGGAGCTACGATGCAATGCGAGTTTACAGTCCTTGTGGGCCGTGAAGAAGTTTTTTTCATAGTTTTGTCTCTTAGATACTGCAGTGCAGCATTATTTAGACATTTGTGTGTGATGGAAACTATTTGAACTGGATCCTATCCTTGATGGATAGCCAGTTACGATTTCTTCTGACTTCAGAGATGTGATGTCTCCTCGGAATGCTTAAGGCAGATCTTAATGCATTATTTTGTAAAATGTTTAATTTATTCAAAATCTGTTTGTTAGCCCCTGCATATAGGGCATTAAAATAATCGAGAATAGACATATTAGTGCCCTCGCTAATGTGATGCAGCTATTGGTAGATAGGAACGGTTTGCACGCCACTATCAGCGTGCAGGTGTACGCCGTAGCAGAAGCCGTAGCGTTAACTTGTTTCCCTAGGTTCAGAGCTGAGTCCAAGTAAAATCCTAAGGTTTTAGTCTCCTTTGCGACTTTAATGTCGATGCCATCAATATTAAATTATGCATATTGACTGCCAAGTTTGATGAGGTTAGCTGGGGCTCCTAGGATCAAGATCTCTGTCTTGTCATCGTTCATGCATAGGCCGTGGCCTGCCATCCATGCCTGAATGATTAAATACATTTTATTGACTAAAGCCAAGCCTGTGTCATAGTCGCCCGATAGGGGTAGGAGTATCTGGGTATCATCTGCATAATTAATGTAGGTGACACCCGGATGATCCAGATCGTCAAACAATGACTTTTGTAAATATATTATACATGGTCGGTGATACACACACGCCTTGCGGTAGACCACATGTAATAGGAGAAGGGTCAGCAGCGGACGAAGGAGAAAAAAAATCTCATTGACCTATTGTTAAGAAAGGATTGAATCCAATCAGTGGCTTCTTGCGAGAAGTTGGCAGCAGTATACAAGTCTTTGCAAAGCAATTTGTGATCGACCAAATCAAACGCGGCCAATAAATCCAGTAGGAAAAGTAGGGCGCATTGTCTGTTGTCTTTGAGTTGGTCAATTTGCATTTTCCAATCAATCAAGGCAGTTTCTGTGCTGTGGAGTGGTCTGAAACCTGATTGTCTTAGTCCGAAGAAATGATTGGACTATAGATACAGCTGGATTTGGAGGTATGCAGCTTTATCTATTATTTTGAGTAAAAACGGAACAGTGGTAATATACCTGTAGTTGGTAGGAATGGTTGGGTCCAAAGATGCTTTCTTTAGCAAAGGTAGTACCCACGCATCCTTGAGATTAGTAGGGACATTGGAAGCACGGAATGAGGCATTTATTAATTTGGTGATAAATGGCGCCAGGTCTCTGGTAGCCTCTTTGATAATTTGTGCTGGTCAGATATCTCCCTGGCATCTTGATGGTTTAAGCGAAGCGATGATCTTTTCCACCTCTTGAGGAGTGACTTGAGAGAATTAAAATTCTTGTAGGGGTTTGAGAGAGTATTTTTGCAAGTTGTCATGAGTAACTGGTTTATTGAGGTTAAGTTTCTTGGCTGCGATGTTGTTTTGGAGGGTGGTAATTTTATTAGATTAAGGGCCTCATTACACGGATGGCGGAGAACCATGGCGCTATTAGCGCCATGGTTCATGCCGGTAAAATACCGGCACCGCCTTGGCGGAAAGGGGAATTACTTCCCCATCCCAAGGTTGGCGGGGCGGTAATTCCCCCTTCCACCATTGCCCTTCCCCATTCCCATTTTTGCCCCATAGGGCTCAATGGGAATGGGGAAGGCGCTAATTACGGTACCGCAAATTGCGGTACCGTAATTAGCTCCCTGGGTCCCTTTGCAGGTTGGTTTTTAACGCCTGCAAAAAGCAGGCGTTAAATTCCCCAACCCGCAAAGGGACCTCGTAGTAAGGCGGTAAGGATTTACCGGTACCGGTATTTTACCGGTACCGGTAAATCCTTACCGCCATCCGTGTAATGAGGCCTTAAGTATTAATGATGTTGGTACACCATACTTTATCCTTTGTGCACAAATCCTCTGGGGGAATGGGGGATTCCAATTCCCACAGGATCAAAAAAAGTTCCTTAGTACTGGAACTAGCTTTGTACTTAGTACCTAGAACCTTAGTACCTGGAACCTGTCATTGTATGTTTCACGTTTGGTTAGTAATATTTCCATTTTGTACTTAGCGGACATTTCGTTCAGGTTTTGTTTGTTTTCTTTAGAAGACATATTTTTCCACAAAACTTCAATTTTTCTTTTTTCTGCTCGAATAGCTTTTAGCGGAGGAGTGAACCATGAGTTAAGGTGGGCTCCAGGTTTACCTTTCGCATTTTGAGAGGAGCGATGATGTCAAGTGCTTGTGTGATGGAGGAATTATACAGGTCTACTAGTGCGGCCGGGTCTAAGGACTCTGATGCAGAATTCAAAGTGGGAAGCAAAAGAGGCATAAGATTATCAACTGTTATGTTCCATTTGTTCCTGGTCGGTAGCGGTGGAGCTATCGGGGTAGTATTTGGTTACTAATCATTTGGCTATAGTAGTGAAGGAGAGTAAATAGTGATCAGTCCACGACTGAGGTTCTACAGATGTAATTACTGTCTCACAATTTAGATCTGCAACCCAGTCTAATATTTTACCTTTCTCATGGGTAGTTCCCTGCAGTATGTTCCCATTTCTCTTTTAATACATTAAAGATATATATGTTGTAATCTTCCTCATCCCACTCTAGGTCTGAGTAACAATCCATTTGCACCCTAAACTCGTGATCGTATTCACGCCATGCATCGTCCCCAAAGGCCTTGTGAACCTTGAACACCCTCTGTTAGTATCCTACCAAAGCCATCCCCTCCTCTGGGTATTTCTGTAGTATGATTGTGGACAGGATGTGAAAAACTGATAACCAATTCTCAAAAGTCTGTTCTACCTCCCTTTCCTGCTGCCCCCTTTCTCTTCTTCCTTTTTGTTGTCTTTGCATACATCGTAACCTCTTTTGAAAAAATCTCTATGAATTCTTTACCCCATATTTTAGTTTTCTCTGTTTCATCTATGTGCCATGCCATTGTCTTCTTTATCCTCCCATGCATATCTTTGCCCACTGATGTCCTCCCAAATGTAGTCATTACTGGCCTGCCCTTCTGTTTGCCTGAGGCCTTACCCTCTACCTGGCCTGCCCCATCAATAGTGGCTTTAGGAGCTTCTCCCTCCTGCCCTTTTGGTGCTATCTCACTTCCTCCTTTCTTTGTGGATTCCTCCACCCTTGCACCCAGGCCTGCGCCGCCCTCTGTGCCGACCTTCTTTTTTTACATGCTCAGTACACTCTTCTGTTTAAGCCATGGCTGCAGGTGCTCAGTCTCTTCGTCCCCATAGCTGTCTGTGCTTATGTCAAATTCTGGAAACACCTGCCTGCTTCTTTTTCCTTTTTTACTTAAGCCTCCATTTCTTCTTGCTCGTGCCGTCCTTTTTGGGCGATTTGCCCGAAAAAAACATGCATGAGCGTAACATCTGCAAAATAGGTTTTTCTGGGTTTTTTTCACAGTACCTGTGTTTTTGTATTTCTTGCTCTTCTTCCTTGTGGCCTCCTCTGCTGCTTTTGCTGTTGTAGCTGCTGCCCTGAGTTCTTCTCCCTTCCTCTTCTGTCCTTTGGGGAGTATCTCCTCTCCTGTACCTCCTGAATCACTCTTGCTGGTCTCATCCTGTAGCAGGGGTGACATCTCTCTCTCCTGGTCCACCCCACATAAAGATTCTGACACCCATTGTACCCCAAACTCCTTTTATGCTGCTCTCGCCCAATCTTGGAGCTCTTTTGCTTTTCTGCACTGTTCCTCTGCCATTTCCCAGTTGTCCTCTGCTCCTCACTGCTACAGCAGGCCAGTCTATGTCTGCTCAAAATCACAAATTCTATCTGCTTTGTTCCACCTAGTGCTCCACCTCAGTACAATGTTTCTCTTTGTTTTAGTGAAGCACTGGTAGGCTTTATACTGCAAGACTTTCTGGCTGAGATTAGCCGTTAAATCATTTGTCCTCCTTTCGTGCTGCCCTGCACAAAGTTTCCTGTAGCTCCCTCTGTTGCCGCTGCACTCATCTGCCGGTGTAACGTCACTTTTACCTATGTCAGAAAATCCTATCTTGCTGACTGAGCATGCGTGCGCATGCTCAGTCAGGACTTAAAAGATAGGATTTTTTGACAGCAGGAATGTGGTGTGCCTGTGTTTGTGGGGTCCCAGGGGTGCCGTTTCTGTAACTTGATGTGAGCCTGGCTCACTGAAATAACAGAACATGGCGAAGCCCTGTTAAGAGCTACTCGTAAATGGACGCAAACAGCACGAACCCCACGGACTCCAGAAGATAAACACAGCGGACACTGTGTTTCATAAAGTCCCAGGATTCTAATAAGCACTAAATGTGCAAAACATATGAAAGTATCCATAACAAATATATATGTACGTGTATGTGAAGTAAGTGCATCATTATCACGTTAATAATGCACTTTTCGCATACACGTACATATTCATGATAAATCCGGCTGACTGCGCATGCTCAGTCATGACTTATAGTTAAGCACTGGGGGCAGGCCGCTGAAATAGAAGAGGCATCTTTCTACAGATGAAAGCAGTGGGGACAGGGGAGGGGGTGCTCAGCCATATGTTCACATTGCCCCCCCTCTTAATACAGCCACGTTACAGTGAGAAGTGTTGACACTGCATGGCTCAGTGAGTTCAGTGCTCTCCCAGGCTGAAGAACAGTCATGAAATTTGCTGATGAAAAGCACCGCGCAGAGCCAAGGAGAGCCAGGTCCTGGACAGATGAAGCACTGCCTCCTGCTTGCCTGCAGATAAGGCGGGCGGCTGGGCTCCGTCCTTGAATGGACCCCACTTACCCAGGCTGTCCTCCTGCATTGTGAGCAGCAGGACTGGATTTTACAACCCCACCATGCAGGGGCGCCGATTACGAGGGGCTGCGG
Organism: Ambystoma mexicanum; assembly: GCF_040938575.1. Taxonomy (NCBI): domain Eukaryota; kingdom Metazoa; phylum Chordata; class Amphibia; order Caudata; family Ambystomatidae; genus Ambystoma; species Ambystoma mexicanum. Next base: position 726,990,979 of record NC_090925.1, read on the forward strand.
GCCCGGGCCCCCCTGGCAGAATGAAGTCGGGGCTGAGCCCCAACCCCCGGGGTGCACAGATGTAGAGGTACACCCAACCCAAAACGATTTTTAGAAATGGAGGCAGAGATGCAAAACAAGTCTGTCCCTCAATTTCTAAAAATCGTTTTGGGTTGGGTGTATTTGTACATCTGTGTACCCCTCTTGGCAAGAGGGGTGAACAGATGTAGAGGTACACCCAACCCAGAAGGATTTTTAGAAATGGAGGCACAGATGCAAAACAAGTCTGTCCCTCAATTTCTAAAAATCGTTTTGGGTTGGGTGTATTTGTACATCTGTGCACCCCTCTTGGCAAGAGGGGTGAACAGATGTAGAGGTACACCAAACCCAGAAGGATCTTTAGAAATGGAGGCACAGATGCAAAACAAGTCTGTCCCTCAAGTTCTAAAAATCGTTTTGGGTTGGGTGTATTTGTGCACCCCTCTTGGAAAGAGGGGTGAACAGATGTAGAGGTACACCCAACCCAGAAGGCTTTTTAGAAATGGAGGTACAGATGCAAAGCGAGGCAGGGGGCAGGGAGCAGGGGCAGGGAGAGGGAAAATTAGACTGTTTGCATGTCTCTGAGTGTGCACATGGTGAGGGTGAATGCTATGGGCGGGGAGCAGAGGCGTATGAGCCAGCAGTTTTATAGTAGAGCTGACATATTTTAAATGCGGCAATGCTGGTACTCCTCAGTTAGCTGGCTATACTCTTGATGGGATAGTACTGCTGTAACAGGGCTTCTATAATTGTTGAATCTTCTCAGCGATAATACTATGCTTTTGTTGAGGCAATGCTAGTTCATCTTAGTGGGGCTGCTATACCTTTGATGGGTCAACATCAGCACCTCTCAGTTGAGCTGCTACACTCTTATTGACAAGGCCCCAGCACTTCTCAACAGATGTATTTCTTTTTAGTTTAATTGGTTATTTATAATGCGTGTACTACCCAGAGGTTTCTAAGAGCGGACTGAGGGAGCGAACCTGTGTTGTGCGGACCGAGGGAGCGAACCTGTGTTGTGCGGACCGAGGGAGTGAACGTGTGTTGCACGGACCGAGGGATCAAACCTGTGTTGCTCTGTGTCGTCTTACTTCCAAGGCGAGCATATTGCCCCTGAGCTATCCTTCCGATACTCTAAAGATCTGAAGTACATTTAATGATACAGAACCAGAACTATTGAGCAAGTCTGTCATCATCAGAATAACTCAACACTGTAGTGGTTATACAAGAGCTCATATATTTAAAGGGATGACATTACTCAGAATGTAGCAGCACTATTCAATAACCCAAAGTTCTTAAGGATAGTTAATATTAAAATACCACACTTCTCACCATTGGGCCAGTACTGCCACTTCCCACAGAGGCTTCTACACCTTTTATGGGGCAGCACTGATCCAGCCTACTGCTCACATGCTCAGAATTGTCATTTCTCAGCAGGACTGCAACACTATACCATTGTGTTCTGTATGTTGAGTGCTTCTTCACCACCACTGTGGATTCATGGCTCTCTCCCAGTGTCTAAATAGTAGATCTGTCTACATTCAATTGGCAGCAGGCATGTCCGGAGCTGCCTGCTATCCGTAAGATGCTGCTCAGGATGTTGGGAGTCGTGATGGGGCAAGGGATAGAAGGCTCGAGTCTGTCGGATAGCAGAATCAGCAGGGTCTTAAAACCTACTCACTCCTTCTGGAGGGGCCATAGGGCAAAATGAGCTTGATCCCGCATACAGGGGGTTGTTACCCCTTTATCCGTCCGGAATGAAAGAATGAGCTCTCTCAGACACAACTTATCACCCCTGCACACACTGAATGAATATGGTATGGATCTATAGATCGAGAAAACTGGAGTGACAATTCAGAGTGTTTTAACAGAAATATAATTGTCTTCACAGATAGGAGACTGACTCCATTAATATACATGGGGTCACTGAGAGGACCAAGAGTGAAATTGTACATTCAGTTGTGAGATTACCAGCAACGGTTGATACTATGCTCCAAGGAGTGAGGTGCCCACTCAATATAACACACTCTTTATAGGTGTGAGACCCATCCTGAATGCTTGCCCAAAGAGCCTTGGCCAGATTTTCGCACTGAAGTAGTGAGCATGTGATCCGGGTCTGCAGCCCACACACACACAGGGGATTCCCATGCTCCCACTTGTGAGATTTGCACCAAAATAGTGAGATTGTGCTCCAAGGTAGGAGGCACCCGCACAGTGTTTGCTCTGACGTTCGACACACTCACGGGATGGGACGGCATTTTGTTCTCCCATCCTAGTTGTGTTGCTCTGCCTTTTGAGGGCTACTACAACCTGGATGATTATAGAGGGGTGGAGTAGGGGCAGTGATGGCCCACTGGAATGTAACTCGAAGGCTTAAATCTCCTTCTTACTTGACTTTAGTATATGCAGTACATGCTAGCCAATGTTTCCACTGTTCTGCGCTGCACGCGACTCCACCCCCCCACGCACCGTTGCACCATGTTGGCGACTACATGCTAATTTGTGGTCCTATAACTGGCAGTGATGTCACTTCCTGTATTTGGGCCCCCTCTCCCCCCGGGAAATTCATAAGTCGGCTTCCCTGCCACCATGTACACGGGGCATGGGTTTTGGAATGGCACAGAAGTGTGTTGGCAGTTCAGCTGTGCCATGCCACGTCAAGGTATATTGCGAGGTAGGATGATTTTGGACAAATGTTATCATTTTAGTAAAATAAATTTAAATTACTATGTGGGAGACTACAGAAAAAAATGGAGGGACTGGCAGTGTCCAAAATTGGACTGTATATGAACAGGTAAGACTCAGGTCCACAGGATGAAACTTGAGTTGCTTGAAGCTGTTTGCATCTCTGTCATTCTGCCAACACCCCAAAAATATGCACCCATCACTGCGTGGTGCAGTGCAAAGATAAAGGTAGACCAGCATTCTGATGTCAAAGGAGCCTCAAAGTACAATTGTAAGGTGATTGCTGTGCATGTTTAAAATTCACTGCCGACTCTTAAGGGCACTGAACAGACAGAGAACCTCCCCAAATGCCAAATTACGGAGCATGTTAGGGAGAAGTATGGAGATGAAAATCCCACCTTTTACAGCCAAGATGATTTTAAGATGTTGTAAACACGACTTTATCCTGGTACTTCAGTGAGATGGGAAGATTTATAGATAAGAATAGCCTCTACCTATCATTGAGGATGGGTTCACCCCTCCACCTCTGTGGACCTCTTCATTCTACAGGCATCTGACAGTCCAAATAACAGATACAAAGTTCCTTATTGTGGGGTACTAATCCGTGAGGACAATTCTGAGACTAACTTCAGTGAAATGTGAAGAAATTGGATAGATGCACTGGATGCTGTAATGCCTTGCACAATAAATGAGACTTCACTATTGACTAGAAACTGTTGAATGTTCTGGAGCAGCGTGGACATGCTCACGCCTGCCTTATCAGAAGTGAATGCGGGTTTGGTCAGTCCTGGACCACAGGCACCTGGATTCCGTAGACAGGGATAGTCTTCTGCTTATGGTCATCTTTCCCGGAGAAGGCTCTCCTGCTGTCCCCTTTCTAGAGTATGCACTAGTGCCTCCTATTGATTAATGCCACTTTGCCTACGAGAATCCACCTAGCACCTGAGCTGTCTTCCTAAAAAGGGCTGCCCTGTGCCACCTCTTGAAGTGCCATGGAGTGGAGACCCCTTGCAAGCCCACATTTCTAAGGATGGCACATGCAAGGCTGACTATTGCACATCTACTGGCTGACTCTGAGTGGACAGGGGTTTTGGCATCATCTTAATTGATATCGGGTGGGTGAGCTGTAAAGAGGTTCTGGTGCTAATGGAGTGATAGAATGCAGAGCATTTGATTGGAATATTCCTGCCTTATGTGCATGGCTGCCAGTCAGTTTGTTTATTTCTATTTTATGCATATTTTATTACATTTTTATAGCACTTTCGTCAAATTGCTGAACAATGATACAAGATAGTAAAAAGTAATTTTTTAAAATTGTATTTATTTATTTATTACTATAGCGCCGAAGCCTGCAGGCATCAGGGCGCATTATATAAAGACAAGGACAACAGGAAAGTGATGGGACAGCAGAGCAGAATTACTGGTCCTGAGTAGATTAACTTTACATGGTCTTTAGTATTTATGCAGGTCCTTCATTTGAACAACAGTGTCTTCAGTTTCTTCCTAAAGGCTAGGTAGTTAGATTCTAGCCTTATGCCATTTGGGATAGTTACATTTTATGATTTAACATAAAATGTCATATTAAATAATAATATGACAAGTAAAATAAACGGAAATCACAAATTATGATAGTGAAAGCAAATTATTTTTCAGGGCAGCACAGGAGCGATGAAAAGAGGGGGCAGAGCAGATAGAGAGAGGGAGAGTTCCAAAGTATGGGAGCAAGTAACAAAAATGAGCAAAACCTGGATGGAGCCCAGGGGATTTGCGGACAGAGATATGGAGAAGAGGTTCAGAGCGAAGAGAATGTGCAGGAAGGTAGAGAGAGTTAAGAGGGCAAGATAGGAAGGAGCAGGACCATTAATGCCTTGAAGACCGTGCAGAGAAAGTGAAAGAGAAGTTGGTTGTCAAATGAAAGAAGGAAATTGGAGCTTCGGTGACTGCTAATGGAATCACGAGCAGGAAGAGAAAACATGAGACGAATAGAGGAGTTGAAGACTGAGCGGAAGGGACGGCGAGACAGGAGACCAGAAGGGACGGGCACGACAACCTGAGCGGAAGGGACGGCGAGACAGGAGACCAGAAGGGACGGGCACGACAACTGTTATAAAGGTGATAGCAGCCGCACAAGCAGACATTGCTCCAACAGTTGCCAGAACATGAGCAGACTTGAAATCCACCACTGCAGAAAGGAAAGGGCCAGAAAAAAGTATTCTCTGTCTATGCCCCAAGACTATGGAACCTCCTCCTCCTTAGCATCAGACTCACCCCCACGTTCCTACAATTCAGAAAGGCACTCAAGACCCACCTTTTCAAGGAGTTGCTCATACTCAATACCTAGGCCATCACGTCACCCCTTGCACCACCTGACTCACTAGATGGCGCCCGCCCCTCTCCTCAACACCACCCGGCACAGCTGTACCGCTCCTCTGTGCTCCCATGTATCCTACACCCCGATGTATATCTGTTCTGTTGTTACCTCTGAAAAGCACTCCGTTATGCATCAGTACTCTTGTATACCTCTGTAAAGAGCTCCATTATACATCTGTACTGTTGTATACCTCTTATAAGAGCTCTGTTATGCATCTGTACTGTTGTGTACCTCTCTAAAGAGCTCTGGTATGCATTGTATACCTCTCTAAAGAGCTCTGTTATGTATCTGTATTGTTGTATACTTTTGTAAAGTGCTCTGTTGGTTCTCAAAGCTAGGTCCGCCTCAATAGATATGAGTAGTGAAGGAGAGTGAAGACTCAAAGATTACACCAAGATTTCTTACTGTAGAATAAAGGGGATTAAAGCAGGTGGGAAAGAAATACCAGAAGGGTAGGCAGAGGGAGGTAGAGTGGAGGAGGGGAATAAATAGAAGCTCGGTTTTTGACTGGCTTTAAGGTGAAGAAAGTGGGTGTGGATTCAGAGTTTTAATAGCTGAGAAGCAAGCAGAGACATTGGCCTCAAAGGAGTCAGAAAAGTTAGAAAGAGAGGAGAAAAAGTTGGGTGTCATCTGCACAGAAATGAGGCAAAGGTTAAAGGAAGATATGAGATGGGAGAGCGGGAGTGTATGAGGGGAGACGACAAGAGGGACAAGCACAGAACCCTGCAGGACACCAAATTGGAGAGGACGAGAGTCAGGTGTAGAGCCAGACCAGGATACCAAAAAGATTGATACGAAAGGTAAGAAGTGAACCAACAAAGGACAGCGCAAGAGAGCAAGTGAGGAAAGGGAAGACAGGAGAGTGGAGTGATCAACAGTGTCGACAACCGTTGACAAGTCAAGAAGGCTGAGAAAGGAAGAACGTTAGTTGCGCTGGGCAGAATGAAGAATGTGGCATGAAGGAGGGCGGTGTCTAGTTTACCTTAGCACTGAAACCCACTCACTCTAGATCACCCCAGTAGTGAATCCCAACCATCCGAGCACACCCCAGTCCTATGTTATGTTATGTTACTTGGTATTTATATAGCGCTCTATATATCATTGGTATGACCTCAAAGCACTGGTAGGTTGAACGCCCTCGGGAACCGTAGTTCTGGTCAACAACTTACCTGCCTCAGCTTTGCCCTTCCTCCATCCATGTACCCTAGCACATGCCAGCCTAAAGCTCACCACACCCAACCCCACCCCACTTCACTTCATCCACACAGTCTGTCCCAACGACCTCACCTCACCCTAAACCCTCACCCAGAAATCTCAGACCGGCCACAATCACCCCACTAATACACGTAATTCCACCCAACAACCGCCTCTCCTCAACCAAACCAACCCCCAACTACCTCACATCACCCCATCTACAGCACGCACCCAACCATGTCAGCTCTCACCCAACCTCATCACATTAGCTCGCCTCATCCAACATAATATCACCCCACCACCTCACTGACCCCAGGACCCCTCCCACCTAGGCTAACAATAGCACATACGCTTGAGGACCCTAGCTTACCCAAGCACACTACCCACCTACCGTAGCTCATCCAGGCACAACAACCCATTTTTCATAACTAGCCCCAGAACACCATAGCTCACCCCAACACCCCACTCACACACATTAGGTCACCTCAAAGTAACACACCACCCACCCAACCCAGCGTGCCCCAGCAACCCACCCAGAGCTCACCCCAGGAGTCCACCCACCCAAGCTCACCCAAGCATCTCAATAGCTCACCCACACTTGCTACCCAGGATCACACCTAACCCTCTACCCACCCTTCCTCACCTAGAATCCCCCTGCTGGTTTCAGCATCACACCAACACACACACACCCTAAGAACCCACCCAAGCTCACTCCCATACTCTAGCCCACCCCATACCCTATGACTCCCTGATCACTCCCAGCGCGGCTACATCACTGCAACACATGCGGCTCACCACAGCACCCCAACCACCCTTGCACACTTTAGCAAACCCTAGCTCACCCCAGCAAACCTACCTCACCCCAGCACAACCTACCACACCCAGGAACCCTAGCTCAGCCAAGCATTCACCCCAATGCAAATGCAATAAAAACAAGCACAACTCATTCAACATAGCTCATCCCAGCAGCCCATCTATCCAACCACCGCCAAAGCACCCCAGAAAACATGAGTTCACCCCAGCGCCCCATTCTCCCCAGTCACATAACCTCCCTGACACCTCACCCGACCTCACACACCCCACCAAACGTCAACAAACCACTTTGCCTCATCCTACACAAGCTTACCCAACAACCTCACCCTGCCCTAGCTCCCCAGCATAACATCGACCCACCCTAGCTCTCTGCAGCACGCCACCCATCTACCCTAACTAATCCCCGCACAATACATATCCACTCAAGCTCCCGCCAGTACATAAACTTCCCGGCCTAGCTTGCCCTGGCACAATACTTATTGTAGCTCACCCAGGGCACCATAAGCTGCCTCAGCAAACCCATCCACACATCAATCCCAGCTTGCATCAGTACACTCCCAACCTTTCCTCTCTCCAGCTCACCACCCACCCACCCTAGCTCACAACATAGCTCACCACAAAAAAACATTCCACTCACCCTAACTCTTACTAGAATACAATATACCCGCCCTAGCTCACCTGTGAAATACAATCACCCTCCTCTAGCTCTTAGAAACACCCCCTGCACCCTAGATCACTTCAGCACAAGATCACCATAGCACACCATCTGTCAACTCAAGCTCACCAAAGCATCCCATCATCCAAGCATCCTATCCACCATAAGATACCCCAACAATGCGCACATTTTAACTCATCTCAGCCCCTAGCCACTCACTCTAGCTCACCACAACACAGCACCCACCCCCCTAGCTCATCAGGTACAACATCCACCGACCGTAGCTCACACCAGAAAAACGCCCAGCCTAGCATGACACAGACTAGCACGCCGATCCTAATTCACCCCAGCAAACCATGCATCCTAGTTCACCCTAGCCACACACCCACCAGAGCTATTCCCACCAACCCCACCCTAATTCACCTCATCATCGCACTGAACCGAAGCTCATACCAGCACCCAGCCCACTTAACTTAACCACCCAGCATCTGAACAAGCTTACATAGCTTATCACAGCACATCACCAACCCACCCTAGGACACTAGAGCAAATAACAACGTCACTGTGGCTCATCCAAGCACCCCACCGTAACTCACCCCAGCACAGCATCCACCCAGCCTAGCTCACGCCAGCAGCCCATCCACCCACATAAGCTCACCTGAACTGTATAGCCAAGCACCCAATTACATCCCAGTACAGGCCCCTCTCAAGACATCAACACCATCCTAGATTGCATCTTCCTGATGCCCGCCCACTGCATCAACTGAGCAAACCCTAGCTCACACAAGCATCCCATAGCTCACACAAGCATCATATAGCTCACCCAAGCATCCCATAGCTCACACACGCATCCCATAGCTCACACGTGCATCCCATAGCTCACACGTGCATCCCATATCTCACACACGCATCCCATAGCTCACACAAGCATCCCATAACTCGACCGAGCACAACACACACCCAACTGAGCTGAAAGCAGCACACTTTAAGGGCCTCATTACAAGTTCAGTGGCACAGCAAAAAGTGGTAATTCCATTACTGCCACCTTTTTGGGCGGTAGCAGAATTACTGCCATTTTTCACAAACCACTGAACACAAACACAAAAGTATGCCAGTCAGGTAACACAATGGTCTCCCCTCCAAAAATATCTTTTTTTGCAGATACCCTGATTACTGGACAATTATCAACACACTTGTTCTGTGACCAAATCGTACAGTTTCTCCTTATGGTGTATGAAATGGTAGGACGATCCTATAATTTTAGCCAACCGCGCGTTGCACCCTGGAACTTGGAGTTCCATACTACATTTGACATATAATAAATACTACGAGCTCCAAAATGCATAAGCCTGTAGCGCTATGTAAAGTGTGCAGTGGACCTCTGCTGCACCCGTCTGTATGCAGACCTGTCCACATCGGCCTCTTGGTGGCCCCCACACCTAACACCTAGTGGTGAGCCCCCCACCAGCCATGGAGATTCACCGGCTTTGCGGGGAAGGTATGCAGGCAGCTCCAAGGGGAAGGGGCGTCTGGCAAATGGGAGAGTGTGATAAAAGGGAGGGCATGCTGGGGTGAAGAGGGTGGCAGAAGAACATTGGCCGAATACTGGGGCAAGGTGTGAGGGGCTGGCCAGAGGCAAGGCTGGATAGTGGGAGGCATGGAAATGTTTATATGCACAGGTTTGGGGAGTAGTAGCCCTCTTTGTTTGCTGAATTGGATGGTGAAAGGTGTAAAATCCCCAAGTAGTACTGCTGCTGCCTTTCCAGGTAAGTTTGTTCTTAAATAACTTACATTTGTTTTTGTTTCCCATTTTGCTTACTTATGGCAACTTATTCAAAAGTCACTTCCATGGTTGGAATTGTGCTGTAGAAAGACCAGGGCATATTGCCTCTGTGATGTTTGTGTGTGGTGAAGCATTTCCTGTGAAAGCAGTCGGCTGGTGCCGTTCTGCGTCGCGTGTGATAGAAGATATATTGGAAATATTAAAGTTAAAGGAAGTGTTCCAAAAAGTCTGGTCTGCTCTCTGACTTTTGCATTAAATGCGCCCTCTGGATAGCCCCTGTCCCGCTCATAACAAAAACCTGCGTGGGTTGCTGTAAATCCGGCTACCTGCAGAGCGTCTGGCTCTTCGGCAAAGGCCTCACAGGGCTGCCAGGTGCTGTCCCTGACCTCAGTGACATCGGGCCCACCTCGTTGCTGACCCTGTGTGTGCTGGTGCTTGACAGTTTATTCTTTTATATATCATTTTAAGTAGATATGCGATGTTTACCATGAACGTTACAAATTCAAAAAAGGGCCATGACTACCTTAGTTAAAAGCTACTTCTATTTTCCCTGTTTTTAAAGTACGATATCTGCACTGGCGACTGTCTCATTCTGAAGAGCAGAGCGAAGATGGCCGGTGCGTACATTGGGACAAGGGAGGGGGTAGGGAGTGAGGAGGCTGGAATAGTGGGCTTAAGAATACGAGAGAGGTGCAACAGAGTAGGGGGCATCGGGGGGAGAAGTGGAAGGATGAATGAATGGAAGAGATGGAAAGTAGGGTACGTACCTAGGGTATAGGTGGATAGACGAACAGAGGTGGCTTACATGTTCCTTTCGTTAGTGACAGTCTTGGCGGGGGAGGCGTTGTACAACGTGGGGCCAGGTGGATGCATTTCAAGGATGGTACCAGCAGGAGGTGGTGAGAGGAAGAGGAGAGCTTGGGTTGTATGCATGGTTGTAAGTTGTGATTGTTAGCGAGAGGGTTGGATGGAGTAATGGTTTGAAGAGGAGGAGATCCTTGAAATGGGGGTTGTTTTAGAGGCGCTCGTGATGCCAGCACCAAGTAGGTGGGTAATGGGTGAATCAGTTCACAAGTAATCAAGGGAATTGTTGGAGCCTTATGAAGGTGTGTAGATAGCTATGGTGTGACTTGGAAGGACTAGGCGTCCAGGTATGTGTGACCAGGGGGATTGTAGCATCTCGCATTGGAGGGGGTTCATGTAGTGAAGGACAAGAGGATGGGACTTTTGGGGGAAATTAAATGGCATTTTTGCAGCTGGTGATCGCGAAGTGGCTAAGCTTGACGAGGAGAGATGTGGGGAGGGCGGGTGTATGGAATTGTGATGTGTTTGACAGGTGGCAATTATATTAGTCAGGGTAACTAGCGCTCAGTTGCTGGAAACATCGGGTGAATTGGCCGGGTTCGGCTTTTTGTCAGACCAGCACTGGGGTTTGCATACAGACGGATTGTGAGCTTGTTACAACAAGGCAGTCTGGGGTGTAAGGTGTTTATGTTGGCGAACAGTTTAGAGAAAATACTGGGTATGCTGTGTGGGTGCGAAAGAAACTGCAGTGAATTGTTTTGGTGGTGGATAGACTGGTCCGTATCGTTGGAGGTGTTGCTGTGTACGGAAGGAGATGGATAGTTTGTGTTTTTAGAGTGAGATGTTAGGACGCTTGCAGAGGAGATTGCTAGGTGGGTTATTTCTTTGATAGATTGAAGGTCTCTGTGTGAGAGGGGGTTATGTGCTTGATGTAACGCCAGTGAGTACACAGTGTCGGGGTCTTTAGGAGGTGAATGCGTTGCCTCTGTATAGTTGTTAGGGTGTGGGTTTATCGGTGTCGAGAAGGAAAGGTTTCAAAGTGAGTTTTTGGTGTCATTGAAAATATGTCAGTGAGTGGTTGTATAGTGTGTGAATTTGAGAGGCCATCGAGGATGGACGTGTGTGTGTAGATGGAGCGGAGGGGCTGGATGTTCTTAAGAGAGAATGCTGGTTAATGATGGCCTGGAGTGTGTTTTTGAAGCGTTCCAACGGCTGTTGTCTCACTCTCTGTATCCTCTCCGCTGCTTGCACGCAGACTGCGCCCCATACATAATTGATGCGTGATGCCCCTGGTGGCTAACGTTGTGCCTGTCCAGACCTTGCGCCCCAGAGACATGCAGGCCTGGGCGGAAGTAAACTTGAGGTCCCTGCGCATGCGTGCAGAGAGCTGCACAGACCACAGACTTTGCCTTGCGCTGATCTCATCAGAAGATGCCAGAGCATGGCATATGTGAGGAAGTGCCCTCACAGGAACATGGCTTCAGCAGGAACACAGCTGCAGAGCCACCAACAAATCAATCAAGCCGCGGTCGGCTTTCCTTCCCTGTACCCCTCTCTCTATGTCCTTCCCTGAATTCTTTTCTCCTCCATATTAGTGTACCCCATTACTGCAACCTCTTGTACGGCTGCATGCGAGCTATAAAAAGGTGAGTGCACACCTGCATGCAGATATGTACCCTAAGTGTGCGGAGGTCGTGGCATTTTTCCAAACAGAACCAGAAGTACCTGGACCAGGATACAGACCCCACTGACCCAACCCTCAATTTGCTGCGTACTCAACCCACTCACAAAACCATTTCTATCCCAGCAATCCCCACGCACTTTACCACACCGCATCATCAACACACAGAGCGAACCTACAGCACACAAGGCCTTGCCCGATCCGATACTTGCACCAAAGCTCAGCACTCGGTGTATACCGAGCTGAAGCTGCCAACAGCACACCACTTCTCCCACTCTTCTACTCCCCTCCTCCTCAACTGACCCTACCCGCCCTCATCCTGTTTACAGATCCGCCAGAGTGCCTGGGGACCAATTCCGTTGGCGATGGTGCGCTGTATAAGTACCTTTAACATAACATAACATAACATTTCCAATGATATGGACATTTCAATATGTAAAGTACTGTTGTGACATGTTGCCAGAAAAGGTGCAGACAAAGCTCAACCTGTTGGCAAATCTCTAAGTTGAATATTGTTTGAGCTTATAGCCGTCAACAATCATGTCCTTGTATTGTGTCTTCGCAATACTAATGATCAAAATAGTGAAGCAGTGGTGGGGCATATAGAGGTTGCGCAAGCTGGCATACTTAAAAATGCACTTTGAGGCAGTACGGTGACCCAAAAAGTTTCAATTCACTTGGGTATGTCATCAGATTGAAAAAAGAGGAATTGTTTCCATAACCTCTTTCTCCACTTACCCCACTTTCCCGGTACACGGGCAAATAGCTGCTCTCGGTAGAATTGTCTGACGGGTAGGGAAAAATGGTTCCATGTGTTAATATCCACACAAAAATATTGCGATACAAAAATATCGCCGTATTTTAGCGGCGATATTGAGCCATGGACAGCCCGCAACCCCAGCATTATTTTTAAATGTATGGGGGACACCCCCACAACCCCCACTCCCACAAATTATCCCCCCCCAACAATATCGCCTATGGCAAGACAAACAATCATATATACAGCAATATTTTTGGTGGGGATAATATGTAGGGATACTGAAAAAACTACAGGTCAGGCTGTCAGATTTTCCTACCCCGCCACTTTTTCCTACCCCTGGGTGTGTTGCCCAATGCCTGCTGTCGGTAGGATCCTACCCCTGGGTGTGTTGCCCAATGCCTGCTGTCGGTAGGATCCTACCCCTGGGTGTGTTGCCCAGTGCCTGCTGTCAGTAGGATTTTCTGACGGGTTGGAAAAAATGACAGGTCAGGCTGTCAGATTTTCCTATCCCATCACATTTTCCTACTATTGGGTGGGTTGCCCAATGCCTGCTGTCGGTAGGATTTTCTGACATGTAGGAAAAAATTACAAGTCAGGCTGTCAGATTTTCCTCCCTCGTAACTTTTTGCTACCCCTGGGTGGGTTGCCCAATGCCTGCTCTCGGTAGGATTTTCTGACGGGTAGGAAAAAATGACAGGCCAGGCTGTCAGATTTTCCTACCCCATCGCTTTTTCCTACCCCTGGGTGGGTTGCCCAATGCCTGCTCTCGGTAGGATTTTCTGAGGGGTAGGAAAAAATGACAGGCCAGGTTGTCAGATTTTCCTACCCCGTCACTTTTTCCTATCGGTAGGATTTTCTGACGGGTAGCAAAAAATGACATTACAATTCCTGTCAGATTTTCCTACCGATAGGATTTTCAGACAGATAGCAAAACGTGACGTTACACCGGCAGCCTCTGCAACTTATGCCACAATGTATCAAATCTGCCCCGGGCCTTGGCGCGCTTGCGTTCCTTCTCCGCATTTGCCGGGGGTCCGTTCTACAGTGCTTCTTCCCCTTTTCCAGCCGCGCCTGGTGCATCTCTCCGGCTGCCTTCCACTACTTCTCTGGTTCTTTTGGGGGCCCTAGCAACCTTGCTCCCACGGTTGAATGCCTCGCTACACCAGCTGTTTCCAGGTACGCCTGTCCATCGCTTTTCGTGCTTCTCCTGCCAGTGGGAACCGTGAATCCTTCATTCCCTCAGCTGCACTTCGGATGTCTCGCCCCTGGGTGATTTCTGCTGGCAGGTTGTTTGGGTTCCTTGCTGGACTTAGAATTTCGCCGGCCGAGCGAGGTGCTCACCAGTTTCTGCCCGCTTACGCCACGCCACCCCTGGCTTCCCAGTCCTGCAATTGAATGGTGAGTTTGATTGCAATGACGAAGCTCAGATAAACGAAACCAAAAGAACATAAATGCTCCCTTCTTTTCTAGCAAGCTTACCCGACTGGGTTTGGTTGCTTTCTGCCGTGCCCTTACGGCGCTTCTTCTTACTGATAGATTTTTATCCATCAGCAGTGATTTTTGGGCTACCAAGGCTTGAGCCTCATTACTCCATCTTCTCTGGTTGAGTATGTAGTTGTGGGTTAGTATTCTTCTTGGTCTGTGTGGTCTGGTCACAGTAGGGCTGGTTTCACAGGGTCTTCGCAGTGATGGGCCGCAGGTAGCAGTCAAAGGGGTTTGCAGTGGTGGCAGTGAGTCTTCTGATCAGAGGGTTTTGGTTCTGATCCAGTCCTTGGCAGAAGTTCTTACTCACCTTCGCTAGATATTCGTTCGTCAACATCCCTTACCTTGCTAGGAGCCCTTTTTATTACCCACCTGCCTTTGTTGTGCTTCTGGGGGCCCGCCCTGTGTTGCTACTTTCGCACCTTTCCCTGTGTCTTCCTTCCAGGCCACCTTTTTTGTTGTCATGTTGCCAGACCAGGTAAGACCTGGCGGGCGGAATGGCAGCTGCCCCGCAGACTCGGACTTTGCTGGTCCGGTAAAAACGGTGCTGGTAGGCTTACCGGCACCATTGTTACCGGACCGGCACACTCGTAATGAGATCCTTAGTTTTCAATAAGGACCATGCTCATGACCTGTTTGCTTCAGGACCTTTTATATTTGTAACCACGCCCTGTGAATATAGCGGGCTGTTGCATAAACAACATGAGAAAGCATACATTGGCCCTCATTACGACCCTGGCGGTAATTAACGGCATGGCGCAATTAACGTGTCCGTGCTGGCCAGATACCGCTAAAAGCGGCACATTACGACATCTCGGGCACGAGCATTGCGCCATGCCGGTAATGTAATCACCGCCATGCCGGTAAAGTCCTAGAAACCCCACTTACCGGCATCGTATTCCGTGCAAATAGCACATCCGGCACCCTAGCTATCGATATTAGCGGTTACCGCTAATAGCGGGAACCGCAATTAGCGGTGACTGCAAATAAGCAGATCCGGAAGTTGCGTCACCGCACAGGAACGGGAAAGAGCACGGCGTCCATCTTTAAAAACACAATCCATTGCCATCCTCTTCAACCAGTGGACACCTGATCCCCACAACCTCATAAAACCTTCTCCTACACCCATCAATCATCAGAATGCCTAAAGTTCTGAAAAAAAACGGAGATCGGCTGCGGCAGGAGCGCTTTTCTAGGGAGGAGCTAAATATGTTGGCTGAAACCCTACAAGAGCATGCCGATGTAGTATTCTCACCAGAGATGAACAGACCAGCGATCATGAGGAAGAAGGCCATATGGGCCATGGTAGCCCAGAGGGTCAGTGCAGTTGGCACAACACCCCAAAATGCAAGACAGTGCAGAAAAAGGTGGGACGATCTACATCTCCGCGTCAGGAGTATACTGTCAGCGAATAGAAATCTGGGGATGGCGACTGGCGGAGGAGCTGATTCACCCATCAAAATGCAGCCGTGGGAGGAGATATGTGCCACAACCATAGGCACAGAGAGCATAGAGGGGGTCGGAGATATGGAGAGAGGAGCCCCGACATCAGGCGACGCAGGTAGGTGCCTTAAATCCAGCCATGCAAAACTCACTCAAGACCAGATTTTTGGGGAGTGCAATGATGCCTAACAGGGTCAACACGACACATTAGCAGAAGACTGCCTACAGGCAGTGCTGACCTCCACCTTCTACACAGGCATTATGCACACCCTTTCTGTAGCCACCCACATGCCTCCATGCCTCTACCACCTAAGAGGGAGACAACCTGTATGTCACTGCATCCAATGTGCACCATCTAGTAATGAAAATGAATGCAGCCATCTCAATGCCTGCTCAATGCCCGAGACCCATTACTAACCCTTTCCCTCTTTTGGTCTACCACAGGTTCTCATTCGGACAGTGCCGACGAAGACACTGGCACTACACCTGCCAAGAAGGTCAGGTTGGAAGACCCAAAACACCGTCCCTCCACCTCTGGTGCAAAAATCAAACCCCCACAGCAGCCAAAATCCTCAAGCACATCACAGTCCACGGCACTGATGTGCAGCAAGTCAGGCACTACGGCACCACCAACGACAACCATCTGCCCAGTGGTGTCTACTGAAGGCACTGGGTCTGCAGGAAGCAGCACGATTGGGGAGACTGCTGCCACCGCTGCCAGTTCAGACAATGCAGAAGGAGATGTTGATGTTGTTGTGGGTCCCCCCATAATCCCCTTCATTTCCCCTACCTGTCCGCATGCAGCCAGCATGACGATGGCACACAGGAGCAATCTCCTGATGACTCATGGCCGACCACTCCATGCCCAGTGGCAGATGTCCAGGAGGGGAACAGCTCAATGGATATGCCGGTAGCAGCATCCACAGGCCAAAAAACACAGAACCCGATGCATGAAATCATCCCGCGGCAAGAACAACTGGCCTCCTTCTTGACACAGCATGTGGCAGAATGCGCCAGCGCAAGGGGGAAATGTGCAATTGTGCAGAAACTGTAAAGGCAGCCATAGAATGGATATTTGTGCTGAACTAGCCGCAGTGCGGCACATACTCTCGGAGCTTGTTCAAACTATGAGGGACATGCGTCCTTGTGAGCAGCCCAGTTCCTCCTCGGCTGCCAGTTCTACCTGAACCAGCCCCATCCGCAGATTGGGCAGGAAGCTGTGGCGTACAGACAGGGGTGCACCGGGTGCCGGGAGAGGGGGTGCCAATACAGGCCGCCCTGTGGAACAATCCCACATGATGCACTTGAGCACAGGCATCCACAACATGTTTTTGGGAGTTGAGGGGGGAGGAGGGAGTGGGTGTGTTCGGGAGTTGAGGGGGGTGGGGGGAGTGGGTGTGTTGGGGAGTTGAAGGGGGAGGGGGAGGGAGAGTGGGTGTGTTCACTTACATTTTCTATTTCAATACACTTTTTGGTTATGCACAAATCACATGTGTGGACATTGTTCATTGCCTACGTGTGCTTTATTTTTGAACAGTCCACAGTGTGCATGTCCCAGACACACCCAGTGCCCCAAGTGCCATCACCATGTGACAAGCCCCGTCCATGTGTGCTAGAAGCATTGGTTAATCAGAGTCTGACACATGGCACGTCCCTCCTGTGCATCGCTTCCTCCCTGAGGTACTGCACCATCCCCACCCTCCTCATCCTCTTCGTCAGGTGGTTGCAGTTCAGCGTCAGGGGGCAGGGGAACATTCCGTCTGATGCACATATTGTGTAGCATTACACATGCCATGACGATCTTTGCAACCTTCTCATGACGGTACAGGAGTGCCCCACCAGACCTGCTGAGGCACCGAAACCGTGCCTTCAAGAGGCCAAATGTCTGCTCAATCACCACACAGGTTTGTGTATGTGCACGATTATAGTCCTCCTCGTGCCGGTTTTGTGGGTTCCGGACTGGGGTAAGGAGACATCTCTTCAAGGGATAGCCTGCATCACCTGTATGTGGGCAACAATGTACGTGTTAGTCATAACATCAGATTTTACCTCATCAAGTGACACCATGGCATGCATTCCTCTCTTACTTTGAACCCCATTTCAATGCCTGAATGGAGTCACACGATGTGACTGCTATATGTGTATTCCTCTTATAGACTGTTTTGCATGCCATCAACTAGTGTGCGCATGGGGGTCCAGTACCTTGTGAGTGCCCATGCACTGTGTTAGTCTACAATGGTTGTTTTGGTGATCTGGCAGATGTCCAGTAATATCAATGCTTTCCTCCTGGCACCATTGCTGTCAGCCTCATGATGATATCTCTGGGCAATTCAGTAGGTGTTATGCTATTTAGGTGGGCCTCTGTGTCAGTGTAGTGGTGTATTGATGTTTTTTACCATCATATGACTCCTTTGTACGCAGTGATTGGGGACATGCCTTTCAGTAGATGGTGTTTGGTGCTGTGTATTGGCTGAAGTCATTGCATGTAGCTGCATTTCGTTGAGGGTGGATGCGGTCTCCCCCCCCCCAATATCAGCCAGGTAGAGTATGCATCTCTCCCCCCCCAATATCAGCCAGGTAGAGTATGCATCTCTCCCCCCCCCAATATCAGCTAGGTAGAGTATGCATCTCCCCCCCCCCCAATATCAGCCAGGTAGAGTATGCATCTGTACCTCAATCACCTACACACTTCACATTACCATGGCCATGACATGCGACTCACCGAGTAGCCAGGATCTCATCCCTGCATGTGGCTCCATGTAGCGTGGTATTGTGGAGTTCCGCAGGACCATTGAATCATGGGCTGATCCAGGGAATCGGGCACAACAATGTGTGATGATCCTGTTCGAGTCACATACCATTTGCACGTTGATTGAGTGGTATAGCTTACAGTTGCAGTACGCTACCTCAATGGCATGTGGGACCACCAATTCCACATGGGTGCAGTCGATGGCACCAATGCAACCAGGTATGCCGGCCAGTGCATGGAAACCAACTTTGGTGTTTGAGATCTCCTGGGCAGACCGTGGTAAAGTAATGTGGTCGTCTGAGTGCTTGAGGAGGGCATCAAGCACTTGGTTCAGCGTACGTGAGAATAATGGTTGTGAAATGCCATGCAAGTGCCCCACTACGTGCTGATAGGTGCCTGTGGCAAGGAAGTGGAGCACGGACACTACCTTCAGTAGGGGGGGGATGGCGGTGCGTGTTTCAATCATAATACAGGAAATGTTGTGGGATCGCTAACAAATTGCGTGCGCTCTTTACCACTCTCAAATTTCAAAAAATATATATATAATGAAAATGCGGGGGGGTCGGCAGCAAGTGATATCACTCCCTCAAACTTCCCACAAAGTTTGTACAAAGTAGACAAAAAAAACCAAGGCTCGGGAGGATATCTCGCGCTCACACCAATGGCTAATTGGAAGACCTATTATCACTAGTGCTATAATTCTTCTGAATAAGTGCAAAAGTTCCTCAAGTTACATAACACTTGTCAGTTCAGTATAATTTATTAATTTGACTTCCAAAATAAAGAACAGCCGACACGTGTTTCGACCTTGGTCGTTATCAAGGCCACTCTATGTCAATGGATTAAATCTTCTGTCCCTATATTGTAGACCCTGAAAGTCTATGTTCCTAACATACCATATGTTGAAAACCCTTTATTCAACACAGCATGTTCAGCCTCCGAAAGACATTTATCTGATAAATTAATAACCAAATCACAATTCACTAGTTCATCTGACGTTTCTTGCTGCTCGATCTCGTCAGAATTCCTGGCCGACCCTGATCTTCGTCGGAGCTTCCACTCCCGCTTCCGCTTGCCCCCTCTCCTGCCCCTTGTGTGGCACCTGGTGTTGGTGTAGTGCCTATTGGTGGTATTGCAAATCTGACTTGTTTGGAATTTATAAATCGTATGTTTCCCTTTTTGTGTCTGCGAATTTGTTCTAAAAAACTTTGACCTCCACTACGTGTGGATTCCATATCTTCTTGATTATTAGCTTCACCCTCTCTAACTTCTTCCTCTGAATCAGGATCTGAGCTGGCAGGCGTAGTGTTGGAAGACCTCGGTCTATTTTGTGGAATTATGTTATCATATTTAGCTTGAAAAGTGTATACACGTTCCTGTCTGTAATCCCTATCATCTCTGAAGTACTTCCTAAATTTCCTCAATTTGATATCATCCTGATATTCTCGCAAGATTTCATTCATTTTCTCATAGTTTTTAATTTTAGTAGTTTCTGCATTTGGCATGGTTTTTGTTTCAATCATGCTGACAATGTTGTTGTGTATCATGTCCACGTTGGTGGTGATGGTGTCCCGGTCCAAACGGTACAGGGTGTGGATGTGCTCAGCAGTGAGGTTGAATGGACTGGTTCTGATGCGTGGGATTGGGGGCTGCCTGCGTGGTGGCACTGGCTGTGCTGGTGGGGCTTGCTGGCCCTGCCTTGCCCTCCTTCTCCTCCTGCGTCTCCTCTGTGCTTCCTGTTGTACTTGTTGTTGTTGTTGTTGTAGCACTTCCATTGCAATCAGGTCCTCCAGCCCCAACATTGCTAGTCCTATTGGGATCATTGTGAAGTGTGACTGGGTGTGAGAAGGGGTGGGGTGTGCTCCTTTTGTGCTTGGCCAGTCTGTATTGCCTCCACCTGTGCTGATTATGTGCACCTGTGTCACTTTGGAATACTGCACATGGCCGTTTACGGTTGGTCCGCGATGGCGGTATTAGCACCATGGCGGTATGGTACTTTACGGCCTTCACAAGGGCGTTAAGAGCATGTCCGCTTGACTCGTACTCATCCCCATTTTGGGCCATGGCGGTATTTACGGCGTGGGAGGTCGCGTGCCCGCGCCCTTGGTGCAGTTAGCGGTACTGTTGATTACAGTGCCGCTGATAGCACTATCTCGGATGATAATCGGCACTAGCGGTAAGGGATGCCGGTAATCCTTTACCGGCATAGTTTTTCACTTACCGCCAGGGTCGTAATGAGGGCCATTGACCCAAAACCCTCATGGTGTGGATAAACGAGTCCCTGTCTCCTTCAAAATTGGTCTGAGATATCTATGTCTCAATCCTATGGTTTTATTACAAATCAACAGAAAGTGCAACTTAGTTTCGTTGACTATCCCACACAGTGGGCATCGAGTCATCTCCAAATCCCCCATGAGTGATTAAAAGATGCAACTGGGAATATAGCGAGACTAAAATGCATATAGAGAGATTTTCCAAATGGGGGTACAATTATATCCAGATACCCTTGACACCCAGGCTGCAATCTAAACTCTACATAATCTGGACCTAGTTTCAATTTAGCTGCATCTACCATAAGGGTTTCATAACCTCTACATTTTACAGCAATTTTGTATTCCTTTGTCACTGAAGGAAACAGGGTACAATGGTCTTTTCACAAATGAACAGCTTCCAAACACCTTAGAGTGTCCTTCACATGACTAAGCCGAGAATTACCTCCAGCCTCCAGTTGTAGGTAACGAACCCAGGTGACAGGAATCAAGCCACAGGTGTACACAATCCTCACTAGAGGGCTATATATATAAGACACACCCTGGACCCAAACACGGATTCCAATACCATGCTGCCATTCAATGCTGTAGGCTGGAACATGCAGCTGCTCATGCTGTCCCCAGAGCTTAAAATGCAGGTCAACCAGGCCAGAGCACAGGGCGGGGGGAAAATTAGGAATAGGAGGAGGAGGAGAACGGCACCAGCAAGGCCAGCACCCATCCACAGGGCCAGGCCCTCACCCTGGGCCCTCAGAACACCCAGTTAGTTACTGAGTACCGCTTGAACAAGGAGACCATCACCAAACTGCTGGCCACAATCCAGGGTGACATCAGGAGCAGGATCAGTATCCGCACAGCTGTGCCCCCACTGCTGAAGCTGGAGGCAGTCCTGCAGTTACTGGGTACCAGCACCATCTAGCACATGGCATGGCACAGTGAACATTCAGCACATTCCTGGCCCAGGTGCTGAATGCTCTCCTGTGCCATGTCAGCCAACACTTTGCACTGCCCACCATCCAGGCCCAGGTCGACGACATTAAGGCACAGTTTTATGCCTCCGCCCAACTGCCTAATGTGATAACAGCCATTGACTGCACCCATGTTGCATTGGTGGCGCCCCAGGCCCATAATGCCGTATACAGGTCCCGGAAGCACTACCACTCCCTCAACATGCAGGTGACTTGTGGCCCTGACATCATCATTACCCACTGCTGCGCCCGATACTCAGGTTCCACCCACAAATCCATGGTCCTATGCAACAGCACTCTGCCAGGAAACATGGAGAGGCACAGAGGACTACGGACCTGGATAGTGGGTCAGTACACACCCTGCCACACATGCACAGGGTAGCACAAGATGAAAAGGGGGGGATAGCAACACTGAAAGAAAGTATTGCATGTCAAGAGTGTGCACAGCCAGCCCCTGGCCAGCACCTGCATCAACGACCGGGGCATCCAAGGGAACATGCACACAACACCCAGACACACACATGCTGACAGGCACACACCGCTACCACAATGCATCTTGAATGTGGCACAGCGCAGATCCACGCAGCACCAGACAGCATGCCCACCCGTGCCACAGCTGTCTCCTGATGTGCAGTCATCGGGGTCACGTCATAGAACACCCACCACAATGACAAAGGGTGCATGTACAGGACAAGGAATGCATGGCATCATTAAGGCAGGCTGCACACCCATCACACATACACATTGCATGGGCGGGATGCACACATGAATGCTCATGGCTAAAAATGCGCGGCTACATTTAGACAGCAGACCCAAGCATGAGACAATTGGCTGATGTCTGTATTCCACACCATACAGGTGACTCTGGATATCTGCAGCTGGCGTGGCTGAGGACCTCTGTGTGTGACCCACGTACACCACACAAGACCGCCTACAACCAGGCCCACAGTCGAACCTCTGTATGCATTGATTGCACCTTTTGACTCCTGAAGGCACAATTTTGTTGCCTAGATCGCACTAGTGGAGTCCTTATGTATGCCCCAGACAAAGTTGGGAAAATAATGTTGCTGTGTGCAATGCTACACAACATTTGCCTGAGGAGGAATGCACCACTACCCCCCGACGTGGACAGGCCACACCCAGAGGAAGATGCAGATGATGAGCATGTGTCCAGAGCCAGAGCCAACACTCACAGGGACGATGTGAGGGAAGGGAGATAGGCCCGGCAGGCACTAATAGACAATTACTTCTTGGTCGATGACCTTACTCAGTCCACTACCATCACAGTGTGAATAAAGTGCACAAGAGCACAAACATGAATGTCCTCGCATAATTGAAGTTAAACAGATTTTATGTAACTTGTTTAATCAACAATCCCCCGACCCCCGCCCTCCAGCGTGACCATTGCTTGCCATTCAGGCCAACATTAGTCATGCCATCTATGATGGCCTTTCCCTCTTCTCCCGACTGCCATCATCCAGCAACTGTGTGTGCATTCGGCGCAGGGACCGCCGCCTAGGGGTGCTCTGGCGCGACTCCTCAGTTGGCGTGGTTGACGTTGAAGAAATTGATGTCGCCCCCTGCAGCTGTTGCCATTGGAGGGCATTGCTTTCCTGGATTTGCTCAGTAAGGGCTGAGACACCCTCACACATCTGTTGCACCCATTGGCCGAACCCCATCAGTGATGCTGTGCATGCAGTGACTACACTCGATCTCCTGGCATTGTCAAGTGACATCCTCCTCGTGGCACCATGGATCACGTCACGGATGGCCTGCATGTGGTCAGAGTGTACGTTGGAGGTGACCTCCATCTACCTTTGCCTCGCTTCCATGTCATCGAGCCTCTGCATGACGTTAGCCAATGTGGCGTTTGGCTGCAATGGTGCAGGGGTATGCTGCTGACAGAGGAGCCATTGGAGGGGGTGCCTGTGTCCAGTTTGGGGGTGTGGTGGGCTCTGGGTGCTGTGGCTGCGCTGTTTGACATGTGGTGGGCTCTCAGGTGTGGAGGTGGTTTGCCGACTGTGGCCTTGGGTTGGAGGCACTGTCGCTTGGTCACCGTCACTGGTGCTGTCCACTTGTTCCTCCAGTGACATGGTCAGCGGTGGTGTGTCCTCTCTAGCCGTGTCAACTTCAGCTGAGGTGATGTCTGGGGCAACTGGTGTGCTCCTTGTGGGCTGGGCTGGAGGTCAGGTGTGCCCCTGCTGCAGTGGGATCTGGTGGGATGGGTCTTGCGCCTATGGGTCGCATGTCGGCCCCTTTGCAGGCTGTTGGAAGTGGCACGGGAGGGCACAATTCTAAATGGGCTGGCCGCATTCTCATCCTCTGATGCCTGTGGTGAAGTTTGCATGCCAGTAGTGGAGATAGGGGATAGTGTTAGGACATATTCTCCCATGTGTGTTGGCATGCACAGCATTGAATACATGGTGATGTGTGTGGCGCAGGACAGTTGGACTGAGGCACGGCCTTGGTCTGGTTGCATTTGCTATTGGATTCGCAACGATGGGAACAGGTGCACGGAGTGGGGGGGCTACAAGGGGGGTTTCAATTTGGCTGTGAGGGTATGGCAAGAGGACCCTGCAGGTCTAGCTGTTCCTTGGCTTGCATGCATCTGATCCCAATTCCTGGACATTGCCAACACATGTGAGGAATGGGGGTGGCATGGTGCTTGTCACTCTCAGGTCCCTATGGGTCACTGCTCTGCTCCTGCCATGGGTGTGTGGTGCATGGCAGTTGGATGTGCCCCTTGGCTGCCCTCACCACTGCTCTGACTCACAGGGGTGGCCTTGGTGCGCTTGCACATGGGTGCTGCAGTAGGTGCCTGTAGTGGTTCCCACACTCTGCCCACAGTCGCAATGCCCAGCCCATGGGTCGTCCCACTGGGGGATTTCGTGCTAGTCTGTTGTTGTTTCATGCACATATTGGGGTGGCGGGATTGACTCACATTCTGCCTTCCTGCTTCCGGCACCCGCCTCTGCACCTCTGACACCCTCGAGTCCCTCCATATCGAGCAACGAGCTGCACTTTTCCTCCAACGGCGGGAGTGGTAGTTCCGGCGGTGGGCTTCCCCCTGTGGTCATGGTGTCCTGCCTGTACTGGGACAGCAGTCCCCGGGCACGAACATGCAGGTCATTCCATCTTTTCCTGCAGTCTTCCCCATCCGGGGGATGCGGCCGACTGCAGAAACCTTCCTGCTCACTGACTGCCAGATTTTGGTGCACCGCTGGGAGGAGGTTTTGCGCTGTCTTGCGCTGTTGAGCTTATCATGGTGGGCCACGACCTCATCGACCAGCACAAAAAGCTCACCATCTGTATATTTTGGCTTTCGCAGCCAATCTTGAGCTGCGTTACCCCAGGTCCTCTCCTGAGACATTTCTGCTACTTGGGGAGTGTGGATGACTGCCGAGGGCTCCGATTTTTGATGGATTGTGATTTCCAAAATGGCCGGCCCAGTGCTTCCCGTTCGGGCAGTGACGCATTGGTGGCGGGATCGTTAATTGCACTGTGTTTTTGGGCGGTCAGCCACTTTCCGGCATGGTTTCTGCCGGGCGCAAATAGCGTTACCGCCTGGGTCGTGTGCGCTTGCACGCATACTTGTGATGTGGCGCTATTTGGCGTCCTGGGTCCCAGCAGTAATGCTATTTCCACTCGGCGGGAAAAGCGTACGCTTACCCCCAGACTTGTGATGAGGCCCACAGAGTCAAATGCAGTCTTCAGGTCCAAGAATACAACATATAAGTACATTTTCTTAAGGACGATGTTTTTTTGAATTAACATAAAAAACATAAAACATTGATCCAGCGTGCTCTTGTTTTTCCTAAAACCACCTTGAAGGGTACTAATTATATTGTCCCTATATACCCAGTTTTGTAAATGTTTAAGGATTATTTTACCAAATAGTTTTCCCACAATGTCCAGAAGAGATATCGTCGATAATTAGCCATGGAATTCCTACACCCTCTTTTATATACTGGGACGATCACAGCCAAACGCCATGATTCGTGAATTTCACCTTCCCTTAAAATAGCATTATAAATCTTGTATAAAACAGGTGCCCAAATATCCATTTCTTCTTTCATCAAATCTACAGGAATGAGGTCGAGTCCAGCGGCTTTACCCCTCTTACCCCTCTTCATAGACTGAAGGGTTATTACCACCTCATTCACCTGGATTGGCAATACACCAGGGGCAGGGAGGCTGTCAAATGGGTGATCGGAGATCGGAGGGCTGAGGGGTGAGGTCCCAGAGAACTCAGAGAAATACAACCACCAGGCTTCCTCAGTAATACAACAGTGGAGAGTCTGGTCCCCTCTCAAGCCACCATCTGTCACTAATTTCCAAAATAGGGGTGAATCCCCATCTTGGAGAGCATTATGTAAGGCACGCCCCTTCTCACGAATGAATGCATTTTTTTTTAAAATAAGCAATAATTAGTAGCACTGTCTTAAAATACGTAATTCTGTTCTATCCACCCCTAACTGAGAACTTACCCAAAACTAATTTTCCTTTTTAGCAGTACAACAATCATCGTCATACCAGCTGGGCTTGCCTACGGTGTTCTTCTTTAGTGCCCAGTTGAGCCAAAAATATATGGAATCAAGTTATCTTTCAATTTGCCATACTCATCCAATATGACTGTGGCACTAGATTCATAAGCGCAAAGGACTCAAGTTGTCCAGAATGTAGGTGTAAATACTAGATTTAACGTCAAACTCCATTAGCTTAACCCATTTTACCGCTTTGCGTGCATGACTGTATTTCGACTAACAGGTAATTCTGGAGAACTCGGGTGGGACCCTTCTCCAATTTGCTCCCCTTAACATAAATAGATAAGGGGATATGATCGCTTTCCAATCTGTCACAAACCTCAAAGTCAGCAACCCTTGAACAGTCCATCCCTGAAATAAAAATGTAATCTATCATCGACCTCCCATTATGACCAGAAAAAGTCCCCTTTGCAGGCTGATCTTTGTCAAACCGGCCATTACATGCCTTCAGATTTAAATTAAAGACTATACTGACAGAGGTTAAAGCAAGACAGTGCGCTCGCATCAAGGGGCAGCAATGAAGGGGCAGAATTTCCCAAGCTAGGGCTTGGTCATCCCATAAACCTAGCAAATCCTTCATGGGCTCTATCTGCAGATTACAGTCCCCTACCAAAAATGTAAAAAAGTATTTGCAGTACAATAAGAATACTTTAAGCTAAAAAGCTCTTAGAGCCTTAAAAGGGTTGTCATGCCCTGGTGGCTTGATGGTCTATTGTAGATATTAAACAGACACAGCAATTAAGCTTTGACGGTCCAAATAAACAACAACTGGAGGTCCAGAGAATCTGTGTGGATATCCTCTACCCTCCAACCAAGTGTAATATCAATCCATATTAGCCTACCACCACTGGGTCTATCTTTCAAACCTTTGGAAGCTGGGATATGAAAAGACTGGTACCCTTGTAGGAAAGTTGGTTCAATAGACCATGTCTCCTGTAGCACAATGACTTGGAATTTGCGAACGAAAGTGCACCAGTCAGGAATGCCCAAACATGTATTACCTCCCGCTATGTTCCAGGAAAGTAACTTGTAGCCAAGAAAATCCTCTACCATACAGCCTTTCCCCTTGCCCAGTCAATCAACTTAATCCAAATCAGTAGGATGACTGCACTGTCTTCTGCATAGACACTGATTAGTTATGTCCCAACCTTTTGCACACTGCCAAACCTGGGTAACTGCCTCATCTCTGTTCAGCCCCAAGTGGCCCATTAATAATTTTAATAATTTCTGAAAATAGTGTTGTGACATTAAAACAATCTTAATGTTCCCTGGGGGATAGGACCTGCAGTCAATGCTCAGTAGTTCTTCCACAAAATGACCATGATTGAAAGAATACCTGTATAAAATCACAGTTGGTTCTGGGGCTAGCACCCTTCGTATAGTGTACTGTGTCCTCTCTAATAATTGAGAGGCATCCCTTCTCATGGCAAATCCAATTAATACATTTATTTTGTTAAGCTTCCTGGTCCTCAATAGAGCCGTGGGCTAACCTGGGTACATTGACCATAACAAGAGACAGTCTAGAATGGCTTACAACAAAATTACAAGCTTTTTCCACCCCATTGAGACTGATTGACTTTTCCAGGGGCAAAGTATCGGGGCCGTCAGAGGGGAAGCAGAGAAGGTGCAAATATTCCCAGAGTAGGCACCGCCAGGGCCATCGTGAAGTTGTAGATAGACGATCAGCTCCAGGTCTTCGAGAGGGCTTACTTCTTCCCGAGCTGAGTCAGGGATTTCTAGATGGGACCTTCAATTTAACTTCAGGGATTTGGGGGACAATACTAGCTGCATGCTCCATTAAGCTGGGCATTAAGACACTAGGCTCAGTGAAACGAGCAGCCACCCTCTCCTTGATCTCCGTAATTTCAGGTGTTAACTCCCTTAGATGATTTTCAGTGCCGAGGGCTATCAGCTTTTTGAGTTCACTAAGAATGTTCTGAATTCTGTATTTTTGATTTCATGCACATATCAGAGGAACAGATTTGGGTGCCCACATCGCAAGTCAATTTAACAACCTCACGAGGAGAGCTGCCTTAAGTTCTGTTGCCCAAAAGCTGAGACCCACCCGCCTCACTCCGTTTCTTGGGTGTCACCACCTTCCAGTTAGATTTAGCCAAAGTTTCCACTTTACGGGTTACAGGTTGCACATTACAAGAAAAGGGTTCAGAGCGGTTGGCAAGTGGTATCGAAAAGGGATTCCCATTAGTATAATGCCCTTGTCTTGAACTCTCTTCAACACCACCAATAGGTTCATCAATAACAGAGGGCCGGGGAGAAGTAACCCCAGCACATGGTTTTGTTGGCACCACTTTATCTTCGTCATTTAATAATAAAGACTGGGACGGAACCACCCCTTCAACAGCGGGACCTCCCAGCAAAGAAACAGCACAGCCCCATTTGATGACCTGAGGGTAAGGCTCTATAATATTATACCCTATACCGCCCTTTTCCAGACCCTTGCAGCTGACCGGAAGTGAGAAGTTTCTTCCCGCCTGGATTTTGAGTTATTTTAAATGGTGCCAAAAATTCCTTCTTCGGGGCACGAACACTACAGCTCTTGTGAGAATTGTCTTTCACGGGTCCGGTTTTGAAAATGCTATTAAGTCCACATCTGCAGAAATAAATACACAGTTGGAATTAATGGCTGGGGGCAGGTTCCAATTCCCTGTACAGGACTCTCCTTTAAATTGCTGTTGAGGTGTCCCTTTGTATTCACATTTTCCATAGCATCAATATCCTGTAATATGTCCTTTATCTCTAGTATTAGTGTATTTACCTCTTTAATAGGTCCGAGCATCCTTGAAATTTTACTTTGGCTAGGTCCCAAGGGAGCTGTCTCCTCTGCCTTCCTTTTGACCATTTCACGTTCAATGGTAAGTGGCAGCTGTCACAAACTGATGTTTAACAGACAATTACAACGACACTAGTCTATAAATCCAAGAGTCTAAAAGGAACTCTCGTGGCAGGGTCCATCATCAGCAAAAGAAAACCGAGGATCCAGCTGACATGCACTATCACTATAGTGCTTTTCATGATATCACAAAGTGCTTTTTCAATGTGAAGCTGTATTTAACTCTGTGTTAAATTGTACTCTTCAGATACTGTAACATACGAATGGCACTGGTCGTGAGGCAGTCTCCAGACAGTAACCCTTCGGTGGGCAACAGTGCACCTACAATAATGATACAGCAAAATACTGCCACAGGCAATTAGCGAATAACAGAAGAACAGGAAATCTGACCAGGTAGTGCTCAACAGCTCACTCACACTCTCCGCCGGACGTTGATAATCCATAGCCACAGGATGTTATTTCACTGCTCAAGAGACTCCCATGTAAAATACGAGCACCAGCATTTTCAGAGCTTCCAACTGTGTTGTAACACTGCCCTTTACCACTTCGGGCTTCGTCGCAAGGGTGGCCCACAGGAGATTTTAAACTCTCCTCCTCTTCCTCTACACTTGAGGTCGGCGTGGCACACAGCAGCAGGCCAGCAGGAACACTCCAGGAAAAAGAGAGATGGGCAGCGGTGTAACAGTGCCCTTTACCACTGCAGGCTTCGCTGCAAGGGTGTCCTGAAGGACATTTTAAACTACCCTCCTCGTCCTCTTCCTCTCCACCTGAGTGGGCGTGGCACACAGCAGCAGGACGGCAGGAACACACTGAGAGAAAGAGACGCGGGCAGCTTTGTAACAGCAAACTTTACCACTGCAGGCTTGAATTTCAGCAAGGTCAGCCCTACACCCATGCTAAGTTTAGGTAGCTGGTGGATAGGGTGGTAAAGACTCTGGGGCTAAAATCTGCAGCAGTGCCAACCCACAGCAATGAACTAGAGGACATCTTAGACGAAGGCCGGTTACAGAAAGAAATATGCCACTTAATCTGGCGATTGCAGATCCTATCGCCTCCTTGTGGCAGAATCCCTGCCCCATCCCCTGGTCAGCTCTACTATGACGGAGAAGTACAGGCTGGCAAGCGGAGACCGATCATTTCTATCTTCTCACCCTTCTCCAGAAGGTCTTCCTGTGCAGGCAGCCACAATCACCACCAGACCTGCGGCCTCTACCTCAAATCTGACCCCGGACAGAGAGGGTAAGAGGTTGGATGCTATGGCCAAGAAAGTGTTTACTTCAGGCAGCACAGCCCTGAAATACACCAATGTAGTCTGTGTGTCCGCTAAATATTCATTTGGCCTTTGGAAGGCTGTGGAGCAGGCGGCCCAATACATTCCTGAAGGAGAAATTGGGGATGGATTGTCATGACTGGTGGAAGATGGGAAGGAGCTAGCTAGGCAGTCCCTGCAAAAGGATCTGGATGTGGCGACTGTGTTGGCCGCTCAATAGGATCAGCGGTAACCCAAAGAAGGAAAGCCTATCTGTGAACTTCAGGCTTCTCGCTGAATGTCCAGAACAGGCTGCTGGACATGCCTTTTGAAGGTGAGCATCTTTTTGGAGAAAAAGCTGATGACTGCCTGGAAAAATGTAAGGAGTTAAAGTTAGCCACACAATTGCTGGGCTTAGCTGCACAGCCGGCCAAACCTGTCTTCAGCTTCGCCTCTAGGGCCAGAGGCTACAGGCGATATGTGCCTTTTGGCAGGAAAGCACAGCTCCCACCAGCCACGCATGGGTAGAAGCGTGTCTCATGCTCCGAATGGGGTGGAGGGTTTCTAAGGGCCAACAAGCAGCAGCGGGGGCGGCTCTGCCCTGTAAGCTGCTTTGATTTCCCCTCCCACAACTTACTGGTTGGGGGACGCTTGCAGAACATTGGCCCCAGTGGCAGGAGATTACCTCTGATGCCCGGGCCCTGGATCTTGTGCGGTGGGCTTATTGTCTGCCCTTCTTGAGGAAACCACCGGAAAGGGATAAGCCAACCGGGACAGGAGCTCCAGTAAGAATTGCAAGCCCTGTTGTTGAAGTGTGCCATGGAAGAGGTACCTCCCGAGCAGAGAGGATCGGGTTGGTATATCCAGTACTTCTTGGTGCCTAAAAAGGGAGGAGGTCACCGTCCCATTCTGGACCTCAGGTCCTTGAACAAGTTCCTGAGGAAGGACAAATTCAGGATGGTGACGGTGAGAAAAATTCTCCACACTCTCGAACTTCAGGACTGGCAGGTGTCAATAGATCTGCAGTATGCTTATTTCCAGGTGCCGATACATCGAAAGCACAGGAAGTTCCTGAGGCTCCTCATAGGGGACAAGCACTATCAGTTCAGGGTTCTTCCCTTTGGGCTGAAGCGAGGTCTCCAATGGTCTTCGCCAAGCTCATGGTAGTAGTCGCGGGTCACCTCAGGAGATCTGGGGTCCATGTATTCCCGTACCTGGACGACTAGCTGATCCAAGGCAAGTCGGTGGGGCAGGTTTTGTCGCATTTGGAGGACACCAATCTGCTACAGCACAGGCTGGGATTCTCCCTGAACTTAAAGCAAGGTGGCGTGCACTCCCACCCCCTCTGCAGAGAGGGGATGCAGCTGTGGTTCTAGCTATTGGAGAACCGGATCTCAGTTTCGCACTTCATCTGGCGGGGACAAAGAACAGTTTGGCGGATGCTCTTAGTAGGCAGAGCATGGTCTCATATGAGTGGGAAGTATGCCAGGAAGTGCTAGAGTAGGTCTTCTCTTGCTGAGGTACCCCAACGGTGGTCCTGTTTGCCACTGAGTCCAACAGGAAGTGCAGACAGTTTTGTTAGAGGGACTTCCCAGCGAATGGCGCACTAGGGACGCATTCCTGATGGATTGGCACTTTCCTCTCCACTACGCATTCCCTCCGGGTTTCCGTAATCCCCTGGGTTCCCAGCAGGCTCAAGAGGTTTCCAACAACCATGATTCTGATCGCCCCGGACTGGGCGAGGAGGATGTGGTACTCAGACCTTCTGGATCTAACCATCTGTGCACCTCTTCCGTTGTCTCGGCCGCCTGATCTCCTAAACCAGGCAAAGGGCTGGGTGCTTCACCGGAGTCCGCAGTTCCTCAATCTAGATGTGTGGCTCTTGAAAGGATAAGATATGATGACTACAACCTCTCTGAGGAGGTGCTCGGGGTGTTTCTGGCTGCCCACAGACCATCTACAAGATCTTTGTACGCATGCAGGTGGAGGATATTTGAGGCTTGGTGCAGGGAACACGAGATTGACCCTATCTCTTGCCCCATGATGGAGTTCCTTCTGCCACTGGCCACAGCAGGCCTTCAGATCATCAAAGTCAAAGGATGTTTGGTGGTCTTGTCTGTGTTTAAGAGGTCCCTGTATCGAGGTTCATATTTTACGATCCCGATGATGGCACAATTCCTGAAGGGCCTTGAAAATAGGTTTCCGCCAACTCCCTTTGTTGTCCCAGATTATGATGTTAATCTTGCTTTGACTTTTCTGATGGCAGCTCATTTCAAGCCAATGCATGCTTGTTCTTTGCCGCTACTCCCTTTGAAAACAGCGTTCTTAGTAGCAATAACATCCGCTAGGTGGGCTAGTGAATTGCAAGCCTTATACTACAAACTTCCTTTTCTGCATTTTTTTCAGAAGATCGTATCACTTAAAAAAGACCTTGATTTCTTCCAAACGGGTGTCCGAGTTCCATCTGTCACAGTCCATAGACCTTCCAGTCTTCTGCCCACCACCACACCCTTCTAAGGAAGAGGAGCGTTTCCATCGGCTGGTCCCAAAAAGGCCCTATGTTTCTATGTTGCAAGGATGTCCGAATTCCGGAAAACTGACTTACTCTTCGTAGCCTACTCTTTACTCTGTAAAGGTTTGGCAGTAATGAAACAAACATTATCTCAGCTGATCATTTTCTGCATAGTGGAGTGTTACCAGTCTGCAGGCAGGGAAATGCCGTCCGGCATCATGGCACACTCTACTGCATCAACTGCCCTAGAAAGGTGGGTCCCAGTTTGGGATATTTGCTGTGCAGCAACATGGTCCTCACTTCATACCTTCACTAGACACTACAGTCTAGATGTTGCCCATGTAGCTGATGCGCTTTTTGGCAGGGCGGTGCTGCAAGATATGCTAGTATAACTTTCTGACCACCTACTTTGCCCTACTGCTTTGGGAGTCTATCAAATGAGGAATCTGTGGGAAAAAGGCAATCCATTGAAGGAGAAATTACTTACCGTAGGGTTCTTTCTGTCGATTCTTCTCCCGCAGATTCCTCATTTCCCCTCCCATCCATCTCTGCTCAGAAAGTTGACGGTTGGTGCCCATCTGCTCTTGGGTTGAGGCTTGGTGATGGTCCTTTGATGACCATTTTCTGTCTTACTGGCTGCATGTTTGCTTGAAAAAAAAATAAAAAAACTATTTTCTGTCGCTACGGGTTGTGGTGTCATTCACAAGGTTTTTCTTCCTTTGGATGTTTATTGTTGTTTTTAACCTCTTATCGGCTAATTAGCCAGTTATTTTCTCTCTGTTTTCCTATGCAGCATGGCGAGCTCGGGAAAAAAGGGGGAAACTAAGGTGTGGGGCGCAGTGATGTGAAACCCCCCCCTACCCCCCCAAAGCAGCTGAATGAGGATATCTTTCAGATGAGGAATACATAGAAAGAACATTATAGTAAGTAATTTCTCCTTCTCCTCTCCTGTGGAAAGGCTTGAGCCTGTTGACATGGAAAACTTGAGGGGCAACCCCAGGTACACCCATGTCAACGAGATAGTTGACCTCACCCATCTTGGAAATGTTCCTGAAGGGTCCAGTCCCCTTATCTGCCAAGGCTCGAGGCTTGGTAGGCTCCATCAATCACAATGATCTCCTGACCAGGAGTCCAATCCACTTGTGAGGCCTTAAGGTCATGCCAGAACTTGTTCCATTCTTGGCATGCCTTAAGATTTGCTGTTGCCTGACCCATCATCTGTGCCATACTCCTTCTGAGGCCTAACACATAGTCCCCCAACTGCTTTGTAGGACCTGGAGGGAGAGCTTCCAAACCTTCTTGTACTAAGGCAAGGGGCCCCATCCCTGGCTCTCCAAAGAGGAGCTCAAATGGCTGAAACCAACACCCTCTTGAGGCACCTCTCTAAAGGCCAACAGCAGGCATGGTAGGAGGAGATCCTATTTTCTTCTTAGGGGCTCTTCCAAAGCACCCAACATGCCCTGAGAGACTTGTTAAATCTCTCAACCAGACCATTGGTCTGAGGGTGGTTGGAGGTGGAGAACCAATTATTATTTTTTATTGGTTGTCTGAAAATTACATTCTTTCAATACATAATTAAAAAACAAAGTGGGAGGCCACCAGGGGGCGCAGGCAAAATGGCTGCCTGAGTCTTGAGCTCTGCCCTTACCCCCAGGAATCATGCGTTGGTAAAGTGGAAAACGGGTCCCTTTTCGCTCCTAAGGTTGGAATAACGGTGTCGGAACCGGAAGACCACTGAAAGATTGAGCGCTGAGGCTCTGAAGAAGTCTCTGCTCCTGGGAAGGCTGCCTGGCGTCCAGGGGCGCCCCTCCCCCCTGCTGCGCGACACGCCGCAAAGGGAGAAAACAAGACTGCCAAACTTGCGACTCCGAGGAGAGGAGCAGCGGAGAGCCGTGCTGTGGCTGCACCGGGTCTCTGAGCACAGAAGTTCCCTTGCTCTGCTGGCCCTGACGGAGCCTCACATGACCAGCCAAGGTCCCAAGTTAATCCCCATCCAGCAGTGATGTGTCCCCTGCCCGGGCCGTCGCAGGAGCACGCCCTCTCCAACGCTCGTCGGGAGAGCGGGTGGGGAACAGACATCAAAGAGGTGAGGAAGCTGTGAGGAATACGCCCCCCCTTCGTGGGGTAAGATTGGAGACCCGCAGCCCCCCAAACACACAGGGGGCCGGTCTGAGTGATTGCAGGCAGCCAGAACCTGGGGAAGGAGGCACATGCACTGCTACACCCTGAGGTACCGGGAGAGTCCGGCTGGGGGGAAGGATCAGACGTAGAGCCTGTAGGGGGCCACCTGGCCCCCCATACCGAGGCGCATGGGACCAACACAGTGGTTGTCCAGTGTGGGTATTCCCCCCAAAGGGGAGCATATGCAAGCGCCATAGAGGAACACATGGCAAGCAGAGAAGAAAGCAGACAGTAAGGGGCCCAGCAGCCTAAGGCCCATTGGATTAAATTAGGGGCCACACAGTACCCAGTGGCACACATCTATCAGCCTTGGGAGCACGCTGAAGGAGGGTTCGAGTCCCGCTGCAACAGGAGGCCAGTCCCCCCAGAGGGGGAGTACTCCCAACATCAGGAGCCGGTGACAGCTAAGTGGAGACACTGAGTGGGGGTGAAGACAAAATCCTTGTGGCACACACATTGTGGAAGAGATGCCCACTTCGCTACCGCCCAGCCAGGAGGATACAGTAGCCCAGCATGGAGACAGGGAATCACTAAAGATGCACCCCTGCGGAGCAGACTGTGCAGATGATAGTCCTCTCAAAGCACTGAGGCGTCTCCGACAATATTAATGCCTGCCCAACTTTCTGAGTGAAAGACCCAACCACTCATGGCCATAGACTCTGCCACAGGGTGGAGCGCCCCAGGCCCAGCGGAGCGGCACTGAGAATTACGCAGCGAATACAGGTGGGGCAGGGAGTAGGCGCTACATGAGCTGGAAGGGGGCTTTGGCAACATTTCAGTTTTAAGCTGAAGATACAAAGATGGAGTCATTAAGTGCCTCTGCAGCCCCAGCTGAACTGGGCTCCATAAAAACAGACATCCAGTCCATCTTCGAGGAAATTAGGGGGATGAGAACAGATATGGGGGCACGACTGGCAGACCTCTCAGCTAAAGTGACCACGTTGGAAGACAGAATGGACGGGGTCAAGACCAACCAAGCGTACACTGGACTCCTGGAGACACAGATGGAAGCACGCTTCATGGAAATGCAGCGTCAAGAAGAGGAGCTACGCCTCAAGGAAGACGATATCGAGAATCGTGAAAGGAGAAACAACCTGTGCTTCTTCAGGCTGGTGGAGGCGGAGGGCGAGACCCCGTTTAGTTTGGAGCACAAGGTGCAGGACATAATAAAGATAGCCCTTGGGCAGAGGCCGGAGAAGGGGTCATGATAGACAGAGTCCATTGAGCAGGGAGAGGAGCAAGAGGCCACCGCACGGTCCTGGCCGCATATGCACTATTATGGAGACAAGGCAAGGATTCTGAGAAAGCGAAAAGCCTAAGGGAAATACAATATGGAGACACTAAAGTAGCCATTTTCCAGGATCTATCGGCCCACACGTTATTGAGAAGGAAAAAGTGTGGAGCCCTCACTAATTGAGAAGGAAAAAGTGTGGAGCCCTCACCAAGTGGTTTTAGGAGAAGGTGGTCAAATACCGCTGGGGATACCCATTCTCACTGGTATTCGAATGGGAGGCAGAGAGGCACCATATGGTGGCCAAGGAGGACATTCCAAGGATCACAGAGGACCTGGTTGGCAGTCGTGAAGGCCCTTCAACGGAGCAGGAGGGGTGGGGCTGGACCCAACCTGAGGCCTCGAATCGGCTTGGGGAAAGCGCAGGGTGAGAGGAACCCAGAAATTCCAGAAGCTGAGCACCCCCCCACCCATGGATGGGGGCCACTTGAAGTGAAGTCGGAACGTGTCAGAATGGCACTGCTCACTTGCACCCCATCGGTGTCGCCATCGAGGTGCTTGAGGAACCGGTGGGATTAAGTTGCTCAAGAAAATGCCACTGTTAACTTGTTTTATGTTGGTACAAAGGGGGCTAGAGATACACCGTTTGTAAGGCCTTGTCTGTTACAATCTGCATGATGTTTTGAAGGTTGTTTGTGTGCGGCTGATAGGGGGGAAACGGAGTGGTAAGGGAAGGGGCCCAAAGCCTCGACCTGATTATATTGGGGTTCACTCGATACTCCGGACTGACCTGAGGATATGCGGGCGACAGACCTGTTAGATAGGAAACCCGGGGCAGGGAACGAGTCCCTGGTGGTTCTTTGACCATGCCCAGTCACACTGGGAGATGGAGACGGACACCTCAACCTCGGGGAAGGAGGGGAGGGATGGGTAGGGCGAGTGGGGTGGAAGGGGAGGGGTGGGTGGAAGGGGTTGGGGGAAGGAGGACAGGATATGCCATGGATTCTTAACATAGGACAGGCGTCGGGCCTAATGGGATGCAAGTGGAGACAAAGGCGAAGGGTGAAGAGGAACAATGGTTGAGAGACGGGTTGGTACACTGAACGTTAAAGGCTTGAATTCTCAGAATAAGCGATCCCTCACCAGTAACATGTTCAGGAAATAGAATTTGGTGGTCCTTTTCCTCCAGGAGACGCACTACCGACAAGCAGCGGAATCACCAATAAAAGGGAAAGAGATAGGCAGGAATGACTGGGCTTCTCACAGATCCTCTAAAAAGGAAGGGGTGGGTATACTTCTGGGCAAGTCATTCCATTGAGACCAAGAGAGGCTTCGAGGGCAGATTCCTGGGAATAAAGGGCATGTGTAAGGGAATGCGGATTACATTGGCTACCCCCTACGTGCCCAATGTGGGCCAGATAGGGTTTCTATGTTGGGTGTTTGAGGTAATGGATGGGTGGGCAGAGGGTGCCATGATGTTAGGTGTGGATTTCAATCTGATAATGGACCCCCAGTTGGACTGGTGGTCAGCAAAGGGGAAAGGGATGAGAGGATCGACGAGAGACAACATAGCCATGAGAGACCTCGTGCAGGAGCACTTCTGAGAGGACGTGTGGCTTAGATCGTGGCCGGGTCCAGGGGTTACACATTTTTCTCTCCCCCGCACCAATCATATATGAGAATTGACCTCCTGTTGATGTCGGGCGAAGGAGAAGGGGAGGTGGGAACGCAAAAGGTGGAAGCTATTACTTGGTCAGACCACAAGCTTGTTGTAGTGGATTGGCGGATACCGAAGGTTATGAGGACCTACAGATGGAGGTACAATTACACCCTGTTCAGGGACCAAGTATTCAGGGAGTTCTTGAGGAAGGAGATACAGGCCTACTTTGAAATTAATGATAATGGGGAGACTGGCATGGCGACAGTGTGGGAGGCAGCAAAGGCCACCTTTCGGGGTATGCTCATTGAAGAGGGCTCCGGCAGGAAACGCGAACAGGAACGGATCGAGGGTAAGCTTTGTGAGGATCTGAGAGCTATGCGGGTACAGCTGAATCAGAGTGATACAGACAGAGAGGCTCTTTTGGGAGAAATGAGGGACAAGAGACAAGCACTACATACGGTCCTAAGCAGAGAGGTGGTCAAGAAGATGAGACACCCGACAGAAGAACTACAAGAGGGGAGATAAGGTGGGGACCCTCCTGGCAAATATGGTGAGAGGTTGCAGGGTGGAAGGAGGGTAGAATGTATCCGAGATATGAGGGGGGGGGGCGGATGCGGAAATGTGGTGCTGATGTGACGGAATGCTAGTGAATTTCTATACAAAGTTATATGTTAGACAGAAGGGGGAGTCGGTGGAGAAAATGCAGAACTACCTTGCTGAGCAAAACCTCCCTAAACTTACGAATGCTGCGAGAGGGGTGTTGGAGGGGGAGATAACTGGAGAGGAGGTTGTTGAGGCCATTAAGAGGTTGAGGACAGGAAAGGCCCCGGGGGGAGACAGCTTCACAGCCGACTTCTATAAGCAATACCAGACCTTGCTGTCGAAACCTATGGCCATGCTGTTCAATCTGATAAGGGGGCAGGAAACAATACCATCAACGTTTCTTCAAGCCATGGTTGCAGTGATACCGAAATCAGGGAAAGACCCTGCAGAGAGCGCCTCTTACAGGCCCATCTCCCTTCTGCATGTGGATGCGAAGGTCTTTGCTAGGATCCTGGTGACGCGTTTAGAGACTTAACTTCCTTGACTGATCCACCCGGATCAAGTGGGGTTTGTGTTAAACAGGCAAGGAGCGGACAGCATCCGCAAAACTCTCCACGTGCTGAGCACACGGCCAGTCCGCGAGGAGGGAGTACACCTATTATCTTTAGACGCCAAAAAGGCATTCGATCGGGTGGGCTCGGCCTTTATGGGGGAGGTTTTCTCGCTCCTAGGTGGGCCCGAGGTGGATGGGTTGGATATCGGCCTTATACTCAAACCCCACAGAGAGAGTGGTAGTCAATGGGAATTAATCAGAGTCCTTTCCACTAGGAAGGGGTACGCGTCAGGGGTGCCCCCTATCTCCGCTCATATACGCGCTAGTGATGTGTGGCATCGGTCTGGGTCAATGGGGAGATTAGTGGTGTTATGGTGCAAGATAAGTTTGTTCATGGATGACACCCTAATCTAGGTCACCAAGCCATCCCAATCGATTCCACATGTGCTGCGAATTCTGGAACGGTCTGGGAAACTCTCCGGCTTCAAGGTCAACCTGGGGAAATCTGTGGCGTTTATAGCAGGGGGACTATTGGATAACGAGTAGAGATTTGTGGCAGGGCTTCCCTTCAAAGTGCAGAGGGAAATGTTTCACTACTTGGGTATTCAGGTGACGCAATGCCCAAGGGATCTCTCCGTCAGCAGTTTTCTCCCCCTTTGGTCGTCAGTGAAGCAGGATATGGAGAGGGGGGCAGGATTGGGGTTCACATGGATGGCCCGTCTAAACTCTGTGAAGATGGTGATTCTCCCCAAGGTCTTGTTTCTGTTCCAGATGCTACCGACACTTGTGCCCAGGTCATTTTCAATGGAGGTAAAACAAGCCCTGGTGCGGTTTCTCTGTGTGGGGAAGAAACATAGGATCTCCTATGGGATTCTAATAAGGCTGAAAGAGGAGTGGGGGAGTAGGACTCCCTGATCTAGATATCCCAGCATCTCAGCTGAGGGTCCTAGTGGATCATTTTACACCAGGGACAGGAAAGCAATGGGTCGCCATGGATAATGAGGTACTGGCCCCGGTCACGTTGGACGAGTAGTTGTGGGTCCCCAAAGCCTGCATCCCGAGAACGGTCCTGCAGCACCCAGTGCTGGAGGTCCTGTGGCCCATCTGGAAGGAAGGAGGTGACAACAGGTTCATGACATGGCCATCACCCTTTAGCTGTATCTGGGCCCCCCATTCAGGGACGGGATTGGGGAACCAATGGCGTTCCAATCTTGGTATGAAGCTGGACTCAACAGGGCGGGACAGCTATGGACTGGGGGTACCTTTCTATCCCTGAAATTACTGGAGGAGGCCCTGGGTTTGAGCAAGCTGTTACCCTTTCGCTACCTGCAATTGAAGGAGTCCCTAACTGAGGAGAGATGTGGGGGGAGATCCTCAAGAGGGGTCTAACAGATTTTGAAAGGTTCGTGATCACACAGAAGGGGTCCAAGGGATTAATATCTAGGCTCTACAAATTGCTCCTCCTAGCGGCTCCGAGGGATCCCCCTCGCAAAAGTGAAGTGGGGACAGGATTTGGGCAAGGACATTGATGATGCGATGTGGACCCACATGTGTAGACAGGCGATTAGCTCATATACATCGCTTCAGTACAGACACCAAGCCCTGAAACTACTGCATAGTTGGCATTACCCGCCCAGTGAGGATAGCTCGGATGAGGGAGGGATATGATTCCCCACTGCTGGAAGTGTCACAGCGAGAAAGGGGATTTGCCTTAAGGTGCAGGCATACTGGAGAGAGGTCCTGTCATGGAAAAAGGGGGTAGACATGATCAAGAGAGACCTCTCCCCATGGCTTGTTCTTTTTGGTGTGAATGCGGAGGTGGGGGTCTAAAAAGATACAGGGCCACATGTTTCACATTATGCTTGTGGCAGCGAGGTGTTGACTGGCCCAGAGGTGGAAAAGCCTACGGATGCCATGGGAGAAGGAGTGGATCCCCAAAGTCTGTGGAATATACAATATGGAATATCTAACCCACCTTATAGACGATTCCAGGTCTAACATTGAAGCAATGTGGCTCCCGTTTTTGAGAAATACGGATGAGTGGCCTGATGAGATTGGGAAAGGACTGGGCAAGGGAATGAGTAGAGAAAACATCTATATGGGGGAGTGTGTCCAGAGGATATGTTGCCTAAGCCGGGGATCCGGGTGCGGGGTGTGCGTGTGCCTAGTGTTCTAGCGTAACCAAGAGATGCACCCTGATTTGATGCAGAGACGTTAATATGTGTCCAACGTTTGATGGAGTTCAATTTGAAAGATCCATGGGAGGGGGGCATTACATTGTTGGGAGGAATAAGTATTGCACAACTGTTATTATGTGTTTTTATAACCTA
This sequence comes from Ambystoma mexicanum, assembly GCF_040938575.1. Classification (NCBI taxonomy): domain Eukaryota; kingdom Metazoa; phylum Chordata; class Amphibia; order Caudata; family Ambystomatidae; genus Ambystoma; species Ambystoma mexicanum. Next base: position 727,032,309 of record NC_090925.1, read on the forward strand.
AATGCCAATAAAACCTGATTTTCCCAGCAAAGAACAAGTGCAAAAGTGCAAGAAAGGCAAACAAAAGTAATAGGTCTAAGAAATTATTCTAATAAAACAACACAAAAAAAACTGCAAAACCAGAGAAATAGAATCACTGCTTATAACATTTACATTCACACCAAGATAAAAGTAGTTTGCACTGCATTTTTAAAAACCTTTCATAAACAGTAAGACTACCTGACCCCTCTCTTCTTTCCCAGAGCTAATCCTTATGTCAATTCTAGATCAGCTCCTTAATGTTAGGCCTGACTTTTCGGAACAGTAGTAAATGAATTACCGCTAGGGCTAGAGAGACTGATTGGGTATTAAAGATCATTCCCCAGGCCCTAGCCACAGTCGGTGTGGCATAGTCCTTGAAATACTTGTAGAGAAGTTGTTTTCTTTACATGGCCAAGTTATGGCAGACCAGCATAATGTGTTTTAAGGTCTCCATTTCACTGGTCTCCCCACAGAATCTACATGCTCTTTGTTCACTTGCCAGTTTCGAATAAGTACTCGATACTTCTCTCGTAGACCAGAGATTTATGCATAGTCTTAGTAACCAGTTTCTATGTCTTACATTGGGAAGTCTTCATAAATAAGTTGGAAGTTGGTCAAATGGTTTTGCAAAAAAAATACCAATTGTGAAGGCTTTAAATTTAGTGCATTCCCTCTATGTTCTAATCCAGTTTCTATGTTTTTTGGCCTAGAGGGATCATTTACCAATAATTCTAGGTCAATGTCCGCCCATTGCATTAACATCTGGATCTCAATGATTCATCAATGTGTGGTTCCAAATGCTGTGCTAATGTAGACAATAAGGAAGATTTTGAGTGGCAGTTATCAAAACAACACTTTCTATACAAAGGTAAGACAGGCCATTCAACCATAGCTCTCAATGACGGTAGGCCCAGTTTAAAAGGAATTACTTGTATGGGACCACTCTTGGGCAATGACAGGACTTGCTTCCAATATAGAGCTTCCCGTTTCTCCCAATTTGATCTATCCTTTGTTAATTTGGACTCAGCTCCATATATCACTGTGGGAGAGACTTTTTGCTTATAAAAAGTAATGACTGGCACTACTGAGAATGCACAGAATTTCCTATATACTATTGAAGCCTGGGCAGCCATAGTCAGCATTTTCTGACACACAAGCAATTTATATGGAGTTTCAGTCAAGCTTGAATTTATATTTACCCCTAAATATGTGTATTCCTTGAGTACAGTCAGAGGCTAATTATAAAGTTTGCAACAAAAGTTGGTATTTTCCGAGATTCACTAGGCGTGAAGATAAGAATGTTAGATTTCTTTACGTTATTCTTTAGATTATTCTCTGTAGCATATTGTTCTAACGCCTGGAGTTTCCGCTATAACCCTAGTGGAGTTTTATCTAGCAGAACAAGGTCATCCGCATAGATGAGCCATGACATTGGGGCTGAGCCTATATTGGTTCAATTTGAGGTGCTTTTTGGTGATACCCTTAGATTTGTACTCTTGCGACCAATACTTTTGCTCCAAATCTATTTGGAAATTGGAATTTTTGAATTGGAGATTCTGTTTTGTTAACCTTCAGTTTGTCGCAGAGGTGTATGCAAACACAGCGACCATGAGTTCCTCAACTCCGTTATTAAAAATAGAAAACTTTTTTTGTTTTGCTTTTACCTTTCTTTGTGCCAGTATTTCCTGTCTTCACATATATGACTTATGCTATTCCCAACGAAGTAATGAAAGCATTGAAGTCCTTCTGCGTGTAGATTTGTTTATTTTTGTGATAATTCTAGGCCCTTTTGGATGACACGTGTTTCGGCATTACACTTTGCCTTTCTCAAATCCGGGCATTCATTGGGAATAGCATAAGTCATATATGTGAAGACAGGAAATACTGGTGCAAAGAAAGGTGCAAGCAAAACCAAAAAAGTTTTCTGAGCCTTTATTGGGAGGGACGCAATTGACTTTGGAGGGGCAGATACCCAGATGACTAATAAAGAAATTAAAGAGGGCCGGGTCCCTGATTAAGTGCCCAAAATATCAAGTTTGGGGATGTTAGACCTCCTGCTCTGTTTAACTTAACGTGTATATGGGTTTCTGTATACAATTGAATAATTAAGTTCAGGATGAAATCTGGACAGCCTGCTCTTTTCCATTTTGTCCAGAGTAGTTCTCGTGAAAACTGAGTCTAATGCCACCCCAAAGTCAATGAATGCCACATATACCTTCTGCCCAGTTTGAAGGAATCTATTCTTTATAGATGTTAAGGTCAGAAGATTTTGAATAGTTCCCAATCCTCGGACAAACCCAGACTGACAGACATCAAGGTTCCCTGAATGAGTTATCCATTTCCTGAACTTTTGTAATAATAATTGTGTGAACAATTTACCCGGGACATCCAACAGAGCTATCGGGCGGTAATTTAATGGGTTATTTCTATCCCCATTCTTGAAAATTGGGTTGATAATGGAATGTTTCCAGGTTTGAGGGATTCTTCCATCATGAGCACCTTTTTAAATATAAGCCACAGTATGGAAGCCCATTGCTCAGGATAAGCTTTGAGCATTAGATTGGTTAGCCTGCCAGGGCCCATAGCACAAGAGGAGGACAATCTATTAATTTTATATAAAACATCATCCCTTTCGAATGAAAACTTCAGCAGGGAATCAGATGGTACATACTGAAACTGATGGTGGGGCTGTAATAATTCAAACAATTTACTGAAATACACGGTCCATTCCTGCTCCTGAATGGCACTTGTCATCAGCTGGGATGAAAGATCGTTAGAAGCTAGTTTCAAGTAAGACCATAGCTGGGCACTATTTTCACAATTTATGGCCGCCAACATCGCTTCTCCATCATGCTGCATGAGCATATGTTTATGCATTTTAAGCCAATTGTTATACCTTTGTTTTAGCTTTTCTAACTGGGTTCGCTTAGAAATATTAGGGGATTGCAGTAAGGCCCGAGGTTGTTTCCCTAGTTGCGACTTTTTTAGTTTATTTTCTGCATCGAAAACATGCCTATGTTTAAAGGCTGTGCGATTTACTGAGAACTTTGCCTGGACAAAAAAGTTTAGAACATTTATATAGTCTTCCTTTACATCGTTTTGATAATAACAATGTTTGTCATTAAGAAGACCTCTTTGCTCCCCCAATCTAGGTTCTGTCCATTTCAGCCGATTCCTACCTGATACAGCAGTAACTTGGTGGGTATAAGCAATTCTAATAGCATTAGAGCTCAATTGTTCCCATTCTGCAATTAAGATAGCATGGTCACTACCATGTTGGGGTACCACTTCGAAACTAGTTATTTCAAAGAAAGCCTTGCTCGATATAAACATATTGTCGATTGTAGCTGTATGCTGGGAGTGTCGCCAGGTTGGTTGTGGGGGGACGTCCCCCTTAAGAGCTCCATTCAACATTGTAAAATTGCTAGAGGACATTAGTTGGATCCATCTCTTCGCTCTAGATGTAAGGGTTTTCGTTCCTTCCATCACACAGCTAATATTCAAGTCTCCAGCAATGATTATTTTGGTGATGTATATTTTCACAGCCTTTATAAATTCCTTATCTGCAATTGCCTGCAGGTTCCAATAAAGATTAAGTAAAGCCAATTGCTGTCTCTGTAAATTTGTTGCTTGGTAATCATATAGTCTAGTAAGCTGGATGAAAGGGGTTGGAGCTGCCCATGCCTCCAAAGTTAGTCCTGTACCTAGGTTGCAAGCATTTATTAAGCCTGCAGATGGTCTACCTTTTTGGCGTTTTATAGCAGGTATCCAGCAGACAGCATGATTGTCCCAGGTTAAAGGATCACTCAACCATGTTTCCTGAAGTACAATTATGTCTGCTGCAGCCAGCTTGGAGCTACTTTCTGATAGCAAATTCCATGAGGGCAATATGAGATTTTTACTGGATGTCATTCGTTGGCTTTATTGCCCAACACTAGGATGATTTTTCTTCAAGACCCATGCATCTGTGAGCCATCAATATAGATATTAGAAGGTGATGATTGTAGGATTTCCACTTCTCTTAGCAATTTACCTTGGGCTTCTTGACAAGAGATGCGTAGGGGCAGGTATTCAAAGCATGTGTTAGAACTTCGAGGAGCCTGCCATCAGGGTTTGAATTAGCCAAGAAAAAGATTCCCAACTCCTTTTCTAGATGGAGTATGGCTTAACTCACACAGGCACCAGTGGGGGTAAAACGTTGCGGCTCTAAGACAGACACCTAGAAGCTGCCTCCACACCACAACAGAGGGGGGCCTAATTCAATGGTTAACAAAATAACGGACCTACGGAAGAGGCCACCAGGAGTCATAGCATAATGCCTAACCATGCACAGGCCAGACGACAAGAGCAAAGAGGAAGAACAGACATACAGACCTGGTAAAAGAAACACAATTATCCAGGTACCTTGGGCAGAAATTCCTCCTTTCGAATTGATTGCAGACACCCTGATAAAACACAAGTGAATCTGAAGCCGAAACAAACCACGATGGAGACATCTGCCCAAAAATGAGCACTTTTAGGGGAAAGATCAGTAACCTCAACAGGACAACACTAACAATAGAATTCTCAAGGCGAATTGCAGCGCTGCGTGCATCCTTGGAGACCCATATAGGAGAGGTGACGAGCGTTGTGAGCCTTCTGCGATAAGACGTCCGCAACCTAGCCGGCAGAGTGGGTGAAAAGGAAAAGAAACTAGAGGAGGCCTCATCCTCCACAAAGGGATTTAAGAAACAGTCCAAGATTTGAAAGCAGGGATCTGGATGCTGCAGGACAGGGCAGAGTATGCAGAGGGAAGGGCGAGGAGAAGCAATGTCCAAATCCTGGGGTTGCCTGAGGGAGCAGAAGGTAGAGACCCCACCACCTACATAGAGAACATGCTCCTCCAGAAAATCGGGCCAGTGGCTCTATCGCAAGGTTCATGGTGGAGAGAGCCCACAGGGCACTGATGGGAATATCCCCGCCCCCAGGAAGACCCCCTTAGCCTATTATAGCCATATATATTTTCCAGGTAAGGAGGAGAGATCCGCTGAGAATCACCATTTCTGGCAATCACCCAGATTATACTATTCAGGTCCAGAGCAGAAGAGGCCTGTTTGTCCTGACTAAAGAAAGACCCTGATGCCAGGGCATAAAGCACATACGCCTGTATCCCGCAAAGTTCAAAATAATCCACAAAGGAAAAGCCCACTTTTTTGAAACCCCAGAAGAACTCAATGCCTGGATGGATGAGCATCGCATGAGCAGATGCCAGAAAAAAAAGAAGACATTAGAGGTGAAGGGGAACAGCAATGTAAATACTTCACATTGAATGCACAACCCAGATATGAAAACAATGGTGGGGAGCCCAGGAACTTGGTTTACAAGACTTTATCCAGACAGAATAATCCCTAGTTAGTGCTATTGTGGAAGGGTACACTGACTGGGAATTTCAAATCTCCACATCTCGTTCTCTCACCCAATGGGACCTGGAACTCTGTTTTACTCATCTACCATAGAGAAGTTAGAGTTGTACTCGATCACCAAATCCCGAGGTGTGCAGGGAACAAATGATGGTTGGGTCTCTATGGGAAAATCCTGGTGGGCGGGATGTTAAAGTTTATGTTGGCGTTAGTTTGTGCAAATTACAACACAGCCTTATTAATCACATAGGTGACAGCACGACAGGAACCCATGGGTTAGTAGCACGGTGGAAACAACAGTGGGAGCTCTTTGGTGAGACAGGAAGAGTGGGGGGAGACGAGGGAAAACCTGATGGCAGACACACTTAAACTCTCCTCCTGGAATGTGAGGGGGCTAAATAACTATGTTAAGAGGGTAAGAGTGGCAACGTACCCACGTCGTAAAGGGATCCATATAGCCCTGTTGAAAGACATGCATTTTTACACCAGCGAAACAATCCCAAGTACTGAAAAAATGGGGTGGGAAAGGATTTAGATCAATGTATTCTAATTATGCAAGGGGAGTCCTTATTTGGGTGGCCTTCCAGCAGATAGGAGTATAAACAGATACTGAGGGGAGAATGGTACTAGTTCAGGGGTTCCTTGACAGGAAGTTTGTTTGTTTGATCAATACTTGTGCACCCAACAACAGCGCAGCCTCCTTTGTTCGCTTCCTATATACTACACTGGCTCCCTATAGAGGTATGACATGGATCTGGGGAGGAGACTTCCACTGCACACTGAATCCAGAGCTAGACAGGTCTGACAATAGAGCTCTATCCCCACCCCACCCCTGACCAAGGACCTGAAAACGCTAATAGAGGAACTAGAACTGCAGGAGATCTGGAGATGGGTACATGGGCCGAATAGAGAAATTTCATTCTATTCGAGTCTGTATAAAATATATACAAGAATTGATTACATTCTCACAGGGAAAGACCAGCTGGGGGATGTTGTTAGTGCCTCCTATGAGGGAAGAATGCTCTCAGACCACTCACCCCTAGTGGTTGAGTGGATACTCAGCAACCATTCTGCCCTGATACCCGAGGTGGTGATAAGGGGCGCAGCCATAGCCAAGACCGGGCGGGTAAGGAAAGAACTGGAATAACAGCTAGCAGACACTGAGACTAAGATTGAAAAAACAGAGGGATCTAGGACCATGAGTGACCTCAGAGCAGTTTTCACAGAAGATTCCTCATAATATATGGGGATTGCTGTCCTTAGGCGTGGGGTGTGTTAGACTGCTAATTTTAGGAGTCAGCGGTTTTGTTTCAAAAGAACTTGGGGCCACATTTCAGAGAGGAGCTATTTCCGATTTTATTGACCTTCATAAGAAGTGTGTGTCCCCGAGCTGTCTCAGTGCTGTGTCTAGGACGGAATCCAGATTGTCTGAGCCCTAGTAGGTTGTTGGTTTCAAGGTAATCCTGGATTTGGATATAGGCTGCTCGATCAAGAATTTTGAGGAGGTAAGGCACCGTGGTAATAGGTCTGTAGTTAGACGGATTACTGGGATCAAGATTAGGTTTTTTGATTAGGGGGATGACCCAGGCATCCTTGAGGTTGTCGGGTACGATGCCCGATTCGAAAGAGGCATTAATGAATGAGGTAATGAAAGGGGCGAGATCATTTGCTGCATCCTTAATGACCGGTGCAGGACATGCATCACCATGGCATTTGGAAGGTTTGAGCTTCGTAATGATGTTCTCAACTTCCATGGTGATGAGTGGTGAGAAGCGGAAAGGTTTGAATGAATGTTTGGGTGAGGCAATTTTGTAGGAGGGGGATTACCAGTTGTTAATTTTGGCTTGGACCAAGGCAAATTGTCAAGCAGAACCTTTTGTATGTTAGAGCACCATTCAGCGTCAGGTGTGCATGTAACAAGTGGGGCAACTGGGAACTCGAGTTCCTTGAGGATCTTGAAGAGTTCCCTAGTATTAGATTGGGCTTGAATGATCCTCTTATTATAAACTTCCTTTTTTGCAGCTAGTATGGCTTCTTTGTATGTAATGTAGGCTAAGGTAAGGTTATTTTTGTTCGCTAGAGAGGGTAAACTTTTCCAGTGAGCCTCAGCTTTTCTTTTCTCTTTACGTAGGTCGCGTAGGTGTGGAGTGAACCATGAATTGAGGTGGGGCTGCGGTTTTTGTTTACGCAATTTGAGGGGGGCGATGGCGTTGAGGGCTTTTAACAAAACGCGGTTATAAGTATCTACCAGTACAGTGGGGTCCGTGCAGGTGGAGGACACCTGATGAAGTAGAGGGAGGATAAGAGGGAGAAGTTTCTCAGCCGTGATATCCTTTTTGTTGTGTGTGCAAGTGGGAGGGCCAAGGTTCGGTTTATCTGTAGTAGGACTAGCATTAATAGAAAATTATATTTTGTGGTGATCAGACCACGCACAAGGAGACACAGTAGTAATGTTGAGTGCACAGTTCATGTCTGCAATCCAGTCAAGAGTGCGGCCCTTGATATGGGTGGGCTCGCTGGAATGTTGGGTAAGGCCAAAGTCATCTAGGACACTTTCAAGGTCAGTGGCTTTTATCATTTGCATCCTGGTAGCCCAGGTTGAGGTCTCCCAGTATAACAATTTGAGAATTAGGCTTGGTGCTAGTGGCTAAGATCGATGATATGTCCTTTACGAAGGAGGAGGTAGGGCCAGGAGGCCTGTATATGATGTGCACATTGGCTGTGTGATTAGGTGAGATTGGCAATTTAATAGACAGTAGTTCTGCTGATGGTAGTTGGAGGCTGTTAATGGCTCTGAGGTTAAGTGAGCTCTTAAATATGAAAGCTAGTCCTCCCCCCTTAGTTTGGTTTTTGTCCCTATCACATCTGATGATGGTATAGTTTTCCGGGATAGCCAAGGTCAAGGTGGGGCCAGAGGCCGCATGTAGCCAGGTTTCTTTGATTGCTCGAAAGTCGAGGTTTTCAGAGACAATTAGGTCAGCAATATCTAAGGCATGGGCGGGGATGGATCGTGCGTTGATGAGCGCACCTTTGAGTTTAGAGGGAGTGGTGGCATTATGAGCAGGAAGGGGAGTGTCGGTTTTTGAATCCAGATTGGCTGTGGTTTTGTTAACACTAGAGTTGGACATTTTGTGAATTGCAGCAATGATCGTGTGGTAGGACCAATGATGACATCTGGAGGCTAACCTTTGTTTTCTGACTGAAGAGGTACATGGTAGACTAGATTGGGTTGGTGAGGTCGATATATTGTGTGGGACAAAGGGCCATGGAATGTGCCTGAGAAGGAGTGGGTTGAGGACTTGCCACAAGGTTCAGTAAGCCTAGGATTGACACAGTGTGTTGACTGGCTAGGGTAACTGTTTTATTGAATGTTGTAGTTTGGTGGTGCGGTAGTTGGTGCTAGCGTGAAGCGAGTCTGGAATTTCTAATGGGGATCGGGCATGGTTGATTAGGGGCAGGTTTGGTGGCGAAGTGTAGTAGCCATAGGGCCAGTGCATTAAGATAAGGATTAGGGACTATCATGGTGAAGGTGAACGAAGGTTCGGTAGATGTTAATGTGCTAATTGTGACAGAAGGCGAGGCGGAGAGCGGTGTGGTGGTAGTGTGGAGCGGTGACCAGGTTAGGACCCGAAAGGTGAATAAGAGGTGTATGGCAAGATATGGTGTAGATGGATATGCAGGCTTTGGTGCGATGACATGCGTGGAGAGGTTGTGAAGGTGAGTATCACAGGTATAAAGCATTTTAGAGGCTAGGCTAGTCGTAGAGAGAGGTATAGGAGGACAGCGAAATTATTAACCTGAACAGCAGGTCAGTCTCAATTCGCATGGAAGGTGCAGTGGGTAGTAGGAAGGGAAAGCGCGCAAGGTGCAGATGTAGGCACGAGAGGCGTGCTATAATTACACGTCATAGTGGCAGCAGTGGCGGAGCAGCCAGACTTATCTCAAGAGTATATGAGCAGTAGCAGAGATTACACAAAGGGACCACAATTACTGTGACTCAAGCAAGCACTTACTCAAGGTTTCAGGTAGAAAAATATAAGTACATTTATTTTTAAACCATTTGTTATAAACACAACACTTCTATTAAACTTCAATAAAAACAACACGTTAAATATACTACAACTAACCAATTCACTTTCTGTGTTGGAATGAACCGGTGTTAGGCACAAAAACACGTTACCGCGAATATGAATGCGATCACTTTTTGACAGTTCGGTCTACTAAACAACCGCGTATCCGTGACATGAAATGCTACCGGGGCAAAAAAACACTTAGCACTTCAGATACCCAGAGGGAGTTGGAGGCAAAAATCACTGGCAATATTTTGGTTAGGCAGGCAGAATCAAGAAACGCTCAGAGACAGGAGTTCAAAAGACAAAGACAAAAGACAAAGGGCCGGAGCCAGGGTCGAAGACACCGGGGCCAGTTGCCGAAGATCACACGGTCTAACAGTTCACGATTCAACGGAGCCAAAAGTACTTGGATATTGTCAATGTTCGGAAGCAAAAGTTATAAGAAGGAGAGAAGACAAGGTCAAGCCCTGTAAATGAAGAAAAAGGGATTCACCCAGTTTCCTCAACAGAACACAGTACCTTGTTCCAATGGTGCAGCTGGTGCCCTGGCAGTTGTTCCTGTTGGTTTCCCGCAGACCCGCGATTCCTGGAGCTTCGTCGAGGAGGAGGACGTCTGAAGGATGTCTGCACCACACAGGGATGAGGCCGGCAGCAGCGACACGGAATAAAAGGTGTACTCCTTAAAAACAGGAGAGGCTCTTCAGGTGGCTATCCGGACCACTACAGCAGTGTGCAGCGATTCCGACCACGGAAGAGGATCCTCTGGCTGTAGAAGATGAAATGGTTATCCCCACCAACTCAAGGGAAGAAGACTCCGGACTGGATCTTCTCTGAGTCATTGAAGGGCAGATGGCTCAGGACTGCAGCAGGGCTTCACCGGGACGGGGTAGTTGCAGCAGCCGTCGTTCTCTCCACTTCTCTTCGGTTCCTTGTAGTTCCAGTGGTGACTCTCCGACTTCTAGCCCAAGAGACCTGCCTTTTATGCAAAAAAAACCCATTCACACAGCCTGGCTGTCAATCACCCAGAAGGGGGGTTGTCCAGCCCGGACAACTACCCTGGCCAATCATGACAAAGTGCGACTTGGGTTTCCTAGGATACCCTGTGCAGGGGGTGACTACACCCCTCCCTCACATTCAGCCCACCTAGACACCCAGGCGCCTTGAGGAGGGCTTCTGGGCAGAAGCCCGCCAAAAAGACAGTGAACAAAGAAGGTGAACCTAGTTTGCCGCGCAAAGTAAAACACAAGAAGGACTTTAACAAAAAGAAATGGTGAATAAACCCAACCGGAGCCAAAAGAAAGACGATTTGGTCAAACGGGTTTATGTTCAAGGCTAATATAATAGCCAATAACAGTACCACGTTTATCTAATATAATCGCGGTAGAAAAGTTAGGGTAGATACCACTGCCACCAGCCAAGTCTAAATGTTAAAAGAGCGAAACAATGCTCTAGGAGGTACAGATAAAAAGGGATATGAGTTAACCCTTTCCAGTACTCCATGAAAGATGGGGTGTACTGGATCTGTGGTAGATTGACTAAGTTAAGTTAATGGTAACTTTACCCTTTTCTGGGGGACAGTAGTTGCCTCAGAAATGGAGTCGATGGAAGTCTCAAAGACACCCCTGTGCCACGGCACTGAAGGTGCTGTGTGATGCACACAAAGAAGGGGGCTACTGAAGTGGTGTCCACAATCACAAAAACAGATGGAAACACATAGCAAAACATAGGTAAGAGTGGGGGAAAGATCTCACTCTTACCAGGTGGAAAAAAATAAACTCCAGACGACCAGCAAAGCTGCTGGGGGACTCACTAGGTGAGGGAAATTAGCCATAAATGAGAATTCTCCCTAACAGTCTTGAGCACTGGGAAAGGTTAGGGGGATACAGCTATGCAAAATACACCGAACAATTGCACGGGCAAGGGGATAAGCAAGGTAGGTTGCTGGCATGGTTTACTAGAGACAGTGGAGCTCGAGAAGGAATTGTCGAGATAATAGATGAATGCAGAGAAAATTGGAGGTCCCAAAAATAAATAAATGAGACCTTCGCTTCGTGGGAGTGCCTAGAGAGTGCTGTTCATACTGGTGGACTGTCTCCTGACTGCCCCCTAAAGCTCATCTACTTTGGACTTGAAACACGCTGTGGACTCTATAGTGCTACTACCTCGACAGTATTGCGGGTATTTAATGTCCTCATTCATATTTCAAGCATATAGCTGATAAAATATAGCTATTTAAACAATTCTTCCAATTTCTTTACAGTGGCCGAGTAAGCCCTGCCCTGTTTTCCCAGGGTGCACTATTTACACCCAGACCCGCGCGCATTTGCGCGCATGCTTCGTGGGAGTGCTTAGAGAGTGCTGTTCAGCTGAGCAGCCGAACAGCCTCTCACTTACTCAGCCTGCTGCTTCCTTTTGTGCAGTGTTAAATCAGTTAACCATCCCCGGCTAAACTTTCCTGTATTATGTATAACGTGCAATTGTGCGCTTTTACAATCTATGGAGCTTTATACTTTAAAATTGGATATGCCACTGCACGTAAAGTCACTAACAATCCCTGAATCAGTACAACCAGTTCGACATCCATTAATGGAATTAGCCATTAAGACTGATTAATTTAATACCCATTGAAACAGGAAAAACAAGCAATCCAAATCTTTGGGTGCTGATACTAGAACATATTGTGTGCCAGCAATCCCGTGCTTCGAATCTGTTGTAACGCAAGCACCGTCCATCCTGCTATAGTCAATACCTGCCGTAGTGGATACAGAGAATCCGGCCCTGTACATCACGGATGAGGAACTGCTCACACAGCAGGCACAACTGCAAGAAGTGGCCCGCGCTGCGGTTGCAAAAGAACCGCCTCTCATGAGTTCCAAACTGTTTGCCATTCCAGGGCTGCACTGTGTACACTTACACACGATCGACCAACCGGACATTCCAGCTCTGTACTCACAGGTTCATAAGCATAACAACTTACAACGGCCTGATGCTACCACACAGCAGACTCAGAAAATCAGGCGCAAAGTGTCAAAGATTCATTTCAAAACTATATGGCCAAAATCACATGCAATCCCATAGCAAATCTGATGCAAATTGCTGTGGAAGTTTATTAAAAGATAACTATGACTCTTCCCTACCAAACAACTCCTCAAACAAAGAAAGAAATTGAAAAGAGCAGCAAGATCATCATAATGAACTGTCTGATATAGCAGGGAAGATAATACCGGAAACTCAGTTCGATGAGCCTCTTCTTTCCCAAGCATTAAATTTGTCTCATTCGCCAATTTTGTATGCTGATTCAGCTAGTTCTACCGTGAACGCCTCTGCTTTATCGATTGTCCTTCGCAAAGCCTCCACCGAGACCATCCTTCAGGCTGAAGCAACTATACGTTGCAAATCATGAGAACATACTAACAGCACTGAATAACAGTGTCTACACCTTAATTAAATAAGACGAACCGCCCACTGGCTATCGATACCCCAGAGAATCGAATACAAAACATTGTCTCTCACCCATAAGTGCTTGACCAATCAAGCCCCAAAATACCTGGCTGACAACTTCACCCGCAACATCTCATCGAGGCCAACCAGATCAGCCCAAACCCACAGTCTAAATGTCCCTAAACACAAGCTACAAAGAGCAGGCTGTCCAAGTTTCCCAGTCCTTGCCTCGAAACTCTGGAACTCCTTACCACTTGCTCTTAGAACTGAACCCTCCTACCACCGATTCAGACAAAATGCCAAAACCTGGCTCATCGCCAAAGAAGACTAACCCTTACCCTCACTCACCTGAGTCAGTTGTACATATATCTATTGACATACCTAGCCTACACACTTGTGAAACCATTTTGTGTAATCATACTATAAACTGACCTAACTGCCTTTTTCTGTATTGTATTTCCATGTTCCACAACGGACTGCACCAACTATGAATAACATGCACTACCAGAAGTATGCATATGTAATTATTGTCTTGTACTAGAACAACCGTGTGTATATAATAACCATGTATATTTTACCTGCTTGTAACCATGTCAAGCGCCCAGTTGCCCCAGGGCCAAGCCGCGCTATACAAAACAATAAACTAAACTAAACTAATATGAGGCCCTTGATACAAAAACGGAAACCCACACAGCTACACTAGGCAATATTGACGTGAAACTAGATTTGTTAGCTGCCTCAGTTAAAGAGCTGAAGGAAAGCCAGATGATACACCATTGGAGTCAAGGTGCATCCCCGTTAGAAGTGAAAAAGAAATCTCACACTGTGGCCCAGAAGTATGTATTTGAGGTGGGTTTCGACACAGAGGAATTAATTAATGTAAATTATGTGAATGGAAATGTGACGAGTTGTAATGCACAAGGTCAGCACTCAGTCGTTGAAATTTGTAACACGCAAGAGGCAGGGATTGTGTCTGTAGATGAACTACGGGAGCAAGTGTATGATTTGTTCCACTCAATCCATGGGAAAAAGAAGACAAAGTCAGGGGAAATGAGGGAAGCTAAGAAAACTAAAAATAAATTTAGGAAAAAAACAAAAACAAAAATCAAAACCTACCCTTGAAAACCGCAAAAACCCATACCAAAGTTTTTATTAACGCCCTAACCACACCAGCTAGAACAAAAATATCTAAACCGAAAAAACATGCAACCTTGTCGGAACAAGTGCAACCACAAATTTCAACGGAGGAAAACATAGAAGATCCGACGGTTTACTAAATTGTTCAACTTATTCTATCCCAACACTCCCAGATATTAATATGGAACAAGTGGTGCCGGAAGAGGTATGCAATACATCAGACCTAATCTTCACAGTGGACTGCCAGGATAAAGTGAGTGAGGTATTTGTTACCATGGAACAGAAAAGAACCTTTATCACAAATCATTGCAAGATGGGACCAGCCGTTCCCATCCAATTAAAGATGGACATAACAGAAGAACTCGATAGTGTTGTCAGCACAAGTTTAGGAACCCAACTAGATTTGACAAAAGAACACTTAGAACTAGCTCCAAAATGCACCCTGGGTGAGAAAAAAAGAAAACTTAAGGCATCCCTTATAAGGCCACAACTAACAGAGGTAAGGAATCTGATTCAGTCGCAAGACAAGTTAATCCTACATTTGAAGGATAGAAAGCAGGGGGACCCATTCCCTAATAGAACTACTATACTGACTGTATTTAAAAAGATAAAAAAAAAACGTGCAAAGAGTAGAATCAAGAGATATAGAAGCAATTCAGTTCCAAAGATCCAGTAAATTGGATACTGTCACCTTGATGGTCCTTTTCCAAATAGTGAAAGAAACAATTTGGAAAGAAAGACATTTATTAGCAGAGAAAGGCATCATACTGTCAATTATGAGTCGAAATGAGACCCCTAGATCCACACGAAAGCAGAATGCCAACTACGTTAATTAAGATCTTACTCAAAGAACTGTAAGCTTCAAATCAAGTAGTTTCAACAACATGAGCAAAAAAAGGACTGATTGTGAAGATGACAGTGACAAATTAAAACATGCAATATTTGAAGATAATAGCACTAAAACAAATCAACAAACCTCTTGGGCATGGCTTAGAAACACACTTAAGGATGAAAACAGTAAGCCAACACAGTAATGCCAAGAGAATGTAATTCAGTCCTGCAGGATGGCAGTGTGGAATACCAGAGGGTTTGCGCATCTGGTGGACATAAACAAATCACATCATCTGGCAACATGGCTGACTGCCCCCCCTATATGGTCAAATTATGATATTGTATGGATTCTAATGATTGCCCTTAAAAAAGAACTGAAAGGGAGCCTCACACCTTGGGCCTCGCCTCGCCTCACCCCTCGCCTCACCCCTGTATCCAGCTAGTCAAACTCATATTATCTGATGCCTGTAACTCGATGTTCTCCCCCACTGCCATTCTAAATGTATATTGGAATTCGGCTCCACTGAAAGAGGATGAACTCTTTAACCATTTAACACAATTATTGGATTTGGTGGCACATGAAAAGGAAAAATACACAGTTCTTGAAGTAGGTGAGTTAAATATTTCGTGCTATAGACAAAAGAGCAATCTGGCTAAAATAAAACCAAAAGGTGGTTACATTTGATGGAAGAACGAAATCTTACAATGTTGAATGGAACCTTTAATTTTTGTATTTTTTTTATTTGGATTTTATTTTGAATTTATTATATTAACAAGAACAAGGAAACATGAAGGTTGTACATTAAAATAAACGTCACATTCTCCCACCTCCCCCAATAAGGCTTCCTAACCTACAAAACTTTCCATCCCCCACACCCTCACCACCTCTGTGTTGGGTCTTCTTCATCATTCCAAGAGAAAATATCAACGTTCCGGTGTGATATAGCTGAGATTTAACATATGTTATGAACCAATTCTGTGGCTGGCACCATGGGTCTAGCGCCCTTATGAAATTGTCCTGTAAAGTAGGTCTTTCCAAGGATGAGGGTGCTCCCGCTCTGAACAAACCAGTTCACCCCTTCCAATACAGTATCAGTTGTTCGACCTTGGCTTTCCCCTATCCTTCCCCCATGTGTCTGGTCATGCATTCCCCCCTAATATCGCAAGTGGTTCTCACCTCCCATGAAGCTCTGCTGTTATCCTTTACATTGTACATATATTTATTGCAACATTAATCCACTCTTTCTTTGCCGGTCTCCTGGCGCCTTTCCACTTCAATACTAGGCAGGCCTGTGTGGCCAGCAGTAGGGGCCCCTCCACCCCATCAGCCTTCTAAATTCCCCATTGTCTTCCTCCATACCAAACAGTATCAACAACAGTGTTTTAATGCGCAGGATCACGTCTAAATCTTTGATCCACCCCATCATCCCAGAACACTTGAATATGGGGACATCCCCACCACATGTGCCAGTAGTCAGCCCTTTCTCCACACAGACGCCAGCACACTGGGCTTGCAGACTGGAACATCTTCGAAAACCTGACTGGGTCGTATTGCCACCTGTGGAGGAGCTTGATAGCATGCAGTTTATACTGACACAATATCATGGTCCGCGAGGCCCCCATGCACCCGGGTCAATTTCTCTTCCCATATCTTTTTCCCACCTCCGTCTCAAACTCTCTGTTGACAGCTTCCCTGCAGTCACCAGTGCACTGTACATGGCTATCAAGCCCTTTGTTCCCCTTCTTTTATCCAAGATCTGTTCAAAGGGAGTGAGGTCCCTCTGTATTCTCTCTTTCCATTTGTTGCTCGTGAGAACCCCTTCAATTGGAGATACGAAAAAACCGAAAGAACCCTTATGCCCAAGACTTCCTCCAGATCAGCGATTGTGAAAAAGGTTCCTGCCTTCCAAAGTTGACCCACCCTCTCCAGACCCGCCTCATACCACGTTTGTAATCTCTCAGGGTTCGGTATCACCTCCCAGACGCCTAGGGCCCAGAGATGACTCGGGGGAGACAGCCATGTGGTGATCCCTCACATGTCTGCCCTCTCCCTCCAAATTTCCCATATGGTTACAAGTAGCGGGTGTTCTCGGATTCTGCATGGCAGCGTGCTATTCGGTGCCCACAGCCATTCTGCCACAGTGGCAGGGGCTAAGTTAGTATTATCCTGTGCGAACCACTGGAGTTCCCTCTGCATCCTGAGATGGGGTGTAAGTATTCTCAGCTGTATTGATTCATAATATGTTTTCCGGGAGTCCCACCCCCCCATCTCTTTAGGTAGTGCCAGAACATCGTGAGCCACTCTCGCTTTCTTACCCTTCCACAGGAACTTAAGTATCGCCCCCTCGTTTCCCTGAAGAATGACTCTGGGACATGAATCAGGAGCATCTGGAATGCATACAAAAACCGCGGGAGGAAGACCATCTTTAGTGTGTTTAAGTGCCCCAACCAGGACATCATTAACTTTCTCCACTTATCCAGGTCACTTTGAAATCCTATTACTAGAGGAGGGAAGTTTGCCTCGAAAAGTTCCCCAATCTCCCTTGTAAGATTTATCCCCATATATTGCAGTGTGTCCCATTGAACCATTAACCCCAGAGGGGCAAATCTATTTGCCTCCCCTCGATCCTCCACCTTCAGCGGAAACAGTACTGGTTTTTCTCTATTAACCTTACAGCCAGATGGCACCCTGTATTGGTCAATGAACTGTAACACCCTTGGCACTGATGTTGAGGGGTTCTTGAGGTGCAACCACATTTCGTCCGTGTAGAGCGCCACTTTATACTCCAGTCCTCCTACTATAAGACCTTCCACTTGGTGGTTCCCTCTGATTTTCTGCACCAGCAGTTCTAGTGAGAGTGCAAATAAAATCGGCGACAGAGGGCAGCCCTGCCTTGTGCCCCTACTTAGATCAAACCAGCTTGAGTACTCCCCATTCACTGCTAATGACACCCTCGGGGAGGTGTACACCGCCATTACCCCACTCCTAAACCTGGACCCCAGTCCCACTTCTTCTATGACTGCTTCCAAGAAACCCCATTCCACTCTATCAAACGCCTTTTTGGCATCCACTGAGAGAAGGATCGGATCCCTCTCCATCTTCCGTGACTCATGGATCAAGTGCAAGGTCTTCCTCATTGTGTCTGCGCCTTGTCTTTCCATTATAAAGCCCACATGGTCCGAGTGTCTTAAGTGTAGCATATGTGCCTCGAGCCTGGCCGCCAGGACCCGTGTGTACATTTTGGCATCTATGTTCAGCAGAGAGATGGGGCGGTAAGACCCACATCTTTACCCCCTTTATGGATCACAGTTATTAACGCCCGGGAGAATGATCCTGGGGCTACCCCCGTCTCCAAGATCTCATTGAAAAGGTCTACCCTGAAGAGGAGAAGTGGGGAGATAAACGACTTATAAAAGCCTGCAGTATACCCATCTTCCCCAGGGGACTTTTTGAGAAGCAACCTCATCACTGCCCTCTTGACTTCCTCTGCCGTTATCAGACCTTCCAATAGTTCAGCCTTTTCCCGCGACAACCCCGGCATTAATGTTTCAGCCAAGTAGGATGATATGATACCCCTCTCTGGGTTGGCCTCAGCTTTGTACAGGGTCTCATATAATGTTGCAAATTCTTCCTGGATCCCCACCTTCTATGAGTCACCCAGTTCCTCCACTCCTCAATGACTTGCCACCCGCCTCTGCGATCGTTGCCCTGCAATCTGGCCGCCAGCAGTGCATCCGCCTTATCGCCCTTCTTGTAGAATTTTTGTCTGAGGAACTGTAGTTTCCTCATTATTTGGCCCTCTTCAAAGATTCTAAGCTCTTTCCTCTTCTACCTTGCCTCCTGGACTTTGTCCTCACTCCCCTCAGGAGTTCCCCATGCCGCTCTGTCAAGATGTATTATCTCCTCCCTCAGCCTGTTCTCAATTAAGGTCCTCTCCCCTTCTTTCCTAGCTCCCTCCCTGATGAGGAGTCCTCTCCACGTGGCCTTCCCTGCCTCCGAGACCGTTGTCGTATGGACCTCCCCGTATCATTAATTCTAAAATATTCCTCTATTTCTTCAGACATTTTGGCTTGGAACGCCAGGTCCTTCCATAGTGACTCATTGCAACTCCACTTTGAACCCCTGTGGGGTAGATCTACCCTGTTTAGATCCACAATTACCATGTCATGGTCCGACCAAGCGACCACTGAGATTTCAGCCCCCTTCCTAACATCCCACAGCCCCCGCGAAACATAGGTGTAATCGATTCTAGTGAATGTACCTGTTACACTTCGCCCTCAGCCGCACCACGTTCCCCGGGTTCTTCCTCGTTCCTCCCGTGTACACAAGGACAATTGGCAAGTTCCAGGTAACGCCAGAATAAGGGACAGGAAAGTGATCGCCCTTCATAAAGGGTTACGGCGCCGGCATGCACCCTTCTTATCGCGCTGGCAGCTGCCGTGGAAAATTGCTACACGAACTACATTACCCAGAAAACCTGTCAAGGGTTGTAGTTCCCGGCGTTGATATGGGAGCCTCATTTTCAAACGGTACGCCTTCTTGTTGTTACTTATTCCACAACGGCGTACTGAATGCTGCTTCTGTTTAAAGTTACAACCGGCATACTTTCCGAAGTGCTCTCTCTGTACCTTGATTTTGGAAGTTCCTGTTTTCCCGTGTACCGACCCTGCCTGCACACGGACTCCTTCTTCTTAAACCTTATTTTGATTTGCTTTATGACCGCCCGTGTACCAAACCTCTTGCCTGCTTCCTGGACTCTTGGATAGTGATTTTGCTGTGTTAATTGACCGCCCGTGTACCAGACCTCTTGCCTGCTTCCTGGACTCTTGGATAGTGATTACTCTGGTAAGAACAACTCTCTAATTGGAATCCCTCTTTCATCAGACTGTCATCACGTCTGTGGATTTTGACTTCATTTCTAAAGTGCATTTTGGAACGCTTTGCTGTGGTGCACCATCCCGAAACCAGTGCGACCCTCGTTCCGCTCGGGGATAGCTGCCTTACTAACCTTCCTTTTTTTTATTTTATACTTTCGTTGTTACCCAGGATTCTTTAAACCAATCTTACTTCCACCAGTGGTAAAGTATAGTTTTCTTGGTTTTCAATACTGGAGAGTTACACATTTAGCTATATACTAAAGCCTCTTTGCTTTATAGGTTGTTCCAGTTCTTTTGGCTTAAGGGGAGTTAAACCAGGTACTACTTAAGGGCTATAGTCTTGGGGAAACCAGATTTAGAATTGACATATAGTTTAACTTGTTATCCTTTCCTTTGCAGCCTGGGTTCGAGGCGGTGTGTTCTCCCCGCTCTTTTGATCGATCGGTCCCCTTGTCTGTACAGTTCAGCAGGTGGTCATATCGGTTTAAAGAGTTCTTTCCCTCACAGAGAGGAGGCTTGGGTGGAGGCTCCAACCCTTGCTCCTTCAAGACACTCCCCAGCACTAGAGGTCCGGCCTGTTTTACGTATTCCCCATTCTGTTGAGTAACAAAAACAGAAGCCATGGAAGAAGTCGATCCTTTAACCACCTTGGTTCGCTTGGTATCTGAACTTCGTTCTGATATGACAGCCGCACATAGTGCTATCCATCAAAGGATCGACACTTTGCAGAGTTTTCCAAGCCCCCACACCCTGGGGGTGGATACGTCTGCTGCTGCTGCATCAGGTTCGACCGTTCCTACAGCCTCTGCCTCTGGTTTTACAGCTACCCCGGTGCTTATGGCTACTCAGTTCCGACTGGCCCCCCGAGAACGTTTCTCTGGGGATCCTAAACATTATCGCTCGTTTATCAACCAGTGTAAATTACATTTCCTTTGTCGGCCCACTGCTTTTCCTAATTCTACTACTAAGGCAGCCTTTGTTCTCTCTCATCTTGGGGGTACAGCAGCCGCTTGGGCGAATCCGTTACTTGAATCCAATAGCTACGTCCTGTACGACTGTGATGCTCTCATCACTGCCATGAACAGAGTATTTGACACCCGCTATAAATCTCAGGCTACTGACCTGGAGTTCCTCAATCTGCGTCAAGGCACATCCTCTTTGTTTTCATACCTTACTAAATTTAACCAACTGGCGGCTGAAACCGATTGGCCGGAAGAGAAAAAATCAGCCGTGTTTTACAAAGGGTTGTTGGAAGAATTAAAGGACGTTTTGGCCACAGTACCAGTAGTTCCTACCACTTTTGGTGAATTGCTAGACCTGGTTTTACAAATAGACGCTAGAAGAACCGAAAGAAGGGGTGAACGTAAGTCACCAGTCCCTGTTACTCCTCAGGTGGACCAGTCTCTCCTTCTACCTTGCTTCCGGAACCTATGCAAATCGGGGCAGTAAGAGGTCCTTTGACTCCTGCACAACGGGATTATCGCAGATCACATAATTTATGTATGTATTGTGGATCTGCTGAACACCACTTGAAGGATTGCCCTAAGAGACCTGTCAAAAAGCCGGGAAACGCCAGAACCCGGCGATAGACAGGGTCCCTACACCGGGGGTGCTTTCCTTGGACTCTCATGGTGCTGTTTCTGCTCCTGTTAGCCTTCCTGTGGTGTTTACCACTGAGGGTAGTACTTTTTCTTCTTTGGCGATCATTGATTCTGGGGCCACCGGGAATTACATGGATTACGATTACGCCACAAGTAAGAATGTTTCAATTGTCTCTAAAGCCCAACCCGAGGCTGTTCACGCTGTGGACGGTACGTCTTTGATCTCTGGCCTAGTTACACAAAATACCTCCTTAATTCATATGCAAACAGAGGAAGGACATGCTGAGTCAATTTCCTTCGATCTAATTAAAGCCCCTCAATTCCAGGTCATCTTGGGCATCCCTTGGTTGCAACATCATAATCCGGCCATCGATTGGACAAGGAAAACCGTGCAGTTTCCTTCCACTGAGTGTAACGAAAAGTGTTTCCTAGACACTAGTGTGTCCCCTGAGTCTTCTTGTCGAGCCTTGGTAGCATCTATGTCTATAATTGGAGCCATCACTAAGTCTCCCGAAACTGAAATCCCTCCTGAATACAAGTCTTTTTGTGATGTGTTTGACAAAGGAGGGGCAGACCAATTGCCACCTCATAGGCCTTACGACTGCCCCATCGACTTACTGCCAGGTGCTAAGGTCCCGGCGGGTTTGGTCTATTCTCTTACGGTTCCAGAAGATAAGGTATTGAAGGAGTACATTGACAAGGCATTGGCCATTGGGTTCATTAGGCCTTCCAGGTCCCCTGCGGCCGCTCTGCTTTTTTTCGTCCCCAAGAAGGAGGGCGACCTCCGTCCCTGTATCGATTATAGGGCATTAAACGCGGTGACGATAAAAAAACAATATCCCCTCCCGCTTATTTCAGTGCTCTTAGACCAACTCGGTTCTTCTGTAGTCTTTACCAAGCTGGATCTTAGGGGTGCATATAACCTCGTTCGAATCAGGAAAGGGGACGAGTGGAAAACCGCCTTCAAAACACGCTATGGATTGTATGAATATTTGGTCATGCCATTTGGCCTCTGTAACGCCCCGGCCACTTTCCAGGCGTTCATGAATGATATATTCCATGACTGTTTGGATCAATTTGTGGTAGAATATTTGGACGATATCCTCATATATTCACCCTCCAGAGAGGAACACACAAGACACGTGCAAATTGTCTTGCAAAGGTTGAGGGAAAACCACCTATTTGTCAAAGCTGAAAAGTGTGTCTTCAACTCCACTGAGGTGGAGTTTCTTGGTTATGATCTAACTAGTCGGGGTATACGAATGAGTCGCTCCAAGGTTAAGGCTGTTTTGGACTGGCCCGTTCCTACATCGATTAAAGCCTTGCAATCCTTTTTGGGGTTCTCGAACTTCTATAGGCGCTTCATCTGTTCTTTTTCTTCTATATCTGCGCCGCTGACGGCTTTGACCAGTTCTAAGAAATCCTATCAATGGAACCAGGAGGCACAACGAGCCTTTGATGCCCTTAAAGCAGCATTCACTTCTGCTCCAGTGTTACAGCATCCTAATCCCTTACTCCCATTTTTGGTGGAGGCTGATGCTTCTGGCTCGGCTATTGGGGCAGTTCTATCCCAGAGATGTCCAGACTCGGGGGAAATCCATCCGATTGCATTCTTTTCATGGAAATTGACGCCTTATGAGCGCAACTATCCAATCACAGAACGAGAACTCCTAGCCATAAAAGACACTTTTTCCAAATGGCGGCATCATCTTTTGGGGGCTCGACATCAGGTCACGGTCTTTTCGGATCATCGGAGCCTTTTGGCATTTAAATCAATGAAATGTCTTACTGCCCGACAGGCTCGTTGGCATCTTTTCTTTTCCCAGTTTTATTTCACTATCACGTATCGACCGGCCCGATTGAATTCTTGTGCAGACGCTTTGTCACGCATTGCCTTCCATTCTGACAACAATATCTCTGGCAAACCTCTCCTGTTACCTTGTAACGTTGTTTGTGCCTGCACCCCTCAACCTAGCCTGCGGACTTTGATTTCGGATTGGGTCTCCGCACATAAGGAAGAGTGTGAAACTCTCAATCTTGATGTGGTTCAAGGCCTACCCTGCATTCAAGGACGCTTGTTTGTGCCTCCAGGTCAGGCACGCTTACGTGCTCTGGCTTGGTCTCATGACTCCTTAAGTGCGGCTCATCCGGGTCAGCAAAAGACGCTGGAGGCATTACGCCGTTGGTCCTGGTGGCCTACTATGTCAAGGGATGTGATTGACTATCTGGCATCCTGTTCAGTATATTCTCAATGCAAAGTCTCCCGTTCTAAACCTGTGGGTCTGTTACGCCCTCTCCCTGTGCCCCACAAACCATGGTACATGGTGCCTGTGGACTTTATTGTGGATTTACCTCCTGTGAAAGGCCTTGATACCATATGGGTGGTCATTGATTATTTCACCAAGATGGCATTGTTCATTCCCTGTTCAGGCCTGCCTTCTACTCCTGTCTTGGCTTCCCTTTTTCTCCAGAACGTTTTCCGGTTCTTTGGATTGCCTGCTATCCTGATTTCGGATCGTGGCTCTCAATTTACATCACGTTTCTGGAGGGCTTTGACTGCTTCATTGGGTATTGACGACCGGTTCAGTTCTGCTTATCATCCTCAGACGGACGGGCAAACCGAAAGAGTAAATGCCACCCTTGAACAATTTCTCCGGTGTCTCTGCCTTCGTTTTCAAGCATCCTGGTTGACGATGCTTCCTTCTGCTGAATTCGCTTACAATAATTCTATGCATACTGCCTCAGGGGTCTCGCCATTTTTTGCCCTATATGGTTGCCATCCACGGTCTTTGCCTTTTGATCCTACACTTCCCATTGACAACCTGGCGGCTCAGGATTGTGTCAGGGAACTGGTGACGACCCGTAGAACGGTTCGCTCACATCTACTTCAAGCTCAAGCAAGGGCAAAGAAAAATGCTGATCGTCACAGAAAACCGGCGCCTAATTATAAGGTGGGCATGAAAGTCTGGTTGTCCACCCGTAATTTGCGAATTCCTGGCAAACGCTTGTTGTTGCCTAGATTCGTGGGTCCTTTTCCCATTACTGAGATTATAAATCCGGTGGCTGTACGCCTTTCTTTACCTACCTCTTGGAATCAACATCCTGTATTTCACGTCTGTCTCCTGAAACCTTGTCCACCCTCTGTTCGGTTGCCCGATCGCCCTCCTCCGGTTCAGGTGGACGGGGATGATGAATATGAAGTGGCGGACATCCTGGATTTTCGTCTCCGTAGGGGGCGCCCCTTTTATTTGGTTGATTGGAAGGGGTACGGTCCCGAAGACAGGTCCTGGGAGCCTTTATGCAATATACATTCTCCGGCTCTCTTACGCCGTTTCCATGCTCGGAGGGAGTCTACGCCGCCTTTGGGGGTGGATGCTATTACACTTCGCCCTCAGCCGCACCACGTTCCCCGGGTTCTTCCTCATTCCTCCCTTGTACACAAGGACAATTGGCGAGTTCCAGGTAACGCCAGAATAAGGGACGGGAAAGTGATCGCCCTTCATAAAGGGTTATGGTGCCGGCATGCGCCCTTCTTATCACGCTGGCAGCTGCCGTGGAAAATTGCTACACAAACTACATTACCCAGAAAACCTGTCAAGGGTTGTAGTTCCCGGCGTTGATACGGGAGCCTCATTTTCAAACGGTACGCCTTCTTGTTGTTACTTATTCCACAACGGCGTACTGAACGCTGCTTCTGTTTAAAGTTACAACCGGCATACTTTCCGAAGTGCTCTCTCTGTACCTTGATTTTGGAAGTTCCTGTTTTCCCGTGTACCGACCCTGCCTGCACACGGACTCCTTCTTCTTAAACCTTATTTTGATTTGTTTTCTGACCGCCCCTGTACCAAACCTCTTGCCTGCTTCCTGGACTCTTGGATAGTGATTTTGCTGTGTTAATTGACCGCCCGTGTACCAGACCTCTTGCCTGCTTCCTGGACTCTTGGATAGTGATTACTCTGGTAAGAACAACTCTCTAATTGGAATCCCTCTTTCATCAGACTGTCATCACGTCTGTGGATTTTGACTTCATTTCTAAAGTGCATTTTGGAACGCTTTGCTGTGGTGCACCATCCCGAAACCAGTGCGACCCTCGTTCCGCTCGGGGATAGCTGCCTTATTAACCTTCCTTTTTTTTATTTTATACTTTCGTTGTTACCCAGGATTCTTTAAACCAATCTTACTTCCACCAGTGGTAAAGTATAGTTTTCTTGGTTTTCAATACTGGAGAGTTACACATTTAGCTATATACTAAAGCCTCTTTGCTTTATAGGTTGTTCCAGTTCTTTTGGCTTAAGGGGAGTTAAACCAGGTACTACTTAAGGGCTATAGTCTTGGGGAAACCAGATTTAGAATTGACATATAGTTTAACTTGTTATCCTTTCCTTTACAGCCTGGGTTCGAGGCGGTGTGTTCTCCCCGCTCTTTTGATCGATCGGTCCCCTTGTCTGTACAGTTCAGCAGGTGGTCATATCGGTTTAAAGAGTTCTTTCCCTCACAGAGAGGAGGCTTGGGTGGAGGCTCCAACCCTTGCTCCTTCAAGCAACTCCCCAGCACTAGAGGTCCGGCCTGTTTTACGTATTCCCCATTCTGTTGAGTAACAAAAACAGAAGCCATGGAAGAAGTCGATCCTTTAACCACCTTGGTTCGCTTGGTATCTGAACTTCGTTCTGATATGACAGCCGCACATAGTGCTATCCATCAAAGGATCGACACTTTGCAGAGTTTTCCAAGCCCCCACACCCTGGGGGTGGATACGTCTGCTGCTGCTGCATCAGGTTCGACCGGTCCTACAGCCTCTGCCTCTGGTTTTACGGCTACCCCGGTGCTTATGGCTACTCAGTTCCCACTGGCCCCCCCAGAACGTTTCTCTGGGGATCCTAAACATTATCGCTCGTTTATCAACCAGTGTAAATTACATTTCCTTTGTCGGCCCACTGCTTTTCCTAATTCTACTACTAAGGCAGCCTTTGTTCTCTCTCATCTTGGGGGTACAGCAGCCGCTTGGGCGAATCCGTTACTTGAATCCAATAGCTACGTCCTGTACGACTGTGATGCTCTCATCACTGCCATGAACAGAGTATTTGACACCCGCTATAAATCTCAGGCTACTGACCTGGAGTTCCTCAATCTGCGTCAAGGCACATCCTCTTTGTTTTCATACCTTACTAAATTTAACCAACTGGCGGCTGAAACCGATTGGCCGGAAGAGAAAAAATCAGCCGTGTTTTACAAAGGGTTGTTGGAAGAATTAAAGGACGTTTTGGCCACAGTACCAGTAGTTCCTACCACTTTTGGTGAATTGCTAGACCTGGTTTTACAAATAGACGCTAGAAGAACCGAAAGAAGGGGTGAACGTAAGTCACCAGTCCCTGTTACTCCTCAGGTGGACCAGTCTCTCCTTCTACCTTGCTTCCGGAACCTATGCAAATCGGGGCAGTAAGAGGTCCTTTGACTCCTGCACAACGGGATTATCGCAGATCACATAATTTATGTATGTATTGTGGATCTGCTGAACACCACTTGAAGGATTGCCCTAAGAGACCTGTCAAAAAGCCGGGAAACGCCAGAACCCGGCGATAGACAGGGTCCCTACGCCGGGGGTGCTTTCCTTGGACTCTCATGGTGCTGTTTCTGCTCCTGTTAGCCTTCCTGTGGTGTTTACCACTGAGGGTAGTACTTTTTCTTCTTTGGCGATCATTGATTCTGGGGCCACCGGGAATTACATGGATTACGATTACGCCACAAGTAAGAATGTTTCAATTGTCTCTAAAGCCCAACCCGAGGCTGTTCACGCTGTGGACGGTACGTCTTTGATCTCTGGCCTAGTTACACAAAATACCTCCTTAATTCATATGCAAACAGAGGAAGGACATGCTGAGTCAATTTCCTTCGATCTAATTAAAGCCCCTCAATTCCAGGTCATCTTGGGCATCCCTTGGTTGCAACATCATAATCCGGCCATCGATTGGACAAGGAAAACCGTGCAGTTTCCTTCCACTGAGTGTAACGAAAAGTGTTTCCTAGACACTAGTGTGTCCCCTGAGTCTTCTTGTCGAGCCTTGGTAGCATCTATGTCTATAATTGGAGCCATCACTAAGTCTCCCGAAACTGAAATCCCTCCTGAATACAAGTCTTTTTGTGATGTGTTTGACAAAGGAGGGGCAGACCAATTGCCACCTCATAGGCCTTACGACTGCCCCATCGACTTACTGCCAGGTGCTAAGGTCCCGGCGGGTTTGGTCTATTCTCTTACGGTTCCAGAAGATAAGGTATTGAAGGAGTACATTGACAAGGCATTGGCCATTGGGTTCATTAGGCCTTCCAGGTCCCCTGCGGCCGCTCTGCTTTTTTTCATCCCCAAGAAGGAGGGCGACCTCCGTCCCTGTATCGATTATAGGGCATTAAACGCGGTGACGATAAAAAACCAATATCCCCTCCCGCTTATTTCAGTGCTCTTAGACCAACTCGGTTCTTCTGTAGTCTTTACCAAGCTGGATCTTAGGGGTGCATATAACCTCGTTCGAATCAGGAAAGGGGACGAGTGGAAAACCGCCTTCAAAACACGCTATGGATTGTATGAATATTTGGTCATGCCATTTGGCCTCTGTAACGCCCCGGCCACTTTCCAGGCGTTCATGAATGATATATTCCATGACTGTTTGGATCAATTTGTGGTAGAATATTTGGACGATATCCTCATATATTCACCCTCCAGAGAGGAACAAACAAGACACGTGCAAATTGTCTTGCAAAGGTTGAGGGAAAACCACCTATTTGTCAAAGCTGAAAAGTGTGTCTTCAACTCCACTGAGGTGGAGTTTCTTGGTTATGATCTAACTAGTCGGGGTATACGAATGAGTCGCTCCAAGGTTAAGGCTGTTTTGGACTGGCCCGTTCATACATCGATTAAAGCCTTGCAATCCTTTTTGGGGTTCTCGAACTTCTATAGGCGCCTCATCTGTTCTTTTTCTTCTATATCTGCGCCGCTGACGGCTTTGACCAGTTCTAAGAAATCCTATCAATGGAACCAGGAGGCACAACGAGCCTTTGATGCCCTTAAAGCAGCATTCACTTCTGCTCCAGTGTTACAGCATCCTAATCCCTTACTCCCATTTTTGGTGGAGGCTGATGCTTCTGGCTCGGCTATTGGGGCAGTTCTATCCCAGAGATGTCCAGACTCGGGGGAAATCCATCCGATTGCATTCTTTTCATGGAAATTGACGCCTTATGAGCGCAACTATCCAATCACAGAACGAGAACTCCTAGCCATAAAAGACACTTTTTCCAAATGGCGGCATCATCTTTTGGGGGCTCGACATCAGGTCACGGTCTTTTCGGATCATCGGAGCCTTTTGGCATTTAAATCAATGAAATGTCTTACTGCCCGACAGGCTCGTTGGCATCTTTTCTTTTCCCAGTTTTATTTCACTATCACGTATCGACCGGCCCGATTGAATTCTTGTGCAGACGCTTTGTCACGCATTGCCTTCCATTTTGACAACAATGTCTCCGGCAAACCTCTCTTGTTACCTTGTAACGTTGTTTGTGCCTGCACCCCTCAACCTAGCCTGCGGACTTTGATTTCGGATTGGGTCTCCGCACATAAGGAAGAGTGTGAAACTCTCAATCTTGATGTGGTTCAAGGCCTACCCTGCATTCAAGGACGCTTGTTTGTGCCTCCAGGTCAGGCACGCTTACGTGCTCTGGCTTGGTCTCATGACTCCCTAAGTGCGGCTCATCCGGGTCAGCAAAAGACGCTGGAGGCATTACGCCGTTGGTCCTGGTGGCCTACTATGTCAAGGGATGTGATTGACTATCTGGCATCCTGTTCAGTATGTTCTCAATGCAAAGTCTCCCGTTCTAAACCTGTGGGTCTGTTACGCCCTCTCCCTGTGCCCCACAAACCATGGTACATGGTGTCTATGGACTTTATTGTGGATTTACCTCCTGTGAAAGGCCTTGATACCATATGGGTGGTCATTGATTATTTCACCAAGATGGCATTGTTCATTCCCTGTTCAGGCCTGCCTTCTGCTCCTGTCTTGGCTTCCCTTTTTCTCCAGAACGTTTTCCGGTTCTTTGGATTGCCTGCTTTCCTGATTTCGGATCGTGGCTCTCAATTTACATCACGTTTCTGGAGGGCTTTGACTGCTTCATTGGGTATTGACGACCGGTTCAGTTCTGCTTATCATCCTCAGACGGACGGGCAAACCGAAAGAGTAAATGCCACCCTTGAACAATTTCTCCGGTGTCTCTGCCTTCGTTTTCAAGCATCCTGGTTGACGATGCTTCCTTCTGCTGAATTTGCTTACAATAATTCTATGCATACTGCCTCAGGGGTCTCGCCATTTTTTGCCCTATATGGTTGCCATCCACGGTCTTTGCCTTTTGATCCTACACTTCCCATTGACAACCTGGCGGCTCAGGATTGTGTCAGGGAACTGGTGACGACGCGTAGAACGGTTCGCTCACATCTACTTCAAGCTCAAGCAAGGGCAAAGAAAAATGCTGATCGTCACAGAAAACCGGCGCCTAATTATAAGGTGGGCATGAAAGTCTGGTTGTCCACCCGTAATTTGCGAATTCCTGGCAAACGCTTGTTGTTGCCTAGATTCGTGGGTCCTTTTCCCATTACTGAGATTATAAATCCGGTGGCTGTACGCCTTTCTTTACCTACCTCTTGGAATCAACATCCTGTATTTCACGTCTGTCTCCTGAAACCTTGTCCACCCTCTGTTCGGTTGCCCGATCGCCCTCCTCCGGTTCAGGTGGACGGGGATGATGAATATGAAGTGGCGGACATCCTGGATTTTCGTCTCCGTATGGGGCGTCCCTTTTATTTGGTTGATTGGAAGGGGTACGGTCCCGAAGACAGGTCCTGGGAGCCTTTATGCAATATACATTCTCCAACTCTCTTACACCGTTTCCATGCTCGGAGGGAGTCTACGCCGCCTTTGGGGGTGGATGCTATTACACTTCGCCCTCAGCCGCACCACGTTCCCCGGGTTCTTCCTCGTTCCTCCCTTGTACACAAGGACAATTGGCGAGTTCCAGGTAACGCCAGAATAAGGGACGGGAAAGTGATCGCCCTTCATAAAGGGTTATGGTGCCGGCATGCGCCCTTCTTATCGCGCTGGCAGCTGCCGTGGAAAATTGCTACACGAACTACATTACCCAGAAAACCTGTCAAGGGTTGTAGTTCCCGGCGTTGATACGGGAGCCTCATTTTCAAACGGTACGCCTTCTTGTTGTTACTTATTCCACAACGGCGTACTGAACGCTGCTTCTGTTTAAAGTTACAACCGGCATACTTTCCGAAGTGCTCTCTCTGTACCTTGATTTTGGAAGTTCCTGTTTTCCCGTGTACCGACCCTGCCTGCACACGGACTCCTTCTTCTTAAACCTTATTTTGATTTGTTTTCTGACCGCCCGTGTACCAGACCTCTTGCCTGCTTCCTGGACTCTTGGATAGTGATTTTGCTGTGTTAATTGACCGCCCGTGTACCAGACCTCTTGCCTGCTTCCTGGACTCTTGGATAGTGATTACTCTGGTAAGAACAACTCTCTAATTGGAATCCCTCTTTCATCAGACTGTCATCACGTCTGTGGATTTTGACTTCATTTCTAAAGTGCATTTTGGAACGCTTTGCTGTGGTGCACCATCCCGAAACCAGTGCGACCCTCGTTCCGCTCGGGGATAGCTGCCTTACTAACCTTCCTTTTTTTTATTTTATACTTTCGTTGTTACCCAGGATTCTTTAAACCAATCTTACTTCCACCAGTGGTAAAGTATAGTTTTCTTGGTTTTCAATACTGGAGAGTTACACATTTAGCTATATACTAAAGCCTCTTTGCTTTATAGGTTGTTCCAGTTCTTTTGGCTTAAGGGGAGTTAAACCAGGTACTACTTAAGGGCTATAATCTTGGGGAGACCAGATTTAGAATTGACATATAGTTTAACTTGTTATCGTTTCCTTTACAGCCTGGGTTCGAGGCGGTGTGTTCTCCCCGCTCTTTTGATCGATCGGTCCCCTTGTCTGTACAGTTCAGCAGGTGGTCATATCGGTTTAAAGAGTTCTTTCCCTCACAGAGAGGAGGCTTGGGTGGAGGCTCCAACCCTTGCTCCTTCAAGCAACTCCCCAGCACTAGAGGTCCGGCCTGTTTTACGTATTCCCCATTCTGGTGAGTAACAGTACCATGCGGGCTGAGTAGAAGGTGTACCCCTTCTCATTCGGGTGATGATGCCGCCATTCGTCCCTGAG
This sequence comes from Ambystoma mexicanum, assembly GCF_040938575.1. Lineage (NCBI taxonomy): Eukaryota > Metazoa > Chordata > Amphibia > Caudata > Ambystomatidae > Ambystoma > Ambystoma mexicanum. The sequence continues at coordinate 727,063,952 of NC_090925.1, forward strand.
CCCATAGACCCCCAACAGCTCCGTGACCGCTGCATGCCCCTACCAGGATGATTCTGCATTCCCCTCCCGCCTCCCTGCCTATCGAGCTTAGTGTCAGCCCATAAGTTGAAGTCACCCTCCAGAATTATGACCTGAAGCCTCAAGCACCATTTTCGGGAGAGTTTTCAACAAAAAACGCAGCTGGTTAGGGCAGTATAGCGTCGAAAGGGTAAAGCAGAAATTCCATATATTCCCCATAATCATAAGGACCCTACCCTCTGTCTGTCCAGACCCTGGTCACCTCCATTCCCAGCCCCCTCCCGAGACGTATCCCCACCCCCACCTTCCTCAGAGGACCCGAACCACAGTGCGTCTGGCCCACTGTCCCCCCCCGGATCTTCTGTTCCTCTCCTTTAGCATACTTCGTCTCCTGGAGGAACATTGCATCTAACCCCATCCTATGGAATTCCCTGGCTACCAATGACCTTTTTGAGGGAGAATTCATCCCTTTGACATTTAACGTCCCCACCCTGAGATGGGAATCCGCTTGCACCCCAAGAGTCACTGCCATTCACTACCTACCACACCCATCTCACTCTTCACCACCCCTAGCCGCCACAACCAAGACTCTGCCTTCACACTTCCATAACGATAAAACTTGAAGAAGACTCCATTGCCGACCCCCTCCCCCATTGCCGACCCCATCCTTCTCTCCCTTCCAAACAGCCCCTTCCCCACCCTCCCCCTAAAGGCCATCCGACACCAGCCGGTTAACATCACCGGACTAAGTTCGGACCACCAGTTGGGACCGTCGCCTCCCGGTCCTTCCCACATTCCATCCCCTTACCTTTGAGCTCCCTCCCACCTTCTCCCAGCCTTTCCTGGCTGTGTGAATCGAGTCTTTCTTGGACTCTGAGAGTCGTCACATCCATCTACCCCCTAACAAACCACCTCCCCCTTAAGCTCTCATAGGGTCCCATTCTCTTCTGCGGGTCTCCCCACCACCCGCTTGCCCAAATCGTCCCCAGCATGTATACCAGTTAGACTTCAAGAGTCCACCGCAGGGGAGGTGTTCAACTTCCTGTACTTCCTGGAACCTGGTATCCGTCTCCTTTTCAGCCCCTGGATCCACTGTGCCTGTCGTCTTCCGACCTTTCCACACAGTTTCTCTCATCCTCTGGTGCGCCCAGAAAGTCAGTCAACGCTCTCCTGATATCTTGTTCCATTCTCAGTATGTGCTTCTGACCATTCAGTTCGAATGTAAGGGAGAACGGAACCCCCCATCTATACCGCACTCCCTTGTCCTGAAGCCACTTCGTCAGGGGCATGCACATTCGCCTCCGTGCAAGAGTCAATGAGGACAAGTCCTGGAAGATTGTCACTCTTGCGGAGTCCAGGGTACCTGGACCATTCTGTTTTGCTTTCTCCAGGATTTTCATCTTGTCACTAAAATTGTGAATCCGCACTAACACGGAGCTGGGCCCTCCTGGGGCACCCTCCGCCCTGTGAATCCTATCAATCTTGGCCTCGTCAATGGAGTCGTCTTCAAAAACCAGCTTTGTGATCTCATGAAGAGTCCTCCTCCGGTCCAGTACCGACTCCCCATCCATATCCGGAATACCGAAAAGCCTCAGGTTGTTCTGCCTTTTCGCAGTTTTCGAGATCATCCATTTTTATCAGAACTTCTTCATCACATGCCTCTATGTCCTGTATCCTTCGGTCCATTTGTGTCTCCAGGGTGAACAAGGAGGTCTGGTTGTGTTCTACTTCCTCCAGAAGCTGCTCCATCCTATCAATCCTCTGGGTGATTGTGTCTACCCTTCCTCCGATGTCCGCCCTTATGTTACATATTTCTTCGAGCAGGGCAGACACGTCTTTTTTAGCTGCAGCAGCATCCTCCGGCGTGGTAGCCATTTTAGTCTGTGGTGTGGCCTCTTGGCTGGGGCGAGGCGGGAATACTTATATGTGGCTAGATTCTGTTTCGCTTCCATACACTGTCTTCCTCGTTCCCATTTGCAGCATTAATAAATGCACTCCGCCTGAGCGGTCCAGCGTACCACTGTCATCGGTTGTGTGCCGCTGTGAAGTCCACATTGCCTTTGCACCCCTCCCCGGGAATAATGCCACTGCTTATTTTCAGTGAGTTCGTAGGCTCCTAGACCAGTGGACCACTGCACCTCTATCAGCACCACTGTAGCGGGCACACGCCCCTTTGTAGGGGACCCACACCGCAGCAGTGCAGATTTCTTACTCTTTGTTCATTGTCTTGCCCCTTTCCGGGGGAGACAGTCTGCTTCCTTTATTGTCCTTCTCCACCCTAGATCCACCAATGGGGGGAACACTCCCTGCCGATTCAGGATACCAGGATCCAGCTACTGGGTACCCCTTTTAGGCCCGGGAGAAGGGCACACGCCCCAAGGCCGGGCGAGGAGGTCCCAACCCTCCCTGGGCGCACAGCAGGACCCTGCACACCGTTCCTGGAGCAAGCGGGGGGGGGCAGGTCCTGGCGTGGATGATTGCTGGCAGACTCTTCCTACTAGTCTTCACTGGGGGCTGTGGTCTCAGAGGCAAGCCCCACGGAGAAACAGCAGTGGATGTAGTTACCCTGCTCACCTTGGCCGTCTCACAACTGTCCGCAGAGCCTGGGGGTGTGCCTCAGTCTCTTTGTCCCCTGGGGCCACCACGTGTTATGTTATAAGTACAGTGGCAGCACTTGGCGCTTAGGCCCTCACCAAGGGCCCTTTCCGTTATATACTTAACATTGTGCCCCGATTGCACAGCCAACGTGGCATTTCCCCCGTGTCCGGGCTCTCCACTTCACACCCACACCTATACTTATGCCAGTCTCCTAGCTGAAGAGAGGGCGTAGACCTCAGAACTCTCGTAACTTGGTCCGGAGGTTTCGTTCCGGGGGACGGGGTGTGGGCACCACCCGCAAGTTCCCGCCTCCTCTCCGGACAGTCCGCTATGCTTCCCTGTGGGCGGAGTGAAGCTGGGCATCAGCGGGCGCATGCTTCACATAGCAGGCCAAACGCTCTCCTCATTCTCCCAGCACCGTTCGCACGGTCGGGGGACTCGCAGCCTAGCGGTCCACTCCTCGACTTTGGACCTCCAGGCCCACGGAGATCCACACCCTGAGGGGCCCCGGGGCTACACCCAATACTGCTCACCTTCAGGGCTCCCCGCCATTTTAACTGCGCAGGGAGGAGGCAACCCTCCAGTGATCCGGGGTTCCTCCTGCTGCGCCTTCACTTGCCGCAGCACCCTGGACCCGAGTCTGGCGTGCCGCGCGCACACCTCTTTGTGTCTCTCACCATCGCCAGCCTGCATTCGCCGCCTGAACCTACTCCCAGTTGCCTCTGTTGCCTGCCTTGACGAGGCCCCCCCCCGGGTGTCGGGGGCACCCTGCAGATGAGTCCCTTGTCCCACACCCTTCGCCGAGCCTGGGCGGGCTGAAAGGGTGCCAACTCTTCCACAAACGCAGCTCCAAGAAAGCGGGATTTCGCTTTCACTTTCCCTGCAGGATGCAGGGGCCAGTTCACAGCAAATCCCGGCCCGATTTTTTTTCTGCTTTTGGGGCAGGGGACGCAAGGGTACTTCCCACATGCCCCTGACTGGTCTTTATTGGGGGGGTATAAGTGAGGGCTGAAGCCACTTAAAAGGACAGCTGGGCAGAGAGCTACTCGGAGGCTCCCTGCATCCGCGCACCCCCTGGTGGCCTCGGAACCTTTAATGATGATATCCCGCCAAAATCAACTTGGAAAAGCAAAAACGCCTCTGCTATTTAGATTATGTGTTTGTATCTACACATTCTATACCAGCAGTGCTTAACTTTAAAGTCATTACATCTCTAAAAAGCGACCATAATGCATTGGAAACAACCTGGTGGAAAGTGTCCTCATTACCATCTCAATACTACAAGCATCAGATTCAGTTGTTCCATGGCTTATATAGAATCAAATGGACAGCACCTAAGCTAAATAGCCTTATAGAAAAGCTCAGACATGATGATACCTGTGTAGACATAGATGGTATTTATTTATTTATGGTATTTTTTACACGCCCAAACCCGGAGGTATCACAGCGTCAGTTACAAGGAATGCTTATCTGGTTACAAAGTTCTAGACACATATACAAAAAGGAAATCATTTACAGCACAGGAAATATTTGTCAAGGTACAAATAAGTTATTATAATGCAATTATTTACAACAGATTACAGCAGCATTGGAAGGCTTTGAACTCATTGTGGCAAATTAAGTGCCTAATGGTTAGAATTTGTTAAAGAGCCAACTCTTGATGAGTTTCTTAAAGCGTTGGTGAGAGGGCTAATTTCCGATGTGCATGGGAAGGGAAGATCTTAGGTGCAGCGACTGGTAAACTGGCCCCCCCAGCCCTAGAACTCTTGAATCTCGGGGCAAATAGGTGAGACACATTTGTTGAGGTAGGCGGGTGCATCATTGCTTATACATTTGTGTGTGATGATCAGTGTCTTATAAAGGATTCTGGCTTGAATGGGTAACCAGTACACTCCTCTCCTAACATGGGAGATATGGTCATTTCATTTTAGACCTACTGCTGCCCGTAGGGCTTTGTTTTGTAGAAGTTGCAGCTTGGCTGAATTGGTGCTTATAGTTCCTAGTAAGAGGATGTTACAATAGTAAAGTTTGGAGAGTATGAGGGCTCGGGCTAGGGTGAGACAGCTTTGTGGGGTCAGAAATTGGCAGCTGAGTGCGATGAGTTTGGCTGTATATGCTGTTGCAGAGGAGAGGGCACTGATATGTTTGGTCATGGTAAGATTGTTATCTAGATAAACTCCAAGTGGTTTGACCTGTTTGAGAACTGGGATGGGTGTTCCGTCAGTGGTGATGTATGAGTAGTCGGGATGGAGGGTTTCTTTTAGTCGGGAAGGGGTACCCACAATGAGAATCTCAGTTTTCTCGTCGTTTAGACGAAGGCTATTTATGGCCATCCAATTTTGAATGTTGGCATACTTCTTGTTGATGTTTGTGGTGTCTAGGTCGTGGTTGCCTATAATAGGGATCAGGATCTGTGTGTTGTCTGCAAAGTTGGTATAAGTAACACCCTTGGCGTCAAGTGCAGCAAACAGGAGTTTAGTGTATGCATTATAGAGGGTGGGTTGAAATGCAGGAACCTTGGGATACCTCGAGGGATACTGGGATAGGATCAGCAGCCTCATCACCTATGGCCATGCTTGAGGTGCGTTCCGAGAGAAAGGACTTGCCCCAGAGGGTGGCATCAGGGGAGAAAATGAAATTTTCTGATAGCGCTATACATAGTTTGTCGTGGTCAACCAGATCAAAGGCGGTGGATAGGTCCAGTAAAAGGAGGATGCATAGTTTGCCTGAGTCTCTTAGGGAGTCCATCTGAATTTTGAGATCTAATAGAGCCGTTTCTGTACTGTGTTTTGGTCAGAAGCCAGATTGTCTGCTCCTAGTAGGTGATTTGTTTCTAGGTACTCTTGGACTTGGGTGTATGCTATTTTGTCAATTATTTTTAATAAGAAGGGGACCATAGTAATGGGTTGGTAGTTCGTGGGTATGTCCAGGTCCAGGGAAGGTTTTTGAGAAGTGGTGTGACCCAGGCTTCTTTGATGTTGGCAGGGACTGAGTTTGGGGTGAATGAGGCATTGATGAAGTTGGTAATGGTGGGTGCTAGTGTGGCGGCACAAAGTTTAACTAATCAGACAGGGAAGCTATCCTCTTTACAGTTAGATGGTTTCAGGGTGGCAATGGTGTTGAGGGCCTGGTCTATGGTGGCAGAAGTTAATTTGAATTCGGGGGGCTGTGTTACCATCGTCAGCGTCAGGTAATATGTGGGGGGGTACATTTACTTGCCAATAGATTCCTTTTCGTTCATATTTTCTGTTGACGAGTGTGTATTTTTGTGGTAAGCGCGTTCTGGTTGGTGGTATACCAAGCGTTGCTGGAGGAGTCGGGGGTGAGTTAGGGAAATAGGGTTTCCAGTTCTCTAAGAATAGCAAACAGTTCTTCGGTATTGGAGGAGGCGTTGTGTATGTGGATATTGAGCGTGTTGGCTTTATGGGCTATCACCACTCATTTGTAGGTTTTGTTGGCTGCTAGAAGTGTATAAGTTAGGGTGGTCGCAGGAGATTTTTTTGTGTTGGTGCTCAAGTGATCTTTGCTGCGACAAAGTGCTGTGAGCTCTTCATTGAACCAGAAGTTGGATCGTTTGGCAGGTCGGGGTATTTTAGTAGCAAGCAGGGCTACTACATCAATAGTAGCTTTCAAGCATGAGTGGTAAGTCGCAGAAATGCTATCTGGGTTGGTTTTTGTTGGTGGGTGGGCCTTGAGTGTATCAGCCAGGATGGGGACAAGATTTTCTGTTGTCAATTTGCGGGTGTTTCTCACCGAGATGGGGAGGGGAGATGGTTGGGGGGCAATTGGATTTTTGTGGATAGTACATCAAAACTTATTAGGTGGTGTCTGACCAGATGATTTCAGTGATTGATTTAAGCGATAAAGCTACATTAAGTGTTAGGATCCAGTCTAGAATTCTGCCTTTGCAATGGGTGGCGGCGTTAACTATCTGAGCAAAATGCTTTTCTTTGAAGGCCAAAGTGAATGCAGTAACTTTCTGATCTGATATGTCGTTGTATCCAAGTTTGAGGTCACCTAAAATAATAAACTTGGTGTTAGGCTTAAGGATGGGAATGATGAGCAGTGGAATGTCTAGTTCAGGGTGGTTAACATTATTTGGTTGTCTGTAGACAATGATGATGTTAATGGTGATTTTGTGTTCTGTTGTGAGTTTAAGGAGAACTTCATAACCTGACACCATGTTTAGTCAGTAGGTGTCATGATCTCTGCTTCCAAAAGATCAGGACTTGCCCGACTCCCTTGGAAGCAGACCCATAACCCCGGTTCTGAGTGCCAGCCAGTCCCAATTGGGACCTTTTGGACCCTGTCCTGGCGCCAGTGGCACCAGGCTCATAAAGATGCCCAGTCCCAGCGCTGGAAGCGCCGGGCTCATAATGCTTGGGTGGACTTACCTGCAGCAGACCATGCTGCTTACTTACCTGCCAGTTGAGCCCCTGATCCTCTTCTGTTTGGGACTACTTTTCCTGTTGGGTGGGGCAGGAGCCACTCCCTAGGTTCAGAACACTGGAACTCTTCTGGAAAGCAGGAACTCTTTTCTCACCTAGGCGACGCTGTGGAAGGAGACACCTAAGCACTACAGGAGGCTATTTAAACCACACCCGATGGATGAATCTTGCTTTGCGTTATTCTGCATTCTCTGCAGCAGAACGCTCATCGTGTCTTCTGCTTATGATCCTGGGCCTAAGGGAACAAAGGCTTATCATCCTGGAATCCAGTCTTCAGCAGCATCTGTAAAGACAAAGAAAGAACAGGTTAGCACTACGGTCTTCAGTGGCAGCGCATCTCTTACCTGGTCCATCGGCTGTCACCAACGCCTCGCGCTGCATTCCGGCATCTGAAAGACAAAGGCTTACCTACTCTTCGCATGCTCCGGAGGTCTTCGCACTGCATTCCGGCATCTGAAAGACAAAAGCTTACCAGCTCTTCGCACACTCCGGAGGCCTTCAGCGCTGCATCCCGCATCTGAAAGACAAAAGAAGGTGCGTTTAAAGACATTGGGCAACTTTATTACTCACGTGCCATTACTCCTTCCCACGCCGGATCCAGTGGGCATTCCAGCACCCTTCAGCTTCTCTAAAGCTCCGAACTTGTACCTGCAAGATAAAAGGGACAGTTAGTGCGCATCGTGAAGCAGGCTACAAGCGCTTACTTACATGCTTCCAGGCGCTTCTATTCCTCACGCGGGTTCGATCCTCAACTCTCATCAGCCCGCCATCCGCCATCGCCGGAACCCTACAAAACAAGAGATATCATTACAAAAGACTCTTAAGACATTTGAAGTGCCCAGAACTTACCGTTTGTGCAGTTAACGACGGACAGCAGTCCTCTGAGGTCAAGAGGCCTGCACCCTTATCCAGTGAAGAAACTGGTTACGGCACCCTGCCCCGAGGCAGATGGAGAGCTCGGCGTTCACTTACCTAAGGTGAGGGCGTTAACCTTTGGGGTTCTACAGGAGAAGAGAAAGGGAAGAGGAGAGAGGCACCCAATAACCCCAGTTCATTAATCCCATATTTTCTACCTGCAGACATCTTACTCTTCGAGTCAGACATACAGTGCACAGAGGTCCAGCCCAAAGAGCCAACCGTGTGTTACACATCACCTTTGAAGATACAGCATTCACCCAGTCAAGACCGGCGCCTCTGCGGGAATCAGGTGAGCGTTACAGAACGCAAAGCCTACCGCAAAACTCCCACCCAGGCGCTATGGAAACCTCGGATACCGACCAGCTAGCCCAGTTACTTGGGGAACTTAGAGCAGAAGTGCATGCAGCCCGTCAGGAAACGAATGCTCTAAGAAGGGAACTGATTATTTCCAAGGAGCGAACAGACGATCTCGCTAGACAATTGCTACAGTCACAAGCTGGACAAACTCCGTTACCCGCATCAGGGGCAAATCTTCCTTCAACATCCTCTACGAACCCAGTGCAGATCAACCTACCTGGGAATGTACCCCTGGCTCCGCCCGAACGATTTTCTGGTGACCCAAAGAGGTTTGCAGTATTTATTAAACAGTGCCGGTTGCACTTCTTATGCCGGCCAGCGGCCTTTCCAACTGATCAAGCTAAGGTAGCTTTCGTGCTTTCGTACCTTAGTGGCAATGCGGCAGACTGGTCGATCCCTCTAGTTAATCAAGATGATCCGGTTCTCCATGATTTTCAAGCTTTTCAGCTCAGTATGGAAAAACTGTTTGCAAGACATTCACAGGGGCAGGCCTTGGACAATGAGCTCCTTTCATTGCGACAGGGTAATCAAGACCTCTTAGCTTATATTGCGTCTTTCAACAGACTGATAGTGGAAACTCGATGGCCTGAGGACAAAAGGATTACGCTGTTTTATAGAGGTCTACGTGGAGAGCTCAAAGATGTGTTAGCCCAAGTAGTGAATCCCCCGCAAGACTGTTCGGACTATATTGACTTAGTCGTTCAAATTGACCACAGACTGCAGAACAGGAAGGCCGATCGTTCCAAGTTTGATGCTCGAGTATTTTCCAAACCACCAACTCTTACCAAAGGAGTAGACTCCGGGGAACCCATGCAAATAGGGGGCCTGAAAGGACCACTAACACAAAAGGAGCGGGAAAGGAGAAAACAGCTGCAATTATGCCTCTATTGCGGAAACTCGGGGCACTTTCTTCGAGACTGTCCGGTGAAACCAGCCAAGAAGGCAGTAGGAGCTGCAGTTACCAGGGTCACAAACTCTGAGCAGGGAAACGACCTCGCCCGACAAGAATAGAGGTCCTCTTGCCGAGCGTTAAAACCAGTTCCGTGACCTCGCATTTCGTGATACCTATGGTCCTCATTAGCCCTGAACATCCGGATCAATTACATGCGATTGAAGCTTACGTCGACAGCGGTGCCATCGGCAATTATGTGGATCATGAAATGGTTTTGAGGATGAATCTGCCTCTTTGTCCAAAGGCTGTAAAGGACGTCATTACTACGGTGGATGGTACGGAGATAGCCTCCGGACCTGTAATGCATACCACCCAAGAAGTGACGCTAGTAAGTCAAGATGGACACCATGAGAAGATCGTGTTCGATGTGATCAAGGCCCCTCAGTTCCAGATTATTCTAGGAATTCTTTGGTTAGAGAAGCACAATCCTCAGATCGATTGGCGAGCAAGAACGGTTCAGTTTCCAGAATGTGTCTCTACTTGTCACCCTCGACCTGGTGTTGCACTGGCAGCAATTTCCCCGGAGGCTCCCCAGTTACCTCCTGAATACCTAGAATTCCAAGATGTTTTCCGGAAGGATCAGGCTAACTCTCTACCTCCTCATAGGTCTTATGACTGCCAGATAGACCTGATACCTGGATCTACTCCTCCTTGTAGTAGAATTTATGCCCTCACCGAGCCTGAGAATCTTCACCTCCGACAATACCTGGATCAATACCTAGCGAATGGGTTTATTCGTCCATCCAAGTCCCCTGCTTCCTCAGCTTTGTTCTTCGTTCCAAAAAAAGAAGGGGACCTTAGAACTTGTATAGATTATCGCGCCCTGAACCAGATCACCGTTAAGAATAGATATCCGTTACCTTTGATTCCTGAACTCCTGGACCAAGTCAGAAAAGCATGCATATATACAAAGCTAGATCTTAGAGGAGCCTACCACTTGGTACGAGTAAAAGAGGGCGATGAATGGAAGACGGCCTTCCGCACCAAGTATGGGCTATTTGAATATCAGGTCATGCCCTTCGGACTTTGCAATGCCCCGTCCGCCTTTCAATATTTTATGAACGATGTCCTCAGAGAACTCATAGATGTGTGTGTTGTTGTTTACATTGACGACATCCTCGTTTATTCTTCATCGGAAACTGAACATCGGAAACACGTGAAAATGGTCCTCGAGAGATTGCGTCAACACAAACTTTTCGCTAAGTTGGAAAAATGTTTTTTCAACGTGACTGAAGTTGAATTCTTGGGATTCATATTATCACCTAGCGGAGTGCGTATGGATTCAAAGAAGGTCGATGCAATTCTCAAATGGCCATCACCATCCTCCGTAAAAGGTGTTCAAAGCATGTTAGGCTTCGCTAACTTTTACCGCAGGTTTATTCCCGAATTCTCTCGAATAGTCCAGCCCATCACCGCCTTGTTAAAGAAAAACAAACGTTTTGAATGGTCTACCGAGGCGGAACAAGCTTTCCAGAATTTGAAGACTAGATTTATCTCTGCACCGATCTTAAAACATCCTCGCCCAGAACTCCCCTACATCGTTGAAACTGATGCTTCGAGCCTTGCCATGGGGGCAGTTCTATCACAAAAGGACCCGGTAACCAATCAGTTGCATCCCGTGGCATTTTGGTCCCGCAAATACTCGCCTCCTGAAATCAATTACACTATTACTGATAAGGAACTTCTAGCTATCAAGTCCGCCTTTAAGGCTTGGCGGCATTATCTTCTGGGGGCCCGACACACCGTTACTGTGATTACAGATCACCAAAACCTGCAATATTTGAAAACCGCAAAAGCTCAATCCTCTAGGCAATTCCGTTGGGCACTATTCTTTGCCGAGTTTGACTTCATAATTACCTATCGACCTGGTACAAAAAACGGTAAAGCTGATGCCCTTTCTCGGATGGGAGTGGAAGAACATTTGATCAATCCTAAACCTGTACCTATCATTCCCGAACAAAGAATTCTAGGTGTAATCGCCACACAATCCATAGAGGAAGTTAAGGATAAAGCCAGGCTACTGGTAACTCCAGCAGACATACAGAATTGGCATCTGCAGGGAAAGGACTTTACGGTGAAGGACAACCTATTATATTTCCAAGAACGGTTATACCTGCCCAGCACAGATTTACAGAAAAAGGTAATCTCTTGTTATCACGATTCTTTAATGGAAGGACATCCCGGTATGACCAAGACCTCGGAAAAGATCAAGCGCTACTTCTGGTGGTCGTCTTGGAAAAAAGATATCAGAGACTTTATAATGTCCTGTGGAGTATGCGCCCAAAACAAGAGTCAAAAGGAAAAACCAGCCGGCCTCTTACGCCCTATTGACATCCCACCTCGCCCTTGGCATACGCTTTCTATGGACTTCATCACCGAACTACCTCCATGCTCCGGATACAATACGATCCTAGTAATCGTGGACCTATTCTCCAAGATGGCGCATTTCATTCCACTCAAAGGCTTACCAACAGCAGCAACTCTGGCCCGAGAATTTCTCGAAAACATCGTCCGACTGCACGGTTTTCCTTCAGTTCTAATTTCGGATCGAGGTAGTCAATTTATTTCTCATTTTTGGCGAAGTTGCTGTCGGTCGGCTCAAATTGATGTGAGACTTTCGACCAGCCACCACCCTCAAACCGACGGACAAAGCGAGAGGACCAATCAAACTCTGGAACAGTATTTGCGCTGCATGCTACAACAAACTGAAAAAACTTGGAAAGATATCCTTTGGATAGCCGAATATGCCTACAATAACTCTGTCCACTCGGGAACTGGGAAGACCCCGTTTTTTCTTTTATCCGGTAGTCACCCTCGAACCTCAGAGTTGGATCCACTCCAAGATCTTGGAACACCAGCAGTAGACCACCTGCATTCTACAATCACCCAAGCCTTTAAGGAAGCCGTTTCTCACCTTCAAAGGGCTAAAGAACAATACAAGAAAGGAGCAGACCAACATCGGAAGGAAGCCCCCCAATATCAAGTAGGAGATCAAGTCTGGTTATCCACCAAATATCTACCTCTAAAAGGACCACGCACATTCAACCCAAGATACCTTGGTCCCTATTCCATCACTACCATAGTAAATCCAGTAGCGGTCAAGTTGGACTTGCCCCCTCACATGAAGATACATCCGGTCTTCCACGTCTCTCTATTAAAACCCGTGCAACCTCAAACCCGACTAACTAAATCTCCAAAACCTATTCTAGTTGATGGAGAACTCGAGTTTGAAGTCAAAAGCATCCTGGATTCCAAGATCTCCAAATCTAAACTATTTTACCTGATTGACTGGAAAGGCTACGGTCCCCAAGAAAGATCCTGGGAACCTGCAGAATATGACCACGCGCCTCGTCTAATCAAAAGATTTCATCGAACATTTCCTAACAAGCCCAAACCCCCGGAGAAGCCCGGTTTGGGAGGGGCCTTGAGGGGGGGTGCTGTCATGATCTCTGCTTCCAAAAGATCAGGACTTGCCCGACTCCCTTGGAAGCAGACCCATAACCCCGGTTCTGAGTGCCAGCCAGTCCCAATTGGGACCTTTTGGACCCTGTCCTGGCGCCAGTGGCACCAGGCTCATAAAGATGCCCAGTCCCAGCGCTGGAAGCGCCGGGCTCATAATGCTTGGGTGGACTTACCTGCAGCAGACCATGCTGCTTACTTACCTGCCAGTTGAGCCCCTGATCCTCTTCTGTTTGGGACTACTTTTCCTGTTGGGTGGGGCAGGAGCCACTCCCTAGGTTCAGAACACTGGAACTCTTCTGGAAAGCAGGAACTCTTTTCTCACCTAGGCGACGCTGTGGAAGGAGACACCTAAGCACTACAGGAGGCTATTTAAACCACACCCGATGGATGAATCTTGCTTTGCGTTATTCTGCATTCTCTGCAGCAGAACGCTCATCGTGTCTTCTGCTTCTGATCCTGGGCCTAAGGGAACAAAGGCTTACCATCCTGGAATCCAGTCTTCAGCAGCATCTGTAAAGACAAAGAAAGAACAGGTTAGCACTACGGTCTTCAGTGGCAGCGCATCTCTTACCTGGTCCATCGGCTGTCACCAACGCCTCGCGCTGCATTCCGGCATCTGAAAGACAAAGGCTTACCTACTCTTCGCATGCTCCGGAGGTCTTCGCACTGCATTCCGGCATCTGAAAGACAAAAGCTTACCAGCTCTCCGCACGCTCCGGAGGCCTTCGGCGCTGCATCCCGCATCTGAAAGACAAAAGAAGGTGCGTTTAAAGACATTGGGCAACTTTATTACTCACGTGCCATTACTCCTTCCCACGCCGAATCCAGTGGGTATTCCAGCACCCTTCAGCTTCTCTAAAGCTCCGAACCTGTACCTGCAAGATAAAAGGGACAGTTAGTGCGCATCGTGAAGCAGGCTACAAGCGCTTACTTACGTGCTTCCAGGCGCTTCTATTCCTCACGCGGGTTCGATCCTCAACTCTCATCAGCCCGCCATCCGCCATCGCCGGAACCCTACAAAACAAGAGATATCATTACAAAAGACTCTTAAGACATTTGAAGTGCCCAGAACTTACCGTTTGTGCAGTTAACGACGGACAGCAGTCCTCTGAGGTCAAGAAGCCTGCACCCTTATCCAGTGAAGAAACTGGTTACGGCACCCTGCCCCGAGGCAGATGGAGAGCTCGGCGTTCACTTACCTAAGGTGAGGGCGTTAACCTTTGGGGTTCTACAGGAGAAGAGAAAGGGAAGAGGAGAAAGGCACCCAATAACCCCAGTTCATTAATCCCATATTTTCTACCTGCAGACATCTTACTCTTCGAGTCAGACATACAGTGCACAGAGGTCCAGCCCAAAGAGCCAACCGTGTGTTACACATCACCTTTGAAGATACGGCATTCACCCAGTCAAGACCGGCGCCTCTGCGGGAATCAGGTGAGCGTTACAGTAGGATCTAAGCTGTAGTGTAGATTTGGCTATGATGGCGACCCCACCTCCTAGGTTGCGGTCAGCCCTAAGGATAGTGTAATCAGGTGGCATAGCCAGGGCAAGTAAGGGGCCTGATGCTTGGTGGAGCCATGTTTCTGTAACGACTAGGAAGTCTAGTTGTTGGTCCAAAAGTATGTTGTTTACGTCACGAGCGTGGGCACCTAGTGATCGTACAATAAGGAGAGCTCCTTTGAGGCTGGAATTAGATGCTAGCAGAGGCAAGGAGTGGGTGTGGGGTGAGGGAGTGTGGAAACTTGAGAGTGTACTTTCGGTTGTGAGTGACTCACTACATACTTCGGTGTAGAGGGGGGTGATGAGTGGAGGTGGTGGGCCGGGTATATGAAGCCTGGGGTCGAGTATGTGAGTGCGAGAGGATAGCCTCATTAATCTGTTGGATCCTAGACTTGGGAGATTAGTGAGAGGGATGGTTGGCGATCTTGAATGGGTACATTCCCGACGTATAGAAGCAGGACCGAGAGCAGTGGTCCCTGGTGGGCTTGTAAGTCTAGTGGCGGGGGTGTCCCCGGTAAGGCTAACTGGGATTTTGGGGTCTGTTTCTCCTCTAGGTGGGACAGAGATTGCTATAGCATTGTGGGCATGGGTGGAAGGTGAGAGCAAGGGGGATGTTTTTGGGAGGAAGGGTGTGGGGTAGGGGAGGGGGTGGTGACGTGTGCACCACAGACAGATGTGCAAGGCTCTTTCCCAGCTGGGTAAAGGATCCTGCTGTGCAGTGCAATAGACTGGGAAGGGTAGGGACTAAAGTAGCAAGTTGAGAAATCTGTTTCTACTGGGCATGGGCGAGGGTGTGTACGCCAATTATGAGAGATGATCTCATAAAGCTGTGGTGCGATCTACAGGAGGGGCAGAATCATGGGGGGCATTGGGAGGGAGGGTAGAATCACTCAACCTTAATGGGTGGGCAGATGTATCCTGGTCTGAGTTAATGCAGACCCACTAGATAAACCAATTGAGGTCACAACTGCGCTGGAGGAGCAGCAGGTGAAGAGCAAGCAGTGCTTGAGGTATCAACATGAGGTGGGGTGTCAGATTGGCCAAACGCACAGCAAGAGTTAGACTGGCTGTGATACTATGTAACAGCGTGGTCAAAGGCATCAGTGCCGGGGAAAATAATGAGCAATGATTGGCAACGGCACAATATGAAACAGTAGAAGTAGGAATATGGGTTACTGAAGTCTGTGGCGATTAGGGCGGACTAAATCACTGGAATACACCAGAATACACAGAAACACTAATGGTATTTGTAGCAGGCAAGGAAAACCACATGCGTATTACTTACAAACACAAATACCCATTTGACCAAACTATCCAAAATGCCAAAAAGAAAATGGGAAAGGATTTAAGACGCCTTGAAGCAGGCGTGAGCTGTGATCATACTATAACAGCTATTAATATTCGCACCAAATATAAGAACTTTGTTAAACAACTCAAGTTAAAGAGAACTTAAGAAGCGAATGAACGTATGCTCACAGCTTTAGCATAAAAACCTAGCGCTTTAATTTGGAAATGATTAAATGCTCCATTGATGTTAAACTCTATATCAGAAGCCACTTGGTCCTCTTATTACGCAGATATGTATGCTGACCCGGATTTTCCAGCCGTAACAATAACATCTCGAGCCGATCTAGGCCAACTCCAGTTCGATCTACTAGATATTAAGTTGCTTCTTAACGTCTGGCCCAGACAAGCTGCCAAATGCTGTTTTAAAAGCTAACCCAGAAGAATGGTCGGAAATTTGATAGATTCTATTTACTAGAATAATAAAATCTGGGATTATTCCAGACACAGTGAAAAAGTCAATTTTAGTCCCAATTTCTAAGAAGGGTAGCAGGAGTCTCCCGGCAAACTACCGACGATAGCTCTTTGGACATCCCGGGCAAATTATTTGCGAGGCTACTCCTGAGAGACCTAAATGAATGGCTAGTAATGGCCCATTTGACAGATCCTTATCAATCAGGATTCATAGCAGGTCTGGGTACTTCGATAAACTTCGATAAAATACCCTTGACAGCCCTAAAAAACAAGCAGAAACCAATACCCAACCTACATATCTAGCATTTCTAGATTTCAGAGTCGCATTTGATTCAATCTCTAGGAAAAAACTATGGCAAAAACGAACCCACGCTGGATGTCCAAAAAACATTCTTCACACTCTCCAACAGTTTTATTCAATACCTCTACCCAGATCAAACTGACCCAAAATGGCCTTCTATCCCAACCAATAATGACTAATTGAGGCCTGAAAAAAGGCTGTATATTAGCCGTACCTTTATTTAATTTGTAGATTAAAGATATGAGGCCTCTGTTCCTAAACACCTTATCCTTTCCTCCAAAATTGGGTCATCAGTCAATTCCGCATTTATTTTATGCGGACGATCTTGTGATCATTGACCAGACCCCGATAGGTCTCCAAAGGCAGCTGCAAAATCTAACTAAGTATGCCAATGAACATATGCTATCCATAAATATTATTTATTTATTTGCATTTTTAAAGTGCTCACACAGCCCAGGGGCATCGAGGTGCTGTTACAGGATTTTTTTTTTGTCTTAGTTGCGTATTTATAACGTGCTTATTAACCAGAGGTGTGTTGCTTCGTGTCATATTGTTTCCAAGGCGAGCATGTTGCCGCGGAGCTGTCCCCCGGGATGATTTGTAAATCAAGTATCATCAAATGGCAATGCCCCAAAAAAGATCTGTACAACCTTTCAAATGGCCAGCATGTGGTCAGAAAATAGAGATTGTACATCAGTATAAATACTTAGGCCAAATAGTAAATGACGCTGTAGGAGATTTTGTCTTATTGGGGTAAATTCGGGATTTTGGTGGTATTTTCTTACTGTAAACTATTGGTGATAATTTTGCGGTAAACTAGTTTTACATTTAGAATGGGTTCGGTATCACACTATTTTAGTGACCATATCTTGTTATCTTGTATTGGCGGTAATTTTAGTGGTATCTTACTTTGTAGTATTTTTAGAATTATCTTATTTGTGTGGTACAGTGGTGAGCATGTTTTTTTTTTTATCCTATAACCCCATCATAAAACAAACCTTTCCTTTCTATTAGAATATCTTCTAGTCGCCTGTAGAGAGCACCAGACTTAGCACATTTCATGGAACCCAATGAGTTTATTCACAGTGCCACATACCGTTTGTGGCTGATATTACTGGCTTAGGTACATCCAGTAACCTATGTGTCGGATTAGACACCCCTTCCCATCAGCCTGCAAGGAAGGAATCACTCGTCACAATGCACACAACTGTTTACTTTATGGCTGGTTATTACTGACTTTCTCTTGTTTGCTATTTTAGTTGCAGATGAATAATTCACAGATGCATGAATTACACTAAAATCTCAGTTGTTTTTATATATGCTTTGTATTACATGCCATTTACAAGTCACCAAATCCTACCATGTGTTATTTACAGCATCATCTGCAATATAAAAGAACAAAACAGAACAAGCAGGTATTTAGCAAACATGAATTAATGTTCCCACACTTTGAATATATAGAGAAAAATACACATATAATATCCCTAACCTCTCTGCACTGCAATAAATCTTAGCCACACACGTACGGCATACAGTCTGTTCCTCACTTAGCACTTCTTACCAAGGACAGTATTCTTTGAAGTTCCTGCACGACCGCGCTGTGTTTCGCAATCCAGTCTCAGTGCGAAACTTCCCTCTATGTGTGTGGGGAATACCAACTGATTAGATTCACAGTCAGCGCTCGACCCTTTTTGAGACAACACCGTCCGTCTGTCTCCTGAACCCAGCCTGAATTGCCAATTCTCCTCCTTTCACTGCTTTAGGAAAACTCTGATTCAGCCCTTTATGGACGTGGCTTTTCTGCCTACAATTTCTTCCAATCATAATAAAAAGAATGTGCTCTGTGCCAGCCTTCGTTTTCAGCACAATGAAATCTTCATGTCCAGAGTAACTGTTTGGTTTTGCTTCCTGCATCTTGCATATTTTCTGTTCTCAACAAGCTGAAGAAAATGCTAGTGTTCATTCTCTCATGTAAAATGAATTTTAAACAGTGCACCCAACACATGTACTGTACCTCATTTTGCATAGAAGACTACATTATCATGTTAGAAATTAGCACTTTAGTAAGGTTAGTAATGTTAATCAGTTATGTATTTTAATGTAGTCTTTACACATGAAGCATCCAATGTATATTGTGCACCTCATTATTTTAACCTGGCAGCACACTAAGTTTTTCTATGTGTGCTCTGAATGCCTGCATTTTCAAACTGGGCCTGGCTGTGTACTTTGTATGGTAGCAATAGCGCTATATAGTATATACTGGAACAAATGCTACATACTATATTCTGGCAAAAATGCTATATACTATATGCTGGCAAACTACTATATTGTATGCTGGCAAAAACGCTATACATGTCCTTACAACACCAAAGCAGATGTACCATACAAAAATGACCTAAAATATACAATTCAAGCACTCACATCACAAGCGAAATTTATTCAGACAAAATATGGCAGATTTTCATATGTGCCTGTAATAAAGTTTTACAAAAGAAAAGTGGTACCGGTGGTAACATATGGTGGTCATACCAAGCTCCCAGAGAGTCAGCCAGATTGGAATTTCCATGAGGGGGCTTTCTGGAAGAATTTACTTTCAATTCCCAAATCCTTCCCGATCCAAGTGGTTCGCTATGAACTAGGTCTGACCTCATTGAAGGCCATTGTAGATTGGAATGCATTGATGTTATCCACTAAATGCATAGCGAAAGATCTATACCCAGTCTCGATATTGTCGGCCATAGAGTTAGGCATGAGTCCCAACAATCCTCTAGAGACGTGGAAACAAGCATGCTGTGCGACAATGAATTGAGCAGATATACAGATAGGGCCTCATTACAAGGTTGCAGGTCTGGATACAACGGTACCGGTAAACTGGATCCAGACCGGCAAACTCTGAGTTGGGTGCCTTTCATTCCGCCAGATCTGACCTGACCTGGCGGAATAAAAGGCACCCACGAGAACAGCAAGCCTGTAGAACCGGCACGGTAATGAACCGTGCCGGTGCTACAGGCATCCCCATTCCCATTGAGCCCTAATGGGCTCAAATGGGAATGGGATCTACCGGCTCTGGCGAAAAAGGGCAATTACCGGGTCCGGCAGGGCTGGAATACCCCGGCAATTGCCCATTCGCGGGTGCCGGACCTCCTTGCTGGTTTGGAGGTAGCCTTGCCGGTTTTAATGCAAGGCTACCTCCAACCTTTTAATGAGGCCGATAAACTTGTTAGTCTCAAACCCAGCTAAAGCCAAACTAAAACTATGATATAAGGATTGGAATGTCACATGGCAAGAGTGTAACCAGTATAAGATATTTACATCAGGCTTATTTATTTTAAAAAAAAACTAAATACAATACCACTCTACCTGATGCAATTCCCTGATCAGATGTTTAGAGCTGACATCCTGAGACTCCGTTTCGACCTGTGGTCAACAAAAGGACTCTTAACCCTAAGAGCGAAAACAAATGTAGATTCCATATGTTGTTTTGTAACATCTCAGAACATGCTGAGACACTGAAACATCTTTTGTTTGAATGTGGTCATTTAAAAACTCTAAGGCGCGATTACTTTTTTTAATTCTTTGGCGATTTTTGAATATTGTCAAGCAACAAATGTGGGAGATGATTTTTAATGCGCAGCAGATATCTTTAAACCTAGCAACAATAAGATACTTAAAAAAACTAGACATGTAAGTGTAACAGTAAATAAAAAACAAACTCAGATTGTGCAAGTACAAACACTTGGCAGTCTCTGCGCATTTATAAAAGATGTTTCTAGATATATTGTGAATTAGTCTGTGAAGCGCATCAATAGAAGGTCTTTGAAATGGATTTGTATGTATATTTGTTGTCTTATGAACTAAAATATGAAGATTGTATGATGATGATAATGAAGCAAAACATTTGAAAAAGTTGTTTTACAACTAAAACAAATACAAATAAATAAATAAATGAGACCCTCCTTTTACCAAAACCTCTAAGAGGACTCAGGAAACACCAAAGGAAGGGAAATAACAGAGCCCTTGACAGATATTGGCATGTCCATGTTGCCTGCGGAGTAGAGAGAATAGCTGGACGCACCAATCGCAGCGGAAGAGCTGAGAGAGGTGATAGCTATGCTCGCAACAGGCAAAGCTCTGGGGGGATGGCCTCCCAGCAGAGTTTTATAGAGAATTTGCAGACATAGTGGCCCCAAAATTACTCCTGACCCTCGAAGAGGCACACAATTAAGGGAAACTAACTAATAGTATGAAAGAATCCGTCATACTCCCGATTCTGAAGCCAGGCAAAGACGAGAGATTTTGCGAATCCTACATGCTGACATCACAAATAAATCAAGACACCAAAATCCTCACAGCAGTGCTAGCCGAGAGATTAAAAAGAGTGATTACAACATTAATACACCGGGACCAAGGGTTTATGTCCCAGGAAGAGCAACAACAGAAAACCTAAGAAGGTTACATGCTGTAATAGACAGAACATGGAAATGGCCAGAGGGCTGCGCAGTGGTGGCACTAGATGCCATCAAAGCGTTTGATTCAGTCAGGTGGGAGTGGCTGTTTGCATCCCTAAGAAGCTTCAGCATGGGGGACAACTTCATGAAGTGGGTTCATATGCTCTATTGAAGCCCAACTGCAAGATTATGCACTGGTAAACACATATCGGATCAGTTCCCAATCCACAGAGGCACAAAACAGGGTTGTCCCTTATACCCACTGCTGTATATTCTGGCACTAGAACCCCTAGCAATATTCTTGAGGAAAACCTTCAAAGACACAGGACTCCATGTAGATGGGGCACAGCATGTGAGATGGCTATATGCCGATGATATGTTATGATACATTAAACACCCTGAGGACAACCTGGAGTCATATCTAGCGGTGCTGGAGAATTTTGCTGCACTGTCGGGGATCTCGATTAGCAAGACAAATTCCTGCCTATTTCCGCTAGCACAATGGATGGAGCTACAATGGAAGGTTCATACCTTTAGGTATCTAGCAGTTAATATCCACCACGATACAAGGTACACACATCAACAGAATACACTGAAAGTGAAGTCTGGGTTGGAAGCTTCTATCAAATTTTGGGCGAAGTTGCCCCTCTCAGTGATTGTTAAAATAGCACTTTTGAAGATGGTAGCCGTCCCGCACCTGCTGTACCACTTTGTAAATATCCCATATTTCATACCCAGGGGGGGGGCTCCTTTTTTTTTAACCAAATCTTTATTGCTCAACTCAGTGTACATATATTATTAACTTTGAATCTCTTTATAACGTGCTGTATTGTACATTTCAATCAACTTTTGCTTCAACCACAATACCTTCTCCCCTTTTCCTCACCCCTCACCCTGCCCCCCACTCCCTTCCAGTTCCTACGGGCAAGCCTCTTGGTCCTAGTGTTCAATATTCGGTTCATTCCTCCTCTAGAAGTCACAGAGCCTTCAGTCTATTCAGGATGTACAGATGTGCAGTATCTGTGATTGCACAGTTTATGAAGGGAGACCAAACTTTACCAAAGGTCCTCAGCTACCCCCGTATTGTTGCAGTCATTTTCTCCACATCCACAGTATCCCATATCGCGTAATACCATTGTATGATGGAAGGTGGTTCAGATTGCCTGAACTGTTTGACTATGCATCTCTTGGCGGCCGACATTAAATTTGCCCACAGCTTCTTGGCGCTCCTGCCGAGACCCTACTGCCTGTTAAATACAGTGCTTAGAAGGAGTTCCACCCCCTCAAACTCCCTGTCTACTCCCATTATCTCCCCTACTTTAGATTTCACCTCTTACCAGAAGTGCTGAAGCCGCTGGCATCCCCACCAAATGTGTTCTATTGTTCCTTTTTCCCCGCAGCCCCTCCAGCACTCCGCAGACCTTGTAGGAAACATTTGGTGGAGTCACTCCGGGGTAAGATGCCACTGGTGCAGGAGCTTATACTGAAGCTCCTGGTGTTGCACCAAAGTATATGCAGTATGCCAATTGTGTAGCGCAACTTCCCACACCCTATCAGTGAGCGTCTTTCCTATTACCTTCTCCCAGTTTCCCTTCAGTGCTACTTCCCCTTCTTTCTCGCCATTTATCAAGATCTTGTATATAGCTGAGATCAATCCCTTACTGCCTTCTGATGAAGCCAATATCTTCTCCCACTCCATGTATTCCCTTGTGTCCCATTCCATCATTATGGTAGTTCTGGCCCAATGTCTCAATTGGTGGTATGCAAACTGGTCCCAAACCTTTAAGCCCAATTCTCTTTTACAGTCCACAAATGACCAGAATTGCGTCCCTTCATTGACATCTCCTATTACTCGTACCCCCCCCACACCCCTCTCAATCCATCTCTTGAACCTGGTGTACTCCTTGCCTGGTAGGAAAGTGGGGTTACCAAATATGGATGTGTGTGGCACTGACCAGGGGGACAGATTGAACCTTTTATTTAACTGTTCTTGGAGCTGTAGGGTATTTCTCGTGATTGGGTTACTCCTTAATCCCACCGGCCTGTCCTCCTTCCTTAATCCCGCTATTTTCCAGAGGTTTTCTCCCGCCACCACATGTTCCATATCCACCCACTGTTTCTGGTTCCCCACCCTTGCCCACTCTGCCATTGCCCTTAGCTGCGCTGCCTGATAGTATTTCAGTATGTTGGGACAAGCTACCCCCCCACCTGTGATTTACTTCTAAATAGCATTTTCCTCCCTATCCTTGGCTTTTTCCCTCCCCAAATGAAGCTCATGAGGCTTTCCTGGATGTGCTTAATTAACTTCCCAGACACTGCTAAGGGAATTGCCTGGAAGAGGTACATGAGCCGGGGCAATGCATTAATTTTAATCAAAGCCACCCTTCCAAACCAAGATATGAATAACCCCCTCCATCTTGCCAGATCTGTCTTGAGTTTCTTCAACATTGTTTGAAAGTTTGTCCCCACTATTTGATTTATCGATGCGGTTAGATTCACTCCCAAATATCTAACTGGCCCTGTTGCCCACATAAATGGGTTATTTCTTTCCATTTGGCTCTTTTCTTTCTCTCCTATGGATAGGATTAATATGTCTGACTTCCCAAAGTTCACTTTGAAGCCTGACACCTTGGAGAAAGCTTTTATCTCCTCCATTATTGCTGGTATCGATTTCTCCAGCTCTGTGACCATCAAGATCACATCATCGGCAAATAACCATATTTTGTGGTGTGTTTTTGCCCATTTAACCCCTCGGATCCCCCTATTTCCTCTTATGCGGTGCGCAAAGGGTTCCATTACTGAGGCAAAAAGGAGTGGCGAGAGAGGACACCCCTGCTTGTCCCTCTTCTTATCGAGAATGGGCTGGTTAACCTTCCATTTACCTTATCCCTGGCCTGTGGATGTTGGTAGTTAGTCTGTATCATTTTCACAAAGTTTGGTCCCAGTCCCACCTTCTGCAGTATTTGCTCCATAAAGGCCCAATTGACGCGATCGAATGCCTTCTCGGAATCTAACATCATCAAACAGGTTGGTTCGGCCCCCCCTCTCCCCACGTTATCTATGATATGTAGCACCCTCCTTATGTTATCAAATGTGTTCCCACCCTGTATAAACCCTTTCTGGTCCTGCATCACCACTCCCGGTAGTATACCCTCTAACCTCGCCGCCAGTACCCGTGTATATAACTTGGCATCCAAGTTGATGAGTGCTATTGGTCGGTACGAGGAGCATAAATGTGGATTTTTCCCCGCTTTTGGAATAAGCGTGATGTGTGCCATGTTCATGTACTTGGTGATCTCCCCAACCTCTCTAAAGTGGTTAAATACTTCTGTGAGGATTTTGGCTAGGGGGCCTTTAAACATTAAATAAAATGCTGCCGTTAGCCCATCTTCCCTCTGACTTTTGTTTGCCTTTAGTCGGGATGTACCTCTTCCCAAACTATGAGTTCTTCTAATTGATCTTTTTGTTCACGGGTTATTCATGGTCCTTCCCATTCTGCTAAATGTGCCTCTTGCTCGGGGGGCGTGGCTAACCGCCATGTAGGAGAGACGTGTTAGGTGCAGCTCCGTGTGATACGTTTAACGATCCGCCGCCAACTACTGCTTTTTTCGACTACAAACATCTGGAAACCGCACACAAGCCGTACGAAAGCCTGATCCGCCCGCTGTCGAAGTTTGGAAGCCCTGCGTCCCTCCGTTGGCCCGCAACGACGAGGAGAAAAGAACGCCATGCGGACACAGAAAATGGCGGCCATTGTGAGTCCCGGCCCGACGCTGTAAGCAAAGCGCTGCGGCCAACCCTGAGGGAGCTCACCGAGGACCTGGGCGCCCGACCAACAGTGATCTGAAGAGGGCTGCCTGCACCCGCGGGGCCCGGACCTGCACGCCCGAGCCCCAGGCCGTCGGAGGGGGAGTCGGAACGGCCTCGGAGGAAATCGGACTGAGGTGGCTGCGGTGGCCTCCGCTGGGATCCGCACTCCCGGAACTACGAAGGAAAGCGATAAGGAGTCGGAGGGGGGGAGCGCCTAGCACGGCCTCTACCACACTCCCACTGGACCTGAGGCGGGGGCCCTGAAGCCGAACTGTACCCAGCCACCTTGCCAAGCAGCTGAGGCGCCCACACTTCGCTGACATTGCCCGGTGGGCCGTTGACCCACATCCCATTGGCACCCTGAGCAAGGCCTGAGGACAACCAGTGCTCGAACAGGCCCCTTGGAGCGTGAAAGCTTCCCCCCACACTAGCCGGCCAAACCGGCCCCGACGACACACGCAGGACTACCCATTCCGGGCATCCCTCGCACGACAGTAGACCATCGGCACAACCAGAGGCTACAGACCGCGCAGTGCCTGCCGAGGACTAGGGGGCCTCGCGGTGGGGACATGACCACCAAGGGCGCCCGAAGCAAACACCGTCAAACCACCATGGAGTCCTTTGCGGCCGCCAGAGCGACTGGGCCCGGGAAGGCTCCCGCCCCTGGAGAGGCGCCATGCGCCGAGATGCCCGAGCCGGCCAACTCCCAGCTATTAGAGGCCATCCTGACACTTCAGAAGACCATGGAGAACAAAATAGACGCGGTCGCCATTGACCTGAACTTACTGCGGCAGGATGTGCGCTCCATCGCCAGCAGAACGAACGCCCTGGAGATCCAAGTTCGGGACAACTCTGAATCCAAAACACAGCTTTTAAAGGAAGTGGACATTTTGGCGCAAAAGGTGAAGAACCTGGAAGACAGGGCCGATGAGGCCGAAGGACGGGCCCGCAGAAATAACATTAGAATCATCGGCCTGCCCGAGGGCATCGAGGGCAACGACCCCACTAATTACATCGAGGACCTCCTCATACACGAAATTGGAGCCGGAAAACTGTCACAGGGCTTCACCATAGAAAGAGCCCACCGATCCCTAGCCAGGTGTCCCCTTCCGCGGAACCCACCCAGACCTATAATAGCCAAAGTCCAAAATTACAAGGACAGGGAAACCATCTTGGCCTTCTCCAGAATGGGTGGCTCTATACAGAGGGACGCTGCAAGGATCGCAATATACCCCGATTACACCCTGCAGGTTCAACAGAGTAGGGCCCAGTTCCACCACACCAAAGCCAGACTCAAGAACGCAGGCCTGCGCTATTTACTCCTCTACCCGGCTAGACTGAAAGTCCTGCGCAATAACAAGGCACACTTATTCGACACCCCCGCAGAGGCCTGCGAATGGATGGACAGAGAACAGATCCCAGACATTGAACTGAAGCAACGCAGGCCCTAGCCGCCCGCAGCGATGGTTCCTTCCTCACTCCTCTTGGGCAGCACCCATTAAACACACAGCAACACGCCAGCAAAGGCGGTGACACCGATGGTACCGGAGCGGCGCCAGACACGGCGTACCTCTTGATAATATCCCCGGAGGCAACCCCTCCCCTACCCCCAGACTAGTTTGGGTGAGTTCACCTGCTCGTAGGGCACCAGGAGACCTAGGTCCGATGGGGCAGAAACGGGAAAGTCAGAGCAAGGGTAACCTCGCTAGACGTGTTGTGTTTAAAGTTAAGTTAGACGTTATTATTCATGGGGGTCAGAACCCCAAGTTGGGACTTCAGTTTAAGTTCTTCACACGCCAGACCGGGA
This sequence comes from Ambystoma mexicanum, assembly GCF_040938575.1. Classification (NCBI taxonomy): domain Eukaryota; kingdom Metazoa; phylum Chordata; class Amphibia; order Caudata; family Ambystomatidae; genus Ambystoma; species Ambystoma mexicanum. The sequence goes on from NC_090925.1 coordinate 727,090,329, forward strand.
CCACGCGCAACGGAATCGCCACCAGGCTGACCAAGTTTGTTAAAAACCTCAACCTCGGGCTGCCCACAGCCCCACGACCACACCCAGACTATGGCTGACAAGATCAGAGTCATGTCCTGGAACGTCAGGGGACTAAATAGCTACTTCAAACAGCGCCGCATCCAAGCCTACATGAAACGCCACAGAGTTGGAATCGCCCTCCTTCAGGAGACCCACCTAAGCGCCCCCAAGCTAGCAGCGCTGGCCAAAGTCTGGAGAGGAACCCTGGTGGGCTCCTCGTACTCCACATACTCCAGAGGAGTCTTGATATGGATTGCCCCCTCCGTCCCTGTCTCGCTGACCCACACCAAAACGGACAACGAAGGCAGAATGGCCCTGGTACAGGGCACCATAGAAGGGCGCGATATACGCCTGATCTGCACCTACGCCCCGAATCATGATGCAACTGTCTTCTTTCGCTCGCTGTACACCCAGCTGTCCCCGAGTAACGAATGCATAACAATATGGGGAGGCGATAACAACTGCACCTTAGACCCTCGCATAGATAGATCGGATAGTAAGCATGGCGACCCCTCCCCACCCGCCAGAATACTGAACGCCCTCATGCAGCAATACGCCCTGAAAGACCTGTGGAGAACACAAAACACCGAAACCAGAGGCTACTCCTTCTACTCTCCTCCACACAAGGTTCACACCAGAATAGATTGTTTATTCGTTAGTGAAGAGCATGCTGCCAGATTTGAGGACACGCAGTACCTGGCCAGAGTGCTATCGGACCACTCCCCCCTGATGACCTCATGGGCGATCACAGCCCCTAGACCCCCCATCCCGACATGGAAACTGAGAAGCGAGGCACTACTAGACAAAGCCTTTAACGAACAAATCAGGGAGGGCACCACACACTACTGGCAAACCAACATTGACAGTGTCCAACACATAAGTACAGCATGGGAAGCCTATAAAGTGGTAACAAGGGGGGAAATGATAGCCGCCGCCGGAGGGGCCCTAAAACTCATCACGTCCCAACTAGCGCACACCGAAGCCGAACTCCAAGCCCTCGAAGCAACACCATCCCTTGACCCTGCCCATACGCACAAATTGATTGAACTCAAACAAACATGCCTGACACACTGGGAGACACTGGGGAAACTAAGCTATACCAAATACACCGAAAGGAACCACGCCCTAGGCGATAAACCCGGGAAACTACTCACGTGGCTTTACAAGCGGGAAACTCCCAGGAACCCCATCTGCTCTATCCGTAACATAGATGGCCTGACCTTCCACACGCAAGTGGGGATCAATGCAGCGTTCAAGGAATATGATCAAACCCTCTATTCCGATCCCGCACCGCCCCCAGACTCCGCAATTGAAGATGTCCTGGACATCATCAGACTCTCATGCCTAGACGACCACCTGGCAGATCCCCTCGGAGGCCCCGTCACCCCAGACGAGGTCATGGCCACCATCAGATCTCTACCCTCTGGGAAAATGCCGGGACCAGACGGTCTCCCAGGCGAATTTTATAAAGCCTACGAGGACATACTAGCCCCCCTATTGTCCAAAGTATACAACGAGGCGTACGAAAAAGGCCACCTCCCCGACTCCATGGCTGAAGCCACCATCATCCCTTTACTTAAACCCGACAAAGATAGCACTGACTGCGGCTCGTATCGTCCCTTGTCCATGCTAAACGTAGATAACAAAATCCTCACAGCACTACTGGCCAGAAGGCTTCAAACAGCCATCCCACACCTCATACACCAGGATCAAACGGGTTACATGCAGGGCCGTTCCATCTCAGTGAACCTGCGCAGGCTGCATCACGTCATACACAGCGCAAACAGCGTACCTGGCAAATACGCAGTTGCGTCCCTCGACGCTTCTAAGGCCTTTGATTCGGTCCGATGGAAATGGCTCTACGCCACCCTATCCAAGATGGGGATCGGTCCGGTCTTCATAAATTGGGTCAAACTCGTCTACACCAATCCCACCGCCAGAGTGCGAACCAATAACACCTTTTCAGAAAAATGGAGCCTGGCCAGAGGCACCCGGCAAGGGTGCCCCCTATCCCCTTTGCTCTACATCTTAGCGATCGAACCGGTGGCGGCATACCTCAGGCAGGAGTACGGAGACGGGGGTATAATGATAAATGGGGTGAACCACCTCGTTTCCATGTACGCGGACGACATGCTCCTCTATTTAAAAGATCCCGAACACATCCTCCCCTACATTCTTGAAACCCTAGATGGGTTCCACAGATACACGGGATCCAGATCAATCACAGTAAGTTTTGCCTATTTCCCCTGGCTGCCCTCAGCGAGATCAAGAAAGAACACCTCCCCCCTCTAGCCCTCAAATGGGAACCCACCACATTCAAATACCTGGGCGTTATGATCCACCGCGACCCCGTAGCGGAACACCACTAAACACTGGCAGGGCAAAGGAGGGCCTGGCTAAATCAATTGACTTCTGGTGCAAGCTGCCCCTCTCGATGGCTGGCAGGGCGGGACTCCTTAAAATGGTGGCACTCCCGCGCCTCCTACACTTCTTCACCAATGTCCCTTACAATATCCCGCAACAATTCTTCAGAGACTTGAATAAACTTTGAAGGAAACTTCTATGGCGGGAAGGAAGGCACAGAGTCGCCCTAGACATAACACAGAGACCGTACGACAAAGGAGGCCTAAAAAAACCCAACTTTGAGCTCTACTATATAGCAGCCCAGCTCAAGCACGTGATTCAGTGGATGGCTGATGACGCCTCAACGGACACACGCCTCTTACATCCCCCAGACGCACCCTGGTTGCTCAGGGACCTTCTCTGGATCAAACCAGCGCCAAAAACGCATAATACACACCTAATCCGCCTGGGCACCCAGATCTGGAATCGGGCCTGCAAATCGGTCAAGCTGACCGACCCTTACACCCCACAAATCCCAATAGCTGCCCTCATGTCCACCAGACCAGAGGACCGAAAGGCGATCCGGAACATATGGGAACCCTCTGGTATCGCCACCCTGGGTGACCTGGTGGATGACCAGGGCATCCACACATTCCCTGAGCTGCATGAGTCGACAGGGGTCCCGCTGGGTCAGTTCCTTCTACACGGGGCGGTTTTGGAAAAGCTCAAGAAGCGATGGCCAGATGCAGAATCCCTCTGCGCCGGACACGGGGCCATTGAAAACTTGCTGAGCGTTGCAGAAGGGGGGCACGAAACCTCGAGGCTCTATGAGATCCTAATTGACAACACCACACATAACGAACTCAAATGTAAAGGCAAATGGGAATCTGAACTAAACACGCAGTTTGGAGACACGGAATGGGAAGCCATAACACATTACCACAAAAAAGTTTCCAGGAATGCCCGATTCCAGCTTATTCAATTCTACATCATCCACAGAGCCTACCTTACCCCAACTGTCATTTCAAGATTCAGCGGCACTGGTGTAGTGACGTGCCCCAAGTGCCAAGAACCCACAGCCACACTGACCCACATGTTCTGGGCCTGCCCGGCCATACAGACCTTCTGGTCCCAAATTCAAGCTAGAGTAGCAGAAGAGGACATAACACTGGACGTGCAGTCCCCCAGGGCCTGCATATTGGGCTCATACCCGCGAGGCAAAAAGAACAAGCCCCTTAACAGACTCAAGGATTTAATGTACATCCTGGCAAAAAGACGTATCGCCATGGCCTGGAAGCGCCCCAGAGCCCCTAGCCTCACAACATGGTGGGAAGACCTCCGTAGATGGACCGTGGCCGAAACCGGGGCCTGGGAGCTGGCGCACCGACAACAAAAAATTGGCGACTCTGAGGACCTTTTACAATGGATAGCCCTCACAGCAGCTCTGTTCCGCCCTAAAGAGGACAGCTCCTCAGGCGAGGGCCTGGACAGCCCAGGCTCACCTTAGCGCAAACAATAGACAGCCCAACGTCCCGGTCTGGGTTTGCATTGGGGGGGAGGGAAGAGGGGGAGTTACTATTGACACATAACTGATCACTATGTTGATGATGCTGGTTGTATTGTATTTTGGAAAAACAAAAAAAAATGTGCCTCTTGCTCTTCTCTGCATGCTGGGTCCTCCCTGAACAAGTCTGCATAAAAGTCCCTTACAATCCTTCGTTTAGCTCCTTCTGTCCCTGCTTGCTTGCCACTTCCCTCCTGTAGGGTGTCTATGAATGCTCTCTGCTCTTTGGCCCTCTCCGGCCTCGCCAGTGCTGTGCCTACTTTATTACCCTGTTCAAAGAATATCTGTATGCTCCTTAGGAGGGTATCTTCCGCTGATTTAATTGTTATCTGTCTTAACTGACCCCTCGCATGCCCTAGCTCCCTAGCTATTTTATTTGTTCCCCTATCCTTATGTTGCTGCTCTAATTCCCATATCTCCCTTTCTATTCCTTCTTCTACCTTCCTCCGCTCTTCACGGTTCTTCTTTGCCATTTCTATGAAGAGGATCTTTATGTTTGCTTAAATGTGTCCCGACACTGCCCTATGCGGGCCCCTCCCCTCCCCATTTCCTCTGCAAGTTTGCAAATCTCATTCTCAATCTGTTGTCTCACCTCGCGGTCTCTAATCAGATATTCTTCAAGCCTTCATCCCCCCGTCCCTGTCCGTGTGTTCCCTCCTTCCCAATCTAACGTGACCAGCGCATGGTCCGACAATGCCATGGTCCCGATTTGAATTTAACTGATTGCCTGGACTATCCCTCATGTTGCCATAATATGATCTATCCTGGAGTAGGTCTTGTGGACATGTGAATAAAAGGAGTAATCTCTCTCTTGCGGGTGGTGCACCCTCCCCACATCACAGATCCCCTCTTCTCTGAACCTCTCCAGCAAACGCCTAGACATTGTTCCTGTTGCATGTCCCCTCATTCCCCCTGATCTTTCCCAGATAGGGTCTGCCACTAAATTAAAGTCTCCACATATGATCATTTCCCCTTCTCCAAAAGTACCCAACTCATCCAGAAATCCTACCTGTAACCCCTCTTGTCCTTGATAGGGGGCGTACACTGAGACCCATGTGCATCGCTGGCCCCTCATTCTCCCATTCACCATCACATATCTCCCTCCTGGATCGCGCTTAACCTTTGCCCCCTCAATTTATACCTTTTGTGGAATAGAAAAGCCACCTCTGCCCGTTTGGCACCTGCCGAGGCATGGTATTGCAATGGATAGTTCCTGCTTCGCAAGCGCCTCTCGTCCTCTTTCACTAGGTGCATCTCTTGTAAACAGATTATTTCAGGACCCTCTTTATGAATTTGCCTCAGAACTGCCACCCTCTTGTTAGCACTGTTTAGCCCCCTTGCATTCCATGAGTTTAGTCTATACATCCCTTATTATTTGTAGTTCTCCCCGGTTGCTCTGGTGCCCCCTGTTTCCTCTGATTGACTGAACCTTTGCACCCTTGTACCTTGTTGCCCTCAAAACTGGTTGTGTATTCCCCACTTGTAGGTGTGCCTGGATCCATGTCCAGGTTCTTGACGTGGTCCCCTTTCGGTGTCCCGTGCATGGAATCGCCCCTCCCCGCCCACCTATCCTCCAATTTCTTACCCCACATCAAACTACATTCTAGTCCTTGAGTTCTTTAGTTCTGAACCTCTAGACATCTCATTGTTCTTCCTCACGTCTTCTTTATCTTCTTCGTGACCCACCCTAGTGGCCGGATCGTGCATCGTCCATTGCTACACCCAAATTGTTTCCTGTGATACCGTCCCTTGTCTCTCTCGGATCCATTCCCAGCACTCTCAGTCCATCTTCCATCTGGGATACGATTTTTTCCTGGTTCCCCAAAGCGAAATTTGAGACGCGTCGGGAAGAGCCATCAGTATCTAAGCTTCCTTCTATTAAGTTCCTCCATGAGCTGTTTGAATGTATGTCTCCTCGCCAACGTTGCTAGGGACAAGTTGTCATATAGCTGCACCTCGCATCCTCGCACTCCCTTTGTCCTGGCCCGCCCATTAACTGCACCTTGTCCTTGTAGTTGTGCATTTTGACTACTATATCTCATGGTCTCACCTCCTCCTAACAGACTCTGACCAGTGATTGGTCTGACCAGGCGGGCAGAGCGATCCACGCGATCACACTCTTAATGTTGCGGCATGACAACATTTGTAATGAGGCCCAATATCTTTCCAGTCGTATAAATAACCCCTGGTGTCAAGCAGGTGGAGTAATCATGAATTTTTATTTTCTTGCCTGTTTGGGGGTGGGAAAGCATGTTACCCCGGTCATGTTATTACAATGTGTACAGTTAAGACATTGGTAAGTACTTTTCTTCTGGGTGGTCAGAAACTGCTGGTTTTCTTTAGATGGTCTTTCTGCTTTAATTAATTTATCCCTCAGATTTTTACCTCTTTTAAAGCACATTACTATTCATATCCAAATTCTCCCATTAGAGTTTCCAAATCAGCAAAAGCATCAAGAAACTTTGTGCAATACTACATAATGATTCATCACTTTTGAGATTGTTTCCAAAGGCACCAATGATGTGCTTTAAAAGAGGTAAAAATCTGAGGGATAAATTAATTAAAGCAGAAGACCATCTAAAGAAAACCAGCAGTTTCTGACCACCCATGCTTTCCCACCCCCAAACAGGCAAGACAATAAAAATTCATGATTACTCCACCTGCTTGACACCAGGGGTTATTCATACGATCAAATGCCTTTGTGGTAAACTTTATGTTGGTCAAACTACGAGACCAGCTAAGGAACGTTGGTCAGAACATAAATAGAACATACGATGTAAAAGCCAACTATCACCAGTGGCAAGACATTTTACACCACACAATTGCTCAGATGAGATTTCAGATTCTTGAGGTTGTAAAAAAAACCCAAAGAGGTGGTGATTACCACTCTATGCTCCTTAGGAGAGAACTATTCTGGATCAACTATTTGGACACTGTACATCCCAAAGGGCTTAACGAAGAACAATCACTTAATTGTTTTCTATAAGGTATCTATCCCATTTATGACTGGACAAATAGGTTTTGAATATGTAAATACTTTATTTGTTTTAAATTTTTATTGTGATTTCTGGGTACTCCAAATTGCTTAACCATGGATGTTGAAGTGAATTAATCTCGCCAATACCTTTTTCTATGTAACATCACTAAGTTTGTGAATTGTACATCTTCTTGTATAACACACTAGACTATATGAACTGAATGTCACTTTCGACTATTTTGACCCACCAAAAAATACTGCTGGAATAAATTATCCCTGATATCTATTTGAAGAACATTCCACAGACGAATTGTAAAAAAGTTTGTTTTTATGACCGGTATATACACTGTGGGAGGCGAATACGCCTTAGATTTATCATTTACAACATACCATTGCTAAATAGCTTGTGTGGTGATGGACCCTGTGACACCATTGGCCATCATCCTTGAATATAGACTGTTTTTCGGTCCCCTTTTTCTTTATACTACCGGCTTGTCCAATTTTCTTACGCTTTACCTTTTTCTATAATTTCTCTCATCTGTTATTATCAGATCATTTTCCAGATCTTTATGATCTACTCGATTCTTTTTGCGCTTATATTTTTAGGGTCTTCAATTATTTTATTTCACCACCTTGCGTGGAAATCTCGTGCTGAATTTCTTTGCTTATCTATATCTCTTGTTTACTCGCTCCATTTCGATATATACACAATTTTTTTACTCTTGTAACACATTAGAATATGGCTGCCGAGTTACTCTTAGATGGACATTGTTTGTCCCTCTTTTAGTTTCACTGGCCCGAGCATCCGCATTGGATCACACGATACACGTGTACCGCATTACTCTCTTTTAAAATGCGGACGTTACCTTGGTAACGGTCGCCGATGCCTCAGCGCGAGTTTAGAACTGCATTCTTGATCCTGCAGTAACAGGTAAGAATTATGTTACTCACCGGCCGGCGAGTGCTTCAGGCAAGCGACCAGGAAGGAAGTACTGGATGTTGATTGAAGAGCTAGAGATGGAGCCTCCACCTGAGCCTCCTCTCTGTTGAGGGAATAAGCTCTTTTTGATGATATGACCCTAAGCTGTACTGAATTACCAACTGAGAGACTTATCACCCAAAAGAGCGGGGAGAACACACCGCCACGGACCCAGCTAAAAAGAAAAGGACAATTGGTAAATACTTGGAAAAAGCAAAGATCATCAAAAAGAGAAAAGCCTCTCAGAACCAGAAAGTACCTGGGTCACCCACTCCCCTTATCATTGAAAAGGAACAGAAATGGAATTTCCCCTGTAAGTACAGAAGAGAAATTAACTTCTATTTTGGATTCAGGTAAGAAATGAATAGATTCAGATAGGAATAGAAATGAAGGAAGTCTTACCAGAAGGAATTGGACAGGAGTTGAAATACCCTAAAGTAGAACAACAGAGGTACAAAACAATAAACAGGAAGGGTAGTAGGGAAGCTATACCCGGGCGGCACGAGGGGCGCACTAGATACGGGTAGGTGCACAATATTCAGCAAGGCGTCCCTGTGTACACTTTCAGAAAAAGAGTTTTGTGTTTAATCAGCAAAGCGTCCTTGCGTGCACTTGAGGAAGCAAATCCAAAACCTCGGAATGGAGTCGAAATCCACAAAAGAACACTGGAATGGTATAGTACACAGTACTTGAAGTTAACTGGGAGAAAGGCGGTGGTAAATAAATTAGGACAGAAGGAAGGCAATCCAGTAAACAGGCAGCAAAATCCGTAGGACAGGCAAAAGTCCGGAACACAGGTAAACAGTTCAGAATCAGGAAACAAGCAAACCGTAGAGCAGGCAAAAGTCTGGTACACAGGTAGGCAGAAACAGTTCAGAATCAGGAAACAAGCAAACTGTAGAGCAGGCAAGGGTCCGGTACACAGGAAGTCACAAGTATTTGAGAATTCTCAGGAATGGGTACACGGGAAGGCTGGAAGGCACAGAAGACGAAACTTCGGATGCCGGTTGCAACTTTAATCAAAAGCAGCGTCCTTACCGCTGCAGTGCCTAATATACTCAGGAGGCGGAGCGCCGTAAGCCCGTCAGAGCTCACGTTCCGCATAGTCGGAACTACACGCAAAATTAGGTTTCCTGGGAGTTGTAGGCAAAGGCTAAGTTGTTGATACCTTTGATGTTGTTGAGCCCAACCTCCAGGGTAACCGCCACCGAGAGAAGTAAGGGGCTGAAAAACATTGGATATTGTGGCAAAGCGTCACAGCTTTGATATACACCTTGTTGGTTTGTTTCACCGGGCGTGAAGAAGAGGTGCGCGGGTCACTCAGACCCCGATGTGTGACAGCACCCACCCCCAAAGGCAGCGCCAACCCCTTGCGGGCATGAAAACGGCGCAGAAGCAACGGAGCTCGGATGTTCACCAACGGTTCCCAGGATCTATCCTCCGGGCCGTATCCCTTCCAATCAACGAGGTAGTACGGACGACCCCTGCGCAGCTGGAAATCCAGGATATCCGCCACCTCGTATTCGACATCGCCACCCACCCTGATCGGAGGAGGACGAGCAGGTGAACGAGTAGAAGGCGGGCAAGGCTTGACCAGGGAAACATGAAAAACCGGATGCACTTTCCAAGAAGAAGGTAAAGAGAGCCGGACCGCAGCTGGACTAATCACTTCAGTGATGGCATACGGACCCACGAACTTGGGAAGGAGCAAGCGTTTTCCAGGGATCTTCAAGTTACGAGTGGACAACCAAACTTTCGTACCCACCCACTTTATAACTAGGAGCAGGAATCCTATGCTGATCCGCATATTTTTTTGCCTTAACCTGAGCATGGAGGAGGTGTTCCACAACAGATTTACGAACAGATTTGAGATCCCGAATACAAGCTTGTGCAGCCGGGTTGTCAATAGGGAGTGTAGGATCCAGGGGCAGAGACCGAGGATAGTAGCCATACAAAGCAAAGAAAGGAGAAACACCAGAAGCCGAATGTCGCAAGTTGTTATAGGCGAATTTGGCGGATGGCAACATCGCCAACCATGATGACTGGAAATGAAGACAAAGACAACGTAGGTATTGTTCAAGAGTTGCATTGAGCCTTTCGGTTTGCCCATCCGTCTGCGGGTGATTGGCAGAACTGAACCTGTCATCAACACCAAGGGACGATGTCAACGCCCTCCAGAAGCGGGACGTAAACTGAGGACCGCGGTCCGAAACCACAATGGAAGGAAGCCCAAAGAATCGAAAAACCTGTTTCAGAAACATGGAGGCCAATATAGGAGCAGAAGGCAGCCCGGAAAACGGAATGAAGAGTGCCATTTTAGTGAAATAATCGATGACAACCCAAATTGTATCAAAGCCATCCACAGACGGCAGGTCGACTATAAAATCCATAGAGACCATGTACCATGGTTTATGTGGCACTGGAAGGGGCTGCAATAAACCCACAGGTTTAGATACAGAGATTTTAGACTGAGAACATACTGAACAAGAGGCCAAGTAATCGATTACGTCGCTTGACATAGAAGGCCACCAAGCCCAACGGCGCAAAGAGTCAAGAGTCTTTTGTTGTCCCGGATGAGCCGCCATAAGCGAATCATGAGACCAAGCAAGTGCACGTAAATGCGCTCACCAGGAGGTAAAAACAATCTGCCCTGGATGTAAGGCAAACCTTGCACTATATCGAGGTTGAGAGCCTCACACTCCCTTGCGTGTGAAGAAACCCACTCAGAGATCAGGGAGCGTAGTGGAGGTTGAGGAGTGCAACCACAGACCACTCTACAGGGTAGCAAGAGAGAGTGGTTGTTAGTTTTACCACCAGAATTAGAAGACAAACGTGACAAAGCATCAGCACAGGTATTGAATCGGGCTGGCCGATAAGTAATGGTGAAGTAAAACTGTGAAAAGAAGAGGTGCCAGCGAGCCTGTCTAGCAGTAAGACATTTTATGGACTTAAACGCAAGAAGACTCCGATGGTCTGAAAAGATGTGACAGGATGACGCGCACCCAGCAAATGATGTCTCCATTCAGAAAAGGCATCCTTGATGGCCAACAACTCCCTTTCTGTGATAGGGTAGTTTTGTTCATATTGAGTCAACTTCCGTGAATGAAAAGCAACAGGATGTATTTCACTTGAATCGGGACAACGCTGAGACAATACTGCTCCAATGGCGGAACCTGAGGCATCGGCCTCCACTAGATATGGTAAGAGTGGATTTGGATGTTGCAGGACTGGAGCAGTCGAGAAGGCGGCTTTCAGAGCTTCAAAGGACTGTTGCACCTCTGGACTCCATTGGAATGCCCGTTTAGAACTGGTCAATGCTGTCAAAGGAGCTGAAATGGACGAAAACGAGTGAATGAATCGTCTGTAAAAGTTTGAAAAACCCACAAAGGATTGTAATGCCTTGGTGTTAGTAGGCACAGGCCATTCGAGAACTGCTCTGACTTTAGAACGGCTCATTCTAATGCCGTGATTAGGAAGATCATACCCTAAGAACTCTACTTCAGTAGAATTGAAGACGCATTTTTCAGCTTTAACAAATAAATGATTGTCTCGTAGTCTCTGAAGCACGAGACGTACATGGTCAATGTGTTCCTCCATTGAGGAAGAGTATATCAAAATATCGTCTAAGTAGACAATGACAAATTGGTCCAGATAGTCATGAAATATATCATTCATGAATGCTTGGAAGGTAGCAGGCGCATTACATAGCCCAAAGGGCATCACCAGGTACTCAAACAGTCCATACCGGGTCTTGAAGGCTGTTTTCCACTCATCCCCCTCTAGTATTCGAACAAGGTTATAAGCACCTCGAAGGTCTAATTTAGTGAAAACTGCCGAAGAACCAAGCTGATCTAAAAGAAAAGATATCAGCGGAAGAGGGTATTGATTTTTTACAGTTATAGCGTTCAAGGCCCTGTAATCAATGCACGGGCAAAGATCGCCTTCTTTCTTAGGGACGAAAAAGAGGGGAGATGCCGCAGGAGACTTAGATGGTCTGAGGAACCCGGTGATCAAGGCCTTGTCGATGTATTCCTTAAGTACTTTGTCTTCAGGCAGTGTAAGTGAATACACCCTTCCTGCTGGTATCTTAGCCCCTGGCACTAAATCAATAGGGCAATCGTAGGGTCTGTGAGGGGGCAGAACATCTGCACCCCCTTTGTCAAAGACGTCCCGAAAATCACTGTATTCTGAGGGAACATGAACTTCCTTGGTAGAGGTAATAGCACCGATAAATGCATTGGAAGCTGCCAATGCCTGACAAGAAGACACCAGACACACATTTGAGTCCGGAAAACATTTTTCATTGCAGACCGAGGAAGGAAATTGGACGTTTTTTTCAGCCCAATCAATGGGCGGGTTGTGATAGCGTAACCAAGGGGCTCCCAAGATGACCTGAAATTGTGGTGCTTTTATCAAATCAAAGGAGATAGTTTCCACATGTCCGTCTTCTGTTTGCATACGGACAAGGGACGTGTTTTGGGTTACCATCCCAGAAACCAGAGAAGTGCCATCTACTGCGTGGACCGCCTCTGGTTGGGCCTTATCCAATATAGGAACCTTGTGATTGACAGCGTAATCATAGTCCATATAATTCCCTGTTGCCCCAGAATCGATGATAGCCAGAGAAGAAAAGGAAGTGTCAGCAGTTGCAGTAAATACTACCAGCAAGGTGACAGGGCCGGAGGGAGTACCATGAGAGTCCAATGATAAGATTCCCGGTGTAGGGACTCTGTCTATCGCCGGGATTTGGCGTTTCCCGCCTTCTTGTTGGATTTCTTTGGACAGTCTTTCATCTGGTGATCGGCCGAGCCGCAGTACATACATAGATTGTGAGAACGTTGATACTCACGTTGTGCAGGGGTTAGAGGGCCCCGCACTGCCCCCACTTGCATTGGCTCTGGAGCGGAAGATTGTGTTGGCACAGGGTCAACGGTGGGAGTTAAATTTATTTGTGGCTTACGCTCCCCCTTCCTTTCGGCCCTTCTGGCGTCTATCTGCAAAACTAAATCCAAAAGTTCCCCAAAAACAGTAGGAACCACGGGGACAGTAGCTAGGATGTCTTTTAATTCTTCAGACAGCCCTTTATAGAATACTGCCGACTTCTTCTCCTCAGGCCAATCTGTTTCAGCCGCCAATTGGTTGAAACGAGTAAGATAGGTAAACAGAGAGGAAGTGCCCTGGCGTAGATTCAAGAATTCCAGGTCTGTGGCCTGTGATTTGTAGTGGGTATAAAAGACCCTGTTCATGGCTGTGATAAGAGCGTCACAGTCGTACAGAACGTAACTGTTAGATTCAAGGAGAGGATTAGCCCAAGTCACTGCCGTTCCCCCTAGATGAGAAAGAATAAAAGCCGCCTTTGTCCTGGAATTGGGGAAAGCAGTTGGGTGGCAAAGAATGTGTAATTTACACTGATTAATGAAAGTACAGTATTGTTTTGGATCACCTGTGAAACGCTCCGGGGGGGCCAACGGGAACTGTGTAGCCATGAGCACAGGATTTGCGGAAAACCCAGAGGCGGCAGCCGTAGAGGCGCCAGAACCTGAAGCCGTAGCACCGGAGGAATCTATGCCCAGAGTTTGAGGAGTTGGAAATCTCTGCAGACTGTCAATCCTGTTATGCAATGCAACATGCGCTGCCGTCATATTAGTACGAAGTTTGGACACCAAGTGAACCAAAGCATTCAGAGGGTCCGTCTCATCCATGGCTTCTGATTTTGTTACTCACCGGCCGGCGAGTGCTTCAGGCAAGCGACCAGGAAGGAAGTACTGGATGTTGATTGAAGAGCTCGAGATGGAGCCTCTACCTGAGCCTCCTCTCTGTTGAGGGAATAAGCTCTTTTTAATGATATGACCCTCAGCTGTACTGAATTACCAACTGAGAGACTGATCACCCAAAAGAGCAGGGAGAACACACCGCCACGGACCCAGCTAAAAAGAAAAGGACAATTGGTAAATACTTGGAAAAAGCAAAGATCATCAAAAAGAGAAAAGCCTCTCAGAAGCAGAAAGTACCTGGGTCACCCACTCCCCTTATCATTGAAAAGGAACAGAAATGGAATTTCCCCTGTAAGTACAGAAAAGAAATTAACTTCTATTTTGGATTCGGGTAAGAAATGAATAGATTCAGATAGGAATAGAATTGAAGGAAGTCTTACCAGAAGGAATTGGACAGGAGTTGAAATACCCTAAACTAGAACAACAGAGGTACAAAACAATAACCAGGAAGGGTAGTATGGAAGCTATACCCGGGCGGCACGAGGGGCGCACTAGATACGGGTAGGTGCACAATATTCAGCAAGGCGTCCCTGTGTGCACTTTCAGAAAAAGAGTTTTGTGTTTAATCAGCAAAGCGTCCTTGCGTGCACTTGAGGAAGCAAATCCAAAACCTCGGAATGGAGTCGAAATCCACAAAAGAACACTGGAATGGTACAGTACACAGTACTTGAAGTTAACTGGGAAGAAAGGCGGTGGTAAATAAATTAGGACAGAAGGAAGGCCATCCAGTAAACAGGCAGCAAAATCCGTAGGACAGGCAAAAGTCTGGAACACAGGTAAACAGTTCAGAATCAGGGAACAAGCAAACCGTAGAGCAGGCAAAAATCCGGTACACAGGTGGGCAGAAACAGTTCAGAATCAAGAAACAAGCAAACTGTAGAGTAGGCAAGGGTCCGGTACACAGGAAGTCACAAGTATTTGAGAATTCTCAGGAATGGGTACACAGGAAGGCTGGAAGGCACAGAAGACGAAACTTTGGATGCCGGTTGCAACTTTAATCAGAAGCAGCGTCCTTACCGCTGCAGTGCCTAATATACTCAGGAGGCGGAGCGCCGTAAGCCTGTCAGAGCTCACGTTCCGCATAGTCGGAACTACACGCAAAATTAGGTTTCCTGGGAGTTGTAGGCAAAGGCTAAGTTGTTGATACCTTTGATGTTGTTGAGCCCAACCTCCAGGGTAACCGCCACCGAGAGAAGTAAGGGGCTGAAAAACGTCGGATATTGTGGCGAAGCGTCACAGCTTTGATAGGCACCTTGTTGGTTTGTTTCACCGGGCGTGAAGAAGAGGTGCGCGGGTCACTCAGACCCCGATGTGTGACAAATTATGGCATCTGGAACAGAACGAACAGGATGTTAGGGACTCTCCACCTAGTACCATACCTTTAGGTTTTTTTTTTTACTTTATTTCTCTTGCCTTCCTTTAGCTTGGATGTTAAGGAATCAATCTGTGACTGTGCCCTTTTGTAGCAGAATCCTCGGCACACATTTGAACATGGTTTTCCCGACTCCATATCCGGATGACTGTTGAACACGTTAGAACTTATTCTTTCGGTTCTTTAATTATTTAGGTACGTTTTTCATTTTCCCTTCTCTCTACGATTTATTCTCTTTTTATTCACCCCTAAATACACATTATCTACATTTTCTTCCACTGTTTCCATTTACAGATCTCTGTCATTCAAAAAATCTTTTTTGAAACTGCGTGCTACTTTGGATTGTCGCCTACTGCCACTTGTGGTTAGCAAGAAACCTCACCTTTAATTCACTGAACTCGCACATAGCATGAGAACAGTGTAAGTCATATGTACTTTGTCAGCTTATCCATCTCATAACATTCGCTCTGTACCTATTTAGGGACACCATCTCCCCCTCTATTGGGGCGGTTTGGCTATTTTTGTCTACATTATCTAATTAGTTATCATTGGATATCGCATGGCATATTTGCTACGCTATTACTATGTTCTACACCATTCTTGATACTAGTGTCCTATATACCTCTATGTTTTACAGATTGAGCCAGCGGCTGTAGATTTGCCCATTCTGGGCACTTCTCGGCTGATCGCCAGCACTCATACTTTGAAGCAGCCTTCTGCATCTGTTATATGCACTACCCCCTCCATTTTTTTTGGGGTGATAGATATTGTGCTTTCATCATTCATCCTTACACTAACAGGTAATCTTGACCTCCTATTTCTGTTACACCTCTTAATTGTTATTCTGGTTGGCGGGCGGTAGGTTGCACGGGACCCCTCTCCACTCAAGCTAGATGCCCCTCACTAGGGGTTATCATTTATGTATTATGAAACAATTCTACTGGTTTTTCGGAAAGATTGGGGGTATTCAAACTTTAAGCAGCGCAAACTGATGTTGATTAGAATACATTAGCATTGTTTATGTTTACACCTCAGAAATAGTGTAACACTTGATTTTTCAGTTTAGAAATTCTTCAACTTTTAGGGTATAAACGTAAGACAAACTTTGACAAATTCTGTTGTTGGTAATATATATATATATAGATATCTGTTTATAGTCTGTTTAGGCCTAAGAAGAAGAGGTGTCCATCCTCAAAACGTGTCGCCATTTGAAAGCAGACTACTGGCAAAATTTCTTCCATTTGTTTCTTTTACTGTAATAATATTGTGATTGCTCTTGTCTAATCTGTAATCTAAAACAAAATATATACACCTATATGTTTTACAAAACTTGCTATGGTTGATTATCATTATTTATACACAGAAACTATTGTCTTTAGGTCATAGTAGTTGGTTTAGCCAGCATATAAGTGTGGAGGGGACGGGAGGATTCAAAGCTTGAATCTTCTCCTTCTTTGTTTTTTACCAATGGGTGGTCAGTCAAAAGGCCAAAAAAAAATATCGAATGACAAAAATATCGAAAAAAAATCTCGAAAAAAAAATATCGATTTTTTAATTTATTTATTTATATGAATTTTTGGGGTCAGGTAAGTAAAAAAAGGGGTAAAATAAAAAAAAATGAAAAAGGGGGGCTTGGGGGGGAACCACCCATTTGGAAAAAAAAACGTATTGAAAATAAATTCGATTTCTTTTTTTTGAGATTTTTTGGTTGAACCTTTTTTTCGATATTTTTCTTTCGGTCTTTCGGTCTTTTCACTATAAACCTTACCAATGCTATACACCCCATGGTGGAAAATGGGAGGCCCATCCAGAAATCAATCGATCTGCAGTTGACCTCTGCAGCCCTGAATGTGTTAGGGGCATGCGTGTCCTCCGGGTCATGAGAGATATGGATCCCCAAGCAGTGGAATGCGCAAAGTTCCCACCTGAGGCCCAAGTCAGGAAGGTCTCTGGGGCCCAGACAGGCCATACCACCCAGGGAAAAATGCACATTTTTTTCTTACAAAACGCGATGCCCGAGAGTTTGGCAAATGTATCCAGAGCCTCAAATACCAGTGGCAGGTTGTGCTCCGGCTCACATAGGTATAGTAAGACATCATCAGCGTACAAGGAGTCCAGATGTCTAGACCCCGACTACTCTATGCCAGTCTCCACAAAATCACTTCTCAAACAGGCCGCTAGTGGTTCTAAAACTAAGATATATAGCATGGGTGAGAGCCGTCATCCCTGCCTGGTACCCCTCTTGATATCCCAGAGTAACGTCACATGTCTGCCAGTGAACACCCTGGCCCGAAGGCTGGAATATAACAATTTCTCCCAACGGATGAAATTCTCATTAAATCTAAATTTCTGGAGCACTGCACAGATCCATCCCCAATAAATGGAATCAAATGCCTTTATGGCGTCCAGTGATACCACCACCAAGGGTCCGGGGGAGAGTTAGATCTATCTATGATGTGTTGCAGTCTGCACAGATTCAAGGATGTACTCCTGCTTGGAACGAAGTCTTTCTGATCTTCATGGATCAGTGAGCCTATGGCATGATTGAGGCATTGTGCTAGTAACGTTGTAAGGATTTTCACATCCTGATTACGCATGTCAAGTGGCCTGTACGATTCACAGAGGGTGCGATCTTTATCTTGTTTTAGCCATTGGTATAACCATAGTTTCCCTCACACTGTCTAGGAGATAGCCCATCTCATGCGCTTCTTCATAGACGTGAAGCAAAATCGGGCCAGGGTGTCACTTTATTCCTTACAAACCTATAAAGAGATGCGGTCATCACCCAGGGTTCTCAAGGTTTTCAAGGATGGTGTCACCCCCTTTATTTCCTCGACAGTCAGAGGCTCATCAAGGGCACCCGCCTGTTCCAAAGTGAGTGTCCGTAGCCGTATTAACAACAGCGTATCATTCATCACAAAAATATCAGTCTCCCCTGCATAGCCATACAGAGTTCGATAGTACTCGCTAAATGTGCCATTAATCATCGCCTGAGAGCACCAAAGGGCATCACATTCGTCTGCATTTTCCATGATAGGGTATCGAGGGGACTCATTCCTACAGAGCCTGGCAAGAAATCCCCCTTGACCTGTCTCCCTCGCCATATAGGTGTGCAGTGAACCTACAATTATCAAACTTGCTAAGCATTTGCCAGCCGCGATGCACTGCATACGTAACTCCACAAGGGTCCTCTCATCTCTGGGTTCCAACTTCCACCCTCCCTACAACAAATGAATACTATTCTGCAGTTTTTCCAATTTGAGCTTCAATGATTTCCAATACCGCCAGACTTAGCAATAGACTCGTCCCTTATGACCACTTTAAGGGTCTCCCTAACGGTGCGTATGGAATCAACGCTGCCAACAATTCGACTATGGTGTCCTCCAGATGATTTCTGAAGATCTCATCCGACAAGACACCCACTGGCAGTCGCCATATCGGAGCAGGTGATGGCACCACTGCTAGACAACAGCCAAAAACCAGAGGGGAATGATCCGATATAATCTGACCATAATTCATGGCATCTCTGATTTCCAGGAGTATTTCCACCCCCAAAGAAGTAATCTATTCTAGTATACACCTTATGTAGCACAGAATAAAAGAAGTAACACCTGTCATCCCTATCAAGGGATCTCCAGAGATCTACAAGTGATATCTCCCCCAATAAGTCTCTAAGGCCTCGTGCAGCCGAAGATGGGGTGACAGATGTATAGGAGAATCTGTCCATAATCAGGTTAAGGACACAGTTAAAGTCGCCACCCCAAATCAAAGCCACATCCTTCACATGATCCAGTATCACGCCTAATGCTTGGAAGAATGCCGACTGTGAGTGGTTGGGGGAATAGGAGTTGACAATATAAATGTCTCTATTTTGAATATGACCGTGAACCACCACCAACCTCTGTTCCCTAACCCCCTCAAGAGCTATTAGTTTAAATGGGACCACAGCATCAATCCATATCAAGACACCTCTCACGCAAACCTGGAACACATGGCACCATACCCCGCCTCGGCCCACTGTGCCACCGCTCGCCACTGCTCCTCCGGCAACAGATGTGATCCTTGCAACAACGCTATCGAGATTTTCTTCCTATGTAGGTAGGATCCAATCCTGTTGTGCAGCAAATATGTGTAAAGGCCCCTGACATTCCATGTTAGTACCTTGAAGTGCACCGTATTATAGCACGGTTAACCTGCCCTCCTCCCCTGCATCAGGCATCACAACCATGTCCTCACACCAACCAGTCCCATCTAGCAACAGAGTGTATGTTGAGCACTCTGGAAGCGGAACCCAAAGCAGCCAAGTACCCTCAAACACATCAAAAAGCACTGCAGGGTTTCGTATCACTGATATCACCATGCCCAACACATAAGAACTTTAACAAAAACAGAAAAACGCAGCCCAAAGTCCCAAACATGGGATAGTTTGGCACTGCACAGGCTCAACAACAGACTGACGTTCGAGCAGACCTGCCCCACATGGCGGTACGTCAACATTAAGACCACAGGCGGAGAAGCATGCAACCTGTGGTGCTCTCCTGAACAATCTTGACCGTGGGGGTCACTAGAAATGTGCACTGAGAGGTAGAGTGGTCTCCTTCCTACCAAGCACATCATGGGACTTCAGCTTTCAGCAGGCGTCTGTGTCAGCAATGCGCAAGCAGTACTGCATGTAGGTGCACCGGAAAAACAATTATTCATGGTGCTGTCAAGGAGCCATCTCAGGAGTTATCTGCATTTCCATTCATCAATCCAGCATGATTCATCCAGTTACATACATCGTCAGGAGTGTCAAAGTATAGAGCCTTCCCTTCATAAATGACTTTATGCTTGGCCGGATAAAGGAGCATGTACTTGAAGCACGAAGCCTCTCCTTCACTGTTACAAACATATTCCTCTTCCTTTGTGTCAGGAGAGTGTAGTCAGGAAAGGTGGTACGTTTTGCACTACGTTGCTGTATCAGGCCACCTTCTCTAGAGAATTGGAGGATAACCTCCCTATCACAGAAGTTGATTACCCATGCCACAACAGGACACGGGTTGGCACCTGGACGGGGCCTCCAATGCAGCGATCGGTAAGCCCGCTCAATAGTAAAACCCCGGGATAGCTTACCCGGGCGCAACTCTTGTCGGATCAGATTCTCGATGTGTGTTGTGGAGTCATGCCCGTCTTCCCCCTCCATCCAGTCCAGCAAACAAATATTGTTGCACCGAGATTGACGCTGCACATCTCCAATATGGCATTGTGCTTTACTAGATCTTGTACCACCGCCTCCAGGTTACCAGACACAGTTGCATACTCAGCCAAGGCCACCTCATTCTTCACCATACGAAGCGTACATCCTGTTGCAGTAAACCAAGGTCTATTTTTTACCTCATTCACCTTGTTTTCTATGGAGCTGCTCAGCACTGCAATCGCAGCCAGTACCTTATCTTCATGGACATGTCCCTCTGAGTTAGGGTGGCACTGTGCCTCCGAGCTTGACGTCACCGGGGGAGCGATCTGCAATGTCTTTGGGGCAAATTAATCCATAATAGTCCCCTTTGGTGCACCTTTGCCCTTGCCCGATGGCATTATGAGAGGACAAGGCAGGTCGGGGTAGGCAGGTCCCCATAAAGCACAACGATAGGCGATTCCACTCTCCACAGCAATGAGATGGCTATGTGACAATGTGGGCAACCCCCAGCAATGACTGGTCCAGCAGTCCAAAAGTGAAGGGCAGTCCTTCAGGGCCCCAAAGCAGCGTTCCAAGCGCCCACACGCTAGGTTCACCCAATCAACACGGAGGAGGTAGGGAGCCGTCACCACATCAGCCAAATTGTCAAGAAGTATTAAAGTAACCCCACCACCTTGCAATGCCAATCAGCGGCTGCAGCAGTCTCTGTGTACATGTGCAAGTGGGTATACCGACAAGGGCCAGCCCTCTGCGCACGTCCAGAACTCACCTCTGTATAACAAGGCAGGCAGGGCCCAGCTCCCCCACAGTACTCCCTCGCCACCCAACCGGGGGATCAAATCGTCTCTGCGTGTAGCAGGGGTGGCAGGTCCAGGGCCACGCAAGGCTGCAGCTGCAGATCATAGGTCACTCCCGCACCAGCACCAGGCTCCGACTCGAGCTCCTGCGTCCATCTTGTTTCCCCTTCTCATTAGTCAAGCATTCCAAGTACTCCCGTCCTAGGGAGGCAATCTGCACCACTGTGTGTGCAGAATCCAGTGACAGGCTACTCCGCCACCCTCTCCCGGCAATGGTGAGGAACAGAAGATCACCAGCACTGAAGAAATAGGATCAAAGCAGGATCAGAGAAGGAGCTTGCTCTCACCTCGTCCTCATGGCATGAGTTCCAGCCATGCACCCCAGTACATTAACCCTATATGCATACATTTAACATATAGCCATAATGAGTAGGCAGTGAACTCAAATCCGCTTCATTTTCTATGTTGAAGGAATAAACAGCATCTTGCTTAGGAGCTAAGACAAATAACCCATGAAGTTGGGTCCTTGAATTAGGGGCATTTAGGGCTTGTAGATAATTGGGCTTGCAGCTGTTAGAGATAAATCAGCCAGAAGTCGACAGTTGATAATTCGGCAGCAAGCTGAGGGGAGGTACCAACCATATTGTTTACCTTAATCATACGAGGAATAGGGAGATTCCGCTAAGTCAGAGTCAGAAGCAGAGGATTTGCCCACCAAGTGACAGCATTTATGGTAAGGGGGATTTCCAACTCACTGACCCTATATATATATATATATATATATATACTGCTTGCCCACAAACAGGGCTGCCGCTTTTGCAGAAGCCATGCCAGAGGCTGATTTTATTTTTTGGCTTGATTGAATATTGTGCAATTCTGGTCTTTTAGTCCTCTGATGATGTGATATTGTACTTTGCATTGAGTATTGTCATATATTTAGATGCATATGATTGCTTTATTGTTTTAAGCTTTTGGTTTAATTTGTAAATCGTAGAATTGGGCATTGAAATTTAACTTTAGATGTGTTGTGCCTTTCCTTAATGAAAGGATAAATGGACAGGCCTTTTTGTATTGGGAATTTGAATTAAGCCCAAGATGAGAGCATTGATGTTAGTTGATTTAGTTGAAGAAAAGTGAGAAGAACTCAGGTACATTAAACATTACCAATATGTTTGAACAATTTGTTGATTTAGCGAGATGAACTGAGGGATTATGAATGTAAATAAAATACTTATTTTGCATACAGCGGTTGTCGTTCTTGACCCTGAGATATAATGTTATAGTGAAAAGCTTAACAACATCACTGCCTTAAGTGTTGCAATTAGCCTCTCTTCAAATTATTTCTGTTTTATCAATCTCACTATCCCTATGTGTACATTCAGAAGCAACACAAGAAGTGATGTGATATAGTTGCAGAAACTGTGAGTAAACTGTCAGGTTTTGAGGGTTGTAAATTGTTATGACAGAGAGTGGGGAAGGGCAACAGACTTTGAGGCCCATGAATTATAAATCAATCATTGTAACATAAGCACAGAATCAGCTCTGAATTGGTCGAGGGGAGATGTCCTGTAACTCTCACCTGGTATCCACGGGGACGTCACTCAGCCTGTTCTGACCTCTTACGACCTCGAACCCTTAACTGGAGTCTACTCGACTGGAGACTGGGCATGAAACACAGGATTGGTAAAGTTTAACTCCCTATTGTCTCTGTGTGCTTGAACCCTTCTTCCCGGGGTCCAACCGTTCCCTTTGATCCACAGCTCACCTTGTTTTCTTGGAAAGTGTTCTCTCCGTCCTGTTTTCAGCGCAGGGGGCGCGCTGATTGATGCGGGCTCGTTGCTGCCTAGTTACTTCACTGGCAAGAGTCCGACATGTAAGTATAATGAGTCTTTTGAACAGTTCTCTAACTTCGTTCATTTTCCTCCTTAGATGATGGCTGGCGTCCGGGGAGTGTGACGTGCCGCTGAGATGAGTAGCACTGAAGGTCATTGAGAGCGCGATGCGCGGTGCAACCCTTTCGTATTTGTATTGAACTGAGTTCTTTTTCTATGTCTTTTAGGTGCCGGGACGTTTTCAGCGTAGATGCTGGTTATGAAGAACAAATGCAGTGAGTAAGCGTGGTATGCGGCGCCTCTAGATGTTTCCACGCTAACCTGGAGTGTCTTTTGCCTCTTGCAGATGGATGAGAAGTTCCGGAGACAGAGTTCCCCCAGAGCGGCTGGGATTCAGGTAAGCGTTTGAAGCTCGTACAGTCTTTAAAAATAAGCGAAGATTTGCTGAATGCTTACTAATACCTTTTTTCTTTTCTTTTCCCTTTTCCTTAGGAAGCGGCGTGCCGGGATAGGAATGACATCGCCAAAATGCCCGCAGAACAGAAGAAGCGATGAATGATGGGCAGAAGCGCTGCAAGATAAGGCTGTTCCTAACAATGTCCTTGTTCTTGCAGGAGCTGAGCACAGAAGAAAGATGCAGGCCTACTGGAGACCGATCCGAACATGGTGAGTGTCACGCTGCAGGTGCAGAAAACACAAAGCATGTTTCTCAGCCTGGGCGTGGCTTAAATAGTCTCTGGGTATCCCAGGTGTCTCTGGGCTGAACCACACCCAAAAGCCTAGACTGCACATGCAGTTCTGGGAACCGAAATATGTGGGGGCATCCATCTTGTCCCCTTCAATGCACTACAAGTCCAATCCCCAATGTTCCCCTATGGGAGTGAGTGAGTCTGGTGCCACAAGCGCCAAGTCTGACTCCAAGTGGGACTTTGGAGGGATGAAAGAGGCCCTTGAGGGCCATGTAGGTGATCGTGGCCTGGCTCCAGCCTGACATCTTGGAGGGCTGGGGACATGAGGGGCAGGAATCATGACACGTTCTCTGTGATCAGTCCAGTGGCTTAAAGCTTCTTCCAATGCATTGGCACCTGTGAGCCACTTGCAAGGCAGAACGTGCTACCAGAGAAAGAGAGAATCTGCGGAACCGCTGCAGACCCCTCCATTCACCAGGGAGCTGCCGGAGCCTCAAGGAGCAACACAAGAGCTGGGGAAACCCTGGTACCAGTCAAAAGAGAGAGAACAGGTATGCAGGTTTCACCAGAACATGTTGGAGGTCCATGAACGCTCAAGGGTGAATATAAGGGTTGGAAGAAGAGTGTGTGGGACCCAAAAGAGACTGAAAGAGAGTTGTATACTTGGCAGGAGACTGAACCAAGGGGCAACAAACCTCTGCAAGTCTAGGGCCCGCACCCACAAAATTAAAAAAGAAGCAGAGGGTCTCGGACCCTGGAGTTGCATACTTGGCAAGAGAGTGAACCAAGGGGCAACACACCTGTGCAAATATGGGACCCGCACCCATATCAGAAACCAAACTCTAAAGCCAAGAGGGTTTGGGACCCAGTGGAAGAGACATTTTATAGGGATCACTTTTGTGAGTCAGGGTATCGCTCCCATCTAGAAGATTGAAAAGCAGGGGAACACAGACTCTTAATTGATAAAGGGAAACCTATAGTTGGTAGAGCAGTATGCCAGGTTAAGGGGATTGAAAGTCGGGGAATGCATTATTTTGTATCACATTATTACCAGTGAACCTGGAGACTTTTCTGTATATTGAGAACACCAGGAACACTGTTTATTTTAAATAAAGACATTTGTTGCACAGTTATAGCAGTATATTAGTTTTAGGGGCGGAAGTAGGTTTTCTTTGGGCATGACAGGGACTGACAATTTTTAGTTTTGGACTTCCTGACATTTTCATTAGTTTCTTTAGAGGCAGAGAAACCCCTCTTAGTTTTAGGGACATAGAGGAATTTGTCCATCCCTTTTTCATTTAATAAAAGTATTTGCCCAAAATCATGCCACCCTTCTGTCCAAGTCTGACTTCTGCACCCTAATATACAGTGTCAGAGTGGGATCTGCCCACGTTGAAACAAACCGGGGGACCCTTAATGTTATCAAACTTAGTGGACAAGCTAGTAGCCACACAGTGGCAACTAAAGAATCAATAGATTTAGTATTGACTGCCCCCTCCCGAGAATTACAACAGGTTAACTTCGAAGTCAGGATTGGCCTGGAAATTTGGCCTATATGTGATGGCCGGTGTAATAGACCCAGATTTTATAGGGGATGTCAGAATACTCTTACAAAACAGTGACAAACAAACCTACCATGTCCTGGGAATAAGGTAGCACAAGGTATCTTGGAGAAGGCTGTGTTCCCCGGAATAACAGAGAAAACGGAATTGCAAGACACTGAGAGAAGAACAAAGGCATTTGGGGACGAAGATCTAAAGCCAGTGGTTGACCCTGAGTTAAAGAATGTCCCAGCTCATGGAATTGATACTGAAGTTATCCCTGACAAAGCCTTTGCTCAGCTTAACGATGCCGTACTAGCGGAGACCCTCCTCAAACTTATTCCTGCGGAAGAAGGGAGAAAAAAAGAGGGAGAGGGGTCATTTTCTTTCCTCAGGCATGGGCTACTTTATAGGGGTGATGTTGGGCTTGATGGAGTGTCTCGTTCCCAAATTGTTGTACCACAAAGCCATCGAATAATGGTCCTAGAAATGCCCATGCCCATTTTACAGCAGTACATTTGGGGGCTGCTAAAACACAAGCCCAAATATTGAATAGTTTGTACTGTCCTGGGGTTTATGCAGAGGTTAAAACATTGTTATCATTTGCCCATTTTGTCATAAAAAACATCTCTAATTCCACTTTCAGTTCCATTGCAACACCTCCCTATTATTGATGGTCCTTTTTTACGTATAGGGGTGGACATTGTTGGCCCTCTAGAACCTTCCAAACGAGGGAACAGATATATCCTGGTAATCGTAGATTATGCCACCAGATACCTAGAAACTTTCCCCATAAGGTCCAACACTCCACAACAAATTCTAAAGCATTTACTTCCCTATTTGTTCCTAGTAGGATTTCCCAAAGAGGTCCTTACTGATCAGGGAACCACTTTCATGCGTAGACTGATGGACGTGGGAAAATAAGTTCTACAAATTAAGACTCTTAGAACTTCAGTTTATCACCCACAAACAGATGGGCTAGTGGAACGATTCGATACGATTTTAAAGCACATGGCTGTAGTAAGGTCCATAGTTCACACACACTAAGATAAATCCCAAGAAAAACAGAACAACAGTTATGACAAGACCACTGTTGTCTGTTCTTTTTCGGTTGCTCAAAAGGTTTTAGTACTGTTGCCTATATTTGCAGATACGCTTTTAAAGATTGTTCTAAAAAAGCTGGTTGAAGGGGATGGGAAGAAAACTGGGATACTATGGTACCCTGGTCCCTATTTGCTATCTGTCAGACCCCTCAAGCTTCTCTTGGATTCTCTCCATTCAAACCATTGTATGGGTGGGACCCTAGAGATGTTCTTGACATGCTTAGGGAAACATGGGAAGAACATCAGGAGGCCATGTTACTTTTGTCTCAGACTGCACAACGGCTAAAGGAACACATGGCTGTACTAAGGTCCATAGTTCACACCCACTTAGATCAATCCCAAGAAAAACAGAAAACCCGTTATGACAAGACCACTGTTGTCTGTTCTTTTTCGGTTGCTCAAAAGGTTGTAGTACTTCTGCCCACATTTGAAAACAAAAAGCTTTCCCGTTGGAATGGCCATTATGGAGTTTTAGAAAAAACAGGACCTTGTAATTATAGGGTATCACAACCAGATTGATGGGCCAAAACTCAAGTTTATCACATCAGTTTACTAAAAGAATGGAGAGAGGACCCAGTTGAGACATCTACAGTGGTGATGGCCAGTCGCCTGATTGATGAAGCATAAGAAATCAGTTTATTTCCTTCTGATTTACCACCCACTAGGAAACAGGATATGCAAACTCTACTAAAGCAATTTCCTGATTTTTTTTAACAGTGAACCCAGAGAGTAGAAGGTTGTTTTCATTATATCCGTACGCCTCCTGATAAAGTTGTTAATTTTAAACCTTACCTGATTCCAGAGGCCCATAGACAAATAGTCTGACAAGAAGTGGAGCAAATGTTGGCTTCTAATATTATAGAGCCATCACAACGTCCCTTGTGCTCGCCAACAGTCCTAGTGACAAAACCCGATCAGTCCTGCAGATTCTGTATTAAATTAAGAAAGGTAAATGCATTATCCCAGTTCGAAAACAACTCTATACCCAGGATAGACAAAAGTATCTATCGACTGGGATCTGGAAAGTTCATCTCCAAAACCAAATGAGACTTAAGAGCTTTTCTTGGTTTTGTTGGATACGTTTCATTCTAAACCATTCTTCCATCACCCCTTGTCTTACCAATAAATTAAAAACGTGGACCCCCAAAAGGTTAAATGGAATAAAACTGTCCAACCCTGTTTCAACACTTTAAAACATATCCTTTGCAGTGTCCCAGTATTGAAAGTGCCCAACTTCACTAAGGAATTTATCCTTCAAACAGATTCCTCAAAGGTTGGCCTATGAGCTGTTTTATCCCAGGAATATGAGGGAATAGAGCACCCAATACTTTACATCAATAGGCAGCTCTTCCCTAGGGAGAAGAATTATGCGACAATTGAATTGGAGACTTTAGCCAAAAAATGGCCAGTGGGATACTTAAAATATTACCTCACTGGTAGACAGTTCAGGCTAGGGACGGATCATATTCCCCTCATTTGTATGAGCCTCGATAAAGACACTAACCCTATAATGATGTGCTGTTTTCTTGATCTCCAACCATATTGCTTTCCGATTGAACACCGGAAAGATAAAGAGCAAGGTAATGTAGCCTTTCTGTCCTGTTTTCCGATTGGAGATGAAGAAACCAGTAGCCCAAAGGGAAAGGTATGTGACGAATATGAGGATATCATCCGTTCTTCCCTAGGGGAGACCTTTCTCATGGGGCCAGGGCAGGGCGTCCACAGTACAATAATACCCCTCGGGGTGGGTCAACAAGGGAGGATCACATGGGGCGGGAAGCTCTCTATGGAACACAGTATCCTTCCAACTTAATACACCCAGCCCCCTCTCAGATAACAAATCCTTCCCCCTTCCTTGTAGGCAGAACCAATATACTATGTTGCAAGGTTAGTGATTCCAATATACATAAAATACTTCACCTATTAGAGACTACTGAGAGTCCTGCCTCAGAGGGGAAAACCAGTAATGGGACGAGGAAGATCACTCAGAGGTAACAAAGTGAGCTGTCTAGTCATTTTTGCAATGTTAAGTGCCTGAATGAACACAGCTGGCTGGCGTGGGAGTTCAAAAGCTGCTCAGCTATGAAGCTCAAAAAGAACAATCCTCTGAGGAGGAACAGTGGGACGGCTGCACTGGACAGACAGAGAGAAGCTGAACAGGGTGCCACAAAGTGAGGGGAATGAAACCCCAATGAAGGTCCGAGCAGGAAGACTGACAGGATTGTTACCGATACTTACCTCCAGGTGACCCTGGCACCCGCAAACCACTTGCAAGGCAGGACGTTCAACTGGAGAAGGAGAGACGCATGCAAAGAAGGAGTGGAACTATGTTCCCTGTTGGCCTGCCACCTCACCTCACAAACCCCATCGCAATGCCCCCTCCCACATACAGGCGCCTGGTGTTTAAGGGAACGTTCAGTGCAGGGCACTGAAAGTGCAAGTTTAAACTTCTTCCTACACTTTTATTTTAAAAAATGAAACCATTCCGGAACCTATAGGAACAGTAAAACTTAATGTTAAAAAGTAAAAGAGCACCGCTCCCAACTGCTCCCACCCACTTCAACCACTGAGTGAGGTACAGGCTCTGCCAGCTACAGAGCATACGGTTCTCCAAAGAGCAACGGTCTTTTTAATGGCTCTTCAAATCTTTTGTGCTAAATGTCTCGCCATTTCGCATTAATCAGGTGGTGACTGTTAGGTAAGATTTTCATAGCAATAGTAAATCTTCCTGACCTGTTTCAATCCCAGGACTTTTTTGCTTTACTGGTGGATTATTTTTCCTTATACCTCTGTAAGTTGGAACCTATTTCCTCATTGAAAGAATCTTTTACTCTTTTTATGGGTGTCATTTTTTAGACTCTTCATAGTGTATTTAAAACATTATCCTCTTTGACAACTTTTTGGCAATAAGTGCCTGTTGTTGCTAGGTTGCCCTAGGAGCTCTGCTTTTAACTTTCTCTGGCTAACCATAATAGAACTACAGTTCCCAAGGGTAGAAAGGATCTTTGGATCCCTTTTACATTTTATTTGGTGAAACCAGCACACTTATGTGGAGTGCTGGGGAGATGTATCCCCTTTCACACTAAAACTGTAACAATTCTGTTACAGGGACAAGCTTACCTTTAATGGCTGGTGGCAGTGATACCTTTTACTAATTTGGTGCACCTTTACAGCGGACCGTGTTCACAGCTGCAGTAAAGGCACCCAAGGGTGCTCATTTTACCAAAATGGCCCCTGTCTTGTTTTTTCACCATTTTAGTGTTTCTTGTCCTTCCTTCTTCCTTCCCCTGACATCCAGGGCAGGAAATTCGTTTGTGTGATTTTCATCTCCCCGCCCAGGCTCCAGTCTGTCTGTGAAAGCAGGAAGCAAGGGAGGAGTCCAAAACTCCACGGCCCTTTGTCTTCCTCCTTGCTTGAATGGAGACACATCCCAGTGGGTGCTGGCTGTCCAGATTGGACAACCAGACCACCCCTTGTAGGAAAATGCAGGGAGAGAATACAGAAGTTGTACTGTAATTCCTGTTAAATACTCTGAACCTGGAAGCTGAAGACAAGTCGACCACTGGAACCAAAACCAAAGAGGATGATGAAGGAAAAGCAGCTGAGACGATTTCCAGTGACCAGAGAGCCTGCTGTGTAACCTGAGCCTGCTGTAGCCCTTCCTTCCAATCGACCTGGGGACTCGGAAAACGGAAACCCTCGACCCAGAGGTTGGTGAGACCCACTAGACTCAAGCAGACCTGCATTTTGAGCCATCCCATGCCGTGCTGTAACACTGCCGGACTTCAATACCCCAATACCCTGGGACCTCAATCCATTGTGCGGTGCACACTCTTCTGAATTCTAAATCTCACTGAAACTTAGTGGGCATCATGCTGGATCTCCAGAGACAAGAATCAAGTCCAAAAAGTCCCCTCACCAGAGTGCTGGACCTTTGTAACAACGAGAATCTGACCAGCGATATTCTGTCTTCTGTGCTCCTGAAAAAGGCACCAAATCCACAGAGCCGCGTCCAGCCTTGAGGAAAACTTGTCTAGAGCCTTCCCCATTCATCCCTGTTGGAAAGTCCATTCCAAGGCCTTGTTTTTAGTCACCACAACAAGGAATCCACCGGCCGGGTTTTTTGTATGCAGATCCTGAAGTCCCCCTGCTGCAAAATCTTCTTCTGTGCTGAGGTACTGTGCTGGCTTGGGCATTTACTTACCTTAAGTCTCTTGATTCCTGTATAGTTTTGGGGTGTTTTCTGTGATTGGGAGGCCTCTCGTCGAGTTCACCCAGGCTCACTCCTGGAATCCTCCTAGGGTGTCGTCTGTGAACCCCCTCGACCCTCAACTAACTCTAAAGTAAAATACTCACCTGTTTGAACAGTCTTCCTTAGGAACTCTGACTTTTGCTATTTAAGAACCTATCCTGACACTGCCTGTTGGATACTAGACCCTAGTGACCCCCTTTGCGCCAGTGAGAACACTCATGCTCCAGGAATAAGGGAAAGGCTTTTAAAGGATTGCACCTTTTGTCTAGAAAAGAGAATACGTGTTTAAAAGTTACTGGAAAAAGAGTTGGTTGGTAACTGTAACTCTGAGAGTGAACAGTTACAAAAGTTCCTACTTACCTTGAATGTGTGTTGTACTATTCTGAAAAGTATATGTAACCTCTTTATTTCCTTAGAAACTGCTTTGCCATTCTAACAGAAAGTAGATGTAAGGGTATATTACTCACCTGTGATTTGGTTGTGCCTGTTCCCAAATGTAATGCTGTTGGATTCACTTTATCATTCCTGTTAGTATAATTGTATGAGTGTTCCCCAACTGGGTCTTGCTTCCCCTGACTTGCTGTTAGCCTGCCCAGAATAAGTCTGCATTAGGTTTTACCTACCTAGAATAACTTTGAGTGATTCATAAAGTGTAACATTGGGTTTTGCTTTCCCTGGTCTGTTTTAGACAGACACAAAATGAGTCTTGCATTTATATCTGCCTTTAAGTTGCTTGTAGCTCCTGTAAAAAAGTATATAGGTTTTACTTATTTTGAGTATAATTGTGTAATCCTAAAATAAGTTAGAGTTATTACTTCCCTTAGTCTGTGTACTGAAAAGTAACTGTAATTGAATATTACACCCCAGGTTCCAACTCCCCTAGAATAACTGAGTTATCCTGAATCAGAGTTATAGGTTTATACTGTTCCTAGTATCTGTGGTTCACTAGATCAGAAAAGTATATTGTCCAGTTGATATGACTATGTGATTCCTTGCTGATAAGGTTATATGTTTTGGTCTGTGTACCTTCAAGCATAGTGTTGTGTTATTTTTATAATTGTGGTTATATATAATGTGATAGTACTTGTTTCCCCCAAAATATATCTGGGCCTACTTGTATTTAAATAAACCATTTATTTTCGACAATAGTGTTTCAGTGTTTCTCTGGACCATTGTTTATTACAATTTCATTTGTACTGATTCTACAGCCCTATCTCCCTCCTAAAATAAGCCTGTGTTAGGAGGTGCCTAATGTCAACCTTAGATCTTACTCCTTGTGCATTATTGACATCACCTCCCTTGCATTGTGTATCTTAGTTACAAGGGAACCCTTGCTGTTATCACTTGGCAAGGGTTCCAGGTTCGAGTGGAGGGTTGAGAGCAAGAGGAGAGAGGTGGACATTGTGGTCCATTGCTGGGGGCTGTTCTCCTGGATGAACTTATTGAAATAAACCTCTCAACCCAAGTGATGACTCTGGAGTGCGTTGTTGAACCCATTTAACAGCCTGGCTGCTCCGTCAACGCTACCCTATACACAGGCTGTACAGCCCCATACTAAGAGTGGAGTCTTGTACTGACTGCCCCAGTTGAATGGTTTTCCAAGCCCTTAGTTGGACTTTAGAAAAACTGTCTTAACAGTGACCCTTTGCAATGTGTTCTCATTTGCTCAAACCAAGTGTGTAACAGCCCATCACTGCTTGGACATCAGGATCGAACTAAAGCTCTACTTAAATGGTTTCAAGTAATTTCAGAAAGTCAGACAGGCTGTTTATTACTTTTGGAGCGCAGAATCACAGGAGTCAATCTTGTAAGGCTTCTATCGTGCTTTGGATTGGGGCCTGCATTCCAGAGGTGTACAGATTACAAAGCAAGCCCCTCCTGAAGGGGCTCCATGCACATGCAGTGAGAGCCAAGGCGACCACCATGGCATTTCAGTGGAATGTACTCTTGAATGACATCAGTAAAGTGGCTGGGTGGACTTCAATTTGAGCATGCCGCAAACAACACTGCACCGAGAGCTCTAAAACAGATGCCAAGTTTGGTCAATCAGTTCTTCACATCCTTTTGGGGTATGGCTTTTGGCCCATCTCCCTTGGGTCTTGATGCCCCTGAATCTCCCCATCAAGGCATGGGATGTAGGAGTAAGTAGAGGTTAAATACCATAGCATAGAGGCTGCTGTACTTCTTGTGGGCAGATGGAAGGGACTCAAGTGTGTTGCTGGTGGGCGGAGTAAACACTGGCATAACGGGGGCGCCCACAGCCCCAGCGCTGCAGATGGCCCCACGCATGTCCTGGGAGGCGGCCCCTCAAACTAAAACAAAAAAAAATGTTTAATTAACAAACAGAAAAAAGAAATACTTCCTTTTAAAGTCACTCTGCCTTCATAAAGGAATTATTTATGTTACAGGTGACTAGTGTAAAGGTTTTCATAATTACGCTCACACCAGAATGAATACACCCCTCTAGGGAAAGAAGGCAAAAAGGCAATCTAGTAAGGATAACAAGTTTAATCTTTACAAATGAGGATGGTAGCAAAGTACTCTGCTGCCTGAACAATCTTCTCCTGTCCCTCTCCCTTTTCCTTTCCTTTCAAAGTGGTTTCTGGCAGGGGTTTATATAGGCCTGGCTTGCTGTGGGGGTGTCACTGGAGCAGGATCATGGCTTCATCCCAATCCGTCCTTTTCCCATAATAGGGATGCTCCAAAGCCTTCTTTCCTCGTTGTCAGTGGTTTTGTCAGAGCATGCTGTTCTATGTTTTGCTAGTTATGCAAAAACACACTGTAACTCATGTTTTCCTCCATTTTGCTAACTATGCAAAAACACACTGCAGCTCTGCAGACTTTTACAAACCTTGAGGCCTAGCCCAAGGAAAAACTAAACAGTTTTATGTACAAACAATTTTAATTCATTCTATCCGTATTTCACCCCTCTTGCTAACGTTACCTGGGTCTTGTAGCTTCCTCCACACTTAATACTTATAATTTATCCCATTCTGCATTTTGCTGCACAAAAACAAATGAGCCCTATTTTCAACGTGCATGGACTCTTGATGGACAGTGGACACCTGGTGAGTCAGTTAATTCTGGCCATGGTGATTGACACCACACACTAAGCCTGCGGTCTATTTTGAATCCCACAGGCCACATTCCTTCTGGGAAGGCGGGGGAGTTTGATGCATCTGCAGCACTAGTTAAGCTTTTAAAATGCCTGGGATCGGACATTACAAATCTATCCAACTAATAGGTAATTGCACCTTATATTAAGACAATAACTACCTTCTTCGGTGCTTGCCTATGTCTGTGTATGTGATTATGTTTGCATGAGAGAGCCTTCTCAGTGCCACTCCTCCCCTCCTCCCCCGTAGTGCATTATAGCACCTTAAAGATGTCTTGCCTAACTCTAAAGCGCTAAGGGGTTCGGGAGGACCCTGGTTCATTCCCAGCATTGTGCACTTTTGTTACTTCTACAGTAACAAACTCATTCCCACCCGACATATCTACAACCCCAAAAAGTATCAGTTTGAGTTTTGCTGTTTATTGTATGGCAAGGTGCATTAGAACCCCCAATGGATACCATCATCTTTGCACTACTAGGTACTACATTAACACAACATCGGCGACCCAATTGGCACGGGCAGAAGAGAACCAAGAAGAACACAATACCAGGCACCAGTATTTTTACTGATGCCCCCAGCCATGAGGGGACCCAATGAAAGGCAAGCGATAGCCAATCCGTGTTCTGAACTCCACCTTCTTTCTTCATTTGAACACCTAGATTATGCACTGCCTCAATGATGTGGGATAGTGACCCATTCTCGGCATCTTCCGGGGGTACAAAAGTGCAGCAGCTGCTTCCCAACTTTTTACACACTCCTCCTTCTATGGCTGTTAACAGATCCAACATATAGCGGTTCTGCATCATCATGAGTCTCAATGCACTGAGCTCTACTTTGATGGTGTTGAACCCATTCTCTTTTTCATTGGTGAGCTGGACTAGCTCCCATCGAACTATTTGAACCCACTTGGCGTTAGCAGCTGCTTGTACCCCAGGAGCCAAAAAAGATTAAAAGAAAGTCTCTGCAGAGCTTAAAAGTCGATACTCGTCAGGTATTCCTCTCAGCAGTGCGGAAGAGTCTTTTTAGATAGTTTGATCTCTTCTTTCTTTTCAGATGTTGAAATCGTTCTTTTTCTAGTAGCAAACACAATTCTTGTGAGATTTGCAAGTCTCTCTCTGCTTCATGAGGTGCTGGTGTGGCTGTTGGCACCTTGACAGGCAGTTCTTTTCCCTTTAGGTGTTCTTCCGCGATTACTGGTAGTACTGAGTGCTGGGTAGCCAGTGAACACTTGCCCCTCCAGGATGATGGGAGGTGCAAGTAGGCTTCTCAGCCACAAACCCCATAGTAATCCATCACTGCTGCCATACCTTTCGTCATATCTGGGATCACAAGAGTGTGGTTTCACTGTGTGTTTGCGCCAACAGGAACTGTTCCTTCATTGCTAAAACAAAGTTCATAGTTCATGTCTCTATGTATTCGCACTGGCTTCTCCATTGCTGCAATCCATGTCAGCCTTGTGATGTATTGGGACCATATTTGTACACACATAATCTCTACTTGGGCTATTATTTTTTGCTGTACTCGATCTAGAGATTTCATCCGTGGAATTAGTATGGGCAGCACATTTGACGACTTCCACAGCGGAGGGCCATGATAAGGCTTCAATCAGTTCTTCCAACAGCCTTGCATGCTGCACTGGAGAGCCATTTGTCCTCCAAAAAACTCTCCTCTTCCACCGAGACAGACCTGCATGCACTGTTGTCCTGACATATGCCGAGTCTGACTAGATCTTGACACATCACTCTTGAGAGGCTCTCAATGGGCCTCATTACGAGTCCGGCAGTAACCGAGGCGGTAAAACCACCTGGTTACCGCCGGACTCGTATTACCATTCAGACCTGGCGGGAACATCACCTCCCGCCTGCCGGAGTTGTGATCGCCCGGCATGGAAACAACGGTGGAGGCGGGTTTACCGCCACCGTTGTTTCCATACCGGGCGATTTGTAATGAGGCCCAATGTCTCGATGAGAGCGACAAGTTCTGCTGCCTGCTGAATAGTGCATAGGTAATCTTTTCATGATCAGAACTTCATGCCCCCCACCCCGTTTTCTGAGCACCACCGCCGGCCCTGTGTGCCTCCGTCCCGTCTCCTGGTCAATCGTTGATGACCCATCAACATATAGTTTATCTCCTTCCGTCAATGCCCTGTCTCTAGCTTTAGATATATATCCTCCTCTCTTCACCCTCGTATGTAGCACAGTCATGCATTTTCAGGTCATCATCAGTGGATGTCTCTGTCAATAATGTGGCGGGATTCACCGTGCTATGCCTTACTATATGAATATGAGGTTTGGATATTATAATTTCATATGCAGAGGATCTCTGAGTCGTCAGGGTCGATTTAGACCTTTCTAAAATGGTGAATAGTGAATGTCCCACAAACAAAGTAACAGAGCACCCCATGACAATTGTGGAACTAATCTCTATTGCAAATGCAGCCTCTGCGAGTGCTTGTTTGCACGCAAACTGTCCCTGCATGACTGAGTCGAGCGTCACACTATAATAAGCCAATTGCTTGTGGCACATTGTGCTCTTTTGAGGCAATACTGCAGTCATGAGCCGTCTATCAGAGTGGGAAAATAAATAAAACTCCTGTGTATAATCCAGAATTGCTAAAACAGGGGCCATGCAAATAGCTTCTTTCAGGTCCTCAAATTGTCTATTCATTTCTCAGTCCATTCCAATTTACTGTTTTTTGTCTTCTGTCCTTCTCTAAGACTTTGTAACAGAGGGCTTGTGTGGGCTTCATAGTCTATTGTCCATGCCCTACTATAATTACATAAGCCCCAAAACTGCTGCATGTCCTTGACAGTACTGGGCCTAGGGGTGGCGTGTACTGCCGCCACCCTATCTGGTAGTATTTCTTCCCGTTTGCAGAGATAAGTTGCCCCAAATATAGTACCTCCTGTTGGCAGTATTGTAGCTTATTTTCATCTACTCTTTGTGAGCAAGCAATTGCAATAATGCAATAGAATCCCTACAGCACTGCTATTCATTTTCACTACACACCAGCAGACCATCCACAGACTGGATGATTGTGCTAGGCACCTGAATATTTCCCAAGTCGGCATGCAGCACTCTATCGAAAATACTCAGACTTTCACAGTACCTTTGAGGCAATCTCGTATGCTTAAAGCGCTGTTGACATGCGTAAACACAGTGAGATAACATGAATCAGGGTGTAGTGGGATTGAGAAGAACGCATTCTTCAGATCCACCATTGTGAAGTACGTAGCTGTCTTGGGAATGCTACATAGGATCGTCGCAGGATTCGGAACTACCAGAACCTCCTTCTGCACCACGTCATAAAGAGGACGCACATCCTGGATCATCCTTCAACTACCCCCTGTTGCTTTCCTCACTGGGTATATGGCCGTATTACATGGGCATGTGGATGGCACAACAATCCCTTGCTCTAATAGAGCCTGAATAGTGCCTTTTATCCCTTCCTCCGCTTCCCTTGACAACGGGTACTGCCACCCCCTCAGGAGTACTGCTCCTGACTTCAACGTAATCTGTACTGGGGTCACATTTCTCAGTAACCCAACATCATGCGGATTAATAGTCCATAATTGTGCTGGCACATATCACATGTCCTCCTCAAAAAATAAAGACGGGGTCACCACTGCCATCAGGGGGCACTGTAACTTCCTATTGTGCATCATGATATCACAGGGGATGGAGATTTCCAAAATGATCTCCCCATTTAGTTCACTGTCCTCCAATAACTCCTCATCAGTCATTTCATTCAATTGTTCTGTCGGGTTTACACATACTACTGTGCGCCACTCGCACCTATCCTGATCTGTTCCAATCAGGACTACTCTTTTGTCTGACACTACTAGTCCTTGCAAATCTAATGACAATATTGTCCCCGGCACCACCTCGGGTGGCACCATGGGTCGGAAAATAAAATCTATGGACACTCGCAAACATTTTGTCCCAATTTGAGGCACTGCTTTTGCTAGTACCTTGATGCCATAGACAAATATGTCCGGGACCACAGAAACTCCATGGACTACTAACTCCCTTGCCATTGCATTGATTATTACCATTGCTCGAGCTACACACATCACCGGAGTGGAACACACTACCCCTTGATCTATGAATGATATAGTTACATTTAGTTTACTGAGCAGTTCCCTACCCAATAGATTAACAGGGGAACTCTCTGAATACAATAAGGGGGCTTGTACTACCTTTCCTCCCACTTTTATATCCAGCTCCTCAGTCTATGGAACCGTAGAAATAGCCCAAGAGAATCCCTGCTTGTCAAGAGTTTTAACTGATAATGGAAAGTTGCCCTCCATAATGTATAATTTAGTTGCACCTGAATCTACCATAAATATAAATTGCTTGCTTCCCATTTCCGCCTCCACCAGGGTTCCTCTTCAGGCTGTGCGGTTGTCAATAGGATTGGACACGTGAGTGCTCTCTGTGGGCTGTCCTAATCAGAATATGTATTTGTCCCAGGGAATGAAAAAGGGCCAGCCCTGCCATTGTAATTCCTTGGAATGGGGCATCCGTTCTCCCTGCCATCCTGTTAAACTGTGTTCCGTCACCCTGCTGCTTTGTTGCCCACGTTGCCCTTGTCTGTCAGCCCCATAAGGGAATTGATTTTGACCCCCTCGCCCAAATTGCGGGTGTCCCATTCCTTGAGGCCTTTGGAATCCCTGGCCTGGAGGTGATGGCCATAATAAAATCCCATCCTAGGCCTGTTCCTTCATTTCCTTTGCGAAATGCCCCCATCTCCAGCAATACCAGCACTGTGATGTTCCCAATCCTCCTCCACTGGGCCCTATCCACCCAAAGCCTCCTGCTCTTACTCCTCTTAATCCCCCTCTTCCCCTTGGTGCTCCTTCATACTTCCACTATGGGTTTGGTACTGTCCCCTCCACCCCATTTTCCCTGTCCTTCTTCGCCCCATAGTGCCGCAATTGTCGCATCCACAATCTGTTGAGTATCTCCTGTCCTTTCCCCCCAAGCCGGTGCTGTCACTGGTGCTTGGACGACAACCTTATTTAGTTTCTTTTCCTCTAGTTTTGCCTCGTCTGTTTGCTGCTTCTGGGTGGTCTCCCTGTTCCGCTCCTTGATTCTCTTACAATAGTGGACTATTATACTTTTTATCTCCACCCACCCTTTGGCTTCGTCTCCCACAATTTTATCTAATGCCTTCTGGACCTCTTTTGGTAATCCCTTCTTTACCATGAAATAGAAAAATGGTACTGAATGGTCCCATTGCCCTCCTGAGTCACCTCTCCACATTTCCTGTAACTTAAGAATTAATGTAACTGGGTCCTCATCATCCACTGTGCACTGCATTAAAGAATGTAAGTCAGGGGTATCTGGGTACATTTTTTCGTAGGGCATCCCATACCCTTGACCTTACTTCATTAAAGGCTGCTCCATCATGTTCGTTATTTGCAAGAATTATCCCAGGGTACCCAGCCCTTACCCATATGTCCCCAGCCTGGTCTCCAACTATGGTGACCAGTAAACTCTTAAGGTCTCCTAGTGCTAAGGCTACCCCTGCTGTTTGTTTCTCAAATTCATAGATCAATTTACTGGCTCCAGCTGTAAGCTGGGGGAGAGCTTTAATCAAATTATTTTTGTCCATTTGAGGCCATGACACGTACTGCGTTATCGCTACTTCTTTATGCATGGGAGGCATCTGCATGTCTCTTTTGTTTTCAACACCCTTTTAGTATTTTTCTGATCTTGTACTACCACCATTAAATCTAGTCGATTTCTCAGTCTATCCCTTCCCACTGCCTCTTGTGGCGGGGATGGTTTTTTTGCCACCTCCTCTCCTCGATCTCTTTCTTCCCCTATCTCTTCATTATTTCTGCCACCTTGATTTTCCCATTCATTTTCCTTCGCTTGTTCGACTTCTTGTCCCAGAACCGTCTGTACCTTCTCCCCATCATCTTTTTCGACACAAACATTTCTTATTGTCCCAGGGTTGATTCTAACCAGAAAATCTCCTGACTTCCAATCCCGTATTTTCAATGGATTGTGTCCTCCCACATATTCCTTATCTTGTGATATTCGTATTCGCCAGCTTCGCTGCTTCAGAAATTTTTTTTTGGCAGAGCTTGCTGGGCACGAGGTTGTTGCGTCGATTGTCCCTCGTCGGGCTCCGTACCGGTTCAATGTCACTGTTAGTATTAATAGCTTGTGCTGCGCCCGTTAGCTTCAGTTCCGTTTTTCCGATTGCTTTGCTTTCGATAACGGCGCACTTCGAAATTTTCTTCAGAAGATGTAGTCTTCATCTACTCCTTCTACACCCAAAACTAGGTTAAAAAAATATATCAACTGCGGTTCGAAGATGTCGATAACAGATCCTCACCGCATTTGTCTTTGGTGCCTAGGTTCAGATCATCAACCCGGCGACTGTGGCTCCTGTCAGTCGATGACGGAGAAGGCCGTTTGTGAGAGGAAAGGTAAACTGGCGGTGGGGCGGGATGCTTATAAGGCCTCTTTCGAAGGCCTTGTCGAAAAGACATAAACAATTGTCCAATTTGAAAGAATCGGAGCGTCACAAAAAACACTTTTAGAGATCCCGATCTCGTAGTAGTTTGACGCGCTCTTCATCTTCCTTTTTTAAAAGAGTTAAAAGGAGACATAGATCTCCCTCATCATCATCCGATACATTGACTGAATTGGTACGATGCCCAACTAAATCGGATTCCCCACGAAAATGGGAAGATTTTAGAAGAAAGATGATAGAGGTCTTTGAGAATGCGGCCTCGACCCCGTCAAAGAAGCCTCAAAAGAGCCAGACCCCGGTCGCTCCATCGGACGACACAGGGAAGTCAGGAACTACTGCGGTAAAACCCAGTTGTATCGGTGAAACTCGTAAGACTCGAGTCGGCGCCAATTCGTCGAGGAATCCTCGAGAGTCGAGTGTTTTCCCGACACCGCATAAAAAAACAGAAGTTGTGAAAAACATCTGCGAACTCGTCAACGCCATCGGCGCCGGCAGCTTCGACATCGACGCATAAAGCTGCTTCGATCGGAGTCGTTGAAGATTCCTTCGATACCTTCGAAGGATCCTTCCATTCCCTCGACGAAAATTCATGAACAAGACAGGAGATTTACTCCATTATCAAAATCAGACTTTTTTAAGTCTATGTCTTCGATATTTGAAGAAAGTGGCTCTGAAGATGAGGAGGTTTCTCCTTTTGGAGTGCAATAGGGCACTAGACAGTTTCCAGAGGAACTAATGATCCAGAATCTAAAATGAGAGACCCGTGTGAGACTCCTCAATCTGCTAGTGTCATTGATACGTCACCTGAGCTAGAGTTTGCGAGACCTGACCCTGCAGAACATGCAGATTCAGGGTACAGGAGTTTAATGAACAGAGTGGTGGAATATATGGGTTGGAGTAGAGCCTCACCCACCTTTGATCAGGATGACATGACAGACATTCTAGATAGGGGCCCCCAGAAGGATCCAGTTCTCCCCTTCCCTAGGGAACTTCAGAGAACAGTAGAAAAGAACTGGGAAGCTCCTGACAACATTGCTGCAGTAATGTCATGCGCCCCTTCTATGTGCGCCTATGGGATCGGTGGAGATGGGGCCGCCATAGAGAAGTTCCATCACGTTCGACGTAACGTGCTCTGCGGTCTAGTCTTCCATCCCAAGATGGTCGCCGCCGGCTTTTTCGGCTCTGTGCAGCTGGCAGGGACCGCGTTGCAACTGCGCTTACCTCCGCTTTGTTGCCGACGCTCCTTGTCACTTCTCTTGGCTCTGCTGAGCCCCGCTTTCCTTTGCCCCTTCCTGGCACTCCTTCCCAGGCACCTTTTTCTGTTTCTTGCTGGTCTCTCCTTTCCCTCTTGCTGGCTTCTTGGGTCCTTCCCCTTTCTCTTCCGGACCTCCGCCGGTACATCTTCCCGATCTCCCGCCTGATCCGGCTCCTCCTGAGAAGTCGCCACTGCATCCTTCCCGGTGGATTCCTCGCCTTCCTACTCACCAGACTCGAGGAAGGAGGGGTACCTTTCCGGTCTCCTCGAGTAGGGTTTTTTTGCCTCTGTGGCTTTTTCCCCTTAGGCGGCTGCGGACCAGCGTCCCTGGTGACCGGGGTTTCTTCCGGAAACCAAGGTGGCGTCGTTCCACGGTCGGCCCTATTTACACAAAAAAGGATCCGCCGTTTGCGCCGGAAGGAAGCCGAGAACACGCCAGCCCGAACTTTCAGGTGAGGAGGTGGAGTTGGGGTCAGATTTCGAAATTGACATAGAAGGCCCCAACAGTATTGACAGCTTGCAACGCCCATCGAATCCTACCATGGCTACGGCGGAACAAGTTCAAGAACTTGTGGCAGCAGTGCAGTCACTCAACCTTGAAGTAAGAAATTTGAATCAGGAAATGCAGCAGATCAAGGCAGAAAACACAGTTCTCAGACAGATAGTGGCGGATTGGGAACTTCGCAGTACTGACCTCCCTCCCATGCCACTTTCTTCAGGAAGGTTTGATGGATCTGCTACACATCTGAAGGAGTTCTTAGAGGCCTGCAATGTACAATTTACCTTTAGACCTTCCACCTTTTCTACGGATCTAAGTAAGGTGGGGTTGGTGATTTCCAATTTAACTGGGAATGCTCTGGCATGGACAAATCCCTTGGTTACTACAG
Organism: Ambystoma mexicanum; assembly: GCF_040938575.1. Lineage (NCBI taxonomy): Eukaryota > Metazoa > Chordata > Amphibia > Caudata > Ambystomatidae > Ambystoma > Ambystoma mexicanum. Next base: position 727,132,536 of record NC_090925.1, read on the forward strand.
ATGACCCTGTTCTACGGGACTGGAAGATGTTCCTAGAAAGATTTAAACAAGCCTTTGAAAGACCTGAGATTAGATATCTAGCCGGGGAAGAACTTCTTGAAGTTCATCAGGGGCAGATGGATCTTTACTCCTATATCACCAAATTTAAACGATTAGCTGCAGAGGCTAACTGGCAAGAACCGGCCCAGTTTACAATATTCCGCAGAGGATTGAAAGACGAAATGAAGGAGGAACTCGCTCGTATTCCTCGGCCTGCCTCCTTCGCAGAATTGATGTCTGTTTCTCTACAGATAGAGCATTGCCTTAATGAACGCAAAATGGAGAGAAAAAGAGGAAAAGAGAACCCATCTTCTTCTCATTCTACTCCCAGCTTGGTATTGCCTTCGGGAGATTCCAAAGAGGAACCCATGCAGATAGGTACCATGCGAAATCCGTTAACTCCGGAAGAAAGGAAGAGACGCCGGGACTCAGGATTGTGTATGTATTGTGGCTCTGCAGCCCACCTACTCCTGCTCGCCAAGAAGATGATGTTCGACTAATGATGATATCCCTAGTGCCTTCCTCAGATCAGGGCAATATCTATTTACCATCTACTGTTCTGTCCGCTACAAATAACGTATTTGGTGGCTGAGTCCCATCAGACTCTAAACGTTTTCTGACAAGTTCTGTTTTACTGCATCACGCGTCGGGTTTTAGAAACCCGACGCGTGATGCAGTAAAACAGAACTTGTCAGAAAACGTTTAGAGTCTGATGGGACTCAGCCACCAAATACGTTATTTGTAGCGGACAGAACAGTAGATGGTAAATAGATATTGCCCTGATCTGAGGAAGGCACTAGGAGTGTGCCGAAACACGTGTTATCAAAAAAAGGGCTATTAATAAACCTACTCTCACTATGACCAAGAGTCCAAGTTTTTGAAATACAATTGTGGCGCAGTAAAGAGATGTGTGCAGCCCTCGATATTTCTTTCACAATCGGAGTGGGGGAACTCTTTGTCTCCGTTTCTGCTGCACACACCATTGCGACACCACCAGATTTGGTGTACATAATTGAAGTCGCGGAGGTTAAAGAGTGATTTGCCCCAAAAAGTTCCCTATAAAAATTATAATGATGATATCCCTTCACCTCTCCTGGAGAGACAAGGAGATCGATACTCTGGCCTTAATTGATTGCGGAGCGGCAGGCAACTTCATGGATACCATATGGGCTTACAAGATGGGCATCCATAGGATTCAAAATAAGGAAGATCTTAAGGTCGAAGGCATTGATGGCACCCCCCTTTCTTCAGGGCCCATCACCCAGTCCACCGAAATCCTTCAGGTCACCATCCTACATCATCGAGAAGACTTGTCCTTTGATATAATCAGGGCAGCCCACTTTCCCATAATTTTGGGTATTGCATGGCTGCATCGTCATAACCCTACCATTGATTGGTCTTCCAACTCTCTTTCCTTCGGTTCCCCTTTCTTCTCGCAGAACTGCCTATCATCCCGGAAGTTTCAAACTGCAATATTGCAGGCACCTGAGTCACCTACAAAGACCATCCATTCCATCCCTTCTCAGTTTACCGACTACACTTCAACCTTTTTGGAAAAAGAAGAACATGAATTACCCCCGCATTGTCCTAAAGATTGTTCCATCAACCTTGTCCCAGATGCTCTGGTACCATTTGGCAGAATGTTCTCCTTGTCCATTAAAGAGAGGTCTGTTTTATGCCAATACATGGATGCTAATCTTAAGAATGGTCTTATCCAACCCTTCAAATCCCCTGCAGGGGCCTCTTTGTTCTTTATTGGTAAGAAAGATTCTACCAAACTCAGACCTTGTATAGACTATCAAGGGCCCAACAAGGTTACCATCCGGGATAGATATCCTATGCCCCTCATTTCCGATATTCTCGAAGCTGTTAAGGGGGCGGTCAGCTTTACCAAGCTAGATCCCCGCAATGCATACCATCTATTGCGCATTCACGCCAGGGATGAATGGAAGACTGCGTTTAGAACACCATACAGTCTCTTTGAATATAGGGTGATGCCCTTTGGATTGGTAAATGCCCCCGCAGTTTTTCAGAGATTTATGGACCGGATTTTCTCTGACCTGCTATTTCACTCAGTAATCATATATCTGGATGATATATTAGCATTTTCAAGGACCCTCCAGGAACACTCAACTCATTTGCATGAGGTCTTTAGCCGTCTACGAGACAATCATTTGTTGGTCAAACCCAGTAAATGCGTGTTCCAGACTACCTCAGTACCCTACCTGGGATTTATCCTTTCTCAAGAGGGCATCAAGATGGATCCCAGAAAGGTTTCTGCAATCTTAGACTGGCGTTCACCTACCTCGGTCAAAGAGGTACAAAGATTCTTGGGATTCGCAAACTTTTATCAGAAGTTTATCCGAAATTTCTCAGACATTGTGGTTCCAATCACTTCTCTTCTGAAGAAGGAAAATCTGCCGTTCAAATGGTCTATCGAAGCAGAACAAGCTTTTGGTTTCCTCAAAGAAAGATTCAGCTCAGCACCCATATTAAAACAACCGGATCAATCTAAGAGATTAATTGTGGAAGCCGATGCTTCTGCAAGTGCTATAGGGGCCGTCCTCCTTCAAGAACACAAGGGCCTGGAATACCTGGTAGCTTATCTCTCAAAGACCCTTTCGCCCAGTCAAAGGAATTATTCTGTAATCGAGAAGGAACTCCTAGCTATAAAAGAATCATGTGAAGAATGGAGACATCTCCTCCAGGGCGGAACCTTCCCCTTTATCATCCGCACAGATCACTGCAATCTCAGTTCCCTGCGGAAGATGGAATGCACTAATTCTAGACAAGCCAGATGGGCCCACTTCTTCTCCCAGTACGACTTTGAAATTACCTACCTTCCTGGTAGCCAGAATGTACTGGCGGATGCCCTTTCCCGCCGAGAGACTGTTGAAGATGTGAACTCCCACTACAAGGAAAGGATTTTTCCTGAGAAGGCATTTATCGCTACCACCGCGACCTTCCTCTCCCAAGTCAAGGATGCCACTACCCTCTCACCTCTCCCCAGATCTACCTGGTCTGGGGACCGAGTTAACTTAAAAGAGGGCCTCATTTTTGTAAACAAGAAACTGTATATACCTTCCACAGAACTACGTCATAAGGTTTTATCTTGGTGTCAGGACCATATTACGGGTAGAGAAGTATGTTAAAGCTTGTGTACAATGTTCCCACAATAAACACCATTACCAAAGACCTTTAGGACTCCTGGAACAGATTCCGTTACCAAAGGTCCCCTGGGAGCAGATATCTACAGATGTTATTGTTGATCTTCCACCTTCGAGAGGCCATACCTGCATCATGGTAACCATTGATTCTCTCACTAAGTTGGCTCATTTTTCCCCGTTCCCAGGGTTACCTTCGGCATCAGAAATGGCAGAAACCTTCATCCGGGACATCTTCTGCATCCATGGTCTACCCACGAAGATCATTTCAGACAGAGGACGTCAATTTACGTCCAAATTTCGGAAAGCTCTATGTTTCCGATTGGGCATAGAACTGGCACTATCTTCTGGATTCCACCCACAGACTAACGGACAGACGGAGAGGCTAAATGGAACTCTGGAGCAATACCTTTGGTGCTATGTAAACCAGTCCCAGGATGATTGGTTTGATCTTTTACCCCAGGATGATTGGTTTGATCTTTTACCCACGGCAGAGTTTGCTTATAATAATTCTAGGCATTCTGCCACCGGCCTTAGTCCCTTTTATTGTACCTTTGGCCAACATCCCAGGAATATCATACCCACCTCTTCTACTCTCTCGGTCTGTCCATCTATTGAGGATTATTTACAGAAGATATTGCAACCACAAAGAATGGCCAGACTGGCCCTAGACGAGGCCCGAGCAGGATATAAGAAGTGGGCCGATCGAAAGCGCTCCCAAATCAAGGATATAGGTCCAGGCTCAAGAGTCTGGTTGTCTACCAAGTACTTACCGAGGTGGATCCATCCTTCTAAATTGTCTCCTCGATATATTGGTCCTTACACAGTGTTGTCTCAGATTAACCCGGTGACTTTTCGACTCCGGCTACCCAAGAGTTTGAAGAGGATTCATCCTGTTTTCCACTCTTCTTTGTTGTACCCAGCCTTGGAGAATGTACCCTCCTGCCCAGTCAGGCCAAACTCAAAGAACAGAACGTCTGAGGAAGATCAAGAATATGAGGTGGCAGCAATAAGGGATTCTTGCTATCGCAAAGGGAGATTGGAATTCCTTCTACTTCTGATCCTGAGTATTTAAATAGACATCCCACTCCAGAATGTCTGGGTATTCGGGCTGCGACTACCTCAAGACAGACTGCATATCCAACCATCTCTCTGGATAAAGAGGATAAAAAGGTTGATGCTTGGGCCCGTAAAGTTTTTACATCGGGTAGCATGGCCTTAAAGTCAACTAACGTCACCTGAACCCTGGCCAGGTTCACACATAACCTGTGGGACTGCATTTTCGCGACGGCTGAACATATTCCGGAAGGCGAGGAAATGGAAGGCTTCCTGAATATTGTCAAAGACGGGAATGAGGCAATGGGGGAATGTTTCCAGTCTGGACTGGACAAGGCTGAAAGTATCAGCAGGTCCATAGCTTCAAGCACAGTGCTACGCAGATTTGTGTGGTTGAGAAAGTCAGGTTTTGCACCAGATGTGCAGGCCATACTTCTCAACTTGCCTTTTGATGGCTTGAGGCTGTTTAGTCGTAAGGCTGATGAGAGCCTAGAAAGACTACAGACCTCAAAAGCGGCAGCTAAATCCCTTAGTGCCTCCATGCGACAGCCTCAGAAACCCTATTCGTGCTCATCTTCCTGAAGGGGTCATCCTTTTCGGTACTATTCCTCTTTTGGTAGAGTAAGAGGACAGGCCAAAGAAATGTCACTCGTGGTGGACGAGGAAAGACTGCAAAGCCATCCTCAGGAATGGCATCTTTACCCTCAGCCGCTCCTGCAGCCACCTCCAAATCACTCTGTGGCCTTTTCACACAAAACCCCAGTGGGAGGCAGAATCTCTCAGCATCTGAAAGAATGGCGGGGCATTACTTCAGATGCTTGGGCACTGGAAGCAGTAGCTCAAGGTTACTACCTTCCCTTCCTAAAAAGGCCTCAGGATCATCCACCGGGAGCCAACTCTGCCAAAATTCCAGACCCGCTCCTGTTGCAGGAAATTTTAACCCTGCATGTGCAAAAGAGCATGTACCTGTAGCGGAGAGGAACAAGGGTTGGTACTCCCCTTATTTTCTCATCCCAAAGAAGGACGGAGGATTGAGACCCATCTTGGACTTAAGAAACTTGAACAAGTTCCTCAGGAAGGACAAGTTCAAGATGGGAACCCTTTCTCAGATCCTTCTGGCTCTCCAACTCCAAGACTGGTTGGAATCATTGGACCTTCAGGATGTTTACTTTATGTGCCAATCCATCTCAAGCACAGAAAGTACCTGAGGTTCGCAGTTGGCGGTTCTCACTATCAGTTTCGAGTTCTGCCATTCGGGCTGACCTCCGCCCCGAGGGTTTTCACCAAGCTGATGGTGGTGGTGGCAGCGAGTCACAGGAGAGGGGGGATTCACGTCTACCCCTACCTGGACGATTGGTTGATCGGAGCAAGTTCTCCCAAACAAGCTCAAAAGCATCTGTCTATCACCTGTCACTTCCTTCACAATCTGGGCTTCTCCCTCAATTTCAAGAAGTCCCACATGATAACATCCCAAAAACTCCAGTTTATCGGAGCAGTCTTGGACACTTCCTCGGCAAAGCCTCGCCTCCCGAGGTAAGAGCACTACACATTCTGCAGATGGTAACAAAATTCCAGAAAGCCCAGCATCTGCTGGCCTTCGATCTTCTGAGGTTGCTCGGCCTCATGGCATCCTGCATTTTTCTGGTGCCAGAGCTAGCGCTGAAGGCCTTCCTGCCCTCTGCACAGGGAACGAATGTCCTGATAATGACGGACAACACAGTGGCCATGTACTACATCAACAAAAGAGGAGGCATAGGATCACTACCACTTTGCAGAGAGGCAATGCAGCTCTGGTTCTGGGCAATACGAGAAGGAATCTCTCTATCGGCAGTTCACCTAGCCAGAGAGCAGAACACAGCGGCAGAAGTTCTGAGCAGGCAGAGCACAGTCTCCCACGAGTGGGAGTTAGCTCAGGAAGTCCTTCTGGAGATCTTTGCCCTTTGGGGAACCCCTCAAGTGGATCTGATCGCGACCACAATAAACCGGAAGTGTGAACAGTATTGCTCAAGGGTATTTCCTCTGAGAGGAGCTCTAGGAGACGCGTTCGTGGTGGACTGGAAGTTTCCTCTATTGTATGCATTTCCTCCAGCCCCCGTGATTCCTCAAGTAATCAGGAGGTTGAGAAAGTTCAGGAAAACCATGATCCTAATTGCCCCAGATTGGGCCAGGAGGACGTGGTACCCGGACCTTCTGGACATGTCCATTTGCCCTCCAATACGTCTTCCGCAAAGAGAGGATCTTCTCTCGCAAGAGGAAGGTCACATTCTCCACCTTCACGCATGGTTTCTGAGAGGTTGAGATACAAGGATTGGGATCTTCCAGATGACGTAATGGAAATTTTGCGTTCGGCCAGAAGGCCAGCAATAAAATCCTTGTACCGTTGTCGTTGGAACAAATTCAGTAACTGGTGCAAAGACAAGCATGTGGGCCCTTTTCAATGTGGCACCCCAATGGTGCTCTCTTTCCTATTGCATCTAGCCCATCTGGGGCTCCAGATCGGAACAGTTAAAGGATATCTTGCTGCGCTGTCCATTTTCAAGCTCTCCTCGGAAGAGGTTTCCTACTTCAAAATTCCATTAATCATTCAGTTCCTGAAAAGGCTTACTAATGTATACCCACCAGTACCGTTTCATGTCCCAACTTGGGATTTAAATCTAGTACTTACGTTTCTAACTTGTATACCATTTGAGCCTCTGCGTCCTGTCCATTGAAGCTTCTAACACTAAAAACGGTCCTTCTTGTAGCCTTAACATCACCTCGCAGGGTTAGTGAACTACAGGCTCTCTCATGTAAACCCCCTTATACCACGTTTACAAGAACAGTTCTTAAGGTTAAACCATCTTTCTTACCAAAAGTAGTTTCTGACTTCCATTTGTCACAAAAAATCATATTACCAACGTTCTATCCTCCTCCTCATTTGGGCAAAGAAGAGGAGAGACTGCATAGACTGAACCCCAAAAGGGCCCTCAGTTTTTACATTTCGAGAATGTCAAAATTACGTCAAGATGACCAACTCTTTGTGGGTTATCCAGGTCATAAATTGGGATTAGCGGTGACAAAACAAACTATATCCTGCTGGATCATTCTGGCTATAATTGAGTGCTACAGATTAGTGGAAAAAGACCCACCGGATGGGCTACGAGCACATTCCACAAGGGGAATGGCTACTTCTGCGGCTTTGAAGAGGGGAGTCCCTGCAGCAGATATTTGTTCAGCTGCAACATGGGCATCAATGCATACCTTCATTAAGCATTATTGCTTAGATGCCTCCTCCTCCAATGAGGGTTTATTTGCCATGGCGGTACTTCATTCCGTTCATGAGAACAATAACTAGTACTGCCACCTCCAAATTTACCACTGCTATGGGAGTCTATCACAAGATGAGGAATACGTGGGAGGACACAATCCATTCGAAGAACAAGTTACTTACGAACTGTAACATACTTTCGACCCGATGTTCCTTCCACGTATTCCTCATCAACCCTCCCAGCCTACTCTGCAGTAGAGTTTATGTTTCTTACACTTTCCTCTCACGAAGAGTCTATCAGTCACGGGGCACACCTGGGTGTTCCTCGAATATTTCCTCGAAAAAACAGAACTGAAGCCAATGGGCTCGGCACAACTTATTTATATTAACAGTGATGTCGACACGGTACGGAGCCCGTCGAGGGACAATCAACGCTATGATCTCGTGCACACTACCCTCTGCTGAATGTTTTTTTCGAAGCAGCGAAGCTGGTGAATACAAATATCACAAGATGAGGAATACGTGAGAGGAACATCCAGTCGAAAGAACGTTACAGTTTGTAAGTAACTTGTTCTTCTGCACTGGTACCCTTATTTATGGTGGTACTTCTCCAGGTTCTTTTAACCTGACCAACCTTTCCTGCAATGCTCTTAACTAGTTGTTCATATCTGCTTGTGAACCCCTTGGGTACACTGATGCTACGGGCATGTCAGCGCTTGTGGATGGGTTATATGGAGGTGGAGGTGCAAAAGCTCTTGAGTCCCCCCCCCCCAGTTGCTGATTCTGATGATACTGTTGTCGACAATTTCTCTACCACTGGAGGCTTATAGACTGGATTTGTATACCCTACCACAGGTTTAGGCGTTACGGGGTATATCCCCTTACATTGGATCTCTTTTTTATCGTCCTGATCTTCCATATCCTTGAATAATCGCCAGAGATCTAAAATCTCTTTTCTTTTTTGTAACTTCTTTCCCTTAAATCTTCCTGTTAAAAAGATGGACATTTTTTCTAGCGTGTTTCTGTTATGGGAGCCCTGCTTTGGCCAGTAGCAGGACATCCCCCCTTCCTTTGTTTCCAACACCCATGGTCTATGATATTTTTCTTTCCTCAGTGGCAGGGCCCTATGCATGCGTATAATTGGGGTTTCTTCCCCCATACTAATATTGCGTGTCCCTTACTCTTTACTTAGACCTTACTTTTATGCTGCGCACGCTGCTGCTTGTTACACAAAAATACAGATCAACCCACTTTTTCCCCCACCCCTTTTTTCCCACTTTTTCACACACACACATCCTGTGACTCATCCACCTTTCTTCTTTTTTACCACAAAAGACAGCAATAGAAAATATACAAAAATAATTGGATAAAATCCAGGCCCATTCCTTACACCGAGCCACTACTTATTTTTTCCTTATATCCTCGTAGTACCACCGTCTCAGTTTTTTTTACATGCTGAGGATTCCATTGCTTTTATCGTCATAAAAGAATTCTGCGTGGCACTACCATATCAACGTATTATGGCTGAGGATTCCTTACCTCCCAGTCTTTATACGCTGAGGCTCCCTTTCTTACCAGTCTTTACACGCTGAGACTCCCATTTCCTATTATGAAAAGTATAAAAACAGAAATAAGTGACAATTTCAATACATAGCCCACCCCCTATCCAATATATACCTTAACACATCACCAAAGGTCCTATTTAATCTATGTCATTGACCTCGTACTTCATCCATTCACACCTCACATACTGTCATACACGCCTGTTCCCTTCTTGTTATCTCTTACAAGAGTCTACTTGCATGTGCGTGTTCACCTGAGTTTTCTCTTTTACGGGGTCCAATACCGGCCTGTCCTTCTCTCTAGAGCCACACCCCGCTTCAGAGAGCAGAGAGCATTTCTATTGAAACGGCTCCTTCTAAAACCACTCAGGAAAGACGTGTTTTTTATTTGGGGGACCGGGTGCTGTAGGTGGGCTTGGCTTTTTTTCCTGGAGAAGTGGCCTGGAGCCTTTCCGCAAAGTACAGGCGGAACTGGGATCACGTCCGGATAGTCACCACTTATAAGGGTGTCCATAATTACGCTCACACCACAATGAATACACCCCTCTAGGGAAATAAGACAAAAGGCGATCTTGTAAGGAAAACAAGTTTAATCTTTACAAATGAGGATGGTAGCAAAGGAATCTGGTACCTGAATGGTCTTCTTCTGTCCCTCTCCCCGTTCCTTTCCTTTCAAAGTGGTTTCAGGAAGAGGTTTATATAGGCCTGGCTTGCTGTGTTGGTGTCACTGGAGCTGGATCATGGCTTCATCCCAATCCGTTTTTCCATAATAGGGATGCTCCAAAGCCTCCTTTCTTCATTGTCAATGGTTTTGTCAGAGCATGCTGTTCTACATTTTGCTAGCTATGCCAAAACACACTGTAGCTCATGCTTTCCTCCATTTCGCTAACTATGCAAAAATACACTGTATCTTTGCAGACTTTGACAAACCTTGAGGCCTAGCCCAAGGAAAAATTTAACATTTTTATGCACAAACAATTTTCATTTATTTTATCCATATTCCACTCTTCCTGCTAACGTGATCTGGGTCCTGTAGTTTCATGCACACTCAATACTTATAATTGATCCTATTCTGCATTTTGCCACACAAAAACATGTTTCTATTTTTAATGCACATGGACTCTTGATGTACAGTGGACACCGGGTGAGTCCGTTCATTCTGGCCATGGTGACAGACACTTCACACTAAGCCTGCAGTCTATTTTGAATCCCACAGGTCACATTCCTTCACGGAAGCAGGGCGAGTTTGACTCATCCACAGCACTAGTTACGCTTTTAAAATGCCTGGGATTGGACATTATAAATCTATCCCACTAATAGTTAATTGCGCCTTATATTTAGACAATAACTACTTTCTTCAGTGCTTGCCTATGTCTGTGTATGTGATTATGTTTGCATGAGAGAGCCTTCCCAGTGCCCCTCCTCCCCCCTGGTCCATTATAATGCCTTAAAGAGGTCTTGCCTAACTCTAAAGCGCTTGGGGGTTCGGGAGGACCCTGGTTCCTTCCCAACACTAGAAAAAGATACTATTTATTTATGAAGTCCGAGGGCTCCCCCAGCCCATGACATGGATGCAGGCTGGAGGCATCCATGTCGTGGGGCGGGGCGAGCCTTATGACTTCAAAAAGAAATTGTTTCTGTTTGAAGTCATTCTGCCTTCATAAAGAAATTATTTCTGTTCCAGTTCGGTCCTTTAACAGAAATAATGTCTTTATGAAGTCAGAGTGACTTCATAATGAAACCAATTATTTTTTAAGTAATGGGGCTCCCCTCCACCCCATGACACAGAAGCCTCCAGATCCTCTGCAGATGACGGGACCAAGCATTCCAGTCTGTTGCAGGGAGCTGAAGGTCAAGTTCCCTGGACCAATGGATTAAAGGTAAGGACATTTATTTTCTTTAAATGATGTGTGTGCGTGCATGTAAGTGTGTGTGTGTGTATATATGTATATAATGTAATGTGCATTAATGAGTGAGAGCATGATGTGGCCTGGGTATGCCTGTGTGAGTGTATAGTGTAAGGGTGCACACTCAAATGTATGGGAGGCTGGGTGCGTGTGTGAGTGTATGGTGAAAGGGTGCACACTTAAATGTATAGTTGGCTGCTTGGGTGTGCCTGTATGGTGAAAGAGTACACACTTAAATGTATGGTTGGCTGGGTGTGCATGTGTGTGTGTGTATGTGTATGGTGAATGGTGTATGTGCTTGTGTTCAGGGGCTCAACAAAACCTACATTTCATGGGGGCTAACCCTTCAAATGTTGAGAGAGGCCCTAAAGTCATGGGCAGTGGTGGAGAGGCAAACCGATTTGTGTGGGGGCATCTAACTTCTTTATGCATTCTAATGAGACTATTCCAGTGCAACTTCAATGTTACAAGCAGTTAACTCTCTCCTTTAAGACTGAAAGCACCCACTGATGGACTGCTGTGAGACTGAGCGGTCTCCTGTCCCCTCTCTACTCTTCCAGTCACTCCTCTGACATGCAAGTACTAAACCCACATCACGATTTCAACTGCCTAATAACAAACATTGAAATGCTATATGCTAGTAATTGCTGGGCCTTTGTTAACGGCGAAACACAGGTGCCGTTTGACATCTGTGTCCTGTTCTGTCCGGCAGCGGCTTTGTAGGTCAGCCAGGTCAAGTCAACATAGCCCAAAATTTCAGGGTCTGAGGGAAAGGACTGAAGCCCAGTCAGATCAATGGTGTTGTGCCACTGCTTGTGTTTAATGCCATGATTACTTATTAGTAATCTTCATTACTCGTAGCCCCATTCTTCCTCGTCCCAGTATTTGTGTATGAGGCCCTTTGCCTCATACACAAGTACTGGGGTGAGGTAGCAGGACATAGAGGTAATGCCTGGCTAAGTTATCTGTAATCTTCATTACTCCTAGCCCCACTATTCCTCGTCCTAGTACGTACCTATGAGGCAAGTTGCCTCATATGTTAGCACTGGGACAAGGAACAAGGACGTGGAGGTAATTCTAGGCTGATGTGCTGATTTTGGCGGTTGGGGCAGGGGGTTGGAGGGAGAGGGGATGTGTGTGGGGCAGGGATTGTGCGATAAATCATAATGGTAATCCATCTCCAGGCTAAGCAGGCATGATATGTGGTATTAGTGGCTAGAGAGACATTTTGGTGCAGCCAATCTAGTAATTTCGTAGCTTGGCTTGACTTTTTTTAACTGGGTAACTCTGATAAAGCAGTCCTTCTAAATGTAATTAACTGGCTAGACTGACATTTGGGTGCTGCCAGTCTAGCCGTTTCTTACTTTGGCATTGTATATTTTTCTGGGCATCTGTGATAAAACAACCATGATACAGGTTATTGCTTCGACTGGCATTCTGGTGCAATCCGTCTAGGTATGTCTAAATGTGACCTGGCATGCTTTACTGTAATTTGTTATGTGTCTATACTGTGTCTAAAATGTGCAGCCAGTTGGACATGTTTTCATTGTGGCATGGCATTTTTAATAGCCAAGCATTATTTTAATTAAATCATTATTGTTCCTGTGCACTGTTGGTGACTTGCACATATTGAATTTTTGGACTGGTATTACCCTACAAAACAATTTCAAATGCTCTGGCTTTTTAGGCAATTTTTCTCAGAAAGTGTGCTGTACAATGCATTAATGAAAGGTTGGTACACACTTGGGCTGCGCCACTCTCTTGAATGAATGAAACGTGGTCACACTTGATTCGGTATTGCCGAAGCAATTTTTTCTTTTTTATTTTTTACTTATACATTGACTCCATTGCCCGTTTTTTTGTTAACACGTGTTTCAGCCTCTGAAGGGCCTTTTTAAAAACAGTAACTATTACTATGGGCAAACATCCTTTTTAGTAATTACTTCAATGTAATTTATATATGTATTTTTTGATCGTTTACGTATTACAATGATAAATGATGAATGCAATCAAACTTTTTTCTTTTCCTTTGAACGCATGGTTAAACTAAATCATTGTACTCATAATTAATTTGCCAATACATAGAAGTAATTACTAAAAAAGGATTTTTGCCCATAATAATAGTTACTGTTTTGAAAAAGGCCCTTGAGAGGCTGAAACACGTGTTGACAAAAAAACGGGCAATGGAGTCAGCGTATAAGTAAAAAATAAAAAATAAAAAATGCTTCGGCAACGTATAAGTAAAAAATAAAAACTAAAAAATTGCTTCGGCAATACCGAATCAAGTGTGACCAAGTTTCATTCATTCAAGAGCGTGGCGCAGCCCAAGTGTGTACCAACCTTCCATTAATTAAACCAAGGGAAGGAGGGGATTGGTCCTTCCCTAAACCCACACACCAACGTGACACCAGGCCAACAGGATTCATACTAAGGTCACTGGCTTAATCAGCTGCATCCAGAGCAAAACCCCATTCCATATAGTATAATGCAGTAAAACACACACACATATATATGTATATGTAATAAGCAAAAAAGAGAAAAACTGCCATGAAAATGGAACAGTTGAACCTGCACTCCAAGCCATGAAAAAAAGCCAAAGAGCCCCGTTCATTGGAAGAATGAGCCAGAAACTTGAAGCGTTAAATACGTACAAGTTTATTATATGAAAAAAATATATATAAAAACCACCATTGACTAAACAACAGAGGCAGGACACCCAGAGAACAGTCCAGAATGGACGCCTTTCGCGCTCTACACAGCGCTTGTTCACTACATATGCTTCTCCTAGTAAAGTGCGCGGTGTACCCCTGAAGCAGCACTTTCGTGCATATTGCGCAAGCGTGGTCATCTAGTCCGGCCCAGAGTGTGGCACGACCTGTGATTTGTTGCCGAGCTGGGGGTGGGGATCCTCCGGGCCCCCAAATTGTGTGTTATGCTACTGGGAGTAAACAGAGCTAGCCAACCTGTTGTAATGTATCTTGGATGAGGTGATGACATCACACTGTACATGGAATGTGGTGAGGTCAGCATGAGTGGAGTGTTGGAGGGTTGTTCTCTGAAGCTGGGTTCTATGCTTGACAGTTAGAGATATGCTGGCTTGAAGGGGACATGCCAATGTTGTTCCTGGGTACTACTTTACAATAAACCTACTTAATATCTTACCTGCTGGTCCGGGTGTTCTTCAGGTACCAAGATATTACACAACCCTCCACTGCCACGGTTGGTTGTGCAACAAATGTAAAGGGAAAGGTCCATGTTTTGCCTGTGAAAAAGGCTCTAGACCTGTCCCTAATGGACGAACATCCTCATAAGTAAGAAGCAAAGGGGGCTACGGACTGGAAGTTCAATAGTTACTATGGTGAGTAATGTGTTCTGTTTATGTCAGGGCCAAACGCAGAAGTATAGGACAGGTAGTACAGAAAGCGGGCAAGTAAAAGCTAAATGTGCAGTTCCCAGCCCAGGCCCAGCAAAGTATTATCTGTACCTGAATCTTCAGGAAGATGTCATTGTTGTGTTTATTCGAATGGCTTATTGGTTTGTGTCGGGGTTTCTCATTTCAGAGCTGCAACAAATTGCGATCTTTACATACTGCAGAAGAAGGATCTGGATGATGTGATGAAATATTTCCCCGATGTCTATGAAGAAATTGTGCGGACGGCCTACAGTGAGAAGCACAGTGTCTTCCAAAGTGTCAGTATACACCCAGATGGCCATAGCGTTCAGAGAGAGTTTGCTGACAGAGAATCTGCATGTAAGATATCAAGCTGCCTTATGAGCTATGGGATTGGACGGGCGCTGCTATAGCGGATATCTGCATGCTGGCGGTAGTGGCAGGTTATGAGTCAATATGCAACCTCAGAGATTGGGGTGGGGGTCATCGTGAGTCAAGCAGTAACGGGAAGAACAAGCAGTATTTCAAATACTGACCGTTTGTACTGTCCCTCTAATGTTGGGTTCATGAGATATGTACTTCCTGGGGTATTCCTGGAACTCTACACACGATACATTCCTCATTATTATAAGTTTGAGCGCTGCATTGAGGTGCCCCACATTTGCATCTCTGCCAGAAAGGTGGACCGAACATTTTTTCAGACACCACAATCATGATTAAAACTCCACGTCCTTTCAGTGAGGTGATCACCCTTCAACCTAAGGGATAACAGTCTGTGAGGGGACCCTCAAAAAGAGTGACAATGATTCCGGCTCGCTTTGCTGCATACTGCACAGCGGAGACCTTACTGACCTTTAATTAGTGATGTGAGGTGCTACTCCACCACATGCATTTCCATCCCCCAAATAGGGAGGCAATTGTTTTTCATGTAACATGCTGTAATAATTCTGAAATGCTGTATGGTTACTTTGAGTTTAAGGCCACAGTGTTAGCAAAGTGATAGTGAATGGCAGAGTAGGGAGGCTGAAGAGAACAAGCAAGGGATCCAAAGTCATACCCTTCTTGTCCAAGTCTCTGATACACAACAACACTTCAGACCAGTAAGCCTGCACATTACATCTCCAGCATACATGTCAATGGGTTCCAATTTCCCTCCACCCCCTACAACAATATCATAAACTGTGGTTGCACATGTTGCTAGTCTTTCTGGTGTTGCCTTCTCTGCAGTGGTTGTAGACCAGAGAGCTTGAATTATCAAGCTATGGAAGTCATTACAGTTGTGTGACTAGGGGGTTGTCCTTCCCTCTATAGTTCAAAAAATTGCATCAATGATTTAGGTGCAAACTGGTATTTAGACCCTTTTGGGTGCCCATACAGTTGGGGCAGCCATTGTTAGAAACAACAATCTTGTTGGTGAAAAGCACATATTTCTTACTCATATGTAAAGTTTTCAGCTTAGGTTTAATGCAAAATATTTTTTAGTGAAAGTATTTAAAAAAACATACATCATTTGTATTTCAACAGGAAGCTTGTTATTCAATAAAACGTGCCAATGTATCAAAACACTAAGATAGAAACACAGTTAGAAGGGATAATAGGCATAGGTCTCTGTTGCCCAATATTTTTTTAGGAAAAAGTATTACAAAAAACATAAACAATTTGTATTTTCAACAGGCAGCTTGTTATTCAATAAAACTTGCCAATGCATCAAAACACGATGGTAGAAGTACAGTTAGAAGAGACATTAGGCATAGGTCTCAGGTGTACAGTTCTGCCACATATCCTGCTGCATATTGTCTCTGGAAACTTACTCCACACTTTCCATTGCTCTCTATCGTTTGGAATTGCGGACCCTGTGCATGCACTATTGATGTATTCATGAGGGAGAGTAGTCCTCTATCAACCTTATGCTAACCAGTATGCTCTCATAAGTAATCGCCCTCCTAAATCCCTTCCTCATTCCACCTCTCCTTATGAAATACTCTGTTCACATGAATGTGAGGAAATAATAATAGTTCTGCTGAATGCTTTATATTGCGCCACTTTCACCAGGAAGCCATCGCTTGCAACCAATGTCATTTAGAACCGTAATTATTACCCACAATGTGGTACTTAATTTATAATCCTAAGCAGGATGGGAGAGGTGAAGATCTGAGTGGTATCAAACCCACGATGCATGGCATCACCCTGTTCCCAAGGAGAGCATTGTTGCACTAGAGCTATGCTCCCAGCTATGCGCCCGTATTATATTTAAAAAAAACTCCCTGTCCTAGGTCTTCTTACAGCTTGGAATTCTCCAAAAATGTTCTACCCCTCCACAGTTGATTACCTTGAGCCACTTCTACACGTGGCACTTCCGGAATCTCACCAGGTCCTCAATGCGAAAGGTAAAGGACAGCAAAACGTTGATGGTCAAGCCGATAGAGCAATAGTCTCCTTCTTATATCGCCATTTATCCTGTAATGTATTTAAGAATTTGGGACTCATTACGAGTTGGGAAGCATTCCAGCAGTAAATCCGCCAGAATACCACCCAACTGAATGACTGTTACCGCCACTTGGTCTGGCGGAATTACCGCTGGATTGCAAGTGGCAGTGTAAATCTCAATTTTTAATGAGTCCCTTCCGCCGCAGTAATTCTGCTGATTTTTTGACGGAAAGTTGGAGGATTTACCTCCAGCAATCCTCGACTTCAGGGCCATACTCGTATTATGGCGGAGCAGGAATATTGGTAGTTAACCCTCCAGAATACCGCCCAACTGAATTACTGTTACTGCCACTTGGTCTGGCGGAATTACCGCCGGATTACAAGTGCCGGTGTAAATCTCCATTTCAAAGGGATTGTGTCCTCCGACGTATTCCTTATCTTTGATAATACGTTTCCAGCTTGCTGGCCTAGGAAATTTTTTCTGTAGAGGGCGCTGCGCGTCGACGTCCGCCGAGTCGATGTCCCTCGACGGCCTCCGTATCGGCGCCGACGTCACCATGCCCATAAATAGACACGCGCTGCGTCCGTTGCTCAGTTCCGTTTTTCCGCACTTCGTGGGGCCTCGGAACATCGTTGCTCAGTTCAGTCAGGTTTATCTAAATCTATTTCGACGAATATTCCTTATCGTTCTCGATGGCTTCTTCATCAGAACCGACGACGCCGCGGTCCGGCTTCAAGAAATGTCGAGACTGCGGTAAAAAAATGTCAATAACGGATCCACACAGGGTCTGTTTATGGTGCTTGGGGTCCAAGCACCATTGTTCGGAGTGAGAGGACTGCATGTCCATGACGGCGAAAGCCCTGCAGGAGCGAAAGGGGAAGCTCGAGAGAGGTAAGTCATCCAAATCCTCCTCGAAGGTTTCGTCGGCTGAGTCGAGGCATTCGTCTCCTTGCCGTCGAAAACACTCCCATTCTAGATCTCGAAGCAGCTCCCACCATTCGTCGAGATCTAGACACTCAAAAAAGAGCCGTCGAAGGTCCCATTCCTCGTCATCTTCGGTGTCCCCAGAAAGAGTTTCCTGTCCCACCAAACACAGTTCTCAAGCTGAGTGGGAGGAATTCAGACAGAAAATGTTAAGCATCTTCGAGAACGCGGCCTCGACCCCCTCGAAGACAGCTGGGGGTGATACCCCAGGTGAAAAACCCAAAAAATCAAAACGCTGCAAGTCGCAGCACCCGGCGAAACATTCCACCCGAGAACGCCATGAGCCATCGGGTAAGAAGGCACCGTCTTCGACGCCGTCGTCGAAGGTTCCTTCGACGCACGGGTCGGCGCCATCGACGCCGTTGTCAAAGGGTTCCTCGACGCATCCGTCGATCGACTCGACGCCATCATCGACGCCGGCGTCGACGCCGATGAAAGAGAGGACCAAGGCTCCACAGACAACGGTGTTTTCAAGGGCCTCTGGCTCGACGCTGAGACCGTCGTCGATGCCCTCGAGTAGGATCCCGATCCTCTCGAGTTCTTCGAGACCCCTTCCAGTTTTCTCGACGCCATTTTCGGCGCCTTCGAAGCCGGTTACATCAGCGTCGATGACTTCGACATTTTCTCGTCCAATAACGACGAGTTTGGCTCCTTCGGCCCTAGAGATGGGCTTTACTCCATTTCAGAGATCAGAATACCCTGGTCTTTCTTCAATTTATGAAGAAAGAGAAGACTCTGACCAAGAAACTTTTGGTTTACAGAGATCCACACTGCCTGCTGCAGAGGATTTCACCTCTGAAGAAAGGAGGCTGAAGGAACTACAGGACTCACTTCATGAGGCCAGTGGACTTGAGACTTTCCCAGAAGTGGAATTTGTAAAGCCAGACCCAGGGGAACATGCCGAAACACCATATAGAACCCTGATGGCAAGAATAATTGAGTTTATGGGTTGGTCTGCGCCTTCACCTGTTTTCCAACAGGATGATCTAACGGATATATTGGACAAAGGCCCACAGGAGGACCCGGTGGTCCCCTTCCATGCAGCCCTACAAAGAAAAATTGCATCCAATTGGGAGACTCCCGAAGTCATCCCAGCAGTCAATAAAAGACTGTCAACAAAGTATAGGGTAGCGGCTGCTGACCCTGAATACCTGTCAAAACACCTGACCCCAGAGAGCCTGGTGGTTCAAGCGGCAACTTCATCCAGCAGTAGGACTGCTTACCCTACTGTCCCACAGGACAGGGATGATAAGAGGTACGACTCTATGGCAAAGAAAGTCTTCTCTGCCTGTAGTATGGCGTTGAAGTCCATCAACGCCACCTGTACGCTCGCCAGGTTCAGTCACACATTATGGGAGTGTGCTTCATCAGCGGCTGACTGCATACCCGATGGAGAGGAGAAGGAAGCCTTCCTTAACATCATTCAAGATGGCAAAGATGCCATGTGCGAGTCTCTTCAAACTGGCATCGATTCCGCTGACAGTATCAGCAGGGCCATGGCGGCTAGTACAACAATCCGCAGGCATGCGTGGTTGCGAAAGTCTGGCTTTGCTCCTGATGTACAGGCCAGACTTTTGAATATGCCCTTTGACGGCTCTTCATTATTCGGAAAAAAGGCTGATGACAGTCTGGAAAAGTTACAGACTTCTAAAGCAGCAGCAAAATCCTTAGGACCTGCTATCCGCCAAACTCCTTTTCGCCCCTCAGGAACCTCTGGGAGAGGAAAGTCCTTTCGCTATTATTCCGCATTCGGAAAAGGCAGAGGACAACCGGCTCAAAGAGGCCAAAGAAGATCCACCCGAGGTGGACGGGTGAAAGGTACTAAGACCTCAGCAGCAGCAGGTGCCTCTTTACCCTCGGCATCTGCATCAGCCGCCCCCAAACCACTCTGAGGCCTTCGCACACAAGACACCTGTGGGGGGCAGGTTAACTCACCATCTGACGGAATGGCAGGCTATAACGTCAGATGCTTGGGCGTTGGAGACAGTTGCCCAAGGTTTCTGCCTACCCTTTCTACACATCCCTCAGAGTCATCCACCGGGGAACAGCTCCCTAAAAGTTCCAGATCTGCTCCTCTTGCAGGAAATTATGGACCTGCTAGAGAAAGGTGCCATAGAACCAGTACCTGTAGCAGACAGGAACAAGGGCTGGTACTCCCCCTACTTTCTCATACCAAAGAAGGACAGAGGACTGAGACCCATCCTGGACTTACGAGAATTGAACAAATTCCTCAGGAAGGACAAGTTCAAGATGGTAACTCTCTCTCAGATCCTTCAGGCCCTCCAGCTCCAGGACTGGCTGGTATCTCTGGACCTTCAGGATGCTTATTTCCATGTGCCAATCCATCTCAAGCACAGGAAATACCTGAGGTTCGCAATTGGCAACTCTCATTATCAATTTCGAGTTCTGCCATTTGGGCTGACCTCCGCCCCGAGGGTCTTCACCAAGCTGATGTCGGTAGTGGCGGCGAGTCTAAGGAGGGAAGGGATCCACGTCTATCCCTGCCTGGACGATTGGCTGATCAGGGCCGTATCTTCGGAACAGGCCCGGACCAGCTAGATTATGTCTGCCTCTTCCTTCACAGACTGGGCTTCTCCCTCAATTTAAAGAAGTCACAGATGATACCATCTCAGAGACTCCAGTTCATTGGAGCGGTCCTGGACACTTCCTTGGGAAAAGCCTCGCCACCAGAGCTGAGGGCTCAAGATATTCTACAGATGGTCACCAAGTTTCAGAATGCCCAGCGTCTCCCAGCCTTGGACTTTTGAGGTTGCTAGGCCTCATGGCATCCTGCATCTTCCTTGTGCCAGAGGCTCGCCTGAGAATGAGATCTCTTCATTGGGCGCTGAGAAGTCAGTGGTCACAATTCTCAGGGAGAATGTCAGACCTCCTCCGGATTCCGGACAAGGTAGCCCACGACCTTCAATGGTGGGCCTATTCAGAGAACATCTTGAAAGGAGAACTGTTTTGGCAACCATGGCCGGAGATAACAGTAGTCACGGACGCCTCGCTCACAGGGTGGGGAGCCCATGCCAACGACTTGACCATCAGCGGTCGTTGGTCTCCATCGGAGTCCAGACTACATATCAACCTATTAGAGCTGAGAGCGATCAGACTAGCGCTGAAAGCTTTCCTGCCATCAGTACAGGGGAGAAATGTCCTGATAATGACGGACAACACGGTGGCCATGCACTACCTCAACAAAAGAGGAGGTGTAGGATCACTGCCACTGTGCAGAGAGGCAATGCAGCTCTGGTTTTGGGCAATTCGGGAAGGAATCTCTCTATCGGCAGTCCACCCAGCCGGAGAGAAGAATTTGACAGCGGACGCTCTGAGCAGGCAGAGCACAGTCTCCCACGAATGGGAGCTAGCTCAGGAAGTCCTTCAAGAGATCTTCGCCCTTTGGGGAACCCCTCAGGTGGATCTGTTCGCCACAAGCACCAACAGGAAGTGCGATCTGTTCTGTTCAAGAGAATTTCCCCCGAGAGGAGCTCTAGGAGACGCGTTCGTAGTGGACTGGGAGTTTCCACTCCTCTACGCGTTTCCACCAGTCCCTGTTATTCCTCAAATGATCAGGAGGTTGAGAAGATTCCGGAAAACCATGATCCTAATTGCCCCGGACTGGGCCAGGAGAACGTAGTACCCGGACCTTCTAGATATGTCCATCTGTCCTCCAATCCGTCTTCCACTCAAAGAGAATCTTCTCTCGCAGAAGGGAGGTCAGGTACTCCATCCAGACACCAGAACCCTCAACCTTCACGCTTGGCTTCTGAAAGGTTGAGGTACAAGGATTGGGATCTCCCTGATGACGTCATGGAGGTGTTGCTTTCGGCCAGAAGACCAGCAACAAAGTCTTTATACCGCTGCCGTTGGAACAAGTTTTGCAGATTGGTGTAGGGAAGAGAATATCGACCCTTTTTCATGTGGTACACCAACAGTGTTATCGTTTCTACTCTACTTGGCAAACTCAGGCCTTCAAGTTGGCACTGTAAAAGGCTATCTCGCAGCGCTTTCTATCTTCAAGCGCACTGCGGAGGAACCATCGTATTTCAAAATTCCTCTAGTGGTACAATTTCTCAAGGGTCTAACTAATGTTTACCCTCCAAAACCATTCCAGGTTCCATTATGGGACTTAAATTTAGTCTTAAACTTCTTAATGGGCACTCCATTCGAGCCACTTCACTCTTGCGCATTGAGATTTCTCACACTTAAAACCGTCCTACTTGTAGCACTAACATCTGCTAGGAGGGTGAGTGAGCTACAAGCTCTCTCCTGTAAACCCCCACATACAATTTTCCACAAGGACAAGGTTGTCCTTCAGGTGAAGCCTAATTTTCTCCCAAAGGTGGTTTCTGAATTTCATATTACTCAGAAAATTACCTTGCCTTCATTCTACCCTCCTCCCCATCCGGGGAAAGAGGAGGAAAGGCCACACAGGCTGGACCCTAAGCGAGCTCTCAGCTTTTACATCAGCAGAATGGCTAGGATCAGGCAAGCAGACCAACTGTTTGTAGGATACTCAGGTCACAAGTTGGGACTACCCATAACAAAACAAACCATCTCCAGGTGGATTATCTTGGCCATCCTGGAATGTTATTGACTAGCAGGGAAAGAGCCACCCCAAAACCTCAGGGCTCTTTCAACCAGGGGTATCGCAGCTTCTTCGGCTCTCCAGAGAGGGGTACCGGTCCGGGACATATGTGCGGCTGCCACATGGTCGTCCGCACATACATTCACAATATTTTACAATCTGGATTCCTCCACTGCTCAAGAGACCAGATTTGGCAAGGCCGTATTACACTCGGTCCATCCCTAAAGGGATACATAACACTATCACTCCCTCCTCCAATTACATACCACTGCTATGGGAGTCTATCAAAGATAAGGAATACGTCGGAGGACACAATCCCTTCGAAGAACAAGTTACTTCTTACCTGGTAACGTTCTTTCGTCGGGATGTTCCTCCGACTTATTCCTTATCGCCCCTCCCATCCATCCCCGCAGTGATAACTTCCCTTGTGGTTGCAGCTTTCGCTCCTTCAAGGTTACTAACCGATTCAGGCATGTCTTTTCTTATACTACAAAACGGAACTGAGCAACGGACGCAGCGCGTGTCTATTTATGGGCATGGTGACGTTGGCGCCGATACGGTGGCCGTCGAGGGACATCGACTCGGCGGACGTCGAAGCGCAGCGCCCTCTACAGAAAAAATTTCCGAGTCCAGCAAGCTGGAAACGTATTATCAAAGATAAGGAATACGTTGGAGGAACATCCCGTCGAAAGAACGTTACCAGGTAAGAAGTAACTTGTTCTTTTTATGAGTCCATAGGACTCTATGGGGCTTTTTTGGTGGAATTATTGTGGCGGTAATTCCGCCATGGTAATTCTGCCGATTTTTCTGATCTTTTGACGGAGATTTAGAGGATTTACCTCCAGCATAATGCTGTAGGTAAATCCTCGACTCCAGGGCCATACTCGTAGTATGGCAGAGCGGGAATATTGGCAGTAATTCTGTTACAGAAAATCTTTTCCCTCTCTGTCACAGTTGTAATGAGGCGCTTAAAGTTTATCTTTTAGAATGAAACTAGAGATGATTCTTTATGGAGCACATAGTCTGCCATTATCTTTGGTGCAAGCATGCAATTTGGGAGTGGCAACCATTGCTAACTATTGAACATTCGGAAAACGAACAATACCTATACTTTTGGGCAGTAATAACACAGTGTAAGCACTACAGAAATCTTACTGTGCTAACGTACACACTCTAAAAGAAGGACTCAGGCACGCTCAGTGGCAATATACTTGTTAAGGTGCTTTTTTTACACCCATCGTTGAGGACTGTTCAGCATTAACCATAAGGTGGGGCAACACACCCACCCTAAAATGGAAGCCAAGCCTCTCTTAAAATGGTAGCGTAGCCGAGCAGTCAGGTCTAACTCTAGGAGTGGGATGCAGG
This sequence comes from Ambystoma mexicanum, assembly GCF_040938575.1. NCBI lineage: Eukaryota > Metazoa > Chordata > Amphibia > Caudata > Ambystomatidae > Ambystoma > Ambystoma mexicanum. The sequence continues at coordinate 727,156,270 of NC_090925.1, forward strand.
CTGACACAAAGGTACAATTCGTCCATGCACTTATCCATAGAAAAGACACCAAACCACTACACGGAAAAATATACACATTTATATTGTTGCACACATATATAGACCTCTTTTAGATAAATAAGTACCTAAACAATAAAATACTCAAGGGCTGGACTCTCAAAAAGAAGAAGGCACTTCTTTTTCATTTGCGCTGATTGCTGAAATGCCCAGGTTTTTCGTTTTCACTGATTTTTACACAAAATACAGATAGAAATCACTCTTTTTCCTTTCTGTATGTATTAGTAAAATGATTGAAAAAACGACAATCGTTGGGTCTTTAAGTTGTCAATCATGCATTGCAGGTCAATGGCTTTGTAAAGTAATGTAAGAGAGCTTGAAAAAAGGCATTTCATTATTTTTAAAATTGCTTAAATGGCTGCAGATATGCAGCGCTTGACTTGTGCAAGAAACTTCCAGTTTTAGGCATCCAAGTGCTAATGTGTTTTTTTCATGTAAATGAATGTGAAAAATACTAGTTACAACGTATTTTATTAGAAAGCAGAAAATAAATACAGATAAGATGACCCAAAAATATAAATGGATACATACAAATGGAAATGGTGCAAAAATAAACACCATAATCCCGGGAGCCTTAATTATGAATAAGTGACTGTCGTAAAGACACAACACAACACTTTTAGTATACTGTAGTTCTACCACCTGGAGTTAGGCACATCACATATAAAACAAGGGTTGGGAAGAGACGGGAACAAGACATTCGCACACATTTGAAAGAATCATACTGGATCTTCATGCCAACACTAACAATGTGACAGAGTTTCTAGACCTCTTAAACATAGTATTTACATAGGGAAATACAAATGTGCACATCATAGTCCTCAATGGCTCTGGATGATTGGGAACAATTCTAAAACTCAACCTCAACCATGGTCCATCAAAAGATAAGATATGGGACAGGATACAGTTTTGCAAAAATTGCAAAGACATTACACTTCAGGGAAAATAGTTACAGGGTAGAAATTTGCAGAAGTGGAGAGTATGACTTTAAAAAAATAAATTGAACACCATACATTGAACACCACGTAAGAGCTACAATTCTAGTGGTTGACCTTAAACCTACTGGACTCAAATCGGATAAAGAAGAACAGTCTAGGGGCAGGTAATTACCCAAAAGTCACTTTAGAAGAGATTCAGGTTAGTAAAAAGTTCCCTTAGAAATCAATGGGCAATCCATGCATGTGGGTAAAACTATTTATGTATGTATGTATTTATGTATTTATATACAGGAGCAACAATGCTCTTTTGATCATAAAAGAATGTACAATAGATAAGATATCAGATTTGACGGTAAGCAGTGAGTTTCTTACAATGGTGTCAGGAGAAGGGTTGTGAGGGACAGGCGGCAGTAGGGAATGCAGTGTGGCTGCCGCAAACTACATTTCCCAATATACTGGGGGCGTAGCTTGCGCATGCTACGCTGACCGAGCAAGCATAAAGTTGCTGTTCCGCCGGTTCCAGGTGCGGTTTATTGATGATGATTGTCGGCACGGGCGGACGCGGCGTTCAGAGCAGTAGGACCATTTTTCCACAGTCACCAGGACGGGAGAACAGTAAGAAGACCCAGACTACAAGCGGCGACTGTGGAAAGCCCTGGCTGTAAGGCATCTTCTACAGCGTCCGGTGCTCGCACAGGGCATCCGGACTTCAGTTATGTGCATTCCCAGGACAACCATGTGTGATTGCTAACAGGGGAGGGGTGTTTGCGGTAAAATAAGATATTATTTATACACCTGAACACTGCGCTATTTCCACATTCTAGTGGAGGGACAGTATCTCATGGGCTCCGATCCATTGGAGTTGACACAGAGAGTTACACTTGGCCTAATGGTGCAAGCAGGTGCATGAAACACACTAATTACTCAGTGCAGAGGCGCTGGGAAGGACATTTCTTTTCTTTGGTGCTGCATGTTATGTGTTATGTGTTCCTATGTACTTTTTGCCTCACAGGCCATGAGTTTGTCTATCATAAGGGGGAACCCTGCTGTTTGTTTTTTCTGTGCATCTTGCCTAACAGGCCATGAGTTTTTTCAGTCATAAGGGGAGATCCCTCTTGATTGTTTCACACGTTGTCATGTCATATTTTGTGAGGATAAATCATGTTGCATGTTACAAATGTTCTGGGTCCAGATAGGTCAGGGCAGAAGCATGTGACTAGGACATAGAGAGGCAGGAGGCGGTATCAGGCAGGTTTGGTTTAGTCTAGGAGATTTCAGGTTATGAGGTGCTTATGCAAAGGTATCAGCGTGTGTTTTTTCCCTAATTCCCCTCTACCCATCCCCTTTGCTACCCTAACCCTCTTTCCGGTTACCCTACTTCCCCTTCCCTTTCCACAAACGCTCCCTATTCCCTCCTTCCTCTATTGGCTGCCACGTGGCCCCCTGTACTGCTAACATCAGGAACCCGTGCCAACCACGGTGGTAGGGGTCGAACTCATTCGGCTTCTGTGGTTCGGGAGTGGGTGTCGATACCCTTTCCTTCAAGTTCTTGACAAATGGGGGAAGTTTGAGGTACATTCTGACTAGGTTATGGAGGGGAATAAATGGAACAGAAATCAAGGACAATACATAAGTAGACATATGTAGATTAAGGAGAACAAACATTGGACATTTGTAAGTGCAAGTAGGCGGTAGAGCCCACTGTGCTTGGAATGTGACCATGATGGGTGAAGTGCTAGAGTGGAGGTAGAGGAAGTGAGGGACAGAGGCAGGTTAGAAGCGAGGGGAAAAATGTGAGCTAGCAGGCAGATGAGAGTACCATACCTTAAGAGGGTAACTCGGAGACGAGGAGGTAGGCTTTTAGTTTGGTTTGGAACAAATCCATGTGGGCTTTTTCTAGAATGCCCAGAGGAAGAGAATTCCATAAAAGTGGCGCAAGAAGGGAGAAAGAGTAGAAGTGAGAGGAAGCACAGGGAGGGCGAGGAGCCACAAGGCTAGTTTAGGTGGCAGAGCAGAGATTACAGAAGGTTTGAAGGGTTGGATAGGGGAGGATAGATACAGTGGTGCCTTACCGTGGATAGATTTGTGATCCAGGAGAAGACATTTCAATCTGGCCCTGTTTTGCATCGTCAGTTATCCGTCCGGGTTACGCTACAAGGAAGTAGGTGTGAAATTAGGGAGTTCAAAGAGAGCCGTGGTAGCGGAGTTAATGATCTTGTCGAGAGGACAGAAAGCATAGTTGGGGAGACCAATAAGATGCTAGCACAGTAGTCCAGTTTTCGAGAAGACAAGAGGGATTAAGAGATGCTTAGCAGTGTTGAAAAGGAGGAGGTGCATGATTTTCCTAATATTCAGGAGGTTGATGCAAGCTGCTATTCCAGTTTTGGGATGAAAATAGAAAAGGTGTGAGAAGGGTAATAGATGACACCAAGGTTTCTAGTTAAAGAAGACTAGGGGAGAGTGTCAGGTCTCGGCAGGATAGCTCAGCGGCAACATGCTCGCCTTGGAAGCAAGACGACACAGAGCAACACAGGTTCGATCCCGGGGTCCACGCTTAGAAACCTCTGGGTATTAAGCGTGTTATAAATAACCTATCATATCATATCATATTAAGGAGATCAGAGTGATTGTCAAAGGCAGCAGACAGATCAAGGAGAATTAGGATAGAGCAGAGGTCTTCAAACGTTTTTGGCCTGGGCCCCCCCATGAGCAACATGTGGACAGGCAGTGCCCCCCCAGAAATGCCAAATGGAGAGTACATCCAAATGACTATGACTATTGCGCACCGTCACCACACCCTACTCCCAGTATTGTGCCTTGGCTCCCCCACCTGCTCCCATCACAGTCTCTGTGCTCCCTCATCCCACTCCTACCCAGTCCTGGGCTCTCCCCACCCCACCACAGACCCAGGGTTCTCCCCACCTTGCTCCCAACACTATCCCTTTGCACCTCCCCATCCTGCTCCCACCACATTCCCTGGCCTCCCCCGCCCCGTTTCCAGCACAGGCCCAGGATCATTGGTGGCAGCTGAATCTTTTAAGTGGAGGGGCATAAATATTTACCCCAGATATTCCCTAGGGACGGAGCGTAGCGAGGGAGCCACAACCAATGAAGTGGAGTTCGGGGGGGGGGGGTTCTCGACCCGGGAATGTTTTTAAAATAATGGGTTAAAATATTGCATTTTAGAGCATATTTTAAAGAAAATTGGGTAAAAAGCCAAACAGTTTGCAGTTGGTGCTGGGGGACCGAAAGGGAGGCATGGTTTTTTTGACTGGACATATATGATAGCTGTCCAGTAAAAAGATTCCATCCATGTCCCCTGGGCCCCACAGTGCCTAACACACTCACACAATCAATGTGATTATGTGTGTATGCAAGGCGCTGGGAGGCCCAGGAGGGACACATGGTATTTTTGACTGAATATCTATGATAGATGTACAGTAATAAAATACCATCCCTGTCCCCTGGGCTCCACGGCGCCTCAGGAGGAGAGCTGATGTTAGCAGGTGTGTAGGGGGATTGTGCAACAAAGGCATTTTTAAAATGCCTTTGTTGTACAACCCTCGTTTTGCCCTCCCCCTCCACTCGCCAAAATCAACTCAACGGACCAACACCAACACCAACACACACACACACACACACACATTCACATAGCAAGCACTCTATCATTCACACAAGCACCCATCACCATAAACTCACACATAACATAAGCATACATGCATCCATATACATATTTAAATAAAAAATAGATGAACATAAACATATCTTCTGCCCCGTTCCTGAGGTTTCCTCCCCAACATTCCAGCTCATGCATCATGAACGGGAAACGGAAAGCAAGAGCTTCCTGGTTCCTGCACATACGTGCAGGAGCCTGTGTGTGGGTCCTGAAAATCCCTGCTCCAGCCTGCTATGTCTGTATGTGTGTGGAGGCGCAGGAGCCCCACCTTGCATATACAGACAGGCAGTTCCCGAGCCAGCATTTCCAATGAGCTATGCAAGGCTGATGAAGCAACACGCCCCCAGCCTTCCATGGGTCATTGAGCATGTGCATATGGGGAACTGAACTGTCAAAAGGAAACAGTGTTTCCCTTTGACAGTTCAGCCAGCCCAGGTGTGCTCTCTCAGCTGGAAAAGGCAGCTGAGGGAACGCTCAGTGTTTCACTGCGCTGGCTCCTCGGCTCCTCCAAAATGGGTTTGGGGGCCACTGGATTGACACCCCCTCAACCATTATGGATGAGCCCCCCCTGCCTGGGGCTCCCACCTGCCCCGCTTTACCTTTCCTCCATTTAAAAAATAAAAAGTGTAAAACAGGTCAGGCTGGGGTCTCGGGGGCCCCCTGGGAATAAGCCTGCGCCCCCGAATGGGAGTGCACCGCACACTTTAAAGACCTCTGTAATAAAGGATAGGTTGGAGTACTTAGCAGAGGCAATGAAGTTGAACATATTCATGAGAGCAGTTTCCGTGGAGTGACAGGAGTGGAAACCTGCTTGTAGGGGGTCTCGAAGGTTGTGGATATCTAAGAAATTGGTAAGACAGTTGAACACAACCCTTGAAGAGAGACATAGGGTGAAAGTTAGCCAATAGGTTCAGGTCAACCCCTTGCTTTTTTATGAGAGGGATGACTGTGGCTGTTTTGAAAACAGAGGCAAAAAAAGTAGAGTCGAAGGACAGGTTGAAGAGTTCAGCTAGGTGAGATGCCACTAAAGGAGCAATAGGCTTGACTAGCTGATGAGCAAAAGGGTCTAATGGGGTACAAGAGAGGTTTCCCTTCATCAGTAGAGATAGCACTTTGTCAGTATTAGTGTGACTAAAGCAGGAGATAGAGGCAGAGGATGATGGTAGAGTAGGTGGAGTGTAAAATGTAGGACAAGGGAGTGTGAGGAAGGTCAGGAGAGAGTTTCTAATTAGGGAATCTTTGCAGCAAAGTATTCAGCTAGGTGATTATCTGTGAGCATGAAGTTGATAGTCATGGATTTAAGAGGAGTGAGTTTAGGGTGCCCTGTAGCTGGCGAGGATTGTTGGAGAACCAATGAGGGTTAGGTAGAATTCCCTTTTCGCTCTATCAAGAGTGAACTTGAGAGAGTTCCGGGCATAGAGGTACAGTTGCAGGTCCTCATGCAAGTGGGTATGCCTCCATTTGCGCAGCAGCCAACACATGACTGTGTGAAGAGATTGTATTAATGGGGTGACTCATGGCTGAGGATGCTGAGACTTAGTGGTGAAAGTATGCAGTGGGAAGTGAGAAGAGAATTAGTCATTTAGTAGGGATTGGAAGCTGGAAATGGCAGCATTGCTAGAAGAGGCATTGGATGTGAAGTAGGAGAGTGAGAACTGTAGGTCAGAGAGAAAGGGGGGAATGGCAGAAGGTTTACATTTTCTTTTAGTAATAAATGAAGCACGTGGTGAGGAAAGGTCAGAGGGTGGAATGGAGATGGTGGTGGAAACCATTGAGTTATCAGATATGGATGGTGTAACATTAGTATTAGTGTCTGGGAGAGAGGTGGAGATAAATTAGAGATACAAAGAGTTACCCCCTGTGTGAGTAGGTAGGTTATGGATAGAGTGGAGAGTGTGGTCACTAAAAAAAGACTGAATTTCATATTTCTGAGAAGTGGTTGGAGAGGGAAGGTTAAAGTTACCTAAGAGAATAAGGTTATGTTTAGTGGAAAGAGATCAGGTAGTTGCCCAAGATCATCAAATAATGTTCCAGTGGGACCAGGAGGGCGATAGATGGAGATGATGTGAACTGAGTAAGGCAAAACAAAAGTAGAGATGGTGAATTCAAAAGAGGTGTGAGAGGACTTGGCATTGGTGATTTGTGAGACTTTGCGGCTGGAAGAGAGTAGGTGTTCAACTTCTCCACCTCTGCCAGTCAGTCGAGGAGAGTGAATGAAGAATAGTTTGGAGTCGTGTAGGGGCCGCAGAGTGTCAGTGTCAGATGGAGAAATCCAGGTTTCAATGTTAGCAAGAAGGTCTAGGAGAGGAGAGCTGGAGTGAAAGTAGTCAGTGATAAAGGACATTTTGTTGCTTACAGACTGAGTATTCCAAAGTGCAATGATCAGTTGATGAATTAAGGAAGAGTATAGAAGTTGAGTCTCAGAGGAAGACAGGCGAGGTGGATGGGTGTTAGAGGAGCTGAGGTCAGTATGTCGGCTTTGTTTTTTGGAACATGGTGGAAGAGAGATGGAATAGTGGGAATTTCGAGTTGTGAGTTTTATAATAGGGATAGGAATAAAGGAATATGTAGCCTGATTGGAGAAAGCATAGGGAGAGGTGACTAGGAGGAGCAGCAGTAGGAGCAGGGGTGAATGCATTATAGATCAGTAACACATTGTGCAGAGACAGTACAGCAATTGGGAAGCCAGGTGTACTCAAAGGTGCAGGTATATGCAAATAGTTGTTTTAGTGGAGTGTTGGAGGTAGATTTGAAAGTTGTGTGTGCTGTATGCAAGGTATTTGTGTGGCAACTTGAATCAAATAGAGAAGGGTATAGTAGCAACTCTTATTTATTTATTTATTTATTTTATGCTTGTTAGGGGCTTATACAATAAGAAACTATTGTTTCAAACCGCCCACAGGGCAGGGAGGGAGCAAGGGTGGGAAATACATTACAACACAATATTTAAGAGCAGAGGGGGAAGAGGGAGAGCGATGAACCTACTATGCCTTGTGAGTATTGAGAACGTGCAAGTGCAGAAAGGAAGAGGGAACGGGGTAAGTGCTGGGGAGTCTGAGCTTGTGGGTGAGCCATAGACGAAGTGCTAGTAATGCTGAGTGCTAACCGGCTTGGGCTGTGGGAGCTGTAATTGTGAGCCTCCAGAGTGGAGTGTGTGCAGATACAAAGTGCTGTGGATAGACAGGAGCTGGAAAGAATTGTTGTGGGAGGTCAAGGCCCAGAGGCTGCAAAAGGGCCAAGGACACTGATTCAGCAACTGTGGGATTAGCAGAGGAGAGAAAGAGGGAAGGAGTAGGGAAAGAGGAAATTCTTACGGGGCTTACAGAATTTGAGAAGATCCTGCTCAAGGCGCTGGTGGTGGGGGCGGATATTCCAAAGGAGGGTGCCTCCAGAGGAAAATGAGAGCCCCCCCTCTGTTTAGCAAAACCCTTTACACACAAAGAGTTGGTGCCAGAGGAGAGAAGTGGTCTAGAGGGAGAGTATTTAGTGATATAAAGTTGAAGATAGTGTGGTCCCTGGGCCCAAACAGCCTTGTGGATGATGCAGAGGGATTTGAATTTGATCCATGCAGCAACCAGGAGCCAGTGAAGACTTTTTAGTGCAGCAGAGATGCGCTCCCTTGGCTTAAGGCCAAGTATAGGTCTTGCTACCCTAGTCTGGATAAGCTGAAGGGGTCGCAGAGTGGAAGAAGGAAGCTTCAGGAGGAGGCTGTTACAGTAGTCAAGTCTAGAGAGAACCAGGGCTTGAGTCACATTGAGCCTCTGAGGGAAAGTGAGAAAAGGTAAAACTCCTCTGAGAAGGAAGAGCTGATAGTTGGACTTCTCAGCAATGTCTTGATTTTGACAGAGGAAGGAGAGAGAGGAGTTGAAGATGAGTACAAGGTTTCTGTCTTCAGTTAATGGCGCAGGGGGAGAGCCCAAGGAGGAAGGCCAGTGTGAGGGGAAGAAGGAGGGACTGGCGGTCCCAATGGGAAGGATCTCAGTTTTACAGGCAAAGAGGCAGAGATCATTCAAAGTGCACCAGAACCGGATGGCAGATAGGCAGTCAAGGATGATGGAGGATGCAAGAGGGTCAGCACGGAGTCTGAAGAAGAACTGTGTGTCGTCTACGTAACACTGGAAGATGTAGAGGAAAGAGGAGATGAGGCGTGCAAGGAGAGCAAGGGAGATGTTAAAGACCTTGGGGGTCATTACAAGGTTGGAAGTAGCCATGGCGCTATTAGCACCATGGCTACCCCCTTACCGCATACCGGGTCCGGGTTCCCTGAATGAGGAATTACTGGGCCATTCCAACTTTGGAGGACCCGGTATTTCCCCATTCAGGGAACCCATCCCTGTTCCCATTCGAGCCCCAATAGGGCTCAATGGGAATGGGGACCATGCTAACAAGGGGCCCGTTAATAGCGGGCCCCTTGTTAGAATGCTGGTCCTTTAGCGGCTCCCACTAAGGGCGCCTGGTAAAACCAGCCGCCAATAGCGGCACCCGCTAAAGGACCTCGTAATGCGGTGGTAAGGGTTTAACGGCACCAGCACCTGTAACAGCGCCGTTAACCCCTTATTGCCAATCTCGGAATGAGGCCCCTTAGCTCTGTCTTCCCTTAGCTCTGTCTTCCCTTTGCTTTGGACGCCGGGTGATTGGATACCCAAAGGACAGTCCTTATATACCTAAAGTAATGTGGAAGTAACTTTGTCAGAGGTCATGGGACAGTCCCTAGATCGATCCCGGATGCTTCTCCTGACATCTGCAGGCAGCCTCAGACAGATGGAAAGAGGGCTTATGGTGGTGTTGGGGTGAGCTCTGTGTTACTCCCAGCCCAGTTAAAGGCCCTTTTGGAGGTAGAACGACCTTCCAAAGATGGCAGCAAGTCCCATTTCTACTTCACAGATGTGGATATGGCCACAAACAACCCAAGGGAGGAGCAGAGGAGACCCCAATGTTGAGCTCCAGAGGTCGGTTCAAGATGCAAGATCCCTGGAGAAAGATGCAAAACAGCAGGGGAAGCCACAGTGGAAACCAATTCCGAACTGCTTCCAGCTCTGTTTTTGTGGTATGACTTGTGTAGTCTTTCATAAGATAAGGAATCTGAGGGCGGAATGTACCCATTAGAATAATAAATTACATAACTTTGGTAAAGATCTTTCGAAGGGATTGTGTCCTCCGACGTATTCCTTATCTTTGATAATACGTTTCCAGCTTGCTGGCCTCGGAAATGTTTTCTCTGTAGAGGGTGCTGCGCGTCGACGTCCGCCGAGTCGATGTCCCTCGACAGCCACCGTATCGGCGCCGACGTCACCATGCCCATAAATAGCCACGCGCTGCGTCCGTTGCTCAGTTCCGTTTTTCCGTGCTTCGTGGGGCCTCGGAACATCGTTGCTCAGTTCAGTCAGGATAACTCTATATCTACTCGAATAATACCTACTCGTTCTCGATGGCAGCTTCATCGGAACCGACAATGCCGCGATCCGGCTTCAAGAAATGTCGAGACTGCGGTAAAAAAATGTCGATAACGGATCCACACAGGATCTGCTTGTGGTGCTTGGGATCCGAGCACCATTGTTTGGAGTGTGAGGACTGCATGTCCATGACGGCGAAAGCCTTGAAGGAGTGCAAGGGGAAGCTCGAGAGAGTCAAAAACCTCCTCGAAGGTTTCTTCGGCTGAGTCGAGGCATTCGTCTCCTCGCCGTCGAAAACATTCCCATTCTAGATCTCGAAGTAGCTCCCACCATTCGTCGAGATCAAGACACTCACAAAAGAGACGTCGAACATCCCCTTCCTCGTCGTCTTCTGTGTCCCCAGAAAGGATCTTCTGTCCCACAAAACACAGCTCTCAAGCTGAGTGGGAGGAATTCAGAAAGAAAATGTTAAGCGTCTTCGAGTACACGCCCTCGACCCCCTCAAAGACAGCTGAGGGTGATACCGCGGGTAAAAAACCCAAAAAATCAAAACGCTGCGAGTCGCAGCACCCGGCGAAACATTCCACCCGAGAGCGCCACGAGCCATCGGATAAGAAGGCACCATCTTCGACGCCGTCGTCGAGGATTCCTTCGACACATGGATCGACGCCGTTGTCGAAGGGTTCCTCGACGCATCGGTCGATCGACTCGACGCCATCGTCGACGCCAACATCGACGCCGATGAAAGAAAAGACCAAGGCCACTCCACAGCCAACGGTGATTCCAAGGGCCTCCGGCACGATGCCGAGACCGTCGTCGATGTCCTCGAGTAGGATCCCGATCCTCTCGAGTTCTTCGAGACCCCTTCCAGTTTTTTCGACGCCGTTCTCTGCGCCTTCGAAGCCTGTCACATCGGCGTCGACGACATCAACGTTTTCTCGCCCAGTAATGACGAGTTTGGCTCCTTCTGCCTTAGAGATGGGTTTTACACCATTTCAGAGGTCAGAGTACCCTGGACTATCTTCAATTTATGAAGAGGGGGAAGATTCTGACCAGGAAACATTTGGGTTACAGAGGACCACACTGCCTATTTCAGAGGATTTCACCTCTGAGGAAAGAAGGCTGAAGGACCTACAAGAGTCACTACATGAGGCAAGTGGGCTGGACACTTTCCCAGAAGTGGAATTTGTTAAGCCAGACCCAGGGGAACATGCCGAAACACCTTATAGAACCCTTATGGCAAGAATTATTGAATTTATGGGTTGGTCTGCGCCTTCCCCTGTTTTTCAACAGGATGTCCTAACAGACATATTAGACAAAGGTCCACAGAAGGACCCTGTGGTCCCCTTCCATGCAGCCTTACAAAGGAAAATTACATCTAATTGGGAAACTCCTGAAGTTATCCCTGCGGTCAATAAAAGATTGTCAGCCAAGTACAGGGTAGCGGCTGCTGACCCTGAATACTTATCAAAACATCCGACTCCAGAGAGCCTGGTGGTTCAAGCGGCAACTTCATCTAGCAGTAGGACCACTTACCCTATTGTCCCACAGGATAGAGATGACAAGAGGTACGATTCTATGGCGAAGAAAGTCTTCTCTGCTTGTAGTATGGCGTTGAAGTCCATCAACGCCACCTGTACGCTCGTCAGGTTCAGTCACACACTATGGGAGTGTGCTTCATCAGCGGCTGACTGCATACCCGAAGGAGAGGAAAAGGAAGCCTTCCTTAACATTATTAAAGATGGCAAAGATGCCATGTGCGAATCACTTCAAACGGGCATCCATTCCGCTGACAGTATCAGCAGGGCCATGGCGGCAAGTACAACAATCCGCAGGCATGCGTGGTTGCGAAAGTCTGGCTTTGTCCAGATGTGCAGGCCAGACTTTTGAATATTCCCTTTGACTGCTCTTCACTATTCGGAAAAAAGGCTGATGACAGTCTGGAAAAGTTACAGACTTCTAAAGCAGCAGCAAAATCTTTAGGAGCTGCTATCCGCCAAACTCCTTTTCGCCTCTCATGAACCTCTGGGAGAGGAAAGTCCTTTCGCTATTATTCCACATTCGGGAAAGGCAGAGGACAGCCGGCTCAAAGAGGCCAAAGGAGATCCACCCGAGGTGGACGGGTCAAAAGTACTAAGGCCGCAGAAGCAGCAGGTGCCTCTTTACCCTCGGCATCTGCATCAGCAGCCCCCAAACCATTCTGAGGCCTTTCCACACAATACACCTGTAGGGGGCAGGTTAACTCACCATCTGACGGAATGGCAGGCTATAACGTCAGATGCTTGGGCATTGGAGACAGTTGCCCAGGGTTACTGCCTACCCTTTCTACACATCCCTCAGAGTCATCCACCGGGGAACAGCTCTCTAAAAGTTCCACATTCGCTCCTCTTGCAGGAAATTATAGACCTGCTAGAGAAAGGTGCCATAGAACCGGTACCTGTAGCGGACAGGAACAAGGGCTGGTACTCCCCCTACGTTCTCATACCAAAGAAGGACGGAGGACTGAGACCCATCCTGGACTTACGAGAATTGAACAAGTTCCTCAGGAAGGACAAGTTCAAGATGGTAACTCTCTCTCAGATCCTTCAGGCCCTCCAGCTCCAGGACTGGCTGGTATCTCTGGACCTTCAGGATGCTTATTTCCATGTGCCAATCCATCTAAAACACAGGAAATACCTGAGGTTCGCAATTGGCGACTCTCATTATCAATTTCAAGTTCTGCCATTTGGGCTGACCTCTGCCCCGAGGGTCTTCACCAAGCTGATGTCGGTAGTGGTGGCGAGTCTAAGGAGGGAAGGGATCCACGTCTACCCCTACCTGGACGATTGGCTGATCAGGGCTGTATCTTCGGAACAGGCCCAGGCCCAGCTAGATTATGTCTGCCACTTCCTTCACAAACTGGGCTTCTCCCTCAATTTAAAGAAGTCACAGATGATACCATCACAGAGACTCCAGTTCATTGGAGCGGTCCTGGACACTTCCCTGGGAAAAGCCTTGCCACCAGAGGTGAGGGATCAAGATATTCTACAAATGGTCACCAAGTTTCAAAATGCCCAACGTCTCCCAGCCTTCGACTTTTTTGAGGTTGCTAGGCCTCATGGCATCCTGCGTCTTCCTTGTGCCAGAGGCTCGCCTGAGAATGAGAGCTCTTCAGTGGGCACTGAGAAGTCAGTGGTCGCAATTCTCAGGGAGAATGACAGATCTCCTCCGGATTCCGGACAAGGTAGCCCGCGACCTTCAATGGTAGGCCTATCCAGAGAACATCTTGAAAGGAGAACTGTTTTGGCAACCATGGCCAGAGATAACAGTAGTCACAGACGCCTCACTCACGGGGTGGGGAGCCCATGCCAACGACTTGACCATCAGCGGTCGTCGGTCTCCATCGGAGTCCAGACTACACATCAACCTATTGGAGCTGAGAGCGATCAGACTAGCGCTGAAAGCTTTCCTGCCATCAGTACAGGGGAGAAATGTCCTGATAATGACGGACAACACGGTGGCCATGCACTACCTCAACAAAAGAGGAGGCGTAGGATCACTGCCACTGTGCAGAGAGGCGATGCAGCTCTGGTTTTGGGCTATCCAAGAAGGAATCTCTCTATCGGCAGTCCACCTAGCCAGAGAGACGAATTTGACAGCGGACGCTCTGAGCAGGCAGAGCACAGTCTCCCACGAGTGGGAGCTAGCTCAGGAAGTCCTTCAAGAGATCTTGGCCTTTGGGGAACCCCTCAGGTGGATCTGTTCGCCACAAGCACCAACAGGAAGTGCGATCTGTTCTGTTCAAGGGAATTTCCCCCGAGAGGAGCTCTAGGAGACGCGTTCGTAGTGGACTGGGAGTTTCCACTCCTTTACGCGTTCCCACCAGTCCCTGCTATTCTTCAAATGATCAGGAGGTTGAGAAGATTCCGGAAAACCATCATCCTAATTGCCCGGATTGGGCCAGGAGAACGTGGTCCCCGGACCTTCTAGATATGTCCATCTGTCCTCCAATCTGTCTTCCACTCAAAGAGAATCTTCTCTCGCAGAAGGGAGGTCAGGTTCTCCATCCAGACACCAGAACCCTTAACCTTCACTCTTGGCTTCTGAAAGGATGAGGTACAAGGATTGGGATCTCCCTGATGACGTCATGGAGGTGTTGCTTTCGGCCAGAAGGCCAGCAACAAAGTCTTTATACCGCTGCCGTTGGAACAAATTTTGCAGCTGGTGTAGGGAAGAGAATATCGACCCTTTTTCATGTGGTACACCAACGGTGTTATCGTTTCTACTCTACTTGGCAAACTCAGGCCTTCAAGTTGGCACTGTAAAAGGCTATCTCGCAGCGCTTTCTATCTTCAAGCGCACTGCGGAGGAACCATTGTATTTCAAACTTCCTCTAGTGGTACAATTTCTCAAGGGATTAACTAATGTTTATCCCCCAAAACCATTCCAGGTTCCCTTATGGGACTTAAATTTAGTCTTAAACTTCCTAATGGGCACTCCATTCGAACCACTTCACTCTTGTTCGCTGAGATTTCTCACACTTAAAACTGTCCTATTGGTAGCACTAACATCTGCTAGGAGGGTGAGCGAGCTACAAGCTCTCTCCTGTAAACCCCCACATACAATTTTCCACAAGGACAAAGTTGTCCTACAGGTGAAGCCTAATTTCCTCCCAAAGGTGGTTTCTGAATTTCATATTACTCAGAAAATTACCTTACCTTCGTTCTACCCTCCTCCCCATCCGCGGAAAGGAGAGGAGAAAAGGCTACATAGGCTGGACCCAAGGCGAGCTCTCAGCTTTTATATCAGCAGAATGGCTAGGATCAGGCAAGCAGACCAACTGTTTGTAGGATACTCAGGTCACAAGTTGGGACTACCCATAACAAAACAAACCATCTCCAGGTGGATTATTTTGGCCATTCTGGAATGTTACAAACTGGCAGGGAAAGAGCCACCCCAAAACTCAGGGCTCATTCAACCAGGGGTATCGCAGCCTCTTCGGCTCTCCAAAGAGGGGAACCGGTCCGAGACATATGTCAGTCAAACAAGTTTATTCGGATTTAAAAAAAAATCCATCAAACACAAGAAATACAAAATCACAACACATAAAAATTACCATCTGTGCTCCATATCCAAATGTGATAAATCAGAGGTTCTAGGAGGGAGAAAAGTGTCAACCATAGGCTCCCTTACATCCCATAGTGTCCCTTTACTGGTCCAGAGAGACACAAGACTAATTGCCCACTCTAGGCACTCGCTTACATCCCCCCTGCGGGCCTTTTTCCTAAAGGTGTACAGTTTGCTCCGGACAGGACATTACTATGGGTGATAGTTCCAGGTGAAGTAGCTGCTCCCGGATAGGGGCGCAAGCTGATTGCAATCCCACTGTGTGGGGCCCGCACATAATCCTCAGAGCTTCTCAAAACTTCCCTGGCCATTTGAACATTCCTAAAAACCAGTTTAACAGAGTCAGAAGAGTTTATACCCTCGCCAGCCAATCTAACACACCCCACCATAGCTTCCCTGACCACAAAGGGACAATTCCCAGCTGTACGAAGCCAGTGGAGGCATTTGTTAGAGAGGGCATCCCTTGGTTCTCTCCTGCCCAACAGCAGTTTAGGTACCCCATGCAGAAAAACAGTAGCAGTTCTTTTCCCCCCAGATACATGAATCTTGGGGCTGCGCACCCTTGAACAGTTTCCATGTGCTCCTGTATCTCCCTCCCCAAGGGGATTTGTTCTCAAGTGGCTAGGGGGACCCTCCACCGGCAAACTTGGCCTGGTACACCCAGGGGGGTGTCCTCGATCAGCGTTAGAGTGCGTCAACTGCACATCCGGAATAAAGCTCGTTAGATCATGAACAGACCCTTCGCAGGATACAGTGTTCAGAGGTTGCTGTTGAGGGTTGGGTCCCTTACCAGCAAGAGGCATGCTGGAAGACTCCCCCAGCGAGACCACTCCACTGTTCCCCTTCGCACTCCTCCCCTGGGCATCGATCAGTACCAAAAGTAGATTTTTAATGACAGCTAGTTCGGAGAGCACCTGTGCGCATGGCAACTTCCGACAGTATGCACCTCCTTGGGTGTTAGAGCAGAGGAGGGATGAATGCCATGGATGATGGACTTGAGCGCCCTAAGTGGTGGTGAATTAAGAGAGGAACTGGACCCTAAGGTCAATGCAGGTTGGTTCTCACTCCAGGAGCTGCAGATGGAACTGGGAGGGAGTTTATCTGCGGTTGCTCTGACAGTTTCTATGTCCATTGGGTCCAGGGTAGCAGCAACAGTGATTGGGGGGGGAGGGGGCAGTCAAGAATAGATCCCAAGATGGACGGGAGATCAAGGGGCAAGCATGGACTTGCAAGGGGCAGGCTGGGTGGGGTGATAACTGGTACAACAAGTGCCAGGGATGCTGGTGGAAGAACTAACACATCATGGGCCCCCTCTATGCAAGTCCCAGGAGCATTAGCCAGCAGCAAAGCATCTGGTTTCCCAGTTTCGGCGAGCAAAGTATCCTTGCAGGCAATGGTTTTGTATTCCAGACTTGGGGGGCTGACATTGCAGCTCAGTGCTGGGAGGCTAGCAAGATTGCTGCAGGGCCCCCCCCCCCACATTGTGATCCTGGGGTGGATGCTTTCATACCCTCCACGGTGTGGATGGGCCCTCGGAGGGCCAGGTCAATGTCAGGGCATGAAGATGTGTGGGTCATTGCTTTGGCTGTTACTCCCTGTTGGCATCTTCTTTTGACAGCCGGGAGCTTTCGCGCTGGAGTATGTTTGGAAGGGTTGGAGGCGGACTCGGACTCGGAACGGTTCAGGGGCGTGGGCAGGGTGGATGGCAAAAAGCTGTCTGGTTTCCTGGCCAGTTTCCTTGGTACAGCACGGCCCTTAAAGGACCTCAAGGATTTTAAAAGGGACATAACGGAGGCCCCCTGCAGCTGGCCTGAGGAAGCTGGGCTGATTTGCTGAGTGTGGGCCCCAACAAACTTCTCGAGCTCTACACCTTGTAGGAAACAATCACGAACAGTCAAAAGGTGTATAACACTTGCCGGCACTTACTTCTCTGGTGCCCGTCCGACAGCCTACACAGCCTACACAGAGAATGCCTCTCTCCGCGGCCGCCGAACACCTGCGGCGCCAAACACCGTGCCCTTGCCCCGCCACGGGCTTCACCGCTGCGGGACTAGCGGCCGCGGGATATGTCCAGGGGGCGTGGCCACAGCAACAGGAAGTCCCTCCGGGGACCAGGAAGGCGCCAAACACCGCACCCTTGCCCCGCCGTGGGCTTCACCGCTGCGGGGCTAGCGGCCGCGGGATATGTCCAGGGGGGCGTGGCCACAGCAACAGGAAGTCCCTCCGGGGACCAGGAAGGCACCAAACACTGCGCCCTTGCCCCGCCGCGGGCTTCACCGCTGCGGGGCTAGCGGCCGCGGGATATGTCTAGGGGGGTGTGGCCACAGCAACAGGAAGTCCCTCCGGGGACCAGGAAAGCGCCAAACACTGCGCCCTTGCCCCGCTGCGGGACATGTGCGGCTGCCACATGGTTGTCCGCACATACATTCACAAAATTTTACAATCTGGATTCCTCCACTACTCAAGAGACCAGATTTGGCAAGGCCGTATTACATTCGGTCCATCCCTAAAGGGATACATAACATTCTCACTCCCACCTCCAATTACATGCCACTGCTATGGGAGTCTATCAAAGATAAGGAATACGTCGGAGGACACAATCCCTTCGAAGAACAAGTTACTTCTTACCTTGTAATGTTCTTTTGACGGCATGTTCCTCCGACGTATTCCTTATCGCCCCTCCCATCCATCCCCGCAGTGATACTTCCCTTGTGGTTGCAGTTTACGCTCCTTCAAGGTCAATAACCAATTCAGGCATGACTTTTCTTATGCTACAAAACAGAACTGAGCAACGGATGCAGCGCGTGGCTATTTATGGGCCTGGTGACGTCGGCGCCGATACGGTGGCCGTCGAGGGACATCGACTCGGCGGACGTCGACGCGCAGCGCCCTCTACAGAGAAAACATTTCCGAGGCCAGCAAGCTGGAAACGTATTATCAAAGATAAGGAATACGTCGGAGGAACATCCCGTCGAAAGAACGTTACAAGGTAAGAAGTAACTTGTTCTTCTGAAGCATATAATGGATACAATGTTTTTTCTCACATATTCCTCACCCCTCCTCACCCTACTGAATCATTGATCAATTGGACTTTGCTTTAAATTACAGAAAAAAGGTTTGTAACAAGTGACAGTTCTACCATTCATCCCGCCCGGGTGCCTCAGATCAAAAGTGTGGAACTGTGTTGAAGTGGTCCTGGCGGCTTTGTGAACATACAGAGACACTGTCACCTCAGGCGTGAGACAGTGGCAAGAAGCAGTGACAGAACTGAGTTGGTGCTCATATCGCCACATGGTGGTTGGTGAAAATGTTTCCAAACTTGACTGTGCCCAAGGTGGATTTCATAAAATGAGGTATCTGTTGGAGGAATCGTTACATACATCAATAAGAACATCACCACCGAGAAGTAATGTGTTCTTTTAAGGCTTACCTGCAAGAAAATGTACCTAATGAATTTATTTTACATCTTAGTTCCTGGGTGGGAATTTGTTATTTTTTGTATTTGAAAACACACTTAAAGTGTGCCCCTCTGTGAACTACAGGGGAGCTTAACAATGATTAGTGTTTGTTTGAGAAGTTATGATTTTTACTAAAATAGACCTAAAGAGGTTTATTACTGGTTGCATGTTAGAGATGGTGATAAGTGGAAGACTGCTTTTAGAACCCCCAAATTGACTTTACACATATTTCATAATACCTTTTGGGTTATGTAATGCCAAGTCATATTTTCAAAAATGTATGGATTCAATATTGCCGAATATCCTGAGCCAGTTCTGTCTATTTAGGTGATATGTGATGTATTTGCCTTCTTTGCAACAATACTATTATTTATTGTATGAGACGTTTCAGGAAGAAACGTATTAGTCAATTGTCAATAAAATGACAAAATATTTGGAAAGGAGTGTGTACGTATTTTGGGAAATTCTATCCCCTGTATGAATTCTATGTTGTTCCAAAAAAGTGTTTGCCCTTCTGGAATTGAATTCAATGGTTCTTGTTCAGTGACAGAAACCCAATGTTTTAGTAATTTACAAGCTTGCATAGACTGTTTACTCAGAAATGATTCGCAATATGCTTATTAGATTGCTTTCCTTTTAAGATTGGAAGATCAGGTTAAATGGTTCTGTCAGGGTTTCCTACCCATCTGTTTGCTTGCCTTTCAGCACTTATCCCTCATTATCTATTTGGGTCCCATGTAGGGGGCCCTAGAGGCCCAACCAAGATGGCGGCTCCTCTGTGAGATCCCGAGTGACTCCTTATCAATCCTGAGTAATCGCTTCAATCCTGATGCCGAGTCGTCCCTAACACACAGATAGGAGCCCTCAAAGAACATAGCAAGCGCTGTGCCAAAAATCTGGGAGAAATTCGACCCAAGGGACCCAGGACACCGTTTGCTGTGGCGTGGGAGGCAAGCTCACAGCGGGCTGTACCCTCGAGGCCTGGAAAGATCCTCAGGGATGCGGAACAACACCCAGCCGGGTCCCAGCCCATCAGCGACTACCAGCAGCAACCCAGTGTCAGCCACAAGCCCACTCCGCCGACGATGCTGGAGAGACGCGGCGAGCAGGACCCGCACCTCCACAGCGTCGTCCGACAGAACAGGCGAGAAACACCCAAACACTGCGGCGGTGGGGCTGTGGGGAAGAGAGCGCAGGTCCAGGTCGTGACAGCTGGCCCCATCCAGAGCCGCATCCGAAAGGTGAAAGGTGCGGCTGCGGGGTGGAGAGGAGCGCGGAGTGTGTTCTGGAGGGCAAGGGGTGTGAACCCAACGGGACGCAGCAGTCCCACAGGAGGAAAGCGAGTGCTGGCGGCCTCCCCGCGGCATCCTGCTCCCCCGCCCCTACTCCCCGGCCAGAACTGAAAGAAAGCATATAACAGAGGGGAGCCGAGCGGCGCGGTACAAAGAACCTTGCCCCCCTACCCAAGCAGAGGGGGGGAGGGGCACCCCACCCCGAGGACACTTATAACCAGGGTCAGGCTCTGGAGGCTTGGGTCAGCTGCACAGACAACGCTGGCCATAAACAAATCACCAGCTAATCCTTCAGAGCCGGGCACCCGACAGAGCCCGGATCCTCCCGCCGCACACTGCGCCAGTGAGACAAGCAGCAGCAGCAACGGAAAGCCGGAAACCCTAGCGAAAAAAGCACCAACACCGGAACACCTCGACAGGTCCCTTCCACGGTCACACAGGGACGGGCCCTCTCTACACGCAGCTCAGAACCTCGCAGGGGGGAACCGAATCACGCCCCAGCCCCGAGACCAACACTGGACGGCACATCGGCGCCTCTCCCCGCGGCACGGCTGTTAAGGAAACTTGGCCCCAAGACTACCTGCCAAAACCGCGCTGCCAATGGTTTTTCCGAACTACAAAGAAACACCAAGAGACCCATCTGCGCGGGGTGCCCCCACCAGAATAAGGCACACCAGCACGCTCATACCAGGCCGGATCCACGGCGGTCCCCTACATCTGCCCACGTTAAGAGGCCTCCTGGCGAGCAACAAAATGGGCAAATCCGAAAAATCGCAGCGGAAGCTCAACTTCGACGCAGGGCCCGCATCCAAAACCCCAAGACAAGAAAGCCACCCTGATTCCTCACAAAACCATGCGGGCTTGGAAGAAGAACATCCACAGTAGATGGACATCCGTGAGATCCTAATGGACCTAAAAGCAGGGATCGGGAACCTGGACAGCAAGATCGGCACGTTATCCTCCAAGGTAGATTTACTCCAACATCGCCTAGATAAACACAAAGACAGATTGAACAACGTCGAACAGAGAGTCTTGGACCTGGACAATGGCGCAGCATCTCTAACTTTGAGAGTATCAACATTAGAAGGCCAAATAAAAGCGGTCATGGCCAAGAACAAAGATTTAGAAGGACGCTCTCGACAAAACAATATTAGAGTGGTCGGAGTCAGGGAACAACCAACACACAACAAGATGGAGGACCACGTAGAAAAAATGTGCAAAGACCTCTTCGGCGACACTGCTCTTTCACAACTATTCGTCATAGAGAGGGCACACAGGATTCCGGCCACTAAACCCATTCCAGGAGCACCCCCTCGCCCAATTCTAGCTGAGTTGCTGAATTACAAAGACTGAGATACCATTCTGAGGTTGGCGAGGGAAAAGGGCAACCTTCTATACGACGGGGATGCAATATAAATATTCCCTGATTTCTCCCCAACAGTCCAGGCCCAAAGAAGATCCTTTGCATCAGTCAAACATTGACTGCGTGACAACCAAATAGTATACTCAATGCTCTTCCCCGCAAAACTTTGTGTTTAATACAAAGGGAAAGTTCAATTCTTCAATTCACCAGAAGACGCCACCCTGTTCCTCGACAGACACGGATGCAAGGCCCCAAACAACGGCCCGGAGGCACCACGGAGGGAGCGAGTAGAGAGAAACCCGCCATGAACCACAAATAACCAACGCATTGAAACCACTGCAAAATGACGCTCAACATCGGGACAACACACACAGACTGAGAAAGGAGCACCAACCCCTGGATGGTCGCTAGCGCCCCACGCGCAGCAGCATTAACTTTATTTTGGGGGGAGACCGAACGGACGAGTTGGGGGTTGTCCGTGTAAGGTACTGTTCACTAGAGTTGTTATGGATAGGCACCAGCCAGCCCTGCTCCCGCACCGCCTCGTCCCTCCACTCCCAGAGTCTAAGCCAGACAAGCGCAACAATGCTCCCGGATAGACCGCTGTACCACTACAGATCACTAAGAATCCACACGCAGTCCAAACGTTGTGAACAAGAAACTCACCTGACCAATTCAAGGTAGCAACGTGGAATATCAAAGGAGGTAACATTCCATCCAAAACAAGAAAGATTCTGCACTACTTCAAGCGCCACAATGTCGACTTGGCTATGATACAGGAGACTCACTTGATCCCACACAAAGAAGACCTCTGGGATCGAAACTGGGGCTGCCACCGCTACTTCTCCTCCTACTCATCGTACGCCAGAGGAGGAGTGGCCACCCTCATCAACCCTAAAGCCGGCTTCCGCCTGATAAAAGTGGAAAAAGACGCGGAGGGCAGAGCCCTCCTGGTGCAAGGGGTCATAGCCGGGAGGGAGATCACATTCATAAACTCATACGGCCCCAACTTGGACGGAGTACATAACTTCGACTGGGTGCTTTCACATCTTACGCAGATCAACACAGCAACCATAATATGGGGCGGAGACCTTAACACTCACCTAGACCCACGAAAAGACGAATCACAGGCTACCACAACCCACACGTCCAAGGCCAGTCTGCCAGTCTAAGATGGCCACCCAGAAAATCTGCAACTAAATCAGAGCCTTATGCTGGCTGGCTGCACCGTGATTGGCTATTCGATTCTACTTGTGCCCAATCACCTACGCCGGCAGGCGAACGCCGGCCCACCTATTAAGGCTGCCCAACAAGGCAGCCCTGTCCCGAGCCTGTCCAGAGAATGGCCAGAGGCCAAGGCTGGAACCCCTGCTCCTCATTCCTTTCCTTGCCTGCCCATGTCATTCGCTGCTGACATGGTAAGCGCCATAATCACTTTCCTCAACGCCAGTGATGTCTAGTTATCCCATGCTCTACACAATAACTTTGCCCAACTTAAAGACTCGAAGCGCCGTCTTTCCTGAAATACCTACTGATGCCAAATCTGCAGCTACCGTTAGCTACCTGACACTAAATTGTATCTAGCTTGTAATCTAGCCTGTCAAAAGGTCCACTGTCGCACTGATAATGCTTGTTAACTGCCTTCTGCAGGAAATTTAAACCCAGTCTATTATCAATGACAAATCTATACTCTTGAAATATACCTACCGCATTAACCAAATGATGCTTGGAACTTACCCAGCCTGTCTGCACATGCCACTTGCTCGCCTTTATTTTGAACCGTGAAATTGGTGAACCCTTGTGCTGCATTGGCGCATACTGTCCACACACTACTTTTTAGTCTTCTGCAACTTGTGAATTTAGGTGAACCACTAATGCTTAACTTGCACTTTAGCCTTTAGTGTGAACCTTGAATTTAGGTGAACCCCTTTGCTCAACTGCATCTGTTTGCACATGCCATTTTTAGCCTTTAGTATGAATTTTGCATTTAGGTGAACCCCTACTGCTCAACCTGTACATGCCATCTTTAGCCTTTAGTGTGAATTCTGAATTTACGTGAACCCTTACTGCTCAACCTGCACATGCCATTTTAGCCTTTAGTGTGAATTTTGAATTTAGGTGAACCCTTACTGCTCAACATGTAAATGCCATCTTTACCCTTTAGTGTGAATTTTGAATTTAGGTGAACCCTTACTGCTCAAACTGCACATGCCATTTTCTCTCTTCAGTGTGATTTTTGAATTTAGGTGAACCCCTTTGCTCGATTGCATCTGTTTGCACATGCCATTTTTAGCCTTTAGTGTGAATTTTGAACTTAGGTGAACCCTTACTGCTCAACCTGTACATGCCATCTTTAGCCTTTAGTGTGAATTTTGAATTTAGGTGAACCCTTACTGTCCACACACTACTTTTTAGTCTTCTGCAACTTGGGAATTTAGGTGAACCACTAATGCTTAACTTGCACACGCCATTTCAGCCTTTAGTGTGAACTTTGAATTTAGGTGAACCCCTTTGCTCAACTGCATCTTTTTGCACATGCCATTTTTAGCCTTTAGTGTGAATTCTGAATTTAGGTGAACCCTTACT
This sequence comes from Ambystoma mexicanum, assembly GCF_040938575.1. NCBI lineage: Eukaryota > Metazoa > Chordata > Amphibia > Caudata > Ambystomatidae > Ambystoma > Ambystoma mexicanum. Next base: position 727,180,139 of record NC_090925.1, read on the forward strand.
GCTCAACCTGTACATGCCATCTTTAGCCTTTAGTGTGAATTTTGAATTTAGGTGAACCCTTACTGCTCAACCTGCACATGCCATTTTTAGCCTTCAGTGTGATTTTCGAACTTAGGTGAACCCCTTTGCTCAATTGCATCTGTTTTCACATGCCATTTTTAGCCTTTAGTATGAATCTTGAATTTAGGTGAACCCTAAACACTGCTCAACTTGCACATGCCATTTTTAGCCTTCACTGCGATCTCGAATTTTGGTGAACCTTGAATTTAGGTGAACCCTTCAGTTCCATTGCATCTATTTGGCACAGGTCATTCTTTGCCTCTACTGAGAATCCTAACTTAGGTGTACCCAACACTATGAGCAAAAACCTAAACACTCAGACCTTCCTACTTACAATTGGGCTCCTCACCATCATGGCCTCCGCTAACTTAAATACAAGCCCACCTTTGGACAGAAACATTAGACTTAGGGCAAGACTACCTCGAATCTACGAACCTAAAAGAAATAACAATACTACCGGATTCCCCCCCACCCCATACTACTTAGCCAAGTGTGCACAGGCAACCAAAAAAGAGATCCCAAACCTGGTGCTTACCCAATCTTACACAAAGAAGCACCCTAATCAAGGCAAACATTTAATCAAACCCTCACAAAATCCTATCCCTAAAAACACCTTGGGCCTCATTACGACCCTGGCGGAAATCGAAAAACGATGGCGGAAATGCAATACCGCCATCGAATAGCGCTCGGTGCGACTATGACCCGTCACCGCAAAGTACGAAGCCATTAGCGACACCGTAGTGAACGCCAACGCTAACTGCACCAAGTACGCGCGCGCGCGCCATGCCAAACCGTAAATACCACCATGGCGCAAGGGTACGCGAATTCCGACCCTAGCGGACATGTACCTAACGCCATCAAGCATGGCGGAAAGTACCATTCCGCCATGGTGAGAAGTACGGCATCGCGAATCAACCGTAAACGGCCCCACTGAGTGCCTGTACACCGCTCCCTGCCCACAAGGTACAACTCCCCGTAGGTGCAATGAAGTCACAATGCAACCAGTGAAATGTACAAGTCACCCATGCATGCCAACGAACAAAAGATTCACAAGAGGGGCCAATGGGAGCTGCAGGGCACAGATGGCACGAATACAGAAGCCATTCCAATGGACATGACCACAGTCCCCCCCCAGAAACGCACGCAAACACAGGCACCTGTGACCAGCAATATTCCGAAAATCACATCATTCCACCAGTCCACCTGGCTGACCGGCATCTGTTACACAAAACCCAATCCCCCGCCCCTGAGCATGACAACATTCAAACAGTCATATTGGCAGCCCCCATCCCTGACCTCACTGGGCTTCGTAGGCAAACGCGCCCAGCACAGTACCACACAACTAAACTCCGAAGCTGGAACCCAATGCCGATCTCCTCACAATACATCGCTCCCCAAATAGGAATATGCCACATCACTCGCAAAGAAGAACGCTACACGGCCCATATCAGAATAGAAATTTAATGCACAACAAAATCACCAAGCCCATACAGCCATTAGGCCATGAACTCCAAAACACATTTCACCATTGTGGGCTGCATCCGCAAGAAATGACCAGCTACTACTTGTGTGACGCCCTGTTCCATCATGGTACACAGAGCCACATTCACGTACGAAAAGGCAACATGGAAGCGCACAGAACCGCAGGGCCGTCCCAATGGGGAGGCACTAGTCCAGCTGAAAGGCCGAAATGTTGCTCCGAGCCACTAGTACTGCGTAAGGGCATGTGGCCCATTGGCGATCGTCCCATAAGATCGTAATGCTGCTCCACTGATTAACACGAAGCAGCAGGTGTCGGGAGTAAAAGCCATCTGCAGGAGTGGCATACAGATGGCAGTGGCAAAAGGGGAGGAGATACCTGTCAACCAAAAGAAAAGAAAAAGAACAGAATGGCCATCAGAACTACATTCGAACAACTCACTTCAATGATCACACTAAATCCACAGCCATATGCATGCTAGCCCACTCCAAAGGATCATCACCACCCCAAAACCACTTGCGACTCATAACCATCTATATCGAGGTGTAAACACCATCACAAACGAGTGTACCTGTGCATGCGTCTGTCAAAACAGAATCCATCAGATGGGAATGTTAACGTGCATGGACACAAGTGTCTGAAGGCGCGTCGAGACAGGGAGGGCTCAACAAGGCCAGATAGACGATGGTCCCACTATGGCAGCCCTGCATCACATAGCGCAGGGGAGGCGGATAGATTCCAAGAAGCCCTGTACATGGCAAACTCTGTATCAAATCATCTGCCCATGCATCCATTCATCATTCTCTCATCCCGGTATAAAAACTCCTGAATATTTACTCACATAACATTAGAAATATCCATTGAGTCTGTGCGTTATGCAGCCTGCAAAATCCACAGTGCCCCAGCCCGTAATTCCAGTGTTGTGAAGTAACATGTATTTGGGAACGTCCGGCCTCATCGCCCACGTCGCTATTGCGCATCCCAAACTATTCATATCAATCATTGCATCCTCGCCATGGCCCCTGTCTCAAGGACATTGAACAATAGAACGTTATATTTGCAGTCAGACCTGTGGGCATCTCCTCGCCGCTAGCTGAAAACCGAAAGCGCCGCCCTTCGAATTCCTCATTTGCAACATCACGTCGAAAAGGCATCTGTGGCCGTTTGAAATCACAAATTAATCCATCTAGTGCGGCTGTGTGTGAAAATGGCAACTGCCTTCACCCACAAATGGGACGCCCCGCCCGTCGGTGCAACTCGGTACAGTGATGCATGAGGGCCCACCGTTACTCGAGTACTACGTTCCACTGACCCATCACAAGTCTGTTCGCGAGTGCAAAGATTGTATGTGAAACAATGGGACCATAGCCGAATGTACATATCAACAAATGTTACACGGCCATCGGGTACAAATACATGATTGCAATAGCAAGATGCCATTCCTCGAATTGCAGCGTTGTGTGCGGGACGTGCTCGGCCAAAGGGGAGAGCAGCTTGCACAGGTGGAATGAATCACCACAGGTGGAGGCCATACAGCCTGAAAACACATAAATTGCACACCCAGTCTCCTCCCACAACCACACCCACTCTGAAATGCTACCGGCAGGACTCGCGATGTTGGCCCTGGGGGACCTGATAGCACTGCAAGTACTCCAACTCCAAGAAGAAGACGAACACCAACTACAACCGGCCGCACGGAGGGGACGCAGGAGGAGGAGGAGGCCAAGGCAGGGCCAGCAAGGGCCGCCAGCACAGCCACTACCACCACGCAGGCAGCCCGCAATCCCACGCCTCCGAGCACATCCGTTCAACCTCACTGATGAGCAGATCCACACCCTCTACCGTTTGGACCGGGACACCATAGCCGCCATTGTGGACATGACACAGGCTGACCTTGTCAGCATGATAGATAGCCCAACCGCCATCCCACCCCTACTGAAGGTGGTGTCTGTACTCCACTTCCTGGCCACAGGCACCTACCAGCACACAGTCGGACAGTTGCATGGCATTTCTCAGCCACTGTTCTCACGGACACTATTGCAAGTGCTCGATGCCCTCCTGCAGCACGCAGACGACTACATCTCTCTACCACGCTCGGAGCAGGAAATTACCAACACAAAAGTGGGATTCCATGCACTTGCCGGCATACCGGGTTGCATTGGTGCCATCGACTGCACCCATGTGGAATTGGTCGTCCCACATGCCATGGAGGCCCAGTACCGCAACCGAAAACAATTTCATTCCCTGAATGTACAAATGGTGTGTGACTCCAACAGGATCATTACACATTGTTGTGCCCGATTCCCTGGATCAACCCATGATTCTATGGTCTTGAGGAACTCTACAATACCACGCTACATGGAGCGACACGCAGGGAACAGATCCTGGCTACTCGGTGAGTCTCATTACATGCATGATAATGTGGGGTATGTGATTCGGCAATGACCTGGCAGGAAGGGGGGGGGGGTGTGCGTACGTAGCAATGGCATTCCACATCATACGTTTATCGTCCACATACAGGTGATGCTGGATATCCACTGAAGAGATGGCTCCTCACACCAGTCCGGAACCCACGGGACCAGCATGAGGAGGACTACAACCATGCCCACTCACGTACCCGTGTAGTCATTGAACAGGCATTCGGCCTACTGAAGACTCGTTTCCGCTGCCTCAGCAGGTCTGGCGGGGCACTCCTGTACCGCCATGAGAAGGTTGCAAAGATGGTCATGGCATGTGTCATGCTCCACAACATGTGCGTACGTAGAAATGTGCCCATGCCCCCTGACGCAGAACTGCAAGCACCTGAAGATGGCCACGATGAGGGTGGGGATGTGGCAGCACCTCAAGGAGTCTGCGAGGCACCGGAGGGCCGTGACATTCGTCAGCATCTCATTGATGCATGCTTCTAGCACTCACGCCTGGTGGCTGATACATGGACACGGGTCTCGTAGCACTGTGTGTGTCTGGTACATGCACAATATGGACTGTACGCCTATGATGGCCTAGTACACAAAGATCATTGTCCACACATCTCATTGGTTGATCGTGCACTGTTTATGGCATATGTGATATCATGTTGAACACCCTATCGACCCGCCACCCAAGTGAGCCCAACACACCCCCTCCACCCTCCTACCTCCCCCCGAACACCAGTGTCCAATGATGCTCATTGTCAGTGGGCTGTCGCTATTGCAAGCCCCCTCTGCGGGTATCAGGGGCACCCCTGCCTGTGGAGCGCAGGTTCCTCCCAGATCTACGTTGGGGGCTGCCCTGGACGGAACTTGCAACGGATGATGTCTCTGCCTGCTCACGTCCATGCATGTCCCTAAGGGTTTGTGAGAGCTCAGTGAGCACACGGCGCACTTCGGCAAGTTCGGCACATACGTCTTTGGACGTCGCATGCAGTTCCCCCCTCAGTCTCTCGGTGCTTCTCTCCATTTGGACTCTCAGGCTCTCGGTGCCATTCTCCATTTGGACTCTCAGGCTCTCGGTGCTACTCTCCATTTGGACTCTCAGGCTCTCGGTGCTACTCTCCATTTGTGCCCTTAGTGTCTCTGTACTTCTCTCCATTTCTGCCCTAAGTGTCTCAGTTGATGTTTCTATGTCTGCCTTAGTGCCCCCACATTCATCGGCATGGTCCTTGAGGAGCGTGGCCAGTTGCTGCTGTTGCACGATTAACTGGTCGAGGGACTGTTGCCTCTGCTGGGCCATGGCCATTTGCGGGGGTGTCACAGAGGGGCTGTTGACCTCATGTTGCTTTGCCACAGGGCTTGTGGGGGATGGCCAGTCGTCGTCTTGTGGGTGCCTCTGCGTGGTATCCTCATGTTGTACGGGATGGGACAGACAGGGGGATTGGGACAGGTCATGGATGGATCTGACTTCGACATCCCCGTCTTCTGTGTCGGAGCATGCTGCCATCAATGGGGTGTCACCTATGGTGCTGCTGCCACCAGAGGCAGTGCCTTCTGTGGCATCCGTTGGGGGGACCTGTGGTGGTGGTGTTGTGGGCATGCTGGCTGCTGGGGTGCCTGTTGATGTTCCCTCCTCTGTGCTGCCACCTGATTTGTGCTGCTGCCGTGTCTTGATGTGTGCAGCTGAGGTGGAGGGTCTTTGGCCGTTGGTCTTGGCCCTCTTTGCAGGTGTGCTGGTAGGGGTGTCCTGATGCTCGTCGTTTGGATCGGACCCTGTGGTGGAGTAAAGGAGGGCGAGGGTTATTAATGGGTCTGTGGGTATTGGAATGGCATTGTATCACATGCATTGGGGTGGTACCTGAGGGTGATTTGGGTCGGGGCCTTGGAGGTGCTTTCATTTGTGTGTGGAGTGAGGGTGCAGTTGTTTGGCAGCCTGCAGTTAGGGTGTGCCTGCTGCACGTGTAGTGGGTGTTTTAGGGTTTTTTAATTATTTATGTATTTATTGTGAGTTTTAAAGTGCGCTATCAGGCCGATGTGTGTGGACGTTCTCCTGGACATGTGTTTCTGTTGCACTATGTGGACACATGGTACTTCACATGATTGGACATTGTGGATTTAGCATTGTTTTATTTGGCCCACCTACCTGAATCTTCGGATGTCTGCACTCCTTTCTCCATCCCTCCGACTCCCTCTATGCTCTCCATTCCGATGGTGGAGGCACAGATTTCTTCCCAGGGGGTCAACTTGATGGGTGATTCAGGACCTCCCCCGGTGGCTGTGGCAATGTTGCGGTTGGCAGAAAGTATGCTGCGGACGCGTATCCGCAGGTCGTCCCATCGCTTTCTGCATTGCTGTGGGTTGCGGGGTGCGGTCCCCACCGCACTTACCCGCTGTGCCACCAGAGCCCATATGGCCTTCTTGTTCGCAAGTGCCGTCCTGGTCATTTGCGTGGAGAAGACGACGGCAGCATTCTCCTGGAGGGTCTCTGTTAGCACGGTGAGTTCCTCACGGGAGAAGTGGACCTGCCGCTTGCGGTCGCACGCTTTCTTCGCTACTTTTCCCATTTTTCTTGGTTTCGCTAGGGTGGATGACGGGTTGGGGTGTGTCTCAGGGTAGTGTTTTTAGTGGTTGTGTGGATTTTGTGGTTTTATAGGTGTACGGCGGGATGTTTCCCGTTCCGGGCCCATGTTTTTACTTCCGTTTCCGTATATTTACGGTCACCGTACTTTCCGGTTGGCGCTCACTGCGGTGTCCGCTGTGATGGGTGGCGGTATTGCACCTAGGGCGCCGTACGGCGGCGGTGTGGGCCGTTTTGGGGTCATTTCCGCCATCGCGGACTTTGCACTTCCGCCATGCCGTGGTGCTCGTGCCCGATGGGTCGGAATGGGCCGCACTTTGCTCCATCGTGCAATGGCGGAAACGCTATTTACGCTGTGGCGGTCCGGTCAGTCACTTTCCGCCAGGGTCGTAATGAGGCCCCTTGACATTAACTGGGTCTCTCATCAACGCCAGATCTATGGTAGCCCATGCCTCTGAAATTTCTGACATACTACGTAATGGCAGCCTGGACCTACTTGCCATCACAGAGACCTGGCACCACGAGGCGGCAAGACCTACTCTGATGTTAGCTGTACCTGACAGTCACCATATACTCAGAGCAGATAGACCAAAAGCTAAAGGTGGTGGCTTAGCCATCATCTATAAAAAATACCTTACCTTTATATATTTATTTTTTATTTTGGTTGGCTGAAAAATTCAACCTTTCAAAATATTCTTCATTACAGTAAGCTTTGAACAAAAATATTACATAAAATAGATCAATTATCTGAAGCTTTACAATAGATTTTTACATAAAGTAGCTCAATTATCTAAAACTTTACAATAGAACCATTACTATATAAAAAGTTTAAACAATTTTAAAATTATTCCTAAATTTCACAAAGTAATTGACAAACATTTAGCAGTACATACATAAAAGGAAAGAAAAACCCTAAATCATAAACTTCATAAAATTATCAATTAAACATAGAAGAGAGGTCACGCGGTAAGACTGTTTTTATGAACTGGGTAAGTGCAATATGAATAGCAGTTCGATTGCTCGTCATTAATATATTCCATATTTCATGTGAAGAATGATCATAGTTTAATTGTAATAAATTGCGAAAGTAGTGTTCACATAGACAAGTTAGTTCAGGGCAATCCACTACTATATGAGATAATGTCTCTACTTGTTTACAATTTTTACAAAAACGACAAAAGTTTGCATCTTTTGGAATTAGCCCACGTCTTGCCAATATTTGATTTGTCGGATAGAGGTTCAAACGTAATCTTAACATTTCAACACGGACATGATGTGATGGGCACTTTAAGAGATAATAAGCCATTTGTTTGAACTTCTTATGTGGGAAAAGATTTGGATCAAAATCCACATAATTTGAACACAATTGTTGCGTCAAAATCCAGTCATGCCAGTACATTCTTTTCTTCGCTTGGTCAGGTTTACTAAGTAGCAAATCAATAGAGATGTCAGCATCTACTAATGCTCTCAGAATGTCTTTAACCCACTTTTTAGGAAACGCATCATTAGATGAACAGATGTACATTGCTATTGAGCCCAATATATTCATGGTGTTAATTCCCAACAGACATTTACGATAAAAGTTACAGAACTTCCAAAGAACCAGTGTAGACAAAGAAATCAAACCCAGTTCATACCTTAACAGACAAATAGGGGTGCATGTGGGTAAACAAAAAAACACTTTCCAAAATTTCCCTTCAAGTCGGTCCCAAAAGATATTTGATTGCGGTAGCAAGGTTTCTGCTCCATAAGAGAGAATAGGGACAACCTTTTGGTTGAAGAAAGTAACGACATGAGCTGATGTAAATTTTCCATACTTGTGTAATATTACTTTTGCTTGTGATGTTAAGGTCATGGTTTTTGCCTTCAAGGTATCATCATAGATTTGGTTTTTCACAGAACCAGAGAATGGCAGCCCTAGATATTTGTAAAATGGCACCATTTTTAATGGTACTTTCTGCAGATACCACTGAAAATGCGCCATTTTTGTATACTTCTTTCTTTGACAGATCACTATCTGCGTTTTGTCCTCGTTGATGGTCAGGTTGTTATTACAGGTATAAGCGACTAGTTTGTTTAGTAATTCTTGTAGGCCCTTGGGAGTTTGGGAGATTAGAACAAGATCATCGGCATAAAGGAGCCATATGATCTTTTGAGATTCTAACTTTGGTGAATCGGAAATTGCCTCTTCAAAAGAAACTCCTATATCTAAGAGAAATAAAATAAACAGTGTGGACGCTAAGATGCACCCCTGTTTTAGGCCTCTCAATGTCTCAATATTCGCAGATAGTAAACCATCAAGAGATAATCTTACTTGCATAGTTGTATTTGTATGCAGTTTTTTAATAATGGTTAGATCTGAGGGAGGGCAACCATAATTCTGTAGTTTCCGAAATAGCAAAGTTCTGTCGACCGAATCAAATGCTACACAAAAGTCTACGAAGGCCATAAACAGCGGTTGTTTAGCCTCAGCATATTTAGATTTTAACATGTTAAGCGTGATTAGATTCACCGAGGTCCCTAGGCCAGCAACAAAGCCAGTTTGAAACGGGTCTCTTTTAAGCTCTTTAGCAGTCCACTTGTTCAATTCTTGTAGTATAATACGACTGTAGAGTTTTCCAGGGGCATCTAATAAAGCAATGGGTCTGTAGTTCTCGGGGAGACACTGATCACCTTTTTTATGGATTGGGACAATCAAAGAGTGTTTCCACAAGGCAGGAATCTCTTGTGTCTCATTAATGTGCTCATAAATTTGATAAAGAATCGATGACCATATTACTGGATGCTGTTTAAAAGTTTTATTGGAGAGCCCATCGGGGCCTGGAGCTCTAGACTGACTTATTTTATTAATACAATACAATATGTCAGACTTGGAAATGGTGATATGGAAAGGTTTATGAGAGAAAGTACTAGGGGTTAATTTGGAGTTGGGCGGACGAGCATACATTTTAGAGAAATAGCTAATCCAACTCGCTTCCGGAACACTCTGCATTTGTGACATTGTTTGCACAGGAGATGAGGCATTAGTTAAAACTTTCCAAATTTGAGCCGTGTTTCGGTCACGGGTAATTCGTAGCATTAACTCACCCATCTTGTTGGAGTAATTTGCTACGATGGTGTCTCCGCCAATTCCTGTATGAGGTTTTAACTTTAGTTAGTACTTTAGATTTAATACTTATTGGGAGCTTCAAAACCTCTCTTTTTTGGAAACGAAAATCCGTTTTCCTATTTTTAGCTTCCATATCAAACATATGTGTGCCTTTGGGGATCTGAGTTTTGCGTGCCCTATTATCTGCAAAATGTTGTATGAGGTCGTAATAGGGAATAGCGATGGAAGGTGACTTTTCACATGGGTGACAAAAGGCAGCTCGCAAGGAATTGTCAAAGTTGTTTAACTTGGTTTCATTCCAGTGTATGCGATTTAGCTGATTTGATACAGTCATTTGACCCAAAGCTGCCATTGTGCTACGTTTGGTGAAGGCCACATTAACCAACCATGTTATGGTAAGCATTAGATGGTCACTATTTGGATTTGATTCTATGTTTAAAGAATGTATTTTCGGAAATAACTTGTCATCCACATAGATATAATCAATTGTGGCTTTTGAGGAGCCCTGTTGCCACGTGTGATTAGAGTCACTATTATCAAATCTACTCCCATTCAACATGCAAAAGCCTCTAGTTAACATAAGTTGTTCCCACAATCTACATCTCGAATCTTCTATAACAAACTTTGCAGGAAAACAATGGCGATTAAGATCACCGGCAACAATTGTATGCTGTATTTTTGGAACAAGTACAATGAAGTCCAACATAGTAGAAACGTCAACCAAGAACCTCCGATTGTCAATGCTTTTGGGATTCCAATATAAGTTCACTATAGCGTACAAGGTTGACTCAATTGAAATAACAGTTAATCGGGCAAAAGAGTTTGGAGCATAAGTGAATATTATGCTAGTATTGGAGCTTAATTTGGAGCCTGTCAGGAGACCAGACATCGGACGTCCTTTCTCTCCCTTCAATGCTGGCAAAAAGTTTATAGCATGATTATCCCAAGAGGGAACAGTTGTTAGCCACGTTTCTTGTAATAGAATCACATCGTGGTTGTTTAAGGTGTCTTGCATGTTGTTAAACAAATGACTAAAACCTCGAGTGTTCCACGAAGCAAGCGTTACAAAATGTTTGTTCTTAACCTTGTACGAGAGTTAACTTCTGGAATCACAATTACAGCAGCATTTTGAGGATACATCAACTGTTGAATTGCTTTCTATTGACCCTGTGACTTTATTAAGCTCTTTAAAAGCAGATTCAGTCTATGCTTCTGCTTTAAGAGATCCGTTGAGTTGGTTTGTTGGGCCCAATAATAGTATGAATCCTAGTGCTAAGAGTTGATCTTTCGCTTCCCATATAAGATTCCTGACAACTCGAGACGTCAACCATAGGCACGCCGAACTTACTGAGTTGTCATTAAAGAACTCCATTTGAGCTATATCTGCAGATCCGATATCCTGCAATAGAGGGATATCAGAAAACACCTCTAAGATACTATGGCGGTTTAGCACATATTGCGGATGTGGCGCCGGGCGACACCCCAGCACTAGGGCAATGTTTGTCTCCTTTCCCACTTTCATTTTCAATATTGATTTTACAGGAGGATTGGTAGAAGAAATTGGAGTAATAGAAGGAGTTGGATTATTTGCAGGCGGACGTAAAGATTTTAACAAGGTCGCTATTTCTGCATTATAGGTTGGCGAGGAGGGAGACAAAGCTGCCACTTTCTTGATTTTGTCACACTTAAACAAAACCGAAGGCTTAGACACAGATAATTGAGTTGATGGAATATCAGACATGAGTGAATCAAGTAAGGGCGCTTTAAGTGTCGGTAAGGAGACAAATCTGCTCATGTACGAGTCAACTTCTTTCCTGATTTCTGAACGACAACTCGCCAGCACCTCTTGTTCGTGTTCAGAGAGTGTACTGGCTTTAGGGGGCAGCACTTGTTTCAATTTTGAACTCTTAGAGGTCAAAGCCTCAATTCTCTTTGGTAAGGTTTGCTTGGCACTGGATTCAACCAACAACATGGAATGCTGCGTTTCCAAGCTAGCTTGTTGTTTTTCATGATTTTGGACTGCTTGAACCAAGTTGTCCAGTGGAGCGTAAGAAACTGTAGACACAGGACTTTTGTTAACTGAGCCAAGTTTGGATTTGCGCATTTGACTCAATTGCATGTACTTTTGTGTGATTGCACAGGCAGTTTGCTGACTGTGCTTATTAGGGAGAGTCAGCATATTAAAGAATTGCTTCGAGCTAGCCGGAGCACTTACTTCAGTTTTCTTGACATTTTTAGATTTTTTTCTAGCCTCTGATGTTTTTTTTTTGTATATTTTTTTCCAGTGGAAGGAGATTTCGTTTTTGACAGAGGCATATTTTTACAAAAAATAGTGTATGGCACTTGAGTTTGGGCATTATTAGTCACACCAACTGCACCCTTTTCATGGTCAGGAGTAATTTCTCTAATGACCTGACCAATATAGGGGAGGGAACACAAAATACCTGAATTATCTATGGTGATAGGTGACATTTGATTTTCTGTTTGGGAATGCAAATTCGAAGTTTCCAACGCAATCTGCGGCACATTTGCAAGAGGACTATTAGGTGCCAGGATTGAAGTCATAGTGGCAACAGAGACAAGTTTGGTCGGTGTTACACACTTGTCAACTGGTACCTTTAGAGGCACAGTAGGCTCATTTATCATCGGTCGTTGGTGAGCCCAAAGTATTTCTTGCATGGCCTGCAAGGCTAAAACAGATAACAACTGGGCGCCCTGTACGTCCAATTTAGTATTAAATGTGTTAAACAATGTGGAAATTGTTTGTAAAGTTAAATTCATTGCTCCTAAAGTTAATTCAACTACTTTTGACACATTTTGAGGTAATTGGGGCTTTTCAGTTGGAGAGCATTTGCGAGGTGTAGGAAACAAGAAAGAAGATGTTATAATATAAAGCCTCCATTTGAGAACATTTTAGGTGAAAAGGAGAGATTACCAAATGTTTCTTGTAATGTAAAGTCAGATCCAGGAGAAGGCAAGTCAATTACAGCTACATCCCCCTGGATTTTTGCGGAGAGGGAATTGTGTTTGGTCTCAGAAATTTGAGCCATTGAGTCCCCTCTTAAGACTGTACTATTAGACAAGGAGACATGCAAAGTTATGCCAAACCCCGCCTGATAGTGACTAGCTATGTTTAGGGGTGACAGGGCGGTGTTTTTGAGGTTTTTCGAAGTTAAACCTTGAGTCTCGCAGCCAGGATAGAAAAAACGTATATCCTGAGTGCTTGAAGTTTGTTTCATTGAATTTGCAGCAAGATGAGAAGCTCGCTTTTTTGCTTTAGGAGTATTCTGAGCTTCTGCTCTAGCTAAGTGAGGGGTAGAAACACAGGGAACAACCCTAGCTTGCGTTCCGCTGGAATTTGAAAATACACTTTTTAGCAGAGGCATTCCAGTGCAAAGCGTATACAAATTCCGCTTCATAGTATTTCAAAGTAGTCGAGGGCCCGTATCTCAAGAGTCCAAAATATAGAACTCTATAGGGTAACAACACTAGTGATTAACGAAAACCTAAGGGCTACAAACTCCCTATCTGTGAGTAAATACAAAAAAGAAGGCGAAATCAATGGAAAATTGTCCCAGTACCTCGCTTTGCTCGTGGCGCTGCAGCGAAGCGGCAAAGCGGGATTTTCCCGGGACTTCGCAGGTGCGCGCAGTGCACGCGCGAGTCCTCTTTTATAATCACGCCCACAAAGATAGGAAAACAGAGCCTGAGTGCAAAAAGAACAGGATTAATATATATATAATACGTATGATACCTATCAGTAACAGGTAAATAAGCGGTGGTGTTCCAGTGAGCTTCACCTTGTGGATGTTGAAGTTGAAAGTTGAAATTGTAGCAATACGAGTCTTCACAGAAAAATAGCAGCGGGCAAAGCCGGACTTTCTCAGGACTTACCTATTCGACTTGCCAACTCGCCTCCCTGCTCATCCTGTGAAATACTCACAGCTAAATTGATGTTTTCCAATAACCGCACGCTGACCATCCACCTGATTTACAGGCCCCCAGGACCATTAGGAACCTTCAACGAGGACCTCACCAGCCTCATAGCGAACAACATGCAAAATCACTCCCAAACCTTACTGATGGGCGACTTTAACATCGGATTTAACGACCCAGACAATAAGCATGCCCACTAAATAACAGCCTTACTCAACGACCACAGGCTTAACCAAAAAGTCCTCTTACATACCCACATTAAGGACAAAGCGCTCGACTGGGTATCTGAACTTAATTGTAACATTGCCATCACCGACATTGTCCCACAACCTTGCACAGACCACTACTTAATCAACTTCACCGCCTCACTTGATCTCCTCACCCCCAAAACTATCAGCATGATACCCCCCTTACCTACCAGAAGTAAAAAAGATATCACTGCTGAAAAACGTATACCCGCTCCTCCTCCCCGCTATTAATGGCCTGGAGAATAACACTGATCCTGACACCCTAGTGGACACCTTTAACTCTGCCATGACCAAAGCACTAGACACCATTGCCCCATACTAAACTGCGCAAAAGTAAACAGGAAGCACACTTAAATGCCTGGTTCACCCCCCAACTTAATGAACTAAGAAAACAGGAAAGAAATTTACAAACTATCTGGCGCAACTCGCCTACTGACAACAATAAAGCCAAATTAGTCCAACTATCTAAACATTATAGGAAAGAAATCATCAACACAAAAAAAAACTTATTTGATGACAGAATCACAAAGGCCCAATCAAACATGAAAGAACTCTTCTCCATCCTCCATGAAATGGAATCCCCCATACAACCAGCTGACACTGTCCCAAAGGACAAGATATGGTATACTAATATACAGAACGCCTTATCAAATAAAATGTCCTCCCTCCAACTCAAAATAACTAAAAAAAAGACTCTCTGCTCATCGCTGACCAACTATTACCACCACCCACTGAGCACAATACTATTACACCATTTAGCTTCAAATCGATCTCAATCATCGATACTGAAAATGTCATTCTCTCCATGAAACCTTCCAATTGCAGGGGTGACAGTTGCCCAGCGCAAATAATAAAGGATGCTGCTAGAGACTTAGCCCCTTTCATTGCAAAGCTTATCAACTCCTCCTTTAAATCAAACACTGTACCTACCAACTTGAAAGAATCTTGGGTCCTTCCCTTACTGAAAAAACAAACTCTTGACCCTTCAATACCCACTAACTATAGACCCATCATCACTGTACCCTTCCTACTCAAAATTATTGACAGAGTAGCCTACCTACAAATTCAAGACTACCTAGAAACAAATCATCTGCTAGGCTCACGACAATCAGGATTCCGCCCTCTCCATGGCACTGAAACAGCCCTGCTATACCTTAAGACTAAAATTGAGGAGTTAAAAGACCATGGCAAAACTGCCCTGCTACTACTGCTGGACTTGTCAGCAGCCTTTGACTTGGTGGACCATGCAGTTCTATGTAGCCACCTAAGACTCGCTGCCAACTTTACAGGAGAATCCATAGCTTGGGTTCAATCCTTTTTAGCCAACCGGACTATGAGAGTTTTCTCTACCTCCTCTTGCGCTGATCCTATCCAAATAACATGTGGAGTCCCACAGGGATCCTGTGTATCACCCACCATGTACAACATCTTCACCAAGCCACTATTTGACAAGTTCGATAGACTGGGTGTCTCCTACACTAATTATGCAGATGACACCCAGATCCTCATACCCCTTTCGGGCAACTATGAAGAAGACCTGGCCCTGGTGAATAAAATATACATCCTCATTCAGGCATGGATGGCGACCCACAGCCTCTGCCTGAACGATGACAAAACTGAGATCCTACTCCTCGGATCTGACTCCAACTTAAAAAAACTAACCCCAAACTATATATCCTTCAACATTGACAACAATATCATTAAGGTTATGCCTGAGGTAAAAACTCTAGGATTCTACCTGGACTCCTCTCTTAACCTAAAAAAGCAAGTTAGCTCCCTCTCCTCCACAACCGCCTACACCTGTAAATTAATCCAAGCTGCCAGACCATTCCTGTCCAATGCCAGTTGCATAACCTTGGCCAATGCTCTTATCATGTCTAGACTAGACTACTGCAACACCCTGTACTCAGGAGCCAACAAGTATGTCTCTGACAAACTCCAAAGATTGCAAAACAACGCTCTAAGAGCAGCTCTGAACATCCCTCATAGAGAGCACATCTCTAAATTCAGGAAAGAGGCCCATTGGCTAAAAATAAAGGACAGAATCCTCCTCAAAACTATATCTCTCACCTCTAAATGTCTCAACACTCTAGCACCCCCCTACCTATTGGAAAAAATCACCAGGAAATTCACCTCCCGACCTCTGACATCTGCCAATACCTTCCTGCTCGACATCCCCAGATTTAAACTTACCACGGCTGGAGGAACCAGCTTCCCAGTTAAAGCTGCTCAAGCATGGAACACACTCCCTATTGACCTTAGACGCTCCTTACCGTACACTAGATTCAGAATCAATGCCCTCAAATGGCTTTGCTCTAACGAACTTTAACCTCTTCACTCTGACAACCATTATCAAATCACCTGACAGCACTACGGTGACTTACTTATCTTCCTACTCATAGCTGTAACCACAGGCTTCCACTAACTTACGTCTTGCTAGTCTGACTTTTATCCGGTATACCCCCTTCCATGCTCCAGGACTAGCCAATATCTATTCCACCTCACTCACTGTATCCACATTGTATCAAATGACTGTACTGTTTCATGTATTGTTCTATGTATTTCACATTGTAACTACATGTATGTACCAAATTGTGACAGGCACTGTAACTAAGCTTCGAGAATTCCTGTATTGCTGCGCCCAGCTGCCCAAGGGCTCGGGTCATATTATCAAATCAATAAACAAACAAACAAACAAACAAGCAAGCAAGTGCAAGAGATATGCAGAGCATACAACCTAGTTGACATACTGAGACATGGAAATTGGGAGAATCGTGAGTACACCTTTTATTCAGAAGTTCACCACACAAGCTCACGCATAGACTACCTCCTCGTCTCTGGACAAAGTGTATTCCAATGGGGTAAATGCCAAATCCTCCCCAAAACCTTCTCAGATCACGCCACTGTGTAATCTCCCCAACACCAAACCACACTGGAGCTTTAAACCTGGAGCACTAACAGACCAAGTATTTGCAACTGAACTACGAGAGGAGATCACATCCTTTTTGGACCTCAGTCAAGATTCAGTTTCGTCAGCGGGAACGCTGTGGGAAATATTAAAGTGTTACATAAGAGGGGTATGCATCGCCAAAGAAAATGGAATTCTAAAAACAATACGACGTGAATTAGCTACCAGCGAAGAACGCCTGAAGGCTTTAGAATTACAGTACACCACGACAAATCAAATACACGTCCAAGCGGAACTCAAGGAAGAACTACTCAAATTTAGAACTACGGCTGAACGCGAACTGAGATTCCTGCGACACGGACACCAGATTCGCCAATATGGAGAAGGGCAATGACCTGGAGATCTCCTGGCCCGCCTGATTGCCGCTGACAGAAAGCCCACTTTGGTAGAGAGAATCCACTCCCTGCAGGGTATACTGGACCACACAGAAGAAGAAATAGTTGAAGTTTTCCGTGTTTTCTATCAAGACCTCTACAGTGCAAAACACTCAAGAGACTCCGAGACCCTACGCAACTATTTAGCTGACACAGAACTGTACTGGGTAGAGAGAGAACTCCACGAACCCCTAAATGACCCCATCACTCTAGAAGACATCCTAGAAGCAATAAAGAGTTTACCAAATACCAAAGCTCCTGGGCCCGACAGCCTAATTGGGGAATTCTATAAAGCATTCGCTCCTTCATTAGCTCCCCTCCTTCCAAAAGTCTTTGAGGAAGCGTTAGAGTCAGGTATTCTCCCTCAAACCCTAAGGGAAGCCAACTTAATTCTCCTGCACAAAAAAGATAAACCCCCCGAGGAATGCGGATCCTACAGACCGATTTCCTTAATAAACATAGACAACAAGATCCTAGCCAAAATCCTATCCAATAGACTAATCCCCCTGATGCCAGCAATGGTATTCGCTAACCAGGCAGGCTTTATACCCGGCCGTAACACGACATTCGGCATAAGAAGAATTTTTGGAGCCATTGGGTCGATATATCCCACACACCAGGCGGTCGCAGTCCTCCTCGATGCCGAAAAGACCTTCAACTCCGTCGAGTGGCCCTTCATGTTTGCGGTACTCAGTCAACTCGGATTAGGGAACCAGTTCATGGGGCCCCATAAACTGATTATCTCTCTCTACGCAGATGATGTAGTGCTATTCATCCAAAACTCTAATGAAAACTTAAACCCATAATGCAGGAGATAATTAAATTTAGCATGGTCTCAGGCTTGAAAATCAACCACTCTTAAGTCGATCATATTTCCCCTTCAAAATGATTATAACTTCAAATGGGAGCGCACCCAAGTGCAGCACCTTGAGATTCGTCTATCCCTGAGCCACCGAGACATTTTCCAAGATAACTATGAGACAGCATTGAAATAATTTCAGGAGAAAGTAAATAGATGGAAGTCACTACCACTGATGTTCTGGAGGAGAGTGTCATTGGTCAAGATGGTACTCTTGCCTAAACTCCTCTATCTGTTTACCAACATACCAATTTTACTCCCACATCTTTACCCAGGGAAACTAAAAAGCCTCATACTAGAATTAATCTGGGCCGGTAAACCGGTGAGGGTGGCCTATACGACACTCATACTGCCAGTGGCAAGGGGTGGGCTCACGCTCCCCGATCTGGAACGATATGATTGGGCCGCGCAGGTGCATTTTCTGAGGTACTGGTACTCCACTCATTTCATTAGACCACACGTTCAAATAGAATGTTCCCTGGCATCACCTAATCAATTAAGAGCGGTCATCATCAGTCAACAACCAGTACCACACACCACATTAAATGTGGTAATGTCCACATATGCAATCTGGAAATAAATCGCCCAAAAATACGGGGTAATAACCAGATTCTCCCCTCTTCTACCAATTAGATTCATACCGGGAATACCTCTCACAGCTGAAAAGGTCTTCCTCCAATGGGCAGATAAAGTACACATCCACTCGATTGGCGACCTATTCGTTGAGGAGACATTCATGACACCACAGCAAGCTAAAGAGAGAGGCAGCACCTCCTCTCTAGACATATTTATATACTTTAGGCTGTGCTATGCTATCCAGACTCTCTTCCCCTCATTCCCATAACCACCACCAACGTGGCAGCTGCTCCATGGCGTGATTCAGGCACAGGGGAATGGCAAATTGGTTTCATCAATATACAGATCTCTCCTAACCGATACAGCACTGGAAAATGCACGCACAAAAGAGAGGTGGGAAAAAGTGCTACAGGCTACCATCCCTGATGAAGAATGGGTATACATACTAAATGAGACTCAAAAAGGCTCACTGAATTTGCGATTTAAACTTATCAATTTCCATTACTTACACCAGACATATTACACCCCAGCTAAAAGTTGCATACACAGTCAGCAGCGAAATGTGAGAGATGTGGAATGCCAGCAGCCTACTTCCTTCACCTTGCCTGGAGCTGCCCGGCGCTGACCACTTTTTGGTCACAAGTCCTCCAAGAGTCAGAAACAATAATCGGAGAAGAACTAAAACCCATCCCCACAATAGCGCTACTTGGTACGACAAAACACCTAACACCCGCAGTAGGGAAACTAGCAAATGTATTGCTCGTACTAGCACGCAGGAGAATAGCTATGTCCTGGGGTCAGGGCCCAGTTCCCACAATTGCAAATGGTAGAAAGACATACTCTATTGCCAAGACGTGGAGTCTGAATTTATTAAAACACTGCCCTTGCACGCACGCCCCCCGGACATTTGGGGGCCCTATGTAGCATATCTGATCTCCAGCAAAGGAGACTCCTCATCCCCCTCGACCCCAAATCCATCAGCAGACTGAGGATAATAACGAATTGGTGCAAAAGGAGAATTGATAAAGGAGAACGGCATTGGGCATGGGAGAAGGAAAACAAAGACTCCACACAGTCGGAGGGCGGTGGGGGGGTCGGGACAGTGATATTGGGGACTGAACTGGTACAAGTGGTCTGACCCACAGTTGGGCAGATCAAGTTCTGTTTTGTAACTGTATTTCCGAAAACATAAATAAAGTTTGTTTTTTTAAAATCTATTTTGGTCCCATGGGTGCAGCTTCTTGTCAATTCTTTGGACTCAAAATCCTTTGTGCCAATGTGCCCATCTTGCAGTCTTGGTGTTCTCCTTGTGGATCCACATGCGCGTTTTGTGGAGGCTAAAGACACAAAGCCAAGATAACACCATGCAAGCAAAGTTAGCAACTCATCTTGAGTTCTAGGATGCACATGAATCTGGGAACAGCCGATCAAAACAAGACTTTCACACAGCTTTTCTTCAATAAGGCATATCATCTGGGAAACTGAAATCAACAAGTGTATGCTCAATAGGGAGTTTTGCTAATAGTGCTTTTATTACCATCTCTGACTCTCTCGACAGACCTGTGCTTGTGTCTATGGTTTCCAAATTTTTGTGGAGTTCTGCTCTGCATCCCAGCTCTTAGCTACATTTGTCAGTAGTCCTGCCTTCAGGTGTTATCCTGCATGGTTTCCTGTATCTTGGTTAAGTCCTGACCTATGCTCTGTCTGGACCTAAAGACTTGATGACCATTGTTAGGTCCTATCTGCATGCACAACTCTCCATTGTTTACTTTTAGCAAGCATCTCTTTAGAGCATGTGAAAACTTCTATCAATATGTTCTCATTGAGAGACTGTACACGAGTATGGTAATCAGCTGGCTTGATTTATTTCTTAGGGAGGGCACTGTTCAATCCCATTGAAAGTAGGTGACTTCAGATCCAAACCTACCCCTCATTATATGGAGGCACCCCAACACTCTGTCCATAAATGTTTAACACTTATATAAAACCATTAGTTTACTTACTCAATCAATTCCCAACCAAA
This sequence comes from Ambystoma mexicanum, assembly GCF_040938575.1. Taxonomy (NCBI): domain Eukaryota; kingdom Metazoa; phylum Chordata; class Amphibia; order Caudata; family Ambystomatidae; genus Ambystoma; species Ambystoma mexicanum. Next base: position 727,200,761 of record NC_090925.1, read on the forward strand.
ACCCAACACTCTGCAGACCATACTCTGGCAAGGCCTACTCCGTGGCCTCGGCAGGGAAAAGGTGCCGTCTGAGAGGGAGAACAGGAACCATGGCTATTAAGTGTGCCTGAGTAATTGAGAGCAGCTGTGAGTCACCTATGTTACCTTACAGACGGGAAGACTTGTGCTTGTCTCGTCTACCTCATGGAATGGAAAAAGGCTGTTGTGCTCTGTGGCGGACGGTGCCCCGAACTGGAAAAGTGGAGGCTAGAACGAACAAGAAACGGGAAAGGAGGTGCTACACCATTAATGTGGCCCAACAATCCCAGGTAGAGCAAGAGGAAACAATGTCAATCCAAAGCAGACTCAATGATGGAGTAGGCAAAGTGCCCGCAAAATGTAACTTTATTCTCATTGAAACAAAGCTGGGACAGCATACAAGCATTGAAATCTCATTCATCTTGACAAACTTATCAAAAACCATTGCTTAAGTACTACAAATGGGTCACCAATGATGTCATAACATAATATGAGTTTACAAAATTTACGGGGAATGGGGATAGGTTAGTGGGTTTGGCTACATATTGATTGAATCAGGGTTAAACAGTGAATTGGGTTACATGTATCTGATGGCTCCACCTAGAACCACTCCTATATTGTTAAAGGTTAAACTACATCCTCCTCACTGCAAGGGGTTGGTTGGCATACTACTTGATGGGTGGCATGTCTCTAAAGGATTTTGATATGTTTCCACATTGCTACCCAACCTTGAACACTTGACAGGTTGTAAGGATATGAGTCAGACATAGAGTAGGGGGAGACTGGCCCATGGAACATTATTCCTTCAATTAAAAGTTACCCTCCCTCATTCTCAGGCCATACGACCGGGCAATCCCTTTGTACTTAGCCTTGTGTGGCATCTTGCGTCTATGTGTGCAATTAGGGAGTACGGCAGGTATCCTATCTGTGTTTGCTTCTAATGAATGGCCAGTGTTCTCCAATTGTGGGATATGTGTGATGGGACTGTGTTTGGAATAGATTTACCTCCTATTTCGTAAGATTTTAGCTAATATTCATATGTGTGGCATGTTTTCTGTTGCCACTGGGGACACTCTTGAGGGAAACGTATTTCTGTGATTTCAGCCTTTTAAGTTTCCCAGAGTCTTTGAGGCCTGTGCTTATTCAGTGACGTGGTGTGGCTTCCATTTTTAATAAGGTGGCTGCCCAACCTTATTCTTGCTTCTGTTTTTACAAGCTTTGTTTGCATGTCATTCATGTTGCATTCACCTTATTCATTGGTCATGTTAGTGTTCTTCATGTCTGTGGGTTGTATGGCAATTTTCATCATGTCTAAATGCATATATAACCTATTGTTCATGTTCGTCATGTGGAGTGCATATTTGCTTTGTGTCTAGTGCATGCTTTTCTATTGTTACAATGTTAGTGTGAATGCTTTTGGCATATTCAGCTCACAATGTTCCCAAACCCTGCTATACCTGCGGAGGATAAGGGCGTAACGGCTGTCTCAGTGAGTAGCATCTCTCACCTTTGCGATATTGATGTGGGGGAGGGGCAGAAGCTAAGGATGACGTATTCATCTGCCTCACAACATTCCCTCTCTGGTCAACTCCTCAACCACTCTTCTGCTATCTCTGAAATAGGGCACTTTGGGTACCCATATTTTACTCTCCCCACCACTCAAGCTACCTCCATGTCTCACATGTTAATATGTCCTCCAGGACATATAGCAGCATTCCCCCTCAGAGACACAATATACCCAGTGCTCTGTGTAATTGTGGGGGTCTTGCAGATAGGAGAATTTTGACCCCAGAGGTGCAATAGGGCTCTACACTATTTGGGTACTGGGGAAGTCATCCGTTTGTGTATACTCATGGATGTCAGTATGCATGTTTATCACTATTTTTTTAAATTTATTTATTTGTATATCATTTCACAAAAGAAAACTTTTTACAAGTCACAAAATCAAAGTTCCACACTTTATCTTAGTCTTAATCTATGCTTGCAGTGTTAGCTTAGTACCATCAGTCTATCTTCAGCTTCAATAAATTGATGTTCATGACAAAAGAAAGAAACAAGGGAAGAAGGAAGGAAAAGGGAAACAGAGGACACAGGACTTTTTAAGACTCAAACAGTACTTTGCCTAAATATTTTTCAATCTGGTAGTCCTACATTGAGAATTCCATCTGGTCTGAGTGATATCTTATCAAGAAAGTCTATCAATGCATATGTCAGCATAAATCTATTTCTGGATAGTATTACCGTCCATCATTCATTCAAATCTTCGTTCACAGGAGCAAATTTACCCAAAACCATTGATCTCTCTTTTTTGATAGAGGAACGTCTTGTGATCACATGTTTTAGGGTTTCAGTTTCTTGATTGCAAAACCGACATTGGTCATCAGAGATCTGTAAATATTTTTTTGCAAATAATTTCTCTGTGGTATACAACAGGTTTAAGCATAGCCTCGTAAATTTATCGCGATGGTATCTTGATCGAAATTTAGTCAGATATTTGGCTAATTGATCCACTCCGCAACTTTCACAACCTACATCCAGCCTAAGTTTCATTTTTTCTTTTAGTCCGATGGTATTCATCCAATCATAATATATATATTTTTTTTAACGGCGCAAGGATTCTCGTGAAGTAGCCTTAGAGAGGCACCTATTTGCAATATCTGTTCTGTTACTTTCCCTGACCAAACTTTCAGTAGGCCTTCGTATGGTTTTTCAAGGGTTTATTTTAAGATCTTAAACTGTGGGGCTGAATTCGGCATTGTCAGGTTTCTTAGCAGAGACATATTCTTCCACATGACTGATGATTCAAGAGACTGTAAGCCTAGTTCATATCTAATGGCACATATAGAGGTGTTTGGCGGAAGTCCCAATACACGTTTCCAAAACTGATCTTCTAACAATGGCCATATTTTATTGTCCAAATTAAAGTCAGCCTCGCTCCCGAATGTGATAGTCACTACCACCTTTTGGCAATAGAAGATTAAAGTTGGAATCGGGGAGAATTTGACATACTCTCTATGTAACTTTGTCCCTTGAAGTTTCAAACTGATCATTTTTTATTTGAAATCATCCCACCACTGTTGTTCTCGTATTGAGGTGTTAAAAGTAATTCCCAGATATCGAATGTTCTGTGTTTTAACTATTTCTTGTTCTGTGGCGAACCATCTAAACTTTTTACCCTTTGGACTTTGATTAAATCCAAATGATACTATTTTGGATTTATTGGCATTGATTTCCATCTCATTTTTCCGTAGATAGATTTCTAGTTCAGTTAGCAGCCGTTGTAGCCCAATTTGGGTGGTATCTACTAGAACTAAATCGTCCACATACGTGACCCAACTAAACTGGTTACCATTTATTTTTGGTGGAAAGGACTTGCAATTCGTGAGAGCCTCAGGTAAATCTGCTATATATCATTTTTTTTTACGCCCCTTTTTGTTGGAATGTTGGCAGTTAATTTTCCTTTAGCATTTAACCTGATTTTTATTGAGGTGTTTGTATGCAGTTGTCTTATCATCTGAAGGAGGTCCTCTGGGCAATTCCACTTGTGCAATTTACCCCACAAGATTTCTCTGTTTACCCTATCGAAAGCTTGGCGCATATCGATCAAGGCCAGAAATAGGTTTCTCTTGTTCTTGAGGGCTTCCAGTTTTAAAAAGTTTAGTAGACTTAAATTCAGTTCCACTCCGACACCCTTGGTAAAGCCTGTTTCTCTTGGATCTAAGATGTCTGTCTCCTCAGCCGATTTGGCAATTCGCTTTTGGAGAAACATTGCAAATATTTTGCCGATCACGTCTAGTAAGGCAATCGGTCGGTAGTTGGCCGGATCTGCTCGATCTCCCTTCTTGATGATTGGCACAACTACCGCCGGTTGCCAAGAACTTGGTATCGTCTTAGTATGGACAATTTTTTTAAACAGAATCTCGATAAAGATCGCCCAACTAGGTTTGTATTTCTTTAGCATAAGATTTGAGATCCCATCAGGACCGGCTGCCCCTGAATTTTTAAGTTTGGCAATCAACTCTTCAATCTCTTCTCTAGTGCAGGGAAGTGACCATACAATGTCCATTTCTGTTTCATTCAATTTATCTAGCTCCTTTCTGATAGTCTTGCTTCTCTGGTGGCAAGATGTACAAAAGGGACAGTAGGTGAACTGGGCTCTTCAATATTGGGCATGGAACAAGCTAAATTAGGCAGTTCAAGATTTCCAACACTTGCAACAAAAGATTTTAGTTTCTCAATTGATGGTTATTTTGAGACTTGGTTCCGATGAGTATCCTCGTCCACTGGACTACATGATAAGCCTTGCGCGCTTGCATTATCAGGCGCAGTATCGGGTGCAACGGTCAGTGAACTACTTTTATTCAGCTCTTTCTGGTTAGTTAACTCATCATCTACAGAGTCTAGATGTATTCTGTTAACCGTCTCATCTTCATGATTGGATTCAAATAGTTGAATAAGCAATATGTCCGTGCATTTGCTGATTTCCAATAGAGCCCGATCTGAAATGTCGGACCTTGGGGGAGCAGTTTCCTCAAAATTCGGCTTAGTATCAGCAATATCGGCAACATCGGCATCTTCATTATAGGAGATTCTGCTACCAATCTGATCTAGCATGGATAGGCTGAACTGAAATGTGCGCTTACATTCCCATTAACAGTCATTAACAGTTTTAGTCCAATACGGGGTAGCTGTGTGACTGGGGTAGAACATGATATATTGGCAATACTTGTAATGTTATGTGCATGTACATCAGTACAAAGTACTTTAGGGCAGTCCATTTCGTGTGAGACTTGCGGTGTAAACACAACATCGCTGTTTTCATCAACATTGCCAGCTTCAGCGCACTCACCTTGAAGCAGCGACCTTCCAGCTCCTGGCTCCGGTCAACGCTGAGATTGCTGCAGTGATTTCTGGCGTGTGAGAGGACCAACATCAGATTTCAGGTTTTTCGGCATTTCCAGTTTTTCCAAAAACCAAAGACCGAAAACCAGTCTGCCAGTCTACCGGCACTCCGGTGCTTCGGTCCTCCGAGCTCTGGGCTCTGCTCGCCGCACCGCCCCGAAGACCCAAAGACTCGGCTGACTCCGTGCCCGCTCTGCGAACGCCGAGATGTTTTGTAGTCAGCAAAGAAAGACTGATTTTGGCACCAGCTCTGCCTCCAGGCATTCATAGCAGCAACGTAGCACAGTAACACAGTGCAGACCCTCACTATTTTCATTCCTACTGCCTATTTTGGCAGTCCTTTTACAGTGGCCTTTTGCTATTCTTAGGACACAGAAAGCAAATAGTACTAGTACCAGTGTGTCTGCTAGTATTTTGAATGCGTTAGCCAACAAGGTGGGTATCCAGGAGACCAGATAGTTAAGCCAGTCATCATCTAAAATGTCTTCCACCATTTTACTGTGAAAGTCCTTCAAGGTGGCTATTGCCTCGGTAAGGATCCCATTTTCCTCATCATGGGCATGTATGTATGTAGCTAATGTTTGCACACATGCCCCTTCCATGGCCGTAATGAGGTAAAGGACAAACCTGTTTTGGAGAGTCATGAGTCTGACTGCTCTCAGCACTTCCCTTATGGCATTAAAACCCTTTAGACTTGCATTTATGGTCCGCAGCAAATCCCACCATGTTATTTGCAAACATTTGGCATTTGCGGATGCTTGCAACCTTGGAGTAATGAAGGATACTAAGAACATTTGTGTTCTACTAAACAATGTATGCTTGTCCGGTATGTCGTCATATGTTTTTGCTACTTTTGCCAAGAAATAATTATTCCTCTTTGTGCGTTTAAGGGTGAGGGACCTCTTATTTCTTATGTGTGCATTAATTCGGGGGAAATCACCAATTTGCACCTCACTCTGGGGCACTACTAGGATCAGTGCACTTATTACTACTAGAGAGCAAATGCCTCCACATTTCAGAGGGAGTTGCTTGTAGGCTCTGGAACCACAAGACCAATAATGGTTGATTAATACTGCTGTGCCTTCCTTCTTTACAGACACATCAAAAATGCCTTTGCCCCCTGTATTCTCCCCAATTTTTACTGTGCCCTTATTTCTTATGCATTTTTCAGAGGCAGAGGCACTACCCTTATTAGCATTTTAGTGTATTTTGTCCTTTCTGTAAGGCACTCGTTATTCACTTTTTGCAGAACCACTCACAGTTGCTCTGAAAGCACATCTGCTTTACAGCTGATCAGTCCTTCAACCCAGCCTTCTATGTGTAACTGGCCTCTCTCCCAACACCCAGGGATTTCTCTTCCTCGTTTATCAGTGCATTTCAGAAATTGTTGGTCGTCTGTTATTATCTCCCCTCTTCTTGGGCCTGACAATATGTAACATATTACCTCATGTTCTGTGTCAACATCGCTCATCATGGGACACTTCTTTTATGAAATTATCCTCACGTGGAGGCTCTTCCCTGAAATTGTACTCTGGTCAAACATGCTGCGAGATGTGTTAGGCAGTGTGCCATGTGTGCCGGTACATTGGTGGCCATAAATGTTCTAGAGGTACTCATGGCATAGGATATGAGGGAACACACAAACAGCTCTCATCAGACGTCTCTCTCCCCACTCAGCTCATGTGTTGATACCACAGATTATTCGAGACATGAGCAATATTATCAATATGTTGTCCCATACAGTGTCGATCATCAATTACACTTCTTTTTGCCCTCCTCCATGGAATGCTATGTTTGGGATATGTTGCAATAGTCTTTTCATTTGGCATTACTATACATATTGTACTGGTGTTAGCATCAAGGAGAACATGAAAGGCTGGTCCTGCCTGGCTGTACTTGCTACAGAGTTGTACTGCAAACCAGTAAATAAAGCACAGACGCAAAAAGGAGAAACATGATGTTCATATCATGATTGCTGGGGTGCCTACCTTTTGCAGATCCCTGTGAGTTTACGATCATCAGAGCGCTAAAAGAAAATTTCTCATCTCGTTCAATGGATGCATCTTTCTGCCAGGGGAAATCTTTCTTTTGTTTCTTAAAAAGAGCTAGTGTCTACGAGAAGAACCTGGTTAAAATTGAGTGGAAATGTCTTTCTACAACAATATACTTCTTGACAATACTGTCAGCCAGATATTCCAGGCTCCTAGAAATGGATGTGTTCACAAAAAATGACAGGACCAGGAAAAATAGGATGGCTATGGGGAACATTTGTTATTTCTTTTTTACTTTGGAAGGGCTTCGGAAGGGCCTTTTACTTCGGAAGGGCCACGCTGTTACTTAATGTAAGAAAAAAGATGCGTCTATATTAATCTTGTTGCTGATTGCCTCTTGTCATCGATCTTCTCTGAGGTCTTTGTGTGTCTTCTTCACCTTCTGGCTCAGTAATCACGGACAAGAGGGTCTCACCTCTATATAGTTTCACATCGCTGAGGTGGATGCACGTGCGTCTGCCTTCCACCTTAACACCATACCTGCATAAGGAGTGACAGCTTCTACAGTAAAAGGGCCCTGAAAACGGAGCTTGTGCCACTTTCTGTCAAAGTTACGGCACAGCACCCTAGCACAGGGCGACAGTATAAGGGGCTTTAACAAATTGACACACGGAAGAGGAATTTTTTCACTTACTCCCGAAAGACTCTCTGTGTTGCGAATGGCCAGTTCTGCACATATTCTACACCCTGACAACTGGGATCCAGTTAGCCATCTCAGTGGCACTAGAAACATACAATAAGGGGAGAAAGGAATGCTTGCACGGATACTCACCATTACCCTTGTTTATCCTCGTGTGAATTAGTGCCTGGACTAGGGACTGATGCTTTTCATGATTTCCAGGCTGAGCATCCACCAGTAGGGAGTTTAGATCCCTTGCATGGATATCTCAGGAGCACTAATGTCACCCATCACAAGCCCACATATCTGCACAGGAACTGGTAGGGTAGCATAGCTAGATCCCTGTGCTAAAAGCATGCAGTGGTTGCTGGTGATTTTTAAAGTGGTCATTTATAAAAACTTTCATGTTCACACCATTTCTCACTCTGCACACGCACTTACGCACCCTTCTACTCACCCTACAGACAGTATATGCACACGCACACTACATGATATATACACACACATGCATTACATAACACTCTGACACACACTTTTACATGAAAAAAAGATATTTTCGAATAGATTGTGTCCTCCCACGTATTCCTCATCTTTGATAGATTCGTATCTTCAGCTTTGCTGCTTCAGAAAAAAAGATTCCACACCAAAGGGCGCTGTGCTCGATGTCATGCCATCAATGTCCCTCGAGGGCTACTGTAGAGCATCAACATCATTGGTAGTACAAATGGCTCAAGCCGCGCCTGTTGGCTTCAGTTCTGCTGTTTTTCCAAAAGATTTCGCTTCGTGTATTGAAAGGCGCGCTTCAGTTTTCGTCAAATAATGTCTTCTTCAAACCCTTCCACTCCAAAGTCTGACTTTAAAAAGTGTCATGACTGCAGGAAGAAAATGTCCATCACTGATCCCCACCGTGTCTACCTGTGGTGCCTGGGTTCCGAATATCGGACCGATGACTGCGGGTCTTGTCAGGCCATGACAGCAAAAGGTCTCAGGGAGCGCTGAGGTAAACTGGCGGCGGGGAGGGAAACTTCAAAGACATCTTCGAAGAAGGATAAGAAGTCTGGGGAGTCTAGAGACTCGTCCTGGTGCAAGAAGTCGAAGAAATCTCGATCGAGGAGTCAGTCGAGACAATCTTTGTCTTCTTTGTCGAAGAAGGCAAAGAAGAGACTTCATAGGTCTCCTTCTTCTTCTTCTTCTTCTTCTTCTTCTTCTTCTTCTTCTTCTTCTTCTTCTTCTTCTTCTTCTTCTTCTTCTTCTTCTTCTTCTTCTTCTTCTTCTTCTTCTTCTTCTTCCTCTGATACCTCTACAGGGGTTATCAGATGCCCAACTAAAAATGATTCCCCCAGAAAATGGGAGGCTTTCAAACAATCTATGGTGCGTATCTTTGAGAATGCGGCCCGACCCCCTCGAAGGAGTCATGTGAAGACCATGCCCCGGTCCATCCTTCGGATGACAGAGGAAGGTCAAAGACTACCAAACGCTCTAAGTCTGGTGCGAAATCGTTGAGGGTATCGTCTCCGATACCTCAGAAAAAGAGCTAATCAACAAGCCTATCGGTGCATAAATCAAAGGCAACGCCTGACAAAACGGCATTAGAGTACAAACCTTCATCAACACCATTGTCGAAGTTTTCGTCAACACCATTGTCAAAGGCTCCATCGACACCTTTGTCGAAGTCTTCATCGACACCATTGTCCAAGACGCCATTGACGACTTTGTCATAGCCAGCATTTACGACATCAACGCCATCAGCGCCATTGTCGAAGACAAAGTCGATTCCATTAGCGTCATCGACGCCTTTGGCGAAACTAGTGTTGTTATCTTCATGGCCTCTGCCCACGGGTAAGACAGATACACATTTCCCAAGGAAAGATTTTTTCAAGTCGATGGCCTCAATCTATGAAAAGGAGCAAGCCTTTGAGGAGAATTCTCCCACCATTGGATTGAGTTATGGTACAAAAAAGGCTTCTGAGGAGCTTATTGACCCGGCATCTAAGATGTCTGACCTTTATGATTGCCTTCAATCAGCTTGTGGCATAGACACTTCGCCAGAGTTGGAGTTTCACAGGCCTGATCCAACTGAACATGCGGATTCAGCATACAGGACAATCATCAACAGAGTTATTGAATTCATGGGCTGGAGCAGAAATTCTCTTGCCTATGAACAAGATGACATGACAGATATCCTGAGCCAAGGCCCTAAGAAGGACCCAATATTGCTGTTTCATACAGCCCTTCAAAAGAAGGTCATGGCAAGCTGGGAAAATCCAGAATATGGACCAGCTGTTAACAAGAATTTTGCCAGAAAATATAGAACTTCTAGCATGGATCCAGACTATTTAACTAAGCACCCTACACTTGAAAGCTTAGTAGTCCAAGCAGCTACATCGACTAGACAGTCCGCTTACCCATCTATTCCCCCGGATAAGGCTGACAAGAGGGTTGATGCTTGGGATTGCAAGATTTTTTCTTCGGGCAGTATGGCCTTGAAGTCAACGAATGTTACCTGTACCCTTTCGAGGTTTAGTTATACCCTGTGGGACTGTGTTAGTATGGCGGCTCAACACTTTCCGGAAGGCGAGGAAAGAGATGGCTTCCTGGCTTTGGTGAAAGATGGAAAGGAGGCAATGGAGGAGTGTCTCCAGTCAGGACTGGACACTGCTGACAGTATCAGCAGGTCCATGGCTTCTAGCACTGTACTACGCAGGTTTGCATAGTTGAGGAAGTCAGGCTTTTCAACGGATGTGCAGGCCAGACTACTCAATATGTCGTTTGACGGCTTGAGGTTGTTCGGCAGCAAGGCGGATGAGAGTCTGGTGAAGCTGCAGACCTCCAAAGTGGCAGCTAAATCACTTAGCGCCTCCATACACCAACTTCAACAACAAACCTATTCAGGCTCATCTTCCTGGAGAGGTCATTCTTTTTGTTTCTATTCCTCATTTGGAAAGGGAAGAGGACAGGCTGGATAAAGAGGACAACAAAGATTCCCTCGTAGTGGACGAGGAAGAGGTGCTAGATCAGCCCCAGTAGTGGCAACTGTATCCTCAGCCACTGCTGCAGCAAGCTCTACGCCACTCTGAGGCCTTGACCCACAAGACACCTGTGGGAGGCAGAATCTCTCAGCATCTAAATGAATGGCGGGACATTACTTCAGATGCTTGGGCACTGGAAACAGTAGCCGAGGGTTACTGCCTTCCTTTTCAGAAAAGACCTCAGGATCATACACCAGGATACAACTCTGTCAATTCCGGACCCGCTCCTGTTGCACGAAATTTTAACCCTGCTAGACAAAAGTGCAATTGAACTTGTACCGGTAGCGTTGAGGAACAAGGGTTGATATTCTCCCTATTTTCTCATTCCCAAGAAGGACGGAGGATTGAGACCCATCTTAGACTTAAGAAATTTGAACAAATTCCTCAGGAAGGACAAGTTCAAGATGGTAACCCTTTCTCAGATCCTTCAGGCTCTCCAACTCCAAGACTGGTTGGTATCATTGGACCTTCAGGATGCTTACTTTCATGTGCCGATCCATCTCAAGTACAGAAAGTACCTGAGGTTCGCAGTTGGCGGTTCTCACTATCAGTTTCGAGTTCTGCTATTCCGGCTGACCTCCGCCCGAGGGTTTTCACCAAGCTGATGGCGGTAGTGGAAGCAAGTCTCAGGAGAGGGGGAATCACGTCTTCCCCTACCTGGATGACTGGTTGATCAGGGCTCGTTCCCCTGAGCAAGCCCAGGAACATCCCAGTAACACCTGCCACGCGTTACACAGACTGGGCTTCTCCCTCAATTACAAGAAGTCCCATATGATACCATTCCAAAGACTCCAGTTCATCGGAGCGGTCTTGGATACTTCCTCGGGCAAAGCCTAGCCTCCCTAGGTGATAGCTCAATACATTCAGCAGATGGTAACGAAATTCCAGAATGCCCAACATCTTCCAACCTTCAATTTTTTTGAGGTTGTGCGGTCTCATGGCATCCTGCATTTGTCTGGTGCCAGAGGCCCGATTGAGAATGAGGTCCCTTCAATGGGCTCTCAGGACTCAGTGGTACCAATGTTCAGGGCATATGTCGAATCACCTGCAAGTACCAAGTAGAGTTGCTCAAGTCCTAATTTAGTGGGCTTGCAAGGACAACATTCTCAAGGGAGAATCTTTTTGGCAACCATGGCTGGCGATAAAGGTAGTGATGGATGCCTCACTCGCGGGGTGGGGAGCCCACACCAACGATCTGACAATCAGCGGTCGTTGATCTCCATCGGAGTCCAAACTACACATCAACCTGTTGGAGCTGAGGGCAATCAGACTGGCGCTGAAGGCCTGTCTGCCCTCTGTACGGGGAAAGAATGTCCTAATTATGATGGACAACACAGTGGCCATGTACTACATCAGCAAGAGAGGAGGTGTAGGGTCGCTACCACTGTGCAGAGAGGCAATGCAGCTCTGGTTCTGGACAATACAAGAAGGAATCTCTCTGTCAGCAGTTCACCTAGACGGAGAGCAGAAAACAGCGGCGGACGCTCTGCGCTCTGAGCAGGCAGAGCACAGTCTCCCACCAGTGGGAACCAGCTCAGGAAGTCCTTCAAGAGATCGTCACCTTTTGGGGAACCCCTCAAGTGGATCTGTTTGCGACCAGTGTTAACCGGAAGTGCAATCAGTACTGCTCAAGGGAATTTCCTCCAAGAGGAGCTCTAGGAGACGCGATCATAGTGGACTGGGAGTTTCCACTCCTGTACGCGTTTCCTCCAGTCCCTGTGATTCCTCATGTAATCAGGAGGTTGAGAAAGTTCACCAAAACCATGAGCCTAATTGCTCCGGATTGGGCCAGGAGGACGTGGTACCCAGACCTTCTTGCCATGTCCATCTGCCCTCCAATACGCCTTCCACAAAAAGAGGATCTTCACTCGCAAGAGGAAGGTCGGGTTCTACATCCAGAGGTCAAGACACTCAGCCTTCAGGCATGGTTTCTGAGAGTCTGAGATATAAGGATTGGGACCTCCCTGAAGACGTAATGGAGGTTTTGCTTTCGGCCAGAAGGCCAGCAACCAAATCCTTGTACCGGTGTCATTGGAATAAATTCAGTAATTGATGCAAGGATAAGAATTTGGATCCTTTACAATGCGGCACTCCTATGGTGCTTTCTTTTCTGTTGAATCTGGCCAATCTGGGGCTCCAGATTGGAACCATAAAAGGATACCTGGCAGAGTATCGGTAGTACAAACAGCTCGAGACATGCCCTCGGGCGTCTCAAGCTGTTTGTACTACCGATGACGTTGATGCTCTACGGCGGCCCTCGAGGGACATCAACGCCATGACATTGAGCACAGCTCCCTCTGGTGTGGATTTTATTTTCTCCAAAGCAGCAAAGCTGAAGATACGGATATATCAAAGATGAAGAATACGTGGTAGGAAGATCCAGTCGAAAGAACGTTACCAGTTGGTAAGTAACTTGTTCTACCTGTTGTTGCTGCGTCTCCTCCTATGCAGACATGACTCTGGCTCCCATGATCCATCACGCAAGAAGGGAAACAGCTCTGGTTCCTGTCATGTGCAGCAGAGCACAGGAGCCAGAGCCATCCATGTCCTGGGTAGGCTGGCTCGGATTACAGAATTAAATCATTTCTTTTTGAAGTCACTAGCACTGTCTTCAAAAAGAAATTATTTCTGTTTCGCAAAACAGAAACGGAAATAATTTATTTTTGAAGTCAGAGTGATTTCAAAAATAAATTGTTCATTTGTGCAGTCCGAGCCCCTCCACCAACAGGGGTCGCAAAGTCAGCGCCAGGGGTTGCTTGGGGAATGCCAGGGGTTACAATTGCAACGCTTAGCGACCCCCAAATGACGTCCCTTGGTCAGATGCTCGATAGCAGTTTAGTGGAGATGAATAGGCACGTCCTGGGGCCTGGTACTGTCTCACGCTCGGTGTTGGGCACATTCCTGAATGCGATACTGAGGATTTGCAACATTGCAGGGACAGGAGGGACATGTACTTCTGTGGGAACAAGGTTCAAGCAGAGCCAGCAGGCGGTGTGGAAATTAGGTCTTTGGAGTCAAGAACGTGGACAGTGCAGGCCTTCAAGTTACCTCAAATAGGCCTAACACAAAATGGAGTTGAGGGCTATGAGTTTTCTAGTGTCTCACATCTACTTTTAGGCGCTACAGAGTTTCTATATCTTGTACAATGGTGCTGTTTAATCCCCCCTTGTGTACTATATCACTTCATATGGGTTTCATCTTATATGGAAGTGCCTAGGGGGGTGGGATTGGCTCATTCCCATCCCAACATTCCCCTCTTTCGTTACTTCTACAGTAACAAATGCACCCCCCCATATTTCCTCTCATTTGCCCTTCTTTCTGCTTCCTCCCAGGCAGGGGTTCCTTTTATTGGCATCCAAGCTCTACAGACAGGTCTAAGGCTCTCCCCACTTCGTGCATATTCTTCAGGCGTGCAGGTCATATATATACATCCCCCATCTCCTGCCAAAACTACCCACACTTCTTTACAGTTTTCTGGGTCTGGTGGGGGTACAATGGTCGTGGGGTACAGGGTGTCTACTTCATATCCATGCCCTTGATAAATGGCAACCATGCGATATTTGGGGCCCTCTCTCTCCTCCGTCTGTATTTCTGTTTCCTGTGTATCACGAGGGGTTTTACCCTTATTACTTCCAATTGTCACCATCATTATTGCACTTTTTGATACTGCTTTGGCACAACAGCGGAGACCTAATTGACAGGTGAAGAAGATCACCAAAATGAACACGAGGATAGGGACCAACATCTTAATCGTCGTTCCAAGCCAAGATGGTACCCAGCCGAATGCAAGGTTCACCCTGTCACCCAGTCATCCTCTTGGATCCCTGCTTCTTTCTTTATTTTTACCCCAGGTTCATGCACTGCTGCAATGACATGTGAAAGTGTCTCATTCGAAGGGATTGTGTCCTCCGACGTATTCCTCATCTTAGATATCTCCTTCCAGCTCTGCTGGCCTCGGAACATTTTTTCTCTAGAGGGCGCTGCGCGTCGACGTCCTCCGAGTCGATGTCCCTCGACAGCCGCCGTATCGCGTCATCCTGCCTATAAAGGCCGCGCGCAGCGTCCGTTGCTCAGTTCCGTTTTTCCGCGCTTACTCAGTGCCTCGGAATACCATTGCTCAGTTCTTAGTCAGATTAATCCTATTTACCTCGAGCTATTCGATCCGTACTCGATGGCTTCCTCGTCGGAACCGACAACTCCTCGATCCGGCTTCAAAAAATGTCGAGATTGTGGGAAAAAGATGTCGTTGACCGATCCTCACAGAATTTGTCTGTGGTGCTTGGGAGCTGAACACCATTGTTCGGAATGCGAGGACTGTATGTCCATGACAGCTAAGGCCCTGAAGGAGCGTAGGGGGAAGCTGGAGAAAGGTAAGACTTTTAAAGCTTCTTCTTCGTCGACGAAGCCGAGACATTCGTCTCCTCGTCACCATTCGCGCTCCAGGTCTCGGAGTGGGTCTCATCACTCCTCGAGATCGAAGCACTCGAAGAGGAGACGTCGAAGATCCCCTTCTCCGTCTTCCTCTTCCTCTGTTTCGCCAAAAAGAATCCCTTGCCCCACGAAACATAGTTCCCGGGCTGAATGGGAGGAATTCCGAAAGAATATGATGAGCGTCTTCGAGAAAGCGGCCTTGACCCCCTCGAAGACTGCCGAGAGCGATGCTCTGGTCGAAAGACCCGAAGGTCAAAAACGCCGCGAGTCGCAGTACCCGGCGAAAGAAACCTCTCGAGCGCGTTTCGAACCCTCGAGCAGGACTATGACCTCCAAACCTTCCTCGAAGGTTCCGTCGACGCCGTCGACGAAGGTCCCGTCGACGTCGAGGTCGATGTCTTCGACGCCGTTGTCGAGGGGACCTTCGACACACGGGTCTGTCGACTCGACGCCGGCCTCGACACCGGCGTCGACGCCAAGAAAAGTCACGGTTACCACACATCCAGTGACTATCCCCAGGCCCTCGACGTCGATGGCTTCGATATTGTCGAGTAGAATTCCAATTCTGTCGAGGTCCTCGAGGCCTCCACCTCTGTTTTCGACGCCACGCTCGAAGCCTTCGACGTCGGCGTCGACGACATCGACGCTTTCGAGGCCAATAATGACAAGTTCGGCACCCTCTGCCTTGGAAATGGGATTTACTCCCTTTATGAGTTCAGAACAATTGAGAACTATATCCTCAATTTTAGAAGAGGGTGATTTGTCTGAACAAGACACATTTGAGTTACAGGGACCTGTAACCCCAGTTAGAGAGGAATTTTCCTCTGAAGAGCGCAGATTAAAGGATCTTCATGATTCTTTACATGAGGCAAGTGGGTTAGACACTTCCCCTGAGGTGGAGTTTGCTAAGCCAGACCCGGGGGAGCATGCTGAAACCCCCTACAGAGCCTTAATGGCCAGGATTACAGAGTTCATGGGGTGGTCTGCACCTTCACAATCTTTCCAACAAGATGACCTCACGGATATTCTTGACAAAGGCCCACAAGAGGATCCTGTGGTGCCCTTTCATAAAGCTCTTCAGAGAAAGATCATGACAAACTGGGAAACCCCAGATGTAATACCAGCAGTAAATAAAAAACTGTCTACAAAGTACAGGGTATCTTCCACAGACCCAGAGTTTTTGTCTAAACACCCATCCCCAGAAAGTCTGGTGGTACAAGCAGCATCCTCTACCGATGTCAAGACGGCTTATCCTACAGTCCCACAGGACAGGGACGATAAAAAATATGATGCTATGGCAAAGAAAGTCTTTTCAGCATGTAGCATGGCGTTAAAGTCTGTTAATGCTACTTGCACCCTTGCTAGGTTCAGCCATACACTTTGGGAGTGTGCTTCTACAGCGGCTGACTGCATCCCGGAGGGAGAAGAAAGGGATGCGTTCCTGAATATTATACAGGACGGTAAAGACGCTATGTGCGAATCCCTCCAGACGGGCATTGATTCGGCTGACAGTATCAGCAGAGCAATGGCGGCAAGTACATCAACCAGGAGATTCGCTTGGTTGAGAAAGTCGGGTTTTGCCCCAGATGTGCAAGCCAGGCTCTTGAACATGCCATTCGATGGCTGTTCTTTGTTCGGGAAAAAGGCGGATGACAGTTTAGAGAAACTGCAAACTTCAAAAGCTGCAGCAAAATCCCTAGGAGCTGCAATCCGTCAGACTCCTTTTCGTCCCACTGGAACCTCTGCGAGGGGCAAGTCCTTTCGCTTCTACTCCGCATTCGGAAGAGGTAGAGGACGACCGGCTCAAAGGGGTCAAAGAAGAACTACCCGAGGTGGACGGGGTAGATATTCTAAAGCCGCAGCAACAGCAGGTGCCTCTTTACCATCGGCATCTGCATCAGCCGCCCCAAAACCACTCTGAGGACTCCCCTCACAGGACACCTGTAGGAGGCAGGTTGACTCAACATCTGACGGTATGGCAGGCTATCACGTCAGATGCTTGGGCATTGGAAACAGTCGGCCAAGGTTACTGCCTGCCATTTCCTACGTATACCTCAGAGTCATCCACCGGGGATCAGCTCTCAGAAAGCTCCAGATCCGCTCCTCTTGCAGGAAATTTTGGACCTGCTAGAGAAAGGTGCCATAGAACCGGTACCTGTAGCGGAGAGGAACAAGGGCTGGTACTCCCCTTACTTTCTCATTCCGAAGAAAGACGGAGGACTGAGACCCATCTTGGACTTGCGAGAATTGAACAAATTCCTCAGAAAAGACAAATTCAAGATGGTCACACTTTCTCAGATCCTCCAGGCCCTTCAGTTCCAGGACTGGTTGGTATCTCTGGACCTTCAGGACGCTTATTTTCATGTGCCTATCCATCTCAAACACAGGAAATACCTGAGGTTCGCAATTGGCAACTCTCACTATCAATTTCGAGTGCTGCCATTTGGGCTGACCTCCGCCCCGAGGGTCTTCACCAAGTTAATGTCGGTAGTGGCTGCAAGTCTAAGGAGGGAAGGGATTCACGTCTACCCCTACCTGGACGATTGGCTGATCAGGGCTGTTTCTCCGGAACAAGCTCAGATCCAGCTAAATCACGTGTGCCACTTCCTTCACAGACTGGGTTTCTCCCTCAATTTAAAGAAGTCACAAATGATACCATCGCAGAGACTCCAGTTCATAGGAGCGATCCTGGATACTTCCCTGGGAAAAGCCTCGCCACCAGAGGTGAGGGCTCAAGATATTCTACAGATGGTTACCAAGTTCCAGCATGCCCAACGTCTCCCAGCCTTCGACTTTTTGAGGTTGCTAGGCCTCATGGCATCCTGCATTTTCCTTGTGCCAGAGGCTTGCCTGAGAATGAGATCCCTCCAGTGGGCACTGAGGACTCAGTGGTCACAATTCTCAGGGAGAATGACAGATCTTCTTCAGGTTCCCGGCAGGGTGGCTCGAGACCTTCAGTGGTGGGCCTGTCAGGAGAACATTCTGAAAGGAGAACAGTTTTGGCAACCCTGGCCGGAGATAACAGTAGTCACGGATGCCTCACTCACGGGGTGGGGAGCCCACGCCAACGACTTGACCATCAGCGGTCGTTGGTCTCCATCGGAGTCCAGACTACACATCAACCTGTTAGAGCTGAGAGCCATCAGACTTGCGCTGAAGGCTTTCCTGCCAGCTGTACAAGGGAAGAACGTCCTGGTAATGACGGACAACACGGTGGCCATGCATTACCTCAACAAAAGAGGAGGCGTAGGATCACTACCCCTGTGCAGAGAGGCGATACAGCTCTGGTTTTGGGCAATCCAAGAAGGAATCTCTCTATCGGCAGTTCACCTAGCCGGAGAGAAGAACTTGACAGCGGACGCTCTGAGCAGGCAGAACACAGTCTCCCACGAGTGGGAGCTAGCTCAGGAAGTCCTTCAAGAGATCTTCGCCCTTTGGGGAACCCCTCAGGTAGATCTGTTCGCCACCAGCCTAAACAGGAAATGCGACCTGTTCTGCTCAAGGGAATTTCCTCCGAGAGGAGCTCTGGGAGACGCGTTCATAGTGGACTGGGAGTTTCCGCTTCTGTACGCGTTCCCACCGGTCCCTGTCATTCCTCAAATGATCAGGAGGTTGAGAAGATTCCGGCGAACCATGATCCTAATTGCCCCGGATTGGGCCAGGAGAACGTGGTACCCGGACCTTCTAGACTTGTCCATCTGCCCTCCAATTCGACTTCCACTCAGAGAGAACCTACTCTCACAGAAGGGAGGTCAGGCTCTCCATCCAGACATCAAAACCCTCAACCTTCACGCTTGGCTTCTGAACGGCTGAGGTACAAGGATTGGGACCTCCCTGATGATGTTATGGAGGTGTTGCTTTCGGCAAGGAGGCCAGCAACAAAGTCTTTATACCGCTGCCGTTGGAACAGATTTTGCAGCTGGTGTAGAGAACAGAATATCGACCCATTTTCATGTGGTACACCAATGGTTTTGTCCTTCCTGCTATATTTGGCAGATTCAGGCCTTCAAATTGGCACCATTAAGGGCTATCTCGCAGCGCTATCCATCTTTAAGCGTACTGCGGAAGAACCATCCTATTTCAAATTACCCTTGGTAATACAGTTTCTAAAGGGGTTAACCAATGTTTATCCCCCAAGACCATTCCAAGTTCCCCTATGGGATTTAAACTTAGTACTAACTTTCCTGATGGGTACACCTTTCGAACCTCTCCATTCTTGTTCGTTAAAATTCCTTACCCTTAAAACTGTTTTATTAATAGCACTTACATCTGCTAGAAGGGTGAGCGAATTACAAGCTCTTTCTTGTAAACCCCCTCATACAATCTTTCACAAAGACAAAGTTGTCCTGCAAGTGAAGCCTAATTTCCTCCCAAAGGTGGTTTCTGAATTCCATATCACTCAGAAGATTACCCTACCATCTTTCTATCCTCCTCCTCACCCGGGGAAAGAGGAAGAGAGGTTACACAGACTAGACCCTAGGAGGGTTTTAAGTTTTTACATTAGTAGACTAGCCAGGATAAGACAGACAGACCAGCTGTTTGTAGGTTACACAGGTCACAAGCTGGGGTTACCAATAACTAAGCAGACCATTTCCAGATGGATCATTCTAGCCATTCTGGAATGTTATAAACTGGCAGGGAAAGAGCCCCCTCAAAACCTTAGGGCTCATTCGACCAGAGGTATTGCAGCTTCATCGGCCCTCAAAAGAGGCGTGCCGGTTAAAGACATATGTGCGGCCGCTACATGGTCGTCTGTCCATACCTTTACACGTTTTTACAATCTGGATTCCTCCTCCAGTCAAGAGACTAGGTTTGGAAGGGCTGTACTGCATTCTATTCATCAATAGAAGACAGCGTGAAGTCAGTACTCCCTCCTCCGAATATAGAATACTGCTATGGGAGCCTATCTAAGATGAGGAATACTTCGGAGGACACAATCCCTTCGAAGAACAAGTTACTTCTTACCTTGTAACGTTCTTTCGACGGGATGTTCCTCCGACGTATTCCTCATCGACCCTCCCATCCATCCCCGCAGTTCTACTTCCCTTGTTGTTGCAGCTTACGCTCCTTCAGGGTGATTAGTCTAGTCCAGACAGTAATACTGTGGGCTACAAAACGGAACTGAGCAACGGACGCTGCGCGCGGCCTTTATAGGCAGGATGACGTTGAACGTCGATACGGCGGCTGTCGAGGGACATCGACTCGGAGGACGTCGACGCGCAGCGCCCTCTAGAGAAAAAATTTTCCGAGGCCAGCAGAGCTGGAAGGAGATATCTAACATGAGGAATACGTCGGAGGAACATCCCGTCGAAAGAACGTTACAAGGTAAGAAGTAACTTGTTCTTCTCAGCATCTGTACATGAACTCCTGATCTTTTTGCAAACCCGCGCTCCATCGCCGCCAGGAGGTTGAGGATGTTCCTGTTCTGCATTTTTATCAGTCTTTGCGCCCTTAGTTCCACTTTGATACTGTTAAACCCGTCTTCTGTGTCATTGGCCAGTTGGATCAGCTCCCACCTGATGATTTGGAGCCACTTAGCATTGGCTCTAGTCTGGATGCTGGGCACAACAGATGCGTAAAATGTCTGAGCAGAATTGTACAGTCTATATTCGTAAGGTTTTGTGCCAGTAGGTCAGATGATTCTTTGCATCAGTACTTAGATGATCTCTTCTTTCTTCGAATCTTGTTGTGGCGTTCCCTCTGTGGGAGAATGCGGAAAGCAGGTGGTGAAACGGTGGGTGCTATTCTTGTTGTTTCGAGCATTGCTCGTTCTTCTTCTTTGGGCACTACAAACAGGGCTGACTGCAGCATAGAAGGTGAACAGTAGCCCTTCCATGATGATGGGAGGTGCAAGTATGCCTTTGGGCCGCATACCCAGTAGTAATCCATTAGTACCCCCCTCCGTTTTCGTACATCTGGAATGAGCACCGTTTTATTGCATCGTATGTTTGATCCTACCGAAACAGCACCTTCGTTGTAAAAGCAAAGTTAATCGTTTTCTTCTTGTTGTACTTTCACCAGTTTATAAAGTGCAGTGACCCAGGTCAGTTTAACAACATGTTCTGTCCATATTTGTGCACATGCTTGCTCGACGAGAGCTAGAGATTTTTCTGGATAACCTGCGAGTCCTTCAGCTTTGCATATGAATGTAGCTTCTTGCCACTTATTGTCCATGTACTTTGTCCACTGTATTTCACGGAAGGCTTCCTTGAAACACTTAGGGTTGCTGGTGCTAGTTTTGCATTTTCAGAGGTCTGGCTAGAGGAGTTGTAGGCTGACACTTTGTGCCTGGAAAGTTCCTTTTACCCTACATAGTGCAAGATGAATTAGACATTGGGTTTCATGTAATGGTAATTCTCGAGGTAGTAATACTTTGGGAGTCCTAGATGCCTGGGGTATTAGAGAACAAACATAACAGCTCCCATTAGTCATTTGCTTTCCCCATCACAATCATGTCAGAATACCACCTATTTGACTGTTCGGGATGGCGAAGATCTTCCACTGCTTCTAATCCTAAACCATGATTTATGCGGGCGTGTTTGCCTTCTCCTTCTATTACGACACATGGGGACCCTTCTCCACCCTAGTACTGTTCTGCCAGTAATATTAGCATTACACAAAGATCATTGCAGCTGGGGTTTTAGCAGCTGGAACGCTAAACTGTTGCACAACGTGGACTAGGAGTTGTTGCAAATAACATTTGTAACATTTTGTAGTGTGTTATTTGTTAATCCAATAGGTTTCTCAGTTCTCTTTACATGCATACTTTCATTCATACTTTCAGTCGGGATTGGAAAGTCGGACAAACCTATGACCAGGCTGGGGGCTGGGTGTAACGCTCACCTGATTCCCGTAGAGGCGCCGGTCTTGACTGGGCGTATACCGTATCTTCAAAGGTGATGTGTAACACACGGCTGGCTCTTTGGGCTGGACCTCTGTGCACTGTATGTCTGACTCGAAGGGTAAGATGTCTGCAGATAGAAAATATGGGATTAAGGAACTGGGTTATTGAATGTCTCTCTCTTCTTCCCTTTCTCTTCTCCTGTAGAACCCCAAAGGTTAACGCTCTCACCTTAGGTAAGTGAACGCCGTGCTCTCCATCTGCCTCGGGGCAGGGTGCTGTAACCAGTTTCTTCACTGGATAAGGGGAGCAGGCCTCTTGACTTCAGAGGACTGCTGTCCGTCGTTTACTGCACGAACGGTAAGTTTCGAGTAATCCTAATATCTTTAAAGTCTTTAGTAATGATGTCTCTTGTTTTGCAGGGTTCCGGCGATGGCGGATGACGGGCTGAAGTGAGTTGAAGATGGAGCCCGTGTGATGAATAGAAGCGCCTGGAAGCACGTAAGTAAGCGCTTGTTGCCTGCTTCACGATGCGCTCTAACTGTCTTTTTATATTGCAGGTACAAGTTCGGAGCGGCTGCAGGGTGCCGAAATACCCACTGGGTTAGATGTGGAAAGGAGTAATGGCACGTGAGTATTAAAGTTCCTCAATGTCTTTAAACGCACCTTGTTTTGTCTTTCAGATGCGGGATGCAGCGCCGAAGGCCTCCGGAACGTGCGAAGAGTTGGTAAGATTTTGTCTTTCAGATGCCGGAATGCAGTGTGAAGACCTCCGGAGCGCACGAAGAGTAGGTAAGCCTTTGTCTTTCAGATGCCGGGATGCAGCGCGAGGCGTTGGTGACAGCCGATGGACCAAGTAAGTGAAGAGCTGTCACTGAAGACCGTAATGCTAACCTGTTCTTTCTTGTCTTTATAGGTGTTGCTGAAGACTGGATTCAGGATGGTAAGCCTTTTTCCTTAGGCCCAGGATCAGATGCAGAAGACACAATGAGCGTTCTGCTGCAGAGGATGCAGAATAACGCAAAGCAAGATTCATCCATCGGGTGTGGTTTAAATAGCCTCCTGTAGTGCTTAGGTGTCTCCTTTCACAGCCACGCCTAGGTAAGAAAAGAGTTCCTGCTTTCCAGAAGAGTTCCAGTGTTCTGAATCTAGGGAGTGGCTCCTGCCCCACCCAACAGGAAAAGTAGTCCCAAACAGAAGAGGATCAGAGGCTCAACTGGCAGGCAAGTAAGCAGCATGGTCTGCTGCAGGTAAGTCCACCCAAGCATTATGAGCCCGGCGCTTCCAGCGCTGGGACTGGGCATATTTATGAGCCTGGTGCCACTGGCGCCAGGACTGGGTCCAAAAGGTCCCAATTGGGACTGGTTGGCACTCGGAACCTGGGTTATGTATCTGCTTCCAAGGGAGTTGGGAAAACCCTGACCTTTTGGAAGCAGAGATCATGACAGTACCCCCCCTCAAGGCCCCTCCCAAACCGGGCTTCTCCGGGGGTTTTGGCTTGTCAGGAAATGTTCGGTGAAATCTTTTGATTAGGCGAGGAGCGTGGACATATTCAGCAGGTTCCCAGGATCTCTCTTGGGGGCCGTAGCCTTTCCAGTCAATTAGGTAAAATAGTTTAGATTTGGAGATCTTGGAGTCCAGAATGCTTTTGACTTCAAACTCGAGTTCTCCATCAACTAGGATAGGTTTTGGAGATTTAGTTAGTCGGGTTTGAGGTTGCACGGGTTTTAATAGAGAGACGTGGAAGACCGGATGTATCTTCATGTGCGGGGGCAAGTCCAACTTGACCGCTACTGGGTTTACTATGGTAGTGATGGAATAGGGACCAAGGTATCTTGGGTTGAATGTGCGTGGCCCTTTTAGAGGTAGATATTTGGTGGATAACCAGACTTGATCCCCTACTTGATATTGAGGGGCTTCCTTCCGATGTTGATCTGCTCCTTTCTTGTATTGTTCTTTAGCCCTTTGAAGGTGAGAAACAGCTTCCTTAAAGGCTTGGGTGATTGTAGAATGCAGGTAGTCTACTGCTGGTGTTTCAAGATCTTGGAGGGGATCCAACTCCGAGGTTCGAGGGTGACTGCCGTACAAAAGAAAAAACGGGGTTTTCCCAGTTCCCGAATGGACAGAGTTATTGTAGGCATATTCGGCTATCCAAAGGATGTCTTTCCAAGTTTTTTCCGTTTGTTGCAGCATGCAGCGTAAATACTGTTCCAGAGTTTGATTGGTCCTCTCGGTTTGTCCGTCGGTCTGAGGGTGGTGACTGGTCGATAGTCTCACATCAATTTGAGCCGACCGACAGCAACTTCGCCAAAAATGAGAAATAAAAGACTACCTCGATCCGAAATTAGAACCGAAGGAAAACCGTGCAGTCGGACGATGTTTTCGAGAAATTCTCGGGCCAGAGTTGCTGCTGTTGGCAAGCCTTTGAGCAGAATTAAATGCGCCATCTTGGAGAATAAGTCCACGATTACTAGAATCGTATTGTATCCGGAGCATGGAGGTAGATCGGTGATGAAGTCCATAGAAAGCGTATGCCAAGGGCGAGGTGGGATGTCAATAGGGCGTAAGAGGCCTGCTGGTCTTTCCTTTTGACTCTTGTTTTGGGCGCATACTCCACAGGACATTATAAAGTCTCTGATATCTTTTTTCCAAGACGGCCACCAGAAGTAGCGCTTGATCTTTTCTGAGGTCTTGGCCATACCGGGATGTCCTTCCATTAAAGAATCGTGATAACAAGAGATTACTTTTTTCTGTAAATCTGTGCTGGGTAGGTATAATCGTTCTTGGAAATACAATAAGTTGTCCTTTACTGCAAAGTCCTTTCCCTGCAGATGCCAATTCTGTATGTCTGCTGGAGTTACAAGTTGCCTGGCTTTATCCTTAACTTCCTCTATGGATTCTGTGGCGATTACACCCAGAATTCTTTGTTCGGGAATGATTGGTACAGGTTTAGGGTTGATCAAGTGTTCTTCCACTCCCATCCGAGAAAGGGCATCAGCTTTACCGTTCTTTGTACCAGGTCGATAGGTAATTATGAAGTCAAACTCGGCAAAGAATAATGCCCAACGGAGTTGTCTAGAGGATTGGGCTTTTGCGGTTTTCAAATATTGCAGGTTTCGGTGATCTGTAATCACAGTAACGGTGTGTCGGGCCCCCAGCAGATAATGCCGCCAAGCCTTAAAGGCAGACTTGATAGCCAGAAGTTCCTTGTCAGTAATCGTGTAATTGATTTCAGGAGGCGAGAATTTGCAGGACCAAAATGCCACGGGATGCAACTGATTGGTTACCGGGTCCTTTTGTGATAGAACTGCCCCCATGGCAAGGCTTGAAGCATCAGTTTCCACGATGTAGGGGAGTTCGGGGCGAGGGTGTTTTAAGATTGGTGCAGAGATAAATTTAGTCTTCAAATCCTGGAAAGCTTGTTCCGCCTCGGTAGACCATTCAAAACGTTTGTTTTTCTTTAACAAGGCAGTGATGGGCTGGACTATTCGAGAGAATTCGGGGATAAACCTGCGGTAAAAGTTAGCGAAGCCTAACATGCTTTGCACACCTTTTACGGAGGATGGTGATGGCCATTTGAGAACTGCATCGACCTTCTTTGAATCCATACGCACTCCGCCAGGTGATAATATGAATCCCAAGAATTCAACTTCAGTCACGTTGAAAACACATTTTTCCAACTTAGCGAAAAGTTTGTGTTGACGCAATCTTTCGAGGACCATTTTCACGTGTTTCCGATGTTCAGATTCCGATGAAGAATAAACGAGGATGTCCTCAATGTAAACAACAACACACACATCTATGAGCTCTCTGAGGACATCGTTCATAAAATATTCAAAGGCGGCCGGGGCATTGCAAAGTCCGAAGGGCATGACCTGATATTCAAATAGCCCATACTTGGTGCGGAAGGCCGTCTTCCATTCATCGCCCTCTTTTACTCGTACCAAGTGGTAAGCTCCTCTAAGATCCAGCTTTGTATATATGCATGCTTTTCTGACTTGGTCCAGGAGTTCAGGGATCAAAGGTAACGGATATCTATTCTTAACAGTGATCTGGTTCAGGGAGCGATAATCTATACAAGTTCTAAGGTCTCCTTCCTTTTTTGGAACGAAGAACAAAGCTGAAGAAGCAGGGGACTTGGAAGGACGAATAAACCCATTTGCCAGGTATTGATCCAGGTATTGTCGAAGGTGAAGGTTCTCAGGCTCGGTGAGGGCATAAATTCTACTACAAGGAGGAGTAGATCCAGGTATCAGGTCTATCTGGCAGTCATAAGACCTCTGAGGAGGTAGAGAGTTAGCCTGATCCTTCCGGAAAACATCTTGGTATTCTAGGTATTCGGGAGGTAACTGGGGAGTCTCTGAAGAAATTGCTGCCAGTGCAACACCAGGTGGAGGGTGACAAGTAGAGACACATTCTGGAAACTGGACCGTTCTTGCTCGCCAATCGATCAGAGGATTGTGTTTCTCTAACCAAGGTATTCCTAGAATAATCTGAAACTGAGGGGCCTTGATCTCATCGAACACGATCTTCTCATGGTGTCCATCTTGACTTACTAGCGTCACCTCTTGAGTGGTATGCGTTACTTGCCCGGAGGCTATCTCCGTACCATCCACCGTAGTAATGACGTCCTTTACAGCCTTGGGACAAAGAGTTAGATTCATCCTCAAAACCATTTCATGATCCACATAATTGCCGATGGCACCGCTGTCGACGTAAGCTTCAATTGCATGTAATCGATCCGGATTATCAGGGCTAATGAGGACCATAGGTATCACGAAATGCGAGGTCACGGAACTGGTTTTCACGCTCGGCAAGAGGACCTCTATTCTTGTCGGGCGAGGTCGTTTCCCTGCTCAGAGTTTGTAACTTTGGTAACTGCAGCTCCTACTGCCTTCTTGGCAGGTTTCACCGGACAGTCTCGAAGAAAGTGCCCTGAGTTTCCGCAATAGAGGCATAATTGCAACTGTTTTCTCCTTTCCCGCTCCTTTTGTGTTAGAGGACCTTTCAGACCCCCTATTTGCATGGGTTCCCCGGAGTCTACTCCTTTGGAAGGAGTTGGCGGTTTGGAAAATACTCGAGCATCAAACTTGGAACGATCGGCCTTCCTGTTCTGCAGTCTGTGATTTATTTGAACGACTAAGTCTATATAGTCCGAACAATCTTGTGGGGGATTCACTACTTGGGCTAACACATCTTTGAGCTCTCCACGTGGACCTCTATAAAACAGCGTAATCCTCTTGTCCTCAGGCCATTGAGTTTCCACTATCAGTCTGTTGAAAGACGCAATATAAGCCAAAAGATCTTGATTACCTTGTCGCAACGAAAGAAGCTCATTGTCCAAGGCCTGCCCCTGTGAATGTCTTGCGAACAGTTTTTCCATACTGAGCTGAAAAGCTTGAAAATCATGGAGGACCGGATCATCTTGATTTACTAGAGGGATCGACCAGTCTGCCGCATTGCCACTAAGGTACGAAAGCACGAAAGCTACTTTAGCTTGATCAGTTGGAAAGGCTGCTGGCCGGCATAAGAAATGCAGCCGGCACTGATTTATAAATACTGCAAACCTCTTTGGGTCACCAGAAAATCGTTCGGGCGGCGCCAGAGGTACATTCCCAGGTAGGTTGATCTGCACTGGATTCATAGAGGATGTAGAAGGAAGATTTCCCCCAGATGCGGGTAACGGGGTCTGTCCGGCTTGTGACTGTAGCAATTGTCTAGCGAGATCATCTGTTTGCTCCTTGGAAATAATCAGTTCCCTTCTTAGAGCGTTCGTTTCCTGACGGGCTGCATGCACTTCTGCCCTTAGTTCCCCAAGTAACTGGGCTAGCTGGTCGGTATCCGAGGTTTCCATAGCGCCTGGACGGGAGTTTTGTGGTAGTCTTTGCGTTCTGTAACGCTCACCTGATTCCCGTAGAGGCGCCGGTCTTGACTGGGCGTATACCGTATCTTCAAAGGTGATGTGTAACACACGGCTGGCTCTTTGGGCTGGACCTCTGTGCACTGTATGTCTGACTCGAAGGGTAAGATGTCTGCAGATAGAAAATATGGGATTAAGGAACTGGGTTATTGAATGTCTCTCTCTTCTTCCCTTTCTCTTCTCCTGTAGAACCCCAAAGGTTAACGCTCTCACCTTAGGTAAGTGAACGCCGTGCTCTCCATCTGCCTCGGGGCAGGGTGCTGTAACCAGTTTCTTCACTGGATAAGGGGAGCAGGCCTCTTGACTTCAGAGGACTGCTGTCCGTCGTTTACTGCACGAACGGTAAGTTTCGAGTAATCCTAATGTCTTTAAAGTCTTTAGTAATGATGTCTCTTGTTTTGCAGGGTTCCGGCGATGGCGGATGACGGGCTGAAGTGAGTTGAAGATGGAGCCCGTGTGATGAATAGAAGCACCTGGAAGCACGTAAGTAAGCGCTTGTTGCCTGCTTCACGATGCGCTCTAACTGTCTTTTTATTTTGCAGGTACAGGTTCGGAGCGGCTGCAGGGTGCCGAAATACCCACTGGGTTAGATGTGGAAAGGAGTAATGGCACGTGAGTATTAAAGTTCCCCAATGTCTTTAAACGCACCTTGTTTTGTCTTTCAGATGCGGGATGCAGCGCCGAAGGCCTCCGGAACGTGCAAAGAGTTGGTAAGCTTTTGTCTTTCAGATGCCGGAATGCAGTGTGAAGACCTCCGGAGCGCACGAAGAGTAGGTAAGCCTTTGTCTTTCAGATGCCGGGATGCAGCGCGAGGCGTTGGTGACAGCCGATGGACCAGGTAAGTGAAGAGCTGTCACTGAAGACCGTAATGCTAACCTGTTCTTTCTTGTCTTTATAGGTGTTGCTGAAGACTGGATTCAGGATGGTAAGCCTTTTTCCTTAGGCCCAGGATCAGATGCAGAAGACACGATGAGCGTTCTGCTGCAGAGGATGCAGAATAACGCAAAGCAAGATTCATCCATCGGGTGTGGTTTAAATAGCCTCCTGTAGTGCTTAGGTCTCTCCTTCCACAGCCACGCCTAGGTAAGAAAAGAGTTCCTGCTTTCCAGAAGAGTTCCAGTGTTCTGAATCTAGGGAGTGGCTCCTGCCCCACCCAACAGGAAAAGTAGTCCCAAACAGAAGAGGATCAGAGGCTCAACTGGCAGGCAAGTAAGCAGCATGGTCTGCTGCAGGTAAGTCCACCCAAGCATTATGAGCCCGGCGCTTCCAGCGCTGGGACTGGGCATATTTATGAGCCTGGTGCCACTGGCGCCAGGACTGGGTCCAAAAGGTCCCAATTGGGACTGGTTGGCACTCGGAACCCGGGTTATGGATCTGCTTCGAAGGGAGTTGGGAAAACCCTGACCTTTTGGAAGCAGAGATCCTGACACTGGGGTGCACATCATGTTAAACACTGAGGCAGACCCTTGGGAGTTAGGTCTTACTGACAGTTTAGCTGCTCCATTAGCGACAGTGGGTACATAATCAGTTGTGTTACGGGCTTGCATAATAACAATTGGGGACTTCCGTGTTGTGCTCCGATGCAAAGTGCTGAGGTTGAGGGACACATTTCCTCTTCAAGTCCACCTGTGTCCATTCCATGTCCATGTGTCCCCCTCCCCCACTTCTTTTATATGGCCACTCCAGATAAAA
Organism: Ambystoma mexicanum; assembly: GCF_040938575.1. Lineage (NCBI taxonomy): Eukaryota > Metazoa > Chordata > Amphibia > Caudata > Ambystomatidae > Ambystoma > Ambystoma mexicanum. The sequence continues at coordinate 727,230,264 of NC_090925.1, forward strand.
GTTGTTCCCCCAGTAAATGCCTGTTGCCAACATTTGCATAGTAAACAGTATAGCAACAGAATTAAGGCCACAGTCGTAACTATATGTTCTCAAAAAATGTATTCTATTTCTACTACTATCTATATTTGACGAGTTTTGTAGTGGCGTCATCTCCATGCCTATCATTCCTGCGGAAAGGGAAAAACCGGGTAGGTGCAGAGAGGGAAAGTGGGAAAGAGAAAGAGAGGGAGAGAGAGAGAGAGAGAGAGAGAGAGAGAAAGAGAGAGAGAGAGAAAAAGAGAGAAAGTCTGTTTTTATTTAATAGGTTGCCCATGCTCTACCAGCAATGCATGTTCATTAATACATTCCACATGCATACACAAATGTGGCATAAGGCTACTTAAATGGAGGTAAATATGTTGTTTTCATTAGTTGTGCTTTGTGTAATCATGTCTGGTGCCTTACGAACAACTGAGAGGTGTATCCAGTACCTCAGCCCCTTTACTTTAACCACAAGCGGGGTGGAGTGCACCACTTCATAGGGCCATTGGAACCTGGGTGTGGTCCACTTCTGGACGAAGCTCCTGACATAGATCCATTCCCTTGGTAACAATGCCGAGATTGGGGCAGTGTCAGTCACTTTGTCCGTTGTTGTTTTTCTTGTTCCTGTGAATGGAGGAGCAATTTGTTTTGATATGCACCTTATAGCATGTGTTAGCTGCGTCAGGTACCGTTTGAATTTTTCCCCTAACATAGTTGCAGCTCTGTGTGCATCTGATTCCCTCCGCACTGACGACAGTGCTGTTTGCATGCACCAACAAGTCACTATTTAGTGGGGGGACAAGTGGTGGTCTTTGCTGGGCTGTGTGCACAATTGGAACAGTGCCAAGGGCATGCAGTACACCCAATTTTTCTTGAGGGTGTAGCATAGTTTGGACAATCTGCTCTTGAGACTGTTTATTTTCTCTACCATCCCATCCGCTTGTTGGTGGTAAAATGAGCACATTTTATGTTTGATTCCCAACAATTTTGTCACTTCTTTGAACAATTCCTTGAAAAAATGAGTTCCATTGTCTGAGCGTAGGACATCAGACACTCCCCATTGGGGGACTACTTCTCTATCAAGGAACTTCGCGGCACACTTTGTATCAGGGTGGGCACATGGACCTGTTTCCACCCACTGGGAAAACTCACATAGCACTATGATCAAATATCGCGCTCCATTGCACCTTTCTCCCATCTCTGCATAGTCAATGTGCAGCTCTCGGAAAGTGCCCACAGGGTGAGGTAATGTTCTCAATGTCGGCCCTTTGCTGAATACCTGACATGCAGTGCATTGGACCACCATTTGTGTGAGGTTCTCTTGTAAATTTGGAATAAACCAACCCTCCTGAAGGTCGGCAGCAATGTGTTGTTTGGAACTATGGGAAGGGAAGTGCAACTGTTTGAATGCTGTGTACAATAGCTCGACAGGCATTACAACTTTTCCGGCTGTTTCTTTCCTCCTGAGGAGATTTGTGGGTGATTGAGTGCATTCACGCTTGAGCCAGAGTTTCTGCCCGTCTTCTGGTGTGCGGCGCTGTATTTCGATTATTTGTGCAATGGGGAGAGATGTGTATGCATCTGAGGTGGGAGGCGTTGTTACATTGGTTAGGACATATTTTGCACTTGCATGTACCGGAAGGTAAGCCCTTCTTTTGCTGCTGCGTCTGCTGCGGAGTTCCCCAGAGATATTTCGTCTGTGTGTGTGTGCTAGGCATTTGACCACCGCCACAACTGAGGGTTCTGCAGGGGTGGTGATCAATGAGTTTACTAGCTCTGCATGTTGTACTGGAGACCCATCTGCCCTCCTGAATCCTCTCCTTCTCCATCGGGACAGACCTGCGTGCACCGTGGTGGTGACATATGCAGAGTCCGAATACATTGCAACACAACATCCCTTTGCTGCTCTTTGTGCCTCTATTAGTGCTATGAGTTCTGCTGCTTGGGCGGAGAAGTGTCTCGGGAACCTTTTCATAATGAGTGTTTCATACTCCCCTTCCTCCAACCTCACGACAGCTGCCCCAACATATTTTTCCCCAGTCTCGTGGTCAATTGGCGCTGATCCATTGTTAGGAAGGATTTCGTAATTGTAGGTAATTTTCCTTCCATGTGGCAACCCCTAAACTTTTTGCTGTTGTTTTTCACCTTGTTCTCGACTTTGCCAGAGAAGTGCAGCCTTCTGCCGCACTCCTCTGGGCTTTCGCTCCTTTCTTACGGGGAAACTGACATGCCCTTAAGACTGTCAGTACAGGGGAACGCTGTTTCCCGTAGTTTCTTTTATCATGTTGCGGCTTTCGTGCAACATGACACAAGAGGGCACTGTAAGCTAAGTTACAGCTCTCTTGGGTCTCTAGCCTTCTACAGGCCCTAGATACTCGTTTAGGATTGTATCTGATCGGTGCAAGTGATTCAGGGACAGGAATGGTGGCAGCGATCGTTTCTTGTGTTTTGAGCTCCTTTTGGCGTTCTAAGCGCGTTTCTCGCACTTAACCCAAAATGTTGGCCTGGCTCCCAAAATGGCCAGACCACGAGGCTCCTTTGTCCTGTCCGCTGACCGTCTTGCTCCCTTCACCTTCCCCAGGTCGAGCCGACCCGGGGCCTTCCTTATTTGGGCATGTACTTTCCCGCGAAACACGGATGCTTTCGCGGGCTTCTACATGTCCTGTGTGTGCCTCCAGGATGTGGGCTGGGATGTCTGGTCCCAATACACATCCTGGGTGCCAGAGAGTCTAGGGTGGTGTGAATGCCTGGGACCACCGTGGTCCGTGATTGGTCCACGAATGGTGTGAGTGTTGATGAGCGGATCTCCCATTGGGTCCCCTCCGTTTTGGCGCAAAGGGAACCGTGGATAAGAGGGGGCTGGAAACACCACTACCATGTCGATCTCCTGAGTTCTCACGAACAAAGGAATACAGGAGCCAAGTATCCTGCAACCAAGAGGCTGGACCGAGGAATCGCTGGTGACCCGCTGAAGGACTTCTCCTCTGCACTGCTGTCGCCTTGTGAAACCCTTTTCACCTTTGATCGAACCAGAAGGCCTGTACTGGTACTTCTACCCTTGGAATAGCGGGAACAGCTATTCTCGGCATCTTCACCATCTCCTGCCAGTAAGCCTTCGGAAGCGTCTCTGGGCCATCCAGCTGACTGACCAGCTTACACGGGAGTCTTGCTCTGTAACCGCCGCCAGGTTGTGTAGTATTTCAAATCCTTGTCACTCTCACCCGCTTCGTACACTTGGCGTTCCCAGGTCTGAAGTGAATAGTGTACATTTGGCTCAGATACACACGGCCGCTCTGTTGCCCTGCTGTGGTAACAAACTGTGCGGGTTTCTTCGATTGGGACGTCTTTTTACTCAACACGACGACGAGGCGTTCCCTGCTCTTCTGAACCTGCCAGCTACTGAAACGGACACAGAGAAGCCTGGGTCTGCTTGCATCGGGGACCGGTGAGTAGCATAGCTAGGATCTGGTCGCCCTCCTGCAGGAGCCCATTGCTTTTCCCCGCTGTGTCAAACAGCACCCTTTTCCGTACTCGCGCTCTGCTTCTGCCCACTGTGGAGGCTGCGCTTGAGTCGCGGAACTTGTTCTTCTTCTTTTGTGCACTAAACTGAACTGCCTGATTTCCCTCGAAGAGCTTCTCCTTTTGCCCGTTGGCACCAGCGCGTGCAGGTACTTTTGAGCACAAGGCTCCACTCTTCGCAGGGCTCGGACTTCCATCTAGTTAGGTGCCTCTGAAGGCGAACTGGGTCTAAGCATTATTTCGTACTGCCTGTCTTCCTTCCCTTTTAGGTGGACTGCCCATTTTGTGCATCTAACGCTTGAGACTGTCGTATTTGTATATATATTGTGTTGATATGGTATGTGTTGGTTTACTATCGTTATATTGTGATTTTCTCGCTACGGTCATTGTTTTAAAGGCCTTGGAATAAATGTGTATATATTTTTAATATAACAACTGTTTGGAGTAGTTTGTAAGTGATCTTGCTTTGTGTGCTCATTGCGGGCTTTCAGTCACCCTCACCCCTCTTGAGACCTAGTCTTGACCGCCGCGATCGCTACCTTGATTGGTCTGGCTCGTCCAGAGGTTACCCTGTTCCAAGTAATTAGGTTGGCCTTCTGAACTTCTGCGCCACCAGGACAGAGTTCAGAAATCCGTCTTAACATCCATCAACAAAATATATTTCCCCTTCCTCTAGGGCGCCGTCCTTTGCTTTGGGGATGTCATCCTCCTCTCCTTCGTACGTGGCACAATCATGTTGCTGCATGTCTTCAGCTGTACATGGTTCAGTTAGGAATGTGGTGGGATTCACCGTTCTGCACTGCACCACATGAATATTTGGGCTGGAAAAGATTATTTTGTAAGCAGGCGCTCTCTGTGTGGTCAGGGTGGATTTAGAGCGGTCTAGTATTGCAAATAGGGAGTGCCCGATATATAATGTTTCTGAGCAACCCATCATGATTGTTGAACTTTTTTCAATGGCAGAGGTGGCTGCAGCCAATGCCTGTTTCAGGAAGATTAGCTCAGGGGTATCGTGCTCACCTTGGTAGCAAGATGACATGGAGCAACACAGGTTCGATTCCTGGGTCAGCGCTTAGAAGCCTCTGGATATTAAGCGCGTTATAAATAACCTATCATATCATATCCTTACTGAATCAAGTGTGCCACTGTAATATGCCGCAGGCTTGTCTCCCATAGAGCTCTTTTGCATCAGTACTGCAGTCAATAGGGTGCCATTTGAGTGTGAGAATAGGTAGAATTCTTGTTGGTAATATGGGGTCGGAAGAACGAGGGCTGTGGAAATTAGGTTTTAAGTCACTGAATGTTGTCAACATTTCTGCTGTCCATGAAATGTGTGTTCCTTCTTTCTGGGCCTCTTTGAGACTTTTCAGGAGGGGTCTTGTATAGGCTGCATAATCTAGGATCCTCTCTTGACCCTCACTGGCAAGTCAGCCTTCCAGTTAGGGACAGGTCAAAGGCCTTAAAACCTCATCCAAGACTCCCTTGGAGTCAGTCCTGGCGCCTGTGGCGCCAGGCTCATAACCATCATGAAGAACAACATTAGAATGGGACTATTTACTTGGGACTATTTAACTTGGGGGTTCAGCCAACATGGAGGCACACACATAGGTCAGTTACAAGGAACTGAGCTATGCGCTCTAGTCTTTTGGGTGTGGCAGGCCTGGGACTACTTTACCTGCACTACTTTACCTAAGACTATTTAAACCGCACCCAAACAGCAGAACACGCTTCGCGTTATTCTGCTGTGGGCAGCGTAACGCTCACCGTGTCCAGTTCTTTGATGCCAGCTTACCTGAAACCAAGGACCTGCAGAGAGAGAAAGAACACTACAAACCTTACCTGCAATAGTATTTTGTGTTCAATCCATCGCCGACTTCAGTTCCACTCACCTGAAGGTACCAACTCCATCATCCGGCACCGCATGCATCTGGAAAGAGGAGAAAGAAAGACAGCATTAGTAAGTGTTTACTCACGTTTCCTCCTGAACTATGAAAGCCACACAATTCTTACCTGGGTAGTCATCTCCTGGTCAGTATCATCGCTGGAAAATCACGGCGCTCGGCGAGGAACATTGCAACCTGCAAGGAGAGAAAAGACACAGGTTAGCAATATAAAAGGCGAAACAGCACCGCGCATCGCGCATTGCTCACTGGAAAGCATCGCGCACACCGCGCTTTCGCCTACCAGCCCATGCTCATCTTCAAGCTGCATGACAACACCAAAATACCTTTACTTACCTAAAAGGAAAGAAGCAAGACATTATTATTCAAACTAAGAGGAGCATAAGAACTGCATATAAAGACTGTAAATCAGCAAACCTATGGAGTCGCAGCAGGCCTGGATTCCCACAAGGGACTTGCACCAGTGAAGTAACTTGGTCGCTGCTCGCCCCCCACATCTAAGCGCCCCTGCCACGAGGAGCAGGACAGAGAATCCACCCTTTACAATATTAAGGTGAGGAGAAGGCCCAAGGGGGAGGAAGGAGTTGAGGCCAAGGGAGGTGGGAAAACATAAAGACAATCTGGTATTGAATCCAGCTCTCCTATATTGCAGACCCATCTTTAACCAGAGGCCTTATCAAGGGACCGGGAGAGGATTCGAGAGCGCAAATCATCCAACCAGGGCTGGGTGGCAACCCCGTGGATACCAGGTGAGCGTAACAGAACGCGAAGCCTCAATAATATTATCCATCTGGGCGTCATGGAGACTTCAAAGATTGACCAGATAGCTCAGTTGTTGGGACAATTACGCGCTGAAGTACATTCAGCCAGGCAAGAAACCAACGCTCTTAGGAGGGATTTGATTGTTACTAAGGATCGTACCGACAAAATAAGTCGACAATTGCTCCAATCACAGGCAGGACAGACCCCATTGCCTGGTAACATTCCGCCAGCACCTGTACCAACTTCTTCCACCAATCCAGTACAAATAACCCTTCCTGGGGCAGTTCCTTTAGCTCCACCTGAACGATTTACAGGGGACCCCAAGAAGTATGCAACGCTCATGAACCAGTGTCGTCTTCATTTCCTTTGCAGACCTGGGGCTTTTCCTAACGACCAAGCGCGGGTTGCTTTTGTCTTGTCATATCTGATTGGCAGTGCTGCAGATTGGTCGGTACCATTGGTAAGTCAGGATAACCCGTTGTTACATGACTTTGGGGGTTTCCAGATGGAAATGGAAAAACTCTTTGCTCGTCATACCCAAGGCCAAGCATTAGACAACAAACTTTTGTCACTCCGTCAAGGAAGTCAAGACTTGCTTACATATATAGCCACATTTAACTGACTAGTCGTTGAAGCTGGGTGGCCTGAGGAAAAAAGGACCACACTCTTTCATCGGGGTCTGCGAGGGGAACTAAAGGATGTCCTTGCTCAAGTGGTTAACCCACCTAAAGACTGTGCAGAATTCATCAACCTTGTGGTGTAATTACATCAAAGATTACAAGACCGAAAAGCGGACCGGATAAGGTTAGACACTCGAGCTGTGTATGTCCGGTCAAAGGATAATGTTCCACGTACATTGGAAAACACGGTAGAACCCATGCAAATCGGAGGTGTACGGCCCCCTTTAACTAAAACTGAAAGAGACAAGCGAAGGCAACAGCAATTATGCTTATATTGCGGAAAATCAGGCCACTTCCTCAAAGAATGTCCAGTGAAACCACCAAGGAAGAACTGTTGGAGCCACAGAGAAGGAAGATAATAACAAGGAGTCGGAAAACTACCAAGCCTGGCAAGCGTAGAGGTCCGCTTGTCGAGCGAGAAGGATGAGCCACAGACCTCACACTTTGCATTACCAGTAATTTTGATCAATCACCAACAACCGTCTCGGATGCATGCTGTCGAAGCATACATAGACAGCGGAGCAGTTGGGAATTATGTAGACCAAGATCTGTCAGCAGAGATGGGGCTTCCCTTATGCTCTAAGTCGACTACTGAAAAAGTTACTACTGTTGATGGGACAGAAATAGCTTCCAGACCAGTAACCCAATGTACAGCAGCACTAACCCTACTGTGCCAGGATGGACACCGAGAATCTATTGCATTCGATCTCATCAAAGCTCCTCAGTTTCGACTAATCTTAGGGATGCCATGGTTGGTAGCTCACAACCCTCTAATAGATTGGCCTGCCAAGAAGTTGGCCTTTTCCAATGATTGTGCTCGCACCTGTTATTACCAAGAAAAGGGGAAAACAGACTTATGTACATCTGCTACTCACAGTACGGCGGCGATTGTACTAGGTGTGAATACCAAGATTTTCAAGACGTGTTCCAGAAAGAACAAGCCAATACTCTACCACCGCACAGGCCCTACGATTGTCAGATCAACCTCATACCTGGTGCGCAAATCCCTTGTGGCCGAATCTGTGCACTTACTGAACCAGAAAACCTCCATTTGAAATCTTATCTTGATCAGCACCTGGCAAATGGATTTATTTGCCCGTCTAAATCACTGACAGCCAGTCCCTTATTCTTCATACCAAAGAAGGAAGGAGATTTGAGGAATTGCATCAACTATTGTGCATTAAACCAGATCACCGTAAAAAAAACGTTATCCACTGCCCCTTATTCCCGAATTATTGGATCAAGTCAAAGACGCCAAAATCTATACCAAACTGGACCTTAGGGGGGTGTACCATCTTGTTCGAGTGAAGAAAGGAGACGAATGGAAAACCACCTTTCGTACCAAATACGGCTTGTATGAATACCAGGTAATGCCTTTTGGACTTTGCAACGCTCCCGCTGCATTCCAGTACTTTATGAATGATGTTTTGCGGAAGTTAATCGATGTTTGCGCCCTGTTTTACATTGATGACATCTTAGTGTATTCTGCTACAAAAGAAGACCATCTCAGGCATGTCCGCTCCGTCCTTACTAAACTCTACCAACATACACTGTATGCTAAAGTCAAAAAATGCTCTTTTCATGTCACCGAAGTGGAGTTCCTCGGTTTTATCCTCACGCCAAAGGGTATCAGAATGGATAGGCACAAGGTAGATGCCATTCTTAACTGGCTGTCACCAACTTCATTTAAAGGAATCCAGAGTATGTTGGGCTTTGCAAACGTTTACCACCGATTCATCCCAGATTTTTCCCAAATAGTACATCCAATTACATCACTATTGTGAAAAAAACAATAAACGGTTCCATTGGACCGAAGAAGCAGAGAAGGCCTTTCAAGAACTTAAGAAAGAATTCACTTCTGCTCCAGTTCTACAGCATCCTTGCCCAGACCTCCCTTATATAGTTGAAACAGATGCCTCTAGCATGGCTATGGGATCTGTTCTCTCACAAAGAGACCCTGGAACTGGCCATTTACACCCTGTGGCCTTCTGGTCACGAAAATTCTCACCTCCCGAACTCAACTATGCTATCACAGACAAAGAACTCTTGGCTATAAAATCAGCTTTCAAGGCATGGCGACACTATCTCCTTGGTGCTAGACATACTGTCATGGTCATAACTGATCATCGAAACATGCAATACCTAAAAACAGCAAAGGCTCAATCATTCCGTCAATTGCGGTGGGCTCTTTTCTTCACTGAATATGACTATGTGATCACCTACCGGCCAGGAGTCCGAAATGGAAAGGCAGACGCCTTGTCCCGCATGGGTGTTGATGAAAAGGTATACATAACTCCAGATCCAGTAGCCATCATTCCAGAAGACAAACTCCTGGGTCTTACGACAACATTGACACAGGGTGAACTCCAAAACAAGATCCAACTCTTAATGGATCCCACTCTCTCACAAGAGTGGTGTACTCAAGGAGAACATTACACCATTAAAGACCAGTTACCGTATTTTAGGAACCGTCTATAGCTGCCAGGTGAAGATTTACAAGAGCAGGTTATTTCGGGTTATCACGACTCCCTGATTGAAGGTCATCCTGGAATTCCCAAAACTCTAGTTAAGTAAAACTAAACTATTGGTGGCCCATATGGCGTAAAGATATCATCCAATTTATCCAATCTTGTGGTGTGTGTGCACAAAACAAGTCCCTAAAGCAGAAACCAGCTGGTCTTCTCAAACCATTGGAAATTCCTCCCACACCATGGCACACACTGTCCCTTGATTTCATTACAGATCTACCTCCCAGTCAAGGATTCAACACCATTTTAGTAATTGTAGACTTGCTCTCTAAAATGGCACACTTTATTTCTTTTAAGGGTCTTCCAAATGCATCCAGTTTAGCAAAAGTATTCCTGGAGGAAATCATACGGCTACATGGCTTTCCATCGGTCTTGATCTCAGTTCAAGGTAGTCAGTTTGTATCCAACTTCTGGAGGAAATGCTGTTTAATAGCCCAAATTGACATTCGACTATCCACAAGTCACCATCCTCAAACAGATGGCCAAACTGAAAGAACAAACCAAACCCTAGAGCAATACTTATGTTGCATGTTACATCAAGTGGAAAGAAATTGGAAGGACTTGTTATTGGTAGCTGAATATGCCTATAATAATTCATTACACACCAGCACTGGACAAACCCCCTTCTACAATATATATTGTAGACATCCACATACTTCAGAATTGGATCTCCCAACCCCTTTGGAAATGCCAGCGGTTAAAACCCTACATACAAATATTTCCCAGGCCTTCAAAGAAGCAGCAGAACATTTACTCCAAGCCAAGAACAGACAAAAGAAATTTGCTGACCAACATCGTAGTAAAGCCTCCGACTATCAAATTGGAGACATGGTCTGGTTAGCACCAAAATATGTGCCCATAAAAGGGACTCAGTCCTTTTGTCCCCAATATCTGGGACCTTATTCTATTGAATCCATAATAAATCCTGTGGCAGTTAAATTAGCCCTACCACCCACTATGCAGATTCATCCTGTGTTTCACGTATCACTCCTGAAACCTGTACAACCTGGTACTCGGGTTACAACACCACCAAAACCAGTATTAGTTGACGGAGAACTAGAGTTTGAAGTAAAGGATTTCCTAGACTCAAAATACACCAGATCCAAACTATACTACTTAGTTTCTTTTTTGTTTTAGTTTTTTTTTAAACTTTATTTTTTAATTTTGAGTACAACGCACCAACATGGTGCTCTGTCGAAACCATTGGAGAGGGAAAAAGGGAAGAGGGAAAAGAGGGGGGCATGAGAGGAAATAAAGGGAAGATAGAAGGAAGAGAAATAACACAACATTACCCAATCCCGAGTTCCCCTCCGAGGCCGCCTCCCCTCCCACCCTCACAAAACGAAAAAAGTCTGAAACAGTCCTTCATCAAAGTCTGATAATTTAAAAATTCAGTGGAGTGTTGAGGATTTTAGTTCCATAATCTCCTTTCAGGTACTAGTCGGAGTCAGAAGAATTATTACTATTTAGCAGGTATGCAATATATGGTCCCCAGATGTCGGGGGGCGTGCATGCAGTGGTAGGGTTCTTATAAATTTGTTTTCAACGTCCTGGCAGTATGTTATGTCTTTTTTCCAGTCTTCAATTTTGGGTAGTGGGCCTCGGCTCCATGACATTGCGATCCTCCTTCGGGCCAGCACCAGAAGAAGGGATGCTAATTTACGTGCTGCGGGTTGAAGGTATTTAGCGAGACCCAGTAGGAGCCCCAGTGGAAGTGGGGTCACCTGTTCACCTATGATGTAGGCAATTGTTTGCAGGACCGAGTTCCAGAAACGCCTTATTCCAGGACAGTCCCACGATAGGTGCAGGAAGGCCGCCTGGGCCGCCACGCATGTATCGCATTGGGGCGACGTTTCTGGGTGAAGCTTGTGTTTCTTAACTGGGGTATAATATGTTTGGTGTACAAAATTGAAGTGTATTAGTTTATAGCGAGTGTTTAGTGTGACCTTTTGAGTTTGACTTAGGATAAAGGACCAGTCCTCCATGGGTATCGTCTCCTGGATGGCAGTTTCCCATTTGAGCTGTGTTTTAGGGTTGGGTTTCCCAATATCGATCACCAGGGATTTATATAGCAACAAGACTAACCTCCCCTCCCCCTGCACCTGAATCGTGTTATGCAGTAACTCCCATTTGGGGGGTTGTTTGGGAAATGAGGGAAATATTTTGTGTAAGGTGTGGCGTAGTCTAAAGTAAAGGAATACATCCAGGGAGGTGTTTCCGTCCCTATCTTTGGCCATTTGTGGGGTTAGAAAGGTGCACTCTGGGAACAAGTCTCGGAAGGAGTGGACATCAACCTTGTCAGCCCATATCAGGAATACTTTTTCATTTGTGAGGGGGATGCCGGGAATAAATCTGATAGGCAATAGCGGGGAGAATCTTACGTCCACACCGTCTTTGGCCGCTATCTTTTTCCAGATTTCGTATGTAGACAAGACTGTGTTGAGTGTGCTGTATGGAACTGGGATTTGACTTATGATGACGGCACTTAGCAAGTCGGGTGAGGCCAGGGCCCGTTCCACCTGCACGTGTTGGCGAACAAAGTGAATCATATACCAGAAGCTCAGGAAGTGAGCCTGGGCCACCCAATAGTATTTTTCTATGTCTGAGAGCGCTAAACCTCCCTTTGACGTTGGTAGAACTAATGCGTTGTACGCGACACGAGCCGGTTTACCCGCCCATATTAGCTCTAGGACTGCCGACTTGACTTTCTGGAGAAAGGATTTGGGGAGGAGTAGTGGGATGTTTATGAATAGGTACAGAAGCTTAGGAAGAACGACCATTTTAGTCAAATATATTCTACACCATAGCGTTGGAGGTAGAGATTTCCACCTCTGTATGCGTTCCTGCAGGGAGTTTAACGTGGCAACATAATTATCTTTGTAGATCTCATGATGGTTACGTGACATGTAAATACCCAAATAACGCACCTTTGAGTGCTCCCATTTAAAACCATGATCATCAATAAATTCAGTTGTATTGGGAGTCAAGGGGAATACTACCGATTTGGAATGATTAATTTTGAGACCTGACATTTGGCCAAATCTTATCACTTCACGCATTACTGGGTTAAGATTCTCTTGGGGGTCACTGATGAACAACACAACGTCATCAGCATAAAGAGAAACAGTCAACCTGTGGGGGCCCAGTTTAATACCTCGGTGCAGGTGGTTTTCTCGTAATCTCGATGCCAGGGGTTCCATGATAAGGGCGAATATCAGGGCCGAAAGCGAGCAACCTTGTTGTGTTCCCCGCTCTATTGATATGCTCGTGGATCTAGTGTTTCCTAGGGAGACATATGACCGTGGGTCGTTATATAGCAAGGATACTAACTTGATAAATAAACTGCCGAAGCCCATTTGCCTTAGCGCCGCCATCATGAATGGCCACTCTACAGAGTCAAACGCCTTCTCGGTGTCGAGCATTACCGCAATTGCTTGTAGCGTTGGATCTACGGCCTCAATGACCCCGAAGAGTCTCCTGATGCCGTATGTGGTGCTGCGACCTGGGATGAATCCGGCTTGGTCTCCAATCACCAGAGCCGGCATGAGAGGGAGGAGCCGTGATGCAAGTATTTTGGCTAGGATTTTATTGTCCAGGTTGATTAAGGAGATCGGCCTATAAGATGCGCAGTCATCTGCGGGTTTGCCGGCTTTGTGTAGCACCATAACGTTGGCTTCGCGCAGTGTGGGGGGAAGGCTTCCACGTTCGATTGCTTCTTCATAAACGTGAAGCAGGAGTGGAGCGATGATGGACGCGTGGGCTTTGTAGAACTCTCCAATGAGCCCATCTGGGCCTGGTGCTTTCGAGTTTGGGAGGTATTTTATTGCTTCCAGAATTTCCTCCACAGTCAGCGGTGCGTTCAGTGGTTCTCGCAGGTCTGCCTCCACCCAATACAGCTGGGTGTCGTCGAGATACTCTTGTGTAGCTTTTGGATCTGAGATACCTGTGGAGCTGTACAGTTTCTGATAGAAGTTCCGAAATGTGAGAGCAATGTCCTCCTCCGTGTACACTCGCTGCCCTTGATCGTTTTTCACGCATTCAACTCGAGTCGGGGTTCTGTCCATCGACAGCAGCCGGGCTATCAAAGCGCCCGGTTTCTGTCCTTCCCCATATTGTCGGACCTGGCGACCGCGACCCAGGAATTGTATCTCTTGTTCGGCCGTTTCCCTGAACGTCAGAAGTTCTTCCTTTAGTTTGGCTTGGGTGCACGGGTTTGGGGTACTGAGGACCTGGAGCTCTAGTGTCTTCAGACGTTGTTCACTGTCCGATAACTCTTTGCGGATCTGTTTTAGTATGCCATTTTCTTTAGCTGGGCATATGCCACGGACAAAGCACTTTAGAGCTTCCCAGATGGTACCGGGCGAGTTAACAGAGCCCTCGTTTGTCTCGATGAAGGCCGTTATTTCTTTGCACAATTCATCTGCGAAAACTGCATCGGCAAGTGTGCCTGGTTTGAATCTCCAGTTTAGGCCGGGGACTGCTGTGTTCGCAAGGGAGACGTCGAGAGTGACCATTGAGTGGTCGGACAAGGTGCGTGGCAAAATTTGACTCATCCCCCAGACGAATGGGCTGTGGGTGGACGCCAAGATGTAATCAATCCGGGAGCTGGTGTTATGGACGGCGGAGTAGAATGTATAGTCCTTCGCATCTCGGTTGTGGTGCCTCCAGGTGTCGGATAGGCCAAATGTCTGGCAGATCTCGCGAACTTGAGCGCTGGCTTTGGACGGGTTCCCCACTGTTTTGTGGGATTTATCAAGTCTGGGATCAATTGGTGTGTTAAGATCCGCTCCCCATATAATGGTTGCTGCGTTGGTCTTTCCTAGTTGGGACATCACCCAGTTGAAGTTGTTTGGCCTGTCGGTATTTGGTGCGCAGGAGTTCACAATTATTACTTCCTTTCCTGCGATTATCCCCCTCACCAGCAGAGCTCTCCCCTCAGAGTCTTTCTGCGAGTCAATTATACTAAAGTTCGTTCTCCTGTCTATTAAGATTGCGACTCCCCTGGCGAGTACGATGAGAAATACCTGTGACAGCCCCAGGATTTGGCCCAGTGTAGTTCCAATTGTGGCAAGTGATGGGTTTCCTGCAGTATGGCAATGTTGATTTTGTGTCTGCGGAGGTACTGGAAGATTCTCCTTGCTTTCGCTGGCTAGTTGCCCCCATGGATGTTCCAGGTGGCGACTTTAAGTGTTGGCACTGTCATCAGAGAGATCTGGTGAATTCATGTTTGACAGGTCCGGATATTGCGACTGATGACTTGATCCGTATGTGTGACTGGCGGACTTGGCTTCTGACCGGAATGCTTCGTGTAGCGTGATTGTTGTGGAATGGGAGTGCGGGGTATAAGGCGGCCGTACTAAACTCGTATCCCTCCCTTGAGTGGGCAACCCCCAACTGGCCCACGACGAGCAGTCCCTAATAAAACAAACTGTCAACATTGCTGTGCAAGAGCGCTGGTAGCCCTCCAAGAGGAGGTTTGCTCCCTCCCACTGTTACGCTTTTATTTCATGATGATGAATTTATTGCGTCGAGGGAAAAAGGAAGCCTTTGATTTGTTTTCGCGTCCGGAGGTAACTTTATGGCGGGTCTCTTCTCGGTCGGTGTCCTCTTTGTGGGAGACCATTATTTTGGGCTGGTCTGCAGCCTTCGCGATCCAGGTATTCGCTTGTTTCTTCAGGCGTGCTAAAAAACTGAGTTTTTCCCTCGAATTGGATGCAAAGTTTCGCCGGGAATAGGATTGAATATTGAATTTGGTTTTCTTGCAGCCTGCATTTCACAGCTGTGAACGACCGTCTCTGCATCTGGACTGCTTGCGAAAAGTCAGGGAAGAACTGTATCTTATCTCCCTCGTACAGTAGGTACCCTTTGTCCCTTGCGGCCTGAGGATTGCGTCTCGATCCTTATAGTTTAGTAGCTTAGCTATGATGGGACGCGGGTTCGCTCCCGGGATAGGTCTTGAGTTAGGAATTCTGTGGGCTCTTTCAACTACAAAAAGCTTGGACAGGATCTCGGGGCCAAACAAGTCAGTGCAGATCTTCTCCACGTGGTCCTCCATCTTGGAAGACGGTTGGTGCTCTCTGACTCCGACAATCCTTATGTTATTGCGCCGGGAGCGACCTTCCAAGTTCTCATTTTTGGCCATTACCATTCTCATTTGTGTCTCGAGTGAGGACACTCTGGTCGTCAGGGCTGATGCCCCGTCGTCAAGGTCGGAGACCCTCTGCTCGACTGCATCCAGCCGGTCAGCGTGCTTATCCTACCGGTGTTGTAGCTGCTCTACTTTGGAGGAGAGTGTATCCAGCTTGCTTGCCAGGCCACCTATGCCGGCTTTAAGATCAAGTAGTATTTCCCTGATGTCGAAGTCCTGTCTGCGTCGCTTCTCCGTCTTGTGGTGGGTCCTGGGTGGGGGATTGCGATCTACTGTTGGGGGTGTTAGGCAGAAACCTGTGCAGTTCCCTTAGAGACCACTGCAAAAGATTTAGGACTACAGGTGGTTGGCAGTAAACCCAATTGGTAGCCGTCTGCACCACCCAGATTTACCTGGTAGCTGTGGCTGAGCAGTCAGACTTCTCTCAAGATGAGTTAGGCAGTATATAGAGTATACACAATAGGTACAGAGATACCGTAGCACAAGAAAACACTGACCAGAGCTTTGGTGTAAAAGTATATAATTATTTATTTAAAGACACACTTGTAAATTACACTAGCACAAAGAGAGGTAAGTAAATTCAACACACAGTCACTATTATATATATACAACCCTGATTACTTATTAGACAAGTCTTAATGAGAAACACCACTTATTTTCAGACAGAGGTGAGCGCCTAACATAAGATGGCACTCTAATAAGTTATTAAAAAGGGAGGGAAAAGGCAGAGTTATGAAAGCACACAAATTTCAATACCTTTCAAAGAACCACAGTGAGGCAGGTCAGGCAAAGTCTACTGGGGAGCAAGGAAGTTCAAATGCCAGGCCCACTCTTAGAGAGCGCAACTATCTACCAAGACCCCCAAAGGGTCTTGGTAGATAGTTCACAAAAGATTAAGATCAAGTCAGAAAAAGTTAGTTAACAGGTCCCAGGCTGACCCAGGTTAGAAAGTCGAGGATTTACTGTCACCCTGAACGATCTGTCGCAAGGGAAGCCAGGCGGGACACAGTACTTGAAAATGGGAAGAACTCTCCAGCGGGGGCAGTTGTTCCTGGCAGCGGGTGCAAGTCCGTGTTTCGTCCAGAGGAAGAGGAGGCCTCGACGTGGAGGAAAGCTGAAGGTTGTTGCGCTGCCAGGGAAGAAACCAGCCGCAGAGTTTCCCGGTTACAAGGTACCACCCTTTTCTTCGCTGTAGTGGTAAACCGTGGTGTTCCGTTGCAGGGGTGCTTGGCACGGGCAAGGCGGCCACGGGATGGTCCAGGAAGGCGAAAAGACGGGCAAACTGGTTATCCCCACCAGTCAAAGGAAGAAGACTCTCCGGGCTGGAGATCTCCTCTGTCGTCGGGAAAAGTAGTGAGACGGTTCAGCAGGGCTCCACCGGTGGTGTCGTCGTTGCAGGTCGGCTTGGCCTCTCCCTCCTCAGATTCTTTAGGTCCTGTGGCGACTTCTGAAGTTCCAGTCCCCAAAGCCCTGCTTTTATGCAGAAAACCCCCATTCATTCAGCCTAGCTGTCACTCAAACATGCTAAGTGGTGAGCCGGCTCACCACTTGGGCCAATCACACAAGAGTGTGACTTGAGTTGCCGAGGAACTCAGTCCAGGGTGCCTAAACCCCCTCCCACACCCCCTGTGGTACCCAGACAGAGTGGCACCACTTCTGGAGACTTCTGTGGAGAAGCCAGCCAAAAAGTGGAACAAAGGGCTCGACTTGGGTTGGAGTCACAGAAGCGAACACAAACGCCTTTTTGGAACCAAGTTTCGGCAAAAAATACCAACCGGTGAATTTATATTAATTTAATAAACCGGCGGTATGTTTGAGGCTATTTTAAAAAGATTTGTTTTTAACCTGGGGGGGGGGGCGAAAGGGGAAATATACCGAAGTTCGAAAGAAGAGGGAACAGGGGAGTTATAAATGTTGAAACTCATGGACGATCTCCAATTTTGTAAACGGACTGGGGGGGAAGAGGGATAAGAACAATACCAAGGCTTATGCATACTGTTCCTTACCTAAATGTTTGTAACTAAGACTCCATGAGAAGAAAATAAAGTTGGTAAAAAAAAAAAAAAGTGGTAGCCTCGAACAATGGGAAAATCCCATAGGAATATATTTGCGGTCGAATATAAAAAGTAGTATCCACTGCCACCAGCCAAAACTCGGTCGGGGGGGACTGGACAGTGCCCCCTCGAACAACAGACCCCGGGGCAATCGAATTGCCCTGACCAGTACGTCCACAATAGGATGGTTTGTACTGGTTCTGTTCACAATTTGAGACTAGTAAAGCCAATGGTGACTTTACATGCCCTGGGAGACAGTAGTCAGTCCCAAGGATATGTAGTATATGCTTAGGGGTCGCTACGACACCCCTGGGTTACTGCATAGAGGGTGCTGTGTAACCCACATATCAAAAACACATGAAACCCTTTGGGGAAAAAGACCCCATAGCCCATAGAACACATACAAAGTCAAAGTAACACCTCAAATCATGTCTAAGAGTGGGAGGAAAAGAGTCTCACTCTTAGCAGGAGAAAAAAAAAAAAAAAAAAAATCCAGCAAAGCTGCTGGGGGACTCACTAGGTTTGGGAAATTAGCCTTTACAAAGAATTCTCCCTAACAGGGGGGCCCGGTTTTGGTGGAGGAGCAGCTTTCAAAGGTCAGTTTTCTCTGTGATCTATCGGTTTTCCCCATTCTTGTTGTGGATAGGGCCGGCTGTGTCCCCAGAGGCGTTGTGGCAGACTTTCGGGACTCAAGTCTATATATAGTACCTCAGTAGGATATTCAGAACCCCAGGGCCACCAGGGCTCCCCGCTATATTTCGTTGCTTGAGTCCAGGGGTGCCGCTCGCTGCCGAGTATTCCTTGCTGTCCCCTCTGATGTGTGCACCGGTGTCGCGCCTCAGGACCCCTTCCGCAGCTCTCCTGTTCTTAAGGAACGGGCCTCCGGGCCGATGCCGCCTCGAGACTTGTGTCGCTTGCTTGCTTGTCGCACGGGGGAGATCGGGATAATCAGTCTGCTTGCCGTGCGTGTGTATGCGGCTTAGGGGTGCGCAGGACGCTCGTACCTGGGCTCCTGCGGGTCGCGGCCGGTTGCCTCCACGTTCTTCCTGGTGCTGATATTGGGGCGCTCGCTCTTCTCAGGCCGCACCCGGATGCAGCGGTGCCCACGGGGCCCATCCAGCGGTCTCGGAGCTTATCCTGAAGTGGGTGCCGCTCAGATGTTGCAAACGGGAGGCAGGCTCCTCCCAGCCGGCTGCCTTCCCGCGCCCACGGCCCTTCCGCGCCTGAGCAGAGGCCGCGTCTTCAGGCCTGCACGAGGAGGGGGGGGGTCCTTTCCGCCATGTGTTTAGAGGCGAAGCGTTAGGTCACAAACAGATTAAACGCAGAATTGGGTTCGCAAACGCTTCGTCTATTGCTGCGTTAGGGCTTCATATCACCATCACGATAGCTGCGATTTATCAGGATCTCGGGGGAGCTTCATGGAGCTCACAGGGAGGCCGCCATCTTGGTCAGCTCTCTAGCGCCCTCTCCCAAACTATACTACTTAGTTGATTGGAAGGGATACGGCCCTCAAGACAGATCATGGGAACCTAGTGAAGACATCCATGCACCTTGCTTATTTAAAAGGTTCCATCAGAATTACCCAGCCAAACCAGGACCAGGCAGAAGTGCCACTGTGAGAGGGGCCTTGGGGGGGAGTGCTGTCATTACCCTTACCCCTGGCCCTCACTGGCAAGTCAGCCTTCCAGTTAGGGCCATGTCAAAGGCCTTAAAACCTCATCCAAGACTCTCTTGGAGTCAGTACTGGCGCCTTTGGCGCCAGGCTCATAATCATCATGAAGACCAACATTAGAATGGGACTATTTACTTGGGACTATTTAACTTGGGGGTTCAGCCAACATGGAGGCACACACATAGCTCAGTTACAAGGAACTGAGCTGTGCGGTCTAGTCTTTTGGGTGTGGCAGGCCTGGGACTACTTTACCTGGACTACTTTGGGTGTGGCAGGCCTGGGACTATTTTACCTGAACTACTTTAACTGAGACTATTGAAACCGCACCCAAACAGCAGAACACACTTCACGTTATTCTGCTGTGGGCAGCGTAACGCTCACTGTGTCCAGTTCTTTGATGCCAGCTTACCTGAAACCAAGGACCTGCAGAGATAGAAATAATGCTACAAAACTTACCTGGAATAGTATCCTGTCTTCAATCCATTGCGGACTTCAGTTCCACTCACCTGAAGGTACGAACTCCATCATCCGGCACCGCATGCATCTGGAAAGAGGAGAAAGAAAGACAGCATTAGTAAGTGTTCACTCACGTTTCCTCCTGAACGAAGAAAACCACACAATTCTTACCTGGGTAGTCATCTCCTGGTCAGTATCATCGCTGGAACATCACAGCGCTCGGTGAGGAACATCGCGACCTGCAAGGAGAAAAAAGACACAGGTTAGCAATATAAAAGGCGAAACAGCGCCGCGCATCGTGCATTACTCACCGGGCAGCATTGCGCACACCGTGCTTTCACCTACCGACCCATGCTCATCTTCCAACTGCATGACAACACCAAAATACCTTTCCATACCTAAAAGGAAAGAAGCAAGACATTATTATTCGAACTAAGAGGAGCATAATAACTGCATATAAAGACTGTAAAGCAGCAAACCTATGGAGTCGGAGCAGGCCTGGATTCCCACAGGGGGCTTGCAACAGTGAAGTAACTTAGTTGCTGCTCGCCCCCCACATCTACGCACCGCTGCCACGAGGAGCAGGACGGAGAATCCACCTTTTACAATATTAAGGTGAGGAGAAAGCCCAAGGGGGGGTGGAAGGAGTTGAGGCCAAGGGACGTGGGAAAACATAAAGACAATCTGGTATTGAATCCAGCTCTCCTATATTGCATAACCCATCTTTAACCAGAGGCCTTACAAAGGGACCGGGAGAGGGTTCGAGAGTGCATATCATCCAACCAGGGCTGGGTGGCGTCCCTGTGGATACCAGGTGAGCATAACAGATCCATGCTGGGCAATAGTTGCAGAGTCCTAAAAATGCTTGCATTTTTTTTAAGGTGGTTGGCATGGGGAGGCTCGCACTGTGGCTGCTCGGTCAGGTAAGATTCTTTTACCATCTTTGGAGATGAGTTGGCCAAGGTATAGTACCTCTGGCAGACAGTATTGGAGTTTTTTTTGTCTACTTTGTATCTTTTCTGTGCTAACAATTGCAGTAGGGTGATAGAGTCCCTGCGACACGTATGATCACTGTCGCTGCAGTAAGTCATCTATGTACTGAATGATTGTGCTGGCCACCTGAATGTTACCAAGGGCTTCATGTAATATTCTGTTAAATATACTGGGGCTTTCACAGTAACACTGGGACAAGCACTGGTGTTTATATCGCTTTCCTCCTAGGGTAAATGCTGTAAGATACTGGGATTCTGGGGTGAGTGCTACTGAGAAAAATGCATTTTTCAGGTCTACTACAGTGAAATGGGTGGCTTGTTTCGGGATACTACATAGGATGGGTGCAGGGTTAGGAATAAGAAGGAACACTTTTTGTACAATATCGTTTAGGGGGCGCAGGTCCTGGATCATACTCCAACTACCCCCTGTTGCTTTCTTGATCAGATATATAGCTGTGTTGCATGGTGAGGTGGAAGGCCCTATTATCCCTTGCTGTAAAAGGGCATGCAATGTTTCCCGAATCCCTTCCTCAGCTTCTCTGTACTGTGGATACTGCTTCGCTCTTGGTAACACTTCGCCTGGTTTGAGTGTGGTTTTGACTGGAGTCACTTCTTTCAGCACCCCTACATCATGGGGATTGGTGGTCCATGAATGGGGTAGTACTTGCTGCAAATCTGTCTCACTGAACAGGGGTGGGCCACACACTATGATGATGAGGGGGCTCTGTACTTTGCGATATTGTACCATGATCTCGCATGGTATGCACATTTCTAGTATTATTTCTCCATCGTTGTTCCCATCTTCAAAGAGCTCCATGTCTGTGAGCTCTCTCAATGGTATGTTAGGGTCAATGCATAACACTGTGTGCAATTGGCACGCATGGATATCTGTACCCAGGACCACAATTCTGTTTGTTGACACCTGCAACCCGTCTAAGTCTAAGGACAAGATTGTACCTGCAACCACCTCAGGGAGGGCTACAGGTCGGAAAATGAAATCAGCAGATGCTCTCCACTCCTTCCTGGTAAGCTGGGGCACTGCTCTAGCTAACACTCAAATTCCGTAAATGAACATGTCTGGGTTCACAGTTATCCCTCTCACCACCATCTCATTAGCCACTGCGTATATTACCAGCGCAGCCCGAAGCAAGCACATTCCTGGAGTGGCACATACAATCCCTCTGTCTGTGAATGATATTGTCATGTTTAACTTGCTCATTAAGTCTTGACCCAATAAATGTATAGGAGGGCTGTCGGAATAAAGGAGGGGCGCTCAAACAACTTTCCCCCCAATCTTAACACCCAAATCTTCTGTATAGGGAACCAATACTTCAGCCCCAGATAATCCCTGCGTGTCGAGAGTTTTTCCTGATAGCAGGAAGTCATCTTCATTTATGCATGACTTTTCCGCCCCCGAATCCACCATGAAGATGAATTGCTTATTTCCTATCTCTGCCCCCAACAGTGGTTCCTTTTCTGGATGCAAGGTCGTCGATAGTACTGGACACAAAGTGCTCTCTGTGGGCTGTCCTAGTCTGGATAGGTGTCAGTACCCGGGATCAAAAATGATTCTCTCCCACAACTGTCGCTCCTTGATAGGGGGCTGCAGCACTGTTGGGTGCAGTGGCGAAAGGGTGTCTGCAGCCCTCGACCTGTGCATTTGGTAGGCACTGATGTTGTTGCGTCGCTGTTGCGGTGGGTGGCGGTATGTACTTAGGGGCGGGGGAGGTAACTGCATGTATGTTTGGTGTACTTTGTATGCGTTCATTGAGGACCCCTGGATCAGCCCCTGTGGGCTCCCAGGGCAGGGGCCACCATAAGGCTGTTGATTATAACTGTAGTTTCCTCCCTGTCTGCTGTGGCACTCTCTAGCAAAATGGCCCCACCTCCCACATGACCACCATTGCCCCTGGATGCCCCCTTGCTCTCCTTGTCCCTATAGCCCCCTCTGCATTACCCTCAAAATCCACCTCATCCTCTCTGTTCCCCTCCTTGCCATTGGGGTCCTGCGTATTGTTGGTTTACTCCCCACTGTCCTTGCCCATTATCCATCCACACCAAAGCCATCCTTGCCTGCATGGCCACTGCAGCACATCCCTCCTCTCCCTGTTCCGGAGGTGGTATTACTGACATTGCGGCTACTTTCACTAGTTTGTTTTGCACTAGTTTCGCTTCTTCTGCCTGTCGCCTTTGAATAGTTTCTTTTTCCCACTCTTTGATCCGCCTACAATGGTGTAAATTATACTTTGAATTTCAGGTCAGCCCTTTGCTTCCACCCCTGCTATCTTGTCCAGCGCCTTCTGCACTTCCTTTGGGAGCCCACATTTTATGATAAAGTAGAACAGGGATATTGATTGGTCCCAAGTGGTGCCCGTTTCCGCCCTCCACAACTCCTGAACCCGAAGAAAGTACTGCGCAGCATCTTCATAATCCACCAGGGTGCATTGCATTATTGATTGTAAGTCAGGGGTATCTGGGAAGGTCCTCCACAGTGCATCCCAAACATGTGCCCTAATATTGTTGCATGATGCCCCATCATGAGAGTCATTGCTTATGGTAACTCCCGGGTACCCAGCCTTCACCCACACTAATTCTGCTTGGTCACCCACTGCTGATACCAACAGGCATTTGATATCCCCTATGGCAAGGGGCATCCCGGCAGTGTTTGTCGAATGCACATATACATTTTCCCATGCGCGCTGTGAGTGGGGGGAGGGACTTAATGAGGTTGTTTTTGTCCATCTGTGCCCAGTGGACATAATGTGGTCTGCCTGCTTCTTTGTGGATATGGGGGATTTGCATTTTTGTCTTTACTTCGCCAATTTTCAGGCCGCCTCCTTTTTTCTTTGCCAAAGTTATTCTCCCGAACCGCTCTCTGTCTCCCATCCCACAAACTTTCCACTCCTGGTGTGGTCACAGGTACCTCTTCTACTCCTCCCACTGTAAAACCAGATATTGTATGAAGAAGCCTGGTATGTTATCATTAGAAATCCATTACTCATTTAGTGATGAGGCCTTTTATATTAAGTACCTTGTAGAGACATGTAGTGATAGACTGACTATTATGTATTATGTATGCATTGTAGAGACACGCATGAGTGTGCACTTAGGAGTATGCATTGAGCTTTGATTCTAGTGCTTGGGGTGAGTGAATGCGTTAGGCACTATATTTGAGAATAGAAAGCATGTAGCTGGCTCCTAAGCCATCTTGAATGAGAGAGAAGAGAAGCGCCACTTGGTTCTGCCGAAGGATGTTATGGTACACTGTGAGCGAGGAATGCATAAACAGTTTGGTTGTTCAGACAGAGATAACGTGACTCTTGCCCGAGAGGAGAAGGGCATGCTATCAGCAGGGCCTGGCTGGCTGTTTCACAGACAAGAGAAGGTGGGGTCTATGCAGCAGGGAGTACGTGCTTTGCACAGAGACAGGATAGAGGGATTTTAGAAGCTAACAGTGGAGTGAATAGAGAAATATGGAGAGAGATGGGAGGATGGTAACACGTAAAACAGATAGCATGTATAAGATATGATGTACAAATGTCACGATGACAGAACACGCAGTATCTGAACAGAACAAGACATGTGTAACAGACTTTCAGGCACTGCTCGGATTTAGAAATGCTGGGTTGACAGAAACGAGTAAATGGTTAATGAAACCATGGAGAAAGTGTACGTCATTTGACACTATAACTGAGCAGTAGGAGTGTATGCTGGTCTCTGAGATCGAGAGATGTTTGGTGGTGGCATAGAAGAGGCGTTTTGGAGGAGAGTTGGCCTGAGATCGAAAGGCGAATGAAAGAAAGGTGCTATTGAGGGAGAATCGGATGGCTTTTGCTGATATGGAGAAGGGGAAGCATTCTGATGAGAGCTGGTGAGATCGATCTGGCAGAGAGTTGGTAGGAAGACCAGACCACTGAAAGCCCTGTCCCTGACTGACTGGCTGGTTGCATGTTAGCTGGAGAGGAGAGAGACGAGAATGGGAAGTTTGCACATGGCAGAAGGGGAGTATTGCTGATATGAGACCTAATTGATCTATTGGTGTGGATTGGAGAGGAATACTGAATGCTGACGCTTGCAAATTGTTATTAGGCTGCATTAGCATTATAGATCCAGCTAATAAGATTGCTTGCATTAGAAGCCTGTAAGGCTTACATCTATTGCATTGCATTGTAGATTTGCACCCAGAGCATAAAAGGTTCTAATTCGGGATTTGCGTTATAGTAGTGTTTGCATCATGCCTTGCTGTGCATGAATAAAAGTGTTTTAATTGTTGAATCGATTCATGTGTTTTATTTGTGTCTTATGTTTGTGTGTCCATAGCATAGTAACTTAGGAGTAACACAGTGCACAATCGCCCTGAGGTACAAGAGCAGGGGGAGCATAGGGGTCCACACCCCCCGAGGTAGATTTGGAGACTAGCAAGTGGTCGCCCATAAGCATAAGCAGCTAGGCCAAAGGGAATTTTGTTTTTTAGAACTAACACCACTGCCCCTTCTTCTGTATCCTCAAAATCGCTCCAATATTCCTCCTCCCCCTTCTCAACCTTAAATTCTCATATCTGTTTCCCCCTCGTTTCCACGCGTATAGCCCATATGGGTGCGCTATCATTCCTGAATAAGAAGTACCCTGATTTCCATTCCTACCCAGGAGGTAAGGATGGCGTGTCTGGGGGTAACACCTGCATTCCAGTCGGCCCTTGTGCTTTTACATGCAGTTCATAGTCTTGCCAATTCTGTCCATGTGTTACGCTCACCTGGTCTCTGCGGAGGCGTTGGGGCACGGTTGCAGCCCTCCCAGGAGTTAGAGCACCCCCGTCCGCTCTTTCCTTCTGCGGATAAGTTGTGCGCGGCGGTAATTGGTGACACTGCTCCTGCGTGGATATGAGAAAATGTGAGTGCACTGATCAGTGATTATTGTGCCTCTCAAACCCTTCTACCCAAGGTGCGATTTCTGTGGGCATGTACCGGCCCATAGGGCTCACCTGTTCATTATTGATGGTAAGTTCTCCGTCCTGCTACTTCTGGCAGGGGCGCTTGTCGATGGGATCTAGTTCCTTCACTGATCCCTGGTAAGTAATAGTCCAGTCCAGCTGCGATTATGCTTCTCCTCTTGTCTCTTTCCCTTTCCATTTTCTCTTTGTCTCTTCTCTTTTTTCCGTCTTGGTATTGTTGCTCTCAATATTGTTGTTTATTTTCTGTTTTCTTCCCAATAGATGGAAATGCGGTTCAAAAGCAGCTGTGGGTGCACGGAACGCGGCCAGGAAGAAGATGGTTGAAGCTGCAATGTCTGACAACAGGTGAGTGATGGTTTAAGGCAAAGCGTGAGGTTCGATGGTAGCGCAACCTTAAACTGAATGTCTTTTAACTGTCTAGCCTTGCCTTTCGTTTTTACTTGCAGGTGCTGCTGCCGACGGCGAAACGCGTCGTGTTGCAGTGCCAAGATGAAGATTTCTGCATCCCAGAAGATTTGAAGATAAGCTGTGGTGCCGGGATGAAGATGTCAGCGTTCCGGAAGGCTTGAAAATGAACTGCGTGCGGTGTCAAGAAGAAGATGTCAGCGTTCCAGAAGCTTTGGAGAAGAATGCCAACATCAACGAAGACGCGCACAGGTGAGAGCAGGTTCCCCAGTTGGTAAGTATGGAAGCTGGAGGCAGGATTTCCAAAGGTAAGTTTATTCCCAGGCAGCGGTGAGCGTTACGCTGCATGGAAGTGCAGAATAACGCGAAGTGTCTGCCTCAGGGATTGGAGCAGCTTATATAGCTGTGATCATGGGCACGCCCACTAGGCCTGGCTTGCCTGCCACACCCTGCCACTTGCAGAGAGTTAGCATGTGCAAGGCAACCCAATAGCAGCAGCAGCAGCAGCCCCACCCAAGAGTACACTTGGGGCTGCTTTATTAATGGAAGTTCCCGGAAGATCTCATGTTAAATGCACCTTGCACCCAAAATAAAAGCATCCTTGTCCCAAATAGATGTTCTTAGTTATTGTTATTCATGAGCCTGGCGTCAAAGGCGCCAGGACTGTGTCCATCCGGGGCACCTGTGTATGGGACCCTTGAATGTTTGCGTTCTTGGCCCAATGACCATGACAGCACTCCCCCTCAAGGCCCCTCTCAATGGTGGTCCTCCTCCCGGTCCTGGTTTGGTGGGATTATTGCGATGGAACTGCCTGATTAAACGTGGAGCATGGACGTGTTCACTGGGTTCCCATGTTCGGTCTTGAGGTCTTGAGGTCCGTAACCTTTCCACTCTATAAGGTAATACAATTCGGACCGAACCACCTTGGAGTCCAGGATGGATTTGACTTTATACTCTGGTTCCCGTTTGAGTAATTCGGGCTCTGGTGGAGGGCTAATCCATGTATTTGTTTTCATTGGTTTGAGGAGAGCGACATGAAATACTGGGTGAATCTTCATGTGCGATGGTAACCTTAATTTCATGGCGGCACGGTTGATTATTGCTTTGATAGTATAGGGGCCCAAATATCTTGGGAGGAAGGCCCTTGATCCTTTCAACGGTATGTATCTGGATGCTAACCAGACTTTATCCCGAATCTGGTAATCGGGTGCTTCCTTTCACTGCCGATCAGCAAACAGTTTTTGTCTTTCTTTGGCCTTAGTCAAATGTTCTGTCACTTCCTCAAGAACCTGGGTGATAATAATAATTTGGCACTTATATAGCGCTACAAACCCTCAGGTATCTGAGCGCTGCTTATTATTACCCACGGTGTGTGGTGCTCATTTATCGACCTCGGAAGGGTGAAAGGCTGAGTTTGGCCCCGCCGGGATTCAAACCTGCGTTAGCAGACTCTGCACGGATGTCAAAGCGAGCGCTCTACTCGCTGAGCCACTTGACCGGAGTCAATGTGATGGTTTTATGCAAGGTTTTTATTGCTGGCATTTCCAAAGTATTGGGTGGATCACATGCTGATGTTCGCGGATGTCTTCCGTGCACAGTATAGAATGGAGTTTGTCCAGTACTCGTGTGAACAGAGTTGTTGTATGCATACTCGGCTACCCAGAGTATGTTTTTCCAGGAGTCCTCGGAGTGCTGTAACATACACCTTAAATACTGCTCTAACTTCTGATTAGTTTGTTTGGTTTGCCCATCAGTTTGATGGTGAAGGCTTGTGGACAACCAGAGGTCAATTTTGGCCATTGTACAACACCTTCTCCAAAAGGCGGAAACAAATTGAGGTCGAAAATCCGATATTAATATTGTTGGAAATCCATGCAACTGGGCAATTTGTTCTAGAAACACTGTAGAGAGAGTCGATGCAGTTGGGAGTCCCTTCAGAGGGATGAAATGGGCCATTTTGGAGAATAAATCCACAATGACTAAGATGGTTTTGTAACCATTGCAGGGAGGAAGATCCGTAACAAAAAGGGCTTTGACAGAGTATGCCAAGGTGCTGGTGGTACCATCAAGGGACGTAGTGAGCCAGCAGGGTTTTGTATCTGAGACTTGTGTTGTGTGCAGACACCACAGGTTGCAATAAACTGGGCAATGTCTTTTCTCCAAGTTGGCCACCAGTAGTTTTGATTTATCTTAGCCTGAGTTTTGGCTATTCCTGGATGTCCTTCCACTAATGAATCATGAAAGTTTGAGATGATTTGGTTTTGCAGTTTCTTGTCCTGGATATATAAGCGTCCTTGAAAATATGGTAGATTGTTTTCAATGGTGTACTCTTCTCCCTTTAAAAGCCATTGCTGTTGTGTTGACTGATTCATCTGGGATTGCAAACTGGTTTTTAAGTCATCTACACACGTGGTGGCAGCGATTTTGGTTTGGATTCGTTCTTCGGGAATGATGGCCACAGAATCTGAAGTTGAAAAAGCCCCTTTTTCTTCACTCATGCGTGATAGTGCTTCTGCCTTTCCATTCCGTACTCCAGGTCTACAGGTGATAATAAAGTCGTATTCTGCGAAAAAGAAAGCCCAACAAAGTTGACGCGAGGATTGTGCTTTGGCAGTCTTCAAGTATTGTAAGTTACGGTGGTCCGTGATGATGGTGACCGTGTGTCTTGCCCCAAGAAGATAATGTTGCCATGCCTTGAATGCTGCTTTAATCGCCAGTAATTCCTTATCCGTGATTGCGTAGTTCAACTCGGGGGCACAGAAGTTGCGTGACCAGAATGCAATGGGATTTAACTGTCCTGTTTCCGGGTCCCGTTGCGACAATACTGCTCCCATTGCTACGTTTGAAGCATCTGTTTCAACCACGTATGGCAGATCTGGTCGAGGGTGTCGAAGAACTGGTGCTGTGGTAAATGCTAGTTTCAGCTTCCGAAAGGCTTCTTCAGCTTCTATGGACCAATGAAATCTCTTGTTCTTTCTCAGCAGGGAAGTAATTGGGTGTACGATTTGTGAGAACCCAGGTATAAATCGACGATAGAAATTAGCGAATCCAAGCACACTTTATTTATTTATTTATTTATTTATTTATTTGTTTATTCGGATTTGTAAAGGGCGCAACAGCTCAAGAGCATTGTGGCGCTGGTTACGTAGGGGGTGAACAACTTCGTTAAGTAGGTAGCAGTAAAAAGAGGTCACAACTTAGTTACAAGGAACAGAAACCAGAACTGAGGTTCAATGTCAAAAGCAGGGATGAGTACTTATGGAGGAAACAGACAGTTTGAATCTTTAATTAAAGAGAGCAGTTTTGAGCTTTTTGCGAAAAGCAAGGAGGGACTTTTCTGCTCTAAGTTCAGAAGGGAGCACATCGCATAGGTTGGGGGCTTTGTACTCCTTTCGTGGATGTTGGTGAAGGCCATAGGAGGATTGCATCCACCTTTCGCGTGTCCATATGTACGCTCTGTGGTGTGAGCATGAAACCGAGAAATTCGACCTTGGTCACATGGAAGAAACTTTTTTCTAGCTTGGCATACAACTGGTGTTGTCGAAGCTTCTCTAGAACTGCCCGGACATGGTCAACATGTTCTTCCTTGGAATTTGACTAGGTGAGAATGTCATCTATGTAGACAAGTGCACAAATGTCCAATAGTTCATGAAGGACGTTGTTCATAAAGAATTGGAATGCCACAGGGGCGTTACATAACCTGAAGGGCATGACTAGGTATTCGAAGAGGCCATATTTTGAGCGAAAGACCGTCTTCCACTCGTCTCCTTTTTTGACTCTCACAAGATGGTAGGCCCCTCGTAAATCCAGCTTTGTGTAAATCTAAGCGTGTTTCACCTGATCTAGGAGTTCTGGTATAAGTGGTAAGGGGTAACAGTTTTTTTTTACTGCGATCTGATTGATTGCTCTGTAGTCAAAACAGGTTTTTAAGTCCCCCTCCTTTTTAGGCACGCAGAAGAGGGGCGATGAAGCAGGTGACTTGGATGGACAGATAAAACCGTTTGCCAGATACTGATCCAGGTAAGTTAAAAGATGTTGGATTTCCTGCTTTGTTAGAGAATAAATTCGGCTGCAGGGCATCTGGGCTCCTGGTACAAGGTCTATTTGGCAATCGTAGGGTCTGTGTGGGTGCAAAACGTTAAATTGCTCTTTTTGGAAGACATCCTGGTAATCCATGTATTGAAGTGGTAAAGAGCCAGTGAGGCCCAACACGATTCCTTTCTTTGGTTTCAGGTTGACAACGTCTTTGTTGTAACAGGTGTCGGCACATTCTTGAGGAAAGGTCAGAACTTGTTTTTGCCAGTCGATCCTAGGATTATCGGTCAGCCAAGGCATTCCCAATATCATCTGGAACTGAGGAGTACCGATGAGATCGAAGGTAATGTCCTCTTGATGCCCGTCCTGCAACAGAAGCTTGACTTTCTCAGTGTATTGTGTCACTGAGCCGGATGATAGCTGAGAACCATACACTGCTGTGATGTTTTCCGATTTATGCTTTTGTTGGAGTGGAAGGCCTATTCGGATAGCCAGATCTTGGTCAATGTAGTTACCCACAGCTCCACTGTCAATGTATGCCTTCAAGGCATTTATCTTTGACGGTTGTTTGTGATTCACCAAAAATACCGGAAGGACTAGATGTGAGTTCTGCATTGGATTACTTTTTCTTCTCGACAAGTGGACCCCTACGCTTGCCGGGCATTGGAGTTTCCCGAGTCCTGTACTTCTCCTTTGTCGTTTTTATCCGTTGCTCCCACTATTTTCTTGGGTGATTTTACCGGACATTCATGGACGAAGTGACCTGCTTTACCACAATATAAGCAGAGCTGTTGCTGCCTTCTTTTCTCTCTTTCCGCCTTGGTAAGAGGACTCCGTAAACCACCGATTTGCATTGGTTCCGACTGTTCGTGTGGTTTGGTCTGGTTCTCATGGGGTCACACATGAACTGACCTTCCCTCTGTTCTGGCTCGATCCATTTTCCTATTCTGCAACCTATGATCGAGTTGTACTGTTAGGTCTATATAGTCCGCACACCCCTCAGGTGGGTTCACAACTTGAGCCAACACATCCTTAAGTTCTCCATGTAACCCTTATTGAAAGAGCGTAGTTTTCTTTTCTTCTGGCCAGTTGGTCTGGGCTATGAGACGATTGAAGGTTGCAATGTAGGTTAATAGATCTTGATTCCCCTGCCTGAGTGACAGCAATTTGTTGTCCAGAGCTTGTCCTTGAGTATGTCGGCCAAACAATTTCTCCATCTCATGCAGAAAATCCCCAAAATTCCGAAGCAAAGGATCATCTTGAGTGACCAATGGTATTGACCAGTCTGCTGCGTTGCCTCCTAGGTATGAGAGTACGAATGCAACTTTGGCTTGATCCTTACTTAGGAGAGGCTCCTGGTCTGCATAAGAAATGAAGGCGACATTGGTTCATGAATATGGCAAACTTGTTTGGATTGCTGATGAAGCGTTCGGGCGGGGCTAAAGGCACTGCTCCTGGAAGGACCAGCTGAACCGGTGTGGATTGCTGTGGCGTGGAAAATGTGGCGTGGAAGAATGGGCTATCCCCAGCAAGGAAATCTGCCCTGCTTGTGTCTGTAGCATCTGTCTTGCCAAGTCGTCAGTTCTTTCTCGAGTTACAATAAGATTCCTCCTTAAAGCACTGGTTTCCTGCCTTGAAGCGTGTACTTCGGCCCATAATTCACCTAGTAATTGGGCCAATAGGTCTATCTCTGAAGTCTCCATAACGCCCAGGCAGAGAGTAGTAGAGGCTTCGCGTTCTGTTACGCTCACCTGGTCTCTGCTGAGGCGTTGGGGCACGGTTGCAGCCCTCCCGGGAGTTAGAGCACCCTCGTCCAGTCTTTCCCTCTGCAGATAAGTTGTGAGCAGCGGTAATTGGTGACACTGCTCCTGTGTGGATATGAGAAAACGTGAGTGCACTGATCAGTGATTATTTTGCCTCTCAAACCCTTCTACGCAAGGTGCGATTTCTGTGGGCATGTAACGGCCCATAAGGCTCACCTGTTAATGATTGATGGTAAGCTCTCCATCCTGCTACTTCTGGCAGTGCCCGTCTCCCTGGGGATTGATCTGTGATTTACCCTTCTTGGTATCTCATATTGCTGGAGACAAATGTTATTGCTGGGGAGAAATACAGTAATGAGGGCTTCAGATCTGTGGTGGGCAAGATGCAGAAGTTAGGACTTGGGGATCGAGTGCTTATCAGAGAGCCGGGGGCGGGGTCGAGTTAGTGATGTGCGGCCGGCACCGGACTGGCTGGGTGGGGGTCGGATGCTTGATGGCAGTTTAGTGGAGATGAATAGGTGTGTCCCGTGGGCCTGGTACTGTCTCACTCTCTGTTTTGGGCACATTCCCGAATGCGATACTGAGGATTTGCAACATTGCAGGGACAGAAGGGAAATGTACTTCCGTGGGAACAAGGCTCAACAGAGCCAGCAGGCAGTGTGGAAAATAGGTCTTGGGAGCCTTGAAAGTGGACAGTGAAGGTCTGCAAGTTACAAAATGGAGTCGAGGGTTATCGGTTTTCTAGTGTCTCCCATCTACTTCTAGGCACTACAGAGTCTCTATATGTTGTACAATGGCACGGTTTATTCCCTCCTTGTGTACTATATCGCTTTGTATGGGTTTCGTCTTATATGGAAGTGCGTAGGAGGGTGGGATTGGCTCATTTCCATCCCAACAGGTGCTATAAACTATGCACACGAACTTGGGGTGGCAAGTCGTGTTGGCTTTTCATCAAAGGGCTCAGGCGCTCCTGCACTGTCCAGGTAAGCGTTACAGAATGCAAAGCCCACATTACCAATCTCTGGCCGAGCGTCATGGAGACCTCTGAGGTGGATCAGTTAGCCCATGTACTGGGGGACCTCAGGGCTGAAGTACAGGCGGCCCATTTTGAAACTAATGCTCTGAGACGGGGGTTGGGGGTTAATAGGATCGTACAGACCAGTTGGCTAGGTAACTTCTCCAGGTATAGGCAGGGCATGTCCCGTTGCCAGCAGGGCCAGTACCACAAGCAGCTCCACCTGTCCCAGTCCAGGTCTACACCCCAGCCGTGGTTCTTTTGGCTAAGCCAGAATATTTCTTAGGGGAACCACTGAAGCTTGCAGCCTTTATGAATCAGTGTAGGCTTCACTTCATCTGCAAACCAACTGGTCGATTCCGTTGGTGATTCGGGACGAGCCTATCCTATGTAACTTCCCTAGGTTCAAATGCAAACTGGAAAAACTATGTACTCGCAAAATGCAAGGTGAGTCCCTTGACAACGAGTTGTTATCCTTATGTCAGGGGTCGCAGGATCTCCTTGCTTACATCGCCACTTTCACCAAACTGGTAGCAGAAACCAACTGACCTGAAGAGAAATGAACCACACTCTTCTATAGGGACCACAGGGTATAACTGAAGGGCCTGCTATCCCAGTTGTTCTTATTTGCCCTCAGCAGCCCCAGAGAATGCACGCCTTCGAGGTGTATGTAGACAGCTCTGCGGTGGGCAATTATTATTTTTTTTTAAATCATTTTTATTCATTTTAACAACAAAACCAGCCAAACTAAAGCAAACAATACACAACAGTCATTGGTATAACAATAGTATGATATGTTCATCATTTCCTGTTACCCCCCCAAGCTTATTCCCTTTCATCATTCTCTATCATATCCTCTAAGAGTGTATCCCCTTCTACCCTCGTCGAGGAGTCCTCTTTTCCAGAGTCGGTCTCTGCCGACTCAAATAGTTCTGCCACCAGCTGCCTCCAGGCCATTAATGCCTCGCCTAGGTCCTCCCAACCCCTATTAACTGCCTCGCCCCACACCGCTGTTTCAGCATCCACCCACTTCTGGAGATCGCGCCACCACACTTCCACTCTCTGTCTAATGGTAGCCTTCCGGCCCATAGCAATTCTGCGCTTGGCTAGTCTGTAGGCCAAGTCCTTCAGGTTACTAACATGTCTCATCTTGCGCGGCCTAGGAAACCCACCTACCATGCACGCCCATTTCACTTCCAGTTTGATCCCTTTCTCATTCAGGCAGTGGGCCACCTCCCTCCAGAATCACAGTATTTCAGGGCATGCCCAAAACATGTGTATCATGCCAGCATTCACCTCTCCACACTTAGGACATGTTTGCATCCCCGCATTCTTGAATCTTGCAATCCTCTGAGGGGTCAAGTATGCCCTGTGGGTAACATACAACTGGATCTGCTGCAGTCTTCATTTCTAGACACCTTTTTGTGATACCTTTGGGCTCTTACCCACAATCCGTCACCCATAGGTTCCCCAGCTTCGTCCTCCCAATCCCGTCTCAACTGAAGTACTTCCTTACCCACCCTGGACATGAGTAGTTCATAAATCCAGGAGACCTTGTGCCTCCGTCTGATACGTCATATGTTTCTATGACCGTGTTGGGCTGACCCTCCAGTACTATGTCTGCCCATATATCTTTCACCATCCACACCAATCTTGTATAAGTGATATATTGACCCCAGCATAGACCGGTGTTTCCTACTAGCGTGTCAAACTCCACCACCATCCCATCCTGCCACATGTCCCCCAACGTTGCGATGCCCTCAGTTCCCAAAGTTTCCAGATTGTCTTCCTCAGTTGCTCATCCACCCCAGACAATGCGGTGGGCAATTATATGGACTATGCAGTGGCTTGTCGAATTGGGCTTCTGCTCCGGAAGAGACCAACAACAGACAATGTGGTTGCCATGGATCGAACACCTTTAACATCGGGTCCTGTTACCCAGTGCACAGAGGAAGTAGTGGTACTGTGCCATTATGGACACTGAGAGACTATCGCGTTTGATCTCATCAGCGCCCCACAGTTCCAGGTTATCTGAGGAATCTCTTGGCTGGAGGCCCATAACCCAAGCATTGATTGGCAAGCAAGAACCATAACTTTTTCCAAAACCTGTAGCTGTACGAGTTACTACCAAACACCATTGTCTTCTTCCCCACCCACTGGGTCCTGGCTGGTCCTGGCAATCATGGGGAGTTTGCCCATCGAGTACAGTGAGTACCAGGACGTCTTCCAGAAAGAAGAAGCAAACACACTGCCCCCCACACTGGCCCTACAATTGCCAGATCAACGTTATCCCTGGGTCTGAAATGACAGGTAGCCGTCTCTATGCCCTTACGGAGCAGGAAAACAACCATCTACGCACATACCTTGATCAAAACCTCTGGTACGAGGAATTTTAGAGCTGATGTGGCATCTGGGTGGCATCTGGGTGGTGCATGGACCGGCTTCGATCTCGTGGGAAAAAGGGCATACGACTACTATCATATACTTGTAGCCATTACAAGTTTGGAGCATATCCACATAGTCAAATATGCAAATGCTGAAATGGTCCAGTAGGATGGGATATTGCTCCACTCACCATTCTCAAAGTGTGGCCAGCTGTGAACGTTTGAAATACAAGACAATTTCTTATGGAATTTGCGGTGTTCATTTAAATTAGGGACAAACAGCGCCTCTTAAATTAGCACTGAAAGACATTCCCATTTTATGTGTGCTGGGTAATACAGCTGTTCTAGTATTACTGTAAGCAGCCCTCGGGCATAACAGATTTCCCTGTGCTGACCTGCCATCACATCGCTTCTATGGGGGACATTGAGCACCCCCTTCTTTTCTTCAATTCCTGCACCTCTGGTGGTGCCCGTCCCTGCAACTCAATACTTTGCTCTATGGGTAGCGTATTAAATCCCTCCTTCATCACCATGTGGCGTGCAATGTCAGATACTTTTGGGAAATATGCTGCCCTTTGTGTTTCTAAATCAGTTGCCTCATTGCTGCGAGATATCAGATCTGCACCTCTAGAGGTTCAAGCGTGTCTATGAGTCTTTCTATTAATGGCACATGCTGTACTGGTGGGCCATCTGTGCTCAAGAAGCCCCTCCTTTTCCATTGTCACAGTCCTGCATGTACTGTCGCTATCACGTAGGCGGAGTCAGAATACAGTTACCGTCTCATCCTCATTCGCTTCAAGCGCCAAAATGAAAGCAGCCAACTATTTCAATGCTGTCATTCTCTCCTGCCTTCACTACTGCCCCCTGCCCCCAGAGCATTTAACATGAGGTACATCATCATAGCAATCAGTGTAGGTAGTACAATCATGCACATGATTTCCCTACTTTCCTGTTTCTGCTATGAATCTGGCTAGGTTCACTACTCAATACCTAACAATTTTAATCAATGGATTTGATATAATGACTTGATAGCCGGAGGCTCACTGTGTCGTCAGTGTACTTTTAGGCTTTTCAAGGATTGTGAAAAGAACATGTTCAACATATAATGTGACTAAACATCCCACAGTTAGGCTGGCTGATTTCTCAATTGCAAAGACTGCTGCAGCCAATGCTTGCTCATATAGGTAATGGCCTCTCATTATGGGATCTGAGATCCCACTGTAGAATGTTAATTGTTTGTAGCCCATAGAATCTTTCTGTGCAAAGATAGCCGTCATCACTACTCCGTTTGAATGGGAAAACAGAAAAAAAAGTTGTCTTCATACTCAGGAATCCATAACACTGAAGCTGTGCTAATTGCTAGTTTCAACTCATCAAAGGCATCTATCATCTCGCCTGTCCAGGCTATGTCACTTTTGTCCTTTTATGCTTCTTTTAGCCCTTTTAAGAGTGGCCTGACATATGTGCTGTAGTTAAAAACCAATGCCCTACAATAATTACCCAGGAATTGCTATAATTCGTTCACTGTCTCCGGCCTTTGTGTTTTCATAATGGCTTCCACTCTTTCAGGTTTCACGTTCCTTCCTTCTTTTGATATTAGCTGGGCTATGTATAGGACCTCTTCCTGACAGCATTGTAGTTTCTCTTTGTCCACTTTGTGTCCTTTTTCTGCCAGTGCAGTCAACAATTTCACAGAGTCTTTCCTGCACTCTTTCTCTGTGGTGCTGCAGACTAAGATGTCATCCACATATTGGATCACAGCACTGCCAAGTTGTACATTTCCTAAGTATGATATGATATGACATGATAGGTATATATAATGCGCCTTTACACAAGTGTTTCTAGGTGGCACAAGACAATAGAAGGAGGGTAGACAGAGGGATCATACAACAAATGATCTTACTAGGCCTCGTGACATTCAGATCCTGCAAGTGCAACGAGAAGGGCAGGGGAGAGGGTGTGGGGAGAAGTAGAAGGGAGGGGTAAGAGGGGAAGTGCAATCAGGGTAGCAGGGCTCTGAGTAAGTGCGGGGTGGGAGAGGACTACACAGGTGCAGTCCAAGACCGGAAGTGCTAGGTAGGCCAGAAGGCAGTGCAGGGTGTCTGTCAATGGGGGGGTGTGGTCTCTGTGTGACTCTTGAGGGCAACCACGCCACCAGTCAGAGCGATCAGACAGGTAGATTAGCAAGGGAGAGGGAGAGAGAAGGAAGAAGAGAAGAGGAAGTTCTTGAGCAGCTTCTGGAACTTCAGGTAATCCAGCACAAGTCTGGGATTGGCAGGGAGGCCATTCCGGAGGGAGGTGCCTGCAGAGGAGAGAACTACTCCCACACTCTGTTTAGAGAAGCGTCTGACCCACAGAGAGTTTGAGGTAACTGAGCGCAGGGCTCTAGATGGAAGGTATTTAGGAAGAGAGTGTTGGATATAGAGAGGACCACAGCCCCAGAAAGCCTTGTGGAAATGCAGAGGGTCTTGAACTTGATCCTCGCGGCCAAAGAGAGCCAGTGGAGAGATTTCAGAGCTGGAGAGATGCCGTCCATGAGCTAGAGGAAGATTGAGAAAGAGACTTGTGCAGTAGTCCAGCCTGGAGAGAACCAGAGCTCTGGAGACAGTGAGCTTCTGGGGGAAGGTGAGAAAAGGTAGGGTACCTCTGAGGAGGTGCAGCTAGAAGTGGGCCTTCTTGGCAAGGTCCGTGATGTGTGGGGAGAAGGAGAGTGTGGAGTCAAAGAGGACACCAAGGTGTTTTGCCTCACAGGAAGGTGTGGGGAGTGGGCCTAAGGAGGGCATCCAGAGCGAGAGAGGAAAAGCAGCAATAGGGGTCCCAATGAGAAGGATCTCTGTCTTAAAGGCATTAAGGCAGAGGTCGTTATAGGCACGGCATACCTGAATAGTGGATAGACAGTCAGGAATGAGCAAGGAGGGAGAGGAGGCTGAGGGTAGCCTTAAAGAGAGCTGAGTGTCATCTGCATAACACTGAATGTTAGAGGAGAAAGTCGAGATTGAAGAGCCAGGCTGAGAGAATAGAGGTTCACACTGAGACGGTTGATCAGGGTGGCATGATTGACTGTGTAAAAGGCACAAGAGAGGTCAAGGAGGATAAGGACAGAGTAAGAGCTGGAGTCAAGGTTGGAGAGCATATCTTTACAAGAGTTCAGGAGAGCAGTTTCTGTGCCTCTGGACGATCTGAAGCCAGACTGATGGTCATGGAGATAACCTGCAGATTCAGTTTGGAGGTTTAGCTGAGAGATAGCCAATTTCTCAAGTAGTTTGCCCAGGAAAGGAGTGATATAGTGTTGTCCTTATTGTTTCTAGAGGAGCAGGGGAGCACCTGTTTGGATTACACTTTCATAGACAGCACTTGTCTAGAAACATCATCAGGTGTTATAGGAGAAAGAGAGGAGAAAACGAGAGGAGAGGGTGGCCTGAAAGAGGTAGAGGGAGAGAGATGCGGAGAGGAGGATAGCATGGACAGGATGTCCTTAGTTTAAGTGGTGAGATGAGAGGCCAGGGCCGTACAGAAGGCCTCGGAAGGAACAGGAGAGGTGGAGACTGCAGTCGGATTGGCCAGCTCCTTACAGATTTTAAAAGGTTTGCCTGTGCTGTCAGAGGCTGCAGAGACGATGGCTTGAATGTGGACCCTCTTCTTGGAAAAGACAGAGAGTCTGTATTGCCTTTGGAGCAGGCGGCAGGCCAGTTTGTCAAAGGATGTGTCAGAAGCTCTCCATTTCCACTCAGCCACTCTGCACTTGCACTTCAAAGCGGCCAGGTTGGAGTAATATCAAGAATTGCACTTGGAGGCAGGCTTCGGACAGATCCTCATGACAGGGGCCAGGATATCGAGAGCATTGGAGATATAGAGATGAAGGATGGAGAGGGCTGTGTCAGATTGTGAGTCCGCTGCAGGGGTAGGAGGAGGAGAGAAAGTAGAGGCAAAAGCGGCAACTGTCACTCGCTTCATAGGTCGAATGACCGTGAAGGAAGGTAGCAATTAGGTTTTGCCAGGGGGACAGATAAGTTTCAGGTGAGAGGAAAGCAGAAAGTGGTCAGTCCAGGAGAATGGAGTAGTGAGAGGGTAGAGAGGGGGATGTCTAAGGAGATAAGAACATCCAAGGTGTGTCTGGCTGAGTGTGTCGCACCAGAGGTAAGAATAGAGAGGGAGCAAGAGTTGTTAAGGTTGCAGAAAGGCCCAGAGTGGTCAGAGGAGTCCAAGTGGATGTTGAAATCCCTGAGGAAGAGAAGCTTAGAGGTAGAGCAAGGAGAGAGGAGGAGAGGGCAGCCCATTCAGAGAAGAAGAGGGTGACCTAGCCAGGTGGCCTGTAGAAGGAGGCCAGAGTTAGAGAGAGGCCATATAGATAGAGATCCTGGAGACCATGCATTCAAAGGAGGAGCAAGCAGAGGCGGGGACCCACTCAGGAAAAATCAGGGCAACTCCAGCCCAGCTCTGGGCCAGCTGGTCCTTGGTTCAGAGAGGATCTTGTAGCCCTCAGGGAAGACAGTGTCAGAACATGTGACAGTTCTGGCCGTGAACCAAGTCTCAGTGAGAGTGAGAACATCCAGATCAAGGTATTCAAAGAGGTGGCAGATGTCAGAGGAGTGTTTGACAGGAGAGCAAGCATTGAGAGTAGCTACATGGACCAGGTTGCTACTTTTGAAAGACTTCAGGTACATGAGAGAGGTACACTCAATTGAAGAGGCAGAGGGGCCCAAGAGAGGGCAGAGGTAGAAGGAGGGGACAGATGGCCCAGAGAGGAGGAGGAAGAGAAGGGTGCCAGAGAGGAGGCAGTGGAGGGGGAGGTGAGTAGCAGAGGAGTCAGAGAGTTGGTAGAGGTAGTGCTAGGTGGCAAAGGGCCCAGAGAGAAGGCAGAGGGGAGATCCACAGAGGAGGCAGGACAGGTGGTAGATAGATTAGCAAGAGAAGGGAAGACGTTGATAAGACGTAAGAGATACCTATCCAGGTGGAGGAGGATGGGCTAAGTGCCCTGGCCCCTGA
The DNA here is from genome assembly GCF_040938575.1 of Ambystoma mexicanum. NCBI lineage: Eukaryota > Metazoa > Chordata > Amphibia > Caudata > Ambystomatidae > Ambystoma > Ambystoma mexicanum. The sequence goes on from NC_090925.1 coordinate 727,270,536, forward strand.
CGGTCCCATTTAGATAGACATTCATGATGGTTTTGGAAGACAGGGATGATGCCAAGAGGACCAACCATCTTGTGCCACCATTAATGGGAGATAAAGAGAAAAGGAGAGCGAACACCGACCATATGTAGGATCCATAGGTTGGGAGAGAGAATGACAAAGAGGATGTCGGTAAGAATCTGTCTGGTGGAGGCACTGACGTGGGTGTCAGTAATGGGGAGGCCTGGATTGGAGACCAGGATGTCGTTCTTGAACTTCTTCCTTCCAGGCATCGTGAGAGGGATAGGATAGGTGATAGAAAAGCAGTTAGAGAAGATGGGTGAGACCGAGAGCACCAAAGAGGGGTTTACGTAGAAATCAGAGGGAAAAGCGACAGGGAGGAGAGGAAGCACAGCACAGAGCTACGCCACACAGGATGCACCGGGTGGGGACATAGCGAGGTGTGGGGGGTGACACAGAGGGAGGCACAGTAAGGAATGCAACAGAGAGGCACAAGCACGTAGACTCAACAGTGGGAATGAACACGGAGGGGTAGGGGCAGAGGAGGCAGACAACTGGGAGCAGCAGGACTAGAGAGGGGGGCATCTGAACAACAACCAACAGTAGCCGAAGTGGGCACACAGATGAGCAGGCACCTAGAAGGGGGAGAAAGGCCTAGTGGTCACGGACAATACCAACAGGAAAAACACAGAGGTAGACCCTAGGGAGGAAAAAGAGCCTAAGGGGCACAACAAAAGCAGAATGTAAGTACAACCGACAATAAACCAGCAGAAACATGCGGGGGGGCCTAGAGAGGGTAAAAGGCCTAGAGGGCACAACAGAAGCAGAGTGAAGGATCAGCATCGGAACAAACATCGAGAGGGAGAAAAATGCAGAAGAAACAGTAGGGAACACAAAGTGAGGCAACCGTGAGAGAGGAAGCCTATTGGGTGCGCGGAGACAGTGTACATTGAGACAAGCGTTTAAGTGGAAGTACGCGTGAGGGCAGAGCAGTTTAGTAGAGAGCAGTAATGGCTGCTCCCCTTCTGAAGCAACCTGTTGAAGACCAAGGGTGATTCACAGTACCCCTGGGGTAAACGGGAATGCTGCAGTCGGATTCCGCGATAAGTGAACGCGGTCAAATATTGTGACTCTTCATCTAAGGGAATTGAAAAAAAAAATTCTTTAAATCAATCACTGTTAAATATTTAGCTGTAGACGGGATGTTACATAATATTTTGTCAGGATCTGTCACTATAGGAAATTCTGCCTCAACAATATTATTCTGGGGTTGTAGGTCCTGTATAAATCTGACCCCCCTGTCGTCTTCTTAATTGGGTACACGTTCCTATTGCATGATTATGTAGTCACTAATATCTCCTGTCGCACTAGGGCACGATGGTTTCATAGATAGTCTTGTCAGGTTCTTTTGACGTGGGATACTGTTTTGCTTGTGGTAAAATGGCTACCTTCTTCAGTTTAGTTTTGACTGCTCCCACTCCTTTTAATAGACCAATATCACACGGACTGCTGGTCCATAATGAACTTGGTACGTGTACCAAATCCTCTTGGGTAAAGGATGGTACTTTCCTCACCAATGACATTCTCTGGGGACTCTCCCTGTCCTCTATTTGCAACTGGTATGTGAGACTGAAGGCAAACATCATCTCATCATCTGAGTTCTCATCTGTAAACAATTCTACATTTGTCAAGTCAGTCAGCCTGTGTACTCAGTCAGGCGCTATTACTGTGCTCCAATTCATCCCTTTGTAATCTACTCCATGAAAAATCACTGTGTCCTGTCTTAATACGGCTGCTTCTAGCTCAATTGGAATAATCTGTCTTTCTTACGTCCGTGGGTACTTCTGGTCCGAACAAAAACTCTGCTGGTAGACTAAATACTTTGGGCCTCATTACAAGTTTCGCGGAATGGGTTAATGGGCTCCGCTAATGCAGGCGGACCCGTTAAACCCGCTCCACAAATTACGAGGTCCCCTCATGGGACCCGGTAAGGATGCCTAGTAAAACCAGGCGTCGTTACCGGGTCCCGCGAGGGGAAGAGGGAACTAACAACGGGCTGGTCGTAATTGGCCCGTTGTTAGCTCCCATTCCCATTGAGCCCTATGGGGGCTCCGATGGAAATGGGGAAGGTCCGGGCCGGGTTCCCAGAGGGAGGAATTACCGGGCCCTCCGAACTCGGAATGGCCCGGTAATTCCCCATTCTGGGAACCCGGTAAGAGAGCCTGGTTTGGCGGTAGCCATGGTAGCTTCCATGGCTACCGCCAAACTCATAATGAGGCCCTTTGTCTCATTTTCGTGGAAGCCAAGCCAATAGATCATGTACTCAAAAAGGAATACTTTTGGGTTTAGTGGCACCCCTCTCTGTGCTTTCTAACCATAAAATGCTGTTATGAGTTATTGTGCATTTACATAATGGATCCCTGGGGTAGAACATATTATCCCCTTTTCAGTCAATGAGATCGTCATGTTTAGTTTACTCATCAAGTCTCTCCCCAATATGTTAATTGGTGTCTTCGAGAATATAATAATGGCATTGACAAGTCATGTTCTCCTATATTGATAGGTAGTTTGTCTGTAAAAGAAACCATCGTCGTAGCCCCAGAAAACACTTGCACATCCATGGAAAGGCCTGACATTGGGAATTTTCCCTCTCTAACACCCCTAGAGGTTCCTCTTGTGGGTCTGTTGTAACCGATAGGATTTAACACATCAAGTTTTTCTGTGGGCTGTCCTATTGTGGATACATATTCAGTGCTGTACCGGTGAAAGGATTCCCTCCCACTACTGTCATACCCCCCATTCTAGGTGTAGGTGTCTGCAGTAATTGCCTCCCACAGTGCCACTGTGTTCTGTTTTGCTGGTGCCTGTACCTGCGTTGGTGCTTGCTGTGTCTGAGGTTACATTGCCTTTTGCATCTGCTGTATTTGTGGTGCTGGTGTCTGATACTGTGTGTGATCTTGGGCATAATATTATGGTGGTTCTGCCTTATACAGTGGAGGTATGTTAGCCCCACCTCTTGTGTCTACTGGTTCCCAATTCTGTTGCATTCCTCCTCTACTTATGCATACACGTGAAATATGCCCCATTTTCCCACATGTCCAGCACTGTCTTTCGGTGTCCTTCGTATCTTGGATGCTCTTCATTAAACCCTCCTTGTGGAGCTTGGAATCCAAACCCTCTGCCCCTGGGTGCAAACCCTTGTCCTCAGGGATAATAATTATACTCTCTTCTTCCTGCAACATTTCTGTTCATTCCTGTCTGTGCTTGCTGCGCTCCTTGTGCATTATAACCTTCTCCCTCACTTGTCAATGCTGCTCCTTCCACTGTCAGTTTTGACCGTTTTCTCATAATCAACTTTGCTTCCTCAATCAGAAATTTGTTCATTCAGGAACATCATTATAAAAGAATGGAGAACACTTTGACTGTTACTATATGATTGCAATGTTTATATTATGCAACACTGCACTGTCTTTATGAGCAACAAACTACGTAATAAGCTACTGTATTAGCGCCTTGAAAAAGCCAAAGGAAGGGTGAAACACACGCAAGTGCCTCCTAGCAGAGTTATGTTGGCACCACTCTAAGCATAACCTATGACCTAGGCACACAACTATTGTCAAATCTCTGAATAAATACACTGAAACAAATGAATTAAAACCCAAAAAATGTGTACTCACTAATAAGTGTATATTGAAAATTAATAAAGAAAGACATTTGTGAAAACTGTTTATATCAAAGCGCACAGGCTAACATAGAATCTTACACTCATACCAATTAAACCCATAGACCGGTCGGTGAATATCGGTCTCTATGTAGCCATGCGGCCACTGACTTCCACATAGCTTGGAACAATCAGAAACCACATAATTAACTAAAATAAAGAAGGGGATAGAGTGCACCGACTAATAAAATTCCCCAACCTCAAACAAAATTGATTATCAATTACACTTCTTTTTGCCTTCTTCCCTGGAGTGCTATGTTTGGTATATGTCTCAGGAGTTGTTTCATTTGGCATTACTATACATATTGTACTGGTGTTAACATCAAGGTAAACATGAAAGGCTGGTCCTGCCAGGCTGTACTTGCTATAGAGTTTCACTGTGAACCAGTAAATAAAGTACAGATACAAAAAGAAGAAAACCGCTATTCCTATCATGATTGCAGGGGTGTCTACCTTTTGCAGATACCTTTGGGTATACGATCTTCTAGGCGCTAAAAGAAAATGTCTCATCTTGTTCAATGGGTAGATCTTTCCATCAGGGGAAATCTTACTTTTGTTTCTTAAAAAGAGCAAGTGTCTACAAGAAGAACCTGGTTAAAAGTGAGAGGAAGTTTCTTTCTAGAACAATATACATCTTGATGTTAAACAATAATACAGTCAGACAGATATTCCAGGCTCTTAGGAAGGGATAAGTGTTGTGAGAAACCTAGGAGTGTTCTCACATATACTCCCCTGAGATCCTCTATGCAGGTGGCCAGGAAAAGGCCGTCGCTTTTGGATCCTGCCCCTGTGGGTTGCCAAGCGAGGGAGCATCACCTTGATAGATGGTCCTCTGGGATTGGAAGTAGGTTGACTATAGGTGGGACACAGTATTCCATATCTAGCTTTACAGAAGATACCCCTGTACCAGAGAGGGTTATGGGATACTGTTCATCTGGTTCCATGGTTTCTGAGAAAGGTAGGAATTGGTATCACACCAAATATGTTAAAAAGAAGATAAAGGATAGTGATGAAAACATGGGAATATATCTCAGTATCCCCTTTATCCTCAGGATAGTCAACTGGATCTTTCCTCGACCTTCATAAGTCATTATAAAATTGTTCTACTTCACTCCCCCCTTAATGTGTATAACAATACTGAGACGAGGAAGAAACAACTAGGAGCTGTGAAGATTACCTCTGTTGCCTATCAAGTACTGGGACAAAGAAGAGACCTGAAGGTCAGGCATGTCCTGTTGAGTTGCTTAATTATGGTCAGGCAAGTCAGGCAATGCAAACCCTTGACTCGTACCTGCAACCTGTTAGACAGGCACAGGTGAATAAAAGGTGGCGTCATCAGCAGCTGTTAAAGAGACTGGGGAAACCTGAGGAGCAGAAGGACCAGAGTTAAAGCCATGCAGGAAGAGAAGCTGAGATGCCAGTATGCCACAAGAAGCCCTGGGGTTCCTGCTGCAGGGTGACCACTGACCGGAGACCCCAAAACAGGGTAGGCGAGCAGCAGTCGCTGCAGGAAGGCGAAAGCAAATCTCTGCATAACAGCCGGCAAGTGCAAATTTGACTGCTCCTCCGAAGAGGAAAGCAGAAAGGAGGAGCTGCTGATAGTGGGTAAGTGTCTGGGACACTTTAAATACCTGGGGCACTCGAAGGAGACTGAACAAGCAGTAACGGTCAATTGAATTAAGCAAATTATGTTACTTATGTTGAATGCTGAACTGAATGAAAGGAAAGAAAATAGCTTAGCGCAGTGAATGAAACAAACCACATTACTTATAATAAATACCGATCTGAATGAAAAAAGTAACAGTTACCTAGTGCATTGAATAAAAAAAACTAAGTTACTACATTGAATACCGAACTGAATTAAACAAGTGAAAATAACTTAACATAAGGAATGAAACCAACTACGTTGCTTCTAATGAATATCTAATTAAAACAAATAGGTGAAAGGAACTTATGGTGACTACCAGACTGAATGAACTTGTCAGATCTTCTGTTCTCTTGACTGGCGCAGAGGCAGCACAAACACATTCTCCCTGTTGGGTCTTGGCATCTGGGATATGACAACCACAGGTCACTGTAACCCTCTGGGGAAAGAGGGTTAGGGTCCATTGAGTGGATAGGTAAGGGGAGTTCAGGGTAACCGAGAATAGGGTTAGGGGAGTTAAAGAGATGGGTAGGGGGACATTAAGGAAACATGCTCCTCAGCTCCTTCTCCGGCTCCTGACTGCAGTGACTCTGCCCTTGCACGCTCACATGCCACATTCATACCGTGTGCCCACAATAGCTGGGAGACTTTGTGCTCAACAATAACTGGGAGCCTTGTGCTGGAGCTCCTATCCAGTAAGCAAATACTGGGAGCCTTTGTGCTGGGGCTCCTAACCAGTAAGCACCTGAGCAGCTGTGTGCTGCCCAAAACTGTACCAGAGCTTCTTCTCAACCCTGGCATCCACCCCACATTACTTCATGTAAGACAGTCCCCTGCATTTACTCCATGCAGAGAAAACATATCCCCCACAGTACCCCATGCGAGGTTGTGCGCCAAAAACAATATGCAAATAAACTTAGCATTGTGTTTTGCTTGCGTCCCAGGTTCTCCTGATCTGTTCGTGTTGCTGGGCCAATGCAACGCCACTCGGCTCCGTTCGCCGCTGAAATTACCAAAGTACTGGTCAGTAAGTGTGAGTGCTAGGTTCCGCTCCGGTTAACGCTCCCTAAAAGGTTAATAGCTTAGTTCCAGGCTATCGGTTCGCCGCGGTTAACTTCACCAACACGGACGAAGCAGAATACCCCCAAAGTACAAGCTAGGAGTGGTTAAGGCATGCGTATCATGCAAGGGTTAAACATGCATTGTCTTTTCATGTCTCCCCGTGTCTGTGTCTCTGTGAGCAGTTAGCGTTCCGCCGAAAGCGCGGTTCTCCTTCTATGAGGAAAGAACAGCTGTGCATAATAAAAGCTGTAACTTATCTTTAGTTGTACGCAGGGCGTGGGGTGTGGATTCAGGTGGGCTTGTGCCCCGCGTAGGCGTGCCTCCAGGAGCTCACAGATAGCACATCCTCTCCCTTCGTCATCCAGAATTGCGAGCGTTGTTCACTGGGTGCGGCTCTCGCATGCGCACTCATGCGAGTGTGGCAACCGGGCGTGGCTGTCTTCTTCCTAGCAGGCTCGTGCTGCACAAGGCCTACTGGGAAACGTAGTTTCCGGGCTGTTCTCCATCCCTGAGCCTTGTTCCTGCAAAACGGATGGAGAACACGCCTGGAAAACCTGGTTGGGTGCCTCAGGGCCTCACAACCCCCCCAGTAGCCTCCACAGGGATGACTACTCGCCCCACTGCCCCTACAACAGCCCCAGTCCTGACAGAACTGAAAAAAGCCACCATTATTGAATACTGTCTTAAGTGAAATAAGTAAGCTGTCCTTTATTAGAATACAAAAGCAAAGAGATGTTGTCCTGCATGAAAGCAAGACCTATATTAAGCTGAAGGAAAAAAACAAAGGTGATAAAGTTGTGAAGCTACACTTTAAGAAACTGTTTGTTGAATCAAATCTTGAACTTTGAAAGAAACCTTGAATTTTCTGGTTGCGTGACCTGTAATGGGTGGACCGTGTGGTCTGAAACTGTGACTTGATCAGAGAACGTCTTTATGTCAACAAGAAAGCTTGCTGAAGTTAAAGCAGGAAACCAAATATTGATAAACACCAGACTTGGGGACGGGAACCCTGAGTTATACAAGCTCATCTTAGAGACTAAAGCTTCAAGATACTTTCTTTTGATATTAACATTAAGCTTGGGGAAGGGAACGTGTCCTGGAACTGTGTTATCTTGGAACTGTGCTGAACTTGGGGAAGGGCATCCTGACCTTTATAGAACTGTATTTCATTGAATACTCAAAGAAGGAGAAACTGAATGTTGTGGTAAACTTATTGACATTTGGGAAAGAAAGCTGATGAAGTAGCTCAGAACTTTATGTTTGGAACACTTTTTGAATTATGGTTGCTGTCCCTAGACATTGTTTTGTATTAGTTGTGAGGGCAAGTATAGGATTTAGACATAGACAGACTTTTACGTTGAACTTACTGACACTTACATTCCTTCGTTTATTTAGGTATGGAAATCCCTACTTAGAATAGGGCAAGTTAGGTCTTACTCCATCCTGACGTTTTCCTTAATAAAAGATTGTTCAACTTTCAATCTCCTTCCATGATGCCAACCTCACAGTGTTCACAAAAAATGACCAGACTAGGAAAAATAGAATAGCTATGGGGAACATTTGTTATTTCTCTTTTACTTTGGAAGGGCCATGCTTTATTTTTAAATAAGTGATTTTAACGGATGTTGTAGCAGCTGTTATTTTATGTAAGAAAAAACAATTTTTCTTTATTTTTCTTGTTGCTGATTGCCTCTCATTATCGATCTTGTCTGAGGTCTTTGCATATCTTCTTCACCTTTGGGCTCAGTATTCACGGACAGGCGTCTCACCTCTAAATAGTTTCACGTCCCGGAGGTGGATCCACATGTGTCTGCCTTCCACCTTAACTGCATATGGAGTGACAGCTTCTACAGTAAAAGGGCCCTAAAAACGGACCTTGTGCCACTGTCTAATGAAGTTACGGCACAGCACCTTATCACCGGGATACAGTAAAAGGGGATTTAACAAATGTTCTGGGTCAGGTGGTTCACATTCTTCTTCTGTTGTCTTGGACCCCCACTGCCCTGTCTGCACCTGTCGAGACATTTCATTTAAGCTCTGTCATAGCTGTCAAATAATCGTGCATTTTCTTCCCCAACACAGTTGCAGCATTCTCAGCGTAAGTATGAGCTTGTGTGGGAGGAGCAATGAGAGTGTACACACAGCGCCCATCACCAGCGCATATGGAGTCAGGTGATGGTCAGAGCCTGGCTGATTATGTAAGGCAAATAGTCCTAAAGGAAGGCAGTGCAGCCAACTGTTTTTAAGAGTGTCCTTTATATTTGCAATACGTTCTTCTAAGAGGCTGTCTAGACACTCACAAATGCTGTTTGCTTGTGGATGATAGGCAGACAAGAATGTGTGCTGTAGCCCCAAAAGGATAGTGATGTGCTCAAACACTTAATTTACACACTGCTGTCCGTTGTCAGAAAGTAGCACTTTGCACTGTAAGGAGCTCATGGTGGCAACAAGTAAGACAGACACAAGTGATCACAGTTCAAGGGTGTTTAAATTGTGTGCAGGTTATAAAAAACCTAATCTAAACCTAAATCAAGAAAAGAAATACGTTTTCTCAAATAATATGTCAAGATGCGGTAGCTTGGGTCTCCATTTCCCACATTTTGCGGAAGGGGTAAGGCATATCTTGGAGCACAGCACACCCTTGAGCTTTCCTAGCACGAGTCGATAGTTCCACTTGCAGCTATGAGGAACATCGATGGCCAAGTCTCATTTCTCTTGAAAGTCACTTGCCTTCAAGGGCCGTACATTTTCAAATAACTAAACCAAAATGTTCCTTTAACCAAATGAAAGTTCTTAAGGGTGATAATGGTTCACCCCTGGGTCCCCCACTTCTGAGCGCTGACCCTTCTCAATTTGTAGCCACAATTCACGCAGGGTGATGGTTTCACCCTTGGGTCTCCCTCTTCTTGGCGCTGACCCTTCTCAATTCTTAGCCATAGTTCATGCAGGGTGATGCCTTCAACCCTGAGTCCCCCTCTTCTGGGCGTTGACCCCTCACATACCGTATATCACAATTTATATCTCAGTTCTTTTCTCTATAAATCTGAATGTCTTTTCAAACAGTTCCAGTGGACATTCCTCGGCCGGGTTCACTTTTGTCAACACACTGTTTCCTTCAACTTTAGACTTTGCCCCTTTGTTGTCAGCATCCCCCTTCCCGGGTTGACACTTGCCAACTTTACCTTCACATTCACTTTCAGTGATTACGGGATTACGGGATTCACTTCCCTTGCTTTCTCATGTGGTGGAATTCCCTTGCTTTCTTTATAGTGTCATGATCACTGCTTCCAAGGAGCTAGGACCAGCCCAACGTCCTTGGAAGCAGGCCCCTAACCTTCATCCTAGGCACCAGCCGGTCCCCACTGGGACCTTTTGGACCTTGTCCTGGCGCTGGTGGCACCAGGCTCATCAAAGTCACTGGTCCCGGCACTGGAAGCGCCGGGCTCATAATTTGTATGAAGATGCTTGGGTGGACTTACCTGCAGCAGACCATGCTGCTTACTTACCAGCCACATAGGAATCCTCTGTGAGCCGGGACTACTTTCTTACCTGGGTGGGGCAAGCTCCACTCCCTGGATACAACACTGGAACTCTTCTGGAACAGGAACTCTTTTCTTACCTAGGCGAGGCCGTGGAGGAAGACGCCTCATCACTCCAAGGCTATTTAAACCACACCCGATTGATGAAACGTGCTTCGCGTTATTCTGCATCTGCAGCAGAACGCTCACCGTGTCTGTTCCAGTTTTCTTCTTTCCGATCCTGAACCAGCAAGAACAAACGCTTACCATTCCTGTATCCAGCCTTCAGTAGCACCTGCAAAGACAAGAAACAACAGGTTAGCACGGCAACCTTCACGCGCAGCGCTTTCCTCACCTGATCCATCGGCAGCTACCATCTCTTCGCTGCTCCTCCGCCTGTGAAGACAAAAGCATAGTTATTTCTGTGTGGAATTACTTACCGGCACTCCGGGAATTCCGGTTTTCTTCAACGCTGCAATCCTGCACCTGAAAGACAAAAGAAGAGACATTAGACAGGTATTTTACTTACGCGCCATCGCGCCCGCCACAATAGGGCGCCTGCAAATACTCCGGCGTTTCCAGCGTCTCTTCAACACCCGAACTCACAACTGCAAGGGAAAAGAGACAGTTAGAGAGCTTTTGAAAAGCAGGCAACCGGCATTTACTTACGCATTTCCAAGCGCGTCATTCCAAGACTCTGGCTCGAACTTCGGCTTTCTTCACACCATCTTCTACCTCAAGAGCCCTGCAAGACAAAGAGAAAAAGCATTATACAGAGCCCTGTTCCACATTAACGTGCCCACGCACCTAAAGACTGTAAGGACTTAAAAGGTGTCCAGAAACTCACCGTTCGTGCAGTTAACGACGGTAGCAATCCTCTGATGTCAAGAGGCCTACGTTTCACCCACTGAAGGAACTGGCAACGGCACCCTGCACCAGACGCAGATGGAGAGTCCAGCATTCACCTATCTAAGGTGAGCACGTTGACCTTGGGGCTCCACGGAAAAGCGAGGAAGGGAAAGGGAGAGAGATACCCGACAACCCCAGATCATTAACCCCATATTCTTTCACCTGCAGATATCTCACTCTTCGAGTTAGACACACAGTGCGAAGAGGCTCAGCCCCGGAAGCCAATCGAGTCCTGCACTTCACTTTTCGAGTCACAGACACCATCCTGCCAAGACCGGCGCCTCCGTGGGAATCAGGTGAGCGTTACAATAGTTCGTAGATCAAAGGCTTTCGACTGTACAGGGATTTTGCTTGACCTCCTGTATGACCACTTTGACCCATATTTGCGGCTCTCCTATGGCCTTCTGGTTACTGTAGTTTCACTCAGACGGGGATCAACCAGTGTCTCTCGAGTTAGCCCCCACGTGGTGCCGGTTCCCTCTGCTGGTTTCCCCTCAACACATTTACAGTTCTTTGAACGTGGTCCAACTTTCCACTTTGCGTCTTTCATTCACCACAGCCTGGTTCTTATCGGCTCTCCCCTCGACTCACTGGCTGTGATGAACCGCTTGGCTTTCCTCATCACTGGAGTCAAGGCCGATACCACGGTAGCAGGAGTTTCCCTTGCTCCCTCTTATCAGCATCGACACGCTCCATGTATCGTTGGCATCTGTTGCAAGCCACTTGTGCTATTGTTCGCAGTTTATTTTTCGCAGTCTTATGTTCTCTTCCACAAAGGTTCCGCGGGCCTGGGACGAAAAGGGCAAGGTCACTTCTCTCCTTGTCCCCTCTCGATTCCTGTCGCCTTTCTCAATCTCTTGAACTGCTGGGCCTGCTTAGCCGTCTCGTTGTGCTGTCTGCCATGCTCGCCTTGCTCGTACTGTGCTCTCTTGCTCCACCTTTTATCCCTGTGGGGAAGGGAAAGGCCAATCAAGTGTGTGTGATTTCAGTTAATTGCCTCACTTTGCCTGCCCTGTTGTTGAGACATGTCAGGTAAACAGTTTCATTACAAGTCCGTTGTTTTCTACATCAGGGAAAAGTGTTGATGTCGGAAAAGGGGAGAGGTAGAGTATGTTCTGCGTGGTAGGATAGGGATAAGGTGTTATCGGGAATTATAGTCTTCGTTTTGGAAAGGGGAGGGGTTGGAATGTCAGAGTATCCTACGGGACGGCATAGGGAAGGTTTTTGAAATGGACGAGAATTACCTGGATGGAGAACAGAACATAGGGGATTGTGGGAATAGTAGTGTCTGTCGTGTAAATTGGGTGTTCAGGACAAAATAACCAGAGGAATGTGAAAAAGAATGTCCAGGGTTGTTTGGGTGGAATACGAGTGGATTAGAGATCTTAGAGTATGGGTTTTATACTGAAGCTTTATTGGATATGGGTAGGAGAGTTTTAATAGGAGGGGGGAGGCAGATGTATGATAACCTAGGAAGGCCTCAGGAATTGTGTCCTCTCCTACAATACTGCACCTCACCTGGTATATTCTCCCAAGCATAACCCCATTCTCCCTGACCCAGGTGATCCTCCCTCGCTCGTCCACCCCCAGGAACTGAATTCGACAGCGATTGCTGTGTCCAGGTCACCTGGATAAGGGATTCCTGGGTTCTACTTGGGAGAACACCCCTGGGTTTTTCACAGCACAATACCCACCTTGGAAAAACCTCCCGTATGAGGAATTTCACAGCTGATGTGGCATGTGGGTGGGTGCATGGACGGGCTTCGATCCAGTGGGAAAAAGGACATATGATTACTATCATATATATGATATATAGCCGTTACAAATTTGGAGCATATCCACATAGTCGATATGCAATGCTGAAATGGTCTAGTGGGGTGGGGTATTGCTCCTCTCACCATTCTCAAAGTGTGAACAGCAGTGAACTTTTGACAGATAAGACCATTTCTAATGGAATTTACGATGTGTTCATTTAAGTTAGGCACAAACCACTCCTCCAAATTCAGCACTGCAAGACATTCCCTTGTTATGTGTGCCGGGTAATGTAGCTGTTCTAGTGCTACTGTAAGCAGCCCTTGGGGCATAACAGGCTTCCCTGTGCTGTTCTGCCGCCACATCGCTTCAGTGGGGGACAATCTGGTGGTGCCCACCCTTGCTATTCAATAATTTGCTCTATAGGTAGCGTATTAAATGCCTCCTTCATCACCATGTGGCATGCACGTGTGTATTTGTTTGGGCCAGTTTCATATCAGATACTTCTGGGAAAAATGCTGCCATTTTTGTTCTAAATCGGCTATCTCATTGCTATGAGAAATCAGATCTGCATCTCTAGTGTGCGCTGCGCACTTTACCACAGTGATAGTTGATGGAAGTTCAAGTGCGTCTATGAGTATTTTTATTAATGGCGCATGCTGTACTAGTGTGCCATCTGTGTGCGAGAAGCCCCTCCTTTTTTCCATCGTGACAGCCCTGCCTGTACTGTAGCCGCCATGTAGATGGAGCCGGAATACACCGTTACTGCCTCATTCACATGCACTTCAAGAGCCAAAATCAAAGCCACCAACTCTGCTGCTTGTGCTGAAAAATGTGATGGCAATCTTGAGCTTATTATTATTTCAAAACTATCATTCTCTCCTGCCTTCACTTCTGCTGTTCCACTGTGCCGTTCTCCAGAGCTCTGATCTATCGTCGATGACCCATCAACAAAGAATATTGCCCCTCCAGAGCATTTTCTTTAACATGATGTAGGTTATATAAGTAATCAGTGTAGGTAGTACAATCCTGCACATAATTTCCCTCCTTTACTGTTTCTGCTATGAATCTGGCTAGGTTCACTGCTCGACACCTAACAGTTTTAATCAATGGATTTGATATAATGACTTGATAGCCGGAGGCTCACTGTGTCGTCAATATACTTTTGGGCTTTTCAAGGATTGTAAAAACAGCATGTTCAACATATAATGTGACTTAACATCCCAGAGTTATGCTGGCTGATTTCTCAATTGCAAAGGGTGCTGCAGCCAATGCTTGCTCCCATAGGTAATGGCATCTCATTATGGGATCTCAGATCCCACTGTAGAATGCTAATTGTTTGTATCCCCTAGAACGTTTCTGTGCAAGGATAGCCGTCATCACTAAACCATTTGAATGGGAAAACAGAAAAAAGTCTTCTACTTTCTCAGGAATCCCTAACACTGAATCTGTGCTAATTGCTAGTTTCAACTCGTCAAAGGCAGCTATCATCTTGCATGTTCAGGTTATGTTACTTTTGTCCTTTTGTGCTTCTTTTAGTCCTTTTAAGAGTGGCCTGACATATTTGCGGTAGTCAAAAACCCATGCCCTACAATAATTGCCCAGAAATTGTTGTAATTCTTTCACTGTCTCCGGCCTGCGTGTTTTCATAATTGCTTCCACTCTTTCAGGTGTTACTTTCCTCCCTTCCTTTGATATTAGCTGGCCTATGTAAAGGACCTCTTCCTGACGACAATATTGTAGTTGCTCTGTGTCCACTTTGTGCCCTTTTTCGGCCAGTACTGTCAACAATTTCACTGAGTCTTTCCTGCACTCTTCCTCTGTGGTGCTGCAGACTAAGATGTCATCCACATGTTTGATGACCACACTGCCAAATTGTACATTTCCTAGATCCATCTGAAGCACACTGTTGAAGACTGAGGGTGTTTCACAGTACCCCTGCGGTAAACGGGAATGTTGCAGTCGGATTCTGCGTTAAGTGAAAACAGTCAAATATTGTGACTCTTCATGAAAGGGAATTTAAAAGAAAGTATTCTTTAACTCAATCACTGTTAAATGTTTTGCTGTAGACAGGTTATTTCATAATATTGTGTCTGGATTCGGCACTGAAGGATATTATGCCTCAACAATATTATTTAGGAGTTCTAAGTCCTGTTTAAATCTCCATGACCCCCTGTCGCCTTCTTAATTGGATACACCACCGTGTTGCATGATGATTCTGAGGGCACTAATATCCCATCGCAATAGGGCGGCAAAGGTTTCATAGAGTCCCTTGTCTGCTACTTTTGACATGGGATACTGTTTGCTTGTGGTAAAATGGCTTCCTTCTTCAGTTTAGTTTAGACTGATCTCACTCCTTTTAATAAACAAACACAGACTGCTGGTCCATAATGAACTTGGTACGTGTGCCAAGTATTCTTGGGGAAAGGATGGTACTTTCCTCACTAATGATATCCTCTTGGGAATCTCCCTGTCCTCAGTTTGCAACTAGTATGCTAAACATCACCTCTTCATCTCAGTTCTCATCTGTAAACAATTCTTCATTTGTCAAGTCAGTCAGCCGCAGTACCAAGTCAAGCGCTATTACTGTGCGCCAATTCACACATTTGTCATCTACTCCATTCAAAATCAATGTGTCCTGTCTTACTATGGCTGCTTCTAGCTCAAATGGAATTATCTGTCTTTCCACCACGTCCATGGGTACTTCTGGTCTGAACACAAACTCTGCTGGTAAGCTCAATACTTTGTCCTGGTATTCGTGGAAGCCATGACAATAACACATATATTCCATAAAGGAATACTTCTGGGTTTAGTGGCACCCCTCTATGCTTTCTGACCATAAAATGCTGTTATGAATTCTTGTGCATTTACATAATGGATCCCTGGGGTAGACCATATTATCCCCTTTTCAGTCAATGAGATTGTCATGTTTAGTTTACTCATCAAGTCTCGCCCCAATATGTTAACTGGTGTCTTGCGAGAATATAATAATGTCATCGACATGTGTTTTCTGCTCTAATGATAGGTAGTTTGTCTGTAAAAGGAACCGTAGTCGCTGCTCCAGGAAACCCTTGCACATCCATGGAAATGCCTGAAATTGGGCATTTTCCCTCTCTAACACAAGATCGAGTCACCCTGTATGTATCTATTTATTTATTTTTATTGCGCATGAGGACAGGTCCGTAGGCATATTAGCGCAGACATGACAAATACACATAAACTAACATAGCAGTAGTAGGCCAGGAGTTAAAAGAAAAAACATAGAATCAAATAACTAATAATGTCTTTAAGATTTTTTAAACTTGAAAGGGAGCAGCATAGTCTCAGATCAAGGGGAGGGCATGTCAGCTTTTTGGAGCTGTATAGCTGAAAGAGCCCTGTGCCACCATTTCAAGTGTAGCCGTGGGAATCTGTAGGAGACATCGTTATTATTTTTTTATTATTATTTATTTATTTATAGTATCTACAGAAATACAGAAACATATAACATATCAACAAGCAAAAGTACAGAAAAAGAATGCATGAAGACAAAAATTAAAAGAAATCGTTAAACACGTTCCAGATCTTCTCGTATGAAGACAATTTACATTTCAATTTGTAAATCAACTTCTCTGTCCTAGACAGGCAATGCATTTCCTGGATCCATTCCTCAAAGGAAGGAGGGACCCGACCTTCCCACCCACGGAGAACCAGCCTCTTGGCTACAATGAATGCCCTAAAAATCAATTTTTTTAGGGCAGAGCTAACATCAGCCTACCCAGAATCCTCACCCAGGACTACCGTCCTAAAATCCATGACAGACCCTCCACCAGAAATCCTGTCACACACGTCACAGACCTTACTCCAAAAATCTCTGGCCCACACACAGTTCCGCAGCATGTGTTCCAGCGACCCCACTTCCTTAATACAACCCCAACAATCTTCACTGTCAGACATGCCCCTTTTATGAAGTATTTCAGGACACCAGTACACGCGATTCAGAATCTTAATTTATCGAGACCTTTCACTCAGATTCAGCGAACACAAGGAGACATTACCACACATATTCTGCCAGGCATCAATATCAATCTCAGACCCAATCCTCTCACTCCATACTCTCCGCAAATTGTCATTACTCCGATAATGTGACACGATTAGCTTGTACAGCCTACTGGCTATACCACCACCCTTTCCATCAGAATCAACCAGAAAAGCATTCACATCCAAAGAGTCAGACCAGTCCACCTCACCTACAGCCCTCTTCAGGCGTCTATAAGCAGAGTCTGATAATCCATCAAAATTCCATCTCTCCCTCAGCTCAGCAGCAGTCAACCACCGATCATCATTCCCCAAATCAGAGATCCGTTTAATATCCATTAAAAACCATTCAGGCCAAAAAACTGTCCTTGAATTATCCCTAATCCTAGGATTTAGCCAGATAGAGGCATTCCTGCACTTAAATGCATCACAACCAAGCAAAGACAAGACTGTAATCCACGAGTCGCGCAAAAATAACATTGCCAGCATACTACCACCAGGAATCTTTGTGTAAGTGGTCAACAAGGCTTCCGTTATTAGATCTCAGTGTCCTTCATGTCGGCAGCCATACCAGCTGGGTTGATAGGTATCCTGGGCTGATGCCATACAAAGACGTATGCATCAAGTACAACGTGCAAAAGGAAATTCTGCTAGCTACAGGGAGCCAATGCAGAGCAAGACGTGCCTCTGCGACATGGTCCTTCCACTACTCTGGTTTTGGACAGTTTGAAGACACATTATTTCTTTTTTGTAAATGCCTTATAGCAGGCTGCAGCCATAGGCCAGTTTGGCACCAACAACTGTCCTAGCGATGGTAGCACAGTTCTCTCATGACAGAAGCAGCCTTAGCTGTACCAGGGGCTTGAGGTAGTATGATGTGGATGCTACTAGGCTACTCACGAGGGCTCTCATGCTCAACTCATGATCCATAACTACCCCCAGTGTCTTGACTTTAGGTAGGGTTGTAATACTGCATCCTGCTATCTGAAACATATGATACTCTGGGCTACGTTTTTTCAGCCGTGCTGCTGTGCCAATGATCATCAACTCCGTTTTGGCGTTGTTAAGTGCCTGATCGTTCTTCATCATCCAAGTTTGAATGATGGAGTAGACAGAGTTGATGGCCTCAGTGTCCCTGATGTAGTCTCCTGAAAGCAGGTGGAGACACTGAGAATCGTCAGCATAATTCATATATAGCACTCTTTTAGCATCTAACAGTTCGAAAAGGTGTCATGATAAATATGTTGCACAGTATATGTTATGTTATGTTATTTGGCATTTATATAGCGCTCTATATTTCATTGGTATGACCTCAAAGCGCTGGTAGGTTGATCGCCCTTGGGGACCGTAGTCCAGGTCTGTTGAGAGAGTAAGGTGTCATAGGGTGCATGGATGCACCGGTTATGTGTGCAGCTGGAACAAATGCCTGATGGTAGCTGCATCCTAGCATTAGGTGAGGTGGTATTTGATATCAGGTGAATGTGTGCAGTCTAGAGGATGGTACCAGGACTGGGTTCAGGCTGTGTTAGGTTTGTGTAGGATGCCTATGTGTGCAGCTAGGCCGATTTTGACAGGTATAGCTGCCTTTTATCAGGGTGTTGAGGTGTTCGTATGTGAGCAGCCATGCCAAAATTGATCGAGGGGTGTAGCTGCACTCTAATTGTGCGTTGATGTGGAGTGGAGAGTCAGCGTGGCAATATGGGAGGTGAGTGTCTGTGAGGAGGGTTTGATCTAACAAGCTTGCTGTTCCGGATTTCAGATCTGCGTTTGCGATTGCTGCAAAATGTATTCGTAGCTTAATAGCCACATTCAGTGGCATTATTGCTCGGGGTCTCTCTGAAAATTTGTTATCAGGTTGCAAGGCCACAGCAGTCTTAGATGGTCATAATCAGCATTACGGAAAGAGACAGGTTGTAGAGCTTTGCGCAGGCCATGTAGTCATGGGTGTGTTGAATATGAGGGGGGAGTGAGTTCCACAGAGTCGGGCCAAGGTTTAAAAAGCAGATTCCCCAATCCTGGCAGTATTAAAGGTTGGAATCACCAGGAAGAGGGCAGCGCTTGATCTTAGGGTGCGTGGTGGCAGGTAGCTTTTTATCTTCTCTTGAAGGTACGTTGTGCCGGTCTTGTACACTGCTCAGTGGGTAATGCGCAGGGTCTTGTAGGTGGCTCTTTGTCCGACTGAGAGCCACTGGAGGATTCGAAGAGCGGGAGAGATGTGGTCTCTGTGTCCCAGGGCGAGGAGGAGTTTGGCGGCAGTGTTTTGGGCTCTTTGTAGTTTGCTGAGTTGGTATGCCGGTGCGCCCAGGTATAAGGAGTTGGCATAGTCCAGTCTCGACAAGACAATAGACATTACAGCTGCAAGTCTGTTGGGGTAGGAGAGGTAAGGAAAAATGCATCTTAGAAGTTTGAGGTGATAGTGACAGCATTTTGAAACATTATTGATCTGATGGGAGACGGTTAGGCCTGAGTCCATAGTGCAGCCTAGGTGTTTGACTATATGGGAGGGAGGGGGGGTGGGCCGAGGGAGGGCGGCCATGGGGGAGGCTGTGGGAGAAGGGTGGTATTGCTGCACATCATCATTTCAGTTTTATCATGGGATAAACAGGATCCCTGTGGCACTCCGCAGGTCACTACAAAATCATCTGCCTTTTGGGCATCGGCAAATACTCTGGCCGTGCGATCTGTCAAGAAAGATTTCACCCAGTTTGCGGCTGAACATGAGAAGTGAGCAGATTGTACAAGCTTGACAATCAGCTTAGAATGATCCACCAGGTCGAAAGCCGTTGAAGGATCAACCAGCATCAGGAGAGCTGTGCCTCGCTACTCCAGAATGTCTAACATATTCGCCTTAAGGTCCAGTAAGGCAAATTCTGTACTGTGGGCTTGGCGAAATTCAGATTGCCTATGCCCCAGGATCTGATGACTATCCAGAAAGCTTTGTACCTGTAAATATGCTGCTCGCTCTAGCATTTTAAGCAGAAACGGTGCGTTAGAAATTGGCCTATAGTTAGATGGCACATTGGGGTCAAGGGAGCTTTTCTTTATTAGTGGGGGTACCCAAGTTTGCTTTATGCAGGTTGAGACCACACATTCCTGGGAAGAAGAGTTTATCAGTTTTGTGACCATCAGGGATACATGTGTAGAGCATTCCTTAACCACCTTTGAGGGGCGCACATTAACTTTACAAAATTTTGGTTTAAGTCTATCCAGCAAGGTAAGTACCTCAAGTTCTGTTAGTGGAGAGAATTCAAATGGGGGAAATTCAGCTGAGGAGGTACTTTTGTTAACATCAAACTCACTGTCCGGATGTGTTATCCTACCCTGAGTTTCTTGTTTTGTTTTCATATTTTCCTGTATTTTTTTAATTTTGTTGTTCATAGCGTCCTGAATGGAGGTACACAACTTTTTGTCTCTGGTGATAGTCTACTTAGGGGAACCCAGAGTCTCAAGTTGTTTCAAGACCTTGAAAAGTTCCTTGACATCAGATTCAGCACTTTTTATTCTTTGCTCATAGGCAGATTGTTTTGCCTCTAGGACAGCCTCTCTACGTTCTTTAGCTGCCACTGTGTATCTCGCTCTGTTTACTTCTGAATTTATATTTTTCCAACACTCAAATGTTCCACTAGGAAGTAAAATGTCTTGTCACCTATGGTCACACCAACCCTCGGTTCCTCTTGTGAGTCTGTTGTAATTAATATGATGGAACACATCACATTTTTCTGTGAGCTGTCCTGTTGTGGATACATAGTCAGTCCCATAACAGTGAAAGGATTCCCTCCCACTACTGTCACACCCCCTATTCTAGGTGTTGGTATCTGAAGTAATATATTTGCCTCTCACAGTGCCACTGTGTTCTGTTGTGCTGGTGCCTCTGCATGCATTGGTGCTTGCTGTGTCTGAGGTTGCATTGCCTTTTGCGTCTGCTGTATTTGTGGTGCCTTGTCTGATACCGTGTGTGATCTTGGGCATAATATTCTGGTGGTTCTGCACTATTCGGTGGGGGTATGTTGGCCCCACCTCTTGTGTCTACTGGTTGCCAATTCTGTTGCATTCCTCCCCTAATTCTGCATACATGTGACCTATGCCCCATTTTCCCACATGTCCAACAGTGTTGTGGGTGTCCTCCAAATCGTGGTGGCCCTTCCTTAAACCCTCATCCTTGCAGAACTTGTAATCCAACCCCTCTGCCCCTGGGTGCAAACCCTTGTCTGTCATGCTAACCCTCTTCCATCCTGGTAGGTTTCTTAGTCTATTCACTTAGGGTGTTTGTCCTTCTAGACTAGTTGAGCATACCTTCAGGCGTCTTGGGTATTCAACGGTTCTGGCCTCATTGATGGTTTTTCTATTTCTGCCCATGTCACCTCTTTTCCCATCTATGTACGCATGGATTGGGCTTGTGCCGCCTCCTCTTCACTCTCCTCACCCTCTTCATCTTCAAACATTGTATGCTCACTGTCTTTGTCTTCTTCATCCTCTCTATCCTCAAAATCGAGTCTTTACCCTATATGTTCCAGTCATTAATTCTTCCAATAGATCCCTTCCTCCACCTTGCCGGGACCCTCCTGTATTCTTCCTTATATTGATGCCTCTCTCCTACTCCTGTACAGCTTGCCAATATTCCTCTCTCTCTCTCTTCTTCTTTTCTTTCTCTTTCCCTCTCTGAATCTCTTTGTTTCTTTATTTTTCTTTCTTCTTCTCATCTGTTCCACCTCCCTCTTCCTGCCTCGTCTGTTTTCCTTCTCCATTTCTTGTTTTTCATTTTGTCTTTCTCCCTCTCTTCTCTTCTTCACTTTCTTTCTTCCTCTGCCCTTTTCTCTTCTTTATCCTTTCTTTCTCTGACTTCCCTTACTTTCTCTCTAGAACCATCAAATGCCCTTTCCATCCAGTTGGTGTATTATTTGTGTTCCTATCCATTCATTGGGCACAATTGCTGTCTCATCCCTAACTCCTTGCCTGCCTCTCTCTGAACCTGTTCATCGGCTTCTGTTAACTTTGCTTGCAAGCCACAGTGCTCATCCATGCCCAGGAATCGTTTCGTGGTTCCTGAACTCTTTGCTGGCAAGCCCTGTGGCTCCACCAGACCGGCTCGTGTCTCCAGCTTCTGCACGCCTCCAAGGAAGTTGAAACGTCTTCTCCTGAGCCCTTTCTCATAGTTTGGTTTCTAAATGTCCCGCTCACAGGTGCTTTCATAAAATAACTGGCACATTCATTGACCTTGTTTTGAGTCTTTTTTGATGGAAATGTTTCATCACCACTGTCTTACTCAGACAATTAGTTCAGATAGGGTTCTCAGTATGTTTCATAGTTTTGGAGAGATATTCGTAATGCTCTCAGAGAGTTACAGGAGCTCTCCTTTGATTATCATCCCATGACAAATGGGCAGAACGCATAACAATACCTTTTGAGCGTTCGGCTACTCAAATTGTATATATATGTTTTTTTAATGTAATATATATCAAAAGGTTTTTCTCAGATGATGTTCCGCCTTAAGCAAAGCTTCCTGCTTCTGAATCTTTTTTGCATGAGTTACAGAAAACATGTAGTGTGGTGGGAGAGTGAGTCCAAGAAAGCGATGAAAATATCCCTTCAGAAATCCTACTATAATATTTTCTGAAGGAGACAGTTGTGACATAAGTGCAACAGAATATTAGGAAGTTATGATAGTACTTTTAAACATAACTTATTAAGCTTGTCAGGACGGTTGTGGTGGTAAACTGCTATACATGGAAAGGGAGCTTGTTAGGCAGAATTATATGCAGTACCCTTTGGGAACACCACACACAATTAAGACTACAAGTGACAGTACAAATTCACCTTTGGTACAAGCCTGTACTACACAGTAAAAGTGGTAGCGATGGCTGAGCAGCCAGACTTATCTCAAGAGTAAGTGAGCAGTATGAATAGTTACACAAAGGACAGCAATTACTATGATTCAAACAAACACTGACTCAAGGTTTCTGAGTAAAAGTATATACATTTATTTACACATAAGTTGTATAAAATTTCACTAAAGTAAAGCAGTTGAAAAATCACACTCTTAATACACTACACCACACCCAATAGGTTAGGCTCACAATGAAGTGTGAGCAAAATGGCACTCTAGCAATTTAAAAGGGAGGGAAAGACAAAGTTAGGCAGAAATTGGGTAACACCAACAAGTAAGTAGGGAAATCTAGAAAAAGGAACTACAGTGAGGAAATCAGATTCAAACAGGGCCTGGCCCAAAGTCAATGGGCCAGAGTCTTTTGCTCAAGATCACACAGTTCAGGGTAGTTCGCGGTTAAGTCTTTGCCAAGAGTTCCGGATGAAGTTGGTCGGCAGAAAAGTTAGCTTAAAGAATGGAGAAGGACAGGCCCTCGTATTGGCAAAAGGTTTCACGCACTTTCACAGCGGCTGGACGAAATGAACAACCGGATTTGAACAGTACCTTAAATGGAGAAGAAGGCTGTAGCTGAGGCGGACGTTCCTGGGAGGTCCTGCAGGCTCACGGTTTCTGTCGGACTGACACGAAGTAGGAAGAATGGAGGGTCCTGCACTGCACAGGGAAGAAACCAGCAGCAGAGCAAAGCAACGAATAAAAGATGCACTCCTTAAAATGCAAGCAGGGTCCATTCCTCCTGGCTATCCGGCTCACTGTAGTTCTGTACAGCAAATTCTACCAGAGAAGGGAGCCTTGCTTGGAGTTTGGGTGAACTGGTTGATCCCACCAGCTCAAGGGGAAAAGATTCCTTGCAGATCTTCCCTGTCGTTGGAGTATGAAGATTCGGACCTGCAGCAGGGCTTCACCGGTCCGTTCAGTCGTTGTAACGGTCCTCTTCTGTCAGCTCCTCTTCGGTTCTCTCGTTCCAGTGGCGACTCTGCCTTTCCAGCCCCAGAGACCTGCTTTATATGCTGTTTTCCCACATTCACACAGCCTGGCTGTCAATCACACAACAGGGTGGCTGTCCCGCCGGGACAGTCACCACAGCCAATCAGATCAGAGTGCGACATGGGTCTCCAAGACCCTGTGCAGGGAGTCCTAAACCCCTCCCTCACATCCTGTCCCCCCCAGACATACAGGCGCCTAAGGAGGGCTTCTGTGTAGAAGCCCGCAAAAGGTCGGCGCACAAAGGAACCAAACCTGGCTTGGCGCGCAGAGTAAAACACGAGATACAAAAAGAAATGGCAAATAAACCCAGCCAGAACCGTATAAAAACGTATATGGTCTAGCGGGTTTAAGTTCGAGGCTACCAAGATAGCCTAAAACAATACCAGGGTTATTTAAGATAACCATGGTAGGAAAAATAGGGTAGTTGCCACTGCCACCAGCCAAGTCTTAATGAAAAGGGAGCGAAACAATGCTCCAAGAGAAACAGACAAAAAGGGAAAAGTATTAACCTTTTCCAGAACTCCATGTAGGATAGTTTGTACTGGGTCTGTGATTTTTAAAAGAAACTAATAAAGTCAATGGCAACTTTACATGTTTCTGGGAGACAGTACCCAGAAAAATGGAGTTGGAGTTGGGAAGTCTAAAAGACAACCCTGTGTTACTGCACTGAGGGTGCTGTGTAACAAACAGTAAAAAGATGATGCCTATGGAGTAGGTGGGCTCCACAGTCTATGAACACAAGAAAATGTTAAACACACACAGCAAAACACATGTAAGAGTGGGAAAAAAGGCTCACACTCTTATCAGGTGAAAAAATAAATCCTATAAATCCAGCAAAGCTGCTGAGGGACTTAAGGGAAATTAGCCATCCTCAGGAATTCTCCCTAACAGAGCTTTTCACAATAAAACAGGATATTGTTTCTCAAAAATTATCTATACAAAATAGTGTCAGGATTGTGTGATGGGTGTACATACGAGAAGCTAGGGATTAGGGGTTGGGGAAACACTGCGGGCTGGGGACCAAAGCTCTCTCTGCAATCCTTGCCAAAGGCGGTATATGGGGATCCCATAGGGCCTCCATACCATCACAAAGCTTGTGTGTCGTGTACCTCATAGTAGGCAAAGACCTCCTCGAAATGTAATACGACAAACAGGCAGAAAGGACAAACCTGTGGAGCAATAGAAAATGCTGCGTGGAAGCCCAAGGCGACAATGAATTGCATGTCATCATCAACAAATGCCATATTACAGCTGAACACCTTTGGGCGAACTTTGCTTACAGGATGTTCTGTGTTTCAGCCCAGCATCATGACATGCACTTCATTGGGCAAGAGAACACACTAACAGATGAATTAAGCAGCAGTAAACCCTGGGCCGTCCATGGAGAAAGCCCCCGCCCCCACTTAAAGATGGCTTATAACCATTACAACCCTGCAATGCACAGTCTGCCGCACAATGGAGCTCACATTGGGAAGTTGTAGTTTGCTCTGGTCCCTGTTGGTATTAAAGGATGGAAGAAGCAGCAGGATTCAACAGGAAGAAGGGAACAGAGACAGTGGAAGGTTTGGTCTAGAAGGAAATGGGAAAGGACACAATTAGCCAAGAGCATCACCAGTTAATTAGGGTTTTAATTAAACATAGCACCATTCCAAGATTGGCCCTACGAATTACCAGATGGAACAAAATCGAAGTAGGACTACTAGCACAACAGGGTCAGAAAAGCCTGTAAAAAGGCTGTACATCCCCGATAAGATTGCTTGGCAATGTGTTATGGCAGTTCGTCTTTGTTTGCAGAATTCCAGGCCCGTGGTTCCCATCTCTTCCTTGATCCGGTCGTTTGTCCTCACTGGATGACTTCCATTTTGGGCCTTTTGGCTTTTTAACACACATGAACCCCTATTCCCTGTGGGTCTGTGTCTTGCTCCGTGCACGCATCCCTGCACTCACTCTTTCCCTGCTGCTCCCATCCCAGCCTCTGCCAGCCTGGCTACCCCTAGAGCCTTACCATTCCTGGGGGCACTCTTGCTTCTACGCTCTGCAGTTCTTGCACATCTCGGCAATAAATGACTGCCCTCGATTCTTGTCCCTTCCGACCACTGACCTCCTCATTCAGAAGCCTACTCTTGGAAGACAGGTTTTTCCCAGGAGGTACAGGGTTTTGACCTGCCACCTATAATATTTCCACTAAAAATGTTTAGTAGAGCTGGATGGGGCACTGCAGCCATATGTTTTCAGTAGTGTATAGTGGGACACACACAGGAGTGTGTTAGGAGAGAGCGTCACTGTTAATCTCTGTTTCTAATAGATTCCTTCCTCCCGTGGATTAGAGAATTGTATGACAGCACAACTGTTCTTTGGAAACCTTTCCATCACCAGGGGGTGCAGTGTGGCTATGAGTCAGCTCCACCCAACACCCCTACACAGCCAGCATCAGAGATGATGTAGGGGCCAGTATAAATTGAGGCCCCGCCCCTGTGACCTCAGTTCCTTTTTTCCATACACTGGTGGGCCTCATTAGGAGTTGGCCAGAACATGGTAAAAGTGACGGCAATAAAGTTTACCAACACTTTTACCAGACTGGCTAGTTACAACTTTGCCGGTAGGGGTTAAGGATTTACTTCCAGCTAAGTGACCCCTACCGGCCAAATAATGCGTGTATTATCGGCACGGCCAGTAATAGGGGCAAAAAATGGAATGGGGATTTACCATGTATACCAGAACTTGTAATCTGCCAGTAGTACCGGCAAACAAGTGCTGGTAACAGTAATTGCGTTTGCCGGTATTCCGGCAGATTTACCACCAGAATGCCAGCCAACTTGTAATGAGTAACACTTAGTCTGATTCAGGAACACTGCTCTTTGTTTTTTGCGAAAAGGTTCTCCGGCTTCAAGCACTGCATGAATTACAGTAAAAGAAATGTCAGTATCCAACCCTACAGAATGTATCTGTACTGTTTGGGGGAGAAACACGACTGCTGGTCGTGGCAATCCATGCACCCAAAGGCTCTCTGGGAGCAGCAGCGAGAATCACAAGGAAAAAGGTGAACAAAAGAGATCTCGATCAAGGTCACAGGGTGCAGCGTGGAGGCCAGAAGACAGGTCCCTGCTCAAAAGGAGAAGAACAAGAAAAAGAATCACTGTAAGAGGCCCCGCTCACTGAGTGGGTCTTCTCGCCACCACTCTTCAAAGAAGAGGAGCCACCCCTCCAAGGACTCCACAGAAGCTGTAACGCTCACCTGGTTCCCACGGGGGCGCTAGTCTAGTCTGGATTGCTGTGGCCTCTTCTAGCATGATGCAAAGGACTCGGAACACCGATTGGACAGGACCTCCAAATCGTGCTTGCCTGGCCCGTAGGAATATCCTTCTGCAGATGAGAAAGGGGATTAACAGTCTGCAGAATAGTGTGCTAGCTCCCCCCTTTCCCCTTCCCCCTTCGTTACTCTCTAACTTCCTCCAAACCCCGGTTTAAGCTCACCTTATGGTTTGGAAGGATGAACTCTCCATCCTGCTTCTTGTGCAGGGGGGCGTGTTCGTCCAGTTACTTCACTGGTTTTCAGAATGGCGCTGGCAAAATCCACTTGACTTTCCTGAGCGATGCGCCGTAAGTATGAATGTTCAAAGTTCAAGTGAGGCCCCCTTTATGTTGTCTTTCTAACCTGTGATCTGTCCTTTATTTCAGGTGCAGAATGAAGGCGATGCGTCGAGGGGTTAAACTGCCGAGGTGAGTAGTGATGAGGGCGATCCCTCTAAATGTCCTTATCATTCCCCAGAAATGTCTCTTGTCCTTTCCCCATAGGGGCCGGGGTACGGTACCTGCCAACCGGGCGGCGCCGACCCGAAATGTGGAAGAAAAGCCGGTAAGTATTATGGCTGTTAATCAGGCTTTCCTTCTGTGTTCCTTCTGCTCACCTTTTGTTCCTTCCTCTCTCCCCTAGGTGCAGAGATGTGGCGTCCGTTGCTGACAGCCGCGATGGAGTCGGGAGATGTCTCGAGTACAGGTGAGTGAAGTGTGGCGCTGCAGCGAGCAACGCGATGCTTTTAAATGGAAGTCTTTCTTCAGGGATGCTGGCGAGAAGATTCCGGATGCAGGTAAGAAGTTTGAAATAGCCCTTGGTTTTCACCTTTCTCTTCTCTTCCTTCCTTGCAGGTCTTCCAGGTTCGAGGCGGGCGTGGCTGGAGTCCAGGAGCAGGAGCAGACACGGTGAGCGTTAAGCTGCAGGAAGCAGAACAACGCGAAGCATGAGCTGCTGTCTGGGCGTAGCTTAAATAGCCTCCAAAGAAGTCCCAGGTATGTATCCTTCCCCAACTAGGTATGTATCCTTCCCTGGCCACGCCCGAGTGAAAAAATAGTCCCTATGAAAAAATAGTCCCTTTCAGGTCTCAGGGAGGCCTGAAGCGTGCAGCATGGTCTGCATCAGGTAAGTGCACAAAACACCTCCCTTTATGAGCCTGGCGCCTATGGCGCCAGGACTGATGTCCAACATGAGCCTGGCGCCAAAGGCGCCAGGACTGAGTCCAAAGAGCCCCTATAAGGGGCCGCTGGGCTTTTACCCGAGGGCATGATGCCTGCTTCCGGCGGTGCTGGGCCTGGCCTGGTGCTCCGGGGGTAGGCATCATGACAGAAGCAATGCCTCAGATACTGTTTTCCTTCCAACCCTCCACTGCGGACGAATGGGAAGCCATTAGGGAGACAATTCTTGACATCTTCGCCAAGGGCTTGGCACCAGCAGCCGCTGCCCCTGCCGAACCATCAGAGCCATCAAGGCCCACCACGCTTTACAAGCCATCAGGGACACTTTGCGCGACGGTGGCTTCATGCGTAAGGGCATGGCGCCAGCACCTATGGGCAAAGACCCATATCGGTTCAACCATCTGTTTCTATTCCACTGGCTCACCTTTTAATCTGAACATTTTTCCAAAGTACACTTCTTCTTAGTCCCTCCCACCATCTCTTTTTGAAGATCCTTTGCTGCTAAGTGTGGCACAGCTTTGTCAGTTCTTGCTCCTAAAGAATGTAAACGTCCATGTTCCATCTCTAGTAAAACATCTCAACACATCTATCTTTCACTCTGTTTAACCACTCTCTTCCTCATGTTTTTCTTTGTAGTAATCGCAGTGACACTTAAGTGGTGTATGTGCAATTTACCAATTTCATAATATGACATAAGGTAGCCTTTCTTGTGGCCTTAACTTCGGCCAAAGACTATCAGAACTGCAAACCCAGCCTTGTTGTCCTGTCATTTTGTAGTTCTCTAAAGATAAGGTTAACTGCAGGCGAGGCCTTTGGTCTCACCAAAAGCTGTCTCTAAATTACATTTAAGACGTGTGTGTATTGAGTGGCCTGCCATATGTCACATTCAGAGTAGAATTGTTTGGCCTCTTTGTGCATAATGTGGCCTTGTTTAGAGAAAGACATTTTTGGCTACACATGTTGCAGCAACTCCAAATTATTCTAATTCGGAGAGCAATCAAAGTTTGTAAAAAAAAATGTAAGGCTTTTAACGAGGAATACGTTGGATGAAATGTAACTATTTGATATGATATATTTTTTTTTAATTAAACATTTTTTTCATCAGGAATACATAAAAGAGAAAGAATGCAGTAAACATATCCATTATTGCTTGACATGGCAGCACAGACAAACTGACAGATAATAAAATAGAATTGCAGGGCATACTTCGGAGGTCCAGCAAGTGTAACAGTCACAACAGTGTCCGGCATCACAAACAGTCCAATGAACACCCCTACCCACCTCCTCCCTCCTCCCATTTACCCCAGACCTTAATAAACCTTGCAAGACATCCCCTAGCATTATACACACGTCTTTCCAAGGCCATTCACATGTCCATTTTGGTCAAACAGAGAGCCACCCGAGGGCGATCCAGAGACCCCCACAACGAGGCAGTAACTCTCTTCATCAGTCCTAAGGCGACGTCCAGAAATGTCTTCTCGTACTGAAAAAAAACCTCCTCCACCATACTGCAAGTATTACACATTTCGGGTCCCTGGGGACCTCCACAGTCAATACATTTGACAACTTGCGTATGCATTTCCCACGCAGTAGTTGAGCCTGAGGACATTCCCATAAATTATGATAAAACGTGCTCCCAGGCCTCACGCACCATAGACACCCATCATTGTCAGCCCACCCACACAGCTTGGTGCAGGAGTAGTAGGCCCTATGCAAAATCTTATACTGTATAAGGCGGAGCCTAGCGGACATACCAATCTCATGCAAAAACATAAACACCTTCACCCATTCCTCGGGCTCCATGGGGCCTGCATCCCTTTCCCATCTGTCCTTGAGTCGGGACAACTCCTAAGCCCCATAGGCTGATATTACTTGATAAAACGCTGACGTGACCTTTGTCTCGATTCGCGCTGTGAGTAGGCCTGCATCCACTGTGGGATCTCACTCAAGACAGTGAATTGGGATCTCACTGCATTCAACAGCTATATGTACCTGAAGCGTTCACCACGCCAAGGGCAAACCTCTCCTGCAGAGACTCAAAGGGAAGGAGGCCACCCCTGTACCACATCCAACAGGTTCAGAATCCCACACCTCTCCCAATGTGTGAAGTGACTCATTTTGAGGAGCTCAGGGAGATGTGAGTTCCCCATAAGGGTTGACTTAGAGTCGGCCTCCCCCTCCAACCCTCTCAACCAATGTGCATGTGTGCCTCGTCCCATACCTGATGCACATGCTTTGACATAAGTGGGAGGGACCCTCCCCGCCTCTTCGCATATAAAACCTCAGTCGGGGTCCTCCCCCCATCTAGTCCCATTCAGATTCAATATGAAGCAACCCCGGGTCAGTGTGCAGCCAGTCGCTCACGACTCCCAAATGTGCCGCCCAGTAGTATTGTTGCAAACTGGGTAGGGCCAATCCCTCCCTCCCGGACTATCCTCTGGAGAGTTTTAAGGGCAATTTGAGCGTTTTTTTCTTCTCCACAGAAGCTCCCTAAGGACACCATCTATCCCTCTAAATACCATCCTGGATACCATGAGCGGAGCGTTCTTTAATACATAGAGAAACATGGGCAGGGATATCATTTTGAAAAGGGACGCTTTGCCCATCAGGCTCAGTGGAAGGGACTGCAAGTGTGTGACATCCAATTTGAATTTGTCTATTATAGGGAATAGATTTAAATCGAAAACCTTCAAGAGGTATTTGCCCAGTTGAATACCTAGATACTGGAAGCCTGTCATAGATACCTACTGCGGACAATCCTGGGGGAGCACAGCGTTCCCATCCTGTATGGGGAAAATTGCCTATTTCTGCCAGTTGACCTTGAGGCCACTGGCACCCTGATAGTCGCTTAATACTTGTCACAGCGTGACAGGATACGGATGGGTTGCCCATATAGATCAAAAGGTCATCCGCATATAAAGATATTCTTGCCTCACCTCCCGGGGTCGCTTCAAGCCCACCCACTCCGTACTTGACCTAAACGTTACTGCAAGTGGTTCCATTGCTAGGGTGAAGATAGGGGAGAAAAGGGACAGCCCTACCTTGTTCCCCGTCCCAGAGGAAATGTCCTGGAGCAAAACCCATTGACCCACACGTCAGCCACTGGCGATTTGTATAGCAGGCGCACCCAGTTCACGTTCTCCCCAAAGCCCATCCTTTCCATAGTTCCCTACAGCGAGTCCCAGAGCACAAAGTCTTTTCAAGATCCACTGACACTAGAGACAGTGGACCAGGGATGGTGGAAGCTTGACAGAGCGTCATTTGTACACTTACACTTAGATGGCATAAACCCGCACTGATGCGGGTGGACCGGGCAGCCGATAACTCCCAGTAGACAATTTGCCAGGACCCTTGCCAGGATTTTCGCTTCCCCATTTATTAACAATATTGGCCTGGAGGAAGCGCAACATTCCGGTATCTTGCCTGGTTTGGGGGTAACCACTTTGCGCACTTTCCTCAGATCTTCTGACAATATACCGTCCCTCCTACACTGCAGGAATAGCCAGTGGAGTGGCCCAACCACCGCCCTTGCCAGCCTCTTCCGGACCTCCCCATGGTATCCATTCAGGCCCATCGACTTCTCTGACTGCAATTGGGCAATTTCTGCCGTTATTTTTTCTTCCGAAATCTCTGCTTCTAGACCCTCCCACCGCTATACTGACAACTGCGGGAGAATCGCTGGATCCGTTACCCCCAGCTCAACGTTCCCTGGTCTGCATAACAGGCACTGTATAGGGACTCGTAATACCCCACAAATGCCTGTGTGATGTCCACATGCCTCGTCAAAGCCTCTCCAGTACAACTCTGCAGAGCTTGCACATGTCTGCTGCCTCTTTATCTTCACTCCAGCCAGGCAAGCATCTTTCCCGCCGTATCCCCAGCTTCATGAATTTGGCTTCGCTTGTGCCAGTGTGCCTGTTTTTCGTTGTCGAATGCTACATTTCGGAATGTTTCCAGGGCTGTCCGCAACTTAAGCTGTGCCTTTGGGGACCCAGAGGTGACCAAGTTCGCCTCTGCTCTCTCTGAGGCTGCTTCACCCTGTCCCACCGCTAGTGTGTTTTGCTTCTGCCTTGATGCGACAAAAGAAATCACCTCCTCCTGATAACCATTTTATATCCCTCCTTCACCATGACCCAACTGTCCACTGATCCCTCATAAACCGAGAAGTAGTCCTGCGTGGTGTGCTCTAATGTCTCAGTAAACTCGAAGGAAGCCCAGATAGTACGAGTTCAGCCTCCATGCGGATGCAGGCGACTCATGCCTGCTCTTGAGCATAATCAGTAGTGGATAATGATCTAAAATCCCCCTGGCTAGATATTTTGCCGAGAGCAGCCTATAGCTATCGCCCAAAGGAAGAATGAACCCTAGGGAAGACAGAGTACCCATTTGCCCTAGCAAATTAACATAATTTGACGGGGTGCTCCAGATTTCTACTGTGTCCATCACATCATTGAAATCTTCTCCTAGGATCCATCACTCCGCCTTACCCAACACTATAATCTTCTGGAGATCATTAAGCAGGTCCCGCGTGAGGGGGGAGGTGCATACACCACCACAATTCCCCATGCAACACCCCACAATTCCCCCAGATCAACACAAATCTTCCCCAAGGGTCAGTTTGTACCTCAATGACGAAGAAGGGCACCCTTTTGTGTATCAGGATCATGGTGCCTCTCGCCCCTCTGGCGAACCCAGCATGATAGTTCACTCTGTAATTTCTGTGCATAAAGAACTCACAATGAAACCCCCCAGTTGCGTTTTGGAGAGGAGGGCAACATTTGGTGAGTGCCTATTAAGGAATTGCAGTATTAGCTTTCATTTGATGCCCAAACACATCTCATTTAGATTCCACACGTGACTCCCTTTTTTGTGCCATCCTCCCCTAGGTGCCAAATACGTGGCCGGTGCCTTTGGGGGCTCCATCCCCTCTGTCGTCCCCACTTACAGATATCCACCCGCCCCAGCCAAGCAATGTGAAACCAACAGTAGAAACATCCCCAATTCCAGCCACCCTGCACTTCTCCCCCAACTGAAGCACTTGTCGGCCATGGCCCTTGTGAAACTTGCACGAGCCAAACAATTCAACCTTGAGCAGAGCGACCGCTAATACAGCAATAAACCCAAACTGCGCCTGTCTCAGACCTCCTGTGATCCAGAGGCCAATTCATTAAAGTTGCTTCACCATACGATTTTAACATTTCCAGCTGTGCCGGTGCCCGGTGCCACCTGTTGACCACAGTTCATCCATCCTCCCCTCGGTTAGGTGTCCTGTCAATGTCCTCTGGGGACATCAGTTACTGTGAGTATAGGCAGATGAAGACACTGGTTCTGTCCCTGGTCGCTGCATCTCTGTCCGGGGTGTGCAGGCTGTGGCCAACTGAATGTTGGTTTCAATCCCACGCCTCCTGCGGTGTGCTAAAGAGAAGTGCCTTCGACCTGTGGTATACTTTCAATTGCTAGGCGAAGAAGAGGGCATATTTAATGCCACTGGAGAGCATTTCACGTTTCATAGAGTCAAAGGATTGTGGCATGCTGCACCTCCCTTGTGTAGTCGGGGAAGAAACAAATGCGGGTGCCGTTGTATGTGATCCAGCTAGTCGCCCTCGCCCTTTGTAGAAGGGTGTCCCTATCTCTAAAATTCAGAAGCCTTTTGATGAGAATGTGTGAGTGGGCTCTCAGCACAGGCCTTCCCGTAGGCACCCGATGGACCCTTTCTACAGAAAAGAAGTTGGAGAGTTTCTTCGGCGCCATGAGCTCTGCTAGCCACTGCTCTAGAAAGAGTTAATTGCTGGTTCCCTACACTTGCTGCAGCAACCCCAGGATACAGAGGTTATTTTACCTCGATCTCCCCTAACTATCCTCCGCTCTGCTCTCCAAGACCTTGAGTTTCTGGGATACCAGAGCTAATTGTTTTTCCATCTTCTTTACAGCATCCTCTGTGTCTGATATCTGCTGCTCTGTCTCTCCTGCTCTCGAAGACAACTTGCTGATGTCCTGCCGCAAAAAGGAGACCTCTGAGGCCAGTCCATTAATCTTTTCTTCCACCGAGGACCTGGACTCAGCAATGGCCCCCATGATGTTGCTTAGGGAAATGGCCAGGCCCTGGACCAGATTTCCCATATAGGCGGTGTCCTCTGTGATGGGTTGCTCTGCAGCAGAGTTACTGGCTGCAAATTGGTCGATCTTGCTCTGCTGCGAGGCATTCTTGCCTTTCTCTTTCACCATGTTTTGGTGGGTGGGCCTCCCTGGCAGGGGACTCCCCAGTCCCTCACCCACCTTCCAGTAGTGCCCTCCTGACGCACAGCTGCTTGTGCAGGTCCGCCTGCACGACTCGACCCACACTTAGGCTCACCTCCAGGGAGCAGCTGTCGTGGTGGTGCTTCTCTCACCCCTGCCCAGGCCACCGCTGCTGGATCTCCCTTCCTTGCCCCAAGTCCAGGCGAGGTTAGCACTCCACAGAGTATCCTTCAACCCCGCTCTTGTTGGCCACCAGGAGACTCCACTAATGCTGCCCACGCCTTCTGCGCTGGAGTCGGCTTCCACACTCCTCCTCATCACTGTTTACTGGCCTCTTCCTTGCGGACCGTGGTCTGCAAGGCCCTCGCCTCAGTCAAGGATGCATGCCGCCACAAGGTGAGCCATCATGCTCCGGGGGGAGGGGCAACCACCATTCAGGCAGCGGGCCTGCCCCATGGAACACTCACTGCAGGCCAAGGTGCCCTGCTGCCTCTGTGGCCCCACCGTCACATGGGCGTGCCCACGTTGTATATATGTAGCCCCACCAGTGGTTTCACTGGATTCAGAGCCCCAGGTGCACCCAGGTGCACTCCCACCTCACCTCTGTGCCGCCCGGGGGCTTCTGTCCACAGCAGACTGGTCCTCTTTGGCCCAGGGGCCCTACCCACTCAGGTGGAGTTAGGATCCTCTGTAGTAGCAGTGTAGCACAATACACTGTAGAGTGCCGCTCCGTGTACACCCTCAAGCTCGCTGCCACCGGGATGCGCTGGAACGTGGAGTCAGCCTTCTCCGCTTCTGCTCACTACCAGGCCCCGGGCACACCTTCTTGTGCACACCCGCCATCTCAGGGTTGCTCTTATGCAACTTTTCAGCCCGCGCTGCTGTTATGCACTGTGGGGTTCCTATCTTCCTTCCTTATCGCTAGGAGTGTCTCTGCCGGCAGTTACAGCTGCCCCACTGCTTGTTCTCCGGTGCCCACGTCCCGGCACCCGTTTCACTGGTGCTTGCCCTAAAGTCACCCAGAGGATCACCTTGACGGCCGGCAGACCCATCATGCTCCGGTCCCCAGACAATATTGCGGCTGCTTCCAAGGTCGGACTGGGGCAAGAAATAGGCCCGGACACCCAAAAAAAAGTGGCCCACCCCTCGCCTCAAAAAAGTTGCCCACCCTCGCCTAAAAAAAGTGGCCCACCCCGCGCCTCAAAAAAGTAGCCCTCAAATCATCATCGGCGAATCGCATCAATTCACGACTTTAACGAAAATGCTACTAATGGGAGGCTTCATGTGTCTGTTACATTACACCACAACTCATAAAATAACATAACTTTGCATACAGTTCTGTGACAGGGTCAACAGCTCCGAGGCGCAGGAGTTGCATGAACCAACCACCGCCACTGCGGTTTTGGGACCTGCTGCAAGTCGATGCTTAACAATAGAGGATGATTTGTGACGGACGTGTTGATGTATTCCTTGTTTCATTTGGAGGATGCAAATTGCTGAATAATTTCTAGATAGTAACGTGCTAGTGCAGGGAACTGGGATTGCAGTAAACAGGTAAAAGTCATTTGAATATAAGCTTTCAAATAGACAGCAACTGCAAGGGCTTGTAAAAAACAATGTGTGTGTGTGAGTGAGACTTGATACAGAGTGAACACTGACTGACGATTCTGTGCCCAGCAAAGCGCAACGCTATAGAAAGGAATGCAGTGCCTACCACGCCTCTCACTGCGCAAACAGGACTGTTTCTACAGAATCAGTGCCATTAATGAAACACAACCTTTCACCCCTTAACAAAACAGGAAGTGGTAATCAAATAGCATTGTTCCTAAGTACACTACGAAAAATATGGTTATGATTTCACTAATGTGATATACATTTCATACAAGAATGGATCACAGTATGTATCATTATCCGTGTGTATAGATCCATATTCTCAAATTACTGTGAATGCAAGCAGACGTGTAAGGCCAAATGATAATATGTTATTGTATAGCACTTACGCTTAAGCCCTTTTTTATAGATCAAATATGCATACAATATCACCCAACCGTTGTGCTCACTCTATTCTGAAGATAAGCTTTATTCTCCCATTCTATCTTGTCTGCGGACCCACTGGACTGGGGTTTACAAGCAAGTTTCTCCTCCGCAGACCACAAGCTCCCCAACTGTATTCTGTTTTTACTCAATTTGCTTTTGTGTGTGTTAAGCATGTTATGGAACCATTTGCTGGTCTCCTTGTGGGAAGGACAGGGGTTAGGTTTCTCTGGGACCAGGTGCTAAGCATCTGCTCAACTCTAGGTTTAGTGCCTTTACCAATTCACTAGGGTCCTGTTTGGTGAACTGGTGGGTGGCCTCTGTGTTGAAGTTGTGTTGCAAGTTGTGTTTAGTGACATTCTTAAGAGGTTTGAAGGAGAGTTGTAAATTCTCTCTGGGCAGTGTATTGAGGATGCAGCTTGTTCAGGTGTTGCCAAGGACTCCGGATCAAGCAATGGTAGGGCCGTGGGAGCAAGATGGGCGCTGCCCTCTCCATGTGTGGGTTAATGGACATGAAGATGTCCAGTGTGCCACTGTCCCTAGAGGTTGGGGCATTGATCCATGTAGAGGAGCCCCTGCTCTTCCTGTTGGACCTAAATTGGAAGGTGTGTTTTGTCTGCTGGAGACCCAAGCTAGAGATTGATGTGGTGTTGTACCAGGCCTTTGTCTGAAAAGTCGTATGTGTGTCTGACCACAGATGAATGAATGCCAGGGTTTCGCCTGGTGGGGGTACGTGCCAGGATGCAGGTTATGGAGGTATTATGACCATTATTATGACCAGTGGTGCATTTACAGATAAGGCATTCTAGGTTGGCATTTTGGGAGGTGTTGAGGTTGGAGACCTGCTATCTCTCAGTGTAAATGAGGGCCACTCCACTTCCAGGCCTACTCAGTCTTTTTCTAGATTTAATTTTGTAGTTGTCAGTTGTCAGGGGGCAGTGTGCCAAGATGTGTGGTAGAGGCCTCCATGCGCATGTCTCTGGATGCCCAGGGGGTCAGTTTCATGGTGATCGGTATGTATGCTGTACACCAAACCAGAGAAAATGTCACTTAAGTATTTTCACTAGTTATAATAGGATGGCACAAAAATTAACCCCAGCAAAACCCGTATTATGGTATTTTCGAAAGGAAAAAAAAAAAGGGAACAAACAAGTTTGGAAAACTGGTGGGGACCGATTGTCAGAGCACAAAAAATTGTCTATCTGAGATTCTTGATTTTGGCTCAACCTTCGGTCGGTGAATTTATTCGGTCTATTAGACATAAGGCCTTTTAGCCAGCGGTAGATTTTTTTTTAAGGAAAGGTTGTTCCGAAGTTAACATATGGCATGGAACTCCATTATTTGGATATCTATACTTTCTGGGACTCCTTAGAGGGTATTTTTTGGAGAAAGGTCATGAAACACCCTAACAGCATTCCAGCCGTGGCTATAAGGTTTGAATTGGGTCTTGTGTCTCTGAGAGCTAAATCCCTTTGGCGGGGTTTGTCCCTTTTCTGTTCCTTCCATTGCCCTAAAGAGGATTCTCTCTATGTTGATTTTGGCAAAATTCTTTTCTCACAGGGATGCTTGGTTCACAATTTATATCTCTCAAAATTCAGAGGACTTTGTTGGATTTTTATACGGACAGGGCTACTCTGATGACCTGAAGCTGGCACTTCCCTGAGGCACTCACTAAGGCTCCTGACCTGAGCCTGACCAGAGGCTGCCAGAGCCCAGGCCCCAAATCTCTGTTTGAGTGCACCTTCGCCCCTGCCATGGCAAGCGCTGCCATTACGACCACTTTGATGTCCCCTGTGCCCGATGCAACCCGACATCACGATCTGTAAGTACTACGGAAAATCACAACACTCGAAATACATGCGACTCTACGATATGCATACCTGATGGGACAACTCGAAAACGTTCTGTAGTCTCTAACGGCACACTTGTGATGTATTAGCTCCTGTGCGACCGTTAGATACGTGTACCTTCACTTTTCCCTACTCTTGTAGCCTAGCGTCACTGTAGGCCATCTATATCCTAATACCACTTTCAACGGCTTCCACCCGACCCCTTTGGCCACCATCCCGCTGGATACATATCCACAGTACTCTATTTAGCTGGGCTATTTGCCACATTGCTCCCCACTTCACCAAATCCATGATGCCCCTCTCTAACCTATGGCCTAATATTGAAAGCCTGACTGAATTTCTCTACCATCCCGCCCGAGCTGTATCACAATGCCATAAAAGTCAGAAAGTGCTTCTGTCCTTCCAGGTACTACCCATCTATATAGCTTAGCCAAATGCGCTGCCTCATCTCTAGTTGTCGCCTCACTGCATTTTAGCCTAGAGTGTATTCTCAATTCTAGGTATTGACCCACTGCATTCTAGCCTAGAGTGTATTCTCAATTCTAGGTATTGCCCCACTGCATTTTAGCCAATAGTGTATTCTCAACTCTAGTTGTTGCCTCACGGCATTTTAGCCTAAGAATGTATTCTCAACTCTAGTTGTTGCCTCACTGCATTTTAGCCTAATAATGTATTCTCAATTCTAGTTGTTGCCTCACTGCATTTTAGTCTAAGAGTGTATTCTCAAATCTAGGTATTACCCCACTGCATTTTAGCCAAGAGTGTATTCTCATTTCTAGGTATTGCCTCACTGCATTTTAGCCAAGCGTGTATTCTCAATTCTAGTTGCTGCCTCACTGGATTTTAGCCTAAGAATGTATTCTCAATTCTAGTTGGTGCCTCACTGCATTTTAGCCTAAGAATGTATTCTCAATTCTAGTTGTTGCCTCACTGCATTTTAGCCTAAGAGTGTATTCTCAAATCTAGGTATTGCAGCACTGCATTTTAGCCAAGAGTGTATTCTCAAATCTAGTTACCGCCTCTTTGCATTTTAGCCTAAGAGTGTATTGGACTCGCACTGTGCAACCTTGTGGCCAGACCATGATCACCTGGTTCACTCTCACCATGTTCCCCTTTTGTGTCATGCAGGACAATGTACCTTGTAGCGGCAATAACTTCATAGCCTTCAAGGATGGCCTAGCCAATCTCGGATGTCCTAGACACTACCCCATCCCTTGCCTCACACCCTTCCTACCATCCCGGCCACCCTTCCCACCAAGCTGCTACTCTCACCATACCTCCTCCAAAGACAACGGCCTCCCAGCCAACACTATGTCTAATAAATACCTCAATCACTGCAGACCCAGAGCTCCAGGCAGCGTCTCGCCCATTAGTAAGCTCAACTATACCAAACGCTATACTAAGCCCCCCACTCCGAATGCACCAGAACTCTTATGCTCAGATAACCCCAACCTTACAGCACGTAACAATAGACTAGGCATTAGGCTCCCCCTAAAATTAGTAGACACTATGCCAACCTCAACACCAAATCCGATAAGAAACCAAAGTCCCTTAATAAGCCCGAACCACGGCCCCTAAAAGGAGCCTTACTCAATGTCAGATCCCTGGCGGCACACACTACAGAAATTGCAGACACCATTTTAACTAATGAGCTCGACTTCGTCGCCTTAACGGAAACTTGGTTACATGAGGCGTCAGGACCATATTTATCGCTTGCTATCCCTGTCAACTATTCCATCCTCAGAGCTGACAGACCTAATGGTATGGGAGGTGGCGTAGCGTACATCTCTAAATCACCACTAGGCTGCAGATTAGTCTCCTCCTTATCACTTAAATCTTGTGAGCTACTCACAGTCAAGTTACAAACCTCTCCCACAAGTACGATCACACTTCACCTTATATATAGACCCCCAGGCCCACCTGGAGTCTTTGAAGAAGACATCACGTCACTCATTGCTGAAAATTCCAAGCCTCTAGCACAAACTATTATCTTCGGTGACTTCAATCTTGGCTATAACGACCCTAGCGACGCCCCAGCTACATCATTAGCAAACGCTCTAACAGAGCACGGCTTTGCTCAACTCAGTATCTTACCGACTCACCAGAAAGGCAGAATTATCGACTGGGTAGCAACTCTCAACTGCAACACCACCTGTAAGGACCCCCAACCTCTCACATGGACGGACCATTACCTCATCCCTCTCGAAATCAACATCAATCATGTAGCTCCTAAAAAGTGCCCCATGGCACCAGCCTGCCCGACCAGAAACAAACGTAACATTACTTCCGAGGCCCTATTACCCCTGGTCCTACCCACCCTAAACACACTACTGGCTAATGCCGATCTAAACCTACTGGTTGACACCTTCAATGACTCCATGGCCAATGCTATTGATACCATTGCCCCTTTGAAACTACGCAAAAGTAAACCAAAAGCCCACTTGAACTCGTGGTACACCCCCGAACTTAAACTACTCAGGAAACAGAAAGCCAAATTAGAACTCATATGGAAAACTAACCCATCAGCGGAAAATAAATCCAATCTTAGGAATACATCCGCCTTATATAAAAGGGAGATCATTCGCACAAAAAAGATGCCTATAACGTTAGGATAGATCAGGCAATCTCCTCCACCAAAGAACTATTTAAAATACTAAAGGAACTAGAAAATCCCAATCCACCATTAGACACCTGCACAAAAGACAAACCCTGGTGCACCGGTATCCAGAACGCCCTTAACATCAAAATCAGAGGACTCCAAACCAAAATTGAGGACAAACGTCAACCACTCTTCAGCAGCAAGTCTACCAGCCCAAGCTCCCCTACACCTATCGATGCTAATGTAGGCATATAACAAAGAACTCATCGAAAAAAGATGCAAGTAAAGGAAAACGCTGCGCATGGCACGCAAAAATTTCACAACCGAAGCACCAGCAGTAATTATTGGCATCAAGTCAAAATACAAAACATGCGTAAGAGGCCACAGGCATAAACTCTATCAAACGGACGCAGAACAAATCACCAAAGCACTCATCACGAACAACAGCAGGAATTTCTGGACGCTTCTAAGAGATATAGACCAAACCTTAGAGAAACAAATTCTAAACAACATAAGTCAACATGTGTGGGAGAAACACTTTGAAACCGTCTTCAAAGCAGAAACAACTGAAATTAGCAGCGAGCAACAACCTGAAGCAGAAACAACTGAAATCAGCACCAAGCACCAACCTGAAGCAGTAAACTGGGTCAATGTAGACAATAAGGAAGACATTCTGGACACAATAAAGAAATTGAAAAATTCCAGGGCGCCTGGCCCAGACGGCATTACCAACACCGAACTGAAGACACACCCAAATGAATGGGCTAGATTCATTGGTGCCATATTTCATCGCTGCACAGAACTAAAGTCGATACCCAAATCATGGACCCATCGCTTTATTGGATGTCATAGGCAAGGTATACGCAACGCTATTAATGAAAAGATTCCAAGTGTGGGCCGCATCTGCGAAATGCAATGACGACTATCAAACTGGCTTAAAAAAAAATGCAGGAACCACGTGCAACATTCTGGCGTGTAATATACTAAAAAGCAAAGCTCTACAACATAAACAGCGCCTATTTGTAGTCTTCATTGACTTCACTCAAGCCTTCGATCGAATTGAGAGACCACTCTTATGGAGAAAAGTGAAAGAGTGGGACTGCCCAGAAGGCATTTTAGCACCCATACAAGCTCTGCATTCCATTACTACAATGAGAGTGCGTCTCAGTCAGGAGGGAGACTTGTCAGGCGAAGTCAAAAGCACACGCGGAGTGAAGCAGGGCTGTCCACTGGCCTCTGCGCTATTCATCGCCTACATCGGTGACATCCAAGAAATCCAAAAAACAATAAGAGTCTTTCCGCCAAAAATTGGAGCCCCAGAAATTGGTCACCTGCTGTACACAGACCATCTTCGACCAAACAGAAATAGGGCTACAACGCA
The DNA here is from genome assembly GCF_040938575.1 of Ambystoma mexicanum. Classification (NCBI taxonomy): domain Eukaryota; kingdom Metazoa; phylum Chordata; class Amphibia; order Caudata; family Ambystomatidae; genus Ambystoma; species Ambystoma mexicanum. Next base: position 727,312,596 of record NC_090925.1, read on the forward strand.
AACTAACTGCCCTACAGCAATACACGACGAGTAATCATCTGGAAAATCAACATAAACAAAACAAAAGTAATGATCTTCCAAAATCGAGACAAAATCGATCTTCCAAAATCGAGACAAAAAAGCCAGCAACTTCAGATGGCAACTAGGCCAAATTGAAATTGAGGCTGTCAACTCATTCAAATACCTCAGAGTATTCCTGGACAGCTCACGTCTGGAAAGCACAATGCAAAAGGAACTGTTTGAAAAGATAAACAAATTAGCGGCACAAGCAAAAATCATCGACGGAAGATTCGGAAAATTCTCACTTGTGCTAACTCTAAACTTCTTCAAAATGAAGGTTGTGCCTACAGTCACTAACGGGATGGAAGCAATGCCCACGATTCCAAAGCAAATATGGGCAAAACTGGAGGCCCGGTTTTGGCGAAAGGTACTGAGATTACCTCAATCTACATCAGAAGCAGCCATCCTGCGGGAACTCAGTCTCCAATCACTACAATGTACAGTGGTGTGCAACACCATGATGCTTTTTAGAAAAGTCAGAATGGACACCAGTAACAGGATCTTCAACATGATCAAATGTGAAATGGACTGCAAAAACAGTGATCTGTTAACAGTATGGCAAGAAGAAAACCAAAAAGTACTACATGATATAGCATCTGACGAACAAGAACTGATTCAAAATCCATGCAAAGTTCTAAGGTAACCCAAAGATGCAGATTGGGCAAAGACGATAGACATCACAGTCAGTTTACAACTTACTTCTCACTTACCATGCAACACAATGAAAAGAAATCAGTTACAGAGTTTTATAAATCCATTTCCAAACAGACAGGCGAGAAACTTAATTTTGCGAGCACGACTGAACTTAATGAAAACCAACGAGATATTATACATCAGGGGCCAAACGCCAACAAATGGCTGCCGATTCTGCGGCAACACAACACACCCTGTCAAAGAGACAATAAGACATCTTCTCATGACATGTCCAGCAACAGCTGCCAGCAGACAGCAGTATCTGTCCCATATGGCCGGCTTTGATATTGCAAATGAAGAAAACACATGGTGGTGTAGACTCATTGGAGGTGACAAAACCACATGGAAAATTGCAGCAGTTAAAATTCTGGAATATATTGAGCAACATCTACTTAACAGCAAAGTGTGTTAGTGAACATCAAATCAGTCTAGACATTTCACAACGAAACCACGACACCATGAAGTGTACACAGACAGTGAGAAATTTGCCAGTGAAACAGATGCTACGAATTGGCAAGCATGTTTGAAATTGTAAAAATCTTATTTGATTAAACAATTAAAAAAAAAAAAAATGTAGGCTTCACTTTTAAGAAAGTTACAACATCAGAGGTCCAAAAAATCATCACCTCCTTAAAACCCTCTAATTGCAAAGGGGACCGCTGTCCTGCCCAGATAATAAAAGACGCAGCCAGAGACCTTTCCCCTTTTATCACTAAACTTATTAACTTTTCCTTCACTAATAACTCAGTCCCCAACAACCTAAAACAATCCTGGGTTCTCCCTCCCCTAAAAAAACAATCACTTGACCCAGCCATACATACTAATTATAGACCCATCACCACAGTCCCATTCCTGCTAAAAATCTTGGACAGAGTCGCTTACCTCCAAATTCAGGAGTATCTAGAATCCAACCAACTTCTAGGTATACATCAATCTGGCTTTAGACCTCAACATGGAACAGAAACCGCCCTTGTTGACCTCAAAAGTCAGATTGATGAAATCAAAGACAAAGGTAATGCCGCTATCCTACTCCTATTAGACCTCTCAGCGGCCTTTGATTTAGTCGATCACGAAATCCTCTGCAGCCACCTATATATCGCAGCCCACTTTTCCCCTTCCGCCACCTCATGGATACAATCCTTCCTGGCGAACAGAACTATGAGAGTTTTCTCAACAACAGCAGAAGCGGACCCCATCCCCATCACATGCGGAGTCCCACAAGGCTCCGGTGTCTCCCCCACTTTGTATAACATATTAACAAAGCCGCTATTCGACAAACTGGACCATCTGGGTGTCACCTACACCAACTATGCAGACGACACCTAGATACTCCTCACCATCACAGGCAACTACAACGCGGACGTCACCCGGATTAGCGAAATCTTCTCTATCATTCAGGCATGGATGGCCACTGTGGGATGTTTTAACCCACTCATCCAAGCCCTACAACAGAACTGTGCATTACTGGCAGCGGAAACATCATAATGGCCGCCAGAAAGCATGCTGCTCGCCAGAGATCATCCAAAAATGCGCAGTAAAAATCACAAAAATAGGCTGCCACCCACTTTTGCCATGTTAGTGAGCACAGGAGGTCACTGTCTAAAACCACCATTGGGCCACACAGTAGCCTGAAACCACTTGGAAATAGAAATACTGATTGCTAAAAGCAACCCAGAGCTGTTTGGGAATTCATTTTCTTGATCATCAAAATTGCTAAAATAATGGCTCACAAAACCACCAAAAGGATACAACTTCTTGTTGGGTGTTCTACATTACTCTACTGCAAGAATCCACATCAGTACAATGTCAGCAAGAATCATATGTTATTAGGACAAAATCCCATGTTAAAGACATTTTATTTAAAGACAGCTGTCAAAATGGGTGCAATACTGGTGCTGGCCACTGACAGGTGCTGGCGATTCCTAATCCTGACAGGAGAGCTGTCTTGCAGAAGCTAAATAAGCCAAAACAGCGAAGTCTATCAAAATGCCATATGGAGTGCCGCACATTGATTTAATGTAGAAAAAGACTTGATTAAAGATATGTTGCTTATTTTCAGTTTATAATGTTATATATTTTTTTCACAAGGAACTCTATTGAAATTGACTAGAAGGCAATCTGATTTAGCTAAGACTTCAAAAGGCTTGCTTTTCTATGAGAACCCTTCACACCTACTCTTCTCAGGCCCTACACCAGAAGGCAGGAAATCGCATGGTCCTGTTAATCATATGGAGAGTGGCACCCTGGACTGATGCCCTGCTGGCAGGAAAAACAAGACAATAGACTTTTTCAATTGAATAGGATATGCTGATTTTGGGTGTAATTGTCAACATTGCTCTGGGAAAAACAAGACATGTGACCTCTGAGTCAAGCCAGATTCTACGGGTGGAGACAAACCACTGGGTGAATTCAATTGAGAGCAAATGTATGTTTTAGAAAATTGTTTATAACAATTTATGACAAGCGGATAGAAATGTACAATTTTGAGATTCTTAAAATGACACCTTCACTCACAGTTTGAGACTAAGCTGAAATCTGTACGATGTTCTGACACCAAACCCCAGGATTTATTAATATTGTAGACACTGTGTTTATGCTAGAAAAATGAAAACTTACTGTAATATGTGCAGAGAGGGTGTGTACCTCCGTGTAAGATTTGGTGCAAAACCAATATTGCAAAACCCACTAAAATCGCGAATAAGTTGTCATTTCTGAACCCAAGTTCTTAGAAAGAGCAGGGTTGAACAGAGACCTGTCTTAATTAATCTGTGATATGTACATGTATTCTCAACAACTTGTGTACCTTGGAAACATGTTTGACTATGAAAAATTGTTTTTCTAAGTAAATGCAAAGGGGAGGGACTTCAGCCAAACCATAAACATAGCATCACTCTGACTCATTCGGACTCACTACTCCTTTCTCCAGTAAGAGGACAGTAAATCCTTTAACCTATCAGGATCCTCAGAGGGTTGGGCATAGAAAGTCAGCCTCCACACCCCCTTTGGAAACACATAAAAAGAACCGCTGAGACCCAGATAGACACTCATTTTTCCACTATTCATCGATTCCTGCGCAGCACTTTGCCCGACCATATCCAGACAAAGACTCCAGACTCCTGAGGCTCCAGATTACAGACAGACTCCAGAACCAAAACTCTAGAACCCAAACTCTAGAACCTTGGAGAAGCAGGGGCCTAACTCAAAAGCTGAACTCTTCTCAGCAGGCCTCAGAATCCAGCAACCTAACTAAACTATTCAACAGCCGGGCGAGCTGTTTTGCTTCTGGCTTGAACCCTGTGCCAGAACCAGATCCAGACCCAGAAAGCATAGCTGTATCCAGAACCCGTCAGACCCAGACCAGAACGCTGTGCAGTGCCGATAGCAGACCAGAGAGCGTGCTGTGAGCAGAACCTAGAGGGCCTGAGACCCTCCGTTGGCAAGTGAAGTCCAAACCTGACCAGATCGGTGACGAGGCCCATTTCCCTTCCAGTCCAAAACTAGGATTGAGTATCCAGCCTAGAACTGTACAGAACTAATCTCTTAGTCTAAAGTATTCTTATCCCATCCATTTCAACCTATTCAGACTGCATTTAGAATCATGTGTTCATTCTGTGATTTCAAATCTGTAAAAGCGCCATCTGTCATTCTGAAAATCTACCTCCACAAAAACGTCCGTATCTTTTGAACTGTATGTCCTAGAATTTTAACTCTCATTTTAAAGCTATGATCCTCAGCTTTCCAAAAAACCCAAAATGACATTCCAGCTCTTTATAGTTTTTCCGTAATCACGATATACGCACACAGAAAAAGTGCCGCGAATTGAAAAATTAGCTCCATTTCACCACTTGTCAAAATTGCTGTCTTTTTCTTGCAACTGCTGAATTCCGTTTTCAATCTGATAATCATTCATGAATCATTGCTAGTGTTGACCTGTACCAATCTAAAGTAACTATCACCTACCCTGGATCTCCTTTAGTGAATTAAAAAGCATTTAGCATATTTCTTCATCCATTGCAACCACATTTCAAAGCATTTGGCATGTGTTTTAAAATCAACCCTGTTTCTCTAAGCTTGCTGGGGGGAACTGGAACTGAACTGCATTTGATTGTATTCTGGAAACCTGTGTGCTCTCCTTTCCATCTATTCATATTGTATAAGGGGGGAGTGAGTAGTCACAGGGGAAAAAGTGATCATATTATCTCTTGTTGAAATCATATCAAGTTTATTTCTGTGTTACATTCTTTCCCACCTTGCATTTCCTTGAAACCATACAAAGTATCCTCTGCTACCTTATCCTTTCTATACCAACTCCTCATTGATTAAAGATAGTTTGCTTATTACCCATTGTTGATCACTATTATATTCATAAGTGTGCTATCAAATATTAATTTATTCATAAAAGTGTGATATATATATTGTTTAATTCTTCAAATAAATCTTTTAATTTGCAAAACAAACCTACTTCTTGGCTCAGTGAGGTCAGGGGATTCAAAGAGAGGGGCGTTATATAAGGGTTCATCATCCAGATTCAAAGAATTTGACATAAAAATATATTGATAAGGGCTTCCATCGGGCATCCCAGACTAGGCATTGACTTAGTTGGATTGCGGGATTGGAGTCACTTACACCACCCACGGCCTTTGCCTGAATGATGAGAAGACGGAGCTTCTCCTTGTCGGCCCTCCCAGCAACTTGTCTAAATTCAGTCTTTGCTACAAAATTATTATCGATGGCAACACCATCCCTATTGTTAAAAGTGTGAAAACCCTAGGCTTTTACCTTGATGCCAACACCAACCTCACCAAACAAATCAATATGACTGCCTCAGCCACCGCCTACACCGGCAAGCTGATTAGGGCTAGCAGACCTTTCCTATCTTCTAATAGCTGCCTCACACTTGCCAGAGCCCTTCTACAGTCCAAACTGGACTATTGTAACAGTCTATACCTAGGCGTCAACCAATCAATAATCAACAAACTCCAGGTACTCCAAAACAATGCACTACGTGCAGCACTCAACATCCCAAGACGAGAGCACATTTCCACAACTAGGAAAGCGTGTAAATGGCTCTCTATACAACAAATAATTGACCTTAAAACCATTTGCCTCACATACAAGGCCTTAAACCACCTAGCCACGGCGTATCTCACTAACAAATTCACCATGAAATCCGTCACCAGAACCACCAGATCATCCAACTCAATATGCCTGTTAGTGCCTAGATTTACACTAAAAAGAGTAGGAGCCGCTAGCTTTACAGTGCTTGCCTCCCATCTTTGGAAAACCTTACCACTCAACATTAAAACCATTGATTCCTTTCCGATCTTTAGGAAACATGTTATTGGATGGTTACTGAATAAAGAGTAGCATTTCCCTCCTCTTGTAAATATCTGTGAACCTGCCGATTGCTTAAATATGCTTGTAAATTATGTAAATTGTTGTGCATTGTAAATGTATACTTCATTGTTTGTAACTGCTTCCTTAAGCGCCCTTCTACTTACGGGTCTGGAGCACTATACAAATAAATAAAACAAACAAACAAACAAACAAACAAAACCAATCCGGATAAGGTTAAAAACACGTCTTTATTCACATGACTGGAATAGTACAACTGAAAAATTTCACTCTTATCCTTCTCTCAGTGATCTAAAATTTAAACATAAGAAGAGAGGAACTCTGTCCTTCATTATGAGACAATGGGCCTCATTACGAGCATGGCAGTAGCCGTGCCTGTATGGCAGGCACGGCTACCGCCATGCTCGCTACCAGCACCGCCTCCCGCAATCGGGCAATAACCGGCCCATTATGAGTTGAATGGGCCGGTAATTGCCCATTCGCGGGTGGCGGTATTGCCGGGCTCCCGATCCCCATTCTGCCCTATAGGGCGGAATGGGGGTGGGGAGCATGGATGCGCCAGCACCGTTGATAACGGTGCCGGTGCTATTACGAGTTATGCTCGTGGGTGCCGCACAGCCCGCCAGGTAAGGCCTGGCGGGCTGTCAGGCACCTGCGAGCATAACTCGTAATGCGGCGGGCGGTATGAACAGTGCCGGTGCCTTACCGGCACCGTTCATACTGTCACCGCCAGGGTCGTAATGAGGCCCAATTTCCTAATCGCTACTATCGCTCCCTTCTCCTGAAACTTAGATGGAATATTCTTCCCACTAAGGAAGTTTTGTATAGAAGGAATGCGATCAAAGGCACCAATATCCTCTGTCTCTTTTGTCATATGACAGGGGTTACTGAAACTGCTCGCCATTTGTTTCTAGATTGTGTTGAATTGAAAGTTTCTAGGGCTCTCCATCTGGGAAAATTCAACACTCTGGGACTTTTTGGGGCAGATGTGTTTATTTGGTCAAGATGTCTTTCAATTTCTAATGTCGTGGAGAGCCTTGCGGTTGCTGGCTTTATCAAATCTCTAGACCTTTATGCACCCCTGATTTGATTGCTTCAAGCTCTCTTTAAGGGCGCAGTTTAATGCTTCTCCATTTGTTTGTCTCTATTCTGATAATTGGTCCTATAATCTAAGCTGTTTCTGTAAACTATGAGTGTCTGTAATGCCCTGCTTTGCATGAATTCGGAATTTATACTTATTTTTGATAATGTTGAATTTTTATATTCTTGCACTGATTTTATATGTTTTGTATACATTTTTATCGATATGTACTTTTTTTAAAATGAATTGTTCTTAGTAAATGTAATTGTAAATGTTTTTTGTTAAAATTTATTTATTCGTTTTTGTCGAGAACAAATTCAAGACATTTACAAATAATCCCTATTACATAAGTAATAATCGTTAAAACAAGAGTGCAGTTTAAAATTGAAACAGGCACAAAAAAGTAAACATAAAATATAAACACAAATAAGATATATCAGAATTTCTTTGCTAGATATAGTTCACACAGCAAAATTTGTAAAGGTTTCATATGTAAAGCGCATACAAATAAAAAAAATAAACACAAATATGATGGCGCACCTGTGAGCTTTAATTGTAACACAACATTTTGAAAATATACCATATGCACTGGCTGTCATGGTCTTAAGTCCTAGTGAAGACCCTCACTTTGCTTAGGCCTATCACCTCGGGCTTTAAGATACCACTGTTCATTGCATGCATAGTGTTTCCCCCTATTTTTCAAAACACTAGGTAATGAGGGCTACTTCTTCCTGTTCTGCCTCTTTGCTTTTGCATGCTGGGATTTGTAGTTCCTTATTCTAAGTGGTAAATCTAGGCCTATGCATTCCCGGCTTGCTAGTGCTGCTGGGTAAAAAGCGAGGACTGGATAAAAGTGATTGTCATGACCTGGGCCACTTTAATGCATCCTAGTCAAGATTTTGTACAGCGCTCCATCGTTACACAGGTAGGGTTGTGCTTTGCAAAATGAAATTAAAAAGCACTAACGTATACATTCTCTGTAATCTGTTCTTAAAACCCTTTGTTAAATTGGAGTTAATTTGTAAATGACTTAAGATTTGCAACATATGAGGACTTTTGCTTTTTTTCCAAAAGAAAGCACAGCTCTCTTAAAGAGCGAGAAAGCCTAATACGTGGTAAACATCAGACGTCAACACAGAGGCGCTCACTGAATCACAAAGCGATTTTAGGAATTAAAGCCTGGAACTAGATATGTATACCCTGCAAACACGTGCGCTTTAAAAATAGATGGAGTCGGTGCCTCCCCGCTGCTAGGGTTATGAAAACATGGGAAAACCAGATTAAAACAATGCAAATCAATATCCCAGCTATTGATTATTCTGCTGTCTTTCTTTACAGTTACCCTTGGACATTTGTGTTGGTGGGCTCGGCTCGCTGGCATGAGATTGCGCCGCAAGCCAGGACTAATGGTCCAACCTCCATCCCTGCTTGCTGGATTGGCCTCCGACAGAAGAGAGCAGCAAAATGTAGGCCCTTACCCCAACTTGTGAAAAGCAAAATACTGTTATGGAGGAGGAGGAGGAGGAGATCCTGCCTACCGTTGGGTCTGCTGCCTGCCTGCGAGCGCAATCCCTTGGAAACCTTGGACTGTTGGACACAGAAATCCTGGCCCACGCCATGCAGCTCACTGCTGCAACTTGTTGTGGCACTGGCACCTCGGCGGGAGAGCAGAGTCTGTAATACAAAACACTGGGAGGGAGCAGGCCGGGCTGAGGCAGCCCCGCCCAGCCCTGCCGCTCCCTCCCAGTGTGTTGTAACACTGACTGCTGCTGGCGCCATGGTGTCACGGTTGGCTGCCGGCCTGCCGCATTTATCAAAGAAAGGTAACACTTTGGTGTTACCTTTCTTTGATAAATGCGGCGGGGCTGCAATTGCAAAGGATCTGTAAGTTACAGATCCTTTGCAACTTGCATCCGGAGACAAGACCTTGGGGGCCGGTTCCTTGAGTGAAGCCTGGGCTTCAGGAACCGGCCCCCAGGGCCTCGTCATGATTTCGGCCCGGCTATGGGCCGATTGGCCGATGGGTCAATCCGACCCTGGCTGCTTCTCTGGGGCCTCCTGCGGCTGCAACTGTAGTCAGATCGTTTCACACTGCCCGACCTTAGTCAGAACTGCTCCAGGTGGTCGTTGGCACCTTGCCAAGCGCACTTATGGCACTTGCGCCCGTTTTCCAGCAACTTTAGTCAGGATATTTGAACAGGATAATTTTGGCCTTTCAGAGCACCTGAGACCTACGTCTTTATCTCCTGCTGCTGAGAAGCACCCCATGATAGTGGAAACACATTCTGATGTATAGGCGCCTAATAAATGTTCAGTAAATAAAATGAATAAATATTATTGAGTTGTAATTTGATAGATCATGGTATCATTGAAGTTATATTAAATCATGAAATTGTTGTATGTAATGTGATATTGAGGTACATATGTGATTTTTTTAATTAATTTCGATGGTCTTTTATGGCGTAAGGTTTAATTTGAACCAAAAACACAATAAAAATACATTTGCTGCAAAAGATTCATCTGCTGCTCTTCTTTCTGACAACTCATTTTCCAAGATTGAGGAATGTTGAATTGAATTGATATTTTATTTCTATCATGCTCGTACACAAGTGTTTCAGAGTGCGACAAGGCAAGGGAGGAGAATAGGGGAGAACAAAACAGCGATCTTACTAGGCCAAGTGACATTGAGAACGCGCAAGTGCATGGGAGAGGGAAAGGGGAAAAGTGCATTCAAGTGGGTAGAAGTGAAGAGTGCGGAGCAAAGGAGAAACAGATAAAGAATACTAAATAAATAAAGGCAACAAGCGGTGGTAGTGCAGCCAGCACGTGCAAGTGCTGGGTTTGAGGCAGCAGACAGCGTAGGTCTGATAAGTGCAGGAAGAAAAACAGGGGGGGCTGTATGGGTACAGGTACAGACCCCATTGCAACGGGTGGCCCAGAGGCAGTGCGGGAGGGGGGCAGGGTGAGTAGGTACCTGGGCCCAGAGGACAAAGGGTGGCTAAGTGCACACTGCAGAGAGAGAACAGATCAGCAGGGGAGAAGGGGGGGGGCAAAGGCCGAAGCAAAGAGGTCTTGAGGTGTTTCCAGAACCAGAGATGGTTCTCCTGAGGTTTCGGAGGGGCAGGGAGGCTGTTCCAAAAGGAGGCCCCAGCTGAAGACAGAGTTTCTTTGAAAAACGACTGACCCTGTGGGAGTTAGAGGTAGAGGAGTGAAGAGCTCGAGAGGGTAGATATTTACGGAGGGATAGCTGAAGGTGTTTTGGACCAAGGCCCCAGAAAGCCTTGTGGACAATGCAGAGGGTTTTTAATTGTATCCTTGCATCCATTGGGAGCCAATGGAGAGATTTCATAGCTGTTTCAACAGGCTGGACCCTAGTAGATCCGTAAACTCTTACATATCTAGGTATGACAGGGTTAGAGTCTTGGCCCTTCTAAGGTGGTGTGGGAACGCCTACCAAACTGGGGTAGGCGGCCTACCAGGACGTATGCCAGAGTCGATCTTACCCCAGAGGTGGGGTGAGGAAGTTGGGGTTGCTTAGTTCCTAATTGCCCAGAGCATAGACTAAGATGAAAGAAAGTTGGTACCACTGTCTTTTTCACTGTACCTGTCGGCCTCTTTTTTGCCCTGAGGTCTTTATGTTCTAAAAACCTATGAGCCAAGCTCCAAACAAACCAAACAGGAGCTGAGAAACATCTGAGGTGATTGCACACTTTCAGACAACTGGCAAGCCGCCCGCCAAGCATGAAGCTTCACTGCACGGGGGAAATAAGGCCAACCCAGATGAGTCAAGCGATATTGAACTGACAACCCAGGGCAGATGACAACAAACAAAAAGCGGGTGAGGCTTAGTAAAGACTTTAATCCTTTTGCACCTGTAACCAACGGGACAAGAGTCAGGGAAGTTTGGCCTGAGTGGACAGGTGATACAAGAAACCAATAAAAAAGGTTGGGGGTGAAAAGCAAGATCAGCAGGGGTATACAAACCTCATACTCCCAACAAATGTATGAGGGGTGTTTGGGTAAGTTCAGAAGGAGAGTTGGTAGACGGAGGTATCAGACAACTAGCGTAAGGTCTGGCATACTGTGGCAGGTGTGAAGTTGTTAGCCTTGAGTGAAGGTACATTGTTGTGTGTGAGAGCGAGTAGCTTGGCTGGCAGTCAAGACCAAGGGCCTCATTACTAGTTACGCGCACACACCAATGGCGGTAAAGATAATTCCTGCTAGCTAATCTGTACCCCTTTTCTGTCTGTACCTCCCTAAGCATTGTTTCGCTCTTTTAACATTTAGACTTGGCTGGTGGCAGTGGTATCTACCCTAACTTTTCTACCGCGATTATATTAGATAAACATGGTACTGTTCTTGGCTATTATATTAGCCTCGAACATAAACCCGCTTGACCAAATCGTCTTTCTTTTGGCTCCGGTTGGGTTTATTCACCATTTCTTTTTGTTAAAGTCCTTCTTGTGTTTTACTTTGCGCGGCAAACTAGGTTTGCCTTCTTTGTTCACCGTCTTTTTGTGGGGTTCTGCAGAGAAGCCCTCCTCAAGGTGCCTGGGTGTCTTGGTGGGCTGAATGTGAGGGAGGGGTGTAGTCACCCCCTGTGCTGGGTACCCTAGGAAACCCAAGTCGCACTTTGCCATGATTGGCTGAGGTAGTTGTCCTGGCTGGACAACCCCCCTGCTGCATGATTGACAGCCAGGCTGTGTGAATGGGGGTTTTGCGCATAAAAGGCAGGTCTCTTGGGCTAGAAGGCAGAGTCGCCTCTGGAACTACAAGGAACTGAAGAGAAGCAGAGAGAACGACGGCTGCTGCAACTACCCCGTCCCGGTGAAGCCCTGCTGCAGTCCTGTGCTATCTACCCTTTGACAACTAAGAGAAGATCCAGTCCGTAGTCTTCTTCCCTTGAGCCTGGTGGGGATAACCAGCTCATCTTCTTCAGCCAGAGATCTCCGCCGTGGTCGAAATCGCTGCACACTGCTGTAGTGGTCCGGATAGCCACCTGCTGAGCCTCTCCTGTTTTTAAGGAGCACACCTTCTCGTTGTCGCTGCTGCCGGCTTCATCCCTGTGTGGTGCAGACCCCCTTCAGATGTCCTCCTTCACAACAAAACTCCAGGAATCGTGGGTCTGCGGGAAACCAACAGGAACAACTGCCAGGGCTCCAGCTGTATCGTGGAAATAAGGTACTGTGTTCTACTCGAGGAAACTGGGTGAACCCCTTTTCTTCATCTTCAAGGCTCGTCCTTGTCTTCCCTCCTTCTTATAACTTTTGCTTCCGAACATTGACGATATTCAAGTACTCTTGGGCTATACGGAATCGTGAACTGTCTAATGGTGTGATCTTCGGAACAGGCCTCCGGTGTCATCTAAACCTGGCTCCGACCCTTTGACTTTTGAACTCCTGTTTCTGAGTGTTTCTCGATACTTTTTGCCTAACCTAAATATTGCCTGTGATTTTTGCCTCCAACTCCCTCTGGGTATCTCAGGTTCTAAGGGTGTTTTTGCCCCGGTAGCATTTCATGTCACGGATACGCGTTTTATTTAGTAGACCGAACTGTCAAAAAGTGATCGCAACCGTATCCACGGTATCGTGTTTTGTTCATAACACCGGTTCATTCAAACACAGGGTACTTACCTTGAGACTTACTGTACTAAGTGAATTGGTTAATTGTAGTATATTTAACGTGTGGTTTTGTTTAAAGTTTAATAGAGGTGTGTTGATAACTGATGGTTTAAAAATAAATGTACTTATATTTTTTACCTGAAACCTTGAGTCAGTGTTTGCTTGAGTCACAGTAATTGTGGTCCCTTTGTGTAATCTCTGCTACTGCTCATATACTCTTGAGATAAGCCTGGCCGCTCTGCTACCACTATAACTTAGTAGTACAGGCTTGTACCAAAGGTAAAACTTGTATTGCCACCTGTAGTCTTAATTGTGTGTAGTGGTCCCTAAGGGCACTGCACAGGATTCTGCCTAACACTGGTGTACAGCGGTGAGGATTTGGAAGTAGAGTGATTACACTTAGAGTGCTGCTGTTGCTTGGGTTCAACTAACCACAAGGCTAACACCACTAAATCTATTTAACTGAGAAATCATGTAAAGTATGGAAAACTACACTGAAGAGAGTCTTTTACTCTATACTGCTGAGGTTCTTAGAACCATGTGTAGAGATAAGAATCTCTCTGGTAAAGGAAAAAAGTCTTAACTGGTTGCAAAGTTAATGGGAAAAAATCTGGAGAGTGGGTCAGAAGGGCCTACTACTCCAGCCAATGTGAATTTTGATGTTTATTATTCTGAGAGTGTTAATTTAGAAGAAGTAGATGAGTCCTTACTAGGAAACCCTACAACTCCTTTGCCTGCTCAGAATGCACAACCTCTGTCCACAGGGCCCCCCACAGGTCCTACACATACCCCTGAATTCATTGCACTTGAGAAAATGAGACTTGAATTAGATGTGAAACGTATTGATGCACAAACTGCCATGAAACATCAAGAGTTAAGGCTCAGAGAAATGGAGCTGAATCAGGAACTAGAAATGAGGCTGCTGATTTATGGGTTGCCAACAGGGCTACTCGCAAGGATTCTGGGGCAACTCAAAAGAAGGAAGAGGGAAAGCAGTCCAAGAAAGACAACAGGCAGAATTCCAATAATTCCAATCCAAAAGAGGGCCACAAACATAACCAGGGTAAGCCATAAGGTAAACCGAATCAGGCTAGTGTACAACCTGGTTCCACACCAGATGGAGGTCAGAGCAAGCCCCCATTTCAGAGAGCATTTGGGAAATGCTTTGTTTGTGGATTGCCTGGCCATGGGAAAGGAGATCCCAATCTTGAGAGTGTAGTGAGTGATATCTCTGTCAGAGTGTGTGAGTAGGGGAGTGGTCAGAAGAGGAGTGTGTGAGAGTAGGGGAAGGGAATACAGGCGGATTGTATAAGATGAGAGTGGCACATAGAGTGGGGGGGAATAAAAGCGATAGAAAGAGAGCATGAGAGAGAGTGGAGTGGTATTTCTTCCACCCCTCTCCTGCCATCCAGCACACGTACCTGTGCCCAGCGCGCCCTAACTAGCACACAGTCATCCCTCCTCCCCAATTGCTCCAATCAGCAGCCTTACTCCCACAGCCTTGCTACAAAGAGCGTGACCATTAGCACCTAGGTTGGGTCACATCCACCTGGTACACCTGCCACATCTACCACCTTCCCTTGTATAGGCATCCATCATACCTCAATACTTTCATCATGCACACCGCCAGCCAGCATGCCTCAACTCTACCCACCCACCGTTGAGAACCGACCCATCGCAAACGTCTCGAAATGTCCTCACTCTCTACTCCCCACAACACAACAGCTACTACTACACTGGCCCTGCAGCCCCTCTCCTGCACACTCATCAATGCTTGCTCCATCCGAGCTCATGCTACAGATGTTCACAACCTTATTTCCAAACAGAACCTCAATCTCCTAGCGGTAACTGAAACTTGGCTTCACCCTGCCACTGGCCCTGCTCTCACCATCACCATCCCAGCAGGCTACACATCCTACGCTGTGACCCCCAAACCACAAAGGGGGTGCAGTTGCCCTCATCTATAAAGACTCCTTGGAATTCCATCCCCTCTCTACGACAGCCCATCCATCCTGCGAACTACACAGCACCAAGCTCCCTTTATCAGCCACCTCCACCATAAGCATGCAAATAATCTACCGCCCGCCAGGCCCAGCCAAATCCTTTGATGATGACCTTGCACACCTACTCAGCATAAGCCTACATCCGAAATTCTCATCCCAGGAGACCTAAACTTGGGACTCAACGACCCGTCCGACAAAGATGTCTCCATACTTGCAAACTCCCTAGACTCTCTAGGCTTCACTCAGCACATTTCCAAACCTACACATCTAGGCAGATCGCTGGACTGGTTTGCAGACCTCAACTGGAATTTAACCAGTCTAGCCATCCCCCCTAACCTTTGGTCAGACCACCACATCATTACTTTTATGATGCCTGTTACCTCCTCCCAGACGGTAGGTAATCACCCACTCCCTTCCCCCAGCCAACACAAGATGCTCCTGCAACCTTACCAAAGAAAGACTACTACCTATCCTCACAGCGGACTGCACCCTTTCTCCAGCCGCTCTGCCCTCCAATCCCTCTAACTTGGTTGGCACCTACAACACAGCCATCAATGCCATTGCTCTTCTTAAACCTTGCAAAGCCACACCCTCCACTGATGTCAACTCCTGGTTCCAACCTGACCACCAGTCCATGAGAGCCAAAAAGCGCACCCTCTAAACCATCTGGGTCAAATCTCCTTTGCCTAGTGTGACAAACCTGAAGGTGTCTCCCTCACTAGTCCCCGGGGGTTCTGTCATCCGGTTGGCCAGGACACCCCATTGCTATCGGATCCTGTTCCTGGGGGTGGACCAGTGAGGGAGGATCACCTGGATGGTGGGTCCTCGGGGAGTCGAAGTGGGACACTAATGGGTGAGACGTGGTATCCCCCTTCTTATAACACCTTTTCCCCATCCTACCCCGTAGGATACTCAGACACTCTACCCCGCCCCTTTCCGACACAAACACTTTTGCACACCACGAAAGACGATGGACAAACACCAAAGCCGTTTACCTGACATGTGCCACCACAAGGGTCAGGCAAAGTCAGGCAATTGACCAGAATCACACACACCTGACGGCCATTTCCCTTTCCCACAGGATAAAAGGTGGAGCATGAGAGCACAAGACGAGTCAGGCAGACCGCACCCTGAGAGAACTAACTCAGCACGGCAGTTCAAGAGAAGGAGAAAGACGGCGCAAATCGAGAGGGTGACAAGGAAAGAAGCAACCTTGCCCTTTCCGAGCCAGGCCCGTAAAATGGCTAACGGAAGGAATCATAATACCGCAAATAATAGCCAGCGTGTGTTGCAGCAGATGTCATCCATACATGGGTCACTCCTCCGCTGATAACCAAGCTGGGGAGAGACGCTTGCCACGGTGGTACCGGCTGTGACTCCAGAGACAAGAAAGGCCAAGCCGTTCATCACAGCCAGTGTTGAAAGAAAGTAGCACACGGCTAATTGAAGAAAGTACAAAGAACTGTTGATAAGAAAGGGGAAAACCAGCTACAGAGGAATCATGCACCACGTGGCTGCTCACTCAGGAAACTGGGCGTCTACCCTGTTGTTGAAACTACCATTAGCAGAAGGCCTTGGGAAAGGTGCAAAAGGGGTTAAAGCGGTCATACAGGGGTCTAGTAAAATCCTCTGTAAAGTCAAACATCTTTGACCGACAGATGATTGTAAAGTTAAGGGAAGTGAATCCTGCATCGTAAGAACTGTTCAAGAAATTGGCAAAGTTGGCGAGTGTGAACCCGATGAAGGGATGCCAATAAAGAGCGGGCGAAGCCAAAAGTCCCAATTAATAGTGTGTTGACAAGAGTGAACCCAGCAGAGGGATTTTCACAGTGAACTGTTTAAAAAGACATTGGGGGTCATTACGACCTTGGCGGTAAGGGGTTAACGGTGCCGGTAATGTTGCCGGAGCCGTCAGCCCCTTCCCGGCCCATTACGAGTCTGCTTGCGGGACCCGCTAAGGGCGCCTGGTAAAACCAGGTGCCCTTAGCGTGTCCTGCTAGCAGACCAGGGAGTTAACAACGGGCCCGTTATTAACGGGCCCGTTGTTAGCTCCCTCCCCATTCCTATTGAGCCCTATGGGGGCTCGAAATGGGAATGGGGATGTACCGGGTCCGGGTTCCTCGAACGAGGAATTACCGGGTCCTCCAAGGTTGGAATGGTCTGGTAATTCCTCACTTAAGGAACCCGGACCCGGTTCCCGGTAAGTGGGTAACCATGCCGCAAATTGCGGCATGGTTACCACCAAGGTCGTAATGACCCCCATTAAGACTTGTGAATCTCACAGATGAGATTGTGTTGAAAGCCATAGTGAACCCGACAGAGGGAAGGGAAACAGTCGAGAGGGGTCTGAGCCCGAAAGAGAGGGATCCAGGGGTGAGAAGCCATCACCCCACCGACAAGTGAATGTAAAAGAGAAATCTTTTGAAAACAAGCCAGGGTGAACCCGATGGAGGGAGGCTGATATTTGAAAGGGGTCTGAGCCTGGAAGAGGGGGACAAAGGGGTTAAGAAATATCAACTACAGTACAATCATGAAATAACTTCTGTTTATTATTTTGAACCCATCAGACCCTCGGAAACAAGAAGACCGAAGGTCCTGATTTTGCAAATAACTTTTTGGTGGATCTGAGCCTGGAAGAGGGGGATCCAGGGGTGAAAAGGCATCAACCAACATACAAGCTGAAAGGAACTTTTGCTTATCATTTGAAATATATCAGGTCCTCGGAGGCAAGAGACTTTTTGTAGAAAAGAGACTTAACCACTGAAGGCTCTGATAGCTGAGAGTGGAATTGTTGGCTAGTGCTGGTAAAGCTCGAGTGTGTGCTGTGCTCAGGAGTCCCCCCTTGTCCAATGCCCAAAACATGTGGAAGGGAGTCCCTGACTACCACATCCTGACTTATCATTTGTGAACACTTCTTTCTTTCTTATGAACCTCATCCCACACTCTTTGTTTGTATTTAGCGTAAGGATTGGCATTAGGTTTTTCTTAGCATAGGCCCTTTTATGTTGACAAGACGCCACTAGGACTGCCTTAATATTATTTGATGGTTGTAGCTTGCTCCCCAGATTTAGGTTTAGATTAGACGTTTTTCCAAACCGCACAAACAGTTTAATAAACACCCTTGAACTGTGATCACTTGTGTTGGTCCTTACTGTTGCCACCATAAGTTCCTCACACTACCAACAGATCCAACTTCCTTCGACCTTCCAAGGAATACAAACTAGCCATCCTCTTAGCCAAAGCCTCTTCCCTCTCAGACAGGATTCCAAGGCCCAATCGCATTCCCGTGAGCTCTTTACCATCTTACGTGAATTGGAATCTCTCATTGCGCCCATCAACAACGTCACTAAGCACAATGCTTGGTGCCAAAGTATCCAACACACCCTCACCAACAAAATGGTCACACTCCATGATATAATCTCTATCCATGCAAAAACTCAAAAGATGGAACAAATCCCCCCACTCCTCATCCCACCACCCACCGCTGTGGCTTCGTTTCGCTTCATGCCGGTCACAGAAGCTGAAATCTCCTCCCTCATCACCAGTCTGAAGCCCTCCTGCTGCCAGGGTGACATCTGCCCATCCCCCCTGATCAAGGACTGCGCCTCAGCCCTTATCCCCATCATCACCACATTCATCAGTTCCTC
Source organism: Ambystoma mexicanum (assembly GCF_040938575.1). Classification (NCBI taxonomy): domain Eukaryota; kingdom Metazoa; phylum Chordata; class Amphibia; order Caudata; family Ambystomatidae; genus Ambystoma; species Ambystoma mexicanum. The sequence continues at coordinate 727,331,056 of NC_090925.1, forward strand.
ATTTGCCATCAGCTCCACCCCACATAACCTCTCTCATAAAGAAAACCTCCCTTAGCCCTACTATCCCACCAATTACAGGCCCATCATCACATTCCCTTTCCTTCTAAAAATTCTAGACAGTGCACCAAATACTTGCTTACCTGGAACTCCACAAGATCCTAAGCCCATGCCAGTCAGGTTTCCACCCAGGGCATGGAACCGAATCTGCCCTCTCGGATCTCAAAAACCAGATGGATGACATCGAGGATGCAAGCAGCCTCAGCCTCCTCCTACTACTAGATCTGTCTGCAGCATTTAACCTGGTCAACCACAAGACACTCTGCCACCACATCACAACTGCTGCTACCTTTTCCCCAGCTGCCACAAAATGGATTGCCTCCTTCCTCGCTGACAGATCAGCCCAAGTTTACGTAGGCAGCGCAGCCACTCACCCTAAACAAGTTCCCTGTGGGGTCTCACAAGGCTCTTGTGTCCCTCCAACCTTATATAACATCTACACAAAACCGTTATTTACCTACCTTGTATTGCTGGGTATTTCATTCACAAACTATGCTGATGCTACCCAAATCCTCATCCCCCTCTCAGTCTCCTCAGCCGCCAAAACGATAGGCGTCTGGCTTGACTCTACCCTACGCATGTCCCGCCATGTCAATGCTGTTGCCACCTCGGCTGGCTACACCACCAAACTCCTTAATGCATCTAAACATTTCCTCTCCTAACAAGACCACCTGATCATTGCCAGAGCAGTAATTGGATTGCGTCTTGACAACTGTAAATCCCTCCTCGGTGGCACTTCAGAGCGGAATCTGGATAAGCTCCAAACCATCCAGAACAATGCCATCCGAGCAGCCTTGGACCTTCTCAACCCACAGAAAAGCGGTCCACTGGCTCCCCACAAGAGAAAGGATTAACTTAAAATTCTTTCCATCACTCATCATTGTCTCTCTAACTTTGCACCGCCCTACTTGGTGCGGAGGATATCCAAGAACACTTCAACCAGACCGACCAGACACTTCTCCAGCTGCAGACTTATCACCCTGCATTTCAAACGCACCAGAGCCGGAGGTTCTAGCTTTCCAGCCATTGCTGCTCGCCTGTGGAACAATTTACCTGTGCACTTATGATCGGAGAACTCATACTGCCCTTTCAGAAAACAACTGAAAACTGTCTTATTCAACTGACTCACAGTGGTGCCCAGACAACAGTTGACACCTAACCTGTCCTGATGACTCTGTACCGATATTGTACTATGATATGATATGATTGGTTATTTGTAACACACTTAATACCTAGAGGTTTCTAAGCGCGGACCCGGGGATCAAACCTGTGTTGCTCCATGTCATCTTGCTTCCAAGGTGAGCCCGTTGCTTCTGAGCTATCCTCCCGTCCCTCTCTCCCACTACTCCTCCCTACACCGCATCCCTTTCCCCACCCTCACCAATAAGCGCCCTGATGCCTATGGGTTTGGTGAGGTCTATAAATGCAAAAATAAATAAACAAATGAGAGGAGGTAGGCATAGTATGGGAGTAAGCTAGGATGGTGAATGAGTGAAGAAGTAATAGGAGGGAGAGAGTGAGAGAAAATGGGAGAGGGAGAAGTGAGGAGGGAGCGTCAGAAGTACTAAAGGAGGAAGGGGAGCTCGAGAGAAAGAGAGGAGGCAGTAGTGCGAGGGGGCGCCATGCACAGGAGATTAAGAGAGGTAGGGAGAGAGAGGAGGGAGTGGGGAGCAGGAGACAGAGGAACTAGGAAATGGGAGTGAGGTTAGAGGGAGACGGGGAAAGAGAAGAGGAGAAGGAGGGACAGAGTAAGAAAGAAGTGAATTATCAGTGAAAGGAGAGGAGAGAGAAAGAGTCTTTGGAGGGCTCAACCCAACATATTATTAATACAAGCACCATGGGGACTTCAGAGTAGTGAGCCATTAGGAAGTCCAAGAGGAGTCATATATATAAGGCTACGGCCTTTAGGCCCCCACTGTAGTCTACGTTAGAACCAGACATTATGTGTTACCTATCTCTAGTTTTTCACTGCAATATATCGTTGGAGAGCAGGGATCCTGGGCTAGGATGGAGGGAACCAGGGAAAGGACAAGAGCGATACTCTGGGCCCCCTTAGTTTGGCCTCCCTAAATTGTCCAGCCTACAATGATCTGAAGTTGTTAATAAAAATTCCTAAACACCACACATTGCTCACTAAGCCATCGCTGACAAGGACAAGTGAATATTGTTATGTTATGTTATTTTAACTAAACTTATAAAGCGCACGGTCGCCTGAGGGCATCATGTGCTAGAGAGGAAAGCTACTCGCCGAAGGAGAGGCAGAAGAGAATGAAGAGCTAGAATAGAGTGGTCTTAAGGGCTCTTCTGAAACCAAGATGGTTGGAAGCACTTCTTAGTGGCGGTGGGAGATTGTTCCAGAGTTTAGCAGCTGCAATGGAGAAGGCCCTGCCGCCGACCCTTTCAAGATTAAACCTTGGAACAGCAAGGAGGTTGGTAGTGGAGGAGCGTAAGTCACATTCAGGAATGTAACGAGAGAATTTTGATTGCAGAAACTCAAACCCAACCGGGAGCCAGTGAAGTCGTCGGAGCACTGGAGAGATGTGAACTCCATAGGGAGTACCAGTGGCTAGCCTGGCCGCCAGGTTCTGCATACGCTGAAGCTGCTGTATAAGGCCTATCGGTTGTGACAGATATAGAGAGTTACAGTAGTCCAACCGCGAGAGGACTAATGTAGCCACCACGGGAGAGCGGATGGCTTCTGGTATCATGGGTAACACTCTCTTAAGGATCCTGATCTAATGGTGGGCAGCTTGGCACACAGCAGTCACTTGGTTGGACATAGAAAGGGAGGCAGAAAGAATGACACCCAGGTTTTTCACTTTACTAACTGGACTAGGAAGAGGATCTAGAGAGGTGGGCCAGAAAGCAGAGGTTCACAGTGAGGAGTCCGGAGGACAGCCAACCACCATTACCTCCGTTTTATCGCCATTAAGTTTGAGCCAATTCTGGTCCATCCAGTCACCGACGGCTTTCAAACCGTCATGAAGGCATGACGAAACCTCAGCCTGATCTTGGTCTAGTCGGATCAGGATTTGGGTGTCGTCAGCATAAGAGTAGCAGTTGAGGTGGTAAGAGCGGATGAGGCAGACCAACGCCCATATATAGATATTGAACAGAATCAAAGAAAGTGAAGATCCCTGTGGGACACCACAGGTGAGGGGGCAAGAAGAGGAGAGAAAAGGGGCAAGGCTAGAGTTTGTGTACGGTCTGAGAGAAAGGAGGTAAACCATGCAAGGACTGGGCCAGATATCCCGATCAAAGCTAGGCGTGAGAGTAGGATGGGATGATCGACCGTGTCAAACGCAGCAGACAGATCTAGCAGAATCAAAGCACTGACTCCGCTTGCATCAACTAGCCTGGACATGTCATCTAGTATGGAAACTAGCACACTTCTGTACCTCTTGTATTGATGGTCAGCTACTCATTACGTTTCCTGGCCTCAGGAAACTTAAGGAGAGGCACAGTTTTTCCAAACAATTGTGTAGTCCATTATGATATGGAGGGCAAGCAGCTATTTCTAATTTGCAAAGCCATGTCCCTTTAATGGAGATCTGTCAAGCCGATATATGGGTTTCTTTACATACCTTCACAAGGCACTATCATAGATTGTTGGGTTAGAGAGGAGGCTAGGATCGGTAGGTCGCTTCTGCAACACTTCTGCTGTAGAGCGCAGTGTTCAAGTGGACACGCTCAACAGGCTACAGTTGGTTTCCCAAAAGTTGCCTCGGCATCAGACTTTCGGGGTCCACATTTCCGAGAGGTGTGTACATTCATAGGTGGCTCTGTTTGCAACCTTAGCTAATCAGAAGTGCAGCACATTTCCTCCAGAGAGATTCCCAGCGGGAGCTGTAGGCATTGCCCTGTTGATTCTGTAGAACTTCGGGCTGATGCATATATTCCATGTGGTTCCTTCTTGCAGATCATCTTGCGGGCGTTCAGGTTCAACTGGGGAGCAATGACACTGGCCCAGTTAGCCTCGGAGGCTACACAGTCTTGCTAGCAAGAATGCTGGATTTTGGAATCTCACTGGTTACGGAGGCTTTCAAGTCTCTATCATGAGGGCATATCTGACCATGCTGTGTATTGTTATGTGAATGATGGGGGAAGGTACATTTGTTAGGCCCCCATCAGGGTCCAATTCGTGAAGGGACTGATTATCCACTTTCCACAGGCATCATTCACTCAAGTACGGGATCTGAATGTGGTGGTACTGGCACAAATAACGACTCAAACATTTGATCTGATACGCAGCTGCAACTTCAGGTTTGTTACCTTGCAACCTGCTCGGAGAGAGGGGTAGTAACGCGCTCTGTCGACTTGTAGGAATAACACAGTGCTTAAAAATGACAAGGTGATACTTTGGATGATCTTTCTTTTCTACCAAAGTGATCAGTTGAAGCAACTTTCAGCTTCCTTTTCGCTGCTGCATCACTTGAATGTGTAAGAGAGGTTACGCAGACCACACCTTACGAGGAGAGTGGTCTGTGTAACCTCTCTTTCACATTGCTGAGTTTGTATCCCTATGGGTGGTTATAACCAATCAGAACATCTTCACCTGGATTGTGACATTCGTCAGAATATGTGATGAGGTGGCACAGAAAACTCCCCTGGAGGGATTTGTTGTGCATTCTACAGGAGTCATGCAGCTTTGGCCGCTTTCCTGAGCGAGGTACTGATCCAGGAGATTTGCATGGAAGCGACTTTGTCGACTGAACATTTTGCAAAACACTAATGTCTGTATTCAGACGCTAGGCAGGTGGCCTTATTTTGATTATCTGTAGTGCAGCTTATCTTTGGTTGAGACTTCTTCTTTTCCTGGTGTATCCTATGCCCTTCCTTTCCAAATTATTGGGCATTGCCGGGTGAAACTTTCAAAGTTAAGGAATCTGCAGAGGATATGGGATCCTTTAGAAAAATGAATAATATACTTTACAGGTAACATTGATTCTGTCACCTCTCCAGATTCTTTATCTGTCTGCCTTCCTCCCCACATTTACTTTGGAATGCCCCTGGTTCTCGGTGTGTTGGAAAGTATCCAATCAACTGATGGGATCAGGTTGCATGGCATCCCTTGTACCTGGGACACTGTCACTTTCTCTGGAAGCTACAAGGGTGCCCACTCAGCATAGCGGGTATAGTTGCTGACACCCAGCGCCATGCCAAACTCGATTACTGTTACCACCACCTGGTCCCGTGGATTTATGATGGGATTGCAAGTGGTGGTAGGGTGGTGTAATTCCCCATTTTTGGAGTCCAAAGTATTCCATGGGGATTATGCCTGAATTACCGCTGGCAGTTATTCTGCTGCAGAAATTCCACCCCTTTTTGGCAGTAAGGTACAATATTTACCTCCAGCTTTTTGCTTGAGGGAAATATTCCACCTTACTGACAAAGTCGTATAGTGCTGAGTTAATGTGGCAGTAGGCGAATTACCGCTGCATTCATGCTGTTTTACCTGCACCTACGTTCAGCCCATTATATCCATCCTGACCACCGTTAACCATAAGGTATGCAACTTGCTCTTCCATTATTTGGTGCCACGCAGGGACTATATCAATGGACCAGGTGGAGGGAAATAGGATAGAACCAGCTCTGGTCAATGGGCTCTTGCCGAGGCCGAGATCCGTCATCAGATGTTTCCCTGGATCTCAGACCCAGCCTGCCTCATCTCTGACAAGGCGTTACCGATTCACCAGCTTCACCTAGGGAAGCTGGAGGCTTGGTGATCTAATCTGCTCTGTGCTCCTTTCGCCAGCTGTCATTCGCTCGTTTGCTGGTTCTATTTGCTCAGCCTGTTACTTTCTTCTGGCCTGAAAGCGGCACCACAGGAATCAATGGGCCATGACTATCACTGGGGTGGGTGCTAGCAGGGGCGTTGCTAGGGGGGGGCTAAGCGGGGTATAACCCCTGATCTTTTGGTTGTAGCCCCGGATAGAATCTCAGGAGCTACAGCCAAAAGACTAGCTAGCCTCCAGTCCCAACAGTTCTGATATCAGCTTAGCCCCGGGTCTTTTCCAGACCTAGCAACTCCCCTGGGTGCTAGCACTGTTAAAAGCAGGCTTTCTACATGCTGAGCACACTATTGTTTTCCAAATTTGCATCTTAGACTTTCATAGAAAAAAGTAATTTCCAAACTTAAACATTTGCTAGTTTTCTTTGAAATGTGTATCTTTTTTTGTCGAACTACCTACCACACTAAATTATCTGCAATTTTTGTGACCCTTCCTTTATGTGTCACCACAGGTTATATTTATAGAGATGTTATATGCTTGTCAAACTGTTTAATCACAAATAAATGCTTCTATTGTGCTGACAGCAGTTATTACTAAATTAAACTGTGGGTTAATGGGTGCCAACGTTTGATTTTACTACAGGGGAAGAAATGCCCTCTCCTCTGCCCGGAATATAAGCAAGCGACCAGCCCAACCCATGCCCTGGCCAAACACATTTTATAGGACTTGATTTTTGTATAAGCAATTAATTTACTAAAAATCACTGCCTTACCAACAGTATTTTGGGTGCACCACTGCCATGCAAGTGATTTATAGTGGAATTGATATACAGTGTGGAGTTTGGAAAGAAGCAGCATGAAAGAAATTGCACCATTTAAAAACTATTATTTTGAACATTTCCTTTGAATGGAGCCCAACTGCCAGCCCCGCTCCTTCGGAACTCCGCCCCCTCCTCTAAACTCTGCCCCCACCCCGGCCCCTCTGGGATCCCCTTTTACATTTTTTACATTTCCACCATTAGCTGGAGCCTGGTAGTGGATGGACCTAAATTGCTAAAACACATGCTCCAATGCGTACCATAGGGACTGTCAACTCACAGGAGAGTAAGATAAGGAATACAGAGGTTACTTAGGTTAGCAACGGGTAGGTTTTTTATGCTAATAGAGAACAAACTGCTCACTGCGTTTTTATTTTATGTTTATGTTTTTTCTATTGAAGTGCTGAAGATGTATCGAGAGTACATTGAAGAAGAGAAAGTGAGGTCTACGGCATCAGAATTTCCTACTCAGTCACTGTTGGCCAGGATTAAGGACCGCATCATGGGAATTGTGGCACGCATCCCGGAAACTCTTGTCAGACTACATAATAAAACAGCTGATCCCGAAAGCAAGCTATGCAGCGTTATTCAGTACATCTGCTGCAGCTTTACAATTGCCTCCTTTTGGAGTACAACCTATATGGTATGAAGGAATACAAGTCATATCTGAGACAATATGCTGCAAACATTGTTATGTCTGGCTAGACAGGTCTTTAAATCTGTTCCAGAGCTTTTGCAGTCTTATGTGCGAGGGCTTTGATACCAATCAAATGTTCAGTGATGCATAATGCTCTATCATAGCAGTCATGCACGCTGTAGGTTACCCTAATCTTGTGCTAGTGTTCCTTCTAAAGGCATGTTTATAGCACCCAGAGTGCTCGGTTTCTGTAGCCTACTACTCGCTTGCAAGCATTTCATATACATGCTGAGACAATTTTTACCTTGCCCACATTTGATGAGGATAGAGAAACATTCATAGCATCCCCTTAAGAACATATTTTATTGTGCTTGATCAAGAAGGTCAAGTTTCTGTCTCTCCAATACTGTCATTTTTGCATAGAAGTAGGACATTGGTAACTCTTTCTAGAATCATATTTGACTCCCACAAAAGCAGTTCCCCACTTTTGAGTCAGGGAGCCGTTTAGAACCGATTTAGAGTTTCGAGTGCTTAGGCAAAGAGAGAGGGTTTTCGCTAGCCATTTGTGTTGATGTGGTGAGTGAGGGTGGTTGAGTTTGAGATTGTTGGTGGGATTCTTAGGTGTACCTAAACGCTAAATACAACAATACAACAGGGTATAAGAGACAGCAATGCAACACACTGATGTCATAAATTATGTCGTCTGTGATGTCATCAGTGAAGTCATCAGTGTACTCATGGGCAGCATAACGGAGAGGTTCAGAGTTAAGGTGGCATAGCTTTCAACACTTGCCAAACTGCAAGGGTTTTGTTGAAATAAACCATCATCTTATAATCATTTCAACTAACGTTTTTCACTGAATTTGAAGGATTTTGTTGCATTGAACTGTTCCAACTTTATTCTCCGTTAATTTATGTTTTTTCACTGAATTTCAAGTGTTTGTTATGCAATTTCTCACACTAACGATATTACTAAGGTTTTTTTCTTTTCCTGTCATTGCATATGTCCTGTTTAACATTATCAGAATGTTCTTAAACTACACTACACACCATGGGATTTTTTCCCCATTACAGGTTTATGACTCACTGGCCATGGCCTGTGATTGTGGCCAAGTGCCGTTTTGTGATAATGAGGAATATGAATGAGAATGCATTAGTAGTACAAGTGGGTACCTTTTATTTCAATATAGAATTAGACAGGTGGCCTGCCCTCATTTCCGGTCTTAGCCCACCCCTTTTTTCTTAGTCTTGCCCCTTTGGTATCAATTTAATATAAAGTTGATATTCATTTTATATACATTTGATAAAACCCCCAATAATTTGTATATCAATGTAATGCACCCCAATCATTTGTATACACATTGTCTATACATGTTGTATTAATTCTATATTAATTTGATAAGAACCCCAATAATGTTTATATAAATTTGATAAGAACCCTGATAATTTTGATATCAATTTAATGAACCCCCAAAAAATGTATCAAACCCCACATTTTTATGTTCATTTTATATACATTTTATATAAAATTGGATATACATTCTATATGTAGTATAGATGATGCCATGACAGCATCCAAAAATAACCCTATACAATTGAGTTTGCTTTATCAAGCAGCAACATCAAACTTTGACATACATTCAATTTAAATTTTAAATATAGTGTAAATAGATGCTGTGAGGAATGCTGTAGACATTTGATGGCCGCCAAAAATAACCCCATATTTCTGGATTCGCTTTATACACGTAGTGTGTTTCCGAGTGCCTACACAAAAACCTGAACTATTGCCGCTGACAATGCTTGTCCTTCCAGGAATTCAATGGCATATTTCATACATAAAGTGTCTTCACCAACCCTGCACCAAAGTCAGAGCTATTGGCTTTGGCAATGCGTGTTTCTTTTAAATAATGAAAACAACTTGCACCATGAAACTTTTACATCAAAAAACGATTGGCTTTAACAGCGCATGTTTCTCTCAAATAATGAAAACAACTCGCTCCATGACACGTTGCCATGCACATGCCTACACAACAGCAAAAAGGCCCAATCCCTCAGCTTTGGCAATGCTTGTTACTTGAGGATTGAACCACACCGACTCCTCCTGGGGTGGCGTGGTCCACATCCCCACCCCGACTCAATAACCCCTTCACTTTAAAATGGAATAGTGCTCTCACGTCTTACCCACAAAAGTCTCCTGAGTCAGGACCAGGTGATCATCACAGCGGTATGCGATTCCCAACTTCCCAGATTCTGCACTTAAACATACAGTGTGAGCTTGTGCAAAAGCCCTACAGCTCCAGGGAATCACCATGCTGCCCTCTTTCAAAACAGAGCGAGACAAAAAACGGCTGTAAAAGACCTCTAGGCACTACATTAAGCCGGGGGTGGATGTGTATATATATACAAATTCAGACTGGGAATCCTCAGTAATTTAAAAAATAAAAATAATATTATGAAACTTCTTCCTATAGGAAGAAAAGCTACACACATAGAGCCCCATAGGGCCTGTGTAGCCCAACACTTTTGGAGTCCCTCCACCTCCTTTGGTCCTTTTTAGGCCCCACCAATGAGGTGGCAGGATTTAGGCTCCACCCCAGTCAGCCATCTTCAGATTTTTCACTGTGTCTACAGATCAGGGGAATCCTCTTCAGCTCTCTGAGCAGATTTGCTGTTTCAATACTAATTCTAGATATTTTTGTCATACTTTAAACTGGGGCTTCCTGGTGCAACTCTTTGAGATTAGGGTTCCGCCAGTTACCACCTGAAAACTGCTGGTTTTTGGGCTGCTCACTCTCACCTCATGGCTGAGACTCAGGTACAAGCTGTCAAGGAGAGGACCTCCCTTTTCAAGGACTGCTCCAGGTGTTGTAAACAGGCAATCTTCATCAGAGACCCCCACAAACTTTGCATCAATTGTCTTTACCCACATGACAACCAGTCATGTAAAATATGTCATACTTTTTCCAAGAAGACTCTGGAGGACAGGCATAGGAGACTGTAACTCCACCTGGACAGCAGACAGATGTCGTCTGATGAAGAATCCAGCTAAACTGAACCCTTAACTTCCTCCAGGCAACCCGAGAAGTAAGCTCCAAAGAGGAGAGCTTCTTCAGTGGCTAGAGCAGACATCCAAGGGCAAGAAGAGGAGTGGAAAATATGCAACTGAACCTGTATCTAAAGGTCTGCTGGAAGGAGAACTACTCAAAGGTAAAAGTTCCTCCTTCTCTTCGCCGACGAAACGGCCGTCCACGTGGACACCTTCCACGGCTAAACTAACCTCGCCATCCACTAAAACTGTCCCGTTGTTGACAGAAAAGCTGTTGTCCACCGTGAAACCAACCACCTCGTCGACTAAGGCATCATCATCAATGAAAGAACCGTCAACGAAGAACCTGTCCACCTGTCCATGAAAGGCACTAGCGAAAAGCATCCTCGTCGATGAAGCACTCGTCGACGAAGAACTCGTCGACGTCCAAACATTCGTCGTCGACGGAGAAACTGTTGATGGGAAAACCATCAATGAGCCCCCAAGAACAGGACAAGACACCGTTGTTTGATCCAACACCACGAGACATCACCACCGAGCCCTCTCAACAGCCAGAGGAAGTTTTAAACACTCATACACCACAGCTAGATGGGTTAGGAGGCGTTACTCCTCTATCCCCTATAACTGAGATAGACAAACTACCTGACATCATATTACAGGAGGAGTTCTTAGAGGGGGAGGAACAATGGCCATTACAGTCTAAACATCACAGTCCTCACTGGCAACCAGTGATGGAACACGTTGCAGAGCCTTTTGACCCATCTCTACTACAGTCCATGCGCAGTATTATGGACGAGTTCCAAAGGAGGCAAAGGGCAAGATTACTGGTCACGCACGCAGTTCCTGTAAGCGGACCTTTATAAAGCACACCACCACGCTACGGCGGATCACCCAGGTCTCATTCACCGCTGACATAAGGCTCACGCTACGGCGGATCACCCAGGTCACATTCACCGCCAACATAAGGCTCACGCTATGGCGGATCACCCAGGTCTCAAAAAAGAAGCCACTCTCCATCTCCTCCAAGGATCGTGGTTGGAAGCCTGTGGCTGAAATGTTTGCAGGAGAAAAGACCGAAAGTTATTTTTCAGAAAATAACTTTCAGTTTTCACTCACCTGAACATTTCAGCCTTTGCCCTTGCCCCCAACCCCACCCGCTACCTACCTTGCAGGGGCACACTTCGCTGTGTGCCGCCGACTCGCTGTGTCCCTACAATGCCTGTTGCCTTTGACTTCCGTGATCGGGAACTGGAGACGCAGGGTGCTTTTTTTTTTGTTACTTTTGCGGGACCTGCTGTGAGGGACACCCCTGCAGCCCCCAATCACAATATAGTGAACAAGGGTGCAGTGGACAACCCCGCAGCTCCCACAACCGGATGGGGGATTTGGTCAACTTTTTTTAGCCGTTCTTAATTTTCAAATGGCCGAAATTCACCAAATCTCCCATTCAGTCTTTTTGTTCTGACTTTTTGGACATTTCCCTCCTCCAAGGAGGTCTTCATCATTTAGCAGCCACCAAGGTCAACGCTCACGGTATGGCAGATCACCCAGGTCTCAGAAGAGAAGACGCTCTCCATCTCCTCCAATGTCTTCACCTCAAAGATCAAGAGTGTGCAATGCGCCTGTCACAATCCATGCCCCTGACCCCCCTTAGGTATAACAGCCCCCAGGCAGCAGTGGGGCTAAAGCCCTTCACACCGGCCCCAAGGGCCTTAAAACTCCATCAGAAACATACATGGAGTCAGTCCTGGCGCCTTTGGCACCAGGCTCATTATCAGGAATAAAGCAATACCAGTTTTGGACCTTGATCCAACATGGAGGCCTATTACACAGCTCAGTTCTTTAGAACCAAGCCATGTGGTCTAGTGTTTTGGGTGTGGCTGGGCCTGGAACTACTTGGCCTGGAACTATTTTACCTAGGCTATTTAAACCACACCCAAACAGCAGAAAACGCTTTGCGTTATTCTGCACTCCTGCAGCGTAACACTGTGTCCAGCTCCTGCTCATCTGCTTCTCCGGTGGCCCGATCCTGAAGCCTTAGATCCAGATTCCATTAATAACCTGGAAGAACAAGAACAGCATTAGCGAGCAAGAACACTTACCTGTGAAGTAACCAGCCTTGAATCCATGCTGCGCTTCGATTACCTCGCCCATCTCCGGGTTTCACCGCAACCTGCAAGGGAGAAGGAACAAGGTCAGTATTAACAAAGCACTTACCTGGGCAAGCAGCGCTTCGATTGCTCATCACTCCGGAACATCACCGCAACCTGTGCAAAGAAGAGAAGAGAACACAGGTTAGCAATTAACATCAATAAACAGAGCAGCCCTCCGCGCATCAATAACTCACCGTGGTCTTCGCCATCGGCACGGCAACTCCAAGATCGCAATCATCCCTGTGAAAACAAAAAGAGACATGTTAGGGAACAGCGTAGTGGAGCAAGATGCTGAGAAGGCAGAGAAAACAGAGGGAAAGAAAGAGACAGAATAAAGACGGAAAAGGAACGCCCACACCAACCACGCGCCCCTGCACAGAGATGCAGGATGGAGAGTTCAACGCACAAAAACCTAAGGTGAGCAGTAACCCCAAGGGAGGGGATTTGGACCAGAGGGAGGTGGGAGTCCACCCATCACAGAACCAGTATCTTAACCCTCCATTCTCCTGTTATAGACGCTACCCAATGTCTGGCACATAACCAAGCAGAGAGGGGTCCGGGATAGCGCTTAGACCTCCAACCAGTATCGTGTGGCGCCCCCGTGGATACCAGATGAGCATAACAGCGCCTTCAATTGTCAGTCTCAGAATGGCCGGAAGACATCATAGATGACACCGGGGAGCCTGATGGCCCATTGAGGGAGTTTTCCGACCCCAACAGTCATGACAAGGAGCCAGAAGAGGGTGAACTGCCTCAGGACACTCCAGACACAGTCCACGACGACTGGGAGTCTATTGTCATCGAGAAGCAGAAGCAAAGTTGATTCACCAGGGGCAGCCGACCCTCCAGATGATATTGTATATTTTCATTACATCATGGCAAAGTCGGCAGAGATCTTCAGAATACAAGTCTCCACAGAGGAGAAGGCATCAGTTCTCTATGAGCACATAGACAAGAGACGATGCATCATCCCCACAATACCGATATTAGAAACCATTTGGGACGCAGGTGAAAAGATCCTAGCCACTGCGCTGTCCACTCTGGCACTGGTGTCGAGACCAAAAAAGAAATACAAAGTACCCAACTTGGCCCTGTTGTGTCTCAGAAGCAATCCTAAACCGATTCCGTCATCACAGTGGCAGCGAGGAAAAGATTGCAAATCCCAGCTTCTCCCCTCACAGCTTTGCTGAATAAGGAGAGGCGTAAACTAGAAGCGATGGGGCGCAAGGTTTCAACTGCGGTTGGTGCCTCAGAGCAGCACTCTGCGCATCAATAACTCACCGTGGTCTTCAACATCGGCACGGCAACTCCAAGATCGCAACCATCCCTGTGAAAACAAAAAGAGACATTGTTAGGGAACAGCGTAGTAGAGCAAGATGCAGAGAAGACAGAGAAAACAGAGGGAAAGAAAGAGACAGAATAAAGACGGAAAAGACATTATAACTCACCTGAAAGACAGCAAGCAGAGTCGAAGTCACAGCCGGTCTGGACCCGACATAAGGGCACATGGACCAGTGAAGCAACTAGGTCCAAGGAAAGCCTGCACCAACCACGCGCCCCTGCACAGAGACGCAGTACGGAGAGTTCAACGCACAAAAACCTAAGGTGAGCAGTAACCCAAAGGGAGGGGATTTGGACCAGAGGGAGGTGGGAGTCCACCCATCACAGAACCAGTATCTTAACCCTCCATTCTCCTGTTATAGGTGCTACCCAACGTCTGGCACATAACCAAGCAGAGAGGGGTCCGGGATAGCGCTTAGACCTCCATCCAGTATCGTGTGGCGCCCCCGTGGATACCAGATGAGCGTAACAGCGCCTTCAATTGTCAGTCTCAGAATGGCCGGAAGACATCATAGACGACACCGGGGAGCCTGATGGCCCATTGAGGGAGTTTTCCGACCCCAACAGTCATGACGACGAGCCAGAAGAGGGTGAACTGCCTCAGGACACTCCAGACACAGTCCAAGACGACTGGGAGTCTATTGTCATCGAGAAGCAGAAGCAAAGTTGATTCACCAGGGGCATCCTACCCTCCAGATGATATTGTATCTTTTCATTACATCATGGCAAAGTCGGCAGAGATCTTCAGAATACAAGTCTCCACAGAGGAGAAGGCATCAGTACTCTATGAGCACAGAGACAAGAGACGATGCACCATCCCCACAATACTGATATAAGAAACCATTTGGGACGCAGGTGAAAAGATCCTAGCCACTGCGCTATCCACTCTGGCGCTGGTGACGAGACCAGAAAAGAAATACAAAGCACCCGACTTGGCCCTGTTGTGTCTCAGAAGCAATCCTAAACCGATTCCGTCATCACAGTGGCGACGAGGAAAAGATTGCAAATCCCTGCTTCTCCCCTCACAGCTTTGCTGGATAAGGAGAGGCGTAAACTAGAAGCGATGGGGCGCAAGGTTTCAAGTGCGGTTTCATTGATGGTGTGAGCCAGCAACGCCATGGCCATGATGGCAAGGCTGGATAGAGAATGATGCCTCTGTATGTCGTGTATCACTAAACACCTTCCAGAGGAGTTTCAGGAAGTGGCCAAGGCCATTATCACAGACGGCAAAGTGGTCTCGGACCACATGATGGACACATCTGTGGAACTGCACACTGCAGTTTACGGAAGATGGCACACATCACAGTCTTGAGGCACCAAGCCTGGATGAAGGTCACAAGTTTCAGGCCGAGGTACAGGCGCAGATCCTAGACATGCCCTTCGACGGAAAGACCTATTTGGAAAGAATATAGATGACCACTTGAAGGGCATCAAGGCTGACACCGACATTGCTTGGGCGATTAGCACGTTAAACGACAAGGACTGTCGTCCTTTTTGTTCCTTTCGAGGTACCAGTTCCAAGTACAAATGGTACGACAGATCGTTCCATGGTCAAGTGTCCTCTTCAGCCTCCTTCCAATCAGGGGGTAGATATCAACGAGGTTCCACCAGGTACCAGAACCAACGTGGCAAAAGGGGTTCAGACCAGGGAAGGAACCAGATCGAGGAGATCTGACTCATACTCATCACGCCTTCCACATCACACCCCAGTGGGAGGATGCGTCATTCATTGGCACGCCATAACGTTTTTCTTTTTTTTTAATGCAATAGCCAAAAGGAAAACAAAACTGACTTTTAACACATTTCATTAGAATCACATAGATAATTCATAACCACATTTAACTACAAATGAATAAAATACCATAAAAGTGTTTTTTTTTTTTTAAAGGAAGAGAAATTAGAAGACCACAAACCAGGTAAAAGGGACAGAAATAAAAACGTCCATTTTTTTTTTCTTCAGATAGCACATATAGCATTGTCCTTTAACCCAATTAGATTCAAATCTTTAAGTAGTCGAACCACCTCAATCGTCAGAAACACTTCATTTCCAGCATAGTCTTTGCCAGAATATAAATGAGTCAAGAAAGCAATCATCATGTAAAAATCTCGAAAATCCTTGGGCACTCTGATTTAGGGTACCTTTGCAATTAGATGAGAGATGGTAGAGCGATTGTATCTCCATGTCAGCAGATTTATCGCATATATTTGTTGGATTTAATTATTTATCTCTAGTGTACAAGATTTCCAGTGCTGGTAAAATATACAGGGCCTGATCACGACTTTGGCGGTAACGCTGGCGGTATTACCGCTGGCGGTGTTAGCTCTACCGCCGAAATCCCCGGTGTTAATAGCGCCGTATCACGAGTTCGGCGGTAATGTAATTCCCCATTCCGCATTGAGCCCATTCGGGAATGCCCCATTCCCCATTGGGCTCAATGGGGAAAATTTGTGCTCTTACTGCCGGCGGATTTCCCGCCAACGGTAATAGCGCAAATTATCGGCAGATTTCCCCCCAGCCAAGAGCTGGGGCGAAATCCGCCGAAGCCCTGATTTGGCGGACGCTTAAATCCGGCGGTAATAGCACGACCGCCGGATTTAAGGGTTATCGTCAAAGTCGTGATGAGGCCCACAGTCTAAATCTTAGGAAATCCGAACGTACTGGCAGATTAGGAAATTTCTTTAAGTACACCGGGAGAAAAGACCTAGGTTTGTCCATTGGATTAATGGACGCCGATAACTTTGCCTTTCTCATTTGAGCAATTGTCTTTCTCCAATCTCTGCGCTTCATACTTTCCTTTACCTTTAAAGGATTTTGCAGTAAGATGCCAATAGAACTGTACGAATCGAGCAGTATCTCATTACACTTGGATCGCAGCTGATTGAGGAATACGTTATTCAAATTAACCATAGAGATTTTAACCTACTCATGTAAAGATGATTTTGGGGGATCCAGAATCATCCTATACAGCAAGACCCATTTCCACTAGATCCATGAAAGCAGGGAGGAGAGACCCAATTCAAATCTTATACATGCAATGGGTAAGCAGTTGGGAAGCATCAGAGTCCTTTTCCAGATTTTACCTTCAACTGTATACCAATCTAAGTCAAAAGCTTGGGGATTGGATTCCGCACCATAAAGACTAATCAGAATCACCTTTCCACAATAAAATTTCAGGACGGGGAGTACCGAGAACTTACAAAATTTAGAATACATTCATTTCATGTGGGAACCCAAGTTCAAGACTTTTTGATCAATGATTGAGAGGAGGTGAGCTCTAGTTGGAAACCCCACAATTTGAGTGGCCAAATAGTTAACATCTTTATTGGTATGTGTGATGCTGGAAATGCATCGGAGGGACAGGGCCTCCATATCCTTGTCCTTTACTGCTTTTTATCATGTGGTCTGTCATGTTTTCCGTGCAGGAGTCATGTGGGACTCCTGGCGATGCAGCTCTCTCTCTTTTGGTTTGGCGAACAGACCCGTGGGATACCCTTATGGGACCCATGGCTAGGGGTACAACCCTGTGCCCCTAGTGTATGTTTTTGGGCACCTGTGTGTGACCCACAGAGCAGGGTACGGGCTGGTGGCAGCTCCGTGCTGAAATGACTGGTGCCCTGAGGATCCTCCATTTTGGGATGCCCAGGCCCTGTCATTGGGAATCGGTAGATTCCGGATGAAGACAAAATGGCCCCCATGGCCTCTTGCCTTCGATCACCTTTTAACCTTGATCTTCCCAAAGTCCCGGGAAGCCCTGCCTCTGTCCCTTCTCCCTGACTGGCTGTTGGGTGGAAGTTCTGTATATGGTAGTGTGGGGAAGTGCCGACCAGACTGGCTGGAGCCTTCTCAACAACCGTTTGTTGTGGGTACGCCTGTGGGTGGGACCTGGGTGAATGGAGTGTGTGACGAATATACATTCTATGTTGTGGCTGTCTAGTATCTGGTGTTTGACACAATGGTTGAGACAGCCCTGCCCAAAACCGGTATGAATGCAGCTTGGAGTGTTGAATGGCTCGGTACTTGTCCCAATACACA
The DNA here is from genome assembly GCF_040938575.1 of Ambystoma mexicanum. Taxonomy (NCBI): domain Eukaryota; kingdom Metazoa; phylum Chordata; class Amphibia; order Caudata; family Ambystomatidae; genus Ambystoma; species Ambystoma mexicanum. Next base: position 727,348,872 of record NC_090925.1, read on the forward strand.
TAACTTGTTGTGAGTGTCTGGAGAGGAGTGAATGGCCTGAATACCTTGTGTGCCTGATTGGCTGCCTGCCTGCATGAATGCCCGTAGTCGTGATTGGATGCTTGAGTGTGACCCAGCGGAATGAATGGGAGATCAACAGTATATCTGGGGACCTCTCACTGCTAGGAATCATGTTCAGAAGCTGAAGTCCACTACGACGAGTAACTGGAGTAACTGAAGCTTGATCCTGAAGCCCTGCTGGACGAGAAGAATTGCTGTTGCTCTCCGTCGCAATCTGAAAGCTACTGTACTTCAATTACTGACCCAGAGAGGACCTGGTAAGGCACCCTCTTCCCGAACTATGAGGGACCATCGTGCACAGCTGATCTTTGCCTAAGCTCCCTGGTAGACAGACCTTCGTCAGGCTGCCGACCCGATACGGGGACTGCTGCGGAACTCCAAGGAGAAGCGCCCGGACTGTTGTACGCCACTGTCGACGACCGCCGTCGCCGACTGGAACCACCGTGCTACTGTTGCCTAAGAACTTCATTGATCCAAGGACGCTCTTGTCCGTATCGTCGCCGCTGTATCCTGCTGGAGAAGGCCTGACCGTTGACGCACCGAGGAGCATCCACCGGTGGGCTTCCCGCCACCCAAAGACCACAGAGACGCTGACGATTCGACGCCCTTGCTAGGCCACAGTTCTTCAACTCTTTGCGGTCCAGAACTATCGACACCGAGGTGCCCCGCACGCCTCTTCCTGGCAGGACGTTTACACCTCCCTGTCAACGAGCACAGCGAGGAACGACGCGGCCAACTCACCATCGTAGCTCGACCTGTTCTCCGTTGGACGTTCGATGACCTGTGACTCCAGCCTGAAAGGGAGGACACTCAATAAGGGTTGTTGATTTCCCCTACGAGGAATGCTACAATGCCAGGTACTTTGGGGTTGCAGAACTTTTGGAAAGTCTAGTGGGAACAATATATGGACTGGGCTTGTATCTTTCTCCTACATGTTGCCCAGGTGGGGGATCTCCACACAGAGCTGTGTTTAACGGTAGTTACCAGTATTCTGCCTATGCTCAACCATCTTGCTTTCCTTCCTCTCTCTACTGCTGGTTTCCTCTTTATTTTGATCTGTTTTTCATTCTGACCGTATGCACTTTAAGGAGATCTAACAATGTTAGTGGTACCACTTTAGAATTGTACATATTTACCATTGTTGATTTCCGGAGTACAAAGTGATTTATCGTGATCGTGTATATGACCTTGAATATTAATTATATAAAGACTCTGTTGTAACCGATACAGTGTGTGGACATTCCTTTGTGGGTGCTTGGGGACTACACTGTACTTAAGAACCAGCTCGCATCACCTCCCGAGAAGCTAGGCCTTGATTGCTCGTCCATTGCTACCGTAATAGAGAATCTTGGCAGGGGTCTCTGTCCCTCCCCTCTACCATATAGAGAGCGGAAGTGCAGACCCCCCTCCGGTCTTTACAGCACGCCATAACATCGGACAAATGGGTGCTTCAAGTTATAAGTAGGGACCCTACCATAGACTTTCTAAAGTGACCACCATCTCGCCCACCGCCAAGGAAAAACATCCCCTGGCTGCAACTGCTAAGGGTAGAAGCCACCAAGCTTTTACTAAAAGCAGCCATAGAGTAGGTACCACCTCTACAACAGGATAAGGGATTCTATTCCCACCTTTTCCTAGTAAAGAAGAAAAATGACCGGTGGCACCCAATACTAGATTTCCGGACCCTCAACAAGTTTGTGGTCTAAAATTTGAAATTACCTCTCTTCAACTTGTCCTTTCATGGCTCAACAAGGGCGATTCCCTTGCTACTCTAGACTTGGAGGACGCCTACTTCCATGTACCCATCCATCCACCCCACAGACAGTACCTTCGGTTCACTCTCGGTGACCAACATTTTCAGTTTAAGGTACTTCCTTTCGGGCTAAAGTCCGAACCAAGAGTGTTTACGAAATGCCTGGCCCCAGTGTCCGCTCACCTCAGGCGGTCTGGGGTATAGGTTTTTCTATACCTAGACGACTGGCTAGTGAAAGGAAGCTCCCTGGAAACAGCATCAGAGGAAGTGGAAAATACAACAACCCTACTCCAGAACATTGGGTTCTCGATCAGCAAGGAGAAATCGTCACCACTACCAACACAGACAGCAATCTTCTTAAGAGCAGATATTGACACTCGAATCCCGAGGGGTCACCCCTCTCTGGACAGAGTGGCCACAATGTGAAACCTCATTGCATGGTTCAACGAGAGAGCAAGCTCCACTGTCAGACAATAGAGGTCCCTCCTGGGCATGATGTCATCCTGTATTTTCCTCATGCCAAATTGCAGACTGAAGATGAAATGGCCTCAGGATGAGCTGGACAGCCAATGGGCTCAACAAAGCAGATCATGGGAGGACATTGTGCAGCTTATGCCAAATTGCCACAAAGCCCTCGAATGGTGGGCCAAACATTCTCATCTTCTACAAGATTTACCTTTCCAGCATCCCATGTCCAATTTACTCTTGAGAATGGACACTTCACTCATGCGGTGGGGGGCCCATTTGGGCAATTTACAAGCCATCGGGGTCTGGTCATTGGCAGAAATCCGTCTACACATAAATGTGCTGGAGCTCAAGGCCATCCGGTGGATGCTAAGGTCCATCCTACCAGTACTTTCCGGAGAGATGGTGACAGTGCAGATGGACAACAGCACGTCAATGCACTACACAAACAAACAGGGCGGCACCAGTTCCAGGATCCTCTTGATGGAGGCTCAACAGATCTGGAACTGGGCAATACACCACAAGATACAATTGAGGGCAGAGCATCTCCCCGGCAAGGACAATGTTTTAGCAGACAAACTCAGCCGACAATTCCTTCAATCCCACCAATGGGAGATCAATGACCATGACCTCGGCAGATTATTCCTCAGATTTGGAAAACCCACCATAGACCTATTTGCAACCCACGCGAACAAGAAGTGCGATCAGTTTGCTTCCAGGTGTCTGGAGAAATACTCCCTGGGGACGCGTTCTCCATACAATGAAAAGGGAAATTCCTTTATGGGTTCCCTCCGACACCTTTCAACCCTGCTGGTGCTGTGCAGAATAACCGAACAACCCTGCACAATGATACTGATAGCACCAACCTGGGCACGTTAGATTTGGTATCCTGCACTCCTTCAACTAGCACTGCATAAGCCTTTTCGCCTCCAGCCTCACTCGCACCTCGTCTCAACAAGGGGTGAACAACTTCACCACAACTCGGCCAGCCTGTCCCTCCAGGGCTGGCTCCTCAGCAGTGAAAAATTAAATTATCGTGTCCTAGACCCCGAATGCCATGACAGTCCTACGTGTACTGTTGATGTCATGTAGGGGGAGTCAAAATATACTGTTACTGGCTCATTTTATTGCATTTCGAATGCTAAAATCATTGCTACCAATTCTGCCGCTTGTGCCGAGAAATGCGCTGGCATTTTCGCCCTTGTCACTGTCCCAAAGCTGTCCTTGTCTCCTGCCTTCACCACTTCTTTCCCTCTGACTCATCAATGAAGAGAAGTATTCCCCCTCCTACGGTATTTTCCTTGAAATAGGGTATTTCATCTTACTATTCAGTGTTTTTAGTGCAATCATGCACAAAATCTCCCTCATTCATTGTTTCTGCTATAAACCTGGCTGGGTTTACCCCTCGGCATCTGACAATTTTAATCAATGGGTTTGATATAATTACTTCATAACAGGAAGCTCTCTGTGTGGTCAGTGTACTATTGGACTTTTCAAGGATGGCAAATAAAACATGCTCAACATATAATGTAACTGTGCAACCCATAGTTATGCTGGCAGACTTCTCAATTGCAAAGGCTGCTGCCACCAATGCTTGCTCACATGGGTAGTGACCTCTCATCACTGCATCTATAATCCCACTGTAGAATGCAAATTGTTTGTGTCCCATGATAGTTTTCTGTGTGAGGAGAGCTGTTGTCACTGCTCCAATCGAATGGGAAAATAAAAATAATTCTTCATTATAATCAGGGATTCCTAATACAGGTGCTGTGCTGATTGCTAGCTTCAATTCATCAAAGGCATCTACCATCTCGCCTGTCTTTCTGTGCTTCCTTAAGTCCTTTTAAAAGTGGCCTTGCATGCGTGCTGTAGTCAAAATTTCCTTCACTATCTCTGGCCTGGATATCTTCATGATTTCCTTCAGGTGTCACCTTCCTCCCTTCTTTTTATATTAGCTGGCCTATTTATGGGACTTCTTCCTGGCAATATTACATTTTCTCTTTGCCAACTTTGTACCATTTCTCTTCCAATACTGTCATCATTTTGACTGAGTCTCTCTTGCACTCTTCTTCCGTGATGCTACAAACCAAAATGTCATACACATATTGGATTACTGCACTGTCAAGCTGCACATTCCCTAAGTCCATCTGTAGTGGTTGCTAAAGAGCGAGGGTGATTCATAGTAACCCTGGGGTAACTGAGTATGTTTCAAGTTAATTTTGTGGTAGGTGAACAAGCTCAAAAACTCTTCATACAAGGAGATTGAAAAGAAAGCATTCTTTAAATCAATCACTGTAAAATATTTAGCTTTGGATGGGATGTTACATACTATTGTGGCTGGATTCTGAACCATTGGGAACTCTGCCTCAACTATAATATTCAGAGGACGACCCACCCATTGCCTTTTTGATCAGGCACACAGTTGTGTTGTATAGGGATTCTGAAGGCACTAGTGTCCTTTGTCGCATCAAGACAACAATAGTTTCACAGATACCCTCATCAGCTTCCTTTAACATGGGATATTGGGATATTGGGATACTCGTGGTAAAATAGCTTCCTGCTTCAGTTTGATTTTAACTATCCCCACCCCTTTCATTAGACCGACATCATATGGACTACTGGTGCGCAATGTGCTTGGTACCTGTGCCAAATCTTCCAGGAGAAAGGGTTGTACTTTCATCATTAGTGACATTCTCTGAGGTATCCCACCTTTTCTCAATTCTTAACTGATATGCAAGACATATTAACATCACTTTGTTATTTTAGCCATCATTTGTAAACAAGCTTTCATCTGTTAAGTCAGTCAACCTGTATCCTTCACCAAGAGAGATCACTGTTCTACAGTTTACCATCAGCTCTGTGCAGAATTACTCTGTCTACCCCCACTATTGCTGCTTCTAACTCAACTGTAATTATCTGCCCTTCCTCCACATCCGTGGGTACTTCTGGCCAACACAAAAAGTCTGTGGGTACCCACAATAGTCTGTCCTGTATTCTTGGGAGCCATGCTACCAATAAGTGTACCCCATAAAGGAATACTGCTGGCTTTAGTGGCACACTTTTTTGTGCTTCCTTGTGATAAAATGCTGATATGAATGATTGTGCATTAACATAATGGATCCCTGGGGTAGAACATACTATTCACTGGTCCGTAAATGATATCGGGCCTCAATACACGGAAGGCGGTAACCATGGTGCTATTAGCGCCATGGTTGCTGCCAGTATTTTACCGAGTCCGCCATGGTGAATGGTGGAATTACTGCCCCATTCCAGGGTGTGTGGGGGCGGTAATTCCCCATTTACCAAGGCACTTCCCCATTCCCATTTTTGCCCCATAGGGCTCAATGGGAATGGGGAAGGTGGTAACTACGGTACCGCAAATTGCGGTACAGTAATTACCTCCAAGGTCCCTTTGCGGGTCCCATCCTTAACGGCTGGTAAAACCAGCCATTAAGGTATGGACCCGCAAAGGGACCTCGTAGTAAGGCGGTAAGGGATTACCGATACCCTTACCGGTACCGGTAATCCCTTACCGCCATCCGTGTAATGAGGCCCATCATCATGTTTAATTTACTCATCAAGTCTCTCCCCAATATGTTAACTGTTGTGGGAATATAATAGCATAAACATGTTGTGTTCTCCTATGGTAATGGGTAATTCGTCAATAAAAGGAACCGTGGTTGTCGCCCCAGAAGATCTCGTGTGTTCATGGCAATGCCTTACATTGGGAATTTCCCTTCTCTAAACACAGGATTGAGTCGCCCGCCTATCTACTAGGAAGGTAAATGTTTTGTCACCTATGGTCACTCTGACCCTCGGTTCCTCTTGTGGGTCTGGTGTAGTCGATAGGATGGAACACATCAAGTCTTCCTGTAGGCTGTCCTATTGCAGATACATGCCCAGTCCTGTGCCAGTGAAAGGATTGTATCCCACTACTGTCACACCCCCTATCCTAGGTGTAGGTGCTTGTGGCAATATGTTTGCATTCCATAATGTCACTACATCCTGTTGTGCTGGTGTCTGCATCTGCATTGGTGCTTGCTGTATCTGCATTGGAGCTTGCTGTGTGTGCATTGGTGCTTGCTGTGCTTGAGGTTGCATCCCTTGTTGCGTCTGGTGTATTTGTGATGCTTGTGTCTGATACTGCATGTGAACTTGGGCATAATATTCAGGTGGCTCTGCGCTATATAGTGGGGGGCATGTCTGGTTCCTGCCTGAACCTCATGTTTTTGTCACTTCCTACTTCCTCTCCTGTGTCTTCCTGCCCCTTTTATGCCTCCGATCATTTGCTACTTTTTTTTTTTTAATTTATTTTCAAAACCAAACAAAACACCACACAATACAACTGTTTCAGCATATAAAAAGCATCGTTAAACCATCACATTTTACAGTGTAAGTCCCCAACCCCCCCCCCCCAACTTGAGCCGGCTCATTCGTGTCATCTGCAGGAGCATTATCGGGTAGCGCAGTACCTATGCGCTCATCTTCCGAGTCCTCTGATTCGTTATTACCCTGGTGAAGGTTTGCTGCCATAGAGGTCACCAATTGCCGCCAGGCCAGCAGGGGCCCTACTTCCTCCTCACCCCCCTAGTGACCGCTTCAAACCAAACTACAGATTCCGCTTCCGCCCATCTTAGGAGGTCCGCCCACCATAGCTCCACCCTGGGTCTGTGGGCCGCTTTCCAGTCCATAGCAATCCTGCGCTTGGGCAGGACATAAGCTAAATCCTTCATTTTGCTTATGTGCTTTAAGCCCCGGGTCTGGGAAAAATCCCAAGCATGCATGACCAAGCTGATCCCACATCCAACACCACTCCCCCACCAGTCAGTTTCGTTTCAACCTCATCCCAAAATCTGTGCACCTCTGGGCAAGCCCAGAACATGTGTAGCAGCCCCACTTCCACCTCCCCACACCTGGGGCATTTCTGCATGACCGAGCCTCCAAACCTTGCAATTTTCCCGGGGGTCAGATAAGCCCTATGGGTAACATACAGTTGAAGTTGTTGGAGTCTCGCGTTCCGGGACACCTTTTTATGGTACCTCTGAGCTCTCTCCCATTGCCCGTCTGTCGTGGGTCCTCCTACCTCTTCCTCCCAATCCTGTCTCAATTGGAGCAGTTCCTTCCCTGCCTTTGCTCTCAGCAGTTCGTATATCCTCGATATTTCGTGCCCACCCTCCGAAACATCATACATAGTTTCCAGGGAGGCATCAGAGTCATCAGCTAGCAGTGTCTCAGGCCACCTCTCTCTAACCCGTTTCATAAGCCTAGCGTAGGTTATATATTGGCCTCTATGCACCCTGTTTCTTCTTGCAACCTCTGAAAGTCCAATGCCTCCCCTTCCTGCCATATGTCCCCAAGGGTGGCCAAGCCTACCGGTTCCCAGTATCTACGGACCGACTCAAATAGTTGAGAGTCATTCCCGCACAGCGCCACCAGTGGGACCTGCTGGGAGAGCGGCTCCGAATAACCCATCATTCTCCATGTTCTGCGCCAGACCTCCCAACCCAGCCTCAATAGCCACCCCCTTCCCACCAGTCTGTCCCTTCGCAACCACACCACTTCCCTCAAAAAGTATGGGGCTGAGTCTCCCCGCAAAAGCCTGGCTTCCGCCGAATCTTCAGCCGGCAGCCACCTGGCCACATACAGCAGCTGCCCCGCCAGATAATAGAGTTCAAAATTTGGCAGGCCTATACCCCCCATATCGCACGGGTTCTGGAGTTTCCACAGGGCCACTCTGTTTCTGGAGTTACCCCACACGAAACCCCCAAAAACACTATGAAGTCTCACAAATAGGCTCCTGGGAATCAAAAACGGGACATTCACGAAAAAATGCAAGAGTCTAGGCAGGACCACCAACTTTAGCAAGGCCGCTCTCCCCATCATAGTCAGGGGCAATCTAGACCAAAACACCATGCTGTTCTTGACCCCCTCTATTGCCTTCTCTGTATTATGTTTGTGCTCCGCCTCGATCTTGTGGTAAATATTTACTCATAAATACCTAAATGTCTCAATCTGCCATGGTATTGGCAGGATAGGCAGCCTCTGCAACGGGACATTCCTATATCTGCCCAAGGGAAACAGACTAGACTTTCTAGGGTTCACCGATATGCCCGAGAGGGTGGCGTAATGGTCCATCACCTCCAGCACATACTGCAGGTTCTCTTCCGGATAACGCAGATAAAGGAGCATGTCATCCGCATACAGTGATACCAGGTGTTTACCACTTACTGTGCTAATACCCACCTCCCCATATTGTTGCCGAAGGCTTATTGCCAACGGCTCTAGTGCTAGTATGTATAACATGGGTGACCAGGGGCATCCCTGTCTGGTCCCCCTGCTGAGTTGCCAAATATCTGAGACTATGGACCCTGTTTTGACTCTCGCCATCGGGGTGCTGTACAACAACTGGACCCACCTGATGTATCCAGGTCCCATTCCGTATCCCCTCAGAGCCGCTTTCAGCCAAGGCCACCTTACCGAATCAAAGGCTATAACCGCGTCTAGTGACACGATAGCCAGCTCGCCTGTATCTTCCTCAGTTTGGTCAATAATGTGGTGTAGCCTCCTATGGTTATCAGTGATGTTCCTGCCTGGGACATAGTCCGTCTGATCTGGGTGTATCAGCTTGCCGATCACCCTTTTCAGCCTATTAGCCAGCACTGCTGTAAGTATTTTGCTGTCCTGGTTGAGCATGGACAAAGGTCTGTAGGACCCGCACTCCACGGCCAGCTTGCCTGGTTTCAGGAGTGGGATGATCACAGCCTCGTGAAGGGACAATGGAAGTTCCCCCTGCTCATAGGCCTCGTTGAACATGGCAAGCAGTGGCTGAAGCAGCTCCTGCTTGTATGTCTTATAAAACTCACTAGGCAACCCATCCGACCCGGGTGCCTTTTAGGTGGGCAGATTCTGAATCACCACCTCCAGCTCATCCGAGGTGACAGGAGCGTCTAACTCTGCGCATTCTAGGTCGTCCAGGGTGGGCAGCTCTATGTCCTCTAATGTGTCCAGTATGTCTTGACACATATCCTCACCTGTGTCCTCATACAAATGTCTATAAAACCTGAGGATCTCCTCGTTTACCCTCTCCTGGGTGTTGCAGATGCGACCTCCCTCAGCCCTAATCTCTCTGATCAATGAGCGGGGGGTCTCACTCTTATACAGCCAGGCCAGCAATCTGCCCGGCTTGTCGCCCCCTGCGTGTAGCCTCGCTGTGTATTTCTTGTAATTCAGTCTACACAGCCTATCCCAGAGTGCACTGCAGGTTAACTGGAGATCCTTTATCTTCGTTCTGTTATCACGGGCGGTATCCTCATGTCATGTAAGGCCCTCCAGCTCCATTCCGTTTCCTGAAGTTCCCTTTCGATACCCCCCTGGAGCCCTTTAGATTTGGAAATGGCTACTCCACGCACCACCACCTTAAACGCTTCCCACAACGTTCCCACAGAGCGTACGCTGGCTGTGTTTATATCAAAATATTCCTCGGTGGCATCCCTCAGATCCTCCCGGAACCCCTCATCTTGCAGTGCCTCTGTCTTAAGTCTCCATGTTGGGATCCGCGATCTGGGGGGTTGGTGTCGCCACTCTACCACCAAAGGCGAGTGGTCAGATAATACCCGGGCCTTGTATTCCGCTCCTACCACTTCTCCCGCTATCTCAGCTGCTACAAACACATAATTTAGCCTTGTGTACAAGTCATGTGGCGCTGCGTAGTGCGAGTATTGTCTAGCCATAGGATGCAGCCTTCTCCATACATCCTCTAGGCCTAGGTCTTCCAACAATGTCCCCAGCGCTTTGGCCGCCGGCGCCATTTTCCCCGCCTTGTCAACTGACCTATCCATTTTGGGATTCAGGGTGCAATTAAAGTCCCCTCCCCACACCACCGCGCCCCCAGGTAGGGGGCCAAGTTTGCCGTAAAGGGACCTAAAATAAGCCGCTGTGTCGTGGTTGGGGGCGTACAGATTTATGATATGCACTTCCCTGTTTTCCATGAGCCCTGTTACCGCCACCATTCTGCCCTCCGGGTCTGCCGTTGAGCTAAGCACCTGAAACGGCACATGCGGCGCCACCCAAGTGATAACCCCTCTAGCGTATGCTGAGTACGTAGCCCCCACCACATTACCCCTCCATTTTCTCCTGACCACCTCCAGCTTCTCCCTAGTGAGATGAGTCTCCTGCAGCAGGGCTATGTCAATGTGCATCCTCTTTAAGTACAGCATCACTTTATTTTGTTTCAGATAGCTATTGAGGCCCCGTACATTCCAGGTCACAATTCGGAGATTACCCGATGCCATCTACTCGGTCCGTTCTCAACCCACCACTCCCTTTAATGCTCCCTTTGATGGTTCATTTTCCGTCTCTCCCCTTTCCCTCTACTCTCCCTCCGCCCTCCCCTCCAATGTCTTCATTGATGACCCGTTGTTCAGCTCTTGGCCCTCCCATCCTCAACAACTCCCCCCCACTTCCCCAAACTCTGCCCCACTGCACACAACCCTTGTTGTCCGATTCCTGAGGGCGACCCTGCGTGTCCAGCCAGTCCATAGCATCTTCTGGCGTCTCGAAGAACAAAGTTTTGTTCTTGTAGAACACTTTCAATTTGGCCGGGTAGAGCAGCATGTATCGGTGACCGGCCTCTCTCAACCTCCTTTTCACTGAGCCGGAGTTCATCCTGCTGCGCTGTACGTGCAAAGTGTAGTCCGGGTATGCCGTGATTTTCGCCGACCCCCTCTCTATCGTTCCTCCCTTCCGGAAAAATTCCAATATCTTTTCCCGATCCCGATAATTCAGAACCTTTGCGATCAGCGACCGCGGGGGGGCTCCCGTGGGCGGTCTCCTTGTCAAGGCCCTGTGCGCCCTCTCCACTGAAAACCCCTGGGCCAGTTCTCCACCAGTTATTTTCTGCAGAAACATGGATTCAACGTATTCTGTTGGGTTGGGCCCCTCCATTCCTTCCGGCAGGCCAACAATACGAATGTTATTGGGTCTCGCGCGCCCCTCCGCCTCCTCCGCCCTGTTCTCCAGGTTGCCCACACGCTGCACGAGGGCTTGAAGTTCCAATCCGTGGCCGGCGCATGCCGCCGTATTCGGGGCCATCTCCTTTTCCAGGTTCCCAGTGCGTTCCGCAAGCGTGCACACATCCTGTCTCAACAGATTGACATCCTCCTGGACCGCTCCGATTTTGAGGTCCAGACCCACTTTCAAATCGTTCATTGCTAGGCCCAGTTTGGTCTCCCAGGCAATTTTCAAGTCTGCAATCGCTGCCAGCACTTCCTGGATAGTGCCCGGTGTCCCCGCCACTGCGGCATTGGTGTCCCTGCTTTTACCGCCTTCTGCACCTGTAGGCGTTTTGGCGTAAGCCTCCATCGTGGGCTGTTTACTTTTGGGTTTGACAGTTCTGTTGGACATCATGCAGTGCTCTTCAAATGTGGGCCAGCCGCACCCCCCTTCGTACAAAAGTCTGTGTGGCGCCCAGCCACTCTTAGCGTGTCCGGGGCTGTTTCAGCTATGTTCAGGTGTGTGCCTGACACTCGCCCCACTAAGGGTGGGCTGTTTCCTCCCACGTACCTGCGTGCGCGCAGTATCGCTCCGCAGCCCCCGCTGCGTTCCTTTCAATGGCCGGTGGTCTTGTCCTCCTGCTGACCCAGCACTCTCCCACTCCGGTGTTTCGAGAGCCCCAAGTCCATCCGGCCTATGGTATCGTTTCAGATGTTCCGGCACCCCACCTGGCCAAGAAGGCCGTCAGACACCATGTTTGGGGGCCAGCAAATGCCCTGAAGTTATGCGCCCTCACTGCCTTGCTCCGATAGTTCGCAGTGAGGTCCCATCAGACCCGAGCCGTGTTTGCTCTCCTCTGCGCGGTCGTATGTTTAGTCCGGGCCGCTTGGTGTCGCAGCTGGGATGCAGTCTCACTCCGCCACGGGCCGGGGTGCACTATCTGAGCTCCCTACTGGCTTATGTTAGGCTCGTCAGCGTGTGTGCCGTGGGTGTCACCCGGCTCTCCTAATCTTCCCTTGGGGGCTCATCTGTGCCCTCTCAGGTTCCGTGCGCCCCGGTTACCAAGCCCCCCCCTCGAGGCGCATCCAACCTCTAGAGGTGCTCCGGTGCTCAGGGCGGCACCGCGCGGCCGCTCCAGCGTCCCACTTCTGGGCTCCAGAGTGTTGGACCCACTCCTGCAGGGCCCGCATCAGTCACCCGTAGCGCATCCCCGGTCTCCCGCCTCCGGGGCGCGACTGCACCCTCCGGTGTTATGTAGTGGGCTCCGCCCCCCGGGGTACGTCCCTCTGTTGCTGGTGTCCCACTTCTTGGGATGCTGTTCCTGATCTCGCTCCAGCGAGTCAGGGTCCTGGCGGGGGAGTACCAGCCCCGTACTGGCCCACAGCAGTGCGTCTCAGCTTCCTCGGCCCTCTCGGGCCCGACACCCCTCGTGTCTTCCGGGTGGTGCACGCCGCAGTCTGGTGTTCGGCGGGCACCGGAGCCCCAGCACGGGCCCGCGCGCACCGCACTGCCCTGTGCGGGTCCGCCAATGTGTCCCAAAGCCCGGGTGCACCAAGGCTTCTGATCTTCCGTCTAAGCTCCGGACGGCGCTCCACACCCAAGTCGGTTTCCAGCAGCCGACCCTGCACGCAGCTCGCAGGCTAAAAGCCCCGCTCAGGAAGGGGTTCACAGTAGCCTCAAAGACCTCTCTCCAGCTCGTAGTCATCACGGGGTGCCTTGGTCGTTTTTACGACCCTTTGTCTCGCGGCTGCCATCTTCTCGCCAACCAGGTCGCGGGAGCTCCGCTGCGCTTCAGCGGCCGCAAACTCCTGAGTAAGGTCTGATCTGCCACAAGAATCGAAAGGCATGCTCACAGGACCTTCACACGCCCAGGGAAGTGTTGCACACCAGCTTTCAGTAGTGCATATCCCTATTTATTCCAGGATCTGTATCGGATCATTGGGAGCTCCCTGAGAGCATGTCCTCTCACGGAGCCATCCAGCCACGCCCCCTATCATTTGCTACTTTCTTTCTCTACTCCAGCTCCACCGATTTCTTCTTCTTCCTCTGCCATCTTTACTTGTCGTAATCTCTCTTCAGTTGACCCTGCAGCCTTTCTTTTTTCTTTGTATTCCTCTCTTACATACATTTCAATCTTCTACTTACTCTCTCCCGATACGGCTGCTTATACTTTACATTCCTCTGTGTTTGACTCAGCCTCTCCTCTGTGTCCCATTTTTGCTACTCACACACTCCACAGCCCTGTCTTTCTTCCTGCCTTGTCTCTCTTCGCCGCTGCTTGCGCAAAGCCGAAAGGCAATGGAAACATGCTCAATCTTCTTCTGACCTTATCACCCTCTCAACTTTGCACTCTTACTTTGACTCTGTTTTACTTGCTGCAAAAAAATCCTTTTTCTATCTCAACACCCTCATCGCCTCTATCAACTTCTCCACCATATTTTGTCTCCTAAAGCACCTGTTCCATCTGCCTTTTCATCTCTCTCCTCTTCTGAATTTGCAAATTACTTCACATCTAAAGTGGCAAATCTCTGCTCAACTTTTACCTCTCCTTTTACTTCTGTCTTCTCCCTGCCCTGCCTTACCTCTACATTCTCTTTCTTCATTCTCTCCTCTTGCTCACTCTGATACTTCTGCTGTTCTAACTCGTGTTCACCCCACTGCTTCACCATCTGATCCTCCTCCCTCTTTACTTATCCCTCAGGTATATCCTCATCTTCTTCCTGAGCTTACCTCTCTTATTAACCCGATAAGTGCTAAGGAAGAGTATACTCGTCCTTTTTCCATAGACTTGATTAAAGCTCAGTTAAGGGGTTAATTCTTCCCTTGTAAACTCTTGCTTTCCTACCTCCTTTAAGCATGCACTTATTCTTCCCATCTTGAAAGAACCTACTCTTGACTCATATATTCCTGCCCACTATCGGCCTATGTTACTTCTGCCTTTTCTTTCTAAAATTCTTGAGTGGGCTGCCTATGCTCAGTTAGCCCACTATCTAAATCTTCACTCCTTTCTCCCTCCTCTTTAGTCTGTCTTTTGGCCTTCTCATCTACAGAGACTGCTCTTCTGCATGTCACAAACTCTCTCCTCTCTGCTCGTCACTCTAATCTCTCCTCTATACGCATTCTTGACTTGTCTGCGGCGTTTGATAATGTTGAACACTCTCCCCTTATATTTTATCTTTCTACTTTGGGCATCTCAGGTTCTGGTCTTGAATGGTTCTGCTCCTTTATTTCCCAATGGCTCTACTCTGTAAACTTGGCCGGGCAATTTTGTCTTTCACTTCCTCTCATATGGTGTTCCTCAAGGCTCTGTACTTGGCGCCCTTCTTTTCTCTCGTTATACTGCTCCTCTTTCTGCTCTTATCTCTTCATTCCATCTTTCTTTTCATCTGTACGCAGATGACACCCAAATCTTTTTCACCTTTTCTTCCTTTGATTCTGCTCTGCACTCTATTGTTTCAAACCATCTTTAAGCTGTTCAAAACTGGATATCTTCTAATTTTCTCCATCTCCACCCTTCTAAAACTGAGGGTCTGTTCTTTCCTGCCTCCACTATTCCTCCTAGTCTTCCCCCTTGGCCTCTCTCTTTTCCCCATCTTCTCTTCCTTTTTCAGCATCTGCATGTACCTTGGTCGTTATCTTTGATCCTTCTCTCTCGTTCTCCCTTCACATCTCTTCTATTGCTCGTTCTGGTCATTATGTACTTTTTAACATCTGCCATACTTGCCCCTATCTCTCTTTTCATGCCACGAAACATCTTCTTTTTTCTCTTGTTGATTCTCGTATAGATTACTGCTCCTCTCTATTGCTTGGACTTCCTGCATCCTATCTTATTCTCTTCATTCTGTTTATAATTCCTCAATTCATCTCCTTTTTTCTTTACCAGCTTGGTCTTTTATTACATCTTCTCTACTTTCCATTTCACTACTCCTTTTGAGTCTTGTCTCCTCTACCACTTTCTCTCAACTGTCTTCAAATGTACCCATGGTCTGGCCCCTCCTTATCTCTCTTGTTTACTCTTGTTCTATGTCCCATCACGCTCTCTCAGATCATCGAATATATTTCTTTTACCTGTTCCCAAACCTCCCTGTGCTCTTTCTCGTTTCTGCTCCTTTGCTCTCTTAGCTCCCAAACACTGGACCTCCCTTCCCCTCTCACTTCACTCTGCCACATCTCGCTGCCTTTTCCAATCAACCCTTAAAACTCATCTTTTATTGGTTCTTGTCTGATTAATTCTCTTGTGTACCCCTTCTGTTTTTACCCATGTCTATATTTTATCATGATTGAATGTCATGAGGAACCACCTACAGTGGTCCCTTTGGCAGCGATGGAGGCAGATTCAAGCTGTATTCAGGACTCCTTCCAAGAGGGCGCCTGCAAGACTCTGCAATATGCTAGTCTTTCCTGCTGCATGCAGGAAGTTGGCTCCGCCCCTGTTGCTGCAATGGAATATCTGGGCTCACACACAGAGAGGCTTCGTGTAGCTACTCTTCACAGCACACGCTGCGTATGTTTGCTTTGTTTACCCTATTATTCTTGGCTATCTTGTCTTTGAATGTGCTTTACTAATCTAACTGCTTCCCTTTACTTAGGAACAGACCACAATCCCACGAATCTCTTGTCC
Organism: Ambystoma mexicanum; assembly: GCF_040938575.1. Lineage (NCBI taxonomy): Eukaryota > Metazoa > Chordata > Amphibia > Caudata > Ambystomatidae > Ambystoma > Ambystoma mexicanum. The sequence goes on from NC_090925.1 coordinate 727,364,762, forward strand.
CTTTTGGCCGCATTCACCAGGCTCAACGCTTCCGAGTACTAAGGTTTTGTTGTCTCACGTTACCTAGGCAATGCTCCTTTGGCCAATCCCTGTCGTGCTTTGAACTCTACCTTTCTTTTCCTAGCCATTACCCGGCACCCTTTCTCATTTGGAATCGAAGGCTCCAAACACATTATCTACCCTCACATTCTCCATTCAAATAGCAGCAAACGTCAGAGCAGTTCCGCAACATTCTCTCAGCCCGCTCTCCTATTGCTGACAGCGGGTAAGCTTAGATTATTTGTCGCTCATTGTAGCACGAGTGGAATCTACCCATCTGATGATTTCCAGCGACTCTGTTTATTTGTAGGATCTGTAGTAAACACTGCCGAACCTTCCTCTGATTCTATCACCTTCCAACTGAAACTTTCTGGCGCATCTCTTCACCCTTCCAGTCCAGAGGCACATTTCTTTCTAGTAACTTCCCACATAGAAAACTACTGCTCTTTTCTCAATCCTGTCTACATTTGTTATAACCTCTACCTCTTTTGTAGGGAAACCATTGATGTAGAAGAACCAGCACCTTACCACAGCCATCGTTCTACACTCCTCCAAGCAGCTGAGACCTTCGGCATATTCCCAAGTCAGAACCACAGGGTTTTATGCCCCAGGTTTCCCTGGGAACCCTCTCCCCTCTGAAGTCGTCCATTGACAGGAGGATACAGGGCAACCAGGAGGATTCTCAATACCTCGAACTGCTGCATCTTATGCAGGTCAGTCTTAAGTATTCCTGTAGTACATTGGAGAAGCGTTTCATCACATTGTATTGCTTTTTGATAGTCATCTGAATCTCCGACCATGGCTTTGCTTCCATTCCCACAATCTTTCTCAATTGTCTTTGCACTTCCTCAGGGAGTCCCTGACATAAACTGAGATATAAAATAGTTATGTTTTTGTCCCATCGTACTGTAGTTTCTAGATGCCATTTTTTTTATGTCCTGGAAATAAGCTGTCGGATCCACATTTGCTCTCATTTTGCGTGTCACAATGGCACTCATGTCGGATGAGCCTGGATACTGTACTCTAACTGCTCTCCATAAATCAGCTCAGCAATTATTAAAAGGTGCCCCATCATGGCTAGTAGTTAGTGCCATCACCCCGGGATATCCCGCTCGTTTCTAAATGTCATCCAATTGCTCCCCTAATATTGCAGTGAGCAGGCTCTTTATGTCACCTACTGCTAATGTCTTCCCAGCTGTCATTCTCTCTAATTCATAGATCAATTTGCCTGCCCCTGATGTGAGTGATGGCAATTTTCAAAATAAATTATGTTTGTCCATCTGTGTCCACAGTATATACTGTGGTAATTCTCCCCCTTTCTCCAATAAAGGGAATTGGGTGAATCCTGTGCCCTGTCCAAGTGCAGCCACACCCTTTGTCTTGGTCACTGTGTCTGTCGTAATTATTCTATTTCATCTAGGTGAATTCCTCAGCCTATTCACATACAGTGTTCTCTCCTCTGAACATTTTGATTGCACTTTCGGGCGCCTGGGATATTTAACAGGCTCTGGCCTCCTCCCCGGTTCTTCCAAATCTAACCATGCTATATCTTTCTCTATCCCTATGCGTGTAGAAGGGGCTCATGCTGCTTCTTCCTCGCCACTTTCTTCCTCTCTCTCTTCGTCTTCTAGCATAGTATCTTCACTGTCATCACCTTTGTCACCCTCTCTATCTTTGAATTCCAGACTTGCAAAGATAATCATCCTATATGTTCCATTCATCACATCCTCCAATATATTACTTCCTCCCTCTTGCGGAGACCCTCCTCTGCTTCCATTTATGCTGCTGGTGCCATCCCTCCTGCTCCTGTACAGATTGCCAATCCTCCTTTGTGTAGCCCCTTCCAACTCTTCATCCGAAAGAGTATGTTTTGTCCTGATCTTACCTCTTTTATTAACCCCTTAAGTGCTAAGGAAGAGTATACTCGTCTTTTTTCCATAGACTTGATTAAACCTCTGCACTTAAGGTGTTCATTTTTCCTTTGTAAACTCTTGCTTTCCTACCTTCTTTAAGCATGCACTTATTCTTCCCATTTTGAAAAGACCTACTCTTGACTCATCTATTCCTGCCCACTATTGGCCTATGTCGTGTCTGCCCTTTCTTTCTAAAATTCTTGAGTGGGCTGCCTATGCTCAGTTAGCCCGCTATCTAAATCTTCACTTCTTTCTCCCTCCCCTTTAGTCTGGCTTTCGGCCTTCTCACTCTACAGAGACTGCTCTTCTGCATGTCTCAAACTCTTTCCTCTCTCCTCGTCACTCTAAGCTCTCATATATTCGTTTTCTTGTTGACTTGTCTGCAGCGTTTGATATTGTTGGCCACTCTCTCCTTATATGTTCTCTTTCTACTGTGGGGATCTCAGGGTCTGCACATTTTCCTTCACTTCCTCTCTTATATGGTGTTCCTCAAGGCTCTGTACTTGCCCCTCTTCTTTTCTCTCTTTTTACTGCTTCTCTTTCGAATGGATTGTGTCCTCCCATGTATTCCTTATCTTTGATATTTCCAATATCTCAGCTTTGCTGCCTCAGAATTTATTTTTCAGCAGGGGGTCGCTGTGTGTCGATGCTTGTTGACTCGATGTCCCTCGGAGGCCTCCGTCTCGACATTGACATCACCGCAGGTACATTTAGCACGCGCAGCACCCATTGGCTTCAGTTAAGTTCTTCCACGTTTTCAGCTTCGGATTCACAACACCTCGTTCCTGACAGGAATATTTGCGAAATCTTCCTCGAGTTTTCTTCGAATTCTCATCATCATCTCGAGTTTCGAAGCGTAATGGCTTTGTCTTCGGCATCATCCTCTCCTCGATCCGGCTTCAAGAAGGGCTGTGACTGCGGTGCAAAGATGTCTGTGATGGACCCACACAGGATCTGCCTGTGGTGCATTGGGTCGAATCATCTATCTTCGGAGTGCGAGGACTACCTGTCTATGCCGGCCAAAGCCTTGAGGTAGCATAGGGGGAAGCTTGCAGCAGATAAGCCCCAAAAATCCCCTACGACTTCATCCAAAGAAAAGACATCTGATGAGTCGAGGACAACTTCTCCTCGTCAAAAAAGGTCCAAACGTTCACGTTCACGAAGTGGTTCACACCATTCGTCGACTTTGAGGCATGGAAAGAAAAATCGCCATAGGTCACCATCTTCCTCGTCTACTTCACCCGAACGGATCGTTTGTCCCACCAAATCTAGTACACTGGCCCAGTGGGACTAGTTTAGACTCTGAATGTAAGGGTTTTCGAGAACGCGGCCTTGACACCCTCAACAACACCTAAAGGCAATGCTCCAGTCGAAAGACCTCGGAAGCACAAGAGCCGTGCGTCTTCGGACCCAGCCACCAAATCTCCTCGAGAGCGATCCAATCCCTCGAGTAGAGAAAAAGTCTCCTCAAAGACTAAGATACTGACGCCATCAACGTCGAAGTAGTCCACTATGACAGGACCGAAAAATGCGTCATTGACGCCATCAGCACCGATACCGCTGGAGAAGCCATCAACACCTCGAGTGTCGACCTCATCGACGCCACTTGTGTCGATTGCATGGACACAATCGTCAAAGCCATCGACGCTTCCTCAACGTCGACGTCAACAATTTCGACATTTGCGGCTGCTAGAAAAATTAACATACTGTCAACTTCAGTTAAAAAAACATATACTCCTCTACCACGATCAGACTTCTTCAAGTCCCACTCTTCAATTTATGAAGATGCAGAGGAGTCCTCTGATGAAGAAGGACCGTCTGGACTACAATATGGAACACCATCAGTGCCTGAGGCACTCATATCTGAGGACTCACGCATGAAGAACATGCAAGAGTGCCTTCATGAGGCTAGTGGGATTGATACCTCTACTGAGGTTGAATTTGGAAGGGCAGACTTTGGTGACCATGCTGAGGTAACATACAGACCGCTAATGTCAAGGGTCATGGAATACATGGGATGGTCGAGCCCCACACCTGTTTTTGAGCAGGATGATCTCACCGACATATTGGACAGAGGGCCACAGGAGGATCCAGTTGTCCCTTTTCACCAGGCCTTGCAAACAAGGGTGGCTTCTAATTGGGAGGCACCAGAGGTTGCTCCAGCTGTAAATAAAAAACTGACAGCTAAGTACAGAGTTTCTAGCTCTGACCCTTTTTACCTCTCAAAGCACCCAACACCAGAAAGCCTTGTAGCGCAGGCAGCCACTTCCACAGGTAAACAAAATGCCAACCCTACCATATGCCATGGCGTTATGACGCCATGGCCAAAATGTTTCTTTCGGCGGGCTGTATGGCTTTAAAGTCTGCCAATGCTACGTACACACTAGCGAGGTTCACACACACACTCTTTGGGAGTGCATTTCTATGGCGGCTAACCAAATCCTCCAAGGGGAGGAGTGAGACGGTTTCCTTCACACCGTCAAGGATGGGAAAGACACAATGTGCTAATCCCTCCAGACTGGTGTCAACTGTGTTGACAGTATCAGTAGAGCTATGGTGGCTAGTACAGAGACATGCAGATTTGCTTGGTTGCAAAAGTCAGGATTTGCCCCAGACGTACAACCCAGGCTTCTCAACATGCCCTTTGACGGCACACATTTTTTGGGAAACAAAGCTGATGAGAGTTTGGAGAAGCTGCAAACTTCCAAGGCGGCTGCAAAATCCCTTGGAGCTACAATAAGACAAACTCCAAACCGCCCCACAGGTATGCCCTGGAGGGGTAGGTCCTTTTGCCATTACTCCACATTTGCAAGAGGCAGAGGACAGCCAGCTCAAAGAGGACAAAGACGATTCCCCAGTGGCGGACGGGGAAGATGTACTTAGACCGCAAAAGCAGCAGCTGCCTTACCTTCAGCCACTCCGTCTGCCACTCCAAAACCTCTCTGAGGTCTTTACTCACAAGATTGCAGTAGGAGGCAGGTTGCCACAGCATCTGACAGAATGGCAGGGTATTACTTCAGATGTTTGGGCATTGGAAACTGTTGCCCAAGGTTACTGCCTAACTTTCCTGCAAAAACCTCAGAGTCATCCACCGGGGAACAACTCTTTGAAGGTTTCAGATCCGCTCCTTATGCAGGAGATTTTAACCCTGCTAGAGAAAGGTGCTACAGAACCAGTACCTGTAGCGGAGAGGAACAAGGGTTGGGACTCCCCATATTTTCTAATTCCCAAGAAGGACGGAGGATTGAGACCCATCTTGGACTTAAGACACTTGAACAAGTTCCTCTGGAAGGACAAGTTCAAGATGGTAACCCTTTCTCAGATCCTTCAGGCCCTCCAGCTTCAGGATTGGATAGTATCATTGGACCCCCAGGATGCTTACCTTCATGTGCTGATCCATCATAAGCACAGACAGTACCTGAGGTTCGCCGTTGGTGGTTCTCATCAGTTTCGGGTTTTGCCATTTGGGCTAATTTCCCCCCGAGGGTTTCGCCAAGCTAATGGCGGTTGTGGCAGTGAATCTCAAGAGAGGGGGGATTCACGTCTACCCCTACCGGGACGATTGGTCGATCAGGGCCAGTTCCCCAGAACAGGCCCTGGAACATCTCAGCTCCACTTGTCACTCCCTTCACAGGATGGTCTTCCCCCTCAACTTTAAGAGGTCCCACATGATACCATCACAAAGACTCCAATTCATCGGAGCAGTCCTGGATGCATCCCTGGGAAAAGCCTTTCCACCAGAGGGGAGGGCTCAATACATTCTACAGATGGTGACAAAATTCCAGAGTACCCAACATCTACCGGCCTTCGATTTTCTGAGATTGCTCGGTCTCATGAAATCCTGCATTTTTCTGGTGCCAGAGGTTCGCCTGAGAATGAGATCTCTCCAGTGGACTCTCAGGACCCAGTGGTCACAATTCTCAGGAAGGATGTCAGAGCTCCTACAAATCCCAAACAGAGTCTCACTGGATCTTCAGTGGTGGGCCTGTCAGGAAAACATCTTAAACAGAGAACCTTTTTGGCAACTATGGCCGGAGATAACAGTAGTGACGGACGCCTCACTCACGGGGTGGGGAGCCCATGCCAATGATTTGACCATCACCGGTCATCGGTCTCCATCGGAGTCCAAACTACATATCGACCTCTTAGAGCTGAGGGCAATCAGATTAGGGCTGAATGCCTTCCTGCCATCTGTATGGAGAAAGAACGCCATGATAATGACGGACACCACAGTGGCCATGTACTACCTCAACAAGAGAGGAGGTGTAGGGTCATTACCACAGTGCAGAGAAGCAATGCAGCTATGGTTCTGGAAAATTAAAGAAGGAATCTCCCTATCGGCAGTTCACCTAGCCGGAGAGGAGAACACAGCAGCGGGTGCTCTGAGTAGGCAGAGCACAGTCTCCCACAACTGGGAACTAGCTCAGGAAGTCCTTCAAGAGATCTTCAACCTTTGGGGAACCCCTCAAGTGGATCTGTTTGCGACCAGTGTCAAATGGAAGTGCGAACTGTTCTGCTCCAGGGAATTTCCCCCAAGAGGAGCTCTAGGGCACACGTTCATAGTGGACTGGGAATTTCCACTCCTGTACGCATTTCCTCCAGTCCCTGTCATTCCTCGTGATCAGGAGGTTGAGAAAGTTTGGGAAACACATGATCCTAATTGCCCCGGATTGGGCCAGGAGAACGTGGTACCAGGACCTTCTGGACATGTCCAACTGCCCTCCAATGTGTCTTCCACAAAGAGAGGACCTTCTCTCATGAGAGGAGGGTCGGGTTCTCCATCCAGAGGTCAAGACTTTCAACCTTCACACATGCGTTCTGAGAGGTTGAGATACAAGGATTGGGACTTTCCAGATGACCTAAAGGAGATCTTGCTTTCTGCCAGAGGGCCAGCAACAACATCTTTGTACCACTACCGTTGGAACAAGTTCAGCAGCTGGTGCAGGGATAAGAATGTCGATCCCTTTCTATGTGACACGCCTATGGTGCTTTCTATCTTGTGATATTTGGCAAATCTGGAGCTCCAGACTGGAACAATTAAAGTTTACCTGGTGGCACTATCTATTTTCAAGAGCTCTTCAGAGGAGAGTTCATGTTTTAAAATCCCTCTGATTGTTAAATTTCCAAAGGGTGTTACTAATGTATTTCCACCATTTCCATTCAAAGTCCCTGTATGGGACCTTAACCTGGTGTTAACATTTCTAAAATGCATTCCTTTTGAGCCTATGCACTCATGCCCTTTAAGAATGTTAACCTTCAAACTGTTTTGCTAATTGCAATAATGTCAGCCCGCAGGGTAAGCAAGTTGCAAGCTCTTTCCTGCGAACCCCCACATACAGTTTTCTATAAAGATATGGCTGTTCTCATGGTAAAACATTATTTTCTACCTATGGTAGTCTCCGACTTTCACTTGTCGCAAAACATCATTTTGCCAACTTTCTATCCACCTCCTCATCCTGGAAAAGAGGGGGAAAGATTACATAGATTGGACATAAAAAGGGCTCAGTTTTTACATATCAAGAATAGCTAGGCCCTAAATTGGGTTTAGCTGTTACAAAACAAACCATATCCAGATGGATCATCCTGGCTATTGGGGAATGTTATAGGTTAGCGGTCAAAGACCCGCCGGAAGGCTTGAGAGCACATACCACAAGGGGCATGGCAACCTCTGCTGCTCTTCAAAGAGGTTCAGCTGCCCTCTGGTCGTGTATTCACACATTTGTGAGACATTACTGCCTGGATTCATCTTGCATTCAGGAAGGACAATTTGCAAAAGCGGTCCTTCATTCAGTCTGTGACAACAATTTAAAAAATGTGCACTCCCACCTCCAAATTATTACTGCTTTTGGAGTCTATCATAAGATGAGGAATATGTAGGAGGACACAATCCATTCGAAGAACAAGTTACTTACCCCTGGTAACGTTCTTTCGATTGGATTTTCCTTCCACGTATTCCTCATCGCCCCTCCCAGCCTACCCTGCCGTAGAATTTACATGTTCTTACACTTTACGCTTTCTTGGAGCCTACGGTCTATGGTACGCCTGGTAATTCCTCTTCAAGAAGGGGAAAAATAGAACTGAAGCCAACGGGCACTGCGTGTGCTACTTATACTGATGATGATGTTGACAGTCGAATGGAGGCCCTCCAGGGACATCGAATCGACTAGACGGCACACAGCGCCCCTGTTGAAAAAAATTCTGAAGCAGCAAGGATAATTATCATAAGATGAAGAATACATGGGAGGAATATCCAATCGAAAGAATGTTACCAGGGGTAAGTAACTTGTTCTTTGTGATTTCAGCAGCTTGAGTTCTCATGAAGCCTTGAAGCCTTTTATTTAATTAAAAGCATGTTGCGGCTTGCATTTTGGAAAAGATAGCTGCCCATTACTGTTGCGTTATTATGTTAGAGAGCTATATTTGTGTGTAGTTCATGTTGCCCTCAGCTTGTACAATGCTTATGTTAGTATTCTTCATGTTTTATGGATGCTATGTTAATTTACTTCATGTTTAAATGCATATATCACCTAGTGTTCGTGTTCTTCATGTTGAGTGCACATTTGCTTAGTGTCTAATGCATGTACATGTATTGTCACAACTGCAGTTTGGTTACTCTTGCCTGGAATAAGGGCGGTACTGTTGATTTACTGAGTAACGTTTCTCACCTGTGTGGGATTAGGCTGGGAGGGGGGGCAGAAGCTATGGATGACATATTCATTTGCCTCTCAACACAGGCACGTTCGAAGTGAAACCCCTCTGCCCCACAAGCAACATAGAAAAAGAACCTATCAACCCTCTAAGGAAGGAGAGTGGCTATTACCTGCTTTTTCTGCAAAAACAAACCCACAACTACCATTCAGCCGCCTCTGGAACTGCTCTTCCTTCAAGAAATATCTCAGGTGCTGCTGAAAGGAGCAGTGCACCTTATTCCTTCAGCAGAAAATGGGAAAGGCTTCCATCTCCATTACACCTTGCCCCCAGCACAGTAGGAGTTAATAGACTCATCTCAGACTTGAGGCTCCACAAGAAGCTCCCCTGAAAGTACAGGCTCAAAATGAGGACTCTGGCAAAGATCATTCAGGTTTTGGAGCTGAACGATTGGCTTGTGCCTCCAAAACTGCACAAATGTAACCCATCCCCTTCTCTTTCATATCTGCCAGAGTGCCTGGAGACCTTACAAATGACGGCGAAACAGCGTATTAAATCCAGTAACTTAACACATATTTTACATGGGAGTGCATTACCTGACTAATGGATGTAATATGTATCTAGCTGCACAGAAGAGAAGATTACAGAAGAGATCTACAGAGGAGTAGATTACCTTTGTTTTGCAAGAATACCAGTCCGCGGTGCTTGAGCAGTTCTCATCGAACAAGTCTTGTCTGTGACTTCGTCCCCTTCACAATATATCAGCTTATCCTGCCACTACATTTTCAAGAACAACTGTTTTTGTTGTGACAGACTTGTGCCCAGAAGAAAGCATACCCTGATTGCCAAGATCTGGTCATTTGAGGATGGACCCTAGCCAGGTTTGGATGCAGACTGCCTGTAGCCCAATTCTAGAATGTGTATAGATGTATTCCAGGAGACAAATGAGCAAAGGGTTGGAGGGTGTAGAAGAAGAAGTGATGGGTGCACATGGGGAAGCTTTAATGACCAAATGACATGAACAAGGTGGCTCCATGTTAAGAGGATCACTGGTCTGTGGCATTCCAAATAGACTATCCAAGCAGAGTGCTTGATGTCCTGAAAGAGTCTCCCTAATCCCTGTGCCTGCAGTGCTTGGAAGTACGATCTCCTAAACGTGTCTTGCCTTGTGTCAATCTGGGCTAACAAAGCTGGTTGGGTGATTAGCCTAAATGTGAGCCATCTAAACCACATGATTGTCTCCAGACCCCTCCTGACGTGGAATCGTTTGTAATCTTACACCATCTGTGCACAATCGATGTCTTAATCTCTCCAAAACGCTGTTACCCTTCACAGGTTCCTTCTGAGACTCTGGCTCTGCCTGGATTAACCTTTGGGGTGCCTTGACTCCTCCAAGCTATGAATGGGGCCCTGTGGCTAAGAGTTACACAATGAACCCTGAGAGTGTCCTAACTAATGTATTTGTGTGCCACAGAATGGAATTATTTTGTATTCAGCTCTGGGAACCTGCCTTGTAAAGTAAGTGTTTATATACAAACATGGTAAAATAAGTGTTTATATACAAACATGGTAAATTACTACTTGGACTGAACCCTGTTCTCCAGAAGAGCTCGGGAAGGTTGTTCAGCAAGCTAGCTTCTGTGAACGTTAAGAAATTGTTCAATTAACATTGTCTGAAGAAGACACCTCCATCCATGGCAAAACATGTACATTCACCCCCGGGCTTTTGAGGATTCCATGATTAAGGTTCAAGAAAAGGCTTAAGACTATAGTCAGTGGGTTCTGAATTAGGTTCTAGCTCATCCAGTACACACGCCCTCTGAAGTAATGGCCCGGAGTCACATGAAATCACTCTCTTGGAAAACCTTTTTTGTTGCCATTATCTCAACAAGATGCATAAACGAACATCTAGCCCCCCATTCATTAGAACCATACACCTTTCTCCCATCGGAAGAAGTAATTGTTTTGCATTCTTTACATCTTCACCTAAAAAGTGTGGACAGTTTCACTTCACTTAATGAAGTGAGTTGTTTGCACACCTTTTTTTACTCATGCACACTCATCCTTTGCTGCTATAACCTCTAGGCTGCTGAAGCACTCCTAAACATGTCTACCTTGATAAAAATATTTTATATTTGGCCACCCAATCACTTATTGTGACCTACATTAGGCTGTTTCCAGTCAAACCCGTCTCCAAAGCCTCCATTGCCACATCAATTATCTTCCTTATCCAAACGTTCTACCTTTGTCCTACCACATGGAACAAAAAACAGACTGTTGTCTCCAAGACGTAGGGAGAGAGGTATCTGGGCAATGACCTTTTTTTTTAAAGATTTCCATTTAATTGTCCCATTCTGCAAGACAATGTACAAACTCCACAATTCACATGTCTCCCTCATATGAGACGCCTTGTCATGGAGGGAACAAGAGGGGGTATGTTACAGTTGTTTTATGTGTAAATATCGCTGCACATTTGTTTTATGGAAGTCCCATGGAGTTCTAAAAGGCAGTCACACTCTTACAAATTAAGGAGATTCTATATAAATTATGTTACTATGAAGAGGGTTTTAACCATTTGGCTCTGGCATTGTACTTCTTTAGATCATGCTAGGTCGGGACTCGTCAGGCATCCTTTGATATATATGATTTCTTAGACGACCTGAAAATTAAATGTACTCCCATGAGAAAATGCAAAATGCAAAATGGATAACGCCCCAATGGGACTATTGTCAGTACCTTTTCTAGCCTCGTCAGTGCTGTGACATAAGATGCTTATCTGCAAAAGTTCCCATCTCGAGGTAGTCTTGGGCTTTCATATAGACTATCACAAAATGTTTGCTGTCTTTCTCCTGAGCCTCATAGTCCAGGGGAGGAGAAATCTCTACACCTCAGTCAACGGGAGGGATTTGAGATTCTATTTAAACACAACCAACAAGATAATTTTACAACACAATTCTTGATCATTTTTCTAAATAAAGTGAAGTAAAATCCTGTAAAACAATCAGCTTATTTGCAAGGGGACAGCAGTCACAACAGCCTGTTGTGCAACAGTTGACAGGTAATAATTTGCATTTCAGCCACATAGACGTCTGTTCCTACTTTATTAAAACATTATTGGCATTATTCAAGGCTCTGTGCAATGCTCGAGTAATGCCTCCATGTCCGCATAACCTTATCAGAGGAGCGTACTCGCCTTATGCTCCCTATCGCAAAATATGACCCTGCATGGAATGGGAATCTTGAGAAAACACATGTTGGTGGGAAACCATTTCTAATTTGTAATAATGGTACTTCAGCTTGTGTGTTTTCTGCAAATTCATTTGTGACTCACATAGAATCTACCCCTTACACAATTAGAAGGTCAAACATATCTTTAAAATCAAAACTCAAGAACATTGTTGAGGCCCTTCCTTAAAAGGCCACTGCCCATATGGCAAATAGAAGTTTGTTTTTTTGGGTATACATAACTTGTGTTTGTTGACACTTTAAAGTGCCGTAAAAGAAAAAGAAAAAGAAAAGTGTTCTTCCCTGTCAATAGGAAATAAATCAAAAGTATTTGAATCTATATGCTGGGGAACAAATGTCACAGGGAAACAGAACAGTGATGGCTGGAAGATTTTGAAGGAGTCGTATGAGGATGGATCCTCTCGGGGTTGCCAGTGGTCTCGTGCAGAAGGGGTGCGATCTATCAATTCAGGCTGCTCCGCCCCTTGTGGGGTGGGCCAAATCCTGATTTGCACACTTAAGTACATGGGAGGCTAAACACAATGGTCTGCGAAGGTTGCCCAGAGCAATCACTGAGGTAGTGATTGATTCAAAACCTTCCAGCCATAAACCTTTACTTTTACAGGTCTCCTTCTGCTATGTGGACTTGAGGATATATACAATATTGTCATCTCGTAACATGTTTCACTGTAATGCCTACTATGTTATTCATTCCTGTTTATTTATTAACAATATTTGCATGTCCAGCAGGAGGTTTCAGCTTGTTGTGTTCTGTGTTTTACAGCTTGCTCTGGGGACCAAGGAATGCACAGAATATATTGTATGTGAAATCTGTGAAATCGTCTTAATAATTCAGGCAAGTCTCTTAATGTCAGCATTTAAATTAAGAAACATACAGATCAAGATTGAAGTATCCATTATTTAACACCTGAAAGCATCAATACCACTCTAGTCAAAACATATCATTTTCTCGTTTTCTTGTGATCATAATTTTCAATGGTGATGATCAATGCACTGACATTGCAATATTTCTTTTTTTAAATAATCTATTTGCCAAAACTATCTTTCTTGAGGATACCTCGACATTAGCGAAGGATCTTACAACAATCGAACCTTAATACAACAGTTACAGGTGCTGCTATATTCTCTAGTACAGAAACTTTGCACTGTCACCCATCCGTCATCTTCACTGTTCCAATTATGCTTTGTTTTATTGGTTCTGAGTATAGACCAAATATATTAGATGTGCTCCTATTGACTTGCTGTGCATGTCTGTGGTTGTCCTGATATGCCTGATAGTTTTTAGCTCTCTTTGTTCCCTGATGCACCCTCGAGGCCACGCCCCCTTGCTTTGTACTGCTTGGAGGTCCTTCCACTTGTAGGCGGGACTGAAGCATATGCTGCAGTACTGGAAAGTATAGGCCTGAGCCAAGAATTTGTTTGTTGACTAAAAGTAAGTAATTTCTTTTTACATGTTCCCCTTCAAATGAATATGGTAACCGCAGGTGCTCCTCTCGAGTCAGTTTGGGCCACTCTGCGTGCCACATCACTGCTGATGTCTTACAACCTAATTCCACTTTACCATAGTCTGTGCTTGATAAGATTCTGCCCTCATTCATTGGGATAAAATATACTTAAACATGTGGAACTATTTTTTTACAGCTCGTCCAATGCACAGACCTTTCTGTGGCCAACCTCATTATGATGCTTTTCCACTCCTAAAAGAACATTTAGAATCTAGTAGTCATTTTCAATACAATCCTAACCTTCATCCAACAGATAGACTTACTGCCTCATCTCAAGTTTGGTCAGTAACCCTTAAATGCGGCAGTAACATTATTTCGGCTGCATTTAAGGGTCTGCAAAAACACAGGTTTGACTGGATTTACCTCCAGCTCTGAGCTGGAGGTAAATCCTCTGGGAATTTGCTGATTTTCTGCGCTATTACCGAGCAGTAATACTGCCGACAGTAGAAGCGCTGATAATTCCCCATTGGGCCCAATGGGGAATGGGGAATTCCTGAATGAGCCCAATGGGGAATGGGGAATTACCATTCTGCCAAACCCGTGATTCAGCGCTAATAGTGCTGGGGGGTTTGGCAGTAAAGCTAATAGCCCCGGCGGTATCCTGGCAGTAATACTGCTGGGATACGGCCCAACTCGCGATGAGGCCCTTAGTGTGAAAATCAACCCACTTCCAGTGCCACATTTAAGTAGAGGCAACAAGGTACAAATTATTTCCCAGGTGAATAACTGCAATAGCCTCCATGCGAGTTGTGAGGAGTCAGAAATGAAAGCCGGACACAAAGTTGTCCTGTTTTTGGTTAAAAACATTTATTAAATAAAGCTGAGTTGGAAAAATGCCTTCCTGGCCCTATTCTAAAGAGGAACTCCCCTACCTAGAAACCAAAAACGAAGTATCTGTCTGTGTCAGGATTTTCAGTAAATGAAATGCCGTCCTTGTGTCCAAAATGTCCTATCCTGACCCTCACACTACAAACAAAACAACAAAGGTGTGCAAGGAAATGTCTTTAACATGATGTTGGCAAAAGTGTTCAAAACCAAAAGTATAAGACTTACTCCAAATAAAGGTATCCAAGGTAAAGACCCTTGGATCCAGAGGGTGCTCCCCTACCCCTGAATTCTTAAATAGGATGGCAAAATGTCTCTTTAGCTAAAAGTTCCTTTGTGTCGTCACTGAACTCACAAAGTTCTTGTTTAAGCAATAGGTTCTATAACAGTCTTTCTGTAGTATTTCTTGTAATTTTGCAGATTGCCTGGTATACCCCCCTGCCAGAAATATGTATACAACTTCAGCTTTCTGATGTAGTTGCCTGCCAGGAATTCTCTTATGGGTTTTTCAGATCACCTGGTATACTCCTCTGCCAGGAATCTTTATACCATTTCAGCTGCATGATGTATTCGCCTGCCAGGACTTCTTATGCGTTTCACAGTTTCACAGTTCTTTGGCTATACCACAATAACATGTGATGTACTTGGTATATCTGTCTATGGTAATATTTATTCTAACTTTTCCCCCACACTAGCATCTCATGCATATGTACTTGATTGGGGTTTGCCTTTGTACTTTGCCTTGTCTGCATTCAAACAGACTTTGGGTATTTTCTACATCAGCAATTTTGTACCATTCAAACATTTGTTGGCGCACTTGTCGGAACACTCCAAGGTCCCCAGCTGCTTTGAGCAGACTCACCTGTTCTTTCCAGCATCTCCAATTTTGCTAGTGACTCTGTCATGGCCACTGGCCCGGAAATGCAGACCCTGTACCATCAGGGGACGAGGGCAAGTGGTGACACAACTTTTAATTGTCCCTTTGGGACAATACAACATAGGAAGCCCAGCTGGACTCAATTCTGGTGCCTTTGGCGCCAGGCTCATGAACAAATTTAAAACTGACACATTTTATTTTGTGAAAAGTACTTTATTTTCCTGCAAGAACCTCCACATGCGTTTATTTGGGTGTGGCCACAGGGGAATTTGGATTACACGTTCAGCATCCTTTAGGAGTGGTAGGGTGGGGCCGGTGAGCCAAGGCTAATGGGCGTGGCCAGAGCTAGACTATTTAAGCCCGCCCAGTCTTCATGCAAGCGCTTTGCGTTATTCTGCACTGATGGCAGCTAAACGCTCACCGCCGCCTTAGCGCATCTTACCTTTGTTTCCAGCTACCAGCTTCAGCACCCGTTACCAGCCTCAGCATCTTACCTTTGTTTCCAGCTACCAGCTTCAGCACCCGTTACCAGCCTCAGCATCTTACCTTTGTTTCCAGCTACCCGCCTCAGCACTTACCTTGGAACCTGCTTTCATCGGCATACATCATCGCTGTCTCTGGCATTCTTCATCCATCTCCAGACCTCCGGAAAGCAGTGCCCCAACCCCGACATTGTGGCACGGCGGACAATTCATCCGAAGACAGTGCCTGCAAGGGAAAAAGACAAAGACAAGGTTAGAGTTTGTTAAGACATAACCTTTAAGGTTGCGCTTTTGACAAATCTTCCCACTCGACCTTAAAGCAACACTGACCTTCTGTCGGAGCATCGTGGACTCCATTCTTGTCCAATTTGGCCTCGCTTCGTGCACCGTAACTACCATAGGAACGCATTTCCTCTGTTGGGAGAAAGCAGAGGATAGACATCATTAAAAGATACGGACAATAATCAGGAATCAACATCACAATACTTAAGTCAAAAGACACTTACCAACAGAAAGGTTAGCCACAGCTAGTCTGGGCTGCCACGTACAATGGGCCAGTGAAGGAACTAGGTCGATCAAGAGTGCCCCTGCAGTGAGAAGCAGGATGGAGAGCTCATCATCATTAATCAACAGGTGAGACTTTATGGGTCAGCGCATGCTCACTCTACTTTGGGAAGAAGGGTTCGAGAGAGACAGCAGTCACATAGCAGCATTCTCACAATCTCATATATCCACGCAGGAGCAGTGTCATCAATTGTCGCAGCCAGCAGCATATGTGCAGGGGAAGAAGCCTGACAAGGACGATCCATTTCCAGGGAGGGCTGCAACCGTGCCCCAACATTAACACAGAGACCAGGTGAGCGTAACAGCCTCTGTGGTGCGGTTCCTTCACCTACTTTCCACTTTGGAGTGTGCAGGCATTCTTCCTGTGTCCTGTGCGGCTAGGCGGTCACACGCCGGCTTTCCTTTTTGGCCCGGATCGGAGAATGATGTCTTTTTGAGTGGGCCAACATCCAGGAGCTCCTGTGTTTTTCCCAGCGTCTCCACTGCCCTTCTTGCTCGCACACAGCGTTTCTCCTCCTGTCCCGGCGGCCGCTCCGTTCCACCACACCTGTCTGTGTGCCTCACATTTGTGAACCTCAGTATGGGGTTCAACATCTTCTGCTGCACTGCTTGGCTCAATAGTGCAGTTGCTATCTTTACATGTCCTGTGCACTGAAGACTTGGAAAAACAACTAGTCGGCATGTTGTACTTCGAGCTCATGTCACTTTGCACAAACTCCCTCATCCTCCTCATCGTCTCTGTACCTGGGTGGTTATGGGAGTTGGAGTCCATAAATGTCATTGGACTTTTAATTCTTAGATGATTTTTCTCAGAGATTTCACATAAAGGCACATCAGAAACAAAAGGTGTTTGGATGAGTTGTGAGTGTTTGGGTCAAAGGTGGGGGCCTGACCAGAATTATAATAGGCCCTTAAGAACTTGGTTATTAGCGGGTTTTCCTCATCGGAAATGGTGGCATACTAATTCTTGTCCAATTAAGTCAAAACATCTCTCTGGTAGTTGTCTCCTCTCATGTGATCCTCAAATAACCGCCCCCATGGTCAGGATCAGGTATGAGCTGCCATCCCTTGGCCACATGGGAGGAGGCCACTGCCGGGGAATCCATGATAACTCCCTTGGATTCATGACATAGTATACAAAAGCAATACATGAAACAGCTGCATTGTCTCCAAGATCAGGTGACCCATGTGATCACAGGCCTAAGGTAGATAGCCATATCTCAACAGTTCTAAAATCCCTAAAATATCTCAATCAATATTTCCAGACTACTCAGTCAGCCATGTTTGGGATACTGAGTAGCCCAACTATCAGATTTGCTTAGTGCCTCTGTGAACCATTTCTTATTCAAATTGGCTTTGTGAGTTTTTGGGCAAAAGAAATGCAAACTTGTTTTAATGCTAGAGAGGACTATCCTTTCTCCCTTTCAAAATTATGTGTTTCCCTCCTCCTCTGTTGTTTGCGTTTTTGAGTGGTCGACTACACATGTATGGTACGCAAATAAATACCAATGAATAAATAAATAATATGGAAGGATCCACTTCCAGCCTTAGTTAGACAACAGGCTGATATAATCACCTTCATGCAAAATGGCTTTTGAACACTGCAGCTTTTACTCCAATCCCCCCGTTCCACTGGCCTTTTGCTTTAAGAAGCTAACTATCCTGTTGCCCAGCATACATTTTTCCTGGCCAGGCATTACAAACAACTGTCAGGGCTAATGTATGAAAAAGGGGACTGAGGGTTGGTGCTGGCGGTGGGGTGGGGAATCAGTGTGTAAACAAGTCCAGTCTCCAACGCTGGCTCAAATTTAAAGGTTGGAGCCCCAGGGGGATATCCCTGTGGTACAGGAGAAACCAGGTTTGACCCATACAGGGATCTCTCGGAGAGCGTCATTGACCACCACATTGGCACAAAATAATGCTAAAATGTCAGCTAGGCGTACTATAAGCTCGGGTCACACCTCCTCGCAGAAAAGGGTGGAGCTACATGGCTGCCTATGAGTTGTGTTCATAAGAAGAATAGCTGAAAGCTGCTGGCTTTCAGATTGTTATTCGTGATGTGAATAAGAGCCTTTGATATTCTAGAATAAAGCAGACTGTTTTTTGAGTTAACTAAGCAGAGATAGAAAAAATCAACAGAGGCTTGTGACAGTTGGTCAACCCCTTCCAATCTAAGGCACCTTTCACTGAAATGGCATTCATGAAAAGAAAGAGCAGGCAATGGGATAAAGAATGCTGCCAGAATGTGAGAAGAGAGCACACTACCATACTGTAAAATAAGGTGATCTGTCCAAGATCACATGATTTTTCATTTGCAAAATTGTCATATGAGCCTCAATACTGTGGTCCCACTGTCTCCATTTTGGCAAATTTTGTGACTCAGTCCCCTGCTGGTACCTCGGTGTAAAGAGTTGGCGTGGCCATGGGCCGGATGCCGCCACCTACTGTTTGGTTGGATCCAGGTGAGGCATGAAGAGGATCCTTTCATGCCACGCTTCCCACAAGCTGTTGTCACATGCCGTAACCATGAGACCCTTGTCTGCCGCGAGGTGTTCTTACATGCAACTTCAACCGATTTCAAGGTAGGAGGTAGTGTGAAAGAAAAATGCAGTTGGATGAAATGAGAAGTCAAAAGAAAACAGATTGGAATGCAATTGTAAGTGAATTGAGATGAAAAAGGAAAGAAATGTGCTGATTTAAGGCTAGCCCTTATATTCCGTGCACCAGCCTGGCATAGTTAGACTCCATTTTGAGGTTTATATATGCTTGCTGAGAAGAAGGAGTTCTTCTTTACTACACAGAAGAGAGATTTTAACTGGATGTCTGATTAGTGCAGTCTCAGCGTTTGTTGATGGAACTTCGCACAAGCAATTTCTAGTCGATGAGTACTGACCTGAATCCAACAGAATGTTGATGAGGGTGTACGAGTTTCATTGGGAAGTGGGCAAACACCAGTGCTGGTATCTTTTGGAGGTATAGGGAGTAACGAGGGAGAATCCATAGATCGGCTTCCACACTAAACGCCATAGTTTTAATTGGAAGTTGTCAAAGCCTCCTTAATGAAGTCATACATTCTTATGCCAAACTCACTGGATGTAATATATTCAAAGTCTATATAAAATGTAGTGGTGGTTAGTGATAACATTGTATTGGGATTGTTAGGGTGCCATCTTGTGTTTGTTTTTGTGTTCCCTCTGTAGCGCTGCTATTAAATATGAATCAAACCAACCTCACCAGGATTTGAGTGTTATGTCTGCTTTCTTCAACATTAGCACTTAGCTATCGAGGGAAAAAAGGTTTACTAAGTCCTGTCCATAAAATATAAATTGTTATGCACTAATTAGAACATCTGCAGCAGCATCCTGTCTCCAGACATTTACAAAGTGCTTGGAGGTGGGGGCTGACCACCTATTAAAGGCACAATAAGCCGTAGAGAGGTGTGGGTGATGGTAGGTGGTGGCAGAGGTGCAGAGTTGATAGTTGGAGACTGGAGGAATTGTGACATGGTCAAGAGCTTCACTGTGTCAGGGGATTACAGGGACTGCAAGGGTTTATGCCATGGTCGCTTCTACCCCAGAGATGGGATGCAGGAGTTGCGGGGCCTTAATCCCTGAACCCCATGACTGTGCCTGGAATTCCTGTAACATTGGTACTGTAGTCTGTCGAACCATGCCTTTCAGCCTCATATGTGGCCAAAGTTTTGTATTCTTTCTTGCAGAACCAATGGCTCCCGAATGCTGTTTGACAGCAGCGCAACGCAATTCTCACTCCTCTCACCCCATTCAGATTCCAAGCAAGGAAACAGACTTCCTCAGCTTCCTGTGATGTCAGGAGAAGAGGTGGCAGATCGAGAGACCAGGTGGAAGACGAGTTTGGAATGGAGGGCTGGAAGCGTGTTGGAGATTGTGGAAAAGAGTACAGGTGAGGTATTGCTTGTGAGAAAGTGGGATCAAGCGTGAGAGAATGGAGTGGGTGTTGTAAGAGTGAGTGTTGGAACGAGTGATAAAAAGTAGATAAGAGACAGTGATTGTGGGGGAGATAAAAAGAGAGTGAGAGTAGAGGGCGATTAGAAGGTGGGGTTAGTCCAGAGAGAGAGTGAGGGAGTGAAAGAGAGAGTGGAAGTGAGAGTGAAAGCGAGAGGAGGCAGGTGTTGAAGGGAAGGATGGAGAAAAGGAGGCAGTAGCAAGCAATAGTGAGAGAAAGACGAAGAGTCAGATGGATCAGAGGGACATAGAGGCAAAGCCAGAAAGGAGGCCGAGTGAAAGGGAGGAAGCAGGAAGATGGTAAGAAAGAAAGAAAGAAAGAGTGATATGAAGAAGAAGTAGGGAGATGAAAGGAGAGGGAGTTGGATGGTGATAGAGAGAAACAGGAAGGAGGAGAATAGCAAGAAGAGGTTATAGGAGCAGTGGGGAGGGAAGGTCAAATTAGGTGGAGGAATAGGAAAGAGAGAGAAATAGAGGGGAAAGAGTAGGGATTGTGTGAGAGAGAGAGAGAGAGAGAGAGAGAGAGAGAGAGGGAGGGAGAGAGGCGCACCTTGAACAACATGGTCTCAGCAGCATTAGAGTGGGTTGTCTTAGTCAATCCCAGAGGTAGTAATATAGAGAAGTCTATGGGCCTCATTACACGATAGGCAGTAACCATGGTGCTATTAGCGCCATGGTTGCCGCCGGTATTTTACAGTGTCCGCCTTGGTGGATGGCGGAATTACCGCCCTACTCCAAGGTGAGCGGGGGCGGTAATTCCCCATTCAACAAGGCACCTCCCCATTCCCATTTTTGCCCCCATAGGGCATAATGGGAATGGGGAAGGCGCTAATTACGGTACCGCAAATTGCGGTACCGTAATTAGCACCAAGGTCCCTTTGCGGCACTCTAATTTAACGGCTGGTAAAACCAGCCGTTAAGGTTGGGTCCCACAAAGGGAACTCGTAGTAAGGCGGTAAGGGTTTACCGGTACCGGGAACTGTTTTGAAAACGCTGCCGCGTTTTTTGAAAAAAGATGGCCGCCGGGAAAGGGAAAATGTAGTCCGTTTTCCCTTTCTACGGCGGCCATTGGGAGCGGACGCGCTGGGAACAGAAGTGATTCCAGCGCGTTCGCTCCAAGAAAGGAAGAAAAAAGAAGGTAAGTGGGGTTGGGAGGGTGGGGAGGGGATAGTTTGCGGGGGAGGCGGGTGGTGGAAAAAAAATAACTTACCTGAGTCCCCGGCGGGGGACGAAGGCAGCCTCCAGCCATGGGGAGGCTCGAGCGGGGATTGCCCCGGTTCGAGCCCCCTCATTGGCTAAGTGGCTGCCACGCCCCTCGCAGGGAACAGAGTACCCAGCACGCACGAACGTACACAGGAATACCGTGTGGTATGGCTTGGAAATGAGCCAATCACCACACGGTATTCCCGGTGCGCTGCCCGTGCCGGGTAATAATTTATTGTATTGTCAGCCAACATGGAGGCATCCACATAGCTTGGTTCCTAAGAACCAAGGTATGCGGTCTAGTATTTTGGGTGTGGTGGCCTAGGGACTACTTTACCTGGACTATTTTGTTGGGGCTATTTAAAGCACACCCGAGCAAGACAACACGCTTTGCATTACTTTGCAGCTTGCAACGTGACGCTCACCATGTCCAGCTATTCCCTCGAACCTCGGAGAAGCAGAACCTGCAAGGAGACAAAAGGAACATCATTAGCAGGAGCATCTTACCTGCAGTCTTCATCTTTAAACACTCGCAGCTACTGAGAACAGCTTCCTCGAATCTGCACGCCTCCCGGACAGGACGATCTGAAAGAGGAAGATAGAGGCAACATTAAAGAAAGCAGTAGAGACATTTACAAATTACGAACTGCTCAAAAGGCTTCCCTGGCTGGTCGCCTCTCGGCTGGCACCACTGCGGACATTCCACTCGTGCTGAAGAACACCGCGACCTACAAGGAAGGAAAACACAGGTTAGCAAAGGCAAGACTTCGCAGCGCTCCGCATAGCGCTTACTTACCGCATCATAGCGCTCTTAATGCGCCATCATTTACCAACGGGGCTCAACCAAGCCAGTTCGCCGCGTTGAAGCTCTGCATACCTATGGGAGAAAAAAGAGACATTTTAAACAAAGAAAGGCATGCAGGATAGCAACAAAACTAAAGAACAGCAATAAGACCTACCTGAACAATATCAAATGGGCCGGCGTCAGTGAAGTAACTGGACCGCACTCGCTCATGAAAGACAACACGCCCCTGCAAAGAATGCAGGTCGGAGAGCATGCCTAATTCTACCACAAGGTGAGGAGAGGGCACCAGAGGGACTGAAATCATACGGGGGTGGAGGGAGGATACTTACCCCAGTCGGTTAGTTTTGAACACAGTCCTCCTGTATTTTCAGGCAGAACCTTCCCCGCAGACCACATCAGGGCAAAGCCGAGAAGCATACCAGCAAGTAACCCGGCTGGGTGGCGTCCCTGTGGATACCAGGTGAGCGTAACAGAACGCAAAGCCTACTATAACAAATCCACCTGGGTGCCATGGAGACATCAGAAATGGAACAATTGGCCCAATTACTAGGAGAGCTTCGTGCTGAGGTTCATTCTGCCCGACAAGAGACTAATGCCCTCCGGAGAGACCTAATAGTGACCAAAGAACGCACTGAAGAGATTAGCAGGCAATACTTGCAATCACAGGCAGGACAGACGCCTCTACCTGGAAGCAATCTAATGATGCAAAGAAAGGTTCTCAGGCAACCCACGGAAGTATGTGGCATTCATCAATCAGTGCCGCCTTCATTTTCTTTGTAGGTCTGGAGCATTTCCAAACGACCAAGCTCGGGTAGCTTTTGTTTTATCATACCTGAGTGGTAGTGCAGCAGATTGGTCGGTGCCGTTGGTAACCCATCACAATCCTCTATTACATGACTTTGAGGGGTTCCAGAGAGAAATGGAAAAACGTTTTGCTCGCCATACCCAGGAACAAGCAGTGGACAATGAACTCTTGTCCCTCCGACAGGGGAATCAGGACTTGTTAATGTACATTGCTACCTTCAACAGACTGGTTGCCGAAGCTAGGTGGCCAGAAAACAAAAGAACCACGTTATTCCATTGAGGCTTACGAGGCGAATTAAAGGACGTCTTAGCCCAGGTGGTTGATCCACCCAGAGACTGTGCAGAATTCATAAATCTGGTCGTGCAGCTAGACCACCGGTTGCAGGACCGAAAGGAAGACCTTTCTAAGACGGACCCTCGGACCGTGTATGTTCGACCAAGGGAAAACACACCCCGTGTACCTGAAAATGCTGTAGAACCCATGCAGATTGGAGGGATACGGCCTCCATTAACAAAACAAGAGCGGGACAAAAGAAGACAACAGCAGCTTTGTTTGTATTGTGGGAAACCAGGACATTTCCTAAAGGACTGTCCAGTAAAAACCCCAAGAAGAACAGTCAGGGCCACAGAGAAGGATGAAGCTAAGGAATCGGAAAACTACCAAGCTCGACAAACGTAAAGGTCAGTTTGCCGAGTGAGAAGAAAGAGTTGCGGACCTCGCACTTTGCAATACCAGTGATCTTAACCGCCAACAGTCGCCACGAATGCATACCGTTGAAGCATACATCGATAGCGGAGCAGTTGCAAATTATATTGATCAAGAACTGGCAGCAGAGATGGGGCTTCCTTTGTGTTCTAAGCCAACTATGGACAAGGTAACCAGCGTGGATGGGAC
Source organism: Ambystoma mexicanum (assembly GCF_040938575.1). Taxonomy (NCBI): domain Eukaryota; kingdom Metazoa; phylum Chordata; class Amphibia; order Caudata; family Ambystomatidae; genus Ambystoma; species Ambystoma mexicanum. The sequence goes on from NC_090925.1 coordinate 727,388,551, forward strand.
AGAAATAGCTTCCGGACCAGTAACCCAGTGCACAGCCAGGGTAACCTTGCTGTGCAAGGACGGACATCGGGAGTCTATTTCATTCGATCTCATCAAGGCACCTCAGTTCAGTCTAATACTAGGGATGCCATGGTTGGTTGCTCACAACCCTTTGATAGACTGGCGGGCACGAAAATTAACCTTCCCGAGTGACTGCTCCCCTGCCTGCTATTACCAAGAGGAGAAACTCGACGTCTGTATCCCCATGACTCCCGGAACGACAGTATCAACCCTGGGAGCAACTACTACCTTGCAAAGTGAATACCATGATTTCCAGGATGTTTTCCGAAAGGACCAAGCCAATACATTGCCGCCGCACAGGCCCTATGACTGTCAGATCGACCTTGTTCCTGGTGCACAAATCCCTTGCGGCAGGATCTATGCTCTCACAGTACCAGAAAACCTTCATTTGAAATCCTATTTAGACCAGTACCTTGCAAGCGGATTTATCCGTCCTTCAAAGTCCCCCGCAGCCAGTCCTTTGTTCTTCGTACCGAAAAAGGAAGGAGACTTGAGAACCTGTATTGACTACCGTGCATTGAACCAGATCACTGTGAAGAACCGCTACCCCTTGCCACTTATCCCTGAGATGCTAGACCAAGTTAAAGATGCCCAGATTTATACCAAATTGGACCTCCGAGGAGCATACCACCTGGTCCGAATCAGAAAAGGAGATGAATGGAAAACCGCCTTCCGTACTAAGTACGGCTTGTTTGAATATCAAGTCATGCCCTTCGGGTTATGCAACGCTCCTGCGGCATTCCATATTTCATGAATGACGTCTAAAGGGAGTTAATTGATGTGTGCGCCTTAGTGTACATAGACGACATCTTAGTATACTCAGCCTCGGAACAAGATCATGTCAGGCACCTTCGTTCAGTCCTCACCAAGCTCCGTCAACATCGCTTGTTTGCAAAGCTTGAAAAATGCTTTTTTCACGTCACCGAAGTAGAATTTCTTGGTTTTATCCTTACTCCAGGAGGCATCAGAATGGACGTGCACAAGGTAGATGCCATTCTGAAATGGCTTTCACCGACGTCTCGGAAAGGGGTACAAAGCATGCTGGGATTTGCGAACTTCTACCGCCGGTTCATCCCAGACTTCTCTCAGGTTGTGCACCCAATCACAGTACTATTACGAAAAAACAATAAAAAGTTTGCTTGGACCGAAAAAGCAGAAGAAGCCTTTCAGGAACTTAAATTAAGGTTTACCTCCGCTCCAATCCTGCGACATCCTCGTCCAGACCTCCCTTATGTCGTTGAAACTGATGCGTCCAGTCCCGCAATGGGGACTGTCCTTTCACAGAGAGACCTGGAAACCGGCCAGCTACATCCTGTGGCCTTCTGGTCGAAAAAGTTCTCACCTCCAGAGATTAATTATGCCATCACGGACAAAGAACTCCTGGCGATCAAATCCGACTTTAAAGCCTGGAGGCACTACCTTCTGGGAGCCAGACACACCATTACAGTCATCACAGACCACCGAAACCTGCAATATCTCAAAACAGCCAAGGCCCAGTCCTCGCGCCAATTATGGTGGGCCCTTTTCTTCACCTAATATGATTATGTAATCACATTTCGACCAAGAGTCAGAAATGGAAAGGCGGATGCCTTATCTCGCATGGGCATAGATTAAATAGTATATACAACTCCAGACCCAGTATCTATTATACCTGAAGACAAACTCTTGGGTATCATGACAGCCTTAACACAAGCAGAACTACGAAAAGAAATCCAACAGACAATGAATCCTGATGCCTACCTCGCATGGCAAACTCAAGGAGAACAATATACCATCAAGGACCATCTACCCTTTTTTAGGGATCGCCTATATGTACCCAAGAAGGAATTACAACAGCATATTATTTCAAACTATCATGATTCACTGATCGAAGGACATCTTGTGATCGCCAAAACACTAGCTAAGGTGAAAGAGAACTTTTGGTGGCCTACCTGGCGTAAGGACATCATTCAGTATATTCAGTCCTGCGGTGTCTGCGCACAAAATAAATCACAGAAACAATAACCACCTGGTCTCCTACAACCATTGGACATTCCTCCAGTTCCATGGCACACTCTTTCCCTTGACTTCATCACTGATCTACCTCCAAGCCAAGGGTTCAACACCATCCTTGTAGTTGTGGACTTATTCTCGAAGATGGCCCATTTTATTCCTCTCAAAGGCCTCCCCGACGCAGCCACTTTAGCAAAAGTGTTCCTGGAGGGCGTGGTTAAGCTACATGGCTTCCCTTCGGTTCTGGTCTCTGATCGAGGCAGCCAGTTTGTTTCAAACTTCTGGAAAAAATGTTGTGCAATGGCGCAGATCGACTTTCGGCTATCTACCAGTGACCATACCCAAACGGACGGCCAAACCGAGAGAACCAATCAGACACTTGAGCAATATTTACGGTGCATGCTGCACCACGAACAAAGGAATTGGAAAGACCTACCATGGATAGCTGAATATGCATATAACAATTCTTTGCATTCAAGCACGGGACAAATGCCCTTCTATACTCTTTATGGCAGACATCCACGTACCTCTGAACTAGACCTTCCAGCCAGCTTGGAAATGCCAGCGGTAAAGACTCTACACACAACCATTACTCAGGCTTTCAAAAGGGCAAAGGAAAACCTTATTCATGCCAAAGAAAAACAAAAGAGATTTGCCGACCAATACCGGAAAAAGGCCCCTGATTATCAAGTACGAGACAAAGTTTGGTTAGCCGCTAAATTCGTACCCATCAAGGGAACCCAGACCTTTGATCCCAGATTCTTAGGACCCTATACCATTAAGGCAATTATCAACCCAGCAGCCGTGAAACTGGATTTACCACCTAATCTACACATCCACCCGGTATTCCATGTGTCCCTCCTGAAACCAATGCAACCCAGCACGCGGATTGGAACACCACCTAAGCCCATACATGTTGACGGAGAACCACAATTCAAAGTCAAAGATATCTTGGACTCTAAATACTCTAGGACCAAGCTATATTATCTCTTCAATTGGAAAGGATTTGGACCACAAGATAGATCCTGGGAGCCCAGTGAGAATATCCACGCACCACGTTTAATCAGGAAATTCCACCAGAACTTCCCAACCAAACCTGGGACAGACAGAAGGAACACCATGGGAGGGGCCTTAGGGGGGAGTGATGTCATGACCCTCGTCCAAAACCCCCTCTGGCAAACCCATTGGCCAGGTGGAGTCAGGACTCGGGCCTCTAGAGACTGGCATCCTCTTCAAAAGCCCTCATGGGGCCAGGCTCATATACCATGGAAAACAATCTGCTTGGGAACTACTTTATTGTATGGTCAGCCAAAATGAGCCAATCACCACATTGTATTCCCGGTGCGCTGCCCGTGCCGGGTGCTAATTTATTGTATTGTCAGCCAACATGGAGGCATCCACATAGCTTGGTTCCTAAGAACCAAGCTATGCGGTCTACTGTTTTGGGTGTGGTAGCCTAGGGACTACTTTACCTGTACTATTTTCTGGGGGCTATTTAAACCAAGACAACATGCTTTGCGTTAATTTGCAGCTTGCAACGTGACGCTCACCGTGTCCAGCTATTCCCTCGAACCTCGGAGAAGCAGAACCTGCAAGGAGACAAAAGGAACATCATTAGCAGCAGCATCTTACCTACAGTCTTCATCTTTAAACACTCGCAGCCACTGAGAACAGCTTCCTCGAATCTGCACGCCATCTATTTTTGCCCTAACTGTGAAAATTGCATCAGGCCCAATGCAGTGCTAATGTTTGAATGTTACATTATTGCCCAACTCTATGCCAATGCTAAATTTTACACCTTAGCTAATTTTGCCTAAACTGTGAAAATTGCACCAGGCCTAACGCTGTGCTAATGCTGAATATTGCATCTCGCCTAACTCTCTGCCAACCTGCCTTAGCACCCAGGTCTTCAGTTTAATCTCTTAGGGAGTAAATCATGCTTATGTTTCATTTTACTACCGCTTACCTTCAAATCGTGCTGAGATCACTAGTTCACTCCACCATGACCCTCAAGAGATACTAGGTATCACTTCCCGTCGCCCTCTATCAACAAAAGCACCATGCATAGTTTTCCCAAACACTCTTCTAGCCATGCCTAGCAGGTCACCTGCTTTAGATTGCATATCGCCCACCCCATTTTTGCCCCAGAGCCTCCTAGCAGCCACCAAACCCCTTCATAATATACCAGAGTGCCCAAACAATCCATATATCAACTCACCTGACCTATGGATCAAACAATTTACCAACAGACCTACACCAAACCAACCTTGCTAGCTGAAAACCAGAAATGAAAGGCTAAGCTCTAGACTTACGCCTGCTCAGCCTCCATCCGAATATAAAACTTCTGTGACCTTGGCAGACCCTCCCACCAGAACCTACAATACTCCTAATAATTCTATAAACCTAATCAAAGGCGCATTGATCAATGCCACTTCCCTACCAGCACATGCCCTTGATATTGCTGATACCCTAACATCTCTTGACCTTGACTTCCTAGCGGTCATAGCTGCAGCAGGGCCCTCTCTCTCACTTGCCATCCCAGACAAGTACTCTATTATCAGACTTGATAGAGACTCTAACCGAGCCAAAGGTGGAGGCATCGCCTTCATCTCAAAAACTGCACTAGGCCATAGGCCTATAACTAACCAGTCACTCCCATCGGCCTAACTATTGTCTGTCAAACTACCCATCTCTGCCTCTCTAACTATTACTATACACCTTGTACACAGACCACCTGGGCCTGTATCCACCTTTGAAGAAGATATTACTCTTCTCCTCTCAAACATCACCAGGCCCGGCTCACAAATAATCTTACTTGGGGACCTCAACCTTGGCTTCCAAGATGTAAAAGACACTAAGGCTTCTACCCTTGCTAGCTCAATCACAGAACTAGGCTTCACACACCGGATCTCAGAACCTACCCACAACAAAAGTAGGACTCTAGACTGGCTAGCCGACCTCAACTGCAACATCAATATCATATCTAACTCACCTTGTGACAGACCATCACTTGATATCATTCACGATAAAGGATGAAGGCAATCGGAGCAACTCCCATAACCTCGCCCCCCCCACTCAAACTAGGAACTCTCGTAATATAAAAGTGGAAAAGCTGCTTCCGCTACTACAACCAATTATCAATGCCACTAATACTAAACATTCAGACCCTACGGTCCTAGTGGACTTGTTTAACCACACCATACTCAATGCCATAAACAAAATGGCCCCCCTCAAATCGCGCATCTAAACTCGTGGTTCACCCCACGCCTTAGATTACTGCGCAAATCTAAAAGAAACACAGAAGCACTCTGGAAGAGCCATCCAACAACCTCTAACAAAGATAGCTTTCTAATTGCCTCCCTTAATTACAAAGAAGCAATCCTACAATCTAAAAAAAGAAACCTACAATACCTGTATCATTTAAGCTAAATCAAACACCAAAGAACTCTTTAAGGTAATTAAAGAGTTGGAATCCCCGGCACCATTCCCAGTGACCTGCATTAAAGATACCACATGGTGCACTAACATTCAGTCAATATTACTGAGCAAAATAACCATATTGCAAAATAAAAAAGAGTAAAAAAAACTCACGATCTTGACTACTGCCTCCAAACCTACGACCTCTAAGCCCTTCCCAAAAAGTATGAAACCTTTTAACTTCTCTCCTCTTACTACTAAGAAGGTAGAGGACATAATCACCAAGTTAAAACCTTCAAGATGCCAGGGAGATATCTGCTTTGCGCCTATCATCAAGGATGCAGCCAAAGAATTGGCTCCCTTCATCACCTCCCTAATCAACACTTCATTCGAAACAGGCATAGTGCCCAACAACCTCAAAGATGCCTGGGTCTTCCCGCTTCTCAAAAAGCCAGCTCTAGACCCTAATACCCCTACGAACTATAGACCTATCACTACGGTCCCTTTTCTTCTAATAATTATTCATAGAACAGCTTATCCGCAGATTCAAGAGCATTTAGTAACTGACAACCTCTTTGGCCTCAGACAATCTGGCTTCAGGCCAAGACACGGTACTGAAACAGCGTTAATTGATTTAAAGACTCAAATTGAGGAGTTAAAAAACAAAGGCAAACTTGCCTTACTACTACTACTAGATCTGTGTGCTGCATTCGACCTAGTAGTCCACAAAGTCCTCTGCTCGCATCTAACTTCAGTAGCAGCTCCGATAAAGTCACCACGTGGATCCAGTCCTTCCTTGATAATAGGTCAATGAGAGTTTTCTCACCATCAGCCTCGGCCGAGCCGGCACCAGTCACGTGTGGTGTTCCCCAAGGTTCATGTGTGTCTCCTACACTATACAATGTATTTACAAAGCCTCTGTTCGATGACCTGGGCCATCTTGGTGTCACCTATACTAATTACGCAGATGACACCCAGATACTGATACCCGTTACCGGAGACCATGATTCCAACGCCAAAGTACTAAACGACATGTATAGTATCATCCAGGCCTGGATGGCTAAACATGGACTCTGCTTAATGACGAGAAGACAAGCTCAAACACGAACAGACTAGACAAACAATTTGATGCTTTTAATATTGATGGCAACCCTATTAAGGTTTCTAAGGACATAAAAACTCTTGGCATCTACATCGACTCCTCTCTAAACCTATCAAGACAGGTTAATGCGAAGGCCTCCTCAACAGCATACACAGGCAAGTTAATTACGGCCTGCAGACCGTACCTCTCTGCATCCAACTGTATCTCCAAAGCTAGAGCTCTAGTACTTTCCAAGCTAGACTACTGTAACTCACTCTACCTTGGAAACAGTCAACAGAATTTGAAAAAGTTGCAAGTTCTACAAAGTAATGCCATCAGGGCAGCCCTCAACATTCCCAGATCTCAACATATCTCTAAGGTAAGACGCAACCTGAACTGGCTTTCGGTTAAACAAAGGATCACCTTCAAAATCGTCTCACTTACCCACAAATGTCTCTCTAACCTAGCACCAAGCTACCGAACCAAGAACTTTGCAGGCAATACCTCAGACCGCCAATTGAGGTCGGCGCAGGCACATTGCCACAGAATCCCTAGTTTCAAGCTGCAAAAAGCAGGAGGTGGTAGTTTCCCCGTCCTAGCAGCCAAATTATGGAACACTATACCCTTACCACTAAGAACTGAACATACCTACCACCCATTCATTAGGAATGCCAGCACCTGGCTTCTGGGCCAAAAACCATAGATACCACCATGCCCTACGACCTTACCGTCGGCAGACCTATACACTGTGCGATATTTAAGAAATATACTCCTGCAATCATGTAATCTATTCCTGTAAAACTCTGTAAATTATATTTCATTCAAATGTATATTTTGTAAATTGTGTAATCTCAATCAAAATGTATATCTTTTTGTAAATTGGGTAAAACTTTATTCATGACACTGTACCGTCTGTAACTGTCTATGTAAGAAGTGCGCCCAGATGCCCTCGGGCTTGGAGCGCCATACAAATAAATAAATACAAATACAAATACAGGGAAAGAGGGAGAGAGACAGAGTGAGAGAAAAGCCACACCTTGAATATCTTTGTGTTAGGGAGCATTAGAGTAGGTTGCCTTAGTAAATCCTGGAGGTAGTAAGATAGATAAGGCTATGTCCTTTCTGCCCTCATTTGAAGTACAAGCTAGAAATAGACAGCACAGGTGACCTATCACTAGTCCTGCGTATGATTGGCTGGGGAGTAGGGAATCCTAGGTGAGGGTAGAGGAAACCCACTGGAGGTTGAGGAGTAGATCAGGGACGCCCTTTAGTCTAGCCTTTCTGCAGTCAAACATCAGCCAAATTCTTAAGCCAAGCAATACATTATATAAAATCTAGTCAAATCTTGAGGTTCCTGAAGCCATCTGTGACAGAAGAAAGTGAAGCTGTAGAGAACGAGGTTGGAGGAACCAGTGATAAGAAGTAGAGGAGTTTAGAGCAGGTGCAGAGGTGAAGCACAAGGAATTAGGAAGGAACTGGAAAGGAGGAGGAGCAGATGAGTTGAGAGGAGGCAAATAGGAAGAGCGAGAATAGAAGTGGAGAAGGGTTGCAATGAGGTGCACAGAGGAAACAAGAGGTGGGAGGAAAGGCCAGGAGAGGAGGTGCAGAAGAGTTGATAGGAGGGTGGAACAATCAGGAGAGGAGATGGAGAGGTGGAGAAAAGCTGAGCACAGGTACAAAGTAAGTATAATACGAGAACAGATTTCTTGTGGGAGTGTCTTTGACACAAGACCATGAACACTGTGTAGGAGGAAGGTGACACACTCGAGGTAGGAGGGGGTTTAAAGGATAAGAGGGGACAAGATGACAGCAAGCAGAAGTCATATATCTGAACCCATTTTGTCACAAGAAGGTTATGGACTGCCAAGGAAATAGTTGGAGTGGGGATCTGATAGTAGCATGTCCAGACCTTGAGACAGTCCGGTGACCACAAACAGAACCGGGGAAAGCTTGGGCCTCTCAGAATGTTAATCATGTGATCAAGCTCCAAGCCATTCAGAAGACCCTGTTTGGGCTAGACAGCTCTTGGAGGGCAAAACTGTGGTATTGTATAATTGGGCTTCATGAAGGAGCACGTCTGGGCACGGCCACGCCCTGAATGGAGGAGTAACCCAATGTACTGTGAAGTACAGACAACTGTGATCATCCTGACTAATTGCATCTTGCATTGCATTTTGTGCCCTTGTTCTGATTTTCAAACACAGGTGTGTGTTTTTTAACATCTTGCACCCCTATTTTGCATTGCATTTTGTGCCCTTGTTTTGATTTTCGAACCTAGGTGTGTGTTTTTTAACATCTTGCACCCCTATTTTGCATTGCATTTTGTGCCCTTGTTTTGATTTTCGAACCTAGGTGTGTGTTTGTTAACATCTTACACTCCATTGTTTGCATTACATTCTGTGCCCTTGCTTGATTTTCAAACCTAGGTGTATGTTTTTTAACATCTTGCTCCCCATATTTTGCATTGCATTTTGTGCCCCTCCTGTAACTACTAGGCCACCTGGTGAGTTTGGATAGGACCGTGCAGTGCAGCCATCCCTCATTTCTTCAACTATCCTTTGCCACCCTGATGGCACACACAATCTCTCATTTCTTTTCTAACTGCTATACTATCACCTACCCTCCCTCTCTCATGAAGTCTCAAAGGAAAAAGCACACAAAAGACATCTTGAGCGCCAACTCTGGCCTACCCATTGCAGACACCTATGTCAGCGTAATTTGCAGACAGGTCTTCACCAATATCCTCTTTCTGTCCCCTCCCCAGATCTATGAACTCCTCATCTCATCTCTACTCTCTCCCCTTCCACATCCTCTCCCTTCAATGGTGGCAAGTCCTCCTGGCCAGGCTTTTCATCATTCCGCTGTATCATTAATGTCGATCACACTGGCACTTTCTTGGTTCAGAGTCCTCAACCCAACCTTCTTCTCTTTGACTGGTACCTGCCATCCGTTATTAACTTCTTTCCCTCACCTGCCTCTCCCCCAACCACTCTCTCTGTCCCTTCCCCTCCGACTGGTGTACCACGCCCCAATACCCCTCCTCGGAAAACCTTCAAAGGCGGAGACCTCCTTCACCTGACCACACTTAAAGCTGCTCTGCCAACAAACACTCCACCGACATCTACCTCCTTCTTGAAGACATTGACCTCAACATTACCGAGACATGGTTAAATGCAAGCTCAGTCACTGCTTTTGACTCCCTTCTCCCCGATGGCTACAAGATCATTTCCAAGCCAGAATCTAACCGTGCTGGCAGTGGGGTTGCCTTAATCTACCTTGAGTGGGTTCCTTCCTTCCTCATACCCACCCAGCATTACTCTTTCTTTGAGAGCCTGGTCTACAAGTTGGTCATCTTCCCCTGCTCCTCTCTGACCATTGCCACTATCTACCGGACCCCTTGCACTACCACCCTATTCCTCTCTGAATGGGCTGATTTCTGTTCCTCTCTCCTCTCAACCACCTCTAAAGCCCTTCTCCTGGGTGACTTTAACATCCTCTGTCACAGCATCCACTCTCATCCTTGATCTCTGCACCTCACTCTCCATTCTCCCTTCTGGTCCAACCCACTCGGCCGGACACATGCTTGATGCCCTCATCCACTCTGATCTTTAACTCTTCCCTCACTGATCACCCCTCTCTCCTGATCAGTCCCCTCGGCCCTCTGACCGCACCTCATCCAGCCCTGCCAACCTTGTTCTTGAACATCCACCTGATAAAATGAGTGTCAGCTGCTGCCTTTACATCCACATTCATTTCCTCCTCTCCCCCCAACCCAGACTCTACCTCTGGCTCTGCTCTCAGTAACCTCCATCTGGCCATTACTAACACTCTGGACATTCTTGACCTAGTCATGAGGATCCGCCTGAAACCTGCCTCTAAGCGTAATACCTGTTACAACTCTGAACTTGCAGCCCTGTGCAGAGCTACGGAACGGTAGTGGCAAACCTCAAGGCCCACACCCAGGCACGGGTATCTGGTACATCCAACAAACCGGCTGAAATCTTTCATATCTGCAGGGAACTAGCCACTCCTTCCGCAGTCTCCTTCTCCCCTCTTCTGTGCCAGACCCTCTGCAACGCACTGGCCACACACTTCATCACAGAAACTCTGGACATCCTGAGCACCCTTGCTACCCTCTCCCCAACCCCTCCCCCACTCCCTTGCCTGCCACCCTCCCTCCCTCTTCCTCTTTTCCCTCCTTCTCCCTGTCACACCTGATGAGGTCCCCAGGGTTGTCCGTTCTATGAAGGTCTCCTCCAAACAGGTTTTCCCTTGCTCCTCCAGAATCATTAAGGACAACTTTGGCTCATTGGAGTGCACCGAGTGTTAGGTGCACATTTCGATTTTGGAACAGTCTGTCATTGCTGTTTAGCCCTATGAAGCAGAAGAGGCAGAGGCCTATATAAACATCTACTTTGGCGGAGCCTCGGCGGAGTGCCCTGAGTGTTAGGTGTTCTGTGAGAGGTAAAGACAAAGTCTACTTCTGCTCCAGAAGCCCTACCAAGGATTGCCGGATACCGTGCCCTGGAGGCACTCAAGGGAATAACAATGTCCTCTGCCGGCACCAGAACAAGACTATAAACAAGGTCATTAGTAAGAACATGACCTCAAAAACCATAAAAACCTGTGAGGCGAGAGTAACAATATCAGTGGGGAATAATACTGTAATTATGGGGGAATCCCTGGACAGGCCTGTTTATGGAGCATTGCTCCCAGGATCCAGCTACATGGGCTTGAAGTCCCATGGGGACATGGAGATACTGTCCCTCCAAGAAGGGGAAAATGGGAACACCGCTACTGAGGCCGGTGCTCAGCAGGGGAATATCTGTGGCTCTATACCGTTGGAGGAGCCGGTCTATGAACTGCGGCACCCTGCAGCTCCTTAGCCGTTCCTTAAAGAGATGCTCACTGCGTCTCCTGAGCAGTTCTTTGAACAGATCCCCCCTGTGGCCCCTTAGCTGTTTTTTTGAACAGTTGCCCCCGGTGGCTCCCGAGCATTACAGCACTAAGATTGGCGGGGTGGCTCAATTACCCGCCTTCCCCCTCGGGTTGAAAAAAGTGTCGAACCGCCAACCAAATGTCCAGCTCCATGACCCGGCTTCTCTATGTAGAGATGTAGGTAGCATGGTGCCGAATAAGGAAATTAGACTGTGTACTGGCGATCATGGAGCCACCCAACAATGAATGACAAGAGGGAACGAGGAAGAGGATGGAATACTTCTACAAAGGAGCCAACAAGAGATGCCTGAGGTTCAAGAACTCGGGATTACCAACAAAATGAAAAACTCAGTGTTGATAACCTGACTTTCTAAGGACATTCTAGACCTGACAAGTAAAATGTCTACACAACTACAATGGAGCCTCGCCGCTGCCATATCCTCCACAGAAGAGCTGCGAGGCCTACCTAAAACCCTGCGATGTGGTAAAACTGGCAACAATCTGAATAACCCCACTGCTATACCTCTGGATGACACCCAACATGAAGGGAGTGGACCAGAGGGGGCGTGCCCGGGGCTCCCTGCCATTGAACAAGAATTGATCGACGACCATGAAGAAGAGAGCCTGGTTGGATGGAATCAGCAGAATGGGCAGAACCAAAGATATCCATCCCTGTCCCGGTCCGATACTGACTCTGGTTCCTCAGAAAATGGAGAATACTCCATTCCCCGTAGAGTGTCGAGAAGAGAAATGCAACATGGGGGGAAGTGGGGACGTAGGAGAGAGGATTGGAAGTGAGGCAATGACCCAAATTAAAGCAACTTTCATGGCTTCACTGGCAATATCGATTGCTCCCTTTACAAAACTATATGAAGCGTTAAATGACTCATTGAGAGATTAGGCCACGCTCATAGCCATGGCCCTCACCAAGATGTCGTACCTTGAAAGCTTTGTGACAAAGGTCCAGGACAGACTCGACAGCGAAGCAGAGGCTTCCTTAAATTGGCAAAACTGCCTGAGTGATTTAGCCAGACGTGAGTAGATAAACAAAATGACCCTAATGAAAGCAGTCCTAGAGGACTGCAAATGGATGAGGGGCCAGTTTAAATCTCAGCAGGTGAAAGCCAACTCTAGAAACTCAGTTGAGGCTCCCCTGACAAGTAATTTGGAAGTAGGGGGAAAAGGAAAAGCCGTTAATAGGCATAATATGAATCCAGATCTTTCCTTGAAGATCCTCACAGAGGATAGACCCAAGCCGAGTTTTCAAAAGGCGAGACCAGCTGCTGCGAAGAGGCAACAGACTTCTGCCTATGCTAAGCTGGGCAAAGCACTCCCAAGTGAGACAGAAGAAACTATCAAGCCTGCAGAGATGTATTGCTCTCCTCTGAAAAGTGCACAGAACTACCATAAATCACCAATGCAATTATAGAGCAAATACTTCAACCCAAAAACAGACACAATAATTCACAGCCATGCACGCTTTAGAAGATAATCAGCTCTTTACGGCTATTTATTCAAAGTTTACAGGTACATAGAAATAACTCATAAAACTAACATGGACATAGATCACAGAAAACATAAAGAAGTCAAAGAAAGAATACATCACCGTGAGCGTATTATCACTCTTCATCTCGCCCATTCACGGCTGGAAGACCCCGAGGACAGCCAGGACGAGAGTGCCACAGCTCATAGGAAGGCCAGACGGAGCGTCCTTCTCTGGCTGAAGTCTCACCTGAACCCCCCCCAGATCCTCCTTTATAGGCACTCCAAGAAAAGGAGTTAATTCTCGAATCTTCTGGAATTGCGCCTGCGCAGTTGAGGAACAGCCGTCGGTTGCCAGCTGGGTCAACCGAGAGCCCCCCCCCCAAGGAATGCAGGGCCTCCCTGCTCTAAAACTCAGAAGAAACATGCTCCACGGAGAACAGTAGCAAGTCATAACAACGTTAGCTTTTCCCAGCAGAAATGGACTTGACTGCATACCAAGTTTGAAAAAAGCATGTTTGTCTCAGCACTGTGAATCTAACACTTCAGCAAAATCTGTGCAGCCTTTCACTGCGAAGTGAAGTAAATATCCAACATGGCTGCGAGCACTCCCAGAATGCATTGTGCCTGCACCATTTTGAACTAGGCATAAATTGAGCAGAACATTTCCACCCTTTGGATATTTATCTTCCGTAGCCATGTGGCACTAAAACTGGTCTTTAAAACCTACGAAATGTTAAAACTAAATTGGGAACACATTGAAGGCAACAACAAGAAATTATAATAGTCAATATAATAAAAATGCAAGCAAAAATATAACGTAGTGTACCCCCAATATCAGGTATCCATGAAAATAATCAATCGCACCAGCTTCTGTTTTGATCTTGGGATACTTGAGAAAATGAGATCCCTCAAACCTCTAATATGACTTTCAATGGATCGTGAGTGGTCACTTAAATTGAAACAACACATACCTTCAAAGGCATTACACCCTAAATTATGTTTCAGCAATAAGTAATCCACAGCAGCTCTGTTCTGCAAAGTTGCTTTTCTAATAACTTGACTATCAAGGTGTAATTCTTCTAAAGCCTGCGAAGTATGATTAAGACTCTTAACTACTAAACACGCTAATTTCATCAAAGATTTGTAACCTCCAGCAGCTAAACCCCAAACACCTACTAATGAAAGGGTTAATGCTAAAACCTCAGCTTCTGATAGCAAATGTACATGTGAATCACAGTCAGGAGATAATCCCATGGATTCAAAGGTTGACCTTTTACCTCGAGTTATCGCTGAGTGTAAAGGAAACATCATTAGTCCTAATCGAGTCAAAGCACGTGGACCTCCAGAAATGTTAGCTGGAATATAAGTATATGTAATGTTACCACATGAAAAGAGCCATCCTGTATCAAATGCTGCAATCTCTAATTAGAGCTCACACACTTGGCAGCATTACTACAAATCAAAGACCTCAACATACGCACAGCTAACTTTGGTGTGCGCATTCCTTTTATCTCAAAATATATTATGCTCCTGCTCGCCCAACCCTGCTGCCCCAACAATTCATAAATAATTTTCCTGGCTACATGCAATGTAGTAATTTTGGAAAAGGCAAAACATAAACATCTCTGGTTAAGGCAATTCAGTGGGAAGGGCAAAACATTTCGTTTTTTCACAGATTAATCTCAAAATGCATTTAAGAATCAGGTTTCAACATGTTGGCATTCAAGTGCTGTTTCACACAGCTGTTTGTGGTGCATGATGTCACAGTCCACAACCCATTGTCCACAGTCCTTTAGACAAGAAAGGCAAAACATATCAATAAGGTCATTACAACCGTCGACTGAATCATTTGAATGTGCAGCATCAAATGTTTGACAATATGCCAAGTCCGCACCGTGACAGTTCTGGAAAAGTTATTACTTTGTTGGACACTTCTCGCAGGTTGCAAAACAAATGTCCTCACGCTTCACGCACGTTAGTAGCATTGAGTGCGGTGCAGGACAGGTTCAAAATTGACATTGCACCTCGCAGTGACCCACTTTCTCTGAGAATGCGTCTGCTTGACTGATCAGTGTCACCCGGCAATTGCACACGTCTACCCCCCAATCATGGCACACTACTTTTGTGGTTATTTGCCTAGGCAAAATACAAACAGAAAGGTTAAGATTTCATCAAACGGTACACTATCAGTATTATCCACATTAGGATGTCATCAAAACTTCAATATCAGCGTTGTCCACCCCTTCCCTTAACACCACCCCCGCCTTCAGAAGTCTCATCAGGTAACTACACACTTTATCATTGCTACCACAAGTATTAGTCACCCTTCTTTGTGTTACTGGGGGCTTATTTGCACTCAAGCATACGGGGTGTAACTCCCTAATCACAAACTCATTTGTGCAATGCGATCATAGTTGGTCAATGGTACCTCAGACTGATCTGTGATTTTACAATAGCCATATTATAAGTACCCAGGTCGCACTTCTCAATGGATCAATGCTTTTCTTTGTCACCAAAGCGATCACGAATGCCAGGCACCAGGCGCCAACTTGCTTCCAGTGTTTCATGATCTTGATTAAGGTTGCCCTGCTGGCATCACTCCATTTTTTTCATAGGTAAGGTCCTTTAGTCCAATACTGCCTGCAGTTGCACAAGCAGCTATGTTTATCTTCTCTCCATACAGGCAATGTCTTTAAAGCCTCTGTTTTTTTACTTGTCATTTTCCCAAAGGGTGTCTGCTGATTTCTTGGGCCACCCTTTTGAGAGCGATAGTCTGAGTCAGTTCCTTTAGTTGCTCCAACAAATCATTAATTCTTGCACTAAGCCGTGAGGCTTCTGGATCATGGCTAATGTGCAGTATTCATGTTATACTCCAAAGCCCCGTTCTGCATGTTGTCTCTTGCAAAACAGCTACCTTTGTCAGTTTCTTTTCCATCTGCAACGCCATAATGTCTTTGTCAGTTACTCCAGCCCTGGCAATGTAGCTTGCATTTTGCCAGCTGTGTATTTTCACTTCTCAAAGCGCCTAGAGGTTTCTTCTCCAGTGCACAGCACTTTACTTCAGTTCACATCACATGGGGCACTGGGATGCAGCTTGCACGGCAATGTCTCTTGGAATGGCAGCTGTCTTTTCTTAGCCCATTCACAGATGCACAGTTTCCCCAAATGTTCAGATGCGTGATGCGCCCAGTCTGCCATTTGATACTGGGCACATTCTTTACTTCTGATCAGCTCTGTTATTGCATGCCAGTGTCAGAAAGCATGCGAACATCAGCATGTATAAGGTAGACTGTGCTCTTTTTCATCTTCTCACTCACAGCAATTATTGCCTTCAGTTCAGTTTCAGCATTCTGGCTTTGCACCCCCTCTCCTCAGTCTTTGCTCACACTGACGGTGTCTCTCACAGGGGATGGAATGCAGGAATGTCATTGTTTATCTTTCCTGTGCACATGGTAGCACCATACGCATGCAGCAAGCTTATCTCTTTGCCCTTAGGCCTATAACTCTTAAACTGGGGCGGCTTCAATGGAAGGCACTGGTTTCAGACAGTTCACCCAGATTAACTGTTTTCTGCACTGCTCCAGCAACTCAGAAAAGCTCCCATATCTGCCAGCTTCTGTAAACACCATTTTACTGAACAGGAGCACAGCATTCTGCTTTTCTCATTTCTTCCACTAATAGCCATTTCACACAGCCAGCCCATGACAGGAATTTCTGTGCAAGTTATTTTCAAGCCACAAGCTCTGCACAGCAAGACTCTTATTTTCAAGAGAGACACTTTTTCTTGTCATAAGATTCAACTCCATGTATTTTTGCAAATCGTCTTTTAGCCTGTTTAAACTGATCAATGTCCCATTTAAAGGCATACATTTTTCTTTTTCCTCTTAACCTTGTAGTTTGGCTTCACAAACTCACTCCAATGCAATGTGCGATCTTTAAAAAGAACCTGCAACACACTAAATCTTTGTGCTGTCTTATCACACACAGATTTTTCATTCTGTTGTACCATTGCCAGAATATAACCACTTATTTCAGTGCATTTAAAACATGTCATGTGTAGTGCAGCTCCTTGCACGTTATCTGCAAAAGCAACCCACACTCTATATTGCTTGTGGGCTGTTAATTTGTCAACAACATTATCACTATATATCACAATCAACTTGTCCTTGTAAAACATACATCCCTTAATAACAACAGTACTTTTGCCATTGGCACTAATCCCATGGCATAGTGTGCGAACAGTCAAAATACTCTAGGGGCAATTTAGAAAATATAAATTGTCTTTTCCCCCCAAACCATTGCAAACTGGTTCTGCAATTCCAAATCAATACACAAAAATCGAAAATTCAAATGCCATTCACTCACTTTTTTTTATCAAGTGAGTCTCACACCCCTTGCAAACATGGCACAGCTAAAATGCAATGCAGGCAATTTTAGTGTGTTTCCTTAAACAGAATGCACCACCAGCACATGGAATTTACAGCTGCCAAAAACAAACCCTTTAAGCTTTCAACACTGATGTTACTCTTTCTCCTAAACACGGCTCATTCCCACGTTATCTTCAGGAATGTGAACACTTCAAAAGCATACATTATAAGAAAGGGGCACCTCCGCCTCCTTATATTACAGCCCCCCCACTCACTAGCACACTGGGGCTGAATCACAATGTTTAAACACTAGTCACAATTTGCCTGTCAAATACTTGCAACTATTTTCTCGCCCTCATGCCAAAATAGAGCAAGCTTTCACTTTGCAACTTTGTCAAGGGAAACCGCATGAAAAAATTCTTTCCTAATTGAACATAAATCTTTCTTCACCATTCATCGGAGCACTGTGAACATAGCCATTTTTCCGCTTTGCTCATTGCTTTTCGGCTCCCTGGTTTCATTTCCAAGCAGTAAGTCAGCCACGACTGATTTACTGAAGGGGAAAGATCTCAACCACACATGCTATCGGCCGCGGCAGGCCAACACAAAAGGTGCTGTCTATTGGCTGTCTCAGAGCTGCAGTGAGACAACCAAGGAAAGGCGACAGCCTGTTCTGCATTCTCTCATACAATCGTCATTTCACAACAAGGGAAAAGGAAAAAAAAACAACTTAACACAGTTCAACACTCACTGCCCAATTACTCTCGCTTGCAAGATAACCGAAGCCTGTCTGCGTTCAAACAGATTATTTGGAACACTTCATCACAAATAACCCTGCTCACAGCGCCATAATGTATTGCTCTCCTCTGAAACGTGCACGGAACTACCAAAAATCACCAATGCAATTATAGAGCAAATACTTCAACCAAAAAACAGACACAATGATTCACAGCCACGCACGCTTTAGAAGATAATCAGCTCTTTACGGCTATTTATTCAAAGCTTACAGGTACATCTAAATAACTCATAAAACTAACATGGACATAGATCACAGAAAACATAAAGAAGTCAAAGAAAGAATACATCACCATGAGCGTATTATCACTCTTCATCTCGCCCATTCACGGCTGGAAGACCCCGAGGACAGCCAGGACGAGAGTGCCACAGCTCACAGGAAGGCCAGACGGAGCGTCCTTCTCTCGCTGAAGTCTCACCTGAACGCCCCCCCCCCAGATCCTCCTTTATAGGCACTCCAAAAAAAGGAGTTAATTCTTGAATCTTCTGGAATTGCACCTGCGCAGTTGAGGAACAGCCGTCGGTTGCCAGCTGGGTCAACCGAGAGCCCCCCCCCCCCAAGGAATGCAGGGCTTCCCTGCTCTAAAACTCAGAAAAAACATGCTCCACGGAGAACAGTAGCAAGTCATAACAATGTTAGCTTTTCCCAGCAGAAATGGCTTTGACTGCATACCAAGTTTGAAAAAAGCATGTTTGTCTCAGCACTGTGAATCTAACACTTCAGCAAAATCTGTGCAGCCTTTCACTGCGAAGTGAAGTAAATATCCAACATGGCTGCGAGCACTCCCAGAATGCATTGTGCCTGCGCCATTTTGAACTAAGCATAAATTGAGCAGAACAAGAGACCACGGCTCCTGGGATGAAGAACACATTTTCGATCTTTGGGAAGACCCAACCCACAACGAAGGTGAATGGCACCAACAAATCTAGATTGACTCAGGGAACTCCGGAAAAGAAAAAGTAAAAACATGAAGATGGGTGCTTAAAGGAAATCAAATGGGTCGAGGGCGTTCTTGAGGCAGCTCCGATCCCCACCTCCTTCTTCGTCTACCCAGCCTATTAAGTGCTTTAGAAGTGAGCCTATCTCCGAACAAGAAACCTTAGAGGACCGGATGCCACAGAATCAAATAACAGGAAAAGAAACTAACTTCGGACTCTAGTCTAAGTGACTTAATTGAAATCATCACAAGGGAAGAAGAAGACAAGGACTGGGCCAATTTGAACAGATCTGAGTTGGTAGAAATAGATAGGAATGTATCTGCCCCCTCTAAGGCAGTCATCCCCCAAGTCCAACTAATGGGGAATGTGGCTGCGAAAGCATTTATGCAACAAAAAAAAACATTTAGGACCTTGGAGGAAAAGCGAAAAAGCTCATAGATGACTAGAACTGCTCCAGGGTTGCGACAGTCGGCCAATAACATCAAACTAAAAAGCCCTGTGAGGAGTGTAACTGGAAACAATGGGGTCAATCAATCTGATAAAGAAGACACCCGAGTCTATTTGGAAAACATACTTCCAAATGATGAAAATCTTATTCTGAATCGTCACAATATCATGCAGCTGTTCCCTCATATACCGAAACTCAGATCAATATCAACGGAAGGCATTTGCATTGTCCAGTTCATATATGAGGCCCGCACGGACTGGGTGATTTTACATCTGCAATTTCAGAATAAAAGCAGAAATCATGGACTTGAAAGAACTGCTACACCCTCTGGGAAATTATTTATGTGACTACCAAGATGGTCCCCTGGTCTCACGAAAAACAAATGCCACAGGCAGTTATCCCCACAATTAACGCAAGAAGAAACAACATAGGCTTCAATCGAACTGGCCAGAAAAACTCAAATGAAGACTCCGGGACCTGAACAGCCAAACCATCATTCAGAGTCACTTTTTCCAACACTAACCCCAAAGAAAACGCTTCAACAACTAGAAACCCTGAGGCCGCAGAAGTGGAGCAACTGCAATAATGGGCATGGTTAGTAGCAGCACTGGCGGAGCCGTGCAAGCTCTAATGCCAGAAAAAAGAAGCCAGACAACCTTTGCGTCTAGGCAGTTGGAATACTAGGGGTTTTGCAGACCTCTTTGTAAACCCATCCCTAGACTTGGAAAAATGTGATATAATATGTTTGCAGGAAACATGGTTGAGGTCTGTTCGGTATTTGAGGGGTATGAAGTCTACCTGAATGTGGCACAAAAAGGGCCCAGGGGCAAACCTACCTCGGGAGCCTGATAGTGTTAATTAAAATGGCTAGAATATTGCAGATAATTAAGGTGATCCACCCAAACCCCTTTGTTCAAGCATTATGGATTCAGTTCCAAACACAAGAGGGGTCCCAATATAAGACTCTAATTTTAATATATGTATATTGGGGTATTAATGGTGGAGAGGATGTTCACCTTACCTATTGCATAATGCAATTGTTTGATGATGCTTTAACGACAGCGGCCAACCCCCACTTTATACTATGTGGTGATCTCTATATGCATCTTATGAATGGTGTGGGTATAGTGCAACAGGAATCACTGCTTGATGAAAGGGCCAAACTATGGTTGGATGAAATTAATAATCGGGAAATGTTTATGTTGGATGACCAGATTGAGGGGGATAGGCCAGCCGCAAACACCTGGTTTAGAGGAAAGCAAAGTGAGTGCATTGACTATTACTTTGTCTCACAGAATGTTTTGGTCGATATCGACCATCTCCTAATAGTTGATATGCCAACCAGTGACTACAAGTTATTAGCAGTAAGCTGGGACGTGGACATTAAGAATAGAACTAAGGGAGCTCAGGGCCCAGTAGACTTTACATGGGCAAAAAATAGAATACGCATTCAATGCCCTGAAGTACCACGAATCACTGGTCAGTACGAACAAATTACTTCTAACTTCACGATAGTATCCAATTATACAGGGATACTACAGGCATATAGAGTTGATCAAGCTCCTGGTTCGAAGATGGGGCCCGCATGCGCCTGCCCTTAAGTACAACCAAGAAATAGTTAAAGCCAAACAAACCCTAAGATCTGATAGGAGAAGGCTTAAAAAATTCAAAAATGAACCATCAGACGTCGTCAGGCAAAAAACGAAGCAAAAATATTGCAATTGGTTTAAAGCATCCAAAGCAGCTAGACTCCATTTGGATGCAGAACAAATGTTTAAAATGCTTGGGGAAAAAATACACCAGCCATATATGGAAGCTACTGAACAATGGCGGCAATTTCAATTTGGCTCTATTCACGAATCAAGTTGCAGAGGATTGCTGGGTGAACCATTACTCTGAGCTATTCTCTCGGAGGGAGGTCAGTTTACAGCGTGACTCATTGCTCCCAACCGGAGGTTAGACCTTCAACATGGACCAGGGACGTCATTTCACCAAAATGCCAGCGGTCGCGGAAGTAACATCACCATGTCACACCCCCAAGAGTGACACCACAGGAAGTGATGTCATTTGACCACGCCCCCGTGTGACATTACAGGAAGTGGCATCACATAGCATTGTTTCTAAGTACACTACAAGCAATATGGTCACGATAACCCTGTAAATTGATGTACATTTCATGCAAGAATGGATCACCATATGTATCGTTAATATCAGTGCGTATTGGCCCATATTACTGATTCACTGTGACTGGAAGCAGATGTCCAAGGCCAAACGATTATGATGTTTTAATATATAGCACTTAAGCACTGCTTGTTCCTCACGCCTCATGCCTACAGGACACCGTTTCCTGGCTCCACAGAAGACAAGACAAAAGGCGCGTGGAAGTGAAAAGCACTTGCACTTGCAGTAACTTTGAAACAAAACATGTGCATATCAAAGATCCAGGGACAAAAACAGCGCCTTTGACTCTTGCTAAATGGATACCACTAAAATCCTATCGCCACCTGGTCAGGTGCAGAGGCACGTCTTTGCTATACACTGAAGCCTGCAGATGTGAAAGGGCTATTTGTGCCTGCCAGGAGTGACAAATTACAGGTTTGGGGAGAGAGGGTGCCTGAGGAAATACTGCAAAGCTGCCTACACAGTCCCCCCTGCTGCCTTGCTTCCTAAACGAAGGGGAAAGCACAAGGCAGAGAATAATGTTCACTTATTAGGCGGGTTCATAGTACAAGAGCACGAGACTCCCTAACCCACACTACCATGACATAATGCCACAACAACACACCCCTTCGCTTTTAGCTCTGATTAAAAGCAGTGGCCAGGAGGCATTCACCTTTACACAGTAACAACCAGACACGTGTTTCCCAACAGGATAGCTATTTGGGTCCGGAAGAAAAAAAAATAATGATGGATGAGGAGGCGATATTAAAATGTCTCCTCACATAAGAAAAGAAAACAAGAGCAATCATCAGAATGTATCAGCCATAAAGAAGCAGTATGTTTTCTTGGCATATAGAGAGCTGGCTGCTGCTCTAAATCATCAGCGGCCGAGAAGAGAAAGATGTTGCTGCTAAGGAAATGCCACAAAGACTGCATCTTGGTCGGGCAGAAATTCTATGACTGGGCCCGGGTTGGAAAGGAGTGAGGCCTAAAATGAAATGGCAGGCGTAGCAAAGGGTGGTAAAAGCTGGCCTCTTTAATCTTCTGCTTAGCAGTCTCACGACAGATAAAGCACAAATCAAGCACTTTCTCCAAGGCATTGCTTTTTTTTTTTCGAAATATATTTTATTGATTTTATACATACACTGTATCACATGTGGCATATACTTGAAGAGCGCTGCAAGCAGCGTAATCGAGCTTAGAGGTGCATGTAATAAACAAAAAGAACATAAACGTCAACAACAGGTCAGAGAAATGTTCGTGGGGGGAGCCAAGAGGGGAGGGGTGCCAAAATAGTCGCTATTAGTTGAGTGAAGGCGGACAAGGGGAATTGTACATGCTTCGGGATCAGGGCAATAGGCGGAAAAGGGGGAACACCAGTATCCTGGGCCTTCAATGTTTCGTTCCTGGACTTGCAAGCAGGAGGGGAGCTCCCCCGATCGGTTCCTCTGCTGTGCACTGCCCCCCTTATTTTTCAGTCAGCGTTGTCCATCCATCGTAAGGAGGGTGGTTGTCGGGCTAGGCCCGGGTATTTCTGGGTATAGTCCAGGAAGGGGGCCCACGTCTGTAGGAATTTATCTCTATTCCTGAACCAGAGGCAGTTATTTTTTCCGCTGCAATTATATCCCAGCATTTCGTCCACCACATTTGTACTGCCGGGCCCTCTCGATTCCTCCATAGCCTAGCCACAGAGATCTTAGCGGCCGTCAGCAGGTGAGAGCATAGTTCTGCTCTATGCCCTGAAAGGGGGAATTGACCCTCCCCGCCTGCTCCTAGTAAGACAATGCCCGGATCCCATGGGATAGTCAGGCTTGTGATCCTGTTGATGTGATCCAGCATAGATTTCCAGAATTGGGTGGCTTTGGGGCATGTCCAGAACAAATGGTAGAGTGTGCCTTTATCTGTGCATCCTCTCCAGCACACCGGTGGAATTGTCGGGTTGCATTTATTGAGTGTTTTTGGGGTCCGGTACCACCTGAAGCATACCTTGAATGCCCCCTCCTTGTTGGAAACACATTTTGAACTTCTGTTTGCCCTCACCCAGATGTGGTCCCACTCCTCCAGTTCGATGGGCCTCCCAATGTCCTTCTCCCATTTAAGCATGTACGGCTCTTTGCGGGTTGGGTCTGTTCTATCCAGGAGCCTGTAGAGGGTTGCTATTCTGCCCTTTGGTGGGGATGCTGTGAGAGGGGGGTTCCAGGGCTGTAAGGTCTCTGCTTCCGAGGTGCATCATATCCCTACTCGAGAGCCAATGACGAAGCTGGGTATATCTGAATCTCTCGCTCTCCGGCACATTGAATTTCACCTTGCAGGCCTCGAAATCCACGGGGTTTCCCTCCTCATAAAAGTCTTGCACCCTTTCCAGTCCTCCATTTTTCCACCTCGTGAAGTTCTTGGGGTTATAGCCCGGGGTGAATTCCGGATTCCTCCAGACCGGGGTGAGTGGACCCGTAGTGCTGCAGAGTTTCCACAGGCGCGCCGCCTTCCTCCAGCTCGCCACCATGTTTTCGGTTGTCGTCAGAGGTCCCATGCCCTCGCCTGCGCTGGGTCGTTTCAAGTGTGGTAGAGAGTTTATTGGGTTTGGGCTCCAGTCCTCTTCCAGCTCCAGCCAGCGGGGCTTTGGGGCGGAGGGAAGCCAAGTGAACGCGTATGAGAGCTGAGCCGCCAGGATATATCTGGCCACATAGGGCACTCCCAGTCCACCCAGCGCCCTTCCTCGGAGCATGAGTTTCCTTGGGATTCGCGGCTGTTTTCCTCCCCAAATATAATTCATGATGTTCTTTTGCAGCTTCTGGATAGCCTGCTTCGGAATTGTGGTTGGTAAGGCTGCACACTGGTAAAGTAGTCTAGGGATGAGGTTCATCTTCAGGGCCGTGATTCTCCCAAACCAGGAGATCTCCTGTTTTTGCCAGCATATCAGGTCATTCTTGAATTCTTTAAGAAGCGCTGGAAAGTTGGCTGTGTATAGTCTGCTGGGTGCGCATGGAAGCTGGACCCCTAAGTATGGGAGATTCTTTTTTTCCCTGGGTATGTGATATTCTTTTTCCAGATCCAACATTAGAGGACGAGGCAGGTTAATGCTCAGCGCTGTTGATTTGGATAGGCTGACCTTAAATCCTGATGCTTCCCCAAATTCGAGCAGTTCCCTCCATAGGGCCTTCAGGGATTCCCTTTGTTTGATCAGCGTAAGGAGAACGTCGTCGGCGTACAGGGCGACTTTATATGTTTGGGCCTTGATTGTCAGGCCTTGGACCTCTGCATTTTGACGTACCCTGTTCGCGAATGGCTCCATGGAGAGGGCAAATACCAGGGGGGACAGGGGACAATCCTGCCTGGTGCCTCTTGAAATTTTTATTATTTTGGACCTGGCCCCATTGATCCTTAATCTGGTGGAAGGCTGTTGATAGTTTGCTAATGTCCATTTTATGAAATTTGGGCCAAAGCCGAAGTGCCGTAGTGTTTTTTGGATGTAGCCCAAAACGAGCTTATCAAACGCTTTATGCGCGTCGAGGGATAGTACCATCAGTGCCCGCCCCTTCCTGTTGGCAGATTCGATGACGTTTATGGTTCTCCTTATATTATCATGAGTGCTGCGGCCAGGGCTTTAAGTGGGCCGGGGCCTGCCGGGGCTGGGCCCCGGCAGGCTCCGAAATTTCGTTTTGAGGCGGGGCCCTGCCGGGGCCCACTAATCTCCCCTGGCAGCCCCGGCCACAACACAAAAAAAGCATTTTTTTCTACAGCTTGAAGCTCTCGCTCGTGTGCGAGAGCTTCAGGCTTCAGAAAAAAATGCCTTTCAGCCATAATGGTGGCGCCGCACCTGCGAGGCATCCCTTTAATCAAGTGATGCACGTGGGCCGGCGCCACCATTATGGAGAAAACGTGAGGCCGCTGGAAGCAGAGGCCTGCTTTCTAAATACTGAAGCTCCCGCGGATTCGCGGGAGTTTCAGTATTTAGGAAAAAGGCCTCTGCTGGCAGTGGCCTCACCCTTTCAGCCTTAATGGTGACGCTGCCCCTCCCCAGCTGGCGAGGGGCAGCACCACCATTAAGGCTGAATAGGCGAGGCGCTGTCCCCTTCCAGGCAAGCCTAAACAAAATAAATGCAGAGATCAGCACCCTCTCCCCAATAGGGGAGAGGGTGCTAATCTCTACAAAAGGCTGCCTGGCAATGGTGCCAGTAGCCCATTGAGCCGGGGCTCGTCAAGGGGGCGTGGCCTAATGGGCCATCAAGACCCCCGTTGTTAGGCCACGCCCCCTCGATGAGCCCCGGCTCGATTTGTAGTGCCACTTAAGGCACTGGCTGCGGCCAGGGATGAATCTGGTCTGGTCCGGATGGATGATGTCTGGAAGCAAGGGAGCCAGCCTGTTGCAAGGGTTTTGGTGAAGATCTTTGCGTCGTAGTTCAGGAGGGTGATAGGTCTGTAGGAGGCGCAATGGCTCCGGTCCCTTCCAGGTTTCAGTAGCAACACAGTTAGTGACTCTTCCATCGAGGGGGTGGTCGTTCCTGTTGATAGGAACGAGTTGAAGAGGGATGCCAGATGGCGCGAGAGAATGTATGAAAACTTCTTATAGAATTGCACTGTAAGCCCATCCGGGCCGGGAGTTGAGTTTTTAATTTTTGCTATGACCTCGCTCACTTCTTCTGCCGAGATAGGGACTTCTAGGGCCGTGAGTTGAGGATGTGGATCGACCGGCTGTCCTCCTGCTAGATATTTGACTTGTGCTGATACGGCCGTGGGGGCACTCGACATGATACCCCTGTGATGTGCTGTCATGATTTCCAATTTCTCCGTGGTAGTGTAGCGAAGAGTCCCTTGTGCGTCCAGGAGTCTATGGATGGAGTTTCTCGATTGCAGCTTTTTCAGTTTGTGGACCAGGAGCCGATTTGCTTTGTTACTGTGCACATAGTAAAACTGTATGTTAGTGTTCTGGCCGCTTTGTCAGCTAGATTCATTTCTAGGGATTGCTTCGCCCTTTGGAGAACGCGACTTGCTTTCCTATTCTGGCCTCGTTTAAGGATGCGTTCCGCTTCTGTCACTTCCGCCTCAAGTGTGACTTGTTGCAGCTTGCGCAGTCGTCGGACTCGGGCTGTGCAGTCGTTTGCCGTGCCCCTAATGACGGGCTTCATAGCGTCCCAGATCGTGCCCACTGATGTGTCTTTGGTAGTGTTTTCCCTGAAGTAGTTCTTGAGGGCTTCTGCCATTTCTGTTCTGATTGCAATGTCCGTTAAGATCTGGTCTTGAAGCTTCCAATGCCGCTGAGGCGGCTCAGGGAAGCTCCCTACCCTCAGGTTCAGTATGACTGGTGCATGATCCGAAAGGACTCTGTGCCCAATTTGGATGGATTCGACGCAGGGAATGAGAGCGCTGGAGAGTAGCAGAAGGTCGATTCTTGAGTGCCCCAGATGAACATGAGAGAAAAAAGTGTAGTCCCTTGTTCCCATGTTTGCCCATCTCCATGCATCTATGGTATCGGTTTCCCTCAGGAATTCTGCCATGGCGAGGGCCTTGCTGAAGTCCTCCTTCGATGGAGGGAGCGTTTTGTCCAGGTTTGGGTCTGGAGTCAAGTTAAAATCACCCCCTATGAGTAAGCCACCTTCAGTGAAGGTGACAAGAATGGGTAGGAGGTTTCGGAGGAATGTGCTCTGCGCTGTATTTGGACAGTATATGGCAGCAATGGTGATGGGAAGCTCTACTAAGAGGCCTTTTAGCAGGAGATACCGACCCTCCGGGTCCCTCTTGATGGTTATGTTAGTTAAGGGTAAGTCTCGGCCTAACAGAATGGCCACCCCTCTTTTCTTGAGATCAGCAGAGGCGAAGTACCTTTTTATGTAGCGTTGAAAGGCTATGTGGCGCTCGTCACTCCTGAGGAGATGAGTCTCCTGCAAGCAAATGATGTCGGGTGCCAATTGGGCGAGCCTCTGCTCCACGGACTTCCTTTTCTGGGGGAGTTCAAACCCTGGACATTCCAGGTTAGGATTGAGAGCTCCTTATTCGGCAGAGACATTGGTGGGTAGGTTTGATGGCTGATTTACCCTGCATGTTTCGGATTGCGAAGCTTGAAACCCCCCCACTCCGGTGGGCCAATCCGCCATTGCCGTGGCGATTCTGAACAAAGAGGAGAGCCCTCTGTCAACTTGTGTTTTGACTTTCGATTCCCCCTCGCCTCCAGCCCAATCCCCAGCTCCCCCTCTCCCTCTGACCATGCTAAACCAACAAAATGAACTAGAACAAAACCTAAAACAAGAAACAAATGAAGGTATCCCGACCAGCCTTCTACCAACAGGGCTGTCGGCTGGGCCACGGCTACCATCTGTGTCGGAGACCAAGGGGTCTCATGCTGTAGTGGTAAAAATCTTGAAGTTCGAGAGAGATCGCTGCAGGCCGCCCCGGCCAACGAGAATGTTGAATTAGGATTCTTTCCGCAGCAGCCCAGGAGGCCCAATTATTTGTGAGGCTCTGGGTTCAAAGTCTGGGCCCCCTGGGGGAGGGAGGGCGGCCGCTGGTCTCCGAGGAGGAGGTACCAGGATCAGGGCAGACGGGGCTCTCAGCAGTCATTGATGTTCCTCCCCCTTGCGGGAGGGCCGCGCATCCTAAGTCGACCGGCTATCCATGACCAGGGACGGAGAGACCCCCCGCTACCCCCCCCGGGGGAGCGGTCCGAGCCCCCGGGACCTCCTTCGTCGTGTCTGGGGTCATAAACGCTTCAGCTTCCCGAGGTGATGGGTTTTGCTGAGTCTTTCCCTCCCAGGTGAAGGCGAGGCCTGAAGGAAAGCTCCAGCGGTAGGGAATCTTGCGTTCACGTAGCCAGTCAGCCATGGGTTTAAGAGCTCTTCGTTTGGCCAGGGTTGATGCTGCTAAATCTTGGAACAGGGCTATCTCTGAGTCCCGGAAGTGGATTCCTCCCATGGCCCTGGCCTCCTGCATTATCTCCTTCTTGAGCTTATAGAAATGGACACTGACCAAGACGTCAGCCGCCCCATTGGGCCTCTGCCTGGGTCTAGCCCTGTGCACTCTGTCCAGCTCCAGGGGAGAGTTATCTGGGAGGGTGATGATGTGGCGGAGGAGATCGGAAACATATGATGGGAGGTCTTTCTCCGAGATTGCAGATGGAATTCCCCGGATTCTGATATTGTTCCGCCTCGAGCGGTTTTCAGCATCTTCTTGTCTGGCTTCAAGAGCCTCGCACCTGCACTCCAGGGCCCTAATTCTGTCAGCCCCCTCTCCGATCTTAAAGTTCTGATCACATAGCGTGGTCTCAATCTCCTCGGTTCTTGATTCAATCCCCCCTACTCTCTTGTCCAGCCGGGCAATTTGACTCTTTACTTCTTCAGTACCCTTCTGGAATTCCCTGGTGAGGGCTGATAGGAGATCATGAAGGTCTGCTTTCGTAACCGCCTGAGATGCCCCGGCTGCCCGGTCATCGGGGAGGCCATCCCCCGTCCCAATCTTCATTGCGCTCACCCTTCTTGCTTCCCCCCCCCCCAGCAGGCATGGTTAATAGTGTGGAGATGTCCGTTTGCTTGGCGGATTTACTGGATTTGGCCATGGCGACTCAGCGCGGCCCGTGCCACTAGGATAGAAGGGGGGCAACCAGCACCAGACCACTACAGGCACCCGGTCCCCAACAAGTCCTAGGAGGCAGCAGAGCGTCCAGGCGGGGCGAGGCCCAGTCAAGGTGATCAGCCACCGGGAATTTTGCTACAGGGGGAGATCAGTAGGCTCCTCAGCGACACCCGGGCCCGTGGAGCGTGATGCGGCAGGTGCCGCCTTACCTTGTGATAGAGGCGTAGAGAGGTCGATCCGCCCGGGGGAAGGGTACAATAAACTGGCGCAGGTTCGGGTCGTTGTTGACCCCCGAGGGGGTGCACCGGGGCTGATTCCCCCCTTGGTAATGAGCTAGAGCTGTGTGGTTAGAAATAGTCTAGGAGCCGGGAGGCACGGGGCAAAA
This sequence comes from Ambystoma mexicanum, assembly GCF_040938575.1. Classification (NCBI taxonomy): domain Eukaryota; kingdom Metazoa; phylum Chordata; class Amphibia; order Caudata; family Ambystomatidae; genus Ambystoma; species Ambystoma mexicanum. The sequence goes on from NC_090925.1 coordinate 727,418,181, forward strand.
GCTGATGGGAGCCCGGTTGCCGGGCCAATTGCAGAGTTGGAAGCGTGGAGAAGCCCTCAGAGGCCCCAGGGACAGGCAGATATCAGGACATCAGAAAGAGACTCCGCGGCTCCTGCTGAAGGCGGATCTGGTGCGGTGAGATTGCGGAGCAGTTCAGGATGGCAGGAGGAGTGCAGAGGCTATTGAGGGGCCCTGAGGCATAAGCGTGGGCAGAGGCAGGCAGTCAGGGAGGAAGTGTCTTTGGTGCACCGCCGATTGTCGCGCTTGACGACGGGGCCGCCGGGGACCCCGAGGCAATCAGGCCCAGTCCGATCCGACACGGGCGATTCCAGGCGCCGAGCACCTGATGGCAGCTGCAACTTGGCGGGAGGTGGGGAGGAGGCTGATGGAGAGGATCGGGCCCCGGCCAGCCTCCCCTCCGTCGGAAGAATCAGGAGGATGCAGATGGTGGGAGCCGGGTCCTCCCCAGGCGATGAGGGGGCAAAGGAGCACCCGCGTTGCAGTCCCGGGTGGCTGTCAAGATGGAGCCCTGGTCCGGCCCCTAGGGTGGGGGCCTCCCGGATCGCTCGGTGCGGTTGCTGGCTTGGATTCCGGGCAGCGGGTGCCAAGAGGAGTCGCGGCGGCTGGCTGTCCTCCAGGTCGGATCGGCTCACAGGCGGCCGCGGCACCTCAGCGGGAGCCGCCCACATGGAGGTCAGGAAGCAGGTCAAATTTGCTCCGGAGGGAGAGGGGAAGCGAGGAGGCCCACAGCCACCATACACCGGGCACACGGGTCAAGGCTGTTTAGTTGGAACACAGTGCCGGGGGGGAGACGCCGGAGGTCCGCTGACTCCGCCGTTGGCGTGAAGGGTTCCAGGGCAGGCGAGGCGGGAGAGGGGCTCCGGGAGCCGAACCCCACGTCGGGCGCAGTGAGTCCCTGCGTCCCGCCGGGCAGAAAGGATGCCGGTGAGCCTTGAGGAAGGTGCCGGAGTTCCGTCGCTGTGTCTTTCCAGCGGTGTGCTTCGTCTCCAACCCCCAAGCCCCGAGATCAGTGCCGGGCTAGGGAGGAGTCCACCATCTTGTCCCCCGCACACGCTCCGTCCGTAGTCGCCAGCCCGCGACCGCCAGATCTACGAGGATAGCATTCGTAGGGCATCGATATGCGGCCAAAACATGCCGCAGCACTTCAGCTCTCGGAAGCGTTAAGTTAGGATAAAGAAATTTGCTTTTCACCTGGGCATAATTGATGGTAGCGTGGCGCCAGCCGGGAGCTCTCACAGAGCAGATCCGACCGCCATGGCTCCAAGCCACGCCCCCAAGGCATTGCTTTTTTAAAATAAATATTATTTATGTTACTACTCACCACACACAGCCCGAGGACGGTGGTACTCAGCAGTGCAGATTGGCCTTCAAGCTTTGCTGCCAGCTGCAGTTGCCCAAAGCCGGGCAATGCTCTGTGTGCCTGTGAGGGTGCCCTGCTTACAGAATATGCAGGAAACATAGCGGAGGCGAGGTCGGACTCGACATAGTTCATGGTTGCCAGGCATCCATGACCTTGAGTGCCAGCCTCCAGACCTAGTGGAGCCGCGTCCGCCCCCAGGCAGGCATCATGGAGCCTGTCCTGCAAGTGATTCAGCCCGCCAGTGACTTGCCTCATAATTCTTTTTAAAATAATCAGAGGTCGGAGGCACTGGCAGGTTGACTCATGTACACGGCAACTCGCAAGGCAAGCTCCATGACCTCTGCAATCTTTTCGCGACCCCTGATTATTTTAAAAAGAATTATGCAGCAAGGCCTTAATCAGAGGTTGCAAAAAGATCACAGAGCTCGAAAGGGAATCGCCATAGGTCGCAGTTGCGACCTCTGGCGAACCCCAAATGACATCCCTGACATGCACATTGAAGAAATCAAATCCATGATTTCTAAGTTAAGCTCCTCGAGAGCGGCAGGCCCTGATGGCTTCGCAAATCATGTGTTAAAAGGAAATGTCGAGGCTTGGTCTGATTTAACGTGAAGGATTTACAGACAAGTCATGGCAACGAAAGCCACCCCCCCCCACACATGGAACGAGGTTACACTAGAGCCAATTTTTAAAAAGGGCCATTGTAGGTATCCCAAAAATTATCACCCTATAGCCCTATTAGACAACATGGGCAAACTATTTGCCGGCCTGCTTCTGCATGATCTTAATCAGTGGGCAGTACAGACCGGACATATGGACCCTCGACAAATGGGGTGTAAAGGGGGTTGGCACCTCAGTAAACCTGTTCCTCTTGAACCTATTAAAACTGAGAGCGATAGAAGCCAGTAAGCCAGTATACCTGGCCTTTGTTGACCTTGAACAGGCTTTTGACTGTGTAGACAGGGAAAAGTCTTGGCCCAAGTTTACAGTGTGGAACTGTCTGCCGGATCTAGTTGAAGCAATAAGGCTCCTGTACTCAAACACTTCGGTACAGGTGAGACTCACCTCTGGGTGTGGGGTACTGTTGGAGAAAATATGGACCCATCGGGGACTAAAGCAAGGATGCTCCTTAGCACTGATTGGGCTTCATTACGAGAATGGAGGTAATGAAAATATGAAGGCGGAATGGTATTACCGGCATCGTTAACGAGTCCGGGCCATTACGACCTGACAACCCGCCAACACCGCCACCGCCCGTACCGTGCCGCTTCATACCGGCTTGTGCACGTACACACACCCCTTCGCTGAGGAAATACCGGGATGCCGGTAATAGGAGGGCATCACAAGTAACGCGGGAATGCACTTACCGGTATCCCGAAGGCGGTAAATAGGGCCTGCACGACAGCGTTAATACAGGCATCGCGGACCACCCGTAAATAGCAACCTGCAGTGAAGACAACTGCCGCAGGTGCACACAATCGCCACAGGTGGAGTCAATGGAGCCTGTCCCAGCATAAAAGGAGTACACCCACACACCACACCCCTTCCCACACCAAAATGATACCACTAGCTGTTGCAATCATGGGGCTGGAGGACATGCCTGTACTACTACAACTACAGCAACAACAGCAACTACAACAACAACTACAGCAACAACAACAGGCAGCACAGAAGAGACGCAGGAGGAGAAGGAGGGTGAGACAGGCCCAGCAATTACCACCAGTGCAGCCAGTAGTACCTTGTAGGCAGACACCAATCCCTCGCATCAGACGCAGACCATTCAATCTAACCCCTGAGCAGATCCACACCCTGTACCAGTTGGACCGGGCCACCATCACCACCATTGTTTACATGATACATGACGACATCGTCAGCCTCATTGAAATACGCACTCCCATCACCCCACTACTAAAGGTGGTTTCTGTGCTCCACTTCCTGGCCACAGGCACCTACCAGCTCACAGTGGGACAGCTGCATGGTATATCACAACCACTCTTTTCACGTATGCTGACCCAAGTTCTGGAGGCCTCCTGAAGCACGCTAGCACTCACATATCCCTACCACGAAATGCCCAGGAGATTGCCGACACCAAAGTAGGCTTCCATGCACTGGCAGGCATGCCCAATTGCGTTGGTGCCCTCGACTGCACCCATGTTGAATTGGTAGTCCCTTATGCCACAGAGGCGGTGTACCGCATTCGCAAGCAATACCACTCCATCAATGTGCAGATGGTATGTGACTCCAACAAGATCATCACACATTGTTGTGCCCGATATCCCGCATCGACCCATGATTCCATGGTGCTGCGTAACTCCACGCTACCCCGTCACATGGAGCGACATGCTGGACAACGTTCCTGGCTGTTTGTTGAGTTGCCTGACTGGCCCATGGCAGTACATCGGGGTTGTGATGTGGGTGGATGCATACTCCACCTGGGTGGGAATGGGGGGATGCATACTCCATCTGGGTGGGAATGGGCGGTGAGTGGACAATGCACTCAGAGCTAAACACTTCTGACCTGAACCTCCCAACCCGAACATGACACATCACTGCCACACATTGGACCAATGCCGTACATCAATGACAACATGTAAGACGCACAACCAGGCCACCAAGGGTCTGTCAAGCGATGCATGACTGAACATGATTACAACTGTGCCAATGTGGCTAGTGTGATTAGGCACAGTGTAGCATACACTGCAATCATGGGAGGCAAGACATTGTTCCGCATCGAAAGTACATCCACATCAGCATGCAAGTTAACACCCTGCATCATCTGTACAACGCCATCCAGACTAGCAGACCATATTGCAGTACACAATGCATCCAAATAATCTTTGTGCATACGTACAGGGACACGGGCATGTCAACAGCAAATAGCTGCGGCCATGGCTGTGAATCCTGAATTTGGCAGCTCAGTATGATTCACACAGACCTCTCTGTACTCCCATGCAGGTGAGGGAGGATATCCCTTGAAGCCGTGGCTACTTACACCCGTGCGGAACCCACGTAACAGCCATGAAGAGGAGTGCAGTCGGGTTCATACCCGTACCCGTGTTGTGATTGAGCAGACCTTTGGCCTGTTGAAGGCACAATTCCGCTGCCTAGGCAGGTCTGGTGGAGCACTCCTTTATAGGCCTGTGAAGGTGGCAAAGATCACCATGGCCTGTGTCATGCTGCACACCATGTGCGTCTGGAGAAATGTACCACTGCCACCTGACATTGACATGCATGCACCGGGTGAGGAAGATGAGGATGAAGATGGAGGAGATGCAGCACCCCTGCCAGTACGTGATGCACAAGATGGCCGTGCTGTATGCCAATCACTGATTGACGAATACTTCTGACCCACAGGGACATTGATGGATAGTACATTCCATTACATTACATTTGTAATGCGCACTATTGGCCCTCAGGCATAAAGGCGCAGACAAGACAAGGACAGACAATAAACAACCTGGAGACAGAAAGACACATCTTTGACCCAAGACGGGAGGAAAAGAGGTATAAGGGGACAACCAGAGAGTGTTTAACTGGGTCAACCCAGGATATCATATCACCAAAGATATTAGAACATGAATATTATAGAAGAGAAAGAGGTTTTTTTTTTTTTGTGGAATCAGGCGAAGAGATGGGTTTTGAGTTCTTTCTTAAAGACATACAAAGAGTTTAGACTCCTTAATCTGACTGGAAGTTTATTCCACAGAAAAGGAGCCCTAACGTTGAAAGCCACATTTTCTGCCTTTGCAGTCCTGCTTCTAGGCTGCACATCAGATTTTGTGCTCCAGATCTAAGGGGTTCGTTGGTTGCATTTCCCGTTTATGTGACTTTGTAGGTATATAGGCATAACTTGTAACCTACATTTAAATGTGATTACCAGCACTCTGAAATATATCCGGGCTTCTATCGGAAGCCAGTGAAGAGATCTCCTAGCCTCTGTTATGTGACTATACTTCGGGAGTTTGAGAACTACTCTGACCGCCCATTTCTGAGCGACCTGCAATCTGCGTAGTTCAAGTTGACTAATGCCTAGTAGGAGACTGCAGCAATAGTCCAACTTTGCTCCAATTATTGCCCTTGCAATAGTCTCAGCGCATTCCTGGGATATCATAGACCTCAGGTGAGAGAGTAGCTTAACAAAATACACTACTCCCGCCACTACCGTAGAAACATGAGCCTTCATACTCAAAGTCTAATCCAAGGTTACCCCTAAGATTTTTGTTTTCGGTAGAGGAGGGATAACATCATCCCCTAATTTAAAGGAGCTATATGCTTGATCAGGATTATTTAGAGCCTTTGAACTACCAACAATCAAAAGCTCTGTCTTTCTACGGTTCAGAGCAAGGAAGTTTTCCAACATCCACTTTTCTGTCAAAGTAAAGATTCTGTTTACCTCCAGTTCATCCCTCTTGTGATGTCCTGTTAATGAGATGACACATTGAGTGTCATCTGCATAATTTGAAAATATGACCCTCTCCTCCTCAAGCATGAAGAAGAAGGGTGCCATAAATAGATTATATAGGCAAGGTGACATACTCGCCCCTTGGGGAACTCTGTATAGCACCGACAAAGAAGTGGCTTCCGCCGAGGCCGAGCAGACTCTGCTGCTTCTATGCTCCAGGAAAGATTCAACCCACTGAGCTGCTGAGGCAGAGAGGTTAGCCACTTCTTGTAATCTAGGAATGAGAATGGAATGTTCAATCAGATCAAAAGTTGCTGATTGATCTAAAGAGATTATTAATGACAAGCCCCTTCTGTCTATTTCACCCAAGAGTGAGTCAGTACTACACTGAACACTGGGTCCATGTGGACATGCACACAGGGGATGTGGGGAGTTGGGCACTGTGCACTGTCATGAATAAAATGAAAACACGAAATTAACAATGTCCAGGCATTGAATGATTTTTTACACAACGGGTGTATTAATGTAAACTATAGAAAAGTGCCTCACCCCTCCACTACTCAAATCCCCTCCCCCTCTTCCCCCCCAACACACCAAACTCCCCATAACCCCAATGAACTCCACATGCCCCCCATGAACACCCCCTTATTCCCCTACACACCACCGACAACACCTCCCCCACTCCCATTGTTGTCCCACACTATTTTCGTGCTTTCTTAGTGTCCGGGGGCAGCATTTCCGACTGCCTCGCACTACGCCTTGTCTGTCGCACAGGGCTGGAGGGTGCAGAGGATGCGGGTGTGGTGGATGTGGTGGATGCCGTAGTGATTGGCACGGCTGACGCTGGTTGTTGCTGCTGCATATGTTGCAGTATTGCGGTCAGGACCTGCGTGATGGTCCCCAGACTGTCGCGCATCATGACCGCAGAGACATTTATGGTGGCAGTGTTCACTGCAATGGCCTGCGCAATCTCTTACCTTGTGTCCTCTCCCTCAGCGACATACTGCCGAACAAGTTCCAGCATGGAGTCCTGCCTTGCCTTCACCCTTGATAGTCGTGCCCCAAAGTCAGTGGAAGCAGCAGAGGTTGAGGGTGCTGCGGCCGGGTGTCCAATTGCAGGGCTGGCCTCGGGGGTGGTACTGAGGTCGGAACTGCCGAGTGCAGGATCCGCTATGCTGCTGGAGGGTGTGGCCTGAGTGTGGGGTTAGGGGTGGACAGGGGGCTTGGGGGTGTGTGGACATACCACATGGATTAGGCCTTCCTCGTCCACATACTCCTCCGCTCCAATGTCTATGTCGTTCAGTGGGGCAGTGGCTGCTGCCTCGCCCACGGAACTTGTTGCTGCAGAATGGGTGCCACTGGCCTCCCCTTCCGCTGGTGTTGCCAGCTCTGTGGTTCCGGTCTCATCTGTAGCTGTGGGGCCCTCATGTGCCGGCATGGCCTGTGCAGTCGCCCTGGCTTGTAGTGTGGGCTGCAAGGCTGCTCCGGAGGTGGTTTTGCCAGTGGCAGTTGTTTTGGCCCGGGACTTGGATGCCCTTGTGGCTGGATCTTCACTGCCATCTTCTCCATCAGTGCCTGGGGGGTAGAAGAGATGCAGGGCATCAGTGATGGTGTTACATGCAAGAGACATTATATGGTGCTGTGCAGATTTCCATTTATCATGCATTTATATCTTACAGGTGTGTCACACAGAATAGTTTGAAGGGGGGCATTTTGGCATTTGCTGTGACGTCTCAATTCAGGAATGCTGCATGGCAGGTGGCATGCCGTTGTATTGGGGTTTGTGTGATGTATGACATGGGAATGGTCCCTGTGTGTTGGCTGTCTGTTGGTAATGGGATCGGCACTCAGCATGCCTTCCAGTGTGGCAGGGTTTGGGCCTTCATCTGGACATGGATATGTTGATGTGTGTGTGTTGGGACATGCATTGCCTTGCCTAGGCTCTATTCCAGATCACTTGTGCTACGTCATGGTTTGCCCTACTGGGGTCTACAGGGTCACTCACCTCCATCTCCAGATGTTGCGGCACCCGTCTCCATCTCCCCGAAGCCCTCGATAGACTCCATCTGGATGAAAGTACTACATGTCTCCTCCCAGCGCATTAGTTTTGTTGGGGAGTGGGCACCCCCACCTGTGGCCATGGCCTCCCTCCGATTGCTGGCCAACATGTTGCGTACCCTAAGGCAGAGGTCATCCCACCTTTTCTTGCAGTCTTTGACTGTCCGTGGGGTGGTGCCAACTGCACATACCTTGCGGGCTACCTCCTCCCATATCTGCTTCTTCCTCTGCTGCGCCTCCCTTTTGATGTTGTGGGTGTTTATCTTCTCAAGATGGGCAGCAAGGGTGTCCGCCAACATGTTAAGTTCCTCATCAAGGAAACGCTTCTTGCGCAGGGGGGGGTTGGATTTTCTGGTTGCCTTAGACATGTTGATTTGAAAGGCCCTGGTCTCTCCTGTGCAACACTGGTGGTTTGGGAGGATTGCAATGGATTGTGTTTTTAAAGATGGCCGCCGGCGCATTTCCTGTTCCAACGCAATGACGTTACTTCCGGGTCCAGTATTACGAGCCTGGTATTAGTATGATGTTATTACCGGGTCGGTATTAAGGGGTGCCTCCTAGGCGGTGGCGGTATCGGCGGGTCCCGTGATGGTGCTATCGGGGGGTTGGAGGGCCTTTAGCGGCATGGCGGTATGGCCATTACCGGCATGGGGGTTCGTGCGTGCTTGCGCACTCGTAATTAGCCGCTATTAGCGGCGTCAATCGAGCACGGACCCGCTAGTTCCTCCATGCCGGTAATGACCCGATTTTTAGTGCTCTTCTCGTAATGATCCCTGTTCTCTTTAATGTATATATGTCTGACCTGGGAGAATCACAAAAAGGGATTTGAGCTTTCCCTCCAAAATTCGGGGAATTAGAGCTCCCTTGGGTCCTATACATGGATGATCTGGTCCTAATCGACCAGACACCTATAAAACTGCAATGCCGATTAGATGGATTCATTGCACATTTAAAACGGAACAACATGAGGATAACTGTAAAAAAATCTAAAGTTCTCATAATGGGCCCGGCTGCAAGGAAATACAAGGAAGGTCCGAGCTGGAAAGTAGGGCAGGAAATCATAGAGAAGGTTGAGAGGATAACATATCTGCATACAGTGAACAATAAGAACATATATGAGAGAGCCCATTTACTAATCTTACATGCGAAAGCAGGGAAACTAGCGAATCAGGCGATAGTTCTGCATAAGAAATTTGGGTCCTTCTCGCTCTGTCCAGTGTTGATGTTTTATAAACAAAAGGTGATGCCGGTTCCCACTTATGGCGCAGAAGCAATCCTTAATATAGCCTGGAAAGAGTGGTGTGTACTAGAAGGATTGTTCTGGAGGAAGGTCCTGAGGCTACTGAAATCTCTCCCGATGCCTTGCATTTGCTTCAAGCTGGGACTTCAATCGATGGAGTCTGTGGTGATTCGGAAGATCATTTGCCTATATAGGAAATGTTTGACTCCAGACAAGGTATGCTCACTCGAAATCTTGAGACAAATTAGCTCCCCCGGGTCAGACAAATGGCTTGAATGATGGAAGGACCAGTGCAGAAACTACATGAAAGATTGTGCCATAACGCATGAGATATTAGGTAATAACCCATTGAAAGCAAAAAAAGACTACTAGAGTTAGACTGGATTAACACTATTCAAAACCGAGGCTTGTATCGACTCTCCTCTGTATTCCTTGAAGATCAGAGAGGAGTAAATCAAATCCGAGATACTTACAAAAGTTTCCATCAGTGCATTATAGGGATCTATTTATGAGGTGTCGCTTAAATATATTGCCATCAAAGGAGGTCCTCCTCTTAAGGAGGCAGATAGAGACAACTGATGCATGTTCTAGACACGGTGGTGATCCCCAGTAAATAAAGTACATTTTCCACCTGGTAGCCAAATGTGCTGCCTTGAGTGAGACTCAAATGCGACTTTTGGGAAGCTTTCGCAATGAAGCAGAATCATCTCCCAAGGAATGGTGGAACTGGGCACTATTAGGAGGGAAGGTTAGTCTAATCCTGGCACTAATGTCAATTATGGAATCTGCACTCAAATAGGTATAGGGAGAGGAACAATGTGAACTCAGGGAGACATGTATCCCGCCCTTGGTGAGCGGTATGTATAGAGGAGTAGAAAGTGGAAAGAGAGATAGTATCACAGAATGTATCCTTGGTGAGGAACGGAGTGATGGACTTTTCCTTTTCTTTTTAATGTAGGATTTGATGATGATGTGAAAGGTTTTTATTTGCTCTGTCTGTCATAGCAATGTAATTAAACCACATAGGGTTAAAAATAAAATGATTTAAAAAAAAACATTGGCTCTCTTGCCCCTGCACTTGCTGGTTTCTGCAACCACTCATTTGCTACTGGATCTTTCCCCTCCTCCCTCAAGCACTCTCTTGTGCGCCCCCTCCTGAAAAAACTTTCAGCAGACCCTACTTGTCCAGCCAACTACTGCCTATCTCCATCACCCGGTTCCTCTGGAAACTCCTGCAGAAGCTGGCCTTCCCCTAACTTTCCTCATACTCTGAACTTGTTGGCGGTCTCCACGACCATCAATCTCGAGTCCGAGCATCCAGAGGGATGGCAACTGCTCTTCTGAACACCTGTGAAGAACTGCTCGCATCTCTGGAATCTAACTCTCCAGTTCCTCTCATTCTACTCGATCTCTCCTCAGCCTTTGACACAACACCATGGGTATCTCAGAGCGGGCCTTGGACTGGCTGACCGCCTTCCTTACTGACCGTCCGTCCCAGGTTATTCTGGGCACCATCTCCTCACCTACCTCTTTCTCCACCTGTGGTGTCGCCCAGGGATCCAACCTCTCCCCCTGGCTCTTTAACAATTACCTTTCTCTGCTGGCACTCCTCATTTCCTCCTTCTCCCCTAACTTCCAGTGCTACACAGCTGACACACAACTCTTCTTCATTCCTCCTGCTGACCTCTTGCTTCTTCCATCATCCCGGACTGCCTATCTGCCATCCACTCCTGGTGCACTTCCAACGATTTCTCTGCCTTAATGCCTGCAAGACTGAGATCCTTCCAATTGGGACCCATGCTCCCTCATTCTTCCCCTCACTGTGGCCCTCCCCTATTGGCTCTCTCCCTTCTCTTTCATCTAAAGCCAGAAACCTTGGAGTCATCTTCGACTCCTCTCTCTCCTTCCTCCCTCACATTCAGGACATTGCCAAGAAGTCCCATTTTCAACTCTTCCCTCTCAAAGGAATTTTCCCTTTTCTCACTTCCCCCCAGAAGCTCAATGTCACCAGAGCTCAGGTTCTCTCTAGGCTAGACTACTGCGATAGCCTTCTCTTGAATATACCTTCTTCCTCCCTACGACCCCTAATCGAGAAAGTATCCTTGCACCAAACCCAGGGAGCGCATCTCTCCTGCCCTAAAAACTCTTCACTGGCTCCATAAACTTGCCTTGGCACTCACTGGCCTTACGCAGGGTAGGCCTGCTCTTACTCATTTATGTATTACAGCTGAAAGCTCCCTAGCACTTCCTACACTGGGCACTTACACATGCTGCTCACTAATGAGCACGGGCTCTCCATCACTTACCCCCCTGTCCTCCTCTCCTCTTTCTGTACTTGTACTCTCTGAATGCTCACAAGGCCTAGTAAGTTTGTCTTTATACTCCAGTGTATTCATTGTTTTCTATCCCATGTTCCCTCCCTGTTGCTATGTGAGTCTTTGAAACACAATTTACTTGTATAAGTGCTTAACAAATGCACAGTAAACAAATAAATACATATTCCACTTGGAGGAATACTCATAGAGGAATAGAGACCCTAAAATCTATTTTGTGTCACATTCATGATGACTTAACCTCCCCCCTACCCTTTGTAAATACCTTCAACAAACTATGCTTTTTCACATCAGACTTATAACTCTGGTTGATCTATTCGCCTTTGTAAGTACCTTCAACAAACTATGCTTTTTCACATCAGAATTATAACTCTGGTTGATCTATTCGGCTTTGTAACAGACAGGAATTAGAAGCTATTAGGAAAGTAAACATAAACCTATTATACATGCAGGACACAGATTAGGAGCATCACATAATGAACAGATTCTCAAGCCTCAATAGAGGTGTCAGAGTGTATGTAACAAAGATAATACACAGACATCCCACAGCATAGATACAGGATACAGATTGAAAGTCACCAGGAATACGAGTGTATCTTAGACATTTATTAGAGTTAATATGCTTATAGCCAATAATGACTCTGTATTTACAAAACAATAAAACATTAAAAAAGCATTACGAAACATACAGCAAGTACATTGAAGACATAACATTGATAAAAACAGGTGCCAGATCTACTACAATAGTTGTACCCAACACAATTATAAAACTCCTTTGGATAAATCTGTTACAACAAGCTTTCATGCATTTAAACAGAATTATTTTTAGACTCTGGCAATGGAACATTATATGTTTTACAGATTCAATTTTGTTTTCTCCACACAGTCGACACAATTGTTCAGGCCAAGGTATTCCCCTTTTTGGCTCCCTCAATTTCCAGTACCTGGTTTCTATTGAATTTTAAAAGAAGGTACTAATTATGGTACTGTTTGAGAAAGAATCAATATATTTTGGAGTGGCACTACGTTCCATCCAGTACCAAAAGAAAGGGCCACTATTGTCAGTTGATGCTAAACGTACAACATCAGTTTCTTTGCTGAACTGTTGAGTTTTATCCTTAAGCCATTTTTTCAGCCCCTTTCTGGCTGGCTGTCTGACCCAACTGAGGTTCATAGCCCAACGTCCAGATCTTATATTCAGACAAAATGCTTCCTAGTGTACCAAATCTCTCATGTTCATCTATATTTCTGTACGCTAAAAACACATCTACCATAATTGTCATATTTCCTAGCTTTAAAAGACTCTCATATCCTAAAGTAAGTTTACTGTTTTTTACTCTTTGACATACTGGGCAGTTTGGGTGTCATCTACACCAACTACGCAGATGACACCCAAATACTGATCCCTTTAACAGGCGACTACTCCACTGACCTCACTGCTCTTAACAACATTTACAACATTATCCAACAATGGATGGCCAAGCATGGCCTATACCTCAACAACGACAAGACTGAGCTTCTTCTCCTAGGATCCCAACCCAGACTTAATAAACTTGACAAACTCTATCAGGCATTCACTATAGACGGCAATAACATCATCATCTCCAACAGCGTCAAAACTTTAGGAATCTACCTCGATTCCTCCCTCACACTGACAAGACAGATCAATTCCATCTCATCCGCCACTGCTTACACCTGTAAGCTCATCAATGCTAGCAGACCTTATCTCACACCATCCAACTGCACCACCTTAGCTAGAGCCCTAGTCCTCTCCATAGTCGACTATTATAATGCTCTATATATGGGCACCAGCCAGAAAAACATTAACAAATTGCAAATCATCCAAAATAACTCCCTGCGAGCAGCCCTGAACATACTTAAACATGAACACATATCTGACGCCAGACGCTCCTGCCAATGGCTATCCATACTGCAAAGAATTGAATATAAAACCCTTTCACTCACACACAAATGCCGAGCTAACCAAGCACCCAGTAATCTATCTGACAACTTCACTCACCACACACCAGCGCGTCCTACCAGATCAGCTCAAACACACTGTTTAAATATCCCAAGATACAAGCTCCAAAAAGCTGGTGGCTCCACCTTCCCCGTGCTTGCCTCCAAACTCTGGAATTCACTTCCACTCGAGCTGAGATCAGAACAGTCCTTTCACAGATTTAGACACAGTGCCAAAACATGGTTACTGTCCAAAGAAATGCAAATTACATAGCTCTACCTTATCAGCATGCATCTTGCCTGTAAATTTGTAAATTTGTAAATCGGCCTGTACTTTACCTGTAACTGTTTGATAATGCTCTAAACGCAATGTTTGCATCCACATATGGATCATGTTATGTGGTATCTGTATACCTGTAACTGAGTGATAATACCCTAAACCTCTGGTACTGTCTTCCCAAGACCATATTGTATCATACTGTTTTTGTTTTATTCATTTTGTTGTATTCATCTTAAGCGCCTGGATGCCCCAGAGCCAGGCGGCGCTATACAAATAATAAACTAAACTAAACTAAACTACTGCCGAAATTCGCTTAAGATCGAATTCTAAAAATATATATTCGATCGAAAGTGAATGTGGCATTCTAACAGTATTTGAAGTATCTTACTTTCAAATTTGGATATTTCTGCCCAAAGGGTTCTTCTCCACACTTCAACACCGTACTACAGACAGGGAACAATTTTGGCAGCATATAAAAGTTATGTGGTTTTAATGGAACAACCACCCTGCCTACCAATAAACACACTCAAGGCGTGTGTGATTTTCATGCAGTTCGCCTTATTTTATTCCCACTGAGTCATCCATCTAAGTTTGTTATCAATCACAAAACCAAGATATATATAGCATTCTACTAATCCAACAGGTTTCTCATCTAATTTCCAGCTAGTGTTTAAACTAGTTTTGTTGTTGTTATTTCTCTTGGAAACCACTATTTTAGTTTTCTCTATATTGATGCAAAGCCCATTTAGTCTAGCATCTGAAGCATGCCTTGGAGTCCTCTGGGATTATAGTCCAGTAATAGCAGGTCAACCGCATAACCAAGCCAACCAATTTTCTGTGCTCCTACTTTCACTGGACATGCTACATTGGGTTGGAGGAGCACCACCAGATCTGCAAGGAATAGGTTGAACGAGGCCGAGGCCAGTATGCATCCTTGCTTAACACCCCTTGAGGTCTGAAACATACTTGATACTTGGCCCTGTGCATTCAACCTCACCCTCACGCTCGTATCAACATGTAACAACCTAATTATGTTCAACAGGCCACAAGGAATATTCCATGAAACAAGTTTGTTCCATTGTCGGTTCCTCATGACCGTGTCAAACGCTGCACTAAACTCTTTGAAAGCCCCATAGACTGGAAGATGGTGTCTATTCCAAGCATATTCAATTGCAGCCACCAGCATAAGAAGATTATGTATGGTATTGCCTTTACTTCTAAATCCCATTTTGTTAGGTGAAAGAATTTTGTTTTCTGTAATCTATTGATTAAGCTCAATTAGGACTCTTGCAAACCTTTTGGCCGATATGTCCAGCATGGCCAACATACAATAGTTTACAGGGGTTTTCCAGCAACCTTTTTTTGTGCATTTGCAGAATACTAATCTCCTTTCAGGACGCTGGAACTAGACCAAGGTTGCCAATATGCACAAAAAGAGTGTGCAATGTTTGTGCCCACAAGCCAGGAGACATTCTAACCAAGGCATTAAAGGTGTGGTCCTGCTGAACGCGAGAAGGGTAGCCGCATTATCATGGTAGTGATGTCATAGATGACAGGTCCACTTGACAGCTACCTCTATGTGTGCTTCATCATCTGGTGTTACAGACCCCAGAGTGTTCCGAATGTGTACAGTCCATACCTCCTCTGGCACAGTGTTGATGGGTAGCTCTTTCTTGACAGAACCCCTCACCACCGACCATATGCCTATATTGTTTTTGGATCTTGCATGATGAGCTAACTGCATCCACAGTTAATGATTACACAATGCAAAGTGGTTTGAAATCTCTGATGCTGTCTTTAGCATTGACCCCAACTCAACAGTCTTGGCAATGTCCTTCCTCATCTTCTTTTTGGCAGCCTGTATTCGATGGTCATAACAATGTCCACGATCGCTCTTATGATTCCAACGCTCACCAGTGCTTTTGTGTTTGTTTGCGTTTTGTTTGGGTGGCCGCCCTGATTCTGGAGATCATAGCCACAAAGTCTGTTATGAGAGGAGATTCAATAAGTAGATTACCTTTTCCCCATTTCTCAACTAACATGGAGAGTTCTCTTTCACACATAACCCTCACTTTGTCCAGATTGGTAAGATTCCATTGTATTCTGTTATCTCTGTTATTAATAAAAATACCTCCATTTAGCTCAAACTGTGTGCTACTCCTCGCTGTTGTCAGCATTACACAGACATTCATGTGATCACTTTCTTCATGTATAAGTACTGCCATATCCTCCACTAGTCCAAGTGCCACCTCATTACCAAAGACAGAAGGCCTTCATTAGGAAATTGGCAGTAACCAGCCGGTGCCACCGGTGGGTTGTCACCAACACCGTAACACCAAATCCGGCGTCTGACTTCCCAGTGCCAACACGACATTACAAGTCCCGGAGGCGCGGAAAGTCAGGCACCGGATTTTGTAAGTTCTCATTCCTAATAGTGCCAGTGCTTCCGTGACGACTCTGCCTACCGGGGTTGCTGCACCCGCCGGTGACAATAGGTTTCAATATACTTATGTTGGACAACTTTGCATGTGAATATCTGGGATGGGCAAGGGTATTTCCATTTTAATATGGACAATCAACATTATGAGTTTTGAGCCTCCTCGTAGATGGCTTAACAGCATGGGTAAGATAGGGTGACACACAGGTTCAACATTCAGGTCTTACACTTCAAATGTGGAACAGGGTAGGGGATTAGGCACAACATATATCATGAGTGTGGGGGTTTACAGGGGGTCAAGACATGTTTATAGGGACAGCTTTGTTCTTTCCCAGGCCTCAACTTAAATTCCGGTCACCGTCAGGGCAATGATATACTGCGGAAGGTAAATGTTACAGTGTTTGTTCGGTTATTTGTTTGCGCCTAGTTGCTCCTGAGAACAGGCCTTCAGTGGAGCCGCCATGTGGAGGAGGCTGGGGGAAGTGCGGGCTTGCTGTGCGTGATCAAGTGGGGGAGAGCTGTACCTCTGCAGGCTGCTTGTTCCACGGAGGCCTGAATTAGTGCACTCAAAATGGAGCCTAAGTGTGTTACAAAACGGAGCTTGTATCATGCTACAAGGTGGGCCGTGCAGTCTCATGCGTCGGCCCGCATCCCGGGCCCAGGCACATGGGTCGCTGCGGATGAGTCATAAGCCTCATGTAGGAGAGGAGTGCAGGGGAGGGGGTCCTAAAGACCTTTCCTCCCATACATTTCCCACCTTTCGTTACTTAAGTAACAAATATTGTAATTCTCCCAACATTTTTCGCTCCTTTTCATCAGCTACGGCCTCGTCCCACGCTGGCGTTCCTTCTATTGGCATCCAGGCCCTACATACTCCCCGGAGACTCTGTCCTGCCCTGACATATTTGTCAGGGGTGCACATCATATATATACACCCACCATCCCCCTCCAAATCTACCCATACCTCCTTATACCATGCTCGTTCTAGGGGCTCCTTTATTGTGGTGTGATACAATCTATCCACTATATCCCCGTCATAGTAAAATGGCACCATTCTATATTTGGGTTCAGGGTCCTCACCTGTGTGCACTTGTGCCTCCTGTGTAACCTGCACTGCTCTTCTAGCATTGCCCGTTGTCACCATCATCATTGTACCATTAGGAACCGCGTTTGCGCCGCACCGAAGACCTAGCTGGCACACACAAAAAATCAGGAGCAAAAATACAATGATCGGTATCAGCATTTTAACAGTCATTCCGAGCCAGGAGGGTATCTATGAAAAAATTTCGTCTAACCAAGAGCATGGATCCACACCTCCTTCCTTCTTCATCCGCTCGCCCAGGTTGTGCACTGCTATGTTAACGTGAGACAGTGTTCCTTTATCCGCGTCCGCAGAAGGCAGGAACGTGCAACATGTACTCCCAATTTTTCGGCAAACACCTCCATCCATCACCGTTAACAAGTCTAGGACATACCTGTTTTGCATTGTCATTATCCGTAGGGCCCTTAGCTCCACCTTCATCACGTTGAACCCCCTCTTCACTGTCGTTGGCCAGTTGGATCAGCTCTCAGCGCGTGATTTGAAGCCATTTTGCCTTGGCTCGCGCCTGGATACTGGGGACGAGGGAGGCGAAGAATGTTTCAGCGGAGTTAAATAGCCGGAACCTGTCTGGAATCTGTGCTAAAAGTTCTGTGGAGGCTTTGGATATGTAGTTGGATGACCTCCTTTTTCTTGATATTGGGCTTTGAATGTTTTCTGCGGATAGGGCATACATTATCTTCTCATCTGTTGGTTGTGTGTGTTCTGGAACTTGCAATCCCTTTCCCCTTTCAATATGACTCTCTGGAACCACCATCAGTGCTGCCAAAGAACATGTGCCCCTCCAGGATTGTGGAAGGTGCAAGTATGCCTGTTTACCGCAGACCCAGTAAGTATCCATCAAAGCGGCTGTCCCTTTTTTCATATCTGGAATGATGAGTGTTTTGTTACAGTTCTTGTTTGTGCCCATGTTATTTTTTCCTTCACCGAGGAAGCATAGTTCATATGTAATTTCTTTTTGCAGTTTGAAAGGTTTTTCCAGGGCTGTGACCCAGGTGAGCTTTGTGATGTTCTCGGCCCATACTGGCGCACATGTTTTCTCGTCCCATTGCAAACAATGTTCCTTTAATCACCAAAAACGGTTCCTTCAAACATATCACTCCTTTAGGTTTCGAGTAGCACGTTTTTTCGTTCTGCAGCATTTCAAAAGAGACTGTGTGTGCCTGGAAGGTGTTCTTTATTCTACATAAGGTGTGATGAAGGAGACACTGGGTGTCTGCAAGAGGCAGTTCTTGAGGCAGGAGCACCTTAGGGGTACCTGAGGCGTGGGGTATCAGAGAGCATACGTAACAGCTCTCGTTGGTGGTTTGTTTGGTAGTGAAACTCAGGTCTGCATACCATTTATTTGACTGATGTGGGTGCCTGGGGTCTTCTATCGTGTCTAGCCTCAGCCCGGCGTATTCGTCATATTTTCTCCCCCCAACCTCTCTCCTTCTCCGATTGCTTCTGGGGTGTACTCTCTCATGCCCTAATGCATGTTGTATTGGAGTTATCTCTCCCGCGCCCCCCCTTTTCCAACTCATCATACAGGGCAAGGAATCTTTCGGTCATTTCCGCATTATCTTCCTTTATACTTGTGGGGGATTCATACCCTATAGATGTTTCAAATGTTGGTGTGACAGCGGTGGTGGTAACATCATATAACCAGGATAGAACAGAAGGATTTCGATCATTCAATTCATAAACACCATATTCAGAGGCATTGTGCGGGAGAATAGGGCTTGGGGTTGCTCGCTTATTGGCTGTGTCATGTAAGTGTTGTGTACCATCATTGTGGGTGTCATGCCCCCATATGAGATGGAAGCCATCCCATATAAGATAGGTCCCTTGTTTGATCATATTTGTTCCGTTCCTTCCCCCATCATTTATATCGATAGATATAAATGTAACTGCCCAGTATAAATCTAGACCAAACATTAGTGTGAACAATATTACTGCACATACAAAGAGGCTGCACTCATACGAATATCTACGCAAGTCAAAATTTACATTACCATTTCTATCTGTTCTAACAACATTCGTGGTGGGGGCCCCTTGTGCTGCCATCATTTCTCCTACATTGTAAAACATAAAAGTGCATTAAGCATCCCAAAACAGTAAAATACATTTATTTTCACATGTTCATTTGTCAGTCCGAGAGGGAGAAGTGGTAAGAAAACCATTGGAGGGGGATAGGGAGTGAGAGAGAGAGAGAGAGAGAGAGAGATAGAGAGACATTTCTGCAGCTCATTATCAACATTATGTACATCACAGCTGTAATTTATCTAATACTTCTCATATTTTCTCACATAAGTACTGGCAAGGAAGCAAATATTTCCCCTTTAATTATTACGTCTGTGTTTCTTCCTCGTTCACTTTCCCTTCTGGTTCTTGTGTGACACTTTCGTACACCTTTCGCACGTCTGTCAAATGTATCCAGTATCTCAGGCCTTTCACTTTAACTGCTTTCGGAGTGCAATACACTACTTCGTATGGGCCATGAAATCTTGGAGCATTCCACCCACGAACAAAACTCCTTATATACACCATCTCCCCTGGCATCAACTGGCCTGTTGGGCTTTCTCCTGCAGGTGTTGTTGTCTCACTTGATTCTTCGCGTGTAAATGGGGGTGCAAGCTGCATTGCTATCATACGGGCCACTTTTGTGAGCTTTGTCAAGCATTCATTGAATTCTTCCTCTAGCACTGTAGCACTTCTGTGGGCGTCTGAATGTCTGCGGAGTGGAGAATTTGCCGTATGCATGCGCCTTCCTGTTTCATTTTCATGGGGCGACAAGTGGTGGTCCTTGCTGGGTTGATTTCTCAACTCAAACAAGGCCAGAGGTAAACAGTACACCCAATTTTTATTGAGTGTAAAACACAAATTTTACAACCTTCGCTTAAGGAGGCCGTTGATCTTCTCAACCACGCTGTTACTTTGCAGGTGATAAATAGTACACAGTTTATTTTTATCCCTAACAGGGCATTAACCTCCTTGAACAGATCATTGACAAAATGTGTGCCGTTATCGGAGCGAATTACGCCACAAATTCCCCAGCGCGGAAACACTTACCGCACTAAGAACTTTGCAGCGCACTTTGCATCTGGGTGGGCGCACGGTCCTGCGTCTACCCATCTTGAAAATGGGCAGACCACCACTATCATGTAGCATGACCCATTGCACCTTTCTCCCATGTCTGCATAATCAATATGCAGCTCTCTAAAGGGGCCTGTTGGTCTGGGCAATGTCCCCCGCAATGTTCTCAATGTCATTCCTGAATTATATATTTGACAAGTTGTATATTCCATTGCAAGTTTTGACAGTTGTTCCTGCAACCCTGGGATGAACCAATTTTCTTGTATTTCGGCAGCAATGTGCTGCCTTGCATTATGTGCTGGGAAGTGAAGCTGTTGGAACGCTATATCTAGTAGCTTGCGGGGCATCACTACTTTACCTATATTGTTCTGGCACCAAAGGAGGTCTGTGGAGGACTGCTGCAACCTCTTTTTTTCCCATAACTCCTTTTCCTCATCTAAGACCCCATCTTGTAGTTCTAATATTTGTGATATGGGCATTGAGTTATAGCCATCCGGGCGATCCTCCTCTACATGTTTCTATAGCAAGTACTCACCTGTTCTCTGTTTTGTTAAGTATGACGCCTCCTTCACGGCAGCGTCGGCCGACGCGTTCCCCAAAGAGATCACTTCAGTGTTGTTTGTATGGGCCTGGCATTTCACTGTGGCTACAGTTGTAGGTTCTTTTAGTGCTTCTATCAATTCCTTAAGTAGCTCAGCATGTTGCACAGGGGATCCATCTGCTCTGTTAAATCCTCTTCTCCCCCATCTAGCCAACCCCCTGTGTAGTGTAGTAGTCATATAGGCTGAGTCTGTATAGATTGTAACCGCACAACCCTTTGCTGCATGTAACGCTTCAATGAGTGTTACTAGCTCTGCTGCTTGTGCTGAGTAATGGGCTGGTAATCTTTGCTGGATGAGTACTTCATAGTTACCTTCCTCTAATCTAACGACAGCTATTCCCACATGCTTTTCTCCTGTTTCTGAGTTTATTGGCGCTGACCTGTCTATGAAGTATATTTCTCCTTCAGCCAGTGTATTTTCACTGTGGGTGTATCCCCATCCTTACCTCTGTAAGTCGCACAATCATGAGTTTGCATGTCTTCCACTGTGCATGCTTATGTGATGAATGTGGCAGGGTTAACTGTTTTGCATCTCACTATGTGTATGTTGGCGCTGGACAGAATAATTTCATATGCTGTTGCTCTCTGAGTTGTTAATGAGCTTTTTGATCTTTCTAATATGGTGAATAATGAATGTTCCACGAACAGTGTCACAGAACACCCCATCACAATTGTCACACTGCGGCTGCAAGAGATTGCTCGCAGGTGAAGTGTCCTTGCATCACTGCATCCAGTGTTCAACTGTAACAGGCCAATGGTTTGTGCCCCAGAGATGTTTTTTGTGTCAAGACCGCCGCCATGAGTGTCCCGTTGCAATGTGAAAATAAGTAGAACTCGCGTTCATAGTCTGGGTTCGCGAGTACTGGTGCTGTTGAAATTAGTTCCTTAAGTGAGATGAGGGCCTCATCTCTCTCTGCTGTCCATTGTATTTCTGTGTTTTCTCTTTGCGCTTCCTTGAGTCCCTGCAGTAATGGCTTTGTATATCCTGCATATTCTGATATCCAGGCTCGGTAGTAGTTACACATGCCGAGGAATTTCTGCATCTCTTTCGCTGTTTTGGGTTTGCTTACTGCTTTTATGGCGGCTACCCTGTCTGGTATGATTCGTTTACCATCCTTTGACATTAGTTGTCCCAAATACAACACTTCTTGTTGACAATATTGTAATTTTTCTTTGTCTACTTTGTAACCTTTGTGGGCCAACAATGTCAAAAGAGTAATAGAATCCATCCTACACTCATCTTCATTTTTTCCACAAATCAGCAAATCATCCACATACTGAATAATTGTGCTTTGCGTGGCAACATTTCCTAGATCTTCGTGTAACATCCTATTGAATATACTTGGGCTTTTACAGTATCCCTGGGGTAACCTACAATGTTCATATCTCTTTCCTACCAATGTGAATGCTGTCAAATATCGGGACTCTTCATCTAGTGGTACTGAGAAGAATGTGTTCTTCAAATCCACCACTGTAAAACAAGATGCATCTTTTGGTATGCTGCACAAAATTGATGCTGGGTTAGGAACTAATGGGAATTCCTTCTGTATGATGTCATTGAGTGGGCGTAGGGCTTGGATCATCCTCCAGGCCCCGCCCTTTGCTTTCTTGATGGGGTAAATGCAAGTATTGCATGGTGAATTTGATGGTACTATTATGCCCTGTGCTAACAGCGCGGTAATCGTTTCTTTTATCCCTTCCTCTGCTTCCCGGGACAGGGGGTGCTGCTTCACTCTGGGCAATAAGGCTCCATGTTTAAGTTTTATCTTGACTGGTGTTACCTCATGCAACAGTCCCACATCATGTGGGCCGGTGGTCCACAGATCATCCGTCACTGATTGCATGTCATTATCAAAAAATGAAGGTGGTGCTCCTACCACTGCCATCAACTGCACTGGTACCTGTCTTGTCTGTATCATTATATCACAGGGGATTGCTATTTCCATTATTATTTCCACATCACTGTCTGAGTCTGTGAAGAGGTCTTCGTCTGATAAATCTTGTAATGCAATGTTAGCATTTATGCACAATACTGTGCGCCACTGGCAGCCATGTATGTCCATTCCAATAACCGCTATCCTTTGCGCTGATACCTGTACTGCATGCAGATCTAATGACATCATTGTTCCTGGCACTATCTCTGGACATGCTATAGGGCGCAAAATTAACTCTGCAGGCACCCTTCATTCCTGGCGTTTCAACTCGGGAACCACCCGCGCCAGGGTTTTTAACCCTTGAATGAACATATCTGGATCCACTGGTATGCCTTGTATTTCTGGCGCTGTAGCTCGTGTGTGTACTACCAACATCACTCGCAATGGGCAGATCCCCGGGTCGAGCAAACTATTCCCCTTTTGGTAAAAGAAATAGTCATGTTGAGTTTACTGAGGAGGTCCCTCCCCAGCAAGTTGATTGGAGATTGTTCATAGTACAGCAGGGGAGCTTGTACTGTTTTTCCCCCCACTGTTACATCTAAATCTTCTGTGTAAGGAACTTCGACCTCCGCCCCAGAGAACCCCTGCGTCTCCAATTTACGATTAGATAACGGAAACCTGCCTTCTCGTAGGCTTGATTTTTAAGCTCCCGAATCTACCATAAAAATAAATTGTTTGTTCCCTATCTCCGCCCCCACCAATGGTTCCTCTGCTGCATTAAGGGTCGTTAATAGTACTGGACATGCAAATGCTCTCTGTGGGCTGTCCTATGCTGGATGCCTTGTAGTACCACCATGATCGAAAACATTTCCCGATACCATGGCCACCCCTCCAAAGGGTGAGGTGCACCATTTGCGGTTGTGGCGAAAGGGTTGCCCTGTGTGTGTATCATGTGCTCTCGGCATTGTGGATGTTGCTGGACATTATGCGTTGGCGCCCGATGTTCCTCTGGGCACCTCTCATCTTGCTGTCCCCTTCCCCCTCAACCGCCCATTAGCTGTCCATATGGGCTTCCTGGGTGGGGGTGGCCATACTGCTGTTCATTCTCATATGTATTAATTGGCTTGCTCCTACATTCCTGTGAGAAATGACCCCACCTCCCGCAATTCCAACAATTCCCTTGTCCCACCCTTGGACCTGGACCTCCGTACCCCCCATTCCCTCCGTACCCCGGACCACCACCTATGTGTCCTTTGTACCCACCTTTAGCTCCCCGGGCGCTCCACACTTGCCACTGCGGTCCTCCTACTGCTCCTGTCTGTTCCACTGTGATTGCCCATTTCCCGCCCAATTGGCTGCCATCCTCACTTGTATTGCTACTGACCCCTCCTCCTCTTCTGCTTCTCTATCTGTGGGGAGTGCGGCTACAGCTGCTGCGACCTTCACCAGTTTCGTTTGTATTAATTTAGCCTCGTCTGCCAACCTTTTCTGTGCTATCTCCTTTTCCCTTTCCTTGATTCTTTTGCAGTGATGTACTATTATGCTTTAAATTTCGGGCCAGCCTTTTGCTTCGATCCCTGCTATTTTGTCAAGTGCTTTCTTAACTTCTTTTGGGAGCCCTCTCTTTATTATAAAGTAAAATAAAGATGTTGACT
This sequence comes from Ambystoma mexicanum, assembly GCF_040938575.1. Taxonomy (NCBI): domain Eukaryota; kingdom Metazoa; phylum Chordata; class Amphibia; order Caudata; family Ambystomatidae; genus Ambystoma; species Ambystoma mexicanum. The sequence goes on from NC_090925.1 coordinate 727,442,575, forward strand.
GATCCCAGGCCGTACTCATTTCTGCTCTCCACATCTCCTGCACCCGTAAAATGAAACCCATGGCATCTTCCTCATCATTCATTGTACATTGCATTACTGACTACAAATCTGGTCTATCTGGGAAGGTGTCTCTCAAGGCATTCCAAATTCTCGCGCCGACTGTATTGAAAGAGGCACCATCATGCCGGTCACAATCTAATGTTATTCTTGGGAATCCGGCCTTTGCCCAAACTCTGTCAGCTTGATCACCCACTGCGGATACCAACAAACTTTTGACGTCACCTACAGCTAATGGAACTCCTGCTGTGTGCTTGTCAAATGCATATATCCATTTACTTGCTCCTCCTGACAGCAGCAGCAACAATCTCAACAAGTTGGCTTTATCCATCTGAGCCCAGGGTATATAATTTGGCCTCCCTCCTCCTCGGTGTATCAAGGGCAGCTGTAGCCTACTCTTTGTTCCTTTCCCAATACTCACCATTGATCCTTTCTTTCCCAATGCTGCCATTCTCCCCACTCTGCTCCTCAGTCTCCCAGTCCATTCTTCCTCCATAGCCCTCCCCAGAGGTGTTTCATCTAACCTCACTGGCGCCCCTCCTGCCGCAAACCCTATTCTTCTTCCTTGTAACTCATCTTCCTCTATGTCACACAACAACTCCTCCACCCCTCCAGCGGCGATTCCTTCTTCCCCTGTGTTTCCCTCGGGCAGGTGTTGTTCTAGTTCCATTATTCTGGTCGGCTCGTCCTGTATTCGGAATAGTATTTCCCCCTTCTTCCACCCTTCTTCTATGGACCTGTCAGGCATCTGCACCCTCTGTTTGTTCGATCCTGGAGGTGCCCGATCCACTTTGTTCACATATATCTCGTAATCTAGAAAATTCATTTCGGGCCATGGATAATCTGGAATCGAAGTCTTCTGTGAATTTTTCAATGTCTATTGTTGGAGTACTCACCTGTCCACTTGTTCTATTACAATCGTATGGTGGGGGCGCAGTGGGTTGGGGTGCAATTACAGGAGTAGGTGTAGACACATACACTGGGTCACTGTATCCCTCAGCGGGCACTGGTTTATTTAAAAGGGGATACAATTGTGTTACCTCTATTGGCCCTTCCTTTCCTTCACCCTTCTTTTCACTTCCTGCTGTTGCCAGGGGAGAGGTTGTTTGTCCTTGTACTATTTCATTTCTTCTGATTGGGGGCACTTCTTCAAATAGCCTCCATAAGTCTAATATTTCCCTTCTATTCTGCAATTGTTTTCCTTTGTACTTCACAAACAGGCATGTGGCCACCATGTGCAACACGTCTTTGTCAAACGACCCTCCTTGGGTCCATACCTGGGGTAGCCCTTCCCCTTTTAATTCCGTGACCCATTGGTCATGGTAATTGGTTATGCGTGCCGCGTAACCTGGCAAATTTTTGCAAATATGGGCCAGGGGTGTTTCAGCCCCCATGCTGTTCCCCCGTGTCTCTCACCCTCTTGTGTAACCTTACGTTGGTCGGGGTACCTTGAGTGCACACTTTTAGTGATGGCAGTTCTTCAATACTAATGTATCTCTGTTATGTCCTGTATACTATGTCTCGAAGGTCACACTTACAATGACCACCTTTCACCTAAAAACCCGATACAATCAATTTATCACTTTCTCAACATTGTAGTCACAGACATAACATATTCAATATATGACGTTAATTTGACAAACGTTTTACTTACAACATATAACATATACCTCCCTTTCCTTCCTTCACTATCCTTTATTCAAATGGTCCCGTTTATTCTAGCCCGTCACACTCTTTAACCCTTAAGTTGTGGCAATATCCCCTCATAGATTTATAGAGAAAGAAAAAGACAAAGCGTTTTCTAAATTGTACTCTGAGTCTTCTATTCATCTGAGACTCTTACTTATGTTTTTCTCTGTTTCACTTATTCCCAGTACTAGTCAAGATAGCACTATGTAGCACCGCCTTCTACCCCTTTGCAGAGCTAGGTTCCCGTCTTCCTTTTTTACCTTGTAATCTCCTTAACATGTCCTAATGGCCATATGCAACAGAAAGAGAAAAGTATGAAAGCCCCAATTAGTATACCCTTAAAAGAGGCCCTTTTGAACTTAGCTTGACCTCGTACACTCTTAACTATATCCGACTCCTTTTAATGTCGCTCGCACTTAATGCTCACGTGCCCGTCTTGATCCGAGACCTTCCGGACCCAGTCCGTCCAGGCGGCGCTGCCCCACGCTCAATGGCTGTCCCCAGCTCTGGCGAGCAGTACTATTGTTTTTTTAAAGTGGGACCCGTACCCTCTCGCCCTACTGTGTGCGCAGGTCTAAGCGTACCAGTTGCCGTAGGCGGGCAGCTCTCTTGAGGGAGCGCGAAGTGTATCTCCGCTGTGCCGGGTACATCTCGTGCCAAAAAGGGACAAAAAGAACGCAATTGCGTCGGGGTCACTACTATGAAAGTGAGAGTCCCCCAAAAAGCAGTTAAACTCTACAATGAGAGGCAATAATGGACACACCACAGCATGAATGAGACCAAGATCAAGTGCGGGTGAGATATACAAGGCTTTATCTAAGTATAGGGCATACAAAGGACTCTGCAAACTCCGAGAGCGCTCTGTCTGACAATAGCAAAGACAGTCATATTTATTACAAAAATACATCATGAATTAGATAAGCTATAGGGGGCACATAATCATGGAGATTTGGTGATGAAGACTTGCTACTATGTACAATGTAGGTGCGGCGGTCCATGATTGGTGGAGATCCACGTGGTGGCATCGCTGGGTGCTTGGGTCAGCTGGGCTCATCGGGGTGGAGTATCAGGTCACAAGCTGTTCATGTGGATACATTGCTGTTGCACTAACATTTTGCCCTTGCGGCCATACATACACATTCATCACTAATTTCTGTGTCAATTTAACCTATAAATCCTACAACTCGTTAATCTAATACCATGAAAGAGACAGAGAGAAACAGTATATAACTCTGGGCATTCTTAATACATCATCATAAAGTCGCTGGTACAAAGGACCCAGTGTTATGAGTCCAGGTGTCTTATCGGGTGGCATGGGTTAGGGTACCTTTATCATTCTACCGTGTTAGATGTAGTAAGAGACAGCTTTACGGCATGTTAGTACAAAGGTGAATAACTGTCTCCGTGGTCTGGCGAGGGTGGGGTGAACTGGGGTACCATTGGGTCAGAGGGGCAGATAGCTGACACCTTAACAGGCGGCGGGCTGTGGGGCCGTGTTGCTCATAATTCTTCGTCACCAGGGCATGGTGGTACATGGTGATTTTATGGTGGCATCAGGTGTCAGGATGAGAAACAAATGGGGCGAAACCCTCTTTTTTGTGAGGGGGCCCGACTCTAGAGGGTTAGGCAAGAGTATCAAAAAAAGGGGGGGGGTTAGAGTCAAAGGCTACCCTAGGCAAATGCCTTTAGGTAGCACATTTAATTATGCATATGGAAATATTGTGGTATGCATAATGGTGGGTTAGTAGCATAAGTGACAGTTATTCCTTGTATTGCTGAACATAAATCATATAGCAATACGTTAACATTGTTATTTCCATATGCATAATTAAACGTGCTAAAGGCACTTGCCTATTTATAAATCCATGTCTCTCATGTAATGTTGAATAAAATACTTTTCTCTGTTGAAAAATTGAATCACACTCTTTTTTAACTTTTTGGTGATCTTTTTACCCGTGATCGCCGCGGCCTACAGTTAGGTGACTTTCCCTTTTAACGCCCATGACTAGGGTAGCCTTTGGGATCAGGTGTCATGAGGCATGAGGGGAGGTAAATACTTGATGCAGACTCAGCAGGAATGCGGGGAGGTGTAGCTGTATTTGTCAGTAAACCAGGAACCTTCAAGCCTCAGCCGGGCTTTGGAGGGAGGAGGGTGGGAGTTGAATACGTGGCTTGCTAGGAGGAGGGGGAGATGGCCTTGTAGTTTCCTGCGGGTCTACATTTATCAAGTAGCATGCACATCATTGTAGAGACGGAAAACTGAGGTATGTCAGTATACTTACATGTTTATGTATATACATTCATCTATGGATATATATCGTACGAGTTTATGCACATTATTTAGTTTACACTCCTTCGTGGTTTATGAATACTGTATTTACAGAATCAAATAAAAAGGCTTTTGTTAACATCACATCATTCGCAGTTCTTCATTTTGTTGCGGGGACACATGGGGAAAGCTAGCATAAAACGTGAGGTAGAACGAGGTTGGTGTATACGTACAAATTACAATGGGCCTCATTACGACCCTGGCGGAAATCGTGGTGCAAAATGCACCATGGAGCACGGCGAAAAGCTGCCGATAGCGCCATGGGGGTTGGCGGATTTACCGCCCCATTCCGACCTTGGCGGGGCGGTAAATCCCCATTCCCCATTTTACCCTTCCCCATTCCCATTTTTGCCCCATAGGGTATAATGGGAGTGGGGAAGGCGTTAATTACGCCACCGTAAAATACGGTGGCGTAATTAACAACAAGGTCCCGTAGCGCCATGGATTTCTCCGCCCGGAAAAACCAGGCGGAAAGCGCTCCATGGCGCTACGGGAACTCGTAGTAGGGCGGACGGGTCCGCCGCGAATACCGCTGGCATAGACCCACTCCGCCAGGGTCGTAATGAGGGCCAATGTTACACTTATAATTGGACTGATGTACATTCTTAAGAGTGAAAACAATTGCTTCAAACGACATCTCATGTGCCAACAGGTGGGGTGTGTTACTTTAAATGGCTGGTATATGTTACAAACCTTAACATTGTATCATGCATATGGATTTTGTACATTGCCTTTTAAATATTGCGCAGTAATTATGATCTTTGGTCGGTGACAGTAGGTTCGAATATACTTGTGTTGGACAACTTTACATGTGAATATCTGGGATGGGCAAGGGTCGTTCCATTTTAATATGGACAATCAACATGAGTTTTGAGCCTCCTCGTGATGGCTTAACAGCATGGGTAAGACTGGGTGGCACACGGGTTCAACATTTAGGTCTTACACTTCAAACGGGGAACAGGGTAGGGGATTAGGCACAACATATATCATGAGTGTAGGGATCTAGAGGGGGTCAAGACATGTTTATAGGGACAGCTCTGTTCTTTCCCAGGCCTCAACTTAAACACTGGTCACCGCCAGGGCAATGATGTACTGCGGAAGGTAAATGATACAGTGTTTGTTCGGGTACTTGTTCGCGCCTAGTTGCTCATGAGAACAGGCCTTCAGTGTAGCCGCCATGGGGAGGAGGCTGGGGGAAGTGCGGGCTTGCTGCGCGCAATCAAGTGGGGGAGAGCTGTAGCTCTGCAGGCTGCTTGTTCCACAGAGGCCTGAATTAGTGTACTCAAAATGGAGAGTAAGTGTATTACAAAATTGATTCTGTATCATTGCAACAAGGTAGAGCAGTGCAGTCTCATGCGTCAGCCCGCAGCCACCCTGTATCCCGGGCCCAGGCGCATGTGTGGCTGCGGACGAGTCCTAAGCCTCACGCAGGAGAGGAGTGCAGGGGAGAGGGGGTCCTAAAGACCTTTCCTACCATACAACCTTATGGAAGGAGCTAGATGTCAAAGCATACGGAAGCTGTACTGCAAGTGGCTGTGCTGTTGTAGGTGGTGCATTTAGTAGATGGCTCGTCCCTTTTCGCACGTCTCCATTGTGAGGATATACATATCCGCTCTGTTTTTATGCAGAGGCTTAAAGAGGGTTTCTGTCTCTAGATCCCTATTGTGTTCCGATTTTATATCCACTGGCATCTTACATCCATGCACAGTGGGACCCTAGTATGGTGATGGCTCCACATTTTGGACCAATGTATAGCTGAGACTTTGTCCGCTTCACCCTGAAAACTGTGTTTTTGTTTGCCATAACTTCTACCAAGTTGCCGGTCAAGTGGCACAGCGAGTAGAGCACTCGCTTTGACATATGTGCAGAGCCTGCTAACACAGGTTCGAATCCCGGCAGGGCCAAACTCAGCCTTTCATCCTTCCAAGGTCAATAAATGAGCATCACACACCGTGGGTAATAATAAGCAGCGCTCAGATACATGAGGGTTCGTAGCACTATATAAGTGCCAAATTATTATTATTATTACCAGAAGTGTGAGACAATTAAAGGATCTGTCGGCTGACACGCCTTATACTAAATATCTCAACAGACACAGTGACCCCCTCGGATGACACTGTCTTTTCTACCAAAAGTTATTAGTGAGTTTCTTATCAACCGGTTTATAAATCTTCTGGATGTTTCCAGCATTGGATCTTTCCTAGATTCGCATGCTGTGAATATTCCCGTTGTCAGTCTGGGAATCCTTGGTAAATTTTTGATTCCCTTTGCCCTAGGCAAGAAGAAACAACATTTTATAGTCTAAGACCCTTGTTAGGAGTGCTTTTGGTCCCAACCAATGGGACCTTGTGTAGCTGTAGACTAGACACTCCTCTTCCTCTTCCCTTCACATTCCAACCGCATGTTCAGCTGAGGGATTCCTCTGGTTCACCACTGTTAGTGAAAACAACCTATTTCTTCAACAAACGAACTTAAAAAGATTTTCCTTTCAAGAAAAACAAATTTTCCCCAGGAGGAGACATATTTCACAAGGTGAGGAGTTTTCGTTCTAAGGGGATGGAGGGCAGAAGGAGACCCCTTTTTAGACCCTGTGCCTCTTGTAGCCTTAAGAACATTTATGAAGGAGACAACCATTCCAGCTGTATTTACTGTCTCTACTCCTATCACACCGTGGAGGGCTACACTATCTGCAGCGGTCTTAGCTCCAAGTCCCTCAAAGATAGACACAGACAGCTGGTTTGCTGGTTAAACGAGGGAATTATCCCGAGTACCCCTCCGACTTCGGGGTCTACCAAAAGCATGGTCATTTCCACCTACAAGCACCCACGGTCGAAGGAGAGGGCCCGGTCGGAGGAGCAGCCAGGAAAAAGCATAAAAGAACCCACGGCTATGAGCCCCCGGCTGGGGAGAGATCGGGAGGTCCAGGTGGCCTGGCATTGCCCGAGAAAGACCAACCGTCGCTGATGAGGAAGTCGTCGATGGAAACAGAACATCAAGGCCATAGGTCAGGGTCAGTGAGAGAGCGCAAAGCCCATTCCTCAGGGCCTAACTACACATCGACAGCCGCTTCGGAACCGCAGAAACACAGTGCTAAAGAAGCTTGTGTGGAGCAAAGGGCACATAAATGACCACTGTCCACGAAAGGGGAGCTGAGATCAACGAAACACCAAGCTCTGCACCCGTTCACTGTGCCCATGATAAAAACTGCCTTGTCTACGGAAGGGGAGCAGATGTCAGCGAAGCACCAGGCTCCGCAACCAATCCACTACAAAAAATGCCTCGTCAGTGGCATTCCCAAAAGATGACTAAGGGCTGCAAGGAACTCCCCTCAAAACATAAAATCATCTTGTCGAAGACAGCTCAAAACAGAAGCGATTCTCCTGCGCCACTTTTTCGTCCCACAAGAGGACCCATACACCGACCCAATCGGTGTTGGAGGAAGGAGAACTAACTGGGACAGATACAGACCAACCCCAGGACACCACGTGCTCCTCAACGACACCAAGACGGGACAATGACTGGGACACAGATTCCCCCCAGGAATTTCCCCAGGAAGAGGAATCAGTGAAACCGTTCCCCCCAGATGACATCACAGGGTTCCACTCCACGGTTGTGAAGGCATGCAAGGAGTTTGGTCTCCTCCCCTCAGAGGTAGACAAAGTATGCTTTTCATTCCACCATATGGGCAAAAGGAGAAAGACAGTGGTTTTGATCCCAATCCTTGACCACGTATGGCAGGAGGGAGTAAAAGCAATGAACAACCATTCACATTCCCGGCCGTCAAAGGCACCTAGATAAAAAGTATAACCCTCCGGACAATGTCCCTGAAGTGCCTCTCCTCTCATCCGTCACCCGAGTCGGTGGTCTCGGCAGCGGCAGGCCAGAAGGTAAAGTCGGACAAGCAAAAATGTGCTGTCCCTCCAGATAATGAAGCTCGTAAACAAGACGCCTTTGGGAAGAAGGTATTACCCGTTGCCGCCACAGTAGTGAAAGCAGCTAACTCCCTAGCCATCATAGCTAGGTGCGACAGAGAAATGTGGTGTAAACTTGCACCAAACCTAGACCATCGCCCAGAGGAAAAGCAAAAGAAGGCAAAGGCAATACTGAAGGAAGGGATCCCCATGGCAGTGGACCTGGCAGGGATAGGTTTAAAGCAGGTGGCAAACAGAGTATTCCTAAGAAGGCAGGGTTGGCTCTGCTGTACGGACTTCCAGCCTGACGTCCAGCACAAAGCCGTAGATATGCTGTTCGAGTGGGAGGAGCTATTCAGTCCTAAAATCGACGAGTCTCTCAAGACAATTAAAACGGACACTGACACGGTCAGGTCTCTAACATCCCTGCAGAACCAATGCAGTTCAGGTGAGCATCAGGCAGAACATCAACAGCCTCCTCCTACAAGGGGCGTAATTTTTCTAGAGGTTCAAAAAGGTTTACAAAAAGGTTACAAAAAGGTTACAAAAAGGTGTACCAGGCATATCAAAAGTCGAAGGACTTCCGCCAGGCCCATCGCCACAAACAACCATCTGGATCGCAAAGGGGTCGGCAGGGTAAACCTCAACAATGACAATCATGCACACAGCGCACTGGAGGGGAGAATCTCCAGATTTGTCAGGGTCTCGGATGCAATAATAATGGACAAGTGTGTGCTCGATGTGGTCCACTACGGGCACCTCTTAGAGTTCAAGCAAGCTCCCCCTCCCATTCCACCAAACGCCCAACCGCAGGTGTACAAGGTCGCTCTCCTGCAAGAAGTCCAGCTCATGCTACAGAAAGGAGTACCGATACTCCTGATACTTTGTCGTCCGCAAACCGGATGGAAAGTGGAGGCCCATTCTAGACCCCAGAAGGTTAAACAATTTCATAAAACAGCAAAAGGTTACGATGATCACTTTACAATAGGTCATAAAGGTTATGCAGCACTATGACTTCCTCGCGTCCCTGGACCTTCAGGATGCGTATTTCCACATACCCATCCACCAGGGGCACCAAAAGCTCTTCCGGTTCATCGTTGGAAACCAACATTATCAGTTCAGGGTCCTACCATTCGGACTAAAGTCAGCACCACGCACCTTCACAAAGTGCCTTGAACTGGTGGCGGCCAGCCTGCGAAAACAAGGGCACCACTTCTAGCCTTACTTAGACGACTGGCTCGTATGATTGCCATCTAGTCAGGGAACGCTATGGTCGATAGCGGCAATGGTGGACCGGCTGCAAGCACTGGGTTTCGCCATCAATTACAAAATTCTTCTGTGCGGCCATCTGAGAAGTTCATATTTGTAGCAGCGGAATTCTCCACACACGAGCAAAGAGTGGGCCCATCCAGTGACAGGATAAATGCCCTCAACACTCGGCTGCAATCCTTTACACTGAACAAAGTCAAAACGGTGCGGCAATGCATGAAACTGCTCAGAACAATGGCATTGTGAATACCACTTATCCCACACTGCAGGCTTCACATGAGGCCACTGCAGGAGTTCCTGGCGGCCAACTGGTCGCAAACCACAAGATCATAAGGAGACAAGGTTCAGTTCCCTCCCAGACTGCACGTGCAGCTTCAGTGGTGGGCATCCCAACCCACTGCCTGCAAAAGAAAGGCTTTTCAAGACCCTAAAACCACCAAGACGCTGGTGATGGACGCCTCCCTGCAAGGGTCGGGCGCTTACTTGGAACAACTACACATCAAGGGGCTATGGACGCCCCAGGAGACATCCCTGCACATAGATGTGCTCGAACTAACAGTGGTTCGATGGGCACTCAAGTCCTTCCTCCCAGTACTTCAAAATCAAACTGTCAAGGTCCTGACAGACAATACCACCACAATGTATAACCTGCGAAAGCAGGGGGGTTTCAGGTCCGAGACATTGTCCAGGGAGGCACAGCTGGCATGGCACTGGGCCATAGACCACACTATACCAGCATCCAAGCATTCCACCTGCCAGATCTACAACCAAACAGCGGACAGCCTCAGCAGGCAGCTGTCCCAGAACCACGAATGGGAGCTCAATCAAATGTCACTCCAATCGCCGCTGGGGTTGGCCAACAATAGATTTATTTGCCACAGCCCAGAACAAGAAATGCACCAGGTATGCCAGCAGGATGCCGCAGTAGGGATCCATGGGAAACGCGTTTGCTTTTCCATCGGATGGCCTCTTTGCATACACGTTCCCAACATTCCTGATCATATGCAGAACAATTATGAGAATCAAGCGATACTCCTGCAAAGTGAATCTCATCACTCCATACTGGCCTTGCCAGACCTGGTCCTCTGAGATAATCCAATTGGCGGGACAATCCCATCCGTCTCTGCAATCAGTCAGACCTGATAACACAGGGCAAGGGGAAGATTCTACACCACAACCTGCAATCGCTTCGCCTCACAGTGTGGCTCATGACTTTGTGGAGTTTGGAGGCGTAAACATCCCCCCAGGACTGTAGAGGGGTGCTGCCTAAAGTTGAAGGGTTTCTGCAAGTGGTTCGAAGCACCGGACCATCCCCAACAGGGGACCCTGAACCCATTTCAGATAACACGGGAGCAAGTCCTCCCATATCTATTAGACCTGTATTTGTATTTGTATTTTTATTGTACTTTATATAGCGCCTTTGTCCAAAGTGCTTTACATAAAAAAGAACAATAGTACAGAGTAATGGTCGGTAGGGAATGTCAGCATTCAGACACTTCTGGTAACAGGCAATCAAGGACAATGAAGCAGGTGAGTTTTCAGGGAACAAGGGAACAGAGGCTAAGTAGTAATGGAGTGGAGAGACAGAGGGAGCAAGTTCGAATGCAAGGAGCTGAAAAGAACGAAAGCGGGGATGAGCACAAGGTGGGCAGGGGACATTCAACCGGAAAAGACAGGAAGAGCAAATAGAACGAGATGGAGTGTAGAAGGAAAGAAGAGAAGCAAGATAGTCAGGGGCGAGCCCGAAGAGAGATTTAAAAACTAAACAAAGTAGTGAAATTTAAGTTGAGAATAGAATGGTAACCAACCAAGAGAAACGCGAGATGGAGAGAACAAATCCCGATAGGAGAGAAGACAAAGTGAGAGAATAGAAGAATGATAGATTGATTTGAGAGGAGCAAGATGTGAACAAGGAAGACCAAAAAGCGTGACAAAATAATAGAATAAGCGAGAAAAGATTAGTGAAGAGATGAGAAGTTTCGAAGCATGAAAGGTGAGAAAGGGACAAACTTTACGAATATTATAGAGATGAAAGTGACAAGAGCGAGATGGTAGAGAGATATGATAGGCAAAGGAAAGGTTAATATCAAAATAAAGACCAAGATTACGCGCAGTGGGAGAAATAGATAGAATAGAGGGTGGAAAAGAAATAGACAAAAGAGGGGGCTGTGGGGGAAGAGTGTTAGCAGGAAAGAATAAGACCACAGTCTTTCCTGCATTTAAAGTGAGGAAATGGGAGGCCATCCAAGATTTAATGGCAGAAAGACATGTTGAAACAGTGAGATGAATATCAGGAGTGAAGGACGAGAAAGAAAGAAAAAACTGAGTATCATCAGCATAGAAGTGATGAGATAGGGCCTCATTACGAGTTTGGAGGTAAAAACGGAGTCATTACCGGCATGGTGGTAATAGCGCGTCTGTGAACCCTTGACGCCGCTAATAGCGGCTGATTACGAGTGCGCAAGCATGCGCGAACTCCCATGCTGGTAATGGCCGCACCGCCATGTCGGTAAAGCCCCCCCATCCCCCTGATAGCACCATCACGGGACCCGCCGATACCGCCTCCGCCAAGGAGCAACCCCTTAATAACAACCCGGTAATACCATCATGCAAATACCGGGCTCGTAATACCGGACCCGGAAATAACATCATTGCATCGGAACGGGAAATGCGCCGGCGGCCATCTTAAAAAACACAATTCATTGCAATCCTCTCAATCCAGCAGTGCTACAGAGTTGAGAGCAGGGCCATACCATCCATCATGTCAAAGGCAACCCGCAAGACCACCCCCCGTCTGTGCAAGAAGCGCTTCTCCGACGAGGAGCTCAACATGCTTGCTGATACGCTTGCAGCCCATGCGGATGAGGTGTTCGCCAACAGCCTGAAAAGGGAAGTGCAACTCAAAAAAAAAGAAATATGGGAGGAGGTGGCGCATAAGGTGACATTGGTTGGCACCCCCCCCGCATGGTTAAAGACTGTAAGAAGAGATGGGATGACCTACATCTCCGGGTGCATAAGTTCCTAGCATCAAAACGCAGGGAGGCCATGGCAACAGGCAGGGGTGCCCACTCACCCATAAAATTGATGCAATGGGAAGAGACCTGCAGCACCACCATAAATATGGAGTCGATTGAGGGCTTTGGTGAAATGGAGACGGGTGCGCTGACATCAGGAGATAGAGGTGAATGACCCCATAAACCCCAGTAAACTAAAGCATGATGAAGCAGAACAGATGTGAAAGTGAACCAAGCCAATGCATGGGCCATCATACACACATATACACATCCATGTCCAGATGGTGACCCAAACCCGGGCACAATGAAATGCGTGCTGCGTGCCAATACCATTACCAACAGACACCCAACACACACGGATCAATCACATGACACACATCACGCAAACCGCAATACAACGGTATGACACCTAGAACACAACACACCAGAAATGAGAGTGCACGGCGTATGCCAAATGGCACCCCCACATTGCAAGTACCCTGAGCGTCACACTTACAAGAAAGCAATGCATGAAATGTGAAATACTGAAAAGCACCACATCATGATTCTTGCACGTGGCACCATCAATGATGCCCTGCATCTCTTGTACCCCCACAGGCACAGAAGCAGAAAGTGATGGCCAGGAGTCTGCCCCAAAGGCCACCACATCCACTAAGGGTACCAGGGCCACACAAGAAGCCAGTGGAGCTTCCACCGCCAGGGCAACAACAATGCGCAGAGTCCAACAATGCCAGCAGTACAGATCAGGGCAGCTGTGGAGGCGACAACACCAGGCAACGATACATCCACAATGGAGTCGACCACACCTGCAGAGGCAGAGGGTGATGGAACCCAGTCAGCTACCGCAAGTTCCATTGGGGAGGTAGCAGCCATTGCCCACCTCAGCGACTTGGAGGGCCACACAGAGGAATTCTCTGACATGGACAACAATATCCATGTTGTATGTCCGCATACACCCAGTCCCCAGCCCACCCCCCAGCACTCCATACAGTGCACACCTGTATGCCCCATGCAAGAACATCCCACATTATTGGCCAGTCCACATTTCTCCACAAAATCTGAGGGCAGTCCAGCATTGGGCTACCGTGCCAGAGCACCTTCCACAGACATGGAGCCCCACCTCACGATGGTTGAAGCACGGCAGGACTGTTTGATTGAGCTGGTCTGCCAGTATGTGGCGGAGGGAGAACAGACCCGCCGCAAGATTCGGGAGGCAAATGCAGCCTCCATCACTGCCATGAATGCCAACACCATAGTGATCAGGGACAGCTTAGCTGCGGTCACAGAGGTCCTTGGCAGGTTCTTGGAGAACATGCAGCAACAACAAACAGCGGCGGCAGTGGCACACCCATCCACCTTCACCCCATCCACCACACCTGCCAGTTCGACTCCCTCTAGTCCTGTGCGCATGGTCAGGCGCAGCGCACACCATACGGACATGCTGCCCCCAGACCCGAAGAGAGGACGGACGTAGCAGGCCCACCCTGCATGTGGCAAGTGCCACCTTGCAAAACTCTTGAATAGATCATCTTGTGTGTGCTGACAACGGGTGAGGGGGGAGGTGATGTTGGCGTTGTTTGAGTTGTTGGGGGGTATGGGGTGTTGGGGGGTATGGGTTATTGGGGCGGGGGTATGGGGTGTTGGGGGGTTATGGGTTGTTGGGGCGGGGTATGGGGTGTTGGGGGTGTTGGGGGTGGGGGCATGGGGGAGGGTGTGTGTGAGGTGGAGAGTTCTAGCACTACATTGTTAACATTCCAATACACCCATTGTGTTAAAAATCATTTAATGACTGGACATTGTTCATTTTGTGTGTGTTATTCAATTCTTGACTGCGCACAGTGTCCAACTCCCCACACACCCTGTGTCCATATCCACACAATCCCAGTGCCCATTGTAGTACTAACACAGATTCATCTGCATCCCTGTGGTTCAGAGGAAATCATCAATCAGTGATTGATGCACAGCACGGCTATCCTGTGCATCGCAAACTGGCAGGGGTGCTGCTCCTCCTCCATCATCCCAAACATCCTCCTCACCCGGTGCATGCAGGTCAATGTCAGGTGGCATTGGTATGTTTCTCCGGATGTACATGTTGTGCAGCATGGCACAGACCATGGTGATCTTTGCCACCTTCTCAGGCCTGTAAATGAGTGCTCCACCAGACCTGCTGAGACAGCGGAACCATGCCTTCAACAGGCCAAAGGTCTGCTCGATCACAGCACGGGTACAGGTATGAACCCAATTGTACTCCTCTTCGTGCCTGTTCTGCGGGTTCCGTACACGGGTAGGTAGCCAAGCCTTCATGGGATAGCCACCATCACCTGCATGGGGGCAAGCCTTCATGGGATAGCCACCATCACCTGCATGGGGGCACAATGAGGTATGTGTTAGTCGATATCAGACTTGTCGCTTTAGTGAGCACTACCATGGATGCAGCTATTCAGTGCTGACATGCACATGTCCCTGGATGTATGCACACAGGTTCATTTCACACAATGTGTACGGTAATATGTTCTGCTGGTGTGCATTGCACTGTCCAGCTGATGTAGAGCGTTCACTTGCATGCTGATGCATATTTACTGTGGATGCAGGATAACGTTTATACACCCATGTTGGTGATGTGTGGTGCTCTGTATGTATTCCCAATAGCGCCATTGCCACAGGTGTGATCATGTTCTGTCATCCATCGCTTGACATTCCCATGATGGCCTGCTTGTACGTCTGGCATATTGTCATTGCTGTGCTGCATTGGTCTCATGTGTGGCATTGATGTGTTATGTTCTGGCTGGGATGTTCAGGGCTACAGTGTTTCTGTATGTGCATTGTCCACTCACCACCCAATCTCACCCAGGTAAAGTATGCATCCCCCCCAATCTCACCCAGGTGGAGTATGCATCCCCCCCAATCTCACCCAGGTGGAGTATACACCCCCCCCCCCAATCTCATCCCCCACTGCACTGCCATGGGCCAGTCAGGCAACTTACCGAGCAACTAGGCTCGTTGTCCAGCATGTCGCTCCATGTAGCGGGGTAGCATGGAGTTCCGCAACACCATGGCATCATGTGTGGATCCAGGATATCGGGCACAACAATGTGTGATGATCTTGCTGGAGTCACATACCATCTGCACATTGATGGAGTGGTATTGCTTGCGATTGCGGTACACCGCCTCTATGGCATGAGGGACAACCAATTCGACATGGGTGCAGTCGAGGGCACCGACGCAATTGGGCATGCCTGCCAGTGCGTGGAAGCCTACTTTAGTGTCAGTAAGCTCTTGGGCAGTCCGTGGTAGGGATATGTGGGTGCTTGCATGCTTCAGGAGGGCATCCAACACTTGGGTCAACATGCTTGAAAAGAGAGGTTGTGATAGGCCATGGAGCTGGCCCACTGTGGTCTAGGTAGGTGCACCAGGTAGGTGCCTGATGCCAGGAAGTGGAGCACAGTCACTACCTTCAGTAGAGGGGGGATGGCAGGGCGGATTTCTATCAGGCTGACAATGTAGTTGTGTTTCATGTCCCCTATGTGGGTGATGGTGTCCCGGTCCAACCGGTACAGGGTGTGGATCTGCTCAGAGGTTAGATTGAATGGACTGGCTCTAATGTGAGGGATTGGTGGCTGCCTACGTGGTACCACTGGCTGCACTGGTGGAATTTACGGGGCCTGTCTCACCCTCCTTCTCCTCCTGCCTGTTTTTGTTGTAGTTGTTGTTGTTGTTGTAGCAGTAGAGGCATGTCCTCCAGCCGCAGGATTGCAACAGCTAGTGGGATCATTTTGGAGTGGGAAGGGGTGTGGGTGTGCTCCTTTCGTACTGGGACAGGCTCCATTGACTCCGCCTGTGGTGATTGTGTGCACCTTTGGCAGTTGGCTACACTGCAGGTTGCTGTTTGCGGGTGGTCTGCGATGCCTGTATTGCCGCCATTGTGCAGGCCCTATTTACCACCTTCGGGATGCTGGTAAGTACATGCCTGCGTTACTTGTGATGTCCTCCTGTTAGCGGCATCCCGGTATTTACTCCGCGAAGGGGCGCGCATATGCACGCATACCAGTATGAAGGGGCACGGTACGGTCAGTGGCGGTATTGCCGGGTTGTCGCCTCGTAATGGGACGGACCCGTTAGCGATGCCGGTAATTCCATTCCGCCTTCTTTTTTTCATTACCTCCATGCTCGTAATGAGGCCCATAATCCAAAGGAAGAGATTATAGGAGCAAGTAATGCGGTGTATAAGGAAAATAGAAAAGGACCTAGGACCGATCCTTGGGAGACGCTGTGATCAAGAGGAGAAGGTGCAGAGGTGTTACCACCCCAAGAGACAGAGAAAGTTTGATTAGATAAGTAAGAAGAAAACCATGATAAAGCAGAACCCCGAAGACCAAGAGAAGAGAACGAGTCCAGAAGCAAAGAGTGATCCACAGTGTCAAAAGCTTCAGATAAGTCAAGAAAAATAAGTACAAAAGAGTGTCTAGAATAGCGAGCTGTGAGGAGAGAGTTATGCGCAGAAATGAAGGCCGTCTCAGTGGAGTGACAGGGGCGAAAGCCAGACTGAGTTGGCAGAAGGAAAGATAGTCCAGAAACAAACGTAGAGGTTTGTGAATAAACAAGGTGCTCCAGAAGCTTGGATTAAAAAGGTAAGAGAGATATAGGACGAATGTTTGAGACAAGAAGAGGATTGGCCGTAGGTTTTTTAAAAATAGGAATAATAATTGCATGTTGTAGACCTAGCCAAAAAGGCCTATATCACTCCATTGAGGCGCACTTGGCAGCCATCTCAATATACACCAGAAAGGGCAAAGGTGTGTCCCTATAAGCAAAGGCTCATAAAACATTCCCTCAAGGGCCTCTTCAGAAATTTCCCACCACTAAACGACTCCCACCAGAGTGGATCCTCAACACTGTACTCTCAAGGTTAATGGAAAAAACGTTTCAGCCTACGGCCTCGCCAGCATTAAGCTTCCTGTCCTTCAAAGTCGCATTCCTAGTGGCGATCTCATCCGCGAGAGCCCTCGCTATCAACCATCCATACTTGAGGGTCCAAAGAGACAGGGTGCTTCTCATGACCAACCCTCGGTTCATCCCCAAGGTACCCTTGGAATTCCATAAAAATTTGGTCATATCCCTGCCAGCATTCTTCAGCAAGCCCTCATCACCGGCAAAGGTGACCCTGCTCGACCTTAAGCAAGCTTTAAAGTACTATATAGACAGAACGCAGTCGTTCAGACATTCAACGCAACTGTTAGTTGCATATGGGCAGGCAAGAAAAGGCAGTGCTCTCTCCAAACAAAGCATAGCAAGATGGATATTGTCGGACATTTATTAGATTCTGTTATGATGTTGCGTACAAGGCACCCTCAAAGGGGATTGTGGCACATTTCATGAGGAATTGTGCAGCTACGACTGCTCTCCTGAAAGGGAGAGTAGCCCAGGAGATTGGCACAGTAGTAGACTCTGTACATGTTTGTGAAAAACTACTGTTTTGATTCAGACAATAGGGCTGATTTTTGTTTGGAAGATCTGTAGAGCAGAATAACACTGAATGAGACATCTTTCCAATTGTCCTGCTGCATCCGAGGCACTTCTTTCCTAAAACTGTTAGGCATTGCTTGGTGAATCTTTCAAATATAAAGGGCTACATTACGAGTCGGGCGGTCCGAAAATAGCAGTGACGGTAAACCCGCCGCCACTGTTATTTCCGGACTGCCTGATCTCGAGTCCTGCAGGCGGGAGGTGGCATTCCCGCCAGGTCTGACCTGGCGGGTTAAACACTGCCCGCCTGCAGGCGGACGTGGAAACACCGGCACCATCACGAGATGGTGCCGGTGTTTCCACTTCCCCATTCCCATTGAGTCCTGTGGGACTCAATGGGAATGGGGATTTACCGAATTCCACCTCCGGAATTCTCGGGACACCAGGGTCGTAATGCCCTGGTAATTCCGGGAGTCACGGAGGCGGAATGGTAATACGAGTCCGGCGGTAACCGAGCCGGAAAAACCGGCAGGTTGCCGCCGGACTCGTAATGCGGCCCAAAGACTCTGCAGTGGAGATAGTATCTGTTATGTGGGTATCTGATGGATACAATGTCTTGTTTGCTGATTTCATTTCTGCCCTCACTTGTACCCTCAGTTGCCTTGAAATGTTGCCAATCCCTCTGTGTAAAGAAGTATCTGGGGAACTGTTGGGCTAAGGGCGGGCGCACAACTTATACTCTGGACACCGCAAATCCTGGTGGGTAGAGTGTCAATGTTCTTGTGGTGCCGTGGCGCCACTCTGCCTCGTGTGAGTATGATTTAAAAATGTCTGAAGTCCTTTACATTCTGGTATTTGTTCTCCTGCTAATCTATTAACAAATCCAAGTATGGACTATGCATTCTACCATAGAATGTAACGATAGCCAGTAAAGCTTCTCCCGATCTACCCTTGCCACATTCCGTGTTTTCCCCCGGCCTCTCCCCTGGGAATGAAGCAAACATAATGCAGTTCAAATCAGTTTTCCTTTTTTAATGTAACACAGTTTTCCAGTTGCATTGATGATTTATAATTGTATTACCTAGATGTGACAATGTGCAAAATGCCCCCCCCACCCCGCTGAACCTTGTGAAAGCCCCCACACAGGTTGGTACACTGCCTGATTACACGAGAACCCTAATACCTCATGCCAACCAAGGTCTAGTCCAGAGAGCTCTCTAGGGAATGAGTGGAACATGGCTTTATCGCAGTGACAGCATTTGATGGAGAGCACCTGTGATGAAACGACTCCTGATGCTTTGAGTCCCAATGAAGGGGCTCAGGGAAAAAAGTGGTCCTTGTTCTCTTGACTCTCACCCATGGGAGGATAGCTAGCACCTGCAGGAGTACTTCACCTCCATTGATGGCCTGGGTACCAGTGTAACTGACAGAGAGACAGGGCTTTGTTTAACAACAGTTCACCTCCAATGTGACCCTGGGATGAGTAGGGAGTTGAGCTTGGAATACTTGTCTTCACCTCTGGCAGAGGGCTTCACAGAGGACTCTCTCCCAACATTGGCCAGATACATTCTTCCTGATGTTCTTGAAGTTCCAAAAGTGAATCAAAGACGGCTCGGGGTCCCCTTCCCTATAAAAGCAGAGGGCCACCAAGGGTTGAATAAAAGCAAACCTACTTTATAGGGTCCAATTCCTATTAAGGTAACAAGTGACATTTGTCTACTTGCATCATACTCAGAATGCTTTGCTATGCAGGAAGTGGAGGCGACAGGAAGGAGTGTTAAACCCACAGAAAACTGAGATGGAGTAACCATTACTCCTTTCCATTCTCCTCTGTCTGACTGTCTAATGCAGGCCCCCTTCCCAATCCTGCATCTTCAAAGACTCTTTGGCATGCAACAAACCGGTGTGAGGCTGGTTCTTTTGCTTAGGGTGTGTAACTTTGTTTAGGGTGTGCAACTTTGAAGCTCGTTTTCCCCAGGGCTCTCCTGCTGAATGGTTCTCGGGATTGAGAGAGGTGTTACCCAACCTCACAAAGGATCAAAGAGGGATGCAACTCCCTCTGCCTAATGTCCTGTTGGCTGTTGCAGAGTCAGGCAGTCTACAGTGAATATACACAGCTGGTCCAAGACTGATCTGGGGATTGCTGTATTTGCATGGGGCATGGGCCCTTGGAAACAAGGCATCACTCAATAATGCACAGCAGTTTTGTGAGCTGCTGCCCATTCCATACTACAGACATGGCAGCTCAAACTGTTGCAGCACTTGTAATAAAATGCACAGGGAGTACAAGAACAGGTTGAAATGCCTGTGCTCCCCACAGGCACTTGTTAAAATGCATAATACTGGTCCGGTTTAAAGTGGTACATACAATATACTGAGCACTGATGATGACTGTTTACTTTTCTGCTGGATAATTACAAGACTAAAACCTGTTTTCTTTCTTTCCAGATTTTCTTTAAATTTCACATTCGATATTATGATGAAAACGGCACATATATCTACCATTACAAAGCAGTGTCCAGGCACTACTTGAAGACAAAGCTGGGTTTTCTTTTTGATATGGTATGTTCATTTCCCATTGGTTCATACACCATTTCATCTCTGGATGAAGAAGATATTTCAGAATCCCTATGGTTCCTGTCCAAGGTCAACATAATCCACATCCTGCGCATGGTCCACGTGCTTCTGTTTATCTACGGGGAGGAGAAGAACATCTCCATCAAGTAGGAACTTCTGATTGGCCTTCTAGTGTTTCTGATCGTTATCTTAATCATCTGGGAACTGCAAAGCTGCATCATTCATTTAAATGACATGTTTATATTACTTGATATACACTTAACAGAATATAAACCTCTTTTCTTTTAGGAGTGCAAACGGTCACTATGCAGATTCAAGCATGCTTATTATGGGTACAATACAAATAAACTTCCCCCTTTATTTGAATATGTCTGATGGGCATTTAAAAGCCTCTATCAATGTTAGCCAGAGAGTGCGAATTGAATGTAAGTTTAATGTGAGATGGGAGCTATGTGAGAATTAATTCTTCCATTTTGTGCTGTTTTAACTCGCAAACTGACTTTGGACTGTGAGGAAGGCACATCACATCTGTTTCTGCAAATAAAGAGACCCCCTCCCATTTCCCGCACACATCTGCCATGGTAGCATTTAAATCTACTTGGCTTTAATTTCCGCATTTGGGAGCAAATAGGTAAAACACTGGCATGTGTGTATTGTACTAATTTTAACCACCATGTTTAACTTTTGTTTTGCCAACATTCAGGAATAGACAGAGCCTATATAAAATGAAGCATATTGTTTGAAATTATTTAGTTACTACATGTCTTGGTATTTCAGGGCACAGCAAGCAGCAAGGGTACATTTGACCATATTACAATTTTAACAGTATTTTAATCTGACATGGTTCCACAGTTACTACGCGAATTGATTGTCGCCCCCAATCGTCGATCATACAGCTGGCGTTAGGGCCAAGAAATGACAGAATTCCACCCAAATGTCTTTGGGTCTCGATGTTGCAGGTAACATTGTCACAAACAACTCCTCACAATCGGCCCACACCAAGACCCTCAACAATACCTCTTTCTGCGGGGCTCTATGGTCTTTCCATTTTCTCAAAATGCATTGCTTAGCCAACATGCATCGCAGATTGAAAACCCTTCTCTTGTGGCTTCGGCACATTACTCCACATCCCGAAGAGGCAGCACGTCAGGCCCACCTCCAAAGGGCGGAACAGTACTTCCGCCAATGTGTCATTCACCTGGCCATAGCATGTGTAGGTATCATTTCCCCACCACAACACAGGCATTGGCCATCAGCCTCATGGTATCATTTTTTCACCTTGCCCAGTGTGTTGTGTAATCTGTTCAGGATTTTGAATTGGACCCATTTGAATCTAGAGGTCATCCAGGCAGATCTGGTGAGTGTGAACATGTTTCCCCATGCTTCATCAGTAATTTCATCTTCTAGTTCTGCAGCCCATTGCTATCTAGCTTTGACTGTTTTTGCTGGGGTTTTATCCAAAAGCATCTTGTATAAGGAGGCTAGTATTCTACGCCAACCGTATGATATGATAAGTCATTTATAATGTAACTGTACACAAGTGTTTCTAGGCGCGACAAGACAAGAAAGGGTAGACAGAGGGAGAACAAAACAAGCGATCTTACTAGGCCTTGTGTCTTTCAGATCGTCCAAGTGCGAGGGGGAGGGAAGAGGGGAAGTGCCGGGGGAGGGTTGGGGAGAGTGCAGTGGTAAAACGTGGTAAGTGCTGCCAGGGTGGTTAAGTACGTGCAGGGAGAAGGGGACTGTAGGGTTGCAGATATAGTCCCTAATTGGGTGGGAGGCCTGGAGGCAGTGCAAGTGGCTACTGGTCATGCAGGACCCTGGTGCCCCTGAGGTTCAGTGGATGGCAACGTAACCAGTTAGCACAGCAGTCACAAGCATCAGCAGGGGAGAGAGAGAGAGAGAAAGAGGAAGCAAAGAGGAAGGTCTTGAGTTGCTTTCAGAGCCTTAAGTGGTCCTGCTCAAGTTTGAGAGAGGCAGGGAGGCTGTTCCAGAGGGACGCCTCAGCCGAGGACAGAGATCTACCCCCCACTCTCTGCCTGGAGAAGCATCTGACCATCAAAGAGTTGGAGGTGGCTGAGCACAGGGCTCGATAAGGAACATGCTTAGGAAGAGATAGTTGGATGTAGCGTGGTCCCCAGCCCCAGAAAGCCTTGTGGACGATGCAGAGGGTCTTGAACTTGATCTTTGCAGCCACCGGGAGCCAATGGAAAGATTTCAGGGCTGGAGAGATACGATCCCTGGGCCTGATGCCAAGGACAAGTTTTGCAGTCCTGTTCAAAATTAGTTGCACAGAGCGAAGAGTAGAGGCAGGCAAATTTGGAAAGAGGCTGTTGCAGTAGTCCAGCCTAGAGAGAACCAGGGCTCTGGAGACAGTGAGCTTCTGGGGGAAAGTGAGTAAAGGAAGAATACATCTGAAGAGGTGCAGCTGGTAGTGTGACTTCTTAGAGATGTCGAAGATGTGAGTAGAGAAGGAGAGGGTGGAGTCGAAGATGATCACAAGGTTCTTCGCCTCACAGGAAGGTGAGGGTAGAGGGCCCAGGGTGGGCAGCTAGAGTGAAAGATGGAAAGCAGGAGCAGGGGTCCCAATGAGAAAGATCTCAGTCTTACGGGCATTAAGGCAAAGATTGTTGGAGGCACACCATTCCGGAATCGCGGATAGACAATCAGAGCAGAGGAGGCTGAGGGGAACCTGAAGGAGAGTTGAGCGTCATCCACATAACACTGAAAGTTAGAACAGAAGGTAGAGGTGAGGTGGGCTAGAGGTGGCCCAGATGTGCCAATTAATGATTGAATAGCTGGGGTGAGAGGTTAGAGCCCTGAGCAACACCACATGTAGAGATAGAGGTGGTAGAGAGAAAGGACCCAAGTTGGACCTGGGAGGGTTGATCGGACAGAAAGGAGATCAACCAGGCTAGGGCCTGACATGTGATGCCCAGTTTGTCATGGAGAAGATTGATCAGGATGGCGGGGTTGACCATATCGAAAGCTGAGGCTCTATCAAGGAGAATGAGGACAGAAGGAAAGTTAGCACTGAGATTAAAGAGCAAGTCTTCACAGATGTTCAGGAGAGCAGTTGCCATGCTTCTGGCTGCTTTAAAGCCAGGCTGGTGGTCATGAAGACAACCAACAGATTCAGTATGGAGAATAAGCTGGGAGATGGCCAGCTTTTCCAGGAGTTTGCCCAGGAGAGGAGTGATAGAGATCGGGCGGTCGTTTGCCGGAGAGGAAGGATGGCCACAGGGCTTCTTTAGGAGGGGGTGCACAAGGGAGTGCTTTAGGGGGGAAGGGAAGGTTCCAGTGGCAAAAGAGTGATTGCAGAAATCAGGTAAGGGTGGAGCAAAGGTGTCGATGTGGTCCTTGATGGTTCTGGAGGAGCAGGGGAGCACTTTCTTTGATGAGACTTTAATAGACCGGACTTGTCTAAAAACATCTTTGGGAGTCAACACAGGGAAGGGGGAGAAGGGAGGAGATGAGACGGCTGGAGCGGGGCCAGAAGTGGTAGAGGGAGAGGAAGAGGAGAGAGTGGACAGGATAATCCTGAGTTTTAGTGGTGAAGTCAGAAGTCTGTGCGGTACAAACGGCCTGGGAGGGAACAGGAGAGGTGGAGACTGCAGCAGGATTGGCCAGCTCCAGATTGTGAAAAGTTCGGCCGAGATGTTAGAGGCCTCAGAGACGCAGGCTTGGATTTAAGCTTTGGCAAGGACAGAGAGTCTACTTTGGCTTTGTAGCAGGCAGCAGGCCAGTTTGTCAGAGGATGAGTCTGATGCTCTCCACTTCCTCTCAGCCACCCTACACTTGCGTTTAAGGGTGGCGAGGTCGGAATCCTACCAAGAGTTGGACTTGGATGTGGGCTTCAGACGGATCCTCGTGACAGGGGCAAAGACATCAAGAGCGTTAGAGATTGAGAGATGCAGTTTGAAGAGGGCTGTGTCAGATTGTGAGTCTGCCTCATGAGTAGGCAGAGGAGAGAAAGTAGCAGCGAAAGCCTCCAATGACACACGATTCATGGGCCAGATGACTGAAAAGGTGGGTGGCAGTGCTGATGTCTGCTTTACCTGAGGGACAGAGAGCGACAGGTGAGAGGAGAGAAGAAAGTGGCCGGTCCAAGAGAGAGGAGTGATGAGAGGGTTGGAGAGGGGGATGTCTGACGAGATAAGAACATCCAGGGTGTGCCCCGCAGAGTGTGTCGGTCCAGAGAGAAGAATATAGAGAGAGAGATTGCTAAAGAGCCCAGAGGAGGGGCTAAAAGCTTCCAAGTGGATATTGACGTCTCTGAGGAGAAG
This sequence comes from Ambystoma mexicanum, assembly GCF_040938575.1. NCBI lineage: Eukaryota > Metazoa > Chordata > Amphibia > Caudata > Ambystomatidae > Ambystoma > Ambystoma mexicanum. The sequence goes on from NC_090925.1 coordinate 727,467,170, forward strand.
TTGAGAGGTAGAAGAAAGGAGGGAGGAGGAGGTCGGCCCACTCAGAGAGAAAGAGGGCGACATGGCGAGGTGGCCTGTAGATGGTGGCCACAGTAAGAGAGAGGCCAGGAGAGATAGAGAGCCTGCAGACAAGGCATTAAAAGGAGGAGTAGGCTTGTGTATGAATGACAGAAGCATGCATCCACTCCAGGAAGATCAGGGCTACTACACCTCCTGGACGGTTGGTTCTGGCGTTGGAGAGGATCTTGTAGCCCTCAGGGAGGAGGGTGTCAAAGCTCGTGACAGAGCTGACCTTGAACCATGTCTCAGTGAGACAGAGGACATCCAGATCAAGATCTCTGAGTCAGTAGTAGCGCTGCGGAGCAGATTGACACATTTGAAAGACACCCGTGGAGGGGTACAGGCATGAGGTGTACCCTACGGAGGTGTTAGAGGTGCCTGAGTGTGGGCACAGAGGGAGACGGCAGAGTAGTCAGAGAAGAAGAAGAGGGTGCCAGATAGGTGGTGGAAGTAGGAGGAGGCAGGTCAGCCAGAGAAGCTGAGGAGGGTGCCAGAGAGGTGGTGGAAGAAGGAAGAGGCTGAGCAGCCAGAGAAGCTAAGGAGGGTGCCAGAGAAGTGGCAGAAGAGGGTGGCAGAGGAACCAGAGAGGAGTAGGTAGGAGTAGCAGGCGAAGGAAGGAAGTTGATAAGACATGGAAAGCATCTATCGAAAAGTAGGAGATTGGGCTGAGGGCCCTGGACCAAGATAAACGATGCCATTCAGATAGACATTAATGATGGTCTTGGAGGAGTGGCAGAGGGCCAGGAGGACCCCCCACCGAGTGCCACCATTAATCTGAGGGGAGGAAGAAGGAGAGATAATAGAGACCATATGGGGTATCCATAGGCCTGGAGAGGGAACGACAAAGAGGATGTCGGTGAGGGTCTGTCGGGAGGAAGCACTGGTGTAGGTATCAGCGGTAGGGAGGCCTGGGTTGCAGGCCAGGATGTCACTTTTGAGCTTCTTCCTACCAGACTTAGTGAGAGGGATAGGATAGGAGATAGAATAGCAGTTAAAGAAGATAGGGAAGACTGAGAGTACCATGGAGGGGTGGGAGGCGCAGAGCAAAGAGAAGGAGGCAGCCCAAGCAGCAGCGGGATTGGGGGGGGGTCACACACTAAGGGCAAACAAAGGGGAACGCACAAGAGGAGGACGGGTACCGTTAGCACAGAGCACAGTAACAACAATAATCACACATTAGCGGGGGGATCTAAAGAGACGGAAACAGTGCAATAATGTGCGATAATACAAGTGAGACCACTGAGGGGGAACAAGAGCTTGAGAGGGGAAATGCAAAGACACTACAAAATACGCAGAACACTAGTAACCCTGGGAGACCTAGAGGAGTAAGAAGAGAAAAGCAAACAATGCAACAGATATACAATACAATAGTCACAATACAATAGAGAGTGAGAGGGGAATGCAAATACAGTACAACATATGCAAAACACTAGTAACCCTGGGGTACCTAGAGGAGTAAGAAGGGAAATGCAAACAATGCAACAAATAAACAATAAATAGTCACAGCTGGCAGGGGGGCCTGGAGTGGGAAGGAAGAGAAGGGAGAAGGATTCAAGGAGCGTGGGGAAGTAGTGCCTAAATTGCAGAGGGAAATCGCACGTGGAGACGGGTAGAGAGGGGAAAGGACACGCTAAGTTGGGAGAAGTAGAGCCTAAATTGTGGGGGGGAAGCACACGTGGAAACGGGTAGAGAGAGGAAGGATGCGCAAGGCTGGGAGAAGCAGAGCTTAAATTGTGGGGGGAAAGCACACATGGGGACGAGCAGAGAGGGGAAAGAAGCGCAAGGCCGGGAGAAGCAGAGGCTGAGTTGTGGGGGGAAACGCATGTGGAGGTGGTCAGATGGGGACAGACACGCAATGTCGGGGAGTTGCGTGGAGTGCAGCAGTGCTCCTCTCCCTCCCCAAACCTTACCTTACAGACGCAGATAGACAGAGATATATTTTCTACGCTTGTAATCAACGCTGTAACCTTCCCCCTTCTCTGAAATACACCTGCGTCACATAACACAGCAGTCTTGTCCTGCGAGGGCTGTGCCGCAGAGGGTCCAATGCTCGGTTCTTATAGGCTCAGGAGCGTGTAAGTTGTGTTGCGTGCTACGTGTGACTGGGCAGCGTCTCCTGCGCACCTGTGTCGCACAACACTGTGGCCTTATCCTGCAAGGGTTTTAACATAGAGGGTCCGTTCCTCAGTTCTTAAAGGCTCAGGGGCGTGGAAGTTGTGTTACGTGCTAGGTGTCGTCGGGCAGCATCTCCTGCTCACCTGCATCATACAACACTGTCCTTGCGCTGCAAGGGCTTTGCCGCAGAGGGTTCGATCCTCGGTTTTTAAAGGCTCGGGAGCATGGAAGTTGCATTGCGTGATACGAGTCATCGGGCACTGTCTCCTGAGCACCTGCGTCGCACAACACCGCAGCATTGTCCTGCAAGGGCCTTAAGTATGAGGTGGCTATAAAGGCCACACATTAATTTTCAGTCTGTTCAATTGGACATCCCTCCCACCATTGAGAGAATGCTGCCCTAACTCTACAAAACTGTAAAATCTCAATTTAAGTGCCTTTGAGCCCATCTTTCCATGTCTGCAATGTTAAGTGTTGGCCCTCGGGAAACAAGTCTGCTTGTGTGTGATACTCCAGGCATTCCCAATGTTTCTGCAGGGTACTAGAAGGGCCAAGAATCTCCATATCGGCAACCACTTATAAATAGGGGCGAGACGCATATAGTGAGAAAGTATGATTACATATTGCCCAGAATCAGTGGCAGCCCATCCATAATGGGTGACGGGCGGTGCTTGCCACTTATTGAGAGGCAACAACTTTTTTGCTTTGTTTTTGTGTTTAAAGCACAGACCTAGCTCAAGAGCAGCAGAGCGATGTACGGGGTGTGGGTAACTAGCATTTGGGCTGGCGTCTTTTAACAGTAGCGCAGTATTGTACATTGTGGTCTTTCATTCATTGGTATTAGTCTTTGGTCAGGTGTTGCTGAAAAAGCAATATTTGGAGAGATTTGCGAAACTGGAAAATTGTGACTGCATTCCGATACCAGAATCAAGTTCCAGAGGGTGGGTGTATGATAAGAGAAGGATTGTTTGCAGGTTCTCTCTTTGCGGTCGAGTTGTAATTCGAGCCGAAAGTTCTATTTGCTGCACAAGGAGTGTGTGCCATCAGATATAGTTGCCAGGTATGCATTGCCAGGTGTACTACTCATGACTGCTTTGTAGATGATACATGCAGTCTTGAACAGTATCCTGGCTTGGAGAAGAAGCCAATGTAATTCACGAAAGATCGGAGTGATTCGGTCGAAATTCAATGCCCCCATAATAAAATGTGCTTCGGCGTGGTGGACTGTTTTTAGGAGACCCAAGTGAGCGGATGGACAGGAGGGCATTTCCCCATCGATGTGCAACACCATAAGCCCCTGCACTGCAGTCCAAACGTCTGGTGAAGGATGAAGAGTTTGTTTTTGAAGCGGGGAGATTTGGGGTGAGATTGTTTGGGCCTGCTTAGCTATGTGTTTCTGGAAGGACAGGTTACTGTCATTGCTGAAGCCTAAGCAGTTAGCGGAATCCTAAACCTGCAGATCAAATGTTTCTAGCCACATATCATTGAGCCATTGTTGAACAAGTGTTTGTTTAGCGAGGGGACAATTTCGGTCTTGAATGGGTTAAGTTTGAGTTAGGCAGTCGACATACAGGTCTGGATGATGACAATCACAGAGACGACTGATGTACAGTGGGATTTTTACTCTCATGTTCAACTCAGTATCGTACGCGTATAGGTGAATGGCTAAATCGAGATATTTGAAGAGTATGCCCAGAGGCTCCATATAAAAGTTAAAAAGGATTGGTGAGAGGATGGAGCCCTGGGGACTCAGCAGGAGACTGGCAGTCAGTTAGAACGCAATGTGTTTACCTGGACATCCTGGTGACTGCCCAAGAGCTAGGCGGTACACCAGTTCAAGAGAGTACCAGAGAATCCCATCCTGCCACCGAGGAGGGAGAGGAGGATGCAGCGGTTGATGGTATTGAATGCAGTCGAGAGATCAAGGAGGATGAGGAGCACGAGTCACCCTTATCCAGGATTTGAAGGGCATAATCCACCACCTGGATGGTGGCTGTCTCGATGCTACACTTGGGGCGGAACTCCGACTGATACTCATTTAGGAGGTAAAGGTTTTCGATTGTAGCTAGTAGTTGTGTAGTGACTATTTTTTCCACAATTTTGCCAATAAACAGGAGGTTCTTGATAGACCGGTAGTTGGTCAGGTTCGTCTTGGTCTAGGCTCGATTTTTTAAACAATAAAAAAAAGTCCAGTCTTGAGGAAGGAACCTTTTGTGAGGGAGGCATTATTGAAGCTGAGGTGTGCATTGAGCGACAGGCCCATCAGTTGTTTAACATTGGAGGCTGGGATGAAATCATCAGAGTAAAAAGTAGCTTTAAGGAAGGGGATTGTTTTTAGGAGGTCTGAGGGCGGGAGAGGAGAAAATACAGTCCAGAGGGGCTGTGTGCATGCAGGAGTGCAGGGGGGTAATCCTGTGGGAGGTTGATTCAAGGATTTGTCAGGTTTTGTCTATTTTGTTCAATACATAGGTTGGTGAGTCTGTCACATTTTCCCTGAATTGCTGGCACCTTTGATAAGGGTTTGGTAGGATGCTTTACTACTTCAAAGAGGGCTTTGCTTCTGTTAGAGTCTACCGCGATGGTGGTGAAGTTTAGTAAGCCACTTTGGCCTCAGTAATCTGAATCCTACTCAGATTTGTGAGATCTCCAGGGTTATGGTTTCTGCTCTTTGCTTGTTTTAAGGTCTGAGTGAGTGTTTGCTGGAAGGGAGGTCATGTGTGTACAAAGGGGTGGATGATTTGATCTTAGCAAGGCTGATTTGTAAGGGGGCATAAATGAACACCGGGTTCATAGCGGACTTGTTGAATATTTCTAGGAGGAACAAGGCATTTCCTCTGATGGGGAAGTCTGCGAAGTTTGCTTCTAGCTCATTGACTGGTAAGGGTTGAAGGAGCGCTGCTCAGCTGAGTGAGCAGGCATTTAACCAGACCTTTGTGGGCCATGGTGGAGTGGGTTATCGACAGTGGGATGGCAGTGTCTTCAGACCAGTCAGGTGGGATAGGATCTGTGCGGGTGATGATGATGGATGAGGTAAAGACTAAATCTAGGGTGTTGTCTTTCTTGTGTTGAGCTAGAGCACAATTTGCTTACAGTCCATGGATTCGGTCAGTGCGAAAAGCGTGCTTCACATGTGGTTGTCCGAGTGAGACTCTGGGATGTTAAAATCTCTGAGAACGACATTATTAGAGTGCACTAATTTCGCAGAGGAGTGTAAGGTGGACATTTCAGCAAAGAAAGAGTAAATCCTGTGAGATTGTCTGTAGGTGAGGTGGAAGTTGATGGATTACTTACGAGATAAAGGGAACCAGCAGGTGAGTGATAGAGCATGGCCAATCGCTCCTGTAGATGATTGCCACTTCCCTACCTGTCCTTTCTGGCCAGTCAGCATGTCGGATGCAATAACGTTAAAAACATTGGGTGGAGGATGGGGTAAACCATGTTTCAGTGATCAAGAGGGCGTCAAGGTTGTTGTACGAGATGAGGTCAGTGATCCCTGCAGAGTGAGCGACTGCTGAATAAGCATTGATCAGCATGAGGGGGAGTGTGTGTGGCCTGTGGGTGTAGCATGGGGGCATGGGCGATTATTAATGAGGGTAGCTTGCCAGGGCTGCCCAACAAGCTTGGCTATTTGAACACTAGCCAAGTTTGGGATAGGCTGTGGAGGGAGGAGACACATGGTGATGTCTTATGGCCAGTAATAGTAGCAACTATTTTGTAGGTGGAATGGAGGACAGCAGGTCCTACCCTTGGCCTGAACAAACACAAACAGGTGAGGTCCTTGTCTTTGTCCCTCCTTTGCTGAGGATGCTGTTGATAAGGATGTCTAAGGAGGACTAGTGAAATAGGTGGTGTGTGGAGTAACTGAATGCTAGAGCATGGTCACGTGACCAGCAGCCTCCTTAATGCTGCCTGCCGGATCTGGCCTTGAGTGCTTGAGTAGTTGCCTGAAAGGCGCAAAACCTGGTGGAGCAACTGAGTGTCAGAGCCTGGTCACATGACCAGCAGCCTCCTTAATACTGTATCTTCTGCTGTCATGTAAACATTTTTATTGTCAGCAAAACCTTGTGCTTGCAGAGAGACAGGCTTTTAGGCCTCTATGTGAAAGTGTGCTTTGGCACGTGGGCGCCTACAGGGCCTCTATCCCTGTTGGCACAAGTTGGTACTTGGGATCTTGGACGTGTAGGAGGGTATGAGGTCTACTATGTTGACCCTCTCATGATCTCCTATGAGCCTCACTGAACCAGGAGTCAGGAAGGGAATTGACATTCATTTGTTTGTTACTTCTTTTTGCTGCATGTGAGCCTAAACCATATAGAAGAAGAGAGGGAAGAAGGAAAGGTAATCAGTTTTTTTAAATACGTTTGATGGGACTGAGCTTTGTCGGGGAGAGTGACATTGGGCACAACTGTTTCAGTGAGAGCGACATGAGGGGGAACCCTGGGCCCTGAGAGCAACATTGGGGCAGATCATGATCACTAAAAGGGACCTTGTGGTAGAAATTAGACACTGAAAGTGACGTTGGGAAAGAACCTAGGCACAGCAAACGACCTTGTAGCAGAACTTTGACAGTGGGGGCCACATGGGGGGGAACACAGGCACAGAGGGCCACATTGGGGAAGAACTTGAGCATAGCTAGTGACACTGAGATAAAACATTGGCAGTGAGGGACAAATGTGACAGCACATGGAATATAAGATCCATATTACTGCAATGGCTGGGCAGAGAAAGCAGCACTGGGGAAGAAAGGTGGCAATATGGGCAGCACAGGACAGAACCTAGGCACTGACAGCTACACTAGAGCAGAACTTGAGCGCAGAGAGTGACATTGGGGCAGAACTGCAGCAGTCAGGAATACATAGGGCAGAATCTAAGCTCAGCAAGACATGTTGAGGACAATCTGGGGCACTGTAAACTACACTAGAGCGCGAATGAGGCACTGGGAGACAAACGAGCAGAACCTAAGCAGTGAGAGCAACATTGGGGCAGAACTCTAGCAGCAATGGCAACATTGGGCAAAACAAACTCCATGAGAATCACATTGGGACAGACCCTGAACACAGAGAGCAATATTGGCGCCGAACTGTGCAGTAAGGGCCACACAGGGCAGTAAGTAGGTACTGAGGGCCACTTTGGGGCAGTACTTGACAACAGATTGTGACATTGCAGCAGAATTGGTGCAATGGGGGCCATGTGTGGCAGAACCTAGCCACAGAGAGACACATTGGGGCAGAACTATTACCTTGAGGGCCAAATAGGGCATAATGTGACCTGGGTGCCACGTAGCTGTAGAAATAGGGTAATGAGGGCCATATTCGACAGAATAAAGAGAAGTAGAACCAGGAGAGTGCAGCATTGAGAGTGTCACGGTGCAGCACTGGTACACGGCCAGCGACATGGGACAAACCCACGAGGAAGAGTGAAATGCGGCTGAATAGGAGAAAAAAGCACCAGGAACGTCTGTTTAGTTTGTCAGTGATGGCATATATTTTTGTGGCAGGCCTCATTATTTTTGTTGGGCACAAGCATCAAGAAAGTGTGTTTTATAGGGGCATTGTTGAAAGGGGCCATATTATTTTCTTTGGGCAAACAGCATGAAAATTTATTTTAGAGTAGCAATGATTCATGTATTGTTGAGTTAAATAAAAACATATTCCTCAGGGCACATTCTTGAATTCATTTTACACAGGAAAAACTCACTCATTGAGAGGGCATCATTACATGTTTGGTGGTATTTTGGCAGTACATCTGCTGAAATACTACCAAACAGATTTACTGTTACCACCACTTGGTCTGACAGAATTACCGCTGGATTACAAGTGGTGGAAGGCGATGTTAGTCCCATTTATTGAAGTCCACACGACTCCATGGGGAATTCTGCAGAATTACCACCGTTGGTAATTCTGCAGATTTGGCTCTTTTTTAGCAGTAAGGCAGAGGAATTACCATCATCCTTCCGCTGGAGGTTTTTCCTCCGCCTCACCTTCAAACCTGTAATTTGGCTGTTCAGCAATGTGGCAGGCTGCAGTGGTAACTCTGTTACCAGTGCATTACCACTGTTTTGGCCACACCGCCAAACTCATAATGAGTCCCTAAAATGATATTTCAATTCCCTCATTAGTGTGTGCATAGTAAAAAGTAATTTAGTTAATTTTAAAAATACTAAAAATATTAGTTAATTCCTCTAAATATATGTAAAATCCCCACATTTTCACAAATCTCTATTAAAGCAAGGTTGATTAAAGAACAATTTGATGTATAGTATTTGTTATTGACATTTGTAATATCGTCTGGCATGCACCCTTTTTCCTGATAAGAGACCCTGCGTTTTGGAGAGTTACCTTGGTTAATTGTTTTTTACTGTCGCTGATGACCTAAAGAGAAACTAACAACACCGCTCCATTTTCGTCATTGTATTGAGCTAGACAGAATCCATTCTGACCATGTGAAAGGTTTTGACCGAGTCAAGTACATGTTGATAAAACATGACAGGTCTTGCGGTGTTCTCGCTTATGTGCACTTCTTTTTTAAAAAAAAAGTTTTATTAACTTTTATCATCAACATACAGAACCAAAATAACTCCCCCCGTATCCCTCCCCCGTCCCTACCTCACCCCAACCCCCTCCAGAATTCAATGTCTGATGCCTATTTCTCTGGATTCATTATGGCAAAAATAGGTCCAAAATCCTTATTTTGTGGGAACACCACTGCTCCATATAGTCTGATTGGAGGTATTCTAACACCCTACCCCAATCCTTCGTGAAGGACCCGCAAGCCCCTGCAGGTTATGGGTAATTTTTTCCATAGTCACCATATTCCACACCTTCTGTAGCCAACCAAAAACCAACGGGGGGTCCCTTTGTCTCCAGTTCTGGGCTACAGCTGCCCATGCAGCAATCACCAAACACGTGAAGGTCCTCCATTGCGCTTTCGAAAGCTTCCTTGCATTTTGGTCCTTAATCCCACATAACCACACCTTCTCACTAATCGGACCCGCAGCAGGATACATTGCCTGTATGTGCATCCTAACTTCTGCCCAGAACCCTTGAATTCCCTAGCAGTCCCACAAAATGTGTCTCCAGTTGCCTTCCCCCGAACCACACCGCCACCATAGTTTGGAGACGTGCGGGTACATGGAGTTTAGCCTCTCTGGCGTGTAGTGCCACTGCGTTACTATTTTTACCCACATTTCTTTCATTTGCACTGCACGGGTCAGCTTGGGGATATCCTTCCATAGTTCCTCCCATTGGTGCTTATTAATGGGTACTCCCAGAGTTTTCTCCCATTTTCCCATATAACTCAACTTTATGTCCTCTTTCTGCACGTTGATAAACTTGTATAAAGAGGAGACCAATTTCTTGGTCCCCGAGTTTGTCATCGTGAATTTTTCAAATGGGGTAAAATCCCTCGTTGCTGCTTTTTTAATGGAAGGGGTCGCAAGCCAATGCCGCAGTTGCTCATATTTGTATCTGTCCGATTTTTGAAGATTCATAAGAGATGCACAGGCCTCAAATGGCCTAATTTCTTGGTCATGAAACATTTCCCCTATTTTCACAAAGCCCTCAGCTTCCCATTTGCTATATGCCCCTCTTTACATCTGAGGTGGGAATTCCGGGTTTCCAAACATAGGGGTAAAGGGAGCCAATTCTTCTGACAAGATACCCTTGCTTACTAAATCATTCCATACCTCAAATGGAGCTCTCATAACTTCCCTGACCCTCAAGTTAGGGTGTCTATGATGTTTCTTTATCCATAAAGTCCTCTCCAATGGCGATCTAGCCACCGCCCTATCCTGTGCTGCCCAAACTTTCCCCTGACCCCCTCCCATCAATTCCCTCAATACCCAAAGTTGTGCCACCTGATAGTGCTTATGGAAATGAGGCAGAGACATTCCTCCCTCGTGGGTTGGAGCCGTCAGAACACCTCTGGCTATCCTCAGGGATTTCTTTCGCCACATAAATGAAGTTATTACCTTTGTAAGAGACTTGAAGAAAGACTTGGGGACTCTTATCGGAATACCCTAAAAATAGTAAACCAGTTTCGGCAACACCACCATCTTTACCGTTACCATACGTCCCCACCAGGATATCAATAGGGGATTCCAATGCTGCATGTCCAATTTAATTTTCTCCAGTAATTTCGGATAATTCTCCCCATATAATAGGTCTATTCTATCCATAAGGGTTATACCTAAATATTTAATCCCTTTTTCTGCAATCTTTAGATTTAGGGAGTGCGCCTTATCCTCAGTTTCCCCTTTTATCCCCTGCTAGAATTAATATTTCTGACTTATTTCTGTTTATTTTTAACCCCGAAATAGCCCCAAATTTGTCTAATCCTTGAATCACTCCTGGAAGGGAGCGCGTCGGATTCGAAAGGGCGACCAGCATGTCATCCGCATACGCAATAACCTTACGCTGAAGCCCAGCCATTCCAATTCCTGTTATGGAGGGTGTGTCCCTTATTCTGATTAGCAGCGGTTCTAAAAATATGGCATACAATAGGGGGGATAGCGGGCAGCCTTGTTTGGTGCCTCTAGTTATTTCAACTCTGCCTGTAATTCCCCCGTTAACGGCTATCCTAATGGATGGTGTATTGTAGTTTGCCGTGATCATATTCACAAACTGATACCCAAACCCCATATATTTTCGCGTTAGAAACAGCTGCGACCATTCCACCATGCGGAATGCTTTCTCAGCATCCAGCGCCAAAAGTACTGCTGGGGTCTGCGTGATGCCAGTCTTCTCAATTAGATGTATTATTCGTCTCAAATTATCATGGGTTTGTCGACCCGGAATAAAACCAGATTGGTCCTCATTTATCAATTTGGGGAGAAGTGGTGAGAGTCTAGTTGCTAGTATTTTTGTGTAGAGCTTGGTGTCAAGATTAATGAGGGCTATTGGACGATACGACCCAGGTAGTGACTGATCCTTCCCTGCTTTATGGAAAACTAAAACTTTGGCTTCGTTCATCGACGGGGTCACATTGCCTTCTTCCTTAAAAGAGTTGAACAATCTTGTTAAGAAGGGGGTCAGACTGGGTGCGTATTTCTTATAAAACAAGGCCGTAAACCCATCAGGGCCTGGAGCTTTATTTAGCGGGAGACCCTCTATTGCCCTCTTGACTTCCTCTTCCCCAATTTCCGCATCTAAGAGTACCCTATCTTCTTCTGAAATTTGAGGAATTTTTAGGGTTTTTAAATAAGTGTCCTGTTGAGAGCTACTAGGGTAGTCTGTTGCATACAGCCCTTGATAAAATCTCCTGAAGACCTCCCCAACATCTTTAGTTCTGGTTAGCAGCTCCCCTTGTTCATTGCGTATGTTCCTGAGCGCATATGCCTGCTGTTTGGCCCTCAGTTGCCTAGTCAGCAGTTTGTCAGCTTTGTTAGCTTTGGTATAATACCGATGCCTAAGGTATAAGAGGCTTCTCTCTGCTTTTTCTGTTCTAAGAACATCTAACTGACCCTGGAGGTGCCTCAATGCCTTTTTCAGGCCTACGGAGGGCTGCCACATGAGTTCCCTCTGAGCCTCCGTTATCTTCTGCTCCAACTCCTTTTGCCATTGAACTCTCATTTTATCTTTTGTCGCCTTCATGGCAATCAGGTGACCCCTCATGACCGCCTTGAATGCCTCCCAGATTGTACCCAGCTTAACATCTGCCGTATCATTAAGGGCAAAATACTCCTCAATCTTTACCCTGATCGAGTCCCCTAACATAGGATCTTGAAGCACTTCTTGCGGGAGCTTCCATCTCCACAGACCTCCCTTTTTCCCTGGAATTGTGAGGTCCATCCAAAGAGGGGCATGATAAGAAATCGTGGTTGGGCCTATTTGCATCCCTTAGACTTCCCCCCGCAGCCCCTCGGAAACCCAGAAGTAGTCAATCCTTGACATTGAGTTATGAGCGTGGGAGAATTGAGTGAAACCCTTTTGTTTCCCTTTGAGCACCCGCCACACATCACACAATGCCAAATGACCCATTTCTTGACGAAGCCCCTTAGAAGGTGCCCCATGACCAAGGGACCCTCCGGAGCTCCTATCAAGTGAAGGTTGCCATGCCATATTTAAGTCTCCACCCAGGATGATCTCGCCCTTTGCAAATTCTTCCAATTTCCCCAATGTCTCCCTTAGAAAACTGTCTTGTCCCGTGTTGGGTGCATAAATAGAGGCCAAAGGTAAATGAAACCCGTCCAGTGACCCAATAACGAAGACATAACATCCCCGTTTGTCTGCCTGTGAGTCATGTATCTGGAAATTCAGACTGTCTTTGACAGCTATAAGGGTCCCGCCTTTTCATCCTTGGCATTTGCTGCACTACCTGTTTAAAGCCTTTGAGATGCCACGTTGCTTTGTCCTGGGACCTAATATTATTATTGTAATAGAATCATGCCCCCCCTTCCCTTCTTATCAGATTCTCCACTTTCTTTCTTTTTACTGGTGAATTTAACCCCTTCACATTAAAATGAGTAGTTTTACCTTACCCATGCCCTGTTAGCCCAACAGGCCCTTATGACTCGTCTGAATCCGGCTGCTTGATTGTCTTCCGGAGTCCCACCCCTGTCACATCCCACTCACGTCCCCCTTGCCCCCAACCTTACCCCCTCCTGCCCTCCCCCCAAAACTTGAATTCCCCCCAACCAACCAAAAACAACTGTCCCGAGGAGGGTCCAGGGACCTATGATTGCTAGGGCGCGGTGCCCGTCGCACCTGCCCCTCGGGAAACTCGGGATTAACCGCACGGGGATCCTAAACCCCAAATTACCTTCATTCTCTGGTGATTCGACTGGAGAAGCCCCCGCCAGGCCGCAAATCTTTATGATCATTGGAGCACCAAAAATCCTTGCTCTTATCAAGCCGAAAACAGCCTTCATCCCCAGTTGGGCCTCAAGAGATTATATTGGTCCCACTCTCGCAGCCAGCAGTGCTACCCCCCTCCTGATTACTTCCTCTTTCGACAAACTTCTTTCCATTCCCAGGGCTTCCTGCGTAGTTCTTGTCTAGGTCTCTGCCTCTTATCGGTTCCGCCATCCTCCTGAAGGCACATCACCTGCAACCCCTCTTCGCATGACGTGACCCTCCTCTGCTTTCCCTCCCAGGAAAACAACAGACCGAAAGGGAAGGTCCACTTGTACCTGATCTTCTTCAATACCAACTCCCTAACCACCGGGGCCATCGCCCTCCTCTTCTGAAGAGTTACCCGGGCCAGGTCCTGGAACAAATATATTTCCACTCCGTTCATCTTTATGTGATCCATCCCCCTGGCGTTCCTCAAGATCTCCTCCTTCTGTGGGTACGAGGACATTGCCACCAACACATCCCTTGGGCGCTCCCCCGGTTCGCCTGTTCTCTTGGGGCCCACCCGGTGGACCCTGTTATTTTAACCTTGTCTGCGTCCTCCAAACCCAAAATGTCTCTGAAAACTTCTTGTACCACCTGCTTTAGATCTTTTCCTTCCACCGACTCCACCATGTTTTTAATACGGATGTTCGATCTGCGGGACCGATTCTCAAGGTCTTTGCATTGAAGCTCCAGGTTATGTGTCAGTCGCACCAGCTGCTCCTGCGTCTCACCATATTGCTGCGCTTCATCTTCCACATTTGGCACTATCTTTTCCAATGTGTCGGTACGCTCCTCCAGTTTTGAGACTTCCTGCCGAAGTTCTGAGACCGCCTGTTTCATATCTTCTCTAATATTCGCAAACTGGTCCTGTACCGTAGCCATGAACTTGTCCTGCAGGTCTCTAAACCACTCTTGCATGTCCTCCTTCGAAATTGGCATTCCCAGCTGGGGGCCCTGGCCGCGAGCTCCAGGCACCTCTGCCCGCATTCTTCCTGTGGTGTTGCCAGCACCGTCGGCTGCCCACAACTGGAACAGTTTTGCGTCTAGCTTTGCAGCCTGAGGGTGCGGCCCAGGTGGCGCCCCTTTCCCTCTAGACTTAGACATTGGGGCTCCGGCTGCAATTTACCAATCTCCCAGGAGCAAAGCTTCTCCCCCACTGGCATCTAATATTCTTGCCATTGCTGTGCTGCTCCCTCCCCGGGGACACTGTTCACCCAATGGGACCGGTCCCGGCCCAACAATACTGCACCACCTGGGGGAAATCTGAGACCCTGGAAGGCCCCTCTGGCCAAGCTGTTCCTCCACCTGCCAAGAGCTTCTCCTCCACCACTAGTGGGCACCCCAGTACCACTGCCATGCAAGGCCCCCTCTTGTACTTCTGGGGCGTCAACCAAGTATAATGCGGGCCGAATTACCCACTGAGACTTTGTCCATGCTTCTTAAGGGGAGTGCGAAACCCCTCTCCCTCGCCGTCACCACTCTCCACAGCCCGCTCCGCTTTCCTACAGCAAGCTGTGCCCGGCCACCAACAGGCCCGCCGCGACTCCTTCGCAGCGGTAGTCAGCGCTTAGCGGCCTCACCCCCCACAGCAAACAAGTTCTCAATAATAGACAGGGAGTCCCATGCAGGCACTGGATTTCCTTCCTCTGCCGCGCAGGGGAGGGCCACAACACCTCGCCCTAGTCCCCAGGCCTCCTCCAATGGCACTCCGGCGGCAGACTCACACGTACCTGCCAACCGAGTTGTACATTCTCAGCGGGCGTTGTAGTTCCCCGCTTCTGCTTCGGGTGCCGCAGTCCTAGCGTTAACAATGGGTCTGACGGCAGCCCCTCCTGGCCGGCTCGGCTCCCGCCTCCGCAGGTCCCCAGGGGGGACTCCCTCTGCATCTCTCTGCTGTCTCCCGCTCGGCTGACTGCTGCCTCCAGCCTGGTCCCCACTGCCCTTCTGCGGCGCTTCACAGGATCACAGGAGCCGGCCTCACTCCGTAAGATCTGCGGGTCCCCTCCGAGGCCCGAGATGACGCGGCTCCCCCGTAGATCGCCCCGGGTCAGATAATTAAATCCGCACTCTCGTCCGCTGCCACCCGGATCTTGGGTTCCGCTCCACTCCCGGGACCGCTGGGGACAGTTAATGCTGTTCCAAATGCTAAGTGAGGTGCTAATCTGTCGTGGCCCGGCTGGAGAGACTGTTACAGACATCCTCTCACCGCGGCCGCCATTTTGGAACCCGCTTATGTGCACTTCTAAGGGCTTTATAGTTACATGTTGGTTGTGAAGTGCTTTGGACATTCACTTCTGAAAAGGAAGCAGCCCCAGGTGCTCAGTCCAATCTCCTCCACCACCTTTTGTATTTTTCAACTTTATTTTGTTAGTTTTGTTTACCCGTAGAAAGATACAGTAGTACAAAAACATATGCAATATGGGGTAGATGCTTATGTACGCTTTTGGAAGCAATCAGCCTCAGGGCTCATTGTCCAAGCAGTTCTGTGCACTCTCTTGACAGCTGGCGGTGGTCCTTCCATGCATCAAAGTGGGCAGGTTGTCAACTGATTTACGTTTATTTTTATTTTTTCAACAACATGTAAATAATTAATTGAATTTTAAGCATTCCGTAATGCATTTAGTAGAGACAACCTTGGCCAAGCCAACCTGAAATCACTAGCTGTATATAATCGCTTTACCAACTATTTGAGCAGTGCTAAACCTCTTCGCCTTCCATCCTGACATCCTGGGGGAGGAGAGGGTTTCGAAGGGCGGATGGGACCCCAGTGTAACATGCTGAACTGTTGAAGGAATTGATTGAGGCCCTCAAAGATCCAACAGTGGTAGCAATAGTGAAGTGCCAAGCACATACATCCAACACCGACGTTGTGTCTTTGGGGAACGCGGCAGCAGACGCTGCTGCCAAGGAGGCTTCGCATTTTGAAAGACATGGAACAGGCGAGTACCTATTGCAGCACCAGACGAACGAAGAGCTTCCAGAAGGATACAATGCCATGCCCAGATCACATATACTAGAGCTACAGGAAGGTGTCATGATGCCTACCTCCAAGGAGCCAGGTCCGACCCAGCATCCCCAGAGGCAGGCATCATTTCCCCCAGGGGAGTGCCAGCGGGCCCAAGCTGGGGCCCTTTGGACGCAGTCCTGGCGCCTTAGGCGCCAGGCTCATGTTGGACCTCTGTCCTGGCGCCTTAGGCGCCAGGCTCATAAAGCTAGCCATGTGTTCAAGTGTTTTAATGTGCACTTACCTGATGCAGACCATGCTGCCACATCCAGGCCCTCTTGAGGCCTGAATGGAATTACTTTACCTGTGGGACTACTTTCTACCCGGGTGTGGTCGGGGAAGGATACATACCTGATCGGAGGAAGGATACACACTTGGAACTTCTTCCAAAGCTATTTAAACCACACCCGATCAGCAACTCACGCTTCGCGTTGTTCTGCTCCTCGCAGCTTGACGCTCACCGTGTCAGCTCCTGCATCTGGACCTCAGCCACGCCTGTCAGTATCCTGGGTCACCTGCAAAGGGAGACAAAAGACCTTACCTGCTAAATCAGCACCACAGAGACATCACACCGACGATCCTGAAAAGGAAGACATCATTTTAAAAGCATTTCGCTACGATCGCTGCAGCGCTGCATTTCACTCACCTTTCCTGGACGCCACCATCTCAGCAGCGATCATCCGGATCCACAGCCACTTCCCAGAACCTAGAGAGAAAAAGACAAGAACAAGGTGAGAGAAGGAAGGGAATAGGAAAAGCTCAGTTTCCTTCTAAGTCTTACCTGTTGGGTCATTCCCATTTCATTTCGGGTCTTGCCGCTTCCAGGCATCCGGACCCCGGCCCCTATGGGGAAAAAAGACAAAGACATTGAATGAGCGAATGCAAAGACATTACCCGAGCGCTCATCCAGAACTTACCTGTCATTTACTGGAACTGCACGTTTCACTTCGGGTCGGCGCCATATCTCCGGCATTCCGAACCCCGGCCCCTAAGGGGAAAAAGACAATGAACATTATTATTAAGCTTGGACTTTTGAACTTGCAACAGAACTTTTACAGAGCCTTACCTGAATGGTCAAGCTTACCTGAACTCCCATCAATCCTCAATCCAGTGAAGTAACTGGGTTTCAACGCACCCCTGCATCAGAAGCAGGATGGAGAGCTCATCCTTTCTGACCCTAAGGTGAGACTTCACGGGGAATCGTGGAAGGGTATCGTGGAGGGTTGGAAGAGAGTGGGAGGCTTGAGCATAACTCAGTCAGTAGGTAATACTCCCTTTTCACACACAGGGGAATGTCCTGCGAGCCGGAGAAGCCAGAGTAGAGGGGCCCTTCCTGTCCATCTCCAGAGTCCTGCGCTTCACCATTGAAGAAGCATCAGCACTCGAGCCAGACCTGCGCCTCAGTGGGAATCAGGTGAGCGTTATAGAACGCAAAGCCTTCCCACAATTTCCCACCCGGGCGCTATGGAGACTTCCGAGACTGACCAGCTGGCCCAGCTTTTGGGGGAATTACGGGCGGAGGTGCACTCAGCCCGCCAGGAGACTAACGCTCTCAAAAGAGAACTGATCTTATCCAAGGAAAGAACAGATGACCTAGCCAAAAGGTTATTACAGGCCCAGGCAGGGCACACTCCTTTACCTAATTCCGGAGACATTTCCACATCAATGGGTTTGAGTAACCCGGTACAAATTAATCTACCTGGACACATGCCTTTGGCCCCGCCTGAACGTTTTGCGGGGGATCCCAAGAAATATGCCGTCTTTATGAACCAATGTCGTTTACACTTTCTATGCAGACCCGGAGCCTTCCCTAACGATCAGACCAAGGTAGCCTTTATGCTATCTTACCTCAGTGGCAGTGCTGCCGATTGGCCTATTCCATTGGTAAATCAGGATGATCCCATTCTCCAGAATTTTCAGGGCTTCCAGGCCAGCATGGAAAGATTGTTCGCTCGACACTCTCAAGGACAGGCCCTTGATAACGAACTGCTATCCTTACGACAAGGTAATCAGGATCTTCTGTCCTACATTGCCACCTTTAACAGACTGGTTGTGGAAACTGGATGGCCAGAAAACAAAAGGATCACATTGTTTCATCGAGGCCTGCGCGGAGAGCTTAAGGATGTTCTAGCTCAGATAGTAAACCCACCCCAGGTCTGCGCAGACTACATAGACTTGGTGGTTCAACTTGATCACAGACTTCAAAATAGAAAAGCAGATCGGTTCAAGTATGAAAACCGAGTACCGATCAAAAACCACGCTAACTCCAAGAGTACCGACGTATCTGAACCTATGCAAATCGGTGGTGTTAAAGGACCATTAACGCAGAAAGAACGAGAGAGAAGGCGGCAAATGCAACTTTGTCTGTATTGCGGGACTTCCGGT
Organism: Ambystoma mexicanum; assembly: GCF_040938575.1. Lineage (NCBI taxonomy): Eukaryota > Metazoa > Chordata > Amphibia > Caudata > Ambystomatidae > Ambystoma > Ambystoma mexicanum. Next base: position 727,485,569 of record NC_090925.1, read on the forward strand.
CACTTTCTTCAAAATTGTCCAGTTAAACCACTTAAGAAGGTGGTAGGAGCTACTGATAACCAATTATTGACACCTGATTCGGGAAACGACCTAGCCCGACAAGCGTAGGGGTCCGCTTGCCGAGCTTGAAAACTAACTCTTTGACCTCGTGTTTTGTCATGCCAATGGTGCTCGTGGACCCAAAACAGCCTCAGCAATTGCATGCTATAAAAGCATACATCGACAGTGGAGCTATTGGAAATTACATAGACCGTGAATTGGCTTCCAGGAATAAGCTTCCTCTCCGCCCGAAAGTAACCCAAGATGTCATTACTATAGTAGATGGAACCGAAATAGCCTCAGGGCCTGTAACGCATTCCACTGTTGAAGTGACTCTGGTGGGTCAGGATGGACATCGGGAAGCAATCGTGTTTGATGTGATCAAGGCCCCACAATTTCAAGTAATTCTTGGAATTCCTTGGTTAGAAACACATAATCCCAGAATTGACTGGTGAGCAAAGAAGATAAGTTTTCCTGATTGTGAACCAACGTGTTATCCAAGAAATCCAGCTATGGGTCTAGCCTCAGCAAATTCCACCCCTGTACACCTACCGTCTGAATACCAAGAATTCCAAGACGTTTTTCAGAAAGAACAGGCTAACACGTTACCTCCCCATCGGTCTTATGATTGCCAAATCGATCTGGTACCCAATGCTCAACTACCTTGTAGTAGGATTTATGCTCTTACGGAATCTGGGAACCTGCATTTGCGTCAGAATTTAGATCAGTACCTAGCCAATGGTTTTATTCGCCCGTCCAAGTCTTCTGTCTCTTCAGCTCTGTACTTCGTGCCGAAAAAAGAAGGCGACCTTAGAACGTGTATAGACTATCGCGCCCTAAATCAAATGAAGATTAAGAATCGTTATCCTCTGCCCTTGATCCCTGAGCTTATCGACCAGGTGAAAGACGCTTGTGTGTACACCAAGTTAGATCTCCGAGGAGCTTATCACCTGGTGCGCATAAAAGAAGGCGACGAATGGAAGACTGCATTCCGCACCAAATTTGGGCTCTTCGAATATCAGGTGATGCCCTTCGGGTTGTGCAATGCACCTGCCGCCTTTCAGTACTTTATTTTTTTTTAAATATATTTTTATTATTTTCAAATACTAATATACAACTGATAACGTATTCCCTCTTCCCTCGCCCTCCCCCCTCCCACCCCGGAAGTTCTCCTGAGTGTCTCTGTTCTTGCCTGGGTATGTCTAGGAACTAAAAATGTTTGAGATTCTTATGTTTTAGTCCGATTACAGGTAGTCCAAAACCTCTCCCCATTCTTTTGTGAAGGCCTCTTTTGATCCCTGTATGGTGTGTGTGAGTTTTTCCATGGTCAATTGTGACCATACCTTTTGTAGCCATGCATACAGCAGAGGTGGTTCTTGTTTCTTCCAATTTTGAGCTATAGTCGCCCATGCTGCTATGAGTAGGCCCATGAAGCTTCTCCATTGTGTTTTTTTGAATTTCTTGGCCGTCTGATCTTTCATTCCACAAAGCCATACCCTTTCCCCTAATAGATCCACATCCGGAAAGATCTTTGACATTTCAGACTTTACTTCTGACCAAAAGCCTTTGATCCCCCGGCAGTCCCACCAGATGTGCTTCCATGTGCCCACCTCTTTGCATCCTCTCCAGCAGGTGTTAGTTGTTCGTGGGTACATGGAGTGTAGTCTCTCCGGCGTATAGTGCCATTGGGTGATGATTTTTTGCCACATTTCTCTTTTTTGGACTGATCGGGTCATTTTTGGGATGGTGTTCCAGAGGTCCGTCCATTGCTGCTTGTGGATTTCTTCCCCCAGTGTCTTCGTCCACTTGACCATGTAGGCCCATTTGACTTCTTCTTCTTGAGTGTTGATGAAGCTATATAGGGGGGACACTAGCTTTCTTGTCCCTGAATTGGAAATTAAAACATTTTCAAATGGGGTGAGGTCTCTAGTGGCCGCCGCTTTGATGTCTGGAGTCGCAAGCCAATGCCTGAGCTGTTCGTATTTGAACCTGTCTGCCTCTTTTAGATTTAGTAGTGTTTTGCATTCATTGAAAGTGGTCACTACTTCACCTCGAAACATTTCCCCTATTTTTGTGCATCCTGCGGTTTCCCATTTCTCATAAGAGCCTTGTTCCATTCCCGGGGGGAACAGGGGGTTCCGGCAGATAGGTGTGAATGGGCCTAGGACCGTGGTCATGGTGCCCTTCCGAGTTTGTTCGTCCCAGGCCTCTAGGGTGGTTTTCATAATTTCACTAATGCCGAGATTAGGATGCCTATGCGGTTTCGCTTTCCATAGGATTTCCTCCAAGGGGGATCTGGCTAGCGCCCGATCTTGCGTCACCCACACTGTTTTTTGGTCGTCTCCCAGCCATTCTCGAAGGACCCATAATTGCGCTGCCTGATAGTAGTTGCGGAAATGTGGCAAGGACATACCCCCCGCCCTGGTCGGAGCTGTGAGGGTCGCTCTGGCAATCCTTGGGGACTTCTTGTTCCAGATATATGATGTGACCGCTTTAGATAGTGCCTTGAAGAATGATTTGGGGACCCTAATTGGGAGTGCCTGAAAGAAAAATAGTATCCTTGGGAGGATGTTCATTTTTACTGCCTGGATTCTGCCCCACCATGAGACCATTAGGGGATTCCAACGTTCCAGATCCCTCTTTACCCGCTCCAGGAGTGGGGGAAAGTTCATTATGTATAGCGTCTCTATCTTCTGTGTCAAGGTTATGCCCAGGTATTTAATTCCTTTTTCTGCCATTTTTAGATCTAGTGTAGCCGCTATTCTTTCTATTTCCGCTCTTTCTCCTGCTAAGAGTAGAATCTCTGATTTATTCCTATTTATTTTGAGGCCCGATATTGCCCCGAATGTCTCCAATTCTCTAATTGCTGTGGTCAGTGTCCTCCCAGGGTCTGCTAGGGCCAGTAACAAATCGTCTGCGTATGCAATTACTTTGTGTTGTACGCCTGCCATATCTATCCCCGTAATGCGGGCTGACTCACGTATTCTGATTAAGAGTGGTTCTAGAAATATGGCATAAAGAAGGGGGGAGAGCGGGCATCCCTGCTTGGTACCCCTTGTTATTTTCACTGTGTCTGAGACCTCGCCATTAACGGCTATTCTGATTGTTGGGGAGTTGTAGTTGGCTTTTACCATATTTATATACCGTTCCCCGAATCCCATGCATTCGAGTGTTTTGAAAAGTATTGACCATTCTACCCGGTCAAACGCCTTTTCGGCCTCTAATGAGAGGAGGGCTGCCGGGGTGTGTGTAATCCCTGTTTTTTCTACTAGGTGTAATATTCTTCTCAAATTATCGTGTGTTTGTCTCCCTGGGATGAAACCTGATTGGTCGGTGTTTATTAAGTTGGGCAGTAGTGGGGACAGCCTAGTTGCTAGAAATTTAGTGTATATCTTGGCGTCCAGGTTAATTAGAGCTATGGGGCGATAGGAGCTTGGGAGGGATGGATCTTTCGTTGCTTTATGGAATACCAACACTTTTGCTTCGTTCATTGACTGGGTCACGTTTCCGCTTTCTTTGAAGGAGTTTAAGAGTCTCGTCATGACAGGGGTGAGTAGGTCTGCAAATTTTTTGTAGAATGGGGCTGTGAAGCCGTCTGGGATAGGTGCTTTGTTGTTTGGAAGTCCCGCTATTGCTTTCTTTACTTCTTCTTCGCTTATCGGGTTTTCTAATGCTTTTTTATCTTCTTCTGGGATTTTTGGGATGGGGAGGGATTGTAGATATGTATCTTGGTCGTTTTCGTTTGGGTGATATGATGTATATAGCTTTTGATAGAATTCTCTAAAGGCCTTTCCTATGTCATGGGTTCGTGTTTGGGGTTCACCCTGTGCGTCTCGAATGCTCATGATGGTTGTTGCTTTTTGTTTCTCTCGAAGCTGTCTCGCTAGATATCTGTCCGCTTTGTTGGCTTTTATATAGAGGCGTTGTTTAAGGTATTGGAGAGATTTCTCTGCTTCTTTGGTGCGCAGCATATCCAGTTGCCCTTGGACGTGTCTAAGGGCCTTCTTGAGACCTCTGGAGGGTTGGGATAGTAACTTTTCTTGTGTGTCCGTTATTTTTTTTCCAGTTCTTTTTCCCAGGAGCGTCTCTGGGTTTCTTTGGTGGCCTTCAATGCTATGAGGTGTCCTCTGATTACCGCTTTGAATGCTTCCCAAACTGTGCCCAATGGGATTTCTCCGGTGTCATTTTGTTTAAAATATTCTGTAATTTTCTCCCTTATCACTTCCCCCATTATCGGGTCTGTAAGAATGTCCTGTGGGAGCTTCCAGCGCCAGAGCCCACCCCCCTTCCTTGGGGTCGTCAAGTCCAGCCACACTGGGGCATGGTCTGAGAGTGAAATTGCGCCTGTTTCTATTCCTTGAATTTTGCCCATGAGGCCCACTGATACCCAGAAATAGTCTATTCTTGACATTGTGTTATAAACATGCGAGAAGTATGTGTAGCCCTTCTGTTGGCCCTTTAGTTCTCTCCACACATCACAAAGTGCCAGCTGGGTCATTTTATGTTTGAGGTGTTTGGAGGGGGCACCCTGGTTATGGGGACCCCCCGTGCTCCTATCTGTTTGGGGATGCCATGCTATGTTTAGGTCTCCTCCCAGAATCACTTCGCCCTTCGCAAAGCCCTCGGGTTTCTCCAATGCGTCTCAAAGGAAGCCATCTTGACCTGTATTGGGCGCATATATTGTAGCTAGGGTTAGGCAGCAACCCTCGAGTTTGACGTTAATAAATGCTAGCCTCCCCTCCTTATCCGTTAGCCTGTCTATTAGAGCTACATCCATGCCCTCTTTAATTGCTATCAACACTCCAGCCCTTTTATCATTGGCATTTGCTTACGCCCATATCTTGTACCCCCTGAGATGTATCTTCTGTTTGTCCTGAGCTTTTATATGGGTTTCTTGGAGTAGGAGAATGTTCGCCTTTTCCTTCCTCATCAAGGCCTCCACCTTCTTCCGCTTCACCGGGGAGTTCAGGCCCCTTATGTTAAATGTTAGGATTCTTAGTTTCCCCATTTTGCAGCGAGTTGTAGTGGATTTAACTGATTCCCAGATTTATAAGCTCCTTTCTTCTTCCGGTGTAACCCCTCCCCTCTACCCCCCCGTCCCCCAACTCCCCCCCCAACATTAAACCTTGAAACAAGTAACATCCCGAGGAGGGCCCGGATTCCTAGGGTTGCTAGGGCGTTGCGCCTATCGCTTCCGGCCCTCAAAACACTCGGTATAACTGTCGCGGGGGTTCCTAAATCCCGCATTTCCTCAGTCTACTCTGAGTGTCAGATTCCCGGCCTCCTTTCCGGGCCGCCGATTTGTACATTCTGCATGTATTTTTGTATATGCCTTTCTCTACCCGCTTTGCTTCTTTTTTTGTCGCACAACTTCCCAGCCTCTCGGCCTTTTGTGATATCCTCCGCTTGATTTGTTGGCCTGGCTTTCTGCCCCCTCTGTATGTATATCCATTATGTGTAGGCCATCGTCGCATGTGGTTACTCTTCTTTGTTTACCTTCCCAGGAGAACAGGAGGCCAAACGGGAATGTCCACTTGTATCGAATTTCTTTCGCCACTAGTACCTTGATAAGCGGTGCCATATCTCTTTGTTTCTGTAAGGTCACTGCGGCCAGATCTTGGTATAGATGGATTTCCACCCCGTTCATCCTTATGTGGTCCATTTGTCTGGCCCTTTTCAAGATCTGTTCTTTCTGTGTATATGAGGTAATGGCTGCTAAGACATCTCTTGGCCTTTCCCCTGGCGTCCCTGTTCTTTTCGGACCCACTCTGTGAACCCTGTCGATCCCTATGTCGGCAGTTTCTTGCTCCTCCAGAATGTCTCTAAACACTTCTTGGACCGCTCTTTTGAGGTCTTTGTCGAGTACCGATTCCGCCATGTTCTTTATTCGGATGTTTGATCTGCAGGACCGATTTTCTAGGTCCTCGGATTGGATCTCTAGGTTGTGGGTCAGCAGCACCAGGTGTTCCTGCGTCTCGCTAACTTGGCGTGTTTCATCTTCTAGGTTTTGGACGATTCTCTCTATCGTATCTGTTCTCTCTTCTAATTTGGCCACGTCCAGCCTTACCTCTTGGACCGCCTGCTTCATTTTGTTTCTCATGGTGGTGAATTGGTCCTGGACCGTGGTCATGAACTTCTCCTGTAGCTCCACGAACCATGTGTGCATATCTTCTCTTGTAGGAGGAGATTGGGATGAGTTGGGGTGGTTGCTGTCTCCTGGGGGGTCTTCCTGTGCCCTTCCTCTAGTATGAACCTGGGGTTCTGCCGACCACATTTGGACCAAGTTTGCATCTTGTTTAGATGATTGTGGGTTCGGGAGTGTAGAGCCCCCCCTCCCCTTTGTTTTTGACATGGCCTCCCGGGGGCTGCCCCTCTTCCAGGGCGAGGGGGGGGAGGCGCCGCGCGATCCTCCTGGGCCGTTCCCTCTGCTTATTGCCCCTTTGGACCGCCACCTGGTTAGGGTGGGCTGATGGGGGGTAGCTGTCTTGCGGTGAGGCGGGGGGGTGGTTGTTATGATGCCCCCCACCTGTCTCCTTTGATTGCTCTAGGGGGTTATCGCCGGTCGCCCCCTCCGCTCCGCTGTATAAGGTGGGGGGTGCTCCTTTACCCCCCTTCCGCCCCTCCCCCCCTCTCCACGGCCGGGCTGGTCAGCGCGGGCCCCGAGGGGAGATTTAAAATTGTTTTATTTATTTATTTATTTATTTATTTTTTGGGTGCCCCTCGGGGGTTAATTGCCTCCGGTGATTATTACTGGGGGTGGGAGCGGGGGGCGCTCACCTTCGCGCCTCCGGGCGACTGCTGGCGTGCGAGGAATCTAGCCCAGGCGTTCCGCTCTCCTCAGCGCCGAGCCTCGCGCTGCTCTCCTTGGTTCCCCCGCCCCTCCGCTGCTCGTCTCATCCGTGAGGGCCGGCCCTGTGGGGAGGCGTGCCGCCGCGTTCTGAGCGAGGGCTCCGGTCCACCCAGCTGTGCAGCCCCGGGCGCTCCGCTATGCCGAGGGTGCTGCCTCGGCCTCCGGCGACCCCCAGTGGGTTTCTCTCCTGCGCGGAGGCCCGCGATGTGCTCCGTAGGGGGAGGGGCGGCCACGTCTCTTCTCCCTCGATCCTCCGCGTCTCCTGATCACCGCAGCTGCTGGGTCGGGACTCGCCTGCCGGGTGTGTCTGGTGCTGGCCCCTTGACACGGGTATGTTTTTTTTGCAGAATTGGATGTATTTGTCCTTCTTTACTGTAGTTCTTGTTGCGGCCCGGGAGGAGTGAGACTTAAACTCGTCTCTCTGCCCCGGCGGCCATCTTTGATCTGCTCTTTCAGTACTTTATGAATGATGTTCTTCGGGAACTTATCGATGTCTGTGTCATTGTTTACATTGACAACATCCTGGTGTACTCTTCTTCAGAATCTGATCACAGAAAACATGTTAGGGCAGTTCTTTAGAAATTGCGCCAACACAGACTATTTGCAAAACTCGAAAAATGCATTTTTCATACCACAGAAGTTGAGTTTCTCGGATTCATCCTGACACCTCAAGGAGTCCGAATGGACTCGCAAAAGGTGGACGCCATCCTCAAATGGCCATCTCCTAGCTCAGTGAAGGGAGTTCAGAGCATGCTCGGCTTTGCCAATTTCTATCGAAGATTCATCCCGGAATTTTCCCGAACAGTCCAACCCATCACCGCTCTCCTAAAGAAAAACAAATGCTTCGAATGGACTCTTGAGGCCGAACAAGCCTTCCAGGACCTGAAAACCAAATTCACCTCTGCACCTGTATTGAAACACCCGCACCCAGATCTCCTGTACATAGTGGAAACCGATGCATCCAGTTCGGCCATGGGAGCTGTCCTGTCGCAAAGAGACCCAAAAACTAACCAACTACACCCAGTGGCCTTTTGGTCCAGAAAATGTTCTCCTCCTGAAATCAACTACGCAATTACCGATAAAGAGTTACTGGCCATCAAATCTGCTTTCAAGGCTTGGCGTCACTACCTTCTCGGGGCAAGACATACCATTACCGTAATTACGGACCACAGAAACTTACAGTATTTAAAGACGGCCAAAGCTCAATCTTCACGACAACTCCGATGGGCTCTATTCTTTGCGGAATTTGATTTTGTAATTACCTATCGCCTTGGCTGCAAGAATGGAAAAGCGGACGTCTTATCCCGGATTGGCATGGAAGAACCTAATTCGAGCTTAGAACCTGTTCCCATCATACCTGAGCAAAGAATCTTAGGCTTAACTTCATTGCAATCTATTGAGGACATCCAAACGCAAGTAAAACAACTTCTAGACTCTTCAACCTTACTGGAATGGAGTCAGAAGGGTCCTCATGACACCGTTAAGGATGACTTACCCTACTTCCAGGAACGGTTGTTTCTGCCAAGTAAAAAATTGCAAGAACTTGTTATTGCCCATCATCATGAATCTTTAATGGAAGGACACCCTGGTATCGCTAAAACGGAGGAAAAAATCAAACGTCACTTCTGGTGGCCTTCTTGGAGAAAAGACATAAAGTCTTTTGTTCTGTCTTGCGGAATTTGCGCCCAAAACAAGGCTCAAAAGAAAAGGCCAGCCGGCCTACTTCAACCCTTGGATATTCCACCGGCACCATGGCACACCCTGTCAATGGACTTTATAACCGACCTACCTCCTTGTGCTGGTTACAACACAATCCTTGTAATTGTGGACCTATTCACCAAAATGGCCCACTTTATCCCTTCAAAGGGTTTGCCTTCTGCTTCCACCTTGGCCAAGGAATTCCTGGAGAATATAGTTCGCATACATGGTTTCCCTTCCATATTAGTCTCGGATCGTGGAAGTCAATTTATCTCCCATTTTTGGAAGAAGTGTTGCCAACTAGCACAAATAGATGTGTGATTATCCACCAGCCACCACCCCCAGACCGACGGACAAACCGAGAGAACCAATCAGACTCTCGAGCAATATCTTCGGTGCATGTTACACCAATCCGAGTTAAATTGGAAAGACATCCTTTGGATCGCAGAATATGCATACAAAAATTCAGTGCATTCTGGAACCGGACAAACCCCCTTTTATACTTTGTATGGTCACCATCCTCGGACCTCTGACCTAGATCCACCTCTGACCCTGGAAATGCCCGCAGTAAATCATCTGCATTCCACAATAACCCGAGACTTCAAAGAAGCTGCAACTCATTTACAGTAAGCCAAGAAAAAGTATAAAGAAAACGCTGATTTGCACCGAAGTAAAACTCCTCCTTACCAAGTAGGAGACCAGGTATGGCTAGCAACTAAACATTTATCCCTCAAGGGCCCGCGAACCTTCAATCCCAGATTCATAGGATCTTATCCCATCAAGGCTATAATCAACCCAGTGGCCTTCAAACTGGATCTACCGTCCAACATGCGTATTCATCCAGTTTTTCATGCATCACTTTTGAAGCCCGTACAACCAGGAACCCGATTGTCCAAGCCTCCAGATCCAGTTCAAATTGAAGGGGAATTAGAATTCGAAGTTAAAGACATTTTAGACTCCAAGATGGTAAAGTCGAAACTCTTCTATCTTGTTGACTGGAAGGGATATGGACCTCAGGAGAGATCGTGGGAGCCTAGTAACCATGTCCACACACCTCGATTAGTAGAAAGGTTTCACCGGAGATTTCCGACCAAGCCAAAACCCCCGGAGGAAAGAACCTTGGGAGGGGCCTTGAGGGGGGGTACTGTCATGATGCCTACCTCCAAGGAGCCAGGTCCGACCCAGCAACCCCAGAGGCAGGCATCATTTCCCCAAGGGGAGTGCCAGCAGGCCCAAGCTGGGGCCCTTTGGACGCAGTCCTGGCGCCTTGGCCGCCAGGCTCATGTTGGACCTCTGTCCTTGCGCCTTAGGCGCCAGGCTCATAAAGCTAGCCATGTGTTCAAGTGTTTTAATGTGCACTTACCTGATGCAGACCATGCTGCCACATCCAGGCCCTCTTGAGGCCTGAATGGAACTACTTTACCTGTGGGACTACTTTCCACCCGGGTGTGGTCGGGGAAGGATACATACCTGATCGGAGGAAGGATACACACTTGGAACTTCTTCCAAAGCTATTTAAACCACACCCGATCAGCAACTCACGCTTTGCGTTGTTCTGCTCCTCGCAGCTGGACGCTCACAGTGTCAGCTCCTGCATCTGGACCTCAGCCACGCCTGTCAGTATCCTGGGTCACCTGCAAAGGGAGACAAAAGACCTTACCTGCTAAATCAGCACCACAGAGACATCACACCGACGATCCTGAAAAGGAAGACATCATTTTAAAAGCATTTCGCTACGATCGCTGCAGCGCTGCATTTCACTCACCTTTCCTGGACGCCACCATCTCAGCAGCGATCATCCGGATCCACAGCCACTTCCCAGAGCCTTGAGAGAAAAAGACAAGAACAAGGTGAGAGAAGGAAGGGAATAGGAAAAGCTCAGTTTCCTTCTAAGTCTTACCTGTTGGGTCATTCCCATTTCATTTCGGGTCTTGCCGCTTCCAGGCATCCGGACCCCGGCCCCTATGGGGAAAAAAGACAAAGACATTGAATGAGCGAATGCAAAGACATTACCTGAGCGCTCATCCAGAACTTACCTGTCATTTACTGGAACTGCACGTTTCACTTCGGGTCGGCGCCATATCTCCGGCATTCCGAACCCCGGCCCCTAAGGGGAAAAAGACAATGAACATTATTATTAAGCTTGGACTTTTGAACTTGCAACAGAACTTTTACAGAGCCTTACCTGAATAGTCAAGCTTACCTGAACTCCCATCAATCCTCAATCCAGTGAAGTAACTGGGTTTCAAAGCGCCCCTGCATCAGAAGCAGGATGGAGAGCTCATCCTTTCTGACCCTAAGGTGAGACTTCACAAGGAATTGTGGAAGGGTATCGTGGAGGGTTGGAAGAGAGTGGGAGGCTTGAGCATAACTCAGTCAGTAGGTAATACTCCCTTTTCACGCACAGGGGATTATCCTGCAAGCCGGAGAAGCCAGAGTAGAGGGGCCCTTCCTGTCCATCTCCAGAGTCCTGCGCTTCACCATTGAAGAAGCATCAGCGCTCGAGCCAGACCTGCGCCTCCGTGGGAATCAGGTGAGCGTTACAGAAGGTGCCAGTTGTGACGAAAAGATGGTGTCGGAAAAAAGGGGGTGCAGCCAATCGGCAACAGACTTATTGTGGCGCCAAAATAACTCAGGAAAAGTAGCAATGCCCATCAAACCGTTAGAGATAGTATTCCAGCAATTACACTTTCCAGCGCATAATACTAAACAACACATTGCAGCAGAGATACAGGAAGATTGGTTTGTGCCATGTCTCCAGGAACACATATCTAGATTGACAATGGAGTGCACGACGTGCCAAATATATAACTCTGGGATGACCCTACGGACACTCAGGGGGACAATTCCAAAACCAACAGGGCCCTTCAGAGAACTGCACATTGATTATGCAGACATGGGGGAGAGGTGTAATGGGGCACACTACATGATAGTGGTTGTATGTCCATTTTCCAGGTGGGTGGAAGCGGGTCCATGTGCGCGACCTGATGCTAAGAGCGCTGCAAAGTTCCTAGTAAGGGAAGTGTTCCCGCGCTGGGGAATTTGCGACGTAATTCGCTCAGACAACGGCACTCATTTTGTGAACGAGCTCTTCAAAGAAGTGACTGCGTTATTGGGAATAAAGCATAAACTCTGCTAGATTTATCATCCTCAAAGTAACGGCGTTGTCGAAAAGATGAACGGCCTGTTAAAAGGGAGATTGTCTAAATTGTGTTTTTCGTTGAAGAAAAACTGGATCTACTGCTTACCCCTTGGACTGTTTGAGCTGAGGAACCAGCCGAGCAAGGATCACCATCTGTCCCCGCACGAAATTGTGACAGGGAGACGGATGCACACAGCACATTCCCCACTGCGCCAACACTCAGATGCACACAGAAGCGCCACAATATTAGGAGATGAATTCACAGAGTACCTGAAGAAGCTAATTAGGGCAGCGCGTGCAATCTCAAGGCAGCTCTCCCCACCATTTACAAGGGAAGAAGGGAACACAACGGTGTCCTTTGCGGAACCTGAAACACAAGTACAATTAATGCCAGCAGAGTTCATTTATGTCCGGAGCTTTGTGCGCCGGTGGAATGCCCCAAGGTTCCATGGGCCTACGAAGTAGTATTTTGTACACCCACAGCTGTAAAGGTAAAAGGGCTCAGGTATTGGATATATTTGACAGATGTGCGAAAGGCATATAATAGTGTACAGGAAGAGGTGGACGGGGAGGCACAGACAACAGCAAACCAAAATAATGAAAATGATGAGTGAACATGAACAGATGAATGGAGGAGTGTAACTGATAGATAAAACTGTTTACGAAAGAATTCTATTACAGGTTATTGATCGAGATAAATGAAAAAAAAATGTGTTTAAGTGAAAATAGCGATGTAAAATATATGTATTGTCTGCTCCCTTCTCTGTGCAAACCCCCCCCAACCATCTCCCTTTTATGAGCTCCTGATACATACAGTGCCAACAAAAATGTTTACATGCACGTACTTAATGCACTTTTATATCTCAAACAGGAACTACCATGGCAACAAACGGGCAGCCTGCAACGAATAGATTGATTAGATATACAGACGTTTTAGCTGAAAGGTGTAGATATTCATATGAGTGTGGGTTGTCTGTATGCATTACATTATTTTTTACAATGCTGTTTGGCTTGGTTACTTATTGGTTTATAGCGTTCATCTCTACCGAGATGAACGAGGGGGGGAATAACGAGATTAATGTAACAAATAAAACTACAGCTGCGGATACTAAAGAAGGTGATTTTTTGAGGTGGGACGGATCTAAACTTGTATGGGGATATTACACAAAACCGCCCAATGTTGTTACCCCGCCAAATGAAAGAATGCAGGATAAAATGCAAAATAGCACAACTTCCCCGCCAAATGTCTCCGATTACAATGCCCGCAGTTTAAATGATCGCAACCCCTCTGTTATATCATGGATGTACAACACCCCCACTAGCGTGCCCACACATGTAACCACCCCCACAATAGAGAACATACTACCTGATAGAATAAAGAAAGAGAATGAAGAGATGGCGGTGAGATACACAGCATTATATGATGAATGGGAAAAGGGGGGCGGAGGGGAGAAAGGGGGACCTACACTGTTCCTCGCCCATGAAGCTGGGAGATATCTTAGAAATAGTAGGAGGAAAAGGGAGGTGGGAAGGAGAAAATACGACGAGTATTACGGGTTGGGACTCTACAAAATGGAAGACCCACGACACCTCCACCAGACAAATAAATGGTATGCAGACATGAGTGCAAAGGCAAAGCAAACAACAAATGAGAGTTGTTATGTCTGCTCCCTCATTCCCCATGCTTCGGGTACACCCAAAGTATTGCTGCCAAAAGAGTTGCCTATTGTGGATGCCCAATGTCTCCTTCATCTCACGTTGTGCAGAATTAAGAACACCTTCCAGGCACACGAGGTAACTTTTAAAATGCTGCAGAATGAGAAGACCTGCTACCTGAAAGCGGAAGGAGTGATATGTTTGGAAGAACCATTTTTTTATAATACAAGGGACATTATTTTCAGAAAATAAGTGGAAAGATGAAGAAATAATCTGCAAAGCTGAAGCGCTGTGAGGTGTGGCACAAAGAGAAACTGCAGTGGATAGAGAAAACATGCACACCAGTATGGAAAGAGCACATTTCAAAATTGACCTGGGTGACTGCCATTGAAAAGCCCTTCAAGCTACAGAAAGAAATAAACTATGAACTGTGTTTCAAGGGAAAGGGGAAAAATATCATGGGGGTAAACAAAAAGTGCAACAAGACCCTCACCATCCCGGATATGAGAAAAGGAACAGCGGCCCTCATGGACACTTATTTGGTATGTGGCAACCAGGCATACCTGCACCTCCCACAATCCTGGAGTGGCAGCTGCTCATTGGCCACCCTACATTCTGCACTAATGGTGATACCGGAAAGCCACATTGATGGGAGCAAGAAAATGCGAGAGACCCCTCAGCAGAATGAGGCCCAACCAACTGCAGAATCACAAGTATATGTCCTGTCTTCCGGTAATTAGGGGGAGATGCTGTCACGAAACGGACGATCGTCGAACTACATATCAAAAGCATCCTCAGAGCTACTGGCACAGATCCCGGACAGATATTGATTATTCAGCTCTGTAGAGACTTTCTTCGCCTCACTCATCCCCAGCATCCAGGCATGGGCAAATGCAAAATGGCTCCAAATTACATGCTGGGAGCTGATCCAGCTGGCGAATGACACTGAAGAAGGATTTAACGTAATAAAAGTGGAACTGCGAGCACTGCGGCTAATGACCATGCAAAATAGGTATGTCTTAGACCTGTTAACAGCGATGGACGGAGGTGTTTGCTGAAAAATTGGAAGTGCCTGCTGCACTTTCGTACCTTACGAAGATTCAGATAATGGTTCCTTATCCCACGTGATCGAAGCCGTACATAACCTAGGAGAAAGAATGAAAATGGAAGGTGGAGCAGAAGCAAGCACATGGTTCGACAACATCTTCTCTTGGGTCCCATCGTGGCTGGGAATGACTGTTAAATTTCTAATGCCGGCAGAAGTGTTCCTCCTTTTTATTTTTTGTATGTGCCAGGTGGGTCTTCGATGTTGTGCAAACGCAGTACCAAATGGTGCAATGATGATGGTGAAAATGGGCAACACTCGCGGTACGATACAAAATATGCAGGAAGTAGGGGTACAAACAGGAGCGGAAAACACATCAAGATTCCAGATGGTGCCCATATACAATAGAGGGGATGTACTAGACAGGCTATGGCACACTACAATTAAAGAGCCCCATGAACTCGAATGGTATGAGGAGGTGTGGGTGGATTTGGAAGGAGATGGAGGTTGTATATATATGACCTGCACCCTGGACGAGTATGCTAGAAGGGGAGAAAGCCTGCGAGGAGTTTGTAGGGCATGGATGCCCATAAAAGGCACCCTTGCATGGGATGAGGCTGTAGTTGAAGAAGAAGAACGCAAGAGGTTGAGGGAGTTACAGTATTCGTTACTTAAGTAACAAAAGGGGGGAAATGTATGGGAGGATAGGTCCAAGGGACCCCTCCTCCCCTGCAGCCCCCCCTTGTGGAGTCCATGGCTCGTCAGGGGTCCCCCCTGCCACTAGGGCCCAGGTGGTGGGTGAACCACTGGCTGAAAACATTGACCAAACATGCTGTATTAAGCTAGGCCCTGGAAACCATTTTGTGAAATCAAAATGGCATGAGCCCTGTGCGCCGCAGCGCGGCCCCCACCCTTGGAGAGTTCTCACTTGTCCCCGCGGCCGCAGCTCCCTGGCAGATCTGCTGAGAGCCCGTTCCCACGAACAGACGGACATGAGCTAGTGCTAGATGGAAACACTGTAACATTCACCTTCCGCAGTGTATCACTGTCCTCAGTATGCCCCAGCCAGCAGGGCCGGGGTGGAAAAGAACTGTAAAATGGTCCCCCGACAAAAGTAGAGCCCCTAAATACTAATGAGCAAACTGCCTGTGATGAAACTCTTCTCTCCATGACCTTTTTGATTAAAACATGTAACCTCCATGAAGATGGCAGAATGTGTGTTTATATGGCATTATGGTTGAAGTACCCACATCCCCGTAGCTATGCGCAAATGGTAAAAGTGTCCCGGGGTTTTCATGTTATATGTTTTGCCGAGAAGAATGCACTCCAAGGTCCTATGCCATAACTGAACTAATGCTGCTGGAGTGCAAAGGAAGACAAGTGCAACCACATTGGGAGCTCATGTAAATTGTGCACGAAAATGCACAAAATGTATTTGAATGTCCAAGCTCACCATGTGTCACTGCCATCAGTCTCATTGGCCAGTTGTTCCTGCATGCTCCACCAACCTTACTACTACCTCGTTTACCGTGCATGCATAGAAATGTAACAAAATGTTGTGGTTGTTAAATACTTTACATATAGTTATCAATTGCAAAATGGGTATAGGTAACGCATTTGAAATGGCCATGTAAAGGCACTAACAATGTAGAAAACATAAGCTTTGAAAAGACTCAATGAGTATTGTACATTATATGAATGTTTATGCCTCTTCCACATAATCTGCAACACACGAGGAAAATACCATTGTGGGCATATCCAAGGCCATTCCCCCTTCCTCCCCATTGAAGCCTGCCAGACGGAAAGCAGAGGCCTGTGCTTCTCTGCCTCACCTCCCCCATTTTGGCTGGAGCCGCTTCAAGCATTCACGTTCCCCCGCAGCTCCCAGGGCCGCGGCCAGCCACCTGAATTATTTACAACCCAGCAGTAAACCCTGGCCATAAACGCAGGCCAGAAGGTGCCCTTTCTTAGGCTCCACGACCCACCAGCTCACCCCAGGTTAATGGCCCCTGTAAAATTAGGACACCCAATATTATAGCAACACTGTAGGAACACATTCATAATGACTTCTAACGAGACATGATAACTTGGACAGCTCGCCCCTTGCCCTGAGACCCAACCTCGCGACCTATGATACCCGGTCAACAGGACGATGGTAACCATGTATTGATGTATTACCAAAGGACCCCACTCTAGGTGCATTCCTCCTGTATTGCATTAACCTGTAGAATAACCTATTGGAAGATTTACCGGGGAAGATAATATTGCAATATTGAATGAATGCGGTGTGCGTGGCCTTAGGGCAGAAAGCCAAGAAAGACGTCCATCAATGACACTGGCCACGCCTGGCACAACAGCACCGCCCGGATGAGCCCAGCTGACCTGCCCGGCCCACGTTGGCAACCAGTGATGTCCGCCAACCACGGCGCACCACATCACAGATGCACCTATAGTTAGTCGTTGCCACCCAATCCCCATGAACATGTGCCCCCTATAGTGTGTAGGTTCTTATGACATATTTTGTAAATATATACGCCTGTCTTTGCTAATGTCAGACAGAGCGCTCTCAGAGTTTGCAGAGTCCTTTGCATGCCCTATTTCGACTTATATAAACTCCCATTAAGCTCACCCGCACTTTGCCTTAGCCTTATTCCCTCTGGGAGAGTTCATTATTGTCTCTCATTGGGGAGAGGATCGTGCTAACAGGGGGACGCTCGGCATCACTGTATATAATCGCTTTACCAACTATTTGAGCAGTGCTCAACCCTCTTCGCCTTCCATCCTGACATCCATAATATGTAAGTTTGTTTGTTGTCTTTTAGTATTACTGTCTTGTAGTGCTCAGTTTATACTGTATGGAGTCATGTGTTAACCTCCTGCAAGGCACAACTTACCCAAGTTCTGTTCACCTTAGTTTCTTACAAAGGTGTGGATTTGCACCTTTTCAATGACCGATGTCTGTGTACCTAGATGAGTTTGAGCCTGATTGTTATAGTATGATACTGGTTGTTTATGCATAGCAGCTTGTTAGGATACACATTAACAAACACTTTTTCATGCTCACTGATATCACTAATATCACTGTGCAATCAATGCATCCCTTGGCCATTTAGACAGCCCATAGATTATATGGTTATTTATTTTCTCCCTTACTGACTTCTATTATATTCAGCTGTTCCCATCCCCACCCTCTCATCAGTATGGCTCTTCTCTAGACCTAATCTTTTCCTCACTGCCTTCAGCCAAACCTGTGTCTTCTTGTCCCTTCTATACCTCTGATCACGTTTTACTTTCCCTTTCTCTCTCTGCCCTTTCCCTTTCTACTACTTCTCCTCCTTCACCTACTTTTACTTGTCATAATCTTCTTTCCTTTGACTCTGTATCTTTTCTCTATTTGATACACTCTTCTCTTCCATCTAGTCCTACTTTCTCTTCTTTGTCTCCTGATGTGGCTGCTTGTACCCTCCATTCTACTTTGCTGTCTGTACTTGATTCTGGCTCTCCTCTTTGTTATTTTACTCCCACTCTTATTTTTCGGTTATTACTGCTTCTCTTTCTCACCACCCTCGTCGTCTTCTCCAACTTCTCCACAACATCCTGACTCCTAAATCTCCTGACCCATACCTTATTTCATCCTCTGACTTTGCTAGTTACTTTACATGTAAAGTTGCTAATCTACATTCTGCTTTAGCTTCTTTTCCCACTCCTCCTATTTCCTCTTCTTCCAGTTCACCTTCATACTCTTTATCCTCATTCTCTCCTCTTACCGATTCTGATACTTCTGCCCTTCTTACCGGTGCTTATTCAACAGTATCTGCTTCTGATCCTCTTTCCTCTTCTCTTATTCCACATGTCTATCCCCATCTTCTCCCTTATCTTACTTCACTCATTAATTATTTGCTTTCTAACTCATGTTTCCCAGCTACCTTTAAGCATGCTCTTATTCGCCGATTCTAAAAAAAAACAGCTCTTGACCATTCCACTCCTGCTAATTTTTGCTCAATTTCACTTCTTTCCTTTCTCTCTAAAATTGTTGAGCGGGCTTCATATGCTCAGGTTGCTAGTTTCCTAAATCTTAATTCTCTTCTGCCACCTCTTCAATCTGGTTTCCGTCCTTCTCATTCTACTGAGACTGCTGTTTTGCATGTCTCCTACTCTCTTCTCTCTGCTTATCATTCTAAGCTCTCCTCTATACTTATTCTTCTTGATCTATCTGCGGCATTCGATACTGTTGATCACACGCTTCTTATTTCCTCCCTTTCCTCCCTTTCTTCTTTGGGTATTATTGGGTCTGTCCTTGAATAGTTCTGCTCCTATCTTTGTCGGCAGTCCAATTCTGTAACTTGGGCTCGACACATCTCTTCCTCAGTTCCTATTCTCTACAGTGTCCCTCAAGGTTCTGTTCTTGGTCCTCTCCTTTTCTCTCGCTACACTGCCCCGCTCCCTGCTCTTATTTCTTCATTTAATCTTTCCTTTTATTTGTATGTAGATGATACACAAATCTTTCTCTCATTTTGTTCCTTTGACTATATTCTGCATTTCACTGTATCAACTCGCCTTTGTGCTGCCCAAAACTGGATGTCTTCTCATTTTCTACACCTCAATCCTTCTAAGACTGATGTTCTGTTTTTTCCGGCTTCAACTACTCTTCCTCCCGCATCTCTCTTTTTTCCTCTTTCGTTTCTGGCCTTTTCCCCTTATGCATGCAATTTGGGGTTACCTTTATCACTCGCTTTCCTTTAAACTGCATATGTCTTCTATTACTCGCTCTTGCCGCTATGTACCTTTTAACATCCAGTGTGCTCGCCCTATCTCTACTTTCATTCTACTAAACTTCTTCTTTTCTGACTGGTCTTGTCTTGTATCGACTAATGCTCTTCTCTTCTTTTTGGCCTTCCTGCCTAACGTCTTCTTCCTCTCCGATCTGTTTATAATTACTTGGTTCATCTTCTCTTCTCTTTTCTTTACCTTTTCGCTCCTCTATCACATCATCTTTACTGTCTATTTCGCTTCTTCCCTTTGAATCAAGTCTTCTCTACCATTTTCTTTCTATTGTTTTTCAATGTACTCACGGGTTGGCTCCTCCTTATCTTTATTTGCTAAGCTTGTTCTATTCTCCCTCAACTCTCCGATCACAGAATCTGCTTCTCCTTGCTGTCCCTGAACCTCCCTGTGCTTCTTCCCATTTCCGATGTTTTGCCATCTTAGCCTTTAAACACTGGAATTCTCTCCTTCTCTCTATCCACTCTTGTTCATCTCTTTGTATTTTTCAATCTAACCTGAAAGGCCATCCACTCTCCCTTCTTTTTACTTTTTTTTAATGTATTATTATTGCATTCGTACAATATATGCAACAGTATATAATCTCATTTTCCACAATTCAACAACATAAAATAACACAGTTTCCCATCTAAGATAATACCTTATTTAAAAACTTTATAACATCAAAATCTAAAAAAGCCTTCTGACTTGATAAAATTTGATCCCATATCTCCTCTGTGGTAAGAAACCATTCACAAAGTACAAACCTCCCAAACGTCTCCACATGAAGCTCTTGGAGATTTTTACACTCAATTACTAGGTGCAAAATTATTTCTACTGCTTGCGTACAATGTTCACATAATATATTGCTTCTTTGAATTTTTGCTCTTGCTCCCATTGCTTCTTTAGTAGGAAATAAAATCATTTAAAATCACAACATGTTCTCTCTATGCGCTCTAGACGGGTGCTTTTCAAGTTCAATGGGAGCGCATTAAAAGCCTTAATTTCATATTTAAGATGATAAAATAATTGATCATTCATAGCCGAAGCCCGATTTGTTATCCAGTCTAATTCAAATAGTTTATTTTTTACCTTAAGAGAGTAGTCTAACAAATCCTCAACAGACATGTTAATCGAATTCAAACTAAAATAGCTTGTTGTTTCCATAGAGTTAAGAAATTGCACTTGTCGTTACCTAGTACTACATGGCGTTTTCCAAACAGACTATTTTCCGGGGGAATTAGCAGTTTCCTAAGAAGTTGCAAAAGCCTCCAGTTTGCACGTGCTGTTAGTGAAATAAGCTCCAACTTATGTCTGATTATAGGAACAGGAACCTCTTGCGGTAATGGCAAGGTCTTTCTCTAAAGGAGTCCCTCCATCAAGTCCCAATTAGATGGCAGCAAACCGGATTCCACCCCATACAATTGTCGAGAAATTGGGCCTCATTACGACCCTGGCGGAAATCGTGGCGCCAAATGCACCATGGAGCACGGCGGAAAGCTGCCGATAGCGCCATGGGGGTTGGCGGATTTACCGCCCCATTCCGACCTTGGCGGGGCGGTAAATCCCCATTCCCCATTTTACCCTTCCCCATTCCCATTTTTGCCCCATAGGGTATAATGGGAGTGGGGAAGGCGTTAATTACGCCACCGTAAAATACGGTGGCGTAATTAACAACAAGGTCCCGTAGCGCCATGGATTTCTCCGCCCGGAAAAACCAGGCGGAAAACGCTCCATGGCGCTACGGGAACTCGTAGTAGGGCGGACGGGTCCGCCGCGAATACCGCTGGCGTAAACCCACTCCGCCAGGGTCGTAATGAGGCCCATTGCCTTTTTGGTGCTAATACTTTATTAAAGGAATCGCTGAGTACCCTCCAAACTTTCTATCAAGCATGCGTAACATGCGGTGAGTTCTCAGATTAGCCTCTTCTACTCTCTTTGTCCTACTGGTGTTTTTATAAGAGAGCCCAAATATTTAAAACACTGTACCACTTCCACACCAGGTTTATCAATAATCCAACTGCACATCTGCTTCACCTGCTTGGTACCATTTAGAACTAAAATGTTTGGCTTATTTCCGTTTAAAATCAGGTCAAAACTCTTCATTAAATGCCGAAAGTGCATGCTGCAAACCAACAGAAGTCAAATAAAAAAGAACAATGTCGTCTGCATAAGCTAAATCATTTAAGGACACCCTCCCAAGTTTACGGAGAAAGGTAAAACTCTTGTGCAAAATACCACTCAAATCAGAAATATAAATATTAAATACAAATGGCACTAAAACACAGCCTTGCTGAAGGCCGCAATACGTAGGGATCCACTTTGTAAAATTGCCAGCTTGATCCAAGCAAGCTTTTATCCTTGTGTCTGAGTGCAGGGCTTTAAGAATACTCAGCAGACCGTCAGGTCATCCTAATTTAGCCAATTTTTACAACAAGGGCTCCTCTATTAACGCAGTCAACAGCCTGCGTGATATCCAAAAACACACAGTAAATTGGTCTTTTTTGTTTTACCGACTGGGACTGCAAAAGATGAATAATATTTAATGAGGTACCAATATTGGTTTTAAATCCGAATTTCTATATGTCCCACACCCTATTATGGCAACCCAACTCTGAAGCTTTTTTAAAAGTAAAGAGCCACACATTTTACTTGCCAAATCTAAAAGGGATATGGGGCAATAATTTTTAGGAAGCATTCTATCCCCATGCTTATAAATTAAAACAATTGCAGCTCTTCTACAAGATGATGGAATAATGCCCAACGAAATTATATTAGAAAATAGCCCCCACAAAATAGCTGACCATAATAAGACATTCGATTTAAATGTCATGTTTGATAAGCCATCAGGGCCTGGAGCACTTGAGGCTTTAGATGTTTTAATGAGTGTTTGGTTAGCTTCAAGGTCAAAATTCATAAAGTCAGACCACCTCACTGTACTCTTAAATTGTACGCCAAACCCATCTCTTGCAAGTATAATTGCGTAAAGTGATTTTCCCACCTGCCAGCCTCAATCTGTTGAACCCGTAGCATAACTTGCAAATTTGGGGCTTTCACCAACCTCCAGAAGGCGGTGGAATCCCGACAATTTACTGTTTGTAGCATTTTTTCTGCATCAGCAATATATAACAGGGCCCGAGGACTTTTCAACCAATTTGTATAGCAACATTTCAATTCCTTCACTTGATCTTTATAAATTTTTCCCGGCTTCCCACTTTCCTTATTGCCTTATTCAAGAGGTGCTTTCTTTCACGTACTATCTCATCGTAACTGTGTCTGCAAGGATGGGGCGCCTTGGATAAAGAAACATCTGATCTAACAATAAGCAAGCCTTTAACAATTGCTGGACCATCTTGTCATAGCCAGGCGGATTTAACAGATGTTCTTTAACATGATTGTCTCAAGATAATATTGCGTGATCAAGGTGAGGCGCAAACCCTGGTTTCCACACAAGAACGTGATTCCGGGGATTAACTTCCACTACTACCTCAGTTACATTTCCTAAGTCCTGCACAAGGTCACGAGCTAAGGACACTGTAAGCAAGCTATGATAACTTCTCTGCACATCAGTCACTTTAAAATTCATACATAGAGAGTACAAACCATGAGATAAGAAAATATAATCTAAAGTTGATTTGAAATCATTATTTTGCCATGTAATGTCTGGAGGAGATTCGCCTATAAAGTTCCCATTTACCTGAAATAGGCTTGCAAGACTTCCCGAAACAGAGCCCCTCTCTCTAAAGCTAGGGCAGCAAGACCTACCCTTTCCTCAGCCATGTAAAATTGGGAGTCCAAATATTCTGAGTTAAAATCACCCAATATTACGATATTACCAAGATCCTCATCTCTTACCTGTATAAATAAATTAGCTAGGCAATCAAGACAATCTGTCTGACTCCCTCTTTTAGGGTTAAAATAAATAACTGAGCACTCTTTCCCTAGCAACCTACTTGTCCGAGATAGGTTTACCATTTTAATATCCTCCCTCTTTATCTCCATTGATGTCATATTTAAACCTGTATTATTTTTTAAGGCACATATTAGGCCGCCATAAGGGCGCCCCTGCCTAACCCTGTTTGGCATTGGTATAGCAGATTGTAAAACCATCTATAATTGTGGTGTGGACAATCCAAGTCTCCTGGAGCCAAACAAGAGTGAAACCCTTAAGAAAGACTAAGCTAGATGATAAATGTGAGTGACCCCTACAGTTCCAAGAAGCAATAGTTACTGGAGCCGTTCATGGACTAGCTGCGCCCACAGTTCTTCCATGCAGGGTATTTAGAATAGAGCTCCAAGTGTATGTAGGTCGACTGGAGCTAGGTTCCAAATCAAAGACCCAGCGGTTCATTCTGGGAGCTGTCTTAGTGCTGATTTTCAAAGGAAACCACTGGACCAACTAATTTTTAAGTGATAGAAGGAAGTTACAGCATCTGGGGATTTCTTTGACCATTTTTGATTTAAGGCCGGGTTTACATCAAAGACCAATGATAACAAGGCTTCTGCATCTACAAATACCATATTTCTCAACATGCGAAAATAAAAGTTTCGCTTCACCAAGTCTGTTCTATTATCCAGAGGGAACTCAACCAATGCTATATCTTTTTTTTTAAAACTTTGTTTTATTGACATTTTCATAATATAACAAATAGGCGCAAGACATTTTTACAAGTTGTGCAAATAACTGGCCCAGTAACCCCCCTCCCCCTCCCCAAACGATCCCGCCCCCCCAAAAAAAAACCTAGTCCCCGTAGAACCTTCTTGCTGGGGAGCCACGTTGAAAGCTCCGAATGTCTGGAGCTCAAGAAAGAGCAAGAGTGTTGACTACGTGAATGACTGATTATCCACCATCGTCCCCTGGGCCGTGGGCCATGTCCACTCCTTGTTCCCCCCCTGAGGATCAATGCACATCCCAACCCCATATCTGCTGTACCCCGTACCAGTTTGCTTGGAATGAGCCCAAGTCATTGTTCATCATTGCCGTCAGTTTATCCATCAGGAACATGTTTTTGACCTTTTATAGCCAGTCCTCCTTCGAAGGGGTCTCCGGGCTCTTCCATTTCTGGGCCAGTGCAACCCTTCACGCCCTCAACATTGCTTCCCACATTCTAGGGTATCAGGGTATGTCGTGTCCTCCGGGGGGAGGACCAGCAGCATTGTCAGAGGGTTCTGGGGGAGAAGCTCTTCAGTAACTTCGGCGATCCAGCCCCTCACCTGCTCCCAGTATTCCTGAGCTTTCAGGCAGTGCCACCACATGTGCCCTCTCGTGCCGACCTGGTCACATCCCCTTGGGCATGCGGGGGACACTCCCGTGAACATTTTAGACAACTTCACAGGATCTCTGTGCCACCCCTGTAGGATCTTGAAGTTGTGTTCCATGTCCGCTGTGAATAAGTTCCCATGGAAAGCTATTTTAAATATCCTCGACCATGCGTCTTCCGAGATCTCGTCCCCCACTAGGTCATTCCAGAAAGTGCGGAACCCCCTTCTTTCCCCCAGGTTAACCATGTTCAGTAGTCTATAGATCCCTGATACTGCACCCTTCCTGGAGGTTGCCGAGTCCAGGAGTTTCTCGAAGGGGGTCAGCTGTCTTTTCAGGTTCTGGCCCCAGGCCTGGTCACATAGGATTCCCTTCAAGCGGATGTATTCAAATATGGAAAGGGACCCCTGACCGAGGGCGTCTCTCAATTCCTCATATGGTCGGAATTCCCTCTCCCTAAACATTTGCCCCGCCCACTCCATCCCCAAGTCGGACCACGACTGGGCATTGCGGAACCCCCTGCTTCCCAGTTTGAGGGGGTGACCTCAGAGCGATGACATCGGTGACGGCCACAACGTTAGGTGTGCCGTCTGGGGACTTTCCCTCCAGATTGTCCAAAGAACTCCCAAGGTTGGATGAGATTTGAGTCTGTTCGGGATGGACTTGCTAGGGGCCCACAGGAGGTCCCGAATCTTTAGTGGGTGGGCGTCCATATCCTCTAAGTAGGACCAGTAAGTGCTCATCCCCTCTTTCATGTGTTCCAGGAGGACACGCAGCTGGGCGGCCCGGAAGTAAAGTTGAAAGTCTGGCAACCCGAACCCTCCCTCCTCCCTCGGTAAGGTCAAGACCTTATTTGCGGTCCTCGGGGTCTTGCCCTGCCATATGAACTCACGCACCGCATTCTGGAGGACCCTGAAGGTCCGGTTGGGGACAACTGTTGGGAGGGCGGTGAAAAGATATAATAATCGCGGGAGAATGTTCATCTTCACTGCCGTCATGCGGCCGTACCAGGACAGGATCATTGACCTCCACCTCCTTAAATCTACGGTGTCTCTTGACACTACGGGGTCGTACTTGGCAGGGGCAAGATTGGATAAGTCCCGGGTGAGGAGGACTCCCAGGTATCGAATGGAGGCCTTCCCGACTGTTATTCCTTCCAAGCTGTCCAGAGGGTCTAAGTCCGGGTTCCGGGTTCTCATGGGGAGCAGGACTGATTTGGACGCATTGATCCTGAGACCTGAGAAGCGCCCGAACGCGGTCATCAGTGACAGAAGTGGGGGAAGCGAGGATCTCGGGTCAACCAGATAGGCCAGAATATCGTCTGCAAACAGGGAGAGCTTGAATTCCACCTCCCCCCTCCTAATCCCCTTAATCTCTGAGTGTGCTCTGACTGCTATGGCCAGCGGTTCCATGGAGAGGACATAGATTAAAGGGGAGAGTGGGCATCACTGCCTTGGCCCCCGCGAAAGGGGGAAGGGCTCCGACAACCCACCATTCACTTGGACTCTGGCCTTTGGGGCCCTGTATAAAGCCGCCACCCAATCCCTGATGTGTGGCCCAAAGCCCATTTTCTGGAGGGTAAGTTCCATGAATCTCCACTCCACCTTGTCGAACGCCTTTTCCGAATCTAGGGACAGGATGCTCGCATTCAGATCTGACACCTGGGCATAGTGCAACAAATCTATAGTTTTCTGGATATTGTCTGAGCCCTGTCTTCCCCTAATGAACCCCACCGGGTCTCCGTGGACCAGTTTCGGTATGACCCCCTCCAAGCGCCCCCCAATCACCTTGGCTAGAATCTTTACATCGGCATTCAATAGGGAGATGGGTCGGTAGGAGGAGCATTCCCTGGGGTCCCTGCCATCCTTGGGGAGCACCACAATAATTGCCTCCATCATGGAGTCCGGGAGGGACCCCCCTTCCAGCACCGCGTTAAACACTTTTACCAGGTGGGGAGAAAGGGTCGAGCGAAACCTTTTGTAGAAGTAGACCGAGAAACCATCTTCGCCCGGGGAAGTTCCCACCTTCATCCCACTTATCGCGCGCTCCACCTCGTCCTCGGTCACAGGGCCCTCCAACCCCTCCGCCATCTCCCTGGTCAAGGCCGGGATCTGGATCGAATTCAGGAACCCCTCCATCTCCGCCTCAACCCCCATTATATTCAGACGAATATAGTTTCTCATAGTATCGGCAGAAGGCCATTGCCAATGTGGGGTATATCATAGCCCACCTTTCCCGCCTCGTTCTTTATCGCTTTCACTAATCGGCTTCTCTGCACTTCCCTCAGTTTCCAAGCCAGAATCCTATCCGCCCTGTCCCCTTTTTCGTAGTACTTCTGTTTGATCAGTTGAAGACTCCTTTCTGTCTTGTGGAGGAGAAGATCCTTCAGTTGGAGTCTATAATCGTCCAGGGCGGCCACCTGGTCGCGGTCTAGGGGAACCATGGGAAGACCCCCAGGTTGGAGTGGGGCGATTTTCTCCCTAAGATACCTTTCCTCGGCCTTCCTTTCCCTTTTTTTCTGGGCTCCCATTTTGATCAAGATTCCCCGTAGGGTCGCCTTAAAGGCGTCCCAAAGGGTGTGTAGACCTACCTCCCCGTTGTCATTGAGTTCGAAAAATTCTGTGATGACCTCGAGGACCTCCTGGGCTAGGACTTCGTCCTTTAACAGGGAGTCGTTGCACTTCCATCTCCCCCTGCGTTCGCTTAGTCCCCCCCTTGCTATAGTGACTCTGACCAAATCGTGGTCAGACCAGGGGACGGGGTTGACCCTGTGGCCTGAAATAAAGGGGTGTAGGGTCTCGTCCACCAAGATGTAGTCTATCCTGGGGAACAACGTGTGGATGGCTGAGTAATATGTAAAAGAGGGGGAGTCCGATCTGGGGACGGGGATCGTGTCCATCAGACCCAGTTCTAAGTTGACTCTTTGAAAATTACGTGCCATGATCTCGTCTGCTGCCCTGGAGGACTGCGGACCTACACGTTTCCTGTCCGAGGCAGGGTCTAGAACCATGTTGAAGTCCCCCCCACCACCACTGTGCCATGGACGAAGTACTTGAGTTTGTCCCCCACCTCCTCCCAGAATTGGCCTTGGCCTTCGTTTGGGCCATAAATGACGGCTAGGGTCAGTGGGGCCCCCTGCAGGGACCCCCGCACCATCATGTAGAGACCCTCTGGGTCTTTCAGCGTGGCTTCATTCTCGAAGCCCACGTGCTTCGCTACTAAGATGGCCAACCCTCTCTTTTTGCACTTGTGGGATGCACTGTAAACCTCGCCAATTCCCCCTCCCCACAGTTTGGGCTCCTTCCCCCACGGCCAGTGAGTCTCTTGCACGAAGAGGAAGTCTAGGTGTGCCCTTCTAAATTCCCTACAGACCAGGGACCTCTTAGTGGGGGTATTTAAGCCACGTACATTAAGTGAGCCCACACCCAGGGCGGGCAGACTGTCAGCCATGATCTCTATGTTCCTCTCTCTCGGTCAACGTCTTCCCAGGGCTCTTCCCCGCGTGCTCCGTTATTTCAGCTCTGTGTTCCCCTTCTCCCCCCACCCCCTCCCCCGGGGTGGGCCTAAGACAAAACCCCAACTGCCCCCCCTCCCCGAACCGTAACTGAACTTCCCCAACTCCCGTGTTCCCCCCACCCCCTGCCCTGGCGTCCAGCCAAGTAGTTCTGCCATCGCTGGTTTTTGGCCGAACCACCAGCCTGCCCACCTCGGCCAGGCAATCTGCATAAGAAGCTCATCTCCTTGAGCCCCCTAAGATCCCCCCGTGGCTGTGATCCCTCTATGGACCCCACCTACTTGCTGATCGTAGGGACGTTGTTAGTAGTGAGTCCTCTGAGTCTGCGTCCCTCCGACCAGGGCACTCCAGGGAGCCCCCGTGTTCAGCCCTCGGAGTCATTACGTTCTCCGTCCTTTGATGGGGAGGGGGTGTTCATTTTCCTGAATTTCCTCGCACCGGTGCGCCTTCTCCTCTCACCGGGCGGACCAGATCCACTGGGTCTACCATGCTCTGGCCCCGTCGGGCCCCTTCGGGGGTTCGTGTCCACCGTATACTCTTGTGTGGCTCCCCTTATGTCCTCTTCCGTGATCAGGGTCGATCTTTGGCCCATGTATTAAAAAGTCAGGGAGAAAGGGTAGCCCCATCTGTAGCGCACTTCCTTTCCCTTAAGCACCTGTGTAAGAGGGCGGCACATTCTACGCCTCGCCAGCGTATAGGCGGAGAGGTTTTGGTATATGGAGACCTGGGCGTTGTTATAGGTGATCGAATCGACCGGGGGGCACCGGCCCTGCCCCCCGCCCTGTGCACCCTGTCGAATGTTAGCTCAGTTGTCGTCTCCTCCGCGAACAGGAGGGTGATGATATCTCGTACAGCTCGGGTGACGTCCCTCTCCATTTCCCCTTCCATCCTCCTCTCCCTGTTTTCGTAATCATCCATCTGCCGGGCCCTTTCCTCGTCCCTCTTCTCCAGGGCCTCCAGCCTCATGCTGTAGCGTACGTCTTGGACTGCTGTTGAGGATTGGTTGGATTCGACCTGTAGCAGTCTGTCCTCGATCTTATCCACCCTTTGGTCCATTTTCTCAAATTTTTGGGCAATGTCGGAGCGCATGTCCCTGATTTCCTGTAATATCGAGGCGAAGCCCCTTTCCATTGCCGCCGAGGAGGGGGCTGCGTCCCCAGATTGGGCCATGGTCCTTTCACGGTTCGAGCCTATGTCACTTCTTACAACCTCTTGGAAGCGGTATCTCTGTAAGGCTTCCCTCCAGCTCATGTGGTACTTTCCTGTGTCCTGCCGTCTGGATCCCGCGGCCCCGGCGGGGGCAGGGGGTCTCCTGCTGGCCAGTCCCTCCTTGCTTGGGTTGTACGCTCCTCAGATGCCCCGAAGGGGGTGTCAAAGTCCGGGGGGGCGGGCACACGCCCCACCTGTTCCCAGGCGGGGGCCTCTCACCCTTTCCAAACACCTTGTGGTAATCTGAGGCCTCCTCTGGTCTCCCTATGGGGGGGCGGCGATCCAAGGGGGCCCCACTGTCCAGGCCTAAAGGGCTCTCCCTGCAGAGCTGGGGGGGGGGCACCGTGGCTCACGCCCCAGGGCTCATCTGGGGGGGGGCACTTCTGGGCGGGCACACGCCCCACCAGCAGCTGGCGGGGGCCTCGCACCCAGGTCGCCCCCGCGTCATGTTGTGCAGGCTCTGTGTCCCAAGGGGGGGGTCCGGAGCCCCCAGCCGGAAATCCACACTGTTCACCCTCGTGTTCCCGGGCTCCTCTCCGCTCAAGCGGGGGTGCAGAGTAGCCCCCGCCCCGTCGTCTGCTCACCCGTGGGGGGCGAATCCCTGGCCTTCGGACTTCGCCGACTCCGCTTCTCTGGATTCCGGCGGGCCGTGGGCGCCCGCGATGAAGACTCCCGGGGGGAGACAGTCCCGATCCCTCCTCTCACTCCCGAAGGGGGGGGGCGGCCGGGTCCCTGGAGGCGCCGCTCCAGATCCCCGGATGCCGGCATGTGCTCGCCTCCTGGCCGCAAAGGAGATCTCAGCGCGTTGCGCTCTGGCTCGGGTTGTGGGGGGAGGGGCGGCGGGAGCCGACCCAGGCTCCGCGGCCGCGTCTCCGAAGTCTCGGGGGCCCGGACCCCGACCTGGTCGCTCCTCGCACACTGGGGGGGGTAGTCGCGGGGAGGGTGAGGGCTGGTCGGGTGGCGAGGCCGTGCGCGCCCGAGGAGGGACCGCTTCTCTTGCGGCGCCGAGGCCGTTCGGCCCTGCTGCGTCACCCGCCCAGGAGCCACGGGTTACGAGCTCCGGCTCCCCGGGGAGGTCAAGCTCCATTCTTTCGCTCGTTTGGGGGCCGGGGGGGTGCCGAGTCAGTCTATCGAGTTGGACTTGCGAGGGGGTCTCGGGGGGGGGCTCAATCCCCTCGGATTCCTGGGCTTTGGCGGGAGCTGTGCACTCAGGCAGCCATTGCCTGTGCGCCCCCTGGTGGCCTCCCCAATGCTATATCTTTTGATGTAATTAAACACAGATTCGGGATAGCAGAAAATAACTGTAGAACATGTTGTCAATCAGAAGTACACCATTACCCTCCGGAAAAACAGATTCAATAAACAACACATGGGGCCTCATTACGGGTCCTGGTGCCAAGAGGTGGCGACAAAGACTCCGAATTGAGGTGAGCAGAACAGAAATTGATTTTTAAGTTGAACACAGTGACCCACGGCTTAACCACAAGTGTAGAATGGGCACTATTCATGCACAAGCGGTAGAGGAGACGCGTCAGGCTGCACATACCATGTTGTAGCCTTTTCAAAGTTTGGCCTGAACAGCCAAAGCCGAGTGTCTGATCCAAGCCCTTAGTGACTGGGAATGATGGATATATTTTTTAGTATGTTCAGCTGCACTACCTGTAAGCATATTCACCACAGGACATCAACAGTGCATATGTGCGTTATTAAGGGGCCAATTCATGGAATAAATGTGCGCCAAAATTTGTGGCGCAAGCGTGAAAAACTAGCGCGTGCGTGCGATTCATGGAAGGCCCTGCGCATGTTTTTCTTGGGATGCGCGCCAAATTCGCGCGTGGCGCACACAGGTGCACACAGGCGCATACGTCACTGCGACATCCCGAACGCCGTGCGCGAAGCACACAGCGAAAGCGCACAACATGTAGCGCACACACTAAAAAGAGGGCGGAACACGGGGCGGAACACGCGGAATGGGGAACAACGTGTGAAAATGAGGGTGTAACTGGGGAAGTACTGCTGGGAAATACACGGAACGCCCACACACTCGCGAACTACACTTATTCATGGATCGAATAGGGGAAACCCGCGCACACCAAAAGACACGCACAGGCCTGAACAGGACCGCCACACAAAGGTAGGCGGAAGCGTCCCCGCGCAGTATAAAAGTGCGCGCAAACAACAAACACGTATATACAGCTACGATGAATGTCCCATTTCTCGCAGCACTAATCATGGGACACCGCAGGAGGAGGAGAATAGCCAGGCCCTGCATTTTGTTTGCCCAGGGCCAGCCTTTTTGGGATGCCTGATGACCTGGTCTATGGCAGGTATAGGTTTCCACCTCATATCATCCTAGACCTGGTCCAAGAGTGGGAGGATGACCTCATATCACCCACCTTGTGTTCCCAAGAACTGAGCCCCTTGGAAAGGGTGCTCAATGTAGTGCATGTCTTGGCCACTGGGTCATTTCAGCAGACCACTGCCATAGTGGGGCTGGGTCTTACAGTCCATGCAGTCACGCTGCCTACACCAGGTGTTGGCAATCATAACTGCGCGACCCTCACTCCGCAGGCACATATACATGCCCAGAACACCCTCAGAAAGGCAGGCCATGGTTCAGGACTTTTACAGGGTGGCACACTTCCCCAAAGTGCTCGTTCCCTAGATTGTACACATGTGGCCCTATGTCCACCTACGGCCACGGAGAATATCCACTGCAACCGCAAGCACTGGCATACCATCAACATGCAGGTTGTATGCGATGCACAGGGGATCATCACCTCTGTCTATGCTAACTATCCTCGGTCCACCCATGACAGTTTCATATACAGAATGTCCGCTCTGAGCCGGGACCTGGAAGCTGTGAAGCATGGCGACACATGGCTCATTAGTGAGTACAAATGCCTGTGCACATGCATGCATGTCACACACTGACAAATACACAAACCAAACTAATGACAACCATTATCACCTCCCCAGGGGACAGTGCCTAACCTCTGAGCACTCACATGATGACGCCAATACGGAACCCCACCACCCCACCCCAGGTAAGGTACAACGCAGCCCATATTGCAACCTGGGCCATAGTGGAGCGCACATTTGGAGTGCTCAAGTCACGCTTCTGATCCCTTGACCACTCTGGCGGGCAGCTACTCTATGCACCCCTAGTAGTGTGCAGGATCATTGTGGCAGCATGTGTCCCAGCAGGTGGTGGACATGTGTCAGGGCTCCCAAGTGCATGGTGCCTTATGGCACACCCGGGAGGGCCCACACTGCAAATCGCGTGTGAAACTCCCCACACACCCCCAGAATATGCATTCCCCGCTCGCACCAGGCCAATCGCGTGTAAAACTCCACGCGCACCCCTCAGAATACACGTACCCTGCTCGCGCCAGGCCAATCGCGTGTAAAATTCCACGCGCACCCCTCGGAATATGCGTACCCCGCTCGCACCAGGCCAATCGGGTGTGAAAATCCATGTGCACCCCTCGGAATACGTGTACCCTGCTCGTGCCAGGCCAATTGTGTGTAAAACTCCACACGCACCCCTCAGAATACACGTACCCCGCTCGCACCAGGCCTATCGCATGTGAAAATCCAAGTGCACCCCTGGAATACGCGCAGGCAGCCCATTCACCCTCCCCTTGCCCCGCAGCCAGCCCATCACCCCTGGGCATGCCCTGCAGGCAGCCCATCACCCCAGTCCATGCCCCACAGGCAGCCCATCACCCCTGGGCATGCCCTGCAGGCAGCCCATCCACCCTCCCCATGCCTCACAGGCAGCCCATCCACCCTCCCCATGACCCACAGGCAGCCCATCACCCCTGGGCATGCCCCGCAGGCAGTCCATCACCCCAGTCCATGCCCCGCAGGCAGCCATCACCCCTGGACATGCCCTGCAGGCAGCCCATCACCCCTGGGCATGCCCCGCAGGCATCCCATCACACCAGTCCATGCCCCACAGGCAGCCCATCACCCCTGTGCATGCCCCGCAGGCAGCCCATTCACCCTCCCCATGCCCCACAGGCAGGCCATCCACCCTCCCCATGACCCACAGGCAGCCCATCACCCCTGGGCATGCCCTGCAGGCAGCCCATCACCCAGTCCATGCCCCGCAGGTAGCCCATCACCCCTGGGCATGCCCCGCAGGCAGCCCATCACCCCAGTCCATGCCCCGCAGGCAGCCCATCCACCCTCCCCATGCCCCATAGGCAGGGCATCCACCCTCCCCATGACCCACAGGCAGCCCATCACCCCTGGGCATGCCCCGCAGGCAGCCCATCCACCCTCCCCATACCCCACAGGCAGCCCACATCACAGGGGGGACTTTTTCCATGCAATTTACCTGGCGCAAGCAGGGTACACGTATTCCGAGAGGTGCGCGGGGAGTTTTACACACGATTGTGCTGGCGCGAGCACGGTACGTGTATTCTGAGGGATGCGCGGGGAGTTTTACGTGCGATTACGCTGGCGCGAGCCGGGTACGCATATTCAGAGGGTGTGCGGGGAGTTTTACGTGCGATTTCGCTGGCGCAAGCTGGGTACGTGTATTCGGAGGTGTGCGCGGGGAGTTTTACACGCGATTTCGCTGGCGTGAGCGCGGTACGCGTATTCCGAGGGGTGCGCAGGGAGTTTTACATGCGATATCGCTGGCGCGAGCGGGGAACGTATATTTGGAGGGGTGCGCGGGGAGTTTTACACGCGATTTCGCTGGCGCGAGCGGGGTACACGCAGGGAGTTTTACATGCGATTTCGCTGGCGCGAGTGGGGTACGCGTATTCCAAGGGGTGCGCAGGGAGTTTTACATGCAATCTCGCTGGCGTGAGTGGGGTACATGTATTCCGAGGGGTGCGCAGGGAGTTTTACACCTGATTTTGCTGGCGCGAGCGGGTGTACATGTATTCCAAGGGTGCGTGGGGAGTTTTAGACACGATTTCGCTGGCGCGAGCGGGTTACGCGTATTCCGAGGGGTGCGCAGGGAGTTTTGCATGCGATTTCGCTGGCATGTTAGGGCTGTGTGGCGTTTTTAGCGCGTTTTCGTGGTTGGGGGCTGTATACTGGTCCACTGGACTTTGCGCCATGTAGGGGATTTGTGCAATGTTTTTGGCACAGGGGGCGGGTTTGGGGGGCGTAACTGGCGCTGCTGCAGGGTCGCTGCGCCACTCTGCACCATGGCTGGTTATGGATGTAAGTATCCATGAATACGCTGTGCGTCAAAATGGGTTTCGGTGCACGCGGCTGGTGCAAGCTGGCGCACGTGCACTCTGTGCGTCAGCCGCGTGCGCCACTGCTGCGCTTGATTCCATGAATTACCCCCAAAGTCTCAGCTGCTCTCAGCTTAAATCCATCTTGGCTTTCTATTTCAGGCTCAATACAGTTCGAATAGCTGTTTGTTTCACCAATGTTCAACCAGGCCTTGAAGCTCCCTTCCCCAAGTGCAATATGGTACAGTTCACACAAAAAGAAGAACTTGAGGTTCCCTTCCCCAAGACACTGCTTTTCAGTTCCTTCGCTTCTCATGGTTCCCTTCCTCAAGATTTCAATGTAGTACTTATTCTAAAGTCACTTGTTAAATGTTCAATGCAAGAAAACCACAGGTTCACTTGATCTGCCTTGTTGATCTGACTTCTGGCTTGCTTTATCAATTAGTTCACAGTTCTCAGTGGCTTACCCACAATATCCTTTGCTGGTCATCATTTAGGGCTCCCTGGTCTAGGCACAGTTATCAGACCACATGGTCCACCCATTATAGGTCAGGCAACCAGGAACTCTATGGTTCTGCTTGCTTGATTTAGGATGATTGTGATCTTCACAGTACAGAGCTCCTTAGTCTAGGTGCAGTTGTTAGACAGCACGGTCCACCTATTACAGGTTGTGCAACCATAAGTCTCCCCTTTAGGTTTGTTTGGCTCCTCACAGACTCTTCTGCCTTGGGCTTTGGGGTTTCCCCACTTGACTTCCTTTTTGGCTAGTGCAACCCTTTTCTGCACCAGCCTTTGCTTTGCCACAAGTTCATAAATCTTCCTCACATTTGTAGTTCGAATACTTAAGTATGTTCAATTTCTCACTTGCTTTAGTTCTGTTCACTGATAAACAATGTGGGATGTATTTACCCATGCATCCGAGCCCTACCTCAAAACTGTGCAGTACTGACATGAAAACATCATGATGGCCAGAGCTTCCCAGAAAATGCACAGGGAAATGCAGGAAGAATAGGCTGCCACCCATTTTTGCCGATGTTATGGGCACAGAAGGACACTGCCTAAAACCACCATTGGACTACCCGCACAGTAGTCTGAAACCATTGGGAATGGCAATGCTGATTGCCAAATGCAACCTAGAATTGTGGGGAATTCATTCTTCAATCCCAAAAATGGGTGCAGTACCAGTACTCACCACTATCCAAAAGCCGGCGTTTTAAAACCACCCTGTGTTCCTCTGAAGGCAAGCCAAAGTGTCTATTTTAAACATTGCAACATGTGCAAAATATTCACTGAACACCAGCAGACATTTGGCAGAATGAGGTTTTGTGTGCTTACAAAATCTTGGAAATGAAGATCATAAGACAAGGTTTATAACAAGACTGGCTGAGCTGTGGATTGCAGCAGTTTAAGTTGCACTGGATTTAAAGACACTAAAATCGAAAATGTTTAGATGAAATGAGTGACCTATGTTTGGTGTCACATGCCTTTGTAACTGTTGAAATGCCATAGTTTTGCACTTAGAATCAGCATTCTAGCTGCATATGTAAAAATGTTTAGTTTTATTTGAATGCAGGAACTGGGGAACAAAAAGTGACATTTTATCTGAAACTGGCTTAAAGAGATTCCAATTCTGCCTGGCAACTACCCCCATCAGGAGTGAAACTTGAGTCACAGCTGTGTTCCCAGGCCTAGCTGCCCTTTTGCTGCTCACACTAAGGATATGCCATCTATCTGATAATTGAATTACCTGTGCTCTGCAGGAAAGTGAACAAAGCCCTGTCCTGGCTCAGGCAAAGGTTTTATTGGCAGGAGTCGTAAATGGTCGTAAAAAGTGGCTTCCTCCTGAGGAAAGGGGAGGGGCACTGCCTGTGAGAGTAAGCTGGCTTGGCAGAACTGGAAAAACCAGTATTTCTACCTTGTGCTGAGAGGAAACCACACCCCTTTGGAGCCAGAACATAACTTTAAAAAGATGGATCATTCATAGAGCGGACATGTGAAAATTTTATAAATGATACCATAATTCTTGTGATTTTTCTGCCCACATTTTAAGAGGTTTTTCGACCCGGTGGCGTGTTCAGGGGGGTTTTAGCGGAAAAGTGGATATTACTCTAAATGTATGCATGTTAAAAATCTGAAACTTCATCAGTTAATGTCCGTACTCCCTGCGCACATGTATGTAAAGTCGGGTCAATGTCAGAAATTGAAAAATCAGTTAAAAAGTCAATTATGTGCCATTTCTGAATGCAAGCTCTTAGAAACAGCAGATTTGGACAGAGACATGGCTAATTTCAGCCACACCATGTATATGTAATTTCAAGCAACTGTGTAACTGTGAAATATGTCTTTTATTATCAAATATAGAATGTGTGCAATCTGACAGAGGAGTGTCCTATCTGCAAGCCATAAAATGACATCCCTCTGACTCACAGTTCATTCCCCAATCAAATGATAAATGGAAGTTTGACCAATTAGAAGCTGAGAGAGAGGTAGGGTCAGTGATGCTAGAACACACCCACATTCTAAACACATAAAAGCAGACAGACAGGACAGATAGGGCCGTTGAATTCCATCTGCAGCGGGACGCTCTGCCGGAAAAATCCATACTTACCTCCATCAAACCTCCAGAGAGCCAAACTAGAGACTTCAATCTATCCAGAACTAGAGACCCAGACCAGAGAACCAGAGAGAGCTGACCCAGATCACTGTGAAGTGCAGAGACCAGAGGCGAGTTTAAAACCCTGACCAGATCCATGGCGAGGCCCATTTCACTCAAGAATATAGTGTGAGTACCTAGAAAACTGTGCAGAACCAATCTCCTAGTTAAAATAATATAATTCAATCTAGCTTAATCTAAGTAGAACTGTCCCCTAACTGTCACCTGTCATTTGTAAAGCTGTCACTTGTCATTTCCTAGTTGCAAGCTGCACTTGTCTTTTTGAACTTTAAAATTTCAAATCTGAAAAACGACCTTTATTTAATCGCTTATATCTCCGCAACCGTTTGTGCTAGAGACTTGCAGTAACTTTCATTTGGAAGATGAGATCCTAGGCTTTCCTAGGACCCCAAAACGATAGAGATAGTCCTTGTGGTTCCTCTGTAATAGCGCTCGGCGCATCCGCGAATTTTACCGCGATTTGCAAATTTCTTCACATGTAAAAACTGCTGCTGCTTGCCTTCCATTTGCCAGAAATTCGTTTAACCTGCTAACTATCCCTGCATCATTGCTAGTGTGAGCCTGGACTAATATTAACTAGATACCACTCACCCTGAACCTCTGAAAGGGAATTAAAAGAATTTTTAGCATATTTTTTAATTCATTGCCAGCACATATCAAAGCAATTTGGGCCTGTGTTTTCAAACTTCTGTAGTCTAAGCTTGCTGGGGTGAACTGAATCACATTTGATTGCATTTCTGAGAACTGTGTGTTTTCCTTCCATTTCCTTGCATTGCATAAAGAGGGGGGGAGTGAATAGCCAGAGAAAAGTGATTACATTGTTTGGTTGAAATCATATTGAGTATTTTCTGTACTGCATTCATTGAATATTGCATCCACCTGAGCTTACATAAAGCATCCTCTACCACATTATACTTTTGTTCCTATTTACCAGTGTGCTACCTTATCCATTTCATGTCAACTCATTAGTGATTATAAGAAGTGTGCTAGTGCCAGATTCTCCGTTGTTGATCTTTATCATATCAGATTAAGTGTGCTATTCAATTATTAATTTATTATAAAGTGTGATATATATATATTTTAAATTATCAAATAAACCTTTTAAACTTGCAAAACAGAACTACTTCTTGGCTCAGTGGGGTCAGGGGGATTCCAAGAGAGGGGTGTTATATAGGGGTAGTCATCCAGAACGCATGAACTGGACATAAAGATATATCAATAAGGGTTTTCATTCAGTATTATAGACTAGGCGTTGACTTAGCTGTAGTGTTGAATTGAATCCCCTTACAAATTGGGGGCTCGAGCCGGACGTTTGGGTTAGAATACCACTTGTGCAGCTTAATACAGTGTGCTAACTGACGGGATACATACATCCGGTCGGATCACCACGCTGCATTACGCTGTGAAGCATTCCTCAAAAGGGACACTCCAAGAAAAGTTCTGTTCTGCAAAAATAAAATACTAACTTCCGTAAGTCAGGACAGAGACCAATCTCTAGAATGACGACCTTAGTAGACATGAAAATAGCCAGAGAGCACCTCTTGCATAAGCTATTTGTGAGAGGTGAATGGACTGAACAGGGCCAGGATGCCTGGTTGCAGGCCATCAAGCGACAGGTCACTGAAACAGGGTCAGATATATATAGAGATCAGGGTCCCTTACATGTGGCCCTGAGTGAACTATATATGGCTCCTAAAGCCAAAGAGGAACACAATAAGATTGCCAGGATAGCAGCATACCTGTACCTATATATGGGAGACATGCAGGATAGATGTGCTGAAAGCCAAAATCTGGCAAATAGGCAACAGATGGTGTTAGAGAAGGCCCAATCTGACCTGGTCTCTTCTGAGCAGAGGCTGCAGAGGAGCCAGGAGTCAGAAGATGATAGTAGGCAGCACATCATTAAAATAAAGAAGGATTTGGATGTGCTGCAACAGGAAAAGGTAGAACAGGATACTAGATTTCTGGCCCTGCAGAAGGAGCACCAAGACAGTTTGGACTCCTTACTGCAGAGCCAGAAAAAGCTGGAGCAACAATTAGACTTTAACAGGGCATGCACGGAGCAGGTAGCCACCCTGCAAAGTCATCTAGATAGAGTGAAGGTAGAGAGCAACAAGCTGATCTTGAAAGACCTGGATACCCAGGCAGAGTTTGATGAGGAGCGCCAAAAAGCTGGTGCCCTTCAACGGCAAAGGGACGACCTGGCGGCACAAATGCAGGCTCTTAGTCAGGAAAGAGACGCCATAGGCCAGGAAGTCTGCCACTTAAAAAAGGAAATTGAAGAAAATCACCTGGCCCTCCAGGGGCTGGGTGATCTCCAAAAAGAAAACCAGAACTTGGTAGAGCACAACAGAAGGGTGGAAGATGCTCTAGCAAGAAAGGAGCAGGCCAATAGGGACATTGCCCAGGAGGTAAACCTCCTGCAGCAAAGACTGGCCCAGTTCTCCAGGACCAACCAGGAAGCACAGAGGGAGAATGAGGCCCTCTGTCAACACAATGATAGGCTCCAGCAACAGGTAGCGATGCAGGAGAAACTGATAGAGTCGAGTAAGGCCTTAACAGAGGAACTGAAGGCACAAATGCAGGCTCTTGCATTGCAACAGGGAGCAGGGGCGGATAGAGATGAGGTTCGCTGGGAAATGGAAACTCCGGAGCATAACCTCAGGAGCCCTAGTACCAGAGGCCCTCATACCTCTCAGTCCCTGGACTCTGCCACCCCCATGTCCCCTGGTGCACATGAGCACAGGGCCACAGGGATGGCAGATTACTATCCAGCTAAAAGTATGGGGCTCATAGGCCAGTACCACTCAGGAATGGAGGGGTGGGCATCCGGGTATGGGCACCCAAGTACAGTACAGTTCAGTGGGGAACCCCAGGAGAGTAGGCCCATTAAGGGCATCCTGAAAACCTCTGCCCAGTTAGGTCAGTGGAGGGGGTACCCATCAAATCCTGGCAGCAAGGAGGAATCTGAAGACTCCTCTGAACTGCGCAGGACACAGGAGACCAGGTCCCCACATTCTGCCAGCCATTCCCAGGCTCGCAGAATCCGGGAAAACCTGGAAGATCAGACGGGAACCTCTGGGAGCAGTGCCTCTGAGTCCGAGGATGAATGGACAAGGGTTACCCGAACCAAAAAGGCCAATAAGGCAAAAAGGGCCTTGCTTAAGGACCCCTTAAAGCAGATTAAGGCGATCAGGAGCGTCATCACGCCTTACCATAAGAACGCTAAGTATTCTGTTTGGGAGCACTTAGAGTTGTTTGAACAAATGATGGAG
Source organism: Ambystoma mexicanum (assembly GCF_040938575.1). Taxonomy (NCBI): domain Eukaryota; kingdom Metazoa; phylum Chordata; class Amphibia; order Caudata; family Ambystomatidae; genus Ambystoma; species Ambystoma mexicanum. Next base: position 727,525,896 of record NC_090925.1, read on the forward strand.
ACTTTCCATGTGAAGGACAGCCAAAGCTGTATTCAATATGTAAAGTGGACATTCTCCCCAGAATACTCCAGTTTCTTTGCGGGGCTGGAGGATCAAAATCATTTAAGATGGTCCACATATAAGGCGGCCATCTTGAAACATTTTTCTGTTCACAGAAATCCTCAAGAGGCTCGCAAGGCAGCCTACAATGTGCAATGTGGGGAGGATCAGGCCCCACAAGAATTTGTGCAGGAGTTAAAGCGTGCTTTTGCACAGACCACAAGAAGGGTGCGCACGGATAGCAGGGAATTTATTAATACGTTTTTCCATGCCTTGCCCAAATATATCATGACCCAGCTCGTGAGGGATTTTCACGAGAAAAGATCCTTAGATTGGGTCATTGAACAGGCTACCCGGATCTATGAGGTGCAGAAACCGATAGATAGCAAAAGTAATGCCCAGAAAAACCCCAAAGCCAACACCACCCCTGCTGCTGCCAAGGTGGCAGAGGTAAAGGTCACCCCCGTTTTTGATTTGGAGATGGGGGGGGCCTAAAAACCTACCTGCACCTAATAATGCTAGGCCCAGAAGGTCCTCGGGCCAGTCACAGACAGGGAGCCAGGGAGGCAGCCCCACAAATGGGGTCCCTCGCTCTCCTGATTATGTAAGTCCCCGTTACAAGGGAAACAGACCCATCCTGGGTTATGTGTGGACTCCTCCAGCCCAAGGGGGGGGATCCAGCCAAGCACCTAACCCAGGGAACTTCCCTCCTAACTTCCCACCGGAGGGCAGAAACTCTCCAAATCCTGGGCAGAACTTTTTCCCCAGGTATCCACCCAACTTTCAGCCCCAAAACCATCCATCCTTCTTTCCCCAATTCCCTGAGCCCAGACCACTGAATCTGGGAGAGGGGAGGCCAAGGGTGGAGGGGTACCCAAATCTTCCCAACCCGGGGTATTACCAGAGGAGGGATAGCTACCCTTCCCGGGATCAGCCCAGGGGAGAAAACAGGGCCCCGTATCAGCCTGAGCGGGTTTCCCAGTTAGAGCGCCAGGTTCAAAACATGGCGCGGGATATGGGTCATATACTGAGGGCGCAGCAGAACCCTCAGATCAGCATGCCGGCGCAGAACGCACCCAACTCTGGACCTGGTGCTCCAGAACAATGACGGGGGCAGCACCCCGATAACTCACCGGTTCCCAGGGAGGAGGCACAAGGGGAAGGGGGGTGTAAAGCCTTGGAGGAAGCTTCCTTCCTCACTTGTAAACAGCCCCTGGAAACCCAGGAACCGGAAACAAAATCTCTTGCCCCTGAAAGTCTGCCTCCTAAGGAGCACAGGGGGGGTAGGAGAAACAAAAGACCCAAACAGACTCAGTTTGAGGAGGAGGTACAGATCTTCCAATTTGAGGGAGAGGGATCCTCAGAGGATCCTGAGAAAAGGATCTTCTCCTTCAGAGAGGGGGGAACTCCTCCTAAAGAAAAATGGGTCCCTAGGGATGCAAATCCAGACTGGGGAGATGTGGAGACTGAGCTACCGCCGCCCACCATCTCATCCCAGAACCAACAGCAAGAAAATCCCCTGGTTCAAACCCATCCTGGTGACTGCCTCCAAAAAGGGGGGGGCGGCCCAGAACCGGAGCCAGGGGAACCCACAATGGCTCTGATCTCCAGTTGCCAACTTTTTCTTTCAGATTCCCAAGACTCTCCACAGAATTCTGCCCAAATCTCTTCGCTATCGATGTCCAAAACCAGAAAGTTAGCCCACCAGTTGTCCAAAAATGTACATTACCTGTGCCCCCTTGAGGAGAAGGAGGGAAGATATTATGCCCCGGTACAAGTACAGGGGCAGGGTACAATCTCGGCACTGGTGGACACTGGATCTCAAGCTACCCTTCTGTCCAGAAGGGCCTTTGACGAACTGAATGCAGGAAGGGGAGAGAATTACCAAATTCCTCTCACCTCTCTTCCGGGACAACTACAGAACTTTGACGGGAAGGAAATTCCCGTTGAGGGGACTGCAGACTTGGACATTAAAATTGGGCGACATAAGTTGAAACACCCGGTCATAGTTGTGACCCCGGAGGGCACCCCTTGTTTACTAGGGAATGACCTCCTGAGAAGGTTGTCACCCCTAATAGATTGTGTAAACAAGGTCCTCTGGACCCAGACTAGCCGACCAATAAAATTAAAACAGAGTGTCAACCATGTTAGTTTAAACGGCACCTGCCACATGGTTGAACAAAAATCTGACCAAGTAGAATTTCCCTTCCAGAATAGCCAAATTCCAGACGTGACAGTAATAGCAGTAGGACAACAGACCGGTGATGGGGGGTCCTCTCTATTTCTGAAAATCAACCTTCCTTCCAGTCTAAAGTGGTATTCCACGCTGGAAGGAAACACTTTGAAATTCTATACCAATCCACAATCTGAAACTCCCACTCCTATAGTCCAGAAAGATGTGAAATCAGCTCAAAGCCTGGCTGATATTCAGCAAATTGGAGAGCAGTTGTTCATCCCTGTTCAGTTAAATGATGGGAAGGACTCTGTTCTCGCTCGAGTGTGTGTGAACAACGGTAAGAGCTTCATCAGCGAAGCCATGTTTCGCCAACTTCCAAAAGATCCAGCCATTCCCACCTTCAAACTGATAGACAAATGGGAAATGGACCTGGAAGCACCCAATTCAAAACATCTCCTGCCAAGCAGGTGTATGCTCAAAATCTCCATTGGCAACAAGAGCATAGTCCATAATTGTTGGGTCGTGCGAGACGTCACTGCCGCCTTTTACTTAGGCAGTGACATTCTCAATCGCTTTGCCATTAGTTTGGACCTAATAAACTTCAAAGCTTGGTCCCGATTAGCGGATAATCCCATGGGCTTTGATGATCCAGAAAAAGCATTTAGGTCAGCTCAATTGCTACCTTATGCAGTTGAAATTCAGGTTAAAGAGGAAGTCACCATCCCAGAAAGGACCCGACAATTCTCCCTGGAAGTGAAAGTTAAAAGGGGACAAGAGTTGAAAAACCCTGATGCTTACATACATCTAAATGCTTCTCTCCAACAGCAAGGGTTGGGGGTAAACCCAACACCATTAGTCAACATAGAACATGACACCATTCCAATAGAGGTGGATAACAGCGACTTAAAGAGTATTACTCTAGCCGCAGGCACCATTATTGGAATGGCGGTTGATGACCGACATTTCTCCATTGATCTTAGAAATGAACTGTTAGGACCAATCCCCAAGGACTGTGTTGACAGTGACAGCGATGACAATACAACACCAGACAGGATTTTCACCCGGCATGGGGGGAACTTCCTGGTGTACACTTCCTGCCCCTATGGTAAGGAAGATGTGACTTGTGACTTCAGGAGGGAGGAGGTGATTTTCCAAGTCCATGAGGGCTGCCTTTTCCACCTGAAGCCTCCAGTCCAAATCAGCACTCTGACCAGGGACTTCTCCACCCAGCTGGAGGAGGCCGCTGAGATAGCCAAACCAGAAGTCTTTCCAGGCTTCAGGCAGATGGTGGAAGAGAGAGTCAACCTAGCTGAGGCCTGTGTGACTCTGGAACAAAAGCAAAAGTTGAAACAAGTTTTCTTGGATTTCCAAGATCTCTTTGCGGTAGACTCATATGACTGTGGTCGCACTGACATCCACACAACAACAATCCCCACGGACCCTGGCATGACTCCTGTGTTTGTGAAGCAATATCGCTTGCCTCTCGCATCAATGGAGTCCCTTACTGAAATAATTAAGAACCTTGAGTCCCGGGGAATAATCCGTCCAGTCCACAGCACCTTCAATAATCCGGTGCTGGGAATATTGAAGCCAAACGGCCAGTGGAGACTCTGTGCTGACCTCAGGGAGCTCAACAAACGGGTCCATACTTCCCGATGGCCTCTGCCCTACATTGACCAAGGGCTGGCCCAGATTCAGGGGTCACAGGTATTCACCGCAATAGACCTGACCAATGGATACTGGACTGTGCCTGTCAGTAGGGAGGACCAATACAAACTGGCTTTTACCTTTGGGGGCCAGCAGTACACATGGACCCGGACTCCCTTCGGATACCTCAACTCCGGCAATGAATTCAACATTTTTCTACACAAGGCCATGCCTGACTTGGGTGCAAGGGGTAACCTGGCTTATGTAGATGATGTCCTCATCAAAAGTTCATCTGTGGAGGAACACATAGCGGAGATCCGTTATGTTCTGACACAGTTGAGGGCTGCCGGAGCAAAACTTTCCTTTCAGAAAGCACAGTGGTGTAGAACCCGTGTTAATTTCTTGGGGCATGAGATTACTCCTCAGGGTCTCTGTCCCCAGGAAAAGAAAGTGGAAGCACTTCAGAAACTGAAAGACCCCACAACTCTGCGGGAACTAAGGAGCCTCCTTGGACTGACTAATTACAGCAGAAAGTTCATTGAGGGCTACGCAGAGATCACCAGACCCCTGATTCATCTCCTGAAGGGGGGGTCAAGTGGGAATGGGGTCCAGAACAAGCCGAGGCAGTAAAACAACTCAAAAGAAGCCTCTCACAAGCGCCTTGCCTAGCTTACCCTGTCAGAAACAAGGAGTTCTTCCTGGAGACAGGGTTCTCTAATACGTGCTTGACGGCCGTATTATACCAAAAGCATGACAAGGTAAATAAAGTAATCTCCTATGCGAGCAAAACTTTATCCTCTGTGGAGGAAAAATTAAACGATTGTGAGAAGGCACTCCTGGCAACGGTGTGGGCATTGAAGAATTACCGCCCGTTTATCCAGGGGGAACACATCATAGTGGAGACTCCACACCAGCCTCTGCAATATCTCCAAAGTGACAGAATCCGGGCCGGAAATGTGAGTAATTCCCGAATTACTTCCTGGATTCTGTCAATGCAAGGCTTTCCTGTGGAGGTCCGATATGGCCAAAACAAGAAGAGTCCCCTCGCGCAAGGTCTGGCTGACTTGCATGATTGTGCCAGAGAAAACTGTCTCGAGGACGAAAGTCTAAAAATCAAGGACAACACGGAGGCATACCTTAATTCCCCACACAAAGTCTTTGAAGAAGACAAGTGTGAGGGAATGCCCACTGTCTATGTGGATGGATGCTCTTACCATGTTGACAACAACGGGGAGAAAGAACTGGTGGCCGGCGTAGGGAATGCATGGGTAAATGAGTCCCCAGAACCCTCCGCTGGATACAAAATTGGTCCCCGAAGTAGTCAGGTGGCAGAATTGATGGCTGTGCATCAGGCCATCCTCACTGCTGTCCAGCATCAACTCCACGAACTGGTCATAATCACAGATTCGGATTATGTACGGAACGGGTTCGTGGAGCACCTGGTTAATTGGAAAACCAGAGGCATGTTATGTGCTAACAACAAACCCTTGAAACATGGGAAGTTGATCCAAAATATTGATGATCTGGTCACATCGAATGGGATGACCATCTACTGGAAAAAGATCAAGGGTCATTCCAGAGTAGAGGGACCAGACAAAACTGGAAATGACTTAGCTGATCAGCTGGCCAAAACCGGGGCCATCCAAGGGGATCTAATTGAGATTGAGTCCCTGTTGGGGGAAATCCAGGTCACTGCCATCACTAGGTCCCAGACAAATGCTCACAACGACCTTTCAATTGTACAATGGAGTAAGGAGACCCCTGATGCTGATTTGATTACCGCTCAGAAGGGGGGTCCAATTATTGGTAAATTTTACCAGCACCTTGAGGACCCTGAGAACTTTCCCCTGACGGATACCGATTACAATGGGAAAGAGGATCTAAGAGTGTTGATGAAATGTCCAAAAATGTTCCGGATTCAAGACGGTTTGCTGGTAAGGAAATCCAAAGCTGGCCACGATCAGTGGGTGGTTCCTACCTCATTCCGAAGCCTGATGTTAAGTCACGCCCATGATGCGGCCACCGCCGGTCATAGGGGGTTTCACACAACATTGGAAATCTTAAGAGAGGTTGCATACTGGCCACACATGGGGCAGGACCTCGACCAATACTTGAAGGGGTGTCTTGTGTGTGCACAATTTCAGCCATCATCCCTCACGCACCGCACGCCTTTCTAAAAGAGGGGGATGACACTGCCATGGTCAGATTTACAAATCGACTTTGTAGGCCCTGTGATTCGCTCGGCTAGGGGGAATAAGTACATGTTGACTGTGACATGCTTGTTTACCAAGTGGGTGGAATGTCTCCCAGCCCCAAATTGCAAGGCAGAAACTGCAGCTGCCTTGATGATTAACCACATCTTTTCCCGTTTTGGTCTACCTCAAAGGATTGAGTCAGACAGAGGTAGCCACTTCACCAGTGAAGTAATGACAAAGATGTGGGAGATACTGGGGGTCAAGAGAAAGCTGCATATTGCTTATAGACCAGCTTCTTCTGGGGCAGTAGAGAGATATAACCGGACAATTGTGAGCATATTAAAGAAGTTTGTGGCAGATTCTGGGCCAAGTTGGGATATCCGATTACCTCTGGTCCTAATGGCCATCAGATCTACCCCTTCATCTGCAACCAAAATTTCACCATTTGAGCTGATGACTGGGCGCAAGATGGTGCTTCCCCAGCATTTGCTCTACAGGACCCAAGAGCAGACACTGATAAATGCCTCCACAACTCATGAGTATGTGGAGAATTTAAGGAAACACCTTCAACATGCTTTTGCTTATGCTCAGCGGAATCTAGAAAGATCAGCTGATAGCATGAAGACCCACTATGACCTGAAAACTTCCAGGAAGGAATATCAGGTGGGAGACCGGGTCTATCTATACAACTTCCAAAGGAACCAGGCCAAGCAGCGCAAATTTTTGCCTACATGGAAGGGACCCTTTGAGATCGTCGATAAGATCTCCCTTGTGGCCTACAAGATCCGCATCCCCAAAGGCGGTTCGGCAGAGGGGGAAGACAAGTGGGTCCACATAAACCAGTTGAAATGTTGCCATCCCAGGCACACTCTGCAACAACTGGAGGAATCCTCTGGAATCCTAGCGGGTATTGTCTCAGACTAATTCAGTTCCAACCATAAAACATACCACATCTAGTCTCTAAAATATTGTGATTTGCATGAAACTGTCTCTTAGTTATACTGTTTTTTTATTAAAATAAGAATGTAATGTTTCGTGATGATGAAATGCATATGCTGCCCCACTATCTCAACGGTGGTGGAAAAACGTCTATGAATAGGTATTGCCGCTCTTCCTTTGTCGTCCTAGGAGAAAGAAAACCTTGAGACGGGACAAGGAGGACGATCCGGAGACCGGGAGCTGAGACGCAACGGGCTCGGGGTACCGCCCAATATTCCCATCAGGACCGGCGAGGAGAACCGATCGATCCGACCGGATGGAGGAAAAGATGCTGAACTGTGCCATCTATTGGAAGAAGATGAGGAAACATCCCAGATCTTGCGAGTCCCATCAGTGAAACCGAATGGCCATCGCAAGAGGGGGGCTTGTGGGATGTATTTACCCATGCATCCGAGCCCTACCTCAAAACTGTGCAGTACTGACATGAAAACATCATGATGGCCAGAGCTTCCCAGAAAATGCACAGGGAAATGCAGGAAGAATAGGCTGCCACCCATTTTTGCCGATGTTATGGGCACAGAAGGACACTGCCTAAAACCACCATTGGACTACCCGCACAGTAGTCTGAAACCATTGGGAATGGCAATGCTGATTGCCAAATGCAACCTAGAATTGTGGGGAATTCATTCTTCAATCCCAAAAATGGGTGCAGTACCAGTACTCACCACTATCCAAAAGCCGGCGTTTTAAAACCACCCTGTGTTCCTCTGAAGGCAAGCCAAAGTGTCTATTTTAAACATTGCAACATGTGCAAAATATTCACCGAACACCAGCAGACATTTGGCAGAATGAGGTTTTGTGTGCTTACAAAATCTGGGAAATGAAGATCATAAGACAAGGTTTATAACAAGACTGGCTGAGCTGTCGATTGCAGCAGTTTAAGTTGCACTGGATTTAAAGACACTAAAATCGAAAATGTTTAGATGAAATGAGTGACCTATGTTTGGTGTCACATGCCTTTGTAACTGTTGAAATGCCATAGTTTTGCACTTAGAATCAGCATTCTAGCTGCATATGTAAAAATGTTTAGTTTTATTTGAATGCAGGAACTGGGGAACAAAAAGTGACATTTTATCTGAAACTGGCTTAAAGAGATTCCAATTCTGCCTGGCAACTACCCCCATCAGGAGTGAAACTTGAGTCACAGCTGTGTTCCCAGGCCTAGCTGCCCTTTTGCTGCTCACACTAAGGATATGCCATCTATCTGATAATTGAATTACCTGTGCTCTGCAGGAAAGTGAACAAAGCCCTGTCCTGGCTCAGGCAAAGGTTTTATTGGCAGGAGTCGTAAATGGTCGTAAAAAGTGGCTTCCTCCTGAGGAAAGGGGAGGGGCACTGCCTGTGAGAGCAAGCTGGCTTGGCAGAACTGGAAAAACCAGTATTTCTACCTTGTGCTGAGAGGAAACCACACCCCTTTGGAGCCAGAACATAACTTTAAAAAGATGGATCATTCATAGAGCGGACATGTGAAAATTTTATAAATGATACCATAATTCTTGTGATTTTTCTGCCCACATTTTAAGAGGTTTTTCGACCCGGTGGCGTGTTCAGGGGGGTTTTAGCGGAAAAGTGGATATTACTCTAAATGTATGCATGTTAAAAATCTGAAACTTCATCAGTTAATGTCCGTACTCCCTGCGCACATGTATGTAAAGTCGGGTCAATGTCAGAAATTGAAAAATCAGTTAAAAAGTCAATTATGTGCCATTTCTGAATGCAAGCTCTTAGAAACAGCAGATTTGGACAGAGACATGGCTAAATTCAGCCACACCATGTATATGTAATTTCAAGCAACTGTGTAACTGTGAAATATGTCTTTTATTATCAAATATAGAATGTGTGCAATCTGACAGAGGAGTGTCCTATCTGCAAGCCATAAAATGACATCCCTCTGACTCACAGTTCATTCCCCAATCAAATGATAAATGGAAGTTTGACCAATTAGAAGCTGAGAGAGAGGTAGGGTCAGTGATGCTAGAACACACCCACATTCTAAACACATAAAAGCAGACAGACAGGACAGATAGGGCCGTTGAATTCCATCTGCAGCGGGACGCTCTGCCGGAAAAATCCATACTTACCTCCATCAAACCTCCAGAGAGCCAAACTAGAGACTTCAATCTATCCAGAACTAGAGACCCAGACCAGAGAACCAGAGAGAGCTGACCCAGATCACTGTGAAGTGCAGAGACCAGAGGCGAGTTTAAAACCCTGACCAGATCCATGGCGAGGCCCATTTCACTCAAGAATATAGTGTGAGTACCTAGAAAACTGTGCAGAACCAATCTCCTAGTTAAAATAATATAATTCAATCTAGCTTAATCTAAGTAGAACTGTCCCCTAACTGTCACCTGTCATTTGTAAAGCTGTCACTTGTCATTTCCTAGTTGCAAGCTGCACTTGTCTTTTTGAACTTTAAAATTTCAAATCTGAAAAACGACCTTTATTTAATCGCTTATATCTCCGCAACCGTTTGTGCTAGAGACTTGCAGTAACTTTCATTTGGAAGATGAGATCCTAGGCTTTCCTAGGACCCCAAAACGATAGAGATAGTCCTTGTGGTTCCTCTGTAATAGCGCTCGGCGCATCCGCGAATTTTACCGCGATTTGCAAATTTCTTCACATGTAAAAACTGCTGCTGCTTGCCTTCCATTTGCCAGAAATTCGTTTAACCTGCTAACTATCCCTGCATCATTGCTAGTGTGAGCCTGGACTAATATTAACTAGATACCACTCACCCTGAACCTCTGAAAGGGAATTTAAAGAATTTTTAGCATATTTTTTAATTCATTGCCAGCACATATCAAAGCAATTTGGGCCTGTGTTTTCAAACTTCTGTAGTCTAAGCTTGCTGGGGTGAACTGAATCACATTTGATTGCATTTCTGAGAACTGTGTGTTTTCCTTCCATTTCCTTGCATTGCATAAAGAGGGGGGGAGTGAATAGCCAGAGAAAAGTGATTACATTGTTTGGTTGAAATCATATTGAGTATTTTCTGTACTGCATTCATTGAATATTGCATCCACCTGAGCTTACATAAAGCATCCTCTACCACATTATACTTTTGTTCCTATTTACCAGTGTGCTACCTTATCCATTTCATGTCAACTCATTAGTGATTATAAGAAGTGTGCTAGTGCCAGATTCTCTGTTGTTGATCTTTATCATATCAGATTAAGTGTGCTATTCAATTATTAATTTATTATAAAGTGTGATATATATATATTTTAAATTATCAAATAAACCTTTTAAACTTGCAAAACAGAACTACTTCTTGGCTCAGTGGGGTCAGGGGGATTCCAAGAGAGGGGTGTTATATAGGGGTAGTCATCCAGAACGCATGAACTGGACATAAAGATATATCAATAAGGGTTTTCATTCAGTATTATAGACTAGGCGTTGACTTAGCTGTAGTGTTGAATTGAATCCCCTTACAACAATTTGACATTCATTATGTTGATTTAACTTCCAAATGTTCATTTGGTATTCAGTATCACTTGTTCTTAATCAAATAGCTGTTTCCATTCAGATCAGTATTCAATTTGCTGTGTTTTCACCCAAACAACAATTTTTATTCAGTTTGGCATTCAATATAATCCACATTCACTTGTGCTTATGAACTGTTACTTGCCTGCGGTCGCATGGGAGCGCTTTGGTCTTCCCCATCCTCTGAAACTCACCGGCTCTTTGCGTCTCACCAGCGGCTTTCCCATCTGCTCCCGCTCACCTCTTCCGTGGTCGGGAAGAAGACTGTGTTTGCTCTGCTCACTTGCCAGGCACATCCTAGCACACGCAGGCTTCCCAGTTCTTGTTAATGAATGAGGACCGTTTTCTCTCTGCTCCCAACTCCTTTCTGCAGCAGGTCAGCTGTTTGGCAGCTCCATCTGCGCGGCTTCCACTTTGAAGGCTCCTGGTCCTGCGAACGCCACGCAACCCATTCTTCCTGGGTCTTGCATGTCTTTTGGGATCTTTGCCGGTTTCCAGACTGCCTAGACTTGCTCCAACCCGACGGTTCTCCTCCTGCATTCATATGTTTGCCTCTCCTTTCTTTATACACCTGAGCCCCATTAAGGGTCCTCGGTTGTGTGTTGTTAACCTGAATTGCCTGGCTTTAATAAACCCAATTAATGGACATGCCTGACCTTCAGTTCTGCATGCTCTTACACCTCTATTCGTCTCAGTACTGGAGTGGTGTTGGTAATAGGAAGTGTTCATTGTTCCTAGTTGGCTTTTCAACTTCTCAGTACTTGGTGGGCATTTACAAAGAGAAATAGGGCAAGAGTGGACGTATCCCATGAAGGTGGAGGAAAGGAGGGTTAAGTCAGTGTTAGGGAAGGGGGAATACCCTATCTCACCCCTAGATGTTTTCCTCTCCTTCTTAGGTTTTTGTGGGAACATATGGGAATTGGTGGATTGGGACCTACAAAAGGAAGTATATAGCCCTTGTGATGGTTTCGCTTTTTTCCCACTCGCAGAATGTTTTCTGCGATAGGAGTAGATATTGCTCCCCCCTGTTCTATTCCAGCCCTGACATTTTGTAAACCTAAAGGGGGGAAGATGGTACAGGGTTGACAATACCCCATAAACCTAGAGGGAAGGTGGGGTAAATCATCACTCTGACTTAGGGAATACTGTGTCTCCCCTAAAGGTTTTCTTCCCACAATCCCTAAGGACCCTCCACTCAAGTGATCCTCCCTCGCTCGTCCACCCCCAGGGTTGGGATCCAAAAGCGATGGCCCTTCCCTGGCCACCTGAGCAAAGGGTCCCCTGGAGTAAAGGTGAGAACACCCTCAGGTTTCTAACACTATTCAGAAATGTCTAATACAAGTCTGTGCCCTTCTTCTGGCCCGCCACAGAGGGGAAGGGTGTTTCTTCCAATACAAAATAATTTGCATTTACACTTGAACAGATGTGAGGACAATGATTTGTGAGTGGGTGTGAGAAATGTAATATGTGGTTATATACATATGTGTGAGGTAAGTGCAATCAAATGTGTTCAAAAGAAATTGTGAATCAGTTCTTGCTGCATAAGACGTCCATTCCTACCTTCTTCATGCTTTCTGCATGGTGGCAATTGATCCCCGGCATGTGTGCCATCAGCCTTTGAGGGAGCCATGCCGACACCTGTGGGCAGGGAGACATTTCACCTGATGCACATGTTGTTTAGCATGCCACATACTACTGATGTTTTTCCCACCTTCTCTGATTTATACATAAGGGTGCATCCTGTCTGATGGGGACATGGGAAACATCCCTTCAGTAGTCCAAACGTTCGCTCGTGTGCCTCGTTGTAGGCATCCTCCTGTGGTGTGCGTTGATTGCAGACATGTGCCATCAGCCAGGGTATATCTGGATAGTGTGAGGAACCTGAGGTCGTCCTCACTTCTTTTCTGCCGTATCCTTGTCTCGGGTAGCCAGGGAAAGGCCATCGCCTTTGGATCCTGGCCCTGGGGGTGGATATGCAAGAGAGGATCACCTGGGTGGAGGGAACTCGGAGAGTGGGGAGAGGAGTCCTTAGGTATCCTCCATTTCCTTTTCATAATGAACCCTCCATCCACAAGCCTTTTGTAGTCTTGCCCTTTACCTGTCCTTTCCCTAAAACATACCCCAAGAATCAACAGTACTCTGCTGAGACGATGAAGAGACCAACTAGACCAACACATCCTCATTCTAATAATGCATACATATATAGACCTAAACAGGATACTGGGACGAGGAGGAGTACATCAAGAGTAATGCAGGAATATTGCTTCAGCAGTGAGCGGTCTAGTCCTTCTTGGTCCAATCAGGATGACGGGAACTTAAAAAGGCAGAATCCTTACAAAAATGGAAACCGAGTCATGGTGGCTGAAGCCAGCTGGGAGAGCTGGACCCACAATCGGAGGCCTGCACGGAGGCGAAAGGTTTGCAGGAGTACCAGGGAGTGCAGAGCTGGGGCAGCGGAAGGAGGATGCAGTGCTCGATGGAGGTCTAGGCTGAACTGCTGGAGTGAGGCAGGCGAGAGCCGGAGGACCCACGAGGAAGTGTCCGTCCCACTGACAGCCTGCTGATGGATGATGCAAAGCCGCCGGAAGCCAGCACAATACTGATGCGAGACCCCGCATGGAGAAGTTGAACTGTGGCAGGTGGAAGACTTGCAGAACCGCTGTACTCATAATCTGATGAGTCCGCCAGGAGGAGGGGGCCCAGGCACGGCGAGGGGGGGAGGGGTTGAGCCCGTATGAATTGTTGAATTATAAGTACTTTTGAATACAGAATGACATATAACCACTATAAGTACTTTTGAATACTGAACAGAGCAATTATAAGTGTTTTTGAATACTGAATTATGAAAGCCATGATAAGTACTTTTTGAATACCGAGCAGAGAGAAAGCAAGTTTTGAGCACTTGTGATGAATTGTTGAACTATAAATACTTTTGAATACCGAATGACATGAAAACCACTATAAGTACTTTTGAATACTGAACAGAGCAATTATAAGTGTTTTTGAATACTGAATTATGAAAGCCATGATAAGTACTTTTTGAATACCGAGCAGAGAGAAAGCAGGTTTTGAGCACTCGTGAATATTGAGTAGAGTGAAAGAAAGGTGGTGAATTTGGAAGATACCACAAACTGTATTTTCGGAGGCACAAGTATTGACAAAGCCAAGAGAATACCACAAAGGGTATGGTATCAGATAGCAAGTATCGGCTAGTGCCAACTGAATCTAAGGGATTGCACTATATGGGAAAACGAGCATTAGCAACAGCCAAAGGAGTTCAAGGAACTGCATGTTATGAGGAAACCTGCATTGGCAAGAGCCAGAAGAATATAAGAAAGTGTAACAAGTGCATGGTAGCCAACCAAGCCACTGTACAGTGTCAGGAGAGTGTGACACAGGTGAATAAACTAAGTATCACTGTCCAATTGAAGCAGTGGCATATTGTTGATGGGAAGCAGCCAAGAATGAGTACAGTTGCATGACCTGTAATGGGTGGACTGTGTGGTCCACAACTGTGCCTAGACCGAGTGCCCCATGTATGGAAAAGCCACTGAAGGTATCCACAAAAGGTGAATAAACTAAGCATCATGGTCAAATTGAAACAGTGGCATATTGTTGATGGGACACAGCCAATAATGGGTATCAGTTGCGTGGCATATAATGTGTGAACTGTGTGGGCCAACAACTGCACCTAGACCAAGTGCCCCCTGTATGGAAACGCCACTGAAAGTATCCATAAAGAAGCTTGTGTGTTTCAACAACCTCTTATGTGATTTGGATGTCAAGAAACAGAACTGCCTATGTGAATTATTGAAAAGTATCACATTCAAAAGAGCTGGGTAGTGTCCCAATGAACTGTGTTGTTTTTCAAAAGCTGGAAGATTTGAACTCTTGGGGAAGGGAACCCTGGTCCCTCGTGAACTGTTTTGAACTTGGGGAAGGGGAAGCTGATGCATGCCAAAAGCTGTAAGAAGCTTTGAACTTTATTTAGAACACTACTCATTTTGATGCTGACTTCCCCACACATTGTATACAGTTAGTTTTGAGGGTGAGTATAGGTTTTGGACACAGCCAGTCATTTGATTTGGACATCCTTACACAGACTATCCCTAGTTTCCTTTGGGTAGGGCAATCCCACCTTAGCATAGGGCAAATTAGGCCTTACTCCATCCTGCTTTTAAGTTAATAAAACCCTTTGTGAACCAAACTTGAGCCTGTTGTCTGTGTCTACTTCATGATGCCTTCACAATATCCAGAGTCACCTGCAAACACAATGGGCTTAGGTTTTGGTAACAGAAATATGGCCATGTGTGGCATTTGGTCATGGCATTTTGATCAATAGTCTCTTACTATACTTACAGCACATTTGGAATCACTATGGTTGTCTATCACTACATTACTTGATGTCTCATGAACGAAAGGGGAAATGGGCAATGTATCACATCACTGAATCACCAGATGTAACAGTCATACACTGTAATAGGATTTACAATGTATATGTTGTCTGTGCAAGTCATGTGCTGAGCTCTAATGCTTGTGCCCCGAGTGGCGTACAGATCATATTGTGCTCTTTGTGTTAGCGTTCCTGTTCTTAGGAAATTAATTAATGGTTTACAGCATACATGCCATCACTGCTTGCCAGTGTTGAGCTGTCAATGAGCACGGGTAAACTGTGCTGTGCCTGTGTAGGTATGCTTTTCTTATGCATTGTGGTACCTGCAGCTCACTCTCAGTGGATATCTTTCTTCAAATTGAATCATGCTTTACTCTCATGCTACAGCATTGGGGTGGTGCTTCTTATGTGTTGAATCATAGGGCAGACTCTTTGCATTGCATTGTCAATGTAACTGGTGTCTCCCTCTCCCTTCTGGACCATTTTCACTTGTGATGCATGTATGTGATGTGTGATGGGGCTTGTACTTCCAGGTGCGTTGCCCACTGTGGATCTCCATGAAGGCAGACAGTATACTGTTCCGCAGGACCATGACATCATGGGTGAAACCTGAGAAGCGGGGCGGCAGTGTGTCATGGTGAGATCTGCATCACTGTTCACCTGTACATTCAAAGAATGGTTTTGTTTCCTGTTTTTGTATTCCTTTTCCGATGCTTGGGGGGCCACTTAAGTGGTGTGTGTGCGGTTCAGAGATGCAATGACATTGAGGAAGTGGGCAGCAGCACATTATTGTCCCTTTGTGGCATTTATCTGTGCTAGTCTGGCGGGCAAGGGGATGTGCTGAGGTTCATGCCTCATAAGCGCACCCACCTCCTGACCAAGAGCGATAGAAAACGTGGACTGTGACATGCCATGCAGCATGCCCACAGTGTGCTGGAAGGTGCCTAAGGCGAGGAAGTGCAGCACTGATACAAGCTTGAGCAATGGTGGTGTAGCAGTTTTAATGTTAATTCTTCCTTGGATGTCATCATTGGCCAGGATGAGTAGATCTGCAATGGTCTCCCTATTGCGGTGGTAGTGTAATGAGCTGCCCATAAGTTTGTGCTCCGGGGGATGGCCTCACCCAGAAAATGGGTGCTCGCCATGAATTGCATCTCCTCTGCCTTTCTTCAGCATGTGGTCTGTGGTACTGCTGTTCCTCTCTAAGCCGCTCAATGTAGAGCATGAAATGCTGGATCTCCAGGTTTGCAATTGTAAGTGGCAGCACGGTGTTAGGAAGTGTGTTTGGGGAAGGTGTGGCCCTTATATACACTTTCCATTGGATGCACCTGTGGCTTCATTTAACTCACCTGTTTCCATGTACCTCCTTCCTTAACTGCACTGAGATTTTGGTGGAATTACTGCCTATCGTTGGCAGTATTTTAACTTATAATATGACAGAATTACCACATTTTTGATGCCGGCACTTATTCTGCTGGCAGAATTACTACTGGGGTTAATTCTGCCAGTTTGCGATGCTAATTCCACCAGTGAAATTTGCGTCCATTTTCTGGGCAGAGTGGTAAAAGTGCCAGTAATGGAATTACCGCCACATTTCCCACTTAACGCCAAACGGACCAAGTTCCCCGTGTTTTATTGAAAGTTACTAGTTATAGTCATTGGTGTACATGCCAAACAAATACCACTGGGGAAATGGTCTTATACTGGAGGCATTCCTCACCTGGAAATTAGAGTGTTCTCTTCAATGAATTGCTTTTCTCCCACAGATTTCTCATCTTAGTAGATATCTATTATCCAGCGCTACTGCTCGGAAATTTTCTCGACAGGGGGCATAGTGGACCTCGACTCGGCCGTCGATCCATCTTGCGCGGTGGTCAATCATCGGCTCTGGAAGTGACATCAGGCGCCATGAATAAACCACGTCACTATGCCCAATCTTCAGTTCAGCTCGCACGCTGCAACCGGAACCTACTGCGGGTTTACTGAACATTTTCACAACTTTTTTTTGATTCACCTCGATATGTCTTCACAATGGATCTCGGGTTTCAAGCGGTGCTCCGATTGCAAGGCCAAAATGTCGGTGACGGACCCACACAACATTTGTTTATGGTGTTTCTGTTCCACTCACGACACGCAGGCCTGCGCATCATGCGCCAAGATGCAACCCAAATCCCTGCGAGACAGAACTGGTAAGCTGGCCTTGGGCCAACTGTCGACAAAGTTTCTGGTGCGGTTTCTCATCCGGTCGTCTGAGGCCGAGACTGAGGAGGCCACTCGATACGACGAGGGCCGGCAACGCAAAAAAACGAAAAAGATGTCCCACTCCAGAAGCCATTCTTCATCCTCTTAAGAGGTATGAAAATTGCCCCCTAGAAGCCTCTCCCACGGTGCTCAACGCCCGTCGGAGAAATCTGCGCCGGCACCAACACCATCGGCCTCTAAGGCTGTGCTACAATTAACAAAGCTCTCTGCCTCGGCATCCAGGGCCACAGAGCTGAGTGAAAAGCCCTCGACGTCGACCAGCGACGTTGGCGCCTTTCACGGACAGGCTTTTTCGACTGGATGCAGTCGATTTCCGGCACTGATCAGGGCGAGGAGTGCGAAGAGGTCGACCCCATCTTTGTGGGATCGGGCGGTGTCGACTATTTTGAGGACCTAGACAATTTGATGGCACTTGTTCTGGGCCTACAAGATGCCAGTGGATTGAACACATCAACAGACCTTGAGATGCTACAAAAGCAGCCCTACACCCACTCTACTGCAAGGTTTAGTGTATTAGTGTGAAGGACACCCTCTGGCTCAGTCTTCTGCCACTCCCCATCAAGGGTATAACCTTATAGATATCCTGGATGAAGGCCCAGCTATTGAGCACAACTTGCCCTTCAATCAGGCCATAGCGGACCCTTTGGCTTCCATCTGGCGAAATCCATGCACTTTGCCCCCTGCGAATACCAATGCCACAGGGAAGTACAGTCCAGCGAGAGGGGATACTTCCTAGCTCGCAACACACCCTTCCCCGTAATGGGCTGGTAGTTCAGGCTGCCACTATATATTCCAGGCACGCAGCATCCACGTCAAATCTCCTTACAGATAGGGAAGGGAAAAGAATAGACACTTTGGCCAACAAGGATTTTACCTTAGGTAGCATGGCTCTCAAGGCCACAAAGTAGCTTGCAGTTTTGCTAAATTCTCCTACGATTTGTGGCAGGCTGTCGAACATGCGGCAGAATACGTCCCGGACTGTCATATGTGGGACGGATTTATACAGCTGGTGGAGGATGGGATGGAAACTGCCAAGCAGTCCTTGCAAACAGGCCTGGATATTGCTGACTGTGTTGGCCACTCCATGGGGTCGGCAGTAGTTATGAGAAGGCAGGCCCATTTGAAAACTTCCGGATTCCCCCCCCCAATGTACAAAACCGCCTTCTAGACATTCCTTTTGAGGACGAGATGCTCTTTGGGCAGAAGGCGGATGACTCTTAGGAGAAAAATCTAGACTCTTTCGGGAAATCTGAGGAGTCTAAAATTGCTGCTAAATCGCTGGGTCTGGCTGCTCAGCCGGCTAATCCTGCCTTCAGCTTTGCCTCTAGAGGCAGAGGCTATAGGTGCTATGTGCCCTATGGCAGGAAAGCACAGTCCCCACAAGCCAGGCAAGGGCAGAGGCGTTTCTCGCATCCCGAAAGGGGCAGAGACGTTCTAATGGCCAGCAGACAGCAGTAGAGGCTGGGGTGGGGGCTTCGCCCTCACAGCCGCTTTGATTTCTCCTCCCAAGATTCTCCGGTTGGAGGAAGGATAGCCGAGCACTGGGCTCATAGGCAGGAGATTACCTCTGACGCCTGGGCTCTTCAGCTTGCGCGCTGGTGTTACTATCTGCCTTTCTTAAAAAGGCCACTGGACAGACCACGACCACCTCCTCAGGAAACGGAACAGAAGATCCAGGAAGAACTGTGAGCCTGTTATCAAAGGGTGCCCAGGAAGAGGTGCTCCCGATCAAAGAGGGTAGGGCTGGCATTCCCGGTATGTCCTGGTATCCAAAAACGGAGGAGGTCTCTGTCCCATTCTGGACCTCAGGGCTCTAAACACGTTCCTGATGAAAGACAAATTCAGGATGGTGACATTGAGAGTAATTCTCCATGCTCTCGAGCTTCAGGGTTTGGCTCGTGTCCATAGACCTGCAGGATGCCTATTTCCATGTGCCCATATATCAGAAGCACAGGAAATTCCTGTGGTTCCTCATTGGGGAGAAGCATGATCAGTTCAAAGTGCTCCCCTTTGGGTTTGACCTCCGCTCTGAGGGTCTTCACCAAGCTCATGGCGGAAGTCGCAGTTCACCTCAGGAGATCTGGAGTCCGTGTATTCCTGTACCCGGACAACTGGCTGATCCTGGGAAAGTCAGCGGGACAGGTTTTGACTTTCCTGGAAGACACCTGTCTGCTACTTCACAGGCTGGGCTTCTCCCTGAACCCAAAGAAATCCCACATAAACCGCTCCAAAGGCTCCAGTTCATCGGGGCAGTCCTAGACAGCCGGGCAGGGAAGGCCTTGGCGCCCGAGGAGAGAGCCGACAACATACAACAGATGGTCCAGTTGTTCCAGAACCATGCCACCTTAACAGTGGCTTCCTTTCTCTGACTTTTGGGCCTCATGACATCCTGCATTTTCCTGGTGCCAGAGGCCAGACTGCGCATGAGATCCCTTCAGTGGCTCCTTCGAGATCAGTGGTCTCAGTATCTAGGAGTTCGCTCGGATCCCCTCAGGGTGTCCAGCTAGGTAGTATGCAGACTCGGCTGGTGGGACACGCACAGGAATCTTATGGCGGGGGAACCCTTCTGGCCTCCTTGGCCTCAGACCCGAGTGGTCACGGATGCGTCCTTGAACGGTCGGGGCACTCTTTGTGAGGATTTGCAGGTGAGCGGCCTCTGGGCTGCGTCGGAAACTAGGTGGCATATCAACAGGCTGGAGTTGGGAGCCATCAGGCTAGCCCTGAAGGCCTTCAACCCATCGCTCAAGGTGAAGCATGTCCTGATTCTGACGGACAACACAATGGCCATGCATTACCTGAACAAACAAGGTGGAGTGCATTCCCATCCCCTCTGGACAGAAGCAATGCAGCTGTGGTTCTGGTTGCTAGAGAATCAAATCTCGGTCTCTGCAGTTCTCTGCAGTTCATTTGCTTGCGGTAATTCCCAGCAAATGGTGCACTGGCGGACATGTTTCTGGTGGATTGGACCTTCCCTCTCCATTATTCGCTCCCTCCGAGCCCGTCATTCAGAGGATTCTCGGGAGGTTGAAGAGTTTTCGAGCAACCATGATCTTGATCACCCCG
Source organism: Ambystoma mexicanum (assembly GCF_040938575.1). Taxonomy (NCBI): domain Eukaryota; kingdom Metazoa; phylum Chordata; class Amphibia; order Caudata; family Ambystomatidae; genus Ambystoma; species Ambystoma mexicanum. The sequence continues at coordinate 727,546,156 of NC_090925.1, forward strand.
GATTGGGCGAGGTGGACGTGGAACTCCGACCTCTTGGATTTGTCGATCTGTCCACCTCACTGGTTGCCTCGGCGGCCAGATCTCCTCACCCAGTCAAAGGGTCGGATACTGCACCCGATCCGGGATTCCCTCAACTTACATGCGTGGCTTTTGAGCAAATGAGGTATGATGACTGGGATCTCTCTGAGGAAGTTCTTGAGGTGTTGCTGGCTGCATGCAGGCCGTCTACAAGATCTCTGTATGTGTGCAGGTGGGAAAGATTTGAGGTGTGGTGTAGGGAGCACGAGGTTGTTCCCATCTCTTGCCCCACCACAACAGTGATGGAGCTCCTTGGTCTTGAGATTATTAAACAAACCATCTCACGCTGCATAATTTTATGCATATCTGAGTGCCATCAGTCAGCAGGAAAAGAAGTCCCACCGGGAATCAGGGCCCATTACACCAGAGGAGTCTCTGCTTCCACAACCCTTCAAAGGGGGTCCCTGTTCTGGACATTTGCTGTGCTGCCACGTGGTCTTCTTTACATAATTTTACAAACCATTATGCTTTGGACATTGCACGTGGGGCTGATGCACGTTTTGGCAGAGCGGTTCTGCAGAACCTGCTAGTGTAATCCCTTCTGCCCTCCTCCTTTAGCTTACTGCTTGGACAGTCTATCAAGATGAGGAATCTGCAGGAGAAAAGCAATCCATTGAATGAGAAATTACCTTACCGTAATGTTCTTTCTATGGATTCTTCTCCCGCAGATTCCTCATCACCCCTCCCAGCTGTCCCTGCTCAGAAAGTGTTGTGGCTCTTCGCTTCTGATTTCATGAAGTGCTTTGGCGATGTGCTCATCTCAGTTACTATAATCAACAACAATAAAAAATAATGTTTTCTAATTCGAATGTTTTCATCCTGTTGGTTTCTATTCCATAGTTGCTTTTTAAGGCTGGTCAGCCTCCTTCCGCTTTCCTATGCAGTGTTTGAGATCGGGAAAAGGTGGGAGGAACTGAAGCATGGGGCATAGTGATGTGGTATATGTATGGCGCCTGAGGTCACTTCCGGAGCCGACAATTGACCACCGCGCAAGACGGATCAACCATCGACGGCTGATGTCGAGGTTCATTACGCCCCCTATCGAGAACATTTCCGAGCAGTAGAGCTGGACAATGGATATCTATCAAGATGAGGAATCTGCTGGAAAAGAATCCATAGAAAGAACATTACGGTATGGTAATTTCTCCTTCTGGGTCCCTGTACGTTTTCACTAACAACTGCCTGACGATAACGCCACATTTGATAGCGAACTTGGGTACACTGTTTATCGGACCACCATACATTATGACCTGCCACTTTTTTCTGACCAATCGATGGATCTTATTACTAACTTGTCCAAATGTGTTTTTTGATGCAATCCCATACCAGTCTCTGCAGACTGTTAGCAGAGTGCTCCCAGGGGCCAGGTGCCCCACTAAACCAGTGGATGATATGACTGAGGGCAGTATGGGGGGGGTTCCCCGGCCCACTCTTCTTTGGTCCTCTTCACGGGACAGGCACTAGTCACATGCATGGCACAGTGGACACAACCTCCTCTCTGTGGATGCTGAGACCCCCGTCTCTGCACTTATGACCTTGGGGAGGTGCTTGAGAGTTTCCATAGAGCATGTAGAGCTCAAGGATGTTTTTCAAGAGTGTTCATAAAAAGTCTGTGAACTTGCAAATACGCAGGTTTCGTCCTAGAACTATAAAGATCTAAAGATATGTAAGATCTAAATAAACAGCCCTATCCCTCTCAATGCAGGTTTACCTGCCCAAATCCTAGTTGCAGGGTTGTCTCTTGTGCAGACAGCTCTCCTGACTCACCCTGTGGTTACAGGAGTTCCAGCAGGCCACCCGGGTTCATAAAGGCTTGTGCAGGCCCTTTCAGCCTTAGCCTGGCCCAATGGAATATCTGAAACCCACAGCCAATCACAGACCTTCAGTACATGGACCCACAGTTGCACATCCTCAACTCAAATTGCACCTAGGGTGTGCGGAACCAGCCTATATAAAACAACCAGCTCAGTCTGCCAGAGTGAGTTGGAGCAGGTTGTGCCTGGGGTCGGGGGGTTTTGGAGCACATTGCAAGCACTCTGGAGGAGTGAAGGTGTTAACAGCTGGAAGATGAAGCATCACTAGTTATAGTAGGAAGGATTGAGGAGGCTGGGTTGCCTCAAGGCAGGTAGAAGAGGTGGGAGGAGGCATGAGACTCGGCCTGAGAGCAAAATAATAAGGAACTTAGAAGGCAATAGAACCCTGAGTGTTACCATGAATGCAGAGAGGGGTCTCGGAGCTAGATGGTTAAATTAATGACTCCTGGTGACAACTCCCAGTCCTTGTGAAGGTGGAGTACTATCTGCTGTTGGCTGAGACAACACACAGGTGCACCGGCCAAGGGTCCTAAGGTGACCCAGACTTGGACTTGAAAGATACTCTTTTGCTAGTTAGCCGTGAGTAGGCACCCTGGGAAAGCCTGCATCTGGGTAATTGGCCAAGGAGGACTGAACATCAAGGGATAAGGGGGTAAGAGCCTTGGTTTTGACTTACTTTTAATATTGGTTTAGGGTTGGTACTTTGTTTGCTTTGTTCGCTGTTTAAATAGACCGAAAATACACTTCCAGGCTCCAGTTGTTCGTACATTCTGCTCAGCCCTCTTAGACATGGGATGCATCACATGTTGGGCTCCCTGTGGCTAGTTTCCAGCAAATTGCTGTCATTTGCATGTTTGGCCCGTTTAACTACATTATTAAGGTAGCCCTTCTGATGGAATTGCCCGCTCATGGCCTTCCCTTCTGATTCAAAATCTTCACTCTGGATTAAATTCTACCTAATCCTGAGAAATTGTCCAAATACTAACCTCTCTTGAAATTAAAAGGTGATAACTCTTAAAATGTAAAGGAATGTTCAAATCCATTGTCATCCAAAAATGTGCAGCATAGGCAGTAAATGGAAATAAAAGGCCTACCGTCTTGATGCCTAATTAAAGAAAATGATCTCCTGGCTGCTATAGTCAGTGGTGAATTTGAAAAGAGGAGTATGCTCTTTTGCCCAAAGATGAAATCCCAAGAAGCTTGTACCCTTTTATTCAATAGATTGCTTTTCTCCCGCTGATCCCTCATTAGATAGATATCCGTCCAGCGTTAGCTGCTCGGAAAACTTTTCGACAGGGGGCGTAGTGCATCTCGACTCAGCCTTCGATCCATCTTGACTCGATGCAGCAGTGGTTGACTTCGGATCTGACGTTGGTCGTCGTACATATACCACGTCACTACGCCCCCGTACCTCAGTTCATTTTTTTGTGTGTGCTCAGCACGCTGCTCACTGGAGAAATTCTCGTTAGGGGACCCTTTTCTTCATGACATGACTTTGACCAGAATGGCCTCCCCCAAGGTGTCCGGTTTGAAACGGTGCAAGGACTATAATTTGAAGATGTCCATTACCAACCCTGCGTGTGGTACCTCAGTGTCGGTCACGTCACTGCGGATTGTGGTTTTTGCATGAAAAGGAATCCAAAATCTCTGCGGGAGAGGGTGGTGAAACTCACGCTCGGTCCTCTCCTGTATAAGTCTCCAGGGTCCAGCCCTGAAAAGAAGGAGGGTAACCGGTAGAAAACTAAAACACAATTGCATTCCCAGAGCTACTCTTCATTTTCCTCATCCCACAAAAAGAGGCGCCGCCATCTGCGTAGGCACAAGTTTGAAGACCGCGGTAAGCCATCATCGGGCCAACATCTAGGGCAGAGTGGGAGGCCTTCACAGAGCAGATGCTTGAGATATTTAAGGCAGCTGCAGGTATGGGTCATGCCTCAATGCAGCAGGCCTCAGCAGCTTCATGGGAACCTATTGATTCTGGCCCCAAGAAGACTGTGTCTTTACTGATGCCCTCAGGCTCAGCATCACCCCATTGCCAAAACTGTCACGTCATCAAAGCTATTATCGGCATGGGTACATCGGTGTCAGCGCAGGAGCCAGTGCCTGATCGTTCAAATGCCCCGTAGTCCTCATCAGCATTTTTCGACACAGTGTCAACAGTTTTCGATGATGACGGTGACCAAGTATCTTTTGGTCACGAGCCAGCATGTTGAGGCTCTGGCGGTACAGATTCTTTCTCTGACCAGGCTGATTTACTCCCTTTAGCAGAGGGGCTGTGGGATGCAAGTGGTTTGGACACTTCTTCCGACTTGGAAATTCAACAAGCCCATCCTTATGGACATGCAAATGCCCAGTACTGCACCACAGTAGACAGTGTGGTAGATGCCCGGGTATGGGAGCTCCAGCCAAACCGCTGTCCATTTTTGAACTTACCCAAATCCTTAACCAAGAGCCCCCAACAGAAAGGGTCATGCCTTTCAACATAGCCATTGCTGACCCTGTTGCCACCCTGTGGCAAAAGCCTTGTTCAACGCCTCCTGTGAATTCTGAATTCACAAAGAAATATAAGCCAGCGAGGGGGGATCCATCTTTCCTCTCCACCCTTCCGACTGCGGAGGCCCTGGTTGTTCAAGCTGCCACGGTCAATACTTCACTCTCCACATCCACATCCAATCTTCCTGCTGATAGGGAGGGTAACAAGACTGACGCTCTCGCAAAGAATGTTTTTGCAACGGGCAGTATGGCCTTAAACGCTGTAAATGCTTCCTGCGCATTTGCAAAATATACTTTTGGTCTTTGGGAGACAATTGAGGAAGGGTCTGAACATATTCCCAATGGAAAAATGGGGGAAGGATTCTTGCGCGTTGTGGATGATGGGAAAGAGTTGGCCGGCCAGTCCTTGCAAATGGGCCTGGATGTTGCCGACTGCATCGGAAGAGCAATGGGGCCAGTTACAGGAGACAGGCATACCTGCACAATTCAGGTTTTTTGCCTAATGTGCAGCCAAAGCTACTGGATATTGCCTTTGATGGTGAGAGCCTGTTTAGCCCTAGGGCCAATGAGTCCCTGGAGAAATGGAAGGACTCAAAGCTAGCTGCCATATCACTGGGCCTAGCTGTACAACAGCTGACTAAACCTTCCTTACATTTTGCGTAAAGAGGGCGGGGTAGAGATGGTACATCCCCTTTGGAAGGAAAGCACAGCTCCAGAAACCCAAGCAGGGACAGAGGTGTTTCCCACACTCTGGTAGGGGCAGGGGCCCTCTAGGGGCCAGCATACTGCGACAGCAGCTGCTGGGGAAGCTCTGCCCTCAAAGCCACTTTGAGATCTCCCCCCATGTTTTCCCGGTTGGAGGAAGGATAGGTGAGCACTGTCTCCAGTGGCAGTAGATTGCTTCCGACGCCTGGGCCTTACAGCTCATCCGATGGGGGTACTGTCTGCCCTTTCTAAGGAGATCTCCAGACAGACCGCCTCCCTCCACCTCAACAACTGGAACAGGAGCTCCAGGAAGAACTGAGAGCCCTGCATTTGAAGGGTGCCGTGGAAGAGGTACCTCCGGAGCAGAGAGGATTGGGTTGTTATTCCTGGTATTTGCTGTTACCCAAGAAAGGAGGAGGACGTGTTCCCATTTTGAACCTCAGTGCCTAGAACAAATTCCTGAGGAAAGACAAATTGAAAATGTTGACGTTGAAAGAGTTTCTCCGCGCTCTTCAGTTTCAGGACTGGTTTGAAGTTTGGTTTATTTGTAAAGCGCACCAGGCCCATGGGCAACCGGGCGCATAATCTTAAATACAGGTTACAACAATATATACACAAAGGGCGAGATTTACAGGTAATACATAAATACAGATTACAAGTTATGAACAATACAGTGTGGCATATATACACAAATGAAATATATTACAGGTAAGGAACCGGCTAGCGTGGGGAACCTTATGCTTTCTGGGTGAACAGCCAAGCTTTGGCGTTGCTCTTGAACATTAGAAACGAAGGTTCAGTTCTTATGTGGGTTGGCAGGGTGTTCCACAGTTTGGAAGCTAGGACAGGGAAGCTCACGCCACCCGCTTTTTGGAGTTTGAATCTAGGCAGAGTTAGGCTATGAATTTGGCTGATCTGGTGAGATGGGAGGAGGAATGAGGTGCAAGACGCGATGTGAGGTAAGTTGGGGCATTGTTGTTCTGGCATTTGTGGGTCAAGGCTGGCGTTTTCAAGGTAATTCTATGTTTGACCGGGAGCAAGCGAAGGTCAGATCTGAATGTGGAGATATGGGACCGTCTGGGGATATTGAGAGCTGCCCTTATCGCATTATTTTGAATAGTTTGCAGTTTATTGAGGTTAGACTGGCTAGTCCCTAGGTAGAGGGCACTACAATAATCTATTTTGGACATGATGAGTGTTCTAGCCAATGTAGTGCAGTTGTGAGTGTTCAGAAATGGTCTGAAGGCGGTGATAAGTTTACATGTGTAGGCAGAGGCCGACCTAAAAGCATTTGTTTGACTGTTCAGGGAGAGGGTGGAGTCCAGATAAACGCCTAATGTTTTGGTGTCTTTGGAGACCTTGATGACGTTGCCGTCAATAGTGAAGGACTTATAGGCTTGATTGAGTTTGTTAAGGCGATAAGTGGATCCTAGCAGTAGGAGCTCCGTCTTATCGTCGTTGAGGCAAAGTTCATGTTGAGCCATCCAGGCCTGGATGACCAGATAGACATCATTCAAGGCTTTGGTGTCGGCTGTGTAGTCACCAGTAATGGGAATGACTATCTGGGTGTCATCCCTGTAGTTAGTGTAAGATACACCCAGATAGCCAAGCACATCGAAGAGGGGCTTGGTGAATACATTGTACAGTGTACAGTGTAGGCGATACACAAGAGCCTTGAGGGACGCCACAGAGAATGGGAGAGGGGTCTGCCGATGCTGAGGGTGAGAATACCTGCATAGATCTGTTGCTTAGGAACGAGTGGATCCAGGCATTAGCAGAGTCAGAAAAGTAGGCAGCGGATTTGAGATGTTGGCAGAGTATTTGGTGGTTGACCAGATCAAATGCTGCAGAAAGGTCGAGGGGAAGGAGTAGAGCAAACTTCCCGTTGTCCTTTAGTGTCTCCATCTGGGTTTTCAGATCAATCAGGGCTGATTCGGTGCCGTGTTTGGGGCGGAAGCCTGACTGTCTTAGCCCCAGGAGTTTGTTAGACTCGAGGTAGTCTTGGATCTGCAGGTAAACTGCGCGATCAAGAATCTTAAGCAGGAACGGACCGTGGTGATGGGTCTGTAGTTAGTTGGGATTGTTGGGGTCAAGGGAAGTTTTTTTGAGTAGTGGGATTACCCACGCATCCTTGAGGTTGTCAGGGACTATACCCGTTTTGAAGGAGGCATTTATGAAACATGTGATGAATGGGGCAAGGTGGTGCGAAGCTTCCTTAATGATAGGAGCTGGGCAATTGGACGGTTTGAGGTTGTTTATGATTCCTTCTTCTTCAGGGATGGTGAGAAGGGAGAATGCGAATGGATTAATGAATGGGTTAGCTTGCTGTTGGGAGCTAGGTGTGGCTGTGAGTAGTGGTTGGTTCAACTGTAATTACTTTTGTTTATTTCTAATTTTAGTTTGAAGGGTGGCAATTTTGCCCAGGAGTGCTGACTTGATGTTAGTGCACCAGTTGCTATCTTTGGGACAGGAGTCTGGGGGGGGCACAGGAGACTCGAGTTCCTTGAGGATTTTGAATAATTTCTTAGTATTTGATTGTGCTGATCAGATGCGGTTATTGTATGAGTCTTTTTTGGCCTGGAGAAGTGCTTCTTTATAGTTAAGGGTGGCTATTAGGAGGCTGTCCTTGTGTGTGTCAGAAGGGTGACTTTTCCAACGTGACTCCGCATTACATTTCTCTTTGCGTAGCACTATGAGCTGCGGTGTGAACCACGAGTTAAGGTGCGCGTGTTGTTTGGGTCTTCTAAGTTTGAGTGGGGCAATGGAGTTTATGGCTGTAAGAACTGACTGGTTGTAAATGTTGGCTAAAATGATAGGGTCAGAGCAGGAGTCAGAGGCATTGTTGAGTGTAGGGAGGATGAGAGGGAGTAGCTTTTCTGTAGTTATGTTCTTTTTGTTTCTGGTGAGGATGGCTGGGGCGACAGGAGGTGCTGGTAGTGAGGCTGCGTCAATGCTGAAGGTGATGATGCGACCAAACTCAAGGACCGCTGGAGAGTAGGTGGATGTTACAGTTGGTGTCACTGAGCCAATCTAAGGCTTGCCCTTTGTTGTGGGTAGGTTCTTGTATGTGATGAGAGAAACCTAGATCTGTTAAGGTGTTAGCAAGATCAAGTGCCGCCGGGTCATTGGGGTCTTGGTAACCTAGATTAAGATCACTGAGGATAATAGTTTGAGAGTTCTTTTTCGCTTTTTCAAGTACTATAGCGGTGATGTCATCCACGAAGGATGTGGGGGGACCAGGTGGTCTGTAGATTAAATGGATAGTGGCCGTTTGGTTGGCATATAATGTGAGTTTTACCGAGAGTAGCTCTGTGGTTTCCAACTTAGTACTCGGTAGAGTTCTAAGTCCTAGTGAGTTTTTGTAGATGAATGCAACTCCTCCACCTCTGGCGTTACAGTCGCATCTGGTAATGGCATAATTTGGTGGGATAGCCAGTGAAAGAGCTGGGCCGCAGGCAGGCTGCAGCCAGGTCTCAGAGATGGCAATGAAGTTAAACTCCTGAGTCTTGATGAGATCCGCAATGTCCAGGGCGTGGGCTGCTAGGGACCGTGCGTTGATCATGGCAGCCTTGATTAGGCCAGCGTTGCTAGGCTTTGCCTTAATCAGACTGGAGTTGCCTGAGGCGGCAAGGTTAGTCTGAGGGTCTTGGGGCATAGGTGGGGTAAGGGTTTGTGGGGACATGGTAGGCTTCATGCTTTGCAGAGATACGTTAGGGTACATGGGGTGACCCTTCTTACCCATGAGGTAGCGCAAGGTTGATTAGGTGTAGGTTTTTTAGTGAAATGGTCGAGCCATAGGGCCGGTGCGTTAAGGTAGATATTAGGATGCTGAGGAACAATGCTAGAGCAGGTGTCAGCAAGTCTGCAGGTAGGAGCCATGGTTGCAAAGTACAGAGTGGTGGGTGCCAGTGTGCTAGGGGGTGATAAATAGGGTGCGCAGGTGGATAGCCACAGTGCGAGGAAAGCTTTTAATAGTAGGAGAGGGAGGTTTTGGGCAGGTAGGCGTGGTAACATGATACCAGAGTTGGGTGGAGTAGGGCGCCAGGCCAATGTAATGGTCACTGAGTGGACAACGCAGAATGCAGTAGGCTAGGTCAATGGGCTCTATAGACTATGCAGTACAGAGTGCACTGACGCTGACCACAAATGACAGGCACATTGAGGTAAAACAGTGCGAAATGCAGCACAGCTAGATTCAAATGTCAGACACAATAAGGTACCACAGTGCAAAATGCAGCACAGCTAGATACAAATGTCAGACACATCCAGGTAAAACAGTGCAAAATGCAGCACAGCTAGATTCAAGTTTCAGACACATCCAGGTAAAACAGTGCAAAATGCAGCACAGCTAGATACAAATGTCAAACACATCCAGGTAAAAAAGTGCAAAATGCAACACAGCTAGATTCAAGTTTCAGACACATCCAGGTAAAACAGTGCAAAATGCAGCACAGCTAGATGCAAGTGTATAAAATGCAGCACAGCTAGATTCAAGTTTCGGAAACATCCAGGTAAAACAGTGCAAAATGCAGCACAGCTAGATGCGAATATACAAAATGCAGCACAGCTAGATTCAGGTTTCAGACACATCCAGGTAAAACAGTACAAAATGCAGCAGAGCTAGATGCGAATGTCAGGCACATTGGGCAAAAACAGTGCAGGATTCACCAGGCTAAGTCTGAGTTGTTGTTGTACTGGGGGGATGGAATAAGGACTTGCAACTTATCTTGCAGCTTAAGGTGCAACAACTAGCATCAAGTATCAGTAGCATCACACAAGTGGGGCACAGGAACTGGCATCAGGCAACACATGAAGCTAGGTGCAGTGGTTGTCATGAGTAGGGCTAGTGCATATCAAGACTGATGTATAAAGGCAGTGGTGGTAAAGCGTATCAAGTGGCATGAGGTAAGGCATAATAATAGTTTATATAGCATCAGAATGTAGTCGGCATGCGCCGTGAAGTTTGGTGCAAAGCCCGTGCTGATAGGGTAGCAGTAGGGTCTTGCCTAAGGGAGGTTTGCTGGAGTAGCAGGTAGTCTTAAATGTTTGGTGACATTTATATTGCAGAAAGCTTACCGGCTCCTCATGATGTGCTTTGGGGAGGTAGTGGCGAGTGGATGCTGTGCGTGAAGGTCCTTCCACGTGGGGGCAGGCTGGTGGGCAGAGAGTAGAGTCTGTGGCCCTAGCCACTGCAGGCAACGGACAGGAGCCTTTTTTCCTGCCTTCTTTCGCGGCCGGCGTTCGCCTGCCGGCACCGTGTGATTAGCTTGCTTAAAGCAACACACAGCCAATCCGGTCGCTTGTAGCCTTATGGCTCAGGGTGCTGCTGCTCGAATTCCTGTGGCAGCCATGATGGAAAGGAGAAACCTCATGATTCTCAATGGCGGATGGTGCAGGATACAGCGATTATGTACTCAATGGGAGCCTTTCTAGGAACAGGCGCTTTCTTGCTGCAGTACATGCCTATCAGCAGATTTAGCTTCTGGCTGATCGCGGGTGTGGGGCGTCCGCAGATGTACTTCAGGGTTGGTTGGTGTCGTTAGATCTCCAAGATGCATATTTCCACTTGCCTATCCATCAGAAGCACAGGAAATTCTTGAGATTTCTCATAGGAGACAAGCACTACCAGTTCACGGTTCTTCCCTTTGGGTTAACCACTGCACCCAGGGTCTTGACAAAGGTAATGGCAGTAGTTGCGGCTCAACTCAGGAGATCCGGCATTCACGTGTTTCCATACCTGGATGATTGGCTGATGCAAGGGGAGTCAGCAAAGCGGGTTTCATCTCATCTCGAAGTTACTTGCTCACTGCTGCACAGGCTGGGCTTGAAGTTTCAGAAGTCCCACATGACACCAACATAAGGAGTCACCAGCATCAGTCAGATAGTTCCGCCGTTCCAGAGTCACACCACCTTGCCAGCAGTTTCCTTCCTCTATCTCTTAGGCCTCATGGCCTCTGGCATTTTTCTAGTGCAAGGGACCAGATGGAAAATCCGGTCCCTGCAGTGGCTGCTACTGGGTGAATGGTCCCAGTACTTTGGGAAGGTTAAAAGACATTCTAAAGGTGTCCAAGTCAGTGGTCAACAATCTCTCTTGGTGGGCCAGCAGCGAGAACATGTTGGCGGTGGAACCTTTCTAGCCTCCATGACCCTAGGTCAGAGTAAATATGGATGCGTCTCTGAAGGATTGGGGCACTCATGGTGAGGATTTGCACATGAGCAGCCTTTGATCCCCAATCGAAACCCAGTGGCACATCAACAGGCTGGAGCTTAGACAGATCGGTAAGCCCTGAAAGCTTTTGCGCCCTCTCTAAAAGGGAAACACGTCCTGATCATGACGGACAATATGGTGGCCATGCACTACCTGAACAAGCAGGGAGGTGTGTGCTACCTCCCCCTTTGCAGAGAGGCGATGCAGCTGTGGTTCTGGCTTTTGGAGAACCAGATCTTGGTCTTGGCAGTACATCTGCCGTGGACAGAGAACGGGATGGTGGACACTCTGAGCACTTAGAGCACGTTGCCACAAAGTCATAGTGCAGGTTTTCACTCAGTGGGTTACCCCGACGGTGGATCTGTTTGCCACAGAGTCCAACAGGAAGTGCAAACAGTTTTGCTTGAGGGAATTCCCGGTGAGAGGCGCAATGGGGAATGCGTTCCTAGTGGAATGGGACTTCAACCTCCACTATGCCTTCCCTCTGATTCCAGGCATTCTTTGGGTTCTCAGGAGGTTGAGGAGGTTCTGAGCAACCCTGATCTTGATTGCCGCAGATTGGATGAGAAGAACGTGGTACTCAGAGCTCCTGGATATGGTCATCTGCCAAACACTCCCGCTGCCTGGTCGGCCACACTGCCTATCTCAGTCGGAGGGTCGAGTACTCCACCCGAACCCGGAATCCCTAAAACTACATGTGTGGCTCTTGCGAGGATGATATATGATGACTGGGACCGCTCAGAGGAGGTACTTGAGGTGCTACTGGCTGCAGAAAGACCTCCAACAAGATCACTGTCTTCGTGCAGGTGGAGAAGATTTGAGGCATGGTGCAGGGAATGCAAACTTGACCATTTCTCTTGCCCCACATGTGCAGTTATGGAGTTCCTTCTGTCGCTGGCATCTGCAGGCCTTCAGGTCACTACAGTCAAAGGATACTTGGCGGCTTTGTCTGTTTTCAAAGATCTCCGGAAAAGGGGCTTTCCGATCCTGGTAATGGCCCAATTCCTAAAAGGCCTCGTAAAAATGTTTCTCCCTGTTCCCTTTGTGGTGGGAGGGCAGTTGTAGAAAGTTTCCTGGTATAGAGACTTCCATCCCGCCTCTGTGATACAATCTGCTTGGGCAGTCTATCTGATGAGGAATCTGCAAGAGAAAAGCAATACATTGAAGGAGTGTTTGCAGAGTGTTTGACTCTTGGAGGAGTATCCTGTTTTGCTGTTTCGTTTTGGTGCCTGGACCTGCATCCTGAAAAGATCTCCTCCGGATGCGGAGCGTCGCAGAGTGCAGAGTGTTTGACTCTTGGCGAAGTATCCTGTTTTGCTGTTTCATTTTGGTGCCTGGAAAGTCTGTCTACACTTTCCATAACACCTGCATCCTTAAAACATCACCTCCGGAGGCAGAGCGTCACAGAGTGTGTTCAGAGTTTTTGACTCCTGGCAGAGAATCCTGTTTTGCTGTTTCGTTTTGGTGCCTGGAAAGTCTTTCTACACTTTCCATAACACCTGCATTCTTAAAACATCTCCTCCGGACGTGGAGCATCGCAGAGTGTTTGCAGAGTGTTTGACTCTTGACGCAGTATCCTGTTTTGCTGTTTCGTTTTGATGGCTGGAAAGTCTATCTAAACTTTCCATAAGACCTGCATCCTGAAAAGATCTCCATCCGGATGCGGAGCATCGCAGAGTGCAGAGATGACAGGTACGCCTTTACTTAATGAACGAACAGTGAGAAGCCCCTCTACCTCTGGTGGTCAGAAGGACTCCTGTTATAGACTCAACAGATCTTAAAGGTAATTCTTCCATACCTTTTTGTGAAACAACTGACCTAACTGCCCCAGTTTTAACTGCACCCAAATTGTTGCCAGACTTGCAGCCCCGTCATGAGACTTCTTATGGAAACAAGAGGGGTTTAAGTGCACAAAATCAAATCTGCATTTCCATTCAGATGAGCTCACAGTGAGATTAGATATGGGCGGGGACCGATAACCCTGTGTCCATTTTGAAGATCTCGAACAAAATCAAACGTGCAGCTAATGGAGCAATGAAGCTGCCGGGGAGCAAAGTGGTTCCCATATTCAAAAGAAGATGCCACTCTGTATCTGACATTGGCAAACGCAAGTGTCACTATAAACGCCAGGAGCCTCTGCGTCTCCCGGATCAATGCTTAGAGGCAAACCCTGTACCCTCAAACCCCACACTGGATAAGCCGGACACATGAGGAGAAGAAGAAAGCCAGGGGGTCGTTGACTCCATACATCTATCAGAGGCTCCCTCGGAAGCCACTGAAGATTCATCAAATGGATGGGGCAACCTGACTGACGCAGATGTGTTGGGCAGTGCAGAACCTAGGGGCCCGGATCAACATCCTCCAACCTACGCTGTCGACTATCAACAACCCCCTGTGGAGTCACGCTCAGCAGAGCCGTCCTTTGGTGAATCACAGGGGTAACTGTTATACATGAATAAAAAGACACTGTCCCTTTAAGGGCAGCCAAGGAGAAAGAGCGGGAGGAAAGACGGAAAGGGAGGGGCTGGAGGGAGGAGACGGCAGTTGGAGTTTGGCAGTGAATAAAGTTGGTTCACCATAGATTTGGCTCCGTGTCATTTGTAGGCCTGAGTGCGTGCGTATGAGCGGAGTACAACACTGGCGACGAAGCCGATACGACCCTTTGCGTGCCGGCAGCAGTTTGGAGGGCCTGTGAGCCCAGCAGTGTGAGGAGGGCCCGCGCGCCCAGCAGCGTTCAAGGAGGGCCTGCGTGCCCAGCAGTAAGGAGGACTCGTGAGCCCAGCAGACCCGGTGGGCCCGTGTGCCCTGCAGCGTATCAGGACCGGAGAGCCCAGCAGAGTGGTGCTCAGCAGTGGTGGCCTGCCAGCAGCAGACCAGCCGACCAGAAGATTGGAGGGGCCCGTGCGCCCAAGACTGGAGAGCCCGGCAGTGAAGACCAGCCGACCAGAAGATCGGAGGGCCCGTGCGCCCAAGACACTGAAGAGCCCAGCAGAGTAGAGCCCAGCAGCGGAGGCCTACCAGCAGCTGACCAGCCGACCAGGTGATCGAAGGGCCCGTGCGCCCGAGACCGAAGTGCCCGACGGCAGAAGCCCGCCGACAGCAGCCCAGCCGACCGGGAGATCGGAGGGCCCGTGAGCCCAGGACCGCAGCGCCCAGCAGAGGAGGTCCCGCGACAGCAGCCCAGCCGACCAGGAGATCGGAGGGCCCGTGAGCCCAGGACCGCAGCGCCCAGCAGAAGAGGTCCCGCGCCCGAGGACCGCGGACGCCAACAACGAGAAGAGCCCGCGAGCCGGAAGAGGCCCACAAGAAGAAGGAGACTACGAGGGAATGCAGCAGGCCCACACGTCACGGAAGAGGAGACCCGCAGGCTCGCGGCATCCACCCCTCAAGTAAGGTGTCGGAAAGGGGTAGCAAAAGGGGAACCCCGAGTCTCCCACCCACGTGACACATCAGTAACCACATCTAAAGGTGACATTTGCAAAGAGGAACCCCGAGTCTCCCACCACGTGACACATCAGTAAAACACACCTAAAGGGGGCATTTACCACATCAGAAAACAGTAAAGCCAGAGCGCCGGTCTGCACACAAGAAGCAGAAGGTGAAGAGCGTGCCCCCAACACGCGAACTTACACCGCAGCAGAACAAAAGAGCCATTGTGCACAGCCTACTAGGGCACCCTGAGCACCTGCGATGCAGCACTCCACGATGCACATCAAGAAAACCCACAACCAGGTGATAACATACGCACACCACCCCAGTGGACTTAGGACCACCAAGCGACACCACCATGTCATCTGCAGACGCGCCAAACCCTAATGCACCACCACCACCAGGAGCTCCCTCCTCTCACGCAAGCCTCATGAGGAGACCTGCCCCGTTCACGCTAAACCCACACCATGACCAGGGGCAAAGATGGGAAGAATGGATGGAGGAATTTGACGACTTTGTAGGTGCCATTGGCACGCAAGAACCTCCCAACATACTGAGCATATTTGCAAATGTCGCAGGGAGAGAAATAAAAAACATCATACGCACAATCCCCCCACAAGATCGCACCACGTATGCAAGACTCCTGCAAGCCATTAACGAAAAGCTGGTCATCACACCTAACCGGGACTATGAAAGATACACTTTCAACCAATGTGGCCAGCTACCTCACGAATCAATAGGGGAGTTCGTAATACGTCTCCAAAGGAAAATATCCAAATGTGACTTTGCTAATTTTAATGATGAAGAGGCCATTAGATTACGCATCATAGAGGGGTGTGTATCCTCGATGTTCCGGAAGCACCTCCTCAAGAAACCCTTATCTCTAAAAGAAGTGCTAGACCTAGCCAGGGTCTACGAAAGAGTGGACATTCAGGCAGCAGCCATTGAGAATCCAAAAAAGGGAGAAACTATAGCCGCAATACATCCCTATGCCCGCCAGCCAAACCCCCAACCAAGGACCAACCAGAGGTACCCGACACAACGAGCACAGGGTGACCGCCAATGCTATCGCTGTGGATTCGAATATCCACACAGAGGACCGTGCCCCGCCATCGGGCAACGGTGCATGAGATGCGGAATGGAGAACCACTTCCAAGTGATGTGCAAGGAGCCACTACCAGAAGGGGGATCAACACGCCCACGACCTGCCCCTCGCGTGATGGACGCGCATAAAGAACAGCACCACCAAGTAGACAGGAACGTACCTCTCGCGCCATCATACCAACGCCCAAACACAGTGAGAGCCCTGGAGGGACTTCAGATTGAACCGGACAGGAAAGACCACGAACTATATGATGCCTATCAAGATGACTTCATGCGGGAACTAGAACGCGAAGACAACCGCAAAGCGGAAGCACCAGACAACCGGGAGCGCGACAGGGAGCCATACCCCTATGCCCCACCACATTATCCACCAGGAGGAAACGAACAACCTCAATACCTGCAAGACGGCTACGACCGAGAGTATGTATGCCTTCTCAGTGTGGAGGAAGAAGACACTGCGGCTCCCAGAGTAACAATTCAAATGGGAAGAGCCCAAAACAGATTTATCGTTGACACAGGAGCAACGGTAAACGTCATGAATGAAGACATTTATCGTGAAATAGCCTCGGCATACCCCATCCAAGAGTCTAAGACACACATCTTCCAATGGGGAGCAGCCCAACCCATGACATCTAAAGGGAAATTTCAATGCGATCTACGGCACAGAGACATCACAACAACCGCCACGATACATGTGATAAGAAGCCCAGCTATTGGCCGCTGCCTTCTCAGTTACAGGACAGCTAACGCACTTGCCCTGATTGACCTACATTATGACCAGTCGGAGGTCATTGAAGGACTACCACTACCACGCGAATCCGTCAGGGCAATGATAGACAGACCATTGGAAAAAAGGGAACTCAAGAACACTTTCCCCAAACTGTTCGAAGGAGTAGGAATGTTAAAAGGACCATGCATCAAACTACACATAGACAAAAATGTCAGGCCAGTTCCACAACACCCACGGAAAGTGGGTTTCCACCTCCAGGAGCAGGTATCAAAGGAAATACAACTTCTCCTCCAGAATGACATCATAGAGAAAGCAGAGGGGCCAACACCCTGGGTGTCACCAATAGTAATTGTCCCCAAGGACAATGGTCGTCTTCGTATCTGCGTAGACATGCGCATCCCAAATACCGCCATCCAGAGAGAAAGGCATCCGGGACCAGGACTGGAGGACATGCTAATCAGGTTAAACCAGGCGAGATTCTTCTCAAAACTCGACCTCAACCAGGGCTACCATCAACTCGTCCTGGATCCAGAATCACGGCCCATAACCACATTTGCGACACATGACGGCCTGTTCCGATATAAAAGATTAAATTTCGGCATCTCATCTGCCGCAGAAATATTCCAAGAGACCATCAGGCGTCTCATAGCATCAGAGACGAATGCATTAAACTACAGTGATGACATCCTGATATTTGGGAAAGATCAAGACCAGCACGATAGGGCTCTCAAAAACATCTGCTCCATCCTACAAGATGCAGGGCTAACACTGAATGAGTGCAAGTGCGTCATTAACAGAACAAGTCTCAAATTTTTCGGACACACATTCTCAAACAACGGAATATCCGCAGACCCGGACAAAATAAAGGCCATCACTGAGCTTCAAGCGCCGACGAACACAGCAGAGTTACGCTCGCTATTGGGAATGGCAGGTTATTGTGCGCGATACCTTCCGAACTACGCCACAACGACTGACCCGCTCCGCAACCTCCTGAAGAAGAACCAACCGTTCATATGGGATGCACCCTGCCAGGAGGCATTCATAGCGATAAAAGAGGGACTTACCAACAACAAACAACTGGCATATTTTGATCCTAACTGGCACACCATCATCACAGTTGATGCGAGCCCGGTGGGGCTGGGAGCCATCCTAGCACAAACTGACTCTGCAGACAACGGCCACCATGCGATAGTTGCCTACGCCAGCCGAGCCCTGTCACACACGGAAAAAGCCTACTCTCAAGCAGAGAGAGAAAGCCTGGCCGCGGTATGGGCGTGTGAAAAGTACCATCACTTCATCATTGGTCGGAAATTTACCCTAGTAACAGACCGCCAAGCCCTCTTATCTATCTTTGGGAACCCCAGGACGAAGATGCCACCCCGCATAGAGCGATGGGGGATAAGACTACAGGAATACTATTACACCATTATCCATAAACCAGGAGGAGACGCAAACCCAGCGGACTATTTATCCAGACACCCCCTACAAGACAAAGATGACACTTTGGCACATGAGGCCACTGAATATGTCCTGTACCTATCGTCAAATGCCATGCCGCCCACCATCTCGACCACGACGTTCGAGGAAAGGAGCAAAGCCGACCCAACGATCAGGGCCGCTATCACACTTACCCGCTCCAACAAATGGAGAGAACGCCACTCAAGCAGAACTGAAGAAGGAGATGTAGACCAGAAGGAATTGGACCGGCTAGCCAAAGTAAAAGATGAGCTTATAGCAACTGACCAAGGGCTGCTACTACGAGGAAAGAGGCTAGTAGCACCAAAAGACCTAAGAAAAACACTAGCAACGCTGGCACACGAAGGACACAGGGGAATCGACAACACAAAAAGGTTCCTCAGGAACTATGTCTGGTTCCCATATATGGACATGATAGTGGAGGACATGCTCAAACACTGCAGACCCTGCCAACTGGCAGCCCAAGGACCAAACCCAAACCCCCTCCAACTCACCACGCTCCCAACAAGACCCTGGCAAAAGGTCGCAATGGACTTTTATGGACCCGTAGAAGAGGGAGGGTATCTATTAGTAATAATAGATGAGTACTCAAGATTCCCGTTTGTTAAGCAAACACCCTCGACATCCTTCACTGACAATGCACCCATAGTGGATGAACTTTTCAGCGAATGGGGCATCCCCAATGTCGTGAAGACTGACAACGGGTCCCCTTTCCAGGGACGGGAATTCGCAAACTTTGCAAAGCACCTAGGCTTCTCCCATCAAAAAATCACACCACTCTGGCCCCAAGCCAATGGGATGGTCGAACGGTTTATGGCCACAATCAAATCGACCCGACAAAAGGCAGTAGCGGAACAGACACCCCATCCGAAAGCCATCTGCAGCATGCTCCGAAGCTACCGGAACACTCAACATGACGCAACTGCAAAACCACCCGCTGAACTCATGGTGAGATACCAACCCAGGACGCGTATCCCGCGATGGGAGGACTATACACCGGAAGAAGACCTAGCCATCAGGGAACGCGACGCGGAGAAACGAAGGAAAGCCAAGTAGTGGGCTGACGCAAGGAGGAGAGCAAAGGAACAACAGCTGGAAGTTGGACAAACAGTACTGGTCCGACAAACACAGCGCAAGAAAACGGACACTCGATACCATCCAGAACCAAGAATCATCACAGCCATCAAGGGGCCCATGGTCACGGCAACCGGAGAACTAGGGGACATTACCCGCAACTCCTCATTCTTCAAGAAGCTATATCTGGAAGAACCTGAACCACCAGAGATACCCGACGAGAGCCTCAATGAGGAAGAGGAAACGGAACCCCCAATAGAGTCAAGCGGCGAGAGCCGTGAATCACCCGGGAGACCCCCTAGGACAATAAAGAAACCGGTGAGGCTCATCAAACAGATGTAGCTGGACTGTCATGATAAGTACGGGGGAGGTGTTATACATGAATAAAAAGACACTGTCCCTTTAAGGGCAGCCAAGGAGAAAGAGCGGGAGGAAAGACGGAAAGGGAGGGGCTGGAGGGAGGAGACGGCAGTTGGAGTTTGGCGGTGAATAAAGTTGGTTCACCATAGATTTGGCTCCCTGTCATTTGTAGGCCTGAGTGCGTGCGTATGAGCGGAGTACAACAGTAACAAACAGTTCCAAGTATAATGGAGTCAAGAAGCCTGAGTGCATTGGAGGTATTGGAAGCAACGAGCCATGATCTCTTGACCCAAAACCATCTAGAGTTGCACGACCAGGCCAATTGCGGGCAGCCATCCACAGAAACAGCTGAATCTACCCTCCAAACTGAACAAGGTACTCAGTCTGCACATATATCATCCAGCCCAAAGGATAATCCAACCTTGGCCGCAAGACATACAAAAGATATTGCGCACTTTTGCCTTGTGCCTAAGCACGAAGTGGGTTTGAGAATGGGGAAACGCCACAGTTCGGAAAAAGGCGAAGCCCTGGATTTGGTCTCAGCCATCCCAGCAAAAAAACATAGAATGAATGCCACCCTTGAAACACCAATTGCCATGAGATCATCTCAGTGCAATTTGTGTCATCAGGGCACTCTACCAAGTGGTGGTGGCTGGCACAGAGGCTGCATGAACAGGAGGGAGACCTCCAGTGATGAATCATCATCTGAATCGGAATCTTCCAGGAAATCAACCACCCCAAATGGAAGCCAGGGAAATCAGCTTTAGGAATCAAAGCAAAAATGGAAAAACCAGAGGTGGCCAGATGAGGATGAACAGTGCGAGCCCCCTTGGATCACCCAACTGCAAACTAACATTATTTCTCCAGTTACAATTACCTTGGCCCCATACCTGAAAATATATGAGAACTTGAGTGACAATTTTAAAGATCAGACTACTCTGATTGCGCTGATGCACTCCAAATTAATCTATGTGGAATCCTTTAAATCACTCAGAGATAAAAGAACGAGGGAAAAATAAATGGAGGGAGTTGTTCTCAAATCGCTGGTTGATCTGATGCAAGATGTTAGGTTCGATAAGAGGATCTTTCTTGAAGGAGTCAGTGAAATTGCCTCGTGCTAATGAAATAGAGTCAGAGATGATCAGGGGTGTCCCTGAAGGACCAGTCATCCTTACGGATGACCCGCAGCATGCTACTAGTTGTCTCAAGACTTTGCACACCGAGGACACAACTGTCGGGAGGAAAGGGATCATGAGCCCCGACAACAAACTCCCATCCAACAGTCTCAATGCTTACACCTAAGCGTGTAGCAGTAGAGTCTACGTTGGCACAGAAAAAGGTGGAACCAGCTACTGCTACTGAGGCTAGTGTGTCACCAGAATCTGATTGTGACGATTACTCAGGAAGAATTCCTGTAAGGAAAATTTACTTTTCAATCTTCAACCAGAATAAAACCAATGAAAAAGATATGATTACAACAAAGATAAGCGAGCAAGTGATGAAATAAAAAAACATGTGGAAACTGAAGCCAAGGAAAGCATGTGGCTCTTGAAGTTTCTTGAGAAATCTCAAGAATGTGCTCCTGGGGCACTCTACAACAACAGGAAAGAACAGGAAAAAAAGTAGGGTCTCTCTAAAACTCTTGCTGCACAAGGACCACCTTAGGATACAACAAACGCTCCAACACAATCAGGAGACCCCATCGAATTAGATAGTGTTGATGATACACGTCTCGACTTCTGGGGTATGTATACCAAGGTAGTGACATTGTCGAGCTTCATGAAGAGATAAATATAGTTTGAGAATCAAACATTGAAGGAGACTCAAAGCTGATAGACCAACCGATAACTGTCGCATTCCCATCTCTCCCGTTCCTCACTTTGGCAGAGAGACGGGATAAAGTAAGAGGCACGAGCGATTTGGAGGATGGTCCCTTTAAAGCTGCCAATGTCATGAACAAACTACTCGTAAAATCAGAACTGGATCGTACAATAGCACCCTCCATCAAATAACTTTGTGAAGGAAAAGCAAGAGGGAGTGCTAAGCCCCAGGGAAATACCCGAGCTACGGCTCATGGATCTGATAGACAGATGCAAGAAACACTGTAACTCTGAAAAGGATACTAAGATCGGACAATGGTCCTGGAACATGCAGTACCGAAATGGGACATTTCACCTTTAGTTTCTCATTTTTCATCAGGTTATATAGAACAGTAGTGAAGTGTCTGGCCTGCAAACCTGATGACTGTGGTTCAATCTCCGAGGTCGGCATTAATTCATAAATTCAAGGAAGACTTTCAATATTTCTGATTTTAGCTGGGGGGGGACTGAGTCTGCCCTCTGAAAAAAGTGGGTGGACTCCACCCAACTGTGTGTACCCTCGACTTGAGCCCTGGAACCCAGACTCTGAAGAAGGAGCCACTTTTATAGACACAGTGACAGGGTGGATCCATAGAATGTACAACACCCTATCGGATCCACTGTTGATAGTTTGCAGCGATTTAAACATAGATTGCCTGTCATTTGGACAAAGGAACATCCAAAGTTCAGATGCAGATATTGGACCCAAGACACGGAGAGGCCTAAAGTGGTTGAATGTGATGGAGCTGAGAGGCATGCATATGATAACACAATGGGTGATATCACTGGAGCTTTGACATGGCACAATGGGAAACATAGTGCTATCTTGCACTATTTCTTTGGGCCTCATTACGAGGTTGGAGGTAGCCATGGCGCTATTAGCACCATGGCTGCCTCCAAACTTGTACCTACTTCGCCCTGGTGAATGGAGCAATTACCGGTCCATTCCAAGGTTGGCGGGACCGGTAATTCCCCTTTCACCAGGGCCCTTCCCCATTCCCATTTGAGCCCCTATAGGGCTCATTGGGAATGGGGAAGGAGCTAATAATGGTACCGCAAATTGCGGTACCGTTATTAGCTCCAGAGTCCCTTTGCGGGTCCCGTCCTTAACGCCTGGAAAAACCAGACGTTAAGGGAGGACCCTCAAAGGGAACTCGTAGTAGGGCGGAAAGGGATTACCGGCACCGGTGCCCTTACCGGTGCCGGTATTCCCTTACCGCCGACCTCGTAATGAGGCCCTTTGTCTCAGGCAACTTACTCCCTCAAGTGATAAGTCTGAGAGTTTCCCATGCTGCCTACAGTGACTACGAACCAAAAACACTGACGTGGGCAAGAATGGTAAAAGGAAACAATGATATCTGCAAGCAAAGGCTAGAGGTGAAAGGTGGAAGAAACAAGCTTTGTATAAAACCTCAAGAAGTCCCTCAATTAACCAACTCCCTACTAACATGGTAAGTTTGGGATACAGAAGGAGTCAAATTCAATTGCGTCTTGGCTGAGAGCTTCAAATCAGAGCTCTTCAGAGAGCTTCAAATTAAGAAAATGCAACCCATCCATAAACCCATCCACACTTACGATAAGGAAGTGGTAGCACAGAAACACCTCCTAAGCAGGGATCTGAGAGGGTTAAATGGACTACCATGCACTATCAAGGGGGAACTCTCAATGAAAAGTATCCAAAAATACAAGAATTGGATCATATCCCATAAAGCAATGATCCTTCAGTGAGATGCCAAATCAATGCTTCCGGCCTTAAACACGAACAACAACAAAACACTGTGGCAGCTTCTGAACGAGAATGGGGCATCCATTTGCTCATTACAACTGAACCCTATACCAGAGCCTCTTTGACGCGTCTGATCAAGCTGAGAGAACTTCATCAGAGGTTCTTGAACAGAAATGGGAAATCGAGATGGACAGGGAAGAAATCCTGATGCTGATAAATAAGGCACGTCAGTTGCGTGCCCTGGTTGCAGATGGACTAACACATGCAATGCTAAAAGCAGCGCAGGAAGCCTGGGCTGACTTCTGCCTGGCCCTGTTCTGAAGAATCCTCCTCAAGGGGAAAGCCTGATGTCCTGGAAAGCAGCAGTGGCAGTCCTTATATTCAAAAAGGGAGACAGGATGGAACCGAAGAACTATCGACCGATCACCCTCTTGGACGTCTTGGGAAAGATATTTGCTGCACTACTCCTAAAACGTCTGAATGAGTTGGTGAGAACTTCTGAAAGTTTCGACTGCTGACAAACTGGATTTGTCAAAGAGGTGGGATGCAGTTTGAATCTACTACTGATTAGCTTCCTGAAAATGAGAACAACAAGAGGAGATGGCAAACTCTTCCCTCGCATGTATAGATATGAAGCAGGCTTTTGACAGCATTGACCAAGAGCTACTATGGCAGAAGTTGAGAACGCGAGGGTGCCCTAAATACCTGCTTCAAGCTATCAAGGACTTATACTCAGGAACCTCAATGCAGATAAAACTGGACCAGACGGGCCATTTAACTAAAATAATCTTCACCTTCAAGGGCTGGCTTAAAACAAGGATGCCCTCTTGCACCGGTCTGGTTTAATTTGTTCAGTGAGGACTTGGAAAAAATGGATGGGTCACGAATCTGCTTTCCCACCAAAGATAAATGCAGTCGCAGTTGGCTGGCTTTTATATGCAGATGATTTGGTGCTATTAGACCAGACACCAATCGGTCTACTAGGAAACTAGACATTCAGCAAACTTAAGTAGACTGAAACGGTCTAAAGATAAATGCTGCAAAATCAGAAATAATGGTGCTGGTAAATCAAGAGAGCCGGAAGACGAAAAAGCTGAGCTGGGTTCTGAATGGAAAGCGTCTTCAGACAGCAACCGAGATACAATATCTCGGTACCATGATAAGTGCAAGTGCTGGAGAATCGCCATGGACAGACTTCCTTAAGAGGAAAATAAAACATGTAATGACCAAGGGGATTATGATCGGACACAGGTTTGGTAAATTCTCACTCCTACCGGTCATAAACTTTTATAATGTTAATGTAAATGTTAATGTTAAAGGTATTTATATAGCGCACCGTCACCAACGGAGTTGGTCCCCAGCGCTCTGGCAGATCTGTAAAACAAGAGGCGGGCAGGTAGGGTTAGTCAATTGAAGGGGGAGTAGGAGAGTGGGAGGAGTGGTGTGCTGTTGGCAGCTTCAGTTCGGTATACACTGTGCACTGAGCTTTGGTGTGAGTATCGGACCGGGCGAGACCTTGGGTGCTGTTGGTGCTGTTTATGTGTTGTTTGTTTGTTGTTGATACGGTGTGGTAAAGTGCGTGCGGTTTGCTGGGCGAGAGATGGTTGTGTAAATTTTCGGGTGGGTTAGGTATGCAGATTTTTGAAAGTTGGGTTAGTGGGGTGTGTATCTTGATTCTTGTACATCTAGGTTGTAATCCTATGGGTGGGGCTATTGCTGATTCCCTTTATTGGCCGTCTGACTGTTGTGTGTGATGGCGCAGCGCGCTCCCAGGTGTAGGTGTAACCAAAAAGTGACAGCAGTTCTCACCTATGGTGCAGAGACCTGCCTTGGTCTCCCTTGTGAACTTTGGGAGTACCTTGAGTGGTGGTTCTGGAGAAGAGTCCTGCACCTTCCAAATTCTGAACCAATGGCAATAATCAGACATGAGGTCGGCCTGCTATCATTATATGGGAGGGTGGCATGAAAATCCTTGCTTCTGTTCAGGAAGTTGAACCTCACCGACTGTCCACCGCAATTTGGGGTAATCAAGGTAAAACTGTCAGGCATGATTGAATGGCCCTTGAAACTGTGGCTTGAACGATGCAAATCTATTCTATTAAACTTGGGACCTCGATTGACACCCTTTGTAAACATCGAACATATGTGAAAATAATTTTGTGGGCAGATGATTGGAGAGAAACAGAACAGCGAAGATCAAACTCCACGCTTCATACGCTCTCAGAGAACATCTTTGCGCTTCCCAATACCTGAGAAGATTCCCAAGCAACAGACTTCTTTTTAAGATTCCGACTAAATATCCTCCATACAAAGGGCACTCTCTTCGGATATGGAGAAATCCAACTCTGTTCTGTGCTAAATTGAGAGATATGAGGACATTACATCTATACAATCATATGAATGAGAAATTCGGGACAGATGCAGAGATGTAATGGGAGGCACTCTACAGGGGAAAAACATAAAAATAATGCATGCCCTCGTAAAGTTCCTTGAAGTGATTTTTGGGAAAATCAAGTCACTGGAAAATGAAAAACGAAGCTGTTGCTAACTACCTCGAAATTTGGAGGGACTGGAGCGGAACTGGAAGGGCGCTGCTTTACACTGCTATTGAGTCCTCATCTACAACTACTGCTATTGTGGGATGTCCACTCTTTGGCTTTTATTTTCTGAATTAATTTGTTTGGTTCCTGCTCCCTGTGACTCTCTGATGCCCTCTTTGCCTGTTTCATTTGTGTCCTTCCCAGCCTTTCATCTTAAATGTCCTTTGCATCCTGTTTTTATTTCTTGGATGGGGATATGTATTAGACTAGTAAAAGTTTGTAAAACTGAGCAGAGGGGCCAGCCACTCTGCCCGCAGCATCTCATTTCCAGTCAAGTACCTCACATTGTGGTAAGCAAATGCCGCCCATCTGACTTACCCATGCATCGCTGTTGCATCTATTCCTGACACAGGGCATTCGGCCAATACCTGCGCCACCAGTCTGTCCTAGCCGATGCACCTCTGTCTAGCACGTACTCCCTACCAACCGCCTGCCCGCGCCTGAACAATAACAGCACCATAACTTTATCATGCTCGTCCATAAGCCACAATAGATGCAGCTTGTTCCTTGCTGTCTCAGCTCTGCTTTTCGGCAGCGACTGCTACAATCTGTCCACGCCGCCTTCCAACGGCTAACGTGGAATCACGATCACACCCAGTGAGTCCGCCAACTGTACTTTGTCAATTGGCACAAAATCTCACACTATGTATGTGACTCGTATTCCTCCCCATATGCTGTGCAGCCCATGGGTTGGCATTTCAGCCCTTGTTAGCCCAGAGGAACAATCTATTGAACTAACTGCTCGTGTCACACATGACTTGCATTGTGCCAATTGCAGTTCGCCTATATGCCGGCAACCCTTGCATTTGCTCCTCAGCCTATGTTAATTTAATGAGTCTAGCTCTGCAGCAACTGCATGTTAGTATACCTGCCTTTGTTAGTTTCATGAGTCTAGTTCTGCACCAACTGTTAGTACACCTGCCTATGTTAGTATACCTGATTAGCGCTGCAAAATTGTCTTGCACTCTCATATTATGATCAAGAGCTCTATCCTACCTTACCCGCATTTTGCACAGCTCATAGGACTGCACTTCAGCCCCTGCTAGCCGAGAGTAACACTTTTTTGAACTAACTGCTTATGACACACTTGTCTTGGATCGCACCAATTGAACTAATTGTTTAGGACACACATGTCTTGTATGTATTGCACCAACGGCAGTTCATCTGTATGCCTGCAACCCTAGTATCTATGCCCCAGTCTTTGTCAGTTTAAAGAATCAAATTTGCTGCCAACTACACTTTGCCGCAAATGCCTAGCACTGCATTAAGCATACCATAACACATGTGCCTGCAACCCTTAGCATTCCACTCTAAGCCATCTGACATTGCAATCTAACAACAGTACTGTGCCATACAGCCTGGTAGCATTGTGTTAGTAGTGTTAAAGGCACCACGCAGATATTATCTTAGCAAACCCTCAGGACTCCGACTCTGCTCATACCACTTACCCTAGCATAAAAGTCATGCGTATGCCACTCCCCTCCCTAGTTTACACTCAAATTATTCTCTGGACCTCCTACCTCATCACCTTGGCCGTCATTAGAAGCAGCGACACACTGCCACCTATCATGGATTTTAACTCCACACCCAGATCACTGAGTACTCTCCTATCCATGTCGTTGAGCCTACCTCCTTGGAACCACCTACCACCATCAGGTTTTTCTACCACCCCGTCGTCAAGCAGCTCCCAAAGTCACACTAACCATACCTTGGAGATTGCCCTCACAGGATCACATATCTCCCTCAGGTTTTCTTCAGCCTTGCCTACAAACAACGCCTGTATCCTTGCTAACTTCATCACAACCGACAAATAACCCTACCCACACAATATCATCCCAAGGGTACAATATATCCATCATAACACCTAGAATCTACTGACCGTGCCCTATAAAAGACAGAAATTACAGACTAGGCTCCAGATTCCAGCAGTGCACTCCCCACCCTATCCTAAATATTCCACCACATTGGTTAACTCCTCAAACAAGTCAGCCAGCAAGGCGCCCGCATCCATACAAAGTACCACGCAATTACATGCAAGCCGAATAACACCTCCTTGATCAAAAGCGCTCTCATCAATGCCAGATCATTACCAGCCCATGTGCTAGACATTGCAGACTACATAACATCACACAACCTCGACCTTTTAGCAATCACAGAGATCTGGCTTCATGTTGCGTCAGGACCTTCACTTTCCCTCGCTATCCCAGTCGAATATTCCGTTATCTGCCATGACAGAGAATCCACCCAATCTAAAGACAGGGTTATCGCCTTCATTTCAAAAACAGCATTAGGCCTAAGAATCATTGCCAACCAAATCATGCCTTCTTCAGAAATGCTATCCATCAGGCTACCGACATCATCATCCCGCAGATCACCATCCATCTCATTTATAGACCCCCTCTGGTCCCAAATCCACTTTCAAAGAAGATATCTCTCTCCTACTATCGACAAACAACAAACCAGGCTCTCAAGTTATCCTCATGGGGGATCTATACCTAGGCTTTCAAGACCCCAAAGATCCCAAGGCACTCTCACTCGCTAACACAATCTCAGAACTAGGATTCTTACACCGCATAACTGAACCAACCCACAATAAAAGCAGAACCTTAGACTGGTTAACAGACCTCAATTGCGACATAAACATTGTGTCCAACACACCGTGTACATGATCAGACCATAACCTTATTTCGTTCACCATAAAGGAAGACAAGCAGCTCAATCAGCAGAACCTTGCCCCATCTATGAGCACCAGGAACAAATGCAATATAACAGTGGAGAAACTATTGCCTCTACTACAGCCTATCAAACCCTCCACATCACTCACCGACCCCACTGCCCTAGTTGACCTCTACAACCGCACACTTGTTAATGCCATTAACACAATAGCACCATTAAAATTGCGTAAATCCAAACTTTGTGCGCATCTAAATTCTTGGTTCACCATGTACCTCAGATCCTTATGGAAACTCAAAAGAAATGCAGAAGCGCTCTGAAAAAGTCTCCCTTCAGATGTCAACAAAGACAAATTCCTTTTCACATCCCTCAACTACAAAGAGGCTATTGTCCAGGCTAAAAAAGACAACTATAATGACCGTATCACTAAAGCCAAATCTAGCACCAAAGAACTCTTTAACATTCTCAAAGAGCGTGAATCCCCAGCCCCACCTCCAGACACCTGCACCAAAGATATCACTTGGTACACTAATATTCAGAAAGCATTACAAGATAAAATCTCAATGCTACAAAGCAAAATAGAATCTAGAAAACTCATCATCACCAATGCAGCCTCCGCATCTACTCCACCCCCAACAGACCGGAACACTTACAACCAATTCAACTTCTCCCCTCTCGCTATTAAAGAGGTTGAGGATATCATCACTAAACCAAAACTTTCCAAATTCCAGGGTGACATTTGCCCTGCTCCCATCATCAAAGAAGCAGCTAAGGAACTTGCGCCCTTACATCCCTTATCAGTGCATCTTTCAAATCTAGCATTGTACCCAACAAACCTAAATGATGCCTGGGTACTCCCGCTACTAAAAAAGCCAACGCTAGATCCAAACAACCCTTCCAACTACAGACCGATCTCCACAGTACAGTATGCTGCTCGGTCTAGTATTTTCTTTTGAAAATACTAGACCGAGCAGCATACATGCAGATTCAAAAGCATCTTGAATCAAATAACCTTCTTGGTCTCAGACAATCAGGCTTCAGACCCATACACGGGACAGAAACAGCCTTGATTGACCTCAAGACCCAAATTGAAGCTCTCAAAGTCAAAGGCAAACTTGCCCTTCTCCTCCTATTAGATCAATCTGTGGCGTTCGACCTAGTAAACCACGCTCACTTCTCTGATAAAGCAAACGCCTGGATCCAATCATTCCTAAACAACAGATCAATGAGGGTCTTTGCACCATCAGCTTCCGCAGAGCCAACACCTGTTACCCGTGGAGTCCCGCTAGGCTCTTGTGTGTCCCCAACACTATATAATGTGTTTACAAAGCCTTTGTTAGACAACCTTGACTATTTGGGTGCCATCTATACCAGTTACGTGGGTGGCACCCAAATAATCATCCCTATCATGGGAGACCACGCTACAAACAGTAAAACTCAGAATGATGTGTACCTCAAAATACAAGCCTGGGTGGCTAAGCATGGACTCTGTCTTAACGATGATAAGACAGAGTTACTCATTTTAGGATCCCCAGCAAATCTTAACAAAGTAGTTGGACAGTTTTCCTCCTTCAATATTGACGGGAACATAATTAAAATCTCCAAGGATGTAAAAACCTGAGGTATTTACATTGACTCCGCTGTCACACTGACGAGACAAACCAATGCAATTGCCTCCTCCACGGCCTACACCTGCGAATTGATCACTGCATGCAGACCATTCATCACCACTGCAAACTGCATCTCTATAGCCAGAGCACTAGTCCTCTTAAAACTCGACTAGTATAACGCACTATATCTGGGAACTAACCAACTGAATTTAAATAAGATGCAAGTCATACAAAATAATGCCATAAGATCAGCACTGAATATCACGAGATCACAACACATCTCCGAAACTAGGCGCAATCTGAACTGGCTACCTATCAATCAAAGAATTGCACTCAAGACTCTATCACTCACACATAAGTGTCTCGCTGACATGGCCCCTAAGTACTTGACCAATAGTCTCTCACGTAATATACCAATTCGTCCCACTAGAACTGCACAGACACACTGCCTGAAAATCCCCAGATTCAATCTACAAAGAGCAGGAGGTATTAGCTTCCCTGTATTGGCAGCCAAAAGTTGGAACGCTCTTACCATTATGCTAAGATCTGAACCCTTTTACCACTTGTTCAGAAAAAATGTAAAGCTGTGGCTCCAAGAGAAAGAAACTAGCAGCTCCCCATGACACCACCTATCCTTGGTCTGCATCTCACCCGGAACTATCACTGTAACCATTGTATTTTATTGATCTGCATGTAACTATATTGTATGTAAAAAAATGTAATTTATGTAATTGGCCCTCTATGACCCCTTTCTGCACTGTACCTTTCTACTTATCTTTATGTAACTAACTGTATGTAACTTTGTAACCTGTAAGACAAGCGCCCAGATGCCTCAGGGCTTGGCGCGCTCTACAAATAAATATTTTCATCACCAAAATAATATAAAAACACTTTAATATTTTGGCTTTATTTTTCGGTGAGTTGTGGCTGTTTTCAGCCGAATCTTTCGATTCTTCCAGCGCGGCCGCATCTGAGCTGCAGGAAAAAAGGTTGGGGACCTTAGGATTGCCTGAGATTTCAAACAAACCATTCTCATTTGCTAACAAACATTCCCACACACACAGGGACAGACCCCGGTAGAAGAAGGAGAGGGTTGGCAAAAGTGTGTGGGCATCGGGAGGGATCAGAGGTGTGTAAAAGCAACGTTGTAGAGGTTACAGAAGCTGAGAGGAGAAGGCGGATTTGAAGGAAGCTGGAGGAGAGGAGAAAAAGTGATTTGGAGAAACGGCATAGAAGGTGGGAACCAGCAGGTGAGGAGCAAGCGGGACAAAGCGTGGAGAGGTAGAAAACATCTACAGAGCGGGTAGTGAGATAGCAGGAGACGGTAGTAGTGAATCAGCTAGAGCTAGTGAGACAGTAGGTAGAGGAGGAATTGAATGAGTTGAAGGGGGTGAAACATGTAAAAAAAGGAGGTCGTCAGACAAAAGCAGGAAGTGGTATTGAATCAGAAGAAGGTTGAGAAACAGTCAGAGGAGGATCAACTCTGAAACACTTGTGTATGAGGGCGATAGAAATAACATATCAATTCAATTCAATCAGTAGGCGGTGGTAGTGAGCCAGGAGATGTTGCAAGGTGGTGAGAGATAAGGAGGAAGAAGGAGAGACTCAACAGCGTGAGAAGGTAGTGACCGACCAGGAAGAAGTGGTGGTAGATATATTAGTGAAAAAGGGTCAGAGGTGCTGATCTGTTATAGCAACATATTTTTTACTGCAAAGTTCAAAACATCTAATTCCTTTTATTTTGATTTTGACACATTTCTTTGAACAAAATGCATGGGTAGACCCCCCGGATCCCTCCCTTGCGTACCCCAAACCCCTCTATTTTCCAGAGGAAATGTGTTTAAATTCGATTAAAAAAAACGAATTCCTTTCTGCCTTGCAATGTTTGTGCTTGAGGACGGAGGACTGAGGAGCCCGGGAAGGACGACTAGTATCCAAAAACCCTTAGTGGAGGACTGCCCACGACACAGCATCCAGCCAGTATGGCCAGATCAGGTCCTTAAATTTCCACAACGGCAGGAATTTGGCAGGAAATCCTCCAGCAGCTAAGTAAAAGTTTTATTTCAAAAGGTCCTATAGGGAGGTGAGTTTAGGTACAGGGTTTTCCCTTATATACCACCATTCACATGGGCCTTCCTCAGCCAGCCCGCTAACCACAATAGGGGGTTAGAGATAAATGGCTAGTAGAACAGCCTTTCTGGTTGGCCCCTAAGTCTTGTTTGTGGTCTGTATTCTGTGAACCCAGAAGCCTGAGGTACATAAGGTTGTGCACAGAAGCGTGGCATGCTATCGATCCGGCTTCCATGTTCCTCCCGGCCTGCAGGCCCCAAACGGAGGGAGCTGAAACCCATAGCAGGTAAGTGGGGGGGCATTAAGGGGAAGGTGCAGCAGAGATGGGGTGCAGGTTTGGGTGCACCCTGGAAGTGACCAGGAGAGTTACAGCAACTAAATACTGACCCTGTGGGTGCTGCCTTTTTCGCCGAATCTGCAAGGTCTGTCTTTTGTTCCCGGCCTTCGGACATAGATACCTAAATCTGACACTCAACCCTGGCCACCCCACAGGATATGATATAGTCAGCCTTGGACAACCTATATGGAGGAGGCCTCACTGGGTTCACAAAGAACCCACATGGGTGTATAATAAGCATTTTAGGCCTGTTTCGTGTTTCCCCTGAACAAAGGAAGCCCCTTCAGAAAATGGCCACAAGTAGGACGTAAGAAAAGTATTGGTACCCCAATGGCTAGAAAAAGGAACATTGGGCCAACTAAATAACAGCTGGCTCTAGCCTACCTCCTAAAAGTACAAAATAAAATAAAACACAAACACACACAGTGGCAACAACAATTAAGAAATTAGCCGACAAAGGAGTGAAACATAAAGAAAACAAGGGGAAACATAAGGGGTAACAAAAGAGGCAAGTGCAAAGTGGAAACTAAGGGTTAAAAAAGAATGAAAACAATTGAATCTAACAAAACTTTGAAACACATACACAAAGTAACCATACAAACAAAATCCCAAAAGGTATACCTAAAACACTCCTCTGACCTCAACTAATAATACTCTCCAATAAATCCTGGGAGAAAAAAACATCCAAACACTCTCAAAATCTCACCATTGCTCTTTGGTTATGCGACTACCCAGTTCACTCCCACCCCAACCTCCAACAGCTTAGAAAACCCTAGAAATGAATTGCAAGTGAACTGGGCATTAAATCAAACTTCTTTTTAGAAATAGGCTTGCAATTGGCTTCTTGAACTTTTCTTTTCTACTGTTGTTTTGATTGGAGCCTCAAATCATTGGGAGATTGTAAATCTGCTTGTAGGACCGAGCAAGAGTTTGAACCCTAGAGGAGTCCTGTAACTCAAGCCCCGTCGGACTCCACTTTAAGGGGTCTGCATGTCTCTTTTGGGGCAGTTTGCACATACCTACTCAGGGGCATGTTTCACAAATGTTGTGTTTCCGTCCAGCACATTTTTAGGGTTCTTCTTCCAATCTGTTTGTGACAACCAGATTGTCGCAGCTATCACTTGGGAGGGAGGTGGCCCAACCAAAGATGAATAAATATTAGGTTTGGGGGCAACTGACTGCATATATTATTTTGGCAGAGCAAACTGTTAACTGCATCCTAAATCAAGGATCACCCTTTTTGCGTATTCTTTTCCCTTTAATGCCAAAAGGAAGCTGTGGGCAGCCACCCCTCCCCCCGCCCCACCTACAGCACCCGGGCTAGTGCATTCAGCTGGTGATTGGTCCTTCACTACCTATGTTTCAGTGAAGCCATTCCTGAGATTGGGATTCTGTTCCATAAAGTGAAAAGAAGCCATGAAGGTATCCGATATTGCCTACATGAAGTGACGTATCTTCTATGGTGCACTGGAATGTACCCCTGAGCAGTATGTCTTTAGGCAGGGGTTTACAACCAGCAGCTCTCCAGATGTGTTGTACTACGATTCCCATGGTCCCTTGCCATTGACTATGCTGGCTAGGAATAGCAGGATTTTTAGTCCACAACATCTGGAGATTCAAAGGTTGCTGCCCCCTACTAGGGCTTGACCTGATTTCAAGTATCAGAAATGCATTTTTGTAGAGTTATCTGGCACTGCTAGTTGTGTGTTTTGTTTCTGATGACTATGCCTTTCTTTTACAGCCTGGCTCTGATCCGCATGTTTAAGTGCATTGTGCTGATGATAGTGTACTTCCATGCCAGTGCACTTCTGTTTATATACACCGCCTGCCCTGATTTCTGTTACCTTGATTCCTGGCTGAGTTTCATTCCCATGTTCTCAGAAACAGAACCGCCAGGTAATGTACACTTTCTATCTTGTAAAATAAGTACATGTGGACAATGTGATGAAGGCCTAGACATTTGGATACATGTCTACTGAAAATTATGAAGTATATCATGGTAACATGAGGCTAAATATGAATTACTGGTGGATGCCCATTGCACTGGTTGTTCCTCACTTTGCACAAGCTAATGGTGCCACTAAATACACCCCTCCCTGTGCCATCACAAAGCACACCTACATCTGATCCTTTGTGACCCCGTCACCCCAACATTTCTAAGGTTGTGTTATGTATTGTCTTTCCCTGCACCTTGCCCTGTATGCATGGAATGCTGTGAGTGACTGACATGGAATGTTTTTTTTGCGAATGTTATGTTCTGAATGGTTCTGTGAATGTCAGTTGACTGAGAGAGGATGCCGGTGGATGCCTGTCCAAGTAACTTACCTGATATGGCCTAAATGTATTTCTGTACCCTGGAGCTGGAACTTAGTAAAGATGTTTCCTGTTCCTACACTGGTGTCAGTGTTGTGCTTGGCCAGGAACCCAGCTTATCATTGGTGACAAGGATGCTAGCTGTGCTGGGGGGACAGCACCTGGACAGAAGGACACCCCTCCACCCCAAGAAATGAGAAGATGCTCTCTCGAGGTAGGAGTGCTGCGGGCTGCAGTGGGGTCAGTGAGGTCCAGACATTGATGTGAGGAGGAAGCACCTGGTCCTGGGGCGATCTGGTCTGCAAGGGGCAGACAAAGAGTTTGCAGGGCTAAGGGTCCATCTAGTCTGCAAGGGCAGACACTGACAGTGCAGGGCAGAGGGCCCACTGAGTCTGCAAGGGTCAGACAATAATGTTGCTGGGAGGTGCGGGGAGGAACTGTTTAAGGACCAGTACCCACAGTGCCCACAATGTCTGCTATAGGCAGATGGAGTAGTTCTGTGGGAGGCAGTTGAGAAACTGTGGGGCAAGGAGAAGCCTGTATACATGTGACTGCCTCAGGTGCTTTTGGCTCTGAATAGAGATGGCTGAATGTTCATGATGACTGAGGACTGTGGCTTTGGAGCTTTCTGTAGCCTTACCTGTCTGCTGAGAAGGTTAAGGCATGTAGTGCCAATGCTGTGAGCGGCGGCGGTAGAGGGCTAGTGTGCGCGGCACCCAGTCAATGAATGAAGGGCTTACTGGTGCCTTGTGAAGAAGTAGAGAGAGCTGTTGTGCGGCAGGTCCACCGTGCGGTCACAATGAAGTTGAGGGGTTTGGTGAGGTGCTTAGTGAGGTTCTGCATTGGTGGAGGCTGGAGGATTCAATGGAGCTCCGTCCTGCTCGGAGCCGGTGTTTGACTGATGACATAGGAAAACCATGAGGGCTGTGCGCTCTGAAGCAACCGATGCAGAGAGAACAATGTGTTCTCACGCTGTGACGTCGCTGCTGGGTTCTGTTTTTTTGTTGTGGTTGCAGAGCCGAGGCAGTTACGCAGCGTAATGGATATTCGCTGTAAGACAGTGAGTGAGGTGACAGTTGGCGGTATCGTGGAGCAGCATTCCAAACTAGTTTTCGGCATGGAGATGAAGCCGGGAACAGAGTTATGGGCTAAAGATGTGGATCTGCAGAAAGGGAAACGGTGCAGTGATGCTGGAAAGCAAGGTGACTTGCTTGAGGGACTCCTATCCCAGAGAATTTTTAAGAAGAAATGTGTCTGTGTGTCTGTGATTTGAACTGTGCCAGGCTGAGGATCTTTAGGAGAATTTAAATAGCCCTAAGGACTTTACATTGTTGGTGGTGCAGTTTCAAGTATCATGTGAGGCCTGTTTAATTTGCCATCTGTTGGTGTGTTTGAGTTTTGGAAGTCATGGCCTCTGTTTAGCTTGAATTAAAGTAATGCTTTACTGATGTTTGATGTGCAACATTTTAGTAGTTGTTTTAATATTTGTCTTACAGGTTGGGCCTTGTGTTTTGTAAGGTAGCCCAACTTATAGGGGTATCCCTAATTATAAGGGTACCCCCAATCATGCTCACGCCATAGTAAATGCACCCCTACAACGAAGTAAGGCCAAGAGTCTAGCTTGCAAGGATAACATATGTATTTTTTACAGAGATGGGGATAGTTATGTTATGTTATGTTATGTTACTTAGAATTTATATAGCGCTCTATATATCATTGGTATGACCTCAAAGCCCTGGTAGGTTGAACGACCTTGGGAACCGTAGTTCTGGTCAGTAGAGAGAGATAGTGTCGTAGGGTGCGTGGGTGCACCATATAAGTGTGCAGCTGGTGTAATAGCCGGGTGGTAGCTGCATCCTTGCATTTAGGTGTGGTGCTGGGGATGTCAGTTGGATGTGTGCAGTCTGGTGGGTGGACATCCTGACTGCGCTCTGGCTACGTTAGGCCTGAAGGATGCATATGTGAGCAACTAGCCCGGAATGTGCTCGGCTAGCTGCGTTTTATTAGGGTGATGAGGTGTTCATAAGGTCATATTCGTATGTGAACAGCGAGGCCGAATTAATCAGGGCTATAGCTGTGTTCTAGTTGAATGATGGTGTATAGTAGAGAGCAAGAAAAGTAATGTGATATGATAATTATCTTTAGAGAGCCCGAGACCAGGCACGTGAACAGGATGGCAGGGAACATAGCGACACACAGACACTGGGAGACAGGGGGGGATACAGATATATAGAAACAGCATGGGGAACAGGAAGGCAGGGTGCACAATGATGCATGTGTGCGACACAGGCTAGCGTTCACAATCCCGTCATGGTCCGGCGCAGGCAACGTTCATGGTTCCAACTGAGTACTCCATTAATTCTTTCCATTTCCATCCACTCCATGTACTCCACCATTCCATCCATAGGAGCAAAGAACTCTGCTGCCTGAATCGTCTCTCCTGTATCTCAACTGTTCCTTTCTCCTGCCAAAGTGGTGCCAGGCAGGAGCGTATTTTTATTTATTTATTTATTTATTACATTTATTGAACACCCAAACCCTGAGGTATCATGGCGTAGTTCCAGACATCTTGATTATAATTGGGTAGCATACACAAAACATTCATTTGCAAAACAATGATACAGAAAATTACATATTTTGGAAGCATTAGTTGTCGTTACATTACACATATTTACATATTTACATGTTCGGGGTACAAGTCATCATTTCATTGGTGTCTACCGACTGGTATTAGCTAGGTAGCAGCTGGCTAGAATTGGTTGAATAGCCAAGTTATTAGTAACTTTTTGAAACACTGGAAAGAGGCTTCATTTTTGATGTTTGTGGGGAGTGTGTTCCAGTGTTTTGGGGCCATGACGGGGAAGCTACTTCCCCCTGCTCTGGAACTTTTGTAACGCTGGACCACGAGGAGAGAATTTTTGTTAGATCTAAGTGTTCTGTTAGATTCTTTTTTGTCTATTGAGTTATTTATATATATGGGTGCTTTCTTAGCAAGACATTTTTGGGTGACACACAGTGATTTGAAGATGATTATAGCTTTGATGGGTAACCAATGGGTCTCCCTCCTGATGTTGGAAATGTGGTCTGACTTTTTTAGTCCCAATGCTCCTCGTAATGCTTTATTTTGCATTAGTTGTAGTTTGGCCAGGTTGGTGTTAGAGGTCCCAAGCAGGAATACATTGCAGTAGTCCAGCTTGGACAATATCAGTGTCCTGGCTAAGGTAGTGTAATTATTGGGCGTGAGGGACTGGCGACTTATGGCAATTAATTTGGAGATGTAGGAGGTAGCTGAGGATAAGGCAATTAAATGTTTAGTCATGGTTAGGTTTGCGTTTAAGTGGACACCAAACATTTTTACCTGTTTAAGTACTGGAATAGGAGCACCATCAATGTTGATTGATGTATAATCCGGGTTGAGGGTGTTGATTTTGGTTGGGGAGCACACAATGAGAATCTTCGTTTTCTCATCGTTGAGGCATAGGCTGTTAAGAGCCACCCAGTCTTGTATTATTGCATACATTTTGTTCATGGTCGTAATTCCCTGTGATCGGGATGAGAATCTTGGTGTCATCCGCAAAGTTAGTGTAGATGACACCCATGGCATCCATTGCCGCAAATACGAGCTTAGTGTACGCATTGTAGAGGGTTAGCAACAGACATTATCATTGTGGTACCCCTATGGGTACTGGGATGGGATCTGCTACCTCTTTTCCAATGCTTTTCCAATGCTTTTTCAGCTAGGAAGGATTTCACCCAAAGGGTGATTTCCCTTGAAAATTTGAAGTTGTTCGCTAGTTTGGCACCGTTTGTCATGGTCCACTGGATCGAATGCGGCAGATAAGTCTACCAGCAGAATAATGCAAAGTTTGCCTGCATCTCTTATGGTGTCCATCTGGATTTTCAGGTCAATGAGTGCCGTTTTGGTGCTGTTATTAGGCCGAAATCCAGATTTTCTAGCTCCTAAGAGCTGGTTTTGTTCGAGATGGGATTAAATTTGGGTGTAAGCTATTTTATCGATTATCTTCAGCAAAAACGTGACTGTGGTTATTGGTCGGTAGTTCGTGGGGACTGTCGGGTCCAGGGATGGTTTTTTCAAAAGCGGGGTCACCCATGCTTTTTTTATACTAGCTGGGACCGTATTTGTGTTGAACGAGGCATTAACAAAGTTGGTAATGATGGGGGTGAGTGTGGGGGCACATAATTTGACTAAATGGGCTGGGAAATAATCCCCTTTACAATTAGAGGTGTTTAGTTTGGATATAGTGTCTAGCACTAGATTTTGAGTAACAGGAGTGAAATGGAATAGCACGTTGACATTGTCATTAATTATGTTAAAAGTAGTGGAGGGTATGTTTTTGTTAGCCAGAAGCTTTCTTTATTGGTGATTTTATTTTGTAGTAGTTGAATTTTGTAGGCTAGCGCATTCTGAATGGTGGTACACCAGACTTTGCTAGAGTTAACCGGCGCGGTAGCTGGGATCGGATTTTCCAATTCTCTGAGGATTGTGAAAAGCTCTTTGGAGTTCGAAGCTGCATTGCTAATGCGAGTATTAAATGCATTGGCTTTATGAGTTATAATTGCTCCTTTGTATATTTTATTGGCTGCTATGAATGCATTGGCAGAGTCTGTTGTAAGAGTTTTTTTGTGGATGTGTTCTAAAGATCTTTTTGTGCGCCTGAGCGATACAAGTTCTTAATTGAACCAGAAACTCGTACGTTTGTTGGCACGTTGTGTTTTGGTTGTAGTGTGCGCTAGTGAGTCAATGGTCGATGTGAGACACCTGTGGTAAATGTCTGCAAAGCAACTTGTTAGGGTATTAGTTGATAAAGCATCTCTTAGGATAGGGGAGAGGTTGTCTGCTGTTAGCCTCCAGATGTTCCTTGTGGTGATACATCCAATCGAGAGGTACAATAGAGTTGATTGATAACTGGGAGTTTAGAGTGAGTATCCAATCGAGTACTGTGCCCTTGTTGTGGGTAGGAGCACTCACTAGTTGTGTGAAGTTCATATCTTTGAGGGCAGCGTGGAGGGCATCTGCTTTGTGATCTTGTTTATCATTAAATCCTAAATTAATGTCACCAAGGATGATGAATCTGGTATTGGGTTTAATTTAAAGGGTTAGGAGAAGAGGGATATCTAAGTCCAGGTGGGTGTTATTGTTGGGTGATCGGTAAATAACCAGAATGTTGGTTGTTGTTTTTGGGTTGGATGTCATTTTGGCCAGGAGAAGTTTGTATCCTTCTATTGCTTCGAGGTGTCAGGACCTAATTTGCACGTTGGTTTTGGCTATTATGGCCACACCACCTCCCTGTGCATTAGGTCTATCGGTCCGAAGAATGTTGAATCCTGGTGGAATGGCTAGAGCTAGTAAGGGGCCTGATGCTTGGTGCAGCCAGGTTTCTGTAACAACTAAAAGGTCCAGTTGTTGGTCAATGATGAGATCATGGATCTTGATGGCATGGGCCCCGAGTGAGCGTGCAATAATGAGAGAGCCTTTGATGCAAATAGGGGGTTCTGATGGAGGCGGAGGGTGGAGGGGGGGTTCTGTAGTCTGGGCCTGTATTACTTTAGTACCAAGGTGTTGTTTGGCCACAGCCCTAGGTGATGTCTTATGTTGTTTAAGCTCAGTGAGAGGGTTGGATTTATAATGCTTTTGGATGGTCAGAGGTGGTTTAAAGCTTGAGTGGATATATGCGGTGCATGACCTTAATCTGCTCAGTCTAGTGTTGCCCTTAATGGGGTATGTGGGGTTAGGGTGGTGCGAGATGGTGCCAGAGTTGGGTAATTATGCAGGAGTGTCCATGTTGTTGGGTGTATGTTCTAGGGTCATTTTAGGGGTAGTGGTGGTTGGCACTGGGCTATTAGTGGTTATGGTATTCTGAGTACTTTGTTGGTCCTGGGTGGGCAGGAAGGGTGGGGTGGTGGGTAAAAACGGGGTGGGGTATGGGATGGGGTGGTGACATTAACAGCCAATTCTAGTGAGGCCGTTTCCCTGGGTAATGAAGGCACCTCCTGTGCAAGGTAGAGAGTCCTTTATTATACAAAAAGGATACATAGTGGTGATTAAAATACCTGGCATGATTATGTACTAGATGGGAGTGGAACTGTGTCAGAGCTGTGGTACCCAAATGTCAGAAGAGGCACCTAGTTGTAGGGTACGTTGCACTTTGAAGCTAAAATCAGCCTAACACTTGAGCAATGTGTACCCACAAGTTGAAGTCCTATATACAGACCTGGCAGTCTATGTTGGGCAGAGTTTAGACACTATATAGACAGGGCTGGAGATCTGCTTGAAATAATACTGATGAATATTGATTACTCTAAGTAATCCACTGGTTAAAGTCCTATGTGCAGATCTGGCGGTCTATACTAGACAGAGTTTATACACTATGCGGGCAAGGCTAGAGATCTGCTAAGGGAGAATACTAGTGGCTATTGATTACTCTGAGAAACATGGTAAGATCTCACGAGGCATAAGCAGTTATGGAGTAAGATGATCGTCATTTAGATTAGGCAGTTGTAATGACAGGCGATATGCTAGTAAGGAGGCACATATTTAGTGAGGTAGATTAGGCAGTACGATTTTGGATAGTGCTCAAATATTGCTTCAGTCAGTACAGGTAATACAACATGATTTATATACTCTTGGCTTGGTCACTGGATATGGGCATGGCTCCTATCCCAAACCATCCTGCTTCCATACAAGGGATGATCCAGTCTTCCTTTCTTCCTGGTCAGTGATTTCTGCCCGGCTATGCTACTTTAAATAATGCTAGCCTATGCAAAAATTCACTGTAGCTCATGTTTGTCATCATTTTGCTACCTATGAACATTTATATATAAAAACATGTTCCTGTCATGCTCTTCATATTTCATTAATTCTACTCATGTTTTTATCTGGTCCAGTAATTCCCCTTAAAACCTTGTTTTCCATAATTCTGCATTGTGTGCATTGAGCCTTAGCCTGCATGGGCTTTTTGACAGACACCAAACAGCTGCTCAGTTACTTCATGTGCTCTGCCAGAGCTAGCCTCAGTGACACAACACTGCATGAGCTCTGCCATCCATTTTTAGCGCATGCCACATTCCCTTTAGTAGAGAGCCTGCTTCTATCTATTGTGCTTTGAGATTTTAAAACTAAATAGAATTTAACAATCACAAATGTATTCAGCTAATAGTTATTTGCACCTTATATTTAAATAATAACTGCCTTCTTTTAGTGCCTGCCCACGTCTGCGTGTGTGGTTATATTTGCATGAAAAAGGCTTTCTCACTGCCGCTCGCCCCCCGGTCTCTTGTAGTGCCTGGAAGCAGTCAAAAGAAGTCTTGCCTAATTCTAAAGCACTTCAGGGTGAAGGAAGGTGCTAGCTCCTTCCCAACATTCCCCTCTTCCGTTACTTCTACAGCAACAAACTCATCCCCACCCGACATATCTACAACCCCAGAAATATGAGTTTGAGTTTCGCTGTTTATTGTATGGCAAGGTGTTTTAGATCCCCCAATTGATACCATCATCTTTGCACTGTTTGGAACTACATTGACACAACATTGGAGACCCAATTAGTACATGCAGAAGATGACCAAGAAGAATACAATAACAGACACCAGTATTTTTACTGCTGCCACCAGTCATGACGGGACCCAATCAAAAGGAAGCGATAGCCAATCCGTGTTCTGAACTTCTTTCTTCATTTGAACATCTAGATTGCGCACCGCCTCGATCACGTGGGATAGTGACCGATTCTCAGGATCCTCCGGGGGTATAAAAGTGCAGCAGCTGCTTCCCACATTTGTTTACACACTCCTCCTTCTATGGCTGTTAGCAAATCCTGCATCTAGTGGTTCTGCACTGTCATGAGTTTCAATGCACAGAGCTCTACTTTGATGGCGTTGAACCCATTCTCTGTGTCATTGACCAACTGGACTAGCTCCCATCGGACGACCTGAAACCACTTAGTGTTAGCAGCTGCTTGTACCCCAGAAGCCAAAAAAAAAATAAAAGAAAGTCTCTGCTAAGCTAAAAAGTCGATACTTGTCAGGTAGTCCTCTGAACAGTGTGGAAGAGTCCTTTGAGACATAATTTGATCTCTTCTTTCTTCCCTGCTGTTGAAATCGTCCTTTTTCTGGCAGCATACAAAATTCTTGAGTTATCTGCAAGTTTCTTTCTGCTTCTTTTGGTGCTGGAGTGGCTGTTGGCACCTCAACCTGCATTTCTTCTTCCTTCAGGTGTTCTTCCGGGATTACTAGTAGCACTGAGTGTAGGGTGGCCAGTGAACACTTGCCCCTCCAGGAGGGTGGCAGGTGCAAGTAGGCTTGTCTGCCACAAATACAGTAGTAATCCATCACCGCTGCCGTACCTTTCG
Source organism: Ambystoma mexicanum (assembly GCF_040938575.1). Lineage (NCBI taxonomy): Eukaryota > Metazoa > Chordata > Amphibia > Caudata > Ambystomatidae > Ambystoma > Ambystoma mexicanum. The sequence continues at coordinate 727,589,178 of NC_090925.1, forward strand.
TCATATCAGGGATCACAAGAGTGTGGTTGTACTGTGTGTTTGCTCCACCAGGAACTGTTCCTTCATTGCTAAAACAAAGTTCATAATCTATGTCTCTATGTATTCGCACTGGCTTCTCCATTGTTGCAATCCATGTCATCCTTATGATGTATTGGGACCATATTTGCACACACATAGGACCTCATTACGAGTTTGGAGGCAGCCATGCCCTTTATAAGGGCATGGCTGCCTCCAAACTCGGGTCCGGGTTCCTTGATTGAGGAACTACCGGGCCATTCCAACCTTGGAGGACCCGATAATTCCTCATTCAAAAAACCCATCCCAATTCCCATTTGAGCCCCTATAGGGCTCAATGGGAATGGGGAGGGAGCTAATAACAGGCCCGTTAATAACTGGCCTGTTATTAGCTGCCTGGTCCCCTTGCGGGACCCGCAAAGGACATCTGGTCTGACCAGCCGTTCAGAGCGGGTCCCGCAAAGGAACCTCATAATAGGGCGGAATGGGTTTACCGGCACGGCACCATTACCGGCGCCGTTAAACCCATTCCACCCACCTCGTAATGAGGTCCATAGTCTCTACTTGGGCTATTGCTTCTTTGCTGTACTTGATCAGTCCATCTGCCGGGCACGTCACTGTGGTGCCCTGCCATTTGTCATTGACATGTGAGTAACCGTCCAAGGAAAAATATGGTACTTGTAGACACAGGCGGTATTTCGTGTTGCCATTGCATAACGCTGGGTTTAGATCAATGCTCCTCAACTGCATGATGTGTGTCTGGAATGTGTCTTTTATCCTACGTAGTGCTAAGATGTACCAGGCATTGTGCCTCTGTAATTGGGACTGGAAGTGGAACTTAAACCTTAGGTGCCTCTGATGCATGCGGGATAAGTGCACACACGTAACAGCTTTCATGGATCACATTCCTTCCTGCAGTGCGCATATCGGAGTACCAACTATTGGAGGATTCTGTGTACTCAATGTCAGAAATGGCGTCAAAGCCCAACCCCTTATATAAATCATAGGTCATTCGTACTTCCCGTTTCATTCATCTATGAAAACGTCTAGGGGTGGCCGACAAAAAGTGAGACATTTTGTGATTGGGATTTTGTTTCAGAGACATATTCATACTAGCATTATTTTCCAACTGTCCATCCCTCCCTTTATATGGCCACCCCATATAACAGACATACCTTCATCCACTCCAACAACCATGATCAGTGTCACACAACACAATGGGCCTCATTACGACCCAGGCGGTAAGTTACCGCCTGGGCCGTGACTTTACCACCATGGCGTAAACTACGTTTACGCCATGGTGGTTGGCGGACTTACCGCCCCATTCCGAGGTCGGCGGGGCGGTAAGTCCCCAATCCCCATTTACCCTTCCCCATTCCCATTTTTGCCCCATAGGGCATAATGGGAGTGGGGAAGGCGTTAATTACGCCACCGTAAATTACGGTGGCGTAATTAACTCCATGGTCCCTTAGCGCCATGGATTTTAACACCTGCTAAAAGCAGGTGTTAAAAGCGCCATGGCGCTAAGGGACCTCGTAGTTGGCGGTAAGGGGTCGGCGCAGCTAACGCTGGCGTTTACCCCTTACCGCCAGGGTCGTAATGAGGCCCAATATAATACTAAAAAGATATACTGCATAATTCCTAGAACAGATGACGTTTATCTTAACCGTATCCCTACATAACAGAGAGGTTTGAACACGTTGGTCAGGCATCCTTGCTTATTCCTGGAGAGGAGAAAAAAGGTTATCACAAAAGAGAGAAAGAAAGAGAGAGAAAGAGAAAAAGAGAAAAAGAGAGAGAAAGAGAGAGACAGAGAAAGAAAGAGAGAGTGAGAGAAAGAGAGAGGGAGAAGGAGAGGGGGAGGGAGAGGGAAAAACAGTGAGAGGAAGAGGGAGAAAGAGGGAGAGGGAGAGGCCCTTTTTCCACCAGGCCCGACCGAGTTGTGGACCTTCAAAAATTGAAAAAATCCAAAAAGATAAAAACGATGAAAAAGAAAAGAACAGGAAAAAATGAAAACATGAAAAAAGAAAAGATAGAATAAGAAAAATCAGGCGTGTGCCAGTGCCCACCACCCTGGCATGGATCCTTTTAAAATGTCTTCTTCTTTTGCTAGGTCCTTATTGAGCTTTGCCTTGTTTCAGGTGCTCTTCGGACATCCGAGAGATGCACCCAATATTTTAACTCCTTCACACGGACCGCAAGAGGAGTACAGAACACCACCTCATAGAGGCCTTCAAATCTTGGATTGTTCCATCTATGCACAACATTTTTCACATAGTTCAGCTGCCCAAGTAATAATGGTCTAGTTGTGGCAGATATATTTGCAGTTTCTGTCCCTTCCTGTGTGTCCTGTCCTTCGCTCCTGGTTGCCGCAATCTGTCGAGAGATATATTTGATAGCACGTGTTAAGCTGTTAAATATTCCCTAAATTCCTCTCGTAGTACTGTTACTGCTTGATGTGCATCTGATGCTTTCCTCACAGGGGATATGGGGGTCTGCATGCACCTGCCTGTGACTATCTCATATGGTGTCAAGTGGTGGTCTTTACTAGGCTGTGTGCGTAAACTGAAGAGGGCCAAAGGCAAACAGTGCACCCAGTTTTTCAACGTGGAACACAATTTTCACAGTTTACTCTTCAAAAGCCCATTGATCCTCTCCACATCAGCATTGGTCTGAGGGTGGTAAATTGAGCACATTCAATGTTTTATGCCCAATAGGGCTGTGATATTCTGAAATAGCGCATTAGAGAAGTGTGTGCCGTTATCTGATCTCAATACTTTGCACAAGCCCCATCGTGGAAACAGCTCTCTGACCAGGAACCATGCTGCACACTTTGCATCTGGGTATGCACATGGTCCTGCCTCCACCCACCTTGAAAAGGTGCAAACAACCACAATAAGGTACCATATATCCATTGTACCTTTCCCCCATATATGCATAATTTATATGCAGTTCACGGAATGGCCCTATAGGGTGAAGTAATGTACTTCTTAATGTCCGCAATGTCATCCCTGTGCTGAAACTTTGGCATGTCAGACAATGTATTGATTTTTTTTTAAATGCTCTCCTGGAGGTTTGGCACAAACCAGTCCTCCGGAATATCTGCCACAATATGTTGTTTGGAGCTGTGGGAGGGGAAATGGAGTTGTTCAAATGCCACAGCGAGTAAGGGGCATTATCAACTTCCCAGAACTCTCCTGTCTCCACAATAGATCAGTGGGAGACTTTTTGCATCCCCTCCGCAACCATACCTCCTTTTCCTCCTCAGGCACTTTCCCTTGCAACTCTATAATCTGGGATATAGGCAATGCTGTGTATGGAACTGTAATCTCGCTCTCTATAGGGGCGGTCTCTGTACACCTTGTTAACATTGTATCTGGGAAATAGGCTGCCAACATGGCCACCTGGTCTACAGCTGCTTTGCCCTTAGAGATTTCATCTGTGACATTAGTATTGGCAGCGCATTTGACCACTGCCACAGCGGAGGGCCTTGATAAGGCTTCAATCAGTTCTTCCAACAGCCTTGCATGCTGCACTGGAGAGCCATCTGCCCTGCGAAACCCTATTCTCTTCCTCAAGACAGACCTGCATGCACTGTTGTCATGACATGTGCTGGGTCTGAGTAGATGGTGACACACTGCCCTTGAGAGGCTCTCAATGCCTCAATGAGGCCAAGTTTCCTGCCTGAGCTGATGCATAGGTAATTTTTTCATGATCAGAACTTCATGCTTCCCCCCTTAATGCACACCACTGCCGCCCCTGTATGCCCCCGTCCTGTCTCCTGGTCGATTGTTCATGACCCATCAACATATAGTGGAGCCGATTCATGGAACAAATGTGCACCGAAAATCTTGGCGCAAGCCGGCGCAAGCTTGAAAAAGCATGCGCACGCGTGCAATTCATGGAAGGGCCTGCGTGTGTTTACTGCGGGATGTGCGCCAAATCCAAGCGTGGCGCGCACGGCCGGACACACGTCACAGCAACATCCCGAACGCCGTGCGCAACGCGCACAGCAAAAGCGCACAATGTTGGCGCACACACCAAAAAGGGGGCGGGACACGGGGCGCAACACGCGGAATGGGGAACAACGTGTGAAAAAGAAGGCGTAACTGGGGAAGTACTGCAGGGAAATACACGAAACGCCCACACGCACGCGAACAACAGGTATTCATGGAATCGAATACAGGAAACACACGCACGCTAAAAGACGTGCACAGGCGTCAACACGTCCGCCACACGAAGGCAGGCGGAAGCGTCCCCGCGCAGTATAAAAGTGCGCGCAACAACAAACACGCATATACAGCTACGATGAATGCCCCATTTGTCACAGCACTGATCGTGGGACACTGCAGAAGGAGGAGAATAGCCAGGCCCCGCATTTCTTTGCCCCGGACCAGCCTTTTTGGGATGCCTGACGACCAGGTCTATGGCACGTATAGGTTTCCACCTCGTATCATCCTAGACCTGATCAGGGAGTGGGAAGATGACCTTACATCACCCACCCTGTGCTCCCAAGCATTGAGCCCCTTGGAGAAGGTGCTCAATGTCCTGCATTTTTTTGCCACTGGGTCATTTCAGCGGACAACTGCCATAGTGGGGGGTCTCACAGGCCACGCAGTCATGGTGCCTACACCAGGTGTTGGCAATCATGACTGCGCGCCCCTCAGTCTGCAGGCACATATAAATGCCCAGAACACCCGTAGAAAGGCAGGCCGTGGTCCAGGACTTCTACAGGGTGGCACACTTCCCCAAAGTGCTCGGTGCCATAGATTGCACCCATGTAGCCCTACGTCCACCTAGGGCCACTGAGCACATCTATCGAAACCGCAAGCACTGTCATTCCATCAACGTGCAGGTTGTATGCGATGCAAAGGGAATCATCACCTTTGTCTATGCAAACTACCCTGGCTCAACCCATGACAGTTTCATATACAGAATGTCCGCCCTGAGCCGGGCCCTGGAAGCTGGGAAGCATGGCGACACATGGCTCCTAGGTGAGTACAAATGCCTGTGCACATGCATGTATGTCACACACAGACAAATACACAAACCCAACTAATCACAACAATTATCACCTCCCCAGGGGACAGAGCCTACCCTCTGAGCAACCACATGATGACGCCAATCTGGAACCCCACCACACCACCCCAGGTAAGATACAACGCTGCCCATATTGCAACCAGGGCCATAGTAGAGCACACATTTGGAGTGCTCAAGTCACGCTTCCGCTCCCTTGACCGCTCTGGGGGCCAGCTACTATATGCACCCCCAGTAGTGTGCAGGATCATTGTGGCAGCATGTGTCCTGCACTATCTTGCAACCCGGCGGGATGTACTGGTGGACATGGTGGTGCCCCCACATCCCCAACCACATGCACAGGCGCTGCCCATGGGAGGGAAAAGGACACGTGGAGAGGCAGCCCGGACCCAGCTTGTGGCCACATTTTTCACCTAAACTCCCACCCCTGCGGAGTGCACACATGAATGCATGCCTGTGTCTGTTCTTGGACATGGTTGGGGTGTGAGAGATGGGTGCTGCTGTCATGGACATGTATGGTGTACATGTCTGTGTGTCTGAGTAGCATGTGTGTGACTTGTAAATGCCATGGATGCATGACACATGTCCGTGACGATGTGTTGATTCACTGATGCAGCCTAGTCATCCTTGTATCCACTGTGTTTGGGGTGTACGAGGCCAGATGCATGAAACTACGTTGATGTATGTGCATGTGATCAGTATGACCCATGATGCATGTGAGTTTCAACCCACCATTGTATGTTTCACAGTTCCTTGGACATGGATGCAAATGTTCATTGCATGCGCCATGCCTGTTTCTGCATGTGTGTTGGCTGCACTGACCCATGTGTTGTGGAGGGACATGATGGAAGTGACGTTTGACAGTGCCACTCATGTGCTATTGCTTCTTGTCTAGGGGACAATTGTACAGTACCCTGATGCTTGTGTTCTATGTCTCCCTCTACACAGCGGTGAGTGAAGAAGAGGGCAGAGACGGCGCTGTGGAGCAAAGCGCCGGGGATGCCTCCACCGGCTGGCGACACAAGGCCCAGTCACCCTCCCAGGAAAAACCATCATCCGGGAGTGAGGGGACTGGTGCCGCGTCTGCCACTACGGCTGTAGCGGAAGGGGTGGGTGAGCCCCCACAGGGGATTGCGACGGCGGAAGACGGTGTGGAGCCGTCCAGGTTGGTGGTGTGCACAGAGGAGGAGGAGGCCACTACTGAGCCGCACATGGGGCCTGGTGGGGGTGGTACCACTGCTGCAAGTGGTGCAGCCCAGGGGCAGGGGCAGGAGGCAGCACAGGATGCCATGGAGGGGCCTGTGCATGTCACTGTCCCTGACACTGTGACTGCACCACCATGCGCCAGCAGGGATGCCCCATCCCAGGCCCGTCTGCAGGTAGGGGGGAGGTCCACGTCATCTGGCACTCCTCTACCTGCGGATGAGGGGACCCGTGACCGTATGGAGTCCGTCCTGATTGGTGTTGCGTTGCGCATGCGTGACATTCGTGATGACGTGCGTGCTTCCTGGGGGGACCACGCACGTCATCACGAAGTGCTGCGTGCCAACGTGGCCCAGTTGGGAGGGGCCATGGTCGGGGGTTTCCTACATGTGTCGGGCACTCTGGCGGCCCTCTCCTCCTCTGTGCAGGCTATGCGCCAGTCGTTCTCCATGCCGTCTTCCGGCCCAGATGCCACCAGGGCCCCCTGTGGACCTTCCACGACCAACGCAGCCAGCTCGGTGGAGATCCCATCCCTGCCACAGTCGGGAGTCGGAAGTCCAGCAGGGGTGGACACCCCAGCAACTGGATCCCTTCAGATGGAGGATGTGCCGGCATCATCGGGCAGGGCACGTGCACGATGGCGCCGGTGGATTCCATCAGCCCAGATGCCGTCGTGCTGGCAGAGGCAGTTGCGTCGGAGGCAGCGGCAGGCTCAGCGTGGGAGGCATCATGGCTCGGGGCCATCAACATCAGAGGGGCAGGCATCGGAGGGCAGGGGGACCCTGGAATGGGAGTGTCTTCCATGTGGCAGCGGTTGAGCCAGCGGATAGATGCAGAGCAGCGGCGGGCGGAGGAGGCACGGCTCACTATGGTCAGGGCAGAGAACTCCATGCGCAGGGCATTGAGGCGGGCCTGGTGGGGGTGGTACTCCAGGCGCACCCCTCAGAATACACGTACCTCTCGTGCCAGAAAATCGCGTGTGAAACTCCCCGCGCACCCCTCAGAATTCACGTACCCTGCTTGCGCTAGTGAAAACGCATGTAAAACTCCCCACGCACCCCTCAGGATACACGCATGCAGCCCATCCACCCTCCCCATTCCCCACAGGCAGCCCATCACCCCAGTGCATGCCCCACAGGCAGCCCACACCACAGGCGGGACTTTTCCCATGTGTTTTCGCTAGCGTGAGAGGGGTACGTGTATTCTGAGGGGTGCGTGGGGAGTTTTACACGTGATTTTGCTGGCGCAAACAGGGTACGTGTAGTCTGAGGGGTGCACGGGGAGTTTTACACGCGATTTCGCTAGCGCGAGAGGGGTACGTGTATTCTGAGGGGTACGCAGGGAGTTTTACAAGCGATTTCGCTGGCGCGAGAGGGGTATGTGTATTCTGAGGGGTGTGCGGGGAAATGTACACGTGTTTTTGCTATTGCGAGGGGGGTACGTGTATTCTGAAGAGGCGCTGGGAGTTTTACACGTGTTTTTACTAGCGCGAGAGGAGTACGTGTATTCTGAGGGGCGCGTGGGGAGTTTACACGCGTTTTCGCTAGCGCGAGAGGGGTACGTGTATTCTGAGGGGTGCGCGGGGAGTTTTACACGCATTTTCGTGATTGGGGGGCTGTATGCTGGTCCACTGGCCTTTGCGCCATGTACTGGTGTTGTGCAATGTTTATGGCGCTCGGGGCGGGGTTGAGGGTGTAACTGGCACTGCTGCAGGATCGCTGCGCCACTCTGTGCCACGGCTGGTTCTGGATGTTGAAATCCATGAATACGCGGTGCGCTGAAATGGGTTTTGGCGCACGCAGCTGGCACAGACTGCTGCACGCGTATACTGTGCGCCAGCCGCATGCACCACTTGTACGCTGATTTCTATGAATTACCCCCAGTTTCTCTCCTTCTGTCAATGCACTGTTTCTAGCTTTAGATGTACCCTCCTCTTCACCCTCGTATGTAGCACAGTCATGCATGTTCAGGTCATCATCAGTGAGGCCTCTGTCAAAAATGTGTCAGGATTCAGCAACCTACACTTTACTATATGAATATGAGGTTTTGATATTATAATCTCATATGCAGAGGTTCTCTGAGTTGTCAAGGTTGATTTAGATCTTTCCAAAATGGCGAATAGTGAATGTTCCACAAACAAGGTAACAGAGCACCCCATGACAATCGTAGAACCTTTTGCAAATGCAGCCCCTGAGAGTGCTTGTTTGCAAGTGAACTGTCCCTGCATGACTGAATCGAGCGTCCCACTATAATAAGCCAATGACTGGTGACCCATTGTGCTCTTTTGGTTCAATACTGCTGTCATGAGCCGTCCATCAGAGTAGGAAAATAAATAAAACTCCTGTGTATAATCCAGAGTTGCTAAAACAGGGGCCGTGCAAATAGCTTCTTTCAATTCCTCAAATTGTCTATTCATTTCTTCAGTCCATTCCAATTTACCATTTTTTGTCTTCTGTTCTTCTCTGAGACTTTGTAACAGTGGCCTTGTGCAGGCTCCGTAATCTATGGTCCAAGCCCTACAATAATTACATAAACCCAAAAATGTTTGCATTTCCTTGATATTACTAGGCCTAGTGATGGTGTGTACTGCCGCTGCCCTATCTGGTAATAATTTTTTTTCCACTTGCAGAAATAAGTTATCCCTAGTGTTGGCAGTATTGTAGCTTTTTTTATCTGCATTGTACCCTTTGTGAGCCAGCAATTGAAAAAATGCAACAGAATCCCCCCTGCACTGGTGTTAATTTTCACTTCACACCAGCAAATCATCCACATACTGAATGATTGTGCTAGGCACCTGAATATTTCCCAAGTCGGCATGCAGTACCCTATTGAAAATACTTGGACTTTCACAGTACCCTTGAGGCAATCGTGTGTGCTCAAAGCGCAGTCGACCATGCGTAAATGCAGTGAGATACCATGAACCAGTGTGAAGTAGGATTGAGAAGAATGCATTCTTCAGATCCACCACTGTGAAGTACGTTGCTGTCTTGGGAATGCTACATAGGATTGTTGCTTGATTTGGAACTCCCGGAAACTCCTTCTGCACCACGTCATTAAGAGGACGTAGATCTTGGATCATCCTCCAACTACCCGCTGCTGCTTTGTTGACTGAGTATATGGCTGTATTGCATAGGGACGTGGATGGCACAATGATCCCTTGCTCTAATAGAGCCTGAATAGTGCCTTTTATCCATTCCTATGCTTCCCTTGACAACGAGTACTGCAGCACCCTCAGGAGTACTGCTCCTGACTTCAATGTAATCTATACTGGGGTCACATCTTTTAGTAACCCAACATCATGTGGATTAACAGTCCATAATTGTGCTGGCACATATCGCATGTCCTCCTCAAAAAATAAAGACGGGGTCACCACTGCAATCAGTGGGCACTGTACCTTCCTATACTGCACCATGATATCACAGGGGATGCATATTTCCCAAATAATTTCCCTATTTTGCTCACTGTCCTCAAATAACTCCTCATCATTTCCTTCAATAGTACTGTTGGGTCTACACATAGTACTGTGCGCCACTCGCACCCACCCTGGTCTGTTCCAATCAGGACTACTCTTTTGTCTGACACTACTAGTCCTTGCAAATCTAATGACAATATTGTCCCTGTCACCATCTCGGGTGGCATCATGGGTCAGAAAATAAAATCTGTGGGCACTCGCCAACACTTTGTCACAATTTGAGGCACTGCTTTTACTAATACCTTGATACCATAGACAAATATGTCTGGAACCACAGTAAACCCATGGACTACTGCCTCCCTTGCCATTGCATTGATTATTACCATTGCTCGAGCTACACACATCCTTGGAGTGGAACACACTACCCCTTGATCTGTGAATGATATAGATGCATTTAGTTTACTGAGCAATCCCTATCCAACAAGTTAACGGGAATATAACAAGAGGGGTCATACTACCTTCCCAGCCACTTTTATATACAGCTCCTCATTGTATGGAACCGTATAAATAGCCACAGAGAATCCCTATGTGCTAAGAGTTTTACCTGATAATGGAATGTTCCCCTCCATAATGCATGATTTAGTTGCACTTTAATCTACCATAAATATAAATAGCTTTTTTCCTGTTTCTGCCACCATGAAGGGCTCCTCTTCAGGGTGTGCGGTTGCCAATAGGATTAGACACGCGAGTGCTCTCTGTGGGCTGTCCTAATCAGAATATGTATTTGCCCCGGGGAATGAAAAAGGGCCTCTCCCCGCCATTGTAACTCCTTGAAATGGGGTGCCTGTTCCCCCTGCCATCCTGTTGAACTGTGTTCCCTCACCCTGCTGTGGTGGTTGCCTATGTTGCCCTTGCCTATCAGACCCATAAGGGAACTGATTTTGACCCTCTTGCCCAAATTGCTCTTGTCCCATTCCTCGAGGCCCATATTTGAATCCCATCCCAGGCCTGTTCCTGCAGTCTCTTGCGAAATGCCCCCATCTCCCGCAATACCAGCACTGTGATGTTCCCAATCCTCCTCCCTGGGGACTTTTCCCCCAAAGCCTCCTGCTCTTGCTCCTCGAAAACTTCCTCTTCCCCTTGGTGCTCCTTCATACTGCCACTGTGGGTTGGGGTACTGCACCCTCACCCCATTGTCCCTGTCCTCCTTCACCCCATAGTGCCACAATTGTGTCATTCACAATTTGTTGAGTGTCCCCTGTCCTTTCCCCCTGAACCAGTGCCACCACTGGTGCTTGGATGGCAACCTTATTTAGTTTCTTTCCCAATAGTTTTGCTTCATCCGTTTGCCACTTCTGGGCTGTCTCCCTGTCGCGCTGCTGGATTCTCTTACAATAGTGGACTATTATAGTTTGTAACTACGCCCACCCTTTGGCTCCAATTCCCACAATTGTATCTAGTGCCTTCTGGACCTCTTTTGGTAATCCCCTCTTTACGATAAAATAGAAAAATGGTACTGAGTGGTCCCATTGCCCTCCTGTCTCAACTCTCCACATTTCCTGTAACATAAGAATAAACCTAACTGGGCCCTCATCATCACCCATTGTGCACTGCATTAAAGAATGTAAATCAGGGGTATCTGGGTACATCCTCCGTAGGGCAACCCAAACCCTTGCCCATGCTTCATTAAAGGCTGCTCCATCATGTTCATTATCTGCAAGACTTACCCCAGGGTACCCAGCCCTTACCTATATGTCCCCAGCCGAGTTTCCAACTATGGCGACCAGTAAACTCTTATGGTCTCCTAGTGCGAAAGGTACCCCTGCTTTTTGTTTTTCAAATTCATGAATCCATTTACTGCCGCCGGCTGTAAACTGGGGGAGAGCATTAATCAAATTATTTGTGTCCATTTGAGAGCATGGCACATACTGCATTATCCCTGCTAGGTATCTGCATGTCTATTTTGTTTTCTACCCCTTTAGTATTCTTCTGAACTTGTACTACCACGATTAAATCTGGTCTATTTCTTGGTCTATCCCTCGTCACTGTCTTCTGTGGTGGTGACGGGTTTCTCGCTGCCTCTTCTCCTTGATCTCATTCTTTTCCTGCCTCTTCCTTATTTCTACCACCTTGATCTCCCCTTTCAATTTCCCTTGCTTGTTCTACTTGTTGTACCAGGAACGTCCATACCCTCTCCCGATCACCTTTTTCAACACAAACATTTCTTATTGCCGCAGGGTTCAATCTAAACAAAAAATCTCCTGACTTCCAATCTCCTATTTTATGCACCGTTACCCTTATTCCTGGTGATACTTCTTCAGGTTCTTGTAACCTGACTAACCTTTCCCGTAATGCTCTTAACTCGTTGTCTATATTTACTTGCAGACCTTATGGGTACACTGATGCTATGGGCATGTCTGCGCTTGTGGATGGGTTATATGGAGGTGGAGGTGCAAAAGTTCTTGAGTCCCCCCTAGTTGCTTATCCTGATACTCCTTTTGTTGACACTCTTTCTACCACTGGAGGTGCATAGACTGGGGTTGTATACCCTACTGCAGGTTTAGGCGTTACGGGGTATATATCCGCTTACATTGGATCTATTTTTCACCTTCTCGATCTACCATATCCTCGAATAATTGCCAGAGATCTAGAATCTCTTTTCTTTTTGGAATTCTTTCCCTTTATATTTTGCTGCTAAAAAGATGGACATTTTTCTGGCATGTTTCTGTTATGGGAGCCCTGCTCTGGCCAGGAGCAGGACATCCCCCTTCCTTTGTTTCCACTATCCATTGTCACAGACACACACACACACACACACACACACACACACACACACACACTGCAACTCATCAACCTTCCTTTCTTTTTTACCACAAAAGACAGCAAGAGAAAATATACAAAAATAATTGGCTAAAATCCATGCCCATTCCTTATACTGAGCTACTACTTTTTTCCTTATATCGTTGTAATACCACCTTCCCAGCTTTTTTATATGCTGAGGATCCCATTGCTTTTATCATCATAAAAGAATAATGCGTGGTACTACCTTCTCAACCTATTATTGCTGACAATCCCTTACTTCCCAGTCTGTACACGCGGAGGCTCCCTTTCCTCTCAGTCTTTTATACGCTAAGGCTCCCTTTTTCCATTATAAAAAGTAGAAAAAACAGAAATATGCGACAATTTCAATACATAACCCACCTCCTATCCAATCTACTCCTTAACACATCACCTGAAATCCTATCTAGTCTATTCCATAACACATCACCAAAAGTCCTATTCAATCTATTCCATGACACATCACCAAAAGTCCTATTCAATCTACTCCATAACGTATCACCAAAAGTCCTATTTAATCTATTCTATTGAGCTCGTACTTCTTCCACATCACCATACTATCATACATACATGTATGGCCGTTGTTCACTCGAGAATCCTCCAGTTACGAAGCTGGCCTGTCTTTCTTTGTGGAGCCATGACTCGCTTTAGTGAGCAGAAAGGATTTCTATTGAAGTGGCTCCTACTAAAACCGCTCAGGATACACATGTTTTTTGATGTAAAGGACCGGTCGCTATAGATGGGCGTGGCTCTTTCCTGGTGACTGGCCTGGGCTTCGCAAAGTACGAGGGAAAGACTGAGATCACGTTGGACATCACCACTGTAAGGTTAGCCCAACTTGCAGGGGTATACCTAATTATAAGTGTACCCCTAATCATGCTCAAACCAGAGTAAATGCACCTCTCTAGGAAAGTAAGGCCAAGAGTCTATCTTGCAAGGATAACAGATGTATTTGCTACAGAAATGAGGATAGGAGCAAAGAACTCTTCTTCCTGAATGGTCTCTCCTGTCCATCAACCGTTCCTTTCTCCTGCCAATCTGGTGACAGGCAGGAGGTTAAACTCTTGGCTTGGTCACTGGATATGGGCATGGCTACTATCCCAAACCGTCCTGTTTCCATACAAGGGATGCTCCAGTCTTCCTTTCTTCATGGTTGGCGATTTCTGTCAGGCCATGCTACTTTACATATTGGTAGCCTATGCAAAAATACACTGTAGCTCATGTTTTTCATCCTTTTGCTTCCTATGAACATTTATACATAAAAACATTTTCCCATCATGCTCTCCATATTTCTTTTTTTATTATTTATTGTTTTTAGTTTGCAAAACAAACTTTTACAATATATCTTTCTTCATTTATACATATAAAGATCTGACAGTTACAGCACAGTTTTAATAACCATTTTGCGACAAAACACCAAGAAGGCTAAAATAACAATGATGTACTATTCTAATAACATATTTAAGAGCGTTGTTATAAAACAGTGTTGTGAGTCTCAAGTTGTACAAGCTAAAACAAGAAACAAACACATAACAGATCTAAAATACAAACACATAGCAGAACTAAAAACTATTATTCCTTGTGCAAACAAGCAAAATGTGCAAATCAGCTCAAGATACAGATGAATAACAGATTTAGAGTTTACTATTGACGAAGCAATCATAATGATAAAAGAGCTCAAATACAAATACGTAATTACTCAAGTTTTTATCTGGTCCAGTAATTTCTCTTAAAACCTTGTTTTCCATAATTCTGCATTGTGTGCATCGAGCCTTAGCCTGCATGGGCTTTTTGACAGACACCAAAAAGCTGCTGAGTTACTTTGTGTGCTTTGCCAGAGCCAGCCTCTGTGACGCAACACTACAGGAGCCCTGCAAACCATTTTTTGTGCAGGCCACATTCCCTTTGGCAGAGAGCCTGGTTCTATCTATCGTGCTTTGAGATTTTAAAACTAAATAGAATTTAACATTTACAAATGTATTCAGCTAATAGTTTTTTGCACCTTGTATTTAAATAATAACTGCCTTCATTTAGTGCCTGCCCATGTCTGTGTGTGTGATTACATGTGCATGAAAAAGGCTTTCTCAGTTCCCCTCCTCCCCCCTGGTCTCCTGTAGTACCTGAAAGCAGTCAAAAGAAGTCTTGCCTAATTCTAAAGTGCTTGGGGATGAAGGAAGGTGCTAGCTCCTTCCCAGCAGTTTTAAAGTTAGTTAGGACATGGACTGCTTAATTTAGTGGTGCAATGTGCAAGTGATGATACACATTAGTAAGTTAGTATGGCAACATGCAGGTTATGATCCATGTGATCCTTTTGTTACAGGGTGATTTTTACTGAGGAAGAGTAAATTAGAATCTAAATTTCAACTGCATAGTTGCAATGCTTTAAGTAAAAGATTAAGGGAGATTTATAGTCATATGTTTAGTGAACTGATAAAAGTGTCTAGAATAATTTGTTCTGTATTGTTGGTGCGAGTGGCATGATGAGATGTGTGTGTGCTTGGCTTTCTGAATTACAGTTGCTGAAGTTGTTGAATGTGGTCTTTCTGCACAGGCTTTTTGTGGGGTGTCGGCACCCGGAGGATTTGCAGTGCTCTTTCAGTGGGGTGTCAGTTAACCGGGTTACTTGGCGTACCCTGCTGTGTTGGAAATGGTGCACATGTTATGGTAGGCAGCCGGTGAGTTGCAAGTTGAGTGGTTAACATTGTATTTGGGGGAGGAGCTTTGTTTATGGTATGATGAGTGGGTGGTATATTGTGTGTTGGGAGATCCACTCTCAGTGTGGTTTTTAGGGAGATCCGCTCTCCGTGCCCTCTGGGGTACCCTGGTATGTTGTAGTTGAGAGATATTTGGGAGATCAGTTCTCCATGCTTTCAGGGGCACACGTTGCATGCTAGTACAGCATGGTTTACCTCAGTTGTGTGTTTGGGGTTGCAAGCCTGAAGTTGCTTGAAAGTTTGGTTGTTGTATTCTTTGTGCAGTGGTTGGTGCCTATCCATTAGGGGTAGTGGAAAGGTAGTGGCATTTTATGGTGCTGATTGTCCCACTGGGTGATGACGGTTTGAAGGTTTTGTGTCTGTTGGTTGTTGGAAAGATTTGTATGGGAAGGTGAGGGATGTACATGTGTTGGGTTTGTGTGTGTATGTATGTATCTTGCTTCTTGTGTGTGTCTTGTGTTGTTTAAGGGGGAAGATACGTTATGTCTTGTCTTTCCCTGCACCTTGCCCTGTATGCATGGAATGCTGTGAGTGACTGACATGGAATGCTTTGTGCGAGAATGCTATGTTCTGAATGGTTCTGTGAATGTCAGTTGAGAAGATAGGTTGACTGAGAGAGAATGCGGGTGGATGTCTGACCAAGTAACTTACCTGACGTGGCCTAAATGTATTCCTGTACCCTCTACCTGGAGCTGGTACTTAGTAAAGATGTCTCCTGTTACTACACTGATGTCAGTGTCTTGCTTGGCCAGGAACCCAGCTTAACAGAAAGTTACGCCCCTGATGCTTGTGGAAGACTTTGAACAATGATATTTGGAGCCATACCCTATAAAAAAACAATCGAAAAGTTCATCATAAACGAATAAAATATATGTTGTAAATAAACTACACAAGTATTGAACAGAAAGTAAAAACATAATTGGGAATCCAGGAGGATTTATGAAAAGCTCTTGATAGGTAAACAAATATTGAAACCTGCGGGTTGGCAATATTAATGCTAACCAAATATTACTTGAGGGGTGTTTATAATTCATAACACATTATTGTCCAAGGCATCATCAGTATAATAGAAAAAAAGTGAAACTAATATTCTCAATAAATATACGTAGGCAGACATCTACAATCTACTGAATTATTGCTAAAAATCTAAGGCAATGGATCAAAATCTGCTTTGAATGGATTGTGTCCTCCCGTGTATTCCTCATCTTATGATATTCGTATCCGCCAGCTTCGCTGCTTCGGAAAAAATGTTCTTGGCAGAGGGTGCTGTGCACGAGGTTGTGCCGTCGATGTCCCTCGATGGGCTCCGTACCGTGTCAGTGTCACCATCAGTATAAGTAGCTTGTGCCGCGCCCGTTGGCTTCAGTTCCATTTTTCCGATTGCTTCGCTCTCGAGAATGGCGTGCTTTGAAATTTTCTTCAAGAAAATGTCGTCTTCTTCCACCCCTTCTACTCCCAAGACGGGGTTAATAAAATGTATCGACTGCGGAACGAAAATGTCGATTACAGACCCTCACCGTGTTTGTCTTTGGTGCCTGGGTTCAGACCATCGAACCGGCGACGACTGTGGTTCCTGTCAGTCGATGACGGAGAAGGCCTTTCGTACGAGAAAAGGTAAACTGGCGGTGGGGCGGGATGCTTCCAAGGCCTCTTCGAAGGCCTTGTCAAAAAAATATAAAAAGTCGAGCGATTCGAAGGAATTAGAATGCCGTAAACATTCTAAGAGGTCTCAATCACGCAGTAAATCGAGACATTCTTCATCTTCTTCATCAAAGAACGTTAAAAGGAGGCATAGATCTCCCTCCTCTTCCTCTGATACGTCTACCGAATTGGTAATACGTCCGACTAAGTCGGATTCCCCAAGAAAATGGGATGAATTTAGAAGGAAGATGATGAAGGTCTTTGAGAATGCGGCCTCGACCCCGTCAAAGAAACCACAAAAGAACCAGACCCCGGTCGCTCCGTTGGACGACACAGGGAAGTCAGGAACTACTGTGGAAAGATCCAGTATTAAAGGTGAACATTGAAAATATAGAGTCGACGTTAAATCGTCGAAGACTCAACAAGAATCGAGTGTTTCACCGACACTGTCAAAAAAACATAAATCGTTGATTGGCGTCGACGGCTTCATCATCAAATCTACAGGTGTTTTCAACACCTTTGTCGAAGACGTCATCGTTGCCTTCGAAGAATCCTTCGATACCATTGATGATTTGTTCGATTCCTTCGACCCAAACTCAAACACAGGAAAGGAGATTTACTTGTTTACCTAAGACAAACTTCTTTAAGTCTATGGGCCTCATTACGAGATTCGCGGTAATGGAAAACCGATGCCGTAAGGGAATACCGGCACCGCATACCGCTCTGGCCTATTACGAGTCGACAACCTGGTATTAGCACCACCGCTGAGACCGGCCACCCCCGTAACGGCATCCGCGCAGGCACGCGGCCCTTTGGGCCAGCAATACCGGGATGCCGCTAAAAGGAGGACATCACAAGTCATGCGGACATGCAACTACCGGCATCACAAAGGCTGTAATAAGGGATACCGAGATGGCGGCATCATCGGCATCGCAAATCACCCGCTAACAGCAATGTGCAATGTTCCCAACTGCCACAGGTGCACACAATCAGCACAGGTGGAGGCAATGGAGTCTGGCCCAGTACAAAACAAAAGGAGCACACACCACACCCCTTTCCACACCAAAATTATTCCACTTGCAGTTGCGATATTGGGGTTGGAGGACATGCTTGCATTGCTACACCAGCAACAACAGGCACCACAGAGGAGTTGCCGGAGGAGAATGAGGGTGAGACAGGCCCAGCAAGTCCCACCAGTGCAGCCAGTGGTACCACGCAGGCAGCCTCCAATCCCTCGCATCAGAGCCAGTCCATTCAACCCAACCCCTGAGCAGATCCACACATTGTCCCGCCTGGACCGGGACACCATCACCACCATTGTGGACATGATACATGATGACATTGTCAGCCTGATTGAAATACGCACCGCCATCCCACCTCTACTGAAGGTAGTGTCTGTGCTCCACTTCCTGGCCACAGGCACCTACCAGCACACAGTGGGGCAGATGGATGGCATATCACATCCTTTTTTGTCAAGCATGCTGAACCAATTGCTGGATGCCCTCCTGAAACACTCGAGCGACTACATATCCCTACCACGGACTGCCCAGGAGATCTTTGACACTAAATTTGGCTTCCATGCACTGGCAGGCATGCCAAACTGTATTGGTGCCCTTGACTGCATCCATGTGGAATTGGTGGTCCCATATGCCATGGAGGTGGTGTACCACAATCGTAAGCTATACCACTCCATCAATGTGCAGATGGTATGTGACTCCAGCAAGTTCATCACACATTATTGTGCCCGATATCCCGGATCAACTCATGACTCAATGGTCCTGCGTAATTCTACGCTACCACGCTACATGGAGCGACATGCAGGACGACGGGCCTGGCTGCTTGGTAAGTTGCATGACAGGCACAGGGCAGTGTAATAGGGGGGAGAGATGCACACACCACCCGGGTGTGATAGGGGTGGTTACTGGCCAATGTCCATACTGCAAAACACTGTGCCCCAAAGCATCCCTAACTGAACATGACACCCAAACCTCATAGTAATGATGGAAGCTGCACACCAATGACAATATCCCTGACTTGCAACCAGCGCACATCCCACAACATGTCCACTGCACATCATCAGACCTTACCCTCTGTAAATAACAAGGGGGGTCCTGGGAGACTCTCTGCCAGACATGAGTCCTGGTTACAAGAGACTTACCCAGAGTCTTTCGATCACTATCTTTCACACAGAAGAAATATCCCAAACATATCAGTCTTTGTCCTGCCCTGGGGCAGTCCAGCATCGAAATGCTAGACTATTCTCCTCTGAACAAGAGTGCCAACACCAACCCCAGACACGTGTTTCGGTCTGGTTGAACCTCATCAGTAGGGTGTATTTGTGCCTCTCTAAGAATAGTGAGCAAGGGGTCCACGTCTGGATTCCCCAAGTAAGTTAGGGTGAGACCCAAAGTTGCTTGAAATATGCAAATACCAAAGGGGGTCCTGGGAGACTCTCTGCCAGACATGAGTCCTGGTTACAAGAGCCTTACCCAGAGTCTTTAGCTAACTATCTTTCACAGAGAAGAAATATCCCAAACATATCAGTCTTTGTCCTGCCCTGGGGCAGTCCAGCACCGAAATGCTAGGCAATTCTCCTCTGAACAAGAGTACCAACAGTAACCCCAGACACGTGTTTCGGTCTGGTTGAACCTCATCAGTAGGGTGTAGCTGTGCCTCTCTAAGAATAGTGAGCAAGGGTTCCCCTTCTGGATTCCCCTAGTAACTTAGGGTGAGACCCAAAGTTACTTGAAATATGCTTATAACAAAGCGGGTCCTGGGAGACTCTCTGCCAGACATGAGTCCTGGTTACAAGAGCCTTACCCAGAGTCTTTAGCTCACTATCTTTCACAGAGAAGAAATATCCCAAACATATTAGTCTTTGTCCTGCCCTGGGGCAGTCCAGCACTAAAATGCTAGGCAATTCTCCTCTGAACAAGAGTACCAACATCAACCCCAGACACGTGTTTCAGTCTGGTTGAACCTTATCAGTCTGGTGTAGCTGTGCCTCTCTAAGTATAGTGAGCAAGGGGTCCACGTCTGGATTCCCCTAGTAAGTTAGGGTGAGACCCAAAGTTACTTGAAATATGCAAATAACAAGGGGGTCCTGGTAGACTCTCTGCCAGACATGAGTCCTGGTTACAAGAGCCTTACCCAGAGTCTTTAGCTCACTATATTTCACAGAGAAGCAATATCCCAAATATATCAGTCTTTGTCCTGCCCTGGGGCAGTCCAGAACCGAAATGCTAGGCAATTCTACTCTTAACAAGAGTACCAACAGCAACCCCAGAAACTGTCTGGTTGAACCTCAACAGTCAGGCTCTTGTAACCAGTACTCATGTCTGACAGAGAGTCTCCCAGGACCCCGCTTGTTATTTGCTTACCCTCTGTAACACAACGCAGCAACATGCTGTGAGTATGCACAATGTACATGACCGCAGCAAAACACAACACAGGACATGCATCCATGAGTCCGCACAAATCAATCCCACCAAGGGAAGAGACTGCTTGTCACTGGCCCACCACCACAGTAACGCTGCATGTCACCATGGCAAAATTAAGGGCTGAATGGGAAATCATGATGAGACTTGTGCCAATGCTGCTAGTAAAAAAGTCATATGAATCACTACACATCACATTAATGATAGCAAATACAGCGGTAGGCATCCACAGTGCATGAACACCAGTAAGGAAGTGGACACCCTGCATCATCTGGACGATGCAACCCACACCTGTAGACCACGGGACAGCACACATTGTGGCAAGTTAAAATGTGTGCATACACCCAGGGACGGGTGTATGTGAACAACAAATATCTGCAGGCATGTGAGTGATAAGAACAGGTGTCATTTTAGGAATTGATTTACACATACCTTATTTTGCACCCATGCAGGTGATTCTGGCTATCCCTTGAAGCCATGGCTCCTCACCCCTGTCCGGAACCTGCAAAACAGGCACGAAGAGGACTACAATCGTGTCCAAACCCGTACCCGTGTGGTGATCGAGCAGAGCTTTGGCCTGTTGAAGGCACGGTTTTGCTGCCTCAGCAGGTTGGGTGGGGCACTCCTGTACGGGCATGAGAAGGTGGCCAAGATCATCATGGCATGTGCCATGCTGCACAACATGTGCACCCGATGGAACGTGCCTCTGCCCCCTGACATTGAACAGCAACCACCAGGTGAGGAGGAAGATGATGAAGAAGATGGGGTTGCACATCATCCAGGTGGCGATGCACAGGAGGGACGTGCTGTGCGCCAGTCTGCGATAGGCCAATATTTCTAAGACACATGGATGCAGAGGGTGCCATGGATGTGGGAATCAGGGCACTGGGTGTGAGGGTACATGGACACTGTGCACTGTAAACCAATAAAGCACACATACACAATAAGCAATGTCCAGTCATGTGATTTTTTGGTACACAATGGGTGTATTAAACTGGAAATATGAACTAAGTGCTCTGACCCTCCACCTCACACACACTCCCTCCCCCTCTTACTCCCCCCACAACTCCCCCACACCCCCTTTCCCCACAACTCCCCCACACACCCCCTCTCCCCACCTCTCCTCCAGACTAGTCGAGCATGGTGCCATTGGGTGTGCTCATTGGGGTGCGCTGCAGTGTTTGGCCAGGGCGGGTTGTGGCTAAAAGTTCAGTTGAGAGGTTGTCGTCGTCAGGGACACATACCTCGCCTTGGGACTGTTCTTCATCACCACTCTGGGGCGCTGTGGCAGCTGCCTCCCCTACCATGCTGTTTGCAGCAGACAGGGTCCCATTTGCAGTGGATTCCACTGGTGTCGGCACTGTTGGTATTGCAGCTGTCCTTTGCTGCCCCTGTGCCTTGCCATCCTGTGTTGCCTTTGCCTTCGGTGGCTGATGTGTCTTGCCTGTGCCCTTAGACATGGAAGGCCTGTTGCTGTCTTCCCTGCCCCTGGCCCTCTTCGATGGGGTTGTGGCCTGTGCAGCAGAGTCCTGTGCATCGCACTCGGAATCGTAACCTGTGGGGGACCGAAAGAGGGACGGCATCAGTGATGGTTGTACATGCATCATGCATAAATGGTATTAGTGCAGTTGTACACATTTGAGGATTTGCTGTCTTACAGTTGTGGCATACAGGTTGCTTGCTATATGCTGGGGTTATTCAGGCATATGTCTGGTTAACACATGTGTAAGGTGGTGTATGCTGCGTGACATTCCTTTGTGTTGTGGACTGCATGCATTGTGCCACATGCCATTTCCCTGTTTGTGGGGTGTGTCTCAGGTATGGCATTGGCATGCTGCATGCATGCTGCATGCATGTGAATGTGACAGTGCTGGGGACAGCATCTAAGCAGGGATGTGTCCATGTGTGTATGATGGCCCATGCAGTGGCTCATGTCACTGTCACATTGGTGGCCCATCATCATACTTTGATTTCCAGTGGTTTGTTTGGACACTCTGCCAATGACGCGCGCCAAGTTCCATATCTCTCACTCCCTCTATGGACTCCATTCCAATGGTGCGTGCACAGATTTCTTCCCATGAGTTTTATGGGGGAGTTTGACCCGCCGCCAGTAGCCAGACCCTGGCTCCAATTAGCAGATAAGATATTGCGCACACGGAGGCGCAGGTCATCCCACCTTTTTTTTACATCCTTTACGGTGCGAGGGGTGGTGCCAACCGCACTGACCTTCTGGGCCACTAGCTCCCATACTTCTTTCTTTTTCAGCTGTGCAGCTCTCTTGAGGTCTGATGCAAAGACCACGTCTCAATTCTCTGCCAGAGTGTTGGCTAGCATGTTTAATTTGTTCTCTGAGAATATCTCCTTTCGCTGGCGGGATGCTCCTTTTTTAATGGCCTTTGGCATTGTGCTGGAGGTGTAGGTGCAGATGTAGCTGGTTTTGTGAGGCCCCAGGTCCTGTATCTCGAGGATTGTAATGGATTGTGTTTTTTAAGATGGCCGCCGTGCCATTTCCCGTTCCGGTACAATGACGTTACTTCCAGTTCCGGTATTGCCGGACACGTTATTGCCAGACCTGTTACTGACGGTGCCTGTTATTTAGGGGTGGACGAAGGTGGAGGAGGTGTCAGCGCTTTACATGATGCCGCTAACGGGTGTTTTGGGGTCATTTACGGCATGCTGGTACAGACGATACCGGCATGCCGCTACGCGAATGCACGCATTTGCGTAATCGGCTGCTATTAGCGGCGTCAATGCTACCTGGACGCGGTATTGCCGCCATGGTGGTAAGGTTTGGTTTTTACCGCGAATCTCGTAATGAGGCCCAGTGTCTTCTATATTTGAAGAAAGTACCTCAGAAGAAGAAGAAGTTTCTCTTTTTGGAGTGTAATATGTTACCAGAGAGGTTCCAGAAGAATTAATCGATCCAGAATCAAAAATGACAGACCTGTGTGACACCCTTCACTCTGCTAGTGGCATTGATACGTCACCAGAGCTAGAGGTTGCAAAACCTGACCCTGCTCAGATTCAGGGTACAGGAGTTTGATGAATAGGGTTGTGGAATACATGGGCTGAGGTAGATCCTCACCCACATTTCATCAGGATGATATGACTGATATACTTGACCAGGGACCCCAGAAGGACCCAGTTCTCCCCTTCCATAGGGAACTTCAGAGGACAGTGGAAAAAAACTGGTAGGTTCCTGATACTGCTTCTGCAGTCAACAGTAATTTTCCAAAGAAGTACAGTGAGTTCTGACCCGATTACTTAAGGAGGCATCCCACTCCAGAAAGTCTGGTTATTCCGGCAGCAACTTTGTCAAGACAAACAGCCTATCCATCTATCCCCCCAGATAGAGAGGATAAGAAGGTGGATGCTTGGGCCCGTAAGGGCTTTACCTCGGGCAGCATGGCTATCAAGTCAACTTAAATAAATGTCAACTGTACCCTGGCCAGGTTCACCCATACCCTGTGGGACTACATTTCGGCAGCAGCTGATCATATTCCGGAAGACGAGGAAAGGGAAGGCTTCCTGAATATTGTCAAAGACAGAATGGAGGCAATGGAGGAATGTCTCCAGTCTGGATTGGATACTGCTGATAGTATCAGCAGATCCATGGCTGCAAGCACTGTGCTATGAAGATTTGTGTGGTAGAGGAAGTCGGGGTTTGCACCAGATGTGCAGGTCAGACTACTCAACATGACTTTTGATTGTTTGAGACTGTTTGGCAGTAAAGCTGATGAAAGCTTAGAAAAACTGCAGACCTCAAAAGCGGCGGCTAAATCTCTTAGCGCCTCTATGCGACAGACTCAGAAACCTTGTTCAAGCTCATCTTCCCGGAGAGGTCGTTCTTTTCAGTACTACTCCTCTTTTGGTAGAGGTAGAGGAAGAGGACAGGCCATACAAAAACGTAAAAGAATTGTTGCTCGTGGTGGATGAGGAAAAAGTGCAAAACTAGCCTCAGGAATGAGAACTTTGCCCTCAGCCGCTCCTACAGCCGCCTCCAAGTCACTCTTAGGCCTTATCACACAAAACCCCAGTGGAATGCAGAATCTCACAGCATCTGAAAGAATGGCGAGGCATTACTTCAGATGCTTGGGCACTGGAGACAGTAACTCAAGGTTACTGCCTTCCCTTCCTAAAAAGGCCTCAGGACCATCCACCGTGAACCAACTCTGTCAAAATTCCAGATCCGCTCCTTGTGCAGGAAATTCCTGCTAGAGAAAGGTGCAATAGAACATGTACCTGTAGCAGAGAGGAACAAGGGTTGGTATTCCCCCTACTTTCTCATCCCAAAGAAGGACGGAGGATTGAGACCCATCTTGGACTTAAGAAACTTGAACAAGTTCCTCAGGAAGGACAAGTTCAAGATGGTAACCCTTTCCCAGATCCTTCAGGCTCTTCAATTCCAAGACTGGATGGTTTCATTGGACCTTCAGGATGCTTACTTTCATGTGTGTCACGACCCTCGCCCAAAACCCCCTCTGGCAAACCCATTGGCCAGGTGGAGTCAGGACTCGGGCCTCTAGAGCCTGGCATCCTCTTCAAACGCCCTCATGGGGCCAGTCCTGGCGCCTATGGCACCAGGCTCATAAGCCATGAAAAACAATGTGCTTGGGGACTACTTTATTGTATTGTCAGCCAACATGGAGGCATCCACATAGCTTGGGTCCCTAAGAACCAAGCTATGCAGTCTAGTGTTTTGGGTGTGGTAGCCTAGGGACTACTTTACCTGGACTATTTTGTTGGGGCTATTTAAACCACACCTGAGCAAGACAACATGCTTCGCGTTACTTTGCAGCTTGCAACGTGACACTCACCGTGTCCAGCGATTCCCTCGAACCTCGGAGAAGCAGAACCTGCAAGGAAACAAAAGGAGCATCATTAGCAGCAGCATTTTACCTGCAGTCTTCATCTTTAAACACTCGCAGCTACTGAAAACAGATTCCTCGAATCTGCACGCCTCCCTGACAGAAGGACCTGAAAGAGGAAGATAGAGGCAACATTAAAGAAAGCAGTAAAGACATTTACAAATTACGAACTGCTCAAAAGGCTTACCTGGCTGGTCGCCTCTCGGCTGGCACCACTCCGGACATTCCACTCGCGCTGAAGTACACTGCGACCTACAAGGAAGGAAAACAGAGGTTAGCAAAGGTAAGACTTTGCAGCGCTGCGCATAGCGCTTACTTACCGCATCATAGCACTCTTAATGCGCCATCATTTACCAGCGGGGCTCAATCCAGCCAGTTCGCCGCGCTGAAGCTCTGCATACCTAAGGGAGAAAAAAGAGACATTTTAAACAAAGAAAGGCATGCAGGATAGCAATAAAACTAAAGAACAGCAATAAGACCTACCTTAACAATATCAAACGGGCCGGCGTCAGTGAGGTAACTGGACCGCACTCACACATGAAAGACAATGCGCCCCTGCAAAGAAGGCAGGAAGGAGAGCACGCCTAATTCTACCACAAGGTGAGGAGAGGGCACCACAGGCACTGAAATGATATGGGGGGGAGGGAGGGTACTTACCCCAGTCGGTCAGTCTGGAACACAGTCCTCCTGTATTTTCAGGCAGAACTTTCCCCGCAAACCACATCAGGGCAAAGCTGAGAAGCATACCAGCGAGTAACCCGGCTGGGTGGTGTCCCTGTGGATACCAGGTAAGCGTAACAGAACGCAAAGCCTACCATAACAAATCCACCTGGCGCCATGGAGACATCAGAAATGGACCAATTGGCCCAATTACTAGGAGAGCTTCGTGCTGAGGTTCCTTCTGCCCGACAAGAGACTAATGCCCTCCAGAGAGACCTAATAGTGACCAAAGAACGCACTGAAGAGATTAGCAGGCAATACTTGCAATCACAGACAGGACAGACGCCTCTACCTGGAAGCAATCCAACGATGCAAAACCCCGCCATACCACCCACTCCGGTACAGATCACGTTACCTGGAACAGTGCCCCTGGCACCACCAGAAAGGTTCTCAGGCGACCCACGGAAGTATGTGGCATTCATCAATCAGTGCCGCCTTCATTTTCTTTGTAGGCCTGGAGCATTTCCAAACGACCAAGCTCGGGTAGCTTTTGTCTTATCATACCTGAGTGGTAGTGCAGCGGATTGGTCCGTGCCGTTGGTAACCCAATGACGATCCTCTATTACATGACTTTGGGGGTTCCAGAGAGAAATGGAAAAACTTTTTGCTCGCCATACTCAGGAACAAGCAGTAGACAATGAACTCTTGTCCCTCCGACAGGGGAATCAGGACTTGTTAACGTACATTGCTACCTTCAACAGACCGATTGCCGAAGCTAGGTGGCCAGAAAACAAAAGAACCACGTTATTCCATCGAGGCTTACTAGGCGAATTAAAGGACGTCTTAGCCCAGGTGGTTGATCCACCCAGAGACTGCAGAATTCATAAATCTGGTCGTGCAGCTAGACCACCGGTTGTAGGACCGAAAGGCAGACCTGTCTAAGACAGACCCTCGGACCGTGTATGTTCGACCAAGGGAAAACACACCCCGTGTACCTAAAAATGCTGCAGAACTCATGCATATTGGAGGGATACCGCCTCCATTAACAAAACAAGAGCGGGACAAAAGAAGACAACAACAGCTTTGTTTGTATTGTGGGAAACCAGGACATTTCCTGAAGGACTGTCCAGTAAAACCCCCAAGAAGAACAGTCGGGGCCACAGAGAAGGATGAAGCTAAGGAATTGGAAAACTACCAAGCTTGACAAACATAGAGGTTAGTTTGTCGAGTGAAAAGAAAGAGTTGCTGACCTCGCACTTTGCAATACCAGTGATCTTAATTAACCACCAACAGTCGTTAAGAATGCATGCCGTTGAAGCATACATCGATGGTGGAGCAGTTGGAAATTATATTGATCAAGAACTGGCAGCTGAGATGGAGCTTCCTTTGTGTTCTAAGCCAACTATGGACAAGGTAACCACCGTGGATGGGACAGAAATTGCCTCCGGACCAGTAACCCAGTGCACAGCCAGGGTAACCTTGCTGTGCCAGGACGGACATCGGGAGTCTATTTCATTCGATCTCATCAAGGCACCTCAGTTCAGGCTAATACTAGGGATGCCATGGTTGGTTGATCACAACCCTTTGATAGACTGGCGAGCATGAAAATTAACCTTCCCCCGGTGACTGCTCCCCTGCCTGCTATTAGCAAGAGGAGAAACCCGACGACTGTATCCCCATGACTCCCGGAGCGACACTATCAACCCTGGGAGCAACTAATACCTTGCCAAGTAAATACCATGATTTCCAGGATGTTTTCCGAAAGGACCAAGCCAATACATTGCTGCCGCACAGGCCCTATGACTGTCAGATCGACCTTGTTCCTGGAGCATAAATCCTTTGCGGTATGATCTACGCTCTCAATGTACCAGAAAACCTTCATTTGAAATCCTATTTAGACCAGTACCTTGCAAACGGATTTATCCATCCTTCGAAGTCCCCCGTAGCCAGTCCTTTGTTCTTCGTACCGAAAAAGGAAGGAGACTTGAGAACCTGTATTGTCCACCGCGCATTGAACCAGATCACCGTGAAGAACCGTTACCCCTTTCCACTCATCCCTGAGATGCTAGACCAAATTAAAGATGCCCAGATTTATACCAAATTGGACCTTCGAGGAGCGTACCACCTGGTCCGAGTCAGAAAAGGAGATGAATGGAAAACCGCCTTCTGTACTAAGTACGGCTTATTTGAATATCAAATCATGCCCTTCGGGTTATGCAACGCTCCTGAGGCATTCCAGTATTTCATGAATAACATCTTAAGGGAGTTAATTGATGTGTGCGCCTTAGTGTACATAGACGACATCTTAGTATACTCAGCCTCGGAACAAGATCATGTCAGGCACCTTCGTTCAGTCCTCACCAAGCTCCGTCAACATTGCTTGTTTGCAAAGCTTGAAAAATGCTTTTTTGACGTCCCCGAAGTAGAATTTCTTGGTTTTATCCTACTCCAAGAGGCATCAGAATGGACGTGCACAAGGTAGATGCCTTCTGAAATGGCCTTCACCGACATCTCTGAAAGGGGTACAAAGCATGCTGGGCTTTACGAACTTCTACCGCCGGTTCATCCCAGACTTCTCTCAGGTTGTGCACCCAATCACAGTACTATTAAGAAAAAACAATAAAAATTTTGCTTGGACCGAAGAAGCAGAAGAAGCCTTTCAGGAACTTAAACAAAGGTTTACCTCTGCTCCAATCCTGCGACATCCTCGTCCAGACCTCCCTTATGTCGTTGAAACTGATGCGTCCAGTCTCGCAGTGGGGGCTGTCCTTTCACAGAGAGACCCGGAAACCGGCCAGCTACATCCTGTGGCCTTCTGGTCGAAAGAGTTCTCACCTCCAGAGATTAATTATGCCATCACGGACAAGGAACTCCTGACTATTAAATCCACCTTTAAAGCCTGGAGGCACTACCTTCTGAGGGCCAGACACACCATTACAGTCATCACAGACCACCGAAAACTGCAATATGTCAAAACAGCCAAGGCCAATCCTCGTGCCAATTATGGTGGGCCCTTTTCTTCGCCGAATATGATTATGTAATCACATTTCGACCAGGAGTCAGAAATGGAAAAGCGTATGCAGTATCTCGCATGGGCATAGATGAAATAGTATATACAACTCCAGACCCAGTACCTATTATACCTGAAGACAAACTCTTGGGTATCACGACAGCCTTCACACAAGCAGAACTACGAAAAGAAATCCAACGGACAATGAATCCTGTTGCCTACCTTGCATGGCAAACTCAAGGAGAGCAATATACCATCAAGGACCATCTACCCTTTTTTAGGGATCGCCTACATGTACCCAAGAAGGAATTACAACAGCATATTATTTCAAACTATCATGATTCACTGATCGAAGGACATCTTGTGATCGCCAAAACACTAGCTAAGGTGAAAGAGAACTTTTGGTGGCCTACCTGGCGTAAGGACATCATTCAGTATATTCAGTCCTGCGGTGTCTGCGCACAAAATAAATCACAGAAACAATAACCACCTGGTCTCCTACAACCATTGGACATTCCTCCAGTTCCATGGCACACTCTTTCCCTTGACTTCATCACTGATCTACCTCCAAGCCAAGGGTTCAACACCATCCTTGTAGTTGTGGACTTATTCTCGAAGATGGCCCATTTTATTCCTATCAAAGGCCTCCCAGACGCAGCCACTTTAGCAAAAGTGTTCCTGGAGTGCGTGGTTAAGCTACATGGCTTCCCTTCGGTTCTGGTCTCTGATCGAGGCAGCCAGTTTGTTTCAAACTTCTGGAAAAAATGTTGTGCAATGGCGCAGATCGATGTTCGGTTATTTACCAGTCACCATCCCCAAACGGACGGCCAAACGGAGAGAACCAATCAGACACTCGAGCAATATTTACAGTGCATGCTGCACCGCGAACAAAGGAATTGGAAAGACCTACTATGGATAGCCGAATATGCATATAACAATTCTTTGCATTCAAGCACGGGACAAACGCCCTTCTATACCCTTTATGGCAGACATCCACGTACCTCTGAACTAGACCTTCCAGCCAGCTTGGAAAGGCCAGCGGTAAAGACTCTACACACAACCATTACTCAGGCTTTCAAAAGGGCAAATGAACACCTTATTCATGCCAAAGAAAAACAAAAGAGATTTGTCGACCAACACCGGAAAAAGGCCCCAGATTATCAAGTAGGAGACAAAGTTTGGTCACCCGCTAAATTCGTACCCATCAAGGGAACCCGGACCTTTCATCCCAGATTCTTAGGACCCTATACCATTATGGCAATATCAACAAAGCAGCCGTGAAACTGGATTTACCACCTAATCTACACATCCACCCGGTATGCCATGTGTCCCTCCGGAAACCAATGCAACCCGGCACACGGATTGGGACACCACCTAAGCCCATACTTGTTGACGGAGAACCAGAATTCGAAGTCAAAGATATCTTGGACTCTAAATACTCTAAGACCAAGCTATCTTATCTCATCGATTGGAAAGGATTTGGACCACAAGATAGATCATGGGAGCCCAGTGAGAATATCCACGCACCACGTCTAATCAGGAAATTCTATCAGAACTTCCCAACCAAACCTGGGCCAGAAGAAGGAACACCATGGGAGGGGCTTGGGGGGAGTGCTGTCACGACCCTCGCCCAAAACCCCCTCTGGCAAACCCATTGGCCAGGTGGAGTCAGGACTCAGACCTCTAAAGCCTGTCATCCTCTTCAAAAGCCCTCAGAAGAAGGAACACCATGGGAGGGGTTTGGGGGGAGTGCTGTCACGACCCTCGCCCAAAACCCCCTCTGGCAAACCCATTGGCCAGGTGGAGTCAGGACTCGGACCTCTAAAGCCTGGCATCCTCTTCAAAAGCCCTCATGGGGCCTGTCCTGGCGCCTATGGCACCAGGCTCATACACCATGAAAAACAATGTGCTTGGGAACTACTTTATTGTATTGTCAGCCAACATGGAGGCATCCACATAGCTTGGTACCTAAGAACCAAGCTATGCGGTCTAGTGTTTTGGGTGTGGTAGCCTAGGGACTACTTTACCTGGACTATTTTGTTGGGGCTATTTAAACCACACCCCAGCAAGACAACATGCTTTGCGTTACTTTGCAGCTTGCAACGTGATGCTCACCGTGTCCAGCTATTCCCTCGAACCTCGGAGAAGCAGAACCTGCAAGGAAACCAAAGGAACATCATTAGCAGCAGCATCTTACCTGCAGTCTTCATCTTTAAACACTAGCAGCTACTGAAAACAGCTTCCTCGAATCTGCACGCCTACCGGACAGAACGACCTGAAATAGGAAGATAGAGGCAACATTAATGAAAGCAGTAGAGACATTTACAAATTACGAACTGCTCAAAAGGCTTACCTGGCTGGTCGCCTCTCGGCTGGCACCACTCCGGATATTCCACTCGCGCAGAAGAACACTGCGACCTACAAGGAAGGAAAACACAGGTTAGCAAAGGATACCAGGTGAGCGTAACAATGTGCCAATCCATCCCAAGCACAGAAAGTACCTGAGTTTCGCGGTTGCCGGTTCTCACTATCAGTTTCGAGTTCTGCCATTCGGCCTGACCTCCGCCCCAAGGGTTTTCACCAAACTGATGGCGGTTGTGGCAGTGAGTCTCAGGAGAGGGGGGATTCACGTCTACCCTTACCTGGACAATTGGTTGATCAGAGCGCGTTCGCCCGAACAAGCTCAGGAACATATGACGATCACCTGTCACTTACTTCACAATCTGGGCTTCTCCCTCAATTTCAAGAAGTCCTATATGATACCATCCCAAAAGCTCCAGTTTATCGGGGTAGTCTTGGATACTTCCTCGGGCAAAGCCTCGCCTCCCGAGGTGAGCGCTCTCCACATTCTGCAGATGGTAACAAAGTTCCAGAATGCCCAGCATCTGTCGGCCTTCGATTTTCTGAGGTTGCTCGGCCTCATGGCATCCTGCATTTTTTCTGGTGCCACAGGCTCGACTGAGGATGAGATCTCTTCAATGGGCCCTCAGAACTCAGTGGTCCCAATTCTTGGGGAGTATGTCGGATCTTCTGCAAGTCCAGAGTGCAGTTGCTCAGGATCTACTATGGTGGGCTTGCAATGACAACATCCTCAAGGGAGAATCTTTTTGGCAACCATGGCCGGAAGTTAACAGTTGTGACGGACGCCTCACTCACGGGGTGGGGAGCCCACACCAACGATCTGACAATCAGGTGTCATTGGTCTCCATCGGAGTCCAAACTACAGATCAACCTATTGGAGCTGACTGCAATCAGACTAGCACTGAAGGCCTTCCTGCCCTTTGTACAGGGAACGAATGCCCTGATAATGACGGACAATACAGTGGACATGTACTACCTCAACAAGAGAGGAGGCGTAGGATCACTACCACTGTGCAGAGAGGCATTGCAGCTCTGGTTCTGGGCAATAAGAGAGGGAATCTCTCTATCGGCAGTTCACCTAGCCGAAAAGCAGAACACGGCGGCAGACACTCTGAGCAGGCAGAGCACAGTCTCCCACGAGTGGGAGCTAGCTCAGGATGTCCTTCTGGAGATCTTCGCCCTTTGGGGAACCCCTCAAGTGGATCTGTTCCCAACCACGGTCAACCGGAAGGGCGAACAGTACTGCTCAAGGGAATTTCCTCTGAGAGGAGCTCTAGGAGACGCGTTTGTGGTGGACTGGAAGTTTCCACTTCTGTACGCATTTCCTCCAGTCCCTGTGATTCCTCATGTAATCAGGAGGTTGAGAAAGTTTAGGAAACCCATGATCCTAAATGCCCCGGATTGGGCCAGGGGGACGTGGTACCCAGACCTTCTGGACATGTCCATCTGCTCTCCAATATGTCTTGCGCAAAGAGATGATCGTCTCTCGCAAGAGGAAGGTCGGGTTCTCCATCCAGAGGTCAAAACACTCAACCTTCACGCATGGTTTCTGAGAGGTTGGGATACAAGGATTGGGATCTTCTGGATGACGTAATGGAAATTTTGCTTTCGGCCAGAAGACCAGCAACTAAATCCCTGTACCAATGTCGTTGGAATGAATTCAGTATCTGGTGCAGGGATAAGAATGTGGACCGTTTTCATTGTGACACCTCAATGGTGCGTTCTTTCCTATTGCATCTAGCCAATCTGGGGCTCCAGATCAGGATAATTAAAGGATATCTAGCTGCGCTGTCCATTTTCAAGCGCTCCTTGGAAGAGGTTTCCTACTTCAAAATTCCATTAATCATTCAATTCTTGAAAGGGCTTACTAATGTGTACCCTCCAGTCTCTTTTCATGTCCCAACTTGGGATTTAAATCTGGTATTAAGTTTCTAACTTGTATACCTTTTGAGCCTCTGCACTCCTGTCCCTTGAGGCTTCTACCATTGAAAACTGGCCTTAACATCAGCCCCAGGGTTAGTGAGTTACAGACTCTCTCATGCAAACCTCTGTATACTACTTTTTACAAGGACAAAGTGGTTCTTAAGGTTAAACCCTCTTTCTTACCAAAAGTAATTGCTGGCTTTCACTTGTCACAAAAGATCATATTACCAAAGTTTTACCCTCCTCCTCATTTGGGCAAAGAAGAGGAGAGATTGCATAGACTGGACTCTAAAAGGACTCTCAGTTTTTACATTTCAAGATTGTTAAAATTGCATCAGAATGAGCAACGTTTTGTAGGTTATACTGGCCATAAATTGGTATTAGCGGTGACAAAACAGACTATATCCCGCTGGATAATTTTGGCTATAATTGAGTGCTACAGATTGGCAGGAAAGGACCCACCAGATGGGCTTCGAGCCCATTCCACTAGGGGGATGGCTACTTCTTCGGCTCTGATGAGGGGAGTTCCTGCAGCAGATATGTGTTCAGCTGCAACATGGGCATCAATGCATACCTTCATCAAGCATTATTGCTTAGATGCTTCTTCTTCCAATGAAGGTTTATTTGCCAAAGTGGTACTCCATTCCGTCCATGACAAAAATAATTAGTACTCCCACCTCCAAAATTACCACTGCTATGGGAGTCTATCATAATATGAGGAATACGTGGAGGACACAATCCATTCGAAGAACAAGTTACTTACCAACTGTAACGTTCCTTCGACTGGATGTTCCTCCCACGTATTCCTCATCGCCCCTCCCATCCTACCCACAGTACAGTTTACGTTAGTTACACTTCTCTCACACGAAGGGTCTTTCAGTCATGAGGCATGCCTGGGTGTTCATCGAATATTTACTTGAAAAACAGAACTGGAGCCAACGGGCGCAGCACAAGCTACTTATACTGATGGTGACGTTGACACGGTACGGGGCCCGTCGAGGGACATCGCCGGCACGACCTCGTGCACAGCGCCCTCTGCCGGGATTTTTTTTTTCCGAAGCAGCGAAGCTGGCAGATACGAATATCATAAAATGAGGAAGGTAAGTAACTTGTTCTTCTATTGGGATCACGCTTTTCTTAATCCTACGCCCGCTAAATTAAAAGGCAGCCTAAAAGGTAACATTAAAAGACTCTATTAACAATGTCTGAATAAAAGGACACAGTTGGGCCTGATTTTGATCACTTCCATGTGCTGGGATTGCAGAGCACAATGGTGCTTGCACCAATCTCAGGGTCCTTTAGCATTTTTTATAATAACAATTTTTATTGTACTTTTGTTCATACACCAACACAAATAACCACAATATAAAACCTAGTTCTTGTCCCTCTCTTCTCCACTTGACTCTCTACCCAACCTTCCCTATCTTAACCCTTTCCCTCAAATAACCTGACCTTCAATTGGAACCCCCATCCCATCCTAAACCTGTTGCCCTCTTCTGCCCTCCCCAACTCTCTCCTGGCCCTGCTAGACAGCTATTCATCAGAGCATGTATCGTCTTTTCTCCACTGCGCCCACCTACCCATTTCTTCTCATGTTTTTCTGGACAGCCTCTGCGTTTGTATACAAGCCTTTGCAGTTCCATATTCCTATCCATTGTTATCTCCCATTCTCTTAATGAGGGGACATCTACTGCCCCCCATACCTCAGCAATATCCCTCTGGGCTGCCTACAAAGCCAGGCCCACCAGAGCTCATTCATACTTTTAGAGGTTTGTATAGCTTCACACCCCTAACATATGTATAAACCAGTGGCGTAGCACAAAATGTGGGGGCCCCCCTGTGAGCCATTCTGAGAGACCCCACTCCAGCTTGGGAACAAATCACGGGTCTCGCCACACTCTGGTTCGGCCTACATTACTACGCTTGAGCAATACATACGAATGTGCTGCTGCAGAGGTACTCTGCGCACTGCACTAGGAGAAATATGTAAATGTTTTTTTAATGCATTATACAGCACACTTTCTGAGAAAAATTGGCTAAAAAGCCAGAGCGTGTGCAGTTGTTTTGTAGGGTAACACCAATCCAAAGATCCAATACATGCAAGTCACCAGCAGTGCACAGGAACATTAATGCTTTAATTAATTGAATGCTTTGCTATTAAAAATGCCATGCCACAATGAAAATATGTCCTACTGGCTGCATAATACAGACCAATTTAGACATGTAATAACATATTACAGTAAAGCATGCCATGCCACATTTAGACATACCTAGACCGGTTGCACCAAAGTGCTAGTCGAAGCAATAACACCTATCATGGTTGTTTTATCACAGATGCCCAGACAAATATACAATGCCACAGTCAGAAACGGCTAGACTGGCAGTACCCAAATGCCAGTAAAGCCAGGTAATTACACTTAGCAGGACTGCTTTATCAGAGATGCCCAGTTAAAAAAAGTCAAGCCAAACTAAGAAATTACTAGACTGGCTGCACCAAAATGTCTCTTTAGCCACTAATACCACATATCATGTGTGCTTAGCCTGGATATGGATGACCAGTGCAATTTATCACACCATTTCTGCACCAACCACCCCGCCTGCACATGGCCTCTCCCTATCCACCCCTACCCCAACCCCCAAAATCATATGCTTGGCCCCGGCCATAAACATTAGTGCTGTGTCATCCATCATCCCTCATTCTATGACATAGTATGTCCCTATTCCTATGTTCCACATCAAGTGTAGCTGTCTATCCCCCTTGTCCTTCTCTGGTGGCTGTCATTCTAGCTGAGGCCCTTACCTGATTAACCCACTGCTCCACCTTTATTGGTCCCCACACCCAACTCCCCCCACCCTGCACTTCCTTTCCTTAGAAGCATATGTCGCTTCCTATTAAGAACATCCACCCTTCATACCTCTAGCCTCAAACGATCGCAACGTGCTGCCCAACTAAATGAAGTAGAAGCCACACATCCCAAAGTTACCCAATAAAACTGTGTAAATGCAGGAGGGCTTGGTCAGAGCCTGCATTCGCCCCGATCACTTACAATTCCCCCTTCTATCTTCAACCCCTCTTCAGCCGTATTGCCATCACGGTCTCATCCATCAACCTGTAACACCCTTTTAATGGTGCGTGATCCCCTCATCCCATGTCACCAAGCACAACTAGATTGTCTTGCCTTGCCATATGCGGGGGGTACTCCCCTGTCTCTCCCCTCAAGTCCCGAGCACAGGACCAGTATCAATGTTCTATCCCCACCACTTTCACTCTTGTTTACGCTTCTCTCCCAGGGGCCACTTCCTCTGGCGATATCACTTCTGTGGACTGGCTTGCCAAGCTCCATTGCCCCCTCTGTTCATTCTTTCCAACCAGTCCCAGACTTCCTTTGGGTAGGAGAAAACACAGGATCTTCCCTCATGCAGGACCGTTAACTTGGCTGGGAATAGCAGCATGTACCTTACACCCCTCTTTCTCACCTCCCTCTTAGCTCCTTCGAAGGATTGTCTTAGCCTTTCCACTTCCCTGGTAAAATCTGGGAACAGGGATACTGTGGCATTACCTGTCATTACAGGTCCTTTATGCCCTGCTTTCTGGAGCAAGGTGTCTGTCTCTGAAGTTAAGCAGTCGGGCAATCATGGTCCTTGGGAAAGAGTCGGGAGGGGGGTAGGCCTAGCTAGCACCTGGTAGGCTCTGTCGATAGAGAAGCCCCCCCTCACCAAAGTATTCTAACAGCCATATTTCCAGGAACAGTTCCATCGATTCCCCCTCCACTCGCTCTGCCAATCCAACTATCCAGATTTTATTCTGACATGACAGCCCCTCCGCCTCATCGATCTGCTTTTCCATTTTATTAGAGGAGCTTTGAAGTGCTGTTATCGGCCCATTCAGTTTGGATACTTCATTGTTGAGGGTATAGATGTAGATTACCTCCTCTTTGGTCCTGTCTTTGACATTCCTTAGGTCTGCTCCTAGTAAGGCGATGTCTGTCCCTATTTCCCCTACCTTGGCCTCTGCTGTCACTCGACTGCACTTTATTTCGTCCATCATCATGGCTAGGCTGGGCTCCACAGGTCCCCCAGGGTGCCCCCACCTGCCCCGCTGCCTCCTCAACCATCCCTCAATAGTTGTTGATGGTGAGGTATTGCTCCCATCACAAATGCATAGATGTCCATGGTGTTGATCTGGGGGACCTTCAAGTAGCTCTTACCCCAAGTCATTGAAGCTCTCTTCTCACCTTATTCTGGTTTTCGCAACATTTTAATTCCCAACAGGACATGGGATCTCCTTTTATGGGTCACCTCACCTTTCTACCCACATCCGCTTTTGTACCACTTCCGGGGGGATTATACAGCCCCCCCACACCCTCAAAGCTATCCTTAACTCTTTCCTCCCTGCTACACAAGTCGCCCCACTCCTCTAAACCAGAGAACGGGTATTGACATCCTCACATTCACCTCACCTCTATGCGCCCACAGCACAGTAATGACTAGGTGAGCTGGGCCTCCTCCCCACAACCCACCATCCACACTTTGGCTCCAGTTCCGGTCCCTCAAGATCCAAATCCCGGAGTTGGGATCCCTGTAGTCCACAATATGTCCACCTCTGGCCCCAAAAGCCCCAAAGGCCCAGGACCCTGAGCCCTTCTTTCCTCTCCTTCCACGTGCCACTGAGGCCCGAACCACACCACCCCCTCCTGGCCACTCAGTTCTTGCTGGCGAAAATCTTCTGCTTCCTCTCGTTCGGTGGGGGAGTTGTTCTCACGTCCTTCACCGCACCGATATAGGCCCAGTTCCCCGCACCCAACTGCCTCCCCCTCTTCTGGACCACTCCACTCCTGCTGCCTTCATCACTGCCACCCCCGGGCTCACCCACCCTCTTTGTTCGAGTGAGGGGGGCAGGTTCCCGCCCCCTACAGGGTCTCCCTTGGTACTCCTCCTTCACACACCCCATGGGGTCCGGTCCTCCTCACCTCCGGTGAGGGGGCTGTCCTCTTGTCTTCCGCTGCCACAGGCGCTGGGCTTTTTCACTATTCAGTCTGATGAGACTTGTCTCATTCCCGGCGGCCCTTCAGAAAGGACCTGCCACGGTCAGTTCGCCATCTTGGACTCCATCCTCCTCCGCAACCTGCTTGGATCGGGCCATACAGGAAAGAGGATATTCCCCCTCTCTCCGACACCACCATTGTAGTCAGGCTTATTTCAAAGAGGATTTTGCAGGATTAAATGTGACAATCCCCCCAACGGTCCTTTAGCATTTTAATTTTAAGGGCCGAAGTAGTAGGCTACCGTGGGTTTATTAATGTTTGCAGAATTCTCTGCCAGCCTTTCAGGTCAGGTTGTGGAGTCCCTAGCATGGAGTGAGGGCACCATGAAAACGACTTTTGTGCCATATGTTCAGGTCTCTATGCACCAATGAAAGGCCTTCCTTACTGTAGAACAAGTATGGAACTTCCATAAGAACCATACTTGGCGAGATACATTCTGAGTTTTGTCTATAGCCATTGCAATAGACAAGGCCTTTGAAAAGGATTGTTAAAATGTTTTGAATATTAAGAGCAGGACAGACTGCCGTCACTCAGCTAGCACCGGTGTGCCGTGAGGTCAAAATAGTGCAGGTGACTACTGTCAAAAACCACTCAAGGAAAATTGTGCAAACATGCACCTTAATGAAGGTGGTGAAACACTAGGATGCACTACAAACCAACAGCACACACACGTCTGTGGTGGCATTAGGAATCATAATGAAGTTCTGTCAAGTTCACCTTTTGGGTTTGAGATAATCGAAAAATTAAGATGTGAATTTTTATAAACAACTGGAAATTGATTGTGAACTGATGTCTGCTTTTTCAATTCAAGCGAGTTACTAAATTTTACAGATTTAACTTATCGCATTTCTTTATATTTCCCTTCAGGTGAGACTGTAAACTGGACATTGGGCGATATATATATCAATGCTTTATACTGGGTCATCTCACGCTTAACCATTACAGGATATGGAACTGTCCGAAACAGATGGATCCGTGAAATATGGCTTACAATTATAGTCATGTTTGTGGGGAAATTTGTGGTTGGCTACATTCAGGGCATCTTCTCCGCTACTGAGGCCAACGCCTATGCACTGCAAGTTGCCTTCGAGGAAAAGCTACAGGTAATTAATATCTAGAATCCTACTACATATACTTACACATAAGTCTGCATTTTGAATGATTGATAACTTATTATAGACATAGAATATTTTCTGGATTCTTCGTATGACTTATAACTACAACATAAGCACAAAAAAACTATGCTGGTAACGTCTCATCTTCTGTATCTCAGTAGGGGAACTTCTAGAGAAAATGTGGGCAATATGCTAAGATCTCATGGATGAGTGTAATGTGGCGCCATGAGTGACACCAATTTCAAACAGTGCAAACACAGACATTACATGTAGGATTACAATCATCACTGAATGGCACTCAACTTGCCATATATGAATGCTGCCTTCTTGTTGTCTGCAGTACTGATCAGAATCTAGCAATGAATTACAGAGACATAATATATTAAGCTTGAAGACCTTCATATGAATATTTTAACACCGGTGTGCTCCCAACCTGGAATCGTGCGGCTACACCTTTATTATAAAAGGCAATTGACAAATTAGTAAAAAAACATAATTCTACTGGGGCATTTTCCACGAACAGATTTCCCATCTCTTGAAGTGACTTTCAGTCACTGACTGATCAAGAGAACATTTTAAAGCCACTAACGGGTGCAATGTAGCTGTGCGCCAAATCCATCAAGTGTTAGGGCTTCCCTTGATCCAGAAGCGATGTCCTTGCTCAGAGGAATAGCCATGATTGTCTAACAAGTGAGGTCTAAAGATAATGTTGTTGGGCCCAGCACAGTAACATTAACATCTGTAAATCCCCACACAGCGCTGCTGAGAAGGCTTTTACAGATTTGGGTGGGCCTAGCCTTCTCAGGCCCTACCCTATCTACGCCTCTGTCCTTGCTACATTCATGGAGCTGCGCTAGCTCCCTGACCTCAGTATAAAAGAAACTGTTGTATTATGGGAATAGTGACTTATTTTATTCTAACTGTGTCATGCCTTCTCCTAGTCATGCAAGTCATGCAAGGATTGTGGGAGACAGATATCAGACTCCAACCATCATCTGCGCTGAGTGTGGTGCATGGGACAGGACAGCAACACGGTTGCTTGTCATTCCTGCCAAACAATGAATTCGTAGACCATGAGAGGACGCATGGCAAAGAGGGCCCTGTGAGCTTGAAAAAACTATCCTTTCCATGGGGACATTCTAGGGGGAAGTGCGGGGAAAACGCAGTGCACACAGCACCAGCCCGCAGTGATTGGATAGCAGGCTGTGTCATGTGGGGGAAGAAAAAGAAATGAGAGGCAGCTATGGCGGCATGGGCAGTGGTTCCCTCAAAAGAGGATATCCCAGCCACCATTGCAACACTGAAAGCAGTAGAGTCACATGGGATAAGGGGGTGGAGAGAGAGGATAATAAAAAAAGGAATGTGGAAAGAAGGGTGAAGGCATGAAAAAAGGATCGCGTCAGCAGTCATGGTAGCAACCATTTGGGCTGTTGGTAGCCCAAAGAAGAGGAGGAGTGAGGAAATATGGGATGATCCATACAGGAAAGAGGAGGCGAGGAGGGAAAACGTGTACCATGATCATGGGTTCGAGCCTGCCGAGTTGGGCAGGCACCTTGGTGACGGCAGCGACTGGCCAATCTGGTGTGGATTGGAGACGCTGATGTCAGAAGATGACGAGCCCTGCCATGATGTGGGCAAAACAGCCAATAGGGCACAGTTATGGAGTAGTCCCAGAACGGCAGGTGCTAACCCTGTAAATAGGTGAACAGAAGGGAGTGAGGATGGGGGGGATTGAGAGTGAAGGGGAAGAATGGTACTGGCATAGAAAAGGTGTGGGAGAAAAGGAGCAGTTGTATTTTCGTATTTTATTTTAATTTATAGAGTGCCTTCACTACGAAGAACAAAAGCAGTACAACAAATCAGGTAATGATAAAAAACAATTTAATAAAAGAAGATTTAGGGGATGATAGAGAAGAAAGAAGATGCACCTTTACACAGAAGCAAAATATGTGAAGGGAGGGGATGCACGAATATCAGGTGGGAGAGCATTTCAAGACTTGGGGGCAAGAAGAGAGAAACAGCAAACACGTGAAGGTGCACACAGTGGTGTAGGGCTGGTGAGAAGATGAAGGTGTTGAGAGCAGAGAAAACGTGAAGAAGAATAAGGTGAGATAAGAGAAGCGAGATGAAGGGGAGCAAGGCCATGGTAGCCCTTGAAAACTATACAAAGAAAATGAAAGAGGAGGCGAGAGTCAAATGGAAGGAGAGAGGTAGAATGAAGATATGACCTGATAGAAGTTGGAGAAGGAAGTAGAAAAAGGAGTCGAATAGCGGAATTACATACAGAACAAAGACGAGTGAGATGTCAGGATGGTAATACAAAGAGTAAAGGAGAGCAGTAGTCAAGTCGGGGGAAAAATAGAGGAAGTAATAAGAAGTTTGGCAGCGTGGAAGGAATGGTAGGGGCGACTGTTACATACATTAAAGAGAAGTAAGTGACAGGTGTGGGTGAAATAAAGATAACCCACTCACAGGTACATTCAGTCAGTTTCCTTTATTATTTAGACAGAGCCAACTGCAGTGCAATTCTTCCTTCAGCTACAGGCTCTCTATC
This sequence comes from Ambystoma mexicanum, assembly GCF_040938575.1. NCBI lineage: Eukaryota > Metazoa > Chordata > Amphibia > Caudata > Ambystomatidae > Ambystoma > Ambystoma mexicanum. Next base: position 727,631,011 of record NC_090925.1, read on the forward strand.
TCTCTTCCCCACTTCCAGTCCATTCTCATTCTCTCCCTCCAACATTCCAGTATTCAATCACAAGCACTCTATCCTGGACTGTTCAAGGATGTGTGCAGTATACATATTGAAGTTTACAATATTACAATATAACAGCGGGTTTTCAGAGATATGTGAGGCAAAGGATAGTGATAGGTCAAAAATGACCCCAAGATTGTGGGCAGAGGACGAAAAAGACAGAAGGGAGGGGGGAAGCAGATACCAGGAGGGGGTGGGGGCAGTGGGAGAAATGGGGGAAGTAGAGGATCTCTGTGCTTGAGGGATTGAGATGAAGAAAGTGGGAGTGCATCCAACTTTGACAGCAGAAAGGCAAGATGAAACAGAGGCATGAAGAGAATCAGAAAATGTTGAGAAGGAGAAAAGGATTTGCGAATCGGCTGCATAGAAATCAGAGGAAAGATTGAACGATTCAATGTTAGAGAATAACGAATAGTGTAGATAGAGAAAGCTAAAGAACCCAGCACTGAACCTTGATGGGCACCGTATTGGAGATGTTGAGGAGGGGATGTGTCACTGGCCCAGGATACGGTGAAGGAACTGTTGGAAAGATAAGATTGAAAATCCACTGAATGATAGAAGTAGACAGACCTAGTGAGAAAAGTAAAGTGGGGTCCTTGACCATAGCAAAGGCTGCTAGTAGGTCAAGAAGGATGAAAATAGACAAGGATTTAGTGTGACGTGCAGAGAGGAGGCAATTAGTGACATGAAAGAGAGCAGTTTCAGTTGAGTGGGCAGGGCGGAAACCATATTGGGTCAGGAGAAGGAGCGAATGAAGATTCAGATAGGAGGAGATTTGGGAGTAAGCCCATTCAAGAGGTTTTGAGAGAAAGGGAGGAAGAGAGATAGGGAGATAGTTAGATAGAGATGAGACTTTCAAAGAAGGCTTTTTTAGAATGGGAATAATTAGGATGAGCGTGGAAGAGGTAGGAAAGGTGACAGAAGAGTGCGACAGATTGAAAAGATATACTAGAAAGGGAATAATCGGAGGATAAATCGGAGGAATGAGGGAAGAGGGCAAAAGGTCAAGAGGAGAGGCAGTGGGGTGAGCACAGGAGAGTAACGAAGCTGTATCTGAGTCAGTGAGAGCGGATAACAATAGAGGATCAGGAAGAGTTAGAGGAGTCGATACAGGTGGAGGTATAGGTTGTGAAAGTAGATGAGCGAGTGATGAGTGTAGGGTAGAGACCTTACAAACAAAGAATTCAGAAAAGGCCAAAGAAGAGATAGAAGATGAGATAGAAGAATCAGAAGCAGCAGCACAGACCATCGTATTAATAACCTGAACAAGCAAAGGGAATAACGGCCTGGAGTCCGCCATGGTTGTGGAGGCTTGCGAAAAGGAGTGAATGGGCTAGAAGGGTGGAGTAGGTCAAGAGTGGGAGAAAGAGAGATTAGAAGAGTAGAAGCAGTGTCAATGGGAATAGAAGAAAAAGCAGGAAGGGGAGGTGCGGTTTAAAGAGAGGAGAGAGGAGAGGGGAAATTGGAGAAAAAGATCGAAGATCATTACAAGAGAATATAGTTGAGGCAAGGGGGAGAGTAGTAGTAAGAGGAATGGAAAAAGAGAATGAATCCAAAGAATGATTGGAGGAGTATATTGCATGTGAAGAAACTGAGGGGTCAAGTGTGAGAGAAGAAAAAATTACTTCAAGTGATGAGCCAGAAACATGGGAGAAGGGAGTAGACAGCTGAAACAGCGAAAATGATTCAAGAACTGGAGTAAATGAGGATGACTGATGAGTAGATAAAAGATGATGGTTAAAATCACTGAGAAGCGAGATTCCAAAATAGCAGCCGGTGGAGGAGGACGTATGTGAACGTCTCTCCCCACCCACCCGGCTGCAACCTTAGATTGATAATAAAGCTTGTTCTAACACATCATGCCCCTATAAGAATGAAATAAGAGTGGCATCGGAGTGCAGGCATATGGACATGAGGAGGGGAATTACACGATAGCACAGAGACAGCAGAGACGAAACACTGAGACAGGAGAGGCGTGAGGACAGGTGCTAAGACCCAGCGGATGTGCCCCCCACAACTGCGGCCACCGCATAGCAGACTTCCAGTCTGGTGCACGTAATCGGTTGCCAGCAGCTAATCTGACATGTAGGACAGACTCCCGGACCAAAGGCGGAGAATGAGGACTAACTATGCAATCCTCTGCAACATCGGAGGGACAGGCAGCTCCGAAAAGCACTGCACAGAGCAGCAAGGAAAGAGAACACTGAACCGCATTACCAAGTAAGGCGGCATGCAATTTATTATATACCCTGAGTCTGCGTCGGGACAGTAATTCAAAGAGCTCAGTGCGAAGCTACACTTGGCTATTTGACCTGCCCTTCCGGGCTAACATATAAAGGGGCGAGAGATCGTTCTACATTTAAAAGGAAAATGGGACTTCCCTAAGACTAAAATCAGGGAAGGCACCGCTCCCCATAATAACCTATATTTCAGCATGGGCAGGTAACAGAGGTAGCACAGTCTTTACAATACAGGATAGACTCTGCACTAAAGGGAATCATTGCGGCAACATATGCAACAATACAGGAGCAATCTGGCTAACAACAGACCACGAGTGAGGCACTGCAGAGGAAATTACTCAGGGAACCTGCCCTCTTTTATAGTGAGAAGATTTACAAAAAAGGAGAGGTACTTGGACAAATGGCAAAGGCACCCAATGGCTAGCAGACGGTCAAGGCAGCCACCCAAGGAATCCCTTACAGGAGGATGCGTCTCAAAGTAAGGAGAATCCAGTTGTAGCAGCCAGTGCCCACAAGAAGAGAAAACCTCAAAACGAAAGGCTGCCTCTGAATGGGGGGAAAGAGTCAGTGAGAAACATGAAATAGACCAAGTGTAAAGTCAATCCCCCCATCGAGGCAAGGAAGCGACTAGAGGGGACACAGGCTCACAACGAGACCACTTCACTAGAGTACACATATCCAAGACAAAAGGGAAAGAGGCACAGCCAACTCCACTAAACCCCTCGACAAGACAAGACCACAGCATCAAACAGCTGTGGAGCAGTGACTCATCCACACAATTGCATAGTGGGGGAACAGGGTCAAAGACTACAAACTCCGGAACCATGACCAGGCCTGACAATGGCAGCTACCAAAGAAGACATACAGACATGGTTCAACGAGTTTCAGGAACAGTTCCTGTCCTCCTTCCACAATCAATTCGAGTCACTAAAGGAGGAAATGAAAATTGCAGTGCAGGAAGTGAGGGTGGACATTGCAAAATTAGAGAAAAGGACAGACATGCTGGAAAAAGTGGTACAAAACATAGAGGAGGAAGCAACACAAAGCAGGGAAATCCAGGAGCATCTGGTATGCCTCACACACAATTTAGAAATCCAATACAAGGATCTAGAAAACCGCTCCCGCAGATCCAACATCAGGATTAAAAATATGGCAGAATCGTGGAGGATAAAGATTTAAAAGGAGCAGTCTAACAAGTCTTCATGGACATCCTGGCAAAAAACGGGTAAGCAGAGGTCCAACTGGACCGAGTACATTGAGTGGGCCCACGGAGAACAGGAGAGCTGGGTGCACGCCCGAGAGATGTTTTAGTAGGTCAATCTCATATCCTCAGAAATAACAAATTCTAAGGAAAGCAAGGACGCCTGGGCAGATCTGGATGAAAGGAGTGGAAATACAACTCTATCAGGACCTATCCCAATCCACACTACAGAAGAGAAATTTCTGGCGTCAGAACAAACTAGATATAAATGGACATTCCTGTTTCTGCTATTATTCGCATGGGAATGAAAACAGCACAGAATCACAATGTGTGAAGAAGGATTTCAGATTTTGAATATACAACATGAGGACGAGGACATGGCAGAGAACCAACAGAGCCGACCGGGGAGCAGAAGACTGTGGGAATGGAAAACTATCCAGCACAAAAAGAAAAATAATAGCTATAAAAAGTGACAGATTGCGATTGACATTGTGATGCGCATTATATCAAGACTGAACCGCAGCAGGGACTCGAACAGCAATGAAATCTCTGAGGGAGATGGCCTGATGATAAGACGTTCTTAGAAACATGTGGTGGCACCAGGGGGGAGGGAAACTGGGGAAGCCACTTGGAATCCTTAGTGGGGCTTAGGAATCCCCACAATGTTATCTCTGGGAATGTTGAGGGCATGGCGCGATGGACATTTAGTTCGAGCGGCCATAGTATCCTGGACCCTCCTGAGGGAAGGGGTAGGGTTAGGGAGGGTTGCAGCGAGTTGGGGGTTGTTGGTGGAGGGAGGGCAGGAGGGGTTTGGGGATGTGGGGGGAAACTAGAAGGGAAAAGGAGGTATGAGGACCTGGAAGAAGGTGGGAGCACAGGTGCCGGCTTCGTCAAATGGACGGGATAAGAATTCTTACATTCAATGTACGGGGACTGAACACCTTGGTAAAAAGAAAAAAGCTGGAAAACTTCCTGCACAGGGAGAAATTTGATATACTTATGTTACAGGAGACCCATATCAATAAAAGAGGTATGGGAAATTGAGAATTAGAGGGTTCATCCAGCTATATCAGGCAAACGCAGGAGTAAAGAAGGCAGAGGGACTAACAGCATTTCATCAAAGGTTGAGAATACAAATACACGACTCACTGGCAGACAAAGAGTGGAGGTTTATATACTTGAACGTAACCCTGGAGGATAGCCCACTAATACTAGCGTCAATATATGCCCCAAACAGAGGTCAGGATGGGTTCCTGAGAGACATCCTGGAGAAGCTAGAAAACTTCACTAGTGGAGACATAATAATGGCAGAAGAGCTTAACTTGGCATGCCAACCCAAGGTATATAGGAGCGGCACTGCAACACTGGGAATAAGGGCTCTCGCAAAGCTGTTATGACAGAAAAAAGAGACACTAATCCTCCATGATGTGTGTAGAGAGCTAAAGGCCCAAGAGCACGGTTTTACCCATTACTCCCATGTACATTTTACAATGTCTAGGATAGACTATATATGGGCATCAATGGGTCTCTTGTGGAAAGTAAGAGGGATAGAAGTAGGACCAATTTATCCTACAAGATTCAATACAACTGATAACAGTCAGAGAAAAGAAGGAATAATATTTTAGATTTAACGATTAGGTAGGGCTCTCCCAAGAAACACTATGGGATGCTTTTGAAGCGGTCATGAGGGGGACACCTGAGAGCTCTTAAGGCGATGAAGGACAAACACAGGGGCAAATGGGAAAGGGAATTAGAAGGCAAATTACGGGCTATTCAGGAAGAAATGGTTACGAACCCCAGCAATAAGATAAAAAGAACATTGAGACATGTCCAGGGACAATTAGCAGCTATCAGAACAAATTGAGCAGAGAAGGGCCTTCTCTTTTTGAAACACTGGTATTATATGAAAGCTAATAAGGCAGATAAATATCTGGCCAGACAACTGCGGGACAAACAACACACACAAACAATAACAAAAGTCCCTGACAAGCTTGGGTTACTAAGGACGAGGAACGAGGACATAGGTGAAATTTTTAGAGAATATTATCAAACCCCCTATACATCGGATAATCCACCTGGACAGGATAAGGAGGATTACCTTGTAAGACTCACTATCCCGCAGATATCAAGGGAAGAAAAGACCTTGTTAGATGAAGAAATGAGAATAGAAGAAGTAACTAAAGCAATACTCGAACTACCCCTGAATAAAGCCCCGGGCCCAGATGGATTCACAGCAATCTTTTATAGGAAATTCAGCGACATGCTGACACCAATTCTAACAAGATTGTTTAATATGTTTAAGGTTACAGGGAATATTTCCCATCAATGTACAAGGCAAAACTGCTGGTATTCCACAAACAGTGTAAGGACCCGACTCTCCCGTGATCCTATAGACCAATTGCACTAATCAATTTAGATGCAAAGCTATACACCAAGATTTTAGCGAACAGACTCATACATTTGCTCCCCGAACTAATAGGACAGGATCAATCGGGTTTTATCCACCATTGTTCCATATAGTCTGATTGTAAATATTCCAAACCCCCCAAACCCCCATTCCTTCATGAAGGATTTGTTCGAGCCCTGTAAGTGATGTGTAATCTTTTCCATGGTCATTTGTGACCAGACCTTCTGCAGCCATGTGTATAATAGAGGTGAGTCTTGCTTTTTCCAGTTTTGGGCGATTGTTGCCCACGCCGTGATGACGAGGCCCATAAAACTCCTCCATTGTGCCTTATTAAAGTTCTTGGCCTATTGATCTTTCATTCCGCATAGCCACACTTTCTCCCCCAGCCTGTCCACCCCTGGGAACTTTTTTTTCATTTCCGTTTTCACTTCAGACCAGAATCCTTTGACCCCCTGACAATCCCACCATATCTGCCTCCACGTATCAACTTCTAAGCACCACCTCCAGCAGCGGTCGGACGTTTCCAGGTACATATTGTTGAGCCTCTCTGGTGTGTAGTGCCATTGGGTTACTATTTTTAACCACAGTTCCCTGGTTTGCTCGAGTTAGTTTTGGGATGCCAGACCACAGCTCCCACCACTGCTGTTTTGGAATCTCTTCCCCAAGCGATCTTTCCCATCTTTTCATGTATGCTTATTTTATTTCTTCATCTTGTGTGTTGATAAAGTTATAGAGAGAGGAGACTAGTTTCTTGGCTCCGGAGTTGGTTAGGAGGTACTTTTCGAATGGAGTTAAAACCCTTGTGGCTACCTGAGTTACCTCTGGTGTTGCTAGCCAATGTCTGAGCTGCTCGTATTTATACCTGTCCGCCTCTGTCAGGTTCCACATGTTTTTACATTCTGTAAATGATCTTATTTCTTTGTCTTGGAACGTTTCCCCTATTTTTTGCACCCAGCAGCTTCCCATTTCTCAAAGGCCCCACGTTCTAGTCCCGGTGGGAATTGAGGGTTCCTACAAATGGGCATAAAAGGGGCGAGCACAGTGGTCATGATGCCCTTCCGTGTTTGTTCGTCCCAGGCATCCAGTGTGGTTTTCATGACTTCGCTGATGCGGAGATTTGGGTGTCTATGTTGTTTAAGTTTCCATAGGACGTCCTCCAATGGAGTTCTGGTGACCGCCCTGTCTTGGGTTACCCAAATCGTTTGTTGATCTTCCCCCAGCCATTCCTTCAGCACCCACAATTGCGCTGCTTGATAATATTTTCTGAAGTGTGGGAGTGACATTCTCCCCGCTCTGATATGTGCCGTGAGGATGGTTCTGGTGATCGCCCTGTCTTGGGTTACCCAAATCGTTTGTTGATCTTCCCCCAGCCATTCTTTCAGCACCCACAATTGCGCTGCTTGATAATATTTTCTGAAGTGTGGGAGTGACATTCCCCCCGCTCTGATATGTGCCGTGAGGATGGTTCTGGCGACCTTAGGAGGCTTCCTGTTCCAGATTAAGGATGAGACTGCCCTTGACAGTGCCTTAAAAAAGGAATTTGGGACTGTTATTGGGAGGGCGTGGAAGTAGTACAACAACCAGGGGAGTGTGTTCCTTTTCACCGATTGAATTCTATCACACCACGAGACCATTAGCGGACACCATCGTTCCAGATCCTTCTTGACTCGAGCATGGAGCGGGGGATAATTTCCCTTGTATAGCAGGTCCACCTTATATGTGAGTATTATACCCAGATACTTGATACCCTCCTCAACAATTTTTAGACCTAATGATCCCGCCTCCCTTTCCAGCGTCCCTCTCTCCCCTGCTAAATGCAGTATCTCTGATTTTTTCCTGTTGATTTTTAGGCCAGAGATCTCCCCAAATGCCTCCAGTTCTTTTAAGGTATGTGGTAAGGTCCTCCCTGGGTCTTCTAGAGCCAACAGCATATCATCTGCATATGCTATTACCTTGTGCTGCTTGCCTGCCATCTCGATCCCCCTTACCTGGGTAGATTCCCTGATTCTAATTAGTAGCGGCTCCAGAAAGATGGCATATAGGAGGGGGGATAGCGGGCATCCCTGTTTGGTTCCCCTGGTAATCATTACCCTATCTGTGACTTCCCCTTTTATCGCAATTCTGATTGCTGGGGAGTTGTAGTTGGCTTTGACCATGTTTATGTAGTGATCTCCAAATCCCATGTGCTCTAGTGTTTTAAAGAGTATGGACCATTCAACCCGGTCAAAAGCCTTTTCAGCGTCAAGTGAGAGCAGTATTGCTGGCGTTTGTGTGATGCCAATTTTTCTTTCAAGTGTATTAGTCTTCTCAGATTGTCATGCGGTTGCCTGCCCAGAATGAAGCCCGATTGATCAGGGTTTATTAAGGTGGGCAGAAGCGGGGATAACCTAGCGGCCAGGATTCTGGTGTATATCTTAGAGACCAGATTTATCAAGGCTATGGGACGGTATGAGCCAGGGAGGGAGGGGTCTCTACCTGATTTCTGGAACACCAGGACCTTTGCATCATTCATGCACAGGGTTACGTTTCCGCTATCCTTGAAGGTGTTTAATAGTCTTGTTAGAATTGGGGTGAGAATGTCCGCATATTTTTTATAGAAGGGGGCCTTATAGCCATCTGGTCCGGGTGCCTTGTGATATGGGAGACCTGCTATTGCCCTCTTCACTTCTTCTTCACTAATCCGGGCTTCCAATGCCAATTTGTCCTCCTCAGATATTTTTGGAATGGGGAGAGATTGTAGGAACCTGTCTTGGTAGGCATCATCCGGGCGCTCCGTCTCGTATAACTTTTGATAGAATGCTTTAAATGCCTCCCCTATATCCTTGGTGCGTGTTAGTGTCTCTCCTTGTGCATTTTTGATGTTTATGATGGTCATTGATTTTTGTTTTGCGCAAAGTTATCTTGCTAGGAATCTGTCTGCCTTGTTGGCTTTGATATAGTATCTTTGTTTGAGGTAGAGGAGGGATTTCTCTGCCTTTTTATTTTGGAGCATTTCCAGTTGCCCTTGCGCATGTCTCAATGCCTTTTTGAGGCTTCTGGTGGGGTGATTCATTAGTTCCTCTCGAATGTCTGTAACTTTCTTTTCCAGTTCTCTTTCCCAGCCGTGCCTTTGCTTGTCCCTGGTGGCTTTCAGAGCTATCATATTCCCCCGGATCACTGCCTTGAAAGCCTCCCATACTGTTCCCAGTGGGACGTCCTCTGTATTGTTTTGTTCAAAATATTCTACTATTTTGTCCCTTATTGTATCTCCCGTCACCGGTCTAAGAGAAGATCTTGTGGTAACCTCCACCGCCAGACACCTCCCCCCCTCCCTGGGGTCCGTATATCCAACCAAAGCGGGGCATGATCCGACAATGCTATGGGGCCTATTTCCATTCCTTGAATTTTGCCCATCATTCCCACCGACACCAAAAAATAATCTATTCTCGACATCGTGTTGTGCACATGCGAGTAATATGTGAAGCCACTGTTTTGACCCTTCAGTTCCCTCCATGCATAGCACAGTGCCATCTGATCCATCTTTTGCTTGAGATGCCTGGACGGAGCACCCTGGCTTTGGGGTCCCCCCGCGCTCCTGTCCAATCGTGGGTGCCAGGCCATATTCAAATCTCCCCCCAATATTACCTCTCCCTTCGCAAACCCCTCCAGTTTCCCCATCGTGTCCCGCAGGAAGCCATCTTGGCCCGTATTCGGTGCTTATATCGCTACCAGAGTGAGCCAGATACCGTCAAGTAAAACGTTGGCAAACACGAACCTCCCTTCCCTGTCTGTCTGCTTGTCTAAGAGTGTTGCGTCAACTCCCCCTTTTATCGCTATCAGTACCCCCGCTTTTTTTTCCATAGCATTTGATTGCGCCCATACATTGTACCCTCTGAGACATACCTTCCTTCTATCCTGGGCTCTTATGTGTGTTTCGTGGAGCAGCAGGATGTCCGCCTACTCCCTCCTGAGCATAGTCTCTACCTTTTTCCTCTTCACAGGAGAGTTCAGGCCCCTTACATTGTATGATAATATTCTGGTCTTCCCAATTTTGTCTAACCCAGATTGGCTGCCATAAGATCCCGAGTGCAGTGATCCCAGCTATCTTCCGGAGTACCCCACCCCGCCCTCCCCCGAACTCCCTAACTCCCCCCCAACTAGTAACAATAAACTAACTTTGGTCCCAAGGAGGGCCCGGGTACCTAAGGATGCTAGGGCGTTGCACCTATCACTCCCTGCCCTCTGTGAATTCGGGTTACACCTTGTGGGGAGTCCTAAACCCTGCATCTTCCTCACACCTTACTGTGTGTCCGTTCCTGGTCTCCAGCCGGGCCGCTGGGTATTGCGATCTCCAAATATCCTTCAGTGTTTACCTCTCCAGGCTCCTATAGTTGGAAGCTGTCCGCTACAGTTTCTCATGCCTGAGTTTCTCCTCTACTACACTGTTGTCAGCTTGGTGCTTCCCCTTCCATTTTGTTTCTTTTTTTGCCGAACCTCTTCCCATCCTCTCGGCCTCTTACGATGTTCCCCCTTTGCCTTGGTGTCCCTGCTTACTGCCTCCTCAACCTGCAGGTCCATTATGTGGAGCCCTTCTTCATAGGTTGTCACTCTTCTTTGCTTGCCTTCCCACTCGAACAGCAGTCCGAATGGAAATGTCCATTTGTACCTTATTTCTTTCGTCACTAGCTCCCTTGCCAGTGGGGCCATCTCTCTCCTCTTTAGTAACGTCACTGATGCCAGGTCCTGGTATAATTGAATGTCCACCCCGTTCATCCTTATGTGGTCTACCTGCCTCGCTCGCCTTAAGATTTGTTCTTTCTGCAGGTACGAGGAGAGGGCTACCAGCACATCTCTAGGTCTTTCCCCGGGGGGACCTGTTCTTTTTGGGCCCACTCTGTGCACTCTGTCAATCCCAATGACGTCCACTTCTTGCGCTTCAATTATGTCTCTAAACACCTCCTGAACCGCGTTCTTAAGATCCTTATCCAGAACAGTCTCTGGCATATTCTTAATGCAGATATTAGATCTGCGGGATCGATTTTCTAAGTCCTCACATTGGATCTCCAAGTTGTGGGTTAGCCGCACCAGGTGGTCCTGCGTTTCGCTGTTCTGTCGAGCTTCATCTTCTGCGTTTTGTACTATTCTCTCGAGGGTGTCTATCCTTTCTTCTAATTTGGCTACATCTAGCTTCAGTTCTTGGACTACATGCTTCATGTCGTTCCTCATTGTGACGAATTGGTCCTGCACCGTTGACATGAACTTGTCCTGCAGCTCCACGAACCAAGTGTGCATGTCATCCCTTGTCGGGGGAAGGTTGCACGAGTTGGGGGGTATGGCGTCAGCTGTGGGGTCTTCCAGTGTCCTTCCCCTGGTGTTTACCGGGGTATCTGATGACCACATTTGAAGCAGGTTCGAGTCTTGTTTGGTCGATTGTGGGTTCGAAAGGGTTGCGCCCCCTTTCCCCTTTGCGTTGGACATTGCCCCCGTGTCGTGGTGGTCTTGCTGTATTTCTTGCGCCTCTATGGGGGACGACTGTGCTGTGCCCTTGAGGTAACGCCTCTGCAGTCCTCCTCCTGATATGCTGGGATGGGCCTATGGGGAGGCAGGCCTTATAACCTTGTGCCACAGTGGAGGGGGGTATAGTCTCTCCTGCCCCCTAGGAGTACCGGCTTGAAATTCCAATCTGATGATAGTGGGTCTGGGGGTACAGACCTTCTGTCTGCCTCCCTTCTGCATGTGGCTTTGGTGAGTGGAATGGGGGGGTCTCTCCTCAGTTGTGGCTCAAGGCCTTATGTGATTACTTGGTAGGGTGGGAGGTGTCCCCCACCCTTCTTAGGCTCCCCTCTGTCTTCTTTGCGGGGGGAGGCGGACCAGGGGGGGAGCCGCTCACCTGAGTCTCCGCCGGCGCCTGTCGCTAGTGTCTCACGGGATCTGTGCGCAATGCACTGCCTCCTCCGCCCACGGTGTTCCGCCGCGTTCCTGGCCCAGTCAACGGCGTCAGAGCGGGAGCAGGATCTCCGTAGCCCCGATGTGTTATGTGTTGCTCCTTTCTGGTGGCGAGCACCACGTTGCTGGGATCCCCGCCTTGGGTTCTCCTCCGCCCCCAGTCGCCTCCCCCTGCGGCGCGGTTCTGTGCTTTCCTCGGAGGGCGAGGGGGCACCCCTGCCCTGCTTCCACCGTGTAATCAGCCACGGTGCCCGCGCGGCCTCCCGGCCCTCTCCGCTGGGCACTGCACTGGCCGCAGGGTCCCCACTGGCCCAATGATATATTTGCCGCTTACGCGGGTGGCGATCCGCGTCCACTTGCTCTTGGGGTCCCCGTCTCTGCCTCTTCCTCTGCCCCCTGTCGCTTCACTTACCTGAAAAATTCAACATATATGAATCCGTGCACCTCTGATGACCTTGGCTTGCCTCATGTTCTGCAATGCGCCGGTAAACATGCCTCCAGTTTTTCATCCCATTGATGAAAGGACCTCTCTCTCCTTGTTTAGTAAAAACCAAACAAACTGTTCAAAAAAGGGCCTTTTGTATTTCAGAGTAACTTAACCAAAGGTTAAATTACTTTTAGTATGATAGCAACCTCATCTGTCTCCTTCCCCCTCCCCTTACTTGTTCCTTCCCCCTCCAGCACTATCTTAAATGTCGTCAGGCCTAGTATGATAGTCACTTGTTTTGTTCTTCCTCTCCCTTTCTGCACCCCTCTCCATCACCTTTTGTTTTCTCTGCCTCTACCAGAAATGTCATCAGGCCTGGTAGGTAGTCGCCTGTCTGTTTCCATTTCCTTCCCACTCTCTCCCTCCCTTCCTTATCTATGCCTTAGCTCTTGCACTATCTAAAATGTCGTCAGGCCGAGTACAGTAGTTAATTTCACATCCTTACTGTTCATGGCCTGTAAGAATGTCATTGTATTTTCCCTTGTTCCCTCCCTTCCCTTGAAGCACTTTGAAACACATTATGTATAGGCGTGATTTAAATAAACTATCATATCATATCGTAATGCCGTTTACTCCCATCTTTCCTCCAAAATGCTAACTCTGCTTTAATTTGTCTATGTTTGGGAGGTTGAATTGGATGGTGCTGAAAGAAATGGGAAGGTTGATCTGGTTTTAGGCGTTGAAAAAAATATTCGAAGGGATTGTGTCCTCCGACGTATTACTTATCTTTGATAATTCGTCTCCAGCTTGCTGGCCTCGGAAAAAATGTTCAACAGAGGGCGCTGCGCATCGACGTCCGTCGAGTTGGTGTCCCTCGACAGCCACCGTATCGGCGCCGACGTCACCATGCCCATAAATAGCCACGCGCAGCGTCCGTTGCTCAGTTCCGTTCTTCCGCTCTTCATGGGGCCTCGGAATATCGTTGCTCAGTTCTTCAGTCAAATATAGTTCATTATTCCTCGTGAATACTGACTTGTACTCGATGGCTTCCTCATCCGAACCGACGACTCCACGGTCCGGCTTCAAAATATGGAAAGAAAATGTCGTTGACGGATCCTCACAGGATCTGTTTGTGGTGCCTGGGAGTCGAGCACCATTGTTCGGAGTGCATGAAATGTCCAGAAATGTCATCAGGCCTGGTAGGTAGTCGCCTGTCTGTTTCCATTTCCTTCCCACTCTCTCCCTCCCTTCCTTATCTATGCCTTAGCTCTTGCACTATCTAAAATGTCGTCAGGCCGAGTACAGTAGTTAATTTCACATCCTTACTGTTCATGGCCTGTAAGAATGTCATTGTATTTTCCCTTGTTCCCTCCCTTCCCTTGAAGCACTTTGAAACACATTATGTATAGGCGTGATTTAAATAAACTATCATATCATATCGTAATGCCGTTTACTCCCATCTTTCCTCCAAAATGCTAACTCTGCTTTAATTTGTCTATGTTTGGGAGGTTGAATTGGATGGTGCTGAAAGAAATGGGAAGGTTGATCTGGTTTTAGGCGTTGAAAAAAATATTCGAAGGGATTGTGTCCTCCGACGTATTACTTATCTTTGATAATTCGTCTCCAGCTTGCTGGCCTCGGAAAAAATGTTCAACAGAGGGCGCTGCGCATCGACGTCTGTCGAGTTGGTGTCCCTCGACAGCCACCGTATCGGCGCCGACGTCACCATGCCCATAAATAGCCACGCGCAGCGTCCGTTGCTCAGTTCCGTTCTTCCGCTCTTCATGGGGCCTCGGAATATCGTTGCTCAGTTCTTCAGTCAAATATAGTTCATTATTCCTCGTGAATACTGACTTGTACTCGATGGCTTCCTCATCCGAACCGACGACTCCACGGTCCGGCTTCAAAAAATGGAAAGAAAATGTCGTTGACGGATCCTCACAGGATCTGTTTGTGGTGCCTGGGACTCGAGCACCATTGTTCGGAGTGCATGGACTGCATGTCCATGACGTTGAAAGCCTTGAAGGAGCGTAAGGGGAAGCTCGAGAGAGGTAAGGCAGTTAAAACTTCTTCAAAAGTTTCCTCGGCGGAGTCGAGACATTTGTCTCCTCGCCATCACAAAAGACATTCTCGTTCTAGATCTTGAAGCAGTTCCCATCACTCTTCGAGATCTAAGCATTCAAAAAGAGACATCGAATATCCCCTTCCTCGTCTTCTTCTTCTTCCGTTTCCCCGAAAAGGGTCTCCTGCCCCTCAAAACATAGCTCTCAGGCTGAGTGGGAGGAATTCAGGAAAAAGATGCTTAGCGTCTTCGAGAAAGCAGCCTCGACCCCCTTGAAGACTGCTGAGGGTGGTACCCTGGGTGAAAGACCCGAAAGATCAAAACGCCGTGAGTCGCAGCACCCGGAGAAAGAAGCTACTCGAGAGCGTCACAAACCCTTGAGTAAAGGCAAGGTCGCGTCTTCGACACCATTATCGAAGGGTTCCTCGACGCACAGGTCAGTCGATTCGACGCCGTCTTCGACGCTGACGTCGACGCCGAGAAAGGACAAACCCACGGCCACCTCACAGCCAGTGGCCATACCCAGAGCCTCGATCACGAGAATGTCGTCGACAACCTCAAGTAGAATTCCGATACTCTCGAGTTCCACGAGGCCTCTACCAACTTTCTCGACGCCTTTTTCGATGGCTTCGAAGACTTTAACGTCCGTGTCGACGACGTTGACGTTTTCTCAGCCAATTATGACAAATTTGGCCCCTTCTGCTCTGGAAATGGGATTTATACCATTTCCAAGATCTGATCATTCCAGAGGAAAGGGAAGCGTTTATCAACATCATTAAGGATGGTAAGGACGCAATGTACGAATCCCTTCAGACTGGCATCGATTCTGCTGACAGCATCAGCAGGGCCATGGCGGCAAGTACAACAACCCGGAGATTTGCTTGGTTGCGAAAGTCTGGTTTTGCTCCATATGTGCAAAGCAGACTCTTGAATATGCCCTTTGACGGCTCTTCTTTGTTTGGTAAGAAGGCGGATGACAGTTTAGAAAAGCTTCAAACGTCAAAGGCAGCAGCAAAATCCCTGGGAGCTGCAATCTGTCAGACACCATATCGCCCCTCAGGAACCTCTTGGAGAGGTAAGTCCTTTCGCTTCTATTCCACATTCGGAAGAGGCAGAGGACAGCCGGTTCAAAGGGATCTGAAGAAATTAACCCGAGGTGGACGGGTTAAAAATACATAAGCCGCAGCAGCAGCAGGTACCTCTTTACCCTCGGCATCTGCATCAGCCACCTCCAAACCGCTCTGAGGACTCTCGTCACAAGACATCAGTAGGGGCAGGTTAACTCAACATCTGACGGAATGGCAGGCTATTACGTCAGATGCTTGGGCATTGGAGACAGTTGCCCAAGGTTACTGCCTGCCTTTTCTACGTATCCCTCAGAGTCATCCACCGGGGAACAGCTCTCTGAAAGTTCCAGATCCGCTCCTCTTGCAGGAAATTGTAGACCTGCTAGAGAAAGGTGCCATAGAACCGGTACCTGTAGCGGAGAGGAACAAGGGCTGGTACTCCCCCTACTTTCTCATTCCAAAGAAAGACGGAGGACTGAGACCTATCTTGGACTTACGAGAATTGAACAAGTTCCTCAGGAAGGACAAGTTCAAAATGGTAACTCTCTCTCAGATCCTTCAGGCCCTCCAGCTCCAGGACTGGCTGGTATCTCTGGACCTCCAGGATGCTTATTTCCATGTGCCAATCCATCTCAAACACAGGAAATACCTGAGGTTCGCAATTGGCGGCTCTCATTATCAATTTCGAGTTCTGCCATTTGGGCTGACCTCCGCCCTGAGGGTCTTCACCAAGTTAATGTCGGTAGTGGCGGCAAGTGTAAGGAAGGGAGGGATTCATGTCTACCCCTACCTGGACGATTGGCTGATCAGGGCTGTATCTTCGGAACAAGCTCAGATCCAGCTAGCTTATGTCTGCCAGTTCCTTCACAAACTGGACTTCTCCCTCAATTTAAAGAAGTCACAGATGATACCATCACAGAGGCTCCAGTTCATCGGAGCGGTCCTGGACACTTCTCTGGGAAAAGCCTCGCCACCAGAGGTGAGGGCTCAAGATATTCTGCAGATGGTCACCAAGTTTCAAAATGCCCAACATCTCCCAGCCTTCGACTTTTTGAGGTTGCTAGGACTCATGGCATCCTGCATCTTCCTTGTGCCAGAGGCTCGCCTGAGAATGAGATCCCTCCAGTGGTCACTAAGAACCCAGTGGTCGCAGTTCTCAGGAAAAATGACAGATCTCCTTCGGATTCCGGACAACGTAGCCCAAGACCTTCAATGGTGGGTTTATCGAGAGAACATTTTGAAAGGAGAACTGTTTTGGCAACCATGGCCGGGGATAACCGTAGTCACGGACGCCTCACTCACGGGGTGGGGAGCCCATGCCAACGTCTTGACCATCAGCGGTCGTTGGTCTCCATCGGAGTCCAGACTAAACATCAACCTATTGGAGCTGAGAGCGATCAGACTAGTGCTGAAAGCTTTCCTACCATCAGTACAGGGAAAAAATGTCCTGATAATGATGGACAACACAGTGGCCATGTACTATCTCAACAAAAGAGGAGGCGTGGGATCACTGCCACTGTGCAGAGAGGCAATGCAGCTCTGTTTTTGGGCAATTCAAGAAGGAATCTCTCTATCGACTGTGCACCTAGCTGGAGAGAAGAACTTGACGGTGGACGCTCTGAGCAGGCAGGGCACAGTCTCCCACGAGTGGGAACTAGCTCAGGAAGTCCTTCAGGAGATCTTCGCCCTTTGGGGAACCCCTCAAGTGGATCTGTTCGCCATCAGTACCAACAGGAAGTGCGATCTGTTTTGTTCAAGGGAATTTCCCTCGAGAGGAGCTCTAGGGGACGCGTTCGTAGTGGACTGGGAGTTTCCACTCCTGTACGCGTTTCCACCAGTCCCTGTCATTCCTCAAATGATCAGGAGGTTGAGAAGATTCTGGAGGACCATGATCCTAATTGCCCCAGACTGGGCCAGGAGAACGTGGTACCCGGACCTTCTGGACATGTCCATCGGCCCTCCAATTCGCCTTCCACTCAAGGAGAATCTTCTCTCACAGAAGGGAGGTCAGGTTCTCCATCCAGACATCAGAACCCTCAACCTTCACGCTTGGCTTCTGAAAGGTTGAGATACAAGGATTGGGACCTCCCTGATGACGTTATGGAGGTGTTGCTTTCGGCCAGAAGGCCAACAACAAAGTCTTTATACCGCTGGCGTTGGAACAAATTTTGCAGCTAGTGTAGAGAAGAGAATATCGACCCCTTTTCATGTGGTACAGCAACGGTGTTATCCTTTCTACTCTGGCAAATTCATGCCTTCAAGTTGGCACTATCAAGGGCTATCTTGCAGCGCTATCAATCTTCAAGCGCACTGCAGAGGAGCCAACGTATTTCAAATTACCCTTAGTAATACAATTTCTAAAGGGATTAACTAATGTCTATCCTCCAAGACCATTCCAAGTTCCCTTATGGAACTTAAATTTAGTCTTAAATTTCCTGATGGGTACTCCTTTCGAACCACTCCACTCTTGTTCGCTAAGATTTCTCATCCTTAAAACTGTCTTATTAGTGGCACTAACATCTGCTAGAAGGGTGAGCGAATTACAAGCTCTATCTTGTAAACCCCCTCATACAATTTTTCATAAAGACAAAGTTGTCCTACAGGTGAAGCCTAATTTCCTCCCAAAGGTGGTTTCTGAATTCCACATCACTCAGAAAATTACATTACCTTCATTCTATCCTCCTCCCCATCCGGGGAAAGAGGAAGAAAGGCTACACAGGCTGGACCCAAGGCGGGCTTTAAGCTTTTACATCAGCAGACTTGCTAGGATTAGGCAAGCAGACCAACTGTTCGTAGGTTACTCAGGGCACAAATTGGGACTACCGATAACAAAACAGACCATTTCCAGATGGATTATTTTGGCCATTCTGGAATGTTACAAACTAGCAGGGAAAGAGCCTCCTCAAAATCTTAGGGCTCATTCAACCAGGGGTATCGCAGCCTCTTCGGCCCTCCAAAGAGGGGTTCTGGTTCGAGATATATGTGCGGCTGCCACATGGTCGTCCGCACATACCTTCACAAGGTTTTACAACCTGGTTTCCTCCTCCAGTCAAGAGACTAGGTTTGGCAAAGCAGTATTACATTCTGTTCATTCCTAAAAGGAAAAATGGCGTTTTTACTCCCACCTCCAATTACACAACACTGCTATGGGAGTCTATCAAAGATAAGGAATACGTCAGAGGACACAATCCCTTCGAAGAACAAGTTACTTCTTACCTGGTAACGTTCTTTCGATGGGATGTTCCTCCGATGTATTCCTTATCTCCCCTCCCATCCATCCCCGCAGTAATACTTCCCTTGTGGTTGCAGTTTACGCTCCTTCAAGGTCAATAACCAATTCAGGCATGACTCATCTTATGCTACAAAACGGAACTGAGCAATGGATGCTGCGCGTGGCTATTAATGGGCATGGTGACGTCGGCGCTGATACGGTGGCTGTCGAGGGACACCAACTCAACCGACGTCGATGCGCAGCGCCCTCTGCTGAAAAAATGTTCTGAGGCCAGCAAGCTGGAGACGAATTATCAAAGATAAGGAATAAGTTGGAGGAACATCCATCGAAAGAACGTTACCAGGTAAGAAGTAACTTGTTCTTCTGCCACCTGTGGATCATCTTTTTGTGGTCTGTGCTGCACAACCCAGTTCCCTGAGTCTCTTAGTCTCCTGTATGTAGTAAAGCAGATAAAGATTCTTCAAAATTACTTCCTCTGGGGGGATGATGATGTCTTCAATTATTTGAGAAGCACTGGTCTCTGCCACTTCCTCCTTGGGAAAATCTTCAGTTATTTGTGACAGACTGGTACCTCTGTGGGTGCATCTTCGGCGGTTTGTAAGAGATAGGTACCACCTACTGCCACTTCCTCTAAAGGGATATCCTCAATTCTTTCTGGCAGACTTGTTTCTGCCACTTCCTCTGTGGGGGCATCTTGAGCGGTTTGTAAGAGAAAGGCTCCACTGGCTGCCACTTTCTCTAAAGGGATAACTCAAAACTTTCTGGCAGACTTGTTTCTGCCACTTCCTCTGTGGGTGCATCTTCTGCGGTTTGTAAGAGAAAGGCACCATTGGCTGCTACTTCCTCTAAAGGGATGTCCTCAATTCTTCTGGCAGACGTGTTTCTGCCACTTCCTCAATGGGGGCACCTTCAGTAATTGCTGACATTTTAGTTGCTGCTGCATCTTCCTCTCTTGAGATGTTCCAAATAACTGCAGGGACTCTGGCTTCTTTCACTTCCTCTCTTCTCGCATAGTGAGCTTTTGTTGATGGTTTGAGTGAAGAACCAAGTTTAACACTTGTACCCGAAGAAGATGCCTAGTCACCCTCCTTCACTTTTCTCCCAGCAATGCCACATGACATTTTAATGGTTTGAACTGTAAACAGATCTTCAATTTTTTTCCCGGACTTCCTCTTCAATCCGCTTTTACTTCTTTTCTCGTAGTATTTCTGCTCCTCTGTTTTATTTTTATCCATTTCTCTTCTAAACAATAAAAAGACCTTAAATGGGCATCTGATTCCTGCCTTTATCACAGCAAGTAACCTGGCTGCCAACATCCAAAGTAGCATTTCATTAAGAACAAACAAGTGCTTTCCGTTGGATCAATGTCAGCATTTTCAGATTTGACTGTTCCCAGCCTCACTATAACCTCCCTCCCCAAAAAAGAGACTATCCAGCTGGGTCTATAAAATGCTGACTGAGTCTTACAGTAATCCATACCCGATGGCATGGTAAATGAACCACATGCATGCATGTTATTTCACCTGGCCAGTGGCCTGGGCATTGTATTATGGTCTGACGTCTCAGAAAAAGTAGTAGCCAAAAAGGAAAGTTGCTTTTTTATTCAATAATGAAAAACACAAAGGGGCATGCCACAATACATACATATACAGCAAGGGAATTCCTGCAGCATGCACACAAATGCACACATTTGTGTAATTATTCTACCATCCACCCCAGTGTGTTCTTTGCAAAAGGGCCTTTGAGAGAGGTGTAGTCCAGGTTTTTATTTTGCCCTGGCACACATTAAGCCTGGATGCAAATTCACAGTAACAAAACTTGGCTAGATCGAAAGAGGAGAGCGATTGATTCTCTAACTCTAATTTGGGTGTGGAGGAATAGGATAAGAGTTCTGTCTGGTTACGCTACTTATAGAGTGGACAGGAGCCCAGAGTAGCCCCAGTGGTTGACACTAGGGGGCCGATTCATGGAACAAACGTGCGCCGAAAATCTACGCGCAAGCAGGCGCAAGCAGGCGCAAGCGATTCATGGAAGTCCCTGCGCGTGTCTTCCTCGGGATGTGCGCCAAACCCGTGCATGGCGCACACGTCACTGCAACATCCCGAAAGACGTGCGCGACGCGCACAGTGAAAGCGCACAACCTCTGCGCATACACTAGAAAGTGGGTGGAACACGGGGCGTAACGCGCGGAATGGGGAACAACTTGCGAAAACAAGGGCGTAACTGGGGATGTACTGCAGGGAAGCAGAGGGAACGCCCACATGCACCCGAACCACACGTATTCATGGAACCGAATAGGGCAAAGCCACGCACAGCGAAAGACACGCACAAGCCGATACACGTCCGCCACACGAAGGCAGGCGGTAGCGTCCCTGCGCATTACAAAAGTGGCAACATACAGCAATTGTGCGAGCGGGGCACGTGTATTTCGGGGGTTCGCGTGAACTAACTCACGCGATCGGGCCTGGGGGAGCGGGCTACGTGTATTTCGGGGGTTCGCGTGAACTTTTTCACGCGATCGGGCCTGGGGGAGCGGGCTACGTGTATTTCAGGGGTCCGCGTGAACTTTCTCACGCGATCGGGCCTGGGGGAGCGGGCTACGTGTATTTCGGGGGTCCGCGTGAACTTTCTCACGCGATCGGGCCTGGGGGAGCGGGCTACGTGTATTTCGGGGGTTCGCGTGAACTTTCTCACGCGATCGGGCCTGGGGGAGCGGGCTACGTGTATTTCGAGGGTCCGCGTGAACTTTCTCACGCGATCGGACCTGGGGGAGCGGGCTACGTGTATTTCGGGGGTTCGCGTGAACTTTTTCACGCGATCGGGCCTGGGGGAGCGGGCTACGTGTATTTCGGGGGTTCGCGTGAACTAACTCACGCGATCGGGCCTGGGGGAGCGGGCTACGTGTATTTCAGGGGTTCGCGTGAACTTTCTCACGCGATCGGGCCTGGGGGAGCGGGCTACGTGTATTTCAGGGGTTCGCGTGAACTTTTTCACGCGATCGGGCCTGGGGGAGCGGGCTACGTGTATTTCAGGGGTTCGCGTGAACTTTTTCACGCGATCGGGCCTGGGGGAGCGGGCTACGTGTATTTCAGGGGTCCGCGTGAACTTTCTCACGCGATCGGGCCTGGGGGAGCAGGCTACGTGTATTTCAGGGGTCCGCGTGAACTTTCTCACGCGATCGGGCCTGGGGGAGCGGGCTACGTGTATTTCAGGGGTTCGCGTGAACTTTTTCACGCGATCGGGCCTGGGGGAGCGGGCTACGTGTATTTCAGGGGTCCGCGTGAACTTTCTCACGCGATCGGACCTGGGGGAGCGGGCTACGTGTATTTCAGGGGTTCGCGTGAACTTTCTCACGCGATCGGGCCTGGGGGAGCGGCCTACGCGTATTTCGGGGGCGCGCGGGAAGTGACACACGCGATTGAGCGGGGCACGTGTATTTCGGGGGTTCGCGTGAACTAACTCACGTGATCGGGCCTGGGGGAGCGGGCTACGTGTATTTCAGGGGTTCGCGTGAACTTTCTCACGCGATCGGGCCTGGGGGAGCGGGCTACGTGTATTTCAGGGGTTCGCATGAACTTTCTCACGCGATCGGGCCTGGGGGAGCGGGCTACGTGTATTTCAGGGGTTCGCGTGAACTTTTTCACGCGATCGGGCCTGGGGGAGCAGGCTACGTGTATTTCAGGGGTGCGCGGGAAGTTACACACGCAATTCCATCAGGGTACGTGAATTACAGGTGTGCGCGATATCAACAGGGTACGTGTATTACAGGGGTGCGCGGGGAGCAGCACACTTGAATTGCACGTGTGGGTCCTCCCAGGTGTTCCCTCTACACCCTCCACGGCCCCTGCAGGTGGCTCACACCACAGGGGCCTACCCAGCACATGTCATGCAGGCACCCCACCCACCATGCCCATGCCCACCAGCCAACCCACATGTCAACTTGCACTACTCCCCCCCAACGCATGTCCCCCTGCACCCCCAGCCACCAGGGGCAGCCTCCACCAGGCCCCCACCCATGTCTCACACCACCCCCACCCCCCAGTCACCAGGGGCACCTGCCAGCAGGCCCCCACCCATGTCCAACTCATGTTTCCCCCCCCAGCACTGTGGGGCACCTGCCAGCAGGCCCCCACCCATGTCCAACTCATGTTCCCCACCACCCCCACCCCCCAGCACTGTGGGGCACCTGCCAGCAGGCCCCACCCATGTCCAACTCATGTCTCCCACCACCCCCACCCCCCAGCCACCAGGGGCAGCATCCACCAGGCCCACACCCATGCCTCACACCACCCCCACCCCCCAGCAGTGCAGGGGCAGCCTCCACCAGGCCCCCACCCATGTCTCCCACCACCCCCACCCCCCAGCCACCATGGCCAGCCCCCACCAGGCCCCCACTCATGTCCCCTATCACCCCCACCCCCCAGCCACCATGGGCAGCCTCCACCAGGTCCTCACAATCCCCAACACACATGTCATTACAACTCGCACACATCAGCCATACCACAGCCATATCGCAACTGCCACCACCATCCATACACATACAACAGCATGAGCAGCCAAAGGGGAGCCAGACATCACATGCAACACAGGAAGTGCACCACACATGTACACACACCACCACACTTGCATGCATGTGTACACCCCTGCCAAGTGTCGCACTGTTCAGACGGCCATCCATGTCACATCTGCCAATCAGGCTTCCACATACCGCTGTCACATGCATCCATGTGGCATCACTGTTGCACCCTTGTCAAATACACACACATGCACATGTACACAGTGCTGATACATGCAGCCGAAAACAACATACATGCGTGACATCACGGACATGTCTACTCACATACACATTCATCCAAACATGTGTGCCCACACAACTGCATTTGGCATGCAAGCCTACACACACAAGCACCATCCATGTCTCACACATCACAGCCCTCGCATGTGTCAGCCCCACGGCCCTGTACACCCCCACCCATACTCGACCCCATACAAACAGATGTGCAACCTGCACACTACCGAATAATCACCACACGCACTGCTCACAATCAGGATGCATGTACACTCACCGCTCGACTCCAGATGGGTCTGCTTCTCTAGGACCTGGACGTGGAGCGCTGGGGATATGCGTTCCAGGACCCTCATCTGTTCTTCCGACAAGTGGCCCCGGCGCCCCTTGGCATCCGCTGCCTTCAAGAGGCGCAGGCCCTTGTTCAGAGTCCTGGACCTGAAGTCCTCCCAGCGCTTCCTGACATGTTGGAAGTGGCGGACTGCCACCCCCTCCGCGTTGATGGCAGTCACGATGTCAGTCCAGATCCGAGTCTGTCCTTCCTTGTCGGCGTGGGAACTTCCGAAGAGGGCATCATACTGGCCCAGGACTTGCTCTACCAGGACACCAACTTCGGTGGCACTGAAGCTGGTGCCCCTCTGCCTCTCTGGCCGGGGGTTGTCAGTGGTCACAGATGGTGTTTGCCCCGACATGACAACCCCAGAGGCAGGAGTGGGTGGGCAACTGGGTCCTGGGGCTGGGCTGTGGAGCGATGGAATCCCAGTCGGGAGTCTTCGGTTCCAGCAGGGGTGGTCACAGCAACAGCACCCCTGGCTGATGTGCAGGCAGCAAATGGCAGTGCACGTGGGCAGCAGGCAGTCAGGCAGCAGCAGATGGCAGGTGGGAGCGTGCTCGGGGCCCTGGGGGGCAGTAGTTCGGCCTTCTGGGCAGGAGCGTGGTCTTCCGCGTGCATACGTGTGGCCAGCTTGATACGGAGTGATTTGGCACGTGAAAAATCTGCACGGCAGTACGAGGAAAGGGCCATGCGCGTAAGCGCGCGTGGAAACTGCACGCCTGCGTGTAATACGAGGAAAGGGCCATGCGCGTAAGCGCGCGTGGAAACTGCACGTCCGCGTGTAATATGAGGAAAGGGCCATGCGCGTAAGCGCGCGCGTGGAAACTGCACGTCCACGTGTAATACGAGGAAAGGGCCTATGCGCGTAAGTGACGTGATGCGCGCGTGCGTTTCCCTCAGCACGGGTTAAAGGTGAGCGGGCCCAGCAGTTCGCTGTACGTGCCTTTCGTGGAGACCGACGTGTGTTGCTGCTTCCTGTTGTTTCGCGCGCCATCACAACTTCACAGCTCTCAAGGACGTATCTCTTCTTTTGGCGGGGGTATTGGCTACGCGTGTTTTTCTGCATCGCGCTAGTCAGACGGTGAGTCACACACGCTCTTTTTCCCACTGCGGGTGCCCCTGTGTATCGCACCCAATTTTTGATGTCATAATAGCCTGCGTGTCCCACGCGTACGCGTTATTCGTGTTACTGGGTGCCACCGCGTACTGCGGGAGGTTCAATCCACGCACGTAGGCTGCAGGGTTGCGTGCACGGTTTTACTGCAGTTTTGGGGTGCCTGAGCGTTGCGTGACCCGTCACCACATCACCGGGTCACATACAGCCTTGCAGGTGCAGGGGGGCTGTTAACATCTTGCTTCCCACCCCCTTCACCCCAATTGCCCAGGTCAATTGTGGTGTACACCTCCCATTGGCACCACTCCATCTGTGCCAGCACTACTACATCTGTGCCATGGTTGGGAGGCCACCAAAGGTGAGGGGCGCCTCAGCTGGGCGTACTCCTCGTGGCGGGCGTGGTAGGGGACGTGGCCGTGGTGACCAGGGAGTAGGGGGACTCCAGGGTGTCCAGGGCAGCCACAGAGGGGGAAGAGGCAGGGGTGCGCCACTTGAGCACAATGTTGTGCCATGTGTCGGTGCAGCCATGCCACCACCCCCTGTGGTTCCTGGGGATGCAGCTCCTGCATCTGGCACTGGCACCCATATGACCCGGCAGTCCGTTCCATCGACTGCCACGGGCCCAAGTGTGGTGGTAGCTGCAGGTGCAGCTGTGGACACCGCCACCCAGGCTCAGGGTCTGCCAGCGCAGGCTGCGTTGGCACTTGAAGAGCCCTTGGTAGATCTCCAACAGGCCAGGGGGGAAACCATAGAGGCACGCTGGGCTGCTCAGACCAAGACACGTGTCCCTGGGGCAGTCATGTCATCTGCTGCCCCGAACAGCCGGGTGTTGGCAAGTGCAGGGGCAGATGCACCCAACAGCACCCCGGTTGTGAGTCTGCCAACCAGGACCGTTGCGGCCAACCACCCTGCAACAGCTGATGCTGCTGCGCAGGGTCCATTAGTGGGCACCCAGCTGCCACTGACACAAGTCAGGCCTCTGGTCATCCCTCCACCTGCCACTCCCTTGGCTCAATCCACCGAACCCACTGGCCATGCTGGTCAGGGCGGCATTAGCCAGCCAGGGTCTGCGCCACAGTCCAAGAGGAGGAAGGTTGCACCTGCAGCACAGGCTGGGACCCCACACACAGCCACGACCTCCTGCACGTCGAGGAAGAAGCCTTTCTGTAAGCAGGAACTGGACTTCCTCGTGGACTACGTGCGGGGCCACAGCCGTGACATGCTAGTGGGTGCCAATAGTCAGACCACGGCTGCCCAACGTGACACCCACTGGAAGCATGTTGCGGAACATGTCAGTTCATTCGGCCATGAGGTGCGCACGGCGCAGGAGTGCAAAAAGCGTTGGAATGACATCAAGCGCAGCACTAAGGCCAAGCGTGCCTCAAATTACAACTTGACTCTGGTGACTGGTGGTGGGCCTGCACCAGAGGAGGAAGAACTCACTCCGCATGAGGCTCTCGTTGCGGAGTTCATACCACCTGAATTGGTCGAAGGAGTGGGAGAGAAGCTGGACTTTGATGCCCAGTCCAGTGAGTGTTGATGCGTGTTTGTTGAGGACGTGTGTGTTTCACTTGTGGGATGTGTTGTGCATGATTGCTGCTACATGTGACGTGTACATGGTTCTGATGTGTAAGTAATGCAATGCTACCGTCATGCATGTCTCCTCTGCCTGCATGCGGGACTCCATGTAGGCATGCTCCCTTGCCCCTCCTCCGCCACTCTGCACCCCAGTTCCACCTTTGCACTGGTCTGCTCCAATCTTGCCAATGTGTAGTTTCTTGTCCATGTGTCCTGTGTAGATGCTAACTTCCAGCGTAGAATATGCCAGACATATGCCATGTCGTACAGCCTTAGTACTCGATGCAGGGTATCTCACTTGTACTGTGCATGGGTCAGATGTCCCGCAGGGACATGAGTGCCCATTCATGCTCCATGTGCATTGCACGCATGCCCCTATGTGTCCTTGACTGGATGATCACTGTAATATCAGTCCTTGGTTACATACATTGCCTGCCATCTCATCAGCCTTCCCATGTCAACTGTGCCTCAGTCCTGCGTTGCACACATGTTTAGGCTCTGACAATCTGTGTGGCTCACAGGCCTCAGCCTGTTCAATGGCCAATGACTCTGTCCAACTCTTGTTGTGTCTTCTTCACACGTGGGCGGCCTCCGGAGTTTCCATCATGTGTCCTGCCCACTGTCCCAGCATCATTTGCAGTGTTGTCATTTGAATCACATGAAGCTGTTGATGCCAGTCAACACTGCCTGTCAATACACAGGTGTATGGTCAGCCTTTTGATACCATGATAGGCATCCCTGCTTTGGTACTGGGGTGGAGGGGTGCTTGGCTTCTGGACATGGTACACATTGAATGCACAATGCACGTGATGTCTGATTTTGACATTGCACTGCCTTCACATTTCCTGGCACACACCATGTAGTGCTTGTACATGTAGGTAGTGAGTGGCATACACATTTTCTGCACTGCATAGACCCACTTCCATGGAAACTGCCACCTTTCAACAGGTCTGATCACAGAAGCTATTCAAAGTAGACCCAGCATGCATGCCAGGTCATATGTTGTGTGTCACATGTCTGCCTGATGCCTTTGCTGTCGGTGTGTGTGTGTGTCGTGTGCTTCTGACATGTGTATTGACCTTTTCCTCTCTATTTTTCAGGTGATGATGCAATGGAGGCAGAGGATGGTGTTGTCATGCCAGACACAGGGTTGGTAACGCCACATCAACCCGGCACTAGTGGGGGTCGTGGGGTGGTAGGCCACGAAACCCCCCAAGTGCTGCAGTCCATCTTGTCTCTGGCTGCCTATGAGTCCAGCCTTGATGACGACTCTGACGTCCATGTTGAGTTGGATGACCATCAAGTCCATGTGTCAGGGGTGAGTGATTCTGATGTGGACACTCCTCTGTCTGCGACACCTGCACTGAGGGATCAGACACTCTTGGTTCCTCCGCCCGTGGTGGATCGGGACGCAGGGTCACCCTCCACACCAGTCACTGATGTGCCTGGGACATCACGTCGACGGGGGCATGTAGTCGTGCAGCCGCAGGCGGTGCCAACACAGCGAGGACCCCCGGTCCTTGGGTCCCGCAGGGGTCAAGCCCGGCAACGCGGTCGCCGCGCGCAACAGCTGTATACTGAATGGGAGCAAGACATGACTGCCAATTCCGAACGGCAGGGGGCAGCAATGGAGAACATCGCTGAGAGCATGGAGCGTGTGGCCCGATCTGTGCTCCCCCCTGCTAGGCAGGTGCTTCTCCAGCAGCAGGCGGCACGGTCCACGGCCCGCTCGCTCAGGCTGGGCATGGCGGCCTCAGACAGGGCACGCCAGGCTGAAATGTCGTCTCTGCATCAAGCAATTGCTGCTCACGCAGAGGCGCACATGGATGCCATGAGGGAGGAGTATGCTTCCCTCAGATCCACTCTGGGTGTCCTTATGATGTCCCAGAGGCAGCGGGTAGAGGAGAGGTTTGCAAAGCTTGAGTGTACCATCTCGGCTGAGCTACAGGCTTGCCGGGAGGTGCAGCGGTTGTCCAACCAGGCCTTGCAGGAGGAACTCCGTGTTACACGTGCTACCTTGCAAGAGGAAGCACGTGTATCACAGGAGGTTCTGCATGCAGACCTACGTCACATCGCCACACAGAACCAGGCTCACCCGTCCGGCAGACTTGCTGCCGACGAGGGGCAAGCTGCGGCTAGGCGTGGCCAGGCTACTGTGCCACGTCCTCCTTTCCAGGATGAGCCAGACTCGGACGACCATCTATCTCCCACATAGGTTGTGCTGTGCAGGCGTTGAGCCCATGGAGGTTTTTTTTTTGGCTCAGCATCATCGCATGTGGATGTTGAGCAGCACCCTGTACCTCCCCCCTCCTGGGTGCCTCCCCTCCCCCCCCGGGTCGTATGTGGCCATTTTTGATTTTTCCTCTAGTTTAGTTAGTTAAGTTTCTGTTTGATAGTTACTTTACATAGGTAATGTAGGTTTTCCATAGTTAGTGTAATTAGTTAATAGTTGATTTAGTTTAAAATTGCTAGTCTATTGTGCTTTCATGTGACGGTGCGGTGCTTTGTTGGTTTTGAACACTGTCTGTTCCAGCTGGGCCCTTCATGGTTGTCTTGTGTATGTGTTTGCTGCTTGGGTTCCTTGACTCACATATGCCACTCCTGCCTCCCTTATCCATGGGCTCGCAAGGATGGTTCGGTGTTACAGCATTTTACACAAGGGCATTGGACTGTCATATCTGTGGCATGTCTGGTGCTGTGTGACTTGTGTTGACACCCCTAGTGGGGATGATTTAGGTGTCATTGTCCACTGTTCAGCTTTTGCTAGATGGGGTGTATCATGATTAATGTGGACATTGATTGCTATGCATTGTGTAGTATGTTTCATTTCTTTCCTGTACATGTGCTTGTTGCAATTCATGCTGTAGATAGTGTTCCACACTTTGTAGGTGAAAGACGGACTGATGGTGTGATTTGTGATGTGACTCTCTGACATGGTCAAGTAATGAGATGCCTGATGAGACACACACAGATGACTTTGAAGCATTAATCATGTGTTACATGCCCTTTCTGCAGGTGGATGAGCCTCCAGAGCACCTTTGCCAGCAGACATGTCCCATTGGACGACGGAATTCTGGACCCGTTTGTTGGTGCCCACATGCACATGTGTGCAGAAGCAGAGGCACAGTGATTGCAGACCCACATCCTAGTACTGCTGACATGTTCCAAGGAACTCCAGGCAAGGTGAGCATCACAGGGGGGCCACAACACAGCAAAGCTTGCACCAGGCGAGTTGCACATGCAGGCTTAGTCACAGCACTGAGGGTGAGCTTAGACGAATATTGGTGTTGAAGCACACAATGCAGCTCAGATGTGTTTGTGGACTGATGGCTGCTGATAGTAGGGTTGTCTGGGACACATGCAGGGGCAGTGGCACATACCCTCCGGTACACCAAGGTCCATTGAGCCACTTGTATCAACCATGTAGCCTTCCGAGACATGGAAAGGGGCAGCTCACAGGGACATGCAGCAAGGGACATACTCGGGTGCAGTGCATGTCTTTTCCACGTACTTCATGATAAATGCACTGCCAACTTTGTTTCGGTCATGGTGGTACACAACTTGCTCTGTAGTCATGGCTTGCAATATGGGTCTGTCTGCTTACCCAGGGAACATTGCATGTTGTGTGAATTGTGACACATTGGTGTTCCATTTGCCACGCACCCAGCAGCGGCTGCCTTACTGCATTGACTGCGTATGACCCGTCACAGGGGTGATGTTATATATGGGTACGAAGCATCAACCACAGATTGTCTGTTTGTAGAGTAGTCTGTTGCTATGGGGCATGTTTGGTGTTGTGTTTTTGTGCAATTGGCACGTACAGGTTGTTGACTGTGTCTCTCTTTGCAGCATTGCAGTGCTCCTGTAACCGGACCTGAGAGTGCGCAGGCAGGAGGCCAGCACTCAAAACCAGAGCTAAGTGTCTTGTTGTTTTTCTTACAAACTGCTCTGCATAGGCTTGCTGGGGAGTGTACTGATGCATGGATGTATGTGTGGTTCAATTTGGTATGTTATTTTCTCCCTAATCACCCGTGATCCTATGCAATTTTGAAACCTGTACCCTCTACCCGGTGTTCCTGCTTCCCGTGCCTATCCAAGCAACGTTCCCTGACCCTCTTTCCCCACTGGGGTTGCGGATGCCTGTGTAAGCCCCGAACTTGCAGGCGCCAAAACCCTAGAGGGGGTGGTTGGTTCGTACCACTCCTGAGCCTGGACTACAGAAGGCCATGACAATGATGTCCAAGTCTGTTTGGATTGTGTATGTGTTCATGCAGGTTGTACATTTTCGTGCATTCCCTAGTTTCATGTGTCATTCCACCTCCCCTCTCCTGCCGCTCATTCCAGTCATCCAGTGTGTCAACACCTGTCCCGACTGCATATCCCTGAACCTCCTTCCCCACCAGGGTCTCAGGGGCCTGTGTGAGTTTGACCTTGCAGGCACCCGGGACATGGTGGGGGTGGTTGTTTCGTGGCACTCCCGCGCCTGTACAGGGGACCTCTGACAGTACACATCCATTCATGGTGCATCATCCTATGTCATGTACCACACATGTCTCACATCCTGTCGTGACATTGTTTTGCTGTGCTACCTTGGTTGTTGCATCATTGTGGTAGTACTTGGCCTTTGTGAGGTACTGCTACGTCAAGTCATCTACTGGAGGGTGTTTGGGTTCGTTTTTATGCCTTGGATTTTGTGTTTCGGAAATGAGTGTGTATTCTGAGGGTTCAGGCATCTTTTTACACACAAGGTGGGAGATGGTGACGAAGGGTTAAGGTGATCCTGTGGCCAGGTGGAATTGAGGTTTGGGGGCTCCATTACCCAGGTGCAGTTGTTCAGTGGGTCATGGTCATTTGTGAGGGAGGGGGGGGTTGTTGTTGATTGTTGCCTTGCCCTGCAGTGTGATGGGAACTCTGACATAGTAATGGTGGTATCCCATGTACATGTTGTGTTCTGCTGATCAATGCCTGTTCATGTGTTGTATTTTCCTTTCAGGTGCGAGGGGATAGTTGTGGTTTGACATGCTGGGGTGTACACATGGTGGATGTTCACATGTGATGTGTAGGGAACACTGATGGTCACTTGAGTGCACATGCATATGTGGAGTGCATGTCCTTGCAGAACCACACACTTGCACTCTGATGCACTACATGTACTCCCACCCTTGCATATACACGTGTACACTGTTTGCCTTCTGGTGCCCACTGTGTCCCGGCAGCACATGTTCTGTGACCGATCATGGATCCAGTACATGCCTGATTTGATGTTTGACGTGGTCTGTCACTTAGATGTGATGCTCAGGGTGTGCATCACACACAATGGCTGTTCACTGTGCTGTGCGCTGAGCAGTGTGATGCAGGAGTAGGACACTGCACACATGAGCTGCAGTGTTGATTTTGCAATGCATGATGTGCATGTAGACAGGCATTCATTGTGATGTTACGTCTACGACTGTTGTAATGCATTTGGAAATGACTTATTTTGGGTGGGAGGTTGTTGGTCTGTCATTTCATCTGATTCCGGGTCAGGCAGCAGTGTCCGATGCCACTGTGCATTTAGGACATGGCAATGTGTACCTTATCGTTACTGCATTGGTGTATGGGTATTGCGTGCCATGACATGTTGATGTTTGGGAGGGTTTGTGTGACATGACAGTGATGGCCATGGCCTGGTTTACAGGTGTGTGTGATGCACACCTTGCATGTCCGTGTCATCCGCTTCTCAGAGCAACTAGCTGGGGGTAGATTTCTCTCCGCAGCAGGGCCCTCCCCCTGGAACAGACTTCCGGCCTGACTTGAACTTGAGGGGAATCATCTCCAGTTCTGGAAGCACCTCAAGTCCTTCCTCTTTGCTTCTGCTTACTGTCTGCCTCTCCCTTGCAGAATTCTCCACTGGAACTGCACAGGAGCTGCAACTGGGCCACTCTCACCGACCTTGGTCCCTGGCCCAGCCACTCTCCACTTGCACTGCCTCCCTGGCAACCCCTGCACTGCAGTACTGTCTCTCTATCCCTACAGCCCTCCGTTCCCAGCACTTGTCTGCACTCACCGTTGTAGTTGCCACCAGGTGACCTATGTATTATTTTTTCGGGCTACTTCCCCAGTACTGGACTCCCCCCACCCTTCCCCTTGCACTTTTCCCATTCCCCCTACCCCTGCACTTGCACGATCCCAATGACACCTGGCCTAGTAGTACCGTTCTCTGTGTTCCCTTGTTCCCCCCTCCCTGCCTCATTGCGCCTTGGAATACTTGTGTATGGCCCATATCATGTCATATGTCATATGTGTGCCTTTTGGTCACACAGGATAGCTTGTGTTTAAGTAGCTAGGGATGCAGACGATGTGGCACTTCCATGGCAACTATCTCAGGGTGGTAAGGTTGTGACAGTTGACTGTCTCTTTGTCATCATCGATTGTCACCTGGTATGTGCCAGGCCTGTGTGCACTCCGCAGGGGTGGGAGTTTAGGTGAAAAATGTGGCCACAAGCTGGGTCCGGGCTTCCTCGCCACGTGCCCTGTCCCCTCCCATGGGCAGCGCCTGTGGTTGGGGATGTGGGGGCACCACCATGTCCACCGGGACGCCCTGCCGTGTTGCAACATTGTGCAGGACACATGCTGCCGCAATGATCCTGCACACTACTGGTGGTGCATAGAGTAGTTGCCCACCAGAGCGGTCAAGGGAGCGGAAACGTGACTTGAGCACTCCGAATGTGCGCTCCACTATGCCCCTGGTTGCAATATGGGCGGCGTTGTATCTTACCTGGGGTGGTGTGGTGGGGTTCCGGATTGGCGTCATCATGTGGTTGCTCAGAGGGTAGGCACTGTCCCCTGGGGAGATGATAATAGTTGAGATAATTAGGGTTTGGATATTTGTCTGTGTGTGACTTGCATGCATGTGCAAGGGCATTTGTACTGACCTAGGAGCCATGTGTCGCCATGCTGCCCAGCTTCCAGGGCCCGGCTCAGGGCGGACATTCTGTATATGAAACTGTCATGGGTGGAGCCAGGGTAGTTTGCATAGACAGAGGTGATGATTCCCTTTGCATCACATACCACCTGTACATTGATGGAATGCCAGTGCTTGCGGTTTCGGTAGATGTGCTCAATGGCCCTAGGTGGACGTAGGGCCACATGGGTGCAATCTATGGCACTGAGCACTTTGGGGAAGTGTGCCACCCTGAAAAAATCCAGGACAACGGCCTGCCTTTCTGCGGGTGTTCTGGGCATGTATATGTGCCTGCGGACTGAGGGGCGCGCTGTCATGATTGCCAGTACCTGGTGTAGGCAGCGTAACTGCGTGGCCTGTGAGACCCCCCCCACTATGGCAGTGGTCCGCTGAAATGACCCAGTGGCCAAAAAATGCAGGACATTGAGCACCTTCTCCAAGGGGCTCAATGCTTGGGAGCAAAGGGTGGGGGATGTGAGGTCATCTTCCCACTCCCTGACCAGGTCTAGGATGATATGGGGTGGAAACCTATACCTGCCATAGACCTGGTCGTCAGGCATCCCAAAAAGGCTTGTCCGTGTTGCGAAAATGCGTGCCCTGGCTATTCTCCTCCTCCTGCGGTGTCCCACGATCAGTGCAGCGACAAATGGGGCATTCATCGTAGCTGTATATACGCGTTTGTTGTTTGCGCGCACTTTTATGCTGTGCGCGGGGACGCTTCCGCCTGCCTTCGTGTGGCAGACGCGTTGACGCCTGTGCACGTCTTTTGCCGTGCGCGTGTTTCCCGTGATACGGTCCGAGTGTCATCACGTGTGATCGGAAGGGAGTGTGCGTACACGCAAGTGGCCTGGGTACGTGTGTTTCGGGGTGCCCGGGAAGTTCCACACGCGATTAGCCTGGGTACGTGTGTTCCGGGGTGCCGGGAACTTTCACACGCGATTGGTGGAAATCCACGTGTGTTCTGTCATCACGTGCAATGAGGGAAACACCTGCGCGCGTCACGTCACTTACGCGCATAGGCCCTTTCCTCGTATTACACGCGGACGTGCAGTTTTTCACGCGCGCTGAAATGCGCATGCACGTCTGTACGCGTCACGTCACAGGGTCGCTTGCGCTTTAGGGGCCTTCTGTCCAATGAAAATGCGTATGCGTGCAGACGCGCTTACGCGCTAAGGGCCTTTCCTCGAATTACACGCTGACGTGCAGATTTTTCACGTGCCAAATCACTCCGTATCAAGCTGGCCACGCGAAAACACACGGAAGACCACGCTCCTGCCCAGAAGGCCGAATCACTGCCCCCCAGTGCACCGAGCAGCCTCCCACGTGCCATCTGCTGCTGCCTGCCTGCCTGCCTGCCTGCCTGCTGCCACCGTGCCCTGCCATTTGGTGCCTGCACATCAGCCATCTGCAGGGGTCCAGTTGCTGTGTCCACCCCTGCTGGTACAGAAGACTCCCGACTCGAATAACATCGCTCCACAGCCCAGCCCCAGGACCCAGTTGCCCACCCACTCCTGCCCCTGGGGTTGCCATGTCGGGCACATCCACATCTGACCCCAGTGGCAACCCCCGGCCAGAGGGGCAGAGGGGCACCAGCTTCACTGCCACCGAAGTTGGTGTCCTGGTGGAGCAAGTCCTGGGGCAGTATGATGCCCTCTTTGGATCGTCCCGCGCCAACAGGGAAGGACGGGATAGGATCTGGGCCGACTGTGTGGTTGCCATCAACGCGGAGGGGGTGGCAACCCGCACCATCCAGAAGGTCAAGAAGCGCTGGGAGGACTTGAGGTCCAGGACCCTCATGAAGGCCCGGCGCCTCGTGGAGGGGGGCCGGGGCCGCATGAGTTCCATCCAGTTGAGGGTCCTGGAACGCGCACACCCAGCGCTCCACGCCCAGGTCCTTGAGAGGAAGACCCGTCTGGAGTTGAGCGGTAAGTGGCCAAGCATTGCTGTGTGAGACAGGGCATGTTGCAGTGTGCTGGTTGTCTGATACTTGCCTGCATGTGTGACATAGGCCATGTACGCATGTATGTGTGCAGGGACATCATGGGAATGCATGTGCGACCTGTAATGTGTGAACCGCACGGTTGTTGCATGTGTTTGAATGCGACATGGGGAGCCCTGTGCAGATTGCACACATGAGAGCATGGCAGTCTCTGTTCCTGGACATGGGTGGGGGCGAGGGATGGGTGCTGATGCCAGATACATATGTGGTATCCATGTCTGTGTGCCTGACCTGCGTGTCTGTGACTTGTGAGTGCCATGGATGCATGACACATGTCTGTGACAATGTACAGATTCACTGATGCAGCCTAGTCATCCTTGTATGCACTGTGATTGGGGTGTACGGGGCCAGATGGATGTGACTGAGGTGAAGTGTGTGCATGTGATAGGCATGACCCATGATGCATGTGAGTCCCATTACATTGTATGATTCGAGAGTCCATTGGACATGCATTGAAATGTCCATGGCACGCACCATGACTGTCACTGTGTGTGTTTTGACTGGACTGACACATGTGTTGTGGTGTGACATGATGGAAGTGTACTTTGACAGTGGCACTCATCTGCTATTGCTTCCTGTCTAGGGGACCATTGTACAGTACCCTGATGCTTGTGTTCTATGTCTCCCTCTACGCAGCGGCTAGTGAAGGAGAGGGTGGAGACGGCGCTGTGGAGCAAGGCGGCGGGGATGCCCCCACGGCTGCAGCGGAAGGGGTGGGTGAGCCCCCACAGGGGCCTGCTACTGCGGTAGACGGTGAGGAGCCATCCAGGTTGATGGTTTCCACAGAGGAGAAGGAGGCCGCCACTGAGGCGCACATGGGGCCTGGTGGGGGCATCCCTGCTGGTGCAAGTGGTGCAGTCCAGGGGCAGGGGCAGGAGACAGCACAGGTCACCGTGGAGGGGCCTGTGCATGTCGCTGTCCCTGAACCTGTGGGTGCACCACCTTGCACCAGCAGGGATGCCCCGTCCCAGGCCCGTCCGCAGGTAGAGGGGATGTCCATGTCATCTGACTCCCCTCCACCTGCGGACGAGGGGACCCCTGGCCGTGTGGAGAAGGTCCTGATTGGGGTCGCGATGCGCATGGCTGTGATTCGTGATGCCGTGCGTGCTTCCCAGGAGGAGCACGCACGTCATCACGAAGAGCACCGTGCCGACGTGGCCCAATTGGGATCGGCCATGTTCGGGGGTTTCCTGCATGTGTCGGCCAATCTGGCGGCCCTCTCCTCCTCTGTGGAGACTATACGCCAGTCGTTCTCCTTGCCGTCTTCCGGCCCAGATGCCACCAGGGCCCCCTGTGGACCAGCCCTGACCAATGCAGCCAGCTCGGTGGGGATCCCATCCCTGCCACAGTCGGGAGTCAGAGGTCCAGCAGGGGTGGACAACACAGCAACTGGACCCCAGCAGATGGAGGATGTGACGGCATCATCGGGCAGGGCACGTGCACGACGGCGTCGGTGGTTTCCATCATCCTGGATGCCGTCGTGCTGGCAGAGGCAGTGGCGTCGGAGGCAGCAGCAGGCTCGACGTGGGAGGCATCATGGCTCGGGGCCATCAAGATCAGAGGGGCAGGCATCGGCCGGAGGGCAGGAGAACCCTGGGATGGTAGTGTCTTCCGTGTGGGAGCAGTTGGTCCAGCGGATAGGTGCGGAGCGGCAGCGGGTGGAAGAGGAGCGGCTCACCATGGTCAGGGCGGAGTTCTCCATGCGTCGGGCGTTGAGGCGGGCTGAGTGCCTCGAGGAAGCTCGCAGGGAGTTTGAGGTGAACATGGGGTTACCCCTGCGAGACCTCGGGGCCAGGACAGAGTCCCGCCTCCAGGACATCGACATGGAGTTCGATGATGCCCTGGCCGGCAACATCACAGAGTGAGCCGCAGGACTTGCCCGCTGCCATTGTATATAGTTCTATAGTTAGTGGTAGGTTTCCTTTAAATTATTTTTTTTTTATTTGGTTGCGATTGGACAATGCGCCACTTTTTTGTATATAGTTCAGTTTTTAGTTAGTTGACATAGTTAGGTTTCATTTGGTTGGGCTCATGGACCCGGGATTGTCTTGTATATAGTTCTTCTATGGATTTTTGGATTTTTTGGATTTTTTTCATGGACATTCATCTTCTTTTTGTTGTTTTGCTTTGTGGTTTTTCTAATTTCATTTCCATTCTTGTTGATTTTCAATACATTTTTATTTTCATCCTTCAATGTGTCGTATCATCTCATTACTTTCATGCATGTCATGTTGGGTGTTTTAACATTCACTTGCAGCCATTGTGTGTGACAGACATGTGTTCATTTGCATTATTTACATTGGGTGTGTAACATGTAATTGCCTTTGATATATGGGTGGATGTGATAGTTGGTTGGGCCTTTTGGCAGGGGAGGATGGCCATTACGGACATGATTGGGGATTGTTGGGACCCAGGTGCAGGGGGGCATGGATGGGACATGGGTGGGGGCCTGCTGGCAGGTGCCCCACAGTGCTGGGGGGTGGGGGTGGTGGGGGCATGGATGGGACATGGGCGAGGGCCTGGTGGAGGGTGCCCCGCAATGCTGGGGGGTGGGGGTGGTGGGGGACATGAGTTGGACATGGGTGGGGGCCTGCTGGCAGGTGCCCCACTATGCTGGGGGGTGGGGGTGGTGGGGGATATGAGTTGGACATGGGTGGGGGCCTGCTGCCAGGTGCCCCACAGTGCTGGGGGGTGGGGGTGGTGGGGGACATGAGTTGGACATGGGTGGGGGCCTGCTGCCAGGTGCCCCACAGTGCTGGGGGGTGGGGGTGGTGGGGGACATGAGTTGGACATGGGTGGGGGCCTGCTGGCAGGTGCGCCACAATGCTGGGGGGTGGGGGTGGTGGGAGACATGAGTTGGACATGGGTGGGGGCCTGCTGGCAGGTGCCCCACAGTGCTGGGGGGTGGGGGTGGTGGGAGACATGGGTGGGGGCCTGGTGGAGGCTGCCCCTGGTGACTGGGGAGGTGGGGGTGCTGGGAGACATGGGTGGGGGCCTGGTGGAGGCTGCCCCTGGTGACTGGGGGGTGGGGGTGCTGGGAGACATGGGTGGGGGCCTGGTGGAGGCTGCCCCTGGTGACTGGGGGGGTGGGGGTGCTGGGAGACATGGCTGGGGGCCTGGTGGTGGGTGCCCCTGCACTGCTGGGGGGTGGGGGTGGTGGGGGACATGGGTGGGGGCCTGGTGGAGGCTGCCCCTGGTGACTGGGGGGGTGGGGGTGCTGGGAGACATGGGTGGGGGCCTGGTGGAGGCTGCCCCTGGTGACTGGGGGGGTGGGGGTGCTGGGAGACATGGGTGGGGGCCTGCTGGCAGGTGCCCCGCAATGCTGGGGGTGGGGGTGCAAGGGGACATGAGTTGGTGATCATTGGTGCAAGGAGACATGTGCCTTTGCTGGGGGGCATGCCCATGTTGGGTGGGCTGCCTGCGGGACATGACCAGGGATGCAGGGTAGTCCCCTGTGGTGTGGGCTGCCTGCAGGGGCCGTGGAGGGTGTACAGGGAACACCTGGGAGGACACACACTGGCAAATCACATGTAGGACGCCCCGGCACCCCTGAAATACACGTACCCTGCTGAAATCGCGTGTAAAACTTTGTGCGCACCCCTGTAATACCCGCACGCAGCCCAATCGCGTGTGAAACTTTGCGCGCACCCCTAATACCTGCACACAGCCCAATCGCGTGTGGAACTTCCCGCGCACCCCTGAAATACACGCGCCCAGGCCAATCGCGTGTGGAACTTCCCACGCACCCCTGAAATACACGCAGCCAGGACAATCGCGTGTGGAACTTCCCGTGCACCCCTGAAATACACGCGCCCAGGACAATCGCGTGTGGAACTTCCCGTGCACCCCTGAAATACACACGCCCAGGACAATCGCGTGTGGAACTTCCCACGCAACCCTGAAATACACGCGGCCAGGCCAATCGCGTGTGGAACTTCTCACGCACCCCTGAAATACACGTAGCCCGCTCCCCCAGGCCCGATCGCGTGAGAAACTTCACGCGAACCCCTGAAATACACGTAGCCCGCTCCCCCAGGCCCGATCGCGTGAGAAAGTTCACGCGAACCCCTGAAATACACGTAGCCTGCTCCCCCAGGCCCGATCGCGTGAATAAGTTCACGTGAACCCCTGAAATACACGTAGCCCGCTCCCCCAGGCCCGATCGCGTGAATAAGTTCACGCGAACCCCTGAAATACACGTAGCCTGCTCCCCCAGGCCCGATCGCGTGAATAAGTTCACGTGAACCCCTGAAATACACGTAGCCCGCTTGCCGTGCTGGTACAGGGTTAGCGCAGCCCTTTGCGCTGGATTGGGGATTTTGATGGCTTTTCCCTGCGCGGAAGGCGTTCTTGGGGGCGTAACTGGCGCTGCTGCAAGGTCGCTGCGCCACTGTGCGCCACGGCTGGTTTTGGTGGCTGGAATCCATGAATACGCTGTGCGCGGAAAGGGGTTTTGGCGCACGCGGCTGGCGCAGGGATTCGCACGCGCACACTGTGCGCCAGCCGCGTGCGCCACTTGTGCGCTGAATTCTATGAATTACCCCCTAGATGTGCATAATAAAGACCGCCAAGTGGCTGTAGTGTGCTAAACAGGACCACCTTACATTACACTTCTTTGAATATATACAATTACTAGGGGTTACTTACCCACCACAGTGATGGGCTTGCCTGGCTGGCTAATGGTAGCTTTGCTAAAGCCTGGCTGGAGTGGATACTTGAACAGCAACCTGCCTGCAAAAACAAAGAAAGTAAACATGACGAAAAACCCAATAAACACAGTGGGCCTCATTACAACTCAGGCGGTAAGGGGTTTACGGCGCCGTAAACAGCGCCGACCCTTACCGCCTGAGTACAAGGTCCCTTAGCGCCATGGCGGATTTAACACCTGCTTTTAGCAGGTGTTAAAATCCATGGCGCTAAGGGACCATGGAGTTAATTACGCCACCGTAATTTACGGTGGCGTAATTAACGCCTTCCCCACTCCCATTATGCCCTATGGGTCAAAAATGGGAATGGGGAAGGGTAAATGGGGATTGGGGACTTACCGCCCCGCCAAACTCGGAATGGGGCGGTAAGTCCGCCAACCACCATGGCGTAAACATAGTTTACGCCATGGTGGTAAAGTCACGGCCCAGGCGGTAACTTACCGCCTGGGTCGTAATGAGGCCCAGTATGTATCATGTAAATACATTGCAGGGCTTGTAACAAAGATGTGATGAGCACCACGTGTATATCAAGCATCACCCAATAACTAGGGGCTAAACCATAGTTAGTCTGTCACAAAAAAGGAGTAGAGCATCTAGGACCATGAAAGCTGTGCACCAGCACCGCACCAGTAGCCAGGCAAATAAATGATATCTTCCCTGGTGGTAACTGGTAACTAGCAAATGGTTGGAAATCTACCAGAGGCACAGCAATCAGCATGGCGGGCTGAATAATCAGAGCCAGAGATGGAAGTGTAATATAAATCATTGCTAAAGAAAGAAAGAGTATCCATGAAACAGGCAGTTTAAATGTATGTTAGGCCTGGGCTATGTGACTGGGGGGTGCCACTATTGTACTTTTTTAATAGACGTATTGCAATTGGTTGTTGTATTGCTCCACACCCCCAACAGTCTGACTTCACCCAGGCCCCAGTTCGCGCCCATTGGCACCCGTCCCAACTCTTCCTTTTAACACTCACCAAGCGGCAGAAAGTGGCCACCTCTATTGGCACGGTCATCATCAGCGGGTTCAATAACTCAACGGCCATGGATGGCTCTGCTTTTAAAGTGTTAATACCCCTGTGCCTTCAGGCCAGTATTAAAGACCCAATAGCTTGTCCTGCCCAAATCCATCTACCCACATTTAGCAGACAATGGGCCTCATTACGACGTTGCCAGAGTCATTTTTTTACCGGCACCTGGCAATGGGGATGTACTGGGGCATTCCAGCCCCGGCGGACCTGGTCCATCTCCATTGATGGGTGCCGGTAATAATTACTCCCCATTGCCATTGAGCCCCGCAGGGGAGGTCGGATGCACCAGCACCATTTGGAATGGTGCCAGTGCATCCGACATGCTCTGCTCGCAGATGCCGGTACGCCTGCCAGGTCACACCTGGTGGGAGGAAAGGCACCTGCGAGCAGAACTCATAGTTTGCCGGTCCGGTAGTAACGGCGCTGGTAGTTTATCAGTACCGTTACTACCAGACCGGCAAACTTGTAATGAGGCCCAATGGCTTAATACATTGCTCCCTGTTTTTTTTTTTTTTGGGCTATTAGGTGCCGCTTTAAGCCAAAACTATTGCACTCAAATACAGATAGGGAATGGTAAATGAGGAGGGACACAAAGCTTGTAGGTGTTGTTTGGTTATTTGCCCACCCATTGACTGCCTATGGCCATGCTAACCCCTATAACCATATCCACCCAGTTCCTGCCCCTCTCCGCACAAAACACCTATTTATGGGAACTCTTTGAGCTTGCTTTAATCAAGCCTTACCATCAAACTCTGCAGTGTTTTCTCAGAGCAGCCTTCAAGAGTTAAGGACTTAATTGGAGCTGTAAACGTGCAAATGGTGTAATAAAAAATGTCTTAGACAGGTCTGGCTTCAGTCACTATGTGTGTCATTCACTGAAGTCCTGTTAAAAACTGGCATTGGGAAAGCCAACAGTTTTGGCTTATGTATAAGTATTAGGCATTTGCCAGGCACTGCTATTATATGCCCATGTCGCACCATTGTGCAGCTACTACCATCAAAGCCAGTTAATACCACGACAGGGCCTTTCCCATACCAAACACAAAAGCCCAAACTGTTGGCATTACCAATGCGTGTTTAAGAATGCTCCCATCTCCCAAATGATCATCTCTCTGCAGTGTGATAATTGCTCCACAACACTGTCCTGCCTAAATGAAGGGTGGCAGCGGATGGTAGAGTATAAGGGCTTTTTTTTCTGGCTTAATCAAAAGGGCCAGTACTTACCGCCTTCCCCATTCCCATTATGCCCTATCGGGCAAAAATGGGAATGGGGAGGGCAATGGTGGCATGGGGAATTACCGCCCCGCCAACCTTGGAATGGGGTGGTAATTCCCCATTCCGCCATGGCGGACTCCGGCATCGACCATGGTGCTAATAGCACCATGGTTTTCCGCCGGAGTCCTAATGAGGGCCAAGGACTTGGAAA
Organism: Ambystoma mexicanum; assembly: GCF_040938575.1. NCBI lineage: Eukaryota > Metazoa > Chordata > Amphibia > Caudata > Ambystomatidae > Ambystoma > Ambystoma mexicanum. The sequence continues at coordinate 727,673,546 of NC_090925.1, forward strand.
ATGGAAGGTTCGAAGACCCTTTATCGGCATAGTGGTGCTGTGCTGTGGTGTGTCCTGACATTTTAAATGAGTGCTTTGCTCCTTGTCCGTGCATCCCAATAGACATTATACAATAGTAGGAACATATGGCATCACATAGAATGTGCGCGTCTCCTCTGTGTGCTGCATATGGCAGTGCATTGAGGAGGCCTCAGTCTTTCCTCGCCTCGCAGTGCTGACCTTGGGCCTCTCCAGGGCTCCCTTATGTGGGCAGGATGGGGGCACACGGAGGCATCGATAAAGGACCCAAAGGCATAAATGGTATCATCGAAATGTCTACAGTACATATCGGTACAGAGGGTAGAGTTTGCTTGAGTATGCTCTAGGCTGAATACCCACCCTCGCGGCTTCCCTCCATGCAGAGGCCTGAACCCATTTCCCATCATTCTAACACATTGGGATGGCTGGGGAATCTCGAGTCCCTCCTGATCAAAAAAAAAAAAAACAATGAAACCAAAACCAAATTGTGTAATATACAGAAGAAAAGGTTGTCAAAGACAGCACTTTTCCCGATGCATTAGAATGAGTTTTGCATCATTTTGACATGAGACCACCTGGAGCATGCACAGGGAAGGGAATACATACGATGAGTATTATCAACGGGATCCCTGGTGCACCCTTTGCCCTGTAACATGTCGCAGTCGCACCCTACATTGTACATGTTTGACACTTATCATCAGTGCCTGTCACGGGGCCATATTTTCACGGATCAGAGATCCGACGGAGATTTGTGTATGCCCTTCAAGGCTTATATTTCATACTTTGCTTTTGTTGTTCCCGAAGCCTGGACGCGAACACCGGTCCTCACGATGAAAGTCGAGAGACTTGCACACTATCAGGATACAAGTGCATGTCTCTGTTGGTAGTGCTCGCTGTAGAAAACATTTAGGCACTATTTGCCGGTTTAAAGGATGCGCACATTTTATGCTATGCAAGTAGACAGCATCATAGGAAACATTCCTCTTTTGCGTTATTTTCCAGCTGTGTATAACTAATTTATTTCCTGTAAAGGAAATGGTTATGTATGGGGGCGAGGGAGGGTTTAGAACATTCTCCCGCATTCGCCGAAGCCCGCCCCCTGTTGGGCAGAATGTTATGTTATGTTAAAGGTATTTGTACTGCGCACCGTTACCAACGGAATTGGTCCCCAGGCGCTTGGTACCCAAAGATCTAGGGTGACCAGATTTCTAAAACGAAAAACCGGGACGACCAAAAACATAAAAGAGGGACTACCCAGTTGCAGCCCACCAATTACGGGCCCTCCCTAAACATGCCCACACAACCACCACCCAATCATATTTCCAGCACTTCTCCTTTTTATAATAACCTCTATATGATCCCATTTGTGCAGTTTTGTCTGTGAATCTTGAGATGTTAATTCAAAACAGGCGTTTGCTCTAATTGATATTACATGGCTTGCTGTACAATCATTTCCAAGCCAGCCTCTGTGGCACAGTCATTTGTTATAACTTGTACCTGAAAGGTTGGGGGTTCGAGCCAAGCCTCCAACTTCAAAATTCTGAAAGCGCTGTGTAAAATAACTAAAATTTTAATTACAGTAGCCACCCAACCATGCAAACCCTGGACGGGGTTTCTAAAATAAAAAAAACTCCAGGACCTCGGGACAGAGGTTGATTTCCCCGGACTGTCCCGGGAAAACCGGGACGTCTGGTCACCCTACAAAGATCCCAAAATGCTGCTCCAACACACCAGCGGGAAGTCTGAAGTGAGTAGGTGGGAAAGTAGACTGATAGCGACCGCTGCAATGTTGGTCAAAAGGGATCTGGTTGTCAGATGGGTTTCTGGTGACAGTCCAACAGTGGGGATCTGGGAGTTGGGAATGGAGAACTGCTCCAGCAGGGAAAAGACAACAGTAGAAGAATGAAGGGCAAATACGCTAGAATCTGGGGGAAATGGGAGGAGTACGCAGAGTAAAGGGGGCGTCATCTACAGGAAGGCATTATATGGCTGGAGGGACAAAACACAGACCAGGGGTGGGGATGAAAAAGAACGTGGGGGGAAAAGGGGGGTGGAGGGCACGGCAATTCACATTGTGTAAGGTTGTGTTGTTTTGAACCTTGTTTATTGTTTGTGAAAACACTAATACACAGAGTTGATTAAAAAAAAAAATGACAGAGCTTCTAAAAAGAATGAAAACTGATGGCAGTTAGAAGCCGTCCCTCCATTCCCCTATGCACCTGTGCGATTTCCGATACAGCATTCATACACCTGCTTTTTTTGTGGGGTCAGAGGACCACAGAGCACCCCCCACTTCTCCACTCCGATCTGTATATTTCTCCCCCTTTTTATATTTATTTTCTTGGACAAAGAGAATATGAACCTTTGACAATTTAAATTGCCTCAAGACCATTGACCTTTTGTTTGGGGAGTTCAAGCCCTTTACATTCAGAGACCCTATTAATATCCCACTAACGCTTATCTATCATATACAGAATGCGATATATAGTGCCCACACAACCTAATTGTGGGTTGAAAAGGACATTTTCATCCAAACTTACTCCCCTAGTCACGACCCCTCCTCCACAGCTCAATGACCGCTTCTTTACTTACCCATTGAAAAGATTGCTCTCCAGTAGATACCACTGAATCATTCACCCCCTTCCCTCTCCCCTCCCCGCCAGATCATCCCCCAGGAGCATCCGTGGCACACTAGAGAGACGCCCTAGCAGAATTAGGGCCAACAAGAAGAGATCCCTTGCCCACCATTTCAACAATATTGTATAGACACACATGCTTGATCCACCATACCCTCTGAACAACAAAACAACTTAGAAATAGAAAAAGGAGGTGAATCGGAAAACCGTTTGCTTCCACTGCCCCCGCACCCCAATGCATTGAAGACCTCAACTTACAAACAGTAAACAGACAAGGCAAGGCATAACATTTCAAAAACTGTGCACTCCCTTATCGGGTACAGAACATAGAAGAAAAAGGCAGCCAGTCCTCATGGGGTATTGAACCTGTGGAATTTCCTCCAGCCTGTGAAGCGACCACTTCTTGGCTGTGATTTTTGGATTACACGTTCCGGGCCGTTCCCTGTGTTGCTGCACCCAGGTCTGCTGTGCGATCTTCAAAAGTAAATTTTCAAAGGACTCGTCTGCTTCTTCCCCAGAGATTACATGATATTCCTCGCGTTTGTACTCAAAGTTCTTTGAAAAAGGGAATCCCCCGAATTACCGAACATCTTTCTCCTGTAACCATTGCACTCCGGAGTTCTTTTAGTAGTGGTCATGGCTGATTGGTTCTGGTAGACATGCACTCGTGACCCATCAAATTCTATGGGCCCTTTCTCTCCTGCTTTCTGAACAATATTCACCTTCTGCTTGTAGTCATGACATTTTGCCAGACCGGACATCGGGCCATTCAGGGGCCCCCTCCCCGATAAACCCAAATGTGATCAGTGGCACGGGGGAGAGGTCATCAAAGAGGCCATTGACAAGTTCCAACACTTGCTTTTCCAATGTGACTGCCTACTCCTTCATGCCCAGGATGTGAATATTAGAAGCCACCATCTTTCCTGGCTGGGTATCAGGTGTGCGCAGTGTGTTTCTGGAGGCTGAACTGGTTGGAGACTCTGCGTTGCAACTGGGAAACCTGCAGTGCTCTTTCTCTTTCATCACTTCAAGGAGGAAGGAGGAGTACTAAAACCCACACCGGTGTGGAGCGCGTGTTGTACGCAGTGTGTTTCTGGAGGCTGGAGACTGCGTTGGAACTGGGAAACCTGCAGTGCTCTTTCTCTTTCATCACTTCAAGGAGGAAGGAGGAGTACTAAAACCCACACCGGTGTGGAGCGCGTGTTGTACGCAGTGTGTTTCTGGAGGCTGGAGACTGCGTTGGAACTGGGAAACCTGCAGTGCTCTTTCTCTTTCATCACTTCAAGGAGGAAGGAGGAGTACTAAAACCCACACCGGTGTGGAGCGTGTGGTGTACGCAGTGTTTTTCTGGAGGCTGGAGACTCTTCGTTGGAACTGGGAAACCTGCAGTGCTCTTTCTCTTTCATCACTTCAAGGAGGAAGGAGGAGTACTAAAACCCACACCGGTGTGGAGCGCGTGTTGTACGCAGTGTGTTTCTGGAGGCTGGAGACTGCGTTGGAACTGGGAAACCTGCAGTGCTCTTTCTCTTTCATCACTTCAAGGAGGAAGGAGGAGTACTAAAACCCACACCGGTGTGGAGCGTGTGGTGTACGCAGTGTTTTTCTGGAGGCTGGAGACTCTTCGTTGGAACTGGGAAACCTGCAGTGCTCTTTCTCTTTCATCACTTCAAGGAGGAAGGAGGAGTACTAAAACCCACACCGGTGTGGAGCGTGTGGTGTACGCAGTGTTTTTCTGGAGGCTGGAGACTGCGTTGGAACTGGGAAACCTGCAGTGCTCTTTCTCTTTCATCACTTCAAGGAGGAAGGACGAGTACTAAAACCCACACCGGCACGGAGCGTGCAGTGTGCGCAGTGTGTTTCTGTATTCCTGTGGGATTGGGGGATCACGGGCCTACGACTCTGCCAAGCTCAATTGCTACTAAAACAAAAGGTATTGCCTCCTATTGCTTGCTTGACAGTGTGCAGCATAAAAAGTGTTTCATGTGGACTATAAACCTGCTGAACGGTAAATAAGGGATGTTCACTAAACACAACAAGTACGCAAAACTGTGGTCCTGGGATGTTATCCCTGTTTCCTGGTGGTCGGGGTAAATAAGGGATGTTCACTAACCACAACAAGTACGCAAAACTGTGGTCCTGGGATGTTATCCCTGTTTCCTGGTGGTCGGGGTAAATAAGGGATGTTCACTAACCACAACAAGTACGCAAAACTGTGGTCCTGGGATTTTATCCCTGTTTCCTGGTGGTCGGGGCGGGGAGGCCCTGTCCCTTCTCTACAGTTCAGGCGGCCACAGTCATATACATCAATTAAGCTTTATCCAACAACTTGCTGGGAAAGGTGGCGCCTAGGTGGAAGGGCCAAAGGAAAGGCAATCAGATGGCAAAAACTGTGGGAAAAGCGAACAACCCCACTGGGCCCACTTCCACCCGGTCCCCCTCTCTCCCTCCGCCCCATCCCCCTCGAGTCCCAAGTGCGAAAATGACTGACTACTTTTAGCCAACTGATAAGTATGCAGTTATCGGCCAAAGTAACCTGGTAGGGGGGCAGCCAGTGCAAAGGAGACTTCTATGAGCGATTATGGTGGCATTGATAATAACACCCTACCGGCCCTATGTTACTCATTGCAAAGAGCAGCAGCCGCCTATGTATCTCTCCCCTCAGTGAATATAGACTTGCCCACGAGTTCAGAGTTAAGTGAGGCTACGAAACCCATAGCAGGGGCAGACCAGTGGTTACTGACTACATGCACAAGGGGATTTGAATCCTATCGGTGATCCCGGAGGTTTCAACTGTGGACACGTCAATTAGCTCACAAGAAGTGGAGATAACAGTGCAACGACTATCGAACACCCCAGTACTTTTTTCCACTGATATGTCGGGTACACAGGGTTTGTCTGGTGCTCAGCAGACCAGTTTTCAACATGAGCTCATCCCCGACATAAGTTCTATATCTGGGACCCCAGTGCCCGCAGATGGTGTGATTCACTTCGCCGTGACAATCTTACTCAAACTATGTGGTGTAATCCTGGAAGAAGTGAAAAAACAAGGGGTGGCCATAGCCACAATGGACAAAAGAATGCAGGACACAGGAGCTGGCCAACCTCCAACGAGCCAGAACATTTTGCCCCTCGGCCATTTCTCTCTCCTCGGCGGGGCGAGGCATCTCCAAGGAGGTGCCAGTGGCCGTTTCAGAGGTGGAAGAGCAAGTAGACAACATAATGGTGGTGTCACTGTACAAGACCAGAAAACAAGAGAGACTGGCAAAGCGAGCTAGGCTTCGAAGGAGGGCCTGCGATAACAATTTACCAGTTATCGCTGAGATACCTGATCCCATGAATTCTAGATATATTACAGCAGACTCGGTACAGGCTGAAGCTATCAAAGACCCAATTATTATAAGCCATACGAGGAGAAGGAAGGGAGTGGGCAAACTGACTAGCTGGCTGTTGGATAATGTGCAGAATGCTGTCCCCGATCTAAAATCTGGAAAACCCCTATCCATAGTGGTGGGTCACAATGACGCTACTATTGGCCCTATAATTACTCCACAGCATGAAGTGGTCTGCCCTGATAACAGAGCCGCCACTACCCACCCCCAGCCCACCACTATCCTCTGCCCTTCCCCTCCTGCTTCCCCTCCCCCCTAACAGAGAGTGACCCTAAATCATACACTATCGGTCATTGACCCACTACTTTTACAGAGAAAAGAACCAACAGATCTGACATTCTGAGTCTGTGCAAAAATATTCCTGCATTATGTGTATTGACAACTGCCGACAGTTTTGTTGAGCCAGTGGACTTACAGGGTGAAAGTTTTGTACAGGTACACTGTTCTACTACTGATGTGCCTGCTCTTATACTTAGCCACCTGGGGTCCATTCAAAAGGCTGGGATCATTGTTGATGATGTCACTCATGTTACTATCATGGGGGGTGGGGAGGCAGAGAGCATTCCCACCCCCAGTAAACAAGCCAACATGCCAGCCAAAGAACTGGCTACGGAGGATGCCAAGGGCTGGGAATGGTTTAGAACATTTCTGACACAGCAGATGACTGAGACCAGATGACCCCTGAGGGTGTTAAGCTGGAAAACCAGAGGCCTCTGCCATGTATTAGATCCCAAGGGTTCACTTAACTGTCTAACAGAGTTTGAGGTCTTGTTTTTGCAGGGAACATGGTTTACGGCAGGAATACAATTGGGGGATTTTATTATGTATCAGCATGCAGCCACTAATGGTGCGAAGGGCCGACCCTCTGGGGGTCCGGCAGTGTCAATTAAACAGTCAGTTCCCCTGTCAAGTGTAAAGATCATTCTGAGTACCCCCCATGTGCTAGCAATAGAGGTAGCAATAAAAACCAGCCCATATACATTGATATGCCTGTTAATTAACATCTATGTCCTGCCCGATTCAGTACAGCTCGCGGAGCACCATGGGATACTTCATGCGATGTGGACTGAATGGATGCTGGGGGATAAGCACAAATGTATTCTCCTGGGGAGAGATTTCAATGCTGCCTATATTGATCATGAACTAATTGCCCAATATAAATGTGTAAAATCCAAATGTGTTATGACAAAACCGAGAAGGAATAAGAAGGGAAAGCAGTGGTTGGATTGTCTGCATGAATGGGACCTTCTGATGTACAATGACCGTACAGTGGGTGACAGCCCTGGCCACAGTACTTGGATTAATGGCACTAAAGCTTCAACCCTGGATTACTTCTTCGAGAGTAATATGTGCCCTGAGTGAGTTATATCTTTAGAATCCGTTCAGACCACATTTAGCGATCACCACATGCTGATACTAACACTTGATTTGGGAAATCCCATAGAAAGACAGTACAGGGTTTAGGGCCTGGTGGTGAATCATGGGGAGAATAGGATTTGCTGGACACAACACAACCTAACCAAAAGTAGTGAGGCAGTAAATCACCTGGTAAAATCTGAGTTGGACAGGTTTGCACAGCTAGGGGTAGATGAGATGGGAAGTTATTTGAAGAAACTAGCATACCAAGCAGGATCGAGCACAGTGCACTGTGTGGCCCTCTATGGAGCAGAGGAAGGTAAACCTTTTGATGCCGAAATTAGAGCTGCCGAGCGCCACATGAGACACCAGCTCTGAAACGCCAGGGGGGGCTGGGAGAGAGTGGCATCCGTGAGGCGCGAGTTAGGCATATCAAACGAGAATACAAGAAATGGCTCTGGAAAAGGAGGCACTCAGAGCTAAATGCACAATGGCAGAAAATGTTCGCAGTGCTCTGCACAGGCCAAATTAGACCAATCTGGCAAATATTGTCCCAGGCAAAAGGCAGTACGAGGCACGCAGTGCTTAACCCTATAGCAGAGCCTGAATGGATTCATTTCATAGGGTCCAAATAGGCTGCTGCAGGGGAGACAGACAGGAGAAATTGAATCCGTGCCTTGGATCTGCACCCTAGCTGGGTGGGCATACATGAGGCTATAGTGGGCCTGATAGGCTCTCGGGTGCCAGGCCCTAGTGGGGTATAGAATGTGGTGCTGAAAGAAGTTCCCGATGCTTGCGCTACAATGATAAAGGTGCTGTTTGACAAAGTGTGTGCAGAGAGGAGAGTTCCTGCTTCCTGGCAGCAGGCGATTCTCCTACCTGTATACAAAAAGGGAGACAGGCTATGCCCATAGAACTATAGGCTCCTATCTCTGCTCAGTGTACCTGGGAAACTATTTTACAATTTTGTATTACAAGCCCTGCAGCATTGGGCAGATGAAAACAACATATTACATTGTACCCAAACAAGCTTTTGACCTGGCTCAGCAATAACACATAACATCAGAGTGATGGATGCGCTGATTAGGGACGCCTCCACCAAAGGTAACCCGGATTTGTATATAATATATGTGGATTTCAGTGCCGCATTCAACACTGTTTGTCGCCGCAGACCATAGCAGAAATTGCGCAGCTATGGTTGCCCTGAATGGTTGATCTCAATACTGAGTCTTCTCCATCAGAACAGCAGCGTGCGAATAAGGCCAACCAGTGCTGGTTTATTGTCAGTGGCCATGGAGATTAACAGAGGTCAGACAAGGGTGTGTCTTGGCTCCCTTGTTGTTTAATTTATGTTTGGCCGATCTCCCGGCACACTTACTTGCCATAACGGGCTGCTCTGTTAAAATGGGTGACACTGTCATTGCCAGCCTTCTCTATGCAGACAACCTCATTGTGTTGGACCGCACTATATGTGGAGTAAAACATAAGTTTACAGCCCTCACGGAATATGCAAAAGAAAATGCATTGGTTATTTATACCGCTAAAAAAAAAAGATGGTCGTCTCCAGTAGGTCATTTTGCAAAGTAAACATCAGAACTGTCTCACAAACTATTGAATATGTCCCAATTTACCTGTATTTAGGTATACCTATGCAGGCAGACTAATTATAGACCGATTATTGCTGGCAAAGAAAGCAAAGCCAACCAACTTACTGTTTGCTATCAATAAATTTGCAAACCACACTGCGGGCTATTCTATTGAGGGTATTATCAGATTATACAAACAAAGCTTAGCCCCTTCAATATTGTATGGTCTTGAAGTCCTTGCTTTGCCCGACTTAAGATGGTTTAACATAATTGAGGGTTTCTTATGGAGGACGTTCCTGACGCTGCCCCGTCAGCACAATGTCTTACCTCCGTCTGGAGTTGGGCCTTGTGTCCTTACGTAGCCAGGCTTTGATCGGAAGAGGCATGCTTTTCATTAAGATGAGAACTGGTTTTAAGTGCCCACTTCTGAAAACCTTGGCCGAAAAGCCTGGGACAAGGTGGACATGCAACACTAAGGGGGGTGACTTTAACAAATTAAACGAGGCATGTTTTTCCATGTTTGAGTGGCATCCAGACTTTGCACGGGGCACAGGGTTTGAAACATTGAGGTTCCTGTTTAAGAACAAGTTACAGCAATGAGACTGGATAAACAATTATACTCACCTAGCAACGCTACACAATTACAAGTATCTTGAGAATATTGTGCACAGTTATCTCAAGACCCAGTATTATCTACTGAGATGCCCAGGTCCTGCTGTTTGCAGCTTTAGATTACGCCTTCGGACCAACCAGCTCTCTGTGCTGGCACTACAGGGGGCCGCCTAAAAATTACTGCAACAAACAGAATATGTAGGATGTGTATGTTAGAAACCAATGTTGAGACCCCTAGACACGTTTTACAGCATGCCCAAGGTGGGCATCCCTCTATATGACCATGCTGGGGGAGTTTGTGGGCCACTATGATGCGATCAAGTCCGATGACATTTGGGCCCATGGCACTATTTAACATCTGGAGTGTATTGTGGGACACACTAAAGGCCTGACCCTTGTTATGCAGCACCCCTATTGATGACTGATTGATTGACTCATTTTTGACTTTGGTAGAAATGTCTGATACGTTTGAAATGTTTGAAATGTTTGAAATGTTCTAAATGCTTGTATGAATTTTTTTTAATGTCATATTATGAATTTTGTCTGATTAATTTGTGTAAAGGTTCTTAAGTGAATCAAAACAAATAAATAATAATAATATTGGAACGATTCTCTACATTGTCAATTTTGACACCTAGATCCAATTCTCTCTGTTCTAGGTGTAAAAAGCGACCCTCATACTTCATGTCTCTGAGATCAACAGACTGGTGATTGTTTTCGAGGGTCTCTTGTTTGCCTTCGACCTTGTCCACCCTGGATTTGAGATCAGAAAAGGCTGTGACAATGCCATTCTTCATTGATCTATTCTCACCTAGCAACAACCGGACGTCCACTTTAGCTAGGGTGACCAGATTTTACAAATAAAAAAACTGGCACACAGCAACTAACATGAATGTAAGACTAAGGGCCTCATTACACGGAAGGCGGTGAGCCATGGCGCTATTAGCACCATGGCTCATGCCGGTAAAATACCGGCACCGGCTTGGCGGAAAGGGGATTTACCGCCCCATTCCAAGGTTGGTGGGGCGGTAAATCCCCCTTCCGCCATTGCCCTTCCCCATTCCCATTTCTGCCCCATAGGGCTCTATGGGAATGGGGAAGGCGCTAATTACAGCACCGCAATTTTGCGGTGCCGTAATTAGCTCCGAGGTCCCTTAGCGGGTTGGATTTTAACGCCTGCAAAAAGCAGGCGTTAAAGCACCAACCCGCTAAGGGACCTCGTAGTAAGGCGGTATTGGTTAACGGTCACCGTTACCATTAACGGTGGCCGTTAACCATTACCGCCTTCCGTGTAATGAGGCCCTAACTCTTGAAAGTGGCTGTCAAGCTACTACACTTCTGTAGCGTTTGGAGGAGAAGGGGGTTTAAGTGTTACTGTTCAAAGAAACACATACTTAATTTAGCGCAAACAAACACTATCTTAAGTTGTAAAATGCAGCATTTCTTATGTTTGAGATTGTGCATTCCTGTCTGCCAGATATGAAGACCTTCTACAAAAAACCAGGCCACTGCAGTTTCTTATGGGAACATAAACTTGAGAAAAGGGGACAGGGCACCAAATACTGTGACAGTCCCAGCAAAACCGGGACGTCTGGTCACCCTAACTTTAGTGGATGAGACCTGATCTGCTCCAGGAATATCCATAATGTCACCTTCTTGTTGCATAGCTGGTGGGGCTGAGGCATAATGGTATGATTGTAATAGGGCTGCTTTCCGGGGGGACAGATTGCCTGTACTGTTTGGAACCCGCAGCAACCGGTACCTAGGTGTTCATCTCTGATTCCTCTACACACAAGCGCCTTCGGGCGAGTCACGCCTGCTTTGTCCACATTGCGGCCGCGGCCTTCACTGTCACTGCTATCCTGGGATGGGAGTTGTCAGCTGGGGCGCTGCCACACACTTAAGTCTGCAGCCATGCATGCATACATGCCAACATTCTGTGACCAAAAATCTGTAAGAATCTTACAGTTTCAAAAATAGTCCGGCAAGGAGGTAATGATAGGACTAGGGCGCGTCAGCAGCCCATTGTCATTGAATGAGCCCGCTGGCGCGGGTGCATTCAATGACAATAAGGCGCCTGCCGCACCTTCTGTCACCACGCCAGCTCGGGGGAGCCCTTGAAAGACTCCCCCGCGCTGGCGTGGTGGGGGGCTAATGGTACCTTTTATCAAAGGCACCCGCGGCAGAGGGGTGCATTTAGCCCGCCGCCGTGGGTGCCTTTTACATAAAAAGCCTGCATGCTGCGCCTTCTCCCGCTACGCCAGCTCGGGGGAGCCCTTGAAAGACTCCCACGAGCTGGCGTGCTGGGGGGCTAATGGCGCCTTTTGTCAAAGGCACCCGCGGCAGAAGGGTGCATTTAGCCCGCCACTGTGGGCACCCTTTACATCAAAAGCATGCATGCCGCGCCTTCTCCCACTACGCCAGCTCGGGGGAGCCCTTGAAAGACTCCCCCTAGCTGGCGTGGCTGGGGCTAATGGTGCCCTGGGGGGCGTGGTGCCCTGGACGGTCCCCCGGCTCACCGCCCCTAAAGCCGGCTCTGCACCAGAGGATGCTGATCATGATGTGCCGGGCCTCAGGCAGCCAGGCCAACATTTAAAAAATAATATATATATATTTTAACAAAATAAATCGGTATTTGTTGCCCCTAAATCGGTAGGCGGGAGGACTGCTTAAAAAGCGGTATCCTACCGCCTAAATCGGTAGGGTTGGCAAGTATGATGTACGCACTCATTCACCAACAGGCCTGCTCCTTCCTCTCACCAGCCGTCCCTCTAATCGTGATTTCCGATGCTTGCCAAGGGGTAGATCGCCACAGCGTCTCTTCCGCTCACTCTGAGTCATTTCACTGTAAACATCTAATGCATTTGGGGGTCGTATGCCGCCATTACATGTCAGTGGGCAAGGGAGATGACAGATCAAGCTGCCATGTCATCTGCATCCGCTGGTGGTCTGAGTCCCTTCCTTCCTCTTTACTGCTCCCCTTCAGCCATAGACGTATTTACAGCAAAGCCGCCCAGATTGCCAGAGGAGCAGCATTTTATTGCAGTTTATTTTCAATTTATTAGTTGTCATTTTTTAAATATAAAGCCAATTTCCTGACTGATCCACAACATTGTGAGTAATTTTGAGCTATTAGCAGTCATTGCACTCTTACAGCTAAAGTCTCTGATGGCAAAACTTGTATATATGCTTCATATTCACAAAAGCTTTATCGTTTGGGAGACTTTAGTTGAGAAAAAAAAAAGTAAACGTGTACAAAACCCAGCGTGATTCAGGCATTTAGTGATTCAGCCATTCAACTCTCACAGACATATATGACAGTTAAAAGCTCTTTGGTAATTCATATCTTCCCAAAATGCTTGTTAATATGCAAAACAGCCAAAACCTCATTGTTTTTATTATTATTTTTATTAATGTGTTTAACTTATAAATAAACTTTTCACATAGAATATAAATCATAAACATAATAAATACATTTATAATCCATATACATAATCAAATACAAATATTTAAAATATTTTCTAACTTAATTCATCCTATCTACAAAACTCATGCACTTAGCATAATTAAAAACAAGATTTCTTTTAAAAAGTACATCTGATACGTGTAGTTATAGGCTCACTATTTTATGTTTCACCTCCTTGATTTCTTGCTCACTCAGGGGATACATCATATGAATAACAGAAAATACTCATCACACCAAAGCCACTTAAATTGAAATCCCAGGCAGATTCTCGATCACAAGCCAAACGTTATACATCATTGTTTTTATTGGTGCCAGTTTCAGTGGTGTATTTAGGCTTCCTGCTGCCCTAGGACCTAGTAAGTGTGCGCTCCCCAACTTTATTCCACCTCTGCTAGACTCTGCACCTTCGTCAGTCTGCCCCTTCAACAAAATCTGTCCACTTTGTCCAAACTACGCCCCTTCAGCCCCATTGTGTCCCCATTTTGGCTCCATAACATTATAAGGACCTTTTTTAAGGTTACAGAGATTAGAAAGGTATTGCTTCCTTTCTATTAATTCAAGTCTGTCACCTTCTATGTTACGTTAGTTGAAAGTGTTTTCAGATCTCTGCTGCCCACGATTTGAAGAAGGCAGTGTGTTCTACAGTTAAGTGCACTAGAGGTAATTGTTACAGCTAATTGTCTACTTTTGGTTAGGTTCGAAAGCAATCTTTTAGAGGAAGTGATAAGAACATAAACTGACTTCCAACTGGGGACAAGTGAGAGAAGGTTGGAATTAGGAATTTTGGTTTCAATGCTAATATCGGTTTTCTCTCACAAATTGCCTGCTGTCACTCTAAGAGAAGCACCTAGACTGGTCTGTAAAATGAATGCAACATACCTACATTTCTACATCCGGTCTCGTCAAATGGTAGAGTTTACATATTTATTTATTTATTCATTTATTGTTTGCTTGTTAGGCGCTTATTCAGGAAATACATTCAGTTTCAAAGCGCCCGCAGGACAGCAGGGAGGGAACATGGTAAAGCATTACAATTAAATACAAAAAATACAGGAGGGGGGAAGGGACAGCCGAACCTACTATGCCTTGTGAGTATTCAGAATGTGCAAGTGCAGAAAGGAAGAGGGCAGTGGGGTAAGTGCTGCGGTGTCTGTGCTCGAAGGGTGAGCCGCAGATGAAATGCAAGGTATGGTAAGTGCTATGCGGCCAGGAGCCACGTTGGGTGGAAAGTGTGAATCTCCAGTGCGGAGGATGTGCCTAGGCAAGTGCTGGGGAGATTGGGTGTGAGTGGGCAGAGGCCCAGAGGATGCCTAAGGGTCCAAAACACCAATCGCAGCAACTGGGGGATTAGCAGAGGAAGGAAGAAGGGAATGAGGAGGAAAAGAGGAGAGTCTTGAGGTGCTTTTGGAACTTCAGAAGGTCCTGCTCAAGACGCAGAGGGAGGAGGAGGCTGTTCTAGAGGAGGGATCGGGCTGAGGAAAGCAAGCAGCCTCCGCTCTATGAAATATATGCAAGTGGTACAGGCACATCTTATAAAAATGTTGACTAAAAAGAACTCAACCCCCTTTTCATGGTTACAGCTCTGGTGTTAGCAGGGGGCAAAATGGAAATGAGGCAAGTTACCTGCTGCAGCCAATGTACCATCAAATCCCTTGGGCTGAAAGGCCATTAAAATATGGCAAAATCACAAGTGAAATTGGAAAACACTGCCTGGGCAAAAACAGCTCAGTCGAGTAAACACAGTTGGAGAAGATCTTTGGAATCTTTGGCTCTGCATTCTCAAGGTAGAGTAATGGATAAGGGCGACCCTGAACATTCATGTGTGGTAAGCAACAGCATTCCACATAGCTGCACAATGCACGCACCTTTTATAACAAATGCAGTTGCACATACTGTTTACATCATTGCTGTTTGTGCAATTGTTCAAAATATCTAACACTTCAATAGTAAAATTGAGCAATGGATCAGGCGTTCCAGCACAATATTACCTTTGTGGGTGTGGTTTAGGCAATGGGTCTTGACAGGATGTGCTTAAGGTGATTTAACTTGTTTGTTAACTCCGTAGAGTTGGTTGGACTGTACAATAAATAGGAACATTTTGAGATGTTTGGGTATGGATGTCCTGCTATCCTTTGAAGTACTGTTTCACAGTAAAAGTCCTACCTTGTATTCAAAATATAATTAATGTAAAGATTAATTATAAGCATCACAGTTATGCATTGTGTCACATACTTTGCAGTTGGTTCTCATGGTAGTACCAATCGTGCAGCAGAATGTCATCAAAGACTCATGTAAACCCAGCAGGAATGCCATTTGCCTGCTTAGCACCAAGCAGCTTCTGTAAAGGTGGCTGAAGGGATATCTTTACAGGACACCTTTACAGCTGTGAAACAGTGTCTACCTTTAGAACACAGTTTTTGTTTGCACCCTTCTATGGCTTTGGCTATCCTTTCCCAGATTTCTTGATGCACTTGCGTATTCAGATTTATTCTTCACCGTTTTAACTTGTTTATGATCCATTTCATGCTTGCACCTTTTGGGCGGCCACAGACCTCTGAAATGTGGGGCCGGGGAGGGAAATTAGCGTTTGCTTCTAAACATCATTTTAGTGCCACCTGTGAGAACTCTGTGCTTGATTTATGCATAGGCATGGAGTTTAATATTTTAAAATTATACATAATTTTTAACCTTTAATTTTCTGAAGGGGAAAAAATCGTTTTTGCAACAGTTAAAAAAATTCCTGTCATGTATTTGAATATAAAAGTGATTGCTTAACACAGTGATTGCTCTGAGTTACCTACAAGGCTTATAATTGTTTGAACTGTTTCACCTGTATGTATGCAATGTGCAAACACTGTGTATACAGCGCCTGCCAGTGATGTGCAAACCGCTATTTGGCGGCAGCCCTGCAGGAGGCTCCCCAACCTGAGCTTACTTATAAGTGGAATATCTTGTAACCAAATGCTTGATTCTAGTAGCCGCTGCTGCTTGGCAGATTGCAGAGATTTCTGTTGCTTGGGGTGGATATGCGAGGGATTTCTTACCTCCTGCAGACTTGGGTGTACCACCTACCTGGCCAATATTATGGAGCCGGTGGTGTTTTCCATGCCCCAGGGCCACCCTCGTCCTATCACCCAGCCTCCAATATGGGAATTCGCAAAATACCCACAGCTCATTAGTTAACGTCTCTGCCAGTATCAGATCTGTACCCTTGCTTTAGGACAGTCAGTAGACAGCTTGAGAGGCAGGACTTTAAGAAGACACCTATTTAGCTTCTGACTTCACAGGGGTCAACTGCCCCAGGAAAGCTTTGTCGTTATGTCCTTAGAGCACACAATGCCAGCAGGGATGTCATGCCCCATGCTTCTCGCTCATTTCTCACATGGCACAATGATAGCTACTTTGTTTTTTAAAAGTTTTTATATGTTTAATTATGTGATACGTTTACAAAACTTTACACATTATCACTCCATAACACATAGCCAAACCGTTATTTATACAGTTGTTAAAACATGACCACAATAAAAAACAATGAAATACACAATTTATTAATATTCACACAATACAAGAAAAAAGTAGTTAATCATATATCATTTGCACATCGTGTACCATTTGCACAACCGCTAATAACCACATACCACCAATGATCATCAGAACTAATTGCACAACGCCTGGGAACTCACAACATTGGCATCCATAAATGCTCATAAATTTAAAAAAAATCCCCCAGCATTACAAAGATTGCCTTGATAAAATAAAATAATGAAATTATAACAGACTTACGATTGTCCATAAATAACAGTTGCCACAACGTATTAGCTTTGTCAGTCCGTTGATCTTGAACAAATTGGACCAACTACCGTTCCCTAGGTAGTCCATCGGATGGACACTCAAGGATAATATGCTTCCACGATTCTTTGTTTTGCTGACATAGATGACATTCCCTATGTTTCTCCAGTAGCCCTCTGCATGGTCCCATTATATCTAAGGTACATATCAAATCAAACCTAACTCTAAGATAGGTTAATATGCCTTGTCTATCCAGCAATATATTTAAGTACTCATAGCGTATTTATTTTCCATGCTGTATATTTGTAATGCTCATAGATTTTGTAATTCCATATTTTTTCATCCTGTCTTGACCAATACCATAATCGTACTTTCAGTTTTGTCCTGTTTGGGTTATGGGTTAGGTAATCACAGATTGAACCTATTTCTTCTGGTGCCTCTAGACAGTTCTTATACTTTTGGGTCAAGATAAAAGAACTACCATCCAAGCAGATACGATTAAGATTGACGTATAAAGATTTTGCCACAGGGGTTAATATGTTATGAAAAACCATGATTTTTTATACAGAACAATTGAGTCGAGAGGTTTTATCTCTAACTTGATTCTAATAAATGAAATAGGTAAACAATTAGGTAGAGGTAAGGTTTTCTTCCATAATATCCCCTCCACCGTATCCAATGACGTACTACTTGGCACATTTAAAATCTCCAGCCCATTCAATAGCATAGGGATCATTTTTCCTTTATAAAAATGTGTAAGAGGACGCAGTGTGAAAGCACAATGTTTTACATAGATTTTTAGCATTTGCACTGCCAAATGAATAGTTTTATTACGCAGCTGTTCTATGATTAGCTTAGGTCTCATCGATGAATATATAGGAAACCCTAAGTATATAAAATGATCTGATATATTCATCAGCAAGTCATTTAAAAACCACTTCAATGGATTGTTTTTCTCCCTCAGATTCCTCATATTGATAGATATCAATCATCCAGCTCTGCTGTTTGGAAACTTTTCAACATGGGGTGCAGGAGACCTCTACTCGGCCGTTGATCGTCGATCCGCTGTGTTCAGTGCTCGAACGTTGTCTCCGGAAGTGACAGCAGGCGTCGTATATATAAAACACGTCACTACTCCCCATGGCTCCCCTTTTCCCCCTGCATTTGAACGCTGCAGAGGAAGACCAACGAGAGGAGGCTAATTAGCCTGTAAAAAACTTAACAAAAGGATACATCCCAAAGGGTGATCCCACATAATTAGAGATGATTTTATAAAAAAATGTTTATTAGAACAATGAGTGAAAACGGTCATCCCACAGCCATCAACAACATCTTTCTCAATTAGATGAAAGCGTTGAGCCACAACATTTTCTGAGCGGGGACGGTGGAGAGGTGCCATGAGGAATCTGCCGGAGAAGATTACATAGAAAGATCATTACGATAAGTAATTTCTCCTTCAATGGATTGCTTTTCTCCCACAGATTCCATATCTTCATTGACTCCCCAAGTAGTTAGGCTAAAGAAGGAGGGGAAAAAAGTATTAAACAAGTAAGTTCTGCAGAACTGCCCTACCAAAGAGTGCATCTGCCCCGCAGGCAACATCCAAATCATAATGCTTGGTGAACGTTTGCAAAGAAGACCATGTGGCCTTATGGCAAATTTCAACAGAAACAACCCTCTATAGGGATGTGGAAGCTGAAACCCCTCTAGTTGAATGCGCTATGATCCCTGGTGGAAGTTCCACTATGCGCCCTGCCGAAAGGTTTCTAAACAGCAGACCTGGATGATGCATATCTGTCAAGAGGAGGAATCTGGGGGAGAAGAATCCATAAAAAGATCATTACAGTAAGTACTTTCCCCTTCTATCTACCTGTGTTTCTAGTTTTCTTGCTTATCATTACACAATATTTCCCTGCATTTATTCATAATCAATTTTTACCTAAATATAACTATAGTGCTTTGATTGAACTAGAAATGTCAAAGGGCGTCAGGTCAAAAACCATTATTTCATCAGCATAAAACGGGTTTGGTGGAGGAGAAGCTCATGTCAGATGCAGCCATAGGTATATCACTGTCCAGTAACGTTCACATCAAATCTTTTCCTGCTTTTGCCTTTTATTTCCTCATGTGATGAAGTCCTCTGCTAGTCCCTTTGGTTGCAGGGCAAGGAAACCAAGGGGGCAGGATGCATATGACTGCCTGCTGAACAATGTTGGACCTAGGGGTAGTGTGAAGAGTATCCCTTGGCCCATCCCACAGTGCTGGGTATTTGACTGAGACTTGTCATATTACTTCACCATTTTGTGGCCCATTGTTTGCCAGGTCTTAGAGTTATTAAGGGACCGCTACTGATACTGATACTTGAGGGCAGGGAAGTGTTTAACATCAAAACCCCAGTGTCAGAGATGTTAAGGTGGAAGGAATTAACCTTTTCAAATTGTACAGGGAAAGTGAATACACGAATGTTAGAAGTGGATAGGGATCTGCTGCTCACTAACTCAATCGCCTACCAGAGGATGAAGTGGGTGGGAGCTAACGGGTACTGCGTTCCCCTACTTTTCAGCGAAACCCGCTATCATGCCCTTGATTTAAGCCACACATAGCGCAGTTCTCGGACGGGCACATTTTATTTTTATACATCTCCCATACTGGATAGTCGAACCAGGGACTTACCGGTGGGAATGCAGTATCACACCTCACTGCGCTATCTCGCAGTGGCTGGATAGAGTTGGTTTATGTGAACAGAATGATTGGGACATAACGCCCAGTGCCAGCTGAAAGGCCTTGCTCTGCAGTTATCTTCCTTTATGGTCTGCAGTTACACATGAATTGCTGCAGGCTGCCTGTAGAGGTAATGGGAGGGGGAGGCTTTAATCCTGGGTATGTCCCTTAAGATGTGCAAATGGTGGGTGATTGGAAAGGGGAGGGTGTACAAACCTGCATGCTGTGGGGACAATCACTGACACTAATGTTGCTCATTTAAATGCATTTCAAGTCACTGTGTTTTCTTTAGTGTTGATAGAACTGTTGTAAAACACAGCTTTGTGGGGTGGATTGGAACAAAGGCAGAACCCAGGTATGGGGTTTGAGCTGGGGTGAGTATGGGGTCTGCGTGGAGCTGCGCCGGCGGGGCATCGAATGGGGCAGAGTAGATAGAAACATGGTTCCACTACTTTTTTGTTTACACTTCAACCACTACTCCCCGCATTGCCTCTGTGGTTGTGTGGAACCACAGACTGAGAGGAGACACAGAGCAGGGACAAATAGAGCAGCACTGTCGAGCTCCACAGAAGCACTCCTGCTACCCACAGTAGTGACATGTGTATTCAAGAGGATGGCTGGCCTCAATAAAGGCTTGTGCTGTGTACCTGCAGGGCTGGGAGAAGGGCCAAGCGAAGTAGGTGAGAGCCAGAGAACCTGAACGAGACAACCAATCCAAACAGAACCATAATTAGCATCCACACGAAGACGGTTGGGCAGGGGCACTCCTGGGGGGCAGCAGAGAAGGGTGTGGGTGGTTAGAGAGAGTTGCTGGAGAAAGGAGGAGCAGGAATTGTGCCAAAGGAAGCTGCAGGCTGCAGAAAGGTGACTCGGAGGAGGCAGAGAAGTATGGAGGAAAATAAGGAGAAGTTGGTGAAGTTGAGCAGCAGATTGGGCAAGGTGTAGATTAAGTCGGAAGTGGTGTCTAAGAACAATAAGGGTAGGGAGATGTAGAATTTGAACCACAGAAGGAAAGAGGTGGCAAGAAGTGAAATGAAGGGAGGAGATAAAGAGGAGTATATTGTTGAAGGGGACAGGGATGTTGGGTGGGGGGTCAGAAGGGTGCACAGCCTCAGGACCCCTGATACCTTCCAGGGCTCCCAGAGTAGACCAAGCTAAGGTTGGCATCTACCACTAAGAGAAGAGTCAGCACTCTTAGAAAACAAGCACATAACTGAGAAAAGTGTCCTGTGTCTGGGTGAATAGAACACATGAGCCAGGCCAACTGCACGGGAAAGGTTACTGTTTGTTGAACACTTGACCGCGTGATCACTAGTCATTAACAGAAATTACAATATTTACCATGTAAGTTAGGCATGCTAACCGTGATTACACACCTTAGCAATCAAGTAACGGCTCAATGATGCTGCATGCATACTTGGGACTCTAAACCGTGTGTTCTTCCTCTAGAGTCAAGTGAAGTGCAGATATCAAACACATTTTATAGGAAATGTGGGACTATGGTTTTCAAGAGGCATGGTGGGTGAATGATAGATAGTAAATATAGACCTTCATCCATATGTTCATGTATAACAGCTGTCTCTCTATGTCAGGGGAAGGCCTTATGTGAATACTAGTAATGCACTACTTCAATTTAGTTATTCTTTTCAACTCTGCAATAAGTGTGGCATTATTTTCTGCTGTTTCAGAAACAGCGCCTTTGGAATTCCAGAATGCAAAAAGGGTAATTTTGGGCAGGGAAATATAAAAGCATTACTTTTTGATGCAAAGCCCTCAATCCCTGGTGAATCCACGTTTTATTTCTTTATTTATTTGACATGGCTGGTTTACAGCCTTTCAAATATAAAAAAAAATGATCAAAGTCATGTTTATACAATCCATTAATCATAAAGCAAATAAAAATCCCAAGATCTTGAAAAGATGATGATATCACCATTTACAAATATGCTATTCCAATTAAAAGCATATATAAAATAAATGGGTTCATATGTAAAAAAAATAGGGTTAAAAGTATGTGGTTACAAAGAAGTCACATTTCCATGTCAGGGATGGCACTCTATTAAGAGTGGCACAGGACACCCAGGAAGGGTTTGGGTGGTTGTGCCAAAGTAAAGTGGACAGATAAGTACACACACAGCTGAAAGAAAGGAGAACGAAGAGTAGGCAAGTGTAGTAAGGAAAAAGGTACAGAATGGATTCCCTCTTGGGGTGTATGCAGATATAGGAAAAAACTATTCCACGAACCTTAGGAAAACTCTAACCTTCTGCACAGTTTGCTATAAAAGAGGCCTGCGCTGTTTGTTCATGTCTTGGAACAACAGCTATGGGTGTCTGTAACGTAGAAACTAGACAAGGGAAGGGGCAGAGGTTGCCTGACGGAAACCAACAGACAAGTTCTGTACAAGGGGTCTACAAACAGTACAAGAGAAGACACTAACAGATAAATCCAGGGAAAAGGAAGTCGAATAGCAAACTAGCAGAAGGAAATGAAGGGAAAGACGTATAACAGGATTGGATAGGGAGAAAGAACTGAGGGTTGAAAACAAGGAAGAAAGCAAGGGAGCAGCAGTCAGGAAACAGGGGAACTGTAATACCTGAAAGTAAATAATGAAGGTAAACTGATGTGGATAGCAGAGGATGGTAGGGTACAAGGTAGAAAGCTCAGAAAAGCAGGGAAGCAATGGGCAAGCCCAAAAGGAGCAGGGCTGTAAGGAAGGAAGCCCCGAGGGAAAGGGTTTAGGGCAGCGGAGTGAAGCAGGCTGCACGGCAAGGAGCCCAGAAGGGCCGGGCAGCAAGGAGTGAGCCCAGAGGAGTAGGGCCGCAGGAGGATTGCAGAAGGCTTTTAGACTGGAGGCCCAGCGGACGAAGACTGTAGGTTGAAGGCAGTAGAGCGTGATCTGCTGTAAGGCAGGAGTCTGGGAGGCAATGGCGGAAGGTAGCAGCGGAGCGTGATCGGCTGCAAGTCAGGAGCCTGGAAGGCAAGGGGGGAAGGTAGCAGCAGAGTGTGATCGGCTGCAAGGCAGGAGCCTGGAAGGCTATGGCGGAAGGTAGCAGCGGAGCGTGATTGGCTGCTTGGCTGGAGCCTGGAAGGCAAGGATGGAAGGTAGCAGCGGAGCGTGATCGGCTGCAAGACTGGATCCTGGAAGGCAAGGACGGAAGGTGGCAGCAGAGCGTGATCGGCTGCAAGGCAGGAGCCTGGAAGGCAATGGCGGAAGGTAGCAGCGGAGCGTGATCGGCTGCTTGGCTGGAGCCTGGAAGGCAATGGCGGAAGGTAGCAGCGGAGCGTGATCGGCTGCTTGGCTGGAGCCTGGAATGCAATGGCGGAATGTAACAGCGGAGCGTGATCGGCTGCAAGGCTGGATCCTGGAAGGCAAGGACGGAAGCTAGCAGCGAAACGTGATCGGCTGCAAGGCTGAATCCTGGAAGGCAAGGACGGAAGGTAGCAGCGGAACGTGATCGGCTGCAAGGCTGGATCCTGGAAGGCAAGGACTGAAGGTAGCAGCGGAGCGTGATCGGCTGCTACGCAGAGGAACCGCATACAAAGATACGTCGCTCGAAGCAAAAAGGTGCTGGAAGGACTCTTAATGCAAGAGACTGAGCCCCTGCAGGCAGCAGCTTTTATACTGTCCAGCACAGAGGCAGGCTAATTGGTCGCACCTGGCTAGGCACACCTGCAGACAATCGGCCACCTCCCTCTTTGTTCCTGAGCTGGTGGAAGCAGAGAAAATCCCTAGATCTTCTGGGGATTGTAGTTCCGATGATGACCAATAGGAATAGCCAGGAATAGATGGTTATAGCCAAGTGCATTGTGGTAATTGAAGTTTGTTGGAAAAAATAGAAAAGTACCAAAGTCTCGAAAATGGGAAATAAGGTCCATATTGTTCGCCAATGTATGCACCCATTGCGCAGGTATGACATTCCAATAATGCTTGTTAAAAATATAGTCATCACCACCAGTATCTTTCAATCTTAAACATCCTGCAATCTTAAGCATATATAAAAAGAGTTCATACATAAAAAGTAGGGTTAAAAGTATGCGGTTAAAAAGGAATCACATTTCCAATAATACAGGTTAAAAATATATTCATCACCACCAACATTCTACAATCTTAAAATTATAGTGATATCACCATTTACAATTGTACGATACAGGTTAAATAGACTGAGACTTGATTTTAGCGTAGTCTTATCAATATTTACCAAAAACAATGGCAGGTTAAAGTTAGTTTAGCCAATACTAAGTTGTAAAGAATTTAGAAATTTTAGTACAGCAAAGGTTTCTGAGATGCGCGTGCCCTCAAATAGGTTCCCCCCTAGCAAGTCTGATGTAATGCACTGGTAATCATGATAATGCTTCTCCGAGTATTTTATCCGGGCTGCTAATAGGCTAAGACATATTGTAGTAAAAGTGTCTTAATGTTTCTACTTGAGTTTCATTTTTGCAGAATCTACATGTTCTTAAAGTGTTTAGGTCTTCTGACCTCCTTGCAATACTTTCACCTTTTCACCTGTGGGCCATAGAGTAAGTCTTAGCCGCAGAAACATGGTCCTATATTTAGGACACGGAAATCTTAGAGTTATTTTCTTGAAAGAGCTTATATTGCATGCACTGCTGCCAGGTGCATATCCAGTCATGTAGCCACAGTTTCTTTTTGGGATAGTTATGAATAGCTCAGTCGTGATGTTAGATTTTATCATGGTGGTTGCGATATGATCCTTCCAAAAAATGTGGTTCTTAACCGGTGTGTTTTCTATGTAATGTGCAAAAATGCCTAGTAGTAGTGATCTATCTGTTTGATTCATAATTCTTTTTCTGTATATGGAAAGCATTTTCCATGTGCACATTACATGCAAGGAGGTCAACCCCAACTCATGGCGCAAGATACACATTGGAACAGTCAGGGGAAGAGCAAGTTCTCTTTTCCAATATGCACCCTCTAATCTAGTCCAGTGCGCGATTGAAGAGCTTTGGTCTTGGCTCCATACAGGACAACCGGCGCAGGCTATTGCTTATAAAATTGAATAAGTGGTTGATGTGAGAATTTGCCGTATTTTCTATGTATAATCATGGCTTGTGCAGCACCCGTCTGGATTTTTTTTCTACATTGTTCAATATAGGGCACATAGCTATAACTGTTGTTGGTATTAATGCGAAGGTAGGTATATTCATTCACTACTTCTATTTTTTTCCATTCATCTGCCAATTATGCTTATGTTTTTTAATCTGTTGTTTGGATGCACAGATTAACATTTTAGTTTTCTCCAAATTTACGGTTAGGGCATTTGCATTAACATATTATTCAAGGGCATATATAAATTGTTGAAGACCCATGGGCATTTTGGAAAGCAAGACCTAGTCGTCTGCATACAAAACCACGGGAGAGCTTGTTTGCCTAATTTCGGAGGATCCAATTTTACTGGTTTTAGGTGATGACCAATGTCTGCAATGTAAAAATGGAATAAGGATGATGCTAACATGCATCCTTGCTTTAATCCACAAAAGGTCGGTATGACCTTGGATTAAGTACAATCCGGATAGAATGTCTGGTTCTCGATACAGAATCAAAAGTGTCACGAAAATCTACAAAGGCCATGTACAAAGGTTGTCTAGTGTGAGCACTCGTGTCAGTAAATTAACAGAGGTTCCCATGCCAGGCATAAATCCTGTTTGGTAATTATTAAAAAACTTAGTTTCTTTTACCCAAGTTGAGAAGTCTCTCAATAGCAATCTAGCAAAGATTTTGCCCGGGTTGTCCAGTAAAGCAATTGGACGATAGTTGTTTGGGCATTCTCGGTTTCCCTTCTTGAAAAAGAGCACAATGATAGATCTTTTCCATGTGGGAGGGATCTCTCTTTGAAAGTTTGCTTTAAATAAGATGATATAGAGGACTCAAGCCCATTCATTCAGATGATTTTTAAGCATTTGGTTGGACAAGCTATCAGGGCCTGGGGCACGTGAAATGCTTAATTTTTTAATTCGATGCAGTATGTCGTCCTGGTGAAAATTTAGATTGTCTTTAGAAGCCCAAAACGATGCACTAGAGGCTAGCTTTCAATTGCAATGTGTATAGTGTTTTTGATAGTGTTGTACCCAATTCTACTCTGATACAGAATTAATTTTATAAGCTGCTTGTCCTGCTTGACATGCTGTGTTAAATAGTTTCCACATTTGGGCACTATTTTTAGACGTGATGCTGAGTAGCATCTGCTCTGATTGGATCTGGTAGAGCTGACTGCGATGGGATCTAAGCCAGTTTTTAAATCTGGTTTTGTGAGCTCGCATACCGCGCTGCCTATCAAAAGCTGGTAAATTATGTAGTTGACTCTGTTGCCTATGAAATTCAGTTTTCTTGTGTTTCATTTGCTGGTCAAAAGGATATTTATGTTGATAATTTGGCCTTTGATTTAGTGATGGTGACACTTTGAAAATGTACATGGCTGCCACATAGAGGCCCTCCTCTTTTATTAGGTCTGAATTCAAGTCGATTTAGATGTTTTTCCAAATTTGCCACACGAGCGGCAGTCTATCGGAATCTATTCCGCCCACCATTAATCTCCAATTTAGGAGTTAAAAAATGCCAACAGGGGAAAGGACTTCAGAGTACTGCCATTACATGGAAAGTAGATTTTGGTCACTATTTCTCTGGGAAAGGACCTTAAAATCTGTTATAATATTTAACATACTGCAAGAAACAAAAATATAATCAATAATGGCTGATTGATTTCCACGTTGCCATGTCGGTCTTGGCGGGAGGTAATTAATGACAAATCCATTTAACATGACAAATTGTCTCTCCTCCATGGGTTTCAGCCATTGTTGATTTGATGTGGTTGTGCGAGATGCAACATGATCAAAGCAATGTATATTTAGGTCTTCGGCTATAATTGTATGGTGGATTGTAGAGGCAAGTATAATTAAATTCAACAATTGATCCAAATTTGCCGAGAAAAGGTGAGTCTAATATGCCATTGTGGTTCCAATAAAGGTTAGTAAGTGCTATGGAGCATAATGCAAACTTTATCTTTACCAGCTGCATATATGCATTAGGAGCAGCCCATGGTTCCAACAAGAAGTGAGATTTCATACTGACAGCAATCATCATGCCAGATGAGGGTTGACCGCAAGCCTTTTTTAAATCGTGTAATAAAGATATCAGATGGTCGTTCCACACTGGTGTAACACTAAGCCATGTTTCTTGTGATAAAATGATATCAAAGTCTGCTAAAAGATTGTGTTCACCAGACAGTAGGTGTTTGAAACCTCTCGTGTTCCATGATGCTAATGGGATCATGCCTGACCAGTGTTGTGGATCATGTTGACTGTTTTTGGGCCAGAGATTACCTCTCGCCTAGTTTCAAATGCACCTTTCGCACATGTTATTTTTAACGTTGAGCCAATTTCAAAATGAGTATATGTGTTGTTATCTTGAGTAAAGATTTGTGTCCTTACGAGAGTGATCTTGCATCAGGTTAAACCCCATATGGAAGAGTGCTATTTTCGCTTTCCATAGAGTGTTTAGCACAATGCCTGATGGTGTATTCTAACTTGTGCTAGATCTGTATCTTCAGGAAACTCAACCAAAGATATGTCCGAAGAACAGAGATCATCTAGCAGGTCAATATTGCGAAAAATAGCACGAACACTAGATCTATTTAATGTATAAATGGGAAAGTCCCCACCCCTACATTGTAGAATCAGAGAATATGCATTTTGAGTGGTCTGGGGTCGTTTCTGACGACTGCTTGACAAAGTCGTGTGTGTTTCTGGGACGATATTTGCCATGAATGGCACAGCAGGAGTGTTAGTTTGTTTTCTTTTTTAGGAAAGTGTTCATTAGAGAGTTGCCTTTTCACAGTGTTTGCACGAGTTGTAGGCCTGGGGCGTATAGAATTAGAATGTAGAGACGCCCCATTTGCAAGTTATTTCCTTCTTTGCTCTAGGGTGCAAAATTTATAGTGAGGCTCCATAGGATGCCGAATGAGCTCATTGTTAGATTATGTGTCTGCAAATGGTGGGAATAGCGAAGGTGGTTTTTTTCTGAGCCAGTCCATATAGATGATCAATATTGTTGTTGATCTGTTCAACCTCAGAGACCAGCTCATTTAGTGGTTCATAATTTAGAACTGAAGTGGGTAAGGGGGAGGATGATGTCATTGGAATTAACTATATCTAATGTTTTCCGAGCAGTCTTTAATTTAGCATATTTCCTGGAAATTGATTTGGAAATTCTCTGGATGTGTTTATTAGGTAGTGTGATAGATTGCATAAGCATCTGATAACTAGTTTGGGCGGATTTGGGCATGGGATTTTGGTTTTTCGGCTTTATCTGGCTAGTTATTGTGTTTAATTGTTTCATTTTTTAGGGCCGGTAAAGCTCTTGTAATGTAGTGAGGGCCTGACTGGCTTTGGGTTTTCATCAAGGACGGCTATCTGCGAAGTCTCAAATTGGGCCTGCAGCATTTCTGGTGAATTGCCATGTTTACCATTCACTAATGAGCCCCTCTGACTCTGCTTCTGAGGTTCGCAGATTGCACCAACAGGAACATGTACCACATCTTCAGTCTGGGAGCTGGCCGAGCATGCAGTATCCAAGGCCTCCTGTGGAGGATCATTAGAATCAATCAACAAAAGGCTCTGTTCCGCTGAAACTAGATTTGTTGTAATTTTGCACTACGCTTTTTCAAGGGCAGATGCATCCACCACATTAAAAGATGAACTTGCCTTGATCAGTGTAGTGAGCATATTGTTTATTTTGGTCATTTGTTCGTGTAGTGTTTCATACAGTTTTGTGAGGGAAGTTAGTGCAGCATTCATGGCACTCAATGTGACCTGAAGGAGGGGCTGGGATGAATAATTCGGTAGCGATATGCGCGGCAGAGTTGGATTTGCAAAAGAGAGGGGTGAGGATGAAGAAGATGAAAACATCACAGGTGACTGTGACAATGCAGAGTGCATCGACGCGGGTTGAGGCAAAGCTTCAGAGCGGTCCGGACCAGAAATAATGGAGGTAGGTGATTGTGTCTGTTGAAAGGATTTTATAGAAGCATCATGTGGGTTAGCACCACCAGAACTGGGGGACCAATCAGGTGATGGGTCCCGCAAATCTAGTTACCGAAGGTGAGCTGGTCTTGCAGATGGTTGCTTCATTAATTCAATCATGGCATTTCCGATCTTCATTTCCCCACATGTTACTCCTATATGACTTAGGTCAACTGCTGAGTTATGTCTGCTGTGGGATTTGTGCATAGACATTATTGTATTTCCAGATGTGAGGGTGTCATACACGGGTTCTGCATGAAATAATGTATTGTGTAATTCTGCCACTACACGTACTGGGTTGTTACTGTTAGTGGGGTTTACTGGATGTGTTAAACTCCCTGTCAGGGTAAGGGTAGAAGTCGATGCAGTAAGTCCAGGATGAAGCAAGAGTTCAGGGACAGGGGAAGCAGTTTCAACTGTTTTCCCCGGAGTACGGCAGTTTCTGCTTGCAGAGCATTGAACGACGTAAGTAGTTAAGTCACGCAAGGGATTTCATGGATTTATACATGAAATCGGCTGAAATCCCAGTGTGGCATCTATAGTGATTGAATCAGAGAATTCGATTAGAAGGTTCTCTGGTATGTCGGTCAAAGGCACGGTATCAAGGGGCAGATTACTGCCTACGCACTCAACATTTGAGGTCAACTGTATATTTGGTCCGTGGTTTTGGAGTTTGGCTGTTTACGCATAAACAATATTGAACGTGAGGCTGAACACTTAGGACCGCCTTTTGTCAGACGTTTCTCAGCCATATCTGACTTCCCCAAGTTTAATTGTGCAGATTGCGGCATGTGTGATTTCAATTTGTATAAGTGTGTCATAATTGTAATAGGTACCAGATATAGACCATATATTTTCACAATAATTAATCACAGTCAGGATTTACAGACAAGCGATATGCATAAATAAAGTAGAAACATAGCGGTGTCAGCCCCCATTGGCCCCTCACCCCTATTGTTGTGGGGATGTAACCTACCTTGGAACCTAACCTACTAACTAACAAAGGACAGACACTGGTTTTACATTTGGAAACAACAGGTCACAATTTATTGGAGAATACAACACAGGGGGCAGTCCCAGCCCAAAAGCATCAATGTTCACAACCATACTTTCAAAGCGGCCCACAAGCAGGGCAAAATTCTACTGCTGAATGTTCTCGGTGTCCCCTTGCTGCCCATGGCTTCCGCAAGGCACCGGACATACGCTCCAGCTTTGTACTACATGGAGTACTTCCTCCTCGGGCCACTGAATCTTACAGGTGAGGAATCTCAAGTGTCCCTAAGGGGCTCAGTGCTCTTCGTCCGATTTTGGCTCGAGGGCGGTTCAAGGCGCGGCGTTCAAGGCACGGCGTACTCTCCTCCCTGGCTAGGACTGCCCCGAACTCTGCCTGTGACAGAAATGGAACAATTAATACATAATGCAGGAATCATAAGCAAGCATCATTTAACCACTTATACCTAGAGATCCGCTGAAATAAGTAAAACATTATACATCCGTTTATACAGACAGCTGCCAAACACGCCCATGTTGAAGCAGTACAGTGCAGAATGGGTTAAGGGTACGGCGGATAAAATGTTCATGCCATGGCTGCAAGGGGGATCACTGTCTAAAGTAGTTTTGCAGCATATGACAACATATTTGCATGCTGCGTACACAGGGAAGAAGTTAGAAAAAAATTTAGCGAGCTAAGAGCTCTTGAAAATGTATCAGGAGGACGGGAAGACTAACCTCCTAAGGACTGGATGCTTATGCAGTGTAAAGAGAGGGGTGAAGAGCCTTCTGCTCCCCCTACTGCTCCTGAGATAAATGTTGATAGTCTAAAGGATGAAGGATTATATCCTTTAAGAGAGCTTAATGCAGCAACAGGGTATAGCAACCCAACGCATAAGTCACCTGCATGCAGCAGTGACGAGAGTCCGGAAAAAGCTCCAGAAAGAGAGATAATCCCTAAAGTCCCACAGGCCAAGGAGAGAAGGGATGAAGAGAGAAGTGGCAAATCAGCTATGTCTTTGGACATAGAGAGAGAAATAAAGAGATGGAAAGGAGAGAAACATAAAACTGACGAGGCAGCGATCATACAGAACAAATGGATGGGCGGTCAGATATTTCTCAAACTTGATGGAAAGAG
This sequence comes from Ambystoma mexicanum, assembly GCF_040938575.1. Lineage (NCBI taxonomy): Eukaryota > Metazoa > Chordata > Amphibia > Caudata > Ambystomatidae > Ambystoma > Ambystoma mexicanum. Next base: position 727,704,287 of record NC_090925.1, read on the forward strand.
CATCGAGGAAGTAAGGCAGAGGGAAGATAAGGATGAGCAGGACAGAAAAGATAAAGAATGAGAAAAGCGACTGAAAGAAGACGTGGCTAAGAGGAGGAATAGACAAAGGCGAGAACAGCTGTATCAAGATGAACAGTTGAAAAAACAAGAAAAAGCAGAGGAGCAAAGGAAGCATGATTACAGGCAGAGAGCAATCGAAGAACGAGACAGATTAGAAAAGAGAGAAGAAAAAGAACAGAAATTAATAGATAAAAGAATTCAAAGACGCAGAGATGAAGAAGTGTGTAGAGCAAACGAGAGAAGAGAGATGAAGAGGCCGGAAGAGTATAGCGTTAAAGAAGAATCTAAAAAACAAAGGGAAGTCGATGAAGAAATGGAACGAAAATGAAGACAAAGGGCACACAATCTTGAGTGTATAGAAATGGAATTAATGGAGCCTAATCCAGTAGTAGCATGGGAGGATCTAGAAAAATTCTTCCCGACACATGAGCCATTGCCAGGACCGTCTAGGCTAGACCTAGAGGATGACTATGACATAGGAGCCATAGTAGAAGAAACTAATAGGGTCTATCATGAAATGAGGGCCAAAAGTGAAATATAAAATAAGGAAAAAAGTGTTTGATTTGAAAGTACACAGCCGAGAGGCAAAGAGGCAGGTTTATTTAACCTCAAGCACAAAGCCTTGTCTTTTGACAAGCTGAATCTGAATAATGATGAGAAGGAGGGAAGCCACATGAGTTGTGGACAGGATATGTCAGACGAATATAGAGAAGCCTTCCATGGGGAAGAGGGAGTTAGTGCATGTGGGCCAGAGAGGTGTTCTTCGACAGATAAAGAAGTAAGATGGTCAGATCTAGACCTACCCAAACTGAGGACGCCAGAATCACTGGCGCAGCTAGATCGACCTAAACGGTGATCCCATAACATGAGGAGGCACTCGCCACCATATGTGAGCAGGTTAAGATCATTACCTGGAAGAAGACGGTGCAGAAAACATTGTCCCTGCTATGGACAGGCAGACGATGGGGGATGAATGCGACTTTGGGATTTCACAATTCCTGTTATTAGAGAAAGGAGGGGTCAGACCACAATATATACTGTAGCCCCAGATGAACAAGGATAATTTAAGGTGCAAACTCCCGAGTCTGACATCGGGTGCCGGAAAATGGATCTATGAGTTAGAAAAAATGACAGGGGGTAGCACGATAGCTATAGGGGACATTAAGGGTCTTCTAGCAGCTATACTTGGGGAGAGAGCTGACGACATTTGGTCTAGAGCAGGATATGCTGCAGTCGCTGCTCAAAACACTGCTCATGATGGAGCACCATTCAATAATTGCAGAGCGGCAGTCTGATATGGGAGCTATAATGACACGAAAGATGCTAGAAGGGGAGGATCCATTTATTTAAAATTCAATTCACATTCAAAATTTTCAAGAGCAGTGGTCTTTGGAAACGCGCGAGCCCTGGGGAAAATCTATAACGGTATTCTATCATATACTATGTCAAGAGTTATCAGATAAGGTACAGAGACAGCTCAAGAAACTGGTGGGTATGGAGGCAAAACCACAGCCAGAAATATAGCTGACCATAGTGCATCATTGCCGATTGTTGCAAGAGAAAAAACAAAAGGAAGACGAAGGTAGGAAGCTTGAGGCGGTTAAGTTGGTACAGAAAAAGATATAGAAGTATGCTAAAGAAGGGGCAATGTTGACTAGCGGAGAAGGGCCAGGATCACAGCAAGCAGCAGGTATGCCACAGGTGAATAACCAACGGCAGTTCGATCAAGGAAGGAATGGATTTGCATCACAAGGAAGGGGAAACTTCTGCGGAGGTTGAGGAGTCTTTCAGAATAATCAAGGAAGCTTCCAGAATAACCCGGGTGGTTTTCAGCCCATGCAGAATGATAATCAGGGCATGCAGGGAGGGCAAATTCTGAGACTTCCTCCTGTATGTTGGACATGTGGAATGACAGGACACATTGCGAGAACGTGTTTAAGCCAGGGGTATGTACAGAATGGCCAATTCTCAAGAGAGGGGAACGCTCTTCTGCCTGCCTATGGCTCACAGAATAAAGATGGGTTTGCCCAAGATCAAACAGTATATCGGACACAGGCCCTGAGAACACAACAGGTCTTGCAATCGCAGCAAGCACCAATGCATCCACCACAAAGGTAGTTGCAACATGCACCCCTGCAAATACAGCAGAGTGCAAACACAGGACAGTTATTGACTCCTAGGATAGGGGGCATCGCAGTTGAGGGCGGGAATCCTTTCACAGGCACAGCAATATGTATGTACCCTCAATAGGACAGCTCACTGGGAGACTTGATATGTTCAGTACTATCCGTGATGCCTAATCCTCAAGAGGAACTGAAGGTTGAAGTCACGATAGGAGGCAAATCCTTTTCTTTTTTTAGTAGACACGGGTGCGACTCGCTCATGTATATGAGAGGGAACATTTTTTATGCCGGTTATTGCCATGAATGCTCAAGATTTCACAGGAGCTACAAGTAGAGTTCCTTTTACTGAAAAATTGCCAGTCTCTATAGGAGAATGCAATATGTTTGTCCCATTGTTGTATTCAAAGCAGACACCAGTTAATATACTGGGTCGAGATTTAATGACAAAATTGAATATGACGATTTCTGTCACTGATGAAGGCATAGTGTGTTCGACGCCAGGAATACATTATTTAAATGTAAGAGAAATTAACATGGCATTTACAGGGCAAATGGCCATACGAGGAGTACTATTGGAACCAGAAGTTTTTCATTATGGAGTGCATATTCTGTTAACATGGATGCCTGGTTTAGTGGGAAAGATTGTGAGAATACCCAATGAGTTTCCCTTTAGGCCAAGAATTCCCATCGACGAAGAGGGGGGGATGACTTTTTCACTTAGAGCTGCAAGCAGCTGTAGTGCGAGGAGTTTTGGCTATGCTTATAGGCTTTGATGACAATGGCAGGACATGGAGCACAGTAATTAATATTGGAGAGTGTTACAGATTGACTGACGTCACGGATGAGGACCTATTCAAGAAGGACACATCTGATGATGAGGTAGTATTTGAAATAAGCATTACATATTGGGTTAGAGCAGAAAGACGTGAGGTTCCACAGAAAATGATGATAGTGCGGCATCGTCCCACATTTTTTTTTTTTAAACTTTAGTTTTTATTAGCATTTTTTAATAAAACAGAACATTAGAAAAAACCCTGCCCCCCCTCTGATCCCCCTCCCCAACACCGACCCTCCCCCCTTCCCCGTGTCCAGTTCAAAGTGATCGACAAAGGAGACTGATAATGTTCACTCCGTTCCCTATGCATCAGAGGCGATGCGACGGGTGACCAATTCACTGACTGGCTTGGCACCGACTTACCCCGAGCCGTGGGACCCCCGGTGCATTGTTGTTCCTTTCGGGGCCATAGGCACTCTTCTCAGTTCGGGGACCTACCCTTGAGGTCAATGCACATCCCAACCCCAAGTTTGTTGTACCCCATGCCAGTTCATGAGGAATGAGCTTGTGTCTTTATTCACCATGGCCATCAGTTTGCCCATCAAGAACATGCTTTTCACCTTTTTCATCCACTCTTCCTTGGAGGGGGTTTCCAGGCTCTTCCATTTCTGAGTGAGGGCCACTCTGCCCACCCTCAGCATGGTTTCCCACATCCTTGGGTAACGGTATAGTTCTGCTTCCTCCGGGGGGAGTCCCAGTAACATGGTCAGGGGATTGTATGGTGGGAGTTCCTCCGTTACTTCCGCTATCCAGCCCCTCACTGACCCACAGTAGGCCTGGACCTTCGGACAATGCCACCACATGTGGCTTCTGGTGCCTGTCTGGCCGCATCCCCTGGGGCACCTTGGTGACACCCCCGGGAACATCTTTGACAGTTTTGCTGGGTCTCTGTGCCACCCCTGCAGAATTTTAAAGTTATGTTCCATATCCGAGGTGAATCGGTTCCCATGAAACGGTATTTTGAAAATTCTGGCCCAGGTGTCCTCTGAGATCTCTTCGCCTGCCAGGTCGTTCCAGAACGTACAGAAGCTCCTCCTACCCTGAAGGTCGTGAGTGTTTAGGATTTTATACATACTGGACACCGCACCCTTTCTGGAGGTCACGGAGTCAAGGAGCTTCTCGAAGGGGGTCAGTTGTCTCCTCAGATTGGGTCCCCATGACTGCTCGCAGAGGATGCCCTTAAGGCGGAGGTATTCAAAAATGGAAAGCGCTCCACCCCCCAGAGCTTCCCTCAGGTCTTCATAGGATAGGAATTCGCCCTCCCTGAACATCTGGCCTGCCCATTCCAGACCCATGTCCGACCATTGCTGGGAATGCCGGAACCCCCTGCCACCAAGGTTGAGGGGGTGGCCCCATAGGGAGGTCATCGGGGACGGCCAAGAGGTTAGGTGTGCTGTCCAGGGGCCCTCCTTCCAGATGTCCCAGGGTCGGGTGGGACCTCACATGCTTCGGAATTGTCTTACGCGAGGCCCATAGGAGGTCATAAACCTATAATGGGTGGACATCCATATCCTCTAGTCCCAGATTTTTTGATGAAGAAATGGCAAAAGTGACAGTTCAGTTTCTTTATGGACTGCAGGCCCCTATGACGTAGGCCTATTAAAGGGGGTTGCATAACTCAAGATCAAGTTGAAGCCAAGAGCAATTTTATCTTGAGCACGACAGTATCCCATGTCTCGAGAGGCAGATGAGGGTATTTTTAAGACAATGGGCCTCATTACGACCCAGGCGGTAAGGGGTTTACGGCAGCGTAAACAGCGCCGACCCTTACCGCCTGATTCCGAGGTCCCTTAGCGCCATGGAGGATTTAACACCTGCTTTTAGTAGGTGTTAAAATCCATGGCGCTAAGGGGCCTTGTTGTTAATTACGCCACCGTAATTTACGGTGGCGTAATTAACGCCTTCCCCACTCCCATTATGCCCTATGGGGCAAAAATGGGAATGGGGAAGGGTAAATGGGGATTGGGGACTTACCGCCCCGCCAACCTCGGAATGGGGCGGTAAGTCCGCCAACCACCATGGCGTAAACGTAGTTTACGCCATGGTGGTAAAGGTACGACCTAGGCGGTAACTTACCGCCTGGGTCGTAATGAGGCCCAATATCAGCTATAATGGATCAAGGCATTTTAGTGACGTCAGAGTCACCGTGCAATACTGCAGTGTATCTGATTAAGATATCAAAGGGGGGGTTGTGGTGTTTAATTTAAGACATGCGCCCAATTAATCAGATAGTAGAGGCTGAGTTTCCTCTAGTTCCTAATCCAGCGACGATCTTATGTAGTAACCCTGTTGAGGCGCGATATTTCACTGTGATTGACTTGAAAAATGTGTTTTTCAAGTCATTGCATAAAGAGTCTCAAGATCTGACGTCATTTACGTTCAGACAGACTACATTAAAAAAGCACGAGATTACCTCAGGGGTACTGTGAATCTCCATCGATTTTCAATAGAGTCCTGCAGATGGACTTAAGCAATATTGATTTGCCAAGTGTTGTGCTGCAATACTTGGACGACATTCTGGTCTACAGCACATCAGAAGAAGAGTGCAGGCGTGACCCAGTTCAGCTAATGGTTATTTTGGCAGAGAAAGGATATAAGGTGGACAAAGAGAAATTGCAATATTGCCAGGAAAAAGTGTTATATATAGGCCAGTTAATTTCGCATGAACGAAAGAAAGTTACACCTGAAAGGGCTGAGGCAATTTTTAAAACTACAAAACCGCACACGATAAAGCACATGCAACAATTTTGAGGACTGTGCAATTATGTGAAGGCATGGGTGTTTGAGTATAGTTCATACACAAGGCCATTGTTGCAAGCCCTGAAAAAAGCATAACAGAATCAAGAAAAGATTGTATGGACTGAAGAAATGGAGGAAGAGTTTGATTAATTGAAAAAGGGAATTTGCATGGCTCCAATTTAAGGGATTCCCAGTTATTCTGAGGAATTCTTATTCTCGCACACAAATGCAACAGTAATGTCGGCAGTACTCACGCAGAGAACTATGTTGGGGTACAAGCCTTTAGCATACTACAGTGGGATTTTGGACCTAGTAATGAGGGGTCACTTCCCCAGCCACATTTATAGCTGAACCACTGGCAGCAGACGAGCATGCACACGATTGCTCAAACTATGAAGAATTCTCTGATGAGATTCCAAGCGTAAAAGAAAATGCTTTGGCAGCTGGGGAGATTCTTTTTATTGATGTTTCTTCCAAAATTGATCAAACTGACGGACAGAAATATTCAGGTGCCGCTGTGGTAAAACACATGGCTAATGGGGAATTTCAAGTATTGATAAGTGCAAGACTACTGTCTCACTTTTCATCACAGGCTGTTGAATTAGTGGCGCTGATTGTCCCGTTTCTTGTGGCCACATACGGGGGCAAGCGTGTTCCAGCCATGGCGTCTGGCCGTACAGCAGAGAACGTCGCATCAGCTGAGACGTCCTATGCGCAGAGAACGCGTAAGGAGGCGTAAGGAGGCTCCGCCCCCCTGCACCATAAAAGCCGAAGGGACTCAGCGGCTTGTTGCTGCTAATTGTGGCATTACGTTCCTTCGGTTTCATCCCATTCCAGTGCTTATTCCCTTTTTCCTCTTGATACTTGACTTCCTGGTTCTTCGACCCACCTTTGTCTACTTTGATTGTCCTTGCCTGTTCCTTCAACCTGATTTTTTAACACTGTTGCCGACTTCGGATTGTCCTTGGATTGCATTTGCTTTTTCCTCCATTCTGATCAGTGAACCCTGTTGCCGAACTTGGACTGTCCCTGGATTCCCACTGTGCTTTCGCCTGTCTGGTGAGATTACTTTTTTTGCCGCTCTACGCAATTTGAACTATCTTCCTACGCGGAGTACCACGCTGCACATTACAAGACTGCCTCACCAACCTGGCCTGTGTTTGTGCAATTAAGGTAAAACCCATCCAATTCTCCTGTATTGTTCACCACCTGAAATTCATCAGTCTTTCTCATACGTTTGGATTCCTGGAACTATATCATTTATTCTTACCTTTTCTACATCAACCAAGGGCATAGTAGTGACGCTTTCCGTTGTATGCACCATCCCATCACTAGTGCAACCCTCGTGCCGTCTGGGTATATTCTTCCTTACTAACCTTCCCATTTGTTGTTTTGTACCTGCCGTTGTTTTCCTTTCAACTGGTACCCATTTTCCCTAGGAATCCCACTTATCAGGCCTGTTGGGGGTTGTATCAGTCATAGGGAGTTTGTGGATATCACTTGTGCATACTCATAGTCTTAGGTTTTCTTGTAGGTTCATCTATTAAGGTCCAACACCACCTCAACCATTGTCTAGGTACTTAGAGAATTATCTGATTGTCTAAATAACTCCATATTGCCTGATTGCTTCTAATCATACTCGGCCTCATTACACGGATGGCGGTAAGGATTTACCGGTACCGGTAAAATACCGGTACCGGTAAATCCTTACCGCCTTACTACGAGGTCCCTTTGCGGGTTGGTGGATTCAATGCCTGCTTTTTGCAGGCGTTAAAAACCAATCCGCAAAGGGACCCAGGGAGCTAATTATGGTACCGCAATTTGCGGTACCGTAATTAGCGCCTTCCCCATTCCCATTGAGCCCTATGGGGCAAAAATGGGAATGGGGAAGGGCAATGGTGGAAGGGGGAATTACCGTCCCGCCAACCTTGGAATGGGGCGGTAATTCCCCTTTCCGCCAAGGCAGTGCCGGTATTTTACCGGCATGAACCATGGCGCTAATAGCGCCATGGTTCTCCGCCATCCGTGTAATGAGGCCCACTGTGTTTTCTTTGCAGCATTAGTTATTGGCAGTGTGTGTTCTCCCGCTCTTTTAGGCGATAGACATCTCTGCTGGTTTTTACTCAAACGACAGAGAGGTACATCGTAGAAAAGAGCCCCTCTTAGAGGAAGCCTGAATCACAGAATTCAGGGGAGCTGGAATCCTGGAGGCTGAACCGAACCTGTGAAATCCTACCTACCTCCGCGAGGTCGTCTTACCCAGGCTCCAATCAGCATACGGAGCAGTGAGTAACAGTTACAGATATATGATAGTGGTGGTGTGCCCTTTTTCAAGGTGGGTCGAAGCTGGTCCGTGAACACATCCAGATGCCACTTGCGCTGCAAAATGTTTAGTTCGAGAAGTATTTCCCAGATGGGGAATTTGTGAGGTATTAAGGTCAGATAATGGTCCACATTTTGTAAACGAAGTGTTCAAACAAATTAGCTTATTGCTTAGTATAAAGCATACCTTTTCTTCAGCTTACCACCCGCAAGCCAATGGAACCTGTGAGAGACTCAACGGCCCGCTTAAAAAAAGGATAGCAACACATAAACTAATGTTGAAGAAAGGATGGCTGCATCAACCATGCTCTGACCACTATTTTACACCCCATGAATTAGTAAGGGGGAGGTGAATGAGAATGCCTCTCACTCCTCCATCGAGGACTAGACGTGAGGCCCAGACAACAGCAGAACTGTTAGGAAAGGAGTTACGTGCGTACTTAACATGAATGACTACAAGTATCTCTGTCATTTCAGATAAACTCAAGCGGAAAGGGTGCAGGTCTCTGAACACAGATGAAGACCATACAGCAACTGGATCACAAGAACTTTTATTGCCTAAAATGTTTCCCGTTGATTGAGTCTTGATCAAGACCTTTGTTCGTTAGTGGCACAATCCACGATTTAATGGTCCATTCATTATGGAAGACGTCACACCATCGGTAGTGAAAGTTTTGGGAAGACGAGCTTGGATATTCCTTGGTGACTAGAAGTCTACAACAGCGAGACCACCGTACCCCCGCCCCATTCGAAAGCAAGCATTGCAGAAGAAGTTCAGCATGTACAGACTAGATTGATGACGAGGAAGAAGGATGCACAGACTGTCCAGTAGACAGATAAAGAGTTCATTGGACTGTGGTTTGTTTGAGACATTCTTTGCAGCTGCTAAGCAAAGAGTGAAGAAGCTGTTGTTCTTGAGCCACAGAAGTGTGCTGGTCTGAGACTTTTGTAATGAAACGAAGAATGCCAAAATTGAACTTCCGTGTCAGCAATTGGAAAGAGGGAACAATATCCTGATTGTTTTTTCACAGAGTTTCTCTTTGGGAGCACCCATGGTGGTGCCTGATGGCAACGATCACTGGATCATTCTTGCTGTTTTTCTCTTCATTCTTCGTGCTTATCCTGCATTGGTTGGGAGAACCGTTGACATACACGTTTTCCTGCAAGATCCTCAAAATGATACAATCATGAGGAGACTGCTCAAAGCTATAATCAAGCAGGTTCTCCAGCTTCCTGAGTACTGTGTGGAAAATATAGATGCCCCTATCCTATGATAACGCTCATAGACTAGTTGGAATGGTCTATTATTTCTTGACTCAAGAACGCCCGCATCTTGCTGGAAGACAAACTGATGTTTGTACATTCCTGAGAGATCCTAGGAATCAAGTTGCAATCAATCATTTGCTATGTGACATCATTGAACAAGTCCGCCTAGTCTCTGAGGCCATGCAGTGAGCTTTCTGATGGTGTTAATGAATTAAGACATCCAAAACATATAAGCTTTGGTCTTTTATTACCTGTTGGAAGTTCATCCACATCTGGTTTGGCGAAAGGATGACTCCTTTGTATTCATCAGGAACCTGTTAATAGTCCTGCGATCAGTCAGCTGCTCGTTGAGCTTGTAGAGAAGATACAGTTACTACCAGAGTATTTTATGATGTTGCCCAATTAAAAGTTGTTTTTTCCTTCCTTAAAAAAGATTGAAAATGTGCAACATTGATAGTATCAACAACGTCGCAAACAACAAGAGACCACCACAACGTGCAAGGGGCTATTGCTGAATCCACGGGACCTAGTGGTATATTATTGTCATGATGCACGCTCCCGGGGAGCTGGTTCAAGCCCTGCGTCCCCGAAAGCGGACATCCAGTCCCCAAGGAAGGACCCAGCAACCCCATATAGGGGCCCTTTGGACAGTGTCCTGGGGCCTATGGTGCCAGGCTCATAAAAGACATCAGTCCTGGTGCCATAGGCGCCAGGCTCATTATGGAAGTGCTTGGGTGCACTTACCTGATGCAGACCATGCTGCAGGATCCCGGCCTCCTAGAGGCCTGAAAGGAACTACTTTAACTGTGGGACTAATTTACCATCCGGGCGTGGTCTGGGAAGCATACATAACTGATTGGAGGAAGGATACATACCTGGAACTTCTTCCAAGGCTATTTAAACCCCACCCGAACAGCCACACGTGCTTCACGTTGTTCTGCATCGAGCAGCTGGACGCTCACCGTGTCTGCTCCTGCATCCTGACTTCTGCCACGCCTGCCAGCATCCTGGATCACCTGCAAAGGAAGAGAAGAAGAGAACAGAAGAAGGAAGAGTCCCTACATGCTAAATCCGCATCCTGGAGACATCTCGCCGACAATCCTGAAAAGGAAGACTTTTATTTATAAGCTCATCGCGTCGATCGCTGCAGCGCCGCATTCCACTCACCTTTACAGGGCGCCTCCATGTTCAGCAGCGATCATCCGGATTTGCAGTCACGCCCCAGCGCCTAGGGAGAAAAAGACCAGAACAAAAGGTGAGAGAGAGAAGGGAGTAAGGAAAGCTAAATCTCAATGTTAAGACTTACCTGTTGATTCATTCCCTCTTCATTTCGGGTCCGCGCCGCATCCTGGCATTTCTGGACCCCGGCCCCTAAGGGGAAAAAGAGACATCAGCGTTAATGAGCGAATGAAAAGACATTACCAAAAAACGCTCATTAAAGACTTACCTGATTTCTACAAGGATTTCACCTCTCATCTCGGGTCGGTGCCTGTTCCCCGGCATTCCGTACCCCGGCCCCTATGGGGAAAAAGACACTAGCATTAGTACATTAATGCATGGACACAAGGGGAACCTCTTATCTAAAAACTTACCTAGAAGCCAAGCAGGTTTGGTTCTCACCAATACGAAAATCCAGTGAAGTAACTGGATACCAACGCGCCCCTGCATCAGAAGCAGGATGGAGAGCTTGTCCTTCCAGACCCTAAGGTGAGACGCTACGAGGAATCACAGAAGGGTTTCGAGGAGGGTGAGAGGGGAAAGTGGGAGGCTGATTGCATTACCCCGCAGACAGTTAATCCCCTATTTTCGCCTACAGAAGGATACTTCTGCGAGCCAGACAAGCCAGATTTGGGGGCCCGGTCCAGTCCGTCTTCCGAACCCTGCGCATCACCTTAGAAGAGGTCATAGCAGCGCGAACCAGGCCAGCGCCTCCGTGGGAGTCAGGTGAGCGTTACAGAACGTGAAGCCTTCCTACAAATTCCCACCCAGGTGCTCTGGAAAGTTCTGAGACTGATCAGTTGGCCCAATTACTGGGGGAATTACGGGCTGAAGCACATGCCGCTCGTCAAGAGACTAATGCCCTCAGGAGGGAATTAATAATATCAAAGGAAAGAACTGATGACCTGGCCAGACAGCTTTTGCAAGGTCAAGCTGGGCAAACTCCTCTACCCGGTTCCGGAGGGAACCCCGCTCCTGTGGTTTCCAGTAACCCTGTGCAGATTAATCTACCTGGAAACATGCCGCTGGCCCCACCCGAACACTTTGCTGGGGACCCCAAACGATTCGCCGTATTCATGAATCAGTGTCGTTTGCACTTCCTACGCAGACCTGGGGCCTTCCCTAATGATCAGACCAAGGTAGCCTTTGTATTGTCATATCTCAGCGGCTGCGCTGCCGATTGGTCAGTTCCACTGGTTACTCAAGATGACCCGATTCTCCGTGATTTTCAAAGGTTTCAAGCAAGCATGGAAAGGTTATTTGCTCGACACTCTCAGGGGCAGGCTCTGGATGACGAACTTCTATCCCTGCGACAGGGCAATCAGGACCTCCTATCATATATTGCAACCTTTAACAGACTAATTGGGGAAACAGGATGGCAAGAGGATAAAAGAATCACGTTGTTTTATCGAGGCCTACGCGGAGAACTTAAAGATGTCTTGGCCCAAGTTGTAAATCCGCCCCAAGAATGCACAGAGTATATAGACTTAGTGGTCCAATTGGATCACAGACTTCAAAACAGAAAAGCAGATCGGTCCAGGTTTGAGACCCGGGTGTTGGTCAAGACCCATGCTAATCCCAAGGGAGTTGATGTCTCTGAGCCTATGCAAATTGGAGGGGTTAAAGGACCCTTAACTCAAAAGGAACGTGAAAGGAGGCGGCAGTTAAAATTATGTCTTTATTGTGGGAATTCTGGACACTTTCTACGAGATTGCCTGGCAAAACCGCCCCGAAAGGCGGTAGGAGCCGCTGATAAAAACCATGAAGACTCTGTTTCGGGAAACGACTCCGCCCGACAAGTGTAGGGGTCCGCTTGCCGAGCTTGAAAACTAACTCTCAGACCTCGCATTTCATTGTGCCAATGGTTCTCGTAGATCCAGAACAGCCTAAGCGGTTGCATGCAATAAAGGCATACATCGATAGTGGGGCTATTGGAAACTATGTGGATCGTGAATTGGTCTCTAGGATTAACCTCCCTCTCCGTCCTAAAACCAGCAAAGATGTCATCACCACAGTCGATGGAACTGAAATTGCCTCTGGACCGGTAACACATTCCACTACTGAGGTGACTCTTATTGGTCCCGACGGCCATCGGGAGGGTGTTGTGTTTGATGTAATCAAGGCTCCACAGTTTCAGGTTATTCTTGGAATCCCTTGGTTAGAGACACATAATCCTCGAATTGATTGGCGAGCTAAGAGAATAACCTTCCCGGATTGTACACAAACCTGCTACCCAGAAAACCTGAAGATTAATCTAGCATCTGTAACCTCTGCCTCCATGCAACTACCTCCGGAATACCAAGACTTTCAGGACGTCTTCCAAAAGGAACAGGCCAACACGTTACCTCCTCACAGATCGTACGATTGCCAAATCGATCTGGTGCCCGGTGCACAACCCCCTTGTAGCAGGATTTATGCCCTTACCGAACCTGAGAATCTGCATTTGAGACAATATTAGGATCAATACCTAGCTAATGGTTTTATTCGGCCGTCAAAGTCCCCGGCATCCTCGGCTTTGTTCTTCGTGCCCAAAAAAGAAGGCGACCTTAGAACTTGTATCGATTACCGCGCATTGAACCAGATAACGGTTAAAAACCGTTATCCTCTGCCTCTGATCCCAGAACTCCTTGACCAGGTAAAGGACGCTTGCATATACACCAAGTTAGATCTCGGGGGGCTTATCATCTGGTACGAGTTAAAGAAGGCGACGAATGGAAAACTGCCTTCCATACTAAATACGGATTATTCGAGTACCAGGTGATGCCTTTCGGATTGTGTAACGCGCCGGCTGCCTTCCAATACTTCATGAATGATGTCCTTCGGGAACTCATCGATGTTTGTGTTGTCGTATATATCGATGACATTCTGGTGTACTCTTCTTCGGAATCTGATCACAGAAAACACGTCAGGGCAGTACTTGAAAAACTGCGCCAACACAAACTATTTGCTAAATTGGAGAAATGTGTTTTCCATACCACAGAAGTCGAGTTTCTAGGTTTCATCCTGACACCCAAAGGAGTCCGAATGGACTCAAGAAAAGTGGATGCCATCCTCAAATGGCCATCACCTAGCTCTGTAAAAGGGGTTCAAAGCATGCTCGGCTTTGCCAATTTCTATCGCAGGTTTATCCCGGAATTTTCACGCGTGGTACAACCCATTACTGCACTCTTGAGGAAAAATAAACGTTTTGAATGATCTGAAGAAGCCGAGCAGGCCTTTCAGGATTTAAAAGCTAAGTTTACCTCTGCACCTATATTGAAACACCCGCGTCCAGATCTCCCTTATGTCGTCGAGACTGACGCATCCAGCCTAGCCATGGGAGCTGTCCTGTCCCAAAGAGATCCCGAAACCAACCAACTGCATCCCGTAGCATTTTGGTCCAGAAAATTCTCGGCACCCGAGGTTAATTATGCAATCACGGACAAAGAACTGTTAGCCATTAAGTCCGCTTTTAAAGCCTGGCGGCATTATCTGCTTGGCGCTCGACATACCATCACAGTGATCACTGATCACCGGAATTTACAGTATTTGAAAACCGCCAAGGCTCAGTCATCACGGCAGCTCCGATGGGCTTTGTTTTTCGCTGAATTTGATTTCGTGATTACCTATCTACCTGGCTGCAAGAATGGCAAAGCAGACGCCTTATCCCGAATTGGAATGGGAGAATCTGATACAAACTCAGAACCAGTACCAATAATTCCCGAACAGAGGATTCTATGCATGACTTCGTTACAGATGCTTGAAGACATTCAAGCCAGAGTGAAACAACTCCTGGACCCTACAACCTTACAGGATTGGATACAAAAGGGATCAGACTTTACCATAGATAATTGTTTACCTTATTTCCAAGGACGCTTATTCCTGCCACATAAGGAATTACACGAACTAGTTATTTCCGGTTATCATGATGCATTAATAGAGGGACACCCCGGTATTGCCAAGACAGAGGAAAAGGTGAAACGACAATTTTGGTGGCCCTCTTGGCGAAAAGATGTTAAATCTTTTGTGATGTCCTGTGGTGTTTGCGCCCAAAATAAAAGTCAAAAGAAAAGACCAGCCGGTCTCCTTCAACCTCTAGACATACCGCCAGCACCCAGGCACACCCTATCAATGGATTTTATTACGGACCTGCCTCCTTGTTCGGGGTACAATACTATTCTGGTAATTGTGGATTTGTTTTCCAAAATGGCCCCCTTTATTCCTTTGAAAGGTTTACCTTCAGCTTCTGTACTAGCCAAAGAATTCCTCGAAAATATTGTTCGGCTACATGGATTCCCATCTATACTAATCTCTGACCGGGGAAGCCAATTCATTTCCCACTTCTGGCGCAAATGTTGTCAAATGGCGCAGATCGACGTAAGATTATCGACCAGTCACCACCCTCAGACCGATGGTCAGACCGAGAGGACAAATCAGACCCTTGAGCAATACTTACGGTGTATGTTACAGCAATCTGAAAGCAACTGGAAAGACATTCTTTGGATAGCCGAATACGCATATAATAATTCGGTACACTCTGGAACTGGCCACAGTCCTTTTTATACTTTGTTTGGGCATCACCCTCGAACCTCAAACCTTGACTCACCTCAGAACCTCCGAATGCCTGCAGTAGAACATCTGCATTCTACAATTACCCAAGCCTTCAAAGAGGCAACTACGCATTTACAACAAGCCAAGAGAAAATACAAGGAGAATGCTGATCTACATCGGAGTGAAGCACTTCCGTATCAGATTGGGGATCAAGTGTGGTTAGCTACCAGACATTTACCACTCAAAGGGCCTCGAACCTTTAACCCAAAATATCTGGGACCTTATTCTATTACGGCAATAAT
The DNA here is from genome assembly GCF_040938575.1 of Ambystoma mexicanum. Taxonomy (NCBI): domain Eukaryota; kingdom Metazoa; phylum Chordata; class Amphibia; order Caudata; family Ambystomatidae; genus Ambystoma; species Ambystoma mexicanum. The sequence continues at coordinate 727,719,682 of NC_090925.1, forward strand.
TAACCCAGTGGCTGTTAAACTTGATTTACCAGCTAGTATGCAAATTCACCCTGTTTTTCATGTGTCACTTCTGAAACCAGTGGTACCCGGAACCCGACTACTCAAACCTCCAGAACCTATTCTAATAGATGGGGAGCCCGAATTCGAAGTGAAGAACATTTTAGACTCAAAAATGTTTAGGTCAAAACTGTTCTACCTAATTGATTGGAAGGGGTACGGACCTCAGGAGAGGTCGTGGGAACCCAGCGACCATGTGCATGCACCTCGATTAGTCAGGAAATTCCACCGACTCTTCCCAGACAAACCAAAACCCCCGGAGGGAACAAGCTTGGGAGGGGCCTTGGGGGGGAGTGCTGTCATGATGCACGCTCCCGGGGAGCCGGTTCAAGCCCTGCATCCCCGAAAGCGGACATCCAGTCCCCAAGGAAGGACCCAGCAACCCCATATAGGGGCCCTTTGGACAGTGTCCTGGCGCCTATGGCGCCAGGCTCATAAAAGACATCAGTCCTGGCGCCATAGGCGCCAGGCTCATTATGGAAGTGCTTGGGTGCACTTACCTGATGCAGACCATGCTGCAGGATCCCGGCCTCCTTGAGGCCCGAAAGGAACTACTTTACCTGTGGGACTAATTTACCATCCGGGCGTGGTCGGGGAAGGATACATACCTGATTGGAGGAAGGATACATACCTGGAACTTCTTCCAAGGCTATTTAAACCCCACCCGAACAGCCACACATGCTTCGCGTTGTTCTGCATCGAGCAGCTGGACGCTCACTGTGTCTGCTCCTACATCCTGACTTCTGCCACGCCTGCCAGCATCCTGGATCACCTGCAAAGGAAGAGAAGAAGAGAACAGAAGAAGGAAGAGTCCTTACCTGCTAAATCCGCATCCCGGAGACATCTCGCCGACAATCCTGAAAAGGAAGACTTTTATTTAAAAGCTCATCGCGTCGATCGCTGCAGCGCCGCATTCCACTCACCTTTACAGGACGCCTCCATGTTCAGCAGCGATCATCCAGATTCACAGTCACGCCCCAGCGCCTAGGGAGAAAAAGACCAGAACAAAAGGTGAGAGAGAGAAGGGAATAAGGAAAGCTAAATCTCCATGTTAAGACTTACCTGTTGATTCATTCCCTCTTCATTTCGGGTCCGCGCCGCATCCTGGCATTTCCGGACCCGAGCCCCTAAGGGGAAAAAGAGACATCAGCGTTAATGAGCGAATGAAAAGACATTACCAAAAAACGCTCATTAAAGACTTACCTGATTTCTACAAGGATTTCACCTCTCATCTCGGGTCGGTGCCTCTTCCCCGGCATTCCGTACCCCGGCCCCTATGGGGAAAAAGACACTAGCATTAGTACATTAATGCATGGACACAAGGGGAACCTCTTATCTAAAAACTTACCTGGAAGCCAAGCAAGTTTGGTTCTCACAAATCCGAAAATCCAGTGAAGTAACTGGATATCAACGCGCCCCTGCATCAGAAGCAGGATGGAGAGCTCGTCCTTCCAGACCCTAAGGTGAGACGCTACGAGGAATCACAGAAGGGTTTCGAGGAGGGTGAGAGGGGAAAGTGGGAGGCTGATTGCATTACCCCGCAGACAGTTAATGCCCTATTTTCGCCTACAGAAGTATACTTCTGCGAGCCAGACAAGCCAGATTTGGGGGCCCGGTCCAGTCCGTCTTCCGAACCCTGCGCATCACCTTAGAAGAGGTCACAGCAGCGCGAACCAGGCCAGCGCCTCCGTGGGAGTCAGGTGAGCGTTACAATTATATACACCTGTATTATGTCCATTATCATACTACTTTCTCTCACAGTACGTACTGTCTATTATGTAGATCCAAACAAGGCAGTTTTTCTTGTGTATCTACCTATGCAGCATGAGGGAATAGAAGTGGTAAGTGTAAGACCACCGAGGCCTTATGTGATTGTTCCTACTCCAGTGGCCCATGTGGAAGCCCCTGGCTCTGTGGCAAGTGTCACTAGACATCCTTATGCAGGAAAGAATCTTTTAGAGATTTTTGCTGAGCACCAGATATAGATGCGTATGGAAAAGCAAAGGAGGAAATCTTTTATGACCAACCCTACACAAGTAGCACATGTAAAGATACCAAGTTCACTGACAAATGTTCCTATGATTCCCCCAGTGAGAAAAAAATATGCTGACATACTTCGTGAGATGATTATAAGAGCTCATGAGGCAAGAAGGAGACCTAAAAGAGGTATAAGAGAAGATGATCCTGACTTGAATGATTATCTAGACAGCACATTTGGTAAACAACATGTGGTATCAGCACATGAAAGAGTTATGCAAATGAACTTCAGAGGAGGAATGCTATGTATGTGCACTCCTGCCTTATAGTATGCGGAAGTCCAAGATAATCATAGCTATCGAAATAGATGTCCAGATGTCACATTGACTATCTCACATTGCACTCTGCAAAACAAGAGGACAGTTTATGGGTCGAACAGCCTATCTAGCATGGGCAACAGAATGGACAGATCCAGACGAAGATGATTATGTGCAAGATACAAAGACAAGATTAAGAGCCCACACTAAAAATCACGAGATTAGATACGAACAGCCTGGAGTGAAGGGAACTGGAATCAGATCAGAAGTAAACAAAAAACTTGAGAGTACAGGGAAATCTGCAGAGGACATCTGAAGATGGAAGCACAGAGGCCAGATGGAGATTTGGGGATCAGTACTTTCTCCAGATGGATGGGAAGAAGGAGTAGTAATCTGCAGAGCCTGAGTAATAATTGGCATCTACAAACCAACTGTTGACATTGTGCAGAATGGATGCAAGCCTCTGTGGCCGAAAATGGCAAAACTACTGACATGAGTCAGAGATAAAGGAGGGCCCTTGCAGATAGTGCCTCTGGAAAATGCAAAACTGTGTTTCAGAAATAATGGCACAAGAAAGGGTGGAGAAAATCAGAACTGTGGACGAATTTTTGATGCACCAGGAATGAGCATTGGGACAGCAGTGATAATGGATCACTGCTGTGCCTGTGGATCCAGAGCTTACATGAAGTTGCCCAAGGACTGGGGAGGACTATGTTCTATAGTAAACGTCCATGTTCCAGCTTTGGTGTTTCCTACAAGTGACCTGGACATTGGCAAATTCCCAAAACCAGATGCTCACCTGAGAAAGAAGAGATCTGCTGAGCTCCCGAATCGAGTGAAGAGAGAGAACTACTTCTCAGCCAAATTAATAGAACCCTTTGATTCCATCCCATATGAGCATACACTGTTTAGTAAGACTTCATTGATCTTTACAATAATCTTCATGCCCTGGATCCAGACAGATGCACATATTAAATGGCTGCAAATAACCAGGTGGGAATTGTTGCAGACGATCAACACTACCATAAAGGGATTCAATGCTATCAAGGAAGAGTTGAGAGCCATACGATTGATGACTCTTCTGAAAAGATTTGTCTTAGATATGATCTCAGCTATGGATGGAGGTGTTTGTGTCAAAATTGGAGAATAATGTTGCACATTCATACGTTCTCACGACAACGGGAATGGCACCTTGCCGGAGGCCATAGGTATGCTGACGAAGTTACATGGCCAAATGATAGATGAGGTAGAAGACATTGCTGATGACAGTTGGTTTGGATCACTCTTTTCATGGGTGCTGCAATGGATGGCAGATATATTCAAGTTTCTTGGAGCCCTGCTAGTGATGCTGATGCTTGGATTCTGTGTGATCAGGATAATAATCTCACAGTGTAAGAAGACTGCAAAGAAAGCTGTAGGAATGAAGATCATGATTGATGTAGAATCAGGGTGGAAGATCAAAGAACTGGCAGACGAAGAAATCAGAGACTATGTGAAGGCCACTATTCATGCACCTGAGGGAACACAGTTCCTGTACCCAACAAGCCACAAGATGTATGTGGGGAAATGGATCTACTGCAGTCCAAGTGGACAATGCATGCTTATGTCTTGGAGTAAGGACGAGAATGTGAAATCAGCAGGATGGCTAGAAGGAGTTATAAAGATATGGGTCCCAAAGAAGCCTTTCTTCAGACAAGGAGGTCTAGATTGATGGCTGATAAGAGAGTGGTCGATGAATCGCCCAGAGGGGGGAGTGTAAAGGTGGAGCCAAGTACCTCCACCCAAGCTCCTCCCCTATGCTCCCTATATGTTGAGAGCCAGAGTGTAAGACACATGCAGTACCCATAAGAATACCCATACCAAAGAGAATCCTAGAAGCAAGGTTCCCATTGAGAAAACCATACATACATACATGACAATACGATGGTCATTTGAATGAAATCCGAGAAGAAGTGGGAAAAGTGAGAAAAAGTGCAGATTGGTGACGTCACAAAGAAGTAGGGTTGACACACCCAGAAGAGATGCAGAAACAAAAGAACATAAGCATCCTATAGGACCGGTGGAGGGGGTGTTAAAGATGAGGAACATTTCGGGCTCGAGATGAAGATGCTCATGCTACAGAAAATAATGAAGAAGCTATTAAGTAGTTTTTCAAGTGTACAGTCACACCAACGCAAGTTGGGAAAAGTATTCTTTAAGTCTGGCTGTATAGTGAGTAGATTGCAGCAATGTGCCAACATATACATATAGGAATGCATGGAATACAGATATTACATAATGCACTTTAGCAGGGCTGGACACTGTTAACGCAAAGGATTTTTCAGTGTGTCGCAGTTGGAAATTGAAAGCTTAACCATGGAGGTGAATCAAAGAAGGGCTTGGTTGGCCTAACACCAAGATGAAAAGGCCACCATGAGTCAGAGTGATCTTACTGAAGTTGCAATTAACGTGTGAATAGAACAGACTCCTGCTGAGATGAGGTGGAAGAACACTAAAGACGTCAGAGGTTCTTTATTTAATAGAGTTTAATACAGCAAAATGCTCTGAAATCATGGTCTGCAGTCACGTGGATGGATGAAAATAGGCACTGGACTGAGCTGAATCGAAACTGGGAGGCAGGGGATGCCTACACTCCCTCATATTCCCAGGCACGAAGAACAAACTCAAGGCCAATCTTCAAAGCCTTAATTAACTGGCAGACAGCAGAGTGATGATGGATAGCAAGGCTAATTGGTGGGAAGCTAAGGTTATGACCAGCCTACCAAATGCCTGGGTACCAGCCTGCGTCCTGCTTACGCATGTGGAATATTAAAGAGGTGTACAAGGGTGCCAACCAATTATAGAGGGACAACTAATAGATAGCCCTATAGTTTGTGTAACCAATGGGATGTTGTGTATTTGATGACGTGTATTATGAACTGTATTAGAGGGCTTAGTTGTCCACCTGATATTAGATACCCAATCACCTTCCTTAACAAGTATGGAACATATACCTAGATGTTCCTTGTAAGCCTATCACCATTCCAAGTAGGTTTTTGTAGTTTTCCACACAGGTAGACATCAATGGAGATGAGTTTTTAGTATAAGAGTGATGTTTTTTATAAAATGCTTTGAAAGATTACTGTAAGACGTCGGATGATGTCCGTTGTAACTCCCTGTTTTAGATAAGTGACATTAAAACAGTTGATCTTTGCCAACTTCCTGAGTCACTTTGATTTACTGGTGTAACGGGGGCCCCTGCAGTGCAGGGGGCCCATTCTGCCTCTGCCCAGCACGGGGGCAGTGGCAGTGGGGGGGGACCTCAGCAGGGCTTGCAGGGGGACCCCCACATTTTGTGTTACGCCACTGGTTTGATTATTGATGTTTGAGTATATTCTTTATCACCATCCATCTCTAAGTATTGCTGCCTTGTCTTAAAGAACTGTGAGATCTGCCCCAGTTCACAATCTTGAGTTGGTCTTGCAGGATTTGGATGTGTGAACTTTAGGGTACATTAAGATCTCTGCAGCAGACACATTACCCCTTTAGCTATTTTGGTAAAACAAGGCATAAATTAGTTTTCAAAAATTGATTAGCAGAATTTGCTAATTACATTTTTCTTGATTAGCAAATAAACCCATTTTATTAGCAATTGTGTACTAATGTTTTTAATGCCACCAGAAGATACTTGTACCCAAGATATAAAATGGGGAACAATAGGCAGTTTTGTATACCGTTGAAGACATTAGTGAGATGTCAGGCCTAGCAAATTCCTTCTGTAAAAAGGTGCATGTCACCACAGACCCACTTTAGTTTGGCACACTGCTGCCACCCAGAGGCCAGCCATGCACAGTGAAACATTTATCTGACATTTACTGCATACAAAGTAAAATTTAAATAAGTTTCCAACATCCCCTGCAGATAGTACTGGCCCTTCTTAAAATCTACTCGACTATGTAAGTGGGCGAAATACTTTGCGCGCCCAGGATGAGTGTCTGTAAAAAGGTTAGCTGCATGAATAGACAACACAAACAGATATGATAAAAAGGCTCTTAAAACAGTTTAGCCAGCTCTCTACTGCAAGTGCAAATATATAATACAAGCATAATCATAGAGCAAAGTTAGCTCTGGAGGCCAACTACAGTGTACAGTTTTGCAGTAGGACAGACTGGATGAAACTATTGATCGCTACTTTAAGTAAATATCAAGTTAGCTTTGTGTATTAAATATGTTAAAGACTAAGCAGAGTGGATGGCATAGCAGGCAGATAACTGGGCAAACTAGGCAGAATATTGTAGTTTGCAGCCATCTCACTTTCAGGGTAGCGGGTATAAACCAACATGGCGAGATAGAATGTCAAGGAATGTATGGTATCCGGTCATGGGTTGAGCACCAGTTGCAAGCTGTATGTAACCAGCTGGCCACAGGACTAGGTTTGCCGTCAAAGCATTTGGCCACGTCAACATTTTTGACCATAGTAAAGACCTATTCACCCTATCAAATGCTTGGCATAGGTCTATACTTTCCACATACGTCAAAGGAGCATTTTTCTTACATGAGTTTTCTTGAAGAAGTGAAAACATAAGTCCTCCCAACTCTGTTTCCATTCGCTTTCTGAATCCAAATTGTTTGTACTGGAATATTGCCTTTGTTTCTATCCATTCTTCTATCAACCTCAAGACCAACCCAGCGAATATCTTAGAGTCAGCGTATATTAGCGCTATAGGCCTATAGTTTTGAGGATCGCTTCTATCCCCCTTTTTATATATGGGGATAAGATAAGAAATTCTCCAGGGGGACGGTATATGTTTGGTTAGGATAATATTTCGAAACAGCATAAAGAGGGCATTTGCCCACTGACATGGATTTGCTTTAAAGATGACATTTGCTAAACCGCTAGGTCCTGCCCCTCTGGAAGGATTCGATTTTGTTATTTGGGTCATTATCTCAGCCTCTGTAAAATAACACTTCCAATCTATTTCGTATTTTCCAGACAAAGTTATAGAAGAAATCTTATTTGCTGCATAGATATCCCTAAAATGTCCCACCCACACATCCTCTGAAACACTATTCACTTGTGACATCATGAGTGGGGATTCCATTGAATTTATAAGCTTCCAAAAATTACGTGAGGAACCGTCTCTTAACATGAACTCGCTGTCTGATTGTAACATTTGGCCCTTATGTGATTTTAACCAATTTTTTAGTTTTTGTTTTTGTTTACGAATTTTCATATGTTTCTCTTCCCAGGAAATAGGAAGAGTTTTAATTTTCCGAATGTTTTTATTACACCATTTTTTATGTTCATTAACTAAATAATGTATGTTGAACTCTTACGACACTCCTCTTTGGTCTGATGGATCTACTAATCGTTTTCCCAACGTAGGTACTGAATTCTTCACTAGAGAATAAGTGCCATCTTTCCTCAAGCTATAACTCTTGGCAATCTGTATTAAAGACCGAGTTTATTTTCCCCACATTTCCCGGATGCCAGGTTATTCTATTTCTTTTTGTATTCAATTCTATGTTTCTTTTATACTGGTTTCCTTATTTGCTGTTGCAGTCCGATGTTCATTTGGATTTGCTAGAATCTGTAGTCACTGGAGTTATTATTAATCAGTTTGAAGGATATACATACTTTAAAAAGATTGCCAGACATGAATATATGGTCTATTGTAGAATTATATAAACCATTCGACCAGGTGTAGGAGTCATCCGTGCTCTTTATCGTAGTATTCGCGTGATATAAACCCAAGTTCAGAAAAAAGTCAAACCATATATGACCTTGGAGTACTTTCCTAGTATAGCCCCTTGGACTTCCTTGCATTGTTTGATCTTACTCTCCTCCTACAAATGAAAGAATACCGATATTAGATTCCAGGTTTGTGCTCCTATTATCCGGTATGGGAATTTGAGCGTTCAAATCGCCAGATATTATTACTTGCAGGCCTTTGTATTTGATATTCAATTCGACAATTGATCTTCTCGATTTTATTAGATAAGTTATAAAGGGGATTTGAATATATATTCACCACCAAAACATGCATTTTCACCCCGTCTAGTGCCATTTCCAATACCACAGCCAAAACCCCAGTTACCGGAGAGATTGTTTCGAGGATTTTTATACCCTCGCCTAGCTTGACGGCGATAATTAACCTCCGCTGTGGGGTGACCCCTGCTAGATTTGGTTCCTAACTGAAACCTTGAGTCAAAACCATCAATATGAAATTTGGATGTCATCCATGACTCTTGTATACAAATAATACTATTGGTTATAAGTTCAGCACACAACTCTTTGGAAGATGTTAAGTGGGAGGAGCCCCTGGAATTCCAGGACAACAGATAGATCTTATTCTAAAGTCCCGATTTTAAGTTTTTGCGTTTTTGATTTCTGCTACAGATTCCTTCAATGTTTGTACCAATCACATCCATTAATTAACATCATCAATTTTAGGGGGGTGCCAGTTGCTTCCAGTAATGCTACCATCTTTCCTGTCATCTCTGACAGTATTCACTTGTACATAGGGGCCATTCTGAAAATTCCTGCTATAACCTTGTGGTCTTTCTCTGAGATCGTCCATCTTATTTCCATTGGGCATATAGCCCTGGTTTTGTGTATTTAAGACCAGGTTCAAATCGTTTACGTCATATCCCAATTTATTCAATTCCGTGATTTCCTTAAGAACCAAATCATGCACAGTTCGGGAACCCTTTTGGCCTCCTTGGCCTCAGACCCGAGTGGTCATGGATGCATCTCTGAAGGGTTGGGGTACTCACTGCGAGGATTTGCAGATGAGCGGTCTTTGGTCAGCAACGGAAGCGAGTTGGCACATCAACAGACTGGCATTGCGAACTATCAGGTTTGCCTTAAAGGCATTTGCTCCGTCTCTCCCGAGGCAGCATGTCCTCATTCTGACGGACAACACAGTGGCAATGCACTATCTCAACAAACACGGTGGTGTACACTCCCATGCCCTCTGCACGGAGGCAATGGTGCTTTGGTTCTGGTTAATGAAGAAAAGGATCTCAGTCTCAGCAGTTCATCCAGCGGGCGCAGAGAACAGCTTGATGGATGCTCTGAGCAAGCAGGGCACGGCCTCACATGAGCGGAAAGTGTGCCAGGAAGTCCTAGAGGAGGTCTTCGCTCTCTGGGGTACCTCAGCAGTGGATTTGTTTGCAACGAAATCCAAAAGGAAGTGCAGACAGAAATTCCCAGCGAACGGTGCAGTGGAGGACACATTTCTGGTGAATTGAACCGTCCCTCTCCATTACGCTTTCCCTCCGATTACCGTCATTCCATGGGTTCTCCAGAGGTTGAAGAGGTTTCGAGTGACCATGATCTTGATTGCCCCGGACTTGGCGAGAACATGGTACTCTGACCTCTTGGATCTGTCCATCTGTCCACCTCACCGGTTGCCTCGGCGGCCCGATCTCCTAACCCAGTCAGAAGGTTAGATTCTCCACCCGACCCCGGAATCCCTCAACCTACATGCGTTGCTCCTGAGAGGATGAAGTATGATGACTTGGACCTCTCTGAGGAAGTGCTTGAGGTGTTGCTGGCTGCAAGCAGATCATATACGAGATCTTTGTACGCGTGCAGGTGGAAAAGATTTGAGGCGTGGAGCAGAGAATGCAAGATTGACCCCATCTCTTGCCCCACCACTACTGTGATGGAGTTCCTTCTGTCACTGGCCTCAGCAGGCCTTCAGGTCACCACAGTCAAAGGATTCTTGGCGGCCTTCTCTGTGTTTAAGAGATCCCCCGATCAAGGTTAATTTTTTATGATCCCGGTAATGACACAATTCCTAAAAGGCCTTGTAAATAAGTTTCCGACAACTCCCTTTCTTGTCTCGGATTGAGACCTTAATCTGGTACTGACATCTCTGATGGCGGCTCCTTTTGAGCCTATACATAGTTGTCCCTTATGGCTTCTCTCTTTGAAAACAGCCTTTTTGGTGGCTATTACATCCGCAAGGCGAGTGAGTGAGCTGCAGGCCATATGCTGTAAACCACCCTTCTTGTGTTTTTTACGGGAGAAAGTCCCACTCAGGATAAGGTCTGGCTTCCTCCCCAAAGTTGTCTCAGAGTTCCACCTATCGCATCCATTGACCTCTGGTCCTCTATCCTCCTCCGCACCGTTCTAAGCAGAAGGAGCGATTACATTGCCTAGACCCCAAAAGGGCATTAAGGAATTATATTGCGAGGACGGCTGAATTCAGAAAAGCTGACCAGCTCTTCGTGGCGTTTTCCTTAGCCCGTAAGGGCCTGCCCATAACTAAGCAAACTTTATCCTGCTGGATAATTTTCTGCATAGCAGAATCCTACCAGTCCGCCAGAAAAGATATACCGGCATACACCAGTGCCCATTCGACTAGGGGAGTTTCAGCGTTAACAGTGTTACAGAGGGGAGTCCCGGTTTGGGATATTTGTCGCGCTACGACATGGTCATCCCTTCATACCTTCATTAAACACTACAGTCTAGATGTGGCTCTTACAGCTGATGCACGTTTTGGCAGGGCAGTGCTGCAGAATGTCTTAGTATAACTTTCTGGCCGCCTCCTCATCTACAGCTTTGGGAGTCTATCAATTGAGGAATCTTTGGGAGAAAAGCAATCCATTGAAGGAGAAATTACTTACCATAATGTTCTTTCTATTGATTCTTCTCCTGCAGATTCCTCATTTCCCCTCCCATCCATCCACGCTCAGAAAGTCAGTGGTTGGGGCGCATCTTCTCTTTCAGTTGACTTGGTAATGGTCTTTGGTGTCCGTTTTCTGATCTTTCTGCCACATGTTTTATTTTTTTTTAAAAGCAAAAAGGAAGGCTTTTTCTGATGCTACTTGTTAGTGTCGGTTGCAAATTCGTCCTCCTTCAGAGGCTTATGGTTATTTCCCTTTTAAGGGCTCATTAGCTCGTTGTTCTCTCTGTTTTTCAATGCAGTGTGATGTGCTTGGGGAAAAAAGGGGGAAACTGAGGTGTGGGAACTAGTGACGAGGTGTTTATACGACGCCTGACTTCACGTCCTGAGCTGACGACCAGATGCCAAGCAAGACGGATTGACTGTTGGCGGCAGGGTCGAGGTCCACTACGCCCCCTGTCGAAAATTTGCCAAAGCAGCCGAGCTGGATGGAATATCTATCAGATAAGGAATCTTCGGGAGAAGAATCCATAGAAAGAACATTACGGTAAGTAATAACTCCTTCTCCCATTGGGTTGTGGAAATAAACTATTTGGCCTAGCCCTCAACTATCATCCATATGCTGCCATGTAAACTCTACGACAGATGCCTGACTAGAGGAACAATCCTCTAACTTTACATATCACAGTACAGAAAAGTACATCCATATCTACTGTGCTTGGCTTTTTCTGCTATCATATACATTCAAAATTGTGGAAATACACTACCACTTACATATTACCACTTACATATTATTTAAGAATATAATTACTTTTTTGGATTTCTTCTTTTTCTTTTTGATATCATAATAGGAGTATGGACAATTCAGTTTGTTGCTAAAAAATTGTTTATTCAATTTTAATGCAAATAAATAAATAAAAAATAATGACTTATTTGTAGTTCTTCATTCCACAGCTTTGGATTGTATCTATTTTGTGGCCATAAAGTGAGTGGCCGCATGGAGTTGGGGACACTTTTTTTGTGTAAGTAGCTTATGAACCCGCTAAAGCCATTCTGGTGACATTTAGTTTTAGATGTAATTAATTTACTCCACCTATTTATGAACCTATAAAATATGATAAAACCCATTTGCAGCAAAAACTGTCTGAACAAGCTGCAACGCCAGGATCAGAGATGAAGCCTCTCTATAAATACATGTATTTATCTCTTTTGCATTTTCTATATTCTTGGTATAAACAAAGTTGCATTTGCTCTCTAGATAATGATTCCTGTCGTTGTTATTAACAATCTTTGTTTGCGCTGACAGGCAGTGAAGACTTACATGGTGGAGAAAAAGGTCCCAGCTCCTTTACAGGAGCGGGTAATCCAATATTACAACTATTTGTTTGCTCGAACACGTGGTGTGGATTATAGTGCACTCTTCGAAGACACTCCGAAATGTATGAAAATGGAGATTTTTGGCAGGTACATTTAAAGTTGTTTTTATATTTCGCAAATTGTCAGAAATCATTACCTAGACATATAAAAGAATTCCATGATTATATTAATTTGCTTTGATACAATGTACATTTTAATTTCCATTATTCAAGAATAATTATTCAATCAATTAGGGAGCAGTTTGGGACAGGAATTTATATGGAATTTTTCTTCATAGTAATGGCTGTAAATTTATGGAATTACCTTTCAGCAAATAAGCCATGACTAGGTACAGAAAATGATAGTATTAAAGGGTACCTACCATGGTAGGCATGGAATTTGGAAGAGAACATGGACCAGGCATTCCATGTTATTCTTTACTTTAGTATACCTAGGTCTCGCTGTTGATCCGCCTCCTAGTGTTGCTGCGAGGTTTATAGGGCTTCTTATTATATCTATTAACATGAGGCTTAGCCTGCTTCCTGACGTGAAGCCAAGGGGAATCAACACGAGGCAGACACTAGGTGGTATAAAATAACAGAGCTGTATTTATTTATTGTGCATTTGTAAGGCGCTTATACATCAAGTAAATTGTGTTTCAAAGCGCCCACAGGGCAACAGGGAGGGGACATGGGAATGAAAGGCAATTATAATAACAATGAAGAGAGGGAGGCGGTCCTACTACGCCTTGTGAGCATTCAGAGCGTGCAAGTGCAGAGAGAGAGAGAGAGAGACGGGGGTGAGGGAGGAAGGGGATGTAAGTGCTAGGAGTGACGCGAAGGGAAGTGCTAGGAAATAAGTTGTAAACAGCTGTAAGTGCCTGGCAGAGATCACTAGGTAAGAGTGGTCAACTGGCAAAAACAATAAGTGCAGGCCTGTGAGACAGCACAGCCAGTTGGAGCCAAATGGTATGTGCTGGCGGTGGGCATAGGCTAGAGGCTATAGGGGCAGTAGGCCAGGACCCGGAGGGACACGTAAGGGCCTTGGTCCCCAATCGTGGTGAGTGACTGTGGGATTTAGCAAGGGAAGGAGGGAGAGGGGGAAGGAGGAGGTGAAAAGGGAAATCTTCAGGAGATTCTGGAATTTGATGAGATCCGGCTCAAGACGGAGAGAAATGGGGAGCCTGTTCCAGAGGAGGAGCCAGTCAAGGAAAGAGATCAGCCACCAGCTCACTGTTTAAAGAAGTGCTTGACACGCTGAGAGTTGGTACCAGAGGAGCATAAAGATCTGGAGGGAGAGTATTTGGCGAGAATCAGTTGTAGATAACCTGGTTCCTGGGCCCAGACAGCCTTATAGATGATGCAGAGGGTTTTGAATTTGATCCTTGCAGCAACTGGGAGCCAATGGAGAGATTTTAGGTCTAGAGAGATGCGATCCCTGGGTTTAAGGCCAAGGATAAGTCTTGCAGCCCTATTCTGGATAAGCTGGAGTGGACATAGAGAGGAAGAGGGTAGATTGAGGAAGAGGCTGTTGCAGTAGTCCAGCCTAAAGGGTGCCAGAGCTCTGGAGATATTGAGTTTCTGCGTGAAAGTGAGGAAAGGAAAGGAACTGTAGCCCGAGGAATACCCTGTGTACCTCCTCTGAGCCCAGCATGATGGCACGGGTGGCAGCATCCGGCCCAGTCACATCCCCAGACAAAGACAGGGGACTAAGTTGCATTTCACAGTATTCAATTTAAATATTAAAATCTGTGTTTTTAATTGAAGAGTTTACATTCTCCAAATTAATATCCACCTATCCTCGTCGTAGTTTTTGCATTAACTATCTTCTGTCTGAATGCTGTATACCACTTTCTTTACAAGTACCCCACAGGGTGCCTTACGAATACTAGTTTAGGATACCTTTAACATATGCGGGACACTGCACTAACCAATGGAGATTGACTGATATGTGCTGGAATCCTCCAGATGCATCAAAAACTACAGTAGGTCAGTACAGTGTCTGTGCACAGAGGGCACGCTGATAGCATGTGAAATCTTAGTCAGAAACAAGTACACTTGGTCCCCATCCCATCTGAATTGAACCATGATCCATAAACACAGCCTTCTGAAGGCCATATATTCAAACCGGTAGCAGCTTTTGGCCTGCTGTGTGCCCTATTAAAAAGCCACCTTGTCACTCTAAGCATATGAGTGGATGCTCAAACGTGACCTGGAAAATCTGGTGCTTGCGGAACCCATTTTCCTAAAATGTCAACCAACTGTGGCAGACTTTCTCGTAAAGAGAAACCATAAACCAAATCTCTAAATATTTCTCCATTTATTAACTTCCAAACAATGGGATCCTATCTGTTCAATATAACTGCTCTCATTGTATTTTATTCAAAGTCTGTCTTGTCTGTCCATCTTCAGGTGGTTTTCGTTTTAAGCCCCACTGCCGCCATCTCCACATATCCACACTAAATATTGTCTCTCCTTGTTTCAGGGCTGCTGTGCTTGTTTCACTCTTTTTTAATAATATAATTCACTTTATCGTTGAACCAGAACTGCTAATACAATCATTCTCGTTTTTTCTCCTTATTTTCTACTAAAGGAACAGCACTTTTAGCAATTTCAGTTGTTCTTAGAAATGTTGTTGAGTATTTTCAAAGTATGCTTTCATCATTGGAAACATTATATCCCAAGCCAGGGCATTACTTCCTGGGTAGGTCATATATAGTTTCAAGTAAATCCCCAGACTTCTAATCACTTCATAAGTCAAGTTCTCTTCAAGAGTTCTTAATACCTTTTAACCACAAAAAGGGGCGGGTGTCTGGGCATGATATCACCTCATTTGACAATGACACCCCTTTTAGGAAGTATTCGCATTAATGTCTCCGCACCTCACGTGGCAAGTGTTCTGCTTGGCTTCTCAGCACTTCCTGTGGAAAGTTCTCATCTTTCTTGCTCAGCACTTCATGTGGCAAGTGCTCCTCTGAACTTCTCAACTGATGTAGCAAGTCCTTGTTTTTCCTGCTAAGCATCTCATGTCACACATGCTTCTCTCGACTTCAGACACTCCAATGACAAGTTTTGATCTTGCCTAAGCTCCACATATGACAGGCGCTTTGAGTCCCTGTCCTGCTCCTAGTCTGTTGGCTAGGAGCCTGGGGGTGAGGTTGCTGCCCTCAGGCTCCGGAGATGGGCAAATTGTGGCAGTCTGCAGTTTGGGTTTCCATAAACTTTGACTTCTTAGAAAAGTACTCCCTTTTGTGCCTTTGCAGCTTTGGGCTTCCGTAGTCACCGCCTCCATTATGGGCACTAGACTACTGAATTGGGATTTATATGGGTAACCTGACTTTCTGATCCATCGTCTCCAAGTCCTCCAAAATGCTGCTGCGCGCCTGGTGCTTAATGCACTATTTCGTTTCTTGGCCTTGCACTTGTTGGTTAAGCTTCACTGGCTTCTGGTGAGGAGCAGGATTACAATTAGGACACTTTGTATTGTTGACCATGCTTTTTTTCATGTAGGACCCTCCTTTCTTCAAGCTAAATTGACTTCTTAGTCCCCGGAACGTCTCCTTCAATCCTCCTTTGCAAATCTGTTCGTAGTCCGCCAGTTCCGTAAAGCCCGAGCTGGAGGACGCTCCTTTTCAGTGCTTGCCCCTGATCTGTGGAACTCCATGCGACACCATCTCCAATTCCGCAGAGCACTAACGACTCTCTT
This sequence comes from Ambystoma mexicanum, assembly GCF_040938575.1. Classification (NCBI taxonomy): domain Eukaryota; kingdom Metazoa; phylum Chordata; class Amphibia; order Caudata; family Ambystomatidae; genus Ambystoma; species Ambystoma mexicanum. The sequence continues at coordinate 727,735,709 of NC_090925.1, forward strand.
GTTCTGCGCTCAGTAGGGCCTCTGTCTATGTCAGTGTTTCATCTTTCCACTCCTTACTGGTTTTGCTAGCGCCCAAATGCATCTGAACCGTGGTTTTATGCGCTTTACAAATTGTATTACATTACATTACTCTCTGTTCCTCTGCATGTCAGGTGGCAGTTGCTTGTTCCACCTACTCAGCAAATCATTTGGCACATGCTCCTAGGGGCTCCTCAGCGTCTCATCTGGAAAGTGCTCCTCACAGCTTCTTTTGGTGCAACTACTCATCTCACCTGCTCAGCAACTCATGTGACAAGTGCCTCTCTCAATTTCTTTCCACCTCATTTGCCAGGTGCGCTTTTCAGCTCATAAGACCCTTTTGTGGCAAGTACTCATCTTACCTCTTTTTCACCAACTGGCAGCATGCATCTCCCTGCATCCATCTTCCAGTCCCAAGCAACAACGTTTCACTGCAAATCTCCTCAGGCACTGTCTTGTATCCCTTCAGTGTGCTTCTCCACCTATTCCATGGAACCAATTTTAAGCACTGTGCAAATTACATTTATTTATTTATTTATTTTTATTTTATTTGCATTTATAAAGTGCACAAGCGGCCCTGGGGCATCGTGGCGTTGTTACAGAGTGCTTACTTACACATATGAAGACACTTCACCAGTGACAAAACATGGAATAAGGCAGATACAGAAGGAGAGTGTACTTTTGCTGTTGGTCGGTTACAGAGAATCAGCAACTATATTCAGGCAGATGCAAATGCAGTGGATACTTAACACAATTGCAGTAGATACATTTAACAGAACAATAGTGTTTTTAGTGTTTTGCGGAAAGTGACGTAGGATCTTTCGTTTCTTAGTGTGGTGGGCAAGGCATTCCAGTTTTTGGGGGCAAGGTGCTGAAAACTGGATCCCCCTGCTTTTGTTTTTTTGAACGTAGGAACATAGATTTAATTGGAAAGGTGGGTTCTCGTAGGTCTGTTGGAGGAATTGAGTGAGATTCTTTTAGATAGGTAGGGTGGGGCGTCTCATGAGAGACATCTGTGAGTGATGGCCAGGGATTTGAATAGTATGCGTTCCTTGACTGATAGCCAGTGGGCATCTTTCCTAGTTCGGGAAATATGTTCCCTTTTGGGGATGCTCAGAGCTGCCCTGAGGGCATTGTTTTGAGTAATTTGAAGTTTGTTCAAGTTTTTTGCAGAGGTGCCCAGGAATAAGGCATTACAGTAGTCCAACTTTGTACCTACTGTGGCTCTGGCGATGGCGAGGCAGTTTTTGGTGGAAAGAAAATGTTTAACTGCATTGATCACTTTAGTGGTGAGTGCCGCAGAGGAGGCTATGGCGTTCACCTGGCGAGTCATGGATAGTGAGGAGTCAAGGTGGATACCTAAAGTTTTAACAGTCGAAGAGACTGTGATGGTGGTGTTGTCAATGTTGAAGGTTTTATATTGAGGTGGGAGCTTGTTGAGGGTTTCTCTGGTACCTACTAAGAGGATCTCCGTTTTATCCCCGTTGAGGCAGAGGCCGTTTACGGCCATCCAAGTCTGAATGGCTGAGTATATTTTGTTTAGTGCTGCTGCGTCTTCATCATATGTCCCAGTAAGTGGGAGTAGCACCTGCGTGTCATCAGCGTAGTTGGTGTATGCTATGTTGCGACAGTCGAGATCTTTGAATAGCGGGAGGGTGAATATGTTGTAGAGTGTGGGGGCGGTGCAGGAGCCCTGAGGGACGCCACAGTGAATGGTGGTAGGGGATGCATATGCGGTGTCCGAGAAGACTTTCATGAGTCGACCATTTAGGAAGGAAGCCACCCAAGCGATGGCTTCGGGTGAGAAGTGTGCTTCATTTTTTAGGTGCATGCCTAGGATATCATGGTTGACAAGGTCAAAAGCAGCAGACAGGTCCAAAAGGATGAGAAGTGCTGGTTTGCCTTTGTCCATGATATCTCTAAGTTGAATTTTAAGATAAGTAGGGCTGATTCAGTCCCATGTCCTGGTCGAAAGCCTGACTGTCTTTTACCTAGGATGGGGTTTGCCTCAAGATAATACTGGATTTGCGTGTAGGCGACTTTATCCAGGATCTTGAGCAAGAATGGCACGGTGGTGATGGGCCTATAGTTGTTGGCGATTTCTGGGTCCAGAGTGTTTTTTTTAGAAGGGGTGCACCCAGGCTTCTTTTAGACTGTCTGGAACAGTGTTGGATTTGAAGGATGCGTTGATGAAGGATTTGAGAAAAGGGGCAAGAGTTTCTGTGCAGTCTTTAATTAGTTTGGATGGGCAGGCATCTCCTTTACAGTTGGAAGGTTTGATTTTGTTCATTGTCTCAATTACTTCAAGTTCAGTTATTTCCCTAAATTTAAATGGAGTTATGGGGTCTTTGGTGGTGGGAGGTGCTGCGCTGGGGGTGGACTTGTGTTTGGGGCTAGAGGTTGAATCAATATGCTGTGATAAGTTTTTGTGGTGCTCTTTGATTTTTTATTGCAAGAGTAGGATTTTGTTAAGTAGGGCAGATTGTATTGAGTTGCACCAAGGTTGGTCTTTAATGACTTCTTGGGATTTGGTGGCTGGGGTGGTGAGTTCTTTGAAAATGGCAAAGAGCTCTTTAGATTCAGAGGAGGCGTTTGTGATTCTTTCATTGAATGAGGCAGATTTGGCTGTGATTATGGCTTTTTTGTATTGAGAGGTGACTTTTTTATAGCAGGATAGGGTGGCTTCAGATGGTGATCTCTGCCAGGTATTCAGCGATTTACGCTTCAGAGTGCGGAGTTCTTTTAGTTCTGAGGAGAACCAAGTGTTGGCGTGTTTCATAATTTTCGCTTTTTTCTTTTGTAAAGGGGCAATAGTGTCTATAGCAGCGCTGATGGTGTGTTTGTAAATTTCTGCTAGCACGCATGGGTCAGTGGATTCAAGATTGGTGGTGAGGGTGTTGAGATGGGGTATAATCTTTTCTTTTGTAAGATTTTTTGTGCTTCTTGCCAGTGCTGGGGGGATAGGGTTAGGTTTGTGCACCTTGGTGGTGAGAGTGGGGATGAAGAAGTGAATGAGGTGATGATCTGACCAAGACGTGGGAGTGACAGAACTGATGTCAATACCACAGTTGTGGTTGGATATCCAGTCAAGGATACGTCCTTTGTTGTGCGTGGGCGTGTTTATTTTTTGGTTGAAGCCTAGTTCTTGTAAGACTAATGAGAGGGTTTTAGCTGGTTTGTCCTTTTTGTCGTTGTAACCGAGGTTAAGGTCCCCTAGAAGGATGCTTTTGGATGTGGTCTTAAGGTTTTCTGCGAGGAGGTGAGTGAGGTTGTCCTGGAAGTCCATTAGTGGGCCAGGGGGGCGATATACCAGGTTGATGGTGATGGTAGTGTTGGGGGAGAGTGAGATTTTTATAGCAAGGGAGTCAAGGTTTCCACCCAAGTTGGATGGGATTTGTCTAGCTTCAAGATAATCTTTCATGATAAATGCTACGCTGCCGCCTATGGTAGTGAGCCAGTCTTGCCTAATGATGGAGTAGCCTTGTGGAATGGCTAAGGTGAGAGCAGGTCCTGAGGCCCTTTGTAACCAGGTCTCAGTAACAGCGAGGATGTCGAGCTCAAGATTGGTTATAAGTTCGCTGATTTCAGTGGCGTGTGCAGGGATGGATCTGGCATTGATCAGGGCACATTGCAGGTGGTTGGATGTATGGATTGCAGCAAGGGGGGTGGTGTTAGATGGTAGGGTGGGGTTTGGGGATGTAGTATCTGGTGTGTGTGCTGTCTGTCCAGATGTATCAGTAGGCAGAGTTGTTTCCTTGGGTAGGTTAGGGGGTGCAAGGGCTGGGGTGCTGTTGTGTCTGGAGCGGAGGCCCAGGAGTTTGTTTCTGGTGTTGGTGGGTCTGGGGTGTGTGGTGGGGGTCAGAGTAGGAAGGGTAGCAGTGGTGTTGCTTTTGGTAAAGAATAAGGGTAGGAAGTAGGTGGGGAGGATGTTGGAGAGAAAGATGTGGGGGGCAGCTGGAAAGTATGTAGATGTAGGGTGTTGTTTCATAGTGGTGATTGGGAGTATCGGTGGAGGGTCAGGTGGTGAGAAGGAGGGGTTGGAGGAGCAGGTAGTATGGGGTAGCTTCTCCATGTTGTTGAGGAGTGGTGATGGGGTCATGTGGGGTCATGTGAGGAGGTGGTTGGTGGGTATTAGTAGAGGTAACTGCATTATGAGGCGAGATAATAGGAGGGCATGACAAGTAGGCAGGTAGGTAATCGCACGCTCGCTACGTTGGCGAAATGGCAGTAGGTTAGAGTACTGCAGGTTTATGCATGAATTAACAATACCCATGATATGTAACAATGAATTACATATCATGGGTATTGTTCATCAGATAATTTGACTAAAAGGCAAATTTCTGAACACTTTCATGCACAAATTTGAAAAGGAACACGCACTTGATCATGCAGTATGGAGGAATTACATAACGATGTGGGTCAGATTCATAGATGATATTTTTGGAATATGGAACAGCCCAGAGGAAACTCTTAATGATTTTTTTGTGTATCTCAATAATATAGATCTACGTATACAATTCACAAAAGAAACTTCAAAAACTTGTATCCACTTCCTAGATGTAGAGATACTCATTCAGAACAATACGTTTTTGACTAACATCTACAGAAAGGAAACAGATCGTAATAACTTATTACATCGGCTTAGCTTTCACCAGTCGAGTTTGATCAGAAATGTGCCTTTTAGTCAAATGATGAGAGTCAAAAGGATCGTGAATGACCCCAGAACGTGTGCGATAGAAATTGAGAACATGGGGAGGAGGTTTGAAGCGAGAGGATATAAACCTGCAGAGATTGAATCAGCTAAAGAGCGAGCAATGGAACCCACAATGAGTGAAACAAGAAGAGAAAAGAAGGAACCAAACATTGTATATGTGTCATGTTACTCAGTACAGAGTAACAAGATAAAGAGTGTAATAAAGAAAAACTGGAGCACATTGACTAATGACATGCAAGTTGAACACTTATTTAGGGAGCCACCAACTTTTGCGTACAAGAGGAGTGCTAACTTGAGGGATAGACTGGTCAAAACAAGACCCGAAAGGAGGACATTAGACACATTGAGAAAAGGAACCTATACCTGGCTTCATTGCAGTAACTGTAATTACATAACTAAAGTGGACACAGTGGATCACCCTCGCACAGGCGAAAAAATACGCCTCAAGGGATATGCAACATGTGATACTCCGAATATAGTATATAGCATTAAATGTCCGTGTGGCATCTACTATGTTGGACAATCAAAAAGACCTGGTAAGCTTCGTTGGAATGAGCATAGATCATGTATTCGTAACAACAATCTGAACTCGGCAGTGGCTAGACACTGGAATACAATGAAGCATAACATCAGCCAGATGAGGATTCAAATCTTGGAGGTCATCAGACAGAACAATGCACATGAGGACTTGGGAAGAAAATTGAACCAAAGAGAATCTTTCTGGATTGACCAGCTTGACACCCTGAGACCAGGGGGCAGTAATGAGGAGTTGAATTTTATGTGTTTTTTATGAAGAAAGACATGTGTGTTGCATGAACAAGAATTTGTTAATAAGGGGAATTTTAGGACCATTATAGACAAGGAATGTTAAATATTAGGGTTCACGACATGCCCCACAGAGTGGATCAGCCCTGAGGGACACAAGGCAGCTTAACACTGCCGAGTAGTGGACCTTAAGCTAATTACGATGAAAATGTTCTAATGTGTCTAATATAGGAGTTCACGGTATGTCCCGCAGGGGTTAATTTCCCTGTGGGACGTAAGGCAGCTTAAAACTGCCCAACAGTGAACTCTAACCTTTACAGTCTCCCATTATTTGGCAATACATGTTAGAAATGACCCCCAGAAAAGGGCCACTCTGGTTATAAGGATTCAGGTTGAAGTAGCAGCAGTTTGACACAGCTTTAAATTTGATAAATACAACACTTGTACATAACATGGGATACAGAGACACTACCAGTAGGACCACAGCGCATGCGTGGGCCTCCATGATTTTCAATAAAGATGTGCGTGCCCGCACACCAAATGATGGGATTTCATAGTGAAAACTAGTCTACTGTGAAAATAGTAACACTCCTAATAATACCCATGTAGAAATGTAAATATGGCAATAGATATATAGTTATACGAGCAGTTCTGTGCTCGATTACAGAGGAGATACCAGCGCGCATGCGCGAGAGAGATTAGGGTAAGGCGTCACGGCATTGCGCGCACCAGCGCGCATGCGCGAGAACTACTAGCGTTTATTTACGCTACTTCGAATGGCGGCAGCTCTCTTTTGTTGGATAGCTGACGCGTATGGAGAACAAGAAATAAGGTAAGCGCGGCGCAGGAGAATGTTAATTGGAAACACAGAAGTGTGGGGACCACTGACTAGGAAATAATCATACACATATATATGAATATTTATTTCACAGAATACGTGCATATAATGACACTGGCAACAGTGCTGAATGGACACTTTGGAAGCATAAAGCCAAACAGGTAGAAAGTGTTTTAATATTTATCATATTGTGAAAGGAGGCTTAACAAAGATCTATAATGGATGTCTTTGTATTTTTGTATTTGTCATATTGATTTGAACGCCATGATGGAACACAACCTTAACCCGGTATGTGCATGTATTTACTTTATGAATTTCACTCAATGGTGAATTATTGGGAATGGATCATGGTGATGGGAATGTCATTGATTGAAAAATAATAGTGTTAACGGCCCTGACGATGGACGGAGGTCCGAAATGCATTGGCAATAACTTTGAAACACTGATTGGCCAGGAATAAATAAATACCCGAAGTATATGTAATACTATACTAAGAATGGTGATTATTTAATGAAGTATATAAAAAGCATTGAAGAGTGAATTGAAACCCGTCGAGGGGAGACAGAGTGAGCTCACCCAGGGTTGGAAGTTTTCCAGCCCTACTGTGTGGATATAGTTCAGAACCTGGTGCCTAGGCTCAAGGGTGAGCCCCCACAACTTATTGCAGAACAAGGAACTAACAGAAATTAAAGCAGTGCCCACCCCATCTCCCAATTGACTCTAGCCTAAATTCCCATCTTTTTAGTTAATCCTAGAATGCCCTTTCGAGCTTCCTCAAAGGCACTTCAAACTGCTTTTGCAGAATTATTAGTAGTCCCCAACAAACACATCTTCTGCCTGGATCAGTCAGGATGGTTTCTCCTCCTCTTCCTTGGGAATCTAATCAAACACATGTCTTGCTCTATCACTCTCTCTAGAGTATTACTTAACAGAGTTACGCTTCAACAAAAGAAAGGGCTTTAATTCTAAAAGTTATTTTTTAAAAGGTTCAAAAGACTACAGTGCCCCCCCAAGCCAGTCACACTCTTGAGAGTTCTTGTTCCGAAAATCTTCTTAACTGTTGATGGTGGAATGTGACCGCCTCCAATATCATTGTAGGACCTTTAAATATTACAGTGTCGCTCCAACAAGTTGAATATACCGGTGGAGTTTCTCTTTCACGTCTGCTTGTTTTGTCATGTCTGTTCGTAGTGTGGTCTGCCCAGGGGTCATTCAGTTTACAACGCTTCAATGCCCTGGCAGGAGGTGCAATACTGCTGTCACATAACATGACCTAACCTAACTTGCGACTCCAGGCACACTGTCTTGCCTTATGAAATTCTCTGAGGATATTAATAGCATTTTATATATTTTATGCGCCTAACTTCAGTGAATTTCAATCAGGTCATTGTTTAGAGAACATAATTAAGCTGAACTCAAGCTTTTCTCCTCTACCCCCACTCTACACCTTTCCCCGTGTTATCCCCATTCACACCTTTTAACACACCTAGCTCTTGGTGCTGGCACATCTGTTAAGATGTCTTAGCAAACGGTGATGATTCTTGAAGAGTCATCACTGATCCCCAGCCTAAAGCTTCCTCTTATGTGGCCAGGGGAAGGCAGCCGCAACCTGATCCTGACCCTGGGGGTGCCATATTGAGGGAGGGTCACATGGGAGGAGATGGCTGTCTAAGGGAAGTGGTGACTCCCTTGGGAGAATCGCAGTAGTTTTCTTCTTATAGGGATGAGGATCCTATAATTCTCAAATATCTAATGGCATGCTGTCGCTGTGAAAGTCCATCCCAGGAGAAAACCCAAAGAACAGTATATAAGAATCCCCCTAAACAGAATAGGATTTCCTCATTAGGGATTTCTGGATCTCATGTTATGCCCCCTAATTGTAATGGTTCCGTTTTGGTTATGCATCCTAAACCCATTGTTACTGAACCTACTATTGCTGTAACATCCTTTGGTGCTAGTAAATTCAAATATGAAAACAACTGAGGCAAAAAGACTTTGAAAAGAGTAAAGACATTATGGACTTCAATACCCACAATGGCTATGGTATTGAGACAATGATTAGGAATACAGAGTTGAAGATGATCAAAAGTGCTGCTAAGAAGAAGAACACGCAGTCTAGTTGTTGTTATTTTCATCAACGAAGTGGGACATTTGAAGCTGGAAATTACCTGCAGGTGAGAGAAGCAAGAATTGAAGGAGAACTCGTGTGGCACTGCAGAGTACACAGAGTGGGAAGCAGAATCGTTGAAGAAGCAAGAGGCGCAGAAGGAAGATCAGCTGAAGGGAAGAGGTACTCCCAAGTGGCCAAGGGGTGCCCTGAAGAGCCGGAGTGTCAGGTGACCCGACAGAGCCAGGAGAGCTACAGGGATGTGCTGTGCAGACGAAGACAGCCGCAGATGAGCTTGCAACGTCACCTCCATCCCGAAGAGCAGCAACCTTGCTGATGAAGAGGTAGAAGGCTGACCGGGGAGCTGGAGGAGGGCTTGGCAGTGTTCCAAAGTCCTGACTGCAGAAACACTGCACCGCAGCAGCCGACATGATATGGAGATGCCAGGAAAAGCCGGTGAGTTGGCCTAATAGCAAAGGTAACCCCGGGGTGCACCAAAAGTGTCAATTGAAATTAAAAGAAGATTTTTAATACCAAACTAGTCAAGAAGAAGGGCAAAAAGGGTGCAATTCTCCTATTGGGAAATATCAGTTTGGGGAAATCTGTAACCCGCATTGCCACCAGCCAAGAGATTCTAAAGAAGAGATAAAACAGCAAAGCAGATGCAATTCTCCTCTCTTGAGATATCAGTTTGGAGAAATCTGTAACCCGCATTGCCATCAGTCAAGAGACTATAAAGATAGGCAGCCATTATACAAATCTTATCATATGAGATGTGGAGAAGCTTGGAACAAGCATTGCCACTAGCAGAAGTTAAACCTGGCAAGCGAGTAAACCAGAAGAAGGGACAAAGTTGTGTGAAGTAGGAATTAATCCTGGCAGGAGAGCAAACCAGGAGAAGGAACAAAGTTGTGTGAAGTAGGAATTAATCCTGGAAGGAGAGTAAATCAGGAGAAAGAACAAAGTTGTGTGAAGTAGGAATTAATCCTGGTAGATGAGTAAACCAGAAAAGGAACAGTTGCTTTCAAATAAGAAACATGGTTGTTTTAGAGATTTGTGGAAAGAAAATACTTACAAACTACCATATAACAAAAGACATTTGTTGTGCTGTCCAGAAAAAAGTATTCCACAGAAAGAATCACTGTTAAATCCTTCTTAACCACTTTAGATCTTGGGAAAAAATACTTTGTGGAAGAAACAGTTGCTGTGATTTTTGAACAAGTTTTTTGTGCAAGTGACATTTTCTTTAATCATTTGAAAGACACGTTGGATAGAAAGAAATGTTTTTCATTGAACTGAATAGAACATTGTTAAAACTGAACTCTTTCAAAAGACTTCCCGACCTGATTCAGGGCAAGGGAATCAAATCCTGGATGCAAAGGTTGCTTTGTGGGTTTATACATTTTATCTTTTGCATTTGTTGGTTGAACTGAAAACAGACACATTCGTCTTATGTATTTTGGTTGTGTATGTTAGTGAGAGGGTCAAATATATTTAGACACAAGGTCATTTTGCTATAGTTTTAGTTTGCTAGGTAGGAACATTCTCGCTAGGAGCGGGACAGATAGGTATTTGTCTCACCCCTATTTAATTTCAATAAATATCACAAATCTTGAGAAAACTTCAACTTTGTGTCCGTCTCTCATTTCTGACCCCTTACAAAACCTAGACTTTCCCTGGGTACCGGAATAGTTTCTTACAAGTGCTGGGCAACACAACTTCGATGTAACGCTCACCTGACTCCCACGGAGGCGCTGGTCTAGTCTGGGTTGCTGTGGCCTCTTCGAGCGTGATGCGCAGAACTCGGAACACCGACTGAACAGGACCCTCAAATCTTGCTTGTCTGGCCCGTAGGAATATCCTTCTGCAGATGAGAAAGGGGATTAACAGTCTGCAGAATAGTGTGCTTGCTCCCCCCTTCCCCCCTTCGTTCTTCTCTAACTTCCTCCGAAATCCCCGGTTGAAGCTCACCTTATGGTTTGAAAGGATGAACTCTCCATCCTGCTTCTGGTGCAGGGGCGCGTGTTTGTCCAGTTACTTCACTGGTTTTCAGAATGGCGCTGGCAAAATCCACTTGACTTTTCCGAGCGGAACGCCGTAAGTATGAAGATTACAAAAGTTCAAGTGTAGAGCCTCCTTTTCTGTTGCCTTCCTAACCTGTGATCTGTCCTTTATTTCAGGTGCAGAATGAAGGCGATGCGTTGAGGGATTGAATTGCCGATGGTAAACTCAGGTGAGTTAGCGATGGGGGCGATCCCTCTTAATGTCTTTATATTCCTCCAGTAATGTCTTTTGTCCATTCCCCTTAGGGGCCGGGGTGCGGTACCTGCCAATGAAGCGGCGCCGACCCGAAATGAGGAATGGTCCACCAACAGAAGACCGGTAAGTGTTATGGCGGAAAATTAGGCTTTCCTCATATGTTCCTTCTGCTCACCTTTTGTCTCTTCTTCTCTCCCCTAGACGCAGAAATGTGGCGACCGCTGCAGACAGTCGCGTTGGAGCCAGAAGAACTCCCGAGGACAGGTGAGTGAAGCGCGGCGCTGCAGCGAGCAACGCGGTGCTTTTAAATTAAAGTCTTTTTTCAGGAACGCTGGCGTGAAGGTTCCGGATGCAGGTAAGAAGTTTGATAAAATTCTTGGTTTTCACCTTTCTCTTCTCTTCTTTCCTTACAGGTGTTCTAGGATCGAGGCGGGCGTGGCTGGACACCAGATGCAGGAGCAGACACGGTGAGCGTTCAGCTTCTTGGATGCGGAAAAAACGCGAAGAGTGAGCTACTGTCTGGGCATGGCTTAAATAGCCCCCAAAGTAGTTCCAGGTAAGTATCCTTCCCTGGCCACGCCCGAGTGGCAAAATAGTCCCAATGCAAAAATAGTCCCTTTCAGGTCTCAGGGAGGCCTGAATCTTGCAGCATGGTCTGCATCAGGTAAGTGCACAAAACACCTTCCTTTATGAGCCTGGCGCCTATGGCGCCAGGACTGATGTCCAACATGAGCCTGGCACCAACGGCGCCAGGACAGAGTCCAAAGAGCCCCTATAAGGGGCCGCTGGGCTTTTACCCGGGAGCATGATGCCTGCTCCCGGGGGTGCTGGGCCTGGCCTGGTGCTCTGGGGGTAGGCATCATGACATTCGACGGGCCTCCAGCGGTTACACAAACCTACGAACCCTGGTCGACGGCAATAGACTTCGACAGCAGCGAAGTCCGGGTGCTTTGCTTCGTTCTCCTCAGCGGTCCCGTCTCGGGTCGGCAGCCTTTCGAGGGTCTGACTTCCAGGGAGCTTCAGCGAAGGTTAGCGGTGCTCGATGTTCCCTCGGAGCACGGGAAGAGGGCGCCTTACCAGGTCCTCTCTCGGATCAGTCCTTGACGAGTTGGGCAGCTTTCAGATCAGGTCGAAGCAAATGCAACAGCAAGTCTTCGTCTTCCAGCGGGGCGTCGAGGATCAGCAGTTCCAGTTACTCTTAAAGTGTAGACACAGCTTCTGAACGCGTCTGAACAATTTCCAGTTGTGAGTGGTCCCCAGATATACTATCTTGTCTCTCATCCACACTGCTGGGTCACTCTCAGCAGCCAATCATACAGAAGGGCATTCATGCAGTCAGTCAGCCAATCAGGCACACAGTGCATTCAGGCCATCCTCCTCCCTCTCAGACACTCACAACAAGGAATGTGGATTGGGACAAGTACTCAGCCATTCAACACTACACACTGCATTCAGGCCAGTTTCGGGCAGGGCTGTCTCAGTCTTTGTCTCTCATACCAGAAACCAGACAGCCACAACAAGAAGTGCATGTTGGTCACACACTCCATTCACCCAGGTCCCACCCACAGGGCGTACCCACAACATACAGTCAGTCTGGACTGTACTTCACAACAACACCATATATGGAACTTCCACCCAACAGCCAGTCAGGGAGAAGGGACAGAGTCAGGGCTTCCCAGGACTTTCGGAAAACAAGGTAATAGGTAATAGAAAGCAAGAGGCCACAGGGGCCATCTTGTTTTCCATCAGGAATCAACTGATTCCAATGGCAGGGCCTGGGGATCCCAAAATGGAGGATACTCAGCGCACCTGTCAAATTCAGCATGGAGCTGCCACCAGCCCATACCCTGCTCTGCGGGCCACCCAAGGTGCCCAAAAACATACACTAGGGGCACAGGGTTGTACCCCCACCCATGCGTGCCGTAAGGGTATCCCACGGGTCTGTTCACCAAACCAAAAGAGAGAGAGCTGCACCGCCAGGAGTCCCACATGAACTCCTGCGCGGAAAATATGACAGAACACATGATAAAAAGGCAGTAAAGGACAAGGATACGGAGGCCCTGTCCCTCCGATGCATTTCCAGCATCACACGCGCGTGTTGAAGAATCGACTAGCTAGGTTGCGGGAGCTCTTAGAAAGATCGCCTCCAGAGGACCTTAAAGCATTTGTGAAACGGAAGACCAGGTCCAAGATAGGTGCCCTATTCTCCTCTTTACCCTGCAAGGGTGACTCCATCCCTGGGAGGCGCCCAAGCGGGAGGGACCTTTTAGGTCCTAAAACCAGCAGGAATACCGAGGCTACCCCAGCTACCGGCCCACAGGCTGAGGGGTAGCAAGATCCTACCATTGCTACCGCTGAGGGGGCGCAAGGCTCTATTACTGGGTCCTAACCCAAGGGGCTATGCCCTAGCACCAGACCCATGTCTGAGGGGGCGCCTGCACGCAGGACTACCAGCACCATGGCCGAAGGCACTCCGCCTACCAGGCCTCGACCTGAGGTGCAGAGAAGGTTGCAACCACTGCTGCTCAGCATACTGGTGGAGGCCGGGCCCAGCTCTGCAAGTACCATGACTCAGGCACGTGGAGCGGAGCAAAACAAAATGGCCACTGGGGCAGACAAAATGGCGGCTCATCCGGTGCCATTCCCTTTCGGAGATCGGGCAGGGGAGCGCGCTTCCAGGTGGGATTGGACAACGGCTGTCACCTGGTCCACATCCTATCCCTCCGCTTCGCAGGGAAGGTACACATAGCCCAATTTAGTGAGACAGGGCACGCCCAGGACACAGCAGCGTCAGGCCCCGATCCCCTACGCCTAGCACACCTCCTGCTTGTGAAAACAGGTTCTTCGAGAAGTTCCTCGCCCTCATGAGATCACCACAGATGGGTAAAATCCTCAGGGTTTTAATCAGGGACATTCTCCCTCGTGTACAGCCACAAGCACCCATTGCGGTTCTGCCCCATGTCCAGCTGAGCCCCTGGCGATCATGCCCGTACCAATCACGGCAGCTCCGGCTGTGCCCCCTCAGCAGTCTCCAGCACTGATACTGAGCATGCCACAGATGCCTGCGCCCAGCACTCCTCTGGCTCCCCCAGATCTGCAGGATACAACAGTGGACACAGATGAGGAGGAAGTCCCGGACACCCCATCGTCAACCAAAGCATTTCATGAGAGACTGGCAGGCCTGGCTGAGTAGCAGGTGGAGCAACCCGAGGCGGGGGTACTAGCTGAAGTACTTACGCTACGTCCTCCTACCAGAACTAGAATTCTACCTCAAAAGGATATCAAGGCCTTAGCCAAAAAAGGCTGGCTCAAGCCACACTCTACCCATCAAACCAACAGGCGTCTCAACGGTAAGTACAGGCAAATGGAAGGGGACCCCGTCCTATTGTCGGTGCACCCCCAAACGCACTCCTCAGTGATAGCGGCCGCAACACTATACTCCAAGCGAGAGTCCTCCTCGGTGACTTCGGCGTCTGGGCTCCTGGGCAAGGAGGAAAAGCTCTTGGAAGCGCTTGGAAAGAAAATGTACTCAAAAGCCACCCTCCACCTGCGCCAGGCCAATGCTGATTCCATGTTGGCGGCTGTGAACCAGAAACTGTGGCAGGAGATTGCAGACTTCCTTCCTGAGCTCCCCATCCACAGCCAGGCACGCTTCAATGGTGGGCTGGTGGAGGCCAAAATTGTGGCCCAGGATATAATGGAGTTAACTGTGGCCCACATTGACACCTCAGGCTGAGCTATTTGTATTGACACAGACATGAGAAGGATGGCCTGGCTCAAGGCGACTAAATTCAACCCTGATGTACAGGGGCACATACTAGACCCACCTTTCGAGGGGGGCGACCTGTTCCATTCGACAACGGGTGAGGAACTTGATAAGTAAAAGAATAGCTCCCAGACAGCAAAATCTTGATCTATTCTTACTAAGTCCACACCCAAGGCCTACAGCCATACGCATCAGCGCTTGGATAAAAGTCGGGCCTTCTGAGGCTTTAGGGCCTTCCAGGTGAGATGGGCCAGACAACCGGACAGATCCCCTATCCAACAGAGACGCAAACAGCACAAGGCTGCTAACAAGGGTTTTTTCCAGTCCCCCTCCTCAGCGCCAGCCTCAGAGGGAAAAAAGTTGTGACAGGCTCATCCGGATCCACGACTCTCCGTTGGAGGGCAGGCTTGCACTTCACGTACACTGCTGGTGGACAAAGTTCACAGACCCATGGATCCTATCTGTGGTATCCACGGGCTTCTGGCTCCCAATTCCTGCTTCTTCTCCTTCCTCCCCTCTGCTCCTGCAGATTGGTACAGCAAATCTGCTGACGGAAATCCGCTCGCTCGCAGTGAGCCAGGCACTGGAGGAAGTCCCAGCCTTGCAGCGGGGCCTGGGCTTCTATTCATGAATTTTCGCAAATACACAAAAGGAACCAGGCTGGCTTGAGAGTTGTGTTGGACCTTTACTCCTTGAACCTTTCAATTTCCCTCCAAAAGTTCAAGATGGTTACCCCAGCCTTCATCGCAGAGACATTGTGTGTGGGAGACTGGATGTGCTCCCTGGATCTGAAGGATGCCTACCTTCACATCCCGATCTGGGAAACCCATTGGTCCTTCCTGAGGTTCAGGATCATGGGTTTTCACTTTCAATACAGGGTTCTACCCTTTGGACTCAGTTCGGCCCCCCAGGGTCTTTACAAGGCTAATGAACGCAGTGGCAGCCCTACTCAGGGCACAGGACCATCACATTTATCCCTATCTAGACGACTGGCTAGTCAGGGCGAGATCTCCGGAGGCGAACCAGTGCACGGCCTCCACCCTCATGGACACACTATGCGACGTGGGATTTTCTATCAATCTCAAAAAGTCACAGTTATTGCCCACGCAGGGCAATATATGAGTCTCATATGGGACACGAGGTCCGAGAGGATCTTCCCCTCAGCGGACAAAATCACAGCTATCAAGGGGGTCACTGGGCTTTTTCTCAGCAGAGCAATGACCACGGCGTGGTGGTATCAACACCTGTTGGGAGTCATGGCCACATGTCTCCTTGCAGTGCCACATACCAGGCTCAAAATTAGGAGGCTGCAGCTGCACTTCTCAGCCTCCTGGAATCAGGAAAAGGGATCTCAGGTGGAGCAGTTCAGCATACCACAACATCTCCACCAGGATCTAATCTGGTGGGGTACAGACACCAACCTGAGGATAGGCAGGCCCTTCCGGCATACATCACCTCGGGCCACCATTACCACAGAAACGTCCCTAGACAGATGGGGTGCTACCCTGGACAGCCACATCGTCCATGGAGTATGATCGGGTCAGGAGCACATCAACCTGCTCAAGATGATGGCTATCTTACTTGCCCTCAAAGCCTTCATCCCCATGAACACCGGCAAATCTATTCTCATTCAGACAGACAGCTCCACCTGCATGTATTACATCTACAAGTAGGGTGGCACCAGGTCTCCTCCCCTATGCAGACAATCGATCTACATTTGGGAGTGGTCTCTGGTGAACAACATGCACTTGTCGGCAATCCACCTCCCTGGGGAATCCAACCTAGAGGCGGACAGACACAGCAGCCTGGGATCGGACAACTACGAATGGCAGTTGAACAAGGAGGTCCTTCAGGGGATATTCATCAGGTGGGGTCACACGCAGGTGGACCTCTTTGCCACCAGTCGCAACAGGAGATGCCCCCAGTTCACCTCATGGCTGAGGCGAGGCAGAGGTTCCTTAGGCGACATGATGCAGATCCCGTGGAACAACATGAACGTGTACTCGTTTCCCCCCACTCCCCTGGTACACAGCATCATCTGCAAGATTAGGGAGTCGCAGAGCCTTCAGCTTATCCTGATAGCGCTGTGGTGGCCAGTGAGACCCTGGTTCTCGGAGCTTCTCAGCCTGTCCGATCAGCCCTTGGTACACCTTCCGGTGGGCCCAGCACACTTGCTCTCCCAGGAAGGGGGGCACGGTAGTTCACCCTGCACTGGAGAAGTTAGCCCTCACAGCTTGGTTCCGGAACAGGTTTCCCTGAAGCATCTCCACCTGTCCCAGGCTAACCTGGCCATCATATAAGGGGCCAGCAGCAACGCTACTAGGAACCAGTACAAAAGCAAGTAGACAGGTTCTGTCACTGGGTGGAATCAAAGGAAATTGATCCATTGACCTGCTCTTTGGATGCCGTTCTATCCTTCTCAGCACACCTCGCCCACTCAGGGGTGCAGGTAGACACATGTTGCACATATCTGGCAGCCATCGGGCCCTACAAGAACTCGGGGGAGGAGTTCTTTTAATCCTCTAACCCAGTGGTTAAGAGGCACTTGTCAGGTCTTGACAGAATGTACCCACCTTTCAAAAAACCACATGCGGTCTGGGACCTTAATGTGGTGCTGGGCGCCCTGGTGCATAAACCATTTGAGCTGAAGGCGTCTGCGGACATCAGACCTGCTAATGGGCCTTACCTCGGCACGCAAAATCAGCAAAATCTAGGCCCTGGTGGCATCAGAGCCATATACTACAATTCACAGAACACACCCCAAATTTCTTCCTAAGGTCGTCTCCGCTTTTCGCCTGATTGAGGAGATAGTATTACCGACATTCTTTGCAGACCCTAAGGATGAAGCTCAGAAGGTATTGCACTGCCTGGATGTCAGACGTGCGCTAAGATTTTACCTGGACAAAACCAAGAGCTTCTGTAAATCGCACGCCCTCTTCATCACCTTTGGAGGATCGAAACAAGGCAGTCAGGCCTCCAAAGCTTCCATAGGAAGGTGTATGGTTATGGCCATCAAGGAGGCATATGAGGAGAAGCACAAGCCCTTGCCAGCAAACATGCATGCCCATGCCATCAGAGCCAAGGCCATGGTGGTAGCTTTCCAAAGACACATTCCGTGGCAGACTTTAAGCAAAGCAGCGACGTGGGCTACTACCTCGGCCTTCTGCAAGCACTACTGCTTGGATGCCAGCACCAGGTCGGATGTAGCATTTGGCTAGGCAGTGTTGAAGAACTTATTTTCTTAAGAGGGGCAACTCGCCAACAGGGCCTTCATTCAGTTGTAATGGCCCATACAGTATGGAGGAAAGTGGACGGTACATAGGAGTAATCATAAATTACTCACCGTAGTGACTAACATACTCCTAGTCCATAGTCCCTTTTCCTCCATATGTCCCACCCTCCTCCCCCTAATAGAACTGGTGTCATTAGGCAATGTTAATATTGTCAATGCATCAAAGAGTACTGAGGAGTGGCGCCAGTGGGCAGAGTCAGGGGAGCGCATGCTCCCAGGGCTGCGCCCCCGCTTCGATCTAAATTTAAAGGGGAAGATGATTTTTCTGGTAAAAAAAGGTTTTGTCTCCCATCCCTAGAGAGGAACACCCATGCAGTATGAAGGAAAGGGGAATATGGACTAGGAGTATGTTAGTCACTACAGTGAGTAACATATAATTTATCTACTTTGCCATCAACTTTCTTTACTGAATGAACATCAAAGACTTTCGATTGTGCATGGGATTTGGCTTGAACGGTTATAGGACCACTTCGATTCACAATCCTTTGCCACTCTTTCACTTTTGTCAACTCTCAGCTGGTCACCTTACAGAGACCTTTGATTGAGCATGCACGCGGTGCCGGACCACTCTGTCAAAGGAATCGTATATCTTGGCTTCAAAGTTCAATCACTCATCTGCAGTTCAACTTTACTTGTGTTAGTTATCACACCCATTTCATACAATATTCGTTCCAGCGCTCGCCATACAATGCTGCTGCTTGCAACCTTGGCTTCAACACAGACCGTCTTGTATCTGTCTCCCCAGCTCCTCCGCTGTGTTGATTTCACTGATGCTGCTTTGTTGTTGGAGATAAGGACAGTACCACGGCAGCTGGTGATTCTCCCCGCCATGTTTATCGTCGCGGTAGGGTCCCGGGTACCACTGACACACAATGAGGATGGAGTCCTCAGCCTGGTTTCCTGGTCTTACGCTGTCTATTCTCGAGGCTTCATGAAAGTAATGGTTCCTTGTCAAGAAGGTCAAGGGAACTTCCTTGGTAGCGCTCACCTGGCTCCCACAGAGGCGTCGATCTGAACTGGACAGCTGCGGTCTCCACCAATGTGACGCGTAGGGCCGAGATGACGGACTGGACTGGCCCACCTAGCTTCGTTTGCTTGGCCCGTAGGAATATTCTTCTGATGGTTTGAAAAGATGAGCTCTCCATCCTGCATTGAGCGCAGGGGCGCGTTGATAACCAGTTGCTTCACTGGCTCAAAGGAATTGGTGAGTTCCAGAACAATATTGACTCCGAAAAGTATGTAGTTCGTAAGAGTTCACATGTCTGACTTTCAATCTTGTCCGATTCCTTGCAGTTTGCAGCTTGACCCCAGCGAAGAGTTCCTCGTGGTAGCTGACGAAGTTCAGGTAAGGATTTGGCTTATCCTACACAGTTCAATAAAATAAGGCCAGAATGTTACCTGTGGCTTGCTCCCTTATTCAGGTGTGGAGAGAAAATATGAAGTTCGGGGAATAATGCCTCAGGCGGTAAAATTAGGTAAGTCTATTCTGGTGAGAAGAGTTCCCCTTGTTTGTCCTTTCGTCTCATCTTGTTGTCCTTTTCTTCCCCTTAGGCGCTGGGGTACGGCGAGGATGCAATGGAGACTGCGCCGACCCGTGAAGAGGAATAGTACCCCGGCAGTAAACAGGTAAATCTATGGGGGTAGTTACTATTGCCTCTGTTTATTCCCTTGGCTCACCTTTGCTGTTCTTGTGTTCCCCTTAGGTGCCAGAGTGCGGCGGGAACGTGCAGAAGGATGCGGTGGAGCGCACGTAAAATGCTTCTTTCGAATGGATTGTGTCCTCCCACGTATTCCTCATCTTGTGATAAATCGTTATCTCCAGCCTCGCTGCTTCGGAAAAAAAAATTCTCGGCAGAGGGCGCTGTGCTCGAGGTTGTGGCGTTGATTGTCCCTTGACGTACTCCGTACTCTGTCGACGTCACCGATGGTATAAGTAGCTCGAGCCACGCCCGTTGCTTCAGTTCCGTTTTTCCGATCGCTTCGCTATCGAGAACGGCGCGCTTCTATTTTCTGTGAAGAAAATGTCATCATCTTCGACACCTTCGACACCCAGAACTGGGTTTAAAAAGTGTGCAGATTGTGGGTCTAAGATGTTGATTACCGATCCCCACCGGATTTGTCTCTGGTGTCTCGGTTCCAGTCACCGAACCGACGACTGCGGCTCCTGCCAATCGATGACCGAAAAAGCTCTTCGTGAGAGGAGAGGTAAACTGTCGGTGGGGAGGGAGGCCTCAAAAAAGGTTTTGTCAAAAAAACATAAGAAAGCGACCGATTCTAAGGGATCGGATCGCCATAGGCACTCGAAGAGATCTCGATCTAGAAGTAGATCGAGACATTCTTCGTCGTCATCGAAAAAAATGAAGAGGAGACATAGATCTCCCTCATCATCTTCTTCTTCAGAGTCGACCGAAGAAATTCGTTGTCCGACTAAATCGTATTCTCCCAGTAAGGGGGAAGAATTTCGCAAAAAGATGATGGAGGTTTTCGAGGATGCGGCTTCGACCCCCTCGAAAGAACCTCGAAAAAGCCATACCCCTAAGGTCGCTCCATTGGACGACAAAGGGAAGTCCAAGGCTACTATGGCTAAGACCAGTAGCATCGAGGAATACAAAAAACCTCGAGTCGATGTAAAACCATCGAAGAAACTTCGAGAGTCGAGCACCTCTCCAGTGCCGGCCAAGAAACACAAATCATCGAAGACTTCGACGACTTCGTTGACGCCCTCGACATCGATAATTTCGACGCCAAAACCACATGCGTCATCGACGCCATTATCGAAGTCATCTTCGAAAACTTCGAAGACTTCGAAGACACCCTCGAAAACTTCGAGGGATTTGCCATTTCCTTCGAAGCAGATGGAAGAGGAAGAAAGGAGATTCACTCCTTTGCCCAGATCAGAATTTTTCAAATCTATGTCTGCAATCTATGAAGAGTCTGCTTCAGAAGAAGAAGACGAAGTTACTCCTTTGGGAGTTATTTATGGTACAAGACAAGTTCCTGAAGAACCTATTGACCAGGAATCAAGAATGAGAGACCTGAGTGATACTCTACATTCTGCCAGTGGAGTTGACACATCCCCAGAATTAGAGTTCGCCAAACCTGATCCTGCAGAGCATGCAGATGCTGGGTACAGGGGTCTTATGACCAGGGTAGTTGAATACATGGGTTGGGGTAATACTTCACCCATTTTTGAACAAGATGACATGACGGATATTATCATCAAGGGACCTCAAAAGGATCCTGTTCTCCCTTTTCACAGGGCCCTTCAAAGGACTGTGGAGAAAAACTGGGAGAAACCAGAAACCATTGCTGCTGCAGACAGCACTTTTCCAAGAAAATACAGACCAGCTGGATCGGATCCTGAATATTTGAATAAACATCCGACTCCAGAGAGTTTAGTCATTCAAGCAGCATCCACTTTAAAACAAACTGCTTATCCAACTATCCCTCCAGATAGAGAGGATAAAAAAATTGACGCCTGTGCACGTAAAGTTTTCACGTCCGGCAGTATGGCACTTAAGTCGGCAAATGTCACCTGTACCCTAGCCAGGTTTACCCATACCCTGTGGGACTGTATTTCGGCGGCGGCTGATCATATTCCGGAAGGCGAGGAAAGGGAAGGCTTCCTGAATACAGTCAAAGACGGGAAGGAGGCAATGGGGGAATGCCTCCAGTCCGGACTGGATACTGCTGATAGTATCAGCAGATCCATGGCTGCAAGCGTTGTGCTACGCAGATTTGCGTGGTTGAGGAAGTCGGGATTTGCACCGGATGTGCAAGCTAGACTCCTCAACATGCCCTTTGATGGCTCAAGGCTCTTTGGCAGAAAGGCTGATGAAAGCCTTGAAAAACTTCAGACCTCGAAAGCGGTAGCTAAATCACTTAGCGCCTCTTTGCGCCATCCTCTAAAACCCTATTCCGGCTCAACTTCCTGGAGGGGTCGTTCTTTTCGATACTACTCCTCTTCTGGTAGAGGAAGAGGACAGGCCTCTCAAAGGGGCAAAAGGAACTTCCCTCGTGGAACACGGGGAAGAGGTGCAAAATCAGCCTCAGGAGCGGCATCTGTACCCTCAGCCACTCCTGCAGCCGCCTCCAAATCCCTCTGAGACCTTGTTACACAAACCACCAGTGGGAGGCAGGATCTCTCAACATCTGAAGGAATGGCGGGGCATTACCTCAGATGCTTGGGCACTGGAAACGGTAGCCCAAGGTTACTGTCTCCCCTTTCTAAAAAGGCCTCAGAATCATACACCAGGAGCCAATTCCGTCAAAATTCCGGATCCGCTCCTGTTGCAGGAAATTATAACCCTGCTAGAGAAAGGTGCCATAGAACTGGTATCTGTAGCGGAGAGGAACAGGGGTTGGTACTCCCCATATTTTCTCATCCCAAAAAAGGACGGAGGACTGAGACCCATCTTGGACTTGAGAAACTTGAACAAGTTCCTCAGGAAGGACAAGTTCAAGATGATGACTCTTTCTCAGATCCTTCAGGCTCTCCAACTCCAAGATTGGTTGGTATCATTGGACCTTCAGGATGCTTACTTTCATGTGCCAATCCATCCAAAGCACAGAAAGTACCTGAGGTTCGCGACTGGCAATTCTCATTATCAGTTTCGAGTTCTGCCATTCGGGTTGACCTCCGCCCCGAGGGTTTTCACCAAACTGTTGGTGGTTGTGGCAGCAAGTCTCAGGAAAGGAGGTATTCACATACATCCCTACCTGGACGACTGGTTGATCAGAGCAAGTTCTCCAGAACAAGCTCAGGAACATCTTTCGATCACCTGCCACTTCCTCCACAAACTGGGCTTCTCCCTCAATTTCAAGAAGTCCCACATGATACCATCCCAGAAACTCCAGTTTATCGGAGCAGTCTTGGACACTTCATCGGGAAAAGTCTCGCCTCCCGAAGTGAGAGCTCTCCACATCCAGCAGATGGTAACAAAATTCCAGAATGCCCAACGTCTACCAGCCTTCGATTTTCTCAGGTTGCTCGGCCTCATGGCATCCTGCATTTTCCTAGTACCAGAGGCCAGGTTGAGAATGAGATCCCTTCAATGGGCACTCAGAACTCAGTGGTCCCAGTTCAAAGGGAATATGTCGGATCTTCTGCAAGTCCCGAGCGCAGTTGCTCAGGATCTTCTATGGTGGGCTTGCAACGACAACATTCTCAAGGGAGAGTCTTTTTGGCAACCATGGCCGGAGATAACGGTAGTGACGGACGCCTCACTCACGGGGTGGGGAGCACACACCAACGATCTGACAATCAGCGGTCGTTGGTCTCCATCGGAGTCCAAACTACACATCAACCTATTAGAGCTGAGGGCAATCAGACTAGCTCTGAAGGCCTTTCTGCCCTCTGTACAGGGAAAGAATGATCTGATAATGACGGACAACACAGTGGCCATGTACTATCTCAACAAGAGAGGAGGTGTAGGGTCACTGCCACTGTGCAGAGAGGCAATGCAGCTCTGGTTCTGGGCAATACGAGAAGGAATCTCTCTGTCGGCAATTCACCTAGCTGGAGAGAAGAACACGGCGGCAGACGCTCTGAGCAGGCAGAGCACGGTCTCTCACGAGTGGGAGCTGGCTCAGGAAGTCCTTCTGGAGATCTTCGCCCTTTGGGGAACCCCTCAAGTGGATCTGTTCGCCACTGCGATCAACCGGAAGTGCGATCAGTACTGCTCAAGGGAATTTCCTCAAAGAGGAGCTCTGGGAGACACATTCGTAGTGGAGTGGAAGTTTCCACTGCTGTACACGTTTCCCCCAGTCCCCGTGATTCCTCAAGTAATCAGGAGGTTGAGAAAGTTCAGGAAAACCATGATCCTAATTGCCCCGGATTGGGCCAGGAGGACGTGGTACCCGGACCTTCTAGACATGTCCATCTGCCCTCCAATACGTCTTCCGCAAAGAGAGGATCTTCTCTCGCAAGAGGAAGGTCGGGTTCTCCATCCAGAGGTCAAGACACTCAACCTTCACGCATGGTTTCTGAGAGGTTGAGATACAAGGATTGGGGTCTTTCGGAAGACGTAATGGAAATCTTGCTTTCGGCCAGAAGACCAGCAAAAGTCTTTGTACCGATGTCGCTGGAATAGGTTTAGTAACTGGTGCAAAGACAAGGATGTGGACCCTTTTCAGTGTGGCACCCCAATGGTGCTTTCCCTTCTGCTACATCTAGCTAATCTGGGGCTCCAGATAGGAACAATAAAAGGATACCTTGCTGCGCTGTCCATTTTCAAGCGCTCCTCGGAAGAGGTTTCATATTTCAAAATACTGTTAATAATTCAATTCTTAAAGGGGCTCACTAATGTATACCCTCCAGTCCCTTTTCATGTACCAGCCTGGGACTTAAATTTAGTATTAAAATTCTTGACTTGCATACCTTTTGAGCCTCTGCACTCATGTCCATTGAGACTTTTAACTCTAAAAACTATGGGGGCGTGGCTAACCGCCATGTAAACAAGTCGTGTTCTGGTGGAACTCCTGATGATGTGAACAACGATCCGCCGCTAATCATGACAATACTGCCTTAATCTATCGGAAAGCCGTCTCATCAACCCGCGGAAGCCTGAAGTACCCATGTGTAAAACCTGAAGCGGCTCCGTAAGCCCGCTCGATTGCCGCTGCGAAGAAAAGTTGGAGCGCTGCGACCCTGAAAATGGCGGCCGCCTGACGGATCATTGCCCTGGGGGCGCCAACGCCTAGCGCGGGAGCGCTACGAGGCTGTGAAACAGTGGGACTGACGGCCGCGAAGCAGCCTAGCCTGCGGCGCGCGACTGCCAGAGTGAGCCGGCGTGGAGAGAGATCCGGACCAGCATCGGCGCACCCCTGGTCGTAGGGGGAGGGGAGCCCGGCGAGGACGGGGGCTGGCGCCGGGTTGGAAGCGAGGAGCGCTTCGATCTTCGGTTGACCCACACGCAGATCCGCGGTCCGTGAGAGCGGACGGCGCTGGAGCAGTGCCCGGCACACTAGGATCCAGGGGCGGACTGGCCCCCACGGAGCACGCCGCGACCAGCGCGGGCGTTAAAGGTGGCTGTGGAGCGGCTGGGAGAGAACGGTGAGGAGTCGGGGGAGGGGTGCTGAGCGCAAATACCAAGCTGCCGGACCTTAGCACATGCCACGTAGACCCTGCGCTCGCACACAATGCGCTGGGAAGCGTAGTGTGGCTGCTGGGGGGCAGAAACGAGAACCTCGACTACCCCGACCAAGGCAGAGCCGGGTGACCAACAGGGGGCGCAAACACTCACCTCCCCAAGCAGTGGCAGCTGGCAACACGAACAGTGCTACGGAACTTTGGACTGTCAAATACAGGGCATACTTTGCACTAGATAAGCGGCCCCCCAGAGCTGGGGGCACCGAAGCCACTGCCTCTGAGCGGCGTTTGAAGACACGCCACATACAAACCTCCCTGCTGTGCCTGGACGCCGCAACGGCCCTCCGCCCGGGCCTTGCCGCTGATTACTCCAGTCCCTAAAGGAAAGAGAACAACGCGCTCAGACCACTGCGGCTGTGATCTGCCCAACACTATACCCCCCAAGATTATACAGCTCCTATCACCACAGCGGAACTTCTAGGGCCACGGTGGATGGCCAACACTGCAGCAATGTCCGCCAAAAACGCCAGGACCAAGCACAGACAGACCACCATGGAAACCTTTGCCGCCACTAGCGCTCCAGGGCGGGAGGCCGGGCGGGAGGCCGCCCACGCCGGCGGCGAGTCACCAGAGGCAGATACACTGGAACCAGCTAATTCACAGCTTCTGGAAGCCATCATGACATTGCAGAAGTCCATGGAAAATAAGATAGACGCGGTGGCGATTGACTTGAATCTGTTGAGACAGGACGTGCGCTCCATCGCCAGCAGAACAGACACACTAGAGACCCAAGTCCGTGAACACTCCGAATCCAAAGCGCAGCTGGCGAGGGAAGTAGACGCCTTGGTACAAAAGGTGAAGAACCTTGAAGATAGAGCCGACGAGGCCGAAGGTAGGGCCCGAAGAAGTAATATCAGAATCATCGGGCTGCCCGAGGGTATCGAGGGTAATGACCCCACAAACTACGTTGAAGATCTACTCCTACACGAAATCGGCGCCGGGAAATTGTCACAAGGTTTCACTATTGAAAGGGCCCACCGATCACTTGCCAGACGGCCGCCTCCCGGAAACCCACCCAGGCCCATAATAGCTAAAGTACTAAACTATAAGGACAGAGAGGCAATCTTAGCCTTCTCCAGGATGGGTGGCTCCATACATAGAGACTCCGCGAAGGTGGCCATTTACCCCGACTACACCCTGCAGGTCCAGAGAAGCCGGGCCCTGTTCGGCCACGCCAAAGCCAGACTGAAACACGCAGGACTCCGATACATGTTACTATACCCGGCCAGATTAAAGGTCCTACACAATAACAAGGCTCACCTCTTCAAAACCCCGACCGAAGTGTTGGAATGGATGGACAGAACGCAGTTACCTGATTTAGAACCGAAACAGCGCAAACCAAAATCAATCGAACCATAAGGGCCTGCTCATGCTACCTGCAGGCAGTACTTAGTCATTAAATGAGCTAGAAACACATTGACAAGCGGCAACTCAGATAAACCCAGAGCAACACTAGCGACGCATCATCCCTTATCAGCAACATCAGGAGGTGAAACCACACCCGCCCCGAATTTTTCTCTTTTTTTGGGTAACTCACCCGCCCGTAGGGCATCCAGGGACCAGGTCCATGATGCAGAAACGGGAAAGTCAGAACGGGGGACACCCCGCTAGACGTGTTAAGTTATTAGTTCAGTTCAAAGTTACTGTTTACTGGAACAGGGAAGAACAAGACCAACGAAGCCACCACATACCACCTTTCTGGGCAAATAATGTCCTAAGAACCCACCGACGCCAAATACCATATGACACACTAAGAGACTCATGGCAGGCACCGCCACATGGCCCGCCAAAGAACTTCTATATAATCCATACTCATGGCTAACACGATCAAGATTATGACATGGAATGTCAGAGGATTGAGTAGCTACATCAAACAGCACAGAGTTCACACTTTCCTTAGACGCCACAAGATAGGTATCGCTCTCCTACAAGAGACCCATCTTAATGCGCAGAAATTAGCTGCGATGGCCAGAGCGTGGAGGGGGACCCTAATAGGAACCACATACTCCAGTTATGCTAGAGGAGTGCTAATATGGATAGCTCCCACCATCCCCATTAAGGTGTTACAAACAAACATTGATGATGAAGGTAGAATGATACAAATGCAGTGCACCATAGAAGGTAAAGAACACTGGCTGGTCAACACTTATGCCCCTAACCATGATGCCACAGTTTTCTTTCGCTCATTGTACACGCGGCTGAACCCAAGTCGTAATGGCACGTTCATATGGGGAGGAGACCACAATTGTACCTTAGATCCATGTGTAGATAGATCGGACAGCAAACACTCCCAGCCCTCCCCCCCTGCTAAAATACTGAAGGCCCTCACACGACAATATGACCTAATTGACCTCTGGAGAGCACAGCACCCTGATGTTAGGAAATACTCCTTTTATTCACCGCCACACGCGGTACATACCAGGATAGACAGCATACTAGTTAGTGGCGAACACTTAGACACATTTGAAGATACGCAATACTTGGCTAGAGTACTGTCAGATCACTCTCCCTTGATGACTACATGGACCCTGACTGCACCCAGGCCTCCCATACCCACATGGAGATTCCGAAGTGAGGCGTTACTGGATAAGGCTTTTTGCGAACAAATACGACAAAGCACATCTGCCTACTGGCAGATAAACATTGATAGTGTCCAGCACATCAGCACTGCATGGGAGGCATATAAGGTGGTGATCAGGGGAGAAATGATAGCCGCAGTGGGGGGAGCCCAGAGGTCCATCACTTCACTACTGACGCGTGCAGAAGACGAGCTCAAACACCTAGAGTCCGATACCTCATCGGACCCTGCCCACACACGGAGGAAAGTCGAACTCAAGCAGGCTTGCCTGCAACACTGGGAGGCGCTGAGCAAGCTTAGTTATGCCAAACACATCGAAAGAAATCATGCATTGGGGGACAAACCAGGAAAGCTACTAGCGTGGTTGTATAAACGTGAAGCACCTAGAAAACCCATCTGTCAAATCCTGGATGCAGACGGCCAGGACATACACTCACAAGTAGATATAAACCGCACCTTCGCAGAGTTCTACCATAAGCTCTACACAGACTCCTCACCGCCCACAGCCACGGAAATAGAGGACGTGTTAGATAGTATAATGCTACCACACTTAGAGGAGTGTATAGCGGAGTCCATGGAGGGCCCTGTCACCCCAGAGGAAGTTACGGCAGTTATTAGATCACTGCCCACTGGGAAGGCTCCCGGGCCAGACGGACTCCCAGGAGAGTTCTACAAGAAATACGAAGACGCACTAGCACCGATATTGGCCCAAGTCTTCAACGAGGCATACGAACTAGGCCTCCTCCCGAACACCATGAGAGAGGCAACTATTATCCCACTACTAAAGCCCAATAAGAACACCACAGAATGCGGATCATACAGGCCCCTGTCCCTTCTAAACACAGATAGTAAGCTTCTGACGGCAATACTTGCCATGAGGCTACGCAAGGCCATTCATGTCCTAATTCACCAGGACCAAACGGGGTATGTGCCTGGAAGGACTATCACCGAAAACTTAAGGAAACTGCACCATGTCATTTACAGCACTGACAGCAGGCAAGATACAGGCGCGGTGGTGTCCCTTGACGCCTCCAAAGCATTCGACTCGGTCCGTTGGAAATGGCTCTTAGCCACCTTGTCCAAAATGGGAGTAGGGCCCAGCTTTATTAGATGGGTTACACTCATCTACACTAACCCAGAGGCTAGAGTGCGGATCAACAACACCTTCTCTGACAAATGGGAGCTGTCCCGAGTCACTAGACAGGGTTGCCCCCTATCTCCCATGTTATACATCATTGCCATCGAACCTGTAGCAGCATACATCAGGCAGGAATATGGAGACACGGGCATTGAAATAGACGGGGTAACCCATTTAGTCTCTATGTACGCAGACGATATGCTCCTTTACTTAAAGAACCCCGAATACGTATTGCCATACATACTGGAAACATTGGAGGGGTTTCATAAAGTCACTGGGATCCAAATCAATCACAGCAAATCCTGCCTCTTCCCCCTATCAGCCTTGAGTAGACTTAAGCCAGATGAACTCCCCACACTATCATTGAAATGGGAACCCATCTCCTTTAAATATCTGGGGATTACGATCCACGGGGACCCCAAGACAGAGCACGCTCTGAACACAGTGAGAGCCAAGGAGGGCCTGGCGAAATCGATGGACTTCTGGGGCAAACTCCCGCTTTCGGTGGCTGGCAGAGTAGGACTGCTCAAAATGGTGGCGTTACCCAGACTTCTTTACCATTTTACCAATGTACCATACTATATTCCACATCATTTTTTCAACGACCTACACAAGCTTTGCAGGAAATTCCTGTGGCAAGATGGAAGGCAAAGAGTCGCCCTGGACACCATGCCGAGACCATACGAAAAGGGTGGCCTGAAGATCCCTAATTTTGAGCTTTACTATCTGGCAGGTCAGCTGAAACATGTGATCCAGTGGATGGCAGACGACCCCTCCACGGACACCCGCCTACTGCAGCCAGGTATCACCCATATGCTAATGAAAGACCTGCTATGGGCCGACGCAGGCCACAAACACCAATATCCACTGTTGGCCCAACTAGGTATCCAGATATGGAAAAGAGCCTGTAGAGTCATGGACTTCAAAGACCCTTATTCCCCACTGATCCCGATTGCGGCACTCATGGCAAATAGATTAGAGAGCTTGAAATTAATAAGGAACACATGGGAGCTATGCGGCGTCGCCACCGTTGGAGACCTGGTGGACGAACAGGGCATCCTGACCTTTGCTGAATTACAAGAAGCCTCGGGCATACACACGGGACAGTTTCTGCTGCACACTGCGGTAGTAAAAAGAATAGCTGCCCGCTGGCCGTCAAGTTAGACACTGGCCATGAAGTGTTAGAAGGCCTACTGGCAACAGCTGAAGGTGGCCATGAGACCTCGAGGGTCTACGAAACGCTGCTCCATAACGCGGCCCGACTCAATCTTAAGTGCAAGACGAAATGGGAATTGGAAATTGGGCAGCAATTCACAGAAGCAGAATGGGAAACCATCACTGGATACCACAAAAAAGTATCTAGAAATGCCAGGTTCCAGTTAATACAATTTTACATTCTGAACAGAGCATACCTTACCCCAGGAGTCATCTCCAGTTTCACTGGTGCTAACATCGTCGGATGCCCCAAATGCCACGAACCCCAGGCGAACTTGACCCATATGTTCTGGGGGTGCCCCGCTATACAAATCTTCTGGGCGCAAATCCAAACCAGAGTTGCCAAGGCCGCCATTACCCTGGAAGTGCAAACGCCCATTGCATGCATTCTGGGAAAATACCCCAGAAACAGCAAAAACAAGCCGCTGAATAAGCTAAAGGATTTAATGTACATACTTGCGAAAAGACGCATCGCCATGGGTTGGAAAAGGCCCCAAGCACCGTGTTTAACAACATGGTGGGAAGATCTCCGTAAATGGACGCAGGCTGAAACAGGAGCCTGGGAAATAGCCCAACGTCAACAAGGACAAGATACTTCCAATGATTTACTACAATGGGTAGAGCTCACAGAGACACTATTCAGCCCCAATATGACAGACTCGTCGAGTGAGAGTACAATCACTCCAGAATGAAAGGTGGAACATAGATATCTCACTGTGTAGTCTACAACGGTCTTGAAGGGAAGAAGGGTGGGAGGGAGGCTAAGAGGGGAAGGGAATGTTTATTTACTTTTATTTGGTTACTTTGGTTATTGGAGGCCATGTTACGGCCCCATTGACTGCATTGCTACAAAATGTAATAAAATAAATTTAAAAAAAAAAAAAAAAAAAAAAACTCTAAAAACTGTACTCCTTGTGGCCCTATCATCAGCCCGCAGGGTTAGCGAACTTCAGGCTCTCTCATGCAAACCACCATATACTATTTTTTATAAAGATAAGGTAGTCCTTAAAGTTAAACCTTCATTTTTGCCAAAAGTAGTCTCGGACTTCCATTTGTCACAAAAAATAGTACTTCCAACGTTTTATCCTCCTCCTCACCTGGGCAAAGAAGAGGAGAGATTACATAGATTAGATCCCAAGAGGGCTCTTAGTTTTTACATCTCTAGGATGGCTAAATTGAGACAAGATGACCAACTGTTTGTGGGTTACACTGGTCAAAAATTAGGCTTATCTGTAACAAAACAGACCATTTCCCGCTGGATCATATTAGCTATAGTTGAATGCTACAGATTAGCGGGAAAAGAACCACCAGATGGGCTTCGTGCCCATTCTACAAGGGGAATGGCTACTTC
Source organism: Ambystoma mexicanum (assembly GCF_040938575.1). Classification (NCBI taxonomy): domain Eukaryota; kingdom Metazoa; phylum Chordata; class Amphibia; order Caudata; family Ambystomatidae; genus Ambystoma; species Ambystoma mexicanum. Next base: position 727,766,900 of record NC_090925.1, read on the forward strand.
TGTGGCTCTAAAGAGGGGAGTCCCGGCAGCAGACATTTGTGCAGCTGCAACCTGGAAAACAATACATACCTTTGTTAAACATTATTGTTTGGACACTGCCTCCTCTAACGAGGGTTTATTTGCAAAGGCAGTTCTGCATTCTGTCCACGAAAACTGAAATGGTACTCCCACCTCCAAAAATTGATACTGCTATGGGAGCCTATCACAAGATGAGGAATGCATGGGAGGACACAATCCATTTGAAGAACAAGTTACTTACCAACTGTAACGTTCTTTCGACTGGATGTTCCTCCCACGTATTCCTCATCGATCCTCCCATCCAACCCCACAGTACAGTTTACGTGTTCTTACACTTTACTCTCACGAAGAATGTATCGGTCATGGGACACGCCTGGGTGTTCCTCCTATATATATATTTCATCGAAAAAACAGAACTGAAGCAACAGGCGCGGCTCGAGCTACTTATACCATCGGTGACGTCGACAGAGTACGTAGCTGCAGACTCGAGGAGGGCGTGGCAGAAGACTGGATGCAGGCTTGCAGACACGGTGAGCGTTACGCTGCTGGATGCAGAATAACACGAAGCGTGTGCTGCTCTTCGGGCGTGGTTTAAATAGCCTACCAAAGTAGTCCCAGGTAAGTATTCCTCTGCAGCCCCGCCCGAGTAAAAAATAGTCCCTACGTAAAATAGTCCCTTCCAAGCCTCCTTTGGCTTGGAGCTCTGCAGCATGGTATGCATCAGGTAAGTTCTACTCTATGAGCCTGGCGCCTATGGCGCCAGGACTGACTCTCCATATGAGCCTGACGCCATAGACGCCAGGACTGCACCCAAACAGCCCCTAGCAGAGGTTTTTGGGCTTGCTCAAAATAACTTGATGCCTGCTTCCGGGGTTGCTGGACCTGGTCTGGTTCCCCGGGGGTAGGCATCATGACATTCCCTCCTTGTGATCCCTTTCAGTTTTGCTGTCTTACTCCTCAAGTTAAACTGCCATCTTGGAACTGCTGTTTCCTTTTGTGCTTTGCCTCGCTCAGAGTGTGCTCTCGTACTCTGCCTTTTATCCGTGTGGGGAAATGTAGTCGAAGTGAGGTATGGGTAGTGGGCAGTAATTGCCTGACCCTGCCTGACCATTGTATTGGGACACGTCAGGTATACGACTCAGGTGTTAGTCCATTTTCTCTCATAGCGGGTTGCCCGTGAGAAAGTATTTGTGCTGTGAAGGGGGTTGGGGGTGGGTTGAATTCCTAAGTATCCTACCTGGCAGGTTGGGGTAAAGGTGTTACAGGGAAGCGGATACTGCCTCTCACCATCGGTGTCCCAATCCTACTCCCTGATATACCCTTACCCAGGTGATCCTCCCACACTGGTCCACCCCCAGGAACTGGATCCAAAAGTGATGGCTGTGTCCTGGGCACCTGGATGACAGATCCCTGCGGACTAGTTGGTGAGACACCTTCTGGTTTCTCACAGGACACAATCCACTCAAATAACTAATTACTTATCCTTGGTAATGTTCTTTCGACTGGATGTTCCTCCCACGTATTCCTCATCGCCCCTTCCAGCGTACGCTTCTATTAGGAGAGCATTTCTGTGATTTACACCTTTCTCTCTGTTAATGCTCACGTCTTTCTCAGCTTCGAGACTGCTATGCTGGTGAGAGGAATATCATGAGCTGAGGCAATGGGCGTGGTGCATGCCATTTATACTGACGCCGATGTCATAGTCGAGGACAGACAGAGGCTGTCGAGCAACACTATGTTGGCGATGACGCATGGCACGCTCTGCTGTGAAATATTTCCGAAGCTGCAAACAGAATATCAGAATATTTCAAAGATGAGGAATATGTGGGAGGAACATCCAGTCGAAAGAACATTACATGGGGTAAGTAATTTGTTCTTCTGATAATTAGACAGTTGTTTTACCTTTGGCTGTAGCATTACAGATGTCAATGAATCGTATTATCTCTCAACACTTGCTTTAATGTTAAATGTATTTATACTGTGTGCGTTTGTTTTTCAACACTAATTTTTGGTACATATACTGATCTAGTACACTAAAATACAGAAATATCAATATATTTGAAGTAAGATTGATTCAACAACTGCCTTGATGACATGTATGAATTAAGGTTTACATCTTGAAAATCAATGGACATTTTGATTGCCATTAAGTAATATCCAATGATTGGACACTTAAGATGGTATACTAAATTGAATACCCTTTCTCACTTCGCTAGGAACATTTTTGCGTTATGTTGTACAAAATTATTTGTCTTTGCATGTATGGATTATATTTTGCCTGTCTACTGTATTGTGTTTATGTGGGCTTATTTATTGCATAGCACCTAGAAAATGTATCTTCTGGTGATTTGTTGCACTTAATAAGTGTTTTCTCCACTACTACTACTACTACTACTATACTACTGCTACTACTAAAATGTACATCAGGCGCACAATACTAATTTAGCTCTTGGCAGCCAACTATGCAGAAAACATTGTATGTTGGCGCAAACTAAAGATTCTGTTTGTGTAGGTTATAGTCCAAAGCCTAAATATTGCAAACTTCGTAACCAGAAAAACTAGTCTTAAAGCACAGCTTTACCAATTGACAAAACTGTGATGCTGCGCAAATTACCCTGACAAATGCGCCGTGGTTTCCTTTAGATTTTACAATTGGGTTTGCCAAGATGTGATTGGGTTAAGTTTCCACTACATAAAAGCCTCACATATGGTTTCCTATGCTGGAATGTGTCTCCATTTCTAACAATAATATTGATCACGTATGTAGTGCATCCCACTGACTATTTTGTCTCCTTACTTGCTCATGACACAGTCACTTTTGAGCCATGATTCTTTCCTAACGGAAAAGTAAAATAAATGATACACTCCAATGTTTAGTGGTGAGGTGCCTGCCTCTGGCATGGGCCTGTACTATTTCCTTTTATTTATAAATGGAACAAGCATCACTGCAGATAATCTTTTTTTAAAATGATTAGTATTTTACAGTTTACCACATCATACACCTTTAATATATTCATATGAAAATCATACATCAGTCTCTAATCCAAAGTAAATAAAAATAGTGAACGGAGGATAGCACAAGAACAACGTGCTGGTCTTGGAAGCTAGACCACGCAGAGCAACAAATGGTCGAATCCGGAATCCGCGCTCTGAAACCGAACTCAGGTATTGTATTAGGGGCCTTATAAAAAAAACAATTAAATAATTTCCTTGATATTGATTACATTATTTTACATAATTTTGACAAATAAAAAAGATACATTCATATAAAATCATACATCAGCCTCTAAATCCAAAGTAAAAAAGTTAATTATCCTTAATATTGCTTCAATTATCTTCCACAATTTGGTGAAATGAAAAATACAACCTTAATCATCTCCTGACCTAAAAATGTCCCAAGTGTCATGGTCATTGGCAGATGTATTTTTACCCCAGGCCAAGATGTGCTTCTTCCTTACAGTTTCCAAAGCAGGACAATGCAATAAAAGATGTTTAGCAGTCTCTATATGCTTTTCATTACATAAAGGTCACATTCTTGCTCCCCTGGAAACACCAGTGTATGCTGCAGTTATTCCATAGGTCTGGACACAATTAAATGTAAATCTTATGTAAGTCCAAAACAGATGATTCCCAAGAACGTGATTTGCATACAGTGGAACATAGTCGTACCCAAGGATATGTGAGATATACAGTTTAGCAGACGATTTACCAGCAAGGTCCACTAGATTTTGTTCTCTACTGTGTTTACTCAGAATCATTCAAGTCACATTCTTAAACCCTGAGTATGGCAATGACAATACACCATTAGGAGATCTGATGATCCATGCATTTGCAGTGTCAGAGAGTGTACAAATTACACTAGTTCTCATAAAGTCCCTCTTACTCACAAGGACATCTCTAAGATACCAATGTAGCATTCCCGGTGAGGCATTCATTACTTTCCAGTATGCACGTAAACAGCTCTGGTCAATTTTAGTAGGTGTGTTCACAATTTTATATTCCAACATAATTTACTCAGCCGGAGTGTTTTTCTTTAGTCTCAGGAGTCTCCGGAGTGTACCTCTCTCAAGTAATGCTACTTTCATGGAGATGCTTAGGCCCCATGGTTCAATCCCCTAGATTTTAATTGGGAGTACCTAAGTCAGATACAATTTAATAAGTGTTCCAACAGTGTAACCTCCTACTCTATGGGTTAGTGACTTAATAGCTCCTGTAACCGGTGCTGTCCTAAATTGGATGTGTTGTAGATGTAATTTTCCATCCAGTCTGGGGTCAACTATTACTCCCAAATATTTGTAGGAATATCGTGTTTCTAATTATTATTATTATGAATCCCCTCAAATCATCCAGATGTAAATTGATATAACAAAACCGTCTCCACTTTGACTGTCTTTGCCGTCATCTATTCATATATTTTTATAATATGCCCCACTTGAGGAACAACCATTATATAATCCAATAGGTCTGGCCTTGTAAATGTACAAGTTAAGAGTTCTTTAAACCTCAACCAGGACATAAAGACGTATCCTCTATCTTTGTAAAGAAAGACCTATTGTTTTTTCCAATGGTTTTAATTTGGTTATTTGAGAGGGTCTTTGTCGCATATTCATGCATGTTGTAGGATTTCATTTTTGTTTCATGGATATACTTCCTTAAATTAACATTTTGGGATCTGGAGGTTGGAGGTACCAACCCCATCCACGTAAATAGGTTGTTAAGGAGAAAACAGTTGCTGCCAATAAAAATCCTAATGGATACACTGCTCTCACATATGCCCCATTTTCTGAAATTCCCTACAAACGTAGCCTCATCAGAGGAACCTTTCACAGCCACCACATGGCGCAGTGCAGAACCATGATCGACCCCTTGACAGGTCATTGGTGCCCTTTTGTGCCAGAAGTAAAATCATCCATATATACTTGGAGATGCTGGCACCCTATGCCTCTGTTCCCTTTTCTGTGGTCAACGCAGGAACACTATTCATACAGAACAGTCACTTCAATTTTCTTTCTTCCAAATGCTAACTAAATTAGGCTTTAAGCTCTGTAAGTAGTACACACCATTCATGTTGATCATGTATCCACACCACTTGAGTGTCTGGTGCTTGGGGAAAGCCCATGATACTCAGGAGTGTGGTGCTTGTTGGTTAATGCAGCCTAAAGTGGGATGGTGCATGTGGCAAAGCAATTGTTAGCTTTAAGCCAGATGTCTACCCAGGAGACCCCAAATGTTTCCAAACCTGGGCCTGAGACACCGGTGCCAGAACGTTCCTCTGAATGAAAAAGAAAGAGAAGGTGATACCATATATCAGCCTCAATACCCTCTGTTAGCACATAAGAAATTGAGCTGGCCCTTCTTGAGATTCGCTATTTCTAACAGCTCATCCCGCAACAGAGAGCCTTGCAGTCCAAGCTACTAAAGCTAATCCGAGAACAACAGACCAACTACAAATCCCCTAGGTAGGCAGTCCAGGAATAAATATGCATGAGGACAGAAGGTTTTTGCATCAGGAAGTCTGGCATTACAACACATCTTGCACTGTAGCCTGCTATACCCATGGTTGCAGAGATGCCCAGACGCCATCTTTCATCGTACATGGAGGACCCATATGAACAAATTGAATTTAATTTAACATACTTCTAACACGCATTCACAGAGTAAGAGTAATCGAGGAGTGGGCCACTGCATCTGGGTGCAGGGGTTAAAAAAGTGTATGCAAATGAACAATGTATGAAAGTATAAGAGAAGGTCTATATCAAGAGCCACGAAGGTCTATATCAATAGCTCTCTACCATTTGTAAAACATAGTGAAAATGTTCACTTTTCGAAGCTAGTAAGGTAGTGATTTCCATAGACAAGGTCCTGCCACTGGGAAGCATCGATCGCCACCGTTTGTGCAGTATGAAGGTGGAATTAACAGTAGGTTCAATTTAGAGGATCTTAGCGGACGTGAAGATTGGTAGGGAGGAATTATTTGGCTAAGTATATGCGAGCTACTCTGTGGAGACATTTCAAAACTAAGCAGAGGATTTTGAAGATAATACGTTGGTTGACAGAAATCAGTGTAAGGCACAGTGAGAATCTGATACAGATACATAGTTGGCTAGTTTATATATAAGTTGCACTGCTGCATTCTGGACTTTTAAAAACATTATAGTAAAACTTCAGGAATAGGATAAAGGTGCAGGATAAAAAAGAAGTGGCTAATCATACGTTGCAAACAGGCTTCACTGCAACGAATTGTATTCGACCTACCAGGCAAACTGGTTCTAAGATGCAGTTCTTGGATTAGGAAGGCAAATGTTGCCCTTTATATCTTGGCAAGACTACTTGACATGCTGTTTGATTGAACTGAATTATTTAGTAGAAAAATGTAGGCCTACCGCCAGACCACAAAACCTTTGGGCCTGTCAGCTCCTCATCATCGTTGTTCTCTTCCAGTAGAGATATATATAGACCATATTCCTTCCTTCTAAAAGGTTGATATTTTTCCCATCATCGACAACTACAGCAGCAAGTGAACCAGACATTCTGTCCCTCAAGTGACATGGGTACTTCTAAGTCTAAGACACCGGCTTCAGTGCTTTCCATCAAACACAAGGCAAAATAGCTTTACCTTTTCTCTGAAAACCACCTTCACAAGTGTCCAGTGGGGGTCAAAATTCTGCTTTTTTTTCCTCACACTCTTTCTTCCCCTTCTCATTTTTCCCTAAGCCTGTCTCTCCAGATTTTGTTCCCCTTTCACCCACCATTACTTGATTCAGTTATCCTCCTGCCATCACTTGAACAGATTCAAGATTGTGAATTATTCCCTTTGGCCAAATGCTCAATAGACTTCTAACTTGAATCTTCAAAGGGGCATGGCAGAACATCATGCATAGCTCTCAGCCATTTGTGACTCAAAGGTGGGTGAGACGCCCTTTGAAATGAATGGGCGTGCAGGAGGCTTGGCGGGTGAGTCAGCCCTTTACAAGGCGGGTGACACCCACCAAATGCGTGTGAGTTGAGAGCTATGCATCATGTCAGACAGGTGGATGTTATAGATTGTAGACAAGGGGTCATTGCCTTTCCCTCCTCTGGAACTGCTCCATCATCAAGCGTTAACTACTGCTGAAGGGAGTGGTGGAGCTTGTTCTATCAGTAGAATAAGGGAAAGGCTGGTATTCCTGTAACTTCCTGGTTTCCAAGAAAGACAACAGCCTGCAACCCACCATAGACCTGAGGATCCCCAACAAGCTCCCCTGAAAGGGTGTTTCAAGATGGTCATGCTTGCAGGCTTTGGAGTTTCATGATGGGCTTGTGTCTTTAAATCTTCATGTCCCTTTTCACCCCAAACATCCAAATAATATTTATTCTGTTTGCTTTATGACAAAGGTCTCCATGTTCCACCTACAGCAAAATATATATTCATCAGCTTATTTCTTCCTCCACACCTTTCTCAGACAGAGAAGCGGGTCCACAGTTTGGACCCAAGAAGGGTCATAACATTCTACATTTCAAGAGCCATTGAATGCCAACTTGACAATCAGCTTTTTCTGGTGTTCACTGGATCTACAAAGGTGGAGGCAATTTCTAAACAAACAGTTTTGAATGGAGTGTGTCCTCCCATGTATTCCTCATCTTATTTCTCCTTCAAAAGTTAGCTGCTTCCGAAAATGTGTTCGGTACAGGGTGCTGTGCATTGTCGACTGATGGTCCTCGACGACCTCCGTCCACTCTCGAGGCTGACGTCACCCATGGTATATATAGCACGCACCGTGCCTGTTATTTCAGTTCTGTTTTTCCGCTGGCTTCGCTTAGGATACGATGCGGTTTTTGTCAAGTCTCAACTGTTATTGCGAAAATGTCAGCACGTAAGACGGGATTCAAAAAGTGCGTTGAGTGTGGGTCAAAGATTGCGCTCACCGACCCACACTGCGTTTGCCTATGGTGCCTCGGGATCGCGCATAAAACCGCAGACTGCGTTTCCTGTCAATTTTTGACAGGAAAGGCACTAAAGGAAAGAAAGGGGAAACTCGCTGCAGGTAGGTCCCCTTATAAGTCTCTGTTGACGAAGCCCTCAAAGAAAAGATTATTGGACGAACGAAGTTCAAGGGACTAGTCTCTGCCGAGAAAGCGTACTTAAAAGCTTCTCGCTCTCGGAGTGGTTCTGGTCACTCCTCATCATCGTCTAGGAAAAGATCAAAGAAGAGGCATCACAGATCACCATCTTCTTCCCCCGATTCCTCACTTGACCACAGGGCCCAGGTAGGTCAGCCTCAAAAGCTTAATGGGAGACGTCCCGTCTTCAGATGATGAAGATTTACAAAAAGGCGGCTCCAGCCCCTTCGAAGTAACTGTTGAAGGGCTGCGCCCCTGTCACGCCTACCAAGGCCGATAAGGCGTCCAAAGAAGTCAAAGCTTACATGTCCTCGTGCCCAGGGCAAAAACTGTTGAGAAAGAGAGAGAGGGAGAGAGAGAGAGAGATAGAGAGAGAAAGACTACTCCTCTATTCTTTCTCGACAACTCCTTTGAGTCATGGAACTTGGACATCGAAGGCAATACCTTTGGCATCGAAGACGTCAAAGTCATTGACGTGTTGGAAAGGAGATGGAAAAGAGCTTTAAGCCCTTGCCCAAAAAAAGACTTTTTCAAGTCTCTTTCTTCTATTTCTATTTCTGAGCCCTCAGACCAAGACACATCACCGTTTGGCCTAGAGTATGGGACACCAAATGTTCCAAAGGCATTGGTGTCTGAGAAGTCCAGAATAGAAAATCTGTATGAGAATTTGAAGAGCGCAAGTGGGTTGGACACCTCCCCTGAGGTAGACTTTGCTACAGCTGACCCTGCTGAGCATGCTGAAGCATCATACAGGCAGTTAATGAACAAGGCCACAGAATACCATGTGTGGGGGAGACCTGCCACTGCATATGAGCAGAACGACCTAACGGATGTACTAGACAAAAGTCCACAAAAAGACCCTATCGTACCATTTCACTCCGCTATGCAAAGGAGAGTGATGGCAAACTGGGAGTCACCTGACACTAACCCAGCTGCCAATAAAAGTCTGACAAGGAAGTACAAACCATCAAGTATTGACACTGAATTCCTCTCAAAGCATACTAAACCTGAGAGCTTAGTTGTGCAGGCTGCCACATCCATGTCCAGGGCAGCAGCTTACCCTACTCTCCCTCCCGACAGAGATGACAAACGTTTTGACACACTGGCAAAAAGTGCATTTTCGGACAGTAGCATGACCCTTAAATCAACTAACACCAAGTTCATCCAGACTTTGTGGGAGGTGATTGCGATGGCAGCTGATCATATCCCTGAGGAAGAAGAAAGGGATGGCCTCCTTAATATAATTAAGGATGGCAAGGATGCAATATGCGAATGCCTCCATTCTGGATTGGGCTCTGCTGATGGCATTAGCAGAGCCATAGCAGCAAGCACAGTAACACGTAGATTTGAGTGGTTCTAGATGTCTGGTTTTGCACCAGATGTGCAGTCCAGACTTCTTAACATGCCCTTTGATGGCAGACACCTTTTTGGCAACAAAACTGATGAAAGTCTTGAAAAACTGCAGACTTCCAAGGTGGCAACAAAGTCTCTGAGTACCGCTATAAAACAGCCTCAACCATCCCATCCAACTACTTCGCTAATATTCCTCATTTTTAAGGGTGAGGGGCCAAGCCAGTCACAGAAGCCAAAGAAAATTCCCTTGTGGTGGATGAGGAAAAGGAGCAAAGTCCGCTGAGGCAGCCGCTGCCTTACCTTCAGCCGCTGCTGCAGCTGCCCCAAAACCACTCTGAGGCCTTAGTCCACAGGACTAGGGCGCAGGTTCAGTCAAAATTTGGAAGAATAGTGGGGCATTACTTCTGATGCTTGGGCCTTGCAAACAGTGGCCCAGGGTTACTGCCTCCCATTTTAAAGAAGGCTTCCAGATCATCCACCAGGGAACCACTCCTGCATGATTCCAGATCTGTTCCTCTTGCAGGAGATTTCAGGTCTGCTAGAGAAAGGTGCTATAGAGCCAGTACCTGTGACGGAAAGGAGCAGGGGGTGTTACTCCCCTTATTTTATGATCCCCAAAAAGGACAGAGGATTGAGACCCATTTTGGACTTGAGATACTTGAAAAGTTCCTCTGGAAGGACAAGATCAAAATGGTTCCCCTTTATCAGATCCTTCAGTCCCTCGATCTCCAGGATTAGATGGTATCATTGGACCTTCAAGATACTTACTTCCATGTGCCTATTGATCACAAGCACAGGAAGTACCTAAGATTTGTTGTTGGCGGTTCTCACTATCAGTTTCGAGTTCTGCTATTCAGGCTGACATCCGTACCAATGGTGTTCAGCAAGTTGATGGTGGTAGTGGCAGTGAGTCTCAGGAGGGGGGAATTTAACATCTACTCCTACCTGGACGATTGGCTGATCAGGGACCATTCTCCCCAACAAACCCTGGAACATCTCTGTATCACCTGCCACTCTCTCCACAGACTGTGCTTCTCCATCAACTTCAAGAAGTCCCACATGATACCCTCTCACAGGCTCTAATTCCTAAGAGTCATCCTGGATGCTGCCTCTGAAAAAGCCTCACCACCCAAAGTGATGGCTCAACACATTCAGCAGATGGTCGTCAAGTCACAGAATGCCCACCGTCTTCCGAGCTTTTTCTTTTTGAGGTTGCTCAGCCTCATGGCATGCTGCATTTTTCTGGTGCCAGAGGCTTGCCTAAGAATGAGATCCCTCCAATGGGTCCACAGGCCCCAATGATCTCAGTTTTCAGGGCAATATGACAAACCTACTTCAGGTTCCGAGCAGGATCACACAGGATCTCCTGAAAGGGGAACCTTTTGTGGCAACCATGGCTGGAGTTAACAGTAGTTACGGACGCTTCACCTACGGGGTGGGAGGCCCACGCCAATGAGCTGACTGTCAGCTGTCATTGGTCTCCATCGGAGTCCAAACTACGCATTAACCTTTTGGAGCTGAGGGCAATCAGACTTGTGTTGAAGGCCTTTCTGCCCTCTGTACGGGAAAAGAATGTCCTGATAATGACGAACAGCACAGTGGCCATGTATTACTGCAACACAAGAGGAGGTGTAGGGTCATTATCACTGTGCAGATAGGCAGTGCAGCTCTGGTTCTGGGCAATTGAAGAAGGAATCTCCCTATCAGCAGTTCATGTAGCCGTAGAGGTGAATGAGACAGCGGATGCTCTGAGCAGGCAGAGCACAGTTTCCCACAAGTGGGAACTAGCTCAGGAAGTCCTTCAAGAGAGCTTAACCCTCTGGGGAACCCCTCAAGTAGATCTGTTCACATCCAGTGTCAACAGGAAGTGCAACCTGTTCTGCTCCAGGGAAGTCCCCCCCGAGAGGAGCTGTACGGGACATTTTTGTAGTGGACTGGGAGTTTCCACTCAGGTAAGCGTTTCCTTCAGTGCCCGTCATCCATCATGTTATTAAGAGGTTGATGAAGTTCTGGAAATCCATGATCCTGATTGCTCCGGATTGTGCCAGTAGGACGTGATACCCGGACCTTCTAGGTATGTCCATCCGCCCTCCAATACATGTTCCGCAAAGAGAGGACCCTCTCTCACAAATGGGGGTTCGGCTTCTCCATCCAGAGGTCAAGACTCTCCACCTTCCTGCCTGATTTCTCAGAGGTTGAGATATAAGGATTGGGATCTCCCAGAAGATGTGATGGAAGTTTTGCTTTCGGCCAGAAGGCAAGCAATGAAATCTCTGTATCACTGTCATTGGAATACATTTTGCATCTAGAGCAGAGATAGGAATGTGGACCCTTTTCCGTGTGATACTTCTGTAGTGTTATCTTTCTTGCTATATCTAGCCAATCTGATGTTATCCATCTTTAAGCGCGCGCTTGAGCAGGCATCTTATTTCAAAATACCTATTGTGGTGCAATTCCTGAAAGAGCTCACTAATGTGTTCCCTCCAGTCCCTTTTGTGGTCCCCGTTTGGGATTTAAATCTGGTTCTGAAATATCGTATGTGTGCTCCTTTTGAGGCTCTTCATTCCTGTCCTTTAAGGATACTAACATTGAAGACAGTTTTCTTAACATCCATAACATCAGCATGCAGAGTCAGCGAATTACAGGCTCTGTCGTGCAAACCACCGTTTACAGCCTTCTTTAAGGAAAAAGTTCTGAGAGTCCAACCCACTTTTCTCCCAAAGGTGATTTTGGAATTTCACCTTTCTAAGAAAATTGTCCTACCAACCTTTTACCCTCCACCTCATCCTGTTAAGGAAGAGGAGAGACTTCATCGACATGGCCTCAAAAGAGCTTTAAGCTTTTACATCTCTCGTATGGCAAAGGTGAGGCAAGACAACCAGTTGTTTGTTGGGTACACTGGACACAAACTAGGGCCCTCATTACAATACTGGCGGTAACCTATGGCGCTATTAGCACCATGGGTGCTGCCGGTATTGTAACTAGTCCGCCAATGTTCAATGGGGAATTACCACCCCATTCCAAGGTTGGCAGGGCGGTAATTCCCCATTGAACATTGGCCCTTCCCCATTCGCATTTTTGCCCCATAGGGCTCAATGGGACGGGTGAAGACGGTAATTACGGTACCGCAAATTGCGGTACCGTAATTACCTCGAGAGTCCCTGTGCGGGTCCCTACTTTAACGGCTGGTCCAGACCAGCCATTAAGGTCGGGTCCCGCAAAGGGACCTCGTAATTAGGCGCTAAGGGGTTAACGGCGCCGCAGCCTTTTACGGCGCCGTTAACCCCTTAGCGCCAGGGTCGTAATGACCCCCTAGGTCTTGATTGACAAAACAAACTTTATCCATGTGGATTATTCTGTGCATTTACGAGTGCTATAACTTGGCCGGGAAGGATGTTCGTGTGGGCTTGCAAGCACATTCGACGAGGGGTGTGGCCACTTCATCAGCCTTGCAGAGAGGGGTGCCGTACAGGATATTTGTGCGGCAGCCAATTGGTCCTATTTACATACTTTCACAAGACATTACTGTCTGCACTCTGCGTCGGGACAGGAAGCAGGATTCGGGAAGGCTGTGCTTCACAGCATTAATGACAAATCATACATTCTTACTCCCACCTCCAATACAAGACTGCTTTAGGAGTGTCTCATAAAATGAGGAATACGTGGGGGGACACAATTGCTTAGCCCTGGTAATGTTCTTTCAACTGGATGTTCTTCCCAAATATTCCTCATCGCCCCTCCCATCCTATCCCTCAGTAGAATTTCCATGTATTACACTTTTCTTTCCTACATACTTGCTCTTTTGGCCTCGCAAAAGCCAGTGTTCTGGTACCTGAGGCGGGGGGGGGGCTAGGAACTGCAAGTAATGGGCGCGCTGCGTGCTATATATACCATGGGTGATGTCAGCCTCTAGAGTGGATGGAGGCCATCGAGGGATGTCGAGTCAACGACGAACCGCCTCCTCCACCGAAAAAATATTCCAAAGCAGTTGCCGCTGGAAGAAGATATCATAAAATGAGGAATACGCGGGAGGAACATCTAGTCGAAAAAACATTACATGGGTTAAGTAATTTGTTTTTCTAGAGAGATTGCCATGTGCATCAAAACCTCCAACATGATGGCAAACAAAGAGGTTCCAGAAAGGGCTGGGCGTCCATTCCACTAGAAGTCAGTAAGCAACTTCTCCCTTGCATGGGAGTGTCACTTAGTGGGGATTTGCCAGGCTGCTACTTACACGTTTATGAGGGACACCCGGTTTCCCTGGCGAAGATCTTAAGGTGGGAAGGTTGGTGCTGTAAAATGTCATTCATTAAGGGTGCATTGTTGTCCACCCCAACCACTTTATTCTAGTGGGGTCTTTCAAAAGACAAGGCACCTGTGGGATGAAAATATTCATTAGAAAAACACCTTTTTTAACCTTTGGCGATGTTCTATCTGATGGATATGTCAATTTCGCCCTCAGATTCCGCATCTCCCTTCAACTGTTCCCTCTGAATTCAATTCTCAGATGATCGTAATTGGAATTTTTGAAATTCAGTTCGTGTGGCAGTGCTGCTTTTACTTGAAGTTACCTGAGGTTAAAAGGCAGAACTAAGCAAGACAGTGTTGGTGGCGCCCTGTATATATTTATAGATTACCTCACTGTAGGGACAATAGGGTGCCAAGAAGCCGTAATAAGGTCAACCTTGGGGTCACACAGCGCAGCCTAGCGGCTGTTGATATGTTTGGCAGCCCAGAAAAAAGATGAGGAATCTGTGGGAGGAATTACCGTATACCATCTCAAAGAAGACTCTACTGCCTCTAAAGGCCAGTCAGGCAGGGGTGGGGGGGTAGTCGTTCATACGTCAGTCAGACCTCGTAAATGCCAGTATGACTGAGAAACACCCTATAGGCTTGGGCAAGAAACAGTCACATGTCCTCATGCTTACTTTTCAGAGGGACTGACCTATCAAAAAACAATAATTCTGTATTTTCTGTTTGCCTCTGTTAAGTACTCTAATATATAGAGAAGGGGTTGACGATTGTTTTGTATGTTTTTTGAAAAAACAATTCCTATAGAAATCTGTGAGGTGAACAACCGTATGATCATTAATTATGTACACAGCAATTCTGATACCTTAGCAGTGGTTAGAACTGAAAGCTATGATGTACGTTTGAAAGGAGTAATGATTGGAATATTTGAATAATGTTTTTTTCTTTGTCAGCATTGGATTAAACCTCTTGAAAAAACAGCGTCTGTTCAGCAATCTGCCAGAGAACTTTCTTCAGCACCTGTCGACTGCCCTTAAGCTGCAGAGCTTTCCTGCAGGTGAGCACGATAGCAGACCATTCTCAAATCAACAAAATGCCATTTGGTCCTCTACCAGGGACCTTGTGCTGGGTACATGTTATAATAGCTTGGAGATAAAGGAGGGAGCTAATGAGGAGAGCAGCACAACAAAGACTGGGTGGGCATTGAGAGTGGACTGGGTGGATAAGCAAAGTCAAAATACTGTGTTAGCGGGAGAAAGTGTTTATTGAGGAAGACAGCAGAGCAGAATAATTGTATTACTTACCGATAATCTTCATTAACCTAGTCCTTCTCTTACTTGTTACTGTACTCAAAAACATGAAGGGAGTCTACCTTCCTGCGAGCATCTTTTAAAAAGTATTCTTGTCTACTGCTCCCCACATCAGGGTATAACAGTAAGGCCCATATTTCAACACATCCTGTAACCTACCCAAGCAGTTGGATCATTCTCTAACATGGGCAGGTGAGGTGGACGTGAGTAGTGTGACAAGGACGAGTGGACTAGGTAGGGGTAGTAAATAATCAAAAAATGACCACCAAGCCCCTCTTCCAGGTCCCAGTACTCAAAAAAGGAATTGTACCAAAAACCTATCCAATCCGACTAATTCCAGATCACCACAAGCAAGGCACAGACCACATGGATACTGGATCAAGTCACAGGGCCCCATTACGAGTCCGGCGGTAACCGTGCCGGAAATTCTGGCAGGTTACCGCCAGACTTGTATTACCATTCTGCCTCTGTGATTGCCGGAATCACTGGGGCATTACAACCCCGGTGACTCGGTAATTCCGGAGGCGGAAATCGGTAAATCCCCATTCCCATGGAGTACCATAGGACTCCATGGGGATGGGGACCATGGAAACACCGGCTCTGTCTATGACAGAGCCGGTGTTTCCATGTCCGCCTGCAGGCGGGTGGTGTTAAACCCTGCCAGGTGGCGGGAGTGACACCTCTCGCCTGCAGGACTCTTAATCAGCCGGTCTGGAAAGAACAGTGGTGGCGGATTTACCACCACCGTTCTTTCCGGACCGGCAGGGTCGTAATGTGGCCCAGAGACTTTATTGTACTACAAAACACCTCGGGGAGGACAGGCTACCCAGACAACCTCCTGAGCAAAAATATGTTCTCCCTGCTCTGGTGGATGAAGTTTGTAATACACCATGAAAGTGAAAGGAAAGGCCGATTTAGCCGCCCTACAAATGTCTTGCAACTTCCCTTTACCATGGAGCAGCCATCTTACTAGTAGAGCGTCACTAGACCACTGCTGAGGGAACAAGGTCAGCTGGCCCCTCCAAGAAACATTCCATTCTGGCAGAATGAAAAGCAGGATGTGCTGGCGTAAGTGCCTTACTGTTCTTTCAGGATAAGTGGAGGGGGCGGAGCAGCAGAAAAGGGCTTAATGTTTTCCAGTACTGGACCAAGCAGGAGGGATGCAGGGGTAACAATATTGCGAGGGCAAGACCAGAATGCAGACGTTTGTGGCTACGTCCTGCATGGCAATTCGCATTAGCAGGGCTTTGGTGCCAGTCAGCTGCTCCATGATACCGAAAGAGTGCATCATTGTGGAATCTGTGTTAAAGCATCAGTCATTATGTTGTAGACAGTGCAACTGTGGAGTTGGGGGGAAACGTTTTGAATGTTGGCATTAAGGCTTGTGTTGTTTCGATGATTCTTGGTATGCTGACTTTCCACTATATGTGGATCACTCGCACTGCCCAACTTCTTTCCCTGAACGCCGTATTTCTCCCCATGTTTGTGTTTTTTAATCTCCTCTCCTGCACCTCCTAACTTCTTTCCCAATCCCTGAGCTGCTACTCGTCATTTAGTTGTGTTATGCTATATTAAAGGATATTTATACCAGGCACTTTCACCACCGGAGTGGTCCCCTGGCGCTTTGGCAGATCTGAAAAGCAAAGGGGTAGGGTAGGTTAGTAGGACTTAGCGGGAAAAGGCGAGAGCTATGAGGTGCTGTTGGCAGCTTCAGTTTGGTTTACACCGTTCGCTGAGCATGGGTGTGATTTTTCAGTCGGTAGCTGTTCTGGCCTTTTGTGCGAGGCTATGTGTGGTTTGTTTCATTGTTGCAATGTAGTGAAGTGTGTGTGGTTTGTTGTGCAGTATAGGTATGGTTGTGTTATGTTTAGAATTTGAGATGTGTGAGCAGAAGGATGAGATTATTAGTTGGTTTGGTTAGTGGTGGCACTCCAGCATACCTCCTACGCTATGGCAACCTGTGATACACGTCTCTGCTAGCATTTCGTATTGTGGTGCTCTAGGGGGGTGGAGGGTCTCCCTCTTTTATTCTGTGTAAGGTTGTGGGTTGTCTGCAGGGCTAGTTAGAGACATTATTTCTGCACCAGTTTTGCCCTTTGGCTATACAGGTATGCACCTACTACCTCTTTCATCGGCCTCTTTTGGGGTTGCGTCGGGGGTGGAATCTACCTGGTCCCTGTGGTTTCCTGTTTAGTCGCCACTCTTTCTCCTTCATCTCTTATCCCCCCTGTCTGTGGTTCACTCTAGGTTGCTCCCATCTCCCACTTTAGACTTTATTAAGGCCCTCCATGGGGACCCAGCTCTACCTACCACTCGGAGGTCTCTCCAACTCCCTGCACTTGTCATGGTACGCTTTAGTCCGCCTTGTGAGGTGTATGTTCATTGCGAGGGGTGTGGGTGTTGCTCATTCGTTTTCATCCGGTTCTGAGTTGAACAGCCAGGTTTTTAGAGTTTTCTGAATTTTAGATGGGCCATCATGTTTGAATTTCTCTTGGAAGGGAGGTCCACATTTTTGCTGCTAGGCAGGAGAAAGCTGACACACCCAGTTGTTTCCTTGTGTACTTTTTTGGCTCCAGGGAGATGTTGTTACTGGATCGGAGTGTTCTGGCCAGCTGGTAAATGGTAATTTTCTTTTAAAGGAATTCTGCTCCTTGTCCGTGGATTGCTCTGTGTGCTGTGCACATTGTTTTGAATGTGATTCGTTTTTTGACTGGCAGCAAGTGCAGCATTTTTAGCACAGGAGTGATGTGGTCTCTTTGTGATGGTTTAAGGAGCAGTCTGGCTGCTGCGTTCTGTCTACGTTGCAGTTTCTTCAGTAGATAATCCAGCATTCTGAGGTATAAGCTTTTGGCATAGTCTATCCTGGACATGATCAGGAAGATGATGGCAAGTGTATTGTGCATGAAGGAGAGGAATGGTAGGATTCCTTTGATTGTGTCTAGATGGAAAAAGCATTTTTTTGATTAATACGTTTACTTGCAGTTCTAGTGTTAGCTCGTCACCATTAGGATTCCAAGGTTTTTGACTATTTTTGATGCCGTGGACGCTATTCCTAGTTCTGTTGGCCATGGGATGTATTGGTTTCATTCCTGTTTTTTGGATATGATCATGATTTCTGTATTGCCCGGGTTGAGTTTGAAGCTGTTTGTGTTCATGCAATCGTAGAGTTCATTCAGACAGTCTATTAGCTTTGAGTTCTCCTCTTGTACATCTTCGATTTTGTAGACGATTTGGGTGTCATCTGCGTAGTTGTAGCAGGTGAGGCCGTGCCTTTTGATGAGGTTGATTAGTGGGGTCAACTAGATGTTGAAGAGGAGTGGGAGGATCCTTGCGGTACTCCACACGTGGTGTCTCGCTGCACTGATTTGAATGGTTTTATCCATGTTGTTTCTGTTCTTTCAGATAGGAACGATTTAATCCAAGTCAGTGCCATTGATCCCCATTTCTTTCAGTCTTCTGATTAGGATGTTGTGGTTGACAGTGTCTTACTCTGCAGAGAGGTCAAGTAGTATCAATGCAGAGTTTGTGTTGGAGTCTGTGTTCGTCTTTAGGTCATCCAAGATAGAGAGAAGTGCCATCTCTGTCCCTCTCATGGGTCTGAAGCCGACTTGTGCCTGGTGAAACAGTTGGTGTGTTTCTACGTGTTCCAGTGTTTGTTCGTAGACATAGGTTTCTAGCAGTTTTGCCGGATAGGGAATGTTTGATATCGGTCTGTAATTAGAGAGGTCTTCCACATCACCTGTAGTGTCCTTGGGGAGTGGTTTGATGCATGCAGTTTTGAAGGATCACTGTAGCCTCCCTGTTGAGAGTGATTGGTTGGAAAGGTTTCTGTGGCATTCTAGTGGCGTGCCTTGTGTGAGTATTGTTTTATAGATGTCTGGTGGGCAGGGGTCCATTGGTGATCCTGCTTTATTGCTACATTTCACCAGTTTATGAATCTCTCTACTGATATTTGTGTGAAGCTTTGCAGCTTATTCGGTCGTTACAGGGTCGGTGGGGCGTGCACGGTCTGGTTAATTGGTTTGCTTTGTATGATCCGATGTATGATAGTGATTTTATTTTTGAAGTGGTCTGCAAGGTCGTTGCATAGTTTAATTGAAGGTACTGGTGTGTTGGTGCATCAAGGTGGATTTCTCATCCCATTTATGATGTTAAATAGTTATTTTTGGATGTTGGTCGCTATTTTGATTTGGTTGTCATAGTATTTCTTTTGGCTTTGTGAATTTCCTTTTTGTATGCTCTGATTTGTATTTGGTATTTTTTTTGCTAGGTTGTAGTTTTTCCTTTTTTTAGTTCAAGTTTCTGTTTTTTTGCACTATTTACTGAGTTGGGGTGTGAACCATCTTGCCACTGCTTTCTTTTGTGAAGGGGTGAATGGTTTTTCTGGGGAGATGCTGTCTGTTGTATCTGTGATCCATTTCGCGATTAGGTCTGCTCTTTCATCTAGGTCGGTTCCGTACAGGCTTGTGGTTGAAGGTTTTGAGGATTCCAGTTATTCTTTTAAAGTTACTGTAATGCTGGAAATGCATCGGAGGGACAGGGCCTCCGTATCCTTGTCCTTTACTGCCTTTTTATCGTGTGTCCTGTCGTGTTTTCCGCACAAGAGTTCATGTGGGACTCCTGGCGGTGCAGCTCTCTCTCTTTTGGTTTGGTCAACAGACCGATGGGATACCCTTACGGCACCCATGCGTAGGGGGTACAACCCTGTGCCCCTAGTGTATGTTTTTGGGCACCTGTGGGTGACAGGCTGAGCAGGGTATGGGCTGGTGGCAGCTCCATGCTGAATTTGCCAGGTGCTCTGAGTATCCTCCATTTTGGGATACCCAGGCCCTGCCATTGGAATCAGTTGATTCCTGATGGAATACAAAATGGCCCCTGTGGCCTCTTGCTTTCTATTGCCTGTTACCTTGTTTTCCCAAAGTCCTGAGAAGCTCTGACTCTGTCCCTTCCCCCTGACTGGCTGTTGGGTGGAAGTTCCATATATGGTGTTGTTGTGAAGTCCAGTCCAGACTGGCTGGAGCCTTCCCAGTGACTGTATGTTGTGGGTACGCCCTGTGGGTGGGACCTGGGTGAATGGAGTGTGTGACCAATATGCACTTCTTGTTGTGGCTGTCTGGTTTCTGGTATGAGAGACAAAGACTGAGACAGCCCTGCCCGAAACTGGCCTGAATGCAGTGTGTAGCGTTGAATGGCTGGGCATGTGTCCCAATCCACATTCCTTGTTGTGAGTGTCTGAGAGGGAGGAGGATGGCCTGAATGCACTGTGTGCCTGATTGGCTGACTGACTGCATGAATGCCCTTCTGTATGATTGGCTGCTGCATGTGACCCAGCAGTGTGGATGAGAGACAGCATAGTATATCTGGGGACCTCTCACCAGTGGAAATTGTTCAGAAGCTGTGTCTACACTTGAAGAGTAACTGGAACTGCTGATCCTTGACGCCACCTGGAAGAAGAAGACTTGCTGTTGCATTTGCTTTGACCTGATCTGAAAGCTGCCAAACTTGTCAAGGACTGATCCGAGAGAGGACCTGGTAAGGCGCCCTCTTCCCGTGCTCCGAGGGACCATCGAGCACCGCTAACGTTCGCCGAAGCTCCCTGGAAGTCAGACCCGCGAAAGGCTGCAGACCCGAGATGGGACTGCCGAGTAGAACGAAGCAAAGCACCCGGACTTCGCCGCTATCGAAGTCTATTGCTGTCGACCAGGGTTTCGCAGGTTTGTCTAACCGCTGGAGGCCCGTCAAAGTTGTGTTGCCCAGCCATGGGGACCACTTGACGCCATGCCGCCGACGACCGGAGCCGCCCGCTCCTTTGCCTAAGGACCTTTGAATCGAAGGACTCCCTTGTCCGCAACGTTGACCGCTTTGTCCCGCCGGAGAAAGTCGAGGACGATCAACGCACCGAGGAGAATCCGCCAGTGGGTTTCCCTCCACCTGAAGGCCACAAAGACTTCGACGACTCGACGCCCTTGCCGGGCCACAGTTCTTCTGAAACTCTTTGCGGTCCTGAACAATCCATCGCCGAAGTGCCCCACACACCTCATCCTCGCAGGACGTCGCTGACGAGCACCACCTGGATCGACGCTGTGGTCTCGGGAACCCTTGAACTTCTCCTCGACGCCAAGTTCACCATCTTCGACGCCTCTCGACGATCCGTGGCTCCTGCTTTAAAGGGAGTCACTCAAGAAGGATCCTTCGACGCGTCTTCGACGAACTCTACTCCACCAGGTACATTGGGGGGTAAAACCTTATAGGAGGAAATTAGACTAGTGAACAATATATGGACTGGGCTTGTGCTATATATCTTTATTTTACAGGTTGCCCAGTTGGGGGGATCTCCGCAAAGAACTGTGTCTATCGGTAGGGGCCAGTATTCTGCCTATTGTTTCAACCATCTTGCGTTCCTTCCTATCTCTATTGCTGGTTTCCTTGTTATTGGTCTGTGTGACATTTTAACCGTACAGTTGATGCACTTTAATGAGATTTGATAACATTGGTGGTACCACTTTAGGAATGTATATTTTTATCATTGTTGATTTCCGAGTACAAAGTGCGTTATTGTGATTGTGTACATACCTTTGAATATTAACTATATAAAGACTGTGTTTTCAGTAATACAGTGTGTGGACATTCCTTTGTGGGGGTTTGGGGACTACACTGTACTTAAGAACCAGCCTGCATCACCTCCTGAGAAGCTAGGCCTCTATTGCTCGTCCATTGCTACCTTATAGAGAATCTTGGCTGGGGTCCGCTGTGCCTCTCCTCTACCATATAGAGAGCGGAAGTACAGACACCCCCCACCGGTATCTTTACAGTTACTTATTTTGATGGTATTGCAGTTTCTTTTCCAGATTGTGGGGAGCTTTTTGGGCTGCTTGGGTGCTCTGGCTGGTAGTTGGATCATGAATGGTATGATGAGGTGATCACTCCATAGTATTTGTGGCGCAGTGGAGATCACATATTTGTTAGGGAAGATTGCGTCGAGAGTGTGTCCTGCTGTGTGTGTGTCGCTCCTTTTACCATCTGGCATAGTTTCATTGTCTCGAGTTGCTTGATTAGTGATTTTTGAGAGTTTGCGTTCTCTTCTTTAAACCATATGTTGAAGTCCCTGAGGATGATCAGGTAGTTGTGGTTGATGGCTGTGCTTGTGATGGCTTCTATGAAGGTGTCTACGAAGGTTGCGTCGTAGGTTTATAGATGAGTATGAATGTGAGGTTTGTTTTTGAATTAGCAGTCAGGTGTGGGAAGAGGGATTAGCAGTTTCTGATGTTTAGCGGGTCGTCTGTTTCTATTATCAGGAGTTCTTTGTAAGATACTGCAAGTCCTCCTCCTCTTTTTTCCTATTCTATTTACTTGTGTGCAGTTGAAGTTTTTGGGTAGGCAGCTGTGTGGTGAGATTTTGTAGTCGTCGTCTAGCCAGGTTTCTCTGATGAATAAGATGTCTATTCCGCCATGGTAGAGTAGATCGTAGATCTCTGTAGCATGTTTGGACATTGATCTAGAATTGATTAAATCGCAGTGTATTTGTATAGCATTGTTTTGTTTTGTTCTGAGTTTCTTCATATGGTGGTCTTGATGGCGGTTTTCCTTGTTGCTCTCAGGATGTGTGATGTGCTCAGTGGGGTCTGTTTCATCATTGAGTAGATCTGCTAAGTTTTGTATTGGGTTGTTCCTGATGTCTTCCGGTTCCTCTTATGTTTTTTCTGTTTTCTGTCATGCTTGTGGTTGTGTGTTCCGTTGTTGTGTCTGTGTTTATTGGCGGTGTGCCATGGTGCAGTTCTGTTTGATTTATTCTTTCTTCCAGTTTTCTCTCGCATCGTCCCGTTCTGTGTCG
This sequence comes from Ambystoma mexicanum, assembly GCF_040938575.1. Lineage (NCBI taxonomy): Eukaryota > Metazoa > Chordata > Amphibia > Caudata > Ambystomatidae > Ambystoma > Ambystoma mexicanum. The sequence continues at coordinate 727,789,763 of NC_090925.1, forward strand.
TGGCATATTGTGGTTCTTTGGTATCTATTAGTTTAGTGGGTTTGCATTGTTGTGGTTGTTGAACCAGGGGTTGTAAGTCCTTGTGATTTGGTTGTTTTCTGATATTTCCTTTGTGTTTCCGGTTTCGATTTTGGTGTTTTCTTGTTGTCCTTTTGGTTGTAGTTGTTGAACCAGGGGTAGTATAGCCTCACAGTTCGGTCGTTTGCAGGTATCTCCTCTCTGTCTCAGATGTGTTTTTTCCCCTTTTTGTTTATATTTGGGGTCCTTTGGTTGATGTTATAGGAGGCGGGCTGTGTGACTAGCTAGCCGTTAAGTTGGCAGAGACCTTGACATTCACGTGCATTGGGGGAGGGGTTAGTGTGGGTTAATGGGCATCAACCGCACAGTCCAGCTTTTCTCTCCTTCTGTGTGGTACCCATTTTTCCGTCCTTGTATACAGTTGTTAGAAAAGCAACCCAAGATGTCTAGGTCCTCTTAACATTACTTTCCAGTGTTTCTTTTTTATACTTTAAATGGGGACACAGAAACTTGTTCACGCAGAAAAACATGAGTGGCATAACGCATCTTTGCACATTCTCTGGTTGGAGAATGAGACGGTACTTGAGTGTGGTTGGTCTTTGTTCAAACAGCAATCATCACACCTGCAGCCACACATGCTTTGCTGTGCATCACCGATCTCTTGAGAAATTAATGTAACTCCAGCCATTGATATGGCACGGAATGCCCCGCCCATGCATGGGACTTCCTTTTATCTTCTTCTGTGTGCCCATGCCCAGATGCAGAGTATCACTGCAAGATGAGCAGCTGAGAGGGGACCTTCTTAAAGGACCTGCTCCCGGCTCCACATCACATTCACCCAAATTCAAAAACAGAGTGTTTCTGCGTGCCACTTCAATTACAGTTTTTGTGGCATAGTCCTGTAAACACAGAGAGAGTCTCTGGGTTTGTCTATATTGCCTTGATTATCATTGTCAATGTCCACTCTTCATCACAGCTTGGTAAACCAGGAAATATTCCTGTTGATGTAGAATGACCTGAATTACTGGCCTCAAAAGGTGTAAATGTTTTCCCCATTATGTCTATCCTTGATGAGTACCTAGTACCCTTGCTGGAGGAATGAATCCTGGCTTTTTTTCTGCTCACCTGGGCATTGTGTTTTCTCCTGTTTTGTTCTACCTCCTCTGGGAAGGGTATGGATGTTTGCCAGCTATTGTGGCATGGTACAGTACCAGCAGCAGTTTGTCTGAAAAGCATGATAAGTAGGGGCAAGAGGGTGGGGAGTGGAGCATCCCATAAAAGAATGGGGTTTCTCTCTATATTTCCTTAAAAGGAGGTAAAGAGCATGTCTAGCATTCGTATATTAGCGTGTCACAATCTGTAGCATCTTGAGCATTCTCATAAAACATTTAGCCTCCCCGTTAGTGCTAGGCTATCTCTGGTTTTGTTTCTGGTGTTTGATTCCTAATTCATCTAGGTAGCTCTGCTACTCCCTCCCTTGAAATAGAGGACCATTGTCAATGTCTATTACTTTCGGAAGTCCATATACTGCCACAACCTCCCCCAGTTTAAGGATTACCAAATTAGCCATGAGTGTTGAAACGATTTCGATCACTGGATATTGCGACTATTCATTCATTCGCCCTAATAGATGTTCATTGATTGTTCAGGAAAGCATAGTACAGAAATGGGCGTTCCAGGTTTCCCATGGTTTCTCGCTCAGTGGCTCCGATTGCATGGGTACAGGTGGCTGCAGGGGGCACCTGACCCCTTCATTTGTCATGCTAAGCATTCTTGAATTTCCTTTTCTACCGTGACATCAATTCACAGAAACGAAGTCTTCTCCTGTATCTTCCCCTTGGTTTTTACAATTCATTGATGCACTCTGTGTGCCAATATCATTGCTTTCAAATGTAAAGATTGTGGTGTCACAATGCAGCAATCACGTACACGAAGCTTGTTTAGTGATACTAATAGCTATTGGCACACATTCATAAAGGGTTGTAGCTTGCTTTATGTCTGATGAGTGTCATGCCAGTTCTTCCAGCACCCACTGTGTTGGGCTTGTATTGCTGACTTTATAATAGGATTCTCGGGTCGCAGGCTGAATGTCGTTTTGTGACAGAGCGATGGGTCTGGTTTGTTCTGCTAATACTTCGATTTATTTCTTGGTTTGTCATGCATGTTCCACCACTTCTGATGTGGCAGCTCAGGAATTATCGGACAGGTAGTCAGCAGTATAGGTCACGCCTGGTCTGTACTCCAAAGTGTTTTGGTATTTTTGCATCTGTAGGGCCCATTTTACGATACATGGTGCAGAGCATGGTGCGGTTCCTGGGAATAGTGGTAGGAATGGATTGTGATCAGTCACCCGCAAACGTCTTGTTGTTTGCGAGTAAAGGTTTAAGAACCTATTAGAGGATTTGTTTGTGGGTCAGCTCCCTCAGGCCTCTTTTGGTTGTTGTTTGTGATCAGTCACTGCCACAAAAAGACATCCATTATTAATATAGATGGAAGTGGCAACATCACCATAAAATTGTGATAGCTTCCTTTTCTAATTGGGAGTGCCTCTGTTCCTTTGGTGTTAGGGCCTTGCACTGGCATATGCAACAGGCATAGTTTCTCATTTCTTGTCTTTTTGAGTAAAGTGTGCTCCTGGGTTGCATGGACTTGCATCCGCTATCTCTTCGTTGGGTTTCGACGGATCAAAATATTACATAGTGGTATCTCCTATAGGGCATGTTTAATCTCCTCAAAATCGGATTGATAGTTTGCAGCGGTTCAATCTGCGTAATTTTTCAAGAGTTTGCACTTTAGTGCTCTCAAGATGGCCATGTTTGGAATGAATTGACCACTGAATAGAGGGTCCTGACACCCTCTTTTGGTCTTGGAACCCCGGGATCAGGAAAGGGAGGCTGGAGCACATCAGGACACTCGGACTGGAGTTCAAAGGTCATCTGTTTATACTTTGCAGCAGAGCAGGACACAGTACAGCATATTGAAGATAAATCTGCAACTCTCTACTTTCCCTGGGCTCTCAGCCCCTTTCATACAACTTGTGAAAGGTGAGGTATTGCAATAATTAATGCACAACCCCATTTCCTGCCTGTGATTAGTTGGCCTATCTGCCACTCAGACCCAGTCTGAACAGGTCTCATCAAACTCATTCTACAGCAGTGGACTCTTCATGAACTTCTATGAAAAATGTTATCCACTGACCTCATCATGACTAGCAGAAATCGACCAGTTTATATGCTCAAGCATCCATTTTAGAGTTGCCTGACTTGTCTTATCTAAAATAGCCGACCAAATTACGAAATGCCTGACCAACTAATTTTTACTCAAAACTTGGTCCCTGTTCAATTTCGAATCTAGTTTGTTTGATAATTTATGATAAACATGTACTACTTAACATATTCTCTACTGTGCACGACATTCTGACCTCACAAAATAGATCGCCTATAAAGCGCTTTTCTGAAAGGCACTATATTTCTGATTTTCGCAGTGTTAAAGTCATTGATCAACCCGATAAGGTATCTACATTTGGTTTCTGGGGGGTGGGACTATTTCCTATACATTCAGTTTGAGGGGGAGGGGGCTCATCCCTGTGCACTCCCCCCTCTGGATTGTATTTAGTCATCTACTCAATACATACCACTACACCCATGTCCGCCCTCCTCAATTTTCAGTGTACCTACACATCTCTGTCCTACTCACCCTTTTATGTAAAAAATGTATATCAATCTAAGAGGTATCCTAAAAACATTTCTCCAACGTCAGTACTAACACATTATACTCTACTGATCTAAACATCTATGTGCCCCTAAAGAATACCTTTATTTACTCTTATCTGAGTCCCACCGCCATTAGCCAATTTATATTTATTCTAATTATACATTAGGTCATTTACGGCCACTATGAGAATCAAAAGTTTGTATCTCATTTGATGAAACCCTCCAGCCCATTTTCACAAATTTTATCACGTGTGATTTTACTGCACACTTCTGTATCACTCCCACCCCATAACGACATTAGGTGCCTTGTTTCTTCATTGTCCACCCCATACGCATTCTTATTTTTTCTCTTCATCAGTACAGTTTCCACCGCCACATCTTCCACCTGATTCATCTTAGTTTGGCATCTTCCATGTCCACATATCTTTTTCCTGATCTGATCATTATTGTCCTTTGGGCTGCTTTGCAGCAAGTCTCCCAGGCCCTTTCAATGCCTGGGCCAGAAGTCCATTGTCTCTATATGGCAGTACTACATTTGGTTTATGTCACCAAAGATCGGAACAGCAATTGTTCATTTTTTTCTGGGGGAAACAAGGATGGGGGAGCCTTTGCAGAAACAGTTCTTTCCAACATAGGTAAATTCTAACTGGACATTTTTTGGTTGGGTTCCTCAACCAGTCCTTTTTTGCCCATAGGGTTGAGTGCCGTCAATCTCCCAATGTATACACCTCCTCTTTCATCCACCTGTAATAAAAAACTGAATGAGTTTCCTTTGAAAAATAAGTATATCTCTATCATCAATGCTTTTTTCTTCTTTCCCCAACCCTTAAGAAAATTGACTTTTGTGTGTTTGTCACCCCTCTTGCCTTCTAAACAAACTCCATCATATCACCTTGTGAACATCCCTGCCTCCTAGAAAAAATATTTCTTTGGTTTCTTTTTATACCAAAGCTACTAATCCTCTCCCTTTTTCGTGCACATTTACTTTTCTTCTTACTGTATGCTCTCTGATTGCTGGGACCTGGTTTGTTTACAATAAACATATTCAGCTGTGTCTATTTTTTAGGCAAAGGCAATAAATACATTTGCCTGTTTTATTTCTGCCCTTATGTCTTAGGGGCTTCTTTTTACAAAAATGATTTGTCCCTTCAGGGGACTGTTTAATTTTCCCTCTACATCGACATTCTCAGATGTAGAGGTGCTAAAAATAATAAATGACAAACAAGCAAATTTGAAAAACAACATTTAAAACGACATGTCGTCGTCTTCTCCTTCTCCTAGGCGCATCCGTGGCAGAAGAGGACATCGCTGACAGGAATCCAAGTTTCTTCCTAACCCAAACCCTTTCTCCTTGCTGCTAACAAAAAAAATGTTTACTAGACTTGTTTTTGGCTTTTTTCAGCCCATGTAATTTACAGTCTTTCTCTGACTCGTTGGTGTACAAAATAATCACACCTCTCATTAACCCTGTACAATGCTAAGGCTAATACTTATTCTTTTTCTCTGCTTTCTTTGAACAGTCTTTGTCTGCTCTGCTGTAAATGCTTAATTCTGCTTTGCTGCATGTGCTTCACCTGCTTTGCTGCATGTGCTTCACCTTTCCTTCGCCATCTTCCTTTCGATCACGTTGGACCATTGTAATTTTCCTTCTGTGCTGTGTTTTTATCCTGTTTTAGACACAATAAACATCTCACTATGCATTATCTCCTCCTTACCCCACTACACTAATCTAGCCTTCCCCTGTTTTTCTAGACTATGGCACCAATTCTTACTATGTGCCTTCCCATTTTATCATGAAACTACATTGTTTGCCTATTCTAATCATTACTTATACGTTTGCCGAATCTACCTATGTTGGCATTCTGCCAACTATCAAAAATTAAAAAAGGTTAGCCAGCTTTTATTTGACATCTTCTATATCCTGCGTTTCTCTGAGGTGGCCATGCTTGCATCTATATGCTACTCTGTTTACACCTATTTGCACCTATATTGGGAAAAATGGCTACATAATTGAAACACTTTGGGGCCAATTCATAGAATTTGGCGCACAAGTGGCGCACGCGGCTGGCGCACAGTGTGCGCGTGCGGTAGTCTGCGCCAGCCGCGTGCGCCGAAACACATTCAGGCGCACAGCGTATTCATGGATTCCAACATCCACAACCAGCCGTGGCGCAGAGTGGCGCAGCGACCCTGCAGCAGCGTCAGTTACGCCCCCAAGAACGCGCCTTGCGCAGGGAAAAGCCATCAAAATCCCCAATCCAGCATAAAGGGCAGCAGCAAACGCAGAGCGGGGAGCGTGTATTTCAGGGGTGTGCGGGTGTCCCCACACGCGATAGGCCTGGGTACGTGTATTACAGGGGTGCGCGAGAAAATCTACACGCGATTGGGCTGGGTACATGGATTTCAGGGGTGCGCGAGAAATTCTACACGCGATTGGCCTGGGTACGTGTATTACAGGGGTGCGCGAGAAAATCTACACGCGATTGGGCTGGGTACGTGGATTTCAGGGGTGCGCGAGAAAATCTACACGCGATTGGCCTGAATACGTGGATTTCAGGGGTGCGCGAGAAAATCTACACGCGATTGGGCTGGGTACGTGGATTTCAGGGGTGCGCGAGAAATTCTACACGCGATTGGGCTGGGTACGTGGATTTCAGGGGTGCGCGAGAAATTCTACACGCGATTGGCCTGGGTAAGTGGATTTCAGGGGTGCGCGTGAAAATCTACACGCGATTGGGCTGGGTACGTGGATTTCAGGGGTGCGCGAGAAATTCTACATGCGATTGGGCTGGGTACGTGGATTTCAGGGGTGCGCGAGAAATTCTACACGCGATTGGCCTGGGTACGTGGATTTCAGGGGTGCGCGAGAAAATCTACACGCGATTGGGCTGGGTACGTGGATTTCAGGGGTGCGCGAGAAATTCTACACGCGATTGGCCTGGGTACGTGGATTTCAGGGGTGCGCGAGAAATTCTACACGCGATTGGCCTGGGTACGTGGATTTCAGGGGTGCGCGAGAAAATCTACACGCGATTGGGCTGGGTACGTGGATTTCAGGGGTGCGCGAGAAATTCTACACGCGATTGGCCTGGGTACGTGGATTTCAGGGGTGCGCGAGAAAATCTACACGCGATTGGGCTGGGTACGTGGATTTCAGGGGTGCACGAGAAATCCTACACGCGATTGGGCCTGTGCGAGTGGGGCAGTGTATTACGTAAGTGTGCGGGAAGTTGAAGAGGTGAATTGCCAGTGTGGGTCCTCCCAGGTCTCCCCTCTACCCCCTCCACGACCTCTGCAGGCAGCCCACACCACAGGGGACTACCCTGCACCCCTGGTCATGTCCCGCAGGCAGCCCATCCACCATGGGCATGCCCCCCAGCCAAGCCACATGTCCCCTTGCACCCCCACCCCCCAGCACCGTGGGGCACCTGCCAGCAGGCCCCCAACCATGTCCCACTCATGTCCCCTTGCACCCCCACCCCTCCAGTCACCAGGGGCAGCCTCCACCAGGCCCCCACCCATGTCTCCCACCACCCCCACCCCTCCAGTCACCAGGGGCAGCCTCCACAAGGCCCCAACCCATGTCTCCCACCACCCCCACCCCCCAGCACTGTGGGGCACCTGCCAGCAGGCCCCCAACCATGTCTCCCACCCCCCCCACTCCTCCAGTCACCAGGGGCAGCCTCCACAAGGCCCCCACCCATGTCTCCCACCACCCCCACCCCCCAGTCACCAGGGGCAGCCTCCACCAGGCCCCCACCCATGTCTCCCACCACCCCCACCCCTCCAGTCACCAGGGGCAGCCTCCACAAGGCCCCCACCCATGTCTCCCACCACCCCCCAGCACTGTGGGGCACCTGCCAGCAGGCCCCCAACCATGTCTCCCACCACCCCCACTCCTCCAGTCACCAGGGGCAGCCTCCACCAGGCCCCCACCCATGTCTCCCAGCACCCCCACCCCTCCAGTCACCAGGGGCAGCCTCCACCAGGCCCCCACCCATGTCTCCCACCACCCCCACCCCTCCAGTCACCAGGGGCAGCCTCCACAAGGCCCCCACCCATGTCTCCCACCACCCCCACTCCCCCAGTCACCAGGGGCAGCCTCCACAAGGCCCCCACCCATGTCTCCCACCACCCCCACCCCCCAGTCACCAGGGGCAGCCTCCACAAGGCCCCCACCCATGTCTCCCACCACCCCCACCCCCCAGTCACCAGGGGCAGCCTCCACCAGGCCCCCACCCATGTCTCCCACCACCCCCACCCCTCCAGTCACCAGGGGCAGCCTCCACAAGGCCCCCACCCATGTCTCCCACCACCCCCACCCCTCCAGTCACCAGGGGCAGCCTCCACAAGGCCCCCACCCATGTCTCCCACCACCCCCACTCCCCCAGTCACCAGGGGCAGCCTCCACAAGGCCCCCACCCATGTCTCCCACCACCCCCACCCCCCAGTCACCAGGGGCAGCCTCCACCAGGCCCCCACCCATGTCTCCCACCACCCCCACCCCCCAGTCACCAGGGGCAGCCTCCACCAGGCCCCCACCCATGTCTCCCACCACCCCCACTCCCCAGTCACCAGGGGCAGCCTCCACAAGGCCCCCACCCATGTCTCCCACCACCCCCACCCCCCAGTCACCAGGGGCAGCCTCCACAAGGCCCCCGCCCATGTCTCCCACCACCCCCACCCCCCAGTCACCAGGGGCAGCCTCCACAAGGCCCCCGCCCATGTCTCCCAGCACCCCCACCCCTCCAGTCACCAGGGGCAGCCTCCACCAGGCCCCCGCCCATGTCTACCACCACCCCCACCCCTCCAGTCACCAGGGGCAGCCTCCACAAGGCCCCCACCCATGTGTCCCACCACCCCCACCCCCCAGTCACCAGGGGCAGCCTCCACAAGGCCCCCACCCATGTGTCCCACCACCCCCACCCCCCAGTCACCAGGGGCAGCCTCCACAAGGCCCCGACCCATGTCTCCCACCACCCCACCCCTCCAGTCACCAGGGGCAGCCTCCACAAGGCCCCCACCCATGTCTCCCACCACCCCCACCCCTCCAGTCACCAGGGGCAGCCTCCACAAGGCCCCCACCCATGTCTCCCACCACCCCCACTCCCCCAGTCACCAGGGGCAGCCTCCACAAGGCCCCCACCCATGTCTCCCACCACCCCCACCCCCCAGTCACCAGGGGCAGCCTCCACCAGGCCCCCACCCATGTCTCCCACCACCCCCACTCCCCAGTCACCAGGGGCAGCCTCCACAAGGCCCCCACCCATGTCTCCCACCACCCCCACCCCCCAGTCACCAGGGGCAGCCTCCACAAGGCCCCCACCCATGTCTCCCACCACCCCCACCCCCCAGTCACCAGGGGCAGCCTCCACAAGGCCCCCAACCATGTCTCCCACCACCCCCACCCCTCCAGTCACCAGGGGCAGCCTCCACAAGGCCCCCACCCATGTCTCCCACCACCCCCACCCCCCAGTCACCAGGGGCAGCCTCCACAAGGCCCCCACCCATGTCTCCCACCACCCCCACCCCCCAGTCACCAGGGGCAGCCTCCACCAGGCCCCCACCCATGTCTCCCACCACCCCCATAGCTCTCAACTCACCCGCTTTTGGCGGGTGTCACCCGCCTTGCAAAGGGCTGGCTCACCCGCCAGGCCTCCTGCACGCCCATTCATTCCAATGGGCGTCTCACCCGCCAGAAACAAAATCGGGTGATTTCACCCGCCTTTGCAAGACAAATGGTTGAGAGCTATGCACCCCTACCCCTCCAGTCACCAGGGGCAGCCTCCACAAGGCCCCCACCCATGTCTCCCACCACCCCCACCCCTCCAGTCACCAGGGGCAGCCTCCACAAGGCCCCCACCCATGTCTCCCACCACCCCCACTCCCCCAGTCACCAGGGGCAGCCTCCACAAGGCCCCCACCCATGTCTCCCACCACCCCCACCCCCCAGTCACCAGGGGCAGCCTCCACAAGCCCCCCACCCATGTCTCCCACCACCCCCACCCCCCAGTCACCAGGGGCAGCCTCCACCAGGCCCCCACCCATGTCCCCTTGCACCCCACCCCCCAGCAGGCCCCCACTCATGTCCCCCTGCACCCCCACCCCCCCAGCACTGTGGGGCACCTGCCAGCAGGCCCCCAACCATGTCCCCTTGCACCCCCACCCCCCAGCAGGCCCCCACTCATGTCCCCCTGCACCCCCACCCCCCAGCACTGTGGGGCACCTGCCAGCAGGCCCCCAACCATGTCCCCTTGCACCCCCACCCCCCAGCAGGCCCCCACTCATGTCCCCCTGCACCCCCACCCCCCAGCACTGTGGGGCACCTGCCAGCAGGCCCCCAACCATGTCCCACTCATGTCCCCTTGCACCCCCACCCCCCAGCACTGTGGGGCACCTGCCAGCAGGCCCCCAACCATGTCCCCTTGCACCCCCACCCCCCAGCAGGCCCCCACTCATGTCCCCCTGCACCCCCACCCCCCAGCACTGTGGGGCACCTGCCAGCAGGCCCCCAACCATGTCCCCTTGCACCCCCACCGCCCAGCAGGCCCCCACTCATGTCCCCCTGCACCCCCACCCCCCAGCACTGTGGGGCACCTGCCAGCAGGCCCCCAACCATGTCCCACTCATGTCCCCTTGCACCCCCACCCCCCAGCACTGTGGGGCACCTGCCAGCAGGCCCCCAACCATGTCCCCTTGCACCCCCACCCCCCAGCAGGCCCCCACTCATGTCCCCTTGCACCCCCACCCCCCAGCAGGCCCCCACTCATGTCCCCTTGCACCCCCACCCCCCATCAGGCCCCCACTCATGTCCCCTTGCACCCCCACCCCCCTGCAGGCCCCCCCCAGGTCCTGACGAAACGCAATCATGGCAGTAATGGGCAGCATATCCAGCACAAACACCCAGCCAAGGATTGCATCCACCCACATAGTAGATGCAATTACATGATACAACCCCAATGGCAAGTATGTAAATGAACACATGTCCCTCACACACACATACACAATGGGTGCAAGTGAATGTCAAAACCCATATCATGACATGCATGAAACCAATGAGAAAATACCACAAATGTAAGTAATAAATAGATGTATTAAAGATGAAAATGAAGTAAAGAAATAAAACACACAACAATGGGGATGACAAAACAAATGGTCCATGTCCGAGAACTAATAGAAAAAATCAAAAAACAAAGGAATCCAAAAACTAATGTAGTCCAAAGCAAAATAATGGGGGGAAAAATAAGGAAAAACCATTGCCTCATGGTGAACACAAATATAAATCCAACAAATGTTTTCCAAACATCAAACTATGTACAAGAACATCCCAGGGTCCATGAGCCCAACACCATAAATTAAACCTACTACTACTAACTAATAATAAAAATATATACAGAAAAGTGGCCATTGTCCGAGCGGTCCAAAAAAAAGTTAAAAAATAAAGGAAACCTAACACTAACTAACTAAAGAACTATATACAATGGCAGCGGGCAAGTCCTGCGGCTCACTCTGTGATGTTGCCGGCCAGGGCATCTTCGAACTCCATGTCGATGTCCCGGAGGCGGGACTCTGTCCTGGCCCCGAGGTCTCGCAGGGACAACCCCGTGTCCACCTCAAACTCCCTGCGAGCTTCCTCGAGGCACTCAGCCCGCCTCAACGCCCGACGCATGGAGAACTCCGCCCTGACCATGGTGAGCCGCTCCTCTTCCGCCCGCTGCCGCTCCGCACCTATCCGCTGGACCAACTGCTCCCACACGGAAGACACTGCCATCCCAGGGTTCTCCTGCCCTCCGGCCGATGCCTGCCCCTCTGATCTTGATGGCCCCGAGCCATGATGCCTCCCACGTCGAGCCTGCTGCTGCCTCCGACGCCACTGCCTCTGCCAGCACGACGGCATCCAGGCTGATGGAATCCACCGATGCCGTCGTGCACGTGCCCTGCCAGATGATGCCGGCACATCCTCCATCTGCAGGGGGACAGTTGCTGGTGTGTCCACCCCTGCTGGACCTTCGACTCCCGACTGTGGCAGGGATGGGGTCCCCACCGAGCTGGCTGCGTTGGTCGGGGCAGGTCCACAGGGGGCCCTGGTGGCATCTGGGCCGGAAGACGGCATGGAGCACGACTGGCGCAAAGCCACCACAGAGGAGGAGAGGGTCGCCAGAAGGCCACACACATGTAGGAAACCCCCGACCATGGCGGCTCCCAAATGGTTCACGTACGCACGGTGCTCTTCGTGATGATGTGCATGCTCCTCCCGGGAAGCATGCACCTCATCACGAATGCCAGCCGTGCGCAACGCGAGACACCAATCAGGACCCTCTCCACACGGCCAGGGGTCCCCTCGTCCGCAGGTAGAGGAGTGTCAGATGACATGGACATCTCCCCTACCTGCGGACGGGCCTGGGATGGGGCATCCCTGCTGGTGCATGGTGGTGCAGTCACAGTGTCAGGGACAGTGACATGCACAGGCACCTCCACGGCGACCTGTGCTGCCTCCTGCCCCTGGCCCTGGACTGCACCACTTGCACCAGCGGGGATGCCCCCACCAGGCCCCATGTGTGGCTCAGTAGCGGCCTCCTCCCCCTCTGTGGAAACCACCAACCTGGATGTCTCCACGCCATCTTCCGCCGGTGCAAACCCCTGTGGGGGCTCACCCACCCCTTCCGCTGCAGCCGTGGTGGCATCCCCGCCGCTCTGCTCCACAGCGCCTTCTCCGCCCTCTTCTTCACTTGCCACTGTGTAGAGGGAGACATAGAACACAAGCATCAGGGTACTGTACAATGGTCCCCTAGACAGGAAGCAACAGCAGATGAGTGGCACTGTCATACATCACTTCCATCATGTCCCTCCACAACACATGGGTCAGTGCAGGCAAAACACATACAGTAACAGGCATGGCGCATGCCATGGACATTGGCATACATGACCAAGGGACTCATGATTCATACAATGTTGGTTTTAAACTCACATGCATCATGGGTCTTGCCATCACATGCACACACCTCACCGTAGTTCCATCCATCTGGCCTCGTACACCACAGACGCAGTGGATACAAGGATGACTAGGCTGCATCAGTGAATCTGAACATTGTCACAGACATGTGTCATGCATCCATGGCAGTTACAAGTCACAGACACGCAGGTCAGACACACAAACATGGACACCATACGTGTAGATGGGACCAGCACCCATCCCTCACCCCCACCCATGTCCAGGAACAGAGACTGCCATGCTTCCATGTGTCCATTCCGCACAGAGCCCCCCATGTTGCAATAGAACACATGCACCAACCATGTGGTTCACACATCACTGTACTCACATGCCTGACCATGATGTCCCTGCACACACACATACGTACATGGCCTATGTCACACATACAGGCAGGTATCAGACAACCAGCACACTGCAACATGCCCTGTCTCACACAGTAATGCTTGGCCACTTACCGGCCAACTCCAGATGGGTCTGCCTCCGAAGGATCTGGGCGTGGAGCGCTGGGTCTACGCGTTCCAGGACCCTCATCTGGATGTCACTCAGGCGTGCCCGGCCCCCCTCCGCGAGGCGCCGGGCCTTATTGAGGGTCCTGGACCTCAAGTCCTCCCAGCGCTTCTTGATGTGCTTGATGTCGCGGGTTGCCACCCCCTCCGCGTTGATGGCAACCACTACATCGTCCCAGATCCTCTCCCGTCCTTCCTTGTTGGCGCGTGGTCTTCCGAAGAGGGCATCATAATGCCCCAGGACATGCTCCACCAGGACACCAACTTCCTTCTCACTGAAGCTGGTGGCCCTCTGCCTCTCTGGCTGGGGGTCGCCACTGGTCTCAGATGGTGCTTGCCCCGACATGGCGACCCCCGAGGCAGGCGTGGGTGGGCAACTGGGTCCTGGGGCTGGGCTGTGGAGCGATGGTATCCCAGTCGGGAGTCTACTGTTCCAGCAGGGGTCGACACAGCAACTGGACCCCTGCAGATGGCTGATGTGCAGGCACCAAATGGCAGGGCACGGTGGCAGCAGGCAGGCAGGCAGGCAGGCAGGCAGGCAGCAGCAGATGGCACGTGGGAGGCTGCTCGGGGCACTGGGGGGCAGTGATTCGGCCTTCAGGGCAGGAGCGTGGTCTTCCGTGTGTATTCGCGTGGCCAGCTTGATACGGAGTGATTTGGCACGTGAAAAATCTGCACGTCAGCGTGTAATTCGAGGAAAGGCCCTTAGCGCGTAAGCGCGTCTACACGCATACGCATTTTCATTGGACCAAAGGCCCTCAGCGCGTGAGCGCGTCTGTGACGTGTCGTGCGAGGGTGAATCCCTCATTGCACGTGATGACAGAACACACGTGGATTTCAACCAATCGCGTGTGAAAGTTCACTGCACCCCGGAACACACGTACCCAGGCCAATCGCGTGTAGATATTCTCGCGCACCCCTGAAATCCACGTTCCCAGGCCAATCGCGTGTAGATTTTCTCGCGCACCCCTGTAATACACGTACCCAGGCCAATCGCGTGTGGAACTACCCGCGCACCCGGAAACACACGTACCCAGGCCAATCGCGTGTACGCTCGCTCCCCTCCGATCACACGCGATGACACCCGAATAGGGGAAACACGTGCACGGCAAAAGACGTGCACAGGCGTCAACGAGTCCGCCCACACGGGGCGCGGACAGCATAAAAGTGCGCGCAAACAACAAACGCGTATATACAGCGACGATGAATGCCCCATTTGTTGCTGCACTGATCGTGGGACACCGCAGGAGGAGGAGAATGGCCAGGGCACGCATTTTTGCACCACGGACAAGCCTTTTTGGGATGCCTGACGACCAGGTCTACGGCAGGTATAGGTTTCCACCCCATATCATCCTAGACCTGGTCAGGGAGTGAGAAGATGACCTCACATCCCCCACCCTTTGCTCCCAAGCATTGAGCCCCTTGGAGAAGCTGCTCAATGTCTTGCATTTTTTGGCCACTGGGTCGTTTCAGCGGACCACTGCCATAGTGGGGGGGGTCTCACAGGCCACGCAGTCACGCTGCCTACACCAGGTACTGGCAATCATGACAGCGCGCCCCTCAGTCCGCAGGCACATATACATGCCCAGAACACCCGCAGAAAGGCAGGCCGTTGTCCTGGATTTTTTCAGGGTGGCACACTTCCCCAAAGTGCTCGGGGCCATAGATTGCACCCATGTGGCCCTACGTCCACCTAGGGCCACTGAGCACATCTACCGAAACCGCAAGCACTGGCATTCCATCAATGTACAGGTGGTATGCGATGCAAAGGGAATCATCACCTCTGTCTATGCAAACTACCCTGGCACCACCCATGACAGTTTCATTTACAGAATGTCCGCCCTGAGCCGGGCCCTGGAAGCTGGGCAGCATGGCGACACATGGCTCCTAGGTCAGTACAAATGCCCTTGCACATGCATGCAAGTCACACACAGACAAACATCCCAACTCTAATAATCTCAATTATTATCGCCTCCCCAGGGGACAGTGCCTACCCTCTGAGCAACCACATGATGACGCCAATCCGGAACCCCACCACACCACCCCAGGTAGGATACAACGCCGCCCATATTGCAACCAGGGGCATAGTGGAGCGCACATTTGGAGTGCTCAAGTCACGTTTCCGCTCCCTTGACCGCTCTGGTGGGCAACTACTCTATGCACCACCAGTAGTGTGCAGGATCATTGTGGCAGCATGTGTCCTGCACAATGTTGCAACACGGCAGGGCGTCCCGGTGGACATGGTGGTGCCCCCACATCCCCAACCACAGGCACAGGCGCTGCCCATGGGAGGGGACAGGGCACGTGGCGAGGAAGCCCGGACCCAGCTTGTGGCCACATTTTTCACGTAAACTCCCACCCCTGGGGAGTGCACACAGGCCTGGCACATACCAGGTGACAATCGATGATGACAAAGTGACAGTCAACTGTCACAACCCTACCACCCTGAGATAGTTGCCATGGAAGTGCCACATCGTCTGCATCCCTAGCTACTTAAACACAAGCTATCCTGTGCAACCAAAATGCACACATATGACATGTGACATGACATGGGCCATACACAAGTATTCCAAGGCGCAATGAGGCAGGGGGGGGGGGAATAAGGGAACACAGAGAACGGTACTACTAGGCCAGGTGTCATTGAGATTGTGCAAGTGCAGGGGTAGGGGGAAGGGAAAAGGGGAAGGGTGGGGGGGAGTCCAGTACAGGGGAAGTAGGCCAAAAGAATAATACATAGGTCGCCTGGTGGCAACTGCAAAGGTAAGTGCAGACAAGTGCTGGGAAGGGAGGGCTGTAGGGATAGAGAGACAGTACTGCAGTGCAGGGGTTGCCAGGGTGGCAGTGCAAGTGGACAGTGGCTGGGCCAGGGACCGAGGTTGGTGAGAGTGTCCCAGTAGCAGCTCCTGTGCAGTTCCAGTGAAGAATTCTGCAAGGGAGAGGCAGAGAGTAAGCAGAAGCAAAGAGGAAGGTCTTGAGGTGCTTCCAGAACTGGAGATGGTTCCCCTCAAGTTCAAGTCAGGCAGGAAGTCTGTTCCAGGGGGAGGGCCCTGCTGCGGAGAGAAACCTACCCCCAGCTAGTTGCTCTGAGAAGCGGATGACCTGGACATGCAAGGTGTGCATCACACACACCTGCAAAACAGGCCATGGCCATCACTGTCATGTCAGTCAAACCCTACCAAACATCAACATGACATGGCAAGCAATACCCATACACTGACGCAGTAACAATAAGGTACACATTGCCATGTCCTAAATGTACAGTGGCATCGGACAATGATGCCTGACCCGGAATCAGATGAAATGACAGACCAACAAAATGTCCCACCCAAAATAAGTCGTTTCCAAATGCATTGCAACAGTCGTAGACGTAACATCACAATGAATGCCTGTCTATATGCACATTATGCATTGCAAAATCAACACTGCAGCTCATGTGTGCAGTGTCCCACTCCTGCATCACACTGCTCAGCGCACAGCACAGTGAACAGCCATTGCGTGTGATGCACACCCTGAGCATCACATCTAAGTGACAGACTACATCAAACATCAAATTTGGCATGTACTGGAACCATAATCGGTCACAGAACATGTGCTGCCGGGACACAGTGGGCACCAGAAGGCAAACAGTGTACACGTGGATATGCAAGGGTGGGAGTACATGGAGTGCATCCGAGTGCAAGTGTGTGGTTCTGCAGGGACATGCACTCCACATATGCATGTGCACTCAAGTGACCATTAGTGTTCCCTACACATCACATGTGAACATCCACCATGTGTACACCCCAGCATGTCAAACCACAACTATCCCCTCGCACCTGCAAGGAAAACACAACACATGAACAGGCATTGATCAGCAGAACACAACATGTACATAGGACAACAACATTACAATGTCAGCGTTCCCATCACACTGCAGGGCAATGCAACTATCAACAACAACCCCCCCCCCCTCCCACGCAAATGACCATGACCCACTGAACAACTGCACCTGGGTCATGGAGCCTCCAACCCTCATTTCCACCTGGCCACAGGATCACCTTTACCCTTCGTGTCCATCTCCCACCTTGTGTGTAAAAAGATGCCTGAACCCTCAGAATCCACACTCATTTCCAAAATCACAAAATCCAAGGCATGAAAACGAACCCAAACACCCTCCAGTAGATGACTTGACGTAGCAGTACCTCACAAACGCCAAGTACTACCACAATGATGCAACAACCAAGGTAGCACAGCAGAACAATGTCACGACAGGATGTGAGACATGTGTGGTACATGACATAGGATGATGCACCATGAATGGATGTGTACTGTCACAGGTCCCCTGTACAGGCGCGGGAGTCTCATGAAACAACCACCCACACCATGTCCCGGGTGCCTGCAAGGTCAAACTCACACAGGCCCCTGAGATCATGGTGGGGAATGAGGTTCAGGGATATGCAGTCGGGACAGGTGTAGACACACTGGATGACTGGAATGAGTGGCAGGTGAGGGGAGGAGGAATGACACATGAAACTAGGGAATGCACGAAAATGTACAACCTGCATGAACACATTCACAATCCAAACAAACTTGGACATCATTGTCATGGCCTTCTGTAGTCCAGGCTCAGGAGTGGTACGAACCAACCACCCCCTCTAGGGTTTTGGCGCCTGCAAGTTCGGGGCTTACACAGGCATCCGCAACCCCAGTGGGGAAAGAGGGTCAGGGAACGTTGCTTGGATAGGCACGGGAAGCAGGAACAGCGGGTAGAGGGTACAGGTTTCATAATTGCATAGGATCACGGGTGATTAGGTAAAAAACATACCAAATAGGACCACACATACATCCATGCATCAGTACACTCCCCAGCAAGCCTATGCAGGGCAGTTTGTAAGGAAAACAACAAGACACTTAGCTCTGGTTTTGAGTGCTGGCCTCCTGCCTGCGCACTCTCAGGGCCGGTTACAGGAGCACTCCAATGCTGCAAAGAGAGACACAGTCAACAACCTGTATGTGCCAATTACACGAAAACACAACACAAAACATGCCCCATAGCAACAAACTACTCTACAAACAGACAATCAGTGCTCGATGCTTCGTATCCATATATAACATCACCCCTGTGACGGGTCATACACAGTCAATGCAGTAAGTCAGGCGCTGGTGGGTGCGTGGCAAATGGAACACCAATGTGTCACAATTCACACAACATGCAATGTTCCCTGGGTAAGCAGACAGACCCATATGGCAAGCCATGACTACAGAGCAAGTTGCGTACCACCATGACCAAAACAAAGTTGGCAGTGCATTTGTCATG
Organism: Ambystoma mexicanum; assembly: GCF_040938575.1. Taxonomy (NCBI): domain Eukaryota; kingdom Metazoa; phylum Chordata; class Amphibia; order Caudata; family Ambystomatidae; genus Ambystoma; species Ambystoma mexicanum. The sequence goes on from NC_090925.1 coordinate 727,808,288, forward strand.
AAGTACGTGGAATAGACATGCACTGCACCCAAGTATGTCCCTTGCTGTATGTCCCTGTGAGCTGCCCCTTTCCATGTCTCGGAAGGCTACATGGTTGATACAAGTGCCTCAATGAACCTTGGTGTACCGCAGGGTATGTGCCACTGCCCCTGCATGTGTCCCAGACAACCCTACTATCAACAGCCATCAGTCCACAAACACATCTGAGCTGCATTGTGTGCTTCAACACCAATATTCGTCTAAGCTCACCCTCAGTGCTGTGACTAAGCCTGCATGTGCAACTCGCCTGGTGCAAGCTTTGCTGTGTCGACCCCTGCTGGAACAGTAGACTCCCGACTGGGATACCATCGCTCCACAGCCCAGCTCCAGGACCCAGTTGCCCACCCACGCCTGCCTCGGGGGTCGCCATGTCGGGGCAAGCACCATCTGAGACCAGTGGCGACCCCCAGCCAGAGAGGCAGAGGGCCACCAGCTTCAGTGAGAAGGAAGTTGGTGTCCTGGTGGAGCATGTCCTGGGGCATTATGATGCCCTCTTCGGAAGACCACGCGCCAACAAGGAAGGACGGGAGAGGATCTGGGACGATGTAGTGGTTGCCATCAACGCGGAGGGGGTGGCAACCCGCGACATCAAGCACATCAAGAAGCGCTGGGAGGACTTGAGGTCCAGGACCCTCAATAAGGCCCGGCGCCTCGCGGAGGGGGGCCGGGCACGCCTGAGTGACATCCAGATGAGGGTCCTGGAACGCGTAGACCCAGCGCTCCACGCCCAGATCCTTCGGAGGCAGACCCATCTGGAGTTGGCCGGTAAGTGGCCAAGCATTACTGTGTGAGACAGGGCATGTTGCAGTGTGCTGGTTGTCTGATACCTGCCTGTATGTGTGACATAGGCCATGTACGTATGTGTGTGTGCAGGGACATCATGGTCAGGCATGTGAGTACAGTGATGTGTGAACCACATGGTTGGTGCATGTGTTCTATTGCAACATGGGGGGCTCTGTGCGGAATGGACACATGGAAGCATGGCAGTCTCTGTTCCTGGACATGGGTGGGGGCCTGGTGGAGGCTGCCCCTGGTGACTGGAGGGGTGGGGGTGGTGGGAGACATGGGTGGGGGCCTGGTGGAGGCTGCCCCTGGTGACTGGAGGGGTGAGGGTGGTGGGAGACATGGGTGGGGGCCTGGTGGAGGCTGCCCCTGGTGACTGGAGGGGTGGGGGTGGTGGGAGACATGGGTGGGGGCCTGGTGGAGGCTGCCCCTGGTGACTGGAGGGGTGGGGGTGGTGGGAGACATGGGTGGGGGCCTGGTGGAGGCTGCCCCTGGTGACTGGAGGGGTGGGGGTGGTGGGAGACATGGTTGGGGGCCTGGTGGAGGCTGCCCCTGGTGACTGGAGGGGTGGGGGTGGTGGGAGACATGGGTGGGGGCCTTGTGGAGGCTGCCCCTGGTGACTGGAGGGGTGGGGGTGGTGGGAGACATGGGTGGGGGCCTGGTGGAGGCTGCCCCTGGTGACTGGAGGGGTGGGGGTGGTGGGAGACATGGTTGGGGGCATGCTGGCAGGTGCCCCACAGTGCTGGGGGGTGGGGGTGCAGGGGGACATGAGTGGGGGCCTGCTGGGGGGTGGGGGTGCAAGGGGACATGGTTGGGGGCCTGCTGGGGGGTGGGGGTGCAAGGGGACATGAGTGGGACATGGTTGGGGGCCTGCTGGCAGGTGCCCCACAGTGCTGGGGGGTGGCGGTGCAAGGGGACATGAGTGGGGGCCTGCTGGGGGGTGGGGGTTCAAGGGGACATGGTTGGGGGCCTGCTGGCAGGTGCCCCACAGTGCTGGGGGGTGGGGGTGCAAGAGGGGGTGCAGGGGGACATGAGTGGGGGCCTGCTGGGGGGTGGGGGTGCAAGGGGACATGGTTGGGGGCCTGCTGGCAGGTGCCCCACAGTGCTGGGGGGTGGGGGTGCAGGGGGACATGAGTGGGGGCCTACTGGGGGGTGGGGGTGCAAGGGGACATGGTTGGGGGCCTGCTGGCAGGTGCCCCACAGTGCTGGGGGGGTGGGGGTGCAGGGGGACATGAGTGGGGGCCTGCTGGGGGGTGGGGGTGCAAGGGGACATGGTTGGGGGCCTGCTGGCAGGTGCCCCACAGTGCTGGGGGGTGGGGGTGCAGGGGGACATGAGTGGGGGCCTGCTGGGGGGTGGGGGTGCAAGGGGACATGGTTGGGGGCCTGCTGGCAGGTGCCCCACAGTGCTGGGGGGTGGGGGTGCAGGGGGACATGAGTGGGGGCCTGCTGGGGGGTGAGGGTGCAAGGGGACATGGTTGGGGGCCTGCTGGCAGGTGCCCCACAGTGCTGGGGGGTGGGGGTGCAAGGGGACATGAGTGGGACATGGTTGGGGGCCTGCTGGCAGGTGCCCCACAGTGCTGGGGGGTGGGGTGCAGGGGGACATGAGTGGGGGCCTGATGGGGGGTGGGGGTGCAAGGGGACATGGTTGGGGGCCTGCTGGCAGGTGCCCCACAGTGCTGGGGGGTGGGGGTGCAGGGGGACATGAGTGGGGGCCTGCTGGGGGGTGGGGGTGCAAGGGGACATGAGTGGGACATGGTTGGGGGCCTGCTGGCAGGTGCCCCACAGTGCTGGGGGGTGGGGGTGCAGGGGGACATGAGTGGGGGCCTGCTGGGGGGTGGGGGTGCAAGGGGACATGGTTGGGGGCCTGCTGGCAGGTGCCCCACAGTGCTGGGGGGTGGGGTGCAGGGGGACATGAGTGGGGGCCTGCTGGGGGGTGGGGGTGCAAGGGGACATGGTTGGGGGCCTGCTGGCAGGTGCCCCACAGTGCTGGGGGGTGGGGGTGCAAGGGGACATGAGTGGGACATGGTTGGGGGCCTGCTGGCAGGTGCCCCACAGTGCTGGGGGGTGGGGGTGCAGGGGGACATGAGTGGGGGCCTGCTGGGGGGTGGGGGTGCAAGGGGACATGAGTGGGACATGGTTGGGGGCCTGCTGGCAGGTGCCCCACAGTGCTGGGGGGTGGGGGTGCAGGGGGACATGAGTGGGGGCCTGCTGGGGGGTGGGGGTGCAAGGGGACATGGTTGGGGGCCTGCTGGCAGGTGCCCCACAGTGCTGGGGGGTGGGGGTGCAGGGGGACATGAGTGGGGCCTGCTGGGGGGTGGGGGTGCAAGGGGACATGAGTGGGACATGGTTGGGGGCCTGCTGGCAGGTGCCCCACAGTGCTGGGGACTGGGGGTGCAGGGGGACATGAGTGGGGGCCTGCTGGGGGGTGGGGGTGCAAGGGGACATGAGTGGGACATGGTTGGGGGCCTGCTGGCAGGTGCCCCACAGTGCTGGGGGGTGGGGGTGCAAGGGGACATGGGTGGGGGCCTGCTGGGGGATGGGGGTGCAAGGGGACATGAGTGGGACATGGTTTGGGGCCTGCTGGCAGGTGCCCCACAGTGCTGGGGGGTGGGGGTGCAAGGGGACATGAGTGGGACATGGTTGGGGGCCTCCTGGCAGGTGCCCCACAGTGCTGGGGGGTGGGGGTGCAGGGGGACATGGTTGGGGGCCTTGTGGAGGCTGCCCCTGGTGACTGGAGGGGTGGGGGTGGTGGGAGACATGGGTGGGGGCCTGGTGGAGGCTGCCGCTGGTGACTGGAGGGGTGGGGGTGGTGTGAGACATGGTTGGGGGACTGGTGGAGGCTGCCCCTGGTGACTGGGTGGTGGGGGTGGTGGGAGACATGGGTGGGGGCCTTGTGGAGGCTGCCCCTGGTGACTGGAGGGGTGGGGGTGGTGGGAGACATGGGTGGGGGCCTGGTGGAGGCTGCCCCTGGTGACTGGAGGGGTGGGGGTGGTGGGAGACATGGGTGGGGGCCTGGTGGAGGCTGCCCCTGGTGACTGGGGGGTGGGGGTGCAAGGGGACATGAGTGGGACATGGTTGGGGGCCTGCTGGCAGGTGCCCCACGGTGCTGGGGGGTGGGGGTGCAAGGGGACATGTGGCTTGGCTGGGGGGCATGCCCATGGTGGATGGGCTGCCTGCGGGACATGACCAGGGGTGCAGGGTAGTCCCCTGTGGTGTGGGCTGCCTGCAGAGGTCGTGGAGGGGGTAGAGGGGAGACCTGGGAGGACCCACACTGGCAATTCACCTCTTCAACTTCCCGCACACCCACGTAATACACTGCCCCACTCGCACAGGCCCAATCGCGTGTAGGATTTCTGGCGCACCCCTGTAATACATGTACCCAGGCCAATCGCGTGTAGATTTTCTCGCGCACCCCTGAAATACACGTACCCAGGCCAATCGCGTGTAGATTTTCTCGCGCACCCCTGAAATCCACGTACCCAGGCCAATCACGTGTAGCATTTCTCGCGCACCCCTGCAATCCACGTACCCAGGCCAATCGCGTGTAGATTTTCTCGCGCACCCCTGTAATACACGTACCCAGGCCAATCGCGTGTAGAATTTCTCGCGCACCCCTGAAATCCACGTACCCCGCTCAATCGCGTATTTAACTTCCCGCGCGCCACTTTTTTGATGCGCTGGGACTCTACCGCCTGCCTTCGTGTGGCGGCCGTGTTTCAGCTTGTGCGTGTCTTTGGCTGTGCGTGGCTTTGCCCTATTCGATTCCATGAATACGTGTGGTTCGAGTGCGTGTGGGCGTTCCGTCTGCTTCCCTGCAGTACATCCCCAGTTACGCCCTTATTTTCGCGTGTTGTTCCCCATTCCGCGCGTTACGCCCCATGTCCCGCCCACTTTCTGGTGTGTGCGCTGAGGTTGTGCGCTTTCACTGTGCGCGTCGCGCACGCCTTTCGCGATGTTGCAGTGACGTGTGCGCCATGCACGGGTTTGGCGCACATCCCGAGGAAGACACGCGCAGGGACTTCCATTTTTTTCCGCTTGCGCCTGCTTGCGCCGGCTTGCGCGTAGATTTTCGGCGCACGTTTGTTCCATGAATCGGCCCCTGAGTCTCTATCTGCCTCTTTTTCTGTTACTCACCTGGGTCGTCTTACTCCTAATAATGATCATCAGTGTTTTCACACCCTGTGGTGTGAAACAATAATTCTCTCTTTTTTCCTCTCCCTATTCAATAACACTTACCTGTGATGTGATATACTGTCTCTTCCCCTATTTAAGACCATTCAGACATTCCTCCAATGTTCACTGAAGGTCCATGGTCTTCATCTATCAAATAAACTAACATCATTACATACACTTAAGTAATTGTATTTTACTTACCCATGTATGTTCCCTTGAATTTGCTTTGTACACAATTGTCTTTGTACTGTTAACTCAATTTTGGTCAACCATACCCTTTTGGTCCTTTATTAATCCCATCATTCTTTTTTATTACAATGCAGAACTTTTTCAATTTTGGCCTTTAATCTTCATTGGTGCTGTTTATTTTCCAAATTAGAATTTTTGTGTGTGTGCTTATTTTACGCTCCCTGTAACTCTAGCCATTCATTCATTCATCCAATCATTTCTTCATTCAATTTTCTGTTCATTCATTTTTATTTATTTATTTCATCTAAATGACGTACATTTTTTTAAAGCAAATCTGTTTTGCACTTTTCCTAAACTGCTGTACCTATTGCACTCCCAGCGCTCATGTCTGATATAAAGTCTGATCTTGGGCAAATCCTTCCTTAACTTGTGAGGTATATACTAGGGGGTGTGCTGCCCACCCTCTTGAGAATTGCCCATTTCTGCACGACTCCTTGGCTTCCAAACATGCGTGCAAGGTGCCCTGACATATTGCATGTCCAACATACAGGAGGTCTCCTAATTTGTCCCTCCTGCATGCTTTGTCTATCATTCTGCGTACTTTGAAACCCATCTTGGTTACTCTGGAAATGTCCCTGATTATTCTGGAAGCCTCTACCTCGGAAGTCTCCCCTACCTCATGGTATGAATCAATTTTTACCTTGATCAAACTGCCTTTGGTTTATTCACCTGTGGCATGCCTATAGTTGGCTGCAAACCTGACCCTTCCCCACTAGTAAACATTGCCCCTTTAATGGCATATTTTGACAATTTTATCTGCACTAATTCTGTGTCTTTACCTTCCCAAACATCATCTTTCTGCAGATTCTTCTCTTGCAAAAATCTGCAATAATGCACGATGGCCAGCTGTATTTCTGACCATGGCTTTGCTTCCATGCCCATCAATTTCCTTGAGCTGCTTCTGTACTGGCTCTGGCAATCCCTTGACATAATATATGGTAGAACACAGGTATAGATTCTCTCCAAGGTTCACGAGTCTCCAGGCTACATTCCTCCTGAAAATTCTAAATGTAAATAAGAGGATCATCCCCTTCCTGCATCTTTTTCATCATTTAGCTCCCATATCTGACGTGTCCGGATACAGCACTCTAAGCGCTTTCCAAAATATTGCTTCTGCAATTATTAAATGGTGCTCCATCATGAGCCATGTTCTGCATAGTGAGACTCGAGTGTCTTACTATCAACCATCAACCAAACACTGTCTGTTCTCTCCCTAAGGATAGCAGATAGAAGACCTTTATTGCCTCCTATAACTAACGTGTTTCCTCCTGTCATTTTTTCTAACTCATGTATCCATTTCCCAGCCCAACAATTGGACTTGGGATTTTACACCTTAAATTATCCTTATCCATCTGTGGTCAAGGTATGTACTGTGGCCTTGCTCCTCCTTTCTCTAATTCAGGCATATTTTTGTCCCCTATCGTCTCTCTGTCCATAGCAGAGACAATGGTTCTGCGCCGCTTTCTTCCATGTAGCGAGCTTATCCTGCTTACATAAAGTGGCGAGACCCCCTCTCACTATGGGACTGACCTCTAGGTTGATGTAGCCGCGCCAGAGACTCTGACGCCCTCTGTTTTTGTAGTTGGCTACGACTGTCCCACTTCTCTGTTTGTCTAAGAACACCCCTCCCCTTGGGATCATATGTACTAGCACCCTGCTTCTTTTGAAAGGTTTGCCCCTTTTGATCTGACATATTTTTTGTCCCCAACTAAGGTCACTCTCATCATTCTAGTCTCTATTTTAAATCAACCAGTCCATAGACAAGGCTCTATGCTTGAGGCAGAACAAGCCTCTCGTATTTTAAATGTGTCCATCCTGCATATTCTTAGTTTTCATATCTATATACAATGTGCAGTCTGTCAGGAGGAGTTTTTCTAATTAGCCCTATTTGCACATTCATCATTCCGCATATTTCTGAAATCTATCTTGGTTTTTTTCTGCAAAGGATCTCCTCCTTTGAAATCTGTTCCCTTTGCTTTTGAGCATACAACCATCCCTTCCTTAACCCATCTGGCACTTAATTATTTGCCCATGACACGCCCACTGATTGCCGCATTCCCAACTTTCTTCATCACTAGCCAATTTTGACTTTCCCAGACTTTTCCTCAAGGCTGCCTAAAATGTGCGATAACTGTTGCATCCTTCTTTGGTGATCTCACCAGTACTCCTACCTGTTCCCAAAATGCTTTCATATCTACTTCAAACAGTCTCTGCTTATGACCAGAGTAAAATATAATTACTGTTCCTGTTCTCGCATTTCAAAAACAAAAACGTCCTGTGTGTGCATTGTCTGTAGTGTACTGATTTCTTATACTTTCATAAAATCACGTGTTTACATGTGCATATATGTGCGTGCTTGCATGTGTGCAGGAGTGTATGCATACATATTTACATCCTCTCCAATGTCAGTGCATCTACATGAATGCGTTTCCCATGTTGGCACGACTTGCAAGCACTTTATTCACTGCTCACTGCTTCCTTAAACTAACATATAAAAAAAATAATGTTTTCATATTTTCATCATATTTTTGTCAGCATACAAAAAAATTGCCTTATGATTCATTTTATCCGTTTCTTCCTTGATAGATATCTGCTATAACTAATTGAAAAAACATCCACTAACTCATTGGTCTGTTTTTTGACACAATTTTGCATTCAAAAGTACATTTTGAATCTCAGCTACACCTGTGATCTTGGACACATTTTTTCAGATTTTGTCTCCAAATGTCCTCAAATTTTACAGACATAATGTACAGCACTAGAAACATCGCTCCCCTGAGTGCAAAATTTCTCTATTCCCAACACCCAGTTTTTTCAACGTTCTGGCTGCCAAAAGCACCCTTTTGTTTCCTTTTGGATATCTGTCTCCTTTCCTCTTTATGGCGCAGTAAAAAAATCACACAGTCATCCAGTGCATGACTCAATAACCTATGGACATTTCTAAGTGCCCCAGGTTTTTGCCACAGATAAAACCAATGGGTTTGAGGCATTTCTCTAAGTGCACCCTTTAAAAAGCATTAATTGCCAGCTAGCTTATATGACCAAAACACCTCCCTCACAATGGGACACAGCCCATGCAAAAAGTGTTCCATTAATACTCCCTCCACATAAGACTTCCACCATTATTTTACCATGTGATCAGTCAACCTTTTACAATTAAAAATAGCTCCTGTAATTCTTAAACAATGTGTCAGCGTGGCTTTCCCCACCCTAACCATGGCTTTGCTGCCATAGGTTGAAATCACACAGGCAACAACTTCAATTTATTCACTTCTCCTTCAGTCTAAAAACATCTGTTTTTTCAACATACTGATCACTAAGGAATTAACTTGCTCCGTTCTCAGACATGGGCTTCCCTTTCATCTGTTTTTTCATCATTATTAATTGTCATGTTTCCCACGCATACTGCCTGAATTGCATTCTACTCAGAAAGACTGCTACATATCTCCCTAACTGCGTTGGCTGTTATCTTGTAATCCTTTAACCAAACACTGTCCTACTTTCAGCAGTGTCTGGTCTATCTTGGCCACTGCCAAGCTACGCACTTCGCTTTTTTTCTTTTTAAGAGAATATATTTACAGGGTAATTCATAGAATTTCGCTGAAAAGTGTCGCAAGCGGCTGGCGCAGAGTGTCCGCGTGCGATTGACTGCGCCAGGCACGTGCGCTAAAACCGATTTCCGCGCACAGCGTATTCATGGATTTCATGCTCCCAAACCAGCCGTGGCGCAGAGTATCGCAGCGACCCTGCAGCAGCGCCAGTAACGCCCCCAAGAACGCCCTCGCGCAAGGAAAAGCCATCAAAATCGCTAAATCATCGCAAAGGGCTGTGCTAACCCTGGACCAGTTTACAGGGCTGCCAAACAAGGAACGCAAAGCGGGTAACGTGCATATCAGGGGTACGCGTGAAGTCATACACGCGATTAGCCAGGGTACGTGTATTACGGGGGTACGCGGGAAGTTTAACACGCGATTGGCCAGGGTACGTGTATTACAGGGGTACGCGGGAAGTTTAACACGCGATTAGCCAAGGTAAGTGTATTACAGGGGTACGCGGGAAGTTTAACACGCGATTAGCCAGGGTACGTGTATTACAGGGGTACGCGGGAAGTTTAACACGCGATTGGCCAGGGTACGTGTATTACAGGGGTACGCGGGAAGTTTAACACGCGATTGGCCAGGGTACGTGTATTACAGGGGTACGCGTGAAGTTATACACGTGATTAGCCAGGGTACGTGTATTACAGGGGTACGCGGGAAGTTTAACACGCGATTGGCCAGGGTACGTGTATTACAGGGGTACGCGGGAAGTTTAACACGCGATTAGGCAGGGTACGTGTATTACAGGGGTACGCGGGAAGTTTAACACGCGATTGGCCAGGGTACGTGTATAACAGGGGTATGCGGGAAGTTTAACACGCGATTAGCCAGGGTACGTGTATTACAGGGGTACGCGGGAAGTTTAACACGCGATTGGCCAGGGTACGTGTATTACAGGGGTATTCGGGAAGTTTAACACGCGATTGGCCAGGGTACGTGTATTACAGGGGTACGCGGGAAGTTTAACACGCGATTAGCCAGGGTAAGTGTATTACAGGGGTACGCAGGAAGTTTAACACGCGATTAGCCAGGGTACGTGTATTACAGGGGTATGCGGGAAGTTTAACACGCGATTGGCCAGGGTACGTGTATTACAGGGGTGCGTGGGAATCATCACACGCGATTAGGCTGGGTGGGTCCTCACAGGTGTTCCCTGTACACCCTCCACGGCCCCTGCAGGCAGCCTACAAAACAGGGGACTACCCTGCACACCTGCTCATGTCCCCCTGCACCCCCACCCCCCAGCAGTGCAGGGGCAGCCTCCACCAGGCCCCCACTCATGTCTCCCACCACCCCCACCCTCCCGCCACCAGGGGCAGCCTCCACCAGGCCCCCACCCATGTCTCCCACCACCCCCACCCCCCCGCCACCAGGGGCACTCTCCACCAAGCCCCCACCCATGTCTCCCACCACCCCCACCAGTGCAGGGGCACCCTCCACCAGGCCCCCACCCATGTCGCCCAACACCCCCACCCACCAGCACTGTGGGGCACGTGGCCAGCAGGCAGTCAGGCAGCAGCAGATGGCAGGTGGGAGCGTGCTCAGGGCTCTGGGGGGCAGTAATTTGGCCTCCTGGCCAGGAGCGTGGTCTCTCGTGTGTGAACGCGTGGACAGCCTGATAGGGAGTGAAATCCCACACGTCAGCAAAGGCCCTTAGCGCGTAAACCCGTCAACAGCATATGCGCGCCTATAGTCACCTGCACGTGCAGGAAATTGTTGCGTGACACGTCCCAGTGTCAAAGCGTGTGATTGGTGAAAATGGATGTGCACGTAGAAGTGACAAAGCGTGTGATTGGTGAAAATGGATCTACACGCAGAAGTGACAAAGCGTGTGAATGGTGAAAATGGATCTACACGCAGAAGTGACAAAGCGTGTGATTGGTGAAAATGGATCTACACGCAGGAGTGACAAAGCGTGTGATTGGTGAACGTACACGCCGCGTAAGTGACGCTGTACGTGTGGGCCTGTATATAAGGTACATGTAGAACACCATTTCCTTGTACGTGCTTTTCGTGGAGAGCGAGTGGGTGAATTCTGTACTTCTTGTCGTTTCACACGCGATTTACTTCACGGCGTTTCCAGCTCGTATTCCCTGTTACCTCTGACAGCTTTTTCTCTTTTTTCTCTTTTACTGGTTTACCTGGGCCTGTTCCCTCAAACAGTGTCCCCTTCTACTGTTGTCCTGTCTTCTCAGACAGCGTACACATCTTCTTTTGGCGGGGGTTTAGCCAGCCAAACGCGCTCATTCTTCACGCTCTTTTACCTGGCAGACGGTGAGTCACGCACGTATCCAACTTCTGTGCTTGCCCCGTGTGTAGCCTACCCCTTCAGAGGTCATTCTAGGCTGCGTGTGACACGCATACGTTCATTCTTGTGTTACTGGGTGCCACAGCGTAGTGCAGGTTTTTCTTTCTGCACACGTGGTCTAGGAGGGGTTGCGTGCACGTCATCTCCCTTTTTTGGGCCTCCTGTGCGTTGCGTGACCCGTCATCTTTCCCCAGGGGTTACAATCAGCCGTGCTAGAGCACTAGGGTACAATTACCATCTGGTACCCAACCCCTTTGACCCCCAATTGCCCAGGACAATTGTCTACAGCCACTCCCATACGCACATTAATATCAGTGCCATGGCTGGGAGGCGAGGATTCCGTAAGGGTGGCAAAGGTGGAAGAGCCACAAGTGGTGGCCGTGGTGGATCCGGTAGGGGACGTGGTCGTAACTTGCAGGGTGAGCCTGTCCCCCCATGTGTGGAGGACCAGTCAAGGGCACCCATCATCCCCCCCCTCCCCCCCTCCCCCCCTCCCGTTGAGGCTGAAGTGGCTGACACCATCCATGCTCAGCCCTTGTTGGACCAGCCCATTGTGGCACCAGACCTGGCTGACTCCATGGCTGACTTCCAGGTCAGCAGGGCTACGACACGTGCGCTGGTGCACGTTGATGCCATCATGCCACGTGGATCTGGGGCAGCAAGGTCATCTGCTGCACCAAGGAGGCAGGGCGGAGTGGCTGCAGGGGCAGCTGCGGCTCCATCCACCCCAGCCCTCACACACCCAGCCAGGACAGTGTCGGTCCTAGTCCATGCTGCTGACATTCCCCCTGACACCATCACAGTAGAGCCAATGCCTGCACCAACTCCCATGCTGAGTGTGCAATCCCACACTCCTGATACAGAGTCCACCAGGGCTCCTGCCCCTAGTGTCCAGAGCGGCGCAGGACACTCAGGATCACCACCACCTTCCAAGCGGAAGAGGAAGAGTGCTCGTCCGGCACAAGCTGATGCCCCAGACACGGCTACACAGTCCGGCCCGTCCAGGAAGCCCAGCTTCACGGATGACGAACTGAATGCACTTGTCGAGTATGTGTCCGGACATGACAACGAGATGGTCATTGTTGCAGGATCCAAGACCACACCTGCACAACGCCAGGCACACTGGCAGACCGTTGCGGACATCGTAAGTGCCCTTGGAATCGTGAGGCGCACAGCCAATGATTGCTATAAGCGCTGGAATGACCTAAAGCGCAGGGCAAAGAGTAAGCTGGCCTCAAGTCATGCCGCAACTCTAGTGACTGGAGGTGGGTCTCCAGTAGTAGACATGGAACTCACTCCACATGAGTCAGTCGCTGGGACCTACGTCACGGAGGAACAGATCCAAGGCGTGGGAGATCTGGCTGATTACGAGGCATTGTCCGGTGAGTGCACATGCATGTGTGTGTCATCCATGTGCATGGTGTGTGTGTGAGGGCTTCTGTTTGGGTGCCAGGTGAGAGTGTGTGCGCCTCAGTCGTATGGGTCAGCCATGTGCTTCATGCAATACTTCCTGCGCAGCTGCATTTGGCCATAGCAGTATCCCTTCTGCCAACAGTAGACATCTAGCACAACTGCATGCCAGTTGCCCTTGAAGTGTCACCTTGACACAACATATTTGCTTATTTTTCACTGTTCATTCAGTCAGTTTGTTTGCATTCCACCACTTTCACTAGGCATGTCGCTGTCCACTAGTCACATGTCTGACATGGGTATGGTAAAGTGGAGTGACTTTGTTACCTGGATATCATTTGTACACACATGTCCCTGTGCAATTTGACCATTTCAGACTGGCAGCTCCAGGTGAAAAATCTGACCTGTTAGAATCAGAAAAGCTATTACATGCGGGAACTGGACTGAATGAATAGGTGCTGCCCTCCTCTCCATCTTCACTCAATAGCAATGGTACATGCCATCTGTGTGATGGCATGTGTGTTTCACCTGCCAATCACAGGCCAATGTGTGATGCCACTGCCAGGCAGCATGCAGAAAATGTGTTCATCTTCCATCTTGGTGTCATCAGTGTGTGCCATTTGCCTGCACTTCATACGCAGTGAGGGTGCATGCATGGGAGGGTTTTAGTCATGTGGGACATGTGTCAATCAAGTACTGGTTCTCTTGCTTCTCAGCCCTCAATGTGTGCCATGGTGCTAATGCCTGTTTCCATTACTTTGTTTTCATGTCTTTGCAGGGGAAGACGCACCTGATACTGCTGGGGTTGTGGAGATGGTGCAGACCCAGGAGGTGTCCCAGGGCCGACCAACCACCAGTGAGGGACGTGGTGTGGTGGTGGGGGAGAACCCACAAGTGCTGCAGGTCGTGCTCTCAAGGGGTGTCTCTGGCTGCACCTCCCCCGAGCTGTACTCAGGTGTTGATTCGGATGAGACCTACGTGCCGTCGCTGGTGAGTGTTCCAGGGAGGGATTCTGTTCTGTCTCACCCACCTGCACCAGGGTCAGTACCCTCCATGGGGATGTCAGTGTTGGCAGCTACGCCTTCGGTGGTTACGGATGCAGGGTCACACTCCGCGACATCTGATCCTGTTCCTGGGCCAGCAGATCAGAGGGGGAATGCAGTCCTGCAGCCTCAGGCAGTGCCGGCACAGCAAGGCGCAGTTCGCCTTGCCCCAGACAGGTGTGGTGCCCGCCGACGTGGTGGCCGTACGCCACCCGGCAATACCGCATGGGAGCAATCCATTTACGGTATGGCTACCCAACAGGCTGCATCATCCGAGATGATGGCTCAGGCCATGGATAGGGTGGCCACTTCCATTGTCCCCCCAGAAAGGCTGATGGAGCGACTAGAGCAGGCAACCGACTCCATCTGCCAGTCACACAGGGAGGACATGTTGGGGTCCAACAGGGACAGGCGGGCGGCACTGGCGACTCTGCAGGAGGCCATCTCCATTGAGTCCCAGGGCCACAGGGAAGCCCTGAGGCAGGAGCTCCTACACCTCAGGACGACTCTTGTTGAGCTTGAGGCTTCAACACACCAAAGGACAGAACAGCAGCTGGAGCGTCTCACCCGTACGCTCTCAGCTGAGATGCAGGCAACGAGGGCGGAGGTCCGGGCATCCCGTGAGTTGTTGCATGGGGACCTCCGCACACTCATCCTCCAGAACCAGACCTACCACACCCGCATGCTTGCAGCCATGGAGGAGCAGACTAGGGCCTTGCGTGGGCTGCCTCCCATAGTGCAACCACCTCCGGATGCAGCTGCACAGGGTGATAATAGCGACAGCAGTGATACTCCCACAATAGGGTAGCCGTGTGGGCCATGAGTCCATGGAGGTGTTTTATCTTCCCAGGATCCACGCAGGTGGGTTCTGTTGTGCATCCTGTCCTCGGACCTCCTGGGTGGCCTCCCCAACCCCCCCGGGCCCATCAATGGCCATTTTTGATTGTTTCTTATTTTTATTTTTATTTTGATTTCTTTTATTCCCAATTTTTTTGGGACGATCTGTTGGCTCCGATCTGTTGGCTCCGATCTGTTGGCTCCGATCTGTTGGCTCCGATGTGTTGGCTCCGATGTGTTGGCTCCGATGTGTTGGCTTCGATGTGTTGGCTTCCGTGGTTCCTGTGGGCATACGCTGCATTGTGGCTGGGCACATGCAGGCTTGTAATGTATTTGGTTCAGATGCTTGGGTTTGAGTCACACACACCCCTCCTGCTTCCCGTTTCCATGGGCTTGCAAAGGGTGTGCCCAAGTGACAGTGAATTACACAGTGACGTTGGACTCCCATGAGCTGTGTGGCCAGTCTGTAGTCAATACTGTGTATACATTCATAGTGCATATTGCTGTTGTGTTGTACACTGCATGTTGCATTGATGTGTAACTCTTCTTCTGTGTCTACCTCCCAATTTGCAGGTCCCTTCCTCAAGTCCACACAAGGACCTCTAGTCTGGCGATGGGGACCATGTTGGCAGCAGTGCACCTACAACTCTACATGGCGCCAACACTGCACAGTTGGTAGTGGTGGGAGTGCAGGCATTTCCAGGTGGTGAGACTACTAATATGTAACATTTTTGATGTCATGTTAATGGTACTACGTGCTCAAGTATGTTGTTGGTCCGGCATTGCTGTGAGCATTTCAGGTGTTGCAGGTTTCTAATAGTGCCACTGTACATAGTGAGAGTGATGTCATGTTGTGGGGATTACTTTGTTTACCTGCAATTAGCATGACATGGCACGGTGTGTCGTGTGGCAGTGCTGGGGTTGGGTTGGCTGACATGGCACTGTCCTCTTGTTGCATTTTGCAAGTGGGTATTCATTTTAGCTGCTTCAATGTGTAACTTCACAAAACTGCATTGGTGGTGTCTGTGTGGGTAGGGATGCACACATTGTGACACTTCCAGGTGAACAATCTCAGGCTGACATGGAATTCCCGGTTCATTCTCCACACATTCAGGATCAGTGTCAGGTTGAGTCATCATTGATTGTCAGATGGAATGTGCCAGGGCAGTGTGCACTCCACAGAGGTGTGATTTCTATGTGAAGTAATTAGCCACTAGCTGTGTACGGGCTGCCTCCCCCCGTGCCCTTCCCCTCCCATGCGCAGCGGCTGTGCATGTGGTTGGGGATGTGGGGCCACCACCATGTCCACGGCCAGGCCCCGGCGTGTTGCAACGTTGTGCAGGACACATGCTGCCACTATGATCCTGCACACTACTGGGGGAGCGTATAACAGCTGCCCGCCAGAACGGTCAAGGGAGCGAAAGCGTGACTTCAGCACTCCGAATGTGCGCTCCACTATGCCCCTGGTTGTAATGTGGGCTGTGTTAAATCTTACCTGGGGTGGCGTGGTGGGGTTCCGAATTGGCGTCATCATGTGGGGGCTGAGAGGGTAGGCACTGTCCCCTGTGGAGGTGGGGATTGGTATCATTGGTGAGGTTGTGACCTTGCTCAGTATCCAACATGCATGCATGTGCAGTGGCATACATACTCACCAAGCAGCCATGTATCGCCATGCCGCCCAGCTTCTAGGTCCCGGCTTAGGGTGGACATTCGGTAAATGAAGCTGTCGTGGGTGGAGCCGGGATAGTTGGCATATACTGAGGTGATGATTCCCTTGGCATTACATGCTACCTGCACGTTGATGGAATGCCAGTGCTTGCGGTTCCTATAGATGTGCTCAGATGCCCTGGGGGGACGTAGAGCCACATGGGTGCAGTCGATGGCACCTAGCACTTTGGGGAATCGTGCCACTGCGTAAAAATCCAGGGCGGCAGCATGCCTTTCTGCAGGTGTTCTGGGCAGGTATATGTGCCTGCGGACTGATGGGCGTGCAGTCATGATGTTCAAGACCTGGTGTAGGCAGCGTGACTGGGTGGCCTGTGACACCCCACCCACTATGGCACTTGTCCGCTGAAATGATCCAGTGGCTAAGAAGTGCAGTACATTGAGGACCTTCTCCAGGGGGCTGAGTGCTTGGGAGCACAGGGTGGGTGATGTGAGGTCATCCTCCCACTCACTCACCAGATCCAGTATGATGTGTGGTGGAAACCTGTACCTCCCATACACCTGGTCATCAGGCATCCCGAAAAGGCTGGTTCTGGGTGTGAATATTCTGGCCCTGACTATCCTCCTCCTCCTCCTTTGGTAGCCCACTGCCACTGCTGCTAGGAACGGTATGTTCATCCTGGCGTCTGAGCTTGTTATTGTTAAAGTCCGCAATTTATGCTTAGCGCGTGTTCTAGGCGAGCGTGTGACCCGCGCACCCCTGGAATCCAGTTCCCAGTCCAATAGCGTGTGGAAATTCACACGCACCACGGGATACAGCGTGTGACCCGCGCACCCCTGGAATCCAGTTCCCAGTCCAATAGCGTGTGGAAATTCACACGCACCACGGGATACAGCGTGTGACCCGCGCACCCCTGGAATCCAGTTCCCAGTCCAATAGCGTGTGGAAATTCACACGCACCACGGGATACAGCGTGTGACCCGCGCACCCCTGGAATCCAGTTCCCAGTCCAATAGCGTGTGGAAATTCACACGCACCACGGGATACAGCGTGTGACCCGCGCACCCCTGGAATCCAGTTCCCAGTCCAATAGCGTGCGGAAATTCACACGCACCACGTGATACAGGTTCGCTGACGTACTTGCGTGTGTAAGTGGCCGCGCACCCATTAAATACACGTACATAGGCCAATCGCGTGTACGCGCACTTTTGTCCAATTACACGCGATGACACTCTGACGTGCAGTATCTCCACGTGTGCCCCGTCATCACGTGCTGAGTGGGGAACACCCGTGCGGGTCACGTCACAGACGCGCTTACGCGCTGAGGGACTCTGGTCCAATAGAATCGCGTATGCGTGCTGACGCGCTTACGCGCTAAGGGCCTTTCCTCGGATTTCACGCTGACGTGCAGGATTTTCACGTGCCAAATCACTCCATATCAAGCTGGCCACGCGAAAATACACGGAAGCCCACGCTCCTGCCCAGAAGGCCGAGTTACTGCCCCCCAGTGCCCCGAGCAGCCTCCCACGTGCCATCTGCTGCTGCCTGCCTGCCTGCCTGCCTGCTGCCACCGTGCCCTGCCATTTGGTGCCTGCACATCAGCCATCTGCAGGGGTCCAGTTGCTGTGTCCACCCCTGCTGGAACTGAAGACTCCCGACTGGTATTACATCGCTCCACAGCCTAGCCCCAGGACCCAGTTGCCCACCCACACCTGCCTCTGGGGTTGCCATGTCGGGCACTTCCACATCTGGCACCAGTGGCAAATCCCAGGCCAGAGGGGCAGAGGGGCACCAGCTTCACTGTCACCGAAGTTGGTGTCCTGGTGGAGCATGTCCTGGGGCAGTATGATGCCCTCTTTGGATCGTCCCGCGCCAGCAAGGAAGGACGGCAGAGGATCTGGGCCGACTGTGTGGTTGCCATCAACGCGGAGGGGGTGGCAACCCGCGACGTCCTGAAGATCAAGAAGCGCTGGGAGGACTTGAGGTCCAGGACCCTTGTGAAGGCCCGGCGCCTCGTGGAGGGGGGCCGGGGCCGCATGAGTTCCATCCAGATGAGGGTCCTGGAACGCGTACGCCCAGCGCTCCACGCCCAGATCCTTGAGAGGGATGCCCGTCTGGAGTTGAGCGGTAAGTGTCCATGCATTACTGTGTGAGACAGGGCATGTTGCGGTGTGCTGGTTCTATGATACTTGCCTGTATGTGTGCCATAGGCCATGTATGCATGTATGTGTGCAGGGACATCATGGTAATGCATGTGCGACCAGTGATGTGTGATGCACATGGTTGTTGCATGTGTTGAAATGCCGCATGGGGAGCCCTATTCAGATTTTGAACATGAGAGCATGCCAGTCTCTGTACGTGGACATGGGTGGGGGTGAGGGATGGGTGCTGATGCCAGGTACATATATGGTAGCCATGTCTGTGTGCCTGACCTGCGTGTCTGTGACTTGTGCATGCCATGGATGCATGACACATGTGTGTGACAATGCAGAGATTCAGTAAAGCAGCCAAATTACCCTTGTAACCGCTGTGTTTGGTGTGTTTGGGGCCAGATGGATGTGACTGAGGTGAAGTGTGTGCATGTGATGGGCATGAGGCATGATGCATGTGAGTTACATATCATTGAATGTTTCAAGAGTCCATTGGACATGCATGGAAATGTCCATGGCATGCACCATGCCTGTTACTGTGTGTGTTTTGCCTGGACTGACCCATGTGTTGTGGAGGGACATGATGGAAGTGTACTTTGACAGTGGTGCTCATCTGCTATTGCTTCCTGTCTAGGGGACCATTGTACAGTGCCCTGATGCTTGTGTTCTTTGTCTCCCTCTACGCAGCGGCTAGTGAAGAAGAGGGCGGAGACGGCGCTGTGGAGCAAGGCGGCGGGGATGCCCCCACGGCTGCAGCGGAAGGGGTGGGTGAGCCCCCACAGGGGCCTGCTACGGTGGGAGACGGTGAGGAGCCATCCAGGTTGGTGGTTTGCACAGAGGAGGAGGAGGCCGCCACTGGGGCACACATGGGGCCTGGTGGGGGCATCCCTGCTGGTGCAAGTGGTGCAGTCCAGGGCCAGGGGCAGGAGGCAGCACAGGTCGCCGTGGAGGGGCCTGTGCATGTCGCTGTCCCTGACCCTGTGAGTGCACCACCATGCACCAGCAGGGATGCCCCGTCCCAGGCCTGTCCGCAGGTAGAGGGGATGTCCATGTCACCTGACTCCCCTCCACCTGCGGACGTGGGAACCCCTGGCCGTGCGGAGAAGGTCCTGATTGGGGTCGCGATGCGCACGGCTGTGATTTGTGATGCCCTGCGTGCTTCCCGGGAGGAGCACGCACGTCATCACGAAGTGCACCGTGCCGACGTGGCCCAATTGGGATCGGCCATGTTCGGGGGTTTCCTGCATGTGTTGGCCAATGTGGCGGCCCTCTCCTCCTCTGTGCAGGCTATCCACCAGTCGTTCTCCTTGCCGTCTTCCAGCCCAGATGCCACCAGGGCCCCCTGTGGACCTGCCCCGACCAATGCAGCCAGCTCGGTGGGGATCCCATCCCTGCCACAGTCGGGAGTCAGAGATCCAGCAGGGGTGGACACCAGAGCAACTGGACCCCAGCAGATGGAGGATGTGACGGCATCATCGGGCAGGGCACGTGCACGACGGCGTCGGTGGTTTCCATCAGCCTGGATGCCGTCGTGCTGGCACAGGCAGTTGCGTCGGAGGCAGCAGCAGGCTCAACGTGGGAGGCATCATGGCTCGGGGCCATCAACATCAGGGGTGCAGGCATCGGCCGGAGGGCAGGAGAACCCTGGAATGGGAGTGGCTTCCGTGTGGGAGAGGTTGTGCCAGCGGATAGGTGCGGAGCGGCAGCGGGCAGAGGAGGAACGGCTCACGATGGTCAGGGCGGAGGACTCCATGCGGAGGGCGCTGAGGCGGGCTGAGTGCCTCGAGGGTCTTCGCAGGGAGTTTGAGCTGGACACTGCGTTATCCCTGCGGGACCTCGGGGCCAGGGAACATGCCCGCCTCCAAGCCATTGACCAGGAGTTCGATGATGCCCTGGCCCATGACAACAACCAGTGAGCCGTCCGAATAGCCCGCTGCCTTTGTATATAGTTGTATAGTTAGGGTTAGGTTTCCTTTGTTTTTTTGATTTTTTTTTGGTTGCGATTGGACAATGCACCACTTTTTTGTATATAGTTCACTTTTTAGTTAGTAGTCAGTTAGGTTTAATTTGGTAGGGCTCATGGACCCAGGATGATCTTCTTAATTGGCTTATTTTAATTTTTCAGAATTTTTTCTTGGACATTCATCTTGTTTTGTTTGATTTGCTTTGTGTTTTTTCTTATTTGCTGTTCAATACATATTATTTTTTTAATCTTCAATGTGTCGTATCATCTCATTGCTTTCAGGCATGTCATGTTGGGTGTTTTGTCATTCACTTGCAGCCATTGCGTGTGACAGACATGTGTTAAATTGCATTATTTACATTGGGGGTGTAACATGTAATTGCCTTTGATATGTGGGTGGGTGTGATAGTTGGTTGGGCCTTTTGGCAGGGGAGGATGGGCATTACGGACATGATTGGGGAATGTTGGGACCCAGGTGCAGGGGGGCATGGATTGGACATGGGTGGGGGCCTGCTGGCGGGTCCCACACAGTGCTGGGGGGTGGGGGTGGTGGGAGACATGAGTGGGGGCCTGTTGGAGGGTGACCCTGGTGGCTGGGGGGTGGGGGTGGTGGTAGACATGAGTGGGGGCCTGGTGGAGGGTGACCCTGGTGGCTGGGGGGTGGGGGTGGTGGGAGACATGAGTTGGACATGGGTGGGGGCCTGCTGGCAGGTGCCCCACAGTGCTGGGGTGTGGGGGTGGTGGGAGACATGAGTTGGACATGGGTGGGGGCCTGCTGGCAGGTGCCCCACAGTGCTGGGGGGTGGGGGTGGTGGGAGACATGAGTGGGGGCCTGGTGGAGGGTGACCCTGGTGGCTGGGGGGTGGGGGTGGTGGTAGACATGAGTGGGGGCCTGGTGGAGGGTGACCCTGGTGGCTGGGGGGTGGGGGTGGTGGGAGACATGAGTTGGACATGGGTGGGGGCCTGCTGGCAGGTGCCCCACAGTGCTGGGGTGTGGGGGTGGTGGGAGACATGAGTTGGACATGGGTGGGGGCCTGCTGGCAGGTGCCCCACAGTGCTGGGGGGTGGGGGTGGTGGGAGACATGAGTTGGACATGGGTGGGGGCCTGCTGGCAGGTGCCCCACAGTGCTGGGGTGTGGGGGGGTGGGAGACATGAGTTGGACATGGGTGGGGGCCTGCTGGCAGGTGCCCCACAGTGCTGGGGGGTGGGGGGGGTGGGGGACATGAGTTGGACATGGGTGGGGGCCTGCTGGCAGGTGCCCCACAGTGCTGGGGGGTGGGGGTGCAAGGGGACATGAGTTGGTGTTCATTAGTTCAAGGAGACATGTGCCTTTGCTGGGGGGCATGCCCATGGTGGGTGGGCTGCCTGCGGGACATGACCAGGGATGCAGGGTAGTCCCCTTTGGTGTGGGCTGCCTGCAGGGGCCGTGGAGGGTGTACAGGGTACACCTGGGAGGACCCACACTGTGAAATCACATGTGGAACTTCCCGCGCACCCCTGAAATACACGCGCCCAGGCTGTTCGCGTGTGGAACTTCCCGCGCACCCCTGAAATACACGCGCCCAGGCTGTTCGCGTGTGGAACTTCCCGCGCACCCCTGAAATACACGCGCCCAGGCTATTCGCGTGTGGAACTTCCCGCGCACCCCTGAAATACACGCGCCCAGGCTATTCGCGTGTGGAACTTCCCGCGCACCCCTGGAATACACGCGGCCAGGCTGTTCGCGTGTGGAACTTCCCGCGCACCCCTGAAATACACGCGCCCAGGCTGTTCGCGTGTGGAACTTCCCCCGCACCCCTGAAATACACGCGCCTAGGCTATTCGCGTGTGGAACTTCCCGCGCACCCCTGAAATACACGCGCCCAGGCTGTTCGCGTGTGGAACTTCCCGCGCACCCCTGAAATACACGCGCCCAGGCTGTTCGCGTATGGAACTTCCCCCGCACCCCTGAAATACACGCGCCTAGGCTATTCGCGTGTGGATCTTCCCGCGCACCCCTGAAATACACGCGCCCAGGCTGTTCGCGTGTGGAACTTCCCCCGCACCCCTGAAATACACGCGCCCAGGCTGTTCGCGTGTGGAACTTCCCGCGCACCCCTGAAATACACGCGCCCAGGCTGTTCGCGTGTGGAACTTCCCGCGCACCCCTGAAATACACGCGCCCAGGCTGTTCGCGTGTGGAACTTCCCCCGCACCCCTGAAATACACGCGCCTAGGCTATTCGCGTGTGGAACTTCCCGCGCACCCCTGAAATACACGCGCCCAGGCTGTTCGCGTGTGGAACTTCACGCGAACCCCTGATATACACGTAGCCCGCTCCCCCAGACCCGATCGCGTGTGAAACTTCACGCGAACCCCTGCAATGCACGTACCCTGCTGAAATCGCGTGTTAGACTTCCCGCGCACCCCGGTATACACGCACACGTATTTTTTGTCAGCGGGTGTCCGTGTTTGTGGGTACCCCTTTGCACGTCTTTTTTCCTGGAGGGCCACAGTATGGGACATTCATCATGGCAGTATATAGGTGCGATTTGTTGGCGCACCTTTTGGTGCACATTTCTTACAGCCGCATAGACGCTACCGCCTGCTTTCTTGTGGCGGTCGTGTTTGTGCCTGTGCGCTGGTTTGAGCGTGCGCTTTTTTCCCCTATTCTATTCCATGAATACGTGTTGTAGGCGAGCGTGTGGGCGTTCCGCGCACTTGTGCCCTGTACTTCCCCCGTGACGCCCACGTTTTGGCAAGTTGTTCCCCATTCCGAGTGTTACGCCCGTGTTCCGCCTACTTTTGTTGCGTGCGCCGCGCTATGTGCAATTTTCGCTGTGGCCTGTGCGATTTTCGCAGTGACCTGGCGCACGCTGTTAGATGGCCTGTGCGCCAACGTGCGCCGCGCACTTTTTATCGCACATCCGCTGGTTTTCTCGCGCACGGCCTTCCATGAATCGACGTGCGCTGCTTTTCGTGCGATTTTCGCAATTGCACTGCGATTTTCGCTATTCCACTGCGATTCGCACGTTTTTGCCCACTTGCGCCGCGCTAATTATTCCATGAATCGGCCTCTTAGTCTCCAACATTCTCATGTGCTGCAGTCTTGTTATATGTACTTTTTTTTAAACGAGAAAGGAGTGAATTGGCAGAATTTACAGCCCTTTCTTGTCAGCTACGCAGTTTACTGCAAAAACAGCCTAAAGCAGGCCACCATCTTTCATATCTTGTCAAGTCTTATCTGGTTTTCGTTTCCAGTAAAGCTAATGCAGTTTTGTGTCGTGTGAAGTTAATTAAATAGTTTAACTTGTCCATTTTTTGGCAAATACAAGAATTAACCCTGTATTTACTGGTTTTTACAAGGGTTCACAAATGACCACATTTTCACCCTTTTCTACATTTTCTCACTTAATAATGCATTTTACCATAATTTAAACAATGCATGCATGTGCATTTTCATCCATAGCTCATATTTATATGCTATTTTTCTCCATAATTGATCACTTTTATTTCAGGCTTTGTGCCAGATTTTCTCAACTCAATAAAAATGCATTTTCTTAATTCTTCAATATATAAACTAAACAAACGTACTGTACACAACACATAACACAATTTTGACAAACATAAGACTGGCCAGCCACAAATATTTCATTCTTCTCCTTAAGACCAACCTTTGCCTACCTCTAATTAATATCCTGATTGGGATGTAAATCGCCCTCTTTAAACTCATCTTTAACTGAGTTCGTAGTCTACGTCACCCGTCCATAGGGCTCTAGGAGCGACTTCATCTGTCACGTTCTTTAAAACGCAGGAAAACTGGGCATACTCTTTATCATGGCCTCTCCTCACAATACCTCTCAATTGCTTGGCCTCTCCTCAAGTCAATCACTCAATAACTCAATTGCTTGGCCGCTCCTCAAGTCAATTACTTAATATTCAACGCTCATCGTTCTCAAGTTACTTTACCCCACCTTCCCGTTACTTCTAAGCTACTATATTACACTTTCTAAGAGGGGTCCCCCAAAATAACTAAATGAGTAATTAAATAATTTTCTGGAAGACCCCTAAAAAATGACTCAGAATAATTTTTATCCACTGACCTCATCATGCATAGCAGAAATTGACCATTTGGTATGCTCAAGCATTCGTTTTAGAGTTACCTGACTTGTCTTATCAAAAATGGCTGACCAAATTACAAAATGCCTGACCAACTTATTTTTACTCAAAACTTGGTCACTGCTCAATTTAGAATCTAGTTTGTTTGATAATTTATGATAAACATGTACAATTTAACATATTCTCTACTGTGCACAACATTCTGACCTTACAAAATAGATCGCCTATAAAGCGCTTTTCTGAAAGGCACTATATTGCTGATTTTCGCAGTGTTAAAGTTATTGATCAACCCGATAAGTTATCTACATTTGGTTTGAGGGGGGTGGGGACTACTTCCTATATATTTAGTTTGAGGGGGGTGGGGGGCTTGTCCCTGTACACCACAATACGTAATTATCACTAAAAAGCTACAGATTTCAGGCATGTTGTTGGGAGCTTGGGCTGTTTGTATGTTCTGCACTTTATTTGGGTGGGCACATATTCCATGGCCTGAGAACACATGCCCAAAGAATTTTGTTTTGTTTTTCAAGCGTTCACACCTATTTGTATGTAGTGTGTGGTGGCTGTCCTGCTGCTTTTGCCTCTGACATTGACTACTCGTGGAGCTATACATCTTTGGTAATCTATACAGATCCAAGTTCCACCCATATAAGATCTAATGGAGAGCGCATAGCATGAGTGGATAAATTACCTTTAAAAAATAATTCAAAGAGCGTACCTGAAAGTTCATCAGGTATATCTTTACCCAAATTCTTTTCCCATTCCCTTCTAAACCAGCAGCTGTCACCCATCACTGTGCATATCATACATATATACATCCTAAAGATTACTCCTTCCCTCAGTATGGATTGGTTAAGAATCTTTTCATATTCTATACATTTTCTGTGTTCCTTTCGTTTCCAGACATATCTCGTTATTGTCCCTTTTAACACAGATAGGGAAACATGTTCCTCCTTTCCCTTCCCAGCATTCCCTGGAGTGCTACAGTTTTTTTATCTGCCACCTCAAAAGCTGGCCCACTCTCTAAACCCAATATCTGACCAACACTGCATGTTTCTAGGGTTTCTTCTACCTATACTGTGAGAAAGCCTCCAAAGAGAGTTCACTTGGTAGGGCCATGTCATTAATCCATTGCTGTCCGTATTATCCTTCCAAATCTCCAAGAAATACGCAAGAGTTGGTGAAGTAACTACTTGTTGGGTAATAATTTCCTATGGGTCCAAAACGTAGTTTGCAATGTGTTCCTAGAACCCTCCTGTGTTTTCAATCATGTAATTAACCAAGAGACCCTTAGCTGCCCAACTCTGTAATAGCATCTGAAAACCAGAAAAGCGTACCTTCCTTCCTTCTCTGGGAGTTTCCACACTTTCATATAGTTTTAGAGACTATACCACCAATTTGCCTGAATGAGATTCAGGAACTTGAGTATGACGCATCATACAGAGATTTTAAATCCTCAGCAATAGGTTCTTATTCACTGAAGTCATGCTCCTCCTACCTAGGAAATAGTAACCTTTTCCGATCTATGCATATCTGCTTTCATTGTTTTTCAAAGTGGTGGGTAATTGACCTCATATAACAAAGAAACATTTGAATATATTGTTTCCTCCCACGTATTCCACAACTTTCGATATCTCCCTTCCAGCGTCAGGTGCTTCAGAATGTATTTTTCGGCAGAGGGTGCTGTGTGTCATCGTGGTCAACTCGATGTCCCTCGAGGCCCGCCATCTTGAGGATGACGTCTTCAATGGTATAAATAGTATGCTCTGTGCCCATTTCTTCAGTTCTGTTTGTCCGTGATAGCTTTTGATTTGGATATGGCACGTTTGGTTTCTCACAAAACTTGCGTCATAACTTCAAGATGGCTTCATCATCTTCTTCTACCCCGAAGAGCGGGTTCAAGAAATGCCCCAGCCCCCTCGCGAGAAACAGCAAAGAGCCATGACCATATCGCTCCTTCTAAGGCCGACATGGAGAAAAACAACCCTAAATCCTGGACGGCCGCAAACCCGGTTGTGTAGCCTCCGACCCATTGAGAGCCCTTGAGGCCTCGAGTCGACAACAGGCCCATCCCTCATCCATCGAAGACTCCTTCAAGTCATGGGTTGAGTCCTTGGAGGATCTCATCGATGCCGATAGCTTCAAAGCCCTTGATGCCTTTGTGGGAAATTGAAAAAACATTCAAACCTCTTCCTAAGAAGGAATTTTTCAAGTCTCTGTCTTTTATTTTCAAAGAACATGTGCCCTCTGATCAGGACACATTACCTTTTGGGTTACAGTATGGCCCACCCAATGTCCCTGAGGCCCTCATTTCAGAGGAATCCAGAATGAGGGATCTATATGATAACTTACAATCAGCAAGTGGCCTTGACACTTCGCCAGAGTTAGACTTTGGAAAGCCTGATCCATCAGAACATGCTGAAGCATCCTACAGCCAGCCAGGGGCAAAGTGACAGAATTTCTGGGATGGGGCAGGCCAGCTCAACCTTTTGAGCAAGATGACTTCACGGACATCTTAGACAAGGATCATCAAAAAAAATCTGTGATTCCTTTCCATATAACCCTTCAAAAGAGGGTGACAGCTAATTGGAAAATGCTGGAGACAAGCCCGGCCGTAAAACCTTACTAAGAAGTATAAGCCTTCAAGCAGTGACCCAGAGTGTCTGTCCAAACCCCTGACACCGGAAGGCTTGGTGGTTCAAGCTGCAACTTCCACCTCTAGACAAGCAGCATATCCCACAATACCAGAGATGACAAGTGTTTCAACGCCATGGAAAAGAAGGTATATTCAGCCAGGAGTATGGCCTTGAAGTCAGTCAATGCCACTTGTGCCCTTGCTAAATTTCCTACACCTTGTGGGATTGTATCTCTATGGCAGCTGAATATATTCCTGAAGGAGAGGAGAGAGAAGGCTTTCTTAACATCGTAAAAGATGGGAAAGATGCAATGTTTGAGTCTCTCCAATTAGGTTTGGACTCTGCCGAAAGTATTAGCAGAACAGTGGCAGCGAGCACTGTTATATGCATATTTGCGTAGTTGAGGAAGTCTTGTTTTGTGCCTGACATGCAGTCTAGACTTCTCAACATGCCCTTTGACGGCACACAACTATTTGGCAGTAAGGCTGACGGGAGCCTAGAAAAATTGCAGACCTCAAAAGCAGCAGCCAAGTCACTCAGCTCTGCCATCAAACAACCACAACCTTCGCACCCCAGTGCACCTGCTTGGAGGGGTAGGTCCTTTTGTTACTACTCCTCATGTGGAAGAGCGAGAGTACTGGCCAGTCAAAGAGGTCAAAGGAAATTTCCTTGTGGTGGACGAGGAAGAGGTGCCAAGTCCACCCAAGCAATGGCTTCTTTACCCTCAGTCGCTGCTTCAGCCACCTCCAAACCACTCTGAGGCCTTTATTTAATCCACAAGAATCCGGTGGGAGTCAGACTCGCTCAGCATCTGCAAGAACGGCAGTGCATTACTTCAGATGCTTGGGCTTTGGAAACAGTAGCCTATGGTTACTGCCTCCCCTTTTCAAGAAGGCCTCAGAATCATCCCCTGGGGAGCCACTTGCACAAAACTCTGGATCCGTTCCTCTTACAGGAAATGTTTTACTGAAAAACATTTTCTTTTTGTAATATGTATTTCTTTGTCCCTTGTTATTCATACACATTAAAAGATATATATTTACTTCATCCAATTAGGCAGTAAAAATATTACTTTTTTCCTGTGGTACTACGTGCCTACTGGTCCAGATATATCCATGGAGCTGTAAGGGTGGAAGCGGGAGCGCTAGTTGTTTTCCCATTTTTTGTTGTGAGTATTTTCACTCCCTACTTTTATTTTTGGGGAGTATTTGCCAATTTGCAATGAGTAAAAGTACCCAATACACACCTTATCTGTAGGGCTCGGTACACCCCTTACTTTTTGATTCCAAAGAAGGACTGAGGATTGAGATTCATTTTGAACTTGAGATACATGAACAAGTTCCTCCGGAAGGACAAGTTCAAAATGGTTACCCTTTCTGAGATCCCTCAGGCCCTTCAGGATTGGATAGCGTCATTGGGCCTCCAGCATGCTTACTTTCATGTGCCTATCCATCACAAGCACCTGAGGTTCACCGTTGGCGGCTCTCATTATCAGTTTGAATGCTTACTGTAACAAGATTTATGTACGTCATTTGACACTATAACTGGAAGCCTGAACTGAGCAGTAAATAGAGACGTTTAGGAAGCTTTTGGAGAGACGTTTGGAGAAGCAAAAGCATTGAGAGAGGCGTTTGGAGAGGCGTTTTGGCAGAGAGGCTTTCGGAGAATCGGCTGACATGCAGCTTGGGGAAGCATTCTGGGAGAGCTGATGAGACCAGATGAGATCGATCTAGCAGGGAGCTTTGGCAAGAGACCAGACCACTGAGGGGCCAAGGAGAGAGGCCCTGACAGAGGCTGTGCAGGGACTGGCTGGCTGCAGAGAGAGCTGGAAAGGAGAGACAGGCTCGAGTCATGCTGGGAGCTCTTGGGAAGCTCAACCATACAAATGGGGAGTATTGCTGATTGAGTATGAAGCCTAACTGACTGATAAGACACGTGTAATGGGGAATTAGGACATATACTGACAAAGAGCTTTTGGTTTGATAGAAGCGGAGATCAGACAGGGATTGTCTCATAGAGAGAGTGTGATGTGTGGTGTGGATTGGAGAGGAATGCTGACTCTTTGTTGCTATTAGATTGCTTGCATTAGAAGCTGTAAGGCTTACATTTATTGCTGTTTGCACCCAAGCATAAAGGGTGAAACATTTGGTTTTGCTAGAAGTGTTTATTATGCCTTGCTATGCATGAATAAAAGTATTCTTATTGTTGAATTGATTCATGTGTTTTATGTTATTTCATCTTGTGTCTATTCTTAGCATTAGGGTATGTTTGTGTGTCCGTAGCATAGCAATTTGACAGTAACACAGTGCACAATCGCCCTGAGATACATTTGCAGGGGGCCAGAGTGGTCCACCCCCCATGAGATAGATTCTTTGAAAACTAACAAGGTGAAGGCAGAACACATTCTGCAGATGGTCACCGAATTCCAGAATGCCCAGCATCTTACGGCCTTTGGCTTTTTGAGGTTGCTCGGCCTCATGGCATCCTGTATTTTTTTCTCTGGTGCGAGAAGCTCGCCTGAGGATGAGATCCCTCCAATGGGCCCTCAGGTCCATCTGGTCTCTCACTTTTTCAGGCAAGATGTTAGATCTGCTTCAGGTTCCAAGCAGGGTCGCACACGATCTCCTGTGGTGGGCCTGCAAGGACAACATTATGAAGGGGAAACGTTATTTTTTTTTCTTTGTATATGGTTAATAAAAAACCTTTACAAAATTACATGTATTTTCATCAATAGTCGTCTGTTAAGAATTCATTCATCAAACAGAGAATTAAAAGCATTAAAACATATCTATCTGTAAAACAAACAATGTAAAAAAGGAATAATTCCTTATCATTCCTATAATAGCAGGTATTCCTATTTACACTTTACAAATTTCATTTGCATTATCCAGACTTTTGCAAAATGTGGTTCCATAGAGTGTTTAGAGCACTTTTTAAGCCTATAAGAAAAATCGTTACAACATATCAGATGCTCTTGCATCAAAACAATACAATTCACAGTATACATATATTGTCAGTATCATTGTGTACACTTATGAGCAGGCCATGTTTTGTAACAATTCTCTAAGTAAAACACATTTATACAGTTAGCCAGATTGTCCTCTATAATCCTTAGAAAACCTACAAAAGTGAAAGTTAGTGGGTTATGATTCCTTATCATCATCCTTTCCCACAAGAATTCTAAACAATGAACAAATTCTGGATTGACAAATCTTAGCAATAAATTTGTACAGGGTATTCTGAATTGGGGGCATTCCAGTACCAAGTTTTTAAGAGTTTCCAGGGGTTCTGAGCGGATAGGAAATCTACATTTCACCTGTTGCGAGCTTGTAGGAGCGCTTTCCCAGTACTTACAGCGCTTTCGTGTACGAAACTGATTAAATTTGAAGCATATAAAATACATTTGTGTATACATGCAAGGAAACACAGCCCAATATGAGCAACACAGCAATCTTCTGTGCGTAAATGTTGCATACTCTGAGAAAGTGCTATAGTTCTTAAGCTGGTCTGCTGTAGATAAACAGTCCATCTCAAACAATTTCTTCTTTGCAAAGGCTGGTCAATAACATAAATCTTCGTTGGTTACAGAAAGGGCTGCTAGTACCCTCTGCATATGTTTTTGAAATTAGTTGAGAGATTCAACACCTTTTGACTCCATTACCTCCTGCAGATCTTTGTAGACTGAATTATTTGGTGGATACAGAATTTGTGCATAATTCGTCATAGTTTGCCACACTGCCCTGCATGAAAGCGAGACTAAGCCTAATTTGTGGCGAAAAACGCAGTTTGGAATGGAGCGTGCTAGGTGCAAAGCACCTTTTATTAAACACCCCTGTAGCGTGTCCAGGACATGACTTAGATCGATCAAACACATATCTAAAGTGTAGATTATCACAGCCTGGACTTTCATTAATAGAAAGTTGTGCAGGGGAGTTAAGGAGAATCAACAGTATTTGGCAAAGATCAGCTTTAACTGGATAGCCAGGGGGTATACTTTCTGGTTGAGTCTGTCTTTCCACAGTTTAACAGAAAAGTTGCTGCTCAGGTAATAGCCCAGATATGTTATTTCTCACATTTGGTGGATTACCTCACCTCCGGTCTTCCATTTGTACGTCTTCACCTTCCTTCCTGCATTAAATACAATTGTGCTTGTTTTAGTTGCGTTAGGAGTTAGATTGTGAGCATGGGCATATATCTCAAACACGTGGAGTTTAGCTTGAAGGCCCGATGGGGTCGAATGCAGTAAGATAATGTTGTCAGCGAATGCAACCAGTGCATTCGCAACGCTCCCATCCTCATTGGATTTATTCCCATGCTTTGCCACTGTTTCTCCAAATTGCATAAGTACAGGTTACAAAGTGGTGCAGCTAGATCACACCCTTGTTTCAGGCCTATGTGTGTTTTTATAGGCCTAGTTGTTGCACCCTCCTTGGTAATCTTAACTTTGTATGCTGTAGAGTTATGAAGCATGGCAGTCCAAAAGATCAAAGGCCCCGAAATGCCTACTTCTGCCATTTTGATCCAAAGCAGGTCTCTCACTACAGTATCAAAGGGTGAGGACATATCTATGCTAGTTATGTAAACTGGGTATGCTCCTTTCCTTTTGGTTCCTGCCAATATATGTGCCAACACAGTAGCGTTCAAGGTTGTACGCATCTCCCTCCTCAATCCTATTTGGAATTTAGACAGGATGTTATGCTGTCCAATTAATCTGTCTAAATCATGAAATACTAAGATCGCAAATATTTTTACAATAATGTCTATTAAAGAGATGGGACGATAATTGTTAGGATCTTTGCGGTCCCCTTTTTTGTAGATGGGTACAATTAATGATGTACCCCACTTCTCTGGGATGTTGCCGGTCTGCAGGAGTATATCAAGGGGGAAACTTTCTGGCAGCCATGGCCGGAGATAACAGTAGTACAGACACTTCACTCACAGGGTGGGAAGCCCACACCAACGATCTGACTGTCAGCGGTCATTGGTCTCCATCAGAGTCCAAGCTACACATCAACCTTTTGGAGCTAAGTGGCAATCAGACTAGCACTGAAGGCCTTTCTGCCTGATGTACGGGGAATGAAATTCCTGATAATGATGGACAACACAGTGGCCATGAACTACCTCAACAAGAGAGGAGGCGTAGGGTCACTACCACTGTGTAGAGAGGCAATGCAGCTCTAGTTCTGGCCAATTCCTGAAGGAATTTCCCTATAGGCAGTTCAGCTAGCCGGGGAGGAGAACACAATGGTGGATGCTCTGAGCAGGCAGGGCACAGTGACCCACAAGAGGAAGTCCTATTCAAGAGATTTTCACCCTTTGGGGGAGCCCTCGGGTGGATTTGTTCGTGTCTAGTGTCAACCAGAAGTGCAAGCTGTACTGCTCCAAGGAATTTCCCCTGAACTGAGCTCTAGGGGACATGTTCATAGTGAACTGGGCGTTTGCACTCCTGTTCGTATTTCCTCCAGTCCCTGTCCTTCCTCGTCATCAGGAGGTGTAGAACGTTTGGGAAATCCATAATCCTAATTGCTCCGGATTGGGTCAGGGGGACGTGGTTCCCGGACCTTCTGGACATGTCCATCTGCCCTCCAATTTGACATCTGGCCTATGAAGCGTGTGTCAGCTGAGGCTTTCGCTACCACCTTCTCTCCCCCTCCTCCTCCTCTGGCTGACTCACAGCCCGACACAACCCTGTCCCTTCTCTACTCTTCTGCCTCTGATACTCTTGATGCTCTTGCCCCTGTCATGAGGATCCACTTGAAGTCCAAAGCCAAGTACAATTCCTGGTATGACTCCACCCTAGCTACACTTAAACTTCTCCAAAGGCAATACTGCCTCTCTGTCCGCACTAAGAAGGGAGCCCACATTCAAGTTTGTGTCTCTGCGGCATCTAACAATTCGGGCGAAATTTGCAAGGAGGTTGCCAACCCTGCGGCAGTCTCCACCCCTCCTCTTGCCTCCCAGGCTCTCTGCAATGCCCTTGCATCGCACTTTATCTCAAAAACCCAGGACATCCTGTCCACCCTCTCCTCCCCTGCACCTCCTATTCCCTCTCGGTCTGAGCTTGCAGACCCCCTCTTTAACCACCCCCCCACGTCCTTCTCTTCCTTTCCTATTTCCTCCCCTGACGAGGTCACTAGACAAGTCCGATCTATGAAAGCCTTGTCAAAACAGGTTCATCCCTGTTCCTCTAAAAACATCAAGGACCACATTGACACCCTCGCTCTGGCCCTTGATGATTTTTGCAACTACTCCTTTGCCTCAGGATCCTTCCCCTCCCCTCTGAAGCACTCCCTTGTGCATCCTCTTCTCAAGAAACCCACAGCTGATCCTTCCTGTCCAGCTAACTATCGCCCAATTTCCATTGCCCCCTTTCTGGGCAAACCCCTGGAAAAGCTGGCCATCTCTCAGCTTAATCTTCATTCAGATTCTATTGGCTGTCTCCATGACCACCAGTCTGGGTTCAGAGCGGCCAGAAGCACGGAAACTGCTCTCTTGAACATTCATGAAGATCTGCTCTCCAACCTGGACTCTAACATTGCCTCTGTCCTCATCCTTCTTGATCTCTCTTCTGCCTTTGACACGGTCAACCACACCATCCCGCTCAACTGTCTCCGTGATAAGCTGGGTATCACTGATCAGGCTCTGGCCTGGCTGACCTCTTTCCTCTCGGATCGACCCTCCCAGGTCCAACTGGGGTCCATCCTATCATCTATCTCCCTCGCTACCTGTGGAGTTCCCCAGGGGTCTAACCTCTCACCCTGGCTTTTCAACCAATACCTGGCAACTGTCGCCCACTGCATTGCCATTTTCTGCTCAAATTTCCAGTGCTACGCTGATGACACTCAACTCATTTTCCGACTGCCCTCAGCCACCTCCTCTCCCTCTCTCATATCTGACTCCCTAACTGCCATTCAAGATTGGTGTGCCACCAATGATCTTTGTCTGAATGCCAGCAAGACAAGACTGAGATCCTCCTCATCGGCACACCATCTCCATCCTTTTCCCTCACTCTCTGGCCGGCCTCCCTTGGCCTTCTTCTTAACCCTACCTGTGAGGCTAAGAACCTCTGGGTCATCTTTGACTCTACACTTTCCTTCTCTGCCCATATCTCTGAGGTCTCTAAAAAGTCAAACTTCCTACTGCACCTCCTCAGAGGTACTCTGTCTTTCCTCTCCTTCCCTCAGAAGCTCACTGTCTCCCAAGCTCTGGTTCTCTCTAGGTTGGAATATTGTAACAGCCTCTTTCTAAATCTACCTGCATCTACTCTCCGCCCTCTGCAACTTATCCAGAACAGGACTGCAAGACTTTTCCTTGGCCTCAAGCCCTGGGATCGTATCTCTCCAGCTCCGAAATATCTCCATTGGCTCCCAGTGGTTGCAAGGATTAAATTCAAAACCATCTGCATTGTTCACAAGGCTTTCTGGGGCCTGAGTCCAAAATACCTTCAGCTATCCCTCCGCAAATACCTCCCCTCTCAAGCTCTTTGCTCCTCTACCTCTAACTCCCTCTGGGTCAATCGTTTTTCAAAGAAACGAGCTGGGGGTAGATCTTTATCTTCGGCTGGGGCCTCCCTCTGGAACAGCCTCCCTGCCACTATAAAACTTGAGGAGAACCATCTCCGGTTCCGGAAGCACCTCAAGACCTTCCTCTTTGCTTCTGCCTTGGCTCCCCCTCTCCCCTGCTGATCTGCTCTCTCTTGGCACTGTGCACCTGGCCACCCTCTGTCCCCTGGGCCCAGGTACCTGCTCACACTGCCACCCTCCTGCACTGCCTCCTGGCCACCCCTTGCACTGGGGACTGTATCTGTACCCATACAGCCCCCCCACATTTTCTTCTTTTTCTGCACTTATCAGACTTACCCAGTCTGCTGCCTTAAACACAGCACTTGCCACTTGCCGGCTGCACTACCACTGTTTATTGCCTCCATTTTCTATTTATTTTATTTATTATTATTGATCTGCTCTCCTCTGCTCCGCACTTTCCATTCTCCCCCTTCCATGCACTTTTCCCCTTTTCCCTTTCCCATGCACTTGTGCCTTCTCAATTTCACTGGGCCTAGTAAGATCATTGTTGTGGTGTGTTCTCCCCTGTTCCCCTCCCTTGCCTAGTCGCGCTCTGAAACACTTGGGTATGAGCGCGATACAAGCAAAATATCATATTATATCATATCATCCACAAAGAGAGGACTTTCTCTCCTGAGAGCAGGGTCAGGTTCTCCATCCAGAGGTCAAGATACTCAACCTTCATGCATGCTTTCTGAGAGGTTGAGATACAAGGATTGGGACCTTTGGGAAGACGTGTGTGAGATTTTGCTTTCGGCCAGAAGGCCAGCAACAAAGTCTCTGGATCGCTGCCGTTGGAATAAGTTCTGCAGCTGGTGCAGAGAGAAGAATGTGGATGCTTTTCAATGTGACACACCCATGGTGTTATCATTCCTACTACATCTACCTAACCTGGGGCTAGAGATTGGTACTGTAAAGGAGTGCATAGCAGCGCTTTCGGTTTTTAAGCGCACATCTGAAGAAATATCTTACTTTAAGATGCCAGGATTTATTCCATTTGTAAAGGGACTTACAAATGTGTTCCCTCCAGTCCCATTTCTGGTTCCTATTTGGGATTTAAATTGTTTTAAAGTTCCTCATGTGTACTCCTTTTGAGCCTCTTCACTCCTGCCTGTTGAGGCTACTAACACTGAAGACAATCCTACTGACTGCTTTAACATCCGTCAGCAGGGTGTATTTTGTATTTGTATTTTATTAAAGCTTATATAGCGCTTTTGTCCAAAGCTCTGCACAAAGTTAAAAACAGCGGTACAAAAATATTGGAATATAAGAATATTCAAGTATCAGTTCTGAAAGCAAACAATCATGGACAATGCAGAAGATGATTTTTCAAAGAAACACGAAACAGAATAAACAGTGATAGATCGAAGAGATAGAAGAAGAGTATTCCAATCAAGAGAGCAAGAAGCCGGAAGGAACGAAAGCGAGACTGAGTGCAAGGTGGACATGGGACAGTGTTAGGGAGAATTCTCAGGAATGGCTAATTTCTCTTACCTATTGAGTCCCTAAGCAGCATATCTGGATTTCTAGGATTTATTTTTAACCTGTTAAGAATGTGAGACTGTTTTTCCGACTCTTACATGTGTTTTGCTGTGTGTGTTTAACATGTTTGTGTTCATAGACTGTGGAGCCTCACCTACTCCACAGGCATCATCTTTTTACTGTGTGTTACAGAGCACCTTCAGTGCGGTGACACAGAGTTGTCTTTTAGACTTCCCAACTCAGACTTCATTTTCTGGGACTGACTACTGTCTCCCAGAACATGTAAAGTTGCCATTGACTTTATTAGTCTTTTTAAATCCACAGACTCAGTACAAACCATCTTACATTGAGTACTGGAAAGGGTTAATAATGGTCCCTTTTCGTCTGTTTCTCTTGGAGCATTGTTTTGCTCGTTTTCATCAAGACTTGGCTGATGGCAGTGGTAACTACCCTATTTTTCCTACCCCGGTTATCTTAAATAACCTTGGTATTGTTTTAGGCTATCTTGGTAGTCTCGAACTTAAACCCGCTAGACCATATACGTTTTTATACAGTTCCGGCTGGGTTTCTTCGCCATTTCTTTTTGAAAATATCTTTCTTGTGTTTTTCTCTGCGCGCCAAACCTGGTTTGGTTCCTTTGTTCACAGTCTCTTTGCGGGCTTCTACACAGAAGCCCTCTTTAGGCGCCTGAAAGTCTGGGTAGGCAGGATGTGAGGGAGGGGCTTTAGGACCCCTGCCATGGGTTCCCTTGGTAACCCAAGTCACACTCCTGTTTGATTGGCTAGGTGACTGTCCGGCCAGGACAGCCACCCTGCTGTGTGATTGACAGCCAGGCTGTGTGAACGGGGGACAACTGCATAAAAAGCAGGTCTCTGGGTCTGGAAAGGCAGAGTCACCACTGGAACAAAAGAACCGACGAGGACCTGACGGAAGAGGACCCCTACCACGACTGAACCGCCCGGTGAAGCCCTGCTGCAGGTCCGAATCCTCGAACTCCAACAACAGAGAAGATCCTCCCGGAATCTTCTTCCCCTGAGCTGGTGGGACCAACCAGTTCGCCCAAACTGCAAGCCAGGACTCCCTCCTCTGGTCGACTTCGTTGTACAGAGCTACAGTGGGCCGGATAGCCAGGAAGGTCGGATCCTGCCAGACCCTCCAGTCTTCGTACTTCATGTCAGTCCGACAGTCGCTTCAGGAACCGTGAGCCTGCAGGAACTGCCAGGAACGTCTGCCTCAGCTACAGCTTCTCCATTTAAAGGTATTGTGCAAATCCGGTTGTTCGTTTTGTCCAGCCACAGTGAAGGTGTGTGAAACATTTTGCCAATCCGAGGGCTTGTCCTTCTCTTCTCTTTAAACTAACTTTTCTGCCGACCAACTTCGTCCGGAACGTTTGGCAAAGACTTAACCGCAAACTACCCTGAACTCTGTGATCTTGAGCAAAAGCCTTTTGTCCTATTGACTTTGGCCCTAAGCCTATTTGATTTGATTCCATCACTGTAGTTCCTCTTTCTAGGTTGCCCTGCTTTCTTACCTGTTGGTGCTGCTCACATTCTGCCTAACTTTGTCTTTCCCTCCCTGTTTAATTACTAGAGTGCCATTTTGCTCCCACTTCATTTTGTGAGCTTAACTTGTCTGTAAACTATTGGGTGTGGTGTATTAAGAGTGTGATTTTTTTTAACTGCTTTACTTTAGTGAAATGTTATACAACTGATGTGTAAATAAATGTATATTCTTTTACTCAGAAACCTTGAGTCAGTGTTTGTTTGAATCATAGTAATTGCTGTCCTTTGTGTAAATTTTGATACTGCTCACTTGCTCTTGAGATAGGTCTGGCTGCTCAGCCATCGCTACCGCTTTTACTCTGTTATACAGGCTTGTACCAAAGGTGAATTTGTACTGTCACTTGTAGTCTTAATTGTATGTGGTGTTCCCAAAGGGTACTACATATAATTCTACCTAACAGACAGTCAACTTAAAAAGACAAGAAGAACAAAGAGATCGAGAATAAGTGTAAAAGGACAGTAGAGCAGCAAGATAGACTGGAGTAGGCCAGAGAGGGATTTAAAGATTAGACAAAGAAAATGAAATTTAAGTTGAGAATGAAAAGGTAACCATCCAAGAGATGCAAGTGATACTGAAATAGAATCACAATAGGAAAGAAGTCAGAGTAAGCAAACAGAGGGATGGTATATGGATGTGAAAGGCACAAGCCGAGAAGAAGGGAGACCAAAAAGCATAACAGAACAATAGAAGAGTCGAGAGAAAATAAGAGACGAAATAAGCAGTTTAGTCACAGGAAAGGTGAGAAAAGAGCAAAGTTTGCGAATATTATACAGATGAAAGTGACAGGAACGAGATGGGTAAAAAAGATTAGAATCCAAGTAAAGACCAAGATTTCGCGCAGTGGGAGAAATAGAAAGAGTAGAGGGTGGAAACGAAATAGACGGTGGTGGAGAAAATTAGTTGGCAGCGAAAAAGAGAACCTCCGTTTTCCCGGCGTTGAGGTTAAGAAAGTGCAATGCCATCCAAGATATAATGACAGAAAGACAAGAAATGAGAGTGTGATGAATTTCATGTGTAAAAGATGAAAAGGATAGGAAAAGTTGTGTGTCGCCATCATAGAAGTGATGAGAGATTGCAAAAGAAGAAATGACAGGGGCAAGTAATGAAGTGTAGAGTGAAAATAGGAATGGACCCAAGACAGAACCTTGGGGAACACCATGCTCAAGATGAAGAGGTGAGGAAGTCTTTCCACCCCAAGAAACAGAAAAAGTTATATTAGAAAGATAAGTGGAGAACCAAGAGAGAACAGAATCCCTGAAACAAAAAGAAGAGAGTCCAAAAGTAAAGAGTGATCAACAGTATCGAAAGCAGCTGATAAATCAAGAAGAATAAGAAGAGTGTTTAGAATGGCGTGCTGACAGAAGAGAGTTGAGCACACACATTAACACATTCTTGGTGGAGTGACAGGCACGAGATCTGGACTGGAAACGAGGGAGAAGAGATGATTCATTAACAAAAGAAGAGATTTGAGAATATACCAGGCGCTCCAGAAGCTTAGATAAATATAGTAGAAGAGAAATAGGGCGAAAATTAGAGACCACAAGAGAAATAGCTGACATTTTCTTTAGAATAGGAATGATGATAGCATGTTTAAATGCAGTAGGAACAATAGATGTCGAGAGGCAAATATTAAAGAATGAGACAAGGAAATGTACAAAAGAGGGAAAGATTATAAGAATAAGATCACATGGGATTGGATTCATAGGAGCTGCTGTTGGATGGACTTTGGCCAACAGGAGTGTTACATCAGAGTTGGACACAGGAGTAAAGTGTGACAAGAAAGTTAGAGGTTTGGGTGGAGGAGATAATGTAATGGTATGGAAAGATGATTTAACAATGTCCTGGCGTAAAGAATAGATCTTAGAGGGAAAAAAAGAAGCAAAATCAGAAGCAGAGAGAGTAGAATTAATAGAAAGATCAAGAGAAGGAGGAGAGAGAAGACGGGTTAAAGTTTGGAACAAACGCCTAGGATGAGAAGATTGGGAATGAAGAAGATCAGAAAAATAAGTACGTTTGACAGAGTTTAAGCAGTTGTCATAAAGAGCATGATAGGAGAAATAAGCAGAATGATTAGACAAAGAACGAAATTTAAGCCAGCCTCTTTCCAAGCGACGTAAAAGTCCCAGCATAGAGCAAAGATGGGAAGAGAGACAAGCTTGGGCAGGTTTAAGGGTAGGCTGAAAAGCAGAAAGAGGATATAGTTGATCAAGACCGTCAGAGGAGTATATGAAAAGGGAGAGGAGGTCTCCTTAGCAGAAAGTGAGCTAAAGTGTGCAAGAGAAGGAAGAATATTAGTACAAGTGTCATGATAAAGTGAGGAATTGAAATTGCGTAAGCCGCGGCAATAGAATGTTTTAGGCAAGAGGGGAGTAGGGAAAATAGAAGAAATGGGAGAAAGAAGTGATACAGAGAGAAACTAGTGGTCTGACAGGTAGACAGGTAAGGCTGAAACAGAGGAGGCAGTGAAAGATGAAAGAAAGATTAAAGTGAAGAGCCAGAGTCATGAGTGGAAGGAGTAGAAAGTGGAGAAAATAAATGAGAATTAAGAATAGAAAGAAAAGGAGAAGTAGATGAAGATTAAAGTCACCTAATAAAACAAACGGGGTAGGGCTAGGAAGAATATGACAAAGAAGATGGTCGATATCAACATAGAATGAGCCAAGAGGGCCAGGTGGGCGATAGATGACGAGAAATGAAACAACATGATGAGCAGTAAAAATCTTGTAAATAAATTCAAAAGAAGTGTACACAGGTGTATCAACAGTTGAGGGAATAGAGGAAAAGGAGGAACGATAGAGGATGCCAATGCCGCCTGCGCGGCCGCTAGTACGAGGGACATGTGCAAAAGAAGACAGGGAAGTAGTGAGAGAAGCTGTGACAGTGGAATTATGAGGTAAAATCCAAGTTTCAGTAATACAATGAAAGTGAAAACGTAATCTTAAGAAAATGTCCAAAACTGCAGATGACTTGTTACATAAACACTTTGCATTCCAAAGGGCCAAATTATGGCAACAGAAGTATTGGTAAGTGGTGGATAAATGAGATTAGGATTCACACAAGTGTTGGTGGACTGATTGTCCAATTGTAGGCTGTCAGACGATAGAAAATTAGATATTGAAATGGTCATGAGAAAATAAACCAGTTGATGTTAGTCCTAAAACCGGGCAGTGACTTGTCCGACAGTACTGGAGAGAGTAGGAAAGCGGGAAGCAACATGGCTACAGGGCTATGGGCTGCGATCACGCCACGGAGAGCTGCAGAGAGCTACGTCTCACTTAGCCCCACTTTGCTGTGTCTTAGCCTGAGGGCAGGTTTATAAGCCACGGCGAGCGGCGTTAGAGCGAGGCAGGTGGGCGTGACCTCGTTCATTGTTAGTGGTTGCCTGGAAGCGACAACGCCAAGCAGGTGATCCTTGCAGAAATGCGCCAGGTGGGGCACACTAATGTTAAATGCTGGGCTCATGCACAAGCAGAGGGGCCTGGCCCTCGCTCGCCGAGGGCCAGGGCCAGGGTGAGTGAATTACAAGCCTTATCATGTAAGCCAACATTCATAACCTTTTACAAGGACAAAGTTGTCTTGAGAGTTATACCTACCTTTCTAACGAAAATAGTTTCTGATTTTCACCTCTCACAGAAAATTGTTTTACCAACTTTCTACCTTCCTCCACACCCTAATAAGGAGGAAGAAAGACTGCAGAAACTAGACCCTAAAAGAGGTCTGAGCTTCTACATCTCAGTTCTTGCTAAACTAAGACAGGATGACCTTTAGTTTATCGGTTACACCGGACATAAATTAGGTCTGGCCATCACTAAACAGATGTTACCCAGCTGGATATTTCTGTGTATCACAGAATGTTATAAACTAGCTTGGAAGGATCCCCCAGGAGGTTTTAAGCTCTCTCCACAAGGGGCATGGCTTCTTCGTCTGCCTTACAGAGAGGGGTGCCAATTCAGGACATCTGCGCAGCAACTACTTGGTCGCCTGTTCATACCCTCACAAAGTACTACTGACTAGACTCTGCTTCAGGCCAGGAGGCGGGATTTGTGAAGGCTGTCCTACACTCCATTCATGACATACACTGAAATGTATTAGTCTTTACCGAGAATTCATAATCCCTCCACCCATATTTATGATACTTTGGGAGTCTACCTAAAGATGAGCAATATGTGAGAGGACACACTCCATTCAAAGAGCAAGTTACTTACCCCTGGTAACGTTCTTTTGACTGGATGTTCCTCCCATGTATTTTTCATCGCCCCTCCCATCCTACCCCCCCCCGGTAGAATTTCTGTGCATTATACTTTGTGTTCCTTCAGCGTCTGACGTCTGATCTCGTTTGACCACACTAATGCTGGTTATCCTCTGGGAATGTCATACCGCCGAGTTCCTGGCGTCTATGGAGCCGCTGGCGACGCGGAACCTAGCTTCCTTCGCTTCGGCCGCGCCCCCTGTTTCCTGGTTCCCTTCTTTCTGATTCTGATTGGCTAGACGCTCCGCGGCCCGGTGTTTTAACCAGCCACTTCCGGGTCACGGACGCGTTGCAACGCTTCCGGTTTCGTCCGTAGGCTGAGTTGCTTGCTACCTGTGGCTTTCGTGCTGCCTTCTCGCTTGCTGCTGGTCGGGTCCTCGTACCCTGTCTGAACCTTTCTGTTATTCTTTCCGCTGGACCTGTCTGCCTTTCCCTTTCTCTTTTGGTTCGCAGTAATTCTCCCTTGCCCTCCTTCCATCTTGCTTCCCCTCCCACCTTCCCATCTTCACTTACCGCTTTTTTCCTTTTCCTGTCTGTTACTCTCTCCGCTCTTCCTTCGCCTACCTTCAGTATTGCTTCGGTGATCTCCCGTGTACCAGACTCCGGCCTGTTCCCCTGGACTGCCTTTGCTTGCTGCATTAGTACTTCCTCACTTAGCCTGTGTACCAGTTCCTCGGACCTCTTAATGGACTGCCTGTGTTTCTGAGTCTTCACTCCACGTGTTGTCTCCAGCCACTTCTACCAGATCTTACCTTATAAGTACTCCTGGTTCCACGTCTACAAGACACCCAACGATACTACAGGGGTTTTTTGTGCCTAAGGCTTTTTCCCCTCTTGGTCGATCCCGGGGGTGGGCCCCCTGGTCTCCCTTCTTGGGGAGCGCGGTGGCTTCCTTCCGGGGTCGTCCCTATCTTCATAAAAAAAAGGTGTCTACTCGAAGAAAAGAAAAGAAGGGTTCTTGGAAGGAAGAAGAAGGTGAGGAGTCGGGGGAGGGGGAGATTTCAGAAGCTACACTTTCGGACGAAGATATCACCGACCCCGGTGACAGTTTGCAACGCCAAAAAGAGATGGCCACCCCACAGCAGGTACAAGAACTCGTAGCCGCTGTACAAAGTCTAAGTCTAGAGATGCAGAACCTTAAGGCTGCTAACGCCACCCTTCAACAGCGTATGACGGACAGAGAAAGACCTTTAGCAGATTTACCTCCACTTCCCCTAGTATCAGGGAAGTTTGATGGATCCCCAAAGAAGGTTAAAGAATTTCTGGACGCATGCAATCTTCATTTTACCTTTCGCCCTCAGACCTTCGCCTCAGATCACGCCAAGGTGGGGTTTATGATCACCCACATGATCGGAAATGCCCTGGCTTGGGCTACCCCTCTAGTAAACCAGTCAGACCCGGTTTTACAGGACTACGATGCCTTTAAGGCCCTGATTCAACAAACCTTTTTGCGAACAGAGAGTACATACTTGGCCTCGGAGGACCTCCTTGACATCCGTCAAGGGAATTCTGATTTACTGACATACATCACCACTTTCAAACAGGTGGCTGCAGAGGCAGGTTGGCAGGAACAGGCTCAGTATGCCATATTTCGGCGAGGTTTAAGGGAGGAATTGAAGGACGAACTTGCCCGAATAGAAAGACCGGTGTCTTTCGCCGAACTTCTGACAGCTACCCTCCGAATTGACTTCAGGATGACGGAAAGACGTCAAGAAAAGAGGAAGATCAGGCTAAGCGTACCCCCTCCCGTGGAGACTCCTTCACCAGCATCTATACCCTTCCAACGGACAACTAAAGAAGAACCCATGCAGATTGGAACCACCAGAGCCCCACTGACACCGGAAGAAAGGAAACGGCGCAGGGAGGGTTCCTTGTGCATGTACTGTGGATCTTCATTACATTTATTAAGAGATTGTCCGGAAGTACCACCCAGAAGATCGGGAAACGCTCGCCCTCGGTAAACATTGGGACGCATTACCGAGGGGCTGCTTTTAGTCCCTACGCACCACTTTCTGTATCCTCTACAGAAACATCTGAGGACTCCCGGTTGATGGTGCTCACAGTTTCTCTCAGAGTAGGCCCCAAAGAAGTAACCGCTTTAGCACTACTCGACTGTGGAGCAGCAGGAAACTTCATGGATACCCATTGGGCAGAACGACATGGAGTCAAGAGGATAGCAAAAAACGAAGATCAAAAGGTGGAAGGAGTTGATGGCGAACCTTTGAGCTCGGGTTTGATCACTCATACCACTAAAGCACTTACTTTATCCATCCAACAACACACCGAAAGTATCACATTCGATATCATCAGAGCTGCTCACTTCCCTCTTATCCTGGGTATCTGTTGGTTACGCAGACACAACCCCTGTATTGACTGGTCTAGAAACCTACTTAGCTTTCAGTCCTCACTATGCAAATCGGAATGTTTGCCAGAACCAAGATTCGAGACCGTCAAGACCACTAATAGCTGCGAAGTCAAAACGGTGCACTGTCTTCCCCACTACCTGAAGGAGTTCAATGAAGTGGCAACTGAAAAGATACCCGTAGAGCTCCCTCCTCACCGGCCTGAAGACTGTTGCATCGATCTCACCCCAGGTGCATTGGTACCCTTCGGTAGGATGTTTCCACCATCATTAGAAGAAAAACAATACCTCCGAAAGTACCTGGACAGCAACATGGAGAACGGGCTAATTAGGCCTTCCAAGTCCCCTGCAGGGGCATCACTGTTCTTCATCTCAAAAAAGGATTCTAAGGAGTTGAGGCCGTGTATAGACTATCGCGG
This sequence comes from Ambystoma mexicanum, assembly GCF_040938575.1. Lineage (NCBI taxonomy): Eukaryota > Metazoa > Chordata > Amphibia > Caudata > Ambystomatidae > Ambystoma > Ambystoma mexicanum. The sequence continues at coordinate 727,852,880 of NC_090925.1, forward strand.
CCTAAACAAGGTTACCATAAAGGACCGGTATCCTATGCCATTGATAACCGATATCCTACAAGCTGTACAGGGTGCTACCATCTTTACCAAACTCGACCTGAGGAATGCGTATCACTTACTCCGGGTGCAGAAAGGAGATGAATGGAAGACAGCATTCCGGACTCCTTTCGGACTTTTTGAATACCAGGTAATGCCGTTCGGATTGGTAAATGCCCCGTCGGTATTCCAACGATTTATGGACAGACTATTCTCAGATCTCCTGTGCCAAACCACATTGGTTTATTTAGATGACATACTGATATACTCTCGTACACCTGAAGACCATGTGGAACATGTTAGGGAAGTATTCAGAAGACTACAGAGAAACCAGTTGTCGGTTAAACTCACCAAATGTGTGTTTTCAGCCTCCTCCATTCCTTATTTAGGATACATTCTGTCAGACCACGGATTCTCCATGGATCCAAATAAGGTGTCTTCCATCCTTGAATGGCCCTCACCCACCTCAGTCAAAGAGATACAAAGATTCCTGGGGTTAGCAAACTTCTACTGGAGATTCATCCCAAATTTCTCTCAAAAGATATTACCCATCACCTCGCTCTTAAAGAAATCTGCAACTCCATTTAAATGGACAACGGAGGCAGAAGACAGCTTTGGTACTCTTAAAGAAGCCTTCTGTTCAGCACCCATTTTACAACAACCAAACCAACATCTACCCTTCATTCTAGAGACGGACGCTTCTTCAGCCGCAATAGGGGCTGTGCTTCTTCAAGAAATCCAGGGTACAGAACATCCGGTGGCTTATTTCTCGAAGACCCTAAACTCCAGCCAAAGGAACTACTCGGTTATTGAGCGAGAACTTCTAGCCATGAAAGCGGCCTGTGTAGAATGGCGTCATCTACTTCAAGGAGGAAGGTTCCCGTTCACCATAAGGACTGATCATAAGAACTTACAGGTTCTCAAACAGTTCGAGTGTTACAATACTCGACAGGCCCGATGGGCTCACTTCTTCGCCCAATTCGAATTCAGCATAACTTACATCCCGGGAAAAAATAATGTTGTAGCCGACTCTCTTTCCCGCCGGTGTGATTACCTGTCAGAGTCAGAGACGAATCTTGAACGGATGTTTCCCCAGTCCAGGACTATCGGAATAATTTCTAAATTCCTTCAACAGGTACAGGAGGATTCTGGAGGTCGTTTTGAAATTGAAAAACACTCTAAAGATCTGGCCTATGAAATCAGGAACGGTCTTTACCTAGTAGGAGGAAAACTTTATCTACCCACTCCGGCTTTTCGTAAAACCGCACTTGTCTGGTGTCATGACTCTAAACTAGGAGGACACAGGGGTGTGGCTGGTACTCATGACTATCTTCAAAGACATTTCTATTGGCCTACAATGAGAAAGGATGTAGAGCAGTACGTTCAGTCATGCATCATCTGTCTGAGAAGTAAATCATCCCGAAAAAGACCAATTGGTCTACTGGAACCTAATGCTGTACCCAAGGGTCCCTGGAGCACAATTTCAACTGATTTCATAGTGGATTTACCTCCGTCTGAAGGATGCACCTGTGTCATGGTAGTAGTGGATTCATTTACCAAATTGGCTCACTTCTCCCCATTACCTGGCGTCCCTACGGCAGCCAAGATGGCGGAAGTGTTTCTCCAAGACATATTCCGGTTACACGGTCTACCTAACAAGATTATTTCAGACCGGGGTAGTCAGTACACCTCCCAGTTCTGGAAGGCCCTGTGTAGCAGACTAGGTATTGAAAGAGCTCTCACCTCTGGATTCCATCCACAATCCAATGGGCAAACTGAACGCTTGAACGGAACCCTGGAGCAGTACTTAAGATGCTTTATCAACAACCAACAAGACAACTGGTGCACACTACTCCCTCTAGCTGAATTCTCTTATAATAACTCCACACATGCAGCTCTGGGGTTCAGCCCTTTTTTTGGTACTTATGGTTTTCACCCTCGCTCCATTCTTCCTGTCTCGGGCCTTTCTACTAACGTACCTTCAGTAGATTCTTCACTCTCCCTCCTTAGAGAGACACACAAGAAGGTAGAAGAAGGCCTTAAGTCAGCCCAAGCCCGATATTGCATTCAAGCCAATAAACATCGTAGACCTGTACCAGGATGGGATGTGGGTACCCAAGTTATGCTCTCCACTAGATATTTACCTCGTTGGGTACATCCCTCCAAGTTATCTCCAAAATATCTAGGGCCATATGAGATCATACAGAAAATCAATCCTGTGGCTTTTCGCCTAAGACTACCCAATAACCTAAAGAGGGTACACCCTGTTTTCCATGCTTCCCAACTTAAGTCATTTCATGCTGATACATGGGCACGACAGGTTAGACAGACTCCTATTCCCCAGGGCTCCACTCGAGCTGAATATGAGGTCGCCCAACTTTGTGACTCCAGGTATCATAAGGGCAGGCTGGAATATTTGGTTAAGTGGAAGGGCTACCCTTCTTCGGAAAACTCTTGGGAACCCATCACACACATTAATGCTCCTGTCCTACTTCGCAAATACCACTTTTTCCATCCAGGGAAACCCGGAGGAGGAGCGTATAGGAGGGGGCATACTGTCATACCGCCGAGTTCCTGGCGTCTATGGAGCCGCTGGCGACGCGGAACCTAGCTTCCTTCGCTTCGGCCGCGCCCCCTGTTTCCTGGTTCCCTTCTTTCTGATTCTGATTGGCTAGACGCTCCGCGGCCCGGTGTTTTAACCAGCCACTTCCGGGTCACGGACGCGTTGCAACGCTTCCGGTTTCGTCCGTAGGCTGAGTTGCTTGCTACCTGTGGCTTTCGTGCTGCCTTCTCGCTTGCTGCTGGTCGGGTCCTCGTACCCTGTCTGAACCTTTCTGTTATTCTTTCCGCTGGACCTGTCTGCCTTTCCCTTTCTCTTTTGGTTCGCAGTAATTCTCCCTTGCCCTCCTTCCATCTTGCTTCCCCTCCCACCTTCCCATCTTCACTTACCGCTTTTTTCCTTTTCCTGTCTGTTACTCTCTCCGCTCTTCCTTCGCCTACCTTCAGTATTGCTTCGGTGATCTCCCGTGTACCAGACTCTGGCCTGTTCCCCTGGACTGCCTTTGCTTGCTGCATTAGTACTTCCTCACTTAGCCTGTGTACCAGTTCCTCGGACCTCTTAATGGACTGCCTGTGTTTCTGAGTCTTCACTCCACGTGTTGTCTCCAGCCACTTCTACCAGATCTTACCTTATAAGTACTCCTGGTTCCACGTCTACAAGACACCCAACGATACTACAGGGGTTTTTTGTGCCTAAGGCTTTTTCCCCTCTTGGTCGATCCCGGGGGTGGGCCCCCTGGTCTCCCTTCTTGGGGAGCGCGGTGGCTTCCTTCCGGGGTCGTCCCTATCTTCATAAAAAAAAGGTGTCTACTCGAAGAAAAGAAAAGAAGGGTTCTTGGAAGGAAGAAGAAGGTGAGGAGTCGGGGGAGGGGGAGATTTCAGAAGCTACACTTTCGGACGAAGATATCACCGACCCCGGTGACAGGGAAGAAGGCGAAAAACCTGAACTGAAATGACGGGTGCAGTGCATGCTATTTATATCATCGATTATGTCACCCTCGAGACAGAGGCCCTCGAGGGACATTGAGTCGACCACAACGACGCACAGCGCCCTCTGCCGAAAAATTAATTCTGAAGCAGCTGACACTGGAAGGGAGATATCTAAAGATGAGAAATATGTGCGAAGAACATCCAGTCGAAAGAAAGTTACCAGGGATAAGTAACTTGTTCTTCTTTGGAATCCCTAAATAATGTATCTTGTCATGCACTACTTGCATCCCTTCACTATCATCCCTCATGCATCCCACTATTGCATAATAAACCAGGGGAAAATAAGATTTATTTTTATTGATACAAAGTCCTCCTATATGACGGTAGCGTTTTCCCTCATCACCTTAGATAATTATGTTTTGGGATCTGTTAGGTGTAATAGGTCAGCTGCAAACAAGTTTATTTCTCCAGCATTAGATCTTTCATAGGTTCACGTGCTGTTTTAATATTCCCTGCCGTCTGACTGGGAAACCTCAGTAACATTAAAGCAGCTTCATTTGAAATGTAAGAACTGTAATCAATTTAGTGTTCTCATGGTGCAGTTTAGGATCATTTACCCCTCTGCCAACAGGCAGTATCTTCCAGTGCTTGTCCCCTACAGGCTATTTTAATATTCTTACTGCATGTTCAAGTGCCAGGAGTTCTCTTCAGGTTCTCTACTTTCATTCAATGATTTTGTACACATTTTACTACCCTCAACATTGCTTTTCATATTGTTGGAAAGCTAAGATAAGTACTTTTCTCTTCTGAGGATTGGAAATCCAACACCCATTTGGTGCTCCTGTAATGGGTACAGACCCTGTGTTTCCTCAGGGTTGAGTACTGTGGAACGTTTCTTCTTGCCCCACCATGGCTGATTCCAAGTCGAGGAAACTTTCATTTTTATTGGGGAAAGACACTCCATACCATTACTGGTCCCCCATGTTATTTTCTCCCCAGTTAACCCGACCCACCCATCAACCCCCCTCTCCCACAAAAATAAGTGATTTCCAAAGAATATTATGCATGGTAGGGCTTGACCTGCTGCTGTGAAAGAATGGCCCCCAAAAACAATAAACCTCCTTATAGCCCCTAAACCTCTAAACCTCACCAGCATCTTATGCTCCCTCTCTTCTGATTCTTCACCACCTAAATGGGTACCTTCCGACAATCCTCCCTAGTCGATCTCCCCAACCTTCCCTCCCTCACGAAAATCTCCATCCATTTCCCCCAACCATAGCATGCAAGCTAATGAACATCCCAGCCCCACTTATGTATTGTTGTCCCCCTTTCCTCCCTGAAGGTGCCTGTGTAATCATGGACCAAAGCCATCAATGTAGCCATTATAAACATTTCTCTAAGTTTCTGCAACCAGTCAGCGTGGACCGGAAGATCCAAGGTCTTCCACTTCTGAGATAGGGCTACTTGTCTTGCTGTGAACATAGCTTCCCACATTCTGGTTTATGTAAATAAATCCTTCTCTGCCAGGGTAACACCCAGAAGTAGCTAGAGGGGGTAAACTGGCAAATGCTCCCCTTGACTGCCGACACCCACCCCAGTAGATTCCTCCAGTATCCCTGCACTTTTGAACAGTGCCACCACATGTGAGCTAGGAACCCCACATCCCCTTGGGCATAGATGAGAGGCCCCTGAAAACATTTTAGAGATTTTCAATTGATCTTGATGCCATCCATGCAATATATTAAAGTTGTGCTCAATAGCCTCTGTACAAAAGTTCCTATGAAACACAATCTTAAATATCCTAAAATATCCTTCCCCCAATTCATTCCAGTATTTCTTTAAATGTTGCCAATTGTCCATATCTGCTGTTATTAGTACCCCATAGAGGGCCTAATCACGAGTTGGCGGTATCCCTTAGATGCGGCGGTAACGGTAATCCTGCTGCATTTAAGGGCTGGCCTGATCACGAGATCGACGCTAAATGGGTTGTGTCACCTCCAGCTTTTTCCTGGAGGTACAAATCCCATTTAGCGCCCTGTTTTCGGCTGTATTACTGTGCGATATTTACGCCAAATATACCCAATGGGGAATAGGGATTTACCCTTAATGCCCAGCCTGTGATCCGCCGCTAATAGCGACTGACCGGTTGGCGCTAACGCAATTACAGTTGGGTAGTATTACCGCTGGGATAACGCCCAACTCGTGATGAGACTTGAGTCTGGACAAAATTCCTTTCCGAGACTGAAGAGTCTAACACCTTCTCAAAGGATGTGAGTGACAATCAGTGATTCTTTCCCAATTTCTGGTCAGTGAGCATCCCCTTGAGGCAGAAGTTGTAAAAAATCTAAATCTTTTCTGTACCCAAATTTCACTGACCCAGTTATAGTCCAAAAAGACTTCCTCTCTAAACAGCTGACCTGCTGTCTCCAGGCCGGCATCTGCCCAGGCCTGCGACCCCTGGAAACCCTGCCGCGCAAGCCCCACAGAAAGACCCCACACCGATATCATGGGCGACAGCCTTGAGAAAAATGTACCAGAGACCCCCCCCTACCTGCTTCCACAAATGCCAAAGAACCCCAGTGTCAGGTGATCCCACAATATTCTTGCTAGAGCCGTACGGGGCGCACATAGCAAATCGCATACTTTTGCTGAGTGGGTGTCCATATCCTCTAGTACATCCAGAAAGTCCACAAATCGTCCCTCATATGCTCTAATAAAACGCTCAGGTGGGCCAGGAGTGCAGTAAAAAATTGGGTGATTCAAACCTCCTCTGCATACTTGGAAGAGTAAGGGTGGTCATCTTAAACCTAGTCCATGCCATCTGTAGGCTCACAAAGAAGCTGCTGGGAAGTTTCGTCGGTAGAGCCGTAAAAAGATATGTTATGTTATGTTCATTTATACCATGCACCGCTACCACCCGAGAGCAGTCTCCAGGCACTCACATGGCTCTGCAAGAGAAGAGGGCGGGGTATGTTAGTGAGTATAGGATGATAGGATAGGTTCAGAACCAGGAGGAACTGGCGTCTGTGTGAGTTGTTTTGCGTGTGAGAGTTGGTTCGATTCGAGGCTCTGCTTGTTGTAACCCTATGGGTAGGACTCAGCGCCTCAGATGTGTGCTGTTGCTAGTGTTGGGTGTGTGGGTCATATGAGGTTAGAGTGGGTTGTAGTCTTGTGCACTGGTCAGTTGTATTGATAAAGGGACCAGAGTCATGGATGACTGTTCTGTGTTTTTTTTGTATTGTGTTGGTGTGCATTTGTCTAGTGATGGTGGGTTTATGGACTATGTGCAAGAGTGTGTTCCTCTAATGTTCCTTCCAGAGTCTCTGAGAGTTGGTTGAGTGCAAGAATTAGATTTGTTCTTGGTGTGTCTTTGTAGTGTGGCTAGCCCCTTGTCATGTATAGTGGCGTTGGTTATGTTGCAGGAGCAGGAAGGGGGATTGGTTAGTACATTGGTTAGTTTGACAGTGCCTCTGAAGCGCAGGGTAAGAACCAGGAAGGACATTCATCTTTACCGCATTCATCTGACCATACCAAAACAATATTAACAGGCCCCACCTCTGTAAATCCCGTTTAACAGTATCCATGAGGGGATCAAAGTTGAACTCTGTGAGCTTCAAAAGATCTCTTGCCAGCAAAATCCTGAGGTATTGTGTTGCTGTCCTCTCCACCCCTATACGATTCATCTGTCACCTACTGTCAAGATGCGAATCAAGTCTACATAGTGCCATTATGGAAGATTTAGATGTATTGATTGTAGCATTCTACTGATGGTCAACTCTACGACGAATCTCGCCAAACTACAGCTGCTCCAAAACAAAGCCCTATGCCCTCCCCTTGGGCTCAAACGTTCTGATCATATCTCAGCCCCCAGATGCAATGCTCAATGGCTCCCTATTAAAGCACAGGTTGAATTCAAAACCATGTCTATTACCCACCACTGTGTTTATAACAAGGCCCCACTGTATCACAACAGCTGCATCTCCCAAACTGCACACGCACAGGTACTAAGATCCACTTCCAGCGTCTCCTTGCACACTCCTCGGTACAAGTCTAAAAAAGCAGGTGGTGTCAGTTTCTGTGTCACGGCCCCAGTTCTTTGTAACTCCCTGTCTCTGTCTATCAGAATTGAGCAATCGTTCTCTACCTTTAAAAAACATACTAAGACCTGGTTGTTTGAAAAGTATGAGTAACTTGATTTGTATTCTTCTCACTGTGTGTCATCCACGTATTCCTTACTTACTTACCTATGTACTGTACCAATGCCTTGATACCCTCAGGTCTGGGCTATTCACAAATGCAATAAATAAATAAACCCTGAGAAAAATCCAAATCATTTAATAAGAGAAAGCAACACAGGAATGGATGACACTGCATCCTCTAGATAACACAGAATGTCATCAGCGAACAAGGAGAGCTTAAACTCCACTTCTCCCATAAATTCTATTTCCCACCTCCTTCAACAGACTGCTTTGGGAGACTATCAAAGATGAGGAATACGCAGGAGGACACAATCCATTTGAATAACAAATTATTTACCACTGGTAATGTTCTTTCGACTGGATGTTCCTCCCACGTATTCCTCATTGCCCTGCCATCCTACCCATCTAAGTGACTATTTTTACATCTTCCTTCCTTTCAAGTCATGGGTCATACCCTTAACACGAGTGAGCATTCGGAGGAAAAAACTAAAACTGAGGCAACGGCACAGCCCAAGCTTCTTATTCCAGCACTGACATTGCGGCTAAGGACAGGACGGAGGCCGTCGAGCGCCAGGACTCGACGACGCGTGCCGTCCGATACAATGGAAAAATGTTTCCAAAGATGCAAGCAGACTTACGAATATATCAAAGATGAGGAATACGTGGGAAGAACATTCAGGCGAAAGAACATTACCTGTGGCAAGTAATTTGTTCTTCCATATTAATGAGGAAGTGGTACTTCTGATGTTTCTTCTTGCCCGTCTCCAGCAGTCTCTGTGCTACAATGTCTTGACGTTAAAAGGGCTCTCAAATTCTACATACATAGAACAAAGCAGTTCAGAAAATCTGATGCTATCTTTGTTACATTGGCGGTCAAAATTCGGAAACCCAAACATCTAAAGCTATGATAGTAAGATGGCTTGTGTCAGCCATTAACCATTGCTATGCATTACAAAAGCTTTCAACACATGAAGGTATTCACACTCATACTGTGAGGGCCAAGGCTGCTTTAGTCACCATCCAGTGGCATGTGTTATGGGATGTCATCAGCAAAGCTGTGACGTGGTCCACACCGACAGCTTTCTGCAAGCATTATGCTGTTGATACCAGCTGGAACTTATACGCTGGACATTAGGCAGTCTCCTTCCTTGAGTTTCTTATGGTGCAAAATCTCTCATCAGTATAGAGAAAAACGGACGATACATAGGAGTAATAAAAAGTTACTCCTCTTAGCGGCTACTTTACTTCTAGTCCATATTCCCCTTTCCTCAATCCAACCCTCCCTCCCTCCACTACAATTCAGTTAATTTAGCTATTAGAAGCCAATGAACGAGTAAAGGACTGGTGGGTGAGGCAGTTGGGCGGAGTCAGCATGGGCGGCCATACCTGGCACACCCTTACATGCTGTTAATTTAATGGCAACGGTCTTTTGCAGTGCAATAATAGGCTCTGGCATGTGCCCATGGGACAGACTCACCATCAGTATGGAGGAAAGGGGACTTTGGACTAAAAGAGCAGTAGTCACTCTGGTAAGTAACTGTTTCTTTTTACAACAAAATGAATAGTTTCAGTCAATGTGTGAACTTAATAATACTGCTAGTCTGGATGATAACGAAAATGTCCTATTTTCTGACAGGGGAATACCTCATACAGAAGGGTGATAGCATTTCCAAAATGTTCCTGATAGTCAATGGGAAGGTGATCGTATCCAAGCAGACCGCAGATGGCGGAACAAGAGAGACATTTCTGACAAATGGGCAGGCATATGGCGTGCGCTTTCTGTTCACCCGCGGACATGTGGAAGAATCCCTTCAAGCAGACAACTATGTGAATATCCTGAAGCTTTCGAAAAATGACTTCCAGGACATATTCTCCAACTATGAAGAGATTCAGGAAATAATTGAGGATAGACGTCAGTCATTGTTCAGTAACACCAAAAAGGATTAACTGTGCAACACAAATGTCCGCCACAAAAACCCATGAACTCAGTGTTTCAGATGCATTTCCAAATAGGAAAAATATTTTAGTATGTTCTGTTTTGTAGCCCTCTGCCAGACAAATTATTTTCCACTTGGGCTTTAATTCTATATACCTCTCTTTTCTGTCGCTTATCCTGTGCTCCTGCTCTCTTAGTGTGAACTCTGAACCTTTATCCTGGACTCAGTGTTATATATCAGAAAGTCTAAATCTTGATCTAGAGTTCACTGTTGTGTGTTTCAAACTCTGATTCCTTTGCTCATTCTCACGCTCGTCCATCTCAAAGTCCCAACCTTTACTTATCACAAGCTCACACACATCAGAATCCTTAGCTTATGATAAGTATTATATGTCCCCAAACTCTGAGCTAATTTGCTCTGCCCCTTCTTGCCTGTTCCAAACTAGCCTGGTTATTCCTCAGAAAGCATAAATCCTCACCCAAATTTCAGTGTTGTCTGTTCCAACCACTGAATCCTTTGCTCATGCTCACTCTTAACTATCTCAAAGTCTCAGCCTTTATTATCACATGCTTATGCATATCTGAATCCTTAGCGTATGATAATTCTTACTTGTCCCAAACTTCGAGTCAATGCCCTCTACCTCCTGTTGCACGTTTCAAAGTCTGAATGCTTATCTGAACCTTGCTTCTACCTATCACAAACTAACTCCTTTTTTGTGCTTGTTTGTTTCTATTCCAAACTCTGAACATTTATCCTATGAACACATTTAGTTGTCTCAAATGGTGCAACTTTATTGCATGCTCTCCCATATCTGAATCCTCAGGTAATGCAGGCTCTTTTCTGTCCCAAATTCTACACCTGACCACACTCTTATCCCTGCAAAACTTTTAATACTAATCCTGTATTCACTTTTATCATTCTCAAGCTCTGAAGCAACAGTCTGGTCTGTCCTTTTTGTTCTCTTATGTGCTCTTAACACTAAACCCTAAACACTGCTGCCTGCTCATATCTGAATCCTTAAGCTGTACCTCCAACTCTGAGCCATCTTACCAATGCTTGCTCGTATCTGGTCCAAACTCTAAATATAGCCTTGTCCTGTGCTTGTTTTTACCTGTCCCATACGCTGACCCCTTAGAATGTGCTCTTTTGTATCAGACCCAGACTTTAAACCCTTATTGTGTACTCACTTGTATGTGGCCCATACTGTAAATCCTTAGCATTTGCTTGTTTTTATATGCCCAAACTCTGACCGCTAGATTGTGCGCTCCCGTATCTGATCCAAACTCTGAATCCTTATCTTGTGCTGACTCTTCTGCATCACACACTCAGAAGCCTTATCGTGTGCTTGTTCTTGTCTGTGTGAAACTCTGAACATCATCCTGTGATCTGGTCTAAACTTTGAATCCTCATCCCGTGCTTGATTTTATGTCCGGAAAACATATAACCTGTATCGCAACCTTTTTCTTATCTTTCCCAAATTCCGAACCCTAATTCTGCGCTTGGTTCTTCTTGGTCCAAATGCTGAACTTTCACCCTGTGCTTGTTCTCATCTGTCCCAAATAGTGATCCCTTATCATGTGCTCGCTGTCATCTTAAAATGTGTATATGCTAGATCTCTTACCTGTCCCAAACTCTGAGCCCATAGTTTGTGCTTGATCTTGCTCGTTCAAAACTGACTTCTCATCCTATGCTTCCTCCTATATTGCAACATTATTATTCCTTATTCTGTGTTCACTCTAATATGTCCAAAACCCCTTATTATATGCTTGCTATTTGTTCCAACTCTTTATTCTGCGCTTGCTCTTATCAACTGTGAACCTTAACCTCTGCTTGCATTCATCCATCCCAAATTCTGAACTATCATACTAGGTTTCCTTCTATCTATAAAAAAATTTGATTCCTCATCCTCCAACCACTTCTGTCCAAAACTCAAAACCCTTACTCTTTATTTGCGTCCAGCTGTCCAAAACTCTGAAGACTGAGCCTATTCTGCATACTATCTGTCCACATCTCTGAACCCTCAACCTGTAGCTGTTTTTATCTGTCCAAAACGTGGACCCTTCATCCCTTTCTCCCCTTTTATCTTTCCAAAATACTTAACCCTTCTGATCTGCCTCCTCTTATCTGTTTTATGCTCTGAATTCTTAATCTGTCCTTGCTTCTATCTTTTTTGAAAATCTTGGAATGTTATTATTTTAATGAATATTACATCTTTTGCGTTGTTGAACTCTGCAGGATTTTGAAGTAACCTTTAGTATGCAACTCTGTTTTGTAGCAAAAAAAACAATGTTAACATGCTTGTAGCAGTGCAATAAACAAATGGCAGTCATTTAATTTATTACAGATGTATGAAAGTCAAATGTGCTTGGATTCGTGCCTGGAAATTGCAGGTTTGAAACTGATTGTCCATATATGCAATAATAAACTAAACCTGATATTGAGACGGTGGGCCTGATTCACAAAAGTTTGCACTGGAGCAAATTGTAGATGCCCATGTACATCCCAGATTTGCAACATCTACCTTATATCTGATTCTCAAAGCCCAAAATGTGAGGAAATCTGAAGTTGCCTGGAGCATCTGGGATTCTCTTCAGCAATTCGTTATTATTATTATTATTATTATTATTATTATTATTATTATTATTATTATTATTATTATTATTATTATTATTATTTGAGTGTAGACCTAGATTCGGAAAGCCGCAGAGCACTTTAAAAATCACAGGGAGGAAACAGGGGTAGCAGATCACCCTGTCTTAGGTTCTGTGGGGATTGGAGAATTTGTGGACCTAGGTGTTAGAGAGGAGCCATTCCTTGAAGATGAGCATCTTGATCTCCATTCTGAAGTGTAGAAGTGAGAGAGCGAGTCTGGTGTTGATAGGAGGAGGTTTCAGAGTCTGAAGGCATAGACAGAGGAGGACTGCCTTCTGGTGCTTCCCTTGTTGTACTGGCATAGTTCAAGTCTGTACATATCCGTACTTCTTGTGGATCGTAGGCCTCCAGAGAAGCTGAGTTACTCAGTATGGTAGCTTAGGGACTAGAGCGACAGCCTTGTAGATTGTGCAACAGGTTTTGAAGATGATGCACGCTTGCAGCAGGAGCCAGTGCAGTTCGATGAGGTCCGGGTGATGTGGTTGAATTTGCAGAATCCTTTGATGAGTCCTCCTGCAGTGTGTAGTACACATCTCTAGGGTGCCAGGGTAACCAGCGGAACGCCTTCCAAAAGGGCATTGCCACCATCCAGGTGGGAGAGGACCAAGGCTCGGAAAGCAGATCTGAGGTTCTTTTCTGGGTTGAAAGAAGGGCTTACTTTTCTGCAGGAGAGAAAGTTGGTGCCAAACTGCTTGTGTCTTCCTTGCTATGTGCTCTTTGAAGGAGTGGTGTCTATGATGTCAAACCCATGAGACTTAGCGCAGGTGGCCAGCTGGGGTATGAAGCCCTTGAGGTGCATAGCAGAGAGCCAGGTCTGGATGTCAGTGTTGTTGAAGGGGTTGAGCTTCAGGACCAATGAGACATATCTTGTGGCACAAATAAATTGCATTTACACGTGAGCATCTCACAGGTGATCCATGAGTATCCAAATTTGTTAAGGTTTAGGCCTTGAGAATCAGGTAAAAGGAAGCAGGTGCAAATATGAGATGCTCCCAGGCCTCTTTGCTCCAGTGCATGTTTTTGAGAATCAGGCCCTGTATTTTTAAGAGTGAGACTCGAACCTGCTGAATTTCAGTCTCTCCCAGCATGTGGCACTCACAATTAGCGAGTCAGGCCCAAATTCGCGAAAACTGACAGAAATAACAACTGCGTAGAGGATGCCCTTTTTTATTTGCAATCGCTTGAAAAATGCGCAGGTATATGTATTCTCAATGGTGACCTGCGCATTTCGGGGAAGCTGTGTTTTAGCACGTTATTGGGATTATTGGTATTGGGAAGGGTTAATAGATTTTCCCTGGTGTTCCTTTTCGAGAGGGTACCGTACAGTGCTTCTCCCCGAAGTTTCTGGCTGGTGGCAGTGGTTACTACTGTAAATATTCAACCGCAAATATTTCCCTATGGGCACTGGCGTAACAGGGGCCCCGCACCCCCTGCGGTGCGGAGGGGCCCTGTGACCACATGTTCTGGAAGGGGGCCCCACTTGGAGTAAAAAAAAAAATATATCTATATATATAGATATATTTTTACATTTTCTTTTTGAATTCACTCTGCATTTCTAAAGAAATGTTTTCTGTCACAGAAATAATGTCTTTATGAAGGCAGAGTGAATACAAAAGTCAGGTGGCTACCCCCACCCCATGACATGAAGACCCTAGGCTGGAGGCCTCCATGTCATGGGGTGGGGGAAGCCCTATGACTTCAAAAATAAATAGTTTATTTTTGAAGTCACTCTGCCTTCATAAAGAAATTATTTCCGTTATGGTTCAGTCCTTAACGGAAATAATTTCTTTATGAAGTCAGAGTGACTTCAAAAAGAAACAATGGGCCTCATTACGAGCATGGCGGTAGCCGTGCCTGTATGGTAGGCACAGCTACTGCCATGCTCGCTATCGTCACCGCCTCCCGCAATTGGGCAATAACCGGCCCATTACAAGATGAATGGGCCGGTAATTGCCCATTCGCGGGTGGTGGTATTGCCGGGCTCCTGATCCCCATCCTGCTCAATAGGGCAGAATGGGGGTGGGGAGCATGGTTGCGCCAGCACCGTTGATAACAGTGCCTGCGTAATTACAAGTTATGCTCGCGGGTGCCGCATAGCCCGTCAGGTAAGACCTGGCGGGCTGTCAGGAACCCGCAAGCAGAACTCGTAATGGGGCGGGACGGTATGAACGGTGCCGGTGCCTTACCAGCACCGTGCATACTGTCACCGCCAGGGTCCTAATGAGGCCCAAGGTATTTTTTAAGTATTATGGCTCCTCTCAACCCATGACGTGTGCATGTGTGAGTGTATGATGAAAGAGTGCACACAAATGTATGGGTGGCTGGGTATGCATGTGTGCGTGTATGGTGAAAGGATGCACACCGAAATGTGTGGGTGGCTGCCTGGGTGTGCCTGTATGGTGAAAGTGCCCACACTTAAATGTATAGGTGACTGTCTGTGTGAGGGTATGGTGAAAGGGTGCACACTTAAATGTATAGGTGACAGCCTGTGTGAGTGTATGGTGAAAGGGTGCACACAAATGTTTGGGTGGCTGGGTGTGCGTGTACGGTGAAAGGATGCACACTTAAATGTATGGGTGGCTGCCTGGGTGTGCCTGTATGGTGAAAGGGTGCACACTTAAATGTATGGGCAGGTGCCTGAGTGTGTGTGCCTGTGTGGTGAAAGGTTGCACACTTAAATGTACGGGTGGCTGCCTGGGTGTGCCTGTATGGTGAAGGGGTGCACACTTAAATATATGGATGGCTGGGTGTGCGTGTGTATATATGGTGAATGGTGTGTGTGTGTGTGCTTGTGTTCAGGGGCGCAACAAAACCTACATTTCAGGGGGGCTAACTTTAAAATGTTGGGATAGGTGCTAACTTCACGTGTGGTGGGGAGGAGCAAACTTATTATACAAATTAAAATGCGCAAAGAAGTTAGATACCCCCACACAAATACGTTTGCTCCTCACCACCACACGTGAAGTTAGCACCTCTCCCAACATTTTAAAGTTAGCCCCCCCTAATGAGACTATTCTAGTGCAGCTTCAATGTTACAAGCAGTTAACTCTCTCCTTTAGGTCTGAAAGTACCCACTTATGGGCTGCTGTGAGAATGACTGGTCTCCTGTTTCCGCTCTACCCTTCCAATCACTCCCCTGGCATGCAAGTACTAAACCCACATTACAATTTCCATTGCTTAAAAAATGTGGCATTTGAATGCAGGTACTAACAGTGAAATGACGTACATTAGTAATTGCTGGGCCGGGCCCTTGTTAATGGCAAAACCCAGGTGCCGTTTAACAACTGTGTCCTTTCTGTCCAGCAACTGCTCTGAAGGTCAGCCAGATCAAGTCAACATAGCCCACAATTTCAGTGGGGGGGTGGGGGGGCTGAAGCCCAGTCAGCTCAATGGTGTTGCACCACTACTTGTGTTTCATGCCTTGATTAATTATTGATAATCTTCTTTACACCTAGCCCTATTCTTCCTCATCCCAGTACTTGTGTATGAGGCAGTACTTGTGTATGAGGCACTATGCCTCATACAAAAGTACTGGGATAAGGTAGAGGTACATGAAGGTAATGCCTGACTTAGCTACCTGTAATCTTCATTACTCCTAGTCCCACTCTTCCTTCAGTACTTACCAGTGAGGCAAGGAGCCTCATACGTAAGCACTGGGACAAGGAAGAGGGACGTGGAGGTAATTCTGGGCCAATGAGCTGATTTTGGAGGTTGGGGTAGGGGATGGGATGGAGAAGGGATGTGTAGGGGGGGTGGGGTTGTGCAATAAATCATAATGGTTGTCCATGTCCATGCTAAGCAGGCATGATATGTGGTATTAGTGGCTAGAGAGGCATTTTGGTGCAGTCAGTCTAGTCATTCCTCCGTTTGGTATGACTATTTTTAACTGAGCATTTCTGATAAAGCAGTCCTGCTAAGTGTAATTACCTGGCTAGACTGGCATTTGGTTTCTGCCAGTCTAGCCGTTTCTTACTGCAGCACTGTATATTTTTCTAGGCATCTGTGATAAAATGATATGTTATGATATGATAAGTCATATATAACGCACCTGTACACAAGTGTATTTAGGCACAACAAGTCAAGAGAAGGAAAACTGAGGGAGGACAAGACAAATGATCTTACTAAGCCTTGTGTCATTCAGATCGTGCAAGTGCGAGAACGAGAAGTGCAAGGGGAAAGGGAACGGGAAGTGCAAGGGAGAGGGGAGGGGAAAACAGGGCAGCAATGCTCTGAGTAAGTGCCGCCTCAGCAGCGCGGCTCTGGGTAGTGCAAGGCGAACAAGGGACCGTAGGGTTACAGTTACAGCCCCTAACTGTGTGGTAGGTCTGGAGGCAGTGCAAGGGTGACTGATCAAGAAAGAGCCTGGACTCAGTGAGACAGAGGGTGCCAAGCAACCAGTTGGTACAGCGGACAGGTAGGTCAGCATGGGAGGGGGAGAGAGAAAGCAGAGAAGAGGAACGTTTTGAGCTGCTTCTGGAACTTCAGGTGGTCCGGCTCAAGTTTGGGAGGGTCAGGGAGGCCATTTCAGAGGGAGGCGCCTGCAGGGGAGAAGGATCTACCCCCCCACTCTCTGCCTGGAGAAGTATCTAACCCTTATGGCTCGAGAAGGAAGGTATTTTGGAAGATAGAGTTTGATGTAGTGCAGATACCAGCCCCAGAAAGCCTTGTTGTCAATGAAAAGGGGCTTGAACTTGATCCTTGCAGCCACTGAGAGCCAGTGGAGGGTTTTCATGGCTGGAGAGATACAGTCCCTGGGCTTGAGGCCAAGGATAAGTCTCGCAGTCCTGTTCTGGATTAGTTGCAGAGGGTGGAGAGTAGAGCAAGGCAGATTGAGAAAGTGGCTGTTGCAGTAGTCCAGCCTAGAGAGAACCAGAGCTCTGGAGACAGTGAGCTACTGGGGGAAAGTGAGAAATGGAAGAGTCCCTTTGAAGAGGTGCAGCTGGTAGTGGGATTTCTTGGCGACGTCCGAGATGTGAGGAGAGAAAGAGAGAGTGGAGTTGAAGATGACACCAGGAATGAGCGAGAGAGGAGAGTAGGCTGAGGGGAGCCTGAAGGAAAGCTGAGTGTCATCCGCATAACACTGTAAATTAGAGGAGAAGGTAGAGATCAGGTGGGTCAAAGGGGCCAAGTAGAGGTTGAAAACCAGGGTGAGAGGATAGAGCCCTGGAGAACGCCACATGTAGAGAGAGGTGGCAGAGTGAAAGGGACAAAGTTGGACCTGGGAGGGGCGGTCCAAGAGGAAGGAGGTCACCCACTCCAGGGCCTGATCCATGATGCCCAGGTTCTCACGGAGTCAATTGATCAGGATGGCGTGGTTGACCGTGTCGAAAGCAGAGGAAAGTTCCAGGATGATGAGATCAGAAGGAATGCTGGAATCAAGGTTAGAGATCAGGTCTTCACAGGTGTTCAGGAGAGCAGTTTCTGTGCCTCTGGCAGCTCTTCAGACAGACTGATGGTCATGTAGACAAGAAACAGATTCAGTGTGGAGTGTAAGCTGGCAGTTGGCCAGCTTTTCCAAGAATTTGGGAGAGGGGAAAGTTCCAGTGGCAAAAGAATGATTACAGAAATCGACCAAGGCTGGATCGTGTCAATGTGGTCCTTGATGGCTTGATGGTTCTGGAGGAGCAGGCAAGCACCTGTTCCGACGACACTGCCATAGATGGGACTTGTCTAGAAACCTTGTCAGGTGTTAGAGAGAAAGAGGAGAAAGGAGGAGGAGAGGGAGAGATGGCCAAAGGGGGCCGAGAGAGGAAGAGGGAGAGGAAGTGGAGATAGTGGACAGGATGTCCTGAGTTTTAGCGGAGAAGCGAGAGGCCAAAGCCGTACGGAGGGCCTGTTGAGGGAACAGGAGAGGTAGAAACCGCAACAGGATTGGCCAGTTCCTTGCAGATTTTAAAGAGTTTGGCTGTGTTGTTAGTGGCCGTAGAGATGCAGGCTTGAATGTGTGCTCTCTTCTTGATGAGTCTTATTGCTTCGACTGGCATTTTGGTGCAACCAATCTAGGATGTCTTAATGTTACTGTAATGTTATGTGTCTACACTGGTCTACATTGTACAGCCAGTTGGACATGTTTTCATTGTGGCATGGCATTTTTAATAGCAAAGCATTAATGTTCATGTGCACTGTTGGTGACTTGCATGTTTTGGATTGCAGTTACCCTACACAACAATTGCAAACACTGTGGCTTTTTAGTCAATTTTTCTCAGAAAGTGTGCTGTATATTGCATATATTGCATTAAAACTCATATTTATATCTTTCTCCTAGTGCAGTGTGTGGCATACTCCTTCAGCAACACGTTTGTGCATATTGCGCAAGCGTGGTAATCTAGGGCGGCCCCGAGTGTGGCGCGACTCGTGATTTGTTGCCGAGCATGGCTTGCAGGGGGGCCCCCAGAGCTTGTGTTACGCCACTGCCTATGGGATTTTCCCACTGTTCGAAGCTACCACTTTTTACTGACAGCCTCGAACATACCGCCAGTTTATTTTAATATTAACTTTAATCCAGTGTTTTTTTTTACCAGAACTTTAATAAGATTTCTTTCTCGTGTCTTTCTCTGAAATCTTAACCCGGGTCGGGGATCCTTTGTTCGTCCTTTTGGCGGGCTTCTGCATAGAAGCCCTCCTCTCTGCGCTACTGAGTCTGGGGTAGACAGGATGTGTGGGAGGGGGAATAGGCACCCTGCCAGGGTTGCCTACGCAACCCAAGTCGCACTCTGCCCTGATAGGCTGGGGGGTTCTCCCGCCAGGAGAGCCACCCCACTGTGTGAGTGACAGCTAGGCTCTATGAATGGGGGTCTTGCTGCATAAAAGCAGGGTCCTGAAGACTGGAGGACAAGACGTCGCCACTGGAACTAGAAAACCAAAGAGGAGAGAAGCTGAAGACATCTGCAACGACTGAACCACCGGTGAAGCCCTGCTGCAGATCCTCACCACTTTTCTCCAACGACTCGAGAAGATCTTCGCCTGCAAGAATCTTCTTCCCTTGAGCTGGTGGGGCCAACAAGTTCACCAATCGCCTTCCAGGACCTGCCTTGGTCGAATCGCCAGTGCCCTGCACTTGGAGACCGGATAGCCAGGCACCTGTCCACCACGACTGCGATTTAACAGAGCGTACCTTTTATTCGTTTTGGCAGCACCGCGGCTGGCTTCATCCTTGGGCAGTGCAGTAACTCGAGCCTGCCTCCATGATGAGAGCCTCTCTTCCTCTGCTGGATCTCCCGAACTGCAGGAACTGCCAGGAACTACTGCCACTGCAGGAGCCTCTTCCTCTTTAAAGGTACATTGTTCCGCCAGGCCTCCCGTTTCATTTGGTATCGCTAAAGGTGTCGTAAATCCTTTACTTACCTACTGGGTTGGCCGCCCCTATCGTCTAACATTGTCTTTTTACCTTCTGCAACCGCCTTTTCAAAACGTTAAACAAAGACT
This sequence comes from Ambystoma mexicanum, assembly GCF_040938575.1. Lineage (NCBI taxonomy): Eukaryota > Metazoa > Chordata > Amphibia > Caudata > Ambystomatidae > Ambystoma > Ambystoma mexicanum. Next base: position 727,872,618 of record NC_090925.1, read on the forward strand.
TGACTGCATCTACTAGAACAGTTTGATCCTGGGTACATTGCCTTGTACCATTGACTCTGGCACAGGCCTATTGACTCTGGCTAAATCTGTTACAACTGCCTTCTCTAGATTGCTTCTCACCTAGAAATGTGTTGGTGCACCTAAATTCTGATAACCACCTTTCCTTCCCCTCTTTAATATTGTGAAGTGCCATTTTTGCTCGGTTTCCACCTCAGTATTGCTTATGCTAAAGTGCTGCATTGCCAAACTTGTTTGCAATCTGCTTGGGAAGTGTTGCTGGTGTGTTACAGAGTCTAAACCTAAATAACTTGTCCTTTCCCTCCCATTTGACAAATTGTTAGAGTGCCATTTCTGCTTGGTTTACACTGTGCCGTTTTGCTCAGTTTTCACTCTTGCTCAAACTTGTCTACAATTTAAATAGGGAGTTGTGTATACTTTTCTTGACTGTTTTAACTTGCTTTGATAATAGTGATTTGTGTGTTGAACTTAAGAGTGTGTAATATAAATATATATTCTTTTTTAATACAAAGCTTTGGTCAATTTTTTCTTGTCCCATAGTACTGAGGCCCTATTGTGTAAACCCTGAATACTGCTCATCTCCATCTTGAGATAAGTCTGACTGCTCAGCCACTGCTACCAACTAAATCTGTGTGGTACAGACTGATACCAAAGGGGATTTATTGCATATACCTGTAGTCCTAATCTTCTGTAGTGCTCCCCAAGGGAACTGCATAGGATTCTGCCTAACACCCAGACCTTCTGGACATGACCGCCTGCCTGTCCTCCACATCTTCTTCTGCGGAGGCCAGACCTTCTCTCTCACAAGGGAGGCAAGGCACACACACTCAACCTGCACGCCTGGCTTCTCATGGGCTAAGGTGCAGGGATTGGGACCTTCTGAAAGACTTGATGGAGGCATTGCTTTCGGCCAGAAGACCAGCAGCTAAGGCTCTATACCCCTGCAGTTGGAAGAAATGCTGCAGCTGGTGCAGAGAACAGGATGTGGATTTGTTCTTATGTGTCACCTCAAGGGTGTTTTTCTCCCTTCTTCATTTGGCAAGACATGGGCCCTCATTCCGAGTAGGGCGGTAAGGGATACCGGGCACCGGTAAGGAGACCGGTGCCGGTAATCCCTTACCGCCCTACTACCGGGTCCCTTAGCGGGTCCCTTCCTTAACGCCTGGTCTGACCAGGTGTTAAGGACGGGACCCGTTAAGGGACCTGGGCGCAAATAATGGGCTTGGCATACGCCGGCCCGTTATTTGCGCCCTCCCCATTCCCATTGAGCCCTATAGGGGCTCAAATGGGAATGGGGAATGGTTTGGTAAATGGGGATTTACCGGTCCCTCCAAGGTCGGAATGGACCGGTAAGTCCCCATTGAACCAAATCGGAGTCGGTACCGGTATGGGAGGGAGTCATGGTGCAAATAGGGCCATGGTCTTCAAGTTGCCACCATCGTATTTAACTGTGCATTCTATCTTTAAGCACACGCCAGAACTTCTTGATCGTACTTCTCGGTCCTGTGATGATTCACCTACTCACGTCACTTCTCCCAAGGGTGTAGCCGCTTTCCATGAGGGTAGGAGGTGAGGGTGCTACCCAATACTCCGCCTAGGAGTGGTTTAATGCGGGAGGACCTCAAAGGGAGGGACTTCCCTACTGAGGGTAAGGACAACCACCTGGGTGATGGACGGCACAACACTCAAACCCAAACCTGTCCGAAACATCTAGCACCCTTCCACACACCTCCTCTGACTGACACAACCATGTGCTGTTGTAATATCAGGTGAATTTAATCAACTGAGATGAAGAACATCATCCAAGATATAAAATGTAACATCATGTCATTTTCATCAACTGAGATGAAAAAGATTGTCTGAAAAGCAAAGGTCAACCCCAATGCAAGTACTGAGAAGAGGTGGCCACAAGGAGCCATGAAGAGAGACTCATGGAACGAAAGAAAACTTTCTAGTGCTCTGTGGGGGAGTGGTCACCAAACAATGTTAAACAGATGAAGGACTCAGTGACGGAAAGAACCGTCCTGGATATGGGTCAGCCGAGAAGGAGAGCAGCACGGGAGACGGTTCAATCCGGGAGAATCAAGGATGGAGCAGAGAACGCTTCAGGGATGCCGAAAGCAGTAATCTACCAGAGACGAGAAGTAGGCGGCGAGAATCCTTTGCATGGTGGTGTGGAACTGGTCGGGAAAGTGACTGGAGGCTGAGAAGCAATGGTGTGACCTTGAGAAAGTGGACCGCGAGGTCCTGCACAATCCCCTACACTGCCGGCCCAACAAGCGGGAATGAAAAACCTGGAGCAGGAGCTGCAGAGACAAGGAAGGCCCATGCAACGCTTCTGAACAAAGCAAGATGGTAGGAAGAACTGGCACACCGTTCCGAAGCCAGCAAAGGTAACGTGTGTAACACGGGAATTGGTAGGGCCATAAAGCTCGAGAGTAAATACAAGTTAATTGGAAATACTGAGTGCAAGTTAACTGAACTGTAAGAGTAATCTTCCTTGTGGCAGTACTTGACAGGAGAGTGAAAAAGGGGAGGAAAGAAAGAGTTTGGAACCCAAGCAAGATAAGGGTCTGAGACCCAGAGCAAACCCAAGACGTATCAGAGAGAGTCGCCCTCAAGACAGTGGCAGAGATAACACACTGGCCACCAGGGAAGGGTCTGGAACCCTGTTCACAATTGCAGTGGTGAAGAAGAGCCCACTGGCCGCAAGGGAAGGTTCTGGGACCCTGTCCACAATCGCAGTGGGGAAGAAGTTCCCATTGGCCACCAGGGAAGCTTCTGGGACCCTGTCCATCGGAAACAGTGGGGAAGAGGAAACCAGTGGTGATATGATAAGGGTCTAGGACCCCAACAAAGAGACATTAAAGCAGAGAGGACATTTTCCTCATTATAGTGGCAGAGATAAGTCCACTAATCACAAGAGAGGGATCTGGGATCCTAAGAAGATTCGGACATTGTTGAAAGCAAGTAATAAAGCAGCAGTAGAGAGACGCCAGGGGAAGTGAGTCATTCTGCCTGGCTTTGTGTGTCAAGAGCAGTCCAATAGAAGGGAGGCATTCTCTTGGTCCTGTAATAGAAGTCAAGTTGGTGATGCCAGGGGAGGGGAATCATTCCCCCCTGGTGTTTATGTTTGAAAGAATATTTTGGTTAATCAACAATCCAGAAACAACAGAAAGGAGCAACTCTGCTTAAAGAAGGAACTTTGTGTTAGTTTACTCTTTAGTTTTATAGTATTTGGGATAGAAGTAGGTTTTTACACAGGTGGTTTATTTTTTGACAGACATCCTGACAGACACTTTTAGTATTACCTTTGAGGCAGGGAAACCCCTCATAGAAGTTAGGGATAGCAAGGCCCTCTTTTACATTTTCTGCAATAAAAGTCTATAACCGAAATCATGGCACCTTTGTGTTACTCTCCCCCTTCGACACCCTTACAATCGCTTTGATGGTGCGTTTTTTGACTAACCCTTCCCTCTGACACCCTTCATGGTACCAGCATGGGATTTAAACTTGGTTTTAACATTTCTCATGGCATCCCCATTTGAGCCATTACATTTGTGTCCTCTGAGGCTACTATCTTGAAAGACAGCCTATTTGTTTGCTATTTCCTCATCCTGGAGCATGAGCGAATTGCAGGCCCTGTCCTGTAAGCCAACTTTTACAATCTTTTCCAACGTCAAGGTGACTCTTACAGTGCGCCCTTTGATCCTTCCGATGATCGTATCAAAGTTTCATCTGTCACAGACAGTTTGTTGGCCAGCCTTATATCTACCTCCTCATCCATCCAAGGATAAAAAAAGGCTGAATAGTCTCGACCTCAAGAGGGTAATGAGTTTCTACATCACCAGGACAAGACGATTCAGGCTGGAAAATCAGCTGTTCATTGGATATACCGGCCCTAAAACGGGCAAAGGAATAAGAAAGCAAACCATCTCTAGATGCGTTGTGTTCCTGATTGCTAATCAGAGCGGGTAAGGGAATCCCTGAAGGCTTCAGGGCACACTCGAATAGGGGTGTAGCAGCTACCTCGGCTCTGCAAAGAGGTGTAACTGTAAAGGATATTGTTCAGGCCATGAGGTGGACCTCTATGCACACGTTCACAAAACCCTACTGCCTGGACACAGGGGGCCTCATTACGAGGTTGGCGGAATGGGTTTACCGGTAATGGTGCCGGTAAGCCCTTTCCGTCCTATTACGAGGTTCCCTTGCGGGACCCGCACAGAACGTCTGGTCAGACCAGACGTCCTTTGCAGGTCCCGCAAGGGGCCCAAGGAGCTAATAACGGGCCCGTTATTAGCTCTCCATCCCCATTCCCATTGAGCCCTATGGGGGCTCGAATGGGAATGGGGAATGGTTTTGTGAATGAGAAATTACCGGGTCCTCCAAGGTTGGAATGACCCAGTAATTCCTCATTCACAGACCCCGGACACGATTTTGGAGGCAGCCATAGTGCTAATAGCACCATGGCTACCTCCAAACTCGTAATGAGGCCCAGTATCCGCAAATGAGTCTCATTTCGACTGGGCTGTTTTCCAGCAAGTGGTGACCTAATCACCATGGAGTTCACTCTTTCTCTCCTCAGTAGTGGTCCTACTGCTATGGGAGTCTATCTAAGATGAGAAATCTGTGGGAGGACACAATCCATTAGAAGAACAAATTACTTACCCCTGGTAATGTTCTTTCTACTGGATGTTTCTCCCACAGATTTAGCGGCGCATGATAGAGCAGCCTTATATACGAATATTCTGCCTAAGTACCTAAACCACACCCAACACAGCAATGCAGAGAAAAACAAACTGACTTTATACATGCCGCCTAAAGAATCTAGCGGTGTGAAGCCTCCACCAGAGGCAGATCCGGTTGTGACTGATGTGATAAACACTCTTAACCAGCGTTATAAACCTAATGCAGAACTATTGCTACATAAGATGGAACTTGCAAAGGATATGGCCGGCTGGACTTAGATGGGCAAGTTTATTTACAGAGGCAGGGTTGTCAGGGGTTCAAACCTGCAAGATCTAGTATGGGTCCCTACAAACCGACACCACACCACAACAATAAATGCCCTCATTGGCTGGAACGAGTTTTTGCAAGCTGTCACGGATTTAAATATTCCGATTTCGGTCGTAGGAAATGTTGCCAAACGACACCTTCTGGATTGGCTAAAAACAAGGGTTCCCGCAACTCCTCGCCAACAACACAGCCCTTTAGTCACCCCTATAAACAGTCCCCGCCCTCCCAGCCCCGAAGAGGAATGGAACACCAGCTGGTTTAGGGAATCTTTACCTACCCCCGTCATACATGACTCTGAAATGTCTAGGCCACGCTGAAGACGCGACACGGCTATATGGCTATCTGAATAATGCTACCCCCATCATTGTTGAATGTATACGTTTCTTCTATGCTATATTGTGATATAACATTTTTTCTTTCTGTATTAAATATGTCTTTTTTTTATTAATAAATGTTTTCAATTCATAAAACCGACTGGTTGTTTATTATGTTATTACACGGCCCGCGGTAGCGGCTGTGTAGTTATGGTTAAGTTGCTAAACTCATAGGAAGAGCACTTTTTCGGCGGCTTATAACTGCGCTTCCACCGGATGAATCCTCATCAAACTTTGCAAAAAAAGTATGGGAGTACAGTCAGATTGGTGTGTGGAATGCACACATATGTAGAAAGAGTAGTTTCAGTGTGATGTAGGTCATTTGGACACATGCCTTGTGCCATAATATACCCTTGTAAATATCTAAATGTAGTAAGGTCTGTGCCTTTGCAGAATCACTGTGGAGGATATGGTGCAGTTTTCACAGCTGCATTGGTGAGAAAACACACCATTTGTGTTTAGGAGTGGTGTGCCTGTTAAGAGAGTCTTGCTTCGGGAGTGTAGTTGGAAAGTGGGTGATGAAAGGATTGTTGTACTGCGTTACATTTGCTCCATGACCCATGTACGCAGATATAAACATATGAAGCATTGTGCAGTAGGTGCGCACGCCATTGGGGATGGAAAGTGCATTGCAGATCATGTAGGGATTTTTGTAAACGCTGTACCATGTTGTGTTGGGAGTGGCATGTGTTTACTGGCGTGCACGGATGGCTACAGGCCTTTGAAGTAGGAATGTGGACATTGTGTGGAAGTAGGTTTGAGAATGTTGCCTTCTTTGGTTAAGTTGTGATAGTGATTCGTACCTCAAGTGTACACTGTTGGGAATAGGTATGTGTACTGTGGCTGCTAACTGACACAGAATGGTTGTTGATGACATTTTGCACTTGGTAAACTAGTAGAGGTGGCGTGAAGTGACTGCACTTCAATATGGAGTACGTTATTGGCTTTGTTGGCATTCATGGACTGAGATGGAACAATTAATGTACAGTATGGTGTATAGGTCTTAATATCGTCTACATTGAGAGCGAAGGAACATAGTGCAAGATAACACGAGTTAATAATCATTACACATGTAAAGTGTGCATAATATACTGTGCAACATACATACATTTCCAGCTGACAACATTAGGAACGCCCTTCAATGCACCCATATACAGGAGGGCAGGCAACCTGATTGTTACCTTTGGTGGAGTACTTGTTGAGATGGGCCACAGAAGTGGTTCAAGCTCTTACTGTGCGCAATTATACTGAGTGCATCGCATCAGTTACCTATGCCTGTGTGCCGTATACACCATCGCTATCGTCATTGCCGTCAGTGACTTTACTTGTGGACTGTCGTTCCTCACGGCGTGCACTCCAGATATTTGTTTTATGTGCGTGCCAAGCGTTACGCACTTTGTCATGTGAACACTTAGCTCTGTAAAGGAACAACACAAGCAAAAGCTAAAGCGGAAAAGCGCACAGTATAGGGCAGCAGAAGATTCCACAGTTCAGTAATACTACAGTGCATGGTTGGAAATGCTTTATTTTGCCACACAATGTAAAACACAACGTGACAGTTGGCTGCATTCACCGCTCTTTTATTTAGTGAAGAAGATTCAGTGAGCAATGGCATCAGTGCACTTTTGTACTTCTGCTTCAGTGTAGGAAAGTGCGAACAGGAGTACGTAGTGGTGCTTGGTGGGCCGTGGGGTAGAACACATTTACTTTGAAAGGTAATGAAGGTAGCATCTGGTGCCTCTTGGATGCCTCACAGAAGAAAGGTTTGCAGGTTGGTTCGGATAGCAGGAACAGCAAATGGATAAACGGGCCCATATTGGTCAGCCCAGATAACAGCGACGGTGAAGAAATTGCTTATGGTAATCTTCAAATGCTTCACCCACCAGCTATCTACTGGTATGTGGAAGGGTGGCACGCGCAATAAGATGCAACGTATCTGAGCAGAAACAGGAATAAGAGTACATGTAATTAGCCGGTATTAGTTGCAGCATATAGGACACAACTTTGCAGGAAGGATAATGTAGTGCTAGCTGCCTGCCAGATGGACCATGAACTGTGTGTTACTGCTTAGCGTCATATGTTAACCCACTGCTTTGGTGTGTGGTTTGTAGGTAGTACAATACCTCTGAACTGACCCTCATTTGGCGTGTGACACCGCCATACAAAGTGTTCCCTCATCCGCTAAACTCTTCCTACGTCTGTTCTCTTTAATGGATTCTTAACCCTTTAAACGTAACTATGTGTTCTCCCCCGCCCCTGTGGCTTCAGAGTTTGAGAGCAACGTAATACTGTGATTGTACACCTGCACACACGAAAATGTGTTGGAACCGTTGGTAATAGACGCTGGTTTCATGTGTTTCATTACTACAAAACTTCACAGTGGTAGCAAGTGTTGTTGGAACTGCGCCAATATGTGTCTGTGTGTCAGTAAAGAAAGTAAAAGAACAAGGAACTTAATGGGGTTCACCTTGGACTGCTGCACAATGTAGGAGGTGCTTTGGTAAGAAGTGCGTCAATTAAATGTGAGCTGTACATGTTAGTGTGCGGGTTGACCTCTGCGTGCACCTGTGGCCGTTATAACGTTCAGTACACTGGGGGTGTGTAGACTTGATAAATGTGTGAAAGGGCAGAACAGGGAATGTAGCAGTGCGCAGAAAGTGTGGTGTTTTAGTGGACGACTTGAGCTCCATATTCGTATTGCCTTATACGCCTGCATTTGGATGGGGTTGGGGAAGAATGGCAGAAAAAGAAAGTACAATAACAGTTGCAATTTACGTAGAATGGTGGAGACATGGCACTGTAACAGTGCATGTTTACTGCTGTTACAAAGCTCTGTCTAATGTACATAGAGAAAGTGAGTGGTAGAGTGAATTGTAAATATGCATATTGAGGAGGACGTTAATAAATGTTACGCGTAATGTACAAGTGATGTAAAGGTGTACTTACATCATTTCGGCAACATCCATGCTTCTATTGGGCAGGCGACAACTTGCACTGTCCGCCTTATGGGATCTTTGCAGACTACCTTTGGGGCACATGGACAGAGGAACTGCAATGTAATTTAGGTATGTTGTTTTTCCTTCAGTTCTATACAATGTGTGACCTTGGAGCTAAATATGGTATCCCCTGATGGCTATTTTGTAATGAGCGTGTGTCCTGTTGAAGGAGAGGTATGTTAGTTTCGATTTCCGGGGATCATGCAGGAAAAAGACAACGTGTTTCGATTGTAGCATGTATTTACAAATGTTGGTAGCATGTATGTAGTGGAAAATACTGGTGCTGTGCTTTGTCCACACGTATTGTTTGTGTGACTGTACTCCTTGGATTGATTGAGAATGAAATTGTGCAACACTCACTGCAGTGCATTTCGTCAATGCTTTTACTATGGTATGTTCCTTTAGGTTGACAGTGCGGAAGGAAAAACATTTTTTGTGCACTTACAAAGGTACTGGTTGGTGCAGGGGAATAAGGTATAGTACATTTGTGCATCAATGAGTACATTTTGACTTCACGCATATTAAGTAGGCATTTGCAAAATGTGCAGGTAGTCTGTGCTTTGGACTGATGGAAGTATTACTGCATTCGCACCATGCCGATTGCTTTCTAATGTATGCAGCATAGTGGCCTCCTTTGGTGGAGTAGCCTGTGTGGTAGATTATGGCTACAGTTGTGAAGGTTTTCTCGCCAAGTGATATGTGTCAGTGCGTGAAGGCAGTAAGTTTGCAGTTGTTTTTGGTACCGTCGGCATTGTAGCTTAAGAGCATTCATATTGCATATTGACCATGTGAGTGTATATGTAGCGTCAAACAATTTTCTAAATTGCACGACGTACACAACATGCTATGGGTTGCATTTTGCACTAGTTGCTGAAATGGAATGGAGTCAAAGTTAGGTATTGGTATTTATATACATGACGGATTTGTTAGGAACTTGCTCCTGAATGACATGGTTGAAAGAGTGCATGTATGTTTCCACATGTAGGAAATGTGAAAGATTTCATTTATAAGTATTTTTTTTTCTTTCCAGTATATTACACGGACCGGGGTAGCAGCCGTGTAGTTATGGTTACATTGCTTAACTTATAGGAAGACCACTTTTCCAGCGGCTTATAACTTTGGTTCCGCTGGAGGAATTTGCACGAAACTTTGGGAAAAAAGTATATGGGCCGCTCTGCATTTTTCTTCAACTTTGGTGAGGTTTCGTCAGGGGAGGGGGAGATATAGGGTGGAGGCAAAAATGTTTTTATCCAATAGACTGTATGGGGAAAAACTTTACACACGGCTACAGACCGAACGGGTGGACGGATTTGCACCAACTTTGCAGCAGGAGCGGGGGCCTGGGTGACAAAGTGTGGTTTTGTGTGTTTGGTGGGAATCCGACCAGTACTTTTGTTGCAAACAACTCAAATGTACGTCTCTAATGCCGACACATTTCCCAGTTCGCTCCACGGATCGAAGTGTCATTCGCTTCCGGTATGGCATGCTGCCGGAGAACTTTGGATGCAGCGGTGGTTGGCTGGAGGGAAGCGTGCTCTGCCTCAACATTTGTGACAAATAGTGCGTTGGTGTATCGCAGAACAGGACACCGGCGGAAGGCTCTGCAAAATATGCTGTACATCATGTGTTGGCCGCAAGAAGGGAGTGAAAGGGTGGGGGAGTGAGAAGTGGTTAATGTGACATAAGTAAATAGGGGGAAGAAGATGGAGGTGTGGCTGCAGTATTAGTGTGTATTGCATCAATTCGCATGTACCTAGACAGTCGACTGCTTTGTGTGGTGATTGGAGGCAGCTGTCGTAATGGGCCGATAGCGTCTGCCATGACCAGTCTGCGGTCACCTCTTTCCCATGTGAGTGGTGGCAGGTGAATTTCAAAAGGGGAGCACATTTTACATGGCATAGGCTGGGCCTGAGGGCGGGTGTCTGTTCTATGCAGATGGATTGCGGCATTTGGGCACATGGTGCCATGCATGGGTGCATGAAGTTGCGGGGTGGTCTGTTGAAGGATTGCACTATTGGGTGCACGTCAGGAGGCCATGCACTCACAAGCCTAGGGCTTCGGTTTATGCACTGTAGCAATGAATGTGTAACTATGCATGTGGTAGAGGAGGGTGATTGCATAGTATGGTGTGTGCAGATTGGTTGGGGAAGGGCCAATGCTGCGAACATTATGTTGGTAGGTTGGCAGTGACACAATACTTTGTGAATGGGAGTGGATACGTACATAGTATGTTAATGAAAGTGCAGAGGGGTGCTGGAAAAAGTATTTAATTTGTACATTATGGTAACTGTTGGAATTCTTTCCTACATAGCTCCATGGCGGTGCGCAGGTTGGGTAGGAGTGTTGGTGGCAGTGCTGTGTATGTCTATTGTTGTAGTTGGTGACATGGCGACATGTATGGTGGTATTGCATTGCGGTGGGTGTGTGCAAGGCCTACACTATTGGGTGCATGGCCGAAGGCCGTAGGCAGTAGGCCATGCGCTCAAGAGCCTAGGGTATGAGCACAGCCGTGGCAGTAATGCATTGTTGACTCTGCTTCTGTTAGAGGGTGGCGACTTGCACAGAATGGACGTGGACCACATTTGAGACGCAATAGAGTAGGAGAAGTGAGCTGCCATGCATGTATGTTTGGTTTCGCAAGTCAGGTGACTGATAGAACATGGTGAAGTTTTTGATGTGTGCTTGGAGATATTGCTGTGAAAAGGTATGCAGTGTGGCTACTGGGTGCAGTGTGTGAACATTCTCAGTATGGTAGAGAGTATGGTTGAAGGGCTGCTTATATGTGCTTGGATAGTGTGGTGTGTGAGAATGATTGTAGTATGGCCATTGTTGTGAGCATTTTGTGGTTTGCTTGGTAGTGACACAATAGTGTCACAGTGGAAGTGGATAACAGAGTAGTATGTGAATGAAAGGGCGCAGGGCTGCCGGACACACTGCATTGTGTGTACATTATGGTAACTGTTGCATTTAACGGTGTGCATATGCATTGCTGTGTGGAGGTTGGGTAGGAGTGCTGGTGGCAGTGGTGCATGTGTGCATAGTGGTAGTTGGTGAAATGCTGACATGAGTGGTTGCATTATAGTGCAGGGAATGTGTGCAAGGAGAACACTTACTGCAGCAATGCAGGTTTCATAATGCTTTAGGCACATGGTGGTGATGTTTGGTGAATGGGTGTGAAGCAAGTTGTGGACGTGCTACAGCAGCAGAAGTGAATTGGAAAGGGTGTATTTTGAGTTCCATGGTTGTGGTGATAGTTGCACTATTCTCAAATCGGCTTAATCCACAGTGGGGGATTCACAACCTCTAATCCATGGAGAAGTACTTATATTATACAAAAAGAAGTTCAATTATACAAAAAGAAGTGGTGATTGTTGCAAGATGCTACAGCATTTGGTGTATGCCAGGAGATGGTGCAGTGAGAAGTTGTGTAGTGCGGCCACAGGGTGCAATGTTTATGTAATGTGAGTATGGAAAAGGGTGTGGCTGAAGTGCAGCTTATATGTGCTTGGTTACTGTGCTGTGCGCAGATTTATTGAAGTAGGCCTAATGTTATGAAGTTGTTGTGCACAGGGTGGCAGTGACACAATAATTATTGAATTGCAGTGGGTAGGGGTGGTTCAGGCTGCGGTATGTTTGTGATTCTGCTCTTTGTGACACTTTTTCGTGAATGGGTGTTTTGTGGTGTGGGCGAGTTGGGTAGAAGTGGCGCTACGTATGTTACGTTTGTGTACAATGTTAGGTGGCCACATGGTTGCATGCATGGATCCATAGTGTTGTGCTGGGTGTGGAAAGGGCTGCACTTTTGTGTACATGGACAAAGGTGTGGTGGGTGCACCTCAGGATCTTTGTGCAGTTTCTGGGCAGGAGGATTTGGAATCAAACGGAACATGTACTGAGAGTGTGTAACGGTGCATATGGCCTGGTGTACAGAAATGACAGTGAGCAATGCAGAGGTCTTGTAAGTGATTGCTGCATGCGTGTGTGAACATTTGACAGCACCCAGTGGGGGAGTGCTGTAAAAATGCCTGTGCAAAGGGAAGAAGTATTGTGTGTGCGTTACTGGGCCGTGGCCCTGATTGTAGATCGGAAAGCGCGCGTGGCACAATCTGCCATTATGAGCATGGTGAACATGGCAATGGAATTGTGGGAAATAGGCAATTAGGTGTGTTGGGTGTGGTGCACAGAAAGGGCTGGTACCAATTCGTCCCAATACTGTCTAGTGAGTTTGGTGGAGATGGAGAATCCACAGTGCTTATCATGGGTGATACCTTTGTGAGCCATCTACAGAGGTGTTGTGTGCAAAGAGCCGTTGCTGCTAATTTGGGGTTGGAAGGATTGGACACTTTCTGGGGCTGTCAGGGTGACTGCAGTTTTGGTGGGATGGTTCGCCTTTGCAGATATGTGGCCTCCGTCACGCACCTTGACTTTTTAGCCGTGCACTATGGAAGTTTGCACTTGGAGTACATGTCGTAGGGATGTTAAATTCGTCTCCTGAAGAGGTTGCTGAATGCAATGATGTGGATTTTTCGTATTGCCAATGTTGTTTTCTCATTTGTAATACCAAGAGGAGTGTGGGTCCATGACGGTGTACATTGTCCCTAGCCAGAGGTCGGCAGGCATGTTATAAACAGAATTATGCGTGAATTTATGCAGACTGCTGGCATGTTCTCCATCCACTACGAGATCATGACGTCCAAAAATATGCAGTGGTTCAGTAGAAATGGCATTTATTTCAGCGCCATTGCCAATGCTGTTGTCTTTTACACTGTGCAAGTATTCAGCACAATGAGGTACAAATGTGAGGAGAGGGAAACAGAAACGCTTGTTAAAGGCATGGTCTAGTAAAATGTTTTATTGTCCCTACGGGTTGGCCATGTTTTTTTAAGCCTAAGTGGCTCGATTTTAGAAAACTTTCCTATGGACCTTACCTGAGTTTTCGTCCATTAAACGCACGCGAAAACAAGCACTAGGGAGCCGCCATTTTCTGATAATCCTATCTTTTCCTCGATCGCCCTGGCTGACCTGCTTTTGCGGCACTAAATCAATTCCCCCGCCCCTGAGCCTGACATTATCAAAACATTCATATTCCCCGCCTCTCCCCGTGACGTTACTGTGCTGCGTAGGCAAACGCGCCCAGTCGTCTTCTGCGCGACTCCACACAGAACCCAGAAACCAACACAGATCAACTCACAACACAGCGCGCCACAATTCGGAATATGAAACTGTACTTTAAAATGAAACAGCAACACGGTACATTTGGTAAAGTACATTTATTTGACATTAAATGTTTAGAGAATATTCAGCAATTGACATATGAACTCCGGAAGCCATTTATTTTCTTTTATCTGTATCCGCAATAACTGTTCCGTTTCATCTTGAGTCACGCGCTGTTCCTTTATGGTACACAGGGTGTTCATTTTCGTAAAAAGAATCACTTTGGAAGCACGGTGAACCGCAAGGCCGTTCCATCAACTAGGCACTAGTCCAGCCTAAAGGTTGATATGTTGCTTCTAGCCTCTAGTACAGCGTAAGGGCATGTGGGCCCTTGGCGATCGTCCCATAATATGGTGATCGTGCTCCAGTTGTTGACACGAAGCTGCAGGTGTCTGCTGAAGAACCCATCCGCCGGTGTCTCAAACAGATGGCAGTGGCAGAAAGGGATCAAATACCTGTTATGAAAACAAAAAAATGATAATTAGTCTCGCTAGCCGAACTTCATTAATATTACTCATTTTATTTATTACGGCCGATCAGAAACTATTTGCTTGCAAGGATAGTTCAATGGAGTATGTTTGTCTCTAAAAATCAATGCGAAAAGTAACGAGATAAATTGAGGCCAACACACAATGATAAACGACAGTCTACATGCGTGAGGAATGATATGATATATGATATGGCATTTGTAACGCGCCTATACTCAAGTGTTTCAGGCGTGACGAGGCAGGTGGGGAACAAGGGCAGACAGACAACGATCCTACTAGGCCAGGTGTCTTTCTGATCGCGCATGGGGAAGGGCTGTACATGGTTAGTTGAATACAAATTAAATAATAGGGCCAGCTGGTGGCAAGTGCAAGGTAAATGCCGGGAGAAGGGGCTGAAGGATACAGAGACAGTCCCGTAGTGCAGGGAAAAGTGGCTGGGCCAAGGACCGAGATCGGTGAGACCAGTGGACCTGCATGCCCATGTGCCCACTACGAACAGTTTTACTTGCTTTTCCTAGCTCTTCATTCATTCATTTATTCATGCATCCATTCATTAAATCTTCATTCCGGTATAAAAGCGTGTAAAGATTTACTTACATTATATTTGAAATTTCCATTGTGTCTCTTCATAATGCAGTCTGTAAAACGGACCGTGCTCTTGACAATGATTTTTCGTATACTGACCTAAAACTGAAACTCGGTCTAGTTTCTGAATTTTCTGCCTTATCGTCTCTTACGTTATTGCGCACTCCCTTCAAATGTAGTTCTTTCGGCATGGTCCCTGTCTCAAGGTCAAAAAACAATAGACCCTTCCAGTGCGACTTGTGGGCCTCATCTGGGCGCTGTCCTTCGCATTCTTTATTTGCAACATCACGTAGTATAGGCATCTGTGAGAACTTGAAGTTTAGAATCCGTCTGTGTAGTGCGCCTCAATGTGCAAATGCGAACTGGCTTCTCTCCCAAATGCCACGGCCCGCTTGGCTGGCGCGTTCTAAGTGCCCCAATTTTGTCCCCGTTGTCTGCGAGCTTTGCAGCCCAAATTGAGACATTTAATTTTTGGCGGAAGGTCAGGGAAAGTATAAAGTACCACAGGAGTTGAGTTAAAAGTGTGATTTATTGTTTGTTTGTTTTATTATTTGCAATACGCAAGCCTCCCCTCCGTTAACAGTGCGCAGCATTTACCTTTACATGAGATGAGACATGAGAAAAATATATACATACACATATGTGAGGTGAATAGAGAGAATTCAAAGATGACACCCAGCTTGTTCGCCACCCATGATGGTGAAGGTAGGGGTTAGGTTTACAGGTACACTGTACAATAACATTTATTTACAAAAAGACAATCGTATTGCAATTATTTAAACCGGGATTTGTACTTCACAATCAGCTGTGCTTCGGGTGGGCATGGCACAGTCGCAATGTTCGGTGGCAATGGATCACTGCTCTGCACAAAAACGTCCAAAATTCCTTATCTGTGCTTCTCTAACACAGCAACAATAAGGCCTTTCTCAAAGTCAAACTGCATTTCATCATAGACTGGTTTGATCACCCATTGCTTACTTCGTTTTGAAAACACCTTAGTGTAGCGAGGCATCCTTACTTTACCCCTAGTCCTAGATTGTTCACGTCCGACATTGCTGTTATGGGCCAAGACCGCTAGTAGAGTGCGATGTTTCATGCCCCGAAAGCTAAAATGCAAGCGCTTTGGCCTGTACTTTAGGCACATATTGTGGAACACCTCCAAATCTCCTGTGTGACAGAATTCTGTCAGTCTTCTCAAATCTCTTGATAGAGTTTTGTCGAAAACAATCTTCTCAATGGCTTTGTGTGTCGGTGAAGATGGAATCAACCACTTCTTCTTCCGTGCCTCCTCTGGGGACAAAGGGCCATGTTCACATTGGTGGAAATGTTCATTTGCTGTCCAGCGGTGAACGTTGGTACAGTGGTGCATCAGTGACCGCCATTTTTCAAGTAGTATTTCCACTGACCCCTCACAAGTTTTTGAGCTCCACCAAAGATGGTTGGTGATAGAATGTGACCACTGCAAAATACTTTCGAAACCTTTTTTTTTCCCTGCAGCTGAGATTTTCTTATTGATTGATTTAGCAAGATGCCATACGTCAAATTGATGTTTAATATGTGGGAACTGCTCTCTCATTGTCTTGGCAATTGAAACGTGTCTATCCATAGCTATGAGGTCGATGTGCATTCCCCTCGATTGTAGATATTCCACTGATTTTATAAAAACCTAGTTTCTCCATGGCCACTGAGGATGTACATTGTGTTACCTGCACGACCACCGAACTCACAATTTTCTTACTATCCATGTCCTGAAAGTGGTAGGTGCAGTACTTGGCAGAAAATCCAGGGCTGTCGCACTGTCCATCGCCGGCTAGCGTGAATCGTTTGCCTTCGAATGTACTTGCTAGAGACAATTGTTCAATTTTCCAAGCATCACTAATGGTCGGAAACAGATAATCACGTTGGTATGTATAGTACAGCGCTTTAGAAATGAAATTGAGTCCCACAAACTGAAAGAAAGCCTCTAACTTTCTAAAACTGGAGCCACTAAAAAGTGATGCAGCTGCACACAGTAGATTGCCTGCTGGCAGTTTCCCCAGCATCGGTTGTGCAGACCATGAGAACCTATGATTTAATCTACAGGCGGCATTTATTTTGACGTTATTGCCTTTTATTTGACGAGTCACATTAATCAATGGCTTCCCACATACTTTCCCTCTAATGGAATGCACACATTTCAGCATACTTATAATTTCCATCAAACAACTGTCGAATACAATGTATTTGCTCTCTTTCATTAGACTGTCATCCTGCGTCAACGTTGTTTCGGCCTTTGACGTTGTGGAGATTTCAACACATTGGAAAGTAATATCGCTGATATCAAGTTCTGATGCGTCTATGGATGCTGCGGCTGGTTCATTCTCTGTCATTTCAACATCTATTACTTCAACATTGATGGGAGAACACAACAATGTCGACAGGTTTTTTGGTGGCAAATTTTTGGCGGGTGTAGATTGTGTAAATTGATCTGCAACTACTTCAGAGCTATCTTCAATACATTCAATAACATCTTCTTGTGGTGGTGCGGTCGCACTGTAGCTATGGTCCAATGCAACTTTGCTGTAGTCTCCAAACACAATTAATTCATGTTCTGGCCATTGGACATGAGCATCTCAAGCATGAACACGCCTCGCCTCAATTAATAGTTCCTCCTTAGTGTACACGGTCTGGCAAGCCACATCTCTCATTCGCTTCACTGTCTGTGTGTGTATAGTTCTGACACCCACGGGTAACTGGAGGAGAGATTGGAAAAGGGATGTTCAGTTTAAACACAAGATGGAGTGTAGTAGAATTGACTGGAAAAAAACATAAAATAGTCCCCAGCACAAACATTTTTTTAAAGTTATGAACTGTTTGTAACTAACCTTTTTTTGTTTTTTTTTCTTTGCAACTTTTTTGACTCGACCTTCAACATCTGCACGCTGTAGCTCCGATTTGTTTCCGCATGTGCTCCCTTCCTCGTGCGCTGCAACGACTATATTTTCTGTATCCGCATAGACAGCACGGAATGAGGCCCCATCGTCTCCCTGAAACATAGTACTTTCATTACTATGTATCAAAATATTGTTAGCATAAAACACACGTGAGGACGAACACACAGGTACATCTCAATAGCCAAATACGATTTAAACATTGTGTGCAACAATCAAACGACAAGTATTCGACCAGTGATGATCTATTTCGATGGAACTGTCAGTATCCATACCTCTGGCTCTGCATGGACTGCCATGAATGGTTGTATTGGAGAGGAGGCATCCGCATCTCCCTGAAACACAGTACTTGCATTAGTGTACTTTTCAATATTGGAAACACAACACACACTTGGGGTCGACAGCAAAGGTACATATAAAGAGATAACCGTAAATGATGCATTGTCCAAAAGAATCAAGGAAAATCCAAATATGATCACATTTCATCGACTTATTTCAACGATTCCTTTACATCTGCATCATCTAAATGAGATGTTGTGATTGTGGTGAAAGCTCCGTCGTCTCCCTGAAACACAGTACTTGGATTAGTATGGTTTTCAATATTGGAAACATAACACACACTTGGGGTCGAACGCACAGGTACATATAAAGAGATAACCGCGAAAGATGCATTGTCCAAAAGAATCAAGGAAAATCCAAATATGATCACATTTCATCGACTTATTTCAACGATTCCTTTACATCTGCATCATCTAAATGAGATGTTGTGATTGTGGTGGAAGCTTCGTAGTCTCCCTGAAACACAGCACTTGCGTTAATAGGGAAGAAAGTATAGCAAATGGAATCACGTTATATGATCACGCATGATGGAGCTGTCATTATCCATACCTCGTGCTGCTGAAGAATATCTATGGATGTTGCAAATGTAGTGCGCACTTCCGAAAGCTGTTGCGCCGATTCGTATACTTGAATGTCAGGCTCTGCATCAAGTGCAGGGGTTGACGCTCCATCAACTGAAACATAGTACTTGCATTAGTGAGGATTACAATTGTGAAAACATAACACACACCTGGGGTCGACAGCACAGGTACATATCAACGGCTAACCACAAATGAAACATTGTGTAGAACAATCAAACGACAGAATTCCAGCTCTGATGATGATGCTCGATGGAGCTGTCAGTATCCATACCTCCTGATGTTGAAAAACATCTAGAAATGTTGTAGATGTGGCGGACGCTTCAGCATCTCCCTGAAAGACAGTACTTGCATTAGTATGGATAACACTAATTATAACTGAAAACAAACACCAGTGGACGATAACTAAGGTGCATATCAATTGGAAAGCAGTAACCAAACATTCGGTAAAATAATTACACGATAGTATAAAACTATTACTTGACATGCATAAAACAAGTATGTAGCGGATTAGCCTAGTAAGAATACCTGATACGCGCTAGAAGTGGTTGATAACTGCGACCACGTCAAGGATGTAGAATGTTCTTGCTTCAGATTCAAGGGATAGTCAAGAAGTTGTAAAGGTCAATTAATGATTGATAATGAAATGCCAATATTAAAAATAGCCATGTAAGCCGACAGAATACTTGAAAAATGCTCAATACAGCACAGTTCCCTGTCCCCATATATGCATACATTGCGTTTGTGGGTAATGAAATCGAAAAAGAATATATTGATAAATGTCATTATTCAAAAAATTATACACTCATATCAATATCGAAATTATTACAAGGGATAGAACACCTACAATATCAATTAATCCATTCGGCTAGACACTACCGCAAGGCCGAAAGCTAAATCCGGACACTTGACTCACCGGTGGCGGAATGTGGACGAATAGAGTGGGAATAGCGTTTTCACGCAATTTCCGTGTCGTTCACCGTTTATTCTTCTTTGTTACCCAAGAAGTTGTGTACATGTCCAAGGAAAAGTGCCGGCTGCAGATGCGGTATCGATCACCCCTCTTGTCCTCTAAGACTTGTTGGACTCTACTTTCCAGCTCATCCAGTGGATATCCGCAATGTCTGACCCATTCTCTTATTCGATCAACAGTTTTCGGGAATACATTCATTGTAGTTCCTTCAGATTTCGCATGGGTCTTCGAAGGGCAACCGCTAATCGAACAGGCAGGCATTGTTGATAAATCTGAAAAGTAAATATCGACATTATTATACAATCTTCAAGAGTAAAGATTTGATACAAAAGTAAATGAATCATACAATGATCAATGCAAGGTTTGTTTTGGTCGCAGGAACTATACCAGTTCATTATGTGCTGCTTAGTATTTGCATAAGTTGCAGAAATGTATAATTGATGTGACTGAAATCTGAACATGTGACTCGTCCCTTGGATGTTCTGTCTTGCACGAGAAGGAAACATGCTTACATTATAGACTGGACCCCCGAAGGATGCAATTCAATGACAATAGACACAGATGAAAATAAATAGATCTATTGATAGCATAGCAATGGAAACTCAAGTCAATAGCAATGAGACCAATGAACATAGCACTATTGTATACTCTACTCGAAAATAGATAGAAATTTAAAAATCTGCGAAATATGACCAGGATACATGGCCTTACCTTGACCAACAAACAGTTGGATTCAGCAAGCAGAGCAGTATGTTGCGGGAGAATAGGTGGATGGCCACAGGTAGCGCACTGATGGGTATGCTCGAAGCGGTCACAGAAGTTCACGGATAGCACGACGACGAGCAGATTAGCATAGATCTCAGTGGTTCCCAGGTAGCACGTTCAGGAGTTGACTTGCAAAGCACAAAGATGTTCTCATGAGACATATTGAGTGGTTTTTAAAGTATTAGAAACTGGGGTGTGTTTGTGAATGAATGACGTATATATGTCGTGGTATTAGGGGGGCGGCCTGCTTGAAGGGGAGGCCTGCCTGGAGACACGGGTTCTGAGGAGGCTATGTGACCGATGGCCCCTTGGCGTGGGACACCTTTTGAAGTGTACATGCAGTTTGGCACCTTGGCCTTTCACGCCCCTGACAGCCCCCCATGCCAGCGCTCATCCCCGGGTGTGAACCGCCTTTGATAGAGGGGGGTGGGATGGATGGACCTGGGGCGTGCAGATAAGGCACAGGAAGACTGCTGAATGGAGACACACTTATGTGTATTGCAGGGGGGCGGCCTGCCTCAGCGGAGGCCTGCCTGGAGACACGAGGTCTGAGGAGACCAGACCATGTGAACAATGGCCCCTTGGCGTGGTCTACCTTTTGAAGTGTGCATGCAGTTTGGCACCTTGGCCTTTCGCGCCTCTGACAGCCCCCCATGCCAGCGCTCATCCCCGGGTGTGAACCGCCTTTGATAGAGGGGGTGGGATGGATGGGCCTGGGGCGGGCAGATAAGGCACAGGAAGACTGCTGAATGGAGACACACTTATGTGTATTGCAGGGGGGCGGCCTGCCTCAGCGGAGGCCTGCCTGGAGACACGGGGTCTGAGGAGACCATGTGAACAATGGCCCCTTGGCGTGGTCTACCTTTTGAAGTGTACTTGCAGTTTGGCACCTTGGCCTTTCGCGCCCCTGACAGCCCCCCATGCCAGCGCTCATCCCCGGGTGTGAACCGCCTTTGATAGAGGGGGTGGGATGGATAGGCCTGGGGCGTGCAGATAAGGCACAGGAAGACTGCTGAATGGAGACACACTTATGTGTATTGCAGGGGGGCGGCCTGCCTCAGCGGAGGCCTGCCTGGAGACAAGGGGTCTGAGGAGACCATGTGAACAATGGCCCCTTGGCGTGGTCTACCTTTTGAAGTGTACATGCAGTTTGGCGCCTTTCGCACCCCTGACAGCCCCCCATGCCAGCGCTCATCCCCCGGCGCGAACCGCCTTTATATCAATATACAGTATATCGCCTTTATATCAATGATAGTATATCGTTGCTTATCAATAACAAATGCCACATACCGGAGATTCTTGTGAGCACAGACCCACACTTCAACCGGTGTATTATAGTGGTCAAGACTGTATAATCCAATGGTAAATGTTAGTATAGATATATGTGTGACTTTTATAGAGACATAACCTACTGAAAGACTTTGAACAAGTGTGTTTTAGTGCATGCATTATCGAGAATATGTTATGTTAGCTTAGATACATAGTGACCACCCTGCTTCACAGCAACCAGACCTTCACCCATTCGGAGCACAGATGTCTGACGTCCATCCTTGAATGGAGACACACTTGATTCATTTAAAAAATCGAGACAACCGCTGTTAAAATATATGTGGTGTTTTATTTTGTATCTTATTTTCATGACACAAAAATACAAGACTTTAAAGATTATACAGGTCAGGTTGCAGCACAGCGAGAGAAAATCCCCTGTACTGACCGCTGTCACTCGGGAACGTTTCTCTAATGGCATGAACGGCACAGGCGGGTATCACTCTTCGAACGCGGTGTCCAAGCCTCCCGTGAAGCCACCATGTAAAGGAACGATAGGCCACCAGCCTGTACCACCTGTGAAAAGGAATGAAACAAACTGTTTTTAAATGACCAAGATAAGTTTAATAAACGTTTGTTGTCAATGACAATTCTTGTAACTAATGGCATTTTACACGGACAAATGCTATCTAGACAATGCACACTATTCAACGACTTACATGCGTTACAATGATATGTAGTTGTAATTTTGGATATAGTAGAAGACCATGAAATAGGAGTGGCATGACAAGCAGAGTATACTTACTCGTTACTCGGATTACGAGGACGAACAGTTGCTCGAAGTTCATGCATAAGCACCATCATTATTCTCAACACGGCCCGTGTGAGGCAGGCTGCCCTGAAGTCTGGCAGCTCGGTGATGCATTGCGGTCGTGGCTCGCCTTCCGAAATGTAGGCCAGGCATCCCAAGTTTTCTCGGCAGCAGCAGTTCTCGTCCTCAGTTGGCATTAGCTCGCACCGATTGCATGTGCACCAGGTGGAGACACCGTCCATTCGACTAGGCCCAGGCTCTTCATCTGTTGATTCGTCCTGCCAACTGCTGTCCAAATCCCCATCGTTTTTGCATGCTTCCCTTTCCAGTAGTTCCCCCTCGGTATACTCGGGCTCGTACCTGTAGGGCATTATTGTAGCCATTGTGTGTTAAACAAACTAAAATAATTTATAGCGGTGGTACTGGTATCTGTTCGCACGGGCTACAAGCGGCGAAGGTAGCTGACCAGAGCACTGAAACGAGTCACAGAATACTCAAAGTAACACAGAGAGAGGAATGGAATCGAAAATCGGCTGCTGTATGTTGTGAAACGGTCTGTTTATACTTATTGGGGAGAGAGGCGTCCTGCCATTTCCATGGCGACACGTCATTAGCTGAAGCGCAGCGAATGTTGACACAAGACGTGCTTTGGCGTTGGGAAATGGGCGGTACGAGTCTGCCGATGACAGGCTCAGGGGCGGGGGAATTGATTTAGTGCCGCAAAAGCAGGTCAGCCAGGGCGATTGGGGAAAAGATAGGATTATAAGAAAATGACGGCTCCCTGGTGCTTGTTTTCGCGTGCGTTTAATGGACGAAAACTCGGGTAAGGTCCATAGGAAAGTTTTCTAAAATCGAGCCACTTAGGCTTAAAAAAACATGGCCAACCCGTAGGGACAATAAACATTTTTACTAGACCATGCCTTTAAGGGGAAAAAGCAAAAAACGTTGCTTGCAGACACATTAATAAAAATAAAAAAATAAAAAAACCTTTATAAATCTACATTGGAAGATCAGGTTTATATTGGTAACCCCTGCCCCTCTCCCAGCCCCGTCTATCACGAAAAGGTTGCGCATTGTGTGGTACTTTTAGGATTACACGTAGGTGGCCATGTGCATGTATGCGCATGGAGGAAGCGCACATAGTGAACTTTGGAGTGGACGTGCTTTGGAATGGCATGACACTTGTACTGTGTATGTGTAACGGTACTTTTCAAGCGTTGTAAAGGAGTGACAGTGTAGGATGATGGAGGCTTTGATGCGATTGGTGGATGCGTGTGTGCCTATTTACGCGTAAGCCAATAGTGGTACTGCAGCACAGAAGTTAGCGCAAAGGGAAGAAGGACTGCTGCAGCTTTACAGGGGTGCAGCTGTCGCCCTGCTTTCGGAGGCGCACTTGCCACCATGTGCTCTTCTGACGATGCTCCCCACTGTAAATGGGACTATGGCATTTGGCCAATCAGGTGCTCAGGGCGTGCATCACAGAAAAGTGCACCAATGGGAAGAAGGACTCCTCCTGCTTTACTGGGCCGTGGCTATCACACTACTTGGGGAAAGGCACGTGCCACATTCTGCCATTCTCACCAGGCTGGGCAATGGAAAGGGAACTATGGCATTTGGCCAATCAGGTGTTCATGATGTACGTGACAGGAAAGAGCACCAAAAGGGAAAAGGACTCCTCCTGTTTCACTGGTGCGCGGCCCTTGTGCTAGTTCGGAAAACGCATGTGCCACATTGTGCCCCTGTAAGCATGCATAGGAAGGGGCAGTAACAAATTGTTAATGTACTTCGTGCACTCAGACTGGTAGAAATGGAGAGACACAGAGTGCTGCTACTTGGTGATGGCTTTGTGGTAGATTTGCACAGTCCAGGAAGAAAACTTGCATGGCAATTTGGGGTTGGAAGGAGTGGAAGCAGTGTTCTGCACTGTCGACGTAAGCAATTTCGGCATTCTCATTGACGTTTGTAAAGAAGCGGTTACTTTCCACCCTTTTCATGTTGTCGCGCTACACTATGGAGCTCAACATGTAGGTAGAGCCTTTTCTTCATATGTGGTGCATCAACGGAAGAGATTGTTGAGAGCAGTGAGACATTTTTTCCACATTGTGAAAATTGTATTCTCATCTGTAATGGCAAGAAAAATTTGGACCAGTTGGGTTGGAGTTTCTTCCCACCCAGAGCGCGAAAGATGTACCATCAATGGAAAAATGGCTACTTTTGTGAGCAATTCTGGAATGTTCTTCTGCAACAATGACATCATTGGGTATAGAAATGCGGTTTTGTTCTGTGCCACTGGCATGTCTTTGTCGGACAATGGCAATGCATTGTTTTTGTACAATCTACAACATGCATTGAAGACTTTACTTTAACAATGCGTAGAGTACAGGAAAAGAAAAAACTGTAAAAAAAATTGACAATCATTTCCATTAACTATTCCACTACCACAACTATGCACATGTTCTAATGCAGTTCTTTCACTGCGAGAGGGCGGAAGATGTCTGAGCAATGGAAGCATGTCTAAATTTGGTATGATACTGCAATGTTTTTCTGCAAGATTGAGATCATTTTGTTGGGATGTCGCATGACGCTTAAGTACCACCAGAACACGGGCGAACCCTGAAGAACCGGGAAGAAAGAGCATGAAGCCCACACCGACTCACACTAAGCTAGCAGAGGACAGCAAGCAGGTCGAGCCTCCGGCCGTCCTCTCCAATGAACTGGAAACTGACTCCACAGTATGTAGTTCATTGCATCACCCTGCACTGTTGAAGGCGAGCTACGTTTGGACTGAATGCTGCACTTGTTGTCTGTTTTGAAGGTGCTAACTTTATCGGACATTGGCAATAGATTTTTCTTGCACTATCATGGCCACAGGCCCCAGAACACAAAAAACACACCATCTAGTGATGGTGGCAATGGGTCACTTGACTCACTTATGTTCCTTTGGGACCCATAAACACAGGGGCCCTGGCTAGACTCAGTCCTGGTGCCTTTGGCACCAGGCTCATATAAAGATGTGAGCAGGAACACTTTATTTCAGTGCAGGAGTGCTTTTACTTTATTTCAGTGCAGGAGTGCTTTTAATTTACAAGAACTTTCCAGGAGCTGAAAGCCTTTATTCCAGAGAACATCCTCATGTGCTGACTCATTGGATGTGGCTCCCTAGGCCTGGTCTTCATGTGCTGACTCATCGGGTGTGGCAGGGTGTGGCAGGCAGGCTGAACCTGGTGGGCGTGGCTTCAGAAGCTCAGCTATATAAGCTGCTCCATCTTTAAGGCCGGTGCTTCGTGTTACTGTGCACTCGCGTGCAACGTGACGCTCACTGCCGCTTGGACCAATTTACTTACCTTTGAAACCAGGCGTTCTCCTGCATACTCACCTCCAGGAAACGGGTGCTTCATCGCTTCAGCTGCAGACTCATTTCCTGACATCCAGTGACCTTTATCCCGACGCTGCAGCACGCACTCCGCATCCACGAACTTCGACCCTTTGAAGAAGAAGAAAAACAAGGTTAGAACATACCCTAGGGCCGCGCCGCATTTGGACCCTGTGCGCCCCCTAGTTAACAGCTTACCAGCTACTGTACCACTGCAGCTTTGTTCCTCATTCCCTCTGGCTGCCGCCTCGAGCTCCGCAGCTTCTGCCGGGCCGGTAACATCACCTGCAAGGGAAGAAAGCAAAAGAGCAAACATCAAAAATGGAAGAGACAGCAATCAAAGACAACAAACTTTACTACAATACAACAAAAACAGACGAGGAAAGGCAAAGGCAAACAGGAACACTTACCTGAAGTATAGTGGCTTAGTCGCAGCAGGACTGGACTACCACGTGCAAGGGACCAGTGAAGGAACTTCGGTCGAGATCATACAAGCGCCCCTGCCAGAAGCAGCAGGACAGAGTGCTCGCCAAAACTAATCAACAGGTGAGCTTTCCAGCGACAGCGCATCCCACGGGTACCACGGTTTGGGAGAAGGGGTCTGGAAGGGGATCAGGCACACAAGCTGGCATACTCACGCCCCCTATTCTCCACGTAGGAGCAGTCCCGAGCAGCATCACCTATTACCACCAGTCACCACATAAGCGCAGAGGGCAAAGTCAGACCCGAGCGTCCTCACCCCCGGGAGGACTGCAACTGTGCCCCAAGAGGCCAGGTGAGCGTAACAGAACGCGAAGCATCTTCGAATCTCTGCCTGGGTGTTATGGAAACTTCTGAAACTGACCATTTGGCCCGATTACTGGGAGAGTTACGGGCTGAATTCATGCCTCAAAACAGGAAACCAATGCCCTAAGGAGGGATCTAATTCTGAACCTGGAGCGGACAGATGAACTAGCAAGGCAAATGTTCCAAGCACAGGCAGGCCAGGTCCCACTGCCGGGGTATGCCCCTCCTGCTGCGCCTCCACAGCCCACGCCAGTACAGGTGGTTCTTCCAGGGGGGTTCCCCTGGCCCCACCAGAATGCTTCACAGGCGATCCAAACAAGAACGCCATCTTTATGAATCAATGTCACCTACATTTCTTGTGCAGACCTGGGGCATTCCCCAACAATCAAGCGAGAGTGGCATTTGTACTCTCACATTTGGGAGGTAGTGCAGCGGACTGATCAATATACTTGGTAAACCAGGATGATCCTTTGCTTCGAGACTTCGGAGGTTTCCAGCGTGAAATGGAGAAAGTATTTGCACGGCATACTCAAGGGCGGGCTCTGGACAATGAACTGTTATCACTACGGCACGGTGATCAAGACTTACTAACAAATATCACTTCCTTCAATCGTCTGATAGCACAAACTAAATGGCCAGAGGAGAAAAGAACTATGCTCTTTACCAAGGCTTGCGAGTGGAACTTAAGAATGTATTAGCCCAAGTAGTAAATCCCCCGGAAAGATGTGCTGAATACATTGACCTGACAGTGCAGCTCGATCACAGATTGCAGGATCGGAAGATGGATCGGGCCAAGGCTGAGGGGCGGTCGGTCTACGTGCGACCCCGTGAGAATCGAACCAAATCACACGATCAGTCTGAGCCAATGCAAATCGGAGGCTTGCGGAGCCCACTCACCAAGGCAGAAAGGGAGAAAAGGAGACAGCAGCAGCTTTGTTTGTACTGTGGTAAGGCAAGTTACTATCTCCGAGAATGCCTGGTAAAACCAGCCAGGAAAGCAGTTGGATCAACTGACAAGGGTGAAGAAGAAAAACAGGACTCGGGAAACTCCAACGCCCGGCAAGCGTAGGGGTCCACTTGTCGAGCGGTGAAAAGGAACCTGTACAGACCTCACATCTAGTCATCCCTGTGCCCCTTTTAAACCACAAGCAACCACCGAAAATACCTTGCCTTGCCTTGCCTTGGAGGTATACATTGACAGTGGAGCTGTGAGAAATTACATGGACCAAGATCTGGCTACCCGGATAGGCCTTCCTCTCTGACAGAAACAGGTTTCAGAAAACGTCACAGCAGTTGATGGATCTCAGCTATCATCCGGCCCAGTGACACATTACACCGAGAAGGTCACGCCTCTGTGTCAGGACGGTCAACAACAGGACATCACCTTCGATCTCATCGGCTCTCCTGAGTTCCAGATGATATTGGGAATTCCCTGGTGGGAGACCCACAATCCCAGGATTGACTGGCATAAACAAGCTCTGACCTTTCCCCAAGACTGTGCCGACACCCGTTATAGCAAGGGATTCTCATTAAAAGGTCTTACCAACCCAGGTTCATTGAAGAAAGAAACCATACTGGGCCTCACCGGTTCACTTCCACCTGAACACCTGGATTACCAAGATGTCTTTCAAAAAGAGCAAGCAAACACCCTACCTCCACACAGACTGTATGACTGCCACATTGATCTGGTACCTAGAGCTCAAGTTCCCTGCAACCGGATTTACTCCCTAACAGAACAGGAAAACCAGCATCTAAAAACCTACCTCTATCAGTATCTGGCAAATGGCTTCATTTGTCCGTCCAAGTCCCCTGCATCCTCGCCCCTCTATTTTGTGCCTAAAAAGGAGGGAGACCTGAGAACTTGCATTGACTACAGAGCACTTAACCAGATCACGGTAAAAAAACGGTACCCCACCCGTTACTGCTTATCCCCTAGCTCTTGTATCAAGTCAAAAATGCTCAGATATATACAAAACTAGACTCACGAGGGGCCTGCATTTAGTAAGAGTCAAAAAAGGAGACGAGTGTAAGACGGCCTTTCACACGAAATATGGCCTTTATGAATATCAGGTTATGCCCTTTGGACTATGTAAAGCCCCGCCGGCGTTCCAATTTTTCAGGAATGACGTGCCCCATGAACTGTTGGATGTCTGCGCTCTTGTCTATATTGATGACATTCTTATCTATTCGACCACCAAGAAGGACCACGTCAACCATGTCCGGGCAGTTTTGGAGAAACTGCGGCAACACCGGCTATATGCCAAATTGGAGAAATGCTTCTTTCATGTGACAGAGGTAGAATTCCTCTGCTTTATTCTCACACCACGGGGCGTACGCATGGACACGCACAAGGTGGACGCTATCCTTAACTGGCCCTCACCGACATCCATAAAGGGAGTACAGAGTGTACTTGGGTTCGCCAACTTTTATTGCCGGTTCATTCCCAGGTTCTCCCAGATCGTCCACCCAATCACCTCTTTACTACGGAAAAATAAACAATTTAATTGGTCCGCAGAGGCAGAGAAAGCCTTCCAGGATCTAAAACAAGCATCTACCACAGCACCAATTCTATGGCATCCTCGACCAGAACTACCATACGTGGTCAAAACTGATGCTTCCAACATAGCAATGGGAGCAGTCCTGTCACAACGAGACCCCGAAACAGGTCAGTTGCATCCCGTGGCATTCTGGTCTCGCAAGTTTTCAGCCCCTGAATTGAATTATACAATAGGCCTCATTACGACCCTGGCGGAACGGGTTAAGGGGTGCCGCAAAAGGATGCGGACCCGTTAAACCCATTCCGCCACATCACGAGGTCCCCTGGCGGGACACGGTAAGCACGCCTGGTAAAACCCAAGCTAAAATAAAGAATACCAGGCATGCTTACCGGGTCCCGCGAGGGGAAGAGGGAGCAAACAACGGGCCAACTCCTAATCGGCCCGTTGTTTGCTCCCTTTGCCATTCACATTCAGCCCTATGGGGGCTGAAATGGGAATGGGGAAGGTCCGGGTCCTTGGAGGGAGGAATTACGGGGCCCTCCAAACTTGGAATGGCTGGTAATTCCTCATTCTGGGAACCTGGAGGCGATTTCAGCGGCAGCCATGCCGCCAATAGCGGCATGGCTACAGCTGAGGTCGTAATGAGGCCCAATCACTGATAAAGAACTGCTAGTAATTAAGGCAGCGTTCAAAGCCTGGAGACATTGGGCCTCATTATGAGGCCAGCGGTAAGGGGTTAACGGCACCGGTAAGGATGGCGGTGCCGTTAAAAACCTACCGCCGCATTTCGAGGTCCCTTAGCGGGTCCCACTAAGGCCAGCTGGTTTTACCAGCCGCCCTTAGCGGGAGCCGCTAAGGGACCAGGGAGCTAATAACGGGCCCGCTATTTGAGGGCCTGTTATTAGCTCCTTCCCCATTCCCATTGATCCCTATGGGGCTTGAATGGGAATGGGGAATGGTTTTCAGAATGGGGATTTACTGGGTCCTCCAAGGTTGGAATGACCCGGTAAGTCCCCATTCTGACTACCCGGACCCGGACACGACTTTGGAGGTAGCCATGGTGCTCATAGCACCATGGCTACCTCCAAAGTCGTAATGACCCCCATTATCTTCTTGGAGCTAGACATACAATCACCGTCGTCACGGATCATCGCAGTCTACAATATCTGTAGACCGCTAAAGTGCAATCATCACGCTAACTCCGCTGGGCTCTCTTCTTTGGGGAATACGACTTCGTCATCACCTATAGACCCAGAGTACGCAATGGAAAAGCGGATGCCCTGTCTCGCATGAGTGAGAGAGAAGAGGCATTCACTACACCAGACCCCGTGGCCATCATCCCTGAAGGACGAATCTAAGGCATAATTGCCGCAACCACCACTCTAGACAACTTAAAATCTGACCTGCAACACTTGATGAGTCCACTAGCGCAATAGGAATGGCTAGGGAAGGGAGACCGGTATACGATCATGGACAACCTACCATACTACCAAGGACGATTGTGCATCCTGGATAAGAAATTACAGAATTAAATCATCGCAAACTATCACGATTCATTAGTAGAAGGTCATCCGGGAATAGCCAAAACCCAAGCTAAAATAAAGAAAAATTACTGGTGGCCAACTTGGCGAAAGGACATTGTCCAGTTCATCGGAACCTGTGGAACCTGTGCACAACACAAGTCCCAAAAACTAAGTCCTGCAGGTCTGCTACGTCCTTTAGAAGTACCCCCAGCACCTTGGCATACGCTATCAATGGATTTTATTACAGACCTTCCCTCCTGTAACGGATACAATACCATCTTAGTCACCTTAGATCTGTTTTCCAAAATGGCGCACTTTATTCCCTTGAAAGGTCTCCCAACTGCTTCTACTCTGGCTACCATGTTTTTGGAACAGATCGTCCGGCTACACGGGTGCGCATCAATATTGATATCAGACCGAGGAACTCAGTTTGTCTCTGAATTCTGGAATAGATGTTGTAAAATTGGCAAAATCGACCTCCGGTTATCTACAAACCATCACCCCCAAACCGACGGCCAGACCGAACGGACTAACCAGACCCTCGAGCAATACATAAGATGTATGCTGCAACAAACCGAGGATACCTGGTAGGACATACTTTGGTTAGCAGAATACGCATATAACAACTCCATTCACACCAGTACGGGACAAAGCCCATTCTACATAGTGTACAGTCTACAGCCACGGACATCCATTTCTGACCCACTTGAATCATTAGAAATGCCTGCTGTAACGACCTTACACAAAACCATCACACAGGTTTTTAAGGAAGCAGCAGAGCATCTTGCCAGAGCCAAAGAGAAACAGAAGCAGTTTGCGGATTGACACGAAGGGAAGCTCCCAACTACCAAGTCGGAGACATGGTTTGGTTAGCATCTAAAAATATCCCCCTGAAAGGACCACGGGCGTTCTGTCCCAGATATCTGGGACCCTACACTATCAAGGCTGTGATCAACCCCATGGCCATGAAATTAGAATTACCGGCCCACATGCGGATCCACCCGGTATTTCATGTCTCCCGCCTAAAACCATTGAGACCAGGTACGCAGATCGATACTCCACCAGATCCTGAAATAGTTGAAGGAGAACCAGAATACAAAGTTAAAAGGATCCTAGACTCTAAGATGGTCTGGCCCAAGTTATACTACCTTATAGACTGGAAAGGTTATGGACCCCAAGATCGGACCTGGGAACCCAGTGAGCATGTCCACACTCCATGATTAATCTGGCAGTTCCACCGCAATAACCCCACTAAACCAGGTCCAGGGGGGAAACCACCCACGAGAGAGGCCTTAGGGGGAGTGCTGTCATGGCCACAGGCCCCAGAACACAAAAAACACACCATCTAGTGATGGGGACAATGGGTCACTTGACTCACTTATGTTCCTTTGGGACCCATAAACATAATAGCCCTGGCTGGACTCATGGCGCCTTTGGTGCCAGGCTCATATAGAGATGTGAGCAGAAACACTTTATTTCAGTGCAGGAGTGTTTTTACTTTATTTCAGTGCAGGAGTGCTTTTATTTTACAAGAACTTTCCAGGAGCTGAAAGCCTTTATTCCAGAGGACATTCTCATGTACTGATTTATCGGGTGTGGCTCCCTAGGCCTGGTCTTCATATGCTGACTCATCGGGTATGGTAGGGTGTGGCAGGCAGGCTGAACCTGGTGGACGTGGCTTCAGAAGCTCAGCTATATAAGCTGCTCCATCCTTAAGGCTGGTGCTTCGCGTTACTGTGCACTCACATGCAATGTGACGCTCACCGCCGCTTGGACCAGTTTACTTACCTTTGAAACCAGGCATTCTCCTGCATACTCACCTCCAGGAAACCGGTGCTTCATCACTTCATCTGCAGTCTCATCTCCTGTCATCCAGTGATTTTGATCCCGACGCCACAGCACCGCACTCTACATCCACGAACTTGGACCCTGCGAAGAAGAAGAAAGACAAGGGCCCTCATTCTGAGGTTGGTGGTAGTCATGGCGCTATTTGCGCCATGACTGCCACCAATAACGGGTCCGGCACCGGTATAGTTCAATGGGGATTTACCGGTGTAGTCCGACCTTTGCGGGACCGGTAAGTCCCCATTGAAAATGCCATTCCCATTTCAGCCCCCATAGGGCTCAATGGGAATGGGGAGGGCGCAAAAAAAGGGGTTCGCTAATGGCAAGCCCATTATTTGCGCCCTGGTCCCTTAATGGGTCCCGTCCACAATGGCTGGTCAGACCAGCCTTTCCTGGTGGGACCCGCTAAGGGACCTTGTAGTAGGGCGGTAAGGGATTACTGGCACCAGTCTCCTTACCGGTGCCCGGTATCCCTTACCGCCCACCTTGGAATGACACCTTGGAATGACAAGGTTAGAACATCCGTCCTAGGGCTGCACTGCATTTCAACCCAGCGCGCCCCCTAGTTAACAACGTACCAGCTACTGTAATGCTGCAGCTTCGTTCCTCATTCCCTCCGGCTGCCGCCTCATGCTCCGCAGCTTCTGAGGGGCCGGCAACATCACCTGCAAGGGAAGAAAGCAAAAGAGCAAACATCAAAAGTGGAACGGACAGCAATACAAGACAAACTTTACAATACAACAAAAACAGACGAGGAAAGACAAAGGCAAACAGGAACACTTACCTGAAGTATAGTGGCTTAGTCGCAGCAGGACTGGACTACCACATGCAAGGGACCAGTGAAGGAACTAGGTCCAGATCATTCAAGCGCCCCTGCCAGAAGCAGCAGGACAGAGTGCTCGCCAAAACTAATCAACAGGTGAGCTTTCCAGGGACAGCGCATCCCACAGGTATCATGGTTTAGGAGAAGGGGTCTGGAAGGGAATCAGGTGCACAAGCTGGCATACTCACGCCCCCTATTCTCCATGCAGGAGCAGCCCCGAGCAGCACCACCTATTACCACCAGTCACCACATAAGAGCAGACGGCGAAGTCGGACCCGAGCAACCTCACCCCCGGGAGGCATGCAACCGTGCCCCAACGCCTCCGCAGAGACCAGGTGAGCGTAACATGCACCATCGCCAAGATGCATTGAAGGCTTTACCTTACAAATGTGTGGAGTCCAGGAAAAGAAAAATGTTTACAAAAAACCTAAAACCTTTTCCTTATCTATTCCAGTAACAAACCTATGCTCCTGTTCTAATGCCGTTTTTTCACTGCGAAAGGGCGGAAGATGTACCAGCAATGGAAGCATCTCTAAATTTTTGTATGAAACTGCAATGTTTTTGTGGAAGATTGACATCATTTTGTTGGGATTTCTCATCCCGCCAGAACACGGGCGAACCCCAAAGATCCTGGAAGAAAGAGCGCGTAGCCGCCACCGACTCAGACGAAGGTGGCACAGGACAGCGAGCAGGTCGAGCTTCCGGCACTCCTCTCAAATAAAGGGCAAAACGCCTCCACAGTCTGTATTTCATTGCATCACCCTGCACTGTTGAAGGCGACCTACCTTTGGACTAAATGGTGCACTTGTTGTTTGTTTTGCACTGCTAATTTTGGTGCGGTAATAAAGAGTTAAGCTTTCAACAGAAGAGTCTATGCTACATTATTTTACAGCACATTGCTTTAAAAAATGCAGCCTTATTCCACAAGAATGGTATTTCTTTGTCCAGTAATTGTAATGGTGTTTTGTAGTTGCATTTACAGGATGCAGTGAGGAGCTTATTGTAAGAATGGGTATAGTGCAGTAAGATGAACATCTCTATAGAAAGTACAAATGTCGTTTTCCCTTAAAAGCATGTACAAAAACAAAACCTTGACCGTCTCTTTTTACAGCCACCACTACATATGAAATCCTATGTACTGGTTCAATTGTATTCCGCTGCGTCTGCACACAGAACGAACAGTGCGCTGAAACCCTGTTACCTCTGGGATTCAACGTGCACATACGGGCCAGTTGCACAATGGTGCGCATGGAAATGGGTCTCTGCAAGCCACCACATTGTGGAATAAGGGTTCTGGGTAAGGTGTGAGTAAGAATGTGTTGAAAGCGTAACATTTGTAAATTAGTCACAAATGGATTGTTACTGCACTGTATATGATGTTATTAGCAGGCAATTGCAATTGCTACTGCAAAGGGTGGCCAGGGACTTTAACACGCATTGCAAATGAAAGTCATCCAGTGCAACTCAGTCCCAATAGGCACTGTATTCCTTTCGTCTTGCTTGTGAAGAAAGGCCCACTTTACTGGTTGCTATCAACAGTATAAAAGAACAGCTAATGTATATGTGGAACGTATCATGCACTACTCCTATACAGCTTGTGCAGTGCCACTGGCATATGTGTGAATGTCTCACCACCTTAAGTTTGTTCTTGCACTTACTGCTGTGCAGCATTATGTATGCCATATATTATGCCACAAAACTGCTATTTGTACGTAATTTGATATAGGAATCTATGCATTCAAGCAAAGGTTCCCTTATTTGATGGTACACCATTACTAGTATCTGTAGCATTTATGGAGAGGACTACATTTTGCCACATAGCTATGCTTTTCATTAGGAGACACACAGTTTCATTAGGAAGCATTACAAGACAATTGATCGGCAGCGGCACGAGGCCACTATACTTTTCTAAGCGGCACTGGTAATGTTTCAGGTGCAAACATTTTGGCTGTTTACTGAGCTCTGCTCACATGTAACTGTCTGGGATTTAGTAAGCAGCAACAGCGTTTACATTTGCAGACTCACTACTAATTGTCATATGTGTAGTGTAATATTTTATGTACTTGAGAAAACCATAGTGAGGAACCTTCTACGTAACCTCACGTTGCTGCATGCAGATACGGTGTGTCAATTTGATACATCATGGAACGACAAGAAGCTCATCAATCAAGGCAATGGGCCATTTAACACGCCCACCTTACACTCAAGCATACTGCTCATTGCTCCCAATGAGCCCCAGCTAGGTAGGTGTGACGCAGTCATAAATCGGTAGCTTTGCAGCACGACATCCACAGGCCGTAGCACACTTTGAAATATGTTATGTTATGTTACTTGGCATTTATATAGCGCCTTATGTATCATTGGTATGACCTCAAAGCACTGGTAGGTTGAACGCCCTCGGGAACCATAGTTCAAGTCAGAAGAGAGAGAGTGTCATATGGTGCGTGGGCGTACCGGACATGTGTGCAGCTGGTGTGGTTGTTGCATGATAGCTGTTTCTTAGCTGTAGGTGTGGTGCTGGGGAAATCAGTTGGATGTGTTCAGTCTGGAGGGTAGACTCCCAGATTGAGTTCTGGCTGCGTTAGGCCTGAGGAGATGCCTAAGCTAGCCGGAATGTGCTCAGATAGCTGTGTTTTATTAGGATGATGAGGAGTTTGTGGGGGCATGTTAGTATGATAACAGCCATAGTATAGCTGTGTACTAGTTGAATGATGGTGTATATGATAGAGTAAGCCTAGTAGTGTGATATGGTGGTTATCAGTAAAGCGCCTGCGACCAAGCACGAGAGCAGGACAGGGGCGTACATAGCATCATATGTATATAAAGTGACAGGATGGATAGGGGTAAACATGTGACACAGATAACATGGGGATTGTAAGTGACTTCAATCCAACAATCCAACTAAGTCAATGGGCCTCATTACAACTCAGGCGGTAAGGGGTTTACGGCGCCGTAAACAGCGCCGACCCTTACCGCCTGAGTACGAGGTCCCTTAGCGCCATGGCGGATTTAACACCTGCTTTTAGCAGGTGTTAAAATCCATGGTGCTAAGGGACCATGGAGTTAATTACGCCACCGTAATTTACGGTGGCGTAATTAACGCCTTCCCCACTCCCATTATGCCCTATGGGGCAAAAATGGGAATGGGGAAGGGTAAATGGGGATTGGGGACTTACCGCCCCGCCAAGGTCGGAATGGGGCGGTAAGTCCGCCAACCACCATGGCGTAAACGTAGTTTACACCATGGTGGTAAAGTCACGGCCCAGGCGGTAACTTACCGCCTGGGTCGTAATGAGGTCCAATGCCTAGTCTGGGATGCCCAATGGAAGCCCTTATTATTATATTTTTAATGTCAAATTCATTGAATCTGGATGATGAACCCTTATATAACGCCCCTCTCTTTGAATCCCCCTGACCTCACTGAGCCAAGAAGTAGGTTTGGTTTGCAAATTAAAAGATGTATTTGAAGAATTAAACAATATATATATATCACACTTTTATAAACAAAATAATATCTGATAGTACACTTATGAATATAATAGTGATCAACAATGGGTAATATTACAATAGCACACTATTTTTAATTAATGAGGAGTTGGTATAGAAAGGATAAGGTAGCAGAGAATACTTTGTATGGTTTCAAGGAAATGCAAGGTGGGAAAGAATGCAACACAGAAATAAACTTGATATGATTTCAACAAGAGATAATATGATCATTTTTTCCCCTGTAACTACTCACTCCCCCCTTATGCAATATGAAGAGATGGAAAGGAGAGCACACAGGTTTCCAGAATACAATCAAATGCAGTTCAGTTCCAGTTCCCCCCAGCAAGCTTGGAGAAACAGGGATGATTTTAAAACACAGGCCAAATGCTTTGAAATGTGGTTGCAATGGATGAGAAAATATGCTAAATTATTTTTAATTCACTAAAGGAGATTCAGGGTAGGTGATAGTTACTGTAGATTGGTACAGGTCAACACTAGCAATGATTCATGAATGATTATCAGATTGAAAACGAAATTCAGCAGTTGCAAGCAAAAGACAGCAATTTTGACAGGTGGTGAAATGGAGCTAATTTTTCAATTCGCTGCACTTTTTCCTCGTGCGTATATCGCGATTACGGAAAAACTATAAGGAGTTGGAATATCGTTTTGGGTTTGTTGGACAGCTGAGGATCTTAGCTTTAAAATGACAGTTAAATTCTGCTTCTAGGACATGCGGTTCAAAAGATACAGACGTTTTTGATTTTCAAAAATAAAGCCAAGATTTCAGAATGACAGATGACGCTTTTACAGATTTGAAATCACAGGATGGACACAAAATTCTGAATGCAGTTCTGGACAGGTTGAAATGGATGGGATAAGATTACTTTAGACTAAGAGATTGGTTCTGTACAGTTCTTGGCTGGATACTCACTCCTAGTTTTGGACTGGAACAGCGTGGCCTCTGGTCTGCTATCAGCACTGCACAGTGGTCTGGTCTGGGTCTGACGGGTTCTGCATACAGCTCTGCTTTCTGGGTCTGGATCTGGTTCTGGCACAGGGTTCTAGCTAGAAGCAAAACAGCTCGCCCGGCTGTTGAATAGTTTAGTTTGGTTGCTGGATTCTGAGGCCTGCTGAGAAGAGTTCAGCTTGTGGATTAGGCCTCTGCTTCTCCAAGGTTCTAGAGTTTGGGTTCTAGAGTTTGGTCTCTGGATCTATCTGAAATCTGGAGTCTTCTGGAGTCTTCTGGCAGAGCGCTTTGCAAGAAATCGGTTGAACTAGAAAGGTGAGTGTGTCTATCTAGGTCTCAGTGGTTCTTTTTATGTGTTTCCAAAGGGGGTTTGGAGGCTGACTTTCTATGCCCAACCCACTAAGGATTCTGATAGGTTAAAGGATTTACTGTCCTCTGACTGGAGAAAGGAGTAGTGAGTCAGAATGAGTCAGAGTGATGCTATGTTTATGGCTTGGCTGAAGTCCCTCCCCTTTGCTTTTACTTAGAAATTTGTTTTTTTCATAACCAAACATGTTTCCCAGATACACAAGTTGTTGAGAATACATGTACATATCACAGATTAATTAAGACAGGTCTCTGTTCAACCCTGCTCTTTCTAAGAGCTTGGGTTCAGAAATGACAACTTATTCGCGATTTTAGTGGGTTTCGCAATATTGGTTTGGCACCAAATCTTACACAGAGGTACACACCCTCTCTGAGCATATTACTGGAAGTTCTTAGGTTTCTAGCATAAACACTGCATCCACAATATTAATAATTACAGGGCTTGGCCTCAGAACATCCCACGGCGTCCAACTAACAGGCCGATTCATGGAATTAATGTGCGCTGAAAATTTCTGCGCAAGCGTGCGAAAGCGTGTGAATCGCAGTGCAAGTGCGAAAATCGGAGCGAAACCCACGCACAGTGATTCATGGAAGTCCGTGCGTGTGTAAATCCATGGATGTGCGCCAAAATCCTGCGTGGCGCATGCTGGCGCACACGTCTTCAAACAGCGTGCACTACGCGCACAGCGAAAGCACACATAGCGCAGCACACACAACAAAAGTAGGCGTAACATGGGGCGTAACACGCGGAATGGGGAACAACGTGTGAAAATGTGGGCGTCACGGGGGAAGTACAGGAGGCAAATGCGCGGAACGCCCACAAACGCGCCTACAACACGTATTCATGGAATCGAACGGGGCTAATGCGTGCTCCAAAAAAGACGCGCTAATCCGGAAACACGTACGCCAGCAGGAAGCAGGTGTACGTGGACCCGCGCAGCATAAAAGTCCGCGCAAACAACAAACAAGCTCAGACGCTAAGATGAATATACCGTTCCTTGCAGCAGTGGTCGTGGGATACCGCAGGAGGAGGAGGAGGATAGTCAGGCCCAGAATGTTTACACCCAGGACCAGCCTTTTTGGGATGCCTGATGACCAGGTGTATGAGAGGTACAGATTTCCACCTCACATAATACTCGACCTGGTGAGTGAGTGGGAGGATGATCTCACATCACCCACCCTGTGCTCCCAAGCACTGAGCCCCCTGGAAAAGGTGCTTAATGTACTGCACTTCTTGGCCACTGGATAATTTCAGCGGACAAGTGCTATAGTGGGGGGGTGTCACAGGCCACGCAGTCATGCTGCCTACACCAGGTGTTGGCCATCATGACTGCACGCCCATCAGTCCGCAGTCACATATACCTGCCCAGAACACCTGCAGAAAGGCAGGCTGCCGTCCAGGATTTCTACGTTGTGGCACAATTCCCCAAAGTGCTAGGTGCGATTGATTGCACTCATGTGGCTCTACATCCCCCCAGGGCAACGGAGCACATCTATAGAAACCGCAAGCACTGGCATTCCATCAACGTGCAGGTAGTATGTGATGCCAAGGGAATCATCACCTCAGTATATGCCAACTATCCAGGGTCCACCCATGACAGTTTAATTTACATAATGTCAACCCTAAACCAGGACCTAGAAGCTGGGCGGCATGGCGATACATGACTGCTTGGTGAGTATAAATGCCACTGCACATGCATGCATGTCAGATACTGAGTAATGTCACAACCCCACTAATGATACCCATCACCACCTCCCCAGGGGACAGTGCCTACCCTCTGAGAACCCACATGATGACGCCAATTCAGAACCCCACCACACCACCCGAGGTAAAATACAACACAGCCCATATTGCAACCCGGGGCATAGTGGAGCGCACATTCAGAGTGCTCAAGTCATGATTTCGCTCACTTGACAGCTCTGTTGGGCAGCTGCTATACGCTCCCCCAGTAGTGTGCAGGATCATGGTGGCAGCATGTGTCCTGCACAACGTTGCAACACGCCGGGGCCTGCGGGTGGACATGGTGGTGCCCCCACATCCCCAACCACATGCACGCCCGCTGCGCATGGGTGGGGAAAGGGCACG
The DNA here is from genome assembly GCF_040938575.1 of Ambystoma mexicanum. Lineage (NCBI taxonomy): Eukaryota > Metazoa > Chordata > Amphibia > Caudata > Ambystomatidae > Ambystoma > Ambystoma mexicanum. The sequence continues at coordinate 727,912,724 of NC_090925.1, forward strand.
TGGTGAGGCAGCCTGTACGCAGCTGGTGGCTATTTACTTCACCTAAAATCACACCCCTGTGGAGTGCACACAGCCCTGGCACATACCAGCTGACAATCAATGATGATGACATAAGGGACAGTCAACTGTCACAACCATACCAGCCTGAGATTGGTCACCTGGAAGTGTTAAATTGTGTGCATCCCTACCTACTGAAACACCACCAATGCTGTGTCATTATAAGACATACATCTATGCTGCTAAATTGATTACCCCCTTGCAAAATATAACATGAAAACAGCACCATGTCACCCAACCCCTCCCCAGCTCCGCCACCCAACACACCATGGCATGTCATGCAATGTGAAAACAAACAAAGCAATGCACAAGACCTGACACAAGTGTCACAAAGTGCACTGTCTCAAATGGAAACTGCCCACAGACAATATGCTCCCAGTAATCAATAACAAACAGCACACATGAACAAATACTTACCACCAACACAATACAGCAACACACCATGAAACATTGCAAAAACATGACAGTACTAAGTCAAAGTAGTGGTAGTCTTACAACCTGAATAAGCCAGCACATCGACCCCTTCCAACTGTAGAGTGTTGCTGCCACGCAAATGTGTCAGTTTACTGCATACAACATGAACTCCATCTGCAAAGGAGACAGCCTTGTGAAGACATGAGGAAGGAACCTGCAAATTAGGAGGAAGACATGGATGCACAAGCACATATCAATACACCATGCAGTGTAGAATACAACAACAATACCCACTAGGGATGTCCACACAGTATTGACTACAGACTGCCCACACAGCTCATGGGAGCCCAATGTCACTGTGTAAGTCACTGTCACTTGGTCACACCCTTTGCAAGCCCATGGAAACTGGAAGCAGGAGGGGTGTGTGTGTCACGAACCCAAGCATCTAACCCAAACTCAGGACAAGCCTGCATGTGCCCAGCCCGAATACAGTGGATGCCCACGGGAGCCACACAAGGCAACACACTGTAAAAATCAAAAATGGCCATGTGGGGGGCAGGGGGAGCACCCAGGAAGTTCGAGGACAGGGTGCACACCAACACCCACCTGCGTGGATGTTGCGAGAAAAAAAAATACCTCCATGGGCTCATGGCCTGCACGGCTATGCCATTGTGGGAGAACTGCTGTCACTCTCTTCACCCTCTGTTGCTGCATCAGGAGGTGGTGGCACTATGGGAGGCAGCCCACGCAAAACCCTGGTATGGTCCTCCATGGCAGCAAGCATGCAGGTCTGGAAGGTCTGATTCTGGAGGATTAAATTGCGGAGATCCCCATGCAGCACCTCATGGGTTGCCTGCACTTCTGCACGCATGGCCTTGCGTGATGCCCAGATCTCCTCCTGTGTTGCCTGCAGCTCAGCTGAGAGCGAATGTGTGAGCTGCTCCAGCTGCTGTTCTGCCCTAACTTTCAGGAAGCCTCAAGTTCAAGCAGACTCTGCCTGAGGTTATGGAGTTCTACCCTCAGGGCCTCCCTGTGGCTCTGTGACTCTATTGATATGGATTCGCCCAGAGTCTCCAGTGCCGCCCGTCGGCCCCTGTTGGACGCCAACATGTCTTCCCTGTGTGATTGGCAAATGGAGTCTGTTGCCTGCTGTTGTTGCTCCATCTGCCTTTCAAGGGGGATAATGGAAGTGGCCACCCTCTCCATTGCCTGAGCCATCATTTCTACTGATGCTGCCTGTTGGGTTGCCATACCGTACATGGAGTTTTCCCATACAGTATTGCCTGGTGGCGCACGGCCACCGTGTCGGCGGGCACCACTCCTGTTTGGGGCAAGGCGATCTACACCTTGCTGTGCTGGCACTGCCTGAGGCTGCAGGACTGCATTCCCCCTCTGATCTGCTGGCCCAGGAACAGGATCAGAGGCTGTGGAGTGTGACCCTGCATCCGTAACCAAAGGCAGACCTACCAACACTGACATCCCCATAGAGGGTTCTACCCCTGGTGCAGGTGGGTTGGACAGAACAGAATCCCTGCCAGAAGCACTGACCTGCGACAGCACATAAGTCTCATCATCCGACTCAGCACCTGAATCGAGGTCTGGGGAGCTGCACCCAGAGACACCCCTTGACAGTATGGTCTGCACTACCAAAGTGTTTTCACCCACCACCACACCACGTCCCCCACTGGTGCTTGGTCGTAGCTGAGAATCCTCCTGGGTCTGCACCATATCCTGAACCTCACTAGCATCAAGTGCGTCGTCACCTGCAAAAACATGAAATACAAGAAATGGAAACAGGCATGAGCACCATAGCACACACATAGGCCTGACAAGACAGAGATTCTGTACATGGTTTACACATGTCCCACATGACTATAACCCTGGCATGCATGCACTGTCAATGAGTTTGAAGGGGAGTCAAAAAGGCAGACATGAGGACACCAAGATGGAAAAGCAACACATTCGCAGCATGTTGTGTAGCACTGGCATCACACATCAGCCTGTGAGTGGCATGTCCAATACACATGCATGACACATGCCAGCACACAGATGTCATGTAGCATAGCCATGGTAAATTAGACAACTACAGTGATATGTCAGTGAATGAGTCCTGTCACACATCCATGTCACATGGACATGATGAGAAGATTAATGCAGAATAGTGTTGCAAAATATGCATGTGCCACACACTGCAACACATCCAGTGAACAATAATACAGTGATTGTAGGCAGATGTACACATCAATGGTTGGTCACTTCAACATGACAGGAAACAACTATCATGTTCCACATGCAAACAGGCCCTAAAAAAATATTTCAGCAGGCCAATACTCTCTCGCCTTTAATGGTCTAATCATTCACATAACCAGGTAACTAATGTGGCACAATGTGGGGTGTAAACAATGACAGAAGCATGTCACATATGTGGCATTAGGGATGAAAAATGCATATTGAAAAATGCATATGAAAAATGGGATGATCTAAACAATCAGCCTGAATGAACACAGAAAAAATCAGAACAACGTTGTTGCAAGATGATAGTTCAAGGGCAACAGCAGTAATGTGGGGCTAATTGGCTACTGTGGGGCGAAGGGATACTGCCATACCCAAATCAAAGGATCGTGAATGTATTGGAGGAAGCACATGGCTGACCCATAACACTCAGGAGTACTGACCCTCACCTGGCACTCAATCAGAACCCGTCACCCAAACAACATACACATGGATTACACACACATGCATGGGCACTCACCGGACAGTGCGTCGTAATCAGGTAGGTCTCCCACGCCTTGGATCTGTTCCTCTGTGATGAAGGTCCCAGCAACAGACTCATGTTCAGTGAGTTCTTTGTCCTCTGGTGGAGACCCACCGCCAGTCACCAGAGTAGCGGCATGATTTGAGGCCAGCTTGTTCTTTGCTCTGCGTTTCAGGTCATTCCACCGCTTGTAGCAATCATCAGCTGTGCGCCTCACAAATCCAAGGGCAGTTATGCGGTCCGCGATGGTCTGCCAGTGTGCCCTACGTTGACCAGGTGTGGTCTTGCACCCTGCAGTCACCATCATTTCGCGGCTATGTGCAGACACATAGGCCACAATTGCATCAGGTTTGGCGTCATTAAAGCTAGGCTTCCTTGACATGCCGGAGTGTGTAGCCGTGCCTGGGGTCTCAGCCTGTAGTGCCAGAGCACCCTTCTTCCTCTTTTTCAAAGGTGGAGCGGAGCCTGAGTGGCTTACGCCGCTCTGGTCAGTAAGGGCAGAAGCGCCGGTGGACTGGGTACTAGGAGTGTGCGAATGCACAATGACCATAGGTCTTGGTGCAGGCATTGGCTGAAGTGTGATGTTGGCAGGGGCAACATCGGTTTGATGGACCTGGACCGACACTGTCCCAGCTGGGAGACTCAGAGCTGGGGTGGATAGAGCTGCAGCTGCCCCTGCAGCCTCCCTACCCTGCCTACTTGGGGCAGAAGATGACATCGCTGCCCTAGATCCACGTGGCCTGGTGACACCAACTTGCACCACCACACGTGGTTTAGACTTGCTGACCTGGAAGTCAGCCTGGGAATCATCCTGTGCCGGTTCAGGTGCCACAATGGGCTGGTCCAACAAGGGCTGAGCTGGGATGGTGTCAGCTACGTTTCCCACAACCATCGGGGGGCATGCCCCTGATTGGTCCTCCACACATGGGGGTCTAGGAGCATCCTGCAAATCCTGGCCACGTCCCCTACCGCGCCCACCACACCCACCTTTTGGAGGTTGGCCACCTTTGCCTCCCTTACCGCTTGGTCGCCTCCCAACCATCGCACTGATGTTGTTGTGAGTATGGGAGTAGCAGTAAACGATTGCCCTGGGCAATTGGGGGTGAAAGGGGTAGGGTACTAGATGGACCCCAGCCTCTGTCTGTGACCCCTGGGGGAGGATGACGGGTCACACAACACACAGGCACCCCGAAAACAAAAGATAACGTGCACGCAACCCCTCGTAGACCACGTGCGTGGAAAAATGAACCCGCACTACGCTGTGGCACCCAGGAACACAAAAATAAGCGTACGCGTGTTACACGCAGCCTACAATGACCTCTGAAGGGGTACGCAACACACGGGCAAGCACAGTTGGTAAAAAATTCCTCGAATTACACGCAGACGTGCAAGAATTTCACGTGCCAAATCACTCTGTATCAAGCTGGCCACGCAACAACACACGGAAGACCAAGCTTCTGCCCAGAAGGCCGAATTACTGCCCCCCAGATCCCCGAGCACGCTCCCACCTGCCATCTGCTGCTGCCTGCTGCCCACGTGCCCTGCTATTTGCTGCCACCCTGCTGGAACTGAAGACTCCCGACTGGGATACCATCTCTCCACAGCCCAGCCCCAGGACCCAGTTGCCCACCCACACCTGCCTCTGGGGTTGCCATGTCGGGCACACCACCATCTGGCACCACTGGCAACCCCCAGCCAGAGAGGCAGAGGGCCACCAGCTTCAGTTCCAGGGAAGTTGGTGTCCTGGTGGAGCAAGTCCTGGGGCAGTATGATGCCCTCTTTGGAAGTTCTCGCACCGACTATGAAGGACGGACCAGGATCTGGATGGACATCGTGACTGCCATCAACGAGGAGGGGGTGGCAGTCTGTGACATCAAACATGTCAAGAAGCGCTGGGAGGACGTCAGGTCCAGGACCCTCGACAAGGCCCAGCGGATGCCAAGGGGCGCCGGGGCCACCAGTCCGACCACCAAATGAGGGTCCTGGAACGCATATGCCCAGTGCTCCATGTCCAGGTCCTTGAGAGGCAGACCCTTCTACAGTTGAGCGGTAAGTGTACGGTTCTACGTAATTTCATCGCCGGACTTTTCATCACAGGGTTTTTTGCTGCTGAATTTTTTTTGTTACCTCCCAATCCCCCCTTTCTTTTTTAAATTTTTTTTATCCCGAACACCCACACCCATTTTTAAAAAATGTTAGCCCCCAAAAAAATGCGATGATTTTATTTTTGGGAAAAAAAACGCGCCAAAAAAAACGCGCCAAAAAACCCTGCGATGAAAAGTCCGGCGATGAAATGACAGTATACCAAGTGTACATGCATACTGATTGGACGGGTGTGCCAGTAGTGTGTAGGTTGCACATGTGTTTTTGTAGGGCTATGTATGGATGTGTATGTACAGGGGCGTGAGGCTGACACATGCAAGTACTCTCATGTGTGAGACACATGGATGGTGTATGTGTGGGTAAGCATCCAGGCCAAATGCAGATGTGGGAGCACACATGTTTGAATTACTGTGTATGTACGTTGGCATGGTTGTGGTGTCACACATGGATGTTGGTGCCAGCTGCATGTATCTGCACTGTGTACATGTGCATGTGTGTGTATTTGATAAGTGTGCAAATGTGATGCAACATGGATGCATGTGGCACTGACATGTAGAAGGCTGAATGCCAGATGTGACATGGATGGCAATCTCATCACTCTGACAGTTGGTGGACATGCACACATGCATGTAAGTGTGTTGGTGTGTGTGCATGGTTTGTGTACTCCCTGTGTTTAATGTGACGTCAGGCTCACCTTCGGATGCTGATGCTGTTGTATGTGTATGGATGGTGCTGCCTGGTGCAATATTGCTTTGGAATTGCTCATGTGTGTGAGAAGAAATGACATGTGTGTTAGGGAGTGCATTGCCATGTCTGAAGTTTGACACTGCCACTCATGTACAACTGTCATGTGTGTATCATTCCATTGTACAGTGCCCTGATGCCTGTGCTCTATCTCTCCCTGTCTGCAACGTCAACTGATGAAGAGGGCAGAGAAGGTGCTGTGGAGCAAAGCAGCAGGGATCGCACCACCAGCCGCAGACGCAAGGCCCGGCTCCCCTCCCAGATTGTCATCTCTTCGGGGAGTGAGGAGTCTGGTGCCGCGTCCCAGGCCGCAGCTGCCGAGGGTAGGTCCAAGAGGCAGAGGTTGGAGATGGACTCCTCGGCAGCAGAAGGAGCAGCTGAGACCCCACAGGGTCCGACGGAGGAAGATGGCATGGAGTCATCCAGGTCGGTGGGGGGTTTGTAGGAGGAGGAGGCCGTGGAAGGGACACACACGGAGTCTGGAGGTGGGGATTTCACTGGTGCCAGTGGTGCAGTGCAGGGGCAGGGACCGGAGGCAGCACAGGCCGCCGCGGAGGTGCCTGTGTGTAATCCTGTCCCTGATCCTGTGACTGCATCATCCAGCACCAGCAGGGATGCCTACGTCCAGACCTGTTTTCAGGGAGGGGATGTGCGCACAACAACTGGCCTTCCTCTCCCTGCGGATGTGGCTATCCGGGACCGTGTTGAGCCTGTCCTGGCTGGGATAGCGTTGCGTCAACGGGGCATGCGAGTTGACCTGCGGTGTTTTCGTGAAGACACTGCACGTCATCTCGGTTTGCCTCTTTGACCGCGTTGACCTACTGGGACCGGTCACCAGTGCTGGATTCCTCCGTGTGCTGGACCTTCTTGCGACCCCCTCCTCACCTGAACCCCCTACGCGCCAGTCGTCCTCCATGCCATCTACCCACCCATGTATCACCTGGGCACCCTGTGGAGCGGACTCTGACCCAGCGGCCAGGCTGGTGGAGGACACATCCCTGCCACAGTCGGGAGTCGGACGTCCAGCAGGGGTGGCCACCACGACAACTGCAACCCAGCCGGAGGAGGATGTGCAGGCAGCAAGAGCCAGGGCGCAGGCACAGCAGCAGCAATATGGTGGGAGCAATGATGGCTCGGGGCCTTCAACATCGGAGGGGAAGGCATCGGCAAGAGGGCAGGAGGACCCAGGATTGCAAGTGTCTTCCGTGTGGCAGCGGTTGGGCCACGCCATAGATGCGGAGCGGCAGCGGGCAGAAGAGGCACGGCTCACAATGGTCAGGGCGGAGAACTCCATGCGGAGGGCACTGAGGGGGGCCGAGTGCCTCGAGGCAATTCGCAGGGAGTTGGAGGCCAACATGTCATCGTCCCTGCGAATCCTAGGGACCATGGAAGAGGACCGCCTCCAGGACATTGAGCGGGAGTTCGATGATGCCCTGGCCCGGGACATCCAAACGTGAGCCATCTGACTAGCCCGCCGCCATTGTAAATAGTTAGTTAGTTAGTGTTAGGTTTCATTTTGGTTTTCATTTTTTTTTGGGGCGCTTGAACAATACCCCACATTTTTGTATATAGTTCTTCATTAGTTACTGTATTTTTGTAGGTTTCATTTGGACAGTTGGGCTCATGGACCCAGGATTTCATCCTTGTAAATAGTTGGAGTGTGGATTTGTGGGCATTTTCTTTTTTGATTTTTCCATGGAGCAATGGATTTTACTTTTTCATTTCTGTTTGGATTTGTTTTGTTGGAAGGAGACTTTGGAGACATTTTTGATTTCATATATTTTGGATTCTGATTTCCTTTTTTTTATCATTATGTGACATTCTGCATTGTTTTGGTATTTGATTTTCTTTCACCACATTTTTTGTTCAATACATTTGTTCCCGTACTTCAATGTGTGGTATTCTCTCATTGGTTTCATGCATGTCACGATGTGGGTTTTCACATTCACTGCACCCATTTGAAAGGGGCCCGTAGGGGACCCTGACGTCTATGGAAACAAGGCGGGTCACCACACACGATAGAGACACCAGACACAAGGTTGTATTCCCAAAGCTAGGGTTTTATTGCAAAGCAAAAGTCTCAGTTGGCCAACTCGGTCTCACGCCCCGCGACGTGTATCTCTAGACCTCGAGGGACGCAAGAGAGTGAATTACGTACATCAGTTACATATATACAAAATGCATATCAAACAATCAGCTATGACATGTTTAACACCCCTCTTTAATGGGTTTTCTTTGAACTTGGTGTGATGATGGACATCTCCGACCACTATGACACCTTCAAACATCTATTCTAGTAACAATTTGCAATTTTTGAGTGCGTAGGCATCTTTCGGTTATTGAATAGAACACGGTGCTTCTGTTCTTGGAAGCGAACTACATACGGGGGGGAGTTGCATTGCGGACCTTGCTATCTATCAGGTGCTATTCGCGTCCTGGGAGCCGACATGCTCTTAGCGGGCTCAGCAAAGGGGGGTCGTTAGAAAAGCATAATTCAAGCCTTTAGCGGTATTATTCTAACATATTCTACCATATGACGAGACTGGCTGGCAGCTGTGAAATGATTAAATGCCCTGCAGCTCTGCTTCAAGGCTACATTAAGGAGGGAGCTGGGCATTCTTCTTGGCGCTGCCTACGTTTGTGTTTCAGCGAACTCTTGTTATCCTCTCGGCCCTGCGGCCTTGTCCTTTTCACATACAGACAACAATGTTCCACAGTCGAGCATTGTAAGCGGAAAATATACTGCGAAGCAATAGGAACAGAAAGCAATGAGCAATAGTTAGAAAACAAAATGGCGATTCTTGTTACATCAAAATGGCCGTTCATTGGCAAACTTGAAAACCTATATTCTGTCGTATCGTGCATGAGACGGTTGGTCCACGGCCACCAAAATGGGTTTGCGGTCTCAAATTAGAGGTATCCGTATTTCTAGACTGACAAACCCTCCTTTGGCCGTATGCCAAACGTCTCATCTATTTATTGAAACCTCCTCTAGTGATGATGAATCTGAAGTACTTATGTCTGAGTCTCGCATGCTATCGTGGACATCATTGTCTTCATCAATATCTATTGCCATCAACTCTTTCACTACTCTCATCTCATTTGGGTCTGGGCTAGTTCGATCATGAGGTTGTTTCTTCTTTGTTATCATATGCATGCATCCTTCCGTACATCCCTCAGTTACCTCTGCACAAACTATGGGTAAACAATGTATACAACAACAGCACGTTAGGAATATTCCGAACACCACTACTAATATTGAGATCAACTTCCATCCCCAAGATCGTAGTATTCCCCAAAACCAAGATCCTATTCCTCAGCTCCCTTCTCCCGTGGGGAGTTCAGAGTTAAGAACGTGCATTTTCTTTATTGCTTCAAAGATCGTGGGGGTATAGTCATCGACATAAACGCAACATGCTGATCCCACTATTTTGCAAATTCCCCCACGATCAACCAGGATTACATCGAGAGCCATTCTATTTTGCACCCTCATTAACCTGATTCCTCTTTCTTCCAATGTCATGTTAAATAATATATCTGTTGTTGTGTTTATTGTATTCTTTAGGATTCTGGACAGTTGCTTTATATTATAGGAGTTCACTATCTGTCCTAAGAATGGAATGAATGATTTCGCTACATCAGTTGCTATTAAAACACCTTTGTCAGTCCTCTTGACTCTAGTTCTGGATAATCTGGCCATGGCTGCTGTTTCTAAGAGGAATACTCCTGGGAACAGTAGCCCTAGGTAACATGTACCTCCCCAGTTTCTGGGTAACCAAGGGTATGCTTTCTCTCCACATATAAAATAAACTGGATCACCTACGTATACTGGTTCTATTTCCCATTTTAGTACCACTGTATTCATACAACCAGTATATGTTCCGACTGAAAAAGAGCCTTTCTTTTTTAGACAAAAAAGGACAGTTCTTGGGCTATAATTCACCGTGTAAGATGGGGGAATCGCATCTTTGTTCCCTTCTGTTCTTACACGAAACGTCATTACAGAGGTTTTTTCTGGCGGGGACAATCTATCTCGTCTATTTTGTCATGTTATCTTTCGTGTACTTTTCCTCGTGGACTCTGGGGCTATTACTTGTGCTTTATGGAAAATGGAACAACCCACAGGCTTCATTATTATCTCCTCAAACTCATTCATGTTGGTTCTGTCTAATTGACCCGTATTACTCTTATTCCACTTCCCATAGAACATTGCACCTAAAGATGCACTACATGCAGAACTTAATGGTAATGGCTGCACATACCACCCTATTCCTTTTCCGGCATGCTGTGGTAAATGGGCACATACCCAGCAGTTTGTTTTCTTCAGGATTGCATGTGTCATGTTCATTATCAGAAGTAAGGTGTTATTTCCAAAACCTTCCCTGTGTTTTCCTTCCATTGGGGGTAGGGTATAAGTGATCACCTGAACCGGGCTTTCAGTAGTGGATATATTAATTATTGGTAAAAACATTTCTAATGGGTGTATTGTTTCTACCCACCATAATATTAGGGCTGTCGATATTGGTGCTACCACGCTCATAAAGCACATTATTATTGTTAGTGCCAGCATACAATTTGTTTTACCATGCGTTTTTCTTAAACTTATAGTGTTTATAACTGACTCATTCTCAGCGGTTGTAGTGCAGGAGGAGGCTGGAACCGGTCCCGGCATGTTTCTCGTCGTCCTTCTTCTTTCTTATCACAGTTCGTTGTGGATATCTCTCTTTGTCGCGCTTGCTCTGATGTCTGTAAATTCAATGGAATTCTCACAATTCAGTTTTTCCTGTCCTTTTTAGCCTGGATTCGATTATTCGTTTTTAGGCGAGATCACTTGTCCCTTCTTATACTGCTCAGAGGACCTTTGATCAGTTATCACCTCAGTATCATGTGCGCCCAGCTTGTCCGCTCTGGTTCCGGACACATGTACTGTTAATTCATTATCTCACTTGCCATAGTACCATGTGCGCCCAGCTTGTCCGTTCTGGTTCAGGACACATGCACTTTTTATGATCACACCGAGGAGCCGCGAGTCTTGAATTGTCCGACTTGCACAATTCTCACGCTTCTCTCCTCTACACCTCTGGTTCCTTCTCCGTCCATGAGCTGAACCAGAGGTTGACATAAACATCAAAAAAAAGAATGCGGATCACTTTGCCTTCCGAGGCCGCAGGTTGTATCGCCTTGCTCCTGGTATCGTATGATCCGTGAACATTGTCGGTGCACTTTCAGATTCAGGCTTGAAGTCAGCCTGTGGCGCTACTGCAGGTGCTGGTGTGCGCCGCGCCAATGATGCAAATCCGTTTTTTGGCGTGCTGGCAAGTGCTGGTGGGCGCCAAAGGGGTACACGATTTGGTTTTGCTGGTATCTGCAAGGCAGATTTCATGTCGGCCAGCAGTGATGTCAATTCTGCTCGGCAACGTTGGTGCACTTTTTGCCCTTCCCCCCTTTTGGCAATCGTCTCAGGCTTTGTTTCGAGTTTCACTTCACGTTTTGGCAGATCAGGTGGCTGCTCACTGGCAACAGTTTCTTTTGTTTCTGGGACCGCTGTCTCTTTCCGGTCAGCAGTGTCAGGCAAGACTTTCAGTGCAGCTGGAATCTTTTTGGCATGGGTGGCATGGATCCACGACTTCCTTCCATCCACCCGTATTGCCGTCTGCGTCGCCAAAAGTACTTGATGGGGCCCGCACCACCTGGGTGCTAATGATGACTTTCTTTCAAAGTTTTTTAGCAGCACCCAGTCTCCTGGCTCCAGCGCGTTCCCGGACCGGTATACCGTACGGGTAATGCCTCCTGCACCTGCTGATGAATCAAACGCAATTTCTGCATTAAAAGGCCACAATACGTACTAAGCACAAGATGTTCTATCTCACTAAGTCGTTTTGGCTGAGGTGCGCACCAAACATTTGCCGGCCTCCCCATCACGATCTCGTACGGGGAGAGCCCAGTTTTAAACTGTACAGACGTACGTATGCATAATAGTGCTATTGGTAATGCATCCACCCAACTCAACTTGCTTCCCACACAATTCTTGCTAATCTTTGATTTAAGAATCCTGTTGTGCCTCTCCACAAGGCCGGCAGAACTCGGATGCCTTGAACTATGGAATCTCTTATCAATCCGGAGACCAGCACATATCTGTAATACCACTGCACCCACAAAATGTGGTCCATTATCAGACCATAGGACCCGGGGCAAGCCAAATCTGGAAAAATACTCCTTCAACATTACTTTTGCCGTAGTCATTGCTGTGCAAACAGGAACACTTACCTGAAGTATAGTGGCTTAGTCGCAGCAGGACTGGACTACCACATGCAAGGGACCAGTGAAGGAACTAGGTCCAGATCATTCAAGCGCCCCTGCCAGAAGCAGCAGCACAGAGTGCTCGCCAAAACTAATCAACAGGTGAGCTTTCCAGGGACAGCGCATCCCACAGGTATCATGGTTTAGGAGAAGGGGTCTGGAAGGGAATCAGGTGCACAAGCTGGCATACTCACGCCCCCTATTCTCCATGCAGGAGCAGTCCAGAGCAGCACCACCTATTACCACCAGTCACCACATAAGAGCAGACGGCGAAGTCGGACCCGAGCAACCTCACCCCCGGGAGGCATGCAACCGTGCCCCAACGCCTCCGCAGAGACCAGGTGAGCGTAACATGCACCATCGCCAAGATGCATTGAAGGCTTTACCTTACAAATGTGTGGAGTCCAGGAAAAGAAAAATGTGTACAAAAAACCTAAAACCTTTTCCTTATCTATTCCAGTAACAAACCTATGCTCCTGTTCTAATGCCGTTTTTTCACTGCTAAAGGGCGGAAGATGTATCAGCAATGGAAACATCTCTACATTTTTGTATGAAACTGCAATGTTTTTGTGGAAGATTGACATCATTTTGTTGGGTTCTCTCGTCCCGCCAGAACACGGGCGAACCCCAAAGATCCTGGAAGAAAGAGCGCGTAGCCCCCACCGACTCAGACGAAGGTGGCACAGGACAGCGAGCAGGTCGAGCTTCCGGCCCTCCTCTCAAATAAAGTGCAAAACGCCTCCACAGTCTGTATTTCATTGCATCACCCTGCACTGTTGAAGGCGACCTACCTTTGGACTAAATGGTGCACTTGTTGTTTGTTTTGCACTGCTAATTTTGGTGCGGTAATAAAGAGTTAAGCTTTCAACAGAAGAGTCTCTGCTACATTATTTTACAGCACATTGCTTTAAAAAATGCAGCCTTATTCCACAAGAATGGTATTTCTTTGTCCAGTAATTGTAATGGTGTTTTGTAGTTGCATTTACAGGATGCAGTGAGGAGCTTATTGTAAGAATGGGTATAGTGCAGTAAGATGAACATCTCTATAGAAAGTACAAATGTCGTTTTCCCTTAAAAGCATGTACAAAAACAAAACCTTGACCGTCTCTTTTTACAGCCACCACTACATATGAAATCCTATGTACTGGTTCAATTGTATTCCGCTGCGTCTGCACACAGAACGAACAGTGCGCTGAAACCCTGTTACTTCTGGGATTCAACGTGCACATACGGGCCAGTTGCACAATGGTGCGCATGGAAATGGGTCTCTGCAAGCCACCACATTGTGGAATAAGGGTTCTGGGTAAGGTGTGAGTAAGAATGTGTTGAAAGCGTAACATTTGTAAATTAGTCACAAATGGATTGTTACTGCACTGTATATGATGTTATTAGCAGGCAATTGCAATTGCTACTGCAAAGGGTGGCCAGGGACTTTAACACGCATTGCAAATGAAAGTCATCCAGTGCAACTCAGTCCCAATACGCACTGTATTCCTTTCGTCTTGCTTGTGAAGAAAGGCCCACTTTACTGGTTGCTATCAACAGTATAAAAGAACAGCTAATGTATATGTGGAACGTATCATGCACTACTCCTATACAGCTTGTGCAGTGCCACTGGCATATGTGTGAATGTCTCACCACCTTAAGTTTGTTCTTGCACTTACTGCTGTGCAGCATTATGTATGCCATATATTATGCCACAAAACTGCTATTTGTACGTAATTTGATATAGGAATCTATGCATTCAAGCAAAAGTTCCCTTATTTGATGGTACACCATTACTAGTATCTGTAGCATTTATGGAGAGGACTACATTTTGCCACATAGCTATGCTTTTCATTAGGAGACACACAGTTTCATTAGGAAGCATTACAAGACAATTGATCAGGCAGCGGCACGAGGCCACTATACTTTTCTAAGCGGCACTGGTAATGTTTCAGATGCAAACATTTTGGCTGTTTACTGAGCTCTGCTCACATGTAACTGTCTGGGATTTAGTAAGCAGCAACAGCGTTTACATTTGCAGACTCACTACTAATTGTCATATGTGTAGTGTAATATTTTATTTACTTGAGAAAACCATAGTGAGGAACCTTCTACGTAACCTCACGTTGCTGCATGCAGATACGGTGTGTCAATTTGATTCGTCATGGAACGACAAGAAGCTCATCAATCAAGGCAATGGGCCATTTAACACGCCCACCTTATACTCAAGCATACTGCGCATTGCTCCCAATGAGCCCCAGCTAGGTAGGTGTGACGCAGTCATAAATCGGTAGCTTTGCAGCACGACATCCACAGGCCGTAGCACACTTTGAAATATGTTATGTTATGTTACTTGGCATTTATATAGAGCCTTATGTATCATTGGTATGACCTCAAAGCACTGGTAGGTTGAACGCCCTCGGGAACCGTAGTTCAAGTCAGACGAGAGAGAGTGTCATATGGTGCGTGGGCGTACCGGATATGTGTGCAGCTGGTGTGGTTGTTGCATGATAGCTGTTTCTTAGCTGTAGGTGTGGTGCTGGGGAAATCAGTTGGATGTGTTCAGTCTGGAGGGTAGACTCCCAGATTGAGTTCTGGCTGCGTTAGGCCTGAGGAGATGCCCAAGCTAGCCGGGATGTGCTCAGATAGCTGTGTTTTATTAGGAAGATGAGGAGTTTGTGGGGGCATGTTAGTATGATAACAGCTAGACCGAATGTGTCATAGTATAGCTGTGTACTAGTTGAATGATGGTGTATATGATAGAGTAAGCCTAGTAGTGTGATATGGTGGTTATCAGTAAAGCGCCTGCGACCAAGCACGAGAGCAGGACAAGGGCGTACATAGCATCATATGTATATAAAGTGACAGGATGGATAGGGGTAAACATGTGACACAGATAACATGGGGATTGTAAGTGACTTCAATCCAACAATCCAACTAAGTCAATGCCTAGTCTGGGATGCCCAATGGAAGCCCTTATTAATATATTTTTTATGTCAAATTCTTTGAATCTGGATGATGAACCCTTATATAACGCCCCTCTCTTTGAATCCCCCTGACCTCACTGAGCCAAGAAGTAGGTTTGGTTTGCAAATTAAAAGATGTATTTGAAGAATTAAACAATATATATATATCACACTTTTATATACAAAATAATATCTGATAGTACACTTATGAATATAATAGTGATCAACAATGGGTAATATTACAATAGCACACTATTTTTAATTAATGAGGAGTTGGTATAGAAAGGATAAGGTAGCAGAGAATACTTTGTATGGTTTCAAGGAAATGCAAGGTGGGAAAGAATGCAACACAGAAATAAACTTGATATGATTTCAACAAGAGATAATATGATCACTTTTTCCCCTGTAACTACTCACTCCCCCCTTATGCAATATGAAGAGATGGAAAGGAGAGCACACAGGTTTCCAGAATACAATCAAATGCACTTCAGTTCCAGTTCCCCCCAGCAAGCTTGGAGAAACAGGGATGATTTTAAAACACAGGCCAAATGCTTTGAAATGTGGTTGCAATGGATGAGAAAATATGCTAAATGCTTTTTAATTCACTAAAGGAGATTCAGGGTAGGTGATAGTTACTGTAGATTGGTACAGGTCAACACTAGCAATGATTCATGAATGATTATCAGATTGAAAACGAAATTCAGCAGTTGCAAGCAAAAGACAGCAATTTTGACAGGTGGTGAAATGGAGCTAATTTTTCAATTCGCTGCACTTTTTCCTCGTGCGTATATCGCAATTACGGAAAAACTATAAGGAGTTGGAATATCGTTTTCAGTTTGTTGGACAGCTGAGGATCTTAGCTTTAAAATGACAGTTAAATTCTGCTTCTAGGACATGCGGTTCAAAAGATACGGACGTTTTTGATTTTCAAAAATAAAGCCAAGATTTCAGAATGACAGATGACGCTTTTACAGATTTGAAATCACAGGATGGACACACAATTCTGAATGCAGTTCTGGACAGGTTGAAATGGATGGGATAAGATTACTTTAGACTAAGAGATTGGTTCTGTACAGTTCTTGGCTGGATACTCACTCCTAGTTTTGGACTGGAACAGCGTGGCCTCTGGTCTGCTATCAGCACTGCACAGTGGTCTGGTCTGGGTCTGACGGGTTCTGCATACAGCTCTGCTTTCTGGGTCTGGATCTGGTTCTGGCACAGGGTTCTAGCTAGAAGCAAAACAGCTCGCCCGGCTGTTGAATAGTTTAGTTTGGTTGCTGGATTCTGAGGCCTGCTGAGAAGAGTTCAGCTTGTGGATTAGGCCTCTGCTTCTCCAAGGTTCTAGAGTTTGGGTTCTAGAGTTTGGTCTCTGGATCTATCTGAAATCTGGAGTCTTCTGGCAGAGCGCTTCGCAAGAAATCGGTTGAACTAGAAAGGTGAGTGTGTCTATCTGGGTCTCAGTGGTTCTTTTTATGTGTTTCCAAAGGGGGTTTGGAGACTGACTTTCTATGCCCAACCCACTAAGGATTCTGATAGGTTAAAGGATTTACTGTCCTCTGACTGGAGAAAGGAGTAGTGAGTCAGAATGAGTCAGAGTGATGCTATGTTTATGGCTTGGCTGAAGTCCCTCCCCTTTGCTTTTACTTAGAATTTTTTTTTTTCATAACCAAACATGTTTCCCAGATACACAAGTTGTTGAGAATACATGTACATATCACAGATTAATTAAGACAGGTCTCTGTTCAACCCTGCTCTTTCAAAGAGCTTGGGTTCAGAAATGACAACTTATTCGCGATTTTAGTGGGTTTCGCAATATTGGTTTGGCACCAAATCTTACACAGAGGTACACACCCTCTCTGAGCATATTACTGGAAGTTCTTAGGTTTCTAGCATAAACACTGCATCCACAATATTAATAATTACAGGGCTTGGCCTCAGAACATCCCACGGCGTCCAACTAACAGGCCGATTCATGGAATTAATGTGCGCTGAAAATTTCTGCGCAAGCGTGCGAAAGCGTGTGAATCGCAGTGCAAGTGCGAAAATCGGAGCGAAACCCACGCACAGTGATTCATGGAAGTCCGTGCGTGTGTAAATCCATGGATGTGCGCCAAAATCCTGCGTGGCGCATGCTGGCGCACACGTCTTCAAACAGCGTGCACTACGCGCACAGCGAAAGCACACATAGCGCAGCACACACAACAAAAGTAGGCGTAACATGGGGCGTAACACGCGGAATGGGGAACAACGTGTGAAAATGTGGGCGTCACGGGGGAAGTACAGGAGGCAAATGCGCGGAACGCCCACACACGCGCCTACAACACGTATTCATGGAATCGAACGGGGCTAATGCGTGCTCCAAAAAAGACGCGCTAATCCGGAAACACGTACGCCAGCAGGAAGCAGGCGTACGTGGACCCGCGCAGCATAAAAGTCCGCGCAAACAACAAACAAGCTCAGACGCTAAGATGAATATACCGTTCCTTGCAGCAGTGGTCGTGGGATACCGCAGGAGGAGGAGGAGGATAGTCAGGCCCAGAATGTTTACACCCAGGACCAGCCTTTTTGGGATGCCTGATGACCAGGTGTATGGGAGGTACAGATTTCCACCTCACATAATACTCGACCTGGTGAGTGAGTGGGAGGATGATCTCACATCACCCACCCTGTGCTCCCAAGCACTGAGCCCCCTGGAAAAGGTGCTTAATGTACTGCACTTCTTGGCCACTGGATAATTTCAGCGGACAAGTGCTATAGTGGGGGGGTGTCACAGGCCACGCAGTCATGCTGCCTACACCAGGTGTTGGCCATCATGACTGAACGCCCATCAGTCCGCAGTCACATATACCTGCCCAGAACACCTGCAGAAAGGCAGGCTGCCGTCCAGGATTTCTACGTTGTGGCACAATTCCCCAAAGTGCTAGGTGCGATTGATTGCACCCATGTGGCTCTACATCCCCCCAGGGCAACGGAGCACATCTATAGAAACCGCAAGCACTGGCATTCCATCAACGTGCAGGTAGTATGTGATGCCAAGGGAATCATCACCTCAGTATATGCCAACTATCCAGGGTCCACCCATGACAGTTTAATTTACAGAATGTCAACCCTAAACCGGGACCTAGAAGCTGAGCGGCATGGCGATACATGGCTGCTTGGTGATTATAAATGCCACTGCACATGCATGCATGTCAGATACTGAGTAATGTCAAAACCCCACTAATGATATCCATCACCACCTCCCCAGGGGACAGTGCCTACCCTCTGAGAACCCACATGATGACGCCAATTCAGAACCCCACCACACCACCCGAGGTAAGATACAACACAGCCCATATTGCAACCCGGGGCATAGTGGAGCGCACATTCAGAGTGCTCAAGTCATGATTTCGCTCACTTGACAGCTCTGTTGGGCAGCTGCTATACGCTCCCCCAGTAGTGTGCAGGATCATAGTGGCAGCATGTGTCCTGCACAACGTTGCAACACGCCGGGGCCTGCGGGTGGACATGGTGGTGCCCCCACATCCTCAACCACATGCACGCCCGCAATGATAATGACATAAGGGACAGTCAACTGTCACAACCATACCAGCCTGAGATTGGTTACCTGGAAGTGTTAAATTGTGTGCATCCCTACCTACTGAAACACCACCAATGCTGTGTCATTATAAGACATACATCTATGCTGCTAAATTGATTACCCCCTTGCAAAATATAACATGAAAACAGCACCATGTCACCCAACCCCTCCCCAGCTCGCCACCCAACACACCATGGCATGTCATGCAATGTGAAAACAAACAAAGCAATGCACAAGACCTGACACAAGTGTCACAAAGTGCACTGTCCCAAATGGAAACTGCCCACAGACAATATGCTCCCAGTAATCAATAACAAACAGCACACATGAACAAATACTTACCACCAACACAATACAGCAACACACCATGAAACATTGCAAAAACATGACAGTACTAAGTCACAGTAGTGGTAGTCTTACAACCTGAATAAGCCAGCACATCGACCCCTTCCAACTGTAGAGTGTTGCTGCCACGCAAATGTGTCAGTTTACTGCATACAACATGAACTCCATCTGCAAAGGAGACGGCCTTGTGAAGACATGAGGAAGGAACCTGCAAATTAGGAGGAAGACATGGATGCACAAGCACATATCAATACACCATGCAGTGTACAATACAACAACAATACCCACTAGGGATGTCCACACAGTATTGACTACAGACTGCCCACACAGCTCATGGGAGCCCAATGTCACTGTGTAAGTCACTGTCACTTAGTCACACCCTTTGCAAGCCCATGGAAACTGGAAGCAGGAGGGGTGTGTGTGTCACGAACCCAAGCATCTAACCCAAACTCAGGACAAGCCTGCATGTGCCCAGCCCGAATACAGTGGATGCCCACGGGAGCCACACAAGGCAACACACTGTAAAAATCAAAAACGGCCATGTGGGGGTCAGGGGGGAGCACCCAGGAAGTTCGAGGACAGGGTGCACACCAACACCCACCTGCGTGGATGTTGCGAGAAAAAAAAATACCTCCATGGGCTCATGGCCTGCACGGCTATGCCATTGTGGGAGAACTGCTGTCGCTCTCTTCACCCTCTGTTGCTGCATCAGGAGGTGGTGGCACTATGGGAGGCAGCCCATGCAAAACCCTGGTATGGTCCTCCATGGCAGCAAGCATGCAGGTCTGGAAGGTCTGATTCTGGAGGATTAAATTGCGGAGATCCCCATGCAGCACCTCATGGGTTGCCTGCACTTCTGCACGCATGGCCTTGCGTGATGCCCAGATCTCCTCCTGTGTTGCCTGCAGCTCAGCTGAGAGCGAATGTGTGAGCTGCTCCAGCTGCTGTTCTGCCCTAACATTTCAGGAAGCCTCAAGTTCAAGCAGACTCTGCCTGAGGTTATGGAGTTCTACCCTCAGGGCCTCCCTGTGGCTCTGTGACTCTATTGATATGGATTCGCGCAGAGTCTCCAGTGCCGCCCGTCGGTCCCTGTTGGACGCCAACATGTCTTCCCTGTGTGATTGGCAAATGGAGTCTGTTGCCTGCTGTTGTTGCTCCATCTGCCTTTCAAGGGGGATAATGGAAGTGGCCACCCTCTCCATTGCCTGAGCCATCATTTCTACTGATGCTGCCTGTTGGGGTGCCATACCGTACATGGAGTTTTCCCATACAGTATTGCCTGGTGGCGCACGGCCACCGTGTCGGCGGGCACCACTCCTGTTTGGGGCAAGGCGATCTGCACCTTGCTGTGCTGGCACTGCCTGAGGCTGCAGGACTGCATTCCCCCTCTGATCTGCTGGCCCAGGAACAGGATCAGAGGCTGTGGAGTGTGACCCTGCATCCGTAACCAAAGGCAGACCTACCAACACTGACATCCCCATAGAGGGTTCTACCCCTGGTGCAGGTGGGTTGGACAGAACAGAATCCCTGCCAGAAGCACTGACCTGCGACAGCACATAAGTCTCATCATCCGACTCAGCACCTGAATCGAGGTCTGGGGAGCTGCACCCAGAGACACCCCTCGACAGTATGGTCTGCACTACCAAAGTGTTTTCACCCACCACCACACCACGTCCCCCACTGGTGCTTGGTCGTAGCTGAGAATCCTCCTGGGTCTGCATCATATCCTGAACATCACTAGCATCAAGTGCGTCGTCACCTGCAAAAACATGAAATACAAGAAATGGAAACAGGCATGAGCACCATAGCACACACATAGGCCTGACAAGACAGAGATTCTGTACATGGTTTACACATGTCCCACATGACTATAACCCTGGCATGCATGCACTGTCAATCAGTTTGAAGGGGAGTCAAAAAGGCAGACATGAGGACACCAAGATGGAAAAGCAACACATTCGCAGCATGTTGTGTAGCACTGGCATCACACATCAGCCTGTGAGTGGCATGTCCAATACACATACATGACACATGCCAGCACACAGATGTCATGTAGCATAGCCATGGTAAATTAGACAACTACAGTGATATGTCAGTGAATGAGTACTGTCACACATCCATGTCACATGGACATGATGAGAAGATTAATGCAGAATAGTGTTGCAAAATATGCATGTGCCACACACTGCAACACATCCAGTGTACAATAATACAGTGATTGTAGGCAGATGTACACATCAATGGTTGGTCACTTCAACATGACAGGAAACAACTATCATGTTCCACATGCAAACAGGCCCTAAAAAAATATTTCAGCAGGCCAATACTCTCTCGCCTTTAATGGTCTAATCATTCACATAACCAGGTAACTAATGTGGCACAATGTGGGGTGTAAACAATGACAGAAGCATGTCACATATGTGGCATTAGGGATGAAAAATGCATATTGAAAAATGCATATGAAAAATGGGATGATCTAAACAATCAGCCTGAATGAACACAGAAAAAATCAGAACAACGTTGTTGCAAGATGATAGTTCAAGGGCAACAGCAGTAATGTGGGGCTAATTGGCTACTGTGGGGCGAAGGGATACTGCCATACCCAAATCAAAGGATCGTGAATGTATTGGAGGAAGCACATGGCTGACCCATAACACTCAGGAGTACTGACCCTCACCTGGCACTCAATCAGAACCCGTCACCCAAACAACATACACATGGATTACATACACATGCATGGGCACTCACCGGACAGTGCGTCATAATCAGGTAGGTCTCCCACGCCTTGGATCTGTTCCTCTGTGACGAAGGTCCCAGCAACAGACTCATGTTCAGTGAGTTCTTTGTCCTCTGGTGGAGACCCACCGCCAGTCACCAGAGTAGCGGCATGATTTGAGGCCAGCTTGTTCTTTGCTCTGCGTTTCAGGTCATTCCACCGCTTGTAGCAATCATCAGCTGTGCGCCTCACAAATCCAAGGGCAGTTATGCGGTCCGCGATGGTCTGCCAGTGTGCCCTACGTTGACCAGGTGTGGTCTTGCACCCTGCAGTCACCATCATTTCGCGGCTATGTGCAGACACATAGGCCACAATTGCATCAGGTTTGGCGTCATTAAAGCTAGGCTTCCTTGACGTGCCGGAGTGTGTAGCCGTGCCTGGGGTCTCAGCCTGTAGTGCCAGAGCACCCTTCTTCCTCTTTTTCAAAGGTGGAGCGGAGCCTGAGTGGCTTACGCCGCTCTGGTCAGTAAGGGCAGAAGCGCCCGTGGACTGGGTACTAGGAGTGTGCGAATGCACAATGACCATAGGTCTTGGTGCAGGCATTGGCTGAAGTGTGATGTTGGCAGGGGCAACATCGGTTTGATGGACCTGGACCGACACTATCCCGGCTGGGAGACTCAGAGCTGGGGTGGATAGAGCTGCAGCTGCCCCTGCAGCCTCCCCACCCTGCCTACTTGGGGCAGAAGATGACATCGCTGCCCTAGATCCACGTGGCCTGGTGACACCAACTTGCACCACCACACGTGGTTTAGACTTGCTGACCTGGAAGTCAGCCTGGGAATCATCCTGTGCCGGTTCAGGTGCCACAATGGGCTGGTCCAACAAGGGCTGAGCTGGGATGGTGTCAGCTACGTTTCCCACAACCATCGGGGGGCATGCCCCTGATTGGTCCTCCACACATGGGGGTCTAGGAGCATCCTGCAAATCCTGGCCACGTCCCCTACCGCGCCCACCACGCCCACCTTTTGGAGGTTGGCCACCTTAGCCTCCCTTACCGCTTGGTCGCCTCCCAACCATCGCACTGATGTTGTTGTGAGTATGGGAGTAGCAGTAAACGATTGTCCTGGGCAATTGGGGGTGAAAGGGGTAGGGTACTAGATGGACCCTAGCCTCTGTCTGTGACCCCTGGGGGAAGATGACGGGTCACACAACACACAGGCACCCCGAAAACAAAAAATAACATGCACGCAACCCCTCGTAGACCACGTGCGTGGAAAAATGAACCCGCACTATGCTGTGGCACCCAGGAACACAAAAATAAGCGTACGCTTGTTACACGCGGCCTACAATGACCTCTGAAGGGGTACGCAACACACGGGCAAGCACAGTTGGTAAAAGATTCCTCGAATTACACGCAGACGTGCAAGATTTTCACGTGCCAAATCACTCTGTATCAAGCTGGCCACGCAACAACACACGGAAGACCAAGCTTCTGCCCAGAAGGCCGAATTACTGCCCCCCAGATCCCCGAGCATGCTCCCACCTGCCATCTGCTGCTGCCTGCCTGCTGCCCACGTGCCCTGCTATTTGCTGCCTGCACATCATCCATCTGCAGGGGTGCAGTTGTTGTGACCACCCTGCTGGAACTGAAGACTCCTGACTGGGATACCATCTCTCCACAGCCCAGCCCCAGGACCCAGTTGCCCACCCACACCTGCCTCTGGGGTTGCCATGTCGGGCACACCACCATCTGGCACCACTGGCAACCCCCAGCCAGAGAGGCAGAGGGCCACCAGCTTCAGTTCCAGGGAAGTTGGTGTCCTGGTGGAGCAAGTCCTGGGGCAGTATGATGCCCTCTTTGGAAGTTCTCGCACCGACTATGAAGGACGGACCAGGATCTGGATGGACATCGTGACTGCCATCAACGAGGAGGGGGTGGCAGTCTGTGACATCAAACATGTCAAGAAGCGCTGGGAGGACGTCAGGTCCAGGACCCTCGACAAGGCCCAGCGGATGCCAAGGGGCGCCGGGGCCACCAGTCCGACCACCAAATGAGGGTCCTGGAACGCATATGCCCAGTGCTCCATGTCCAGGTCCTTGAGAGGCAGACCCGTCTACAGTCGAGCGGTAAGTGTATGGTTCTACGTAATTTCATCGCAGGACTTTTCATCACAGGGTTTTTTGCTGCAGAATTTGTTTTGTTACCTCCCAATCCCCCCTTTCTTTTTACATTTTTTTTATCCCGAACACCCACACCCATTTTTAAAAAATGTTAGCCCCCAAAAAAATGTGATGATTTTATTTTTGGAAAAAAAAACGCGCCAAAAAAAACGCGCCAAAAAACCCTGCGATGAAAAGTCCGGCGATGAAATGACAGTATACCAAGTGTACATGCATACTGATTGGACGGGTGTGCCAGTAGTGTGTAGGTTGCACATGTGTTTTTGTAGGGCTATGTATGGATGTGTATGTACAGGGGCGTGAGGCTGACACATGCAAGTCCTCTCATGTGTGAGACACATGGATGGTGTATGTGTGGGTAAGCATCCAGGCCAAATGCAGATGTGGGAGCACACATGTTTGAATTACTGTGTATGTACGTTGGCATGGTTGTGGTGTCACACATGGATGTTGGTTCCAGCTGCATGTATCTGCACTGTGTACATGTGCATGTGTGTGTATTTGATAAGTGTGCAAATGTGATGCAACATGGATGCATGTGGCACTGACATGTAGAAGGCTGAATGCCAGATGTGACATGGATGGCAATCACATCACTCTGACAGTTGGTGGACATGCACACATGCATGTAAGTGTGTTGGTGTGTGTGCATGGTTTGTGTACTCCCCGTGTTTAATGTGACGTCAGGCTCACCTTCGGATGCTGATGCTGTTGTATGTGTATGGATGGTGCTGCCTGGTGCAATATTGCTTTGGAATTGCTCATGTGTGTGAGAAGAAATGACATGTGTGTTAGGGAGTGTGATGCCATGTCTGAAGTTTGACACTGCCACTCATGTACAACTGTCATGTGTGTATCATTCCATTGTACAGTGCCCTGATGCCTGTGCTCTATCTCTCCCTGTCTGCAACGTCAACTGATGAAGAGGGCAGAGAAGGTGCTGTGGAGCAAAGCGGCAGGGATCGCACCACCAGCCGGAGACGCAAGGCCCGGCTCCCCTCCCAGATTGTCATCTCTTCGGGGAGTGAGGAGTCTGGTGCCGCGTCCCAGGCCGCAGCTGCCGAGGGTAGGTCCAAGAGGCAGAGGTTGGAGATGGACTCCTCGGCAGCAGAAGGGGCAGCTGAGACCCCACAGGGTCCAACGGAGGAAGATGGCATGGAGTCATCCAGGTCGGTGGGGGGTTTGGAGGAGGAGGAGGCCGTGGAAGGGACACACACGGGGTCTGGAGGTGGGGATTCCACTGGTTCAGTGGTGCAGTGCAGGGGCAGGGACAGGAGGCAGCACAGGCCGCCGCGGAGGTGCCTGTGTGTAATCCTGTCCCTGATCCTGTGACTGCAGCCTCTGGCACCAGCAGGGATGCCTATGTCCAGACCTGTTTTCAGAGAGGGGATGGGCGCACAACAACTGGCCTTTCCGGGACCGTGTTGAGCCTGTCCTGGCTGGGATAGCGTTGCGTCAACGGGGCATGCGAGTTGACCTGCGGTGTTTTCGTGAAGACACTGCACGTCATCTCGGTTTGCCTCTTTGACCGCGTTGACCTACTGGGACCGGTCACCAGTGCTGGATTCCTCCGTGTGCTGGACCTTCTTGCGACCCCCTCCTCACCTGAACCCCCTACGCGCCAGTCGTCCTCCATGCCATCTTCCCACCCATGTATCACCTGGGTACCCTGTGGAGCTGACTCTGACCCAGCGGCCAGGCTGGTGGAGGACACATCCCTGCCACAGTCGGGAGTCGGACGTCCAGCAGGGGTGGCCACCACGACAACTGCAACCCAGCCGGAGGAGGACGTGCAGGCAGCAAGAGCCAGGGCGCAGGCACAGGCACAGCAGCAGCAATATGGTGGGAGCAATGATGGCTCGGGGCCTTCAACATCAGAGGGGAAGGCATCGGCAAGAGGGCAGGAGGACCCAGGATTGCAAGTGTCTTCCGTGTGGCAGCGGTTGGGCCACGCCATAGATGCAGAGCGGCAGCGGGCAGAAGAGGCACGGCTCACAATGGTCAGGGCGGAGAACTCCATGCGGAGGGCACTGAGGGGGGCCGAGTGCCTCGAAGCAATTCGCAGGGAGTTGGAGGCCAACATGTCATCGTCCCTGCAAATCCTAGGGACCATGGAAGAGGACCGCCTCCAGGACATTGAGCGGGAGTTCGATGATGCCTTGGCCCGGGACATCCAAACGTGAGCCATCTGACTAGCCCGCTGCCATTGTAAATAGTTAGTTAGTTAGTTAGTGTTAGGTTTCATTTTGGTTTTCATTTTTTTTTGGGGCGCTTGGACAATACCCCACATTTTTGTATATAGTTCTTCATTAGTTACTGTATTTTTGTAGGTTTCATTTGGACAGTTGGGCTCATGGACCCAGGATTTCATCCTTGTAAATAGTTGGAGTGTGGATTTGTGGGCATTTTCTTTTTTGATTTTTCCATGGAGCAATGGATTTTACTTTTTCATTTCTGTTTGGATTTGTTTTGTTGGAAGGAGACTTTGGAGACATTTTTGATTTCATATATTTTGGATTCTGATTTCCTTTTTTTTATCATTATGTGACATTCTGCATTGTTTTGGTATTTGATTTTCTTTCACCACATTTTTTGTTCAATACATTCGTTCCCGTACTTCAATGTGTGGTATTCTCTCATTGGTTTCATGCATGTCACGATGTGGGTTTTCACATTCACTGCACCCATTTGAAAGGGGCCCCTAGGGGACCCTGACGTCTATGGAAACAAGGCGGGTCACCACACACGATAGAGACACCAGACACAAGGTTGTATTCCCAAAGCTAGGGTTTTATTGCAAAGCAAAAGTCTCAGTTGGCCAACTCGGTCTCACGCCCCGCGACGTGTATCTCTAGACCTCGAGGGACGCAAGAGAGTGAATTACGTACATCAGTTACATATATACAAAATGCATATCAAACAATCAGCTATGACATGTTTAACACCCCTCTTTATTGGGTTTCTTTGAACTTGGTGTGATGATGGACATCTCCGACCACTATGACACCTTCAAACATCTATTCTAGTAACAATTTGCAATTTTTGAGTGCGTAGGCATCTTTCGGTTATTGAATAGAACACGGCGCTTCTGTTCTTGGAAGCGAACTACATACGGGGGGGAGTTGCATTCCGGACCTTGCTATCTATCAGGTGCTATTCGCGTCCTGGGAGCCGACATGCTCTTAGCGGGCTCAGCAAAGGGGGGTCGTTAGAAAAGCATAATTCAAGCCTTTAGCGGTATTATTCTAACATATTCTACCATATAACGAGACTGGCTGGCAGCTGTGAAATGATTAAATGCCCTGCAGCTCTGCTTCAAGGCTACATTAAGGAGGGAGCTGGGCATTCTTCTTGGCGCTGCCTACGTTTTTGTTTCAGCGAACTCTTGTTATCCTCTCGGCCCTGCGGCCTTGTCCTTTTCACATACAGACAACAATGTTCCACAGTCGAGCATTGTAAGCGGAAAATATACTGCGAAGCAATAGGAACAGAAAGCAATGAACAATAGTTAAAAAACAAAATGGCGATTCTTGTTACATCAAAATGGCCGTTCATTGGCAAACTTGAAAACCTATATTCTGTCGTATCGTGCATGAGACGGTTGGTCCACGGCCACCAAAATGCGTTTGCAGTCTCAAAATAGAGGTATCCGTATTTCTAGACTGACACAGTGTGTGTGTGTGTGACGGACATGTGTTGATGTACATACATGCCATTTGGGTTGTTTCATGTAATGTGCATTTCAATGTGGGGTGTATGTTATGCTTGGTTGGTTATTTGGGCAGGGGTGGCGTGCCGTGGGATTTTGGTGGCCATGAGGGCCATGATTGTGGGTCATGTTGACATGTTGGGGGGACATGAGTGGGGGCCTGCTGGCAGGTGGCCCTCACTGCTGGGGGGTGCAGGGAGACATGAGTGGGGGCCTGCTGGCAGGTGCCCCTCACTGCTGAGGGGTGGGGGTGCAGTTGGACATGAGTGGGGGCCTGCTGGCAGGTGGCCCTCACTGCTGGGAGTGGGGGTGCAGGGGGACATGAGTGGGGGCCTGCTGGCAGGTGGCCCTCACTGCTGGGGGGTGGGGGTGCAGGGGCACACGAGTGGGGGCCTGCTGGCAGGTGGCCCTCACTGCTGGGGGGTGTGGGTGCAGGGGACATGAGTGGGGGCCTGCTGGCAGGTGCCCCTCACTGCTGGGGGTTGGGGGTGCAGGGGGACATGAGTGGGACATGAGTGGGGGCCTGCTGGCAGGTGGCCCTCACTGCTGGGGGGTGGGAGTGCTGAGGGACATGAGTGGGGCCTGCTGGCAGGTGCCCCTCACTGCTGGGGGGTGGGGGTGCAGGAGGACATGAGTGGGACATGAGTGGGGGCCTGCTGGCAGGTGCCCCTCACTGCTGGGGGGTAGGGGTGCAGGGGGACATGAGTGGGGGCCTGCTGGCAGGTGCCCCTCACTGCTGGGGGGTGGGAGTGCAGGGGACATGAGTGGGGGCCTGCTGGCAGGTGGCCCTCACTGCTGGGAGTGGGGGTGCAGGGGGACATGAGTGGGGGCCTGCTGGCAGGTGGCCCTCACTGCTGGGGGGTGAGAGTGCTGGGGGACATGAGTGGGGGCCTGCTGGCAGGTGCCCCTCACTGCTGGGGGGTGGGAGTGCTGGGGGACATGAGTGGGGGCCTGCTGGCAGGTGCCCCTCACTGCTGGGGGATGGGGGTGCAGGGGGACATGAGTGGGACATAAGTGGAGGCCTGCTGGCAGGTGCCCCTCACTGCTGGGGGGTGGGGGTGCAGGTGGACATGAGTGGGGGCCTGCTGGCAGGTGGCCCTCACTGCTGGGAGTGGGGGTGCAGGGGGACATGAGTGGGGGCCTGCTGGCAGGTAGCCCTCACTGCTGGGAGTGGGGGTGCAGGGGGACATGAGTGGGGGCCTGCTGGCAGGTAGCCCTCACTGCTGGGAGTGGGGGTGCTGGGGGACATGAGTGGGGGCCTGCTGGCAGGTGGCCCTCACTGCTGGGGGGTGAGAGTGCTGGGGGACATGAGTGGGGGCCTGCTGGCAGGTGCCCCTCACTGCTGGGGGGTGGGAGTGCTGGGGGACATGAGTGGGGGCCTGCTGGCAGGTGGCCCTCACTGCTGCGGGGTGAGAGTGCTGGGGGACATGAGTGGGGGCCTGCTGGCAGGTGCCCCTCACTGCTGGTGGGTGGGAGTGCTGGGGGACACGAGTGGGGGCCTGCTGGCAGGTGCCCCTCACTGCTGGGAGGTGGGGGTGCAGGGGGACATGAGTGGGGGCCTGCTGGCAGGTGCCCCTCACTGCTGGGGGGTGGGGGTGCAGGGGGACATGAGTGGGACATAAGTGGGGGCCTGCTGGCAGGTGCCCCTCACTGCTGGGGGGTGGGGGTGCAGGTGGACATGAGTGGGGGCCTGCTGGCAGGTGGCCCTCACTGCTGGGAGTGGGAGTGCAGGGGGACATGAGTGGGGGCCTGCTGGCAGGTGGCCCTCACTGCTGGGGGGTGGGGGCGCAGGGGGACATGAGTGGGGGCCTGCTGGCAGGTGACCCTCGCTGCTGGGGGGTGGGGGCGCAGGGGGACATGAGTGGGGGCCTGCTGACAGGTGCCCCTCACTGCTGGGAGTGGGAGTGCAGGGGGACATGAGTGGGGGCCTGCTGGCAGGTGGCCCTCACTGCTGGGGGGTGGGGGTGCAGGGGGACATGAGTGGGGGCCTGCTGGCAGGTGCCCCTCACTGCTGGGGGGTGGGAGTGCTGGGGGACATGAGTGGGGGCCTGCTGGCAGGTGCCCCTCACTGCTGTGGGGTGGGGGTGCAGGGGGACATGAGTGGGGCCTGCTGGCAGGTGCCCCTCACTGATGGGGGTGGGGGTGAAGGGGGACATGAGTGGGGGCCTGCTGGCAGGTGGCCCTCACTGCTGAGGGGTGGAGGTGCAGGGGGACATGAGTGGGACATGAGTGTGGGCCTGCTGGCAGGTGCCCCTCACTGCTGGGTGTTGGGGGTACATGGGGACATGAGTAAGGGCCTGCTGGCAGGTGCCCCTCACTGCTGGGGGGTGGGAGTGCTGGGGGACATGAGTGGGGGCCTGCTGGCAGGTGCCCCTCACTGCTGGGGGGTGAGGGTGCAGGGGGACATGAGTGGGACATGAGTGGGGGCCTGCTGGCAGGTGCCCCTCACTGCTGGGGCGTGGGGGTGCAGGGGGACATGAGTGGGGGCCTGCTGGCAGGTGCCCCTCACTGCTGGGGAGTGTGGGTGCAGGGGGATATGAGTGGGGGCCTGCTGGCAGGTGCCCCTCACTGCTGGGGGGTGGGGGTGCAGGGGGACATGAGTTGGTGATCATATTGTATTGCAAGGTGACATGTGGCTTGGCTAGGGGGCATGCCCATGGTGGATGGGCTGCCTGCAGGACATGACCAGGGGTGCAGGGTAGTCCCCTGTGGTGTGGGCTGCCTGCAGGGACTGTGGAGGGGGTAGAGGGGACACCTGGGAGGACCCACACTGCCAATTCACTTGTAGGACTCCCCGCGCACCACACTGGATACACTTACCCCGCTCTGACGGCAAAATCGCGTGTGAAACTTCACGCGCACCCCCGAAATACACATACCCCGCTCGCACAGGGCCAATCGCATGTGACACTTCCCGCGAACCCCAGTAATACACGTACCCCGCTCGCACAGGGCCAATCGCGTGTGACACTTCTCGCGAACCCCAGTGATACACGTACCGCGCTCGCACAGGGCCAATCGCGTATGACACTTCCCGCAAACCCCAGTAATACACGTACCCCGCTCGCACAGGGCCAATCGCGTGTGAAACTTCCCGCGAACCCCAGTAATACATGTACCCCGCTCGCACAGGGACAATCGCGTGTGAAACTTTCCGCGAACCCCAGTAATACAAGTACCCCGCTCGCACAGGGCCAATCGTGTCTGACACTTCCCACAAACCCCAGTAATACACGCACCCCGCTCGCACAGGGCCAATCGCGTGTGACACTTCCCGCGAACCCCAGTAATACACGTAACCCGCTCGTACAGGGCCAATCACGTGTGACACTTCCCGCGAACTCCAGTAATACACGTACCCCGCTCGCACAGGGCCAATCGCGTGTGAAACTTCCCGCGAACCCCAGTAATACACATACCCTGCTCGTACAGGGCCAATCGCATGTGACACTTCCCGCAAACCCCAGTAATACACGTACCCCGCTCGCACAGGGCCAATCGCGTGTGAAACTTCCCGCGAACCCCAGTAATACACGTACCCCACTCGCACAGGGACAATCGCTTTTGAAACTTTCCGCAAACCCCAGTAATACACGTACCCCGCTTGCACAGGGCCAATCACGTGTGACACTTCCCGCGAACCCTAGTAACACACGTACCCCGCTCGCACAGGGCCAATCGCGTGTGACACTTCCCGCGAACCCCAGTAATACACGTACCCCGCTCGCACAGGGCCAATCGCGTGTGAATCTTCCCGTGAACCCCAGTAATACACGTACCCCGCTCGCACAGGGCCAATCGCGTGTGAAACTTCCCACGATCCCCAGTAATACACGTATCCCGCTCGCACAGGGCCAATCGCTTGTGAAACTTCCCACGAACCCCAGTAATACACATACCCCACTCGCACAGGGACAATCGCTTGTGAAACTTTCCGCAAACCCCAGTAATACACGTACCCCGCTCGCACAGGGCCAATCACGTGTGACACTTCTCGCGAACCCCAGTAATACACGTACCCCACTCGCACAGGGACAATCGCTTGTGGAACTTTCCGCGAACCCCAGTAATACACGTACCCCGCTCGCACTGGGCCAATCACGTGTGACACTTCCCGCGAACCCCAGTAATACACGTACCCCGCTCGCACAGGGCCAATCGCGTGTGACACTTCCCGCGAACCCCAGTAATACATGTACCCCGCTCGCACAGGGCCAATCGCGTGTGGCACTTCCCGCGAACCCCAGTAATACACGTACCCCGCTCGCACAGGGCCAATCGCGTGTGACACTTCCCGCGAACCCCAGTAATACACGTACCCCGCTCATACAAGGCCAATCGCATGTGACACTTCCCGCGAACCCCAGTAATACACGTACCGCGCTCGCACAGGGCCAATCGCGTGTGCAACTTCCCGCGAACCCCAGTAATACACGTACCCCACTCGCACAGGGACAATCGCTTGTGAAACTTTCCGCTAACTCCAGTAATACACGTACCCCGCTCGCACAGGGCCAATCACGTGTGACACTTCCTGCGAACCCCAGTAATACACGTATCCTGCTCTCACAGGGCCAATCGCGTGTGACACTTCCCGCGAACCCCAATAATACACGTACCCCACTCGCACAGGGCCAATCGCGTGTGAAACTTCCTGCGAACCCCAGTAATACACGTACCCCGCTCGCACAGGGACAATCGCGTGTGAAACTTCCCACGATCCCCAGTAATACACGTACCCCGCTCCCACAGGGCCAATTGCGTGTGAAACTTCCCGCGAACCCCAGTAATACACGTAACCCGCTCGCACAGGGACAGTCGCATGTGAGACTACCCGCGCAGCGGGGTACGTGTATTCGGAGGGTTGCACAGGGAGTTTTACAGGCGTTTTCGAGGTTGTGAGCCTATGCGCCATGTACGGGATTTATGCGCTGTACATGGCGCACAGGGAGGGATTGGGGGCGTAACTGGCGCTGCTGCAGGGTCGATGCGCCACTCTGCACCACGGCTGGTTTTGGATGTTAAAATCCATGAATACGCTGTGCGCGGAAATGGATTTTAGCGCACACGGCTGGCGCAGAAAGTCGCACGCGAACACTGTGTGCCAGCCGCGTGCGCCACTTGTGCGCTGAATTCTATGAATTACCCCCAAGTCTTGAACTGTGAGTGCATTTTTCATTTTAAGACTCTCAAAGTTGTACATTTCTGTCAGCTTGGAACACTTTGTAAATTGCAATTTTATAAAACATATATTTGCTCTCAATTGAATTCACCCATTGGTTTATCTCTGCCCCCAGAAGCTTGGCTCTTTTTTTATTTTTTTATTGTGTTAACTGAATTTCAGTTTTTACAAAGTCTTGTTTCCACTATTGTCTTATGTATGTTTTCCATTTAAAGTTTTCCAGATGGAGTGACTTTGGCTAAGTCCATTTGTTGGGAAAGAGAGTCCAGGTTTTAACTATGCAGGAAGTTTACCAACGCAATGACTGGTCTTCGACTTAGCCCATTCATCAAGGAAGACCACCAGTAGTCTTCGTCCATTCTTGAAAATTTGGAGTACAAATGACCTAGGTGAATTTCTCTTTTGCCAGTGGTACCAGGACAGTGGAGGATCAGATGTTTTAAGCTTTCCTTCGTGTCTTGGTCCAAACAAAAGCGTCAGGAATCCATCCTAGATTTACCTCGGATTCTCAAGACCTCGTTTGTTTTTAAAATGTTCAATCTGGCTCGCAAGAACGTCGAATGAAAGGTCTTGTTAGGAAACTTCAATAGGTAACTGATGGGCTCGTTTATTTTTTGAGCGAAGAGCGGAAGGTGGGCAGCTGCTTTGAAGTTCAGTGCTTTCAGCTGTGTGTCACACCAGTCATTTTCATTCAGTTTTTTTGCCGTCTTTGTTGGATTAAATGCGAGCTCCTCCTCAGTACTTCCTATGGTTTTTAGGAGAGTTTGGTTTTTATGTATCCAGGCTTTGAGCGTTTTGTTCTGACCTTTCTCGATTTCTTCTTGAATTAATACATAGATTTTTTCTTTAGATAGTCTCACTTCCCTGTAAAACATCAGGCTGTTGAGGGATACCGTGCCTTCAAGTGAGATTAAACCAAGTTCTCTTCTTATAAGGATTAATGGCGTGGAGATTGGAAGTCGAATTACTTTTTTCCAAAGGAAACCTTCCAACTTAGGCCAAATTGAATCTGGAATATTTGGCATGGCTGCCACACCATAAGAGAGCGCAGGGACCGCTTTCATCCTGTAAAAGTTTATTGCAGCCTTGACTGAAAAACAACCACATTTTTTGTCCATGATGATTAGTTGGTTGTTTAAGGTTTTATTTTTTTGGACCAAGAAATCTTGCATTGGTGATTCGTTCTTCTTGTTACTAAACATGGTGCCCAAATATCTGAATGTTTCCACTTCTTCGAGACGTGCGTTGTTGAAGAACCATGCCTTTGATGTTTTTCTTTTAGCCACTTTTATTAGGCACATCACTTTCGTTTTCAAGCTATTACTTTCCAGATCATTCTCTTTTAGATATTCGTTCAAATTGTCCAATTTTCTCTGGAGCCCTATCATTGTTTGATCAATCAGAATAATGTCATCTGCGTAAAGCAGCCTACGGATCTTTTCGGAGCCCAGAGAAGGTGGGAAGGCTTTTACATTTCTTTCAGATTGTTGATAATCGCCCGTATAGGCGTTATACAGTGCCGGTGCCAAGGGGCATCCTTGTTTTACTCTGCAGCTTGTACGAATTGATGAAGAGAGTAGACCTGTGCCATTGAGTCGAACTCTCATTGATGTTTCGGAATAGAGGTCTTGTATTGGATCTAGCAAAGCGGGGGGACATTTCCAGTTGGTGAGTTTGCTCCATAGCTTCTCTCTATTTACTTTGTTAAACGCTTTGGACAAGTCGATGAAAGCCAGACAAAGAGCGGGACCCCCTTCCTGTACTCTTGCCTTGAGGATGTTAAGAGTAAATATATTAGCCATGGTGCTTAGATTTTTCCTAAAACCCGTTTTGAAGTTGTCCCACCCCTCTGAAGATGGCACCCACGTCTTAAAGCTGTCAAGGAGGAAAGAACCAAAGAGTTTCCCGATGCAATCAAGGAGTGCTATTGGTCGATAGTTGTTTGGATCGCTTTTCTCTCCTGATTTGTAAATTGGCACGACGTTAGCTGTCTTCCAGGACAATGGAATGGATCTGGATGCCCTGTAGGATTCAAATATTTCCGCTATCAGATGGACCAACTGGCAGGGTGAGATTTTAAGTCCATGTTTGACAAGCCGTCTGGCCCAGGTGCTCGAGATGATTTTAGTTTTTTGATTTTGGATTCGATGCAAGCTGGATCGAGTTCGATGTCCCAGTGTGTACTTCGATCTTTGTAGAGTTCAGTCTTTTTTGAAGACGGATCGAAAGGAGCTGAAAAGTGGGAAATCCAAGTTTCCAAGGACACTAGATGTTAAAGTATCTTCACTTAGTGCTCCTTTTAAAGCAATCAGTGACCAGAATGCCTTCGTTTGTTTCCCACTTAATACTCTCAGCATTTGCTCAGAATCATCTTGGTAGAGCTGGAGTTTGAAGTCTTTAAACCAGTTCTTGTAACTATTGGTTGCATTCCGAGCTGCTTCGCTGTTTATGATGGAAGGGAAATGTCTGGCTTTTCTTTGGGCTCGTCTCATCGTGAGTCTTTTATCTCTGAGTGTCGGATTGTTATAGTGGTTGGTCTTCACTTTCATACGGCTACCCAGATTTGGTACCTGGTATGGCTGTAATAGTGGACAATAGTCCGTAAGGCTGGATGAGGTTTTTGAATTTTCCAAAACTTTGGCTTGACAGTAATTTGTTGGTAATGTCGTGATGGTTGAGTTTTTCAATCTCAGGCGTGTGGAATTAGCATAAGTCTCGACGTTAGTTGTTCTGAGGGCACTCAGACTCTCGGGGACTGGTAAACAGGGGGCTGACCACTTCAGTTGCAGGAGGTTATGGTCACTGTTAAGAGTGCAAATAACTTCGAAACCTGTAACCTGCGTCAGAAGATCTCTGGAAAGGTAGACATGGTCTAGAGTTACGTTTCTTCCGGCTAACTCCCAGGTTGGGAGGATCGGATGGGTAACTTTTCCCAAGAAGTGGACATTGTGAAGGTCGAAGGTGTCCATCAGGTTCGCCCATTTCCTTCCTCTTTGTAAGGAATTATCTGTCGTTGTTATGGTGTTCGCTTTTGTTTGTGCGTTTTCAGCACTTTTTTCCAAGATCTTGACGTTTAAATCTCCACAAATGATTGTGCTATCAATTGCATTGTTTGATAGAGCGTTTTCCAGCATAGTTTCGATTTTTGATAGGAAATTGTCCGTTGCACATTCTTTTGGGTTCCAGTACAAATTTATCAGTAAGTATGTGGTTTTCTTTTGTTGACTAGTGCCTTGTGGGCTTGCGCCTCGTTGGATCAGTACTGCCAGAATGTGAGGCTCAGCTTTTATGACTCTATGGAACTGGAGGTTGGATCCGATTCGCAATGCGGTTAAGAGTCCCGCTCTTGGTCGGCCTGTGGCTCCTCTTAGGGCTGGTGAGAAGGTGGTTACGTAGCCCTTGATCGTTGTTTTTTTTTGGATCCATGTTTCTTGGAGGCACCAGATATCAGATGATGCAAGTTTACATCTGAGGAGTCAGTCTGGTGAGTAAAGCCTCGGGTGTTCCAAGAGCCCAAGGTTAGGCCGGTGATATTTTCCATGTTTACTGACCGACTAAGAGAGTCCTTGTTAGTCGGTCTTCTGTTTGGTTGCTACTGTCTCTGTTTTGTGGAGAGGGCTTTGGGCAGCCACGCCCAACGGTTTGGATCTTCTTTGAGGTTGGTTCGGTTCTGGTCACTAGTTGACTTCTCTTTTCCTTTGATTGTGGTATCTTGTTCGATAGTAATGGTCCAGTTTTTCTGCGGACCTGGTGGAACACTTTCCAATTCCAAAGAACTTTGGCGATGGCCCTTACTATGTTTCCGCAGGGCGGGCCTAGGGTTGCACCCGGTCGAGGGTGTTAGGACTCGCTCGTACGAGCGGGGTGCTCCATCGGTATGCAAGTCGGTTGGCTTTCTGGGTCGTGGTCTTCTTTCCAAATAGTCTGTTGGACGCTCCTTGTGTGTTTCACCTTCATTTGGCTCATAGTCTGTGAGATCGTATCCCAAGGATCTTAGTTTGTTTTTTGCCTTAGATAGAAGTGACTTAGTTGAGTCCAACTGTATGTGAAGGTAGACCTGTCCATTCGCCTTTTGTCTACGAATTCCACTATAGTGATCTCTTCTGATGATAGAGATTTTAATGCTGGAACCAAGTGCAGGATTTTTAGAATGGTTTTTCTGTTGAGAATAAAGTATGAGTCTTATTTCCAGATACTTTTTAGGCTAAAGGTACGGGTCTTGGTAGACCTGACTGATCGTCTTAAAAGTTCTCTTTTAGCTCAGTGTTTGTTGCTTTTTTCCCTAGATGCGGTCACGCGGCCAGGGCTTCTGGGCCCTCTAGAGGTGGAGATCCTTTGTTTTCTTGATGTAGCCGCGGTTCTAGGTGTGTGGTATGGTTTGGGTGTTCTTTTCGTGGTTGGCTCTCTCGATGTGTAGCGCTTTTCCCTGTAACGACTTCTGTGAACTCTGGAACGCCAGTGAGTTGAGTTTTCAGTTGGTCGTTCGTACTTTGATTTATGAGGATCTCCTCTCATTGGTGTATCTCTGTTTGAAGCACCGGGGTTGGACGTAAGCCGCAAAGAGGGCTAGTCCATTTTCTTCGCCGGGGGATATTGGGACATTCTTGTGTCTTTGTTTTTGGCCAAAAGTTTTTGTTTCTTCTCTTCCAATGTTAGAAAGATTGGACTTGTTTGCTCTGATGAGAGCGGATTTTTTAATTCTTGTTTTTGTTTGAAGTCATAGTCGGCTGTACTTTGAGAGGGGGATTGACTATCAGCCCTTCTTTACCTTTTTTGTGGTGGGTTCCGATCGTCCTCCTCCCAGTCCTCCCAGGTTTCGGTCTCGTTCAGGGCCGCCTCCATCAGCTCGCTTTCCGTTATTGATAAGCTGGTGTCATCCACAACTTGGTTTCCCTTGTTTGTCACTCGAGAGGCCTTTGGTTGAGGAAGGAGGGTGAGGTCGTTAAGTTTTGTCTCAAAAGGTAGACAAGTTTGTTTTAGTGAGGATGCCGGGGTGTCTTCACTTATTTTTGTTCTGGGTACAGGCTTATTCGTCGACGCCTTGGGTGGCCAACTCTGTTTGGCACTGTCGTTTTGGATGGATTGATAGGAGGACCAAGTAGCGCATCCATTTTTCATTTGAGATTTGGACACAGTTTTCAAGTTGGTTTTCTTTAGGTTGATTGAGGGCGGTAGCAAGGTCGAACTGTTCCGGGATGCCGTCTTTTTCTTTTATGCCGATGGAATCTAGCTTAAGGCTACCACCTCACTTGTTTTCCCTGTATTCCTGTCGGGCATTTTGCTTTTTGTTTGATTAGGGCGGGCCATCGAAGTTTCTTTTGGTAAAGTTCCTGTGAATTGGAAGGTTTTGATGGGCAATTCTTCCGTTTGAGTGAACTTCGAGCACTTTGAGGTAGAAACTGGGATTACAGTTTGTAAAGAGGCTTCACCCCTGCGTGGGTTACCTGTATCTTTTGCAGTGATGTAACCTTCTATGAAGGATAGGCCCATTTGCATGAGAGCCATTAAGGTTACTTGCTCATCGGCTGTGTCCTTTAGCGCTTTGTACAGCTTGGTGAAGGGAGCTAATGCGATGGTCAAGGATGACATGATGGCGAAGGGGTCTGTTTGTTTCCTAGGTGGCGAAGTGGTAGACAAGTCTTGAGTGGGTCTGGAAAATGGCGGTTGATCAGCAGCGCATGTT
The DNA here is from genome assembly GCF_040938575.1 of Ambystoma mexicanum. Lineage (NCBI taxonomy): Eukaryota > Metazoa > Chordata > Amphibia > Caudata > Ambystomatidae > Ambystoma > Ambystoma mexicanum. Next base: position 727,951,444 of record NC_090925.1, read on the forward strand.
CCTGATGAAGATCGGCCTGGACTACTGAGCTTATTGCCAGTAGAGGTCCCCTCGATGGCGCTACAAGGAGGTGAGTTTCTTTTTGACACTTCCTGACTGGTTGAGTTTGGAAGTTCTTGGCCCGAGAGTTCTGTAACATTGAGACTCTTCTTTGGGGTTACCGAACCTCTTGGCACCAAGCTTTCAGCTTTCTTGTTTGGAGGTGATTCACGGTTGATTTGTACATGAGCAGTGGTGATTTTAATTGCATTTGGTGTAGGTTTAGGTTTCAGTGCGTTCAAAGTTGTTCCGTGGTCTGGCTGTCTTTCCCCTTTTAAATGCCATCTTTTCAGAAACGCTAGTTTGCGCAAAGAGTCATTTTCGCTTTCTTGTATTAGGTCTAGGTGGGTTCCTTCTAGAAGTTCAGCGTCCGATATCTCCGCTTTGTCGTCCCCACAAAGAAGTCAACCATGGATCCCGTCGCTGGCGTTTTTTGGGCCTGAGAAAGACGCCCTGGTGTTTTCTCTTTCATTGATAGTTTTTTACTGAGTTGCTGCTTTGTGAGTTTGGAGCAGGGCTTTGTGTTGTTTTGTGACAGGTGCTTCGTGTTTCTGGCCATCATAGGGATAAGGCGACTTGCGACGACAGTTTCTGTCGGCGTGGAGTGTGACTCAGAAAAGTTAAGTCTTTGGGGGATGATCTGAGTTTTGTGGACTTCCCCCGATGCTTCCAGGTCGTCTTCAGAGAACTCTATTGTGGAGTACGAGCAGTCATCTGCTGCCTGGCCAATAACACTGGTGTTTAGAGAACTGGAAAGGTCTTCGTTTTTCTTTTCCAGCTTGATGTATTTCAGCTTTGGTTTCTTCCTTGTTGTGAGGCTCGGTTAGTTTATCCGACGAAATGGTAATGACCAAAAGCGTGAGCAAAGTGGGCATTTTTTGCAGGGTGACACCAGCAAGGTGCACCCCTTGTGCTGCTGGGACCTTTAATGGCTCCCGGTCCTGGTTTTCCAGAGAGCCATAGCCCAGTTCTTGGCGTTGTTTCAAGGTTATGTGCCTCCGGTCCTCTGGGCCACTCATTGGGTCTGACTGTGTCTCTAAGTCTCAAATTTCCTTGATGTTCAGCGAGGGCTGCGTCGGCTGCAGGGGCATCCCGACTGAACCGCCACTCCGCCCCATGTTTTCCGACTCGCTCTCGGCTGTGTGCGCTTTGTCGGCCGTGAGACTCATCACCGCCGCGACGGGCTCCCGGCCGATGACGGCGCCCAGACCGAGAGGAGGGAGGCTCGGCGTCCGGGCGGGCGAACCTCGCGGATCCAGAATGGATGGGGCCGGCTCCTCGTTCTCACGCTCGCCTGTAGCCACTCCCTCACCGACAGTGTTACAGGCGTTAGGGTAAGCTATTGGATTTTCCACAGGCAAATCCAGAGAGTCGATGGGGCCCAATATGTTGTTTACTGTCGGGAGGGGGTGGGCGGGTGAAATCTTTTCAGCCATTGAAGGAGGGTGCTTGGCGAGTTCAGACGCCACTGTATCGTTGTGGATAGGTCACTCCCCTCACTGGGGCTGAACAGGTCCAAAGGAATTGCCACTTGAAGGGCTGCTAAGGAAGCTTCCTTCAAGCCGGTTGGGACTTCCCTACAGTCCAATTTGATTTTACTGGCAGCCGACCACTCCGTGGCTTTCATTGAATCAAAGTTTAAATAAGTTTTATTTGACTTGTTGGAGGGTGCTTTTCTTGCATGGCTCATCGGCTTCAGGGGGCTCTGCCGCTCCAGGCCGCTGTCTTCGCTCCGAGTCCGTTGACTCCGAAGCCAGTGCCCCTCAGCGCTTGTTTCACCGTCTGGCATCTCAGGCGGACCGCGGAGCGGCCGCGGGTTGCCGTAGACTGCGAGCACCTCAGCGAGCAGCTCCGCGTCCGCGGCTGAAATATTTTTAAAAAGGCTGTGTTGGTCACTCCTCCAACCACAGCAATGGGAAACAGACTGGAACAGGCTGGGAAGCAAAAAGAGACTGCCGTGGGGATGTAGACTGCGAGTACCTCAGCGAGCAGCTGCGCGGCCGCTCCGCGGCTGAAATGTGTTTAAAAAGGCTGTGTTGGTCACTTCTCCAACCACAGCAAGCTTGGCTCTGACTCAGAGGTCACATGTCTTGTTTTTCCTAGAGCAGTGTTGACAGTTACACCCAAAATCAGCATATTCTATTCAATGGAAAAAGTCTATTGTCTTGTTTTTCCTGCCAGCAGAGCATCATCAGTCCAGGGTGCCACTCTCCATCTGATTAACAGGACCATGCGATCTCCTGCCTTCTGGTGTAGAGGCCTGAGAAGAGAAGCTGTGAAGAGTTCTCATACAAAAGCAAGCCTTTTGAAGTCTTAGCTAAATCAGATTGCCTTCTAGTCAATTTCAATAGAGTTCCTTGTGAAAAAAATATATAACATTATAAACTGAAAATAAGCAACATATATCTAATCAAGTGTTTTTCCACATTAAATCAATGTGTGGCACTCTATATGGCATTTTGATAGGCTACTCTGCTTTGGCTTTTTAGCTTCTGCAAGACAGCTCTCCTGTCAGGATTAGGAATAGCCAGCACCTTTCAGTGGCGAGCACCGGTATTGCACCCATTTTTGACAGCTGTCTTTAAATCAAATGTCTTTAACATGGGATTTTGTCCTAATAACATTTGATTCTTGCTGACATTGTACTGATGTGGATTCTTGCAGTAGAGTAATGTAGAACACCCAACAAGAAGCTGTATCCTGTTGGTGGTTTTGTGAGCCATGATTTTAGCAATTTTGACGATCAAGAAAATGAATTCCCAAACAGCTCTGGGTTGCTTTCGCAAATCAGTATTGCTATTTCCAAGTGGTTTCAGGCTACTGTGTGGGTATACCAATGGTGGTTTTAGGCAGTGATCTCCTGTGTTCACTGACATGGCAAAAGTGGGTGGCAGCCTATTTTTCATGTTTTTCACTGTGCATTTTCTAGTGATTTCTGGCGAGCAGCATGCTTTCCGGCGGCCATTATGATGTTTCCGCTGCCAGTAATGCACAGTTCTGTTGTAGGGCTTGGATGAGTGGGTTAAAACACCCCACATGATACAGGTACATAACATATACATAGCATATAGAGGAGTTATAGAGATATACAGAGATATATCAACTCCATCCACTCTGTCCTTTCCATCCATTCCATTCACTCTATCTTTTTCATCCACTCCATCCACCTTTTCATCTGTTCCATCCATTCCATCCTTTCCATCCACTCCATCCGTTCCATCCGATCCATCCACTCGATCCACTCCATCCACATGGAGAACGAGTGTTGTCTCTATCCGAACCATAGATGACGATATTAGTGACACCTTCTAGATTCAGCTATAACACAGTGACGCCATTAGGCACATCCTCCAGATCCAACTCCAACAGAGCAACGCCATTAGGGCACACTCAGTGATTTTGGGGATACCTTCCAAGTGCAAATCCTAACACTGTGACGCTACCAGTCACACTCTCCAAATTCAATCCCAACACAGTGATGCCACTAGGTACACTCTGCAGGCTCAACCGTAACACAGCGACGCCACAAGGGCACACTCAATGATGTTGGGGATACCTTCAAAGTTCAATTTTAGCACAGTGACGCTATTAGGCACACTTTCTAAGTTCCAACCTTAACATAGCGATGCTATTAGGGCGCACTCAATGATGTTGCGTATACCTTCTAAGTTCAACTTTAACACAGCAACGCTATTAGGTACACTTTCTAAATTCAATTTTAACACAGTGACGCTATTAGGCACACTTTCTAAGTTCAAAGCTTAACATAGTGACGCTATTAGGGCACACTCAATGATGTTGGGGATACCTTCTAAGTTCAACTTTAACACAGCAACGCTATTAGGTACACTTTCTAAGTTCAAACCTTAACATAGTGATGCTATTAGGGCACATTCAATGATGTTGGGTATACCTTCTAAGTTCAACTGTAACACAGTGAGGCTATTAGGCACATTTTCTAAGTTCAACTGTAACATAGTGACGCTATTAGGCACACTTTCTAAGTTCAACTGTAACATCGTGATGCTACTAGGGCACACTCAATGATGTTGGGTATACCTTCTAAGTAACATTCTAACACAGTGACGCTATTAGGCACACTTTCTTAGTTCAACTGTAGCATAGTGACTCAATTAGGGCACACTCAATGATGTTGGGTATACTTTCTAAGTTCAACTGTAACACAGTGAGGCTATTAGGCACACTTTCTAAGTTCAACTGTAACATAGTGAAGCTATTAGGCACACTTTCTAAGTTCAACTATAACATTGTGACGCTACTAGGGCACACTCAATGATGTTGGGTATACCTTCTAAGTTCAATTTTAACACAGTGACACTATTAGGCACACTTTCTAAGTTCAACTGTAACATAGTGAAGCTATTAGGCACACTTTCTAAGTTCAACTGTAACATGGTGACGCTACTAGGGCACACTCAATGATGTTGGGTATACCTTCTAAGTTCAACTGTAACATAGTGACGCTATTAGGGCACACTCAATGATGTTGGGTATACCTTCTAAGTTCAATTTTAACACAGTGACGCTATTAGGCACACTTTCTAAGTTCAACTCTAACAATGACTCTATTAGGGCACACTCAATTTTGTTGGGAGAACAGTCAAGCTGCAGGGTTGGGTACAGTGATGCTATTAGGGTATGAGTAATCGTTTGATTTTAACTGTGACTGTACGATGTAACACAGTAAGACTTTTTAGATTTTTTAAGTAAGAGTGGTAGGGCTTTTTGGCGTGAAGTAATTGCTTCAGTCCGCACCCTTGCCACACTTGCGTTTTGGTTGGTGCTGGTTGACAGCATTCTACTGGCTTCTTACTTCTCCTGCGGATACCTGCAGATACGATCTGGAGCTGTCTGGTCAGAGTTGTTCTTTGCCTCAGGGTCCTTAGCCGATGGGGCTGCACGGGCAGAGGGCTGCCCTGGGGAGGTCGGTAATGTCCTGGGTAAGGTGGTCATGGGACCAATCGGGGCACGGTGGGTGGGTCAGTGGTGCTGGAGGGAGTGGACCAGGAAGTGGGGAGGCAGCAAGGGTTGCTGGACCGACACGGCCGAGGCGGAGGGCTGGATTCGGGCGGAAAACACTTTGGGCACACAAAATAACCAAGGAGGACTAAAAGGGCAGATCACTCACTTGGCATGGCAACACCAATTTCGTATACTGTATGGTACATCTACGCAACGTAATGGCTTTGTGGTATAAACCTACTAAATTCAGGGCAAAACCTTTGTTAAAGGGACGTTATATTTACATTGTACTAATAAAACCTATGAAATGCAGTGAAAAAACTTTGTTAAAGGGACGTTATAGTTAAGTTGCTCTACTGAAAAACCTATCAAATTCCATGAAAAAAGTTTGCTAAAGGGATGTTATGGTTATGTTGCCGTACCAAATACCTATCCTCTTTACAGAAAACGCTATGCTACAGGAACGTTCTCCTTACAGTCCCCTACTAAAAACCTATGAAATTCACTAACAAAAATGTTGTTAAAGGAACGTTATGGTTAAGTTGCACAAGCAAAAACCTATGCAATTCAATGGACAACCATTGCTATAGGGACTTTATGGTTACAGGTAAAACCGAGAACAAAAACCTGAAATTTGCAAGTTATGGTAAACTAAGCAACCTGTAAGGACTAACACCCATGACAGCAAAGATGCCATCACAAATCTCATTCATGACATCACTGATGACATCACATGTGCATTTACTTATCATGGGAAGCCTCCACAAGGGATTGGTATGGTAATGGTGGCAGAAAACTATGAAACATCATTGGAAGAGGCATCATGAGATAAGTAGTTTATTGAGCAATACATTGCTATACACACCATTGCATTACAGACTTCTTTGCACTACATAAACAACTCATGTAAACCGTACCCATTGTCCGCACCATGCCCTATACAAGTGTTATCTTGAAAATCTTCCTATTTTACATAGTGAAATGATGAATGCATTTGTTTTACAGTTTCGGGTACTGTGAGACATGGAAGAAGTAGCACCATTGTCTTAATAACTACATAAGTGCACTACTAGACACCAAACATAAAGACAGCACAATGCATACAAACATGAGCACATACAGGGAAATTAAAGTAAGCAAAAAAGGAGCACTGTTAGCTTAAAAATTGTCATACCATAGCTGATTCTGTTCATGCACAGAAATCATGGCAGTGTTGTACACTATCTTCTTCCCCTAAATGTGTATGTATCATATGATGTGAGTGTACTATAAGGAAAGTAGTTTAAGAACATATGAGAAGGATGCCGTACACAAAGATACACCCTTTTGAATTGTTAGTTCCTGACTGTTAGTGAAGAAGAGCCGCTGGGCTACTGATATCACTGATGAAAAAAGAGGGAGCCACATATGTGATGTCATCAGTGATGTCATGAATGAGATATTTGATGGCATCTTTGCTGTCATGGGTGTTAGTCCTTGCAGTACACACTGGTGGCGCGAGTTATAGTTGCTTAGTTTACCATAACGTGCGAATTTCAGGGGGTTTTCAGTTTTACCTGTAACCATAACGTCCCTACAACAATGGTTGTCCATTGAATTGCATAGGTTTTTGCTTGAGCAACTTAACCATAATGTTACTTTAACAAAGTTTTTGTTAGTGATATTATTTAGTATGTATAACGCACAATGCATGCTGATTTTTAAAGCTATTTTATTGATACATGTATCACTGTATAGATGATCGACATTTACATTTTTGACACACTGTAAACATTTTGCGAGTTCTATACACATTAGGTAACGTCTTGTTAACAAATCTGGTTACCATTTGATCGTTTTGCATGTGATTGTTCGAATACATTTTCAAAACAGCCGACAGCGATTTCCATTCTGACATTTGACTGATAAACAATATACAGCGTTGACCACGTCACAGCGTTAGTGTCTTGAACCGGTACAATAATATAGTGTAAATACTTTCCAATGCTTTTTACATAGTCCATTAAAACTCTGGCATATATGGGATGTCGCGGGAAGTGCGCCAAACTGTCAAACACTGTTAGCACATCTCCCTACAACCACAGAGCTACCCAATGTGTTCCACCCCGGCTCTGAGGATCGGTGTTCACCACTAGGCTAACCGGGGCGATTTCTGGGTAGGCGCTTGGGACATGTATCGCTAGCATACACACCCAGCGTTCTGCGAGCGGGTTTATGTTTACAAAGAAATCCATTTATCTGTAGAGTATCCATAAAATATCAAAAAAGTATGTTTCTTTGCACGTTGATCTCAAGAACGCTATTAAAAAAGCTCCACACTAGCAGGGAATGTGTGGCGGTTAGGTTTCTTTCAAACTTTATTTCAGCGCATAGGTTTCTGTGTAGAACCAAAGAAATATCGAGGCTGAGTACCAAAAAGGAAATACACCAAACACAGACTATAAAGATTCACAGATCTTTTATTCTGCGTAGTTTACAAAGAAACATAGAAACAGATAGCTATCTGGCTCTCAACACCCCGCAATGAGTACCAGCCCGTCAAAGAGAGGAGAGAGAGTGCTGGACATCTAAACGTTCGTACTTTTATGCAATTTTCAGAAATATTGTCCAGGCCCTCTACATGTTAATAATTCGTGGTCTAGAGTTTGTGCCTAGTTCACATACAGCTTATGCAATAATATGCAGAAGGATTACATGAGTTTGTATTTCCATCAAGTTACAATGGTGATGTATATTCTCGGATCCTGCGGTAAGCCTTAGTGTATATCCCTACAAAATGCAGTTTGGCCTGTGTCCACGCTTGAGATTTACTTTACATTGTTCCAACGTTTACACAGGGATGAGTCTTATGTGCGAAGACAATACTCAGATGGCAGTTCATACGGAGCACAAGGTCTCTTTACATAGTCTAAACAGTTGGCTCTCAGACAGCCTAAACATTAACAGAACTCAAAGGTTTGGAGGCTTGGTTGCAAGTTGAAAACATAGTCCACCATTTTAGAACAGAGAATCATACGAACAGAAATCAAAATGGTGGATGGCTCTAAAATGGCAGCGAAGTCGATCCAAAATCTGAACTTTGCAACGCGGTTTTCTCAATAGAGCAACTAGGCTTAGGCTAATATAAATCAAAAGGAGGCACTATGTGATTTCCGTTTAACAAACACTCCTTTTGGCCTAAGCCAAGTGCTAAACTAGAAATTAGTTGCTTCACAAGTAACTCCATGTTTCAATATCCATACATCCTGAATCACATTCATCAGATATGTCAATTGCCATAAGATCTGCGGCGGAAATTTCCTTCATCACAAATTCATTGGTCATTCTTCCCGGTGCGTGTACCTTTGGTCCTAATGTTCCCATAGTCTATGCACAACATCCCCCTAACATTGAGCATATGGCAGGAAGACATTGTATACAGCAACAACAAAACAACAGAATGCCCATGATTATCAATAAGACAGAGAGAAGCTTCCATCCCCAAGATCGTAAGAAGTCCCAGAACCAAGTACTAAGATCCCAATTCCCCTCGGGAACGTGTACTTCAGAACTCAGGACGTGCAGATTTTGTATTGCCTTAAAGATGGTCGGGGAGGAATCTGGCAAGAAAACACAGCAAGCGGACCCCACTAATTTGCATACTCCACCACGCTCAGCCAAGATGACGTCTAATACCATCCGGTTTTGTAGCACCACTAATCTGACTGCATTTTGCTCTAGAGTCATGTTATAGAGTATGTCAGTGGTCTGGTTGATGGTTTTCTCCAGTACTCTTGCTAGTCTCCTAATGTCCTCGGAATTCATAATCTGCCCCCAAAATGGTACAAAAGATTTTGCTACATCACCCAGAATTTGTGGAGGAGTATCACTGATCTCGTCCCACCTTGGACGAGCCCTAGAAATTTCAGTGGTACTAGCCACATATACCCCTGGTTGCAGAATTCCCAAATAACAAGTTCCCTGCCAATCCCTAGGTAGCCATGGAAAAGCTTCATTACCGCAAACGAAGTAGACAGGTTCGCCTACATACAAAGGTCTGTCCTCACTGGTCAAGTTTGCAACATTGGTGCAACCCTTGAAATTGCCCATTGACTGAGTACCATTCCTTTGTATGGAGAAAGGAACAGAGTTGGGGCTATGGTTAACAGTATAAGAAGGTGGTGTGGCATCCCTATTACCTATAGGAGCCATCTTAAAAGAAATCAGAGATTGAAAAGGTCGGGACAGTCTATCAGAAGGCCTAATAGAAGCAAAGTTGAGCTTGCTCCTATTTGCGAAGAGTGAGCATCCTAGAGGAGTTAAAACTTGCCTTTCAAATTCGTTTAAATTCGTTCCATCAAAGTTCCCTGAGATACTATCATTCCACCGGCCAAAGAATAGTACCCGTAGAGAAACATAACATGCAGTAGTTAAAGGCAAAGGATGAATATACCAGCCCAAACCTTTTCCCCCATGTTGCGGTAAGTGAGAGCAAATCCAGCAGTTTGTCCTATTCAAAATGGCATGAGTTGCATTCATTATTAGCAGTAATGTATTGTTATGATAGCTCTGTCTATGTTGAGAGTCTCTAGGAGATAAAGTGTGCAGGTGCACAAAAGGTGTAGATACAGTAGGAACACTCTCAGTAGGCAAGAATGTTTCAAGTGGACGTGCTTCTTCCATATGCCAAAATCCTAAGGCAGCTAATATTATGAAACTGGTTAACACAATTACAAGAAGACAACATGTTTTAAAAGACCATGGGCCTCATTACACGCTAGGCGGTAACCATGGCGCTATTAGCGCCATGGTTGCCGCCGGTATTTTACCGTGTCCGCCTTGGTGGATGGCGGAATTACCGCCCTACTCCAAGGTGAGCGTGGGCGGTAATTCACCATTCACCAAGGCACTTCCCCATTCCCATTTTTGCCCCCATAGGGCATAATGGGAATGGGGAAGGAGCTAATTACGGCACCGCAAATTGCGGTACCGTAATTAGCACCGAGTTCCCTTTGCGGCACCCTACTTTAACAGCTGGTAAAACCAGCCATTAAGGTCGGGTCCCGCAAAGGGAACTCGTAGTAAGGCGGTAAGGGTTTACCGGTACCGGTGCCCTTACCGGTACCAGTAGACCCTTACCGCCTACCGTGTAATGAGGCCCCAGGTATTTGATCGTCCATTGTCATTGTTGTTGGTCACACAGTCACTTGTTTGTTCCGCACGAGTAGAGACGATAACAGGCATTGTTCCTTTGAAGCTGTTCTTTTTTTTTCCGAAAAGATTCCTGTGAAAAACTGTCAAGATTGGAGGCCTTATCCCCTTCCTCCTCACCTGAATCTTCTGTGGTGGATTCCTTTGGATTCGACTCCGTCTTCTTACGGTCCTTCCTCCTTACGGGAGTCTTGTTCTTTGGTGCCTTGGTTTTCTTTTCTTGTAAATAGGGTCGGGCCCCTCCGGAGGCCACCGTGGCAGAGATAGAACCCTGTCCGCGGGGACACCCAGGGGGCCAGACCTAGATCAGGGAAAAAGCACGAAGGCAGAAAAAACCCTGTTTCCAGATGGGTTCTAATAAGGAGTTGAGAATTCCTTTCACAAGTAATTGAAGTCTGGCTGCAGCTGATGGCTAAGGAAGTGGACCTCCAACTCCGGTGGAGAGAGCCAGTTAAGCTCTGCGGTGACAGTAGGACGAGGCACATAGAGGAAAGATACAGGAACCCAAATAAACCAATAAATAAATCTTAAGGGAAGACAGAACAGATAGAAATGCCCGTAAATAACAGTGATAAGATTTCGAAAGGAGTAAGTATAGAAATAGTGTGCAGGTAAACCATAAGCAGAAAGTAGAAATACGCCTGCAGAGCGCAGTAAGTCTGCAAACGAGAAACGAGAGTGCAGAGAAGACGAAAGGCAGAAAACGCCGAACAAATAAACTTAAATGTTTTGGCGGAAAACAAGAGGCATAGGTGCAGAAGCTCAGGCGAGGCGGAGCCGTAGAACAGACGAGGAGAGGCAAAGAAACACTTGCAGAAGTAGCAAGACCCAGGAGACAGGTAACACGGGAAGAAATTATGTAGAGCACAGAAGATAGGCACAGGGAAAGCAAAAGGTAGCTGCAAGGAAGGTCGGCAAGGAGGAATTTTCCAAGAACGAAGTTCCACACGAACCGGAGCGATGTGTACAGATACAACGCACCGCTTTGGGGGAGGAGTCAGAATATAAAGGCACGGCCACGATATTGAGTGAGGACTAGAGCGCTCGCAAGTCAATGCTTCCAGCGCTTCCAAACCTTCCATTCTCCGTTCCTGACAGTATACCCCCGTATTCTCGGGGGACTCCCCGGTTTGCCCGGATGAAGTCGATGGAACCTCTGCACTAGGCGTTTGGCATGTATATCGCTCACAGGTTCCCATGTCCTCTCTTCCACTGGATAACCCTTCCAATGAACCAAATAGTGCAACCGCCCCTTGTGGTATCTGGAATCGACAAGATGAGACACCTCATATTCTTCAGGCGTAGGGCTCACCTGAGCACGCGTTCTGAACACAGGTCTCTTAAAAGGGTCCTCCTTATGTTCTTTGAGAAGGGAGACATGGAAGACTGGATGTACCTTTCTGAGATATTCTGGTAGCTTGATCTTATATGCAACAGGGTTGATCTGTTGAAGAATGGGAAATGGCCCAAGGAAACGAGAGGAGAACTTCCCCTTATGAACCCATCTGGGTAGAAATCTGGTGGACAACCAGACAAGCTGCCCTATCTTCCAGCTCGGATTGGCAGTACGACCCTTGTCTGCCCATTTCTTGTGTATAAGTTGACTTGCTTGGTGTGCTTCCTTAGCGAGTCTGTGTATCTCCTGTAGGTCCTGTAGAACCCCATCCAACGCCGGAATTTTGGTAGAAGGAGGATTGAGCCAGGGTAGATGTTGAGGATGATATCCGTAAGTACAATAGAAAGGACTCATCTGGATCGAGGTATGGAGAGAGTTATTGTAGGCAAATTCTGCTTGTGGGAGGAAACAATACCATTCTTCTTGTTGCGGACTGCAAAAACACCTGAGGTACTGTTCTAGGCTGGCATTTAATCTTTCAGTTTGGCCATTCCTCTGTGGGTGGTATCCAGAAGAGATTGCCTTGTGAATCCCTAGAACTTGGCAGAGAGAAGCCCAGAACTTGGAGGTGAATTGGGGTCCTCTGTCCGACACTATGGTCCTGGGCAAACCATGTAGACGGACTATATCCTGAAGAAAGGTTGCGGCCATTTCGGAGGCTGAAGGAACCTGTTTAAAGGCCGAAAAATGGGCGAGCTTGCTAAATGAGTCAACTGTCACCATAATCGTTGTCATGCCATATGACGGAGGGAGGTCTACAATAAAATCGGTAGAGTTGTGTTCCCAAGGATGGTCCGGTAAGGAGTCTTGCTGCAGTAGCCCCAGAGGTCTTCCTGTTCGGTGTTTGTTAGAAGCACAAACCGAACAAGTGGAAACGTACTGGCTTACGTCTCTTCTTAAGGTCGGCCACCAGAAACCCCTCCGTAGCAGATCCAATGTCTTCCTGATTCCGGGATGTCCAGTTAAAGGGGTGTCATGACACCAAGAAAGTATCTGATTTTTTAGCTTCTTAGTGGGAACATAGAGAGCTCCTTCATGATAATACAATCCGTCCTTATCTTGAATGACAGTTGACGGAAGCTCGGTGCCCATCTGATACTGTGGAATTAGGTCTTGAAGAAATGAAACAGTTGAAGCCAACACCGTGAGATTAGGGAAAACCAATTTGTGTCCCGTGTAGGAGCCAGAGGTATCCCCAAGACTTCTTGACAAGGCATCAGCCTTCATGTTCTCTGTACCAGGTAAGTATGTAATTACAAAATCATATTGTAAAAAAAAATATGCTCATCTGGCATGCCTGGCATTGGAACATTCCAACTGTTGTAAAACCCGAAGGTTACGATGGTCTGTTCTAATAGTAAACGGATGAGCAGCTCCCTGTAAAAGATGTCTCCACTCTTGACAGGCCAGTTTGATAGCCAATAGCTCCTTTTCTATAACCGAGTAGTTGCGTTCACTACAGGTAAGTGTTTTGGAGTAATAAGCTATCGGATGTTCATAGTCGTCTTCTGACCTGTGAAGCAGAACTGCTCCCACCGCCCCTGTAGAAGCGTCTGTTTCCAGAATGTAGGGTCGGTTCTGATCCGGTTGGACCAGGATGGGGGCTGTGGAAAAACATTCTTTTAGAAAACAGAAGGCTCTTTGGGGCCCTTCATCAAATACGAACTTGACTCCTTTCTTCAATAGAGAGGTCAGTGGAAGTACCTTGTTAGAAAAGCTGGGAATGAACCTTCGATAAAAATTGGCCAATCCCAGGAAGCTTTGGAGTTCTTTGACATTGACAGGGTTTCTCCATTCTCTGATAGCCTTCACCTTACTGGAGTCCATCTCGATACCTTCTTTGGATAAGATATATCCTAGGTAGGACACGGACATAGCTTCAAATGAGCATTTCTCCGGCTTTACCAGTAGTTGATGGGATTGCAGACGCTGTAAGACTAGTCTGACCAGTGACCTGTGCTCTGATAGAGTCTTGGAAAAAATGAGGATGTTGTCCAGGTACACTACCACCGACACAAACAGCATATCTGCGAAAATCTTGTCCATATACCTTTGGAAAATGGCCGGTGCATTCACAAGACCAAATGGCATCACTCAGTATTCAAAGAGCCCAAAAGGGGTATGGAACGCTGTCTTCCACTCGTCCCCTTGCCTGATTCTCAAGAGGTGGTAAGCCCCTCTCAAGTCAAGCTTGGTAAAGAACACCGCCCCATGTACTGCCTCCAAGATGTCCCGGATCAAAGGCATAGGATACCTATCCCGAATGGTAACCTTGTTGAGCCCCCTGTAGTCTATACAAGGGCGCAGCTCTGCTGAGTCCTTTTTAGGAATGAACAACAAGGAAGCCCCACAAGAGGATTTAGACTCTTGGATGAGTCAGTTTTGAAGATTTGCGTCGAGGTATTCTCTCAGAGCCTTCCTCTCTGGTAGAGACAAAGGGTACATCCTCCCAAAAGGAACCACCGCCTCAGGTATCAGGTCTATACCGCAATCCTCTGTTCTATGAGGCGGGATTTGACGGGGAACGGCATCCAGGAACACCTCTGAGAATTCTTGGTAATGGATGGGAACTGATGCCACTGTGATTGGATCTGGAGTACTGTTTCGGTCATATGCTAGGGTGTTGGACGTCGAGGACAAGCTCATGCAGTGTGATTTACAAAATGTAGAATTGAAGACTACCTTGTTACCCGTCCAATCAATTTGAGGGTTGTGCCTCATTAACCAAGGAATGCCAATGACCAATGGAAAATGAGCTGCTCTGATCTGGTCAAATACCAGGAACTCCTCGTGATGGCCTAACTTCATTCTCAACGGAGTGGTCTCCTTGGTAATAGGCCCAGAAGATAAGGGCTTCCCGTCCACCCCTTCCACCGGAATGGGAGTGGCCTTGGATATTGTGGGAACAAGATGTTCCGCAGCCCACTTGGAGTCGATGAAATTCCCTGCTGCTCCACAGTCAAGCATGGCGAGTACCTCTGTGGGACCTGCATCAGACAGCCACAAGTCAACTCGAAACACCATTAGACTGTTATCATCCGGAGTGCTTACTGCTCTTGTGTAGTTGCAAGGGTGCTTGTTACTTCCCCCAAAACCTCCCTTGCTGTAGATCGGGGGTTGAAGTTTCCCTGTCTTCGAGGTGGCACCTCAGGACAGTCTCTCAATAAGTGCTTCGAGGAGCCACAATACATACACAATCCAGCCTCTCTTCTTCTTCTTTCTTCTTGAGTTAGAGGTCCTCGGGCCGCCCCTATCTGCATAGGTTCTTCAGGAGGATGGGTAGTTCTAGTGGGAGGGACAGGAGAGGGGAGGCCGGCTGGCTGTGGAACGCCTCTGGTTCGTCTTCTTTCTAATCATCTCTCTTGTAGACGGAATTCAATCGGAAGAGATAATGTAACCAGATCTTGAAAGGATGCAGGTCTAGCCACTCGGGCCAGCTCATCCTTGATTTCATCACGAAGGCCACGTCTGTAGATGGTTTGCTGAGCGGAATCAGGCCAATCTGCCTTGGCTGCCAGCCTCTGGAAACGAGATAGATAGGTTTGTACATCAGTGTTTCCCTGGCTGACATCTAGGATAGCTTCTAGAGAGGAAAAGAAGACTTCTGGTCAGTCGAAACGTTCTTTAAACACCTCCGTAAAACGATCATAGTCACCCAAAATCGGGTTGTTTCCGGTGACAAACGGTGTAGCCCATGAGAGAGCATTACCCATTAGGTTGTCAATGATAAACCCGACCTTGGATCTAGCAGTCTCATAAGCATGAGGTCGAAAGGCAAAATACACCTTACATGCGTCAAGAAAGTCCTTCAGCCCTCCCGGGTGACCATCAAATTTGCCAAAGGAGAGTGGCATTGTAGGCAGGTCTCCCCTGTCATCACGATGCAACACAACCTGTTGTCGGAGGGCTATGTTCTCTGTTCTCAAAGCCTGGACCTCCATAGTAAGGTTCTGCATCGCTGCTACCAATTCTTGATATTGTTCTAACGATGCCATGGTAGATATTGGGCGTTGTATACTGTCAAGATTGGAGGCCTTATCCCCTTCCTCCTCACCTGAATCTTCTGTGGCGGATTCCTTTGGATTCGACTCCGTCTTCTTACGGTCCTTCCTCCTTACAGGAGTCTTGTCCTTTGGTGTCTTGGCTTTCTTTTCGTGTATATAGGGTCGGGCCCCTCCGGAGGCTACCGTGGCAGAGATAGAACCCTGTCCGCGGGGACACCCAGGGGGCCAGACCTAGATCAGGGAAAAAGCACGAAGGCAGAAAAAACCCTGTTTCCAGATGGGTTCTAATAAGGAGTTGAGAATTCCTTTCACAAGTAATTGAAGTCTGGCTGCAGCTGATGGCTAAGGAAGTTGACCTCCAACTCCGGTGGAGAGAGCCAGTTAAGCTCTGCGGTGACAGTAGGACGAGGCACACAGAGGAAAGATACAGGAACCCAAATAAACCAATAAATAAATCTTAAGGGAAGATAGAACAGATAGAAATGCCCGTAAATAATACTGATAAGATTTCGAAAGGAGTAAGTATAGAAATAGTGTGCAGGTAAACCATAAGCAGAAAGTAGAAATATGCCTGCAGAGCGCAGTAAGTCTGCAAACGAGAAACGAGAGTGCAGAGAAGACAAAAGGCAGAAAACGCCAAACAAATAAACTTAAATGCTTTGGCGGAAAACAAGAGGCGTAGGTGCAGAAGCTCAGGCGAGGCGGAGCCGTAGAACAGACGAGGAGAGGCAAAGAAACACTCGCAGAAGTAGCAAGACCCAGGAGACAGGTAACACGGGAAGAAATTATGTAGAGCACAGAAGGTAGGCACAGGGAAGGCAAAAGGTAGCTGCAAGGAAGGTCGGCAAGGAGGAATTTTCCAAGAACGAAGTTCCACACGAACTGGAGCGATGTGTACAGATACAACGCACCGGTTTGGGGGAGGAGTCAGAATATAAAGGCACGGCCACCATATTGAGTGAGGACTAGAGCGCTCGTAAGTCAATGCTTCCAGCACTTCCAAACCTTCCATTCTCCGTTCCTGAAAAAAACTCCATAGTCCGTTTGCTGGTGATCTCCTGATCACACGTTTTCTTAGTCTTTCTCTATCCCCAGCCACCTACTTTCCTTCAGATGCAAAAGATGTGGCGAAGGACAAGCTCTGCAGTTGTTCCCCTGTTAGCACAGCCGAACCGTGCAGTAAGTCTAGCTCCGGGATGCAGATTGTACCTTGTGACTCCTGGTACAGTGTGATCTGCGAACAGTGTGTCGTTGCTTCCTGATGGAAGTGATGAATTTGCAGCAAAACCAGACAAAGGTGTAAAAGGATCTGTACAAGAGTGTGGAGACGAAGCAGCAATTTCCCCAGGCCCTGCGGGCTCAGGGAGTGTCTCCGAAACACCCTCAGTGTTGCTCAATGCTGATCGATCATTGGGAACAGAGCAAGTAAGTTTCTCCTTATCTTCTTCATCGTGTGGCAAAGGGAAAGGTATCCTCTTGACATGCGTCGCATGTACCCAGTGTTTCTGTCCAGCTACTCGTATGGCAGTCTATGTGGCCAGAAAGGGCCCTCTCCAACGCGGTGCGAGACAGGATGCTCTATCAAACGATTTAGTCAGCACCCGGTCACCAGGTCGGATGCTATGACCCGGTCCCTCGTATTTGGCTGGGAGGGCTTCTCGCACCTGTTGATGAATCAAATACTGATTTTGAGTTAACCATTCACAATATTCAGAAAGAAGTACATGCTCTATATCCCTTAAAGCCCTAGGTTTAGGAAGGTTCCAAATGTTAGTTGGCCTCCCCATCACGACCTCATATGGGGAGAGCCCAGTCCCAGTCTGCGGGGTTGTTCGTATAGATAGTAACATTATCGGTAAGGCGTCCGGCCATTTCAAATTGGTGCCGGCACACGTCTTAGCAAGTTTGTTCTTTAAAATTCCATTGTGCCACTCTACCAATCCAGCACTCTGAGCATGTCTGGCCGAATGGAACCGTTTATCGATCTGTAATCCTGCGCATATTTGTAGAATAACAGCAGCGATAAAATGTGGACCATTATCTGACCAGATGACCCTCGGCAAACCAAACCTAGGAAAATATTCCTTGAGCATGGTTTTCGCAGTCGTCATTGCTGTGGCATCTTTTACAGGGAAGGCTTCAACCCATTTACTGAAAGCACAAATAACTACCAGAACATATTTGAGGTTATTACAAGGCTCAATTTCAATAAAATCATAGTGAATTACCTCGAAAGGGACAAAAGGTGGACCAAAACTACCCCTTGGTGTTGATGTACCCTTCCCCACATTGTGTTGTAGACAGACCATACAACTCTGGACAAAACGCTCTGCAGTTTTCGGGATGTTAACATTTACCCAGACAGTTTCTAACATTTTGCAAATTTTCCTATTGCATGTGTGGGTGGGACCATGAGCCATTGAAACCATCAATATGATGTACGCGTCTGGCAACATCCATTTTCCCTCTAAGTTATCCACCCAACACCCATCATCATCCAACCTCGCCAAGCCCTCAGCCCATTGCTTAGTTTCCTCTAGAGTGGCATCTGCTTGGATATTCTTTATGGAATTGATTCCTTCATCTATAGTACAGACGTTTGTGGCTTCCTTTGTAGTGTACATATCTGAATAGAGATCAGTAGCAGTCTGTTTGGCTATCTGGTCAGCGAAAGTGTTCCCTTTTCCTACATCATCTATGATTTTCTGATGTGCCGCGCACTTCAGAATTGCTAGCTGAGTGGGAAGTGGAAGCGCTGAGAGTAGCTGAACTATCAAGTTACCATATTGAATCTTCGTTCCATGTGAGGTCAAGAAACCTCGTTCTGCCCAAAGTCTACCGAAGTTGTGAACCACCCCAAAAGCATTCTGACTATCAGTATATATATTCACTCTAAGCCCTTCAGAAAGTTCACAAGCTCGGGTCAATGCAATAATCTCTGCAGCCTGCGCAGAGTTATGTGAAATTCTTTTGGTTTCCACAATCATGCTTAATGTAGTGATGGCATAAGCAGCAGTGGATGTACCATCCGGAAGTCTGAAACAAGAGCCATCCAAAACAGCTCTCCTTGTGGGTCGTTCAAAGGTGTATCTTTCAAATCAATCCTGCCTTTAGTTTCTTGCTCTGTGGTATAAAGGCAGTCATGTGACATTTTGTCACTGCAAGCGATATCTTGTGGAAGAGGTAATAATTCAGCCAGATTCAATACACAACACCTTTTAATTTGGATATGCGTCGCAAACAAGATCAATTCGTATCTCGTTAATCGTGCGGAGGTAAGATGTTGTGTTTGCGTTCTGTTTAATAGAACGTCTACAGAGTGAGATACCAGCAAGGTTAAAGCATGGCCTAGGACCATTCCCTCTGTCTGTTTTACAGATGCAGCAGCAGCAGCAACAGCTCTCAGACATCTCGGCAAAGCGCATGCAACAGGATCAAGGGTAGAGGAAAAGTAACCGCACAGCCTACTCTTCCCCCCATGTTCCTGTGTTAACACAGCCAAAGCACATCCATCACGTTCATGCACATACAATTCAAAGGCCTTTTCATTATTTGGTGTGCCCAAAACCGGTGCTGAACACAGTGCAGTCTTGAGCAAATCAAAAACTTTCTGGTGTTCCAAGTTCCATGGCAATGGCAAAGAAATCTTCTTTGTCAAAGCCAACATTGGTTTGATCACTAGCGAAAAGTTCGGGATCCACTGTCTACAGTAAGACGCCATGCCTATCAAGGCTCTGGCTTCCTTCTGTGTATTTGGGACAGACATGCTAGAAATTATTTTAATTCATTCAGGTGTCAATCTTCTTCCCTCCTTTGACAGGAGATAGCCTAAATAGGTGACCTCCTGTCGACAATATTGAAACTTTTTCAGTGAAGCTTTATGTCCATGTTTTGCTAGATGAATAAGCAACAACACAGTGCGTTCTTTACAAGCACTTTCTGAATCTGCAGCCAAAAGAAGGTCGTCGACATATTGAAGCAATATGCAAGTAGTAGGCAGCTCAAGTGTGTCAAGCTGCTCTTTCAAAGCCCTACTGTAAATGCTCAGACTTTCCGTGTACCCTTGTGGCGCACGGGTGAATGTAAACGAGCGTTCCCCTAGGGTGAACGCGAACAGGTATCTGCTATCTTTGTGTATAGGAATGCTAAAGAAGGCATTCTTAAGATCTACGACACTAAAATGAGTAGCAGAAGCTGGGATCATCGTTAATATCATTGTCACATCAGGCACAATAGGAAATTGCGGAGCCACGATCTTATTGATAGCGCGTAAATCAATAATGAAACGGAAAGGAATTGCAGTATCCCCTTTCTTATACACCGGTAAAATTGGACTATTGCACAAACTACATGCAATTTCTTCAGTTACCCCACGGTGTACAAAATCGGAAACTATACACTTCAAAACTTGCTCACCATCAATCGAAATCTTATACTGAGGAATACGTGGCAGCTTTACTCCAGGTTTCAAAACAATTTTAACAGGCTCAATTTGCAAAATACCAACATCAATTGTCATCAATTGCCCATACACATTCCGGAACGTCATTAAATTCCGGCGGCAAAGGTCTGGTCAGAAACTGTGAGGCAGAAAATTGCTGTGGTAAAATCGTCAAACGCACTCCATCTGAAGAACAATGAATTACTGCATTGAATTCCTTCAACAGATTCAACCCCAACAAATTCTCACCACAGTTTGATGTCAAAAGAAACGGACAGTGATCCGTGGATGGACCCAGTGAAATCGGTAACGGCAAAGAAACCGGACTAACCACTGGCGTACCAGAAAACCCTACAGAAACATTGGTTTGCCCTGACAGTGGAATATCTGGAACCCGTGAATGGTCAATGGAACACTTCTGTGCTCCTGTATCTATCGAAAATAGATGTTTCCTATTTCATGCGCAAGCTAAGTAGGAGCACAGGAAACAACAAATCTATATCACCAGGGTAAACACTGACGACTGTAAGACAGATTCTATCTCCTTATAAAACCCTGTCGGATTCTTTCTAATATCTGAGATAGATTGTCTGATGCTATTCACTTCCTGTCTTGAGAACGGGACGTGAACAAACCGTTATACATAATGTGCATCAATATCATAGGGGGCAACGCCTGTTGTGGCATTAGCCGGAACCTCGACTTTAGGGATGCATGTCGGAGGAACCTCTCTCATAGGTAACTGAGTAACAGGTAACTCCGAATGCTTACTAAGCCACAAAGCTAAATCTAGCGCTAAAGCAGTTGAAGGAGTGTCAGACGAAAAAGCTCTCTTATAGATATTCAATAATTCTGCAGGACAACAAATCTTTCTCTGTATACATTCATCCTGTAGGTACTCTACCATTACCTGTATCACTTTCCTCTGCATTTCTGGCATACACTGACTATACGTGTCATATACTTGTACGGGAGATATCGACATATCTGAAATCCATCTTAGTGCATCTCTTGTGCAAATTCGCGTTTCTTCACTCATCGATTTATTAAGAGGAAGGAACCGTTTCTGTACAAAAATAGCACCCAAACTATCACCATCTATTTCATCATTCGTAACTTTTCTAACTCCCTTCTAAACTCAAATACCCTCTCGACATGCTCATATACTTTCTCCGCAGTATCTCTTGAATATGCTAAAACATTCAGATCCCTTAACCCTTGTGGGATATCTACATCATTCTGTCTGTTCCACATTACGGATAAATGGATTCCCATCCCTTCAATAAAAATAGTTTTCTCAGGAAAACTTTCTAGATTAGAGAGTGTAGCAAAGACATCAGATTGTTCACCTTTCTCCATGCACTGTCTAGCCCATGCATTCCGATCTCGCTTTCGTTCTTTAGAAACTGTATTGCGACAATCTTCGATTCCGCTCCCTTATCAACTAGAAGCGGAGCAGAACCACTTGGAAGAGAAAGAGTAGACAAATCTTGTACAATATGTAATGAAGGTGCTATCACTGTTATCAAAGACAAATCTACCGGATCCGTGACAGCAGGCAAAGGTGGAGGTACAGGTGGAGGAGCTACAATAGGAAGTGGAGCAATAGTTAGTAGCAGGGGAGTAATAAGAGGTGCAGGAATTACTACGGGAGGAGGAACAACAGCAGGAAGAGGTAAAGCAACAGGAATAGGTACATAAGGAGGTGGCACAGTTGCCCCAGGACTTTGTTCATTTAAAAGCTTATCAATCAATTCATCTGATACGTGAAAATCTTTAGACAGGTATATTTTCTGAATGCCAAGTTGAAAAGCCCTATCCATGTTTCTAACTGACTCTGACTGTTTTTGTTGCTCGTACAATAACGCTTTCTCGGCGTTCGACATATGTCGACATGCATGTTTCTCTCTACTTTTAAGTTGCTGCATAGCTTCTTTTTTCCAATTTTGCAATACATCAAATGCTGCAGGTCTAGCTTTTTTCTTTAACAATATAGATTCTAAATATTCTATATGAAAATTTTCAAAGCTACCATTGATTGGCCACTGAACTTCGGAAGCATATCTAGTTTGTCTGTGCCAAATATCGTTAAATACTATGCTACCAAGGCCGTACTTACAGTACATAGTACATGCCGGTGACCCCTCCGGTGGTGCCGGCCGGCCAAATTCCAAAGATTGTCTGTCTCTGCGGAATAATGCCCTGAAACAGGCAGACAATTTCCCAGGCATGTCAGATTACTGGTGTTACCTGGCCAATAATTGTACTTGCGAGGACAATACGCCAAATCAAATATCAGGATACCTAGGAATTGGGGCATGACTCACCTGACAAAGGGAGGTCCGATCAGATTACTAAGGACAACAAAGGACCCTCGTGGTTGGTGATTTCGGCAAAACTGCCCGCCTCGATATAAGGACCCTAGTCAAGATGCCGTCTTGGATCGCGTGCTCATCGTTCAGGGATCGGGGCGTGCAGTACTGTTGAGGTGTCGCGTCTCATCCAAGAAGGGGCCCTCTTTCTCACCGTCCGATCCCGGTCCGAAAGCCGCGTCAACTCTTCAACGAGATGGCATCAATCTTGAGGGTCCCTATTTGGGCACCATCTGTAGAGCAAAGAAATATCGAGGCTAAGTACCACAAAGGAAATACACCAAACACGGGCTATAAAGATTCACAGTTCTTTTATTCTGCACAACTTACAAAGAAACATAGATACAGATAGCTATCTGGCTCTCAACACCCCGCAATGAGCACCAGCCCGTCAAAGAGAGGAGAGAGAGTGCTGGACATCTAAAGTTCGTACTTTTATGCAGTTTTCATAAATATTGTCCAGCCCCTCTACATGTTAATAATTTGTGTGCCTAGTTCACATACCACTTATACAATAATATGCAGAAGGATTACATGAGTTTGCATTTCCATCAAGTTACAATGGTGATGTATATTCTCGGATCCCGCGGTAAGCCTTATTCTATATCCCTACAAAATGCAGTTCGGCCAGTGTACAAGCTTGAGATTTATTTGACATTGTTCCAACGTTTACACAGGGATGAGTCTTATGTGTGCAGACAATACTCAGATGGCAGTTCAAACGGAGCGCAAGGTCTCTTTACCTAGTCTAAACAGTCGGCTCTCAGACAGCCTAAACATTAACAGAATTCAAAGGTCGGGAGACTTGGTTGGTTGCAAGTTGAAAACACAGTCTACCATTATAGAACAGAGAATCATACGAACAGAAATCAAAATGGCGGATGGCTCTAAAATGGCAGCGAAGTCGATCCAAAAATCAGAACTTTGCAATGCGGTTTTCCCCATAGACCAACTAGGCTTAGGCCAATATAAATCAAAAGGAGGCACTATGTGATTTCCGTTTAACATCTGCTTCTCATGAGGTTGACATGACCCGTGGATGCGTTATCGGGTCTTAGATCAAAGGCCAGAAAGGTATAGCCGAGAGCATTTGCATGTGAATGAAACCAGTACATCACGCATTTGCTTTCCAGTGATGGCCACCAGCCCCATGTATTCTCTGATTATGTTCGGCAGTCCAAAATTGGGAGTATATGCTTTGGCAGAAATCAGGACACCGTCCTTGTGCAGCGCAGCATAGTTCATATTACAGTGCTTGAAGTCAAAGGGGTTTTTATTGTATGCACCGGTAAGCAACGTTGTTTTGACAATTCCCATGATTATTTTTGGGAGCTGCACCAGAAACAGGCTGTCTTCACTGGAGCAGTGGCTACTGGTAGGAATGCTGAAGATTTTAAGAGCGACTCTCTCTACAGGATTTTTCACATTGCATATCTGTAGCGCCTCTGCATGAGCCAGTCGAATAGGCGGAGGGACGCCTAGGTGTTTACCGAATAAACTGGCTGATACAATGACTAGTTTTTATTGTTCGTGTCCTCGGTCAAGAGACAAAAAGCATCTGTGTTTCTGGATATTTTCACTTTAAGATCAATGCCGTTGATCAAAAATGTATCCTGAAAGAAAAGGTCAGCGTGTAGGCAGCCTAGTAAATCGAATACTCTACTGGTCCTGGCGTGAAGGATTCTCTTCGCAAATCCCTTGCTATCACCGTCCAGAGCGGTGTTGTCAAAATGTTCGCGTTATCATGATAAAAGAGACCCGCCAATAGTTGCTTATCAAGGACATTATGGCCATAATTTAACAAGCTCTCTATATAGGCCCTATAGGCGTTGCCATTATCACTCTATGTTATCATTCGATAGCCCAGCGTCACGTCCACTTGATTAAATATGCTGGCTATGAGGTAAGCAATTGTGTCCACTCGTGCGGTAGCCGCGATGCTGGTTCCATCCGCCTTTGTTATAATGTTGTTGAGCATGATACATTTTTTATGGGGGCTAGTGATGATAGAGCCGCAAGAGGCGAGATCTCGATAAAGAAACTGTTATCGATGATGGCCTTTGTTTGTGGTATGGTAAAGGGATCAAGCTCCGTTTTTACACATGCCCTGAGGCTCTGTGTAAGAATGCCATTGTTCTTTAAAAAATATCACCGCCCTTGTGTCTTTTAGAAATAACACGTTTCTTCTTCCTACTTGACTGTGCATGTTAGGCTTTTGATCTGCTCTGCCTGGTGGGTTTTGGGGGCCGCGCAACAGGGACCCTGACCTCTTCCTCTTAACCCTCATACATGGTTTATAAATGTAGCCTGATCCGTCCTGACACTGTTTTTTCTGTTGGGCGAGCCACTCGGCAACCGCCGCTGTCACGCTTCCCACGACGTCGTTTGCAATATTGCCGGCTACCGTTTTCACATGTGGTTTAGCTAATTCAAAACCACGATGTAGAAAGGGCATTTTAAAGATACCGCTGAGTCCCACCCCATACATTACAGGGGTTCCGCTAAAATATGGCTGATCGCCGTAACTGGCCTGGTTCATGTAATATTCAATATAGGCCCCTGGGTCTCCATAGTTCCTTACCACAGTCATTATACCGCTGTTTTATCAATCTTTCATCCAGAGTGGCTCGAAGTGCAACCGCAGCCCATTTTATCCATATTTAAATGATACAAACTGCCCTTGTTCATCTCTTATTCCTATGCTGATGGTGTCAAAATGGTTTTTACACACAGGAACATAATCTGGTTTGCTGTATCGAATGTTCGCCCTTTAATCGCCACGGTTCTTAGTAGCAGGGCATAGCTATCGCCCACCTGTTGATACTCCACAACATCGCTATAGAGCAATATGGTATTAAAAAAATCTTTCATGTCGGCACAGGTATTATCCCATGGTTATTTACTTCCAATGTGTTGCACAGTCCCCAATATGTTGTGCAGTTTCCCCACTGTTAAAAGTTGAAAACCTAACAGTTGGGTCTGGACCCTGTGGAAAAACTATACGCTGCTGTGTGTCTGGTTGCACCGTCGTGTCCTCATATTCGGGTATGTTTGATACAGCCTTGTTGATGACTCTCACAAGTTCCTGTATATTCGAATAATGCTGCTGAGGAAATCCACCCACCGGAGCCTCTGAGGGTTTGTTGGTTTTATAATAAAGGTGGCTTCCCCCGTGGCTAAAGTGTCCCAAGATCGGACGTACTGAACTTCAGTGAGTGCCACCGTCCATTGCTCCTCCAGATTTACAGGTTTAGCCAGCTTCAAAGTAAAGTTGGATATTTTGTTCCCTTAAAATGTATCGGCTGAACGGTTGCTGGGAAGCATAACATAAAAAGATGCAGACTCCCCCATTTCGACCACTGTTACACACCAGTGGTCTCTAGGAACTGTTGAATTTTCAGACCAGCCCAGCCATTTAACTAGATATTTTTTCTAGGTCCCCGGCCTTAAGTTTCTATGACTTTTTTGATTCTATAAATTTGCTGTTGGTCTTTACTGACTTTCTGGATCACCTCCCTATAAAAAACACCTTGAACGCCCGAATATTCAATTAGTATGTATATATAGACACCCTCCCTTTGAGTCACTCCTTTTACGATAAATATATCGTCGCTGTAGTTCTGCTCATGCCCCTTTGTAAAGACGGCCTTGTGTTTTGAAATCTGCACATGATCCCCCTTTTTAAGGGGTATAGGTTTTGTTTTTTTTAAAGTTTTTCACCGTACAGTTTTTTCCAGACCTCCTGGGATTTCTGTGACGTTACATCAGCTGGGATCGTTTAAATAGATCTATGATGCATATTGTTATATACATTTATAAAAGCGGGTAACACCTCCACATATCTTTGGGTGTTTTTAGCTGTAAAAAATCACTGGATTTTCTAAAAACTGAGGCTTTAACGTCGAGTGTGTTACAAAGTGGTGCACACGTGTTGCTTTAGAAGATTCTGCAACAGCTTATTTAAAAATTATTTATCGGCATCCGTCAGTAGTTTAGCAGAGACTCTGCCTTTGTTAAACATACGCTTAAAAGCCATCAACATAGACATATTTTGATAGAACGTCAACAACGGCTAAAATGTATAGCTGTCAGTTATGTCTGTTTCAGATTCACTAAACACTGTTAGATTCCCTTCCTCCTCACCTGATTCTTCTGAAGGAAATTGAAGCTTCTTGCCCTTCTTTCTCCGGTCCGACTTCTTCTTTGTGAAGAGATACGGCCTTCCCCAAATGGAAGCCACAATGTCGCCGTATTAGATATGGCAGACACTGGACTCCCACCCGAGAATGCCTGTGCAAGAGGAAAAAGCCAATGGCAGAATAAACCTCTTGAAAACTTGGTCGAGTGTGGAACTCCGTTGGGATGAAAAGCGGTAGAGTTGGTGAGCGTAAGTATCTGTAGAGAGGACAATCGAAGGACTGGAACTTTTTGGGATACAGGAATGCAGCATGGTGAAGAGTCCACGATTCAGGTAAGCGCGCAGTAGCATAGACTGCGCGGACAAATGGTCACTGTTCCAGGTAAGTGCAAAGCTGGAAGAGGATAGTCCCAGAATGGAAATAATGAGATCCTTGAACGAAGGTGGAAGGTATGCAGTGAAGGCGCTGGTAATAGCAGAGAGAGGAAGACTCCTGTAGGTGAAGGCAGGAAAGGCAAGGACAGGGTAAGGTAAGAAAGAAGCAAGCGTTTGCCGGGAGAGACGGCAGATAGAGTAAGAAACGAGCGGACAGGACGAACACAGAAAACAACAGCGCGTCCTGGGGACGGAGCGAGATCAGTCACAGAAAGAAAAAGGTATCAAGGAACAGGAAAAGGCAAGCCAAAGGTAACGTAGCGAACGTAGGAAAGCAGCCAAAGGCTGAAAGCGGAAAACTAGCATCTAAGACCCAAAGCAAGGTAACTAGCGGGTTGCAACGTGAAAGCGAAAGTAAGAGGCGGGGCTAAGTACTGGAGAGAGAGAGAGGAAGGACAAAAGACTAGTCATGCAAGCGGACAGCGTGAACAACGTAATGGAGCATTCTAATGGCGCGAAAGCCTCCAGGAGTTCCACAGGCACAAAGAAGGCAGGCGCATGACAATAGCAAAAACCATTGTTATCTTTGCAAAACGCACTCAAATCCATGATATCTGTCTGCCATTGTTCATTGACATAAAATACCACGGTCATTCGCTGTTTAAAATGTTTTTGGGCCGGTTTGTGTAGTGTGTAGGCCTCCTGCCCTGAAAGCCACATCTTAACCGCTCCCCGCAACATCTTTTCACCATCACATTGCAGTTTACGATACAGGCTGTCAACCCCTCCATAACTGCCAACACCTCCTTCACCTTAATATATTTTCGACAGATTCGGGGCAACATGTTAGACTGTAACAGCTCAACATGAAGACACAGTCACTTTTTATAAACAGATTTTTATTCGCATTTAAAAACATAATTTTCATTCAAAATATATTCATATTAAAATACTAAAGTAATAGGCCCTGTTATAGAATCCATAATACATGCGAATAATGCACAATCACATTGCATGCAGTCGCTTCGTTAAGCGTGCATGTTACATTCCATTAGGCCCTCATTTATGTATACTTTATTCCCGCCCAATTAAGAACTGTTTTCTCAATGATGTTTCTAACGCCCATCGAACACATGCGTCTAAACTGCTTAATTTTCAAGAGAGGGTTATTTGCAGATTCTATAGCGCATAATGTTTTAGATACGCATAGTTCAGTCCAAGGACCGATCCTTATCGGTGTCAATGGCTGTGTCAAGCGCAGCAAATCTACAATGCGTTTAGGGCTCAACATAAAACATATTTTACATAGCGAATTATCCACCTAAGACTTTCCAGACATTTGTGAGCATCCAGCTGGGGATCATTCATTTTATTTCCATAGCACCATCTGCAAAAGTGTTGCTTTGAACACGCCTCAGCCACGATGGCCGTGACCCCCTGAATGGCTTGAATATCCGTGCGAAGAGGGGCCATTGTGTCCATTAGCGTAAAACAGTCCTGTCACAGACTGTTATCCCCTGGCTTTCAAGTTGTTTTGAACAGCAAGCACACTGAATAATCGCACTGTCTTTAAGGCTATCGGTCTTCATAAGCAGAAGACAGCTCTCACACAGGCTATTATCACAATAACCCAGGTTTTCAAGCTGGTTTGCGCAACCAACACAATAAGTATGAATAGTCTCTGCCGCAGCCTGCTTCAACAAACCCCTGCACACATGACCTTGTTTTTCACCATGGTTCTGGGGAGCGCAGTTCGTCTCTGGCGTCGTCGCTGCATCCGCCTGCAGAGTCATAGCTTCACAGTCCTTGTTGTCAGAGTTTGCATCGGCTGCAAATGGCTGCTCCATAACCATATCTTCATTGTCCCAAAACTCTTTGGGTTCGTAACCGGCTATTAAATCCTGAGCATCTTACATCCCCTCATACAACATAAAATCCACCGGGGTTCCTAGGGTTGTTCTCCCATCATCCTAACTATAGCTGATCATAGTCGCCATTTTCTGAATAGCCCTTGGTTAGCTCAAAAAGCACTGTGTTTCCCACCACGTTCCAAAAAGCTATACATCCGGGTTCTAAAGCCCACCTCCATGTCACCCTAGCCTTAAGCCGGCACTTTCAATTACATTTATATCAAACATTCTTAAAATGTCCAACAACTTTATATAAAAATCATCTAAAATATATATAAAGTTTATATAAACATTATTCAAGTTCTTATCAAAATGTGCGCCGCCTTTATATCAAAATAATATGAAGTTTATATAAACATTATTCAAAAGTCTTATCAAATGTCCCCCAGCTTTATATGAAATAATTCAAAGGCTTATCAAATGTCCGCCAGCTTTATATGAAATTATTCAAAGTTCTTATCAAATGTACTCCAACTTTATATAAAGGTTGTTATAAAATGATGACATCATCCATCTTTATATTACAGCTCTAACAAAATTATGACATCATCCAACTTTATATTACAGCTCTATTAAATATACTATCAGGCCTTAAAGACCAAACCCACACCTTTGTCATCGCCGCGTCACTGAACCATAAAACTCGCCGTCTAACTCCTCACAATTCACTTTGGCCTTGACCAAGCAACAGCGCACACACGCTACTCCCAGCTTTATATAGATTTAATCTAAAGTTTCTATAAACTTTCTAGCAAAACATCTCAACATTGTATCAAAGTACACAAACATGTTATATTCAGTTTATATAAATCTGATATAAATTTGATATACATTTGATATCATTTTTATATTAAATGTATATTAAATTGATATTAAAAAAACTATCACATGAAGGGCAGGATTAATACCGGAAGTAGGGGGCATTGCCACCTGTCAAAATTTGATTGCTTTAAAAAGGCGACCCCAACTACCACTAATGTCTACTAACGTTTATAACCTGTTATGAGGCTGGGACTCAGGGGCCTCGAGGTTTAGACCAGGGCCAGAAAATCAAACACCGGAAAACATCAAGAAACCACAGACCTGGCAGTGATCAAACACATCGACCTGGCTGTCGCTGAAAACACAGTCTTTGCAGGAAATAGAGACCGAGTGGCGATCTGGACGGGAGAGCCAGCGTTTTCGGGGTACTGTGACCTTGGGAAAAAGCAATACGGGTGTAGGCTGCTCGAATGGAAACGATGCAGCCAGGACTCCACTGGGCACAATGGCAATTGGATAGGAATCACCCCACAAGCATATGCATATGTAAAAACTACAGCTCCCATAATGCATCAGTCCCAACCTCAGCAACCCACCAAAGGACCGAAAGCCGCAAAGTCACGGACATTCAAATAAAACGTGAACTACACGTACCTTACCTTCATGACAGGAAAACCTTGACAACAAGAAGGATACAGGGGTGGCGGGATGGAAAAAGTAATAAACGGGACGGGCAGGTATCAGCAGAGAGGCCAAGAGATGAAAAATGGGAAAAAGGGGGGTTTCCACAGAGGGGTGGGGAGAAATGGAAAACACCTGGGTGTGGAAGGGAAGGAGGGGGAAGAGCAATTAAAACAGGATGTGTGGGCACAAGGGCTCTGTCTATTTTGTGGACTAGGAGGAGAGCGAGAACCGTGAGGACTGGAACAAGGACATTGCAGGGTTCTACTGGGCATACTGAGGCTGAAATTCCCCAGCACTTAGGAAGTCTGTATGCATGACCGCGAAGCCAAGGAACGCCGAGCAGACCCCTGAAAGAAGAGAATTCTTTATTTGAACATTTGTCTTTCTCGAAAACCTGCAGTGCCGGCAAACTGAGGGGTGGTTGTTTGGAAGCTGGGACATTATTGCCGGCGGGAGACTACACGAGAATGAAGTAAAAATACAGAACTGAACTTTATTTTCTTTGAAACAGAGCCATTTGCAAGAAAGGCGATTTACGTTACCATAGCCATTTACTGCCGGAAGATCCCGAAAAGTGGAAATACCAGTGATTGGAACGAAGTTGATTTATTCCCTTTTTGTGAAAGCCGCCCTAATGATGTGTGCCTGAATAAAGGTCAGTTGAACCAAAATGACTTGATTCCCGACTGCCGATTTAACAGTGGTGGCAGCGGTGGGATTTGTTAACGCAAACCCAGTGAAACCACCATGGAAGCAATAATAAAGATTTTTGGCCGAGGGGTATCAGCAACAATTGCAGCAGTTACTCCAGGTGCAAGGACACCAGGCAGAAGCAGACAGACAAGCTCTGCAACAGGCTATCCAGGGGCAGGACCAGGGAAGAGAGGCGTTAAGAATCCTGGGGGAAGCTGTGGCCGTGAATAGGGCACAACCTGCTATACCGCCAACAGTTCTACAGAAATACCAGACAGGAGACGATCCAAGTTTCTTTTGGTTAACTTCGGGCGTATTGCCAGAGCGGCACAATGGCAACAAGAAAGATGGGCATTTTTTTGGCACCTTTGCTGACTGAAGTAATGCAAGGGGCCTATCAAGCAGCGAATCCCACAGGAGACACTCCCTATGCCGAACAGAAAAAAAACATCCTAGAAAGACTGGGAATGGATGAAGAATACTATGGGATAAAATACAGGGAGACAAGACTCAAACCAGGGGAAAGCGCGAGGCAGATTTTCCATAGAATCCAGGATATAGCAGAAAAGTGGCTGCAGCTCAGCACCGCTACCATCAGACAAATAAAAGACAAAATAATGCTGGAACAATTTGTGGAGGTCTTGCCTAGTCCCATTCAGCGGTGGGTCAGACAGCACCACCACCTAACCTTGTCTCAGGCCATGGATGTAGCCACTGCGTACCAGAAAGCTGGTGCACCAAGAACCTTCATGATACCTCAAGTAAAACAAAGCAGAGAAGAAACCCCCATGCGCATCTGGTCCTACCGGGCAACCCCTGTAGAGCCAAGACCCCAGCCAGAACCCCGGACCCCAGCAGGGGGCGGCATTCAAAGAAATCTGGGCCCGCAATGCTTTGAGTACCGGGAATGGGGTCACATAGCAAAGTTCTGTTCCAGGAAACCGAAGTCAGAACCCATGGAAATTGGAACCATTCAGTCATAGGAGTTCGGAAGGCGGCGATTACCATACGTTATAGAGGTCACTGTAGATGGACATCCCACACAGGCCATAATGGACAGCGGAAGCTGCCAGACAGCGATCCAGCCACATGTGGGAGAGCAAGACAACAACCAGGTGAGAGGAATATCTGTGAATTGTGTGCATGAGGGCGTCAAGGAGTATCCTTCCACGGACATTACTTTGGGTCTAAAAGGAGACATTGTTCCAATAAAAGCAGCAGTGATACCCTCACTCCCAACCCCAATACTGATAGGCACAGATTTTCCGGGATTCGAAAAATGGTTAAAAGAGGCCCCATATTCTGCAACAGAATTGGAAGAATATCCTCTTAGGGAGCGATCGTCACTGGCCCAGAGAAGAAAAATCAAGTCGGGATGGAGGGCGGAATCCCAAGACATAGCTCTGATAGATTGGAGAGTGGAGGATCATATACCCTAATTCCGCACAGAAACAGAGAATGATGACTCCCTTAAAAGGGCCAGGGAGCAAGTGCTGGATTCTGCCAACACTACTGGCACCATGCCTTACTTTAGAGAAAAACAAGGCCTTTATTACCGAGTGACCAGAGGCATTGATAACACAGAAAAGGAACAGTTGTTGGTACCCCAATCATATCGCAGGAATTTGGTACAACTAGCACATGACCACAACACGGGGGGGGTGTCACTTGACAGAAAATATGACTCTGGAGACTACTCCAGAATTTCTATTGGCCAGGGGTATATGCAGAGTTGGCTAAATATCGTCAGGAATGTCCAACCTGTCAGAAGACTAGTGCCCATATTCCACCTAGGGCCCCGTTGCAGAGAATGCCCATTATCAAGGAGCCATTCCAACGAATAGGGATGGACATTGTAGGGCCGCTAGAACCAAGCAGCCGAGGTTGTAAGTACCTCTTGGTGGTAGTTGACTATGCCACCAGGTACCCAGAAGCTTTTCCGTTGCGAGGTGCCTCTGCCAAACAAGTTTGCGGCGTCCTGCTTCCCTTCTTCGCCAGAGTGGGGATACCACAAGAAATAGTGACAGATCAAGGAAGTAATTTTATGTCCATAGTAATGAAGGAAGTGTGCAAAACTGTAGGGATAACCCTTCTTAAAACCTCTGTGTACCACCCACAAACAGATGGGCTCATGGGAAGGTACAATCAAACCATAAAATAAATGCTACAAAGGGCCACCAGTACCACCGGGTTGGGATGGGACAGAACCATACCATGGGTATTGATAATATTACGTGACACACCATAATCATCTATGTCATGATGCCTACCCCCGGAGCACCAGGCCAGGCCCAGCACCCCCGGGAGCAGGCATCACGCCCCCGGGTAAAAGCCCAGCGGCCCTTTATAGGGGCTCTTTGGACTCTGTCCTGGCGCCGTTGGCGCCGTTGGCGCCAGGCTCATGTTGGACATCAGTCCTGGCGCCATAGGCGCCAGGTTCATAAGGGGAAGTGTTTGGTGCACTTACCTGAAGCAGACCATGCTGCACACTCACCTGATGCAGACCATGCTGCATGAAGAACCAAGCCAAATGAGGCTTAGGAGGGACTATTTTTCTGAAGGAACTATTTTGTTACTTGGGTGGGGCTGTGGAAGAATACTCACCTGGAACTTCTTCCAAGGCTATTTAAGCCACGCCCGGACAGCCACACGTGCTTCGCGTTGTTCTGCATCCCAGCAGCTGAACGCTCACCGTGTCTGCTCCTGCACCTGGACTCCAGCCATGCCCGCCTCGAACTTGGAACACCTGTAAGGAAAGAAGAGAAGAGAAAGGTGAAAACCAAGAACTTATTCAACCTTCTTACCTGCATCCGGAATCTTCACGCCAGCATTCCTTAAGGAAGACTTCCATTTAAAAGCACTGCGTTGCTCGCTGCAGCGCCGCGCCGGCTCCATCGCGGCTCTCAGCACCGGTTGCCACATCTCTGCACCTAGGGGAGAGAAGAAGAGACAAAAGGTGAGCAAGGGAACACAAGAGGAAAGCTGAATTTTCAGCCATATTACTTACCGGCATTTCTTGGTGAACCATTCCACATCTCGGGTCGGCGCCGCATCTTTGGCAGGTACCGCACCCCGGCCCCTATGGGGAAAGGACAAAAGACATTACTGGGGAATTATAAAGACATTTAGAGGGGTCGACCTCATCACTAACTCACCTGATTTTACCACCGGCAATTTAACCCCTCAACGCATCGCTTTTGTTCTGCACCTGAAATAAAGGACAGATCAGGTTAGGAAAAAACAACATAAAAGGAGGCTCACACTTGAACTTTTGCATCTTCATACTTACGGCGTATCGCTCAGAAAAGTCAAGTGGATTTGCCAGCGCCATTCTGAAAACCAGTGAAGTAACTGGACGAACGCGCGCCCCTGCACCAGAAGCAGGATGGAGAGTTCATCCTTCCAAACCATAAGAAGGATATTCCTACGGGCCAGACAAGCAAGATTTGGGGGTCCTGTTCAATCGGTGGTCCGAATTCTGCGCATCACGCTTGAAGGGGCCACAGCAACCCAGACCAGACCAGCGCCTCCGTGGGAGCCAGGTGAGCATTACAGAACGCCAAGCCTTCCTACAAATTCCCACCCAGGCGCTATGGAAACTTCTGA
Source organism: Ambystoma mexicanum (assembly GCF_040938575.1). Classification (NCBI taxonomy): domain Eukaryota; kingdom Metazoa; phylum Chordata; class Amphibia; order Caudata; family Ambystomatidae; genus Ambystoma; species Ambystoma mexicanum. The sequence goes on from NC_090925.1 coordinate 727,986,037, forward strand.
GACTGACCAGTTGGCCCAACTACTGGGGGAATTACGGGCCGAAGTACACGCCGCTCGTCAAGAGACTAATGCTCTCAGGAGGGAAGTGATTGTAACAAAGGAAAGAGCTGATGACCTGGCTAGACAGCTTTTGCAAGGTCAAGCTGGACAAACTCCTTTACCCGGTTCCGGAGGGAACCCCGCTCCTGTGCTTTCCAGTAACCCGGTGCAGATTAATCTACCTGGAAACATGCCGCTGGCCCCACCCGAACGCTTTGCTGCGGACCCCAAAAGATTCGCCGTATTCATGAATCAGTGTCGTTTGCATTTCCTGTGCAGACCTGGGGCCTTCACTAATGACCAGACCAAGGTAGCCTTTGTATTGTCATATCTCAGCGGCAGTGCTGCCGATTGGTCAGTTCCAAAGGTAACTCAAGATGACCCGATTCTTCGTGATTTTCAAGGATTTCAAGCAAGCATGGAAAGGTTATTTGGTCGTCACTCCCAGGGGCAGGCTCTAGATGACGAACTTCTATCTCTGCGACAGGGCAATCAAGACCTCCTTTCCTACATTGCAACCTTTAATAGACTAATTGTGGAAACTGGGTGGCCAGAGGATAAAAGAATCACGTTATTTTATCGAGGTCTACGCGGAGAACTCAAAGATGTCCTGGCCCAAGTTGTAAATCCGCCCCAAGAATGCTCAGAATATATAGACTTAGTGGTCCAATTGGATCACAGACTGCAAAACAGAAAAGCAGATTGGTTCAAGTTTGAGACCCGGGTGTTAGTCAAGACCCATGCTAACCTCAAGGGGGCTGAAGCCTCTGAGCCAATGCAAATCGGAGGAGTTAAAGGACCTTTAACTCAAAAGGAACGTGAAAGAAGACGGCAGATGCATGTCTTTATTGTGGTTCCTCTGGACACTTTCTACGAGATTGCCCGGCAAGGCCGCCCAGGAAGGTGGTAGGAGCCACTGATAATATCCATGAAACCTCTGTATCGGGAAACGACCCCGCCCGACAAGCGTAGGGGTCCGCTTGCCGAGCTTGAAAACAAACTCTCAGACCTCGCATTTCATTGTGCCAATGGTCCTCGTAGATCCGGAACAGCCTAAGCGGTTGCATGCAATAAAGGCATACATCGATAGTGGGGCTATAGGAAACTACGTGGAACGTGAATTGGTCTCCAGGATTAACCTCCCTCTGCGTCCTAAAACCAGCAAGGATGTCATCACCACAGTTGATGGTACCGAAATTGCCTTGGGACCGGTAACACATTCCACAGCTGAGGTGACACTTGTAGGTCCGGACGGCCATCGGGAGGCAGTTGTGTTTGATGTAATCAAGGCTCCACAGTTTTAGGTTATTCTCGGAATCCCTTGGTTAGAGACACATAATCCTCGAATTGATTGGCGAGCAAAGAGAATAACCTTTCCGGAGTGTGCACGAACCTGCTACCCAGAAAATCTGAAGATCAGTCTAGCATCAGTAACCTCTGCTCCATGCAACTACCTCCGGAATACCAAGACTTTCAGGACGTCTTCCAAAAGGAACAGGCCAACACGTTACCTCCTCACAGATCGTACGATTGCCAAATCGATCTGGTGCCCGGTGCACAACCCCCTTGTAGCAGGATTTATGCCCTTACTGAGCCGGAGAATCTGCATTTGAGACAATATTTAGATCAATACCTAGCCAATGGTTTCATTCGCCCGTCAAAGTCTCCGGCATCCTCGGCTTTGTTCTTCGTGCCAAAAAAAGAAGGCGACCTTAGAACTTGTATCGATTACCGCGCATTGAACCAGATAACTGTTAAAAATCGTTACCCTCTGCCTTTGATCCCTGAACTCCTTGACCAGGTGAAGGACGCTTGCATATACACCAAGTTAGATCTCCGGGGGGCTTATCATCTGGTACGGGTAAAAGAAGGCGATGAATGGAAAACGGCCTTCCGTACAAAATATGGACTATTCGAATACCAGGTGATGCCTTTCGGGTTGGGCAACGCGCCTGCTGCCTTCCAATTCTTCATGAACGATGTCCTTCGGGAACTCATCGATGTCTGTGTTGCCGTGTATATCGATGACATTCTGGTGTACTCCTCTTCGGAATCAGATCACAGAAAACATGTCAGGGCCGTCCTTGAGAAATTTCGCCAGGACAAACTGTTTGCAAAACTGGAAAAATGCGTTTTCCATACCACCGAAGTTGAGTTTCTTGGATTCATCCTGACACCTAAAGGGGTCCGAATGGACTCACGGAAAGTGGATGCCATCCTCAAATGGCCATCACCTAGTTCGGTGAAAGGTGTCCAAAGCATGCTTGGTTTTGCCAATTTTTATCGCAGGTTTATCCCGGAATTTTCACGGGTGGTGCAACCCATCACTGCACTCTTGCGGAAGAATAAACGTTTTGAATGGACCGAGGAAGCTGAACAGGCCTTTCAGGAATTAAAAGCTAAATTTACGTCCGCACCTATTTTGAAACACCCGCGTCCTGATCTCCCATATATAGTCGATACCGACGCATCCAGCTTAGCCATGGGAGCTGTCCTGTCTCAGAGAGACCCCGAAACCAACCAACTGCACCCCGTAGCATTTTGGTCCAGAAAGTTCTCGCCGCCGGAGATAAATTATGCAATCACCGATAAGGAATTATTAGCCATTAAGTCCGCCTTTAAGGCTTGGCGGCATTATCTTCTTGGCGCCAGGCATACCATCACCGTGATCACTGATCACCGAAATTTACAATATTTAAAAACTGCCAAGGCTCAGTCTTCACGACAGCTCCGATGGGCTTTATTCTTTGCTGAGTTCGATTTTGTAATCACTTACCGTCCCGGCTGTAAGAATGGCAAAGCGGACACGCTATCTCGAATTGGAATGGGAGAAATGGACACAAACTCAGAACCTGTGCCGATAATTCCCGAACAAAGAATCTTGGGGATAACCACTTTACAAACCCTTGAAGACATTCAAGCATGGGTAAAACTATTCCTGGACTCTTCAGCCTTGCAGGATTGGATCAAAAGGGGGTCTGACATTTCAATCAACGATGGCTTACCTTACTTCCAAGGACGTTTATTTTTGCCAGAAAAGGAATTGCAAGAACTGGTTATTTCCCGTCATCACGATACTCTGATGGAAGGACATCCTGGCATAGCCAAAACAGAGGAAAAAATTAAACGACAATTCTGGTGGCCGTCCTGGCGAAAGGATGTTAAATCTTTCGTGATGTCCTGTGGAGTTTGCGCCCAAAACAAAGGTAAAAAAAACAAAACCCGCCGGTCTTCTTCAACCCTTAGACATTCCACCAGCACCTTGGCACACCTTGTCACTAGATTTTATCACGGACCTGCCCTCTTGTAATGGATACAATACTATTCTGGTTGTGGTGGATTTATTTTCCAAGATGGCCCATTTTATTCCGTTGAAAGGATTACCTTCAGCTTTTGTTCTTGCCAAGGAATTCCTCGAAAATATCATCCGTCTGCATGGATTCCCGTCCATACTAATCTCTGATCGGGGAAGCCAGTTTATTTCTCATTTTTGGAAAAAGTGTTGTCAACTGGCACAAATCGACGTAAGACTCTCAACCAGCCACCACCCACAGACCGATGGTCAGATGGAGAGAACGAACCAGACCCTTGAACAATATCTACGATGTATGTTGCACCAATCGGAGGGTAATTGGAAGGATATTTTATGGGTGGCTGAATATGCATACAATAACTCGATACACTCTGGAACTGGTCAGAGCCCCTTTTATACCCTATATGGGCATCACCCTCGTACTTCAGACTTGGACTCACCTTTGAGCCTCGAAATGCCCGCAGTGGACCATTTGCATTCTACGATTACTCAAGCCTTCAAGGATACTACTGCACACTTACAACATGCGAAAGGGAAATACAAAAAGAATGCGGATCTGCATCGAAAGGAGGCGCCTCCATACCAAATAGGGGATCAAGTATGGTTGGCTACCAAACACTTATCGCTCAAGGGACCTCGGACTTTTAATCCAAGGTATTTAGGCCCTTACTCGATCAAAGCTATAATGAACCCAGTGGCAGTCAAGTTAGATCTACCAGCTAACATGCGGATTAACCCCGTTTTTCATGTGTCGCTTTTGAAACCAGTGCAACCAGGAACCAGATTAATAAAGCCACCAGAACCAATCCAGATAGATGGGGAGCCTGAATTCGAGGTGGAGAACATTTTGGACTCTAAGATCTCAAAATCAAAACTTTTCTATCTAATTGATTGGAAGGGGTACGGGCCCCAGGAAAGATCATGGGAACCCAGCGACCACGTACATGCACCTCGGCTAGTAAAAAGGTTCCATCGGAATTTCCCGAACAAACCAAAACCTCCTGAGGGAACGACCTTGGGAGGGGCCTTGGGGGGGGGGGAGTGCTGTCATGATGCCTATCCCCGGAGCACCAGGCCAGGCCCAGCACCCCCGGGAGCAGGCATCACGCCCCCGGGTAAAAGCCCAGCGGCCCTTTATAGGGGCTCTTTGGACTCTGTCCTGGCGCCGTTGGCGCCAGGCTCATGTTGGACATCAGTCCTGGCGCCAGGCTCATAAGGGGAAGTGTTTGGTGCACTTACCTGAAGCAGACCATGCTGCACACTCACCTGATGCAGACCATGCTGCATGAAGAACCAAGCCAAATGAGGCTTAGGAGGGACTATTTTTCTGAAGGAACTATTTTGTTATTTGGGTGGGGCTGTGGAAGAATACTCACCTGGAACTTCTTCCAAGGCTATTTAAGCCACGCCCGGACAGCCACACGTGCTTCGCGTTGTTCTGCATCCCAGCAGCTGAACGCTCACCGTGTCTGCTCCTGCACCTGGACTCCAGCCACGCCCGCCTCGAACCTGGAACACCTGTAAGGAAAGAAGAGAAGAGAAAGGTGAAAACCAAGAACTTATTCAACCTTCTTACCTGCATCCGGAATCTTCACGCCAGCATTCCTGAAGGAAGACTTCCATTTAAAAGCACCGCGTTGCTCGCTGCAGCGCCACACTTCACTCACCTGTTCCCGAGACGCCGCCCGGCTCCATCGCGGCTCTCAGCACCGGTCGCCACATCTCTGCACCTAGGGGAGAGAAGAAGAGACAAAAGGTGAGCAAGGGAACACAAGAGGAAAGCCGAATTTTCAGCCATATTACTTACCGGCTTTTCTTGGTGAACCATTCCACATCTCGGGTCGGCGCCGCATCTTTGGCAGGTACCGCACCCCGGCCCCTAGGGGGAAAGGACAAAAGACATTACTGGGGAATTATAAAGACATTTAGAGGGGTCGCCCTCATCACTAACTCACCTTATTTTACCACCGACAATTTAACCCCTCAACACATCGCCTTTGTTCTGCACCTGAAATAAAGGACAGATCAGGTTAGGAAAAAACAAGATTTGGGGGTCCTGTTCAATCGGTGGTCCGAATTCTGCGCATCACGCTTGAAGGGGCCACAGCAACCCAGACCAGACCAGCGCCTCCGTGGGAGCCAGGTGAGCATTACAATCTGCAGGGTTTTTAGCCATTTGAACTACTATTTGGAAGATCTTTTTTTTTTAATTTATTTTATTGACATTAGTTTTGTAAATGAAAACAAACTATTCTCTCCATGGTTTGCATATTGAGGTCCTCTTCGACGAGACAAAAGGTTAAAAATGAAATTAATCAAACAATGGAAACAAGCAGAAATATGGAAAAAGGCGGAAAGATGCTAAGTCCGGCAACTAATTGTCTCACTTTATGTCGATGTTTGGTAAAATCGAATCCATGAAGTTAATAGTTGCACAAGTTAGTTGGGTGTTTATCCCTGAAATTAGGTAGCTCCACCATTCCTGCATGTTTCCGTCTTTTGGCGTGAAACGTGCCAGATGCAAAGAGCATTGGGCAACGTTTTCTGGGCACTCCGTTATCAAATGTTTACTCATTTCCACGTCTTTTGTGCAAAACCGGCAGATGTTACTCAAAGTCGTTGGATCTTTTCTTTGCATCAGAACCTCACGAGTTTTGTAGAGGTTTAGACGTAATCTTAGAAATTGATTTCCGTGGTGTCGAGATGGAAATTTCGCAAGGTATCTTGGCAGGTCTCCGAGCCTGTTTGATGACAATCCCAGGTCTATTGACGAAGTTAAAGCACTTCGTTTGCTCGTATTTGTTATCCAGTTCCATTGGTGGAACTTTTTTTTCGCTACCTGCGGAGTCAACAGTAGCAGGCTCATGTTGATGTTGGCGTCAAGTAAAATTGCCTTCAGTTTTACTTCCCATTGATTTAATAAGCCAGCTGACGGGTCATTGCTTTTTTCATTTAGGATCTCATAGGCTTTTTCTGATGGTGATAAACGCATTTTTCGAAGCGCTGGGAGTGATTCCAAACCACTAGATTGTGTAGCGAATCTAGGCCCAATTCATATCTGATTGCGACCATTGAAAGACACGAGGTAATTTCACGACTTTCCGCCAGAAAAACCCCTCGATTTGAGTCCAAAAGTCTGCATTTATATTCCATCCTGCCTCACTTCCGAATGTAACTGCAGGAGCTACTTTTTGCATGTAAAAGATTATTATAGGTTGCAGAGTGAATTTACCATATTTAGCATGCAGTTTCGCTCCTTGTTGTGCGAAAATCTTCATGCGGGATAGGACGTCATTGATCCAACTCCATTCTCTGTTTGTGGTGTTGAACAACACCCCAAGGTAGCGAATTGCTTCGGTTTTTGTTAGAGCTTCATTATTAACTTTCCAGTTGAACACTGACTTCTTTGCATGCGTCTTTTGGCCAAAGGCAATGACTTTTGATTTCTTGACATTTATTGCCAGGTGGTTTTGAGTTAAGTAGACTTGTAAAGCTGTCAGGAGTCTTTGAAGGCCAATTTCGGTGGAATCAAGTAAGACTATGTCGTCAGTGTAGATTAACCAGTTTAGCTGTTTGCCATTCGCCTTCGGTGGAAATGACCTTGTTTGTGACAAAGCTGCAGGAAGGTCTGAGATGAACAGTTTAAATAGTAATGCGGCTAACGGGCAGCCCTGTTTCACACCTTTTGTTGTTTCAATTTCATCTGTTAAAACTCCTTCTGCGTTCGTGCAAACACGGATGGTGGTGTTCGAATGGAGTGCCATTAGGGGCGACAGTAATTGCAATGGGCAACCCCAGGCCTTGAGTTTTCTCCATAACAGTTGTCGGTTGACAGTGTCAAAGGCCTGTTTAAGGTCGACGAACGCAAGAAACAACCTTTTCTTGCGATTCAGGGCGTCCAGCTTTACCAGGTTAAGGAGCAATAGGTTTAAATCCACTCCCACTCCTTTTGTGAAGCCAGTTTGCCTTTCGTCGATCAGTTTTGCTTCTTCGGCCCATCTTGCAAGCTTTTTTTGTAGAAATGTGGCAAATATTTTGCCAGTTGTATCGAGCAGCGCAATGGGACGGTAATTTGCCGGGTCTTCGCGGTTTCCTTTTTTAAACACTGGAACAATCACTGCTGATGTCCACGAAGCCGGAAGAGTTAGTGTCGCTGCTATTTGATCAAATAGGGATTTGATGAAATTTACCCAATTTTTGCTATTTGCTTTTAGCATTAAATTTGATATCCCATCCGGGCCCGCCGCCCTTGAGTTCTTCAATTTTCTAATCGCGTTTTCGATGTCTTCTGCAGTTTCGGAAATGTTCCATTTGCTGCTTTCCAGCAGCGTTGGTCCAATAACGTCAGCATCCAGGGATGTGAATACAGACGTGTAATGTTTTACCCAACATGCCGCAGACACACCATTTGATAATGTGAACACTTGTTTTAAATGGCCGTTGTTAATTAGTTCCCAGATGCTTTTGCTGTCTTTTTGCGTTATTAAATGCAACATTTGTTCTGCTTGGTCTCGGTCTCGGATACAGTTAAATGATTTTAGGCAGTTTCGGTAACGTAATCGTCTCTTCACAATTAGTACGCTTGTGTTTACATCAGCTAGTTTCTTTAACTGCTGAATGTCCTTTTTTAGCGACTTCTTGGCTTCAGATAGTTCCACACTGAAAGAATGTTTTTTTTTTCACTTTGATGTTGTGCCTGTTTGAACATGAGGAAAATTGTAGCAGCAGTGGCGCATAATTACTCTCATTGCCCAACTTGTTTTCACGAATAAAGTCAGCGGTCAGGATGTCGATCTGACGGCTGTTTATCTTTAGTCGGTTTTGCGCACTGTTTATTGTTAAAGATGTTTTGTATCTTGATTGGATGATTTTATTTTTCAGCTCCCAGAATACCGTCAAGGCGTCGTGATCGCTCTTAGGCGATGTTGTTGTAGTCATCTTCGAGATGTAACCGTGTAGACTTTCAGACACCCAAATGTAATCTAAGGTTTTTCTTAGTTTACCTCTATGCCAGGTGTCGGCAGCGGGGATGTCACCCTTAGTGCAGCCATTCAATATCGTTTGTGACCACGATCGGCTGATTCTGAGAGGGTTTTGGACTGGTTCTCTGAAGTGCGTGCTTTGTCTTGGTTGAACCAAGAATAATTCAGGTCCCTGCATATCAGGATGAGAGGGTCGTCAAACTGCACAAAACTGGCATCAATTAGCGCCGTGATTGATGATAAGTACTCAGATTCTGAAATCATTGCTGGGTTCCAGTAAGTGGTTATTATCAAAAAGTGTGGTTTCTTTTTAAATTGCACTTCACATGTGGATTCTAAAGTTATGGCTTGCACGAACAAGTTGGGGTTTGAAATGTTTATCACGGCCCATTCGAATGTGTTTTTTATTAACATAAGTAACCCTGAAAAAGGTCGGCCAAATAGATTTTTCCCAGCAGCATTCCGAACCACGGAATAGCCGTCACAGACAGGTAAATCACAGAGCCATGTTTCTTGCAGGCAAATTATTGGGCTTCTTAGATCTGCCGCTGATCCTTGTTGGAACAGATGTGTAAATCCTCTTGTGTTCCATGAGGTTAACAGTTGGGTCACACAATTTGACCCTTTGTTGTCCTAGTCTCTCTTGTTTAGGTTATTTGAGTTAAATGAAAACGATAGCTGCTCTCTGAGCTGGTTCGGCAGATCGTCTCTTTTCGATTTGTTAGGGCTGGTGGTTTTGGAAGCGTTTGAGTTAACAATGTTTGGTGATAACTGATCTTCGTATGACGTTAAATCAAAGCCAAAAAACAACAGGTCATCTTTGGCATCGAGCAGTGGTTTTGCTACGTGTCTTGATTTCATGTGAAGAGTGACCCAGTCGGTTCTGCGCTCTGATTTATACTCTACGATCGCTATATCGTCAGACGATATGTTTCGTAGTGCTGGGACATAATGTAGTAGCTTCATTATGTTGGCTCGATTCAAATTTACATCATTTTTTTCCTCAGGGATATTTTCCAATTCCAATTTACACCATCGTGATTTTGAAGGCCCAGTTGATCGGTTTTTTGGGTTAGACTTTTGCCGAGCATATTTCGTCAAGTGAGCTGATTGTTTGTTTCAGATTAAGCTTCAATGCAGGAGACTCTGCTGCTTTTTATGTATTTTTTTTGAGGTTTTTGAATACTCGCCAATATTGGTCACTGACGCCGGTCTTTCTTTTTGTTTGTCCTTAGGTCTTGTGGATACATGAGGCTTGAAAAGATGTTCGATTGGCTACGGCGTCGCATGGTCGGCTTGGAGATCTGGCCGGGACCGGGGACGTTAGTCGCCCAGACTGACGAAAGTCGCTGAGGAGTCATCGTCATCAATTGAGTAGGTGGAAAGGTCGCACAGGTTGATTGAAGCACTTGGAGAGGGTACCTCTGAGACAATAGACTCTTCGCGTCTGCGCTTAGCAGTTGAAATTGGTAAGCGGTCTAGTTCTTTAGTGGAAATGCATTTTTCTTTCGGCTTTTCCTGTCTGGGTTTCATGTCTCTTGTTTTAGGAACGTCAGGGCGTGGAGGGGTTGTCAGATTTCTTATAAAAAAATGTGTGCCATTAGAACGTCAACCTTTTCAATAGAGGTTAGTTCGTGCAAGTATTCGCCTTTTTGTTAACATTTTGTGTTCTTTTTTGGGTTGAATTCTTTGCTTTTGCAACTTGTATTGATTTGGCAGGACCAGAAAAGATGCCAAACGAGACATTTTGAATTGCTACTGCTCCTTTAGCAATTTGAGGTTGCAGCGGTGTTAGTTCTTTCGCCTGATCGGCAACTGGTTGAAGAGTGTTATCTGAGATTTCTGTGTTGAAAGTTGTCGGTTGCGCGTCTCCTTTTGTAGATTGTGGTGACACCACTACTGATTTGTCTGCCACAACTGCTTGCATGATTGTTGATTTCAATTTTTTGGTCATTTTGTTGTTCAATTCCGTGGATTGTGTTAGCGAGTCCTTTTTCACAGTGGCAGCCACTGATCAGAGGCCAGAATTTAACTGTTGGGACTCTGGACGGCAGCATGGGGCAGCAGTTTTTGAAGCATTACCGTTAACCGAAGTGTGCCTCATCCATTTTACAGCATCTAGAAGCCCATCCATTAAAGAGTAATTTTGACAGTGGTGACGTGCGGCGAGATCACTTAGCCGCTCTTGCCATCTTAAGGTTTGTTCGGCCTCATGAGTCAATTGCATCTGTAAGGACTCATTGACTGCTTCAAATTTTTCCATCTTTGTTTTTATACATATAATGAGTGCCGTCTGATCTTTAAAAGACTCGTGAAGAGATTCGTACATCTTTAGGAATGGAAGAAGAGCTGTCGAAGAGGCCGCTAAAACGTTATTATAAATTTGCATTGCAGCTGCAGAGGAGAGGCTGGGTTTGGATTTTGCTCCTGAGCTTTCTTCCATGGATGAACGTGTGTTATTTAGAGTCTCCAACTATAGGTCACTGCAGGTGGATGAATTTTCTGTTGCGGCACAGATGTTCTCTTTTTGTAATTTTGCTGAATTAGCACGTGCATCCAGAGCTTTTGGCGTACTAGCTTGTTTCTTTCTGGTTTGAGATAGATATAACTTCGAACTGGATGTTTGCAGTGAAGAAACTGCAAGATCGCACCCAACTCTTCCAATATTGGGCATTGTACACGGATTTGGTCTATTTTTTGGCGAGGTAAAAAGGCTGTCATCTAGTCGCATCACGTTTCGTGGTGTGTCATTTTTTTTTGCTAGTATTTTGCTGTTTTTTGAATTTTCGCAGAAGGGCTATGGGCTCCAGGTCACCAGTTGATGTGCTCGAAAGCCGGTGGGCTTCGGCAATCGGCTGGAGCATTAGGCACCTTTCCTCAGAGTTAATTTGAGGCTGCATAGATTTAGGGCTTGTAAGCATCAGAGGGAGTGTGAGTTCAACTGTCCTAGTCGCCTGCCGCTCTTCAACATCACCATCAGCTTCCAGTTTGTTATCAGTCTCAACTCTGGTGTTGAAAGGTATGTTTTGCGGCTCAGTTATCTCGTCGCATTGAGAAGCTTCCATTAATTCTGTGTCGGTGAATTCAAATGGAGAGAAAAACTCATCGACGGTCTCGGTTGTTAGTAACGACTGTTCAGTAAGTGTTTTTGCCAGAGGTGGAGATGCGGTCGAAGGTATTCGGGAAATCAGGGGTAAGTCTTTTAAAGTTAGTAGACGATTTTTGGGGAAGGAGTTTGGGGCAGTGAGTGGCTTCTAGGCGGACTGAGAGTATGGAAGCTTCTGCTGGTTCCACTTGATGATCGACCAGCCCGTTTTCTGCCGAGGTTACCACAGCAGCGTCTGGCTTGTGAGCTTCATTAACAGGTTGCTCAGATGATAAGTCCTGTGTGGAAAGCAACGAGCTGGTCGTATCCACCATTCCGGTCATTGCCGTAATCACGGCTATTTGCTCTCCTGTTGCTGCTAATGATGGAGCTGTCTTGGTGACAGAGATTATGATTTCGGCAGTGTTATGCAATGCGAGGTTTGCCGTGACAGGTGTTGGTGCAACTTGTGGGTCACAAGAAACAGTTGACAAGAGCGTACTGCTCGGCCCGCTTACCTTTGGTTTCTTGTGTGTTGAAGGCGAGCCGTCAGGCTTGAGGGCAGTCCAAGGGTTTTGCATCCTGCGCTGCTGAATAGTTTTGCGCCTTAAAACAGGGCCGCCATGGCTCAATTGAGCAGTCATTGCGCGGTAGCAGTCAGCCTGGTGGCCAATCGCGGACTGACTCTACTCACGATTCTGCGCGCACTCCGCACGTTGCTGTGAACTTTTAAAAGGATGCCCACCACTTCAGTTCACTATCTTAAAGCAGCAGTGCGAGAAAAGCGCAAGGCAGTAAATAATACCAACAAATCCTTTGGAGACAAAAACGTTAGTGGACTGCCACAGACTGAATCTGCTTACGACTCACTGTTGTTAAATTTGAAAGTGTTGTGTGGAGCGATTTGATATGTGTGAATGGCCGGGATCAAAGGGACTAGCCCCGCAGTCTCCCGCCGTTCAATGTTTTCATACACACAAAAAGACTGGATAGTACTTTAACCGTGCTTTTCAAATACCATCTTCTACGTCGACTCTGATGTATCGGGAGAAGCCTCAGCAGCCTCAGCTCACGAAGATCACCATAGATCACTTCTCCTCACTTTTCGCTCCGCATTCGCCAGCCACGGAGCTTTTAGCTGGGGCAAAGCCTTCTGGGAAATCTGCTTAAAGGACCAGCAGATATCAGCACTATTTCCACAGTAGATCACTTCTCTTCACTTTCTATTTTGAATGTGTTAAAAGAAACCTGGGAGGCTCAAGAGGAGACAAATGTGTCGGATTATGTGAATGATTTACAAGAACATCTTGGGCGCCTTTGAGACTTTGCCCAAGAAAGGCTTGGCAGAGCACAAATACAACAGGAGAAGTACTATGATAAAGGGACTTGACTAAGGTCATTTAAAGTGGTAGACAAAGTACTGGTTTTACTACCCACAAGCACAAATAAAATGTTGGCACAATGGAAGGGTCCTTATAAGATCGCTAAAGTTTTAGGACCGGTGAATTATGAAGTGGAACAGCCAGACAGACAAGCGTAACAAAAATATTATCATGTGAACCTGCTCAAGCTTTGGAGGGAGAATACCACTCCAGTATTGTGTACATCCCTATCCGAATTATCAGTCACAGAATAGACAGTGCCCAACGTTCCCAGTGGTCTACAGGATGTGGATGTGGGGGAATGGCAGAGTAGTCAGCAAACCAAAGAGTTGTTCAGCCATCTGGAAACAGTATCACAAGTCTTCTCAGGACTTCCAGGATGAACCAACCTGGTGACACACCACATAAAGACTGAACCAGGAAAAATAGTTTGCCTCCGACCCTATCGCATACCCGAGGCAAAACGAGAAGACATTAATAAGGAAATTAAAGAAATGCTAAGACTGGGTAACATGGTACCATCTAAGAGCGCATGGTGTTCACCTGTGGTACTAGTGCAAAAACCGGATGGTACCATGCGATTCTGCATGGATTTCAGGCAATTGAATGCAAAATCACACTATGAGGCTTACCCCATGCCTAGTATTGATGAGTCATTAGAAGAATTAGGGGCAGCCACATACCTACGTACCCTGGACCTCACCAAAGGGTACTGGCAAATAACACTACACCCGGAAGACCAGGAAAAGACAGCATTTGCTACCCTGCAAGGACTCTTTCAATTCACTGTACTACCCTTTGGCCTTCATGGGACATCAGCCATATTCCAAGCCCTGATGGACCAGATTCTGCGACCACATGAAAACTATGCAGCAGCCTACCTGGACGATATAGTCATTTTCAGTACATCCTGGGAGGAGCATCTAACCCATTTAAAGGAAGTGTTCATAGCATTGGGAAAGCAGGCCTTCACATTAATACTAAAATACTAAATTGGCAGCGGAAACCACCAAATATTTGGGATACTCAGTTGGTGGAGGGGTAGTAACGCCTTTATTGGATAAAGTCAAAGCCCTACAACAGCTTCAGTTACCATCCACCCGGAAGGGAATACATGCTTTTTTGGGGTGTGTCGAATATTACCAGAGGTTCACCCCTAATTTTTCTACAATCGCTGCTCCTATGACAGATGCCCTACAAAACAACAAGCCATTAGCAATCACGCCTGAAGTGACCCAGGCCTTTCATACGCTGGTCAACATGATCGCCAACCGACCTGTTCTACACTGCCCAGATTTTTACAAGCATTTCTATCTTCAAGCAGATGCTTCAGGGTGTGGATTGGGGGCAGTTTTATCACAAGGATCTGAGAATGAACTGTGCCCGTAGCCTTTATTAGTAGGAAACTACTGCCGCATGAACTACCATCCTCCACCTTGGAGAAAGAATGTTTGGCCATCAAGTGGGCCGTCGAATCATTACGCTACTATCTTCTGGGAAGATAGTTCAGAATATTCACAGATCATGCACCTTTAAAATGGCTAGCGACACAGAAAGATTCCAATCACAGGGTCTTGAGGTGGTTCCTTACTTTACAGCCATATCAGTTTGTGACAGTGCACAAACCGGGGAAATATCAAGTGGTCGCGGACTATCTCTCCTGCTCCGTGGATCAGCCCGATCGGCTTGATCCCTTGAGGGGAGTTTGTGAGGCTGGTACTCAGGGGCCTCGAGGTTTAGACCAAGGCTGGAACATCAAACACTGGAAAACATCAAGAAATCACAGACGTGGCGGTGATCAAACACATCCACCCGGCTGTCACTGAGAACACAGTCTTTGCAGGAAATAGAGAGCGAGTGGCGACTAGACGGGAGAGCCAGTGTTTGAAGGGTACCGTGACCTCGGGAAAAGCAATACGGGGGTATGCTGCTCAAATAGAAATGATGCAGCCAGGAATCCACTGGGGCACAATGGCAATTGGATAGGAATGCCAAAGGTCAGCCCACAAGCATGTGCATTTTTAAAAACTACGGCTCCCATAATGCATCAGCCCCAACCTCAGCAACTCGCCAATGGAATGAAAGCCGCAAAGTCATGGAAAATCAAAATAAAACGTGAACTACACGTACCTTACCTTCATGACAGGAAAACCTTGAGAACAAGAAGCATACAGGGGTGGCGGGATGGAAAAAGTAATAAACGGTACAGCCGGGTATCAGAAGGAGGGCCCCGGGGGAACGCAAAGTGTTTCTCCCCGGGGTTATTTTGGGCACTGCACAGGCCAGCAAGCTGGCCCGCGCATAGCGCACCTCCAGAGGTATTTAAGGGGGCAGGGCAGGTTGAGGAGCAGGCGACAGTTAGGACGAGCATTTGCCCAGGTCGCCTGCTCCTGAGCCTTCCCTGCAAAGAGCCTGTTGTATTGGCGGTAGTTAGGTGAGGAGAGTTAGCAGTTAGTGGTAGTTTCGGGGGGGGGGGAGCATGGCCAGTTTCTTTTCTAATTAAGTTTCTTTTATAATTGCAGGGTTACATAACCGGGCGTACCGTAGATAAGGTATGCCTAACTTACCTTGGGGAGAGACGTTTCTGTTTAGGGCAGGGAGTTGGTGTCCGGCGAGGTAGCAGGTGCAAGGTGTGTCTTCGGCGGGGCGCAGTGCTGCGGGGAGCGGGGGGTGGATCACGTGGCAAAAGGCTGATGTGCCCGCCGGGGATTTTCAGGCGGTGTGTGAGATAGTGCGGCTGCTTGCCACTTCAGGGCGCATAGTAAGCAGCAGCTGCCGGTCTAGGCAGGCAAGGGACTGCCTTTTGGAAGGAAGTAGAGGAGGGAGCCGGGATAATCTTTTCGGATTTTTCGCTACGGTAGTTATTGCACGCAGCCGCATCGCAGGCTGGGAGAGGCAGTGCCGATCCCTTAAAGGGGCCGCTCCTGTCGGTAGGTGTTAGAAGAGTGTTCAGTGCAGTGATGCCTCCCTGCCAGCAGGGGGCAGGCCAAGTATAGTGAAGTGGTTCAGAGGTGCCGGGCGAACTCACAGGGTGGGAGGGGGCTTTGTTGGTTGTTGGGGGGGTTGTTTAGTGGGAGCAAAAAAAAGACCAAAAAAATATTTAATTGAAGTAAGACATAAGGCCTCAGTCTGCTTTGGGGAGAAGGTTTGTTGGTGGTTCCTCCCCCATTCTAAATTCATGGGTCTTTTATTTGGTTAGCGGCTTATAAGTGGCCAACAATTTTAGTGAGGTAATTTAGCTTAGGTTGGGTATTTTTGGACTGTCTACTACGTCTGGTACTCCCCTCTCGTGGCTGTTTGGTTCCCCCGGGTAGGTTTTGGCTCAGGGACTAGTTATTTAGGGGCAGGACAGCAGGGGCTTATTTAGGAAAAGGCAGGAAAGTAAAATAAAATAATGTATGGATTAGTACAGGCTTAGTGACTGAGGGCCAGCCAGTTGCTGTTATTTGCAGATTGTAGGTGTATTCATCAATTTAGGGCCAATTTTGTAGGTTTCCGGTTGCACAGGGAATTGCCTGGCTCAATAAGAGGCTTTTCTTCCCCTGTTTGTCGGCGTGCTAGGGAATAAGGGGCTCGGGGCTGTGCACAAGTTGAAGAAGCACGTCTGCATATATTTTTAGGGCCGGAACTGCAGAGGGGATATATTTGACCAAGTTAGAGTACTACTGGGTGCCATGGTGGGGCAAGGGGCCAAGAGGAAGGGATTGGTGGATGCCAAGGTGCCGAGGGAAGCCTTAGAGACCATTAGCCGGTTATCCAAAGCCCAGCTTGAAAGGGCTGTGGGGGAGGTTACGTGCAAAGGGGGGGACGGTGGAGGAAGGCCACAGCTGAGAGCAGCGGCAGATGGGGCTCTCGTGGCAGTGGTGGCATGTAGCCCCGCAGCAGGTAGAGGGGAGGTCTGGGAGTTTAGGGGTAGGAAGATGAGGAGGGAGTTTGACAGGAGAGCGTCCATGGGGGGAGTGCTGTTAGGAGAGGGGTCAGGAAGGGGCTTGAGGGAAAATGACCAGGCGGATGAAGGGGACGGTAGGAGTTTGCAAAAAGGTGCACGGCAGGTGGGGGGGGGTAAAGGTGGGGATGACGGGTTGCAGAAAGGAGCGACAGGGCAGAGGGACAAGGGAGAAAAATACCTGTAGAAGATGCAGACGAGGAGAGAGCGGTCCCCTTCGATTAGTGAGGTAAGGGAGAGGCATGGAATGGTCCCTGCTATTTCAGAGGTGGAATATGGAGAGGGTTTAAGAACGGCCCCTTCGACAAAATTTGGAGGACAGTCTAGATGGCACAGCACGGCCCCTAGCGAGGAGGACCACAGGAGAGGACCCCTCGCCCGAGAGAAGAGAACTAGGAAGGGGTTTCTGTAGCCCTGCCGAGAAGACGCCGACGGAGTGGTGGGTCGGACGCCGCGGGCTCACAAGAGGAGGATCCGCCCGGCCCGAGCATGTGCTCGCAACAGCAATGGTATCACATGGGCGATGATGAAGGGGTGGAAGAATATGTGGGGCAGTGGGAGGAGGAACGGTACAGTGCTGTAAGGAGGAGGGCGAGGGTGAGAAGGGGCCTAAGATGGGAAGGGGAAAGACAGGAGCAAGGGACCTGGGGGGCAAGAGGTCGGGGGGATAACTGGCTGGGTGAGACTGTTGACATGTTTTGTCCCCGCAGCAGAAGCCCAGTAAGGAAGGAGATGAGGAGCGTCGGAGTGGAGACCAGGCGGCAGACGGGCGATGGCAGGGCAGAAAGAGGTGAGAGGGAAGGGGACTGGTCAGCAGCATGGCAGAGGGGGGACTCGAGGTTGGGGCCAAGAAGGGAAGGGACAGGGTTGCAAGGGGGGAGGAGAGAGATTGGCGTGCAGGCTATGGGACCATTGGTGGGGGAGAAGGAGATTTCTTCGGTGGAGGTGCAGACAGACAGGGTGATTGAGCCCTTGGCACCCGAGGTACAGGTTACAAAGGAGAAAGATGCAGAGGGAAAGGGCAAGGAGAAAAAGCTGCCATACATGGGCATTACGAAACCCCTGGGAGCTCATTTGATGAGAAAGACAAAGGATAAAATATGGGCAGGGGAATTTGTGGATGTGTTCAAGCTGCTTCATAGGGAGGTAAGAGCCAAAGAGGGTTCTAAAGAGGAGGAGAGGGAGATGGCCTCGCGTCCAAAGGTACCGGTGACGATCGAGAATTGGATGTCGGCTTTTATTGTCTATGCAAGTGTCTATTGTGAGAAATTTCCAGAGAGATGTGTGGCTCTGTTAAAGTACATGGACGTGATTAGAAAGTCAATCACGAGTTTTGGGGGCTTCTCTTGGGTGCATTATGACGAGGAGTTTAGACCAGGGTTGGCGGAGGACAGTCAAGTGGTTTGGGGGAAGATAGATATGGATCTCTGGTTGCAATGGATGGTGCCGACGAGGCCAGCTACAACGGTACACACGGCAAGCAGCTTACCCATGCCTTACCGGCCCTTTCTTGGTCACCCCGCCCCAGAAGGGGTGGGGGGAGGAGGCAGAGCTCAGCCCTCAGTAGCATGTTGGGGGTTCTATAAAGAAGGCTGCACGAGGATGATGTGCAAATTTAAACACGAGTGCAGCAGGTGTGCGGGTCGGCATCCGATTAAACATTGTTTTCAGGCAGGGTACACAGGGAAAGGGCGAGGAGCGGGGCAAGGAGGTGGAGGGAAGGACGGTATGCCAGTTAAAGTGGGGGATTCCTATAGGTGGGGCATCAGTTTAGGGAGTGGGGCGCAAAGGTTAGGGAGAGGTTTTGGTGGCGTTCCCAAGGGTGTAGGAGAGGGGTGAGCAGGAAGACGCTTAGGTAGGGTGCGGGAGGGCTCCGGGGGGGATGTAACTGTGAAAAATGTTAGGGGGTTGTGGCCGTCGTTGGGAGGGCGTTGAAGACAGTGGCGAAGCCCTCACGCTTGCCGCACGACAAGGTGAGCAAGCTTTGGGGGGATGTGAGAGGGTTATAGCGGCACAGAGTCAATATGGAGAGACTCACGGAGGTTAAGAGGATATCGCAACTTCGAGTGTACGGTAGTAGCCCCGGTTCGCAGGAGGGGCAGGACACAGGGCACATGCTATGGCAGGAATTGAGTATGCACAGCACGGGGGGAACTTGGCTCGTTTGGCCCTTGGTGCAGTTGGGGGAATGAGGAGAGGTGACTGCATGGACGGGGGTGCGGGAGTGCCGCTGGTGCAGCCGGGAGAAGTGATGAGATGTGACTGCATGGACGGGGGTGCACGAGGGCCCTTTGTGCAGGTGGGAAACATGGTGTAATGGACGCAAAGTGCTGGAAGAGTAAGTTATATAGATTGGACTGCATGGACAGGGGTGCAGGTTTGGCCCCTGGTGCAGTGGTGGAGAGGAGTAATGAGGAAAAGGGCCTGCATGGACGGGGGTGCATGTGGGCCCCGGTGCAGGGTGGGCAGCACGGGGCAATAGTAGGAAGGTGATGGAGGGTGGCAAGGGTGAACAGGAGGGTAGTGGAATAAAGTAGGAATGGAGTCTAAGTGAGGGTAGGTGCATTTTTTAAAGGATGGGTGTTAAAGGTGCAAATTATAGGGGCACTGGCATAACAGGGGCCCCCGCAGCCCCCACAGTGCAGGGGTCTCTCTAGCACATGTCCTGGGAGGGGCCCCCACTTGGGAAAAAAATGAAAAAATATCTTTTTTCAAAATCTTTTTTTTTTTTACATTTCTTTTTGAAATACCTTTGCCTTCATGGTCCAGTTGTTGTACAGCACCCCGATGGCGAGAGTCAAAACAGGGTCCATAGTCTCAGACATCTGTCAACTCAGCAGGGGGACCAGACAGGGATGCCCCTGGTCACCCATGTTATACATACTGGCGCTAGAGCCATTGGCAATATGCCTGCGGCAACAATACGGGGAGGTGTTTATTAGCACAGTAAGCGGTAGACACCTGGTATCACTGTATGCGGATGACATGCTCCTTTATCTGCGTTATCCGGAAGAGAACCTGCAGTATGTGTTGGAGGTGATGGACCGTTACGCCACCCTCTCGGGTATATCGGTGAACCCTAGAAAGTCTAGTCTGTTCCCTTGGGCAGATATAGGAATGTCCCGTTACAGAGGCTGCCTATCCTGCCAATACCATGGCAGATTGAGACATTTAGGTATTTGGGAGTAAATATTTACCACGAGATCGAGGCGGAGCACAAACATAATACAGAGAAAGCAATAGAGGGGGTCAAGAACAGCATGGTGTTTTGGTCTAGATTGCCCCTGACTATGATGGGGAGAGCGGCCTTGCTCAAGATGGTGGTCCTGCCTAGACTCTTGCATTTTTTTGTGAATGTCCCGTTTTTGATTCCCAGGAGCCTATTTGTGAAACTTCATAGTGTGTGTAGGGGTTTCGTGCGGGGTAACTCCAGAAACAGGGCGGCCCTGTGGAAACTCCAGAACCCGTGCGATAAGGGGGGTATAGGCCTGCCAAATTTTGAACTCTATTATCTGCGGGGCAGCTGCTGTATGTGGCCAGGTGGCTTTCGGCTGAAGATTCGGCAGAAGCCAGGCTTTTGCGGGGAGACTCAGCCCCATACTTTTTGAGGGAAGTTGTGTGGTTGCGAAAGGACAAACTGGTGGGAGGGGGGCGGCTATTGAGGCTGGGCTGGGAGGTCTGGCACAGAACATGGAGAATGATGGGTGATTCGGAGCCGCTCTCCCAGCAGGCCCCACTGGTGGCGCTGTGCGGTAACGACTCTCAACTATTTGAGTCGGTCCGTAGATACTGGGAACCGGTAGGCTTGGCCACCCTTGGGGACATATGGCAAGAAGGGGAGGCATTGGACTTTCAGAGGTTGCAAGAAGAGACAGGGGTGCATAGAGGCCAATATATAACTTACGCCAGGCTTATGAAATGGGTTAGGGAGAGATGGCCTGAGACGTTGCTGGCTGATGACCCTGATGCCTCCCTGGAAACCATGTACGATGTTTCGGAGGGCGGGCACGAAATATCGAGGATATACGAGCTTCTGAGAGCGAAGGCTGGGAAGGAGCTGCTCCAATTGAGACAGGACTGGGAAGAGGAGGTAGGAGGACCCATGACAGACGGGCAATGGGAGAGAGCCCAGAGGTACCATAAAAAGGTGTCCCGGAACGCGGACTCCAACAACTTCAATTGTATGTTACCCATAGGACTTATCTGACTCCTGGGAAAATTGCAAAGTTTGGAGGCTCGGTTACACAGAAAGGCCCCAGGTGTGGGGAGGTGGAAGCATGGCTGCTACACATGTTCTGGGCTTGCCCGGAGGTGCACAGATTTTGGGAAGAGGTTAAAACGAAACTGGCTGGTGGGGGAGTGGTGTTGGACGTAGGAACAGCTTGGTCATGCATGCTCGGGATTTTCCCCAGACCCCGGGACTTAAAGCACATAAGCAAGATGAAGGATTTAGCTTATGTCCTGGCCAAGCGCAGGATTGCTATGGGCTGGAAAGCGGCCCACACACCCAGGATGGAGCTATGGTGGGCGGACCTCCTAAGATGGGCGGAAGCAGAATCCGTAGTCTGGTTTGAAGCGGTCACTAGGGGGGGTGAGGAGGAAGTAGGGCCCCTGCTGGCCTGGCGGCAATTGGTGGCCTCTATGGCAAACCCTCACCAGGGTAATAACGAATCAGAGGACTCGGAGGAAGAGCGCATAAGTATTGCGCTACCCGATAATGCTCCTGCAGATGGCACGAGTGAGCCGGCTCTAGTTTGAGGGGGGGGGAGTTGGGGATTTACACTGCAAAATGTGATGGTTTAATGATGTTATTCTACGTATTGAAACAGTTGTATTGTGTGGTGTTTTGTTTGGGTTTGAAAATAAAATTAATTTATTTAAAAAAAAACTTTGCCTTCATAAAGAAATTATTTCTGTAACAGAAATAATGTCTTTATGAAGTCAGAGTGACTTCAAAAAGAAACAATGAGCCTAATTACAAGTTTGGCGGGAGCCTTGCTGGTAAAACCGGCAGGCTGCCGCCAAACTTGCGCTTTTTTCCAGCACCTGCGAATGGGCAATTACCGGGTCATTATGGCCCCGCCGGACCTGGTAATTGCCCATTTGCGGCCGGCGGAAAAAAATGCTCCCCATTCCCATTTGATCCCCATGGGGTTCAATGGGAATGGTGTGATCGGATGCACCGGCACCATTCAGAATGGTGCCGGTGCATCTGACATGCTTTGCTCACGAGTGCGGTACGCCCGCCAGGTCAGCCCTGGCGGGCGCTAAGGCACCCTCGAGCAATACTTGCAGTTTGGTGGTCTGGTAACAACAGTACCGGCAAGGTTACCGGTGCCGTTGTTACCGGACCGGCAAACTTATACTGAGGCCCAATTTCTTTTTGAAGTAATAGGGCTCCCCTCAACCCCATGACGTATGTGTGTGTGTGTGTGTGAAAGGGTGCACACAAATGTATGGGTGACTGGGTGTGCATATATGTGTGCATGTACGGTGAAAGGGTGCTCACTTAAATGTATTGGTGGCTGTCTGGGTGTACCTACATGGTGAAAGAGTGCACACTTACACACTTTAATGTAAGGATGGCGGGTGTGCATGCGTGTATATGGTGAATGGTGTGTGTGCTTGTGTTCAGGGGCGCTACAAAACCTACATTTTGGGGGACTGATCCTTCAAATGTTGGGGGAGGCGCTAACTTCACGGGTGGTGGGGGAGGCAAACTTATTTGTGTGGGGGCATCTAACTACTTTACGCATTTTAATGAGACTATTCTAGTGCAGTGTTGATGTTACAAGCAGTTAACTCTCTCCTTTAAGTGTGAAAGCACCCACTTATGAACGTTGTGAGAATGAACGGTCTCCTGTTCCCTTTCTACACTTCCAATCACTTCGCTGGCATGAAAGTGCTAAACACACATCACAATTTCAATTACCTAAAAAATGTGCCATTTGAATGCAGGTACTAACAGTGAAATGTTTTACGTTAGTAACTGCTGGGCCCTTGTTAACAGCGAAACCCAGGTGTCGTTTACTCCTAATCCCACTCTTCCTCATCCCAGTACTTACCTATGAGGCAAGGAGCCTCAAACGTAAGCTCTGGGACAAGGAAGAGGGATGTGATTTTAATTCTGGGCCAAGGAGCTGATTTTGGAGGTTAGGATAGGGCATGGGTGTGAGAGGGGATGTGTGGGAGGTGGGATAGTGCGATAAATCATAATGGTTGTCCATATCCAGGCTAAGCAGGCATGATATGTGGATTTAGTGGCTAGTGGGGCATTTTGGTGCAGCCAGTCTAGTTATTCCTCAATTTGGTATGACTTTTATTTAACTGCGCGTTTTTGATAAAGCAGTCCTGCTAAGTGTATTACCTGGCTAGATTGGCATTTGGTGCTGCCAGTCTAGCCATTTCTTACTGCAGCATTGTATATTTTTTTGAGCATCTGTGATAAAATGATATGATAGAAGTCTATTATAACACGCCTGTACACAAGTGTTTCTTGGCATGACAAGAAATGGAGTGAAGATAGAGGGTGGACAAGACAAATGATCTTACTAGGCCTTGTGTCATTCAAATCGTGCAAGTGCGAGAATGAGAAATGCAAGGGGAAAGTGAGGGGGGAGTGCAAGGACGAAGGGAGGGGAAAACAGGGCTGTAATGCTCTGAGTAAGTGCAGCCAGGACAGTGCGGCTCTGGGTAGTGCAAGGAGAACAAAAAGTCCCTAAGTGCGTGGTAGGCCGTCGGCAGTGCAAGGGTGACTGATCAAGAAAGAGCCTGGACTCAGTGAGACTCCTAGGGTAGCCAAGCAACCAGTCGGTACAGCAGACAGGTAGGCCAGGTAGGTCAGCAGGGGAGGGAGAGAGTGAAAGCAGAGAAGAGGAAAGTTTTGAGTTGCTTCCGGACATTAGGTTGTCTGCTAAGGTTTTAGAGGGGCAGGGAGGCCATTCCAGAGGGAGGCATCTGCAGAGGAGAGAGATCTACCACCCACTCTCTGCCTGAAGTAGCATCTAGCCCTTAGAGAGTTAGAGGTAGCCCGGGGAAGGGCTCGAGAAAAAAGGTATTTTGGAAGAGAGCGTTGAATGTAGTGTGAGCCCGACCCCAGAAAGCCTTCTGGACAATGCAAAGGGCCTTGAACTTTATTCTTGCAACCACTGAGAGCCAGTGGAGGGATTTCAGGGCTGTAGAGATATGATCCCTGGGCTTGTGGCCAAGGACAATTCTCGCTGTCCTGTTCTGGATTAGTTGAAGAGGGCGGAGAGTAGAGGAAGGCAGCTTGAGAAAGAGGCTGTTGCGTAGTCCAGCCTAGAGAGAAACAGGGCTCTGGAGACAGTGAGCTTCTGGGGGAAAGTGAGAAAGGGAAGAGTCCCTTTGAGGAGGAGCAGCTGGTAGGTAGTGGGACTTCTTGGCGACGTCCGAGATACGAGGAGAGAAAGAGAGAGTAGAGTTGAAGATGACACAAACGTTTTTTGCCTCGCAGGAAGGCAAAGGAAGAGGGCCCAAGGTGGGCGGCCAGAGTGAGAGAGGGAAAGCAGGGGCACTGGTCCCAATGAGAAGGATCTCCATCTTAATGGCACTAACGTAGATATCGTTGGAGGTCCACCAATCCTGAATCACTGATGGACAGTTAGGAATGAGCAAGAGATGAGAGGAGCCTGAAAGAAAGCTGAGTGCCATTCGCATAACACTGAAAGTTAGAGGAGAAGGTAGAGATAAGGTGGGCCAAAGGGGCCAAGTAGAGGTTGAAAAACCAGGGTTAGAGGACAGAGCCCTAGACAATGCCACAGGAAGAGACAGAGGTGGTGGAAAAAAAGGGACCAAGTTGGACCTGGGAGGGGCAGTCCAAGAGGAAGGAGGTCAGCCACTCCAGGGCCTGATCCGTGATGCCCAGGTTCTCACGTAGTCGATTGATCAGGATGGCGTATTTGACTGTGTCGAAAGTAGATGAAAGATCAAGGAGGATTAGGACAGAAGGAATGCTGGAATCAAGGTTAGAGAGCAGATCATCACAGGTGTTCAGGAGAGATGTTTCCGTGCCACTGGCAGCTCTGGAGACAGACTTATGGTCATGGAGACAACCAACATATTCAATGTGGAGAGTAAGCTGGGAGATGGCCAGCTTTTTTCCAAGAGTTTGCCTAGGAAAGGGGTGATGGAGATTGGGTGACAGTTTGCCGGACAGGTAGGATCGGCAGACGGCTTCTTGAGGAGTGGGTACACAAGGGAGTGCTTAAGGGGAGAGGGAACAGTTCCAGTGGTGAAAGAGTGATTACAGAAATCGGCCAAGGTGCAGCGAGGGTGTCAATATGGCCCTTGATGGTTCTGGAGGAGCAGGGGAGCACCTGTTTGGATGACACTTTCATGGATCGGACTTGTCTAGAAACCTTGTTAGGTGTTGTCAGAGAGAAAGAGGAGAAAGGAGGAGGAGAGGTAGAGATGGCCAAAGGGGGGGCGAGAGAGGAAGAGGAGATAGAGGACAGGATGTACTGAGTTTAAGCTGAGAGGTGAGAGGCCAGAGCCATACAGAGGGCCTGGTAGGGAACAGGCGTGGTGGAGACCGCAATAGGATTGACCAGTTCCGTGCAGATTTTAAAGAGTTTGGCCGTGTTGTTAGAGGCAGCAGAGACGCAGGCTTCAATGTGTGCTCTCTTCTTGACGAGTGTTATTGCTTCCACTGGCATTTTTGTGCAACCATTCTAGGTAAGTTTAAATGTGGCCTGGCATGCTTTCTGTAATATTATAACGTGTCTACACTGGTCTAAATTGTGCAGCCAGTGGGACATGTTTTCAATGTGGCACGGCATTTTTAATAGCAAAGCATTAATATTCCTGTGAAATGTTGGTACTTGCATATATTGGATTGGTGTTACCCTACAAAACAATTGCAAACACTCTGGCTTTTTAGCCAAATATTCTCAGAAAGTGTGCTGTATATTGCATTAAAACACATATTTATATCTTTCTCCTAGTACAGTGCGGCATACCCCTTCAGCAGCACGTTCATACGTATTGTGCAAGCGTGATAATGTAGGCCTGCCCAGAGTGTGGCACGACCGTGATTTGTTGCAGAGATGGGGGGGGCCTCAGCATGGCTCGCAGGGGGCCCCCCACATTTTGTGTTACGCCACTGTATATGGGGCCAGGTAGGAGAGGACCGGGGGGTGTTTTCGTAGTGGGAATAAGGAGGTGGTCAGGTGAGGATGAGTTGTCTGAGAAAGGCATTGGTAGCAGGAGTGTGGTACTCACTCGTTTAGGATAGGTGCGGCATCTGAAGGTAGTCGGTTGGGTTTATCTGAAGATAACGTGAAAAGTTAGGCTCGGTGGAGGTCCGGGAAGTACAAAAGGTATATTAGGGACTTGGGTAAAGGGGCTGTTTGAAATATGGACACGGGCACAGGGGAAGGCTGAATGTTGTGGGGTGGTCGTGACTGGAAAGTGACATTGTAATTTCTTTTTCAGATGCAGTGCAGAGGCCGGGGGAGATGCTGCAGATTTGGATGGTGGGCCACTCTATTGTTAAGTGGGCGGGGAAGGAGGAGGAGAAAAGGGTTTTTTGGCACCCAATCGGGGTGCAGCTACAAAGTGGCGCTGGTAAGGTGTTCAGGTTTAGGGGGCTTCGTTGGGATCAGCTGCTGCCTATGTTGGCGAGGTTTAAGGAGCGCTATGGGTCTCCAGAGGGGGTGATAATTCATGCAGGGGAGAATGACCTAGTAAGAGACACAGGTGTGGCTCTGCTGAGAAAAATGAAGAGGGATTTGGTATGGGTCCAGGATATATGGCCCAAGGCTAGTGTAGTGTGGACAAAACTGTTGCAGAGGAGAGAATGGAGGGGAGCGGTAAGTGAGGGTGCAATACAGCGGGCAAGGAAGGGTATCAATAGAGAGTTGGTAAAGTTTTGTGGCTTGGCAAAAGTGTTGGTTTTGGAGCACAAAGAAATAGTATATGAGGACTTCAACATTTTTCGGGAAGATGGTGTTCACCTGTCAATTTATGGGAGCAGTTATTACCTTGTGGGTTTGACCTTGCAGGTGCAAGAGATAATAAGGAGTTGGAAGTAGAAGGAAGTTGGTAGGAGTGGGGCGCAAAAGAACAACTCAGTGGAGGGTTTTTCTGTTGCTGGGGGCATGGCCCAGTTTTGAGGAGGGGGGAGTGAAGCACAATGGGGGAATAGCGTGGGAAATGATGGCGGTGGTGCTGTTTGCACAAACAGGTTACCCCGGGGGAACAGGTATTGAAGATGGAGGGGCATGGCCCTGGGGAGAAAGCGGGACGCCTTAAGAAGATGGTAAACTGACGGTAGGGACCAAGGGATAGGTAGGGAGGAAGTGGAACTGATTTAATTATGTAATTGTTGGGGGAATTGAAAGTGTTTAATTATTAAATTTTGTTTGGTTGTTAAAACATTTTGTGTTAGTCTTTAAGGCCAGGGAGCCAGGTTAGCGGTTATTTGTGAGCTTTGGCCTGTCACATTAAAGCGACCTTTTCCACTACAAGCGAGTCTGGGTGTTTCTGTGCAGTAAGCCCAAATAGAGGCCAAGAGACGAAAAATAGTAAAAGGGTGGTTTCCACGGAGGGGTGGGGAGAAATGGAAAACACCTGGGTATGGGAGGTGAGGAGAGGGAAGAGACATTAAAACAGGATGTGTGGACTCAAGGGCTCTGTTTTTGCTGACTAGGAGAAGAGCGAGAACTGTGTGGACTGAAACGAGGACGTCGCAGGATTCCACTGGGCATACTGAGGCTGAAATTCCCCAGTACCGAGGAAGTTCGTATGCACGACCAGGAAGCCAAGGAACGCTGAGCAGACCCCTGAAAGAAGGGAATTCCTTATTTTGAACATTTGTCTTTCTCAAAAACCATGCAGAGCTGGCAACCCGAGGGGTGGTTGTTTGGGAGCTGCGACCTTATTGCCGGCGGTAGACTACACGAAAACGGGGTAAAAATGCAGAACTGAACTTCATTTTCTTTGAAGACCGCAGAGCCGTTTGCAAGAAAGGCGATTTACTTTACCTTAGCCATTTACTGCCGGAAGATCCCGAAAAGTAGCAACACCAGTGATTGGAACGAAGTTGATTTATTTCTATTTTGTGAAAGCGGCCCTAATGATGTGTGCCTGAATAAAGGTCAGTTGAACCAAAATTTCCGATTCCCAACTGCTTATTTAATACCTGTCCATAACTTGAATTGTATTCCCCACAAGTAAGTTCTGAAGAAGTTCACTGCACAATGACATGCTAACGTCCCCTTCTCTATGACAGGGCAGTGTTGTTCTGTCTCCATCAAGGATTTGGATGCAAATGCCCCAGTGTATGTTTCTTTTCCTAGTGTCTGTATGAGATCAGCTTCTACTTCGAATGCACTACTATCAACCTCAATTATGGTTCCATTTCTTACATCAAAGACTTGAGACTGGGTGCGTGTCCAATTTCTCTCTTTATTTCTTCAAACTTCTCTGTGCACTGGATTGTCCACTCAAACAGTCTTCTTTTTTTGTAGTTTTCTTTCTGTCTTGTTCGATAAATCCTTCACAATTGTTGCATAATATTCAGTCAATCGCATGAATGACTGTAATTGCTCTTTGTTTTGAGGCTCTGGGGCATTTTTTCGATTGCTTGTAACAGACTCTCTTTTGGTTCCATGCCCGCCTCTGATGTGGTGTACCCCAAGCAGACTATTTTGGCTTTACTTATCTCACATTTCTCTTTTTTAGATGAAAACCGTGTCCTCTTAATCTTTTCAGTACGTTTTTCTCAGTGCCTTGTTGTGTTCTTTTGTGAATCCGTGGACTGGGATGTCATCTTGGAAATAATTGACTTTACTTATCCCTTGTATGGTTTCGGTCAATGTCCTCTGAAACACAAAGGCTGTTGAGCGCAGTCCGAATAGCATTCTCATGTATTGATATTTGCCTAAGGGTGACATGAACGCTGTCTGTTTTAAAAAAAAAAAGTTTGGGCGCAATTTCACTTGATGGTATGCACTTGTGATGTCCAGTTTTTAGAATCTTTTCGCGCCTTGGAGGGATTGCATCATCTCCGTTATTCTTGGTAATGGAAAATTATCACTCACTGTTTTTTGAATGAGTTCCGTGAGTTCAATGCATATACTTAATTTATCAGATCCATTCCTTCTTGTGATCACCACCAGGCTTAGCCATTCTGTCACTTCCACTTTTTCAACAATAATTTTTTTAGTAGGTCTTCTCATATTTTTTAAGTTCTTCTCACATCGTCACTGGGACGGTCCTTACCCACTGTTTAATAGGTGTTGCTCCTTCTCATGGTTTTATCTTGTCCATGTAACATTTTAGCATTTTGAGTAACTCAGCGTATTCTTCCAACACATTGTTGTCTCTTCTCTTGTTCTCCCCCGTGACTTGCTTTCTTGCATTTGGATTCAGTTTGATCTTTAGGTCTGTTTGATGTTGCCATCGTAGAAGTATGTCACCTACATCAGTGATGTACACCTGTCTTCCTATTCTTCGATCTTTGAACTGTATGCCAGCTCTGAAATACCCATAGGCATCTGGTTATATTTTTGACTTCGTCAGGTTTTTTCCTGCTCTTCCTTGCATTGTTTGGTACTGTTCTTCTAATTTCACTGTAAAATCTGACCGACTGAGCCATCATTCCTATTTGTTTGTTGGCTATCAGCACTTTGCAATACAGTTTGTGTCTCTTCTGTTTTTCTCTTAGTTTATTTATGCTTAGTATTCTTACTGGTCCACTTTGTTGCTCTGTTTCCGATTCATCGCTGTCTTCAGTTTCCACTTGTTTCACTGTTACACTTCTGCATGCTCTAGCCAAGTGTCCTATTTTCTGACTTTTGGCGTACTTTCTCCCTCTTGCTGTACGCTCCTTGCTGTTTGCCATGTGGGTACGAATTCCACATCTAAAACACTCTCTTTGGTTCTTGAATTTTCATGACTCGGCCGTCCTGGTCGCTGTGGACAGATGGCGTTTTCCCATTGTCAGAATGCTTCGCAAGCTCCATGTCAAGATGGTCGCCACATTGGCCGGCATCAAGGGCTTTTCTTTCTCTTCCTGGTTGCCTGGCTCTCGTACTTGTGAATGTTCATGTCTCCGTGGTAACCCACTCTGTGCCGCCTTCAAAACATGCCGCCGCAGAACTCACTGCACGTCTGAACGCTAAGGTACGGTTTGATCCTTAGCTCAGCGCTCCTTGTTTTTCTCTGTTCCGTAACTCCTCACCTCTTCATTCCCTGATACCTCATTCACACTGGTCCTTCCTGTTTCTCTAATTCCCTCCACCCTCCTGATTACCTACTCCTGGATCCTGCCTGCTGTGTCTCCTTCCTATCCTTTTTCTCCCTCCTTCTCCGTGAACCTTGTTCGTTGTCGATTTGTATCTTCCTGTCGATTCTGGTCCGGCAACTGCAATACTTCTTCATCTTGGAAAATACATCTCCAAAACTATCATCTCCGGGATTTGGTGTATAGCAACATTTGTGGGTTTTTCCCTGCCAAGGGTTTTTCCCCACTTCCTACCGAGTTTCACTCTGGCTGTTACACAGTCTGGCATTTAAGTTGCTAGTCAGTGTGGCGACTGAGGAGGAACGTCCATTCCTTCAGGACTCCAATTTACGCCAGAAGTATCATCAGAAACAAGCCTCTTCGTTATCTTCTCGAACTGCGGCTAAGGTGAGCAAGAAATCTGACGGAGATGCCAAAAATCTCCTGAAGAGATGGACAATTTTTACGCTGTTATTCCAGGCAAGTACAGGATGATTGGGTTACTTTACTTCCTGTAACTGAATTTCCATAAAACACTAGCCATACATTCATAAAGCACACCCCATTCTTTTGCTCCTACGGTTTCCATCCAGCAGTTTTTCCTTTGACTTTCAAAGTGCAATCTAACATTCCCCTCGGTAGAACAGTGGCTTTCCGATCTGCATGATATTCAGCGGAGCACCATTCAACATTTCTTCCAGGATTAGGAAATGACTAAAAGATGTGCAGACAGGAAAAGGAGACCTGCTCCACCCTATACTGTCAGAGATTTGGTCTGGCTCTCATCTAAATAATTGCCATGCCATCTGTGTCCCTTCCATTTGGCTCCAAGATTCTTGGGCCCTTTTTCCATTGTACGCAAGATCAACCCAGTATCCTTTCAATTACAGGCTTTCGGTCTCCTGGAATCAGATTTATCTGGTATTTCATGTGTCACTGCTGAAGCCATACCATTGCCTGATGTTCCTGCTGTGCTACCTCCAGTGCCTGTTATGCATGATTCTGGTCCAGAATACGAGGTTTCCTGCATTTGTGATTCCCGATTTCGCAGGAGACGTTTGCAATATCTGGTTGAGTGGAAGGGCTACCCTGAAAATGAATGAGACGCTAGGTGAAATGTTTAAGTTATTGTGGGCATCTGTGCTGCCTACGCCGGGTGCACCCATCACAGCCATGAGGGAATTTTGAGGAGACCCCCCACACAGCCAGCAGCCATCGCTAGGGCCTCGGGATCAGTTGTGGGGATGACCCAACCTGGCCCACTGGCACTACAAAGCCAGACAGTATCCGGGGGCACAGGGTTACAAGTCTTAGCGGATAATGGGGTTGGTACCTCTGGGTCAGAGCCAGTGTTATAGTCTGGTGCGATAGACGGGGGCAAACACGGGGAACAGCGCTTCAGGTACCTGTATAAGTCTGGCTGCCCCCATACCTCTAACAGTAATGCCCACACCGATGCCCGCCCAGCTGTCTGAGGGAACAGCCAGTGCAAACACCAAGGCTGACACCGCTGGGGAGGGGGAGTTGAGGGTGCCCTCCAAGGGGTTGCAATCGCGCCCTTATTAACTGACAGTTCAGCCTCAGTGTGGCATATCCCCATATCCTTTAAGGAAAGGATCTGGGCAAGGGCATACTGTGACATATTCTGCGTATTAGAGACCGAAAATGCGGTCCCTGATTTTAACATTAGCAAAGAAGAGGACAAGAAGAGGCAGAGAAGGTCCAGGCCAGAGGAAAATATACAGAATTGGGAGTTGGCATTTGATCTATTGGCAGCAGTCTGGCTGGAGAAATAACCCAACCAGGGTCAGGCTTTGGGGCTGGGACTGCCCTCTTGTTCTTTATGCTCCAATAAATGGTGACCTTTTGTTTCTAAAATGTAGAACTATTGTCTGTCTATTATTGGGATAGTAAGGGTATGGTCTAGGGTCTGTTACCCCCCTTCCCCACGGAAGAGGGGTGGGGGGCCAATGGGGGCTGACATCGCTATGTTTTGATTCTTTTTGTTGGTGTAGTGTGCTCACTTCCACACTGCGTGCTATCGTTAGTACTTTGTCTAACGTGCAATTCTTGCCCTGCAACATTTTTTCCGGATTCTTCACATTTCTGCACCCTTCTACCAGGGAGTCTCTCAACATTACTTTTAGGGTACTTCCGAAGTGGCAGTCGTTTGCTAGTTTTCTCAGTTACCTTTTGGCTCATTTGCACCTTGTTTTCTATCGTACTA
Source organism: Ambystoma mexicanum (assembly GCF_040938575.1). Taxonomy (NCBI): domain Eukaryota; kingdom Metazoa; phylum Chordata; class Amphibia; order Caudata; family Ambystomatidae; genus Ambystoma; species Ambystoma mexicanum. Next base: position 728,018,257 of record NC_090925.1, read on the forward strand.
GTGCAGTCTATGCTTCAACACATTCCGTCTGCTTTGAATCTTTTTTCGTTAGCATCCTCAATGCTTGTTAGTACGGATGTAATGTCCTACCTCCAGTGCGATTACAGTTTCAGAGGAATAGTCCTATATCTATTACAGTGAAAGGTGGGCTGCGTCCCACGTGGTGCGAGAGGCGGGGTGCCTATTTGACACATAACAATGGCGACGAGGTAATCCGGTGCCGGAGCACGAAAATCCTGCCTGCCGCCAGTCCTTGACTCCAGGATTCCGCCGCATATTTTACTGCTCCGGAGCCGGTCACGAAGCACGCGGCACAGCATCGATCTCAAGTAAGAGCCTCTAATCTGTAAACGGCTAGCTGTCAACCCACGTGTTCCACGAGCCGCATATCACACGTGGTGCCCTGCTGAAAGAGCACGTGTATGCCGCTACGCAGCCGAAGAACCAGGCCCAGCACACGAGAAATTGCATCGCGCTCTATTGACATTTCGCCACAGGCCTACGTACAGGCCCAGCACGCGCGACGTTTCATCGCGCTCTCAGCAATACCAGCATCAAGCGTCAACCACGCGTGCAATCCTCACACAGCACGCGGTTGCCAGAAACGACACGGCAAGACGCCAAGACACCGTCGGTGCGCTGAACATATCTCAAGCCTAGAAGACCTCAGTGTTGCGAGCGCTCACAGCGAACGGACAAGGCATCGCTGACAATAGATAGAAAGCATTCATGTCTGAAGATAACCCGGACAGTGGTACCCTAAGCCCCTCCTCCAGTTCCACGCCCCGTCAAGCCACGCACAAAGATGACTGTGGCTCGGAATCGCTGCAACTACTGGCAGTGCCGCCATTTGACATTTCAGACACAAGTAGCCTTGCCCCCAGATGGGCCAGATGGCTTAAAGAGCTACATGTCTACATTGATGCATCAGGGGTAACAGAGGAGCGCCGACTTAGAGGAATCCTACTCCACTCTCTAGGACCGGTAGTACGAGACATCGTCTTTGAAATGCCCGAATCCACCACAGACACCTTCCAAGGTATCATCGATGCATTGAATGCCTACTTCGCACCTTTGCGAAACGTCGACTACGAACGACACATTTTCCACACCTCCACACAGGACAGCAGCGAAAACATGGACAGTTTTGTAATGCGTCTCAGGAAAAGAGCGAAATATTGTGATTTTGACAGATACTCAACGGAAGAAGCAATAAAGTCCCAAACTATTGCCGGCTGCGCATCTCAAGAATTCAGGAAGAAATTATTGCAAAAGAGCAGGACATTAGAAGAGATACTACAACTCGCTCGAGCGGACGCTGCCCTCATGCAACAGACCGAATCACTGGACAACATCAAGATCACACAGTCTGCCTCCACGGCATCAATATGCCCCATCAGAACATCCAAAGAAAAAGAAGCACCACGTCCCACCGAACAAAAGAAATGTTATAGATGCGGTTTCAAATATCCACATGTCGGTCGATGTCCTGACAGAGGACACAATTGTGACAAGTGCGGAGGTGAAAACCACTTTCAATCGGTATGCAGAAACATACATTATTTCCAACCAACTGAAATGCACAGGGACACGAGGAGGTCAGACCGACTTTCAACAAGAGAAAGCACGAGATCTCGTAGGAGACAGTCACCCACAGTATCCAGACACCAATCTCAAAACTCATCCCGTTACACGACACGGGAGGGGAGAAGGCGAGAAGAAAGAAGAGAACACGCGAGCAGGAGACATTCCAGACAGAGGATCAGACATCTAGAAAGCTCGCCTCTCAGGAGGCAAGACTCCCACTCATCCTCATCCAGTGGGGACAGGAAAAGGGGATACGTACATGCCATTGGAAACAGCATAGCCACAGAATACAGTCCCACGTTGCTATTACAAATAAACGGGCAAAACAGAGAATTCCTGATTGACACAGGAGCAACAGTTAATGTCATAAATGATGAGACTTATAAACGACTCAGTCACAAGAAGTCACTGAAGGAGTCAGACACACTAATATACTCATATGGCTCAAACACGCCCCTCAATTGTCAAGGGATGTTCATGGCACACTGTCAGTACAAAGACAAGAGTCAGAAGATCAAAATATACGTCATAAAAGGGGACGTACCAGGTGGCAGCATTCTGAGTTTCAAGTCTGCGATCCAAATGGGACTCATTCAAATCATGTATCAAATAATGTCGGCTTACACTACCAGCCCCAAAGACATGATAAAACAAATGTTTCCCTCTCTTTTTAAGGGGTTAGGCAAATTAAAGGACAAACAAGTGAAATTACACATCAATCCCCAAATAACCCCGACAGCGCAACACTACAGAGGCATACCATTAAACATACAAAGACATGTGGAGGACGAAATTCAGGCATTATTGCAGCAGGACATCATAGAGCCAGCGTCGGGACCAACCCCCTGGGTATCTCCCATCGTACCCGTGCCGAAAAAAGACAACAAAGACAGCATTCGCATTTGCGTGGACATGAGGGCCCCCAACGTAGCCATAGAGCGGGAACGACATTTGGCACCTAGGATGACCGATATGATGCATTTACTGCATGGGTCCAAAGTGTTCTCTAAGCTAGACCTGAATAAGGGATACCATCAGCTAGAATTACACCCTACTTCGAGATACATTACCACCTTTTCAACGCATGTGGGTCTCTTCAGATACAAAAGACTCAGCTTTGGAGTATCTTCGGCTGCCGAAATATTCCAAAATGAAATACATCAAGTAATAAAACACATCCCTAACTGTCTAAACTATTCGGACGATATTTTGATCTTCGGCCTCACACAAGAGAGCCACGATGACACACTGAGGAGAGTCTGCATGGCGCTGGAGAATGCCCACCTCACACTCAACCCGGACAAATGTGAAATCAGCAAATCCACTCTCAAATTCTTCGGACACATCTTCTCAAAAGATGGCCTGAAACCAGACCCGGAAAAGGTTCAAGCACTCGTTGAGACTCCCACACCCACGTCAGCTTCAGCAGTACGCTCCTTCCTGGGAATGGCGAGCTACTGCACCCGATACATACAAGATTTCGCCTCAGTAAGCACGCCTCTTCGACTCCTAACCGGGAAACATCAGGAATTCCAGTGGTCGAATGCCTGCGAAGAAGCATTTCAAGAAATCAAGAAAAGAATTGCAACAGCCTCCTGCATGGCTTATTACGACCCTGACTTTGACACAGAACTCACAGTTGATGCGAGCCCAGTCGGACTAGGAGCAATCCTCGCACAATCCAGGGGTGGTGCCCCACCTGACTCGCCAAGAAGAATTGTAGCCTACGCCAGCCGCAGCTTATCCAAGACAGAATGCGCATACTCCCAGCCCGAAAAGGAGAGCTTAGCAGTAGTGTGGGCGTGCGAGCACTATCATCTATTTCTGTATGGACGACCTTTCACCATAATTACAGATCACCAGGCCCTCACCACCATCTATGGGAAGCCGACTGCGAGAATGCCACCACGAATTGCCAGATGGGGCCTAAGGCTACAAGAGTATTCGTTCAAGATAATACATCGACCGGGCAAAGACAACAACCCCGCCGACTTCCTATCACGCTACCCGCTCCCAGCTCAAGCGCCAATCCCACAAAGCAAATCAATATCTAAGGTACCTAATCAGCAGCGCACTACCTAAATACATCACCAAAGCACAACTGCTCGAAGCATCCCAAAAGGACGGACTACTCCAGAGAGTACAATCTTGCCTCAAGTCGAACCAATGGCATGTCAGAACAAAAGGGGCATCGGCCTTGTCCACAGAAGAGGAACAACACTTTCGCACATTCAAACTCGTCCGTCATACGCTATCCACATCACCTGAAGGACTACTACTAAAGGAAAACAAAATAGTTATCCCAAAAACCCTACAAGATCAGGTACTGGACATCGCCCATGCAGGACACAGAGGAATAGTGTCAACCAAGAGGCAACTGAGAACCAAGGTATGGTTCCCCTCCATAGACGAGCGAGTAGAACAGCTCCTACGGAAATGCCTAGCATGTCAGGCGGTGGCACCGCGCACGTTTCCCGAGCCACTCAAGACATTGGAAATGCCGCTGCAAGTGTGGGATGAAGTAGCCATAGACATGTTTGGCCCGCTGGCAAATGGCAAATACGTGCTAGTGATCATTGATGAAATGTCACGATTCCCCGAAGTCCATCTGGTTCACTCGACCAGCGCACAATCCATCATACCTGCGCTGGACAAAACATTTGCTGACTATGGCATCCCTTCCAGAGTCAAATCGGACAATGGACCTCCCTTCACGAGCCATGACTTTGCCATGTTCGCAGAACATCTAGGATTTCAACACCACAAAGTTACACCACTGTGGCCACAGGCGAATGGAATGGTAGAACGTTTCATGGGAAACCTCAAACGCACTCTACAAATCTGCTCCATCACAAATGGATCATTCATGCAAGCCATCTGTACCTTACTACGAGAATATCGGAACACACCGCATAGTTCAACTGGTGAATGCCCATCAATGCTAATGTTTGGGCGTGTCATCAAAACACGACTTCCACACCACGTGCAAAGGAAGGATGAGTCCACACACACAAAGAGGGCTAGAAGCAAAGATCGAGAAAGTAAGGACAAGATGAAGACGTACACAGATGCCCGAAGACGTGCCCGACCCAACACCATCGGCATTGGCGATCAAGTATTAGTACGACAAAAGCAGGTCACTAAGGACATGCCTGCTTTCAAGCCAGATCCCATGATAGTGACCCACATCCAAGGGTCGATGATAACCGCCGCTAGCCCTAATGGCACAATCACCAGAAATTCATCCTTTTTCAAGACTTTTGACAGCACTGACACCACTGTCAGCACCTCAACAACATCGAGAAGTGACTCATCTGACACAAACTCCGACTATCAGGAAGAGGAAAGAGATGCGGATGACAGTGGCAGTGAAAGCGACAGCGCACCGGCAAAATCAGCCCCACCGGTGCGCAGCCCATCCAAGAGGGTCATCCGCAGGCCCATTAGATGGATTGAAGAATCCAACTGAATATCATTGAAGTGTTTAAGGAGGGGGGAGATGTAATGTCCTACCTCCAGTGCGATTACAGTTTCAGAGGAATAGTCCTATATCTATTACAGTGAAAGGTGGGCTGCGTCCCACGTGGTGCGAGAGGCGGGGTTACCGCCTCGAGCGGCAGTTCGGAAAATAAAGCGAAGCTGTTAACTACGCCCGGTCTCTGCTCCTGTCTTATTGCATGCTCCAGCATATTGCTTTATTTCATGGTACTCTGAATTGCCTATTTGACACATAAGAACGGACTTTCTATATCCGAGCTGTCCATTTCTTTTTCTACTGACACTGTTTGGAATATATTTGTTGCCCTTTTATTCCAAACGCAGTAACAAGCATGACCGCTTTCCTTTTTTCACTGGTCTCTTGGAGACAAGATGCCTACACGCACACTTTAAAGCTTTGCAGCCATAGCTGCACTGTACATCATTTGGCCTACCTGGTGTGATGTCACGTGTCACAGGAGACCGGGTCATGTGCTAGGGTGGGGCCTGAAATAAAGGTAACACCGGAACTTTGCGCTTCGTTCGCGCCAGTCCGGGTTTATACATCAGACAAGCTGGTCGTGTGTTCTTTCATCTGCGCTGCGCCCCACTGGCCTGGGCGCTCATTTGAGTCTCTGCACCATCGGAGCCTCACATATCACACGGGTGACGAGGACGGCGCTTTCCCCACACGCTCCTGTCATTATAAACACTCATCACCTCAACAAATAGCTGTTGTATCTCTACCGACCTACCGGAGACCGGAGCAACGCTATTGCATTCCGGTAAGGGAGACGAGCTCAGCACGTCGGAGCAGGTAAACGTTTGTGAAAGGAGCTTGTGAAAGTCGGACAGTTCACTATCATACGCGTATACCACAAAAAGGTAATTTTTCAACGTCCTGCACACTCAAACTTAACATTCTCTTGCGGAAGCACGCGAGCGCCGTTCTCAAGCCCCCCAACATTCTACTGAGCAATTAACGGTCTTTTCCTCATCGCACACGCTCGCGTGCAACATTTCTAAGCTCCAACAACGTTCTACAAGCCCTATTAATGTTCCATCATCTCGCATACACTCGCGAGCAGCTTAACAAGTCACTCCCAACACTCTGGGCACAATATTACACCTGCCCAGAGCACCGAGCATGTGGATGCAATAATATACTGAGGGCATCCAGCGGCATTCACTGGAAAAAGCCAGGTGAGAGGGGCCCACATCTCACAGCCCCCCCCACGTACACTGACGGGGACATACTCACTTTTCTCACCTCCTGCAGGACGACCAAACAGCACGTGCTCACACGTGCGCCGGAAAGCCAGATAACTATATTGCGCACATTGCTGTCCACTCACCAAGCAAAACCCCTGCACAGCCATGTCCAGCACGAATGCGAGCCCATTGAAGGCAGGAACAAGCCCCTCAGACAGGAGGAGCATTAACCCCAACCCAGACCACCAGACTCAGCACTTACCACCCGCATGGCACCATTCGACTCATTGCCACGGGTGCTGCGACCCGCTGTGGCAGCTGGCTACAACAATTTGAGTTGCATCTCGAAGCCAGGGAGATCATCACAGACATAAGAAAGCGCACATTCCTTCTGCTCAACATCAGGGCGGCGACACTATGCCTTTTCAACACTCTCCCCAACAATGGTGATGTAGATGACTACGACACTGCCAAAGCAGCGCTGACAAACAAGTTTAAGCCCAACCTCAATCCCGACTTTGAGAGGTTCCATTTTTGCATGGCCAGACAACGTGAGAGTGAGACGGTAGACAATTTCCATGCATGTTTACGGGAGATGGCGGTAGGTTGCGAATTTCCTAACAAAGAATTTGCAATCCGGCTCCAAATCATAAATGGAATCTCATCAGAGAAGCTGCGGAGAGCCATCCTATCGGAAAAGAACATAGCTTTAACCCGAATGCTTGAAATGGGACGTCTTTGTGAATGCACAGACGACCAAGTGGCTGTAATCGAGGACGCAATCCAACCTCTACCGCTGGATGACCCCAAGAAAAGCAAGGAAGTCGCTGCCATCAAGAGACGCCAGAGCAACCGAGAGCAAGGGGTTAGGGGCTCAAACCCCTACCTCAAGGACGAGAGAACTCCTGCAAATGGTGTGATGGCACACAGGACAACCATGCCCCGCATGGGGCTTGACCTGCCGGAAGTGCAACCGCCTCAACCACTACGCAGCTGTCTGCCTGCATCCACCAGGCGGAAGAGACCGAGAGCAGACACCAAAACAACCACAGGAGCACCGAAGAAAGTTCACCCCACGTGAAACCACCCGCCAGCCGAGCAGAAAGGGAAGGGCGAGAGCCGTGGACCACGTGCAAAGATCACCAGACTGCAGTGATGGCAAATAAAGCAATGATAACGTCTCACCCGACAGACTCAACCAAGAAAGACGAAAGGAAACAGACAAGAAGGTACACCGCATGCATCTCATCTCAGCGGTGGATCCACGGAGGTCCAAACAACGGAAGAGCCCCTCCTGCACCGTGATCTCTGATGGGAAACCAATAAAGGTGGTCATCGACACAGGAGCAACTGTCAACGTGATGGCAAGAGTCGCTTTCAAAAGGCTCAGCCCGAGGCCGACCCTCCAAGATAGGAAGGTACGACTCTTCGCCTATGGGTGCAAGAAACCGCTGCCGGTGCAAGGATCCTTCCGATCCGACCTATCCCACAACAACACTGCCTGCCGAACAACAATTTACGTAGTCGATGCTGGCTGCGAGACTCTTGTAAGCTGCCGAACAGCTGAAAAACTACAACTGATCCACTTTCCATTCAGCATCCAACATGCAGAGATCGACGACCTACTCAAGAAACACCACCAAGTTTCCAGGGCATCGGCTGCCTGAAAGTTAGGTCCATCAAACTACACATTGAGCCCAAAGCTGTACGGTATCGCCGGGTACCCTTTCACATGAGCGAAGAGGTTGAAAACGAACTTGAGAAACTAGAAAAGGTAGGCCTCAAAGAAAAAACTTCAGGGCCGACCCTGTGAGTATCTCCCATGGTAGTGGCACAAAAGCTTAAGCAACCAAATGCGGTGAGAATCTGCATCCATATGAAGCTCCCGAAAGCAGCCATTGTGAGAGAGGAGCACATCACGCCAACCATTGATGAACTCATCATCGACCTAACAGGTGCCACAATGTTCAGTAAGCTAGACCTTAGGTCAGGATACCACCAACTCAGGCTAGCGAAGGAGTCGAGATACATCACCACCTTCTCCTCCCACCTTGGCCTGAGGTGATACAAACATTTGAACTTTGGAATATCATCGCCCTCCGAGGTGTTTCAACATGAAATCTGGAAGGTCCTGAACGGCCTAGAAGGGACGACAACATCAGTGACGACATCATTGTATATGGAATTAGCAGCAAAGAACATCACGAACGCCTAGCGGCAGTTTCGCAGAGACTTGAAGACGCAGGGCTCACACTGAACACGGAAAAATGTGTCTTTGGTAAGGAAGAACTCTGTTTCTTCAGCTAAATCTTCAATTCCAAGGGTGTATCACCTGATCCAGCGAACTTGAATGACATCACAAGCACAAAAGCCCCACAAACTGCCACCGAAGAAGCTTTATGGGCATGGCAACGTATTGCGCTAGGTTTATCATGAACCTTGCTACCCTAGCGAGCCCCCTTCGCTAACTCACAAAGAAAGACCAGAAGAGTGAATGGTCATCTCTACTCCAGCAGGCGTTCCAACAAATTAAGGACTTGCTGTCCACATCCACGACGATGGCCTTCTTTGACATCGAAAGGGACACTGAACTCCGTGTCGACGCAAGCCCCGTGGGCTTAGGGGCCATACTAACTCAAATTGACAAAAAAGGCAACGTGCACCCCATCGTCTTTGACAGCCGTGCATTGACCAAGACCGAACAGAACTATGCGCATATTGTGAAGGAGGCGCTAGCAATCCTTTGGGGATGCCGACACCTCAAGGTATACTTGCTGGGCAAACAGGCAAAGGTGTTCTCAGACCACAAACCCCTCATCTCCATCTTCAAGGGCTCTGCACCACACACCCCGGCACAAATTGAGAAGTGGGTGTTACTCCACCTCGATGTTGTAGGGCTGAAGTTGTATCGGGCCGGGGCGGATAACTCCGCTATCTATCCCGCCACCCGCGACCAGCTACAGAACAAGAGAGATAACATGCTGCAGAGACGGATGAACACATATGTCACGTCGTCGCTTGCACCCGACCACAGGGCCTTACACTGCAAGAAGAAGCAGAAGAGACCAAGGCAGAGACCATCTTGACCCGAACCACACAAGCCCTTCAGATGGGGAACTGGAAGAATTTCTTGGCCACGACGGCCCAGGGCACAAAGTAGGCCCAGAAGAAACTACAAGCCATATTTGGGATCCGCCATGAGCTCACTGTAGCCCCTGAAGGAGTAATATTAAAGGGACACTGAATTGTATTACCAATAGTGCTAGAAGGGAGAGCGCTCAAGCTAGCCCACAGTGGGCACCAAGGGATTGTAAAGACTACCTCATACCTGAAGTCCCGAATGTGGATGCCCCGCATGCAACAACGGGTCATGCACATTGTAGAATCTTGTGCAGCCTGCCAATCCACCAGGAGAGCTGCAACCCCGGAGCCAATCCTCAGCGCCCCAAGGAGCAACAAAAGGTGGTAGTCCGTCAGCATAGACTACAGCACCATCGCGGGAGAAGGATAACTGCTGGTCCTAGTGGACAAATTCAGTCGCTACCCGGAGGTCGAATATGTAGCGTTCACCAATGCAGAGACTATGATCCTGGCGCTCGAAAAAATATTTGCAACACACGGAATCCCGATCAAAATCAAGAGTGACAACGGCCCTCTGTTTACTAGTCAACAACTGCGGCAGTTTTTCCAAGAGCTCAGCATACGGCACAAGAGGATCACCCCAAACTGGCGACAAGTCAATGGAGACGCCGTACTATCTATGGGGTTGCTGTCACGACCGCTGGGCACTGGCGGCTGTGGAAGAGGTGGAAGCTGGGCCGCCATTAGATTGTGCCGTCATGTTTTTCCCCCGACAGCACCATCGTTCTAGTCTTTTTCAACATGGCCGCCGCCTACGCGTATTTACTTTTCCGCGCTAGGCGGCTCGGCGCGTTGCATCTTCGGATTTTCCCTCTGTTGCTCTCGCTCCTCCATTGTTTTCTCCTTGGCGGTGATCCGCCCGCTCTGTCCTATTTTTTCCCTGTCCTGGCTCTTTCTTCCCTGGCTCGCCTCTCTTCCTGCTTTCCCAGTTTTCCTTCCCTTGTTGGGTACCGGACGGGTTCCTTTTCCTTGCTGTTTTCGTCTTGCTTCATCTCTACCTACGGAGCTTGCCTCTCATTATACTCTCACATACTCACCTCGCATAGGATCGCCAGAGTGTGCTTTGAGTTGTCCTGTTTCCGGTTGCTACTTGCTCCAGTACTCTGGAGGGGGTTTTCCGCCGTTTGGCTTTTCCCCTCACTCCGTTGATAGTCCGTCGCGGAGGGGGGTCACCGTGCCTCCTGTGAGGAGCCACGGTGGCTTCCTTTCGAGGCCGACCTTACCTCTTAAAGAAGAAAAGACTTCCCGCTCTGCATGTCAGAAGAAAGAAGTTAAATTACTCTTCGAGTTCAGGTGAGGAGGAAAGGGAACCGGGGGACGAGTTGAGTTCTACTGATGAGGAAGACATTACCGATCTACCTGATAAAGTGGTGAGTCCGCCAGCCCAGTTTGATAGTTGCTGAATAAAGTGATCCGCATTTCTAAGGAACGCAGCCACTCATGGCTAACTGCTGTGTACCGATTGCTGAGGACTCACCGCCAGACCCCGCACTCATCGACCGGCATCAGCCCTGCAGCCCTTATGTTCGGGTTGCCGATCCAAGCGGAACTCCCGGTACACCCGAACCGACACTGCGCATGGACGATGCCCGACCAGAGACACCTCGAGAGGAAGAGACGGAGAGGACCCATACACGCTACCATCTCGGGGAAAAGCCGCGACCGTCATCCCGCCTCCATGGGTATGTTGTACAAGGTGTCTATCACCGGTCGAGCACGACAAGGCTGTGCTCCTAAAGAGACTAGAATAGACTATGATAATGTTATGAAAAGTTATTCGTTGTTAAAAAAGCACTCTAAGTTTGGGAGGAATGTGATGTCACGTGTCACGGGAGACCGGGTCACGTGCTGTGGGCAGGGCCGGAAATAAAGGTACCACCAGAACTGCGCGCTTCGCGCCAGTCCGGATTTATGCATTAGACAAGCTGGTTATGTGTTCTTTCATCTGCGCTGTGCCTCACTGGCCTGTGCAGGCCTGCGCGCTCTTATGAGTCTCCGCATCATCAGAGCCTCACATATCACACCTGGGATCTGTAGGAAGGTTGGAGGTGCTGCTAGCAACTGCGCCATTTTCTTGTTGCTGGATTTTTCTACCTTCCTTTGCTGGTCGTTTCTCTTCCTTCCTCCTTTTACCTTTTGTTTTGTAGTCCGCCTTTTCCTCCTTTGCATTGGGCTACCACTCCCAGCTTTCTGCAACACTGGGGTTCACACTGTTACCTACCTACATAAGCGTGGGAATGGTGCTCCTTTAAATAAAAGACTCCAGCCAGGATGCTTGTGATAAGTGTGTTGTTTATTTTATACACTTACTCTTCATAATGCACAGCCACACAAAGCTTTCTCTGTGTGCTTCCTCTTCTGCTGCGTCTTGCAAACTCCCCCTGAGCTCTTCCCCACCCTACTGGCTCCTTACCCTTCCCTCTGCCAGGCACAGACTGGCCTACAGGGTAATAAAGCAAAGCTGCAATGCCAGCCCGTGATTTTGGGTGGGCCCGTTAATAGACCACATTTTTGGCCAGAATTAGCCTGTTTCATAAGTTACTGCACTAGTTCAAATGCATTATTTGCAACATATTTTACCAAGAATACTGCCTTGGATAGTACTCAGTCTGTTTTGGATAGTGATGAATAGCAATGTGCGATTGTGGGCCACTTTTTCATTGGTGCCTGGACCGATTTGATGCCCCAGTCCGATCCTGCCCCCTGTATGTCACATTGCATGCACTGTGACACACACGTCATGCGCATGTCGCTACATTTAGGGATCAGCACACTCTCCAGGCTTCTGCCAGAGGGAATGGCATCACACATAAGAGCAGAAAACAGTATGATGGGGCAGCCATGACCCTCCTAAGTGAGTCAAAGACTTGGAATGCAGTAGTAACACACCCCACACACTTGGGGACATCTTAAGAGGTGGTTAAATGTGCACCCACTGAGTGAGTCTGTGCGCCAAGGAGTGAGATTCACTTCCAGTGAGTGAAAATGTGTGCTCCAAGAAATGAGCCACAGGCCTACTGAATGAGACATCACTTCAAGGTGTGAGATCCAAACACGTGTGAGACTGTATTCTATGGTTCAAAACCTATACCATATGCATTGTATGCGCTCTAAAATGTGATGCTCACACTCAATGACTGAGATTGTGCTTCAAGGTGTGAGATACACAGGCAGTGAGCGCGGCTGTGCTCCAAGGGGCTAGATGCCCACCTAAAGTGAGTAGGCTCTGAGCCATGGAGTGAGACTGTGAGAGACGCATGCAATGAGTGGGACTGTACTCCAGTATGTAAGCTTGCAGCCAATGTGTGAGTGTGTGTGTCAAGGAGTGGGGCAGTCATCTGAAGGGTGAAACTGCTCCAGCAAATGAAATGAGGTAATGCTGAAGATGTGACATACACACCTGGTGAGATAATATTCCCGATTTAAGTCCCTAATTAGTGAGACGGTGCCAAGGGTTTGATTCGGTAGTGAGACCTGTGTGGCGTGGACAATTCGCCGGTTTAGAGACGTATGATATTACGCCGGCACCTGCTTTAATCCTCAGCTCCTTTAATCGGCTCACAATACAGGCTTCCCCTTTAAGGGCCCCTCCCGGAATCGGGCGGAGAGGGGACTGCGGCAGAGCGAGGGAGCGCGTGGGGGAAGCCAGTCAGCCCCCAGCAGCGCAGGAGCCCCCAGAGGAGAGGGTTGACTGGGCCCCGGCCGCAGTGTCGCCGCCACACCTGCCCAAGGCCGGACCTTTCCCAGGGGAGCGGGGGCTGCGCATGCGCGAGAGCCGTCCCTGCTGCAGCACCTCGGCATAGCCAGAGCATCCTCGCGCCCCGCCCAGGACACACCGTGGCTCCGTGGCGAGCGGGGGCTGCCGTATAGGGGTGACTGGAGCGCCCGAAGTGTCTCCCCGGCCCCACCACAGCCAGGACTGAGCAGCGAGCGGCAGGATGGTGTCCTGGGCCATCTCCCGTCTGGTGGTGTGAGTACCACAGTGAGGGGATGGGCGGGTGGGCGAGGTGGAGCTTGCACGCGCCTGTTATTGATGATCTACTGTACCCAGTCTGCTGCACCATGCACCCATCATCAGCAACAGCCCGCTGTTATAAGGCCCCCGCTGCACGACAGGCCTGATTTATAGAACTCGGCGTCCCCATCGCCAAATCACCCCAATTACATCACAGCCGTGCCTAGCTTGGCACCACCCCACATCATCGAGGAGACCATTGTGGGCCCCACCCTCATAGACACTCCACAGTGGCTTTCGTCGATCCCCCTGGAACTCACTCCTCCAACACCTGGTACTGCTCAGTCATAGAGGCCCACTAGACTCCGCCTAACCCCGTCACCAGGCTTCCTGCACACCTTCACAAATTCCACTACACCTCCGTATAGTCTGCCCCCACCGTCCCCCCTCTCAACCCCACCAGGGACTGAGCAGGACCGGGAGGGTTTCACCCCATCTCTTCTGCTTGTCCACAGGGAGGGCTGAGAACATAGTAATTACCCGACACCTGCATTTCTCCACACTTAAAGGGAGAGCTTTGGCGGTATTGCCCCTTGGCTTTTTGCATGCAGCAATTACCGTAAATATAGGTAAATTCCTAGGAAACCTGCATAATTAGACCCATACTACTGGCAGTATTTCGGTTATATCCTATTGATTAACAATGCATATCCATCCCTACCCATAGAATTGCATATGGTGCAGGGGTGGTGCTCACCGCTAGTGTATGCATCAAGAGGCACAGAGGACTTGGTGATTTTTAAATTTTATTTACTGTCATACAGTACAAATTGTAATTTTAACACAAACAACATTAACAATTCATCATGATAGAACATTTCATAAGTGACCAATGATAATACAACCTAACCTACACGCCCTGCTTATCATCATAAAAGCAAGCACTAAAATACCACTGCACAAGCCTTCAAAAACTACAATATACGTGTAGATAAACGCAGTTCATTACCATTTAAGATCCTCCTCCATAAATCGTGCTCTGTGGCAATAAAATTCATCTCTGTAATTTGAGTCTGCTGTGTCCCCAGGCTAGGGCACTGGACACACAAATGTTTTAGAGTCTCTACTTGCTTGTGAAAATGGTGACAAAGTCTCTGGTCGTGTGGAACATTATTTAGGCGACCCAAAGTTTCTTGCATTGGCACCAAATTTAGCCTGAGTCTTCAAATTTGAAGCCTAAAGTGTCTTGATGGGTGCTTTTTCAAATAGGCGGCAACATTTTTGATTGTGTACATAATCACCAAAGCATTGATATTGCAACAAAGATTCTCGTAAATTAGCCCATGCATGTCTAGATAATTTTATCTTTGTAGTTTTGGGTGCGTTTCCCAGTTCTTCCTTGGATGCACCTATTAATTGTAATATTTTTAAACATTCAGATGACCTATCTACTAATACCCTACATGGACCTTTACTCCACACAGCATTCAAACCTTCATGAATTGAGACAGGCGGTGGGGGCCAAAATACTTGCGAACATCTGCAACTTACCACAGTCAATCATAGTTTCAATCGGCAACTGTTCCAATTCATGCAGTCTCCCCACTAATGGGACTGACTGGGGTAAATGCAGTAGCCCTCGCCAAATTAGTCCTTCCAGTTTGGCCCACTCAATTCGTAACCTCCTTGTTAGTGCCCCATATATAAGTTTTGGGACCATTTGTTGTTTATACAGCTTTAACACTGGGAGAATCGAGAATCTTCAGAATTTAGTGTCAAAAAGGTGCAACTTAACAAGTGCTCCCACAAAATTGGCCTTCAAGTCTGCCAGGAGCTCAGGATCACCCAAGTTTTCATAAACAAGCGTCCCTATGTATGTGAATTTACTGACCACCTCAAGAATACCAGTTTTAAATTTCCAGGGTATAATTTTTGCATTTTTTTTCTGCCTCCTTTTAATGCCAGAACATTTGACTTCACTGTATTTAATGACAATTCCAGGCTATCCAAGAAATCTTCTACTGCGCTCAAAGCTCTTTGTAGACCAATAGCGGTTAGATCACAGATTACAATATCATCTGCATACAGTAGATGTTGACTGATCAGCTCTCCCAGCCTTGGGGGAAGGGGGGTTGTCCTAACTTTTCACAAGTCGTTCACTATACCCCATATATAGAAACAGAATGGAAAAGGGCCCAACACACATCCCTGGCTCAAGCCCCTATTGGTCTCAATCCAAGGTGTATACCCTCCAAAGGCATCGAGTCTCACCCTAATTCTTGTGCCCATATGCATTTCCTCTAGTATTCCTCACAACGAGGATGGACAACCCCGGTCATGCAGCTTTCTCCAAAGCAAGGCCCAATTTACATGGACAAAAGCCTTGCTAATGTCCAAAAAATGCCAGGAACGTAGGATTGGCCTGAGCTTTTGCTTGATGGGCAAGCAGATCCAACACGAAACTATTTAGGGCGGTCCCCATACCTTTTTTCGAAAGGCCGTTTGATAGGTGTGCAAGGAATTATTCATGCGCCCACTTTTGAAGCTCTTTTGGCATAGTTTTTGCAATTTTATTTGAGGCATCCAAAAGTGATATGGGCCTATAGAATAAAGGGGACGACCGACGCCTCACTTAAAGACCAATATTATAGTAGCAGCAGACCAGGTTTCCGGGAGGGCTTTTTTATTGAGGATACTTGCGAACAACTCTCACAATAATTTAGACCAGTAGTTCGGATTTTCTTTATAAGTCAAATTTGAAAGGGAGCATTAGATTGCTTGCTCCTTTTAATCAACAGAGTAATGTCCTCAAGGTCTCACTTAAGTGTCCCCTTCCACCCGGCCTGCGTCCAAACAGGAGTGCAACTGTGCCCCAACTTTATATACAATTCCGTAAAATGATTGACCCAAATTTTCTCAGAGATCCAGTGGGACTGCAGGAAAGACTCTCTGCCTTGAGGCTTAATTAATTGCCAAAATCTGCCTGAGTTATTTCCTGACATACAGGCCAGCATCTTTTCTGCATCATTAACGTAGAGCACACATTGCCTCCCCTTTAACCAATTCCTATAAACTTGTCGTATCCTGCGGACCTCCTCTATATAACAACCAACTGCGGCCTTTTTTAACGTCCCTATGCAATAGTTTCTTACAGGACTGAATCTCTATGTCAAAGGCATGGGTCCCACCTATTTTATGCGCCTCCTTCTTCAAGAATCTATCCGTAGTTAGGCTACCCAAAACCTCCCGTATTGATGAGGAGAAGCCTTCGGGGCAGCATAAATACTCCAATCTCTTTGTCGACATATTAGCAATCACCTCTTCAAAAGCCCTTGCCAATTTAGGTGCCCATCTCACCTCACAGTTTCTTCGATGTATTTCCACTAACATGTGCATATCTTTTTCTAACTTTTTTAAGTGAAGAGTAGTCCTGTACATTTTAATGCATGGTCACTCGGGGCCGGTGAATTTATTACCAGTGAACCATCCCTCAGTGCTACATCAGAAGAGACAAACACATAATCTAAAGTTGTTTTCCACGGTCCAGTCATCCAGGAAAAACTGGGGGGTTAGTAATGACCTGCCCGTGCAATGTGCATTAAGGGAGGACTATTGCTCCATTTAGTAGTAAAAATCATGTATTAAGTACAGTATTTCTGGAATCCGGTTTCAAGGCACGGCGATAACGCAATTGTACACCAACAAAAAGATTAAATGCACATAATTATACAAATACATAGGACCAAACTTGGTATAAACCATAATCCGGAGTTTCATTAGTTCAAGGTACTCATAATAAGTACACATTTTGCTTTATGGACCTTGGGTCTACACGGAACAGTGCTCTGGCAAGAAGCATGTAGCTCTGTCTTGTTCCAGCCCAATTCCTTCCCTAGACCTAAGTATCCGCTTTGGAACAGGAAAATCAAGCAGAGTTTCAATAAGTGTTGACAAATAATTTTGAGCAAAACTATGTAGGATTTTCCAAAATTAAAACCTATCTCTCGCATGAATCTGATCCTTGATCGGCATCCAGCCCAGCATGTCACGAGCTGAAGAAACATGATCATGCTTACTTAACCGTAAGAGCACCCTGACTGCTCACCCTGACTGCTCTGTTTTGAACTGCTGCAAGCCTATTTAGACATTTCTAGGCACTTCCCAAATAGAGCGACGTACGGTATTGGACCCCGGGAGGAAGCCACTACCTGCACTAAAGCTTCAACAAAGATTCTTCTCATCTGACAGATGACTGTATCTACTTAAATAGTACAGATGAAAATGAACCACCTTTACTAGAGCCTGCACCTGAGGAGAAAAAGAAAGACGGCTGTCAAATAGACAGCAAGGTTCTTAACTGAATCCATTGCTTTCAGCAGAGAGTTGGATCGTTGCTGGCCATTTAAATGGAAAGGACTCGTTAGAGAAACACCCAGTTAGCCTAACTTCAGTCTTTTGTCCGTTACAGTGTCAGCAATTATCTTGTATATAGCGTTGCATTATTCCAAGACACTCATCCACCATTAGTGCTTCTTCTGGGTCCCCATGAAGATCCATCAGTTTTTGTGTGTCCTCAGCATAAATCTGACACTCAAAGCCGAAATCATCGACCACCTGTTCTAGTGGGCGTATATCAATGTTAAACAGAAGAGGGGATCGGGAGGAACCCTGTGGAAAACCACAGGGAGTCAGACTGCTGGGTGAGATAGAATCGCCCATCTTCACCCTCTGGTTTCTATCCTCCAGCAAGGAGATAGTCCAAGTTATTGCAGGACCCAGGATCTTCATTTTGTTCTTGAGCTGATAATCAGAATACCATAATCCACAGACAGATCCAGTAAGATTAAAGCGGCTGGCCTTCCTGCACCAAGTTGAAGCAGTTTTTTCCAAATGCAGAGAGCAGCAGTTTCAGTGCTCCTGTCTGAACGGAAACCTGATTGGTTATCCATAAGAAGAGGTTCTTTCTTGACATACGCTGAAATTTGGGCTTTTTCCTCACTTTCTAGATTTTTACTAACAAAAGGAAGATTGGAGATTAGATCTAAAATTTGCAGTGATCGAGGTATCGAAATGAGCGTTTTTCAAAAGTGGAATAGCAAAGCCTTCTTTCAATTGGTTTAAACGGTGCCTCTTTGTAATGAGGCAGTAGCAATAACATTAAGGTAATTGGGTGTTCACTTGACCTTTTCTCTTAATTTGAAGGAGAAATCCCTTGAATGGGGGTTATTTCCAGTATGGTATTAGGCAAATACCTCATCACTGCATTATTAGGCAGAAAGTAAAAACAGGAGGTTTTTGAAATACCACCTGCTTTGACCATTATTGATTAACCTACAATGATGGCCTAAACGTTGAAGGCTTGTGTTTGCTTTCTGGCTTTTTATGTACAAGCTTGGAACAGCCTTCCTTAACCCTTCTTTCCTTTCCAGACATAAATCCTCTTCCATATGTACCCTTCTTGCTCTCCCCAGACAATCTGTTGGTCACCCTCTTCCCTGTAACTCCTAGAATCATCACCAAGGTTCCCTGTCCTCCATAGCACTCCCTTGTCCTCAGGAATTGAGTCCATGCACGCATGATCTAAATACAATGTGGTGGAACTGTAACTCACTGCACCTCCATAATAGACGATGTTGTACCTCAATCATAAACCATGCTGCAGCTCCATGATATACCAAGCAGGCTTGCTGCAACTTTGTCATAGAGCCCATTTGATCACACTGAACCTCCATCACAGACCCCAGTAAACTTCAACTCCAGTCCCTGCTGAATCCTAATGCAACTCCATCATGGGCACTGCCGCACTCGTATATATGTGTTCCACTACACCCCTGTGATGAACTTCCGTGCCCTTCCAGGACCATCATCTTAAAGCCACAGCTCACTACTTCAACACCATTAAAGGTCTCAATGCACCCCACTGAACCTCATGATGGACCCCACTATACCAGTGACTTAATCTCCATGATAACGCCTCCCCCCTCCCAGAAACTCCTTAATGGACCTCCATTATAGACGTAAAGCATTTGCATCCGAGATCCCCCTGGATCCAAAGGCAACTCTCTCACACAATCCACAGTGTGATGGAGGACCTCAAAGCAACAGGTCACTTTTGATCTACAACACTCACTTCAGGTACAGAAGGTACCATGTCTACAAAGATGTCTTTAAAACCAGGGCTGAGGAACATTTCTGACCTACAAAATAACAAAAAGGAACACTTTTACCAAAACATAAACTTTTTATTTGCAACCCACAATAATTGTGCTACAGTGCAAAGCAACAGACGATACAAACCGTATATGATGCACATTTGGGCTATCAGGTTATCAAATATTTGACAGTAAATTATAGCATCATTAAACCCACTGATCCTCAGCAATGCCTTACTTCCACATAGTAGCACTGATAAGTCTGTCAGTATAGTTTCTCTGTTGACATGGCTGGCACATAGAGGAACAGAGTCATACAAATGCATGCCTCTGGCTGCCAAGATCCATCGTAACCTCTCCAACCATATATAGTAACTTCCCTCAACAGAAATTGGAATCCCATATTTCTGACACCTTAAATTCATCAATACCGTCCACCTCAATTGATGGTGGGGGTTTCACCATATGACCAACGAAATCCACCTCAACAGCATTTACCCGAGACATGCAGGACACAGAATGGATCGTCAAAGCCCCAGGAAAAACCGACAGAGGGTTAATTATTCATTCACTAAAACAGCAAGATTAAAATGATTCAAAATGCATCACCAATGGCATACTACAAAGGTCCTTTCCTAGAGCTATCCATGATCATCTTCGTAATGATTGTATGTTTCTTAGAATTAACAGCAATCACATCAGACCGTAAGCATTGAATGCAAACATTCCTCAAAAGCGGACCTCTTTTTTGGGGAATCACATTAGGAAGAACCTGTGGATCTAACTGATAAAAAAACAAAACAAAGGTCTTCTACTGAATAATGCACCAGCATGTTACAAGCAACCTCTGCTGCGAGCAACAACATCTTCCAGTGACGTTTGTGGCATTCACACCCAACAGCAGATGGTACCCTACAGTATGGGTCACCGCCTCTGTCTGTGCATTGGTCTCTGGATGATAGCTGGAGGGAAGGCACCAAAAGCCGATTGGCCACTCCCCAAACGTTTTCAACATAGTGTGACTCTTGTTCAGAAATCTTACAAGATAATCTATGAAGCAAAACTCCCTATCCAATAATGTGAGGCCTTTAAGCTTCTGTTGGACAACCCGCTATAGGTGTAAAATGTACATGTAACTGAATTTATCATTATGGTGGCAAACCCTTCAGACAAAGGGAACTGTGTAATAAACTGAGTAGAAAAGGCATGCCAAGGATGATCTCGAAGGGTCCGCCATGGTGATTGCCGAGATTATTTACTCCGGACAAAAGCCACAGAGCCTGTAACAGACAAGCCCCTGCCTGTCACAAACTCGGCACTCCAGGATCAATAATGCGTCAACTCCAAAGTTGCCATCACTACAGGGTACCTTGAGTAACCATATCGTCACTTGTCTCTAACATCTTCCTTCACCAGGTACAAAAAGCTGCAAATGTTGGGAAAAGCAATAAACCATTCTATCACAACTTCCAGAAGGATGGCAATGAAGCCACTTTTCTCTGCCAGTTGCCAACGGCTCTCCTACTTGAGCACAATAGTTAGACATATGACCTGATAAAGAAGAATCAAAACAGAAAGAGGACTCTCCTCCTGATCTAACTCAGAGCAGCGCCTTGACATAACATCTGCTCCGATATGTTAGTCCCAGGCAGGTAATTAACTAAACTGAAGGTCCCACTGTGCCAGCAGCTTTTCCTAAGCCGAAATGCTGAAGCATCTGCAGACTTTCTATAAACTGCACAAATCTCAAAGGGGAATCAAGCTACCCGCAACAGATGCTTCTGGCCCGCACAGGGCTGCTTCATTTCAAACCACTCTTGAGTGGAATAGCTTTCATATGCCGTTTGGGCTCATCACCCACCTTAATCTGCAGAAGAAGGTAAGCACCTATTAGGGCCAACTTTGTAAAGATAAGAGCTCCAGCTGGGACAGAGTGTGAAATATTAATAATCGATGGCAATTTGCAAGGCAAAACAGTTCTTCATCCTCCTGACGTTTAACGCTTTATTTGTATTTGTATTTATATTTATTATTTGTATAGCGTGCAAAACCCAAGGGTATCTAGGTGCTTGAGCTTAAGAGAATGGTTAGTGTTTCTGGTTACATAAAGGGAAGCTCAAAAAGTAGTTGCAACAGCGTGACGAAACAATTACATGTCAAGCAAAGAGCAAAAACTTAAGGTGAGCAAACGCAGGGAGCCTGGCCCCTGTTGCAGGTAGGCTTCTACACAAGGAAGCAAAAAGTCAAATAGGGCAAATTCAAGGAGGCTCACCCCATGTTGTAGGGTGGCTTCTACACAAGGATGCACAGAGTCAAATAAGGCACATTCAAGGAGACTAGGTCACCCCATGTTGCAGGGCGGCTTCTACACAAAGAAGCAAAGAGTCAAATAAGGCACATTCAAGGAGGCTCACCCCATGTTGCAGGGCAGCTTCTACACTAGGATGTAAAGAGTCAAATAAGGCAAACTCAGGGAGGCTCACCCCATGTTGCGAGGCCGCCTGTACACAGAGATGCAGAGTGAAAGGTCAAATAGAAGTATGATCGGGTGGGCAGCAACTAGGCTCCGAGCGTCCGGCTCCCACCTCCTGGTTGCTCTCATTGGCCTATCTGGGCCAGGACCACCAATGGGAGGGGGAGTGGGGCCAAGCCAGCAGAGAAAACGGCTCCGGGAAGTGATACAGCCATTTTGGGATGGTGGTGTGACAAAAGGGCCAAGTACAGCAAAAACAGAAATGCAGCACAAATCAAAATGAAAGTGGCAGGCAAAGCAGAGAATGGAAGTAGTAGAATTCTCCATCTGCCTTTGTAAATTGCCCATAATTATTGCAGAAAAAATTGGAAACCACGCCATGAGCGCAGTGTAGACTGCAGCATGTGAAAGGCTTACCCTTTGAAGGTGCATGCTCTGTGCACGTACAGAAGAGGGTGAGAGTGCTCCAGCACCTCGCGGAACGTGGCTCCTTCCAGGAATGCAGGAGAAGAAGTGAAGAGGACAACGGCAGGCCTCGTCGCGGGCCTTCGTGGCAGTGGACGTCTCCCGCTTCCTGGTTGCTCTCATTGGCCTGTCTGAGCGGGACAACCAATGGGAGGTGGGGGGTAAGGTCAAGCCAGCAGAGAAAATATTTCCAGGAAGTGGCACGGAGAATGGAAGTAGTAGAATTCTCTAATTGTGATAGTCCACACACTGCTGCAATGTTGGTGTAGCAATGGGCACGAAAAGCAAAGTGGACCCAGCAGGAGATTGTGTTATCAGTGCTTCATTTTTGGGGGTGTTTGCC
This sequence comes from Ambystoma mexicanum, assembly GCF_040938575.1. Taxonomy (NCBI): domain Eukaryota; kingdom Metazoa; phylum Chordata; class Amphibia; order Caudata; family Ambystomatidae; genus Ambystoma; species Ambystoma mexicanum. The sequence continues at coordinate 728,041,062 of NC_090925.1, forward strand.
GGGGCCCATCCCTGGCACTTATTTGTGAGGCCCGGCACTTATTGTCTCAGACTCGGTTTCATTATGATGTGATGTTTTGGCAATTTTGTAATTTTACCTGTCGGTAGTATGCACACAACAAGCAACAGTGTTAATCGGGTATGTGTCTTCAACCTAGGCTAGCTCATTCTAGAACATAAGTACATTCACCCACACTTGTGTGGCAGTGCTAGTTATCAATTTTCATGAATAACAATGAGTTGGAAGTTGAGAATGCTGGGCATTCGTGCTGACCATGCCCACATGCTGCTCCAGTCAGCCTGCATACCATGGTGCAGCTGGTTGTTTACTGTAATAACCAGCAGCAGTGCCACAGAAGGTTGTGTTGACAACAAGAGGGCACCGAGCAACACCAGCATTGGGGCAATGCCAGGACAAAAACTTCTGCCAAAGAGGAGCACCTGATCTGAGCAAACAAGAAGAGCTTGCTGCAGTGTTTCACAGGAAAGTTTGCCGGTTTAGTAATGATTTTGCCTGCATTTATCCATCAATCTACCAAAGGAGGTAAGCATTTTTGCTCTATCTTCTAGGGCTATACAGTCAAAAAGTTCCACTTGTAGCATAGAATCTGAGCAAAGTGCTGACGATGATTATGTGTTTAAAGAAGCAATTAAACACGTTTCATTTCAAGCTATAACTGGTATAGTATGTTGTGTTATTTTATGTTATGTTGATTGGTATTTGTAACTTGCATATCTGCCATAATCGGTGCATCCATTAACCTTCAAAGAGCCGATGCGAGTTGCAGCTTTAACCCAAATAGGTTGATATCATTGGGAGCAGCCGTGGGAGGTAGCAGGCGTGGCATGGAGACGCCCTCACCAAAGAGGTTAAATATTTGGGCCCTGGCACTTATTCTTTTGCAAATTAAGCAATGCTCGTTATGAACATTCTCATTCTTCCAAGTCTCCTCATTTTATGATAACTCATATATGAGACCCAACTCAATACCACATTCAGAGATGCCTGGCAGAGACAGAACTGTATATACAGGCTTCTAAAATATCTGCAAAAGCCTGTGATGGACACGTTGGCCCATACCCATCACTTATGCTCTTATACGCCTGAAAGTTCTCGATTCTAATATCCCAAATCTGCCAGGTAATTCTTTGGTCGAATGTTTGGGCTAGGGATGCTTGCTCTTTGGGGAGGATGGAGCGCTTCCTTCCCATCGTCTGGGTTGTGTACTGAAAATTCTCTGTTCTCGAAGGACATTGATTGCCTCCTTGTTAAGGCCCTCCCAGTTTTTGCCTATTTTGTCTCTTTGATCCCATCTGATAAACACCCATAAAGCAGCATTCAGCACATGTCCAAGGCACTGACCGACTGGGGTATATCTTCTGCAGTCCACATTAGCTCTCTGGAGGGCATATATTAGACACATTAATCATCCCCCTTGCCTTTGGTCGTGGTGGCTCGGGCACTGCAACTCTTTTGAGGGGTAGAAGGAATGGCTAGCACCAATAACGCATGTAAGCCCTTGCGGGTAGCCTAGGGGAATGTTAAGGGGCCGAACTCCCCAGTTAAACTCAATAAGGTGCTGACACATCTGGCAAAAGGGTTCCATGTGTTAATATCCCTGCACAAATATCGCGATATTGACCCATGGATCCTGCGGGGGACTTCTTTATACACCCTTTTCCCCATCCCACCACGTAGGATATTCCAAAACCCTGCCCCCCACCCCCTTACCGACAAAACACTTTCGCACAACATGAACGACAACGGACTAACACCAGAGCCATTTGCCTGACATATCCCAATACAAGGGTCAGGCAAAGTCAGGCAGTTGACTAGAATCACACACACCTGACAGCACTTTCCCTTCCACACAGGGATAAAAGGTGGAGCATGGCAGCACACTACGAGCAAAGGTTGACCGCACAACGTGAGAGATAACTCAGCATGGCAGTTCAAGAGAGATTGAAAGACAGCGCAAGTTGAGAGGATACCAAGGGGAGCAGTGACCTTGCCCTTATCGACAGAGATCCGGGAACCTTGAGAAAAGGAATCGTAAGACCGCGAACAACAGCCAGCGTGTGTTGCAGCAGATGTCAACGGTGCCTGGGCGCCGCCTCCGCTGATAGCCAAGCTGGGGAGAGATGCATGGTCCAATGGTACTGGCCTTCACTGTACCAAAAATAAAGCAAAGCACGTCATCACAGCCGGTGAGTCGAGAGGGAGAGCCGATAAAGAAACCGAACTGTGTTGAGCGAAAGTGGCTAATTGAACTTTGGATAAAACAAAGAACTGTTGACAAAAGGAAAGGGGAAGGCCAGCATAGCCGAATCAAACACCACGTGGGTGTTCACTCGAGAAACGCGAGGCGATTACCCTGCTATTGAACTGCAGATACCAGAAGGCCTTGGGATAAAGGCGAGAAGAGGGGTCAAAGTGGTCATACAGGGTTCTTGTAAAATCCTCCGCACAGTCAAAAGTCTTTGACCAACGGATGATTGTGAAGGAAAGGGAAATTAATCCTGCATGGTGAAAAGACATTAAGACTTTGTAACTGTAGGCGTCTACAGTTCCATGAACAAGGTGTTGACAGGAGTGAACCTGTGGAGGGATGACCACAGTGAACTGTTTTGCAACGGTTGGCAAGAGTGAACCCGAAGGAGGGAGGCTGACAATTGAAAAGGGGTCCGAAACCGAAAGGGGGAAATCCAGGGGTGGAAAGTCACCACCCAAAGTTTGTTGAGAATGGAACTGTTTAATTGAGTCGTCTAATAGTAAGGTGAGGGGTCTGTGCCCAGAAGAGTGGGACCCAGGGGTGAAGCCACCACCCAAAGCCATACGTGGAACAGAACTTTGTTTGTTGAATCTATCAGGCCTTCGAAGACAAGAGACTTTTTACTGAAAAGAGACTTAACCATCGAAGAACCTGATAGCCAGAACAGAACTGTCGGCTCGTGCTGGGAAAGCTTGAGTGTGTGCTGTGCTCAGGAGAACCACTGTGTCTGTGCTAAAAACGTAGGGAAGGGAGACCCTGACAATCGCATCCTGACTTATTATTTGTGAACACTTCCTTCTTTATTGAAACCCCTATCCATTTGGCAATAGGTTTTTATTAGTATAGGCCTTTTTACTTTGGCAAGACGCCACGAGGACTGCCTTATTTTTCATTTGATTATCAACGCTTGCTCCCATCTTAGATTTAGGTTTAGGTTAGGCGTTTTTCCAACCTGCATATTGTTTAAATACACACCCTTGAATCGTGATCACTTGTGTCTTGTCTTTACTATTGCCACCATGGGTTCCTTACATACCATTCAGCTTTGGTTTTAGCTTTCTTCTTCATTTCATTAGGGCATAAAGAGATAAAATGAATTGCATTTCTATTAAGCTTCATATACTGCTCCAGAATAGTTTTGTCATTGGAGTGCTCATCGCATATAACTGAAATATTGTCGAGAATGGAGAAATATGTCCGGTTTCACAACGTGATTTAACAGGTTGGATCATTTCACAATTTTTCTAGTGTGCCCCTTTAGCTCCATTGGGCGTACAGGGTAAAGGTCCCTGATGGTACCTTTCTCCCCAGAACTACCCAAAAGTTCAAGCATCAAGGGGTAATGGTCTCTTTCCGACCTTTCGCTAATCATAAAGTCTCCAACTCTTGCGTAGTCTTTCCCAGAGATCAGAATGATCAATTAAGGAGCTTCTGTTATGGCCAAAGAAGGTTTTTTGGCAGGTTTGTCACAGAGAAAACGCCCATTGCAAGCCCTAAGATTCATATGGAAAAGAATACAGGCTGACACAACTGCAAGGGTGTGGGTACGGGGAGGGGCCGGAGTATTTAGTGCAGGGATATCCCAGCCCTGATCCTGGTCTCCCCACTGGTCTGATAGGTGTTTTCAATGGTTCTATTTGTAAGATGAGATCTCCGGCCACCAGCGTGTAGTTGGAACACAGGGCTGGAAGACGTTTTTTTATTAATTAAATACTGGAGATTGACTAATGTTGCCAATCCCAAAATAGGTCTATTGTATATGTTATAGAAGTATAACAGGTCGTCGGTGGCCATCCAGAACTGAAGTGATTGCCGGTCTGGGCTGCCATTATCAACTACTTCAGTCCTCCAACCCAAAGAAATCTCCACCTACACCAACATACCATCACTTGGCCTGCCACGTTTCACCTTACTGGCAGCCAAGTGGGAGGTTTGATAACCCTGGATGAAGACCGGCTCAATTGCCCAGGTTTCCTGCAAGGCTACAATATGAAAATCACTAATGAAAGCACTCCACCCCGGGAACCACCAAAGTTTAGGCACACCTGCTTTATTCCAAGATAATATTTTGTGGCCCGAAGAACCCCCTGCATTATATACTGGGTTCCCACCCAGTCAGTCCACTTCCTCCAGATCTGTAAAAAAACCACCTAAACCTACTCTAGGAGTATTTGGGGGGAAAGTAAGTCTAGACCTTTGCTATATTCAACAGATGATGTTTTCCTGTTTCTATTGGTCATCAGTTCGATTGTACTAATGCAATCTGTACGTTACCAATCATATATTCTTGTCCTGCCTCACTCTCCATAGCTTCTGGTCAGAGGTCTTTGTCTCTCTCCAGGACAAGCATTTCTCCAAGCAGAGAGTGGGAGGTAGATCCCTTTCCTCGTCTGGCTCCTCCCTCTGGAATGGCCTCCCTCCTCCACCTCCCCCCCAAGACTTGAGCCAGATCTTCTTAATTTCTAGAAACTTCTCAAGCATTTCGTTTTCTCCTCTTCGTTCCCTCTTCCCTTCCCATGCTAATTCTCCATCTGCCACTGAGACTGGGGCTTGGTACCTTCAAAGCCATACAGGGGCCAGACCAACCCCCTTCCGGTCCCACCAGCATCCTTTGCCAGCACTTGCCCATGGCTCCCTTTCCCGAACTAGCCCAACTTGGTCCTCCCTGTCCATTGCACTCATCCCTCCCCCCTCTTCTCCTAGCACTTGCTGCCTTGACCAGCCCAGCACTTGCCCGCCCCCCACCCATGGGGGTACCCCACTCCTGCACTTCTCCCTCTACCCCCCTCCTTGCACTTATTACCTTGTCATGCACTTCAAGGAAGGTGTCATCCCCGATCCGATCAAAAGAATGTGGGCCCTGTCACTTTTGAAAAAAAAAGTCCCTTGAGCCAGCACTTTGTTCTACTTTCCAATTGTCCCTATTTGTTGACAAGCCTGGAAAAGGCGGCTTCAATTCGGCTAAGGGATCACATCGAGGACATCAAGCTTTTAGAGGACCCATGAGTTGGGTTTCACCCCGGAGTGTGGCATAGAAACAGCTTTACTTGATTTGAGGGAGAACCTCCTCCAATTGATGGAGTTGTATGGGTCTGGCATACCTTTGCTGCTCGACCTATTGGGCAGCATTTGATACAATCGAACACCTGATTCTACTAGATTGACTCACTGTGGACCTGGTATTCAATCTAGCTGGTTTCATTCCTTCCTAATGGGTTATTTTCGGTTAAAGTAGAGTACCATGATTCTCTCTCTGCTACATTGAACTGTGGGGTACCACCGGCTCTTGCCTTTCAGACGTTCTATTTAATGTGTATGTTACACCTCTTCATGACTTACTGGTCGAGCAGAAGTGGCCTTTCACAACTACGCTGACAATCGTCGGATACCGCTAAGATCGACGGGTACCTCTGAGGAAAATCTGGAAGATATCCAGGCCATTTTCAATCTTCTTGAGTCCTGGATATGAGAGAATTGTTTTGAAATCTCATTCAATCTAAAACTGAATTTCTTCTTCTTTACACAGATCATCTAAAATCTCAGGTTACATCTTTTTATCCTTACATTTCTAGCCCTCAGGAAAAAAATACAATTAAAAAATCAAATCACTTGGTCTATTTGATGCCACTTTGCCTATGCCAACCAGGTGAATGTCATTATATGCTTATGAATTAAATCCATCCTGCCCCATCAGAAGAAATGTGTGCCGGCATTGATTGGGCAACTATCGGCACCAAGCTAGATTATTATAATGTTTTGTTCCTGGGGGCTCATGAGATTATCTTCCAACAGCACCAGGTTCTGCACAACACTTCAGCTTGAATTTTAACCAGCACGAGGTCTCCTATTTCGCCTATGCCGAAGAGACTTCACTACTGTCAGTGATGGCCAGGCTTAGGTTTAAGGTGCTGACCCTCATGCATAATCTCTTCTTTGGCCGGGCTCTGACTTATCTGAGGGAAATATTTCATGGCTTACGTTCAGCCAATAAATACATAGTTTCTATTTCCACTGTTTTAAACTTTAAAAAAAAGCCCTAGGCCTGTCCTTTCAGGTATTAGCTCTGAGTCTCTGGAATGCTTTGCCATTTGAGATCCGCAACACCAGCACCTTGCTGGCTATTCGTGCGAAACTAAAGACACACCTGCCGTTCTCAGCTGTTCCCACCACTGCGTCCTGCTGTCGGTTATTTGTACTTAGATTCCCATCAGGGTTGTAACTGCAAGACCAATGAACTGAAACCAAATCAATGTTGCTGCAACCCTTGGGTGTGCCAAAGATTGGTGACTAATCAGCAGTGGTATTTAGATCAAATGCCGAGGTGTCTCGCCGTTCACCAAGATACTCCCCTAGGGCCTTATTCTGCATCTACTGGCCAGAATCCTGGCCACTATAATCAACTGCGTAATCTGTGTCCTAAGTAGACTTTTGAATAACTGGGATATTTTTCTTTACTTGGCCAAAGTGTGGTCTATGTCCAATCTGCGTTCCAGTAAACCTGGAGTTTTAAACATCTTTTCACAGAAAAGGCACAATCGCCTTCGCCATTTAGTAGTGAACCACAGCTAAATGACTTATGATAGCCTAAAGAATCGAAACTCAAGGTAGTGAAACTCTCCCAACCTTTACTTTGCCGCTCAAGGGTGGGTGCATTCTTTTCCTGACACCTTTCCAGCAAGTGAAACACAATTGAGTACCAAATGACGATTCTCTCCACTGTTTAAACATAGACCAATTACTTGATGCCGACCCTTTTCATCAAGCAGCAATCATATCCATTGCTTCTTCTGACACCAAAAAGGCTGAAGGATTAGAACGAAAATTGCGGCCGCTTCTCTTTTTTTTTCCCCAGCTCAAGGCTGGTGTCATCCAGTATGACCAGTTGAAGCAAACCTTGAAAACACGCTGGTCGGGAAACCCTGGCTACCTGGTTCTTGATTTGTATCCTTCAATCCCTACAGTCCTTTCCAGAGATCCGATTCTGCGGCTAACTGCTTAGCTGGGTGATGTCGGCAATAACCTTGCTGTTGCTCACAAAGAGCCTCTGGTCGTAAATGTTATAGCCCAAGGGAGAGCAGGGCCAGTCGGATTACTTATCAGGAATCGCACTCGATACCCGCTTAATGGGATCAGCCTGAAAGCATGAGACTTGAACAAATGTACAAGGGAAGGAGTTCCTTACCGATGTTTGGGTGGCTACTAAAAACTAGCCAGATAAACCAGTCCTTTTTATTCTCGCTGCCAAATCCCAATCACATCGCAATTGCAACCGTAAGGTAAGTATCCTCTTCCTGAACGGTCTGAACCTTGTTATATACATTATGTAATCTAGAGGCCAACGTCTGCATCAGATTCATCATGCAACTGCACATGTGTGTGTTGCAACCTGTCAAAATCAAGCGGCTGCTCTGCTCATGGATGCTTCTTGGCAGCTTGCAATGCTATGAACCTTTCCTGATGTCACTGTGCAACCTCTGATAGGGCTTGCAATAGTCATTTGGTTCCGATCCACAGGCCCAGCCCAGCAGAACTCCAGCTAGAAGGCATAGGTAATAAGAGTTGCAATGAAACTTTCCTTGTGGCAGCTTCACCCTAAGTACTGCCGAGAAACTACCTTACAAGATGAAAGTACGCAAATGCCATGATGACTTAGCAAGCCTCTCATCTTTCTATTTGCAAACAGTGCTGTACAAACGGGTGCAGACACCTTAGAAAGGAAAACCCACCTGCAAAATCATAAATCATGATCCAGATACTGCAAACACTAGTAGCACACCAAGTGGAACCGCTGAATCGGCGAACTGGGATGCAACCCGGTTCACAACTACTGAAAACCTGCCAGTCACTGCTGCCATGCCATCCCCGGCACATTACACATCATTGACCAAAATAAAATGTTGTTGAGCTGGAGCTCAAGACTAGCTCCTGGGCATAGAAGAACACCCAGTGAACAGGCGAGCCAATAGTATAACTATGGTGACACACATCTAACTTCAATCCAAGATTCAATCAGTGGCGCTTATTTTTGAAGCGGCACATTTTTTGGGTAGATTTCAGAGGACTCAACGTGTAATTAAAAAAAGGAGGGATATTCTAATCCAATTCTTAAAATGAGGCACAATAAAAGCAAAGAGCTGATTGGGTATGTCCTCTGCATTAAGCTTTTGATCAGCACCTCTCTTTGAGGTATTGTTGACTTGCTAAAATTATGACATTTTGCATAGTTACCAAAAAAACACAATTGAAAATGTGATTGAGATACTTATTTATGGGCATTCCAAATGGCCAACACAAATTTAGAATTGCATGCCTGTGTCCTTAAGGCACAGGTGGCTGTGGAGTCAAAAGTAGCCGCAGGGAGTAGTCTGTATTACGCTACCCATCTTCTATTAAGCTACACGTAGGACCAAGTGGCACCCAGCTGCCAGTTATTTCGACTTCTGCACATAGATTGCACTGCCCCCCCATCCTATGTCACACTTTTTTTCAATCCAAATTCACTTACTTTGAAGAGCATCATATTACCCCTTTCTAGAGCCTGTAAACGCAGGTCTCATAGAGTGGAAAGAATTAGAAAGATGGAAAACACAGATCAAAGTAGAGTGAAAGGGGGAACACAAAGGAAAGTGAGATTCAAGCCCACTGCAAAGACCTGGAGTAGAAAAGGCCGCATTTCCATAACAAGCCGCCCAAGGAAGTAAGGAGAGGACTGGACAGTGCGGGTAGGCGGACTAAGATGGAAAAAGCATTGTGAGAAAGGTGTTGTGTTGGTTGCTTTTGTACCTCCTCACACCGCTGTCGGGCCATCTTATAGCACTAAGGATAAAGAGAAGAGAGGGATCTAGCAGGAGTAGTTGAGGACACAGTAAGCACCATGTTGCCGCATGCCCATAACATACAGCGCCCAGGAAGATGTAGTAGGTCCGCGCAGTTTGCTGAAGTTGGATAGAAATCTAAGAAGTTATGAGAGACCACACAGAGTTCTGGGGCCCATGTGGAGATGGGCAGAGGTTTAGGCATAATAATGTGGTGGATGGAGGGCTGTGCATCTTGGTGAGTCTGGGCATAGCCATGAAAAGTATGTCTAGGGTGGACAGAGTTATGTGCAGCGTGTTGACTCGGACTGGAGCCTGGGCAGCGTGGCGAGGCAGAGGAAAGTCTGAGAAGCATAGGGAGTCAGACCAAGGCCTGGGCAAGATGGGCAGAAATCTGGTTTCAGTATGAAATGGCTAGAGGTCTGGTCATCACAGTGTGGCATAATGGCAACTGATTAGAATGATGAGTCAGCTAAACATTGGTGCCCTGAGTGGTTTAGCAAGCACTGTGAGCCTGACTGAGTCTGTGGCAGTGTACTGCGGTAGATGGAAGTGTGGTTCATGTAAGGAGTTATGGGCAGCACAATGAGGAGGAAGGCTGGCCGGCTGCATCATGAGGGCTTAGTAGAATATCTCCTTTGCCCTTTTTTTGAACAAGGTTATCGGTAGTTTAGAACTGATTGGTACTGTTTAATGATGCACTGTCTGTCTGTCTGCTATCCTTCTGTGCCGCCAATGATCTCTGCCTTAATGCCAGTAAGACTGCGATTCTCCTCATCGGCACACCTGCTCCCTCCTTTCCTGTCACTCTCTGGCCAGCCTTTCTTGGCCCTCTTCCTGCTCCCACCTGTGAGGCTAAAAACCTCGGGGTCATCTTCTACTCCACACCCTCCTTCTGTCCTCCCATCTCTGATGTCTTTACGAAGTCACACTACCAGCTGCACCTCCTCGGATGTATTCTTCCTTTCCTCTCCTTCCCCTAGAAGTTCACTGTCTCCAGAGCTCTGGTTCTCTCTAGGCTGGACTACTGCAACAGCCTCTTTCTTAATCTACCTGCCTCTACTCCCTGCCCTCGGCAACTCATTTAAAACAGGACTGCGAGACTTGTCCTTGGCCTCAAGCCCAGTGATCGTATCTCTCCATGACTGAAATCTCTGCGCTGGCTCCCAGTGGCAGCGAGGATTACGTTAAAAAAGCCTGGAGCCTCAATACCTTAAACTCTCTCTTTGTAAATATCTTCCTTCTCGAGTTCTTCGCTCATCCGCCTCCAACTCCCTCGGGGTCAGTCACAATTCCAAGCAATGCGTTGGAGGTAGATCTTTCTTCTACTGGGGCCTCCCTCTGGAACAGCCTCCCTGCCTCTCTGAAACTTGAGGAGAACCATCTCCAGTTGTGGAAGCACCTAAAGACCTTCCTCTTTGCTTCTGCTTTCTCTCCTCCTCTCCCCTGTTGATCTCCTGGCTGAAACCGAAACTGCACTGGTTACCTGCTACCCTCTGTTCTCAGGCCCAGGTCTCCTCCCCTGCTAGTTGCACACCTGCACTGCCCCCCTGGCAACGCTTGCACACAGGGACTGTTTCTGTATCCCTACAGCCCCCTACCAGCACTTGACACCTGATGTCTGCACTTAGCCATGCACTTGCCACCAGCTGGCCGCCCTTTTCATTTGTTTTATTTATTTTACTGTGTAACCTATGCACTGTGCTGCCCCCTCCCCCCTTCCCCCCGCACTTCTCCCCTTCCCTTCACTTGCGTGCTCTCAATGTCACCTGGCCTAGTAAAATCGCTCTGTCTTCCCTCTGTTCCCCCTCCCTTGCCTCGTCGCGCCTTGAAACACTTGTGTATAGGCGCGTTATAAATGCCATAGGATGATATATCCTATCGCCCTTAATCATTGTAGCCAGTGATTGTGATATTTCTGAGGAGGTCCTTTCTCTCCTAGCTGCCATTTCCTTCCCCAATGAGAATGATGGCATAGACGCCCTGCAGATATGAACCACAGGGTGCTGACCAAGCCTTTATAATACACATATGTACAAGGTTACCTCCAATGCAAGTAACCATGTATTGTTTTCTTGGGAGAAGAGGACACCCTGAAAGAATCGCAGCCTTCACGATGTGACTGAGCTCATTCCATCCACCAACAAACACGCAAGCCCAAAAATCCACATTTTGTTCTTCTGATTTCCAGAACATTTACAAACACTGACTAGCCTTTCAGTCAGTCTGCACTCTCTTCAGCTGATTGGCTTTAGGGTGGAAGTGACGCCAGGCAGCTGGAGAAGGTCTTCCCTCACACACCCAGCATAACACATGCCCTTAGTCTGAGAGTAGTGTGAATGTTAAAAAGAAAACCTGGGGAAATCCTGACTCCGTCCAAACTTTGCGTATTTGGAACATAGTGAAATATGCACATGTGCTAAAACCTTGGGGATCACCACATGTGTGAATACAAGACAATTCCAGGTACACAGTAAACCGATGAAACAATAACTTTTTTTTTAACATTCTTTTTATTGATTTTAACATATAACCAGCTTCAACAACAAGCAAACCCTTCTCCCTCCTCCCCCTACGCTCCCCCACCTGTGTTTCCTAGGAATTCAGGATGGCAGTAAATGATCACATGGTCACGACAATCAGTGCAGTATACTGGATTAAAACCGGTTCAGAATACGAATTCTGTGAGGACACCACTGCAACATATAGTCACTCTGCAAATATTGCAGGAGAGTACCCCAGTCCACGTGAAAGTTCTCCGGGGTACCCTGTACCCTATGGGTCATCCACTCCATAGTGACAAAGTGCCATACTTTTCTGAGCCATTGGAGTTGTGTTGGGGGTGCCCACTGTTTCCAGCACTGAGCTATCGCTAGCCATGCTGCTATCACCAAAACCATAATCACTTTCCGCTGGCGCCTAGTATAGACTGTCTGTTTCGGGTCACAAAGTCCTGCCAGCCATACTCCTTCCCCCAAAGTCTCAACCCCTTGGACCATTTTTCCTGCTTGGGTCTCAAGTTCCGTCCAAAAGCCTTCCAGAGCTGGACACACACTCCAAATGTGCTTCCAGTCCCCTCGTTGGTGGCACCCCCGCCAACACTGTCCATCCTTGTTAGGAAATATTGTTTGTAGTCTTTCTGGTGTCAGGTGCCACTGCAGTAAGACGGTATGCCACATTTCCCTTAGATGGGTCGACCTAGTCAGTTTGGATACATTTTGCCAGGCTTCCTCCCAGAAGTGCCGTGGTATCTTCTCCCCCAGTGCCGCCTCCCACTTCTTCATGTAACTCCACCAGACTTCCTCCCCTTGCGAGTTCATGTGTGCATATAGGTTAAATATCAATTTCCGAGTACCTGTGTCTATTGTCAGGAAGATTTCAAAACTTGTAAAGGCCCTTGTTCCTGCTTCCCTATTGACAGGGGATGAAAGCCAATGGATTAGTTGAGTATGCTGATACCTATCTGACCCTGTCAAACCAAATTCTCTGACACATACTCCAAAGGACCTAAGTGACTGTGCAGGGTACATATCACAAATCTTTGTGCAGCGAGCCTGTTTCCAGGAGGATAATGCCTTCGGGTCCATCCCCGGTGGGAAGACAGGATTGCCAAATAACGGTGTGAAAGGGGAATGATGAGTTGTCAGGCCCCCCCCCCTTTTTGACTGCAGTGTCCCATGCGTTAAGGGTTACTCTCAGGATTTCACTTATTTTAGTGTTCACAAGTCTGTTTCTTGTGGGACCAAAGGAGGTTTGAGAGCGGGGCACCCGCTACTGCCATATCCTGCTTAGTCCACTTATGCTGAGGAGTGTCCGCCACCCATTCTTTGATCACTCAGAGTTGCACGGCTTCATAGTACTTCTTAAAGTGCGGAAAAGCCAGGCCACCCTCGCCCAAATGAGCCGTCATCGTGGCCATTTCTAGTCTTGGTTTCTTGTTCTGCCACACATAGGCTGACGTCATCTTGTTCAATGATCTTTAGAATGACTTGGGGAGCCTTATAGGAAGGGCCTGAAAATAATAGAGGGCCTTCGGAAGGATTGTCAATTTGACTGCGCAATCCGCCCCCACCACGAGGTAGAGAGGGGGGACCACCTTGCCAGGAGCTATTGTAATTGAAGTAGTAGGCCCGGGTAGTTAGCCTTGTAGACCTGTGCCACTGAGGGGGTAAGTTTGACTCGGAGATATGTTATATTGTTTTGTGCCACTTGCATCCACAACGCCTGGGCCAGTCTTGCTATTGCTGAGGGGTCCTCTGGAACGTTTAGGATCTCCGATTTATTCTTATTTATTTTGAGGCCTGAGACGGCTCCAAAAGCCTCCAATTCCTGCATAAGCACTGGCAGAGACTTCGTTGGTTAAGTTAGGGCTACCAGCATATCGTCGGCGAAAGCCATAGTTTTGTGCTCAAGACCCCCCCATCTGAATCCTTTTAATTTGCCGATTGAGATGTATCGTCGCAAAGAGGGGTTCCAGAAATAAGGCATAAGGCATACATGAGAGGGGACAGCGGTCATCCTTGTTTTGTTCTTCCCTCCTGGGCGACTGGTTCGGACAAGAAGCCGTTAATTGAGCTTCTCAGGACATGGCTGTTGTAGTTGGACTTTCAGGTAGGATTCTTCAAATCCCATATGCTCCATTGTGTAAAAGAGCTGTGACCATTTGAGGGGGTCAAACGCTTTCTCAGCCTCCAGTGCCACCAGTATTGCTCGTACGTTCCGCCTTTTCTATTAGGTGGCAGACTCTCCTGGTGTTGTCTGTTGTTTGTCTCATGGGGACAAAGCCTGCCTGATCCGTGTCTACTAGAGATGCCAAATGCTCTGTCAGTCTGTTGGCAAGGACTTTTGTATAGAGTTTTGCATCTAAGTTTATCAGGGAAATTGGCCTGGATCCTTACCCGGCTTTAGGAATAGCACTACCTTCGCCTCATTCATTGAGGGCGTGACGTTCCCCTGAGACTTAAATGTGTTAAAGAGTAGCGTGAGCCTAGGGACCAGCGAGGTTCGGAATTTTTTATAGAAGACCTCTGTATAGCCATCTGGTCCTGGCGCCTTGTTCTTTGGGAGTTGTTTGGTAGCCTGGAGTACTTCTCCCGGTGCACTGTTCTCGTTCATCCGGACTGTTAGTGCAGTAAAGGTTCTGATAGAAGGTTTGCATGATCTCACCCATTTTGCCGACTGTGGTTTTTCTGATTGCCATTGGGATCTTCCAGCACCAAAATCGTCCTCTCCTTGACCTTCTCCCAGAGCTGGTGAGCAAGCAGTGTATCCGCCTTGTTGGCAAGCAAGTAATACCTTTGCTTTGTTCGTAGGAGTAAGTGTTCCACTTTCCTCGTGAGAAGGAGGTCCAATTGCCCCTGGATGTGCTGCATTGCCCTTGTCTTGGCTCTACTAGGGTTGGCCACCACTTCTTTCTGGGCCGTTCGCAGTCGTGTCTCCAGGTCATGCTCCCATTGCGCCATTTGTTTATCTCTCCTAGCTCTAAGGGCAAGTAGCTCACCTCTTAGGACCGCCTTGAAGGCGTCCCACACCATCTCTTGCGAGGTCTCTTCAGTGTCATTTTCGGCGAAGTATGTATCTATCTTCTCCTGTATTTGTTCTACTATTGTTCTGTCTTGCAAGAGATCGGACGAAAACCTCCAGGACCAAGCACCCCTTTCTCTATTTCTGAGTGCTATAGAAGCTATAACTGGGGCATGGTCCGAAAGAGAAATGGGACCTACCTCCACCTCCTCAATTTTGCCTATTAGGGGCGTAGATGCCCATATGTGGTCTATTATTGACAGTGAATTATGAATGTGGGAGAAGTGTGTGTAGCCTGGCCTCTCTGCATTCTTCGCCCGCAATACATCATGCAGGGAGAGGAACTCAAATGCTTTCTTCGGTGCCCCCGAGGGGGCTTTCAGGTCTGTATTAGTTTTTGTGCTCTTGTCTTGAATGGGATTCCAAGCCAGGTTCCGATCCCGCCCAGGATAATGCCTCCTGTCGAAAATTTCTCCAGTTCATCCAGCATGTGTAGCAAGAAGGATTCTTGTCCCACATTCGGCGCGTATACAGACGCCAGAGTTACTGGTCTCCCTTCAATTGTAATGTTCAGGAACACATATCTCCCCTCTTTATCCGCACTGTAGTTGTGGATCTGTGCCTTCAGAGAGTCTTTCACGGCCACCAGAACTCCCGCCCTCTTGCCCTCGGCATTAGATTGGTACATATGTCTTGCGCCTTTAATTCTGGCGCTGCTTTTGCGCTCCTTTTTATGTGTGTCTCCTGATAAAGTAAGATGTCAGTCTTCTGTTTCCAGGCTTGGCGTTTCCGTTTGGACCGTTTCATGGGGGTGTTCATACCCCTAACATTCTGAGAGAGAACTGTCACTAGGGCCATATATGTCCTGTCCGTTGCTTGGTCTTTACCTGTGCACCTTGTGTCGCCTTCATTCCCTCTTTTGTATGTCCGTCACCATGCTTGTATGCCATCGCACTATTCCATTCCCCCTTCTCCACCCCATAGTCCCTTGAGGTCTGAATCGGGTTGCTACTTGCCCTGGAGCAAAGTGCCCAGCGCTCCCGGTCCATGTGTCCCCTCGTTAACCCTTTGTGGGGAGTCCTAAATCCCACTTTAGATTCCAACCGTACCGTGCTGTTCCATCTCCCTGGCCTGCTGAAGGCCAGTCGGGCAAGTCCATTACATTTATATGCTGGCATTGGCGCATTTCCCTTGAACTATCTAGGCTTGGGAGGGGGGAATCTGGACCGCCTCACGCTTCATTTACTTTTCCTCTCTCTGCCCTTCCTGTGGACCGTTGATCAGTCATATTGTGCATTCGGACACCGGGTCTTCCTCTGCGGCTTCGGGTGTGCGGCCTCCCCTCCCCTCTCTATTCCCAGGATCTTTTCCCCTTCCTCACAGGTCGTGATCCTGTGTTGCGCTCCTTCCCAGGTGAACAAGAGTCCGAATGCGAACGTCCATCTATACCTCACTTGGATTGATTGTAAATGACGGACCACTGGACCCATCTTCTGCCTTTTGAGAAGAGTGGACTGGGCCAAATCTTGGTACAGCTGTACCTCCTGACCATTCACTCTCATCGGAGAAGCTTGCCTGGCCTTCCGGAGAATCTGTTTTTTTGTGCATAGGAGGTTAGCGCTGCTGTGACGTCCCTAGGTCTAGCTCCTGATTCGGATGTTCTTTTAGGGCCCACCCTGTGAAGCCTGTCAAACCCTACCCTTGTTTCTGCATCTTCCGCAAGAACTTCTGTGAATAGCTGCGTCACTGTTGACAACAGGTCTGGATCCTCTATGGACTGCCGCAGGTTTTTAATCCTAATGTTTGATCTTCTTGACCTGTTTTCCAGGTCCTCACACTGCTGTTCTAGAAAGATGGTTGTCTGAGCTATTCTGTCCATAGTCTCGTCCAATTTCATAGTCGTCTTCTACCTGCTGAAGCTTTCTCTCCACTATGTCGATCCTCTCCTCCAGTTTGGCCACGTCCTGCTTAATTTCCTGAATGGCTTGCTTCATTTCGCCCCTGAGGATTGTGAACTGCTCTTGCATAGAACTGATGATTTGTGACTGAATGTCTTTGAAGCAGGTTTGAATATCCTGTTTGCACATCAAGCCCCCATCCATAGTGGGCTGAAAGTAGTTGCGGGTGAGCAGGGGGAATTCGTCTGACTTCGGGACGGTGTCCTCTTGTGTGCCCCAAAGCTGCCTTAAGTTCCTGCCTTGCTTCCTCTGTGGTGGGACTGCGCCAGGGTCTTCGCCCTCAATTTAGACATTAATGCGCTCTGCTATGTCTGAAAGGGCCAATTTGCGGGGGGCCAAAGCGCATAGAGGCAGGGAGACTGGTTCCGTGTTCTGTAGGGGGCTCCCCCTTGCAGTCTAGATGGCGCTTGTATGAGCCATAATTTCTCCCTTGACAGATCAAACCGAGCAATGACCGTACTAGGGGTGGCCCGCTCCGTAGCCCGGGGCACCCGCCTCTGGGGGTGGTGATCTTGCAATGCACCAATTGTGGCCCAGGCTCACTGCGAGGAGGAGGCCCCCTGGACAATTGATATGGTGAACAATGTGCGGGAAGTGTGGGGAGCCTCCTTCCTTGGGGGCCCTGCTGTTATTGCCACTGGAATGGCCTCTCAACTGGAACATAGGGACCACTGCTGGGGAGAACTCCAGAGGCGTGCGGCCACTCCTGGGAACCGATGAAGGCGCACCCGGGCGTTCGGGCAGGGTATGCTGCAGAGCAGGGCCAGAATCACCATGTTGGCAAAGATCAACTATTCCTTTCATAGAGCCGCCTCCATGGCTATTGAGCGCGTGGTAATGAGGCAAAGCAGGAAGCCCCCCGCAGTTGCGATGTGGTACTGTAAAGTCTCTGTTGCCCAGGTGCCAATCACCATCAACGGCCCCCTCCTCCAGGTACCCCCGTGGCTACACCCGCAGTGTGAGGTTTCTCAGCAATGCACGAGTCTGGCTGCTGCAGTGTAGCCTTTCAGTGCGTCCAGATGTCTGTGGTCCCAGGCCGATGGCAGAGCACGTGGGGGCCTGGACGTTTCCTGCAGCAAAGCCGGGCTGAGATGTAGAGTCACAGGTGAAGTAGCCTCTTCCAATGAGCCCCTCCTCTTGGCCACCATGCACCCCACTCGACTGCTCTGGTTTGCATGCCGCTGGGGAGGCGGCGGAGCCCCTCCTGCGCTACGCGGGTGGGCAGCCCGGCAGGAGAGGGAGGCGCACCTGACTACGATCGGCGGCAACCCGCTGCGGCCGCCCTCCTCCTCAGCTCGCTGTGTAGACCAGTCTGACTCTCCGACTGCGCCCCGTCTCACCTCCGTGCCGGGGGTGGTCCTCCCCCAAGCGACTCCACCGGGCAGAAGCTGGGGCTCCGATCCTGCGGGATCACGACGTGAGGCCTGGTCATCTGCACCGCACTCCCGCGCCGTTCCCTCCAGGGCCTGGAGATTCCTCCTCAGAGCAGCGCAGCACCTTGGGGCCATCCAGCTTCATTGACCCTCTCCCATATCGAGTACGCCAACTCACTATTTAGTTATAGGCGCAAGGTCGCCCGACACGCATCATTTATGGGCTTCTGTGGAGCGGCCCGGTGGGGAGAGACAGTCAGGCATGTCCTGCTGTGCCAGCCGCCATCTTGGAATCCTGAAACAAGAACTTTTAAGCCTAAAGTTGGCACCACCTAAGATGGGCTACTCCCTTTCAGATCCACTAAGAAAGCCAAGAGGCACAAAGATCACTAGATGGCTGCTGCATATATGGGCCCCTGAGGAAAATGCCAATGTCATTTGTGCATGCCATTCAGGAGGAGAAGCAACAACCATGAAGGAGGCAGAACTATTGGAGGAGATGCCCATGACAGTATACCTTACTGAAGGGTTCCATCACCTAAAGCTTTCTCCAGTGCATGGACATGGGTAGGTCACGCCAACAGGACCGCACAGCCAGTTGTGAGAAGGGGCTTATGTAGCACAGCGTTTGCGATTTTGGTGCATTGTTCTGAAAGGCAAAATGGAGGAGCGGGAAAAAATGAGTGACAGGATAGGGAAAGGCAGGTGCAAATCCTGAGGATTTGATGGGTGCAGGGTGATTCTGTGTGCCGTGGCTCCTGCAGGTGACACTAGGGATATCTGTTATTCCAGAGGGGGAATCTGCAGGTCAGTAATCTGTTCGATTCACCTTCTTCTCCTCCCTTGCACACCCTCCAACCGCCTCTGCTTCTCTATCCATTCCCCTGTTCTATGCACCTTGTCATTCTCTGATCTACCCACTCATTCTTCCCAACTTTCCTCTTCACTTTCCTTCCCCAGCTTACATCTAACCTCATTCACTGTAGCACCCCATGCACCTGACCTTCCAACACTCATAAAGCTCACCTCACAACCACACCATCCAACAAGTCTTTCACCTCCCTTTCTCTTTCCTCCTGCTCTTCCAATTTTGTTCTCCCCTCTTTCCTCACTACTCCAATTTCCCTTCCCCTCTGTTTCCCTCTCAATCCCAGTTTTTCCTTCTCCCCACTTAACCCCTCCTCTCCCCACCTCACGCCATTCTACTTCCCTCGGTCCCCACTCTCCATCTCCTCTCATCCTCATCCTTGAACCCCCCTTTTTTTAGTCTTCCCTCCCCTTCTCCTCTCTCTCGTGCATTTATATGACCCTGTGGTGCTGATGAATATCGTGAGTGGTTGTCAAGACATTGGCTGTGGAAGAAGCTTTACAAGGGGCCATGGAATGAGTCAATGGGTGATTGGAGGGTGCTCCTGGTAAGGATGCGGTGGGTGCTGAAGCCCCCCCAATCTATCTCCTACCTACCTACCTACCTTTCCTGCTGTGCTTAGGTGATGTTTTCCAATCTGCATGAGTTCTGACTGCTGCTGTTAGGGAGAGGGGGGCAAGTGCTAGTGGGTTGGGGGTGAGAAGGGTAGACTGTTGTCCCTTTAGTAATCTTGTGGTGTGGCTGTGTAAAGTCCTGGCTGGGGAAAGGCACAGTTTTGCGCATACAAAGACCACATCTTCTACTCGGTTCACTGGACTCTTAGCCTTGTGGCCAGGCATCTCCAGAGTGTCGGAGTGCATGCGTTGGTGATGTTTGTTCTTTTGTTTAGTTAATTGCT
The DNA here is from genome assembly GCF_040938575.1 of Ambystoma mexicanum. Lineage (NCBI taxonomy): Eukaryota > Metazoa > Chordata > Amphibia > Caudata > Ambystomatidae > Ambystoma > Ambystoma mexicanum. The sequence continues at coordinate 728,060,769 of NC_090925.1, forward strand.
TGAATATGTTCTTGTTTGCCAGCCCTGATGAGAAAGAATCTGTGACAGTTCCCCACCTGGGGCATTTCATATTTTTACTGTATTGTCTTGGGGAGGAAGCACCCCATACCACCTCTTCTTCTGCCCCTCCACTCCACCTGTAGTTTCTCTACTCCCTAACTTTGTTACGCCCCCTAAATAATGCTGCAACAAAGTGTGCTAAAATGTCCCACCGCCAAATGCGGGAAAATGGCTTAAGCGAAACGGAGGGATACCTTTGTCAAACGGATATGGGGTCTTGGAAGGAGAGCGTTGGTTATTCATCGATTCACTCATAAGAAAGGAAAAGATTAGGCCTTAAGGTCAGTATTGTTTGGCTCAAGAGGGATAAGCCATTGTCAAATCAAATGCATTCAGTACTTCACACTGTGCAAGGATGAGACTCAAGGCAGTGAAGGAGGATGCAGCTTCTGGTAAGTGTGTAATGGTAATGTCAATGTGGACTGGCCCATTGGCAGTTTGACACATGCGGAAGTGTTAGAAATGTTGAGCTGTGCTTGCCAAATTTGACTGTCAGATGAATGTGTTAGTTGGGTGCATTTAAACATACTCGGCAGCACTTATGATCACCAGGGTGGTGCAGCGTGGTGCAATGGCAACTGCAGTTTTAGGTTGCTTCTCTGAGTTGTGTAAGATGTACTGGTTAGGAATTTGGGCTAGCAGGCTACCTGCTATCCACTGACTTCTGAGTAGTGTGTAGGAGTTGAGAGGGGAAGGGAGTGTTGCACATAGAGGGGAGTTGGCGGGGGCAGGTGCGGCAGTGGAGGGAGGGCAAAAGGTGAGAAGAGAGGAAAGGGAATGAGGGTGAGAGGAGTGGGAGAGAAGAGAGGATGGAGTGGTGAGTGAGGGAGCAGTGAAGATGGGAGAAGGGAGGAGATAGCAGTGAGAATAGAAGGTATGGAGGTGCACAGAGAAGGGAGTGGGCACATTAGCAGAAACCAGTGTGGGGCGGTCGAGCAAAGGTAGAGGAGGAGAGGAGGTGTGAGGGTGATGCGTTTTAGGAGGCTGAAAGTGAAACGCTGACCAGTCGGGGGAGTAGGAGATGAGAGACTTCAGGCGTGAACCTGAGAAGGTGCGGAGAGTAATAAGGGGTGAGTGATGCGAGAGTCAGAGGCATAGGGGTGTTTGAATGGGTGAGAAGGTGTTGGAGATGGGAGGTGAAGTGAAGTTGTGATGGAAATGGGTTGGAAGGAGCAGAGGGAAAATGAAGTGGAGAAAAAGGGCAGAGATTGAAGGGGGACTGAGAGGGGAATGGGAAAGAAGATTAGGGAGAGATGAGGTCAAGAGGAAGGGTGGGAATGGGAAGAGAGGGAGAAGGTTGACTGGATATGAGAGGTTGGAGGGTGCTGGGTGAGAGGAGTGAAGTATGTAAAAGAGAGTGGGAGGGATGCAGAGTCATTGTGAGGGTGAGGAAAGGTAAGGAAGGCTTGAGGAGAGGTGACAAGTTCATCTCTTGGGATTATTTTGTGCATAATACTTACTCCTACGTCCCATCCCCTTTCTTCCATACTACATGGGTATTTCTGCTTGGGGACGGGACCGGAAACTGACCCATATCCTGCTATTACTCCCCACTGCCACCTCACCTCAATCTGGTTTTCCACACGGACAGGATCAGACTCGCTCCCCGGCGTATGTAGCTCGCTAGCAGATTTACCAGTTGCGCCTCATGTGAGTGATCCTTCCTTGCTTAGATCCCCATTCTCTCTGGAGTGTTTGGGGTCTGTTCACAAGGTGGATTCTTGCGCAGCATGCAATGTACTTACTCTCAGGTCACTGATGAAGCGTTTGTCAAGGTGGAGGGAGATATTCATGTATTCATCGCTGGATCGTCTCAAGGCTTTTGCTCATGCAAGTCATAAGTATTCCATTTTCTTCTGCACCTCAGCAGGGCAATTCCTTTCCAGGGAGTTATCTGCTGAGAGGGGTCTGCGAGATCTCCCCACTGGCACTCGGCCTGAGGCATCTAAGGCTCTCAATGCTTGCACTGTGGGGTCATCGGACTCTACCAGGTCAGGAATTGAGGGGCCGGCCAGTCCTACTACTGGACTTCGGTCCATGGGGCTTTAAAGCTGTAGGGTATCTGGACTTTCCATCGAAAGTATTCATCTAATACATATCCATCGAAATGTATTAATTGAATGGCTTTTCCATCGAAAAGCATATTCATTGAATGAATTTCGATGGATAATTTCGATGGATAATTTAGGGCTAGATTTAGGGTTAGGGTTAGGGTTAGATTTAGGGTTATGGTTAGAGTTAGGGTTGGGGTTAGATTAAGGGTTACATTTAGGGCTAGGGTTAGATTAAGGGTTAGGGTTAGATTTAGGGTTGGGTTAAGGTTAGCGGGGGTGCCCTTGTGGGTTGGGGGGGAACCCTCCCGTAAACAATAAGAACTAAAACATTACATGAAGCTGGCCATTGCCGAAATATTTTAAAGAATTCAGGACTGGACAGCTCTGTGTAATGTTATAACGTGCAAAATAAATGCATCGAAATGCTATCTTTAACATTTAAAAGTACATATCCATCAAAACTTGTCCATTCCTATTTTCGATGGATATGTACTTTTAATTCAAAATATAGCATTTCCTCCTGGGGAAAAGAAGAAGAAACAGTACCCAGATGGCTATTTCCCTAGCAATATTGTCTAAACCAGTTCCAAAGCTGTTCTCAAATGTTTTATCCAGATCAGTAAGCCTAATCATTTGGCAGATTCAGAGGTTTCCAGGAGAGGAGGGAGGAGGGAGGAAGGCCAGGCAACCTGGACTTGTCATGCCTCAAGCTTTCCTTCCCCTAGAAAAGTTCAAGATGGTGACGCCAGTGCACTGTGCCGAAGCACTCTGCGGGGTAGAGTGGATGTGCTCACTGGATCAGAATAATGTGCAGTTACATGCCCCATTTGGCAGCCTCACCTGCAGATGTTACGATTCACTGTAATGGGTCAATCGCATCCAGTGCAAGGTACTTCCATGTGGGCTGAACTTGGCTCGTCGAGTCTTTACAACATTAATTAATGCCATTGCAGCCCTACTCAGAAAAGAGGTGCACCACATATATCCTTCTTTGGATGACTGGTTAATCAGGGCCATTTTGCCAGAAGGTACAATAGTCTCCAGTCAGAGGCTGATGCAGGTGGTGTTCGACCTAGGCTTTTCAATAAACTTCAAAATGTCTGAGCTGACGCCTATTCATGTTTTTGAGATGGTATTAGTGTCAGAGCAGATATTCCCAAAACAGGAAAGATTCAGGGACAATATTGCAGCAGCCAACCACTTTCTCTCAAGACATTCCACCTCTGCGTGGTGGTCCCAGCATCTACTAGGGCTTCTAGCATTTGCATGCTCTTTGTACCTCTTGCCAGACTAAAGATGAGAGTGATCCAGATACCGTTATCGAGCTTGTGGAAGCAGGAATCAGGAGATCTATTCCTATGTCCATGGGGCAAGATCTTGTGTGTTGGAAACACGAGACCAATGTACTGAGTGGTGCTCCCTTTCACCAAGCACTCCATTCGGTGTTGATTACAACTGATTCTTCTAAGGACGGATGAGGTGTCACCCTTGGAATCTCAGTGCATGGGAGATGGTCCCAATCGGAGAGGTATTGCCATATAAATGACTTGGAGCTCATGTCGATCACATTAGCGATGAGATCATTCCAGCTCATGGTACACAACAGAGATGTTTTAATCAGAAATGACTGTTCCACTGCAATATTTTATATCAACAAGCAGGGAGGGACCAGGTCCCCCGCATTATGCAAGCTAGCATTAGGGACATGGAACTGGGCACTAAGTTGGGGGACTATTCTCAGAGCCGTTCACCTACCAGGGGATGACCATATGGAGGCGGACGGACAGAGCAGGCTGGAAACTACCATTTATGAGTGGGAACTGCACCAAGAAGCCCTGGGCACAGTATTCAACACTTGGGGTCAAGTCGAGGTGGATCTATTTATCACAGAAGAGAACGCCAAATGTCCTTTCTTTGCTTCTTGGGCTGGTCAGGGCACGGATTCTCTGGGGGGTGCATTCCAGATCCCTTGGGACAATCTTTGGTGCTATGCCGTACCTCCAACCCCTCTGTTATAAAGGATCATTTGCAATCTCAGGGAGTCAACTGTATGCAGCATGATCCTATTTGCCTCATTGGGCATCGAGAGTGTGCTTCTCAGACCTAACACAGTTGTAACAACCACAGCCTATTCAGTTGCAGACAAAGTGGAATCTCAACAAGGTGTGGGGCGGGGGGGGGTGTCAGTGATTCACTCAGTCCCAGACAAACAAGCCCTCGAGGTCTAGTTCCTGAGGAGTTAACTCTGGTGGACATTTGGCTCTCACATCAGAACTTACAGATAATACAAAGAGAGTCAACCAGAGCTCAGTATAAAAGTAAATGACCGCTGCTTCTGGGCTATGGATAACAATGCCAACCTGCTTGAGTGCTCTCTGTAGAATGTGTTGTCCTTCTCATCCCATTTTCTTCAGTCTGGTGTACATATCTGGCAGCTATCAGAGCTTGTAGGAATTCAGAAAAAGTTGCTATTATCGTCAGCTAACCTTGTGTCTAACTAGTATCTACAGGATCTTGCCAGAATGTATCCTCCAATCAGTCAGCCGCACCCGCTTTGGGATCTTAATGTAGTTCTAGCAGCACTGCTCCATAAACCAGGCCTCGCAAAATCGCCTTGCCCGCTTTCAAGGGTGGGTACTTGTTTGAAGTGTCGAGTACAATTTTTATTGCGCTCGACCAGGTAGGCGAGGATGTTTCCGGAAACGATTTTACAGTAAATGTGTTGCTCTGTCCATAGCAGTCTGTAGATGGCAGCAGTGCACCCAGAATTTCCGTTATTGCTGTCAAGGGCAGATAACTGCCCTAGTATTTGTGAAGTCTGTAAGGTTTTGAGCAGTGGAGCAACTTTTAACCGAAAGAAAGTGCTATGCACGCTTAGGAGTGTCATGTTGCCAGAGCTGCCTCCTGCACTCCCTCCCACATCAAGAGGAAACTGACCCTGGTAGGCAGTTAGCATGGGACGGTACAGTGGCCTAGCCAGGCAAGACAGCGTGAGGAGCAAAAGAGACGAGCGTGTGTATTGTGTCTGGAATGCAGCAGGGTTCAGCGATGAGGGGTACAACTTAAACTTTCATCATGAAACATTTTAAAGGTTTTTACAAGACTGTGTGAGGAAGCCTGTGTTTTGGTAAACAAAAAAAAAACTATTACTGTACTTAACACGTAAATCAAACAGCGTTCTCCATCAATTAAAGTGTGTGTATATGTATATATATTTCTGAGGCTTGTGGAATCGGATTAGATCACATGCTGTGCATAGGCCGACATCTAGTGGAAGCTGTGGAGTATTATAGTTTGTTTTTCGAAACTCGAAAATGGGCGTCGACACAGGGCGTGCCAGTAATACTAACCCTAGTGTGACATCCACTGTACCCATGATCCCTCACGCGTCTAGGACCCTCAGATTGTTTTTTCCGACATACTGGTCGGAAGCCACCCGCGTAGTTCCCTGGCCTTAGCCATAATTTTGCAAAAAATCATAATATTTCCCCGTTTTCTACATCCCAACGTTGAGTCACCGAAGTTCGACACTCGACTCAGGCCCGGAGAAGAAAACAACCGTCGAGAGCTGCACGACGGACTTGGGCCTAGGAAGGCCTCTGGCCTCGGCCCGGGCCTTGGAAGGCCTCTGGGCTTGGCCCCTACAAGTAGGGAGCGTAGGGGGTGGTACATACTCAACACTCTATATTCCTACACACACTAGCCCGCTGCCACAGGGTGCGTATGGAGGTTACCCCTTTCCAATTTTGCCCTAAGTGCAATCGCAAGTACCCTTGGGTTGATTGACAGACACGCTACCTGTAAGCTCTGCTTGACAAGGGACCACCCCGAGGCGAATTGCAGAGCGTGTAGTCGGTTTAAACCGAAGACTCTAAAGGACCGTTCGATCAAACGTTCGGCCCACCACGCCAGGCAACGAGAGGCCATGGAGGCGGAGGGCGCCTTCAGTGAGGGCAGCGACGCCATCCTATCGGATGGTGAGGGCAACGTGGCGTCGAGAGACAGCCAAGCGCAAGTCCCCGACCTCGGAAGGTTGTCCGGCAGGGCAGCTATGGGGAACACCCCCGGCGACACAAGCGCTACCCACAACACATCCACTAAGCACTCGAAGTCCAACCGAGACTCGGGGCGCGCGTCGAGTTCTCGGAGAGATGCACGCAGAGAACAGTCCACCGAATCGGTGTCCTCTGGGCGTTCTCGATCAAGATCGCTGCATGACACCAGGCAACCATCCACTGTTTCCAAGAGTGCCTCGCTCCCTAAAGTAACAGAGGTTCGATCGTCGGGAGGCGAAGACGACCACCATCCCCAGGCCGCACTCCAGGAGTCGGCGTCAGCAGACCGCGTAACGGTTGCTCCCGTGCCCCGACCTCCACTCACTAAGGAAAGGGACACTACCCCTGAATCTCGACGCCAGACGTCAAAGAGCTCCGAAAAGGTGAAAACACCGGGGAAGCACTCTTCCAGTCACGGGTAGGGGAGAAAACAGCAGAAAAGCATTCTCAGCCTTCATCTGCACCACAGACACATAAGTCACAATCTTCTGAAAAGATATCCAAGAACCCCCTGCACAAGGCCATAGGTCCAGTCAGGATATAGCGGGGAAACACTCCCAGGAGAGGGTAATCCCTAGCTCTAAAGAATGGTCAAGTGAGGATATAGACAGAGTTATGTCTAGAATGTCATCCCTAGCAGACTTCTATGCCAAAAATCCACAACACTTCCTCGACTATACCCCTGACGGGGCATCCCTCTCAGGGTCTAAGAACCCGCAACCCCCTGGTAAAAAACCTCGAGTTGAGGCACCAACGCAAAGTAGGTCTTCTGACCTTTACCACATTCAGCCATACTTTGAGTATCATTTAACGATGATCCAGAATTGGCCACGTTGGACATCCATACTGGAATGGATTACTATGGGGATGTCGAGGGCCAAGAGGAGGACGAAGATGACACATAAGTCTACAGAGTAGACTCCCCAGTAGACAAGGAACCTCCAGTTACCGACTCTCCTGTCGACAACCAACCTCTCTTAAATGAGGTTTTATCTAGAGCGGCTGAACACTTCTGCATAGATATGCAGGGAGCACAGGAGGAACTAGTGGGAGAGAAGAGACCTGTTGCCCAGGCCATCCCTATTCTCAAGTCAATACAAAGGAGAATAGACCCTTCCCTTCTCAATCCCAATCTCACCAGGGCAGTAAACCCCAGGATTGAAAAACTGTTCAGGGCAGCCCAATCAGACCCACTCCATAAGGGGGCAACTGAAGCCGGACTCCCTGGTAGTGACTAATACCCTTGTCTGAAGCTCCTCCCGGCAAGAAGAGCAAGAAGATCTATGGTTTGGGAAGGAAGGTAGCCTCCACCTCCGCCTACCAGGCAAGGATTGCCAACTCCACCACCCTACTGGCGAGTTACAACTGCCATCAGTTGGAAGAAGTTGCGGCGCTCATTGACTCCGCCCCGGAACCTTTAAAAAGCCAGTTGGCGCAGGTTGCGTCGGAGGGAAGAGCTGTTTCGGTTGCTTCCTTAAGGCTACCTTTGATGCCGCGGATAACACCGGCAGACTGATAGCAGAGAGCACTGTTATCAAAAGACATGCTTGGTAAAGACAATCTGGGTTTAAACCCGAGACACAAGCATCTTTAATAGACAAACCGGTGGAGCACGATCTACTGTTTGGTAAGGCAGCAGAGGATGCCTTAAAAAATGCAAAAGATGAATACGAGACTCTCAAATCCCTGGGCCAGTTAACTAACAAACCCCCCAATCACAGAGGGAATGGCAGTTTTTGTCACCCACGCGGCCAAAGCTCACAAAGAGGCTCCAACTATTCCCATGGGCAGGGAACACCATGGAATAACAACAACCAGCAGTCTACCCAAGGTTATGGCAGGGGTAACAAGAGGGGACGTGGTAAGGGTAGAGGCAGCCCCAATAGAGGCGGTGGCACGCCTCCCGCAAAACAGTGACGTTCCATTCAGGGTCCCTTCTCACGCATCCCCAGTAGGGGGACGCATTACCAACTTCACCTTGGGAAGCTTGGGAAGGGATCACATCAGACGGATGGGTGCTGTCCACAATGTCCGCAGGATACTGCATAGAACTGTTAGAGCGTCCCCGAAACCACCCTCCACGTCAAAAAGTACATTCATTAGACCACCAGAAGATCCTCCTCGAAGAGATCGCCAATCTTCTAGCAAAGAACGCGATAGAACTCGTCCCGGGACACCAGGTAAACAGGGGTATTTATTCAACTTACTTCCTTGTGCCAAAAAAAGATTTGAGAATGCATCCAGTATTGGATTTACGGCCTGCACACAAGTATGTCAAGCCCCAAAAGTTTCACATGACTACTCTTCAGGATGTAATCCTCCTCCTAAAAAAGGGGGATTACATGGCAACATTGGACATGAAAGATGCCTATTTTCATATTTCCATGTTCCCAGCGCACAGAAGATTCTTGCGCTTCAAGGTGGACAGTCAGCACTACCAGTTCAAGGTACTGCCCTTCGGTAAAAGCCTCGGCTCCAAGGGTATTCACCAAGGTACTGGCGGTGGCGGCGGACACCTACGCAGGGAGGCAATCCCAGTGTACCCTTACCTGGATGACTGGCTCATCACGGGGGAGACCCCAGTAATTTGCAGATCAAATATTCAAAGAACTATCAACATCCTCTTCAAATTGGGTTTCTCCATAAACGAGAAAGTCCAGTCTGGTGCCAAGCACCTCCAAACAGTTCCTAGGAGCGGTCCTAAACACACAAGAAGGGTTGGCCTTTCCATCAGAGGAAATAATTCGGAATCTAATGCTGCAAATTCCGCTATATCAGGCCGGTCACCAGATAACGGTGAGCAAAGCGATGCGTTTGCTGGGCATGATGGCGTCATGTATTTACCTGGTCCCCCACGCGTGCCTGCGCATGCGTCCCATGCAAGAATGGTTGGCGAAACAGTGGTCTCAGGCAAGTGGTCAGTGGGACGATCTAGTGGTCGTTTCGCCAACACTTGTACGAAGTCTTCACTGGTGGACAAGAGAAAACCTGTTAAGGGGGAAAACCTTTTACAATCACGAGATACAGGAGGTTGTCTCAACAGACGCATTACTGTCACGGTGGGGAGCACACCTTCTCCACCACACAGCTCAGGGTCTCTGGTCTCACTCAGTGGCCAAGAATCATATCAATCTGCTAGAGCTTCTGGCAGTATTCAGAGCTCTACAAGGGTTCGAGCCCTACCTGTTAAACCTGTCAGTGCAGAACATGACAGACAGCACAACAGCAATGTTTTACCTCAACAAGCAAGGAGGGACTTGTTCGCCAAATCTGTCCAAGCTTTCCCAGAAAATTTGGATATGGGCACTCAGACGGAACATCTACCTGTCATCTCAACATGTTCCAGGTGATCTCAATTCTCTGGCGGGCGCTTTGAGCAGGGATCCCCTCCCACAAGAACACAAATGGTGTCTACACAGAGAAATCGTAGATCTCTTCTCTCATTGGGGTTTCCCCACTATAGACCTATTTGCCAGAAGCGAAAACAGACAGTGCCCAGGATTCGAATCCAGGTTCCCCCAACCACACTCCCAGGGGAACGCCCTGTGGATGAACTGGTCAGGGATGTTTGCGTATGCTTTTCCACCAACCCCCCTCATCAGGAAGGTGGTCAACATGATGCACAGGGAATCGATGACGCCCGTCCTAGTTGCTCCCATGTGGGCGAGGCAACCGTGGTTCCCACACATACGCAGACTAGCGGTGTGCGAACCCATCAAGCTCCCGTGCTGGTACAACCTACTGTCCCAGCACCAAGGTCAGACAGTACATCCTCAACCCAACTCAATGAACCTGGCAGCATGGCTCCTGAGGTCATAGAGTTTGGACATCTCAATTTACCTCAGAGATCTATGGACATCCTAAAAGAATCTAGGAAGCCAAACACGAGGTATTGCTACTTTGACAAATGGAAAAGATTTGTTATCTGGTGCCAGAATAAGCAAATCAACCCAGTTGAATGCACTCCTTCCACTATAGTCGCCTATATCACTACCTGGTGGACGCAGGGTTGGTATTTAATTCACTGAAGGTACACCTGGCAGCTCTGTCAGCGTACACCACCTCGCATAACAAAGTATCGTGGTGGAATGTACCAGTGGTTAAAGCCTTCATGGAAGGAGTAAAGAGACTTCACCCTCCAATTTCTAACCCACCACCAGGGTGGGACCTTAATGTGGTGCTTGCTAAACTCATGGGCCCTCCCTTCAAGCCCATGCATAAGAGCAGTCTCAAACACCTGACATATAAAACTGCCTTCTTGGTAGCCATTATGTCTATAAGAAGGGTCAGTGAAATTCAGGCTCTGTCAGTGCAGGATCCTTTCTTTACTGTCCATAAAGATAAACTGGTTTTACGAACACGCCCTAGGTTCTCACCTAAGTTTATTTCCAAATTCCACGTGAACCAGTCCATCGGGCTTCCGGCTTTCGTCCAAGACCCACAAAGCTCGACTGAGGTGAAACTACACACCCTAGATGTGCGTAGGGTGGTCCTTTACTATGTAACCAAAACCAGACCGCTGAGGAAAACAGACCAACTGTTTTGTCTCCGTAGCTACAGGCAAAGAGGGAGATCGCGTCTCTAAAAGTGCCATCTCTAAGTGGATTATAAACTGTATCTAGCTGTGTTACTCCCTTTCTGAAAAAAACTCTGCCTTTCATGCCAAGAGCCCACTCTACAAAAGGCATTGGGCCACTCTGGCTTTTATTGCAAATGTACCCCTTGACACCATTTGCAAAGCAGCTACCTGGAGCTTTATTCACACTTTTACTCAGCACTACTGCATTGACACCCATTTCAAGACAGATTCCACAAGCATCAGAAGGGATACATTACTCACCGTAATCGTATTTCTGATGCTTGTATCTGCTTAAATTCACATGCGACCCGCCCTTCCTCCCGTCTGAGAGAAGGCGCATGGATGCTTGTAGTCTTATCTTTCTATCTATCTGCTTGGATAATCTGTACTCGCGCTACTCCTCATTATACCGCATGTCGGAAAAAATACAATCTGAGGGTCCTAGACACGTGAGGGATCATGGGTATAGTGGACGTCACGCTAGGGATAGTATTACTGGCACGCCCTGTGTCGACGCCCATTTTTGAGTTTCGAAAAACAAACTGTAATACCCTGCAGCTTTCACTAGATGTCGGCCGCATGTGAATCTAAGCAGATACAAGCATCAGAAATAAGATTGCGGTGAGTAATGTATTATATATGAAAAGGACACAGAATTATTTAGACTCACAATTGAGGTGACTCAAACTTTCTCACCCTACTAAAACCTGACAAAATGAATCTATTAGTAAAATCACAAACAAGGAATTACATTTTATTACAAGATGTATAAGGTGTTGTAAAACTACATAAAACCCACTGCAAAAACTGCATTCATGGTACAACACTTTCCAAATTCAATACACCCAAACAAATGTATAACATTCCAACTTATGTGGTTACATAGTCAGCCCTTTTTTTGCCCTTTTTTTTAACACACATAAACACTTGTAGGGATCCACATTTTTAGTGTGGAAGCTGATTACTTATTTTAGTACCAGTTAATGGGTGACTTCAAAGAACTGTTTTCACAGAAGGTTCCTCATAGAGTATGAGGGGTTCTGTCCTTTGGCGTGGGATGTGTAGGGGCTGCTGCCCATTTAGGAGCCAGCAGTTTCATTTAGAAAGAAGAGGGAACTTGGGGCCACATCTCGAAGAGGAACTGTTTCAGATTTTATTGACCTTCATACGAAGTGTGTGGTCCCTGAGTCGTTGATTCACTCGGTGATCATTCGAAAAAACAAACAAAATGTTTGTAGAGAATTAAAAGCAAGGAACTTCATCCATAGTATACTGTTGTATGGTCTAGTTCACAGTGTATCCCTGGTGAGTTTCTGGGATATCCTGAATTAAAATGTGGTCGACCGGATTCGATGATTGCTGCTTATCATCTTCTTCAGGACCGTAATTTTAGCTTGTCCCTATCAGATCAAGGGTTCGGGAGGGGCACAGAAGCCAGTATCCCATCTGCCTAAGCGGAAAAAAAAACAGAAATAGGTTTTGAGTCATTAGGTCACTATAATTCCTTTTCCTGAGTTTTAATCATGAATAATTTCCAGTTATTTTGGCAATTTCAAGAGATGTGCAAGGATTTTTGGATATCTGAACAGTCTTGAAGGCTATTTTGGCTTATATGAGACTCTTTTGGCATTATTGACTGTTAGTTACCTCTGGGACCAATCTTGCGGATGCTAAGAAGTTATCTGGTTGTTCAAAGGTGCAGTTTTTTCAGGGTGTCTCGTAGATCCTGTAAGACAGTAAGGAGGGGGCAGGTTTTAGAATGTGCCCGCTCAGAAGGGGTGGTTCAGATCTGTGCCTGTGCCTCATTGGGCTCACTCCTGTGTACTAGGGGGTATCCGGAGGCCGGAATGCTGGTGTGCATCCGTTTATCCGTCCCTTAACCAATTATTATAGCTCTTAGTTGTGTGAGCCCTATCCGGTTTTCCATCGTGGGTTCGGCCGCCAGTGTGGCATGCCGCCGCTCATGGTCGGGAAAAGTGCAGTTCTGTGCAAATGCTGGTCGTGTGCACGGCCGCCTCAAAAAAAGGGGCACACACATGCCGCGATGCACAATCGTTCCATCGCGGAGCTTTGTTTTTCTAAATAAGCACGCATAGGCCATCGGTTGTTATACATTAGCCATCGCAGTGTATCGCTGCTAAGCGGGGAGTGTTTCTTTAGTTAGAAGACTCGGGGCCCTTTACCGTGTGACTTTAGCGTGGGCACTAAATTCGCTCGCGGTGCTTCGTTCTCTAGGGGGGCGCGTGGGCCATCATCATTATATGCATCGACCATTGCAGTGTATCGCTGCTTAATAGGGAGCATATCTTGTTTGAAAAGCTTGCAGGGGAATCGCAAGGGGCCACTCGCCGTGTAGATTCAGCAGCTGCTTGTATCTGGCCGTGAGGAGCCGTGGTTCGTGATTTGTTTTAGCAACGGTTGCCTGGCGACACGGGTCCTTTTAAATAGTCTGCTGTCGCTGTCAGTGGTGTTCTAAGGGCATACATATTGTCATTGTTTAGATACTCTTAACAAATTATGTCCTTAGTAGGAATGGGTTAGTTGCAGTGATTCTTGATGTTTATGTTCATCTCTTAAGGGCCAAATTGTTCCACTGGATTTCTTCATTTAGGCCATTTTTTACTGTTAAGTCTGAAGATCCAGAGTTGTTCTCGTTTGAGCAACATTTGGCCGAAATCCCCACCTCTTCTTTGTGGGGTTAGTTTCTCGAGGATGGTCCACGTGTGTCCTTTTTTAATAAAGTGGTTCACAAGAGGGGCTGTCAGTTTTTTTGTTCGAATGCATGATTTGTGTTCAATAAGTCTTCTTTTCACTTCTCGTGTTGTCATACCCACATACCGGAGGGTACATGGGCACGTGATGAGGTAGACTACTCCTTTTGAGTTGCAAGTAGTGAAAATTTGTTGTTGCCATGGTGTGTGCCATCCGATATCGATGGACTTACTCCTAGATGTTTTTTCACACATGGAGCAGCCCCCGCATGGCGTGTCCCCCACGGGTTTGTTTGCTCCCCAGATTGTGTTCTCCACCTCATTCTTACTTAGTTCTTTCATGGTATGCACCAGGCCATCCCTTAGGTTCCTGCGCCTTTTTATGGCGAAAGTTGGTAAAGCCAAAGTGCTGGAGCCTGTGTTTAGAATAGGCAAACGTTTTTTTATTTCTCTTTTGATGGTATTGAACAAGGGGGAATAACTCATTAGTGCCGTTATCTGTTCTCTTTTTTCATCCTTTTTGTGTTGTTGGAGCGTGATTTCTCTCAGTATATTTCTTGCCCGTTTGTATGTATCATTGATGATTCTTCTTGGATAGCCTCTTTTCTTCAGTTGTTTTTTGCGAGCTCCTGATTGTTCTTTGAAGTCTTCTAGTCTTGTACATGTCCGGCGGTACCTTTAAAAATTGGCCAAACGGAAGGTTGTCCCTCATGGCTCTTGGGTGGTAGCTGTTCTATTGTAGCAGCAAGTTTCTGTCGGTGTCTTTTTTGTAACTCGTGCCAGCAGTTTGTTTCCTTGACTGGAGATCTGAAGGTCCAGGAAGTGTGTTTTAGTTCTGTTAGCTTCAATGGTGAATTTTAAGTGACCATTGCAGTTATTCAACCACGGGTGAAATGCTTTTAGTTCTTCTTCCGTCCCTTGATATTTCATCAGGACGTCATCAATATATCATTTCCATACCTTATTTTGTCATGATAGGGATTTGAATTTGCATATATGAATTCCTTTTCAAAGTGTTCAACATATAGATTTGCTAGACTGGGTGCAAAGGTTGCACCCATTGCTGTTCTGGAAATCTGCTGAAAAAATGTGTTTTCCAAAATGAAAAAGTTTCTGGTCAGGGCTATTTCGGCAAGTTCAGTGATAAAGCACGCGTGTCCTGGTGTTATACTTTGGTCACTAATCCGAGTTCTTCTTACCATTTCCACCGTCTCCCGCTGGGGAATACTGGTATACAGGGCTTCGATCTCCAGTGTGACTAGCCATTGGTTGGTTCTGTCAAAAGTGACAGTATTGAGCAAGTTTAGTATGGCCGTTGAGTCTTTCACAAACCGGTCGACCACATTTTAATCAAGGATATCCCAGAAACTCACCAGGGATACTCTGTGAACTAGACCATACAACAGTATACTATGGATGAAGTTCCTTGCTTTTAATTCTCCACAAACATTTTGTTTGTTTTTTCGAATGATCACCGAGTGAATCAACGACTCGGGGACCACACACTTCGTATGAAGGTCAATAAAGTCTGAAACGGTTCCTCTTCGAGATGTGGCCCCAAGTTCCCTCTTCTTTCTAAATGAAAGTGCTGACTCCTAAATGGGCAGCAGCCCCTACACATCCCACGCCCAAGGACAGAACCCCTCATACTCTGAGGAACCTTCTGTGAAAACAGTTCTTTGAAGTCACCCATTAACTGGTACTAAAATAAGTAATCAGCTTCCACACTAAAAATGTGGATCCCTAGAAGTGTTTGTGTGTTAAAAACATTGTCCCAAGTAACACTTTTGGGCAAAACTTGGAAGTACAATTCAACCCCTCCCTGAATGTGATTCAGTACATAGTCAGCCCAACATGTTTCAGTCCCTACACAAGCAATTACTGGGACATTCATACTGGGGCATTCATCGGGGGATATTCAACCAGATTTTATGGGTGGGTCAAGTTGGTCTCCACAGCGTAGCTACCATTCCATAAAAATGTTAGGAACTAAAAACCAATAAAAGAGAACAGAGAAAGTCACCTATTTAAAAACCACCACAAATAAATTGATAACACAGCAATTATAGATAATTCCACAGATGGAATAAAATCTGATCAGTTCTTGCTACACACAAAGCAAACTCGTATGAAATAAGGGGTACTTGCTCATTGCGCATGATATCCCCCAAAACAGCAAAAATGCAATCGAATTCCTCTTTAGTAGGACTGGTACTGGTAAATGAAAAGGCCTCCACTGGCCAAAACGCCAAACACTGAAACGCAAGAGCAAACACCCCGCACAGCCATGAAAACGCACACGTTTAGGTAGTTTGCCTGTAAACACCTAACATATTAAAGGGTAACCCCTTAATGACACCATTGCATACCTTGCAAATCAGCAGCACAGCCAGGAAGCTTTCAAAGACTTCTCAAAAAGGACAGCATCCCAAATATTCCTGTAATACTCCGAGAAACCAGAAGGTGTCTTACCCACTGGTCCCAGGGATCTGACATCCAGGTGGCCAGGACACGGCCATTGCTTTTGGATCCAGTTCCTGGGGGTGGACCAGTGTGGCAGGATAACCTGGGTGAGGGGTCTTCGGGGAGTGGGTATGAGAGTGGGACACCGGATGGCGAGACGTGGTATCCCTTCCCTGTAACACCTTTACCCCATCTTACCAGGTAGGATACGTAGAAACTCTACCCTCCCTTTTCCTACATGAACACATTCGCACAGACAGCCTGCTCTGGGAGAAAACTAACACCCGAGCAGTATACCTGACGTGTATCAATACAATGGTCAGACGAGGTCGGGCAATTACTGACTAACACTCACACCTGACTTCCATTAAGCTTCCCCACACGGATAAAATGTGGAGCACGAAAGCACACTCTGAGCAAGGTAAAGCACACAAGGAAACGGCAGCTGAACGAGATGCGAAAGACGGCAAATCAGAAGGGGATCGCAAGGTGGGAAGTTCCCTTGACCTTTCTGACAAGAAGCTGTTACTTTCAAGAGTCCTCGACATTAG
This sequence comes from Ambystoma mexicanum, assembly GCF_040938575.1. Lineage (NCBI taxonomy): Eukaryota > Metazoa > Chordata > Amphibia > Caudata > Ambystomatidae > Ambystoma > Ambystoma mexicanum. The sequence continues at coordinate 728,077,242 of NC_090925.1, forward strand.
AAAGCATAAGACCAGGAAACCAGGCTAAAGAATCTTGTATTGTGTGTCGGAGATACCCAGGGCCCTCCTGCAGTCACCGTGGTAACGTCCTTGGAGCCAAGAACAAAGCAGCATATGTGAAACCCAGCCGGTGAGTTGGGGAGACCGATACAAGATCGGTCTGTGTTGAAACCAAGGTTGCAAGCAGCAACATTGTATGGCGAGCGCTGGAATGAACATTGTTAAGTGTGATAAAAGATTCAAGTAAGGTTAAACTGCTGATGAGTGTTTGAACTTTGAAAAGCAAAGTGGTCCGTCAATGTGTGGGTGCTCAATCGAAGGTCTCTTTACGGTACGAAGCTGAGAAGTAGCAGAAGTGAAAGTTAAAAGGTTGTATTAAGAAGAGAACAAAGAATTGTGAATCGAAGCGGCCCTGCGACGGGTCAAGCAAAATTCTGCCAACAGTCGAAAGTGTTCGATTTTGGTAGTGTAAAGAAAGTTTGGAAAATGAGATAAATGTGGTCCGAGCCCGGCAGAGGGAGACAAATTGAAAGTTTTGTGTTAGAGTGGGTCTGAGCCTGGCAGAGGAGGACCCAGGGTGAACAGTGAATCACCAGAGAAGTTGTGCATGTGAGAATCCTGAGGCGAAAATAACTTTGAATGTTTGTGTGTTGCATCAGGCCCTCTGAATGGCAAAGAGGCTTTGGCACAGAAGGTCCTGATGCTGAGATTCTGAACTGCATGCTTGTGCTAAAAAAGCCAGAGTATGTGCTAAGTTTGAGTGTGCTGCCTTGTCCCATGCTGAAAATGTGGGGAAGGGAAGCTAACGTCTCAACTATACTGACGTATCATTTCTTGAACACTTTTCTTTTGTATAACATTGTTTCCCACGCCATTTGTATTTACAAGTAAGGATTGGCAATAGGTCTATTAGTATAGGCCCTTTTATTTAGACAAGACACCACTACAAGTGCGTTATTATTATTTGATGGTCATAGCTTGCTCCCATCTTTAGATTTGGGCATAGATGGGCGTTTTTCAAACCCAATTGAAGTTCAATAAACACCTTTGAACTGTGGTCACTTGTGTCTGTCTTACTGTTTGATACCATGCCTTCCTTACAATACTCATTGTGCCAAGATTGAAGCTTTTCAACTTTGGTATCTCCCACCTATCTAGTACCAATATTGAGAATACCTGTACTACACCACTGTAATTGAACTTGAGAGAAATCACAGAGCCCAATCTGATTCACATTGTTCAACTTAGTAAACCTTCTTTTTGCCCTGGTGATTATATGTTCCATGAGAATTTTTTAAGGAGAACATTTGCTGTTTGGCACCTCTTATCACTAGAATCGTCAATATCTCCTTTACTACTTCATTGGTTCCCATTTCATGAAAACATTTCTGGATTTTCCCCCATTCTCAAAAAAGAAACCTTGATCCCGCTTATGCGAACAATTATTGCCCTATCACAAATGTCCCTTTTCTCTTGAAAATTCTGGATTGGGTCGCTTCTCTTCAATTCAGAGTCATATTGAGGGTTGCTGGTTTGTGGGCACTTATCAATCTGGCTTTCTAGCTCTGCATGGCACAGAAACTGCCATGCCTGATTTAAAGGCGAACCTCTCCCATGTTATCGATTCTGGCCAAATCGCGCTACTCATGTTGCTCGACCTCTCGGCAGCTTTTGATTTGATTGATCATTCATTGCTGCACGAGAGGCTGGCTACTATTGATAATTGTTCCAAACCTGCACTTTGTTGGTTTGCCTCTTTCCTAGGACTCAGAACTGCTCATGTTTCCTCCGGTAATTTCCACCCGTTGCCTGAAACCCTTACTTGTGGTGTCCCACAGGGAGCCTGTGTCTCCTGCACACTTTTCAACTTGTACACTCACCCCCGTCTTCGATCTTCTTGATGGTATCAGCATAAGTTACACCAATTACGCCGATGATACTCGGGTCTTTTTTAAACTGACTGGTGACTATGACAAGGACTAACAAACTATCACTGACTTAATTTAAAAATGGATGAATGCTAACTCCTTGTCCCTTAGTGAGAGTAAGACTGAAGTTATGCTTATAGGATCCAGCCAACGTCTAGTCAAACTTGACCAGAGATACTCCCATTTTAAAATTGCTGACTGCCTTATTAAAGTCAGTCCTTTGGTTAAAACCCTGGCTGTCTATCTAGACACTAAACTTAATATGAAGAAACATGTGGTCCTACACTACTAGGCTAATTAGGCAAATGAAGCTGCACTTGTCCAAACCTTACACATCTTCTCTTGCCAGTGCCCTTGTGAATACCAGACTTGACTACTGCAATAGCCACCTAGCTAATACCTCTAAATCTAACATTGCAGTTTTGCAAGTAGCTCAAAATAACGCAGTGAGGGTGGTTTGCGGTCTCACAAGAGACCATGTTACCAATACTCATAGATCTCTGGATTGGCTCCCTGTTAAACAACATATCAATTACAAGTTGTTAACTTTGACGCACAAATGTCTGGCAGCAAACGCTCCTGGCTACTTACTTAAAATGACTCTTTATGTTCCCTCCAGCCGCTGCCTTTGTTCCAACTGCTCTAGTAAACTGTTTCAGCCAAACTATAAACTGGAGAGTTTTGGCGGCCCAGTTTTTGATGTTGTTGCACCTAGGTTGTGGAATGCCATTCCTAGTCAACTTCGCAACTGCTTGGAGCTCATCCATTTTAAGAAATCTTTGAAGACTCTTTTGTTTAATACTAATGATTAATCTGGGTCCGCCAGATACTCTTGGGACCATTGTTTGGTTCTTATGAGACCTTTCTTTGTGATTACCTTGTGTCTCGGCAGTGTTCCCAGACCCCTCTGCATGCACTGCGGCCTGCAGGCGTATTGCACTTTCGAAAAAGTAATAAAAGGTCCAAAATGACTGTTTTTTTGGAGGTTCCTGCATGGGAAACACATCTCCAAATAGTGTTTTATTCACTTATGCCCAGGAAACAGAGGGAAGTGGCCATGGACAACAGACTTAACTGGATTGCTGGCACAGCAAAACCCTAACCCCAAACTGGGCGCCATCTTGGAACACCTAAATACACAATGCAATCCCATCCACTAGCGACACAAAACAGCAATGATATGCACTATAGTCTCAAACCCTTCAACCGTGGAGATCATCACCCAAATACCTCAAAACAAGAGAGATGTACACGCATTTGCTGTTTTTGAACAATGATATATTCCACATATGTAATGCAGAATACAGTTTACAAGACGTATTACAGTTGTTTCACACCGTTCCTTTCTCATAGCATATAGGACAAATGTTTTTCTTCTGATACCTCTTAGTGCATGACAATTATAAACAAAAATGTCAACCTATGGTGACATCATTTGTGAACATCCCAAAGACATCAAAATATACCAAGACAATATATCTCATTATGTTCTATGAACATGATGCCACTCAAGCCCTTCCTTGAGCCCTGATATATGGCTGTTGGTTCTAAAGATAATTATTTGTTCAAACGTAAGCAATCTTTGATTGATATCATCTTTGTTCATACCCTTGGATCATCTTCAGTATGACCCTCCAGATATTCTCCTGAATGTGCCCTTTTTTCTTTACCAATAGGGCCTGCATGATATTATTCTTGATACAGCTAGGATGCTCGAAGTCTAGTTTTACACTTCCTATTGGTTTTTCCTATATAGCGCAGACTGCAAGGGCAAATAATCACAGAGCACATTTTCACTATTTCAGTTAGTTTGATCTTTAATAGCCCATTTCTCATGCAGACCAATATCCACTTCACTGGTTTTAGGTGTATATGCACACATTATACACTGTCCACAAGGGAAATGTCCTACTACCGGGGTCATACCCCACAAGGTGGATTGCTTGACCCCCCTAAGGGACTTCTCGGTAATGTCATTCCTAATGCGTATGTTTTAAATTCTCTTTTAGGCTACTAAAGGAGGAGCTGTTTTTACATAAAGTAAAGTGACATTTTTTTAAAGTCAAATAACGTTTGGAAGTTAAATGCTGTGCAGGGTGAACGCTCAAGTAAGGGTCCAGAATGAATGCAACACCTAAATGCGAGACATGGTGGGGCGTCCAAATATAAGTGTGAGGGTCTCACATGACGGCTGTTCCATATGTACTCCAGCATGATTCAGAACGACTTCAAATACCAGCAAGCTCTAAGTTGATTCATAAAATGGTAAATCTTGCAGAAGAGGGCCGTATGAGCGCTCTATTGGCCTAGGCGCAAGCTGCAGAGTTCGTGTCCTACCAGAGTTTGCCGGTTCAGGATCCCGTGCTGTGCAGTGTGCACACATATTTTGCCTGCCTGCCTGCCTGCCATTGCTATTCACAGTGGTCTTTTCATCAGCCCCACAGTGTTTGATTTTATTCACGGATTGTATAACTTGGATAGATGTGGTTTAATGTACCTACTGCAGGGTGACCTGCATAACATAGATTTCAATTCCAGAATTACTCATCCTTTTACCTTTTTGAGGTTGGTATTGAGAACGCTTGGATAATAGTGACATGCATTATTTGTAGAACATTAAGCCTATAAGATGTATCTGAGAACACTACTTAAACACCAGGTACTATTATGCTATTATTTTTGTTCATGGCGGCATTTGCCACCTGAGGGCAATTTCAGAAACCTAGTTCATTAAGTTTACTGTTAAAGTTTTCGCTCCCTGTAGTTCCCTGTCAGTACAGATCACCAGATCAGACTCTGCTTTCATGCCTTTCCTTTCTCTGAATGGGGTCATGTCGAGTGTTCCATTTTTAATATTTTTTGTTCGCTGGATTTCCATTGCGCAACAGGGTTGCTGAGGTGTACACTGTGCAAGCGAGTCACACAACATCACAGAACATGTCATTGTACACAGAGACGTAGCCAGGATTGTCTAACAAGTGGGGCCTGAAGCTAATGTTGTTGGGTCCACCACAGTGACATTAACCTCTGATGAGTGGGCGTTTAGATTTTGGATGGGCCTTGCTGTGATTCTGGAAATGCATCGGAGGAACAGGGCCTCTGTATCCTTGTCCGTTACTGCTTTTATCGTGTGTTCATGTGGAACTCCTGGCGGTGCAGCTCTCTCTTTTGGTTTGGTGTGCAGACCCATGGGATACCCTTCTGGCACCCATGGGTGGGAGTACAACCCTGTGCCCCTAGTGTATGTTTTTGGGCACCTTTGTGTGGCTCACAGAGCAGGGTACGGGCTGGTGGCAGCTCCATGCTGAATTTGACAGGTGCTCTGGGTATCCTCGATTTTGGGATGCCCAAACCCTGTCATTGGAATCAGTAGATTGCTGATGGTAACAAGATGGCCCCCGTGGCTCTTGCCTTCCATCGCCTGTTACCTTGTTTTCCCAAAGTCATGGGAAGCCCTGACTCTCCCTTCCACCCAACAGCCAGTCAGGGGGAAGTTCCATATATGGTGTTGTGAAGTCCAGGCCAGACTGGCTGGAGCCTTCCGAGTGACTGTATGTTGTGGGTACACCCTGCGGGTGGGACCTGGTACAACCTGCAGGTGGGACCTGGGTGAATAGAGTTTGTGACCAATATGCACTTCTTGTTGTGGATGTCTGGTTTCTGGTGTTTGACAAAATGACTGAGACAGCCCTGCCCGAAACTGGTATGAATGCAGTGTGGAGTGTTGAATGGCTGGGTACTTGTCCCAATACACATAACTTGTTGTGAGTGTCTGGAGAGAAGTGAATGGCCTGAATGCACTATGCACCTGATTGGCTGCCTCCCTGCATGAAAGCCCTTCTGACCGATTGGTTGCCTGAGTGTGACCCAGCAGAATGAATGGGAGATCAACTAGTATATCTGGGGGCCTCTCACTGCTAGTGTTGGTGTTCAGAAGCTGAAGTCCAGTACAACGAGTAACTGGAGTAAACCTGAAGCTTAACCTTAAAGCCCTGCTGGAAGAGAAGAATTGCTGTTGCCCTTCTTCATCAATCTGAAAGCTGCTTTGTCTCCAAGGACTGACCCAGAGGACCTGGTAAGACGCCCTCTACGAGGGACCATCGTGCACCGGCTGATCTTTGCCAAAGCTCCCTGGTAGACAGACCTACGACAAGCTGCCGACCGGAGACGTGACTGCCGCGGAATCCCATAGAGAAGCACCCGGACTGTTGTCCACCACTGCCAACGACCGCCGTCGCCGACCGGAGCCGCCGTGCTCCCGTTGCCTAAGAACTTTCGATTCACGGACGCACTCGTCCACACTGCCTCCCGCCTTATCCCACCAGAGACGGCCAGGCCGTCGACGTGCTGAGGAGCATCCGCCGGTGGGTTTCCCGCCACCCAAAGACCACAGACGCCAACCACTCCACGCCCTTGCTGGGCCGCAGTTCTTCAAACTCTTTGCGGTCCTGAACTGTCAACACAGAGGTGACCCGCACGCCTCTTCCTTGCAGGACGTTTACGCTTCCGCGTCGACAAGCACCACTAGGAAAGAAGCTGCCACTTCACTGTTGTAGTTCACCCTGTTCTCCTTCAGACGTTCGACCCTGTCATCTCCTCGTTTGGCATTTCCCACCACTTCTATGCTGACGATACTCAACTCTTTCTCTCTTTCTCCTCCTTCTCGCCTGATCTCCACCTTAAGCTCTCCTCCTGCCTCACTGCTATTAAGACCTGGATGTCCTCCTGGTTTCTCTCTCTTAACATCGACAAAAGCAAAGTCCTTTTCTTCCCTTTATAATTCTCTTCCCCCTCTCTCTCCTCCCCCTTTCATTCACTTTCCTCCCTCCAATCTCCCTATCTTCTCCCAAGCTCGTAATCTAGGCGTTCTTTTTGACTCCTCTCTCACCTTCTCACAACTTCTCTCACCTCCCGCACCTGCCGATACCATCTCTTCAATATACGCAAAATCTGCCGCTCCCTCACATTCCATGCCACCAAACTCCTAATCTCCTCTCTCATCTTTTCCCGCCTCTTCTGCTCTACTCTAATCTTTGGACTTCCTGTATCTCATCTTTCCCCTCTTAAATCCATATACCACTCTGCTGTTCGTACCCTTTGTCTGCTTTCCTCCCGTGACTCCATCTCTTCCTCACTCTCTCACCTTGGCTGGCTACCTTTCCATTTACAGCTTAAATTTTACTTTCTCTGCCTTGTCTTCAAATCCCTCCATGGTTTGCTCCTCCTTATCTCTCCTCCCTTCTCTCCTTCTACTCCCCCTCCCGCTCCCTTCGTTCCGCTGATCATTTCCTTCTCACTGTACCTCCTCCCCCATGCGCTTCCTCCCGCTTCAGCTCCTTCCAACTCCTTGCACCTCTGCATTGGAACTCACTCCCTCTTACAATCCGCTCTACCACTACCTTCACCTCATTTTGCACTTCCCTTAAATCCTTCCTCCTCCATCCTCCTCCTTGAAAACTTCCCCTCTGCCCTCTCCTCTTCCCTTCCTCCCCCCCACCTTTTCCCACTCCCTCTCTTTCCACCCCCCCACCCCCCTCAGTTAATTGCTCTTTGCACTGTTTTGTGGAATGATTCATGATGTAAATTTTGCTCTAATTGTTAAATGTTGTTGTTATTCTGTATCTTGTTGTTCCTTTGTACAGTGCCTTGGTGTAAAGCGCTCTATACATCAATCAATCGATCAAAACACAGTCTTTATGTAATTAATATTCAAGGTTATGTACACTATCACAATAACTCACTTTGTGCTCAGAAAATCCACAATGGCAAATTTATGCAGTTCTAAAGTGGTACCACAATGATCAGATCTCATTAAAGTGCATCAATTATACTCTGGTCAAATGTCACACAGATCAAGGAATAAAAGTAACCAACAATAGATATAGGAGGAAAGCAGTTGGTTAGAACAATGGGCAGAATATTGACCCCTACCAACTAGGCACAATTCTGTGTGGGGATCCCCCCCCCCCACCAACCTGTAAATTAAAGATATAAGTCTTTTTTCTTTCTATAAGGTTTCTACCCCCCCCCCCCCCCCAATGTACCTGGTAGAGCAGAGTTCTTCAATGAGGCGTCAATGGATCCTTCTTGAGTGACTCCCTTTAAAGCAGGATCCACGGATCGTCGAAGAAGGTGAACTTGGCATCGATGAAAAGTTCGATGGTGCCGAGACCACGGCGTCGATCCAGGCAGTGCTCGTCGGCGACGTCCTGCGAGGATGAGATGTGTAGGGCACCTCAGTGTTTGATAGTTCAGGACCGCAAAGAGTTTCTGAAGAAGTGTGGCCCGACAAGGGCGTTGAGTCGTCAAAGTCTTTGTAGTCTTCGGGTGGAGGGAAACCCACCGGCAGATGCTCCTCGGCACGTCGATGGCCTGGCCGTCTCCGGCGAGATAAGGCGGGCGGCGGTGCGGACGAGCACGTCCGTGAATCAAAAGTCTTAGGCAAAGGAGCGTGCAGCTCCGGTCGTCGGCGGCACGGCGTCAAGAGGTCCCCTCTTCTGGGCAACCCGGCTTTGACGGGTCTCCAGCGGTTACGGCAATACTACAAACCCTGGTCGACGGCAATGGACTTCGATGGCGTCGATGTCCGAGTGCTTTACTTCGTTCTCCTTGGCGGTCCTCATCTCCTGTCACCAGCCTTTCGAGGGTCTGACTTCCAGGGAGCTTCGGCAAAGGTTAGCCATGCTCGATGGTCCATCTGAGCACGGGAAGAGAGGGCGCCTAACCAGGTCCTCTCTTGGATCAGTCCTTGATGCACTTGACAGCTTTCGTATCGGGTCGAAACAAATGCAGCAGCAGTTCTTCTTCCAGCTGAGCATCAAGGATAAGCAGTTCCAGTTACTCTTCAAGTGTCAACTCAGCTTCTTAACAATTTCCAGTGGTGGGAGGTCCCCAGATATACTATTCTGTCTCTCATCCACACTGCTGGGTCACACTCAGCAGCCAATTATACAGGAGGGCATTCATGCAGTCAGTCAGCCAATCAGGCATACAGTGCATTCAGGCCACACTCCTCCCTTTCAGACACTCACAACAAGGAATGTGTATTGGGACAAGTACCCAGCCATTCAACACTACACACTGCATTCATACCAGTTTCGGGCAGGGCTGTGTCAGTCATTGCGTCATACACCAGAAACCAGTCATCCACAACAAGAAGTGCATATTGGTCACACACTCCATTCACCCAGGTCCCACCCAAAAAGTGTACACACAACATAGTCACTGGGAAGGCTCCAGCCAGTCTGGCCTGGACTTCACAACAACACCATATGTAGAACTTCACCCAACAGCCAGTCAGGGGGAAGGGACAGAGTCAGGGTTTCCCAGGACTTTGGGAAAACAAGGTAACAGGCAATAGAAAGCACGAAGCCACAGGGGCCATCTTGTTTCCTATCAGGAATCAACTGATTCCAATGGCAGGGCCTGCATATCCCAAAATGGAGGATACTCAGAGCACCTGTCAAATTCAGCATGGAGCTGCCACCAGCCCATACCCTACTCTGTGGGCCACACACAGGTGTCCAGAAACATTCACTAGGGGCACAGGGTTGCACCCCCACCCAAGGGTGCCATAAGGGTATCCCATGGGTCTGTACACCAAACCAAAAACGGGAAGAACTGCACTGCCAGGAGTCCCATATGGACTCCTGGGCAGAAAACAATAGAGAACACAAATGAAAAAGGACTACAGGACAATTACAGGGAGGCCCTGTCCCTCCAATGCATTTCCAGCATCACAAGGTGGCCATTGGGGCAGCTACTGTCCTCGATCCTAGCCGCGTGCCACATCATAGAGTTTAATCAGTGAATGCACTGTTCCTAACTGTTAAGTGTTGCTTCAGCACATTGATTGTTATTTCTAAATATACTCAAAAATGTTATTCGCAATTCGGGTTCCTAGCCAATCTTGTTTCTGCTGTACGATCACGCTTGCGCAGTGTTTTGCGAGGCTCACATACACATCAATGGTGAGGACCAGCACGAGTCCAACATGGGCCTGCTGCCACTCTAAATTCACTTTATTTAATGTAATTTGCCCATATCCCACTCATAAATTGCCTTACATTTATTTCTAGAGCAGTTTCTCTTTACCTCATGTGTTTGATGGCACTAGAGTGCAATGGATTGTTCGAATACAATCTTTGCTGTTTCCTAGCAACTGGATATTGAAATTGAACTGTGCGTGAGTGAGACAGGGGCAAGGCCTAGTGTCCAACCACTGGAGAAGGTCCAAGAGGGTCGAAGTGGAGTCCAGGACGGAGGGAGATGTGATAAAGGGGTGGGAGATAGTGAGTGGGAGAGCTATTGCCTAATAGGAGGAGGGACATCAAGGGAGAAACCCTGAGGGAGGAGAAAGCAGGGGAAAAATGAAGATTTGACAAGAGACAACAAAGCAGTGAGAGTGATAAGACAAGATAGGAGAGACTTCAAATATATAAGAGTGAGGCTGGGGCTGGACAACCGAATGTAGGAGAGACCATGGCTATGTGAGGAGTAGCTTGAGAGTAGTACAACTAATCTAAAATGGGAAAACCAGCGAATAAGTAGAGGCAGGCTAGAAAGGTAGAGTACCAAAGTAGGGGAAGCAAGTACAGTAGCCAGACGCAACCTGAGAGGTAGTAGCACACCTTTCTCACCTTGTGGACTAGAATAGAAACAATTTTGATGGCGGTTAATCTAATTCAAGTACACACTATCATAGATATTACTAACTTTTAAGGGATTCTTATTAAAACAAATCTGGACAGAATTATATAAATGATACTTCTAAGGGATTCTTCTTAAAACAATCTGTACAGAATTATATAACCAGCATTGGCAATGCCAGCAGTTTGGGCTTTCATGTAGGCATGGGAAAGGCCCTTTCCAGTCACTGCGTTAGTGGTATTAACTGGCTTTTGATGGTAACGGGTGCAGAATGGTGCTAGCACCTGGGCATCTAATAGCAATGCCTGCCAAATACCTAATACTTATAACCAAGCCACAACTGTTGACTTTGACAGTGCTAGTTGTGTTTCTGGGCAGGTTATGTAAAATATCCACTGAAACAGTTTCACAACCAGCATTGTCCTTCTTTCATGTTTCCTGTCAGTCATTTAAACAGCAGCTTCTGTCCGTCCACTACATGTGACACCAGCTCTTCTTACCTCATTATAGGGGACATGGTATGCAGGCTCCTACCCCACCATTTAGCTTTGAACATAATCCACAAGCTGTGGAAACTACTTTGCCATGCAAGCTGCTATGTCAAAAAGCCAAGCCTGAATAACGTACATCCTATGTTTGTGCTTGTGCATTTGCACTACATATCCACCTCATATCTGTTCTGAGCAGGGAAGGGAAGATTGGACATGCCACAAATCCCCAAGATCTCAAGACACCTCACAAGTATTTTTAACTTTGTTTATTGAGGGGAACAATTCACAGCAAGACAGTTCTCATAAACAGTACAGTATAGCATATGTATAATATCGACAATGGCATATATCTGTGGCAATAAGACCAATATCGTCACCTAAGGCGATGGGGTAGGTGTTACATCGGCATCAGACATCAAATCACATAAATACAATCTTAGTAGAGACCATATATCTTTAGGGCGACAGGGTGTCTGGATTGATAAAACAAAGAGTTCCTCGTCATCGTTCACCATACACAAGACTTTCAGGAAATTGGATCGGGTAGGCCTTGCAGTGGATTTCCAACATTTAAGGATGCAGCGTTTGGCAATAATGCATGAGATGTTAAATAGTCTCCTTGTGGTCTCCTTCACCTTCCCAATGTTACCAAGCAGGTATTTTAGAGGGGACTGGGCGGCTGGGATCGCCGTTATCTCCTCAAGGAGCTCAGCCACTTCTCGCCAAGCGTTCGCGATAACAGGGCACGACCAGTACATCTGATATGCCCCAGCATCAGGAGCGCCACATTTCAAACATGTCCCTGTGCAACCCTCCACAAACTTAGCCAGTCTGGCCGGGGAGTAATGTAGCTGGTTTAGTATTTTAAATTGGATCAGTCGGAGTCCAGAGTTCATGGAGACCAATTTGGTGAGTTGACAATATCGGGCCCATCTCACGTCATCGATCCGAGTACCCACATCCCGCTCCCAGGTTTCTCTGATAGTGTTTCGTGAGGGGGAGTGTGATTGCACCAGGGTGTATAGCGACGAGATTCCCATACCAAGACCGTCCGTCGTCACCATGGCTCTGATACACTCATGTGCCTGGGGGAAGGAAGGCCATTTGGCAGCAAAAGCGGTTCTCATACGATAGTATTGAAGACGTTTAAGCTAACCCTTTCCACCGCCCCGTGAAATCGACAAGTTCACAAAACGTGCCATCAGGGAACATATCTCGTAACCTGAAGAGTTTATTCGGGTCCCAGGTTTGCTGAAGGGCCCTGTCGAAGGTCGGGGAAACACTGATGAAATTCCTCAGGGGTATATCTGGGTCATAGGGGACCTCCAGGCCAATCCTTTTATAGACCCTGGACCACGCCCGTGTAGTGACGTATACCGGGTCAAAAGGGCAGTTGTTACTATAGGTGGGGTTCAAAAGGACCGAGCGAATATAATTAGGGCAGACTGCGTGCTTTTCGAGAAGAATGTGTGGGGCTGTGTCGTCTGGGTCAAACCAATGCTTTACGAATTGTGCCTGTGCTGCTATGCAATACAATTCAAAATCAGGGGCCGCAATACCGCCCTGTGAGTATGGCTCCACCATTTTATCCCACCCCAACCTAGCAGTTTTACCGTTCCAAATAAAGGAAGATGCCAGTGACCTAAGTTTGCCAAAAAAGGGTTTACCGGGCCAGATCGGGATGTTATTGAAGAGATACAGGAGTTTGGGTATTACTACCATTTTAAGTAGGGCCACACGGCCGTATAGGGACAGAGGGAGATTAGCCCATAGGTGGAGCTTGGTCGAAAGGGTGAGAAGTAGTTTGCCGTGATTGTGTGAGTGCAGCAGCTGTCTATCTCTAGCCACCATTATTCCCAGGTATCTCACCAGCGTGGGGGCAGGCTTAAACCCTGTGATGCAAGATAGGTCGCCCGTATTAGGGGTCAAAGGAAAGATTTCAGATTTGGGGACATTGATTTTATATCCCAAGTATTCCGAGAACTTGTGTATGTCAGCCATAATGTGTTGCACATTCTCATGTGGGTCCCGGACATACAACAGTGTATCGTCCGCATACAGAGATATGATCTGGGGAGGGCCAGTCATCCTGAGTCCTCTATGCGAGTGGTGTTGACAAATATATTCCACCATTGGTTCAGTAGTGAGGGCAAACAGAATGGGGGGAAATGGGCAGCCCTGCCTGGTCCCCCTGTGCAGATGGAAAGAAGGGGACAGGGTGTTATTGGTTACGGCCTTGCCGGATGGTTGAGTATATAGCAGCCGAACGCATTTAATAAAATAGGGTCCAAGTCCAAACCTCTCGAGTACAAGGAAGAGGTATGTCCAGGAGACAGAATCAAAGGCCTTTTCGGCATCGAGGGCCACTACGGCCGCCCTTGCCTCCGGGTCTATTTGCGCCAGCACATTGAACAGTCGTCGAAGGTTTAAAGCCGTGGATCTAGTTGGTATGAAGCCAGCTTGATCAGGGTGGACCAGGATTGGCATGTACGGAAGGAGCCTGGTGGCCAGTACTTTAGCGAAGATTTTCGCATCGGTATTGATTAGGGAGAGGGGCCTGTAGGAGGCCATATCTTGTGCTGGTCTACGTGGCTTCAGAAGGACCGTGATAACTGCCTCACGCATCGAGCCCGTAAGGACACCACAATTCATGGCCTCCTCCCATACTTTCAGTAACAGTGGGGCCGATACGTCTTGAAATTCCTTGTACAGTTCGGCAGTCAGGCCATCCGAGCCAGGGGCGCGGCCACCAGATAAAGATTTAATGGCCTTGTTTAGTTTTTCAATAGTCACGGGTTGATCTAAAATGTTTCACGTTGTTTCAGTGAGTGTTGGGAGATCAAGGGAGTCTAGATATCTGAACGTGTCTTCCCTGGTTTTAACATCGTGATCAGAGTATAAAGCGGAGTAAAAATCAGCAAAAGTGGTGTTGATATCATATTCTTTATTGACCGTGACCCCAGCCGGGTCCTGAATACTAGCGATTGGATTAAGGTGCCTATCTGTTTTAAGCATGTTGGCCAGAAATCTCCCCGCCCTATTGCTCTCCACGTATCTACAGGCCACAGCCGGGGCAGCCATGTACAAAACTTCCCTATTGGCTAGTTCATTAAATTCCTTGAGGGAAGCATGTATCTTAGACAGGGTTTCCATGTTCAATGTGGCACTATATTCCGTCTGTAGTGTATCTATTGCGGCTTCAGCCACACCCAGTTCCCTCCTCACCTCTCTCAGCATACCTGTAGATTTACCCAGTATAGTACCCCGGACCCAAACTTTGAATGCCTCCCACAGGATAGCATAGGTGCTCACTGAACCCTCGTTCAACTCCAAAAACTCCTCGATTTCAGTATGTAATGCCTCACAGATATTGGGGTCCCTAAGGATTGCAGAGGGCATCCTCCACCTTTTAGCCGGAGGTGGAGAGTCACCCAGGCTGATGTCCAGTGTAATCGGGGAGTGGTCTGAGAGCGTGTGGGGGTGCATTGCACAGTCATTAATCTCAGCGGAGAGGGACGAGCTAATAAGCCAATAATCTATACGGGAGTGGGAGTCGTGAACAGATGAGTAGAAAGTGAATTTCTTCTCAAGTAGATACAACGTGCGCCATGCGTCAATTATGTTAAGTCTGTTCCATCATCTGTTTAACGGGAAGAGCCGCTTTGGACGGGGCCCGGGGGGATGTAGATGAGTGGTCCAAGGAGTGATCGAGGATCATATTGAAATCTCCGCCCCATATTATTTGCGCCTCTATCGATGTGGACATCATGTCAAGGATTGCGCGATAAAATAGCGGGTCATCAATATTAGGACCATATGTATTAATCAACAGGATTTGCCGTCCCGCCACCTCCCCCATACCAACACGTATCTACCCAAAGGGTCTATCTTACTAGCAAGATACCTGAAGCACAGCTAGGAGTGTATAAGCGTCAGGACTCCCCTGGATTGTGTTGAATATTCTGTGAAGTACCTATGTGGGCCCCACCGTGGAAGGAATTTATTGTTGATACTCCCCATCGCATGTATCTCCTGTATCAGAAGGATATGGGGATCATGGCGTGAAATGTATGCAGCAATTTTCCTTGCCTTGACTGGGTTGTTGAGACCCCGAATGTTCCAAGAAAGTAGCCGAATGTTCAACCCACCCTTAGCCTGCGCCATAGCTGTCTATCAAAGGGGGCATTTGCCAAGTATGGTGCCACTGTCTCAAGTTTTGGAAGAGTCTCGCTGAAGAACAGTCCCCTGGTTTTAACTTTATAACATCCCCAACCATGCCTGGCAGAGCACCAGGACAAACTCTTACCCGCTTCCCCTTCCAACCCCCACCCGCATCATCAACCCCAACCCGATGATGTATCCCATCAACCATAACTTGGGAAGTCTCCTGGGGGTGTGAGCTGTACTCACGTGACCGAACACCATGTGGGGGGGGCTCACGGCCCTACAACAATATATGGTGGACAGGGCCACCTCGCCGTCGACGGATTATCAAACTTATGGTAAGGCAGT
This sequence comes from Ambystoma mexicanum, assembly GCF_040938575.1. Taxonomy (NCBI): domain Eukaryota; kingdom Metazoa; phylum Chordata; class Amphibia; order Caudata; family Ambystomatidae; genus Ambystoma; species Ambystoma mexicanum. The sequence continues at coordinate 728,092,822 of NC_090925.1, forward strand.
GCAGAGCAAGTCCCTTCAGCCAGCATGGTCCTCCTGTTCCGGCACCCGCCAGGGCGGCAGGTTACGGTTAGCTTCCCGGTTCCCCGGGGGAAGGCGGATTGAGGCCTTGACATACATCATGGCCTCCGTAGGATTGTTTAAAAAGTGTGCGCGGCCTCCGTTTGGATGCGCATTTTAGCTGGGAAGACAAGCGCATATGGGATCTGGCATAGTCCCAGCTGTCTCTTGACCGGTTCATAGGATCTTCTCAGTGTCTGCACATTGGTCCAAAAGTCTGGATATATGTGTATCTTGTTTTCTTCGTAATACAAGGATCCTTTTTCTCTGGAAAGCCTCAGCATAGCGTCTCTATCTCTATAATTCAAAGTCGGGCAATCAACGTGCGGGGCGGCGCTCCAGTCTTAGGAGGGGAGGCCAGGGTGCGATGGGCCCGCTCCACGAGGAAATGATCGAAGAAAGCATCGGGGCCCAAGAGGGATTTCAGTTGGTTTTCCACATGGTGCTCCATGGAGCCCTTACCAAAGGATTCGGCTACTCCGACCAGGCGGAAATTGTTTCTCCTGGAGCGAGATTCCAAGTCCTCGCACTTGTTCAGGGTTTTCTACAGGTCTCCCTTCAACTGGGCGATATCCCGGCTATGTTGTGCTATCGAGTCCTCATTAACTCCAATCCTGTTCTCTGCCTCCGTAGTGCGGCCCATGTGTCAACTCTGTTGGGTTGCGTTGCGTCTGCCCACGCTCTGGCACCCAGTTATAGGTAGTGGTTGGCGATCGTTGGCACTTAGGAGTGTGGCGTACACCACTTATGAGTATATAAGAGAAAGGCACCAGGGCACCCACTTATGATGTTATCGGCAGGCCCCAGCGAGTGAACGCAACCGGCCCGCTGCCGTCGACAAGGTCCGACCCGGCGATCAGTCAAGGATCAATCCGCGGGGCAGTAACGGCACAGGGAACGGGAATGCAATCCCGACAAAAAGAGCAATGTTCCGTCCGGACCAGGCGTGCGTTGTATACCCAGGAGAAGGATCGAGGTCAATATCACAAAAATGAGTTCAATCAAAAAGGGCTGTTTGTAAAACCTTCTCCACAGAGCACTTGCAGTTGTTTCAAATACCTTCAGAGTCTTTGGGTTACTTGGGACTCCCTTCCCCAAACTTCAACTTGTTCAAATTTCAAACACCACAAAAGAAATATAACACAGTTGCTTTTGAAGCTTGTCGGGGTTCCCTTCCCCAAGCTTCAATCCTTTCAACACTACAAAAACAATAAGTCTCCAACTTGGTTGGGCCTCTCAGGGTTCCCTTCCCCAAGCTCAGGGCCCTTTCAATTTCAAACACCAGTTCAACTTGCCAGGATGAGCTTTTCATTTTTAACAGATTTCTTTCACACATACTTCACTTTTGGGGTACAATCGGAGACTTCCTAAACCGCCTGGTTCTTTGCTCCTCCTAGGCTTGACCACTCTGATCTGCAACCTCTCTTTATTTCTTACTCTTCTTTAGACCCTTCACCTTCAGGTGCTTCCTGCACCCCTCCTTGTTTTGGCTTCTTGCCTGTGCACACTTGCACCTTTCCTTTTCTGTTCCCTCAGTTTCTGCGTGCACTCTTGTACTTGTTTCACCCTGCCCTCTTGCACTTTCCTTTTCTTTCTTATCATGTTGCTTGCGCACCTCGCATCATTTTGCTTCCTTGTGCACTCTTGCTCTATCTGTTTCTTTCTTTTGCTTCTCCTCTATGCCTAACACACTGTCCTCTCTTTACCATGTACGTTTTGCTTTTCTCTTTATCGTACATGGTTTGCACTCTTTTAAACTCTTCACATGCCTTTCCTTTCGCTTTTCTCCTCTTCCGTGCCGCTAGCACAACTTCCTTTACTCTATTTCTTTTCTTCTGCTTATTTCTGATACGCTCTGTCCTTTGAACACTTTCAAAGCTATCCACTCTGTCGCTTTAAAATGGTCTTTCTCCCGCTCCGATTCACGCTCCCAAATTTCATCCTCTCACTCACTGGATAGGTCGCATTGACAAATGGTTCCACTGGATACACGCGGTTGAGGTCAGGGTCTCACCACCTGCCCCTCAGACAACCTTGGGACAGGCACACGTCCCAAGGGAACAAGCATTTTCTGAAACGCCTCCAGTAGGATACAGGCTGCCACGGCTCCCTAGCCACGTTGCAGCCCCTCTCAAACACCAGACCAGCATCTCGGCACACTGCTCTCCTCCAGGCTATACCTCCTGCTGCTCTCTGCTTCCTGCCTTCTCGGGTCTTCACAGCAGCCGCAGCTCACTCACTTCCTTGTGTGAAACAACAACTTGTATAGTGAAAAAAAAAAGACAAATGGAGTCCGGTGTGAGTGGTCATTCATTATTAAATGCCTGATCCTGCCTGACTCTATTAGTGGGACAACTTGAGTTCTTTCCATGGTAGGTTTCCCTTACTTTCCCCATGTTGTTTCTATGGGTAATCTTTACTTCTCCTAGTTGCCTCCTCTTTGTTGCAATATTTGTTGGAAATGGGGAGGTGGTGATGGGGTGAGATTGAAAATACCCCAAGAAGGTTGAAGGAGAGTAGGTTGGGGTATTATTAGGACTGAGGACTGGGAGAATACCATGTCTCGCCCTTGAGTATCCTCCTCCCAATCCCTCGTTACCCTCCACTCAGGTGACCCTCTCTAGCTAGCCAACCCGCAGGGTTGGGATCCAAAAGCGATGGCCCTTCCCTGACCCACCTGAATTGAAGATCCCGAGGGAGTAGGTGGAAGAATGCTGTCGGGTTTCTCACAAAGCCCATGCAGTATGGAGGAAAGTGGACTATGGATTATGAGTACTCTAGTCACTACGGTGAGCAGCTTTTTATTTTGCACACATGTTAACTCTGCATACGTCATGCTGCATTGTGAATAGTCTTCGCACTTCACACACAGACAACTCGGAATAGCCAAGAAATAGATCAAACTGCCATCGAGTTAAGAGATTTACCAATTGGGATATTTTTGCACGATCTCCTCCAAAGTCATTATGTGGCTGTAAGAGAAAAAGAGGCATGGCGCTGAATGTCCCAAACTAATATCCAGTTTGGGTGTCCATGTGTTTCTTTATCCCGGACTGGTTTATCAAGATTTCCTTGTTCAGAGCTCATCAGACATGCAAATATGTGCTCTCTGAGAGTCCCTAAGGTCAAGGAACACCATGTACTTTGTTGCTCCACTGGGTGTACCTTCACATACAGTAGCTAGCTGCAAGCGCTCCACTGGTTGGTAGAAGCCTTCTTAGATTTAGTTATTGCAAGCCAACACTATTGGCAAAGGAGAACAGATGGAATGAAGATAGAATGTGAGGAGGGACACACAGCTCGTGGGTGTTGGCTTTTGATCCACCCATTGACCTCCTGTGGCTATGCTAATCTCTATCCCAACAATGACCAGCCCCTCCCACCCATAACACGCCTTCATTGGATCTCTTTGAGCTACCTCTATCACAGAGTAACACCCAACCTTGTGCTTGTATGTGCTGCCATTGCCATTTCCAAGCAGTCTTCTGATAGTTAACAGCTTAATTGTAGCTATAAATGAGTTCCTGTTGTAATACAAAATGTGTCGCCAAGTGTGCCTTAAGTACCTTGATTTATAGGCAATATGTGTGTGCTTCTGTCTGCTCATTGCACGGTTTACCTCTTAAAACATGCATTGGCAAAGCCAAGACTTTCGGCCTGTGTATAGGTATTATACAAACATTTGCCAGTTACTGCCGTCATTAGCCCAGGTATTCACGCCATTTGCTAGCTGTTGCCATCTTATGGCAGGTAGTACCTTTTATGGCAGTTCCTGGCAAATGCCTATCCCATGCCCACACAAGACAAAACAGTTGGCTTTGCCAATGCTTGTTTTTAATTTCAGGGGCGTGCTCCTCACCATGTGGATGTGCACACAGATGATCCCCATTTCAAGTCTAGTGAATAGTTCTTCAGCCAGACGTTGACCGTAGTTGGAGTGAGTGTGATAATGATCTCTGCAGGTAGTCTATATATGGAGGTCCAAGGATTCACCTGCCATACTAGCACCCACAGCATGGCAAGGATCAGCTGAAGTCCCAAGAGACAGAAAGTCACCTTTGTCTAGGGGTATTCTTATAAAGCAAAGATTTCAGAGAAAGCCAAAGGGAGGGAACAATGAGGGGGGAACAAACGTATCTGGGGCATATGTATTCACAGCAGTGAAAGGGCACTTCGGGGTTACGGAGCAACAGTGCTAATCTCTACAGGATGTGCTGTCCTAGTCATGGTGGAGGAAACGCAAGGCAACGATGCAACGTAGACACATACATCAGTTTTCACAGTATCTTTAGTCCAGTCAAAATCCACAGGTGGGGAGTGGGGCGTTATTGTTTGACAGATGCCTAAAATTACTCTAGGAAACTCTTCAATTAAAGAAGGACTTATAAATGAGACTTTGTCAGGATGGGTTCAAGTAAATGGTGTTCCCTTTGTACTCCCGGTGCTCCCCCTGTGATTAGGTATAAGTGTCCAAAACCTATTTTAATAAGTCGTTGTCCATCCGTGGACCCTCTAGGCTACAATGAACTGTCCAAATGATAGAGGAGTCTCAATCTTAATAAGCCCTTTGTCTCCCTATGCTCTAATCAGAGTTCCAAGGATTTAGCTAAAGCAAGAGTTCCAAAAACCTACTCTTCAGAATCCATCCCTATTCTAATGCAAAAAACAGTCTTGCTCCTTCGTGCTCTCTTAATTTCAGACCGGCCCCTCCTGGACCCTGGTGTTATTCAGACTTTGCAACTGGTCCTTCTTCTGGACCTTGCCTCAATGCAGCACTCCTAGCATGTCTCTCTCTTAGGCTTTGGATTTCAAGATTCACAGAAGGCCTCTTTCCTAGTCCTTAAGGTTTGGGATTCCCCACAGGTCTCTCCCAAGACGTTGATTCTAGAGTTTGCAACTGGTCTCTTCCTAAATCTTTGGTTTCAGGCTTCCCATCATGGCTCTTCCCAGTCCTGGGTGTAGGCTGCACAGGAGGCTTCCTTCATAGGCCTTGGGTTTCAGGATTTGCAGTAGGCCTCCTTTCCAGCCATACTGCAAGTAGCAGGCCTTCCAGCCTCCTTCTTTCCGGCAGACTCCCCTTGTAGCAAGGGAGCATCATCAGGTATGTTTGCCTCTTGCAGGTCCAGGAACCACAACACATTTCCAAAGCCCTTTAATGCCCCTGAGGCTGTGGGGTATTTTCTAAGGCCAATTCTGATGGGTTCTTTCCCCTGGTCTCTTGTATTTCCCCCTGGGATAGGCTATTCCACTTATGGCTATTCATTTCCCTGATCTGATTATTGGTTGAGGACAGTGATTGGTTCACGAGGCTTCTATTAGGGTTTGATTTTACACTCCAGTTTGTAAGCGTTTGACACATGCACCACCAATTTGTGATTCAATAATTATGGGTCTGCAGCCTTTGTCTCTCCAGATGTGTTGTGTTGTACAGGGATGGAGACTTTTTCTGCAGCAGTGTTGCTGCTGCTATTGCCTATCCTAATAGGTCAACCACTGCTACCTAGCTGATAAACAACTCAAGGTTTGGGAACACACAATTCCAGACAGATGTGTGAGGATGACCATATTTAGCACCGTTTATGTCTTTGGAGAGGCGACTGGAATGCAAGAGCTTTAGAAGACATTTTAACGCCTTTATTGTAGGCGCAAACCCCCGAAACTGCAAAAAAGTCACACTTCATAACCTGATTTCAAATCCTAATGATCCATCAACAGTCTTCGCGGTGTTGCAGATATGATCATATTGCATTTGCACATCATATTGGGATGGGCGTGTTAGTGTTTAATTAGGGGTGACCTCTCTGTCTCATTGGGTGGATTTCGTTTTGCTGATATAGTTTTGCTGTTTATCGTTGGATCAATCGCTACCACCATGATCATTTTTCATCTGCACGTTATGGCACTAGAACAGATGACCTGCAAGATACCCTCTTTTGGAATTCTGAACTAGAAATGAAACAGATGTGAGTCGAACACATGAGCCTTGACCAAGAAGGGTAACGAACACAAGAAGACCTAATGGTCGCCACATAACAGACTGTTGTTATACAAAAATTAACCCCTAAAGAATTTCCTGGAATTGCGAGAATCGATAAAGGAAAGAAACATGTTGGGTAGTGTGGATTGTAGAATGAAAGGATGTATGATTGACATAAGTGTGAATGAGTAGAACACTGCAATGGGGAATCTAGAATACCCAGTGAAGACAGTAGAGGACACAAAAAGTAAATTAAAAACTGAAACACTTGTCCTCTACTGATGAACTATTTAACAGCAGAGATAGGTATGAGATAACAGAGTGTTATGTAGGTTTTGTCTGTGGTCAACGATGCCAAAAATTGTGGCAAATGTGCAATAATTGAATCTAGACAAAAGTGCAATATTTTGTATTCGAAATAATTATGAATGTATTTTTAGTGATGTTTTTATTGAGGATAAATTGATATTTTTGATACAAAAACTGTTTGGAACAAGTATGTTGTAATCTAATGAGCATGCAAGACTAAGTCAGAAGAAGATGCTGGAGAAGCAAGGGACCCTTTAAGCATTAGTGTGGTATGTTCAGTCCTTGACGTTTTGAGGGTTGTCTTAAAGAGGTCCAGATAAACATTCCCTCTAGTCTCTCAAAGTTGTATACATTGTGTTGTACTACAACACTCATCAGTCCTAGCCAACCTCATCAATAGTTTGCAATAGTGGATGTCATAGACCAAAACATCTGAAGAGCCACTGGTTGCAGTCCCCTGCCCTGGATTGAACTTGGTGGTCACGCAGCGCTCCGCCGTCTACTCTGCTTGGTGAAACATGTTGCCCAGTTTAGGTGTAGCTGCTGAAATAAGTGGCTGGTTCTATTCTGGTCTATTCTGGTCTATGCGCTGGTCCACTACCTTGTGTTGTGTTCTGGAAAATCTATCTCCCAAGTGTCAGACTGCACAGGGTTGTTCTTGCAGCAAAGCTATTGAGGCATGTGTGTGTGTGCTTTCGAACCTGTGCTCTAGGTGCAAGGGAGGTACGCCTTTCCCCAGCCAGTGGGCTGCTTAGGAATGTAGCCTGCTGAAATGGTGGAGGCCGACAGTAGCGACATACGCTCCGAAAAAAAAAAATGAATACCATTTCTCTGTGGGGGGGGGGGGGGGTAAGGCTCCAGTGAGACCCTCTCCAATCACCATCTAGGGCACCTCAGTCCCTAGGCCTCACTTCCCACACATGTTAAGATGGCAATTCATGACGCCAGTTTTCCATAATCTAGCAGAAGTCTAAAGACAGGCTGTATCGTCCTGAATTTGACAGGGTATTTTAAGTGCCTTTAGTACACTCCTAGTGCCATAGAGCACCCTTTGACTGATAGCCCTCTTCTCTGGTTAAGTACAAGAATGGCCTTTTTACCACCAAACCGGGTGGATTTTCAGCCTGCAGTCATTCTTCCCCCCCGCCTCCCGCCCACACCCCTGCCCAGCCAAGGGTGATGCTATACAACACGAACCCTCTACAGGCTCATAATCTCCAGGGGATTTCCTCATCCCCAGGGTCTGGGAGTCTTCAACAGTGCCTCCTTCTGCTTTGGCATGCTCAGGATTTGGGATATTTCCCCAAAGAGCCACGGGCAAGGGCCGTAGTCAGCATGACCCAAGACTGAACTATGACCCCAGACTGAACTACCATTTTCAGTCCGTGCGGCTTCCTCTCTCTACTCCTCGTCACCCCTCCTTTCCTCTCTCTTTCCAATCTCCTCCGTTTGTTTCCTTGCTTCCTTGTTCCCTTCTCCATCTCCAACCTGTCTATTGCTCTCCTCTTCCTTCCTTTCTGTATCCAATCTTCATCTGATGTCTTGCCTCCTCTCTCCTCTGACTCCCACTCCAGCGCTTCGCTCCTGTTCTCTTGCATTCTTGGAACACTGTCCTTACTCCCACTCTGCATGCTTGGCTCTGGAGCTTTTTGTAATGCAGCGCCAGAGTAATTGGTGATGCTTTGTCTGGGGATTCGTGTTAAGCGCCAGGCCATCTTTGTGATTGGTTGGTGTGGGCTACTCTCGCCTCTACCTCAGTTGTCCGGGCTAACGGTTTCAGAATTCCCAGGTGTGTCTTCTGTTTCCTCTCAATCAATATTCACAGGCCCTTGTCTCTGTGGGCTGAAAGCTTAAAATGGGTTGCCACCATCTTGGGATAAGGTGTTTCTAAGATGGTGGTTGCCTGACCAGGCTTTATCTTCCTTGCAGCGTCCCACCTGTGTGCCCTCTCCTTATCCTTCGGGCCTTCAGGGCTCCCAAATGAGTCTGTTCATGAGCCTTCCGTTCGACTCACACTGCAGGTTAGTATATGAGTGATCTGTGAGTTCTCTCATGGTCCAGAAGATCTAATGAATCTCTCACCCAATAATGACTGCTCGATCGATGATTTGTGGACCCCTCCTATTAATGCCTTGCTTCTCCCTTTTCTGGTTCTGCCTCTCTGGGCTTTGGTGTGACCATTCTAAGCAGGCTGGGGACAAAGGGGCCTCCTCTAGGGTCTACATCGTGGAGGAGGCAGCATTGCAAGGCCCCCAGAGTCTCCTGGACGCCACCCCCTCCCACATGGAACATTGTCACACAGGTAAGACCACTTTCACAGGGATATCCGAAGTCAAGTCCGGCTCATATTTATTGCGTTTGCCTGGGAATAACCATGCACATTTGAATGCGATGCCTGTCACAGATTGTGTAGTGAGCAACATTTTTGAATAAATGCAACCATTTGATTGGTGCATTGGATGCGATCTCTGCAACATCTGCGCAATTAGCAGAAGGTCTAGTTGGTATACACGGTATCCAGTCTTTCCAGCGAATTCATTTCCTATGAATATATTTCCATCGAAATGCATCTTGACTGAATGAATTTCAATGGATTTCGATGGATGGATGGGTTGAGGAAAGGGTTCATTTTTAATTTTTGAAAATGGGAGTTTGAGAGGGGTTACGGGGGGGAGGACCCATTGGGGTTGGGGGGGGGGTCTGCCCCCCCAATAAAAAATAAATATCACAAGTTATAGGGAGCTGTCAGTGCTGAAATATATTTAAAATGTCAGCACTGGATAGGGGTTACATTTTTAAAGTGGGGGTTAGGGGGAAGACACCTGAGGGTAGAGGGGGGGTTTGTGGGGGACCCCCAATAAACAATAAATTCCCCAAGTTACAGGGAGCTGTCCAGTGTTAAAAATATAGATTTCAGCACTTGGACAGCTCCCTGTAACTTTGTTTCATCGAATTTCCATGCAAAAAAATGTGAAGTGTTTATATAACGAAACCCTATTCGATGAAACGGTTTCGATGCATAAACACTTTACACTTTATGTATGGGAATTCGATGAAACACTTTTCGTTAGTTGAAATTCGATGGTACTTACCTTCGATGGTAAATATTCGATGGAAAGACCATAAACCGTATACATTTAGAAACGTTGGACTTAGAAGGAGATGTGGATCTGAATATGGGCTTGGTGGTGGGGGGAGCCATGCTGTAACCTGCATCCATCTACCATCCTCCTGACAATGAAGCTCTTCTTGCTGATCACGCAAACCAGACCAAATACTCTGCTCAATCTCCTTGACTCAGCAAGACTAGTCTTGTTCAAAGCCCTGGCTATAGTGCCCTGCAAAACCTACGCTGGACCCAATTGCTGCATTGACACTGACCACAAGGAGGCAAGGCCACCTGCACTGTGGCAGACCTGCTGCTGCTTATACTTACAAGCAACTAAGTGCATTCACCTGAAGTGCAGTCACTGGATCCCTCATGCGGCTGTCTGGCACCGGATCTGTGCTTCCCTTGGCCCAGGCTAGTCTGTAGTGCACTCTTTTTCCAGCACTTTGCCTTCATTGGATCAGCGCTATGCCTTCTGACTGAAGATCCACCTGAAACTGCTCCCCAAAGCCATTGCAAACTCGGCACTTTCAGCAACACCACGTCTGCAACCTATGACTCCAATCAGAGCCGAGCATCTATCAACTCGAGGCAGGAACACCTGACGATCACAAACCACAAGGATTTGGCAGTCCTTGTGGAGGCCACTACAGGACCTCGCTGACTGTAAGGAACCCAGACGCATGACAGTTTGTCTGGAGTGGACGGAGTCCTTCCGATCCCAGGTCCTAGTTACACCATTTTAACTGTGCAGCATCATGAGCTTGTTCTGATGATTAATCAGAATCCTGTCCATCTCCTGTACTTAAGTTTAAGGAGCCCTGCACCACAATTAACGATTACTTCTGCAGTATCCCCAGGGTGCCTTCAGACAACAGTGACTATGCTGAGCTGTGATGAATTTAAAACTGCAAATGACCCAGCGGTTGACACTAATCCTGATGCTTAGGTGACAGTGAACTCTTCCAACTTTGATTATGTGCCTTTTAGCCATTTAGGTTGCCCTTTAATGTACATAAAGACTTACCAACGTGCCAAAGATACGATGATTAATCACAATATTAGCACGTTAACCCATATTCCTGTCCATTCAGACCGAGAGCTTGGCCTTCTCAAACATGGCTGCCAATAGGTAACCCAAGGAAAGCCTGGGTACACCCCTCTCATGCGTATATCCATAGTCTGTTTGGGGGCACTGTGTTGGCTCCTGACTGAGTGAAACTGGCAAACCCATTCCACTCATGGCTATTTTACAATAAAAGGGTAGAGCATGACTTTGTCGTTTGTGTCTTCTGCAAAGGGGGAGTGGCTCTGGGAGGCCGCTTTTCTTTACAGCGGGAATGGTGGCTCTCTGCAAATATGGCCCTCTGACCCTTTGTCGGTGTTTCTTGAAGCCAGTTTAGGTGAGTGGTTATTGATCTATGCCATTGGTGATATTAGTTTGCGTTCTTTAGAAAAACTAGAAGGGTTTCTTGCTGGGGTGTTCTTCTGAAAATGATATGAACCCAGAAATGGCGCTTCATCGTTTCGGAAGCAAGGTTGGCTGAGGTTTCACAGGTTGATGGGTTTGTCTTAAGCGTTGTCATTAAGGCGGTGATGCAGTGCTTACTCTGCTTCCCAGTCAGCGTCCTTCCTAGGAATGCACAGATGGTGAACTGTGGCCTAGAACAGGTGGCTCCTGCTGCCATAAGCTCAAGAAGATATAGAGACAGGTGAGCACAGAGAAGCAGCGCCAGTCTGATGCCGACCTTGCCCTCTAGTGGAGTGTGGAGGGGGAGCCTGCATGAGGAAAATGTGCATATCGGGCCCCCCTTCAAGCCAGGGTGTAGCTTGGGACCTTATGCAAAACTGAGGGAGCCTATCAGATACTCTCCCTCCCTCAGACAGCTGTGCTGCCAAGAGCTCCCAAGGTATCCATTCCATCACTAACCTTGTGTGTCGGGTATCTCATAGCGCCCCATGACCTCCACCATGGTCTATGAAATCTGACATGTAGGCAGAAGAGGAAAACTTTCTTAGCATTGGAAATGTCTCTCAAAGCCGAGGGTCACAGGGCTTTGCAAACCGCATGTAACCACAAGCAAGTGCCGGATGATTGTGGAACATATCCTGCGGGATGCACTGTGAGTTCTCCCTGCACTGAGACAGGGGAGATCGCAGTCCTTTCAATGAGCCGGGAGATCACACGGACCAATGAAGTCAGCAGGGGCATACCCGGGTAGCACCATGATGGAGTCGGGCGGCCGGGAAGGAAGATGTGCCTGGCTCCAAGACTGCAGACAGCCCTTACATCCCCTCAATGTGCAGAGCTGCAGCAGGGTCCGCAGCACAAGGGAACACAAATCGGGTAGTTGTAGTTTACACAGGTCCCCAAGGTCCACTTCATTTTAGCACACGCCTGCCACATGTCTCCTGCCCATGAGCCCAATTACACCCCAAGTAGAGTATAAGAGAGCCAACCAGGTTGTTATATAGGAGATTGGAGACTGTTCGGGAATACAGAGAGAGGCAACATAGAGCAAGGCAGCGGAGAGGAGGGAGAAACCAGAGTACAGCATGGGATAGATGATGAAAACCAGGATGAGAAATATAGAAAGAGATGGGAAGGAGAGGTGAAACATTGAGTCAATTAACTATACTGCCAATGAATACAATTATATGTGTGGTCTGTACATACAATTCCACCTCTTAGTTTGACAACAAATTCATAGAAGTCAAAAACATATTACAATCGACCTCCATGTTTCTACTTATGTCTCCATTGACTTCCCTACCACCAGCACTGCTCTTAAATAACTCCACTGCCACCATGTGGCTCCCCTTGTGACGTCCCTACTGCCTCTATGCCTCATACCCTTGCCACTTGTCTATTGTCGCCTCACTGGTGTGCCTGAGTATCATCCAGGGATAATGAGGTAAGGGTTTATACCATTCTGCTGGTTCACGACCGCCTTCTCTCTGAAGATTGCAATCTCATTTATTGGCCCAACCAAGAAAGTTAATTAGTGGGTGTCTGTAGTGGAGTTACTAGGCTTTAAAGCCACGCTGTCACAGGCATCCGTCGCATTCCCCTAGGCCTCGGTGGATGTGCACACAAACTCCTGGGGAACATTGTATTAAAATACTATACATTCCACTGCATAATTGGCATGCTTTCTTATGGAACATCGTCTGTGATTAGCCACACATCTCCAGCGATTAAAGAACACTAATCATGAAGTAATGCGAATAGAGACGCATGCAGGTGGCTCTTCATCCACAACCACGGGAACAGTAGCATTAATGCACCGTGTACTGAGTTTATAAGGGGCCACATCCTGATCAGTAATTCAGGCCTCTGTCATTTGTATCACAGAAGGGCTGAGGATTTACTCCAGCGTTGACATCACCCCCATCATTGTTATTTGGCGATTCAGGCTAGATGACATCTTCCACCCTATGACATCGGTTTATGGGCTCATTTTTAGCCACCCTTCGATGACCGAAACGTATGTCATTTTATACATTTTTTTATTTCATAGTTTATACAAACTTTTGAAATATAAAACTCAAACACAACTACTCTCAATATAAACTAATTCTAAAACTACGTTTTTTGCAGATAGTCTTAGAAAAAAATGAACTGTAAGGTGTAAGAGTAAAATAACACAAAGTCCAGCGCTCTAGCCGTCAGTTCTCAACTGCTGCCAAATAAGTTCGCTTTCATTTCTTTACAGCTGGCACTGACTCGAGCATCTTTTGCAGTTGTTCTAAAAACCTCATTAGTGCTAACGACAGTGATTTACACTCACTGTTATGCATTTGCCTCCACCAATCCTCTTATGTTATAAATCAGACATTTATCCAGTTCTTTCCTTAGGAATTTCTCACGTTGGTCCTTAGATTATCACAAGAAAGAACTAAATGTTTTAAGTTGTCCTCCTCTATTGAGCAGAATCTCCAATTTGTATTTCCCCACAGGATCATTCATCTGTGCCTCAGAATTTCTTAGGTTTCGAAGATATTAAGTCGAAATTTCAAGTAAAGTCTTCTTAGACGCTTACATGGTGCGATAATCATATATTTTGGAAGGGTGTTGAGGCTTTTAGCTTCGATTGGTGAATTTTTCATAGATTTATGATTTGATCTTCGTCCCCAATTTCAATCCAATCAAGTTCCAGCAACTTTTTCTTTACTGCATTTGGGTTATTCCATAGTGTTGTTTCATCTGTGCCTAACTGGGTCAAGATGTCTTTGCATTGTTGCCTCCATTCTAACAATGCAGTTTTCCTTTGTAGTTTCTGCTCGAGTAGCATTTCAAAGGGTGGTAGATCAGCTTCTTCATTGGTCTTTCTAAATAATGCTAGCTTGCTCCATATTAGTCTAGCATTTAGTGTAGAGATTCCCACTTCATACAGTATGCATGCAGTTGGACAACTTTGAGGGATCTGGAGGATTCGCTTCCAAAAGGAGCCCTCACATCTTGACCAGATCTTTGAGTCGCACCCAAACATATTTTCGGCTCCGTATGTTAGTATAGGAGTAACCTTTCTTTGGTAAAATGTTCTTATCGGAACATGAGAGAATTTTCTGTATTTTTTTTTGCAGTATTATACCCTGCAATGTTAATTGTTTGCAGTTGCTTAGACGTTTTTTCTTCATTGGTTCATCATTTATGCTGGAATTTATTATTGTTCCTAGGTATCGTGTATGTGGAACTTTATTCAGATTCTTCATTCCAAGAGCCCAACTTGACCTATTCCTACTTGATGACCTTCCTCGTTTGTTTTCAAGCACTAGAATTTCTGATTTTGCTACATTATTATCTAATCTATTTCGTCAAATGAGCAAGCATCAAGCTTGCAAAGACTTTCCTCACCACATCCAGAAGGGCAATTGGCCGATAATTTGCAGGGTCGGTGCGGATACCCTTTTTAAATATCGGTACTATGATACTAGATTTCCAGGTTGATGGAATACGTCCCTCTTTGATTATATTTTGAAATAGGATATCGCAGAATTCAGTCCACTCGACGATGTTGTTTGTCAGATCGGCGTTCGAAAGGCCATCTGGCCCAGCTGCTCTGGAGGAGCTACTTTTTTAAATACATGAACGAATGTCATCTCGGTCAATGTTAAGCTCCCATGGTTCACTTGTTTGCAGATTCGGGCAGGTTGACTTTTTCACTTTTTTAAATAAGTGTGTGAAGTGTCTCTCCCACTCTTTTTCAGTTACCGTATTTGTTAGTACTGCATTTCCTGGATTTGTGACTCATTTATTATTGTTCAAAAACCTCTTGAATTTCTGTGATTTAGCATAGTCTGCATTATCTCTGCATCTCTCTGTTCGAGTGTTGCTCTGTGCGCTTTGCACCAGTTATTGAATCTGTTTTTCACTTTCCTTATCGTACACTTACAGTCAACCTCTCTAGAGGCAAAAATTCTTCTTAGGTCCTTCCTGAGCTCTTTTTTTTTTTTTTTTGTGCGACTTCAGGATCATATTGGTGCTTTTGGTAGATTTATTTTGGGCATTCTTTTTTGTTTTATAAATTTCAAAGAAATGATGGTATTCTATCGCATCTATTTGGCTTTCCTCATATTTTGGTTTCATGATTTCTGTTACTGCTATGATGTCGTTATTTCTTAATCATAGTCTGTTGTGGCCAGGTTCAACAGCAATGTGTTCGTTCCATTGTTTACGTTGTAGAAGTTTTTTCTTCTGCCACTCCATACACACTACATTATGGTCACTTTGCTTGGTCTTTGTGACTTTGAGGAGTATGATTTCTCGTGCCAGTGCTTCAGATGCGAAAATATAATCTATTATAGATTTTTGGGGGCCTCTTTCCCAGGTCGGCTTCGGTGGAATGTCTCCCCTTATAGTACCATTCAACATTGCTAGATTTCTGTTCGTCATTTCTTCAAGCCATCTTTCACTTTTAGACCTCTCATTGTGATTGACCACTGCTTTTAATTGTTCCACTTCTATCAACTTCATGTTGAAATCTCCACATAATAGAATCTGAGCATTTGGATCCCTTATTAAGATGTTATCAATAGAATCTAGGAGATCATCCTCAAATTTTTGATGGGTCAACGGAGTTGTGTTCCAGTAGACATTTAGCAGATGAATAGCTTCCGAAGTGGTCATCGAATGCTCTACTGGTTCGAGACATGCCATCTGGAGGTAAGGAGAAATGATCTCAGATGACTTAATTCGTAATCCACAGTTTCTTTTGACGAGGATTAGTTGGCCCGACATTGGGCAAACTTTTTTTTATGGTAGCTGGATTTATGGCGACATCAAAGCCCTCAACACATGGAGTTCTTGCTAACCATGTTTCCTGCAAACATATTATGTCGGCCGTCACTAGGATTTCTGGGAGGGACTTAAGAAGATGCGAAAACACACTCTTGTGTTCCAAGTGGCGAGCACGACATTACTCGGGTAGTCTTGTCATTAACTCTTTGATGAAGTATTTAAGGTTTTCTGCTATCCATGCCCAGTTATTTATTTAGTCTTCTATTGGTTGCCCTTCCTCTTTTGTTGCCGAGTCTATTTTTCTGCTCAATGTGTTCTCTACAGTTATTTTTATTTTATTTTGCCTTATTTCCTTGGTTGAAATCGAGGATTGAAGGACCACTTCCCCAGAGATTGCTTTAGCATTCAGCAGATCTCCTCTTCATCAGTGGTGCATTGATGGGCGTTTTTGCCTTTCCATTTTTATTTGGAGAATTTGGCAAATTTGGTTTCATGGATTTTGGAGGCTCCTTATTCGCCAGGGCATTGTCTATCTCATATACTTGGTATCCAGCATCTAGCAACTGTCTCTCGCACATCATCACTGCTTGAACATCTTTCTTGTCACCAATATGTAGCAGGACACATTTTTGATTCATGTCGGCGATAATCTCGACACGATCGATTCTCGAGCTTTATGGGTTCTCAGAACAGGAATTGATTGAAATAACTGTAATATGGTGTATCTATTCAACGCTGCATCATTTTATTCTGCACTTAATTCTTTCAACCAAAATTCTGTATGGCTGTAGCACAAATGAGGTGTTCGAAGTCGAGGGGGGAATTGTTCATGGCCTGCGGGGCTACCTCCTTTATCTTTTCCGCATATGCCTCGTTTCCAGTCTTGTGGACCTTCAACTTGTCTTTTCGAGGTTCGTCACAAGTGCTACTTTGGGGCTGAGCTTCAATTAGCATTTTTGAGCTTTCTTTGGCTTTACATAACTTAGCTTCCATATTCAGCAAACTTATCCCACGTTTTTCTTCTAAAGTGCGGAAGGTTTGGCTTTCCACCACCTTCTCACAATCACACAGATTTTTATTACAGACTTTTTTTTGGCGTTAAGGGCCACGAGATTACTCTTTTCTTCGTCACGTTCTCCACTCTTCCAGACTCTCTTTTGCGGTAGCGACGATGTAAGATTCTGTCCGCAGTCATGTTCTGGCAAACTAGATTTTATCTCCTTTATCTGCTTTATAGGGATCAAATTATCCTCCTCTGCTTCATCTTCTACGGGGCTACTGTAGGTCGACATATTCAGCAGCTCCTCGGTCTCATCCTCTTCATCTTCGATCACTAGAGTGACTGTATTCTCCTTCATCGGTCCACCGACATTTGCTCTACTATCAATTGAATCAATACTAGTGGGTTCTGCTATAACTCCCCTATCTTTATTTTTCATATGCTCTGTTATTCACAGTAATGTCCAGAGCTTTAATATTTCTAAAGAAGTTTGCTAAGTTTTTATTCTTTTGCGATTGCAAGTTTTTATTTTTTTTATTTTTTGCATTTACCTTGCTTTATTTCAATGTTCAAGCTTTTATTTGTTTTTGGAGGTCCTGGTAGCGTTTTGGGTTTTTCAAATATGTGAAACCATTCTCCATCTTTCTTATTTGTCACAGGTGTTGCGGGCTTATTCTCCGATGTCACTGTTTGAGGTTCACTAAATTCTGGTCCGTCTATGTGGTCAGCCATCAGATGTTGGGCCATTTCCTGCTCTTTTGCAATTGTCGGAACATCCAATGGCTCTTCAATTGCGGGCAAATTGCGCTGTTCGCTTAGCCCGACAGATCTCGCTATCTGTACCCCTTCATCCTTATCATTCTCTGTCGCTGGACTCTTTGGCGGGGTTGATTGTTAGTTCTTTCTCATAGCAGCAATTCCGTTGCAGATTTTTCTTTGATGTCTCAGCCGTCTCAGCAGAATGCTGTTTTTTTGTTTGGAGACTTTGTGTGTTGTCAAGAGATTCCAGGTCAATCACTATTTCAGTGGAGTGCTGATTTTTGGCTCGAGTTTGTTTTAGGTCGACTGCATCCCTTCCGTCTCGTTCTTTTTGCAGTAGAAGGAGAGCTTGTCTCTTAACTTCAGCTAGGAGTCTTTTGTCTTCCGAGTTTTTTAGTGACTTCTTCAATGCTATTAAGGAGATGTCATTGCCTCTTCTGGTCATCGCAATTTGTGACATCATCGCCACCAGATCTGCTTCCAGTTTTACAATTTTGGAATTTAGAAGAGCGATCAGAGTTGTTTGATCCCGAAAGTTCGCATTTGAATTCTCATACAATTTAGTCAGTGGAGCCACTGCTATCACGGTCGCAGACATCAAGATTGGGCTTAGGTCAGAGATTATATTCTGTAATAGATCAGATGTTGTTTGATGACTTCAATAGTGAGTTTGTTATGCCCTGTTGGCTTCTGTTTCTGTTTACTGGAGAGCTGTCTTCATCATATGAGTCAGAGGGGGAGGACGACTCAACCTCTTCTCGATCTTTCTGGGGCGTTAGATTTCCGCACACCTTTTCACTTCCATTTGTACTTGTTTTATGCCAACCTTTGAAGCGTTTGTTGGCGCCACACGCCTCATTATCTGAACTTGCTGCATGCCTAGCCCTTTTCTTGGAGGCCAGAGTCTCATCATTTCGTGCGTCAAAGGATGGCGAGTTCAGTTCTAGACTCATCACTTCGCTAATGCACTTATTCCTGTGGTGTGACCACACTGATTGTGGTGTAGTTCTTCCACAAGAAATCGAATGAGATACTCTCATAGGTTGCGTTAGCTTAGAATTGAGAGCTGCCAGGTCTTTTATCACTTGGTCAGCAATCACTAATGAGTCTCGACAGCAGGGTGGCTGAGGATGGTATAGTACCTAATTTCCATCTTTCCAGGCGTCTACGTGTTTCCAAACGTCATCGGTTCCTTTTGTCGCAGAAGCTGATCTTGAAGCCTCCAATTCCAGCACCTGACGTTGGATATCTGCCGGCACCACACCAGCTTTTGATATCTGTTCTTCGTTTCTTAAATTAATAGTTAGTTTTTTTGTTTGATCAGGCTTATGCATCGTGGCGACCCTTGACCATGCCAGTATTTTTAGTGGGGCGACTGGCCTTCTCGTCTTTGCAGTATCCCACAATTGGCTCAAGGATCCCACAATTGGTGTTTAACTCCTTGGGTTTGTGTGAGAGGCTATTAAATATTCGACAAGCAGCCTGTCACCCCCTGCTTCATTGTCAATTTTATTAATCTTAATGTTTTGGGTACAACCACTATTTTTCATTTTTAGTCCTTTTGGTGATGTCAACAGTTCTACGTCTGCCTCATTATTGCAGACCGTGCTCACTTTCTCAGTTTGTTGACTTTGATCACTATGGAATGCTTGATTTTGGCGAGACTCAAGGGCCGTGTTCACGCGCACCTCAGAAATACAGATTCCGTTGTTACGTTGCGTGCTCCACGGCAATGTCCTGGTATTTCCTAGCGTTCGTTCACTCCTATTGGGAGGAGTCACAGAGCGATAAAGTATAGGTTGGCAGTGAATCACAACGGAACACGTGATTTCCGACGGGTACGCTGCGCGGCCCGATCCGAGCAGCGCCTTAGCCTCTGCTGCAGACTCGCCAGATGGGCAAGACGGACGCCCCATCTGCACAGGTACACTCGCACCCCTCTCCTTTCCCTCCTCCTCTCCTTCTCTCTCGTCTTCATCGTCCTCCTCATTAATCTCTACAACCACTCGCTCAGATGAAACGTCACTCACCTGTGATTGCCGGCGTTAGGGGCATTCAGACTCACGGCAAGATTAACAGCGTGGGGTATTTTCCGTCCTTCTTCGCCCTGCATCTTCTTGCCTGCTCGGCCGTTCAAAGTCTGATTATAGGGCGTGGCTTTCCTTAACCCCCGTTTTACCTGTGCGTGAGTGTTTGCGGGGATTCCAGTCCTCATACTTGGCACTATACAGGCGAAATCAAATATCAAGTGCACCCCAACGCGCGCAGCTGTTTAATGTTTAATGCTCAGTGTTCACCACGGCCCACAGGGAACACAGGAAACACACTCCGCTACCCTCCGCGTAGTACAGGGATTTTTATGGTTAGGCTCCACCTTCCTTCAGCAGCAGTGGCAAACGGACTGCTCCACAGGTAACAGGAAACACACTCCTGCACACTCCGTGTCGTTTTTATTGAATAAGCATATTGCTATTTGATTTCTGTTTGATACACTGATTTAGAATGGAAATAGGTGGAAGGAATTGGTCAAATGCATGAATATGGCTGGGTTCTTGAATAACCCAATGTACAGAAATGTTTCGTAATGTGTGTATGAATGAATGATGAATGAATGGTGGAATATATATGTAGATGTCAAAATATCTTTTCATTTAGGTCATATGGTGCATGAATTAATACTGTAAACATTGTATATAAATAAATATATTTTGTTATATTGACAAGATTGACACTCTCTAAGAAAGGTTTCAATCTCATTTGCCAAGGTCCACTCTATTATTGTTTGATGTGATTAGCCTGGTGGACCTGCGGCTTAACAGGCACCCTTATTTTTGAAACTATTTGTCCTTTCTCCACAATATCTTCTAGGTCCACTGTAAAACTGCTATGTTTTCATGTTTGTCATCCCAACCGGTGATTCACAGATAGTTTCATGTATTCTTCAAAAATAATTTTTCCTGTGCTTCGGTTAACGTTTTTGGAGAGAAGGTCCTAAGATGTCAAAGCAAACATTATTTGTAAGTCGTAATACGTCCAAGCATAACAATTTGGGAATAAATTAGAACCACGAGTTGGGTAAGAAGACTTCTACTTTCTCCTGTAACTCCTGTTTATGAAGTCTGAGAAAGATGTATGTCTTTACTTCTTCTGCATTCACTTTGCCATACATTCAATTTGTCACCTATTGTCAGGGCGCCGGCTTACCTGCTGCGCTATGTCTTTCCTTTGTGGTGGTGGTGGGGCGGCGTGTGGCAGTGTGATGGCCCCAGGACATGGGGACCACCATGGTACGTGGACAGCATAGGCAAGGGGTACCAGCGGCACAGTTCCAAGCATGGTTGGGTGAGTAGCATGGGCCATTGCCCATGGCAACCCGAACGCCATGCCGGAGCCTCGGTCTGAGGCCCGGCAACTTCAAAAAGGGCCCAGGATTACCACCAAGTGCGTCATAATTCCTCTTGCTCCCTGGGGTAGACCCTGACTTCGTTGGCAGCTCCTGTGGTGCCTTCTTCCCTGTTCCTGGTCCCTCCTCTCTTGTGGGACACTATGGCTCTTGTCTGCTGCTCCCTGCTCTGGCCTGGTTCCCTTCTGCTTACTAAATCTTACTGCGCCATCCACGTCCAATGTTCGCACTGCCTGACAATACAGTAATATGTGGATGGTCCCTTATAGGGTTACCTCCCTTTTGGTGGATGAAGTTTTTCCTCTCAGATTAGTAACAGGGAGCGGTTTTCTACACTGCTCATACCTGGGACTAAACCAGACATCAACATCGTCCAGCTACACTGGATTTCCAGAAGACCCGGACAACGGGTACGCGGGTCACAGGTATGCGGGTCACAGGTACGCGGGAATAATGCAGGGCGCACCTTCACACCTATACCTCTTCATACTTTTACTACTTCTGGCTTTCACTTCTAACATTCACTGCGTCCTCAGAGGAGGCGACCCTTTGTACTACCTTCTATTCTAACCCATATTCTTCCCCCTAACCACTCCTTGGCCCACCCGCTAGTCCTACCACATCCATTGCCAACTTGATAATGTGAGGATGCAGACGAATGTAAGAAGAAGTAAACGTGCATAGAATGTAATGTCTGATGCAGCGAATATAGAAGAAGTAAGTGTAGAAGACGCTTTTTAGGCAAAGTAAAGGGGGGAACCGTCTGAGAAGAAAGAGGACGGCAACGTAGGGAATTGGATTTGTAAATGTCCCCGTCAGGCCACTATGAGGCGAGGTTGGATGACGGGAGACATGCAAGGAAAATAAAAAGACCATCAGCAAGTTGAAGAATATCTCTAAACTGGAAGTCATATTGTAGTCACACTTCACTCTGTTGGGATTTTTGATGTCTTTGCTTTTATTTTGTTCTTTTTTTTAAAAACGTTCTCTTTGCTTAAAATATCAAAAAATGCCTAACTGAAGCACTGAATCTGCAAATTATGTGAGAGTAAACAACGCCTAATGGCATTGTGCTGACACAGCAATTCTATATGCTCCTCACACAAGCGATTTTATAAGAAAGCTGTCCAACCGATTGGCTTTGGTAAGACTTAATTTTGTTTTCCTCTAGCTCGCCACATAGCCATTGCCCTTGTAGTGTTGATTTGAAGGACAGGTTCTCTTGATGGACTGAGAGGTCCCTATTGACTCCAAAACTCAGCAGTCAGTACAATCTGTGCTGCCCGACCCTAGAGGAGTGGGTATGTGTAAACAGTGGCAAGTGCCTCTGGCCCCACCTGGGGCTTAACTGGGAAAAGTCAGATATCACCACACTTCCTTTTCAAACACTACCAAAGAACAAAGAAACAGCTGATTAAAATTGTTGTGTGTTCTTTCTAACTCTCTCCCTCTTCTTTCCCCCCTCTTTCCTCATGTCTTTCACCCTTTTTTCATCTCTTCTTGCAACCTGCCGTACCTCCCTGGCACCCCCTCTAATTTTTCCATCACTCTGCCCTGGTCCCTCCCCTTGCACTGTCTCATTCCTCCTCTCCTTCTCCCATCATCTACTTTCTCGCCCCTCTTTCCATCTACTTTAGGTTGTTGTTTGGCACCTTGTACCCAGCGTATTCATCCTACAAGGCTGTGAAGACGAAGAATGTTAAAGAATACGTAAGTCAATTACTCACTTGGTGTGCTTAGCTGCGGGTGGGCTGTTGGGCCTGGGTGTGTGCAGCGCCTGAGCTCCAGTGCTAGTAATGCCTTATGCGTGCAGGCTGCAAGCAGGCTATTGGAAATGGGGTGTTGCAGGTGCCAGCCTACCAGGAGACTCTGAAAATGTATTATTATTCTATTATTAACAGGCCTTCTAACTGATTGGGCTTTCTGCACTGGTGGTCATGATTCTGAGAGAGGTACTACTGCCCATCCATCTCGCTCCAGCTAGTGGGGCAGGAGTGTCATAGCAGAATATGTTGCTGCTCTATTAGGCTTCGGGAAGATGGCTCGGGGACAATGCGCACGCTTTGGAAACAAGACCGCTCAGAGCAGCACAGGTTCGATTCCCATTCCTGCTCTTAAAGGCTATAGTTCGTGTAAAGACCGGTAGGGGGTGTCTGTACTTCTGCTCTCTATATGGTAGAGGAGAGGCACAGAGGACCCCAGCCAAGATTCTCTATTATTGGTAACGTAGTCGAGCAATCAAGGCCTAGCTTCTCAGGAGGTGATGCAGGCTGGTTCTTAAGTACAGTGTAGTCCCTCCACACACTGTATTACTGAAAACACAGTCTTTATATAATTAATATTCAAAGGTATGTACACGATCACAATAACGCACTTTGTACTTGGAAGTCAATAATGATAAATATATACACGTCTAGAGTGGTACCACTAATGTTATCAAATCTCATTAAAGTGCATCAACTGTACGGTTAAAATGTCACACAGATCAATAACGAGTAAACCAGCAATAGAGATGGGAAGGAACGCAAGATGGTTGAAAGAATAGGCAGAATACTGACCCCTACCACTAGGCGCAGTTCTGTGTGGAGATCCCCCCCACCTGGGCAACCTGTAAATAAAGATATATAGCACAAGCCCAGTCCATATATTGTTGGATAGTCTTACTCCTTCCTGTTAAGGTTTTACCCCCCCAGTGTACCTGGTGGAGTAGAGTTCTCCGACGATGCACCGACCGATCCTTCTGGAGTGCCTCCCTTTCAGGTGGGAGCCACGGATCGTCGAGAGGTGTCGGAGAACTTGGCGTTCGGTGTCTGGGAATCGACGGCCCTTCTTGAGTGTCCTCCCTTTAAGGCAGGAGTCACAGGTCATCGAACGTCCGACGGTAAACAGGGTGAACTATGGCAGGGAAGTGACCGCTTTGTTCCTAGCGGTGCTCGTCGACGACAGAGCGTTGCCGTCCTGCAAGGAAGAGGCGTGCGGGGCACCTCGGTGACAATAGTTCTGGACCGCAAAGAGATGATGAAGAACTGTGGCCCAGCAAGGGCGTCGAGTCGTCGGCGTGTCTGCGGTCTTTAGTTGGCGGGAAACCCACCGGTGGATGCTCCTCGGCACGTCGATGGTCGGGCCTTCTCCAGCGGGAGACAAGCGGGTGACGATGCACACGAGAGCGTCCGATGATCAATGAAAGTTCTTAGGCAAACAGGAGCACGGTGGCTGCGGTCGGCGACGGCGGTCGTCGACAGTGGCGGACAACAGTCCGAGTGCTTCTCCTTGGAGTTCCGCAGCAGTCCCCGTATCGGGTTGGCAGCCTGTCGTAGGTCTGTCTACCTGGGAGCGTTGGCAAAGATCAGCTGTGCACGATGGTCCCTCCTAGCTCGGGAAGAGGGCGCCTTACCAGGTCCTCTCTGGGTCAGTCCTTGAGGCACAACAGCTTTCAGATTGTGAAGGAGAGCAACAGCAATTCTTCTCGTCTAGCAGGGCTTCAAGGTCAAGCGTCAGTTAATCCAGTTACTCGTCGTAGTGGACTTCAGCTTCTGAACACGATTCCTAGCAGTGAGAGGTCCCCAGATATACTGTTGATCTCCCATTCATTCCGCTGGGTCACACTCAAGCATCCAATCACGACTATGGGCATTCATGCAGGTAGGCAGCCAATCGGGCAACAAGGTATTCAGGCCATTCATGTCTCTCCAGACGCTCACAACAAGTTACGTGTATTGGGACAAGTACCGAGCCATTCAACACTCCAAGCTGCATTCATACCGGTTTCGGGCAAGGTTGTCTCCCGTCATTGTGTCAGCCACCAGATACTAGACACCCACAACACAGAATGCATATTCGTCACACACTCTATTCACCCAGGTCCCACCCACAGGAGGTACCCACAACATACATCACCGGGAAGGCTCCAGCTAGTCTGACTGGGCCTTCACAACAACACCATATATGGCACTTCCATCCAACAGCCAGTCAGGGGGAAGGGACAGAGTCAGGGCTTCCCAGGACTTTGGGAAAACAAGGTAATGCGTAATAGAAAGCAAGAGGCCACCGGGGCCATCTTGTTTTCCATCAGGAATCAACTGATCCCAATGGCAGGGCCGGGGTATCCCAAAATGGAGGATACTCTGAGCACCTGTCAAATTCAGCATGGAGCTGCCACCAGCCCATACCCTGCTCTGTGGGCCACCCACAGGTGCCCAAAAACATACACTAGGGGCACAGGGTGGTACCCCCACCCATGGGTGCCATAAGGGTATCCCACGGGTCCGTTCACCAAACCAAAAGAAAGAGAGCTGCACCGCCAGGAGTCCCACATGAACTCCTGCGCGGAAAACACGACAGAACACACAATAAAAAGCAGTAAAGGACAAGGATACGGAGGCCCTGTCCCTCCGATGCATTTCCAGCATCACAGTTCGGTATGAAGCATGTTATAAAAAAAGATCAATTGTGTATATTGGGCGCACTATATCAGTGGAAAAAGGACCTATCATGCTGCCATCCGAAAAAATATACCTGTAAAAGTCTAAAGACCATCTGGTGTGCAGAAAAAGTTCAAAGAAATTGATTCTACAACAAATGGTCAGGGTCCCATCAGACAAACACATTGGTACTACCAGCTCAGTGCCAGATCACTACTAGTTATTTATTTAAAGTTTTTATATATACAGTTTTGAAAATATGTTGTCATAAAATATTGTTTTGTTAATGTATCTTTTTTGTGACTTCCGATAAATGTGCCTAGATAATATAAGTGATATGCAACTTTGAATAATAATAATTATTGATCTGGCATTCGGCTTGATGTCTACTATTTGTCTATTCGACGAGACCCTGACCATTTGTGTTTGTTGTATGGTCCATTCGATCCTGGAGGTCAGGACTGTGTCCAGGTACCCCTTTTTACATGTAACTTTTTAATTATACAATTCAGTAAAACACATAGATTGAGTTACAGTAGTCTATATGTCAATTTTCACCACAGTATACCTCACCTCGATCCTACAAGTAGTATGGGCAATCATTTATATCTGCATCAATACATGAAAATATTGTCATAGGCCACTACGTGTTTCACATCACTCGATTCTTTAAAAAATGAAATCGTGGTGCCTGCTTCTTCAGGGCCAGAGAGATTTCTAAGCAAGGATCCATTTGTGAATAAGTAATGATAAAATACAATTAATGTAACACAAAAAAAGTGAATGATGAAATAATTAGGCCATTTGCAATTTGCAGTATTTTTAATTTTTAAATTAAGATATACAGTCTGTAGAGTACGTATAATTTGTAAGCAGCGAATCTTATTTGAATTGTTTGATCATGCTATCTAAACATGCTTGTCACTATTATATCAAATATTTAAATGCGCTGATAACTTTGTCCTGTAGACAATAAGTATAAAAAACTAGAAAAAACAAGGTTTTTGAAACCCAGTATTTTGAACTTTGTTTTCACTGAAATGAAAAAACATCTAGGATTAATTCAAAATAAAATTCAAGAGTATACTACAATGAATTGATAACAGATATGTCTGTCCTTGCTTTTCAAATTAATTACGTACCTGAAAATACAAATTGACAAAGTAAAGCAAGCAAACAAATTGTTGAAACTAATAGAACATACTTAATTTCATCAGAACAGGAATTTTTCTGTTGTGTGACGGTTTGCTGTGTGAGAGATTGGCGTCTTTTGCAAGAGCAGCGCCATTTTGAATTAACCATAAAGCCCTCTGTCACATAAACCGAGTGCAAGGACTTCTTTGAAGACTGCAATCTGCATTTGTACTTAAAATAAAGGCACCATCTTGAGAGTGTAATCGAAGTGCCCCGATGTTATTCCTGGCACTAAAAATGCATCCCAAATGCATTTGTCTGATTGGTATGGGTGGTATTAGGCCAAGGAGTGCTGCTACTACTAGGTGAAAGTAGTGCCTACTGAGGGTGTACACAGTGCTTGCATGTTACCTGTTGACCTGCCTAGGTCACTTGTTGTTGTGGGTGCGGTGGGGCTTGCGCTTGGGCTTCACTTGCCAACATCGACTGTCATGGTAAACATGGGTGCTACCCATGTTTCCATTTGTTGACATGCACATTTCACCTACATTGCATGTGCATTACTACATTTCCCTGCCTCCCCCGGCAGATGTGTACTCGCAGTGCATTTGCTGTGATTGCCATGTGTTTGCCCATTCCCTTGCCCTTTATGCTCATCTTTGCTCGGGGGTGCATGCTTTTGGCCACTACATTGATTTTTTTTTTTTTTTGTATTTCTAAAGTGCATGTAGCAAACGAAATCGTATTATGGTGCAGATGATATCAGCAGAGGCAGATGATATAAATCAATACGAGGTCCCAAAAACAATAAGGGGCCATCTACCTGAAGAGAAAGGTTTTCAGTGCTCGGCGAAATTGCAGGAGAGAACTTGTGGTCCTAAGCTGTAGAGGTAAAGAATTCCACAACCTGGGACCAAAGACGGAGAATCGTCTGTCACCTCGAGATGTATAAGCTGAAGGAAGAAGGATCAGAAGATGACTGTCACTGGAGCATAGTTGTTTCATTGGGTGGTATGGCTGAATTAGCACTCTTAGATACAGAGGAGCAATGCCATTTATGCATTTGAAGATAATGCAGGCTGTCTTGAATTTAATGCGGTCAGCAATTGAAAGCCAGTGTAGCTCCCTACAGCATGGAGACACATGAGTGGATTTGTGTAATTTAAAGATCCATCTAACAGCCGTGTTCTGTGCTCTCTGAAGCCGCTGGAGCTGTTTGGAAGGGATGCCCAGCAATTGACTATTGCAGTAGTCAAGATGGGCACTGGTTTATGCCCCTACCACAGAAGCATGATCCTCTTTAGGGATGTAGGGGTGTGCTTGACGGAGCATTCTCAGAACAAAATTAACTGCTTTAGTCTTTGCTCCCACCTTTCACTGCCAACATCTTCTTGCCACATACATCACATGTCTGTGGCGTCTGATAGACTTACCGCCATCGCTGTGACTTCCTTCTCTGGCCTCTGCGCTCCTGATACCCTCCATGTCCTCTGTTTGGAGGATGTCTTTGTAGAGGATGGAGATGGTCTTCTCCTTCCATGATATGAGTGAGGGGTTCCATTGTGCCGCCTGCTGTGGCAGCACTCGCACTCCTGTAGTGTGAGATCAGACTAAGGACCATAAACTTCAGGTCGTTACAATGCTTGCGGCTTTCCTCTGCATCACGTTGAATGGTACACACAGTTGTCACCTTGTCCTGGATGGACATCCATAATACAGCCTTCCTCTGTGCAGAGGTCTTCCTCTGCCTGCTGCCGAACAGCTCCTCTGCATGCTGTACTACCTCATCTGCCAGCGTGTTGAGCTCCCTCTCGGAGGACTTTGGCTTGCTCAGCATCCGTTCTGGGATTCAAGCTTTTCCCTTTTCCTGAGCTTTGACGATTCCCCAAGTATGGTATCCAGATAGCTACAGGAAATTTGAGATTTAGGGTGGATTGAGTTTTTCAAGATGGCTGCCGCCGTACTTCCTGTTCCGGTGGTGACGTTCGTTCTGCCAGTGGGAATGCCAGCAGTAATGGTAGTACCATTGTATCTGGGTGGAATTACCACCAGATGACCTTTGTTGACGGTATTACCACTCAATGGTGTTACTGTTATCGCTGGGGTGGTGTGCGCACACCCATCTGTCATGATACGGCAGTAATTCCACTTGTCATTCCAGGGGTGGGGTGTAATGGTAATACTGCTGGGCAGAATTACTGCCACACTTACGCCAAACTGGTGATGAGGCCCATTAGCTTTAATATGCTGGGATTTGCCACTGATCGATATTTTTACTTTCAGCTACAAGAATAACTGGCTACTGTTATGCCCAGGCTATTCCCCAGCAGGAGGACATTAGAAAACACGCTGGCTGTGAGTACGTTCGGGTTATAAGGCTGATACGGACATTTTCAGGAAGTCCTTGCTCTGTTGGTTTGCCTGACATGGAAACTCCTAGGGAGTGAGGGACCTCCTGCCGCAAGCTTGTGTACATGAGTCTGCAACAAATAGTGAACAGCCTGAACCATCATGCATGGCAAAGGAAATACTTGGGTACCAGGACTAGGATCGCTATGCAGACGTTCTGAAGGTGTTACCACTCCCCTACACAGATAACGGAATCCTTTTACATTTCCATGTTGAGGGCATTCTCATGTTGGTGTCATGGAAAAGGGCTTGCCCTGTAGTTGTTGAAGGGTTCTAACGTTGTAGGTGTTATGGCGGGGCCCTAATTTTTTAGCTCCGATTGTGATGCAGTTTTAGAGAGGACTCTACTGCCCCAACCTTTTGTGAGTCCTATACAGGATCTTAGCCCGGACCTAATCGTTTTGATGGTCACTCCGTTCAAGCCTTTGTGGTGTTGTCTGTTGAAGCTTCTGACTATGAAGCCGGTATTTTCAGGTCAAGGGGGGGATAATTCCTCGGCCCTTGTCTGTAGAGAGCCTACTTTTCTTGTTTATTTTTCAAGGACAATGTTATTCTGAGCATGTGAGCACTGATGGTGTCTCAAGACCTCTTCTCTCAGGAAATCGACCTACTCACCTATATAAGGTGGAGGAACACTTTCATTGGCTAGATCCTGAAAGGGTGCTTAGCTTTCATGTTGCCAGAATAAAGGAGTTTAGGCTTCGCAGCCAGTTTTTTGTTGATCTTTCTGAGCCAAGTGAGGGCAGACCTATTGATATAAAAAGTATGTGGTGTTCTCCATAAAGACATGTTGCGATTTTGCTAAGAAGGATTTGTTATAGGTTAGCGGGGCACGCTTTGCAAAGGGTCAGGCAGCCTCATGTGCACTGACGCAGGATGTATTGGATAAATGCAAAGTACCAACCTCCCACAATCTGCACTAACTGGACTCCCAAACAGGGTAGGACGCTAGCTTATGACTTGCTGTCTTCCAAGAATTCCTTTTGTAGGTTTTTGGCTCTCCTTATCCTAATTGTTTGCATTTTAGGCAGCCTTGCATGTATCTATGGGAGGAAGATATCCATAAGAAGCACACGTTACAATCAGTGATCTTCTTTAAGATTCCTCTGGTATCTTCCTCATCCGTCCTCCTTCGATCCCCTCAAATTGGACATTGCTTACAACCTTGTGGCATACCTGCCATCCTTGGCCTCCATGAGAGAGGTGAGTTTGGCGGGACTGGGTGCAGGAGAATTGTGCAGCATTCTGTACTTTTGAGGCTGCACTGCCCCCGCTAGAGGATGTGAAATGGTTATGAAATCAATCAGTCTGCACCGAGTCCTACTTTTCTGAAGATGAGGCGTCCCATACCTATCGAAAAGTAAATGACTGAAGGTAAGCGACTTGTTCTTCTCAGGCTCAATCTTGCAGCTGATTGGACAGCGGGAGGATGAATGAATCGGCACAGAGATAATGCCCTTTTATTTCTCGTATTTTGTCGTCCCCAAGTATGAAGATAAGATTTCCCAGTGGATATGTTGGTAAAACACGAGTCTATTAAAGGCGCAGGGACTGATTATAATTGCTTTTCTCCTATGATAAATCTCCCTCAGCAGCACCAGTTGACATCATGCAGGTTTCACGTCATTTAACTAAATACAGTTCCTTAGTAATAACCCCTGCTGCTTCTCCAGGACTGGAATGACACCATCACCAAAATTAGTGCACACTTTGGACAGCTTCTACTCAGGAACCTGCAAAGAGAGATCAGAAAATCAACCGACAGCATCCTACGTAGTCCCCAGAAAGAACACAAAAGCACAACCAGCAAAGCACCCAACATTGCCCCCTCGCCCCCAACCCTAAAAAGCTGGGTGTGGAGATGATGCTGAAATAATACTAGGCTACAGGTCTTTAAAGAAATCATCATTTTGCAAAGTGTTTGCTGGGAAACATCGCCATTCCATTGCAAGCCCTGGTGGCCAGTATTATGAGATGTGAAAAAGCTTCTCAAATCAAAGTGTGAGGCTATTCATTGGTTTTAAGATGCAATGCTGCAAAGGTGGAAGAGCAACACCAATCAAATGCCTGCAAATATCCTCAACCTTGCCATGGTAAAATGGGCTTTGGAGGCAGGTGTCCCTTTAAACCCGTCAGGATTAGAGACTGTACTGTAGGTTTTTTATTTAGCTTTTCCATGTCTCTGTTTTGGACCCTTGACCTCTTTTGTAGTCAGAGGGACTTCTACTGACACATTAAGGGTATATGGCACCATGGTTTCCCATAAGGCGCCTGGGACAAGCAACCCACTTGTGCCCTAGGATCTTATCACCCTACATTTCTTTTTGGAACGAGGCTGGTGGGAGCTGTAATTTAGTTTTGGCTTCACCAGGGGTGCAAGCCGATTTACGTCATTGGTAGCCCACTACACCTTTTTAGTAACCATTGGGGTCCCGATGTATTTTATTTTAAAAGTCCTGGCCATTTTGTTTTAGGAACTTTCTTTGTTCAGGTAAAGCAGGACGTAGGCCTATAATGGCTTTTATCCACGTGTTGGCTCGTTGTGATCCCAGTCACACACCCTTTATAGTGGTTTGAACTGGTACAGACCATTTCCTGGCCCTGGGCAGGTCATATAACCTCTTGTGGGGGTGGTTTGGGGTGACAGATTTAGCCAGTTTGGCTGGCCGCATAACCTTTTTGTTTTTAGCCCCGAAGTGTGATTTGTGGGCTGGCTTAGGCCAGCCCCTGTGGGTGTGAGTATCATTAGGGGAGACCCCATGCCACACTCAGTCGTGACTGAATTTCATTGGTTTTGGTGTTGGTTGCTGGAAGGGTGCTGAGACCATCGCATCTGCTCTTTGGGGCTGACCTACCTTCCTTTTTCCCAGGCACGAGGATTGCCTTCTGACTTTGTCCTGTTTATTTCTCTGGGGAACATTTACTCACGTGAAACTCTTCCAAAGTGACTTTTAGGGGACTACTTGCCCCTGGATATTTTTCATGCATCCAGTTTGGGACCGATAAATTGTAGCCCAAAGACTAGAATTTTAGTTTGCACCTGTGGTTTTATATGCATTTTTAAAATCATGTATTCAACATATTCTGTTGTGAGTACCTGATTACACTGTAACTATTTCGAGTAACAATGTATCTATTTTTTACCAAAGCCTAATGTCTTTGTGCTTTCAGCCTACATTTACCTTGTGCTTTTGTGGCACCCGGCTGTATTTTAGAAATGCCTCCTGGCCCCCATTCAAGGCTCCACACTAACTGTGAGGTGCATACTTGTATTTTTCAAACAGAATGTACTAGAGGTGTAGAAATAGCAGGCTTTTCTTTGTGTTGGCATTTGGGACCCTATTTGACTATTACTGTGTTTTGTAATATCTGGTTCTCTTCTCTTCCCACCTCTTGTCTCTATATGTTATGTGCTTGTCACTAAATAGTGGGCATATAATTTTATTTTAGGAGTGGGTTGTGTCTTTGTGACAATTTACTGTTTGATTTACTATAGAGGTTGTGTGTTTTTATATCTCGCAGTATGTTTTGTTTTCTTAACGTACCTATTAAACTAAGAGACGTATATATGTGTAACTGAATTAAAGTGCATATTTTTCAGTATATCAGTGTGGTGTATTTTCTATGGATAAGTGTGTGCACTCATTGTACCTTTTGAGTTGTCCTCTTTCCCTCCTAAGAGTTAAGCCTGACTGGTCTGCCTTGCTACTTACCTTAAGAAAGGTTTTGCTTCTATTTTGGGTTGGGTATGTTGGCCCCCACCTCACGGTTAGTAGTTGTACAGCCCGCAGCAGAAGCTGGTGCACACCTCCTTAACATCAACCCTTGCCGTTCACATCGCATTCCATGCCCCGTGAGCCACACTCACTACATCAACTTGTTGAAATGGCAAACCGTGGGAATTCTGGACCTGGCACACTCTCACTAGGTATAGTGAGTGCGTTTTAGCCCCAAATGCCTCTGGATAGCCTACCACATACATATTGTAGCCTCAAGTAAGAGACAGGAAAAAGAAGTAGGCAACATCTTTGCCCATCAAAGCATTACAAGGAGGACCCCGCTTCACATGTTAAAAAAAAAATAATGGGTGCATTTCCAAAGCTATATGTTGAAGTACAAGAACCTGGCCAGTTTCGAGAACTAAGGGTGGAGAGGCGGAGCCGAAATAAAAGGGCTGCTATCAAACAGACCCACTCCAAATTCCAATAGAAGGAATATCTAGGAATGAGTGAAAGGGCAGGGCAGGCTTCATGCCCTCCAACAGGTTCATATTGTTGGCTCCATAGTAATTGCAAGTACGAGTGTGACCATTGGCACGTTTGCTCTTACCTGTGAATATGATCCATTTCCGCACATGGCAGAGACAGATAATGGATTTACCCTATGCATGTGGTGCAAGGCATGGGAACACATGATCTCCCCAGGGTTCCTGTGCCTTTCACCATATGCATGCAGCAGCAAAGACTGCCACGCCAAGCATGGCTGCTGCCGCCATTGCCTCGTTCATCTCCACAGACCATGATCCTACTGGCACAGGAGATCGGATCACTCTCTGAAGGAATTAAGGTTCCTCCCCTGCATCATGTAAACTCTGCTAAGGAACTCTGGTACAGGATTCCTGTGCTCAGCTTTCATGATGCCAGCAATCAGAATGTTCAAATATGGAGGAAACCAGTGCACATCTTTTTGCACAGGGTTTCTATGCCTTTCAACCTTTAGGGTTAAGTTGCAACAAGGGCAGATAAGAAGGTTCCTCACAGCCAAATTGCTGTTCGCCCAACCATGCCCTGCTTCAACCACTGTCCTATAGTGGTTGACGGTATGATGACTCGCAGCCATGAAATGAGGAGGGAAGGATAAGTGCAAAGTGACTTGAACAGAATTCATATCCTGTTCCATAAATCAAAAATGAAAACTGCATCAGCCAAGCTTAGGGATACCTCCTCTTTATAGCTATAGTCTGCACATCAGCAAGCCTTGCTCGTGATGACCTAAAATCTTGCAAGCAAGAAGTATTCACTTTTGGACACTGTTGTGGTCTCTTTAAGAGAGTTTGCACTGTGACGTCAGTACGTTGTTGCAATAAAAAGGGCCTCGCATTCGGCACGTAGTTGGTACACGAGCGGAGCACGATACACATAACACTGTGGCCGTGTGGGTTGCATGTAACATAGAGCCTGGTATGATTATGATGCCTCCAGGGCCCCAACAATAACGACAAAGGCGGTTGGGTGCACTAAGCAATGGAGCTCAGTGAGCCCCGATCCCATGTGTGCCAACTCCGTGAGGGAACATTCGTTGTCCTCAGATGGCGTGACATGTGCGCAAGGGGACAACTTTGCCCACCTGCGGATAGGCGCTGCTGCCACACTGTGAGCTGCTGCCACACTGTATCTAGAAGTATAGGAACTGCTGCGTTGCGTACACAACAAGGGGAGCGGCAGCAGGATCTCTGTTGGTCGACCCCAGGCCTACTGAGGCAGTCCTTTTTCTTTTTCTGATCTCCGAGGGCAGAATAACAAACACAAGAAGATAAAGCTCACTGCAAATGCAGTAGCTGAGGTTGCGGCTCACCAAGGAGTGTTTGTGCGCCTCTGGGGAATCTCTGATGAGGGATAACGCCTTTGCTTGCATCCTGTCAGACTGCGTCGTGTGTACTCGAGGGGTGCATTCTATACTACTGCTGCTGCCAATGTTTTCTCTCTGGGAACCCCATATTGTGGTTGTAAACATGGCAGATGAAGAGAAAGGAGGGAGCCCAGGTGGCGGGCAGATTGCTGAGACAACAGGGGTCATTGGCCCCATTGATAGAATGGGACATTTTCGGGGACCCCCTTGAACCTGGATCCAAGGTGGAATCTGAATTGAAAGGCTGGGAATGTATTTCGATGCCATTGGTGAGCTAAATGACAATGCCAACAAGTCCACTTTACTATATTCAGCAGGCCCGGCTGTGCATAACGTGTTTAAGACTTTCCGTCCAGCTGACCATTCTTACGCTGCTGCCACTGCTGCGTTGAGGGAATATTTTACATTGATTATGAGTGATTCATCACGGGATCTGCCAAACAGAGGGAGGATGAACACTGGATGTCTTTCAAAGTAGACTCGATCAGTTGCTGTTTACATGTGCCCTGGCCAATGAAGAGGAGGACGTCTGGCAGCAGTTGATTCAGGGCTGTTCCTCAGTGAATTTCCGAAGACCGAACCTACTTGAACCTGGAATCACTTAAGCGAGGATCCTGGAATTGGGTCCATCACATGAGGTAGCTGATGTAAGGGCATCCAAAATGGATGCCACAATGAAAGTAATCAAATTGGATGACGTGAGCACATGCAAACAGCAGAGGAACAGGCCGGCTAGGAAAGGTACGTGGGTCAAGAAAGATAACCGTGCAGAGACTACGTCCATGTGCCCACATTGTGGATATGACCTGCCACATTCAAGTGACTGCCCAGTGTAGGGTCACACGTGTGGGAGATGTGGCATCCTATATCACTTTACAAGAGTCGGTCATGCCCCAGGGCCTGTGGTGCAATAGAGTGGCAGGGTGAACAAATTGTATACCTTGCAATTGGAGTATACATTGAAGATGTGTAGTCACAAACTGAACAATTCAGTGACGTATTCCCTGGCATTGCAATGATGAAAGGGGACCCAATTTGTTTACATATAGATGAAACGGTATAGCCGGTAGCCCTTCAGCATCAACTCATTCCATTCCATCTAAGGGAACAGGTCAAACAAGAGCTGTAGAAGTTGGTGCAAAAGGACATCATTTAGCCCATTGACGGTCCTTCTGTTTGTAGTGGGCGCATGCCCAAACAACTAGACTGTCGGAATATGTTTGGACATGCGTCTCCCAAACAAAGCCATTAAAAGGCAGAGGCATGTCACACCAACAATGGATGATGTTGTGGCTGACCTGGAGGGAGCATTGTTCTTACTAAAGCTGGATCTGCGTGCTGGCTGTCGTCAATTGGTTCTTCACCATGTCTCACTTTACATCACAACATTCACGACTCAAGGGCCCTTACCGCTATAAGTGGTTCAGCTTTTGAATTTCCTCGTCCGCCGAGAGGTGTTCCAGAACTTGGTGATGGGGGCGCTTGCTGGTATATAGGGAGTTATAAATATAGGTGATGGCATTCTGGTATTTTCCCGATCTGAGGTGGAGCACCTGAAATGATTGGAAAAAGTATTGGATAGAGTGCACTCCTTAGGCCTGAAACTGCACTAAGAAAAATGTGTTTTTCTACAGAGAAGTCTAGAGTTTTTAGGAATGTTTTGTTTCAGGAGGGAGGTATCTCACCGGATCCAGCTAAAGTGAAGGATATGCAGGATGCCAGGTCTCCAAAAATGTGTCGGAGGTGCAGAGATTCTGGGGATGGTTACCTATTGTTACCTTTTGTGGAATATTCATACTGCAGAAAGAACCATGGCGTTCTTTGATCCCTGGTCAAAGGTCTGAGATCGTTGTGGATGCAGGTCCGTTTGGCCTGGGAACTGTGTTGACACAGACAAACAAAAGCGGGGCAGGTTAGCCAGTGGCATATGCACACAGGACGTTGTAAGCCACTGAGCAGAGTTACTCTGATTGAACACGAAGCGCTGGCAGTGCTGTGGGGCTGCGGGCATTTTCATCTGTTTGTATACGGAAAACCAGTGACTGTGATCACGGATCACAAACCTCTTTTGCCTATTTAGGCAGATTCTTCTTCAAAGCCACTTGCACGAAGTGCCATGGTGATGCTGGCCCTCCAAGAATATAACGTGACGTTGGTATATCGCACAGGGAGTGACAATGCAGTGACTTGTTTGTCTTGACACCCTGGCCCTCACGTAACATCAAGTTGATTGAGAAGGAATGCCTGACTGAGATGTACATCCGGTTAGTTACGGAAACAACAATTTCAAACTCTGTCTGTGGATGAGATCAGGGAGACGTCGAGGGATGAGTGTTTTAAAATAATGTGATATGCGGTCACGAAGGGCGAATGGAAAGGAGTATTATCCAATCTGTATAAGTGCACACACAGTGCCATTGTGGCTAATGAAAAATTTGCTAACATTCACAGCAGAAGGGCTCCTTTTGGCGGGGGTCATGGATGGACCAAGCTCGTACAAAAGGTGATTGCATTGGCACATCATGGACACCAAAACAAAGATTTTCCTGCAGTTGAAGGTTTGGTTTCCTGGCCTGGAGGAACTGGTAGATGAGTTTGCGAGACTGCGTCTGGTGTCAGGCGGCTGCCCCGGCACAGAAGGAGCCTCGGATTGAGTCCATGGAGAGAAGTTGCAGGCCATGGGAAACGGTGCACGTTTATTTTGGGTCCACAACCAGGGATACCCATTTTCTGGTGGTCATTGTCCAGTGGTCAAGGTATTCAGAGGTTGAGTTTGTGGCATCCACGGCCCGGACAGATGTGATTCCAGTCATGGAGACCATCTTTGCAACTCACTGTTTACCAGAGGAAGGATGTTCTGACAATGGACCCCCATTTCAGGGAGAAGGGTTTTCATTGCTCATGCAAGCCTGTTGTATTCGTTACCTGAAAATCACCCAGAGATGGCCCAGAGCTAATGGTGAAGCAGAACGGTTCATGAGGATCCTGAACAAGGTGCTTCCAACTGCACATGGACAGGGTGCGTGCCTGAAGAGGGCATTGTACCGTCTCCTATTCGAGTACCGAACCACTCCTCTCTGCTCCGCAGGTGTTTCTTTGGTAGAGGCACTATTCCAAAGGTGCCCCCGGGATCTGATTCCAGACCGTGACTGCCGAAGTCCAGAGAAAATAGATGACCATACTGCCCTGAAGGAGAGAATGAGGGTTAATGAGGAGGAGAAAATTGCATGACCACCCGCTGATGCTAGAGGATGCAGTATTGCTCTGGTCCCGCCATCCAACTGGGAAATTATCCCTGACGTATGAACCTGATCCGTTCTAGCTTATGGACGTGAAAGGATCAATGGCCACGGCATCTAATGGTCAGGACACTGTGACCAGGAACTCATGTTTCTTTCGGAACAGGGATGTTTTGAAAGGAGAGTGAGAGTAACATGGATGAATCAGTGATGTGTTCCCCTGAAGGTATGCGGAGTGATGATGGTAATGAGAGCGACGGTCCTCCAAGAGTCGTGAAATCTGTCCCAGAGGTACCCGGGGGAGGAGATCTCAGAATGGAAACAGCACAGAAATAGGAGGAAGGAAGACAGTATCCACTGTGAATGTCGAGAGGCTGTCCTGAATACCTATGGGCCTCATTACGATCCTGGCGCTCCTCTAATGAAGGGGGCCGGTACGGGACCGGCCCCCTTCATTACAGGAGCGCCCATTACAAGCTTCACATCGCGGGACCCGGATCGGATGCCTGGTAAAACCAGGCATGCTTTCCGGGTCCCGCGAAGGGAAGAAGGAGGTAACAACAGGCCAGTTGTAATCTGCCCGTTGTTACCTCCATCCCCATTCCCATTGAGCCCTTTTGGGGAATGGTTCCTGCAAGGAGGAATTACCGGATCCTCCAATGTTGGAATTGCAGGAAGCCGGTAAATGAGCCCGGTTTGGTGGCAGCCATGGAGCCAATAGCTCCAAGGTTACCGCGAAACTTGTAATGAGGGCCTATGTGTTAAATGGCTGAATATTCCTAATGAACTAGTGCCAAGTTAATTCATGATGTTTGCAATGTTGTATCATTCATTGTTATTTGTTGTTCAATGTTATGAAAAAGGAAGAGTGTTGTGCTCTCTTTAAGAGAGGTTGAACTGTGGTGTTAATGGGTTCTAATAAAAGGGGCCTCACGTTCGGTATGTAATTAGTGCACGATGCATGAGCAGAGCCAGATACCCATAATACTGTGTTTGTTGCATGTACCATAGGGCCTTGTAGGAATATGACGCCTCCAGGGCCCCAGCAGACACCATCTGCTTCCGGATCTGACAAAATGTTCTGACGCCAGAGAAGTAACAATAACAGAGCTACCTCTCACTCCAGAGTTTATTCTCACTAGTGTACTGGCCGAGGAGAGGACCTGAATAGATGAGCTTGAATGACTACTTGAGTGATTATAGAAAAATGGTGGTTAAGCATAACGTGTTTGGCAGTTCCCAAGTTTTCAGGAAGGCATCCTTTGTTTCTGCCTCTGGCCTATAGCTGAGAAGACAGTGGGCCTGATTGAGTTTGATTGTTATTCCCCATTTTGCAGTACCATAGTTCTGGCAAAGTAGTAACACACCTGGTATTCGAAAATACTGGATGTTTCACCACCAAACTCTTAATCTGGCCCTAGGGCTTTTCTGAAACTGACAAGAAACAAAGGGGTCTAGGTTGTGGGCCCCCACTTCACTTGACTGAAATACAATAGTTGCATGTGTATTTTCAACTGGTGGCAGGTATGAAGATGAGAAGGAATTGTAGTTTGCCAAAATGTTTGGCTGCTCAGTATATGACCTGTCTGAAGTATTTTGTTCTGATACTTGGAATCGGGTGTTTGATGAAATGGACAGGGGTATGTTGTGCGTCCTTAACAAAACTAGTCAGCCATCACCATTCCTGGCATTTGTCCAGAAAACAGTAGAACCAATATACGATTGTCAACACAATTTTCTAAAGAGCCAAAAAAGGACCTGTGATTGCATCAGGGTACCTGCAAGGACACCCTTCTGAGTGACTCTCACCTCCCCCAGGTCAGTTTGCATGCGTTCAAAGTATGTCGTTCCAATTCCAGGTCTGTGTTTTTCCAACCAAAGCACCAATTTCCCTCGATTATTAAGAGATCGGCAAGATGGTCTGGGACCATCAAAGAGAAACCTTCCTTTTCCCCATGGATTTAAATGTGCTTGGGAGTGCCACATAATTGTGCAGCTAGCCGCCATTGGGAATGAGCTTGGAAAGGTCCATGGAGTGGAAGAAAGACCAAAGGGTGGGAAAACAAATTAACAGGTCCAGCCACCCAAATGAACTGCAAGAAATGTCCCTTGGCATCCTCTATGGGTATTGTAAGGGTACAGAAGCAAGGGTCGGTGTGACGGAGTCCGTCTCTATCTGGGAAGTAAAATATGGACATTAGCCCCTTCAGGAAGACCAGGAAGGCACAGAGATAGGGGCTTTCCTCTAATGTTGATGACTCTGTTTGTGTTACCTAGGAAACGGCTCGAGGCGAGAGAGAGTCGGAGGACGACGGTTACGTCTGGGCGTATTAGACGATCCGGAGAGATAAAAAAGAAAAGGATTCCTGTTGTTCATCCTGAGGTGCCGTTGCACTAAGGAAAGCTATGTTCAAGTTGTTACGACGACCGGTTGTCGCCACGTAAAGTTTACAGAGCCGAGAGATTGACGAAGCACAGCGCCGGCATCGGTATCATTACAGACTAGCCGAAGGGGGCGTGTGCTTCGCAGCTGGGCCTGCGAGGGAGACAGCTGATCTCCCAGCCTGACGTGTGAGCCGTGTTGAATGCGGTCAGCAAGGGGAGTCTGAAGAACCGGAGGCAGCGGCGTTGAAGTGAGAAGACCAGCTGACAAGGAAATACCGAGGGAAGAGAAGGCAGATCGAGGGAAACCCTGTTT
Organism: Ambystoma mexicanum; assembly: GCF_040938575.1. Taxonomy (NCBI): domain Eukaryota; kingdom Metazoa; phylum Chordata; class Amphibia; order Caudata; family Ambystomatidae; genus Ambystoma; species Ambystoma mexicanum. Next base: position 728,133,206 of record NC_090925.1, read on the forward strand.
GAAAACATCAATAGCACTGTGCTACGAAGGTACGTGAAACTCCGAGGGAGGGGAAAAGGGCAAGGAAGAGGTCATATGGGCCTGGAGTAGTGCGGAGGAGCTACAGTGGGTGGCGTGGTGAGAGAAAAGAGACTGAAAGGCCGTCTACCACCGGAGCGGCCGTTAAAAATCGTATGGGGAATGACATTAAGCAGGCCCATTGATACGAACTTCCAATGAACCATTCATCAAGAGAACCCAAATAAAAGGGACTGTTAAGTTAAATGATTCCTCCAGGTTGAATAGGACCAATTCAAGAAGAAGTTAAGAGATATAGACAGTGCAAGAAAGAAAGAGCAAACGACCTGGAAAAGACATTTAGAGACTTACCTGAGAAGAAGAGTCCTAGAGTGTTCTACAAGAAGGTCTTGGGCTTCATACTACTGCAAAGGGAAACGTATCCTTTTCAACCTTGAAAGAAAGATAGAAACCAGTTGTTACGATTAAAAAAAGAGGGTTCTCGTTGTAATTCTCAAAACTTACGCATTGGCTCTGAGTTTCATTCATGTTTTAAGTCTTAACCTGTTACAAGTGGTGTCAGAAGTGGGATTCTGAGAACGTCATGGAGGACCTCATTAAGACCCTTTCTGAAGGACAACAGATGCTACAACAAGCCATACAAATGCAGAATCAACAAGCACAAGCAGATAGGTTAGCATTCCAACAGGCCTTACAAATGCAGCAAGCGCAGTTGTTGGAAGTCACAAATATCAGGAATAATCCTCAAGTCCCTACTTCCGTATTGCAAAAATACTCAGTAGGAGAAGACCCAGCACATTTCTTCGTGAACTTCGAGAGGGTTGCTCGAAATGCCCAATGGCCTACCGAGAGATGGTGCCACTACATCGCACCATTGATGACCGGTGAGATGCAGTCAGCTTACCAGACAGCAAATCCCACGGGGGATACCACTTATGGAGATATGAAGAAGGTGGTTCTAGAACGTATGGGACAAGATGAGGAAACTTATCGTATCAAGTTCAGAGAGGTTAGACTGGGGGAAGGGGAGACCCCTAGACAGATGTTCTACCGAGTGAAGGAACTGGCTGAGAAGTGGTTACAACCCACTGTGTCCGCACCGGCTGAGATATTGGAAAAGGTCATCTTAGAGCAATTCATAGAAGGACTACCCGGCCCAGTACAACGATGGGTCAAACAACACCATCGATTGTCATTGTTAGAGGCAGTGGAAGTAGCGGCGGCGTATCAAAAGGCAGGACAGGGCCGGGTGTTGACCTCTGCTCCTAGTTATAAACCACACGTCGTGGTGAATAAACCTATACCCCAACCAAGATGGCCTCATTCTATGTTGAGGAAACCCGAAGGGGAGAACGTACGGATCAGACCTAGCAGTGAGGGACCCTCGAACTATCGTACAACGACAACGTCTATTCGAGGCCCACAGTGCTTCGATTGTGGAGAATGGGGGCATCTCGCCAGATTCTGTCCAAAGAAACCAAAACCAGAACCAATGGATGTGAGTGTTCTAGAATCTATGAAGGAAAGAGACTACCCGGAAACTATACACGGAAGACAGTCTCAATATTTATACACCTGTGAGGCGGAGGTCGACGGGAAGCCTACCACTGCCCTAGTTGATTCCGGAAGTCTACAGACAGCGGTGACCGCAGACCTGGTAGGTGAAAGTACTCATTCAGCAGGGGAAATTCCTATTAGATGTGTGCATGGGGATATAAAAACGTACCCGGCAAGAAAGGTGCAAATTAAGGTGGGTGGAGAAACAGTTGGAGTGAAAGCCGCGGTGCTACCCAGTCTACCGAAACCCTTACTAATTGGCTCCGATCTACCGAAATTCTCTAAACTAATTCATGAGATTGAGAAGAGCTGGTGGGAAATGGCCCCTTTTCATGGAGAAGAAATAACCTCCCCGTACACCAAACCTCAGAAGAGTCGGAAACTAAGGAGGAAAATGAAGGAGGAGTGGAGAACTAAGAATGTGTGTCCAGTATCCGTGGATTGGAGGTTGGATGAGGAGGGCGATAGTTTCAGAACCGCTCAGGACCTAGATCCATTACTCCAATATGCACGAGAGCGGGCTAAAGAGGTTTCACCTGGAGAAGGTCCTCATTTCATCAAAGAAAAAGGACTACTGTATAGAGTGAGCAAAACCAGGAGTGGGGAGGTGTTGAAGCAGTTGGTGGTCCCAAGCAAATATTATACGACGGTGCTAGAGGTCGCCCATGTACAGATCGGGGAGGGACATCTCGGAACCGAAAAGACTTCTAAGAAGATTTTAGATAGATTCTACTGGCCCGGGATATACCAACAGGTGGCTAGATTTTGCCAGTCATGTGAGGAGTTTCAAAAGAAAAATAGAGCGAACATCAAGAAGGCACCTCTGCAACCTATGCCGTTGGTACTTGAACCCTTCAGCCGGATAGGAATTGATGTTGTCGGACCCCTGGAACCGACCAGAAGAGGTCATAAATATATACTGGTTATCGTAGACTATGCTACAAGGTATCCGGAGGCTTTTCCCCTAAAGGCAACAAATACACAACAAATATGTGATGTCCTAGTTCCCTTCATTGGACGAGTGGGAATTCCTAAAGAAATTGTCACAGACCGTGGAACCAACTTCATGTCTAATGTTTTGAAGCAAGTCTGTGAAACCCTCAAAATTGAACATTTAAAGACAGCAGTCTATCATCCACAGACTGATGGTTTAGTGGAACGCTATAACCAAACGATCAAACAAATGTTACGGAAGACAACCTCGCCAGAAAACAAAGACTGGGACAGAATGCTACCCTGGATATTGATGTCCCTGAGGAACACTCCCCAGTCATCAACAGGGTTTTCTCCCTTCGAACTGTTGTTCGGGAGGCCTGTAAGGACTCTGTTAGATGTGTTGAAGGAAAACTGGGAAGAGCAGTTAGAAAATGAGGTGTCGTTGACCGAATATGCCGCCCAATTAAGGGAGAGGATAGAGAAATTGCAGGCTACGGCTAGCGATAACCTCCTTCAAGCCCAGATAAACCAAGAAAGATATTACAATCAAAAGGCCCAGCTCCGTACCTTTAAAATAGGAGATCAGGTCTTGGTGTTACTCCCCACTTCGGACAATAAGATGTTGGCTACCTGGAAGGGGCCTTTCGAAATTCAAGAAGTTTTAGGACCATTAACCTACAAGGTGAAACAACCGGGTACGAGACTGTCGTGCCAGACATATCATGTGAATTTATTAAAAAAATGGATACCACCCATTCAACCTATCGCTATGGTTTATAGTGATCCCGCATCAGAAGAACATTTTCCCCAACTTAAGGAAAGAATAGGAATTGAAAGTTTGAACATCAATCCTGAACTGAAGTCTGCTGAAAGATCTGAGCTGAACCATCTCTTGCAAGAGTTTGCGGAAATCTTCTCTTCTCTTCCAGGGAGAACTGATCTAACATGTCATCACATCACAACCACGCCTGGATCTATCGTTCGTCTCAGACCCTACCGAATCCCTGAATCAAAGATACAAGCTATCAATCAAGAAGTGAAGGAAATGTTAGATTTAGGGATCATCGAACCTTCATATAGTGACTGGAGTTCTCCGGTGGTCTTAGTACCGAAAACCGACGGCACCGTAAGATTTTGTATGGACTTCCGGAAGGTAAACGAAGTTTCCAAATTTGATGCCTACCCAATGCCACGAATAGAGGACCTCTTGAACAACCTGGGGAAGGCCAAGTTTCTAACTACCATCGATCTAACCAAAGGGTATTGGCAGATTCCGTTGTTGCCATCGGACAAAGAAAAGACGGCGTTTGCAACACCTACTGGGTTATATCAATTCACGGTACTACCTTTTGGCCTACATGGGGCTCCGGCAACATTTCAGAGGTTGATGAACCGCCTAGTAAAAGGACATGAAAGTTATGTCGGAGCATATCTGGATGACATTATCATCTACAGTCAGAGCTGGGAGGAGCATCTAATACATCTACGGAAGATGTTTGAGACCCTGAGAGGGGCCGGATTGCACATAAACCCCAAGAAAACCCATGTGGCAACCTTTCGTACGAAATATCTGGGGTATTACGTGGGACAAGGGATGATAAAGCCACAAGAGGAGAAAGTGAAGGCCATCAAGCAATTAAAATTCCCTGAGACCCCGAAGCAAGTAAGGGCCTTTCTGGGGTTTGTGGGGTATTACAGAAGATTTATCCCACATTTTTCCTCGTTGGCTGCCCCTTTAACAGACCTATTGAAAAAAACCGCTGGGAACAGAGAAGCTTGGAAAACGGTTGAAACCATTAAGGCCTTTAATGGTTTAAAAGAAGCTCTAACCAAGCAGGCGGTTTTACACTGTCCTGATTTTAGTGCACCATTTATTCTACAAACTGATGCCTCGGGTACAGGTCTGGGGGCAGTACTTTACCAAAAGGAAGGAGAAAGAGAAAGGCCTATCCTATTCATAAGTAGGAAGTTGCTACCTCATGAACTGAGCTACCCAACCATCGAGAAGGAATGTTTGGCAGTCAAATGGGCCGTTGAAACACTTAGGTATTACCTACTTGGTCGAGAGTTTACATTGGTAACTGACCATGCACCGTTAGTTTGGCTATCTCGAAACAAAGACTCAAACCAACGAGTGTTGAGGTGGTTCCTTTCCCTTCAGCCCTTCTCATTTAAAACTATTCACCAACCGGGGAAGATGCTTTCACGGGCCGATTTCTTGTCCAGAGCAGAAACCCTTCCCGAGCGTAAGGGCTTAGTAGAGGGGGTGTGACGGAGTCCGTCTCTATCTGGGAAGTAAAATATGGACATTAGCCCCTTCAGGAAGACCAGGAAGGCACAGAGATAGGGGCTTTCCTCTAATGTTGATGACTCTGTTTGTGTTACCTAGGAAACGGCTCGAGGCGAGAGAGAGTCGGAGGACGACGGTTACGTCTGGGCGTATTAGACGATCCGGAGAGATAAAAAAGAAAAGGATTCCTGTTGTTCATCCTGAGGTGCCGTTGCACTAAGGAAAGCTATGTTCAAGTTGTTACGACGACCGGTTGTCGCCACGTAAAGTTTACAGAGCCGAGAGATTGACGAAGCACAGCGCCGGCATCGGTATCATTACAGACTAGCCGAAGGGGGCGTGTGCTTCGCAGCTGGGCCTGCGAGGGAGACAGCTGATCTCCCAGCCTGACGTGTGAGCCGTGTTGAATGCGGTCAGCAAGGGGAGTCTGAAGAACCGGAGGCAGCGGCGTTGAAGTGAGAAGACCAGCTGACAAGGAAATACCGAGGGAAGAGAAGGCAGATCGAGGGAAACCCTGTTTGAAAACATCAATAGCACTGTGCTACGAAGGTACGTGAAACTCCGAGGGAGGGGAAAAGGGCAAGGAAGAGGTCATATGGGCCTGGAGTAGTGCGGAGGAGCTACAGTGGGTGGCGTGGTGAGAGAAAAGAGACTGAAAGGCCGTCTACCACCGGAGCGGCCGTTAAAAATCGTATGGGGAATGACATTAAGCAGGCCCATTGATACGAACTTCCAATGAACCATTCATCAAGAGAACCCAAATAAAAGGGACTGTTAAGTTAAATGATTCCTCCAGGTTGAATAGGACCAATTCAAGAAGAAGTTAAGAGATATAGACAGTGCAAGAAAGAAAGAGCAAACGACCTGGAAAAGACATTTAGAGACTTACCTGAGAAGAAGAGTCCTAGAGTGTTCTACAAGAAGGTCTTGGGCTTCATACTACTGCAAAGGGAAACGTATCCTTTTCAACCTTGAAAGAAAGATAGAAACCAGTTGTTACGATTAAAAAAAGAGGGTTCTCGTTGTAATTCTCAAAACTTACGCATTGGCTCTGAGTTTCATTCATGTTTTAAGTCTTAACCTGTTACAGTCGGACACAAAGGTGACATCGTTTTGGTTGTAAACATTTATTAACCAGTAAAAGGGTTGAAAAATGACTTGCCTCAACGAAATCTCAGGTATATTTCAGAATATCAAATAAATAGTCACTGTTGCGTCCAAAAACCCTGCTTCTCACTCGAACACTAATAACTTAAATCTAATGTGCAAGGATGCCATATTCACAACTAAAGTAATCATGACAGTTCTTGTCAACAGAAAGATCCCAATGTTCTCAAAATTAAGCAAATGTTACTTTTCCACAAAGTAGTATTTGAATGACCATAGAGGAGCTCCTTTCCCCTGGATTCCTTCTTGTTCCACTTCACAAGTTAGCACATCGTCATCTCCTTATGTGGTTTCCCTGTACTTTGAAATAACACCAAAAGTAAGCAGCGTTCACACAGCCAGGGGGCTTGTCTCCATTTCCTGTACTTTCCAAGCTTCCACAACAAAGGTTCCCAGCCTTTCCTGTGAACACCTTCTTTTTTCACGGAGGGTTTATGTCTGGTTCACTCTCCTGCCAAACACACCTCAGGAAAATAGAACGGATATTCTCTTCCGTTTTTTGCTTTCTTGACTTCACCTTATTCTTAGACTTTTAAATGGGTGCAGGTCCCAGACTCGCACTGAAGTATTATACCAGCTTGGTGTACTCTCCTGCCAAGCATATATGTATCTTCCTTGTCCGTCTCAGTTTATCTCAGGGTTTCAGACCCTCTTATTCTCTGGCTTTCATATGGGTGTGGGTCCCAAACTTGCAATGCTGTTTCCCAATAGCTTGGTTTACTCTAATGCTAAACATATATTTCCTTCTGGAATGTTTCTGTTTCTCTGAAGGTCCCAGACACACTGCTTCTCTGGCTCTTACATGGGTGAACGTTCCAGACTCGCAATAATGTCTTTTGCCTACTTGCACCTCTCGGTCTGCCCGTGCATCGGTTTGTGTGGCTTGTGTCTTCCGAGCGGCAGTGCTCCTCTGGGAGGCTCCAGCAGCATTCGTGTGCTCTTTCTGGATGGCGGTGGGTCCGCTCCTTCTTTCTCAGGCTTTAGTTTTGGTTACCAGCAGCGTTCGGGTATCTCCGCTTGTCAGAGGTTGCTCCGTTGGTCACTGCTTCCTTCTTGTGCTGTGGTTCTGGTCTCTGGCAACTCATTGGACTTTGGGACGCCTGGAGGGTTTCTTGGGCATCGGTCGGTGTAGTCCCTTCGTCTTGGACTACCTTTGTACTCCCATTTGACTCTGTCCGGGGCATCTTGTGCTCTGTCTCCCTGCTCGTCAAGACGACGTCTGGGGTTCCTCCACGGATGATGGCTCTCTCCATGTTGTTTCCCTCTGCTGTTTTGTATCGCCTTTGACCAATCAAGTGCTGTGAGACCCTAGACCATTTGCTCCAGTTCTCTGGAGTGATCTTCGTACTCCTGGTCACCTCCTTCTTCCCAGTTCTTGTATTGGAACTATATAGAAAGCAAATTATGTACTTAGTCGGGTCTAACATATTAGGTTGGTTGACTTTACAGCAAAAGATATTGGCTCTAGATGGAATCATGGGAGAAGGGTTTGGCTTTGGCAAAGGTGGAGGGTGGTCTAAAGCAGAGGTATACTGTGTTCTCGGGGTGGCCGTCTCTAATCCCATAAGGGTCTTCTGCTCCCATGCAATTCCTCCCCCCCCCCCCCCCAGTGCACCAGCCCACAGGCGGACTATTGTACTGTGGACGCACCGTCCTGGACCCATGCGAAAGGTCTCCCCCCTAGAGGAGAAGGGACAACCTCCTCGGACTCGTCACAGTATCATAAAATAGATCCTTGAGATTGAGTTTTGCGTGTTAATCTCCCAGAGGAGGAACACTCCCCCCATCTTGAAGATCAATAAGAGCAGTATGAGGTGTTCCCATTGAGAACTCTGATATTGATGATGAGGCAGAAACCTTTCATGCTTGTTCAGCTAGAAAAAGCTTGTTGAAGAAACCTACTCCGCACAAAAGAACCTCCATTATTGTTTTCGCAAGCATTTATTGTAGTTCAATGTCCTCCATGGTCTGTTATTGCTGGGAAAAGTGGATCATGCATGCAGAGCACGTTTACACTAGGGTTGGCAAAACCTATTTCTATTTCTAAACCCATAAGGACTTGTAACATGCACGAATTATTTCCCAAGTTGAAGAAAGACTGTAGCTGACCCGCTATGGGTAACACAGGGTGAAGAGGACTGCGAACTCGCTCCAAGGCGAGATCAGCCCAGAAACCTACCATGTTGTCAGGCAAGGTGACACTAATGAGTTTGCGTGCAACGCTAGAAACTGTCTCTTCTGCCTATAGCTAATTAATATTTTCTACACATTGATTGCTGCGTAACTTCTATCAAGTATTTCTGTGTTATCCTAACAATCTAACAACTTTGACCTATGTATAATTGAGCACACATTTTTGGAAGCCTCCTCCATATATCCCGATGTCCTTAATGATCGTTGCCCCTTTGCTCTGCTCACGTTAGCAGTGCTGATTGCCAACATGGTCCCTCGGAATCAAAATCTTGTTGGTAGTTTGGGTACAGGCAGGTACCATCCTGTCATGGGGTAGCCTCTTCACCTTTCTGTGTCCTTGGGCCAACGTGCTGGTCCTCCATCAAGCTCACAGTTGGCTATGAGCAAGACTCATACACTGGTTGTATTTCAGGGTCCCTCCAGCTTATTGCTTTGGAGGTTTCAAGTGTGAATGATCTCCTCTCTGAATTCTTCGCAGACATCCAAATCTGCACATTTGCCGCTAGCCACTGATGAACGATAATAAATGGTGTTCTGTGTACATTTGGAGAACTGAAGAGGCAAGTGACTTACTCATCCCGTACCCTTTCCTCCATACTGAAGAGACTGCATAAAAAAAGTCCCCTTTAAATGAAGGCACAGAGGGTGTGCTCACCCACGCTGTCTCCGCCCATATGCCTCTCTCTCCAGTCCGTTTATACTGCTCGATGGGACTGGATGCCTTGCACCTGCTGTGACCGAGTTTTCTTCTTATCGCTGCTTCCATAATATTTCTCTTTAGTGCACGCTAGCATACCTCACCGTCATACTCGTGTTTGCCAGTGATAATTGGTTTTCGTTCCTGCGCCTGTTGTGGCAGGAACTTTCCTTTGTCAGATGCGCAGAGCATCGAGCATCTGTCTGAGATGTTTAAGCTCTTCCCATCAGTGTGATTCCTGTTCGGTCTGCTCTGCGCTCGGGTCACAGGCACTGCAACGCCGCCTGAGCCATTGGCAAGATCTCCTCGGCAAATCTCCTCTTCACCAGATTAGGAACTTTGTTGATGCTCGAAGGGGCATGTCTTCACACCCGCTCAGGTAAATTCTATTACTTTTCAGGCACCCCACCCAGGTGACTCCTTTCCGGGGACCAGTGTGGGCAGGAGGGGTCCGCTGGGCCCTATTGTAACTAGCGGGTCGTCCCAGAGGACGTAAGGGCTGATACCGACCTACGGGTTGAGGGCTCTACAAAGCCTATTCCTGGGGTCAAACCCGAGGCCGCAAAGGCTAATACTGACACAAGTCGAGGGTGTTATGAAGCATTTTACCGGAGCGTCTGCCAAGGGCTTCTTGTGGCCTCATTAAATTGCTACTGACCTCTGGGTCGAGGACTCTTCAGGGTCTAAAACCAGGCATCCGCTTGAGGCGGAACAGATTACTGAAGGTACTATGTTGCCTTCGGGATGGCAAACTCCTATCTCCAGGCACATTACCAAGGGTCGACAGAGACTTTTGCCTCAGGGCCCCACGTCGGCAGTCAGTAGCCCTTGTGTCCCTTCCAAGGCCGTCCACGTGCTCGCCCCTAAAATGGCAGAGAGCAGGGCCACTCCTCAAAAAACTAAATGGTGCCCTCTGGTCGGGAAAACTCTGATGCCAAGGCCCGCTCATCGATGACTGCGAGGCCACATCAAAAGCAAAGTGAGACGACAGGGGTTTCCAACGCATTGTCATCCTAGACCGAGCTGGCAGCCAGGCCCACTTTCAAAGGGATTAGTTTCCAATTGCATTATCATCTATGGTCTTGCGCAACTAATTTGTCTCACGGTCTGCATGGAACCTGGCACAGCGGAGCACAGTTTATACAGCCTACCCGACTACGCCCTTGTGTGATATCAGGCACAACCTTACTAGGTCCCTTCAGCACCTTTCAATAGGATGTCTGCACTCCACACAGTGACCCACGCTTGGACTCCTACAACCTCGTCTTCGCCGACTGCTGCGCAAGAGTGCAGGTTTTGTGATGTTTCAGACTATTATGAGATCAGAGGCCATGGCAGAATACTTTAAGGGGCTAATGATTGAGCTCATGTCTAAGCCTGCACCTCTTCGCTGCTGCCGCCACTGCCACCAGTGGGCACTGAAGCACTGCCTCTGCCGCACCTCCACTCAATCTCACAGATACAAACTGCAGTGCCGCCCACAGCCCCACATCTCCCAGTAATGCCTCTGTAGCCTGTGCCAGCATTGGAGGCCCCACAGGCCACAGTACCCCCCCCCCCTACTGTGAAACCAGCGGAGGGGGCCCCAGTGATCACAGTTAAGGCTGGTCAGGACACGCAAGACACAGCTACTGACACAGATACGGAGGAGGTCCCTCCCTCTGTGAAGGCCTTTCATGACCAGATGACTGGTTTGGCTGACTTCTTGGGCTTTCCCCAACCTCAAGAGCCTCTGCCAGAGGGCGATGTGCTGTCCGAGGTTTTGCCCTTCACTCTTCAAACAAATCAGGGGTCCATTGCAGAAAGATATCCTTCAAGCTTTGAGACTCACTCCCTTCAGACTACAAACAAACAATTGCAAGTCAGATGCATGCCCGTTCCATCGTAAAAGCTGTGCCTGGCCTCTAAACCACAGTCTCAATCCTCTGTTTTGGCATCCGCATCACTGTTCACGAAACATTTGCGTTCAGGTGCCACAGCATCGTTCCCGGCCCTACTGAGCAAGGAAGACCTGCTCCTCGAGGCCTATGGGAAGAAGGTTTACTCCAGCGCCGCTTTTCACGTGAGGCAGGCCAATGTGGACACCCTGTTAGAAGCGGGTAATCGGAAGCTCTGGTGAGAGCTGGCAGATTGCCTGCCTTCCCTGCCAGTATACGGGCAACAGGCCTTCACGTCTGGTTTGGTAGAAGCCAGAACTCTGGCTCAGGACTTGCTCGAGTCTTCTCTTCACCCCATTGACACAGCTAGCTGCGGTATGATGGTGGGTGCTTATATGAGAAGAGTAGCTTGGATGCATGTTACCAAGTTCATGCAAATGGTGCAAGATCGCATAATCGATCTCCCTTTTGATGGACAGGACCTGTTCCATTCATCTACAGATGAGGAGCTCAGCAAATAGAAGACCTCCATCCAGGCGGCCAAATCTCTGACGGTTCTCACTAAAACTAGCCAGCATCCCTTGCAGCAGCCCTCCTTTACCAGAGACTCCAGGCAGAAGTCCTTTGGCAGATTATGGGGCTACCATGATAGGAAGCAGAGGAACACAGACCGCTCCTCCAGTGGTCAGAGAAGAAATCAGCCAAGACCCTCCTCCAAAGTATTCTTCGTTAGCCACACTGGCACTGCTGGAACTGCTCCCACCGACTCAAAGAAGCAATGACCTTCAAGATTGGGCCACAGCATGCCTGTCGGCTGCAGTATACCATTGCATCTGGCAGCTGGCACTAAATGATGCAGAATCCCTGGTTTATTTCAATAGCGTCCAAGGGGTTCCACCTAAGTCTTCCTCCTGTTCCTCCTGTCTTGACATCCTTGATCCAAACTGGTTCAGTCCTCTTTCGTTAGCATACCGGCAAGCTGCACTCCATGCAAGGTATAGAATCTGCCCCCCCACCCCAATGAGAGAGGTCTAGGGTTCTATTCGAGAATCTTCCTGATCCCCAAATAGAACCAGTCTGGCCTGCGAGTGATGCTAGATCTTTCTTCAACCTTCATCTCCCCAACGAGAGGTTCATGATGATTACTCCAGCACAAATCCTGAGCTCAGTTAAAAGCAACAATTGGTTTTGCGCTGTGAACTTCAAGGATACCTACCTGCATGTTACAATATGGCCTCCACATCAGAGGTTCCTTAGAATTTCAATTGGCAGGCACCACTATCAATATGGTGCCCTGCCATTTTGCCTCAATTCAGCACTGAGGGTGTTTACCAAACGTATGAGCTCTGTAGCCAATTTGTTACCACTCAGGGGGATCCATGTATACCCCTACAAGGATGACTGGCTTGTTTGGGTGTCCTCCAGCAGGGGGGGCTCGGATGCGTCTAACATCCTGGTGTCTACCCTGAGCAATCTGGGGTTCTCGGTCAACTTCAGCAAATCTTCAATGATCACTGCTCAGAAACGTAACTTTCTGGGGGTTGTGTGGGATTCAAAGCTGGGAAAAAGGTTCCCCTCTACCCAGCATATGACAGATATTCGTCTGACAGTGGCACCGTTTTTTCCAAGGAAATGACTATGGCATGGTGGTACCAGAGGTTGTTGGGCCTTATGGCTGCGTGCATCCTCTTCATTCCCCACACCGGACTTTGCGATGTGCTCTTAAAGGATGGCTACCTGCATGTTCCAATATGTCCCCTACATCTGAGGTTCCTCAGATTTTCAATTGGTGGGCACTATTAGTATCTGCCTCAATACAGCACCAGCAGTGTTTATCAAACTTATGAGCTTTGTAGACAGTTCATTACCACTCAGGGGGATCCACTTGTACTCCTACCTGGATGACTGGCTTGAAGATGAGGCGTTGAAGATAAGGCGCCTACAACTCCATCTCAGCAGCTCATGGTCGCAAGCCACGGACAAACAGTTGCAGCCCATTGCAAACCCTGCATCTTGGCCAGGACATACAGTGGTGGGCAGACCAGACAAACCTGTTACAAGGTGTCCCCTTCAAGGAGCCTCTGACAGATGTTGTTATAACAACCGATTTGTCCCTCTCTGGGTGGGGAGCCACCTTGCAGAGCCTAAAGGCCCATAGACTGTGGTCCGACCAGGAAAAGACACATTGCATACATTTATTGGAACTTCAGCCCATATTTATGGCCTGTGAGCATTCCTGACGAACATCCCCATGAACACCTGTCCTGATCGAAACGGACAGCTTGACAGCAACGTTTTATATAAACAAACAGGGGGGCACAAGATTGCCTCTGTTATGTCATCTGGCCTTATTGATCTGGGAATGGGCAATGACACATAATATACGGCTGGAGCCCGTCCATCTGGCTGGGTTTCTGAGCATAGAGGCGGATCTCCCCTGCAGGCTACAGCAGGCCAATCACAAGTGAGAGATCAATCCTTTGGCTGTGCATCCTATCTTCCGGAAGTGGGGTTTTCCCGAAACAGATCTGTTCATAACACGTCAGAATAAAAAGTGTCTTTGCTTCACCTCTTGGGGCGGTGCAGGTTCACGAGGGAATGTGCTAAATGTTCCTTGGACGGGGGAGTTCTTGTATGCCTTCACACCGTTCCCACTGATCCACAGAGTATTGGCCAAACTGAAGGAAACGCAAACTGTACACTCAGTAGCCAGCTCGGTTCTGGTACTCCGAACTAGTGAGACTGAACGGGCTGGGCCCTATTCGACTTCTACAGTAAATGGACCTGGTTCTGTCATTGGGTGTTGGAAAAAGGCATCAACCCTCTCTACAGCGGCTTGAATGACGTTCTGTCTCCTGGCATCATCTGGCATGCAATTGGAGTCTACAGGAATGTGGGCGACTCGTTCTTTTCCACCATAAATCCCAAATCCTGTTGTACGCAGACATCTAGAGGGCCTCCTGTGGCTTCACCCACCTGTCAAGAGGCCTCAACTGGTGTGGGATCTAAACATAGTATTATTGGCACTCGCCTGCAAGCCCTTTGAGCCAATGCATTGCACAGAACTCAAGTTCATCTCTTGGAAGGTGGCCCTGTTGGTCGCCCTACCTTACATACCAGGAGACTAGGCGAGGTTCAAGCATTGTCTGCATGGGAACCTTACACATTTCTTTCACCAGGACATGGTTGTGCTGTGCACACACCCTTCTTTCCTACCAAAGGTGTTCTACTCTTTCCATGTTTATGAGGAGGTGGTGCTCCTGAAGTTCTTTCTGGGACCTCAGTCCTCTGTAGACGCTGCCCTCCACACATCAGATGTTCATAGCGCACTAAAATGTTACCTTGACAGGACCAAGCAAATCGGATGCTCTCTTCATCTTCGTGGACACAATCCAGGCAGTCGAGCATCAAAGGCCACTGTCGCCCAGTGGCTTGTATCTGCCATTAACTACTGCTAAGCATCTCATAAACTGACTCCACCTAAAGGCATGCATGCACCCGCAGTGAGGGCAAAAGCCACTGCGGTAGCATTTCAGAGTCGCGTCCCTTGAGACGTTATCAGCAAGGTTGCCATGTTTTCCACGCTGTCAGCCTTTTGCAAACATTGTTTGGATACCAGTTCCAGGTCTGATGCCAGATTTGGTCAGACAGTCTTGAGAAACGTGTTTGCTCCTTGCAGTGGTCGAAGTGTATGAAAGGAAGTAGTGGAACTATGTTTGCTGCTGGCCCACCCCAACTCCCCACAAACCCCATTGCCACACTCCCTCCCACGTGAAATGCAAACCCCATAGCTGGGTCCCACCTTGCCTCCATTCCATCCCCACCACTGTGTAAAGGCTGAAAGAAAAAAATGAAACCATTTCAGAATAGTTTCTTATTAAACTTTCACTGTACCTATACCTTTATTTTATTTAAAATAGTAGAAGAGCACCGCTCCTGCTCACTTCGACCACTGACCTCCACCCGTGAGTTTGTCATGCTATGAAATCTCCCATCAGTATGGAGGAAAGGGGACACGATGTAGGCGTAAGAAACAGTTACTCACCATAGTGACTAGCATACTCCTAGTCCATAGTCCCCTTTCCTCCATACGTCCCTCCCGCCATCTCCCGTGAAATAGTTTAGTTAGGCTGGTGAGCAAGGCATAGGGGTAGAATCAGCGTGGGTCGGCACGCCCTGCATACATTCATTTAAAGGGGATATTTTTGTATGCAGTGGGACGAGGTATCCTATCAGTGTGGAGGAGACTATGGACTAGAGTACAGTAGTCACTACGTTGAGTAACTGCTTCTCTCTCTACCTGGCTAGGAGCATGCAACTTTTTTACCTCTGTTATTCTGAGAGTATAACTTTTGTATTTTCCTGGTAAATAGATGTCTCATCTAATTTGATAATACTTTAGTCCAATTCATGGACTGTTCCTTTGTCTGGAATTGGTCTTCTCACAAACCCAGATAAAGCTGTGTCATGCCACCACGGGGGGGGGGGGGCATTGTTTGCTGATCACCCGCTTTCAGTCCCAGGATCCCAGCAAGTGTGTAACTTGGGGATTTGCACTCCGAGTATCCATGCCAAGGAGGACCCGTCCAGCCTCTACATCTGTAACGTAGCCATAGCACACTGCCTTAGCTGCAAAGCAGACACTGGCATCATTTTTAAATAGCTGTTGACTTGGATCTGTTTTTCTGTGTATGGATTTCTTATTCATGTACGCTGTGGTAGGGTATTCGGCTCTCTTCTGTGCTTGGTGTCCTTGTTTCTTGCATTGTGTTCTCTCCTGTAGTAGTCACCTTACTCTTCTTTACTGAGGGCTCTTCTGTGTCTTTGTGTTGGAGCTCTGCTGGTTTTGCTCTGAAGCTTCATCAATATTCGGTTTGCTTTTGCAGGTGAAATGGATGATGTACTGGATTGTGTTTGCCTGTTTCTCCACCGCAGAAACAGCGACTGATCTCATACTCTCATGGTGAGTACATTGTGGCTGGAAATTCTCTAGCGAGGAAGATCTGCACAAATCCCATGTGTGGTAGTGCGCCTCCCCCCCCACACCCATGAGAACATATGTACATTATCATGTTTTGCATCCTGTAACAAATCAATTGGACCTCTCTCCTGTCTCCATTTTGATTGTTTTGGGTCGATTGTCTATGAAGAGTTTCTGTCTCTTCTGTTGAGCTTCCCAATAGCAAACATATTCATTCCCCCAGCTCTTGTGTTTACTGTGCAACACAACTCAGAAACATCATCTAACGTTATCTGTGGGTTGTGGCAGCCAGATCTTGGGGTTCTGCGTAAAATGTGTTTAATGGATGTATGGTGGGCTTTGCAGGTTTGTGAGCTACTGCAGAGTGCTGTTTCTTCATATACTGCTGATTGTCCAGTTATCCGATTGCTTATGAGAGGGGATTCAGTATGTCTGCACGCTGCGCTAATGCTGTGTGGTGGGATGGGCCTGTCTGCTGGGAGGCCGCAAGTGGTGGCTGGGTGAACCAACCCCTCCCCTGACACCAACACCTACTTACTGCATCCAGTATTGCTTTCCAAGTTATAGTTTGGGGGAATATTATTCTGTGTGAAAAGGACCTGCCTCACTCCCCACCTGCTGCACAGGTTGGGTAATTAATTCCTTTGGGTTCATGCTGAGTAAAGGCGCCTATTGTCTAACGGGGAGAAAGCGGACCCCAACATTCTGTGTTGACTCCAAGACAATGAAGCGGGCTTTCGCTAGGGCTGACCTTTCCCCAATGTAACCCATAGGAGCATGTGTGTCAAAGAGTGGATGTGAGGGGAACCGGGAACAAGGGACGAACAATCCCATAAGTATTCATGCTTCACTGGTGAATGTCCAGTGCTCCCTCTGCTGTTGCACCAACACATCCAAGAAGGGTCACACTGGGCCATGAAATTGTCTCGGGCACCAATGAAAAAGTGTTAGATTGTTGCAAGTGGCTGTTCATTCCGTTTGTGACACTGTTTGACTAGTACCAAGTTTTTTTTTTATTTTTTATAAAATGTGATACAAATTGTGCATTAAAAAAATATTTATTCAGCAACACTGGTCAAAACTACTAGCCGCGTAGTGAAGTAACCCATCAAACTGCACATATTGTCCAAAAAAAGTGCCCACTTTGACCAAAACCAAAAGAAATGGCCCCACACCAGCATTTAGTGTTTTTGGTTCGGCTGTTGGCCTATTGCCCTATAAGCCAGTCCGAGCCTGCATCCAAGTCCCCTTCCAAACCCCACCAACGAGAGTACTTCCACTGCCATAGAAGAACTGCCCTCAAAAGTGGTTTAGCTCTTGCTCTTTATGCAGCTCACGGCACTCCCATTTAACGCACATCAGCAGATCACACGTGAAAGTAGGAGATGTCTCTATGACAGAACTGGCAAATACATGGTCGCCCCCGGCAAATAATGGCACATTTTGTCAACAAAGGAGTAAGCAGTGCTTTAAGTGGGCCATACCTGCCTAACATCCGGAATATTTCCGGAGACTCCGAAATTTTAAGCATTTCTCTGCAAAAGTCCTTTGAATCTCATTTCTCCGGAAAAGTCCCTTGAATCTCAGGAATTTTTACATTGTTTCCGGGTCTGTTATATTTTCCACCTGACTGGCTGCCGCGGGTAGCCAACCGGGTGAAGTGAGCGGGACCCGGAAACGGCGTGAAATGTGCCTGCACCACTATATGAGGCCGCTGCTGGCGGCCAGCATTCACGGACTTTTTTTTTCCTCCCTCAATGCGACTGCCGTAATAATAGTGCTTTCAATCCAATGACATGGATTGAAAGCAGCATTATTTCCGCGGTGGCGCCGCCTTAATTTTTCTTACTATAGCATTGAATGAATGATTTCAGTGCTATGGTAAGCAAAATGAACGTGGCACCGCCGCCGTAATGCTTACCATCCAATGACATGGATTGAAAGCAGTATTATTTCGGCGGCAGCGCCGCCTTCATTTTGCTTACTATAGCATTGAGTGAATTATTTTCACTCAATGCTATAGTAAGCGAACTGAAGGCTACAACAACCGAGTTTACCTTTTTGAAAGGTGGGCGGGGCGTGTGGGCCGAGTTGCGTGCAAATAGGCGGAGTCTTGTGTGGCTGTGGGCGGGGCATAAATCTCAGGAATTTTGTTTTTCAAATGTAGGCAGGAATGGCCGGGGCCCTGCTGGGGCCCCCTCATCCCACCACAACATTGGCCGGGCACATTATCCAAGCTGACAGAAGTGTCAGCCAGCCACAGCGCCGCTGTGACTGGCTGGCACTTCTGACAATAACTGGCTCTGGTGACCCCTCGCGCAAGGGGTCTCCAGAGGCAGTTGCTGTCCTTTTGTTTCAGGAGCCTGTAAACACACGCATGAAAGGAGAACTATCGTCCTTCCTTTGACAGCTTTTTTACACACATTGAAGCTGGGGCTGATTGCCATTGTCATGCATTGACACTCGCTGGCAGGGACTCGGCTGCCTGCAGCCTTTTGATGACCTGCTGCAATTGCTTTCTATTATCCGCAGTGCGCCCTTCATTTAATGTAGTTGGAAACCTTTTTGGGGGCTGGCTCACCTGGTGGGCCGTTTCTATTTGTTGTGTGGTATGGTCGTTGTTATGGGAGGAAGGGGATAAGTTGAAAGATGTACAAAATAAACAGCCTGGTGTGTTTCCTGTTTACTTTGTGTTTTCGGAAGCATTCATCTTATTAGAAACGGGAGCTCAGGCCTCTGCCTGTTCCAAAAGACTGGGACAGTTGTGGCTGCCAGGCAAGAAACAGAGAAGCGTGCCGAATGGCAAACACATTTTCAAAAACATTTTTAAGCAACCTTTTCAGTAAAATTCAACATTTATGTTAAATAAAGCAATTTGAATATAGCATCCTTAATATGCTAAAGGATCCTTATGAAAAATACAAGGATAGAGAGAAAAAGGGTGGTCAGCGAGTGAGACGCACATGCAAGAAAGTGTGACAGAACTGGATAAAAAGAGATATGAGATATGACTGGGTAAATGGGGTGTGAGAGCAGGGGAAGAGGCACAAGAATAATTGGGAGAAGGGAAAGCAAGAGTAAGAACGAAGGGTGAAAGAAAATGAATGGCGAGAAGGAGGGAGAGGGAGAGAACATGAGCGATGAGTGGAGGGGGGCGTAATGGGGTAAAGAGTGTGAGACGGAACGGGAACTCGTCAGTAAGTGAGAAGAGTTTGAGACAAGTACAAAGGAAAGCAGGATAGACGAACAGAGGGAACCCCGGCATAATAGCAGAGAATGGCGCTCCAAATGATAGGGAGAGAGGAATAGAGGGGCTGGAGAGAGGCAGTGTGAGCGATGCATGAGAAAGGAGGGGTGAAAGAGGAAAGAAAGTTGAGGCAGAAAATGAGGTGAAGAGCAAGAGAAGGTGAAACAGGAAGAGATTACAGGCAGAATGAAGCATAACTAATATAGAACAGCAGAGCAAAAGCAAAACAGTGTGGACTAGAAGTGAAAGGAAGAGCAGAAACAGACCAAGCCTGGTCGTATTTCTAGGTTTATAATATATGGCTTGCATAGAACCAGGGGTGTTGCTAGGTCTGGGAAAGATCAGGGGCTAAGCTAATGTCGGGACAGGCAGGGACTAGGGGCTAGCTAGCATTTTGGTTGTAGCACCTGACCTTCTATCCGGGGCTACAACCAAAAGACCCAGGGCTATAGCCCCCTTATCCACCCCCCCTAGCAACGCCTCTGCATAGTACACAATCCATAGGTACGCATACAAATATATAAATGCTTGCATGCGTTTATATTTTTGTTTGCGTACCTTACTATGGTTTGTGTACTTTTAGGCCACGCCTATCCTGCAAGCCACGCCCCCAAAGGAGGGCCCCCCTCGATTTCTTACCCCACTTAAAGCCCTGGGAGTAACTTGATAAACATTTGCTGAATTGTTTGCAGGTTTAGAGTAGCGTGTGCATTAGGACAGCCGGAGAAGGGCGCGTCATCCGATTGTGGCCAGTGAACATCGCCGGCATGCAGAGTACTTGCATCCTCCTGACACTGTGAAAGATACCGTTTTGTAAAAATAAAAAGGATTTTCAACAAAAGGATTTGCATGGGGGCCGCCCATGAGATAGTATTTAACCCTGTAAGGAGGTCAGAGGGTGGGGGTATTTAAGGATGCATTTCAATGGGAGCCCAAAGACCTCTCTTGGATCTACTGTGGCCACGTGCAGTGTATCAAGGGCCCTGGAGGGGTGTTACACATGCGCAGTAGGGCATTGTATGTGTGTCGTCCCCTAATTCCTAATAATTGCTGGACTCCTTAACAGTAAGCATGTCCCCACTGGGGGTGGTGTCCCTTGCGAGCCCAGTGACATCTTATACCATTCCTAGCTCACTTCCCCTTGGAAGACCGCCACAGCCAGACTTGCGACCTTCTACGGTTTTATAATCAATCCCTATGAAACATAAGGGCCTTATTTTGACTTTTAAAAACGCATCTCTCAGGAGAGTGCTATTTGCTGTGCAAATGGTTACATACGTTCTTCTCTTAACACATTAATGTCTGACAAGATGGAGGATGCTCTGAGCCCACCCCTTCCATCTAGCCACCCCTCAAAATGGGGACTGTGGCGAGAAAGTGTATCCCTCCGCGGCGACATCACCTGGAAACCTCCAGGGCCAGACTCTAAGCCAGGGAGCCACTGAAAGTGTCAGAAGGAACCGTGGGCAGACTTGAAAGAAGATAAGGGAGAGGGGGTCGGATGCCTTCGGAAGAGCAGAGCTGCAGAATGCCTTCGAGATGGAGGCCACCATAGCCTTGGAGAGAGAGACCGGGGGGCTACACAGATGGCTTTAAGCATCAATTGTTCTCTTGTGCTGTCAGTACTGCAAGCGCTTTGACGCTCTGCAGGCACAGGCCCCCATCACTGGATTGCCTGGCACAATGGCCGCCCCCCATTATATAGTGTATACATCTTCACCCAAAGACCAGCTGATCTGTACCCTGCCCAGAAGGAGTGTAAGGATCCCCGATAATAGCTGTCAAGACCGATTTGAACGCTTCTTCAGCCCCCAAAACCTAGGCAGTAGTATTAGCATACCTGAGGCATGCACCTGTTTCCCTATGACCAGAGACCATGTCCTCTGCTATCGTAAGCAGTCTCCACCCACATGATGCCTGGCAGTCTCCCCGAAGAGAACCACACCCCCTCCCCCTGCAGTGCCTGATGAGCTGCAGTCAGCTAGCTCTGCGTGGATTCTACTGGAAACTACAGATTTATTATTTTATTTTCTAATAGATCTTTTCTTCCACAACTTTTCAAGGAGTCCACCCAAAATATTTAAAATTATTTTTTAGGCCCCACATGTACCAGTTTTTAGTTTGCAGAGCTCTAGGACTTCACCGGGATCAATCATTTTCTGATAAGGCCACCCCGTACATCAGATATGTATGTAATTATAGTATACATGGAATCTACATTGTCTTGCTTTCCTGGTTTGTCCAGCAAAAATGAACTCTAGATTCTAAACTAAACTCCAACATGTATTTACTGTAAGTGTGGACAGAGCGCCTACAAGTCAAAGAGAATTAGCATGGTCAGTTTGACCCCTTGCCCATGCCTGCCTACCATACCTGTTACACCATCTCGGGACACATTACTAACCATATCCTTGTAAAATGGAGATAGGAGGAGATTTTTAAATGTTTTTGACCCAGACACCATCATTATAACCTAATGCCGATATCAGCTGATTTGTGTTGCAAATTCACTCAATGGCTGTTGCAATTCAAGTCCCTTGCTTGGCATTGGGTGCCGGCAGTGCGTGGATCTTTTGGGCAGGGGACTCTCTATGTATGACGATGCAGCCCCCCAAGATGTTACACAGGGATCTCCTGGGACACAGCACTGCTGCCCCTTCCTTCAGCTAGAACACTCGCATGAAAACCACCAATCCTACAATCCCCAGGTCTCCTAAACCAGATCACTAAAACACATATTTAGACTCTTTGGCAGCTCAACCTCTTTAGGGTAAGAAAGAGTGGGAGAAGACCTACTTCCCTGGCCATCAGTGAATTTGCCCACAGCCATGAGAATTGGAAACACCTGCATGTGGCCACCAACGCTCTGTGGAAGCATCCCTGATGTCTCCCGCAGGCTTGTCTATGCCACGGCCTCACAATGCACTGGAGAGAACTCGGACCGGCGTATTCACGCCTTTTATTTGGTGTCGGAGACTGGAGCATGAGTTTGGCGTAGCTGGGGCTTCCAATAGTCATCTCGTCTGATTGCATGTTCAATGTTTCTGGTTGTTAAAATGGATTTCTAAACTCTGCTCTGGTTAACAGATGTTTAGGTGCCACCCTTGTTAGAGAAACAACGAACACTTCTGTGAACTTAGCCAGTACCATTCAAAGTAGCTTGGACAGGAGCCAAGGCTAAGTCTCAGGAGTAGCGGGGGTGATCTGAGGTGTTTGATGAGCACACACAGTAGGACGACAAGAATTTCCCTTAGACAGTAGTCTATCAAAAATATATAGTTTATTAGGCCCAGAACAAACACAAGTGAATAATGGCAAACTCAGTAATATCACTACTTAAACACACACTATATAAAATATATGCACAATCACTTTTTGGTCGATGCGGTAAAGTGGGGCTTCCCGCCAAAACCTGTCGAAAGGGAACGCAGACAAACTTTAATACATTGGCCAACTCTTGATATATATATCCCTAATTTAAAAAGTCCAGCCCTACGAAGATTGGAGCCTTGTGCTCTGTGTCAAGTTTGGTGATGCAAAAAGCTTACAAAGGACAATAATTAATGGGAAGGAAAAGTTAGCAGGAGGATTCTAGAGTGTGAAAATTCGGTTCCGAGAGTCAGAGGAGGATCTGCTGCGGAGAACAGGGCTGTCCCCAACCTTCGGACAGCTTTAGGAAGCAAGCCAATGTAAGTACCACAAAGGATCCTTTATGTGTGAAAACGGTTTGGATGAACTAGGGGCCACCGGTAAGTGGTATTATTACTCACCGCCCTTAGCTCTCTCTGGGTCCAAACCTGGCAGGCTTGGAGATGGTCGCATTGGGGTATGAAATGCCCTCCTTGGTTAAGCTTCAAAGTGCAAAGGCACTGCAGGTGCAGATGCGGGTCCGGTTTACACTGGAGCTGGATCTCTCATCACTAATACAGGACAAAGAAAGTACCGAGGCAGCTGGTCTAAGGACACATGAAGAAAGGCGGAAAGTCTCGAGCAGCGACCGCCACTGTTGTAAGTGACGCACGGGTACTCGAGTCTCGTGGCCTGACGCATGGTCCTCTCTCATGGCCCAAACAGCTGGGTCAACGAAATTTGGCAAGGAGATGCTTTGCCGTGCGAACTAGCATTTCCCCAAAGCTCGAGGCAAAACTCGATGTAGCAACGCTCCAACGCAGGTGCCAAGGTGCAAGCTGGTCAGTCCACTGGAGGGCACAGGGACACTTCAAAGGAGGCTCGTTTACAGGGCAACAAGGAGGCGTTTAGAGTGATTGGTCCCATCACTCCAAGGTGTTGAAGCACCTTTGCAGGTGTTCGGAGATCGAGCGCAAAGCAGGCCTCTACCGGGACAACAGCAGGCTCAGGGTGCCAAACCTTCTTTGCGTGGTTATGGATAGTCGTTGTATCTGCTTAGCTTCTCTGGATACTTGGCTCTGTGTATTGGTCGATTCAGACCTATGCGTGATCTGCAGGTCTGCACTCGGGGCCCCCTTGACCAGTGAGTGCTCACATCCAGCTGGCCAAGGAAGACCTCTGTCCCACTCATGCACGCCAGCAGTGGTTCAATCAGGGACCACTGTGGCTCTCGTGCACACCAGACATCCTGGCACCAGTAGTGTGTGGATTGGGGCCAGGCAGTCCCAGCCCACTTCCTGGGTACCCACACATGTGACATGCATTAGTCCACGAAAAGCGCTGGCTTTCTTGGGTGAATGCATGCCCAAATAAGGACTCCCCTGGTCTCAAATACTAGGAGAAAGGCCAACAGACAAAATGGCCAAAGGAGAAGACAAAAGACCTTGTGGTACGGCCATGATGGACACTAGCCACAGTCATGAGCCAAACTTGATAAAGAAATGTAAAAAAACATGAAAAAGCTTCTGCTGCCAACAGTTTACTCCTAGGCACATTGTCCAGTTACCAAAAAATCCTTAAGGGATGTCTAGGGCCCAAAAACGCAAGGACCCCAGTGCACGGTACAGTAATGTACATTGTGCTCTGAAATACAGTTGCCAAAAGGGGCAACACAGTCATAAGACTATGAGAAACAAAGTTTCTCAGTTCTGACTGCCTGAAGGACAAGTCAGTTTCCCCATAATGATGAACGAAAAGCCCAGTGGAGTGCAGCTGAAGGCTATGCTTCACTGTCAAAGTCAGGACAGGAGGCTGCAAGAAAAGAAAAATGTGGGGTGGGGTGTCTACAAATAGAGGGAAAATAGCAGTAAGTGAAATTTTACCTAACACTGGCGAAGCCCGTTATGAGCTCACCCAGAGTCGGGCTCGGACTGGCCTATAGGCCCATAGCTGAACTAAAAATTCAAAATGCTCGCGTGACCCTGTTGTTTTGGTCAATGTGGGCCACTTCTTTGGACAATGTGGGCCAGGACAATGTGGGCCACCTCTTTGGACAATGTGGGCCAGTAGTTTGATAGTGTCTTCACTATGCTGCTAGTAGTTTTGACCAGTGTTGCCGAATACATATTCTTTATACACATGGTGGTTATCGTGTCAGAGCGGAGACTGCCATGGCAGGTTTTCTCGCTCTCATTTATTTATTACACTCACGTGGTCTCCTCCGACCACGTCATCATGCGCCTCACGTGACTATCACAGCCTATAGGGCAATAGGCCCACTGCCAAACCAAAAACACTAAATGCTGGTGTGGGCCATTTTTTTTGTTTGGGGCTCAAAGTGGGCACTTTTTTGGCAAGTTTGTGCAGTTTGATTAGTTATTTCACTATGCGGCTAGTAGTTTTGAACAATGTTCCTGAATAAAAAAAAAAATTCATGCACAATTTGCATTACATTTTATCAAACAACTCCCCCTTGGGTACTATTCAAACAGTGTCACAAAAGGAACGAATAGACATTTGCAACTGTGGGCCTCTTTTTCATTGGTGCCCGAGACCATTGTATGGCCCAGTCCGACCCTGCCCAGAGTAGATGCAGCTGCAGTGGCTGTGGCTCCCATGCTCCCACTTCCACTGTGGGGGGTAGACGGGGTCAGGGAGAGAGGATGAAAGTGACACCAAAGTAGAGTTATCATCAGGCCTGAGCAGGGGAATTCCAAGGGCTATTGTGACGGCTTACAGCTGGGGTGGGTGCTCTTTCGGCCATTCCTTAAGGCGTATGAGGCTAAAATGGTTTCACAGTTTTCTAAGGTGTTTAGCGATGAAGCGGTCTGAAGGCAACATTTTGCAAATGACTGGAAGGTCGGATGTGGAAGCACTGCCTTTTCGTTAGAAAATCACCTTTTGATTTTGGTTCGGCGGATAAGATTTACGGTAACATCAGTTGGAGCCAAAATGGTGGCTGCTCTTTCGTATGCTGTACATGATGATCTGCTCTCTTTTCTATTTTCTTTGGGGTTAATTTTTCTTTTATTTTCATGAGGGCCTTGTGTGCCTTTATAATACATTCCAGTGCAGATGCAGTACATGATGGCATTTCTGTGTCTTAAGTAGTCAAGATACTGTCATGCCAAAATTCAGTCAGTTAAAAATGGCAAGAAGACAGTGGAGCTTGGTCAATGATAGCACGTGACATTGCTTAACTAGATCAGTGCCTGTGCCCAGCTGGGGCGATGCCACCCAGTGGTATCTTCAAGGATGGAGCGTAGGTAAGGCAGGCTCTGTTGATTTTGTGGGAACGTAATTGAATCTCTGCAACACGTGTTGTTGGCTTGTCCTTGTCTTAGAGCTGAGCAGAAAGCCCTTATTACACCTATTTTTGGACACGAACAATTGTTTGTGTCAAAGGCAGCTTTTGGCTTGTGCTAAAGGGGAGTTTCAACTGTGTTTTGTGCTTTCTGTTCTAAGATGGATGCTAACAAATTACAGTGCAGCAGTATGTAGGATTACTAAAATATTGTGTTTAAATGAGGATGTGTATTAAAGGATGTTCATTTTAAGTCCAGCGTGTTCATATTTATTTGGTTTTGTCGGACAGTGTTTTTTTAATGCATGCATCTTTGTCACTGTGTTGTGTTTTAATTTGTATGCTTTTATTGTTACCTGTAAACAGGTAAAGACATCAAACAAACTGAAACTATCCATGAATTATATGTAATGGGAACTGGTGATAAATTCAAAGATTGGTGCATAGAAATGCTTGAGTTCACGCCTCTTACCCCGGGGAATTCCTCTACCACATTCCATTGTTTCTAACGTGTCATTACAGAAGTTGACTTTTTTATTTGAGCCAGGCGTCTTCCTTCTCAAGTGGGACGTCTAGCCTGCTCTGCTGGGCCAAGACGCCTCTGTTTGGGAGCAGAGCCACCAGACGCGTTTCGTCCTTGTTCGGTCTCATGCCTGAGGTGCATCTTGGGCACAGCATGGTCAGGACTCTGGTCTCTCTCTCCTCATCCCACTCAAGGAGACTCGCTGAGAAAGGGAAACGATAATGGATAAAAAGCCTCACCCCCTATGCTTCTGAACCTCTGGGGAGCACTCTGCGTTGTCTTCCATTCTGGCGTTTTAGCTCAACTGTGCCGTTACAAAAGGGGACCAAACATAGGAATGTTGATGTTGGCCTTGCACAAAGATCAAGTAACCCGAACCCGATTGCTTCACCACAGCTCTTCTTCACATCTTCAAAGAAGAGCAAGCAAACCCAGTTATTTTCATGTTGGGCTCCACTAGGGAGATGAACTACAATTCACTAAGAAGCCCAGGAAATAAGTTGTTTACAAAATAGTTAAGGCATTCTTATTTCAGATTTAATATCTCCTTGATCCTACGTTTCCTCCCTAACTTTTGAAAGCCTGTCATTTCGTTTGGTGGCCAAAGCTGTCGGAGCATGGACCATGTGCATTGGTGATGTGTCCTGCTCTCTGCTGGATCCTGTATTCCCGCCGGTCCTCGGACAGTTCTTTTTTGGCCTCATTCTGCGCTAGACTAATTAGTCTCATTCTTTGCGGTTCATTATTAGTTCCCTGGTTTTCCCCTGCTAGTAAATCCAGCGGGATACTGGGTAACTACCGTACCGTCTCCGCTGCCCGATATCTCAGTGTTAGCGGGATATTACAGGCGACGGAGATGCCGGTAACTCCCCTTTCCGTGATGGGACTCCATGGGATGAGGTTGCCCGAATCACCAGCACTGCTAATAATGGCGCCAGTGATTCAGGCATTTATCTGCCAGTAGGGGCCTGATCTACCGGCAGACGTGGAGTTGGCCGGTCCGGGTGCCCGACACCTTATTTCTAGACCGGCCAACTCGTAATGAGGGCGCCCTGGGATACTTTAATGTCCTCTGTTTCCCTTGTTCTTCTATAGGGTATCTCATTACACTCTCTCTTACCCTATACTTTTTTAAAAAAATAAAATGTATTTGGGTTTATTGGTAAATATACCATTTAGCCAAAAGATATCGTAAGATAAACTGCATAACATTTCATATAAAATATTAAAGCAAAACACCAATATAAAACTTAGTCAAAAGAGTGCATGTCATCACTTTTAAAATGATCAATTACATGTACATGCCCGATTCATTCTTTGCTTTTAAGATACTCTAGTTTAATCAATTCCCATATATAAAATGCCAGATAATTTAGTTTAAAAGTGCTTCCTGAATAGAGGTGTGACCAAAATTGATCCGTACACTAACTTGCTATGTCCATAACCACATTGCTATAGCCCTTGGTATATACATTGCTTAAACTTGGCAATGTTGCCAGCAGGGGGCGCACTGTTTCAATATGTAGTTTGCAAATACGACAGTCTTTTCCCATAGGGAATCTTCAGCCAGCTACCTCGCCTTTCCATGGAACACAACTGGTCAAACCGGATCCTCATTGTAAAATGTCGGATCATGTTATGACGTGCATTATAGATGTACTCAAAGGGTTTCCCATCGGGAATCCTTGCATAGTATACATTTGATACCTGGACTTAATAGATGGGTAGTCTATGTTATGAATCTTATCCCATTCTGCACCTTTTTTCCAAATCTGCTTGATGTCAAGGTCAATATTACTCGGGAACTCGGCTATAAATCCTACATTCACATAAAAATTCTTTATGTCACCAAGCCATTTCTTCAATATGTCAGACGGGGTAACCAAGTCCAACATGCCTTTTAAATAGACCATAGATGTTCTCATTCTTTGCATTGAAATCCCATATTTGCAGGTGGAGTATACTCTGCCATATCTTGCAGCGAGAAAGCATGGATGTGAGTCCCAGTTCATTGCATGGGGCTTCAACTAGGTTGTTCGGGAGAACCCCAAGGACATTCTGCCAAATTCTGCCTTCGAGCACTCTTAACCAATCAAGTTCTTGATCATGGAAATTGTCTAATCCACAGAGGGTGCTAGAGACAATGCAAGCATTCCATATTTTTAGTAGGCCTTTGATTGAATAGCACCCTTGTGGAATATTAATGACTTGGTCGCATAGAATTCTCTGTGGCTTTACATGTGAATCATTAGCCATCGATTTAAAATTGAAGGTATCATAAATAGGAATACCAAGGTAGATATATGGGGATACGATTTGAATTGTGGATCCCTCGATTTTCCACATAAAGTTCTTAGTTTCAGCATCCTTTTTTCCGTTAATTACCAGGATTTTAGTTTTCCACAAATTTAATATGTAGTCCATTAACTTTACAATAATCTTGGAGAGCCTTCAGGCTACGTTAGAGTCTGATTTGAGTGTGCTCTAAAATGACTGTCGTCCACAAAGGATAACCAACTGACGGACTGATTTCCAATTTTACGGGGGAAATTGTGACAATTGTTTAATGAGTCTTCCAGGTCAGATAAATATAAAATAAATAACATAGTGGCTAGAGGGCAGCCTTGTTTTGAACTAAAGTTTATTCGAATAGCATCCCCCAGCTCTCCTTCCTGGTTGATTCTTATCTGAACCGAGGTATCTGAATATAGTGCCATAATAAAGTGAAGTGTGGTATAATCAAGTTCCCAGCAAAACAGTTTTAACCATACTCTGTCTGTTCACTGTATCGAATGCCTTCTTATACATCTATAAAACCGATGTAGAAGGACTCCCTTTTTTTGCACTTGCACATCGATATTAGAAAAGATGAAGTTAGCAAGGGTGCTCATCCCTTTACGAAAGCCTGTCATTTTTTTTAGTATATCATTAGTTGTTATCCATTTGTTGACTCGCTTTAAGATGAATTGGCAGAACATTATTGACAGGGAGTTGCCAATTGCTAAGATTCAGTAGTTTTCAGTTAATGATCTAAGCCCCTTAAATATAGGTATAAGAATGGATTATTTCCAAATATTGGGGATGAAGCCGGTATTAATTATGACGGAAAAATATTTTCCAAGATCGTGGACCATCCAGTAGGGTTTGCTTTGTACACTATATTTGCTATCTTGTCTGTTGCAGGGGCTCTGGAACCTTTGAATGCATTTATGCACTTCTCAATGTCTTCAGCCAAAATTATAAATCCCTCTTTAGAATAAACTGGGTTAGATTTTAATATACTTCCTTCAGTCAATACACTGCGGAAGTATAGTTCGATAACTTATTTTTCCCACGTTTTTTCGGATATTGGGTCTATTTCATTCTTAATAGTTGTCATTATTTGGCGGTTGTAGATGGTCCAAAACCTGCGATAATCATGGTGTCATAGTGCATTATACATCAAATGCCACTGTACAGTGGCCATTGATTGTGGTTGAATCCAGGTCCTATATCCCGTATTAAGTTTGGTTAAACTGGATCCCATAACTCTTTTTGGAAGGGATTGCTTCTTTATGTTGAAAACTTTCTTTCTATATTTCTTCTTTTTTGAAGCAATTTCAAGGTCATAGATGTGGCCAGGTCTAATAGTGTAAGAGGTAACTTTTTTTTAGTTTTCCCATTACCCTTCCACTATTATTTCAATTTGGTCAAATTATTCTCTGAAATCGACAATTTCAGTTTTTGAAAAATAAGCGTTTATATCCTTAATTTTCTTATTAAATGTGTTAAACATTTTTGGGGGCCAAATTATATGATTAAATGAATTGTTTGTAATATAGGTGCCCGGTAAACACATCACATTCTTGGCCACAATTTCAGAGATACTAAATTTACTTTCAGAGTCATCGGTCTGGGTGTTAGAAATAAGCTCAATATTTTGTATATGTTTTAGCAAATCATTTTGAATAAAGATGTAATCAATCAAAGACTAATGTTTACCATTGGACCATGTATATGGTCTATTATTTGTTGTTAGAGTGTCGATATACATTTGTAGAAAATTCCAACTAAAAAAGAAATTCTTCGCATCTACTGACTACACAATTAGGATTTTCTTGGTCCATGGCCATATCTAGTGGCGTGACCTCATGTATATTTTTACAAAAGCGGACCCCCACGTCCCTAACATGGTTGGTCGGCCTGGAGGGTTTCCTATGAAAATTGAGGTCTCCCATGTTTATAAAGGAGCCTCCCAGTTTGGTTATGAGCCATTCACTAAGCATCGATTCAACATATAAAATGATCTCTTCATTGTTTTCATTACCTGGTGGATCATAAATATTGGCAATCAATGTGCAGCCAGAGGTGGTAAGGAGCCTAGGAGAGACAATTCCGGCAAGCACATGTTTAAAATTGAAGCTCAGATTACACTCTTCCAATGCCAAGCTCTTATTGACTCTGATAAGAGCACCCGAGGGCCTACCTCGTAATTGAACTATAGGGGCTCTAGGTATATCGAGGTATCCATCTAGGTAAAATTTGTTTACTAACCATGTTTCTTGCAAAAAAAAAAACATCTGATTCCCCTACTTTTGTCCAATAGGATTAGTAGCAAATGAATTATAGCCCAGTGTTTTCCAAATTATAATTTCTAAGGTACCTTGTGAGAGGCGTGTTGATCACTATTTTTAGTAATGGGTTTATCTAAAAAGTCAGTAACGCCCTCTGGGGCCAGGATCAATTTACCCATAATGTTCTCCAATTCACCACTTGGGGGCAATCTTTCTTTTCTTCTGCTCAACGCAGGGCACTATAGTTTTAGGGGCCTGTGCTGGAACCTGCCAGAGATCATACCCTCCATTAAGGAATTCTTGTGAGTTGGACATAATAAATTCTAGAAAGTCCGGCGATAACAAATGGACTAGTCCCCAATTCACCTCTTTATAACTGAGTGGAAGTTCAACCTAGACAATATCTTTGCTTGAAATTAATTGCAGTTGAGGAATACTTTGAAAAATCTCTAGTTTTCGGGTTTGATTTAAGAAAGCACTGTTATCAGTAGCTAAAACTTCATGAACCATAATTTTGAAACCTGTTTCTCTTTGGGTTTAAATTTGAGGCTTGATAAGCTCACTAACAATAGAGCAGCCATGATCACGGGCCTTGTTCTGTGATTCAGATGTCGGACAGGTTCCATGTTTATAAAACCAGGTATCCAGAGTTTCATTTTGTCCACGAGGCGTTGGCTGTTTAATGTCAGTCATGTGGATCCGTGGCCAAGGTGCTGAATCGATTAGACATCTCTAATTGTGTGATATCTATTGCTTCATGGGTCAGTCGAGGTTCCGACATGAAATTAGCAGGTTGCTCAATCCTCATAGTTGTTGGTTGATCCATGTCGGCCCGTTGCCATCTTAATTCCGCTCTTCCCTTCCTCTTGTTTTGTCTTCCACAAAGCCACGATTATTAGGTGGTGGTTGTTCATTATTACACTCAAGACCAGCTTGTGCAACAGTGTTCTTATCGGTCTTTTAACATTTATTTCTGATGTCGCTGTATGAGGTGCTGGTTCTATTGGTACGATTTCTTCCAAGACCAAGGATTCCTGTGACCAGTTGTTGTAATTTTTGCCATCTGCTGGTCTTATATGATCGAAGGCTAGAATCTTCTTTATGAGCTTCCAATACTAGATCCACTAATTTTGTCAATCTAGCTTTTAACATGTGTTGGTCACCATATAAACTATTACATATTGATACTATCGCTTTGAGCGTAGTCAAAGATTCCCTTTCAGCATGGAATTCCAAAATCAAGGAATCGGTGGAGGAAGAGGTATCCTATATAGCTGAAGCGGCATACACCCTTTCTGATATGCGCATCAAGTTGGGAGATTTGGACAAATTAGAAGTTAGTTAATGTAGTGCTAATTATATTTTCAGAAGATGCCAAATTAGCCGTCTTAAGCACTTGTAAAGACTCTCCTATGGACTCCCTTTGTAGATTTAGTCACAAATTAAGGAGGGAATTATTGTCCACTGGGTTAGATGTTATAGACTCCATGATCTGGTGCGTCATGCGTTTCTAACATAGATTCAGCTTGGGCTCCAATATTAAGAGGTTGTGATATACACCTCATAAATGACATCATTTTACTTTGTTGTACTGGGGATTGCTGTGGCGTACACGTGTCTTGTACAGCAGCTACAATGCCTTAAACCGTAGCATTTGCATGGAGCTTACAACAAATGCGTTTTTTAATTGTTACTAGATTCAAATGCCTGCTTACTTCTAGTATTATCTCTGCTCCGCAGTTGGTAAGATTTGGGTGCTGCCGGCATGGTTTCTAGTCAATAGAAAATGGACTTGCCACAGGCTTCATGCTGAACACTGTCAGCTGCTCTCACTAAAACTTGCTGGGTTTTGCACCCAGCGCCCCAAGAGCGGCTCAAAGGGTATTAATCCCAATGGTCACCGCTCAAGGTTGAGTTATAATTTACTGGGAACTTCCAACTGACCACCTACAGACTGCCAACTGTTTTCCCTTAAGCTTGCTGGGACTTGCAAGCAGCCCTCCAACAGCATCTCAAAGGGTGCTAAGCCCAACAGTCACTACTCAAGGATGAGTTCTAATTTAATCTCCAGTGAAATGCTTATTTTCTGGGGACTTGGCAGGTAACAAATGAGTGTGGCAGCTCCTAGCCCCTCCTCAGTCCATTAAAATTGCAAGTGGCTGGGAGGGCCAAACAATGGCCACAGGAGTAGGAAACGACAAAACCACAAAATTCAGAATTCACTTACAAGCAATTTAGCTCATGCTCTTCCAACTAGAGCTTACCCCAACAGATACCAACGTAGGCCACAGGGCACACAGGAGATAAAGGCTGCCTCCAGCCTATCACTATCACTATTCTGACCGCCTGTAGCACCAAACGATAGATGAAGTAGAAGACAGGACCTATCAACATGTGACATACAACGTTGCCAAAGCAATCCAACACATCAAGCCATGCCCTGGAGTTCCGCAATTCAGTCAATCAGTCTGTGAGGCCGCCTCTGACATGCCGCACCCACCCTATACCCTAGTCTGCTTCCTCTTGATCCCGGTCTTTTGGGAGGAGGGTACCACATACTGCACTTTTGACTGTCTATCCAGGAGTACCTTGTACTGAACCTTCCCTGTCATGTTTTAAATTGGTTATCTGCTGGTCCGGTTTAGACATTGGTCACCTTGTCCTGTTCAAGCCTTGTTCTCGGGGTGCCCTGTGTTCCTCTCTGCTAGTTCTACCCTAAAGTACATTGTCCCGTTTGGTATTGGTCTACTGGTCTGCCTTCAAGTACCTCCTACTGCTCTCTGTGGACCCTTTCTACCCTGCAACACCTCATCCTTCTTTCTGTTCACTATGTCTTCCCGAGAGTATCCTGTTTTGGTATTGGTCTGCCATGCGGCATCTCATTCTACTGTTTGTTTACCTTGTTCTGCCTGGGATACCTTGTTCTTGGTTGGTCCCATTCTGTTATTTTGTCTTTATCTCTACAAGCCTGGTCTGCTTTGAAGTTTCTCTTCTAGCTTTCTGTATGCCTCACTCTGCTTTGTGCCAGCTCTCCCTGGTAGCCCAAAGTGGCCTGTGCCACCTTGGCATCCTCTACGTTGTGACTCTCTGGTGTTCAGGATGTGTTGCCTCCTCTGTGACTGTGTTCTCTGTTACTCTGCTGCAGTATGTGCCTCCTTACCTGATTGTGGTTCCTTCCTCTCTGCCAGGTTTCCCTTCTACTTTGAACTGAAGATTGCCCTGGTGATCTGGCTGCTCTCTCCTTACACCAAAGGCTCCAGTGTCCTCTACAGAAAGTTTATCCATCCTACACTATCCAACAAGGAGAAGGTACTTTAAGGCTCGAGCTGCTGCATATGTGGGTCACTCGCATGTGCCATCAACTGGGGGTGGAGGTGAGGCATGGGTGAAAGGTTCCAGGGCCACTCTTCTGTACTAAAAGCAGTTGCAGCATTAACTGAGGGCAGGCCTCAGAAAGGGGACTGAGCTTAAGGACCATATAACTAGTGTGGGGGAACGTGCGCATGTGGTGAACTAAATCCATGCACAGAATGTTCTCTAGGGGGAAACTCACTCCACGCCTATACTTTGCTGAATGCCACGGCTGTGAGCTGGAGGAGATTCCTCCATCCCCACATTGCTCTCTAAAAGGAAGCTCAGTTTGCAACCAGACTCTACTTTAGATTGAAAGGGGATCTTATTCTAGTAACGTTTTGGGCTCTGGAGGTGGGTGCAAATTGTGTCAACACCTTCCTCTATGGAAGGACACTCTGTGCCCATACTGGGTTGTATATGGGGGTCGCTCTGTAGCCCTGCACACTTTCCCTATACTATGCTATAGAGATCACTACATGTCTGCTTTGTGCTTTTTGCAAGCTGATCCCGCACACTGTACTCCCTGTCCATAATATGCTGTTGGGTGCTCATTACATGCTGATGGTATGTTGTAGATGGGAGCACACTCCATAGTCACTTTACTCTGTGGGGTCCTACTCGTCTAGAGCAGTGCCTAGAGGGGAGCTCGCACTATGCCTCAGTCTATACTATAGAACAGAGGTCTTCAAACTGTGGGGCGTGCCCCCCCAGGGGGGTTTGGCCGCATCCCAGGGCTTCCGGGGGAGGGGGGGGGGAATCTGGTTAGGGGCGCGAGAGCCCAGCATGAAATGTGTTTTTTTTAAAAAAAAAAATGGGTGGAAAAGATCAGGGGTGGCTCGCATGGTCGGACTGGATCATAAAACTGTGTCAGGCACCAATGACACAAGGGGGTATTTTTTGTTAAAATGTAAGCAAATTGTGATATTTAAAGAATATTTTATTCAGCAACAAAGGTCAAAACTACTAGCTGCATAGTGAAGTAACTCATCAAACTGGCCCACATTGGCCAGAAAAGTGGTCAATTTTGACTGGCCTACACTAACATTATCGGTATGTGCATTGCCCTATAGGCAAGTCTGAGCCTGGCGGCTCATCCATAATGGCCGAGGGGCGTCCACCCAGTGGCCCCCTTACCCATTATGGAGGAGCCAGCCTAGTGAATCACTGAGCACTCCCTCACATGCTTTTCCCAGCCGAGGGAGTGCTCCTGAGGTGGCTGAACTGTCAAAGGGAAACACTGTTTCCTGTTTCCCTTTGGCAAGTCAGTTCCCCAGCCGCACATGCTCACTGAGCCATGCAAGGCTGGAGGCTTTTTTCTTCGCCACGCTTGCATGGTTCATTGGAAATGCTGGCTGGGGCACTGCATGTCTGTCTGTGCGAGGGGAAGCTCCTGCGACTCCTCGCACATACAGACAGAGCAACCTGGAGCATTTCAGCACCTACGCGCAGGCCCCTGCAGAAGGTATGTTTATGTTAATTTATTTTTTATTTAAATATGTTTATGGATGCGTGTATGCTTGTGTTATGAGCGAGTGTATGGTGATGGGTGCCTGGTTGATTGATACAGTGATTGCTCTGTGTGTGTGTGTGTCTGTGTGTGTGTGTGTGTGTTTTGGTCCATTGAGCTGATTCTGGCGAGTGGGGGCTGCAGGGGGTAAGGAGGGTTGTACAACAAAGCATTTTAAAAATGCCTTTGTTGCACAATCCCCCTACACACCTGCCAAAATCAGCTCTCCTTCTCAGGCCAAAATTTTAACCCATTATTTAAAAGAAATTCACAGGGGGGAAAAACCCCCAAACCTCTATTGATTGTTTTGGGCTGCCTCACTGCGCTCGGTCGCTATGGCATTTGTGTGGGAAATATT
Organism: Ambystoma mexicanum; assembly: GCF_040938575.1. Taxonomy (NCBI): domain Eukaryota; kingdom Metazoa; phylum Chordata; class Amphibia; order Caudata; family Ambystomatidae; genus Ambystoma; species Ambystoma mexicanum. The sequence goes on from NC_090925.1 coordinate 728,169,116, forward strand.
TATGCCCCTCCACTTAAAAAATTCACCAGCTCCCACTGGCCCTTGGATTGTGTTGGGAACGGGGTGAGGGGAGCCCAGGGACTGTGGTGGGAGCAGGATGGGTGGAAGCGCTGGGATAGTGGTGGGAGCAGGATGGGTGGAAGCGCTGGGATAGTGGTGGGAGCAGGATGGGTGGAAGCACTGGGATAGTGGTGGGAGCAGGATGGGTGGAAGCACTGGGATAGTGGTGGGAGCAGGATGGGTGGAAGCGCTGGGATAGTGGTGGGAGCATGATGGGTGGAAGCACTGGGATAGTGGTGGGAGCAGGGTGAGGAGAGCCCAGAGTCTGTGATGGAGTGGGGAGAGCCCAGGGACTGGGTAGGAGTGGGATGAGCGAGTCCAGCAACTGTGATGGGAGCAGGTGGGGTAGCCCAGGGACTATGCTGAGAGTAGGGTACGGTGACTGCGCGCAATAGTTCATAGCCATTTGTACATACTGCCCATTTGGAATCTTGCTCAGGGGGGGCCCAGGCCAAAAAAGTTTGAAGACCACTGCTCTAGAAGGAAGCGTGTTCCATGCCGATGCTGTGCTGCAAATAGGAGATCACTTACTATCCTCTGCATGCTTTGCGAAGCGTAGCAGAAAGCTATATTTACAGGTGAAGGCATGGTTACAACAGACTGGGTATACAGTACAAGTGACCACATAAGATAGGCAGGTGCATTGGGAGTTGGAGATGGTGGTTAAACCACCCCGGTGGTTTGACATAGGTTGTTCACACTGTTGGGGTGCCTGCAGAGAGTCTGTGGCCAGAACATCGAGGGGGGTTCAGACTGGTGCTGGTCTTCTCAGACGGTGCTATCTGGGAAAGAGTGTTTTAACTTTTTACTGAATAGCAGTAGGGAGGGTGCCAGTCTGAGGGCAGGGAATAGAGCACAAACGGCTTGGATCACAGCAGGAGAAGGTGTGTTTGTGGGTATTTTCTTTGGTGTGTAATGGGTTTTAGATCTTGCCAGGAAGTATTTCCTAGGTGTAACAGAGTCTGCCAGAAATAATGAGTTTATCTGCAAATAGAATAGTCCTTTGGTTGAGGCTCATTATGAGTTTGCTGGGATTCCGTCGGTGTTACTTGCGGGATACCGGAAAACTGAAGTACCATTTACACCACTTGGCTTGCCGGAATTACCGGCAGATTCCAAGTTGCAGAAACGCCGGTAAATCCTCAATCCATGGAGTCCTATAGGACTCCATGAGGGATTTGCAGTATTACCGGCACCGGTGTTACCGGACCGGTTATACCTTCAGTTTCTTGCCGGTAGAGTGGCAGATATACCTCCAGCTCAGAGCTGGAGGTAAATCCTCCACCCTACCGGCAAACTTGTATGTTTACAGTTCCAGAAAAGTGCTGCTATACATTATTACTGGCACTTTATTTCCAGACCGGACAACTTGTAATGAGACTTGTAGACTGAGCTTCAATGCAGTGCTGGTCTGAAAGAAGTACCAGTGAAGGTTGATCAGAGCTTGTATTTTGTTGCTCTTTTGTGAGTTGTGCAGCTATGTGATGGATCGCTTTCAGATTGGGAGGGGATGGGGTGGATTTTTTTTTTTTTTTAGATCAGTAAATAGGGCATTGCTGCCATCGATGTGGGCCGCTGCACGTGCTGGGAGCGTGGAGTGAAATGAGGCATCTGGTTTGAACTTTTAATACTGTAAGTGGTACTGTTGGAAACTGGGCGTATGTATCATTTTTTTTAATGATGTGCGCCTTCCACTTGGCGGCTTAGTCAATGTGCAAACCAATGGATCTTGTGCATAGGGGGGGGGGGAATTGCTGGCCAGCAGCCTGTCATAGGGAGCGTGCAGGTGCTCTGGCGGGTCCATCTGTACGCACGGGGGTGTCTGTTAGCGAGGAATTAGATGAACAGTCAAATACTCTTCCTATGTACCCCATATGACCTGTACAGGTCCTCAGTAGGAGGTAAATCTTTTTGAAAGGTGTGGACTGGTTCAGCAAGCTCAGACGGCAGGTTAAACCACTGTTGGCTATTAGCAGGGTATCGTGGTGTCCAGTCAAATGGTCGACAGACAAATGGTCGACACAATTTGGTCGACAGGTCAAATGGTCGAATTTTTTTTTTTTATATATATATATATTTTAGGTTTTCGTTTAGGGAAAAAAAGGGGTTTTTAGCAAAAAAAAGGGGGTTGGAGGAGGGACCCCCCAAAAAAAAAAAAGTGAAAAAACAAAAAAATTGAAATTCGACAATTTGACCTGTCGACCTTTTGGTGTCGACCATTTGTCCTGTCGACCCTAGAACCGGGTATCGTCACTTCCTGATTGGTGTTGTTGGTGCTGCAAGGGATGGAGACACACTGGTAGTCATGAAAGAGGTGGTTTGTGTAAATGTGACTGAGGGTGAAGAGAGACTGCCTGATGTCTAATCTGTGTGTAGGTATGTGTGTGATGGTAGGGGGAGTTTGTGCGTTCAGTAGGATTATTTTAAGCCTGGGAGGATTTGAAAGGTTTTCTGGGTGCTGGGGAAGGTCCTCTGAATCGGGGAGGTACTGATGTGCAGTAGGGGGGTTAGAGGTCTGTTAACTGTGAACAGGAAGATGTCTTCATAGGAGAGGTAATTGATTCTAGCGAAAAAGTCTGAGACCTTAGATGAGTTTGTGGCGTAGTGGCCATCCGATAAACTTGCTGTGTCTGTTCTTGTTGATTTTAATGCTCAATGAAGAAAGCGTTGATTTCTCTGCAGAGTGTGGGTTGGGCTTCAGGCATTGTCAAGCTGCTCAGAACAGGGCTCTGCTGCATGTATTTGGTTGGGTGATGGTATTCTAATAGACCATGGTTTTTGGCAAGTGTGACGTTATACTTCGACATGTGGCAGAGATATTTGGGTTGTGTGGATTCTGGTGAGCAGTGGAGTGTGGACAAAGCGTTCTCTTTGCTTCACATTTAAATGTGACACTGACTTCCTGTTGTCCCATGAGAGGGATTTGTTTTGCTACATTTTTGCTTTTGAAGACATGAGTGACTGCAGGATGTTTCAGTGTATTGTTGTAGATGTGAAGCAATGGTGTTAATGTTGTCGTTTGGTTGGATGTTATTGGTGTGGATGGACGGGGTAAACATTTCAAGTGGCAAGCTACTAGCCAGTCCTCCACATGCACACAGCTTGCCATTTCATACTCGGCAAGACTTAATCATAACTCACCAAAGGCTAGTGTTTAGTGTAAATGGTGAGGTTTGAATGATGGCCTCCTCCCTGCCCCAACTTGTCTAATTATATCGCATTTCTGACCACTCATGAGTCATATATGTTTTCCCTGGTATCTCTGATGCCTCCCCTGGGACCCTACCTTTGTGAATCCCCCTGACTCTTCATGCTCACTGCCAGAACGGTTCTACCCCTTCTTGCCTGCTCGTGCCCTAGTTTTCATGTCCTCTTCTTGATGCAACACATTTATACTGCACCTCACACGCATCAAGCTTTGAGCAGGTGTATTGACACAGGAGAACTAGCGATTTCAAGAGAGTTTGAAACCCAAGCTACCTTCTAACACTGCACTTTGGTTCCTATAAATGAGCAAGCGAAACTAGTACTCCCTTGGATCACCCATAGTCCAAGGCCCAAAACCAAGGGCTTTTTTCCACATGAAGAGATGGTGAGGTGCCACGAGATGGAGTATACAAATGCATATCCATATCAAATATAAAAATGTGCAGGCACAGATATTTGCTGAACATTGACTAACTCTATAATTACACCGACAAATGCCATGTAATAATATTTAGGTGAAAGCGAGCACCCAGGCTAAACGCTCTAAATGTCCAAGGGATCTGACCTAGAGAATTTAAAGTTCTTGGGAATACCTGCTGACAACCCTGCTTGTGGAGACCAGTGTCATCTTGTGCAATTAGTGGAAAAGTAATTTCCAAGTTCTTTCAGCACCAAAACCTTATGGTTCTTTCTAAGGTGCCGAGTCTCGGGTTCCTGGAGCTTTTTTTAGTGCCTCTTTGCCCCACTCATGATGGAGCGCTAGGGTACCATCTCACCGGCACATTAGTGCTTGTTCCTGCACAGGAGCCTCAAGGTGCTTTGTAGGTAGGTGAAGGGCTTGGAATAGCGGACCCAAGCTTACACTCTCCCGGCAGGGCGGCTTCGCACCGAGGTGCTTATCCCGCCCACCTTCAGATGAGGAGGATGTTCTAGGTCACTTGTTGGGACAAGAGACAAGTCCACTGGCTCATCTTCAGTGTCTGTCACAGGTGGCACAGTCAGCAGCAAGCATTCTGCGACTACTTGCACAAGTTGGGGCAGGCGGCAGCCACACTTTTTAAGGCTCTCGCAAGATCTCGAGGGCAGGCAGATTTAAAGGTAAAGATTCTTGGTTTCAAGTTCACGTGTTCTACTGCTCAGTGATTGAGGAGGCACCAGATGCCACCTAACTCTAGAATAAGCAAAAGCACTAAATAACTTCAAGTAAAGTTGAGTGCCAGCTGTGACCTTTGCAGAATTCATAGTACTTAACTTGAACCAACTAAATGGATGTATAATGGTGACAGTGCATTCATTGAAAGGCACCAATATGATTGGCTACATCTTGCATTCCAACTGCTGGGGATAATACACGATGGGGGAAGAGCGGGCTCTCCGCTCTAAAATTTCCAATAAAGTGATCTGCATGTCATGTATGCTAGATATTGTATGAAGTGAAGCACACTGAACGGAAGCACATTTCTGGGGAAGGTTGTAGGTGAACTGAACAATTGCCTTCCAAGACGAAGGACTATCAATGGGCACAGTGGCGGGGACTTTTCTGTAATGGGCTCCACTCATTTCGACCCATTACACCTTCCTTCAGCCAGTCCCTTCATTAGCAAAGACGACATCTTTCTCTCTCTCCACACGCGACAACAGGTTAATGGGGTTGGTTAATGGGGTTGGAAGGATGCAGATGTGTCCCTGAGTCATCACAAATGGCTTTATTTGAACATCCCTACATATTCCAAAGCCACTGCATGCCACTAACAAGCTTGGACTGGCCAATAGGGCAATACCCAAAGGGCCGGCCCATCTGGCAAGTGTGGGCCACTTTTCCTGGATAATGTGGGCCACTTTTCTAGACCATGTGGGCCCTTTTTTAATGTTTACATTTGCACAGCATACCCCTGGCTTTCCAGTTGATGAAATATTCAACAAATCTATTTCGGGCATAATCTTATTCAGTAATTATTGCTGCTTCCTCAAGCTGTTGACTCATGGCAGTAGGGACTGTTCTACCACTTCAGTGCGCAGGCTGAGGGTTCAGGGATGTCATTCACCCAAGCGTCTCCAATGTCAACTATCCATTCTTTCTCGACATTTTCTTTGATATGATGGTAACATCCATCCACATAAAGTGTGGGTTTCCCCGGCAGGAGTTTGTCTCATGTGAGAAGCTGGACATGCTGTTTTCAGTAGTTTTTAATTCTTCACTTACCCTTGACACATTCATGCAGCCCTGCTAATCCTTGTGCCATTGGACTCTAATCCTATATTGAAATAATCCAAACTGGAAGGGGCCTCAACGAGGGTTATTGGCCGCAAACTCGGCTGTAAAAAGGCCTGAAGCTTTCTTATTATTGTTCTTGCAGGAAATCGACGAATATATTGCCCAGGCACGGGACAAGAGCTATGAGACCATGATGCGTTTTGGGAAGCGAGGCCTGAACTTGGCGGCTAATGCAGCTGTTAATGCTGCTACAAAGGTCTGGGCAATTAGCCAAATGTATGTTTATTAAATAGCTGTAAATGGAATGTCTCTATTAGGCCCCCGCAACACTTTTTGAGACCGCTCATGCCTTTTGTCCAGCACCCCTTCTCTCTGCATCGAAGCCTCTTGCTTGTGCCATCTGATGACCTGTGCATGGTGTCTCCTGCTTTTGTCTTGCACCCTCCCCTGAAACCTTTGGCCTATTCTCAGCACCTTCTGCTTGGCATCCTTCCCATACCATTTGACTGGCTTTTTCTGTAATTGTCTCGCATCACTCCCATTTCATGTCATCGCTACCATTTGCCTTTGCAGAGCGACCATACTCTTTGACTGACAGTCGTAACATTGGCCTAATGCCTATTCTGTGCCTTTGAAGCCTCTACCCTTTGCCAGGAACTCCCGGCAATCCCTACCCTTGATCTGGCATCCCCCGCAGCTAGTGTATTGCTTCTATATTTTGTTTGGATTTCCCCCAGCTTTATTTTCATTTTCTCCATGCTTGGTCCTACTCCATTATCATTGCCTTGCCTTTCTACCTTGTCTGGCAAAATGTCCCTTTTCCTGGCACACAACACACAGTTTGCCTAGCATTCTGGTCCCCTGGTGGGAAAACATTATGGTTTGCCTGGCACCCCAAATTATCTGCATGGTACCAACCGACCCTTGTCTGGCCATCACTCCTCTTTGTCACCCTTATCACTTTTCTGACACCTTCTACCCTTACCTATTCTTTCCCTTCCCCATATCTAGAACCCCTGTATTTAGTTTGGCAATTCCTATCCCTGCCTGATAACCCCTACACTTTGCTTGCACCCTCTCTATGCACATACTCTCTATGCAGATATGATTTATAAAGTGGAAACCCAGCTGGACGGAAATGGAGCCCTATGCCAGGGAAGAGACCCAGGGGGTTGCAGGTATCCTGGGTGGGTTGCAGAGGTTGCTGGGATGGGTAGGGGTCCCTTGCCCGGTACCCATATATTGTGCATGTATCCTCACAGTTTTCCAACGCCCCCATCTTTGGCATGGCACTCCCGCCGGGAGGCACATTTACATTACCTGGCAACCATCCTTTTCGGCCTGACTGCCTTCCGGTGGTTTGCCTTGCAAGCTCCATATTGTACCTGGCTCCTTTTCTGTAGTCTCCATCTTCACTCTTTGCCCGCCGCCACCATTTGGCTATTCCATAATACCCGTTTCTGTCCCTGGCGTCCAGTTGCTTAGTACCATTGCCCATTGACTGGCAATACTTTTGCTGAACCCTCCCACCCTTTGCCTGGCGTCCCCTTCGATTAGCATCCTCACCTGTTAGCTGGCCTGGGCTATCTCACCCCCCCTATTCTGGTATAATGCTACTCTTAAAGGAGCTCCTTCGGTGCTTAGATGTAACGAATGACCTACTAAGTTCTTCATGGTTGGTAGATTTTTCTCGTCCCCGCTGGGCTTTTCCTACTGAGCAACTATGTAATTTAGGTTACTTTTGTGTTCTGTCTTAGGTACTGTTGTTCTTTTACCATGTTGGAATCTTTGCTGCTATTTTGAGCTCCAGTAAGTGATTTGCAAGTGGTTTTGACCACTCCTCCTTGCTTTCTTCCAGGGACAAGGAGTGTTATCAGACAAGCTTCGAAGCTTCAGCATGCAGGATCTGTCTCTAATCACTGATGAGGATTCTGTGCCGCTGCGGAGCCACCAGCCTCGTCCCCGTAGTTCATCCGACGCTGCTGGATGTCTGGAGACGTTTTCAAATCCAGGTACAAAAAAATAGCCCCAGTGTCCAAGGTACAGGAGGAAGCTTCAAGTATAGGAAGGTGCCTCCGTTGTAGAGGGCCTAGTAAGTGCAGGTGGGCTCTTCGTGCTGAACTGTTCTCTAGACGCAAGTCGGCGCGCTAGGTTGTTGCTCCGCTTGTAGGCCGAAGCTCCAGGTGAAGCCAGTGCTTTGCTTTCAGGCAGATGGTCCAGTTACACAGAACAGGTCATAGTGGACTCTTCATTGACATGCGGATGCGCCCTATGGATGCGCCTGTGCACTTGGGGTCCCAACGAGCAAACCTTTGGTTTAGGTGCAAGGAGTTGCTGGTGGTGCTCCAGGTGCAAGGTCATTTGCTAGTAGAAGGTGAATATGCTAAATGGAGGTGCCCGCTATGCACAGTTATTCCAGGGGCTTCATGTGCTGTCAATTGGCTTCAGGTGAATATTTCAGGTGCAGGAAATAGTGTAGGTGTAGGAGGCAGTTTTGTGTTAGTTACAGGCTTCTGATACAGGAGGGCTCTTTAGGCACAGGTGCAACTGATTTCTCCAGGCACTATAGCTACATATGGAAGATTAGATTAGAGTTGAACGTTTTTATAAGAGCACATTTGGTAAGGAGGTATGTGTTTTTGTGTGTGTAGTGGTTGGAAGCCACATAACCATGGTGTAGTGCAGTGTGGTGGACCATTTCCTGGGTTCGACATCACTACCTCCAGCAACCCAGCAACCACCTGCACCATTGGGGAGTGTGGGAAAGTTTCACACACTGTACTGTATGAAACGCAGCATGGAAAGCAGGCTATCAAAATATCACAACTTAATAATATTGGAGGTTGGGTGAGGTGGGGAGGTGACAGATGCAACATGTTCAGATTTTGGACACCCTTTCTCCTATTTTATTTTAGAACAAAACCAAATATCACTTAGTAACATGTCTTCAAGATGTACCATCAAACTGTGTTCCTTTGAAAAGCTCACAAATCTAATCAAAATAATAAATGGGTTGGAAGAGCCCCCCCTCCTTTATAAGCATAATTCATGCCCCCTTGGGGAAAACATTCTGTGAACCGAATGCCTTCCATTTCATGCAATCTTATGGGGGTTAGAGAGAAGGTGGCATCTCATATTGAGACCCCACCATCTTCGCTCTGGGCATGCTCTGCAGAGCAGTGTCTTTGTGGAGCCTAGCATAGCGTTTCCAAGTGCCCCCCTGCATAGTTGACATTCTCACACCCTTGTTCAGCCTGTGTGTGCACTGATTGCAACTGGCAACCACACCGCAGGAAGTGATAATGGAGGATGTGGGTGCATGGTAAGACAATGGCTGCCCCTTTTAGTTTATATTTAACCCAAGGGTTTTTAAAAGAGTTGATTGTGTTTCATCTTCTATCAGGTCAGTTAACCGTTTGTTAACCGTTTGTCCATTTTCTTCATCTATCATCAATAGAATCAGTTAAAAAAAATTTGCTGTGGCCGTAACCTAAGTTGTTCGTCCGCCCCCAATTAGTCTAGGCCACCAGACCTCTTCATCAAAGATGTGAGCTGTAGCTAAAACGGGCCTCAGGTACAGTTTTCTGATGGATTCAACTCTGGGGCATGTTAAGAGGAGGTGCCTCTATTTATTTATTCAAATTTTTAGAGCGCGCAATCAGCTCGGGGGCATCGTGGCGCTGTTAAAAATAAAAACATTTGTCTGGTTACAGAGAGGAAAGGTTGAGCAGAATACAAGGCATTTTGTTTTACAGTCTAGGCATACAGAGTATTTTGTTTTGCAAGGCATTAAGTTTACAGTAGCGTTTTTTTGTTACATTACAGACATCAGAGCGTTTGAAGTACAGATCAGGTAGGGGGTGGAGAGCACAGGTTAAGTAAAGAGCGTAGTTTTGAGGGATTTACGAAAGGAGAGCAAGGATGGTTCGGCTCTGTGAGAGTTGGGGAGGTCATTCCAAATCTTGGGAGCTATGTGTGGGAAGCCAATGCCTCCAGCTTTAGCTCTTCTTATGGTGGGACCTTGGATTTGGTTGTCGTATTGGCTTCTTGGCTTATTATCGGACGGAGCGAGGATTTCCTGTTTATGGTTTCTGATAAGTATGCCGGCGCAGTGTGATCGATACATTTGTGTGTGAGGGCAATGTTTCTACTGTAGAAGAGTCTTTACAAAATCTGCATTTGTTTGAATTTGCCCTACCTCGGATCTTCAAAATTTCGTTGGTATGTAACAAGTTAAGGCGAGCCCATAAAAAGGTACTCCTCAACTTTCGATTAGGATATTTTTCAACAAATTGTTGTAAAACTTGAAGTTTTTGGTTCATGGGCGGCAAATGCGAAACCAGCTTGTATGATGCCGCTTGATCGCAGGTGGTAGTCAAGTTCATTTAATTTTTTGTGAATTTTCATAGGGTTCTCAATTAGCTCTTTTTTGGAACACTGGATCAGTTTCAGTTTGTTTTCTTATTCTTCGTACCAGTGATTTAGTCCTGTACATCGGCCTCCTTCAGCCTCGTTATTTATCATTTCAAGTACCTTCGGGCGATCTTCCAGCAGAAGCTTCCTAAACAGCATCATAGAGTTTCTTTCCACTATTGAAAATTGTGAAAGCTGGCTCATTTCTCGTCTTATTAAAATTGAACTAGGTAGATTCAGGACTTCCCTCCAATAGTGGCTCTGTAATTTAAGCCAGATTTGTTTGGGTATCCCTGGCATTGCTTCAGCACCATAGACCAGTGTGGGAACGACCTTGGTTTTGTAGTAGTTCACAATGGGCGTTAGAGAGAAGCGACCAAACTTCCGGTCTATCGCTTTTGCCTCTGAAGTTAGGCTCTTTCTTTTGGTCAGCAGGTGATTTTGCATAGCATTTTCGTTTCGAGAATTATCGACCGTGATGCCTAAGTATTTAAATTCGGCGACCTTCTCAATGCGTTAACCCTCTAGGTTCCAGGCAAAGGTGTCGCTTTTTTCTCTTCCCTTTCCAAAAAATAAAATTTTGGTTTTCGACTTGTTGATTTCCAGATGGTTGTCTGAAATGAATTCAGCAAAGTTGGTGAGCAGACGCTGTAGCCCAATAGCTGTTTGATCAACAAGGATAACATCGTCCGCGTACAGAATTCTTGATATTTTTGTGTTTCCAAAATGTGGTGGAAAAGCTCTGACCTTATGCTCTGTGTCCTTATAGTCACCTATAAAGCTCAAAAAAAGCGCCGGGGCCAGCGGGCAACCTTGTTTGACCCCACAATTTGTCATAATCTCTTCCGTTAGAGAACCTTGCTGGTCGAGCCAAACTTGGAGTGCAATGGGTGGCTGTAATATGGCCGCTGGACAGTTCCACTTTCTCAGCTTCTCCCAAAGTCTTGTTCTATCGACTTGGTCAAATGTCTGACTTAGGTCGATGAAGGCCATATAGGTTTGGGGCCACCCTGCTAAAGACTTGCTCTTTAGGATGCTCAATGTTAAGATGTTTGTATTGGTCCCCACATTCTTTTTGAAACCAGATTTAAAAGGATCGTTGCAAGGTCCCTGCCTCTTTTGCCCAGCTTTGAAAATGGCGAAGGAGCAGAGATCCGTAGACTTTGCCAATCATGTTTAGGAGAGCGATGGGACAAAAGTTTTTTGGGTCGTCTCTCTTTCCTCTTGTAGATAGGCACTACAACCGCAGTGGTCCAAGATTTGGGTAATACCTTCGCTGTCGTTGATCTACGAAATACTACGCTAATAAACCCGGCCCATGCATCAGGATGCTCTTTCAAGTGCATATTTGTCAGGCCATCGGGGTCTGGGGCCCTGGAATTTCCACAATGGCTTTATGGTCATGGAGCTCCACCTAGGGCGACACACTTTGGTCCTGTATAACAGCAGTTGGTACGAATGGATCGAAAAAGAGCTTTTTGAAATGGGTTGTCCAGGTATCTTCACCAATTCCATTAATTAGTGCGTCTGTATTGGTTCGTTCTGTTGAGTTAATAAGGGCCCAGAACTTGCAGGAGTTGTTCCCACAAACAAGCCTCAACATTTCTTCTGAATCTCTTTGGAACAAGGAGTGTCGGTACTCTTTAAGCCACGACTTGTATTTTATCTTTTTGAGAATCAGGGCTTGTTTGTTTACCTCAGAGCTATCCCTTGTGAAAGCCCTCTGCAATTTCCTGAGTAGGCGTCTTCTAACGACCAATACCAGATCATAATTATGCACAGGTTTTTCAATGCATGATGCGTGGTTCGGTCTTGGTTTTTTGAAGATGTTGAGGAGAGCGCCATAGTCTGGTGGAATACCAACGTCACGTGCTGATCCTAACTGAGCATATTTTTTAGAGTGTTAACAGTGTTTGCATTCAACGACAATCGATTTCCTTTCACATTAACCTCAACGTCCGATTTGAACGTTACTTTTTCAATCGAAATGACGAGCCATGTTGTACACAATAAGTTGTGATTGCTTCCTGTGATTTTAATGATGGTGAAGGATGTAATGATCGCCAGCAGGGTGATTGAAACATAGATAGTCTATTGTAGCTGATGAAGTACGACCTTCCCATGATGGAATACGATTTACGTTAGTCAGCGAGGTCCATTTTTTACCACGCGATTCAGCTTCAGTTTTGGACGGTCTGCAGGACTTCATTCCACAAACTGCATTTAGATCACCACAGATGTATAAGTATGGTTCAGAGAGGTCAATATATACTCTGTCAATTTCATTCTCCACCATGTCCAGGAAATCTTGATCTGAGATTGAGTCTGGATTCCAATAGACATTGATGATTATGGCTGAGGTTTCCACTATTTTATCCAAGACTTCGTTCCAGCAGTTCCATTTCACCTGGACTGTTAACATGAAAAGGGATGCTGTCAGAATTTTACTCCGTGTCATCCCCTTCCCAATTCGAATCGCGGTTAACAGGCCTAAAGATGGTCTACCTTTTTAGTCCTTTTTTAGCCAGGGCAAAAGCGATTTCAAACCTGTCCAGGACAGGCTTAGTTGTGAGCCATGTCTCCTGCAGACATAATATGTCAAATGCGGCCAAACCTTGTGTGTTAAACGAGCCTAACTTAACCGTTGAGTTGATTGTGGGCCGTATCATGACCTCCGTTGGTTTTTGGACGTGCATGGATTGCTATTTTCTTTGAGGAGCCAGCGCTTTGGGAAGCCACGACCAAAGATTTTGTAGGGGATAAAATGTTTCCCTATCGGTGTGCTGTTTGTTGTTTTTTGTTACGTTTTGCGTACGTGTTCTTTTGATTGATGTAAGCGGGCCACAAGGTGTTTCACTTTTCTTGTCCACCTCCTCCTGACATTCTTTGTGATTGTTCACAATTGAGGAAGCTCTTTCTGGTTTTCTAGTTGGAGCAAGATCTCTTCTCGCCATGTGCGGACTGCTTGTCGTCTCCATTGATTTAGTTGTTAGTTTCTCTTTCTGGCGTTGCTCAGAGGGATTTTCCTGTTTTTCTACCTCTGAAGAGCTAATGTACTTGGTATTTTGTTTCGATTTCCCTAAACTTGAGTATTTTCTGGTGGTAGTCAGTGATTCCTCGTGTTGCTGGTGTCTCTCAACATCGATTTCTCTTAGATCATATCCCAGTTTTAACAAATGTCTCAAGGAATCACGCAGCTTCTGTTTGACAGATCGAGAAGTAATATATAGATAAGTGGAGGCCTGGCGACCTTCATGAAATGGCTTTACTATTTGCTTGATTCTACTGATTTGAGGTTAGGAATGCTATGTAGCAAGTCTATCACCGTTCTTCTGTTAAGAATGACATAGTCTCGGCTGTTGTGTATTTGTTCAAGTTTAAAGGCAGGGTTTCAAGCTTCTTTGAGTGGGTTCTTGATTTAGGTAAGGTTTCATCTCGTGCATCCTTTTCATACCCATTCGATCTACTGTTCTTTCTACCATCATCTCTCCTGGTAGTTCCCGCCTGCCGTTCGTGTTCTTTTTTCCTTAAATCTTGTGGGCTGCTTGGTTTCCTCCCCCCACTGTGATTCAAGGATTTAGATGCTTTCGAAGAATAATGCCTTTGCCGGCCTTCACTGGGTTTGTTGGTTACCTTCACCCGCGTCGGGTCTGTACCCCATTTTTCAATTCGGGCCACCTTCCTACAACGATCTTCCAATGACGAGAAGTGATGTTGATCTTCAGAATCCATTTCCCTTGACTGTGGTTGGGATTCCATGTTTTGCTCATTCTGAATGTCTCTTGGAGAGATGTCATCTTTGTTAATTACACAAGTTCCCTCACAATGCTGGCTCAAATTTTCTAAAGCTTCCTCCATCAGGAGGTCCTCGGTAGTTTAAGAGATGTTCGAAGAATTGGATGTCTCCAATAAATCAATATAGGTAGATGATACACCTTCTCCAGCATGGGGTCTGGCATGGATTCACATGCTCATGAATATTCCCCGTCGTCAGGCTGGGAATCCTCGGTAAAGAAAAAACCAGTATCAGTTTCGTTTCTGATCTGTCTTTCGTAGTAATAACCAATCACTGGTCTCTGCGTCATACTGACCACAGCCAATGACTGCCCTCTACCTAAGCACCGCCTCTGGCAGCCATCTTCAGATTTTTACCGCACGTTCATGTGTTGGGATCCTCGTGCTATTGCTCTCGAGCGTTAGTGCTATTTTTTCGCGCTTTTTCCACAAAACTTAGATTCTTTCGGTCAAAAGAGCCTCAAGCTCCACCGATCCTACATCCGATCAACGGGGACCCGTGTCGGATTCATCTGTGCCCCTCAAGGGTGAAGATTTCGTCGAGCTACACTTCGGAGGACTCCAGAAGCTTCTCAGGCCCGGTCTCGGACATGGCCCAGGAGAAGGGAAGCTCGACGCCCGGAAAGCTGTTCAGGGCCTGCCCTGGATGCCAGCTGCAGAACGTCTTCAAGGAGGACGAACACTCTTTCTGCCTTTACTGCCTTCATGGGGACAAGACGCACGTGGAGAAGGACTGTGCGTTTTGCGGCAACATGTCGGAACGGACCATGAAGGACCGCCATCAACGTCTCGCCAGCTGGCTGGAGGGTAAGAGCCCGTCTGGCGAGAAGAAGAAGAAATCTGAGCGGTCTTCTAAGACCTTTGAGGGCGCCCCGGCGACGGGGGCCCAACATAAGGCCAAGCACCGCGAGTCCGCTGGCACCGGGAGCGCCGAACGGTCGGGCTCTACGGGCGCCAGGCAGGGCGCACCCTCCCCGGCACCATCAACCACGAGCCAACGCTCTGGGTCGGGTAAGAGGAAGGCCGAGCACCCGGCGAAGCTCCTGGAGAGGCCCCGGTCGAGCTCTAAGGCAGAGGAGGAGCGTGGCAGTGCCCCCTCCCTCAAGGATAAGGCGGTGAGCGCACCTAAGGTGGTGAAGGCCTTGATCCATTCGACCAAGCCCTCTATCGAAACGGTCGCGGCGGCCCTGGCCCAGCCTGTGGAGGCTGCACCAGTGGTGGCGGCCTCGGGGCCCAGAATCTCCCTGCCTCCTCGGAGGGAGTCTTCTTTTGTGCCCATCGATAGGACCCCCGTGAAACCCTCCGTGGGGAAGAAGAAGGGGGGGCAGGGCGTCGTCGTAGATTCGGCCTCAACCTCAGAAGAGGAGCTGATCGAGGTCCTAAGCCACGGCCTAGGCGTGGAACAAGACCAGCCCGTCGGAATGGGCCCCGACGCAGGTGACGACGACGACATCGTCGAGGATACCGACGGGGCCCCTGCTCGCCCGTCGGATTCCCCTCTGCCAGCGCCGCAAGACAACTCAGCGGCCATTTTGTTGGCTATACAGTCCTTATGCTCCGAGATAAGGACGAGACTACCGTTACCGACGGAGGAACCTCTCCCGTCGGGGGATCCAGAACCGGGACCTTCTGGTGTTCCCCCTACCAAGAAAAGAAGGATCCATCCACCGCCTCCTTTTCAACCATCGCGCCCCGTCCAGCCCTCCTCCCCGTCCACCCGAGGGGATGATACGGGGACTGACACGGCAGCAACGGGTACGGACGACGAGGCATACGACGAGGATTTTCCGTCGTCGCCTCCCACCAGGGCTTCTCCGCCCGACGAGATTGGATCGTTCCACTCAATGATCGCCAGGGCATCCGAGCTTTTCCAACTCTGCCCTGAGGAGAAGAAAAAGGAAGGCTTCCTTTACCAACGGCGCGAGGCCAAGAGGAAGACGGTCCTCGCTGTGCCTCTGTTGGACGACATTTGGGATGAGGGCCTTTCCCTCCTCAAGAACCCTTCCACGACGCCAGCGAAAAGAGACCGGTATGAGAAAAAGTACCGGGTCCCGGACTCGGCCCCCCTATGCCTCCGGGCGCAGCCTACCCCGGACTCCGTCGTCTCCGCGGCAGCCAGGAAGAAAGCGGGGGGGGGGTGCGGCCTCCACGTCGACTTCCCCGCCGGACGGCGAGGGAAAGAAATTGGATGCCATGGGACGTAGAGTCATCTCGTCGGCAGCGACGACGATTAAAGCGGCCAACGCCTTGGCTATCGTGGCCCGCTACGACAGGGAACTCTGGTACAAGATAGCTCCCCTGCTGGATTTTCTGCCGGACGACAAGAGGGCGGAGGCCCTTGAGATCCTGCAGGAAGGTGAGGTGGCCTCGGACCACGCCATCACCGTGGCGACGGACATCGCCGACACTGGGTTCCGCCAGATGGGCAACGGCGTTTGCCTTCGACGGCGTGGATGGCTCAAGGCTACGGACTTTCGGCAGGACGTCCAGACCAGGGTCCTGGACATGCCCTTCGACGGGAACAACCTGTTTGGGAAGACAGTGGACGATTCCCTTCAGGCCATCAAGGCGGATACTGAGACGGCCCGGGCCCTTGGAGTACTGCAGCAACGGCGGACGCCCTTTCGGAGCGGCGGAGGCAAGGGCGCCTCCAAAAGTTCCGGCGGCGGTTTCGCTTCCTACCGTCAAGCGGCCCGCTCGTCGTCGCAAGAGGCCTACAGAGGACGAGGCAAGTCTGGCGGACCCCGCCGTCGTCGCCAAGGAGGCCAAGGCGGCAAGGCCGCGTCCAAGCAGGATTGAACCGGCCGTGGGGTCGGGCCCCCACCGAAGCACCCCGGTGGGAGGCCGGCTGGCGGGCTTCGTCAGCGTGTGGGAGTCCATCTCCACCGACCGTTGGGTGCTGGACGCCCTGGCCCGGGGCCACGCGCTCGAGTTTCAAAGAAGGTGCCCGCGCGTCCCCCCCGTGGCCAGGAAAGAACTTCACGTCCCTCAACTTCTCCTGGAGGTAAAGGCGATGCTCAGAAAGGGCGCCATCGAACTCGTCCCAAAGAGGCTTCGGGGCTCCGGAGTCTACTCGCGATACTTCCTCGTGAAGAAGAAGACGGGAGGATGGCGCCCCATCCTGGACCTGCGACGCCTGAACAAGTTCATCAAGGCGCAGAAGTTCCGGATGGTCACCCTCCAGCACGTCCTGGGTCAGCTGGAGGAAGGAGACTTCCTATCGTCGTTGGATTTGGAGGATGCCTACTTCCACATTCCCATCCTAAAGGGGCACCGAAAATTCCTCAGATTCGTGGTCCAAGGGCGTCATTACCAGTTCAAAGCCCTTCCCTTCGGACTACGGTCGGCACCCAGGGTTTTCACCAAGTGCCTCGCACCGGTGGCGGCGCAGCTGCGCCGCGAGGGGATTCACGTCTACCCCTACCTGGACGACTGGCTCATCCGCGCCAAGACGAGGGAGCTCGCCGTGGTCCACACGGCAAGGACCGTCCAACTCCTCACGGACCTGGGATTCTCCGTGAACTACGCCAAATCCCACCTGGTGCCCGCGCAAGTCGCACTGTTTCTGGGAGCGAGGCTCGACACAGTGTCCCTTCTGGCCTCCCCGTCGGAGGAGAGGACCAGGACCATCTTGGGCAAGGTGCAACGGATGTTGGTGGCCGACGCGGCCAAGGTGAGGTCCATCAAGTCCCTCCTCGGGATGATGTCTTCCTGCATCTACCTCATTCCCATGTGCAGGCTCCGGATGCGCCCGTTGCAAGAATTCCTGGATGCGCGCTGGATCCAGACGACGGGCAGCTTCGAGGAAAGGATCAAGCTCGACGAGAGTTTCCGACGAGCGATACGGTGGTGGGGCACCCGCGCGCATCTGACGGCGGGCATGGACTTCCAGACCCCAGCCCACCAGGTGACTGTGACCACGGATGCCTCCCTAGAAGGGTGGGGAGCGCACACCGAAAATCTGCACGCAAGGGGACTCTGGCTCCCGACGGAGAAGTCCCTGCATATCAACGTCCTGGAGCTCCGTGCAGTGTTTTGGGCCCTCAGGTCCTTCCTTCCGTCCCTCAAGGGCAAGGTGGTGAGGATCTTCACCGACAACACCACCACCTTGTTTTACATCAGGAAACAGGGCGGAACCAGGTCCCCAGCGCTGTCCAAGGAGGCGCAGGACCTGTGGCATTGGGCCATCGCCCAAGGGATTCTTCTGGTGCCGTTTCATCTGGCAGGGATAAAAAACACCATCGCCGACTCACTCAGCAGGGAGCTGCGCTCGTGCCACGAGTGGGAACTACGGCAGGATCTGGTGGATCGCCTCTTCCGACGGTGGGGCACACCCCAGATCGACCTGTTCGCGACGGCGACGAACACCGAGTGCCGGAGGTTCGCCAGCAGGTTTCCCCAGACGAGGAGCATGGGCGATGCTTTCTCGTTCCCCTGGGAGGGCCTGTTCCTCTACGCGTTCCCTCCCTTGCCTCTGCTAATCCGGCTCGTCAACCAGCTCAAGAGGTCACGGTGCAGGATGATCCTCGTCGCACCTGCGTGGCCGAGGCAGATATGGTTCCCGGACCTTCTGGACTTGTCGGCGTCCCCGCCAATCAAGCTGCCGGCGGACGCGGATCTACTCTCCAGGGAAGGAGGCGCCATCCTCCACCACGACCCGAAGTCGCTGAACTTGCAGGCCTGGCTCCTGCAGCGCTAGAGTTTGGAGGATACGACATACCGGCCGATTGCAGAGAGGTTCTTGCAAAGGCCAGGGCGTCCTCGACTCTTAAATGCTACGGACACAAATGGAAGAGGTTCTCTGTCTGGTGCCACGCACAGAAGATTAACCCTCTAGGGATTACGGCTCCCCAAGTACTGCCGTACCTGCTGACGCTGGCCAAAGCTGGTCTGGCACACGCGTCCATCAAGATTCATCTTGCTGCGATCTCCCGATACACCAGAACCACGGGCCGGACGTCCTTGTGGTCTCATCGTCTGGTGAAAGAGTTCATGAAGGGACTGTTCAGATCGTTCCCGCCGGTGAAGGCTCCGGCCCCGGCGTGGGAGCTCAACGTGGTGCTGACCAAGCTCATGGGACCTCCGTTCGAGCCTCTGCACTCGGCCCCGTTGAAGTTTCTATCGTGGAAAACAGCTTTTCTCGTGGCCATCACCTCCGCAAGACGAGTGGGAGAGATCCAGGCCCTTTCCTGCAAGGCCCCGTACTTGACTTTCCACGACACGAGGGTAGTGCTCAGGACGCACCCCTCCTTCATGCCCAAGGTACCGTCGGACTTTCATCTCAACAAACCCTTGGTGTTACCTGTGTTCTTCCCGTCGCCTTCGTCGCCGGCTGAGAGGACTTTGCACTCGCTGGATGTGGCTAGAGCGCTGAAGTTCTACGTGGACCGCACGAAAGGTTTTCGGAAGACGTCACAACTCTTTGTGAACTTTGGACCTGTCAATCAGGGGAAGGCTCTCTCGAAGGCTTCCATCTCCAGATGGCTCTCCGGCTGTATCATGTACTGTCACCGGTTGGCAAACCGACCGCTGCCTGGCCGTCCGAGAGCCCATTCCACCAGAGCGATCGCAGCTACCACGGCGTTCCTATCTGGTGTGCCCCTGCTGGACATATGCAGGGCTGCTACGTGGAGGTCGACGCACACCTTCACGAAATTCTACTGCGTCGACTGGGATTCCAGGGAGGAGTCCAGGGTCGGCCAAGCAGTGCTGCGCAACCTGTTCGCCTGAGGTGAGCCTGGTGAGGAGGTAAGATGCTTAATGTTGAGTTGATGTGATGCTTAATGTTGAGCCTTTGCCACCTCCCGTGGTTGTGCATGTGTGTACTGCTATGTATTCTTTATTCATGAGCATGTGAATCCATGCCAGACCCCATGCTGGAGAAGGAACAAGTTACTTACCTGTAACTGTTGTTCTCCAGCATGGGTCTGGCATGGATTCACATGCGAACCCTCCCGCCTACCCCTCTGCGGCTCTTCACTTGGTCATACTGCCACTTTACGTGCTTCCAAATCTGAAGATGGCTGCCAGAGGCGGTGCTTAGGTAGAGGGCAGTCATTGGCTGTGGTCAGTATGACGCAGAGACCAGTGATTGGTTATTACTACGAAAGACAGATCAGAAACGAAACTGATACTGGTTTTTTCTTTACCGAGGATTCCCAGCCTGACGACGGGGAATATTCATGAGCATGTGAATCCATGCCAGACCCATGCTGGAGAACAACAGTTACAGGTAAGTAACTTGTTCCTTCCTCTGTACGTTTTGAGCTTTTGCTGCTTTGGACTGAGTTTGCCATTTGAGCCTTATTTTGCTCTGCCTTCGTGCCTGGTCTAAAGACCAGACCCTTTTCTGGCACTGGTAGGCAGAAGACTAGTTGTTTCTTGTGTCTCGGTGTCGGAGGATTAGTGGGTTTGCACTCTGCAAATATAGGAAATTCTTTATTTGCTGCTGTCGCGTTGGTCTTCCCACAGAGTTTTTCCAGGTCAATCGGAAGTATTAGATCTTTATCTTCATATGCACAATTGTGGGGCTTCTCCCTCACTCCCCCCCCGGCAGGCGACATCCTTTGACCATCGCTTCATTATCACTCGAAGACTTACAGCTTGCCTCGGATGCTTGAATGGCATGTTGTGAGGATGAGCTTAACTTGTTGTTACTCCTAGTCATTCTACACGTCTTAGAGTCTTGTTTGACAGATTGAGGGGAGGCGTTTGACTTGTTTAAAAGCTTCTCCAATCCGTCTGGCGTTCTCAAAGGCAGTTGGCAAGGTATGGATTTAATGATCAACATTTGACATCCTACCTCATTGGTGGTCGCTGGAGTTGCGGAAAAAGGTTCTTCCGTGTACACCGGTCGGTGTGAGATGGTGTATTCTCTTGCTTTTTCTTTTTCTGGTGCTGCAATGTAGCCCTCCAAATAAAGCAATTTGGAGTGCATCATTGCTGAAATGGTGCTGTGATCTTTTAAAGTATCGTTGATAGCCTCATCCAATTTTGTAAAAGGTGCCAAAGCAACGGTTACTGCTGCCATGATTGTCAGAATGTAAAGTTTTTGCTTTGGTGATTCAGCCGAAGAGGATTCCGCCAGTTCACTACGTCTCCTATCCTTAAGAGGGGTAGATGCCATAGGTAGACGTAGGTCCTTTTTGCTGGTTTTAGAAAGGCTGAAGTAATGGGCGGAACTGCATCTTTTCCTTTTTCTTTCAGATCCTTGAAGATCTCGTCTTCCACTTGTTGTTCCCCTTGGTTTTTTTCTGTGTCAAGGTGAACAGTTTCCATACTAGAGGGCATGTTCAAGTTGGCAACCGCTATTGTAGGTAATTTGCATGTAATTTCATCGTTGCTGTTCCGTGGACTAGAAAGCGGTCCACCTATCTCCTCAGATGGAATAGCAGCAACCTTTGGTGTTAAGTATTTTTGACATTGTGGGGTAAGGGGGGGTTAGGCCCTTTTCATTGGTTTCACCCCCCCAGTGAGGCCTCAAAACTGAATACGACTTCCAACATTTCACTGTCGCTAATTTCACAGATGTTTTCATATTTTCTTTTGCAACGCTTCCCAAAAAATTCTTTCAAAGTTTGTGAGAGTGGGTGTTGCTATCCATGCCTCTTGTATTTTCCTTTGATTTTATTATTCTCCTTGTTGTGCGTTTGGCTAGCTGTTTTTTAGTGTTGATGGAGCCACAAAGTTCATCACCACCATTTTTTGGTATCTCACCTGACTAGTTAGGATGATCGCCAGACTGTACTGGACATACTGTTTTGTCTTTTGAAGCTTTCTTCAAGTATTTTTTTTTTTTTTTTTTAGAACATGGCCCATCTTCCTTATTTATTGAAGAGGGGTCAATGGGATGGCTTTTGTCTTCAGAATCCTTACCCTCTTCAATATGGTCTGAATCCATATTCATGGCTTGGTTTTTATATTTCTTAACATCCCTGTACAGGGTTAACTGGCTTTCATGGTGTGGCAGAGGGTGGATGTCAACATCCACTCTCACGGATTGTCCTGCAAACAAAACTCCCTGCTGGATTTCTGCCAAGTTGTTATCCGAAGGGATGTTGGGGAGGCTGTCCGCAGTAAAGCCCTCCTGGGCCCCCAGCACGGGAGTACCTGCCACCTCGAGCCCAATTCTCCTGCCTCGAGACCCCTCCAGGGGGAGTGCTAGAGCGCCAGCCGGCGCATACTCCACGTCCACCTCCCGCTCCTCCACCATCTCCCTCAAGCCAGCCCCTCCCTTCTCCGCGTGAATCGACACCGTCCGTCCTCCGACAGGCTGCGAGGAGACCACAGGTTGTGGGAAGCAGCCAGGCGTGGAGGCGCTGCTGCAGGACGCTTCCGATGGTTCATGCAGAATCCGCTCTTTCACAGGTGAGTCCGGGTTTACAGTTGCCATGTTGGGGCGAGCAGGCTGTGTTCCAATTCCCCCAACAGTTCGCTCGAACCATCGGTCACAGTTTGGTGGCATGGGCAGGGTAGCCTTACTTGTTGTACGAACAATACGGGCCTTAGTGATTGTTTGTCCCTGATTCTTGTTGTTGTTCGGGTGGGCACCCCCACCCCCGCCCTTCTCGAATCACAATCGGGGGCATCGGGGGCATCGTCCGCCATAGCAGTGGGAAAGTCCATTTTTTTGGAGCCAGAAAGCTGTTTTTGCTTTTGGCTCATAAACTGGAGCGAGAGCTCCTCTGAAGGCCATCATCTTGGGCCGCAGAGGTGAGCAGAGTAGCGTCCTCGGCGTCCATGGCTGCCATAGACTGCCTAAGACTGCTACTCTGCCGATACTCCGCGGCCGCTCCGCGGTGGAGTGGAGCTTTTGGCTGGTCACTGGCTGGTCACAGGCAGCAAACACTGAAGACAGACTCCGGTCTGGTCTGATACTGGATCCACAGATCAACTTGCAGTCCCTTGCGTAAGACTGCTACTCTGCAGCTATTCCGCCACCTTTAGTTAATGATGGTGTGAAGGAGTCCCCCCCCACCTTCACCCCTTCTCACCTGGGTCCGTTCTTTGATGCAGTCCTTGGTCGCTGCCTTCTTACGAACGGTCCTGGTTTTAACTAAGGCTGCTCGAGTCTCTTCCGACTCCAAGGCGCGTTCAGTTCCGGGAACGCAGAATCCAGGAATCCAAGGATCTAGGATGAGTGCAACTAGCACACGAGTCCAGGAAACAGGAAGAAAGGAAGGGGCAAGGAGCGGGTAGGTGCACAAGGACAGAGAAAGAATACCGCGAGCTACAGATCACACGTCTGATGGCTACTTGCAATAGCATTGAGACGCGCGGAGCCGCCGAGGGCGTGGTCTATAAAAAGAGTAAGTTACGTCCAGCGCATGGAGCGAGAAAGGGTCTTAGCGCTGGGCGACCATGTTGGGAGTATTAGAGAATGCAAGCCCTGTTGAGACAAGGACCAGGAGGTCCAAAAGGGGCGTGTTCTGAAGTTCATGACAGATGGTTAACCTGGCACATCATATTGAATTCAGTTGATTGACAGGAGAGCATGTTTTCTGTTCTGCAACACAGTAGCAATCTGCATGCAAAGTACCTGCTGAAACATCAGTGATTAATTCCAACAAACCTCATATGGATTAGACACTGCTGCACTCTTTTGGCACTGTTTGTGCCCTCCCCGTCTTTGACGTGCAAAAGAATAAAACAAACACACCCCTGACGGGGAATAAGGGAAAGCGAGCAGGCTGCGAGAGTTCAAGAAAAGGTTTTATCTGATGAATAATATTCAAGAGATATCTGAGAGCGCTCTGCACAAGTTATCATTACATTACGTTTTATAGGGTAAATGACGCAACTAACATAGGATACTACGTTGGTCCCAGATTGGTCAGTTCACTCGATGTCTCAGGTGGGGTGGCATCTCTTCATCTGGGTTGGTCGCTTGGTTGGCGGGAGGATTGACGTCAGTCATCTGTGCTCCGCATGGGTGAAGGTCAGGTCGCTGGGAGGCAGGATGGTCACTATCTAAGCTAACATGATATATCCTCAAAAAGTGCATGCACTAAATAATAATTGTTCAAAAGACCTTCAGTAGTTTATCATGTCTCTATAAAAGTCACACATATATCTATACTATCAATAACATAGGATTATACAAGTCTTAGGTTAAGGGTCTTGACCGCTATAATACACTGGTTGAAGTTAAGGTCTGCACTCATAAGAATCTCTGGTATGTGGCATTTGTTAGTGGTAGGCAACGATATTTTGCAGCAGGGGTCTAATGTTAGTTGGGGATCTGCTGGGTGGGCATCATGGCATGGTCAGTGGTCTGGTACATGAAAGGAATATCTTGCAGGGACACAGGGTCACAATGGCAGTAAGTTTCCACTGGCGAGGGTGCGGGAGGTGCAATGACACATTTGTGGAGATGGACGAGCTATGTGCTTAGCTCATG
The DNA here is from genome assembly GCF_040938575.1 of Ambystoma mexicanum. NCBI lineage: Eukaryota > Metazoa > Chordata > Amphibia > Caudata > Ambystomatidae > Ambystoma > Ambystoma mexicanum. Next base: position 728,193,205 of record NC_090925.1, read on the forward strand.
CTGGTTCACATGCAGGACAGTGATCTCAGAGGAAGAGCGATGTGTTGCATTCATTATTGTGTTGCAAGCATCTCCGACTTCAGCGTGAGAATGGGCCCGCAAAGTTTTCCAGTCAGAGTGAGAACGGGGGTGGGAGCCCTGTGCGCCTGGCCGGGCTGCTGTGAGAAAAGGGAAGGGAAGCGTTTTTGTACTATCGCAGTGAGGCCTAGTCACCAAGATGGAGTCGAAAGGGGGTACAAAAATGGATGCCCCGTGCCCTGCTCAGTGGTCCCATCTACGCGAAAGTCAACCAAAGTTAACATCGCACAAGGGCAAGGGGCGAACCCACTACTGGAGGCACTTGGTCCGAATTTTGTACTTAGAAGTAGAGGACACGAGGGGCCTGATGGCCCCTTGCTCCCACACAGCACCTAACATCACTCCATGATAATAATAATAATAATATAGCAGCAGATTTTTACATAGTGCTTCATGTCCTAGTATTCTCACTTCTAAGCACTGAGTGAATAGCTTGTAATAGCTATTATTTTATTATTTCACAATTGAATGGTTCTTAATTTCTCAACTGAAGGATGAAGGGGGAAGTCTGCCCTTGCGAAATGGAAGCATGCCCCATGTCAAAGGCCAGCACGTTTCCTGAGAGCACCCCGGACAATTTAAACGTGTTCATTCATGCTTGTTTTTGATACATATTTAGAGCATGTAAATTACATAATGCAAGTCTTAGATTTAAGCTGGTGCTATTTTGAGTTCCTCTGATGTATGTGTGGTACGATTCTTCCAGAATGCAAAGTGAAGTGAGCTTGAAAGCCCGATCCAACTGAAAAGCTTGCACATGGCAAGGGACACTTTGAGCAGGGATGTCATTTGGGAGGTCTCCAGGGGTCGCAACTGCAACTCCTGAGGTTTCCCTTGCTACCCCTGTGTTCTCCCTTGCTACCCCTAAAAAAGAAAAAAAACATTGAAGCTCCTGTGATGTTGTGCCATGTGGCTCTTTGTTTCTGGAGTGGCTGGAATTTATGTTGGGCCTGTTAAAAAAAATATATATATGGGGTTCCACAAGTGTAACACTTTGAGCAGTGACCCAAAATAAGAAAGCATAGGAATAACAAATCATTTATCTTTCTGGAAATCTATACAATAATTGCTAGACTCATTCAATACAGGGGTGAAAGGTCATGTTCTATCGCTTCCCATTATGTCAGTTAGGGGTGGTGTCAAATGACAACACTTATTGTGATGTTGTCAGAGGTCAAGGGTCATGTGATGTCACTTCCGCTACCCCTGGCATTTTGGTGAAATGACGTTCCTGACCTTGAGATCTCAGTGTACTCTCCTACTACTTCAAAAATGAATCCACATTATAAGGGGTCTGTGTGGTAGACCTAGATTTTAGTCCTGCTTTACCTTTGATTTTAAGTGTTTTCTACATCGCTGGATGCAGAGAAAACTGATTCAGATCGCACAGGTGAGGAAAGAGGAAGAAAGGTGATGGGTGGGATGATCTTGAGTGTGCTGGGGGTAAGGGAGGACGGCTGAGGAGACCTCCTCCCACAGAAGGGTGGGAGGAGGTCCTGGTGGGGAGGACCCCATTACAGCATGCTCGGAGGCTGCAATCCTGGAGCCCCATTGCCACATGTTGATGGTAGTTCATTTCTGTTGATTATCAAGGATCTAACTAGTGGCCTTGATTATCCAAGTGTTGTCAAGCGGCCCATGTGATTCATGGAGACCCGGTTGAATGCTGATGGTCCTGTACAATCCTAGTACTATTTCATGGGTGAAGCGTCACCAGGTCAGTGGTTGGAGATCATCTTGTGGAATTGTTTCTTGAATATTAATTTAATTCAATACTTATGTAGGTGATACTGCTATGTGGACGTTTTGGATTTCAGTAAAATCTGATTTAATCCAATTTCTGGCCCCCCCCCAAAAAATTATTTTGCCTTTTTAGGTTTTTATCATGCACATATCCATAAATGTCCTCTAGGTGGCAGCACTGACCTTGCTACACATGGATTCCTGTATTCAAGTGAAATTAAAAGCGAGGTCTGCCATTTAGTAGACATCTCCAGACATTTTGATACTGAATATAATCTAAAATAAAACTATAATATTTTCCCCATAATAAATAGTTATTGTATAGGCCTTGTATTTAAATAAAAGTAGCAATTTGGTGTTAATTATTAGATTCCTGAAGCTAGAAGGCTAAAAAAGTTAATTTAGCGATCCAGAACTGTTACTTGATCAAATGGTGCCTTATATTCCAAAGATCCTGCATCAAACATCAGTCCCTTCAGGTTCTTTTGGAGAAATGGACCAAGGAAAGGTCAGCAAAATTTGAATGTACAGTTCCGTTAAAGAAAAACAGTCTTACGTCTGTGTTTAGAATCCCTAATTCCAATGAAATTAAATTTCCAGCACGTCTTTTTTTGTAATGCTTCCAGTATCTATTTAGCAAAAGAATCCGGGAACAAACCTGGCCCGACCTGTTGCTCACAGTATGTAAGTTAATAAGCTGTCATGTGTAGCGTGATTTGCTGGCGGTGTGCTAAAATATTCTTTTACACAATTGCAAGAGGTAAAAAGCTCAGTATGTATTTATTTCATCTTTTTTTGAAAGAATGCAGTATGCAGTGCAGAAGCCAATGCATCTCGGAGTGGTCTCCGTCTTCAGGCGCTAACAACTAATAAAATGACGAGTATACAAAAAACCCATCAAACCAATGTAGTGTACCACATATATGTATACGTTTAATCATGCATCACCCCAGCAAAAGAATATAATAGTTGGAGCATTTATATATTGAATGCTCAGAATACAGAAAAGAAAACATGAACAATAAAGCAAAGCAAAAAAAGAAGAAAAGGGAAAAAGCAGAATGAACAATTATCATTACAATCGCCTTAGGTTAAATTTGTTACATCAAAACATATAGTTGGTATTTCAGTGTTAACCTGCAGTGAATGAATATCATGATGTGATACTACAAGGATGGAAGAATAATGAAAAGTACATGAAAACCTGCATTAGGCAAGAGCCTAAATAAGCATTGTTTTACTATCAAACTGTGCAATGTATCCTCCATGCATTTATTTTGATGTAATTCCAATCTGTTGTTTTAATTCTTTAAATTAAGTCATGCCAGTGTGACAAGTTGAACTATATCAAAATAAATAAATTAAATCATAAAATGATAACCGCTGAACAGGTACTACTGATACACTCGGCCCTATCAGCCACTTTTACCCTCTGAAAATTCAGCAAATACACCCAAAAAATAAAACTATGGAGTAAGAATAATGCAAACAAAAACTATGCATCAGACACATAGAAGTCTGTCCCTCTGCGTTCTCTGACACAGCTCTATGGGCATATTTGGATCATTAGTACATGTAGTGCCAAAAGGAATAAACTACGATTATTCTGCCTGATCTTGTCAGGATTAGTCAGGCGAGTACAAAGGCAGCGAATATGGCAAGGGAAATGTGCACCCAGGAACTACGACTCAGGTATGCTAGAACCCAGGAGTGCAAATAGAGTGTGACATCAAAACCAATATATGAAAAGGGATGTGGGGTAAGCACCTGACCGCGAGGAAAGTCGGCAAGCGCCTTACCCCCAATTGCTGTTACAGGTACTGACAGCGCTAAACCCACGTGGAGGGCAAGCAATGACAGGATCTGTGTACTAACACTCTTGATGGTATTACATAAGGGAACTTAAGAACTGTACTCACGAGGACGAGATAAACCTCTTGAATGTCAGCTAGCCCACGAATCCTGTTGAAGAAACTGGGACCCCGAAAGGCTAGAACAGCAATGGAAGGAAAACTAAATACCCTAGTGGGAATAGTGTTTACAAAATAGTGAGGAAAACATAAGCATTCACACAGGGGCTAGATACTACCGCACACCACACCTAATAATCAAAGGGAAAATAAATGCAGAAGTGCAGTGGAAAACATGGAATGGATCCTCTAGAAAGTAAGGATCAGGAGCAGGGAAAAACGAAATAACCTATGCAAACTTCTCCCTACCCCTCCAAGGAAAAGACAGGAAACTAAACTAAGAGGAAGGCTAAGGCAAATGGGTAACAGCAGCAAAGGACAGAGTCAAAGAAATATAGAACACAGACAAACTGGGCTGCATCTAAAAGGGGAAAGCACTGAGAATTGCTGCCTGCAAACAGAGGAAGACAAAAAGGGAAATCAAAGGAGCAGAAATCAATTAGCGCATGAATCCGAAATTCAGGGCGGAGGAAACAAGAAAACAGGAACAAGGAAGTAGGCACAAAGGCAAGGAACCAGGAACCAGGGACTAGTCAAAAACAGGAACACTGCAAACGATGACCAGCGCTGGACTGAAGTAAGACTGAGGCTTTTAAAGCTGCTTAACGAGCACACGCCTCGGGTGTGCTGATTGCTGCACCTGCCGCCACAGCTGTTACCTATCCTCCACCCAACCTTGTGTTGCAAGGGTGGAGGTGGAGCAGTGGGCCAGGCATTCTGGGAAGCATAGTCATTTGGTTAAAGAAGCATGCTGGCTGCCAAAAACCAGGAATGGATCCGGAAGGGAAGTAGCTGGGAAAATAGGGATTTAGCGCTCCCAAATCATCACAGCACTGTAGCATAAAGTTCGGAGGAAAAGTCCAGTAGGGAATAAACCCCAAATCATGCCCCCAAATGGTGGGAACGGGAGCGAAGGGAGCGAGTCGTGACAGTATACCCCCTCCTACGGCCGGCTTCAGGTGCCCGCCACCCGCACGAGACATCTTCTTTCCATGATGGGAGTGCTTTTTCTTTGGAGGTGGCACTGATGGAAATGGTGGCCTGTGGGCAAAGGCAGATGGACTTCCATGATAGGAGTGCTTTGTCTTTGGAGGTGGTACTGATGGAAACGATGGCTTCTGGTGAGGAAGAGACTCATGGTTCGAAGAAAGGCATGAAGGACTTGCAGGACCAGAAGCAGAGTTGGAAGGTCCAGGAAGCTCAGTCACTGGGAGTGGACCCTTATAAGTCTTTGAGGAGGGAGGCAGGCTGGTGCAACATGCCTTAGGCAATGGTAGAAACTCTGTTAGCCTTTCTGCCGAGAGTGGACATGCGGGAGGTGAGGAAAATGCTGGCTTCAGGAAAGGTTTATGCTCAGCCATTTGAGAAGGTGGTGGCTGAGGTAGAGGTTCAGATTTCCTTCTGTCATCCATCTGGGAAAAGGCTTGTGGTTGAAAGTGACTAAGGTTTGTGCTGACATAGAATCGGGATCAAAACCAAAGATAGAACTAGGATCAGGCCATGTAGGATGTGCCATCCTATGGGAAAAATACTTTGCACGTAAATGCGCATTCGTGACAAGGAGTTCATTGGAGTCAGGACTAGTGATTTGATTGTCACAGGTAAATGTAGGGGAAGCTTTCTGTACAAACTTGTTAGAGGCCTTGCTGCCTTTCTTTCTTAAACTTGCCATATTCAATGGGAATTTTGGGCTGGTCATACTGTCAGGATTAGTCAGGCGAGTACAAAGGCAGCGAATATGGCAAGGGAAATGTGCACCCAGGAACTACGACTCAGGTATGCTAGAACCCAGGAGTGCAAATAGAGTGTGACATCAAAACCAATATATGAAAAGGGATGTGGGGTAAGCACCTGACCGCGAGGAAAGTCGGCAAGCGCCTTACCCCCAATTGCTGTTACAGGTACTGACAGCGCTAAACCCACGTGGAGGGCAAGCAATGACAGGATCTGTGTACTAACACTCTTGATGGTATTACATAAGGGAACTTAAGAACTGTACTCACGAGGACGAGATAAACCTCTTGAATGTCAGCTAGCCCACGAATCCTGTTGAAGAAACTGGGACCCCGAAAGGCTAGAACAGCAATGGAAGGAAAACTAAATACCTAAGTGGGAATAGTGTTTACAAAATAGTGAGGAAAACATAAGCATTCACACAGGGGCTAGATACTACCGCACACCACACCTAATAATCAAAGGGAAAATAAATGCAGAAGTGCAGTGGAAAACATGGAATGGATCCTCTAGAAAGTAAGGATCAGAAGCAAGGAAAAACGAAATAACCTATGCAAACTTCTCCCTACCCCTCCAAGGAAAAGACAGGAAACTAAACTAAGAGGAAGGCTAAGGCAAATGGGTAACAGCAGCAAAGGACAGAGTCAAAGAAATATAGAACACAGACAAACTGGGCTGCATCTAAAAGGGGAAAGCACTGAGAATTGCTGCCTGCAAACAGAGGAAGACAAAAAGGGAAATCAAAGGAGCAGAAATCAATTAGCGCATGAATCCGAAATTCAGGGCGGAGGAAACAAGAAAACAGGAACAAGGAAGTAGGCACAAAGGCAAGGAACCAGGAACCAGGGACTAGTCAAAAACAGGAACACTGCAAACGATGACCAGCGCTGGACTGTAGTAAGACTGAGGCTTTTAAAGCTGCTTAACGAGCACACGCCTCGGGTGTGCTGATTGCTGCACCTGCCGCCACAGCTGTTACCTATCCTCCACCCAACCTTGTGTTGCAAGGGTGGAGGTGGAGCAGTGGGCCAGGCATTCTGGGAAGCATAGTCATTTGGTTAAAGAAGCATGCTGGCTGCCAAAAACCAGGAATGGATCCGGAAGGGAAGTAGCTGGGAAAATAGGGATTTAGCGCTCCCAAATCATCACAGCACTGTAGCATAAAGTTCGGAGGAAAAGTCCAGTAGGGAATAAACCCCAAATCATGCCCCCAAATGGTGGGAACGGGAGCGAAGGGAGCGAGTCGTGACAGATCTGAAGAGGTAAAACTATCTTTAATGTGCATGAATATTTAGGTGCAAAGATATTTTTATTACAAAACCATTTCTGTTTCACAGTTAAAGCCTATTGTTATTCGGTTATCAATTAATCCCATTGGGAATGGGACTTACTTTTTTACTTCCTAAAAATCATTTTGCTATGAACTTTAAAAAAAATAGGGATTCAAATTCTCCCACTTAAAAATCTTCTGCACTCACTAAAGAGCACTGGTGTACTTGCCCACAGTGGCGGCATATCTCCATCCACCCCTGCAAAATGAATACATGCGGTGCCAGCCACCTCCAGAGTAGTGGGTGCCAGAGTCCCAGGTACATCCCCAGAATCTCTCGTTGTTGACACAGGATCAGGTTAGTGCTGACTTTCAGAGATTCATAAACTCTGTACATGAGCTTCGCACTTTCCCAAGGCACTCACATGACCTCGCAATCTCGGTCCAGCAGTTATTAGAGACAGCCTAATAAAATGTGATCAAGCTTGAGAAGTTAGTCTGTCATCTCTCAGGAATAGAGTGGGCAAGCTCCTATAACGACTAGCACTACCCATGTGAAGACAAGGAGAAGCTTCACCCACTTTTAGTAAGTGGGTGAGAATGGACGACGACAAGTTGTAATCAACCCAGGGCAGCTTTTCCACAGGAAGCTGCCCATTTGTGAAGGGATGAAGAGTTAGGAAACTGTGTGACATTTGAACTGGCTGCTCGGCCACCATCGTTGACTGATAAGGCTTTTATTCGGAAAGGCCCATGGTCCTCTGTTGCATATGTTCTTGAAGCATTGTCACTAAGTGAATCACCCATTCCATTACAATGGATGGTGGCCACAGAGGTGTGAGGCTCCGTCCAGCAACCTTTAGGCAGGCGTGTCTGGCATGAAGGACAGATGTCAAACACATTGCTGTGTAGTATGTTTAGATTGCACTGATAGGCCCCTCTCCCACTGTGCGGGTCACTCAAGTTTAGCGGGGGCTGTGTGGTGTTTAGGTTGCGCTGGAGGGCGTCTCTCCCACTGTGCAGGTCTCTCAGACTCAGCAGGGGCCTTGTCTCCGAACGGCACTGTGTGATGCTTACATTGCACTGATAGGACTCTCACCCACTATACAGGTCTCTCAAATAATCTAACTGCGCTTAGTTCAGAACTCTACCAATCCCGGAAGACCACCACCACCTAACTCAATTAAATCCCATACCAGCAGACCGTTAACACCCTAACACCCCCCGACAGTCCACCCTTAGGAAACACACCCTACTCACCGACAGAAAGCAATACTGAGCCAGAGAACACCCCAGCGTATCCAGAGAAGTTAAACCGAGGTCACTGCGACCGCACAGCATAGCATAGAGGACCAACTACCTTACTACACCTGCACCTAAACTGGAAAATGGCCCGTACCAGAAAAGGACACCGAGAAAGAGAACAACATTGTGCAACAAGAGACGCGAACACACAACACTGACAAAACCCACAAGAAACAGCCCCATTGGAAGAAAAAATGCCTAAAACAGCCAGAACCGGAACAAAATCCACAAGAGAAAAATCCTTATAACTCACACCTTACCTCGCAACAACCACGGTACACCGACAACCCAACATGGAAACCTCGAAACATGCAAAGAATTTCCTGATACACGCGGAAAAAAGATGGGGGCACTCGTCAAGAGAGTGGGAGGGCTCCGACCCCATTACCCCTTACATTACAAGAACAGAGGGGCAACATCGATTTCCACTACATCCCGCACAATACGGCGAAGCACCAACAACCAGCAACGCCACCTCCCACCCAACAATCGGACCCAATGAAGAAACCACCGCTGATCTTCACCCGAGTAGCATCACAGCAGAAACACCAAGACTAATCAGCCCTGTTATCAACTTACTAGACCGCTTCAATGAAGAAGCAGCTGTCGCCGTTCTTCATCCTACCAACATCAATGCGGAAACTTCACAAACAAACAATTACAAACTCGAACAACAAATAACCTCAAAACAAAATCTCACCCAGAGAATCCACTGTAACCTAATAAACACAAGGTCAATGTCCAAAAACGCAACGGAAATATACGACCTCTTGTCAGAAGGAGGCATAGACATCCTGTTTGTAACCGAAACATGGCTAGACGACAACTACAAGATCACCCTCAACAACTGCCTACCTGAAGACTTCAAATGCATCCAAACAAACAGAAAATCCAAAAGAGGGGGGGGGGGGACTAGCGATCATCCACAAGGAACAACTGGCCATCAAAATGGAAGATCCACTAAACATTGATAAATGCGAATCCTTAATACTACGGCTTTAAGTAAACCCCAAAACCAACCTGAAATTCATACTGATATACAGACCACCAACCTACGATGCGACTCTCATAGACGCTTTCACAGAAGCAATCACTACCCTAGCATCAAGTACAATCATCTGATCATCCTCGGAGATTTCAACATCTGGTTCGACGAAGAAACCACAACCACACAAAAATCCCTAACCGCCCAACTAGCAGCCATGAACCTACAACAACTAGTCAAAGGAGCAATCCACTCAGAAGGGCACACACTTGACGCAATCTTCGCCAACAAGGATCTCATCACCACGGCACCCCCAATTCAAATACTTTGGAGCGACCACCTCATCATTCCGTTCATGATCACAACGACCGCTCCAACAAAAAAGCAACAAGAAAAACAACCCATCATGATGAAAAGAAATTGGAGAACCATAAAAAACTCCAACCTAACCGAGCTCCTAGAACTCAGCAAATCACAAGCATCAACCATGGAAGAAGCAGACCTAGACAAAAAAGTTGCCCTACTTCATACCTGGATCGCAACAACCCTTGACGACATCGCCAAAGAAAAGCCCTTCACCCCATCACGCAAGAAAACTACAGCAAAATGGTTCACCCCACTACTCAACGCCATGAAAAGGAAAAACTGAAAACTAGAATCTGAATGGAGGACCAACAACACATTACGACAACCGAATCTTCAGAGCACCAAACGCTCAAAAAGAACTATTCAAAATCATAAACGAAATAAAAAACCCACCGGCCTGCAACTACACGCCAATCCCATCGACGAAACTTTGTGAGGTCCCCGGAGACCACTTCAAAAACAAAATAACCTCCATCCAACACACTATACAAAACAGACCAAGCGTTCACAGCTCAAACCCCACCGACACAGACAAGGAACACGCAAACAAGCTACGAAACTTCCCAGAAATATCAGTTGAGGCTTTCGTCAAAGTGGTAAACCAAAGTAACAAATCGGGCTCTCCTGAAGGCCCTTGCCCCCCAGACATATACAAAACAATTCTTAAACAAGGAACCCCCATGGAATACCACAGGAACCTCCTCAATCTCAACAGGTAAAGTACTGCAGGCCTTCAAATCGGCTTACATCAAGCCGCTATCTCAAAGACACAACAAGAAACGTAGAGGACTTATCTAACTACAGATCCATCTCCAACATACCCTACATAGCCAAACTGCTAGAAACGTACGTCTGCCAAATAACCCAAGAATTCATAGAAGAGCAATGCCTACTAGACCAGGCACACATTGGCTTCAGACCTATGAGAGGAACAGAATCGGCTCTCCTCTCAATATGGGACGACCTAAAAACAAACGCAGACTCAGACAACAGCACCGCCCTGATTCTCCTTGATCTGTCTGCAGCCTTCAACACTGTCAACCACGCCATCCTCATAAAGAGACTAGAAGGACTAGTGATAACAGACACTGCCCTACTATGGATCAAATCCTTCCTAACAAACAGAACAGAAACAATATGGATAAAACCTTGTAAATCCAAACCCAGAGTCTCCACGTGCGGATTACCACAAGGATCATCCTTCTCCCCGCTTCTATTCAACATCTACATGTACCTATTAATCAAACTCCTCAAAAAACATGGCCTCACATGCTACAACTACGCCTACGATACTCAAATAATCTTCAACATACAAAACACCCGAAAAGAAAACACCACACTAGAGAATTGCCTTCGTGACATATTCAACTGGATGAACCTCAACCATCTCAAAATCAACCCAGGCAAAACAAAGATAATGATTGTTTAAAAAAAGGGAGGAGACATCAACTACATCCCCTGGCCAAGAGAGCTCGGCACCACACCAGAACCATCATCAACCGTAAAAAACCTAGAGGTCCTGATGGATAACAATCTCACTCTGGAGCCACAAGTAAACTCTGTAATCAATAAATGTTTCTTCCTCCTGCGAGCAGCAAAAAGGATCCTACCGTTCTTGTCGTTCGCCAACAAAACACTTACCATCATCGCTCTGATCATGTCCAGAGTAGACTATGCCAATAGCCTAGACTTGGGCATGCCCAAACGACTTCTAAAAAAACTGCAACGCATACAAAATGCAGCAGCCAGACTCCTCCTCAAGCTACCCAGAAGAGAACACATCACACCCGCGCTAAAAATATTACACTGGCTAGCACTGAAACAACTAATAAAGTTCAAGGCCATGTGCATCACGCACAGAGCAATACACAAACAAGGCGCAGAATTCCTAACCGACAAACTACGCCTACATCAACCGACAAGAACACTAAGATCAAGCACCGACATACGCCTGGAACCAAAACCCTACAACAGAAAAAAACTCAGAGGATCGTCTTTCTCTCACCAGGCACCCAAAACCTGGAATGACCCGCATGCAGCAGATTGAGACTAAGAATCTCTGATTTATTAGCATTTACTTTCAAGCCGGCTACTTGGCAGAAGCAATCTAGTTCCTCGCATGTTGCTGGCAGGGATATCGCACGGTGGGTCAGTGTAAGAAGCATGTCGTCTGCAAAAGCAGCCATTTTGTGGACGCGCCCCCCAAATGGGATACCTCTTATGGTCTCGGCCATTCTAATGGCCTCCAGGAACGGCTCCAGATGAAGTGTATAAAGCAATGGCGAAAGTGGGCAGCCCTGTTTTGTGCCCCTCTCCACCCTCACCGGGATTGATATTTGGCCATTGATAGCTAGCCGGAGAGTCGGGGATCAATAGCTAGCACCCACCCTGGCCAGGTATTTGGGGCCAAACCCCATCTTAACCATAGTAGCGAAGAGGAACCCCCATTCTACTCGATCAAAAGCCTTCTCGGCGTCGGCCGCTAAGAGGAGGGAAGGGATCCCCTTCAGCTGAGTTTTCTCGAGTAGGTGGGCCACTCTCTTCACATTATCCGCCGTCTTCCGGCCTTTGATAAAGCCCGATTGATCGGAAAGTATTAGTTTGAGCATGATGGTGTCTAGTCTGGATGCCAAGATCTTTGTATGGATCTTAACATCCACATTTATAAGCGCTATTGGACGATAGGAGCCACCCTCCTCCGGCTCCTTGCCCTTTTTGCATATAAGAATGACCTTTGCTTCGTCCATAGATCTTGGTAAGACACCTGAGGAGCCAATGTGATTAAATAATTTGGCAAGGTGGGGGATCAGGAATTCTTTATGGTGTTTATAAAATTCGGCCACATAGCTGTCAGGGCCAGGCACTTTATTCAGGGAGAGGGAAGAGATAGCCTTCCTAACTTCGTCTGTCGTTATATCACATTCCAATTGCTCCTGCTCATCCTGTGACACAGACTTAAGAGTCGGCTTATCTAAATATAGCTTTTGTTCGTTCGGGTCTGGATTATTTGAGGAGTAAAAACTGGAATAGTAACGGTGGAATTCCATTACTATCTCCGGGTTGCCGGTATGTAAAGTACCTCCCTCTGCCCTAATTCTCAGGATAGTTTTGTCCCCCTCTTCCTTTCTCAGCAATCAAGCTAGGAGGCGATCTGATTTATTCGCTTTGATGTAGTACTTTTGATGTAAACTGAGAAGGTTCTGTTCCGCCTCCCTAGTCTGTATGAGAGTCAGCTGGCCCCTCACCATACGAACCACACTTGCTAGTGCCGGTGTGTTTTTCACAGCCATTTGCGCCATCGCCTTTTAAGTTTTTTGCTTAACTGTTCTTCCTCTAGCCTTAATTCCCTTTCCCTTCTCACCTTTACTGCAATAATTTTGCCTCTTATCGTGGCTTTTAAAGCGTCCCACCATATTTGTGGAGATGTATCACCTACTGGGTTGTTCCCCGCAAAGTCCTCGAGCTCCTGCTCAATTTGTTTGGTCAAGATAGGGTGCTTTAAAAAGCTGGGATGGATAACGCCATTTCCATAATCCTGGCCCACCCCGTGGTCTGGTTATCGTCAGGGCAATAGGGGCGTGGTCCGAAATTGCAATAGGTCCCAGTGTGATCTCAGCAGCGTTCCCCAGTAGTGAGGAGGACAACCATATATAATCGATGCGCGAATGAGTCTTATGCGCATGCGAGTAAAACGTGTATCCTATCTCGGCCCCCTGGGTCTCCGTCAAGGCATCCACCAGTGCTAAGTCATGAATTTTCTTCTTCAGATCTCCAGAGGGTCCCCCCTGCGGTCCCTACATAGCCCCACTTCTATCCTTGACTGGATCCCAGGCCAGATTAAAATCCCCTGATAGAAAGATGCGACCTTTGGCAAATTTGCCTAGCCGGGTCAGGGTCTTCTGAATGAAGGCATCTTGGTCCGTATTGGGTGAATAGATGGTTGCTACCGTATAACACTCTCCTCTGCCCTCCAACACCACCGCCAGATACCTTCCCTGGTCATCCAACTGCGTTACCTTGACCTCCAAGTCCAACCCATCCCGCACTGCTACTACCACTCCTCCCTTTTTGGTTTGCTGCGTGGCCTGGAACAGTCTGGTGTAGCCCCAGAACTTGACCCTATGCCTATCTCGAGTTTGTATGCGAGTTTCTTGGAGAGAGACTATGTGTGGTTTTTCTTTCCGGATGTACAACTCCACCTTTTTCCTTTTGACCGGCGAGTTTAGGCCATTTACGTTTAAGGATAGTATCTTAAATTGGGCTGACATTTATTATTAATGTAGAATGTACCCTGTAGCCCAGTCTGCCTGATATACAATTGACCTGGGATTCCATGATAACAGCTGAGCTGTATCGTTCACCCCTGGGACCCTCCGCTCCTTCTCCTTTCCCCCTAGAAATCCGCCCCCTCCCCAGAAACCCTCCCCAACCTTCCCCCCCCTTCAACTTCCCTAAAGTCGCCCTGGGTGGGCTCAGCTGGCCATTTGCCCCCCTCGTTCCACATGTACGAGAGCCGAGCCCTATAAACTTGCCAGGTTTAAACAATGCAGGATTTCCCCATCCCATCCCAAGGAACCCTCCCCCTCCCTTCTCTGCAGAAATGATTACGAATGTTTTCCAATCCCTGCCTCTGCGCCGTAGTTTCAGTTGGCAAGGGCCCTCCCCGGCCTCGTCACCTCGACTCTAAGGCTTCAGTGAGACAGTGTCCAGTGAGTTTCCCGACGACTCGTTTTGACTGTTTGAGCGGCTCCTTCCCTGGGGGTAGCGGCTTAGTTTCCGTGAGGAGTCTTTCCTGGATTGCTTCGATTTGGCTGTAGACCACTCCCAGGGTTTTTGCCTATCTTGGCTGAGGGAATGTCCCGTCGGGAGTGATGGCGGACGCTCCTCGATTCCCAGCAGCTCCAGGCCTTGGTTGCAAGTCTCAGTCTTGTGCGGCCTTCCCTGCCAGAGGAAGGTTAAGCCAAATGGATGGGTCCACCGATATTTGATTTGTTTCTCTCGCAGGTGTTTCAGGACCCGGCCCATCCGCCTTCTCTCATGCAGAGTTGTTTGCGGCAAATCTTGGTGAAGAGCAATCTCAGAGCCGTTTATATGATATGTGGCCTGCCTTTCTCGCCATCGCTAGTATATTTTCTTTAGCAGCATAGCTATGAAAGGCCACCAAAACGTCCCGAGGCCTGCTCCCTAGCTCCACCCGCAGCAGTCCCACTCTATGAACTCTGTCGAATTGTAGGTCTAGGCTTGAGCCCGCGTCTAGGAGATCCATGAAAATCATAGTAGACTTCGGCGAGGTCCTGGGGCTGAACTGACTCTGGTAACGCCTTGACCCATATGTATATTCTTCTCGAGCGATTCTCCAGCTCTTCGGCCTGGAGCTCCAGGTTGTGAGTGGCCTGTGCCAGGGTTTCCAGGAGATTCTCAGTTTTCCTCGTGTCCTCTGTCAGCTCCTGGATAGCCCACTCGTTAGTGTCCACCCTTTCTTCCACCTTATTAATGTCCCGCTTGATCGCCCTTATTCCTTCGGCTAGGTCTTCTCTCAGTGTGTCCATCTGCTTCTGAGAGGCCGCTGTTATTTTATCTACCACCTCGCCGATGAATAGTTTTAAACCTGAGTAGGTGAGCGGTCTCTCTTGCTGTTCCTGTGTAAGATCCGCTCCCTGCTCACTCACCCAGTCGTCCTCCCGACGGTCACCCTCTTGCTCAGAATCCTTGGCCCAGATTTTAGTTAGGGTGCCATCTTGGGTGGTCTTAACAGTTTTAAGTCCTGGGGTGGATCCTTCGCTCTGTTCCTGGACATGATGGGTTACGGGGCGGGGGCTTAGGGCCAGCCAGACACCTGACTGCTCTCATAACGTTAAGCAGGGGGTTGGGGGGGCAGGACCCCTGGATCGTTTGATGGTGATGACAGCCTCAGGTCAACTTGATGAGTGCCTCTTCCCCCATTTGCCTCCTCAAGTCGTCATTGGGGGGCAACTGTACCAGCTGAACACAGTACCCAAAGTCCTGGTGTGGGCTATATTAGGCGCCGGGGCTCAGGTAGAGTCCGGATGGCTTAGCCAGGGAGTTGAGTTCAAGGCCTCCAAGAAAAAGAGTGTAAGATCTGTCTGCCCCCTATGATGGAGGTACACACCAACAAAGATATGAGGGGACCCCATGGTGAGGCAATGTCTCAATAGGGCTCCCTCCCCCCGTCCGGATTACTGACAAGCTGCCAGCAGTGCTTCTGTGTTGCCAGCAGCGGATGTCCCTCCGCCCGACAACCAGATAGCCGCTCGGAGGGTCAGGGGTCAAGAGTTAGTGTCTCCTCACAGCTTATGTCACTCGGGAGACCCGGGGGGAGCGCCCACCTCCACTCATCACAGGTAGCCGGCGCCGGGCCACAGGTCCTCCAGGCGGATCCGCTGATGACGGACTCCCAGGCCGCGCCCCCCACGAACTCCAGCCGATGACGATGGGTGATGTGGCGCTGCGCTGGGGGCGCTGCACTAAATCAGGCAACGGCGTTGAAGCAGCGGCGTGGGGCCCCAAGCCTCGTCGGGCAGCCCAGCAGGAGATGACCCGTCAAGCTGCGCTCCACCCGGAGCTCCAACTGGTGGTGAACGCCAAGACCGGGCTAAGGTGGTGCCACTGATAGCATGAGGGGGCCCGTGAAACATGGCGCCAGTACCTGGCTAGATGTCGGGGGTTGGTGTCCTCCTGGGTCTGGAGCTTGCCGGCTGCCGTGCCTCAGATGCTTCGCGCACGCGGCGCGGGCCTGGATGGTCCAGCTGAGTCTCCCTTCAGCAAAATCTCTGCCGGCTCAAGTTCAAACAGGGCCCGGCTCCCGCCGACCGCTGCACCACAATGTCAAAGTGCCGGGGAGGGCTGGGTGTTGCTCGAAAACCGCTTCTGGCACCGAGGGGTTCTTCGCAGAGCCGGGAGGTCGGCAGCTGCAGTGTCTACTGGTCGGCGGCCATCTTGGAATCTTTTTTGATTTTGTATAGGAGCCCTTTTCAAGAGGAACATTTGTATTAAAAACACACACTTTTAAGTCCCATCATTTGGGCACAATACAACTTTTACGAAAGTGCACCAAAAATTCAAAATGGCAGAAAACTTGCAACAAGGTGGAGCCCCTTAACATTTTCCTGCTTTGTTATTCCAATCTCCCTATTTTCAGTTTGTCTCTTTCTCATTCTCTACCCTCCGGAGGAGTGGTCGGGCATCTATTGTTTCAGTTCTCTCAGTACAGTCAAGTTCCAATGTTTCAAAGGGGGTTACCACCCCCCCCATCAGAAATCTTGAGGCCCCACTAAGCCCCAGATCCAGCCTTCTCCTCAGTAGAGCCTAGGTGCAGGTTTTCCGGGCTCCAGTACCATAAAACGAGAGTAGTTCCTACTATCGGGGAGGAGGTTCTGGGCCTCCTCAACAATGATGTGGGGGTCATCCTGAAATTAGATCGGAGGATAATCACCTGCTAACCTTCCAGTGTGAGTTTCCTTCCCATCACCTCTCGAAGCTGTCACTAGGCTCCATGACCACCACTGGAACCTCCTCCTGCCTTATAGACCTGCTATTTTGCACTCCGTTTCCTGAATCAATACCTTGACAATAGTCTAATCTCTTTTCTCTAATGCACACTTTTTCTTCAAAACCTTTATCAACATATGGCCCTTCCTCTTAACTCTCCTCTTCCTCACTTCAACTATCCTCATTTAAAGAAGGCCCTTCCTAACTCCCCTCTGTATTGCCCATCTCCGTTCCTGGTCGGTCTCCTTTGCTTACTGCTTCCTTCCACTCGGGTCTTGCTGCCTCCTTAGTCACCTTCTCTTTATCTCCTGCCGCCTCCACTCTTAATTTTATTATCGGTACCTTCCACTTCACTCCGGGGTTCGCTTCCTCCCTCCGACCTTCGGATGTTATTCCTTCTGCCAACTCAACTAGGGGTTTTACTTTCTCCCTCCTTCCCTCTTCTGCTCCACTCCTGCTTTGACATCCTCCCTCTTTTGCTCTGATATTACTCCCTTCTCCCTCAGCCCCATACCTCAAACCACTTGCTTCTGACCTGTAGATGTCCCCTTCTCCTCTCTCCTGCAGCCATCGCTCCAGGTCTCCTCTTCAGCAGTTTCCAGTCTTCCCTAATGCCTCTCCAGTGCCTCTCCTCTCCAGCAGCCTCCTTTTACCAGTCTCCTGCAAGCAAGAGCCTCCTGCTCCTGTCACACACCCCTCTGAACTTGACACCCTGACCTATATAGTACGATGCTCCCTCCCCCTGAATGGAATTAGGTCTGAGTGTCTGCAGCTGTGAGCCTACAATGTGAGGGCTAGGATTGGCAAAGCTCTCTCACTTCCTGATGGTCGGAATGAGGCTGAGGCCGCCTGCTAAATCTAGAAGAGCCCTGGTGGCCATTTTGAAACTCTGTGTGCAAAGAGCGACTGGACAAGCTGCTTGTGCTGAGGATATCCTGTAATGTTGCTGTTGGCATGCAAATGTGTTAGGTGGGTCTAGGGCTGCTTAGGTTTCCCCCACGGTTTTCCTGTCCTTGAACAGATATTTTGATTTCCTCGATCCTTAATCGGTTTCCTGATTGGGAGAGAACGGCATTGCGGGGCATGTGGTCCATCTCAGGTTGGTTTGTCTGCATGATTTTGGTGGCCTAGTCCCGGGACTTGTGTTCCTGCCTCTTTCCTTGCTTAGGTGACTGACTGGATATTCTGCATGGTTTACCCCCTCCCAGATCCATAATTACACTTCCTGGTTCCAGTCCAGGTTTTGTCTCTGTTCGGGCTGAATGGGGGTTATGGCAAATGGAGTTTTAAAAAATATATATTTATTGTATTGGGTAATAAAATCAACCTTTACAAAAATATATCGCATCCAAACAACAAATTAGTTTACAATCCCAACAGTATTATTGTCAGTGCAAAGCACAAATATGCTTTCACCCTTACACTCAACAAAAGACAAAATGTCTAGCCCCTTACTTGATTATAACAGTTTGATCAATGACAGAAACTTCACAACAGCAATGTTGAGTGCGGTGCAAGATCCGCTCAACTACCAATTCCAAAAATTGGATCCATGTACACAGTCAACTCTGCTAACAAACTTACTAAAATACAAAATCTGCTTAATATTTTATTCCAGACATTCTAAAAAAACGTTTTCTATGATTCCATTTCTTCTATTTTTACGAAAGCGACAATAAGCTTGGTCGCGATGTACGACCTTCCTTATATCTAAAATGCCTGCATTTGAGATTAAATTGAGCCGGAATCTCATACAAGAGGAAGATAGAAATTTAGAAGGAGACTTCTTTGGGTATAGGCCAGAATACCCTGCTTCCTGTGTTCCTCTCGCAGATATCCAAACAGGAGATATCTATGAGCATTAGCTACAGTTTCAACCTAAACCCGTTCCTAAACAGCCTTTTTAATCCTACCCGAGTGATCCATAAGATATTCCTTTGCTAAATTCAGTTCAGTGAGGAAGGACTTCCATTGTGTGACAAAATCGTTGAGCGCATTGTTGCCCCTCCTCTGGAATATGGCCTTTAAGTCCTCATAGAGTTCTTGCGGCAGGCGCCAGGAGCTTCCTATAAACACACAATAATCTCCATCTGGCCACCGCCAACAAGTATATAGTCCCCAGCTCATAACAGCTAATGGACACCGGAACACAATTTGGTAATTTTAAAACGTGATGCAACAATCTGGCCTCAAGTTTCCCAAAAAACTCAAGCATGGGAGACTGAATTAACTCAATACCATACATCACTTTAGGGACGACATTCTGCTCAAAGACCTTGATGAAGGGCTCCAGAGTGAACTTTCCAAATTTGTCACACTTCTGAGCAGCGAAAGCGTCCGCTTTGTCCAGCATATGTTTCCAGAGGAATACTTTATTTCGTTTACTAGTAATGGGGAAAGCCTAAATACACAAGGGATTCTATATATAAGTGATTTATTCCATCGTCTCCAATTTGATGTTATTTACATGCAATGTTTGTTTCAAAGAATTACTTGCCAAGATATTTGTCTTGGTAAAGTTCGTTTTTAGTTGGTTAATAATCGAGTACTTGTAAAAGGCCTTGAAAAGCCTTTGAAGACCCGCTGGGGTACTATCCATGAGCAGAAGGTCATCCGCATAGGCAAGCCAAGTTATGCCTAGGTCTCTCCAATTGTAGGAGAAATGAAAGCAGCTGCCTCCAAACATTCTCCAATATTGGAGACATAGAGGTTAAAGAGGCAGGGAGCCAAGATGCAACCCTGCCTCAAACCCCTACTTGTTTGGATCTTCTGGGACAGAGAACCCTGATGATCTAGTCGAACCAGAATATTGGAGCGTCGGTGTAACCCAGTGATCAAATGCAAAAAAGGCAGAGTGTCCACGCTGATTGGTCTACTATGCATCATTATGAGGAGATGTACTATTTGTTTTACCCTTAATGTCTGGCATTGATGATCATAGGACAGAAACATGTTTGGTATTTGCCATAATAGGTTTAGGCATCTACGAATCATACACTTATAGTGGGTACTTCTAATATTCACATTGGTGTCAGTGAGAGGTACATGAATAAACATAAAATTCCATTCGAGAGTATCTGTTCTCCTGTAAAGTTGTTTGCGCACTTCTATACTGAATGTCTGGGTGTACATCACATTTTTTTTTATTTGTTGCAAATAATTTGCGCAAATGTTGTTTATCTTAAACATTTATGTGTTAAGATGATTTCTTTTAAATGGATAAATAAAGTTGTTTTTAATGATTGTTTTTGGCACTCTATTTGGACACTCAATCATTTTTGTATATGATCGCTAATTTCCCTGTAAGTAGGCAGAGTCTTAACACCTTCAGTGTTTTGGGTTACCCGTTGCTTTAAGTTGTAACCCAATGATGACATTTAACAAGCTTGCATGTATGACCCAACAAGGAAATTTGGCCCAAAGCAATTTCTGGTCAATCAGGTCGAACGATGCACTCAAATCGATAGAGGCCACATAGATGTTTCCCTTTGCGTTTAACCCTCGGGTGATATTCTGTAGGAAATTAATTAGAAGTCCATTCAGGTTTGTGCCCACTGAGGACCGGAAACCAGTCTGAAATGTTCGATATACTAGCAGTTTCGGCACCCACCTCACAAGATCCTTTAGAACTAAGGCAGCAAATATTTGAACATCAGGGTCTAGGATGTTAATGGGTCTAAAATTCCTAGGCTGTAAGCGACAACCCCGCTTAAAGATGGGTATAACATGCACGCTGTCCCAGCTCACAGGTAGCTCGCAACGTACCAAAATCTGTTTAAACAAAAAGTACAAAACTGATGCCCATACTTCAACATCTGGCTGAAATAACATGTTTGTAAGTTGATTAAGGCCCGCTGCTCTTGAGTTTCTAGCCTTACAAATGGCTTTCTCCATGTCTTCTATATCAAAACCTACATGCCACTATATCGAAACCTATATGCCATTGTCTCCTGGATTGCTGGGTTTACTGGGTTTAATTGTTTGTCAACCTGGCTCACTTCCGTTTGATGGATTCATTCCCAAACGTTTATGCCCGATTTCCTAGTCATTACCTCCTGCATAATTTCGCCATCCCACTGAAATAAAGACTGCCTATGGTTCTTAATCAAGTTCTGATAAGTTTATTTTGCCTTTTTTTAACTCTCTAATCTGCTTCCTTAGGGCTTTCTTTTTTTTATTGGACTAGATGATCGTAAATGTACTTAGGATCAGACTTTTGCGTAAATCCTGAACCATAATTATGATTCATTAACAAAGAATTCTGGAGGTTACCATTGATACAACTATGGAAGTGAACCTGATTATAAAAGGTGCCACTTCCATGATTTGGAGGTAGAAACAATGTCATGACGCAGATTGCAGTTCACTTTTTGCATCTTAATTGCGTTCCACCTAACTTGAGAGCCTGAGGCATTTGTAAGAAGGCCGGTAGGGCCCCTCCCCCTCTGCTGGTTTGAGATTGACTTCAAATAGGCTGGATAACAGACTATGATCGATAAACTGTGATGAACAAACTGTTAAATTAATACATTTGCAAAATAAGGTTTGAGTGACAAAAATATAATCAAGCACAGAAAAAGAAGCACCTCTATTCCATGTGTAGCTCATAGGTATATCCCCCTTTACATTGCCATTTAATTTCTGGAGATTAAAAATATCAGCAAAGGCAGACCGCTTAGTTTCATTAAAGAGTTTTTCCTCACTAGGCTTCTTTTGATTGTCCCCAAATAAAGTGGAGCGGCATTGCATATTCTCAGAGCAATATCAGTTTAAATCGCCTGCCAACATAATAATCCATATAATTGCTCCAAGAATAAATCCAAAGCCATGATTCCCTTATGCCAATATATGTTGACAATGAAAATTCTTTCAACCGTTGAGTCGTATTGCAAATCCACTATAATGATATTTACATTACTCCTTTTGGCTGTCAGACCAATAGTAGACTTGATGGCCATATGTAGTCCTCCAAAAGGATGGACCTGCTCACCCTTTTCGGCTAGTAATCGGACAACCCGCAGTTGTGTTACTACTCAGTGGAGTATCAGGAATACATTCAACACAGCAGGCCCATCCTCCTCTTGCATGGTAAGGTGATGTTTGTTCTTTTTGCTACATTTCTACTTACTAAATATTGGGGCAAACTGTATGTGTTCTGCCTAAACATCCACCATTATTTTCAAATTCCTAAGAGATGTACTGGAGGATTTCACCTGCTTTTTGCTGCTGTTCACATTTTTGGTTTTCTTTGTTTGTGTCTTGCCCTCTCCATTATGGGGGGCACTTCCAAGTACCTGCATATGGTCAGTTGGGTGTTGGGACTTCTGACATCCCAAAAGCTCTAAGGATTCCGCCACCCTCAGTAATTGCTCGTCTGTCATGCACAGCGGTAGGGCGTTTGCCTCTGACTCCCGCAATTCACCCAGAAGACCTTTGATAGGCCTGAGGTCTACCGCCTGAGAGTCAAGGACTACCACCAATGTTTGATCTACCTGTGTGTTAATGGGCTTTCCATCAGATTTTAAATGTAATCCATCAACATTGTCCTTGATCTTTACCAACAGGGGTCATGTGTTCCGCCATCTCAAGTGAAATTTCCTCTTCATTCAATTTGCAAAAGGCCAATAGGACACGGTCCAATGCAAATGGAGCATTATTGTTTGCTTCTTCCTGTGGATGCTTTCGAAGCAGCGACGAGAATTCCCCCGGCTCATGCCTTACTGGGGAAGGGGAGAACGACACATCTTCTCTGTCTGACTCAGTCCTCAAACATGGGAGGTGTACGTAAACAGGATTCAGATAATCCCTCCGGGGCAGTGTGAATTTGCACAGAGTGATTTACTTACTGATTTCAACACATGAAGGGACTCCTGTTCAACAGCAGTCATAGCCGCACACCCGTGGGGGGGGAAGTCTGCGGGTGTTTGCTCCCTTTGGGCCCGTCCTCGCAGTTTGCTGCTTCCGAAGCCCCGCCCAACCACAACAAAAGCTGCTGAAGCCTCTGGTGGGTACGTCTGCGGGTGTTTGCTCCCGTTGGGTCTGTCCTCGCTGTTTGCTGCTGCTGGAGCCCCACCCATCCACAACAAAATCTGCTGCATCCCCCCATGAGGGTGAAGCCTGCGGGAGGTAAGTCTGCGGGTGTTTGCCCCCGTTGGGTGTTCGCGCCCCGGGGCTAGAGGAGCGGCTGGCCGCGGGAGGCAGGGCGTGGGTGTTCGTGACTTGCAGGGGACTACTAAACTGGAGAGGAGGTGAGAAAGCATGAGAGACTTGAGCCCAGGGGGCAGGGAGCAGTTTCTTTTCTGTTGTGAAGAAACGGTCTGGCTACTGCCGAGGAAGTGCAAGAGTTTCTGCAATGGAGTTCCCGTTCCCCTTTTTCTCTCCCAAGTCTGCTCTCCTTTCTAATCTGCAAGCTCATATAGAGCCTAAATCAGGTTTAAGGTGGTGCGAAAAAAAGGGAGTTAGGGAGGGGGGGAGTGTTTGGTTCCGCGTGGCAGAGGTGGAGTTCAGTCTATTAATACTAACACCAATTTGGGAAGGGTCCCTGTCTCAGCTGCTGTTGACAATTTCTGTGCTTCGGGGGGAGTAACGAGGGAGATGAACTGTGAGAAAACCAGCAGCATGCTCGGCCTCAATGGGGAGGCTTTCCAACAATTCCATTAAATCATTCAACCCCCTGTCTTTAACCCCTCCAGCAGGACCCCCGGGGAAGGCCATCCAAGTGCGAACCAAGATGAACCTCTACTCAATACAAATCTGTCCACCATTGCAGGGAACCCAGTCTGCATGGATGCCACTGAATCTTTGCACTCATTTGGCAGAGGAACTGAGAAGCTGACCCTGGGTATGGTCAGACTTATTGGGGCTTGTGACCTACTGGATTTCTCTCTGGCCCGACCTGTGCCCTCTGGACTGCCAATAGGGCCAGCCCCAGAACTATTTTCCTGGCCCCTGAGTCATGGTTGGCACCG
This sequence comes from Ambystoma mexicanum, assembly GCF_040938575.1. Classification (NCBI taxonomy): domain Eukaryota; kingdom Metazoa; phylum Chordata; class Amphibia; order Caudata; family Ambystomatidae; genus Ambystoma; species Ambystoma mexicanum. Next base: position 728,217,133 of record NC_090925.1, read on the forward strand.
GGCACCGACGTTGCCCATCTCCCGCCTATTCATGCCCCCTCCTTCACTGAGCTAATGGACTTGGATACCAAAGGAACTGGCGAGGATAAGCCCTCTTTTAGTTCCACCAGCAGTACCTGGAGCAACACTATGCTAGCCGCACACTCAGGGGCTAGGTCCTTACTGCGCCTAACAGCCCTTTGGGCAGCCACGCCCTCCACCCAAAGGAATCCGCCCATCTTAGACCCATTACAACCAGAGCCCAACACGACCTGAGGCTACTCCTGCGAACAGGTGCTTTCTGAACTGGCAGTCATAAAAAAAATACTATTGGATTTGATTGAGGTCCAGGGGAAGAGGGGAAGGGAGGAGTGCGGAAGGGTGGAGAGGGTCTATTGGGGGATGGATCTGTGTGCACTCCCATTGTAGAAAGGGGGCCACACTCTGTGTCCCCCACCCGCCCAAAGCCCCTGCTTCCCTTGATATACCAACACTGAGGAGGCAACCCCAGATCAACCAGTCACTGAAACCAAATGCCCCCAGAGAGCCCCCCTAAGGCTCCAACTTTGGGTATCGGCCTACCCACATTGGCAATCAAAGCCCCTAGCATTTCAGGCACCAAGCGCCCTGGTGATGGTAACTAGAGTAAGTAACCCTCGCTATGGGAGGTATTTGCCCCAAGCTCAAGGTTCATGAGGGGCCAAGAAGATCCACACTGTTTCTTCATGGGGTACCAAAACTACCCATAGATGGAGAAGAACCGAGGGACGCCCTTTCAAATAAATGCCTTCTTTGGCTCCATTCCATTGGGAAGTGTGACTTTGTGACTAAGGACGCGATGGTGCGGTGCTCAATACTGCCCAGTGAGTATCCCGTAGATTCTGTTAAACTGGTCTTTAAGGGTGAATGAATGGCCAGGGATGACCTGAGAAAATGTGAGAGGTTTGGCTGGTCCCTAAGAAGTGGAATTGTAGACAGTACTGGATCTGTGGGCTCCCCTGGAAACCTCCCTTGTAATGAATTTCTATCTGGGGCGAATCTCGCTCATCTGGGCTTTCAGAGTGCTTTTTCTGCATGTTGAAGGAGAGGCTCAGGACTCTTGCGAAGATCGTACATTATTTCCTTATTCACTGCACAACGAAAGTCAATTGACCAAGCCCGGACTGGCCAGACTGCACTCTTCCCCAGCACTCTGCTCACAGCGCTCTGCACCTGCCTGAAGGCTTTACAAGAGCCGCAGATAATTCAGCTTAAGGGTGTTCAGCTTTCAAAAGTTAATTGCACCAGTCATATTACTCGCATGCCAGAGGGGTGGCGATTTACATACATGGATCCCTTCAGTTTATACTGCATGAACAAATTAAAGATGATGAGGGTTGGTATAAACAGTTAGCGGGGGAATGTGGTGGTGCGAAACTCCTAATCATAAACCTATGTGCCCCTAATGTGGATAGCCCAGACTTTTTCCACCAATGTGCCAGACACATTTACAAATTCCCGGCTTATGAAATACTCTGGGTGGGCGATTTCAATTTAGCCCTTACACTAGAGCTGGATAGATCGGCTACATCACAGCAGGTTCTTCCACAAGCAGCCAGGGCGTGGTCCTCTATCCCTGCGTATCACAATCTTTGCGATGTATGGCGGAAGGAGCACCCTACCACCAGAGAGTACACATTCTTCTCAGGGGTACACTGCAGCTCCTCCAGGATCGATTGTATTATGGCATCCACCTCTATCGCAAGGAAAGCTGTAGGAGCTAGATATTGCCTCAAACCCTCTCAGATAATTCGCCTGTGCTGGTCCATATCCCAGATGTCGCGGACTTCCAAGCTGGACCCCGGTGACGTTTTAGAGCTACATCATTGGATGACGTGGCCTTTTATGCTAACATAGAGCGAGACATACAAACCTTCTTTCAGACCAACGTAGGCTCGGTACCTAGCCAAAGTACAATATGGGAGGAGTTTAAAGTGTACGTCAGGGGGTGCTGTATATCGAGGGAGGGGGGCATACTGAAGGCGCTGCGGGTGTCTATGAGGAGATTAGAGGACACTATCCGTGATCTTGAAAATGATGATGCTGAATTTAAGGTGCGCAGAGAGGAATTCCAGCAGCTAGCAGTGAGCGAAGGGAAATTTCTGAGAAACCCAACAGCAGCAATGACATATGGGGAGGGCGATCGCTCGAGCAAAACCCTGGCCTGGGCGGTTAGGCGGGAGCGACATATTGCCCCAATAGCAGAGGTTGTGGGACGGGATGGTGGGGTCATTAAGGATCTGAAAGGGATAGATAAGGAGTTTTATAACTACTATGCACAGCTATACTCTTCACCACATACAGGGGGGCACGACAAACTGATAGAGTACCTGGACGAGGTGGCGCTGGGTTGACTGGATCGTGAGCGGGGGAAGCGCTAAACTCCCCTATTACGGAGGAGGAGATGCGGGAAGCTATAAAATTGCTGCCTAATGGAAAGGCACCTGCGATGGATGGCATCACAGCCGAATTCCATAAAGCGTACGTGGACATCTTAATTCCCCAACTGTTAAGTATGTATGAGGACGCCATGGCTAGAGGTACGCTCCCTGAGTCGACCAGATCAGCACTAGTGACCGTGCTTCCCAAGCCGGGGAAGGATCCTTGTCAATTGTCATTTTATAGGCCGCTATCGCTGATTAATATAGACAATAAAATATTAGCAAAGATCCTAACCAAGCGACTGTTGCCGCATATGCCGGCGTTGGTGCTACCGGATAAGGCTGTTAACGCTGAAGTCCTTATAGCTCTGGTAGCCCTCGACGCAGAGAAGGTGTTTGACTCGATGGAGTGGCCTTTTCTGTTTGAGGTGCTGAGGCGCTCGGGGTTCGGTCTTACATATATCAAATGGGTTAGGTTGCTTTATACTGCCCCACAGGCTGCTATATATACACGAGCGGGGTGATCTCCGAGTTTCTCTATCCCACGTGCGGCACGAGGCATGGGTGCCCATTCTCCCCAATCCTTTTTGTCCTAGCCATGGAGCCGCTGTCCTGCCATATTCGGGAATCACACGTTCATCGGGGAATTGGTATGAATGCACACCGAGCCGTGATATCGCTGTATGCGGATGGCATCCTTCTGTATGTCAAACACCCCAAGCAGAACATAGCCCCCCTGATACAGGAAGTGCTCAAATTTGGGAAATTATCGGGTCTTAAAATCAATTGGAACAAATCCGAAGTACTTCTGTTGACACCCGGGGTGCTGCGGGCTGATGTAGGCGGTGACTTTCGGTGGTGCCCTCAGGGTTTGCGATATTTGGGGATTATGGTTACTGCGGACGTCGGTACGCTGTACAGGGATAATTATGTGAAAACTCTTGAGGTACTAGAGCAAAAAGTAGAATCGTGGATTCTGCTCCCGATCTCGTAGGCAGCGCGCGTAGCGTTGGCCAAAATGGTCATCTTGCCCAAGCTGCTGTATATCTTTAATAATGTCCCAATATGGCCTCCTAGCCTATATTGGAATTGCACTAGGAAAATGATGTCCAGGTTGGTGTGGGCGGGTAAACAACCCCGTATTGCGTACGATACCCTGACCGTGGCATACAAACACAGCGGACTGGAGTACCCAGATATGTACTGGTATAACCTGGCAGCGCAGATGCAGTATATAGCGGGGTGGAATCCTCTGAGCCCAATGTATCCACACACCATGGCGGCAAAAGCAATTTCCTATCCTAATAGCCTTCTGGGAATGCTCTGGGGAAATCGAGATACTGTCCCGAGGGGGAAGGTCCAGCCTATAAATGTGACGTGTAATGCTTGGGACCGGCTGAGTAGACTGCTTGATGATACTCTACAATGAAGATTGTCCAGGCTTAACAGCTCAGGCAGTCTTGATTCTATTAAAGACAAGGAGGTAACTTGGTAACACTGTTTTACGCCTCCATGCCCTGGAAGCTTCTGTAAAGATAGGGGTAACATAGTTTTAAAAAAATAGCATAAAAATGATATCAAATCGTTTTCAACTACTAATGTCCACAATCCTCTGTGCCTCTGTAGTCCTGCACTAGTCCCTTCGCCCAATGTAGGCTCACCCCTGTCCATAAGAAGGGCTCCGACTGCTCTCCAATCCTCTTTCTTTGGCTAGCGACCAATGTTCTTAACTCAAACTCCTCAGTCAACATAACTAATAACCATTGGAATGCAGTCCTTCCTCTCGCCGAACTTTGGCGTAAGCTGCTGCAGTAGAACTTTCCCCCAAGAACTCCAAAATGCGGGAACACTGAAGACTTATTCATGTCTGCTTCTGGTCTTCCCCGGCAATTAATGGAAGACGAGAACGTAAGGGTGGGTCTTTGGTCAACACAATACAACAGTACAGTTCATGCTTTGTCATGACCCACAAGGGTGGGATATAATGCTCGCCTCCTTGTCTTACTGCCTGAGCTGTTAAGCCTGGACAATCTTCATTCTTTGACAAGACGGAGGCGAGCATTATGCTTGTTCAAAGTCATTAATAACTCTATTAGCAATCTGTGAGACAGGTTTAAAATAGAAAGTCTTAAAGGTACCTTCATTAGACCAATCAGCTGACTTCATAATGTCTTGCAAGGATACTCCTGACGCAAATGCGCTGGATGCCATTGCGCCTCTCGCGGAGTGCGCCCCAAACCGTGACAAGTCTATTCCTGCCCACTGCATCACTTCTCTAACCCATCTCGCTATGGTGGCTGTCGCTACTGCGTGAAAAGGCTTCCTACGCGCAATGAGCAACTGCGTCACTCCTCTGGGCCTCAACGCTGCCGTAGCTGCTTCATAGTCCTTGATGCACTGCGCTACGCAAAGCTTAGCATTATCTGGGAAATAGGGATATGAAATAACTGCAGAGTCCGACTTTGTTCTATTCGCTATGGAGAAGGCCACGCCATCTGGGTAGAATATTTTTCTCTCTACTTCTAATGCCTTCACATCCGATACTCGTCTACATGCTATGAGACATAGGAGCATGGCTAGCTTCCCTGACAGTTGAGAGCGAGAAAGGTCTTTATTATCTGGCCAGGACACGAACAACTGAAACACTGAGCGTACGTCCCATAGTACAGAGTATTTAGGTTCTGGTGGTTTCTTTAGCTTCACTCCTTTCAGAAGTCTAATCACTGCTGGGTGCTCTCCTATCGGGTGTCCCTCCACCTTGTCGTGACCTGCCGATATGGCTGATCTGTAAACTCCTAAAGTTCTGTAAGCGCAGCCCTTGCTAAATCTTAGTGCTAGAAAGTTCAACATGTGAACTAGAGGGGCTGAAACGGGATCCACACCGACGGTTCTGCAGTACGACGACCATCGATCCCAAGTGGAACCGTAGCTCCTAATGGTGGAAGGCGCCCATGAACTTCTAATACAGTCCGCAGCGAGCTGCAAAATGCCTGGCAACTCCCAACGTCGCCTGAAACCCTGCACGCTAGCAAGGTCAGCGTACCCTCTACTATGAGCGGGTGAGCGTGCTCGACAGGGCACAGCAGGAGATCCACTTCGTGGGGAATCACTCTCGGGAAATCCGTAGAAAGTTCCATCACTACTGGAAACCACGGTTGGGACTTCCACAATGGGACTACGAGAACCAGCTCTGCTCGGTCTCTCCTCGTCTGTACTAACACTCGCGTCAACATGATAAATGGAGGGAAGGTGTATAGCACTCCTTCCATCCACTTCTGGAGAAAGGCGTCTGTCCCCGCTGCTTCCGGGTCTATCCTCCAGCTGTAAAACTTGGGCAACTGTGTGTTGAGCCTGGAGGCGAACAAGTCCAGGTTCAATGGGCCCCATAGATGCTGGAGCTTGTTGAAAATGGAAGGGAGTAGCCTCCAATCGCTGGAGTGTACCAGATATCGAGAATTCCAGTCTTCTATCTCGTTCTGAGCGCCTGGTAAGTATTCTGCTGATACTGATATGTGTTGGCGCAGGCAATGATGCCAGAAATCCTTTGCTAACTCTGCTAACATTCTGGAAGATGTTCCCCCTAACTTGTTTATATAACGGACTGCCGAAATATTGTCCATCTTGAGAAGGACACGGCAGTTCACTCGGTCCTTGGTGAATGCTTTCACTGCAAAAGAACCTGCTAACAACTCTAGGCAGTTTATGTGGAGCTTGAGCTCTTCTTGGGACCATTTTCCTCCTGTTTGGAGACTTCCGCAGCGTGCCCCCCAGCCTGCTCTGCTAGCGTCTGATTCCACTACTAACTCTGGGGAGTCCCCGAAAATCGCTCTGCCGTTCCAGGCTTCCATATTCTGTAACCACCACTGTAGCTCTGTCATGGCTTCCTGATCTAGCGAAACTAGCTGGTGATAATTCAGCCCCTCCCGGAGGTGTCTGATCTTTAACCGCTGCAGGGCCCTGTAGTGCAAAGGGCCTGGAAAGATTGCCTGAATGGATGCTGCAAGTAGACCCACTATACGGGCTAGATTGCGAAGCAAAATAACTTTCCTCGCTATAACCCCTCTGAGCTCCTTCCGAATTGCTCGTACTTTGTGAGCTGGTAATTCTAGAACTGCCTTCTTGGTATCTATCACAAATCCTAAGAACTCTATCCTCTGCGCGGGGCGAAGATCTGACTTCTCGGAATTGATGATGAAACCGAGAGATGTCACTAGCGTGGATACCCATTCTGCTTGGACCCGCAGCTGCGCTGCGCTCTGACCTAGAATCAATATATCGTCTAGGTAAATGATAATCCTTATCCCCCGCTCGCGGATAGGTGCCGCGACTGGGCGCATGAGCTTGGTGAAGGCCCACGGAGCGGAGGCCAGACCGAAGGGTAGGCAAGTGAACCTCCACACCTCGGCACCCCACAGAAAAGCAGATATCTCCGATACTGAGCTGCTATCGGAACTGTGAGGTAGGCGTCCTTGAGATCCAGGCGGACTAGCCAATCCCCTGTCCTGAGAAGATCTCGAAGAAGATGAATAACCTCCATCTTGAAATGCCTGTAAACTACCCATTCGTTCAGGCTCTTTAAATTTATTACGGGTCTCACTTTCTCTCCTCTGCGCACTAGGAACATGTTGCTGATAAAGCCTGTATCCTGCAGTAGCTCTCTTTCTATTGCCCCTTTGGCTGCTAGGATCTGTAGCTCGCTGAAGAGCTGGGCCCTTTCGCTCTGAGATTTGAACATCGGAACTGGGGTATGCGCTTGGATGGGAGTACCTATGAACTCTAGATGCATACCAGATACTGTCTGCAGAACCCACGCATCGCTGGAGAGCTCGCGCCAAGCCTGCCCAAACTCTGCTGTCCTGCCCCCTATTTTGTAGGGAATTGGCATAGTACTCACCGATAGGAGCACCTTGCTGCCTGAAAGCTCCTCTCCCCCTGCTTTTCCTAGGGAAACGGCTCCTTGTTGGGAAAAAAATTGTCCTGCTGCCGAGATTCCCAGTATTGGGACCTTTGATTCTGAGGTCTTCTGTTGGAGTTGGAGCGACCGGACGGTCGACCTCTCTGGCGCCCGGTCCCGGAAAAAACACGGCTGGAGAAGATCCTTCTGATGGAGCTTTGTGCCTTCTCTAGGGCAGAGTAAGTCCCCACAAACTGATTCATTTCTTTCGCGAATGCGTCCCCGAACAACATTCCCTTCGCTCCTTCGCCTGCCTCGTACGAAGCCAGATCACTCAGCTTACTGTCAATTTTTAGTAGTACTCCGCGCCTTCTCTCTGAAGAGAGTGCACAGTTTGCATTTCCTAGCAAGCAGACAGCACGTTGGGACCAGTTTGCTAGAACCTGGGGGTCAACTGGTGATCCTGTGTCAATGGCTCTCTCGGCCAAGTCCATGATCTTCGTGAGGGGTCCAGCGAGATCTAGTACCTTATCCTGGCACCCTTGCCAAGCCCTATCTACTCCTTTCCTAACATCCTTGGCGGTTTTTGTCACAAAGGTGACCATTTTTGGATCTAGGTCCGGAGTGTCTGTGACCTTGCCTGGCAGCTCTGGTCTGGGACATTGTGCTCGCATTTTTGACCTTGATTCTCGGTCGAGAGGCTTCCTCATGTGGAGAGTCATATACTGGGCGACTCTGGGTGAAGGCACCCAGTCTGTTCATCTAGGATGCCTGATAGCCTCTGGATCAAACATATGTCCCAATGGTTCCTCTTCCGGGAGTTGATCCTGTGCCCCAGGCTGACGAGGGGAGACCTCCTCGTCGCCGCTCTCGTCGTCTGGTGTATAACCGGCATCCTCCTTCTCCCCTAAATTATACACCCCTGGAACAGGGGGTCGAGAGCCTGGCACTGTTGCCCTTTTCAGAAATGCTTCTTTTAGTCTGCTGACCGGGTCAACTGGCTCCTGAGGTGTTAATTCTACCTCTTCTGGTCTGCTCGGGGGCGTCATAGAGCGTCCGCTCTGCCGAGCCTTCTTATAGCCCTTCTGCTCAACCCCAGGATTGGGGTGTTTCCCTGAGGTCCCCTCGCCAAGGCTAAGTGCCCTCCTCTTCCTGGACTGGTCCTGTTCTGCTTTCTGTTTATTAAACATAGCCTCCAAATGATCGAGTCTTTGGGTGAGGGGGAGGGCTCCTTCGGATACTGCCTGGGACAATGAATCCCCTAGGACCCTTTTGAAACTCAAGCTGAGGTCCTGGTCCTCCTCAATAGTCTCCTCTACCCACTCATCTGAAGTCCACTCAGGAGATGTGGATCTGGATCTGGGTTCTTTGTACTGTGCCATGCTGGAATGGGACCTCAGAGTACACTATATTTTCCTGTATAGTGTAAAGGAACACAATCTCCCTGAATGTAGAACACTCCAAATAGCCCAGACGTCTCTCCTAGAACTTATTGTTCTACCGTTAGAACTCTTCAGCGGAGCTCCGTATTGCACGTCGCTTTGTTCGCTCTCTCCTTCGTACTATGCAGTTTGAGCTGCGCGCGAAGGCTGATGGGCGTGCCCGCCCTCCCGCCGGGTCCTAAAGACCGCCGGGAAAGGCCACTCGACACACTCGCAAGAGTCGAGCTGAGGAGGCGGGGCCGGGGGCCTAATGCGAGCGCGATCTCCCGCGGCTCCGGCCCCGGCTCCTCGAAGATGCGGAAACCGAAAAACAAGCGTCGGTGTCACGAAAGAGGAAAAAAGAAAACGCGGCGTTTAATTTATATCTTTGACACCAATAATGGCTAAACGCTAGCGCTACTAATAATAAAGTAGGTCAGGAAAACGTGCCGCGCCTTTTAAATAAATCACAGTACGATCACACAACGAAGAGCAACACTCATGAGGCACTTATCTTATGGGAGCAGCAACAAAGAAAGAGGATTGGAGAGCAGTCGGAGCCCTTCTTATGGACAGGGGTGAGCCCTCATTGGGCGAAGGGACTATTGCAGGACTACAGAGGCACAGAGGATTGTGGACATTAGTAGTTCAAAACGATTTGATATCATTTTTATGCTATTTTTTGAAAACTATGTTACCCCTATGTTTACAGAAGCTTCCAGGGCATGGAAGCGTAAAACAGTGTTACCAAGTTTAAAAAAAATTAAATGTGTTTTGTTGAATTGCTGTGGGAGCAGTAATTATAGAAGTTAAAGCATAATGCTCACCTCCGTCTTGTCATAGAATTTCATCCAGAATGGCCCATATACAAGGTTATTGGCATACCACTTATGCATGAAAAATCATTTAGGGTGCATTTTCATAGACTAGGGGTACAGACACTGGGGGATATGGTGCAGGAAGGGAGGTTTATAAAATGGGAGGAGCTGTGCAACAGTGGGGAACACAATGTGGTGAAACTGTTGCTGAATTATAGAATCAGAGGCGTGTTAAAAGCCAAATGGCCCGAGTTCCGGAAGGCACCAGTTCCCAGCCTGTTACAGCAATATATCGTTAAACCGCTGGATCCTAGCAAGTTAGTGTCCTTTATTTACAAAATGATTCAGAGTGCTATGGGAATGAGACCAGAAAACTTCAAGAATACGTGGTCAACCTCTCTGGGCAGTGTGAGTGAAACCCAGTGGAAACTTATATGCATGCAGACCCGTAAGATATCCCTGAATGGCCGCTATAGATTGATCCACTACAAGTTTCTACACAGGGTCTACTACTCCCCGATGAGACTGAGCAGAATTTATCCCGACAGCTCCCCGGGGTGTAGGAGGTGTGGTGGGGAACCAGCTGACTTTTATCATGTGGCATGGAGCTGCCCGTGCATTGGGTTGTTTTGGAGGGGGATTGAGGGAACAATGTCTGTAATGCTTTCTACACCCCAAGTCTACACACCGGCAGTGTGGATGCTAGCCCTGATTGAGGGCGGGACCTGCACGGAACGGAAACTGTTGGGAATGGCGGTGGGGGTGGCCAGGCATCTGGTGGCCAGGATGTGGGGCGAGAGGAATCCTCCAACATTTTGCGCCTGCTGGAAAGCATGAAACAATGCGAACATAGGGAAACCAAATATGCTACAACTAAGCCGGTCACAAGCCGTCCAATTGACTATTGGCCTCCATTTCGAAGTTACCTGTCTGAAATTGACACCAGGACACATTCTCCGGGAGGAGATTTGGAATGACACTGGTAAGCAGTGCGAGTTGCGGTCCACAATTTACTGGACAAAAGTTGTGGAGTAGGAGGTAGTGTCCTCCTGGGCAGATGTCTGAAATGATGCCAACTGCGCCTGCTATGAGAACCTGGGTGAGAAAATGTACTGCTGCGAGACGTTAACAGTGGTTGGGTGGGAGGGTGAGGTGGCCGGAGGGCTGCGAGTTGCAGTAAAGGTGTTTGTTGTTTGCATTGTAAAATTAATAAAGAGTTAAAAAAAAATTAAGAAAAGTTCATTGCGCCGAACAACAATGTTGAAAGCCACCTCTGCCGGCACTCTGCTCATGTAGTTTTTACTGATTGGCTTCCTTGAAAGGGGCACAGGGCATGCTAGGAGGGTCCTCCCCATACTTCTCCCGGGGTCCATCATTCACTGGTTTGGTAAGGGACCTGCCCCCTGACTCTCCTGGCCGTGGTCACCAGAGCCAGGTAGGGAAATTTGTCGCATATCTAGCATCTACTTGCTGGGATGTGGACATTGCAGCAAAAAATCTCTTCCCTGAGTGCAAAACAATGCTCGTTTGTATCGCCTCTCACACCCAATTTTCTTTTACAGGGAGCCCTAAGTCTGCGCTGAACAACTTAAGTCGCTGTTCCCCCAGTGGACCCTGTCACTACTGGTGGCGGGTTGCCGCTGGCTGATCTTCTATCTATTTGTCTGGCGATCCATCAGCGGCTCATTGAAGTTGAGTCTTAGGACTGCGTCCTCCCACCATAGAAATGGGTCTTGGACCAGTGCCATGCCTCCTGCTATCTACTGAAGAATAGGATTTTGTTGTTGGCAATAATCATGATGGTCCCTGGCAACATTAGCATGCATTTCAAATCTATGGAGGGAAGCTTCTTTTTCACTTTTATTCTGGAAATTCACTTCTGTAGTTCAGACATATCACCACTCTGAAGCCCTCTAAATTGAACAGACATTTTTTTCCTTGCTATCTAGAAAACAACATTGCAGCGTCTGAAATTCAGGAGCCTGGCTATTGCAACTCGTGGCAGAGCCCAAGGTTGTAGTTGACTGTACCTGGACCTGCTGTGCCCATTCCACAGAGAAGAAGCGTGACAGTCTGACCAATACAACAAGATTTGGAAGTATCTATTCAAGATTAGTTCCCTATACATGTTCTTAGGGCGCTCTTGGAGGTCCACAATTTGGGCATGGTTGCATCCTCTGCACCTTCTCAAGCACTCTGATTATGGACCCAGGCCCTTCTAGGTTTTTGTATTCCTCCAATTGTAGTCTCAGTGTCTAATACCCGTCCCCCCTCATTTGGTCATACGATCTTTTGTATGTCATAATAGAGCATCATATTATTATAGCCATATAAATGCACCAGCCCTGCTGTCGAGTGATTCTTAGGAATCTTGCATGTCTTGAAAACACACTCTGCTATGGATTCAGTCCCCGGGGTTCAGCACACACACCCTGTACCCCACCAGTCTGCTCCAGACGCACAAACTGTGTAGTTTTCAGTTTAGGTTTATTGCCCCCCAATTACTCATGGTGGCCTGTGGGGAACACGAGGCAGTGATACAAAGTAGACACAAAGTATGATCCCAACAGTATCTTTATTTTGGCCAAAAGGGACAGGGGTTGAGGGTCAGGTTTGATAAACGCCTGATGGGACTAGAGGAAAATGTACAACTAAAGAGAAACTTCTGAATATGTATGCATCGGGACCGGTTAAACTAAATGGTGATACCTGAGTGCTCCTGAGCCCCACCAACCCCCGGGGAAAACGTATATGTCCAAAATCTATTCTAATAAGTCCTTGCCCTTTTAGGGCCCCTCTAGGCTGCACAGTAATGCCCAAATAATACAGTGAAACAAAGTTTTAATCCTAATCATATTGAGCCCTTAGATACCTGAGTACACTGTGCTATTAGCATAGATATTCCAAGGATGTAACCAAACCAAAGTCCAAATACCCACCCTTCAGAGCCCATCCCTATTCTAATAGACCAAACAGACTTGTTCATTGGTTCTCTCCACATTTACAACAGGCCCCACCTGGACCTTTGTTTCATTCAGACTTCCCAACTCGTCCTGATCCTCTGGACCTTGTCGCAGTGCAGGATTCCTAACCGATGTCTCACTCTCGCCTCCATGTCTCAATCTCCTCAGGCTTGCACCCCATACCCCATGTCACCAGGCACTTAATGAGGCACCGATAAAGGTTGTAATTAGGATATTTTGCAACTCCAAAATGGAGGGCAGGGTGTTATAATAGCTTTGCATCGCTTGACATCATGAAAGCGACCCCAGGCCGGATTATGTTCGAGGATCATAATGACGTGCCTGGATATGGGGGGGGATCACCTTTCAACAGGCCCATTAGTGACAAAGGGATGATTTTGATGGTTGTGCCAAAAAGGTTGGAGCCTAATTTACTGGCTGAGACCAGCACTCCATCAGTAAATTCTGATCTGGTCCAATCTTATTGCGTTTTCTCTACAGGGTTGCGACACTGGGGTGCAGTCTGCTCTGCCTCTTTCTCCAGCGCTGTGCAGAAAATATGCCACCATCTCCGCCCTCATCTGTGGACGCCACATGCCTGCATTTTGCTCCTGTAAATTTAAGGCAGAATCAGGGAGTCAATGTAATTCCAGCTGTCGTGCTCATACCTGGCGGCTGACATTACCACTTGATTTTCGTTACAGGTGTCAAAGGGAATGGGAGCAGTCGGGCTGGCCAGACTCCTGTACCTTTTTAACCCACCTATTGAAACAGATTTCAATTGCACAAGAGGGCCCGGTCTTGCATCATTAGCGGCCCTGGGTGTCTTATTTGAATTTATATTCAATTTCAATTAGCCTAATAGTGTTCATGCTACAAGAGATATTGGGGGAGGGGGAGGTGCGGGGGGAGGGGAGGGATGTAAACACACAAATTATGCATCCGTTTTTAGTACAAGGTCAGACTAACTCCACCCAACCACTGGGCCAGATGCATAGATGTACAGGATTGCATCACCCCTTAGTCTTTTACACGAGAGCTATGTTTATAATGTAAACAAAAAAAGTTAGTCTCTACACTTCACCTCGAGGAGCAAAATGCATATCCTGCCGAAGTGACCGCTGAGCAAAAGCTGCCTAAACTGCAATTTGATGCACCCTCTAACTGCAACCAGAGCATTCAAGCCGGACTGCTCTGGAGCGGTGTAAGAATATGCTCTTCACTTATAGTTTGTTGGGTGTTATGGGTGTTCTTGGGGAAGCTCAGTCAAGGTCCGCTCCTTTCTTGCACTGTGAACGCATGCAGGGCCACAGCACTCCTTCCAGCAGACTGGCCCTGCCCCTCTGACAGAGGTGCTGACAGATGGAACTGCTGCCCCTCCTATGCCCTTGCTGCCACTCTGGAACTCCCGCGCTCAGCCCTTGTGTTCCTTCCTTAGAGCGCTGTCCCTGCTGCAGTGAGGCCGACTCTTCAGAATAGGTCCTACCCGCCAACGCTGCTGCTCCTCGTAGAGAGCTATTACTAATGACACAGACCTCCTGCCCCTCCTCTGGGCCTATTAGTGTTTGCATAAGATGATCATCCTCCAATGCTGCCCTCCACCCTATTGGAGCCCTCCTCATTAGTACGCTGCTTTCATGTACAGGTCCCCCTCCTAAAAGTTGCTATTCTCTCTGTAGAGTGGTTCTCCACATGATGTGAGAAGAGTGTAGCCAGGTTGGGACTGGCTGGGTCGTACTGGTAACTGTGTAGAACGATCCAACCCTTTCACAGGTGTATGTGCTGGGCTTTGTATTGCTTTGTCCTTGCTACGAAGCAACTGGTGCATTGTACAGAAATCTGATACAGTAATAGAGCACAATAATGTGTAAGCAATTAAAATAAAAAAGGCTACACTGGACATGGAGGAGCAGGACTAAACTGGCAAGGAATCAGTAAGGGCACTGGGCCGCATAGACGATTCTCTGAGAGCCAAGCCGCTCTGTCAAACCCTGTGTGGATTGGTTGGAATGGGTAAAGCTGGGGAGCAGTCAGGGGCAGGACCTATTCACTGGAGAAAGTATGCAGGTGGGCTGTGATGCTGGAAATGCATCAGAGGGACAGGGCCTCTGAATCCTTGTCCTTTACTGCTTTTTATCGTTTGTTCTGTCATGTTTTCTGCCCAGGAGTCCATGTGGGACTCCTGGCAGTGCAGCTCTCTCTTTTGGTTTGGTGAACAGACCCATGGGATACCCTTATGGCACCCATGGGTAGGGGTACAACCCTGTGCCCCTAGTGTATGTTTTTTGGGCACCTGTGGGTGGCCCACAGAGCAGGGTATGGGCTGGTGGCAGCTCCATGCTGAATTTGACAGGTGCTCTGGGTGTCCTCCATTTTGGGATACCCAGGCCCTGCCATTGTGATCAGTTGACTCCTGATAGGAAACAAGATGGCCCCTGTGGCCTCTTGCTTTCTATTGCCTGTTACCTTGTTTCCCAAAGTCCTGGGAAGCCCTGACTCTGTCCCTTCCCCCTGACTGGCTGTTGGGTGGAAGTTCCATATATGGTGTTGTTGTGAAGGCCCAGCTAGACTGACTGGAGCCTTCCCAGTGACTGTATGTTGTGGGTACCTCCTCTGGGTGGGACCTGGGTGAATGGAGTGTGTGACCAATATACACTCCTTGTTGTGGTTGTCTGGTTTCTGGCATGAGAGACAAAGACTGAGACAGCCCTGCCCGAAACTGGCCTGAATGCAGTGTGTAGTGTTGAATGGCTGGGTACTTGTCCCAATCCACATTCCTTGTTGTGAGTGTCTGAAAGGGAGGAGTGTGGCCTGAATGCACTGTGTGCCTGATTGGCTGACTGACTGCATGAATGCCCTTCTGTATGATTGGCTGCTGAATGTGTGCCAGCAGTGTGGATGAGAGACAGAATAGTATATCTGGGGACCTCTCACCACTGGTAATTGTTCAGAAGCGTTCAGGAGCTGAGTCTCCACTCTAAGAGTAAGTGGAACTGCTGATCCTCGACGTACAGCTGGAAGAAGACTTGCTGCTGCATTTGCTTTGACCGATCCGAAGGCTGCCGATATCGTCGAAGACTGACCCGAGAGAGGACCTGGTAAGGCGCCCTCTTCCCGTGCTCTGAGGGACCATCGAGCACCGCTCCATCTTCGCCGAAGCGCCCTGGAAGACAGACCCTCGAAAGGCTGCCGACCCGAGACTGGACCGCCGAGGAGATCGAAGTGAAGCACCCGGACATCGCCGCCGTCGAAGTCCATTGCCGTCGACCAGGGTTCGCAGGTCTGTGTAACCGCTGGAGGCCGTCGAAGTTGTGTTGCCCAGCCGTGGGAACCACTTGACGCCGTGCCGCCGCCGACCGGAGCCGTCCGCTCCTTTGCCTAAGAACATTCGAATCGAAGGACTCCCTCGACCGCACCGTCGACCGCTTTATCCTGCCGGAGAAAGTCGAGGACGACCAACGTGCCGAGGAGAAACCTGCCGGTGGGTTTCCCGCCACCCGAAGACCACAAAGACTCGAACGACTCGACGCCCTTGCTGGGCCCCCGTCTCCACAATCTTTGCGGTCCAGAACAATTGTCGTCGCGGTGCCCCGCACGCCTCTGCCTTGCAGGACGCCAACGCTCCGTCGTCGACGAGCACCGCTTGGATCGAAGCTGCCGCCTCATCGACGCCGTTCTACCCTGTTTGTTGTCGGACGTTCGACGCCCCGTGTCTCCCGCTTGAAAGGGAAGGCATTCAAGAAGGGCCGTCGATTCCCCGACGCCGAACGCCGAGTTCCTCGATGGACGTTCAACGCCCCGTGTCTCCCGCTTGAAAGGGAAGGCATTCAAGAAGGGCCGTCGATTCCCCGCCGCCGAATGCCGAGTTCCTTGACGCTTCTCGACGCCTCTCGACGACCCGTGACTCCCGCTTGAAAGGGGGTCGCTCAAGAAGGATCTGTCGACGCCTCTTCGAAGAACTTGACTCCACCAGGTACATTGGGGGGGTAAAAACATTATAGGAGGGAATAAGACTTATAGAACAATATATGGACTGGGCTTGTGCTATATCTTTATTTTACAGGTTGCCCAGGTGGGGGGATCTCCACAAAGAACTGTGTCTAGTGGTAGGGGCCAGTATTCTGCCTATTGCTCAACCATCTTATTTTCTCTCCTCTCTCTATTGCTGGTTTCACTCTATTGATCTGTGTGACATTGTTACAGTATTGTTGATGCACTTTAATGAGATCTAATACAAGGGGTGGTACCACTTTAGAATTGTATATATTTGCCATTGTTGATTTTCCTAAGTACAAAGTGAGTTATTATGATAAGTGTACATAACCTTGAATATTGATTGTATAAAGACTGTTTTCTAACCAATGCAGTGTGTGGACATTCCTTTGTGGGGGCTTGGGGACTACACTGTACTTAAGAACCAGCCTGCATCACCTCCTGAGAAGCTAGGCCTTGATTGCTCGACCATAGCTACCGAATAGAGAATCTAGGCTGGGGTCCTCTGTGCCTCCTCTCTACCATATAGAGAGCAGAAGTACAGACCACCCCCCACCAGTCCTCTCTTTTACACTGGTGGCAGCGGTGGGATGCTTATGGTTTTAAGAATCAGTGTTTAACCGTGCCACTTACAAAATATCTGCACTTTATTAAATTAAGGTTTAGTTGTGTACAAGATAACTGCATTACAAACAATGGAGTCTATTGCAAATGGCAAATTGACTCGGATGAGCTTGGAGGCTCTCCAGAGTGCTTGTGAAGCCAGGGAGTTAGACTTGGTGGATAAGTCTAGGGCTGAGCTGATAGCTGCCCTGGTGGACTACCAGACTGATGGTGAAACTCTTGATGAGGGGGGGAATGCAACCAATGAGGACTCTGCCCCTGGGGTTTCTGCTGAATCTGTTTCTGGGAATGCCACCATTACTGCTGCCTCTGTTCCAAACCCCAGCAATTCCTTGGAGCTTGAGTTATTAAGGATGAAATTGGCCTTTGAATACCGCAAGTTGGAAATAGATGCTGAACTTAAGAAAGAGGAGTTGGCTCAACAAGTGGAGCTCAAGAATAAGGACCTTGAACTCAAGAGCCAGGACACTGAATGTCAGAGAATCCAGCTAGAGAAAGCTAGAGTGGAGACTTCAGCTAAAACCAGTGAGAGTGTCAGGTCCCCAGCCACCAAGTTTATGAAAGATTTGGTTGGTGTATTTGTGGAGGGTTCAGATATCCTCCAATGGATTGAAGCGTTTGAAATGGCTTGTGCGATTCATGATGTTGATAAAAGAGATTGGGCTAAGTGTTTGTTAAGCAGAGTGCCTCAAACTGGATATGACTGTATTCTGAAGCTGACTGTGGAAGAAAGGGGTCAGTATGAGTGTATGAAGTCTGCTTTGGTTGCCAAGTTTGGCAAGACACCTACCCAATACCTTAAAAGGTTCAGGGATTTTAAGAAAAGAGAGAATGTGTCTTGGGTTGACTGGGTGAGTGCTGCGCACATGAACATGATGGGGTGGATTGATGGATACAAGGTTAAGACTTTTGTTGAATTGTCCCACCTCTTGTTTTTTGAGCATTTTTCTGAAGCCTGTTCACCAGAGCTGTGTCAGTATGTGGCTGACCAGAACATTTTGGACCCCTTTAAACTGGCTAGGTTGGCTGACAAGTGGGTCTCCCACCGGGTGTCCCCTAAGGACTCCAGTGGGAAGGACAAGGACAAAGAAAAGGGGGCCTCTCAGAAAGCTGAGGAGTCCCACAAGCAGTCACAGTCGGGTAAACCTAAACCTTCCTCTCCCAAGACCCAAAAATCTAGTGGAGATAAGTCATCTGTGGCTGGGAATAAGAGTAGTGGTCCACCTGCTGCACAGCAGGCTCCCAGTGGTTCCAGTACCGTACCCCGCACTCCTGGCGCTTGTTGGGACTGTGGGGCTCTGGATCACAGAAGGGGTGACTCCAAGTGTAAAGGTAAGGCACTTGGAGTACAGGCTGTCAGCCTGACCTACCCTTACCCCGTGTCTGAGGTGGAGGCCACTGTCCTCCCCACCTCTACCGGGATCACATTTGGTGCTCCGGTAGAGATTTCCTTAGTGTCCCTTGGGGCCTGGGACCAGTATGCAGAAGTACTGGCGACTATCCCACAGAACACCCGTAGGTTTTTGAGAAGTGTCCTCTTGAATGGCCAGCCTTCTACTGGTTTGAGAGACACTGGGGCAAGCATGACAGTGGTGGACAGGACCCTGCTCAAGCCAGAGGACTATGTAAGTGCTCCTCTGAGAACCACCAGGTTAGCTGGTGGGCCTCCCAAAGTATTGCCTGTAGCCTTAGTCACACTCATGATTGGAGACAAGACAGCAAAGCTTCCTGTCCTGGTTCAGGACAATGTCCCTGCTAACATTCTGTTAGGAAATGATCTAGTAGAGTTGGGGTTGGTCTCGGATGGTCTTCCCATGACTGCTGCTGCAGTCACTAGGTCACAGGTGACACCGGGTCTGGCTGTGAGTCAGGTACCCGAGCCAAAGGCGAGGCCTAAGGCAAGAAGAAGGAAGACCAAGAAGGCCACCTCTGTGGAGGGAACACCTTCTCTTTCTGCTGTTCCGACAGCACCCATTGGGATCCATGCTCCGGACGGGCTGGGTCCAGTGGAAAACCCAAACTCAACTCCTGTGGGAGAAGAGACAGAAGACTCTCCTGTGGGAGAGGTTCTCAACCCGGAGGATCATCCCGACCTTCAATGCTTGTTAGCTGAAGGGGGACCCTCCCGGGCAGACTTCTGTAAGGGACAGAGAGAGTGCCACTCTCTCGAGGGACTGAGGAAACAGGCCCTGTCCCAGGCACAAGGAGAAGTGCCTAGGACGTTCCGGATTTATTGGGAGGGTGAGCTCCTTGTTGGTGAGCCCACTAAGCCTGAACCTGGTACCCTCAAGAGGTTGGTGGTACCCCAGGTTTACAGGCCCTTCCTACTGCAGTTGGCGCATGAGGTGCCCTTGGCTGGTCATCTTGGGACCAAGAAGACTAAGCAGAGGCTCTCTGCCCATTTCTACTGGCCACGGATGGGAGTAGAGGTGGAGTCCCACTGCAGGACCTGCCCAACTTGTCAGTTGTCTGGCAAGACTGGAGGCAGTGTCATTGCCCCACTGCAGCCATTGCCAGTGGTTGGCACACCATTTGAGAGGGTGGGCATCGACATCGTCGGTCCCCTTGACCCTCCCACTTCAGGTGGACATAGGTTCATCCTGGTCTTGGTAGATCATGCCACCAGGTACCCTGAGGCAATACCCCTTCGGACTGTTACTGCCAAGGTGGTTGCCAGGGCTCTCCTGGGCATTTTCACCCGTGTTGGATTCCCCAAGGAGGTTGTCTCTGACAGAGGATCCAACTTCATGTCTAGTTACATGAAAACCATGTGGAAAGAGTGCGGGGTAACCTACAAGTTCTCCACCTCTTACCACCCCCAGACCAATGGTCTGGTTGAGAGATTTAATAAAACTCTCAAGGGCATGCTAGGGGCTTTGGAAGAACCCCTAAGGAGGAAATGGGATCTCCTCCTGCCATGCCTGCTGTTTGCTTACAGAGAGGTACCTCAAGAGGGTGTTGGTTTCAGCCCCTTTGAGTTACTCTTTGGCACAGATGATGGGTCAGGCAACAGCAAATCTCAAGGCCAGCCAGGAATTGAATAAGTACTGGCATGACCTTAAAGCCTCGCAAGTGGATTGGACTCCGGGACAGGAAATCCTTGTGATGGAGCCTACCAAGCCTAGAGCTTTGGCAGACAAGTGGACTGGACCCTTCAGGATCATCTCCAAGATGGGCGAAGTCAATTATCTGGTTGACATGGGAGCCTCTGGGGTAGCCCCTCAGGTATTCCATGTCAACCGGCTCAAGCCTATCCACCGGCGAGCAGAAGTCTCATGTCTCTTGCTAGCTTCAGGGCAAGAAGAGGATGAGAGTGAGCCCCTTCCTGATTTGCTGCATAGCAACCCTCAGGATGCTCAGGATGGCTCAGTGGAGGGAGTACATCTCTCTCCGGATTTGACAACAGAGCAACAGAGGGCCTGCAGGGCTTTGCTCCAACAGTATGCCTCTCTGTTTTCACTGACGCCAGGCCTTGCACCGTGGTGTAGGCATGAAATTGACACTGGTGACAGTGTGCCTGTCAAAAGCAGGTGCTACCGTATGTCAGATACCGTCAAGAACCACATCCAGGCTGAGGTCGTCAAGATGTTGGATCTGGGTGTTATTGAACCCTCAACCAGTCCCTGGTCCAGTCCAGTGGTCCTTGTCCCCAAGGCAAGTTCCCAGGCGGGTACCAAGGATTGGAGGTTCTGTGTGGACTACCGAGGAGTCAATGCCGTCACCAAAACTGACGCGCACCCATTGCCCAGGGCTGACGAGCTCGTGGACACCATAGGTGCTGCCAAATTTGTGAGCACCTTTGACCTTACCTCAGGCTATTGGCAAATAGCTCTGACGGACCATGCCAAGGAAAAGACGGCCTTCTCAACACCTGAGGGACTCTACCAGTTTAGGGTCATGCCTTTTGGGTTGAAAAATGCCCCTGCCACCTTCCAGAGATTGGTCAACCATGCGCTCAGTGGGCTGGAAGCCTTTTGTGTGGCTTACTTAGACGACATTGCCGTCTACAGTTCCACCTGGGAAGAGCATTTGACACATCTGGATAAGGTGTTGCAGGCCTTGAAAAGGGCTAACCTCACTATCAAGGCCACCAAGTGCCAGATAGCTCAGGGGAAAGTTACCTATCTTGGTCATGATGTAGGAGGGGGTCAAATCCAACCTCTCTCCAGTAAAGTACAGGATGTACAGAACTGGGAGACTCCCACTACTCAAACCCAGGTGAGAGCCTTTTTGGGCCTCACTGGGTACTATCGCAATTTCATGGCAGACTATGGAACCATAGCTGCACCCCTGACAGCTCTAACTTCACCCAAACAGCCTAGGAAGGTTAATTGGACCGAAGACTGTCAGAGGGCCTTTGATGGCTTGAAAGAAAGTCTGTGTAGGGCACCTGTGTTGTGTGCGCCTGACTACAGCCGACCCTTTATCGTCCAGATGGATGCCTGCGACACCGGAATTGGAGCTGTCTTGTCCCAGTTAGATGACAAAGGGAGAGAACATCCTATCATATTCATCAGTAGACAACTCAAGGGTAGAGAACTTAGGTGGGCTACTGTTGAAAAGGAGTGTTTTAGCATAGTTTGGAGCCTTAGGTGTTTTAGGCCCTACCTAACGGGGTCTACCTTCAAGGTCCAAACAGATCATAAGCCCCTGAAGTGGCTTATGCAAATGAAGGGTGAGAATCTGAAATTGCTCAGGTGGTCCATTAGCCTGCAAGGGCTAGACTTCACCATAGAGCACAGACCAGGGAAGAGTCACGATAATGCAGATGGCCTTTCCAGAAGGTATGTTGACCGTCTGGATGAGAGTGTCCATCCCGTGGGAGATTAGACACCCTCCACCTCAGTCTGGGGGGGCGACTGTGATGCTGGAAATGCATCAGAGGGACAGGGCCTCTGAATCCTTGTCCTTTACTGCTTTTTATCATGTGTTCTGTCATGTTTTCTGCCCAGGAGTCCATGTGGGACTCCTGGCAGTGCAGCTCTCTCTTTTGGTTTGGTGAACAGACCCATGGGATACCCTTATGGCACCCATGGGTAGGGGTACAACCCTGTCCCCCTAGTGTATGTTTTTTGGGCACCTGTGGGTGGCCCACAGAGCAGGGTATGGGCTGGTGGCAGCTCCATGCTGAATTTGACAGGTGCTCTGGGTGTCCTCCATTTTGGGATACCCAGGCCCTGCCATTGGGATCAGTTGATTCCTGATAGGAAACAAGATGGCCCCTGTGGCCTCTTGCTTTCTATTGCCTCTTACCTTGTTTCCCAAAGTCCTGGGAAGCCCTGACTCTGTCCCTTCCCCCTGACTGGCTGTTGGGTGGAAGTTCCATATATGGTGTTGTTGTGAAGGCCCAGCTAGACTGACTGGAGCCTTCCCAGTGACTGTATGTTGTGGGTACCTCCTGTGGGTGGGACCTGGGTGAATGGAGTGTGTGACCAATATACACTCCTTGTTGTGGTTGTCTGGTTTCTGGCATGAGAGACAAAGACTGAGACAGCCCTGCCCGAAACTGGCCTGAATGCAGTGTGTAGTGTTGAATGGCTGGGTACTTGTCCCAATCCACATTCCTTGTTGTGAGTGTCTGAAAGGGAGGAGTGTGGCCTGAATGCACTGTGTGCCTGATTGGCTGACTGACTGCATGAATTCCCTTCTGTATGATTGGCTGCTGAGTGTGTGCCAGCAGTGTGGATGAGAGACAGAATAGTATATCTGGGGACCTCTCACCACTGGTAATTGTTCAGAAGCGTTCAGGAGCTGAGTCTCCACTCTAAGAGTAACTGAAACTGCTGATCCTCGACGTCCAGCTGGAAGAAGAAGACTTGCTGCTGCATTTGCTTCGACCGATCCGAAGGCTGCCGAAATCGTCGAAGACTGACCCGAGAGAGGACCTGGTAAGGCGCCCTCTTCCCGTGCTCCGAGGGACCATCGAGCACCGCTCTATCTTCGCCGAAGCGCCCTGGAAGACAGACCCTCGAAAGGCTGCCGACCCGAGACGGGACCGCCGAGGAGATCGAAGTGAAGCACCCGGACATCGCCGCCGTCGAAGTCCATTGCCGTCGACCAGGGTTCGCAGGTCTGTGTAACCGCTGGAGGCCCGTCGAAGTTGTGTTGCCCAGCCGTGGGAACCACTTGACGCCGTGCCGCCGACGACCGGAGCCGTCCGCTCCTTTGCCGAAGAACATTCGAATCGGAGGACTCCCTCGACCGCACCATCGACCGCTTTATCCTGCCGGAGAAAGTCGAGGACGACCAACACGCCGAGGAGAAACCTGCCGGTGGGTTTCCCGCCACCCGAAGACCACAAAGACTCGAATGACTCGATGCCCTTGCTGGGCCCCCGTCTCCACAATCTTTGAGGTCCAGAACAATTGTCGTCGAGGTGCCCCGCATGCCTCTGCCTTGCAGGACGCCAACGCTCCGTCGTCGACGAGCACCGCTTGGATCGAAGCTGCCGCCTCATCGACGCCGTTCTACCCTGTTTGTTGTCGGACGTTCGACGCCCCGTGTCTCCCGCTTGAAAGGGAAGGCATTCAAGAAGGGCCGTCGATTCCCCGCCGCCGAACGCCGAGTTCCTCGACGCTTCTCGACGCCTCTCGACGATCCGTGACTCCTGCTTGAAAGGGGGTCGCTCAAGAAGGATCTGTCGACGCCTCTTCGAAAAACTCGACTCCACCAGGTACATTGGGGGGGTAAAAACATTATAGGAGGCAATAAGACTTACACAACAATATATGGACTGGGCTTGTGCTATATCTTTATTTTACAGGTTGCCCAGGTGGGGGGATCTCCACACAGAACTGTGTCTAGTGGTAGGGGCCAGTATTCTGCCTATTGCTCAACCATCTTATTTTCTCTCCTCTCTTTATTGCTGGTTTCACTCTATTGATCTGTGTGACATTGTTACAGTATTGTTGATGCACTTTAATGAGATCTAATCCAAAGGGTGGTACCACTTTAGAATTGTATATATTTGCCATTGTTGATTTTCCTAAGTACAAAGTGAGTTATTATGATAAGTGTACATAACCTTGAATATTGATTGTATAAAGACTGTGTTCTAACCAATACAGTGTGTGGACATTCCTTTGTGGGGGCTTGGGGACTACACTGTACTTAAGAACCAGCCTGCATCACCTCCTGAGAAGCTAGGCCTTGATTGCTCGACCATAGCTACCGAATAGAGAATCTAGGCTGGGGTCCTCTGTGCCTCCCCTCTACCATATAGAGAGCAGAAGTACAGACCACCCCCTACCAGTCCCCCTCTTTACATGGGCCAAAATCATGTGAGTGGAATTTTATTTTGTATATGTAGAGGGTCAGGAGGAGGTGTGTAAGGCTGTCTGGGTTTCCATGGGCAAGAAATCATAAACCAACGTTTTTGCTAGGTTTCAGGATGGGCGTGGACAGAGGTACTGTTTGCATGGTATTCATCAAATCAGTCTGTGCCTGTTGCTGCCATGTTAGGGTCAGGCAAAAGCTTGATTGGGTGAATGTTCAACAGGAAGGAAACAGCAAGCCAACGTACTGCTGTATCCTGGCACATATCTGAAAGGTCATACTAGAGGATTATTTTGGCCACTGATGTTTCTCCACTATTCAACTAATGCCAATGAATACAAATTCAACAAATGTGATTTGATACTGGAATCTGGGAGACTAATGGCTTGTACATGTATCGTCGCATATGGTTCCATGTCTTTTCATCGTGGGATGTTTTTCTATGGGGGTTTTTACCGCAGATTGTTTAACTATTTTTTTTTGGGGGGTACCACCTCCAATTTGCCATCCCCTTTATTTGTTTATGCTATTCTCGAACACCCACAACTCATATTTGTCTGAAGCCCCCTAAAAATCTGAGTTTTTTTTGTTAAAAAAATTGCGGTAAACCCCCCGCGAAAAAACATCCCGCAATGAAAGGACGTTGTACCATCCAGTTTTACCTAGAGTTCATATCTACACGGACCAAAGCATTAGGCGGACTTCTGTAGGAAGGGGGTTACCAGGTAAGGTTGGGGCAATTCTGGAAATGAAAAAATGTAATCTGGGAACTGTAGCAACTCTGGGATCGAAAGACTAAAGGTATGTATAAGTTCACCTCTGTGTCTTCTTGGTCATTGCTGATGTTCGAATCTAGTGCTAGTTCACCAGAACTCTCCTATCAGGTATGGCCAGCTGGAACCTTCTTCGTTTTTTTTTTTTAATCCAGCACTGGGCAGTCACACATATGGTACAGCAGTCAATGTGGGAGTGTTACAAACATAATAGTTAAAAGAGTAGAAGGGCTGTTTTGTGTGATGGTGTACATGTGCAATTGGGGTTTTCTAATAAGGTATGTGCTAGACAGGGGACTGTGGAGACTTGATAGTTATGAACCGCAATGGATAATAATGTCTATTGCATACTAGAGAGAAGAATTTCGATCAGATATGTTTGTGCTTTTTTTTTCCTTTTTCTCTCTTGTTATGTTAAAGGATATTTATACCCCACACTATCATCACCGTAGTGGTCCCCTGGTGCTCTGGCGGATCTGAGAAGGGAAGAGGGTGGGATGGGCTGGTATGGATGAGCAGGAAAAAGTGCAAGAGAGCTTTGATGTGCTGTTGGCAGCCTCAGTTCCGTTAACACTGTTTGCTGAGTTTAGGTGTACTTTTCGGTTGGTAGCCGTCGTGTGTTGTTGTGCGAGGCTATGTGTGTTATGTTTTGTTGTTGCGATGTAGTGAAGTGCGTGTGGTTTGTAGTGCTTTGGAGGTGTGGTTGTGTTTGTGTAGAGTGTGCAGAGGGGAGAGATTGTTTAGGGGGTTGATTAGTGTGCATCGTTTTTGAGGAGACGCATGCTAGTATTCAGAATCCTGTTTAGATGTGGCGCAATGCTAATCTTTATAATTCTATATAGATGTGATGCAAGCTGACATTGACAATTCTGTCTAGATGTGACGCAAGCTAATCTTTACAATTCTATTTGGATGTGACGTAAGCTAGTATTATAAGTATGTCTAGATGTGATGCAGTGCTAATCTTTGCAATTCTGTCTAGATGTGACACAATGCTAATCTTCACAATTCTGTCTAGATGTGATGCAATGCTAATCTTCACAATTCTGTCTAGATGTGACGCAATTCTGTTTTAGATGTGATGTGAGCTATTATTACAATTCTCTCTAGATGTGACGGATGCTAATCTTCACAATTCTGTCTGGGTATGAAGCAGGCTACTATTACAGTTCTGTCTAGATATGACGCAATGGTAATTTACACAATTCTGTCTAGATGTGGTGCAAGCTGACTTTCCCAAGACTGTCTAGATGCGACGCCAGCTAGTCTTTACGATCCTGTCTTGGTGTGGTGTAAAATGACATTCACAATTCTGTCTAGGTATGATGCAAGCTAGTATTTACAGCTCTGTCTAGCTATAGCGAAAGCTAATCTTCACAATTCTGTCTGGATAGGAGGCAATTCTATTATTGTTTTGTCTAGATATGATGCTAGTTAATCTTCACAATTCTGTCTAGAAATGACACCCACTAGTATTACGGTTCTTTCTAGATATGACGCAAGCTAATCTTCACAATTCGGTCTAGATACAAGGCAAGCTAGTATTACAGTTCTCTCGAGATACGATGTAATGCTAATCTTCACAATTCTGTCTAATTGTGATGCTGGCTCATATCTGCAATTTTATGTGGACTAGCTCGCACAGATAGTCTACCTAGTTGTGAGATACTGCTTGCGAACAGTATCTTCATGTGTGGAGCTCTGGCATAATCAGGCTATCTGGCACAATCAGGCTAAATGCGTAATGTTGCCATCTGGCACAATCCGGCTAGATGTGGAATCCTTCTATCTGGTACAATCAGGCTAAATGTAAAATGCTGCTTTCTGGCACAATCAGTCTAGCTGGCACAATCTGGCTAAATGCGAAATGGTGCTATCTTGCACAATCAGGCTGTCAGGTACAGTCAGGTTATCTGGCAAAATCAGGCTCAATTTTAAGTTATGTTATGTTAAAGGATATTTATACCGCGCACTATCAATGCCAGAGTTGTCCCCTGGTACTCTGGCGGATCTGAAAGTTAAGAGGGTAGGATTGGTTGGTGGGTATAACAGGATAAAGGGAGAGCGAGATTAGTGGTGTTCTGTTGACCGCTTCAGTTCGGTTAGCACTGTTCGCTGACCATGGGTTTGGTTTTCAGATCCGTGGGCTCCCATGAGCAGTTTTGCGATACTATGGCCCTCATTACGACCCTGGCGGAAATCGAAAAACGATGGCGGAAATGCAATACCGCCATCGAATAGCGCTCGGTGCGATTATGACCCGTCACCGTAAAGTACGATGCCATTAGCGACACCGTAGTGAACGCCAACGCTAACTGCACCAAGTACGCGCACGCGCGCCATGCCAAACCGTAATTACCACCATGGCGCAACGGTACGCGAATTCTGACCCTAGCGGACATGTACCTAACGCCATCAAGCATGGCGGAAAGTACCATTCCGCCATGGTGAGGTACGGCATCGCGAATCAACCGTAAACGGCCCTACTGAGTGCCTGTACACCACTCCCTGGCCACATTGCACAACTCCTCGTAGGTGCAATGAAGTCACACAATGCAACCAGTGAAATGTACAAGTCACCCATGCATGCCAACGAACAAATGAATCTAGGGGCTCCAAGTGCCTTGTGAGTGGCCATCCATATTTACCATGGCACCATTGCCGCACTGATGCAGCACAGGCATGTGAAGGTTCAAGTCCAGCAACATGAACTGAAATATGAGACAAACAAAAACAGGCCCCCCCATCGACTGACACCAGTGTAAGGCAACATTCAAAGCAGTATCCTGAGGGAGACTGCACCAGCCCTGTACTCCTGCCAGTAAACAAACCAACCATCAGCATAAGCATGTACCACACAAGTTGGCAGAGTGACTGAGCAGCCAGGCTCATCTCAAGAGGGGCCAATGGGAGCTGCAGGGCACAGATGGCACGAATACAGAAGCTATTCCAATGGACATGACCTCAGTCTCCCTCCAAGAAACGCACGCAAACACAGGCACCTGTGACCAGCCATATTCTGATAATCACATCATTCCACCAATCCACCTGGCTGACCGGCATCTGTTACACAAAAGCTAATCCCCCGCCCCTGAGCATGACATCATTAAAACAGTCATAATGGTAGCCCCTATCCCTGACCACACTGGGCTTCGTAGGCAAGCGCGCCCAGTACAGTACCACGCAACTATACTCAGAAGCCGGAACCCAATGCAGATCTTCTCACAATACATCGCTCCACAAATAGGGATATGCTACATTACTTGCAAAGAAGAACGCTACACGGTTAATATCAGAATAGAAATTTAATGCACCACAAAATCACCAAGCCCATACAGCCATTAGGTCATGAACTCCAAAATATATTTCATTATTGTGGGCTGCATCCGCAATAAATGACCAGCTTCCTCTTGTGTGACGCCCTGTTCCTTCATGGTACACAGGGGCTACATTCACGTTCAAAAAGCCAACATGGAAGCGCCTAGAACCGCAGGGCCGTCCCATTAGGTAGGCACTAGTCCAGCTGAAAGGTCGAAATGTTGCTCCTAGCCACTAGTACTGCGTAAGGGCATGTGGCCCATTGGCGATCGTCCCATAAGATCGTAATGGTGCTCCACTGATTAACTCGAAGCAGCAGGTGTCGGGAGTAAAAGCCATCTGCAGGAGTGGCATACAGATGGCAGCGGCAAAAGGGGAGGAGATACCTGTCACCCAAATGAAATGAAAAAGAATAGTATGGCCATCAGAACTTGATTTGTATTACTCACTTCAATGATCACACTAAATCTACAGCCATATGCATGCTAGCCCACTCCAAAGGATTATTCCCACCCAAAAATCACTTGCGAATCATAACTATAAAAATCGAGGTGAAAACACTATTACAAACGAGTGTTTGTGAGCATGCGTCTGTCAAAACAGAATCCATTCGATGGGATTAGTAACGTGCATAGACACAAGTGTTTGAAGGCGCGTCGAGACAGGGAGGGTTCAACAAGGGCAGATAGACGATGGTCCCACTATGGCAGCTCTGCATCACATAGCGCAGGGGAGGTGGATAGATCCCAAAAAGCCCTGTACATGGCAAACTCTCTATTAAATCATCTGTCCATGCATCCATACATCATTCCCTCATCCCGGTATGAAAACGCCTGATAATTCACTCACATAACATGTGAAATTTCCATTGAGTCTGTGCGTAATGCAGTCTGCAGAATCCACTGTGCTCCAGCCCGGAATTCCAGTGTTGTGAAGTAACATGTATTTGGGAACGTCCTGCCTTATCGTCCACTACGCTATTGCGCATCCCATACTATTCATATCAATCATTGCATTCTCGCCATGGCCCCTGTCCCAAGGACATTAAACAATAGAACGTTATATTTGCAGTCAGACCTGTGGGCGTCTCCTCGCCGCTAGCTGAAGACCGAAAGCGCCGTCCTTCGAATTCCTCATTTGCAACATCACGTCGAAAAGGCATCTGTGACCGCTTGAAATCACAAATTCATCCATGTAGTGCGGCAATGTGTGAAAATGCAAACTGGCTTCACTCACAAATGGGACGCCCCGCCCGTCGGTGAACCGAGGTACAGTGCTGCATGAGGGTCCACCGTTAATCGAGTACTACATTCCACTGACCCTTCACAAGTTTGTTCGCGACTGCAAAGATAGTATGTGAAACAATGGGACCATAGCAGAATGAACATATGAACCAATATTTCACTGCCATCGGGATCAAACACATGATTGTAATAGCAAGATGGCATGCGTCAAATTGCAGCGTTGTGTGCGGGACGTGCTCGCCCAAAGGGGATTGCAGCTTGCACAGGTGGAATGAATCACCACAGGTGGAGGCTATACAGCCTGAAAACACATAAATTGCACACCCAACCCCCTCCCACAACCACACCCACTCCAAAATGCTACCGGCAGGACTAGCGATGTTGGCCCTGGGGGACCTGATAGCACTGCAAGTACTCCAACTTCAAGAAGAAGACGAACACCAACTACTACAACAACCGGCCGCACAGAGGAGACGCAGGAGGAGGAGGAGGGCAAGGCAGGGCCAGCAAGGCCCGCCAGCACAGCCACTACCACCACGCAGGCAGCCCGCAATCCCACGCCTCCGAGCTCATCCGTTCACCCTCACTGATGAGCAGATCCACACCCTCTACCGTTTGGACCGGGACACCATAACCGCCATTGTGGACATGACACAGGCTGACCTTGTCAGCATGATAGATAGCCCAACCGCCATCCCACCCCTACTGAAGGTGGTGTCTGTACTCCACTTCCTGGCCACAGGCACCTACCAGCACACAGTGGGACAGTTGCATGGCATTTCACAGCCAGTGTTGTCACGGACACTATTGCAAGTGCTCGATGCCCTCCTGAAGCACGCAGACGACTACATCTCTCTACCACGCTCGGAGCAGGAAATTACGAACACAAATGTGGGATTCCATGCACTTGGCGGCATACCGGGTTGCATTGGTGCCATCGACTGCACCCATGTGGAATTGGTCGTCCCACATGCCATGGAGGCCCAGTACAGCAACCGAAAACAATTTCATTCCCTCAATGTACAAATGGTGTGTGACTCCAACAGGATCATTACACATTGTTGTGCCCGATTTCCTGGATCAACCCATGATTCTATGGTCTTGAGGAACTCTACAATACCACGCTACATGGAGCGACACGCAGGGAACAGATCCTGGCTACTCGGTGAGTCTCATTTCATGCATGATAATGTGGGGTATGTGATGCGGCA
This sequence comes from Ambystoma mexicanum, assembly GCF_040938575.1. NCBI lineage: Eukaryota > Metazoa > Chordata > Amphibia > Caudata > Ambystomatidae > Ambystoma > Ambystoma mexicanum. The sequence continues at coordinate 728,248,066 of NC_090925.1, forward strand.
ATGACCTGGCAGGAAGGGGGGGGGGATGCGTACGTAGCAATGTCATTCCACAAACATCCTTTATTGTCCACATACAGGTGATGCCGGGTATCCACTGAAGAGATGGCTCCTTACACCACTCCGGAACCCACAGAACCAGCATGAGGAGGACTACAACCATGCCCACTCACGTACCCGTGTAGTCATAGAACAGGCATTCGGCCTACTGAAGACTCGTTTCCGCTGCCTCAGCAGGTCTGGCGGGGCACTCCTGTACCGCCATGAGAAGGTTGCAAAGATGGTCATGGCATGTGTCATGCTACACAACATGTGCGTACGTAGAAATGTGCCCATGCCCCCTGACGCAGAACTGCTAGCACCTGAAGATGGTCATGATGAGGGTGGGGATATGGCAGCACCTCAAGGAGTCTGCGAGGCACAGGAGGTCCGTGAAATTCGGCAGATTCTCATAGATTCATGCTTCTAGCACTCACGCCTGGTGGCTGATACATGGACACGGGACTTGTGGCACTGTGTGTGTCTGGAACATGCACAATATGGACTGTACGCCTATAAAGGCCTCGTACACAAAGATCAATGTCCACACATCTCATTGGATGATTGTGCAATGTTTATAGCATATGTGAAATTATGTTACACACCCCATCGACCCGCCACCCAAGTGAGCCCAACACACCCCCTCCACCCTCCTACCTCCCCCCGAACACCAGTGTCCAAAGATGCTCATTGTCAGTGGGCAGACGCTATTGCAAGCCCCCTCTCCGGGTATCAGGGGCACCCCTGCCTGTGGAGCGCAGGTTCCTCCCAGATCTACGTTGGGGGCTGCCCTGGACGGAACTTGCAACGGATGATGTCTCTGCCTGCTCACGTCCATGCATGTCCCTAAGGGTTTGTGAGAGCTCAGTGAGCACACGGCGCACAGCGGCAAGTTCAGCACATACGTCTTTGGACGTCGCATGCAGTTCCCCCCTCAGGCTCTCGGTGCTTCTCTCCATTTGTACTCTCAGGCTCTCGGTGCTTCTCTCCATTTGTACTCTCAGGCTCTCGGTGCTTCTCTCCATTTCTGCCCTAAGTGTCTCAGTTGATGTTTCTATGGCTGCCTTAGTACCCCCACATTCATCAGCATGGTCCTTGAGGAGCGTGGCCAGTTGCTGCTGTTGCACGATCACCTGGTCGAGGGACTGTTGCCTCTGCTGTGCCATGGCCATTTGCGGTGGTGTCACAGAGGGGCTGGTCACCTCATGTTGCCTTGCCACAGGGCTTGTGGGGGATGGCCAGTCGTCGTCTTGTGGGTGCCCCTGCGTGGTATCCTCATGGTGTACGGGATGAAACAAACAGGGGGATTGAGACAAATCATGGATGGAACTTACTTTGACATCCCCGTTTTCTGTGTCGGAGCATGCTGCCATTAATGCAGTGTCACCTATGGTGCTGCTGTCACCAGAAGCAGTGCCTTCTGTGGCATCCATTGGGGGGACCTGTGGTGGTGCTGTTGTGGGCATGCTGGCTGCTGGGGTGCCTGTTGAAGTTCCCTCCTGTGTGCTGCCACTTGATTTGTGCAGCTGCCGTGTCTTGATGCGTGCAGCTGAGGTGGAGGGTCTTTGGCCGTTGGTCTTGGCCCTCTTTGCAGGTGTGCTGGTAGGGGTGTCCTGGAGCTCGTCGTTTGAATCGGACCCTGTGGTGGAGTAAAGGAGGGCGAGCGTTATTAATGGGTCTGTGGAAATTGGAATGGCAATGTATCACATGCATTGGGGGGGTACCTGAGGGTGATTTGGGTCGGGGCCTGGAGGTGGTTTCATTTTTGTGTGGATTGAGGATGCAGTTGTTTTGCAGCCTGCAGTTAGGGTGTGCCTGCTGCACGTGTAGAGGGTTTTTTTAGGATTTTTAATTATTTATGTATTTAATGTGAGTTTTAAAATGCGCTATCAGGCCAATGTATGTGGACGTTCTCCTGGACATGTGTTACTGTTGCACTATGTGGACACATGGTTCTTCACATGATTGGACATTGTGGATTTAGCATTGTTTTATTTGGGCCACCTACCTGATTCTTCGGATGTCTGCACTCCTTTCTCCATCCCTCCGACTCCCTCTATACTCTCCATTCCAATGGTGGAGGCACAGATTTCTTCCCAGGGGGTCAACTTGATGGGTGATTCCGATCCTCCCCCGGTAGCTGTGACAATGTTACGGTTGGCGGATAGTATGCTCCGTACGCGTATCCGCAGGTCGTCCCATCGCTTTCTGCATTGCTGTGGGTTGCGGGGTGCGGTCCCCACCGCACTTACCCGCTGTGCCACCAGGGCCCATATGGCCTTCTTGTTCGCAAGTGCCGTCCTGGTCATTTGCGTCGAGAAGACGACGGCAGCATTCTCCTGGAGGGTCTCTGTGAGCACGGTGAGTTCCTCACGGGAGAAGTGGACATGCCGCTTGCGGTCGCACGCTTTTTTCGCTACTTTTCCCATTTTTATTGCTTTCACTAGGGTGGATGACGGGTTGGGATGTGTCTCAGGGTAGTATTTTTTATGGTTGTGTGGGAATTCTGATTTTATAGGTGTACGGTGTGCTGTTTCCCGTTCCGGGCCCATGTTTTTACTTCCGTTTCCGTATATTTACGGTCACCGTACTTTCCGATTGCCGCTCATTACGGTGACCGCTAAGATGGGTGGCGGAATTGCACCTAGGGCGCCGTACGACGGCGGTGAGGGGCGTTTTGGGGTCATTTCCGCCATCGCGGACTTTGCACTTCCGCCATGGCGTAGTGCTCGTGCCCGATGGGTCGGAATTAGCCGCACTTTGCTCCGTCGTGCAATGGCGGAAACGCTATTTACGCTATGGCGGTCAGGTCAGTCACTTTCCGCCAGGGTCGTAATGAGGGCCTATGTGTGGTTTGTTTTGTTGTTGCTGTGCAGTGAAGTGCTTGCAGTTTGGGCTGCAGGAGACTGGTTGTGTTTGTTTAGCGTTTGAGAGGCGTGTGCCAAGAGTTGAGGTTTTAGCGGTTCGGCTAGTGGGGTTATCTCATGCTTTTGTCTGTCTTGTGTTTCTTTCTATGGTCTTGCTGTTTGTTGAAGCATTCCCTGCGGGTCATCCGCCCGGTTCTGCGCGAGGCAGCGGCCTATATTGGAGGCTGTCTAGTGCTCCATGGGAGGGGCAGGAGGTGAGCGCCTCCCCCCACCCAGATTTGAGATTGCTACGGTTATCAGTTGTTTTTTGGTAGTGAGAGTGCTCTGTCTAGCATCGTCTCCCTTGTTTTTAGGGGGTGGTCCCCTCCCTGTGAGTTCTAAGTGCTCCCTTTCCTGTTGGGTGTTAATTAGTATTTTATCCTTCTTCGTTTCTAGTGGCGTTCACGCCCCTTGGATTTAGTCTGGCGAAGGGGCTTGGCTTCGGATTTACCAGATTCATTTTGGTTCTGTGGCGAAGAGCCAGGTTTTGAGTAGTATCACGAATTTTAGGTGGTCCTTGTATTTCCGATGTCTTTCGGGTGGGTGTTCCGGGTTTTTGCTGCCAGGTGAAAGAAGGAGGATCCCCATAGCTTTTTCTTTATGTAAGGTTTTGGTTAAAGGCAGATATCGTTGCATGATCGGAGTGTTCAGCTCAGTTGGTAAATCATTATTTTATTTTGTAGGAATTCTGCTCCTTGACCGTGTATTTCTCTATGCGTTATGCACACTGGTTTGAATGTGATTTGTTGTTTGAATGGAAGCGAGTGTAACAGTATTTGTGCTGGGGTGATGTGGTCTCTTCCTGATAGTTTGAGGAGGAGTCTGGCGGCTGCGTTTTGGATATGTTGCAGTTTCTTCAGTAGGTGTTCTGGCATTCCGAGGTAGAGGCTGTTGGCATAGCCAATTCTTGACATGATGAGGGTGATGGGTGCAGGACAGGAATGGTAGGATCCTTTTTACCGAGTGTAGGAAAAAAAACATTTCTTGATTATTGCATTTACTTGTGGTTCTAATGTTAGCACGTTGTCCATTAGGATTCCCAGGTTTTTGACTATTTTCGATGGTGTGGGTGCATGTTCTTAGTTCTGTGGGGCATACAACATAGGTGTTATTATCAAGGTTTTTGGATACAATCATGATTTCCGTCTTGCCTGGATTGAGTTTTAGGCTGTTTGTGTTCATCCAGTCGTAGAGTTCTCTTCTTGTGTATCTTCTATTTTATAAACGATTGGTGTGTCGTCTGCGTAGTTGTAGCACGTAAAGTTGTGTTTTTTAATGATCTTGATTAGCAAAGCCAGGTAGATGTTGAAGAACAGTAGAGATAGGGATGATCCTTGTGGTACTTCACAGTGATGGCCCCTACAGCAGATTTGAAGGGTTTAATCCAGACAGTTTCCGTTCTATTTGTTAGGAAGGATTTTATCCAGAGTAGGGCTGAGTCTGTTGTTCCTATTTCTCCTATTCTCTTGATGAGGATGTCATGGTTGACTGTCGAAAGCTGCGCAGAGGTCAAGTAGAATTATGGCATAGTTTGTTCCAGAGTCTGCGCTTGTCTTTAGGTCATGCCAGATGGATAGGAGTATACAATTGTCCATTATTTCTATTAACAGTAGAAAATGCTAATGGGAATGTTTGGGAATTGTATTGAATCTAACCACTTTACTGAAAAAGGTAAAGTAGATGGAGTATGTAAGCTCATTTTTTTATTTATTCTTTTTTACTGTGAAAGGTGGTACCTTAAAGAATCATTTTTTTAATGTTTTTCTTTTTTTATGCAGTAGAGCATAGAAAGTAAGGTGGGGCGGGAAATGAGGGAAGGGGCAACAACCACACATATGGAGGGGCGGGTGGATAGGGGAAGATGTTGCACCTGGGGTTAAACCTAAGGTAGTGGGACGTGTTTCGCATGCTCCTTGATTACAGCTTCAAAAGCACTTCGAAATGGCTCCCCCCTGCAGAGTGGTATGTTGCAGTATATACAGAGTACTGTTGTTTTGCTTTTTTTGCTTGCATTGTAGCTGGTGGGATGTTGTGTCCCACAGAAGTAGGATGTGAGGTTTCAGGATTTGTTGAGGAAGATGAGGTAGAGGAAGAAAGCCTACTACTTCCTAATACAGGAACAGCCTTTCGGTGGTTCAATTTGGTGTGGCAGCGCATGGAGGTGGTCCCGTTGGAGTACTGCCCAGGTTGTCCGCGACTGAGTACAATCAGTGCATTTTACTTTGGCAGCTTTAGCATTTGGTACATTTCCAACAGTGGTAGAGAACTTCCACACCCGTGATTCTCTTTGGGTGCTACAGGTAGGCACTTCTTCTACCTCATCTTCCTGTTTTTTTTATTTTTATTCTTTTGAAGTATTGGACTTCTTTCGTTGTCTAGGTGCTCCAGCTGGTGGTGGTGGTGGCTCTTGGGAGGAGGGATGGCAATAGCTGATACAATTTTTAAGTTAAATGGGAGTTTTCTTACTATTCTTCCAAGTGTGTGCTGTGTGCTAGATTGTTAATGGATAATGAGTAAGAATAGATTTAGGAGCTCTGCAAGAGTAAATTGTGAGCTTCATAGTTCCTAGTTGAGTTGAAAAATGCAGTTCCGAAATGTTTGCAAAGCATGGACCCATTTGCGAAGTGCGGACGCGTTTGCGGACACATCATCATGCCGCGTGCGAGCACGTAGTCGCGTGACACTGTCTGAAAAGTTAGCGATGTCAGACATTCGCGAACGTCGACGAAAACAAAAACAGTGGGAAAAGCTGCTAAAAGTGTATAGAAGTGTTACAAATATGCTAGAAGGTGTGGAATGGCAGAGTTTTAAGGTGAAACTTTATAAATTGGAGAAACATTTTGATATATTGGGGTAAGTTTGATATTAGTGAGTCATAGCAATGGGTAAAAACTCATGAAATTCACTGAGAAAACATTGTTAAAGGGACGTTATGGTTACAAGTAAAACCGAAAACGAAACCCCCCCAGAAATTCAAGCTAAGCAACCATGACTCGCGCCACCACCGTGCACTGGTAAGACAAACACCCAGTACATGAAAGAGGACATCACAAATGTCATTGATGACATCACTGATGACATCACATGTGAAATAAATTTTGATAAAAAGTCCCTACAAGGAGTTGTGTTTATATTGTTGGTAAAAAGAAGTCAGGGGTGATCGGGAGACCTTTCATGAACTACTTAATCTATTAAAGAATGTACTCCTCTAATATTGTATTGGAGTGTTGTTGTTATTACAGAAACCTAATCATATATAAACATAGGCAATGACTGCAGCATGCACCATAGAAGTACACTATTTATAATCTTGTAATTTTGGATAGTACAATAATGAATGCTACCGTATCAGAGTTTTGAGTAATGTTAAACATGTAATAACTAGCTAACAATTCAAGACTCAAAGCACTTGTGCTTGTACAAACAATACATATGAAGAACCACAATGCATACAAATCAGAGGCACATACAGTGAAACTAAAGTAAGGAAGAAAGAAACTGCATCTTCAGAAAATGTTAATGACATTAAAGTTTATCTTCATGTATACAAATTAATTATGTGTTTGAGGTCTGCTCATTTCCCCATGTATGTGCACCATGAGCTGAGACCAAACCCTAAGGAAAGTACTTAAAGAACATATGACAAGGTTAACGTCTAGATATATAGCACCTTTTTCAATTTTATTATTCTGACTGCCAGTGAACAAAACCACCTGGCCTATAAACAAAAACAAGTGGCAAAGATATGTGATGTCATCAGTGATGTCAGCAATGACATTTGTGATGTCATCTTTGATGTCCTGGATGTTAGTCTTAGCAGTGCACGGTGGTGGCGCGATTTATGGTTGTTTAGTTTAACATAACTGGCGAATTTCTTCTGGTTTTCGATTTTATTTGAAACCATAACGTCCCTTTAACAAAGTTTTTTCAGTGACTTTCATAGGTTTTTACCAGTGCATGCTATTTCCCTACAACTTACTAATATCATACTTACCCAATATAGCAATGTGTGTATCCAATTTACAAAGTGTCACCTTAAAGCTCTGCCATACCCGACCTTCTGGGATCATTTTGAACACTTTCATACACTATTTCAACTAGTTTTGCATCCGTACACGTCTACGAACATCTGACTTCATAGCGGACCTTCCGGACAGTGCCACATGACCATACGTTGGCGCGCGGCATTATGATGTGTCCGAGAACCCATCCACACTTCACGATAAGATCTCTGCTTCACGGACAGTTCAGAACTGCATTTTCTATTGATCTAGGAACTTTCAACTTCAAAATTACCCTTGCACCGCTCTAACACCTATTCCTACTCATTATCCATTAATAATCTAGTACACAGTACATATTTTTAGCAAAACTGCTATTTATCTTAAAATGGCATCAGCTAATGCCATCCCTCCTCCCCAAGAGCCACCACCACTGCTGTAATCAAGGAGCATGAGAAACACTGCCCCCTACCTTAGAAATAACACACGTGCAACATTTTCCCTTGTCCACCTACCCCTCCATATTAGTGTTTGGTTCTTCTTCCCTCATTTCCATCCCCACCTTTCGTTCTCAGCTCTCCTGCCAAAAAAATACATCCAAAAACAACAAAAGACATATTCCTTTAGGAACCACCTTTCACAGTTAGAACAAAAAAATATGTATAGACTCCTTCTACTTTATATTTCTCAGTAAAGTACATAAACTCAATAAGATTTTCCAGCATTTCCATTTGCATTTTGTGTTGTGCTAATGGGAATATTGTGGCGTTTATCCTTCGTTCCAGGGACTGGAACGGTGGATACCAGCCCAGCAGCCCAAGTTATCAGCCCAAGTGAAGCGAGGGTGCATAACGAGGTCTCTGGACCATTATTCCCCCATTCCAGCCCCTGAAATGGGGGATGAAGGCCATTAGCACCCTAGGTTCCCAAAGCGGGGTCCCGGTGTAGGAAGGAAAATCTTTTTGCAAGATGCCCACCATGGAAAGGGAAGGCGAGGGTTCCATACAAGGCCCCTCTTCGCTTTCCATGGCAGCCTGCAGAAGGCAAAAAGAGAACCCTATGACCATATTACCACAAGCACATTTTTCTTCCCTTTCAGATCTATCCTAATTTCGAATAGCTTTACCACAAAGCCAGTCCCAGGTGGACATGGCCACTTTAATCCTATGTTTTGTCCCTTGTGGTCATGGCCAGTAGCCAGATTGTCTGGATCATGACCTTATTCCATGACCTGGACAGTCTGACCACTGCCCATGGCCTCAGGCTACCCCTCAATCACTAAAGGTATACCACTTTTTTTTGTAGCTACATTATGACACTTGTCAAATAATAAAACACTGGCACATTTGCAAAACCATGCTTGTAGGTCCTTGCCAATGCTCCTTACGCATGTTTGCTGGAAATCCACCCGTGTTTTATTTTTTCAAAAGTGTCAAATGTCTGTACATAGAATCGTCATATAACCTAGCCCCCACTTGACAAAATTCCATTCAGACTTAACGAAATCATCTATATCTAGGTCTATAATCTTGCAAACCTTTAGGTAGATTTGTCAAATGGCACCTCATTTATAAGCCTTTACATTATTTTGGGACTCCCCCTCTAATTTTGCCCCCTCTTCACAAAATCCCACCAAACCTCATAAAAACATTCATATCTAAATATATGATCAGTTTCCCAAATTAAGTGTAGATTGGTCATATGGCACCTCCTTTATAAGCCTTTACATTATTTTGGGACCCCCCTTTAATTTTGCCCCCTCATGACAGAATCCCACCAAACTGTGCATACTCACTCAGAATCAGGTCAGACATATACATGCAAAATTCCATGCAGTTCCATTAAGTGGCGCCAAAGTTATAAGCCATCCAAGAACTACATTTCACCAACCCTGTAATGCTGAGGTGTCCCCGAACTTCACAGGTCTATTCGCGAACATCTGTTTTTTTGCTTCCTGCAGCCATATTCCATCCCATCCTCATCACCCCTCACCTCCCCAGAGATTATTTGATAAGTTTGACAAGTGCAATGTTGCATTTTTTAATATGTTTTTACCGCGATGTCCGCGGACACCAGCCGCTGTCTGCGAATCCAAGATGGCGGGTGTTTCCAAAAATCTGACGCACTTCACGCTCTTCACCATCCAATCAGCGAACAAGTCGCATGTCCGCAGACATGACGGAAGCCGATTAGCCAATGGGTGTCCTGTCCGCGGAGCGTACAGGGAAGTGTGTCCGTGGAGCGGACATAGATATCACAAACATTTTGTGACCTGCTTTTTGGTCGTTTTAAAAACAACTGCTGGACGGATTTTCACCAAATGTACCAGAACACGCTTTCAGGACCAAGCTGCTGCTCCTGCCGCAAATTTGGTGAAAATCCGTCCAGCGGTTTGGGCTGTAGGCGTGAGCAAAGTTTTTTTTTCCATATTCAGTCTATGGGAAAAAAATACATTTTGGGACCCCCCTATAACTTTGCCCCCCCTGGACCAAACCTCACCAAACTTTGCAAAAAAATTCTGAGTGGGCCATATACTTTTCTTTGCAAAGTTTGGTGAGGATTCGTCCAGGGGGAGCGAAGTTATAAGCCGCCCAAAAAGTGCTCTTCTGATGGGATTAGCAATTTAACCATAACTACACAGCCCCTACCGTGGGCTGTGTTTTTTTTATATATATATATATTTCTGAGGCTTGTGGAATCTGCTTAGATCACATGCTGTGCATAGGCCGACATCTAGTGGAAGCTGCGGAGTATTACAGTTTGTTTTTCGAAAGTCGAAAATGGGCGTCGACACAGGCGTGCCAGTAATACTATCCCTAGTGTGACGTCCACTGTACCCAAGATCCCTCACGCGTGTAGGATCCTCAGATTGTTTTTTTCCGCCATACTGGTCGGAAGCATCTTGCGGAGTTCCCTGGCCTTAGCCATACTTTTGCTGTTATTATAATTTTAATTCTTATTCATTCCCTTCCCCACCCCAACGTCGACCCTCAACCTCGACGACGGCTGGAGAAGTCATCGACCGTCGACTGCTGCACGACGGATCTGGGCCTCGGTAGGCCGCTGGCCTCGGCCCGGGCCTAGTAGGCCGCTGGCCTCGGCCCTTACAAGTAGGGAGAGTGGGGGGTGGTACATACTCTTCACTCTTGATATATAGTTACATTTATATATATTCCTACACTTAGCAGCCCGCTGCCTTAAGGTGCGTATGGAGGGTACCCCTTTTCAATTCTGCCCCAAGTGCAATCGCAAATACCCTTGGGTCGACAGGCACGCCACGTGCAATCTCTGCTTGCCGAGGGATCACCCCGAAGCGAACTGCAGAGCGTGTAGTAGGTTTAAACCTAAGACACTTAAGGACCGTTCGACAAAGCGTTGGGCCCACCACGCCAGGCAGGAGGCCATGGCAGCGGAGGGCGCCTTCAGCGATGGCAGCGACGCCGTACTTTCGGACGGCGAGGGCATTACGGCGTCGAAAGACAGCCGACGAGCGCAGGTCCCCGACCTCGGAAGGTCGTCCGGCAAGGCGGCTATGGGGAAGACCCCCGGCGACGCAAGCGCTACACACCTAACACACACTAAACACACTAAGACCAACCGGACCTCGACGACGTCGACTTCCCGGAAAGAGGCACAAAAAGAACGGTCCGACTCGGTGTCCTCTGGGCGCTCTCGATCGAGATCGCCTCACGACGCAAGGCAATCATCCACTCTTGCCAAGAGTGCCTCGCTACACACACTAACGGAAGTTCGATCGTCGGGAGACGAAGACGACTTCCACCCCCAGGCCGCGCTCCAAGATACCGAGACCGCGGTTAACACCAGTGAGGCCCCACGCCCGAAGCACACAGATACCTTTCCAGACCCTCGACGCCAGGCGTCGAAAGTCTCTGGGGCCCCCAAGGGACAGGGAAAACATTTTTCCACGCACGGAGAAGGGGGGAAACAGCGGAAAGCACAGCCTTCCACCCCTGTAAAGCCTAAGCAGACAAGCAAACACAAGTCTACCCTTGAAAATAAATCACCTGCTAAAGTAATACCCTGTTCCAGGGAATGGTCCAGTGAAGACATAGACAGGGTTATGTCTAGGATGTCTTCCTTGGCTAATTTTTATGATAAGAACCCAGAACACTTTCTTTCATATAACCCTCAAGGGGCCACACCCTCAGGCTCCTCCGATCCTATCCCGCTAAGTAAAAAGCCCCGGGTCGAAAGACCTGAACCCTTCGAGGTTCAGCCTTACTCCACTCCATATTCTACTCCACTCCCCAGTTATCAGGGACAAGTTTTCCCTGAAGAGGACCAGGAGTTTGCAATTATGGAAGAACAAACCGGGACAGATTACTATGCAGAGGATGAGGACCTGGAGGAGGGAGAAGATGAGCAGGAAATTTACAGAGTAGATTCCCCAGTACAAAGCGAAGCCCCAGTTACTGACTCTCCAGTTGATAACCAGCCCCTCCTTAACGAGGTTCTCGCTCGAGCAGCGGAACACTTCCACATCGACACCCACGGTGTACAGGAGGAAAGGGACTTCGCGGAGGAGTTTGTAGGAGAGAGAAGACCGGTCGCTCAGACCATCCCTATCCTCAAATCCATCCAACGAAGAATAGATCCTTCCCTGGTGAATCCTAACCTCACCAGAGCTGTCAACCCCAGAATTGAAAAGATTTTCCGGGCAGCCCAGTCTGACCCTCTGTATATAAAGGGACATCTTAGACCAGATTCCCTAGTGGTGACCAACACTAGAAAGAGGGCTGGCACGCCCTTATCTTCATCAGAAGCTCCTCCCGACAAGGAGAGCAAAAAACTTTACGGGTTTGGCAGGAAGGTAGCCTCAACGTCCGCCTACCAAGCAAGGATTGCGAATTCCACCACCCTGTTGGCTAGTTACAATTGCCATCAATGGGAAGAGGTCGCGGCGCTCATTGCCTCTGCTCCAGAACCATTAAAGGGCCAGCTGGCTCGGATCTCGGCAGAAGGGAGAGCCGTGTCTGGTTGCATTTTAAAAGCAACTTTCGACGCCGCTGACAACGCAGGGAGATTGATAGCAGAAGGTACTGTTATCAAAAGACATGCGTGGTTACGGCAGTCGGGATTCAAGACAGAAACCCAGGCTTCTTTAATAGACAAGCCAGTGGAACCCGACCTATTGTTTGGGAAAGCGGTCGAAGACGCACTTAAAAATGCCAAAGATGAATATGAGACTCTCAAATCCCTTGGCCAGCTTACCAACAAACCCCCTAACCAGAGGGGGAAGAGTAATTTTCGTCGCCCACGCGGACAAAATTCACAGAGGCAACTATGCCCAGGGACAGGGTACACAATGGAATAACAACCAGCAGTCTACCCAGAGTTACGGCAGGGGTAACAAGAGAGGTCGTGGAAGAGGCAGAGGCAGCCCCAACAAGGGAGGTGGCACGCCTCCACCAAAACAGTGACGCTCAGTTCAGGGTCCCTTGCCACGCAACCCCAGTAGGGGGACGCATTTCCACCTTCACCCAGGCTTGGGAAGGGATCACCTCAGACAGATGGGTGCTGTCAACAGTATCCGCAGGATATTGTATAGAACTACTGCAGCGTCCCCGGAACCATCCTCCACGACAAAGAGTGCACTCCCTAGAGCATCAAAGGATCCTTCTCGAGGAGATCGCCATTCTGCTAGAAAAGGACGCGATAGAACTCGTCCCAGGACACCAGGTAAACAAGGGTATCTATTCAACTTACTTCCTTGTGCCAAAGAAAGATTTGACAATGCGCCCAGTATTAGACTTGCGGCCTGCCAACAAGTATGTCAAGCCCCAAAAATTCCGTATGACCACGCTACAAGAGGTAATCCCCCTCCTAAAAAAGGGGGATTACATGGCAACCTTGGATATGAAAGATGCTTATTTTCATATTTCCATGCTCCCAGCGCACAGAAAGTACTTACGCTTCAAGGTAGACAGTCGCCACTACCAATTCAAGGTACTGCCCTTCGGGATAGCTTCTGCACCAAGGGTATTCACCAAGGTACTGGCGGTGGCGGCTGCACACCTACGCAGGGAAGCAATCCCGGTGTACCCTTATCTGGACGACTGGCTCATAACGGGGGAGACCCCAGGAATTTGCAGGTCAAACATTCAGAGGACTATCGACCTCCTCCACGAATTAGGCTTCTCTATCAACGAGAAAAAGTCAAGTCTGGTGCCAAGCACCTCAAAACAATTTCTAGGAGCTATCCTAGATACTCAGAAAGGATTGACCTTCCCTTCGGAAGAGAGAATTCGGAATATACTTCTGCAAATTCCGCATTATCAGTCAGGTCAACAGATAACAGTACGCAAAGCTATGCGGTTACTGGGCATGATGGCGTCATGCATTTACCTGGTTCCCCACGCGCGTCTGCGCATGCGTCCCATGCAGGAATGGTTGGCGAAACAGTGGTCTCAGGCAAGTGGTCATTGGGACGATCTAGTGGTCGTTTCGCCAACACTCTTACAGAGCCTACACTGGTGGACAAGAGAGAATCTCGCAAAGGGGAAACCCTTTTACAATCCCGAAGTACAAGCCGTGGTAACTACAGATGCATGCCTGACTGGGTGGGGAGCTCACCATCTCCACCACACAGCTCAGGGTCTCTGGTCTCACTCAGTAGCCAAGAACCACATCAATCTGCTAGAGCTTCTGGCAGTGTTCCGAGCGCTAAAGACGTTCGAGCCCCATCTACTGAACTTGTCGGTGCAGATCAGGACGGACAGCACGACAGCCATGTTCTATCTGAACAAGCAAGGGGGGACTCGTTCACCAAATCTGTCCAAGCTTGCCCAGAAAATCTGGATATGGGCACTCAGACGGAACATCTTCCTGTCATCGCAACATGTTCCAGGGGAGCTCAATTCCCTAGCGGATGCTCTAAGCAGAGACTCCCTCCCAGAAGAACACGAATGGGTCCTTCACAGAGACGTGGTAGAAGATCTCTTCTCTCAGTGGGGTTTCCCCACTATAGACCTATTCGCCACAAGCGAAAACAAACAATGCCCAGGATTTGCATCCAGGTTCCCCCAACCGGACTCCCAAGGGAATGCCCTGTGGATGAACTGGTCAGGGATGTTTGCGTACGCTTTTCCACCAACTCCTCTCATCAGGAAGGTGGTGTACAAGATGAACAAGGAATCGATGACGCTCATCCTAGTTGCTCCCATGTGGGCGAGACAACCATGGTTTCCACACCTACACAGGATGGCGGTGTGCGAACCCATCAGACTCCCAGCTTGGTACAACCTACTGTCCCAGCAACAGGGTCAAACAGTGCATCAGGAACCCAACTCTATGAACCTAGCAGCATGGCTCCTGAAGTCATAGAGTTTGGACATCTCAAATTACCACAGAGGTGTATGGACATTCTAAAGGAGTCCAGGAAACCAAATACAAGGCACTGTTACTTTGATAAGTGGAAAAGATTCGTTATCTGGTGCCAGAATAAACAAATCAACCCGGTTGATTGCACTCCTTCCAACGTTGTGACATACATGCTCCACCTGCTGGATGCAGGGTTGGTTTTTAACTCACTGAAAGTACACCTGGCAGCCCTCTCGGCTTACACCACATCCCATAACAAGGTCTCGTGGTGGAAAGTGCCAGTGGTTAAAGCCTTCATGGAAGGAGTAAAGAGACTTCACCCTCCTATTTCGAACCCACCGCCAGGATGGGACCTCAACGTGGTGCTAGCTAAGCTCATGGGACCCCCATTCGAACCCATGCATAAAAGTAGTCTCAAACACCTGACTTATAAAACGGCCTTCTTAGTAGCCAGTGAGATTCAGGCTCTGTCAGTGCAAGATCCTTTCTTTACTATCCACAAGGACAAACTGGTTTTACGCACACACCCTAGGTTCTCACCTAAATTCATATCCAAGTTCCATGTAAACCAGTCCATCGAGCTTCCGGCTTTCTTCCAGAACCCGCAAAGCTCGGCTGAGGTGAAACTACACACCCTAGATGTGCGTAGGGCGGTCCTATACTATGTAAATAAAACCAGACCGCTAAGGAAAACAGATCAACTGTTTGTCTCCGTAGCTACAGGCAAAGAGGGGGATCGCGTCTCTAAGGGCGCTATCTCGAAGTGGATTATCAACTGTATACAGCTGTGTTACTCTCTTTCTGACAAGACTCTGCCTTTTACGCCAAGGGCCCACTCTACTAGAGGCATTGGTGCCACTCTGGCTTTCATTGCAAATGTTCCCCTCGACACCATTTGCAAAGCGGCTACTTGGAGCTCTATTCACACTTTTACTCAGCATTACTGCATTGACACTCATTCCAAGACAGATACACAAGTGGGACAAGCGGTTCTAAGACACCTGTTTGCTCATGACCCTTCTCACATCCCACCTCCTTCTTCTGGTACTGCTCGCTAATCTATGCACAGCATGTGATCTAAGCAGATTCCACAAGCCTCAGAAGGGATACATTACTCACCGTAATCGTATTTCTGATGCTTGTATCTGCTTAGATTCACATGCGACCCACCCTTCCTCCCCTCCGAGAGAAGGCGCATGATTGCTTGTAGTCTTACCTTTTCTGTCTATCTGCTTGGATTATCTGTACTCACGCTACTCCTCATGCTTCCTCATGTCAGAAAAAATACAATCTGAGGATCCTACACGCGTGAGGGATCTTGGGTACAGTGGACGTCACACTAGGGATAGTATTACTGGCACGCCTGTGTCGACGCCCATTTTCGACTTTCGAAAAACAAACTGTAATACTCCGCAGCTTCCACTAGATGTCGGCCTATGCACAGCATGTGAATCTAAGCAGATACAAGCATCAGAAATACGATTACGGTGAGTAATGTATCCCATATATATATATATATATATATATATATATATATATACACACACACACACATTAACCTTCTTAAAGTACTTTCCATAGAATTTGATTTGACCGCATAGTGCACATACGTGGGGCAATAAGCACGCCTCAAAAACAGAATTGATTAGTGCACATGATAATCAACTCTGTTATTGTCATTTTTTGGTGCTGTGTTTCTTTCTTCTTTACTTTAGTTTCCCTGTATTTGGCTCTAATTTGTATGCATTCTGGGTTTTGATATATATTTTTTCTACTAACACAAGTATGTCGTACGTTTTTAAATAGTTAGCTATTTATTCCATGTTTAACGTTACGCAAAACTTTGATAAGTTAACATTTATTATTTTACTATCGGAAATTACCAGAATAAAAATATTGTACTTTTTTGGTACATGCTGCAGCCATTTCCGATGTGTATGTATGATTAGGTTCCTGTATTAACAACAACACTCAAATATAATGTTTTCTTTAGATGAGAACATTCTTTAATACATTAAGTAGTTTATGATGTATCTCCCAATCACCCCTCACATTTTGTTACCAACATTATAACCACTACCCCTTTTAGGGACTGTTCATGAAAATGATTTTAATATGTGAGTTTATCAGTGATGTCATCAACGACATTTGTCATGTCATCTTTCATGTAGTGGGTGTTTGCCTTACGAGTGTACGGTGGTGGCGCGAGTTATGGTTGCTTAGCTTACCATAACTGGCGATTTTCTGGGGGGTTCCGGTTTTACTTGTAACCATAACGTTTCTTTAACAACGTTTTTTCAGTGTGTGTGTGTGTGTGTGTGTGTGTATACTTCCCTTTTCTTATCAGCCATCATTTGCACCTCTCAAGAGACATGCCAAAGACCAAAGTCACTCCCAATTACCCACTCACAGATGTTTGTACAGCCATCTAAAGTTTATGGATTTCTGTTTTACATAGTTGTCTTTAACAAAGAGAAGTATGAAAAGGAAACTTGACAGACTGCAGTGTGTGAACCCCGTTTCTTTTATGTGCTTAAATCTACAGTTAAAAAAGACAAACTGTAGCAAGCGCAACTGAGATCAGAGTGCTGAGAAGCTGATTCTGTGTACATGACAGCTGCCCGCTTCGCCCACATGCTTCAGTTTATCACTGTGGGTGCAGTGTTGTACGGCAGCCGGGCATGGGTTTTGGTTTCCCCAGGATTGGATCTGGTAAGACCGTTTTGGCCAGATTCAAGTTCCATGGAAATCTGGCCCTAGCCCCCACACCGGGGAGGGGTGTGGTATGCATAGTTATTTAGAAGTTGACACCTAAGAGTGCACATAACTCCTTGCATTGCAGTCAAATTGTGTTATCCATATAATACTATCAATGCAAAGACATAAGAACACTAGCACTAAGGTTTTTTCGGAAGGTTCTTGTGACACAAATATCCATTGGGCCAGAAAATGGAAAAAAGCACTAGTCACTGGCACTGGGAGCTGGCAGTTCCATGACACACAGGTACTACCTTCCACCATCACCCATAGAATTACAGGGTTCGGAGCCAACTATCAAACCATGTATCCTCTGACAAAGTTGCTATGAAATCCAGAGAATGGCTCAGCCTTTCTACAGAGCAGCTACTCTCACAGGAAACAAGTGATGGTACTCCAGGAATGGAATCCAAGCCACTCAGGGTTAATGATCAGCAAGTGTCCCCTGACTGAGGATCAGTGTAAGCCTTGTGGACAATCGTAACATTGCATTGTCCTTGGGCAAATTCAGTGTGTAGTAGCCAGACACTACAGCTAACATTGGAAGCTTTGTAAAGGAAATTAAAAAATGAATTCATTCAATACATCTTTAGGCGTAGCTTAAAATGTGGTGATTTTTTTTTTCTCCAGCTACCGCAGTGCGTTCATCATCCGAAGAATTGGCTTCAAAGACCAATGGGAGCCTTTTGGAGGCTAAGACAGATCAGTCTGACGAGGATGCTTCTGATAAAGCGCCAAAGCGTACAGCAAGTGTCAAAGCCACCAAGAAGCCTTCGAAGGTCGAGGTTAGTACAGAGCCTGCTTTGCTCCGAGTAAGGGACAGGACCACGGCACACTTTCTGACAATTTAGAGTCTGCAAACTTTGGCACTTCAAATGTTTTGGACTACAACTCCCAGTATCCCTAACCAGCTTAGTCAATAGCCAGATATCATGGGAATTGTAGTACGAAATAGGGCTGCAGACCCCTACTATGGAGCCTTCACACTCCTGGTCTTTACCCAGTGGTAGAAAATAGAAATTGACTTTTTTTTTTACCGGGGATGCCACCTAGCGCAAGGTTAAGGGGGTGGGGCGTTCTGAGCAGGGGGGGATTATTTGAATGTCAGCAAAGTACAAAATGTGCACACCTTTTAAACCCTCAAAAAATGCACATCAGTATTTCCTGTACAGTGCAACATTGACATGGGATGTCAGAGCACTCTTGCTTAGATACTCTAGTTATCTTGTGGGGAAGTGTCTCGCCTCTCAACCGAACGACCACGGTTCAGGTGATCAGGGTTCAAATCCCAGCACCAACAGGAATGCACCTCTTCATTGGAAAATAAATGTAAAGTACACATAGGAGTGCACATGGATTCCCTGGGATTGGGGAGCTGGATTTGAGATCTGGTGAGAAATGTTTTGCTGAATCCCAGATTCAGGAAGATCCGGCCCATCACAGCACAGTCTTTACCCTGCAAGTAGAGGCTGGCAATTCGTGCTGGTGCATCTAGGAGGGGATGTGACCCTACCTTTGTGTGCTAACGGATGAGGTCATTGCTTCCTTCAAGTTAAGGTAACTGAACATTGTGGACACTGTAGAATTCAGCATCGCAACCACACACCGTCCCCGTGTTGTTTGCTTTTGAAGGTGGCCAGTCTTAGGAGACACCGACTGAGCCGACTGCAGGCAAGAGAGATAGGAGCCAAGCCTCGCCTCCTGGCTGTACGCCAAGCATCCATTTGGTGGTTGGGTAGTATTTGGGGATCCATTGCTGTGCAGGATTGGCATGTAATCTAGATATAAGTGGGCGGGCAGTGCATAAGAAGGCGCCTTAAAGTGTCTAGGAAGTGCCCCGTAGACCACCCTAGACCTTATGTAGAATGGCAAAGTGATGAAGGAAACTGGAAACGTTCAGGCTCGCACACTGTTCTTCATACAGTTGCATCTTTCTAGTCACCCCAGCCCTTGCCCACTCCGGGCAACATAACTCGGTTAACTATTGCAAAATGATGTACACAGGTTTACAGGTTTACGAAGCTGCAACAGAGACCTTTTGGCTCATAGACACTGCCAGCCTCCTTCATTATGTAAAGTGAGTGGGGTTAGCCATTGATTCATGTGTCTTTGTTTCTTAAAGCTTCCTTACATCTGTTATTTATTTATGTATTTCAGCCGCAGGCAAAGAACTTGCGACCGCGACCCAAGAAGAAAGCTGCCGCCCCCAGCAGTGCAGCCGAGTCTTCATGAGGATTGCTCCGGCGGCCCTCCTTCTGTCCGGCCATGTGCTGTGTGTCTAACTTTCCTATGACTGACAGAGACTCTCCTCTGGAGAAGGGGCTTTGTAAGCCTCAGAGCTATCTTCAGAAGGGCTACTGCCGGGCACTATCCTGGCAAGGAGGCAAGGATGTGGCAGGGTGGCGAGGCATCGCCAAGAGGGACACGATCTCCTCAGATGAATCTTCCACATATCACTGCCCCTGTGGAAGGGGGACTCCTGTTTTGCATGATCCAGGACTCTGCCAGAAGGGCCTTGTTTGGAGGTTGCACTCTGCCCCGCACGAAGACTGCGCCTGCTGACATAGGACACTCCACAACCTCTTCGGTGTAGCCCGGTCACATGTCCCCACAGGCTGCGCCATGGCTAAACTGCAGGGGCATAGGGAAAGGCTAGAACTTTGCTGATTGATTGGGAATTGAGACTCGGACCTGCAGAAGGCACATATTCTGAACAGCGCCTGGCACCTGAATCTGCTACGTGGCACCAATCCCTCTTCCTGAAGGCAGCTCTTGTGGTTGATGGTTCATGTGAAATGTGTTCTCTGTGAGTTAGTGAGGATTTATTGGCACTGCATCGCCCCTTTGACCCACTTAAAATATACATGTATATATATTCTAAATTAACCGGATGGACAAAAGTTCCTACAACGCTAACCACCCAATGCCTGTATAGTATATTACACCTTTGGCGTGGTTAATCCTAGTTGCGATCCGTCAAGCTAGTCTTTCCTCGGGAGACTGCAGATACCTTGCTATCTTGTTCAGTGATGGGAGCTTGGAGTTGGCCTGAGTGGGAAATGTTGGCATGAATTGGCGACAGATATTACACATTATTACTGGCTCTTCGGCTGTATCCAACAGTTCCCCCTCTCGTCACTTCTCTTCACCCCGCACCCCATGTCTGGGTTCCCTGGAATTCTGAGATTGCATGAGTTGGGCGTTCAGTCGTAGCGCATGAGCCGGGTGTTAATCAAGATGGGAATGTGGTTCAGATGTACGGGAATGTCTCTGCCAGTTTCTTGTTTCCGTGCATCCTTCTGGCAATGTTGCAGGTTCCGGGTTCTTATGGCTGAACTCTAGCCCCACCTAAGCTGGTCCCCAAGTTCCATACTGTGATCAACCCATGCAACTGGTCAAAAACCTTGTAACTGGTAGGCTGGCGGCATCCATCTGGGTTTGACTGTCCAGACTGACTGAATTATTGGGCCGTGAATCCTCTCCTTTCCTTGCATTTCCATGGGTGGGCTGTGGACGGAGTCCTTTCCGTCAGCTCAATGCTATGGCAGCACAGCAGAGCTGAGAATATGAGGAGAGGGCATTATTCATACTAACCAGGTCTAAGGGTGGGCCATGTAAATGCTGCCAGGTCATTCCATGCCAAGGCCTGGCTTCTGTGGGGTCCTACGTGCAGGATCTCATTCTAGGAACAGAAGCTCTTATTCCCAGGTGAAGCCAAGACTTCATTCTGGACTCTGCCTTCTATCCACAGAGCGGAATATGGAAGTGGCCCGGCACGACAGCCCTTATACTCCGAAGGATTCCTGCAGAAGACTGGGACCAGCCTGGGTTGCCAGCGGTTCATCTGTGGCCCCCATGATACAGCAGTATTGATTTGAGTAAATACATCACCATTAAGGACAGTATAGCTGCTGCAAACATCTATACATTTATGGATGTTTATGCTCAATTGAATTTGCCATGCTTAAGTATTAAACGCACCGTAATGTACAGTATTCCAGTAAGGAGATATGTGCTCTCTGGACTCAAACCGAGTTGTGATGGAGACAGTTGCTCCTGTCATGAAGCCACCCGAAGCATAAATAGTCAAAAAGGAGGTAGGTATGATGTACCATTTTGATGCTTTTTGACCACATTCCCCAAAGATTGGTGGTCGTATTAAAATAATGTATTACTGGATTTTTGCTGCGGGTGACGCGGCGTTCCGCTGTAGAGGAGTGGGGTCTGTCTGTTGGCGTATGATCGCTGCGCGTTTCCATTTCTACACACCAAAATTGTTTTGTATAGAGGATGGGTAGAAAAGGCATGTTTCTTGTCCATATTAGGCAATCCTAGTAGGGGCACCATGCTGTTGCGCCTTAAATTGCCTTGGAACGCTTGCCCATGGAATACAAACAAGTGATGGACTCAAATAGACATGTACGATGTATGGAGTTAGTCGCCATTTTGACCCCCTCACACTGTCGTCCCCCCACCGCCAGTCAGTATTAGTCTCCGGCTGTCATATTTTGACCTGCTCCGCTTGTGAACAAAACCAGATTCACTCGGTAAAGACTAAAAAAACCTTTATTATTGTATATCAATGGCAACGTTTTCCTTTTAAAAATTCAGTTTCTTATTAAAATCTATATCTCAGATAAAGCCTTCATTCATTATTTCACTTTCATGGGAATACATCTGCCGTCTGTTTTTACCCATGTACAGGTAATTTACAGGTGAGCCATCAAATGAACATCCCTGGTAGATCAAGCAAAGCTGATTATCTCACAGAATTAACTCCTAGGCGAGAGGTGTCCCTTCCAGGAGCACCATTATTTATTACTCCTGGGTGTAAAGCTTTGCTTATGGGAGCAATTGATTCCGGGTCTAGGGTCACTTCTGATGGTTCCTTCAGGGACATCGGTCAGAGACGTGACCAACATTGACCCAGGTAGCAGCCAGGGCTGCAGCTGCACAGTGGCCTCAGATCTATGTGATTATTGCAAAAATACAATAACTGTTTTCTTTTGTTGTTTTTTGCCCCTTATATATGGGGGGAGACCCCACGCAGCCCACCAATACCCCTCCAGCTTTTTTTTATTAACTTACCCCACTCTCCAGATATATATATAGGATAAAATGGGGTTTTCGAAATTCGTATTTGGGGATTCGAAATTATTTAATTCTTTATGTTGGTATGATCCTGTGACCTCGATGTCCCGATGCCCCAACCTGGATTGCTTTCTGCTGCTCCCTGGATTCCCACTTGAGTGTGTGTTTCCCTGTTTTCAAACTCAACTCGCTTTTGCAAGTCTCTTCGCTGTTTAGTAGTAGTAATGTGTTGGGGATGTCTTCTACACCACTGCTCTGACCTGCATAGTCTTTCACTTTGTGGCATTCAAATGGTTAAAATTGTCCAGGCTGAGCCTACAATATTGGGCGCTGGGCTCGGCCATATGAATCATCTAAATGCTACAGTCGCTAGCGGCTGATCGGCATCGATTGCATGCTGTACCACTGTGCAACTATCCCTTCCTTCCCTTTGCTGTGCACACCCAGGCACGTCATTTGGGGGTTGTCGAGGATACCAGCTGCTACCCATGACTCCCCCTCTGCTACCCCTAGAACTGTCCTTTCTACCCTAGGGCCACTGGACAAAGAGGTAGTGCCAAGAGCAGAGATCTGTGATGGACCTGAAAAGGGCGATTGTAAATCCAGCTAAATGTGCCACCGCTTTTTTCACCCGGAATCTAGATCTCGTTAGCTGGAGAAATAACAGGGATTCAGGAAAAACCATGAAGCCGCCATCACTAACAGGTTGGCAGTACATTAAGGAAGAATGTCTGAATGGTTGGGTTCAGAGACAGGGCTGTCTGTGCAGCTCATACCCAGTACATTAGCAACAGGAAGGGTATGGAGATAGGTCTAGCTATTTGAGAATGGGTAAGAGCATCCTGCAGTACTCATGACAGCACAGCACAAACTCAAATCTCATCAGTGTTTCTCATTGTCTGCTTTGACCACCCAGTGAGCCACTGAACTGGGCCTTTGATAAGAGAGGTGTGCCCCAGTGGCTTCTGCCACCAGTCCTGCCTGGACACTGTGTGACCTTACCCAGATTTGCCAGACCTGCATCACAGGCACACTGTAGTGTAGACAGACGCAAGGTGAGATCATTAATTTACGTGAAGTTGCCCTCCGCCTTTGAAGTAAACCATCTGTTGCTTCCTCAAGCCAAACAAAAAGTAAATGTTTGGAAGGATAGCTAAGGGGTAACGCACTTGCTTTGGGAATAAGAGGATGCAGTGCAACATGAGTTCAGTTCCTGTTCCAGTGCTTAGAAAGCTGGAGGAGGATGGCATTAAACAACAGATGAAGGACCAAAGAAAATAATAAAATGGGCCTTTTCTAGGGGGCTGTGTCATCGAGCTGCTGCTGCTGTTTACATTTTAAAATAAAAAGCCCTGCAATTCATGTGACCTGCAACACATCCTTCCCCTCTATATCCCATCTAACAAATACAACTGTGGGTTCCCGAATAAACAAAACCGAAACGTGATGGCTGGAAGGTTTCAAATCATTCATACATATTGGCACAGCTCTGGGCTTCAGGTGTGTGCTTGAGGCTCAATGTTATGGAGGTTGGTACTGGAGACTTAAGATGTTGTACTAGTGACTTACAGATGTTGGGAGAGAGTGCTTGAGACGTAAGAAATTTGAAATGCATTGAATGCAGATATCAGGTGTTTAAGGAGGGTAACAGACTCGCACTGCTGGGGTGTTGAAGGAGGGTGTTGTAGACTTAAGTCGCTAGTTAGCTTGAGGTTGATGGTGTTGGAGAATGCTGGAGACTTAAGTTGCTGGAGGGTGGCACTGTGTAAAGATGAAGGTGTTGGAGCAAGGCTTTGGAGTTGTAAGGTGCTGTAAGGCGGAAGTGGCTGCCAGACATTTAATGCTGCTGATGGAGGGCCCTTAAAGACTTGCAATGGATGAGAGGTGCCCAGGGTGAAAATGGTCGGGGGATATTCAGGCTCCGGGAGACAGTCGGCAGTGGGTTGCTATGCAATGGTTCAAAGTGCACTGTTGACAAGAACATTCCTGCAGGTATTGTCCAAGTGTAAAAACATGAAGTGGTACAGCCTCTGATTGTGTTCTGGTTGGACTTTTGTTGGTCAGTTACTGTTTCCAGTCTGTGGCCAGACACTTGGCAGGCACTGGATGTCTTCCCTTTTGGCTTTAGGCCTCTTCGAGATGCTCAGTCTGTTTACAGTTTAGCCCGAGTGATGTACAGTAGTCCAGGTTTTTGTGATGGACACCTGCTTACATTCACAGTAATTTGGTAATATGGGCCTATACACACACTGATATTAACGCTACATGTGGTGATCCATTGTGAATGAAATGTATATCATATTACAGTGATATCGTAACCATATTTGTCTTGCTGTACTGAGGAACAATGCTATGTGATGCCACTTCATGTTTTGTCAAGGGCTGAAAGGTTGTGTGCCATCACTTCCTGTGATGTCACTTGGGGGTGGGGTCAAATGACATCACTTCATGTGATGCCATCAGAGGTCAAGGGCCATGTGATGTCAATTCTGCTACCCCTAGCAATTTGGTGAAATGGCGTCCTTGTCAACACCTACAAGTTACTGTGATGAACAGTTGGCAAAGGACCCTCTTTAGCCACCTGAAATTCAAGCCCTTTCTATGGGCTATGCTAACTAGCACTCAGAAGTGAGGAGTGGTTCCCCTGCTTCCATAAACATAAAAAGAGGACCATCTGCCGTAGTCACCACTAAGGTTATCCCCCTTAAATAGTCCCCTGTGTGTGCCGGGACAACCAGTAAAGTAACAATGTATAATGTGCTTGTTTCTGGATAAAGGGTTCTTCTGTATCTTGTAGGTAATGCTAGTTCTCCTTTAACTGGTACAAAGATGGACTAGTCCATTGTTTTTGGAGCCCATGTCTGTCTGTTAGTCAGAAGATGCAGCTCATGACAAGCTTTTATAGCGAAGATGAGGAAGGAACCTGTGCAATACTGAAAGCTAATGGACGCTTCAGTACCTGTACTCACTGCCTCCAACATACCCAGCTTTTACAAGCCCTTTATTATTTTTCTGAAACCATTTTCAAGTCCTGCTTTGATTAGCCATTCTCCAATTGGTGCCCTTTTGCGCAAGATGGAGAAAGCTCTGTGCTGCAGAGGATCACCATGATTAGGAGGCTGCTTGTCTTTCTTTTGGCTACATTAGAGCAGCAGCCTCTCTCTTTGAACCAGACTCTCTGTGCCACCCTGCAGTGTGCCACAAGTGTTTGTCTCACATGAGGCATTCTGGCAGAAAAGGTTTTGCGCTTGTTTGGGCACCAGGCCTAAGAAGGGCAAGACATTCTCAATTTCTTTCCCCACCCATGCAAAAAACAGTGTCTTCCCCTAAAGACTGACGCTCTTGCTGGTCAACCTGAGTCTGTGATAATCAGGGGAAATTGTTATTAAAATATTCCAGCTGGCTGTAACAAATGTGACACTTGGAACAATGTTAATTTCTGCGTAAATTTTGATTTGATACAAGACCTGAAAAAATACTACCTGGATATAAACTATAAGTAATACATCCAATTGATTAAAATGTCATGAAGGACATATTACTCTTGAAGCCTTCTGATCTTGAGAGGTTGTTATAGTAAGAAAAAGTATGGGGAACACCAGAAAGGGAACAAATACCCCCGCTTCCTATACAAAGCCAAATGGCACATCAAATAATTTCCTAATAATTCTTAAAATGGCCTCATCACATAATACTTTTCTGCCTAATGTTCTCCTAGTAAAACTCTTCCAGGTTTATTTTGTATCCAGAAGCTGTGCATACCATGCCGGTGGGATAGGATATTTAGAACTCTGCAGACCTATTGCTTAGGTGATCAGAATATATGTTTTTTTTAAACAAGGGTGTGCAAAATATCTGTAGACTGTGATTCTTCCTAGCGAGCGCCAAAGACCCCGGAAAGGTTACCCAGCTTGAGTCTTATCTCCAGCCTTAAACTTAGTCTGTATCATGAAACACCAAAATGCCTACTATTAAGCACAACGTAAAGACATATGCATAAACTCTGCGGCAGATGGCTCAAAGCAGGGACAAAATGATTGATGGTTAGAGTAAATGCGATACAGCCTTTAAGGGTATATTAATAACCGAATACGGTGTCTGATAACATAGTCGGATAGTACACACACATTTCAGTTGAAAGCCAAATTCTTTTTTCAGGTCTTCTAGTTAGTCCAAGTTGGGGAAATATGGATTCCCTCTTGCTAAGGCCCTGAAAATTCACTTCTAAAAATCCGGAAAAATAAATTTAAATGATTCCCTGCCCAATTATATCTTTCTATAACAGCAGGTCCGAGATCTGTGATAAACTGATAATGTTCTTGTTAAAAAAAAAAGTCCTTATTTGAAGATACTTAAAAAATGTATGTTCCTATTTGACCTGAATCTCCTGACTCGAAGCTGAAAAGAAAATACAGTCCTCTGGGTCAGAGTGATGACCCACCAGTCAGCAGCTGGGTTAATGCCCAGGCTTTGACTGCTCCATCTAAATAGATTCCTGGAAGCCCGGGATTATACCATACTCTGGTATTATACCGAAGTCAAGGGTATGCCGAACACCCAACGCATCAGAGCCCAATTCTGATCAAACACCTCTAGGATGTTCAGGCATAACCTCTTGAAGTACCCTGGGTTGTGGTGTTAATTGTGCTCTACATATCATAATAAGGAATAGCTTTTGAGCAGGGTTCCCAGAAAAATAATCCATTTATCCTGTCCACTGAAGAAGCCCAATTATAAAACTGGAAGTTGGGGAGAAAAAGATGATAATCAGGTGAAGGCCCAAAAATACCAGAGTTCAAGAAGGTGATGGGCTTGAGGTCCAAGTGTCATGATCCTTCTCTGTGGTGTGCTGCGGTCCTGGGAAAAGGCTGAGATAGTTTTGGGATGGTGGCCATTTGCCGTCTTTGCAGCAGTAGCAACAACAGTAAGATCAGTCTTTTGTGGGGTTTGTAGCTCAGGAAGTCCTAGTTTGTAACTATGGGAGGAAGGAACTTTGGAGACTTGCCCCGCTCCCCTGATTGATAAATGGGTATCGTGTTCCCCTGGCACTTTGATAATTTGGCTGTTTTGGGCCCTGGTGAACTTGGGCAGATAGAACGTTATCCATCCTGAAAAATAAAAATAACATCTTTGCTCCTGGTCCACCTCAGATTTGAAAATGTTGTGCCTTCTGCATTTTCCAGCGAGACCAGAGTATCCAATGTGCATCCACCCCTGAAGTATTTTTTTAGGTGCACTGAAAAAAGAAAATTGTGTTTTGCAAAACTCATTACAGAATGCCAACACAATGTTTGCCCCTTGTCCCCACTCGACCTGAGAAGAGGAAGTCAGCAGAAAATGGAAAATTGCACCCACTGCTGCCCAACTTGGAATGGAACTCGGCCAGAGTGGCGATCTAAGTAAGATCTCAGTCCTGCCCTATTATAATCCAACTGAGCGAGTAATGTCATTACTTGTCTTTAACTCCCCTCGATCCACACCAATCTGAAGTAGCTGTAGCTCTTTCCAATGCTCCTCATAGTGCAGCATTTAGCAGTGGCGGTTTGCCCAATTAGAGAGACCGATGTATATTACTGCTGGAGTACTCCTTTTGCTGCCTGCCCCAGAGTTTGTCCTGGGCCAAGACGAATGCCGTAGTTCACAATTTTTTATTAAGAGATTTGTTAGAAACTCGGCCAATTTATACAAAAATGAGACCTTCCTAAACCAAACAAAGATCGGGAGGGCTCTCTCTAATTCGGATCGGTCCCTTTTCCTGCAGAGACCCTGCTTCTGTCCAATGTCTCTTCTGCTGTTTGTAGGTTGCTAGGCCTTCCTAGCTTCTGACTCAATTCTAATTGTTCTTTTATGACACACTCAATACCAACAAGTGGTTTCTAAGCATGGGGTTGGATTTTGAACCTGCGTTGCTCTGCGTTGTCTTGCTTCCAAGACAAACACGTTGCCCCTGAGCTATCCTTACTCCCATTTGTTCTGTTGAAGAGGGGCTGTCTCCCCCATTCCTAGGTTTGAGGGTGACCCAAAATTTTCTTCTCTATTGGATCTAGATGCAGGCTTTCTGGGGTACCCTACCACAATATTCAGTTGGGTGTTTAGTCTTTTAAGTAGACTGGCAAGCGGATGCAGTCGTCAAGGAGAGCCTGGAGAGGGTTCCCTTGGTTTTGGCCTAGTTAGGACTTTCCCCTGAGTTACTTTGCTGTCACCTCTCTGGACTAGCAGTACTCTCCCCAACCCTCTCTCTTCCCCCCCCTCATTGTCTGGTCCTGCGTAGGTCCAACCAGGCCAGTCGGAAACCTCTTGCTCTGGCTAACTACCAGGCTTCTTTCCATCTCCACCTTGGTTCCTCCTTCGCTACCTGATTATGCCCTGTCTTCCTCTTCTCAAATTGTTACCACTGGTCTGTCCCGGTTTCCTCACCCACTGCTGCCACCACCAACCCTCCTGCTCCTTAGGGCTCTACCTTCTCCATTGCCCCCTGAATAATACCCTTCCAACTGCCTCTATTGACTCTCTTCACTATTACCTCTACTTTGTGATATTCCTTCCTCTACCTACTCCATGTCTTCTCCTGATGTTACCTCCTCTGCATCACTTCCAGCTTCTGATGGTATCACCTCCCCCTTCAGTATACGGTTCACCCTGCCCACTTGCAGTCTGATTCCGACCATCTACTGCTGACTTCCACTCCTTGTCTCCTAATGTTATCACCTCCTCCTGTAACAACCCTCCATTCTGAAGTAACCACCTCCCTTACCTTCATAACTCCCACCACCTCCTCCTGTCCACACCTTACCTCTGTTACCACTGGCATCACATCCTCATGTTCACACTTCCCCCTCCAATGTTAATATTCCATTCTTCACCCACTTAGCTGTCACTGCTCCGCTCTCCTTCTCCTCAGCCAGTGTGCCGTCCATGCTCCCCAGTCTCTAGTCTTGTCCAGGCGTGAGTATCCTGGTCTTGCAACCCACGCTGAACATCTGGGGCTGGGGGCTTGTATACTGTGTTCTCTCCACCCCCCTAGGTGGGGCTTTCAGTCGCAGTCTGCACCTGCGTCTTGTACGTGGCTGAGGGCTTGGATTGGTTGCTGTCCCCGAGTCCACCTGCAGCTGCCTTGGGAGACTAGACAGAACCTAAAGTTGGCATGTCCACTATGTTGAATTTTAGTTTTCCCTATCTCACCTTTCCTGATTTAATTTAATTTTGAAACGTATAACACGCATACCCCATAGGGGTCTGAGCAGAGTCTGCATCTAGGCGCAGGGGAGAAAGTCAACTTCCTGGAATTGCCTGTGATGATCTGAGATGTCCTGTGCTCCCAGTGTGTGAATGAGGTGCTGGAGTTACCCCGGGGAAGCTTTGCAAGCAGTTTGTGTTTGTTTGCACCTTGTGCATGCAGTGAAAAGGAAACATGTTATTCGTGGCGTTCGCGTCTCTCGCTGGGGAACAATGCTTCTATAACTTTGCTGTCCACAGTGAATTCTCTGAATTTTGAAAGTTGCAGATTGGTAACATTGTATCCGTGGAGCAGTCGAGTTCACCACAGGCCACGCTTTGATGTGTGGTGTGAAGCTGGAACTGTATCTGCGCACGCTACTTCCACCAAGGGAAGGGGACTGTTTTTCCTTAAAGGGAAAGGTGTTATTTTCAATGCTGGAGCTTTGGATCTGCTCGGAGGCTAGATGGCGTCATCGACATAAGACTGAGAGAATGGTAAGATTGGGCAGAAAGGGGCAAGGGAAATATGGTGCCGGAAATAGCTGTGCAATTCGAGAAAATCTGACCGATTCAGAGAAAGGGACCATCAATGGTGTGGCGCGAGATGGAGCCAGATGGAGCACCTTTTTGCACAAATCTTTTTTTATTGCTGTAGTAATTTATCAAATTGCATTGTAATTTATCAAATTGCATTGACATTTGTGTTGAACTCCAATCCTAATTTCTTTTACCGTTTTTTTGGATGGTTTTCGTTTCTTCTACATATTTGACCTATTAGACCTTGTAACTGTACATCCTTTCCTTTTGCAGTGTTCATTGCACCCCTCATACTAAGAGCAGGATTGTAGTCTTGCTTGAGAGTGTTTTCTTCTCTTGTATGCATTCTATTTCCCAGCATCCCGCCCGATGACGCCCAGCTCCTGCGTCGCACTTAGAAGGCACATAGTTCCTAAAACATGGCGCTTGTTCATGTGTTTGGCATCGGCCTGAATGCCCGTTTTCAACGCTCTCCAGGTTTTTTGATCCGGGTGACAAACTTTTGTTTACTAGCCCTACAGCCCCACCTTTGGCTGAAAGGTTCGATAATGAGACACGTTCCGCTTCCAACAAGTGTTTTTAAGATGCCCGTTCAAAATCTAATCACCCACTGAACCCAGGCAACAATAAGTGCCACGTAGAAGGTATCAACAAACTGGTTTCCCGCGCTTCTGACCAGATAAACCCCTCCAGCTATTCCCTTAAGCCACTGTCACAGATGATGCAAGGAACACTCCAGCTCCCAGAGGCGGTTCAGGGTTTTTATGGAAAACTCAGTGGGCCTCATGGCTGTCCCTGCCGCTCTCTTCTCAAAGCACCGCCCCCCTAGCCCAAACGTCCTTAGCCCCAGGTTAGGATGTAGCCATTGTCTCTCCCTATGTATGCTAATTGCTAAAAGAACTGAGATGTTACCCCTTGGCCTTATCTCACTTGACTCCCTCAGGGACTGCCTAACTTTCCCTACTCTAGCCAGTGGTTAGTGCTCTACCCGGATAGAGAATTGTTTCTTACAGATACCCTATTTGACTCAGGCTTTTTCTACCATGCACAATCTCGCTCGTGGACTCTATCCTTTCTTGTCACTCCCCCTCCACTTTCTGACCCTTCGTCTCTCACTTGCTGCCACCCTTTGATGTTACTACCTATTCTCAGCTGTCCCTCTTCTGTCCTCCTCCACTCCCATTCCCTCATTCATACCACTACTCCCTCCTCCACATTAGTACTCTTTCCCCGGCACCACTACTCCCTCTTCTACACTACTGCTCCCTCCTCCACACTAATACACTACTACTCCCTCTACTCACTCTTCCACTCTAATACTCCCTCCTCCACACTATTACTACTAGGACACCCTCCTTCCACTCGGAACCATACACTTCACAGTCACTCTTTACACTAACTCTCCTAACCACGCTTGCCACACTAACGCACACACTTACACTGCTGTCCTACTTTCACTCACTAGCCAATACCTCACCATCCCTTTTGATTACCTCCGCATTCTTCTGCTGTTCCTTCCTTCTTTCCATATATTTTACACCAAAGGAAGGAACACGAATAGCTCTCTATATAAAACAATGAGTGTACCCTCAGATATCAGTATCTTCAACCACTAAACAAATATGGGCTGCGTACTGAGTACACAGTACACAGCCCATATTTGTTTAGTGGTTGCTTGAAGATACTGATATCTGAGGGTACACTCATTGTTTTATATAGAGAGCTGTTCGTGTTCCTTCCTTTGGTTTAAAATATATATTATATCCTCAATTGGTAGGAGGGAGTATCACCTTAGTGTGGGGCAACCCTTGAATGATAGAATCTGAATCCTTCCTTCTTTCCTCCTGCTGGTCATTTGGTCCTCCACCTCCTCTGACCTTGCCGAACAACCCACACTTCCTGCTTCTTGTGGTGTCCTTCTATTCCCCTCACTTTCCCTACATTGGTTCTGTGTCCCTAGCATATATCTCCTTGCCTTTCCCACCCTGGTGTGCTAAAGAAACCAAAAGCTATAAGTAGTGGGTTAAGCCCCACCCATTTCCTCAACACATGCTCGCAGCGGAACAATGATGGCGGTCCAGGAAAGCAATTGTTCATGTTTGTGTTCAGGGGACCTGTTCCAGGTGGCCCCAAGGCGGCCCCAAGGTAAGCCCCACATCGGATTGGTTCATGCTCCCCCATAACAGTCGCTGGTGGACTAGGGCACACACTAACCGGTGTGTCTGTTTGCAGTTGTTACTCAGCAACACCATGTAGTTCCTCTGCCTGCCGCGTAGGAACACTGCACCAGCTCACCTCTCTCTACCCGCTAGTGTTCCTTTCTCAGTGTCAGTACACAGAAGACTGGGGTTTTGGTTGCTGGTGATCGGGTCTTCATAGCTGATGAAGAGCTCTGGAAAAACAGCTCTCCCTGTGAAGTTTCTTACTGCTTCCAGGTGATGTAGCTCCAGAACATACAATAGAACACTGGAAAGTATCTTTTGTGGGAGGCATGGCATGAGTTACAGGTGGACTGCTCAAAAATAAGCTGGCTCATGCGGAGGGGGCAGGAATTGGGGCCCTCTCATCTGCCACTGTTCACCTCACCTCAGGGGTCAGACTGGCTCTGGATCTCTCCCTAGTAGGCCAGCCACCCCCAGCTGAGAAGGGGTTCCCATCCGCTCTTGAAAAGGCCAGGTTACTGGCCTGGTCACACTATAAAGCCTTAGTAATGCTTTGATTAATGCCCGCTCCGCAGCAGCTAGTGCATTTCTCGTTCTCATTGCCTTTCTTATTATACAGGAAGGTTTCCATTTTTTTATGACTGAAACTTGGCTAAATGATGCTGGTCTTCCTATTCTTTGTAATTTGGTTCCCGAGAGCTACTCGGGTATGTTTTGGCACAGACAGTAAGAAAGAGGATGGGGCCTAGCAGTAGTTTTCAAAAAAGCCTTTCATCATGATGGTCACCCCATTGGTGATTGTCAGGAAACCAAAGCAGTAGTTAAGGCATGAAACCTCCCCATCTCAAACTCCTGTAGCATCACTCTCCTACTTATTCATCGTCTGCCTGACCTTTGACTTTTTCTTAGATCATTTCAATCAATGGCTGGGATTGCTGGGACTCTAATCCCTGTATATGCATATCGTGTGCGATTTTTATATTTTGGGCCAATTGCCCCAGCAGGGCCAAATCCTCACTTCTTTTTGACATTTTACCTAACCAGAACATTACCCTGCTGACAAATACCACTCACTTCTGAATGAAGACAATTCTGATCATGTTCCCTTTTGGGGCCCTTGGCCTAATTCTTATAACCACTTTTCCTGTGTCCTGGCCGAACTATCTTGTCAGCCTTGTTTCGATACATCGCCCTAAAAGAATGCCAGTAAAAGGGAATAGGCACATGGGCTGCTCCTGCACTAGCAAAATGTATTTCTAAACAATGGGCAGAACTTCAGAATTCTATTCTCCCCAACTCCAAGATAAACTCTCCTATCTGGATATATTTTTGGAAAGAAGTTCTTTTGTCAAGACCAGCAATGATATTGCATCGTTTCAGGAGGTGACACCAAAAAAAACACCACCTGGTTCTCTTCAGATCATGTTAGACAAAAATTGATTTGCTGCCTGTTAGAATCATAATGGCATGAATCGTTGTGTTTCGCTGATCTCAAGCACCTAAAATCATCTCTAAAGTTTTATTTACAACCAAATAAATTTTTACTAACAAAAAAGATGCCTTATGTCTGAAATTTCAGTTCACCTCGAACAAAGCTCTACAACTTTTTCGGTTGTGCAGAACTTCTTCCTCCTTCCTGCTGCCCCGGGGAATGTCTACCTGCAGAACAGCTTTTGAGAGTCTTTGAATCCGTTCTCATCATTAAACCCAACACTATTCAATCTGAAATAGTGAGTGGTCTAGGACGCCTGACTCTGGCCTGCTACACTTCTACTCAGTTAAGTCCTGAAGGTTTGGGTTTCTTCCGATGGGCATCAGTGAAATGTTGCCACTTCTCATCTTCTTGCACCCCACATGCTGTTGCTGGAAGGTCTGCCATCCCTTGCTGGCAAACACCATGGCATGATTATTGAACCTCTTGTCAAGCTCTTAATAAATCTTTCTCTGAAGGATCGGTGGGCTCTTGCTGTTTGGCATAGCAGTTTTGTCCCCCCTCTGGAAGAAACCTACTTTGAACCCACTACATTTTAACGTACTAAGACCCATTGTTGGACTCCCCTGGCCCACGAAGCAGCTGGAGAAAATGGCTTTCATCCACCTCTAGGATTTTATTGAGGAAGAGGTGATTTTATACATTTTTCATTCTTGTCTCAACCCAGGGACTGCTCCGGTGTCAGTTTGGGATGGCATCCTGCAGGCGGATAATGGAGGAAAGCTATCACTTTAAGCGATTTTGGACTTATCAGCATCTTCGACAAAGTTGATCTGTAACCTTCTTATAGATGGTCTGTTTTCCATTGCCCGTGTCTCGGACTAGCCTAAATTGGTTATTTTTTTTTTAAATTCTTTTTTTTATTCAGCATTTGGTTTTACATTTGAAAACCTTCAGCTTATAACAACAAATACAATTCATTTGAATTAAAAACAATAGTAAAATGAAAGAAGCAAGTTAAAAGTTGAAAGGAAAAAGCAGACCACTAAGGAAGCAGAAAAAGACCCTGACATTAAAAGAACTTCTCGAGACTTGAGTTACGGTGGGCCACCAAGGTCAAGCGCAACATCTGGCTTTCTATCTGATAAAGCCGGTACTTCTGTCCACACTAATACCTATTTCGATTATTCCAGCACAGCTAAAGTCCGAGAAGTACTTTCACCTTGGAGGATTGCTGAGCACCAGTCCTCTAGTGAACTTCTGAAAGCATTTACCCAACCATCTGTTTCTCTGTAGACTTAGGTTAGGGCAAACCATGATCAGATGATGCAGTCTCCTTTTGCCCTTTTTCACCATCTACGTGTGTAGTCTCTCAAGTCTTTGTCTTTTATTACTTGCAAGACTTCTTTAGTGGGCATCAAATTCATTGAGGTCTCATAAACTCAGGTCTCCGTGCACTACATGGGAATTCTTTCAGATTTTGCTGAGGGTTTCCTCTTGCCTTGGAGGCCGGGTCTTTCTGTCCATATAGTTTTAAAGAGCGAACGTTATCTCTGGTGTAAATGCAGTCTAAATCCAGAAGTTTATTTTTTTATTTTTACATGATTTGTCATTAGGCTTGCTTCTGAAGAACTCAATTCGGCAACAACATTCAGACAATTTTTCCAAGTTTTTAGTACATGGTCCAAATCTCCTTGAAGAGTGTGGTACAGAACACTAAAACTGCCCTACAAGTTGTTTCAGAGGCATTTGCGGAAGAAGGTCAGAGTTTTCCATTGCACAGTTGCAAGTAGAGAGTTCAACCCCAGTTCTTCTCGTATTAGGTCGATTAGGGAGACCAGGAGGAAGAGCCAACACCTGTCTACAGTAAATCCCTTCCAATTTTGGCCATATTTCCTTAGGGAGGAGAAATGAGGCTTCAGAGCCATATGTTATAATGGGTACGACCTTCATCTTATAAAAGTCGATCAACGGCTTTAATGTGAATTTGCCAAATTGTTTAGCAATTATTCTACCCTGCGGGGTGAGGTTTCTCATCTTTATTTTTAAGCTGGTCTCCAGTGGTGCCTCTATAATGCTGTTGTTGATGAAAACCCCAAGTGACTTCCATGATTTTTTCTCCTTTAAAAAACCACACTTTTCCAGTCGGCTTATGTACAGTTTAAACTGATTAAACATAGTTGGTGCCAATCTGCAGCCTTGTTTTAGGCCTATTGTTGTTAATATGGGGCCAGTAAGGTTACCTGATTTAGCCAGTCTGACCCGCATGCTGGTGTTCAAATGCGGGACCATCGATGCTTCTCTCAGGTCATCTGGACAGTTCCATTTCTTTAACTTCTCCCACTATTTAGGTCTCTCAATCACATCAAAAGCTTGGGCAAGATCTATGGAAGCCAAATGCACTTTCCTCTTTGGTTTGGATTTGACAGTGGCCTTGATGTGGTTAAACAAGAATAGGTTTAGGGCAGTACCTATGCCCTTCTCGAAACCTGCTTGCCATTTATCAAAGTGACCAGAGCTCTTTCTCCAGGTGTTAAATGCTCTCAAGATCAAGACACCAAAGATCTTGCCCATTACGTCAAGAAGGGCGATAGGTCTATAATTAGATGGTTCTGACCTATCACCCTTATTGAATAGGGGCACTACGATTGAGGTGCTCCAAGATGCTGGAATATTTTATGTTCTCTTTATTTCCTTGAACAGGTTGGACATAACCTCGGTCCAACCATCAAGGTCTTTTAGCTTACAATTTATCAAGCCGTCAGGCCATGGGGCTCTCAAATTGCTTGCTGATAAGATCATGTCCTTAATTTCTGACTTTTCTGTTGAAAATGACCAGGCAGTGTTGGTGAAGAGAGGCTCGGAACCCGTAGCTTTATCTGATTTGAACAATGTTTCAAAATGCTTTTACACCATTCATCAATACAGAGTTCTGTGGTGCGTTTAGATTGTTTAGAATCTTCAAGATTCCCATGGTGTTTTTAGTAGCAACTAATCGTTAAAAAAAAGAAATCGCCATCTTGTTGATGTAAGAGCCAATTGTGATTTATTTAGCCAGTTCTTATACTGTTGCTTCAATTTCTTAGTTGTTCTCTGATCCTAGCATTCCTTCTTGGCTATTATTAGCTTGATCTTAGAGTTTTTTTCCCTAATAATGTGTCATGGCCACAGGACAAGGGCCACTATCTTTATCATCTAAAGGGTTCAAATGGACTCAGTCCTGGCACCTTTGGCGCCAGGCTCATGAGAAAGTGTGCGCTGCACACTTTGTGTCTGGGGCACGTGCATCCAGGCCGGCCGTGGCCATTAGGAAACATTGGGGAGCACATGCAGCAGTCTCTGGGAGTGGCAAGGTGGAGCCACAAGGCGGGGCCAAAGGGGAGTGGCTGGGACCAGGCTATTTAAGCCAGCCCCACCTGCATGCAAGCGATTTGCTTTAGTCTGCTTTCTGCAGCGTAACGCTTACCGCCGCCTGAAGCGCTCATACCTGTTTCCAGCTCATCGTCTCAACATGCATCTCTCCAAGTTCCAGTACATCAATTTCAACGCGCACCTTACCTGACTCCAGCCACACCACCGCTTGAAGTGCAACTTACCTAACTCCAACACTTCATCTTAGTGCGCACCTTACCTGCTTCCAGCAATACCATTGCTCGACGCGCAGCCTACCTGACTCCAGCAACACCATCTCCGGACGCGCATCTTACCTGTCTCCTGCAATCCCATCGCCGGCAGTGCATCGCATCTTACCTGATTCCCATTGTCATTGGAGTCGGGGCGCATCCTCACCTGTTCCGGATGTTTAGCTACGCGGGCGCTCTTCTTCTCGCCCAGCATCCTCACGTATCCATCCATCCAGTAATCGCTGGCAGGTCTTCGGATAGCCGCTTCCCGTCTGACGCCGCCAGGCCATCCCTGCAAGACAAAAGGACACACAAGGTTAGAGACTGCATAAATATCTTACGCTTGGCCGTGCAACACATAAGCCTTGCGTTCGACCTTGAAAACCAATTTACCTTCTAATTTGGAGCTCTGCAATTCCCTCTGGCACCATTTGGACTCACTCCCAACAATGCGACTCCGCGTGGCCATCTTCACACCTATTGAGGAGAGCAAAGACATTAAAAGGGTTATGGACAATAATCACGGGAAAAAGACTTTGCAAAAGGGTACAGACAATAATCATTGTTAAGAACACTTGCCTTCAAAGTGGTATGGTCACAGCCGGTCTGGGCCGCCACACACACGGACCAGTGAAGCAACTAGGTCCATCAGAGGTGCCCCTCCTGATGAGAAGCAGGACGGGGAGCTCATCCTCACAAGAAAACAGGTGAGGCTATATGGGTAAACGCATGCTCACCTCATTCTGGAACGAAGGGTTCGAGGGAAAATCCAATCCAACCACAGCATTCTCACTGCCTCTCGTATTCTCTATGGGGCAGTGCCAGCAACCAGAGCAGCCCACACTTCAGCAGCTGGGGAAGGAGTCTGATCCAGGGGAGCCAAGTCCAGGGAGGGCTCCAACCATGCCCCAACGTCCCCACAGAGACCAGGTGAGCGTAACATAAGGTCCATGTCAAATACATGGTTATTTTAACGCTACGTTACATGGGGCCCCTAGACACTTCTTTGAAAACCTCCAGCCTGCAATTTCCTTGGTCTTGGTTCTCAACTCCATTTCCGATTCTGATTCTGTTGCCCCCCGGTTGAGCATATAGGTCTAAAGTTACTTTATTCCGAGTCATGTAGGTCCAGTTACCAATAGTTGTAGTCAGTATCTTGTGATCACTATTAACCGAGGTGTGAATCGTGAGGTCTATCAGGTTCCCAAACAGGTTTTCTGAAGCAAACAGGTAATCGAGGATTTGTTGTTCTAATCCCCTTTTCCAGGTGGGGCTAGCTGGAATGTCCCTGTAAGTGGCCATTAACATATGGATGTTTCTTTCCTCCATCTCTTCTCTCCAGATTAACCCTCTAGCGACTTGTGCCGAGGAATTTGTGAGTCGGTTGGATATTATTTTAGCTTCTTCGTCAAAGCAGTGGATGTTTAGGTCACCACAGATCATGATTTCAAATTCTTCGTCCTTGATTGCCACCGGATTCCAGTAAAGGTTGATAAGAAGCTTGTTCCTCAACTGTTTATGTTCTTTTATGCCAGTTTCAATGAGAAGGGCTTGAATCCAGGGTGAAGGGCACAATTCTTTAACCACTCTGGATTTTATGTTTTTTAAGGCGATTAACAGGCCAACCATAGGTCGCCCCTTATCCGCCTTTACTGCCGGATTAATGTACACCTCATAGCCTTCTAATAAAGGAGTTTTAAGCAACCACGTCTCTTGAAGACATATTATTTCATAATAGTCAAATTGCAAATCGCCTGCACAAAAGAGGTGGGAAAAACCTTGCATGTTCCAAGATGCTAGAAAGACGTGCTTGCTCAGGCCGTCTCCTGATTTTCAACTCTCGATGTTACTAGCTATGAGGTAATTTGTCCTCCATTCAATACTCCTGCCAGCCATGACCAATTCTCACTTTGTTCTGGTTTCTTCCCCTCTTGGCCTGACCTTTGTTTTATGTCGTACTTCACAGTTGTGTTTTGCACAGTTCTTCTTAAACATTTTTTACCATAGATGGCGCCATTGTCGCCACGACCCACTTCTTCTTGACAAATATGAGTCACCAGAAATCGTCCGTATTTTTTTGGCATTTTCTCTGACCGTCTTAAATTCTCGTTAACTTTTTCTCCTTGTAATTCAACTTTATCATAATCAAACAGCTTGAATCCCTTAGGCAGTAGTTTGCCAGCGGCTTCCATAATCATATTTATTTTTTTCCTTGGAAGCAACGTAAATGATTGCTTAGTCCAAGTTCTCTTCCTCCGGGAATTCGATCATGTGGAAGTCTCTAGTAGCGGTGTTCCTTAATCTCGGAATACAATGCATCAGATGCAATATATTTGCTCGATTTAACACCAGGTCATCTTCTCTCCCATGCACGTTTTCTAACAGTAAACGATAAGTACTGTTTTCATTAGATTTTTGAAAGATGTGATCTTTTTGCGCTGAACTTTGACTTCTATTAAACGGTTTCTCCTCCCCCTTACATCTGTTATGGAGTTTATGGATATTAGCTCTTTTCTCATCCATTGTTAAGAAAACAGAAGTTTTTGTTTTTAGAGCAACAAATTTTGAGGGAAGATCACCCTCTTCCGTATCAGTATCACTCTGAAAGATCAAACTCTGTTGACCTCTTAATATTAAATGAACACATTTTGAGGGCCGAACCTCATCTTCTGAGTCCGATTCCTGATCTACATTCTTCGTTATAGTGACTGGAGGCTGCTGTTGTTTACGTGCCTTGCCATGTTTCTGGACCTTAGGGGATTTGAAAATAACTGTTATTTCTACAAAGGGGGCTATTAGTTCTTCTTCCTCTGATTTTTTTTATCTAGGTTATTCGTTTTACTAGTTCAGCATTCCCATGCACTTGAGGAAGATCACGTTTTGGGTTTATTATTTGCTTTTCTGTCCGATCTGGTGTAAGACAAGCCTCATTCCACGATTCATCATCATGGTCCATCATGATCTGTATATGAATGATCTTTTCTTGATATTGACAGTCTTTCCCTTCCGTCTCTGTATCTGAGTCCTCACCCTCTGTTATCGTGTATGTAGATAAGTTCAAGAATGATTGTCATTGGTGATTTCCTGTTGTGATTCCTTCTGTTTGAGAGAACCTCCCCCTTGTTTACCAAGTTGTCGTTCTTTGCTAGGAGGAAGTTCAATCAGAGAGGACCCACATCCGGACTCCTTAGTCTCAACCATTCTAGACTCTTTTCCTGTGGTCTTAACAAAATGAAGATGCTTCTCATTAGTTTTAATTCTATTCAATGAATCAACTATGGTAGTCTGGAGTTCTTGTTGTTTTTCTTTTTGTTTTGTTAATGCTGCTTTTAAAAGCTTTCTTTCGGAGATTTGTAATTTTTGTTCAGAGCCATTCAATTTCATAAAAATATTGTGTTTTTCTTTTCTTTAAGGGACTCTGATCTGGTTCATCAATATCACTTGAGCCGTTTTCCTTTTACTGCTGTTAATTAGCGGGATGGTCTAGCTTTCTTTCTCTTCCGCGTCTTCTTCAGAGCCAGTAGATGTTGTTACTGTGACGGTGGATTTATTAGTCCTGTTTTCACTCTGGTCGAAGCCACCTTCTCACCCTCCTTTATTATTCCATGTTTTCTAGATTGATGGTTCTCTTGTAGGCCAATGTTCTCTTTGGCGACTGGATCCGATTTGTCTTTGGTCTTGTTTTCTTTATTTGTAGGGGCTTCGACGTAGGCAACTCTGTTGCTGCTTCTGTAACACCTCTCAAGGCTTTATCCAGATAGTGGGCTGTTTGGTCGACTTTCTCCGTATCAGCTTTCCTTTTATTTTTTTCCTGTACGACAGAATCAATTATGTTGTGCAACATTTTGAAAATCTGTTCATTTTTTTTTCCAGATTTCATTGAATGGCAGTCACAAAGCCCTCGATGAATATCAGTTTAGTATGTAACATTGCTATTAAAGTAGACTGGTCCCTTACTCGATCATTGAGTGATTAATGAAGCTTCATACATGGTGTTAATGTTAGTTAATATGGCAATTAGTTCTTTATTTATTGCAGAATTTTTGTTATTTGGAAAATCCTCCATACTCTTTGAATCCAATTTGGCCAATCTTACTTCATCCACAATGGGTAGATCTGCCAGATGTTTTCTATTTGACTCACTCTCAGGTTGCCCTTGCAGGATTGTGGGCATCCGGTTAAGGTTGCCAGCGGAATCCTATAGGCCCGTCCGTGATATCTGCATGTTTGTCAGCTTGTTGTTCATGCTTTTCATCACGTGGGGCATCTAGTCCCCTTGCTCATGCTGAGGTTGCAGTGTATTAGATATGTTCAGAGGGCCTCTAGACGGTAAAGCCTTAGGGTCTCCGAGCTGACCGTTCTCCATGTTAGTGCTTGATTCATGATCTGATTTCCAGAAGAAAAATCGTTTTGATAACAGCATATCAGAGGTTAGTGAGGTGGGTTTCCAAGGCGTCCTGCACACTTTTGTAGCGGGGGATCTCGTGCTGAGATTTCTTCTCCCAAATTTGAATGAAATTGAAAACAGTACTTTTCAACTAACTCCGAAAACAGGCCCGTTCGATCATGAGGAAATTGGTCATTTACACTCTGTCCTGTTTTCCCACTATCTGTTGTCTTGTCTCTTTATCAGCGCAGCGCTCTGATGCCTGTGGGCTTTCACCGCTATACAAACAAATAAATAAATAAATAAAATAAATACATTTATATTCTTTCGGGGAAGGTACTTCCAAAAAGGAGAGGCACAGCACGTCTGAAGGTCCCCCCCAACCCTAAATTCAGCTTAACTGTTCCAATACATGGAGGAGATAATACAGACATCACCTCAGCGTCCTTAACGGGCGTCCTTCATTTCACTGTGTAGTTGGCTATGTTATTTTCCTTACTAAGTGTCACCACATGACTTTGGTTTGTCATTTTTGTTGGTTTGATAGGCGAGTCTGTTTGAAGGGTGTTTTCAGATGAAGTAGTGGAAGCACCTATCACGCTGATGTCAATTGGGCAATTTTCTGAACCCGCGACCCAGCCTTTAACCCCAGTCAAATCCCCTGCAGGCGTGTCCCCCCTGGGATCTTGACGGGATCCAGGATCCAGGTCAGAAACCTCCTGTGAATCTTTGGGGTTATCCTGCTCTATTCCTGGTTGCAGGTCGGGATGTTCCATCATACCTGCTCCCTTTTTAAGCAGGGAGGGTAAAAATGATTATCAGGACTTTTGGATAAGAATATTAAATCCTGTCACTGCTGAAAGGACATGTAAGAATGATCACAGCACCTCTCTGATAAACAGATTAACAGTTTAGCAAGGCACAGTTTAGCACGGGGAAGATTGGAAGGTTGTTAATTGACGCTAATTAGCCCTGATGTAGATAACGCTGTCAGCTTTCAGTATTCGATGTAAGTTATCAAGTGATCGTGGATCAAAGGGACCCCCCGGCGGTCTC
Organism: Ambystoma mexicanum; assembly: GCF_040938575.1. Lineage (NCBI taxonomy): Eukaryota > Metazoa > Chordata > Amphibia > Caudata > Ambystomatidae > Ambystoma > Ambystoma mexicanum. The sequence continues at coordinate 728,290,613 of NC_090925.1, forward strand.
CCGATCACGGATAACAGTAGCCACGCACCCAGCCTCTTACCGGCTCCGAGTCTTGCTCCAGATCTCTGTAATTTATCTCCTCTTTGCTGTTCCTTCTGCAGAATATGGTATGCCCTGGACCGATAACTCTGGTTCAAGAGCAAACACCTACAGCACCTACAGCCCAGAGAAATTGGCAACTCCCCACACTCCTCTCACTCCCCCTCTCCCGCACAGGCACACAGACATAGGAGTGCCCCAAGTCCAACCCGTGCACTGCAGGGGAGGACGGTTGCCACCTCATCTCGTGTCACTTGCCCTTACTGCCTCGTAGCAAATCAGCCGCGAGTGACCCCACAACACTCTGCTGGCAAAGTTCGTAGCTTCCACACAGCAGCAATCAAAAGGAGGATGTAGGCTCCAGGCAAGTCCGGTGTTCACCCCCACTCGTCCACCGATGCTACTCCGCTACACAGCCTGAATCAGAGGAAAGCACCTCAAGGATCATCAGACCGCACTGCCGCACTGACCAGAGCGTGTCCTAGCAACGTCAGCCGTCCGCCGCTTCCGACAATCAGAGATATGTCTTTGTCCGAGCATCATCGGTTCTCTTCCTTGGTTTCTGAAATGGAAGAGGGAGTTAGATGTGGGAACTTCATCTCTCATTGGCTGTAGAGTCTCCCGGCGCTCTCAGCTGTCACCTGTCCATTTCAACATTTACATGCAGCCACTTTTAAAGATGATTCATGAAGCAGGTTTCCCCTTTTACTCGTATGTGGACGATACCCATCTATACACATGCCACCTAACCCAGTGACAACTTCCCCTGTATTAGCTCTGTGCTCTAGCACCTTGAAGTGTCTCTTGTGCTAGATGGGATTACCAATAAAGAACTCGGACCAAATAACTGGACAGACTCAAAGAATATGGCAAAGTATTACTTTATTCTCTTTTTAATATAGCAGTGCAAACTGGCAGACATCGGACTGATGCTTGCACACTCACACACAAACTTGATCGCACAGAGCTTTTGTACCCCAATATGCGTCTTCTATGAGGTCATCCTACATGGCAAACTGTAAAACCTATTGACGGGAGGGATTGGTTAGGGGAACATATCTACTTATAGAATACATTGGGGTTAGTACACCATTGGCTGTCTCTTATCTCTAAGACATGCCTCAAACTACCTCTAAATATGTATAATAGTTATTATAGCTGACAAAATGGCAGCAGATTGGTCTATGCAACATTGTATAGCACGTTGCCCATAAACCTACTGATTGGTTGGCATCCCCACCCAACCTTGGACTTTCGGGCTCGGCTAATAGCACGTAAGCAAAATGAAACGCAGGTGCTTGAGTCACGTCAGATTACAATAAATGTATTATGTTCAAGAGTTGCTTGGAGCATTTCTTTAAGCATTTCTTAAGGCTGGTAATGCGAAGCAGAACTTTCTCTGAACGTATATTCTAAGGTCTTAACGGACAAATTATGATGTATAGAGATGTAAAATCCCCGAACATCGAGAGTCACCAAACGGTAATCTGACTTCCAGGTTGTACCTTTTAGGATATTGAGGACATTTGTAGTGTCCTTTAGATAGCTGCTTATGTATCTACCAGTGGTCGAATGATGTCATCTAAATATTCCATTATTGTTTTCATTGCCCATCCAATCCTGCTTAGGATTGGTCTGGCATCTGGGATATATTTGTATTGCTTATGTATTTTTATAAGAAATACATTGTCAGTAAAACTGATGCTTTGACGCTTAGAAAGGTTCTCTCTCCATCAGTTGTCAGACCTTGCCTGTGCCACTTCAAAATCAGTTCTTCCAAATGCTCTTTCACTTCCTTTCTAGGATCTGCCTGGAGGATCTTGTAGCAATTGGGGGTCTCAAGGTGACGCATTGCCATGGATATATAGTTTTGCCTATTCGTTATTACAATGCTCCCTCCTTTATCCACTTTTTTTTATCACAATAGATCTGTCATTAGCCAAGTTATTTAGGGCTACATATTCTATATCTAATAGATTGTCACTACTTTTAGGCTTCTTTTTATTTTGTATTTTCACTGCTTTATTGATGTCATTAGTCACAGCTCTCTGGAAGGTATCAATCACATTGTCAAGTGGCTTCTGGGGAGTGAATCTTGATCTTGGTTTCATTTGCTTCATGTCAACATTACGTGGTCTAATATGTAATTCCTGTAAAACATTCCTAACATCGAAATTTCCTGATTCTACTAGAGACCTTAGTAAATACATATTTTCAGTATCTCCAATTGTAAATAAGCTCCTCTCTGGTTGGTGACTATGTTCTACAAACTTGGACGGCTGTGTAGCATAGAACCTTTTAACTTTAGTTTGCGAATTAATTTGAATAGGTCTATTTGCAATTCAATTGGGTCATAGTCCATAGATAGTGCAAAAGTAAAACCTTTATTTAACAGGGAAAATTCCTCTGGTTTCAAAACCCTGTCTGATAAGTTAATCACAAGGTTATTTATCTTTCCCTCTTGGTTACTTCTTTCGCACTGACTCTGGTTATTCTTTTGTTTTGATTGTGTTGCACATCTGGATCTGTTGTGCTTCCTGCCCCCTCTCCTTCCTCTCCTCCTAGTACTGGTGTGGTGATAGTTTGGGTCGTTGGTAACTGAAAACTGACCTGTTAAGTGATTATATTTCAGTTCCCACGTTTGTATTGTCTGATTTGCTTCATAATGCCTTTCTTGGCTGGAGGATTCTCACCATTGCTTGTACTCGTCCCATCCTGATCTGATTCAATATCTGAACTCCATGCTGATTTGTTCAGAGTGCTTCCTCTTGAAGTCGAGCGAGGTTGTTGATTGTTTTTATTTTGGAACATGTACACACGGTCCTCTCGATAGTCTCTTTCGTCCCAAAAAAAAGTCCTTATTTTACATAGTTTTACCTCATCCTGGTATTCCTTTACTATGTTGTACAATTTTTGATAGTTTTTTTCTTTTGTAGTCTCCAAAGATTTTATCTCTACAATTTCTTTTTTTATAGATTCAATTGACTCCACCGCTCTGGTGTGTTCCTTAGTTGCATGTTCCACTATAAATTCAAGCATCACTTTTTCTATTAAAATTATCTTCCCACTTAATTGCTAAATCCATGTCCTCTTCATTGGAAAAATCTGTAAAAATCAGAATCCGCAGACCCCTCGGGATCTGATGAGTTTGCGTGTAATTCTTTAACGATACTCTTTCCCAGTATTTATTAATTTCCTTTTTTGATGCCCTTTCCAATTTATTACATTTTTGTCTTAGGTCTTCACGGTTTGTTCGTGGATGTTGAAAGGCATGTTCCATACTCCCTCTTGGTGCAAAGAGGTTTGACACTTACCAGCACTCTCATTTCCAGACCGCCACACTACGAGTTTGGCTGCCGGTAAAAGAAACGCAAACTTTTGCACAGATTTGTTACATAAAACTGCATAATCCGAGTTCTGTTGGTTGCTTTTGACAGTTAATTTCAAATAGTATTGTTTCGAACTAAACCAGGCTGCCTTGTTTAACCCTACTCCAGACCTTGTTCAAACCTGGTGGTGTTGTTTCCAAGTGCAAAGCTTGGAGCCCGATCATCCTTTATATGTGGAAGGTTTTCCATTGCAGGAGATTGAGAACCTCAAAGAATTGTGAAATCTCCAAGACATGAAGACTACTCCCATTTTGGTCCAAAAACATAGAAGCGAATTCAAAGGTAAATAAAAATACATAAAAAGGTCTTGGAGCCCCCTCACCTCCGTCATATACAAAAGCCATACCTTAAGAACAAACTTTCAATGATCTATTGTAGGTGAATTTCTTCTGCACTGCGAATGTCTGTTGAATATTCTGCAATTCAATCACTAGATACCGGCCTCCCTGCTCCTCACTTTTCCCCTGAGCTGTGCTGCTTAAGGTCACTCCGGAAAACAGCATCGGAGGATCTCTTATCTATCCCTGGAGCAGCCTCCTAAGGCCACTCCATCTTTACATAGGAACTATCTCAGTGTCGTCCTGCCTGTTCTTCCAAACCAGCTCACAAGGCCTCCTATCTAGCCCCGAGGGGTGTGGCACAGAGCCACCGCACCTGAACATGAGCTCCTCCATCCAATCTCGACTAAAGGCTTGCCTCAGAGAACCACACTTTCTGCATTCCAGATGATTTAGTTGCAGCAAACTCACTGGAGATCAGTCACTGAACACATCTCTAAGGTCAAGGAGAATAATGAGGTTGCATACATTCTGGCTTTTCTGGTGGAGAATAACTGCTTGCTAATATTGCATATAGGATTCCATCCCAGATACAGGACTAAGACTGCTATGGCAGACATTTGGGAAGAAGCTTTAATTGTCAGTCATAAATAATACCTTCTAGCTCTCCTACTTCATTACCATCATCATATATTTAGGTATCCTTAGACCCTCACTCAATTCTCTTTTAAGATGTGAATCCCCTGTGCCACTGGCTCCTCCATTTGTCCATAATAGACCTATAAAATAGGCCCGGGTCCAGACCAACACCTGTTTTTTTAGTTTTGGCTATTAGGTGGTTCTTAAGTAACACCTATAAACCAAATCTTCTACAGGTGGGAGGGAGTTGACATGTGAGGAAAGACATCCAGCTTCAGGCTGTTGCCCAGTGACTATGCATGGCCGTGCTAATGCCTATGGCCATTGCCACCTCCTACCTATCCCCCACCCCTGACCAAAACACACCCTCCTGGTATTTCAAAGCAGGCTTCTGAGAGTTTATGACTTAATCGTAGCTGTAAATGAATTCTTCTTTTAATAAAATGTTTCAATCAAGTGTATTTACAACCTCTTGATTTATAAGCAGCATATGGGTCATCAAATCTTTTTCTTGCAGTGAAATACTGTTTAAAAATAAGCATTGGCAAATCGAACTATTTTACTTTGTGTGTAGATAATAAAAGTGGCAGCTGATGACTTAATTGAAGGGGGCGTAAATCTTTCCTACGAAAATGCATAAGTGACTGAGCATAGCAAGGGAGCTCGAAAATTCCAGAGAGGTTTCTAGGAGGGTTCTCCCTCGAGACATTGTTTGAAATAATGAGTTAAAATCCTGCATTTTGCAGAATACTTTGGGTCATAAGCCACTGAGTTTACATTTGGTTTTTGGTAGGGTAACAAATAAACAAATCCATTCGATTCAACTTCCCAACAGCGCATTTTCCAACTCATTTTCATGATGGCTTTGCCCACAATATACGCCAGTATAAAAACATTTCATGCTGGCTGTGCCCATACATGTCCATGCAGGCTGCACCAATACATGCTAGAATTACTATATATGAACATGCTCCTGTTATCTTTGCCATTTAAAGTCATGCACAGCTTAGAAAATATATCCAGACTAGCTGCACCAATGTAGGCCAGTCTAGCCACATAATAACACTCATCATGTTTAGTTTATCTTTGATGCCCAGTAACAAATGCCATGCCACAGGAAGAAAACATAACCAGACTGGCTGCAGCAATGTAGGCCCTTCTGGCCACATAACAACAATTATGTTTGCTTTAAACGTGATGCCCAGTAAAGAAAATGTCATGCCAGTGCCACAGTAAGGAAACTTAACCAGACTGGCTGCAGCAATTCAGTCCAGTCTAGCCATGTAACAACATGTACCATGCAAACATGATAAGTGTAGTAATGTGGCTAGGCTCACTTACATTGCTGCAGCAAGTCTGGTTACGTTTTGTATGGCATGCCATTTTTTTTTTACAATGGGCATCATGGTTAAAGGAAACATGATTAGTAAACATTGTTTGCTATAAATTTGATGGCCAGTAAAAAATATCTTGCCAAAGTCAGAAAACGTAACTACAACAATGTAGGCCAGTGTAGCCACAAAACTCAGGACATTTGCTCGAACCATAATGCCTCGCAAAAAATGCCATACCAGCACGGCTAGCAGGCTTTTGATTTGGGGGCTGAGGGGTGCATTATTTATTGGCATCTGGGCATCAATGTTAAAGCAACTGTGATATCAAGTTTGCTTCAACCATGATACCCAGTAAAAAAATGCAATGCCAGAGTCAGAAAGCGTAACCAGACTGGCTACAACAATTCACTCAAGTCTGTCCACTTTTGCTGTAGCCAGTCTGGTTATGCTTTCTAACTCTGGCATTGCATTTTCTTTTGCTGGGCATCATGTGTTGGTGAGCGGGCCTCTGATTTGGGGCACCTCACACCCCCCAACCAGAGTCCCGCTCACAGCAGGCCTCTGATTTCAGAGTTCAAGGGGAGTGCATTTTTCATGCAACCAACACCAGACATTCATACACATTCACCCTTCCACCTATTACATACACTCTTTCATTCATACGCGCACCCACACAATATACACTAATTCCTACACGTGCACATCCAAACATACACTCATTCCTACACGTGCAGCCATGCACACATTGACATACACATTCTTTTATTCTTACCTGCATCCCTGGTCCAGAATCCACTCCACTGCTTTTGTGATGGCTCTCCGGCTCCCTTGCACATGGGCGCAGAGGACCCCCCCCCTCCAAATCCCCTGGAGTATGCCCTAGCAGCTCTGAATGTGCAGTGAGGCAGAGGATCGCTCATATAGAGTTGCAGTACCCCCAGCTTTAATACCCAATGGGCCATGCAAAGCTGGGGAAGCAAAACGCCCCTGGCCTTGCATGGCCCAATTGACATGCGCGGCGGAAACTGATGGCCGAACCTACAATTCCTTGTGAGTATTCAGAACGTGCAAGTGCAGCAAGGAAGAGGGCCGTGGGGTAGGTGCTGGGGTGTCCGTGCTCGAGGGTGAACCACATATGAAGTGCAAGGTATGGTAAGTGCTATGCGGCCAGGGGTCACGTTGGGTGGAAAAATGTGAGGCTCAGTGCAGAGGGTGTGCCGAAACAAGTGCTGAGGGTAGACAGAAGCTAGGGCCATTGGGTGTGAGTGGTCAGGGGTCCGAGGATGCATAAGGGTCCAAGACACCAATCACTGCAACTGTGATATTAGCAGAGGAGGGAAGAAGGGGAGGAGAAAAAGAGGAAAATCTTGAGGTTGATTCAGAACTTAAGAAGGTCCTGTGCCAGACACAGAGGGAGGGGGAGGCTGTTCCATAGGAGGGATCCAGCTGAGGAATGCGAACAACCTCCTGCTCTCTGTTTAGCAAAACGCTTTACACACAGGGAGTTGGTGCCAGAGGAACGTAGAGGTCTAGAAGGGGAGTATTTTGTAAGCAAGATTTGCATATAGTGTGGTCCCCGGCCCCAGACAGCCTTGTGGATAATACAGAGGGATTTGAATTTGAATCGTGCAGCAACCGGGAGCCAGTGGAGACTTTTTAGGGCAGGAGGGATGCACTCCCTGGGCTTAAGGCCAAGGCTATGGGCCTCATTACACGAAATGCGGTAAACCATGGTGCTATTAGCACCATGGTTGCCGCCGGTACCACACCGGTACCACCATGGAGAAAAGGGGAATTACCACCACATTCCAAGGTTGGCGGGGCAGTAATTCCCCCTATCTCCATGGCCCTTCCCCATTCCCATTTTTGCCCCATACGGCTCAATGGGAATGGGGAAGGAGCTAATTACGGTACCGCAAATTGCGGTACCGTAATAAGCACCCAGGTCCCTTTGCGGGTCCCAACTTTAACGACTGGTCTACACCAGCCGTTAAGGTCGGGTCCCGCAAAGGGACCTCATAGTAAGGTGGTAAGGGTTTACCAGTACCAGTGCCCTTACCGGTACCGGTAAAGCCTTACCACCTACTGTGTAATGAGGCCCTATGTCTCGCTGCTCTATTCTGGATTAGCTGAAGAGATCGCAGAGTGGCAGAAGGTAGGTTCAGGAGGAGGCTGTTGCAATAATCAAGACTAGAGTGAACCAGTGCTTGGGAGACATTGAGTTTCTTGGGGGAAGTGAGAAAAGTGAGAATTCCTTTGGGAAGGAAGAGTTGAAAGTGGCACTTCTTAGCAATGTCCCGAGTGTGAGGGAGGAAGGAAAGAGCGGAGTCAAAGATGACTCCAATATTTCTGGCTTCAGCAGAAGCAGCAGGGGAGAGCCGAAGGTGGGATGTCAAAGAGGAGGAAAAAAGGAAGGAGCAGCGGTTCCAAATCAGAAATATCACAGTTTTGCTGGCATTCCTGCAGAGATCGTTGGAAGTGCACCAGACCTGGATGGTAGATAGGCAGTCAGGGATGAAGGAAGGTGCGAGTGAGTCAGCAGGAAGTCTGAAAAAGAGTTGTCGTCTGCATAACACTGGAAGTTGGGGGAGAAGGAGGAGATGAGTGCCAACTAAGCAAGGTAGATGTCAGAGCCAGGGGGAGAGGATAGATCTCTGGGGGAGACCACATGTGGAGATGGAGGTAGGAGAGGTGCCCAAGATGACTTGGGAAGAGCGGTTAGGAAAGAGGTCAACCATTCCAGTGCCCATTTTGAGATACCAAGTGTATCGTGGAGCCTTTATATGAGGATGGAAAAGTTGACGAGGTCAAAGGCAGAGGAGAGATCAAGTAGGATGAGGACAGCTAGGGAGTTGGAGTCCAGGGATGCAAGCAGTTCTTCACGGGTGTTAAGAAGAGCAGTTTCTGTGCCACTGGATGCTCGGAATCCAGATTAATGATCTTGGAGACCACCAACAAGTTCAATGTCCGAGCAGAGTTGCGGCAAGGCCAGCTTCTGCAGCAGTTTCCCCAGGAAGGGGCTGATTGAAATAGGCCAGTAGTTGGATGGACAGGTAGGGTCTGCTGAAGATTCTTTTTCAGTAGTGGGTGCACAAGGGAGTGCTTGAGGGAGGAGAGGAAAGAGCCAGCGGTGAAAGAGTGGCTGCAGAAATCAGCGAATGCGGGGGCAAGAGAGCCAATGTTGTCCTTGATGGTTTTTAGATGATTAGGGTAGAACCTGTTTGAACGAAATATAAGGAGGAGGGTGAGTGGCCAAGGGAGGCAAGCGGGTGTGGGATGGGTTTGGCAGGTGACTAAGAAGGGTGTTCAGGATGTCCTGAGTTTTGGTGGCAAAGTGTGTGGCCAGTGTGTTGCAGAGGGCCTGGGAAGGAAGAAGGGAGGAAGAGACTGTGGAAGGGTTGGTTAGCTCCCTGCAGATTTTTAAAAGTTCTGCCGTGTTATTGGATGCACCAGAAACATGTGCCTGGATGTTGGCCCTTTACTTGGCACTGATGGAGAGTCTGTATTGCCTTTGGAGCAGGCAGCAGGCCAGTTTGTCGGAGGGTGAACCTGAGGTTTGCCACCTCCGTTCCGCTGCTCTGCACTTTTGTTTTCATGGCAGCAAGTTCTGAGTCATACCAGGTGTTGCGCTTAGAGGCAGGTTTCAGGCCGATCCTCATGACTGTGGCAAGAATTTCAAGAGTATTGGTGATGGCTGAGTGAAGGTTGCTGAGAGCAGAGTTGGTGGTAGAGTCTGTGGCAGGGGAGGGAGGGGAAATGAAGGTAGAAGCAAAGGCAGCAGCTGACACTTGTTTCATCGGGTGGATGTTTGAGAACGAGGTTGGCAGGGCTTTTGAGGATGTGGTGGGTGGGCCGGAGGAGAGAATGGTCTGACCAAGAAAGAGGGGTGACCAGAGGGGGAGCGAGAGAGAGGTCAGAGTGGATGATGGCGTCCAGGGTGTGTTCAGCCAAGGGAGTTGGATCGGAGGGGAGAATGGAGAGGGAAAGAGAGGCGCAGAGGTGAATGAAAAGAGTGGATGCTGAAACATGGGAGTCCAGTTTGATGTAGAATTCACCCAAGAGTAGGAGGTTGGAGGTGGTTGAATATAAGGAGCAGCAGAAATCAGCCCATTCAGAGAGGAAGAGGGTGGTAGCACCTAGAGGCCGGTAAATGGTAGCAATGGTCAGAGTGGAGGAGGGAGAAATGACCAACTTGTAAATAAGGCTCTCAAAGGAAGAATAGAGTTGGTTGGTTATGATGGAAGAAGGAACCCACTCAGGATAGAATAAGACAACCCCACTGCCGAGGCATGGAAATGATCTTGAAGCCGTCAGGGAGGAGGGAGGAGGGAGTCAAAAGCAATGACTAAGATGGCATTGAACCAAGTCTCGGTGAGAGCCAGAATGTCGAGGTCAGTGTCTTCTAGAAGGAGGTAGATGTCAGCAGAGTGTTTGTTTACAGAGCGGTTGTAAGTGTCGCCAGGTGGAGGTGGTCTCTGCCTATGAAGGTTTTCTGAGGAGGAGTACAGGGGCTTGGTACTCCATTCTGCAGCCTCTCCCCCCCACCACTCTCCCAGTCCCTCCCCCTCTGACTGAAGGAAGTTAATGAGGGAAGGGAGGATCCGTCAAAGAGAAGGAGGTTGGGTTGAGGACCCTGAACCAATATAGTGCCTATCTGGTAGACATTAACGATGCAACGTGAGGATGAGAAGCCAGCAAAGGGTACTTCCAACTTGGTGCTAGCGTTAATGGGAGAGGAAATGAAAGGTGAGTGAGTAGAGATGAGATGTCCATAGATCTGCAGAGGGGACAGAGAAAAGGATATCTGTGAAGACCTTTCTGAAGGTTGCGCTGACATAGGTGTCTGCGATGGGAAGGCCAGGGTTTGCACGCCCGATGTCTCTTTTGTGCTTTTGGATTCCAGACTTAGTGAGAGATAGGGGTAGGAGATGGAGTAGCAATTAGAGAAGATAGGAGAGATGGTGAATGCCATTAGGGTGGCGGAGGGAAGTAGAAAGGAGAAGGGTGACTGCATTGCACAGTTCTGGTCTAATCTCACAGGTGGTCTAGTAGTAACAAGAGAGAACAAAAAGCAATGCAAATTTGAGCGCAGGATGGAAAAGGCACAGATGAAGTGAAATTAGGATGCAGGATGGAAAATACACACAACTAAGATCGATTTCCAACGAAAAGGCACAAATGCAGTGAAAATGAGGGTGCAGGATATAAAATACACAGCTAAAATTGGTTTCCAGGGAAAAGGCACACATGCATTGAAATTAGAGTGCTGGATGTAAAATACACACAGCTAAAATCGGCTTTGTGCAATGAACACAAAGCAGAGAGAGGGAGTAGAGAAGGAGATGAAGAAAAGCAAAGTGAGATAGGCACAGATATAGATCAGGGAGTTAGTGGAGGAGGAAAATGAAAAATACAGCCATCACTTGCTGAAGGTTCCACAGTATGAGGGGGGTTCTGAGGCCCAAGTTCATAGGAAATCCGAATGTACACAGCAGGCTGCAGCATAGTTTGTGGTGGGGGTGAAAGTGTGGGGGCACTCCCAGCCCTCCTAGGCTTGGACTGGCACAGACAGGGCCTTAGAGGTGGGTCTTAGCTGTAAGGGCCAGCTTCAGCCTGCTGGCGCCTCAGATTGGCTGTTAAGAAGGAGGCTGCCCAATCAGAAAGGGGCTGCTGGCTGCAATGGATGGCTCCGCTACACGAGGATGGGTCGGCCATCTTGGAGGGTGCACAATTAAAGCATAGTGGTATAGCCAAATGGCTATAAGGAAGGTTGTGCACCTACAAGATTGCAGCTCTACGTGAGCGCAATACAATGACAGTGATTTGCACTTCTTTAGACGAATTATGATGGTGCCGGGCACTCGCCGCCAAAAAAAATGCAAATGTTGATCTTTTGTAAAATCTCATAGGACTGGCGGGTGGCTTGGTGGCTCGGTGGCTCGTTCAAACTGGGTGGGTTGATGCTCCGTCGTCCATTATATATGAGCCACCCCTCAGTACTAGGCATTTTTCTGGCTTTGCTAGCATATGTCCAGGTACGCATCCCATTTTCATGTTGTTGCCATTGTATGGGTGGGTAATGACGTTGGGGCAGTGCTGCCATTGTATGGCTGGGTAATGACGTTGGGGCAGTGCCTGGCAAACGTCTTTCCATGCCTACACAAAAGTCATAATTGTTGACTTTCTCAGTGCTTGTTTAATCATTGGGTGGGGGTTGATTCTCAACTCGGGTCCAGTAATAGCTAATCATAGAGACACGATGTTCCAATGAGGGAGGTTTGAGGTCGCAGTGAGGGCTGCAGCAGCTTTCTTTGAAAATAGAGTGCTAAAGAAATTAGAGACGTACTTGCTTCTTTCTGCTCTTCTGGGGCCGACCCCTACTCCCACTTTCATAATGTTTATCAGCTGCAATAAATAGACATCGGTTTGAAAGTGACCATCTGAGAGATTGCAAGGTTTCAGAAACACTTCAGAACTTCCAGTCCAATTTCTTTCAGCAATAGTGCATTAAAGTAACACAATTTCAAATGATTAATTCGAGAGAGAGAGAACTCCCAAACTTCTCCGAGTCCGTTGGGCTTTCACATATTCAGGTTGGCAGGGGTGTTAGGTCTGGAAAAGATCAGGAGCCAGGCTAATGTCGGGACTGGCGGGATTCGGGACTAGCTATAGCCTTTTGGTAGTAGCCTCTGAGCTTCTATCCGGGGCTACAACCAAAAGACTTGGGGCTATAGCCCCCTCACCCCCACCCGCCTTCCAACGCCTCTGCTGGTTGGGTATTCACGGCACCCATAGAGATTTGAAAGTCAACCAGCCACTGTGATGATACAGTTTTTAAAACTGTGACACAGTCCCCTGCTTCAACTCATTGGTGGATGATCAGATCGCAAAGAGGGCTCGAAGCCGGCAGGGGGAGGATGTCCTGGCTGGCCCACCATGCCGCTCGTGGAGGGCAGGGACTCGTGACATTATGCCACCACAGATACACAAGTCCCTTTAAGGTAGTCGAGGAACACAGGTTCCACAGAATCGATAGCACATGCACACTTCCTGCACAACTTGCAGGGGGGCAGACATCCAATTATCCTATTTTATTGTAGAGAGGGACCTGAATTAGGGTGAGAATCTCAAGAGCCGGCCATGACCTCCACTCCCACAGTTAAGAACAGATAGGTGCGAGTCCACCACAATGGCAGGGGCAGGGTGTGACAGCCAAAGAGGGGACCACCCAAGTAGAGGGAGTAGCCAGCCTCAAGACCCTCATTAACACTGGAATCCATCCTCAGGACTGGGGCTCTCCAGCCAATCCCTATACCGGTGGCCTCAGAGACACTTCTGAGTTGCCTTACCCCAGAGAGAAGCTGGAAGGCAGGGTCAGTGTATGTCTGACAGAGAAAGAGAGGACCACCCAAGAGGAGGGATGAGCCAATGTCAAGTCCCACATCAGGACTGCAAGCCATTCCCCGGGCTGGAGCCCGGCATCCAATCACCATGCCAACTAATACAATGGAGTGCTGTTTCACCAGAGAGAGGCAAGAAGTGGGAACAGGGTCATACGAAATGCAGGGCCTGCACCAGAAGGCTGTGGGAGTTAGGTGGGAGAACCAATTTGGAGCTGGTTGGAGAGGTGCACCAAAGGAGCTGGAGGAGGAGGAGCTGGAACAAAAAGCCTGAAGGCAGATTGGAGACGCAGAAGGCTGGTGTAAGCAAAATGAGAGAACAGGGACTCAGGAGACTGGGGTGGGGAAGGGATACAAACCTGAAGGAGAGACACAGGCGAAATATAGGCCAGAGGACTGGGAGGGAGTAGACCTAAAAGATTGGGGAGCAGTAGACCAAGGAGCTTGGAAGGAAAGATTCAAGAGATTGGGGGAAAGAATGCCCAGAAGGTGGAATGTGAGGGACCCCGTCAGCTGGGGACAGAGTGGGCCAGAAGACGTGGTAGAGGAGGACCCAGAGGGTTAGGGCAAGGAAATCTCAAAGAATTAGAAAGGGAGTGGAACAGATGGTTGGTGGGAGAACCTCACATGAGACAGGCTGGAGAGCGACCATGGGGGATGGAGGCTGAGAACACAAGGAGGTTGTGGGGAGAGGAACCTGGAAGGCCTATCAAGGAGAGGTTTGGTGAGACGTGCTGTAGAGGGAGAACTGCCTGGCGAGGAGCTGGCCCATAGTGACGAGAGTTGTAGAAGGAAGGAGAGGGGGATTCAGGGAAGGGACACAGAGTTTATCAATGTGTTACTGAGGGGGGAGGAGGATTGGGAAGCCAACAGGCGCGAAGGGAAGGGGCTAGGAGAAGATAATAAGGAGAGGGGTGCCTGGAGGCAGCTGTGGCATGTGGTTGGCATGAGTTAGTGAGGTTGGAAAGAGCTCCTAACAGTAGTTTGAAGAGGAGGTGGGAGACAAAGGGGGAAAGGGAGGAGAAGATCCGGAGGCGGTTGTAGGAGCGAGTACATGACCAGAGTGACATGGAGAAGAGAAGGATAGGCTTTAGGGACCCACCCCCGAGGGGGGAGGTGTGAGAGGCTCCTGTCTTCCTGGGGTTCATGGCGCGGGTCGGATCAGCTCCAAGCCACCAGAGACTAATGAGCAATCTCAGGCTACACTGCAGTCCTGAGTCCCCACAGTCCTGCAGCTGCACAAGAGCCTCAACATGGACATTACAACACTAGAGACTGAGACTTGTAGGGACCGGTGGGAGGAACACCCCAGGAAGCCATGAGAGAAATTGTGAGAGACAGTTCTATTTTGGAATTGATCTGTATGGTCCACACCTGTTTTGTCATCATGTTACGCAGCAGGAAAGGAACAGCCCCGGCTTGATAAGAACAGTGACAACCTTTACTTGAAGACCAGTTACTGCCCCGAAAGAAACATCGTCCTAAAGTTCTCCAGTGCCTCTATCACAGCTTGTGGAAAATCCATCCTGACAATTTTATTCAAGTACTTTGGAGCGCATCCGTTTGTTTTCTAAGCCTAATGTGTACACAGTGCCTAATACACCCCTTTGTCTTGCCTTGTGTCACTCCATGGTAGTTAAATGACACTGGGCCTCATTACGACCCTGCCGGTCCGGAAAGAGCGGTGGTGGTAAATCCGCCACCACTGTTTTTTCCAGACCGGCTGATTAAGAGTCCTGCAGGCGGGAGGTGTCACTCCCGCCAGGTCTGACCTGGCGGATTTAACACCACACGCCTGCAGGCAGCCATGGAAACAACGGCACCATTACAGCATGGTGCCAGTGTTTCCACTTCCCCATTCCCATGGAATCCTATGGGACTCCATGGGATAGGGGATTAACAGAATTCCGCCACCGGAATTCCCGGGTCACTGAGGTTGTAATGCCCCGGTGATTCCAGCAATCACGGAGGCGGAATGGTAATACGAGTCTGGCGGTAACCTGCTGGAATTTCTGTCACGGTTACCGCCAGACTCGTAATGAGGCCTACAGTCTATCAAGTGCAGCGCACCTGCAGCTGAAAGCCTTTCTTATCTGCCTCTCTCTGTGAGGGGGCGCTGCATGCCAAACATTGACCCATACCCCCCACCCACCCCTCTTGTGGAAGGCTTTTTTAGAATTTGGGTGGGATGGGAAAGGATGGTTTCAGCTTGAACTATCAAGGCTGTAGACCACCCCTTTAGGAAATACACCTTTTGAAGTCGGGGTGTAAGCATTATCATATTAGTAAAAGAGCTTTAAGACCTAAACCCTCTTGTGCAGGAACCCATTGCTAATCCATCTGCAGTTGGGATGAGTTGGCACTCAATGCCCGCGGGCTGCAGTTGCGCTTTACAAATGTAAAAAAAAAAATACTTGCTCTCATGTGGATTGTAAGCTAGATCAGGCTGATAGTAGTTCTCCGGGCAGTGCGCTAGGAGTTGGCTACTCTGGGTATGGTTGCTAGCCAGCTTTCCAAACCAGAGACATATTGCAGGGCTATTGCACTCCTTAATGTCTATTTATGCCTGACTGCTCCCTTCATCACTAATCCAGTGCAGGTGCCCCCCAGTGGGCCTCACCTTATCGTCTATGCGCCATAGTGCATGTCCTGTTGGCCGGTCAGGGACACTATCCAGCGGTACAAGTGTACCAAAAAAAGTACTGGAACTGTGACCCGGGCGGAGAGCAACGTGCAACACATTTTTCAAGAGTTGAAGCCATGCTGTTTGACAGCCTATTGAGTTGAAACAGATTTCCGTTTAGCTGTAACTTCTATTGGGTGGTAAAACGGAGAAATGTGCTTTCACTTCACAAAGAACAGTTTCGAAATGGTGAAAATGGTTGCAAAAAGTCATGGAACTGTTAACAGTAAAACATAAAAGTAGTGGAACTCCGCTCCTGACCGTTCTCGCTCACTTCGACAACTAACACTATCATAGTGAAATGCAGTGTTGTTTTTACATCAATATGTACACATAAACACCAATCTATTGACATGGCAATGAGAAACATGCAGACTGTTAAATGAAGGAGCTCCAAAGCGAGAACTAAATCCCAAGTCTTTATTGATCACAAGTCGCATTGCCTTCTTCTTTATTAAACATTACATTCATGTTAGCTCAGCGGCAACGTGCTCGCCTTGGAAACAAGATTCAGGCTTCAAGCCTCAGTGCAGAGCCCGGCTAGCTGGCCTTGTGGAAAGATTAAGAGGAGGCAATGCTTATGTATTCAGACCTATATGGGAGGAAAATAAGGAGAGGGTCCTGGTTAAAGGAAACGTGTCATGGCTGCCTCTGGCTCATGTGGGGAACAGACTATGCTGACCAGGGAAGTAACACACAGGGGGCATCATTACGAGTTTAGTGGTACAGTCAATCTGCCAAATTACCGTCAAACTCGATTACTGTTACCGCCACTTGATCCTGTGGATTTTTGGTGGTAAAGTGGGGGATTTACCTACAGCAACAAACAAGAGGTGATCCTCCACATTTCCTCCAAAAATCATCTGATTTAACACACAGTAATTCCACCAACAGTAAATCCGCCAAAACCTACAATTTAGCGCTGTGAAAAACAGTGGTCATCGCATTACCTCAAAAAGAAAAAGTGGCAGTAACGAAATGACCGTCGCTTTTTCCCCACCCTGCCAAACTTGTCATGTCATTGTCAAGTCCTTGTCCCAGGCCCATCATCCTGGTCCCTTTAATCCCTGCAGATGCGCTGTCCCTATACACCTCCATCCCTTGCCTGTTCTCTCTCTCTCTCTCTCTCTCTCATGTGGCTCTGTAAGGAGGGACCTATCACATACATGCCAACCCTCCCGATTTAGGTGGGAGACTCCCAGTTTTTCATTGAAACATATTGCTCTTTTTCACGTTCTCCCGCCTAAAATAATTCTAGCCCCAATGCATTCTTATGGGAACATTTATTTCTTACGAAATGTCCCTCCCAGGAGCTTTAGAATGTTGGCATGTATGCTATCACTGCATCGTCCGTGTAGTGCATGTGTTGTGGGGAAGTGTAGTCTTGCTTTTTATAAGAGGTTTGCAAATGCTTCCTCAAATACCTTGGGCACTTTTGGATAATTTAGTGGTGTTTTCTATGTACCAGGGATTTAAGTAAATCACAAAAAGCCCTCAAAGGGACAAACTATTACTAAAAGGGTCTCCACTGTTACAGGGAAGCCCCCACAGCTCCAGGAAACTGTCTTTCACTTGCTGTGAGGATTGCCTCCACTGTGGGGGGCTCACACCAGGGGTCAAGGGAGGGCTTACAGGAGGATCTAATGGGGGCATCAACAGTTCTTGTCACATAGGTGCTTTTGTTATTGCCATTGTTACTCTGAAGGGGTTGTATTCTTAATGTTTGTGTTGTTTTTATATTCTATTATGTTGTCTCCCTCCTATGAAACTACATGGGCTTTCCGTTTTACGAACCCAAAAAACCAGCCAGGACACACGGCACGCAGCTGCGATCATACACTACTGTAAGCCACATTGCGCAACACCTCTGCCATAAGAATGCAGCTGTCCCCCATGACAGAAATTCGGTCTAGCTGGAGACATAATGAGTCTCTTGCACTTGCGCACTCTGCAGTCGACCTCATAGCTCCCATCCACATGCCAGCTCGACATGGGGAGCTTACAGCGACTTGGCCACCCCTACCTACCTTCATATTGGCTCAAATGCAGACACACATTTTAAGCTCCTCTGACGAATTTCCCATACCTTGGACTTCGGTCCCCCGATGGCGGATTCAGCAATTTGAGGCCATACCAATGGGAAAAGGCGCTATACAAATGGCACATTACATTAGAGCCTGCGTAAACACGTATTGGGCTGAAGTGATCGTAGCAGATGCGAGGACCTTGGTGTTATACGTTTTCTTTGTGCAAAGTACACATAACTATGTAGAGAAGATTGCCTTGAATACTGCAGCAAGGCCCGCCAAGCAAGGGCAGGCAGAGACCAATATGTAAACATCTAGACATTGATAACATACGATACATACTTGTATACTGAAATCAAAGTGTTTATAGAATTCTTAATTACACCGGGAAAGAGGGCACCTGACTTGAGACACGAGGTAGATAAGACCAGTCGTTGCAAAGCAGCCCCAGAGATGGGCCTACACACCCTAGTGCTGAGAGGTAGCGAATCACAACTCCCCGGGTTGGTCTGTAGGCGGCAACGCCTTTCTTCGTGCACTCGCAGTGCCTGGAAGGAGCAAAGCAAAGCCTACAGGGTCTGTCTGAAGGTGGGGGCCTGTGCTTCTTAGGGCCCTCCCCATGCCTGACGGGGTCACAATCGTCCCCTATAGTTTTCACACAATTAATTACTTCGTGTTAATTCATTGCGTGGAAATTACTTCAAAAAAATATTTGTGGGTTAAAGGGAAAAAGGGGGTGGGGAAGGCTAGGGGTGATAGTGCATGGGGAAGAAGGGATTGGGGGAAAACCCCCCATTAAAAAATGGAAGTAAAAATTCGAAGTGATTTCCACAAAGTAGATTACCACGAAGTAACCGCCACGACTGCAAAGAACCTAAAGTATCTCAACCAAGTTCTTTGTGGGGAAGGGAGCAGTGGCAGGCGGTCTCTTTTGACTGGATTCCACCCCTCTGTGTTTCAAGTAGGGTGCCCCTCTAATTCTTCCTCCCACTTCCTTGCACCCTGATGATGCTGTGAAGGCTTCAATGCAAACGGACTTCTGACCACTGTCTCCAGAAACACACGTTGCAATAGTGCACAAATGGTCATAAGCACCACACAGTCCTAGTGGTTTAGCCATTACACCTAACATCCCCAAATGCACAGCTAGCCCTGGAGGGAGGGAGAAGACGCATACTGCAGGCTTGGGTGGAATTGTATTGGTTTAGTGTCAGTTTACGATCACAGCAACTTGTCACCCTTTGGCCACTTTAGAGCAATTTAAATGCCTGTGAAGGCAACGAGGAGAAGGGCACGGGAGGGCGGAAGTCGAGATGACAAGAGTTAAAGAGCGAAGGGGAGAGAAGAAAGCATGTCTTGGTAAGGTGCGAGGAGGAGACACAAAACGAATAATATCCATTATGTGAGGGCATAAATTCATTCATTTTGTCATTTCTATAGTGCCTTTCACCATAATTATGGTCCCAACGCGCTTGTTGGTTGAACGCCCTCGGAGGGACCGGTGTCCACGTTTTGGAGAATTGGGAGGTGCTATTTTGCGTGTGTACATTTCAGCCATTAACGTTATGTGAGGGTGGCCCAGACCCTGTTTGTCACCCATGTCTGAATGGCTTGTGGATGGGCGCAGCAGAGGTATACTATGCACTAAACAGGGTGGATTGTTTTTAAGGAGATAGAGAATTATGTGGGAAGCTACAGTTTGGATTTTTGTCGTGAAGACACCGACTGCAGCAGAGGCTTTGTGTGGTGCTGAAACACTAGGTCTTGTGGTTGTTTAGACGTTGGCATTCCCACCACATGCCTGTAGGAAAGGGCGTCATTAGCACACACATACTGCTGAGGAAATCTGTAGAACTCCAAGAGTATGGAATTAGGGTGTGGGAGAGGACAGGCTCAAGAACTTCACATAAATGCAGCAGCGGTGACCCACCTGCAATGGGCGACGCCGCAGGGGTGTTGCTACGTCTGGAAAAGATCCAGGGCTACGCTAATGTCGGGACTGGCAGGACTCGTGCTGGCTATAGCCTTTTGGCTGTTTCCCCTTTTCCCCCCAGCTTCTTTCCGGGGCTACAACCAAAAGACCAGGGGCTACAGCCCCCTAGGCCCTCCCCTAGCAACGGCTCTGGGCGACAGGGTAGCGCTCTCCCATTATGGCGAGGCAGCAAATGTGATGCAAATGGGTCCCTGTCATTAAGCCTGGAGGGCACCGCTCCGCATGCCAGTGCCTGCAGGTTCCTCTATGAGACGGGGCGGCACCCCGCAGTGGAGTCCGCAGGGCCTCTGTCCCTGCAGCCATAAAGAGATGCTCGAGCACTGCAGCGCAAGGGAGACCTTAAGCGGGTCTATATCGATCCTCTCCTGGCCTCGCTTGGGCCTTGTCTAGGCAGGACTATAGTGCATAGGACTATAGGGTGGCCAGAAATCCTGGTTTTTGCGGGTACAGTCCCAATTTTCTTACTATTACCCCCACAGTCCCAACAAGCTTCTTCGAAACAGTCATATCTCCCGGTTTTAGACAAAGGCTTAGAAGCCAGATCTTTATGAATGCACTTCTCTGACAACTGGTTCTATTCCAGCTGCAGGGAGAGCCTCATTACGACATCAAGCGTTTTAGTTGCAGCCAGAAAAAGGAAGGCTCAAAGACACACGTTGCTTATCGTGTTACACGGGCAATGACTCTATTTACACTGGTCTACTATGAAAGAAATGTTGCAATGAAGAAAACTCTGATCTTTCATGTTATGTTGTCTCGGGAGGATAGCTCAGGGGCAACGCTCGTCTTGAAAGCAAGATGACACGATCACCACAGGTTCGATCCCCGCTCCGAGGTTTGGGTATTAAGCGCGCGACAAATAACCTATCATTTCATTGAATATTCATACTGCATCCCTATCACTACTATTATGGTCTTTACGGCGCAGGAACCTTGCCTTGGTGGCATTGTATTGTGACTTCATCTGTGGACAGTAAAGTCAGTGCTTAAATTGTAATAACATATGTGCCAGGGCCCAAATATTTTCTAGTATGCCTATGACACTTGGGAGTGGGCAGCTTCAAGCCCACTGTTGCTCCCCCTCGCCCCCTAAGGCTCCTCCATGCAGTGTCAACATTTTGGGATTAAAGCTGCAACTCCCACCAGTTCATTGGTGAATGCATCAACATAACATATTAGTTGTGTCTTGCAATAAAATGCATGTTTAAGTATTTCTTTAAAAGACATCGGGCCTCATTACGACCCTGGCACTCCCGTAATGAAGGGTGCCGGTACGGGACCGGCACCATTCATTACGGGATGCCTCATTACGAGGTCCCCTAGCGGGACCCGCACAGAACGTCTGGTCAGACCAGACGTCCTTAGTGGGTCCCGCAAGGGGACCAGGGAGCTAATAACGGGCCCGTTACGAAGGGGCCCGTTATTAGCTCCCTCCCCATTCCCATTGAGCCCTATGGGGGCTCAAATGGGAATGGGGATGGGTTTTTTCAATGAAGAATTAACGGGTCCTCCAATGTTGGAATGGCCCGGTTATTCCTCATTGAAGGAACCCGGAGCTGGAGCCCGGTATGGAGGCAGCCATGCTCCATACTCGTAATGAGGCCAATCATCTATAACATTTTGAAGTGGAGCAGGTTAACCATTTATTCACAGAAACAACAAAAAGCCAATATGCTTTCCAAATGCAGGTGAAATCATTAGTGAACCGATGAACTTGCCTGTCTTCCTGGATAGGTGGACGCTCATTGCAGGCCCTGCTCTTCGATATTGGCCTTGCCCCTGAGTTGGGGCAGCTGGCTGGTGACTGTCCTGTTGTTGCCAACCCACCCTGCTGGTCATAACAATAGGGAATATGTCGCAGTGTCATGCAGGCTGAGTGGAGCAGTGTGTGGACATGGATGGCATCAGTGTCCAGCGTTGTCACCTTACAACTCAATGATGGACAAATACCCCTGCCCTACTAACCGGGGCCATCGGGTTTGTGAATAAAGAGGAGGCAGCCCAGGATGTAGTTACCCTGGCCAGTGCCCACTGATGTTGGTGGGTATGGCACTGTGACTGACTCACAGTTAAAATGATAAAGTTGCCAAAAGACCACAACATAACCAAGCTGGGATTATAAATAAGTGCCAGGGTTGAGCCCTGGCAACCCACCAACCTCCCCCCCCCCCCCTGCACACATTAAGCACTGGGTAAAGTGGAGGGTTGGGAGTGGGGTGGATATGAGAAAAAGGGGTGGAGGGCAGCCAGCAGACAAACGGCTCCAGAAAGGCAATGATATCCGCAACAGGGGGAGGGGCGGGGCTAATAGAGTTATGGTGTGAGGATGCCTGTTGCTTATAAGTGATTAGTCATCAGTAAGCATGAGAGTACACATTTAGGGACATTTAAAGTCTGGTTGCAAGCAAAGGCTTTACTGTGATGGCAATATCCAGACCAGGCAATGCATGTCACTAGATGTAGTTGGTGTGTGGTCGCGGGATGGACCTGAGATGTGCTCGAGTGGATTTCCCCCAGAATAGTCTCCCAGACACACTCCCTGTGCCTGGGGGGGGGGGGGGACTGGTGTTGCCAAGCCAGCTGTCGGGGGGTGTGTGGGCACCAAGAATTGGACATATAGAGGAACGTGTGGAGGAAACATGAGATCAGCAGAAAGAGAGGCGAGGAGAACCTGAGTCCTATAGTATGAAGTGTCCAAGCGCCGAGCTAGCTAGAGTTCATCAGAATGTTAATGATAGCCGGTCTATATAATAAGGACGGTAATGTCCCTGTGTGTTCGAGTATTTCTTTTAAACCACTGGGTAATCGAGTCAATGCTCGATGACCTTCCCACCGTCGGCCAGTGGATGTATTGCTGCGGGTCCTGGAAGGACTCCTCTGAGCTCGTGCTGCTCTGCTTGTCTAGAGCTCCCCACCAATGAAGACGTTATTCATTTATATTTGTTTTGTCAGACCTCTCAAACTGTTGGGATTCCAAGAAGGGGGAAATGCAATGTTTCTTAAAAGTGATCCCATTGAAGTTAATGGAGGTGAACACCATTTTTGGAAATATGATGCAGAGACGCCACCAAGGGGTGGCCAAGTGGGGCCACCTTTATAAAAACATTGTCCCCCCACCAGCAGCCCGCCTGTCTCTATGTGTTTGTTTTGGTGTGCCACCCTAGTGACCTCATTAGGCCACCCCTCCGAAAAATGTCTGGGGGCGCCACTGATATGAAATTTTGCTGGGTGACAGACCCTGTTGAAGTGCACGGGATCTAGGCATTTAGCATTTTTGTGGGATGGCAATGAGACCCCTGAGAGCGACTTCATCCAATGGTGAGTTGAGAGGTTGTGGTTTTGGTAATGCGTCACATGACCAGCAATGCCACATGAAGGGTGCAGATTGTGAATGTGTGAGCCGAGTGCCACAGGGTATAGTAAAACCCATAGGAACAACAGTTGAAAAATAGGGCTCTGTCAGGGATGTCATTTAGGGGTCGCCAGGGGTCACACCTGCGACCCCTGAGGTCTCCCTTGCTAACCCTGTGGTGTCCCTTGCTACCCCTAAATGTTAATTATTTTTTTTAGATTAAATTCTTTGTTTCTGGTTTTCTGATAGCTATAGCTGGTAAGATAGCTCAGTGTGTTGAGCGCTCACTGCTGCAATGTGTGTGTGATCTGCAGGTTTGACTCCTGGCAAGGTCAAATCAGCCTTTTATCCCTTTGAGGTTGATAAATTAGTACCAACACAGGTTGGGTGATATTGTATGTATATTTGTTCTATATGAAGCGCTTAAGTGCTACATGATAACACATAATTATCGTTCGGCATTGGACGTCTGCTTGCATTCACAGTAATTTGGTAATATGGGCCCATACGTGCTGATATTAATGATACATATGGTGATCCATTCTTGTATACATTTATATCATTTTACAGTGATATCGTAACCATAGTTTTCAAAGTGTACTTGGAAACAATGCTATGTGATGCCACTTCCTGTTTTGTCAAGGGGTGAAAACTTGTGTTCCATCGCTTCCTCTATGTCACTTCGGGGTGAGGTCAAATGACATCACTTCCTGTGATGTCATCAGAGGTCAAGGGTCATGTGATGTCACTTCCGCTACCCCTGGCATTTGGGTGAAATGACGTCGCTGGCTCTGGTCTCAAATCGTGGTGCTGTTCTGATCCAAAGCCAGAGGGTAAGCCTCGAGTGGAGGAGACGTGGTTGCTTGCTGGCACCAAGGTGGGAGGGTGTTATAGTGTGGGAATCATGCACATGCTAGCCAAGTGTCACTCAACCCATGTGACAATAACACACACTAGTCTAATCTCAGCTTCCCCCTCACAGTAGTGACTAGTCATGCATTTTTGAGCCACTGGTGGCAATGGAAATACATCTGTATAACAAGCAACCATACACCTCTGATTTATTTAACGCCATTTCTTGGTGAATGGTATACCCATCAATCTCTGGGAGTGATATACCCATCACCCTGCGTGCATAGCCACTCTGACTGGTCATATTTTAGGGCTCGACATTTTTGTGTTTAATTTTGCATAATAGTCCTGTTTTGTAGTTTGTAAAATCTGGTCACTCTAGTAGTGTAACACGGTGCATTGGGGAAATGTAAGTTTAGTAGATACTCTTGTGTACCACTGGCCCATTAAGCGAAGGATGAAGGGATGAGGCCAGACCCCGAGAAAGTACGGAGCATCACTGATCTGGAGGCACCCACACAAGTGTCGGAGATGAGATCGTTCCTCAGCATGGCGGGGTATTGCGCTAGATATCTGCCCAGCTATACCACCACAACGGAACGCCTGAGATGCTTGCTTAAGAAAGAAGAACCGTTCCAGTGGCCTGAAGAATGGCACCAATCAGTTAACAGCATAAAAGATGAACTGGCTAATGCAAGACACTTGGCGTATTTCAACCCGCTGTGGGACACTGAAATAATTATAGACTCTCAGGCTGAGAAGGAGAGTTTGGCAGCAGTGTGGGCCTGTGAGCATTTCTACCATTTTGTCATCGAGGAAAAGGTTCAAGCTGGTGACAGACCACCAGGTTCTGCTAACCCCTGTTTGGGAACCTGAGGACGAAGATGCTGCCGAGCATTGAGACGTGGCAATTTGCCTTCAAGAGTATGACTATAACTTCGTGCACCGGCCAGAGGGTGACAACAACCCGGTCGATTAAATCTTACGCCACCCAGGACAAAGAAAGGAAAATGCAGAATACATCAAGTATGTCAAGAAATGCTCTGCCACCGGCGCTCACAATAGAAGCCTATGCACAAGCATCAAAGGAGGACCCGTCAATTGCATTAGCGATTGAAATGACCAGGTACAACAAATGGAGAGACTATAGGAGGAAAATGAAGGGCCACTTCAATGTGGATAGGAAGGAAAGAGAGAGAGAGAGAGACAAGCGAAAATACACACAGAGTGAGCAGTGTCAGACCAACAGATACTGCTGAGAGGATGTCGCCTCATTGTGCCAGGGTCGCTTCAAAGGGAAATGGCTCATGCCGCCCAGGAAGAGCAGAGGGGGATTCAGAACCTGAAGAAATAGCTAGGATTACACGTATGGTTCCCTTTTATGGATGACATGGTAGAGGAGACAGTGCAACAATATCTGGCCTGCCAAATTTAGTGAAAAGTGACCCTCTGCTTCGGTTGCAAAAGACTGTTTTACCAGAGAGGGCGTGGCACAGGATAGCAATGGATTTCTATGGACCCACGGAGTTGGGTGACTACTTGTTGGTGATGATGGGTGAGTTCTCAAAGTTCCCCATTGTGAAGTGGTCGCAGACGACAGCTTTTGCTCACGGAGTAGGGGATGTGGATGAAGTATTTAGCGAGTGGGGCATTCCCCACACAGTGAAAACAGACAATGGACCTCCATTTAATGGTCATGAGTTCATCAAATTTCATACTCCAGAAAATCATGCCATTGTGGCTACAAGCGAACGGCATGGCCGAAGGATTTATGGCCTCAATCAAGAAGACCATCCAGAAAGTGCTCATTGAGGGGATGGCCATTCAGCCAGCACTGTGACAGATGTTAATGAACTACAGAAACGCCCCTCATGAGGCCATGAGGAGGACACCGACCAAGCTCAGGGTGGCCTACCAGACAAACACATGGTTACCCGAATGGAAATGTACATGGGGCTGACCGATGTGGAAATCAGCGAGACATGTGCTAAGGTGAAACAACAAGCACAGGAGTGGACTGACTGGAAGAGGGGTTCGAGAGAGAAAGCAGTTCAGGTGGGAGATGAGGTAATGATGAAACAGAGGATACAGAGGAAGATGGGTGCAAGATAGGAGCCAACACCTTTGCGAGTGGTTTAGACAAAAGGGACGATGGTTACTGCCCAAAATGTGAGACATGAAGTCACTTGAAATACATCGTTCTTCAAGGATTTTGTCTGTGGAAAGACAGAGCTAACTGAGGAGAACATGGGTGAACGGCAGCAAGAACAAGACACCCAAGAGCCAAGAAGAGAGAGCGAGAAAGAGGGAATCGGCAGGTGGAACCAGGGCCGAGGGTGAGAGTGGAAGAGGCTGAGAAGGTGGCTAGAGGAAGACCACTGAGGGAGATCAAACAGCTAAAGAGACTGATTGAAGAAATGTGAGATGAACGTAAGGAGATGAGTGAGGGGAGCTGTAGTGTACCACTGACCTTTTAAGCAAAGGACCAGTGCCAGAGGGAAAGGGGAGGAATGAAAAGGGAGGAGCAAGGGAAGGGGGAGTTAGTTAGGAATAAAGATTTGAGGAAGCAAGACCTGTTGCTGTGAGTCCTTTATAACGGGCAGTAGGCCCAAAAACCACCTCTGGTAGTTGTAGATTGTGGCCGTGTGCAGCCAACCCCAGAGAGAAGGAACACCAGTGAGGGTTTCCACAGCGGCAGCCACAGTTCCCTGGGCCAATTTTGTGTGTCCCTTCTGTGCCAGGGTCGGTTTTATTCACTGTACCAATCACGCTGCTTGGCATCTTTCTCTGTGCCCTAATTCTTAGCTAGTGCTGCCACCCTTTTGGTTACTCTACAAGTTCTCCATGCATCCATTTGCAGCTGCAAAAAAGTTAAAAAATGCAGAGACGTGGCCTGAATTTGTCACCTCTCACCTCTCACTGTGGGTTATCCGGCCAGATACCGGTTACATGCTCTTTCACTTTTGCCATCGGTGCGCACAGCCTGTAAGGGCGCTCTGATGTATATATTATCCTGCTGAACGGTGTATTATAAGTGCCTTTTCATCCCAGTTATGCTGCCACATCCTTGGAAAGTGTCTTGCGACTGTGCTTCCGGGCACGCCTCTGGCGAGGTCTTTCTGACTTGACATTAAACTTGCTCTCTCTCTTGCAATGAAATTCTGTGAGACTTAGAATAAGAATGTCACCTTGTATTGTAAAACCATTGCAAATTGTGTAAAAAAGTACATTGGGTAATTTGATATGTGATTTTATTGAAATATATTAAATTTCAATGCTTGGATTTTATATTGATTTTATCGAAATGTACGAAATGTGTATATTTGTAAAGTTGACACATTGAATTGAATGAAATTGTATATTTAATAATAATAATAATAATAAATGTTATTGTGATATAGCCCAATATTTGGACTTTACACAAAACATAAAACACATTGAAACAGTATAAGGTAGAGCATAACACATGCTAGTAAGAAGTAGTATAAAACATAAGCGTAGTTTGATGATCCAGCCAACCTAAGGATCTTCCTTCAATCCATCAAAAATGAAGGCCTGGACACTTCCTCACCTACTAGTGCCTCAACCTCGTCCATTACATGAGAACTTGATCTTTTTACTTGTTTCTCTTCCTTTTCCTACTTACTTAATGCCATCGTTACTCAATTATTGTAATATGGTGGGACAGGCGCTGTTGCAGCGTCCTTCTTTCACTGTGGTCGTTCTTTTTCCTTTTGATGACCCAGCAGGCATAACCTATCCCTGCTATATTTTTTTCCCTTTCTTTTTCCCATGTCCTGTTTAATCTCTGCAGTCATTTTTGTTCCCTTGCTTATATACTTTCAGTCTACGATCAAACTCCCTACCCCCTTCCCTGATCCCCGATGTATTAACCTTTTGTGTCTTTGCTTAGGTATATATGATTTAAATTGCCTTTCTACAGCTCTGAATATAAAAATGTATTACAGTTTTAAGATATATGTCGATCACTATTTGAATGATTAAATGATCCTTAAGTGTATTACATTGAACATCAAAGGATGTAATAATCCCATCAAAAGATGTAAAATTATCTCTCGCCTAAATAAATTCAAGCCATCGGTTGCATGTATACAAGAAACACACTTATCTAATAAAGAAACAATGAAACTTAAGTCCCTTTGGTTTAAGGAGGTTATTTCCAGTCCTGCTGTTGCCAAAAAAAATGAAGTTGCTATATTAATAAGTAAAAAACAATCCTTTAAAATTCTAGACCAAGATGCTGATACCAATGGTAGATGGGTTTGAGTAAAACTTTTAATTGAATCTACACATGTTTCTATATTAAGGGGGTAATTCATAGAATTCGGCGCACAAGTGGCGCATGCGGCAGTCTGCACCAGCCGCGTGCACCAAAACCCATTTCGGCGCACAGCGTATTCATGGATTTATACATCCATAAGCAACCGTGGCACAGCAGCAGCGCCAGTTATGCCGCCAACCCCACCCCGTGCGCAGAAAACATCTCACAAATCCAGTACATGGCGCAAAGGCCAGTGGACCAGCATACATCCCCCAACCATGAAAACGCGTGTAAAGCTCCCTGCGCACCCCTTGAAATACAGGTACCCCTCTCGTGCCAGCGAAATCGCGTGTAAAACTCCACGCGCACCCCCGCAATACACGTGGCCCGCTCGCGCCAGGCCAATCGCGTGTAAAACTCCATGCGCACCCCTAGGAATACACGTACCACGCTCGCGCCAGGCCAATCGCATGTAAAACTCCAGTACGCACCCCTCTGAGTACGTGTACCCTGCTTGCGTCAGGTAAAATGCATGGAAAAAGTCCCCTCTGTGGTGTGGGCGGCCTCCGGGGCATGGTCATGGTGGATGGGCTGCCTGTGGGGGCATGGTCATGGTGGATGGGCTGCCTGCGGGGCATGGGGAGGGTGGATGGGCTGCCTGTGGGGCATGGGGAGGGTGAAAGGGCTGCCTGCGCGTATTCCAGGGGTGCGCGTGCAATTCCACACGCGATAGGCCTGGCGCAAGCGGGGTACGTGTAATCCTAGGGGTGCACATGGAGTTTTACATGTGATAGGCCTGGCACGAGCGGGGTACGTGTATTCCTAGGGGTGTGCGTGGAGTTTCACACACGATTGGCCTGGCGTGAGCGGGTACGTGTATTCCTAGGGGTGCGCTGGAGTTTTACACGCGATTTTTCCGTGTCGGCCCTCCCGGGTGTGCCCTTGTCAGCCTCCCCATACCCTGCAGGCAGCCCATTCACCCTCCCCATGCCCCACAGGCAGCCCATCATCCCTGAACATGACCCATAGGCAGGCCAAATGGCACCATGCACTTGGGAGCCCCGACTCATTTCCCCACCCCCCCTGTGACGGGCACCTGCCAGCAGGCCCCGACTTATGTCCCCCACCCAACACGTCATCACAATCCAGATCCATGGCCCTTATGGCCACCCAAATTCCACCCACGCCACCCCAGTCCAAACACCCAACCAAGTATTCCATCCACTCCACATTGAAATCCCCATGTCATGATAAATCCCAAATAGCCAGTATGCGCATGAGTACAAGTCCGTCAGACCCACACAATGGCGACACATGACTGAGAAAACCCACATTGTGACATGCACAAAACCAATGAGAGAAGACCACACAAATGAAGTAAAAAATAAAAATGTATTATATACAAAAATGAAGGAATGAAATGAAATTACACAAGAAAAAAATTAGAAATAAAAGGATGTCCGAAATGAAGGAAATGAAGGAAAAAATATTAATCGTGAAATCAATAATATGCAAAGAAAAATGCCTCCAAAGTGTCCGTCCATAACACCAAATCCAAACAAAACCATTCCTCCATGGTAAAAATAAATATGTAAAATCAGGTCCATAACTATATACAATGTAGAAATCAAGGGTCCATGTGCCCAACAATCCAAAAGAAACCTAAGAAAAAACCTACCTAATAAACAACTGTTTACAAAAAGGCAGGGCATAGTCCATGCGCCCCAATGGAAAAAAGAAATAAAGGAAACCTACAACTACATAACTATTTACGAAGGCGGCGGCTAGTCCCACGGCTCACTGTTTGATGTTCCGGCCCAGGGCATCATCGAACTCCACGTCGATGTTCAGGAGGCGGGCCTGTTCCCTGGACTCGAGGTCTCACAGGGATGCAGCCATGGAGTCCCTCAACTTCCTGCGAGTTTCCTCGAGGCCCTCCGCCCGCCTCAAAGACCGGTGCATGGAGTTCTGTGCCCTGACCATCCTGAGCCATGCCCTTTCCGCCCGCCACCTCTCCGCATCTATTTGCCGGCCCAACCTCTGCCACACGGAAGACTCTCCCAGTCCGGGGTCCTTCTGCCCCTCGGCCGGTGCCTGCCCCCGGGGTGTTGATGGCCCCGAGCCATGATGCCTCCCACGCTGAGCCTGCTGCTGCCTCTGACGCAACTGCCTCTGCCACCACGATGGCATCCGGGCTGATGGAATCCCCTGGCCCCGATGTGCACGTGCCCTGCCCGATGATGCCGGCACATCCTCCATCCGCTGGTGCCCAGTTTGTGGGGTGGCCACCCCTGCTGGACCTCAGACTCCCGACTGCGGCAGGGATGGGATGGGATCTCCACCTGGATGGCTGCGGCCCAGATGCCACCAGAGCCCCCATTGGCCAGGGGGCTCTGGTGGCATCTGGGCCGGAAGACGGCATGGAGAACGACTGGCATATAGTGTGCACAGAGGAGGAGAGGGCCGCAAGACTGGCCGACACATGGAGGAAACCCCCGACCATGGACCCTCCCAACCGGGACACGCTGGCACATCGCTCTTCGTGATGACATGCGTGGTCCCCCCAGGAAGCACGCACGTCATCACGAATGTCACATGTGCGCAACGCGACACCAATCAGGATGGACTCCATCTGGTCACGGGTCCCCACGTCCGCAGTTAGAGGAGTGCCAGATGACGTGAACCCCCCCCTATCTGCGGACGGGCCTGGGACGGGGCATGCCTGATGGTACATGGTGATGCAGTCACAGTGTCAGGGACAGAGACATGCACAGGCACCTCAGCGGCGACCGGTGCTGCCTCCTGCCCCTACCCCTGGACTGCACCACTTGCACCAGTGATACCACCCCCACCAGGCCCCATGTGCGGCTCTGTAGCGGCGGCCTCCTCCTCTATGCACACCACCAACCTGGAAGGCTCCGCACCGTCTTCGCCGTTGCAAGGCCCTGTGGGGGCTCATCTGCTCCTTCCGCTGCAGCTGTAGTGGCAGACGCGGCACCAGTCCCCTCGCTCCTGGATGATGGAATTTCCTGGGAGGGTGACTGGGCCTTGCGTCGCCAGCCGATGGATGCATCCCTGCCGCTTTGCTCCACAGCGCCGTGTCCGCCCTCTTCTTCACTCACCGCTGTGTAAAGGGAGACATTGAACACAAGCATCAGGGTACTGTACAATACTCCCCTAGACAGAAAGCTATAGCACATGGGTGGCACTGTCAAATGTCACTTCCATCATGTCTCCCAACAATACATGGGTCAGTGCAGGCAACACACATGCAGGAACCGATATGGCACATGCAACAAACATTTGCATCCATGTCCACCGCACCGTAGCAACATCCAATGGTGGGCTGAAACTCACATGCATCATGGGACATGCTGATCACATGCATACGCATCACTGGAGGGTCATGCATCTGGCCCTGTATACCCACAGACACTGTGGATACAAGGATGAGTAGGCTGTATCAGTGAATCAACACATCGTCACAGACATGTGTCATGCATCCATGGCGCACACACTACTCAGACACACGGACATGTACATCATGCATGTCCATGACAGCAGCACAAATCTCATAAACCCCAAACATGTCAAAGTACAGACACAGGTATGCATACATGTGTGCATTCTGCATGCTGCTCCGCATGATGCATTGTAACACATAGACCATTCATGTGGGTCACACCTGACTGGACTCACATGCAGCACCATCATGTCCCTGCACACAAACATCCATACATGACCCATGTCACACATGCAGCCAAGTAGCTAACTACCAGCACACTCAAATGTGCACTGTTTTAAACATGAATGCATGGCCACTTACCACTCGACTCCAGACGGGCCTGCATCCTGAGGATCTGGTGGTGAAGCACTGGGCGAATGTGCTTCAGGACCCTCATCAGCTGGGTGGTAAGTGGGGCCCGGCACCCCACTGCATCCGCTGCTTCCAAGAGGCGCTGGGCCTTCTTGAGGGTCCTGGACTTGTAGTCCTCCCAGCGCTTCTTGACGTGTTTGACGTCGCGGAGTCCCACCCCCTCTGTGTTGATGGCACCCATTATGTCCTTCCAGATCCTCTTCCGTCCTTGCTTGTCGGCGCGCAATGGTGTGAAGAGGGCATCATAATGCCCCAGAACTTGCTCCACTAGGATACCAACTTCCTTTTCACTGAACTCTGCCTCTCTGCTGGGGGGTTGCCACTGGTGCCGTAAGGTGTTGTGTCAGACATGGCAACCCCCGAGGCAGGTGTGGGTGGGCAACTGGGTCCTGGGGCTGGGCTGTGGAGTGATGGAAAACCAGTTAGTCTTCTGTTCCAGCAGGGGTGGTCACAGCAACTGGATCCCTGCAGATGGCAGATGTGCAGGCACCAAATGGCAGGGCAAGGTGGCAGCAAGCAGGCAGGCAGCAGCAGATGGCTCGTGGGAAGCTGCTTGGGGCTCTGGGGGGCAGTAATTCAGCTTTCTGGGCAGGAGCGTGGTCTTCCGTGTGTTGTCGCGTGGCCAGCTTGATACGGTGTGATTTGGCATGTGAAAAACAGCACGTTTGTGTGAATTCTGAGGAAAGGACCTTGGCGCGTAAGTGACGTAATGTGCGCACGGGCGTTTCCCTGGCACGGGTTGAAGGTCCCACGTGGGTTTCCATCGCTCTGTACTTGCTTTTCGTGCAAAGCGGTGCATGTGTTTTCCAGGCGTTGGGGTTCACACGCGATTACCTCACAGCGGCTACAGTGCATACTTTTTTTTGGTGTGGGTGTTGGAAACGCGTTCTTCTTCTGCACACAAGGCAGACGGTGAGTCGCAAATGCTATTTTTCATAATGCGGGTGTCCCTGTTAGTCGCGTGCCCCTTTTGTTCGGGCATACTAGCCTGCATGTTGATCACGTATGTATTTTTTGTGTTCCTGGCTGCCACAGCGTACTGCGTGTGTTTTTTTACATGCACATGGGCTACAGGGGTTGCTTATCTCTTTTTCTTGCTTTTTTTGGATGCCGGATGGTTGCGTGGCACGTCATTTCTCCTAGGGGGCCACAGAATGGGACATTCATCGTAGCTGTATATACGTGTTTGTGTGCACTTTTGTAATGCGCAGGGACACTACTGCCTGCCTTCGTGTGGCGGACGTGTTTAGGCCTGTGTGTGTCTTTGGCCGTGTGTGGGTCTCCCCTATTCGATTCCATGAATATGTGTGGTTCGCGTGCGTGTGGGTGTTCTGTGTACTTCCCAGCAGTACTTCCTCAGTTACGCCCTTATTTTCACGCGTTGTTCCCCATTCCGCACTTACGCCCCATGTTCCGCCCCCTTTTTGGTGTGTGCGTTAACGTTGTGTGCTTTCGCTGTGCGCATCGCGAATGGTGTTCTGGATGTTGCAATGATGTGTGCACCTGTGTGCGCCATGCACGGATTTGGTGCACATCCCGGGGAAAACACGCGCAGGGCCTTCCATGAATCGCACGCGTGAGCTTGCTTTTTCACGCTTGCGCCAGCTTGCGCCACGATTTTCGGCGCACATGTGTTCCATGAATTGACCCCTTTACATTTATGGTCCCACTATGCCAGATCCCATCTTTTGGAACTCTATCAAACAAATGATGCTCAAAAATAACTTTACCATTCTGATTATGTGTGGTGCTGTCAATCAGGTCCTTGATCCATTTCTTGATCGAAAATCCAGTTGTGTGTTTAAAACAAACAAAACCCATAAGTCCTTTGTGAGCTGTCTAGCCACAACAAGATTGACACTTGGAGGCTATCCGACAGTACACAATTGGATTATACCTTTCATTCACCCCCTCACAATACACTATCATGCCTGGATTGTATTTTCTCCACCAAAACCCTCACTGGCGCCATCGTAGATTCTAAAATGACCAATATTATTATTTTAGACCACGGATCTGTAAGTACCTCCTTTTGTTTTTCAGATATAAACAAAACCTCTAAACTCTGGAAACTTAATAACTTCCTTCTACAGGACCCACAGTTAATTCAATCTGTACAATCATTTTCTCAACAATACTTTGCAAACAATCAAGACTGTGATACTTCAGTTGCAGATAATTGGAATGCGTTTAAAGCGGCTTTAAGAGGTCACATCATGGCTTGCTCTGGTAAAAAAAAAAGTAATTACGCAAAAAACACTTGGAAGATCTCTATTCCCAATTTACTCAAGCTGAGCTATGTTTCTATCAAAAATCTAGCTCGGCCAACCTCCGTCAAGTCTTAGCTTTATGCTCCCAAAACAATAAGGAAATCACAGATCTTCCTGCTGGGACCATACTTAAATATAAAACAAAAATGTATCAAACGTCAAATAAAGCTGGAAAAGCGTTAGCCTCTTATTTGAAAAAAAAAGGAAAAGTTCTATATTTCCCACATTAAGGATACTTCTTGTATCTCACATCATCGCTCTGAAGGTTTACTTGATTGCTTTAAAAAGTTCTATGCTGATCTATATACTCCCGTAAATCCTATCCCCCATAATAATGTTGTGTCATTTCTTAATAATATTAGTAGAACATCATACCCTCAAATTGATCTTTCCTACCTAGATAATGATATCACACTTTTGGAGATCACTAAAGCTATTAATGGCTTGGGCAAAGGAAAAGCACCAGGTCCTGATGGATTATCCACCAAATTCTACGTAAGCCTATCTAAATCCCATACCCCAAAATGTAAAACACTATTTGTTCGTATTTTATATCTCAAAAATTATAATCTGGCTCATTATCAGAAGCTTCACTCATTATATTCCCTAAACCCTAGACAAGGACCCTACAATTCCTAGAATTTATCGGCCCATTGCCCTCATTAATATTGAAAGTAAAATCTTTGCAAAGATACTAGCCAACAGAATAAAATCCTCTTTCCCTGCCCTCATTAAATCACACCAAACTGGCTATGTGAAAGGAAGCAACATGTCCTCAAATGCTAGGCTGCTACTTAATGCCATTCATTTAGATGCTAAAGATAAAAAAGATAAACAAAGGTTACGCATCCATTGCATTAGATGCGGAAAAAGCATTTGACAGTGTAAATTGGGATTTTATGTTTCAAGCCTTACACTGGTATGGGTGTGGTGATACGTTTATCTCCCTGGTCAAATTTCTCTACTCTTCTCCAAAATCCTCTATCTATCTTAATGGCCAGACTTCCTCCTTCTTTCCTCTACTCAGAGGTACTCGGCAGGGCTGCCCCTTTTCACCTATCTTATACATTCTCTCACTAGAACCATTATTGGAACTAATAAGATCTAATAAAAATATCCAGGTATTCCTGCGGGTGCTTCACATACTAAAATAGCGCATATTCAGATAACATAATTATTCTTATTAAGAATCCCAAGTTTCACCTCCCTACTCTACTTAATACATTATCTCAGTTTGGCCAAGTATCAGGATACAAACTAAATAAAGACAAATCAGAAATTATGCCCTTAAACTCCTATTGCCATAAACACGATATTGATACCTTCGGCCTTAAATGGTGTAATGTCTCTATTAAATACTTGGGTATTCGTTTTGCCCCCACGATCTAAGACACTATTAAACTCAATACTAAGATCTTGTTAGATACTCTTAAAGACCTAACATCCAGATGGTCCCCCCTTTATCTCTCCTGGTGGGGAAGTTTATATACAGTTAAAATGATGCTTTCCCCTATTGTGTTATACTATTTGCAGCTCCTTTCTGTTCCCCTATCTCTTTCCTTCTTCAGATGTATCTATTCTATTTTACTGAACTTTCTATGGAGCGTAGGAAAAAGTAAGAGAATTGGCTTAGCCAAGCTGAAAACACCTTATGAAATCGGTGGGGTTAGATTTCCAGATTTTAAATTATATCACTCTGCATTTCTCCTAAAACAATCCCGCCACTGGTTTGCAGATCCAGAAAATCTCTGACACTCCCACATGGTGTACTTTAGAAAAACATTCAGCTTATCCTTATAAAGTCACTGACCTCATCTACATATTTAAACATACATCCATGACTATCTGTGATCCCATCAAAGCCTCTGTCTCGGCCCTACAAGCCTTTCCCTTTCCTCATACCTAAACTCCCAATAAGTGCCTCTCCCCATTACCATGGCATAACAAGAATATTGCGATTAATAACAAGGCCTTGAATTGTAAATCATGGATAAAAAAAGGAATTAGATTTATTCAACAAATTGTTCATGGTCCATCCATTTTCTCCTTTCAACAATTTTCATTTCAATTTGCCATCCCCAAAGCAGACTTTCACTATTATAACAAATTAGTTAACTCCTGCCTAGATGCACTCACTCACTTCTCTAATGAGGTTCTTTCTCCAGATGCTTTCAGACTACTACAGTTCACCATGATCAATGATGTAAGAGCCTCGAAATGTTCTAATATTCTTGCCCCAACTTCTGAAGTTTGTTCTATTCGTCTTAAATGGGAAAATGACTTAGGTTGCACGTTTGATGATCATATTTGTTCCCTTCTGTTCTCTACAATCAAAAATATATCTGTTTCAGCAAATATTACACAACATTATTTCTTCTTTATTCATAGAGCATTTACTAGTCCTGTAAAACTAGCAAAACCTAAAGATAATTGTGATTCTAAATGCTGGTCATGTAGTTTGGAACATGCCTCATATATGCATATGTTCTTTGAATGTGCATTTACTTTCAGGTTTTGGCAAGATATTTGGAAGTTTACCAAACTTGTTTTTTTTGTGAATATCCCGTTATGTTTTTTAAATATCTTTTTAGGACGTTTTGCCATTACAACAAACATTTCTCTTGACTCTGCCAAACTTTATGATTTATTTATGGTTTTCAGCTTTGAAATGTATTACAGCTAACTGGAGAGACTTCCAATCTCTTTCTGCCAGAGGATGGTGGAACTCTATCTGTTACATTCAAAGAATGGAACTATGTATGGCTAATAAACTGAACTCTATTCCTAAATACAATGCTAAATGTTTTTTTAGTTTGTTATCTCAACTGTTTCAATGTAACTGCGCATGGCACCTGAACCATCAAATTTACATTTAACCTACAGCTTTCTTATAATAGTTTTACTCATAAGTGTGTTATATACCACTATTACAGTTGTCATGTAACTCTGATTGATATATATCATATTATACCCGCCTTCCCCTTCTCTCTCTCCCATCTGTTTCCAGTATGTACTTTGTCTGTCTCCTGGTCTGTCCCCCCATTTTTAACTACTATCTTTGCTGACTTCTTGTAACACTTTGCTCTTATAACAATTTGTTCCTA
Organism: Ambystoma mexicanum; assembly: GCF_040938575.1. NCBI lineage: Eukaryota > Metazoa > Chordata > Amphibia > Caudata > Ambystomatidae > Ambystoma > Ambystoma mexicanum. The sequence continues at coordinate 728,328,132 of NC_090925.1, forward strand.
TAGGTTTTGATCCATCATTCATGTATAATAGCTCAATTGTTTAATTAATATTTATTGTATAATTAAGTTTGTTACCAGTTGTAATTTTAGACTTCTGTTAACCATGAGTTTAAGTTCAAATTGACATCTGCACCTTGCGGATACTTGTACCATCAATATTCTATCAAACAATAAAACTTATTTTAAAAAAAAACATAAGCATAAAACATGATAATGATTATAATAGTAGAACATAATATTTATATCAAATCCAGAGACTTCCAGAAGCTTTCCATGTTTCCACAACCAAGAAAGGGGGCCCCGTGTGCTTTAGACAGGTAAGAGTCTTAACATGGGTCCCTACACTAAATAAAGCAAGCTGTACTGCGATAGATAAAGCAAGCTGTACTGCGATAGATAAAGCAAGCTGTACTGCGATAGATAAAGCAAGCTGTACTGCGATAGATAAAGCAAGCTGTACTGCGATAGATAAAGCAAGCTGTACTGCGATAGATTTGGAATGTTGACAGTAATCCCAGAAAGAATCCCCAATAATGGCCTCATATCTACGTACCAATTTGCCAAGCACACACATGTACACCGACATTAGTTTTGAATATTGGGTGAGGACATGTGGAGTTGATTCTTTAGAGCCTGAACAATTACAGATTTGACAGGTCCGGAATTCGTGAGCCACCCCCAGGCGGGGACCTGTGATAGCAAGTACTGATAGTTGATTTACACGCAACCTTAAAATGAATTGCCTTACTTCAGGAGCCTGGCATAACAACCAATAGGGTTGGGGCTTCCGGTATCTATGCACAACATGGGATACTGCCTCATATTCTTTTAGCTTGGCCAGGTGGGAACGATTCCCACACCGATCCCACCTGTTCAGTTTATGTTCAAAGGATTTTTTCAGGTGGAGAAATAGCATTTCTTTCTTTTTGCCGAAAGACCAATCGATCTCTGCGAAAGGGTTTCGTTCAGCTCTTTAAAATTGAGCCCTCGTCGTGCCTCTCTGAGTCATAATTGCATCGAGCCAGTGCAAGCAATTTACAAGTAGGGGCCCAGCATGCTTTTAGATCAAAAATACCCCGAGCCCGCAAAGCCATTCCCCTCAGGGAAATAAGACCCAGTTCCAGGCAGAGATACTGTATAGAGTACAAAGGGCCCATAACCAGAATTGTTCGCCAATAATGGCCCTCAATATGTTTAGCCAGTTCAAATCCTGTATTGCCAGAGTTTCCAGGCCATAACGTATAGTCGGTACAAAGCATTGCTGATATAGCTTTATAATGCCGGCTATACTATAGCCTGCAGATCCCCAAGAAAATGTACTGGCTTGGAGGGTACGTAACTTGGCTCGCCACTTTTTCTGAGCAATTAACAAGTCATACTTTGGCAAGGCATCAAAGTCCAGACCCAGATAGGGGTAAGATTGAGTGAAAGCTATCGTACACAGGGCAGTGTCAATTCCGGAACGGCTCGGCCCATTTCTGGCAATCACAACTATCTTGGTTTTCTCTAGGTTGATAGTTAAGCCTAACTGCGATGCATAGACCGATAGATCACTTGGCGTATTCTTTATGTCCGATAATGTACGATCAAATAATATCAGATCATCAGCATAAAGCATGCCCACAATGGGGGTATCGCCTAGCCTTGGTGGACAGTTAGATTTTAATGCCATATGAAGGAGAAATAGGGTTAGAAATTCCTGTCTCGTTGTTTAGTCTCAGCTTAGTGGTGTTGTTACTATGCAAGGCAATTAATTTGTGCAAAATCCAACTAGGACAAGTCAGCGCTCTGAGTTTAGACCAGAGAGTGTCACGCAACACTTGGTCAAAGGTGCTACGAAAGTCAACAAAAGCAATATAAAGGGTTGCCTCTTTACTGCTCAGGGTGGTTTTGACTAACTGATTGAGCACCCTAATGTCATGCGTTGTGCTCGAGCCAGGTCTGAATCCTGCCTGAGCAAAACTCTGTACCTGGTTAGCGGTAGCGCAAGCCTCCAGTTCCCTAAGAACAAGGTTAATGAAAATCTTGCTGAGACGTCCAACATGGACAGTAAACGATAATTGGACGTGCTCCCTCGGTCTCCCCTTTTGTGCACCGGGATAAGTACAGACTGTCGAGGGCACAGCGCAAGACCTACAGACTCGGGAGAAAAGGGTATGCAGCACCTGAGCCCAGTTGTTTGGGTCCTTTTTTAGTACTGAATTGGCCAAGCCATTAGGACCAGGGGCATTAAACGACTTGAGCTTCAGGATGGGTTGTTTTACTACTTTATGGCTTAAAGATAAGGGCCAAGGCACTAACGGTACTAACGTACTGGTGCTACACGGAATTATCTGATAGAATTTGTCCATGATATACTCAACCCATTGGTCCCCAGGAATAGGATTCAGGATTCTCAAAGTCTGCTCCCCTCCCTGCGTGTGAGAGTAAATGCCATATTTTTCAGGTATTTTTGCTACACATGATCACCACAAACTTCTGCCAGTTCTCCCTTTGGAGCAACTGACGATAAAAGTGTAAACAAGAGCAGTGTTTCCGTTTTATACCTTTTATTTTAGCAGGGATCTGAGAGACACCTATCAGGGAGGGATCGGCCGTTCTAAGGGCCCGACGCATGACACGTTTGTGATCTCGGATGTGAATGTCGAAGGAGTTAGTTCCTCCTGACTTCCATCATATACCAGGAGCATGCCTGCCTTTTGAGAGGGCTTGAGTTGAAGACAGTATGCAGCTTTCAATTGCCCCTGGGTTTTTACCCCAAAGTGCCTGGTCTGTCCTAAAGCCCACGGGAAAGGTAAGAGAATTTATCCTGTCGATGTTCTTCTGTGTCCACCGGATCCTATTCCCTGGATGATTGGGAACCACTTCGCTACAAGCACTCAAAACTTCACTCCCTGTATCTCCCCCATACTCACGGTAAAGGTGGCATGATCACTATAGATGTTCAAAGAGGTTTGTAATTGCAATACCTGACCCAACAGACACGCTGTAACCGCCATGTAGTCCAAAATGGTACACTTAACCCCTACTGCCCAGGTCTTCTGGCCTGGTTGGTCTCCTGTAGTGCACCCATTGAATATTGTGCCGTTCCATTCCTTAAAGTCCAGCCACACATTGTCTCTTTTGTTGGGCTTAACCAGTGGCATGTTACAATGATCAAATATATTCTTATATTCTCCACATCCCCCACCTGGGTCAATACATCTCACATTCAAGCCTCCCCATAGAATCACAGGAGGGGTCAACGTCCAGAATGCCAGGCAGTGAGGAGCGAGTCCAATTGGTCACCTATGGTCTCGGTGGACAGATCTCCCGGGGGCCATATACATTGACTATCAGGACGTCTGTGTTCTCCCCCCAACCACCCGGGGTGGATATCTCTACTGCCAGTATATTACCACCCGGTTTATCCTGATAATCTAGTCTAGGATTGAAAGTAGTCTTGACACCAATTAGCAAACCCCCCACAGGTCTACGCCGCTCCCCCTTTGCGGCCAAAGTCAGAAAAGTTACATAACCATCAAATTCAATCTTAAATGTTACCCACGTTTCCTGTAACCCAAAGACTTTGCTAGATAGAAACAATTCCCGGGAACCCCGCCCATTGAGCCAATGGCTAAAACCTCTCGTGTTCCAGCTGATAACAGACGAAGTTCACTCCGAAGATTTCCTCTGAGCAAGCATTCCCTTTAGCTACTCCAAACCTTGTTCATCACTGAGCTTGGCCAGCGGCTGAGAAGATGGTTCTAAAGGAGAGGCTTTAGCCCGAGGACACCTGCACTTAGTGCAACTAGCCGAAGCAGCTTCCCTGGGCAGTGGAGAGTCTAGGGTATAGCCCGAATGGCCAAGGGAAGACTGATGGAGCCTTATAGGGGCCACAGTTTCAGGCAAGCAGCAATTGATTTTGGTGTATTTGAGCCCAGGAAATAAAGCCAAGATTACTCGTATTAAGGATCCGAAGAGACAGTATTTTATAGAACAAGGTCAAGAGTGTAGAACGGTTAACTGGCAACTGGTGTTGGAACCTTCAGCTGGTGAAATGGTCAGGGTTTTCTGATCAGCATCCGTTCTGGGGCTCGGGCGATCTGGGAATACGGCTCATTGGGAATGGGGAGGATGGTAGCAGCAGTACCGTTCATAACGGTACCGTTGCTACCATCCAGTACTGCTCGTGAGTACCGCTCTGCATGTCAGGTCTGACCAGGTGTGCAGAGCGGCACCCGCAAGCAGAACTCATAATGTGGCAGCATGGTAACAACGGCGCCGGTAGCACTACCGGCGCCGTTGTTGTCTTACTGCCACATTCGTAATGAGGCCCATTGTGTCCATTATTGTCAGAGTGAACAGCACAATCGGAGCAAGCCGCTAACTTTTCCTGAGCGGCGTCCACATGGTTTCCTGCTGCTTACACCTGCCGTTTTACCGCGACTGACAGCCTTTCCCAGCATTTTCAACAATTAAAAGAGAGTTACTCGGCACTGGGCCACGCTGTGAGCTATCAAGGGATTGGCACTGTATTTGATAAGGTTCAAAAGCAATAGAGACAGCAAGCCGTCTGAGGGCTATGGGAGTATACCACAACCACACTTCCCACTGGTTGTCAGGCAACCCTTTCGCTTTTCCGATGTCAATGGCAAGCGTCCACACAAAGGTAAGGCTAAAACATGCAAAAATGTGTTGTTCCCAAACGCCGGTCAGATTAATTCGGCAAACCAATGGTCTGTGCCCCCGTAAAAGTGCCAGGGGTGGCGTTCAGTGTAAATATCAATGTAAGTGTTAACAAAGTACCTGTGGCGAGTTGCTTACGGGCTCCACAGCAAACACACTGCGCACACCGCGTGCCGGAACGGGTTTAAGAGTCCCGCCCCCCTTCAGCAAATCAGTAAACACGGAAAGCAGACTGCTTCTCCAGAATAGAACCGCCTGAGTCGAACACACACACTGCGCACACAATTGTAAATTTGTAAAGTTGATTTTTCAACTAAATCACATTTTTAAAAAAACAAGTTCTTCATGGTGACCAGTAGAGGTCGGTGATGCCCTATTTATACGCATCATAGCCCGCGATCTCTCCACGCAGTGCTTGTTCTTGGAGATTTTTTTTGGCAAAGAATACCTTTCTTAGAATGTTTCAAGATAAAACATCCCTTTTAGTAGGGGGTCAGCATGCAGCACAAAACACTACACAATTTCAAAAGAGACAGCCCATCTCTAGCAAGAATGGTGGAGTAGCAAGTCACACAGGACTACTGCCAAAGAAAGGGTAGTAGATAATGGACAAATGATGGCAAAAGCGATCGCAGCAAATTAAAACTTGCCATGTGATGACAATACCCGGCCTGACCCTAGGATAGGAATACCTGTCAGCAGAGAAAACATGTTCACTTTGCCAGTGCGTTTCTGTTGCTGTCAAACGTGGGGAGGTCTTCTCGTTATTTTGTTTAGTTTTGTTGCTTTGCAAATTGTTTTTTTTTGGAAACTGTTGTGGATTTTTTGTTGTTACACTTAATTTACGAATCCCTTTGGCCAGGTGGTGTTAGTTTTTGTGTGGAATTGTGGCAAGTTAGGTAGGTGTTTTTGTTGCAGGTCACGAGAGACTGCTTCTGGTGTAGCCGCCGCTAGAGGGAGTAGTGAGCTGCAGTTTTCCGTAGGCTGAGCTTTCGTAGGTGTAAATGGGCAGAGGTAGCTGCTTTGGGGAATGTGTTTGTCATTGATGGCATGCGGCACTGGACGTGGTGCTTAGGGTGTTTTTTTGGTTCATGGTTTTGGTACCCTTACTTGTATCTGCCAGAGTAATTTCGGGGAGGTGCCATGGCATTCTTTTCAATTTTTCTCGAACGCTGTATCCTGAGAGCACGATTCATGGAAAAGTACGCATTTATCCCGCAATGCCTGAGCGCCGAGAACGACCCGGTGTGCAGAAGTTACACTGCGCACTCCGCATATTCATGGAATCCCTCACGCAAATGAACCGTATTTGCAAGTCGCGGCCGGAACGCACCCGACACGCCCCCACGCAAAGCCAAGCCAGCCAGAAACAGCTACATTTGCATGCTCCCCAGATGTGCATACATGCACCCTGTAAACAGTGCGTGGGGTCCCCCGCAAGCAGGTCTGCACTTCGGGAACCCTGCACTGGGTCCCCCGCAATTGTCACCGGCACCCCGACAACACACGTAAGATTTATTTGAACTTTTATTGGAACTCAGTTATCACTATGAAAAATCTGCGTGCAAACCCCCGTAAACCGTTCCTGCACCCTGCTAACTACGATCAGGACCCGTCTGCGTGCACGCACCTCTAAATTCCGTCATTCAAACTCACCTCCAAAATTGTGAATCCTCCGCGCAAGTCTGTATGCCTGCTTTCAGGGTGGCGGAGAGATTGAGGGCTTTGCGTGGGCATGCGCTGTCGCATCCATAAATACGCTTTGTTGTGCGCACTTGTCAGAGTGCCATGGACTGTCTGCATGCTGTCCCTCGTAACACCCACTTTTGGGCATGTTGTTCCCCATTTTCTGTGTTCTGCCCACAAATCCGCCCTCTGCGTAGGTCTCGCCCATGCCATGCGCAGTCTCTCCCGCAAGGCACTTGGCCGCTCGCAGAGATGCGCGGAGCATGCTAGTAATCCACGCAAGTTGGCAAAATATCCCACGCAGACGATTCCATGAATCGGCGGACGGGAATATGCACACATTTTGTTGCGCAAATACGGTATTTTATGCACAAATAATTCCATGAATCAGGCCCTAACTGTTTACACGTCCAACAAGCAGTGCTTTAAGTCGCCTGCACATTCGAGCTGGGGCTCTTGGGGGGTGTGGCCTGGCAGGGGGTTACTGCCGCAATTTGGAGGCACTTACCTCACCTGAATGCTGCCTGCTAGGCCTTGCACCTGTAACAGCCCCGGCGCGATTTTCCAAAAGGGCATGGGCCATGGCCTAACAGGCACCATTCAGGTTAGGTGTTTCCTTGTCTTTTCATTGCGGCGCTGACCCCCCTGCCAGGCACCCCTTTGACTGGAGATGAGAGGGTGATGATCCCTGCATCTCAAATGAAAGGGTTGCCTGGCAGGGGGTCGGAGACACAATGAAAAGCTAGGCTTTTTGTTGTTGTTGTTGTAAAGCCTGAAGTTCTCGCTTGTATGTGACAGCTTCAGGCTTTACAAAAAAAATCCTCGCCTTTTGATTGTGTCGCCGACCCCTCCTCCCACCAGACTCCACTTTCATTAGAGATCCAGGGAGGGCTGTGAAATAATGACAAGGCAAGGCTTTTTTCTAAAGCCTGAAGCTCTCGCTTACACACGAGAGCTTTAGGCTTTACAAAAATAAGCCTTGCCTACTACCAGCCTGATGGGCGTGGGCTAGCGGGGGACTTCAGGGGCCCCGGCAGGGCCCCATCTGAAACACAATTTTCAGAGCCTGTCAGGGCTCTGCCCCGGCTGGTCCCGGCACACTTTAAGCCCTGCCAACAACTGCACCCAGAGGAACCCATTTGTAAATCGTCCCGTAGATTTCCCATCAGGGCCTAATTCTAGTCAAAGTGTGGCCAGATCCCATGTTAGCCAAGAGTTACATGGCCATATTTGGGGAGTGCGGAGGTTATCTCGCGTGACCGGCCAATCTGATTGGGATCTGGGCAGAGAAACATGTCTTCTTTCAGCAGTTCCCATCAGAGGTGGAATGCCCCCCAGGGGGGTCTGCCCAGGTTAATTGCTTTTAGGCCGGTTGCCTCCTCGGCAGGGGCATCTTTACTTGCTAGCAGGACCTCCATGACTGTTGTTATACAGGGAGGTATCTCCACCCACGGGTGGCAAAGGGGTGCGGGAAAATCCTCCGTGTCTAGGGGTTCAGAAACTGAGGCCAGAAGCAATGGTGATCCCCCACAGAAAAGAGAGTGATCGCAGTAGCAGAATTACACTGCTGGATGGACCAAATGGGGGTGCTCGAACAGCTCCCAGGTGACACGTCACCCCTTTAAAAATCCAATGACCGGTGCCTATTCCTGGGTTACTCATGTGGCAGCCAAACCACTTTGATCTTTCCTTCCTTCTCCACTCCCGGCTCAACCATCCTTCTCTCTGCTTTCCTCACTTTCTCGCCTGCACAGTGGTCAGCAGAGAAACCTCCCCACGTTTGACAGCAACAGAAACGCACTGGCAAAGTGAACATGTTTTCTCTGCTGACAGGTATTCCTATGAACCCACGCTACATTTTAGTGTTGGCTGTTCCGTGGGGTTTTAGCACCGTCTCATGCCAAAACTGGTGGCATAGAAGTACAGATAGCAAAGAGATTAGATGTGAAGAGGCGGGCAAAGCCTATAGGTGTTATTTGGACTGTAACAACTCCATTGACTGCCCATGGCCAAGAAAATCGCTATTTCCATTTCCACATATTACCTGTCCTTTCTCTGCAAAGAAAAAAAAATACACTCTCTCTTGGGATCTCTTTGAGCTATCATGCAGCAACATCAAACTATGGGCTTTTGTGACATTGCCAGTGTAAACCATCTCCTTGTGTAATAGAAATGTCTTAACCAAGTATGCCTTTAGAAAATTTACAATATCTGTGTCGTTGCATCTGTTGCTTGCATTGCATTTCTGTCCAAAGCAAGCATTTCCGTGTTGGGTCCTTTACAGGCATTATATAGGCCTTTTCCATGCACAGCCATCATCTGTCCTGTTAGTCATACCATTTGCCAGATGTTGCCATTTTATGACCAGGGCAAATACCCATTTGCCTACACAAAAGCCCAAACTTTTTGATGTTCCAATGATTGTTTGCTTAGTTGCGCCGGCCCGCCCTCCCTAAAAAAATAAAGCACCATACCCAGGAAACTGAAAGCGGAAACGTTCTTGTGCACAGAAAAGGATCTCTGGGCGGGCCTCTTGCCGAAGAGCATTGCCTCAGAGATTACACGCTCATACAAGTCCGTACAAGACTCGCACAAGGTTCTTCACAATTGAAAGAGTTGATGTTTTGTTTTAAAAAATTGGCCATCTCGCCAACGTGTTGCACACACACTGTACTTCTTCGGGACCTGACGAGGACATAACAAACCGGTCCCTCGAGGGCGTTCAACCAAAAGCACGCTGGAACGTAAGTATGGGGAAGGACGCATCAACAAACGACAGAGAGAGAGGGGGGGGTATCTTAGGGGCGCAGAGCAACATGGGTTCGGTCCCCGGGTCCGCACTTTAAAACCTCTGGGCATTAAGCGCATTATAAATAACCAATCACAATGAATGATTCACCGTGCTGGGAGAGGTGGCCACGTGTGCTGCTGCTGAACAGAAAATAAACACTCACCAGCTGTTCCTTCGTTGGCATTACCGTCAACAAAGGCCATGACACCGCTATTAAACTATCATTTCCAAAATGATCGTCATGCTGGTGTCTCATTTAAGCATTAGAGAGCAAGGCTAAGGGGAATGGATTTCGGGGGCCTGTTTAGGGAAAAGGGCCATCTTTTGAGTGTGAACGGGGTGCAGTGTTGTGTTGCTATGGAAACGTGGCACCGCCCACATAGCCCGAGGAGCCCGCGAGCCCGCATAGCACTGGTACACAGTTAGAGTCGGTGGAAGAGGGGGGCGCCGGGTTCGCCTGGGTGAGCGGTGTGGCGGGCAGTGCAGCAAGCTCTCCCCGCAGGCCGAGGCAACGTGTGGCGCCTGGGACAGCGGGGTGGGGCGAGGGGGCATATGGGGGGGAATTAGGTGCGCGGTGGTATAGTAGAGTAGCAAGGACCGTTGGCTGTGCCAAGCTACTGAGAAGCGGAAGTTCTGGGCAACTATCAGCTAACAGTGCCCGGAATTCCAGCATCCTGATTGGCTAAGGCATGACCTAGATTTTCAATTGCTTTTTATGAAGGTCCCCATACACCACATCAAAGGGCGTGTTATGTAAAAACTCAATGTTGCGTGATGAATAAACCAAGTAAGGCCTACATTTCATGTTGCGAAATCAAAACAACGAAAAGGCGAGACTGCATTGTCTCGCGCTGAAACTCGCAGGCCCAGGAGTAGGGGGTTTCCAGCCGGGCATTATTTACATAGCACAGTGGCTATGCTACATGGGCTTGGGGGTGGGGGGCTCAGGCCACTCCAATAATGTTCTCAGTCAGGCTGGTGGGAGCCAGCAGCAGCCCCGGGAATGAGCAAGACCCCCGCCCCCACACACACACACACATTGCCGCCATTAGGCCTACACAGCATCTCCCGCCATAACGCAGGCAGGGGCTTGGAAGACGCGGGCAGGTTGCAGTGCAGCTTTGTGATCTTGGGCAACCGTGCTAGATATACATGCTCTCGGAGCTCGTGTGTTCTACATGACTGCATAGTCTGGCATACTAAGCATGGCACATATGGATCATATATATAGTTAATATAGCAAGCCTTATGCCTCACCTTGAAACGAGCAATTCATTGTCTAGCGCCCCCATACTTCTTACTATTATGACTTCTTTTGATCTGGGCCCTACTAATAATCATTAGGGCCCCTGCATCACCTGTAGCTGGGGCCCTCAGAACCCTGCCCTGCCGTACCTTAGATGGCATGGGGGCGCGCGCTCATCTCTCAGGGGCCTCATTATCTCGCTTTTCCGTCATGTTGCCGAAATGGCGTCTATATCGCTTTATATATAAATGTCTGTTTATATAAAGTGTGTGTGTTTCCATGGAAATGAGTTCCCATGGCAACTGAGAGCTGGTTTTTCAAAGTCCGACAGAGAGCCGACAGAAGCTCACCAGGTCCAATGGAATAATTGCCGGAGATTCTGGGGTGTGACGATGAGAACAGGGGCGCACAGACCCGGGTGAGGCGTCCGTGGTAAGCAGGGCTTTAAGTGGGCCGGGGCTAGACAGGGCCAAGCCCCGGATGTCTCTGAAATGGGCTCCTGAGCCGGGGCTGTGCACGGCTGCCTGCAGGAATTTTTTCTTTTTTCTAATCTGAAATGCTGACACCTGAAGTTAGCCATGCAACCAAGCAGCACTTCGGTTACACCTGCTGTGTGATGTATCTTTATTCAGAAACAGGAGGAGGGCTGGGTTGGTCAGCCTCTCCTTTTGTTACTGAGTTAAGAGCTAACATGCAGCAGGAAGCCCATTAACTGTGCTTGGTTAAAGGGCTTCCTGCTGCATGTTAGCTCTTTACTCAGAAACAAAAGGAGAGACTGGCCAACCCAGCCCTCCTCCTGTTTCGGAATAAAGAGACATCAAGCAGTGGGCCGCCCACTGCATTCAAGGAGCCATATAGTTAAAGGGTTTCCTGGGAGGGTCAGCGTCCCGCGCAGGCAATTTTTTAACCACAGGTTCTTGAATGCAAGGGTTGGGGGGGCTCTTGTTGGGTGCGTGGCTTAAGTTCTCACACTGGGGCCATGCCCCCTAACGAGAGCTCCACCTCAATGTATCACCCCACTTGAAGCACTGGTGGTAACGAAAACAGATCCAGGCATGGCGCACCTTGTGTGTGAATGTATCCCTCCTCACAAAGCACAGGATTCCCCTGGACAGAGCCCTCTCCTGGCCCAGAGCCCGACTACAGGTCCTAGCTCCCTCCAGCTCGAATTACAGAAACATTGCGCAGGGGCAACATTTAAATTATAAGGAAATTCACTGAAACAATAGGTAAGGTACGTATGCAAGGGCAACATTTGCATTAGCTCCGGAGCAAACGGCATGCACGAGTGCGCTTGCACCACTTGCGCCAGATGAGGGCTGGTTCCGCTGTAAGTGCAGGGCACCACCAGCAGGGGGCGTCCAGGGCGTAAAGCTTTGTACATGAGCCGAGGGCACGCAGGTTTAGACCGTCCTTGTATAGCAGTGAAAATGCGCCTGCTTTTTGCATGCAGCGGCCATGAGCCTCTCCCGCCCTGGCTGGGGCATGAGCACACATTGGCAAGTACGAGGGTGCAGCAAGGAACAGCACCCCTTTCAAATGCCATCCTTTTTCTGGGGGGGGGGGCAAAGCGGGCCCATGTTGGCCCTACAAACAACAAATCGGGTCGCAGTGCAAGGGAATGGGCTCGTAAGTGGCATTTCACCCGAGGTGGCATGGGGTGGGGTCTGGAGGATGTTTTTAAAACACGATGCGTGTTGGCTGCAGGTTACGCATAACTAGACGCAGTAGGTTCTTTCACCCATTGGCAGGGGTGTTGCTAGGTCTGGAAAAGATCCGGGCTGCCGGGACCAGGCCCGGCTGCAGGAATTTTCATCTGGGTGGGCCAGGTTTGTGATCAGGGGGGCCCGAAGTTCCATTGGGTGTGGGTCTAGGAGTGCCCTAAACAAAGTGCTGGCGTTGATCCAGATTTCCCAGGTCCGTGATCCAGCAAAAAATGTCTTCCCAGATCTGCAAAAATACATTTGCACCCCCTATAAAAAAACTGTACATAGCAAAAGAGAGGCAAGGAAGATCGTGTTGCAACATCAATCTGCCTATCTTCCCTTCCCATCTGCTCTCCCCTTTTTGTTATATCTGATCCTCCTTCACCTTTTACTGTCCAGTCACCTTCCTTCAGCTGCCCTAACCACCGTTCCCATTTACCTCCCCTCCAACCTATTCACACCAGCACCCACCATGCCTTTCCTGGACTGGATTGGGAGAATTGAGGGTGATGCATCGTCCTCCTCCTCTGAGAGGGCTAAGCAGTGAGGCCCCTAGTCTTTGTACCATCTTAGATGGTCTCTGCCCAACAATACCTTCCTGAGCATTGTGGATACTCCCACCAGGCCCCGGAGGAGATGCTTGTGGTCCGTCCATCTTGTTGTGAAAGATAGATCCCCCACCCAGAATACTGAAGCAAGGAATAGATTTTGTTTCCTACAAAATTACATTTTTTTCAAACGTCTTTAAATTTCAAGAACAGAACATACAATGTCAAATCAATACAGGTAGTCTTGTTGATCTTAACAATGTTTCGAGCACAGCAACATATCCTCCAATAGCATACACATGTATACAATCCTCCCTTCACCCACCCAATCCACAACCTCCTCCCCACCCTCCTTTCCAACTGAACCCCCTACAGTAGTCCCATTCTGAATGTCTCCCATCAATGGTTCATGTCCAAAATTCCATTTTAAGCACAAAATGTAATTTTTTGTTGCATTTTTGCAGCACTTTTAATTGAGATGCGAGTGCAAGTTAGTGCTAGGGCTGTAAGGGCTGCATCAGTAGGCCGACAGTGCAGGTGGGGGGGTTTGCTGTTTCCTGGTATCGCTCCTGGTGGGGCGTGCCCATGTACATCATTTTCTGGTACATACTGGTTACAATATTCAATTGTCATGATGACTCTTTGGTGTGTTTTCTCTGATTTGCTATTGAATGACAATTGTGTTCAATAAATGTGGGCCGGATATTTTCAAAGTTAGATGTGTGTGTGTGTGTGCCCTTATCCCTGTGCTGCACATCTATTAAGCCATGAGTGAGGCTTTTTGGAATAGTTTATAATGTGAACTGAATCACTGTTAGGGGCACCTCATTTTAACAGGTAAGAGAGGGTGACATTAAAAAATATGCCCAGGATCACACACTTTGGTCAAGTGGTAAAGCCATAATTTGAGCCTAGCCTGAAATTTAGATACTTGGACACACATCTTCCAAGCTCAAGTTGATACAAATATGTGTTGAAGTTTGGCTTTGAACACCTAAAATAATACTAAATTGTATACAGATTACTTTAAAAAAAATGCACATGATAAACCAACCTGACAATGTATTCATCATTGTAGAAACATGTTGATGAAAAGATCAATGGGGCCATTTTGTTTTGAATCCTAAATTGCACAAATCCGAATTCTCCTGTTTGCACTTTTTTGCAAAAGAGGTCATTCATTAATTTTAATTGTTTTCACCAAGTACTGGAAAAGTAAAGAGTAAAACGCAGGCGAAAATTGTCTTTACTTTACCACTATGTGTCTGGAAAAGTGTAAATCACTTCCACAATTAACGATTGTGGGAGCCATCCACAATAGATTCCTTTGGACTATGCCCGCTTTTTCCAGGTGTAAAAGTCAGGCAGGTCCCATAGGAATCTATTCGTTTTCCGCCAATGTAAAAATACATGCTGGTGGAATACCAATCGGATTTGGCAGGGGGACCTTGTTAAGTCTGATCTGTTCTCCAACTTTGCCTGTCAATTTATACAAAACCCTGCAGTTCATAAAAAGTGGAGCTATATGCATTTAGCACCACTTCTTCCACTCCACTTGACCTGGAAAATGATCCCCTATGACTGTAGCTTTATTTTCCCCATCCTGAATGGAAGCCTACAAGCTCCAGCATATCAATTAATGACAATGTACAAACAATCTCATATAGACACAAAGTGAAATGAAATGCCTGACAAGGTTATTGTTTCACACAGCTTTTTCTGTATCCCCTTACTTACTAATCACCCAACAATCACACTTAAATAGCTTATTAAAACCCTATCTAATCTTTTTTAAAGTGCCACAGCAATGGGCACTTCCTTTTTACCTTTTCTCATCTCTAATCACTTCCTGTTGTAAATAATCTGCCTCTGAGACACGTTAAAAGATCTCACTGGTAGGGCCTGATCAGCCCTGCTGCTTGAATTTGAGGGGAGAGAGTAGAGCAGGGGTTGTGGGGGCTGGGGGGATTGGCATTTGTTCCTTGTCCAAATGTTAAATCCACCTCTGATTGCACTCAATAGAAAATATTTAAATACTACTGTTTAGTTATAAAGAGGTACACCTTTTATACATTCCCTGCAACATTATAGAAAACGCTCTTCTTTTTTGTTATTTTATGGGTGTTCATGTTTTATTTCCGGCACTGCCTGAACACCCAGCACCCACGATTTACATCATACTTTCCAAACAAATCCCACAACATATATGACATATTCTGTTTGCATGCAAACTCTATACATGTATTCAAACAGAATGAGGTTATCAAGCCAGTACTTATCAGTTTGTATCATGAAACGTTCTGTCAGAGTAGACTAGGCTTCCAAACAAAAGGTACATTCTATTTAGGTCGGACCCCCACTAGTAAGTATGCATGAGAAGATCTGAAACTGGTCAGTACTTGCCAATCTAGCCTTAGCATTTTCAGGTAGGGGCTTGTTGGACTTAGGGAGACAAACAGAAGCCAACATACACTGGCAAAGCCAACAGCTTGGGCTTTTGATTAGGCATGGATAGGCGCCAGGCACTGCCATAAGGGTCCCGTCTGGCCATAAGACGCGAACAGCTGGAAAATGTCGCCATTAACTTGCCATATTATGGCATTGCCTGGCAAATGTCTGCTAATACCTATACACAAGCTAAAACTGCTGCCTTTGTGATTGCTTAAGACAGGACTTCAGTGCAAGTCACAGAGGCATTGACAAATATATTGCTTATAAAATCAACTGGCAGAAGACACACATTAAGAGAATTGTACTACAACAGGAGCTCATTTACAGAGTCACTTAAGTAATTAAACACTCAAAAGAACGCTTAGATATAACACTGGCAGGCCCTATACAGCAACTCGTTTGGTGTTGCTTTGTGATAGAGCTTTCTCAAAGAGTTCTAGAAAGGTTAGGTTTTGGTGGTGAGGCATTGACATAGCCATGGCTAGACATTAGGTGGGTAAATGACCAGACACACCCATAGAATGTGTGTTTCTCCTCACATTGTATTGCCATCATATCCGTGTTTCACGGTATGTGTTCTGGTTGTACCTAATAGGTAAAAAGTTTCTGAATCAATTAGAAACACCGTCATTGCTCTGGCCAGCCTTCCATACCATTGTTTGCATATCAACCTTGGCCATGTCACTAATGCCAGAAGCCCTTCCCAAACTGCTAGACCACACGGCCTAAACATTCATATGGTTGCTTGTGTTCCAGTGGAGATGAAACAAGGCCTAGCAACTGAGATTGAACTGCACCTTTTGGTGGCAGAACCAAAAGTCATTTGCTAATGCTTGTCCCCTTCTCTAATCGCACATACATACTACAGAATTATGGCATGGAATGTTGCGCAGAGCAATGGTAGTGGTAATGTTTAATTCAAAGCCTTGCATTTATCACTTTTTGATTTTACTAATCTCCCCTTCAGAATTATATTTTTGTTACTACCAGCCTTTTCTTTTCACACGTACTCAAGTAGTTAATGCAGCATAATATATACTTTGAATGTAATTTGTAAGGGCCCCCCGTCAGTTGACACACCTTCTGCAGACATCTGTGTTCAAGCAACTTTAACTGTCATTTATTGTTTGATATAGTTAACCATTTTATTAAGCATGATGTGAAAAACCACTATATTCCCACAACAAATAAACATACTTTAAGTTACAGAAACCAAAATTGTAATTTTAGGTTTGAGAAAATAGTTGTAGGCAGCTTGCTTGAATAAGTGTGCGACCTCACTTAGAGGTGTGAATGGTCCTCCATCTCCCTGGTCATTTGTACTTTTATGGCTGTGGGGCATAAATCATTGTCTAGGGCAAGAAAACAAATCCTGGCCAGGCCTCCTGCAATTCAGCCTCACAGAATGATGTCTCTGAGGTGGCTGCTGAATGTATAGAGTGGCAACCATCAGGCTAGGACTGGCCTATAGGGCAGTAGGCCCATGGCAAACCAAAACACGAAAAGCTGAGGTAGCCCAGTTTTCTGGGTTAAAGTGGGCCACTTTTTTTGGCCAATTTGGGCCAGTTTGATGAGTTCATTCACTCTGCGGCTAGTAGTTTTGACCAGTGTTGCTGAATAAATATTGTTTGACATGCACAATTTCCCCCACACTTTATAAAAAAAACTCCCCCTTGGTGACTATTCAAACAGTGTCACAAAAGGAATGAATAGCATTTGGAACTGTGGGCCACTTGTCGATTGTGCCAGAGATAATATTATGGCCCAGTCCGACCCTGACAACCTTCCCACACTCCTTTGGTTTCCAGTGGTGTATTACACCTTCTTTCTAGGGGGGCCAGAGGCTGACTCTTGGGGGGCCTGGCCCCCCTGCTGGAGCCGGGCCTGGCCGGGACTCGTGGCTAGCTATAGCCTTCTGGACGTCGCCCCTGAGCTTCTATCTGGGGCTAAAACAAAAAGACCCGGGGCTACAGCCCCCTCACCCCCCAGCAATGCCCCTGCCCCTGCCCATAGGGCTGACCCTCTCCTCTGAGCCCAGAAGGCTGAACAGCGCTGACCTTTGGCCCATTGGACCCATCTTGCCCCCCAATTCAGAGGGTATTTAGTTTCACAGAGAGATGCCAATCAGCGACGAGCCATCTAAAAGCTAAGCAGAGCAGAGAAGTCTTTGGCTCCATCATGTGGCGGGCATCTTTGCACCAACCGTGCACTGTAACCTGGTGCATCAGACCCACACTGATGCACGCCATACACACCCGCCGGGGGCGATTTAGGCACAGATTCATGCAATTGTTTGCACGGTTCAAAGTGACTTTGCACTGCTGAAAAGTGACTTTGCACTTCCGACACAAACCCTGATTCATGGAACTGTGCAAAGTGCATTTTCGCAGTGCAGAATCAGAGCAAAGTCATTTTGTACTGCAAAAATGCCATGAATCGGGCCCTAAGGGAAACATTTCTGCCCCTGAAATAATGTGCACCTGATGTGGGGTAAGGGCAGTCCCCCCGTCAGTGCGGATGTCGATGGGACATTGGTGCCTTGAAGTGGTCGGACAGGCCTCCTCCTCTGCTCTGGGAACTTTAGGGGCCCCTCTGGGTGTTTCCTGCACTGTGATTGGCTGATGGAAAGGTCTCGCGGTTGGGCCATGCAGGAAGGTGCTTTTCCTGCCATGCCTAAAGCCTCTCTTTGACCTGAAGCGATTGCGCCAAGAGGAGGGTTTTACATGCCCTTGGTGCCATGGGTGACTTCAGGTCTTTTGTACTGGCAGCCGTGATGCGGGCAGGGGACTCTGAAGGTTTGCAAGCGCCCCCTAACGGGGCAAGTGAGGCGGTTGTGGTGATTTAGGGTGGCTGAATAAGAGAAGGGAGAGTCCAGAGTGACAGCAGTAGTTAGGGTCTTCTGGAAATGGGAGGGATATTGTGGAGTGGGCCTGGGAGAGGGGCCAGGCCCAAACAGGTGCACCCCAGCAGCACTACTGGCTTCTGGTTCCCTGCCGACTGGGGCAGAGGGGGACCCCCTGATCAAAAAGCATAGGGTGAGATGAGACCTCATAGAGATGGCTAAAGAATGGTAAAACATCCAAGAAAGGGGCTCCACAGGAGTGCAAAGCAGCTAGCAGTGGTATAACACAACATTTTGGGCCCCCCCCTACGAGCCATGCTGAGCCCCCCTGCCCCAACTCAGCAACAAATCACGGGTTGCGCACACTCTGGGCCAGCCTAGATTACGTTTGTGCAATACGCACAAAAGTGCTGTTGCAGGGGTACGCCGCACACTGCACTAGGAGAAAGATATACATATGTGCTTTAATGCATTATACAGCACACTTTCTGAAAAAATTGGCCAAAAAGCCAGAGCGTTTGCAATTGTTTTGTAGGGTAACACCAATCCAAAAATCCAATATATGCAGGTCATCAACAGTGCACAGGAACATTAATGCTTTAATTAATAGCATTTGTTGCTATTCAAAATGCCATGCCACAATGAAAACATGTCCAACTGGCTGCACAATGTAGACCAGTCTGAGCACGTAATAACATATTACAGTAAAACATTACAGGCCACATTTAGACATACCTAGACTAGTTGCACCAAATTGCCAGTTCAAGCAATAACACTTATCCTGGTTATTTTATCACAGATGCCCAGAAAAATATACAATACTACAGTAAGAAACGGCTAGACTGGCAGCACTCAAATGCCAGTCTCGCCAGGTAATTACACTTAGCAAGACTGCTTTATCTGAAATGCCCAGTTAAAAACAAGTCAAGCCAAACTAAGAAATGACTAGACTGGCTGCACCAAAATGCCTCTCTAGCCATTAATACCACATATCATGCCTGCTTAGCCTAGGCATGGATGACCATTACGATGTATCGCACAATACCCATCCCACTTCACCCCCCCACACATTCCCTCTTCCGATCATCTCCTGCCCCAACCCCCAAAATCAGCTTCTTGGCCCTGAATTTGCTCCACGTCCCTTTTCCTTGTCCCAGTACTTAATTATAAGGTTCCTTGCCTCATGGGTATGTACTGGGATGAGGAAGAATGGGGCTAGGAGTAATAAGGATTACAGGTAACTAAGCCAGGCATTACCTCCATGTCCCTCTACCTCATTCCAGTACTTGTGTATGAGTCAAAGGGCCTCATAAACAAGTACTGGGATGTGGAAGAATAGGGCTATGAGTAATGAAGATCACCAATAAGTAACCAAGGGATTAAACACAAGCAGTGGTGCAACACCATTGAGCTGAGTCGGCTTCAGCCCTCCCCCCAACTCATGTTGAGCTATGTTGACTCGACCTGGTTGATCTACAGTGCCGTTGCCGGACAGAACTTGACACAGATGGTAAACGGCACCTGGGTTTTGCTGTTAACTAAACAAACGTAAAACATTTCACTGTTAGTACTTGCATTCAAATGCATAATTCTTTAGGCAATTGAAATCTTGATGTGGGTTTGGCACTTGCATGCCAGGGAAGTGATTGGAAGGGTAGAGAGGGGACAGGAGACCGCTTATTCTCACAGCAGTCAATAAGTGGGTGCTTTCAGACTTAAAGGAGAGAGTTAACTGCTTGTAACATTGAAACTGCACTAGAATAGTCTCATTAGAATGCATAAATAACGTAGATGCCCCGCACAAATAAGTTTTCCCCTCCCCCACCACCCGTGAAGTGAGCACCTCTCCCAACATTTCAAGTGTTAGCGCCCCCCGAAATGTAGGTTTTGTTGCACCCCTGAACACGGGTACACACACCATTCAACAAACACACACCGCACACCCAGCCACCCATACATTTAAGTGTGTACCCTTCCACCATTCAGGCACACCCAGGCAGCCACCCATACATTTAAGTGTGCACCCTTTCATCATTCAGGCACACCCAGGCAGCCACCCATACATTTAATTGTGCACCCTTTCACCATTCACTCGACACTCACACCCAGCCACCCATACATTTAATGAATGGTGCACCCATTCAAGGTAAACTCACGTAGGCAGCCACCCATACATTTAAGTGTGCACCCTTTCATCATTCAGGCACACCCAGGCAGCCACCCATACATTTAAGTGTGCACCCTTTCACCATACAGGCACACAGGCAGCCACCCATACATTTAAGTGTGCACACTTTCACTATACACGCACACATGAACACGTCATGGAGTTGAGGGGAGCCCTATTACTTCAAAAAGAAATGGTTTGAAGTCACTCCGACTTCATAAAGAAATTATTTCCGTTAATGATCAAACCATAATGGAAATAATTTCTTTATGAAGGCAGAGTGAATTCAAAAAGAAACCATTTCTTTTTGAAGCCATAGAGCTCCCCCACCCCATGACATGGAGTCCTCCAGCCTAGAGGCTTCCATTTCATGGGGTGGGAGAAGCCCTCAGACTTAAAAAAGAAATAGATTTTTTGTGGTCACTCTGCCTTCATAAAGAAATGATTTCTGTAAATGATTTCTGTTACGCTGTAACAGAAATAATTTCATTATGAAGGCAGAGTGACTAAAACAAAAAAGTTTTATTTTTTATTTTTTAGTCCACGGGGGCTCCCCTCCCAGGACATGTGGTAGTGCACCCCCCAATGGTCGCCCCGAACGTGGGGGATGCCGGGGCCTCTGTTATGCTAGTGGGAACTAGTCACCAGCGAAGGGACTGAACTTTCGCCCTGGAGCACACATTTTAACAGTGGCATTACTAGTTGTAGTTTGCCACGCAATGCTGGGCAGGGCATGGCTGGGGCGAAGATCAACTGCCCTTGAGAGGGGCGTGGGGAAGGGTTTGTGGCAGCTGGCTCGTCAATGGTCAGGGAGGTCGCCCTCAGGGCGTCACTACTGGTTGTCAGAAGTCAAGCCGTGTAGGTGGCAGTGGGTGAGGTCAACAGAGGACATTATGGGGGAACGGGAAAGATGAGGTGTGGTTACGGAGCTGAGGGGGTGTTGCAGATTGCTCGCCTAAGAACAGGAGGGCAGCGGTGAGAGGAATTAGGGCTGAGCACTGTGGTAGAGATGGCCTAGGTTCGCAATGGAAGCAGTTAAGCTGTCTTTTGATGTCTACTACAGAAGGATATATATAGACCAGTGTGCATGGAAGGAATTGGGCCGGAACAAACCAGAACTGCGTTCTGGCAAAGATTGTCTTGCCAGAAGGCCGTTCTGTGTAGACCCAAGACCCCCAAGTTGAGGAAAGTCTCTGCCTGAGTCTCCAGAATTCTGTGCAAGTCACCATTGTGCATTTGGAGACTCAATGGCACGACTTTACAAGCCTCATCTGAAAGTCGTTCTTTGGTCCCCAGTACAGCTCAAAGAAACAGTCGAAAGCTGTATATATGCCTCAGGCTTTGCACACATGTGACTGTCATGGTAACTATTCTGACAGATGAAATGAGTCTCATACGCAGTGTGCATTGCATGCTCAGAAGGAATGTACATTTTCAATTACTATAACAGACATGTTTGATAAATTGGTGGACATGTTTATGTTCCCAAAATGCACTTTGTTTTTATGCAAAGGAGCCAGCATCCTATGTTCGGGGCACCCACATTATTCAACACTTAGCTTTGCCTTTCAGTCCCGCCCACACCCCTGACAATCCGCCCCGCCCCCACCTCCATCCATGGAGGGGCTCTGGTTTGATGAAGAGTTAGGGTCCAGGTTGTCGGAGGACAACTTCATGCCCTGTGGGGGTTAGATACCAACCACCGTGGATGGCACCCCTGAAGCCTGTGTTGGCAAAGCACTCTTGCCTGACCCCATTTCTGGGACGGCCAATCGAGGAAGATGAGCACTTCTCCTACAGGTCTGTGGGGGGCAGTGGGGGAGTATGCTGGGCCTTCAAGCAGAGGACATGCGCCAGGGTAATGTGTAAATGTAAATGAGTGCTCCACTCATTATGCTGGTGCTCCATACAGAAAGGGGGTGCAATTCACGGTAGGGGTAAGGCGCACCAAGGCCAATGTCCTAGGGCTCACACACCAGTATGAATGGGCCGTTTCTCGGAAATGTTGGAAACCCACCTGGATAGGGTTGGGCGGGGCTCCATGCAAGGGGGGACTATTTCTCCATTGGGCAGGGCCCCCTGGGGGAAGGTGCTGGGGGAATTCCATCTTATTCACCCTCTTCCCTGACCAGAAGTGGAGGGGGACATCTTTGAACAACTTGACCAGCCAGAAAGAATGCAATGCAGTGCATATCTAAACGCGGACACCGAAAGCACATGCCGCTGCAATGCAGTGCAATCTTTGGGCGAGATTTGGTGAGGCGATCGGGGTCAGCGCTGGCACAAAATCGCCTGGATAATTGTATGTCCCTCAAGGCCTCATGTAGCCCCTGCAACACCTGGAGTGACATCTGCCGGACCGCATCACTTCTCCTTCACTCATCCCTAGCAGTGCTCCCCGCCCACACCAGGGGCGGACATAACCCTGAATGGGACCACGTCACACTCGTCCTGCAACTCACCTGCCCGCCTCAGACCTTTCCACACCCCTGCCATGACGTGTCAGCTTCCTCAACCTGATGCCCGCTGTCAAACCTTCTCCACATCATGGCAGGAGACAGGGTACTATGCCTATGGAGGTCAGACAGGGCCCGTAGAGTTCTTGACTCCCTTAAGTTACCTCTGGTAGCTCCGCACCTCGGTGTGTTGGGCGGATTACACAAAGATGACAAAAGCAAATAAATATGAAGGGTCAGTTGGAGGGGTCTTCAGCCAGTGGCTCTCCAGTAGTTTTGAACTACGACTCCAATGAGCCCTCATCGTTCACTATGCGGAACGGGGCTCATGGGAGTTGTGGTCCAAAACCTCTGGAGAGCCACAAGTTGAGAAGCATTTACTCTAAAAATAGCTTTGTTATCGCACAGCAGAAGGTAAACACAGTAAACCCTAGTGTCTATGAAGAAAATCATTTGTCTGTAAGCATAAACGGTCTTGAATTCTTACCCATAGAGGCCTAGAACAAATGTGGGGATATCACAGACTTCCAAAAGTATAGAACTTGGATTTCCAAAGTGCGTATGTTTCCTACGGCAGCTCAGCGCTGCAGAGAGCCCAGTGACTGTAAAGTTAGCCGGGCGGATAGATCAGGGGCAACGTGCTTATCTTGGACACAAGACTACACTGAGCAGCACGAGTTCAATACCCAGTCCCAGTACCGGTACTTAGAGGTTGGAGTGTGGCATGAAGCGGCGGCATAGGAGTCCATTTTAAGTTCTCTCTCTACAGCCGGCTGTAAGAAGGACCCAGAACTTGAAGCCACAGCTTTTGGACCAACTTTATCTTTGGTAGTATCTGGGCACGTGCATTTACTTGGCTGCCTGCTCCTTCCTTGAGACAGAGAGCTTGCAGTTGGGGAAACAGGTCAAAAGGTCCCCTGATGTGCGGAATCTCGTTTCTGGAATGTTCCCAGACGTCGCCAGTGTTCTTCAGTCCTGGGAGGAATGGCCTCCTCGCGGTTGCGGTTCTCTGGTTTACGCTGCAAGCATGATTGCGGTCAGCTGCACGTCTTAAGGATCTCTATGTGCGACTTTGACATTGTTCTTGGTAGGAGAGCTATGACAATGGGCCGATCACCTGTGAAATGAGGAAAATATTACATACATTGTTAGGGAGAATTCTCTGTTTAGGCTGAATTTCCTAACCTAGTGAGTCCCCCAGCAGCTTTGCTGGATTTCTGGAGTTTGTTTTTCCCTCCTGCCAAGAGTGAGACTCTTTTTCTCCCACTCTTGGACATTAATGTGTGTAATTCCTTTGAATGTCAATGTGTTCTATGGGCTATGGGGTCTTTTACTCCATAGGGTCTCATATATTTTGCTATGTGTGTTACACCGCACCCCCCCCGTGCCGTAACACTGGGGCGTCCTAGCGGACCTCCCTCATACACTCCATACCCGGGGACTGACTACTGTCTCCCCGGGCATGTAAAGTCACCATTGGCTTTACTAGACCTAATTTTACTAACAGAACTAGTACAAACCATCCTATTGTGGACGTACTAGTAGGGGTAATTCGATTACTCCTGGGTCTGTTATTCGAGGGGGCACTGTCCCGTCCCCCCTCGTCGAGTTTTGGCTGGTGGCAGTGGAAACTACTTGTTATGTTCGACCCCGAATATAACCATATGGGATTCTTCCCGTCGTTAAAGATTGATACTTTTTCTCGTTAATCTCTAACGTACCACCGGTGTACTTATCTTAAATAAGTCTATCGGATGGTATTTTCTGCCAGAACTCGGTCTTTAAAATGGCGTCTGTTTTCGTCTCTGTGACTCCTAAACCAAAGGTCGAGCCCTTTGTTCCACTTTTGGCAGGCTTCTGTACAGAGACCCTCCAAAGTGGTGCCATTCTGTCTGGGTTACCACAGGGGTATGGGAGGGGGTTTAGGCACCCTGGACCGAGTTGCCTTGCCAACTCCGGTCGCACTCTGGTGCGATTGGCCCAAGTGGTGAGCCTCCCCGCTCACCACTTAGCGTGTGTTGATTGACAGCTAGGCTGAATGAATGGGGGTTTTCTGCATAAAAGCAGGGCTTTTGGGACTGGATCTTTAGAAGTCGCCACAGGACCTAAGAATCCGACGAGGGTAAAGCTGAGCCGACCTGCAACGACGACACCTCTGGTGGAGCCCTGCTGAATCGACTCACCACTTCCCAACGACAGAGGAGATCTCCCTGCTGGAGAGTCTCTTCCCCTGAGTGGTGGGAACAACCAGTCCCCTTTGCTTTTTCTTCGCCTCAGGACGCAGTGGTCGAATTGCCCGTGCAGAGCACCTCGGCAACCGGGTAGCCACTACCCCTATACCGCGACCAAAAGGTGGTGCCTTGTGACGGAGCACTCCGCGGCTGGTCTCTTCCCTGGTGGTGCACCAGACTTCACTTTTCTTCGACAACGAGATCATCTCTACTCTTGGCAAAGACCCGACGTGCATCCACCAACAGGAACAACTGCCCCCGCCGGAGCTGCCCTCCACAATCAAGGTACTGTGTCCGCCTGGCCTCCCTTGCTGCCGGATAGAGTGAGGTGTCTTAATCCTCTCCTTTCCGTTGGGTCGCCTCCAAGCTTTCTCTAGCGTGTTGTTCTGAACTGGTTCAATCTTCCAATAACAATTTGCTACACAGACTCGAACGCATTTCCACAAAGAGACTTTTTGGGACATATCGCCTTGCCTCTCTCCGAGTGGGCCTGGCCTCTGAACTTTATGATCTATTGTGGTTCTTGCCTTCTTGCCTTGCATTTTTCCCGTGAAGTATCGAACTGTGTTGATTTCGTAACCTGATTATTTTTCTCTCCCGTCCTAACTAATATTAGAGTGCCATCTAGGTTGAGGCATACACCTCTGACTGCAAATAAGTGATGCTGGTAGAACCTAGACTTGTCGAAATATTGTTAGGGGGATTGATCTTCGTACTCTTCGTAGAGTAATTGTGATTGAAGTGTTTGCCGTGATAGTGCCATAGTGTTTTCCATAGATGTTTCGTTATAAATAAATACCTTAATATCTTTACACCGAGCCTCGTTGCGTGTTTGCTTGTCTTACTGTGAAGAATTGCCCTATATTGTATACTTCACATACTGCTTAACTCTTCTTGAGGGAAGTCTGACTGCTCAGCCACAGCTACCAAGTGAATCTGTGTGGTACAGACTGCTACCAAGTGGGTTTACTGTAGTCCTAAATCTTTTGCAGTGGTCCCAGAGGGAACTGCACAGGTTTCCGCCTAACAGTATTGAACCAATCACACCGTATGCGGTTAGAGTCTTAAACACCCTTTTTGGCTTACTGCACAAAAACCCAGACTCATTTAAAAGTGGAAAAGGTCGCTTTAATGTGACAGGCCAAAGCTTACAATCAAAACGCTTAACTGGCTCCATGGCCTAACAAACTAAAGAAATATTTTAACAACCAATTAAATAATTAAACATTTTCATTTTCATTTTCCCCCAACAATTAAATAATTAAATAAGCCATTTCCTCCCTAATTATCCCTTGGACCCTACCGTCTCCTTGCCCCTTTTCCAGGCGTCCCGCTTTCTCCCAGGGCCCATGCCCCTCCAGGCTCAATACCTGTTCTCCCGGGGTGACCTGCTTGTGCAAACAGCGCCACCCCATCCTTTCCCGTGTCATTCCCCATTGTGCTTCCCTCCCCCCACATCAAAAGGGGCCATGCCCCCGGCATCAGAAAACCCTCCCCCGAGGAGATCTTTCTGCCCCACCCCCCCCATTTTTTCTACCTCCAACTCCTTACCCAGTCTCCCAGCCAAGAACCCAAGTCCGCCAGGTAATGATTATTCCCATACACAGACAAGTGTACCCCATCCTCTCTAAAGATAAGGAGACCTTCATATGTTATATCCTTATGGTCCATGACCTGCACCGCCACCGAGGCACAAAACGTAACCATTTCTCTGTTTATCCCCTTCCTGGCCCGCTCTATTGCTCCCTCACTTCTCGCTCCCCTCCAAACTCTTCGCGGCAACAAGTTAGTCCACACCACCACTGATTGAGGCCACATTTCCGCACCCAAACTAAATCCCTCTTCATTTTCCTTAGCAGAGCCACCCCCGTATCTCTCACCAGGTCATTCTCCCCTGCATGAATAATCACTACCTATTGAGCCCCTTAGCGTTCCCTCATCCCTGCCAATATAGGAAGCAGCTGATCCCACTGCAGGCCCCCCAACCCGTGCCATCTCACCACCACCTCCTTATAGCTGCACCCCAGTTGCCTACCAAACACCCTTTTCTCCGCCTCTTTCCCAGCCCACTTAACAATTGAATGGCCAACAATCCACACTTGCGCCAACTCCCCCTCCTTTCGCGCAGCATCTGAAAAAGAAATTACAAAATCACTGACAAGTCAAAATATTCCAACAAAAAGCAGTTGTCCCCCAAAGTCCTACGCCACCTTTCTTCAACATTCCCCTTTATCAAACTCCCTGACGTACCCCTTGTATTTCCCAGACCTCCAACGCCCCAATCTTTTCACCTTGTCTTCTGAAAAAGCCAGCCTAGTACCCTCAGATGCTGCGCCCATCCTAAAGGAATGAGTCCCAAAATCCTCTGCCTTTTCTCCCACTGCCACCAGCGCCTTCCGCAATACCCCCAGCACCTGGGCCGCTGAAACCGGCAATCCATCCGCATGCTGAAAAATCAAGCCTGTCTTACCCCCACAACGCTCCTTCCACACCCTGCCTGCCTGAACTTGGCATAAATCCTTGCTCCCTCGACCCAGCAGAACCGAAGAGCCCCTTCCCTTTTGGTCCGTCTTAGACCTTTTAATCTTGATGTCCAAACCTTCTTCTGTAATTTGAACATCTTCCCATTGCAGTCCCACTACACCCCTTCTTCCCCCGACTAACTCAGAAACCCTGAAAGCCCCAAAGAATAACCAAGTAAAACAAGTCGCAAACAGTTCCCCTTCCCATACCGACCAGAAAACTCCCCCCACCACCTCAATCAACCTCTGCAGCAATTCCGCCGATATCGGCCTCCTCTTATCCTTGTCCCTCTTACTCTCCCTTGCCCATCCTTCTAACATCCTACTCGCCATTTCCCCCCCACTTGGCTGAAAACCCCAAAACCATTTCCCATAAAAAGCAATCCCTGCTAACTTTCCCGCTATCGTTGCCCTTGAACAAGCCCCTGTCCATGCACCTCAGGAGGAAATTCATGACATCATCACTTTTCCGCTCTTCCGCATCCCATCTGCCCTTCCAACTACAAGCTCCCCTTCTAATAAAATCCTCCCAGGCCCTCCTGTATGACTCCTTAGATGCCGAGGCCAATGAACCCTCCACCAAAACAAGCGCTCTCAGCTTCCTATCTTCCACAGCTCCTCCGGAATCTGCTGCCCCTCCTGATCTGCATCTGGAGCCAATCCACGGAATCTCTGCCATTGAAAACGAGATAATGCATCAGCGATGCCATTATCCTTCCCCGGAACATGTGTTGCCTTAAACACCACATTCCATTCCATGCAGCGCAGAACAAATTCTCTCATCAGTCTTGCCACCCTCTGATCCCTAGCTGACTGCCTGTTCACCACATGGGCCACTCATTCATTGTCAACATTGAAATTCACCTTCTTGTTTTACAAATCCTTCCCCCACAACTCCAATGCCACTAGCAATGGAAACAATTCAAGAAATGCTATACTCCTTCCTTCCTTCAACCACCGCGCTGGCCACTTCTCTGCACACCACTTTCCCCCCCAAAAAACTCCGAAACCTCCTGCCCCTGCTGCATCAGAAAATATCTGAACTTCCCATGTCACCGGGTCTCCCTGCAACCACATTGACACTCCATTGAAACACTCCAAAAAGCGCAGCCAAATTCTGCAATCCTCCCTCACTGCCCCAGATACTCTTATCCGATGATGTGGGCACTTTGCTCCCGCCATAGCCCTTGCCATGTTCCTGCAAAACGTCCGCCCTGGGGCCACAACCTTGCATGCAAAATTCAGATGCCCAACCAATCTCTGCATCTCCACCAGCATCATTTTCTTGGCCCCCACCGCTTTCTCCAACAGTACCACCAATTTGCTCACCTTGTCGTGCGGCAAGCGTGAGGTCATGGCCACTGAATCCAGTTCAATTCCTAGAAATGTCAACACCACTGCCGGCCCTTCTGTTTTGTCTTCCGCTAAGGGCACACCCAGCTCCTCCATCAGCTCCAGAAACAACTTTAGCATTTCTTTGCAGTCCTCCTCTCTTTCTGCCCCGCTAATGAACAGAAAATCATCCAGATAGTGCAGCACACTCTCCCAACCTGAGCTGAATGAGAAAACCCACTGTAAGAAAGAGCTGAACCATTCAAACAAAGCACAGGAAATTGCGCACCCCATTGGCAAGGCTTTGTCTATGTATATGCGGTACTCGAACTGCTAACCCAACAACCAAAAATCCTCCGGGTGCACCGGCAATAACCTGAAAGCCGCCTTGATATCGCACTTGGCCATGAAGGCCCCTCGCCCTTCCTTCCTTATCAGCTCCTCCGCCTGGTCAACACTTGCATACATCACCCCACATTCTTCCGGGGCAATTAAATCATTAACTGACATACCCTCCGGCCATGACAAATGATGAATCAGTCTGAACTCCCCCGGAGCTTTCTTGGGCACCACCCCCAATGGGGATATAACTAGATCACCCGGCATGTCATCAAATGGGCCCACTATCCTTCCTGCCGCTATTTCCTTGATCAATTTTTGTCTTACCACCTCAACATTCTCTCTTGCTGACTTCAAATTTTCAGCCCACCGACGCACACTTGGGCCCTGGTACCCCAGTCTGAAAACCTGACAAAACCCCTCACTCAAAATCTTAGCCCCTTCTCTGTCCGGATAAAATTGCAACCATTTTTCCAGCACCCCCACTTTAATCGGAGTAAAAGCTTTTCCCTACAACCCCCTTTCCTGAACCTCTCCCCCTCCCCCTGTCTCCCTGTTGGAAACACTGAATGAGAGGGTGTTTTCCACCACACTTGCTACACTCGTGCCTGAACCTACACAGGGTCCTTGTGCAGCCGTCCTTATTATACCCCCAGCACGCTGCTGAGGACTGACCCCTGCCTCCTCCCCCACCCCCTCATGGGCGGGGCGACCAAGAAAGGGCCGGAAAGGCACGGGCAGCCCACTTGCTGTGTGCAATGTCGGGGCAGGCCTCGTTGGGGCCATCCATTGCAGCCAGAGATCCATGTCTATCTCCCCCCAGACCGCCTGACTGTCCTCCGCCATTCTCACTCTGAATTCCTCATCGTACCTTACCCAGGCAATGCCCCCAAAACTCGTGAAAGCCTTCCTTATTACATCCATATATTTAAGCAGGGCCACGCAACGCTCCGGGAATTTTTCACAATACACACTGGTATAAATGATAAATGCCGACGTCCAATTCTCAATAGTCACCGGGACCCTTGGGCGCAAAGCCAGTTCCCTCTCTTCCTCCTTAGACCCCTCCTTTGCTCTCACTTCCCTATGGACCAATTTAAAGACATCCACAAATTCCCCCGCCTGAATCTTCTCCCTGGTCGCTGCCATCAAGTGCGCCCCCAATGGTTTTGTTATCCCCATGTATGGCAATTTTTTCTTCGTGCCTTTCACTTCAACCTCCTTATCTTTTCCAGCTTGCACTTCGAGCACCAATGGCTCCACCACCTTGTCCGTTTGGACCTCCACTGAGCAAATGGTCTTCTCAACCCCTGCGGCTCCAATGGCCTGCACACCAACTTCTTTCCTTACACCTTGCAGTCCAGACCCTTCATTTCCTGCCCCCCTTCTTGTGACCCCTCTCTGCCATGCAGATGACCATTCCCTTTCCCGCTCACCTCTTTCCACGCCTGCCGCCTGTGGTCTGGCGTCCACACCGATGCTCCTCATCTCCTTTCTTAGAGGGCTCCGACTGCAGGGACAAAACATGTCAGCAGACTCACCCAGCCAATAGTTCCCCTGACCCCTTACCCCCCGACCACCCTGCACTTGCCTTTCCAGATCCCACCTCAAACTTCTTTCCTCCTCCTCCCTTTCCCTTGCCGCCCTATAATCTTCTACTTCCCATTGCCCCACATATTCCTCCCATCCAACTTCATCACCCCTTAAATACCATTGCGGATGCGAGCTCATGCCCGAGTTGAGTTGATGATCTTCTTGCGAGCCCGGGGCGTCCGCCTCGCCACTCCTTTGACGTCTTCTCGGCGGGGTTGCGGAAACCCCTGCCTGGTCCTCTTCTCTCAGGCGAGGCGTTCCGTCCTCCACCCTGGAATCCTCATTGCTAGGGGCTGTGCTGCACCCTCTACGCTCTCCTTGCGCTGACCGAGGAGGGGCCGTACTGAAACCCTCTACCTCCACCTGACCAGCAGGGGCTGCGCAGCGCCCTCCGCCCTCACTCCTCTTACCCGGGGGGGCCGTTCCGCGCCCCACTCCAACCTCCTCAAATGACGGGGACCTCTCCCTCCTTCTCCCACCTGCACTCTTCTGCAGGTATTTACCCCCTCTTCCCCTCTGCCCTGTCACCCCCCTCTGCACCCCTTCACTGGCTCCACTCTGATTCCTTTGAGCCACCTCCACCTGAGAACTCCTATCTTCCCTAGAGCTATTACTCGCTCCCTCCCTCCACGGCTGACCACCAGAAATCATTTCTCCCCCTGACGCCCTCCTGTCTATCTCCTTCCTCAACTTCCTGCCCCTAGTTTCCCAAACCTCCCCTCTCCCCGCCGCGGGGGTGCAAGCCACCACTGCCGCGAGAGCCCCATCTGCCGCTGCTCTACGCTGCGGCCTGCCACCACTTACCTCCCCCTCCCCTGTGACCTCTCCACCAGTGACCTCCCCTACTGCCCCCTCCAACTGGCCCCTAGATGCCCTACTAATTATTTCTAAGGCCTCCCTCAGGGCCCTAGCATCCACTAGACCCTTCTTGCTGGCTCCCTGGCCCACCATTGTGCACTACCAAATTGGTTGAGCACTAATATATATTCACCCTTTGCCACTTAACCTAGCAACCTCAGCCCCCGAGCCAGAAACTACCCGTGGACCTGTGCCCCAATTGCACAGCACTAACTAGATACTGGATAAATACGCCCTTAAAAAACCCCAAGCGCAAAATAAAATACCCAGCGGCTGTCCTAAATAATTACTGTATATTTTCTTTTCTTTTTTTTAAATTTTTTTTAATTTCTTAAAATTACCCCTTAAATACCGCCCTACTCCCTAAAGAAACCCCCAGCCCAGGAACTAACTTGACCAGAACAAGAGAGCCCTAACAAACAGCAAACCAGCTAAACTGGGGACAAGATGTGACAGATTACACTGCCCCCTGGTGGCGTCTATGCCCCACCGCACCTACTGGCCACAATTACAACGCGGCCCCTTTAAGAAATCCCACACCGCCCCCTCTGACACGCGACGGCTACCGCGTACCGAGAATCCCTTCACTACACACGGAACTCGAACTATGCCGAAACCCGCCCTCCGCAACTAACGACATGCAGGACCGAAAAAACAGCTGCCTAACAGACCGCCCTCTCCCCCGTCCTAAATCACTCCCAGCCGACTCTGTACGACTGAAACCGAACGGAGAAAATCTACCCGACCCCGGATACGCAGAGGGCGACACAAACCAACAGTAAGGGGGGGTACCTTATCTACGATACCCCCGGCTATGCCAATCCAATAAAAATAAAAATGTAAAATGAAATAACTAATTTGACTAACTTTCCCCCCAAACTCACTCTATCCCTCTCACAAACTATAACTCTCTCACCTAACGCTATCCTGAACACGAAGGCCCCAGCTAACTCAGGGAAGGCTCGGGAGCAGGCGACAGGACCGATCCACAATCATCAAGTCCAAACCGTCGCCTGCCTCCCGAACCTTCCCTGAGCCCTTAAATACCTCCGGGAGGCACTCTGCCCCCCCCGGGGCCTCCCTTATCAAGGCAAACTATTAAAATGCAAAAAAACAAGGGGTAATTTAATAAATTAGGTTTTTGTGAATGTCCTGGTGGCTCTCGTGGGTGCGGCGAGGTGGCAGCCCAGTAGTTGCGCTTTGAGAAGTTCTTTGGTGGTATCCCGAGCTGGAGGGGTTGCCAATGGTCTGGAAACAGTGGAGCGGCACCATGCAGAGATGTCAGGATTATGGTGGCAACTAACCTGGGTGCCCTGCAGCATTGCAACAGCAGTCGTGATGGTACGCAAACTGAGCAACAGACCTTTGCAAAGACGTTGTGATGGCAATGCGGGGCATGGGTGCGCTTCGTTGCACTGGATGTCAAGGTCAGTCTAAGCCACACTGGAGGAGCAGAAGGAGATCACAGCCCCATACTTGATAGCCACAGGGCTGAGTCTTTGGTGCTGTGCAGCCAGGGGGGCATGGATGGTAGTCAAAGCCTGGTGCAGCAGGCATGGACTCTCAATGGTGATCTGGGATAGGCGGGGTTATCCTTGCCAAGCCAGAGTCACCGTAGCAGGAGCAGTTATGCTTTCTTGGGTTCAATGGGCTCAGCAATCGTGCCTATCGGGGAACCCGTCCGTTTCATGCCAAGGTTGGAAGTTGGCCCTACTGACGTTTGACACTCTCCCCAAAGTGTGGAGGCTGTGCTCTCTCTCATTGGGGGTCTTGCTACAGGGAGCATGCCAGTAGCAGGGGCAGGATGGCGAGGGTTGGCAGGAAGCTCTCCATTCATTTTGCCGAGCCTCGCTCTGTAAGGTTACCGGTCCAAGGTCTTGGTGGTCATCCAATCAAGTTCAGAGTACTGGCTCAGAGGCCCAGTACTTATGGGGGAGAGTGGGGTAGGGATAGTGATGCGTCCTCAATCACACTTACGTGGTCATTCAACTTAGAACGTCGTGGAGACTCAGGGTCAAGTTCGGCCCACACCCCAGGAGCCTTTGGCTTCCGCTGTGCCTCGATTCTGCCCTCTTCATTGGGATCCTGTTATGTGTTTTTGCTGGATCTCCAAGCCGTCCAAAGTCTCCCAGGTGGTTCTACTTACATGTCCAAGCCTGTGCCAGGCGATCGGCATGTGTGAATTCCTGGCACTGATATGGTTGGACCTCCCAGAGGTTACTGCTCTTCTGCCATGCATGTGTGCTGCATGTACTGGATAGACTAAGATCCCAAAGGACACTGACTTCTGGACCGGCCTTTAAGAACTGCACGCCCTCCTTTGCGCGTATCTGGTTTCACGACTAACCTGTGGGGACCACCCAAAGGATTACACGCCTACCAGAACTAGTGAACACACTTGAGAACATGATGTTGTGACATACCCCTTCACAACATCTTTATTTATTTTGCAATTTGTATAGCGCGCCAAACCCTGAGGCATATGGCCACTGTTCTTGACAATGGCTAGTACAATAGTTACTTGATAACACAAGTGCATGATAGATAATGATACATAGTTACATAATTTCTGTATAGTGTGCAACGCTGGTGGTAGCAGTGAATACAAGATGCTCTCTGACGTGCAGTTAGATGGATAGGGTTGCAAAGGTATTGAGCAGGTGGACAAGAGTTACAGAGGTGTTTCATGTGTGACTAGCCAAGTTTTCAATTGTTTTCTGAAGGTCCAAAAGGAGTCTTCAGATCTGAGTTTGGCCGGAGTTGTGTTCCAAAGTCTGTTAATGTACAAAAGATGTTAATGGAATAGCGTGCCCTTACATACATAGAGTAATTCAAGTATGATGTAAAGTGTGTCATCAATTATGTTTGGAAGGTTCTAGCATAATATAAAGGAATCAGAGCGTAGCACAATAATCTACTTGCCCATTTCACAAAGAACGGCAAATCGGAAAAGAAAAAGGCGCGGATGGTGAGCAGTGTTCAGATACCCGAGTCTTGCAAAAGTGCACCTCACACAATTCACAAAGGTGTCCTGCACATTTCTGCGGGGGGGCAACATGCCAGCCACAAGAAGTGAAGGCCGGCTTCCACGAATACCTTACTATGAGACATATGTACAGTGAAGTATTTACTCTCACGCTGTGGGAGGAAAAAGTGAAGGGGCAGCCCAATCGCTAGCTTCTTTCACCCGGTGTTATCTCGCCAGTGCAGTGGGTTGGGCTACCTGCATCAGGACGTTCCACTGGCTTGGGTCACAACCAGCCTTCTCACGCTTCTGAAATCTGGATCTTTGGAATCTCTGCCCACTTTTTCGACCTTCTTCGGAATTGCGCGTTTCCTGGACCTCCGTCAACAAGCAAGTGATGCAGCCCAAGTGGATCCCAAGGGTCGGACACTGAGGTACCCTCAACGCTTGCAAGCTCCTCCACTGCAAGGCCTATGTCTCCTTATCCTATGTTTGTCCTGCCGCAGCCCAAGTAGATCCCAAGGGACGGACACTGAGGTACCCTCAACATATGCAAGCTCCTCCACTACAAGGCCTATGTCTGCTTATCCTATATTTGTCCTGCCGCAGCCCAAGTAGATCCCAAGGGTCGGACACTGAGGTACCCTCAACGCTTGCAAGCTCCTCCACTACAAGGCCTATGTCTGCTTATCCTATATTTGTCCTGCCGCAGCCCAAGTAGATCCCAAGGGTCGGACACTGAGGTACCCTCAATGCTTGCAAGCTCCTCCACTGCAAGGCCTATGTATGCTTATCTTATGTTTGTCCTGCCGCAGCCCAAGTAGATCCCAAGGGTCGGACACTGAGGTACCCTCAACATATGCAAGCTCCTCCACTGCAAGGCCTATGTCTGCTTATCCTATATTTGTCCTGCCGCAGCCCAAGTAGATCCCAATGGTCGGACACTGAGGTACCCTCAACGCTTGCAAGCTCCTCCACTACAAGGCCTATGGCTGCTTATCCTATATTTGTTCTGCCACAGCCCAAGTAGATCCCAAGGGTCGGACACTGAGGTACCCTCTACGTGTGCAAGCTCCTCCACTACAAGGCCTATGTCTGCTTATCCTATATTTGTCCTGCCGCAGCCCAAGTAGATCCCAATGGTCGGACACTGAGGTACCCTCAACGTGTGCAAGCTCCTCCACTGCAAGGTCTATGGCTGCTTGTCCTATGTTTGTCCTGCCGCAGCCCAAGTAGATCCCAATGGTTGGACACTGAGGTACCCTCAACGTGTGCAAGCTCCTCCACTACAAGGTCTATGGCTGCTTGTCCTATGTTTGTCCTGCCGCAGCCCAAGTAGCTCCCAAGGGTCGGACCCTGAGGTACTCTCAATGTATGCAAGCTCCACCACTGCCAGGCCTATGTCTGCTTATCCTATGTTTGTCCTGCTGCAGCCCTAGTAGATCCCAAGAGTCGGACCCTGAGGTACCCTCAACGCTTGCAAGCTCCTCCACTGCAAGGTCTATGTCTGTTTATCCTATGTTTGTCCTGCAGATGGCCTTGCATTGGAATATCCACTCTGTACCCTGCCTGGGTCCACTGGTGGCCTTCTGCTCTAGAAGTGTACCCTTCAGAAGACTATTGGCTCCTGCTCTGTGACCAGTTCAATGCCAACGCCATACCCAACTCAATGAGATCACTGCCATCTAAACATCCAACCACTGGTCCATCCACAACACCTCCTTTGACCAACTCAACATTACCACCCTCGTGGTCACCACCACTAAAAGAACCAATCGGAAATACCCACGCGGAAGTGGCCCATTGCTTTAAGACCAGTACCAAGAGGTGATGAGCGCAGCATTAAAATGGATAAGAAAACCTATCATATCTGACTAGTTTGGGCGGGAGAGGAGGGAAGTGCCGTCCCCTCATTCTATATGGGTGGGCGGAGGGAGAGTAGGCACGTAAACATGTGCACGCTGCCTCTGTCGCATGCCGTGCCATTTCCTGGCGCTAATCACTCGGCTGGGTTGCTTTTCATTTCCCTAATGGCCCCACCAAATAAACTTTTCAACATCGCCGGCGAAGAAGATGAACGTTGCGAATTATTAATGCTCCCTGTGGCGGTGGCGTCCGTGACAGACTGCGTCCTGCATTGTTCGCTTGGCTGCTTTCAAGCTTCACCTGCCGCCGCCCCCTTTATCCTTTGCATTCTTCCTTCGTTTATCTTTCCACAACAAGCCAACAAAACGAACGCACAGCCGCCCCATCAGCGTGCCTCGCGACCAGGAGGCTTTGCAGACTGACAACACGCAGGTGAGAGTTATTGAATCATCGCACGGGAGCCGCGTCCAACATGGCCGCCGCTCTCGCCAAGGATTGCCCCTCACATCCGGGGCAGACGCACTTTTACCAGGGACGGAGCCTCTTGCACGGGACTCTGGGTCACTTAGAGGCCAGCGCCTGCAAAAAAACAATACATAATTGTCCTTTGGTTCAACTTGGCTGCACTTATTGTTTACATGCAACAGAGAAATGACCCCCACCTTAAATCACACATATTTATGTTATATGGGAATTGTATAGCGCCTACTAACATTGGTATGGTCTCCAAGCGCTGTGAGATCGAACGCCCCTTTGGAAGACTGTAGTCAGAGGATTGTGAAGTGATGAAAGGAGTTGTAAAATGCAGTGTGCATGTATAGCTAGTCGAAAGTAGGTAGGGAGTGGCTAGGTCCCTAACATTAGCCAGTAGTTATCTCGAGAGTGGACGGGTTTTGTTAAGAAATTGACGAAAGCAGTGCTGGTCATTGGGCCGGCTCTCAGCGGATCCGAGATCCGGCACCAGATGTGTAGCCGGATCTCGGGATCCGGCCAGAGTCAGCCGCCCAAGCCCATTAACCGCGCTGTAAAAAAGAAAAAAAAAAAAGCGTCTGCGACGGCAGCTTTGCCGTTTACCGCGGCTTTGGCACTGATGTGTAATGCACAATGCTCGCTACGTAACTGAAAGGAATCAGTTGTACATGTAGCGAGCATTGTGCTTTACACACCAGTGCCAACGCCGGTGGTAAAAGGCAATGCTGCCCTCACGGGCGTTTTTTTTTCTTTTTCTTTTTTTTGGCACAACAAAATGAGCCAGGGCTCATCAAGGGGGCCTGGCCCAACTGCAGGGGTCCTGCTGGCCCGTTAGGCCACGCCCCCGCAAGAGCCCCAGCTCAATGGGCTACTGCCACCACTGCCAGGCAGCCTTTTGTAGTGATCAACACCCTCTCCCCATTGGGGAGAGGGTGTTGATCTCTGCATTTATTTTCTATAGGCTTGCCTGGCAGGGGACAGGGCCTCGCCTATTCAGCCTTAATGGTGGCGCTGCCCCTTGCCAGCTGTGTAGGGGCAGCGTCACCATTAAGGCTGAAAGGGTGAGGCAGCTGGAAGCTGAGGCCGTTTTCCTGAAGACTCGCGAGTTTCAGTCTTCAGGAAAACGGCCTCAGCTTCCAGCGGCCTCACGTTTTCTCCATAATGGTGGCGCCGGACCACGGGCATCTCCTGCTTAAAGGGATGCCTCGCAGGTGCGGCGCCACCATTTTGGCTGAAAGGCATTTTTTTCTGGAGACTGAAGCTTTCGCACACGAGCGAGAGCTTCAGGCTTCAGAAAAAAATCCTTTTCATGTAGTGGCTGGGGCTGGCAGGGGAGATTAGTGGGTCCCACAGGGCCCCGCCTCAAATCGGAAGTTCGGCGTCTGCCGGGGATGAGCCCCAGCAGGCCCCGTCCCACTTAAAGCACTGGCCGGCGGTAAAAGGCAATGTTGCCGTTGTGTGTGCTTTTTTTCTTTCTTTTTTTAAGTATTTATCTGATCAGATGGCCACTACCAAACCCGCCCCCTCTAGACCCCGCCCCCTCTGCCCCCCAACTCCTCCCCCACCCCGGCACTTGTGGGATCCTCCACCACATTTTTTCCATTTCCACCACTGGACGAAAGTGTTAGAAGAGTCATAAGAATCAAGCTATGTGAACAGCTGGACCAAATTTTGTGTGGTTCTCAGCTGTATTCTATCGGAAGACCCCCTTGGGCCGAGGGTGATGTGTGTTAAGGGTGAGTATAGTCAGGCATTGTTTATTGCAGTTGTTGGTGGCTGCCAAACCCCCAGAGGGGTAGAGGTTCATTCCCAGGGATGCAGTGCATGAGGGTCTGGAGAAAAAGCACAGAAACCTCGTAAGATTTAGTCATGCAAAGTGTATCCTATGTGGCTGTTCGGAAGTGCTATGTCCCACCTATAGGCTTCTCCTGTGTGCCTGAATTCCTCGAGAGGGATGGACAATATTTGCACCTGATTGTGATCCGGGCTAAGGCTGTTATGGTGCTGGTGGGAAGAGCCAGGTTTTGAGAGCCTTCCTGAAGGTGAGGTGGTCCTCTGTGATATGATATGATTGGTTATTTATAACATGCTTAATACCCAGGTTTCTAAACGCGGACCCAGGAATCGAATCAGTGTTGCTCCGTGTCGATGGGTGATGCACATCTCCTTGCCTTAATGGTGGATCGTCGCCTGAATGGAAGCCAGTGGAGGACACAGAGGGTGGGGGGAACACACAGAGGGTGGTGGGGACGTGTTCTCTGGGACCTAGGGCTAGGAGGAGCCTCACAACTGTGTTTTGTACTCTGAGTTTTCTCATCTGTGGTGCGGGGTCCCCTAGGTATAGGGTCGTTTGCATCGTCTAGGCAGGAAATAAAGGGTGATGACAACGATTGTCGAGACTCTGTATGGGAAGGATAGGTAAGAGAAAAGGCAGCAGAGGGTGCGCATGTGTAGGTAAGAACATTTAATCACAGAGTTGATATGATGCAATAGGATCAGGTCAGCGTCCATAATGCATCCAAGATATTTTACTTTGTAGACAGTGGAGAGAAGTGGGCCCAGGGAGGGTGGACATGAGGTGGGTTGAGGCAAGAGGGTGGTCTTCCGACAGAGCATGATCTCGGTTTTGCAAGGGTTGAGTAGGAGATGGTTGTCCATCATCCATTGTTTGATTTCTGAGAAACAAGTTGCAAGATCAAGGGAGGTAGAGGGGATGGTGGCTCTCTGGGTTTCTGAAGATGAGTCGGGTATCGTCAGTGTAATTATAGCATGATAGGCCATGGGATCGAATGAGTGTGGAAAGGGGGCTCGGGTAGAGGTTGAAGAGGAGCAGGCAGTCGAGGCACCCTACGGCACTCCATGGGTGACTGGGCGGGGAGCCTGAGAAGAATGGAGGCATGTGATCTATTTTGAATCTGTTGGAGAGAAAGGAGGATATCCAATTCAGGGCTGAGTCCCTGATGCTGAGTGTGTGAAGTCAGTCAGTGAGGATGGGGTGGTC
Organism: Ambystoma mexicanum; assembly: GCF_040938575.1. NCBI lineage: Eukaryota > Metazoa > Chordata > Amphibia > Caudata > Ambystomatidae > Ambystoma > Ambystoma mexicanum. Next base: position 728,367,871 of record NC_090925.1, read on the forward strand.
AATGGTGCTCAAATGGCCCGAGCCGTCAAGTAGGAATAGGGCGGCACAGCCTTCTGAGTCAGTGTTTCTTTTGAAATATAGAGACTAGACATGGTTCTTTTCCTCACAAGGGTCTGTAGCTGGATTGGGCGGGTTCAAGGATCTAGTTGGATTTTGAGAAAAGGTATAGTTGAGAGTATGCTGCTCAGTCTGTTAATTTAGCTATATGTCGGTTGTTTGAGATGGGTCTGTAATCGGTGGGGACAAGGGGGTTGAGGGAAGTCTTTTTCAGCAGCAGCTTGATGTAGGAGGTTTTACATTCTGCAGGGAATGTTCTGAAAGTGAGTGATGTATTGATGAGGGATCTTGTGAAATCACTGGTGGAGGGGGTTTTCAGGATTTCTTTTAAGTAGAGCAGTGGTGGGGGGGCTGGAGTCTCAGGGGGCTCCTGAGACACGGCTGAGCGATGGAAGGTTGAGGAATTCTAGGTGGGAGAGGGGTGAGAAGGTAGAGAAGAGTAGGAGGATGCATGGTGGTTCTGGTGTCAAGGGCGAGGTAAGAGGGGAGGGTGATTTTAGAGAGGATGGATTTGTGATATATTTTGGAAGTGGTCTGAGAGAGTGCCACAGAGGGATTAGGTGTGGGTGGGATTCTTGGTGGTGGAGTCGGGGTTGTAGAATTCAGCGATAAGCTTGAAGAGTTCCCTTGAGGGGCGTATGTGATTCTGTTAGAAGTAGTATGATTTTCTGGCTTTGCATATCTCTGCTCGGTACGCTTTAATCTGGGTGGTGCAGGCCAATCTGCTGGAAGACGATGGATCTACCCGCCATCTGCGCTTTAGGATGTGGTTTGGGGATTTTTGTTTTTTGAAAGCTGAGGTGAACCATCTGGGAGAGAAGCCTTGTCTGTTAGAGAAGGATCTGATGGGGGTGAGTGGACCGAGAGCTTCACAGAGGCAGTGATCAAAGACGTGGATGGCGATCTGACCCGAATAGAGGGGTAAGAGGTCAGGGAGGCAGGTGCCTCATTCAGAGTTTCCCGGTCCGGAAACAACGTTGGCGGTAAAACCGCCCCCACTGTTGTTTCTGGACCGGCAAACTACAAGTTCTACAGGCGGGTGGCGTTACGCCCACCAGGTCTGACCTGGCGGGAGTAACGCCACCCGCCTGCAGACAGACATGGAAACACCGGCACCATTACCGCATGGTGCCCGTGTTTCAACTTCCCCATTCCCGTGGAGTCCCATAGGGGAATTACAGAATGCCGGTTCCGGAATTACCGGCAAGTCCAGGGCCGGTAATTTATTCCATTCCATGTCATTCCAATGCCCGGCGGCAACCTGCCAGTTTTTCTGGCACGGTTACTGATGGACATGGAATGAGGCAAGACTTTCTTCAAGAGGTGGGAGTGGGTTTGAAGCATCAGAGCTGCTGGAGGGGTGGGAGTGTACCCAGAGGAGTGGGTGAAGACAATAGCAGACTGGGCAGTCCAGACAAGTGGGTGCTGGTGACAGGGTAGTGATCATGTCTGGAGACCCGAAGATTGCATGTAGGTTGTGTCCAGTGGAGTGGGTAGGACCTAAGACTAGCTGTGTAAGATACAGGATTTCTAGGTTGTCCAGTAGAGTTAGGGTCAAAGGGCTGTGTGGGATATCAAACCCATAATGGCTGCTAAGGAGCCACTTAGGGATTCTGCAAAGCTTCTTTTGTATCCCAGGGGTCGATATATGAGCAGTGAGTGTGCGAGTGGCAGAGCAAGAATTTTAACACGAGGGATTTGCAGTCTGTATTGCAGGCTTTTTCATCAGACCGTGAGACGAATATGGATGATTTGTGAAGGATGGCTATGCCACCTGCCCTGCAAGCCCTGTTCTGCAAAATAAGCTTATATCCCAGGGGGAAGGCTTCATGTGTGGTCGGCAATAAGTCTTGGGAGGACCAGATTATGGTGATGAAGAGGATGTTGGGGCATTCCGATGAGATTAGGTTGTAAATGTTGTGACCATTATTTGCGACGTTCTGGTATTGATGAGAATGCACTTTCGTTGGCTGAATAGTCGTTTTCCATGGGCCAATAGAATCTTCAGGGGATGTGGGGGAGGGGATGATTCCCAATGAAAAAGGTATGGTTAATGCAGAAGGGGGGAGGGAGCAGAGGCATAGACAGGGTAGGGCCTGAGCGGACAAGGCCCATCCAAAATCTGTAAATGCCCACTCAGCAGCGCTGTGTGGCCATCTACAGATGCTAATGTCACTAGTTGGGCCCAACTACATTAGCTTCGGGCCCCACTTGTTAGAAAATCTTGGCTGATGCTGATGCTGAGGATGCTGCCGTAGCGGACAGGGATGGATGGGAGGGAAGGTTGCGTGGTTGGCTTGCTGTGTCTAAGAGAGCGAAGGTTGGAGCGGGTGCTGGATTCGAGATTTCTTTGTAGGTGAGGTGTCTCTCAGGACGGAAGATGGTATCCAGGGGACAGTGAGAAGACAGAGACCAAATGTATTCTTGGTGGATGAAAGGTGAGGGCTCGAATGGTGTGAGAGGTCTGGTTATAAGATGGTAGTGTTTGCAAGGGATGAGAGTGTATGCTGGGTGGGGTGTGAGGAATAGAGTCCCTCGTGTGGGGGTGAGGTAGGGTAGTAGCGGCTGATTCTGTGAAGTGAGGGGTGAGAGAGGTGTACTCAGGAGACCCCCGGCCGGCCCATGTAGCCGAGGTTTGCTCCGAGAGTACTTTAAGATGAGATAGCTGCACCTTGAGATGGATGGGGGTGCAGATTTATTACTCCAACACCAATCAATAAGGACAACTCAATGGTTTGGCAAAGGAAGTCCGTTTAATGACAAGTACAAAAAATGGGGAGTCATGGATACCAGCAGTGATGCGATAGTCCGTCTCGCTTCAACTCCAACGAACTTCATACAAGTAGTAACATTTATACTCAAAACTCGTCATAAGTGGCGTGTAACACTCAAAAGTTAATAAGCATTCCTATTGGTTCGGAAAAGGTAACTTTAATATAGGTGCTATATCTGTATATGGTAACGGAGTGAGGGGATTGGGTAAATACTGTCAGGTGGGCGTCTAAGCCCTTCTTTCAAAATGACTACTGTAGACGTCACTAAAAGTATGACGTCCCATTGGTTCTACTACTATAGGACCCTAGATTGTGTGGTCCATTGTGATTGGGTTGGCACCAACCTCATGCACACATTTCCACTTTACTTAGCAGTACGCAGAATGGTCAGCCAGGTGCAGGATGCCCCCGAGTTACCCAGCCTTTCTCCAATTAAGGTCACAGTCAATCATAACTTCAACAAAAATGTATCAATTATGTTACTGTGGTTGGCCTGGAAACTGCATCTTCGGTCTGAGAAAGTTCTGATATCTTCTCCTGGGCGGATGCCAAGCATAGGTGTGAACTCGTGCTTCTCCTCGCTCGGATGGTCACGTGATGCAGACACCGTGAATTTCCCTAGGTTCTCTCAATTCGTGCATTTGATTCTTATTCGGCTTGACACCTGCCTACGCTTCCTTATCTAGACCTTTCAGAAACAGGATATTCTGTTCTTAAGTTTCAATTAGATGTAGCTACTGTTTGTTCCTTCTATTGCTATGATCTTGGCTCTTTTGGCATGAGTTGCATCTGCTGAGTTTCGATTCAGCTGTCTCTTCTCATTTTGCTAGAATATGAATCTTGTCTTGTTTGGCCTCTAGTAACCTGAGTTGATTCTGCTTTTCGTGTAAAGTGGAATCGCACTTATAATAATATGCTTAGTTTTGAGGTAGATTATGTACAATGGCGCTTGCCACGCTATTTCTCTACTTAGCATAGCAAGCCGCACTGTTTTCTTAGCTTTCTTGCGGTTTCAAGCATATGTACATGCGTTATCTGGTTGAATATCTTTATCCTGCTTACAGCTTAAATCTCTTGCGCTTTGATAGTTTTCTATCACTTTAAGCTAACAATCTCTTTTCTCATGGCGTTTCGTCTCCTTGTGTCATTCTTGGTTCATCATTTGTTCTATCTGTGAGTCCGTCCGGGCTCTCGTGACGTCACCATTCATCTTCCATTAAGACTTTTTTGCTTTCTTCCGGGACGGTACTTAGGCAATCTTCATTTCGTCTCATTTGTTGGTAGGGTTTTCTCCATGGATACCTTACTGTCCATGGTTGTCTGGTTATTGGTACTTCAATAGGTGTTGCTCTTGTGATAGGCACTGGGCAGAGCCCAACTGTGGCTCTCTGCTGGTTTAGTTGCTCATCATACGTCACATATTTTGGTGTTAATGTTCCTGGTAATTCAAAATGGGTGATGGGAGTGCATGCTTTATTTGTGACCTCCTCTACACTCCCCCCTCTGGGCGATTCATCGACCACTTTTACATCCTTCTTTGTAGGCAATTCACATGATTCTTCTATGTTTATCTTCACTCAATCTCCTGGGTTCATTCCTTCTTCATCTTCTGGATCTATACATGATGGTTTAAAGAAGTGTCTCTTTGGCTAACTGCTGTCTTTACATGTTCGTCTTTATTCCATAACATTAGTTGACATTGTCCATTTGGGCTACAGTAAACCCATCTTCCCACATAGTTTCTGTGCTTCCTGGGATATAGAAACTTTGTACCTTCTGGGGCGTGCCTGTTGGCCTTCACAAAGTCTCTTATTTCTTCATCAGTCAGGTCTTTGGACTTCCATTTTGGCTTGACATCAATCATGATCTTCATCCCTATGGCTTCCTTTGCAGTTTTCTGGCATTGCGAGATTATTATCTTGATAACACAAAATCCTAGTAATATCATCACTAGCAGGGCTCCTAGAAACTTGAATATGTCTGCCATCCATTGTGGTACCCAAGAGAATAGTGATCCAAACCAGCTGTCATCATCAATTTCGTCAGTTTCATCGATCATCTGGTTCTGTTGCTTCATCAGCATACCTATGACTTCTGTTAAGGTTCCATTTTCCTCGTCGTGAGAAGGTATAAATGTGCAACATGATTCTCCTATTTTGGCACAAACTCCTCCATCCATGGCTGTGATCATGTCAAGCACATATCTGTTCTGGAGAGTCATCAGTCGGATGGCTCTTAACTCTTCCTTTATTGCATTGAATCCTTTTATTGTTGTGTTGATGGTCTGCAGTAACTCCCATCTGGTTATCTGTAACCATTTAATATTTGCTCCAACTTGGAATCTTGGCATGAAGATAGTTGCGAACACTGATGAGGTGAGGCTGAACAGCCTGTGTTCCTATGGGATTGCATGAAAAGCTTCTTCTGATTTAGCAGAGAAGTAATTCTCTCTCTTCATCCGAGTTATGAGTTCCACAGATCTCTTCTTCCTCAGGTGAGCATCTGCTTTCGGGAAACTGTCAACATTCAGGTCACTTTTCGGGATCACCAATGCTGGAACATGGATGTTCACTATTGTGCATATGCCTCCCCAGTCTCTTGGCAGTCTGATGTATGCTTTGGATCCACACGCGCAATAATGATCCATAATCACTGCAGTTCCATGTACCATTCCTGGAGCGTCAAAAACTCGTCCACAGTTCTGATTCTCTCCCATCTTCCTTGTGCCGTTATTTCTGAAACAGAACTGTGGGCTTTCTAGTGGCACTATCTGCAAGGGTCCTCCTCTGTCTTTGACCCATGTGAGTAGTTTTGCAAGTTTTGGCCATAATGGCTTGCTTCCGTTTCGCACTATGTTGATGGTTGGCTCATAGTGACTGAAGACCATCCATGCTCGGCACATCACTACTCCTTTCTCCCATCCGTCTGGTGAAAGCACTGTTCCCCAAATTTGCATTTGATCTTGATTCTTCCATCTCCCAGCTTCTTCTGGAGATTTTCCTTGGACATTTAGCTTCTGGTTTGCTTCTCTTCTGATCTCTGCTCCTTTAACTCCAGGCTTATCATATCTGATCACAATGTGTTTCGTCTTTCCATTGTTTCTTGTCTTTATATCCTGGACATAATCGTCATCATTTGGATCAGTTGCTTCAGTTGCCAATTTCAGAGAGGTATCACTACCCATGAACTGGCCTCTGGTCTTGCACATTGCTACGTGTGACATACAGTGTGCTGTCTGGACATCGATTTCTACAGCTGCGAAGATCTTGGACTTCCCCATTCTGTATGGAAGGAGTGCGCCAACAAATCATTCCCCTTCAGAACTTCGTATTCCAACTTCTTTCATGTGCTGGTACCAAATGGTGTTTCCCAGATGTGCTGTGCTGTCCAGGTAGTCGTTGAGTTCATGGTCATCCCCATGCATACTTCTCTTGATTTTTAATGTTTTCCTGTAGTTGGCTATGACTACATCCCTGAATGCATCGGTATGGCTTTTTCTTGCTGGAGGATTTTCAGATATCCTGGTCTATGGTGCAAGCCTCCTCATCTCTGCCATTTGAATGGACAAGAGCCTGGTAGCTCTTTTCCTCTCCTCATACAGCTTTCTCCTGCTGGTTACAAATGCCCATGCCAACCAGCCTGAAACTGGGCCGGTGAATGGTTGTGTTGTGGAACTGGTACTTGTCCCTTGCGTTGGAATGTATATGCTTGGTAACACAGTCTCTGCAATTTTGTTCTTCAGTTCCTCTTGTAGTTCCCTTGCTCGGGCTATGTGCGGAACTAATGAGTCTACTATCAGTTGTGTCTGTGCAGAGAGTTTCTCAGTGTTGGCTCTTGTTTTCTTAAGAGTTTCTGATATAACTGCTTCTGTTGGTTTTTGCTTTAATTCCTGTTTTCTCACAACATCTGCTGTGGAGTTTCTTATGGCAGGCAGTCTCTTCTTCTCTGCTGCTTTGGTTTGTGGTTCTGCAGTCATTGACACTAGATCGTGTGCATTCAGTGTTTGCGTGCATGTAGTTGTCAGTGATGTTACTTCATTCATCCCTTGCCGACCCTGTCTCCGGCCTTTCTTTTCGTTCATTACCACAAGTGTGTGTGTGTATCATTACTAATTACATCCATTTCAAGTTCGTTCACTCCACCGTCAGATCTTCTAGGGACTGGAATGACTATATAAGGTCTGGGTGCTTTTGTGGGTTTTATGCATGCATCATTAGGTGGGTGCACTGAAATTGGGACGCTTTGTGCACCAATAAAGAATGCAGTTCTGATCGTTAATGACAGTAAAACAATAATGAATATGATGCATAGGTACATTATGCCCCTGTAGGTCAGGCGACAGCATTTTATTCCAGAGAAGCGGGGTTGCCTCTCTTCTTGTGGGAGGACCAGACTGCTACTGTGGACCCCATCTCGATCATTCAACAAATGTCAGTGTTTATTGTTTCTGTATTTTAAGAGTGTCCGGTATTCCGCAAGTGTCCCCCCTCTCGCGAGTTACAAATTGTCTCTTTTGTCAGGATACAGTTCCTTTGCTAGACTATGGGAAAAATTTGAAATAAAATAACATTTTAGTGAGTCCCTTTACTGTGCATGTTCAAAATAGGTGAGCTCTCAATCCACTCCTCGGATTTGCTTCAGTCCTGAGGACATAGTGTACGTTGATCAGTATGAAAGAGTAGGGACAAAAATAACAACAAATATGACATGTGGAGTTCTTGGCACCACTTCTTTGATCTTTCCCTCGGCGGAAGGCTCTTAGAATCTCCTCAGATAGCTCCTCTGATGGTTAGAAATTTCCACTTGGAGTATGATTCCGTGTAAGAGCATTCCCATCTGTGCAATATTAGCTGGGTCTCTGATGAAAGTGAGGACGTCAGCATCGATTGGTCTCCCCACTAGCTCAGGCGAAAGAGAACATTATGAGCCAACCTGGTGTCTTCTGGTTACAGGGACATCCGTCCGATCCTGCTGAGGTTCAGGATTGTATGTTTTCTCCTAAATGAAAACGATGTCTGCACTGTCTGGTTGCATGGAGTGCAACTAGAATAATGATTTTATTTAAAAGATGGCTTAAATGTTCTGTATTTGCTGGGTCTCTGAGGAATGTGAGTGTATCTGTTCTCCTAATAAGAGTTGGACAGTCTTCGATTATGCAAAAGAACAGTGTGTTGATGAGCTCATCTATTTCCGCCTGTGTTGGGAACCTTTGATTCTTTCTCACTGTACTCAGGGAGTAGGATAAATTGTTCGGCAATGACACTGAGGAGTTGTTTTATTGTCTTTTCGTTTTCAGGATCTTGTAGAAAGTTAGTGACACTGGTGAGCCTCCCTACCAATGACGGGTATGATCTTAGCACTAGATCAAAATAGGTTATTATGCCCTTTGTGATGTCTCTACTGTGGGACACCATAAGTGATTCGGAATAGTGTCTCAGTATTAAACAAAATCGGGATACTGTATTTGCTTCCAATGTAAGTGTACTCGGTCAACATTTGGCATATTCCTTTCTCAAAGCTTAAGTGTGCCTCAGTCCAAAGTTTAAAATCATCAGACTGTGTTGTGGCTTGTGCGTGCAATTTTCTTCTTCACCCTACAACTAGGATGCACAGAGTGTCTGTTTTTTATGTCCTTAGTCTCTTTTTTGCATAGTGGAAGTGTCCAATTTTAAGACACAATTTGCAAAAGTTATTTGTCTTTGTCTGGCTGGTCATGTGTCCTTCTTCCGCGTCATGGATCTCTTCTGCACGTGCTGTGGTTCTTTCCCGTCGCTCGTCGATTCCTCTCGGGTGCAGGCAGGGGGCCTTCTCCTATGTAGGGTTTTCTATCGCTGAGAAAAATCCAAGCTCTCCTGCCTTTTAGTTTCACTGTGGACGGAGTGCAGTCCTCCACTGTAAAAGGACAGTTGAACCTTGGCTCGTCCCACTTTTTCCTTGTATGATTCTTCACAAGGACGGCGTCTCCAGGGAAGACGGGTGGAACACGTAGACCTTGAAATTGGTGTGTTGTAGTGTCTTCTTCTGTGTTCTGTGCTGCTCTGCACCCTTTTTGTCGTCGCTGCACTTGGTCTGAAATTAAAGTAAGGCAAGATGTCATGCAGTTCAGATAGTTTTGCATTTCAGACCATAAAACCGCTCCTGTTGAATGGGCATCACATCTGGTTCTATCTCGGGGTGTCAGAGGAGTTCTCATTCTTATTCCTGTGCATATCTCGTGTGGCGTAAGATGATGGTCAGACCCAGGTTGGTTCCGAAGTGCATACAGTGCCAGTGGAAGGCAGTGCAACCATCCCTTCTTTCGAGTAAGCTTCAACTTGGCTATCCTTTCCTTTAACAAACCATTGAGATTCTCACAAATCACATTACCTTGTGGATGATATGCCAACGAGAACTTGTGCTTTATACCAAGCAGCAAGCTAATCTGCTCGAATGTCTCGTTTACAAAGTGAGCTGATGACCCCATCAGAGGAAGTTACAGTTCGCAAGCAGGCACTTTTTTTCTTTTTTTTTTCCTTTAGTCTTCAGCCTCACGGGCCACATAAAATGGCTTGGAGGGCCGCATTGTGGCCGCGGGCCGTAGGTTGGACAACCTTGATCTAGAGAATGGACACACCACAACAATTAAGTATCTGTACCCGTTACATACTTGAATCATGTCGACGTAATCAACATGCAAGTGTTGAAAAGGCCCATTTGGCCTTGGGATGATTCCTCTCATTACTTTTAATGTGTGCCCCGCCATGAATTGCTGAGAAATTATACAGTTTACCATAAAAATCCAACGTGCGCCGCTAAATTCGGTATGAACCAGTCTTCTGCGAGTGTTTGTGCTAGGTTCTTTTTTGTCATGTGTGTCGGGTAATTTAACTGCTCCAGCGCTATTTTTAATAGGGCTACCGGCATTACTGGTTTACCAGTGCTGTCTTGTCGCCACAAGTTGTCAGAGGGGTTTAAAGAACACTCTCGACGTTTCCACAGGTTCTTCTCTTTCTGTGGTGCCTCCCCTTGGAGTTCGATTAGCTGTGTTTGCCCCAAATTACTGTATCTTTCAGGTGTAGTTCGTGTAACCATCATTCGCTCGTAGGCATGGATAACTTCCACTTCCATGATTGTTTCACTTTTGGATGCCATACGCTTGGCTTCCGTGTCTGCTACTTGATTCTCGCGTGAGATAAAATCTGTCCCCTTCTTGTGGGCGGCACATTTCACGACCGCTGTGCCCACTGGGAGCTGCATTGCCTTGATCAGCCTGTCCAATAAGGCTGCGTGCTGCACTGGCGTGCCATCTGCTCGGAGGTAGCCCCTCCTTTTCCAGCATGCTAAGCCTGCGTGCACTGTCGACGTCACATAGGCGGAGTCACTGTACACCGTTACTTCCTGGTCTGCGTGATTCTCAATGATGAGTATTGACTCCAATAATTCTGCAGCCTGTGTTGAATAATGAGATGGTATTCGTGCACTAAGAAGCAATCGAAACTCTCCATTCGTTGTGTGCTTCATCACAGCAATGCCTGTATATCTTTGCCCATCATTTTGGTCAATCCTCGAAGACCCGTCAATAAAGACGATCTCTCCTTCTTCCAAAGCATTTCTTTCACCCTCGGGATTTCATCATAGAATTCTTCATAATTTGCAGAGTCATGTATGGGCTCTCCTTCAGTGACTGGCTCTGCTTTGAACATAGCTGGGTTCGCTATCTTACATCAGACTATTTTAATCAATGGATTTGATATGATTACTTTATAAGCAGAAGCTCTCTGAGATGTCAATGTGCCCTTTGGTTTCTCTAGAAAGGCAAATAGTGAGTGCTCGACGTATAACGTCATTGAGCATCCCATTACAATGGTTGTAGCTTGCTCTATGACGAACCCTGCAGCAGCTAAACTTTGTTCACACAGGAAATTACCCCTCATAACTGGGTCCAAGTTCCCACTATAGAATGCCAGGGGCTTGTACCCCAATGTGGTTCTCTGTGTGAGTACTGCCGTCATAACACTGCCATTTGTGTGTGAAAACAGGTAAAATCCCTCTGCATAATTGGGGATCTCTAAAGCTGGTACTGTGCAGACGGCTCTTTTGAGTTCAGCAAACCCTTTCTCCATGGTCTCAGACCATTCAATCTTTTCCTTCGTCACTTGGGCCTTCTTTAGGGCCTGAAGTAAAGGCTTGGTGTAAGAGCTGTAGTCGAAGACCCATGCCCTGACGTAGTTGCATAGGCCGAAAAAGCTCTGCATCTGATTTATCGTATGTGGCTTAGCCGTGTTAAATAGGGCTTCAGCCCTTTCTGGGGTCACCTTCTTTCCCTCATGTGAGATCAGCTGGCCTATGTACAGCACTTCTTGTTGACAATATTGTAACTTTTATTTGTCAACTTTATATCCCTTCGCACCCAGTATAGTCAATAGCTGAACAGAATTGTGCCTGTATTGCTTTTCCGTGGTGCTGCAAATTAAGATGTGATCCACATATTGCAGGAGGACACTTTCTAGTGCAATATTGCTCAAGTCCATCTGCAGGACTCGGTTGAAAATAGGAGACTCACAGTATCCCTGTGGCAGCCTCGTGCTTTTCAGATGCATTTGTCTGAACGTGGATGACGTCCGATCTTGTGAGTCACGGTGCAACAGGATTGAGAAAATGCATTTTTCAAGTCAATCACTGAGAAATATTTTGCCTCAACGGGTATGTTACAAATAATTGTAGACGGGTTCGGGACTAGAGGGAACTCAGCCTCAACAATATCGTTTAATGGCCTCAGATCTTGAATTAGCCTCCATGACCCCCCTTTACTTTTTTTCACAGGGTAACTCTGACATCACTAAGATGCCTTGCTCTATCATAGCAGAAATTGTCTTAAAAATCCCTTCATGTGCCTCTCTGGACATGGGATATTGTCAGGCTCTTGGTAGAATTGCTCCTGGTTTCAGTTTAATTTTCACTTTTCCAACCCCCTTCAAGAGGCCTATGTCATAGGGTCCTGTAGTCCATACTGAGACAGGCACCTTGGCTATGTCGTTATCAAAATATTCAGGGTGATTTAGTGCCAACATCATTCTCTGAGGCATTGTTTCTCCTATATTTGTTTGCTCTTCAAACAGATTGTCATCGGTGACATCAGTCAATCAATATCCTTCTTCAATGGCGATTAATGCGCACCATTGTCGGCCCTCCTTGTCATAAACATCAATCAAGGCCACTCTCCCTTTCACTGCAGCCGTGTGTATCATCAAAGGAAATACTTGTCCCTTCTCATGCATCAGTATTCTGGGTCTGAATAAGAAGTCATCAGGGGTTCTCATGATTTTGTCTGCAAGGCCTGGCAATCCTGCCATAAGCACACGCATACCATATGCAAACATTTCTGGCTTAATGGTATAGCCCTCATGGCTATATGTCCTGAGTATGCTGTAATCATTTTGCATACATTTGATTAGTGCATTCCTGTAGTGGAACATACTATGCCCTTCTCCGTGAACGAGATTGTCATGTTTAACTTTGTCATTAAATCTCGACCCAAAATATTTACTGGGGTCTGCCGAGAATATAATAAAGGTACTTTCATTTCACATTCTCCTATGGAGACGGGAAGTGCATTTGTGAAGGGAACACGACTGGTAGCTCCTGTAAAACTCTGAGTATCTATGGCCTTGCCGGGCAAAGAAAACTTGCCTTCACGTATGCACGAGCGTGTTGCACCCGTGTCAACTAAGAAGGAATATTCTTTATCCCCTATAACGACATCTACCCTAGGTTCCCTGTGAGGGTCTGGTGTCACTGATAGGATATAACACATCAGGGTTCCCAGTGAGCTGTCCTAGTTTATATTCAAATTTGGCCCACTGTGTGCTGGTGAATTTCCCCTATTCCCATTGTTACTCTCCATTCCAGGGTTCGTGGTCTGCCCTGTGCTCATCGTCTGCGATAGTTGCAGCGGTGCCTGTTGTTATTGTCCTTGTGGAAAATACCCCATGCTTTGCGGTTGCATACCTTGTTGTGCTCCTGGTGCTTGTTGTTGCACCATGTGATTCTGTGCACCACCCTGCTGTAAAACTACAGGTGGATTTGCCATGCCTGCTCCCATTCCTTGGCTGTTCTGCATCAGGCCTTGACTTCTGCATGTGCGCGCCAAATTCCCTGTCATTCCACACAGCCAATAAACTGGCAGTGGTTGGATCATTTGCCCATTTGACATATCTTGGTTACCATTTTGCATATTTTGAAAACCTCCTTGATTATTTTGGAAACCTCCCCGATTGCTCTGCCATCCTCTGCCCCTAAATCCTCTTCCCCTGGGATAAAATCCTGTATAGCCCTGATTATTTAGCTGTGGACTAGCCACCTTTTGCATGCTTGATTCAGCTCTGCTAGTTATCATGGCTCCCTCAAGAGCATATTTTGACAATTTCTTTTGCACCAGTTTCGCTTCCTCACCCTTTCGAGTTGCTTCCTTTTTGCGATTCTATTCCTGCAGCAATCTACAATAATGTGCGATGGTCAACTGTATTTCAGCCCAAGGCTTGGCTTCAAATCCCACCAATTTCTTGAGTTGTTTCTGTATCGGGTCTGGCAGCCCTTGGCACAATATATGGTAAAATACAGGTAGAGATTTTGTCCAAGACTCATGAGTCTTGAGTACCCATGTGTCTTGAAAATAAAGTCTGCATGTAAATTAACGGATCTTCAGACTCCTTCATCTTTCGCGTCGTTATAGCTCCCATATCAGAAGTATCTGGGTATAGTACTCGTAGCGCTTTCCATACTGTTTTACTACCATGGGGTTTCTCTTAATGGACTTTGTTCCAATGTTCGCTCTTTAGCGAGCACAGTGCTATCTTGTTTACATCCGTGACGTCACGGATGTGTCACGCGCACGTACTTCATCATGTACGTGCGCGTGACATCACGTGCATGCGCGTGACGTGTAAGAGGATTCAATTCAGCACTACAGCTAAGTTAACGCCTAGTCTAGAATACTGAATGAAAACCCTTATTGATATATCTTTAGGTCCAGTTCATGCGTTCTGGATGACTACCCCTATATAACACCCCTCTCTTGGAATCCCCCTGACCCCACTGAGCCAAGAAGTAGTTCTGTTTTGCAAGTTAAAAGGGTTTATTTGATAATTTAAACAATAGATATATATATGACACTTTATAATAAATTAATAATTGAATATCACACTTAATCTGATATGATAAATATTAACAACGGAGAATCTGGCACTAGCACGCTTCTTTATAATCACTAATGAGTTGAGATGAAATGGATAAGATAGCACACAGGTGAATAGGTACAGAAGTATAATGTGGTATAGAATGCTTTATATAAGCTCAGGTGGATGCAATATTCAATGAATGCAGTACAGAAAATACTCAATATGATTTCAACCAAACAATGTAATCACTTTTCTCTGGCTATTCACTCCCCCCCTCTTTATGCAATGCAAGGAAATGGGAGGAAAGCACACAGTTCTCAGAAATGCAATCAATGTAATCAGTTCAATCCAACAAGCTTAGACACAGAAAACAGATAGGAGTTTTGAAATCACAGGCAAATGCTTTGATATGTGCTAGCAATGGATGAGAAATATGCTGGAAATGTTTTTAATTCCCTTTCAGAGGTTCAGGGTGAGTGGTATCTAGTTAATATTAGTCCAGGCTCACACTAGCAATGATGCAGGGATAGTTAGCAGGTTAAAACGAATTTCTGGCAAATGGAAAGCAAACAGCAGCAGTTTTTACATGTGAAGAAATTGCAAATCGCGGTAAAATTCGCGGATGCGTGTTCCGCGATTGCGGTAAAACTATAAGGGGTAGGAATGCGGTTCTTGGTGCGATTCAAAGCTACGATTCTAAGCTATCAGAAGAAAGTTACTGCAAGTCTCTAGCCCAAACGGTCGCGGAGATATGAGCGATTTAATAAAGGTCGTTTTTGGGTTTGCAAATTTCAAAAGCTCAAAATGACAAGTGCAGCTTGCAACTAGAAATGACAGGTGACAGCTTTACAAATGACAGGTGACAGTTAGGAGGCAGTTCTACTTAGGTTAAATAGATTGAATTATATTATTTTAACTAAGAGATTGGTTCTGCACAGTTTTCTAGGTACTCACACTATATTCTTGAGTGAAATGGGCCTCATCACGGATCTGGTCAGGGTTTTAGACTGGGCTCTGGTCTGGTCTGGTCTGGCCTCTGCACTTCACAGTGATCTGGGTCAGCTCTCTCTGCTGGTCTGGGTCTCTCTGGGTACAGCACTGCTTTCTCTCTGGTTCTCTTAGTTCTGGATAGATTGAAGTCTCTAGTTTGGCTTTCTGGAGGTTGATGGAGGTAAGTATGGATTTTTCCGGCAGAGCGTCCCGCTGCAGATGGATTTGGAAAGTTCCTATCTGTCCTGTCTGTCTGCTTTTATGTGTTTAGAATGTGGGTGTGTTCTAGCATCACTGACCCTACCTCTCTCTCAGCTTCTAATTGGTCAAACTTCCATTTATCATTTGATTGGGGAATGAACTGTGAGTCAGAGTGATGTCATTTTACAGCCTGCAGAAAGTCCACTCCTCCTGTCAATTTACACACAAATCTAGATTTGAAACAAATACATATTTGCAGAGGTACATATTGTTTTAATATCATATGCACCCATCATGCATTACAGGAGGTATACCCTGTTCAAACTCTGCTCTTCCTGGGAGCTTGCATTCAGAAATGGCACATATTTCACTTTTTAACTGATTTTGCAATTTCTGACATTGACCCAACTTTACATACATGTGTGCAGGGAGTAGGGACATTAACTGAAGAAGTTTCAGATTTTTAACATGCATACAGTTAGAGTAATATCAATTTTTCCGCTAAAACCCCCCTGAACATGCCACCGGGTCGAAAAACCTCTTAAAATGTGGGCAGAAAAATCACAAGAATTATGGTATCATTTATAAAATTTTCACATGTCCGCTCTATGAGTTATTCATCTTTTTAAAGTTATGTTCTGGCTCCAAAGGGGTGTGGTTTCCCAGGTCACATGGTATAGAAACCAGTCTTTCCAGTTTCTGCCAAGCCAGCTTGCTCTCACAGGCAGTGCTCCTCCCAGCTCCTGCCAAGAGGAAGCTACAATTTACGACTGCGGTAATAAAAACCTTTGCCTGAGTGAAGAGGGCTTTGTTCACTCTCTTGCAGAGCACAGATAATTCAATTATCAGATAGATGGCATATCCTTAGTGTGGGCAGCAAAAGGAAGGTTGGCCTGGGAACACAGTGGTGACTCAAATTTCACTCCTGATGGGGGTAGTTGCCAGGCAGAATCAAGTTCCTTAAGCCAGACTTCAGATAAAATGTCACTTTTTGTTCCCCAGTTTCTGCATTCAAATAAAACTAAACATTTTCACATATGCAGCTAGAAGGCTGATTCTAAGTTTAAAACTATGACATTTAAACAGTTACAACCTATGTGACACTCAAAAGTAGGTCACTCAGTCAATTTAAACATTTAGATTTTAGTGTCTTTAAATCCAGTGCAACTTAAACTGCTGACTCCATAGCAGTTTTGTTATAAGCATTGTTTTGGGCTCTTCATTTCCCAGATTTTGTAGGCACACAACACTCCATTCTACCAAATGTCTGCTGGTGTCCAGTGAGTTTTTAGATGTGTTGCAATGTTTAAAATAGACAGTTTGAGCCTGCCTTCAGAGAAACACAGGGTGGTGTTAAACTGCCGGCTTTTGGATAGTGGTGAGTACTGGTACTGCACCCATTTTTGGGATTTAAGAAATGAATTCCCCACAATTCTAGGTTGCATTTGGCAATCAGCATTGCCATTCCCAATGGTTTCAGACTACTGTGCGGGTAGTCCAATGGTGGTTTTAGGCAGCGTCCTTCTGTGCCCATAACATCAGCAAAAATGGGTGGCAGCCTATTCTTCCTGCATTTCCCTGTGCATTTTCTGGGAAGCTCTGGCCATCATGTTGTTTTCATGTCAGTACTGCACAGTTTTGAGGTAGGGCTAGGATGCATGGGTAAATACATCCCACAGACGTCGGACGCCATTGCCTCCAAGCAAGCAGACAGAATTGAGTACTTACACACTGCAGCAGCGGCCAGGAACACACGCTCCTGCAGTATTTGGGCATTTAACCCATATGTAGACGACCACAGGTAAGGTTTTGAAGATTCCAGCATGCCTAATTTATACCTTTATCCTATCTTAGTGCTTTACCTAATAATACAAGTCTCTTGAGATAATGGATGGCTCAACCCGCCCATTAAAACTTACCATTTCCTTACTGATGCATGAACTTCCCATTACAAATATTTTGTTTTTTAAATATTTTATTAATTTTATTCAACCAACAAAAAACAAACCAAACTCAACTTACAGTGGATACATAACTTGCTCATAAATACACATACATTGTTACATTTTCGCTCACTGTATTTCCCGTCCCTCCCACCTCCCAAGCCTACTTTCTCCCATTGTTAGTCTCCGCCACTTGTGGTGGGGAGTCCTCTTGGTGGGGAGTCCTCTTCTGCTACGCTTATTAAGTCACCATCACTTGATCCATCATACGAAGGCCCAAATAGCTCTGCTATTAGTTGTCTCAAACCCGCTAGGGCTCCAGCTTCACCCTCTATGTCCCCTCTGCACGCTTCTTGCCATACCACTGTTTCTGCCTCCGCCCACTTCTGCAAGTCCCTCCACCACGTCTCCACTTTGGGCTCGTGACACGCTTTCCATCCGATAGCAAACCTTCTCTTCGCCAGAACATACGCCAGATCTTTCAATTTGCTCACATGTTTAAGCTTCCACGGCCTGGGGAACCCTCCCAGCAAACAAGCCCACACAGTATCCACCTTCATGCAAATTCCCTTGTCTTCCATTTTCTGTGCTGTGTCTCGCCAATATTTTGCTTTCAGTGGGCATGCCCAGAACATATGTACCATTCCTGCGTTTTCCTCATTACATTTGGGACATACTTGGCTTCCGGCGTTCTTAAATTTGGCTATCTTTAGTGGCGTCAGATATGCTCTGTGTGTTATATACAACTGTATTTGTTGCAGCCTAGCATTTCTCGATACTTTTTTATGATACCCCTGAGCCCATTCCCACATCCCATCACTCATCAGGTCCCCTACTTCTTCCTCCCAGTCCAGTCTAAGCTGCACCACTTCCTTGCCCACGTGAGTCATCATCATCTCATATACTCTAGACGTTTCATGCCCACCTTCCGCTATATCATATATCGCATCTAGTGAGGTGTCTGGTTCCTCTGCTAGTTCCACCTCGGACCAGGTATCTTTAATTCGTTGCACCATCCCATGATACGTAATATATTGCCCGGCACTCAACCCCGTTTGTTCCACCAACTCCTCAAATTCCAGTAATTTCCCTTCTTGTCACACATCCCCCAAAGTTGCTATTCCTACCGGTTCCCAATACTTCCTAATCATTAACCTTAGTTGCTTTTCTGTTCCCATCATTGTGACCAATGGGATTTGCGAAGAGCACAGGGCCGGCTTGTCCATCAACCGGCATGCCCTCTGCCGCATCCCCCACCCAAGACCCAACATCTCCGGGCGACCTCTCAGCTCCCGCTTTGGTAACCATATCATTTCTCTCAGGAAATATGGGGTGCAATCTCCTTGGTGCAGCCTATGCTCCAAGGTAGGCTCCGCAGAGAGCCATTTGGCTACATGTTGCAATTGGCTCGCTACATAATATACTTCCCAGTTTGGTAGTTTAATGCCCCCTTTCTCATATGGATTTTGAAGTTTCCTTTCCACAGGGCTACCCTGTTCCTCATCCCGTGCCATAAGAATTCCCTACATATACTATCCAACCTAACAAAGAATTGCCGGGGTATGGAGTATGGGATGTTCGCGAAGCAATGCAACAGCCTGGGCAATGCCACCATCTTGAGCATCGCTCCTCGCCCCATCATTGCCAAGGGAGTTTCGCCCAGAACTTCATGCTGTTTCCCAGTTTCTGAACCGTTCTTTCTGTATTATGCCTATGTTCGGCTTCTACTGTATGGTATATGTCTATCCCAAGATATCTAAAGGTTGTGGCCTCCCACGGTATCTGTAGTACCGGCAGATTCTCCACCAAGAGCCCCCTGTATCTGCCCAACTAGAACACGCAGGATTTATTGGGGTTCACAGCTATACCTGACAGTTCAGCAAACCTCTCCACCACTTCTAATACATACTGCAGGTTTTCCTCTGGGTAGCGCAAATACAGCAACATATCGTCGGCGTATAGTGAAATTAAATGTGATGTTTCCCCGACAACGATGCCTATCGCGTCGTATTGCTGCCTTAAATAGATCGCCAATGGCTCCAAAGCCAAAATATACAACATGGGGGACCAAGGGCATCCCTGTCTGGTTCCTCTACCAAGTTGCCACCTTTCTGAGATCACAGTTCCTGTCTTCACTCTCGCTAATGGTGCACTATACAGAAGTGAAGATATCCCGGCCCCATACCATAGTTAGCTAAGGCCGCCTTCCACCAGGGCCACTTGACGCAGTCAAACGCCTTGATTGCATCCAGTGATACTATCGCCATTTCGCTAGTGTCTCCTCTAGTGTGTTCGACCACTCGATGGAGTCGCCTCAAATTATTCGAGATATTCCTATTTGGTACATATCCTGTTTGATCCGGGTGTATTAATTTATTGATGACCTTCTTTAATCTGTTTGCTAGAACCGCTGTTAAAATCTTACTCTCTTGGTTCAACATCGATAGGGGCCTATAGGATCCGCAGTCACTACCAGGCCTATTGGGGTTGGGGAGTGGTATGATAACCGCTTCGCGCAGTGACTCTGGTAATCTCCAAGCTTCATATGCTTCATTAAGCATTTCCAACAGTGGGGGGAGAATCTCAGCTTTATATGTCTTATAAAATTTGCTTGGGAGTCTGCCGGTTCCTGGGGTTTTACATGTGGGCAGCTGCCTCACCACTTCTTCTAGCTCTTCTAGGGTGATCGGGGCATCTAGCTCCTCCCTCTCTTCTGCACTAATTTGGGGTAGTCCAATATCTTCCAATATGTCTCCTATTTCCCCCCTATTGCTCCCCGTCTCATCCCCATACAAGCGTCTATAATATTCTGCAAATTCTTGATTAACCCCCTCTTGCGTATCCACTATGTCGCCATTGTCTTTCACTATTGTTCTGATTGGGGGCCTAGGAGTCTCATTTTTGTAGAGCCACGCCAGGAGTCTTCCTGGTTTGTCGCCTCCAGCATGTTGTCGTTCTATATATTTTTTATAGTTAAGATTACATAATCGCTCCCAATATCCTGCACATTTCTGCTGCAGGCCCAGTGGCATTTCGGTATCTGCCTTAGTGTTGCTGCCCCGTTCCAATACCCTCTCCAGTTCCTTTTTGGAGTCCTGCAATTCGGTCAGAATCCCACTCTGGAGTCCTTTAGATTTTGCTATGGCAATTCCCCTCACTACTACTTTAAAGGCTTCCCAGAGTGTGCCCGCTGTCTTAACACTGCCAGTATTTATCTCGAAATAACTTATTATTTCCTCTCACATATCTTCCCTGAATAGGCTGTCTTTAAGCTCTTCAGCACGCAATCGCCATGTGGGTATCCTCCCCCTTGGGGGTCGGTATTGCCACACTAGCAGCAGTGGCGAGTGGACTGAGAGGACTCTAGCTTTATATTCTGCCTGCGGTATTTCGGTCAGTAACTCCTGCGTGACAAATACATAGTCCAGTCTTGTATATAGGCCCTGTGGGGCTGCATGTTGTGAATATTGTCTATCCAGCGGATGACGTGTTCTGCACACATTTGCCAGCCCAAAATCCGTCAGCAGTGCATGCAGTGCCTTTGCAGCCGGGGTGGGCCTAACCATTTTGGTTCTGATCGGTCTATGTCGGGGTTCAACACACAATTGAAATCTCCCCCCCACAATATAGCTCCCCCCACGCTGTCACTGAGTTTACTATACAGGGTTCTAAAATACGCAGCTGTATCTTGGTTCGGGGCATAAGTATTTACGATGCAGATCTCTCTATTTTCCACCATCCCTTTCATGATCGCCATCCTACTATCCGCCTCTACCAGCTAGCTCAGCAACTAGAACGGGACATGTGGGGCCACCCATGTAATTACCCTTCTTGCATAGGCAGAGGATGTTGCTCCCACCACTGTCCCTCTCCCCTTTTTCCGTATCACTTCCAATTTATCTTGCGTTAAATGAGTTTCTTGTAACAGGGCTATATCCACTTTCTGTCTGCGCAGGTACATCATTACCTTGTTCTGCTTCAGATAACTATTGAGCCCCCTGACGTTCCAAGTGACTATCTTAAGGTCTCCCATGGTTCGTCTTGTGTTGCCTGAGGTGTAGGCTCACCCCATAACTCTTCCCCAACTATAACACACCACAGCACACAACCCCTTCCCTCCCCCCTTCCCGCCCTACCCCAACCCCAACAGTTGCCCAGCTCCATCCCTGGATCTCAGGCTCCCCCGCATTTGGGCCTACCCTGGTATCCCAGCCAAGACCCCAACAGGGTGTCACCACACTATCGGCGACCTAACTAAGCTCTAAATGGGGGATGTAAAGGTTGGTCCTGCAAAGCTCCATAACAAAGTCATTATCGCAATATTCACGGATCATGTATTTCCCCCAGCCTGATCACACCATTTTGCGAGCTGCCTCAGTGACTATAATCAAGTCCCATAGTCTTAAGTTCGACACCCCCCCGTGCCCCTCTCGCTCATTACTTATCCGCATCACCTCCTTCTCCCATCCGAACGTCCGACTCCTGGGGGCAACCCTGCGTGTCGAGCCATCCCATGGCTTCTTCCGGAGTTTCAAAAAACAAAGTTCTGTGCTTGTGAAAGACTTTCAGCTTAGCCGGATACAGCAACATGTACTTATGACCCGCTTCTCGCAATCTTCTCTTGACTGTCCCAAAGTTCATTCTGCTCCGCTGCACCATCAGGGTATAATCCGGGTAAGCTGTTATGTTTGCTGACCCTCTTTGTATTGTCCCACCTTTGCGAAAGTGTTCCAGGATCCTTTCTCGATCCCTGTAGTTAAGTATCTTAGCGATCACCGGCCTAGGTGGGCTCCCTGGCGGTGGTTTCCTCGTTAGGGCCCTATGCGCGCTCTCCACCGCAAACCCCTGAGATAGCACTCCTCCAGTGATTCCCTGTAACAACATTGTTTCAATGAACTCTGTAGGGTTATGGCCTTCTGTTCCTTCCGGCAGTCCAACAATATGGATATTATTTCTCCGGGCTCGTCCTTCCGCCTCCTCCGCTCTGCTCTCCAGATTACCCACTCGCTGTACCAGGGCGTGAAGCTCCGACCGGTGGGAAGCACAGTCCGCCGTGTTCGGGCCCATCTCCTTCTCAAGGTTCTCCGTGCGCTCCGCCAGAGACCTTACGTCTTGCCGTAGTAAATTCACATCCTCTTGCACTGCCCCGACCTGGAGCTTCATCGCTGTTTTTAATTCTGTCACCGCCACTTCAAGCTTGGTCTCCCAAGCCACCTTAAGGTCTGCGATCGCATCAAGGACCTCCTTGTTGTTCGTGCCCATGGTGGCACTGTTCCCAACTTGGGCTCTGTCTTTGCTCCTCACTCCCTCCGGGCCGGGCGGCGTCTTGGTGTATTCTTCTAATGTGGGTTGCTTACTCTTAAGACTTGGGGGTTTATTAGACATAGCGCTGTGTCTATGAGCCGTGGATCAGCCCCTTCACCCGTGGTATTCAATCCCAGCAAGGGTGGGTTCTTGCTATCCCCGAAGGGCCGATGGTATCTGCTGGATCCCTTGATCGTCCGCGCTTCACTCCCAGGGCACTCCTCCAGCGTCTCTCCCCTTTGCTTCCATGGGAGCATTGTCACTGCTATACTCAGCCTTGGGGAGCCGCTCCCTGCCTCAATAGTGCGTACGGGCCCTCTTAACCGGTATGCCTCCTTCGTTCGTCAAAGGTCCTCGGCTGTGCAGGTCCGGGACCCTCTTTCGCTGCAGCCACCCAGATTGGGTAATATAATAGTCATTTTGTACCGCTAACGATCCGCCTCTGCTGTTGTCGAACGGAGATAACTTCTCCATCACAGGGTTGCGCCCCTCGGAATCTCTTTGTTCTCAGCTGCGGCCATTTTGATGTCCCTTTCGCGGCTGGCCTCTCGGTACAAAGTATCAATCCGACTGTTCCTCCACTATAAACGTGCCGCCAGCCTGCTCATGCTCTGCTCTGTGCCTTCCCACGCCTGTACATACTTTTTGGGCTGCTGCTGGTCGGGAAAAAATGCGTTTCTTGGTCAGATCAAGTAGTCGGATCACGGAGCTCACAGGGTTTCCAGCCTATTCCATGGCTGCCTAGCCACGCCCCTTCCCATTACAAATATCTTTAGATAATGGATGGCAAAACCTGTTCACCTTTTTTGAATTTATCACTTCTTAATTGATTCATGAATGTTACATCTTTTTTCGCTTTTAGATACCTGATGATTATCATCATACAATGCTATTAACCATTAGTAATGTCCTCCAACTTATCCATTATGGATCATGGCATTAATCTTAACTCATAGATAGTTTGATTTTTTTCACTGTCATAACCTTTCTACTTTACTTTACAAGTAGACCTTGATTCAGAACGGCCCTACTTACTTTATCATCCTTAGGTATTGATGCCTGCTATTGACTCTACAATTGAATCATCTCACTGAACCCTCTGAAAGACCAATTTCGTTGAATCCATGGGGGCTACACAGCGCACCCAATTGGTAAGCTAATTACACCAATGTTAGTGAGCCTCTTTGCTATATCATCAATTCACAGCATCAGACCTTTAACCGGTTGCTGATGATTTAATGTATTCTTAAACTAGCATTTCTGCCTTCCAGGTAACAGTCTAGGAGACACCAAGTTGTATTCCTGGAACCATGCAATAACTGTTTCTGTAGAGGGATTCATCCCCATTACTTCTTGGTGAGTGTAATTAATATATACACTTGCACCAGGCTTCTTTGACAACCTATCACGGGCTGTCCTCAGCCTCATACTCACGAATCATTGCTCTTCACTGGATACACTCTCACACTTTGGAGTGGCACTTTCTCAGAGGATCTTTGGGGAATCACCACGGCATGACCTATTGTGGGTAACTCACCGCAGAAATGGCATCTGATGGGTCGTTACACAGACCAATTGCAAAATGTATTTTTACCAATACCGTTCTGAACCTGAATAAGATCACAATCAACAGTGCAGGCATTGACCCCATCCTAAAGTTTACCTCCCTGTCTTCTCTTCCCCCCATCTGCCCACTGTATCCATTTGACTATTGGACTATGAACTTGGAATTGGGTATGTACACCCGCATTGTATAATTAATGATATATGAATGCATAAATGAATGAACATATATATTTCTTGATCATTTTCATGTTACACACTTGTGGTTGGTTATATTTTTTGTTTTTTCACATGTTATTCTTCCTTTTTGTAATGTATTTTTTCATTAATTAATGTGACAGCCTTGAGGACGACCCCTTGGGTCGAAACACGTGTCGGCTGAAAACACAATTAAAAATCTCCATTCACAAATCTGGATGGCTATTCCTTTGAATACTGTATAATATTGCGACTTGAGAATTTGAACTTGGTGTCCCTTGCGCAGTAGTACTACACACCCACCAATCCAATGCCTAATTCCATACTGCGGATCTACAATTGTTGAATGGAGCTCCGTCGCGCGCTGTATTAATTGTGGTTACGCCAGGGTATCCTGCTCATGCCCACACATCGTCTGCTCTCTCACCAAGTATGGCGATTAGGAGAACTTTGATGTCCCCTATGGCTAACGTGTTTCCTCCTGTCATTTTTTCTAACTCATGTATCCGCTTTCCGGCTCCCGATGTCAGCATTGAAAGCTTGTTTTTCAAATGTTCTCGATCCATTTGTGGCCATGGTATATATTGCGGTCTTACTCCTCCCTTCTGGAGCAACGGAAATTGGAATGTGTAGCCCTCTCTCTCTTCTCTCATTGTTCTCCTGTCTATTGCAGGGGTAATATTCCGGCATCGCCGTCTACCTGGCAATGCCCTTAGTCTGTCCACATAGGGCGGCGAAGACACCCCCCTCTTACCGTGAGATACTTCTTCATATCGGTCAGGCTGTGTGGCGGACTCTGATGCTCTCGGTGCAGATTCACTATTGTCTGACCACCTTATTCCTTTTTCCCTTGGGAGTTGTCTTTTGCTCCTTCCCTCTTCCTCATTTTCCTCGCGCTCCTCCCTTTCAGATTCAGACATTGTCTGTCCCCAACTAGTGCGACTTCTCATATCCTCTTTGTTCCTACTTATTTCTAATATATCCAGGGATAGCTCTCTATTCCCACTACTTTGGGAGACATCCTCAGTGTCATACAGCTGAGTCCTCTTCAGGCGCTCGTCTTCCTCCTCCCCTTGGGGTATTTGTTCTAGCCCCATTTCATCATATATTCTATTGATCATTTCTCCAATGCTTCTGGTGTCGAAGTCATCGTCAATATTTGCCCTAGAAGTGCCTGGTACTGAATCGTACACAGGAAAGAATTCTTCGATGTCTTCCCAGTCTACAACTGGAGCAGGTTTTTTAACCTCTTTCCCCAGATATTCAAGATCGCGTGCTCTCTGTCTTCGCTTACGTTCTACGTCGTCATCAAATTCTTTGCGTTTCCTCGCCTCTTCTCTGACCCTATCTTCTTCCTTTCCCTGTTCATTTCTACGTTCATCTGCCCTTCGAATTTCCTCATCTCTTTGTCTTTTTATTCTTTTCTCATGTATCCTTT
Source organism: Ambystoma mexicanum (assembly GCF_040938575.1). NCBI lineage: Eukaryota > Metazoa > Chordata > Amphibia > Caudata > Ambystomatidae > Ambystoma > Ambystoma mexicanum. Next base: position 728,393,495 of record NC_090925.1, read on the forward strand.
GCTTTTCCTCTAACCTTTGCTGTTTCTGTTTGTCTTGGTCATTGGCTGCTCTTGGGTTGCGATCAAGCTGTCTCTCCTGCTCTTCGCAATATAGCTGTTCTCGCCTTTGTCTGTCTTTCTTTCTTATCCTTTCGTCTCTTAGCTCCTTCTCTTTCCCCTTTCTCCGTGTCTCATCTAACCTCTCCTTTTGTTTCGCGTCATCAATGCCTTTGCCATCGAGTTTCAATAAAATGTGTCCTCCCATCCATTCGTCTTTTGCGAATGCTATCTCATCAGGTCTATCTTCACTTCCCTTCCATCTCTTCCCTTCTCTTTCCTTGTCGAGAGATGCACTTGTCTGTGCCTGATCTCTTCTTTCGTCATCACGTCTCTCCTTGCCCCTTGGGACTGCAGAGGTAATATTCTTGTCCTTATTTTTCCCTTGATTTTCGTCACTACTATGTGTAGGTGACTCATATGCGGGGTTGCTATACCCCGTGGCTGCTTTGAGTTCTCTCAGTGAGTATAACCCCTCGTCCTTACTTTCTTCAATTTTTGTTTCGGGTGGGGCAGGTGGCGCGATAGGCGTCTCACCCGCCTCTGTGCATACATCAAGTATCCAATCTGTTGACGGCTCTTCCTCCTTTCCCTGTTCATACATTTTCCATAACTTGAGAACAGCAAGGCGTTTTTCTAACTTCTTGCCTGTGTATGTGGCATGCAAATATGTCGTAATATGTTGTAAGACGGCTTTAGATAAAGACCCATATTGTGGCCATGGCATAAGCATCTTGTGGGCAGTACCTTTAACCTCCTCGGTACTATATTTCTTTAGCTTGAGTGCGTGTTTTGGCAATGTATTGCATAAGTGTGCCAATGGAGTCATGTCTTCCATGCTTAAATCTGTTCCCTTTCCTCTTATGTAACACTTGCCAACGCTTTCGGGTGGCTTAAACAACTTCTAACAATATGAGCGAGCACCAAACACTGCAAGCTCCAATCCAAATTCACAAAATTTTATTCCTTCTGATTTACTCAAAAAACATCAATTTGTATGTGATTTTATCTCAGCTATTAAATCGCATAAAATAAAAATCAGTTTTCTCTAAGAATTTTTTTACATATGACGTCACAACAAAAACATGTAAGACAGATGCTTGACAGACTAGACAGACACCAGCTGGACACAGATATCTCTGCCTCTAATCATTACCCCTTCATGGAGTGTAAACGTACCCCTTTCACAAAGTCTTTAAACGTTGTGGTAGTCTATTTGTTCCTTATTATGTGGGACTCTGGGTACACGTTTCTTCTAGCCGCTATACTAAAGTGTAGGAATAAGGCGAATCCTCTCACTTCTCGGGTGTATGCCCCGGTAACCTCTCTCTTCTCGGGTGTCTGCCCCGGTAACCTTTTGTTTACTTTTATTACTCTCAAGTCATTATCCCCTTATATATATATACAGTCTTCTCTACTTCTAACTATATTTTGTTTTTTTCTCCCGCCTCCCTCCGTTACCTTTTCCCGTTACTTGTTCTAAAGCATGCACTTTTGCCAGAACATTAGTCTTTTTCACTCACCATTCGCATGGTTCTTCTCTGTACCCTTGGCATCTCCGCCTTTGTTACCGCCTTCTTTGTTTTTTTCGCCTGTTCAGCTGCCCATAGGAATGGGAAGGGATGCGCGGAGAACACAGGTCCCCTCAGGCCCTGACTGCAGTCTCTTTACGCTACCATTGTCTACAGGGAGCTTCACGGTCTACTCAGCCGAATGGCAAAGGACTTGTGATATTTCTGAAGACCTAGAGTTACTTTATGTCGATGGTCAACAGGTGTTTTATTCAAATCAATAATTGATAATCGATAACCATCAAATCTCTGCTACCAAGTGTACTCAGGAGACCGCCGGCCGGCACATATAGCCAAGGTTTGCTCTGAGAGAACTTTAAGACGAGATAGCTGCACCTTGAGATGGATGGGGGTGCAGATTTATTACTCCAACACCAATCAATAAGGACAACTCAACGGTTTGGCAAAGGGAGTCCGTTTAATGACAAGTACAAAAAACGGGGAGTCATGGCAATCAGCAGTGATGCGATAGTCCGTCTTGCTTCAACTCCAATGAACTTCATACAAGTAGTAATATTCATACTCAGAACTCGTCATAAGTGACGTGTAACACTCAAAAGTTAATAAGCATTTCTATTGGTTCGGAAAAGGTAACTTTAATATAGGTGCTATATCTGTATATGGTAACGGAGTGAGGGGATTGGGTAAATACTGTCAGGTGGGCGTCTAAGCCCTTCCTTCAAAATGACTACTGTAAACGTCACTAAAAGTGAGACTATTATAGGACCCCCAGATTGTGTGGTCCATTGTGATTGGGTTGGCACCAACCTCATGCATACATTCCCACTTTACTTAGCAGCACCCAGAATGGTCAGCCAGGTGCAGGGTGCCACCTCAGCTGCCCAGCCTTCCTCCAATTAAGGTCACAATCAATCATCACTTCAAAAACAATGTGTCAATTATGTTACTGTGGTTGGCCTCGAAACTGCAATTTCCGATGTCTTATCCTGGGCGGATGCCAAGCGTAGGTGTGAACTTGTGCTTCTCCTCGCTGGGATGGTCACATGATGCGGACACCGTGAACTTTCCTAGGTTCTCTCAATTTGTGCATTTGATTCTTATTCGGCTTGCCACTTGCTTAAGCTTCCTCATCTTGACCTTTCAGAGACAGGATATTCTGTTCTTATGTTTCAATTAGATGTAGCTACTGGTCGTTCCTTCTATTGGTATGACCTTGGCTCTTTTGGCATGAGTTTCATCTGCTGAGTTTCGACTCAGCCGTCTCTTCTCATTTTGCTAGAATATGAATCTTCTCTTGTTTGGCCTCTAGTAACCTGAGTTGATTCTGCTTTTCATGTAAAGTGGAATCACACTTATAATAATGTGCTTCGTTTTGAGGTACATTATGTACAATGGCGCTAGCCGCATTATTCTTCTACTTCGCATTGCTAGCTGCACTGTTTTCCTAGCTTTCTTGCGGTTTGAAGCATATGTACAGGTGTTAGCTGGTTGAATATCTGCATCCTGCTTACAGCTTAACTCTCTTACGCTTTGATAGTTTTCTATCACTTTAAGCTCACAATCTTTTTTCTCATGGCTTTTCGTCTCCTTGTGTTATTCTTGGTTCGTCATTTGTTCTATCTGTGAGTCCGTCCGGGCTATCGTGACATCACTATTTGTCTTCCATTAAGACCTTTTTGGTTTCTTCCGGGACGGTACTTAGGCAATCTTCATTTCGTCTCATTTGTTGGTAGGGTTTTCTCAATGGATATCTTACTGTCCATGGTTGTCTGGTTATTGGTACTTCAATAGTTGTTGCTTTTTTGGTGGGTACTGGGCAGAGCCCTACTGCGGCTCTCTGCTGGTTTATTTGCTCATCATAGGTCACATATTTTGGTGTGAATGTTCCTGGTACTTCAAAATGGGCGATGGAGTGTAGGCTTTATTTGGGACCTCCTCTACAGAGGTCTGAAGGACTCCGAATTGGGTGTCCAGTCAGGAGGGGGAGTCCCACAACGGTCTTCTAGGGCTGCATGGTTTTAGCGAGTGTGCCTTGTGTGCTATTTAGTAGATGTAGAAGCGTTTTGACTGGGTTTTGGGGACATGGGGAGGAGGTGAGGGCGTAGATATGAGAGATAGTCTTGGGCATTGATGGTAGATAGGGGGAGTTATGCTCGATAGAAATGACGCAGGATGTGCAGTGTCTGTTCTTTAGGTATTTTGGTGAAGCATGGGACATATGTGTAAGGGTTGGAGGGGTGGTTTGGCTACAGGAGGAGGCCAGGATTGCACGTACAGAGCTTATCAATGCAAAGCGCAGATCAGCGTTGTGTGATTGCGGTGTAGGTGGGTATGTGGAGGAGGGAGTGGGGTGGTCAGACGAAGTGTAGGCCTGGGGCGAGGAGTGATTCTAGGGTCAACTTTCTTAGGGTTCTCACCCTGGAAGCAGACGGCTGGGCGCTGAACTTCAGGACACAGCCTTCCATTCTGCCCTCATGGCAGATATTTCACCTGACCAGGGTCGGACTGGGACAAGAAATAGGCCCGGACACCCAAGAAAAAGTGGCCCACCCCTTGCCTCAAAAAAGTGGCTCACCCCTCGCGACCCCTGACCTCTGATGACATCACCGGAAATGATGTAATTTGACCCCACCCGAAAGTGACATCCTGGGAAGCGATAAAACACGACCTTTCACCCCTTGACAAAACAGGAAGTGGCATCAAGTAGCATTGTTCCTAAGTACACTATGAAAAATATGGTTATGATTTCACTAACGTGATATATATTTCGTACCATAACTTTGTATATAGATCCATACTGTCAAATTACTGTGAATGCAAGCAGACGTCCAAGGCCACATGATAATATGTTATTGTATAGCACTTATGCTTAAACTCTTTTTTATAGAACAAATATGCACACAATATCACCCAACCTGTGTTGGTACTCATTTATCAGCCTCAGAAAGATGAAAGGCTGAGATGGCCTAGCTGGGATTTGAATCTGCAAACTGCAGATCACTCACACATCGCAGCAGCGAGCACTCAACAACTGAGCTATCGTATCAGCTATACTAAAACAAGCAATTATTCTGTAGTGGATACCATTAAACTGGTAACTGAGATTTAACAGCAGACCAGTTAAGTTCATCTGCAGGTCTGGTGCAAATTTTACCGCATGCTGCAGCAGCATGTGAATGATGCATGCATCATCATTTATGATGCACACATCATGCATGCAAATCAATCATCAAAGCCAGGTAACGTGTTACCTGGCTTTGATGAATCATGCCGTTGCGGTTGCTTTTTGTTTGGTAACCTTTTTTTTTCTCAAACCGGCCCAGGCTTGGGCAGAAACCAGCCCCCAGGGACTACACATGATTTCGGCCCGGCCGTGGGCCGAGTGGCAGATGGGCCAGTCCGACCCTGCCCCTGACAGAGAGGGGGGGATCTTTTTTAGATTACTTTTGGCTAAGTGCTGGACAAGTTCTCGGGCCAATGGCATGACTAGGCTGGCCCACGTGGGCCACTGACTTATGCAGGGGTGGCATGAAATATGAGCATGCGTGCACACACACACCATAGCTTAGGACAATGGGGTGGCACCCGTGGTGGCCAATCAGATTCCAGGAGTAGCACGTGCCACCCCAGGCTACTCCCTGGACACCCCACTGCTCGGGGCGCTTTATTATAACGCCTCCAGGAGTTGCCTCACAAAATGGGTGCCTTCCCCTGACCCTCCAGAGTTCCCCAGCCTTCTCCACTGATGACAGCTGATGACCTTGTCAAACAGCACACAAAATAATCTCAGAATGCGCAAAAGGTGAAACACCAATATGCATATGCAGTAAGGCCGAAAAGTTCATTCCAGTTCATGCAATACGCAACTTCAGATAATATATATATATATATATATATATATATATATATATATATATATATATATATATAACTACAATACACAAAGAGAATGCACATGGAATGGAAGTCAGCACAAGCAACACGCTTGGGTCATGCAAATGGGAAAGCAACATGCAGTACTCACATACACAGAACCCTGAGAGTCACCCCTGCCCCTCCCCCACAAACACGCATTTTTATGTTTGCGAGGCACTAGTTCAAGTGAGGACCTGTTTTACTCCTGAGAACTCTGTGTGAAAGCTACGACTTGATTGATACTTAACTGCACTCGTGAAGACCTAATTGACCCATGAAGGGCTAGTGAGGACAAAGTGAGGTCCGCACTAAGGTAAGAAAATGCAGGCATGTTTGTTGGACCGCGTTGCTGCCAGTTCTGGAGCTTTTTTTATCGCTTAGCAGGTACCACTTCTGGTGCCTTCAGGTCACCACTTCTCGTGCAGAGGAAAAGCTCGGGCAGTTTTAAGCCACTTGCAGAGGGTGACATGCTCCGGTCTTTCTCCGGCAAAGGGGCTTAGGGGCATTCCGTCGCTGGCTGGTCTTGTGGCGATCAGCGTAGACTGGCCACTTTCTTAACAACCCCTGGAACTGTACAGGTTGCTGAAATGCTCAAACGTGCTCTTGTACCTTTTAGGGCCTTTGCAAGTACTGGGGCTGGTCATCAAGTACTGAGTCTTGTGGGGCCTTCTGTCTGGTCCTGGATCATATGGTCCATTTCAAACTTATTCAGCGATCAGATGTTTGTTTCTGATTGGGAATCTTTCCCCAGAAAGCGCCTACCACTCTGGTATCCAGTCAGTAGACAGAGCATGTAGGTTTAAAGCTCCTCGTGTTAATATGGCGACAGGGACAGTGTCCAATCCCACCTGGCGTTCCCCGCGTTTCCCACACTGAAACCTCATTTACTTTCATGGAGGCCACAGCATTCACCACACCCCTAGATCAAAATGGCTGTGGACTCCAGTCACTGGGAGGTCTCTCTCAGGTTATATCTCCACCCCCTTAACTTCAAAGGTTGCCCAAAGGGAGGTCCGTCATGTTGGGCCAGAGAACCCTCTAGTCTGCCCCCAGTGAACAAAGCAGTCCTATAATTAACTTTTAATAGCCTGTCCTACCTCCCCCCAAAAGAGTTGTCTTCTTGACGAAATATCAAAGACCTGGTGCATTAAAACATTGCTACCCCCCTCACACCCACCCCACTCTGTTCCCCCTGAATGCGTTAGGTTATGTAGGCTTGCTGGAACTCATGTCACATGTCCAAGCCTTCTTGAAAGTATTCTTCCTTAGTTTCAAAAAGTGATAATTAATCCTTGCGAATATGACATCTCTACCCGTCTTCCACCGTGATATATTAAATCTGAGGATTTGGAGCTATGGAGTCTCAAATGCATTTGTGCTGTGTTCAGTAGCACATGGCAGTACCAAAGTGCTTGTCAGGGGTGAACCGCTCCTTCCCCAGAAGCCCATTTGGAGCAGCATACGACACATGGCCATGTGGGCCACCTGTGCATGCAGCATGCCTAGGCATGCTCTTTAATCAGATAAGGCACCAGCTACACACTAGGCTGGACCTGGCTGGTAACAGGCTGGACTGGACGCATGCTCCCCCTACAGTGCTGGAGTAGTGTGTGCCTGTAGTTTGACCTATTCATTTCTACAGATACATAGGCAACTGAATTCACCTGTTTTAGGCACTCAGCTGCCAGTGGAGGTAATAGAAAGTGAAAAATGACTAAACCATGTCAAACATCTGGCAAGACACATAGGGCAGATGGAATCTCTCGCGCCTTGCCTATGCCTGCATGCTGCTGCGAGGATCCAAGAAAAATGCAATAATTCCAAACATTCCGACAGTTACATTTCCTATCCTGGCCAAAATGTTCCCAGAAAATTAATTCAGGGTTACGTTTGTGACTGTTCATTTCTTTGAAGACCCTTCAGCCTGACTGCAGCCATCTTGCAAACTGCTTGTCCATTTTTAACCACATAGGAGATCCAAATGTAAGATTTAATATCATACTACCTCAGAAATGCGCCCCTCAAGCCTGCAGTACTGGGACGCTTAGACGCTTAGGGCTGGACAGGACACGTGTGATATTATTGCGTATGTATCACATTTCAAAAGACTGATGAAAGGAGTGCATCTGTCAGATGTGGCTCCGCCAGCTGGACTCGATCACCAGTCGAGGGATACTAGGTCACCAGTACTTCCACTGCCTGGTAAGATTGGGGTGAGGGAATTAACACCACAGCTGGATTGTCTGATTATAGGACATTGGGGAGAAAGTAAGAGCCTCGTTCAGTCGTGTCTCTGAATGACAGACGTGTTTATTTATAATCAGTCACATTTTGATGCTAAGATAGAAGATGAGGTTATGATATGATATGATATGGCATTTGTAACGCGCCTATACACAGGTGTTTCAAGGCGCGACGAGGCAGGGAGGGGAGGAAACAAGGGGAGACAGACAGCGATCCTACTAGGCCAGGTGTCATTCAGATCGCGCAAGTGCAGGGGTGGGGGAGGGGGAAAAGTGCAAGGGGAAGGGGAGGGGGGGAAGTGCAATACAAGGTAAGTGGCGTAAAGTAATAAATAAATAGGGCCAGCTGGTGGCAAGTGCAAGGTAAGTGCAGAACAAGTGCTGGAAAAGGGGGGGGGGCTGTAGGGATACAGAGACAGTCCCGCAGTGCAGAGGGGTTCCAGGGCATCAGTGCAAGTGGAGAGTGGCTGGGCCCAGGACCGAGGCCGTTAAGAGTGGTCCAGTTGCAGAATCAGTGCAGTTTCAGTGAAGAATATTAGCTGTTCAGCAGGGGAGAGGGAGAGAGAAAGCAGAGGCAAAGAGGAAGGTTTTGAGGTGCTTCCGGAACCGGAGATGGTTCTCCTCAAGTTTCAGGGAGGCAGGAAGGCTGTTCCAGAAGGAGGCCCCTGCCGCGGCGAGAGATCTACCCCCAGCTCGTTGCTTCGAGAAGCGGCTGACCCTGAGGGAGTTGGAGGCGGATGAGCGAAGGGCTCGGGAAGGAAGATATTTGGGAAGAGAGAGTTGAAGGTATTTAGGACCAAGGCCCCAGAAGGCCTTGTGGACAATGCAGAGGGTTTTGAACTTTATCCTCGCAGCCACTGGGAGCCAGTGTAGAGATTTCAGTCCTGGAGAGATACGGTCCCTGGGCTTGAGGCCAAGGACAAGTCTCGCAGTTCTGTTCTGTATGAGTTGCAGAGGGCAGAGAGTGGAGGCAGGCAGATTAAGGTAGAGGCTGTTACAGTAATCCAGCTTCGAGAGAACCAGGGCTCGGGAGACAGTGAGCTTCTGGAGGAAGGAGAGGAAGGGAAGAATACCTCTGAGGAGGTGCAGCTGGTAGTGTGACTTCTTAGCGACGTCAGAAATATGAGGAGAGAAGGAGAGTGTGGAGTCGAAGACTGACGCATCTGCAAAAAATCCAAAGTCCATTAGCTCAAAAAGGAGCCACAGCTGACGGGAGTTACTGTGCACTGATGTGGAGAAAGGGGACACTTTCTAAACAATGTCCCTACGTTGGGGACTGGAAAATTGGTTTACTGAACAATGTAAGAGGGGCAAATGCTTAGCTCCGGAATCGCTGTTATTCTCATCTTCTGTGGTTAGTCATCATAGGGCCTCATTATAAGTGTGGCGGTCCGGAAACAAGGCTGCTGGTAAGCTTACTGGCACCCTTGTTTCCAGACCGCCACACTACGAGTCTGCCTGCCAGGGCCCCAGAGCCTCACAGGTCTGACCCTGCCAGGTGCAGCAGCCACAGTAGGCAGAGCCGTAACGGAAGCAAAGGCACCGTTAGCAACGGTGCCGGTGCATTCGTGACCCCATTCCCGTGGACCCGGAATGGGGACTAACATTTTCTGGCACCTAGCTTCCTGGTCTGCCGGGACGTCTAATGCCCTGGTGGCACCGGGAAGATAGGCGCCGGTAAAATGTTATGAGTCCAGCGGCAACCCACCAGAAGCACCGGCAGGGTTACCGCCAGCCTCATAATAAGGCCGATAGTCCATAATATTTCGGTATTGCAGTACCGCTGCAGCAAACTCTGTGTTCTCCAGTTTTAAGCCAGCCAGAGTGCATTGAGCAGGCCTCTTCAGCGTTATCATCCATACGTTCTCCACACCTTCACACACCTACGTGCCTACACCTTCACACACAGATGCGCGCCCACACACCCACCAGGCTTGCTGCAGCCAAAGTCAAAAGCAGATAAACAAATGAATCCCCGCTCTCTTGCACCACCGGGCTACCCAATGCTTCCTTGTAAGGTTGGCGAGTGGATTGTGCCAGTGTCTCGCCTCCTCTCAGTGCCGGGTCATCCATTAGGCCAAGTGGGCACCAGTCTATGGGCCCCACTCCTTTTAGGGGCCCCGCCACCACGGATCAAACTAAAGTGGTGCAGAAAATTAGAAACGTATTAGGAGATAATTTGCGAGGGGGACCCTTGACATTTCGACTGCCCAGGGGCCTCCAGAGGGTTTAATCTGCAGTTGTCCTGTTTGGTTTGACTGTGAAGATTTGCAGCCCCATTTCTTTTGCGCTTTTCTTGCATGCCAAGTGTTTTGCCTGGTGTTTGTCTCTAGGCATCTCAGATGGTATCACTCTCTGGAAGAGAGCCCGTGGTTCCATCTACTCTGGGTTCAGGCCTCTGTGCTGAAGCTGACTTCTCTCAACGAGCTGCTGACACCAGGCGCACACACAGGGTCGGACTGGGGCATAACATTGTCTCGGGCACCAATGAAAAAGAGGCCCACAGTTGCAAATGGCAATTCATTCCTTTTGTGACAAACTGAGTAGTACCCAAGCAGGAGTTATTTAATAAATTGTGGTTCCAGTTGTGAATTTAAAAAACATATTTATCGCGTAACACTAGTCAAGACTACTAGCCGCATGGCAAAGTAACTTATCAAACTGGCCCACATGGGACAAAAAAGTGGCCCACTTTGACCCAAAAAACGTGCCCACACTTGCATTTTGTGTTTTTGGTTTTGGCATTGCCCTATTGCCGCATAGACAAGTCCGAGCCTGCCCACACAGGACAAAGAGAAGGTGATGCTGGCATTGCTGCCATGTTACTGGCCAGAGGTCCCATTTTCAGGAGGCCTGGGGACGTAAGCAGAGTCTTGGGATGTGGGTTGTTTCAGATCGCTAGTATCGTGACTGTCAAGATTTGGGCCAGCATTTCCTCCCAGAAGGGGCTCTGAGCCTCAACCTCTGCCTAGCTGACAGACATCAAAGCGTCTCACCAGCTCTTCTTTCCGTGGCTACCTTCAGCTTCCAGTTGCCCCGTCAGGTGTTGTGCCCACAGCTCAGTGACCCTCTGACTGGATGAGGTCTTTGAACCTTGCCTCTGGGCTACTCTGGACTCGGCTTTTTAGATAACATGCAGCTGTCAATCATTTACACAAAAGAATTCCATAATAACTGAACCTTACTGAAATGTACTCCTATTGGGCCTGATTCTCAAAGATTTTCATTGGAGCAAAGCAAGAGAGGCCTGGGAGCGTGTTAGGTGTGCACATTCCCCTTATACCAGATTCTGAAAGCCGAACACTGGAGAAGATCTGGGTATCCCTGGAGCTCTTCTGAGATGCTCAAGTGCAAAGGCCATTCACAAGGTTCTGCTTGATGCACCTCAGAGGCGTATCTCAGCATTTTCTCCAGTTGCAGGGGTTTAGGATCAGATATAAAGCAGCACCTGCATATCTGGGAAGCTGATAGGCATCCCCTGATTTTCTCCACCGCAAATCTTCGAGAACTAGACACACTGGGCCTCATTACGGGGTTGCCAGAAAACCTGCCAGTATTCCAGTATTCAGCAGGTTACCGGCAACCCTGTAACACTGCTTCTGCCGCCTGACTTCCCGGTGCCACCGGGCTATTCCGGCAGGCAGCAGAAACAGTACATTCCCATTCCCGTGGAGTCCCATAGGTTTCCACACAGGAATAGGGCCACTGAAGCACAGTTGCTAACGGTGACAGTGCTTCAGTGACGACCATGCCGGTAGGGCCTGAAAACCGGGCAGGTCAGGCCTGCCAGGGCATTCGTGGGCCCTACCGGAATTGTTGTAGTATGGCGGTCTGGAAATGGTGCCGGTACATTATAATGAGGGCCATTATGTGGTATTCTTATACTGATCCAATGAAATGTTGTCTTTACTGAGGGTGTGTGGGCAGTGGAGAGAAAGCTGGGAAAGTGGAGAGTTAAGGCTTTGAGTGGGTATTAGGTAGGGAAAAAGCAGGAAGAAGTGGCGCGTGTCCGCTCGCTGTTTTAGATTTCTCCACTTTGACGTACCTATGTTTACTGATGCCTTGCCTCTCATCTCGCTGCTTGTCACCAATCATGTAATGTCAGTCATCGGTGCTAAGTCGGCTTTTGCACAGGCCTCTGGTGAGATGTACAACCACTAACCTTAAGGTGGAGAAGAGCACCCATCCCAAAGGAAAGCCACACCTCTCCAAACACCGTAGAGTGGCAGAGCAGTCAGGCGTAACTCCAGAAAGGGAATGAAGGCTGCTCTAAAGGTACAGTCAGTCCAAACAGTTATCCATAGAAAACACACCACACTGGTATACTGCAAAATATTCCATTTATTGTGATACGCACATACCACTATTAGTTGCATAAATACTTTAGTACACACACTATGCAGTAAAAATACCCAATGCATTATGAAAAACAGTAAATGTCAATTAAGACACTTGCAGACCATATACTTAAAAGTGGGTCCTCTAATCTAAGGAGAGGCACGCAACATACAGTGACAAGGTGGGTGGGGGTAGTTAAACAGAACCAGACATTAACAACACAATTAATGTCCCTAGTGCTTGAACAAAATCAGTATTAAAATACTACTATATTCGAGGCCCACCTCCTGGTGATAGGCACACCACCTATAGACATAAGGGGTGGGAGCAGAAGTAAACAAGATATTACAGCAAAGTTACAATAGTCACCAACAAAGTCACAGTACGTCCAGACCTCTGGGACAAAGAATTTGAAAAATACAACTGCACACATCACAATGAAATGAAGGACCCAGAGGGGGCCACACACTACTAAAACACAACCAGAGGCCACCAAAGGACAAGAGACATTTGAGCAAGAACTACCAAGACAATGCACTTTAGGAACACGTGTTACAGTGTCGCCAAATACAGTTACAGTGTTAATATGCATTCATAGTTGCAGAAGTGAAGAGCATGACTTTAAAAACACATACAAAATCATAGGTAAGTGCTATAAATCTCACTTGACTCAAGCTGGATGAGTCATGGCAGGCACGTACACCCAAAGCAACTTTAGAAGAGTTTCAGGTGAGTAGAAAGTCCCATAGTGGTCAAAGGGACAAAGCCAATAGGCAATTAGCATATAAAGTCAGGTAAATCCCAGTCCCATGTCACAGGTGTGGATTTGGCAGCAAAGGACCCCACGGAGGACCTGAGGAGATCTCGATGAAAGTATCCAGAGGTCAGCTTGAGAACGGGGTGCCCTAGGGTATACAGTGTTTATATCGAATCCTATTTATTGAATGCCCATATACATCGAATCTTTTATCTTGAAAACCTTTACAGTGAATGTATTTAGGGTGGGGTAAAGGGTAAAATATTTTTGGAAAACGGTCGGGATGGGTTTTTAGGAGTCAGTAACAGGGGTTTGGGGGGTTGATCTCGACAACGGAGCACTAGGTCCCTGAGTGTGAGTTTCTCAAACACCCACCACCCCAGGTCCAAGAGGAAAGTACTTAGGATCAGGGCTTTAAGTGGGCCGGGGCCTGCCCGGGCTGGGCCCCGGCATGTTCTGAAATTTCGTTTTGAGGCGGGGCCCTGCCGGGGCCCTGCCGGGGCCCACTAATCTCCCCTGGCAGCCCCGGCCACTACACGAAAAGGCTTTTTTTTCTACAGCCTGAAGCTCTCGCTCGTGTGTTAAGGAGATAACGTGAGGCCGCTGGAAGCAGAGGCCTTACTTTCTAAATACTGAAGCTCCTGCGGGTTCGCGGGAGTTTCAGTCTTTAGGAAAAAGGCCTCAGCTTCAAGCGGCCTCACCCTTTCAGACTTAATGGTGATGCTGCCCCTCCCCAGCTGGCGAGGGGCAGCGCCACCATTAAGGCTGAATAGGCGAGGCGCTGTCCCCTGCCAGGCAAGCCTTTAAAAAATTAAATGCAGAGGTCAGCACCCTCTACCTAATGGGGAGAAGGTGCTGATCTCTACAAAAGGCTGCCTGGCAGGGGTGACAGTAGCCCATTGAGCCGAGGCTCGTCAAGGGGGCGTGGCTTAACGGGCCAGCAAGACCCCCGCGGTTAGGCCACGCCCCCTCGATGAGCCCCAGCTCGATTTGTAGTGCCACGTAAGGCACTGCTTAGGATGTTTGCTTCCATAAAGGCGGTTCCTACAATTACAAAACCCTCGTACAAGGCTTCTTTTCTAGGTGTGATTTACAGGATTCAACTGGAACCATGGGCCAACGACGACCCCAACAGTGAAAAGAACTATAAGCAGCCTTCCTACGAGGGAGCCCCTCAAACCAGAAGAAAAAGCAACAACAAGAAAGACGCTAGGAAGGCAGGGGAACCTAGCAAAGCAAGATCTGCTGGCTCTGAAGATAAGGAGAATTTGCTCAGCCAAAGTAGATGGTTCCATAAAGAAGACGACGCTTGAGCGGCCCAGGACAATCCTGAGTAGCAAATGTGGTGGGGTTTTGGCATCTCAGAGCCCCTCCAGACAGTCACAGATTCCAGCACCAAGGTGGAACCATCTTGGTGGTAAAAGAAAAAGACAACGGCAGAACCACCATGAGATGGTCCTAGCTTGGAAGGTGATGCCCAATATGTAAATGGGGTGAGCAGGAGGAGAGAGGAGGCCCGGGATCAATGTCCCAAAAAAGGAAAACCAAACTGGAGAGCGGCCCAGGACTCAGCATTCAGCCAGCATGGCCAAAACGGGTCCTTACATTGCAGCAACAGCAGGAAACAATGAGACGTCCTCTGGCGGGTAGGTATACCTGCTGTTCTGTAGCAAGAGAGAGCTTAGGTACAGGGTTTCCCCTTAAATATCACCATTAACAGGGGCTGGCCTGAGCCAGCCCACCAATCACAATAGGGGGCTAGGGAGAAATGGTCAAAAAGCCAGAACATTTGATTGGCCCTGAATTTGCTACTCAAACCCCCATCCAGAGCTCCCCCACCTCCACACCAATAAGATATGGCCAGCCCAGGAACTTAGTCTGTGCTAAACCAGTGAAAACCAATAGGATGGCTGCCTCGCTGGGATTCCAAGATCCCACGGTCATTTTAGACCTGCTTTTTGTTTGCACCTAAACAAAGGAAGCCTCTGAAGCAAAGTGGAAGAGATAAGGACTAATTGTACCCTAATGGCTACGAGAAAGGCACATTGGGCTACTAATGCAGTAAAAGGGCTTACACGCCTGGCAAAGACAAAACTAAATAACATCTGCCGCCAGCCTACTCTCTAATACCACAGTAGGGTCATATAATCACCATACGGCACACGTGCAGTGCTTAAGAAGCACCCCAGGGACTGGGAGCCTTATGGCTTAATGGGGACCATATACCAACAAGCATTGGCAAAGCCAAAGGTTTTGGCTTTTCTATAAGAATTAGGCATTTGTAGGCATTGACACCATTTTGAACCTGCTACCATAAATAGGCATCTAATACCACTACGGTAGTGCCCGGCAAGTGCCTTCCACATGCCCAAAGAAAAGCCCAAACTATTAGCATTGCCAGTGCTTGTCTACTTAACAAGTGGAATGCACCAACCGTATCCCTGCTGAAGCCCCTCCACTTCAGATTTCATACATGGGATGGACCACTGAGAGCTCACCCTAACCAGCATGATATCAAGTGTGGAATGGGCGGCGTTGTCACTTTCAATATCAAATGTTCTTTATGGCCGATAGGAAACCTTCAGAATATCCTCTCTGGTCACAGGCGTTGTCACATATGATGGTCCTGTCTTTTTACATCACATAATCTCACATTCTGAAACGCACTCCCACATGGACGGGTTGTTCCTGATGAGCCCAGGCAAGCCAACGTCACTGCTGTCAAGTGATTACACTTTCTATAAACTTCTCTGCCTGCCTTAAGGTGAATTGGCATTTTGCGAGAACAACATACTCAAACCTCTTCCGAAATAGGGACCAGGCATGTCCCAAGACTGTGCAGAGAGAGTGAGTGACAGCGCATGCAGGGAGAGAGAGTGACAGCGCCCTTGCCTAATAATCAAATGACGATATATTTTTGGGCGGAACAAAAAGCACTCGGATCCCATCACATAAGACAGAAGGAAGTCTGTGACATATGGAGGAAAGGGAATGACGTAAGAGTACAGAAAGTGAAAACTAGTTTTAAACACAGGAATACACAATGTCACTGCAAAGTGCCAAATGTTAAGTTCATGGCATATTATCATGGTTTCCATTATCGAAGGCACTATGAAGCATTCTGACTTATCATCATCTGAACGTAGAGTCACTAAATACATGCAAAGTAACACCATAAAATAATACATCTCTCGACCGGAAATATCAAGCTCCAATGGGAATTCAAAGAGGAGATGTGGTGGGTGGAACTCAGAATATGGAGATAAAAGAATAACGATTGAATGGTACACATTTTCTTTACCCTGAGAGTTGTTGGAGAGGTTCATCTCACAGAAATTCTCTAGCTCGATCAACTAAGGGCTAAGGATAAAGGAAATCCACAATAACTAAAAGAAATGCAGGTTTCCTACGTTCCGTGCCATATACGCATGTGTAATGTAAAATGTAACACTCCACCACAGAACAAACCATGTGACCAGTGTACTTGCTGCAAGAATGAGCGGGAGCTTCACGAGACTACTACAGAAAGAAATCGCTAAAACTAAATACCAAATCTTAATTCTTGGCAGCGCCATGGAACTCTCGAGATCAGAACTGAGTGGAAAGGAACCACGTAAAAGACAAAGGCAGACTGCAGAACAGCGAGATAAAATGGTTAAAATAAATAAATAAACAAAGAAAAAAAAACAAATACGGTAACCACTGAAGGCAAGCTGGGGCGAATTACCGGGTTGTTACAGCAACTTAACAGAGCACCAGGTTTTTATTTTTTGTATGCACCACGGTTGCAGGTACATTAAACCCTTCTTCCAGCTAAGAGCGTATTCTTGTAGATCCCCAATAGCCATAAATGCGGGTACGCTGTGCCTGTGGTTCACACCTCAGCGTCCCCCAGCCTGGCACACAGGATTTCCTAAATTGCAGCTATCAGAACGCTCTCTTGGTAAAGTTAGTGCAGGTGCCTGCCTGAGCAGTCGCCAGCTCCCACAAGTCACCCCTTAAACTGCATTGAAAGAAGCATTGAAAAAATCACGGGGCCTTTCGGCGCTGATGGGCGTGCCTGTAATTTTAAAATAATTAATGAATTATGCCCTTAGAGCGGCGTGCAGGCTTTCCCGTGTGCAGGGATGCTTGCTAATAATTTCTGGCCTCGGAGCGGACTGTGGGCTTCAATGTGCTGAGGAGCATATGGCAGCCATTTTAGAAATTTACAAATTGTGCACTGGGTCTAGGTAGAGCTGTTTCAGATGTGGGAGATATGTAAGGTTTCCTTACATTTCTCTTCTAATGCTGATATAAAATGGCTGTCTTGGGAAACAAACACCTGCTCCAGAGCCAATCACATCTCTAGCATACTGCGCATCCAATCAGCTACTTCTTCCATCAGAAAAGGCTCGACCCAACACCTGTGAGTAAGGCCATGGACATTTTCATAGCCATTTTGAAACCAAACATAACACTAATAGTAACTTGTTTATTTTGAATACAAAATACATTCCAATATGTAACATTACTGAAAAGATGCAGTAAATATTTTTAAAAGCATCAATCGAGTCAAATAACTTTTAAATAACATTAACAGATGACGGCCGCCATTTTGGAAGTAAGAATGGTGGACAAATTCACCCCACAATAGAAAATCTGAAAAAAAAGAGTGAAAAAAGAGCTGTGTTGTAGGAGGAGATGGGCAGAAATGGAAGGAAAAGTCTGTAGATTTCACTTGGCGATGGGCGTTAAATGGGTGTGACAGATAGCCAAACTACAGAATATCCATCCTCATATGTCAACCTACATTGAAAAGCATTACAAACCTGCATCCAAAGCCTCTATTTCAAGCTCTCATGTTAAAGATCTTATTTTAAAGACAATAGTTTCGGCTTTGTAGGTAGCGCTCTCAGCGCCACATAATAGCCAAACTAAAAATGAGTAAAAAAGAGTTCCAGTAGAAGGTGGACTTCAGTAGAAGTTCCTCCGACCACAAAATAGAGGTTGGTGACACAAAATTAAAAATAGGGAAAATGCAAACAGTTTAGAGGCCCTAAAGAGTCACTCTAGATTCCCAAGATTGAAATTCTGTCTTAACAATCAGCAAGAGGGGGATAGACGGTTAGAGGATGGATAAACAGGTAGAATCACAAAGTCAGGGAATTGTGCATGAAGATTTACTTGTCTACTTTCGAGCAGGGCCTGGGTCACTCGGAATTCCTGAACTGACTTGAGTATCATAACCATCAATCCATCCCATCAAAGTTAGAGTTTTTATTGGTTATATCCTGATATCTTCTCCCGTCACTCAGAATGTAACATTCCATACCCTTGCCACAAAATGTGTGTCTAGAAGATTACATTTGAGGTAAAGTTAAAGAATTGTTTCGCTTTTGATCACCAAAAGGAGAATGGCACAAGAGATTTAGCATGATAATTAATCCCTGCATTAGAATGTATACCGGTGGAGTACGTTATTAACATGTGTTGTGCGATTACCTGATAACAGAATATAGGATGCTGTACTCCATAGTCTTACGACTGACGATAAGGGTAGATAAAAAAGACAGAGTTTAAGACAACGTGATGTAAGATAAGTTAGAAAGGGTAGGGCAAGAGAAGAGGCAATTTGAATGAGCCGACCTACTTGTATTTATATATTAGTCTCTACATAGTTGACAATTTGATTTTAAGTTGATTGTTATGAGCGGAATTATCTGTAGAATTAAGTTTGGAGTATATTTATATGTATATTTCTATATGTAACATCCTACAAATATAATTATTAAAAAAAACTCATTGGGGACTGGGCATACACTGAGATGCTTACCCTGAGACCCGTCTTCCTCTCTTAGCGGCTCCTCTTCTAAAGTCCAGCTAGTCCATATTCCCACATCCACACACTGAAGCTGTCTCAATGAGTACATATTATTCATGGTTACAAATACTTGCATGTTAGGGTGAGCATTGGGAAAAATAAAATAAGCACCAAGCACAGTGCGCATTGTGTGCTTCCATATTCATTCATATAACCATTTTATAACAGTCTTATTTGTCAAATATAAAGACTTGCAGTCATTTTTATGTATACAAAATGTTCTTTGGTTTTATGAAAACTGGCCATGAATAATCGATAGTGCTATTTATCTCTCTTTCGTATAGGGATTTTTCAAAAGATTTAAGTTATATGTTTATTCTAGGGTTTGCTCTGTAATATTCTAGTTAGAGCTACCCTACTCCCTGCCCCATTGCCACCATCATATTGGGATGACAGACAAACAGCCATGATGGGGAAACCATGCCTGCATCCTTACAATAATTCTGTAGCACGTTGAGTATATGAGAGACGGTATGCACTCAGACAACCCTTCAGAGTGTACTCGTAAAATGACATAGTGGAGGAAAATTACCAAGAAGGATATAACTTGCTGAGCTGTTGAAATGCAGCCATGAACAGAATGGATGCGCGTTAAAACAAAGTCTGTCGACAGTGAAAAAATGTCATAAAGAAGATGTAAGAGAAAATACTTAAGAATGACGATGCAACTGAAGGACTAAGAGAAACATGTACCCTACGATACACAAACACCAAGAAGAATGAAGTGACTCACTGGTCCATAACTGTAAATACGCTGAAACACAAGGTAGAAAGAATATATAGAAGCTTGCTTATGAGAGGTATATATTCAACGTTTAAGATGACCATCAGAAGAGGATGGACGGCGGTTTATGTCAACTCACCCAGCTACCTAAAAATATGAGCCCAGTATCTTACAGTGAAAAGATGATGAAGAAGTTGTTTTCCCCTGCAAAATAGAGGAGTACATTGGCTTGGAACCAAGGATGCTATTTCGAGAGATGAAGGAAACGCACAAAGGGAGTCTAACAAGCAGACCATGTGCAAGGATATATTTCCCAAAGATTAGGAGGAACAAGAACCCTTTACAGATGCCAAGTATTGGACAATTAAAAGGGCACAAAGTTTATATGGGATAGAGTGAGCAAGTCTCTAAAGGCCAAGAGGATCAACTGCACCCAGCATAATTGAATCTAATGATGTTAAATGCTCTGCTGACATGGACAAATTCATGGTCTCGTTATATGTGATGAAGACCTTGCAAACAAGGACTATTCATTATCTGAAGCTAAGATAATGGTGTGCCTACACTCCCTCGAATGTCCTGAGACAGTGCAGGCTGGCAAGTTCAGCCTTCAAACAGAAAACACTGGCATGAGGCTTACTGATGAGAGAGAGGGTAGACTAATTGGCTAAACAAGGGGAGAGCTGACGTAGCTCCCAGCACCTGGGTTTCGTTTCTGTGTACGTTATGCTAGCAAGCTGAATGTCCAAGGTTGGATTTGTGTTGCCAACCAATCGGAAAAGCCTGCCATGCACTTTTACATACAATTGGCCATATTACGAGTCAGCCAGTCTGGAAAGAACAGTGGTGGTAAGTCCGCCACCACCGTTCTTTCCGGACCGGCTGATTAAGAGTCCTGCAGGCGGGAGGTGTCGCTCCCGCCAGGTCTGACCTTGCGGGTTTAACACCACCCGCCTGCAGGCTGACATGGAAACACCGGCACCATTACAGCATGGTGCCGGTGTTTCCACTTCCATTAACAGAATTCCGCCTCCAGAATTACCGGGTCACCGGGGTTGTAATGCCCCGGTGATTCCGGCAATTACAGAGGCGGAATGGTGATACGAGTCCGGCGGTAACCTGCCAGAATTTCCAGCACGGTTACTGCCGGACTCGTAATGAGTCCCAATGTTGCAATGTATTATTGCTGCCAACAGACCAACTGTGAAAACCCAGAAATGTTCTTCGCTTATCAAATCCTGTGCAGGAGTGGTGCTTTTAGAGATGGGTGTCCTTCCTAGTCCTTCTGGCACTACCTGGGGGAGATGCTAAACTAACTTGCCCAGAGCCCTTCCAGCTTGAACCTGTAGCCCCAACATCCGCTGGCCAGAATGTCACTGGTGAGTGGAGCCCATAGGTATACCAGTCGAACAATGACCCACATGTGAGATATATTTATGTGATCACTGGTAATGAGGGGAACACTTCTCCCCAATCAACAGCGCCACTCAAATAGAACTTCATATTCTATCTAGCCCTGTCTACGGCTCATCTAGAACCAGTGAATCTCTCCCCCTTGAGCAATCTTAAGCCAAGAACCAGGCCGGTCCATAGAAAGAATATATTTGTATTAAATATTATGGAATATGTAATATCTACACTACTTCACATGGCACCAAAACATAGATTAAATACAAATCACACTGTACTTTGCAAAAGCAATTTTCTCACATGCAGCCATCTAGATGGTTATCTCCATCTGCGCTTAGCAAGGTATTACAGTACGGTTTAACTGCATCACGGGTAATCCAAATGTTTGCTGGCATTGCACCCCTAGCAAAGCTGACAGTCTTATTGCACAACAATCATTTCAGAACACTTAAAATTTATTTGTGTAACCTTTTCTCATCACCCCTCTGCTTAAAGGGAAAATCTTTAGGGGATTCTGGGGTTGGCAAAAATTGAATGGGTGTATTCAATTCATATTAACAGACTATGGCACTCATTACAAGTAAGCCGGTCTGTGAAAAATGCAGGTAAAACAGCCGGTACAACCGGCTCCAGCATTATTCCCTGACTGGCTTACTCCAAGGCGGTCTGCAGGGACAGTGAACTACCAGCAGGCCAGGCCTGCCAGTAGTTCAGGTACCTTCTGGCAGACTTTCACTGAAGCACCGGCACCGTTAGTAACGATGCCGGTTCTTCAGTGATCCCATTCCCATGAAATCCTATGGGACTCCATGGGAATGGGAATTTACTGTTACGCCACAACCCATAATATCCGGGAATCACTGGGATATCGGGCGGCAGAAACGGTAAGGTGAGTTTGAACGGCGGCTCACCGGCAAACTCATAATGAGGGCCTGTATTTCTTTATTCACACTGGGAGCGATGTTGCTAATTTCAAATGTCACCAAAATCATCCCGTGTCATTTGGCTATTTTTTAATTTAATTAATTACATTAATATTTTGGAAAAATGCTAAGGTCTTCTCAGTTTGCCCTCCACCCACTAATTAAGGGAAAGGTATTAACTCAAACAGATCCACAACACACTTGGTTCTGTTGGACAACTACTTACATTGGATCTCTGGATTTGGTGCTCCAGAAAGACATTAGGAAAACACAGGGGTTTGGTTAGACAGACTCTCCAGGTTCAGTCAGGGAAACCTCCAGCATTCATCCTTCTATTTGGCTCTCCTTGCATGGGTCCCAGCAAGCTTCAGCCTTTCCCAATTCATGTCTCCGAGTCAATGTTAATTTGGCAGCAATTTTTCAATAGTTGCACCCAGATGATTTTTAGGCAGCTCTCCCTGATTTCCATTGTGCGTTCCCTTATGAATCTTAAACCTCAACCCCAAAAATGTCATGCCAGCTCATTGGAAGCAATCAACAAGATGGGAACCAAATTCCTCAATCGAGGTTATGGCAGACCAGAAATTGCAGAAGCAGAAGGGAGACTCAAGGACAAAGGAAGGGAAGAACTGCTGAAACCCAAACAGAAGGCCGACGAAGCGCCATCGATAAAAAAAAAAACTGGAACATACTTGCATTGGATGAATGAGTAGAACCTTTGTTTAAAGAACTTCCCACCTTTGCCTACAAGAGGAGTCAGAATTTGAAAGACAAGTTGGTTAAAACAAGGAATCTGAGGAAGAAAAAGGACACAAACCAAACCGGATCATTCCCGTGTTTGAACTGTTCTAATTGTGGATATATTCTGAAAGGGAACATAGTGAATCATCCACACACTGGAGAAAAAATAAAACTAAGACAGTTTGGGACATGTGACTCAGTGAATATAATTTACTCCATAAAATGCCTGTAAAAGGGCTGTATTACGTGGGACAGTCGACACGAGCAGCTAAGACTAGATGGAATGAGCACCGTTCGTGTATACGAACACACAACAAAACCTCGGCAGTGGCACAACACTGGCACGCCAAGAAACACAATTTGTCCCAGATAAAATTCCAAATCTTGGAAGTGGTGCAAAAAAGAGAGCCACACATGAATCTCCAACAAAGACTTGATCAGAGAGAATCGTTTTGGATTGATAAATTGGGAACTCTAACCCCAAAGGGGCTTGACGAAGAGATCAACTGTGCCTGTTTCCTTTAATGAATATATAGAGTTAATGAATTTGTTTTTTGAAAATAAGAATGCCTTTCTGGGAATTGTGGTTACTTTATCACCTAGGGATGATACGCTTTGTGAATTTAGAGGCTACACATTAGCGAGCATTTATGTATACGGCTATTCCAGTATAATGTAATAATGACAAATGGAAGGCTCATACAGTATGGGTTAAACACAATCTGTGATTAATATGTATTGCAATGTGACCCTTGTGCGATGTATGATAAACACAGGCAGGCTTGCATGCTGTGTGACATTCTCTCACAGAAAGCTATGACGTATAGTAGGCACACATTAGGTCTCTGCCCCTCTCATGTAAAAGGGTGGGATTTGAGACACACTTTGTCCGTCGAGTTGAGGACGGCGGATGAGTCGCTGTAACCATGGAGGCAGCCCCATATAACTTCATACCCATGATGATTGAAGACACTAATGAAAAATATACTGTAATGCATATTTATGGAATCTTACAATCATGCCAACACAGGCGTTTGCCATGGAGGTCCCTTGTCCCGCCCCTCCGTGCATGCGTAGGGGTGGGACGGGAGGCACGTCCACTTCGTCCAATCCTGGACGATGGGCGGTGCCACGAACTCCATGGTAACGCCGTTAGGAAGCCTCGCACGGGGACGCACGCACGCGACTCATTTTGCGAGCAGATCGTAAAGAAGCAGAGTGGAGGTAAGATGCGCTACAATGACAGGGCATTTTGTTCGAACAGAGGTAGACTAGAAGAGAATTGTAGAAAGCTGATTATCCCTCTCTCCCGACAGGGACACTCTACTTACGTGTACTTACACAGGAGGTGTTTAGGATTGCGAAAGAACGGCAAAGGTAAAAATGCATGATTACAAGCACATTATGTACATTGCAATGAAGCATTGCTTACATTACCATGGTCACGAATGAATACATTGGAATTTGTCCTTCCGTTTTCTTTTCACCCAACTACATAATGGGACTGAATTACCTGTGGGTATGTACACTTACATTCTATTTTTGTGATATGAGTTGTGTTCAAATGTAGCCCTGAAGATGGTGCTAGGCACCGAGATGCATTGGCAAGAGCCGTATTGATTTGTTGAGGAATTGTGAATCCACTGATTAATTGTGTGATTTAAACACAACCACAACAGTAAAGATTTGAAAACAAAGGGACTACAATTGCTTTTTTTAGCTGCTTTTTTGAAACTGCTTTTCTAAACGGATAATTAAGCTAAACAAACCAATCAATAATGGATCTAAAGGAATGCATTTAGCTTCCTGGCAGGAAGCAATAGTGAGCACTAGGTACTACGGGGTGGTCTCCACTCTGTTTTTCTAACTGTTGTTCTTATTATAAAGCCTGAGTGTCGGTGGGCTTTGTTTCAACCCGGTAGGCTCCTTAGAAAAGCACACATTTATCTGAAATAACAAAAGAAACGGCTTGTCTCTCCAAACGAAACAAACCAACTGTGGTGCCCACCTGTTTTCAATTTCTTTGCAAATTAGATGGTAACCCATTAATCTGTCGATTGTGTAAGGCTGAAGACTCACAGGAAACAACTGACCACTTAGTAATGGACTGTAAGACCTTGGACCAACAAAGAATAAAATGAATGCAGGAGGTGATCACCAAATATGGTCATAGAACCAGAGACGCTTGGTGGAAAATCCTGCTAGCGGGAGAGAAGACAACCATAATTTTGGCTATGGTTAAATTTTTAATAGTAATTAAAAAAAAACTTGAAGAGTAAAAGAGGAACTGGGAAAGTGGTATACTAATACAGGTTCTGTGTACACATGGTACACGAAACACGATGATTTGCCTGTTTTTTATATTATTTTATTTTACTTTTTCAAATCTTATTTCTTTTCTTCTCTCTCCGCTTCATTTTGAAATTTGAAACTTGTCTCTATTTGATTGTTTAATTATGGAGACCATGGTGGTCAAAGGTTGTCAAAAATGTATAACCAATATGACTCACCTAAAATAAATAAAATAAAAAGAAGAATCAAATTTAAATACATGTATTGTTTTTTAAGATTTTACTTTGATTAATGGGTATTCTATTTATCCATGTGGTCATCTACTGACCTCATAAAACATTAGTCCATCACAAGTTGGCTCTGCAGAAACCTCAAGGAGATTTAACGTTCAGATAAAGAGCTGAGCAGAGCTTTTAGCCCCTGATGGAGGAAGGAAGGGGAAAATGTCTTATTGGCGAACCCAGCCTTTCTCCTTGCACAGAACTGATGTTCGAGTGTTACCATTACATTATAAATGAGGCCTTCTGTTTCTTTTTAATATAATTGCGTCTTGCCATCAATGTTCATTTTTTGCCATCATGATATGTATTTTGCATTACCCTGGCAATGGACATTTTGACTCCATGTGTTCATTATTTAAGGCTGCAAAATGCACTCACCTCCATGTTAACATTTCCTGCTTTTTCAAAGTTAAACATTAGGCGTCCGTCATTTTTACTGGAACGTATGCCTCAGTCACATGTAATTAAAGATACTTTAAAGGCTTTGAATGTTGCATGCAAGGCACACTTATTAAGTATATTTCTCTTGCTTTGAAAACAGCATTTTTGATGTGGCAGTTGAAAATGAAATGCTGCCTTTTTGTCTGTCAGCTCACAATGTGCATTTCCAATTACCTTCTGCAGCCTGGTTTAATTGTTCACATGTCCCTTGCTTCAACTGCAGAAATACATACATTTCAATTCACTAGGCAGATTGGCAGGGTTGACATTTTTGAAGCTGGTTTTTCAGTCTGCCAGAGTGCCTTCCCATGACAAGAAGGTATTTCTGCACATTGTGGGCCTAACATGGCCTTTTAGTTCATTTGATCCTGGAACTGCCATTAAACCCCACAGTGATCCCCCCCCCCTGCTCTTTTATCATGATTACTCCAGGGAGCACGGGAGAGTGGTTTTTTTTCTCACAATTCACATTTTTCAATGATGCACGTCCTTCTCGCCTTCCTTCCTTGGGGTGTGGGCACTCTTGTCTCCACCTCCTTGTTTTTGCATTTCCTTGGGGATTAGCAAGGAACACTTCCCTCTTTTTTTTCCTTGGCTGCTTTCCAGGATCCCTGGAGTCCTCCCCGGACTCCAGTTCTTCCGATCCCCAGGCTGGAAGGAAGGATGTTACTAATTCTAGAGAGAGGAGTAAAAAGAGTTAAGTATTTTTGGTTAGACATTATTCCCCGGACAATTTTATATATATATTGAGAGACAACCTTGCATATACATTGAGACAACATTGCCTTTACATTAAGAGACATTTATCTAATTTCACTTTTTCATTTACGAGACCATTCATCTTTAACATTTCCAATGAATATTAATTGAATTACTCACCTCTTATAATATAGATCTTAGTTTCCATCTGGGGTTTCTATTTTACCTTCATTCCCCAGATGTTTCTTCAGCTCGAATATCGATGGGCTCGTCAATCACTCTTAAAGCTTGTCTGGGATGACAGCTTTTTAACTGATTGATGTGGACCAATTTCTCTTCCGTCTGTTCTCCTTTTGGGATGCGGATCTTATAGGCAACAGGTAATATTGTGTCCACAATTTTAAAACTACCATGTTCTTAACTTCCTCTCTCAAACCTGAAACCTGACTGCTATCCAGGCATGGTGCGTGGGACCCTGCTACATCCAACTTACTTTCTCTCCCGAAATACCTCCCTGCTAGAGTCCTCTGGTCCTCTAGCTACAACTCTCTGCAGGTCAGACATTTCTCCAAGTAGAGAGTGGGGGGGTAGATCTCTTTCCTGAGCAGGAGCCTTCCTCTGGAACGGCTTTCATGCCCGCCTCAGACTTCAGCTGGATCTGCTTAAGTTCCAGAAACTTCTCAAGACTTTCCTCTTCTCCTCCTCTTTCCCTCACCCCTTCCTTCCTAATATCCCCCTGCTGCTGCGACTTGTGCCTGGCCCCTCATGTGTTCCTACAAGGGCGAGGCAGCCCTCCTTCTCCAGTCCTTCCCAGCACCCTATCCAGCACTTGCCCTCGGGTATCCTTATCCCTGTTTGCCCTGGCACTTGCCCTCCTGGGCTCCCCTCAGCACTTGCCCTGCCCCGGGGCCCCATCCCTCCTGCACTTCTCCTGTCAACCTTACCCTTAACCCAGCCCTTCCACCCTGTCCTCTACCCTCCCCTGTGCACTTATTGTCACTGCACTTGCATGATACGAATGTCACTAGGCCTAGTAGGTCCATTTATTGTTGTTCCTCCCCTGCCCCCCTTTTTTATCTTGTGGCACCTTGAAACACTCAGGTATAGGCACCATACAAATGTCCAATACATTTCCTTTTTAAAAAAGATGGTAGAAATGTCCATTCCTTGGTCTGGTTCTTCTGGAAATTGTACGCCTACCTCGTACTCTGGTCTTTAGGTCATAGTATGATATCATTCCTTAAACCGACTTCCATACGTTGTTTTGTGCATAAGCAAAAGCGTGCTGGAGGTGCTTCCGAAGGTTCTCATTGTATTCATGAGTAGTGGACACATTGATCAGTGTTTGCTCCTGAGTCCTATAGAGCAGATGCTGAGGTAACACCATTTTTCGTCCGGTCACAAGCTCAAATGGAGACATTTTTGTTGCAAAAGATGGTGTAGATCTAATAGTCATCAGGTGAAAGCAGTAATCGAATGTCCCAACTAGGTATTGAGTCTACTACAAACTTCTTCAATATGCTTACAATTGTTTTATTGTATCTCTCAACCCTTCCGCTCGATGCCATGTGGTCTGCGATGTGGAGTTTCTCTTTATAGCTAAAATCTCCCACATCTTGGTCATCACCTCACTGGTAAAATGACTTCCTCTGTCCAACTCAATCCTTTGCGGAAGGCTGAAATGAGAGAAGATGAGATTGATCATTAGCGCAGCAGCTGTCTCCGACTTGCAATTCAGGGCAGGAAGATATTCTACCCACTCTGTAAACAAGCACGTTACAGTCAACATGTATTTGTTTCCTTTAGAGGAGCGAATCACTGGTTGATTAAATTGACTTGCAAATCTGACAAGGCAGTATCATTCCCCATTTTTGTAGGGGAGCTCTGTGTGGGGGGAATACCCCTTTAGATATACATTGAAGTCCTGGCCTATGTGCGGCCAGTATGCAACCTTGCGCAAGATTTCCAATGTCGTGTGAAAACCCCAATGACCATCAGTGGCCATGTCATGGGCATGATTCAACATCAAGCTCCGGAATGAGGTAGTTACCACCCACAGGTTACATCCAGATAGGGGTCTCCATACCAACAGGCTTGGATTCAGAACATTTTGGAAAACTTGATCAATACTGAGTGGTCTTCTCTACCGGTATAATCCAATACTGAGGAAAACCCACTGGGTCTTCAATGTGTCGCCAGAATTTACCAATGATCGGGTCCTCTTTCTGTGCTATGATCAAATCTGCATCTAGGGTATCTTTACTCCACTGGGCAGTTGAGCGCTCACTGTTTGCATGAGTTTGTGACCTGGTTACAGCTGTGACTTGGATTTCACCCAGCAGAGATTCTGCCTCTATGAAATCCCCTTGCTGAGCTGCGGTTTTAGCCAGCTGGTCAGTCAGGTAATCCCCAGTCTTATCCGGCCCCTCTATTTTGGAATGCCCTCTTATCTTGTTCCAATAGATGGTCATCTCATTAGAGGTCATCAGGTCCTCAATGGACTGGATAACTTTTTCATGTTTCAATGGTTTGTTGTTGGCAAACAGCATGTCTTGATTTTCCAGTTAATCAGGTGTTCCATGAATCCATTCCTGACATAATCAGAGTCAGTGATTATGACCAGTTCTTTGAGTTGGTGGTGTACTGCAGTGAGGATGGCTTGATGTATGGCCATCAAACCTGCCACCTGACTACTTTGGGGTCCTATTTTGTAACCAGCAGAGGGCTCCAGGATATAATTCACCCAGGCATTCCCAATGCTAGCCACTATTTCCTTTTCCCCGTTTTTGGCAACATGCTGTGGGTATCCCCTGATACGTATCTTCTTCATAGACCTTGTGTGGGGAAGTTAAGTACGCCTCTGTGTTGTTTTTAGTTATTAGACATTCATCCTCGAGACAGTTTTCTTGAGCACAATCATGCAAGTCAGCCAATCCTTGCACTAGAGGACTCTTCTTGTTTTGGCCATATCTGACCACCACAGTAAAGGGGAACATTTTCACAGCATCCGATGACAGTGGTCCTAAATCCATTTAACTTTAATCACCTCAAACCAAAAGCCAGTTCAATTCTGCCATACCCCTGCAAAAGGGATATGCTCCTGCCAAACTAATGGCCCCAAACTAGCATCCCGATCCCCATAGAATGCTTCCAGGGCCCACAGGTTGAGACAAAATGGCACAAAGAGACCACGCTGTTAAGGCCACCTGAACTTATTCTGCACCATCTCTCATCTTTCGCAGGACCCAGAGATCCCAGACCATGATTGCAACACCCTCAGGAATCCACCACATCCTAATAGGCCGGCTGCTGGAAGGTCCCTGCCCAAAGATGAAGCAGGGAACGATGGCACGCTGCTCCAGAATGCCTAATGTCATTCAACAAGCAGCAGCACTTTAGACCATCATGAAGCTGCACCCCCACCACTAGTTTTTCAGGATGGCAATGTCACTGGTGCTGCAGGGACAACTAACACTACTGGTGCACTGATTCCAGGAGTCAGAGGTGTGGTACCGTTGGGAGGATGTCAGAATTGTATGTGTTTGTGTGTACTGGGGTGACTCAGCAGGCTTTGTAGCATCTCTGGCCACATTTACAGTCCCTGAAGGCAGCTCTAAAGAGCCAGGATAATTTCCTAGCAAATGTTTTTTTTTTTTGGTTTTACAATAGTGTGAGCCATCCTAGGCCTCTCGGGAACTGGGAGAAGGCAGCCCTTTGGGGCACCCCATCACTCCTGGGAAATTCATATACTCAAAGGAACTCCTCTTGTTCATACCCATCTGTTGTAAACTTGGACAAGACCAACTCCATGCCCTGCTAATTCACCAGCCCCAATGACTTATTCAAAAGGTCTGCTGGATGTTGCTGCCTATTCGAGATATGCGTGTACCCAACACATGTGTGGTTTCTGGTGTCTAGCTCAAACAAAACAGAGTAGTATACCCAATTAAGGCAACCAAATGATGCCTCCCTGACCTGAAAGCAAACTATTAAGCCAACCAAACCCCCTTGCATTCCGACAGCACTTGACTTGTGTCTATTCAACAATACAAATAACATAGGTCAATCCACTTATCAATCCAACATAAAATCTCTTGGACGCTTTCTAATCTCTCCAGTGGGTACTCGGCTGCACTTCAAGAAAAGGGGAAACAGGCCCTTCTGCCCAAATTCTCACTCACCAACACCCTGACTGATTAAAAACATTCACCTCCCCAGGCCCTCTGCCGACAGGGCCAGCGTACCCTACATCCCCTTACTTGCCGCCAAAAACAAATGCTGCACTTTGTAGGCCCTCGGCCCCTCTGTAAGAACCAAGCCAGCCACACTCCCACCTGCAAAGGTGTAATGACGGCACTGCTCAACTGAATCCCCAAGGTGGTGCCGGCCTTGCAAGAACTTGGGTAGCCACATGAGGTGAGGCGACCCCAAGCAGAAGCGGGACGACACGACCACAGTGGAAGCAAAGAAAAGGTGCAAATCCAAAATGTCTCCAGGTCCCTTGGTTGGCCCAGAAGATGGTGGAAAAGGGCTGCATTGGTGGTGCCACCTGAATGTATGCTCCCCACCCCTCTGTAATTCACTGTTGGACCTGGAGATGCTGGACCATGTTTGGAGTACCGACCCCGGCCCAGAAATATGCCTTACTGTGGCAGGCCAGCTGCCGGATGGACGCCACTCGAAGAAAAGGGTGTGGGTACAGTGGTGCTCCGGTCATGAGCACTTATTGGCGCTATCAGCAAATGTTAGTGTTTTCTTTTTCCAGAAAAGATGTCAGTAGAGTAGTGGCAAGGAGGAGTAGGGTGGCAAAAAGAGCCAGACAAGGCAGGTACTGAGAAGGCTTCAAAGAGGTGTGCGATGGGGAACAGAAAAGGCTCCATCCACAGATTCACTTGCAGACACTGTCCTAATGCTGGGGTGTCTAAATAGTTCTATTGTAAAAAAACATTTTTTAGTGTAGTGCTTCAAATAAGTAAGCCAAATATCCTTTACATGTATTATTAGGTCATCAGGCCATCAAGCATGAAAGAAGAAGGCACAAATCCATCGTTCTTAATTGTACTTAAATTCAATTTATTGATTTTTTATATTAACCAAGAAATCATAAGCCATAGCTGGCTAATTACTAAACAGAAAAAGAAACATAAATCCAATGGTAGGAAAAACAATTAAACAATGGATACTCTCACTTGTTCAGAAATCACACAGTGATCGGGTTAGTATCAATTAGTGGTGCAAAACAAACATATTTGTGCACAACGAAAAGAGAGAACCAAACAGGTTTTTTTTTTGGTTCTATCAGCAAATTATTCAGTTGTTCTGTAACACAGAATAGCCCAATTTGTAAGACCACTCGTACGGTTAGGTACACAAGTTACCCAGCTGTACTTTGGGGGGGGGGGTGGAAATAGAACAGTCAGATCAAGGTGTCAATTGAATTGCAGGATCAGAGGACCAAAACCATCGGTACTGAGAAGGCTTCAAAGAGGTGTGCAGCAATGATACCAGACTCCACCTGCTCTATCTTTATTCTGGCTTCCTTTGAGGTGGCCAGTTCAAGTGACCTATCGGGTTTACCAGAGGCGAGGCGAAAAGGGGAACCGTCGAAGAGGACATAGTGGAAAGATAGCTGTGCTGAGGATTAAATGGTTTCAAGGTCAGGAAGTCAAAAAAGGTAAGCAGCAAACAGCTGCCAGACCTGGCTGGCCCATCTGCGAGACCTGCTGCCTGCCCTGGGAAGTGGCAGTTGACGAGAGCTTCCCGCCATTGGTTAACTATTAATACTCAGTCCTGTCCTGCCTGACTCTTCCAAGACCAAAGACTGCTCAAGTTGTTGTAACCAGGAGAATCATCTGGTATCGCCAATGCAATGGCCAGTGGCTCCTGTATTCTCCCCTTGTCATGGATGAAACATGCCAGAAGCACCTTGAAAGCAAACGAAGCTGTAAAGAGACCACTCCGGCCCCTTCTGCTTCCTTATGCCGTCCCCATGGGTGCGGATCAAGGCTGAGGAGCGCCAGAGTGGCAATGTCTCTGCGCTCGTGCCGCAAGCATCATGGCAATCTCACTGGAAGGCGCTGGGCCTTTCAGCCTGGTGGTTTCTGCCCTGGCAAGAACACACACAGAGGAACGGCAGCAGCACAGCAACGAGATGGCTCTAGTAAGGCAAAATACGATGGCAGTGAACGTGCCGCTCTGACAGTACCAGTGAAGTCTCGGGGTTGCACTGGTCTGACCACCAGACCTTGGCGATCCGTGAGAAAAAGGTGAATTTAAACCAAGGTTATTTTCCAGACTATGCCGACCCTATTCTTTACAATGTATGGGTTCGATGTGACCCCTCTAAATCTAGGTCAATTTGTTGTATCCATATTGTTCCCATGACCAGTTGTGTTGGCGACCACCGATATTTTGTGTGTAAACTGAACATAATAACCTTGAAATATGCTGGACGGAGTCACGCGGCATGGAGAACTGGCAGCCCTCCACCATGATAAACCATTAACAGTACTGGTTTGTGAATGAAGCCAGGCAGGGGTCATGCGTTGGAACAGATTCTATTTCAGCGCATCTTCCAGGGGTACCCCGCAAGGTGCTTTCTGGGTTACCTGTCAAGGGTCTTCCTGGGGCACCCTGCAGAGTGTTTTGTGAGGTAATTTGCAGGGAGTCTCCCACTGCGGGTACCCTGCAGCGAGCCCCCTAGGGTACACTGAAGTATGCTAAGTGGAGTCTGTCACAGCGGGCTACCTGCAGTACCCGGCTCCCCAAAGTTACTTGCAATATGGTCGATTGGAATGGAGTGAGCTTCTTGGTGTGCCCCAAAGTGTGGTCCTTGGGGTACTCCTCCATATGCCACCTGAGGTATACCCACTGGGAACCTCTGCACTTAGCTTCCTGGTGTACACTGCAGTATATACTAATAGAGGTTACACACAATGTGGTCTGTGGTGCAGCTCGGGTTATCCTCCCTGGAGAACCAGCTGAAGTGGAGGGGCGGGGAAACGCCCCCAATATAACAGCAAGAGGTCTGCTTTGGGGGAAATCCTCATGCCCAAGAAACGGAAAAGTCAAAACATTTGACAAAACCAACTATTTATTAAGTGATCTCTCAAAAAGGGACAGACAGATACATCATAGTATTTCCAATGCTCTCTCAATTGGTTACGGGCTTGTCATCATGTTATAACAGGTTGTGACGTCAAAAATGACGTGCTATTCTACAGAAACCTAAGACAGACTGGAATTGGTTAGTGGGGCAAACTACATATAGCATATATATGAGGTTAGCGTTGTGATTGGTTATACCTTATCTGGTGGCTCCACCTGCGACCGCCTCCTAAATGTTGCAAGCAAAGACATGTTAGGTGAGTGCATTATAATTGGTTGGTGCAACAATGTGTGAACTGGCATGGAAGGTGAGTAGGGATTAGTCAGTGAGGGTCTTCTCAGCCTTGGTTTCTTGGATGGTTACCACCCCATGAGCAACAATTCATGGTGATGAGAACAGCCCCAAAGGCGCTGTCTGTGCCAATAAGGTTACCATCTCTGATCCACTAGGCCTTGAGTTTAGTACTTTTAACTTTCATCCTAGTATTACTTTGTATCGTCTGTTCTAAGCTGAATGGGAATGAAGGTCTCTGTTAGGCTCGAAGGAATAGGCTTTGTCCCTCAGTGTCACATCACGTGTGTAGAAACCACTGGCTTGATTTTTGTGCTCAACCTTTACGAGGAGTTTTAGCATATATGCATGCAGCTGCCTAATCTAACAAGACTGTTTCTAACATCTACCTTTGTATCCCTGAGTGCTGATGTGAAACTCTCCCTCCCTTGATAGCCTTGGCTGAAACATGAACACTGGTTGCACGAACAGTCTGGTCTGCACTTTCCTGTTGAATCAGCAAGTCAGGCCTCTCAAGCCGTCTCGTGCTTTCTTAATACTTTCCATTGACTTCAATGCGGCTTCATCTTCCATTTTGATTTTCATGGCTACCTATGTTAACTGCGTTCAGCGTTAAGAAAGCTTAATGTCTTATTATTGTGCATATTGCATTTCTGCATAGCAAAAGAGTATATGTCCTCTACCTACGTGGGTCAAAAGTATGTTCTTTGTGTCTAGAAGTTTAATATAGGTGTCTGCGTATCTTCGTGCAGAGATGCATGTGTGCTTTATGTCTAGCACATCTACATCTTGGTCTTATTCGTGACGTCATCGACTTTCTGCATGTTCAGTCAGTCCACTTGCACGTCATCGACTTTCTGCATGTTCAGTCAGTCCACTTGCTCCATCATCTACAAGTTTATCTCCTCTACATCATCAGGATAGGGTCTGAATGGTTGTCTGCGTAAATAGCATTTCTCGCGTCTGCGGTACAGTGGTGATGGAGAGGAGGGGGCCAGGAAAGATGTACACCTGTTATTTCTGTATCATCGGGATGAGGGAGGGACCGGAGCGACGAGGGCCACACTTATTAGTCCCTCTTCACAGCAGTGATTGATTGCCAGGATACCTGGCAGGGTGCTCCCTGGATACCCTTTAAGGCACTTACCGGTGCACCCTAGGGTGCCTTCACAGACAAACCTCAGTTTTCTCCCTGTTGTGGAAATCGGGACATATTTTCGTGAAGTAGCACTGTGCCTTGGGGTTTCCCAGCAGTGGGTTCTCTGGGACCCCTCATTGAACTTCATGGAAACTCTTCAAGGTACCTTCTGAGGTGGGCTGCTATTGCTCCCTACCAGGTCATGTGGTCCCTGTGGTACCCACAGGCGTGCTCCCTGGGACCCCTGTGGGGCTGCCTTTGGCATACATGCCAACCCTCCCTATTTAGGCGGAAGACTCCCGATTTGTCAGTGAAAAATAATGCTATTTTTCACGTTCTCGCGCCTAAAGTAATTCTAGTCCCAATGCATTCCTATGGGAGAATGGATGTCTCCAGATTTCTCTGACTAAATCTCCCTCCCAGGTGCTTTGGAATGTTGGTCTTGGGTACACTGCAGGGCACTTCCTGGCCTCTCAGCAACGTGCTCTGGGACAGCCTGACTGAAGTTGTTCTAGGGTAACCTGATCGTGTGGTCCCTTGGGTGGCAGCGCTGCGCACCCTGCGGTACCCTGAAGCGCATCCGTTTCCCGGGCAGGGCCTGCCAGTGCAGGCGGGGATTCCTCGGTGCCGCTCCGTCACTTTCCACGGGCGGCGCTTAGTGCCCAGGGCCCTGCATGGCGGCGGCATCCCCGGCTGCCGTTCGCTTCCTCAGGGATGATGCCATGCGTGGGAGGAAGCGCGCGCTTTTCCCGCCTTCTGCCGATGCCACTCGTCGATGTTATTAATGTCAGCGCGGGGCCGTCCCTCCGCCCCCACAGCTGTCCTCGCTGGAGAGGCGGGATTGCCGACCACTGCAGCCGCCGCAGCGGCGGCGGAGGCCCGCTCTGCGCGGGAACGTGTGAGGAAGCCTGCCCCTCCTCCCCAGGCGTCGACTGAGGGAACCCCAGCCTTTGACTCGGTGGGGTGCAGTTCCGAAGCGGGACCCCGTGCTATCCGCAGTCTGCGACGGAGGGGGGCTTTCATCCCCTCCCCAGACTGCGACCGAGCCCGAAGAGACGCCGGACCAGCCACCCCGAGGGGACCATAGCCCGACCGCCCCCATTCTAGCCTTCGACTAGTGGGGTGCAATCCCTCTTCCTCCGGCCAGGATAGATGGCAGTTTAACCCCCGTTTAGCCTAAAACCCAGTGCCGTCCAATCACCTATGTCTGAGGGATATACGCACCCCTATGCCCTCCCGCTCTCTTTATTCTGACAATGTGTACCCCGCTCGCCCCCCCCTCCTTTGCAGCATTTTCCTAAGGAATTTCTCCCCAACTGCAACCCACCTTGTGAGTGCTTGCAGTTAGTTCCCCAGCCTTTAACGGAATGTCTCCTGCCTGTGAATTTGGGGAGCAGAGATTCCTCTCCAGACTGTGAACGAGGGGCAACCCTTGGCCATGCTGTGGTTGAGGGGGGCGCAGCCCCCTGTGGCCTGTAACTGAAGTGGCGCATCCTTCCCCAGCCTGTGCTCCCCAACAGCCTGTGGATGGGGAGCGGGCGCGTGCAGCCCTTCCTCGGCGAGGAGAACCCCCCCATTCAGGCTGAAGGGTGGGAACATGTCACCAGTGGAAAAGTTATCTTCCTTTTCCTTGCTTGGGGGCAGGGTTCCAGGCGGGAGGCGGTTATTTTTAGAAGCTGTTTGCATGGTTATTAAACCCTTTATATGTGGTGTGGGAGGGGGTGGGGGCGGAGAGAGAACCGGAAAAACTCGGCTCTGCCGAGAGCCGAAGGTGGGCGAACAGAAAGGGAAACACGACGGGGAAGACCGCAGGAGAGAGGGAGGGAGCGAGGAGAATGGAGAGAAGGCGAAGAGAGTAGGTCTGGGAGAACGGAAAACCGGAAGGAAGAGAAAACTGGAAATCAATTCCAGTATCACATCTTTCTGCAGACCCCCACTATGTTTTTACTTCGTTTTTTAGTTTTGGCTATTAGGTGGTCCCACCCACTTCTTTCCCCTCCCCACCCAAACAATATACTACTGGCATCTCTTTGAATTGGCTTTATCAAGGCTTAACATCAAACTTTTCACTTGAAGTGCCTGGCAGTTTTTCAAAGCAGTCTTCTGAGAGCTAACGGCTTAATTGGAGCTGTAAAGCCTTTACTAGTGTAATACAAATGTCTCAACCAGGTCTGCCACCAGCAACTTGATTTATAAGCCATAGGAGTAACCCTCAGTGAAGTTCTCTTAAAAACAAGCATTAGCAAGCATTAGCAAAGCTGACAGTTTTGCAATTTATTAGGCATTTGCCTTTCACATGCGTATACAAAAGCCCAAACTATTGGTATTGCCAATGCTTGGCTTTGTCTCGGTAGGATAGCTCAGGGGGCAACGCGCTTGCCTGGAAGCAAAATAACACAGAGCAACAGAGGTTCGATCCATGGGTGCACGCTTAGAAACCTCTGGTTATTAAGCTCATTATAAATAACCAATCATAACCTCCCTGGGCGTGTACCTGCTTTTGTTCTTTCTTCCTGTCTTTTCTCTAGTTGTCCAAACGGCCAAGCTTCGGAACCTCCTCCCCTAGTGTAGAGGCCTGACTCGATGCATACTGAACTCACTCAAAAACGAACACAACCACCTCTCGCACCGCAAGCCGCATTCACTTCACCACACCGCAACAACACATAAACCGCACCAACAACACACAAGGACTGACATTGCTCTGATATTCGCACCAAAGCTCTGCGCACAGTGTATACCAAGATGAAGCTGCCAACAGAACACCACTCCTCTCACTATCCTACTCCCTCTTCACCCTACTAACCCATCCTGCCTTCTCGCTTGCAGTGCCCCCAGAGCGCCTGTGGACCAATTCCGTTGGTGACGGTGTGCGGTACAAATACCTTTAACATTTAACATCATTGGATATCATTCCCTCGCACAAAGATATCGAGAAGGCCCAGCGCCGAGGTCCTTTTAGTGGTGGCGCGCGGCATGGGATTTATTTCCTCAACCACCTCGCTTAGAAGGAGCCATGGCAGAGCAGCGAGCGCTGTCGTCACAACCATAGAGGGCTTGGGGGTACCAGCGGAAGCAGTGGGTGACACCAACTTCTCCAGCGTGTGTAAGTTCTTACTGGGAAGCCTACCTGGGTAGGCACGTTCTGCCACCAGAACAGGGAGGTCAAGTAACACTATTGACTGGCCTATGTGAACACTTATGAATATGTTGAGCAAATCGAACCAATTCATAAGTAATGAAGAGTGAACCTGAGGTACACCTGGGGCGTATGAAGGAACCGGGTGGAGGGGGGCGTGGCTAACCGCCATGTGAAGAGGACGTTCGCTCCTTGCGCTCCGCTTGATGCGACCATTATAAGCTGCTTTTAACTACTTTTTTCGGGGGCCCCGAACCCCACGAACCGCCTCATCGAGGGCCGACATCCTGCTGCACCTGCGGGTCGATTCCCGTGGCCCTGGAAGACCGGCTTCGCCTTATAGACCGTGCGACACGATCCCGCGGACCAGGGCCAAGATGGCGGCTCCCGAGCCC
Source organism: Ambystoma mexicanum (assembly GCF_040938575.1). Classification (NCBI taxonomy): domain Eukaryota; kingdom Metazoa; phylum Chordata; class Amphibia; order Caudata; family Ambystomatidae; genus Ambystoma; species Ambystoma mexicanum. The sequence goes on from NC_090925.1 coordinate 728,431,761, forward strand.
TGCAAGACGCGGCGGCCCGCACTCTAAAGCCGCTCGCGCCGTAACATTCAGCTAAGGGCCGAAGACACACGAACGCCCAGCTGGACTGACGAGGGGGTCCTGTGGGGCACCCGTGAAGCTTGGAGCGCGAACGACGGAAGGTGCTAACGGGACGACCAGCCTGGAACGTCCCGGACGAGGGCGCTGCCAGCCACAGAACCGGGAGCCAGGGTCTCGGAGGCCCTTCGAGGTGAGCGGGGGGGACTAACGCAACCGACACATACAGGCGTGCCCGGCCTGGTAACCCGAAGAAGCGGCCCCGGCGCACACTATCCGTCCCCCCTGAGCCTACGGAGCCGCCTACAGCATACAGCGACCCGCCATCGCGGCCCGCCCGATACGGCTTCCTCGGCCACTCCATCGCGGCTCACCTCGGCCACCTCGGTAACAGTGAAGCCCGGAGGCTCAGTCGACATGTCTACCAAAGGAGCAAGGGCTAAGCAACGTCAGACCACCATCGACACGTTCACGGCGGCGGGGCCCACAGCGCCAGAGAACATGAGCGAGACTCTTGCTGCAGACCTACCCGACCCCTTGGGGCCATCAGCGGAACCTAGTAACACACAGATCCTTGAAGCTATCAAACTTTCCCAGGCAGCCGTGGAGCATAAAATAGACGCAGTCGCCATAGACTTGAACCTCCTGCGCCAAGACGTCCGATCCCTGGCCGGCAGAACAGAGGTGCTGGAGGCCCAGGTCCGCGAGAACACTGAAGCTAAGACAGTGCTCCTCAAAGATGTCGATGTACTTCAACAAAAAGTTAAAAACCTGGAAGACAGGGTCGAAGAGGCAGAGGGGCGCGCACGCCGCAACAACATTCGCCTCCTGGGGCTCCCGGAGGGCATCGAGGGATCGGACCCCACGAACTTCGTAGAGAATCTCCTGATACAGGAGATTGGAGCAGAAAAACTCTCTCAGGGCTTTGTAATCGAAAGGGCTCACCGATCCCTCACATCGAAACCCCCTCCTGGCAGCCCACCCAGACCCGTGATCGCAAAAGTACTTAACTACAGAGACCGGGAAACCATCCTCACCTTCTCGCGGTCAGGCGGCCAGATCTGCAGGGGTTCAGCCAAGATATCCATCTACCCTGACTATACCTTTCAGGTTCAAATGAAGAGGGCACAGTTCATACACACCAAAGCAAGACTGAAGGCTGCAGGCCTACGCTACATGCTCCTCTACCCCTCCAGATTGAAGGTGATACGAAACAACAGAACTCACCTCTTCGATACCCCGGCAGAGGCCCGAGACTGGATGGACAGGGAGCAGATCCCAGATGTCGAAGTCAGGAAACGACAACTCCGCTGAGCCCCGTCTCCCAAGGCCCCGGTGCCTTTCGGAGGCCCCACCATGGAACGGCCACTTACGCCGCAGCTGACCGGATTTCATAACACGAGGCGCCCGGACGAACACTCTCCTACCCCTGGAAGTTCTTTCTTGTTAAGGGTACTCATTACCCGCCCGTAGGGCACCATGCGACCGTCCTTCGGTCTAAAGGAGCGGAAACGGGTCTGTCATAGTGAGGAGCTCCTCACTCGACCTGGTTTATGTTGGGGAAGTTCACAGTTACGGGGGGGTGGGATAGGGGAAGTTGGCACAGTTGTTAAGTGCCCGAATCAGGGACAACCAAGACCACCAACATCCATTTCAGTCAGCACGGACGAGGCACCTACCCTCCGCTGGATAGGCTGGCGGCCACTGAAGCTGAAGTTCAGGGGTGCAAGTAACCCGGCTGAGACCCGCATGCACGAATCTCCAGGAAACCACACGATCCCCACGATCCTCCTGCCACTGGCGGTGCTCCCGGGGGCGTTGGACATAGCCACCAGAATCCCAAATTTCACATGGCCGATTCGTTGAAAATCCTGACGTGGAACGTCAGAGGCATGAACAGCTTCGTGAAACAACGGCGCATACTCTCCTATATTAAAAGAAGCAAAACCAAAATAGCCCTGCTACAAGAAACAAACCTTACGTCAGACAAACTGAAAGCATTGGCCAAGGCCTGGCGTGGTACCCTGATAGGTTCCTCCTACTCCTCCTACGCCAGGGGTGTCCTGATCTGGGTGGACCCCTCTGTCCCCTTCCGGTTGGTCGGCTCCAAAGCAGACAATGAGGGCAGGATGGCAATTGCATGTGGCACCATTGAAGGGAGAGAGGTTTGTCTAATCAGCACTTATGCACCCAACCATGATGCAACCACCTTCTTCCACTCCCTGTATCCACGCCTCGGCCCTTACAGGGACCAAACCATGATATGGGGGGGCGACCATAACTGCACCTTAGACCCCCTGAAAGATAGGTCGGACGATAAGCATACACGCCCTTCCCCGCCTGCCAAAATTCTGTCAAGGTTGATACAGCAGTTACAACTCCGAGACTTGTGGAGAGAACAGCACCCAGATGCACGTGTGTTCTCCTTTTACTCCCCTCCTCACGCAGTCCACACTAGGATAGACTACCTTTTCGTGAGCCTAGAACAACAGGCAACGTTCGGCGGTGCTCAGTACCAGCCCAGAGTACTGTCCGATCATTCCCCACTAGTAGCCACCTGGGAGATCTACCCGCCTAGACCCCCTGTCCCCACCTGGAGACTTAGGTCTGAAGCTCTCCTAGACATAGCCCTCCGCGAACACATTGCTGATAGGACTGAAGACTACTGGGAAAGGAACCTCAACAGTGTTAAACACATAGGCACCGCCTGGGAGGCATACAAAGTGGTCCTGAGAGGGGAGATGATTGCAACTATGGGCGGAGCACTGAGGTCGATTACTTCCTCCTTAGAACATGCAGAGAGTGAGTTGGGGGAGCTCGAAGGCAGACTAGACCCATCCCCAGAACATTTACAGAAGGTGATTGACCTCAAACAAACCTGTCTCACGCACTGGGAGTCCCTGGGTAGGCTGAGCTATGCCAAACACACCGAACGTACCCACGCTCTAGGTGACAAACCTGGTAAACTCCTAGCTTGGCTGTACAAGAGAGAAGCCCCCAGAACACCCATTTGCCAAGTACTCAAACCAAATGGCTCCCTAGTGCACACCCAGACTGAAATTAATTCGGTGTTCTCTGACTTTTACAGCAATTTATACGCCGAACCCCCGCCCGTGGATGTCTCCGACATGGAGGACATCCTGGACGACATAGATCTCCCCAGGCTAGAGCCCCATATGACGGACGCCTTGGACGAACCCATCACCCCAGATGAGGTCAAGGTAATCATTAGGTCACTCCCGACCGGTAAGTCCCCAGGTACTGATGGCCTCCCGGGGGAATTTTATAAATTGTACGAGGAGACCTTGGCCCCACTGTTGGCACAGGTGTTCAACGAAGCCTACGAGCGGGGTGCCCTCCCCGACTCCATGAGGGAGGCGGTGATTGTCCCCCTCCTGAAACCCGGGAAAGACGGATCGCACTGCGGCTCATATAGACCCCTCTCCATGTTAAATGTCGATTGCAAGATCCTAACCTCCCTGCTAGCTAGTAGACTGCGAAGGGTAATTCCCCACCTGATCCACCAGGACCAAACGGGTTACGTGCCCGGTCGCTCCATAACAGAGAACCTGCGTAGGTTGCACCATATTATGTACAGCACGGAGCAGAGGCCTCAGAAATACGCGGTGGCGTCACTAGACGCCACCAAGGCCTTTGATTCAGTGCGTTGGGAATGGCTTTATGCCACTATGGCTAAAATGGGGATAGGACCTGCCTTCCTGAAAAGGACCCGGCTAGTCTACACCAACCCCACCGCTAGGGTGCGCACGAATAGGACCTTCTCAAACAAATGGGCGTTACATAGAGGCACTCGCCAGGGCTGCCCACTCTCCCCGATGCTATACATCATCGCCACCGAACCCATAGCCACGTACCTTAGGCAGGAATACGGAGATGGGGGTATTGTAATCGACGGAGTGACCCACCTCGTCTCTATGTATGCGGATGATACGCTATTGTTCTTACATAACCCCGAACACCTCCTGCCCTACATCTTAGAAACACTGGACGGATTCAGTAGATACACGGGTATCCGTATTAACAAAGATAAGTCCTGCCTCTACCCTCTTGCCGCCCTATATAAAGATGGCCCTGGATCCCTCCCCTCCCTAGATCTAGAATGGCAAGCGACCTCCTTTAGATACCTGGGAATCACCATACACCGGGACCCATTCACGGAACATACACTTAATACGGTGAGAGCCAAAGACACTCTAGAAAAATCTATGGAATTCTGGGGTAAGCTTCCGCTCTCGATGGCCGGTAGGGCCGGTCTACTCAAAATGGTTGCTCTCCCCCGCCTACTATATAACTTTACAAACGTTCCCTACAATATCCCCCCCTCCTTCTTTAAAAACATAAACAAACTATGCAGACGGTTCCTTTGGCAGGAGGGCAGACACAGGGTGGCGCTGGACACACTCCAAAGACCTTACGAGAGGGGAGGAGTTAAGGTCCCTAATTTTGAATTGTACTACCTGGCGAGCCAGCTAAGGCATGTGATGCGATGGATGGCCGATGAGACCTCCTCGGACACTAGGCTCCTCCAACCTGCATTACCCAACCTCCTCCTGAGGGACCTACTGTGGGCACAGGGCAGATTCATACAGCCCCTTCCATACTTAATTAGACTGGGAATAAAGCTCTGGAACAGAGCGTGCAAAACTGTGGGGCCAGCTGATCCTTTCTCACCACAAATCCCTATAGCAGCAATTATGGCTCATCAGCCATGGGGCTTTCACGAATCACGCACCCAATGGGAACCTTACGGAGTGGCCACCCTGGGAGATTTAATGCGGGATGAAGAGATCATGCCCTTTCCTGATCTTGCTGAAACTACGGGATTACCCGCTGGCCAATTTTTGCTCCATGGGGCAGTGATACACGCCATTAGGGTCAGATGGCCGGAGGCTACCACCCCCATGACGGAAAATACGGTCATAGAAACACTATTGAACACAGCCGAGGGCGGCCATGAAACCTCGCGATTGTATGAAACCCTGCTCCAGGGCACGACTAACACCGAGCTTAAATGTAGAGCAAAATGGGAAATCGAATTTGGCTTAGACTTCACGGATGCCGAATGGGAGAAAATAACCCACTACCATAAAAAAGTCTCCAGGAATGCCCGATTGCAGCTCATTCAACTGTACATCACTAACAGAGCCTACCTAACACCAGAGGCTATGTCTAATTTCAGGGGAGCCGAGGTCCAGCTGTGCCCCAAATGTAGGGAGCCGAAGGCGGGTATGACGCATATGTTCTGGGGCTGCCCGGAGATACGCCACTTCTGGACACAGGTTCGGGGGAGGGTGGCGGATGCAGACATCGAGCTAGAGGTGAACTGCCCCGCAGTATGCATCCTGGGCAGATACAAACGCAACCAAAAAAACAAACCTCTGAACAAGCTCAAAGACTTGATCTACATAACTGCGAAGAGGCGCATAGCCATGGGATGGAAGAGCCCTAGGGCCCCGCATGAGGCATTGTGGTGGGGGGACCTGACTAAATGGATAATGGCGGAGACTGGCGCGTGGGAAACGGCAATCCTTGAACAAAGGCTAGACTCCAGCGGAGAACTACAACGCTGGGTGGCCTTGACTGAGCCACTTCTGCATCCTAATAACTCTGACGATGCCTCGGATGGATCGGACTTCCCTAGCCTTCAATCTGGCCTATCGTAATGGGACAATAATGTTTACTTGGTCTTGAGTTGGGGGGGTGGGGGTGGGTGGGTTACGTTACTTTCTGATTATTCGTCTGATATTCAAGTGATGTATACTTGATTCTGTTAATCTGTTAAAACCAATAAATACATTTAAAAAAAAAAAAAAAAATGAAGGAACCGGGTGGTGCCTCACAAATGTTAAAAAGCCCTCGGCTATCCCTTTAGGCAGCCGCCTTCTAGGCGGCGGGCGTAAGCGGGTGGGCTCTCTTGAGCGGGGTGGGGTTCCCCTCTATTGACTTGACCCTGTAGCGTTAATATTATTGGTCTAGTTGAGCCCTTTTTTAAACCCAAGCCTAGTTATAGTGTCTTTCTTTGCCCACATTTCTGTGCATGCTATGTGTGGATGGGCACATGGGCCTACATCAACTCCCACAATGATCTCGCATTCCATCCTCTGCCCACCCAGACTGAATGCCCCAGCACCTGGCATCATTCCAAATTCTGCCGTGGCCTAAGAACCCGGGAGAGAGGAAAGTGTCTGATAAATGGTTAGCTGTGAGGGAGCGTTTGGGTGATAGAGTGAGGGAGTGTGTTTATGTGTGACTAGCAACATAATATTATCATTTTTGATGTATAGTGCTTTATGCCAGGTTGCACCAGCTTCTAAGCGCTGTCATTTGAGCTTTCATTACCCAATTTATCAAAGTCGGACGGAAGAAGAGGGGCTGAGTCGGCACGGCCAGGATTCACATCTTCGACCCCAGGTCAGAAGACAGCACTTACCGGGTGCGCTTCCCCCACAAGACCCAGACGAGTGAGTGAGGTCGCCAGCCCCTCTATAGGGCCCTTCTATCCTCACAAAGCATGGCACCCACATCACACTGGTGAGCACAAACAGCACTTAGTGTATCTTTGATTGTTGAATATTTGTAAACAAGTGTTTGCCAGCTAAAGGCATCTGTTCCAGTGCCACTGCCTTAAGATTTGTACATTATTCATTCGGAAACAATAAAGTGGGTGAGCGCTGTCAGAATTTGTGGACCAACAGACGCGGCCCGTGGCTTGATTCCGTGGCGAAACCACTGGCCATGGGACTGCTGGCGGTGTGCAGTTTGTGTTGCCATGGGACACGTATTTATCAATTAAAGTGCACCGCTCCTACCTCCCTGGATTTTAAGCGCCACCCAACTTTTAAATGTGCTACACACCCAATCATGTGGTGCTGAATTACCCAATGGCTACTCCTCACCACTCCCTTGACCAAACCATAGGCTCATGCATCCCCTCTCCCCAGGCCCTTCTCCGCGCAAGGAGCGCGAAAGCCAAACATATTGAACACACACACATAAATACACATTTAATAAAGTACTTTTATTGCCCTGGTGTCTGCACCTTTATTTCTAGGTGTTCCCTTTGGGGACCAGCATCTAGACCCTCTTCCCCGGCCCTGCTACGCGCAAGAAGTGCGAAAGCCAAATACATGGAACACATATGCATAAATAAAACATACCCTTCACATTTAATAACGTTCTTTTATTGCCCTGGTGTCTGCATCTTTATTTCTACGTGTTCCCTTAGGGGACCAGCATATTGCGCCTCTTCCCCAGCCATGCTCTGCGCGAGGAGCGCGAAAGCCAAACACATTGAACACACACACATAAATTAAACATACCCTACACATTTAATAACGTTCTTTTATTGCCCTGGTGTCTGCATCTTTATTTCTACGTGTTCCCTTAGGGGACCAGCATATTGCGCCTCTTCCCCAGCCATGCTCTGCGCGAGGAGCGCGAAAGCCAAACACATTGAACACACACACATAAATTAAACATACCCTACACATTTAATAACGTTCTTTTATTGCCCTGGTGTCTGCATCTTTATTGCTAGGTGTTCCTTTAGGGGAAAAATACATAGCCCCTCCTACCTGGCCCTGCTCCGCGCAAGGAGTGCGAAAGCCAAACACATTGAACACACACGCATAAATAAAACATACCCTACACATTTAATAACGTTCTTTTATTGCCCTGGTGTCTGCATCTTTATTGCTAGGTGTTCCTTTAGGGGAAAAATATATAGCCCCTCTTACCTGGCCCTGCTCCGCGCAAGGAGCGCGAAAGCCAAACACATTGAAAGCGCACGCATAAATACACATTTAATAAAGTACTTTTATTGCCCTGGTGCCTGCATCTTTATTTCTAGGTGTTCCTTTCGGGGACCAGCATATAGCCCCTACTGGCCAGGCCCCGTGGGAGCAGGAGCTATACTCGCAGTGCCCATAGCATGGCCCTGGTTATTCCCACTCACACACCTTGTTCTCTGTACCGCCTGCATATACGTTGACACATGTTCACACACACGAACCGCTTGCTAATACTGCACCATGAAAACGGATCTATTCAAATGAAATTTAAAAATATGGCGCTGAAGGGCATGTAAAAATGTTTCGCTTTCAAAAGGGGGGGCCCGGGGGGAACGCGAAGCGTTTCCCCCCGGGGAGTTTTTGGCGCTGCACAAGGCCAGCGAGTGGCCGTGGGGGGCAGAGCGCCTCCCTGGGGTATTTAAGGGCTCAGGGAAGGTTCGGGAGGCAGGCGACGGTTAGGACTTGGTGATTGTCCCGCCCTCCCACCCCTTCATTTTGGTTTTAGGCTGGTGTCTGGTTATGGAATATGGGGGGGGTTCATTGTTCATGGGATTATGCGGGGGGTTTTAGAAGACGTGAGTTTTTTATGAGTTTTGGGGGCTGTTAGGATGGTAGGGGTTGGTAGTTTTGTGTGACAGGTCAGGGCATTGTGAAAGTTTGTGTGTAATATATGTTGCTGATGTGGCAGGTCAGGCTGGCTGCAGGTCATAGGAAGGGGGAGTTTGGTGTAGAAGGGAGTTTGAAGGGTGTTGCAGTGGGTCGGGGCGCCGGGGGCATGGCCCCTTTTGATGTGGGGGGAGGGAAGCACAATGGGGGAATGGCACAGGAAAGGATGGGGTGGCGCTGTTTGCACAAGCAGGTCACCCCGGGGGAACAGGTATTGAGCCTAGAGGGGCATGGCCCCTAGGAGAAAGCGGGACGCCTGGAAAAGGGGCAAGGAGACGGTAGGGTCCAAGGGATAATTAGGGAGGAAATGGGTTATTTAATTATTTAATTGTTGGGGGAAAATGAAAATGAAAAGGTTTAATTTATTTAATTGGTTGTTAAAATATTTCTTTAGTTTGTTAGGCCATGGAGCCAGTTAAGCGTTTTGATTGTAAGCTTTGGCCTGTCACATTAAAGCAACCTTTTCCACTTTTAAAAGAGTCTGGGTTTTTGTGCAGTAAGCCAAAATGACCTTTCGCGACCAGCACAGACAAGAGCTGGTTAACATCAGCAACGACCTGTCCTGTGTGCCAGGGCCTCCTTGCCTGCCCACGCGGTCCCTGTGTATGAATGGGATTCATAAAGCGAACGACTGGCTGGGAAGCCACGGGCCTGCACACAGGGAACGCTGCCAGGTGTGTGCAGCTAGGCTACAGGACCTGCAGATATTGATGTGATGGGTAGGGGGTCCAGGGGAGGAGTGCAGCTCCGAGGGGGAGAAGTAGAGTTGAGGGGAGCGTCAGCGTTTGGCGAGATGTTCAAGAAAGAGTAGGGTCAGCGCGTCCTTCCTGAATTGTAAGATGGAAGCGGCCAATCGGATCCTCGTGTACCAGGGAAAGGCCTGTCTCCCACCTTCAGACCTCTCCCTGGATTGGTCCATTAACTTGGACAGCCCTTTGGTGCAAGCGACAAGTGGAACTTTCCAGGCTTGTATGAGAAAGGGCCAGAAGGAGACCTGGCTGCTGAGAACTGAACCCAGCTCTCTGGCAGAGTTCCAAATAACTATAATTTAAAATGCGTAGCCTCATTAAGGAGGGTCTGAGGAATGGCTTGGCCACTCATCATCCCTGGACCCGCGCCTTCCGGCCTTCCTGGTGTAGCTTATGAAATCGCATACGAATACACCTGTGCATTTTATGTAAATGAATCTAAATGAAGGAACCTAGGGGAGGTTTCTAGAACTAATATGAATGACTTGATCCGCGCTCTGTTCTCCTGGTCTGTGTGTTTTCTTTTATTATAAATGCTTTTTTAATTAAAATGTGAATAAAAAAGCCAAGTGGTGCTGATGCACGATAGTGAGGAGGGTTCTGGCGCCACAGGAGTAAGACCAGGTCATTAGTGCACGACTTGTCGGAAAATCGGACGCGCTGCTGTTTTTTGGCTACACAAGTGGAAGATGAGGTCGACGTCGTGGCACTGCGGGGTTGCCCGGGGTGACCCGGCTTCAGATGATTGGCGTAATGGCCACCTACCCCTTTCCTTCCTTGCCAGTGCTAGTTCCGATAGTATTGGTAGGTCTCTGGTCAATCACCAATTCTATGAAACATCTCTTTGGCAACTGGCGGCCTTGATCAGATCCTTTGGCGTTCTCTTCTATTTATATATTTATTTATTTATATTGCGCCAAGGCTCGCAGGCATCAGGGGGCAACAAACAAAACATAAAAGCCGGCAAAACAATGACAATATCCACACGGTCATCCGCCTCAGGTGCACAGCAGCCCGTGACTCTTCTTTTTCTGTTGATACCATCAGCCATGTCTGATGTCCAGCTCAGTCTGCAATTGTGTAGGGTTAACATACATTCACGACAGCATTACACACATCTGCACGCACACAGGCGTAATCCTGCTCGCGTGTTCCCCGATGAAGGACATTGGTCCCAAATGCATTGGATCCCGAGTTGCCCCTCAGCTTGGGCTGTTTAACAGGTTTGGCATTTTGAAATCTTGGCCTTACGAGTTTTGATTGGTACGACTTATATTGTAACAATGATGTATACATGCATGGCAGATATTGGTGTAAGTGTGGTGTTTGCATAGGGGTCCACCCAGACCCTAACAGGGTTTAGATAGGCCTTATTTCCCCATTAACGCCCAGACATGTCTTTGGTCTGACAGCAGTGTGGGGGCTTTGGCGACCATCCCCAGCACCTGTCTGTAGATGGTCGCTAGTGGATGCAACACACCGTTCTGAAGCTCAGTGTTCTTAAGTCTGAGATGCTTGCCTAGACCGACGTCAGTGAGAAATGCAGCGAGGGGTGCGCTCCCACCCCATTCCCATCCGTAAGGTCAGACATCTAAGGATTCGGGTGAGCTCCGGCTGCGGCCTCTGTTCTGTGCTCTCGATTTTTTCACCTGATAGTACTGTGATAGTTGCTCTCTTTTTTTGCCCAGGACAGAGAAATACTTTGGTTTCTGTCATTATCTCCCCGAATTGACACTATGGCAGTAGTCTTTGAACCTATGTCTTCGGCAAGCCGCCACCTGTTCTCATGGAAGATGGCTTAGTTTCTGGTCACCCTCAGGGCAACCAGGAGGGTGTTCCATGGGAGGAAACGTAAACACCTGCTCCCGAGCTTTACCATTGCATGCACTGCAGTGAAGGCAGGGGTCTGAAAATAGCCCTGTCTGCTTTGTGCATTCACCTGCACCTGGCCCCCAAAGAGGATATGAGATATACAGGAAATTGCAGAATTATTAGAGAATTGCAGGGCACACCTTTGTGAATAACGGTCAAGGAATATCCTGGATACCTCGCGGTTTGTTCATTTTTCCAGAAAAAGATTTTCCACACTGTTTATTTGGTGATAAGTGCATGGCAGGATCACGACTGCGGACGCACTGAAGACTTTACAATTTGAATACAGGGCCCAAGAGGAGCCCAGCTGTCACTGACAGACTGACAACGCCAACCATCCCAGGACCCCACACGGGGGCATCTATCCACCTTAAATAGCCTTGATAAAGACCCACGGGTCGAAACACGTGTCGGCTGACCACAACTGGGACCATGAGCCCATGCAACAAACAACCTGAGGAATAAAAATGTCCTTCGCACTTATCACCAAATAAACGGTGTGGACAAACTTTTTCTGGACAAATTAACAAACCACGAGGTATCCAGGATATTCCTTGATCATACAACAAAGGAGGTGTGGGCTTCATCTCAAAAACACATCCTGTGACCTTCCACTAGACGAAATGACATCATAACAAGTAACAGAGCTCAGCAAGGACGGTTCCACACCTTATGCCCAAATGCAATACAATATATGTGTGAATAACAGCCCTGCATTCAGATTTTGAATTAAGGTTGCATTGTATATGCAAAGACATGTGTGCATACTGTATTTCACGTATGAATGGCCCCACATGAAGAATGGTCATTTCTTTAGGTCTGGTTATAAAAACCTTCAGCTCTCTGCCAGAGCACTTGAAGATGCGCACGATGAAGAAAGAGTGCACCATGGGGAAAGCTCTCTTTGAATGCCCGCCATTTTGTACGTGAGACTAGAACTGTTTAAGTTTATTAGGGATATGCTGAATGATTCTTTTTAGACCTGCTGTGGCTTTTCTATTGGCTTTGACTTGAACGTGCCGTTGGCTGACGCAAGTAAATGACGTGTCAGTTGGGCTCTCAATGCTTGTCCCTCATGGGATGACAGGCATTCAGTGCACAACTCCAGGAGGCAAAGAGAGGACGGGGCACTCGAATAACGCCCGCTCCTCCTCCAACAATGGGGAGGGTCCATCCATGACAGACTGCAGCGCCCCTCTTTGGGTGCCTCTCTCACCTTTCAAAAGGGCGAGAAAAGAATGCTATCTTTTTCATTTCACTTTTGGAACCGAAGTTATGCCATGGGAGTAGAAATGGGACTGCTAAAGCGCCCTCTCTTCTGCACTCTCAACTGCAGGTAGTGGTTGGACCGACCTTCACATAAGTTACACAGTGAAAAAGTCTGTGTGCGGATAGTGGGGGTCATTTTAAATTGAAACCTAAAATACATGGGGGGTACAATGTACATTTACAAGTGCAGAAGTTCCCCTCTGTGCAATCTTTCACTTTTCCTCCAGAGAGTGCAAAAGTAAAGAGTAAAACAAAAGTGAAATCATCTTTCCACTTGACTTTTCCACTATATTCGTGGACAAATGTAAATGCCTCGTGCAATTAACTATGGAGGGAGGCATTTACAATGGATTCCTGTGGAACCTGCCCGATTTTCCCAGGCGCTAATGCAAGCGTATTCCAGAGGAGAATCCTTTGCCTTCGCGCCAGCATGTCAATACGTTCTGTGGGAAAGCAGATTAATTCGCCAGGTGGAGCGGGAGCAACAGGCTGACATGTAAAGTCCGCCCTGCTCCCCAAGTCCTCCTGAGACATTGTGAAAAATCCTGAAGATCGGTAACAATGGTGGTAAACGTATTCCAGAAGCAGGACCCCCACAGGGCATTTTAGGATACTTCCGCAGAACCCCACGCCCCTCCCCCGTATGCAAAGCTTCCGTAATAGGCTGAGACGAAGCCCTTCGCTGGCTCACCAAGCAACAGCTGTATTTATAGATTTAATTCAGAAGGCAGACCGTGCTACGTAGAGCAACCGAGTGCCTGTCACAGCGAAAGCCTGTCGCTGTCAGGATGCAGGATGAAAGGAAGGATGCTGTTGCCATGGTTCCTGCCATCAGCACCATTCAGCATCCCCGCCTCTGCGGCTCCCAGCCCGAGAATCAGGGGAGCTTCTACACGAGAAACCATTAGATAGAAGATGATTATCGCAAGGTTTGGCAGGTGAATCATAACTCTTCGTAACCCGAGTGAGCCTCCAAATTCCACAGCGCCCTGTCTCAAGGGCCAGTGGATGAATGCGCTTCAAGGCTAGACAGGAATGAGTCGAACTGCCCTTACATTTTCAAGGGACAGTCCATGAAAGCAAGTGCGTGATAGGAAGGGGTGATGGGTTGGACATGGATTAGCCCACTCACCGACCCCTTAAGATGGGGCAGTGAGCTCGCCTCGAAACTCATTCATCCACTGGCCCTTGAGACAGGGCGCCGCGGAATTCGGAGGCGCACTCGGGTTACCGGGAGTTATGAAGGATTGGGAGGATAGCTCAGGGGCAACGCGCACGTCTTGGGTGCAAGACGACGCAGAGCAACACAGGTTCGATCCGCGGGTGGGTGCTTAGAACCCTCTAGGTATTAAGTGTGTTAAAAATAACCAATTACATGGAGGTCATTTTGTATTAAGTGCAAAAAGTGGAGCACCACTTTTACTGTCATTTATTTTTTATTTTTATTGTCTTAGCTGAAATGAATCAGCTTTTCAATATATGGCATTTTTACTCATCCACAGAAACCGCAACATGACCCCTCAGGTACGTTTTTTCCTGCACTGTTTGCAAATTATGCACAGAAAATCAACCAAAGCCCCATGAGGTCAAAAAAACACGTTAATGACATTTCCAGACATTTTTGCAATTTTATGAACCCATCAGAATGAAGATGTGAGCAGCTGTTGCTTGGCAGCGAGGCGAGTAATGAAAGGTGAAAAATGCCCACATTTGGCAGAGCAGTGTCAGCATGTCTCAAAGTAGATGCCATACACAACCCTGTGTGCCTGAAATCGAAAGCACCCACACACCAGTGGGCGTGTGCTTCTGCAATGGGATTCGCGAGGGGATGGCGCAGCAGCCATCTTCGGCACTGCAGTCTCTGTGTTAAAGTGACCGGTGTCACTGTGCATTGGTGAGAGACAGACCTTATGACACGACGCAACCACAGCTCCCAACTGTGGGGATGGGACTCGCCGGGGGATAATTTAGCCCAAGACAAAAGAAAATGCAGTTGGCTATTCTGGGCCTAAAAAGTGCAGCATCTAGATAACAGTGTCTGTGCTGGGTGACGTATCTGGCATGCTGGCCGGGGCATCTCAGATGGCTTTAGTGACAGCAGCATGACAACAGTCAGTGGTGCAGATGGTTGCGGTTTGCGGGCTCGACTGCCTCAAAAATGTCCTTAAAAGATGGACGCTGGTTGATGCTTTTTGTGGCACTCCTCCCAGCTCCTTCGCGGGGCTTATGTCATCCTTTAAAGCGGACGTCCCAAAGCTGAGGAGAGTGTTTGCAGGCAACAGCCTTGTCCTTTGTTCAGAGTGTCTCTGGCACTTCCCACCTAGAAAGCTTGCTGGCAGAACCTAGCAGGGCACGCTGGGTGCTGGCTGGGTACCGGTTTTGGAGCTGCTGTATGGGTCCTCTGAGATCGGTATCTCCATCTGTTCCTTGGGAGATGTTTAGGGAAGGGATCTTGCTTGCCTCTTGGAAATCCTGGCCTTCCTTCACTGGCAGAAGCTGTAAGGCAGACTGCACCTTCAGCCAGGATCCAAATAAGTACTTCTTCTTACTCCTTTTGAAGTCGTCAGATGATCTGCCAAAAGAGGGGCTCAACCCTCTCTGAAAGCCACATGGGCCCCAGTGATTGGTGTGGGCTAAGTCTACCTTAATGAACCAATCCTGGGTCCCAACCAACAATCTTCTGTTATGCATGAGGTCATAACCAGAGTGCTTTGCAACAGGAAAGGTAAGGGGTAACAACATGTACTACTAAGTCCCACCCATCTTCCTGTCTGCTATGGATCAAAGTATCTCTCTGGTTAATTGAGCTCTCTTTGGCTCCTAATTAAAGCACAGGTCTCCCTTGAAGTTTGTGGCAAGAACAAACTTTCTGTCTCCATCACATCCCATAATTCTTCCCTATGAAAGGGGGTTCCCTTGCAGGGGTTGCCTACTGCAAACAGTTGTTCCGGACATGCCATTCACTGCCCTTCATTCAGAGGAGTGGGAACTAGCTTCAAGTTTCCACATTGCATATGAAAGAGGTGGTGGTTTCCTGTCCCCTTTTGTCAGTTCTGTGATCAGGCATCCTGCAGGCCTGTTTCAATTAACTCTCATCAGTATGTTCTGCAACCAGCAGAACCTTTGGAAATAGACAGGGCAGATCCATGGAATCATTGATATATAATTAGGCATACATGGCTGGAGGAGGGTGTTGCCTTCCCCCTTCCTGAGATGCTTATATGTGCCCATGGCTGTCACATTCCAGCTGAAAATGACAGGGGCACTGTGTCTGTAGGTTGTGTCCACCCAGAGTAAACGTGACTATGTGTTTGTTGTGCGGAGAGCATGTGGTTTAGCCCCACACATTTTCTGAGGTTGATCTCCCATCATTCAATTTCTTTTTAAAAAATCCAAAAAGCCCAGCTGAGTGCACATCCGCTATGTGGATGGTCGAATTCCTCACAGTTGCAGGATTTATGAGGTCAGCAGATGACACAGAGATACACAGGGCATCCATTAAGGGAAGGAAAACCATAAGAAAAATAAGGATTTCAATTCAATTTGCGGTGTGGCCCATTACATCAATGACAAATGACATGTTACAGAACTGCTTGATGATGCTTAAAGGCAAAGGAGAGACACATGGCCTGACAAGATAAGATCACACCTGTAGACCTCTGACTTTGCAGGGCTGATTAATGACTTTATTGCAGGTCAAAGTCAACAACAGAGCAGAGAGGCCTGGGGCACGTATTTCAAGAGAAATGAAACCTAGTGGACAAGGGAACTGAAATATATGCATATCGTTAAGAGGTGCCAATAAGAGTGTACGCAGAATCATACTTTATGGATTTTCTCAAGAACAATAAGTTGTAGAAACGCGATTCGAAAATAATTTTAAAGTTTATCCCAAGGCCCAGGTGTTGATTTAATTTTCATTCCAATTTGACCTCAGGAACTCAAGCTACAACTAAAATGTGTTCCTAGCTCTCCAGAAAATGTCCTGAAGCCGGAAGCCGGGGAGGTGGTAGCTTATTAAATTAGATATCCGCCTAGAAAATTTCAGGTTGATAACTGTTATAATTTTTCAGTAAATTGCGAAAAATTGCCATTTGGACATGCAAATGTAGGAAAGCCCCTAGACACTCACACCAGCAAAAAATACAACTTGCTAGGTAAAAATGCCCAATACACCCCTTGCAATGATAACAAAGTTTTGTTTTCATACAAAAGAAAAAAGCACCCACAAAGAATTCTGCTGCCGCAGAACGTTCTCCCAGAATCTGCATGAGCGGCACACTGTGAAGGTACACAGCATCATCAGTGACATTATTACATACAGTAGAAACCCGCAAGGTTCGTTGCTGCAACCATACACATAGGTCACCTGCTCCATAGGGGATGCCAGGCCATTGGTCTCACCCCTGTCCGTCCATCTTCTTCCACGTGGGTAATGCTGCAGTCATCATCAGTCATAGGGTGGCCAAGTGGCAATCATATTACAATCAAAGAACACATCTCTATCTATGTAACAGTGCACCCGGTATGAGCAGACAGGGGTCCGGGGGGAACACCAAGGTCATACTATTTCACACACTTCACTTGCTCCCAGACAGGCCGGCACCTCTCCAAGGTCTTCCATCCTCGTTCTGGGCTATAATTTCATCCCTCCCTGCACCTCGCAGCACAAATCACGTGACCTAGGCGTGAAGGCAGGAAACTTGCTTTCTGATCTTTTTGATCTATCAGGGGTCTAACAGGTTTATGATCAGTGGTCTGGGGCTGGCTGGTACCTCGGAATTCAGGGGTCCTAAAGCTAGGGCATTTGGGTGCTATAATTTAGAATTGGAACTGCCGGGGGTCGGAGGCCTGGGCCCTCCTCTTCATGGGATCGTAGTGTTCACAGTCAGCCCTCCTCCCATTGCCTTTCAGGGCACCCCCCACCCATCACCTGGTGCACAGAGGTTGGAAACATTTTAGGACAATGAAGGGTTTTGGATCTGTGTAGCTCTGGCCTTTCTCATCAGTGTTTGGGATACAACTTATTCTGATTGGGCGTCAAACCCCCCCTTCCATCGCCGTGAGCAGGCCAAGCACAAATCGGTTTTGGAGAGTCATCAATCTTTTGGCGCGTATCTTGACATTGTTAGCATTGAGGCCTTGTTCTGTGTCGTTCATCAGCTGTACAACCTCCCATTTTATGATTTGGAGCCACTTGGCATTGGTGGCTGTCTGGCCCCCAGGCAGTAGTAAAGATGGGAAAAATGTTTCTTCTTTGCTAAACAGTCTATATTCATTAGGCATTTCTTTTAGCAATTTGGCGGAGTCTTGCAACATTCTTGAGACAGGTCATTCAATCTTCTCTTTCTACGCAATTTGCTGTTCTTTTCTTTTTCAAGTAAGACACGGAAGATGGGGCTGCAACAGCATTTCTTTTGGCTGTATTATGGTAAAACCTGGGGTTGGAGCAGGCCAAGTTTCCAATCCCACTGCGAGGTGTACATCAGGGATCGCAAGAATTGTGGAATGCAGCATGGCCAGTGAGCAGCAGCCCCGCCATGATGGTGGGAGGTGCAAGAAGGCCTATTGTCCACACATCCTGTCGTATTCCATTACTGCAGCAGTGCCTTTTTTGAGGTCTGGAATGAACAATGTTTTATTGCATGTCATGTTAGCCCCTACAAAAACAGTTCCTTCATTATAAAAATACAGTTCATGAGTTTGTTGCTGTTGCACTTTTACTGGCTTTTCCATTGCTTCAATCCACGTTAGTTTTGTGATATGTTTGTTCCAGAATTACACACATACTTTATTCACTTGAGCCAATACTTCATCACAGAATTCCAGCAACCCTCCTGCTGCGCAACTCATTGATGTTTCTTGTCACCTGCTGTGCACGTATTTTACCCCTCATAAATTGAAATATGGCATCTGAAAACACTGGATTCTTTTGGGTGCATTTCAGCTGATCAGGATCAATAGTTTCTAGTCCCACCCTTTGTGCCTGGAATGTGCCTCGCAGCCTACACAGTGCCAGATGAACTAAACATTGAGCCTCTAAAATTGGTAATTCTTGTGATTTCAATACCGTGAGTACTCCCGACGTGTGTGGTATCAACAAACATAACAACTTCCATTCACCCTCCCCTTGCCCACCAAGCTCATGTCTGCGTACCAGCTAAATGAGAATTCTAGGTGGTGCACATCTTATGTTGTATCCAGACCAATCCCACGGTATTTATCACATTTATACTTGTTCAATTGCCTTTTTCTATGTGCTAAAACTATGTTATATACCTTTTCAAAAGACCTCGTGATCTTAAGAGGTACCTCGGAAGAAATAATAGAATCAGTGGTTTAGTGAACAGTACTGTTACTTCTTATTTGATCATTAACATGGGGATCTGTGAGCACAGTGTCATTTGTGAAACGGAATGGGAACACTTACAAGCTTGGACTTTTGGTCGAATTTACATCCTGAGTATTTACATCCTGATGATAGCAGTTGCTAGTGTACCCCCTCTTTTATATGCCCTCCCCATATAAAAGTACAGCTTAAATATATGCCTAAGCCAAACATGAATATTGCAAACAGCCTAGCAACATAATGTAGTGCGCATGAATACGAATACAAAAATACGGACATGGTATCATAGACATTACTTTTCCTAACATAAACAGAATCAATAGATCCAGCTGAGTCCATCTTGAAAACCACCTGAATAGGAAGTGCTGCTATAAGATATGGAGGAAAAGACAAAGGAAGAAAGGAGAGGAAGAGAGAGAGAAAAAGAGGGACAGTAAGAGAAAGAGAGAGAAGTATAATGGGAGAATGAGAAAGAGAAGAGTATGGGGAACTCTGAGAGTGCAATCCCTATGCAAATGTGATGCATAGCAGCGTTATATGGTAGTATTGGATAGTATACTTTTAGTATTTTGAAAGGATTGTACAGGTTGTATCGGAGGGTGAGTTTTTAGGTGCTGTTGGCATGGGGCAGTTTAATTTTCTGCAGCAGGCTGGGGCAAGGCTGCTTTGCGGACATCAGAGAGGTGCGCCCAGTACTGTAACTCCTTCACCTTAACTGTAAGGGGAGTGGCATAAACAACCTGAAAAGGGCCGTTATATCTGGGTTGGTTCCACCGGTGGACAAAATTCTTTACATAAATCCAGTTTCTGGGGTACAGCTTTATCCGTTGCAGCGCTAGTTGTTTCCTCTGTCCTGGGAGGTGCAATCTGTTGGGAGATGAATGTTATTGCCTTTGTCAGGGAAGACAAATCACTGGTAAATTCCTCCCTCAAAATCAACGCTGCCCTATGAGCGTCTGACGCTCTTCTAACAGGAGAGAGTAGGGTGTGCATGCAGTGTCCTGTGACCACTTCGTGGGGCGATAAATGGTGATCTTTGCAGGGCTGTGTGTGCAAACTGAATAATACAAGTGGTAAACAGTGCACCCCGTTTTTCTTTAACGTGGTGCACAGCTTGCTTTTCAATAGGCTGTTGATCCTCTCCACGACCCCATTGGCCTGGGGGTGGTAAATGGTGCACATCCGATGCCTGATGCCCAGTATTGCCGAAATGTCTTTAAAAAGGTTGTTGAAGAAATACATGCCATTGTCTGACCTTAATACATCACACATGCCCCATCAAGGAAAACCCTCCGACAACAAAAATGTTGTGGGGCATTTCATCTGGATGTGCACAAGGTCCCCTCTCCACCCATTGTGAGAAGGGGCACATGACCACAATAAGAGAACGAGATCCGTTGCACTTTTCACCCATGTCCGCATAGTCAATATGCAGTTCGCGGAACGGCCCAGTAGGGTGGGGTAAGGTGACTCTGATAGTTCTTTATGTAAGCCCTGCATTGTAACTGTGACACGTGGTGCAACGTATGGCCATGTTAGTTAAGTTCTCCCGGAGGTTGGGCACAAACCAGTCCTCCTGTATGTCTGCTGAAATACGGAGTTTGAGCAGAGTTGAGCAGTCTTTGCAGGATACGCCACGCTGCCTCTGTGCTCCACTCTCCTGTCTACAGTCTGTCTATCATTTTGTGGGAGGACCTACAAAAACTGTGGAGTTCAAGCAGAGTTGAGCTGTCTTTGCAGTCCTTGTCAGGACTGGAAGGCTGCAAGGCGGTGAGCAAATGAGTCAACAACACACGCCGCTAAAACCACCAAAGGAAGTTGAACACGCCAAAAAAAATGCCTGAGAAGCTCGCATCCAAGGTCACAAGCATGTGGCCATTTACCTCCCTGCCAAATTGCCAAATCACGCTTGCCAGGACTATCCAATGAAGGCATGAAGTCTACCTTTTTAAACGGCAACTTGCATATAGATGCCCAACTTGGCCCTGGCAACCCGGCACAAAACAGCCACCAATCAATCGAAATAGATGAACTACCAGACCCGGACTCTCCAGGAAAGCGGCGTCCGCTTTCAGAATCAGCCTCCAAGGAGAAATCACAAAAAAACAACACTCATATGCCAAAAGAAAAGCTCTGTGACGGGGAGCCAAAGGAACCATTGGCCGGACCGGCCCCACAACATCACCTCCATGTTAGTAGTAACCCAATGCAGCCGGGCGAAGGACGGGCTGCAAGGGTATTTGCTCAAACAGGTTGAGCAGGTGAACATGAGGAAAGCAGTCCCAAAACACATCAAACTGCAGTCAGCCAAGAAACCATACCTGCAGTGGACAACATGATGCCGTCAGAGAAGGCGAATGCCCGCGTCAACGCAGAGTCCAGTTAGCTGAAGGCATCCTCATGCCAGCGAGGCGGCTCAGGTGGAATGGAGCCGGCACAAGGATCACGACTCTCCCCTCGGGGCCAGCCGGTCCTTCAGGACATGGGGGGGCCGGCAGAAAGAGGGCCCCGTAGGAGATCATTGCCCAGGTTCACGTGACTGAGAACGCAGGAGCAGTAGAGCCCTGCGTGCGTCGGGCTGAACAACACACGTCTCTCTCTGCTTCTGACTCAGAGACTTCCTCAGCTGTACGAGTGCCCCCAGTGGAGATAGAGGAACTGCATCCCACCAGAGAAACAGAGAAAACGTCTCCATGTACCACAGGAACCCAGGAAATAACAGTTGAATAATGGGAAGATACGAATGACACACACCCAAAAACCAAGAAACTGGGACAAACATCAGTTAAGTCACACAGACCTCTCCTCACAAATACCCCGTTAGAAAAAAGAAAAAACCAACAAACCCGAAGACAACAAAAAACCCAACAAGTCAAGCAAGATGCAACAAAAGAAGCACATTTAAAAACAACATTCTGCAATTTGCTCAAAGACTTCTTCTCAAAACAAGGTGAATGAAAGCATGAAGTCCTCATGGAATTAACGGACGAAGAGATCTTAGAAGCACTAATAGATCCTGTGCCAGCACCAAAAGCCCGCAAGACAATACCCAAAATCCCTGAGATTACGAAACACACAACCAACAACCCGGAGTCCGGTCTTCTACTACAACAAAACCTCAACAAGGCCCTTCCAGCAAGACCTGCGCAAATTAACAAAAGTCAGCTTGATCTAAAGGATGTGCAGGAAAAGACCCCGAAGTTCAAACGACAATTGTCATCAGTCCTCCTCCCCCCGCCAAACCCTCACCATTTCCCAAGGATGCACCCACTGCTTCAGTGGAGCCAAAGGAGACTGAAAAAGAGACAGATACCTACCCATGGCCCTCTAACCCTCAGGCTCCCACCTTGAGTGAAGAACATCACAAAGACACTGATCAACCTCACTTTTCTCCCTGCCCTGAAATAGAAGAAGACTGGCAGATTCCAACAACTTTAAGGCCCGCAAGGAAAAGCTCCTCAATGCAGGCACCAAGAGAAAACTATCTCTCTCAAAACCAGTCCCCTGTCAGACCAACATACGAGCAAACTCAAAGCACGCCGGCAAGAAACCATCGCAAAAGCCACCCGACTTCAAATGAAACTCCATCAAGAAAACCCGACATGATGACCATAATGTCGGCCATCACAATAGCTTTAGCGCCCTTCGGAAAACTCTATGAGGCATTGAACGATACGCTAAAGGATCACACGACCCTGTCTGCATTAATGCACACCAAATTAATATATCTAGAAGGTTTCATCACGGCCAAAGAAAGAGAGGAAAAAACAGAAGGGCCCACTATTCATCTAGAAAATGGTGGCAAAACAAAACAGTCAACTACGGAAACTCAAACAGAGCCGCTCCCTAGTCCTTCTCCCTACAAATTCACAAATAAACAACAAGACGCACAAACAGCAAAGAAAAAATCAGAAACTCAAACAAGTGAAACTCACAAGAAACAAACAGTAATTACCCAAGACTGCATCACTATCGGATCACCGACAAATACCAGACTCCCACTAAAGCCTCAGCAGGCCCTAAGGAGAAATTCAGAAGAAAAAAAAGCCTAACAACCAAAGAGCCAGGGAGGACACGAGAAAAGATGTTAGGCTCAGAGAAGACGCAACACGACAATCTTTTCACATTTTCACATCAAAGAAAAATTCTTCAGACAACCCAAAGGTCGCCACAACACCAAGCACAAAAATCCCCAAGATCAATAGAAGACTTCATGGCAGACAAAACCTCCATGAACTTAACTATACACTCTACACCTGAACCAGATGAAAGTAACAACATAGTTGTCAACATAGATACCCTACCGAAAAGACCTGACAGCAAAAACACAGATGAAACAGTTCACCTACTTCCCATTCCAATTCAGGAGAAAGCTCGAGATGCCCAAAAGGCCCTGTGATCTCCTACCAACACAAAAACAGGCCTTCCCTCTCGGCAACACAGACAAGAAATAAACCAAGACACAAGAACAGTAGACAAAAGAAGCAGCCACTACTCGCTGGGAAGGAGCGCAGCACAAACTTTCAAGGAACATAAAGAGGCAGCTCGCAGAACCTCAAGTTGTTCGCCTACCCGCCATCAAGGGCCCTCGACTAGAGCCGGTAAAACCTGGAACTCCCGAGAGCAAACAAAGAAACCGACGCCAACAAAAATCTTCAAGATTGAACAAACAGAGCAAAACTCTGAAGCTGTAACTCTAAATCGAGGGACAATAATGAAGATCCTTAAAAACATCAGGGACCTCAAACACCTGAGACCAGAAGACATTACTCTTGTGACATTACACAAAGCTCGAAAGGCAAAATCCTACTTACATAAAAAAGAAGCCACATCAGTATCACAGTCCAAAGAGGCCACTGAGGACTTACGCCAAAGAGGCTATCTCTTTACGGATCTCCAGGTACACTTGCAATCCTTCATTCAGCATACACCCAGTAAACCAGCAAGATCACAGAAGATCCACTATAGGTCGAGAACTGAAGCAAACCATTGGCCAGAAAATAGCCCACAAAGCCACCGACGCCAATCACACAGAACCGGGTCTTGAGATAAGCAAAAAAAGGAACAATTCGCAGAAGGCAGCAGAAAAGACAAGGAAAGACTGAAGATGGCAAAAGAGAAAACAAGCACTAAGCAACTAGAAACGAAAGGAGCACTTGAGACTACAACAAAAACAAAATAAAAGGCCATATACTTTGCTCCAATAAAACAACTCTGGGCGTGGCTGCCGAAACCATCATCAGACCCAGCAAACAAATAGCAACTATCAATGAGAGAAGAAAAGGAAGCATCACAGAAAAACACGACAGAAAAGCATTCGACTCCGACAACATTAAAACTAGCGTTGTGGAATACGCGTGGCTTCAAACACCTTGCGAAAACAGGAAAAACAAACTTGGGCGATTTTGACATCATAGCGCTGCAAGAGACCTGGCTCACAGCCACGCCAGCAATGGATGGATAAGATATAACAGCATCCCCAGCCACAAGTGGCAAAATAGGTTGCCCATCAGCTGGCCTCCTGATCGCAGTTTGATCGGGGAGTGGCTTGTCAATTCAAAATCAACTGTCCGCCTCGCAAAGCCACCTATCTGTACTGGTGAGGTGGGCGCGACAAGAACAAACGACAGAAAAAATCTGGGAAACCCCTATTGCTATAATAACAACTTATTGGAATTCCAGCACAATCTCGAATGACACATTTCTAAGGACAATAGAATCAGAAATCGACGAGATACAAGCAAACTCTGAAACTACGCTGATAGTCATCTGTGGCGACTTAAATGCCAAATGCTCGAACTTAAATCCCCACTCGTCGACAAACAGCTCCAAACTCTGAGGCGATTCAAGAAGACATCAATGGCAGAAATTAATGGACTCAAGAAACATCCACAACACCGCACAGATCTCTCCAAAAACGCCTCAAATTCCCACTTGGGAAAGAAGCAGCCAAACAGCAACCATAGACTATATATTTGCATCTGAGGCAATGCTAAACCTTGTAACTTCATTCAAGGTTCTTAGAGCCGAAGCAAGTGACCACAACATACTGCAAATAACGTGGATCACTCAAAAGCCCTCAAAATCTAAAATGAAGGAAAAAGTCGAGGTGACAAACCAAGAAAATCGCCTACGACTTACAGCAGAAAGGATAGCTGACTTGACATCAAATTACAAAAAGAAACTTGAAAAAAGACCCAATACGAGAAGGGCTGAAATCGACTACCAACCCCTTCTGATTCAATACCAGGCGGGACCCTCAAAAATTCAAAAAGGCGAACAGCAAAGGATCCACCACTATGACAAACTACATGTGGACAAACGTCATGTTCTGCGGAAACTAAAGCGACAGGCTGCAAAATCCAGACAAGCCCCAATCAAAAAAAAGTTTCAAGAAGAGGTAAAGAAATACACGTCCTAGATCAAGTCCTATCGTCTGACACTTTACCAACACGATTCAGAGGAGATGCTTAGAAAGGTCACGGGGAGAAACTCCAGAGAATTTTGGTCCCTCGTAAAAACAACTGACACAAAACATGACCACATCCTATGCAACACGGTGAGTGAAGAAAGATGGAAGACCCACTCCACCGGTCTATTTCAAACTCCATCCCGACCACACACGCCGTGTAACTCCACCTGCATCACCCCTGGGAAGACCTTTCAAATAAAGAAGACATAGAAGGAGCGATTCGAAAACTAAAACCCAGCCCAGCTCCAGGACCTGACGGGATAACAAACATCGACCTAAAAAACCACCCTACTGAATGGGCCTCATTCATCACTCTCGTCTTTAAAGAAACAACCAACACTAAAACAATACCCCGATCTTGGACAATTTTCAAAAAGGGAGACAGATCCGATCCCAGCAACTATCGGCCGATAGCATTGCTGGACACAATTGGGAAAATCAACTGCTCACTCCTATTAAAAGACTTCCAAAAATGGGTAAAAAACTCTCCAAGTTGGGACCCATTCCAGCAGGTTTCACGAAGAACATTGGAACAACAGTAAACATTATGCTCCTGAACATCATAAAGAACAAATCTCGATAGATCATGCCCTACTATGGGCCACATTGGAAGATTGGAAGTGCCCAAACCAAATCCTAGAACCCATCAAAGCACTCCATCGGGAAACATCAATGAGAGTGAAGCTAAACCAAAACAGAGCCCTATCAGACGAAATCCTGATCAACCGAGGAGTAAATGCAAGGGTACCCCTCTAGCCCCGGCTCTATTTACAGCTTTCCTTGGGGACTATAAAGACTCAGGCAAGGAGCTCATAACTTTTCCCCCGAAAATAGGAGAAACCACAATTCCAAGGCTCCTCTACACAGACAACATCATCCTTCTGGATATAACCCTGATCGGGTTGCAACGCCAATTAAACAATTTAGCCACCTACATCTCAAAGAACAACCTTGAAATAAATATAGAAAAAACAAAGATCATGATTCTTGACAAAACAACAAGAAAGAAAACACATCGCTGGAACCTCGAGAATACTAAAGTCGAAGTTGTCAAAGATTTCAGATACCTAGGAGTGATGATCGACATTACAGGGAAGGAGGCAAAAATGCAGAGCTATCTATGGGAAAAAAAAACGGAAACTTACTGCTCAAGCGCAAGCTATGGCCAGAAAGTTTGGGCGCTTCTCGATGGTCCCAATGATAAAGTTCTATAAAGCCAAAGTGGTACCCTCGTTGACATACGGAGGCGAAGCCTTTCTCACTATTCCACCGGGTTTCTGGGCAAAGCTGGAAGGCTACTTCTGGAGAGAAGTGATGTGTCTTCCAAAATCAATTGCCACCTCGGCAATAAGAAGAGAACTAGGACTCTTATCACTAAAAGCGACAGTAGAAGCAAATGCAATGTCACTATACAGAAAAGTAACCATTCCAGACGCTTCACCTCAATACAAGCTGATAGAGCAAGAAATACAAAAGGGAGACTGTAAAACACTATCAGCCTGGGCAACAGAAAAAAAAACTGTAACAAATTGGATGCACCAAAGAGGATCTATTCCAAAATCCAATGAAAGTAAAGAAAAAGATGGACGAATGTGATTGGATAGAAACACAAGACAAATCAGATTCCAACAAACTTCTGGCCCATCCTCCACGGCAAAGCAAAAAACTAAATGACATCTACCCAGTCATTAGTAGGTTCCCAAATAAAAGACTAAGCCCCTGATTCATGGATTATTTGCACCAAAAGAAATGGGATTTGTGTGCCATTTTGCCCGCAAATCCCTGTTTAACTAATGGGGATTTGTGGGCAGAATGGCGCACAAATCCCATTTTTTTTTGGTGCAAATAATCCATGAATCAGGCCCTAAGACAAACATTCATAAGGGCAAGACTAAATATCCTCCCAACAAATTAAATCAGAGCGCTAAGAGGTCTTTCAAACACCAAAGCCTGCAGACTGTGGAAGGAGACTTCAAAAATCGAATCAGTACGACACCTTCTAACGGAGTGCCCGAAAACTTGTGCGTTGAGAAAAGCCTTTCTAATCCCTCTTCTGAACCCATTTATATTGCGTGAAGAAGAAACTTGGTGGAACTGACTAATAAGCGGGAAAAAAAACACCTGGACAATTGCGGCAGTGAAGATTCTTGAAGTGGCTCTGGCAGAATGCTTCAAAGCAGAAATCCAACCAGCTAAATCAGAAAACGGTCAAGCGGAGGTCAAGCGGAGGAGCTACCAACTGATATACTTGAAGGATAGAACGACTTCAAATACTGCGTGACAAACTCTGAAACTCAGAAAAAAGACTTTCTCTCCTTCCTTTGTAAAATCAATAGAATTTGATAAATACAATTTAAAAAAAAATAAAAAAAAATATGCTGTTTAGAAATATGTGATGGATGATTTAACTGGACTAATGCGATGAGTAATAACTCATGTGGCATAACTACTTTCCCTGATATCTCTCCATAACAGATCGGTTGGGGACTGTTTACATCCCCTTTTCACCCACAGTTCTGTTTCTTCTTGCGGTGCTCGTTTCTGGCACTCTTTTATCTGTGCATTTGGTAAGGTGTTGTAGGGTGTTGGCAACTGTTTGGTGTTGGGTGTTAGTACAGGGTACTCTGAAACCTGTGGCACCGGAAGATAGGCTGCCACTTTCAGCACCGCATCTGCGGCAGTGTTGCCAAGTGACACCTTGTCTGTGTTATTAGTGTGGGCGATGCATTTTACAACTACAGATGGTTGTAATAATGCATAAAGGAGTTTATCTAATAATGCAGCATGTTGTAGTCGAGATCCGTGAGCTCTCCTGAATCCCCTCCTCTTCCACCATGCAAGACCAGCATGCTCTGTGGTGGTGACGTACACTGAATCGGAATAGATGGGCACGTGACACCCTGGATGTACGTTATAATAGCGTATCCCAAAAGACTGAATAACAAAATCACAGAGCTCACTAGCCTGCATTTTGTAATTCAGTCTTTTGGGATTTTGGCCGTTTGTCCCTTGCACTGCCTATAATGTATACAGGGACACCCCCGCAACCCCTGCAACCCATAATACTGAACAGGAGGTGCAGGGGAAACCAGAGACCATTTGATTCACAACAGAAAGGAAGATGGGTTGGACTTTTTTACCCCTTTACCTTTCTTGTTGCAAAGCAATCGGGTTATGACCTCATGCATAACAGAAGATTGGTGGTGGGGACCCAGGATTGGTTCATTAAGGTAGGCTTGGCCTGCACCAATCACTGGTGCCTATTTTGCATTAAAAGAGGGTTGACCCCCTCTCTTAGGAGATCATCTGAAGACTTTGCAAGGAGTAACAAGAAGGACTCATTTGGAACCTGGCTGAAGGTATAGAGTGTTTTACAGCTTCCACCAATGAAGGAAGGGCAGGATTTCTAAGAGGGAAGCCAGATTCCTCCCCTAAACATCTCCCAGGGAACAGAGGAGATCCTGAATCCAGAGGACCCTCTAGCAGCTCCTGAACCGGTACCCAGCCAGCACACAGCATTCCCTGCTAAGCTGTGCAAACAAGCTTCCTAGGGGGGAAGTGCCCGAGAGTCTCTGAACCGAAAGAAGGACAAGGCTGTTGCCTGCTACACTCTCCTCAGCGTTGGGCTGTCTGCCTTAAAGGACGACACAAGCCCAGCGAAGAAGCTATGAGGAGTGCACCGTCAAGCATCAACCAGCGTCCACTTTTAAGGACATTTTCGAGGCAGTGGAGTCCCTCAAGCTGAAACAGACTGCACCGCTGACTCTTGTCACGCCACAGTCGCTCACGCCGGCCGAGATGCCTTGGCCAGTGCTTCCGACCCGTCAACCAGTACTGAGACAACGATTCCTGACCGGAGCCGCTGTGTAGGCCATCCTGCAGCCGTCCATCCAGCTTTGCTCGCCAAACTACCTGCCGCCTGATACCCGCAGCTGTCTCCCGTCTAGAACTCTGTCGCAGAAGCTGCAAAAAACCCTGAAACCGACTCAACGATGTCGAACCCCAAAACTTCTACAAGCACAAGGTACATTGTGGTTCTGTCCCCCTGGTCCTTCCCCGAAGGCCCTTAGTGACATTTTACAACCTAATGCTCCCTTGGTGCTGAACTATTGAGATTAATTACTTTACCAACTACCCTCATGTCAGTATCCAAAGTGCATCCCTTTTCCTTCTTGAAACTGTATGTCCTCTGTTTTCCTTTACAGGGTGGGTTGTATTTTGTAGTGTGCTAGAACTGTCTGTTGTGATAATAATAAAGTAGATATTTATATACAACCTTGACTGGACAGTGCCTTTTATCATTGGTAATAATTGTATTTTCGCTGTGTTGCAACTAACCAACGATCCACGACCTTTCAGAGATAAGCCTGCCGTTCCGTCCATGTTACCAAAATTGGACAAGGGGGTTTATAATTTACCTGTGTTTCCAATCTATTCAGATTCCTTCTGGTGTACTAGAGGTGTGGGGCTGATTGATGGTTTAGAAACCGATATTCATCCCTGGACCACTGGTGCCCCGGAAGTTGATTTGGCACAATACAGAAGTAGACTCTTAGCATATTTTGATTAATAATAATGTAATTAAATTGCCTGTAGCCAAATAACACGGAGTGATTTTGATAAAGTTTGAAATCAACAAAATCACTCCCAGTGTGAATAAAAATATAATCGTTTATAGTGAGTGGGTACTCCTAATTTCATTCCCAACCCCAAAACTCCCTACAGGGAAGGGGTGTCCTTATCTAAAAACGAAATTCCTAACTGTCCCCATTCCACAGACCTGCCCTTTAAGCAGAGGGGGGCTGAATGTAACTGACTGTCTGGGTTTTGGTGCTGGGGCAGAGAAGTGTCTTGCTAAATGAAATAAAGTGAAGTCCCTAATTGTGCACCTTCTTCAAGTCACGAAAGATCAATTAAATGAAATGTGCATCTTTCACTTCAAGAACAATTCCCTCCCTCTGAGCTCATTATATATTGCACATGTTAATAGACACCCTCCCTTTTTGTAGTTTTGGCTATTGGGTGCACGTAAGCCGAGACTATTTCATTACTGTACCGCTAGGAGGGAGCGGTCATGCAAGCTGGGACACACTGCTTGTGGCTGCTGTTTGGCTATTTTCCCGCCCACTGACTGATGATGGCTATGCAAATCCCTATGACGATTCACACCCACTACCTGCCTCTCATCAACCAATGCACATTTACTTATTCATTTATTTATTGTTTGCTTGTTAGGCGCTTATACATCAAGTAAAATACTGTTTCAAAGCACCCACAGGGCGAGGGGAGGGAACAAGGGAGTGAAATACATTACAAAACACAATATTTAATAAGAGCAATGGAGGGGAAAGCAGAAGAAAGCACAAACATACTATGCCTTGTGAGTATTCAGAACGTGCAAGTGCAGCTAGCGCATTATTCTACTGGGATCTCTTTGCGCTAGCTCTATCATGCAGCAACATCAAACTGTGTATTGCAAAGGGTGTGCAAGTGTTATTTCTAAGTCCTCTGAGAGTTAATGGATTCATTGCAATACTGAAGGAGCTCCAGATGTAATAAAAAATATTTCAACCATGTGGATTGTGTTTAGATAGGTATTTTCCAGGCACTGTCATCATATGCACGGGTACTTACACCAGGTGGTAATATTATGGCAGTGCCTGGCAAATGCCTATCCCATGCCTACACAAAAGCCAACTCTGTTGGCTCTGCTAATGCTTGTTTAGGACTGGTGCCCTGAGCCCAGGTTGCTCACTTGGGAGCCTGGATGATAGCACGTTCCCAGAAAAGGCATTTGGAGAGTCTCAGAGCGACGTCCGTTTTCTATGTCAGTTGGCTGGCGTCTCGAGCTTGTGGCCTGCCCCCCTGTGATCAGAAGCTGGCTGGGCTTGTTCTCAGTTTATGAACACTGGCAAAGTTTCATTTCCCCGCCTTTCGGGGACACCTGCTGCCTTCCCAGCCGCACACCGGGTAGTTTCATTTCCCGCTCGCGTGCACCTCCCACCCCGGAAGCATCCCCTCAGCCCTGCAGGCTGCCTCGGTCGGAAACACGATTTACCGTGTTTTCAGGGACGTAGATCAGGCACGCCATATTGCGAGTTGCAAATACTGGAGGGATTGACATTACATCTGCCGGGGGAGAGGGCAGACACGGATCGCAGAGATGGCGTGGGGCCAGCCTGCGGCCTAATGATGGGAAACGGAACGGACCCATCACTATGGCTATGACTCCCGGACCCAGGAAAGTCCCGCATCTGTTTTCAAGCCAAAAAGTCCTCGCAGCCCCTGCTTCACAAGACTTGCCACGGAAGCCAGCCAGAGCCTCACAGAATGTTTACAACATGTCTCTCTCTCGTCGTCTTCTTCTTCTTCTTCTTGCTGATAGATTTTATACATCAGCTGTGAATTTTGGATACCGAAGTACTCCATCTTCTCGGTTGAGTGTGTATTCGTGGGTTGGCATTCTTCATGGTCTATGTGGACTTGTCATAGCAGCGCTGGTTTCACAGGGTCTTCGCGGCTGCTGTCGAAAGGGTTTGCAACTTCTCGGGTTCAAATTGGTATATGTACCTTCCACTTTACAGACGTTTTTTGTTAGGATGAGTATTGTGACCAATGAAAGGAGTAGATTCCAACTTCAATTACCCGCCCAAAAGGGTTGCTTGCTTCTCACTATCAGACATGTTTACAATGTGAAAGGTTGGCCAGTCTTCTGTTCCCATAATGCTCTTTGATTTTATGCAAATAGCCAGGCTTGGGTACTATGAAGAGATACTGTGTTGCGTTACGTGGCCTGGGACCACACTGCTCGACCCCGCCCCTTTTCATCTGACAGCCACGTCCCCCACTGCCCCCCACGAGGAGGACAGGGTTCCACACGGACATTTTTTCCATTTCTAGCACTGACAGAGGGTCAGAGGGCGTGTGGCCAGGATGGCTGGGGGATAGGGCAGCAACGTTGAAATGGAAGGCACAGGGACAAATATGTGGCATTGCTGCACTGAGTGTTTGAGGAGGAGTCTCACGCTGCTAGAGTGCTGGTGCGCTGAGAGTGTATTTTTGGTGGAATGCCACACAGGTTGGCTCCTGCCCTGCCAAGGACTGGATCAGAACCCGAACCCTCCGATTAGAAGGCTCGCTGCCACCACTGCAAAGCCTTTCGACCCCTACCCATGGGCGTCACAGCGAAGGCCCTGTGAAACCAGCCCTACTGTGACAAGTCCACACTGACCAAGAAGAATCCTAACCCACGACTACACACTGAACCCGAGAAGATGGAGTAATGAGGTATAAGCCTCGTTATCCAAAAATCACCATTGATGGATAAAATCTGTCAGCAAGAAGAATTCAGACAACAGCTTGGCTCCTGTAGCACCCTACTGAAACCCTACTTGACTAGCAGTACACTGCTGGGATGATATAGCCCAGGCAAATTACTTCTGCAGGAGGCTTAAACTGTTAAGGTCTTGCAGCAGAGACAGGGCAGTGCTGGAAGTTGTTCACACTGCTGTAGTCTATAGCACTGACTGTTATTTGGGGGGGTCCATATGCACAGGGACCTACAGCACGAACATTGTACTGTACACGGAAGCTCAATCTGCAAGAATCCCATAGCACTGACACTGCTGGAGGACGCTCTCGTTGCTGAGGGCCTGCCGCGCTGACCGTGCACTACTAGGGGAAGGTCACACTGCTGGCACTTGGTGGTGTGTCAGGGCACTGCGGGAGGAAGCTCTCACTGATGGAGCCTTATAGCAGTGACTTGTCAATGCGAGAGTGACTTCCAACTACTTGATCCCTTCACCACTTACAGTGTAACGCTGGGGTTCTATAGCACTGACAAGGTTCTGCTGGGGAAGTCCACACTGCTGGTGTCCTGATGCGCACATGGGGCCCTTTTGGGTGAGTTCCCGGTATCCATGACAAGGCATGCTGGAGGAAGCTCATATTGCCACATCCTAGTTACAGCACTTGATAGGCCCCTCTTGGAAGGAGTTCAAACGACTGGCCCCCTGCCTCCCTGAAAGTGATTTGCTGGCCTCTCTGAAAGTGATTTTCTGGGTCCCTGTATCACAGGCAGATGAAGCACACTACACAAGAGGGTTAAAGCAGGGACAGGCAGTGCTGGATAAAGCCCTGATTCTTTAGCCATGATAGCACACTGCTGCAGGAGGCTCACACTGCTATGGTCCCACCGCATGCTCGGGGCACTATAGGGGCTCTAAAGCACTAGTTGCTCCCTTCGCCCCCTTGAACTAATCCAGAAAAGGACTGCAAGACTTATCCTTGGTCTCAAGCCCAGTGACCGCATTTATCCAGCCCTAAAATCTCTCCACTGGCACCCAAGATCACATTCAAGACCCTTTTCATCATTCACAAGGCTATCTGGGGCCTGGGACCTCTTTACATTCATCTTTCCCTGCCTTAATACCTCCCGGCCAGAGTCCTTCGGTCCTTTGGCTCCAACTCTCTGCAGGTCAAACGCTTCTCCAAGCAGAGAGAGGGAGGTAGATCCCTTTCCTCGGCTGGCTCCTCCCTCTGGAACAGCCTCCCTTCCACCCTCAGACTTGAGCCGGATCTTCTTGAGTTCCGGAAACTTGTCAAGACTTTCCTTTTCTCCTCTTCTTTCCCCTCTGCCCCTCCTGTGCTAACTCTCCCTCTGCCGCTGCGACCGGGGCCTGCTCCCTTCAGAGTCGTAGAGGGGCCAGACCACCCTCTACTAGTCCCCCCAGCATCCTCTGCCAGCACTTGCCTTCGGGCTCCGTTACCCGGACTAGCCCACCCTGTCTGTCCACCGCACTCATCGTCTCCTTCCCCCTTCCCCTTTTCCCCTGGCACTTGCCACCTTGGCCCACCCAGCACTTGCCCGCCACCCTACCCTGGGGGCCTCCCACTCTGCACTTCTCCCACTATGCCATACCCCCTTCCACTTACCACCTTGTGAAGCACTTGCACGGTAGGATTGTCACAAGGCCAATATAACCGTTTTTGTTGTTCTACTCCCCCCCCCCCCACCCATCTTGTCTTGTGGCACCTGGTTGGAAACACTTGTGTATAGGCGCCATACAAACGTCCAATAAATAAATAAAAAGGGTACTGTTGGAGGAAGCTCGCACTGCTGCTGTCCTTTATGCCTAGCACGGTACTGCTAGAACAAGCACACACTGGTAGAAAGTTATAAAACGGACAGGGCCCAGCTGGGGCTCTGTAGCAGTGATTGTGTATTTCTACAGGATGATCACACTCAACAGTGTACCTTTGGGAAGGCCCATGGCCTTTCTGGGGCACTGCTTGAGGAGGTTACCCTCTTTCACTCACTGACCCATCCACCACATTTTGTAGTATCATTTTTGGTCAATTATCTGCAAAGAGAGACTCATGGTTCATAATTAATGTTACCACGAGGGAGAAAAGGGGCATTCCCCCTGCCATACTAGTCCGTATTCTAATGTATGGTATCAATTATTAATATAAATACAATACACAGAGGAACGCTATAGTCTATTGAATCAAGTTAACAATAAGGCCAGAGTTAAGTATAACAACGGAGAATTGCTTAATAGGGGGCAGCAAACAATGATATGACACAAACTTCAGATAGTTTTTGTGGCATGTATTTCACATATATGTATACTAACCTCACAGTAAAGGTTCAGATTAATGAGATCTGAGAACAACAACATGTTTTAATGATGTGTTGGTGATTTCTTCATACAGAGGGAATAAAACAAGACAATATTTTTGGATATAACACAAAGTTTGTGTCATATCATTGTTTGCTGGCCTCTATTAAGCGATTCTGAGTTGTTTTACTTGACCCTGTCCCAATTGTTAACTTTACATGCAAAGGGCCTTGATTGACAGGTTCTGAAAAAAGGCAGGCCTGCCCACCCCCCATTTTGATAGATGTATGATAGATGTTTGAGGACAGCCCGTAGGGGTACTGTGTGGTAGTCTCCACCACCGATAGTACAAGAAAATGGAGAATGTAAATGTATCGTTCTCCGAAGAACACTTTCAGAAATTGATCAGCAGCTCTTCCACAGTACTAGCCGACTCGGAGACTCCTAATCAGCAGTGGTCAGATCATGACCTAGACATTCTACTACAAAAAAGAAAAAGATAACGCGCACTGAACTACACAGAATATTCATGTTGTAATATTTAAAGGCAGGTATTGTTCAAGAGGGGCTAAAAGGGAGAGTTATTATAGATATGATAGTTTATTTATATAGCGCCTATACACAATGTGTTTCAAAACACTTCAAGGCAAGGAAGGGAAGAAGGGAAAATACAACGACATTCTTACAGGCCATGAACAGTAAGGATGTGAAATTAACTATCGTACTCGGCCTGACGACATTTCAGATAGTGCAAGAGCTAAGACATAGATAATGAAGGAAGCAGGAGAGTGGGAAGGAAATGGAAACAGACGGGTGACTACCATACTAGGCCTGACAACCTTTCTGGTAGAGCCAGAGAAATACAAAAGGTGAGGGAGAGGGGTGCAGGAAGGGAGGGGAGGAACAAAAAAAGTGACTATCGTACTGGGCCTGACGACATTTCAGATAGTGCTGGAGGGGGGGGGGCAACAGTAAGGGGACAGGGGAGCGACAGATGAGGTTGCTATCATAGTAGTTACAGGGACAATTCTGATAGAGTAAGTGCATAGAAGAAAGTAAGGGGAGGAGGGGAGGAGATGGGAAAAGGGAGAGGGGAGGGGAGGAGAGAACAGAGAGTAAGCAGTCAAAAAAGAGCGGAGAAGCAAGAGAGGAGAGCGAATACAATTGCAGAGGTCACTAGTAACACATAATGTTGTAAGCCAGGATACAAGATGAAGATGGAACAGCATGATTCAGGGCCACCATGAGTACAAGATGCAAAGGAAGTCCAGCATGAGAGTTGAGAAAGATAACCCAAAATGTAAAGTACAATTGAGTAGAATAAGTGCAGTAGTGTCTGGATAATCTTAATCATTGAAACAGTAAAAGAAGAGATGAAAAAACAGGAAGAATTACAAGTGCTTGTACAAAAATACACGAAAATTCAGTGATAGCAGATCCAAAAGTGGAAATTGGTGGCTCACACAAGGAGTCATTACAAATGATACATATTTGAATTATATTCTTCTGGTAGATCTAAATGTCCAGCGACACCTTAGAAAGACGCATCTGCGCAGTGATGTTGTGAGCAAGCAGAAAAGAGGCCCGTGCTATAGAAGGTATTACATGGGGGAAGGCAGCTAAGTGACACATACACAAAACACTTGGGTTTTCTCTATCTTTTTATTTGGATAGAGAGGATGAAGGCGTGGCACCCAATAAGATAGAGGCTGAACACACAGCAATTGTTGCTCCTACGTCCTGATGAAGTTGTCTGAAACTTAAGGGACTTCATTGTTACATCCAATCATGAGATGGAAACACGTAGTGCCGACATATTTGTTTGATATTCATTTTGGGTGTCTTATTGACATCAGGAAGGGATACACCCCTGGGTCACAGACTACAAGAGTCCTGTGATAGTGTGGAACATTATAAGACAGTTTAAGGAATGTGAGCACAGAGACCACAAATGGTCTTATTCTGTATATACAAAGTAGGCTGTGTGAAGGGGAGTACCCTTCCACTCTTTGCTTTTGTAATGTAAGAAACATTGGGCCTCATTACGAGTTCGGAGGTAGCCGTGCCGGTTTTACCGGGATTTACTGGCTCCGGACTTGCCAGAATCACTGGGGCATTACAGCCCCGTGGCCCGGTAATTCTAGAGCCAGCATTCCGTTACTCCCCATTCCCATGAATTCCCATAGGACTCCATGGGAATGGGGGCAGCGGAAACACCGGCACCATGCTGTAATGGTGCCGGTGTTTCCACGCACGTGTGCAGCCGGTGGCGTTACGACCGCCAGGTCACACAGCCACATAATTCAGAGTTAGCCGGTCCGGAGAAACGGTGCCAGTGCGGTTTTACCGGCACCGTTAAATCCGGACCGGCTAACTCGTAATGAGGCCCATTGTATTTTGGGTGCGTTTTTCACATATATGAATACTAACCTCACAGAATGATGCAATAAAGGCTCATATTCATGAGATCTGCTGTTAAAACAAAAACACGTTTTAATGTGTTGAAGATTTTTTGATACAGAGGAAAAAAATAAGACGTATGTATTTTGTAATGAAGTTTGCGTCATATCATTGTTTGCTGACCCCTATTAAGCGATTATGAGTTGTTTTACTCAACCCTGTCCTTATTTTTAACTTTATATGCAAATGGCCTGGGATAACTGGGATAACCGGGTATGAACAAAGGCAGGCCTGCCCTTGCCCTCTTTTTTGATAGGTCTATTAAAACATACATGAGTTAATTGTTTTGTACAGTACACTCTTGTAAGAACCACATTTAGATGGCCCTAGTGGTGGCAGCAAAGGAAACAAAAGGCACAGTGATAAAAAGTGATGTGCCCAGGAGCAAACACTTGTTCACGATGGGGAGTCAATGGATTTGATCCCAGGTTTCCTGGTTCTGCAGTTTCCATTATAGTCAAGAGAATACATCTTCCCACCCCATATTTAGTTTTAAGTCACCAAGCAATGCTTTGTGGCCACAGGCGAACTAGCACTGTTCAATTCAACGGACTTGCAAAGCATCAAACCACCAGATGGTAAACCCACCTGACAATACATTAGAAACCTGCATAGAAACAGGTGGAGCAAAATAAGAAGGATTGCCTTCAAAATGGCAAAGCGATTCCACAGCAATCCAACAGAGTAACCGGATTAAATGCTTCCAGGTCATTGTCCCCAGTACAATATCAAATGCAAGGAAGGGACCCTACTAGGGAACTCTAATGATTTACCGTATTCGAGAAGCTGTCTTAATAAACTGAATAGCACTGGCTGAATATGCCTCCTCATCTCACCCAGGGTAACATTTATTGTGCAAAATTACACACCTACACATATCATTTAGTGATTGGTGTGCTGTGGTTAGATATACAAATCGGCCTTGGAAACACATCCCATTTATCACAACACTTTAGGACCGATCTGACGCCTCCCTTTTGCAGAAGTATTGCCCACCTGACAGGACTGGCTGGCACCCCTGCCATCACACAACCTTCGTCCTCCGCTGCATCCCTTCCACTCTTGTATCTGTCACATCGGTTCCCATCTTTCATATCCTCTTATCTTCCCCCTCGCTTATTTTCTTCCCTCCCTTAGGCTAAGGTTTGGATATTCGCGGTGTGGGCACCGTACGCCACTCGATAGACAGGCCTAGGCACAGTGAAACTACTACGCTTGCAATTTGGTGCAGTATTAAAACGTATTAAATGAACATAGCATATGGAACACCATATTGCTTAAATGGCAGGAAAAGAACTTGGGGGAGGCGATTTCCCATTAATATGTTCTGGGAAAATGATATGGGGCTCACGGGAAATTGGCTCACTTTAGCAATTTTCTCAATGCCGAAAATAGCCATAATGACAGTGATATCAAACCACGAACAATACCCAAGCAAAACACACATTTGTTGGCATTCCCATGCAGTGCTTTTGGCCCATGGAATCCCTTGCTTACGGTCGAATGGGGGAAGCAAAGTTTAAGTCCTAATTCCCCAGGTTTTCCCGCCCCCAGTGGTTTCTCCCTCCCCTATCAATGAAGGTAACATAGTCGGGTGGGTTGAGGCCTACTGCAGAGATGTGTTGGGCCTCCAGTCAACACGTTGGGATTTCGGTGAGACAACACAGTGTTTCATCCTTTGGGGCAATGGAATCTTTAGCGTGTCCACCAACAATGACCCCTGTTCACGAAACAGAGACGGTAAGAATTAAGAGCCTAATCAAAACGGGAACACACCCTTTTAATTTATTTATTTATTTTATTTATTGACTTGTAATGCGCCGTAAGCCCGCAGGCATCAGGGCGCAACAATAAGACAAGGACAAATGCTGGGAGGTAACCAGCTTACGTACAGAACGGGACACGGGACACTTGGCGTGCCAAGACAGAGATGGACAGTTACTACACTAAAGTTCTGTTTTCATTTAAACAGGAAGGTTTTCAGTGTTTTTATGAATTTTAAATGATTAGGTTCAAGTCTCAGACTCAGCGGAATTTTATTCCAACTGACGGCAGACCGGTTGGGAAAGGCTTTGCCTAAGCCGTTCGCTTTTTTATGGGGGTTCACTACAATGAGTCCTTGAGCCTCAGACCTTAATGAACGAGTTGGGGTATAGCAAACAATTTTGGACTTCAGATAAGATGGATTCTTTCCATACATACCCTTATGGGTGAGTGTCAAGGGCTTAAACATGACAGGGTCCTCAACCCTAAGCCAGTGTAGCTCTCTTCTGGCTTCACTGATGTGATCTGTCCTCGCTTTTTGCTTGATTATCCGAACCGCATGGTTTTGGATGCGTTGGTATTTTATCAAGTATTGTTTGCTTGCACCCAATAATGGTGCATTGCCATAATCCAGGCGAGGAAGTATGGTGGCTCTAGCTATAGTGGCACAGTGGGTTTCGTTGAGTAGGGGTCTAATCGCTTTCAACAGCCTCAAATAATATGAGAAGTTTTTACTGACATATGAGGCTTGGGCCTCTGAGCACATGGAGGTTTCTAAGGTCATGCCCAAGGTTTTGACCCTGCCCACTACCTTGATGGAGGAGTCTTTTATCAAGAATGAGTCATTGGGCCTCATTACGAGGTTGGAGGTAGTCATGGCGCTATTAGCTCCATGACTACCTGCAATACAGGTACTGTGTCCGGTCTCGTTCAATAGAGACTTACCGGTCTATTCCGACCTTTGCGGGACCAGTAAGTCCCCATTGAAAAAGCCATTCCCCATTCCCATTTCAGCCCTCATAGGGCTCAATGGGAAGGTGCTAATAACGGTACCGCAAATTGCGGTACCGTTATTAGCTCTGAAGTCCCTTACGGGTCCCTTCCATAACGCCTGGTAAAACCAGGCGTTAAGGAAGGGACCAGCTAAGGGACCTCGTAGTAGGGTGGTAAGGGATTACCGGCACCAGTGCCCTTATCGGTGCCGGTAATCCCTTACCGCCCACCTCGTAATGAGGCCCATAGTCCGATGGTAATTTCGCCCTAGCTTGGTTGGAGCCGAAGACCATCAACTCGGTCTTTGATACGTTCAGGCACGTAGGTAGAGATTAAAAAGAAGGGGTGAGAGGCTAGCTCCCTGAGGGACACCACAGAAGAAGTTAGACTCATGTGAAAATATGTCACCCCAGTGTACTCTAGATATTCTATCAGCAAGGAAAGACGTTAAGCAGCCGATAGCCTCTTTAGAGCAGTTAGCGATTTTCTCCAGGGTCTGCTGCAGTAACTAATGGTCTAGCAGATCGAAGGCTGCACTGAGGTCAAGTAGGATTAGTATACCTCCCTTGGCTTTGTCAATGATGCCCAGCATTTTTGTTTGTAAATCAGGCAAGGCTGTTTCCATACTATGAGCAGTACGAAAGCCTGACTGTTGGTAATGAAGTATCTCATTAGTCTCAACATATGCTTGTAGTTGTGCTGTGACAATCTTGTCCATTACTAACAACATGCACAGATCTTAACTGTCACAACCTAGTATCCATGAGAGATAGTCCTCATTGTTCACGAGAAAATACAGAAAGACGGATCCGGCTGGGACTGGGTGGTAAACTACTGCCACATGCATATGTGTAGAAAAATTGGGGTGCAATTATGGTGAGATCTTTCCATGAGCAATGTTGGGCCACAGTAGCCTTTGCCTTGCTAAGCCACACAATAATATGTTATGTTAATTGTTTTTGTATAGCACACGCTCGCCGAAGCATCTTGGCGCTAGGAAGAAACTAGAGGGACCAGAAAGGCAAAACAAATACCCTGAAGAAAATCTAGAACAGATAGGTTTTTAACAGCTGACGAAAGATCAAGAGATTGTCTGTAGCTCTCAGCTGCACTGGCAGAGAGTTCCACAATTTGGCGGCCACCACTGAAAAGGAGCGACCCCCCCACCCGCTCGAACTGATAACGGGGAACCACCAGAAGGCAAGAGCCCTTAGACTGCAGATCGGAGGCAGGTGTATAGATTTGAAACTTATCTTGTAGATATTTGGTGCCTGAGCCATAAAAAAGCCTAGTGTACAATCACCAGTGATTTAAAACGAACTTGCTGTGAAGCGACTACTAAATTAAAACACTCACAAGGCCGATAAATTTGGTAATCACGATAAACTACTACTCACCTTGGTCAGCTGGCATCATTCCTTCATTGAGACCAATTTCTCAGAAATATGTTATAGTAATAGTTTGTAAAATCATGATAAGGACGATAATGATTTGGTATTTACATAGCACATTTGCCAAAGTGTTGTACATAGATCACATTCACATACAATTATCTCCTAACCAGAGTTGTCTTTTATACTGCACCAGTCACTCCCATAGGGGTGCAACAGGGATGTGGCTTGTCCAGAGAGTTCTGTATTGAACAACACCCTGGCAGGTGTATCCAGATTCTAGCCTGCACAGAAATGGAAAAGGCGATCCGAGGTCAGGGAGGAGGCAGGGGGGCAGAGTACAACAAATAGGAGCGATTTGTACAGGTAAGAGAGGGGGTGGCAGGTTGGGGTGGAGTTTGCGATAGTCTGCACGCCTCTAGCGCTAGTGAGGAGTTTATCAAAGCATGTAGGTGATCAACAAAAGGGCTTAGCCGCAATGCTCATGAGATCAAGCGCATACCGTGGCAGAGCAGGCCCGAGTGGCGCTCCAGGGTACCCGTGTGTATGGTGGCTCGCGCGTCCATTGTGTGACACAGTAACCTGTCAGATCCTGAGGCAGAAGCATCCAGAGTTGCCTGCCCAGCAGTCAGGAGGGCCAGAGTCTCCAAAGAGGACTGCGTGCAAGGTGAATGCAGAGGACACAAAAGGAAGGCGGCATGTGGACCATCTTTCAGAGTGTCATACCTGAAACATAGCTCCTTTCTTGAGCCATGACAGATTTCACATGTTTTCTCATCCTGTGTTTCTAGGCTCACATAATTTTGATTTTGTATACAATTTGGAAGGCTATTGTTCACGTCACACATGTAGGCCTACAAGTAATGGACTTTCTGAGCGATGCAAGCTGGGACTGGTGGAGTGTGTCACACATAATACGGGACATCCTCAAAAAACTGCAGAGTGACATGCCTGACTCCTGCAACCAATGTTTATATTTCAGTCTTTACTGATTTGAATTCTGTGGTTTGTAGTTTTTGGGATATTTTCTATATAGGTTTGGACCTATGCAGCCTCAGGCGCAAAGGTCTGTTGGCTAAAAAAGAAAACCTACATTCCTCTGCATAGTGTCTGTGATATGTTCCCTCGCACTATGCCAAGTATAAGTTGTATAAAAAGCATTGTTTGTTTCTTTGCATTATTGTACCCAGGCTTTACACTAATTCCCTTACAAATGCATAACTGTGCCATCTGCAGTTCATGGTAAATATCACAACTAAAACATTAGTGTGCGCAGCAATTTGATAATCCAAAAATCTAAATATCCAGACAAAAATAATCTGCTTTGTTTTTGTGCCTGTGCCCCAAAGTGCCTGCGGTTATAACTACCAAACTGCACCAACACTGATTGTGCAACACAGATCTAAACTTTGAACGGAAAATACACAAGCACCTCTCGTTAATCATTCCCTAGTGTGTGGATATGCTGAAGATTAGCTTGAATGGTTAATCATAAATGTGCAGAC
Organism: Ambystoma mexicanum; assembly: GCF_040938575.1. NCBI lineage: Eukaryota > Metazoa > Chordata > Amphibia > Caudata > Ambystomatidae > Ambystoma > Ambystoma mexicanum. The sequence continues at coordinate 728,474,721 of NC_090925.1, forward strand.
ACCAGACCGCAGCCATGTTTCTACTGCGAATAGACTCCATACATTGGAGCAATAGTGGATTTATAGACCGGCCAGCCACACGTCAGGTCTTAATGAAAAGAATTGGTAGCTCATTTTCTTCCGTGGTTATTAACCATTGGGTGTTCCTTCCACATTCTTGATGTTAATCCTTTTCTTCAATATATTCATGATTGTAATCCCTTTCCAACCCTGTCTGTAAGTATGTAGCATTCGCAACTGCAATATGGCAAAAATGGCATCCCCCCACGTCCTGAAGCGTGGGATTGAACGACAGCCCCATTTTTACTCCTACCATGGCAAGTAGCAGGGTCTATAGCCTTAGATTGCCACTTGTGTTTCAATCATTGTAATGTTGAACAGCAAATTGATGCAAGACGCTCACAGTGTTCTGAGTTTTCAGTGCGCAACATATTTTGTCGGAATGGTTGCTCTGAACACTACAGTCACTCTCTATCTGCCGCTAGTTCATGACCACGTCTGCTGGGTTGGCCCTGCTCAGTTTTCCGAGCATGGAGTTTTGAAGTCTACTTTTCAGTTGGTTGTGCGCATGCTCTTGAGTATTTTTTCTATTTTCTCTCTATACAGAAAGGTCTCTTGCCGTGACAGTCAAATGTAGGCTAATGCACAGCTGTTCACACAGATGAGAATGTTCCCTTGCAACAGTTTGGGCACCTCAACCTCTTCATTTTTACAATTACTCATGCTATGGTTAAAAAATAACGACCGGGTGCTCGCTAAATTTGTATTACTCTTCTCAGATTAAAGCCACCCCTGAGAACCAGGAGAATTAGAAGGCTCTTAATTACAAACAAATAAAAGTAATCAATTGAATTGTCACCCCTCATATTTTCTGGATGTGGGTGTGTACTCTTATTATAAATATTCAAGAACTACATGCAAATCCTAATTCAGAGAGGCTTAAATGCATGCATATGTATTGACTATATCAGAGGACCACTGTGAATTAACTGAATGTAGTGACCAGTGTTGCTGAGCCTGAAGAAAGATTGGCAGTTAATCAACAGAATTGACAGGTGGTACCGGATGGACCATATTGTTTATAGATTGGCTGTATGACATTTATGTAATATTGCTTCAACAAGAGGCCCATGAATTCATTGATTTGTTTTGTTTAGATTTCGTCATTTAGGGCCTCATCAGGAGTTGGACTACCGCCCAACTGTATTTGTGTTACCGCCCACCTGTCCGGTGCTATTAGCGTTGGATCAAGGGTTGGCCAGTAATGTCCAAAGTCAGCATTTTTGTCTGCGCATTTACCTCAGTTTAGAGATGGGCGTAAATGCTGCCATACTCGTGTTTGGGAGGACCCTTAAATGTGGCAGTAATAGCATTACTGCTGCTTTTAAGGGCTGCCGCCCAACTCGTGATGAGGCCCTTAGTCTTTTGTCCAACTGTTGTTTTATTGTCCTTGTGTATGTTCACATGATGGTTAATTGTGCTCCATGATATTACTCTTTGATTTTTTTAAAATTGTGCATATTGTACAAATTATGTTTTTTTGTTTCTTGATAGTTTCTTAGTGTCTTTGAAAAAGTGTCTGTTATGGATGAGTAGTGTCTAGTATTGGTTTCATGGAAATGGGTGTTCATTTTGTTCCAAAAAATGTTGCAACTTTGGGAAGTTCACTTTCTAGTACTGGTAACAAAAGAAGGGCAGGGGCCCAGTGGAATATTTATTGTGAAGGTGTAAGGAAGGCATGGTATCAAACAGTAAGACAGTCACAAGTGATCACAGTTCAAGGGTGTTTATTGAAATTCAAAAAGGGTTTGAAAAACACCTATCTAATCCTAAATCTAAAGATGGGAGCAAGCTACGACCATCAAATAATTATAATGCAGTCGTAGTGGTGTCTTGTCAAAATAAAAGGGCCTATACTAATAAACCTATTGCCAATCCTTACTTCTAAATACAAATACTGTGGGAAACAATGTTATGCAAAAGAAAAGTGTTCAAGAAATGATATGTCAGGATATTCAAGCCGTTGGCTTCCCTTTCCCACGTTTTCAGCAAGGGACAAGGCAGCACACTCGAGTTTAGCACAGTCTCTGGCTTCTATAGCACGAGGATGCAGTTCAAATCTCAGTATCAGGGCCTTCTGTGCCAAAGTCTCTTGTCATTCAAAGTCCCTTACTTCAGAGGGCCTGATGCAACAAACAAACATTCAAAAGTTCCTTTCTGTTCAAGATTCTCATATACAACTTCTTGGGTGATTTTCGATTCACCCCGGATCCCCCTCTGCTGGGCTCAGACCCCTTTTTACACACAAAACTTTCTCGGGTGATTCACTGTTCACCCCGGATCCCCCTCTGCTGGGTTCAAACCCACTTTAACAACAAGCTTTCAATTGATATCCATCTACCCGGCTCGGACCCACTTGCTCTACTTTTTCCAAACTTTCTTTACTTAAGACTTTCGATTGTGTGCAGGATTTTGCTGAACCCGCCGGAGGACCACGTCGATTCAGTTACTCACTCTTTTCTTGATGTGCTTTCGCTCTTACATTCACTTAGCCAATTCTTAGCTGGATACCTTGCAGAGACTTTCGATTGAGCACACACACACTGCTGGACCACACTGTCAAAGGTATTGTATCTTGGTTTCAAAGTTCAATCACTCATCAGCAGTTTAACTTCACTTGCATTTCTTATCACACATGTTTTTAACAATGTTTGTTCCAGCACTCACCATACAATGTTGATACTTGCAACCTTGGCTTCAACACCGACCATTCTTTTATCGGTCTCCTCAACTCACCGGCTGTGTTAATTTGCTGCTTTGAACCTGTAGCCAAGGACGGTACCACAGAGGCTTGTGATTCTCCCTGCCTTGCTTACTGATGCGGGAGGGCCACGGGTATCTCCGACACACAATGCAGGATTCTTCAGCCTCGTTTCCTGGTCTTACGCTTTCTATCTTCGAGGCCTCTGGAAAGTAACGGTTCCTTGTGGAAAAGGTCAAGGGAATTTCCCTCTTTGCGATCCCCTTCGGTCTTGCCGTCTTTGCTCTTGTGTTAAACTGCCATCTTGGAACTGCTGTTTCCTCGAGTGTTCTGCCTCGCTCAGAGTGTGCTCTTGTGCTCCGCCTTTTATCCGTTTGGGGAAGTGTAATGGAAGTCAGGTGTGTGTGATGATCAGTATTTGCCTAACCTTGCCTGACCATTGCATTGGGACACGTCAGGTATACGGTTCAGGTGTTAGTCCGTTTTCTCTCATACCGGGCTGTCTGTGAGAAAGTGTTCCTGTTGTGAAAGGGGGGGGGGTAAAGTTCCTATGTATCCTACTTGGTAGGATAGGGAAAAGGTATTAAAGGGAAGGGGGTACCGCGTCTCACCATCCGGTGTCCCACTGCCCGAAGACCCCTCACCCTAGTGATCCTCCCACACTGGTCCACCCCCAGGAACTGGATCCAAAAGCGATGGCCGTGTCCTGGCCACCTGGATGACAGATCTCTGGGGACCAGTGGGTGAGACACCTTCAGGTTTCTTGCATTCCCTTCCCCTATGTGAGGTGGATATACTTGTTCTTTGTCTAGGTTCTTCAATTTGAAAAACTTGGATAGAACAAGAACGAGATATATTCAAGGACTCTTGCATATTCCATGGGTTTCTTTCCCTCTATGCTGGCAGAGGCGAGGTGTTTCTGTTTGTCTCTCGAATGTATCCCATAAACTGGCCTCGAGGGGGTAACCCTGGATATATTTGCTCTTTATGTTTTGTGGAAGGTTCTTGGTAAGTGGTAGGCTCATGGTGTTCTGTCTCCGTCCAATCCCACATTGGAGAGGTATGGGAGTAATAGTTGGAGTAGGAGTAGTCTTGTGGTATACATTCCCTATGGGGAGTTGGAGGCTCCTGCAAAAGAGTGGAAAATGCAGGTAAGTCCCTTCCCACAATGACTTCTTCGGGAGTCCAGGAATGATGGCCGATGATTTCAAATATGACTCACCCCTGATGTTAATGTACACAGGTATCTTAGGGTATATTTCGTTATCCCCGCTTACACATGTAAGTCTAACTACGGCGGCATCCTCGAGGTCGGTTGTTGTAACCAAATCGGCCCTTATGGTGGTTTGTTTACTACCAGAGTCAATTAATGCTTTAACTTGTTTCGCATTATCAAAGTCTTTTCATGTGTGATCTTTGCAGAGGACTGATATAAACATATCCTGAAGGTTTCTAGATCATCTTGCGGTTCCTCCCACTCTTCCCCTTTTAGGCAGCCTATTTCCAAGGGTTATTCTTTTCAAATTTTTGCACAGTTTCTGGCCAAGTGGCCAGTTTCTCCTCATGAAAAACAAATAGGGGGAGATGTCTTGCTTCCCTTAGGTTCTTCTCTTTTACTTTCCTCTCTACCACTAGGGTCAGGTCTTTTAACTTCCATTCTTTCTTTCAGTATCCATTCCTTGGTTTTATAGGATCCTCCTCCCCTATCTAATCCTTGGGTTTGGGGCCTTGTGAGTAAGTTTGCAATCATTCTGCTCCTCACTGCAGTGTACCGAGTAGAAGTGTTTGGCTGCATCCAAGTGGTTTTGGGCCGTCTCAATGGCCATGGCTAGGGTAGGTCTATTAAGCTGTAGTACTTCCTTTTGCAAAAAGGGCGGTAAAGAGTTGGTGAATTGTCCTAACGTAATCATTTCTACCAATACATTCATTGTTTTGTTGTTAATCCAAAGAGCGATCATGTTTTTAATTTATTCTCCCAATTCAAGGGGGGTTTCCCAGGGGTTTAGTCTAATGGCCCTTAATTTTTGCCGATAGAAGTTACAGGTTTCGCCTACCATTTTTAAAAGCCCCTCTTTTATGGATATGAAGTTAGCTCCCTGGGCAAGATTAAGTAACCAGTAGGCGGTCTGTAGCTCACCTTTCGGCAGAGGGCCTAGATAAAAAATTTTTAGATTTTCTTCCCATCCCAATTCCTTGGCTAATCGTTCAAAATTCAGAAAGAAATTCCCTATATCTTCGCCCTCTTGGTATGGCTGGAGTATCCCTTGAGGTAGCGGAGGTCTTGCCTGTACCTCAACTAATTTTGTTCAATTCTCTTGAAGCCTAGCTTCAGCCTGAATCTGATGGATGGCCAGCTGGGCCATGACGGCTGCCAGGTCGGCCACTTCTTCTGACGGGTTAAGGGTTCCTTCTGTAGTTTTTTATGAATCAGAAAAGAAACCGGTTTCAACTCCCTCTGATAGAGTTTCGAATTCATCAGACTTCTCCAAGTCTGATTCAGCCAAAGGGGGAGATTGGAGATTTAGATAGCTCGGGCCAGGGACAGAAGTTAATTTGGTACTGGGAAAAAAGTACAGGATAAGGGGGATTCAAAGTGCTAGGTTTAATGAAGGTGTATGCTGTTCATATTTTTAAGATTATTCAATCCCACTGTTGGATGTTATAGTGGGACAGTGGAAGGGTATCTAATAACAACTGGGTTTTAAAAACCAAATCCTGTTGACCAGTTTGGACGTGCATCTGGGAGAGCAAAACCTCTTTTAGAGTGGATTCACGGTCAGAGTCAAGGAGCTCAATGATTCTATTTTCCCCTTCTGGTGGTACAACGATTATCAGCATGGATTTTCAATTTTTATCAATTGAATCATATCCCACCTTTGACACCACATGCAAGGAAGGCATGGCATCAAACAGTAAGATAGACACAAGTGATCACAGTTCAAGGGTGTTTATTGAACTTCAATCAGGTTTGAAAAACGCCTATCTAATCCTAAATCTAAAGATGGGAGCAAGCTGCGACTGTCAAATAATAATAACGCAGTCCTAGTAGCGTCTTGTCAAAATAAAAGGGCCTATACTAATAAACCTATTGCCAATCCTTACTTCTAAGTACAAATAGAGTAGGAAATAATGTTATGCAAAAGAAAAGTGTTCAAGAAATGATATGTCAGGATATTCAAGCCGTTGGCTTCCCTTCCCCGCGTTTCCAGCACAGCACAAGACGGCACACTCGAGCTTAGCACAGTATCTGGTTCTATAGCACAATGGTGCAGTTCAAATCTCAGTATCAGGGCATTCTGTGCCAAAGTCTCTTGTCATTCAAAGTCTCTTACTTCAGAAGGCCTGATGCATCAAACAAACATTCAAAAGTTCCTTTCTCTTCAAGATTCTCATATATAACTTCTTGGGTGATTTTCGTTTCTCCCCGGATACTCCTGCGCCGGGCTCAGACCCCTTTTAACACACAAAACTTTCTTGGGTGATTCACTGTTCACTGCGGATCCCCCTCTGCCGGGTTCTGACCCACTTTAACAACAAGCTTTCAATTGATCTCCCTCTTCCGGGCTCAGAGCAAGTTGCTCTACTTTTTCCAAACTTTCTTTACTTCAGAAATGGAAGACTTTCAATTGTTCGCAGGATTTTGCTCAACCCGCCGCAGGAACACTTTGATTCACAGTTAGTCGCCCTTTTCTTGATGTGGTTTCGCTCTTACTTTCACTTAGCCAATTCTCAGCTGGATACCTTACAGAGACTTTCGATTGAGCACACACGCAGTGCTGGAACACTCTGTCAAAGGTATCGTATCTCGGTTTCAAAGTTCAATCACTCATCAGCAGTTTAACTTCACCTGCATTTCTTATCACAAACGTTTTTAACAATGTTCGTTCCAGCACTTGCCATACAATGTTGATGCTTGCAACCTTGGCTTCAACACCGACCGGTCTTGTATCGGTCTCTCCAACTCACCGGCTGTGTTAATTTGCTGCTTTGTACTTGGAGCCAAGGACAGTACCACAGGGACTTGTGATTCTCCCCGACTTGATTACTGACGCGGGAGGGCCCCAGGTATCTCCGACACACAATGCAGTATTCTTTAGCCTAGTTTCCGGGTCTTACGCTTTCTATCTTCGAGTAGTAGAAAGTAACGGTTCCTTGTCAAAAAGGCCAAGGGAATTTCCCTCCTTGTGATCCCCTTCGGTCTTGCCGTCTTTCCTCTCGTGTTCAACTGCCATCTTGGAATTGCTGTTTCCTTGTGTGTTCTGCCTCACTCAGTGTGCTCTCGTGCTCCGCCTTTTATCACTGTGGCGAAGTGTAATGGAAGTCAGGTGTGTGTGATGATCAGTAATTGCCTGACCTTGCCTGATCACTGTATTGGGACACGTCAGGTATACGGCTTGGGTGTTAGCCTGTTTTCTCCCATAGCTGGCTGTCTGTGAGAAAGTGTTTGTGCTGTGAAAAAGGGGGGGGGGGCAAAGTTCCTACATATCCTACGCAGGATGGGGAAAAGATGTTAAAGGGAAGATTTTACTGCGTCTCATCATCTGGTGTCCCAATCTCACCCCCACTCCCCGAAGACCCCTCACCCAGGTGATCTTCCCACAGTGGTCCACCCCCAGGAACTGGATCCAAAAGCGATAGCCGTGTCCTGGCAACTTGGATGACAGAGCCCCGGGGACTAGTGGGTGAGACACATTCTGGTTTCTCACAGTAGGGGTGGGAATGAAGATCCCAGTACACGTTTTAAGGGATTCAGTCCATTGTGGAATTTGGTGACAAATTTCGTTTGGAGATAATGACCCAACGGTCCTGATATAATGGGCAGTAATAGCTCATCAATGCAAGTTAAAATCTTGAGCGAAGAAAGGGACATTACTATGGGCAGTATCACTGTTATCGGCCAGTACGTCCCGCTTCCAGTTCTTTATCGCTATTAGCTTTCTGGTGTTGCAGTCATAGGGTTTCCGAACCCTTGTCCTTCGGCTAATCTGGATGCAGGATTCCTGGGGTCTCATACCTCTCGACTAACAATAGCATCAGGGCTTGTGGGCAGTTGGTCATGAAAACCTGGGAGAATTATAGAGGGGTACCTCGGATGGGATGAGTGAAACTTGAACTTCTCTGTCCTCACCGCACAGACCTGCTTGTAAGCTCCTCGACCACACCTTGTTACTACTCTTACCCTGGCTGGGCTTACCTGGCCCACCAGAACCTACTTACTTTGCTTGACTAGGGCCTGTTTTTTTTTCTCCCTTCTCAATCATCTCCATTTTCCTCCCACATTCTCTGTTCCACTCTCTTCCATTCCCGTGATCCGATGTCAATGCCTCTTTCTTAGCCCTGGATTCGCTCTCCTTTTCCTGAAACTGTCTTTGTCGTCTCACCACTTTCTCTACTCACATCTCTTTCTCTGTTGTTTCAAAATTCTTCCTTCCTGTTACCTTCTCCTCCAACTCTCAACTTCGCCCACTCCTGCCTCCTTCACTACCACAGCATCTGAATGTGCAGGCCCACCTGCTTATGTTATCGCCTCATTTTCCACTTACCTTTTGATGTTACCAACTCCTTCCTTTCACCACCTTCTCCTGGTGTTACTACCACTTTCAACTCCTCACCATCTCTTCCTGATGGTACTACATCCTTCAACACTTCAACTCCTTCTGATGTTATGACCTTATTCTACACTTCACCACATTCTCCTTATCTTGAAACTTCCTTCAACACTTTTTCCATCGCCTCCTGATATTACACCCTCCTTCAATACGTCACCACCTCTTTCTGATGTTTTACTTTCTTTGGATCCTGGCCACTTACTTCTGATTTTCCTACCCACTTCAACAACTCACCGCCTCATCTTAATGTTGCTACCTCCTTCAATACTTTACTGCCACTTCCTGAGATTACTATCTCCTTCAATACTTCAACACCTCCTGCTGATTTTATCACCTTGAGCTCGACGCCACCTACTTCTCTGGTTACCACTTACTTCAACACTTCATCACCTCCCACTAATGTTGTTCCCTCCTTCAACGCTTCACCACCTGTCGCTGAGGTTATCACCTCGTTTACTTCTGGCACCTCTTGTCCACTCTCAGTTTCCACCACCTCTGCTTGCTCGCCATTGCCAGGCTTCTCCAGCTTTCTCCTGTCCTACAGTCTCCTCTTCTTCCACCATCCTCCATTCTTCACCCTGCTCTAAATGAGAGCTTCCTGCTCCTGCAACCCACACATTCTGAATGAAGGCCCCGTTTTGTGAGGGAAGGGGACCCCTTGTGGTTGGCTGGACTTCGCTTCATTGTCTGTGCCAGTGTAGTGGGGGCTGGGCTGAGATGTGATTTGGTCAGGGGAATGTGGTCATGGGACTGATAGGGAGCTGGAGCAAAGCTATATCGATGCCATCTTTGATCTTAGGTATCAAATGAGTTCCATGAACATGCGCTTGCCAAAAAACAAAGTGAATTTGCGTTGGGTTACACTGAGATTGCCTTAATATCAATCAAGCAATTAGTACAGTGATAGCCAATGTCTTAGAATGTTTTAATCATGGATCAGTATTGTAAATGCCAACACATGTTTCGACCTTCTTTGTTCTTTTTCAAGGCACAGTATCTGGTCTAAGTTAATATAATAGCAGATTATGGCTCCCGAGTAATGGTGATTGGTCAATAACGTTTATCATAGTTGACTTTCGTTTTGCCTATGCATCTTGTCAGTATTGCGTGCCTGGATTAAACAGTCAATTGCGTCGCGGACAACTGCAAAATAATCTGAGTCACCACGGGTTGGTCCGTGTTAACCTGTTTTAGTAGTTATGCTTGGCAATGATTAGTGAGTGCCGTATGCGACTGCGAGAAGTTCCCAAATCACCCCGGTTAAATCTGTGATACTGTCTGTCCATGGCGTCCGTAGACTCTGACATTCATCTAGCAAAATGGCGTGCATCTTGGATCTTAGACCTGGCCTGGACGTGTGGATGGTGCCCCACTTTTCTAACCAAGGTCTCACTCTACCCCCCACAATGTATGACTCAGAAGTCCGGAAAACCTTGGAAAGCAAGTGGAGCTGTCGGATTGATACAGCTCTTCTCGCACGAGAAAACAGTAATATTGTATTTAGGGGGAGCAGAATGGGGGCTGGAGAACAATGGTCATTTGGTTTAGAGCTCCCGTGGTCAGCCCATGTTAGTTCAAGCTCATGAATCGTTTTCTATGATGTTGCCTTTGTATCGGCGGGACCCACACAGTCAAGGACTAGTCTGTGCCTTTAACTTCATAGACAGAGCTGACTGATCAAATATACAGAGCGGGGAAATGCACCAAAACACTCGCCTGCGACCTCAGGAGAACACAACTCCCCTCAATGGAGAATGTATCCATTCCTATGCTGAGTGTTTGGGTCTGGCTTGAGTTTAGAATGTTGTTCTGTCAGCACTACGGCTATGGATTAACAGCCAGTTAACAGAGCGTACAGTTTTAACTTTCCCTTGTGGACATATCTATTGGGAAGGGTGCCGACCCCCAGGAATGGTCCGGGCTTGGGCAATATGACTGGACCATGCCAAGCGGCTGGTGATCTTCACTATTCTGCTCCAGGCCATCACCCACTGGCTCAGGAAGGCACTGGCCTTCAGAGTTACTCTCACTGTGGACTGCGCATCCAGGCAGGGGTCTTCCTCAGAGATGCTAATGTTATTTTTTAAAGAGGGGCTTTCTTTGATTTAAAAAAACGCTTGCAGGCAAGCGTCTTTGTCAGTAAAGAAAATCAAACCCAATTCAAGATGGCTGCCAAGGAAAAAGTGTAAGGAGCCCTACACAGAGCATCTTTTCACTATCCACCCGGCCTCCAAGACAGCAGAGAAGACACAACTGGGGGCAAGGAGCAAAGGAACCAAATGCTGCAGGTACGTTTATATAATGTATTAGGGGAATGTGTGGAGGTGGGAAGCATGGGGGCAAAGGGGAGCGAGACATTGAATAGTTGCCAGTTTGCTCACAATGAGAGCTTGTACGAGTATATGCAGCCACGATCCAGGCACCCATCAAGGACGCTAATGGTTTGGACTTGAAGCAGGCTAGACTCATTGGATGTTTGGTGTGTGGAAGAGGGTAATGAAGACTGTTGTGTGGGTAGGGCCTAGTCTTGTGTATAGTGAGCACAGAAGAGGTGTCTGAGGTGGGATGGAAGGGTCCAGTTTCAGGTTTGCTGGCTGGTGATATAGTGGCCTGTTAGTTGTGTGACAAGCGACAGGGGTCAATTTGGTCTGTGGCATGGGGCAATCTCCAGTTTGTTGTGTTAGGCGGGTGGGTCACATAGCCATACCAAGGCTTCTTATGCCATCTCTCAGAAACAAAATGCCATTGCAGGAAGTTCGAACATCAATGCCCTGCTTCAACACTAGGTGTGGATGGGCAACCTGGAAAGGAGCAGGTGGTCTTATGGTCTGTATGTGCCCATGGGCATATGGGTGTGCATTGGGTGAGAGGGATTGGTTTTGGCCACAGAAGACAGGTAATTAGTCTAAGCTCTTCTGCTCTTTGAGACTATAGTCCACAGTTCCAAGTGTGGGAAGTTCTCGGTCGGCCTTCTTGGCTTCTACTTGCCCAGAGAGGGCCTCTTTCCCCCCCCCCCCCAAGTCCCCCCGGTCCCGCAGCTTGCATCCACTGGATGATAAAGGCTCTGAGCCAAGGTCTTTGCTATGAGGCTGTCATAGCCCTGATCACCGGGCGAACCCATGAACCCCCTCTGGGCACAGGTAGGGTGTGGTCAGAGGCTGCTCTGGGCCTGCCCTCTGCATACCACGAAAGCAGAACGGGGGTGCTATGTTTTCATATCTCTGGGGGCGCTGGCTCTCCATCAAAGTTAATCTCCCCAGAACACCAAGCACTCTGGGTAATGTTGTGTTGTATGGATGGGGCCACTGGCACACGATTGATGGTTGGTGTGATGTTAGTGATGTTAGCAGCCCATGGTGTGCCACCCATCACTTGCCTTCCCTTCTGCATGCACCATGCATCACACAAATCACACACCCACTGACCAATTGCATTTCCCGACACATTCCACCGATGAGGCCGTCTATGCTAAACCGCGCACAGACAAGGGACCTGTCAGACCCCCGCACCCAATGACAGTGCAATGACACACCAGACACCCGCTGCCAGTACCCAGGCAGGGGCCTCCAGCCTGCTGAATAACCTCATCCAGGAAGAACTCAAACAGCATCACACACACACGTGCTCGCAGGTGTATGTGCTCACCTACCCACAGAAAACAACGACTCATGCCAATAGTTTGGGCCTTTGTGTAGGCATGGGAAATGCCCTTGCCGGGCACTGCCGCAGTGGTATTAACTGGCATGGGATGGCAGCAGGTGCAAAATGGTGCGAGTACTTGGGCATCTGATAGCAGAGCCTGGCAAATGCCGGATACTTATACACAGGCCAAAACTGTTGCTGGTTAGTCACAGGACTTCAGGGAAGGGCACACATAGTGCTTCTGATCGAGTGGCTGAAGGCAGACCTGCTTAAGAATTGTTTTACACCAGTAACGGGTTTACAGCTGCAATTAAGTCATGGGCTCTCAGAAGACTGCTTTGAAAAAACATGGGCAGCCACCGAAGCACAACCAGGGATGTCAATTTGGAGTTGCCAGGGGTCTCAATTGCGACCCCTGCAAATTCCTGTCTGATCCCTGGCTCTGCCTCTGCGACCCCTGGAGTCTGCAGAGGCAGAGAGAAACTGAAAGTAAAGAGGGCTCTCAGACGAGAGCCCCCTTTACATTCTTTTCTTTTTGAAGTCTGTCTGACTCCAAAAAGAAAAAACTCTCCCCCACCACCCCTCAGGACATGGCAGGCTCTGCCTCCCCTGCTCTGTGCATGACAGGAGCTGGAGCTGGTTCCTTGTGTGTGTGGAGCATGGAAGAGAGGCCTGCCTGCACAAGAGTTCCTCGGAGCAGCAATGGATTTGGAAAAAGGTAAGAAAGTGGTTTTTGTTGTTGTACGTGTGTGTGTGTATGTATAGGTATATTTTATAATGTGTGTGAGTGAGTGCATGATGTATGGGTGGATGGGTTCAATGTAAATGAGTATGAGAATGGTGTGCTTGTGTTCAATGCCTAGATTATTTACCTGTAATCTTCATTAATCCTCGCCCTTGCCCTACTCTTCCTCATTCCCAGTACTTGCCTATGAAGCACCTTGTCTTGTACATAAGTCCTGGGACGAGGAGATAATGCTGGACCAAGGGGCTGAGTTGGGAGTTGGAGGAGGAGAGTTGGAGGGATAGGGGACATATCAGGAGGGTGGGGCAGATATGATGATATGATAGGTTTTTTATAACACACTTAATACCCAGAGGTTTCTAAGCGCGGACCCGGGAATCGAACCTGTGTTGCTCCGTGTCGTCTTGCGCCCAAGGTGAGCATGTTGCCACTGAGCTATCCTCCTGAGACGTGTGGTGTGCTATCACGTAAGGTGCATCCATGATAAAGCAGGCATGATACTGGTTATTAGTGTCTAGACTCACATTTTGGTACAGCAAGTCTAGCCATTTCTTACTTTGGCTTGACATTGTGGACTGTGCATCTATGATAAAGCAATCATGGTAAGTGTAATTACCTGGCTAGACTGGCAATTGGGTGCGGTCTGTACTTACTGTGGCATTGTCTATTTTTCTGGGCAGCTATGATAAAGTAAGCATGGTAAATGTTATTATGTGCTTAGATGGGCATTTTGGTGCTGCCAGTTTAGGTAAGGGTACAGCAAAATGATAAGTGTTATTGTGTGTCTGGCCTACATTGTGCAGCCAGTTTTGACATGCTTTCTTATGGTGGCATTGCATTTTTAATAGTGGTAAGATAGCTGAGCGGGTTGAGCTCTCGCTGCAGCGATCTGTGTGTGATCTGCAGGGTGCAGTTTAAAATCCTGGAAAAGCCAATTCAGCCTTTCATTCTTCTGAGGTTGATAAATGAGTACCAACTTTGGTTAGGGGTGGTAATTGTATGTAAATATGAGCTGTGTACAGCGCCGTGGTGAAAGTGCTACATGCATAACAAATCATTATCATTAAAACATGAATGTTCCAGTGCCCTGAAAGTAACTTGCACCTAATGGACGTGTGGATAGTGTATTATCGCAGCCACTGCCAATGTATGGGATCTACTTTTCATGTACTAACACTACCCAACATGCAGCTATAATTGGCATCATCTGGAAGTAACTGGCCATACAATGCTGAAGTGGCATATCTATGGCAGTGCCTCGGCCTACATCTTTTGTGTTTATAGTTTAAAAAAAATGTAATACATTTTTAATTATATACTTCACAACTTTTAGTTCATTACAAATGTCGATAAATTACTTCAGGCACAACATCCTACAACAAACATGACAGACATTCATTCATTCAACACAATACAATATAATATCATATACTATGTACCTATCAGGGCCTCCCTTTCTAACCCCCAAGATTACATTTAACACCTATTTGACAAATTACTCCCTTGCCTACTTCATTATGGTAGATTAATTAAAAAAAACATTTTCCCCTAACCTTTTGTGTATCACTATTAAAATATTCACTAAAGCAATGGTCATTGAGATAGACTACCCATACAAGAGCCTAGCCACATGACTCCACTGTTTAATTCCTCTAATCTCCTAATGAACTCTTCCAACCACAGTTTCCTCGTGCCTAGTGTTGCGCTACAGTCACTCAGCCAATGTTTCAGCGTTTCTGCCTCCCTGGGTTTTTTACAGAGCTGACTATTTCTTTGTTGCCAAGGCATCCCTCTTATGGGACCCCACCTTTGTAGGGAGCCTAGTAAGTTAAGACGAAAGTGCATATAAATGAAACGATACTTTGGCCCTGGGAATCTCATCACGGAGCACTGTATCACCTTATATGTCCTGAGGTGTGAGGTTATCTCTCTTTGTAATTTATGCAATGATATTCTCTGTATATCTTTCCCCATTTTACAATTTTCACTTTGTTGTTCATCTTCACCAGGCGTTCCATCAATGTAACCTTGTCTGAGTTCATTTCAGCAAGAATCAGGTCAAAACACAACCCTAAATTGCTCAATGCTTTGTCATAATTATTGCTTAAAGATATATTCATATCTTGAAATGGCGAACCCGATGGTGGAACCAATATTGCCTCCCCCTATCTTGTACTACTGGGTCTAACCCTATTATATCATGACCCCATCCATGGCATATGAAGGCATCACTTCTTGTCTGCTTCAGTACGTATTTGGTATTTGAAAAGGTTTACGTTTGTGTATGCTTTTTTCTTCCGCAAGCCACTTTCGGTAATGTCACCATGGTTAAAGAGGAACTGATGCTATCCGGGTCAAAGGTCGAGCGGCATCACTTTCTGTGATGTGACCAGGTCTGTGAGATCACTACCCCTGCCATTTTGGTGAATCAACGTCCCTGAGCACAATGTTTGAAGGTAAAGCTTGATTAAAGCGAGCTCAAAGAGTCCCCATGAGGAGATGTTTTGGGTGTGGAGGGGCAGGAGGTGGGTGGGAATGGCCACAGGGAGTAGCATGGTTAAGGGCATCCAACAGGTGGGAAAATAACCAAGTGCAGTGGTTTCCTTATAGATTGGGCAAACTAATACCCTGTGATTTGCTCCCTCTGTTCCTACTCATCTAGTCACAACTCTACCCTTTTTTCGAGCTGGTAACATAAGAGGAGGTGCTCAGTACTGGTTTGGTCTCGGGGGACTGCTGATCCGTGTGTTGTATGGGGATGCTTGCCCAGAGGGCCAGTATATGCAGGGGAGGGGGATAAAGTCCCATGTGTTCTGAAAGAGGTGGGGGTGACTGCCATGGCGGGACAGGAGGATTCTATGTATCTGCGACAGGTATTGTCCAGCCGGGGAGACAGGCAAACACTTTTCGGAAACAATGTTATCCCCTGGAAGTAAAAATTCTGTTGTGTAAGTGAAGTATAAATATATTATAACCGAGTGTTAAGAGAGGGCGCGTGAAAATCTGGTGATCAATAATTCAGGAAGGGATTAGAGGAACAAGAGGCGAACGTATGATTTATTCATCGGCTCAGCTGGTTTCAACGCAAGTGAAACTGTAATTACAGCCTTTCCCTGGGTGGGCCTGTCTCCTCTGGGCTTCCAGCCACTTTCCTATTGACACACAGTTCAAAAACAGCCGAAAAAGGGAGATGCCCCACCGCGGAACTCCCATCTCTTCGGCGACCCTATTCATCCTGACACTCCTTTGGAACTGGATGCCATCCACTGAATATTGTATACGTTTGCTTTTCATTGTGTTTGTGGCTTCTATAGCGCTTAATGCCGGCCTAAGGCTGCTTCAAGGAGCTGAAGGAGAACATCATTTAGGAGGGCCTATGGACAGTGGAGTAACTGCTAAAAATGTTGGAGGGACATGACAACTGAGTGAAAGGGGTGGGGTGAAGAGTGGGCGGATGGTGGCTCTGAGGGATCGTTACGGCCAAATTGTAAAAATAAATGTGTTCAAATGGTAGATTTGACCGAATTCAGTCACCACCACTAGTTCGAAGCCGATGATACCGAACATGAAGATCAGTGGTTGCAACCCATGTTCAGTATTTTTGGCTTCGGCAGGTGCAGGGGTGTCCCCCGCTTCCTCAGCATTGGTGGCAGGGGACCCAACAAAAAAAAGAAGAAAAGGGACGCTGTAGCGTCAGATCCGACCCACGTTAAAGGGAGGGATCTGACTCTGCAGGTTACAGGAGAGGCAGAGGATGGAGAAAAGGTAAGTGTGGGGTTTATGGGTGTTCTGGCAGATCAAGGGGGCATGTTTTTTTTTACCGAGGTAAAAATGGATTTGCAGCGAAAATGACTATGGTTAATTCCGCCGTGATTTTGTACGTCGGTCAAACAACCTAAATCCCTGCGGGATAACACTAAACTACTACACCACAAGAGTCCATTGCTGATGCTCTGTTGTAACTTTCATAGGACTGGTGGCGTATCTTTAAAATAAAAATATTTGGGGCCCCCACACATGTTCAACCGGCCTGCCATGAACCCAGTGACACAACATAACATTCACAAACTTAATTCAACTAGAACATACAAACATTGCTTTATTTATCATTCATCCAGACACAAAAGTCAACACACATATGTTTGCACACTTTCTCACTCACACACAAATGCACCCAGCACCTCCACTGACTTACACTGTGTGCACACAACATTTATATGTACATTTACAATAACACATGGAAACAGTGACGCAACGTCCATTGAGCAGACCAGGCATCATCACCCCCTGATACCTGACATTTTCGGCTACGTTGGCTTGACCTAGCTGAACTATAAAGCCATGGCCGAAAGGACCAGATTCACTGGAAAGTCAGCAATTTGACTGATTTTTCCTTTTATTCAAAGGCCGAAACCATTGGTTAATGCAGTGCAGTGGGTGACCAAGTATAATTGGTTTAGATTTTTAAATGCCATCTATCCCCAAACTTGGGTTCTGCACAGCACCTTATATGTCTACGTGCTGATAGATTTTTTCTACATGATTCTGACTGATTAAAATTAAGGTATGTTTTGCTGTGTTCAAATGGCTCCAAGCAGTGGAGTACCGAGCGGGAGAGTCGCAAGGGGGTGGTCAAGCTGCCCCGTAGCTCTTTTAAGAGCCAGACCGGGACATTTGTCATTGGGACACCTTTCCCATTCGGCACCTCAGAGAGGGTGCCCAACGGCAAAACTGTCCTGCTGGCAGGACAATGTGTGCTGTGCAATTCCGGCTCAGCACGCTCATTTTCCTGGACGAAGGGCACCTTACCCTTTGAAACAGGAGAGGTGTCCCGCTGCAAGGACAATGTCACAAGGAGCTCCGGGCAGCAGAGGGTCCTCACATTGCTCTGTATCAACAGAGGATTACAATGTGAGCCATTAGGCACTGACGGGAGGGAAGGGGGGTACTATTAGCAGGGACTTTTGTCCCTTTAGAAATGTGAATGGGAGGGATTGATCAGAAGTGAGAAGGGTGCATAATGTTAAAAGCTTTATGAAATAATGACTATGGCTTTAATACCCCAGGGGGATTTGTTAGGCTCACATTAATCTACATGATGCTATTGTGACTTTGCATGCAAATGGGGAGCATGAAACTAAAGCCATACTCCCATTGCTCAACATATTTCTATGACAATGTATATAGTGTATGGTTAGTTTACTATGAAAGGCTAGTTTATTATCTAATGTGGTTTGCTTCCAATGCATTGCTATAAATAATATGTATTATATAAATAATAAGCACATGAAATGTAGAGCGAAACCTTAATAAATATCTATATCAACTAAGCCTGGAAAGATGTGCACCGTCGCTTAAATTGTCCACATCCCAGTTTCACCATTTAACCAAGTCTGTTATCCTGAGCAAATTATTTAATCTCATTGTACCTTATCTGCAGCTCTGTAAGTGATTCTGATTCACTTCAAAGGTTATGTTAATGTATCATACTGTTATAATGGAAAAGCCTAATGACTATAGAGTTGCTCCACATATAAATATAGTGCAATAGAGCAGCAAAGGGCAAGGAGAGCAACAGTAAAAAATGCTCAAAAATATGTTAAACAAATGTTTGCAATATTGCCAAATAATGTATTTTCTGTTGGTCACTTTACAATCTGACCAACTGTAGATGATTAGAAATTGAAATACACAAATTCGATCACAAAAAATATTTGTTTGTCCAAAGGACGCCCATTCGAATGGCAGAAACAGCGTCATTTGACTTTCTATTTTTATTTTTACATTTGTCGAGCGCACTACAGCCCAAAGGCAATGAGGCGCTTTTTACAAGAAAGTGTACATAGGCAAGAATACAGATTAGGACATGCGGGTGGTAGGTACATCACTTTGTAATTACACACCGATCCAAAATGGATGCCGCAGGGCGAGGATGTCAGCGCGCTTAAAAATAGCATGCTTGCGTCATCTCATTACGTATAAAAAGCGGCCATTTTGAAATCGCAATCGGTTATCACGTCGATGCTACAAACAGTGCTACAGAAAGGACAAGAATGAATAATTTAAAAAACAAGGTGAGGAAGGCTTTGCAAGTCTGTAGTGTTATTAGATATTAAGAATCCAGAACTTTGCTAATACAATACACATATCTACTTAAAAACTAGGAATCCACCATAATTGATAAGGAGGAAATAACGAGGGCTCCACAATAAAATCAGCAATTGTCACAGCTAGCGCAGCAGTTAAAGATAACACAAGGAAACCAAAAAAGTAAGTGTCTTTAAATTATAAACACCAGGTTTATAAATCATGAATATATTATGTTGGCTATACAACATATGCATATGTACAAAACAGACAACACATACATCATTATTTTTTGTCTCTTGTTCTGTTATGTTTAGAGCATTATCAACAAAAAAAACCTCTGGAGGAACCATTGGGATTAATGGGGAAACACGTGTCAAGGGACGAGGATTAATAAAGGTTCTCAATATGTCACAGTGAAGAAACACATGCCAATGAAGATGAAAGATGAGTGATTATTAATTTGTCAAAGAATGTCATCAATGAAACGCCTATTAAGGTATCCATTCCAATTTTGAATAATCATGAAAAATGAAAACCAGTAAAAATCAGAACAAAACATTGAATTACAAATAAATTAATATTGGGGCGCAAGACTTGTGATACTTGATATTTGTGCTTTTAGATTTTTCAAGCAATTGGACAGCCTCAATGCAAACCATGCAAAACAGTATGTAATCTTTGCAGTACCAAGATACGATCTAGTACAAAAAGCTATGAAAATTCGCCATCGGTTCTTTTAAAGGCTGCATCAGAAGTCATCATAACCAGAGTGATTTGTAACAGGAAAGCTAAGGGGGTGAAAACAGGAACAAGGTGTGCCCCAGAACTAAAATGGCAGAGACCTTCTCTCAGTAAACATTTCTCTGGCCACACTCCCTTGTGTTACTACGTCCCTCCCATCTTCTTGTCTGTTGTTCATCAAAGAGTATCTCAGGTTAATGGTCCTCTCTATGTGATCCCTGTTAAAGCGGCAGGTCTCCCTTGAAGCTGCAGAGAGATTAGACTCACTGGCTTCTGCAAACCACATGTTCATACCTTATAAATGGGGTCCCCCTAGTGGGTTGGCTTACTGTAAACATCAGTCCTAGACATGACAGTTCACTGTCATTGATACTGAGGGTGGGAGTCGGCTTCGGGTTGACATAGCTAATATGAAAGGTTATTGGGTTTCCTGTCTCCTTTATTAACCTCTGCAGCCAGCCTCTGTGTGGGCCTTTTTGAAGTACCCTCTATTGGTATGTTAATCGTTGCCACCATCTGCAAGGCCCAACAAAAGAATAGGACGGATCCATGGAGCCTTTATTAGTTAATCAGGCTGATCATGGTGGGGGGAAACTTGGCTTTCCCCCTTCCTGGAGATGACATAGTATACTCCTGGCTGTCACAGTCCAACTAAATATGGCAGGGCGGACTGTGCCTGTAGGCTGTGTCCACCCAGAGTGCATAGGTCTACTTGTTTGTCTACCATCAGTCCATTTAATTAAAATTTTCAAAAAGCCCAGGTGAGTGCACGCCCACCATGTGGATGGTCGAATTCCTCACAACTGGCTTTATAGCGGGCACTTTAGCCATACAGGTGCTTAATTAGAGGTGAAGGAGCGAGAGATGTCATAGGCAGAGACAAACACTGCCTGAACTGGAAAGAAAAATTACTATGCACCTGGTGTCCTGCCCCCTCCCCACTCCTCCTCCTCCCTCAACACGACACAAAACCCATAGCTGGGGTCCACACCCCGCAACACAAGACTGACAACAGCTCTTGCCTCTACCACTGCATCACAAAGGGATGGAGGCCAAGTGCCCCCATAATGTGTGCTGTGCCCTCCCAGCTTAGTGGTGTTCCGCTCTATTGACAGCCCCCTCACAGCAGTCACCAGGCCTTTGTTTTGGTTATTCTATCTTGTGGCCAGAAGCACACAGACACCACGAGGAAGAGATGGTCCATTAGCCCTGGAAGAGGGCCCATCAAACCTTACAAGCAGAACTCCCACATGCTGCTGCCCACGGCCCTTTGCTAACTTTGACGGCTAACAATAAAGACAATTCTGAAGTGAAAGGATGTTCTTCAATGTTAAGCCACCAGCTGATTTCCATAGTGTGTGCTTAGTTCTATTATGGGCATACCCCACACAAATTCCCCACTCTTTGTCTACCCCATTTTAAGAGCTCATCCCAATACGCATATTAATGACATTAAAATGACATTCTACCACTGTGCTGGCAGCACTTATTTGGACATTGATCTGTGGATGGTGTCTCTTCTGGTGAACTGACTGTCTATGACTGTGCATCATTTGCAGCTCAGTTGTATGCTCTGTCGCTTTGATTTAAGTGGATGCTGTTCATGGGTGGAGGCACACTATTGAGTGGTTGGATTATGAATGATGGTTTCTCTTCTTATTACATAAATGCTCTCCTGCTTGTATTCACACCAGCATGACAGCAAGCTGCATAGCTGCATCGGTGACTACAAGCAGATGACTTTATCAGCAGCCAGTTCACACACATCTCAAGTTGCCCCATGTCAGGTGCGAGATGTGTAGCCGATGTGGATCATCACTTCGTAGTCTGGTACTTGCAGCCTTGCTTTCATATTCAGAAAATAAAACTCGAAATACTTGTAATTGTTTATTTGTAAAGCGCTTATACACAAGGGAAGTGCTTCAATGCGCTCAACGTGGGAAGGGAACAAGGAATTACAGTTGGCATTCTTAGACCTTTAAGATTCCGAGTGATCTAACAACAGTAACTAGCATGCTAGGCCAGAGGCATATCTACTAGTGTAAGTGTGTGACAAAGAGTGCCGGGAGAAGGGGGGTGGTGGTAGCGAAAGGAATGTACAGTACAATAAACTATAGTGCTAGGCCTAGCTAGGGAGGGGAGACAGAGGGAGGACCGAACAGCCAGACTTGCTAGGCCTAAGTGCATTTAAGGTCATGCAAATGTTCAGAGACAGGAAGTGTGAGGGAGGGGGACAAGTGCACCCAGTCCAGCAGGGGCAAGGGTTAAGTGCAGAGAGGTTGCCCCTCGCATAGAGCACAATGCAGTAGTGCCAAGCAAGTTTAGAGGCCCGGAGGCAAGTGCAGGACTGGTGGGGGAGCCTGGGACCTGTAGGGCTCTGGAGGTGCACCAGGCGACCAGTCAGCGAGCTGAGCAGGCTGGGGAAGAGAAGGAAGGAGGGAAGGAAGCGAGGAGAGAGGAGGTTAGCAGAGGAGAGAGAAAGAGAAAGAGGTAGAGAAAAGGAAGGTCTTGAGGAGTTACTGGAACTTAAGGAGGTCCGGGTCCAGAGAGAGAGAGGCAGGGAGGCTGTTCCAGAGGGAGGCACCTGCAGAGGATAAGGACCTACCCCCAAATCTCTGTTTGGAAAAATGGCTCACCCGCAGAGAGTTGGAGGAAGCCGAGCAGACGGCTCCAGATGGAGAGTATTTGGGAAGAAAGCATTGTAGATAGTAAAGGCCCTGGCCCCAGAAAGCCTTTGTGGACTATGCAGAGGGACCTGAACCTGATCCTTGCAGCCACAGGGAGCCAGTGGAGCGATTTTAGCGCCTGTCACTGGGCTTGAGGCCAAGAATAAGTCTTGCGGTTCTGTTCTGGATAAGTTGAAGAGGTCGGAAGAGAAGAAGTAGGACGATTGAGAAAGAGACTGTTGCAGTAGTCCAGTCTGGAGAGGACCAGAGCTCTTGGGACAGTGTGCCTCTGGGCGAAGGTGAGAAAAGGTAGAATACCCCTGAGGAGGTGCAGCTGGTAGTGAGATTTATTGGACATGTCTGAGATGTGAGAAGAGAAGGAGAGCGTAGAGTCCAAGATGATCCCCAGATTTGTTTGCCTCATCTGTGGGTGGATGCGCAGGATCAAGGGAGGTCGGCCAGAGTGAGAGTGGGAAAGTGGGAGCGGGTGTCCCAACAGAGGACGATCTCTGTCTTGCTGGCATTAAGACAGAGATCATTAGCAGCACACCAGGACTGAATTGCGGACAGTCTGGAATGAGCGAGGAGGGTTACATGTCTTTATAACGAAACCTTTTATGAATAATGCACTTATATGCAATATTTTATAACGAAAAATATAACTATTTGTTTTTTGTGGGCGGTCTTCTCCCAAACCCCGTGTCCCACCCCTAAAATCCCACCCCAACTGTTTCCCAACAAGATTTAACACTTTACTCCACCCCTAAATACATTCTTCATAAACAGTTTCATTATGAAATATTCGATATAAAATCATTCTTCATAACGTTTTCGATATAAAGACTGCATACCAGCGAGGAGGAAGAAGAGGCAGAGGGTAGCCTGAAAGAAAGCTGTGTGTCATCCGCATAACACTGAAAGTTGGAGGCGAAGGCAGAGATCATTCTGGCCAAAGGGGCCATGTAGACGTTGAAAAACGAGAGGGATAGATTAGATCCCTGGGGGAAACCACAAGTAGAGAGAATGGTAGCAGAGACAAAGGACCCAGGTTCCACCTGCGAAGGTCTGTCAGAGATAAAGGACGCAAGCCACGCCAGAGGTTGATCTGTGATGCCGTGGGTATCCCGGAGATGGGAGATCAGGATGTTGTGGTTTAGTGTATCGAAAGTAGGGGAGAGGACAAGGAGAATGAGGACAGAGGGAGAGTTAGAGTCAAGGTTTGCGAGCAGGTCTTCAAGGGTGTTCAGAAGAGCATTTTCCGTGCCTCTGAATGCTCTAAAGCCAGACTGATGGTCACAGAGCCAACCAATAGATTTAGTGTGGAGGTTAAGGTTAAGCTGAGAGAGAGCCAACTTCTCCAGGAGTTTGCCCAGGAAAGGAGTGATGAAGATCGGGCGATAGTTTGCCGGAATGGAAGGGTCGGCAGAGGGTTTGAGAAGAGGGTGCACAAGAGAATTCTTGAGAGAAGTGGGGAAAACTCCAGTGGCGAAGCAGAGGTTGCCCAGGTCTTCCAAGGCTGGAGCTAGAGAGTTTGGAGGGGCAAGGGTCCATCTGTTTGGAAGATGCTTTCATAGACAGGACTTGCCTAGAAACCTCCTCAGGTGTGACGAGGGAGAAGAGCAGATGGGGCATGGTGCAGGCAGCAGAAAGGGGCCCAGGATCAGATGGTGCATGAATGGGTGTGGAGGAGAGAGAGGACAGGATGTCCTGTGTTTTGGCAGTGAAGTGTGCTGCCAGGGCCTCGCAAAGGGCATGGGTGTGTGCAATAGAGGATGAGGCTGCAGTAGGGTTGGGCAGCTGCTTACAGACTTTGAAAAGTTTGGCCGTGTTGTTGGATGCCGTGAAGATGCAGGCTTGGATATGGACTGTTTTCTTGACCCGGATGCAGAGTCTATATTGCCTTTGCAGAAGGTGGCAGGCCAGTTTATCTGAGGGTGCTCCTGAAGATCCCCATTTCCGTTCCGCTGCGCTGCACTTGTGTTTTAGGTCAGCCAAATCAGAGTTGTTCCAAGAGTTGCACCTTTTGGAGGACTTCAGGTGGACCCTAATGACAGGGGCAAGGATGTCGAAAGTATTGGAGATGTAAAGGTGAACGTTAGAGAGGGCTGTGTCAGGGTGGGAGTCAGCCACAGGGGTAGGAGATGGGGAGTAAGTGGAGGCAAAGGCAGCCACTGACCCTTTTTCATGGGTCGGAAGACCTTGTAGGTGGGAGGCAGTGCAGGGTGTGCTGGTGTTTAAGGAGAAGAAAGTTTCAAGTGAGAGGAGAGAAGAGAGTGATGAGTCCATGAGAGTCAAGTAGTGAGAGGGATGGCGAGTGGGATGTCTGTGGAGATGAGAGCATCCAAAGTGTGGCCAGCTGCGTGCTTCGGGCCAGAGGGTAGAATGGAGAGAGAGAGCGAGTCGTACAGATTGCCATGTTCGAAAGACTTACAGGTGTGGCTGCAGGGGACAGAGGTCCCACCCGTAAGTGGTGTGGGCGCCAAAGAGATAGATGCAAAGGAAGGCAGAGGGGCCGAAGGGAGAGCAGGCAAAGGAGCTGGGACAGTAACAGATAGCGAGGGCGCCAGCGCCAGTGAAGGTGGGGCCCCAGAGGGCAAGGGAGCCCCAGATGTGCCGGCAGTGGGTAGCCAGGGCACCAGCGTGGGAGAGGCTGATAAGGGTGTTGGTGCTGAGTGTGTGGGGAAGGGAGCCAGGAATGTAGAAGACGTAAGAGGAGCCATAGTAAGAGCGGTGGTGTGACCAGGTGGAGGCAAGGAGGCTAAGGTGTGACTAGCAGGCAAGGGAGCCAGGGAGGCCGTAGGTACAGTTGACAAGGGTGCCAGTGAGGAGAAAGGTGGAAAGTTGTTAAGGCGAGGGAGGAGCCTATCAAAAAGAAGGAGGTTGGGTTTAGGCCCTTGTACCAAGACGGTACCATTACGATAGACATTTATGATGATGACCTTGGAGAGAAGGCTCTCCCAACGGTGCCACCATTGATGTGTGAGGAGGACTAGGGAGATTGCAGAGCAACCATATGAAGAGTCCATAGGTTGGAGGAAGGAACAATGAAGAGGATGTCAGCGAGAGTCTCTCTGGCGGAAGCTCTGATGTAGGTGTTAGCAATAGGAAGGCTTGGGTTGTAGCCAAGTGTGTCCTTCTTATGTTTCTTCCCACCCGATTTGGTGAGCAGTGAAGGGTAGGAGATAGAGAAACAGTTGGACAAGATAGGAGAGATAGAGAGCGCCAAAATGAGGGACACAGAGTGTGCTACACTTAACCAGGCAGAGTGGCAGAGGCACACGGGATGGAGTTACCAGGAGGGTGCAAGTGAACAAAGAAAGACGATAGGAAGGGGAACAAGGGAACACAATAGGAATGGGAAGAAACAGTGGGAGCAAACAAAAAAGCGAACAAGGAAACACAATAGGAAGGGGAACTGGGAAACACAATAGGAATGGGAAGAAACAGTGGGAGCTAAAGGTGTGGGGTACAAGGGAGCAAGGGACAGTGCAAAACAGAGAGCAAGGGATTAGGAAGGATTTTAACTAGCAGAACTAGACAAATGCAGGATGGGAGCACACCTAAATTCCATTTTTAAACTAACAGTCACAATAAAAGCAAGAAGAAAGCACACCTAAATAAAAATGTTAAACTAACAGTCACAAACAAAGCATGAAAAAAGCACACCTAAATTTGATTTTTAAACTAACAGTCACAACCAAAGCAAGACAAAAGCACACCTAAATACAGCACAGAAAGTACAGAAGTGTGGACAGTGTGGTAGGAGCTCCAGAAGGAAGGAATCCATTTAAGTGGTAGATCGTCCCTATAGGGGACCATAAGACAACAGAAAAAGGGCAATGAAGGATTGAGCTTGATTTTCAAACACTGATCTTGGGTTGTGATGATAACTTGTTAGATCTAACACAATGCCAGAAAAAATGGTTATATAGAGGTGCCATGATTGGAAAAAAAATCATCTTAAGGAATTGGAAAACTGCTACTACCTTACACAAAGATGTTTGGTTTCATGAAATGCATAGTCTGGCTGATGTGGAAAAGTTTTTATACAAAAGACAAGACAAGAAAATACTATTTAATAAGATATGGGGGAGATTTCTTTCAATATACTGAAAATGACAATTGACTATGTTTGGATGTGAATTCGACGATTGGGGGTTGGGGTGGAATTTGTGTTCAGTGATTTGTAATCTTGTATATAGTTTATTTTTGTATCACCTTGATGTTTTTAATGTATTGTTGTATTGTTAAAATTGAAAATGTGATGGCAGAGGGATGCCACAGTCAAGGGGCGCTAGGATGGAATGCCCAGAATAATCTATGTCTTACAATAATCCATAATACTGTACAAGAATACCGAATAATGGGCCTCATTCTAACATTGCCGGTATACTGACCGAAGAGCCTGTCTTACCTCCAGCTTTTAGCTGGAGGTAAACCAGGTGCCCCACCGGCAAACCCATAGTTGACCAGTCTGGTAAAATGCCGGTATCCATGAATACTAGAACCTTTTTACAGAACCGACGTGTGCTGCACTGAACCTTCCCATAAAACATCAAGCA
This sequence comes from Ambystoma mexicanum, assembly GCF_040938575.1. Classification (NCBI taxonomy): domain Eukaryota; kingdom Metazoa; phylum Chordata; class Amphibia; order Caudata; family Ambystomatidae; genus Ambystoma; species Ambystoma mexicanum. Next base: position 728,501,537 of record NC_090925.1, read on the forward strand.
CATTTGTTTGGGGGGTTGCATTGTGCATGGGAGGGGGCGTTGGAATGGGGTTTGTGGGGAGCAGGGGCAGGCCAGCAGGGTACATAGTTCCAATGCTTCTTTTCGTACACTTGGACCACTGGTCTGACGGCAGGTGGGCACTGCTGCCAGCCGATGATGTTCAGTGCAGCACAGGCGCTAGTAAAGCAAGGATTATTGTAGGCTCAGTGTAGCCCGAGTGCAAGCTTCCTCCCACTCAGGACAGGAGCAGAATGGACAGCAAGAGTGCAAGCATCTCTCTCTACCTGTAAGAGAAGAACAAGGCTCAGTGTAGCCTGAGTGCAAGCTTCCTCCCACTCAGGACATTTGCAGAATGGACAGTGTGAGTGCAAGCATCTCTCTCTCCCTGTAAGAGAAGAACGCGGGCTCAGTGTAGCCTGAGTGCAAGCTTCCTCCCACTCAGGACATGTGCAGAATGGACAGCGTGAGTGCAAGCATCTCTCTCTCCCTGTAAGAGAAGAACGCGGGCTCAGTGTAGCCTGAGTGCAAGCTTCCTCCCCCTCAGGACATGTGCAGAATGGACAGCGTGAGTGCAAGCATCTCTCTCTCCCTGTAAGAGAAGAACGCGGACTCAGTGTAGCCTGAGTGCAAGCTTCCTCCCACTCAGGACATGTGCAGAATGGACAGCGTGAGTGCAAGCATCTCTCTCTCCCTGTAAGAAATCGGGGTCAGCGCAGCACGAGTGCAAGCTTCCTCCCACTCAGGACATGGACAGAATGGACAGCGTGAGTGCAAGCATCTCTCTCTCTCCCTGTAAGAGAAGAACTAGGCTCAGTGTAGCCTGATTGCAAGCTTCCTCCCACTCAGGACATGGACAGAATGGACAGCGTGATTGCAAGCATCTCTCTCTCCCTGTAAGAGAAGAACGCAGACTCAGTGTAGCCTGAGTGCAAGCTTCGTCCCACTCAGGACATGTGCAGAATGGACAGCGTGAGTGCAAGCATCTCTCTCTCCCTGTAAGAGAAGAACGCGGACTCAGTGTAGCCTAAGTGCAAGCTTCCTCCCACTCAGGCGTTGTGCAGAATGGACAGCGTGAGTGCAAGCATCTCTCTCTCCCTGTAAGAAATCGGGGTCAGTGCAGCACGAGTGCAAGCTTCCTCCCACTCAGGACAGGTGCAGAATGGACAGCGTGAGTGCAAGCATCTCTCTCTCCCTGTAAGAGAAGAACGCGGGCTCAGTGTACCCTGAGTGCAAGCTTTCTCCCACTCAGGACAGGTGCAGAATGGACAGCGTGAGTGCAAGCATCTCTCTCTCGCTGTAAGAGAAGAAATCGGGCTCAGTGCAGCATGAGTGCAAGCTTCCTCCCACTCAGGACAGGTGCAGAATGGACAGCGTGAGTGCAAGCATCTCTCTCTCCCTGTAAGAGAAGAACGCGGGCTCAGAGTAGCCTGAGTGCAAGCTTCCTCCCACTCAGGACATGTGCAGAGTGGACAGCGTGAGTGCAAGCATCTCTCTCTCCCTGTAAGAAATCGGGCTCAGTGCAGCATGAGTGCAAGCTTCCTCCCACTCAGGACAGGTGCAGAATGGACAGCGTGAGTGCAAGCATCTCTCTCTCCCTGTAAGAGAAGAACGCGGGCTCAGTGTAGCCTGAGTGCAAGCTTCCTCCTCCTCAGGACATGTGCAGAATGGACAGCGTGAGTGCAAGCATCTCTCTCTCCCTGTAAGAGAAGAACGCGGGCTCAGTGTAGCCTGAGTGCAAGCTTCCTCCCACTCAGGACATGTGCAGAATGGACAGCGTGAGTGCAAGAATCTCTCTCTCCCTGTAAGAGAAGAACGCGGGCTCAGTGTAGCCTGAGTGCAAGTTTCCCCCCACTCAGGACATGTGCAGAATGGACAGCGTGAGTGCAAGCATCTCTCTCTCCCTGTAAGAGAAGAACGCGGGCTCAGTGTAGCGTGAGTGCAAGCTTCCTCCCACTCAGGACATGTGCAGAATGGACAGCGTGAGTGCAAGAATCTCTCTCTCCCTGTAAGAGAAGAACGTGGGCTCAGTGTAGCGTGAGTGCAAGCTTCCTCCCACTCAGGACAGGTGCAGAATGGACAGCGTGAGTGCAAGCATCTCTCTCTCTCCCTGTAAGAGAAGAACGTGGGCTTAGTGTAGCCTGAGTGCAAGCTTCCTCCCACTCAGGACATGTGCAGAATGGACAGCGTGAGTGCAAGAATCTCTCTCTCCCTGTAAGAGAAGAACGTGGGCTCAGTGTAGCGTGAGTGCAAGCTTCCTCCCACTCAGGACAGGTGCAGAATGGACAGCAAGAGTGCAAGCATCTCTCTCTACCTGTAAGAGAAGAACAAGGCTCAGTGTAGCCTGAGTGCAAGCTTCCTCCCACTCAGGACATTTGCAGAATGGACAGTGTGAGTGCAAGCATCTCTCTCTCCCTGTAAGAGAAGAACGCGGGCTCAGTGTAGCCTGAGTGCAAGCTTCCTCCCACTCAGGACATGTGCAGAATGGACAGCGTGAGTGCAAGCATCTCTCTCTCCCTGTAAGAGAAGAACGCGGGCTCAGTGTAGCCTGAGTGCAAGCTTCCTCCCCCTCAGGACATGTGCAGAATGGACAGCGTGAGTGCAAGCATCTCTCTCTCCCTGTAAGAGAAGAACGCGGACTCAGTGTAGCCTGAGTGCAAGCTTCCTCCCACTCAGGACATGTGCAGAATGGACAGCGTGAGTGCAAGCATCTCTCTCTCCCTGTAAGAAATCGGGGTCAGCGCAGCACGAGTGCAAGCTTCCTCCCACTCAGGACATGGACAGAATGGACAGCGTGAGTGCAAGCATCTCTCTCTCTCCCTGTAAGAGAAGAACTAGGCTCAGTGTAGCCTGATTGCAAGCTTCCTCCCACTCAGGACATGGACAGAATGGACAGCGTGATTGCAAGCATCTCTCTCTCCCTGTAAGAGAAGAACGCAGACTCAGTGTAGCCTGAGTGCAAGCTTCGTCCCACTCAGGACATGTGCAGAATGGACAGCGTGAGTGCAAGCATCTCTCTCTCCCTGTAAGAGAAGAACGCGGACTCAGTGTAGCCTAAGTGCAAGCTTCCTCCCACTCAGGCGTTGTGCAGAATGGACAGCGTGAGTGCAAGCATCTCTCTCTCCCTGTAAGAAATCGGGGTCAGTGCAGCACGAGTGCAAGCTTCCTCCCACTCAGGACAGGTGCAGAATGGACAGCGTGAGTGCAAGCATCTCTCTCTCCCTGTAAGAGAAGAACGCGGGCTCAGTGTACCCTGAGTGCAAGCTTTCTCCCACTCAGGACAGGTGCAGAATGGACAGCGTGAGTGCAAGCATCTCTCTCTCGCTGTAAGAGAAGAAATCGGGCTCAGTGCAGCATGAGTGCAAGCTTCCTCCCACTCAGGACAGGTGCAGAATGGACAGCGTGAGTGCAAGCATCTCTCTCTCCCTGTAAGAGAAGAACGCGGGCTCAGAGTAGCCTGAGTGCAAGCTTCCTCCCACTCAGGACATGTGCAGAGTGGACAGCGTGAGTGCAAGCATCTCTCTCTCCCTGTAAGAAATCGGGCTCAGTGCAGCATGAGTGCAAGCTTCCTCCCACTCAGGACAGGTGCAGAATGGACAGCGTGAGTGCAAGCATCTCTCTCTCCCTGTAAGAGAAGAACGCGGGCTCAGTGTAGCCTGAGTGCAAGCTTCCTCCTCCTCAGGACATGTGCAGAATGGACAGCGTGAGTGCAAGCATCTCTCTCTCCCTGTAAGAGAAGAACGCGGGCTCAGTGTAGCCTGAGTGCAAGCTTCCTCCCACTCAGGACATGTGCAGAATGGACAGCGTGAGTGCAAGAATCTCTCTCTCCCTGTAAGAGAAGAACGCGGGCTCAGTGTAGCCTGAGTGCAAGTTTCCCCCCACTCAGGACATGTGCAGAATGGACAGCGTGAGTGCAAGCATCTCTCTCTCCCTGTAAGAGAAGAACGCGGGCTCAGTGTAGCGTGAGTGCAAGCTTCCTCCCACTCAGGACATGTGCAGAATGGACAGCGTGAGTGCAAGAATCTCTCTCTCCCTGTAAGAGAAGAACGTGGGCTCAGTGTAGCGTGAGTGCAAGCTTCCTCCCACTCAGGACAGGTGCAGAATGGACAGCGTGAGTGCAAGCATCTCTCTCTCTCCCTGTAAGAGAAGAACGTGGGCTTAGTGTAGCCTGAGTGCAAGCTTCCTCACACTCAGGACATGTGCAGAATGGACAGCGTGAGTGCAAGCATCTCTCTCTCCCTGTAAGAGAAGAACGCGGGCTCAGTGTAGCGTGAGTGCAAGCTTCCTCCCACTCAGGACAGGTGCAGAATGGACAGCGTGAGTGCAAGAATCTCCTCCCACTCAGGACAGGTGCAGAATGGACAGCGTGAGTGCAAGAATCTCTCTCTCCCTGTAAGAGAAGAACGTGGGCTCAGTGTAGCGTGAGTGCAAGCTTCCTCCCACTCAGGACAGGTGCAGAATGGACAGCGTGAGTGCAAGAATCTCTCTCTCTCTCTCTCTCTGTAAGAGAAGAACGTGGGCTCAGTATATCCTGAGTTTAAGCTTCCTCCCACTCATTTGCCAATGCTTGCTAGTCACAGGAGTTCGGTGAAGGACACGCATAGTGCTTATAAATCAAATGGCTTAAGGCAGACCAGGTTAAGACATTTTTATTACATCAGTGGCACCGTTACAGCTCCAATTTAGTCATTAGACTTCATAAGATTGCTATAGAAAACCACTGGCTGGCACTTCGAGCTCAAGGTCTGATCGTAAGGCTTGATAAACCTAGTTCAAAGATATCCGACCTAGGCAAGTGTGTTTTGGGTGGGCGGGAGAGGGAATGGGCGGGAATGGCCATTGGGATTAACATGGGCAGTGAATGGTTGGGTAAATAGCCAAACAGCACCTGCACGCTATGGATCCCTCCTCAGATACCATCTCCCCCAGCTGTACTCTAATGCAATAGTTTCACCTAATAGGTGGTGCTAATAGCCCAAACTAAAAAGTGACCTTATATTTATTATTATTATTGCTAACCATGTGATCATGGAACTGGGTTATTTAGAGCACATTGTTATGGGTTATTTTTTTTATTTATTATTTTTTTTTTTTATTGTAAAACTACAGCCTTATACATATTTTATGACAAGGCTTTTGTTACATTCTTCCACACTTCATCCTTATTCCTTGTTACTACTGCTTTGCCTTTGGTTATGGTTTGCCGACTTTCTGATCTGTGTTCCAGGAATCCTGAGTTGGCAACAGCATGTCCATGTAATTAATTACTGAACAGACTAGCTGTATGTTTTCGCCTGATAATAGATTTTTCCACCATCTTTCGATATCATTCTCTAACGGAGTGAACTTTTCCAGGTGTGTTTTACGCTGAGGGATTGTACCTGGGCACTCTGTTATAAGATGTTTGATGGTTTCAAGCCCATCTTTACAGAATCTGCAGGAACTGTCTTTTATTTTTGTGTTTTTTTGTCTCCTTAGTGTTTCTTTTGTTCTTAATATGTTTAGTTTCAATCTTAGAAACTGCATACGATAATACTTTGAAGGGCATCGTGTCAGGAATCGAGCTGGCGTGTTTAATTTGTTTTCAATTGGCCCTAGACTTGCCATTGATTTGAGTGAATCTCGCATTTCTTTGTTAATTATCCAGGACCATCGTTCAAATTTTTTTTTTGCAATTTGAGGTGTGTTCAGCAGTTCTGTTTCTTTAATGTCGGCTGTAGTTAGGATTCCCATTAGTTTGGAGTTCCATTTAGTTGTTAGATTTGTTTGAGTTCCAGATTCTGTCTTGAAGATCTCGTATGCTGGGATTGGGGGGTTCAGATTCATTTTCCTCCATGTTATAAGCGATTTCCATATAACTTTCGAGTGTAATGAATTCAGTGATAATTCGTGCCTTACTGCGGCAGCGGGGACATTTTGGGGTAGATTCAACACTCTGCGCCAAAATATGCTTTCCAGCAGATGCCATGTTGTTTCTGAGATGTTCCACCCAGCTTCAGCTCCGAAGGTTATTGTTGGTATCACTTTTTGTGCATAGAACAATATAACAGGAGCCAAAGAGAATTTACCGTATTCTCTCTCTAGTTTTGCTCCTTGCAGCGCCAGCTTTTTCATACGGTTTTTTAGATCTTCGATCCATGGTCCTTCATTGATGGAATTATTGAAGCGTATTCCTAGATATTTTATGGAGGTTACTCTTTCTATGTTTTCACCGTTTATGGACCATGAAAAATTTCGATCTTTTCTGTTACCTTTAGAGCCAATTTCTAAGATCTTGGTTTTGGCCGTGTTTATTTCGAGATCATTCGATGTCAGGTAATCATACAATTTGCTTAACAGTCGTTGCAGTCCGACTTGTGTACGATCTAATAGTACTATGTCGTCGGCATATGTTATGCAGGAAATTGGTGTGTTATTCAATTTTGGAGGAAATGCGTTGACGTTTCTCAAGTGAGTTGGTAGGTCTGCTATAAACAATTTAAATAGCTCTGATGCAAGAGGACACCCTTGTTTTACCCCCTTCTCAGTTTTAATGGTTTCTGACATTTCTCCATTATTGCTTAATCGCACACGTATTGATGTGTTAGTGTGGAGTGCTATGATAGGTTCAAGCAGGTTAGCCGGGCATCCCCATAGACTAAGTTTCTGCCATAGCCTTCTGCGATTTATTCCGTCGAAGGCCTGTTTCATGTCGACAAAAGCTAGAAACATCCGTTGACCTGCTTTGATGGTTTCCATTTTTAATATGCTTAAAATGCAAAGATTTGCGTCCACTCCGACGCCAGCAGTAAATCCCGTTTGTCTTGGGTCTACAATCATCTCTTCATTTGCCCATTTCGCGAGTTTCTTTCTCAAGAAAGATCCACAAACCTTACCTATGGTGTCTAAAAGAGCGATTGGACGATAATTGTTTGGGTCGTCCCGGTCGCCCTTTTTATGAATTGGCACCACTATGGCTTTTGACCAAGATTCAGGTATTTGTTTAGTTATAGCTATTCGAGCAAAGAGAATTTCCATAAAGAATGACCATTCCACAACGTTTTGTTTTAACATTATGTTTGTGATCAGGTCTGGACCTGGCGCTCGGGAATTTTTTAGTTTGGTTATTGCATATGCAATCTCGTGTGCATCTATTTTTAAGTCCCAATCGTTCATTCTAGTGTTGAGTTCTATTGCTGGATCCCAATGGGAGCTTTTGTATACTTTTGTAAAATGGTCAACCCAAATGTTTCCTGCTAGACCATTTACAATTGTTGGTTGGAATTTCAGGGATCCAGCATTTAATATTGACCATATGTCTCTGGAATTTTTCTTTATCATAAGTTTCATAATATTTTCCGCACGATCTTGATCAATGATTGCTTTCTGTGATCTAATCCAGTTCCTATATTGATTGCGCCGAACTTTTATTCTTGCTCGAACATTACCCGTTTTGTGATTTTTTTTCAGTTTTCTCACGTCACTTCTTAATGCTTTTTTAGCATCTTGAATCACTTTACTGAAATTATGTTTATGTGTTTTACCAGTCGTACTTAAATGGTTTTTTACAAGGTTTGATAATAATGGAGCATATTCACATGTGCCTTGGTCCTCGTTTCTGCTGAAAATTTCAGTGACTTGTCGTATCTGCGGGCCAGTTATTCTCAGTCTGTTACCAGTCGAGTTTACTGTTAACTGGGCTGTTGTTGGTTCGCTCTTTTTCCAAAAAACCCGCCAATTTAGACGTATTATCTCGTGATCACTCTTTCTTGTTGTGATCACTTCTAAGTTAGTTAGCTTTTCATACATCTCTGCTGACGTCCAGATGTAGTCTAGGGTTTTGGCTGCACCTTTGAAGATGCCTCTCCAAGTGCATTTTGCCGGGATGTCTCCTTTGATGTTTCCATTAATCATGCACAGATCTCGATTTGACATCATATTTTGCCAGGCATTTGCTCTTTTGCATAGTTGGTTTTTTGGAATTCTTAGATTAGTTTCTGAATTTTGGTCCCATTTGAACCATGCACAGTTCAAGTCTCCACAGCAGATGATCCATACTTTCCTGTGATTTAGAATGACGTTGTCTATGAGCTCCTGCACTGAATTTATGAATTTGTCAGTTGTTATTTTGGCTGGATTCCAATAACAATTAATTATTAGCATGTATTCACATTGCTCTTTGTTTGGTAGTAGGTATTTTATTAATGTTCCTTGAACAAAGAGATTTGGGTTTAGGGATTGTACTGGTGTCCATCTTTCGTTGATTCGAATCATCGTCAAAAGTCCCGAAAAGGGGCGACCAGTTCTGTTTTTCCCAGCAGGATTGAGGAATATACTAAAACCATCTTTTGATGGTTCATTATATAGCCAAGTTTCCTGCAAACAAATGAATATTGTTTTTTCGGACGAAACAGGGAAATCTTCAAACAAGTGTGTAAATCCACATGTGTTCCACGATAAGAGGTTTCCTTGTCCCTCTTGTCTTTTCAATCATTGCTAATTTGGTTGGCTTTGTAATCCTTGCTTGGTTTGAGTATTAGCCAATGAATGACGTAATGCATTGATTTTAGATTCCATTGTGAGAGTGTCCTGCTCGTCATATTGGCTTCTTTCCTGTTTAGAGCTTTCTAGAGGTTCTACCGTCAAGTCAAAGCCAAATACCAGAAGTTCATCTAAGGCATGTAGAATTGTGGATCGTACTGCATTTGAGGTAATGTGCAGTAGCACCTGATCAGTGGAGTTTTCAGAAGCATATTCCACTATTTTGATGTCATCCGTATGAATGGTCCATAAGGAGGGTATACATTGGAATAGCTTCAGCACATTTGTCCGATTTAAATTCATCTCGTGTTCATCTGTATGGATGTTTTGAAGTCGAAGTTTTGTGATTTGGTTGCCATTTTTCTTTTTCTGATACTGTTGTGTTTTTGATATATAATGCACAGTTTGTTTCCTTTGATTTATTGTTAATTTTGGGTTTAATTTGTTTGCCGCTTGTGCTCTAATTCCTTCTTTCTCTGAATTGGATTTTCCCATCATTTGAGGCTTTGTATTATTTTCGTTGGTTCGTCGAATTGGAACACTTATTGGAAAGTTTTGTTTTGGTTGAGCCTCGTCTTGCCATACGTTTTCAAACACAGCCGCGTCATCATTTCCATCGCTGTTATGCGAGTATGTTGACAGATTGCAGAGCTCTGTTGACGAGGTTGAGATGGTTTGTGCTGTGCTTGTTCCTGAAGTTTCTCCCCGCATGCGTTTTCTACATGGGCTCCTCTTTTCGGTGTTTTTGGAGTTGACTTGCTTTTCTGGCGTTGTTGGTTTCCGATTTGCCTTCTCCGTTCGTGTGAATATTGCTGGTCGGGTTGGTAATGGCATATTTCTTATAAACTTTTTTGTATTTGCTGTTCTTTTCCACTTATTCCTGTCAAGGTTGGTTGCGGAAAAAAGTGGGACCTTGGGAACATCATTTGTTGTGATTTCTTTAGATTGATTTTTTGAAGCTTTTGTTATTTCTTCATGTACACCATTGAAGATTTTAAAGGCTGATTGTTTAGTAACTTCACCAAGAATGATCTGAGGGTGATCTTGAGATGTTTCTGTCGTCAATTCTTGTTGTTTATTTAGTTGCCGGGTATTTGTCCTGTTCTGTGATGCTTCTAGGGTCGTTTGCTCGCAATCAGGAGCACGTACGTTTTGTTGTAACTTATCATTTTTGGCTCTTGTTTCCTGGAGCTTTCCCTGTACTTCGTATGGCGTTGCTAGAGTAGATTGATGTCGTTCGTGTCTCATCCATTTTACTGCTTCTAGCAGTCCTATGGACAAGTTGTCGTTGTCGCGGTGATATCTTGCTGCTAGGTCGCCAAGGCGCATCTGCCAATTTGCAGATACGTCTGCCTCTTTCTCCATTTGACTCTGAATAAAAGTTGTGAAACCGGACAGTTGTTCTATCTTTTCCGTTAGATTAATTAGCATTGCGCCTTGGTCTTTAATGGTTTCATTTAGAGATTCGTATAATTTTACGAAGGGGATCATAGCTAAAGATGATGCGGCTAGTACATTGTTATGTATTTGCATGGCAGCCGCTGCCGAAAGGCTTGATTTCGTGGCTGCCTCGCTAGAATCCCTCCTTGGCGTTGTTTGTGAATTCGGTGAGTCTACATTCATATGGGTCAAGGGAATATTCAATTCCATAGGTTGTCGTTGTTTCAATTTTTCCAGCACAGGTGTTCTTGCGTGCCATCTTGGTGTACTTGCTTTGTTTCCTTGTTTATCGCTATTTTCATTGATGTTTAAGGACTGATGGATTTTGTTTGATGTCCCGTTTGATTTTGAAGGTTCCTTGTTTATTATGTTTTTTAATCCCACAGGGGTCGGCCTTTGGGAGTTAGTTTTCCCTAGGCGTACAGCAATTTGTGAAGTAGCATCCACTGTTGTTTCGTCCAGCATTACGGATCCCTGTTCAAATCCGTTTATCAAGACACTTTTCAAAATGGTTTTTTCTTTTGTGGGGATGATGTTTGCATTTGACACTAGTTTACTATTAACATGGTTAGGACTTTTCCCAGGTTCCATTTGATTATTATGCTCCTTAGAGTTTTGATATAGGGTATCAGTTGATTGAGTTATTTGCTTTATGTTCGTTGTTTGTGTGTTTTGAGAGATCTCCATTATTGACTCGGGGAGTGAGGCTCCTAGTAAGTCCACGTCAGGGATTTCAAAGGGGGTGACAAAATCTTCTATGCATTCAACACTTTGAACTTTGTCAGTCTCACTGATATCATGCGGGATCGGCACTAGATCAGACAAGGACAATGGTGCCTTAAGTTCGTTCCCGCTTTCCTTAGGTAAACCTTTTGATGAGATTAAGTCAATGGCGCTCTTCAAGTGTGGATTTATTTCAAGCGTTTTTTCCTGGTTCATGTCGCTGTCTTTTTCATGTGTTTCACTCTGTTGTAAATGGCCATTTGGTGGGGAGGCTTCAATATTTCTCTCGTTGTCCGATGGAACAGAGTCTGTTTGAAGGGGCAAGGGGGGTTGCTCACCGTGTCTTATGTTGTCATTGCCTGTCACCATAGAGTCTGTTTCGAGGTCAACAGCCATATCTCCGACAATATGAGTGATGGCTTTTTGGATTTCTGCTCCTGCCTTTGCTAGCGACCAAGGATTTGTTTGTCGACGCTGTTGTATGGTTTTTGTCCTTGTCTGTGGACCTTGTTTTGTCGTCATCCTTATAATCTCCCAACCTACAATGCAGTTTCTCTGCACGTTAATTATAGGAAGTTAGAGTTATGTGTGCGGATGTTATTAATGTGTTCGTGCTATCAAGCACTGATTATGTCTAGATGTTCCCGTGCCTTTGATCTCAGTAGGTTGCGGATTAGCACAATAAGACACTTACTTGTGGATCCAGTGGCCAAACAGGAATGTCGATGAGCTCGACTCGATGATTACCGCCTCCCAGAGCCAAACAGCAGCAAAACACCACAGCAAGCGGCCTTGACACCACCGGGCTTAACGCCGCGAGGGTGACTATGTCTGGCCTTTGAGGTGATTCAGAGTCACGTGATGAGCACGTGACCGGCGGCAGTCTCCGCCCCCCTCCGGGGAACGGACGTAGAACTGCAAGAGTCTCCTGACTCGCAGTGCAGGGCAGGTGAAGATTTTGCAAATGCGAACGCACGTTCGTTTTCCTGAAAGTTCAGCTGCTGCAGCAAGAGCACACAGCTCGGCAGACTGTGTCTGGCCTTTGAGGTGATTCAGAGTCACGTGATGAGCACGTGACCGGCGGCAGTCTCCGCCCCCTCCGGGGAACGGACGTAGAACTGCAAGAGTCTCCTGACTCGCAGTGCAGGGCAGGTGAAGATTTTGCAAATGCGAACGCACGTTCGTTTTCCTGAAAGTTCAGCTGCTGCAGCAAGAGCACACATTGTTATGGGTTATGCAAATACCCGAAGACTGCTTCAAAAAAGTGAGCGGGTGCCTTAAGGAAGACCGCTGAAGTGTGTCACGTCTTTTCGAGTTGTGACGTGTAAGAGTGGCTGAGGTGCAATTCAGGGTGCTGTGGCGGTTGAACTATTAAGGGGAATTGCAGGCATTCATTGGGGACTTTTCGTTTCTTTGGTTTATTTATGTTTTAGTAATGGATTTAAAGTAACAGCATAACAAATGATGGCAAAATATGTTTGCAATAAAAACAAACACTAAAATACTTAAAAATCAAATCTTTTGGAAAGCCTTCTGGCAACTCTTGATAGGAATTTACCTCGCTAGGCTGCACATTAACTTGATGCTGGCCCTGGTTTTCTTTTAAACTGAGGGCACGCCCCTGTACGCTCAAGCCAGAAAAAGTACAACCCGCTAGGGAAAAAGACCCAAGATGCGCTTGCAAAGGTCACAAAACAGAAAAAACAGATCAGTAAAGGACTCTGCTGCACGAGAACGCTCTGAGCTCTGGGAGCATGTGCAATACCTTAAAACTACAGACAGCGTCACTCATGATGTCATACTATACAGTACAATTCTACCACCCCAATTGGATGGGCACTACACATATAGGGTCTGCAGCATATGGGATACCAGGCCATTGGTCCATTTTTGTCTATGTGGGTGCTGCTGGGCTCGTCATCCACGGTGAGGCTGGTCTAACAATTAATTGGCTACTCTGCCATGCAATGCACTGGCGTAACAGGGGCCCCCGCAGCCCCCGCGGGGTGGGGTGCTCCGCCAGCCCATGTCCTGGGAGGGCCCCACTTGGAGAAAAAAAAATGAAAAAAATGTTTACCATTTTTATTAAAAATTCTTTTAGAATTAACTCTGCCTTCATAAAGTCATTATTTCTGTAACATAAATAATGCCTTTATGAAGGCAGAGTGACTACAAAAAGAAACTTTCTTTTTGAAGTCCGAGGGCTGCCCCCACCCCATGAACATGGAAGACCCCAGGCTGGAGGCCTCCATGTCATGGAGTGAGGGAGCCCCATGAATTCAAAACAAAATAGTTTATTTTTGAAGTCACTCTGCCTTCATAAAGAAAAGATTTCCGTTATGGTTTGGTCCTTAAGGGAAATTATTTCTTTAAGAAGTCAGAGTGATTGAAGTAATAGGGCTCCCCTAACCCCATGACATGTGCGTGTGTAAATGTATTGTGAAAGGGTGTACACTTAAATGTGTAGGTGGCTGCCTGTGTGAGTGTATGGTGAAAGTGTGCACACAAATGTGTGGATGACTGGGTGGGTGTGTGTGCGTACATGGTAAAAGGGTGCACACTTAAATGTATGGGTGGCTGCCTGTGTGAGTGTATGGTGGAAGGGTATACACGTAAATGTGTAGGTGGCTGCCTGTGTGCCTGTATGGTGAAAGGGTGCACACTTAAATGTATAGGTGGCTGCCTGGGTGTGCCTGCATGGTGAAAGGGTGCACACTTAAATGTATAGGTGGCTGCCTGTGTGAGTGTATGGTGGAAGGGTGTACACTTAAATGTGTGGGTGGGTGCCTGGGTGTGCCTGCATGGTGAAAGGGTGCACACTTAAATATATGGATATGACATGATATGGCATTTAAAACGTGCCTGTACACAAGTGTTTCAAGGCGCGACTGGGTGTGCCTGTATGGTGAAAGAGTGCACACTTAAATGTATGGATGGCGGGGTGTGCGTGCGTGTATATAGTGAATGATGCGTGTGTTTGTGTTCAGGGGCGCAACAAAACCTACATTTCGTGGGCTAATCCTTAAAATATTGGGAGAGGCGCTAACTTCAAGGGCCGGGGGGGAGGGGCACACTTATTTGTGTTGGGGCATCTAACTTCTTTACGTAATGAGACTATTCTAGTGCTGCTTCAATGTAACAAGCAGTTAACTCTCTCCTTTAAGTGTGAAAGCACCCACTTATGAATTGCTGTGAGAATGAACGGTCTCCTGTTCCCTTTCTACCCTTCCTGTCACTTCCAGTCACTTCCCTGGCATGAAAGTACTAAACCCACATCACAATTTAAATTGGCATTTGAATGCAGGTACTAACAGTGAAATGCTTTACGTTAGTAATTGCTGGGCCCTTGTTAACAGCGAAACCCAGGTGCCGTTTAACATCTGTGTCCTGTTCTGTCCGGCAACTGCTCTGAAGGTCAGCCAGGTTGAGTCAACATAGCCCAACATTTTCTGGGGGTGAGTGCTGCAGCCCAGTCAACTCAATATTGTTAAGCCCCTACTTGTGTTTAATGCCTTCATTACTTATTGGTAATCATAATTACTCCTAGCCCTATTCTTCCTCGTCCCTGTACTTGAGTACGAGGCATATACCTATACCTCATACACAAGTACTGGGATGAGGTAGAGGTACATGGAGGTAATGCCTGACTTAACTACCTGTATCTTCATTACTCGTAATCCCACTCTTCCTCATCCCAGCACTTACCTATGAGGCAAGGAGCCTCAAACGTAAGCTCTGGGACAAGGAAGCAGGACGTGAAGGTAATTCTGGGCCAAGGAGCTAATTTCGGAGGTTGGGGTAGGGCATGGGAGGGAGAGGGGATGAGTGGGGGGTGGGATTGTGCGATAAATCCTAATGGTTGTCCATGTCCAGGCTAAGCAGGCATCATATGTGGTATTAGTGGCTAGAGAGGCATTTTGGTGCAGCCAGTCTAGGTATTCCTCAGTTTGGTATGCCTTTTATTTTACTGCGTATTTCTGATAAAGCAGTCCTGCTAAGTGTAGTTACCTGGCTAGACTGGCATTTGTGTGCTGCCAGTCTAGCCGTTTCTTACTGCAGCATTGTATATTTTTTTGGGCATCTGTGATCAAATATGATATAAGTCTATTATAACATGCCTGTACCCGTGTTTCTAGGCGTGACAAGCAAGGGAGGGAAGATAGAGGGAGGACAAGACAAATGATCTTACTAGGCCTTTTGTCATTCAGATCGTGAAAGTGCGAGAACGAGAAATGCAAGGGTAAAGGAAGGGGGAAGTGTACGGAAGAAGGGAGGGGAAAACAGGCAGTAATGCTCTGAGTAAGTGCAGCCAGGACAGCACGGCTCTGGGTAGTGCAAGGAGAACAAGAGTCTGTAGGGTTACAGCCCCTAAGTGCGTGGTAGGCCCGGAGGCAGTGCAAAAGAAGAGCCTGGACTCGGTGAGACTCTGAGCGTAGCCAAGCAACCAGTCGGTACAGCAGACAGGTAGGTCAGCAGGAGAGGGAGAGAGAGAAAGCAGAGGAGAAGAGGAAAGTTTTGAGCTGCTTCTGGAACATCAGGTGGTCCGCTAAAGTTTGAGACGGGCAGGGAGGCCATTCCAGAGGGAAGCATCTGCAGAGAAGAGAAATCTACCCCCCACTCTCTAGCCCTTAGAGAGTTGGAGGTAACTGGGGGAAGGGCTCGAGAAAGAAGGTATTTTGGAAGAGAGCGTTGGATGTAGTGTGGGCCGGACCCCAGAAAGCCTTGTGGACAATGCAAAGGGTCTTGAACTTGATTCTTGCAACCACCGGGAGCCAGTGGAGAGAATGCAGGGCTGGAGAGATATGAGTCCTGTTCTGGATTAGTTGAAGAGGGCAGAGAGTAGAGGAAGGCAGCTTGAGAAAGAGGTTGTTGCAGTAGTCCAGCCTAGAGAGAAACAGGACTCTGGAGACAGTGAGCTTCTGGGGGAAAGTGAAAAAGCGAAGAGTCCCTTTGAGGAGGAGCAGCTGGTAGGTAGTGGGACTTCTTGGCAACGTCTGAGATCCGAGGAGAGAAAGAGAGAGTGGAGTCCAAGATGACACAAAAGGTTTTTTGCCTCGCAGGAAGGCGAAGGAAGAGGGCCCAAGGTGGGCGGTCAGGGTGAGAGAGGGAAAGCAAGGGCAGGGGTCCCAATGAGAAGGATCTCCATCTAAATGGCATTAGGCAGAGATCATTGGAGGTCCAGCAATCCTGAATCATGGATAGACGGTCAGGAATGAGCGAGAGATGAGAGGAGCCTGATGGAAGGCTGAGTGCCAACCGCATAACACTGAAAGTTAGAGGAGAAGGTAGAGATCTGGTGGGCCAAAGGGGCCAAGTAGAGGTTGAAAAACCAAGGTGAGAGGATAGAGTCCTAGGCAATGCCACAGGTAAAGAGGGAGGTGGTGGAGAAAAAGGGCCCAAGTTGGACTTGGGAGGGGCCGTCCAAGAGGAAGGAGGTCAGCCACTCCAGGGCCTGATCCGTGATGCCCAGGTTCTCACATAGTCGATTGATCAGGATGGCGTGGTTGACCGTGTCGAAGGCAGAGGAAAGATCAAGGAGGATGAGGATGAAGGAATGCTGGAATCAAGGTTAGAGAGCAGATCTTCACAGGTGTTCAGGAGAGCAGTTTTCATGCCTTTGACAGCTCTGAAGCCAGACTGATGGTCATGGAGACAACCAACAGATTCAATGTGGAGAGTAAGCTGGGAGATGGCCAGCTTTTTTCCAAGAGTTTGCGCTGGAAAAGGGTGATGCAGATTGGGCGATAGTTCGGCAGACGGCTTCTTGAGGAGTGGGTGTACAAGGGAGTGCTTAAGGGGAGAGGGGAACGTTCCAGTGGTGAAAGAGTGATTACAGAAATTGGCCAAGTCTGCAGCGAGGGTGTCAATTTGGTCCTTGTTGGTTCTAGAGGAGCAGGGGAGCACCTGTTTGGGCAACACTTTCATGGATGGGACTTGTCTAGTAACCTTGTCAGGTGTTGTCAGAGAGAAAGAGGAGAAGGAGGAGGGAAGGTAGAGATGGCCAAAGGGGGGCCGAGAGAGGAAGAGGGAGAGGAAGAGGAGTTAGTGGACAGGATGTCCTGAATTTTAGCGAAGAAGTTAGAGGCCAGAGCCATACAGAGGGCTGGGGAGGGAACAGGAGAGGTGGAGACCGCAACAGGATTGGTCAGTTCTGTGCAGATTTTAAAGAGTTTGGCCGTGTTGTTAGAGGCCGCAGAGACCCGGGCTTCATCTTGATGTGTGTTATTGCTTCGACTGCCATTTTTGTGCAACCAGTCCAGGTATGTCTAAATGTGGCCTGCCATGCTTTACTGTAATGTTATTACGTGTCTACACTGGTCTACATTGTGCAGTCAGTGGGACATGTTTTCATTGTGGCATGGGAATTTTATAATAGCAAAGCATTAATGTTCCTGTGCACTGTTGGTGACTTGCATGTATTGGATTGGTGTTACTCTACAAAACAATTCTGGCTTTTTTGCAAATTTTTCTCAGAAAGTGTGCTGTATATTGCATTAACACACATATTTATATCTTTCTCCCAGTACAGTGTGCGGCATAACCCTTCAGCAGCACGTTCATGCGTATTGTGTAAGCGTGATAATCTAGGATGGCCCAGAGCGTAGCACAAACTGTGATTTGTCGCCGAGTTGGGGGGGTGGGGGCCCCAGCATGGCTCACAGGGGGTCCCCCACATTTTGTGTTACGCCACTGATGCAATGTTACCTTATCATAGTTGCGAACACCTGGCAGTCATATCGATGGGCTGTAGGAAAGCCGAGGTCACACTAACTCACATACTTCACTCATCCCAGGCAGCTCAGCAACTCCTAAGGTCCTCCATCTTAGTTTTTGTGCTCTAATTTAGTTGCTACCCTGAACCTCGCTGCGCAAATCATGTGGCCCATTTCTGAAGGCGCGTTAGCCTTGCCTTGTGATATTGGTGATCGATCGAGGGGTGTCCAAGTTTTATGGTTGGTGGTCTGGATTTGGATTTGGCGATATTGTCTTAGGATAAAAGCATTGCAAAGCTGTATTTCTCATGCTGGGATCATTCGGGAAGGGGCCTTACTATCCATCTCGTGGGATGGTACTGCCAAGAGGTGTGGTGCTCCCTTCTCATGACCTTGCAGGACGCCTTCGTCCCTGTGTGCGAGGGTCTGTAACTCTTTGGATCAATGGAGGATTTCATGGGCTGAGTGAGACCTGCCCGGGGTGGTGGACGGATCATGTTTTAAATTACCTGATTGCAGTACCAAAGCAGCATATTATTACAACATTGAAAACCATTGTTGAGGCTTGTTGGATATCTCAGCATTCAGCCCATTCAGCTGAAATACCCTCACCCGCGTTTTTAGGTTGAGCTCCGGTCTCGTAGTTAATATTTACACTGACAATCAATATGCATTTGGAGTAGCTCACAACTTTGGCTGCTTATGGGCCGAGAGAATTTTAAACTTCACGTGGGACAAATATATATCATAGTACATTGATTTCAGAGTTATTGTATGCATTGACCCTGCCAAATAAACTGCCCATCATCAAATGCATCACACACAAGGCCGTTGTAAATGATGTGGGAAAAGGTAATGCTTTTGCTGACTAAATTGAAAAGGCCACTGCACAGTCCCCAGTATCTCTCATGCATGTTACACACATGATGCAGTTCGTTAACACAGAAAAGGATCAACACTCCTCAGCTACTTTCACTTGCAACATGTTTCATACTTATCCAAATGTGGAGGAAGAGGTCACCTTTAGTATCTAAACTATCAAAAGGAGACACAAGGATAGCATGATGTCCCGGGAGGATAGCTCAGCGGCAACGTGGTCGCCTTAGAAACAAGACGACACAAAGCAACACAGGTTCGATTCCCAGGTCCGCGCTTAGAAACATCTGGGTATTAATATGCAACTAAGACATATTCCTGAAACAGCGCCTCAATGCCCCCTAACTGTGTGAGCGCTTTAAAAATGCAAATAAATAAATGAAAGTCTATCCAATACTGCCTGCAAATTGCTTATACTAGTTTCCGCTAGTGTACCGCTTATCTAACAGCAGACAGGAAAAGAAAGGAAAAAACAAACCAATTCGTTCTTCAGCTATGCAAGGTGATAGAAATCGACCTCTTCTCCTCCTCCGTCAATCTCACTCACACCTATCAAAAATATGGGAGACTAGGCAATTATAATGTGATTCACTTGTCTATTTATGGTGTAATACAATTTTAATGACCTATAGACAAATTGTATAACTCCCATTACTCATAAAGAGCCAATCTAAAAACATATGCTATTTACTAAAACATGCATGTCAAATGTTTCTGAAGACCAAAACACATCCACTTTCTTATGTAAACCCCTGTAAATCAAATAGAGCCACACGAGAGTAGGGCAAAACTATGTTGACCCACTTTCTTCAGGGCAGTCTTCGTTAACCAACGTCGTATACTCACTACTATCGGGACGATGATGGACAGGTACTGGGCATCTTACCCCACCTTCCTCAACTGCCGTGTGTAAATTAAGAACTGGTAGCCCTGTAACAAACCAAAGAGCTACAGGGTCACACTTTAGTTGCAAGACTAATTCAATTAGACAAGGGATATGCGTCTTATCATGTTCCCTACGTGCACACTTCCTTTCGAACAATACGTAAGCCTAAGTGTATTACTTTGAACCTAGGTGTTGCCCCACTGCATTTTAGCCTAGGTATATTACTTTGAACCTAGGTGTTGCCTCACTGTATTTTAGCCCACTAATGCTACCTCAAATCTGGATGCTGCTTCACCCATTGATCTTTTGCCTAGAATGGTACATCAAATCTAGGTGATGCCCTACCCTATGCACACACCACTCTTAGCCAGGACTAAGATAGCCTTATAGGCCTACCCCCGACTCAGGCCACAGTTGGCTATTTGTGAGCCCTAGCCTGTGTTGCTCATCCATGAGAATTTAGCCACAGATATACCTACCCTTACTAGCTCTACAGCTCAGGCCACCTGCACTGCGTAACCTTGTAGCCAGACCATGATCTCCTGGTTCACTCTTATCATGTTCCCCTTCTGCCTCATGCTGGACAACGTACCTTGCAGCGGCAATAATTACATAGCCTTCAAGGACGGCGTAGCCAAACTTGGATGTCCAAGACACTACCCCATCCCTTGCCCCACGCCCTTCCTACCATCCCCGCCTCCCTTCCCACCTAGCTGCCACCCTCACCATACCTCCCCTAAAAACAATGGCTTCCCAGCCAACACTAACAAAACCCTCGACTACCTTAGACCCAATGTTCCAGGCAGCGCCTCACCCACTACTAAGCCTAACCACACCAAACTGAATACCAAGCCGTCCGCCACACCCAAGCCTCCAGGACCTATTCGCACTATCAATCCCATGCCTCCAGGACCTATTCGTACTGTCAATCCCAACCTTACAGCCTGCAATAATAGACTAGGCACTAGGCTCCCCTTTACAACTAGCAGGCCTACTGCCAAATCCAACACGATAACCAATAAGAAACATAAGGCACCCAATAAATTCAAACTAATCCCACTAAAAGGAGCCTTACTTAATGTCAGATCCCTTGCTGCCCACCCTACAGAAATCGCCGACATCATTCTAACTAATGATCTTGACTTCCTAGCCTTAACTGAAACCTGCCTACATGAAGTGTCCGGACCATACTTATCGCTAGCTATTCCTGACAAATATTCTATCCTCAGAGCTGACAGACCTAATGCCAGGGGAGGAGGCGTAGCGATCATCTCTAAATCATCATTAGACTTTAGATCAGTCTCATCCGTATTACTCAAATCCTGCGAGATACTCACAGTCAAGCTGCAAACCTCACCCACAAGCACAATTTACTTTCACCTTATATATAGACCCCCAGGCCTCCCAGGAGTCTTTGAAGAACACATCACCTCGCTCATTGCTGAAAACTCCAAGCCACTAGCACAAATGATCATCCTCGGCGACTTCAACCTTGGTTACAACGACCCTAACGACACCCCAGCTTCATCCTTAGCCAATGCCCTAACAGAGTATGGCTTTGCACAACTCAATGTCATACCCACCCACCAGAAAGGTAGAATTATCGACTGGGTAGCGACTCTCAACTGCAACGCCATCTGCAAGGACCCTCAACCTCTTGCATGGACGTACCACTATCGCATTCTTCTGGAAATTAACATTAATCATCTAGTACCCAAAAAGTGCCCCATGGCACCAGCCTGCCCAACCAGAAATAAATGCAACATTACTGCCGAGGCCCTATTAACCCTGGTCCTACCCACCCTTAATCCACTACCAGCCAATGCTGATGTAAACCTACTGATTGACACTTTCAATGACTCCATGGCCAATGCTATTGATACCATCGCCCCACTTGCGCAAAGGTAAACCAACAGCTCATCTAAACTCGTGGTACACCCCCAAACTCAAACTACTTAGAAAAAGAAAGCTAAGGTACAACTCCTATGGAAAACGAATCCCTCTGCGGAAAATAAATCAAATCTTACGAATATATCTTCTTTATATAAAAGTGAGATAATTTGCACAAAAAAAGATGCCTATAATGTTAGGATAGATCAGGCAGGGTCCTGCACCAAAGAATTATTTAAAATTCTAAAAGAACTAGAAAACCCCAATCCACCTATAGACACCTGCGCGAAAGACAAACCCTGGTGCACCAGCATCCAAAACAACCTTAACAAGAAAATCACAGGACTCCAAACGAAAATCGAGGACAAACGTCAACAACTCTCCAGCAACAAGCTCACCAGTCCTAACTCACCTACGCCCATCAACGCCAAGACGGGCTTCACTCTTAAAAAGGGAACTACTGTAGAAGTTCAAAAATTCAACACCTCCTTAAAACCCTCGAATTTCAAAGGGGACAGTTGTCCTGCCCAGATCATAAAAGACGCAGCTAGAGATCTATCCCCCTTCATCACCAAACTTATCAACCTGTCCTTCACTAATAACTCAGTCCCCAGCAACCTAAAACAATCTTGGGTTCTCCCACTCTTAAAGAAACAATAACTAGACCCAGCCATACCCACCAATTACAGACCCATCACCACAGTCCCATTCCTGTTAAAAATCTTGGACAGAGTCGCCTACCTCCAAATTCAGGAATATCTGGAATCCAACCAACTGCTAGGAATACGTCAATCTGGCCTCAGACCTCAACATGGAACAGAAACTGCCCTTGTTGACCTCAAAAGTCAGATTGATGAAATCAAAGACAAAGGTAATGCCGCTATCCTACTCCTCTTAGACCTCTCAGCGGCCCTCGACTTGATCGATCACAAAATCCTCTGCAGCCACCTATCCACCGCAGCTCACTTCTCCACCTCGGCCATCACATGGATACAATCCTTTTTGGCTAACAGAACCATGAGGTTTTTCTCTACAACATCCGCAGCAGACCCCATCCCCATCACATGCGGAGTCCCACAAGGCTCTTGTGTCTCCCCTACTTTGTATAACATATTTACAAAGCCACTATTCGACAAACTGGACCGTCTGGGTGTCACCTACACCAATTATGCAGATGACACCCAGATACTCCTCACCATCACAGGCAACTACAATGCGGACGTCACCCGGATTAATTAAATCTTCTCTATCATTCAGGCATGGATGGCCTCTCATGGCCTATGCCTGAATGATGAGAAGGCGGAGCTCCTCCTTGTCGGCTGCCCCAGTAACCTGTCAAAACTTAGCCCTAATTACAATAACATCATTATTGATGGTCACACCATCCCCATTGCTAAAAGTGTGAAAACCCTTGGCTTTTACCTTGATGCCAACACTAACCTCTCCAAACAAACCAACATGACCGCCTCAGCCTCTGCCTACACTGGCAAGCTAATTAGGGCCCTGCCTGTAGGGATACTATTTGGTTGCACAACAATTCAAAGTGCAAATTAAATTATATCAACGACACACTGGCAGCATATTAGTTACTGACAGAATGTGCAGGGCTGTGGTAAAAAATGAAGAGCATGCACTCAGAGTGAGTTACAATTTGTTTTACTGGTAATGGACACATTCATTATTGAGGATACACAACAAACTAAAAACGTTCTCTGTGTGACTGTACAACAGAACCCAAGTGGGTTCATAAAACAGGGAAACAGGTTATCTCATAGTGCACAGAGAGGTACATATATCAGTAAAGTTCCACAAGTCTGGGATGCTCATGCTACTAGATCTTAGTGCAGCGTTCGACCTAGTGGACCATCAACTACTACAAAAGGCCCTAGATAAAATCATAGGCTGCTCTCCAAAAGCACTGGCCTGGATAGTTTCCTTCTTAAGAGACAGGAGGGCACGCATTCATTGGGGAGACACTTTCTCAGAAGCAGCTCTCATCCTATTTGGAGTACCGCAGGGAGCCAGTCTGTCCCCTCTGCTTTTCAACGTCTACATGCGTAGTTTGTGTGAATTATTGGAAAACATCGGTGTGTTTTTCACCAACTATGCCGATGATACGCAGCTGGTCATTGAAATGACGGGAGACTACACACTAGATAGTGCGAAAGTAGAAGAGGTATATAAAACCATCGATATCTGGATGCAGAAGCATTGGATGTGCCTCAACAACAGCAAGACTGAGCTCATGATCTTTGGAGCTCAGCATGCCAGAACCAAACTAGGCGATCAATACAAGGTTTTCAGTATAAAAGATGCCAAAATTTCAGTCCTACCCCAAGTTAAAACACTTGGGATGTTGGTAGAAGCCTCAGTAGGGGCCGAAGCGCAAGTAAACCATTTACACAAAAACAACACTTATTACTTGCGCTTGCTGAGAGCCATAAGACCCTACATAAGTGAAGCAAACGCGGCTAACATCGCAAGAGCGATCATACTATCCCGTCTCGATTATGGCAATGCACTATTGGTGGGGGCCACCAAGAAAGAGCTGCATCGCTGCCAGGTCATGCAAAATGAGGCAGTCCGTATTGTTAAGGAAATTAAATTTGGAAACCACATATCGGCTGCAAGGAAAGATCTTCACTGGCTCAGAATCGAAGAAAGAGTCCATTTTAAGGCCATGACGATCGTGCACAGATGCCTATATGGCACAGTGCCAGGATACCTCAAAGAGAAATTCGCACTTTACACACCTAGAAGAAACCTGAGATCAGCCGACTCAGGCCTCCTGGTTATCCCCAGGGTGAAACGAGCAGCAGGGGGGGGCCGAGCCTTCCCAATCATAGCAGCCAAATTTTGGAACAACCTCCCAGGGATTCTTAGATTAGAAGGTAATTATGGTAACTTCAGGAAACTTCTGAAAACATACCTCTTCCAATAACCTCCAGATATGTCAGGACCTCCCACTAGTATCTAGACGATCACCTGTTCTTTCCCCGAACTGTTTCTTTTTCTTATGGCGATCTACAAGACTCTTCTCTCAGATGTTCTCCGCGCCCTGATGCCCGCGGGCTGTCGGCGCGTTACAAACACATAGACATAGACATAGACATAGACAAGACTGTATATTTTGTACATGTAGGGCTGAGTTACCTAAGTACATGAATACTCAAACGAGACATATATCTGCATTACTTCATGCTCAATGTACATGTGGCAATGAATTCACAACAGTGTTAATTGTTCACACATGGAGTGGAAAGAAAAAACAAAAAGAGATATGTGATTACAAATGCATTACTTCATGCAGAATTGCAATTTCTTATGGACACTATAAGTAGAAGTGTTGGAGATGGAGAAATAGTCCCAGAAAATAGAGTCCTTGAGGTGCACACAGTTCTGCACCTAATGCTTTAGGGAATGGACATCATCTATATATTTTGTTATTTTCAGGGGATTTTTCTTGTGAGACCTTAGGAAGGTCTGTTCGAGCCAGGCTGAAAGGTGACCTTGTAGTAAGTCTTACTTCCCCTTAAAATCCCCTGAAAATAACAAAATATATAGATGATGTCCATTCCCTAAAGCATTAGGTGCAGAACTGCTCGTTCTAGCTATAGAGGGTATGTAAAAAGGCACAGTCAGGGTCATATGCAAACTCTCGGACATGGGTTTCAGGCATTAGTAAGTAAAACACTGACCTCGAAACGTGCCAGTGTTCTCATCCGCTCTTGCCATTGGCTCTGTACTTCAGTGAAAACGGGCTGCTTAGCCTTGGTATAATTTGTGGCCCATTTGTTTCTAATCGACTGTGGGGGGACAACAAAGCAGACTTTAAAGCACCAAGCTTGATTCTGGTCCGTGACGTTTAGCAACTTTACGTAGTATCAGTCCTATGCGTCAGGGCCATATCTATCCATTTAGATTGTGAACTCCTAAAACATAATTCTTACCATGTAATGCTCGTCCTGAATCCAAATAGTATTTACGAGCAGCGCCTGTTCTGCCGCGCTGCACATCGTCAGTGTTGTTCCCTTCAAGCGTCAGTCGACCGGGACCACGGCTCGTCATTTGGTTGTGGAAGCTAGCATGGACGTGCAATATGTATCGTCCCGCTAGGATGGTCAGGCATCCCTGACTTTGCTGGATATTAGATCAGCCAGAGAATATCATATTTGATAATACC
Organism: Ambystoma mexicanum; assembly: GCF_040938575.1. Taxonomy (NCBI): domain Eukaryota; kingdom Metazoa; phylum Chordata; class Amphibia; order Caudata; family Ambystomatidae; genus Ambystoma; species Ambystoma mexicanum. The sequence continues at coordinate 728,526,765 of NC_090925.1, forward strand.
CATGAGCCAGTGCAGAATATTCAGGCTGAGGCCACTGAGAAAGAGTTTCAGGATTGGAAACTGCATGGGGAAATGTATAGATGGATGTTGGGTGGACTCACAGAATGAACACAGATGGAAGTTGCCAAACAAACACATAGCCTTAATGTCCCATGGCTCATCTCATGTAGGAGCAGATTGCATGCTTAGTCTGCTGGTCACAGTATGGAGCAACACTAAATTAAGATAAGCATCAATTGTGTATTGTAGAAACTGTCATATCTGTGCTCTCCATTATGTTAGCAAGGGAGAAGGTGCACCAAAAGGACATATTAGACCGCCAGAGTTCCCTTTTGAAGCCCTAAAAATTGACTTCATTGTATTGCCTCCATGTCAAGGAAAGAAATATGTATTATTAATAGTATGTATGTTTGGCAAATGTGTAAAGGTGTTCCCATTAAAAGGTAATACTGCCTTAAGCACAGCTAAAGTACAAGTTAAAGAATGTTTGCCCCGATTTGGGTTGCCACACTCTGTTTGGAGCAACAATGGCATTAATTTTGTTAATACCACATTGGAAATGGTATGCAAGTCTTTATCCATTAGACAGAAATTTCACACCATCTACCATCCCCAAGCAGCTGGATTGCTAGAGAGAATGAACTCTACTTTAAAAAATAAACTGGCGCAGATATGCACTAGTAGTACCCTAGGATGGATAGATGACCTCCCAGTTGCATTATTCTCTATGAGAACTATTGTGCATTCAGGTGTCTCTTAACGAAGTAGTCATGGGCCACTGCTAATGTATGGGGAGTGCCAAATCCACAGAGACCGAGTACTGTACCTTACCCTTTGTTTATAGATTACTGTAAGGAGTTGACTAAAACATTGTCTATTCTCTGCAAACAGGTTGCTGGCAAATTGCCACAAACACTGGAGGGGCCAGGACAAGGCATTCAAGCAAGCGAGTCAGACTATATGAAGTACTTTCAGTGAACATCTGGGTTGCAACTCAGGTGGAAGGGTCCATTGCACGTGCTACTAACAACTCAGACTGTGTTGAAGTGCACTGGCCACAAAAACTGGATCCACTTCAGTCACGTGAAGCGTGCACCATCCATTGTTACCTGCCCCTGTGGATAGTGCATTGCCTGGTAAGGAGACCCAAAAGCCCCCTTCCGGTGGTAAGTATATTGACCTTTGCACTAGCATCGCTAGTCCCGAAAACATTGCTGGAGCAACAGAGAGGACACAATATAACTTGAGACCCAGGAAACTGTGAACTGACAGCTACTGAAGTGCAAACTGTGCAGAGGAATCCCTTTCTGTGAGGGACAGCTACCAGGTGGTCAAGATAACCATCTTTAATGGACTACTTGGGGGGTGAGGTAGTTATAAGAGACACTCCATAAAAATGACAGCGTGATTACAAGCTGTGCCTTTGCCTTACCTAGTACGTGGTTGACAAATATAATATGTCACAACACAAGCACATCGTCATATCGCTCCAAAGAAGTTCATCCATTAAGGACAAAAGGATTGAATGGTATACAACAAAGACTTTTGTGTCTCCTATGCTGATTCTTATCATATTGTGTGTTATCGGAGCGTGGTTATTGGTAGAATATGTTGTGCATCCAGCTGTCTACAATACCACTATTGGTGTGCCTACTTTATCCACTGTACTGAAATACCACAGGGAGACATTTGTAGAGGAAAATACTTTTGTTTTACTGTTACATGGCACACATGAAATCATCAATAGAAGCAACTGTTATATCTGTCTGTATTGCCCAGCCTATGTTGGCAAAGGCCTCCCGCTAAAGCAGCTCCAATTACCATTCTCCACCTCATGTTATCCGCTACATGTAGCTGTGGCTAGAGGAGGACCCCCTTTCTTTAGCATATATGCCAAAATAGGTAGCACCAAGAAAACTCACCAGGGATCCTGTATAAGTAGGTTTATGAAAATCTTCTAAAAAAAGAGGGGGGTTGTGAGGGCGTTACAATGCCTAATGGAACCTTCCCGCTAATGGACCTGTTCCCTAGAGAATGGCAGGAATGGTCCTTCCTTATGAATGTGTCATCATACAGCAATCAAGCCTCTCAACTGCCTTCCTATACACCAACTCTCCATAAAAGGAACAATACTGTCTTAGGTATTGTGTGCATCTCCAGCGATGGTACAAAGGATACAGGCTTTACCGTGAACTGTAACTATGCATTGCACTGCCGACAAGGTGTTCAAAGGCCCTCTTAATATAGGTGAATCAGTATATTTGATTTGTGCTACCAATACATATTCTTGGTTACCTTATGACTTCCAGGGCGATGCTACATGGGGTTTGTACTGCCTGCTATTACAGTAAATGATAGCAATTGGTATTCTCTCTCATGACAAACGTGTAATGTAATAAAGGATGATACTGGACCTCAGGTAAAGGGAGATATTCTTAAAGCGATCATTCCCTGTATGGCCCTTCTGTTAATTCCAGAGGTATACGCAGATTATCATGACTGCTAGAAACCACTATATGTGAAACATCAGATGCCCTTGCTAATATCACAATTTTTTGTTTTTGTTTTTTGTTTTATTGGTTACAAAAATAAATTTTAAACCTTTAACATAGTTTCCAGCCTCAAAATCCCACTATTGAATTGAAAGCTGTGCAGCTTGTAGAATTACAAAACAGAGTAGTACTTGATATGATTTTATCAGAGAAAGGAGGAGTTTGTCAGCTTATTGGGCAAATACAATGCTGCTCGTTCATACCCAACTCCTCCCCCTTAGTGTGGCATGCCATTAATAATCTCCAGAGTATTGTGGACCAAGCACACTTCCATATGGGTACATTAGATATTGATCGATCTTTATGGTCCTTAATGACAACATTTGGGTGGAAACTATTGTCTGTTATTTTTGTTTTATTGGCCATTTTCCTTTTCATATGTCTTTTTATTAATTGTGTGCCTGCCGTATGCCAGACATTAGCTTCATGTCTCAGACTGCAGGCAACTTCAGTATCTTGCTTTTATTATGCAAGAGAATGTTGAGATATGCTGGCCATAGATATAACAGATTGACTTACTGATATTATATCGTGATAATAGAACTATGTTCAAAAGGACCGATTGTGGAAAATTATGAACAAATAATTGTAGGCACTTTGTAAAATGAGTGAACATAAGTTCTATAATCAGTTGTTCTGTGCACACGGTTAAAGTGTGCTTGCCTTGCAGAAATAGAAACCATTTTCTCTGCACGTACACATTATTCCTGGAGCAGGCTCCAGGAGTTAAAATAGCAGTTCAGCAGCTGCATTAGCAGTAAATTGACCTGGCTGTGTGTTCGCATTTAGCCTGGTGATTTAATGCATGTTCTGAAGTAATGTAGCACCAAATGTATAAAGGTAGTTTATTCTCATAATATCTTCAGAGGCACGGACAAAACAGTTGTTTGTCGTCCAAGCTCCGCTTAAGCATATTATGAAGAAACTATAGCTGTGAAGCCTTTGAAATCTTCTGTGCTGGTGTCTCATTGTGCTGCTTGTGGGCACAGGTGGGCATTATGAAAAGTATTGACCACAGAAGGACAATGGAAGTACCCCCCATGCCCTCTGGCAAGGAAAACGGGAGCAGAACTGGCCTGCCTGAGCCATCTGTGGAGAAGCAAAACAGATCCAACCACGGGACACCCCACATTCTGCTGAAACACAGAAAGACCTCCTGTCCGACAGCCACAGAATAGAGCAGACCCCGAATGGAAATCACCTTGAGCGACAGGGGATGCAGTTTTGCCCAGAACCCTAGAGATCGTGCCAGTGCCTCCAGCAACTGAAAGCGGCAACCCCCCTGCCTGTTGAAATATGACACAGTCGTAGCAGCCTCAGAAAAAGCCAATAGACTGTGAGGGCCTGGAAGACTGACACCATGTCCACCCCAATGGATGAATGCAAGTCCACCCAGCTCTGCCATTCCCCCTGGCAGAACTGGACCACCAGAACTGTGCCCCAGCTCTCCCTGCTGGCATCAGTGGTAAGAGTGATCGATCAGGGCAGGGACAGGGGGAAGCCCTACAAGAGGACCGCCGGCTGCAACTACTGCCTCACGACCATCCTGGGGGAAGAGAGCATCGGAAGACAGCACGGCCACGTCCATATCAGATGAAGATGATCCAAGAGAGGATGCAGAGGGAGACAGGCCCATGGTACCAGGAAGACGCACAACACCATGTGACCCAAGGATCTGAGAAACACCCATGCGAGCACCTTTGATCCCATCAACAGAGCCCTGAGAGTGTGTATCAGATCGAAGGCCCTGTGCCCTGGTCAACAAAACCCGGGCCCTCTCCGGCCAAAACCAGGCACCCCTAAATAGGAGAGCCTGGGAAGGCAATAGACAGGACTTGCATAAAGAGATTAAAACACACAAAAAACCCAGGAGAACCTGGCACGAATGCCGTAGGGGGGACCAAAGGCTGGAGAAAAGAGACACTTTCAGCAGCCAGACGCCCAGGCACTGGAAGACCTGGACTCGACGAAGATGCAAGATGTCCAATAGGGGCCATACAAATCTGGACGCACACAGCCACACAAACAGAATGGCTTGGGTTCGATAAAGCAGCCCCCCCACCAAGAACCACAAGAAGCCTTTGAGACTCTCCCAGATCAGAACGCGCAAAGGAAACATCCTGGAGGATGAAAGACCACCAAGAAGTTCATGACCCGGACCAGGGGGAGAACCTGCTACAAGAATTCCATCACAAAGTAGTGGGCAATGACGTGTCACTGCAGCCCCATCAGGTCCAGGGACAAGCAACACTGTCCCACTGGCTTGGGGACAAGGAAGACAGGGCAGAAGAACCCTGGCCCCTCTCATGGCGTAGGACCATCGTCACCATGCTCATCTCAAGGAGGCCCGTGACAGCCCGCTGCAAGCCGGAACCCAACACGAATCTCCCAGGCATTAGCGACCTGAAAACCATGAGTGATCGGGTGGGGGGGGCTAAACTCCAGACGGTAGCCCCACCGCACAGTCTGCGCGGCCTGGCAGGACCCATGAGATGGTCCACAGGTCATTCAGCTCTGTCTCAGCAGCATCAGAGGGACCAGCAGCCAAGCAAAAAGACAAGGGGGACCCACCCAAGGCCTACCTCAAGGCCCAATCCGCTGTCCAATCGGTTGCATCTGTAACAGTGTCCTCCTGGCCCATGGAAGAATGATCCACCAAACTGGGCAGCATAGCAACGGCTCGCACCCTCTGTGGTAAGTACCCCTCCACCCCTTGGAGTGGAAAGAGTGTGGATGGGAATTACAGGACTGCAAGTCCAGCAGGCTCCTCCCATCCTCCCAAAAGGCTTCCCTAAGCACAGGAGGAGGAGACCCACCCCCAGAGCCTCCAATAATGGAGGGGGGACCTGGGTTCCCCGTCCGCAGCAGCAGGGGCTGACATTGTGAATCCCAAATAATGGGCAACTTGGAGAAGAACCGATGCCACAGCATCCAAAGCCAAACATACACCCCCACTTTCCCCAACTGCAGACTTCGAGGCGCCAGATGAGTCTGAGGAGGAGGAAGATGTGCCAGAGGACCTGCATCCCCCACAACCTCTCAAAATACCCCTAGCATAGCCTGTCGAAAGAAAACAAATAAGCTACCGCCAGGCCATGCAGCATTCATGTCGGAGGGCTCTTCCGGAAGTGGACGAAGCTGACGAGTCCCCACAATGCACCTCTGATTCTGCCGAGTGCCTCCCCATGGCTACAGCATACCACCAAACAAAAGCCCAGGCCCAGCAGCGTGCTTATGACCCACCAAAAAGGCATGCCGGAGACTGGAGGGCCAGAAGCAGCAACAGAAACATTCCGAGCCTCGACCGATTGCATGGCAACATGCACACACCGTTGTGATGAATCAACTTCCGGGGCACCAGTGGTCCTGGGATGAATATCCGTTTCTAAACCATCAATCAGCCCACACCTCTAGTACACCAGAAGGGAACTGAACAAATTGGAAACACAAGTCAATTATAAACCTCCTTGTCCAATTTTGGTAACGTCGACGGAATGCAGGCTTATCTCCGAAAGTTTGTGGATTGTTGGTTAGTTGCAACACAGCGAAAATACAATTATTACCCAATGATAAAAGGGACTGTCCAGCCATGGTTTGTACACAAATATATACTTTATTATTATCACAAGAGACAGTTCTAGCACACTACCAAAATACAACCCACCCTGTTCTGGAATGCAGAGGACAGAGTTTCAAAGAAGGAAAAGGGATGCACTCTGGATACTGACAGGAGGGTAGTCAGTATAGTATTTAATCGCAATAGTTCAAGCATACTTGGTTTCAAAACAAAGGGAGCAATGGGTCACAAAAGGTAACTTGGGGCCTTCTGAGAAGGATCAGGGGGACAGAACCACAATGTACCATGTGCTCATAGAAGTTCTTGGTGCTCGATAGTGTTGAGTCGGTTTCAGGGCGCTTTGCAGCTTCTGTGACAGAGTTCAAGTTGAGAGATAGCTGTGTGTATCAGGCGACAGGCAGTTCGGCGAGCGAAGTTGAATGGATGGATGCAGGTTGGCCTACACGGTGGCTCAGGGTCAGGAATCGTCTCATTGCTTGTCGCCGGTTCTGAAGCACTGGTCGAGGCATCTCAGATGGCTTTAGCGACTGCGGTGTAACAACAGTCAGCGGTGCAGTCGGTTGCAGCTCGAGGGGCTCAACTGGCTCGAAAATAAATGTCCTTAATGCGGATGTCAGTAGATGCTTGTCAATACACTCCTCCTAGCTTCTTCACTGGGCTCATGTCATCCTTTAAGGCGGTCCGGCCAGAGTCAGCCGCCAACACCAAACCCATGCTCTGCAGCTGGGTTGAGAAAAAAAAAAAAACGCCCTCAATGTCGTGGTGTAGGGGGGCGGAGCAGCTCATTGCCGCCAAGAGCGCTCTTCTGGCTCCGCCCCCCTACCTGTACACAACAGCAGGACACCAGGACAGGCCTTCTTAAGAATGGCTGGGCCTGGCCTGCACTTACCTTGCGCCATCTTGAGGAGACGGAGTTGCCACGTCGTCGTCTGGAGCCTGTTGCTGCCATCGTCCTGGATCCTGCTGCTGGAGCTGCCATCACCGGATTCTGGAGCCCGACCTCGCCGACACCGTCGCACTGGTAAGTTTTGTTGTTTTCCTCATCCAGGCCTTACTATGTACCAGTGAGTAGTTCTCGGCGTGGTTCCAAACGTTTCTCCACAAAGCGCTTTCATCTGCAGGCTGGCGAGTGCAGGCTGCATGTCCGACAGTGTTCAGTGCCCTTGGCCCCATAAAGTTATTTTATGCATTTTTGTAAAAGTAGCAGGCACGCATCACAGACTAAACTGCCGGGCCCACGAAGGTGGGGGCTGGAGCTCCGAGCAGCTCAGCCCCCACCTTCGTGGGCCCGGCAAATCCAATCTGACCTCTGCGAGTACACTGCACACAGAGCAGATTACCTTTGCTTTGTGCACAGTGCTCGCACAGGGCAGAGATCGTGTAAACATTGCTTTTAATGCAACATTCAGAGTATTTAAGCATTCTTTCTTTCCTGTGGGAATTATGTTGATCATTGCAATAGCCAAAGTTGAAATCCATATTGATAAATGGAGTGCCACAATGATTTGAAGTTAGCTCAGTGTGTTAATCACTCATTGCAGAGATATGTGTTCATATGAAGGATTAGAAGAGCACATTACAGCAAGGCTGACTGAACCTTTCATATGTCTGAAGTTTATAGACCTACCTGCATATGCACTTGGTTTTACAGCATAAAAGGTGCTATTTATTATCAGCAATGTTCCTGCACCAGATAGGGGTTGCTATAAAAACAAACATGTCATTTGTGTGGTGAAGGTCTAGAAATTGGTTTGTTCAGATGGGGCGTTCTAAAACCTAGGCAATCCCCTCCAAATTTGAGAATAAACTATTTGTCCAAGAGGTGAATAAGTATCCAAATTCAAGACTGTGGAACCAAAGTGTTCATGCTTGTATCTTGGCTTTGCCAGCAGACGATACAGTGATCCTGCTCAAATAATATAATATATCTAGCATTCCTGTGCTGTCTTCTGTGAGGTTTGCCTCCTTGCATGCTGCTGGCATTGTTTAGCTCATTACTTGATCTTTCTTCTTATGAAGGCCATTTGAGTGGAAGTGGTGGTAGACGGGAGAGAGCAGACCAAATGTTGTAGACCTTGTGCAAGCATATTTTAAGGTCTGCTCGTTTGACACAAAAAACATTTAGCTTTTTGTATAAAAGTCCAAGGTTTTTCTGCACGTTTATGAATGACAATTTCACAAGCCATTGTTTTGGAAATATTTAAAGCTTAAAAGTACAAAAGACATACCTAGATTAAATCTGCTAAATCACATCCATTTGTATGCTGGTACTTGTATACTTCCCTTGATGATGGAGAGAATGAAGCTAGAATCATTTCCATTTTGCGTAACACCCTTCTGTAATATTTTGATTTTAAAAATGGTCAGGTTTGGAAATGTGATTTGTGTACTTTGCAAGTCCGTTTTATAAAATGAGATTGTTTTAGTACACAGTAAGAGCTGGAAAAGAAAGTGTTCAAATGCAGAAATTGCAGAGTTGGCACAAATCCCAGCTTCACCCCTTAAGCAATATGTGATACTGGGCATCCCATGTAATAATCTATTGCCTAACCTCTCAGAATTGCCAATCCATAATTCTTTAAAAATTGGCAGCCCTTTATAGTTCAAAGGCTCTTTCTTTGGAGAGTCAAAATAATCCTTATCTGTGCCTTTGTTTCCTCTCTGTGGCACTCAACAGTGGTGAAACACCATTGAGCGTATTGTTCTCTAGGGCCCCCCTGCCCCCTGCCATTTTGAACTATGGTGGCTTGCATGGCTGACCCACAGAGTCATGGCAGGACAGACATTAAACAATGCCAGGGCTTCACTGTTGATTTTTTGGGCGATTGAAATTGTGATGTGGGGTGTGTACTTGCATGCCCTCTCCTGTCCTCCACAAGTGAAACATGGTAATGTAGTACATGTAGTAAAATATTTCTATACTTTGTCCCGTTCATTAGGTCCAACAGTTCTGTGACGTATAGACAGTGCGGTCAGGTGGCCTGACCCGTCCACTTACATGGAGCAGCCTTAGAGCCTGGAGAGCCGTACTAAGTACCCCACAGGGATGCAAAAGCAACCATCTCTCTTTGCATTTTTCCCTGAACGGAAACGCAAAGAGTCAAATTGTGGGGAATTGCACACGTTTGCTGATCAATTGGCAGTGATTGTCCCTGCAATAGGTAGAGTTTGTGATACTAGATGGGTGGCATGTAGTTGCCGCACTGTGAAAGCTGTTTGGGACCTCTATCCTGCTCTTGCAGTTCACTTCCAGTCAGCAGCTGTAGACCCAAACCGTGGAGGTCCTGAAAGGGCAAAATATCGAGGACTTCTGGAAAGGCTGACTGCTGTGGAGCTTGTTAAGAACCTGGGCCTGATGAGGGATGCTCTGTGTGAACTGTCTGAGCGGTCTCTAAAATTGCAAGCAAACTATGTCACTCTCCCAGGGGCCCATATTTTAATTTGTCGCCAAATTAAAGTGTTTGAGGTGCTGGCAGGAGGCAGGCAAGCAGAATTCACCAAACTCTGCTGATACTCTAACCTTTCAAGGGGTTAATTTGCATGGAGGGAGAAAAGTTGATGTCGAAATCAATAGACGGCACTTTTTCCGAAGTCTGGCAAATGCCATGCAAAATAGACTCCTTACCACAGCCTCCTCGCATGTTCCAGGCACTTCAGGGGAAGCAATGGCTTCAGAGTTTCACAATTTGATATCGGCATGCCAAGTGCTTTACCCTAGGTACTGGCCAAATGATTATGACATATTGCATGGGGAAGATGAAGTGCAGGCACTCTGCAAAAGGTTTCAGCTGCCAAGTAGAGAAATAGTGATTGGCTTCCGGGAATATAAAGACAATGGTGGAAAGCGTGTGCCAGAGGAAGTGCTTCCACTTATGAGAACACTGGACACCATAGCCATATCCACTGCCGAAAGTGAACGTGTGTTCAGTCACATGAACAATACACTCACACCCCTTAGAAACTCACTAGGTATCGGAAGAGTGAGCAATTTATTGTTTGTGCACCATAATGGCCCGCCCCTGGCTGACTTCAGTCCAGAAAAGTATGTAAAAAGTGGCTACTTCAGGGTCGACGTGGAGCAGACCACACAGCTTGCCGGGCACGGGAGAAAAAACCGGATGACAATGGAAAAAAGAGTTTGGTCTCTACTGTGAACTATCACTGCAATTTGGTGAGAAGTAACATCTTCATTCTGGCTAGTGCAATATTTCTGTGGTTGCCCCACAAGACAATGGGCCTCATTACGACCCAGGCGGTAAGGGGTTTACGCCAGCGTAAACAGCGCCGACCCTTACCGCCTGAGTACGAGATCCCTTAGCGCCATGGTGGATTTAACACCTGCTTTTAGCAGGTGTTAAAATCCATGGCGCTAAGGGACCTTGTTGTTAATTACGCCACCGTAATTTACGGTGGCGTAATTAACGCCTTCCCCACTCCCATTATGCCCTATGGGGCAAAAATGGGAATGGGGAAGGGTAAATGGGGATTGGGGACTTACCGCCCCGCCAAGGTCGGAATGGGGCGGTAAGTCCGCCAACCACCATGGCGGAGTTGGCAATTTAGCGCCATGGACCATGGTGCTAATAGCGCCATGGTCCTCCGCCAAGGTCCTAATGAGGCCCAATGTACAGTTTGGACACAGAGTATTTAAAATGTAGTATATTCTGACTAATAAATGACATCTGAGCAACACATCCCTTCTGCCAAGTTTGTTGGTTTGAAGACTGAAGTATATTATGTAAAGAATGTAAATGAAGTACACATTAGTGCTGTGCAAACACTAAAGAAAACCTTCTCAGTGTGGCTCTGTCCTTAATCCTGACTGCAAACCCTACCCCAGCGGTTTTCAAGTGGTAATGATATCAAATTTGGGGTGCACCAGTGCCATGGAAGTGGTTTAAAGTGGAATTGATATATAGTTTGAAGAAGAAGCAGCGTGAAAGAAATTGCGCTGCTTTAAACTTATTTTGGACCTTAACTTTGATTGGAGGTCACCTGCCAGCTCTGCCCCTCTAAACCCGGCCTCCTTGGACTCCGCCCACCCCAAAACCCCGCCCCCAGCCCAGGCCTTGTGGGATCCCCCTCCAGATTTTTTCCATTTCCACCACTGTGCAGAGGGGCCCGGATGGTCTGCCTGTGGACGGCCCCGAAGAGCTATGCAGTGTGGTCCACCTCCAGGCACCGGAACGTAGACCCCTCTAGCCCGACTAGCTGAGGATTCCCTTAAGGGAAGTGAGTTCCTGCCCGGGGCAGGAACATTTTAAAACTGAGGTCTGTCGGGTGGGCGATGCCTAAATATCCCCCAGGGAGGGGCAGGCCCTAAAAGAGTTTAGAAAGAAAGAACGGATTTCTGGGTGAGGTGGGACACCACTCACACGTAAGTACAGGAACGAGGAAGAGGGACGTGGAAGTAATGCAAGTCCTGAGCTTGCTGTGCTCGGAGACCCAAGTTACAACTCCCTGGTGACACCCAGTGAGGCGGAAGCATGTCTGGTGTTGCTTGTGGCCTTGTGCAGAAGGGATGTGAACTAGCAGTTTGGTTTGCACTGCCCCCAAGGGGTGATACTGAAACTGATTTATTTGTCTTTCACCTTCTGTAATGGCATGGCAGGCTGATGAGCAGGGATTGGTTGAATATGGCACGCCCAATTTGGTCGCACATTTTGCTGCATAGATATATGTGGGGGGGGTGGTGTATAGGTGTACAATTAATTATAAGGGTTTAATGGGGGGCTGCAGCAGTCTCTCCCTACATATAAATGCGGCAAAATGTACCTGTCAAAAAATAATTGCAACAAATTCTCCAATTGCCAAGAAGATCTGCAGTAATCAACCCAAACCGATAACCAATGGTCTGGAGGGTTGCCCAGAGCAATGCCAGTGGTTATGTTCCTTTAAAACCTTTCTGCTATCTCTCTTCGGTTTGGCAAATAGAAGTGTACTTTATCCTGGCAGAATGCACACCTATACCCAAGGTTTCTGGATTGTGGCTCTGCGCGAATGCAGCACGTGCAGGAGTTTCCCAGAATCCTCTGCTGCTGGAGCCTGAGTGACAGCCCAAGATATTGCACCCTCTGCTACAGCTGGGAGAAATTCCAGCGTGTCTCTGCTGGCGACATCTGTAATTGGTACGGCGGGCCCCTCACCGCCCCTAACTCCAGCCTACACACATGCGCATCACGACACTAATTGGCTCAGGGTTACCTTGTAATGTAATGTGTATGGCTTGCTGGGTTTCTGCTGCTTGTCGAGGGTTGCCTCTCTCCCTGGCCCCAGAAAGAGCTCGAGGCTGGCCCGGGGAGGCGAGCCAGCTGCCATCCTCCAGCACAGTGTAGTAAATCGCCCACCTTAAGTGAAGACAGGAGCCGTACTTGAGTTGCACCAGTGGTTTATTGAGGCTGTAATTCAATAACGAATTGAAGAGGCACAAGGTGCCAACATTACTAAAGGCCAACGGGCCCAACTGTGCTGAGGGTCAGGATTCCTCAGGCTGCATAAATATCGTGCTTTGAAGTCCCGTGCTCGGAGGAGCCGGGTAGACGCCTCTGATCGCGTCTTGAGCTCGTCCCGTAATGCGCGCGTAGCGTGCGGGGGCGGAGCTGTGTTTGCTGGCGAGGTCTCGCGAGAGCGGGGCTCTCGCGATCGCTCTACACACCTCCCTTTTTCAATACAGAACAAGTTCATTGTAATACATAGTCATTGTATCTCACCGGTCTTCTGTGTTCCCTTCTGGGTCTCTCACCGGTTCCAGGGCAAGGTCCCTGCTGCTCAGGTTCTGGGTTTAGGTTGGGTTCTTCTGGTTCTGTCTCGGTTTCTTCTCTTTCTCCGTCGTTTCCTTCGGGTTCTCGTTCGTCGGTTCCCCCGTAATCCTTTTCGGCTTCCACGCGTGGTGTCTCTGGGGTTCTCGCCTTTTCTTGCCTCCGCTGGTATAATGCTACTCTTTCAAAGTTCCACGCGCGCCCGTCTTCTGTGCGGACATGATTTGTCCCTTTGTGAGTTACTTTTATGGGCTGACTGTACCGGGATCCTGTGGTTTGATCTTTTCTTGGTAGTTTTATTTTCACCCAGTCTCCTTTTCCTATGCTGGGCACTCGCTTTGTCCGCCTTCTTTCGTCGCTCCACGATTTCATGCGTGACTTGTTTTTCTCAATGCGCCATACTACTTCAGCCATGTTCACGGCTTCATCTTCCCTTACTTTCGACAGCCATGGTGGAATGAGCGTAGATGCAGCACTCCTCCCTCTCAACATTTTGAACGGGGATATTTGTGTAATACCGTTTGGTGTGAGCCTGTGGGCCGCTATGGCCTCTTTGGTGGTTTTGAGCGGGTCCATACCGGAAGCCGTGGCCAGTTGGATGGCGCCTTTTATGAACCTGTTCGCCCTCTCGACGAGTCCATTGGCTTGAGGGTGATATAGGGCCGCTTTCTTTTGTTTAATATGGTTCCTTTTTAAAAATTCTTCCATGTCTTTGGAAACTAATTGTACACCATTGTCTGTGACGACTTCCTTGGGGAGGCCTTCCCTTTGAACAATTTCTGTGAGTACTTCTATGACTGTCTCAGTAGTTATGTTTGGTACAAACTCTGCTTCCACCCACTTGGATAGATAGTCGACAAGTACTATGCCGTATCTGTGTTCTGTCGCCATCGCCTCCAGGGGCCCTATGAAGTCGATGCCCACTTTGGACCATACCGCTTCTGGTATCTCTGTGGGTATGAGGGGTGCCTGGCGAACCTTAAGTCTTTTGTCGCTATTGAGGCATTCGTGGCAGCGTTCTATCATAGCGCAAATTTCTTGATCCATAGACGGCCACCAGTAGGCTTCTCTCATCCTGCGGCGTGTCATCGTGTTTCCCAAATGTCCCGCATGGGCCCTACAGAGGATTGTGCGTCTCATTCCTGTGGGGGGGATGATTTGGTCTGTCTTTATGATTATCCCCTCTGTTTCCGACAACTCATCTTGCACTTTCCAATACGGTCTCATGCCTTCGGGCAGCCTTTTTTCATTGGGCCACCCTTCCCTGATCCATCCGCGAATCTTTGCCATGGTGGGGTCTTTCTCGTCTTCTTCTTCCCAATGCCTTTCACTGAGTTCCAGGTACCCTGGTGCCGATAGGTCTGTGATGGACGCGACTATGCATTCCCGTTGTAGGAACGTGGTAGCCTCATCTTTGCCCTCCGGCAGTCTCGACATGCAGTCGGCTTGTGAGTTTTTCCAGCCTGAGATGTGCTGGATTTCGAATGTGTACTCCTGTAGTTTAGCTGCGATGCGGGCCAGTCTGGGCGTGGAAGCTTTGGTGCCTCCTGGGCTGAGCATGTGAATGAGCGGCTTGTGATCTGTAACCAGCTTAAACTTTGTGCCCCACACGTATGTTCGGAAATGTTCGACGGCCCATGCGCATGCTAGCATTTCTTTTTCAATGGTGGAATAGTTCTGTTCCGCCACTGATAGTGCCTTTGAGGCAAAGGCCACTACATGTTCGGTGTCCCCTCTCTTCTGCGTTAGCACTGCCCCTAGTCCGTACGCACTGGCGTCTGTGGTGATTACAGTTTCCCACTTTGGGTTAAACGGTTGGAGACATGGGGCTTTCACTATGTGCTGTTTTATGGTTTCTGTCGCCTTCTTCTGAGGCTCTCGCCACGTGAATTCTGACCCTTTCTTGAGCAGATCACGGAGGGGTGTAGTGATTTCTGAAAACCTGGGTATGAATTTTGCATAGTATTCGGCCAATCCTAGAAATGACCTCACTTCTTCTTTAGTGGTGGGTTCCGGAGCTTTGGTGATGGCTTGCATGAGGTTCTGTTTGGGACTGATCCCTTTTTCCGATATCTTGTACCCTAAGTATTCGACTTCTTTCACCCCGAACGAACATTTTTCGTAGCGTAGGCGCACTCCTGCTTCTTGTAACTTGTTGAGAACTAATTTGAGTGTGGCATTGTGTGTCTGTTCATCTCCTGCATACACCAGGATGTCATCCTGGAAATATACCACATTTTTAACTTTCCGTAGCAGGACGTCCATCATGCGTTGGAATGCAGATGCAGCTGACGACAGCCCGAAAGGCATTTTGGTGAATTGGTATGTACCAAAAGGAGTGATGAATGCCGTAAGGGGTTTTGATTCATCGTGCAGCTGTATTTGGTGGTATGCGTTTCTCATGTCCAGTTTAGAGAATATTTTGGCTTCTTTCATTAGTAAAATGAGTTCATTTATGCTTGGGAGCGGGTAGTTGTCCGTAATGACTTCTAGGTTTAAACTGCGCAGGTCTATGCACACCCTTAATTCTTGAGATTGGGGTTTCTTTATGAGGACGACTGGGCTCAGCCATTCGGACGCTTCAATTTCTTCTATTACCCCTCCCATTTTCATTTTGTCCAGCTGTTGTTTGAGGGTGTCTCTTGCTGTGGCTGGTACTGGTCTCACCCGGTGTTTGACAGGGACAGCATTTCTTTTGAGCACAATTTTGTGAAGAAAATGTTTGATGTGCCCCGGCTCCTCCGAGAAAAGTGTTGGATAATCGCTCTTGACAATTGATCCGTTCTTTGCACTGACAGACAGGACCTGATCTTACTGGGATCTAGTTTGATTTTTAACTTGTCCTGGTCGTCCCAGCCCAAAACCGCTGGACCTTCGTGACTGAAATATACTCGGGTGATGGTTTCTCTCCCTTTGAATTCGACTTTTCCATTGATATAGCCTAACAGTTCAACTGACGCCCCTCCAAACACCGTGGGCTTGTGTCGCGTGGTGAGAACTTGCACTTTCTCCTTACCCACCATTTCTTTGTAAGTGCGGAGGGGTAAAATGGTGAGATCTGACCCGGAGTCTGCCATGACCCTTGTCTCGTTTCCATCGATTTTGATGAGGCAATGGGGCTTCTCTCTCCTGGCCAGTGTGCTGTTCACCATAATGACTGTGGGTCTTCCTTCATCTTCTGAGGAGGATTCTCTTACCATCGTTCGATCTGTGGTGAGACTGGTGACCTTCTTGTTTCTCCATCGACACACTATGGAGAAGTGCCCAATGCGCTTGCAGATGGAGCACTCCTTGTCTCTAGCTGGGCACTCCCGGTCAAACGCCAGGTGCTTCGTGCTGGTGCACCTGTGGCACTTGAGGGGTTCTCTCTTGTAACCTCTCGCCTCTCTCATGTCCGCTGTCGACTTTTCTTTTTTTATGTGGAAGCCCACCGCTTGTATTTCCGCGGGACCCTGGGCCCCTGCAAATTCTTTTCTTCTTCCCACCGTTTCTTCTACCGCCCTGGCGATCTCGATAGCTTTCTCTAACTGTAGCTCCTTTTCGATGATAAATTTATCTTGGACTTTACGACTGTTAGTGTGTACGACCAGCATGTCGCATATGCGGTTTTCTGCATTGGTGCCGAAGTTACACAAGGCTGCTAGTTCCCTCAATTTGGTGACGTAGTCATCGACGGGTTCAGATTGTTCTTGTTTCCGAGTGTAAAACCGTATTCTGTGGAGCACTGTGTTCTCTTTGCTGGCGAACCTCTTAATGATTCTCCTGACCGCCTCCTTGAACACATCCTCATTGTCATCGTCTACAGGAATCGGGGTAAGGCCCTCGAATATTCTTTGCCCCTCCACTCCTAGGGCATTGAGTAACATGGCCCTGCGTCTTGCCGCCGAAAACCCTGCTCCCCCCATAGCCTCCACGTATGTCATGAACAGGGGTTGCCATTGTGGCCATGGAATGGCAGGCCTACCTGGCGTTTGCAAAAAGGGTGGCGGTGGCGTGGCTCCTTGCATGCTTCTGTGTAGGTTCTGGTGATGACCCTCGTCGCCAATTTATGTAGTAAATCGCCCACCTTAAGTGAAGACAGGAGCCGTACTTGAGTTGCACCAGTGGTTTATTGAGGCTGTAATTCAATAACGAATTGAAGAGGCACAAGGTGCCAACATTACTAAAGGCCAACGGGCCCAACTGTGCTGAGGGTCAGGATTCCTCAGGCTGCATAAATATCGTGCTTTGAAGTCCCGTGCTCGGAGGAGCCGGGTAGACGCCTCTGATCGCGTCTTGAGCTCGTCCCGTAATGCGCGCGTAGCGCGCGGGGGCGGAGCTGTGTTTGCTGGCGAGGTCTCGCGAGAGCGGGGCTCTCGCGATCGCTCTACACACAGTCACACGATGGATGGCTGCTAAGGGCCAATAATGCTCATTTTGTGCCGGCCGACTCGGCCCAGGGAACAGCTCGCGCCTCGCCACTGCTGGATCTGGCCAGGCTGTTTTTACATTATGCTTTACCATAGAGTGCCGGCAGTCTAGGACGCCTGCTCCTCTACAAGAGAGCGGACTTTCCCTGAGTTATTTGAAGCTAACGCACAAGAGCAATTGAACCTTATCTAAAGAGAGAGCGCTTCTCTCGTTGGTCAGCTCTGCGACGGGACCGTTACAAACGAATCATGGTGGACGCACATGTCACGGCTCTGAAGGGGCTGCAGGCGCCAAGGCATAACAGGGCGTAAGGGCCACCTGCGGCCTCAGTAAGAAGGCACAGGAAAGGGAAGTGGGGCCATACAGCATGGCCCCTATATCTCCTACCTCCGCAGGGGGAGTGTTCTCTTTGCACGCTCGCTCCCCCCTGCAGCAGGATCAGCTTTGTCCCACCAAACTCACCCTGACATGCAGAGCCAGCCTTGTGGGTGGGGGTGGGCGAGCCGGGCAACCGCCTGGGGCGCCACGCCCCCCAGGGCGCCTTTTGCCCCTGCCACGCCAGCTCGGGGGAGTCTTTCAAGGGCTACCCCGAGCTGGCGTTGTGGGACAAGGCGCAGCAGGCGGCCTTTTATTGTAAAAGGTGCCCACGGCGGTGGGTGCATTTAAATGTGCCCCTCCGCCGTGGACACTTTTCACAAGAAAAGGCGCCATTAGCCCCCCACCACGCCAGCTCCGGGGAGTCTTTCAAGCGCTCCCCCGAGCTGGCGTGGTGGCAGAAGGGGAGGCCCGGGGGGAAGTTTTTGGCGCTGCACACGGCCAGCGAGTGGCCGTGGGGGCAGAGCGCCTCCTGGGGTATTTAAGGGGCCAGGGAAGGTTCGGGAGGCAGGTGACAGTTGGACTTGGCGATTGTCAAGTCCTGTTGCCTGCTCCCGAGCCTTCCCTGGTAGTAGCTGGGCCTTCAGGCGGGCAAGATAGTAAGGTGAGGTAGGGGAGTGTGGGAAGAGCGGGCAGTTAGGTTTATATATTAAAAAAAAAAAAAAAAGAGAGGTATAGTGCAGTTGTGTGCTCACATTTATAGGAGGGGTGCCGTAGATAAGACCCCTCATTTCTTACCGTGGGTCCCTGTATCTCCGGGTCTCATCGCGGGGGCAGTGCAGGAGGTCGGGGGGCTGTAGGGCTCCGGGTGTGCCTTTAAGGAGTGTCGGTGTGTCGCGTCCTCCGTTCGTGTACCGGCAGGGTGGGCGGTCTGGGGAGGGATTGAGCGCGGGCTAGCCCTTTTTCCCCGCAGCTCCGCTGTTTGTCTCCCGGCTTCGGCGCCGAGTGTGGGCGCGGTGTCAGCGCCGTTCGGAAAGGGGGCAGTGCAGCTCCGTTAAAGGGGCAGTGTTTGTTTTGTCTGGGAAGCGTGCAGTGCGGCTTGAGCACCGCCAGGTGGCAGTGTGCCTGGACATTGCTACAGCACTAGTTGGTGCCTGTGCTGTGGTTCTGTGCTCTTTGTTGGGGAGTTTAGCAAGGTAGAAGGGTGGGGGTGGTTACAGGGTGAAAAATTCTGTTAGGGTTTTATAAAAAAATAAAAAATAAATACATTATATAATAGTTATAATAAATAAATACTCAAAAAAATTATTAATAAAATAAAATAAATAAATAGATACATAATTAGGGAAGTACATATTCTGTCTGGGGTTTCATAGTACCAGTGGGTTATTATTGTTCAATTTTACGCAAAGTTAGCGGGGTTGGCATTTTTGGCGTAGGTCCACGGATAGGTCTTGGCTCGGGGGCTTAGTTAGCTAGCCTGACTGGGAATACCCCTGGTGCACAACTAGATATTTGCGGCACAATGTTGGGCCGGGGAGCTGGCAAGGAGGGTTTGGTCGATGCCAGGGCACTGAGGGAGGCCCTGGCAATAATTAGCAGGGCATCTAGGGCCCAGCTGGACGGGGTGGTGGGGGAGGTCACGGGTGAGGGGGAGACAAGTGGGGGTAGGCCGCAGCGCAGAGCGGCAGCCGATGGGGCTCTCGCGGCAGTGGTGGCTTGCACCCCCGCGGCGGGGAGAGGGGAGGCGTGGGAATCCAGGGGCAGGAGGATGAGGAGGGAGATAGACAGGAGGGCGTCCGGGGAAGAGATGACTTCGGGTGGGCAGCCATGTGGGGAGGTAATGAAGGATAGCACTAAGGAAGCAAGGAGTGCTCAAAGGGAGGGGGCTCGAGGGAATAACGGCAGTGCTAAGGATGGGGCACAGAAGGGGTGCAAGGGCAGCGGGGAAGAGGGGGAAAATACCTGCGTAAGAGTGCGGGTGGGAGAAGGAGGGAGAGGTCCCCATCAATTGAGGTGGATAGGGTGGGGTGCAGAACGGCCCCCTCGATGAGGAGGAGTGAGGGCGGAGGGCGCTGCTCAGCCCCCGCTGGTCAGGTGGAGGTAGAGGGTTTGGGAACGGCCCCTCCTCGGTCAGCGTTTGGAGAGCTTAGAGGGTTCAGCACGGCCCCTAGCAATGAGGACCCCAGGGCGGAGGTCGGAGCACCTCGCACGAGTGAAGAGGACCAGGCAGGGGTTTCCACGGCCCCGCCGAGAAGACGTCAAAGGAGTGGCGGGGTGGACACCCCGGGCTCGCAGGAAGGAGATCAACTCGTCTGGGGCACGAGCTCGCAGCCACAATGGTATGGGACGGGTGATGAAGTTGGTTTGGAGGATTACGTGGGGCAGTGGGAGGGGGAAGGTTATAGGGAGGTGGGGGAAAGGGAGGAGGAGAGAAGATATTGGGGGTGGGATCTGGAAAGGCAGGTGCAGGGGGGTCAGGGGGTAGGAGGGCAGGGGAACTGTTGGCTGGGTGAGTCTGCTGACATGTTTTGTCCCCGCAGTAGGAGCCCTCTAAGAAAAGAGATGAGGAGCATTGGTGTGGACGCCAGACCGCAGACGGCCGGTGTGGAAAGAGGTGAGCAGGAAAGGGAATGGTCTTCGGCCTGGCAGAGAGGGGTCACAAGAAGGGGGACGGGAAATGAGGGGTCTGGATTGCAAGGGGTAAGGAAGGAAGTTGGTGTGCAGGCCATTGGAGCCTTGGGGGTTGAGAAGAGCATTTGCTCAGTGGAGATTCAAACGGACAAGGTGGTGGAGCCATTGGGGCTCGAGGTGCAAGGGGGAAAAGAAAAGGAGGTTGAAGGGAAAGGAAAGGAGAAAAAACTGCCATACATGGGGATAACAAAACCGTTGTAGGCGCACTTGATGGCGGCGACCAGGGAGAAGATTCAGGCGGGGGAATTTGTAGACGTTTTTAAATTGCTCCATAGGGAAGTGAGAGCTAAGGAGGGGTCTAAAGAAGAGGAGAGGGAAAATTGGCTGCGCGACCAAGGGTACCAGTGACCATTGAGAATTGGACGTCGGCATTTATCATTTATGCCAGTGTTTATTGTGAAAAATTTCCGGAGAGGTGTGTGGCCCTACTCAAATATATGGACCTAATTAGGAAGGCTTTCACGAGTTTCGGGGGATTTTCCTGGGTGAGGTATGATGAGGAATTCAGAGCGAGGATGGCGGAAGACAGTCAGGCGGTCTGGGGGGAGATAGATATGGATCTTTGGCTGCAATGGATGGCCCCAACGAGGCTTGCCCCGACATTAAACACTGCAAGTGGGCTGCCGGTGCCCTTCCGGCCCTTTCTTGGTCGCCCCACCCATGAAGGTGCGGGGGGAGGGGGCAGAGGGCAGTCCTCAGCAGTATGTTGGGCGTTTAATAAGGATGGCTGCACAAGGACCCTGTGTAGGTTCAGGCATGAGTGTAGCAAGTGTGGAGGAAAACACCCGCTTACGCAGTGCTTCCAACAGGGAGACAGGGGGAGGGGGGAGAGGTTCGGGCAGAGGGGTTGTGGGGAAAAGCTTTTACGCCAATTAAAGTGGGGGTCCTGCAGAAATGGCTGCAATTCTATCCAGACAGGGAAGGGGCGAAGATTTTGAGTGAGGGGTTTAGTGAGGGTTTCAGATTGGGTTACCAGGGCCCAAGGGTGCGCCGGTGGGCTGAAAACCTGAAGTCAGCCAAAGAAAATGTTGAAGTGGTAAGGGAAAAATTGAGCAAGGAAATAGCGGCGGGAAGGATCGTAGGGCCATTTGATGACCAGTCAGGTGACTTGGTTATATCCTCACTGGGGGTGGTGCCCAAAAAAGCTCCGGGGGAGTTTCGTTTAATACACCATTTGTCTTGGCCGGAGGGCATGTCAGTGAATGATTTCATTGCTCCGGAAGAGTGTGGGGTTGTATATGTAAGTGTTGACAAGGCAGTGGAGCTGATAAGGAAGGTAGGGCGAGGGGCCTTTATGGCCAAGTGTGACATCAAGGCGGCGTTTAGGTTATTGCCGGTGCACCCGGAGGATTTTTGGTTGTTAGGTTTGCAGTTTGAGGACCACCTATACATAGACAAAGCGTTGCCAATGGGGTGCGCAATTTCCTGTGCGCTGTTTGAGCAATTCAGCTCTTTCCTACAGTGGGTCTTCTCATTTAACTCGGGTTGGGAGAGTGTGCTGCACTACTTGGACGATTTTCTGTTTATTAGCGGGGCAGATAGTGAGGGGGAATTCAAGGGAATGCTGAAGTTGTTTCAGGAGCTAATGGACGAGTTGGGTGTGCCGTTAGCGGAAAACAAAACGGAAGGGCCTGCAGTGGTGTTGACATTTCTGGGAATTGAACTGGACTCAGTGGCTATGACCTCACGCTTGCCGCACGACAAGGTGAGCAAACTGGTGGTGTTGCTGGAAAGGGCGGTGGGGGCCAAGAAAATGACGCTGGTGGACATGCAGAGATTGGTGGGGCATCTGAATTTCGCATGCAAGGTGGTGGCCCCAGGGCGGACGTTTTGTAGGAACATGGCGAGGGCTATGGCAGGAGCAAAGTGCCCGCATCACCGGATAAGAGTATCGGGGTCAGTGAGGGAGGACTGCAGAATTTGGCTGTGTTTTTTGGAGAAGTTCAATGCGGTGTCGATGTGGTTGCAGGGGGACCCGGTGACATGGGAAGTGCAGATATTCTCAGACGCAACAGGAGCAGGGGATTTTGGAGTATTTTGGGGGGGAAAATGGTGTGCGGAGAAATGACCGGATCGGTGGTTGAAGGAGGGAAGGAGTATAGCATTCCTGGAATTTTTCCCATTACTGGTGGCATTGGAGTTGTGGGGGAAGGATTTGCAGGATAGGAAAGTGAATTTCAATGTGGACAATGAATGCGTGGTCCATGTGGTAAACAGGCAATCAGCGAGGGATCAGAGGGTGGCAAGACTCATGAGGGAGTTTGTGCTGCGTTGCATGGAATTGAATGTGGTGTTTAAGGCAACACATGTGCCGGGGAAGGATAATGGCATCGCTGATGCATTATCTCGTTTTCAATGGCAGAGATTCCGTGGATTGGCTCCAGATGCGGATCAGGAGGGGCAGCAGATTCCGGAGGAGCTGTGGAAGATAGGAGGATGAGAGCGCTGGCTTTGGTGGAGGGTTCATTGGCTGGGGCGTCTAGGGAGTGTTACAGGAGGGCCTGGGAGGATTTCATTGGGGGAGAGCGCGTAGTTGGAAGGACAGATGGGATGCGGAAGAGAGGAGGAGGGATGATGTCATGAATTTCCTCCTGAGGTGCATGGACAGGGGCTGGTCAAGAGCAACTATAGCGGGGTAGTTAGCAGGAATTGCTTTTTACGGGAAATGGTTTTGGGGTTTCCAGCCGAATGGGGGGGAAATGGCGAGTAGGATGTTGGAAGGATGGGCAAGAGAGAGTAAGAGGGACAAGGACAGGAGGAGGCCAATATCGGCGGAGTTGCTGCAAAGGTTGGTTAAGGTAGTTGGGGGAGTTTGCTGGTCGGTATGGGAGGGGTGCTGTTTGCAACCTGTTTTACATGGTTGTTTTTTGGGGCTTTTCCGGTTTCGGAGCTGGTGGGGGGGAAAAGGAGGGTCTGGGGGTTTGCAGTGGGAGGATGTGCAAGTTACAGAATGGGGTTTGGACATCAGGATTAATAAGTCTAAAACGGATCAGAAGGGGAAGGGTTCCTGGGTTTTGTTGGGGCTGGGGAGCAAGGATTTATCCCCAGTGCGGGCAGGCAGGGTGTGGAAGGAGCGGTGTGGGGGGAAGTCAGGCTTGGTGTTTAAACATGAGGATGGGTCGCCGGTTTCAGCGGCACAAGTTTTGGGGGTATTGCGGAAGGCTCTGCGGGAGGTAGGAGAAAACGGGGAGGATTTTGGTACACATTCATTCAGGATGGGCGCAGCATCAGAGGGTAATAGGTTGGGTTTCACGGAGGATAAGGTGAAAAGTTTGGGGCGTTGGAGGTCTGGGAGATACAAGGGGTATGTCAGGGAATTTTCATAAAGGGGAATTTTAAGGTTGGGGGTATAAGTGGGCTGAAAACAGCGTGGGGGTTGTATGTATTGTGTTGGTAATTTTGTAAATTCTTTTTCAGATGCTGTGCGAAAGGAGGGGGAGTTGGCGCAAGTGTGGATTGTCGGCCATTCAATTGTTAAATGGGCGGGGAAGGAAGAGGAGAAAAGGGTTATGGGCAGGCAGCTGGGGTGTAGCTATAAGTATGTGGTGGTAAGATGGCAAGGGTTAGGGGGCATGCACTGGGACCAGTTGCTGCCTATGCTGGCGGGGATGCGGGAACGCTACGGGGCGCCGGAGGTGTTGATTATTCACGCTGGGGAGAATTACCTGGTTAGGGATACGGGGGTGGCCCTGCTAAGGAAAATGAAAAGGGATTTAGTTTGGGTGCGGGAAATGTGGCCTCGAGCAGAGGTGTTGTGGACTAAGTTGTTGCCGCGCAGAGTGTGGAGGGGGGCGAGGAGCGAGGGAGCGATAGAGAGGGCTAGAAAGGGAATTAACAGAGAAATGGTAAAGTTTTGCGCCTCCGTGGCGGTGCAGGTGATGGAGCATAGGGAAATAGTGTATGAGGGATTTATGATTTTTAGGGAGGATGGGGTGCACTTGTCGGTTTATGGGAACAACCACTATTTGGCGGACCTGTGCTCTTGGCTGGGAGATTGGTTAAAGAGTTGGAAGTAAAGGAATGTTGTTGGGGGGGTGGGGCAGAAAGAACACCTCGGGGGGAGGGTTTTTCTGGTGCCGGGGGCATGGCCCCTTTTGATGTGGGGGGAGGGAAGCACAATGGGGGAATGACATGGGAAAGGATGGGGTGGTGCTGTTTGCACAAGCGGGCCACCCCGGGGGAACAGGTATTGAGCCTGGAGGGGCATGGCCCCAGGGAGAAAGTGGGACGCCTGGAAAAGGGGTAAGGAGATGGTAGGGTCCAAGGGACAGGTAGGGAGGAAATTGTGTTATTTCATTATTTAATTGTTGGGGAAATGGACAGGTGTAATTAGTTAATTGGTTGTTTAAATATTTCGTTAGTCTGTAAGGCCATGGAGCCAGGTAAGCGTTTTATTGTAAGCTTTGGCCTGTCACATTAAAGCAACCTTTTCCACTTTTAAATGAGTCTGGGTTTTTTGTGCAGTAAGCCAAAAGGGGGGCCCCGGAGTTTTTGGCGCTGCACACGGCCAGCGAGTGGCCGTGGGGGCAGAGCGCCTCCTGGGGTATTTAAGGGGCCAGGGAAGGTTCGGGAGGCAGGTGACAGTTGGACTTGGCGATTGTCCCGCCCTCCCACCCCTTCATTTTGGTTTAGGTCTGGGGGCTGGTTTATTAAAGGGTGGGGAGGACCATCGTATATGGGTATGGACGGGGTTTTGTTTTTTACGTCCCAGGGCAAGTTGTTAGGTGGTTTATTGGTGTAGGTAATGGGGCGATTGCCTGGTAGTTTTGTGTGACAGGTCGGGGCATTAGTGAAGTTGTGATGTAAAAATTTCTGTTGCTGATGTGGCAGGTCAGACTGGCTGCAGGTCATAGGAAGGAGGAGATTGGTGAAAAGGGGAGTATGTGGGGTATTGAAGTGGGGCTGGGCTCCGGGGGCATGGCCCCTTTTTATGTGGGGTGAGGGAAGCACAATGGGCAATCGGGGAATGACACGGGAAAGGATGGGGTGGTGCTGTTTGCACAAGCGGGCCACCCCGGGGGAACAGGTATTGAGCCTGGAGGGGCATGGCCCCAGGGAGAAAGCGGGACGCCTGGAAAAGGGGTAAGGAGATGGTAGGGTCCAAGGGACAGGTAGGGAGGAAATGGCTTAATTTAATTATTTAATTGTTGGGGAAATGGAAAGGTGTAATTAGTTAATTGGTTGTTTAAATATTTCGTTAGTCTGTAAGGCCATGGAGCCAGGTAAGCGTTTTATGTAAGCTTTGGCCTGTCACATTAAAGCGACCTTTTCCACTTTTAAATGGGTCTGGGGTTTTTGTGCAGTAAGCCAAAAGGCATGGCAGGCGCCACATTGTCATTGAATGAACCCTCGATGGCGGGCTCATTCAATGACAATGGGGTGCTAACGGCACCTATTTAACCTCCTCGCTCGAGCGAGGAGGTTAAAAAAATAAAAAGTTGCCCATTCTGGCCCCGCCCCCTTCCACCCCGCCCCCCGCCAGCAGGGCGCGGTGTGCGAGGAGGGGCGCCAGTTCACCCAGAGCGCTGCTGGCCTTAAAGCCGGCCCTGCTGACATGTCATTTATTTGTGGTTTTCAAATTGTTCTATTGTTGCAGGCGGTAACTCGGCCGATCGCGCATTGCCATAACTAACTTCTCGATGGAGGTTAAAGAGGACCAAGAGTTAAGTGCCCCCTCTCAGCCTGCCACAGCGAGCGGCGGCAAGCTAAAAAGAGGAGCCCCCCACGGGTGTGCTGACTGTAAAGAAAGAAAGAGAGAAAAGGAAAAGTGGGGTGCCAAGTAAAAAGAAAATTAAACAGAAAGGCGCTGCTGGTCGTCTGGGGTTGTAAAAACGTTTAAATATGTTATTGTTTGGTTTGAAGTGATAGTGTGAAATGTTTAAGAATAACATTGCGGGCAATAAAAAAACCTACAACACAACAATCTGCACAAACTTCACTACACTGCAACAACAAAACAAACCACACATAGACTTGCACAACAGTACACCACGACTACCGACTGTAAAACACCAAAAACCCAACCAACATACCCACCGGGTTGAGGCCGCCAACAGCACATCACTGCTCTCTTGCACTTCTCCAGCTTACTCCCACTAACTCCCCCCTTCCCCCTTTTTTTACAGAGCCGCCAAAGCGCCAGGGGACCACTCCGGTGGTGATAGTGCGCGGTACAAATAACCTTTAACATTAACGTTAACATAAATAAGAAGAGCTGGTCTGGCCTAAGTTATTTAGCCCAAGTGGCCTACAACGGGATGGTATTTACCCTGCCGGGTGGGGGGCGAACAGTACCCGATTGTCTATGTTAATGGCAGGGCTAGGCAGTTATGTATAAGGTTAGTGCCTTATAGCCAGTGGTCCAAGTGTACGAAAAGAAGTAGCGGAACTATGATCCGTGCTGGCCTGCGCCAATCCACACAAACCCCATCACCACGCTCCCTCCCACGCGAAATACAAACCCACCAAACAAATGTGCCTGCTGTCTAAGGGTACGTTCAGTGCACTGCACTGAAGTTTACAGAACGGTTTCTTTTTAAAATAAAAGTATAGGAACAGTAAAACATAATTTAAAAAAGTAGAGGAGCAGCGTTCCCAACCGCTCCCACCCACTTCGACCACTGCTTATAGCCTGATGACCGGCTCACCCCATCCATGTAAGGGGTAACATTTACAAAATATTCCTGTGTGTTGCTGACTTGCCTCATTACGACCCAGGTGGCCAGGGAATGAACGGGGCCGGGAAGGGTCCGGCCCCGTTCATTCCGGGCCGCCCTATTTCGAGGTCTACAGCGGGACCCGCTAAGGAACACCTGGTCACACCATGCGTCCTTAGCGGGACACGCTAGCAGACGAGGATGCTAACAACGGGCCTGTCATTAACGAGCCCGTTGTTAGCATCCTCCCCATTCCCATTGAGCCCTATGGGGGCTCAAATGGGAATGGGGAAGTACCGGGTCCGGGTCCCATGATAGGAATTTACCGGGCCCTCGAAGGTCGGAATGACCCGGTAAATCCTCTTTCGCTGCACCCGGACCTGGAACCCGGTATGGAGGCCCTCTCTGTTTACACGAGTGATACTGCAAAGAGAAGACATTGATGCGATTCCACCATTGTTTAGTGTGCTATCACCCAAGCAACACGCATTGGCAATGCCAACAGTTTGGGCTTTTGTGTGGGCATGGGAAAGACGCTTGCCAGGCACTGCCGTAGTGCTATTAACTGGCCATTGATGGTAACAGGTACATCATGGTGCGAGTACCTGAGCATCTAAGAAGCACTGCCTGGCAAATGCCTACTACTTATACACAAGCCAAAACTGTGGGCTCTGCCAATGCTTGTTTTTAACAGGACTTTAGTGAAGGACAGACATAGAGCTTATAAATGGTGTGGCTGAAGGCAGACTGGTTGACATTTTTATTACACCAGTACAGTGTTTATAACTCCAATTAATTCAACTCTCAAACGACTGCTTTGAAAAAATCACTGCCAGGCACTTCCAGTGCAAAGTTTGATGGTAAGGCCTGCTTAAAGCAAGCTCAAAGAGTTACCACGAGGAGCTGTTTTGGAGAACCGGGTGGGAATGCCCACAGGGATTAGTATGGCCATGTGTCTGGAGGATAGCTCAGGGGCAACATGCTCACCTCGGAAGCAAAGCGACATGAAGCAACATAGGTTCGATCCCCGGGTCCGGGCTTAGAAACCACTGGGTATTAAGCGCGTTATAAATAACCTATCATATCATATGGGCAGGCAATGGGTGGGCAAATAACCAAACCACACCACTCTGCAGCTAAATATTTAGGAGTGTGCCGTTATAATTTCTACTCATTGCCCTGCATTATTCTCAATGAAAAGCAAAGTACTCAATAGATCATCATGACTTATACCTCTGGCATTGACCGCTAGGCATCTTAAATGGTATTTCTTATACAAAGCTGATGGTAAATTGAGCAGGACACTGTTAATGTATAATTATAAATGCCAATAAAAACATTTTAAAATAAATGGTATGCCTTAATATTCTAAGGAATTGTGGATATTAAAAAAGGGATCTTTGACAGAAATGCCTTCCACTCCTTCCATGCCCGGGCCTAGTACCTCAGTCAGCAAGGGGTGTCGGCTGTTAATTTAAGATTGACACCTGTTATGACGTGGGACCGGCCCGCGCCATGGGACGTCCCCCATCACAGTGATATGTTACGTTCATTGCAAATATAATAATGTTGCCTAAGTCTGCAGGGCGATTTGGCCAACCCCGAACCACACCAGCACGGTGCTAATCCCCAGACTGAGCAGCAGCAGTCACCAGAGAAGGCCGAATGTCAAATCTGACACTTGACAACGAGCAAGGCGTCGAGGACAATATTTTCTTTGACTCGGAGGTCTGCCAAGAGAAGACAGACAAGCGTTGCAACACGTCGCGCCACTCAGTGACAGTACTGTCTGCACAGAGGCTGGTACTCAGACACTGGCCCGTCGTGGGTCCAATTCAAGCTTCTTAACCCAACAACAACACTGGCAACACCCAATATCTGTATATTCACCCAATGCGGCACCTCTCCACTCCCATTAAATGGTGCCGTCCACACACGAGTAGCGCATGAAGGGCTGTCTGTGCCAGCTACGTTTGGTCTAGATCCAGAAGCCGAAGAGACACTTAAGTGTCACGCTACATTCAACTTTCCCTCCCTAAATACCTCCCTGTTAGAGTCCTTCGGTGCTCTGGCTCTAACTCTCTGCAGGTCAAACGATTCTCCAAGCAGAGAGTGGGGGTAGATCCCTTTCCTCAGCACAAGCCTCTGTCTGGACCGCCCCTCTCAAACTTGAGCCGGATCGCCTTAAATTACGGAAACTCCTCAAGACTTTCCTCTTCTCCTCCTCCTCCTCCTCCTCCTCCTCCCCTCTCCTGGTAACGTCCCCCCGCTGCAATGACTGGCTGCCTGCTCCCTTCGGAGTCATAAAGAGGCCAGGCCATCCCCCTCCCAGTCTTCCGCAGTACCCCACTGCCAGCACTTGCCTTTGAGCACCTCTCCCTGACTAGCCTACTGAGTCTGGCCACCCCTGTTCCTCGCACATTTACCCGTACCCCTCGTCCCTGCGCACTTGCCCTCCATGGGCACCCCTAGCACTTACCCTGCCTCAACCCTGGGGCCTCCTCTCCCCCATGCGCTTTATTTACTGCACTTGCACAATCCGAATGCCACAAGGCCTAGTAGGACCGTTTCTTGTTTTCTCCTCCCCTGATCCCCCTCCGCCTGGAAACACTTTCTGCTGTATAGGCACAATAGAAATTTCCAATAAAAAATAAATAAAATAAATGACCTGCGACATATGGGCTCATAAAAAAATGGAGATTTACGCCGCCACTTGTAATCCGGTGGTAATTCCAAGTGGCGGTTACCGTAATTCGGTTGGGGAGTATTCCAGAGGATATACCACTGGAAAACTGGCCAACTCGTAATGAGGCTCATGTCTTTCTTCTGATCAAACAGGCAGTCTGAGCTCCGCCTGGATGCTAGTCCAGTAGGTTTGGGTGCTGTTCACCTGCAACTAGACCAGAAGGGTGCCAGGTGGACAGTAGCATATATGCCCACTGAGTAAAGCTACTATCAAACAGAGCTGGAAGCCGCGGCAGTGCTATGGGGTTGTCGCCACTTTCATGTATACATCTCTGGGCACCCAATCACAGTAATTACCAACCACAAGCCGCCGTCAGTTCTGCATGGCTCTGCACCACAAACCTCATTTCAGACTTGAGAGCTGGTTACTCCATCTCCAAGACCACCGCAGAGACTATGGGGTCTTGCTCTAGTTCCTGGCTCAACCCCCAGTGGACCCCCACCCATGCACACAATTTGCTGTCTTGGCCGTGTATGAGGAAGCAGAGAAGCATATAGAAATAGAAGCAAGAGCATCGGGTGCAAAGACCATGGCCCTATAGAACATAGGCCAGTCCTTGGCTTGACACAAAGGCATGTCGGTGGTTATGGCACAACTACAAACCTGATAATAATGGAACTTCTCAGGGGAACATAGTCACCGCATGGCCGAGGCTCAAAAAGGTATCTAAGGTCAGTGGAAGGGGAGACTGGTAATACTCCTTGACCTTATACCCCAGGTAGTTCAGCTGGCTCACACGGGTCCCAAAAGGATGTGCAAGACTCAAGCAAGCCTTGGGGGAAAAGGTCTGGGTCCCGCCCATCGAAAGAAAAGTAGTGGGTTCTTTCCTCGCCACCTGTACATGGTACCAGGCAACTGCTGCAGCACCCCACCCACCACCATTTGCGTCTTCACAGTCCGTGGCAGGCCGCAAGCTTAGACTTCGGCACGGTTGTAAGCTTGCAACACTGCTGGTCCTCTACCAGTCTTCCCGATACCCAAAGAGAAATTCATACCGTCCACTGCTGGTGAAGCGGTGATGCTCCCTCTTGAAGACATCTTTGCAACACATGGCACTCCCCAGTCGTTAAGGTCTGGCAGCGGGCCGCCTGTAGTGCTCTGTTTAAGTATGTTTAGGTTCTGTGAGCTGAGAGGCTGCATGGAATGTATGGAATGGTTTGATGCCTGTGGAGCCTAGTGTGCTGGGGGTTCCTGAAGTGACTGGTGGTACACTTGGAGAGAGACAGAGGAACCATTGCAAGGCGGCAGGCTACAGTGAAGCTGAGAAACTATGCTTTAGGCTAAGTGAGAGCGGTCTGTTGGGGCAGCGCCAGGGCCTTTCAACCTTTTCATCTGAAAAGGGCCAGAGCCTCATTGGTGTCATCCTGCCCCTGCTTCTGTGTTGTATTAGAAACATTCCCTTAAAGCGGTACAACAAACAGCTTTTCTCAGTGCACAGGGTCCAGACTGCCTTCACTGATCAATGGGGGTCTCCTGAAGAATGGGAACTTGCTGAAGCTGTGTACTCGGCTGTCAAACATAGTTATATTTGGGTCACATTGCACCTGTGCAGCTCAGTCATTACTCATCAACTTACAGAATCTTCAGGTATTTTATCAAGAGGGTGAGGATATAACCAAGATGCTGGACATGGGGGATTAAACACGCCCTGGTACCTGTCGGACATCAAGGGGGGTCACATAGTTCCACCATAGTAGCCAGAAGACAGCTGGGGCTAAGCTCAAGGAAGGCAGAAGCATCCCTTACCAAGCTGCTATTCTCGGGGCCCTCACTCTTTGGACAACAGTTGGGCTCTTTCATTGAAAAGTAATTCAACTTCAAGAAGAACACTGCCTCATACAGGGGAAGAACAGGGTCAAGCATAGCCAAGACTACAGGGAGAAATAAGCTTGTCAGTCCTGATCTCATCCACCATCGAGCCTTCCTGCTTTTGAGACATGATACAAAGTATTTTTTTTTTTATAGGGGCAGGACCGAGCACAGATCACAGCAGACACTGAACACCTCCTAGGTAAAACATGACTACTATCTGCCTTCCAAGGAAATTAAAATGGGGGGCAGGAGGATGTCAACAGGTTCAGTCGAGCAGGGGCAGATATCCAGTAAAAGTGAGTCATGTACATTACTTCATCCAGTTACGACACCATCTTCAGGCACTTTATGCCACAGACTGGCCCTTTTTGCTACTCCCCATCTGCAGGAGGGGTTGAAGAGGCAAGCATTACAGGATGAGATCCACAAATAGTTGATGAAGGAGGCTAATTTCAAAGTCACCCAGAAAGATGCAGGCCAGGGATCTTGCTCCATCTTGTTTTTTGTCAGGAAGCCCACCAGGGGGTGGTTCAGACCAGTGATGGATGTCAGGGACCTAAACAAATACACCCACTATGGGTTGTCCAAGATGGAACGCCAGTTGCACGACGTCTCACTGTTTCAATCCATCAATTGCTGACCTCAGTAGACCTAGAGGATGCCTACGGCAAATTCCGATCTTAGAGAGTCATCGACTTTAGATGCAGCGGTAGGTTGACAGACCAGTTCAGTGCACTTTTATTTGGGCTGTCAGCCACTCCGCAAGTGTTACCGAGGTCTTTGCTCCAAGTATGGTTTTTTACATTTTTTTATTTGATTGTTTAAAGCGCGAGCCTAGCTTGAGAGCAGCAGAGCGCTGTATAGAGTTTGAGTAGCCGGCATCTTTTACCAGCAGTGCCGTACTGTGAGGTCTGTGCATCCATTGGAATTAGTCCATGGTCAGGTGTTGTTGAAAGAGCCATGTTTTGAGAGATTTGTGAAATTGGAGAATTGTGGGGGCATCTAGAGCCGATACCAGGATTGAGTTCCAGAGACGGGGGTCGCATGACAAGATAAGGATTGTTTGTGGGTCCTCTCTTTAAGGACGAGTTGTGATTCAAGCCGGTTGGTCGATTTGTGGCGTGAGGAGCGTGTGCCACCAGATTTGTGGTGCTTAGCCACCAGGTACGTTGGTGTGCTACTCGTGACTGCTTTGTAGATGATGCATGCAGTCTTGAACAGAATCCTGGCTTGGAGAGCAAGCCAATGTAGTTTGCGTAGGAAGGGGGTAATCCGGTCAAGTTTCCATGCTCCCATAATAAGACGTACTGCAGCGTGGTGGACTGCTTTTAGAGGACCCAAGTGAGCAGTTGTGAGCCTTGTCAGGAGAGCATTTCCGCTATCGATGTGCAAGACCACAAGGGCCTGCACTATGGTCTGGAGGTCCTGCGGCAGGACGAAGGGTTTGATTTTTTTGAGAAATAGAGATTTTGAGCCAGGCTATTTGGGTCTTCTGTGTTTCTGGAATGACAGACTGCTGTTAATGGTGAAGCCTAAGGCTTCTACTGTGTCAAAGAGTTGTGGATCACATCCTTCAAGGTGCATATCATTGAGACATTGTTGGTAATAACTTGGAAGCTGATGAACACCCGAGCCAGCAGGTAAGTTATTAAGTAGATTCATGGTAGTTCAATACCAGGGACAAAACATTGGCATGTCCTTTCCAAGTCAGCATACCTCCAACTGCCAAGCATAGAATCCCCCTTCAGATACCAACACACCAACACTCCACTCACACTGACATCACTACATTCCATTTAGCAGTGATGTCATCCACTCAGCTAGCAAGACACATTACAACACTTCTCCCTCCTTTACTTGGTTGGAAACAGAGAAAGATCACACCAAAACCACCACCAGACAAAAACCCCTACATGTACGTGTTGTCATGCCCGCGCCGCTGGCGCATGCATTGGCAACCATCATGGACTACTTGGTACTCATTTATCCTCCTAATACTCCTTGCACAACTCCTTTTCACGCCTTGGTCTTTTATTTCCATTTGCTCAACTTTGGTTCTTTCTCATTTTATTCAATTAACTACATTTACCATAATGCACCTGGCTGCAGTCCTCAATTCCTGGCTATTCTCATTCATCGTTATTGGGACCACAATCCCCAGAAGCCCTAGCGGCCAGTGCTGCTTCCACCTGCTCAGGACCAGAGAGGGAGGAGGCAGATTGTCTTCCGGTGTGCTGCTACAGGTGCTGTCAATTGGCCTGCCTCAGAACAGGGCAGGGCTGTATATAGGCATCTGCCTGCAGGAGCACAGTATCTTGCATCTTGAGATCTCCCCGCTCCTGTTTGCCTAGACCCGCTTCTTTGTATGCTGTTCCTGTTGCTGCATTATCCTGTTTTGATCCAGTGCCCTTTCCGGGCTCCCTACCCTGCAGCCTGCCTCACTCCGGCTGCCTACGGTCCTTGTCCTCTGGGCTCCATGCCTTGCAGCCTGCCTCACTCCGGCTGCCTACAGTCCTTGTCCTCTGGGCTCCCTGCCTACAGCCTGCCTTACTCTGGCTGCCTACAGCCCTTGTCCACTGGGTTCCCTACCTTGCAGCTTGCAACCCTCTGCTGTCTCCAAGCCCTTGTCCTCTGGGCTCCCTACCTTGCAGCCTGCACCTCTTCGCTGCCTACAGCCCTTGTCCTCTAGGCTCCTTTCTTGCTGCCAGCTCCCTCCACTGCCTACAGCCCATGTCCTCTGGGCTCCTTCCTGGCAGCCTGTCTCCCTCCGCTGCCTACAGCCCTTGTCCTTTGGGCTCCCTGCCTTGCGGCTTGCTACACTCCTCTGCCTTACAGCCTGTATTACTCTTAGCTACCTACGGCCCTGCTCCTCTGGGCTCCCTACCTCGCGGCCCTATTCTTTTGGGCTCTCTGTCTGTCGCCTACTACTAATCTCTCTCTGTCCTGTTCTCCTGGACTCCCTGCCTTGCAGCCTACTACAGTCCTCCACAGTCCACTACAGTTTGCCTGCACCTAGTGCCACTCTTGACTGCAGACCTGCTTCCTACTTTGTAGCCCTTCTGTTTTCCTGACTGCTGCTCCCTTGTTCTCTTCCTAGAGTCCTCTGTACTCCACCTTAGGTTATCTACTTCAGTCTAACTGCCTTTCCTTCATTTCCTTCTGCTAGATTGCTCATTGACTTCCTTTTCGCTGGATATATCTGTTCTTGTCTTCTCATGTGTCTTATGTAATCCCTTTGTACAGAGCTTGCCTGTTGGTTTCCGGCAGGCAACCTCTGCCACTTCCCTTGTCCCGTTTCAGTGTTACAGACACCCACTGCTGTTGTTCCCAGCCATGAGCATACAGCATGGGCCTCAGTGATAGCAATCTGTGCAGAAGGCTGGAGTTTCCTAAGGTTCGTGGAACACTTTTTCCCGTTTCAGCATACACCCCAAGAGGGAATCCAGTTTGTTTGTACCTTTGTATCTTTTGCCCCTTTTGGCTCACAGCTACAGTTTCATACTCTTCTTTCTTGTTGAACTTCCTGCTGTGTGTGCTTATCTGCTGCCTTACTTCAGCAGAGCCACCCAAAACCTACCTGGGTACCCTGTGCCACTCTTGACAGAGTGCCATTCTTGACACGTGTGGCCAGCACATAATGCACCAACTAGTAACACCACTGGCGACAAGAAACTGCCCCCAGAGAACACCAAACCCCCGGGCACTCCAAGGAAGATCAAGGAAACAGGAAAGTGCTCCACCAAAGGAATAAGAACCCAGTAAAACCTACATGGCTCCCCCGAATACTAACAACTGTGCCAACAAGTTAGGCAACATGACACCCGGTGTCAACCAACCCTTACACCAAGTCCTACGCCCAACTCAACACCAACTCAACACCACTTCCACTCCTCCCTTTATAACAAAACAGAGAGGAACCCAACGCAGTGTACAAAGGGCTCACTCCTTCCCCGAACAGAACCGAACAACCTCTGAGATACAAAAAATAAAAACTACGCACCTCCACCTGTTCCAAGCTGCCCCTTGGAACCTAGGTCCTGCCACGACCCAGCGTCCTCACAGATAACTACCTAACATTCCTAAACCCTAAGTGCACAATCATCCTCCCGTCCTAGTCTGCCCCCTAGGACACCAGGGCTGCCACCCCCGGGCATGTACCATACAGCTCAACGGAGCAACAACAAGCACAACAACGAAACAGTTCACCACAGCAACACTACCAAACCCTGAACCATAGAGAACACAACCCGCAGAGCGCGGAACACAACCAGGACCAATAACCTAAACCAGACACACACCAACCACCACGGACCCCTGGTCCAGCCTACTGCACAGCGCAGTACACCTACCACTCTCCTAGGACCCCAGGTCCAGCCTACTGCCTCACGCAGCACACCACTCCATACCTTGGACCCCGGGCCCAGCCTGCTGCACACCTACTACATACCTTGGACCCCAGGTCCAGCCTACTGCCACCCGCAGCACACCTGCCATATAACATGGACCCCAGGTCCAGCCTCCTGCGCGAACGCAGGATGCCACTCTACTCACCTTGGACCCCTGGTCCAACCACCTGCAAAACAGCAGGACTACTCCAAAATGGGACCTACCCAATGGCCTCACCTTGCATGTTGCTATTGGAACCCCAAACAGAGGCACACAGAAACAATATCACACCTCACATACACTCAGGCTAAGGATTGAGTTACCTCCACACTCCATATGCACCATTCACACACCATATGCATAACTGCAAAAAGATAACGTTGTCCTGCATACGCATATTCAGTGCTACCAAAGATTAGACATAACGGAACCGAACAATTAGGATGAGACATGTCTTAAAGCACTTTTGGATTGAAATGACTGCCCGATAAACCATAATCACCCGCGGGCACCCCCACCCACGAGTCCATCCAAAACCAAATGGCACCCAACCTGTAAAAAAAATGTTAGGCCTTTGGCAGATTAATGCAGACATTACTGTGATAATAACATGTGAGTACCCCCACTCACAAGTCCAATTAAGTACTCCAGTACATTAACACAACAACATGTCACTAATTTTCACTCACCTGTATCACACAACAATCACAACCCTAAGAGACAGCCACTCACACTCATACCAAACATCCAGCGCGCGCGCATCCACTTCACTCACACGGGCCCATGTTACGCATACACACACTCAAAAACACAGCCGGCCTCATACAAACTGCACACTAGTGAAAAATGTCCCCCATCAACAGGAACATGCTCCTCATCGCCTCAAGCTGCTGTGATAGATGAGCGAACTTCTCCAAGGCCCACTCACAATCACTCTGGTCGCAGAAACCAGACACATGCTTCATGTCTCCTGGCATGCTGGAACTGCATATCGATAAATCATAGTCAGCGAGTCTTTCCAACAAGAGCTCCAAACCTTCCAAGGAAAACTTCCAAGTCTCCACGGAGCCCACGCAGGTGACTGCACTCACCCACACACCTCTCCTATGCTGCGTAGACACAGCAGATTCAGAAACCACCATGCCTCCATCAGCACATGGTGATCTGCCGCCATGCCTACAGTTACAGCGTGACTCCTCTGTAACACTAGAAGTCAGAACAGCACGACCCTTGCGCCCGCGAAACTCTGCACACTCAATGTCCCTCGTGCGTTCCAGCTGAGGACGCTGGAACGCACGTTCCAACGAAGGCAACGTGATCACAGTTGCGCGTTCGGCCCCTCCTCCAAAAACACGTCCACGGTCCAGCTTTTCCAGCAATACGTGTGACGCACGCTCACACCGGAGCACTTCACGATGACACGATACGTCATCACAATTGTTCCACACACCAGACCGTTCACAAGTCTGGCGCCCCTCCATAGTATGGGACAATCGGAGGCACGCTGCACTGGAGTACACGAGACAAGCACCCACATATGCAGGCACCTCCAGTTGCACCCCGGGCCCGACACAGATAGAGTACATCCTCTGCCCGACAGCTGGACCACCCGGCCTCCAGCTGAGGGTGCAGGGCCACTCCCAAGACCTCAATAGCGGTGCTTCAATACCGCTGTCAAAGATCGGCTGACACACTAAGAGTCGCTGTCTTGCCAAAACACTCCTCCGCCTGCTGCCAGAACTCCAAGGGAAACGCAGCAAACACCGCCCAAAACACTGGGCACTCATGGCAGGAGTACCCGCACACAGACCAGTGTGCAGCCAGGGTCCCACAGTCAGGGTCAGGTGGGCCTTGGGGCAGGCGTCCTCAAACCTGCACTGCACACCGACCCGTGTGCCGACAAGGCACTACTTTTCAGCACCACCCGGCTTGCTGAAAAGACACATTCAGCCCAGATGAAACGGCTCTGGACCTTGGCCTGCTGGCGCTTTGATACTGGACATGGATTCTCAGGAGGGCAATGTTTCCCGGCTGTGGACTGTTCCCTCCTCAACAGCATCCCATCCTCACCAGTGTAATAACTTGGAAGCTGATGAACACCCGAGCCAGCAGGTAAGTTATTAAGTAGATTTATTGTAGTTCAATGCCAGGGACAAAACATTGGCATGTCCTTTCCAAGTCAGCATACCTCCAACTGCCAAGCATAGAATCCCCCTTCAGATAACAACACACCAACACTCCACTCACACTGACATCACTACATTCCATTTAGCAGTGATGTCATCCACTCAGCTAGCAAGACACATTACAACATGTTTCTGGAAGGACAGACTGCTGTTAATGGTGAAGCCTAAGGCTTCTTGTATTTGTATTTGTATTTATTTTATTTATAAAGCGCAGCCAGGCCTGGGGGCATATGGGCGCGTAAGTTAGATCTGGTTACAGTTACAATTAGGTGCAATAAGCAAGGGTTACGTTACAGTTACAGAAAGTTACATACTTAGTATTGCAAATACATACATACGTAATCTAAGAAAAATACATTAATTATAAGAGTGTGCCGTCAGCAGTCAATCGTGCTGGGATCAGGACGGTTAGGCTGTCATAGAGTCCATGTAGTGAAGCCAACGCTTCGTGTTGTGTTTGAATAGGTTAAATGAAGGTTCTGCCCTTAAAAGCGCAGGAAGTGTGTTCCATTGTTTAGAAGCCTGTACGGGGAAGCTGGCTCCACCCGAGTTATGGAGTTTGAATCTTGGTATGGACATAGTGTTAGCTTGTGCTGCTCTAAGTGGTCTTGATGATGTGTGAGGTGTAAGTTGGTTGGTAAGGTATGCTGGTGCAAGGTTGGCCCTGGCTTTGTGTGTGAGGGCCAAAGTTTTGAGGGATATTCTGTGCTCTACTGGGAGCCAGTGTAATTTGCGTCTAGTCTCCGAGATATGCGCCTTTTTAGGGATGTTGAGGGCAGCCCTGATGGCATTATTTTGAATTACTTGCAGTTTGTTGATATTTTTGTGGCTAGTGCCTAGGTAAAGGGCATTACAGTAGTCTATTTTGGATAGGACTAATGCTCTAGCACGAGTAATGCAATTGGGTGAAGAGATGAACGGTCTACATGCAGTGATCAGCTTGCAGCTCTTCTGTGTCGAAGAGTTGTGGATCACATCCTTCAAGGTGCATATCATTGAGACATTGTTGGACAAGTTGTTTTTTAGCAGGCGGACTAATGAGGATGAATTCAGTCTTGGAGGGGTTTAGTCTGAGGTAGGCTGTCGGCATCCAGGACTGGATGATGGCTAGTTTATCGCAGAAACAAATGATGTCCTATGCGCTATTTCTCATGTACAACTGAGTAGCGTCTGCATATTGTGTGGATGGCTATATTGGGATCTTTGACGAGAGTGCCCAGAGGTTCCATGTAAAGGTTAAAAAGGATTGGTGAGAGGATGGAGCCTCGGGGGACTCCGCCGGAAACCTAGAGTCAGTTAGAGTGCATCTAGACAGCCTGGTCTCTGCCTGAGAGGTAGGAGGTGAACCAATTCAGGACATTGCCAGAGAATCCCATCCTGTCAGCAAGGAGGGAGAGAAGGATGAAGTGGTTCATGGTGTTGAATGCAGCTGAGAGGTCAAGCAGGACGAGGAGGCATGAGTTGCCCTTATCAATGATTTGGAGAGCATCATCTACCACCTGGAGGGTGGCTGTCTCGATGCTACACTTTGGACGGGACCCTGACTGATAGTCATTTAGGAGGTGGAGTTGTTCAATTCTGGTGAGTAGTTGTGTAGCTCATTGACAGGTAAGGTTTTGAATGAGCGGCTTCAAGTGAGGGGGCGTTTAGCCTGACCTTTGTAAACTGTAGTCTAGTGGGTGACTGATAATGGGATTGGAGCGTAGTCAGAGCAGTCAAGTGGGATCGGGTCTGCACAGGTGATGCAGGGGGATGATGTGAAGACTAAGTCTATGGTGTTGCCTTTGTTGTGCGTGGGGGAGAGCACAATTTGCTTAAGGTCCTTGGAAGCGGTGAGTGTGACAAGAGTGCTTCAAGTGTGGCTGTCAGCCTGCGACTCAGGGTCATTAGAATTACAGAGAAAGACATTATTTGAATGTGCTAATTTTGCAGAGGAGAATATGTTGGAGATGTCTGCAGTGAAAGAGTCACTCCTGTGAGGTGGTCTGTTGATTGATTGTTTATTTATATAGCCCCTATACACAATGTGTTCCAAAGCACTTCAAGGTAAGAGAGGGAACAGCGGAACACTACAGTGACGTTCTTACAACTCCTTGAGACATTCAGAATGTGAAATTAACTATCGTACTTGGCCTAGCGACATTTCAGATAGTGCAAGATCTTTGACAATGATAAGGAGGGGAGGGAGGGTGGGAAGGAGATAAGGACAGACACGCGGCTAACGTATTAGGCCCGACGACATTTCAGATAGTGCTGGAGGGGGAGCGAGAGAAACAAACAAGTGAGGGGGGAACAAACAAGCTGCTATCATACTGGGTCAGGTGACATTTCTCATTTCTGATGAGTAAGTGCGTAGGATTATAGTAAGGGGACGAGGGAGAGGAGAGAGGAGAGAGGAGAGAGGGGTGGACAACAGATGAAGGATACAAATAAACAGACACAACATGCATACAACAGGGGGGTTATACAATAGGCAGACAAACAGACAACTAATGCATACAACAGGGGGGATATGCAATAGGCAGGCATACAGACAACTCATGCATAGAACGGGGGGAATACAATAGGCAGGCGTACAGACAATGTGTGCATACAACAGGGTGGATACAATAGGCAGGTACACAGACAATTCATGCATACAACAGGGGGTGGGGGGGTGAGAGTCTGAAGACAAGCATATAGGACCCCAGGGGGGGAGAGAAAGAAAGAGAGGTAAAGAAAGGCAATAAGGATGAGTATGGTGTGAAGAGGTAGGGCAAGTGAGAAACAAATGACCAGGAGGATATATACAGGTGGAGGGTGATGCTGGGATGGAGAGCACGCCTCAATACAGAAGTCCACGAAACATTACGAATCTCACCATTGGTGTTACCTCAATAGTCAATGTCCATAATTTGGCAGTCTTGGAAGGTAGGAGCAGCGTGCTCAGTGCTGATGGGTGACGCATGCCCCGGACGAGAGATCAGCTCAAAGCGCACAAGGAGGTTGGAGCAAAGGAGACAGGGAGAGAGAGGAAGAGGACCATAATGCGTGTAGTGGCGGGGGGAGAAGTCCAACCGTGCAAGGCCCAAGAGTAAAGGGGGGGGCATGGCACGTTCAGGCAACGAACGGAACAAACAGGAGCCTTAGAAGGTGGGCCTTGGAGGCCGGCCCCCCTCTTCACCTGCCAGCGCTCGGATTGGTCATTAACTACAAACCAAAGGCCAATCACTTAACAACATCCGCTGTGGCAGGAGGAAACAAAGGGGAGGATTTTGCGGGCCACCATCCTGGAAGGTGGTAAGCACACGGCGAAGGTATGGCTGTTGAACAAAACAGGTGATATCCATGGCGCGCACTCACCATGCAGGGTGAAGAATGCAGGTAGTAGTTGAGGAGTGCGCACACTGCTATTTAGCACGGTTTCGTCCTCCAGCAGGCAGCGAGCTCCAAGTGGAGCCTGCCTGGATCCATAAGTAGGCAGCAGTCCCCAGTGAACGGTGCAGCCTTGTGGGGAAATTGCAGGTCCCAAGAGGATGAAAGGTGCTGCATCTCCAAAGTAGGATGAGGGAGTAGTATGAGGAGGAAGGTGATGGAGTCCTTGTGCGATAGAGGAAACCAGCAGGCCTGTGATTCAATTAGCTTATTCTGGGAGAGGGATGATGGAGCATGGCCAATCGCTCCTGTGGATGATTACCACTCCGCCTCCTGCCCTTCCTGGCCGGTCGGCATGTTGGATGAAGTAGCCTTGGGGTAGGAGGATGTTGAAAACATGTGGGGAGGATGGGGTAAACCATGTTTCAGTGATGAACAGGACATCAAGGCTGTTGTATGGGGTGAGGTCAGCGATCTCTGTAGCATGATCAATTACGGAGTGAGCATTGATCAACATGAGAGGGCGTTTGCATGTGCTCTGTGGGTGTTGTATGGGGGCAAGGGCAATATTGATGAGGTTTGCTAGGGTAGCTTGCCGGGGCTGCCCAGGGTCATTGGTCATTGGAACCCTTGTGAGAGTGGGGATGGCCTGTGGAGGGAGGAGACACATGATGATGTCTTTTGGTGAGTACTTGTAGTAGCGATTAGTTTGTAGGTGAAATGCAGGATAGCGGATGAGGCCCATGGCCCTATCAGGCCCGAACAGGTACAAACAGGTGAGGTCCTTGTCTTTGCACGGTCTTTGCTGAGGAGGCCGGTGATGAGGATTTCTAATGAGGACTGATGAAATACGCGGTGGGAGGAACAACTGAGTGGCAGAGTCTGGTCATGTGACCAGCAGCCTACACAATGCTGTCTGCCTGGAGCTGGGCTATAGTTCTTAAGTAGAGGCTTGGAAGGTGCGAAAACTGGAGGTGGGCGGAGCATATGAGTGGCAGGGCCTGGTCATGTGACCAGTAGCGTACACAATGCTATCTGCCTGGAGCTGGCTTACAGTCCCTCCATGAAGAAGAAATCAGAGGTCACCTGTATTTGGATGCCTTTCTAGTTCAGGCCTCTTCCCATCAGGAATCAAGAATACAGACAATAACTCCCTACATGCTCCTTGCTTCTTTGTAAATCTCAAAAAGTCACGCCTCGAAACCACACAGGATATGGTCTTTATTGGAGTATGAAGAAGACACTTTCCAGAGAGCAAGCACTAGTATGCCTCTGGCTTCAATTCTAAGGGGAAATGATAGCCTGTACCAGAAAGGTTCCTGGTCAGATTTCATATGCACTCATGATTGCCCCCCCCTGCAGCAACTGGTCTGCGAAGATGGGATATAGGATCAGCTGATCCATGGAACAAATCACCTTGCCACACAGTTACACTGGCGATTGAAGAAACACAACCTCCTGAAGCGGGGGAAAGCTGGACCTTCTTTCCACAGTCGTAGTGACAACCAATGCCAGCCACCTAAATTCAAGCACAACATTAGGTGACAGAAACTCTGGAGGAAG
Organism: Ambystoma mexicanum; assembly: GCF_040938575.1. Lineage (NCBI taxonomy): Eukaryota > Metazoa > Chordata > Amphibia > Caudata > Ambystomatidae > Ambystoma > Ambystoma mexicanum. The sequence goes on from NC_090925.1 coordinate 728,569,774, forward strand.
TTGGACCTGGATTCAGGCACAGAGGTCTTCCGACTTGAGGGAGCTACAGGTGGCCAAGCCAGACTTCCAGGCCTTCAGACCCTGGATCCCGCATAAGAGAATACTGGTTCTGACTGCCAATAAGGACACAAGGGCATACCTGAACAAGCAGGGGGCCCGAGATCTCAATCCCTGTAGGATTGAGGGGGCTGGGCCTTAATATACCTACATCCCGTAACGGGCATGGCCAACATTGCAGCAGATGCGCTGAGTCACCCATTTCCCTCCTCTGGCAGTTATTACCTACACCCGCAGCCCTTCAAGATGTTAGCCCCGAAATGGGGAACACCATGGCTGGATTTGGTTGCGATTGGGTAGAACTCTATCCCCATAGTGATGTGTCCAGATGCCAGGGCCCACAGTTTGAATCCAGGGTGCAAATTCAGCGCCGTGGCCAGGCCACCTTCTGCATTCCTTGCCGCCTTTCCCGCTTTTGTGCAGGGTGCTCCAGAAGTGCCAGCAGGTAAGATCAAGTGTTCTCCTGGTTGCTCCCCTTTGAACTCAAATGCCATGATTTCCCCTCTGGCAACATCTGGTGAGGGAACAACCATTGATGTTTCCTCTGAGACCCCCCCAACCATCTCACGACTAATCAATGTTTCCTTAGCCCATAACCCTTCTTTCCTTTACTGTTCCCCCTTCCTCTTACCTGAACCCTAACCAAAAACCTAACTCTCTCACTCTGCCGCCCTGCTTACGTGTCATTCTTTGTATTCCCAATACCTTTCATGTCTCTTCTAACGCTAACCCTAAACCCAACCCTCCTGCCCGTCCTTTACTACCAATGTACTTCCATTTTCATTTTATTTGCTATAACATTAGTCAATTAATCAGAATGTGTAAATCTTAAATTAGATATCCAGATATGTGTGTTCATTCACAAAAATATATATTTTTTGTAGCTAAGCAATTTTTATTAAGCTTTGTAATGGATAAATACAGAGAATAATAAACAACATTCAACAGCCATTATAAGACTTGCTAACCAATAACCCAAGATAAACATGTAACTGGAGTTAATAATTAAAAGGCACAACATTAGGACTGGCCACCATGGGGCGCACGGATGAGCTATCTCTCCGTGTAAGCTCCGAACCCGAGGTCCGTATAGTGGTCTTGAGCCCCAACTTCACGACCCCCCCCAGGGCTGGAAGAAGAGCACGGGACGTGTGAATGTGGCCCCCCAACCAGGAAAAAATTCAGAGAGAATCGGACTTGTTTTCACGAAGAAAACAAAGAAAACGTTGTGCGGTCCCAGCTACATCGAAATCACCAGAGCAACGCAAGTGAAACCGCCGGTGGCACACAGACATACTTGAGGAGTGCTGGCTTGACTTGGCGGTCCCCACACAGAATGGCCCTGTATTGGGGAGAGACACCTGTCTCTATCCCCTAACCATTGTTAGCAGAGGGGCGTCGCCGGTGAACTCGCCCGTCCAAGCACGCTTGACCCCCCCAGCCGGAATCTGCCTCCGTGCTGAGGAAAGCGCCGGCAGAGACCTGGAACGGGCCTACCAACGAGGACAAGGTAGGCAGCCGCCCCCCTCCCACCGCCCACAGGGTCGCACTCAGCATGCGACCACCCTGCGCCGTTGCTCGGCCCCCGGAGACCTGTGGACCTCACACCGGCACGCCGGTGCCTTCCCCGCGACTCCCCCCCCACCCCTGCCGGGGGCCACGTGACACGCGGGCAACCCCTGCTGGCATGGAGCCAGTGGCCTGCGCCTGTAACGCGCAGGGACAGAGAGGGAGCGCACACACCCAAGGGTGTTATCACCCACCCCAAGTGCCTCCAAAACATTAAAGGAGAGTTCCGGGACTTTTTTTTTATTGTCCCTACGGTTCGGCCATGTGTTTTTAAGCATAACTCGGTCGATCGTAGAAAACTTTCCTATGGACCTTACCCGACTTTTCGTCCATTAACGCACTCGAAATCAGCCGCCATTTTCTGATAATCCTATCACTTGCCGCATCGCCCTGGCTCACCTGCTTTTGCGGCACTAAATCAAATCCCCCGCCCCTGAGCCTGACATCAGCAGACGCGTACCGCCCATTTCCCAACGCCAAAGCACGTTTCGTGTCAACAATCGCTGCGCCTCAGCTAATGAACTGTCGCCATGGAAATGGCAGGACGCCTCTTTCCTCAATAAGTATAAACACACCGTTTCACAACACACAGCAGCAGATTTTCGATTCCATTACTCTCTGTGTGTTACTTTGAGTATTCTGTGACTCGTTTCTGTGCTCTGGTCAGCTACCTTCGTTGATTGTAGCCCGTGTGAACAGATACCAGTACCACCGCTATAAATTATTTTACTTTCTTTACCACACAATGGCTACAATAATGCCGTATATGTACGAGCCCGAGTACACCGAGGAAGAACTACTGGAAAGGCAAGCACGCGAAAACGATGGGGATTCGGACGGCAGTTGGGAGGACCAGTCAACGGATGAAGAGCCTGGACCATGTCGCATGGACGGCATCTCCACCTGGTGCACGTGCAATCGGTGCGAGCTAATGCCAACTGAGGAGGAGAACTGCTGCTGCCGTGAAAATTCCGGGTGCTTGGCCTACATTTCGGAAGGCGAGCCAAGTCCGCAATGCATCACCGAGCTGCCAGAGTTCAGGGAAGCCTGCCTCTCACGGACAGTGTTGAGGATGATGATGGTGCTTATGCACGAACTTTGCGGCACTGTTCGTCCGCGTAATCCGAGTAACGAGTAAGTATACTCTGGTTGTGATGTCAGTGATGCCACTACTATTTCATGGTCGTCTCATCATTCGAATGCATGTAAATTGGTTCCATGTTGTGCATTTTCTAGATAGAATTTTTTTCAAAGCAGAATGACATTTTTTACCTGAATCGACAGTGATAAGAAAGTTGTCATTTTAATACAGTTTGCATCTTTCATTTTCACAGGTGGTACAGGCTGGTGGCCTATCGTTGCTTCACTTGGTGGCTTCACGGGAGGCTCGGACACCGCGTTCGGAGAGTAATACCTGCCTGTGCGGTACTTGCCATTAGACAACATTTCTCCAGCGACAGTGGACAATACCGCAGATTTTCCATGGATGTGCTGCAACCGCAACTTTACAATGTGTAATGTTTATTATTTATGTTCAATTGAAATTAAGATCTAAAATAAAACCCAACATATATTTTAACAATGGTTGTTTTGATTTTTTAAATGAATCTAGTGTGTCTCCATTGAATAGTCTTCCTGTGCCTTGTCTTGTCACACCACATGTCTCCGGCCAGCATCCTCCCTCACGCAGGCCGCCCACCTTCAATCCACATAACCGTTGAACCCATATGCAGCAGACATACATATGTTATTTTGCGGGTTGGCATCAAGCCTCCCGGCCTTGCCTCCTCCCCCAAAAATACTTACCACACCACTTTGTTCAAGGGTTGGCAATAAAAGGAAGGCCGTTGGATTTTATTGACACAAAACATGGTTATAGGTAAATAATCAATATGGTTGATCATAATAAATCATCCTTTTGGGCACCGGGTACAGAGATGACCCCCTCTGGCCCGTGCCGCCTTGCCACCACAGGCCAGCCTGCTGCTGACTAACTGCCTAGGCATCCAGGGTCTCCAGGGTGAACTGCACCCATATATTCTCCTGGGAGGCTGAGGTATTTATAAACTCACCCCCCTGCCTTCCATGTACTAGATCCTTCAGCCTGCCTCTTACATGCAGTTAGATGGCCTCTCCTTGGTGAGGCCCTGCGGCAAACGAGTCTTGTCTGCACGACCACCGCCCCAATCCACCCCCGCCCTATCAAAGGCAGTTCGCACCGGGGTACTTGCGCTGCCAAGTGGAGCTGTCGGGGAGCGATAAAGGCCAAGAGGTGCCAAAGACCATGTACACTTCAAAGTGGTCTATAGAGCATGGGTTGTTGTTCCCATGTCTACATCCAGACCCCGTGTCTCCTGCCAAGCATCCCCCCTCATGCTGGACGGCCCCCTGCAATCCACATAAGTGTGTCTCCATTCACGAGTCTTCCTGTGTCTTGTCTGCACGACCACCGCCCCAATCCACCCCCCGCCCTATCAAAGGCAGTTCGCACCGGGGTACTTGTGCTGGCAAGTGGAGCTGTCAGGGAGCGATAAAGGCCAAGAGGTGCCAAAGACCATGTACACTTCAAAGTGGTCTATAGAGCATGGGTTGTTGTTCCCATGTCTACCTCCAGACCCCGTGTCTCCTGCCAAGCATCCCCCCTCATGCTGGACGGCCCCCTGCAATCCACATAAGTGTGTCTCCATTCACGAGTCTTCCTGTGTCTTGTCTGCACGACCACCGCCCCAATCCACCCCCCGCCCTATCAAAGGCAGTTCGCACCGGGGTACTTGTGCTGGCAAGTGGAGCTGTCAGGGAGCGATAAAGGCCAAGAGGTGCCAAAGACCATGTACACTTCAAAGTGGTCTATAGAGCATGGGTTGTTGTTCCCATGTCTACCTCCAGACCCCGTGTCTCCTGCCAAGCATCCCCCCTCACGCTGGACGGCCCCCTGCAAACCGCATAATGCCACGACATATACACGTCATTCATTCACAAACACACCCCTGTTTCGAATTCTTTATAACCCACTTCATATTTCTAATGAGAACTTCTTTGCACTTTGCTAGTCAACCCGTGAAGGTGCTGGTTATCTGCTCTTCGTCTCTGTGAACTTCTGTGACCACTTCGAGGAAACTCGTCAGTTTGCAACCTGTGAACGACAAGAAACTACTCTGATCCCTGCATCTAACTGTTTGCTCGTCAAGGTAAGGCCATGTACCATACTCATTTTGCGTCCAATTTCTTTTCGTTCAAGACAGTACATGCAAGGAACTAGTCACATGTTCTGAGTTTAGTCAAATTATTTTTCTATTTTTTTAAAGTTATTCAAATACTTATCCGCATGTGAATAACGTGTATAGTTCCAAGAACCAAAACATACCTTGCATTGAACCTTTTATGTGTCATTTAATTTTTTAACACATTGGTATTCATAGAGAATTGTTGATCTTTACTTTTCAGAACTTTCCACAATGCCTGCCTGTTCCATTGGCGGTTGCCCTTCGAAGACCCATAATAAATCTGAAGGTACTATAATGCATGTTTTCCCTAAAACAATAGATCAGATAAGAGAATGGGTCCGATATTGCGGATATCCACCCTCTGAGCTTGAAAGTAGAGTCCTAGAAGTCTTTGCGGACAAGAGGGGTGATCGATACCGCATCTGCAGCAGGCACTTTACCTCTGACATGTACTCCACATCATTGCTAATAAAGAAGAACACACCGCGAGCGAGGCGAAAATTGCTCTCAACCGCTATTCCCACTCTATTCGTCCACATCCCTCCACTGGTGAGTCAAGTTTACGTATTTATCTCTCGGCCTTGCGGTAGTGTGTAGCATTAGCTAACAATAATTTCCCCATTTATGTATCCACTCAATATGAAGGCGGAAGATTCTCCATCCGTGTCGTTATTGCAGTCATCAGCCACTTCAAGCGCCTATCGGGTAATCTTACTTAGCTATTCTGACACTGACTTGTTTTAGGCATGTAAATCAATAGTTTTAATTTATCGTGTAATTATTTTACCTAATGGTACACCCTTGTACTCGTCCTCTAGTCTTTGTTTTCAGTTATAATTATTGTTATCCAAAATAATGCAAGTACTGTCTTTCAGGGAGATGCTGATGAGTCCAACGTATTGACGACAACCGTTGATGTCACTCAGATGCTCGAGGTACGTTTCCGGACAGTTCCATCGATGGAGATCATCAGATCTTGCATTCTTGTAGCATGATTGTTACACACAATGTTTCTTTCGTTTTTAGCCATTGATATGTCCTTCTGTCGTCGCCCTCCTATGTGTCTTCTTTTTTCAATATTGTGTTCATTACTAATTAAAGTCCTATGTTTCAGGGAGTCGATGGAGCATTATTCCAAGAAGAAGGGGGAGCATGCAGTTACGGGTCGGCGCAACAGCTTGCAGAAGTGTGCACCGCAGTTACATCGTCCCTTGATGTTCTTATGCATTTCGAGGTATGGATACTGACAGTTCGATCAAGCGAGATCATATGACGTGATTACATCCGCTATACTTCCTTCTTTATTAACGCAAGTACTATGTTTCAGGGAGATGACGGAGCTTCTTCTACAAGAACATCACCCCTAGTAGTTGATGCAGATTTCTGGGTGGTGACACTTCCAACGATCGAGCAAATCGAATCATATTTAGATATCCATTATTTATTTTAGACAACTGATCATTTGTGCAGGTCTATTTAGATGAGCCGTTGACGCCTGCACAAAGTGTATGTTCTTTTTATCAAAATAGAAAACCATACTAATGCAATTACTGTGTTTCAGGGAGTCACTGAAGCATCATCTTCAATAATATCATCAATGGAAGTCTATGAGGAGCCCGAGGTATGGATCTTGACAGTTCCATCTAACTAGATCAACAATGCGTGAATAATTGTCGTTTGAATGTTCTGCACAAAGCGTTCATTCGTGTTTTGCTATTGAGATGTACGTGGGTATTGGTCCCCAAGTACATTTTGTGTTTTCGATATTATTATACATACTAATGAAAGTTCTATGTTTCAGGGAGTCCATGGAGCGTCAGTGCGTGATGGATGTGCTTATCAGGAAAACATAGTCCTTGCAGCGCAAGAGGAAGTGGAGACATGCACACACGAGTCGGAGCAACAGCGTCCTGATGTTGAAGTTCGAGGCAAGAAAGTTTCAAAGAAAAGAAAGCAAAAGAAGGTTAGTGTCCTGGTCACTATATTATGTTGTTTTTCACTGTTAATAGTTCAATACTGTAAGTTGTGTTTAAACTGAACACCCCTTTTCCAATCTGTCCTCTAGTTGCGAGTGGGTGTACGAACTAGATCTACACAGACAGTGAAGCGAACGAGAGATGTTGCTTGTCAAACCTTTTGGCAGGGACTTGAGACTGGAGAAGCATCGTGCCAATGGGAAGAATATGAAGTGATTGACAACGGAGCTATACCACCACCAGCCATTGATAGTGAATGTCCTCCTGGTAGTTCGGATGCAGTCGGAGATCAATTCACAGAATCCACACCCGCAAAAACTAAGACCGCGAGAAAGTTGAAGAAATTGTTTTATTCACCCATCGCCGGAGAAGGAACAGATGTTGCAATGGAAGAGAATGAAGTAGACGACAATGAAACACCATCAATATCACTGAACATAGCGGAAGACGATATCAGAGATTCTACCTTTCATGTGAGTGACATGTCCTCAACGTTACAGGCCGAACCAGCTGGGATGCAGAGTGACAGTATAAGGAAAGAGGCCAAATTCATTGTATTCGATAGTTGTTTGATTGATATTATTATTCGGATTAAATGTGGGCATTTGGTAGGTGGGGAAGTATGTGGGGAGCCATTGATTAATGTGACTCGTGCAATTCGAGGCACTAACCTTAAAATACATGCCACCTGTACAAAATATCATCCTTTCACATGGTCTGCACAACCTATGCTGGGACAACTGCCAGCAGGCAATCTACTTTGTGCAGCGGCTACACTTTTTAGTGGTTCAAGTTTTAAAAAATTAGAGTCTTTCTTTCAGTTTGTGGGAATCCATTTCATTGCGAAAACTCAGTTCTACAAATACCAAACCGATTATCTATTTCCAGCCATTAGCGAAGCTTGGAGAATGGAAAAAATGTCTATTGATAGTACATTCGCGGGCAAACGGTTCAGGCTAGCCGGTGATGGACAGTGCGACAGCCCAGGATTTTCAGCCAAGTACTGCACCTACCACTTGCAGGACATGGAAAGTAAGAAAATTGTGAGTTCGGTGGTCGTGCAGGTGTCACAAAGTACATCCTCAGTGGCCATGGAGAAAGTTGGCTTTGTAGCATCATTGCAAGAACTACAATCGCGGGGAATGGTGATCGACCTGATAGCCACGGACAGACACGTTTCAATTGCCAAGACAATGAGAGAACAGTACAAAAATATAAATCACCAATTTGACGTTTTGCATCTTGCAAAATCAATCAATAAAAAATTGTCGGCTGCAGGTAAAAAAAAAGAATTGCAAGGTATTTCACAGTGGTCCAAGTCAATCAGCAACCATCTTTGGTGGAGCTCAAAAACATGTGGAGTGTCGTTGGAAATTCTACTGGAAAAATGGCGGTCAGTAATGCCACACTGTACAAACGTTCACCGATGGAACACGAACCAACATTTCCACAATTGTGAACATGGCCATTTGTCCACAGAGGAGGCACGGAAGAAGAAGTGGTTGATTCCTTCATCACCCACTCACAAAGCCATTGAAAAGATTGTATTTGATAAAACTATAACAAAAGCTTTGAGGGGACTCACGGAATTCTGCCACACAGGAGATTTGGAGGTGTTCCACAATATGTGCCTCAAGTACAGGCCAAAACGATTGCATTTTGGCATGGAGGGCATGATAAATCGGACTCTTTTAGCGGTCTTGGCACATAACCATAATGTTGGCCGTCAACAAAGTAGGACGACCGGAACTTTAGGGACGCTTCGCTACAATAAGGCCTTCACTAAAAGAAGTAAACAATGGGTGATCAAACCAGTGTTTGAGGATATGCAATATGAGTTTATTGAGAAACTTATTGTTGACGTCCTAGATAGGCACATAAATGGAGTTGTGAACGAACCTGTGCAGGGGACAACTGCATTGCCACCCAACATTGCCTCTGTTCCATGTCCACCTAAAGCAGAGCTCATTGAGAAATACACATCACGGTTTAAATGATTGTAATTTGATTGTCTGTTCTCTCGAGTCTCCTCATGTCGCAGGCCCATTGAATATGTGTATCTATCCAACCTTGTTCATTTGGGCATTAAATTAAACCAAACAGTAATATAAATCATTTTTCAAAAAATATAGAATGTCTCCGTATTTATGGTTCTGTGGGGCTGCAAAGCACGCAGACAAAATGCAAAGATGGAGTGTAAATTTCAAGTCCTGTGAGAATGCCTTACACTGAATGTAGCTAACTAGGAATGTGTGCTCGTTCAAAGTGAAGGTCAGCTGCTTTGATTTTTTCTCGGGTGCCAGAATGGCCCACGACTCAGTATAAGGTTCTATTGTATTTTGACCTTGACAGGCCGGGACCACGTAAGAAACGATAATGAATATAATTTCAGAAACGAAAGCCATTTCATGTTCGTTCATTAGAAGAAATAACGTCGGCATAGAAGGAGTGGTATTTCGGGGCTGCCCTACGCACAGACACAATGGAAAATGCAAATATAATGTAAGTAACCGCAATTTAATTACTATACAGTAGCTTTAAAGACGGGTTAAGTTGTACTTGTTCGTTCTATGTGGCATATTGTTTTGTACCGCGCACTATCTTGGGGAGAACCGTCTACTTTTACGGAAGCACCTCAAAACCTTTGCTTCTGCTTTCTCTCTCCCTCTCCCCTGCTACAACTGGTCCACTGTCTGCGATCTCGGTCCTGGGCCCTTCCACTCTCCACCTGCACTCCCTGTCAACCCCTGCACTGAGGGACTGTCTCAGTATCCTACAGCCCCCCCTTGACGTTTAAAACCCAGTTGCACTGTCCTAGCTATGAAATAATTTCCCGACCGAATATATAAAATGAATAATTTTAATAAAGATCTGGCTTTTTTAACCGCCAGTTGCTTCTCCGCGTGAACAACGTTACCACCCTGACCATTTTATGGGACGATCGCCAAGTACAAGTATGCCCTTACGCGGTACTAACGGCTAGATGCAACATACAGACCGTTGTGGTGGCCTAGTGCCTCGTTGTTGGAACAGCCATGCGATTATCAGTGCGACCGAAGAGCTTATTTTATCGTAAACCAACACCCTGTTTACTGCACACGAACATCGCTTGCCTCAAGACGAACTATTTTGGATCGAGAGCAAATAAAAATGAAAATCGCTGAATATTCTCTAAACATTTGATGTCCAATAAATGTACTTTGCCAAATGTACAATCTTGCAGTTTGCTTTTAAACCACAGTTTCATATTCCGAATTGTGGCGCTGTATTGTGAGATGATCTAAGACCCTGTGTACAGCAAAGGAACATCGCGTGCCTGAAAACGAACTTTTTGGAACGTGAGCAAATAAAAAAGAAAATCGCTGAATATTCTCTAAACATTTGATGTCAAATAAATGTACTTTACCAAATTTACAATCTTGCGGTTTGATTTAAAAGTACAGTTTCATATTGCGAATTGTGGCGCGCTGTGTTGTGTGAGCTGATCTGTGTTGATTTCCGGGTTCTGTGTGGAGTCGTGTAGAAGACGCCTGGGCGCGTTTGCCTACGCAGCACAGTCACGTCACGGATAGAGGCGGGGAATATGAATGTTTTGATAAAGTCTGTTTCAGGGGCGGGGGATTTGATTTAGTGCCGCAAAAGCAGGTGAGCCAGGGCGATGCGGCAAGTGATAGGATTATCAGAAAATGGCGGCTGATTTCGAGTGCATTAATGGACGAAAAGTCGGGTAAGGTCCATAGGAAAGTTTTCTACGATCGACCGAGTTATGCTTAAAAACACATGGCCGAACCGTAGGGACAATAAAAAAAAAGTCCCGGAACTCTCCTTTAACGCAACGCAATGCAAAACACGGAACAAATGCCTAATTAAACAGGGGTACGAAGAGGAAAGAGGAGAGGGAAGGGGCAGATAGGAAAGGAATAAGAAAGGAATGAGGAGGATTAAGGACATTAGGAGGCACATGCCCTAACCTGCAAGGCCCTCAATGATCACAATTGAACCAAGGCTATACTCACCTAATACTGTGCATTAGGGCCAACAACTGTGAGAACATGAGCCTCTGAATCGCCCTGTCACAACTCCAGGCACACCACAGGGTGCTCAGGGACAACACCAGGACCTGGCTCTCTTGGTGAATCATTCCTTTCCTCAACCAGCATCCGAGGGTACTGGACACAGTCTCCACACTTCGGACTACCGCCTTCCCTTCCCCTGATCAGGTACTGAGAAAGTGCACAGTCGCCTTAAGGAGTTCATATAACTCCCACCAGAGAACGCCCCACATAGGGCACCTCTACCCAACAAGAGTAAGAGAATCCTGAGCCGAACCCATCAAATCAACAAAAGGCCACCAAGACTGAGGGTTGGGCCCCCTTTACAGGGGCGTGTGCCTCCTGAGGTGACCCAACATATAACAGAGCCAACACCACAGGGACATTCCACAACCTCCCTTCCGAACTGAGGATTTCGCAGACCGCAAAGACCATTCACAACTGGGGAAAAAGCAATAAGCCTGTCATACGAAAGCAGAAAGAGCAGCCTGGGCATAGAACGAATGGAAACCTGAGAGCACACAGCTCAGCCCTGGTGTAAAGCCCCTGCGCCCCACCTATGGTGAAATTAAAACTGAAGCAGGGGAGAAGTCTCTCGAATATATACAGGCAAAAGAAAAGCTAGCAACTTATGCCTACGCCCCCCCCCCTCACAAAGTCGCTACCCCCAAGATGCAAAAGAAACAGCAGAGCATGGTGAGACGGCGGCCACGAAAGGTGACATAGCGGCTCTGTTAGCGGAGATAAATAATATGGGGGCCAATATAGGTGGCAAAATCGATAAGATCACCCAACGCATGGACAAGATTGAGGACAGGCTAGATGGAGTGGAAAACAACCAAGCCTCGATAGACACTTTGGAAATGCAGCTGGAACACAGAATAACAGACCTCGAGCAGCGAGAGGGAGAATACAGGTTCAAAATGGACGATTTGGAAAATCGAGAGAGACGCAATAACCTGCATTTCTTTGGAATTCCGGAACAAGAAGGGGAAACAGAAGAGGGCTTAAAAACAACACTTCATGACATCATTAAGCTCCTGGCAGGGGATGATGCAATTGATGAACCAAGGACTGAACGGATTCACAGAGCAGGAGGTCCACCAGTAGGCCCAAGATCGGTCCTCGCCCACTTCCATAGATATCAGGACAAGGCTAAGATTCTTGAAAAAGCAAGACGCGGGGGTGTGATCACTCTTAAAGGAGCACAAATAACTATATACCAGGATCGATCTGACATGATGCTAGCTCTAAGGAGGATGTGTGGCCCCCTGACGAAATGGTTGAAGGAATGAGACACCCGATACAGGTGGGGATACCCCTTCTCCCTCTCTTTTGAGCATAACGGCACGAAGATCAGACTGCAATCAGAGAGAGAAATAAAGGCATGCATATCTGAGCTTGTGGAGACACGTGAACGAAGGAACGATGGAGATGCACCAAGGGGCGAAGGGAGAGAATGGCGACTCCAAGGCCCTAAGAGACAGAGGTCCTCATTACGACCCAGGCGGTAAGGGGTTAACGGCGCCGTAAAAGGTGGCGGCGCCGTTAACCCCTTACCGCCTAATTACGAGGTCCATTTGCGGGTCCCTACCTTAACGGCTGGCGTTACCAGCCGTTAAGGAACGGTCCCGCAAAGGGACCTTGGAGGCAATTATGGTAGTGTAATTTGCGGTACCGTAATTACCGCCTTCCCCATTCCCATTGAGCCCTATGGGCCAAAAATGGGAATGGGGAAGGGCCAATGGTGAATGGGGAATTACCGCCCCGCCAACCTTGTGATGGGGCGGTAATTCCGCCATTCACCATGGCGGATTCCGGCATCAACCATGGCGCTAATAGCGCCATGGTTAACGCCTGGGTCGTAATGACCCCCAGAGAGTTAAAGGATCGAGAAAATATCGAAGAGGCAATATTTCCCCAGAGGGGGGCAAGTGAACCGGATTATGAACAACGACTTCATGTTATATTAGTGACTAAATTGGGGCTGTTTTTTGGTCCAATACAAAAATCCACGCTCGATTGTCGTAAGTTATTAATGTTTAAATGGGGGGGATGAAGTGGGGCTCAGAGTCATGTGGTAGTTATTTTAGCAACACACGACCGTGAGGTAATGATCCCCGCTGGTGGTTCGTTGCTGGTTCAGTGTATTTAACTGGATCCGCTCGGACGCCGCCACATGAGGGGAGGGAAGGGGGAGGGAGGGAGGGGGGAATGGTCGCAAGACACGGTAGGGGTAAAGAACTAAACAGATTTATCAATCACTGCTGAGGAGGGTAAAATATTAACGCTTGCTGAAGACACGAAACACAGGGAGTGGCAGCTTACTGTCTTGAATATCCCAATGCAACATATAGATGGCCACTGTTGAAGTTAGCACACAGGGCCCCTTGAAGGTGGGGACGTTTAATGTTAAAGGGCTTAACTCGCCAACCAAGAGGTCGTTAGTATTGAGGGAGTTCCAGAGAGCCAAAATTGATATCCTACTTTTACAAGAAACCAAATACATGAGAGGGGAGGAGAGGCCTATCCTGGGAAAACATTTCGGCGTAGAATTCTGGGGCTATGGAGCATAGCGTAGAGGTGGAGTGGGAATCCTCATCACAAAGGGAATTGAGTTCCATGCAACTAAAACCTAGTCAGATGTGGAGGGGCGAGCCCTACTAGCAGTAGGAACCATTGGAAAAGTCGATGTAACAATAGCTACAATCTACTCCCCTAATGTGGGACAACTCGGATTCCTCTCTAGAATCATCCACAAAATAATGCTGGAGGCGGCTGGACATATTGTGCTGGGCGGGGACTTTAACCTATGGGCAGATCACGACTTAGATCGGAAGGCGGGCAACCCAACCGTTGATAATGGAATAAGAGGGGATCGTAATGATTATGTAAAAATGATGCAAGTATATGCGCTGGTTGATGTATGGAGGGAAATGCACCCCGATGAAAGAAGGTACACTTTCTATTCTGCCCCACACAACACTTTCACTCGAATTGACTATATTTACCTCTCACAAGAGTTGCACAATGTCACATCGCACTCAGAGATTGCCCCAATAAAATGGTCTGATCATGACATGGTCATAGCCGACATACAGTGGGAACATATTCCGACCAGAGGTGGGAAATGGAGATGTAATGAGGTCCTGGGGAAAGACTTGGTCTTTAAAAACGAATTGGAAACAGAGATCGAAGAATACTTTAAAGCCAACAACACCGGGGAGGTCTCCAAACAGGGGGTCTGGGAAGCGGCCAAGGCAACCTGGAGAGGGGTCCTCATACGGGAGGGGGCCCACAAGAAAAGAGAAAGAACGCTAATTGAAAACAGGCTTAGGGGGGAAATATGTCAACTAGATAAAGAAGCCTGGGAGGGCGACACCACAGATCCCAATAAGATCCGAGAGGCGAAAAAAAAAACGGAAAGAACTCCGTCACTTAGAGCATGACCAGAGAGTGCGTAGGCTGCATCTACTGAAACAAAAATGTTATGAAAAAGGAGATAAACCCGACGCACTACTAGCAGCTAGACTTAGGATGCAACGAGCAGAGCGTAGAGTAATAGAGATAACAAATGACACGCCCGACCAGGAGCAAAGTTAATCCTCTATCCCCGAAACATTTGCCAATTTTTAAGAATCTCTATACACTTCAGAGATAGATCTAGACTCAAAGGAGATAGATAATTACCTCGCTGGCATCAATCTCCCTAAAGTGGCGGCTATATACTCAGCCCACCTCGAGTCCCCATAATAGAAGAAGAAATATAGGAAGCGATCAAAAGACTGACACTGGGCAAATCCCCATGAGAAGACGGATACACAGCCGGCTTCTATAAAAGCTTCAGTGTCCACCGCACCCCATTCCTGGTCGAACTATTCAATGAAATCCTCAAATTAGGAATAGCTCCCGACTCCTTTGTCCGAGCACTCATCACAGTCATTCCCAAGGAGGGAAGAGACCCCAAACAATGTGGGTCATATCGCCCCATATCTCTGCCCAATGTGGACGCCAAAATCTATACAAGGGTACTAGCAGCCGGATTAGAAACCCACACGCCCCACCTCATCCACTCCGACCAAGTCGGATTCATAATTGGGAGACAAGGAGCAGACACCATGAGGAAGACCCTCCATTTGGTTGCAGCCTCCCAAACTATGAACGATGAGCTCGCCCTACTCTCTATTGATGCTGAAAAACCTTTCGACAGAGTGGAATGGGGCTTCCTGGCCGCAGTCCTCCGCACAGTAGGAATAGGACCGAAATTCAGAAGGGGAATAAAAGCAGTTTATACAGCACCTAAGGCCTCAGTATCGGTTAACGGGGAGTACTCGAGGTGGTTTGAATTGAAACGCTGCACCCGGCAGGGATGCCCCCTCTCAGCTATCCTCTTCGCTCTTTCGGTAGAGCCCTTGGCCCAAAAAATGAGAGAAGACACCCAAGTAGTAGGAATGCGATTAGGGCAGACGGAGTATAAGGTAGCACTGTACGCTGATGACTTGCTCCTCCATGTGACAAACCCAAACACATCCATCCCCAGGGCACTGTACCTCCTGGAGGAATATGGCCACATATCGAGGTTCAAAGTTAATAAATCCAAGTCAATACTCTTCCCCCTACAGGGATAGGTGGAAATGAACAATGATAGATACTCCCCTCTAGGCCTTACGATAGAACACAAAAATTGAAGTATCCAGGTATACAAGTCACAAGAACATTACGAGATCTATATGAAGCCAATTTCCCAACACTTCTCCAAATATTCCACGCAGACCTTGCCCGGTGGGACAAACTGACTATATCCTGGTTGGGACGCCTAAATGCAATAAAAATGACCTGTCTCCCGAGATTTCTATACCCCTTTCAAATGCTCCCCATTAAGATGCCACGACAATTCTTTGCGGAAGTCAAGAAGGCGATTGTAAAGTTCTTATGGCAGGGGAAAAAAGCTAGAATTGCATACAACAACCTGACACTACCCAAAGGCAAAGGTGGGGTGGGCCTCCCAGATATTCAAAAATACTATGAAGCGGTCCAATTATGAGTCCTCATTCCTCATCTCCGTAACCAAAAAACACCCCAGTGAATTTCCATGGACAACCACTATCTGTTCCCAGCGACAGTCTCTGAGTGGCTATGGTCCCCTAGGAGGAGAGTATTAGGGAGCTCAAAAGCACACCCGATGTTCGAAACCATATGGGAAATATGGCGAGAAGGCACGGGAATGAACAACATCACCACATGGCCATCACCATTGAATCATCTATGGTCCCCCGGCATCAATGACCAGATTCCCAATGTAGAAAGATTCCAATCCTGGTATGAAGCGGGCCTGGAAAGGGTAGGACAACTCCTGAAAAAGGACTCATTTATCACGCTCCCTGAACTGGAGGAAGCACTAGGAATAGGCGTACTGTCTGCATTCCACTTTCTGCAGATCAAAGGTGTCCTGACAAAACCTGAATGGAAAGACAAGTTGGGAAGAGAACTCACCCTGTTCGAAACCTTATTAAACTCTAGGACAGAAACGAAGGGATTGATCTCGGTCTGTATAAAACACTAATAGATGCAGGAAAAGGCTCAACAGAACCCCTCAGACTAAAATGGGAAAGAGACATAGGGGAAAATATTGACCCAGAGACTTGGGAAAAGATATGTCAGGCAGCACCCAGAGCCTTGATCTCATGCCAATACAAACTACATGCAATCAAATTACTAAACAGGTGGCAATATGATCCGCACAGGCTCTCCAAAATGTACCATTCATCCAATCCAATGTGTTGGCGGGGATGTGGATCCACGGCAGATAATTGGCACATGTGGTGGGGTTGCCCCCGAATTAAAAGATTATTGGGACGAAGTACTTGGGTGGATTAGGGACCTAGATGGGATTCAGAGGACAGCAGACCCCTATATTGTCTTGTTTGGATTCGAAAAAATTGAGGGTGAATGGAGGAGGGTCAAAGATCTAGCTGCGCAGCTGCTATTAGCTGCAAGGGCTCTGTTAGCCACGAAATGGAAATCCGCCACAGGGCATAGAAGAATTGCAAATGTATATGGCCACTTTAAATGAGAGTAAATTAAGAATGGAAAGTTCATAAGATTAATGTTGAAACACAAATCTGAATTACAATTGTTTTGAATATGCTTGAAAATAATATAAGTTTAATTACTGGTTAATTTCGTGCGAATTGCTGTGAACTTGTTTGAAACAAACTCTAATAAAAACACATTTTTTTTTTTTTTAAAAAGGCACAACATAGTGTATCAAGAATACAATAAATGCAGAAATTCACTAAAGGTTCCTTTGCAAAACTCGAACATCAGAATTCATTGAAGGGATATATGTGAAATAGAAACCTTAAAGGACCACAGGAACACAAAAGAAGAACAAAACAGAGAGGACCATGCAAAAATAATTATCATTTTAACTGAATGTTTTAAAATCTTGCTGAAAAGCTTTTCTTTGTGTGTGTGTGTGTGGGGGGGGGGTGAGGGGGTTAGGGGTACAGCGATCACTCAGGAGATGCCAAGCTACGCTCGTGCCCTGGAGGGGTAATAGAAATTATGTTAGCAGTGGTATAGTCAGCTCTGTAAAAAGGGCTGGTAGTTCTAGGCTTAGAGTCTTTATTTTGAAAGGGCTTTACCAACACCTATGATGTAGGAGACAAGTATTTGGGGGGTACTCCTCATTCCCTTACCAATCAATCTTCCTCCTCACAGTCCTAACATGCTCGCTTCTGCCACACTGATGTCTAAAAACGATGCCTGACTGTGGGGAGCGGGTGAGACGGCGTGCAGAGCTGCAGTGGTGCAGACAGGGTAGGGCCTGAGCAGGCAAGGCCCAACCAAAATCTGTAGGTGCCCACCCAGCAGCACTGTGTGGGCATTTACATATGTCAATGTCACTGCTGTGGGCCCAACTACCGCTCTGCTGCTGCACCCATTAATACCCCACATTACAGGAGCCACACAAGACGCCCTACGGAGAGGGTGGAGCCTACACGTGAAGCGGGCCAATTCCAGGCCAATGCAGTACAGGGACGCTGCACGGCTTCTCTTGAACGGGGCCAGTAAGAGCACTCCACAATATGTGAGCAGGGCCCAAAGCAGGTAAGCAAAGGGTTGTTTAGTGTGGGGAGAATGCAGCAGGTGGAGGAGGTAGGCGTGGTGGGGGGCATAGAGAGAGAGTGTGGGGGACCTCCCTGAAGGCAGATGGAACTAGGTACTGAGCAATTCAAAGGCATTTGGAGGGCTGATGTTTTGGGCAGCAGGACTATGCATTGGGAAGAGGCTGTTCACTTGGAATAAATGACAGCAGGCATTGGATGAGCGCTATGAGGACCTAGAATCATTCAGCAAAAGTCATTAAGAAATGAATCCATTCAGATCAAATCCCCCATGCTCACGAGGCATCAATTTACGGTCTCCATAATGTTTCAGGGAGGCATACTATCATATGCCAATCGAGAAGACCCACAAAAGATCCTAGATGAACTAGATCCGCAGGAATTCCTATTCCAAGTATTCCCCTTTGGGCTAAAGGCCAACATGAGAATAATTATAAAGGTTTTAGTCCCTCTAGTGGTTCTTCCCCCTTGCAAAGGATCAACATTCACCCATGCTTGGACACCTGACTGATCCATGCCACATAGTCATCCCTGAGAAGTCTGCACGCAAAAAGAGTCTGAGCAGTACTCGAGGACCATGGATGGATGATCACTTTAGAAATTCTCACCTGAATCTTTCTCAGCAGCTAGGATTTATAGGAACTAAATTGGTCACAGCATACAAAAGAGTTTTTTTTAACCTTTCCGGCAAGCTCTGAAAACGACAAACATTTCATCTGTATTTCCCATGTCCGGCGGTTTGTTAAAAAAAAAAAAAATGTAAATTTAACATTTTTTATTTAAATGATGTATAGTTTATTTCAACCTTTATCGTGTATCCAAATATTTCATAAAAAGATAAACAGATATCTTTACCACAATGAATCAGTTGATAAGTTCAAAAACCGCCTTTAAAAAGCTCAAAAAGGCATTTGTCGCTGCATGATTCTCTCCTCTTAGAAGGAAAGACCAAATTTCCTTCACGTCGTACGTGTTACTTGCTTCAATACAGTTGATCATGTGATCATGTGTCTGGTTCTTAAATCAGTCAGCCCTTGCCAAAGCAATGTGAGGTGTTTTAATGACTCAGTGTCTTCTTTTTCCTGACAGAATCTGCATCCCTCCGTCAAGGATTTTCCATAAATCTTTAACATTTGATTAGTAGGATATAGGTCCAATCTGAAGCGAAGAAATTGGTCTCTGTACCAGCCATTGGGGGCTTTGGCAAGGTATTTCAGAACAGTACCACAAGGTTTAGTTTCTTCCCTTCGAATGTCTATGAGGCGATGTGAGTTTCTTTCCAATTAGGTTCTGATCCAATCTTCTCGCCAAAGTTTGGTTTTTACTTTTTCAGGGAAGTTGAACAGTTCTTCTTGGGCAGACTGCAGACCTTCCAGAGTACTGTGACAATAGTGAAGCCACTGCTTCATAAGAATGTTAGCTGTTCTGAAGTGCTTTTTTTTTCAAGATTTCATATGGCATTGCCGAAGAAGGGATTGTACTTTCCGAAAAAGGGCCAATGATTTCCAAGTTAATCTCGCTTGCAATGAAACAAGACCCAGCTGGTATCTAATTGAAGCAGTGGAGACAATAGACAGAAGATTCAAATTCCTTCGCCATAAAGCACCTTCCAAGGAAGGACACATTTTCCAAGGAGTAAGGGGGAAAGCCTCAACTCCAAAAGTTACTGACGGAACAACCTTAAAGTTGTAAAACGTTAGTATCAGCAAAATTGAGAATTTGCCCAACTTTTTGTGGATCCCCCTACCTTGCCCAGCCAATATTTTAAGCCTGGATTTAAGGCACTGTTGACGCGGTTGGTCGCACTTAATGTTATTTATCAAGGCCCCCAGGTAGGTAATCTGGGGAGTCATTCTCAACCGCTCATGTTCAACATACCATTTGAAGGATGATTTTCCCTTGCCTCCTCGTGGTCCCAGCGTCATAACACTGGTTTTAGCTGAATTCATTGAGAGACCATTTTGTCTCAAGTAATAATTAAGGGCTGTTAGAGACCTCTACAGACCTATAGGAGTTTTATCCAAAAGGACAATGTCGTCATCATAGAGTAGTCTTGACAATTTCTCGCCCCTGATGGATGGGGGAAATGATTTCGCTCTGTTTAGGTGTTCGCCAGTGTCCAACAGGAAGAGACTGAATAGGGTTGGAGCGAGTGGGCAACCCTGTTTTAAGCCGCTAAAAGTAGGGATCCAGTTAGTCAAAATTCCCGCAGCATTCATTCAAACTTGCATAGTAGTGGATTTGTAGAGAGCTCTAATGGCCACCAATAGAGGGGGCAGACAATTCCACAATTCAATTTGTTTCCAAAGTCGCTGACGGTCAATGCTGCAGAAGGCTTTGCTTAGGTCGACAAAGGCTAGATATATCTTTGTTCTGCTGTTATAAGCCTTTCCTTTAAGCAGGTTGTGTTAAATCTCTTAACGGTTGATATCGATAAACACAATCTATGAATATATTAGGTATTCCAGAGGAAAAAACAGACTAACCTGGTCAGACAGCAGTGACTTTAGAATGCAGAATTAGGGGATTTCCCTGTTAATCCTACCTCTCCCCGTCCGATTGGGAACATAACAGACTGAGGGAAGGCAGTGTTCCCAAGGAAACCCTCTGGGGAAGAAAACACTGGGTTGGCAGAGGATCTGGAGGACTTCGGAACCTGGATGACGTGTAGTGCCGATGCTGCCTTTCGGGATCTGGATGATGAGCTGCGTTGTCACCGGGATCGTTCCAGCGAATGGGCTTCACTGAGAAGATAAGGCAACAGGTAGGAGAGTGATAGATAGCAGGTTGGAGGAAGAATAAGGTTTAACAAGAAGGGGAACCTACCTAGAAACGGTAACAGGTAAGCTCTATGAGATGCTGATAAGAACAGGGAGGTTCCTAGCAAACAAAAGAATAAGTTAATATAGAGCGCGAGGGAAGAAATGGGAATGTGAAAAACTCCTATAAGATACCTACAAGCCCCACTCGGAAACGGGAGAAAAATTTGATGTATAATTCAGTTGGTCCGAGGCCGTAGAAGGGATTACGTTTTTTGTGGCTTGGGGGCCAAATGAAGGGTGCTGGTAGATGGCAGGGAAATCTGTCCATACAAGAGGATAGAAGATGTCTGATGCAGATCTGTTGCAAGGGAAGCAGGATAGACACCAAAGACGGCAAAATGCCGGAGACAGGGTTGCACAGATCGAATTGACCACAAGAGAGAGAATTAGAAATGAGAAAATATAGGGAGAAGAGATATTGAACACCTAGTAATCGGTTACTTACGAAGCTTCTTTCCTAAGAGTAGCAACGCACTGACAGGCGGAAATACGATCGTTATATGCGGTCAAATAATCAGCAAAAGACATCAGAAGTGTACGTGCAGAGACTGCACAGCCCATCCAAGAGAGCCTGGGCAAATCGTCGGCCATCTTGGGAGGAGACACCAACAATGGGCGACAAAGTCGGCCGCGATGCCACAGGGACCAGCACCGATAACAAGATGTAACAGTATGCCCCACTCTCAAGGGCAGAGAACCCGGCTGACCGGATGCAGCCGGAAGAAACAGCATACCAAACGGGGAGCATGGACCCCGAAGCCGGTTCTCAAGACCGGTCAGCCGGGCCATAACCCTTCCAATCCACCAAGAACTGAAGACGACCCCTGTAGTAATGGGAATCGCAGATGCCAGTGACCTCGAATTCAGGACCCAAAGGAGTGGACACGGGGGGAGGGCGAGCCACCGCATTCCTCTGGAAACTACCTGGCACAGACAGCTTAATCTGGGACACATGAAACATAGGATGTATCCTTGACCAAGAAGAAGGCAGCAAAAGACGCACCACAGCAGAACCCACCAGAGGCATTACCTTGAACGGACCAAAAAACCGGGGAGAGAGTTTTGAAGGAACCAGGTGACGAGGGAGAAAGCGGGACGACAACCAAACATAGTCCCCAACAGTCAAGGCCGGAATCGACCTCCGATGACGGTCAGCATTCCTCTTGGCCCGATCCTGAGCTGCCCGGAGAGCCTGACGGGCAAGGCAATGACCAAGTTGTATGTCAGCTAGGAGATTATCCACACCCGGAACACGAGAAGAAGGAGGTGTAACAGAGGGAACAAAGGCAGGATGGTAACCATATGGGCAAGGAAAAGGACTCCTCTTTAGGGCAGTATGGTAGGAATTATTATAAGAGAATTCAGTCAAAGGTAAGAGTTTGACCCAGTCAACCTATGCGGCAGATACAAAGCAGCACAAATAGCCCTCCAAGGTCTGGTTGAGATGCTCAGTTTGTCCATTCGTTTGTGGATGGTATCCAGAACTCAGGGCCCTTCGTATTCCCAAGTACGTACAGAGATTCTGCCAAAAAAGGGAAGTATATTGGGTTCCCCTGTCAGACACTATCGTGTCCGGCAAACCATGTCGAGAGAATATCTCAGTGATAAAGATCCGAGACATACGGTCAGCATTGGGCAACTTGGTTATCGGGGTGAAATGAGCCATCTTCGTGAAGTAGTCTATAGTCACCATGATGGTGTTTTGACGATCTGACTGCGGAAGGTCCACTATAAAGTCCGTAGAAATAACCTGCCATGGTCTGTCAGGAATAGGCATATGGGTTAGTAGACCCAAAGGGTTCTGACGAGAAGTCTTGGATTGTAGGCATGTGACACACACCGAGACATAGTCTCTAACATCTGCATGAAGAGTTGGCAACCAAAAATGGCGTTTGATCTGTTCCAAAGTGGAGTAATAGCCTCAATGACCAGCTGCCCGAGTGTCATGACACATACGAAGAACTTCGTTTTTCAGGGTGGTGGAAGGAACAAACACTTGATTTTCATCAAAAAAAGAAAACTTGGTTCCTCGTAAAATGATAAATTGGTAGAAGATCGTTGCATAACTGTAGGTGTTGGGTAGTAGCTTGTTTAATTGTTTTAAGGAAGTCAGTTAGCACGGAGACTAAACTGGCTCTGGGAAACAGAAATTCAGACCTAAATCTAGCTGTGGGTTAATCCTTATGGGAAAGGGCGTCTGCTCTAAGATTCTGTTTTCCGGGAAGAAAGGTAAATAATATCCGATAAGGCAGAAAGAAATGTGCCCAATGAGCCTGGCGACTGTTGGTAGTTTTGGCCTGTTGTAATACCTTCAAATTTTGATGATCAGTTCGAACCCCAATAGGATGGGGAGAGCCCAACAATAGATGTCTCCATTCGTCGAACAATATTTTTATGGCTAATAGCTCCTTTTCGGGAACCGAGTAATTTATCTCGGACGAATTGAATGTCTTAGATAGATAGGCAATCAGTGATTCTTCCCCTAGGTCAGATCTTCGTAAAGGAACAGTCCCCAAGGCATAATATGAAGCGTCCGTTTCTACAATAAACTGCTTTGACTGATCTGGCATGACCAAAATTGGGGCTGAAGAATTTTTTTTTTAATAGTTCAAAGGCATTTTGAGCTTGCGGATTCCAGGAGAAACGAACATTCTTTTTCAGCAATCTAGTGATAGGAAGAATGATTTCCGAGAAACGAGCTATAAACATCTGATAAAAATTGGCAAAGCCAAGAAAACGCTGTATATCCTTGATGTTCGAATGGAGATGGCCATTCTAAAACTGCGGACACCTTCCTAGGATCCATGGAAAAACCCTGGGCAGATAGAATGAAACCGAGATAGTTGACCTGGGTCTGATGGAATTCACACTTCTGAGCCTTACAATACAGCTGATTAGACTGGAGTCGGTCCAAAACCAGAGCTAAATGATTCACATGTTCGGCCTCGTTTGGGGAAAAAACTAAGATACCATTGAGGTAAATAACCACAAAATGCAACAAGACGTTAGCAAAAAAGATGATCCATAAACCGCTGGAACACTGCAGGAGCATTGGAGAAACCAAAAGGCATGACATGATATTCATAATGTCCGAACAGTGTTCGAAAGGCGGTCTTCCATTCATCCCTGGGGTCAATCCGGATAAGATGATAGGCCCCATGGAGATCCAGCTTTGTGTAAATTGTTGCCCCTCGCACTGCCTCCAGGATGTCTGGAATTAACGGCATTGGATACTTGTCTACAACCGTGATCTTATTTAGACCCCGATATTCTATACGCGGTCTCAATTCCTCTGTATCTTTTTTTGGAACAAAAAACAAAGATGCTCCAGCCGGTGAAGTTGATTCAGTGATAAGACCGTTTTGCAGGTTTGCAACCATGGCAAGCACAGATTTATGGGAAAGTGAGCGGATTTAATGATATCAAAACTAAGGGTTTTCTTATGTGAAGAGATCATGCAAGTAATGGGTCTGGTCTGTTCTCGTATGGGCCCTGAGCTTAAAGGGCAGCTGTCAACCCCTTGAATAGGAGTAATTGTAAGACTGTAACAATTGTAAACCACTGTATAATTTATAAACATGTGATATCAGAATATAGCAAGGACTGGATCCTCAATCAAGGACTCACCAGCGGAGTGGGATTCTTGAACACGTCTGTGTCCGTGGTTTAGGAGAACCGATGCTATAGGAATCCCCCTGAAACTCCTCTCTCACTCTGTGACAAAAGCCCCAGATGGAGAGAAGAACTCCAGGGAAACCCTCGGGGGGAATAAAACCCTGTGCGTCTGGAAGTCGTCTGCTTTGGGTGTTTCTTCTAGGTAGGAGCTGATTTGAAGCTGTGGTGTCTACTTAGAAAAGATGAGATTGACAGTAAGGTAAGTAATGAAAGAGAAGTGGACCAGATTCACCCCTTTAAATGTTGACTGCGGTGAGAAATGACATATAGACCGAAGTGTTAGACAAGAATAGTGAGGAGGAACAGTCACTGTGTTTCTACCGACTGGTATGTACCCGATATGCGAAACGGGATTGTGTCTGAGCTGTGAATCAAATGTTGTATATTGCTTCCGGTAAGGAGAGGACTGAAATATAGAAGATTACAGAGTTAGGCGAAGAAACTAGTGATTGAGCTGAACTAAGAAGCTGGCACTGCCCTTCGTACCTAAGAGGAAGTTGGGGAAAGATTGGAGTTGGGTCGCGAAGGAGAAATCTGTGTAAGTGCAAGCGTTCGTTCCTGGTGATCTGGAGCTGAGTTTTCAGATCCACGGGTGAAAGTCAAATCGCGCTGAGTAGAAAACCGAAACGGAAAGTGAGCATGAATAGAGTTCGTAAGATGGACAGGAAGACAAAGCCTTGGTCCGTACTTACGAAGCGTTGTTTTGGCAGTGTAGCAACGCATATGCTTGTTGGGGAGAGAGCCATGTATGCTGTGCGCGGCGTAGGGGGCGGAGTCAAACTGCCATTCGGGAGTCGAACAACTAGACTGCAGCAAGCGGAATGAACTGCCATCTTAGGAGAAAAAATGGATGCTGCATACCTTCGAGTCCAACGATGCCAGAGGGACCAGCACCTCCTAAGGGGCGTGACAGTAATACAGGCTTTAGTGAAACGCTCAATTTCTCTTGCTTCTGCCCATTTATCATCTATAAAGTTCCCTGCTGCTCCACAGTCCACAAGGGCAGGAACCCCTTGGAGCACCTGATTCTGAAGTACTAATGTTATGGATATGACAAGCATAGAAAGATCGGCTGGGGGAGAAGCATGTGACAATTCTAAAGAACTCGAGGAACCTTTTTTAAAAACCCCAGTCGCGGTTCCTCTTACGATAGGGTTTTGGCGTTTCCCTGACCTTGTTGGTTCTGTGATCCTGATCGACGAGGCGGAACGGTTGGGCAATCCCTTAATACATGAGCGGAAGAACCGCAATACATACATAGACCTAGGGTTTTATGCCGCTCCTTTTCTCCTGCCGTTAAAGGACCTCGCGCTGCCCCAATCTGCATGTGTTCATCCATTGGAAGAGATTCGACTAAAGGCGGAAGGCCTTCGGATTGTAAATGAGATACCCTTCCTTTCTTCCGTTCTTGAAGCTGTTTCCGGAGACGATAATCCATTTTCATGGTTACCGTAATCATGTCGGCCAGGTTTGCAGGACGGGGTACCCTCGAGACCTCATCCTTCAGTTCTTCTGTGAGACCCTTCGGGTTAGAGTGAGGAGGGCGTCATCTGGCCAAGCAGACTCTGAGGACAGCAGTTTGAACTGGGTTATGTAGGTCAGGAGATCCTTATTCCCTTGTCTCAGGTCTAGAAGCCCTTGCTGAGAGGCTACAGATATTTCTTGTTTACTGAACATAGGGTCTCATTAGGAGTTTGTAGGTAACCATGGCGCTAATAGCGCCATGGCTGCCTCCAAACCCTTACCGACTCCGCCCTGGTGAATGGAGCTATTACCCCCCCATTCCAAGGTTGGCAGTGGCGGTAATTCCCCATTCACCAGGGCCCTTCCCCATTCCCATTTGAGCCCCATAGGGCTCAATGGGAATGGGGAAGGCGCTAATAACGGTACCGCAAATTGCGGTACCGTTATTAGCTCCAAAGTCCCTTTGTGGGTTCCGTCCTTAACGCCTGGTGAAACCAGGCGTTAAGGGAGGACCCGCAAAGGGAACTCGTAGTAGGGCGGTAAGGGATTACGGGCACCGGTGCCCTTACTGGTGCCGGTAATCCCTTACCGCCCACCTCGTAATGAGGCCCATAGTCTTTAAACTATTTACGAAAGCTGGATATGAGTCCAGTATAACATTTCCTGAGGTTACTAGCGGAGTGGCCCAAGCTAGAGCTGCACCAGTTAGATGGGAAATTAGAAATCCGACCTTATCTTTGTCAGACGGGAAATAGCGCGGCTTGAAAGTACATTGAACCGTACAACTATCCAAGAATTCTTTTAGCTTATGGGGATACCTGTCAAACTTGCCTGATGGCAGGGTTGAAGGGGGCACCTCAGGAATGGCACAAGCTATCTGCTGCTTTAACTGTGCATTTTCTTGTTTAATTGTTCGCACTTCATGGGACATTGATTGCATAGCAGCCATCATCTGCTGCATCTGCTGTTCCATATTCACTGCTGCATGCACTGGCGTCGCCATCTATTAAATCTCTTAACGGTTGATATAGATAAACACAATCTATGAATATATTAGGTAATCCAGAGGAAAAACAGACTAACCTGGTCAGACAGCAGTGACTTTAGATTGCAGAATTACGGGATTTCCCTGTTAATCCTACCTCTCCCCGTCCGATTGGGAACATAACAGACTGAGGGAAGGCAGTGTTCCCAGTGTTCCCAGGGAAACCCTCTGGGGAAGAAAACCCCGGGTTGGCAGAGGATCTGGAGGACTTCGGAACCTGGATGACATGTAAAGCCGATGCTGCCTTTCGGGATCTGGATGATGAGCTGCGTTGTCACCGGGATCGTTCCAGCAAATGGGCTTCACTGAGAAGATAAGGCAACAGGTAAGAGAGTGAAAGGTAGCAGGTTGGAGGAAGAATAAGGTTTAACAGGCAGGGGAAAACCTACCTAGAAACGGTAACAAGTAAGCTCTATTAGATGCTGATAAGAACGGGGAGGTTTCTAGCAAACAAAAGAATAAGTTAATATAGAGCGCGAGGGAAGAAATGGGAATGTGAAAAACTCCTATAAGATACATACAAGCCCCACTCGGAAACGGGAGAAAAATGAGATGTATAATTCAGTTGGTCAGAGGCCGTAGAAGGGATTAAGTTTTGTGGATTGGGAGCCAAATGAAGGGTGCTGGTAGATAGTGGCGAAATCTGTCCGTACAAGAGGATAGAAGACGTCTGATGCGGATCCGTTGCAAGAGAAGCAGAAAAGACACCGAAGACGGAAAAATGCTGGAGACAGGGTTGCACAGATCTAATTGACCACAAGAGAGAGGATTAGAAATGAAAAATTATAGGGAGAAGAGATATTGAACACCTAGTAATCGGTAATTTACAAAGCGTTTTTCCCAAGAGTAGCGATGCACTGACAGGCGGAAATGCAATTGTTATATGCGGTCACATGATAAGCAAAAGACATCAGAAGCGTACGTGCAGAGACTGCACAATCCATCCAAGAGAGCCTGGGCCAATCGTCAGCCATCTTGGGAGGAGACACCAACAATGAGCGACAAAGTCAGCCGCGATGCCACAGTGACCAGTGCTGATAACAAGATGTAACAGGTTGAGCAAAAAGAGATTTAGTTCTGTGCCAGTCCCCTTCAGGAAACCGGTTTGTCATGAGTCAAACCTCTTTGCCGAATGTATCCATAGTTGTAAACAATTCAGAAGCAAGGCAGAAAACAATTTACCCAAGGCATCAAGCAGGGCTATTGGACGATAGCTCAACCGATCCATCTTGTTGCCCTTTTTGAATATTGGAACAATAATAGCTTTTTTCCATGCACCCGGAAGATGTCTCGTTCCAAAGATTTGGTGCAAGAGATCCAGGATGAACGGAATCCAAAGATCAGGGGATTGTTTTATCATGTTATTAGTAATCCTGTCAGGTTCCGGAGAAATGAGATTATGTGTGTCCACAGCACTACCTGAAGCCCTTAGTCAGACACCTTCTTCACCACAGGAACGCAGAGGACACAACTTACTTAGAAAGCAACAGTCCCAAAACTCAGGACATTGCAGCATCTTTACAAGGCTATGGAAATCCAACCAATTTCACCAGTGATTGCGATCAAAAGGTGCCAGCACAAGGCGATGGGATATCCACAATATTCCTCTACCTACAGATTTTCTCTAAGTATCTGGAACAGAAAGCAGTACATGTTAGGATGGTCAATCTGATGGCAAAATAGTTTGTCAACTGCCAGTGAGGGACCGTTTCCAGGTCATTGGTGGATTTGGCCCCGAGCCTCTGCTCATTGGTGGAAAGTAAGTTACTGTATCTGACCGCGCTCTGTATGCTCCTGCTCTACCATGACCCAAAGATCTGTTATACATCTTTCCTCCAATTCCTCGATTGCCAGAGTTGCCAGAGTTGTACCAAAGATTCACTGGGAGGGGGGCCACAGTAATCCTAGTAGTTGCTTCCCGGTTCTCCCTCCTAATACAAAATAGGCATCCCAAGAGGCATGAATGCTTCCCCTCTCCCGCTCTCCGCTGAGGTGCCAGACCCTAAAATTATATTCTCTACAAAGGTTTAGGATGTCAGCTAGGCTAGTGGGTGGCAAGTCTAATAGACACGGGGATGCCAGCTGTCGTTGCTCTGACCACCCAGCAATCCAGAAAGCCTTCCACACCCAAGAGCTGCAACAAGAATTGGGGTTCATTAGCAAAATATTGAACGAATACAGGATCTTCTCCCCCAACATGTCAACCCAAAAAGTACTTTCATAGCTTTAGCCTTTAGACCTCATTTTCTCAGTTAGGGCACAACGGGCAGCAAAGAGAGCATTTAGTGAGCCCAAAATTGAATCAATGCTTAAGCCATTTCTAAACACCCATCCTCCTTCAAGGCCATTTAGTTCCCATAGGATCCCCCCCTGGCCCGGATATCATGACTAAAGGCCCTGTATGTCTCTATGCAAGATATTCCAATACAGTTACTATCACTTAAAGTATTGTACTCAGTTCCAATGACTTCCAACTGGGAGAGTTGAGGGCCTTACTTTGTGCGTTGTCCTTCTGTCCGTTGTCATATGTGGCACTCCGTCTCTGCTTGCTTCCCGCGTTTATTCCACCTGCACGCGTCTCCGAGGATTCCGCAAGTCGCTCATTGGATGTTGGAAGCGCTGTACAGGTTTTGCTCTCCCATGCAACGTCCTTTACATATGCAATTAATTATTTTTCTCTTTGGGCCACCCTCTTCATCAGGGTTTGAAACAGTCTGTTGCTTCCTTAAACTGATGGCTCAAGCAGACAATCCGTTTGACCTGTAATGTGGAAAATACCCCAATTGCCCCTGTATTTCAGGGTGGGTCCACTACCGGTATGACTTAAAATGGGAAATGTTGAAGGATGAAGTGATGTGTCTAAACAATGACTCACTAAGGGCACAGAAAATATGAACACCACAGGAGTAGTAACACAAGAATGTTGTGAGAACAATTGTTTACAAGGTCAGTGTCCTTGGATAAAACGCTGACATGCATGTTTCAGTCCCATAAACATCCTTTAGCGTAATCTTCATCAGAACTGAACATCCCTCTTCTTCATAATCTCTTGCATTCTGTGCAAGAAGTTGAATTCAATTTTGCCTTTCCTTAGCAATGCACAGTGTAAAGGCTGTTTTAGTTTCACCCTATATTACTAACATTTATTTTTACACATAGATTGAAAACCACTGTTCTGCTCAGTACTCACAGTCAACAGTAGTTTAGATTGTAGCCTTCTCTATGCCCATTTGTATGGTATGGTGTGCAGAAACACATTGGGCTTCATTACGAGTCTGCCGCTCCAGAAACAAGAGTGCCGGTAAGCTTACTGGCACCCTTGTTTCCAGATTTCCACACTATGAGTTTGCCTGCCGGGTCCACTGCGGTAGGCAGAGTCGTCACGGAAGCACCGGCACCGTTAGCAATGGTGCCGTTGCTTCCGTCTCCCCACTCCCATAGAGACCTCTGGGACTTCATGGGAATGGGGACTTATGAAATCCAGCGCCTGACTTCCTGCGCTGCCGAGACTGGTAATGTCCCGTTGGCACCAGGAAGTCAGGCGCCGGATCCGGTGTTATGGTGTTGGCGGCAACCCGTCGGTCACACCAGTGGTTACCGCCAACCTCGTTATGAGGTCCATTGTCTCTAATAAGATATTTACGTTACACTGGTCCTGTGAGGCCTCATTACATGTACGGCGGTCTGGAAATAAAGGTGTCGGTAGCAATGTACAGGCACCCTTTCCTGGCCACCATACTCCAACAATGTCGGTAGGGGGACACATCCCCCGGCAGGCCTGACCTGCCGGGAATTCAGGCCTCTACCAGCATGTCTGTCACTGAAGCACCGTCACTGTTATCAACGGTGCTGGTGCTTCAGTGTCCCCATTCACATGTAGTCCTATAGGACTCCATGACAATGGGGATTTACTGTTCCGCCGCCACTTGTGATATCCCGGCGGCACTGGGATATCAGGCGGTGGAATCAGTGTTATGGGGTTGGCGGCAACCTGGTAATGAGGCGTGTATTAAATTGTTATGATGAAATACATTTTTTGACTATTTTTCTTTTATCAAATGTAAATCCAAAAATGATTTTTTCATTTACCTGATGTGACAAATGGCAAAAGTACTGAAAACCTCAAAAATTATGTTTGTTTATTGCGCTGGCCACAGGGGTGGACTGGCCTATGGGGACCTGTTTTATTTCCAAATGTTCTCATAGGAAAAGGCTTGGGCTTGCTGAACAAGTGTAATATGGGGCCACTTTAAAGATTATTTCCAGGGCCTCTTTTGGTTCCCAGTCCACTCCTGGCTGGCCACCACATCTGTGGTGCTGCCCCTTTAAGGGTTTCAGCATGTGGCGGAATGACGTTGCACTCCGCCGCGTGCCTTTAAAGAAAGAGGGTGTTTCCCGGCCACGCAGAGCGACCGGGGAGCCCGAACAAGGCAGACGTGTCCCGAGTGAGTCTGTGGAGGGAGAGGGCTCACAGAACTTCGCAGAGCTGCTCAGTGCCGCACAACAGTGGCAACGAGACCAGAGTCACGCCCGGGCCCGGCGGTGATACTGCAAATAATTTCTTTTCACGAACAAGGTGTTGTAACTTCTCGTTCCATTCCGCAGAGAGGGTGTGGCCCAAGCAGTTGGTGGCCATTTTGGAGACAAAGGCCTAGGATGGTTGCAGCACTCCAGAAGGGTTCCTAAATGCCATCCTGGACGCATTTTTGGAAATATGGACAGCGGGCAGCTGTTTCTGCACACACAGCACATCAGAAGTTTGACATTTCGATTTTGAAGGGCATTTTCATCGAGTTGAGGTGAGGTGCTGGAGGTGGCCTGCTGTTTTCTTTGGTACCCTAGGCCTGCATGGCTCAATTTTTGGACACTTCCTGTTTTCTCTAGTGAATTCTTCTGCTTCACACTGGTTGTGTGCTTGAGACTGGAACATGGGAATACCCTGAACTGCATTTGGACTAGTGTGGTGGGTTTGAAGAGCAAGAAGGCCTGCCACTATTTTTCATTTGGAAGCAGGCTGTTTGGGTGAGTTGCGTCCCCATCGTCATCCAAGGTGGGATGCTCGTGCGCTTAACCCATGAATGACCAGGCTGATCAAGCTGTGGAACAGCCAGTGATCCAGCCATTACCCCTGATTCCTCCCCCACCTGTGATCCAGCCTCTGCCCCAGCCTGCGCCTCAAGCAATGGCCCAGATCAGACCACCAGGGGAGCTGCAGCCAATCCCTGAGTTTGACATCTCTGGTCCCCCGTCCAGCCTGGGGCCTAGGTGGAAGCGGTGGATTGATCGCCTCGACATGTACTTCAGGGCCCCCATGGAGATCATTGAGGACAGCAAACTGGCGACCCTTTTGTACTTTGCGGGGCCTGCGGTCCATGAAATGTTTGAGTCTGACCTGCCCCACGCTGCTGAGTGACCAGCGGCGGGGAAAGCGTGTGGTCGGTGTGGTCTAGCTGACCACTACTCCCGCATGTGCAGGGCCTCCCTACGGGTGGTAGTGCTGAGGGGTCCTGTTCAGTCTGGCTATTTTCACCAATCACGCCCGCCAGTCACGCCTGCCTAATGTCACCCAGGATCGATCAGGGTGATGAAGGTGCACGACCAGAAGAGGAGGACGAGAAGAACATTTTCTTTGTATCCAGTGTCGAGGCCCTCAAATCAAACAGACGGCAACTGCGGTGCATTGTCACAGTCAACGAATCACCTGTCCCGGTGCTGGTGGACACTGGGGCCTCTGTCAACGTTATGGCAAGGGAACACTATGATGCCATGGAGTGACCCCCCCAACTGGCTGCTCCCAAGGCCTGCATCTTCACATTTGGGGGATCCGAGCCAATTCCCCTGGATGGTGCTTTTGTGGCTGATGTGGGGCATGGTGATTCTAAAATAAGGGCCCACTTCAACGTGACACCTGTAAGCACCAACATGTTGTTGAGCTGTGCGGCGGCTGAAGCCCTAGGGATTGTGAGTTTCGCGTACTCAGTGTACATGGAAGACATTCAAACGGTGCTGGAAAAATACTCCCGTTTATTCCAATGGATTGGTCAGATGGCAGGAGATCCAGTGAGACTGCATATTGATTAATCAGTGCAACCCATCGCTCTCAAACACCGTCGGGTGCCTTTCCACTTGCAGGAGTTAGTAGATAAAGAACTGGACAATCTCGTCAGCCTTGATATCATCGAGAAGGTTGAAGGCCCTACCCCGTGGGTGTCCCCCATTGTCGTTGCAAGAAAGCCGAAGCAACCAGACTCAGTGAGGATCTGTGTTGACATGTGGCTCCCCAACAAGGCTATCAAGAGAGAGCGGCATTTGACACCTACCATTGATGACATTATCACTGAGCTGCAGGGGGCCCGGTTCTTTTCCAAATTGGACCTCAGGGCGGGTACCACCAGGTCGTGTTGCACCCTGAATCGCGATACATCACGACTTTCACCACTCACAGAGGGCTGTATTGGTACAAGAGACTGAGTTTTGGGGTGTCCTCTGCAGCGGAGGCGTTTGTCATGATGCCCGCTCCCGGGGAGCCGGTTCAAGCCCTGCGTCCCCGAAAGCGGACATCCAGTCCCCAAGGAAGGACCCAGCAACCCCATATAGGGGCCCTTTGGACAGTGTCCTGGCCTCCTTGAGGCCTGAAAGGAACTACTTTACCTGTGGGACTAATTTACCATCCGGGCGTGGTCAGGGAAGGATACATACCTGATTGGAGGAAGGATACATACCTGGAACTTCTTCCAAGGCTATTTAAACCCCACCCGAACAGCCACACGTGCTTCGCGTTGTTCTGCATCTAGCAGCTGGACGCTCACCGTGTCTGCTCCTGCATCCTGACTTCTGCCACGCCTGTCAGCAACCTGGATCACCTGCAAAGGAAGAGAAGAAGAGAACAGAAGAAGGAAAGTCCTTACCTGCTAAATCCGCATCCCGGAGACATCTCGCCGACAATCCTGAAAAGGAAGACTTTTATTTAAAAGCTCATCGCGTCGATCGCTGCAGCGCCGCATTCCACTCACCTTTACAGGGCGCCTCCATGTTCAGCAGCGATCATCCGGATTCGCAGTCACGCCCCAGCGCCTAGGGAGAAAAAGACCAGAACAAAAGGTGAGAGAGAGAAGGGAAAAAGGAAAGCTAAATCTCCATGTTAAGACTTACCTGTTGATTCATTCCCTCTTCATTTCGGGTCCGCGGCACATCCTGGCATTTACGGACCCCTAGCCCCTAAGGGTAAAAAGAGACATCAGCGTTAATGAGCGAATGAAAAGACTTTACCAAAAAACGCTCATTAAAGACTTACCTGATTTCTACAAGGATTTCACCTCTCATCTCGGGTCGGTGCCTGTTCCCCGGCATTCTGTACCCCGGCCCCTATGGGGAAAAAGACACTAGCATTAGTACATTAATGCATGGACACAAGGGGAATCTCTTATCAAAAAACTTACCTGGAAGCCAAGCAAGTTTGGTTCTCACCAATCCGAAAATCCAGTGAAGTAACTGGATACCAACGCGCCCCTGCATCAGAAGCAGGATGGAGAGCTCGTCCTTCCAGACCCTAAGGTGAGACGCTACGAGGAATCACAGAAGGGTTTCGAGGAGGGTGAGAGGGGAAAGTGGGAGGCTGATTGCATTACCCCGCAGACAGTTAATCCCCTATTTTCGCCTACAGAAGGATACTTCTGCGAGCCAGACAAGCCAGATTTCGGGGCCCGGTCCAGTCTGTCTTCCGAACCCTGCGCATCACCTTAGAAGAGGTCACAGCAGCGCGAACCAGGCCAGCGCCTCCGTGGGAGTCAGTTGAGCGTTACAGAACTCGAAGCCTTCCTACAAATTCCCACCCAGGCGCTATGGAAAGACTGATCAGTTGGCCCAATTACTGGGGGAATTACGGGCCGAAGTACATGCCGTTCGTCAAGAGACTAATGCCCTCAGGAGGGAATTAATAATATCAAAGGAAAGAACTGATGACCTGGCCAGACAGCTTTTGCAAGGTCAAGCTGGGCAAACTCCTCTACCCGGTTCCGGAGGGAACCCCGCTCCTGTGGTTTCCAGTAACCCTGTGCAGATTAATCTACCTGGAAACATGCCGCTGGCCCCACCCGAACGCTTTGCTGGGAAACCCAAACGATTTGCCGTATTCATGAATCAGTGTCGTTTGCACTTCCTATGCAGACCTGGGGCCTTCCCTAATGATCAGACCAAGGTAGCCTTTGTATTGTCATATCTCAGCGGCTGCGCTGCCGATTGGTCAGTTCCACTGGTTACTCAAGATGACCCGATTCTCCGTGATTTTCAAAGGTTTCAAGCAAGCATGGAAAGGTTATTTGCTCGACACTCTCAGGGGCAGGCTCTGGATGACGAACTTCTATCCCTGCGACAGGGCAATCAGGACCTCCTATCCTATATTGCAACCTTTAATAGACTAATTGTGGAAACGGGATGGCCAGAGGATAAAAGAGTCACGTTGTTTTTTCGAGGCCTACACGGAGAACTTAAAGATGTCTTGGCCCAAGTTGTAAATCCGCCCCAAGAATGCACAGAGTATATAGACTTAGT
Organism: Ambystoma mexicanum; assembly: GCF_040938575.1. Taxonomy (NCBI): domain Eukaryota; kingdom Metazoa; phylum Chordata; class Amphibia; order Caudata; family Ambystomatidae; genus Ambystoma; species Ambystoma mexicanum. The sequence continues at coordinate 728,605,338 of NC_090925.1, forward strand.
GGTCCAATTGGATCACAGACTTCAAAACAGAAAAGCAGATCGGTCCAGGTTTGAGACCCGGGTGTTGGTCAAGACCCATGCTAATCCCAAGGGAGTTGATGTCTCTGAGCCTATGCAAATTGGAGGGGTTAAAGGACCCTTAACTCAAAAGGAACGTGAAAGGAGGCGGCAGTTAAAATTATGTCTTTATTGTGGCAATTCTGGACACTTTCTACGAGATTGCCCGGCAAAACCGCCCCGAAAGGCGGTAGGAGCCGCTGATAAAAACCATGAAGACTCTGTTTCGGGAAACGACTCCGCCCGACAAGTGTAGGGGTCCGCTTGCCGAGCTTGAAAACTAACTCTCAGACCTCGCATTTCATTGTGCCAATGGTTCTCGTAGATCCAGAACAGCCTAAGCGGTTGCATGCAATAAAGGCATACATCGATAGTGGGGCTATTGGAAACTATGTGGATCGTGAATTGGTCTCTAGGATTAACCTCCCTCTCCGTCCTAAAACCAGCAAAGATGTCATCACCACAGTCGATGGAACTGAAATTGCCTCTGGACCGGTAACACATTCCACTACTGAGGTGACTCTTATTGGTCCCGACGGCCATCGGGAGGGTGTTGTGTTTGATGTAATCAAGGCTCCACAGTTTCAGGTTATTCTTGGAATCCCTTGGTTAGAGACACATAATCCTCGAATTGATTGGCGAGCTAAGAGAATAACCTTCCCGGATTGTACACAAACCTGCTACCCAGAAAACCTGAAGATTAATCTAGCATCTGTAACCTCTGCCTCCATGCAACTACCTCCGGAATACCAAGACTTTCAGGACGTCTTCCAAAAGGAACAGGCCAACATGTTACCTCCTCACAGATCGTACGATTGCCAAATCGATCTGGTGCCCGGTGCACAACCCCCTTGTAGCAGGATTTATGCCCTTACCGAACCTGAGAATCTGCATTTGAGACAATATTTGGATCAATACCTAGCTAATGGTTTTATTCGCCCGTCAAAGTCCCCGGCATCCTCAGCTTTAGACTTCGTGCCCAAAAAAGAAGGCAACCTTAGAACTTGTATCGATTACCCCGCATTGAACCAGATAACGGTTAAAAACCGTTATCCTCTGCCTCTGATCCCTGAACTCCTTGACCAGGTGAAGGACGCTTGCATATACACCAAGTTAGATCTCCGGGGGGCTTATCATCTGGTACGAGTTAAAGAAGGCGACGAATGGAAATCTGCCTTCCGTACTAAATACGGATTATTCGAGTATCAGGTGATGCCTTTCGGATTGTGTAACGCGCCGGCTGCCTTCCAATACTTCATGAATGATGTCCTTCGGGAACTCATCGATGTTTGTGTTGTCGTATATATCGATGACATTCTGGTGTACTCCTCTTCGGAATCTGATCACAGAAGACACGTCAGGGCAGTACTTGAAAAACTGCGCCAACACAAACTATTTGCTAAATTGGAGAAATGCGTTTTCCATACCACAGAAGTTGAGTTTCTAGGTTTCATCCTGACACCCAAAGGAGTCCGAATGGACTCAAGAAAAGTGGATGCCATCCTCAAATGGCCATCACCTAGCTCTGTAAAAGGGGTTCAAAGCATGCTCGGCTTTGCCAATTTCTATCGCAGGTTTATCCCGGAATTTTCACGCGTGGTACAACCCATTACTGCACTCTTGAGGAAAAATAAACGTTTTGAATGGTCTGAAGAAGCCGAGCAGGCCTTTCAGGATTTAAAAGCTAAGTTTACCTCTGCACCTATATTGAAACACCCGCGTCCAGATATCCCTTATGTCGTCGAAACTGACGCATCCAGCCTAGCCATGGGAGCTGTCCTGTCCCAAAGAGATCCCGAAACCAACCAACTGCATCCCGTAGTATTTTGGTCCAGAAAATTCTCGCCACCCGAGGTTAATTATGCAATCACGGGCAAAGAACTGTTAGCAATTAAGTATGCTTTTAAAGCCTGGCGGCATTATCTGCTTGGCGCTCGACATACCATCACAGTGATCACTGATCACCGGAATTTACAGTATTTGAAAACCGCCAAGGCTCAGTCATCACGGCAGCTCCGATGGGCTTTGTTTTTCGCTGAATTTGATTTCGTGATTACCTATCGACCTGGCTGCAAGAATTGCAAAGCAGACGCCTTATCCCGAATTGGAATGGGAGAATCTGATACAAACTCAGAAATTCCACCGACTCTTCCCAGACAAATCAAAACCCCCGGAGGGAACAACCTTGGGAGGGGCCTTGGGGGGGGGAGTGCTGTCATGATGCCCGCTCCCGGGGAGCCGGTTCAAGCCCTGCGTCCCCGAAAGCGGACATCCAGTCCCCAAGGAAGGACCCAGCAACCCCATATAGGAGCCCTTTGGACAGTGTCCTGGCGCCCATGGCGCCAGGCTCATAAAAGACATCAGTCCTGGCGCCATAGGCGCCAGGCTCATTATGGAAGTGCTTGGGTGCACTTACCTGATGCAGGCCATGCTGCAGGATCCCGGCCTCCTTGAGGCCTGAAAGGAACTACTTTACCTGTGGGACTAATTTACCATCCGGGCGTGGTCGGGGAAGGATACATACCTGATTGGAGGAAGGATACATACCTGGAACTTCTTCCAAGGCTATTTAAACCCCACCCGAACAGCCACACGTGCTTCGCGTTGTTCTGCATCTAGCAGCTGGACACTCACCGTGTCTGCTCCTGCATCCTGACTTCTGCCACGCCTGTCAGCATCCTGGATCACCTGCAAAGGAAGAGAAGAAGAGAACAGAAGAAGGAAAGTCCTTACCTGCTAAATCCGCATCCCGGAGACATCTCGCCGACAATCCTGAAAAGGAAGACTTTTATTTAAAAGCTCATCGCGTTGATCGCTGCAGCGCCGCATTCCACTCACCTTTACAGGGCGCCTCCATGTTCAGCAGCGATCATCCGGATTCGCAGTCACGCCCCAGCGCCTAGGGAGAAAAAGACCAGAACAAAAGGTGAGAGAGAGAGAAGGGAAAAAGGAAAGCTAAATCTCCATGCTAAATCCTGTTGATTCATTCCCTCTTCATTTCGGGTCCGCGCCGCATCCTGGCATTTCCGGACCCCGGCGCCTAAGGGGAAAAAGAGACATCAGCGTTAATGAGCGAATGAAAAGACTTTACCAAAAAACGCTCATTAAAGTCTTACCTGATTTCTACAAGGATTTCACCTCTCATCTCAGGTCGGTGCCTGTTCCCCGGCATTCCGTACCCCGGCCCATATGGGGAAAAAGACACTAGCATTAGTACATTAATGCATGGACACAAGGGGAATCTCTTATCAAAAAACTTACCTGGAAGCCAAGTAAGTTTGGTTCTCACCAATCCGAAAATCCAGTGAAGTAACTGGATACCAACGCGCCCCTGCATCAGAAGCAGGATGGAGAGCTCGTCCTTCCAGACCCTAAGGTGAGACGCTACGAGGAATCACAGAAGGGTTTCGAGGAGGGTGAGAGGGGAAAGTGGGAGGCTGATTGCATTACGCCGCAGACAGTTAAACCCCTATTTTCGCCTACAGAAGGATACTTCTGCGAGCCAGACAAGCCAGATTTGGGGGCCCGGTCCAGTCCGTCTTCCGAACCCTGCGCATCACCTTAGAAGAGGTCACAGCAGCGCGAACCAGGCCAGCGCCTCCGTGGGAGTCAGGTGAGCGTTACAGCGTTTTAAAACATTATTCGTGGTGCTCTGGCAGACCTCGACAGTGTTTTGAACATAATTGACGACATGCTGGTGTTTGCAAAATCAGAACCAGAACATTTGCACAAGCTCACCAAGACATTTGAACGGCTTCAGTCCCTTGGCCTGACGCTACACCGTGAAAAATGTGACTTCCTGAAGCCTACCATTGAATTCTTCGGGTTCATGTTCAAGGAGGTAGGTGTGTCACCTGACCCCAGCAAGGTCAAAGACCTCAAGGATGCTCCTCCACCAGAGAATGTGTCGGAGGTCTGAAGTTTCTTGGACATGGTGACGTACTGTGGCCGCTTCATAAAGAACTTGGTCTCTCAATCAGAGCCTCTGCGAGCCTTCACAAAGAAGGAGACCACGTGGCAATGGGGCCGCTAGAACAAGTGGCTTTTGAAGACATCAAAAGCGCCCTCACGGCAGAGGACACCATGGCGGAGATCGCAGTGGACGTCAGCCCTTTTGGTTTGGGGGCTGTGTTGACACAGGTCGGTGCCGATTCGAGTGTCAGGCCAGTGCCGTATGCCAGCAAGGCGCTGTCTGAGACCGAACAACGATACTCCCAGATCGAGCAGGAGGCCTTGGCTGTTCTATGGGGCTGCAGGCATTTTCGGTTGTATGTTCTGGGTCGACATGTGATGGTAGTGACCGACCACATGCCTCTGCTGCCCATCTTGGCAGGCTCATCCTCAAAACCACCTGCGAGGATTGAACGGTGGATGCTGGAGCTTCTCGAGTATGGTGTCTCGCTGGTCTATCGGCCTGGCACCAACAATGCGGCTGACTATTTGTCGCGCCACCCCAGAGGGACCCAGAGGGCTGGGCGGATGACTGTGCGAAGGAAGCAGATGCTCACGTTTGGTTGGTGGTGGAGGCGAAAACTCCCAACTCCTTGCCCTTGGAGGACCTTGAGGTGGCTGCGGCCCAGGACGAGTGTTTTCTCATCCTGAAATCTGCGATGCAGCAGGATCCTGGAAGGCGGTGCTGGAGTCTCTGGCGAGTTAAAGGTCACGCTTGAACAATTGTGGAAGGTGAGGGACGAACTGTCATTTTCCGGGTCTGGCCTCCTACTCAGGGGTGACCGGATCATAGTTCCTCAGGTAAAGATCCAGGAGGTCATTGGGTTGGGCCACCAAGGTCATCCAAGGGCTGCCAAGTCGAAATCCCATCTGCGCCTAAAGGTGTGGTTTCCTGAGCTGGAGAAATGTGTGGAGGGGTTTGTTGCGTCGTATGTATGGTGCCAGGCGGCATCTCCACCGCAGAGAGAGTCTTCCATTGAAGCCATGCCCCGAGGCATGCAATCATGGGAAGTGGTGCATGCAGACTTTGGCTCCACGACACAGGGCACCCACTTCCTGGTTGTGGCAGACGAATGGTCCAGATACCCTGACGTCGAGTTCATTGAGTCGGTGGCCTTTGAGAATGTGGTGGTGGCCATGGAAAAGATCTTTGCGGCTCATGGACTCCCCAAGGTTCTGTGTTCGGACAATGGGGCATCATTTCAGGGCGAGAGTTTTGCGGCCCTGATGGAGGGCTATGGTGTTCATCACAGGAAGATCACCCCGTTGTGGCCCAGGGCAAACGGGGAGGCGGAGAGACTGATGCAAACTCTCAACAAAGTATTCCGCATCACGCAGGGATAAGGCTGGTGCCTGGAAAGGGCTCTGTACCAGTTTCTGCGTGTTTACCGGACCACCTCACACACATCTACGGGAGTGGCCCCGGCGAAAGCCCTATTCAAACGATAGCCGAGAGGACTGATACCCGATGTCGAGAAAAAGGAGCCTGCGGCCATTGATGATCAACAGGTGGAACGACACCGCAGGGTAGGGACTGAACAGGAAAACCAGAGGAGAGGTAAAAGACCTCAGCAACTTATGCCTGGCGATGAGGTGCTTATCAGAAACAGGCATCCACACGGGAAGCTATCACTAATTTACAAGCCTGAGCCTTTGGACGTGGTGGCCGTCAAAGGGTCCATGGTAATGGCCTCTGATGGCAAGGCATCTGTCACCCGAAACGTAAGCTTCTTTAAAAGACTAGGGGAACCTCGGGCAGAGGTGTCCCCGGACAAGGACATCACGGAGGTTCCAGATGAGGGCGGGGGTGTGGCCCCTCTTCCCTGCTCTACGGTCAGCGTGATGGCCGCCAAGGGATCCCTGTCCAGGAGGTGAGCAGGAGGTACCCCCTGAGGACAGTGCGAGGGAAACCTGTTCGCCTGAGTGACTATGTGTTGGAACAGTGAGTCCAAGCGGCCCTATTGGGGTGCTATAGTGTTAAGGGGACCTGGGTGGTTGTGATTAAAGGGGTCCATTTTTGATCTGATTTGCTGTGGGTGTTGTGTTTTAGTATTAGCATTGTTCTGTTGTTTATTGTTTGTCCTCATGGAAAAGGAGGAGTGTGGTGCTGCCCCTTTAAGTGTTTCAGCACACGGCGGAGTGACGTTGCACTCCGCCGCGTGCCTTTAATAAAGGGGGCGTTTCCCGGCCATGCAGAGCGACCGGGGAGCCTGAACAAGGCAGACGTGTCCAGAGTGAGTCTGTTGAGGGAGGGGGCTCACAGAACTTCACGGGGCCGCTCAGTGCCCCACAACAACATCCAGTATCCCCGTCCGCCCTGCTGTCCTCATAAAAAATCCTCCAGAAACATGAAGTCTCTGAATAAGCAGATATCAGGTTTAAGAACGCAGTTATCAAAATCCCTGTTAAGGGTCCTTTCCATTCGTTGTCTAATCCACAGCGTAGGGGAAACCCTGTACAGTGGGACTAAGAACCCACTAATCTCTTTCCTGGGGCTGCAGAGCACTGCAGATGGCAGCATACAGCAGCGGCTGTGCAGATGCCACTGCCAGCGCAATGCACACAAAGGAGGCAGGGCACAGGTGACTCTGACAGGGACACCTAGTAAGAATATGCAACCAGCTATTTATTACCCCCACATCCCGCTTCCTATTCTCAGTCCTGACGTCATGAAGGCCAACCGTCTTTCCACAGGGATTCAGTGGTGGTCAATGGCCGGCTCTTGCCGCGTCGAGATCCTGCATCAGATGCCTGGCCGGATCTCGGAACCCGTCCTGCCTCAGCCATGACCAGGCTATACCGTGGCCCCAGCTTCGCCGAGGGAAGCTGGGAGCTCGGTGGTCTAATCTGCTCTGTGCTCCTTTCCGCGGCCGTCATTTGTGCGTTTGCAGGTAATATGTGCTCAGCATGTTTCTTTCTTCTGGCCTGAAAGGGACACCACGGGAATCAATGGGCCATGACTATCACTGGGGTGGGCGGCATCACTGTTGAATGCAGGCTTTCTATATGCTGGGCACACTATGGTTTTCTAAATGTGCATTTTACACTTCCATAGAAAAACATAAGTAATTTCCAAACTGCTAGTTCTCTTTTAAATGTTTTTTTTGTCGGACTACCACACATACTATGTAATTTGTGTGGCCCTTCCTTTGTGTTTTATCACAGGTTTTATTCATAAAGATGTTATATGCTTGCCAAACTGGTTAATCACAAATAAATGTTTCTGTTGTGCTGATAGCAGTTATTAGAAAATGTAAATGTGGGTTCATGGGTGCCAACTTTTCATTTTCGCTACAGGGGCAGAAATACCCCCACCTCAGCCCTGAATATAAGGAAGCGACCAGCCCAACCCATCCCTGGCCAAACACATTTTATAGCACTTGCTTTTTATAAGGAATTGCAAAAAGTCATATGATTAACAACCAGTTTTGAATATATAAAAACTCAGCAACGATCTCACAACCTGCTGAGTTACCCTGGTAGCCTTCTACTGTAGAGCTAGTCTATGGATTCTTTAATGAACAGAAAATGACTGCCTTACCAACAGTAATTTGAGTGTACCACTGCCATGGAAGTGATTTAAAGTGGAATTGACGTACACTGTGGAGTTTGGAAAGAAGCAGCATGAAAGAAATTGCACAATGTTTTAAATATTATTTTGAACATTTCCTTTGAGTGGAGGCCAACTGCCAGCTCTGCCTCCTCGGAACTCCACCCCTACCCCCAAACTCCACATCCCTTGTGGGATCCTCCTTTACATTTCCACCACTGCAGAAATTCAGCAAAATCCATTTAATAATTCCTCTTTAACTCACGTCCTCCAATAAAGGAGCCTGCTTACCTCACAAATTCCTGTTTTCTTCTGCTCGAAGCAGAGGTTAGTCGGAAAGGCCTTCTGGGTTTGTCTTCCAAACAACACAGATCTACAAGAAGATGTGAGAAGCTCCTACTACCCCCCATCTGGGATTAGGGGGTAGTGGAGGTCAGGGGCCGGGCCCAGGTGAGTATCTAACCTCTCGGCCACCCAAGCTGCGCTGGGTAGGCTAAACAGGGATGAGGGCTCAGAGTCTTCCTGTTCGAACATGGGTGTCTGCTATGCTAGAAGCATGTATGGCACAACACTATGCAATTGGTATGGGGAAAGCTAAGGGAAAGTCAAGACCCTTGTGCTTTCCTCTTCCTCCTCAGGCTCCCACTGTAAGAGATAAAGGGGACCCAGTAGCTCATAGGTTAGAGCAGGGGTTTACCAATGGTATGGTTGTGAGTTCCAGACCAATCATTGGCTTGGAAATAACCTGGTAGGTTGAGCTGTGCATTAGACAGGCCCCACAGCTTAAATCCCTCTCAAGACTCAACTCTGTTGCAGCAGGGATCACAGGGCGGGGGCTATGAGCTTTAGCCATGTAACTGCCTGCAACCCCAGAGATCGGCAGTTGGAAGTAGAAATCAAGGCCTTCCATTGGTTTCTTCCATTAAAAAAGAGCTTCTGAAGATAGGGGTGGATCCCGAAAGATTTCAATTCCTCACTTAATGACTACCTCTACTCTCTGAAAGCTGGGCAGAAGCTGTCAGTTTCCTTAGAGGTTGACTGTCTACTCCAGGTCTGACAGGCAGATCCTTGATGGTCTCATAGAAAGCAGCAGTAGGGGACCTAAAGGCCGCAAGGTGGTAGATACCCAGCTGTATCTATCTCACCAGAGTACACTTGGCCATAAGAGCTTGCACCTGCTCCTCCGACACAGCTATATCCCTCCATGAGGATTTCAGCATTGGTATTAGTCGATGAAGGCAGGCAGGGCATGAATGATCAGGGTTAATAGAAGAAGTACCACCACAGGCATACTTATTGTCAGTCCTGGCATTTGAAGGGGTCAAGCGAAAGTCCTCACAATGGGGTCTTCCAGCATGGCCCTAAGGTAGGGACACGTGCAAAATTGGAAGACGGATAGTCCTCAGCCGTCAGTGGCTTTCACCTGCCCTTTTTGGGGCTCCATGTTTTGAGATGTTCAGAGGCAAGCTCAGACTCAAGGTCACTCGTATCCCCAGAAATCATGCCGGACCGGGGCAGCAGACCCTGCTACCACTCCACAGTGGGCAAGCCTGTCCAGTCTCAAACTGGAGGTACTGCAAATGCTTTATCTGATGGGGGCCTTTCAGGTCGTTCCACCACAGGACAAAGGAGTACGGGCGCTACCCATTGGAGAGGATCAAACCCCTGGTATCCATGGGGGACAGGCTTGCATTCCTGGACATGATGTACGCTCATCTTCACACCCCTATACCTCTGACATCACATCAGTCCCTATGTTTGCTGTGGGCCTGGAATGTTTCCAGTTTTTGGTCCTCTCCTTTGTCCAAAGGTCAGACCCTCAGGTGTTCTATAAATCCACAGGCCTTCTGGCAGGTCTGTTGCATGAGGCAAGGGGGAGGCTCCATCTGAGATTGGGCAACAGATTCACCTTAGAGTCATCTTAGTACCAGGTAATGGTGTAATTGCCAACCAATGGGACAACACCCCACCCCTCGAATCAGCAGTCCTCCTGTGCTACCTCCCAGACACATCAGCTAGGACATCCTTGAGGGTCCTGGTTCTCGTGAAGGCCAATGTTTTCACCACAACTTGGGCTTGATTTTCCCTTCATCCCATGTTGCTCCAGTTCACAGCAGGTGGTTCCCTTCGCTCTTGGGATCCTACAGCTGAATCCTGATGTCAGAGGACCTTAAATCTCTGTTCCAGTGGTGGTTACATCCTTGAGACCCGGAGCAACGGCTTCTCACTTACTGGATCCTCCGTTTCCAAAGATCCTGACCACAGATGCCAGCACAACGGGATGGAGACATTGGTGGGGGACCAGGTTTTGCCTGGACCTCATGTTCCCATTGAAGATGAAATGTCCTCCGATTGTTGGGAAATTGAGGTGTTCTTTATTATTATTTTATGTTTATAATGTGCCAGCAGCCCTCAGGCATTGGGTGCAACAGATACACAAGAGGATAACAGAAAAACGGGACAATAATAATCGGAAAAAGTCAAGAATCACTGAAAGGCATATCCGTCAATGTCCATGGAAATTACCTAAACAGATGTGCTTTCAAGGTGTTCCTAAAAAGATTCAGGTTAGGCAGGGATCTAATAGTTGATGGTAAAGCGTTCCTGTGGGACGACACAGTGACCGAGAAAGATCTTCCAAGAACCCTGGATCGAGTGTATCCAAGTCCCCGCAACTGGGTCAGAGTGGAAGGTTCGCAAAATTCTGGTGGGGTGGTGCAAAGGTACCAAGGCTTTAAGATATTCAGGAGCGTTGCCGTAAAGTCAATGGTGGACCAATGTGCCCATTTTGAAATGGATTCGCTCCTACATGGGGAGCCAATGTAGATCTCTCCTAAAATTAGAAATATGAGATCTTCTGGGGACGTTCAGGGCCACGCGAACCGCGTCATTCTGAATAGTTTAACAGGCCTGAATTCTGCACATTGCAGGGCATTACAATAGTCCAATCTGGTTAAAATCGTGGCCAGAGCTACGGTCACTGAGTTTTTTTCACACAGATAAGGGCGGATGCTCCGGAGCAGCCTTAGGTAGTAGTTACAATTCCGGCGAAGGTAGTGCACTTGGGCATAAGAGTTAAGAGAGGGCTCTAGGTAAAGCCCTAAGGTTTTTACTTTTTTGTGGGTCACATTTCTGTTGTCTTGAAGAAGAAAGTTGTCATATGAAGGACTACGTTTAGAGCGAGCTTGGGGACAACCGAAGATAAGGAGCTCGGTTTTGCTGCTATTAAGACACAACCAATTCTCTGACATCCAACCCTCGATGGAATTGTAGATGCTGTTAAGGGCTGTGGAGTGCAGTGAGTGGTCCTCACTCAGCTCGATGACCAACTGAGTGTCATCAGTGTAGTTGGTAAAAAATACACCCAGTTCCTCCAAGAGCGAGCAGAAGGATTGCAGATAAAGTTTGAAAAGCAGGAGCGAGATGGAAGTGCCCTGGGGAACACCACAAATAATGGGAGACGCAGGAGAAGAAGCCGGACCCCATTGAATTTTCGATTCCCGGTTGGACAGAAAGGACTGTACCCAGTCCACCGCCTCTTTGGAGCAATTGCCTTGATTCCACAAACACTGAAGGAGGCGCTCGTGGTCGACAAGTTTGAAAGCCGCACACAGATCTAACAATATCAACATCACGGCTTTCCCTTTCTCAATGATTTTTAGAAGATGGAACTGAAGGTCGACCCAAGCAGTCTCTGTGCTGAAAGAGGGGTGGAAACTGGACTGTCGGTTATGAAGGTTGTGGTTAGTTTCACTGAAAGCTTGCAACTGGGAGGTCGCAACTTTGTCCAGAATTTTCAAGAGGAATTGGCTGTTGGTAATGGGCCTTAAGTTACTGGGGTCTGTGGGGTCAATGTTGTTTTTTTGTTGGTATGGGTGTGATAGTTACTTTCTTGATTAGTTACTTTCTTGATTACCGTGGGGACCTGGGAATCTCTAAATGAGATGTTTACAAAGTAAGTAAGAAAAGGGGCAAAAAGATCTTTATGCTCCAAGATAAGTTCAGGAGATTATAATGACATGAAGTTTCATGCATTGAAGAGAGCATTGCAGTCATGCCCAAGAGGAAGATCTAAGAGAAGGAGAAGCCGGGAGATGTTGAGCCTTTAACTGCCAGATGGTTTAGATCTCCAGTAGGAGTGGAATGGCCCTGCGCTTGTATTATCCTGTTCCACGTGCCGGAATTCTTTTCCCTAATAGCGTCTGACGCCCGGGTACAATCAAGATTGGTAGTTGTAAAGAGAGACTCAGAGGCTTAAGGTTTTTCCAAGGACTTCAACAATTTGAAGAGCTTTGCTGTAGAGTTTGAAGACTGTTGTTTTTTCGGAATTGAAGAAGTTCTTTTTTTTTGTGTCATGAATTAAGGATTTGTAAGATTCATCCACTTGTCTCCACTCTGACCTGGAGGCACCTGGTGAGTGTTTTATCCAGTGAAGTTCAAGAGCACGTTTTTTCTTCTTCAAGTCCCTTAACTCAGATGTAAACCAATGTTGGTGTCTTGGGTTGTCTCTAACTAATTTCTTTTTCATGGGGGCAATAATATCTAGCATTTTAGTAAAGGTGTTAGTGAAGGTGGACACCAAGAGCTCCGCTTGATCATTAGGGGAAGTGTTAAGCATGATGGTCTCTAAGCAGAGCTGGAGGTCTAGAGGATGCACCTTTTTAAAATTCCGACCTATGACTAGTTTCGTAGTGTTGGCAGGCCTAGACTGGGGTTCTGGGAGTTGCAATGTGAAGCTGATCGTATAATGATCAGACCATACACAGGGGGTGGTGATCACACTCTGGGATTTAAGCTTCCAAGTCATGATCCAGTCAATTATACGTTGGTTGGCCATAGTTGGCTCTGAATTAATGACTTCATGTTCACTGTTTGATAAAGCAGATTCCAGGTCTGCCGCTTCCTTGTCGCTGTTGTTCCCTTTCCAGGGATTCAGGTCACCCAGAAAACGAGTGGCAGAGTTTGGGCTGATAAGGCTATTTAAGAGTGAGAGGATTTCTTCATTAATGTCTGGCATGGAGCAAGGGGGACAATAGATTAGAATAATATTGACACAATTCTGCAGTGTGGGGTCATTTTAAGATGGAGAATTTCACAGCCTGAGCATGAGGCTGTGACTGGAAACAGTCCTAGGTCAGATTTTGAAATTATAGCTACTCCACCACCACGGCCCTCAATGCGATTGGCATTGAAGAAGGTGTAACCTGGGGGGAGGCCAAAGAAACAGAGGGGCCCCTCGTAACTTGAATCCAGGTTTCAGCGATGCAAAGAATATCGAGGTTGTAACTCTCAATGAGGTCTTGCAAGTCCTGCGCATGTTTAACAAGTGAGCGGGTGTTGAGCAGAGCGATTTTTTGCAAGCTCTTATTTGTATCAGATCGAGTAGCTTTTGGTGCAGTTCGGCACTGGGAAGAGAGAGGAGGAGGAGGTGGAGAGGAGATGGAACCGGATTCTCGGGAAGCAGAAAATCAGGAGAGGAAGAAGAGCAAGTCATGGCATCGGCGAGTAAGATGGCCTTCCGTGCATCGGGGCAAGAGGAGAGAGCAGTTTCCTTTGCGATGTTTGAGGCGGCCAATGGTTGGCCTGGAGGAACTACTCCATCCAAAAATGGGGGAAGGCTATCTGGTTTCATACGCTTGAGCCTGTCAATGAGTGCCAGCCGATTAATGCGGAGCGCCGCAATTAATAGAGGTTCTTTCCTAGGAAAATCCATAGTTCATGGAAGCCTAGGGCTGTGGGCGAAGCGGATTCTAAGGATACTTACAACTAGTGTAGACCTCCCCGCTAATGAGCGGCTAAAGACCGGCTTGGTGCAGAAGCGCCGGCACTGAAGCGCCTGAGGGATCTAAAAAAAGAGCCCTGGGATACCTGGGATATGCAGTTTAGTTGCACGTTTCACGTTATCACGTTGAGGCCCAATAACATTGCCATGGAATATCTCTGCTATATGATGTTAAGTTCAAAGAAATACCAGGCAAATATATACAGCACACAGCGCCGGCTGTAAAAGGCATGCTCGCCGGCAATAAGGTGTGAACAGCAATCAAAGTAGAAAATCAGAGCGTGCGTTCTCTGGGCTTTGTGTGCCTTTTAACAGGATCTCTAGTGCCGTGCAGTGCTAGTCCACACAAGTCATTCTTCAGCCATTGCTTGGGACCAGACAGGGGGCAGCACAATCCAGGCTCCTGGATGAGCTTCCGAGAGGAGGACAGTATCCTGTCCGCCAGGGCAAACACTGAAGGAAGTGGGCAATGGGCTGACAGATGCTCTAAACCTGTCTGTATTATCCCCATCTGAATGGAGACTTTATCCCCGGACCCCCACCCTAGTAAGCTGAACCAGATAAATATGCTTACCACCAGGGATAATGTCTTCTTACTTCTTTTTTGCCCTTTGACCAAGGTGGAGAGCTAATGGGGGAGGATGCTTGGTCCCTCCTTTTGCTGGAGGATTATTTCTGCCCTTTCCCAGCCCCCTGATTCCCTGGACAACTCAGAAGATTTGGTATGTAGAGCCACTGTGATCTTGATCACTCCTTCTGAAGTTGGTGTCTGTGGTACCCCCGTCAGCCCTTCCACTGCTATGTTACTGTCCACTCGCTGCATGGCTTCTAGCTGACCAACAGTTGGCACTGGACAGCCTCGCTCTTAGAGTGGGGCCCTTAGGCAACAAGATTTGAATGCTGCATCTTTGTCCTCCTGAGCCTCCTGAGTAGCCTTGACTCTTCACTCCTACGACCGCCACTCAAGGGGCCTCATCACGAGTTGGGCTGTAGCCCTTAAATGCGTTGGTAATGGCATTACCGCCGCATTTAAGGGCTGGCCCTATCACGAGTTGGGTGCTGAATTGGCTGTTTTACCTCCAGCTTTTTTCTGGAGGTGAAAATACCTGTTTTCGGCGGTATTACAGCCGGCTGTATTAGCCCACAGTATTAGCACCGAAAATTCCCCATTGGATCCAATGGACCCAATCAGGAATGGTGATTTACCGTTAAGGCCCAACCTGTGACCCGGTGGTAATACCACCGGGCCGGTCGGTGCTAGGGCTATTACAGTCAGTGGTATTACAGCCGGGAATACAGCCCAACTCGTGATGAGGCCCAAGGTCTGGTGTGTCTTGGTGCCGGGCTCATGAGGTTATTCCTTAGACTACAAAAGTCTTACATTTGCCAGGTCCCCCAGCAGGGTCCCAGTTAGGCCTGGCCCTTCCACCCTTCGGGCTTCATGGGGAACCATTAAAGCCTTCAGAGAGCCTTTGGGGGAGGCGGGCACTTACATTAATCACCAGGCTTGTGGAAAGTTTCTCATTGGCCCATTCAGAGGTTAAGTCTGTTTCCCCTGTCTGGGAATTCCCTAGGTTTTGAGGGTTTGGCAGAACCCCCTTCCTTTCCTTGGAGTCCTATGCCATGAAGTTCTAAGATGGAGACTGCTGTTGGCAGTAATTTGCTCTGCAAGGTGGCTGTATGAGTTCAGGGCTCCTTTATGCACCCCTCCTTAGTTGGTGTTCTCTCTGGTCTCCTTTTCCTCTGCTGTGGCCCAACCTTCAGCCCCTAGGTAGTCTTGGCTTTTCATATGATCCAAAGGGTTATCATGCCCTCTCTTCTAATAAGGTCTTTACCTGGGATCTTTGAGAGGTTGGGTAAATCTATTGGGTTACCTGGCCAAGATTGTGCCCCGTTGGAAGGTCCTGCAGTTGTTGTTAACTGTGGCCTTGGGAAGAGAAAAGAAATAGGGGCCGCTCACTGACCTTCATCCAGTGGCTTATTCCCTGAAGGGTCTGCCACCGCCACCAGGGATACAGGCTGCTCCACTGGAGAGATAGCGTCCACCATCTTGTAGATCTGTTTGGGTGGCAACATGAGCATCCCCATTGACTGTCTTTCACCATTACCTTTGACACTTACCTGATAACGGGGAAGGGATGTTTATCCCACACTGTTTTGAGGGCACTAGCAATATAAACTGCCCTTTGGAGTAATTTATTTCACTGAGCATGCTGCAGATTTGTTTGATTATTGTGGTGGAACCACCTCTTTTTTGGGTATACTTCATGACGTGTGGACTGGGATGAGGAAGAGGGACGGGGACGTGGGTGTAATGACGCGATTACTCACTGGTAATCTTCCACCGAACTATGGGTTTGCAGGGAAGGTGGAGGAAAAACCTGCAGCAGAATGCTGAAGGTAATACCTCCACCTAAACACTGAAAAACAGTCAAATTGGCAGAATTACAGTCAGTGGTAAATCCACCGAAATCGCCATAGAGTCATATGTACTCCAATGAATGAGGACTAACACCGCCTACCACAAGTTGTAATCCAGCAGTAATTCCGCCAAGTGGCGGTATTGGTACATTGGTTTGGTGGTATTTTGGCAGATTTACTGCAAAAATACCACCAAACTTTTAATGAGGCCCATATGTCTCTGTGCCGTATGTTACGCTCACCTGGAATCCACAGGGGCATCGAACGAAGCTGGACTGCTGCGGTCTCCACCAGTGTGACTCGTAGCGAAGTGATGATCGACTGCACTGCCCACTCAGTTTCGTCTGCCTGGCCCGGAAGATTATTTTCCTAAAAGCAGTAAAGGGGATTGGCCACCCGTGATAGAGAGGTTACACTAACACTATTTTCCCTGAAAACTTCCAGTATTCCGCTTCATAAAGTCTCACCTTATTGTTTGGAAGGATGAACTCTCCATCCTGCGTGGAGTGCAGGGGCACGTAGAAGTTCAGTTACTTCACTGATCCGAAGGTATTTGGCAGAGTTCCAGACAACAATGACTCCGAGGTAAGTAGTGTGTAAACCGAATGTATAGTTCTTTTAGAGTTCAAATGTCTGTTAATTCACTCTTGCTCCTTTCATACCTTTTCCCTTGCAGCGTGATCCAAGGAGTGAGTTTGCCTCGGTGGATGAAGGTAGCGCTTAGGTAAGAGTCAGTTTGAACCAAGCACTATCTAGCAAGTAATATTGTCCCAAATGTAATTAACCAATAGTTCTCTATCTTCTTTGCAGGTGCGGCGCCTTGCAGAAAATGTCTAACGTAGGATGGTGGCCAGCGCTGCCTCGAGCGGTAAAATTCTGAGTAAGTATCTTGCAGTAAGTAAAAGAATGTCTTTGGCGGAACCCCGTTCACCTTTTGTTTGTTCTTGTCTTTTCAGATGCTGATGTTTCGGGTGGCGATTCAATGGGTGTTGCACCGGGTCGTGGAGATGCCCCGAAGACAGGTGAGTATGGCGCAGCGCTGCAGCTGGCAGTGCGGCGCGGTTTATTTTAATGTCTTTTTCTTTTATCCACAGGTGCGGCTGCTCCTGGAAAAGATGATGACCAAATGGAAATCTCCTTGTTCTAACCTTCTCTTCTTCTTTCCTTTTCTCTAGGATCGGCTCCGGACACAAGACGGGTGTGGCTGTAGATTGGATGCTGGACTGCAGACACGGTGAGCGTTACGCTGCTAAAATGCAGAATAACGCGAAGCGTGTGCTGGTCTTCGGGAGTGTTTTAAATAGCATCAAAAAAGTAGTTCCCAGGTAAGAAGTTCCAGTACCACACCCAAGCAGCAAAATAGTTCCTAAAGGAAAGCAGTCCCTTCATGACCTCATGGTGGCCTGTACATGAGTTCTTTGCAGGATGACCTGCATAGTTTAAAGTTGGCAATATGAGCCTGGTGCCTATGGTGCCAGGACTGAACCCATATAGACCCTAGGTGGGGTTTTGGGAATTCCTGTGTCTTCTTGGGTGCCTGTTCCCTAGACAGATGGACCTGTTCCGGATGTCTGGGGGCAGGCATCGTGACACCGTAAGACTGCAAACCTGGGGCAGCCCCTCAGAGATACAGGACCCATTTCAACTGAAAAAGTTGAAAGGCCCTGGTGCTATCCCTGCCTCCCCCTTGACAGCCAATCAACTCCTGGCACTCAGTAAAATTCACTTAAAACACTGAGCATTTTGCCCACACACTTTGATCCACCCATCATTGACTTCCATTCTGCAGCACCTCACTCTGACCCCTTTGCAATCACCCCCTTCTCCTTCCACCTATTTCTGCCACCACTACGCCTAGGTTGGCTAGATGACTCCATGACTCATGAGGGACCCCCTACTCCACTTCTGAGCTTTGCTATTGTCATGAATCAACTTCCAGGGCACCAGTGGTCCAGGGGTGAATATCGGTTTCTAAACCATCAATCAGCCCCAAGCCTCTAGTACACCAGGAGATATCCAAACAGATTGGAATAACAAGCAAATTATAGTCCTGCTGCAACCCACCGTGGAGGAGGGCAGGAGCCCCAGTCGACGAGAGACCAGAAGCTGCACCAACATCACACGAACCAGCTGTGCACCTCATGTCCTCAACACCTAGGAAGCATCAAGGGTGAGGATTAAATTAATAGAACTTATATGTATGCGCTTTGGGCATACTAGCACCTCTTGTGCAACACCCATACGCCGTGCCTTTCCCCGGATCTGAAGCGCACCGCATTGCTTAATTCGCCTGACCTTGGCAGAAACTTCCACCTGACCCTGCAATGGCGGGCGCATCACGGCCCCAGAGTGAGGCTCTGGCCGCGTGGGTTCGTTGCTAAGCAACTGAAGCTCTATGTATTGTTCCACATCCGCCGGTAGGCGGAAAACGCCGGCCAAACGACGAAGGCCCATACAAAGGTCCCTATTTGCCCCCTGTACCTCTCAGTACTGCTGCAACGCACCGCGGAGGAGGGGAGGAGCCCCAGCCCTCGAGAGACCAAGAGCAGCCCTCGAGAGACCAGGCGCTGCACCAACATCACACGGACCAGCCGTGCACCGCATGTCCTCAACACCTAGGAAGCATCAAGGGTGAGGATTAAATTAATAGAACTTATATGTATGCGCTTTGGGCATACTAGCGCCTCTTGTGCAACACCCGTACGCCATGCCTTTCCCCGGATCTGAAGCGCACCGCATTGCTTAATTCGCCTGACCTTGGCAGAATCTTCCACCTGACCCTGCAATGGCGGGCGCATCGGGGCCCCAGAGTGAGGCTCTGTCCGCGTGGCTTCGTTGCTAAGCAACTGAAGCTCTTTTTATCGTTCCACTTCCGCCGGTAGACGGAAAACGCTGGACACACGACGAAGGCCCATACAAAGGCCCTTGTTTGCCCCCTGTTCGTGTCATGGAGCGGTAAGCAGCGGATTAGGAGCTCCTCTCGCCCACTCCGGCCGGACCCTCTGGCACCACGTTCCACCACCATCAAGGTAACTTTATGTCTCAACGCCATTCTGACACCCTTGCTACCGTCATTGACTCCTTACAAAATTCGTATGAACACTAAGGCATTGCCTAAGTGCGCACACCTGCTTTCCCTGCAACTGACTTGTGTACCAAGACAACCCTTTCTGTGCAAACGTAACACATTGTATGTGAACCTCTGTATACTAATTAACTTAGCCCTTCACACCTGTCTCACATGTGCCCTTTAGACTAGGCCTGCCTGTTGGGCTGCAACCCACTTTACTCGCTAATTTCGAATTAGAGGTGTTCTATGTATCCTCGCCCTCCTGCCACATTTGAACCAGTTGATGTACTATGCATTTTAGCCTCTCTGCCATATTTCGAATTTTAGATGCATTTTAGCCTATTTGTCATATTTTGAATTTAGATGCATTTTAGCCTCTTTGCCATATTTCGAATTTAGATGCATTTCAGCCTCTTGGCCATATTTCGAATTTAGATGCATTTTAGCCTCTTTGCCATATTTCGAATCTAGATGCATTTTAGCCTCTTTGCCATATTTCGAATCTAGATGCATTTTAGCCTCTTTGCCATATTTTGAATCTAGATGCATTTTAGCCTCTTTGCCATATTTCGAATCTAGATGCACTTTAGCCTCACTGTCACATCTCGAATTTAGATGATGTCCTATGCATTTTAGCCCCACTGCCATATCTCGAATTTAGATGGTAACCTTAGTGTAACCTTAGAGCATTTCATTTAAATTGTTGAACCAGCATCCCAGGTCCATACTATAATTGCACACTGGTCCAGCTGGCGCTAACTAAGCCAATCCCTAACCCACCTATACTCTTACAACTACGTAGAATGTGTCCATCCACTACTAGTTTGTTTGCCTGCGTCCTCATCGTCCTAAACATTGCAATTCAGCTTAAGATGGCTCCACATTTACCCAACATGCCTTCTCCAACTTTGCTTATCGACCAGGCACCTTACTTAGACATAATCAACCCTCAGTTACTATCCACCAGTGTCCCTCATACTAACACAGATAGTAACCTAGGACTTAGAGCTAGACTAGGTAAAATGTACGAGCCTCTCGCCCGCTCACTGCCCACTTCACAGAAGTCCATAGAGCAGCCGCCTTGATCTAGTTCTTACACTAAAACTTCTAATCCACCCCACAACTTCATCCCCAGATCCCCGCACAACCTCCCCAGTCAGGGCACTCTCGAATTAACACAGGACAAACGTCATATAAGTACTACCAAAAACACAGCCAGCCCTAAAATCAAGGGAGCCCTGATCAATGCCAGATCATTAGTAGCTCATGCTATACAAATCGCAGATCTGATCCTTAAAGACGATCTTGATTTCCTCGCTATTACCGAGACTTGGCTACACCCGGCAGCAGGCTCCATGCTCATGCTAGCAGTCCCAGATAACTATTCCATCCTGAGACAAGATCGCCCCAACTCCAGAGGAGGGGGTGTCGCCATTATACACAAATGTAGTCTGTCTATGAGACTAGCAACTCCTACCAATGTCCTCTCTTGCGAAACACTATCAGTCAAAGTCCCACTCACTAATACCCAAACCCTCAATATCCATTTGATTTACTGCCCGCCAGGCCCCATCGGCACCTTTGATGAAGACCTCAATGCCATTCTATCCAGCAATCTCAAAAGCCCACAACTGCCTAGTGAACATCACAAATATCTCATCACTAGTCTGGACCGACCACCACCTGGTATCGTTCTTGTTATCTAGCGACAGTCCCCCACCTCCGCCCATCACCACTGCCCCCCCTACTCTCACCAGAAACAAGAAGAACATTACACCAGAAAGACTCATCCCGAATTTACTCCCCACACTTAACACACTCCCCAACAACTTGGATCCAGAGATCCTAGTTGAAGAATACAGCAAGGTCATGGCTACCTCGTTGGACCTCATCGCCCCACTTAAACTCAGACCTAGTACACTGAAAATGCACCTTAACAAACGGTACACACCATTCCTCAAAAACCTAAGGCAGCAAAAGAGAAACTGCGAGGCTACCTGGAAAAAATCCCCCTCAGCCGCAAACAAACTCAAACTTTCCAAACTAGCCGCACGATATAAAAAATAAATGTACCTGGCTAAACGAACCTCCTTTGACTCTCGCATATCCCAAGCTAAATCTAATATGAAAGAACTCTTCTCTATACTTAAAGAAGTAGAAACCCCTATGCTACCCCCCGATACCTGCACCAAAGATAAAAACTGGTGCTCAGAAATTCAAAATGCCTTGGCAAATAAGATTGTGACCCTTCAAAGCAAAATTTCTAGCAAAAAGCTACCCTAAAAGACACGCTCCCATCCAAAAGTCCAGATATGTGCACAACCACAGCTCCTACCCGCTTAAAGTTCTTTAAAGTCAATACTCTCGACGTGGAAAAAATTATCCTGTCTTTGAAACCTTCCAATTGCCAGGGAGATTTGTGCCCAGCACAGCTCATCAAAGATGCCGCCCGCGACCTTTCACCCTTCATCACTAAACTGATCAATGCCTCCTTTACCACTGGCTCCATCTCCACCAATCTAAAACAATCCTGGGTACTTCAATTACTAAAAAAACCTACTCTTGACCCAGCCATACCTACAAATTACCGACCCATAACGACTGTTCCCTTCCTACTAAAAATCCTAGACAAGGTCGCCTATGTACAAATACAGAAGCACTTGGAAGAACGCCACCTCTTAGGATCCAGACAATCAGGGTTCCGCCCTCAACATGGGACTGAAACTGCACTCATCGACCTGAAAGCTCAGATTGATACACTCAAGGACAAAGGGCAAGTTGCCCCACTCCTCCTCCTTGACCTATCTGCAGCTTTCGACTTGGTCAACCATTCTGTCCTATGCTCACACATCCACACAGCAGCACACTTCTCTCCCGAGGCCATTACATGGATCACCTCATTCCTTAACGGAAGAACTATGAAGGTATTCTCTCCCACTGCTGCAGCAGACCCTATACCCATCACCTGTGGTGTCCCACAGGGCTCCTGCGTCTCCCCCACACGGTACAACATATTTACCAAGCCCCTTTTCGATGATTTGGATATCTCGGTATCACCTACACTAACTACGCAGATGTGTCATGTCACGCGGGAGACTGGGGTCTGCCGCTCCCATTTCCTCCTGGCGAGTCTACCCGCGCGTTTGCTTTCGGGGACTCGCCGGGAGGGGACTCGCCGGGAGGGGAGCGACGGGCTACGGGGCTGGCGGCCTTCGGCGCATGCGCGGAAGACCTCTCTCTCGGTTCCGCGCATGCGCCGTGGACCGGGCTCACCGCCTTGGTGGGGCTTGCTTTCCAAGCCTCGTTATGGGGCCGCCGGCGTCCGGAAACGGAACGGCCTGCGTCCCAGGCCTCTCGGGCGCCGGCGGCCCATAAAAGAGGCCGCGAGTTTCAGCGAGTCGCGTCTCAACGCGGTTCGCTTTGCTCGCCTCGTTGTTCCTGCTTCCACACTTACCTGTGGCCTGTCCTGGGCCAACCTGCTTCCACACTTACCTGTGGCCTGTCTTGGGTCAGCCTGCCTCCAGCCCTTACCTGTGGCCTGTCCTGGGTCAGCCTGCCTCCAGCCCTTACCTGTGGCCTGTCCTGGGTCAGCCTGCCTCCAGCCCTTACCTGTGGCCTGTCCTGGGTCAGCCTGCCTCCAGCCCTTACCTGTGGCCTGTCCTGGGTCAGCCTGCCTCCAGCCCTTATCTGTGGCCTGCCCTGGGTCAGCCTGCCTCCAGCCCTTACCTGTGGCCTGTCCTGGGTCAGCCTGCCTCCAGCCCTTATCTGTGGCCTGCCCTGGGTCAGTCTGCCTCCAGCCCTTACCTGTGGCCTGTTCTGGGTCAGCCTGCCTCCCGCCCTTACCTGTGGCCTGTCCTGGGCTAGCCTACCTCCAGCCCTTACCTGTGGCCTGTCCTGGGCCAGCCTGCCTCCAGCCCTTATCTGTGGCCTACCTTGGGCCTGCCTGACTCCAGCCCTTACCTGTGGCCTGTCCTCGGTCTGCCAACCTCCAGTACTTACCTGGGTCTTGCCCTGAGTCAGCCAGCCTTCAGCTGTTCTCACTCTTCCTGTCTTGCCTGTCTCCGGACTTTATCCTGCAAACCTTTGGAACCATCCGCACCAATCAAACTCCTCTATCAACCGCAAATACCTCGCTGTTACACTGGACCTGGAAGATTCATGGTCTCGACAACCAACTCTACCTGGACTGTGGTGTCACCCAGCTGAGCCTTCAATCCTCTTGTCACGCTTTTCTGGAGAGTACTTAACGTGACATTGGGGGTCGGTCCATCCTTCACCCAGTTCCTCTTTTGGGTGGTGGAGAGGCTGATTCCTCGTGCCGCTATTTCATCAGTTTCCGGACTCCAGACTGGCGGCCTCTGCAAGACCATCCACCAAGACTACAGGTACGCGGTCCTCTAGGGCCAATCAGCTTGACAGATTGAGACGCCTGCCTTCTGATTCAGAGATGGATGAATCACAAGATATGAGGAACGAGTTGCTAGCACTCAGAGCCGAGATGACTGCCCTGCATCAAGAGAATCAAACATTGCGTCAATTGATAACACAAGGAGCACCCAGTTCTTCTCAAATAGAGGGACCATTGGCTCACACAACACCCATCAAATTCGACGGAGATCCTAAACGGGTGGCGGAGTTTTGTAACCACTGTAGGATACACTTTCTCTTCAGGTCTACCCACTTCAACAACGATAGGGCCAAGATTGGCTATATCTTGGGGAACCTAACTGGGAACGCATTAGCTTGGGCAACTCCGTTTGTGGTTACGAACAGTCCTGTTTTGAATGACTTTGCTGCCTTTGAAAAGGCCTTCCTGGAGGTATTCCAGACGCCTAACCTGGCTTCCGTCGCACAGAATCAATTGATGGACTACAAACAGGGAAGCAATGACATCATCACCTACATCAGCCGCTTCCGGCTTTTGGCTACTGACTCTCAGTGGCCCGAAATTACACAAAAAACTCTGTTTCGTCGAGGCCTGAGGGAGGAGTACAAGGACGAGTTACTCCACATCCCCGAACCAGAGAGCCTTCAACTCTTGATTGATCAAGTACTCCGTATTGACCAAAGGTTAACCGAACGAAAGGCTGAGAGACGTCAGCTTGACAGAAGCGGTCCCCGGACGACCAACTCACCCGCTGGTTCGTTTGGGTCAACCGAGTCCAGACCTGAGCCCATGCAAGTGGGAGCCATGAGAGGGCCTTTGTCGGAAGAAGAGAAGAAACGAAGGAGGTCTTTGCGTTTGTGTCTTTACTGTGGAGCGGCTGGGCATTATTTGAGTACATGTTCTTTACGTCCGCAAAAGAAGAAGTTGGGAAACTAGGAGACCTGTCGTATACAGGAAGGGCAACGACAGGTCCCATCTCTTCCTCAGACCCTTCGGTTATTTGTTCCATCCATCGGCCCATGCAACCAGCGGTGTTACAGACCCTAAAGGTCCGGATTAAATTACCAGACAAAGACCTGGACGTATCCGGTCTACTGGACTGTGGGGCCTCTGGCAACTATATCGACGAAACATTCGTCTCCAGACATAAGATACCGCTCATTTCCAGACCTACACCTCTACCGGTGGAGCTTATTGATGGTACTCCCTTGTCTTCAGGACCCATTAGTCAGTTCACGGTCGGACTGGCTCTTCAGATTACTGATCATTACGAGGAACTTTCCTTTGATGTTATTAAGTCACCTAACTACAAGATGGTCTTGGGATTACCATGGTTACAACATCACAATCCTTTGATAGACTGGAGAACCCAGACCTTATCCTTTTCATCCGAAAGGTGCGCTCAAGGATGCAAGTTACCGGTTTTTCCCATGACCGTTTCAACTTCTCTTAAGACGGACAACAATGGGGTTCATCTATGTTCCACGTCTCTGGTCCCACAGGTATATTCCGAATTCAAACAGGTTTTTTCTGAACCCGGCAACATACCCCTTCCTCCACACCGGTCCTTTGATTGCTCCATTGACCTGCTACCGGACCACGTTATACCCCATGGGAAGTTGTACGCGTTGACCCGTGACGAGAAGCAAGTTCTTCAGGAGTATCTGTCCGAGAGTCTAGAAAAAGGGTACATTGCACCATCAAAGTCACCTGCAGGGTTTCCCCTGTTTTTTGTAAAGAAAAAAGAAGGCACATTGAGACCCTGTGTCGACTATCGTCAGTTGAATGATATAACAGCCAAGGACCGGTACCCTTTACCATTAATTCGCAGTATACTTGAAACCCTGCATACTGCGCGAATCTTCTCCAAATTGGACCTCCGCGGAGCTTATCATTTGGTGCGCATCAGGAGTGGGGACGAGTGGAAGACAGCTTTCAAGACATCTTTTGGGCATTTCGAATACAGGGTTATGCCTTTCGGCCTATGTAATGCCCCCGCTGTTTTTCAACGATTCATGGACCACATCTTTGGTGACCTGTTAGGATTATCCGTTTGGGTTTATCTGGACGACATTCTGATATTCTCCAAATCCTTGGACGAGCATGTGGAACACGTTCGTGAGGTCCTTCATCGGCTGTCCATCAACAATCTGTTCGCCAAGGCAGAGAAATGTAGCTTTCACCAACCCAGCATTGAGTTCTTGGGATTTGTTATCAATCAAGAAGGAGTTGGGATGGATCCCAAGAAGATTCGAGCCATACAAGAATGGAAACGTCCACACGATATCAAGGCTCTCCAACGCTTTTTGGGGTTTGCAAACTTCTACAGGCGCTTTATTCCACACTACTCGCAGATCTCAGCGCCTCTCACCAGACTAACTAGCAGCAAGATCGCTTTCGAATGGGATCCCGTGGCTTCCCAGGCATTTGACGTATTGAAATCAGCCTTTATGGCTGCCCCGATCCTGCGCCATCCCCAGGAAGAGTTGCCCTACATCGTAGAGGCCGATGCTTCCAGCTTCGCGGTAGGAGCAGTCCTTCTCCAGAAAGATCCAGCCACGTTAGTGGAACATCCAGTTGCCTATTATTCTCGCAAGTTGAGTCCCAGCGAACGAAACTACGCGGTGATTGAAAAGGAACTGTTGGCCATCAAGACCGCATTCGAGGAATGGAGACATTTTCTCCTCGGAGCTCGCTTTCCTGTGGAGGTGCGAACAGACCATCGCAATCTGCAATATCTTCGCTCCCTGCAATGTCGGACTCCTCGTCAAGCCCGGTGGGCCTTCTTCTTCTCTCCGTTCGAGTTCCATGTTACTTATATCCCAGGAACTTCCAATATAAAGGCAGATGCTCTCTCCAGGTCTCTGGAAAATGCTGATGGAACGCATTGCCCAGAACTTCCACTGATTTCTCCTCGCCATTTTCTGCTGGCCTTGTCCTCTCACCTTAAGTCCATCGCGGAAGCTACTCGGTTGGATCCCGAAAGAACGACCCTTCTTAGTCAGCAATCAGTTTCAGAACGAGAGGGACTGTTGTTTTTTCATAAAAGACTCTACATACCCAGAGGAGCTGTTAGAAGGGGCATTCTACACGGATTCCATGATTCACCCATAGGAGGACATCGTGGGGTCAGAGCCACTCGAGAGATGATATCCCGACAATTCTGGTGGCCTGGTTGGGCGACTGAGATCCAGAAGTACATCGACAGCTGTCCCATATGTGCCCAGTGCAAGGTTCCCAGAAAATGACCATTGGGTTTGTTAATGCCCACCGAAATAGCTCCCTATCCATGGCATACAATCGCTACCGATTTCATTGTGGATTTGCCTCCATCGGAAGGGTACACCTGTATAATGGTGGTTGTGGACAGCTTCACCAAACTGGCCCATTTCATCCCATTCCGGAAGATCCCTACAGCTACTCAATTGGCTTCGGCATTTCTGCATAACATCTACCGGTTGCACGGCCTACCAGAGAAGGTCATATCGGATAGAGGAACCCAGTTCCTTTCATCATTCTGGAAACAGGTGTGTAGTCATCTGGGAATACATAGAGCTCTAAGCTCAGGCTACCACCCACAGACCAATGGGCTAACCGAAAGGACCAATCAGACCTTGGAAGGGTACCTCCGTTGTTTTGCCAATGCCACACAATCTAATTGGAAGGGTGGGTTAGATCTGGCCGAGGTGTCATACAACAACACCGTTCATGCTTCCATCAGAGTCAGCCCATTCTTCTGTTCCACTGGTTTACATCCTCGATTGATGCCTTTCCAACCAGTTCCATCTAGTACTGTTCCTTCTGCTGATGGTCTGGTCTTACACATTCGGAACCAACAAGAACTGGCACGCAAGATCTTAAGTGAAGCCAAAGATCGGATGAAGAGACAGGCAGACAGGAAAAGGAGTGCAGAACCCAACTTCCAGGAGGGTGACAAGGTGTGGTTGTCCTCCAAGAACTTGCCTCTCCGCAATTTGCCCGTCAAGCTGGCCCCTCGTTATTTGGGACCCTTTGTTATCACCAAACGGTTGTCCTCCGTAGCCTTCCGTCTTCGCCTACCCTCTTCTTGGCATGTGCATCCTGTTTTTCACGTGTCCCTGTTGAAGCCCTATGTGACCGATGCTTATGGCCGCACCCCTCCTCGTCCGGCCTCTGTTCTAGTGCAGGGCGTCCCAGAGTTTGAGGTACACGAGATCTGTGATGCCCGTTACCGTAGAGGGGTGCTCCACTATTTGGTTGACTGGAAGGGGTACCCAGCCTGTGATCGTACATGGGAACCGCGCCAACACGTGCATGCTCCCCGGCTGGTACGTGAGTTCTACGTACGGTTTCCCTGGAAACCTGGTGCTCCGGGTCTTCCTGGGAGGGGGCATAGTGTCATGTCACGCGGGAGACTGGGGTCTGCCGCTCCCATTTCCTCCTGGCGAGTCTACCCGCGCGTTTGCTTTCGGGGACTCGCCGGGAGGGGACTCGCCGGGAGGGGAGCGACGGGCTACGGGGCTGGCGGCCTTCGGCGCATGCGCGGAAGACCTCTCTCTCGGTTCCGCGCATGCGCCGTGGACCGGGCTCACCGCCTTGGTGGGGCTTGCTTTCCAAGCCTCGTTATGGGGCCGCCGGCGTCCGGAAACAGAACGGCCTGCGTCCCAGGCCTCTCGGGCGCCGGCGGCCCATAAAAGAGGCCGCGAGTTTCAGCGAGTCGCGTCTCAACGTGGTTCGCTTTGCTCGCCTCGTTGTTCCTGCTTCCACACTTACCTGTGGCCTGTCCTGGGCCAACCTGCTTCCACACTTACCTGTGGCCTGTCCTGGGTCAGCCTGCCTCCAGCCCTTACCTGTGGCCTGTCCTGGGTCAGCCTGCCTCCAGCCCTTACCTGTGGCCTGTCCTGGGTCAGCCTGCCTCCAGCCCTTACCTGTGGCCTGTCCTGGGTCAGCCTGCCTCCAGCCCTTACCTGTGGCCTGTCCTGGGTCAGCCTGCCTCCAGCCCTTACCTGTGGCCTGTCCTGGGTCAGCCTGCCTCCAGCCCTTATCTGTGGCCTGCCCTGGGTCAGCCTGCCTCCAGCCCTTACCTGTGGCCTGTCCTGGGTCAGCCTGCCTCCAGCCCTTATCTGTGGCCTGCCCTGGGTCAGTCTGCCTCCAGCCCTTACCTGTGGCCTGTCCTGGGTCAGCCTGCCTCCAGCCCTTACCTGTGGCCTGTCCTGGGCTAGCCTACCTCCAGCCCTTACCTGTGGCCTGTCCTGGGCCAGCCTGCCTCCAGCCCTTATCTGTGGCCTACCTTGGGCCTGCCTGACTCCAGCCCTTACCTGTGGCCTGTCCTGGGTCTGCCAACCTCCAGTACTTACCTGGGTCTTGCCCTGAGTCAGCCAGCCTTCAGCTGTTCTCACTCTTCCTGTCTTGCCTGTCTCCGGACTTTATCCTGCAAACCTTTGGAACCATCCGCACCAATCAAACTCCTCTATCAACCGCAAATACCTCGCTGTTGCACTGGACCTGGAAGATTCATGGTCTCGACAACCAACTCTACCTGGACTGTGGTGTCACCCAGCTGAGCCTTCAATCCTCTTGTCACGCTTTTCTGGAGAGTACTTAACGTGACATTGGGGGTCGGTCCATCCTTCACCCAGTTCCTCTTTTGGGTGGTGGAGAGGCTGATTCCTCGTGCCGCTATTTCATCAGTTTCCGGACTCCAGACTGGCGGCCTCTGCAAGACCATCAACCAAGACTACAGGTACGCGGTCCTCTAGGGCCAATCAGCTTGACAAGATGATACCCAGATCCTCCTTCCGCTTTCTGGAGATTATGGAAAGGATTTGGCCTTGCTAAATAGGGTGTACATCATCATTCAGGCATGGATAGCCCCTCATTGGCTATGCCTGAATGATGAGAAAACAGAGCTTATCATCCTGGGTACTACGTCCAGTTTAAAGAAACTCAGCCCGGCCTACAACTCCTTCACGATAGATGGGAACAATATCAAAGTTGGACAGGAGGTCAAAACATTAGGATTCTACTTGGATTCTAACCTTTCCTTCAAAAGACAACTAAGTTCCCTGGCATCATCATCTGCATACACGTGCAAATTAATCCGCTCAGCCAAACCATTTCTGTCAGACACTAGCTGCCTCACACTCGCTAGAGCCCTTATACTATCCCGTCTTGACTACTGTAACGCCCTTTACCTGGGAACCTCCAAGGCTACCACCAGCAAGCTACAAACCCTCCAGAACAACACCCTAAGAGCAGCCCTAGGCATCCCCAGAAGAGAGCACATCTCAGGACTCAGCCAACAGAACAACTGGCTCTCTACTAGAGACAAAATTCTCCTAAAAACGGCATCACTCACCTACAAATCTCTTAACAATGCTGCCCCGATCTACTTGATTAACAGATTCCATAGACAAGCCTCCTCGAGACCCCTCAGAACTGCATACAAAGACTGCTTCTCTGTCCCAAACTTCAAACTTGCAACTATAGGAGGTAACAGCTTCCCGGTAAAAGCAGCCACACTATGGAACTCCTTGCCTCCCAACCTGAGAGTAGACATGCCCTACCTGAATTTCCGTTCCAAGGTAGTTTCATGGCTGAAATTGAAGGACCACCAAGATAGATAAGCGCCAAGGCTACCCCTTCATGCTATCCGCACACTGTGTAACCACGTGTGCCCACTTTTGTACTCTTGTATATACTGTATATATTGCCTGTTTTCCTTATTATGCTTTTGTATATACTCCCTTTGCCAATATGTACATTTTATACTTTGTTACTAAGCTTCCTATATTCTTGTAAATGTTGCGCCCTCATACCCCCGGGTATATCTGCGCATTATAAATAATAAAACAAACAAAAAAACCTTGTTGTCCAATTTTGGTAACGTGGGCGGAATGGCAGGCTTATCTCCAAAAGGTTGTTGATGGTTGGTTAGTTACAACACAGCAAAAATACAATTACCCAATGATAAAAGGGACTGTCCAGTCAAAAATATCTACGTTATTTATATCACAACACAGTTCTAGCAACACTACGAAATACAACCCACTCTGCAAAGGAATGCAGAGGACAGACAGTTTCAAAAAAGGAAAATAGTTTCTCTTTGAAGTCACTCTACCTTCAAAAAGAAATTATTTCCATTATGGTTCAGTCCTTAACAGAAATAATTTCTTCATAAAGTCGGAGTGACTTCAAAAAGAAACCATTTCTTTTTGAAGTTATAGGGTTCCCCTCAACCCCATAGTAATTGCTGGGCCTTTATTAACAGGGAAACACGGGTGCCGTTTAACATCTGTGTCCTGTTCTGTCCAGCAACGGCTTTGTCGGTCAGCCAGGTCGAGTAACATAGCCCAAAATGTCAAAGGAAGAGGCCGGGGGTGGGGGGTCGCTGAAGACTAGCCAGCTCAATGGTGTTGCACCACTACTTGTGTTTAATCCCTTGGTTATTTATTGGTAATCTTCATTACTCATAGCCCTATTCTTCCTCGTCCTAGTACTTGTGTATGAGGCACTTTGACGCATACACAAGTACTGGGATGAGGTAGAGGGACATGGAGGTAATGGCTGGCTTAGTTACCTGTAATTTTCTTTACTCCTAGTCCCACTCTTCCTCATTCCAGTACTTACCTATGAGGCAAGGATCCTCAAACGTAAGCACTGGGACAAGGAAAAGGGACTTGCAGGTAATTCTGGGCCAAGAAGCTGATGTTGGGGTTGGGGCAGGGAGTGGGAGGGAGAGGGGATGTGTGGGGCAGGATGGGGGTTGTGCGATAAATCGTAATGGTCATCCATGTCCAGGCTAAGCAGGCTTGCTATGTGGTATTAGTGGCATTTTGGAGCAGCCAATCTAGTAATTTCTTAGTTTGGCTTGACCTTTTTTAACTGGTCATCTCTGATAAAAACAGTCCTGCTAAGTGCAATTACCTGGCTAGACTAGCATTTGCGTGCTGCCAGTCTAGCCATGTCTTACTGCAGCATTGTATATTTTTCTGGGCATCTGTGATAAAATAACCATGATGAGTGTTACTGCTTTGACTGGCATTTTGGTGCAACCAGTCTTGGTATGTCTAAATGTGGCCTGGCATAGCTTACTGTAATATGTTATTACGTGTCTGGACTGGTCTACATTGTGCAGCCAGTTGGTCATCTTTTCATTGTGGCATGGCCTTTTTAATAGTAAAGCATTATATTAATTAAAGCATTAATGTTCCTTTGCACTGTTGGTGACTTGCATGTATTGGATTCATTTTTTCTCAGAAAGTGTGCTGTTTAATGCATTAAAACACATATTTATATCTTTATCCTAGTGCAGTGTGTCGCGTACTGCTGCAGCAGCACGTTCGTGTGTATTGCGCAAGCGTGGTAATCTAGACCGGCCCAGAGTGTGGCACGACCCGTAATTTGTTGCCAAGGTAGGGGGGGCCTCAGCATGGCTCGCAGGGGTGCCCCTAAATTTTGTGTTATGCCTCTGGGGGCATGGCCGCTAAGAGGTGAGCGTGGGAGAGAATGGTAGGCAGCTTGGGTAAGGTTGGGGGCGAGTTGGGATCACAGGGGAGTAGGGAAAGGAGAGGGTTTGGGGGATGCTTTTTAAGCACCTGGACGTCATTAGAAAGGCTTTTGTCCAGCACCACCTTCCAACTCTCTGCACTCCACAGAGCCACCTCCTCATGCCCTCACCCTTCCTAACCACGCTCTGCACCTTCCAAAATGTGCCCAGCTTCCACAGTCCCGACCGCTAGGCATATCCTGCCAAGAAAGTCTTCCCAATCACCATAGCAACACAGCCCCTCGTTATGACCTCCTCCACCCTGCGGCTGGCCCGATTCAACAACACCAGCCCTCCCTCCGTATCACGAAGAAACCACTGCTTGTGGATGAGAACCTGCCGCCCACCTAACGGAGCCTCATCTGTCCTCCTGCCCTACCTGCAGAATTGACCTAGAAGGTCCTAGCCCTTGTCGCTCTGCAGCCCTGCTTACCTGCAGATGCAGTAAGCCCCTCACTGTGGGTCTCCATAACACTGAACGACTGAAACACTCCATAATTCTGTCATGCAGCCCTACCCAAGCCCGAAAGCTCTCGCTGTGTGCCACAAAAGAAGCAATCAAGGGTCATGAAAAAGGCCCGACTGCTCCCTGCTTCACGCCAGGAGCATGCATCGTCAACAACCTCCTGTCCAGCAGGCAAGGCTGGTAGCCTAACACAACCAACCACGCCCTCGATATTACACACCAGGCTAGGCGCTCATCAAAACGTGCTGCCTTTGGCCTTGCCCCCAGTCACTGCCTAACCACCACCTCCCCTGCCGTACTTTCAATCTGCCACAAGGCAGGCACAACCTGCCTGGCCTGAAAGGGAACCCACCCAACAGTCAACCCCACTAGGTCAATGGACCTAGACTGCTCTGCACCTTTCACTGCTCCCAAACAATGCGTCAGGGCCGTCATCACGGCCTGCCCCGTGCCACATACAACTGCTAAACTACGTGACCTGGTTAATCGCACTGCTTGCCCTGAGCCAACTATTGCTGTGCAACAGTGCGATATTAGAAATGCCACTGCTTGCCATATGCCAAATATTTGCACCAGACAATGTGATATTAGAAATGCCATTATTTGCCCTGAGCTAAAGACTATTGATAAACAAAACAATACGCCCTGCAATGTCACCCACCTACATTGACCACAGCATCATTCACTTATGGGAGATTTCCACTTGTGGTTTACCCATAAGGACGATAAGATCGCACTTGAATTACAAGATGTCCTGCTAGAACTGGGCTTTACACAATTTATTCAAGAACCTACACACAGTATGGGCCATACCCTAGACAGGGTAGCTGGCCATGCAATCAATATTAATGATATATTAGTATCATCCTGCCTGTGGTCGGATCACCTCTTTGTGAATTTTGCTATCACGGTGGATTCTCCCATTAAACCTAAACGCCAAAATAAAACAGAAATATTATATCGCAATTTAAAAAACATCACTATGAGTAAAGTGGAGCCAATAATTAACACCCTACCTAGACATCCTAAAACAGACACCCCGGAGGATTTAGCTAAACTGATTTCTGCTAACATAAAAATCGCAGATAACATCTTGGCCACCATTAATAAGAAGACGGGAAAACCTGATCTTAAATGTAACCCATGGTTTACACTAGATCTTCAATCTCTGAAGTCGCTAACCCTTAAATCTTACCACATATGGAAGACATGTAGCACACCCCTGCTCCCCAGTAAATATAAAGCCATTGCCTCCACTTATAAAAAAGGCTGTCGCTGAGGCCAAGAGAAACGTTAACAATAGGATCCAAAATGCCCAACATGATTCAAAATAACTTTTTTGTATTCTGAAAGAACAAGAAAGGACCAAGCACTCAATCCCAGAGAGATCCATCACAGATGTTTCATGGTGCAATGTAATGCGAAAGCCATGCATAAGAAACTGAATACCATTAAGGAAAACATTATGGAAAAAAGCAACAATCTAAAATGTATCGAGATCAAGCCCTTAGACCGGTCCTTCCAAAGATCTCTGCTTATTCCTATTTTTAACTCATCTCCTGTTACGGAAGAAGAATTAGAAATTATCACCAAACTACTTAAGCCCACCAAATGCAAGAATGATATCCATACCACCATGAGGATCAAAACATGCTCTCCTACCCTAATCACTTCTATTCGTAAATTCATCAATGCCTCTATAACCGCTGGCATTGTCTCCCAAGATCTTAAGAAGGCCTGGGTAATGCCCATCTTAAAAAAAACCTGGCCTCTCAGTCGACATGCCAAATAACTATCGGCCTAATACTAACACTGCGTTCCTACTCAATATTCTTGATCGTGTGGCCTATATACAAATTGCAGACCACCTAAAGAAATGTCCCATTCTAAATGATCACCACTCTGGGTTCTGGGTTGGTTTTGGAACAGCGACTGCTCTTTTGGAACTTAAGTCTAAGCTAATGTCCCGCATGGATCGCAATGAGGCTTCACTACTCATGCTACTTGATCTTTCCGCTGTGTTTGACCTGGTGGGTCACAATATCATGACCACCAGGTTGCACGAAGTCGCATACCTCTCCCCTCTTGAATCTAAGTGGGTTTCATCATTTCTTAACAATCCTGATAGCAAGATTTTTTGCCGCACGGCGGAGTCCGAACCTACCACGATTACCTGCGGAGTGCCTCAGGGAGCCTGCACCTCACCCTGCTTCTACAACATTTTCAGAGCCCCCTTATTTGCTATGCTAGACTATGAGAATGTACTATTTACCAACTATGCGGATGACACTCAATGTGTCATCCCGCTGTCTGGCTCACATAGCTCAGATGAACTTGCCATCAAAAAGGTTTTCACTATAATTGAAACATGGATGGTCCATAACAAGCTGGCCCTGAACAAATCAAAGACTGAGCTCCTTGGTATAGGATCTTCCCACATATTAAACAAACTTGGGCCACGCTATGATAGCTTTCAGTTAGGAGAAGAAACTATCACCCCGCTAAAAAAGGTGAAAACATTGGGTGTGACTTTCGACCAACGACTGACTATGAAGCAACATGTTAGCAGTCTGGTATCTTCATGCGCCTATTATATTAAACCTCTAGCTCATCTAAGGCCTCTCATATCTCAAGATAATGCAGAGACCATCGCTAGAGTGATAATAGGGTCCAAAATTGACTACTGCTCAAATCTCTTAATGGGACTAAATACGACTGATTGTAACAAACTGCAAGTGTGCCAACGTCGGGGCGGTCAGAACCGTCATGGAACTCAAACGTAGAACTCATGTCACGACCGCAAGACGTGCTCTCCATTGGCTGCCAGTAGAGTCCAGAATTTTGTTTCAGACTCTAACCTTAATAAAAAATGCAGACTAGGCAACATGCCCGACCACTTACAACAGTTTCTCACTATGAGAACTAATACTAGAGCCCTAAGATCAAATAACCAGCATTTGTTATTCATGCCGAAATGCCGAACAGTTAAGGTGGCCAACTCAGCCTTCTTCTCCATTGGGCCTAAGGTTTGGAATGCTCTCCCACTGGATATGAGATGCATTGAGTCACCTGAGATTCTTAAGAAAGGGTTGCAGACTCACCTTTTTAATTAATTTACTCATAGGCCCTCATTACGACCCTTGCGGAAATCGACCGACCGGACCGCCATAGCGTAAATAGCGTTTCCGCCATTGCACGACGGAGCAAAGTGCGGCTCATTCCGACGCATCGGGCACGAGCACCACGCCATGGCGGAAGTGCAAAGTCCGCGATGGCGGAAATGTCCCCAAAACGCCCCTCACCGCCGTCGTACGGCGACCTAGGTGCAATACCGCCACCGGACATAGCGGTCACCGCAAAGAGCGGCAATCGGAAAATACGGTGACCGTAAATATACGGAAACGGAAGCAAAAACATGGTCCCGGAACGGGAAACAGCACGCCGTACACCTATAAAAGCAGAACATTCACACAACCATTAAAAATACAACCCTGAGAGACATCCCAACCCGACATCCACCCTAGTGAAACCAAAACAATGGGAAAAGTAGCGAAAAAAGCGTGCGACCGCAAGCGGCAGGTCCACTTCTCACGTGAGGAACTCACGGTGCTCACAGAGACCCTCCAGGAGAATGCTGCCGTCGTCTTCTCGACGCAAATGACCAGGACGGCACTTGCGAACAAGAAGGCCATATGGGCCCTGGTGGCACAGCGGGTAAGTGCGGTGGGGACCGCACCCCGCAACCCACAGCAATGCAGAAAGCGATGGGACGACCTGCGGATCCGCGCCCGTAGCATACTTTCTGCCAACCGAAACATTGCCACAGCTACCGGGGGAGGATCGGAATCACCCATCAAGCTGACCCCCTGGGAAGAAATCTGTGCCTCCACCATTGGAATGGAGACCATAGAGGGAGTCGGAGGGATGGAGAAAGGAGTGCAGACATCCGAAGAATCAGGTAGGTGGCCCAAATAAAACTGTGCTAAAACCACAATGTCCAATCATGTGAAGTACCATGTGTCCACATAGTGCAACAGAAACACATGTCCAGGAGAACGTCCACTTACATTGGCCTGATAGCGGACATTAAAAGTCAAATTAAATAAATAAATAATTAAAATTCCTAAAAACACCCTCTACACGTGCAGCAGGCACCCCCTAACTGCAGGCTGCAATACAACTGCACCCTCAATCCACACAAAAATGAAACTACCTCCAAGGCCCTGACCCAAATCACCCTCAGGTACCAC
This sequence comes from Ambystoma mexicanum, assembly GCF_040938575.1. NCBI lineage: Eukaryota > Metazoa > Chordata > Amphibia > Caudata > Ambystomatidae > Ambystoma > Ambystoma mexicanum. The sequence continues at coordinate 728,641,799 of NC_090925.1, forward strand.
CCCAATGCATGTGATACATTGCCATTCCAATTTCCACAGACCCATTAATAACGCTCGCCCTCCTTTACTCCACCACAGGGTCCGATTCAAACGACGAGCTCCAGGACACCCCTACCAGCACACCTGCAAAGAGGGCCAAGACCAACGGCCAAAGACCCTCCACCTCAGCTGCAGGCATCAAGACACGGCTGCAGCACAAATCAAGTGGCAGCACACAGGAGGGGACTCCAACAGGCACCCCAGCAGCCAGCCTGGCCACAACACCACCACCACAGCCTCCCCAATGGATGCCACAGAAGGCACTGCTTCTGGTGGCAGCAGCACCATAGGTGACACTGCATTAATGGCAGCATGCTCTGACACAGAAAACGGTGATGTCGATGTACGATCCATCCATGACCTGTCTCAATCCCCCTGTTTGTTTCATCCCGTACAACATGAGGATACCACGCAGGGGCACTCACAAGACGACGACTGGCCATCCCCCACAAGCCCTGTGTCAAGGCAACATGAGGTGATCAGCCCCTCTGTGACACCACCGCAAATGGCCATGGCCCAGCAGAGGCAACAGTCCCTCGACCAGGTGATCGAGCAACAGCAGCAACTGGCCACGCTCCTCAAGGAGCATGCTGATGAATGTGGGGGTACCAAGGCAGCCATAGAAACATGTACAGAGACACTAAGGGCAGAAATGGAGAGACGCACCGAGAGCCTGAGAGAACAAATGGAGAGAAGCACCGAGAGCCTGAGAGTACAAATGGAGAGAAGCACCGAGAGCCTGAGGGGGGAACTGCATGCGACGTCCAAAGACGTATGTGCTGAACTTGCCGCTGTGCGCTGTGTGCTCACTGAGCTCTCACAAACCCTTAGGGACATGCCTGGACGTGAGCAGGCAGAGACATCATCCGTTGCAAGTTCCGTCCAGGGCAGCCCCCAACGTAGATCTGGGAGGAACCTGCGCTCCACAGGCAGGGGTGCCCCTGATACCCGGAGAGGGGGCTTGCAATAGCGTCTGCCCACTGACAATGAGCATCCTTGGACACTGGTGTTCGGGGGGGAGGTAGGAGGGTGGAGGGGGTGTGTTGGGCTTACTTGGGTGGCGGGTCGATGGGGTGTGTAACACAATTTCACATATGCTATAAACATTTCACAATCATCCAATGAGATGTGTGGACATTGATCTTTGTGTACGAGGCCATCATAGGCGTACAGTCCATATTGTGCATGTTCCAGACACACACAGTGCCACAACTCCCGTGTCCATGTATCAACCACCAGGCGTGAGTGCTAGAAGCATGAATCTATGATAATCTGACGAATTTCACGGCCCTCCTGTGCCTCGCGGACTCCTTCAGGTTCTGCCACATCCCCACCCACATCATGACCATATTCTGGTGCTTGCAGTTCTGCGTCAGGGGGCATGGGCACATTTCTACGTATGCACATGTTGTGTAGCATGACACATGCCATGACCATTTTAGCAACCTTCTCATGGCGGTACAGGAGTGCCCCGCCAGACCTGCTGAGGCAGCGGAAACGAGCCTTCAGTAGGCCGAATGCCTGTTCTATGACTACACGGGTACGTGAGTGGGCATGGTTGTAGTCCTCCTCATGCTGGTCCTGTGGGTTCCGGAGTGGTGTAAGGAGCCATCTCTTCAGTGGATACCCGGCATCACCTGTATGTGGACAATAAAGGATGTTTGAGGAATGACATTGCTACGTAAGCACCCCCCCCTTCCTGGCAGGTCATTGCCGCATCACATACCCCACATTATCATGCATGAAATGAGACTCACCGAGTAGCCAGGATCTGTTCCCTGCATGTCGCTCCATGTAGCGTGGTATTGTAGAGTTCCGTAAGACCATGGAATCATGGGTTGATCCAGGAAATCGGGCACAACAATGTGTCATGATCCCGTTTTAGTCACACACCATTTGTACATTAAGAGAATGATATTGTTTTCGGTTGCGGTACTGGGCCTCCATGGCATGTGGGACAACCAATTCCACATGGGTGCAGTCGATGGCACCAATGCAACCCGGTATGCCGGCAAGTGCATGGAATCCCACTTTTGTGTTGGTAATTTCCTGCTCCGAGCGTGGTAGAGAGATGTAGTCGTCTGCGTGCTTCAGGAGGGCATCGAGCACTTGCAATAGTGTCCGTGAGAACAGTGGCTGTGATATGCCATGCAACTGTCCGACTGTGTGCTGGTAGGTGCCTGTGGCCAGGAAGTGGAGTACAGACACCACCTTCAGTAGGGGTGGGATGGCGGTTGGGCTATCTATCATGCTGACAAGGTCAGCGTGTGTCATGTCCACAATGGCGGTTATGGTGTCCCGGTCCAAACGGTAGAGGGTGTGGATCTGCTCATCAGTGAGGTTGAACGGATGTGCTCGGAGGCGTGGGATTGCGGCCTGCCTGCGTGGTGGTAGTGGCTGTGCTGGTGGGCCTTGCTGGCCCTGCCTTGCCCTCCTCCTCCTCCTGCGTCTCCTCTGTGCGGCCGGTTGTTGTAGTAGTTGGTGTTCGTCTTATTCTTGAAGTTGGAGTACTTGCAGTGCTATCAGGTCCCCCAGGGCCAACATCGCAAGTCCTGCCGGCAGCATTTTGGAGTGGGTGTGGTTGTGGGAGGGGGTTGGGTGTGCAATTTATGTGTTTCCAAGCTGTATAGCCTCCACCTGTGGTGATTCATTCCACCTGTGCAAGCTGCAATCCCCTTTGGGCGAGCACGTCCCGCACACAACGCTGCAAATCGACGCATGGCATCTTGCTATTACAATCATGTATTTCATCCCGATGGCTGTGAGATATCGCTTCATAAGTTAATTCTGCTATGCTCCCATTGTTTCACATACTATATTCGCTGTCGGGAACAAACTTGTGAAGGGTCAGTGGAATGTAGTACTCGATTGACGGTGGACCCTCATGCAGCTCGGTACCGCGGTTCACCGACGGGCGGGGCGTCCCATTTGTGAGTGTAGCCAGTTGCCATTTTCACACACAGCCGCACTAGATGGATTAATTTGTGATTTCAAGCGGCCACAGATGCCTTTTCGACGTGATGTTGCAAATGAGGAATTCTAAGGACGGCGCTTTCGGTTTTCAGCTAGCGGCGAGGAGATGCCCACAGGTTTGACTGCGAATATAACGTTCTATAGTTCAATGTCCTTGGGACAGGGGCCATGGCGAGGATGCAATGATTGATATGAATAGTATGGGATGCGCAATAGCGAAGTGGGCGATAAGGCCGGACGTTCCCAATTACATGTTGCTTCACAACACTGGAATTACGGGCTGGTGCACAGTGGATTTTGCAGGCTGCATTACGCACAGACTCAATGGAAGTTTCACATTTCATGTGAGTATGGAAGCAGGCGTTTGTGATAGTGTTTTCACCTCGATATAGATAGTTATGATTCGCTAGTGGTTTTTGGTTGGTGATGATCCTTTGGAGTGGGCTAGCATGCATATGGCTGTGGATTTGGTGTGATCATTGAAGTGAGTAATTCAAATGTAGTTCTGATGGCCATACTATTCTTTTTCATTTCGTTTGGGTGACAGGTATCTCCTCCCCTTTTGCCACTGCCATCTGTATGCCACTCCTGCAGATGGATTTTACTCCCGCCACCTGCTGCTTCGTGTTAATCAGTGGAGCAGCATTACGATCTTATGGGACGATCGCCAATGGGCCACATGCCCTTACGCAGTACTAGTGGCTAGGAGCAACATTTCGGCCTTTCAGCTGGACTAGTGCCTCCCTATTGGGACGGCCCTGCGGGTCGAGGCGCTTCCATGTTGCCTTTTCGTACGAGAATGTAGCCCCTGTGTGCCATGAGGGTACAGGGCGTCACACAAGAAGTAGCTGGTCATTTATTGCGGATGCAGGCCACAATGGTGAAATGTATTTTGGAGTTCATGGCCTGATGGCTGTATGGGCTTGGTGAATTTGTTGTGCATTTATTCCTATTCTGATATGAACCGTGTAGCGTTCTTCTTTGCAGGTGATGTGTCATATTCCTATTTGGGGAGCGATGTATTGTGAGGAGATCTGCATTGGGTTCCAGCTTCGGAGTATAGTTGCGTGGTACTGTGCTGGGCGCATTTGCCTACGAAGCCCAGTGAGGTCAGGGATGAGGGCTGCCAATGTGACTGTTTTGGTGATGTGATACTTAGGGGCGGGGGAATGGCTTTTGTGTAACAGATGCCGGTCAGCCAGTTGGATTGGTGGTATGATGTGATTATCAGAATATGGCTGGTCACAGGTGCCTGTGTTTGCGTGCGTTTCTTGGAGGGAGACTGAGGTCATGTCCATTTGTGTGGCTTCTGTATTCGTGCCATCTGTGCCCTGCAGCTTCCATTGGCCCCTCTTGGAATTCATTTGTTCGTTGGCAGGCATGGATGACTTGTACATTTCACTGGTTGCATTGTGTGGCTTCATTGCACCTACGGGGAGTTGTACAATGTGGCCAGGGAGCGGTGTACAGGCACTCAGTAGGGCCGTTTACGGTTGGTTCGCGATGCCGTACTTCTCACCATGGCGGAATGGTACTTTCCGCCGTGCTTGATGGCGTTAGGTGCATGTCCGCTGGGGTCAGAATTCGCGTACCGTTGCGCCATGGTGGTAATTGCGGTTTGGCATGACGCGCGCGCGCGTACTTGGTGCAGTTTGCGTTGGCATTCACTGCGGTGTCGCTAATGGCATCGTACTTTGCGGTGACGGGTCATAATCGCACCGAGCGCTATTCGATGGCGGTATTGCATTTCCGCCATCGTTTTTCGATTTCCGCAAGGGTCGTAATGAGGGCCATAGTCTTTTACCTGATGATTTTAATCTTCTCTTCTGGTACCCAATTGTGAATTTTTTGATGAATTTTGTTATGGGCTGTCTATGTCTTTTAGTGCCCTCTCGCCCTAGCGTCCATGGCTGCGCTATACAAATGTTAGTAAAGTACTGCCTGTCTCACTGCCCTGCACCAGACAACCTTGGAGCAAATGTATCTGCCTGCTTTGCCCCCAACACTGCAGACAACTGCACTACAATCAAACCTGCACAGACCATTATTAATTTCGCCATTGTCAACGCCCGCTCCCTACCAGCACACACGCTGGACATACATGACCTCCTCACAATAGACAACCTTGATGCCCTTATGGTCACTGAAACATGGTGAAGATGACCCCAAGGTGTTTTGCCTCACAGGTAGATGCGGGCCCAGGGCCAAAGGAGGCCGACCAGAGTGAGAGTGGGAAAGCGGGTGGATTCCCAATGCGAACCATCTCAGTCTTCCTGGCATTGAGGAAGAGGTTGTTTGCAGCACACCGTGATTGAATTGCGGACAGGCAGTCATATATGAGCGAGGTAGAAGAGGTGGATGAGGGTAGCCTGAAGGAGAGTTGCGTGTCATCCGCATAACACTGGAAGTTAGTGATGAAACTGGCAATCACACATGCCAGGGCAGCCATATAGACATTGAATAACCAGGGGGATAGTTTAAAACCCTGGGTAACGCTGCAGGTTGAAAGAGTGATAGTGGAGAGAGAGGCCCCAAGTTCCACCTGGGATGGGCAGTCGGAAAGGAAGGAGGTTAACTACGCGAGAGCCTGACCTGTGATTACCAGGGTGTCACGGAGACGTGCGATCAGGATGTTGCGGTTTACTGTGTCAAAGGCAGAGGAGAGGTCAAGAACAATGAGGACAGAGGGGGTGTTAGTGTCAAGATTTGAGAGCTGGTCTTCATGGGTGTTCAGAAGATCAGTTCCCGTGCCTCTGGATGCTCTAAAGCCAGACTGATGGTCGCGGAGGAAACCAGCAGATTCAGTGCAGAGGGTGAGCTGAGAGATGGCCAGCTTCTCCAGGAGTCTGCCCAGAAAAGGGGTCATAGAGATGGGGTGGTAGTTTGCCGGAATGGAGGGGTCGGCAGAGAGTTTCTTAAGAAACAATGCACAAGGGAATGCTTAAGAGAAGTTGGGAAAAATCCAGTGGCAAAAGAAGGATTGCAAGATCATCCAAGGCGGGAGTGAGAGAGTCAATATTATCCTTAATGGTTTTGGAGTTAGCGAAAGCTTTGTCAGGGTGGGAGTCAGCCGCAGAAGTAGGAGGCGGAGAGTAGGTGGAGGCAAAGGCAGCCGCTGTCACTCCTTTCATGGGTCTGGTGACTTTGAAAGTGAGTGGCCGCGCCTGGTGTGCCAATGCAAGAGGAGAGGAGAGCTTCAAGTGTGAAGAGAGAAGAGAGTGGTCCATCCAGGAGAGAGAGGTAGTGAGAGGGATATGAGATGAGAGCATCCAAAGTGTGGCAAGCGTGGAGCCAGAAGGTAAGATAGAAAGGGAGAGATAATCGAATAGGTTGCGGAAAGGTCCAGAGGAGTCAGGGGAGTCCAGATGTATGTTGAGGTCACCCAGCAGAAGGAGTTTAGAGGAGGAGGAGGAGGAGAGTAGAGAGGAGGGTAGGTCAGCCCATTCTGACAACAAGAGAGTGGACCGTCCTGGACTGTCCTGGTGCTGCAGAGGGGTAATGGTGTGCCGGCGGCAGTAGCGATTCATGCAGGGGAGCATGATCCTTTGAAAGAGGTAGAGGTGGCTCTAATAAAGAGGATAAAAGGGACGTAATGTTTGTGAGGAAGGACTGGCCGGAGGATACGCTATATTTAACAGAGCTGTTGCCATCACTTCTGACTCACTGCATGCATGCTAATTAAGACATTTGCAACTCGGTCAACATTTCTCTGAGGGGCATTGGTCTTGGAGAAAGCACCAGACAGACCCTCCAGCTTATAGCGATTTTGCGATCCCGCAAAATGCTGCGAAAACGGCAGTTTAGCGCAAAATGCCGCAAAAACTGCCGTTTTGTGCAAAAACATCATCTTTTTTAAAAAAATTGTTTTTTTTGGGCTTTTTTTTTTTAAGCAATCTGCAGAAATTACTGTTTTAAAAAAATAGTACTCAGGGTGCCAGGTTCTCAACTTTTTTTTACACAAGAAACAAAATGCGCTAACACATCTCATCACTTGCGCCCCAAAAAAGTGCAGCCCAATCCACAAGGGACACATGAATGGGCACATTTTATATGCGCACCCATTCAGATGGCCTTTTTCACCTCCTTGATCAACTAAAGTGGCGTTTCTGTCAATTTAAAAGAGCATCCCTCATTTCCAAGCAAGATGCACTTTTAAATGTGCAGAAATTGTAGGCAACCCTACGCTCACGGGATGTGGGGCTGCCACGGCATGACAGGGTCTTTCCTGACCCTGTCATGCATTTCTTTTAAGGTATGAACCGTTGCTTTTTCGCTTGCATTTCTGTTCCTCAAACAGGATAAAAATGCATTTTTAGGGTCGCATTTTATAGCGGCAGGCACCTGGAGGGCCTGTCCCTGAGAAAGGCGCTGGGAGCTTGCAGAACACTGTTGGGAGAGCGATTCTATTCAAAGTAGTGCCCATTTTGATGACAAAAATCTATCGAATGTTACAATTTGACCTATTTCGTCCGGTACTATTCGATCGATTTTTATAAATACTGAACATGTGTTGCGGGGGTGTCACCCGCTCCCCATGTTCAGTATTTTTGGTCTAGGGTGGTTGCAGAAGTGTTTTCCCCTTTTTCCTCAAAATTGGAGGCGGGGCGAGAAAAAAAAGAAAATAACGAAAAAGGGACCCTGCAGAGTCGGATCCGACCCGTGTTAGAGGGACGGATCTGGCACCGCAGGTTTGCAGGGGAAGCGGCAGCGACCAAGCAGTTAAGTAGGGAAGACGGTGGGGTGGTGGTGAAAGGTACATTTTGGTTTGTTTGGCTGAAGTGCAAATCAATTTGCAGTGAAATTGACTACGGTCAATTCCACCGCAAATAATTACACTTCGGTCAAACAACCCAGAACACCATTCAAGCCAGCTGGCCAGTGCACAATTTGCGCTACAGCTCAAACCTGTGGAAAAGCGCCGGTCACCTTTGAGAATAAGGTGACCTGCTCATTTCCAAAAATGGGTTGTCTAAAAATAGCATATCCTCCGTTCTTTTTTTAAATGCCCCATTATTTGAGGAACTGGGTCAAAATCTACATTTTTTTTTAAAAAAATGGTTACACTATGAGAGAGAGGGAGAGTGATGGTTGAGATGTGAAGTGATAGGCAAGAAAGCAGAGGGAGAACAGTGGGTCAGAGGAGGAAGCGCTGCACAAGAGAGCAGAGGAAGCAGTGATGCTGTGGGCCAGAAATCTGAGAGCGAGCAGAGGTACAGAAAGTAGAGGGAGCGTGTGGTCAGTGAGCCAGAAAGCAGAGAGGAAGCGGTTGGCCAGAAAGAGGCAGTGAGCTGCAGATTGGGAAAAAGGATGAGGGAAGAGTGCGATAGAATGGGAGAAAGGATGCAAGATGCAGAAGCAGCACAAAAGAATGAAGGACTGTATATTGCGGGAGGAATTGTAGAGTGTAAGGTGTGAGTTGGGAGTATGATTTGGAGTGTGGCAGGGGCTGGGCAGTGCAAATTGTGACTTGACAGTGTGACATAGCACGTGAGTATTTGTATGACAGAGTGAGAGGTTATGGAATGTAAGTTGTGATGGAGAGATGGTGAGATGTGTGTTGGTGAGAGAGGTGTGTGGGTGTTTGGGGGATTGGAGAACATAAAGGGGGAATATTTGCAGCATTACAATTGATAATGATCAATTTAGTTAATACTATTAAATAGGCATGAACATTAAACCAGAAATGTAGCCAAATCAAACACTGTTCTGCCAAGCCAGAGACATCTGGGACTCTGACACAAAAGATACATAATAATGATACCCTGGCTCTCTTGTAGCCTTGCACTCTGCCTATTTCCTGCAATGTGGCAATATTACACCCTCCAGTTAATACAAAATGTCCAGCAAAAATGCTGCAATAAATAAAGGTTTGTGCCGCAAAATTTGCCATTTCATGCTGCAAAATTTGCCATTTCATGCCGCAAAATCCTGGAAGGTCTGACCAGAAGATGCCTAGTCAATCTGGTGCAATGTAACATCTTGTTTTTTCTTTGTTTCCGTTTCACGCACAACACTCTGGAGTGTGCAGACTTTGATGCTGAGCAGTAAAAAAATCTAGCGCAATGTTTTGAATTTCTTCACCCAGAAATTGACACTTTTGGCACAAAACAGTTGCTTGATAATACAGGAATGCCTTGGCTATAGCTGGACTTTTGTGTAAAGACTTCCAATGAGGGACAGGTTTTCACATCCAAACACAAGTAGCCTCTTTGACACAAGACCTAGATCTGCCCCCCAGAAGCAGAGCACCCAGGTCACCCCACGTGACCTCCCACATACCTTAGGCTCTGGGACCCTCTGCCTCTAACAGGCTGTTATTCAATTCAGAGTAGGGGAGAAACTGTCTCTCCAGGGCAACCTAACGGACTGATCTCGCTGTCTTGTCATGCCAAGCAGTAAGCGGCAGCTAACCCTCTTCGCACTGAGGCTTTCCCGGAAAGTAGCGTATTGTGGCCCTGCCAGGGTTAAACCAGACCGTGGACTGTGGGGAGAAAGAAAAAGGGGAGAGAAGTAGGCGAATGGGGGAGTAGGATATAAACTCAAAATGTACAAAAACCAAGGAGGGGGCAGTGACCAGACATCAAATTTGATCAGTCCCGTTTTGATAGGTATGGAGCTCATACAGTCACACTAAGTTTCAGCAATCAGAAACCATGAATGCTATCTTAAAGGCTTCCTCAGAACGAGATCTTTGGTGGACCATGTCATCCTGTTTGTTTAGTTAGATATTTGAGGTAAGGGAAACATTTGTTGGACTAGTGCCATGTGTGGTCTGATAGTTAACATCTAAAAATAATTAGGTTGTTAGTCAAAGAAGACCTACCAGTCTAGAAGGGGGGAAAGGGGTTTTGGGCTTTCTTTGGTGTAAAGTGTTGAAAAGCACACTTTGTGTGGTAGTGAGTGCTGGAAAACATCATCAGAGTGTTCAGATATAGTGTCATCCTAGGTATTACATGCCAGTATGTGATTGAAAGTAACCGAAGGTGTATCTGGGGCTCAACGTGTAGTACTAGGCAGTGTTGGAAGGTAGCCCACTTGAGGAGCATATTGTCCATTTGTCAGCTCTCCATTTGGTTAAAACGGGGTCTCGCACTAGTCTTGGTATCTGGGAGGCCTGCAATTGTAGTGAAAGGGTCATGGTGGATCAGGAAGATGGAGAGCCAGGTGTAGAGGTATGGGGAGTGAAAAAGGATGCTCTCACCTGGGGGTGCAACAGTCAAATCAATCCTGAAAACATCCAACAGCTGTGGCTTCTGTGGAAATATGCGCTAGATGCAATGTTAGCCCGTCCTTGTGCGCATAGCTAATAGAGAGAGCAGATCGCAAGAGGTTTCAGTCGGGCAACCATATGGGGAAGGTGCTGGATGGCAACATAGGTTGCCATGAAGTGAGAACACAGAGCCAAGAAGGTCAGCAGTTAATGTTAGGTGGATAAAACCTATGGGACCTCAGGCAAACATTGTACTGGGCATGGTACAAGTCTGCCAATAGAATAAATAGGCCAGTCAATGTACTCATTGAGCCTGTCCTTGTGGTTTCCCAATTGGAGAATTAAGAGCTGTGCCACCTGTGACAGCCGTGCCTTGTTGTAGTCCCTATTGGCTTGTCAAATTAGCCAAAGTGCTACCCAAGTCAGGTCATGGTTTGTGTGGTGGTGGATCAATAAAGTGCTCATTGATTGGCACTTGTAGAGTCTAGGTCTTAATCTTGGCTGAGGGTTCCCAAATCCATATGGTGAACAGTTGAGGTGGCATAACATAGGACAGAGATCATCCCAAGGACATCTAACGCACTAAATCACATTTGTGGATTCCAGTTTATGCGATTACGTTGTTCCCAGTTAAATGCATTATGGATGAAGGTCAAACGCTTGTTTTTAATTGATCTGTAATTACATCTGCTGTATGGCTAGTGCCATAAAAGGAGGAAGATTAATGCCGGTTTTGATTATGCATCTTTATGGATGGGCATGTGCCAGCCTATCTTTGAGGTTTCTACTTTGTCTAAGTGCAAAAATACGTACATCAGTTTTCAGGTAAGCCCATAAATGCCAATTTTACAGGACAGTTTATTTTTATCTTGTGGGTGTTCCTGAAAAAGGTGTTGGCCCGTGTTAGGGAGAATTCTCTGTAAAGGCTAATTTCCCAAAACTAGTGAGTCCCCCAGCAGCTTTGCTGGATTTTTGGGGTTTATTTTTTTCACCTGCTAAGAGTGAGACTCTTTTACTCCCACTCTTAGACATGATTTGAGGTGTTCCTTTGTCTTTCCATGTGTTTTATGGGCTATGGGGTCTTTTACTCCATAGGGTCTCATGTGTTTTTGATGTGGGTTACACATGATGTGGAATCCTCTAGGAGTGCCAGTCCCAAAAGACCCCGGATGCCTAAGGAGTTGGTGGGTATGTATGAGCCTAAGTTGGATGTGTTGGATTGGTTGAGTTTGTTTGAATATAATCATGGGCTCCCAAACATTACAGGAAATGAGTTACTTTCCTGGTTGTTCTCTAGGCTTCCCCCTGTTGCAACTGATGTGGTAATGGAGTTGGGGGAGGAGGATAAGAAGGATTATGAATGTGTGAAACTAGCTTTGATAGCTAGATTTGGGAAGACCCCTTCCCAGTACCTTAAGAGGTTTAGGACCCTCAAAAAGAATGATGGTACCCCTTGGGCTACCTGGGTGAGTGAGTGTTTGAAAAACTTAGAGGGATGGATTAAGGGTTACAAGGTGAACACTTATGAGGGAATGAGAAATCTTGTAATGTTGGAGTCAATTTATGAAGCCTGCTCTCCTGAGCTTAGACAGCACTTGGCTTATTCAAAGGAACTAGATCCTAGAAGACTAGCTAAGGTTGCTGACTTGTGGGTTGCCAACAGGGCTACTCACAAGGATTCAGGGGTCACTCAGAAAAAGGATGAGGGAAAGCAGCCACCAAAAGGGAACCAAGAGATTTCTAATACCTCCCAAACCAAAGAGGGCCCCAAACAACAAAATAACCAGGGTAAGCCCCAGGGTAAACCACAACAGGCTTGTGTACCTTCTGGTCACAAACCAGAAGGAGGTCAGGCCAAGCCACCCTTCCAGAGAGCATTTGGAACATGCTATCTCTGTGGGGCAACTGACCACATCAAAGGAGATCCCAGATGTAAGGGTAAACTACAGGGATCAGCACAGTCTCTTTAGCCTTCACTTCTGAGGAGGAAGTCCAAATGGCTAGTGCTCACTTTGAAGTCTCTGCTGAAGAACCTTTGGGTCTTCAAGCAAGAGTAACAGTAGAGTCCATGGGTGTGGTTAGTGATCAGAATAGGAGTATGTACAACTCCATACCAGAAAACTCTAAAGTGTATTATATGGACAGTGTTCTTGTCAATGGCCAGGATACTCCTGCCATGCGAGACTCTGGGGCCAGCAGAACAGTGGTGGATGAAAGCTTTTTCAGGCATGAGGATGTTGCTAAGGCACCCAAAGGTCCCACTACGATGTCTGTAGGCCCTGTCCAAGTGGTTCAAATTCTACCAGCCCTCATTCAGTGTAATGGCATGACAGTGTTGATTCCTGTCAGTGTTCAGACTGAGGTGCCTGGGAGAGTCCTGTTGGGGAATGATCTAAGAACTCTAGGAGTAGTATCCATTACCCCCAGGCCTCCCAGTATGGAGACCCAGAACCAAACCAAATTGGCTAGAGAGGCCACCTTAAGGAACCCCTCTAAGCCTGTGGGAACCTCTACTGAGAACCCCACTACAAGCCCTGGTGTTGGTAAATTGACCTCTGACCCAGGCAAATTTCAGGCTAAAATGTTAGGGAAATGGGAGCCCCAATCAAGCTCCATCATTGTTCCCCAGTTTTAGAGTCTGTGACTCCCCCTGCTTCTGAGGAAGAGGTGGATAGACCTACTGGAACCCTAACTAGGCCTAAGAGAACTGGTTATTCTCAGTGCTGGTGGAAAACCAGAAAAGAAAAGTCTAAAGCCAAAAACCTTCAGACTGTTGGACCTTCCACAGAAGACTCCAAACCAATTCCTAGTTTTAAGGGGGAAACCTAAAGTAGGTAAAGGTAAGAGGAAGGAGAAGCATGTACCTTGCTTATCTCCATCCCCTCCAACCAAGAGGCCTAAAACCCAGCCTTCTCCCAACAGAGAGGTGGTGAGGATCTCTGGAGGCCCCTCTAGATCTAAGGGAATCCTTTATAAGGACCCCTTGAAAAAGCCTATCACAGGTTCAGAAGTTGTAACAACTTCTGAGGGACTGGTCAACCAGATCCCCTATAGTTTCAAAAAGACTGATGTTCCTCAAAGGGTTTGTAGGACATATAGCTTACAAAGGAAATCCTTTTATTTGACCATAGAACATAGGTCAGGGTGTCACCATCAAAATGCTGATGGACTCTCTAGGATGTATGTCAATTACTAGAGGTATGAGGTTCATCCAGGAGTGGATTAAATCCTCCTGTCCCTTAGTCTGGGGTTGGGGGTGAGTGTTAGGGAGAATTCTCTGTAAAGGCTAATTTCCCAAACCTAGTGAGTCCCCCAGCAGCTTTGCTGGATTTTTGGGGTTTATTTTTTTCTCCTGCTAAGAGTGAGACTCTTTTACTCCCACTCTTAGACATGATTTGAGGTGTTCCTTTGTCTTTCCATGTGTTTTATGGGCTATGGGGTCTTTTACTCCATAGGGTCTCATGTGTTTTTGATGTGGGTTACAGAGTACCTGTTACGCTCGCCTGGCTCCCACAGGGGCGTTGATCGGACCCGGACAGCTGCGACCTCCTCCAACGTGAAGCGTAGTGCAGAGATGACAGACTGGACTGGACCGCCTAATCTCATCTGCTTGACCCATAGAAATATTCTCCTGCAAGATGAGAAAGGGATTCAGCCACCCGTGGATTTTAGTAATGGCACTCCACTGTTCTCCCCACTAATCACCACCGATATTCACTTTCTGTAAGCTCACCTTATGTTTGTGAATGATGAGCTCTCCATCCTGCGTGGAATGCAGGAGCGCGTAGATACCAGTTACTTCACTAGTTTGAGGGCGTTGGAAAAGTTCCGGATGAATATTGACTCTGAGGTTCCAGGTGAGAACCCGTAAGTATAAAGTTCAAAGAGTTCAATATGTCTGATGTTCACTCTTGTACATTGCTTCCTTGTGTTGCAGCTGGGTCCAAGGGAAGATTGTCTTGTGGCAGCTGATGGTGTTGAGGTAAGAGTCTGTATTACCCAACACTGTCCGGCAAAAGATGCGTGTGTTTAAATTGCTGGTTTCTCTCTCCTTACAGGTGTGGCGTAAGAAGTTGCGGTTTGTTACAGAATAATGCCTCCAGTTGTTAATCAGGTAAGTCTGTCCCCTAGATGGTGGAATTCGGCAGAGAAAATGATGGAGTCTGCGCCGGATCGAAAAATGCTGTAAGGACTGGTGAGTATGGCGCGGCGCTGCAGCTGGCGATGCGACGCGTGTAGAATAATCTCCTTTTCAAGTTCGAAGATGTGATGGATCCAGAATTCAGGTAAGGATTGAAATAATATCTGTTTTCTAACCTTTCCTTCTTCTTTCTTCTTTCTTCTATTGCTAGGAGCTCTGGATTCGAGACGGGCGTGGCTGAAGACTGGATGCTGACTGCAGGCACGGTGAGTGTTACGCTGCTGGATGCAGAATAACACAAAGCATGTGCTGTTGTTCGGGCATGGTTTGAATAGCCTCCAAAGCAGTTCCACGTGAGAAGTCCCTAGAACCACACCCAAGTAAAAAATAGTCCCTGTAGAAAAATAGTCCCATCCAGGCCTCACGTTGGCTTGGATTCATTTGCAGCATGGTCTGCATGAGGTAAGTAAAGTCTATGAGCCTGGCGTCTAAGGCGCCAGGACTGAACCCAGACAGCCCCCAGCCGGGGCTGCTGGGGTTTATTAAATACCTGGATGCCTGCTCCCAGGGCTGATGGGTCATAGTGACCCCCCAACATAGACTCCATACCCTGGGACTGACTACTGTCTCCCAGGGCATGTAAAGTCACCATTGGCTTTACTAGTCCCAAATTATGAACAGAAACCAGTACAAACCATCATATTGTGGACGTACTGGTCGGGGCAATTCGATTGCCCCGGGGTCTGCTGTTCGAGGGGGCACGTCTCCGTCCCCCCTGATCAAGTTTTGGCTGGTGGCAGTGGATACTACTTTTTATATTTGACCGCGAATATATCTCTATGGGATTTTCCCATTGTTCGAGGCTATCAACTTTAATTATTTAATTCCTATAGCCTCGAACATACCGCCGGTTTATTTATTTAATATTAATTCACCGGTTGGTATTTTTTGCCAGTACCCAATTCTAAAATGGCGTTTGTGTTCTCTTCTGTGGCTCCAACCCAAGTCGAGCCCTTTGTTCCACTTTTTGGCGGGCTTCTCCACAGAAGCCTCCAAAAGTGGTGCCAATCTGTCTGGGTACCACAGGGGGTGTAGGAGGGGGTTTAGGCACCCTGGACTGAGTTGCCTTGGCAACTCAATTCGCACTCTTGTGTGATTGGCCCAAGTGGTGAGCCGGCCGGCTCACCACTTAGCATGTTTGATTGACAGCTAGGCTGAATGAATGGGGGTTTGCTGCATAAAAGCAGGGCTTTGGGGACTGGAACTTCAGAAGTCGCCACAGGACTTAAGAATCCGAGGAGGGAGAAGCTGAGCCGACCTGCAACGACGACACCACCGGTGGAGCCCTGCGGAACCGTCTCACCACTTTTTCCGACGACAAAGGAGATCTCCGGTCCGGACAGTCTTCTTCCTTTGACTGGTGGGGATAACCAGTTTTGCCTTCTTTTCACCTTCCTGGAGCATCTCGTGGCCGCCTTGCCCATGCCAAGCACCCCAGCAACCGGAATACCACGGCTTACCACTACCGCGAAGAGAAGGGTAACCGAAGAACTCTGCAGCTGGTTTCTTCCCTGGCAGTGCAACAACCTTCACCTTTCCTCCACGGTGAGACCTCCTCTTCCTCTGGACGAAACACTGACTTGCACCCGCTGCCAGGAACAACTGCCCCCGCTGGAGCTTCCTTCACACTTAAGGTACTGTGTCCCGCCTGGCTTCCCTTGCGACAGATCGTTCGGGGTGACAGTAAAGCCTCGACTTTCTAACCTGGGCTGGCCTGGGACACCCTTGCTAACTTTTACTGACTTTAATTTCATTCTTTGTGTGCAAACTATCTACAAGACTCTTTGGGCATAACCCCACTGTGTGAACTTGGACCCCTTCTGCTTGCTCTCTCCAAGAGTGGGCCTGGCAATTGACTTCCTTGCTCTCCAGTAGAACTCTGCCTATCCTGCCTTACTGTGGTTCTTTTAAAAGTATTGAAATTTGCGTGCTTCCATAACTCTGCCTTTTTCCCTCCCTGTTTAATAACTTATTAGAGTGCCATCTTATGTTAAGCGCTCACCTCTGTCTGAAAATAAGTGGTGTTTCTCATTAAGACTTGTCTAATAAGTCATTAGGGTTGTATATATATATATAATAGTGACTGTGAGCTGAATTTACGTTTCTCTTTGTTGCTAGTGTAATTTACAAGTGTGTCTTTAAATAAATAATTATATACTTTTACACCAAAGCTCTGGTCAGTGTTTCAGTGTTTGCTTGTGCTACTGTATCCCTGTACCTATTGTGTATCCTCTACATACTGCCTAACTCTTCTTGAGGGAAGTCTGACTGCTCAGCCACAGCTACCAAGTGAATCTGTGTGGTACAGACTGCTACCAAGTGGGTTTACTGCCAAACACCTGTAGTCTTAAATATTTTGCAGTGGTCCCTAAGGGAACTGCACAGGTTTCTGCCTAACAGCCCGTGCCATGCTATCAGTAGGATGATCTGGGTGAAAGCCGGTCTATCTCCATACACCATGCCTCTTTGGTAACTTGTTTCACCAAACGTTGTGAGTAGTTTCTCGTTATCAGTTTTTCAGTAAGTTGGTTAACATTTATGGTGTAGTCTTCTTAAAATGGACAATTTCGCTTAAGCCTCAAAAACTGTCCATAGTCCACTGCACAAAATGTCCCATTGTGTTTTGGGATGGTGACTGTAATAGTGCGGTATGACGTTTCCCTCTGTGGCTTTGTGGAATGAGATTGCATGCAGTATGCCACTTTTGTGTGTAATGAGAGCATCAAGGAATACTCTTTCCTTTGTGTGGTTATGTCAGATGGATTTGAGGTTCTCAGCGAGGGAATTCATCCACTTGATAGACAGTATAAAGATAGCCACATCCCTTGGTCAAAGATCTACATGATCATCAATGCACATTTCCTGGCAAAGAAAATTGCTGGATAAAATACGGCTGGTGTAAATGCAGCAGTTCACAAAAGTTCTACATGATTTGAAAGACTTTCTTTTTAAAGTCTGCAGTTTCATTGTGCACTTTTGGTCGACCTAAATTTGACCCATTTTTGTTCTATTATGGGGTTTCCACCATGCCCCCCCAACCTGCACACTCACACCCTACTCCCCACCACATACTCTCCTACCACCCCAAACACAGATACATGCATATGTATATATAAATGGGCGATTCGACCAAAAGTGCACGACCTAACTGTAGATTTTCAAAAGAAAGTCATTTAAAATTCAGGATACCATCCTCGAAATGTGTCAGGGTGATAACGGCAAGAATGGGTGCAAATGCAGCTCCCATCGCTACCCCTTTTATTTACGTACAATAGCATTCTTTTAAGAAAAAACATTTCTGCAAAAATCATAGCAATGTAATTTATTCATGAAATTGGTGGGCATTTGATAGGGTGCTGGTCTCCAGGTCAGAGCTGATCTAATTGTCCAGACAACTTAATTTTGATCCAATTGTCCTGAAAGCCTAATTTCGTTGGATATTAGTATATGATGAGCTGTGGTTGAAGATCACCAACAAGTTTGCTTCGGTGTGAAATAATGTGCCCCCTGCTCTTTCATGATCTCTTGCGTGACATTCAGGAAGGAGATGGTGGTCATGGCTAGAGGCTGTAGTAGTTTATCATGTATTTGCCAGCTGGTTTGCGGCAAGGTCCATGTAGAGAAACAATGGACTTTCCTGGTGGATTAATGGGGATCCTCTTGGTTTTTAGGTAAGATATAGACGCATTGGTTTCTAATGTATAGATGAATAAGAGAGACAGATTCCTGTTACTGATAAAGCCAGCCTTAAGCTCAAGCTTTGCATCACAATGGGTGCCGATCCCTACAGCCAGTTGCAGTGGAGGATTAGATGTCAGTTTAATGTAGTGTGTTTTTAACAATTGACTTGCTCTTCGATCATACTTGGCGTTTTTCCTAAGAATCATTTCTTCACGCTTGTCGGCTGGTGTTTATGGTTATGGTTGCGCTGTTCTGGAGGGAAAGTAACACCTGTTATTTATCTGAACTGAAATTGCTAGGTGTGTCAAGTGGTGTTTGAGAGACATTTCGCATGACTCTTTTCTCAAATGTTCGGCGAGGTTGCTACGGTCAGGTGGGATAAATGGGAATTTGTGTTTTAGACTGGTGATGATGTTATCCAAAGGCGAATCATATTAATCAAATAAAATATAGCAATGGATTTTTAGGAAGAATTCCCTAATCTTCATTTTTGTTTTCTGTAGAGGGAAGGTCTGAGTAGGGGCAAAAGGAGCCTTTCGCAAGGACCTTAGTTTGCTCATATTTAAGTACAGGGTCAGAAATTTAACATTGGTACGCTCTTATTTTGGGACTGAAAAACCTCTGGGGATCGGTTGTGGCAGTTCTGGTGTTGATATTGTTGTCATCGCTGTCCATGGCCTCTTCCTAAAAAAAGACCTGTTGTCTCGTCGTCTGCTTTTGAGAAGGTGGCCATGGAATTCAGTTGTTTTCTTTTCATTTTTTGTTTGAGAGGGTGTTGCTTCTAAACTTAGACTGGCTGGTAGTAACTTAGAGGATGGTGCCAAAGGAAGAGGGCAGACTAATACCTATGTGTAATTGGGCAGCCATAAAGGGGGTAATGTAGTATAATAACGAGTCTAGAGTAATTCTAAATGGAGAATCTTCTTTGCATTTACTTATTTTAATAAATCAGGTAACCCGAAAACTCAAGAGGTGTAGTGACGTAGCCCACTTCAGGGTAATGTAAACAGTATAAATGCAAAAGGTGATTGGTCATAAAGTAGCGCAAGGACATACAACACAGTTACAAAAAATACATTTTATTATAGGATACAAAAATGTATCAAGTACAAAAATGGTCTAAAACATCATAAAACACATATTACATTTTAAGAAGTATCCAAACTTCTAATACCAACACAAGGACCCTACAATCAAAAATGGGATTATGATTTAATATACCTCCGACTAAACATATATCAACATCAGAGATCAACCTGATATGTAGATATCATTATTGTTAAATGTGATGCAAGGCATGCCTAAACCCAACAAGTTTCTGCCGAAACGATCTATGCATGACATTCTTCAGGGGTGTTGAAACTCGATAGTATCTCCTCAAATGAATTGGATCCATATACTAGAATTGTTCATATGGACCACAGCAGTTCATCTACCGTAACACGTCTTCACAGGCTCTCACACTTTGCAATGTTTTCATAAAAACCACTGTGGTTATTCCATAGTCAGGATGGTGTGCCCGTTATAAATATGCTGACACCATGAATGTGTCGGCTCCAAACGCAAAGGTCATCTAGATTCTGCACAGTTAACCATCCCTCTGTTACATGCCCAGAAGATAGGTCGGAGAGTTAGTTGCTCACCCAAACAACTTTGTTCAGCTCCCAAATAGCAGGTCCAGATCTTGGCAGGGGGCAGACTCAGCTCTTCACCCTTCCAGTCAAGAAGCAGCAGCTTCAGGGGCGCCACTGTGATGTAGTGATGGAGGTGGAGGGTATCCGTCCCGACGACGAGCAAGGGTGAGGGCAATGGATCATGGCACCAGCTGAGCTGCTCTCCCGCCACCACCCTGTGTAATGAGGGATTAGAAGCAATGTATGTGCATTGCAGCTGGGGCCTCCCTCTGGAACAGCCTTCCTGCCTCCCTGAAACTTGAGGAGAACCATCTCCGGTTCCGGAAGCACCTCAAAACCTTCCTCTTTGCTTCTGCTTTCTCTCTCCCTCTCCCCTGCTAAATCACGGAAACTGTACTGAATCAGCAACTGGGCCACTCGCCAATCTCGGTCCTTGGCCCAGCCACTCTCCCCTGCACTGCCTTCCTGGCAACCCCTGCACTGCGGGACTGTCTCTGTATCCCTACAGCCCCCCCTTCCCAGCACTTGTCTGCACTTATCTTGCACTTGCCACCAGCTGGCCCTTATTATTTATCTTGTTCATTACTAACCCTGTTCTGCACTTTCCCCTCTCCCTTTCCCCCTTGCACTTTTCCCGTCCCCCCTACCCATGCACTTGCGCGATCTGAATGACACCTGGCCTAGTAGGATCGATGTCTGTATCCCCTTGTTTCCCCTCCCCTTGCCTCGTCGCGCCTTGAAACACTTGTGTATAGGCGCGTTACAAATGCCATATCATATCATATTCCGAATCGGGCGCATCTCTGGCATTGGCCATCAACTGTGCTAACAAACATAGGAAAAGAAGGGAATGCTCCGACAATGATGGACCCACCGGGAACACTGCGACAAAGCCAAGTACAAAGGAAGTTCCCAAGATTAAAAAATACCAACAACTGCCCAATGCTACACATTAATGAAAACAACCACAACAACGAGGAAATAGAACAGGGACATGTGCTATTAAAAGACATATCTGATAAACCATTTGGTTGATGTATAAAAGAATTTTAAATTGACAACATACAGTATATACATGAATAAATATACACACATGAATAAATATACACAAATCCAGAAACACAAAATAGAAACACAGCAGTACGTACCACTGCTCAAAACAGTCAGAGGCCAACCCAGTCTATGATTTAAGACACATAAACGCACAAGGTAGAACACAAAAAGGAGGAGGGGGGTTAAAGAAACACCCCACTCGATCCTTCACATACTGTCAGCTGGCATGTCGGGTATGGGAGACCGGCTAGGTTTCCCGTGATTTCCCAACATCCAGCTGGTCTTTCGCGGCAATGAGGCACCTAGGTTCTGTGTTTCCAGGAATGAGATGGAGCATTTCCGGTGTAAGCGTGGAATTGTTACTAAGCTTGGGCCGCAGGATTAGAACGTTCGGACAGGCGTGGTGAATTTCTTCGTGTGGGGTTCTGAGCCCCTTACGTGGAAGGCATGTAGGGCATTGCATAACACAGGTCCAACATGCAATTCATGTAAACAGCATGGAATAAATGTAACAAGCCAGTAAGAGTTCAGTGGTCTGAGCACTACCCCAAAGGCCTTCACTTCATTGGTCAAATTCCAACAGTACCATTGACCTGGGTAATGAAACCCCTGGCTGTTCATGCCCACAGCGACCATTCAGTTTGGGGTGTGAGATTGTGGTGTGAGCTATGCGACTAGCTGTTACCCTCTAGTCTCTCTTCCTGGTCCTCGCACTTGCTTCTGCTGTGTAAGCCCCACCCCTGACAGGAACCCATTTCTATGTTTTTCCTATTGCTCCGTCCCCTCTCCCTGTGAGTATGATACTCCCTTGCCCCCAGCATGCCTTTGTTTTTTTTTAATGTCATGACTCAGTGACGCATAGTTCAGCATTTGGGTTGCTAGTTCTGGAAAAGACCCGGGGCTACGCTGATGTCGGGACCCGGGACTAGCTAGCCTTTTGGTTGTAGCTCCTGAGATTCTATCCGGGGCTACAACCAAAAGATCAGGGGCTACAGCCCCCTTAACCCCCTTCCCCCTAGCAACGTCTATACATAGTTGCAAACATGGTCCATTCCAATCCGTAGGTGCTTATCCACTCCTGGGTTTTTCTTTGCATTCTGGCACTTGTAGTGCGAGTTTCAAATGGCAAAAGTGGAACTCCAAGTCCCAGAATGCAACGAAAAAAAGGACTCGATGAGCACCTACAGACTGGAATGGATCATGTTGGCAACTATGCTGCCGTGACTCTGGTAGGTAGCTGATCTAATTACCCCTACAATATCCTCTCGCACCTGGGCTTAGAAGGGCACCGTTCCAGGACTCAACGAATGACATGCTGCAGCTAGGCTGGCAGTGCACATATAGAGTGAGGCGAGCTCCCGGGCTCCTTCTGGGCATGGAGCCACAGTTCATTAGGAGAGGGAAACAGACTGCTAGCACCGTCGGCCGCACCACACTCTTACGATAATCACCAGGCCTGAGGGTGAACAGGGCTTTTGCTGGGCAGAAGGGATGGGCGAGCTGAATACAAATCGAACTGCTCGGATCAGCACGGTGGACTCGGAAAGTTTATCCAGCCCAGGCCGTGGCACTGCCTCGCCTGACTGTAAGGGTAATTAAAGGGGCGAGAGGATGGTCCATGCCTGTAATCGAGGAGGCAAAGCCTGAGCAGGACAACCATCTTGAATAGGTGCGAGATGTCCAGTAGGATGTCAGCGTGCATTTGATCAGTGAGAAAAATATGTATATATCCCCACAGTCCAGCTGTTCGCTCCAGTCCCAGCACTCCTCCGGGATCAGCGAATGGCAGTGAAGCCGTGCCTTTCAAACAGATCCATTATACGAACTTGGCCCATGTAAGGAAAGGCTTGTTATCAGCAGTGAAGACCGACACAAATGAGAGGGTGTTTAATGAATTTTAAAGGACTGGTTGAAACCTAAATCTAAGGATGGGAGCAAGTTACAACCATCAAAAAATAATAACGCAGTCCTAGTCGTGTCTGTCAAAATAAAAGGGCCTATGCTAATAAACCTATTGCCAATCCTTATTTCTAAATACAAAATGGTGCGGGACAGAAGTGTATGCAAAAAAATGAAAAGTGTTCAAGAAACAATATGTCAGGACAGGTGAGCAGTTGGCCTCCCTGACCCAAACTTTCATCACGGGACAAGACAGCATGCTCGAGCCTAGTTTCCACTCGGACTTCCTCGGCACAAGGACACAGTTCAATGGTTCAGCTGGTTTCACACCACACTGGCAAAGTCTTTACAAAGCAAAAAAAGGATTCTAATAAATAAAAATAAAAAATGGTCTCTTCTCAAAACACAGGCTTCCTCCGTCTTGAAACAAAGTTCACTTTCCTTGCCAGTCACATACTTCCTTTGTCAAAATACAGGCTTCCTCCACCTTGAAACAGAAGTTCACTTTACTTATCAAAACACACAGTATTACCTTCTTTCCCAGTGACTGCTGGTACTTGAAGTTCCTTTTCGTTATTCGTGCAGTTCAATATCTCAGTATTAGGACCTTCTGTACGATAGTCTCTTTGCCATTCATAGTCTCTTACTGCAGAGAGTCTGATGCAGCAAACAAAAAAGTTCCTTTCCTTTGTCTAGATTCTCACATTCATAAGTTCATGATTGGTGTCCCTCCTTCAGGCTTTGACCTCGGTTCCCCCTCGTCTGGGCTGAGACCCCTTTTCGATAACTTTCACAATTTAGTCTCCCTCATCCAGGTTTGGACCATGGATCCCTCTCTTCCGGGCTCAGATCACTTCTGGTACCAGAATCAAAGACTTTTGACTATGCGCAGGATTTTTTTGCTTGGCCCGTCACAGGACCACTTTGATTTACAATTCTTTACAATTCTTTACCTTTCACTTCTGCCACTTCTCAGCTGGATACGTTACAGTAGCCTTCAATTGGGCACACACACAGTGCTGCACCACTCTGTCTCACAGCTTTGCTCTTTTGGACTACAAGTCCCAGAATGCACATTTGAGGTGTTGTTCCTACTTCGCCAGTTACAGGCACTTTTGGGATTAACACAAAGTTCTTGACATAGCAGGTTATCCCAACTTAGCTTCCCTACAGTCACACGGTCTCTATCCTCTACCATCAGTGATGAGGTGTTAGCGGGTCCCCAATGGGGATTCACTTGAGGTTGGGGTCCCAGCACCTCCCCCTCAACTATCTGGGTTTCTGGAACTCACCCAAGGAGCAAGTACTGATTTAAACACTACCAGAAAAGTTTAGCTGGAGTTTTGGGTCCCTGGGGCGCTGCTTCCTTGCCACACTGTAGCCCCCTTTGTACTCACAGGCCTCAGTGTGTAGGTAGGTAGTCAGGCAGTCAGGCAGTCAGGCAGTCAGGCAGTCAGGCAGTCAGGCAGTCAGGCAGTCAGGCAGTCAGGCAGATACCCCCCCTCCCTTGTTCTGGCTTCTCAAGGTTCTCCCAGCTGCTGACTTCTCCTTCTGGTCTTCACTGTTCCGTCAGCATCCCCTGCTCGCTCAAAATGCTGTTTCTGGCTGCTGCTTTTATACTCCCAGCTAGAGTTAATTGGAGTAAGGTGTGAGTAGTTGTCCCTCCCTGCCTGACTCTGCCTGACTTCATTATCGGGACAACATGGAGACATCCCATAGGAATCCATTCCAAATGGATTCCTATGTGTAATCCTCATGACTCCCATCTGCCTCCTCTTCATCCCAGTAGTTGGACTTCTAGAATGGAAGTAGGGATTGTGGGAGTTTTACGTTTTTCCGGAGATCATAGAAAAACCATGTAGGTTTTCGTTAAGGATGGCAGGGGTAAATGTTTTGTGATGGGTGAATGGATTTTCTATTGGGTTTTAATTTCCCTGGTTGTTTTCTCTTTTTTCATATAGAAAGGTAAAGGGGTATGATGGGACTCTGCTGACAATATCCCATGACAACGGAGAGGTTGTCAGGTAGGGATGTATCGGAACCAGAGGAATAACCGCCCGAGGGCGTGTCTCCCATACTCCACAATGACCCCCTCCCCAGGTGATCCTCCCTCGCTCGTCAGCACCCAGGGTTGGGATCCAAGAGTAATGGCCCTTCCCTGGCCACCTGAACAAAGGATCTCCGGAAATAGCCTGGGACAAATGCCTCAGGTTTCTCACACCCATCTCTCTCGCCCTTCCAGACACGTTAGAAGCAATGCTCCAAGGCTGAGTTGGGGCGGCCCTAATTTTGTGTCCATACCAGTTTTCTTCAGTAGCTGAGACCAATACTTCACCAAGGAGCCTTCAATGGGATGCAGAGCAATGTGGCACAGGAGGCGGGACCCCAGCAGGGCCACAGCTTCCTGCGGTACGAAGGGCTGTAGAACTGGCAGCAGGGTTTTACGCCAGCTGTCTAGCTCGTTCGGGTTCAGCCATCGCTTGATCCAGCAGGTTTATGTCGCCAAAAGGTATGACTACCACGAGGGAGCGCCAACATCCATCTTGCTTAGAAGCATACAACCACTCAGATTTAAATTTAGTTCTCTTATGTCACCAGATGAATTTCCCAATGTGCCTATCAAGTTCACGTCTCAAATTCGGGAGTATAGGGGAGGGGAGCATTTGTGCCAAATATACCAATTTGGGGAGGGTATTCATTTTTACTGTGTTAATCCTACCCTGCTGCGACAGGGGCAGGGTGTTCCACTTGAGCAAGTCCGACTGAATCTTTGAGATCAATGTGGGATAGTTATCCTGAACTATGGTGTCCACTGAGGATCCTACGTAAATTCCCAGATATTTGATGGTGATCATGTGTAATCTAAACAGGGCTACCCCCCACAGGGTCCCAGGGGATGTCAATGCGTAGCAGCATCACTTCTGACCTGTCATAATTGACTTTATATCCTAATCGCGCCAACGTCCTGCAAGATGGACTGGATCCGGTGGAAGCTGATCTGCCATTTGGCTAAAAGGACGTCATCTGCATATAAGGTTACGGAGTTTTCGATCCCTGCTCGACGATACCCTCTAGATCCATGTCCCATCGGATCCTGGCTGCCATCGGTTCAATGGCCAAGGCATATAGGAGTGTGCCTGAGTATAAACGAAAAGAAGCAGGTTAAGATACAGGACCGTAATCATCTCCAGGAAGTATCCTTCTACACTGCAGACATAAAGTAACAATTTACCTTATCGAAAAACCTTCTCAGCATCAAGGGATAGAATAATATCATCCTGATCAGCCTCTGCAGCCACCACATTTAAGAGCCGGCTCAGATTATCGCAAGAATGCCACCTCCGGATGAATTCCGTCTGATCCGGGTGGACCAGCCTGGGAAGGATAGGGTCTAGTCATCATTCAAAGTATTTGGCCAGAATATTTGCTTTAGTATTGATGAGAGATATTCGTATATATATGTACATTCAGTAGGATCCTTGACGGGTTTAGGGAACACAATAATGTTAGCCACTAGCTGGAAATTGGGTAGGGACCCCACATCCCTCCCTTCATTAAAGACATTGGCAAACTTCACAGGCCAGTTTACCTGCCAATACCTTATAAAGATCGATCAGGAGGCCATCAAGGCCTGTGGCCTTACCTCCAGCCAATCTCACAATTGCAGTCGCAACCTCCCCCTCCTCAATTGGGGCACCCAGTAGGCAAGTAAGTCCTCCTCTGACACTGTGGGTAGGCTAAGCCCCTTTAGAAAGTCCAGAATTAGACTGGCTGTGGGAGTGGATGGTTCGGCGTAGAGCTGGCGATAAAATTCAACAAAGCGATCATTAATCACTTTAGTGTCTGAAAGCAGAGTGCCATGTGCCATACCCAGTTTTGACAGCATCAATAAACTGTGCCCGATGTCACCCCTTCAAGAGAACAGCCATCAGTCTCAGAGGGTGGTTATTATTTTCAAAGAAGTATTGGGTGCCTTTGGAGAAAAACTTCTGGGCTCTCCGTGTGGTGCAACCTTTGAATTCCCTCCGACAGTGTTTCATTTTATCCCGTAGAGCCCAATCATAGGTAGCCTTATGCGCTCGCTTCAGCCCCTGGAGGTCTGCTTGGAGCTGTTGTTTGTGCTGCCTCCACCCTTCAACTTGAAGAACCATTTCACAATGCCTTGCCCCCTTAGTGAGGCCTTGAAGGCGTCCTGACATCTCACTGCTGTAAAGCCCTCAGTTAAATTTTCGGCCCAAAATCCAATCTATGTGTTGCCCCAAATGTTCCACAAAATCTGAACAGTGCAGTGCTGTGAGACAGGGTCCGAAGCTGCATCGTCGGGAGCGATATCTGCATGACTATTGGGCCATGATCCAATATAGTGATGGGTCGGCTTTTTGCTGTGGATGCAACTCCCTCCACACATCCTGCAATCGGAGCTCATCCATCAAGAGCAGAAGAGCCTCAGTTTTTCTAGGAAGCAGACCATGGGTGGAGGAGGGAGGCTGCCTGCCCAAACTAAGTGATAACGCAACATTGAGATCCCCCCCAATAAACTAAGTGGGCCAATGTCAGGGGCGCTCTGTGTGAGAACATTTGGGAAAAAGCCAGCATTGCTATTAGTCGGACCAAAGACATTTAAGAGAGTAAGACAATGTTGAAAAAGCATCCCTTTCATTAGGACAAAGCGCCCACCTGGATCAGCCAAAGTAATCAACATGGGCGAAGGGTAGGCATTTGTGAATAAGGAGAGACAACCTTCTTTTGTGGCTGAATGGAGCATGAAAGACCTGCCCAACCGACACCCAAACTAACTTGTCCAATTCACCCCCATCAAAATAGGTCTCCTGGAGGAAGACAATATCCCCTCCTCATCCCGCATCAGGTCCAGCATCCTAAAACGCTTAATCGAGTCACCCAAGTCTTGAATACTCAGGGTGATAAGCCAAATAGTAGTCATGTCTGTCAGCTAACCCAACACAAGCAAACTCCATCTATGTGAGTTTGCCGATAGAGCCACACATAGACCCCTAACATCTGATCATTAACCCCCTCTCCATTGTACTACCCAGTAGCGAGCAAAACAAACCTCTATCCCGCCCCCCATCACATTAATTTTCACCTCCATGGCCCATCCAGAGCGCCACATATCCGTTCCTAGTCTGTCCTCCACAACAGAAAAATAAAGAGCAGGAAAAACATTCAAACATTGAGCCCCAAAATGGGAAGCCCAATAAGAAAGAGATAGAACCAATGCGGAACAAGTAGACGACAATTCACAAATCTCCTTCATGTTTTGCAAGTAACAATGACCAAAAATTGGATCAAAACAGTCGCAACATTAGGGGGGCAAGATGAGCCACTACGCAGGAATACAAATATCGGTTTCTGTCCTAGCTCACATATGGCAAAAGCAAATGAGATTCGGCAAACCTCATATGCACACAACTGATTGTTGCACCATTAGCTCTGTCCTTTGGTGGAGACCAATTACTGCACAAAGTAAAGGTGAAGGCGACAGCCTCTTCATGTCAGTGATTTGTCCAGTCTCTCCTCCCCCGCTGGTCGCACGGGTGCCTTAGGTCATCTGGCCTTTTTCATTTGCCACCATAAACTCACCTCAGGCGGGTGATGCCCAGAATTCCCTTCCTTAGCAGTGAAGGCTTGCAAGTCCAGGCTAGGGATAAAGTTTGGGCCAAGGATATCATGGCAGACCAAAAGCTGCCAGGCCTCCATAGCAGTGTCAAACAAGTGCCATTTGCCGCCAAGCTGAAAGTACCAAAAAGCTGGGAATTTCAGATACTAGCAATGCGAGGACCCTTTGAGCGCCTCAAAAATTGGATTGAACTCCCTGCATCGCTTGGACACCTCCACAGAGAATTGAAGAGATGTATCTGTGTGCTGTCCACCTTAATAGAATCATGTTATGCCTTCGGCACAGATATTGTATGCTGGAAGTTTAAGAAGCGTTCAATGATGACGCAGAGGTGAGCACTCCTTGGCTGGTTTCGGGATTGGTGCTCTATGGGCAGGTTCGATGAGGAACTCCCTAGGGTTCCCAAGATGGAGTGCCTACAGCCATAGAGAGCAGAGGAAGCCATCAAGATGGCTGCGCTCCGCGCCCTCAGGTAAACCAACCAGTCAAACATTGTTGCTGCGTTACCAATTTTCTTGATCATCCAGTTTTGCCCTAGCCGTTGAATCTCCTTGACAGCTGCATCCAAGACCAGGGTCATATCTCGTTGGTCGTCTTCCACTGCACTGATCCTCTATTCATTATCAGTGGTCCACTGGGCATGAGCATTAAGACGGCTGTTTATGTCTAAGTTCTTTCGCCACATCTTACACAGCTAAATTCGTCTCCTGCATGCGCTGGTTCAAGGTCTTCATCTCATCTAAAATTGCCTGAAATTGTGCCGCCGTATCCATGTTGCCCTTGCCTGCAGCATTTTGCACGTCTTGTGCAGAACTACCAGACCTCGTACCAACTTGCCGTCCCTTTGGACTGGTGGTGCGGCACAGTGGCTGCTGTGTGGACATATCCTGCCTGCCGAAAAGAGAGTCTATGGGTAAGCTTTTACTGTGGGTAGTCCACATGCACCCAGCTTCAGGGAGAGCCCAGCACACTCACTGGAGGTTCACATGAAGAAAGGGGGTGCTTCCCTAGCTATGATCTTTTTCGGGCAGGGAGGTTGGCCAATCTGGTTAGTAGGCAGTGCTTGAATCTTGTGGCCTCACTGAGTAAAATGGCTGCAGATTAGGTTTCGCATCCAAAGCTGACACTCAGTCAAAATAAACATCATTCATGTCCTTTAATGCTCGGTGACACTAGCACATGGATACAGCACTCCCCTGGTATTCTTTACATATAACATGGTGACCATGCCTCTGACCTGCAGGGCTCCAGCAGCACTTGAGTGGCAGGTTCACTACTGTCAATGCATACGTGTAGTGCAATCTTCACCGGGGGGTCAGGGACGCCCAGTGCCCCAGATCCAATCCTCTAGCATGACAATGGCAGGTCGTGATCCTTTACCACCTTCTACAGCGGTTCCGGCAGGGACGTCATGCGTTTCCACAAAGGCCACACTGCACGGCTTCAATTTGGCATGTTGCACCGGGTTCGCCGACACGTTGCAACACAGCATGCTTGGAACCCGTTGTCTCTGCCAGCACCTACTGCCATCCGCTGGGATCCGCCATCGTTCCCAGGCGGTCCTTTCCCCACGGTCAGCTGTGCCAGGGTTGTGCATGTTCTCCCCTGCAGTACCACTCTCTGCAGTGTTGCGCCGGTTCTGGCGCCTCACATCCAGTGGCTGTGTGTCCGCCAGCCATGTCAGGCCTCCCACGGAAGGCTGTGGTGTTCGTATGGATTACGGGCACCTTTTAAGTTCTCGGTTGGCGAAAAGCATGCTGCCGGTAATCGGGAGCAGGATGCCTCCCATTACAGCTTCTAGGCGATCCGAGAGCCAGCCATAACAGCAGTTTCTTGGCTCTAACAACCCAGAGCTTCACAGGAAGGTAGCCATTATGCTCGGGCTCTCAAGTGTCCCCGCCTCCTCAAAATGTGGAAAGAGCAACCAGGCTGCAGAATATGGTCAGGACTTGAATGGGTTTGCAGCAGGCAACAATAAGGTTTTGTTTGCAGATCAAGGGCCACATGACGTCCTATGTGGTCTAGGTGTTCTGGACCAGATTGCACACGATAACTCCACTCTCACATCTACACAGACACTGGGTATTTATTTATTTATTGGATATTTGTAATGCGCCTATACAACAAATTGTATTTCAAGGCGGGTAGTGGAGTCACGGGAACCTGAAGGGAGGTGGATCCCGGTTACGAGAGAGCTGAAGATGCAGTTGCAATGGTGACTGCTGATGGAGAATTTACTGAAGGGGGTTTTGCTAACACATCCCTAGCCAGTCATAGTTACCAAAATGCCAGCAAGCTTTGGTGGGGGAGCTATGGTGGAAATTCTCACATATAAAGAGAAATTAGAAGTTCAGGAGGTAGCACCCTCCTTCAACTGGAGAGTCGGCAGCTGCAGGCAGGCAGAGCCCTGCAGGTGTTTACTTCGGTCCTGCAGAGGGAGGCAGCATTGATTCAGGCAGAGAAATACCTCTGCCCTGGCATATATGACCATGCAGGGGGGGACTCGGGCCGGGGAACTGGAGAAGTTAGCAAGCTCCCTAAGCGAATAAACCGAGGCAAACCTGCTGTAAGTGAAAGTGGTCCATATCAGGGGAAAGAGAATATGATTATGGACATTTGCAGCAGAGTTTCCCCAACAGTCACATGGTTGTTCATTCAGGGGACCTTGCAGTTGATTTGTCGACGGGACCTTGCAGTTGATTTGTCGACTTGTTTGCACCTTTTTATCAATGCAAAAGTGCTGAGGTTCTGCCCCAGTTTCCCATGCACGTGGGCATGGGGAATAGATGCCATGAGCATTCCGTGGTCTGAGAGGCTTCTGTATGCTTTTTGCGCGCTGCCACTGATCCTGAGGGCTGTGTTCAAGATTCAATAGCATTTGTCATTCTCCTGGTTTCATGCTGTCCAAGAGGCTGTGGTTTCTCTGGTGATGGAGCGGGCGATAGCTCCAGTACTTCTGCTTAGTTCCTCAACGTGACCCCTAATTTGGAACTCAGGGTAGTTGGTGTCCAAAAATCCGCTACGGGGCCTGGAGTCTGAAAGGGGGGAGTTGCAGAAGTCTGACCCCTCAGTTAGCACATACAGTTCAGAGTGCGAGGAAACAAGCTACCCTAAAGGTGTGTGACAAACATTGGGGACATTTCTATAAATGGTGTGAAAGGAGTGGGTTGCAGGCTCTGCAATGTCTGACCTTCGAAATAATGCAGTTTCTGAATGATGGCTTTGAGATGGGGCTTTCATTTTTGTATTTATTTATTTGCATTTTTAAAGCGCACAGCAGCCCAAAGGCATCGTGGTGCTGTTACAGGAAAGAGTCTGTTACAGTGATAAGAAAAGCATCAATCAAATCTGGTTACAGTGCAGAGAAATCACATGCATGAAAAGGAGTTGCAGGTAGGACGTGTGGCAGGGCATTCCAAAGTTTAGGAGCAATGTAGGGGAAGCCTATACCTCCTCCTTTAGCCCTTTTTACTAGGGGTATGCTAAGCTGGTTAGAGTGGTCTGTCCTTCTGGGGCATGTGGAGGTCTCTCGAATAATGGTTTCGGAGAGGTAGAAGGGGGCAGAAAGGTTGAGGCATTTGTGGGTTAAGGTAAGAGTTTTGAAGGTTATTCTTTCCTTAACCGGAAGCCAGTGAGTCTCTCCCCTGGCTTGGGTAATGTTGTCTCTCTTGAGGATGTTGAGGGCCGCTCTAAGCGCGTTATTTTGTACTGTCTGGAGCCTGTTTAGGTTTTTTGCAGAGGTGCCTGCTAGTAGAGCGTTACAATAATCAAGCTTTGCGCCAATGGTGACTCGAGCGATGGATAGGAAGTTTTGGTTAGTGAGGAAAGGTTTAACCGCATTTATACTTTTGGTGGTGTGAGCAGAGGCAGAGGCAATGGCACTGACCTGTTTGGCCATGGATAAGGTGGCATCTAGGAATACACCTAGGGT
The DNA here is from genome assembly GCF_040938575.1 of Ambystoma mexicanum. Classification (NCBI taxonomy): domain Eukaryota; kingdom Metazoa; phylum Chordata; class Amphibia; order Caudata; family Ambystomatidae; genus Ambystoma; species Ambystoma mexicanum. The sequence continues at coordinate 728,674,058 of NC_090925.1, forward strand.
CTTTACAGATCGGGAGACAGGGATGGTAGTGTTTTCAATGATGAAGTTGTCATATTTGGGTTTCATTTTGTTCAGAGTTACTTTATGGCCTGTGATAATGATCTTGGTTTTGTCTCCATTGAGACATAAACCGTTGGTGGCCATCCTTGCCTGGATGGTGGAGTAGGTTTGGAGAAGGGCTGTCAAGTCATGGTCGTAGGACCCTATAAGCGGGAGGAGGACTTGAGTGTTGTCGGCATAGTTTGTGTAAGCTATGCCGAGGGAGTCAAGCTTGTTAAACAGGGGTTTGGTAAACAAGTTATAGAGAGTGGGGGCAGTGCATGATCCCTGCGGCACACCGCAGTGGATGGTGGTGGGGGCAGCGTTGGCTATGTCTGAAAAGACTTTAATTGCTCTACCTTCCAAGAATGAGGTAATCCATGAGGTGGCCTGGGTGGAGATGTGGGCAGCGTTGCTGAGGTGGGAGGTGACAGTTTTGTGATCTAGGAGGTCGAATGCAGCAGATAGGTCCAGTAGAAGTAGGAGGGCTGGTTTGCCTGTGTCCATTATTTTGGTGATTTGGTTCTTTAAGTCCAGGAGTGCAGTTTCCGTGCCATGGCCTTTACAAAATCCGGATTGCCTCTTGCCTAAAATGGAGTGGGTTTCAAGGAAGTGCTGGATTTGATTATCGGCTGCCTTGTCAAGGAGTTTGAAGAGGAAAGGGACGGTCATGATGGGACGATAGTTGTTGGGGGATGAGGGGTCTAGGGATGGTTTTTTGAGGAGGGCACAGTCTCAAGCTTCTTTGTGGCTGGTTGGGACGATGCCTGAGGAGAATGATGCATTAATGAAAGCTGTGATAAGTGGGGCCAGGGAGTCAATGCTATCTTTATTGATGTTAGGTGGGCATATATCACCTTTGCATGTGGATGGTTTGATGTGTTGTATAAGCGCAGTGATTTCGGTTTCAGAGACCTCTCTGAATGTGAAGGGGGGGCTTTTGATTAGAGGGGTAGGTGAGTGTGGGGGTCTGATTTAGGTAGGTGGGTTCGCTAGGTTAGAATTTTAGCTTGGAGGAGGGAGATTTTATCTAGGAGTGCTTCTTGTGTACTGTTGCACCAGGCTTGGTCTTTGGTTATCTCATCGGGGCTTGTCAGTGTGGAGGTGAGATCCTTGAAGATGGAGAATAGTTCCTTTGATTTGGAGTTGGCTTTGGAGGTGCGAGAGTTGATGTTATTGGATTTGGCAGTGAAGATTGTTTTTTTGTATACTGATGAAATATTTTTAAAAGCGTCTCTAGTGGTTTCACAGGGGTTGGATTGCCAGTTGGAGAGGGCAATCCGTTTGTTGGCGCGGAGGGCCAGGAGCTGGTGCTCATGGACTTTTTCTCTTTTTTTGCCTCAATTGGGGCAATGGTGTTGATGGCTTTCGTGACGTGCTGGAGAAAATGTCAGCCAGGACCTTGGGGGTTTGAATTCCTTGATGTCTCGCAAGGGACGAAGATTGTTGGCTGTGAGTTTTTTAGAACTTCTGACCATGGCAGGGGGCGCGTAAGTGAGAGTTTTAGTTGTAGTTTTGGTGGGGATAGAGAATTGGATGCAGTTGTGATCTGTCCATGGGTAAGCAAGTTTCGATGTTATGGTGGCGGAACAGTTGTGCTCAGCCACCCAATCTAAGGTGTAGCTTTTGGAGTGGGTGGGGTCGGTGACTTTTTGTGTGAAGCCTAGGTCTTTAAGGTCTTTAGCCGGGGCTGAGGCAGCTTTGTCTTTGGGGTCGGTGAACCCTAAGTTGAGGTCGCCGAGCAGAATGGTTTTGGTGGAGATTTTCAGTTTCTTGCTTAAGGCATGGAGGAGGTGACCTTGGAAGTCAGGAGGTGTTCCAGGTGGTCTGTAGATAACATGTATGTTTAAGGTGTCATTGGCTGATGTGGGGAGTTTGACAGAGAGGAGGTCTGTATTACCTTCCCAGGTGTGGTTGCAGAGTCTGACAGGAAGTTTGTTTCTGTGGATGAGGGCAACACCCCCTCCTGTGGCGTGTTTTCTATCCTGGCGAAGGATGGAGTAGCCTTGAGGAAGGGTGAATGTGATTGCAGAACTTGTTCAGCCAGGTTTCTGTAATGGCCAATAGGTTTAGGTCAGATGTGATGATAAGGTTGTTAATTTTGAGCGCATGAGCTGGGAGAGAATGGGCATTGATAAGTGCACATGTGAGTGCAGCAGTGGGTTTGGTCTTGATGGGGGAGAGTGAGTGGAGGTGGGAGGTAATGTGGGCTGATGAGGGTGTGAGTGTGGTCGTGCTTGAGTTGCTGGTGGGCACGGTTGTGGGGGACCGCAGGGGTGATGTGATAGCGCGGAGGTGTGAGGTAAAGAATGAGCTAGCTGGGTTACGCCTGGCAAGTAAGGTAGGGGACGAGTAGTTGGCTTTGGTGCAGTAGCCCAATGAGGGGTTTCTAATGTGGATAGGTATAGGGTTGGCATTTTCAATCTCACAAGCACAATGGACAGCCATCTGTGTGGTGAGTGAGCCAATGGAGGTGAAATATGAGAATTTCAAGCTAGTCAATAAATTATGGAAGGGATTTATGAATTCTAGGCCAGGTCAGGTGTTGTGTTTACCTCAATGAGACTTGCCATTGGTGTTTAAGGCTTTTCAAATAGCTCAGTTTGTGCCCATAAGCAAGACTGGATTGAGATACTCAATGTTGGAGTGTTCTTGGTGGCCTTCACATCGGCTAGGTCGGGGAAGATTTGAGTGCTTTTGTGCAAACCACCAGAATTAGGGATGCAGGCGGCTTTGCTGTTTTTGATCTGTCACCCTGCTTTCAGGCCAAATGTAGTGTCAAAATCTCACATGTCACAGGCGGGGAGGAGACAATGCTTTCTTCCAGAACACAACATCCCTCGAGGAGGCTTGATGGCATAACCTAGATGTGAGGCGTATACCGGGGGAGTTAGACAGAAAGGAATGCTACGATCCCTACCCTAAGTCGTTGAAGCCCCAATCGAGCTGGCCTACGGCTCCTGGGGGGTCCACCACCATGGATAATCCAGGAAAGATCCACAATGGGAAGATCAGCTTTGTGGGCAGAGGCCCTGTATGTATCCATGCAGGACATTTACATGATTACGGCGCCAATGCTACGGAGCAGGTCGTGCTCCCGGCACTCCTCCTAATTAGGGACCAAAGACTGCCGACACAGGACTGCAGAGCAGCACAGGCCGCCCCTGTCCTGAATTGCTTACCTCTTGTGTTTCATGGACATTTAAGGAACCCTTTTCAGTAATTAACTGCTGATTGTTGCCACAGCAAAGAAAATTGTTTAATCCAGCTGGCTGATCCCCTTTTATTATATTGCATATTTGGCGACAAGGATCGGATTGGAACCCGCATATCATCATGCAAGGAGCAACACTGCCCCCACCATTTCTGCAAACACCAGGTATGCCTGAAATTCCATGGGCACAATGGCATCCCCTGTTCACAACTTACCTGGAAGCACCAGGAAGTGCGGGATACACAGCAGCAAGAAGCAGAGCTATGTTATTAAATGTGCTTGGGGTGGAAGGTCAAAGAGTGTTTGCAGGCCTTACGCCCAAAGCAGGGGTGGATGAGAACAATGATGCATACAAAGAGGCTGTCAGAAGAATTATTAAGTGCTTTGCCAGCAAAGAAAATGTGGTGCTGCACAGGATACGTTTCTACAATCGCAAACATGAAGCATCAGAACCGGTAGACGACTAAATTACAAAGCTGCGCGAACTAGCCGCACTGTGCAACTTTGCCAATAACGTAGAAAGATTGATATGTGACATGTTGACAGTCCACACCAACAGCAGAAAAGTGCAGGACCATTTTATTTTTGAGAAGGAATCCAACTCGAAAAGGCCATAGAGATTGCGAGAGCAGTGGAAGAAACACTGCAGGCGACAGAAAGAGAATACAGGAAGCTCCGGCACAGTAGAGGTCCAATCGATCACCTTTAGGAATAAGAAGGAGAAACAAGTGACTGACGCAAGAGAGGGGGAGTGGTGAAGGAACAAACCGCTGAAGTGTCACAGATGCACCAGCACCAAACACTTAACTAATGATAGAGAATGTCCAGCAAGAGACAAGGAATGCTCTGTGTGCAAAAAAATGTGACACTTTTCACTGGTATGCAGGTGGAGTAATAGGAAAGTTAGGCACATTAATGCGGAACACAACCCGGAGGGGAATCCTCATCTGAAGGAGAAGGGAGACCCACAGTGTTAATGGTAAACAGCTCACGAGTCAGGAGGGAAAAGCCCCACTGTGCAATCAGAGAGAACGGCATGGAGACGAGAGTTATGGCTGATTCAGGCTCTGATCTGACCATACTGCCCCTACGTACATACAAACGAAATGATGGGCACCGATACGGTTGAAGTTCTCAGCAGACACCATCAACCCACAGTATTTGGAGGTGCATCAGCAGACCTACTAGGGTATATCAAAGGAACGGTGGAGTTCAAGGGGAGAGAGACCACCACAAGAATATACTTCACACAAGAAGGCCCAGCAGTCCTAGGAAGGGATGATTAAGCCAAGCTCAAGATCTAATTAGATCCCAGCACGGAAGATAAAGTGTTGACAGTCAATACAGGAGGAGTGCCGGTAGTTAAAGAAGACTTTGCCAAACTGTTTTTGGAAGGACCAGGGAAAATCAAGAACTTTGTATACAAGATAATGCTCACGGCAAATCAGTCCCTGTTAAGCATAAAGTACGGCAGGTGCCAGTGACAGCCAGGGACATACTCAGAACCAAGCTCAACAAAATGGTGAAAGAGGGCACCATTGAGGAGGTAGAAGCCTCAAAGTGGCTGAGCCCCATTGTCCTTATCAAGAAACAAAACTCACAGGGTGTGCATAGACCTCTGCATCCCTAACTTGGAAGTCATCGCAGATAGCTACCCCCTCTCCAGCATAAATGAACTCATCCTCAAGATGAAGGAAGCCAGAGTATTCTCCAAGATGCATATGAGGGATGCATATCATCAGAATCATCTTCACAAAGAATCCAAGCCACTCACAGTGTTTATTACCACATTTGGCACGTATCAGTTCACTAAGATGCACTTCGGTTTGTCGTCAGCAGCTTGGCATTTCAGTGCATGATGGACTTACTACTGCGTGACATAAGAAACGCGTCCTACTTCCAGGACGATATATTGGTCTATGCCATGGATGAACACACGCATGATGCCACTCTCACCAAATTACAAGATGCCGGAGTCAAGTTGAGAAACTAAAAAAGTGTGTGCTAAGGACAAAAGAAGTTGAATATTTGGGGTACAAGATATCTTCCTGGGGTATAAGCCCCAAACAAAACCAGGTGCAAGCCATTGTCAAGGCTCTGGAGCCAGCCACAAGGAAGAAGTGAGGTTGTTTCTGGGATTTGCAGAATATTACACCAAGTTCATTCCCAATTTTTCCAGAAATCACAACGCCGCTGAGAAACCTACTAAAAGAAGGTGCAGAGTTCACATGCCTAGAGGCCCAGAAGGAGGCTGTAGAGAATATAAAAAGATGGATTGTGGAAGCACCGTGCCTACAACCATTCAATCCAGTGTGGGATACAGTCATCACCACGTATGCCAGTGCGTGTTGGTTAGGTGCCGTACTCACCCAGAAGAAAGGGGATACTGAACACATAGTGGCATTTGCCTCTAAAGGCCTGTCCACGGCTCAGAAGAATTATCCCACAGTGGGGAAAGAGATGTTAGGCTGTGCATGGGCTGTTGAGCAGTTCAGGACTTATGTATGGGGCACCAAGTTAAAACTAGTCACTGACCATATGTCCCTCATTCATATGCTCAGTCCAAGTGGGACAAAGTCGTGAACACCCCGGTTGGCACGCATTGCGGCCAAACTTCAGGAATACACATTTGAAATAACCCACATAGACGGGTGAAGAAATGCCTTTGCGGACTGCATGTCGAGGTTGCCTGGAAACAAAGAGAAAGCCACCACATTTCTGCAAGATGAATGCATTGTAGCATCTATCCAAGACCTCAGGGGTCCAGAATTCCTAGAGTTGAATGAAGGACACTGGAATGAGGAGGTTAGTAAATACCCCACCATAGTGAGAGTGGGTTAGGAACGGATGGCCAGAATAAAGAGCCATACCTGAAGGCATGAGGCCATATTGGAAAGTGGCGGAAGACATTTCAGAGGTGGAAGGATTGCTCATTAAGGGAGATCAAGTAATACCGCCAGTGGGAATGAGAAGAGTTATCCTGTGCAGGGCCCATTCGGGGCATTTAGGAAACAATATGACACGGGGAAGGGTGAGAGCGGCGTACTGGTGGCCTGCCATGGACCAGGAAATACGCTCCATGATTGAGAGATGCCACGAGTGTCTCAACAGTGACAAACGCTTGAAGGCCAGACATGCCCCAGTGATTCCCACAGAGATCCCAGAAGCGGTGTAGCAGAAAGTGGGGTTGGATTTCTTAGGACCATTGGAGGCAGTGGCTCCCGAGCATCGATATGGCATAGTGATGGCAGACTACCTGGTAGACTACCTGTTGAAATGGGTAGAATCAGAATATGTCTCCAACATTACAACAGCTACTGTCATAGAAGTCCTCACATCCATTTTTCAGAGGGAAGGCCTCCCCAAAGATTTAGTCACGGACAATGGAGAACAGCTTGTGTCACAGGAAATTGAGTCATTCCTGCACAAACACAACATAATACAGAGGAAGGATGTGCTGTAGCATCCCCAAGCAAATGGACTAGAGGAGAGGACAAATAGGTTCATCAAAAGAGCCATCCAGTTAGCAACTGCTTCCGGTATGTATCCCCTCAAAACAGTCAAGGAGGCTGTTGCTGCCCACAGATGAACCCCCAACAGCATCACCCAAGTGTCACTGTGTTATCCCCCTTCATAGGGCCGCTTCACGCACACCAAAGGAACACACAGGAGCCATTGTGTACTCCAACCTTCTCTTTATTCCTCCCTAACGTTTCTGCCCTTTCCCTTTCCTTGCTCCTCCCTTTCCTCCTGCCTCCCGCTCCCTCCCATAGTCCTGGGCTCCCCTCTTAAAGGGGCTCTGTCCCTTTTCCCACTTACAACACCTCCCCCTTGCTTTACATGAGACTTCCCGGTTAACTTTCGCTCGATGTTACGTTGGGGTCTCTTTGTGGCTCGGTGGGGCCTGCCTGGTTGCTCGTGGGTCTCTTCCACGCTCTCTCATTGCAGTGTTTCATAAGTCTTTGCTCTCTCCTTTTCCTTCCTCTCGATCGCTTCTCCTTTCATTGGTTCTTGCTCTTCAAAGTATAGCTCGTAGAGGAGGGAGTCCTTTGGCGTCATTTTGCTGTAGTTCTCTGTCATAGTTGTCACCTGCTCTCTGTCCCTTGTCGCTAGGATGGGGTCTGCGCGGTTCGTCTGTCCTCTGGCTTTGTTTTCTTCTCCCGCATCTTACTCGGGCACGTGGTCCTTCTTGTGGGTTACTCCGAATGACCTATAGTGAATGCTGATGAGTGCATGCTGTAGTGCTGTCCGGTGGCTGAGACGGCTGTGCCCTGTGGCGGGACTCGGTATCATGCGGATGGCATCAGACACTCTGCGGCCTCCTTGGGTTGGGTCGCGTCGTGACTGACCTTTTGGCTGCATTGTCTGTGCAGTCCTCCATTGGCCGCCATGGTCCTGGGGTTTGCCTAGGGGGTTTTCTTCCGCCCCTGTCTGGTACAGTTGCCTTGTACCGATGTTTCCTGTGGCTTCCGCATTCCCCCCCCCGTGCGATATCTCGAAGGGTACTGGGTGGTTGCGAGACTCATAGTTCTCCCGCAGGACGGGTGAGGTTCGTGTGCCAAGTTCAGGGTCGAGTGGGCTTGGACTGTTGCGGTTGCCTTTCCGTGAGGGCTGCGATGGCGTTGCGTTCAACTTGCCTCTCAATGGCGGCTGCCTGTGCGTCAATTCTCTCGTATGTTTTTGCCAGATTTAGTATTTTCGCTAGGGTTAGGGGCTTTATGAGAAGGTGTTTTCTGAACGTTGACGAGGTGCACCCTTCTATGATCCTTAGTCTTATAGCTTCTTCATCATTGAAGTTGGCGAAGTCGCAGTCTCCTATCTTCTGCTGGAGACGTATGACGAACTCTCCAATCGATTCGTGTGGACGCTGCCTGTGTTCGTTGAATGCAAGGCGTTCGTAGTCTTTGTTGGATCCTACTATGAGTTTGTCGTTGACTGCCTCGAGGAGACGTTGGTACGTGGTTTTGTCTGTAGCTGGGATTGTCTTGATGATGTCCTTTACCTCTTTTCCTACCAAGTTTCTAAATATGCTGAGTTTGTTTGGCGGGTCTTTGTTCCCAATTGCACCTAGAAAGTCCACAAATACTTCGACTCATTCCTCCCATCTTGTTCCTTGGTCGTGGTGCGGGATCAAGGCGAATGGGTTGGGCCTTCTCATGATGGTGGCATATGACGTGGGGCCCAAGTCTGCTAGGGCTCGCGCACTTGCGTCGGCATCTGCTTGTGCTAGGTCAGTCATGGTGGCTGGTGTTTAGTTCGGGTATGGACTCGTGGTGCACTTGCATGCGGTCTTTGGCGGCAGGTTGCTGTGTTTTGGTCCTCTGGTTTGTATGGGTGGCGTTGCTTTTACTTTCGCTGTTGCTGTTCCCATCTGGTACGGGTCTTCTCTGCTGCTGGTACGCATGAGTTTGGGCAGCTTTCCATGTCTGTCTTCTCTTTATTTCCTGTGCGTGTCCTTGTGGTGGTGTAGGCGCGGCTGGGCGCGGGTGCCACTGTGTTTTTGTGTCCCTCTTGTTGCTTCCCCCATCTCGGATTACGTTGGTCAGGGTGGCTGGGTGTTGGCAGGGTGGGTGCACTCTTGTGCTGGCTCTGGTAGTGGTGCTGCCCTCGTTATGCTAGTGCCAGATGGGACAACTGGCAATTTGGCAGGCTCCTTTGTATACCAAGAGCGTTCAATGCCAATTTGGGCGCTGTGGTCGCTTGTTTGGTGTGCCAGGATGTGGCTCTCCTTCTAAGCAGCTTCAGCTGGCTGGTTTGGTAGGGTGGGACAACTTTGAGGTTTGTGGTGGCCTTTATCAGTGGCGTTCTGGCACCGTTTGTTGTGTACCACCGTGCCTTCTTTTCACTATTTTTTTTTTAAAAAAATTTTAGTGGGTGTCACTGGTGGGAGCCGCGGGGTTAATCTTGGTGGGCCAGTATTTTGTTACTTTGAAATGCCACGTTGTGGGAGACACGGGGTTTCCCTCCTTTTTATTTGAGTGTCACTGGGTGGGAGACGCGGGTTAATTCTGGTGGGTTAGAACTTCGTTGCTTTGTAATGTCACATTGTGGGAGACACGGGGTTTCCCTCCTTTTATTTTGAGTGTCACTGGGTGGGAGACGCGGGGTTAACCTCGTTCGGTTTTACTGTGTTCCTTTCAATTGTCACGATGTGGAGACATGGGGTTCCCTTCACTTCCAGCCTCCGACCCAGCTCCTTACTTCAGGTGTTACGACCGCGGCGGTCGGGTGATTCCACTCGTCCTCTGAGGGCGGGCGGGATGGATCAGCTGGGCAGCCGGGTCTGCAGCGCGGTCACAGGCATCGCAGGCGTGGTCTTCTCACTTCCCTGGAGGCTCCACAGCTGTAGGGCTTCTTCCACAGGCGTCGCAGACGCTGTGTTCTCCTCTGTTCCTCAGAGGCTCCGCAGCAGCTGGGCTTCCTTCACGGGCACACAGGCCGCGCTCTGGATGTTGGGCGCACGGGCCCACTGGCGGTCCCCTTCAGGTCGCTGTGCTGCTGTAGGGCACACGGGCCTCTACCCCCTCGCAGGGCACACAGGCCTCTCCTGAGGTGTGGGGTGCACGGACCCTCCGGCAGGGCGCACGGGCCTCTGCCTAATTACAGGGCACACACAGGCCCACCTGAGCTACTGGGCACACGGGCCCGCTCACTCCACTCTGGGCGCACAGGCCCGCTGCAGGGCTCACGGGCCCACCTCCTACTGCCGGGCCCACGGACCCACCATGAGGGCACACATGCCTGTTTACTCTGGGCGCGCAGGCCCGCTGCAGGGCTCACAGGCCCACCTCCTATTGCCGGGCGCGCTGGCCCACCGCCGTTTCGAGCTCATGGGCTCAGTACAGGGCACACGCTCTTCTGCCGGGTCGGGTCCACCGCACCCTCCTTTTTTGCTGGGCTCCTTCATACTGCTGGGCTCACCTCTGCCATGGCACTGCTGGGGCTCGTTTCCCTTCGTCACCAGTTGTTAGCCCCCTTCATAGGGCCGCTTCACGCCCACCAAAGGACCACACAGGAGCCATTGTGTACTCCAACCTTCTCTTTATTCCTCCATAACGTTTCTGCCCTTTCCCTTTCCTTGCTCCTCCCTTTCCTCCTGCCTCCTGCTCCCTCCCATAGTCCTGGGCTCCCCTCTTAAAGGGGCTCTGTCCCTTTTCCCACTTACAACACACTTTTTCGAATGCTGAGGGGGAGGAGAGCAGCATCCACACTGGTGCCACCATGGTTGACCAGAGTAAAAGAAGATGATGAAGTAGACATGGCAGAATTAGTGTGGAGGTTGGAAAACAGCAAAGCATGCATGAAGAGATTGAGTGATCACATTCGCACATGGAACATGTGGCAATTTTTGAGAAGCATCGCACAGTGCAAAGAACCCAAGAGGAATTCACCCTTTGTAAAAGCCCCAACAGAGATGCCACAAGAGAGCGACAACTAGAAACCTCCACGAGAGACATGAGAGAAATCACGGCGGGAGAGACAGAAAGAGAGGTGTAGGAAACATCCCAAGAAGGAGTCAAGCACAGGACACTGGTGCAGGAAGGAAGATTGTCTGAGAAGAGAGCACAGAAGACTGGTGAAGTATGATTATTTTGTAATGGAATAAACTTTGCTTGGTGTGTAGGGACCTCGCGAGACGCAATTCGGCGTATTCTTGAGAGACTTCCCACGAAACTTAGCGAGAGCCGGCAAAGCGCGCTCGGAAACAGAATTAAGACACCAATGCTACAGAGCAGGTCGTGCTCCCGACGCTCCTCCTAATTAGGGTCCAAAGACTGCCACAGGACTGCAGAGCAGCACAGGAGAAACCTGTCCTGCATTACTTACCTATTCTGTTTCATATACATTTAAGGAACCCTTTTCAGTGTTAACTACTGATTGTTACCACAACAAAGTTGTTTAATCCAGCTGGCTGCTCCCCTTTTATTTTGCTACACCTGCTCTTCTTCGCAAAAGTACTTACGACTGGTTCTCAGCATCCTGATTGGTATTGGAAGAAAATGTATGCATAGTGGGTGAAGTGAAGTATTATATTACCAGGGGAGGGGCAGGGACAACAGGAAAAGAAAAGTTATTCCTGTCAGAGCAGGGTTAACCTTGTGTGACGAGGAAGAACAGGATTAAGAGTAATGAAGATTACAGGTGATTAGATCTTTATTATAAAACATGTCACATACAACAAAGGCACCTTTCACATGTACAATACTTACAGCCCATAACATATATTACACTAAACATTGCAACACCAGGTTTCTACATAGTACTTTATGTCAGGTTACTCGCGCTTCGAATCTCTGAATTAATTGCTATAAAAGATGTAAAATACAACATGTCATGTGCCATTTTGCGACAAATCGCCGTAGCATCATCAACCATAAAATAAAATGAATCCTGTAACTTATAATACATATACACATTTTGAATAGCGCATGTATAACATTCATAGGAAATCAACCATAAAACAGATGTCGCACATATTACATAATAGTGCGTTACTGGTCATGTCCGACATGAGCGCGGGGTCCCCTGGGGCTGTGGGTGGCGAGCAGCTCTGACCCAGTCACAGCCTCTCACGCCTCCAATGCTGCAGCTGTTATCAGTATCCAGGGAAACCCTTTGCTCCACTCCTTGCCGAGTCGCCCGCCCCCTCCCTGTCCGCCCACGCCCTCCCAGAGTGGCTTGGTGTCTCCCCGCCGCGCACGTGGTCTGCGCCCACGCATGCGCAGGCCGCCGGCTCTCCCCTCCCGCCGCCTCCACGCTCATCTAAACATCTCCTCTGCTTTGTGGGCGCGCTCAGTGTAGCGGGGATAAGAAACCGCACCTTCTCGCTGTCTGGCTCTCCCCTGTGTATCTTGCCCAGATACTGGGCTTCCCCGCAGCCTCCCCCTTTTCCTAGGAGGGCAGTATAGCCATCTTTCTGATGTTTTTATTCCCACAGCCCATCTATATCTTCCAGATGTTGGCTTTCCCACCGCTCTCACTGCTCTATATCTCCAGGATGATGGGGTCCCAAACGGGCCATCCATACTTCCCGAATGATGGAACCACGCAGTGCCCCTCTTTATCTCTCAGCTGATGAGAAATCCCGCAGGAACCGTCTATATTTGCCGCTGCTGGCTGCTCATGTAATTCATTATGCGCCGCACTCTGTGTGCTGTAGTCGTACAGTCTAACCAGCCATAAGGGAGGAACGCACGCTTGTAAATGTGGATGAATTTGTTACGTGACAACCTAATATTTCCCCTAAATGTTACTGCCTGTTAATTATGCTACTTCAATGATTGTGCAGTTTTGAATGTTGGAAATTCTACTGTTGGTAGTTAGAACTGCATTGTGCATGACAACCTTTTGTCGAGCAGACTGCAGTACACAAACATCTCCCAGTTGGTGCTTGTGACGGAGGACCATGAGGCTTTTTGTCCTTGCCAGCTACCATTACCAATGCCCCCTCACATCTTCAGAAGCCTGGCATTTCAAGGAGTAATTTAAAACGGGGGTCTTGGAACTAATGGGACACGCCAAAGAACAGTCGAAGGGCAGTAGTTTTGCAAAAAATATGCTTAGCATTTACATCTCAGGGTACTCAGCACATTGCAACCAGCAATACCAGGAGACTCCATTTGGGTTATCAGCGGGCCAAAGCCATGACAGTAAAACATACTTCCTGAGAAGCTTCTGAATCTCAGAGCACACTTATTTTCCACATGGTAGCGTCTAGTTTTCTTTCAGAATGAGGTTCATGAAAGAGGCGCGGGGGCACAGAAGAGCAGCGCAACAGGGACACCCTTTTCCTCTTCAGAAACAAGAACCCTATGGAGAGAGAAAGAGGCAAATGCCTATTCAGGGGCACATATACTCAAGGCACCCACAGCTGCCGTTGAATTCAGTAAACTCAAGCATGAACCAAGGGGAACATTTTTGCTTGCATTTCAAGGTCTGTAGCGGACAAGCTAAATTCGTGACGGATAATAAATACAGCTAAAGAGCCACTGAGTACTCGGAGCAGAATGTATTCTCTGGGTCTGGTAAGATTGCGTTCATTACATTTTGACAAAGGTATTTACATTTATGCTTTATAGATGATGTTATGAGGTAAAAAAAACCTTAGTAAATCAGTTGCTTATTGTCAGGAATCAGCTCAGGTTCTTGTGCAAGAAACGGGCTCCAAAGGTCACAAGAGTTCACCCTGTCTAAAATGTATGTGCTTGTGCCTTGCCTTTAAGAGGAGATGCAGCCCATATGTGTAGAGCACCATCTAAAAAAGCTGCCTTTGAGCCCATGCCCTTCCCCTCCAACGTTGTTCATATTTGGTGTCTTCGCTGCTGTGATCCCCGAGAAAAGCCTTGTCCACCTGTGTTTGCCGTGGTGACTCATTCCTGCTGATAATTACGAACAAGTTCTCACCTTGTCTGTCAAGTCTTTCGTGCTGACTGCCAGAGTTCCTCCCACAGTTGGCCACTCGCTGGACTGCGCGCCTGGGTGAGTTTTGGGGTCTGTGGGAGAACCCGAGCCCATGTGCAGTGGGGAGCCTGCTGGGCCACTGTGGGTACCGATGAATCCTCACTTCTCATCCAGCCACACTAATGTTCAATTGCGCAGCTATCTGTTCCTGACTTGCCTGCCTCTAGCCAACATTCTGAAGGAAAGATGTGCCCTCCTGTCCCGCTGAGACAGTCCCAGCCAATTCATCTTTGCAATGCACTTTGTTATCTCTTGAAAGACTGTTTGAGAGTTGAGGCGGTCACTGCTAGCTGACATACGCTCCTCTGTGACACCGGAGAGGTCAAAGCATGACAACCTACAACAAAGATATATATATATATATATCTTTTATTTTTATTGTTGCATATATAGTTTACAGGAAACCTTACACAACATAGATAAGAAAAAAAAGAACAAGAAAAGATAAAACAAAAATATAATTAAAACATTAAACCACAGAAAAAGAAAAAAACACACTCCATACTGGAAAAAAAGAATCAGAGAAAAGAAGAGGAGCAGTAAACATTCAATTCAGTACAATTCCTCAAACTCTAATATCTTTGAACAGCAGTTATGTTGTTTCCAGGTTTTTATTTTGTCCAATTCAAGATTAATACAAGTTAGAAGAAGATTCAAAGCTAAAATCAAAGAAATACTTGTGCCCCACATACACCTGCACCAGAATAAGTTCCTAGACACTTCCGAATTAGCAGTGTATTTTCCCCTAAAACACTTAACACATGCATCCTTAAAATAAGGGCACACAGTAAACAAATGTCTCAGGCTTTCACAGGAATCAAAAACTCCACAGAACCTACAAGTTTTATTGGATATATCGTTACCATGCAACAAAGAGGAATCCCTCCAATACTTAATCCTTTCATAAACTGGCAGTTGGTTAAGTCTAAACAGCATAAAATCCATGCGTATGATGGAACAGGGAAAATGCTGAAGGTATAACGGTAATCAGTCTCTAGCATGGGGAAATAAAGAATATTCTTTGTAGATGGTATAAGAGGAAATGGAGTCAATTGTCTCAACCCAGTCGGTCTTAAACAAAATCTTTTTGATATGCCCAGGTCTTTGCACCAGATCTTTCTGAGAGGCCCCATTGGATGCCAGTACTGAACTCATCCTTTCTCTGAATTCTTGGATAGAAGGAACAGTTCCGGCATATATAGCTAGATGTAAGTTCTCATAGAGAGAATTTTTAGAGGATCAGCCATTCTTCTGTAAAAGGAAAGCTGCCTCCAAACATACCTGGCTTTCAAAGACGCAAGGCACGTCCTTATGACTGAGTTGGGAATACCCATCAAGAGACCCAGCACCTCTTTCCAAAGCTTCCCTTGTAAAATGTTTAAATTGTTACCCATATTGTGGGTACAAAAGATATCTATGAATCGAACAGCATGATCTGCCAACTTAAGGTGATGGTGTTTTTAACGGAAATATGAGTATTTCTGGATGGAGCAAGAACAAGACAATGACCATTATTCTTGGATAGGGACTTAGTCCTTAAACTAAGATTCTCTTTGAAGGGTCTGCAAACTGCAGCTTGCCAGATGTTTCGTGATCCCTCACGATTTACTAAGCAGAACACGGCTGATCAGAATTGTAGTCCAAAACATCTAGGAAACCAACGTTTGTAGACCCATGCAGTGTTTCATTTAGGGATTCAATGAAGTCAGTCTTTTTAGGGTCATCCAACCAACAGTTAAATCCTCAAGAATGAGCAGGCAAGACATGCCTCATTCCCAGGTTGAGTGCAGCTGCAAAAAAGATTTGAAAGAGGTATGCCCACTAGCCTCCAAGAGGGCAGAAAGAAAGGAGTAGCTTGGCCGCTGTATTACTATTTCTGGCCAAAATGAACCTACAAAATGTGTCCGTCCTCACAGACTTAGATAGTATTGTGCTGTTTACTGTAAATATTGGTCAAACCACCTCCATATGTTCATGCTTTATGCTGAGAAATTATAGGAAAACGGTCAGGTGCTGGGCTAGGTAAAATGGCTGACCAGTCACTCGTCAACCACGTCCTTGCTAGAAATTAAAAATCCAAGTGAACATCACAGATAGTATCAGCAATATAACAAATATATTTATCCAGGGATCTACCATATGTCACATAGCTGAGTAGGTGGCAGAAAGGAACAGGAAACCAGAATGTGACATTGTAATGGTTTTAGAACACAGCACACTCCAGCCAGGCACTCTTTCCACTGACAATGAATGCGGCGCACAATAAAAATGCTTTATTTTTATTTGAACCCTGGGTTCTTGGCTGGAGTAGGCACCCAACCCGTCTCACATCCACCTTAACAAATACCGTGTGTCGCAATGGACTATGAACCAGGCTGGTGTGTAACAATGAAATATTTATACATTTTTAGAATTCAAAGAAAATCAAGCAAATCAAAATTAGGGCAGCAGCCACCAGTGTGTGGCAGTATACATGCAAAAATCCCCCAATACAGTTACTTCACACTCCTAACATAAGATACATAACCTTTAATAGAAACAAAATTACTTTTCTTCAAAATACAGATAGCACACAGGTTAAGCACTCCCCGTGCAACACTTCCCTCAAACATCTGCTGACTAAATTCTTAGTGGATGGGATGCAGTGGCAAGGAGTCAGAAAGTCGAGGGAAAAATCAGATTTTAAATTTATCCCACCACCCCAAAATGGGAAGCTAGAAATGAAAATGAAAACCTTCAAAAGGAGCAAAATGGCATACTCGGAGTTTACTTGTACTTGCATCTCAGTTTACAATTGCAGTAGGATAGCTATGACCGAAATTTGTGTGGCTGCACTTAAATGATAAGGAAGTTTACAGACTACTGAACCGGGCACCAAAGCAATGTGACACAGGTAAGAAAATCGATTTTGGGAGGAAAACAATGCAGAAGAAAACAAAAACGGCAGAATTGCAACTCTTATTTTATACAGGCTTTAAGATGACAAGCAGCTAAGAAAAGGGGTTTAGCTGTCAAAATCTGAAATCGGTTTTAGGATGAGAAACAAAAGCACATAACAGACAGGATTCTGAGGGAAAGGGAATATTCTTAATGGGATTATGTTTGGGTTTTTGTAATGGGAGAAGGGCAAATCGGAATTTAGAGAAAGGCACAACACATGGGCAAATTAGTTTTTTTGTTGCACAATGACAGGTTCTACTGAGGCTATATTGCAATATCTATATTATTAAGGAAAGACACTGCGCGCAAGCGGATTAATTTCAAATTTTAACCAGCTCGCACTGCGTACCTCCTTATAGGGGAATTAATTAATTTATTTCAAAATGGTACTAAGGACTTACACAGATAACTGAAATAATTATAAAAGGAATACTCTAACAGATATGTACTAACACAGATTCTTCTAAGGAAAGGTGAACAGATGATACTGGCAATTTGGGATTTTGTATGGGATTTTAGCAGGATTTGAATAGGATGCATGGGTAAAAGAGTGGTATATGCAGTTTATGGGTACTGGGTGATGTGACACTTACAAGGTAAGCTGGAGTTTGGTAATTTGGACAGCCAGCAAGGTCTCTGGACAGCGGGGCCAAGGATCTTCTCACTAGGACAGCGGGGTCAAGAGATCTGGTCACTGGGACAGCTGGGCTGTCCTGGATGGGATCAGCTGGGCAAGGTCTGGTCAATAGGCTCTCCTAGATGGGATCAGCTGCCTTTACTCCTTTCTCACTGGATTATGGGGTATGGGTGGATCTGGAGGGGTAGTTCTGCCCGGATGTAGATGGTCCAGCCTGGATGAATCAGCTGCCTCTTTATCTGGTTTTTGAGTTTTTGAATCTCTTGAATATCCCTTTTACAATCTGGGGGAAGAACTCTGGAGTTGACGCTCTGCTGGGATAGGCCAGGCTACTGGTGTTCCCTCCCCCCGGGCTGATTGGTTCAGGGAAAATTACATCATTTTATGTGTGTGTATTTATGACTTCCTTTGTCTCACCAAGCCTATTTCTTGACAAAAATGAGTTATGGATCAAAACCTCAAATCTATACTAGCCATCATCATAAGAAACAGATTTGGAGATTCCATATTTCACAGGGAATCGGACAGTCCAATCGCCAACTCTGTGCGAGGTAGCATCGCTTTTGGGCACAATATGGCCATTTTTAGGAGAAACATAATATTTAAAATTCTGCCATAGGCTCCACATATGCCCACCACTATTTCACATGTTTTCACCAAGTTTTATGTCTGTCTCATTTATACTTCACCCAGAAATGCATTTTTCCTGCCAGTCCAGTTCCCCAGGTTCTCGGAACATGTGATTACTCTCTTTGGGTTTGTCCATAACTCACATAAAATGCTGACATAATATAACATTACTGCTTATTCAGGGCATTGGGAGAAACGTCTTAATATAAAAAGTTCTTGGGGGGGGGGCGCTGTTGCGCTGAAGCAAGATGGCCGCCTGACTTCACTGCTCCGGACCGGGAGAGCATAAAATCTTAAAAAAAGACCCTTCAAGTGCACCCAATCCAGCTTGCGCCGACGGAGCGGACAGGGGAATCCCTCCGACACAAGCCGGCCGACTCCTGTGCCCCTGTGCCCCTGTGGGACTTAGCTGCGACACTCGCCTTTGACCGGGACCGCCTGCGCCTGGCTGCCCCGACCCGCGGCTCCAGCGACTGCGGCTCTCCTCTCTATCTGGGAGCGCGGCCCTGCAGGCCGCCGGGGGGAGGGGCGTCCGAGCCCTCCTCGGTGAGCCGGGCCTCCGCGACCGCGATGATCGCTCCCGCCTCTCCGGCTCCATGAACTACACGGCCCCAACTGGCCCACGGAGCTCACCTATATCCCCCGCTGCCTCCATTGATCGACTTCTGGGATGTCTGGAGGCGTCGGAGTCTCCCGCTGATTGATACAGAAGAGGGCCTAGATGGGGTTGTGAGCCCCCGCGTCTTCTCGGGGCCGGCTCGCCCTCCACTGCTGCCCCCCTCCTGATCTCACACAGGCTGTATCTGCAACAAGGTAGGGGGGCGCGGGTGGGCTCTGAGGTGCAGGCTCCTGTGGCCCGTGGGGCCTAACTCTGCCCTGTACAATTTCGGCCGACAGAGGCCTAGCTCTGCCGGCGTGGGCTAGCGCCGCGGCCCTACACTTCGGAGGCTGCCCTCGGCCTTTCCTTTGTCCCCCTTGTGACCTGTGGTGGCCCACGCGACAACGTGACTGTGGGAGAAACACCACTATCCCAGGGGACTCCAGTCCGTTGTCCTTGATCCCCTATACTCGTTGCAGGCTGGCTGAGCCTGCATTCTACGCCACATCTGGGGATACCTGATTACCGGACCACCTGCTCACGGGGTCAACACACTCTCAGTGCCACTGACCTCAACCTCTACGATCACGGAGCCTGAACTGACAGTCGTTCTCCTGCTGATTGCCATACCCTGATAAAACAGCTTGGGACACGGGACCCCCTTGTCCCCTAAGGCCACACGCACGTGGAGAGCAAACCCACGCCTGGATAGCTGCGCAATCCCAACCCATTGAATTGAACCCCAGCTCAGGGCGCGCTGCTGTGCTCGTACTACCTACACTTACTGCTATACTAGTCAGGGGCCCCGGAGCCCCCACTGCCATCACTGGTGGAATCTCCATCTGCATCATCCTCCTAGTTACATCTTCCTCATGACTTTGGGCTCATACCGCTATAACCACGCCCACACCTTGGGGGACCAGTGTGTCGCATCGGTTCCTCTGGCTTGCTGGAGTTCACCGCGCGGGGGTCGGCGCCGGCTGAATCTCACCACCATCCTGCTGACGCCCCCCATCTAAACAACCATCAACACAGAAACCTGCCACGCTCTCTTGTTGGCACCCATTGGTGTCCCTGTAGCCCTACTTCCACCGTCACCATGACAAAGGGTGCTGGCACCGGGAAGAAGCAAAGCTCGCTCAATATGTTCGCCAAGACACCGTCCAAGTCACCGCCTGATCCCTCAGAAGAGGCGCCCACCGCCTCTACACCCTCGCCTTCCGATGACTTGCAGAGGATGCTAAAATACATGCGAGAAGGATTCACCACACTGCACTCTAAATTAGACGATATGAACGGTACAATCTCTTCTATAAAAGCCCATATGGAAAGAACAGACAGCCGGGTCGCAGAGAATGAAACCAGAGTCGGCACGGCTGAAGACGACCTGGGTTCTCTGCGGGCCGCGGTTTCCACACTCACCAGTCAAGTCTCAGCGGTGGAAAAGAAGAACGACGACCTCGAATCCCGCTCCAGGCGGAATAACCTGCGCATTGTTGGTATCCCCGAGGAGGACATCAAAGAGCCCATGGAGGACTATGGGGAACGTATCCTTTTAACAATGATAGACACTCCAAAGCTCTCCTCACACTTTGCAGTTGAGAGGGCACATCGCTCCCTCACTGCTAAGCCGAGGCCGGGTGCGCCTCCCCGACCCATCATCGCCAGGATCCTAAATTTCCGTGACCGTGATGTCTTGCTTCGTGCGGCTAGGGCCAAGGGGGAACTACACCTTGGGCCGGCAAGAATTAATCTCTACCCTGATTTTTGTATCGCTGTGCAGCAGGAGCGCAAGACCTTTCTCGCTGTGGAAAAGAGACTTCGCGACTTGGGAGTCAAGTACTCCATGCTCTTCCCTGTTAAGGATCGAACACTCAAATCAACCTTTTTTTTCACTATCCCAGAAGAGGCGTCGAAATTCATCGATGAACACTTTCCCGGATGACCCTCTCCTTGCCACTGCATGGGTTAAGACCTAAGATGACCCCTGCTCGTTCCTATATCAGTTATGCTGCCATGGCTGACCAGGCTTATTATGGCACCCATACACCTATGAACATTTTCAGCCACCAGTTCTGCTCTTGTTGCCCCGGCGATCCTTGGCGAAGCTGACATTGGCTGTCGCACGGCCTTACTGTGTTTCGGAGCAGCTCTGACACCCGGACGAGATCCCAGCTTGAAGACTATCCCACAGCCAGTTTTCAAGCCTCTGGGCCTGGTGGCCTGGGTCATGCATCCACCTGAACCATATCTGGGCTCACTAGTCGCCCTCGTGGTGGCGCACTGGGGCCCACTGTTGACACTCCTGGCCCTGGCCGCTTTCATCCTATCATGTCGGGGCCCTGCTACTCCCCTGCGCCAATACTATGTATTCTACTTACTACTGCTGCATTGTTTATTATCCTGCTCTCCCCGGTCTGGTGCGCCATCGCCAGACTACGCACAGCCCCCCAGGAGCAGATGCCTAGCACTCTGTTTTTGTTGTTGATTGGTTTGGGTTTCATCCCTCTGGTTGGGGGAGGGATGTGCGAGGGCGGGTGGGAGGGGTAGTTATGGTTAAAAATGACTTGAGGGGGGCGCTGTTGAGCAGCCTAGAAAATGGCTGCTTAGCTCTTGAGCTCCAGACCTGCCCGCCTAGATCCGACGAATATCGGCGCTAATCCTCAACATCCCGCAACAATTCAGCCGAGACTCGCCAGCATACACTTGTCTCTGTGTGTGCCTGAAATTTGGAGGAGAATCGGAGTCGGGAACCCCTGCTGCAGACCCCTCCAGCGGACGCCGGCCCCGTGACGGCTTGCGGCCTCCATACTAAGCTTTCTGCTGCCGACTTGGCTGCTCCCCATGCGCTGCTAAACAGAGGCACCCTAAGGCGCTCCCTCGCCGGGGGGGCCGGCTCACTGCTGGCGGCCATTGGGGCGAGAACTCGGACTCCCCGTCGCCCCCGCTCGTGGACATACACCGGGCCGCGCGACTCTACTGTGCCGGCGGCGGCTCGGAGCGGGCGAAGTGGCGGCCTACCCTCTACTGCTGCCACGGGTTGGGCTGGAGCCCTCCCGCACTGGTGTACAAGAGCGGCTCCTCTGCCCTGGAGGTGTGGGGGACGAGGTGTCTCGCTGCGCGCCCCCGAGACGTCCCTGTGGACCTGAGCCCACCTGCTTCTCGACATCTGTGGCCGCGGGGCGTGTGCGGTGCCCACCGCGGCTCTCTTCAGGCACGATCCCGAGGCCCTCTGGCGATCTGAGGGCCAGACCCCGGCTGATGGCCTAGGAACACGAAGATAGCAACGCGCCCTATTGTGGGAGAGTCGCGGCACTGCCGGCGGCCGGCTGCTCCCCCCGCGCCTCATCGACCCCCTCATCTGAGCTTCCTTGGAGTGCTGACAACACTCCGTGGGCGGTCACACGGGTTGAGCCACCCCTAAGGCTATGAGGTGGGTGATATAGGACCTACCACAACCCTGTATCCTGGGGGACCCCCAGCCCACCCCGCCAATCACACCCCTCCCAATGAACCTTGATACCATCAGCCGTGAGGAACTGCGTGTGACCCCCCTCGCTCTCCCTCGGCTCTCGCTGTCTGATCGGCTTGTGGCCTCCACTGACTAGCCGCTGGAAACCTGGGAGCACAACTCCCCTGACCACCCTAGGGGCAACGGCCCGCGTGGCCCCCTGATACGTACTGCACTGGCCCCTCGCCTCAGTGGGCCCCACATATCCATGTGTAGTGGACTCCCGTTGTGGGTTTCGGACTCATGGGGTACCATTGAGGGAGGAAATACCCTACTCCATCATCGCGCATAGCTGTGATCAATACCGCCTCCTCTACCTGCTGACTGCTCAACACTCAGCGAGCCCATCCACACTCTGATACGACCCTAGTCGTACAGGGCGCGCCCGTCTCCCCTCAGCTTTCTCCACCCATAGAGCCTGCGGCCGCCACGAGGAACCTCCGGAGCCCAATACCATACTGCC
Organism: Ambystoma mexicanum; assembly: GCF_040938575.1. Classification (NCBI taxonomy): domain Eukaryota; kingdom Metazoa; phylum Chordata; class Amphibia; order Caudata; family Ambystomatidae; genus Ambystoma; species Ambystoma mexicanum. The sequence goes on from NC_090925.1 coordinate 728,696,551, forward strand.
CCTCCTGTCTACACTTGGCTCACTGCCTCTCTGACGGTACTACCTGGCTACGAACTGGCCACCCTCGCCCCTACGGGCAATACTGCTACTGCCAAGCTCGAGGGCGGAACAGGCCCCCCACAACCAGACTTAACCGCGATGATGGAATCCATGGCCAAAGACATCAACGCTAATGTAGCCTCCTTAAGAGCTAAACTCGATCAGCACGGGGCCAGGATCACCGAGACGGAGCAAAGGATCGGAACCAATGAGGACAATGTTCACACCTTGCAAAACACTGTGTCTGAGTTCGTTCGGGATATGAAGCAGGTCAAAGCTAAGTGTGACGACCTTGAATCAAGATTGCGGAGAAATAACATTCGTATAATGGGGGTTCCCGAAGCCGCGCTACAAGGTCGCATGGAACAAGCGGTCGAACAACTCCTTAAAGATCTCCTCGACAAGCCCGCGCTCTCACCATTCGTTACTGTTGAAAGAGCGCATCGCTCACTGGCACCCCGGCCCAAACCAGGAGACTTCCCCAGGCCAATAATTGCGAAACTGCTAAGTTACAAGGACAGAGACCCCATACTCCGTCTGGCCAGAGAGAGGGGAGAACTAAGGCTGGACTCACAAATCATCAGGATCTTTCCAGACTTTTCGGTGGGTGTCCAGATGGAAAGACGCCAATTTGGTGGGGTTAAAAAAATGCTAAGAGACAGAAAAGTCGAGTATGCAATGCTTTTCCCTGCTCGCCTAAAAATCACCCACCGCAACGAATTATATTTTTTTACAGTCCCAGACGAGGCGATCAAGTTCATTGAGGCACAAATCCCGTTGGTGGACCCCCCAGTGGACTCCATGGACAAGGACTAACACCATGGCCCTGGACCCCTACGCTGTATCCCGAGGGCCGTGGCCAACCTGTGAACGGCCCACTAGCATGCTAATGGTCCCCCCTCATTGCCCTTTTGGGCCCAACGCTGCCCGAACATCTACATATCAAGAGCACAATTCCTTTGGGGGGATACATCTTTAATCCACCAGACTGTATCACCACACACTGAGCCCGGTCCTTGGAAACCAGGCCTCACTGTCATACATCACTTCAGGGCAGTGGTGGCTTGGATCTTGCCATCCTAGAACATGTGTGTCCTTTCCTCGTAACCATAGTTTCATCAGCCGACTTAAAATTAATGATGTTTCATCGTAAAAATGGTAACAAATGTGGGTCAGACGGCAACAGTAGCCCCCACTGCAGCTGCAATGTTCTCCAAGACGGAGTGTTTGTGTTCAAGCCCCAGTTGGGCTATTGTTAAGGCGTCGCCGAGTTGGGGATGGCGCGCAGTTGCTTGCTCCGGGGGTGGGCATCAACACACTGCTAGTTTATACCGGGCGGTGAGGGTGGGGGGTGGTGAAGTTGGGGAATGTTGCGATAAAAATGGCAGAGCGCTTTGGACTTGGTCTACAGGGAGGCATTTCCACGCAATTACAGCACACAAGGCGTCAGTCAGAGAAAGATCCTACACCAGGGATGTCCCATAAATTGTTTCCATGGCTATTAAAATGCTGACATGGAATGTTCGGGGATTGACGAATTTCACAAAGTCCCGTAGGATCACGGCATACGCACAGAGGCACGGCATCAAAGTACTCCTATTGCAGGAAACACACGCTCTGAAACTTCTCTCATCGAATCTGGCACAAACCTGGGGCCCCAACAGGTACTATACTCAATACTCCACTCAGGCCAGGGGAGTCCTTACTCTCATCCACAAATCGATAAAATTCACACTCCACACATCCCATATTGACACAGAAGGTAGATATGTGATTCTTCACTGCACTCTAACTGACAAAGAATGCTTACTGGTGAACTCATACGCGCCCAACACTGACTCCCCCGAATTTATAGACACAATAACCGCTATCCTCATGCGATATGTGGAAGTCCCCATTATATGGGGAGGGGACATGAATCTCATACTTGATAATGTCCTAGATAGAACGACTACTACCTGCAGGGTCACAACCCGAGCTGCCAAACGACTCCATACACATATGAGCTCCCTAAACTTACACGATGTGTGGAGAACACTCCATCCCCAAGAAAGAGATTATACTTTTTACTCACGATAGCTCCTCAAGGATAGATATGTTCCTCTTGTCTGGGTACCGAATGGGCAGGGTGTCGGATGTCAGGATCCTCGCACGCACTCTCTCTGACCACTCCCCTGTGATCCTACAGATCCAACTAGGTAACACACTAGCAGCTCGACCCGCCTGGCGCTTTAAACCTGGCGCTCTATCTGACATCGTCTTTAAGGCTGAGATCCTGGCGGACATAAATATCTTCTTTGACAACAATAAAACGTCCGACACCCCCGATGGGACCCGCTGGGAGGCTTTCAAAGTCTACATTCGAGGGATGTGTATATCGAAGGAGGCCGGGGTCCTCAAAGCCATAAGGCAGGCCTTAAACACCTCTGAGACCAGACTCAAAGCCCTTGAACAAGAGTACGTTTCCGCACCAGCCCCGCCAACCCTAGCGAAGATCAGAACAGAACTAGAACTGTTTGAGTCCCACGCCCTAAGCGAGGTGTGATACTTTGCCCGCCCCATGGCGGCCTGAAGATATGGAGAGGGGGACAGGCCGGGAAGAAAACTCGCTAAAGTGGTTCATGCGGAGGGCGGCAGGACTCGTATAGATAGCATCATTGACGAACAAGGCTTAAGACACTGGTCGGACCAGGCCATCATTGACAGCTTCGCTAGCTTTTATGCCAACCTATATGGCCCGCAGCCTGAACACACAACCCACGATCTGGACGACCTACTAGAAAGCATCCCTATGACTCTCATGTCCCAAGACACCAGAGAACAACTTAAGGCCCCGTTCACCTTAGATGAGATCGTCCAGGTGATCTCAGACCTCCCTAAGAATAAGACCCCAGGCCCCGATGGGCTCACATCTGAGTTCTATCAGGAGCATGTTGCTATCCTAGCACCCATATTGTACGGGGTCTGGACCGAATCGCTACGATTAAACTCCCTCCCTCCCTCCTTAAGAGAAGCCCTAATAACAGTCCCCCCCAAACTGGGGAAACCCCCAGACGAATGCGGGTCCTATAGGCCCCTGTCGCTCATTAATACGGACATGAAAATCTTTGCTAAAATAATCACTAACAGGTTCCTCCCATTCATGCCCCATCTGGTCCACGCTGACCAAAGCGGATTTGTTCCTGGTCGCTCAACAGCACTTAACATCCACTGCCTATTTCACGTAATGTCCAGAATCGACCCGAAGGCGGACGCAGTGGCGGTCACACTGGATGCCCAAAAGGCATTCGACATGGTCTCATGGCAATACCTATGGGCCGTCTTGGAGAAGATGGGAATAGGACCAAACATGCTCTCCTATATAAAACTACTGTATACAGGGCCACTGGCCAGGGTACTAGTCAACTCTGTCACTTCCTCCCCCTTTCAGCTACACAGGGGCACCCGTCAGGGGTGCCCATTCTCCCCCATCCTATTTGCGCTCGCCATTGAGCCCATGGCAGACCATGTCAGGGATTGGCACACCAACAAAGGCATTCGCCTGCAAGACACGCCAGAAATCATCTCACTGTACGCTGATGACGTACTCTTATAACGTCAGGAACCCCTCCACACACCTAGATCCGATCATCCGAGAAATAACAAAAATAGGCACATACTCAGGTTTCACCATAAACTAATCAAAATCAGAAATGTTCCCTCTCACCAGAGCAACCCTACAGCCGACATGCGAATTTCATCTGCGCTGGTCTCCGAGTGGCGTCAGGTACCTCGGGGTACAAGTGTCACTGACCGAAGCATCCCTACGGGCGGACAACTACAAGACAACAGCACAGCTTGTTGAATTCAAAATGCTCAAGTGGTGCAATCTCCCATTGTCCCTGGCGGGCAGACTATCCCTAATAAAAATGGTCATGGTCCCCAAGCTCCTCTACATCTTTGCTAATGTACCAGTATGGCCCGGGAAGCAATATTTTAAGAGGCTCCATTCGGCGTGTGCTCAATTCCTCTGGCATTCCGGTGCGGTCCGCAAGAAGTGGCAGCATATGACCTTACCATATGAGAAAGGGGGTTTCACAGCCCCAGACTTAACTTTATACTGGAACGCAGCACAGGCCCAACACGCCACTCACTGGTACACACACGTAAACCCGCCACCCCACGCCAAATTAGAGAAACTGGCAGGTGAAGAGACTAACATCATGACCCTACTATTACACCGTACATTCCAGACAGACGCCCCTTCAGACCCCGTGGCCGCCACGATCAGAGCATGGAAGAATATTTTGCACCCTAGACAAGGCCACAGCCCATACTATAAATGGCTTTCTATATGGCAATTCCCTGGACTGGCCCCCACACACGACCAGCATCTCTCATGACACTGGGAAGACCTGGGCTATCGTGCCCTAACTGATCTATACCCGGATGGCACATTTATCACCCCCAGACATGGCGACCCGCACACTCCAACTCAGCGCTTGAACTGCTACAGTACTTTAGGCTACGGGCGGCGGTACAGGCAATGTGGCCTTTGCACCCACACGAACCCCCAGAACTCCAATACATAGCAAACTCCACTGGGAGCAGGGGCATAATATCCTCCCTATACAAAATGCAGCTAGCCAAACTAGAGGACGTATTGGAAAAACCACGGGAGGCATGGGCCGGGGAGCTTGAAATGGAAATCACCAATGAGACGTGGAGCAAGATGTGTGCACATACGCGTAAAGTCTCCCTGAGTGCCAGATTCCGCTGCATACAATGCAAACTCGTTAAAAGGCTCTATTACACACCGCACAGAGTAGCGAAATTCACACATACTCTGACCCACACGTGCCCGAAATGTAAATTTGAAGTGGCAGACCATGTACATATGTTTTGGTCCTGTGTTGCGCTGGAGGCGTTCTGGACGGAAGTGACAAAGGCACTTTCAGAGATAACTGGGTCCCAAATGGGCCTGGACCCACTAGCCTTGTTGTTCGGAATCTGGGCTGGGGAAAATGAAAGGAAAATGTCAAAGTTTTTAAATGTAAGTGCCACTGTAGCTAAGAAATGCATATTGCAATGCTGGAAGCGCCGCACTCCCCCCACCTTCGGGATGTGTTTGAAGGCCCTCACATGGGTACAAAGGTGCAAAGAGGATTATATCGGATCCCTGCCCATCCCGTCCCGCCCCAAAAATGTGTGGACAGAATTCTGCAGTTACCTGAATAGCAAAGACGAGGTGGAGTGGAGCTCCACCCCCCACTAAGCCCGCCCAACTTACCATAGGAACTGAACATTCGAGCTCCCCCCGTGCCATAAATCCCCCCCCCCTCAGTTTGTGAAGTTTGAACTGGTTGAGATGTAATGCCTGTGTGTGATACTACGACGTTTGTTTCTAAACAAAAGTAAAAAAAAAAAAAAATGACTTGACGACCATGCTCCACAGCACCACATCTTATATACATCGCTAGAGATCAGCTCACTCCCGGATCGATGGACTTCCTCTGATTTAGTAACCTATTTGCTGAGGCTGAACTAGCATCCTTACATGAATGGCGAGTGACGACTTGACTTTCATGAGCTGGAATGTCCTGGGCTTGGGCAATCACAAAAAGATGCGCCAGATACAGTTACATGCTGAGCGCCATCGTGTCAAAATTCTTTGCCTCCAAGAAACCCATGCTCGCTCCGAGCAGTGTGAACGGTTCGCTAAGCAATGGGGCTCCCAAAGATATTATACTAACTATTCCACCCAAAGTCGCGGCACTCTCACTCTAATACACAGAAGCTTGAAGTTTGTATGCAATCACTCACGTATAGACCCCCTTGGCAGATATGTCTTGATCATCGGCACGCTCCAATACCAGGAGGTAGCTATCCTAAACGTTTACAGCCCAAATGTTGACGACCCCGATTTCTACTTACACTTAGCCTCTGTCCTTGAAAGCTTTCCCTTGATTCCGATTATATGGGGAGGTGACTTTAACACTATATTGGATGTTACCCTAAACAGGTCGGGCTCGCGACCTCGCCAGCTCTCGAGAGCAGCTTATACCATTCTCACAACACTCCCTCGACTGTCACTAGTTGATCCCTGGCAGTTAATGTTTCCCGAATACCGCACGTATTCATTTTATTCCTCAGTCCACGATTCACAGTCTAGAATAGACAGATGGCTTATAACCAACATGCTAGTTAGGTCCCTATCCCACCAGGCTATCCTCCCCAGAACACTATCAGACCACTCTCCGGTTATCATCTTGCTGAACTGGGGCCCTGATGCCGATAGACTGTGACACTGGAGGATGAGCTCCCATGCACTACTCGACCAGGTTTTTGCTGCTGAGCTTGAATCCTCTATCGAAGAGTTCTTTGAGGTCAATACTGGCTCGGTGACTAAACACGCTACGCTCTGGGAATCATTCAAAGCATATACGAGGGGAATCGCCATTTCCAAGGGATGTGGCATTCTTAAGGGAATCCGCGCAGACATCGCAATTAGTGAATCATCCCTGGCTAATCTCGAGACCCAATATGCTCTCGATCACTCCCCAACCACGCTCTCGGCATTGGGCTCGGAACTAGATAACTTTCGTAAACTCGCAGAACGGGAGATCAAATTCCTGGACTCCCCCCACTCAGCGAGGAGATATGGTGAGGGTGAACGCCCGGGCCGTATGCTAGCGAGGCTGCTTCGCCGCAAATTCGGTGCCCCTAATATCCCGTCCATAATGAGACCGGACGGATCCATGGCCATGTCCCCACAAGACATTAACGTGGAATTTCTGTCCTTCTACACCTCCCTGTACTCGGAAGCTGATGGCCCCCCATCACAGAAATTGATTCCTTTTTGGATTCTCTCCCTCTCTCTGTCCTGTCCGAAGAAGCTGGTATTTCCTTGGAGAGACCCATCACTCCTGAGGAGCTCACCAAAGCCATTGAATCATTAGCATCTGGCAAAGCCCCTGGCCCCGACAGGCTCCCCATTGAATTTTATAAGCAATTTAAGTCACTTCTGGTCCCACATATGCTGTCCCTGTGGGAGGAATCTTGTAAAAAAGGTGTACTTCCCCCTTCCCTGCGGGAGGCATTGATTACAGTCCTCCTCAAACCGGGCAAGCCCCCTTCCCAATGTGGCTCATATCGGCCCCTCTCACTGATTACTAGTGATATTAAAATATACGCTAAACTCCTAGCTAACCGCCTATCCCCAATTATGCCACACATAATTCACCCTGACCAGGCAGGATTTGTTCCCGGTAGGTCCACATCCCTAAATTTAAGAAGACTCTTCAACGTGATCAGCAGGGTCAACCCCACCATGCAGGCGGTGGCAGCCACCCTAGACATGCAGAAGGCTTTCGACTTGGTCTCGTGGAAATACCTATGGCGAGTTCTCGAGAAATGTAAATTTAGTCCCAACTTCCTAACTTGGGTTAAGTTACTCTACACCGCTCCCTCGGCTAGTCCGTACTGAGGACAGATGTTCCACCCCCTTTCAGGTAGCCAGGGGGACTCGACAGGGATGCCCCTTCTCTCCACTAATCTTTGCCGTAGCTATTGAATCTTTCGCTGACATGATTCGCCGGTGGCACTCCCATAGAGGTTTGCGCACAGCGGGCCTAGCCGACATCATCTCCCTCTATGTGGATGACGCTCTTCTGTACATTCGCTTGCCGGAAACCAATCTTGCCCCTATCCTTGCGGACGTTGCCTGGTTCGGTGACATATCGGGATTGAAGGTAAACTGTTCCAAATCTTCATTGTTCCCACTTACAGACTCTACACGACCTCTATTGGATTTAATGGGCTTCACGTGGTCTCAATCGAGTATCACCTACCTGGGGGTAGAAGTATTCCATCACACTGCGAAGCTGCGCGAAGACAACTATTTTAACTATTTGTCAAACCTGACCATTAAAACATCCAGTTGGACTAGGCTCCCTATTTCACTAGAAGGTAGGATTCAAATTCTCAAAATGGTAGTATTACCCCAACTCTTGTATCGTTTCACCGATCCACCTATATGGCCAGGAGACGCATTCTTCAAGTCACTATGCCATATTTGTAACAATTTCCTCTGGCACTCAGGTGCTGTCCGGCTTAAACTCTCCACGCTGACCACCCCTAAGGAATTGGGAGGATTTGGTGCTCCAGACTTCACTAGGTATTGGGTGGTGGCTCAATCTCAATTCGCCTCCCATTGGTTCAACACCACCGACCCCCCCCACATGTCCGACTGGAGAGGCTCACTGTTTCCGATCGAGTCCTTGGTGCCCTCATCCTCAAACCTATACCATCCAGCCCGACTCTGCAGACCCTGTGGCTACCTCATCCTTAGCACTTATCAAACTTTGGGCTTTGGTTAACACATCGCACCCATTCCATGGAGACCTACCGCTGTGGAACTTCTTCCCTGATGTCCCACCTATCCCGCAATCTATCGTGACCCGCTGGGCTGACGCTGGATTCCTAACACTTCGCAATGTATACGAACAAGGCAACTTCATCGAGTGGTCGGACCTCCCTCCGTCCCTCAAGTGCCGGCCCACTGCATGGTTGCAATACTCCTCCCTTCGGAGGAACCTCAAATCCAGATACCCTGATTTCCCTACACTACCACCTGACGAACCCATAGTTGCAGAACTCTGTTCTTATCTATCCTTTAGAGGTAAAGTGTCAAGACTATACTCCCTGTTGCAGGCTGGGGCAGCCCCTTCCTTTACTAAGTTGAAACACAGTTGGGAGGAGGACCTAGAGGTGGAGATCATTGACGAAAGGTGGTCTCGGATGTGCGCTCGCACTCAAGATGTGTCGTATAACTCGAAATTCAAGCTCATACAATTTAAAGTGCTGCATAGATATCATCATACACCTAAAAGATTACACCGTATGTTCGCTGACTCCCACTCCAGCTGCCCCAGGTGCGGCATGGATCAAGCATCTTACATTCATATGCTCTGGCAATGCCCTCACCTAACCCAATTCTGGACCGCCATCTGTTCCACGTTATTGGACATACTGGAACACACTATTGCCCCCACCCCACTACACTGTCTCTTTCACGACTTTCCCCAGCTGGGCCGGAGATCAAGGAAACTGGCGGGACTCTGTATGCTACTGGCGGTCCGCTGCATATTGCTATGCTGGCTCCGGCCTAGGGCACCTGTGTACTCACAATGGCTTAAATCGGTTACATGGGCACACGATACCGAAGAGACCTGGAGCGCAATGCAACATCCGCATGCAAGGTCAAGGGACATCTGGCGAAGGTTCTGTGACTACATGGCCTCTTTGCCCTCTCCCTCAGACTCTGCTCAGTCCTCTCCTAGATGTTCCTCATGATGTGATTACCATGTTATTTGTACGCTTTTTTGATTCAAATGCCGATACCTTGGTTGTTCCCCCCTACTCTCCACAGAGAATCCGATGTATATTGCTGAAGATGTATGCTTTCCTTTATTGATGCTGCTGCCATGTGGTTGCTCCCTGTTGTTTTCTTCAAGTGTGTTGTCAAGTCAAACAATAAAAAGAGTTAAAAAACAAAAAATATATAAAAAGTTCTTTAAAGTCAATGGGCTGGATTAGTCACAGGTGTGGGTGGTCCTTCCAACCCCCACAGCCAAATTGTCTTCCCCTGGGTCAGTCTGAACAAAGGGTTTCCGTGACGCCCTTTGAAGCCATGCGGAGGGATGTCAAAGGAAATCACACCTCTTGGTGAAAATGCTAGTTCCCCTTGGGTCCTTTGTTCCTTTCTGTAGGGATGCCAGCCAGTCTGACGAGGCAGCAAACTTCCACACTTTGGGCCTTTCATATGCCCATGGGGGCTGGTTCACTTGTGAAGCTAATCCTTTTCCGATGGGAGGCAGGGCACCTTTCAAGTGCCTGGGCCAAACCTTATCTGCTGGTTTCAAAGTTTTCTTTTTCTTTCTTTCAACAGAAACCAAGTCTTTTTAGGATAAATATCATACACATTTTATAGCCAGAACCCCATGCCCACATATTTAATCCCATTTCTGTGGGCACACAGGCTGCAATTGCATTTCACTTTCAAATGGCATTCTCCTGGATTGCAAAAGCACCATTTTACACGTGGGTTCATTTTTCATATACATCAAGTTTACAAATGCGGTTTCTGCCGCACATAGTTTCTTGTTAATTAACCTTCTGGATGGCTTTTACAGATACGGTCAGTTTCTGGACACAGTGAGATATACTGCAAAGCATTTCTTTGAAACCGACATGGGACAAGCGAGAGAGCTGCGCTATTGCTTTCCTTTGCAGTAATTTGAGTGCACTGGTCTATTTCAAAAGGAAATCATAGCCGTGTTGACTGAAACAGAATTCTTGCTCTGCATGTACTTTCTCAGTGAAAATAATGCTGTTCTGGAAGGTATTGCCTTACTCCATGGCAATCAGATGAAATACACATCAGGGTTGTGTTTACTGGAGCTAAACTTTGTGGTGTTTAAAATGAAAGGAGGACAAATTGCAATGCCGTCTTGTATGCAGGTCATTTTTCTTGTGCTTGGTTTGAAGCAAAATAAATGCAGCCATTCCCTGGGGTGACAGTGTTCAAAGCTCGTCACACATGTGCCAAGGAGAACACAGCACATCCGTTTTTGGATGAAATGTTGAAATGTGGTGTTGGGATGAAGGCAATTTCTGTTAGGGCTGGTAAATGTAGCCCACAACATGGATAAGGTTTATTTACCAGAAGGCTCTTCAACCAGTCTCAAACAGTCTTGTCTTGAATTTCAAGGCCTGGTCTGTAAGGAAATGGTACTGCTCTGCAGGAGCACATGCATGAGTAATGAATGAAACTAATAGTCAGCCCCACACTACTACTAAACAAGCAATGGTCCCAATCATAAAGCTGAAACGGGCAGAGCCTGACAGATTTTCCTCCTTCGCCACTTTGAAGAAGGATGGGCTAAGGGCAGGCTATACCCTTCAGGAGGGATGTAAGTTAGCATAGAAGTAGACCAAACAACTATTGTACTGTGTTGCCCAAATAAAAGAGTGCCTGAACAAGGTCCTACAAAAATGGGATTCTTTAATTAAACTAATAATGCAAACACACTAATCAAAAACACTATAACCCACCCCTGTATAGGAAGAGACAGAATATTCTGACTTGTAAGGAAGGGGACACATGGGTATAAAAACAGAGTAATTTAATTTTTTAAAAAAAACTATTGTGTTTATTGGTTAAATAAAAAGTATTAAAAAGTGAGAACAAGGCTTTGAGTAAAGTCATAAATTCGGGTTCAATGCATGAATCGTCCAATGGTGAAGCATCGCTTGAGGAAAAGCTTGCTTGATGTTTAGGAGAGGAAGCATAGACATTCATTGCAATTGCAGTTAAGTTAGGAGATTTTGCCTAATCAGAAGGTGGAATGGGTCCTTGATTCCTTTAATTTGTTTAGCCATGGTGGTTGTCTGATTCACAGTGTTTGTAACCGCCTGTACATTTAAACACAACTTTAGCAAAGAGTTATCAATTGGGTTGTCAACAGACAGGTTGTGATCAATGGTTGGAGCACTAGTTGATTCGTCTGTAATTATGGTTGAAGTAGGATCACTGGTATTTATTTTTTTGTAGGATTGAGAAAAACAGTGATCTTGCCACGTTCAGAGTTTTCAATCTTGTTAATGTCCAAGATGGAGTGTGAGACTCCCACCAGTATTGCTTTTGATTGCTTATTAAGCTTTTTGGCGTTCCCCTTCTTTTACAGTGTTCGACTAGCCGCCAGGACCTGGGAGCATACAGCTCGTTCTTTTAATTGAAGTAAGTTGCTACGACTAGTAGCAGGCATCCTTATACAGCCCACCGCAAAAAAGACCACATGTTTTCCTTCTTCAGTAGTCCAAAGAAGATTCAACCGACGAGGAAGTCTCACCCCCTTAAATACGCAATATTCTGTGCTAATTGATTCCCTTTTAGTCCTCTGTAAGGGGTCCAATCTCGAATGCTGTTTTGGAATCATCTGTCTGGTGATGTCATACCCAAAGTGCTTTGTCTGCATGAAGTGGGGATGGGATTACAGGAGGCTTGGGAGCACTGGGGGAATCAAAGATGGTGGGACCCTTCTGTGAACGATGCTTCTCTCCTGGCTGCTTTAACTCAGCCTCTTCTCCTGTCTTCCTACATCAAAGATTCTCTGTTCATTGCCACTCTGATGTGATTTCCTTTGGCCTGGTAGAGGCTGCCCTTTGAAGCAGTGGACATCTCTCTTCTCACTGGGGCAGTTATGATCTTACTGTAAGGGTACAACTCTTTCCAAGGGAAGGCAAACACTTTTGCTGGGGCAGAGCCTGGAGGATCTTTTTTTAATTAAACACAGTTATTACACAGTAGGTGCTGAGAGAAAGTTCACTGTAAACCAAGCTGACGAAAACATGACCGCAAAAGTGTTTTGGCCAGTTTAATTGTGAATTCCTAAAACCACCATGTCATAAAAATACTTGTTTTATATTTGGATGTCATCTGCCACCAGGTTCTAGGAGCACACAATTATATGATTTAATTTAGTATCAGGACTACCCATGGCTAAAGGCAGATCCTGGCTGTTGGAGATTTGTGCTCCATCAGTCTTTTAGGAGGAATGCATATGTCTCTTTGTGATGTCATGTTCAAAACTACAAGAGGTGTCGGGAAACAGACCCGGGAGATTTACATGCTTGGACTCTGCTTTTCAACATGGATCTTTATGAAAGGGGGTCTGATTAGCAGACCTCACTTTTAGTGACAGATCTATCAGCATCATTTGTTTAAATCAGAATAATAAATGCTCAGGTTATTATGTCCTCCCGAGGCATTTTGTCACATGGTCAGCCTCAAGCTTGATTTTTCCCTCACTGCTCTTTTGTGTCTTTCATGTCTATCCTCTTATTAGCAGGCTTAAGGCATTCCCGCACCCTTCTTCTCTGTCATTTTAAACTCTCCTCTTAGTTTCAAGCTTAGGATGTCCTCGCCCTTCTTCTCTCTGATTAATCTCTCTCTTTGACTGTTCCTGTAGACAACTCCAGTTTTTTCTTAATAATTTCTGTTACATAGTGAATTTCTTGTAAAGGCTTAGGTAGAACCTCAGGAGTGATTCTGCTCTCTTGGCCCTCCTGGCCCTACTGCACTAGGAAATTGTCTTTTTCCCTTCCTTCCCCAGGGTTCTGAACTTTACCCTTCTCAGCATCTCTCTACTCCTTTTCTGTTCCTGTCCCTGGACAAATCACCACAGACGTGTTCCTTCTCAAACTGTGCATCCTCCTTCCAATATCGTCAACTCACACCAACAGCCTTCCACAATCAAAACTCCATGCAATAGTGTGTGCATTGGTGAGGGGCTGGTTTTGGATGGGGTCAGTAGGTTCATTTCGGTCACCAATGAACTGAGGAGGCTCACAGAGTATTTTAATGGCCGGCCCAACATCTTGGATTGGATGTGAGTCTTTAATGTAGTCTGCAGGGAAGCACAGGATTTGTGGTGTGGAGCTTTACTATGGCCAGTATTTGGAAATGCTGGTAAGCGCAGGATCAGTGATCTAGCATCCTCCATTTCCAATGCCTTTGTTGCACTGGTGAAGCAAGTGCTGCTAACGCACTTTTGGAGGCCTTCCGGGAGATTTCCATATGCACCAGATGCTCATGCAAATTCCCAAACGGGCCCTGATAGCTGAGCGGGCTCCCGCATTTGGCAGTAGTTTCTATGATTCTTTTTGATCGCTTTGGCATTTTGCTCTTTTACAGGGAGAGTGTTGCTAGTATGGTTTTTCATGAAAAGAAGGGAGTGCTGTGCAGTACTGTCCCAAAATAGCTGGTATTAGGTGGGATGCCGACCTTTAGTAAGACAGGTGATGTTTCTTAAAAGGACATTGTCATGGTAGCTTTCTCTGTGACTGTCCACTGCCCGGTGATAAGTGCTGGGGGTTGGTGAGGACACCAAGGGATCCTCCCATTATCACCCCCATCATCCACTAGTTTGGGGAGGCTCCCAGCTCCCACGATGGTCACCACACTAGAAGTTCCCAGAACCAGGCAGGGGATTTTGTCACCCATCCCATAAATAAGAACAACATTGAAGGTGCACCTTGCAGGAAGGGTGGAGGGCTTAAAGATGATTCAATAGGAATCAGAATAAGACAAAAGAGCAGAATGATTCAAAATCTTATTTATACTCATTTATGGAGTGATTTGGGAAGGTGGCAACATTTTCACTTATTCATAGACAATACCGTCAATGGGTGGTAGGAAGGGGGGAGAAAAAATCAATATGCCTAGAGAAGTCCAAGGCTTACCAGGAATAAGTTAATGATGCCAGTAGGATCAGGAATAGAAGTACAGCCAAACAAAAAGTGTGCCCTATCGAACGTTGCGCCGTGCCTAACACAATAAAAGTATTACTAAATATATCGTATAATATAAGCATATAAGGATTGACACCACCCCATTGTAAAATGCCAGGCTTGGATGCCGGAGATGTGCAGTGAATGAAGCTTCCCTAAGATGCACACCATTTTGTGATTTCATGTTCTTTTTCGCCCTTCTTCATACTGATTCTATTGTTTGTTTTTAAACTTTTGTATAAATGTATGTTTGTTTACATGAAATATTTGTATATTGAAAAGTTGATTAAATTCATCTATATCAATAAAAAAAAAGAAACTTCAATATAGAACTCCCAAGCCTTTCACTAATTAAGTCCTTCCATGCTTATGACATCTTGCAAGGCACATTGATGCTTTTCCACCATACAAACTGCCAAACATAAACAACAATAGAAATATCTTCTGGCAGTTATTCTTTTTAGGCTCAAATTTGTAATGACTTGAAGATGCACATTTATATTATTTTAATATCTCTTGCATTTATTATGTTAACATGTAATCAAAACTGTGGAAAATTAACCAACATCAATTTCCATAACCCCAGTTTTCGTTGAAAGAACTACTTAATTAACCAAATTTAACTAACTGGAATCTTACTCAATCTTTCGAAAAAAATATTTATGGTGATGTATATGGGGAATTACCTATAACAACGTCTAGTTTGGCAGAATTCGAAGGCACAGGAGCAAATGTGAAGTTATCCGATAGGGATGAAATCACACAGTTAAAAAACAGGCTTACATGAACAGGGCTACATGGGGATGTACTGCCGGAATATTTGAGAAGCAAGAAATTACCACAAGGCTCCGTGGTTCGGAATTACTGAAGACAATTCCTAGACAATAAAGAACTTAAGTTATAGTGGAGCTACATCGCGCAAATAAACGCAGAAGGGGTTGGGTGATCCTAATCATCGGAACTGCTAGGGAAGTCACTAAGCTAATACAAGAACAACTAAAGAAGGGAGATGAGGATATAAACAAAATCACCTCTTTGGAATATTTCAAGAAAAGCCTTAATGACCTGAACAAAGAAATGAAAGATTTAAAATTCTTTACCTTTTTTTTATTGTATGTAATTGTTTTCAGCACAAAGAGCCTTTGCACTATCATTCACAAAAGAATACAATTTCAATCAAATAACCATCATGTTTACAATATCAAAGGACCACATAAAGAAAAACAATAGCATAATGCAATTTAAAAGTACACAACCCAGAAGCAACAATTCATAGTAAAAAATAATGCTGCACAAAGATGTTATTAATGCATGTGCTTTTACATTTTCCCCAAAACCTTTTCCCACATGTGATACGCAAAGGTTGATACCACCAGAGTCTGCCGAAGAGTCTTTGGGCAGGAGACTCTATTCAGCACTTCCCCTTTACTGTAATATGCAGCGATCCGTCCTCTTTTGACTTTCACTAATTCTTCTATTCAGATACTGGGAAAAACCACAGAGCGGCCGAGGAGTCTGCCGAAGAGTCTTTGGGTCTTCGGCTCTTCTGCTGTACAGCTTGCAGGATTCGGCGTGCCATGGTCTCTTGGATCAGCAGGACTCTACATGTGACATTCATGTGAGTCTTCAGTGTCTGAGAGTCAGACGTGAAGAGACCCGAAGAGACGTAATAACAAAAACACCTGAAACATCTGAAGGCGGTAAGAAAATGAACTAGGGCGCAGGGAAGTGCAGATGAATGGATGCGGCTCTATAAAGGTTAATATCACCAGTGATTCGGCTGAGTACAAAGTGGCCCAGAACTATTAGTGGTTATACAGTCAATTGTGGTTACATAGTTTCCATAACCATTTATATACAGATGTTCTAGTGTCTTACAATTACCCAATAAGTGCCTAGCAGTTTCAAGTTCCCCACCACAGAATCTACATTTGTGGCTCTCAAGTGGTAAATCTTGCCAGACACCTACATATTCCATGGTAGGTGACACATTAAGTCTCAGGTATTGAATAAAAAGTCTAAGATCGTCAGGGCAAGGCTTGGTTAGATAGCTACAGGGTTTTCCTATATCAGAATGTTGATTACAATACATCTCGTATTGCTTTTTCATGGCAAGGGAGTCGATGTTCTTGATTATATCCCATTGATCCATCTTTTTAATTATAGATGCAAGGAAGACACCCAAGGCATCCTATTCAAGGGATTCCAAATTCATGTTAATCAAAACATCTTTTACAATCATCTCTAATTCGGAGACACGTCCTTTACCCCGGTTATTCGCCATTTTATTTTTCACATGACTCAAGAGGGTAACCTCCCCTGGATTATTCCACATTATTTTCAGGAATAGTTTAGTACATCACACTTTCCATAAAGTGATTAAGGATGTGAGACCCAGTTCACTCCTAATGGCCTCGATGGGAACTGCCCAGGGGATTCTGAGTTCCTTTCTCCAAATGTTCCCCTCTAGTCCATCCAGCCATTTCATAAATTTGGGTTCCAGTACCTCCATCCCATATAGTAGCCCCGGGATAATGCTTCTATTATAAATATGAAGGTATCCTTCAGTCGAGTGATCAACCCTTCCTCATAATGAAGTCTCGACTGACATGCCGTTTTTTTTAAAGCTTTCCTTCCAACACATATCCCTGGTTAGGGGTATTACAAATAGACACACTCAGATAAATATAGGTGTCAACAATCTCTAAGGGAGAACCTCCACATTTCCAGTTTAATGGGACTTACTAAGTCTCCTGCCAATGGTCATAATCTTAGTTTTATGAAGATTGATCTTGAAATGATTACCATCAGCATACTCCTTTATGGCGTTCAAAGATCTCTGAAGAAGCACAGGGGTGCGGTCCAACACAATCATATCGTCCGCTTATGAGAGCCAGATAACAGGTTCTGGCCAATATTAGGAGGGAAATTACAACAACCCAAAAAAGCATTGTCCAGGTCGACGACATAGAGGTTATATAGGACAGGAGCAAAAACACATCCTTGGTTTAACCCAGGCTTGGTAGATATTGGACCAGTCATAGTACCTTCAGCGTTCAACCTAACCTGGACAGTTGTGTTTCGATAAATGAAAATGTTTACCACTACAGAGCGCATAAAAAGATCTTTAAAATTATTCACATGAAGAAAGGTTTCCCGTATGTATTTGAGGAGCACAGACTAGATAGTCTAAACATTGATTGAAAAAATGAGCGGAAAAAAAGGTAGACATCGAAGAGTGAGGTTCTGTGACATGTCGTACAGTAGTAGTGAAGGGAGCATCAAAGGTGAACAACATGATATCAGAGAGGATTCAACTGCCTCCTTGAGAAGAGAATATGCGGAAAGAGGTTCATACAAAGGGATGCATAGAAGAAGAGGTCCAAGAAGACGAAAAAAGTTTTTAGAGAGAGGATGGGGCCACCATATGGAGTGACAAGATCAGAATCGGGAGGCAACCAGGAGTGGAAGTCTTTGGTAGAGAGCTTGTCAAATTATCAGTTGACGCAGACACAAAAGTTGGTTTTTAGAAAAAGGTTTAGGTTACCGGGCACGATTCTTTCCTTCTTTGTGTAGAATTTCATGCATTAATTAGAAAAATACATTTACAACAATTGTTTTTAGGACATAGAGTACTCTCCAGTAGAATAGATTACAGGATTGTAAACCCCATCAAATTGTAATTGTGCCACACACCTTAGAACACCAGAGGCCTTAGTCTCTGGAAGCAAAGTCCAGAAAGATCATGAGATCCTAGAAAAAAGATAGTTTGCCCTTTTAGAAACATTAGCAAAGCTGAAAATGAAGTTTTAAGAGTGGTATCTAATAATGACACTACATAAGGCAGACATTTGATGATCTGGTCGATCATCAAATCATATTTCATAATCAAATTTGATGATCGACCAGATCATAAGGATTTGATGATCTGGTCGATCATCAAATCCTATGTCACCACCTCAAAACAGCTGCCCACTTCTCAGATGCGGCCAATTCTTGAATCAAATCCTTCCTGGCCAATAGAACAATGAAGGTTTTTTCACCTTCAGCCTCGGCCGAGCCAGCACCAGTCCCGTGTGGAGTCCCACAAGGCTCTCCCACATTGTACAATGTGTTTACAAAGCCACTTTCTGACATTCTTGACTATCTGGGTGTCTCGTACACTAACTATGCGGATGACACCCAGATACTCATCCCCATTACTAGAGACTATGTCACGGATTCTTAAGCACTCAATGACGTATACCTTGTCATCCAGGCTTGGATGGCACATCATGGGCTTTGCCTCAATGATGAAAAAACAGATTTGCTCATTCTAGGCTCACACATTAAACTCTCTAAAATAGAGTCTGCTTACAAAACCTTTATTATTGACGTAACACCATCAAAGTGTCCAACGACACTAAAACTCTTGGAATTTACCTGGACTCTACACTCTCCCTCACCAGACAAACTAATGCTGGTGTCTCTGCCGCGGCGTACACATGCAAACTGATCACCGCTTGCAGGCCCTTCCTGACAACGGACAACTGCATTATCTTCGCAAGAACCCTCATAATGGCCAAAACTGATTATTGTAATGCACTCTACTTAGGTACCAGCCAAAGAAACTTAGATAAGCTACAAGTCACACAGAACAACGCCATTAGGGCAGCCCTCAACCTCCCTAGGAGACTCCACAACTCAGAGACGAGACGCAACTTACACTGGCTTCCCGTCTCTCACCAAATTTCACTTAAAACCCTTCCTCACACACACAAGGCCCAGAACAACTCGGCCCCCGCCTACCTAACCAATCGCTTCACACGGCATGCTGCTAACAGACCCTTGAGATCTGCCCATGTCAACTCACTTACATTACCTAGATATAAGCTCCAGACTGCAGGAGGGTCAAGCTTCCCAGTCCTTGCGGCCAAACTCTGGAACACACTACCCTCTTCCCTCAGAGCCGAACCCTCCTTTCTACCCTTCAAGAACAAAACTAAAAACTCTGGCTTCATGAGCTTGACGCCTCTGCCTACTCGTCCTAACTAATTTTTTTAGGTTGGTTAACGTGCCTTGTCACCCTCCTCACCACCTATGATATGTATAGACACAATTGCCTTGTAAATTCCAACTGACTAACCGTACACTTCGGGATATGCTGATTATATTGTATGTAACGCTTTCACTGTAACTCTTGCTGTAACTTTTGTTGTTGGGTATGTAACATCCTTTTGGCCTGACTTATCCCTCTTGGGAAACTTTTGTTCATGTATGTAACCACTGCCTAAATTTTGCGCCCAGATGCCCCAGGGCAAGGTGCGCATTACAAATAAAGAAATACAAATACAAAGGAGGGTTAAGAGTAATTGTAAACAGAGATGATTAAATAGCAGAATGTGAAAGACAACTATCTGATTTAAGCACCTACGGACATACTCAAGAGGATCCAACCCCATAAATCAAAAAAGTGATTCAGGCCACAAATAATTAATGGATATAAGAACAAGAGGCTGATTTCCTAATACTACCAGAACCTAGGTTACCTGTCTTTTATACAGTTCCAAAAATGCAAAATAAAAGGGTGAATCTCCAGGACTCCCAATAGTCTTGGGAGTTTCTTACATTCTAGAACCACTGTCCCAATATGCAGATGTTTTCTTAAAGAGATATGTTACCACTATGAAAGCATAGATGTTTAGGATACCACACGCACAATTTATTGGAAAATGAAACTTTTGAAAAAAAGACACCTACTGATAGGTCTCGACATAACATCAGTATGTACTAAAATTCCTAAACAGGGGAGGAAGGTGGTGGAGGGAGAGGAAGGGAGGTTCTGGGGAGTGGAGCCCCCAATTTAGAATGCATCCTTGCAGAGAGGGTGAAGATGGGACGCAAGGCAAGGGGATATTTTTGCTTTTTGCTGGCCGCTGAAAAACGGCGGAAAAAATCTGTCTTTTTGTTAGGCGATCTGCAAAAAAGCAAACATATGACATAGAACCCATTGAGTACTACACACTAATCCTTTACTTGAAATTATAAACATGCACTAGCCGTGGAGTCAATTCAGTATTACAATGAATCAGGCTAAGATGGCCGCCAGGGTCGAATGCTCCTTTAGCTATAGCTTTCGAGCTACCATCATGTATCACGTGATTGCTTTTTCATGTCACGCTCGCTATTCAAATATTGCAAGCAGAGTTACTGTTTATTAACAATAGCCTGTGGAAGACCTTGATAGGATGGAATATGTGGCACATTATTTTACCCGTTTTCATGGGTATCTCAACTTGTCCATACGTAATGGTGACTATTCATTTGATGGATTAATAAACATAGCTTTTGCGCTTTTTCTAAATTTGAGTGCCGGCTTATTTTTGCTTTCCAACCACCACCCTTCTTATTTAGATGATCGAGGAGTTGGATTCTTGTTGTTTGAAGTGTTTGTAGTGCAGCTTACGCTGCGACCCTTGGCACCCACTGCAGATTTGAAGGCAGAGCGCTCTCATCATGTAAGCTGTGACAGTGTGCATATTCTTGGACATGCATGGTATCACGAGGGACACAGACTCAAAAGCAACAGTTTACCTTTATTATCAAACTTTGTGGTGTTGGTGTAATGCCTATCTGGCCCTAACTCAAAGGGGACTGTTCCCTCAACTGATGCTTCTAAGGGCAGTCGATGTCCGTTAGTGCAAAACCAAATTTTGTCTGTGTCCAAACCAATGCATGCCCTCACTCTTAAACCAAGGAAAAACGGTGACTCCAAAAAAGAAAATGTAAACCACAGCTGTTTTCACATAGTCTTACCAATCGGTGTAATTCTGCCAGTTCAAAATAGTTTTACTAAAAAGGGGTTGCACTTGGAACCTTCCACACAGAGCTCTTGCTGTAAGTCAATAGAGTTCACAATGTCTCTGGATCTCTCGGGGTTCCCTTCCCCAAGCTTTGATCCTTCCAGATCCAAATAAAAAGACGCAGTTCCTGTTAGGCTGCCCAGTGTTCCCTTCCCCAAGTCTAGGCCTCTCTTCACAAAGTTCAACAAACAAACATAAAGTTCCTCTTGTGAGTATTCACCGTTTTAACACACAGTTGTTTCCATGGGGTAGTGTCAGAGATTTTCCAAAATGATGGGCTTTGGCTCCTCCCCTGCGTGACCACTCTGACTTCTGACCCCTCGCTTTGTACTCTGTATCTTTCTTCTGGCACCTTTCCCTCCTGTGCCATTTCCTCTCCGGTTCTTCTTCTCTTTCACCTTTCTTTCCTTTTGCTGTGCACATCTGCACCCTGTTCTTACTTTACTGTGCCTCTTGCACACTCCTCTTGTCTTCTCATGCCTCTGGAACCCTCTGTTCCTTTGGTTGTGTACCCTTGGACCTTCCGTTCTCTGTGTTGTGGCTTTTGCACTTTCCCTTTTCAGCCTTTGGGTCGCTCATACCCTCTTTTCCTGCTTTCGGGTCACTTCTACCCTCTTATTTGCTTTCGGGTTGCGCGCACCAAGGCCACCCGAGCAACAGATCCCTGGCGATTAGTTTGTGAGAATGCGGTTTCTCACAATATATATAAAACAGTCTTACGAACATTATATATATATATATATATATATATATATATATATATATATATATATATATATATATATATATAATGTTCGTAGGACTGTTACTTCCACACTCATTGAAAAGCACTCCCCCATTCATGATTTCTCAGCAAACCGATGTCATAAATATCTTGTATTAAATATATATACGCAGCACATGGCTGTTTAAAAATCCACTAACATCGTGGCTCTCCCAAAATGTGCGGCCCATGCATAGCAGAGTTGACACATTTCGTGGTTTCCTCACTGCTTGATCAAAACAGGTGATCCACATTCCCGTTTGTTTTAAAATACTGCATGTGACATGTTGTTTGGCATAGAAAGAGGACAGATTACTGTCTGTTATTTTCTCTCCATAGCATACTATTAGCCATCTTCGAATAAGTAAACCTCGATATAAAAACAGGACTGGTTGCTATATTTTTCATCGCGTTTATGGCTTAGTATCGGCCATCTTTGAATGGGACCGTCTTAGTTGGAGATTCTAGATATACAGATTGCCATTCATTAGTGCCGAAAACAAATTTCAAAATGTCTAGTGCATCTTAAGGTTTGTTTGCAAGATTTGTATCCTATGTGGTGCTTGAACATTAATTTCCCGTAATGCATCACATTTAACATTGCATCAAATCATATAGATATATATACAGTCATATGTTAATTAATATCTCTGTCTCCCGTCAATATGTCTGTGGCTTTGGTTTAAAGTGCGTAGTGCATCTTTATATTCTTATACCCATCATATAAAGTGCATAGTGCTCAGCTGGGTCCAGATATTCCTATGTCTACACCATAAAGTGCATAGTGCTAGCAGCCAAGTTACAGTACATAGTGCATTCGGGTATTTTGATCTTTTAAAGTTACCCATATGAAAGAAAGTGCATAGTGCATACATAGTGCATAGTGCATACATTTAAATCACGGTTACGCACATTCCTTATATATATATATATATATATATATATATATATATGAATTTATATATATATATATATATATATATATATATATATATATATATATATATATATATATGAATTTATCGGGTAAAGGATTACATTTTAGGTAATTGTCCACACTGGATTAAAAAGTTTGAAAATAACAAACAGTGAAGATATGAGTAAACCAGCAAACCCCAAGCCCTACAATACTGATAACTTTCTCCACATTTTCAGTTAAGTTAATCTTGTGAGATAAACGTGTAATGCCCATATAAGGGGAAGGCCGAGAGCGGCACCTTTGTTTCCATAACAAACAAGGCGCTTGCTCGGACAACATGTAAAGGTAAGCTATTGACCTCCCAATCTGCTGTTTAAGATAGGAAGTGAATTATATCAATATTACTCTAAAAGAACAAAATGTTTCTTGTTTTTCAGGAATTATACAAAGTCATAGAAATTAAATTCTTATCATATTAGGCGATTCGACCATTTAAAAAAAATGTTTTTTACGGTACAGAAGTACGAACAGTGGAATTATTAATCAGTAAAGCTCATGAACCATATATATATTTTTCTGCCAAAAGACCTTAGAACCCAAGGAAGATCTTCCTTCATAAAGTGTTATTAATTATGGAATTAAAAAGACAGCTCATTGTAAGCACCTCGACTCAAAGGGGCCAATGGGGCCTTGAAAACAACGTTTCAATGCCCTAGGATGCTTAATGTCGGGATACTTGCACCGCAAGGCACTGCACCGCGCCAGGGTGAGGCGACAGGTGGGGGGTGTGCACAGAAGGTCCCAGTATGCTGCACCACGCAAACGCTCACCCCCTCTCCATGTCTGCTCCCGGGTATGTCAGCCAGTCATACATGCCCATGCTGAGTGTGGGTACTTATTACTAGTTTCTAATAAGCATTAATTTTGTACTGTGTTAGGAGGATGTGCCCAAGAATGAACATTGTATTTAGAAACCAGCACTGAGATTTTATGGAATTTCTATTTTTGTTTAACTGTGCATGAATTCATATTTATGGTGTTTGAAGGCAGCATGAAGCAAGACACATACAACATATTCAAAGTTCAACAGAAATAATTTATTTACTCAAATGTCAGGATGGTAGAAGGCCTAATCTGCCGTATGCTAAGGTGGGATTTCCCTACCTGAACACAACGAAGGAAAATCTGAGTCAAATAATTCAATTTACAAGTCTGCCTGTACCCTAAACCTATCATTGCCCTCACAACTAAAGCTAAACAGAGTGTAGAGATGTTAATAATCAAATAAATTGTGATCAACATAAAACTTTGAGCTTCCTTAAGCTCTTAGCTTACTTGTCAGCTCCCCTTCCCCAAGCCCAAAAGGAATTCCATAAAAGTCTCAAGATTACCTTTTCCCAAGTTCAAGGTAATATAGTTTCACACAATTCTCAGGGTTCCCTTTCACAGGTTCAATGCAACAGAGTTCAAACGAAAAGCTTGGGGTTCCCTTTCCCAAGTTCATTGCAACCCAGTTCCAAAGGAAAGGAAGGGGTCTTGAGGCTCTGTCCTCAACACAGCATTTGTAATTCATCACGTCTCATGGTTCCCGTCCCCAAGATTTCAACGTAGAAACTGGTATTTGTTCAAGTCTATTCAAAAAGGTTCAACACCACTCTTGGCTTGTTTCACAATATCTTTAGTTTTCACAATTTAGGGCTCACTGGTCAAGGCACAGTTGTCAGACCACAAGGGCCGCCCATAATAGGCCGCATAACTAGGATTCCTAGGCTCCTCAGCCCACACAGGATCTTCTGTACTTGCCCCTGTGTTCGGAGTCACATTCACTTAACTCCTCTTTGTTGACCTCTTGGCTTTATGTGCAGGCTTACACTCCTAAGGCTTCTCCTAGTCCGCCCCTTGGCTTTACCACCACGTGTCACACACATCTTGCCACTCTTTGTCCTTGCCACACTTTATTTGTTCATAAAGTTCACTTTCTGGTGGTCTAATTCATGCCCCACCTTTATATGGCACTTTTACACACTTGCGCTCTTTTGCGTACATTGCTTTCACATGGGCCCTTTCCCTTTGACTGTAATCTGCCATTTGCTGGGCCCATTAAGTTCTTTTCAATTTAGTATTCAATATACTTAACTTCAGGTTTTTCTTCAGTGCGATATTCATGCTTAGTTCCACTTTGGTTTGAGTTTTAATTCAGTTTGGTATTTCATATGCGTAATGCGGTTTGGTTGCAAGTTTTCATTCGGTTTTGAGATATATAATTAAAATTAGTTTAAAGTTTTTGTTTCATTCAATATTTAATTACATATTTTCATCCCGCCAGGAGAGCCCCAGTCTTGTGCGGCGCTCCCCAGCACTCACTGGTCCTTGGTGTGCTCCCCGGCAGTTCCTGCTGCTTCCTTCAGCTTTTGCCATCAGCGGACCGGCTTCTGAAAGCACCGCTCGCATGCCAGCTGCAGCTCTGCACTCGCTGGCAACTCCGTTGTCTCTGCAGGGACGCAGACAGCCTCCCCTCTTCTGTTCTTCTTGTCTGCAGAGCCAGCTGCTCTTATTTGCATAAAGAGGTTCCCACACCTCTGACAGCCTCACCTCCTCTCTCGCCTTGGGCTCCCCAGGTCCTGCGGGATTTCAGCCGGCATCCTGGCTCCTTATCCGGTCCCACCAGGGCTGGCTCCTCTCACTAAGGGTCCCCTGCTGGTCTCTCCCAAACAGGCCTCCCTGTTTCTCTCTGACTTGACAGTTTGCAGGTGTGCATTCTCAATGGGATTTGCTTCGCCATAATTAAAGGGACATGCCTGACCCTCGCAGTACTCTACAGGCATCTTCCTCATCCCAGTACTAGAGTGGTAACATTTGTTTTTTGTGTTAATTCCTCTCAGCTGCTTCTTCCTCGTCTCAGTACTAGAATGGTGAACTAGGTTATTACTCCTAGTTCCTTCTTCCTAATCTCAGTACTGTCAGATGAAAAATTTGGGAAAATGTGGAGAGAGATTTTGTAGTAGCCTATAAAGGCTGGGGGAGGGTTAGATTGCTCTTCAATGGGGAAAGGGGGATACCACGTCTCTCCTATGGCAACCCCACTTCCAAATCCCGAGGACCCTTCACCCAGGTGATCCTCCTTCGCTTCTCCACCCCAGGGTCAGGATCCAAGAGCAATGGCCTTTGCCTGGCCACCTCAGAAGCAGATCCAGGGGGAGTAGAAGTGAGGATACCCTTAGGTTTCACAAAGGTGATAAATGTGATATTTTGCATTTTGGTAGTTGTATGCTCTCTGTGTCATTATTATTATGAGTAAATACATACTTTGATAAAGTAAGACTCTAGGTAGGAAAAATGTGTTAAGTAGTCTTTCAATGCAAATAGTAGGGATATGGAAATTTATGTTGTTTAATTTGCCACGATTTTGATTATTAATATTAATTTGGTGGTTTGCGGTCTTTTACTGTGGTTGTATCCGAGCCGGTAGCCCTACCCAAGGTGGTGCATATATTGAATTTATTGCGTTAACATTTTTTCATTGTTGTCTATGTCATTGTATTAATGATTGTTAAAAATATACAAATAACATTTTTAATTGCATTGCTAAGAGTAGATAGTTGCTGGATTAAAGATTACCTACACACATTTAACATACGTTAGCTAGGGACAGTTCATGGTCTTTTGTTGTATGGCTGAAAGGAAATGTTTCATTAGAAACTGCAATTTGAAGGGACTGGTGACGAAACATTTCTTGGAGGCATGGCACAGTTTTTTACAATTGAGGGTTCAGGTTGTGGAGAATGTGCCACAATCATTTCAGGGTGGAGACAGAGTAAGCATGCTGAAAAAGAAAGGATGATGTGGATGAATAAAATTGAGATATTATCCCAGAAGGGGGTGAATGAGTGTTTGCAAAATTGTTACTATTCGTAAATATTATCAACGAGAGGATAACTCTTGGAAGCAAATGGAGGTTTGCTCCTGGATCAGACTTCATGGTCAACATTTGGCAATATGGTTGCATATGACATGTGGGGAAGAATTTAGCATCTGAATAATATTCAAGAAATGTTTTCTTCTGGGAAGGAATTCTGACCTTGATTTGATTATCTAATAAGTGTCATGTTAAACAATAGCACAGTGGTGTTGTGACACAGTTATGTGAGATGTCAGAGGTTTGAATCCATGGAAACCAGACTTTTTTGAGGCAGAAAACTTTTAAAATTATATCTGATGTAATTGTATTTGTATTCTTGTAAATTAAATATGCATATGAAGTGAATATTAACTATTGTTTTGGGACTTGTTTCTTATTATTGATGCATTTGTAAGAGTAGCCTGCAACTCACAGAGTCAAACATAGAGGGTATGAACAGGGAGCTACAGAATGGCAATATGCTTAAAAATAGAAAAATACTTTGTTGTGTGTTGTTGCTGAAAGATGTGTTTGTTAATGGACTATGTTGTGAAATGTCCCTATTTGTATCCCTGCATGAAAGAGGTTTCCTTAAGCACCTTGAGAAGAGAATTATCCTGAAACCAGTAGTGGTTACTGATCCACTTGCATGGTAAGGGAATATGATGAAACACCACTAATGAATTGAACTGTAATGTTTGTGAAGTTGTTTATTTGAGCAGAGAAGGTGTATTGCGTCTTCATGAGTACAGGGGTATCAAACAGTATTGCTGTTTGTATGGGTATCTTTGATAACCGGTGAAAATGGTGGCACCACCTTAAAAAGCTGAATAACTTGAGATGTTCAATGATGTTCATATTTCTCTCATTCTCATACCCCTTCTGCAAGCAGTGGGCTTGCCTTCAGGCAGTTACCCGATATCATCAGCCAATGGGTTGCAGAAAGTTGTGACTTTCCTTTGTGAAGGATTAGCTTATCCCTACTGAAGTGAGAAGATGGGATTGGCATCCACCTGCAGTCTCTTCTATATCGCTCATGTGTTGGATTACTTTCCTTAGAACTCGCTCTACATCCCCGTGAAATTGGGTTTCCAACAGCTCTTCTATAGCAGCCAGATGTTGTGTTACCAACACCTGATGTATAACTCCCAAATGTTGAGTTTCCACATCACCCTTTTTAAATCTTCCAGATATTGGGGTTGCCACTGCCCTTTATGTCTCCCTGATGCTCAAGTTCCTAGGCAGCCCCTGTTTATTGAACATTTTTCAACTCTCCTTACCCAGTGTTTCCCGAAATCAGAAGAAACCCTAGTATCCAAAGTCTCCATTTTTATTCTTGTCAAGGCTATAAATCCCTCGTCAAAAGTGTTCACTTATATCTGCCAGGACCTCATTCTTGAACTCTTGTCAAAAATCCTTCACACACAAATGCAAGACAATTCTAAAGCACAATCTGTGGATCCACTACCTTGCATCCCATAGGGAAACATTGCCTGACCACCACAAGATTGGCTGTTCAGTAATTACAGCCTCCTGGCATCAAACATAAAAAATTAGATCAATGGACCAGACCTTCTTTTAGATTTTAAGAGCCGTAGGTCAAGGCCTCCAATATGTATGACCTAAGGTTCAAACAGAGCTCTTCCTTCCGAGCCTGAAAAACACAATCTCTCAAGCTGAAGCCAAATGGTAACTTCTTCAGAGAGACAAAACCAGGCCCCAAACACCAAATTATGTCAATGTTGAGAACTGCAAATGGACCAAAAAAATACGAGACCATGCATTTAAGATTTCCCTCACACAAGCACATAGTGCATATAACAAACCCATATATGCTATAAAACACGGATCCTGTTCCAACAAGGTCACACAGGTAATTAACTGTCCCAAAGATCTGTTAAAAAGGGCTCAGGGATTCATTGCAACACACAAGTTACCCTCATTCATACCACAGTCCCAAGAACTACGCTACAGCTTGCCACTTCTTCACACAGAAGGTCAAGAAAATAAAACACATTACAGTACATGCCAACAAAAGCCTCAACAATATGTTAACAGTATGTAACACTCACACCACCATACACAACACCCACACAAGAGAACAATCCCATGTTCCCACCAGTGCACTAAGGGAGGAGACAAAAACATCAAACTTGATCAAAGGAATGAGGCCACTCAGGACTCAGATGACTTATGCCTGGTCTCCCCAGCTATGACACATAGATCCATCCTGGGAACAGCAATAAGAGACTTCATAAACAGTTTGCGTCAAATTGGCCTCAGGCCCAAGAACCTGAAATATTTCATGATTGGCCCACTTCTAAAAAATATTAGACCCAGAGGTGCCAGATAACTGTGCACCAACAGCCAGCTTCCCTGGACTGTCAGCAGTAACCGAAAAATCACTCACAGCAGAATTATGCCTACACAGAATCTTCTCTGATATCTGCATTGTGTGCTCAATCTAGTGAGATCATCACTGAAAACCCGGTATGGGCCTCCTCTAATGTTGCTAGGGGAATGCATCCGCTACCTGATCCTGACCATGGGGGTGTTATTATGTGGGAGGATCACATGGGAGGGTACTCATATCAGGGTGAATTGATAACCTCTTTGACCCAAGTTTCCCCTATTATTTCTAAAGCACTGATGGCATGTTGCAAAATAGAGCAAACCAATAGAACTGCCATCCAATCCAAAATATTTGAACATCAAAATCTCAAAACAATTATGGACTTCGGGATCCATAATGCCCTTGGTACTAAAACGAAGAAGAGGGCTCAGAGTTAGTAAGGATCAACAATGCCATTAACTAGAATGTGCAGTCTAGTTGTTATAGACCACTACACCTGAGCGGGACATTTAAACTCAGGAATGAGTGGCAGCTGGGAGAAGGAGGAGTGGAAGATGCTGAAGGAGTAGCTGAGTCAGAGGCAGACCAGAATGCTGGATTTGTCGCAGAAGCAGACAGAAGAATGGCAGTTGATGCCGACACGAGATATGAAGGTCAGTGACTTGGCAGATTAATCGCAGGGGGAAGCGGTATTGGGGAGCAAAGCCTAGCCAAGAGGGAGACGTGCTCCCAACCCCGACAAGCAGCTCATCAGTTTGCAAGTGGACAGCCGGAGCGGTCAGGGCTCTTGGAAGAAGGAGTGCAGACTGCAGAGTTACGCAGAAGCTGACCGGAAAGCAGAAAGACAATAGAAGATCCACCGCAGCACCTTCAAAGGAAAAGGAGACACCAAAGAAGACCAGTGGATTGGCCTAAAGCTAAAGGTAACCCCTGGGCCCAAATAAAACATTTAGCAGAAACCACTACTTTTGAATATCAAACAAATAAAGCAATACAAGGGCGCAATTCCCCTTACATGGGACACCGATTGGGGGAAACCTGTAACCTTCATCGCCAACAGCTAAGAGGCTGTAAAGGAGCAGAAGAAAAGCAACAAGGACGCAACTACCCATTATGGGACACTAACTGGGGGAAGCATCTAAACCACATTGCCAGCAGCCAAAATGCTGAAAAAGGAGGATTACTAAGGCAACAAGGGCGCAAATCCCCTTATCTGGGACATCAACTGGAAGAGACATGTAGACTGCATTACCAAGAGTCAAGAGACTGTAAAAAGAGGCACACATTGTTCAACCTTCCCCACAAAGGATACTGGTGTGGAGAATCTTGGATTTTTTTTTGCCACAAAACATAATTGTTGGTGTAGTTTACATACAAGAAAGTAATATGTTGTTTTGTGACAAAGTGCTGTAATGAAATTAACTTGTCAACGGTATTTCACTTGAAGAACAAGTCTGGCATTACCAGAAGTCGTTTCTGTGCTATCCTGACAAAGGTATTTTCACTTGAAGAACAAGTGTGGCATTATCAGAAGTAATTGCTCTGTTATCCTAACAAACACATTCCATTCGAAGAAGAAAGGTGATGTGCTGATAATTGCTTTGATTTATGAACGTATGTTTTGAGAGAAAGACACTTTTGCTTTACCAAGAAGGATATTTGGAAAGACACCCATTGCTGTGATTTGTGAAACAAGCTTTTATGAAAGAATTTACTTTAACAAGTGTAAGGTTGCATTTGAAGGAAAAGATCTGTTGTGTTGAATTGAATAGAGCGTTGTTGAATCAGAGCTTCTTCAAAGGTATTCCTGCATTGATCATTGGGAAGGGAATCCAACCCTGGTCACAAAGAGTGCTTTCAAAACCTATAGGTTTGAATTCAAATTCTATTGAGTTGAATTGAAGACAGCCAAATATGTCATGTGTTATTTTGTTGTATGTACTAGTGTGAGGGTCAGAGACTTTTGGACACTGGGCCATCTTTCTTTAGTTTAGTTCGCTCGGTAGGGAAATCCTCGTTAGAATAGGGAAAGATATGCGTTTATCTCACCCTTTTTCCTTTAATAAATGGCAAACCTTGAAAAAACCTTACCTTTGTTTCAGTCTCACATTTCTGACCCCTCATAATTGGCCATGGCAGATGAAAGATCCCTTTTGCAAACCATCCCTACTGGTCTTCGCTGATGTATTTGAAAATGAGGATCATTTCCTCTTAATCCAGTCCCTGAAAATAGCCACAAACATGTCAATGCCAGCCCTAAAATGGTACCCCCCTTCTTAACTGCATGAGGGTAGACTGTAAGACTAAGAAAGTACATTTGAACACTTGGAAAAGTCACCTGCGAGGTACTCGAGAGGTTGCCCCTCTCCACACTCCTCAGCATTTACATTAGAGCCCTAATGGATCTCCTTGAGGATCACCACCCATAAATACTCCCATGCACAGATAATTCACCGCTTTATCTGGAAGAGTTTGGCAGGGATGGCCAATTCTCCACAGCATCCAAAGGCCTCCAGGCGGGAAAAGCCTGGGTGGGCTAGTACTGTCTCATGTATATGGCACTTAAAGATAGATTCTAGTCCTAGGCACAGAACATAGGCTGAAGAAAAAACAATTGTCCAACTCCCTTGTTTTTCAGTGAAATTGTACGAAACAGCAAAGGTATTTAATCGTGGGGTAATGTGGAGTGCGCAGCCACGCTTCAGCGGACATATTAGCAGAGCGGCAAAGTTTACATTCTTCGAATTTAAACTGCTGAAAAGAGCTTTGCCTTTATCTCCAAACTGAACCATTAATGGTGGTGGTCGCTCTGGTCTCTTCAAGTCTAGATTAGCGAGAGGGCCAGAATGCCAATTCCAGAGATGGCAAAGAGCGTAGAATGCATAAGGTAGAACGACCTTTGGTCCCAAGAAAATATCAACCAATTCCTCAACACCTAAGAAACCTGCACTAGCTTCCTGCCCGCAAAGGCACCTCTTTCTAGGCAGTCTGCCCAGCCTTCAAATGCCTACAATCGCCAGCCCTACGCTACCTGCAATAATCGGCAAGATACAAAACAAGGGTGTTGCCTGACTAAACACAACACTTTACAGATGGCAATTTACGGCCCCAGACACAAAATACAAAGAGAGGACAGGAGGGTGTCAGCAACTGCACCCTAAACCTGAGCAGCCTATCAGACCACATGCAGTTCAGGAAAAAGCCAAAAGCATATCTCTTCTGAACCCACTGATGAGGCATCTGATGTGGATCTATCATACAAATAAACTGTGCTGCAACCCAACAATGTAGAACCTCAACGCAACGCAGTACACAAATACCCCTAACTGATATAATGCAGAACACCGTCTGGCTTGTCACGGTCTAGCAGCAACGCCAGTAAGACTTGTAATGCAGTGAGCACACCACAGATACACAAAAGTAAGTAAACGTATATCACACAAATAATTTCCCAAAGCCACTTTATAAACCCCAGATTTTGGGTCTCTCTCACCACCCTTCCATATTTCCAGAGGTAATATCCTCCCCAGCCTCTTTAAATCTCTCTGGTGTTAGTACTCTCACCCTCTATATATCCCAGATGTTGGGTCACTGACTGCCCTTCTAAATCTCTCTAATGTGTTAAGGCCCCAGTCCCCGAATATCTGCCTGATTTTGGGTCTCTCCCAACACCCGTCCATTTGAACCTCCCTGGTGTTAGCTCTCTCATCAGCCATCTATATACTCCAGTTGTTGGGTCGCTCCCACTGCCCTTCCATATTTCCCAGCAGTATTATCTCCCCAGCCCCTGTGAACCTCCCTGTTGTTAATTCTCTCACCAGCCCTCTATATTGCCCATATGTTGGGTCTCTCCAACCTCCCTTGCATATTTTCAGAGGTAATACCCTCCATGCCTCTCTAAATCTCCCTGGACTTAGTTCTCTCACCAGCCCTCTGTATACCCCAGATGTTGTGTCTCTCCAACCCCTTTAAATATTTTGCAGAGGTATTATCTCCCTCAGGCCCTGTGGACCTCCATGGCGTTCGTTCTCTCACCAGCCCTCTATGTATCCCGGATGTTGGGTCCTTGACTGCCCTTCTAAATCTCTCTCATGTGTTATGGTCCCCAGTCCCTGCATATCTGCCTGATGGTGGGTCTCTCCCAAAGCCCGTCCATATTTTTCAGAGGTATTATCTCCCCATCCCTGTGAACCTCCCTGGTGTCGGTTCTCTCACCGGCCTTCTATATTCCCCAGATTTAGGGTTTCTCCAACCTCCCTTCCATATTTCCCAGAGGTATTATCTCCCTCAGGCCCTGTGGACCTCCCTGGTGTTCGTTCTCTCACCAGCCCTCTATATATCCCATGTTGGGTCCTTGACTGCCCTTATAAATCTCTCTAATGTGTTATGGCCCCCAGTCCCTTCATATCTGCCTGATTGTGAGTCTCTCCAAAGCCAACAATGTACCCCAGATGGTGGTTTCCTGCAACCCCAAAATATAACCTGGATTGTGGGACTCCCACAGCCCTTCTCCATCTAACTGGTGTTGCGTCTCCAAATTCCTTGGTATGCCCCAGATGCTGGGTCTCTAGGGACTCCTTTGTGTAGCACACAGCTCCTTAGGTAGTACCCGCCCACCTTGTCACAGCTGTTTTACTGCCTTTGGTGAAATGGCCTTTTTGTCATATTTTTCGTGGCATTTTTTAAGGGGGCGGGAAGGATTATATATTTGTTTTTTTGGGAAGTATAGGTAGAGGAGGGGACATGGCGGGCATGACCACCATACAAAAATGCAGCAAAACAGTTACTGCAACGAGGTGTCCCAGATCCCCATATGTATCTACCCGATGTTGGGTCTGCCCCAGGCCTTTTATATGACCCAGGTGTTGGGTCTCTCAGAACCCCTCTATATGCTCTGGATGCGGGGTTTCCCGCAGCCCTTTTATCTCTGTCTACCAGCAGCTGGATCTCCTCCAATGCCTTTATGTGTCCTGAACCGGTCTATTTACGCCAGCCTTTGAGTCTCTCACACCCACTGTGTCAGGCTTTTTTACCACCTTGCACAAAGTGACATTGAATTTGGTCTTTGCTCTTTTCCATTAATCAAGTAACATCCTTCTATATGGTGGGCTTGCGGAACGAGAAAAGGACGATGCCTTTGACCATTTCGGATGAAGAATTCTTAGCAGCAGCCAATTTACCGTTGCCTCTGTCTCCGCCGTCTGAACAGTCCATCTATATTGGTGAACCCCATGCGGTCACTCCTGTGGAATATTGTATTGAGTCTTCGAGTTCTACACTTACAAATAAGGTGGAGGGGAAACAGCTTTTGATCACCTCCCGAAAGGTCTAATTACCTCCTTTTTTCATCGAAAAGTGAAGTTAACCAAATTGGCTAACTCTCATATTGCAATGTTGGATCTTGAGTCGGTGGGATGTCTAACCCCAACCCCTCGTGTTACTTTTTCAGTCCCTTCTCCTTTACCAGAAGGGAACAAAACTCAAGTTTCCTCCACTCGCCCCCTGATCTTGGCCTATGATATGGTCCTGACTTTGATTCTTCTCTTTCTTCAGTTGGTTCTACTGCCACAGCAGTCTTTAAGAAGGGCCTGGCCCTTCCTTTTGCCAGAGCATCTGTTAATGATCCTCCGTGGCCCGACTACTTGGTTGAAATGAATCAGGTTCTGTGCATTTTGTTTTCTTATTTGAGACCCTTCAGAAGGAAACCAAGTCAAATGCTCTGTTGTTGGAATCCTTAATGTTCAAATTCGATAACATCAAACTACATGCGATAGCGAAAGAATTCTCATTTTTGCAAGGTTTGAACACCATTGCCAGTGACAAAGCCCCAGAATCTTTATCCCAAGTACCAACTGGAAACGTCCCTTTGAATAATATCTTAGAGTGTGTCATCATTCTGGATGGTAGCACAGTTGCAACCCAGAAGGCGGGGTCAACTGCTTACCTGGGACCCGAGTCACTGGGTAGTCAACCTATTGCCGTGTCTATGAAGGACCTCTTGAGAGGCTCTCATGATGGCCCCGATATGAGCCCAAGCAACGAGGGTCGGGAAGTCTCCAGGAGTGGTGCTAAGCGAACAAAAGGCATAACCTCTTCACCTCCTGGCTTGAAGGCCTGGAAATGTCAGGGTGTCCAAAAGAGAAAGACTAAAAATCATTCTGCCGTGAATTTGAACTCTAAGGCATCAGGATTCTCTCTGCGTCCCAGTTCCCCCAGCTGAACACTGGCAGAAGTGACAATTGTGGAGGAGCATCGCCTACCGCCCCCTCCTCGGAGTTTACGACGCCTGTTGGTGGTAGTTCCACACCACTGGCGCTCTCTACTGCTAATTCAAATAACCCTCCTGTTGTACCTGCTGGGGGAGTGTGGTCCCATCTTGGAAGATCAGAAGCATCGGACTGCCAAGTTCAACTTGTTCATTCTCAGGGAAACCAGCTCTGTCAATTGCTTAACTTAAAGTTGCCATCACAGGTTACTCCTCGAGAGGGAAATCCATCATCGAGGACCTTGCACTCACAGATTGGGGTTCTCAAGGTATACTGGGGCGTGGGTCATTATGCTGGAGGGCCTGCTGTAAGTGGCGCTCGTCCGGATATAGAAAGGAAAAAGGAAAGTGCCCTAAAGGCAAGGGGTCCGAGCAATGGCATTGTATTTGAGCGAGTGAATCCTGAAAACACGTCTGTAAGCGTAAATCATTCCAATATTCTGCGCCTCTTATCTGAGGTCCCGAGCTCGGAACGTATTTCTTCAGCTGATATCAACAGGGTTCACTTTCCAGTAAAACATAATGTCGTAAGGTCACTTGTGTACTTTAATTCTAAATTGGCCACTGACCTGATTTTGCATGAGAGAGATTCCATCAGAAAATTCGGTTTTGATATTGTGGAGAACTTGGGCATTCAGTCTGGAGCTGGTCTTGAAACAAACTCAGTCCCTGATTACCAGCTGAAGTGCGACACACAGTCCGTAAAAAACAGAATGAAGGCCTCTGAAGCTTCCAATGACCGGTCACGGTTGATCAGACCAACCTCCAATTAACAAACAAATGAGCCCTGCGAGGGGATTGATGGAGGTGAACTTGTTTCAATGCTCTCTTGGAACTCACTGGGACATTCACGTCTGTTTGATAATCAAGTATTGGGGCAAGACCTAAAATCCCATTGGGTTGTATGTCTACAGGAAACATGGTTGTGCCCCACTCCTGTGATGGATGGTTTTGTGGTCACAGATCAGGCAGCACAGCGAGGGGAGAGAGGTCGTCCATTTGGTGGTCTCCTAACCATGGTGAAAAATATGAACAATTTACGAGTGGTACTGACTGATCATAGCTTTGTTGGTATCCTTCTGACCCATGGGACAGTGACTGGAGTTTTCCCCTTTCACCTACTGATGGTAAACATTTATTGGCATGAGAATGTATTAAATCTTACTAAGTTGCTTGATCATCTGGTGAGCTGCATTGGTGATTGGCGCTGTATTCACGAGGGTGGACAGGTGTTGCTTGCTGGTGATTTCAATTCCGAATGTATGGTGGATGTTGGGCTGGGGGAGATTGACGGGGTGGGCAGCCATAAAAGGTCTAACAAATCTGGAGGCTATCACTGGCTTAAATGTTTGGGTGGACTTAGGCTACATCCTCTCAACGGGAATGTGCAGGGAGACATTCCTCAAAACCATACCTGGTCCAGTGGGCACTTACACTCGATAATTGATTACATCTTTGCCACTGATTGGCTCTTCGAGAGGTGCAATACTTGAACCATTTTACCAACCATGCTTGGAGATCACGCCAGTTTAATCGTCTGATTCTCCCTGGAAGGGCTGGTGTCACAGGTGGGGTATTAATCTAGTCACCAACCCCTCTGGTTCTCGAATTGTGTGGAACCAGGGAACTGTGTGGAACCAGGGAACGGCACAGCACAGCATGTTAACACTTCATTGGCTAAGATCTTAGAAAACGCAACAATGAACTGGAAGCTTAGGGTGTTTAACGCTTTGAGGACTTCTCTGAGGTTCTTATTCGAGAACAAGGAAAGCGTGGTGGTAATGGTCAGAATATACCCCAGAAAAAGCATGTACATGGTTACAACAAGGAGACGGTTTACAACAAAAAATCTTTGTGATGCGAGTTGAGGCTATTGAAGCTAAGAGTTGATCTCTCTCCCTAGTCTTTGAGGGGCTTGATGAATAACGTACATCAGAAATATCGAAACTGGCAGAGAAATAGCTGGAGTAAGCGAAGCCATTTAGACGCTGAGTTCATGTTATCCTCTTTGAGAAACAAGAACTTGCGCACATTCCGGAGGCTTATGAATTCTATTGATTACCCAGACACTATGAAACAGGTAAATGCAGTCCCAGGCAGTGACTGGTACACAAACCATTCCGCTTTCTATGCGCCACCCAACAAGTCTGTCCCATTTTTTCCTCCCGAGACTCGGGACATGCTGAATTTAGCTGCTTTCATGCTTTCAGCCATGACACGGTCTTAGCAGTTCTTAAGAGGATTAGCCCTTCAAGAGCTTTCGGCCCCAATGGGCTCTCTAACTTTTTGTTTAAGGCTGATCCCTCCAACAGGGCCGAAGTGCTGAGTCTCCTCATTAAAGATGTGGTAAATTTTGACCGGTTTCCATCCTCATGGTCATTGACCCACATAGTTCCGATCTTTATTTGCGGTTTGAAAACAAGCCCCCTAAACTACTGCCCAATAACCCTCATAGATGCCGTCAGCAAGGTATTTGCTGCTATTGTGCTGTTGTACCTGGAGCATTGGGCGGTGGCGGCAGGGAGATTATCTAAGTGGCAAACGGGGTTTCGTCGGAATCTAGGTACTAGCCTCAACTGGACAATTGCAAAGCTTATTCAGCATCAGGTTTGGGGCAGCAAATATAAAACGGTATATCTCGCCTCGATAGATCTAAGTGCTGCATTTGACGCGGTAGATCGCCAGCTCCTGTGGACCAAATTACATCAGTGGGGAGTGCCTCCTGGCCTCCTAAGACTCCTTGTTGGCACACATACTCGGTCAGAAATCCAG
This sequence comes from Ambystoma mexicanum, assembly GCF_040938575.1. Lineage (NCBI taxonomy): Eukaryota > Metazoa > Chordata > Amphibia > Caudata > Ambystomatidae > Ambystoma > Ambystoma mexicanum. The sequence goes on from NC_090925.1 coordinate 728,734,733, forward strand.
GTGTGCCTGAACTGTGTAGGGGCTCTGTCTCGCCGCATTTCTACTGGTAGGGGTGTCAGGCAGGAATGCGTCTGTGCCCCTTGTCTGTTCAACCTCTACCTGTCGGATATCGGCGAGTACATGAAATCAGCCATACTCACCTCACCTGCAGTTGACCAGTGTAGACTGTTTTGGCTGTCATATGCCGATGACTTTCTCCTTTTTGACCTTACACCGGTGGGCCTTCAAAGGCTTATGAATGCCTTCTACGCCTACACTCGATCCCAGTCCCTCTTGATTAATCCAGCAAAGACCAAGATCTAACAATGCTCTAAGGGCATCTCTAGAGCATAGTTTAAGTGGCATGTTGAAAGGGAAGATAAAACGAAAATGAAGTCAATGGTATACTTGGGTTTCCTAATCCAGGCAAAGCCAGGCATAACATAGCTGATAACCTGGATAAGAGAACGGACTATCCCCTTAGTAAACCAACTGGTACAGGTGGATTGCTGATATGAAAACTTTACATTGATTCCGGCCCTAAAATATGAGGGTGAATTGGTCCCTAAAATTACTTATGGGACAGAAATCTATTTGTTGTACTTAACTGTCTGCCCCATCTTGAAGCCCTGGCCTGGTGGAGGGTGTTGGGTGTGCCCAACGCAGTTCCCATTGATGTCATACGGTACAATCTTGGGATTGTTGGAATTGAAATGATATTATGCCTCCTATCGCAGTATTTGAATGTGTGTTGGCCTACGCCAAGTTGTCTAAAATATCATGTAAATAGACTCCGCGGTAAGGTCTTGACCTTAACGAAAAATTGTGTAAGTCGCCATCTTGGATTTAGCCGCCATTTTAGGTTCTCTTGTAATGTGGAAGTCACCCTGAACATCAAAATGGAGGCCGAATGACATTCTGAGTGAGATTCTGGCCGTTGTGACCTCCGCACACTTAAATAAGTAATATGCCTGCAGGCCAATTGTCGGGGTCGTGAACTGAGACCTTGTCCTATCCCTGACCTGTGTGGGTCAGTTCTGGGATTCTTTACGATCTTGTGTGTAAATGAACAACTGTATCAGCGGAACTGATCAAAATGCATACATTATGGGATTGACCTGGCAAGGAACCCTAGGCCTGGTCCCAAGAATGGTTAACCCGCGAGGGGGTTGGCCAGGGCTGAATGAAGAATATAAAAGCCCAAGTATTCCAATGTAGGTCTCTCTACTAATGCATCGAACCTTCGTTGAAGTTCGTTACGTTACTCTGAGAGCCGAATAGCTATCCGTTTGTCAATTGACTTTTTGGTAACTGTTGTAGCTTTTAAATAAAGCACTTTGTATGTCCTTTGTAACCTGTGTTGGTGTGTTTCCTTTGGGCTTCCCAGCCTCATATCAATTTCTTTGTTTTCACAGTTGGCGCCCGAATAGGGACCCTCAAGATTGATGCCGGATCATTGAAGGATGACGCAGACTATCGAACCGGGATCGGACGGTGTGATTCTGCGGGCCCGACCGAACGAGACGCAACACCCCGGCAGCGCTGCACGATCCGATCCTTGGACGATAGTCGTGTGGTCTGACACGGCATCTTGACGAGGGTCCATTTTTGAGGCGGGCAGATTTGTCGAAACCACCAAACACAAGGTAAAATTCGTTAGGTAAGTTCTTTGATAAACCGTACGGTCGTCCTTAGGTTTGGTCAGGTGCAGTCGTGACCCGGCTCTTAATTTAACCCTGACAATTTGAATTTGGCGTATTGTATCTGCAGACACAATTATTGACCAGGTAACACCAATTGTTTGTGAAATGCCTGGGAAATTGTCTACCTGCTTTAGGGCTCTGTTCCGCAGCGATCGACAATCTTTGGAATTTAGCCGCCCGGCACCACAGGAGGGGTCGCCGGCATGTACTATGTACTGTAAGTATGGCATTGGTAGTATAGTATTTAATGATATTTGGCACAGACAGACCAGACATGCCTCTGAATTTCAGTGGCCAATCAACGGTAGTTTTGAGATCCCCCATATTGAATACCTAGAATCAGTCTTGCTAAAAAAGAAGGCTAGACCTGCAGCCTTTGATGTTCTACAGAATTGGAAAAAAGAAGCGTTACAGCAGCTTATAAGTAGGGACAAACATGCACGCCGTCATAAAACAAACGCCGAAAAAGCGTTGTTATATGATAAAGAAAAACATTCAGAATCAGTTAAAAAAATGTATAGGGCTTTTTCATTTGGAATCCAGAAAATTTACCCTTCTAAAGATTTCCATGTTTCCGAAGAATTTATTGAGAAATTGTTAAACGAACGCAGGCCTGGTGCCTCTGCGCCACCTCCGTATGTTCCTATTTTGGGCACTCTGCCCATTCCTGCTGTTGTTCCTGCTGTTATTCCTGTTCCCCCTGTACAACCTATTGTTCCTAGTCCTCTAGTTGTTGTTCCTCCACCTATCGCACCACCCCTTCCTTCTGCACCGATAGTTGCACCTTTATTAAATTTACCTGCACCTCTGCTCTCGAGTGGCCCCGTATTGACTGAAGTTGATCCAGGTGCAGGACCAAAGATCGTCACTCGTAATACTGTTTCTGCAGATAAGAAACAGGAATTGTTTGCATGGGCTAAGCATTGTATGGAGAAAGGTGATCAAGTTAATGTTTTTTCCACATTATCTAATTTGAATAGTTTTCCCGAGAAAAATGTTTTTATCGAAGGTTTGGGGACTCATTTATGTGTGATGTGGGGTAGATTACAAAATTCGGATCTTCCACAAGGAGTGAGAGATCTGAATGCTTTGGCACTTTCGAGGGACACAGGGCAGAAAGTATATGGGCATGTTGAAAAATTGTTTGAGTATAGGAAAGACTTTGAAAAGTCACGAGATGAGGATGACGAAGACGATAGAATATATGTACAGAAACGGTTCCTTCCGTGTCGTAGATCGGCACCTGAGGAAATACGAATGTGTACCAAAGATGCGATTCGATGGATCTCGGATTCATCGATTCCGCCAGATGAAGTATATGACACGTATGGTCAGTATACAGTAGAAATGCAAAGAAAGGTAATTCAGGTAATGGTACAGTACCTGCAAGAAGAATGTGTAAGAAAGAAGGTTAGTTGTCCCATAGAATTATTGGGGATTTGTAAAAGGGCTTTTTCGCCCGACACTTCTTCAGCTGCCTTAGCGCTCGACCTGGCTCTGTTGCTTAGTAAGCGGCCGGAGGTACCTATATCTCAGTTGCCTATGAGAGAGGTTCCTCCGACCTTTGTCCCAAAAGTTGAGATTCCCGCCAACGCTGGGACTGGTGCCCCCGCTGTGGATATCCCTGCACATTATGTATCAAAATTCGTTCACGTCCCGTTTTCACGACAGGAAGTGAACACTATTAGGCAATCAGTTCCCGATATCAGGAAAAACCCGACGGGGTTTTACAAAGAAATAGAGTCCGTCTTGCAGTCCTCTGTGTTCACCTTGAGTGATATTGACTTGCTATTTCCTGTACTCCTACCCGTAGATGTATGGAAACAGGTTCGGACAGTAGACAATGTGCCAGGGTTGGGAGATACGTGGGCTAATATGATTAGGATTGATGGGGAAAGACCAGCAGGTGTGAAACCACCACAGGTAATACTTACTTTGCCTGATAGAATTGTCGCAAAATTAAAAACTATAATTCCAGAGAAAAGAATTATTTGGGACAAGCTTACGGCCTGTGTTCAAGGAAAAACTGAAGGCGCCACCGAATTCTTTAACAGATTCGAGCAGGTATTTTCTGACTTCAGTGCACAGGATTTGGGTACAGAGTCTGGGAAAAGGTTGTTTGTGGACAAATTTGTACGCGGATTGTTGCCCGACATCCAGTCACAGATTATGTCCTCGGAGAGCGCTTGGCAGGCAAAATCTCAATCTGAGGTTTTGCACATGGCTCAGTATTATGAGAACTGTGTTAATAATGAGAAGGAAAAAATTGAAAAGAGGAAAGGAGATTTGAAAACCAAAGTATTACTACAACAAATTGTTAGAAACCCTAGAGGAGGCACGACACAGACCAGAGGTCAGTATGTCCCAAAAGGAAATGCTCCTTTGGGTCCTGTGAATATTAATCAATGTGCTTATTGCCGCCAAGAAGGTCATTGGCGAGCACAGTGCCCCGTCCTTCGACAAAGGTCAAACAGTGCGTTTGGGAGTATGGGTAGACGACCTCGGGGCCGCCCTGGAGCAGCGGGCCCTGATAGAGGTCAGTTCTTACAAGATCCCCAGCAACCTTTTTCACGGGAAAATCAGACCTCGAGTGTGGACTCGAGGAACATATTTGATCACCCTTCTGCTGCCTACCTTTCTGAAGAGCTTCCTTCTGACGAGGCTCTATTTCATTAGGATTGCCCGAAGCAGGGTTTGGAACCTTCACCTATTCCCGTTAATCAGAAAGGCCCCTACGTTGAATTATTAGTAGGGAATAGGAAACACCATTTTTTGATAGACACTGGAGCACAGAAGTGCTCCATTGATCATTCCCGGGTTCCAAACATTCCACTGTCAGGGCAAACAAATGTTTCCGTAGCGTTTTCTGGTATACCAATTGTCTGTCCGGTTTCTTCGCCGGTGTCTGTTTCTTTGGGTCCCTTTACGGACCATTGCCCTTTTCTTCTCACTTCGAACTGTGGAGAGAATTTGCTGGGGTTGAATTTGTTAAAGAAATTGAACGCAGTAATTCATTGTTCTTCTGATGGAGTACGGCTGACGGTTTCACCACAGCAACTTCCTAATTCTCAGTTCCTGATTCGACCTTTACCTCCTGAGTTTAGCATTGTCCCGGAATGTTTATGGGCGGTTGACGACAATGATGTCGGGGTATTACAGATTGAGCCCGTTAAAATAGTTTTGAAACATGGAGTGAAACTACCACGCATTCCGCAGTATAAAATATCAGTTCGGGGCGAGCGTGCTTTGAAATGCATTGTCTCCGATTTTGTGCATCGTGGGGTGATCGAGGAGATTACAGGTAGTCTGTGTAACAGTCCGATCTTGCCTGTTTATAAGAAAGGCGACAATGCAATTCCATACCGGTTCACAATTGATCTTCGTGCTATTATCAGAGTTGTCGCCCCACAATTTCCAATTGTGTCTGATGTGACGACGATATTGACAATGATCCCTGCTACGGCTACGCATTTCAGCGTTGTGGATTTAAAAAACGCTTTCTTTAGCATTCCTATACATAAGGAAAGTAGATATCTGTTTGCGTTCACCTTGGGGGGACGCTCATTTATATTTACCAGGGCACCTCAAGGGTATACTGAAAGTCCAAGCATTTATAGTAGAGCTTTGAAAGAGCAGCTCGACACCCTTGAATTGCCACCTACTTGTACGCTGCTTCAATATGTTGATGATTTGCTTATGGCTGCAGACTCTGAGAGTGCTTGTAAAGAAGGCACTGTACTGTTGCTTGTTCATTTAGCTAAAAATGGTCATAAAGCTTCGCTCAAAAAATTTCAATATTGTTGTCAGGAGGTCGCCTATTTAGGCTACCTCCTGTCAAAGGAGGGGAGAAGATTGACACCTGAAAGAATAAAACACATTTCTGGTATGTCTGTTCCAAATACACAGAAGGAAGTCAGAGCCTTAATAGGTATGGCTTCTTACTGTAGGTTGTGGATCCCGAACTTTTTCGCTAGTGATAAAACCGATGTTGGCTTTGACGAAGAAGGGCATTTCTCTGCTACTGCCATGGAACTCGGAACATCAACGATCATTTGAGCTTCTCAAAACCGCGCTATGCTCTGCACCGGTTCTGGGTACTCCAAATTATGACAAGGCCTTTGTGTTGTTTGTGCATGAATGTGATGGATGTGCTTTGGCTGTGTTAACACAGGAACACGGAGGGAAGAATAGGCCGTGCGGCTACTACTCCTCCGCCCTTGATCCTGTCGCATGCGCTTTGCCAAGATGTTTGCGAGCTGTCGCTGCCGCGTCTGTAAAACAGAGTGAGGGAATGGTCCTAGGCCATGATTTGATTTTGATGGTACCTCACTCTGTTGATATCCTATTGAACAAAACCCAAACGCAACACCTCACCTCTGCGCGGTTAACAAGGTATGAATTAATTCTGTTTGCCCCTCACATTCAAATTAAGAGGTGTTATGTTCTTAATCCGGCTGAACTTTTACCTTTCCCGCAAAACACTGTTTGCGGTGATGAAGAATTACATAACTGCCTGTATACCACTGAACAAGAAACGAAGGGCAGGATAGATCTCATAGATACTCCTTTGGGCAATGCAGAAGGGGAGTTGTTTTGTGATGGCTCCTGCTTCAAACTTTCAGATGGTACATCTACAGCTGCTTATGCAGTTACTTCATTGAGTAAAGTTGTTGAAACTAAGAGAATTTCGCATAACTCCGCGCAGGCCGCAGAGATTATAGCGTTGACCCGAGCTTGTGAACTCTCCCAAGGGCGTATAGTAAATATATATACTGATAGCCAGTACGCATTTGGGGTGGCTCACAACTTTGGAAGGCTCTGGTCGGAAAGAGGGTTCCTGACCTCACATGGGACCAAGATCCAGCATGGCCCCTTGATAGTGCAATTACTCTTGGCACTCCCACTCCCTAAACAGTTAGCGATCATGAAATGTGCAGCACATCGTAAGGTCATAGATGATGTGGGGAAAGGGAACGCTTTTGCGGACCTGATAGCCAGACAAACGGCCACAGACCTTAGCACGGACATGTATGCTTTGAGGGAAATGAGAGATGCTTATATAATGGATGAATGTATTGGGTCTGTGCGAAATATTCAAACTGATGCCACAGTAGAAGAATCTAAAAGGTGGGCTGAAGGAATGGGGAAACTGGATGATGATGGGTGTTGGGTGGATACATCTGAAGGAAAATGGTTGCTCCCGGATTCATATGTATTGGCAATGGTTACGATGGCACACGGTCCTACACATGTGTGTGCCCAGCAGATCACGAAAATGTTAGAACAAGTTTGGGTAAATAACAAGATTCTGGAGACTGCAAAAAGACATGTCCGAAATTGCATGATCTGCTTACAGCACAATGTGGGTAAGGGGACTGTAACTCCAAGGGGAAGCTTTGGGCCCCCTTCTGTTCCCTTCGAGGTCATTCACTTTGATTTTATTGAGATGGAACAATGTAACAATCTGAAATATGTTCTTGTAATTATTTGTGCCTTCAGTAAATGGGTCGAGGCTTTCCCCGTTAAAGATGCTACCGCCATGACCACTGCAAAGATTATGGTAAAAGAATTCTTTCCTCGATTTGGGCTCCCGAGGGTAATTTGGTCGGATAATGGTCCTCATTTTGTTGCAGCAGTAATTTTGCAGATATGCACAGCCTTACGTATTGAGAAACGATTTCACTCAGCTAGACATCCTCAAAGTGCTGGGTTGGTGGAAAGACACAATGGTATCTTAAAGAATAAGCTTGCGAAAACATGTGCCGATACCAAACTGAAATGGCCAGATGCCTTACCTATTGTATTATTGGCTATGCGTACTACACCTCAAACTAAGACTGGGCTTTCTCCATTTGAGGTAGTGATGGGGAGACCTGCTAACATTTGGGGTCTCCCAAAACCTAAAGCCCTGAGAGAGGTGTAAAATGTATTGCTTGTAGACTACAGTAACCAGTTAACTAAAAATCTGTATTTCATTTATCACCAGGTGCACTCAGCTTTACCTGTACGGTTCACGGGCCCAGGACACGATATACAGCCTGGAAGTTGGGTCCTAGTGAAGGCCTACGAAAGGTCTTCCTGTCTCGCGCCTCGCTGGCGGGAACCCTATCAGGTGCTGTTGGTCACCCGGACAGCAGTGCGGGTGGCTGGAAAGAAGCACTGGATCCACGCGACGCATGTCAAGAAACTTCCTCACCCGACGCCACACGTTACAGAAGAAGCAGAACCCCTCGCTGATGCTACAGTCTCTGATCTTGGAGTAGCAAACAGCGCTGTGAGTGCATCAGAGAATTTCTCTGAGCCCGAGGAACTTGGGGAACAGTCCATTTCGTCTCTGCACTCTCTTGAAAAATCACTTCCGGAAAATACTGTTTCAAGCTCTGCGACTTCCGTCGCCTCCGATACGTCGCTTCCCTCAGGAAGTGACGACACTTTATTTTCGGACCAAACAATCTTGGGTACCACCAGGTACAACCTTCGGTGAAGAAAATAGAACTACGGCACGGGTTTTTCGTGCATCTGGAAAAGGGAAGTGATTGGAAGTTTTCTTTTGTATAAGAAAGTTCTGTTGAACAAAAGGGATTCTGCTGGCTAGGGTTGGGAAGGACTAAGAAATCGCGCGACCGTAACGTCGCCAGCAACGAACATTGGGGTCGTCGATTGAGGAACTACAATGCCTGCCACCTCCACTGCTGCTCTCCGCACTGGACTTGTGAATAAGGGGGTGACCAACTTGGATAATGAACAATGTGCCTGGGCCCCGAAAACGTACTGCTGTGTTTTGATAATGATAATTGTTATTTTTGCAACTACTGCTGTAGGACTTTGGTACTTTGATGAAATCTATCTTCTGAAACCTTTACTACCGACCAAGATTGTACCAACTGCTTTGACTCCCTCTGTACACCTTCACACTCTGTCCCCTAGAGACTCCCAACATAGACAAAAGTATCATAATAACACTCTAATGATAGTAATGAATGCAACTCATGCCATTTTTAATAAGAGTAATTGTTGGATTTGTACTCATTTACCGCAACATGGGAACAAGGGACTGGGATGGTATATTCATCCTTTACCCTTAACGACTGCTTGCTATAGCACTCTTAGAGCACTATTCTTTGGCCGTTGGAATGATAGCATCTCAGGGAACTTTGATGGAACTAATCTGAATGATTTTGAGAAACGTGAATTAACTCCCCTGGGATGCTCGCTTTTTGCAAATAGAAGTAAACCCAATGTCGCTTCTATTAGGCCGTCTGATACAAACTTTAATTTCTTTTAAAATGGCTCCGATAGGCAATAAGGACGCCGTTCCTCCTTCTTATTCTATAAATCATAGCCCTGACTCGGTCCCCTTTTGTGTACAAAGAAATGGCACTCGGCCAATGGGAGATTTTGAAGGTTGTAAGAACATTGTGAATTTGACAGGAGAAAACAGGCCTCTGTATGTAGGGGGGCCTGTTTATTTTGTTTGTGGTAGTTTAGCATTTCCCTGGTTGCCCAAGGATTGGCAGGGAACCTGTTATTTAGGAATACTGTTACCCGAGGTATTTGTAGCTAGTACATTGGAGGTTTCTAAGGCTCGCCCACGGCGGGACAAGAACGGAGATACCCCTGGGCTAGTATTGGGAGATATAGCGAAATCAGTTGTGCCCTTTTGGGGATAAATAACAAACTCTGAGAACATTAGGGGATTAGCAAGGGTACTGGAGAGAACGATCAACCGGACCACGGACATACTCTACAATATGACCTTAGAACAAAAAGCAATAAGATTGGTAGCACTCCAAAATCGGATGGCATTAGATGTCATTCTGGCAGAACGAGGTGGAGTATGCAAATTAGTGGGGTCCGCATGCTGTGTTTTCGTACCAGATTCCTCGCCGACAATTTTTAAAGCAATACAGAACGTGCATACTCTTAGTTCTGAAGTACATATCCCTGTAGGAGATTGGAATCTTAGCACCTGGTTCTGGGATTCTTTACGATCTTGGGGTTGGAAGGTGCTCTCTGTTATTCTGGTTATTTTGGGAATCCTGCTATTCCTTTGTTGCTGTTTTCAATGTCTTCCGAGTATATGTGGAATGCTAGGGGGATGTTGTGCCCAAGCAGTGAGCACAAAAGGGCATAGAATATATGCCCCAGATACAGCATCTAAAGAGTTTGTGTTACAAGAGGTTCTGATGAACGACCTAATGGCTATAGGTATTACAGACAATGATTCGGGATGTATGGATTACAACACATGGAGTTATTTGCAAAAGTATTAGAAATGATGTTAGCACTTGACATAGGCCAAAAGGAGGGTCTGTTGGAATTGAAATGATATTATGCCTCCTATCGCAGTATTTGAATGTGTGTTGGCCTACGCCAAGTTGTCTAAAATATCATGTAAATAGACTCTGCGGTAAGGTCTTGACCTTAACGAAAAATTGTGTAAGTCGCCATCTTGGATTTAGCCGCCATTTTAGGTTCTCTTGTAATGTGGAAGTCACCCTGAACATCAAAATGGAGGCCGAATGACATTCTGAGTGAGATTCTGGCCGTTGTGACCTCCGCACACATGAATAAGTAATATGCCTGCAGGCCACTTGTCGGGGTCGCAAACTGAGACCTTGTCCTATCCCTGACCTATGTGTAAATGAACAACTGTATCAGCGGAACTGATCAAAATGCATACATTATGGGATTGACCTGGCAAGGAACCCTAGGTCTGGTCCCAAGAATGGTTAACCCGCGAGGGGGTTGGCCAGGGCTGAATGAAGAATATAAAAGCCCAAGTATTCCAATGTACGGTCTCTCTACTAATGCATCGAACCTTTGTTGAAGTTCGTTACGTTACTCTGAGAGCCGAATAGCTATCCGTTTGTCAATTGACTTTTTGGTAACTGTTGTAGCTTTTAAATAAAGCACTTTGTATGTCCTTTGTAACCTGTGTTGGTGTGTTTCCTTTGGGCTTCCCAGCCTCATATCAATTTCTTTGTTTTCACAGGGATAACCTCCTTGTCTACCTGAGTCGAGTGGAAAAGGTTATCCTTACTCAGGAAAATATTGGTCCCTGAGGGTGGTTCTCTTTTCGAAGACCTAAAAAACATCTTAGCGAGTATGAGCAGCTGTTAGCTTAATGAGATATTCGATCATCGTGTACTGGTTTTATTGAAAGTTGATAGCTCATTGAAGGAGCTATCTGGAAACCCAGAACGGGTTAAAAAGTTATTTTTTGATCATGACTGGATCTCTACCATGGGAAAAATACACGCCTACTCCTCTTTTTCCCCATCTAAAATTTGATCATAAGAAACTGGGAGTGCTTGCTCCATTTTTGTCAGTGTATCCGGAGACAGGGTTGGACTGGCCCTTTCGGTCTTTCGGCCCGTGGCCGAATGACTTTGGGTCCCCTGGGGCCGGTTTTTCAGCAGCCACCTCTGGGCCATTTTTTTTTTTTAATTTACCGTTTGAAAAAAAAAAAATTACTTTTTGTATTGGCACTGCAGGCCCGGCCTGCCCACTGACAACAGGGTGTGTGGGTGTGGCGTGCCGCCGTGCCGGCGCTGCCCGCGGCCCTCGCAGAGCAGCTCGCCTGAGGCTGAGTCACAGGCTCACTCACAGACTGTCACAGTAGGCCGCGCGGGCCGTGGGCGGGAACTGAAGTCAGACTCATGTGAGGGGGGGATGGCACTGGGCCGCCTGGGCTGGGCTGGGCAGGGCAGGAGCCAGGAGGTGGCAGCACTGTCTGCAGACTGCAGAATTCATCATAGCAAGGTAACACTAGATGTTGTTACCTTGCTTTTTAATGATTGCATCATGCATGCATCATAATTTATGATGCATGCAGATGCATGTGTGCATCATTCATCACGGTGGGCGGGCCACCGGCGGCCGTGCTGTCACTGCAGGGGGCCGGTGCCTTGTGGTGTGCTGGGCTCGCGTTCCGTTTGGGCAGGCGGCGGCCTCGTTACTTTGATCTTTTGGAGGGAGGCTGAAGCAATTGCAAAAAGCAATTGTAACACCTGCCTCCCTCCTCCGAGTCCTGACCCTGGGGGGGGGCACCCTGCAGGGCTGAGCTGGGGCCGGCAAGAAGAACAGTGCAGTGACACATTTCACACTCAGTTGTTGCTTCAACTTTGCAGGAAGTAACAAATGTGTATTTCACTTCTTTGCAAAGTTGAAGGCAACTTCAACTTGTGCCTGGGCCTGGGGGCTGGGGAGTCGCCCACGGAAAGCCAATGAAAATTCGCTGCAGACTGCCCCTGCCCGCCCAATAGACTCTGTGCCGCCAGGTCCACCACGGTGTCACTCACGTGACGTGCCGAATGCTATTTCTTTGCCTTGGGCCTCTGACACACCCGGGCCCTGGGTATGATTTATTTGGGCACAGTCACACCACACAGCGCAGCCCATGCAGTGGGCACAGAGAGACCGAGAGAGAGCCACCACCAGGCACAAGCCTGAGTCCCCACACTGCAGAGCAAGCACACCAGTGGACCTCACCACCAGACAACTTGGACTGGAGGCCGCCAGCCCAGTGCCCAGTAACCACACGACACAGCCACACTGAGGAGGACCACCAGGGCAGCAGGCGAGGTGACGAGTCGAAGCGGCCGCCAGCGGCCAGACACTAGTTCCCACCCAGGCCACAGCAGCCAGCCAACAGCCAGCCTGCCACTGTGCTGCAATCAATCAGGTAAGGACTCTTAGTATTCGTATAAGAGCTAGGTCCAAGCTCAGGAAATACATCAAGGTAAATAATCAACAAAATGAAAATAAATGTGATATTACATTTAAATAGCACGTCCATTATGCATAGTACTTGTAAGTACTCTATTATTTTGCATTGGTCACTCTAGCATTAATCTGAAGAGACTCTACACTACGCATGTGCATTCATTATTATGAATTTTAAAACGCACCCACCATCTTCTCGTGCTAATGGGTAGTCAGTGTGTGCCATGCCATATGGGATTTGATCACCAGTCTTGGTGATTAAAGTGTTTAGGCACTTGCTCCTGACTGGAATGCCCCAGTCTGCATCACAAAGTCAGCCCATTTATTCATGCTTTGCTTTTTGTTGCAAAAGTGTCTCACGCCATCATGCGCCCTAAAAAAATATATTGTAGGCACAGTAGGCTTGGTTCCGTGGGGCCGGGGGTGGTGCCAGTGCAGTTTGTGAAGTCCACTGCAGTACTGGGCTCCCTGCTGGGTGACGCCCTTTTGACTCGCCCTCGTCTTCTCTCCTCGATGGCCTGGCTAAGCTGGCTTGTGTGATAAGAGTTGGCTGAGGGTGAGGTGCCTGCACGTGCTTGGTGTGTTGTAGGCGACAGTGTGGGAAGTCAGTGGGGATGGGGGCCTCTAAACAAATCAGCCTTTACTCAAATGTGGTGGGACAACGACTCTCGAGTCGCAGACATTGTGGGCACGGTGACCAGTACGCCCAGGCTTTGCCAGGACGGTTCCTGGAAAGGGCTCTGTGCCGAAAGTTTTTTATTTTTCATTTAACAATCGAGTGTCACGTCTCGTGTGGTAGACCCGAACCCCCAACCTCTCAATCAGCAGTCGCATGCATGATTGTGCCGTCTTCCTAGCAAGGCATGAAATAGCAAATAGCGCCTTTGTTTTGAACATGCTTAGGATCACAGCCTTGCCAATGCCCACCAAGTTTCCATGGGCTTGGCAAATGCAGCCCATCAGCTAGCTCAGTGCGTTTTCGGGGACGCGGAGGTTAGGTTCTGATTGTGGTCCTGATGCTTTTCCAAGTGTGTCAATGCGCACTTTTTTTTAGTCCGGGTTGAGGATCATGGGAGTAAAGGTGTTTCGCACTTGTGTAGGAGCGCGATATAAATAAATGATCATATCCTATATAATTTGCAATAATGTGTGTTTTGTGCATTCATTCATCACGTCCCAACCTGCCAACAACACACGTCATCATAGAATAATATTCCAACAGGACAATAGACCGAAGGTCCCAGTCTAGGAGATAAGCCTGTGGTTGACTGTTTGCGCACACGTGTATGCAGCCTGCGCGTTAACCCACCGAGCTACTCTAGCAGCTGTTTCAAAAGGGAGTAGGGACACCTCTACCACTGGGGAACACTGCTACAGAAGGGCGCCAGAGCCCACTACCGCCAGATTAGGACAGTTTCAAATTACTCATTACCGTGAGAAAGTGCCGCTGGCAGTTAAGCAGGACTCCCAGCGAACGCACAGCGCAGAAATGGAAGGTTAACTTACCACTTATTTGCTTCAACACCTAATGCTATTGCTATAGGTCTTATTCTGTACTGGTGGTATCTTCCAACTCGAGGAGTCGTGTCGGCACTTCCTTTTACCACTTGAAGAACTCATGTAGCTGCAGGAAATAGAAGTGTGCCGCTGGTATTTTCCTGTGGTAATTAACGCCAGCAGTAAATCATGTTGCCAAAGTTGTATGGAATAAGAATACCACATTTACTGCCTTTTTGGTGATGGGGTAAGGCACAGTCAGCAACGTGGTATTTTACTGCTACCGCTGCCAGTGCCCAAGAAAGCCAAGACAGTATTCACAACAGGTGCAGACGATCATGATTACATAGTGGAAGAACACCGCAAAAGTCAAGGACGGTAACATTTTACCTTCTGGGGGATTCAAAAGGATTTCAGGTGCAAAGGCCAGAAAACTCTCTTAAAGGGACGAGGTTTGATGCAGGTGCGGCTGCCTCTTTCCTAAAGCTCTCACTATTTGGGCTCTCAATATTTGGGCCTCTCAGCAATGCAGCTGTCTTTAGCCCGCTCACATGCAGATAGTGCCCACCTACTGTGCACCCTGCATGTTCCGCCATATGCGGGAGGTGAAGCTCTGCACCCCGGTTTCCTGAGGGGCACTGTCCAGGTGGCTGGACTGGACATGGTTTCTGCAGCAGGCAAGATGCCATTATGTTAAGGGCGTTGGCTCAATTGACCCGGCTCTGTGTGCCATCAGGGCAAGTAGGCTGGCATGGCTTTTCTTCCTCGAGGATGAACAGTGCTTGCCAACCATCACTGCCTCAAGCAGGCCAGCGGCCCCTCACTCTGAGCACCGCAAGCTATGACGGGAGGATAGCACAAGGGCAACAAGCTGGTCTTGGAAGCAAGACCACGCAGAGCAACAGAGGCTTGAATCTCGTACCCGCGCTTAGAGCGCTTATAAAAAAAAAAACAATGAAATATATAAAAGTAAGGCTAGACCACATTACTTCAGCTCTGGATTCGGTAAACCAGTTAAACAACACCTGGCAAAACGAACCTCATTAAGACGAGCGCTCTCGCAAGGTCTTCCCTGCCACTGAAACATGACAAAGCAGAAACGTGCAGGACCCTGGAGCTGGTGTTGGCAGCAATCTCCTCGTGGTCACCCTACCCTAACCCGCCTTCCCTGCTGGGGTTGCAGAGCCCTGCATAAGCATTGACTTGCAGCAGGTCCCAAAACCGCAGTGGGGGTGGTTGGTTCATGCCACTCCTGCGCCTCGGAGCTGTGGAAGGCCCCTGTCACAGAACTGTATGCAAAGTAATGTTATTTTATGAGTTGTGTTGTAATGTAACAGACACATGAACCCTCAATATGTAGCATTTTCTGTAAAAGTCATGAATTGACGCGATTCATGGATGATGGTTTGAGGGCCACTTTTTTTGAGGCGAGGGGTGGGCCACTTTTTTGAGGCGAGGGGTGGGCCACTTTTTTTTTGTTGTCCGGGCCTATTTCTTGTCCCAGTCCGATCCTGTCCGGAGAGATGGGTGCAACCCTCTTTTTTGAGCTTTCGTTGCAACCTGCAGCGACCAAAGAAATTATGCACCGAAGGGGACTTATTTTTGGAGACTAAGTCAGGTGTCGGGTTTGTAAGAATGTGGCAGCGTATGAAACCATGAAACATTTACTTGTCGCCTGCCCAGCACTGAACGCTTTGAGAGTACCACACCTACAAGAGTTTGCGCCTTCTGCAACTTTTGGGGACTTTGAGAGGATTTGGGCATCATGTTTATCTGGTCACGCAACCTCCACCATAATCGCTGTAGTCACTTTTATCAAAGCACTTAAGTTGGGTGAAGGATGAAGGAAAAGGGACCCTTGCTTGTTTTTGTACTCCTTTTTTATTGGGAACATGGAAGCTAATTTACTTGTGGTGGCTATAACTTTTTTTTTTAAATCATAGTAATGAATTTGGAATTAATCAATGCGTTTTCAAACAATAAGTATGTAGTTGATGTTTTGTCCTTTTTCGTTTTTTTAATTGAACTGTTCAAGTTGTTAAAGGTTAACTTGTGTAACCATAAAACAATTTTTAAAAAAAACTCATATGGTGGGTCGCCCACAGCCCCTCTCTGTCTCCCTGGGGCGGCTCCCAGATGTTGGATTTCCTTGACATCTCCCCCTACCTAGGCTCCCACCAAGCTGGGTTCCCCGAGAGCCCACTGTCTCTAGCCTGCTGATGGGTTCTCTGCGCCTCCCTCAAGCCGGCGTTCCCCACATCCACCCCCATTCTCCTTCTCATGTGTAAGGTTTCCCTGACAGCCCCCCCTTGCGCCCCTTCCTGGCTCTACAGCTCCCCGGGCCCCACCCGCCTTTCTCTTCCCACAAGATTCTCTGCCGTTTCCGGTTTGTCTTTTATTGCAGCGCCCCCTCTCCTCGGGCTCCACGCTCTGCGGCAGTCCGTCTTTTATTGCAGCGCCCCCTCTCCTCGGGCTCCCCGCTCTGCGGCAGTCCAGCAGTACGCACCCCCCTCTTCGCGCCCTCTTCTTCGCGTGTCTACTGTCACCTCTCTGCTTTCTCTTTTGTCCTTGTGTTGCACTGACCCGCACACCTGCTGCGGCACCGACTGCCCAACACTGCAGCACTCTCTCCTGACTGCAGCTCCACCTGCACACTGCAGGCGCCATGGCACACTGAATACACCCTGTGCTAACTACCACACAATATGCACAGAAAAATCCCCCTTGATACACACCCCCGCCCACACACACTTCGACCCCCTCTATTTTCCCAGCACAATGCACACCTGTGGCACCATGAGTCCCCTCGCCTCCTCACGCACACCTTTCCACACCGCAGAGACTTAGTGCATGCAACAGCAAACGCCGCAAACCTGCTCTCCTCAGAACATTCTGCAGCAGCACTTGTAGTCTGCAGTGCTCGCTGGATGCGATTGCATAACCTTGCATTATCTGCACACCAGGGCACTTCACACTGCAGAATACTGCACCCCCTCTGCAGCACCAGCTCAAGGCGCGCAGCACACCTGCAGCACAGCACCCGCCCCTGCTGCCCGCGACGCCTCCAATCAGCACGAAGCTGTTATTAAAAACCCCGAGAGCACCCGGGACACCTCGGTGATTGATGGCTCCGGTTTCCCTTTGACGTCAAACGCTGGAAATCCCATTTTAATCATGTTTGTTTGGCTCAATTCAACCCCCGAGGCGAGAAAGAGAATCCGAGGAGAGAGAGAAAAAGAGCTGGGGGCGGGGGTGATGAGAGAGGGGAAGAGAATGAGCAAAGGAGGGAATGAAAGGGGGAGAGGGCGATAGAGGGAATGGAGTAAGAGAAGGTGGAAGAAAGACAAGAGCAGAGGGAAGGGCTGAGAGAAGGAAAGGGGGTGAGGATAGCTAGGGAGAGGAGGAGTAGAAGAAAGAGGAAAGGGGAGGAAAAGAATGAGACGTAGAAGGGAGGGCGAGGTGGGAAGAGACGAGAGGAGGAAGTGAGAACACAGATCATTTGAGTTAAGAGCTGGAGAGTGATGAGAGGAGGTATGGCGAGTAATGGAGGGATATGCAAGCTGGGAAGAAGCGAGAGAAAGAAAAGGTGGACTAGGAAAGCGAGGGATATGTCCAAGGGAGGCAGAAACGAACTGTGACGGAAGCGATGAAGCAGGAACTAAAAGGTGAAGAGCAGGGCCTGCCTTAGGGCAGGGCGGTCCGGGCGAACGCCCGGGGCGCCTTTAGCACCCAGGGCACCATTATCCCCCGCCACGCCAGATCGGGGGGGGAGTTTTTCAAGGGCTGCGCCAAGTTGCCGTAGTAAAGCGTTAGCACCCTATTGAGATAATTACCTCCCCGCTCCAACGCTGGAGTGAGGTGGTTTTCATTAGAAAAGGGCGCTCAAGCATTAGCATGAGGGCTCTATTCCAGTGATGAACTCCTTGCTCAGGCACCGGAGCGGGGGGTTAAGAAAAAGAATGGCCTCCACCCGGCATTGACCAGGGGCGTGAGGGGAAGGTGCCCCATTTTTCTTAAATTGCCCAGGGCGCTGCTGCCGCTAAGGCCGGCACTGGTGAAGGGAGAAGGCGGGAAGAGGGAGCACAAGATGGAGTTTAAGGATGAGGTAAGAATGTATGGACTCCAAATCTACCTCAGGTGCCTATACCACATGCTGGCAGAGTAGCAGCTCCCTCAGCACTGCGTCCCCATAAATGTGAGCATGTCTCTGAGAGGATCCGTGATACAAGCATACATGCTTGTTACAAAAAGCAACACGAGGTGAAACAAGACTTGTAGAAATGAAAAAAGAAACCCGTTCATTAACTGCAATGCTAGAAAAGACACCCATTTTGTTGGATTTCCTGTCTCCTTTGTTAACTTCTGCAGTCAGGCCCCATGTGGGCCGGTTTGAAGTACCCTCTATTAGTATGTTAATCGCTGCCACTAACTGCAGGGTCTAACAATAGAGCAGGGGTGATCCATGGAGCCTTTGTTCGTTAAACAGGCTGGCCATGGCAGGGGGAACGTTTGGTCCTCCCTCTTCCTGGAGATGACTAGTGCACTCCTGGCTGTCACATTCCAACTAAATATGACAGGGCGCACGGTGCCTGTAGGCTGTGTCCATCCAGCGTACACGGTTCTATGCATTTGTCATGGTGTGAGCATAAGAAGATGTGTGTGGATTAGCCCCACACATTTTCCCGAGGATGGTCTACCATCATTCATTTAATTCATTTAAAAAAGCCCACTGCGTGCACGCTGTTAGGCAGAATCCTGTGCAGTGCCCTTAGGGACCACTACACACAATTAAGACTACAGGTGGCAATACAAGTTTTACCTTTGGTACAAGCCTGTACTACTATGTCAGAGTGGTAGCAGTGGCGGAGCAGCCAGGCTTATCTGAAGAGTATATGAGCAATAGCAGAGATTACACAAATAGACCACAATTACTGTGACTGAAGCAAACACTGACTCAAGGTTTCAGGTAGAAAAATATAAGTACATTTATTTTTAAACCATTTGTTATAAACACGACACTTCTATTAAATTTAAAACCACACGAAAAATATACTACAACTAACCAATTCATTTTGTACAGTATGTCTCAAGGTAAGTACCCTGTGTTTGAATGGACCTGTGTTATCAACAAAACACGTTACCGTGAATACAATTGCAATCACTTTTTGACAGTTCGGTCTACTGAATAAATGCGTATCCGTAACATGAAATGCTACCGGGGCAAAAACACACTTAGCACCTGAGATACCCAGAGGGAGTTGGAGGTAAAAATCACAGGCAATATTATAGTTGGGCAGACAGAATCGAGAATCACCCGTTGACAGGAGTTTAAGAGTCAAAGGGCCAGAGCCAGGGTCAAGTGACACCGGGGGCCTGTTGTCGAGGATCAAACAGTCAGACAGTTCACGATTCAACGTAGCCAAGAGTACTTTGATATTGTCAATGTTCGGAAGCAAAAGTTATAAGAAGGAGGGAAGACAAGGGCAAGCCTTGGAGATGAAGAAAGGGGTTCACCCTGTTTCCTCAAGCAGAACACAGTACCTTATTCCAATGGTGCAGCTGGTGCCCTGGCAGTTGTTCCTGATGGTTTCCCTCAGACCCACGGTTGCTGGAGCTTCGAGGTGAAGGAGGACGTCTGAAGGGAGTCTGCACCACACAGGGATGAGGCCGGCAGCAGCGACGGTGAATAAAAGGTGCGCTCCTTAAAAACAGGAGAGGCTCTTCAGATGGCTATTCGGACCACTACAGCAGTGTGCAGCGATTTCGAGCAAGGAACAGGATCCTCTGGCTGTAGAAGACGAGCTGGTTATCCCCACCAAGCTCAAGGGAAGAAGACTCCGGGCTGGATCTTCTCTGGTCGACGAAGGGTAGATAGCTCAGGACTGCAGAAGGGCTTCACCGGGCGGGATAGTTGCAGCAGTCGTCATTCTCTCCACTTCTCTTCAGTTCCTTGCAGTTCCAGTGGCGACTCTCTGATTTCTAGCCCATGGGACCTGCCCTTTATGCGTAGAACCCCCATTCACACAGCCTGGCTGTCAATCACCCAGCAGGGGGGTTGTCCAGCCTGGACAACCACCTCAGCCAATCATGGCAAAGTGCGACTTGGGTTTCCTAGGATACCCTGTGCAGGGGGTGACTACACCCCTCCCTCACATTCAGCCCACCTAGACACCCAGGCGCCAAGAGGAGGGCTTCTCTGCAGAAGCCCGCCAAAAGACGGTGAACAAAGAAGGCAAACCTGGTTTGCCGAGCAAAGTAAAACACAAGAAGGACTTTAACAAAAAGAAATGGTGAATAAACCCTACCGGAGCCAAGAGAAAGACAATTTGGTCAAGCGGGTTTATGTTCGAGGCTAATATAATAGCCTAAACCAATACCACGTTTATCTGATATAATCACGGTAGAAAAGTTAGGGGATATACCACTGCCACCAGCCAAGTCTAAATGTTAAAAGAGCGAAACAATGCTCTAGGAGGTACAGATAAAAAGGGATACGAAGTAACCCTTTCCAGTACTCCATGGAAGATGGGGTGTACTGGATCTGTGGTAGATTGACTAAGTAAAGTTAATGGCAACTTTACCCTTTTCTGGGGGACGGTAGTCAGCCTCAGAAATGTAGTAGGTGGCAAGTCTCAAAGACAACCCTGTGCCACTGCACTGAAGGTGCTGTGTGACACACAAAAGAAGGGGGCTACTGAAGTAGTGTACTCCAGAGTCCACAATCACAAAAACAGAGGAAATACACATGGCAAAACACAGGTAAGAGTGGGGGAAAAGCTCACACTCTTACCAAGTGGAAACAAATAAACTCCAGAAGTCCAGCAAAGCTGCTGGGGGACTCACTAGGTGAGGGAAATTAGCCATCAATGAGAATTCTCCCTAACACACGCCCACCATGCGGATGGTCGAATTCTTCACACAAGTAAAGCCTGTTGCTTTAGAGATGGTGGTTGGTTTGAACACATGCAGGACACATTCAGTGTAACATGCAGCAACTAAGGCATTTACAGGATTTCAATTTTTCATACAATTCAATGTTTACAAGTCACATATATTTGGTAGAGCAAAGACTTGGCCCTGTTTTGATATTGTTAGTGGTGAAGAGACTTTTTTGGAAGCAGGTTTATGAAGCAATTAGAACAGCGTCAATTAATTGATCATTGGGTCTGATATGTGCAGAACAACAATGCATACCATACCAACCTCTCTTAAGAAAGAGACTTGGATCTGATTCACATAGCATTTTCCAATGGGATTGCGCCATAATAAAAATGCTTCTGTGAATTAGGCCCTAAGTTACCAAGCACAGCCCCTTTCTAGAAATTAATAACACCAGTTGATGTTCCTGTATGCTTTTTTTGTTGTTGGTGGGAATGCGACCTGCATTCGCATCAACCATATCAATAAGGCGCAATTGCTCTTTGAAATTCTGACCACAAGCCGATGATTTTCTCACACGTGCATATTAAGGACATCTCAAGTTGGCCCATGTCAGATGCTCTTTGAGCCAAGACTTTTAGGCTCCCATCAGATTGCATTCTGGCCCATGCAGTCCTGTGTTTGATACTGGCAAAAGAAAACTATAATTGCTGCATTAAAAAAAAACAACTTGGCAAGCATCCATCCTTTACCCAAGCTGCAACTGAAGGGGAAACAGGAACACGTCCACTGTGAAGCACAGACTTGCTAGCTGTGCAACCAGAAAACCTGCACTCACAGCTAGGCTTTTCGGTTTGACTAATCTGTGTGATCCTGGGCCAAACACTCTACCTAAATGGATGTTGTTTTCTTCAGCTTCCAAAATGGGGATCACCTAGAAGGGCTTCTGTGAGCTTGAACTACACAAAACACCCCAGTCATACTTAGTTTAATACACTCTGGTGTTTGCTCCATGTAATAGTATGTATCACTCATAAAGTGCACACCACATGGAACTTTGACATCTTACCTCAATCATTGTTCATTGCACCATCACTTATGAGCCCTGGTGTCCTCCTCAATAGAAACGTTAAATGCATTATGTGTTGCAATAGCTGGTCAGATAGCACAGCGAGCTGAGCGTTTTTCTTTATGACATTTGTGCATATCCTGCTGATGCCGGTTCGAATCCGGGTGTGGTCAACCCAGTGTTTCACCCTTCAGAGGTTGAGTACCACACGTGGGTAATGATACTACAGAGCTCTGATGCCCTCAGGTGAGCTAGTGACACTTAAACATTTGTATTATTATTATTTCTACAATCTTTGGCTGGAGGGAAGCCTTTCCTGGGCCTTGAATGTAAGGAGTCTGCCAGCCCCATTCCATCAGCCTTGGGGCATTGACTTTGGGGTCTCCCTTTGCTACACAGTTTGTTACTGGAGTGGTGATGGGGAAAAAAACCTTTTGTGCATTGGGCTGCTTGTCTAATTCTGATGAATGCAACTATGCACACATCATGTTACTTGTTCTACCCTCTCTCCCACCCTCTAGAACATGTGGGTGCCGGCTGCTGCTCCTACCTTTGCCTGCTGAAGGACTGGGGAAATCTATGCTTGAGCCTTTAGCACATTTGCAGCTCTGTGTAGGAGAGTAGGACATTTGCTTGTCCTACTCTGGTCAGACAGGAGGGCACCAGTCTACACAAACTTACTCCTTGCATCAGGTTCAGAAGAATTACATGACTTGCCAGCAAATCCAGTATGCAAATGTATGAACCACAGCTTGAACACAGATCGCTGCAGCGGGCGCATCAACCAACTGAGTTACCTTACAGATGAAACTGAAATAATCTAGGCTGGGGGTTTACCATCATGGGGATAGATGAAAGGTAAGGGTTGATATATGATAAATATCACTCTGCAGGGGAGTTAATCCTGACCACTCTCATTGCTCTAGTCCGCCCACAGTGGCATCATTTTTCAGCCCGTGTGCCCCATTACAGATGGAGACCAATCAGCTGCAAACCCGTGTTGGTCTTGTAACCAAAGTGTAACTTTGCCCAGATCAAGGATGGTGGTTATCAATCATTCACACCCAGAGAAGGTCGCTCAGCCAATCAGGATGCTGGAACAGTGCGTGAGAATACACATTCTCTGCCCGCTGTTTGCAGCCAGCCGAAGTTCAACCTGTGTGGCGCCATCTTTGAAAAAAATGTAGGTAGTCAACAGGGAGCCTCTTCCTGTTCACTCACCACCCGACCCCCCCCCAAAAAAAACATACCCCGTCCCCACAGTCTCCCTTCCCAATTACCTGCTGGACTGGAGCTTTGTGCTCCGGTCCCAGCGCTCCTCACGTGTCCGACTGCTGCCATAGAAATGGAAAAGGGACTTAGTCCCCATGGCGGTGGCCATCTTTCCTTTCTCGTGAGGTTTGTGCAACCAATCTCCCAAGGGAAATAAATAAACCATTTGCACCCCGGATAAACCCCGGGGAGAGAATGACTTTAACCCCTGCTGTGGGGGGCAGACATGGTCAGTAACGGCTCCCAGCACTTACTTTGCTCTGGGCCTACCTAGACTCAGGCTGACGGGCCATGTCTGTCCACCCAATCCCCACCAGCAGGGGTGAAAGACATATTTAAAACCTTCTCTACATTCCTTTTCAGTTTTGGTGGAAAATAGTGTGTCATTAAAAAAAAGTGTTAGCCAGTGCATTGTCAACAGGTGCATGACTTTGATGTCCCTTCTTGTGATTCCGCTTCCTAGGACATCACCTTGGTCAAAGGTTGCACTATAAAGTTCAGCCACCCAACTGCCCCCTTATCCTACCCGGTAACATTTAGAAGTTGGTAGCCCTGGCAGAAAGAACTTCACTTTAGAAGACGTTTACCTTTTTTTTACTGATATGATTCTTCTCTTATGGACCTCTCTGCAATCATCTACTTCTTCCTATGTTGCTTCGTCCTCCTCCCTTCCCCCTCCTTCCTCTACATTTTCTTCCTTCACTTCTTACCAATAGAGCTAACCTCATTTCTAGAGCCCACACATCTACATCTCCCTTGGATCCTATTCCCTCTTCACTGATTGCCAAAGTCTCCCCTCTTCTCCTTCCATATCTCACTTCACTTTCCAATCCTTCTCTCTCAGCCTCTTAATTTCTGTCCTCTTTCAAACATGAAGCCATTCTCCCAATTCTTAATGAACCCACTTTTGGCTTTTCCGCTCCACCTAACTATCCACCCATTTCTCTTCTTCCTTGCCTTTCCAAAATCCTAAAACGCATTGTTTACTCTCAACTCTCTACCTATCTAGATTATAACGCTCTCCATTTCAATCTGGGTTTCATCGCCTTGACTCCACTGACTCTGCTTTACTAGCTGTTACTGATTCTCTCCTCTCTGTCCACCCGTAAAGACTGGAGGAGGGGGGGTATCTGTACTCCTGCTCTCTATATGGCAGAGTGGAGGCACAGAGCACCCCAGCCAATATTCTCTATTGGGTAGCGAAGGTCGAGAAATCAAGGCTTAAGCTCTAAGGAGGTGATGCAAGCTGATTCTTAAGTACAGTGTGGTCTCCAAGCACCTACAAAGGAATATCCACACACCACGTTAGGGAAAACACAGTTCTATATATAAATAGGCTCAAGTTATGTACACAATCACAATAACACACTTTGTGCTCAAGTTAATCTAAACTGGTAAAATATATACAGTTTCTATGTGGTACCACAATTACTTTGATTGCATTAAAATGCATCAACTATACTCAGTACGAATGTCATACAAATCAGTTAATAAAGTGAACCAACAACAGACATAGGAGGAAAGCAGGTTGGCTGAAACATAGGCAGAATACTGGGTCCCTACCACTAGGCACAGCCCTGTGTGAGGATCCCCCCACCTGGGAAACCTGTAAAAGATATAATACAAGCCCAGTCCATATATTGTTTATATGATTCTTATTTCCCTCTAAAAAGGTTTTACAGCCACAATGTACCAGTCAGGCAGCCATTCAGGCTCACAGTGCATTCAGGCCATTCTCCTCCTTCCAGACATTCACACCAAGTAATGTGTACTGGGACAAGTACCCAGCCATTCAGCACTCCACACCGCATTCATACCAGTTTCAGGCAGGGCTGTCTCAGTCTTTGTGTCACATACCAGAAACCAGACACCCATAACATGAAGTGCATATTGGTCACACACTCCATTCACTCAGGTCCCACCCAAGGGCGTACCCACAACATACAGTCACTCGGAAGGCTCCAGCCAGTCTGGCCTGGACTTCCCCACAACACCATATATGGAACTTCCACCCAACAGCCAGTTAGGTGGAAGGAACAGAGTCAGGGCTTCACAGGACTTTGGGAAAACAAGGTAACAGGCAATAGAAAGCAAGAGGCCACAGGGGCCATCTTGCCTTCTACCAGGAATCAACTGATTCCAATGGCAGGGCCTGGGTATCCCAAAATGGAGGATACTCAGAGCACCTGTCAAATTCAGCATGGAGCTGCCACCATCCCATACCCTGCTATGTGGGCCACATACATGTGCCCAAAAACATACACTAAGGGTACAGGGTCGTACCCCCACCCATGGGTGCCATAAGGGTATCCCAAGGGTCTGTACACCGAACCAAAAAGAGGAAGAGCTGCACTGCCAGGAGTCCCACACGGAGTACTGGGCAGAAAACAATACAGAACACATGAAAAGGGACTACAGAACAAGGACAGGGAGGCCCTGTCCCTCCAATGCATTTCCAGCATCACACCACCGCTAAACACTTTCTATTGTTCTCATTCTATTGGATCTCTCGGATGCCTTTAAAACTGGATCATTTTCACCTTCTTTCTTTTTCTCCTCTTTTGGCTTTGCTGGTTCTGCTCTAAATGATTTCGCTCTTATCTCAATGAATGCTCTTTCTCGGTCTCTGGGGCTGGCAACCTTTCCTCCCCTATTCCTCTCCATGATGACTCAGTTCTTGGCCCTCTTTTTTTCTCTCTATAAACTGCCCTGCTTGCGTGCATTATTAAACCCTTTGGTCTTTCCTACCACTTCTATGCCGATGATGCCCAGATTTTCCCATTTTTCCTTACTTTTTCTGCAAGTTGTTAAATCCTGCATGCGCTCACGTTTCCTTCTCCTCAATTGGTCTTAAACTGACATTTCTTTCCCTGCTTCCTCCGTTCCTTCTTCCCCCCCTCTTTCATCTCATTTCCTCCATCCTGTATCTCTTTGTCTGCTTCTGCTTGCATTCTAGGAGTCATATTTGACTCTAATCTTTCCTTTTCATCTCACATTTCTAGCACTGCTCGGACCTGCCATTTTCAGCTTTTCAGTATCTGTAAAATTCCCACCCTGTTGATATTTCATGCTACTAAACTCCTTATCACTTCTATACTCGACTACTGCTCAGCCCTTCTTGTCAGTCTTCCTGCTTATCGTCTTTCTCACTTGTGCTCAATCTACAAGTCTGCTATTCACACTCTCTTTGTCTTCCCCCTCAAGCTTTTATTTCTAATGCTTTACACTCTTTTACTTGGTTTTCCTTTGAATCTCCCGTTGTTCCACTTTTCTTATGCATTGTATGTAAATGTACGCATTGTTTGGCTCCTCCCTATCTGTCCTCCTTGGTTTCATTATATACTCCTGCCCGCTCTCTAGGTAGCCAATCTCTCTTTCTCTTATCCATCCTCAAACCTCCTTGTGCAGCCTCTCGATTCTGATCCTTGCCCCTACTTGCTCCTAGATTTTGGAAAACTTTACCCCTTTCTATTTGTTCTTCATCTCCTCTGTATTCTTTTCTCTCCTCTCCCAAAGCCCGTCTGCTGGCGTCAACTTAAATTGACATTGAAACATTACTTCTGCATTTTACTGTACCGTTGTTTACTTATGGTCAGCGTTTTGGCGAAAGCGCTACATTAGTTTCATTAATGCAACTACTGTAAGGGAATAGCTCCCTGTTGGACAAACACCAGCAGTGCTTTCCTGGTAAAAGTGTATTTGGATTTCTACGCTACCTTCATGCTATTGTCCTCAAGGTGATCCCTCGATAATCATTCGGAGGGCTGCATAGCAGTCATTAAGCAGCATGGAACGTAGGACTCTAACCTGACTGTGGATTTTCTCAAGGACTTTGGAAGGAATCTGTATACCGTAGAATGGAGGGAGGCAAGGGAAAAGCGTGGCCGTGAAAGAATGAGCCATGCAAAATAAGCGAGAATGCCATATAGAGAGATGGGAAGCAACACGGTTAGCTTTATAATTAAGGCTGGGCATAAGGTGAGTGTAAATAATTAATCTCTGATCTCCTAAAAAGCTCAAACATTTGTTGCTATGCAAGTACAGCTCCCAGCCAGGCAAAAAGGTTCAGGTTGAGGAAAACCTATTAGAGAGCAACCTTGTGGGAGCAGGGGGAAGGGTGTGCCGCAGACAGCATATCCATTGTCTTAGTTAGGTCTGATACATTTAGCTACCCACATATAGCAACACAGAAAGAGCAACACATGTATTAATGTTGCAGTTGCAGAGGTTATAGATAGGGCAGCATTATAGGCCCAGTGTTTAGTTTTTGTATTATTAGTATGTATTGATGTGCGATATGGGGAAGAGCAGACATAGGTGGAAGATGGAGTCAGTAAGGTAGTGTGGTAGAAGTGAGGTCAGTGTTGCAAAAGAGTAATGCCATTTTGGATGTGAATGCCTAGCACACAGTGAACACACGAGAATTCAGGCCCTGGTGTGGAGCTGTGGCTCTGCTCATATCCAAAAACAAATACCTTTTTCCAGTTCCTAAGGAGGTAAACCGAGGTCAGAGGTACCCCTAGTGTGCAGATGAGCACTAATTGTATCCAGCAGCTGCACCTGGATGTGATGGGAATGGTTTGTTAGTTGGTAAAAAAGCAAGAAGGGATGCTTCCTTTGATGGACAAATTCATGAGAAGAGGGCATGAGGATCAGGGATGCCAATGAACTAGGGAGCGATTTAGAACACTACTGCCCTCACCCCGGGCAGTCACCCCAAATGAATTATACTTAGACACCCAGTTTAAGCCAAGAAATCCTCGGAATTCAGACTCAAGAGCTGTGGCGTGGTCACGTTATTCCTGGGTTCCTGGGGTTGGGAGGATATAAGGGGACAGCCGTGTCTGGAAAATCTTGCGATTCGGGACAGCAGGAGCATAGGTGATGCAAATAAATTTAGTACAAGGTCAGGGTGCAGCATGTGTGCGCCATGACGTCTGGCTTAATGAGGAAGCCTATTGTCTCATCAAAAGCAGGGTTGGCCTCTCCTAGGTACTTTGAATGCTTCTGGAGAGGAGGGTGAACATCACATGATGGTCCCAAGTGTGCAAACCTATTGATAAGTACCCACCAATCGTATACCTCGGTTTTACAGTGACGATGTAGGGGACCACATGTCTAGGGGACGGGTGTAGTGTAGATGTGGCCAATCGGTGGATGAGCAGGTTCTATAAGTGGTAGCCAATGAGGAATGTGGGATTATGTTGTACTCAGTATAATGCATAGTGTTGTTAATTTGTGTTTTTCCTCTATATAAGGTGTAACGCCTAGAGATAAGACACACTCTGTGTCAATTTGGTTCTACGGAACCGTCGGAGACCCTTTTTGCACGTAATAAACCCTGTTTTCCCTTGCAAAGAGGTGACTCCAAGAGTAGAGAGTTTGTGGGCCCAAGATTAAGAGCGAGACCAGGTCATAAGGCATTAGTAAAAGGGAAGTGGGTAGGAACACACATTTATGTTGTTACGCAAAGGTCCTGGCAGAGCACAGTATGTGCCCTGGCCACACAGGCATAAAGACAATTTGATTAAGACATTACCCTTGCTCGCTGCAGGAGAAGGCAAGTGGGTTTATGCACTTGAGAAACAGACTGCAGGTATTACATTGGCAGTCGGAGATATAAAAAACCTGTTTGCAGCAATTTTGGAGGATGAAGCGGATGACATTTGGAAGAAGGCAGGATATCCAGGTATACTAATAGGGGGCGACACTCATGATGGGGCACACTTTAAAGATTGTCGGGCTAGAGTGTGGGCTGCATTAAAAGTAGGATATCCTGACACACAAGACATACATTAAATAATGGTGCTCACTATGAAGGAGGATGAAGATCCGTCACAGTACATATTACAGATTCAGGAGATGTGGAGGACAGACACAGACAGGGGAGTCATGGGACAAGACACTAGCCATATTGTTAGCACATTTTAAAGAAGGGACTTCCAAAGAAAGTGCAGAAGGATTTGGATACGGTAGTGGGTATTGAAGCAAAGGAATGGGCAGAGATACAGGTGATCATAGTGCAGGAGAAGGAAAGGGAAGATCAGATACCCTACAGAAGGCAGAGATGAAGTTAGTGCAAAAGAAATTGGCAAAGGGAGCTTAGAAGGAGCAGTGATTACGGGGTCATTCGTACAGCAGGTGGAACAGAGGATGGCTACGATAGAAGCGAGATTGACACCAGAATGGACCGAAGGGGAGTACCAAGGGTATCCAGACAACCAAGGGTATCATCGAGGTTACCCAGGAAGTTATCTGCGAGGAAGGGGAGGGTTTCAAGGGGACCGGGGAGGTAGAGGAGGAGCATTTGGCAGGATGGGCCGAGATTTGGTGGGTCAGGACTGTGTTAGTCATGTGGAAAGATGGGTCATTTACATGAGAATGTAGGAGCAGGCAAGCTTACACATATAATACTGGAGCGTATCCTAGTGGACCGGCAGCCCCAGTTACATATTAACAGCAGTATGGGATGATGCCCCCAAGCGTTCTGTATGGCAATATGCCTGTGCAAGCACCCCAGAAGATTCAGCAGCCCTAGCATCAATATCAAGTGCCTGCACCCCAGCAGATTACACCCCACAGGTTTGGGACAAAAATGCTTTGCCGCATGGCACAGTGACATCGTACACAGCGGCAAGAATGGTGGGCAGTAACCCTTTTGTATTCCATGGGTCAAACACATATTCCGATTAGGACAGCCCATAGAGAGCCCTGTCGTGCCCAGTCCTGTCAGTATCCGCCGACCCAGAAGAGGAACCTCTGGTAGTTGTGGAGATAGGCAACAAATCATTTGTTTTTATATTTATTTATTTATTTATTTGTTGTTTTCTAGTAAGGCGCTTGCTTATACAGGAAGTAAACACAGGTGCAAAAAAAACATGCATAACGTAAGGGCCCTACTCTTTATCAGTCATAATAATGGACACAGAAGGATTCTCTTGGACAATAAATTCAGTTCCTTTCACAGAAGATTTACTGATCAAGGTAAGTAACTAAGAGGTACTAGCACCACTATTGTTCTTGAAGGTGACAGCAGTAAACCTGTTGGTAAGGAATTTGTTAAGCAAACTAAACATGACCATTTCATTCTCAGAAGGAGGGGTAGTGTGTTCAACACCAGGAATCTGTTATGCCTGGGTCTTGGTGCTAACAAGAGCATTGTTCAGTGATGGTGCTACTAGGGGAGTACCCGTGCACCCAGATTTTTTTATATATGGAGTAACAGCGTTGTTCAGTTGGGTGGCAGGCATTGAAAGCAAGCCATGGAGAGTGCCGTCAGAATTTGTATTGAAACCAGCTGTTCCCCAAGACCATGTCCCAGGGACTATTATCACACTATATTAGGAAGGGGTCCTCATTGCAGATTACAAAATAGTGCTCATAGGGATAGATGAAGAGGGAGATGAGTGGCAAACTGTTTTGTGTATTGACCCTATGCAGCCTTTGAGTGGGATAGCCGAATGGGCAATTGCTCGACAATGCCGATAATGATGGCAAAATGATGCTGGAGGTGTGCATTACCTGTCAAATAATGATTCAACATAGGAATGTCCAATGTCCTATACTTATTGCCAAGAGCATGCCTGCACATTTACAAGATGACCTTTTACAGGTCCCAAGAACTTTATGGACAGATAGCCCACATGACGTGCTCTTGAAGAGAATAGGAGCAGGACACATTAAGTTAAAGCCAGTAACAGTGTTGCCAAGAGTGCAATAGTATCCATTGTCAAGAGAAACAGATGTGGGAATACATGAGACAATTGTTGCGCTCTGGTGGCAGGGCGTTATGGTACCCTCAAAGTCCCCATGTAACACAGTGATATACCTTATAAAAAAAAAAAAGCAAAGGGGTGAAGTTGGAGGTTCATACAAGATATATGCCCATTGAATAGAATAGTGGAGGCAGAATTCCAACTTGTACCAAACTCCATCCCAATTCAACATACCCAAGAAAGCCACACATTTTACTGTAATCGATTTGAAAAATGCATTATTTTCTATACCATTACAAATACTGCACTGTGTTTATTTACTGCGGGCTACGATTTCAACACACCAAACTCCCACAGGGGTTCTGTGAGTCCCTGAGTATTTTTAACAGAGTACTACACATGGATTTGGACAATGTTACATATACCGAGCAGAATCATTCAGTATGTAGATGATATTTAAGTATGTAGCACCACAAAGAGATGTGCAGAGCAGATTTAATCACACTATTGGCATTGCTTGCAGACAAAGTTTACAAAGTAGACATGGAGAAAATGCAAAATTGCCAGAAGGAGGTTGTGTATTTGGGACAAATAATATCATCAGCTGGAAAAAGAGTAGCCTCTGAAAGAGCTGCTGCAGTGCAGAATACTGAGCAGGACAAAGACTGATATGTTATGGATATTTCTCCTCTGTGAAAGAGATAGTGAGCTGAATAATCTGGCTAAGACTCTCAAAACCAGGATTAATGGCTGGCAGAGGGACTCCCAGAACACCCCTTGGGTTTGCATAATTAAAGTAGCTCAACCTGAGTTACTAGGGTAATCCAAAAGTGGACCCCTTGCTCACTCCTCTCAGAGAGGCGCAGCTACCACCCTACTGATGAGGCCCAACCAGGCCGAAACACGTGTGTGGGGTTGCTTTTGGTATTCTTGTTCAAAGGAGAATTGCCTAGCATTTCGGTGCTGGACTGCCCCAGGGCAGGACAAAGACTGATTTGTTATGCATATTTCTCCTCTGTGAAAGAGATAGTGAGCTAAAGAATCTGGCTAAGACTCTCAAACCGGGACTAATGGCCGGCTGAAGGGCTCCTAGAACCCCACTTGTGTTTGCAAAATTAAAGTAGCTCACCATGAGTTACTAGGGTAATCCAGACGTGGACCCCTTGCTCACTGTTCTTAGAGAGGCACAACTACCTCCCTACTGATGAGGCCCAACCAGGCTGAAACATGTGTTTGCGGTTGCTGTTGGTACTCTTGGTCAGAGGAGAATTGGCTAGCATTTAGGTGCTGGACTATCCCTGGGCAGGAGAAAGACTGATATGTTATGGATATTTCTCCTCTGTGAAAGAGATAGGGAGATAATAAATCTGGCTAAGACTCTCAAAACTGGGACTAATGGCCAGTAGAGGGACTCCCAGAACCCCCTTGTGTTTGCAGTGCTGAATACACCACAGCCTATTACAGTTAAAGAGATGCAACAATTCCTGGGTTTGTGTAACTACTGTAGAGTTTGGGTTTTTGACTATTCTAGTTACACAAAACCTCTCCTACAGGGACTCAAAGAAGCACAGAAAAGAAAAGAGTCACTGACACGGACAGGGGAAATGGTAACATGTTTTGAATAATTGAAAAATGCCCCAGCATTAGCAACCCCTGATTACAAGAAGGAATTATATTTATTCTCACGTTCAAATTGACTGGTGAGGACTGCTGTACTGGCTCAGCAATCATCCTTGGGGGACAAGCCGTTAGCATATTACAGTGGTAATTTAGATTCACTAATACAGGGACAATTTCCTTGTGAACATGCATTGGCTGCAGCAGTCTTTGATATCGAGAAAAGGTCAACCATCACTTTGGGGTGTTCAGTTACATTATATGTGGAACACGCTGTGTTTGCCATACTGGAAAGATCTGAATCCACATTAACCACACAGAGGGCCTCCGCCTATGAAGTAATTTTATCCAGCCCATCCATTCATATTGTAAGATTCCGTACAGTGCACCCTGCCACATTTATTGCTTTACCTGTTGAGGAAGGGGAGGAGATACATAATTGTTTGACGTATGAAGACCCGAAGATAATGAATTGTGGGCACAGGAGGATGCATTGGATTAACGGGCGGTCCTGTTCATTGATGATTCATCTACAATTGATCAGGACACTGGCCAGATACACACGAGAGCAGTGATGGTGCATCTTGTAGGTGGGGAACATGTGATTATTGTTCTGGAAACATTGCCAACACATTATTCTGCTCAGGCAGCAGAACCGATTGCCTTAATTGAAGCATTCATTTTTATTTGGTTAGTTGAAATCAACTTTTCTTTTTTTTTTAACCTTTATTTATTGGCATGAAGAGAGAACAGACAATCAACACAATGCACAATATACAGCAGGGGAAGGAAAAAGGTAGCAGATACATGAGTGGTAATGCAATACACGGGAAATGCCGGCGAGGACAGATATACAGTTATACAAGTTTGTGTGACTCAACAATGGACTAAATTACTTCACCAGGGGGGGAGGACAGTAGGATTAAGTCATCCTTGTTGTTCAGATAGGTGCAAAATTCTGTTGATACATTCTTGGGGCGAGAGATCGGCAGAAGGGTATTGATATAGTCCTCCTCACACGCTTGAGTCCAGGTGAGGGCCGCCAACCACATTTCAAACCAGGGGAGGGGATCGACGCTTCCAACATTGTAGTTTGCATTTTTTGGCTACTATGGTGGCAACATTCAAAAACCTAGGCAACTTCCTCAACTCAGGGTTATCCCACAGGCCGAATAATATAGCTAGAGGTTCTGGAGGGATATGGGACGCTGTGATTTCTGAGAGAGCGTCCATTATGGCTTTGCAGTATGCGCCCAACGCATCACAGGACCAGAACACATGAATGTGATCTGCAGCAGAGGACCTACATCTAGGGCAGGTGCGAGCCTGGGTGTGTGCGAACCTGTCCAATCTGTGCGGTGTGTAGTATAATCTATTCAGGAGCTTATATTGTATGCACCTATGTCTGGCATTTAGAGAAGTGGTTTGGGTATGTATGCACATTTTTTTTCACATTGCGTCAGTGATGGGGAGGCCCAGCTCCTCACTCCACATTTCACGTGCCGTTAGTGGCACGTCCTTAGGGTCGGCCATCAGCATTTTGTATAGCGAGGACACTATCCCTCTAGCTCTGGCCGAGTTGGAAATGTAGTGAATCTCAGGCGAGTCTGGAGGCTCATCAGGGTATGAGGGCCACCAGGCACGGACCACCACCCTCAAACTGTAATATTGTAGTAGTTCCAACGCAGTGCCAGGGTGAACGGGGCGCCACGTCTGCGGAGTGATAAACTTCCCTTCCGGGTAGAAGTCGGTCAGGGCCCGGTAGCCCAAATTTTGTGCCAGTGTTTCATTAGGAGTTTATCATGTGTAGGGCTGAGGCCTGGGAACTGCCAGATGAGCAGCCATTTGTAAAATGGGTGGTGGCCGGGTTGTGTCTGCAGAATACGTTTCCAGGCCCTGACTGTGGCTGCTATGGGGTCGGCCAGGGCATCAGAACGAAATGTATGGTGGAGAACGAGAGAGAGGATGTTGATTCCTTCGCTTGCAAGTTTCTTGAATTCACATGCTGGGGAGGGTCGGAGAACCTGTACCAGTATGTGGCGTGTTGGGCCCGCGCGACTGACCAGTATTTAGCGAAGTTGGGGGCAGTGAAGCCCCCATTTTCATAGGGTAGGGACATGTGCTGCCATTTCTTACGAACCGCGCCAGAGTGCCACAAAGATTGGGCGCATGCAGTGTGCAGGTTTCTGAAGTATCGCTTTCCAGGCCAAATCAGCACATTAGCAAAGACGTAGAGTAATTTGGGGACAGTTATCATTTTGATTAGAGACAGTCTACCCGACAGGGAGAGTGGGAGATCGCGCCATTTCAACATTTGAGCCTCTGCAAGCTGCGCCGCAGCCACGTAGTTGTTGGCCATAAGTGAAGCTTTAGTGAGGGACACCTGCACCCCGAGATATTTGATGCCCTTCGGAGACCAGCGGAGGGGCAATTCACAGGGCGGCTGTATAGTGGTCGGGGTGAGCAGGAAGATTTCAGATTTGGTATAGTTTATGGTAAAGCCAGAGAAAATGCGAATTTTGGTTATGTCTCTTAGTATCTGGTCCAAGTGAGCAGCCGGGTCTCTGATATAGAGGAGCACGTCGTCAGCATATAGTGAAATAATCTCAGGGGTATCACGAAGACGTATACCTTTGTGTGTGTGTTTGTCCCTAACGTTGTCAGCCATGGGTTCTATGGCGAGCGCAAAGAGTATCGGGGAGAACGGACAGCCCTGGCGGGTAGCTCTTTGAAGAGACAAAAGGGGCCAAGGCCTTGGAGTTGACTAGGACTCTGGCCACAGGGCTTGTGTAGAGGAGTTTAATGTATGATCTCATGCGTGGACCAATTCCCATTTTGTGACGCAGCGCCCACATATTTTGCCATGACACCATATCGAACGCCTTCTGGGCATCGAGAGTGACCGCCACAGCGTTTGCGTTGGGGTCAATTCTAGACAGGACATTAAATAGGCGATGGATATTGAGGGCGGTGGATCTGCCGGGTACAAACCCACTCTGGTCGGGGTGAACTAAGTGGGTCATAATGGAGAGGAACCTATTAGCAATAATCTTGGTGAATATTTTCGTGTCTGTGTTGATTAGGGAGAGGGGTCTGTAGGAGCCACATTCGTCCAGCGGTTTACCCGGCTTGGGAAGCACAGTTATAAGCGCCTCACGCATGGACTGGGGTAGGATGTTCAGCTCTAGTGGCTCGTTCCACACCTCAAGTAGTCTGGGTGCCAGAATGGCTACATGTTCCTGATAAAACTCTGAGGTTAGACCGTCCGGGCCAGGTGCTTTGCCCCTAGGGCAGTTCGAGATGACCGTGGTTATCTCGTCAAGGGTGATAGGGGCTTCAAGTAGGTCGCTAGTCGCGCGGGAGAGGAAGGTCATGGGAATTTGATCTAGCAGGGTGTCCGTGTCTTGCAGGCTGTGTTCTTGCTGGGGGCCATACAGGGTCGTGTAGAACACAGTGAACGATTCGAGGATGTCTTGGTCGGACCAGCACAGGGTGCCACATGTGTCTTTGACACAGTCAATGCGGTTCCTGCCCCCCTCAGTGCGGACCAGTCTGGACAGTGTCCTACCGGTCTATCCTCCTCGCCATATTTCCTGGCCGCTACAGGTCGGGCATAGTACTGAATTTCTCTTTGAGCATTAGTCTCGAATAGTTCCAATTCCGCTCTGATCTGTGCCAGTATGGTTGGGGAAGGGGCAGAGGCATACTCTCTCTCGAGCTCTTTTAACTTCGCTTCTGACTGCTGCAAGCTATTTTTAATCGCTTTGAGGACCCCAGCTTCCCTAGAGATACACATCCCGCTGATGAAGACCTTGAATGCCTCCCAGCGTAACCCATCGGAGGTGACTTGCCTATTATTGCATTCAAAGAAAGTGTTGATGTCAGCTTGAATATCAGCTCTGAAGACTATGTCTTGGAGGGCCTCTGACTTAAATCTCCAGGAGGAGTGGGGAGGCTGGTCATGTCCTAGTGTTATACGAAGTGTCACTGGTGAATGGTCAGATAATGTGCGTGGTAATATCTTGGTCTCTGTGGCCCTGCCTACCATGCAGCTCGATATGAGAAAGAGATCAATCCTGGAGAGGCTATCATGTACAGATGAGTAGAAGGTGTACTCTCTAGCCTGTTGGTTGAGAGCTCTCCATACATCTTTGAGACCTAGTGTGTCCATGTGGGCGTGTAATCTGTGGGCAGCGCGTGATGGCGCTCTGCAGGCCGTCCCGGATCTGTCCAGGTCGTTATCTAGGATTAAATTCATGTCCCCGCCCCATATGATGGGAATACCAATATACTTAAGGAGCGTGGTGGTGATGGCATCAAAGAAATCTGGGGCATCGAAGTTGGGGGCATATGTGTTCACCAGGAGCCATTCTATATTAGCGAGTGAACAATGAAGTATTACATATCTGCCCTCGGGGTCAATGTGGCTGGAACACAGGGAAAACTGGACTGACTTATGGGTTAAAGTTAGGACCCCCTGGACTGGGTGGAGTACTTCGTATAGTATCTATTGTCACCCCACGTGGGGGCGAGGTATGTTGCTAGGCGCCCAAGGGCATGAGTTTTTTGGAGAAAGAGGATTTTGGTGCCATGCCTCTGGGCGTAGGCAGTTATCCTGCGGGCCTTAGTGAAATTACTCAGACCACGGATATTCCATGTCATGATGTTCAGGGCCATAGCGTCACTTTATGGAACATCTCTGCAGTAGTATTCATTACCTTTCCACATTTTGCATTTGTCGTATGTACAGTTATGTTGAGTAAAAGTCATGTATCCCTCTGCCATGTTTTTTACTGTTAACCCAGCCCCAACTTTGCCCCCCCACACCCTCACTGCCAAACCCCAACATGCAGTGCAGACCCCCCCCAACACAAATGCCGCCCTTTAGGCCTGCTCCAACCAGGCGATAAAGGTCAGAGGGCCAGACCCAACGTGGGTAGGGCCATATCCCAGCCCAACAGGGGCCAGTCAGCAAGAGGAATAAAATGAAGTCAAACGCAAACATTGCAACTGCAGCAGGGAGCGCTGGTGTCCCGTGCGGCTGGCATCTTGAGCTATGTGCGGGGCAGCATGTGCTGTCCCGAATGTGTTGCTGCGGTAAACGGGTATCACAAGCAGCCTCTGAGACTCTGAGACCAGAGAGTGCACTCTGGTCGGATGACATTGCAGGAAAGTGTAGGGCACAGGGCTAGCTCCGAGAAACCTGGAGGGGGCGAAGGAGGAGTAGACAGTTAGGAGCTAGACTGCGGCCCAAATGCATATGATAGGAGGCCATAGAGTAGACACAGTGAGGTTGCAATCAACATATCTAAAGGCACGGATCAGGGTATAACCCTAGGGGCCATGCTGCTTATGGTACGTGGTCGCCTCGCGGCCCATGTAGAGGTATGTGTAGCTCGATGAATTTCACAGCTTCGTCTGGGACAGTGAAGAAATAGATCTTGCCATCGTGGGTGATTTTTAGCCTTGCCAGGAACAGTATGGCGTATGGGACGTTGCGCTCCCTGAACAGCTTCTTGACGCCTAAGAATTGGCGCCTCTCTTGCTGACCGTCAGCGAGAAGTCCGGGAAGATTCTGATGGTGTAGGCCTCAAAGTGCAGGTCCCCGTTCTCCCTCGACAGATGGAGGATGAAATCTCTGTCGCGGTAATTGAGTATCTTGGCGATGATGGGCCTGGGAATGTCGCCAGGTCTGGGGCGCGGCGATAGGGCCCGGTGTGCCTGCTCGGTCGTGAAATATGGTGAGGGGGCAGGATTGTCAAGCAGGTCTTTAAGTAGTTTTTCCACTGCGTCTTCTATCCACCCCTTGAGAGCATTCTTGGGGACCCTGATAATGCACAGGTTGTTTCTGCGAGATTGAGATTCCAAATCGTCACATTTCGCCTTAACACTTCTCATGTCGCGCGTTAGGGGGGCCACAGTGTCTTGGAGCGAGTGAATACCATCTTCGTTCGCCGAGATTCTGTTTTCTGCCTCGGTGATCCTAGATCCCGCCTGGTCTACTCGAGTCTTTAGCGAGGCAACATTAGCATTAATGTCGTCCAGTTTTTCGTGGAAGGAGGCGAAGTTTTTGGCCATGGATTTCATTAGTAGGGTGAGGTCAGGTGTCCCGACCGCTTGGTGGGGGTTCAGATCAGGTTAATCCTGTGGCGATGGCGCACGGGCTGGCTCATCACGAGGGACCGCTTTAGTGAACTTGTCCATCGCGCCCCCTTGGGCAGCTGCCTTGGATCTGCTAGGCATTGTTGCTGTAGTAGGTCCGGGTGCAGAAGGGGCACACTTATGAGCAGGATGAGGATATGGGAAGGGCGCAGGCCCAGGTAGGGCCGGAGGCTACACGCCTATGACACGGCTCCAGTGAGGTGTGCTGATCTCTAATGTCTCTTGTCGCGGCAGGCACCACAGGGCAGCTGGGGGACTGCTGTGGTCAGTAGAGTGTTACTGGCGGAGCATCAAAGCTACAGTGGCTGGTGTGCGCGGCATCCACATGTATTCAGGCTGCATGGGGGGCCGACGAGGTCTGTCCCAGGGGGGGCCGTGTGGGGTTAGGGATGGTGCCAGCTGGTTGGTTGGGTCGTTGGCACCCTTGGGAGGGAGAAGACTGGACGTGGCGCAGGCTCATATGGAGGATGTGCAAAGATGAAACAATCACCGGGCACAGCCTGGTTGAGGAATGTCAAATTGATGCCCCAGTAGCAGGGCCTGCCCGGGTCCTAAAGAGCTGGCTGCAGCGAGGTTATAATGGAGTGCACAATGCAGGGCACGCTGAGGCAGCCGGGGGGGCAGTCGTGTAGACCATTCAGTAGGCAGATAGGCCGCTGATAATTGCGCCCAGGCTCATAGTCCGTACACAATGCACCTGGGGGGGTCCGAGGCGCAATCGCCGCTCTCCGCCAGTCGTGGGGGGGCCAGGAGCCGCAGATGATTTACGGACAGGTGCAGCTGGGGAACCCCGATCCAATCAGTAGTCCGCGGGGCCTCAGATGTTGCAAGGGGAGCTGCTGCGGCCCGGGGAGAGGCAAGGGTGCAGGCGGGACACGTTCTTTGGCAGATATGGCACCCAGCAGGGGCCCACACAGTCGCCCGCAGCAGGCAGAGGCTTCGGAACTCGCACACTTCAGCGCCGCTCACCTGGTCCGCAGTGACCGCGGGGCGAAGGAGTCCTCCGCGATGCTGGTTTCGGGGGAGGCCGCGCAGAACGCTGGCACGGCTGCAAGCGGCCGCAGGGCCGCCCGCCCAACAGAGGGCCCGGCCGGCAATCCGTGGCAAGTCGCGGAGTCCACAGCGGTTCTCTCCCGTAGCCGCAGCAAGTCTTCAGAACAGCGGGAAGCAGGGGGCCGCCGCCCCGGCAGCCCAAGAGGGCAAGCAAGAGATCCGGGAGTTGGGCAAGCCAGGCAGGGGGGCCGGAAGCCAGGCGACCGCCGGGGCCGGGAAGAATGCGAGGCCCACATCCAGCAAGGGCATCAACCTGGTCCCGGGGGGACAGATCGAATCCAAAGTTGCACGATATGTTCAGTGCAGGGGCAAGAGCAGCACGGCCAGACGATGGTCCTACTCAATGTCAGGAACCGCAGATGCGAGCGGATGAATGCCGAGACCGCACAGAGCTGAAAGGCTATGCAGCCATCTTGGGCTGCTCCACAGCGCCCCTCGAAAATCAACTTTTCAAATATCAAGAAATTCTTTTTCCAGCAAATATAAAATATAAACACATCAATTAACATTGCAATGCAGCTCTATACATTTAATTTCTGAGTACTATAATGTACAGAACTAAACAATACCATGCAAATACTGAATCAAAAATAAAAACAAAACATATAAAATAAAATTCCCATATGTACAACATCATAAAAGGTTAAAAAGATGTGCCAACACAAGAATAAAAATGCAACATCCACAATGGTCCTTAAATGATAAATGAGATACCTCCAATTTCACATCAGAGATAGATTCACGATCAATGAATGAATAATTGATGATTAAACAGAAATCAGTACAGTTAGTGACATACAAAAAAAAATTCTGGCATCAATGTTTATGACATATCAGGCGTATCCCCCTGATAGTCCGGTACATTTGCTTCTAAAAAATACACTAGAGCTACAGTCACTCCCAGTTTAGGACTAGAAAATATGGCTTTCCAGATGACATTAGAGTCTACAGGGCTAGACCAAACCATCAAGTCTCTGAAGAACCTCTATCGCATAGTTGCTAGCAGTGGACAATTAACAATAAGATCTTGCAAGGACTCAGTTTGGGAGAGATCTAGACAATATCGACAGAAATTCTGATTTATGTTTATTTGTTTTGGCCTATAGAATATTTCCCGAGTATGCCAGAGATTGAGACAAAATCTCATGTATTGCCTACGTATATGGGTAGAAGGGCACTTGATCAGATAATCTGCCATAGTTCTAAATTTCTTATGTCCAAAAATAGCAACATCAAAATCTTTATATGTAGCACACAATTAATTGTTAGAAATCCAGTCAAATTGGAACATTTTGTTCTTTGCTAGACCTAGATTACTTAACAGCAAATCAACTGTCACTTAGGCATCTGCTAGGGCATTCAATATAAATTTACGCCAGCTGGCTGGGAACACCTTGTCTGATTTGAAGAGATGTACTGCTATTATACCAAGCATATTCTGTGTGTTTAGATTTAATAAACATTTCCTCAGTAGTGCAGCCATTTTCCAGAGGACCTGGGAGTACATTGACAAAGACCCTAGTTCAAAACTTATTAAGGTCAATGGTGTGCACAATGGTAACATTAAAGAGTGTCTCCAAAACTTTGCTTCTAGTAGGTCCCAGAACTTCAGCTTCCTTGGAAGTGAGGCTTCCACACCATATAATAGGCTTGGAATGACTTTTTGCTGGTAGAATAGCATTATATGCATGCAAGACAATTTACCAAATGTGTAGGCAAGCAGTTTAGCTTGTGAAGAAAGGCCTTGTAGTTTGCTCTTTATTTGCAGCTCATAGAGATCCCTTTTGATAGAATTGGTGAATGACACTCCTAAATACTTGTATCGAGGAACAGTTTTTAGTTCATTTTGCTGTAACATCCACTTATACCTCTATGGTTGGATTTATTTATACATACTACTATCTGTGTTTTTTCAGTATTTATCACCAGATTATTAGACTGAGCATAACAAGCAAGTGCATGCAACATGTTATTTAAACCAACTGGTGTTTGTGAGAGCAACACCAAATCATCTGCAGAGAGTAAATTATGTATTTTTTGCATATTCAACTTTGGACGGTCACTCATGATAACTGTAAAGATGAAGCCCAAATCGAGGATGAAAAAGTTAAACAAGAAAGCATCGAAGGTACAGCCTTGTTTAAGGGCCCTTTTAGTAGGAATTGAAGAGGATAGTTTACCATCAAGTGTTAAGCAGACTTGCATTGATGTATCAGAATTAAAAATCATATTTAATGTAAGCAAAGATGGAGGACAATGATGAGCTCATAATTTACAGAATGATAGATTGCGATCAATAGAATCAAACGCTGCTCTAAAATCAATGAAAGCTAAATATAGCGTTTATTTCTGAGCAGCAGCTTGAGCCTTGATTGCATTAATAATCAAAATATTCTGAATAGTGCCTATTCCAGTTATAAATCAGGCTTGAAAAGGGTCTATGTGGTTATGTTTTTTTGACCAAATATTTAGTTCTCTCAGTGTAATGCGACAGTAGATCTTTCCTGGTACGTCTAGCATGGAGATTGGTCTATAGCTAGCCGGGCCTCGCTGTCACCTTTCTTATATACAGGTAATGTTATGGAATTAGTCCATGTTTTTGGTAAACATTGTAATAAATTTGTACTTGAGTAAATTTGAAATAAAATAGAAGCCCAGTGCTCTGGGTGTTGTTTGAGAAGATAATTTGACAGACCGTCAGGACCGACAGCTTTTGAATTGCTAGCTTTATTGATGAAGAATAATATATCGTCCATGTCAAATGAGGAATAATCTTCAATACACACAAGGACTAAATTAACCACTTGCTGCATGCACCATCATACGTCAATTATGGACAAATTACACGAAAAAAGAGGCGTATGTTACACTTCCACTATCCCCACGGAAGGAGAACAGGGGCTCAATATGTCATCGCCACT
Source organism: Ambystoma mexicanum (assembly GCF_040938575.1). Classification (NCBI taxonomy): domain Eukaryota; kingdom Metazoa; phylum Chordata; class Amphibia; order Caudata; family Ambystomatidae; genus Ambystoma; species Ambystoma mexicanum. Next base: position 728,777,328 of record NC_090925.1, read on the forward strand.
TCCCTCCAGGGTACTACCTACCCTCCTACCCAGCCTATAGCAAAAAAAAAAAAAACCTCGAGTAACTTGATGTATCTCAACACCAAGCTCATCGGTCCAATAAGGCCGTGAGCAGATAAGACCTTCATTCTATCGGCATGACCATGGTAGTACTGTAGTCCTTCTGAACTACAACTTCCAGTTTACCCCGGGCAATATCACAATCCACAGCCGCAATTGCATACGCACATGTATGGGTAAGAGAGAAAAAGCAGAAGTAGAAAAGGAAAAAAAAGAAAGTAAACAAGAAACAAACACTGGCATATCTGCATTTATTTTCATACTCAATGCCTCCGTGGCCAGATTCGCAAAACATTAGGAGGCACCAACAGGGACTCCACCGTCGAACAATAGCACCACAATTTTGAACATAGTAAGGGGACATGCACAGTCCACCCACACAACTCCCATTACACTCTGGGACTTGCGCTGCTCGTTTTCCCTGTGAATATACATTTCATGGCCGCATATCGAACTACAACTCCCAACAAACTGAGGAGTCATTTGTAGTCCTCTGCCGCACGTGACCACCCGCACGTGACCATGCAAAGGGAATTCAAAATAAACACTGAAATCCAAAATGGTGAACGAGAGCGCTGTCATTTCGGAAGCAACCCGTGGAGAGAGGAAACCGAGCGTTTAAGGTGAGAGTCAACAGGGGCTCCCTGGCCTCCCATGCGCGACTAAAGAGAGCAACATGGGCATAACGGGCATTACCCAAGAATATTGCCATGCGCTATTTTGCCAAATTTCCAATCACACGAACTTTGTTACTCAGCACCCCGGCTGCAACATGCGAAACCGCGGGGTAAAATGCTCCCTGCTGAAATCATAGTCTAACGATTATGCAAGTAATAGCTAGATCATAGACCAATCCACTCATAGTACACTTGGGTAATAACAGTGGTATTTGCAGTCAAAACCCATGAATTCTGTGATGACATAATCACTGCCATGCAGCAGCGCAGTTACAGGAAGCATAACCGCAGTATGTAAATATAGCCCGCAACGAGCGAAGCCCTCAGACAATGCGATGCATATCAGTGTTGCCAACTCCTCAGTGAAGAAAGTAGCTATTGGCTCCCCTAGAAGTCGCCAGAAGTAGCTAGAAGACGTCACTGCCTAATTTGCATAAATACCTCCTCTTTCCCCCTGCGATTTATGGCTTTTACTGTGGCCCCCTCCCCTTTTAACACCTCCCTTTTAAGTTATCAGTGTGTTTTTGCTTTACTCCCGTTAGAAAACGGGCGAATGACCACACTTTTTTTAATTGGTTTGGAAACTTGCATATTTGTATTTGTATTTTATTTATTTCTTTAGCGCACCAGGCCCAGGGGCAACCGGGCGCTTAACTTAGTTACAACAAGATGAAAGCATGACAAGGCAATGTGACAGAGTATTACAGGAGAATTTACAGAATATACATTCAAGCGAATATCGATAAGGCAGTGATTTACAGGGTAGTTAATAAGGGATGCAGAGTAGGTCAAAGTGCAAGTAGGGCAGTAAACTAGTGTTAGCTGTCTTGGGCGGATAGCCAGGCTTTGGTAAGGTGTTTGAATTTCAGGAAGGAAGGTTCTGCTCTAAGGTCATTGGGGAGTGAGTTCCAAAGTTTGGCTGCCAGGATGGGGAAGCTGGTTCCACCTGATCTTTGGAGATTAAAACGCGGGATGACAAGGCAGTTGGCTTGGGCCGCTCTGCGAGGTCTGGTGGAATTGTGGAAAGAGAATCTGTTTGCCAGGTAGCGAGGGGCTTGGTTGTGGAGGCATTTGTGTGTGAGAGCCAGGGACTTCAAGGAGATGCGATGTGGGATAGAGAGCCAGTGCAGGTTGCGCCTGGTGTCAGATATATGCTGGCGCCTAGGAATGTTAAGGGCCGCTCTGATCGCATTGTTTTGGACAATTTGTAGCTTGTTTAGATTGCGGAGATTAGTACCTAGATAGAGGGCATTACAGTAGTCGACCTTGGATAGTACGAGGGTCCTGGCCAAGGTTACGCAGTTGGCTGTGGTTAGGAACGGGCGACAGGCGGTGATGAGCTTGCAAGTATACGCTGCTGCAGATGAGACTGCGTTGGACTGTCTAGTCAAGGATAGGGTTGAGTCAATGTAAATCCCTAGGGTTTTCGTGTCCTTAGCAATAGGGATGGTGTTCCCATCAATGGTGAAAGACTTGAAAGCAGGGTCAAGTTTAGTGAGTTTTTGTGGTGAACCAAGAATGAGGAGCTCTGTCTTTTCATCATTTAGGCAGAGGCCGTGTTGGGCCATCCACGCTTGGATGACCTGGTAGATGGCGTTGAAGGCGAGGGAGTCAGTTGTGTAGTCTCCTGTGATGGGGATTAGTATCTGGGTGTCGTCAGCGTAATTAGTATACGTGACGCCCAAATGGTCCAGAATATCAAAAAGGGGTTTGGTAAACACGTTATATAACGTGGGCGAGACACAAGACCCTTGAGGCACACCGCAAGAAACCGGAGCGGGTGGTGCGGCCGCAAGTGGGGAAAACACGCGCATTGATCTATTATCAAGGAAGGAACTGATCCAAGTAGAGGCATTTTCTGAGAAATGTGCGGCTGATTTGAGGTGATGGCAGAGAATTTTGTGATTGACAAGATCAAAAGCAGCAGAGAGGTCCAGGAGAAGTAATAACGCCAGTTTGCCTTTGTCTTTGAGATCTTCGATCTGCGTTTTTAAATCGATAAGGGTGGTCTCAGTGCCATGGCGAGGCCGGAACCCTGATTGCCTGAGTCCCAGAAGTTTATTTGATTCAAGGTATTCCTGAATTTGTAGGTAGGCCGCGCGGTCAAGGATTTTTAGTAAAAAAGGTACAGTGGTAATTGGTCTGTAGTTTGTGGGTATGCTGGGATCCAGGGTAGGTTTTTTCAGAAGCGGGATGACCCACGCATCCTTAAGATTGTCCGGTACAATCCCAGAGCTAAAGGAGGAGTTGATGAGCGTAGTGATGAATGGTGCTAGGTCGTGAGCTGCTTCCTTAATAATAGGTGCAGGACAAAGGTCACCCTGACAATTGGACGGTTTAAGGCTAGTGATGATCTTTTCCACTTCGAGAATGGAGAGTGGAGAGAAGCTAAAAGGAGTCAGAGAGTCTGTGATAGAGAGGTTTATGGTAGGTATAGGGATCTGTAGAGGGTTAGATTGAAGGCTAGATTGTTTGTTGTTGATTTTAATTTGGAGAGTGGCAATCTTACCTAGGAGAGCTTCTTGGATTTTGGAGCACCAGGTGCTATCTTTGGTACAGGTGTCAGGTGGAGTAACAGGAGTTTCAAGTTCTTTTAGGATTTTAAACAATTCTTTGGTGTTAGATTTGGCTTGTTCGATGCGTTTGTTGTATGTGTCTTTTTTTGCCTGGAATATAGCTTCCTTGTAGTTAAGGGTGGCCAGGAGTACGCATGATTTGTTAGCTAGAGAGTGATTGCTTCTCCAGTGGGATTCTGCAATTCGTTTTTCTTTGCGTAGAGCTCTGAGATGGGGTGTAAACCAAGAGTTTAGGTGGGCTCGAGGTTTAGATTTTCTCAGTTTCGAAGGTGCAATGGTGTCTAAGGCTATAAGCATGGCCCGGTTGAATGTGTCGACCAGGGCCGTAGGGTCAGAGCATGAGGGATCCCGGACATTGAGAGCTGGAAGGAGGAGGGGGAGGAGTCTATCGCATTTGCATAAATGATCAAGTCTCCAAACCAATTGAAAAAAGTAGCTATATTTCTCGCTAGCCGCTTTTTAAAGAAAAAGTCGCTAGGGGGCGCACTTTCTCGCTAAATATAGCGAGAAAGTCGCTAGGTTGGCAACACTGATGCATATTCCCTTTAGAAGGGCTTATGCATGTATCCGCCCACTGGCCAGCCACCCAATGGCATTTGTGGGCATTTTCTAACCACTGGAACATAAGAGTTGTTTCCTTATGGTCTCCACTCCACAGCTGTACTCTAAACCAGAACATGAAGAGGACTGGATGCTACGCAGACTCCAGGACCCGGATAAAGCATCCACATAGCCTGTCAGGAAGGATTCCAGCTCTACAGGTACCACAGAACAATGTAGAAAGAATGTGCATGCCCTAATTTGTGCTAAATCCGCAATCCAGTCAATGCAGGATACTATATATCAGAACATTTTCTTGTAGATGGGACACGCAGGAAGTTACCAAATGCAAAGGTGTAACCGGCAAGACCACCACAACGATTAGAGAGCACAAAGTGAAACCACAGGTAACATCTCTTCCCAAGTATGTTAAGTTCCCGAAAACAAATACAGAACATTCCCCTTACACTATCCTCCCTTTTGTCCACCCTTTGTTTAACCCTACAGAGACCGGGACACAAGCTGGAACGCCCGTGGGCATCCCAAAGGACCTCTCCAACCCTCCAAGACGTGGAGATTATTGAAGAAATCATACTGTTACTGAGAATGCAAGATTCTCCATCCTGAAGAAGCGGCTAGTTATTAGTACCGCTGAAACCGGTTGACATATTGAAGAGTTGTAGTGCTGATGACCACAACTCCAAGACCCTACATACACTTGAGGAGAGGGCTCGAGCAAGCAATACATCATTTTAAAACTCCATCAAACAGTAAAAATCAACTTACTGATTGATAGAAAATCTTTTCTATTTTATTTTTGTTTTCTGACCATCTGGTCAAAATATATATTTTTTAACTATAAGACACATAGGACCTCATTACACGGAATGCGGTAAGGGTTTACCAGTACCGGTAAGGGCACTGGTACCAGTAAACCCTTACCGCCTTACTACGAGGTCCCTTTGCGGGACCCGACCTCAACGGCTGGTTTTACCAGCCGTTAAGGAATGGGGCCGCAAAGGGACCTTGGTGCTAATTACGGTACCGCAATTTGCGGTCCCATAATTAGCTCCTTCCCCATTCCCATTGAGCCCTATGGAATGGGGAATTACCGCCCCCACTCACCTTGGAGTAGGGCGGTAATTCCGCCATCCACCAAGGCGGACACGTAAAATACCGGCGGCAACCATGGTGCTAATAGCGCCATGGTTACCGCATACCGTGTAATGAGGCCCATAGACTGGGGGCAGTGACATTAAAAAGAAAACTGACCTCCATGAAATGTGCACCTAATCACCTAGAGTGAGAAAAGTAGTGAGAGAGTTGAGGGCAAGGATCTCTACACCCTTTGTAGGCGGCTCAGCATCGCCAACCATGGATGGCTGTACCAGACTACGGGTGCATGAGGTATTCACACACAGGGCCAGATAACTAGGAGCTTAGACCCAGGAATAATTTATCTTAATCAAATAACTACTGTCTAATTTGTGTTACAGTTGTTAGGGCATAGACAGGTAGTGGAAGCCCATTGACTCCCACTGTCATTAACCAACCATGTTCATAGCTTGCAATGTTAATTCACCAATTTATCATTTGGTAGATTTGAAGGAGCAATACTCTCATTACTAAGCAGTGTTTCTGGATGTAGTGCTGGTCGTTGTGGGTTGGGAGGGATAAATGAAATATTCTGTTTGGACTCAGAGTGACTGACATCAGAGAACATTACCGGTGATGCAGATAAATTATCGGGGAGCATCTCCGCTGAAAAGCCAGAACCATTGGTGTCAAGATCCAAGTCTATTATAGCTACATCAGACTGTCCTGGAATTATGAGGCATTGCGCCTCTTCTGTCAATGCTGTGGATGGCACATTGTTTAGAATCATACTATCAGTTAAGGAAATATTTCCTGGCTCCTTACAATAATTGGCATTTGGGCATGACTCAAATGACAATTCCATGTCGGGTTGGGTTTGTTTTGCTAAAGCCATTTTTTTTACTACAGGTAGCACACGTGATCTACATGCAATGGGTCTAGTCACAGCAGCAGAGGAAGGTCCATTATGGACTGGTAAAATCGGTTTTAAAGTTTCCATACCATGTATTTGGTTGACAGCATGCTCTTTACAAAATCAGCGAATATCAGTAGATTTTACTGGGTTTAATGATTGCTTGCACTGTTTTCGTACAGCACGAGCTATTGGGGTGGAACATGGAAGGCTTACAGTTCATTCCCTCTCTGCCATGAAAGATACACTCTGTACGTTGTTAGACTCTAAGGGAAGTTAACCCGCTGGCATATCGGTCTTCAACAACCGTACTGCATGATTCATATTTAAAGTACTGAGTAACCTAATAGCACCTCAGCACCTTGCCTCCATGGCCAAGAGGCAAAGAGGTACTCAGCAGGTACTTCGCTTGGTGCGCGCGCTGGTGCACGTGGGTGCCTGATTTTATGTCTTTGTGCCAAAAAGGGGCGGGGCTTAACCAAAAAAAGGGAAAAAAAGATTTTCTTTCTCCAGTTTCTGTTACTCTAAACAAAGAGAAATAAACACATGTAAGTCTCAAGTCTTATATTGATGCTGCGACAGCTCTCTGATGTTCCTGAACTACTGTAGCACCAGTACATACCGTGATATGTAATCCCAGGAGAATTTGTCCACATTGTTATCCAGGCAGTAAAGTCCAGCAGGAAGAGCACGACAGGCAAAGAGGTACTCAGCAGGTACTCCGCTTGGTGCATTAGAAGCATCTGAGGGGTGTTTGTTGACTGTTTACTCCGATTCTGCGTACATCACCATGGTCGTACATTCAGAGTTATCCTGATGGAGAAGGAGGGCGTTCTGCAGGTCCGATGGTACCCCTGTGGAACATGTGGCATTATTGGTAAGATTAATGTATGCATTGTCCCACCCCTCTGTGATAGCAGTAGTTAAATGCTCCTCCCATACTCAAAATACAGACCCAATTTCACTCTACAATGACAGTGGTGCTGGAACAATTTTCTGAGTGTGGGTGCTGGCTGTTTGGACCTTATGAAAATGTGGCTGATTTCAACTTACTAATAGCACAGCGGTTGTGAACAACCCATGCTCTATTGAACGAGTAAGGCAACTAAATGAACTACCGCCTTTGGTGGAAGCATTTGTGGGAGTGGGTTCACATTCCTGAAACATGAAGTCTAAAGGTTCATATTAAAATAACTAAAGCAGATAAAATGTGATGAGAGGGTACTCTCCTTTTTTGACAGAATGTCCGGTACTGAAATAGCCACTTAGTGCTCAAGGATCATAAGAAACAGATTCACACCCAACTCAAAGCTTTAATGGTAGAACTCAGGTTCTAACCACTGTGAGTAAGTAACCTATACTAGTATTTGTTTTACAACAGGTATGAATTTACTAAAACATTGCTATTTCCCACACTACCTGGGTTCTTTAGTCCTTTGCAGCTAAAAACCTTCATACTCCCATTAGAATATTTTTGCATAGTTTTCAGTCTGTGAAATAGCCTTATTCCTCCCACCTCTACCATTGAGCCGCAGTAGAAGGCATATTCTCTTCACACACCTTGTGCCACAATCAAAACTATCCACCAGTTATATTAGTCAGTGTTCAATTTTAGAAAAATAAACTACCGTAAAGAATATTGAACTAGGTGAGATATTGTAATCAGAGTGAATTCAGAAGAAATATTGCCCCACAGTATTATAACACAATAGAACAATACCCTTCAGAATACTGTGCCATGGAACAGACCTCAGAGGATTGTCCTTGTACAATAAAGCAATATTCGTAGATTTCCTTTTATTTTTTATTGCAATACGGTTTTATAAAAATAGATATTTGTTGAAGTAAAGATATTTTGATTGTAGTGCACAAAATTAAAACAACAGTTCACACTTGTTACCTGTAAGTATTTAGAAAACCTTACACAGAGCTTTGGTAAGGAGGGCACCCATAGTTATTAACTCAGGTGCCTGTTGTAATATCTCCCTGATTCACTCAGTGTTCTACATTTGATAATAGACTAAACGTTCTGTTTCTGAAAATGCCCAGGATTAGTCAGACTTCTGATCACGATAAAGAAATATATCTAAGTTTGTAGGAATGGCTGAATAGTGCTTCACATGTCGGATGAAAAGGTAATGCTACAGAGCACATGCATAAGAGCTCAACCTTTCCAGATGAGCATAACATGTATGTGGAGTGAAATCTGTCTTTCTGCTTAATTAGTACTGGTCTGTTATACGGAAAGTCTGTGCGCGGCACCGTCGTGGCAAAGAGAACAGCGCATCATCACCTCTTGCTCTGTATTTTTACTGTAGCATGATATCGAAAGGAAGGTCATAGCGGGCAAACCACATATATCTTCTTCTGTGCTCAGAAACATGATAACAACCACAAACCAACTGCTTTGTGAGTATTTGTGAACGTCTGGTGAAGATTGAAAGGTGTCATGTCAGTTATATGTCTGATATAGGAGGAGAAGAGTTTCTTGAATGTACTTTACATGCACCACACCAGTGTGCACAAAGCCTTCTTAGGCGCACCAGAAGGTAATTTCAGGTGGGAGACCACAGATTGAAAGTAAGCATTGATACTGTACTTCAAACCTTACTCAGAATTCCAGGTACTTTCTGATTTTAACTATAGCTGCCATTACGGAAGTACTGGTACTGTCCGTTATAACTGTAGCAACCCTGTTGATAGATGCTAGTAACCCCGTTGAGCACTGAGAAGGGTCAGCTCAGTCCTATTAACCAAGTGCCTTGCATATAGTACAATACTCTCTTGTTTAATCTGTAGCATTCTCATTGAGAGGTGCAAGCACCATCTCACTGACAGTTTGTCTTGGGAGGATATCTCAACGGCAACGTGCTCGCTTTCGAAGCAAGATGACACGGAGCAACACAGATTCGAATCCGGGTCAGCGCTTAGAAACCTCTGGGTATTAAGCGCGTTATAAATAACCTATCATATCATATCATATCATATGGCAGCCATGCTGACAAGTGGCACACAGTCCCATTTACAAGCATTTCTAATGAAAGCCCTGATGAGAAGAGCTTATATACATGTACAGCAGCTCTGCTGAGAGGTATTCTTTGTCATACAAAAAGTTGAAGGGCATGCGTTGCTCAGTTAAGCCTATTGCAATGTCAGCACTCTGGGGGAGCATTTCATATGGTACTGACAGCTATAAAACCAATAAATACTAAAGCGCATGGCCAAATAAAATATAGACGCACTACTTAAAAGAGCGACTACTACCCCACTAACAATATACCAGGCATCTAAGAAGTGTCAGTACTGGCACAGCTGGAGAATTGCATTTGGTGTGCAAAGTGGGAGGCTATCTCATTTTAGCTGGGATTTAAACCTCTGACCTGCAGCAGAGGAGACACACACACAGTAACTGTCCACCTTCAGCCAGTACATGTTAATAAAGCATGGTACATCACGGGTATTGACATCTCAGACCTGCAAGTTGAACATCGATCTATACAGCAGGTGTTTCAAGTGGTTGAGCAATATTTCTAAAGAGGCCACAGCCTCTGTACAGCTTGTATGGCTAAAGTAATGCCACTGAAAAGGAAGGCAACTTGATTTATGATTGGCTTGGCCATAGCATCTAAATATGACAACCTATATGGAAATAAAGTTTATTAACTGGTCTGTGCCTCTAGGTTGTGGAACAAGGATTTAATTAAAGGTGCCTTATTTAGAGCAGTCGGGCTGAAAATCCCCTACCACAGTGCAACCACCACACAGTGAGTGGTAGTGCAAATTATACTTGCTGAAGAGTGTAAGAGGGGAGTTCAGACATTGTGCCCATTCATCCCTTATTTACTTTGTTATCACTGATAGCAAAGCGCTGGCACTGTCATCAAAGGTAGATGCAGTCTGAGAAGTACAGCTAGGGCCCTATTAAAAGTACAGAAGAACTGCTATGAAATAATGGTACTACTACATTAAATGTATGGACCTGGCATTTTCGCAAAAATAAGGTTGAGTCCCATCAAATTTCCATCCCACCCAGTCACAGACCTGGGCACAGAATGCAGACAGTCTTGCTCGATGTATAGGTCAACTCACTTATTGTTGCCAACTTGGGGGATAACTACCTGGTGTCACTCCTTCGTTCAGTGACTTTGTGTAAGACAGACTTAACACCTTAGTCTCCTGCCTCTTAGACATCATAGGTGACCCTTCGATGGCAGGCCCTTTTTCTGGGATGGTTCTTTCCTCCAAAAGAGATTGTCAGCAGTCAGTCTTGGAGGATCCAGTCTTCTTAGTCCAGGATAATGTGTTGGTTTCCAGAGTGTCAACTGCTACTGCCCCCCGCTAGCCTCTTTCATGCTAAGAAAGAGGTACTTTTCTGTCATATGTCAATGAAAGACTTGGAAAATGTTCATTATGGGTTCCACAGTCCCTCACAATAGAACACGCTGCCCACTGAGCTCAGATCAGCTATTTGTTATTTAGGTTCTCTTCAACATCCCCTGTTCAGAATTGTCCACCTTTTGTACACTGGATCCCTCTTCTAAATGTGATCTTTGAGAATGTGATCTCTTTTGAGAAGTGTGTTGTAATCTAGTAGAAGGCGATGATGGTTCCCAGTCACAGACCAGCAGTGAACCGTTTTCTATGAAAGTCCAGAGTGCTTTATTATACATATGAAATGGGTTCCAGCTATTTTAGTTATGTGTTACAGAGACCGTTCTCTTGAGCTATCAATAATATACAGGCACAAACAATACCTGCATTCGTAGATGTTGTGATTTATCCAGCAATATAGTAACTGGTTCTCTGGAGGGAAGTTTCTCCTATATGGCCAAGTGAAGGCAGAAGCTATATGCCTCTGATCCTGGGCGTGGCTATCTGTGGGAGGACCATGTAGAGAAGGACACACTCCAGGGAGAGAAGAGCGCATTAGATGTGAATAACCCTTCAGTGGTAAATCCTAATAACACCCAAGGACTTATACCACAATCCTGTATGGCAATGTGGATGTTGAATTCCCCAGCCTTCCTGACCAACAACCTTATGCATCTCACCTCCCCTTTTCTAGTACTGAGACGAGGAAGAGGGGTGGAGTAATGAGGATGACTAAACATGGCGAACCAACGCTGGGTTCTAGTAATTGGAAACTATAAAGGGAGATCCGGACATTTAAAATGCACACAGTTGAGCAAGTAATGCAAGAGAGATGGAGTCTGCTATTGCGGCCGACTTGTTCTGACGCTGTTTGCCACACCAGAGGTAAGCGGAGAGCGGAACGCAGCTTGCGAGCTGATAGACACTGCGTGCTGTGAGGAGAAGCCAGGAGAAGTTTGCTGCATCCCCGTTACTGACAGCTGGAGGTGTCAGACACAAAGAGGCACCCAGCGGGAACGAAGCAGCTCACAGAAAGCATGGCCGGTCAGCGAATGAGACGGGGAAAGGACAGAGAAGTGCATTGAATGCTGGAGATGCCGAGAAACACTGGTAAGCCAAGGGAAAGCACATTGGTTACTAGGGCACTTCTAGACAAATACTGCATGCCGACCCCAACGCGGGAGAGTGCAATAAGAGAAGGCAAGACAATACGGAGACAAACATTGAGCAAAACTTGAGAGAAGGTAAGTCAATTGATACAGACACAAAACATTGCAAAACGCTCAAGTGAAGGCAAATGAATTGATGCGAACATTGAAAAGAACCTGAGAAAAGGCAATAGTATTGATGAGGATGCAAATAGTGCACAGAGCCTTATTAAAGGCAACAGAATAGATATGAACAGTGGGACAAGCCTAATTGAAGGCAACAGAACTAATGCAGAACCGAACCCTGTGGACAACCTAAGTGAAGACAGTTCAGATGATACTAAGCTGACAAAGGGATCAGTGATCCAATTCTGAAGAAGTGCTATTTCTTGGATACAAGAGAGTGAAAAGAAAGCAAAGAAGCACTGGCAGGAAAGTGAACCAGGCAACCAGTGAGTTTGGAACTCACAAGTAAATAAGTAAAGAGTGACACCCTGGCAGGAGAGTACAACTGGGTTAAAAGAAGAAGTGAGGAGAAACAGAGGGGTTTAGAACTCCACTTTGAAAGTACAGAGCAATAAGCAGAAGGGAAGACCTATACCTCTTTTGTAAGCATAAACTACAATACCCTTGCAGGAGAGTATACCAGGGAGAGAAAAGAAACTGAAGAAAGCTCAGGGGTCAGAACCCATTTTTGCAAAGGTGAACCAGTAAAGTGTAATTCCAAGGATCAATGCAAAGAAAGCATAATGGTCAATGTAAAAAGGGAAGAGCTTTACCCTTTTGAGTAATAAAGGAAACTAGAAAAATGATAAAACAGTGAAGCCCTGCAGGAGAGTAAACCAGGGCTCAAATAAAACTATAGTTGCAACATGGTGACAAAAGGGGAAACCATACTCTTTTAAAGAGGAACACAATTACGAAAGAGAAAGAAAATTAAGAAATGTGACAGTGAAAGGAAACAGAGGAAGAGGGAAAAAAATCCCTGTTTCTTCTAAGCAATATAAAACCATCAAAACAGCAACGATTGAAAGGATTCCAGGGTAGAACCATTTCCCCCCTTTTTCTGAACTGTGAGATAACAAAGTGGATAAAAAGGAGTATTCAGGAGAGACTCATCTTCTTGGGAAACATTGGAATATTATTGCGTTGGCCGGGACAGCCTGTTTGATCACAAGAAACCAAAAGAAGCATAGGGGAAGGGAGGACACCTTTCTTAGTGGAACATTATTTCTTTTCTTTTGTGCACCTTAGAACTTTATGTTTGGAACTTTACGAATAAGCTATACGTGTATAGCTCAGAGCCCTCCCCATTTACACCTTGTATTTAGTGTAGGATGCAAGGGTCAGTTTAGGGTTTTGGGAACAGGATGGTAGACGCTTTATTTGTTGGACATCCTGACACAGACATTCATTAGCTTTGTTGAGGCAGGGAAGCCCATCATAGACCCAGGACAGGTATGATTTTCCAAACCCCCTCTTATAATCTTCACAATAAAAGCATTATTGAGAACTCAAAACCTGATACTGTGTCTGACTCTTACTCTTGACCCCTTACAATGCCCAGCAGGAGAAGAATAGACATACAACCCAAGATGCACCATCTCCTGTCCTTACACACTGGCACCACAATAACTGCTACCTTAACAGACATACAGATTCAGACACTCACCCAGGGGTCCAAGGTAACGACAGCACTCACTCAGACATATGCAACTGTAAAACACATCAAACACTTGTGGTAACACTGGGAAGGCCAATGGGTATAAGAATCCTCGGAACCCTGACATGCTGACCTAGAAATACTAAGGCACCAGCAACACAACCAAAAAAGAGTGGGGTTGCATGCGTCCTACTGATGAAAAACAGGGCAATCCGACATTGGTACCCCTCATAAGACATCAACTACAGTCCCAACTAGTGCAACCACACCACCGGGCATTAACAAATAGCACCCCAGGGACAATGGGAACAGCTATCCCTGTGCCATACACATCAAATAGCTTGGCATCTCTGCCACCAGGAACATAGAAGTCCTCTGTTTTCTCAAGTTGTCAGCTGTACCTGGTTTACTCAGGGTACTCCCAGCACTCCATGCAAAGACATGCATCAGTACCAACATACACACCCAAATCGTCCTCCACGCAACACCCAAGCATATGCAAACCGAGCATGCTTTCGGCCACCATGCCTCCATGCCATCAAGCACTTGCCTTTAAAACACTTGAATATGACATACATCACACCCACTATGTCACCAGACTTGGTGTACCACCCATACAAAACCGGGATGCCAGTGGACATAAAGGCCCGCTGGAGCGGTAAAATAAAGCCAGAAATATCCAACCATAAACTTTCAGAGTCCACAGCTATAGGGATATCTGACCTACAGGTGTATGTATGTTCAGGCCTACGTAATCTATGTCCTGGGGTATCTAAATGAACCTATAGTTACAAAAGCATTACTTTTCCTAAATCTAAGGGCACTTAGAAGGCCACAGCACCACATGTGAACTCTAGTCAGTCCACAGGACAAAAGCCTCAGACAGTTAGCAGGAAAGTTATTTGACATATAATAGAATTCACCCCATCGCACCACTATCTTCACTACATGAAGACCCTAAAACAATCCAAGAAGCAGAACATGGAGCTCCAACAACATGTCACAACCATCACCTAGCACTTCAATCCCACATACCTAATGCCTACCCTAAAGACCAAATTGGGAGCCCTATTCGGAAGGCTGAGTAAACACAGTCAAAGGAATGGGGGGCTGGTGGTGGCATGACATGTGAGTAGATCACCTATTATGTCCAATTGACATTGCAGTGCTGAGACAAAAGGTGGTTATTCCTTCCAAACAACACGCTTCCAAATCCTTCCTGATGGGGCAAAAACCAATTGCCTCCCCAAGTATGCTTATACCGAAATGTCACGTTACCTATATATGGATGCACTGGGGCTCATGCATCCTTTCCTGCACCCGTCCAAACCCTTTCACATGTCAAGAGGGGCTGGGGAACTATGATCTAGTGGTGCTCACACACCTTTGTAAAATCAATATTGGGAGCGCTTAATGCTTGTTACTTTATGGAACTAGAGGGTCTGAAGGTGCCGGGGAGAAAATTGAGCTCTGGCACGGTTAGCTGCTACTATGTATCAAGAAAGTAGTAGCGCCCTGAATTGACGGACACTCCGTCCCCTGCGCACCATTACTGCTGAGACAACCCAGTCAAAATGTAGGGAAAGTTATGAACAGTTCTAATACAATGCAATATAATAAAGATAATGTACACTTTTCAGACATATGTGAATATGTAGTTTTAATACAAAAGTAATAATAATAAACCAAAAGTATTAAGCTCTACACGTTTCAGGAAATATTTCCCTTCGTCAGGTGCAGCAGATTTCAAACACGAATGTGTGTCAATTTATCTTCATACTTCATGTGTCTATACAGGTAAGTACAGAACTTTGATAAGTGAAGGAATTGCCAACAACATCCAAATTGCTGTTTCTATAAGAGTAACAACGAGACTTATGCTTGGTGCAATAACAATTCACTTCAATGATTGCACGTGGACAGCTAGGCTGTGAAATTCTTCAAAAAGTTGTGTTCTCAGTGGGTTTATAGTCAAAAAGTCGAATGAAAAACATCGAATTTATTTTTAATGGGGGGGGGGTTTCTCCCCCTAACCCCCCGTTTATTTTTACCAGCTAAAGCCAAAAAAACACATTTGGGGTTTTTTTCGACATTTTTTTTTTCGATATTTTTGCAAGTCGACTTATTTCATTCGACTTTTTGACTGGACACCTTCTCAGTGATATTCTGCACTTGGTATGAAGGATAATTCCACCTGGTATCATATATATGGATTATAGTTTGTCCAAAACATAGTTTAGGTACGATTTGTTATATTAAGATGACCAGAGTGTGGCCTACTTTCATAAGGATGGCACTTCAAGAGTTTGAAGGATAAAACAGGTCCCCAGTGGACATCTTTATAAGGTACAGGCATTCATAGTCTTGTATCTGTGGATGTTAACCCACATATATCAGGATAATCTAAAGACAGCAGGTATTAGCACTCTGTATCATATTCTCAGTATTGTAGGAGGGTGAGAGTTACTCACCTAATCTGGATTTTACTAGTAACCTGGTTGGGATGCACTTCTCAGGCTAACTGTTTTACAGTGCTTCACAGATGTGTGGGGCGGGGGGAGCCACCATGCGTGTTTTAGTGAGCCTTATCTGCATAAGCAACTGTGCAAAATTGAGATATTGATCCAAGATACCAAGCAGAGTAAGAAGGGGGGGCATCTCTGAATTCATCCTGACCAGTATGTTTGCGGACGTCTCAAGTTCTGGGATAAAGCACACCAGAAATGTAAGATGGCCGCTGTCTATTTAACACCATTCAACGGGTTAGGCATGTTGACGTCATAATAGTGACGTAAGATGTTAACAGTCTAGGTAGTCAAAGTGGATGCCTGTGGGTTGCGCATTCCATTTCTTATATTACATTGAGGGGCCATTTTATGGGTACATGCTTGGATTCAAGTCTTACACTAGGTGTAAGGACCAGCAGACAAGGGTGGGGCAGTTGCCATTATGGACACCGACTTTTACACCAGTAGTTGCCTTGCACTCCTTGATGACACAGATACTTACATGGTACTCAACATCTATCCCACACGAAACCCATGGTTCACAATGTACTTAGTAATGCATTTATAGAAGAATGGATTACTGAGAAGACTAAAGACTACTTCACAAACAAATTCCCTATCATGCCAGTATTCTATGGACTTCCCAAAATTCATAGGAACCTACAACATTCACCTTTTAGACCCATAGTGGCAGCGACAGACCACATTTTTGACCCTATTGAGAAGTTCCTAGACAGACTCTTGAAACCCATAGTCCAGAAACCTAGACCTACTTTAGAGACACAACACAGTTCCTGGTTAAATTGGAAATTACACATTTTTACCCCCAATGGACACTCTTTACTTTAGTCTTTATACTTTCATTCCACACAGTGAGGGATTAGACACACTGGGTACTGCTGCAAGAACAATATTTCCAATCAGATAACATCTTCTCACTGGAATTAGCAAAAATGATCCTCTATAACAACAACTTCAGGTTAATAAAAAAATATTACCTTCAAATATCCGGATCATCTATGGGCTCGGTTATGGACCTAGCCTACGCCAACGTCTTTATGTTTGCGTTTGAATCACAATGTGAAAACGAAATCAAAATATCGAGGCTGAGTACCCCAAAAGGAAATACACCAAACACGGGTTACAAAGGAACATACAAAGTACTTTATTTTATACTGAATCCAGTTACTAAGAACAGACCAAAAATCAGATAGCTATCAGCCCTCAGTGCAACACAACGGACTCCAGCGTGGTTCAGTGTGTTCAGTGAGAGACGCTGTACATTAGAATGCATTGGTTTTTATACTCTTTGTGAGCACGATGTTCAGCCCCACTTCGGGTTAATATTCCACTAATACATCACTGATCTAGGGTTCATGCCAAGTCTCGCACATCCGCATATAACTGGTTTGCTTTTAATACACAAATCAACAATCCTATACAGCAACTGTGTATTCTGGGATTTTCCATGTAGGTCTTCTCAAACATTAATACAATGTAATTAAAGAAGTGTTCTACATTCAGTATTTGAATACATTGTTCTTAACGTATGCTCGTGGATTAGTTTCATTACAGGAGTAATCCTTTACACGCAGGTCAACGAAGGACAAGGTCTCAGTTCACGACCTCAACAAGTGGCCTAAAGGCAAGTTACATATTAGCTACATACAGAGGTCAAGAAGGCCATGTTGTATTTTGGAATGACATCGTCCACCATTTTAACTCACAGGGTGACTTTACAAAGCAAACCTAAAATGGCGGATTGACCTAAAATGGCGGCTTACATTGATTTTAAGGTCAGGACCTTGCAACACGGATTTCTTCGCAAGCGACTTATAAGCAGCTTGGCGTAGGCCAATATACATATATTTATTGCGATAGGAGGCACAATATAATTTCTCATTTGACAAACCCTCCTTTTGGCCTATGCCAAGTGCTAAAACTACTTTGGATCTCCTTGCAAATAACTCCATGCATCATCGTCCATGCACCCTGAATCGCTGTCGGAAATATCTATAGCCATTAGGTCATTCGCAAAACTTTCTTTCAACACATATTCTTTGGAAGTTTTATCTGGGGCATACACTTTATGTCCTATCGTACCTATCGCTTGTGCGCAACATCCCCCTAGCATCGAACATATACTAGGTAGACACTGAATACAGCAACAAAGAAACAACAGGATTCCCAAAATAATCAGCAAGACCGAAAGTACCTTCCAACCCCAAGATCGCAAGAAGTCCCAGAACCAAGCGCTAAGATCCCAGTTTCCCTCGGGAACATGCACTTCTGAACTAAGGACGTGCAGATTCTGTATTGCCTTGAAGATGGTTGGGGAGGAATCTGGTCCGAAAACACAGCAAGCGGACCCCACTAATTTACACACTCCACCACGTTCAGCCAGAATGACATCTAATGCCATCCGGTTTTGAAGTGCTACTAGTCTTATCGCCTTTTGTTCTAATGTCATATTATAGAGTATGTCCGTGGTCCGGTTGATGGTTCTCTCCAGTACTCTCGCTAGTTTTCTGATATCTTCGGAATTTGCTATCTGCCCCCAAAATGGCACAACTGATTTTGCTATATCTCCCAAGATTTGTGCTGGGGTGTCACCATTCTCATCCCGTGTGGACGAGCCTTTGAAACTTCTTTTGTACTAGCTATAAATACCCCAGGTAACAGGTTCCCTGCCAATCCCTGGGCAACCAATGGAATGCTACATTACCGCAGACAAAGTAGACATGTTCGCCTACATACAGAGGTCTGTTTTCTCCAGTCAAATTTGCAACGTTGGCACAACCTAGAAAATCTCCCATTGACTGAGTTCCATTCCTCTGTATGCAAAAAGAAACTGAATCAGGGCGATGATTAACAGTGTAAGAAGGAGACATGGCATCCTTATTGCCTATTGGAGCCATCTTGAAGGAAATCAAAGATGGATAAGGACGAGACAGTCTATCAGAAGGCCTAATAGAAGCATCGTTAGGTTTACTCCTGTTTGCAAAAAGCGAGCATCTCAGGGGAGTCAAAACACGTTTCTCAAAACTATTCAAATTGGTGCCATCCAAGTTCCCTGAGATGCTATCATTCCAACGGCCAAAGGACAGTGCTCTAAGAGAAGCATAGCAAGCAGTTGTCAAAGGTAAAGGATGAATATACCAACCTAGCCCCTTATCCCCGTTTTGCGGTAAATGTGAGCAGACCCAACCATTAGACTTATTAAAAATGGAATGCGTAGCATTCATGATAAGTAGTAGAGTATTATTGTGGTACCTTTGTCTATACTGGGCCTCATTAGGACCCAGGCGGTAAGGGGTTTACGGCGGTGTAAACAGCACCGACCCTTACCGCCTGATTCCGAGGTCCCTTAGCGCCATGGAGGTTTTAACACCTGCTTTTAGCAGGTGTTAAAATCCATGGCGCTAAGGGAACTTGTTGTTAATTACGCCACCGTAATTTACGGTGGCGTAATTAACGCCTTCCCCACTCCCATTATGCCCTATGGGGCAAAAATGGGAATGGGGAAGGGTAAATGGGTTAATGGGGACTTACCGCCCCACTCACCTCAGAATGGGGCGGTAAGTCCGCCAACCACCATGGCGTAAACGTACGACCCAGGCGGTAACTTACCGCCTGGGTCGTAATGAGTATGCAAATGCACAAACGGAGTAGGAACAGTAGATATACTTTCAGTGGGCAACAAGGATTCTAAAGGATGCATTTCCTCAAGGTACCACAATCCTAAGACAGTGACTATTATAAACCCAAATATCATTATAAAAACACAGCAATACGTTTTCGGGGCCAAGGCATATTGTCCATTGTCACCCCCTCATTTACAAGTCCCATACGAGCGGTAGCGGTGGCAGGCATTGTAGTCTTCAAACGGAAACCCCCAATGTTCGTTGCTGGCGACTTCCTAGTCCTTCCACAACTCTAGCCAACAGAATTCCCTTTCTCAAATTTGGGCAAAAACAAGCCCTCGATGATCCTTTTCTTCTTCGAATGCACAGCCGAACCGTGCCGTAAGGCCACCAGATGCACAGCAAGACCGTGCCATAAGTCTACCAGATGCACAGCAAAACCGTGCCGTAAGTCTATTTTCTTGCACGCAGATTGTACCTTACTTTTCCCAGTACTGATTGATCCGGAAACAATGTGTCGTCACTTCTCGTTGGAAGCAACGAATCAGAGACAAGTGAAGATGCCGAATTTGAAACAGCAGTTTCCGTATGCAAAACCTTTGGAGAGTGTGGAGACAAAATGGCGGCTTCCCTAAGCCTCACAGGCTCAGAGAGATTCTCCGACACACTCTCGGCACTATTTACTGCTTTGGGATCGTTGGTTGCAGAATTAGCAAGGGGTTCTGTTTCTTCTGTAACGTGTGGCACTGTGTGAGGAAGTTTCTTGACGTGGGACGCGTGGATCCAGTTCTTTCTTCCAGAGACCCGCACCGCTGTTTGGGTGACCAATAGGACCTGGAACGGGCCACGCCAGCAAGGCGCAAGGCAGGAAGAGTGCTCAAATGCCTTGATGAGCACCCAACTTCCAGTCTGTATACTGTGGCCCGGGCCCTTGTATCGCACAGGTAAAGCTTCTCGTACCTGGTGATAAATCAAATACAGGTTTTTAGTCAACTGGCTGCAATAATCTGAAAGTAATACATTTTCAACATTTCTAAATGAATTGCATTTAGGAAGGTTCCAAATATTGACAGGTCTCCCCATTACCACCTCAAATGGAGAGAGGCCAGTCTTAGTTTGAAGGTTGTACGCATGGATAATAACATGATCGGTAAGGCGTTTTAGCGAGCTTGTTCTTGATGATACCGTTGTGTCTTTCTACTAGTCCGGCGCTCTGAGCATGTCTGGCCGAATGGAACCGTTTGTCAATCTGTAATACCGCACATATCTGCAGAATTACAGCAGCGACAAAATGTGGACCATTGTCCGGCAGATAACTCTTGGTAGCCCGAACCGCGGGAAGTATTCCCTTAACATGGTTTTTGCAGTAGTCATGGCTGTAGCATCTTTAATGGGGAAAGCCTCAACCCATTTACTAAAAGCACAGATGACCACCAGCACATATTTTTTATTGTCACATCGTTCCATTTCAATAAAGTCAAAGTGTATAACTTCAAAGGGGCAGAGGGTGGCCCAAAACTTCCCCTTGGAGTTACTGTCCCCTTTCCCACATTGTGTTGTAGGCAAATCATGCAATCCTGGACGTAGCGCTGGGCAATTTTCGAAATTTTGTCATTTGCCCAAACTTTCTCTAACATTTTTATCATCTTCTGGGCACATACATGCATAGGACCATGGACTATGATAACCATCATCATTATATAAGCGCCAGGGAGTAGCCATTTCCCTTCAACTATGTCCACCCAACACCAGTCATCATCAAGTTTCCCCAAGCCTTCAGCCCACCTCTTGGATTCTTCTAACGTGGCATCAGCTTGGATATCCCGTACAGACCCAACACCCTCATCCATTCCATAAGCATTTACAGTCTCCCTTGAAACATAATCTCTGTAAGGGGATCGGTAGCAGTTTGTCTAGTTATCTGATCAGCGAAAGCATTCCCTTTCCCTATGTCATCTGTAATCTTTTGATGTGCTGTACATTTCATAACTGCTAACTGAGTAGGGAGCCCAAGCGCTGAGATTAGTCATACTATTAGGGAGCCATGTTGGATTTTAGTGCCATGAGAAGTTAGGAACCTTCTTTCTGACCAAAGTCTCCCAAAGTTGTGAACCACCCCAAAGGCATACTGACTATCAGTATATATATTTACTACAAGCCCTTCGGAAAGTTCACAAGCTCGGGTCAATGCTATAATCTCTACGGCCTGCGCAGAATTATGCGTGATTCTATTAGTTTCCACGACCGTACTTAATGTGGTGATTGCATAAGCAGCTGTGGATGTACCACCAGAAGTCTGAAGCAAGAGCCATCCCAGAACAGCTCTCCTTGCGGATTATCCAAAGGAGTGTCTTTCAAATCAATTCTACCCTTTGTCTCTTGTTCGGTAGTATACAGACAGTCATGTGACTCTTCATCGCCGCAAGTAGTGTCTTGCGGGAAAGGTAGGAGTTCAGCCGGATTAAGAACACAACACCTCTTCATTTGAATGTAAGGAGCAAACAAGATCAATTCATATCTTGTCAACCGTGCAGAAGTGAGGTGTTGCGTTTGGGTTCGGTTCAGTAGAACATCTACAGAGTGAGGCACCATCCGGGTTAGATCATGGCCTAGGACCATTCCCTCACTGTGTTTTACAGACGCAGCAGTGACAGCTCGCAAACATCTTGGCAAAGTGCATGCTACAGGATCAAGGGCGGAAGAAAAGTAACCGCACAGCCTATTCTTCCCTCCATGTTCCTGCGTTAATACAGCCAAAGCACATCCATCACATTCATGCACAAACAACACAAAGGCCTTTTCATAGTTTGGTGTGCCCAAAACTGGTGCAGAGCATAATGCATTCTTAAGCAAGTCAAACGATTGCTGGTGTTCCGCGTTCCACGGCAATGGCGAAGAAATGCCCTTCTTTGTCAAAGCCAACATCGGTTTGATCACTAGTGAAAAATTTGGGATCCACAACCTATAGTAAGAAGCCATACCTATCAAGGCTCTACCTTCCTTCTGTGTATTTGGGACAGACATGCCAGAAATGTGTTTCATTCTTTCAGGTGTCAATATTCTTCCCTCCTTTGACAGGAGATCCCCTAAATAGGCGACCTCCTGGCAACAATATTGACATTTTTTAAGTGAAGCTTTGTGACCATGCTTAGCTCGTTGGATAAGCAATAACACAGTGCCCTCCTTACAGGCACTCTCAGAGTCAGCAGCTAAGAGCAAGTCATCAACATACTGAAGCAATGTACAAGTAGAGGGCAATTCAAGGGTATCATGTTGTTCTTTCAAAGCCCTACTATAGATGCTAGGACTCTCTGTGTACCCTTGAGGTGCACGAGTAAATGTGAACGAGCGTCCCCCTAAGGTGAACGCGAACAAGTATCTACTATCCTTGTGTATCGGAATACTAAAGAGAGCATTCTTTAGATCCACAACACTAAAGTAAGTAGCTGTAGCTGGGATCATGGTTAAGATTGTCGTCACATTAGGCACAATTGAAAATTGTGGAGCAGTGACTTTATTAATGGCACGTAAATCAATTATGAAACAAAATGGAATTACATTATCGCCTTTCTTGTACACGGGTAAAATCGGACTATTACACACACTTCCTGAAATTTCTTCAATCACCCCGCGATGCACAAAATCGGAAACAATGCATTTCAAAGCTTGCTCGCCCTCAACTGAAATCTTATACTGGGGAATGCGTGGCAGCTCAATTCCATGTTTCAAAACTATCTTAACAGGTTCAATCTGTAAAACACCAACATCATTGTCGTCAACAGCCCATAAGCTCTCTGGTACATCAATGAATTCTGGCGGCAAAGGTCTAGTCAAGAATTGCGAGACAGATAATTGCTGTGGTGAAATCGTCAAGCGCACTCCATCAGAAGAACAATAAATCAGTGCATTTAATTCTTTTAACAGAGGTTCAACCCCAGCAAGTTCTCTCCGCAATTCAAAGTCAACAGAAACGGACTTTGGTCCGTAAAGGGACCCAAAGAAATAGGTACCGGCGAAGAAACCGGACAAATAACTGGTGTGCCAGAAAACCCCACAGAAACATTGGTTTGCCCTGACAGTGGAATGTTTGGAACCCGCAAATGATTAATGGAACACTTCTTTGCTCCAGTGTCTATCAAAAACTGAAGTTTCCTATTTCCCACCACCATTTCACCGTAGGGACCTTTCTGATTGACGGGAATAGGTGTAGGTTCCAAACCCTGCTTCGGGCAATCCTAACGAAACAGAATGTCATCAAAAGGAAGCTCTTCAGATAAATATGCAGTGGAAGGATGATCAAATATGTTCCTGGCGTCCACACTGGAAATCTGATTATCCTGTTAAAAAGGTAGCTGAGGATCCTGTGTAAACTGACCTCTACCAGGGCCCCCTACACCCGGGTGACCTCTGGATCGCCTACCCATATTCCCGAATGTGTTATTCGACCTTTGTCGAAGGACGGGGCATTGTGCACGCCAATGATCCTCTTGATGACAATAGGCGCACTGGTTAATTAATGTTCACAGGACCCAAGGGCACATTCCCTTGCGGGACATACTGACCTCTAATCTGAGAACTACCCCCTCTGGGGCCTCTCACAATTTGCTGTAATAGCACTTTAGTCTTCAAATCACCTTTTCGTTTTTCAACTCTATCTTTTTCATTATTGACACGGTTCTCGTAGTACTGAGCCATGTGCAGTACTTCTGATTGCGATTTCGCCTGCCAAGCGCTCTCAGAAGACATAATTTGTGACTGGATGTCAGGCAGCAATCCACGCACAAATTTGTCCACAAATAACCTTTTCCCAGACTCTGTGCCTAGGTCTTGTCCACTGAAATCCGAGAATACCTGTTCGAACCGATTAAAGAACTCGGTAGCACCCTCAGACTTTCCTTGGACGCAGGCCGTAAATTTGTCCCAAATAATTATTTTCTCTGGAATTATGGATTAATTAATTTTGCAATAATTCTATCAGGCAAAGTTAGTATTACCTGAGGCGATGTTTCACCAGCTGGCCTTTCTCCATCGAGCCTAGTTATATCCACCCATGTATCTCCCAACCCTGGTACATCGTCTATAGTTCTAACTTGTTTCCACAAATCTATGGGCATGAATACAGGGAATAACAAATCAATATCACCAAAGGTGAACACTGAGGATTGCAAGATGGACTCTATTTCTTTATAGAATCTTGTCTGATTTTTCCTAATATCAGGAATAGATTGCCTAATACATGGGTGCACAACATACGGCCCGCGGGCCAGTTGCGGCCCGCCATGCCCTTTTGACCGGCCCGCGAGGCACAAAGACTTTCCTAATGGAGGGCGGCCCGCGGCCGCCCTCCATTAGGAAAGTCTTTGTTGTCTTCCGGGCCAGTGAAAACACTGGCCCTCATTGGCTCAGCACACACACGCATCACGTCGCTCCTACGAGCCACGTAATGCGTGTGTGCTGCACCAATGGAGGGCCAGCACTACGGCTGGCGTGGCCCATAAGGCTTGATGACGAAAGGCATTTCAGCCTTGGACCATGCCAGCCGTAGTGCGATTCCAGCGACTTCCAGCTTACCTGCCTGCCTGCCTTCCAGCACGTCTCCGGTAAGCGGTCTATTTGTGTTTGTGTGTCGGGTTTGTTTTGCTTTATGTTTGTGTGTATGAATGTTTGTGTTTGAATGTATTTTGAGTGTATGTTGAGATGCGGGGGTGGGGGGGGTGTGTCGGATGTGTATGAATGTTTGTGTTTGAATGTATTTTGAGTGTATGTTGAGATGTGGGGGTGGGGGGGGTGTGTCGGATGTGTATGAATGTTTGTGTTTGAATGTATTTTGTGTATATGTTGAGGTGAGGGGGTGTGTCGGATGTGTATGAATGTTTGTGTTTGAATGTATTTTGAGTGTATGTTGAGATGCGGGGGTAGGGGGTGTGTCGGATGTGTATGAATGTTTGTGTTTGAATGTATTTTGTGTATATGTTGAGATGCGGGGGTGAGGGGGTGTGACGGATGTGTATGAATGTTTGTGTTTGAATGTATTTTGTGTATATGTTGAGATGCGGAGGTGAGGGGGTGTTTCGGATGTGTATGAATGTTTGTTTTTGAATGTATTTTGAGTGTATGTTGAGATGCGGGGGTGGGGGGTGTGTCGGATGTGTATGAATGTTTGTGTTTGAATGTATTTTGAGTGTATGTTGAGATGCGGGGGTGGGGGGGTGTGTCGGATGTGTATGAATGTTTGTGTTTGAATGTATTTTGAGTATGTTGAGATGTGGGGGTGGGGGGTGTGTCGGATGTGTATGAATGTTTGTATTTGAATGTATTTTGTGTGAATGTTGAGATGCGGGGGTGGGGGGGTGTGTCGGATGTGTATGAATGTTTGTGTTTGAATGTATTTTGAGTGTATGTTGAGGTGGGGGGGGGTGTCGGATGTGTATGAATGTTTGTGTTTGAATGTATTTTGAGTGTATGTTGAGATGCGGGGGTGGGGGGAGTGTCGGATGTGTATGAATGTTTGTGTTTGAATGTATTTTGTGTGTATGTTGGGATGCGGGGGTGGGGGGGTGTGTCGGATGTGTATGAATGTTTGTATTTGAATGTATTTTGTGTGTATGTTGAGATGTGGGGGGGTTTGAATGTTTGTATTTGAATGTATTTTGTGTGTATGTTGAGATGCGGGGGTCGGGGGGTGTCGGATGTGTATGAATGTTTTGATTTGAATGTTTTTTGTGTGCTGAGGTGGGGGGTGGGGGTTCGGGTCTTTATGGGTGCTTGTTTGAGAGTTTGCTGATTTGGGGGGGTGGGGGGGTTCGCATCTGTATGGGTGCATGTTTGTGTGCTGAGTTGGGGAGGGTGGGGGGTTCGAGTCTGTATGGGTGCATGCTTGAGTGTGTGTGTGCTGAGTTGGGGGTGGGTTATTCGGGTCTGTATGGGTGCATGTTTGTGTGTGTGCTGAGTTGGGGGGTGGGGGTTCGGGTCTGTATGGGTGCATGTTTGTGTGTGTGCTGAGTTGGGGGGGGTGGGGGGTTCGGGTCTGTATGGGTGCATGCTTGAGTGTGTGTGTTGAGTTGGGGGTGGGGGGTTCGGGTCTGTATGGGTGCATGTTTGTGTGTGTGCTGAGTTGGGGGGTGGGGGTTCGGGTCTGTATGGGTGCATGTTTGTGTGTGTGCTGAGTTGGGGGGGTGGGGGGTTCGGGTCTGTATGGGTGCATGCTTGAGTGTGTGTGTTGAGCTGGGGGTGGGGGGTTCGGGTCTGTATGGGTGCATGTTTGTGTGTGTGCTGAGTTGGGGGTGGGGGTTCGGGTCTGTATGGGTGCTTGTTTGAGAGTTTGCTGATTTGGGGGGGTGGGGAGTTTGGGTCTGTATGGGTGCATGTTTGTGTGTGTGCTGAGTTGGGGGGGTGGGGGGTTCGGGTCTGTATGGGTGCATGCTTGAGTGTGTGTGTGTGCTGAGTTGGGGGTGGGGGGTTCGGGTCTGTATGGGTGCATGTTTGTGTGTGTGTTGATTTGGGGGTGGGGGTTTGGGTCTGTATGGGTGCATGTTTGTGTGTGTGCTGATTTGGGGGGTGGGGGGTTCAGGTCTGTATGGGTGCATGCTTGAGTGTGTTTGGGGCATAGTGTTTGGTTGGGGGTGAGGGGGCCATGGGGCATAGTGTTTGGTTGGGGGTTAGGGGGGTGAGGGGGCCATGGGGCATAGTGTTTGGCTGGGGGTGAGGGGGCCATGGGGCATAGTGTTTGGTTGGCGGTGAGGGACATGGGGCATAGTGTTTGGTTGGGGGTGAGGGGGCCATGGGGCATAGTGTTTGGTTGGGGGTGAGGGACAGGGGGCATAGTGTTTGCTTGGTGTGTGAGGGACAGGGGGCATAGTGTTTGGTTGGGGGTGGGGGCCATGGGGCATAGTGTTTGGTTGGGGTGGGAGCCATGGGGCATAGTGTTTGGTTGGGGGTGAGGGGGCCATGGGGCATAGTGTTTGTTTGGGGTTGGGAGCCATGGGGCATAGTGTTTGGTTGGCGGTGAGGGACAGGGGGCATAGTGTTTGGTTGGGGGTGGGGGCCATGGGGCATAGTGTTTGGTTGGGGGTGAGGGGGCCATGGGGCATAGTGTTTGGTTGGGGGTGAGGGGACCATGGGGCATAGTGTTTGGTTGGGGATGGGAGCCATGGGGCATAGTGTTGCACTCCAAGAGTGAACTCAATAATAAAGCTAAAACAGGCACAGTTAGGAGATGTACATCCTTTGCTTTTTTGAGGAAACCTGACTCAACGAAGGCCATACTCCTCTTGGGTAACCCAAACAGCAAACTATAGCAGTCCAAAATAACGGAATGTCCAATCAAGGGTCAATAAAATATATATAATTTAATTAAACAGACGATATACAATAACTAAATCGAAATAAATGATAGCAATGGAAAATGTGTAGTACAAAATGTAAGTTTGAAATGCAATAAAAATCGTTACCCCTCAAAAACATATCTTTTTCCATGTGTTTAATACAAATTGGGGGTTGAAAAAGCCTCCTGACATGTCCCGCCTACCGCCCCGCCCACTTTTACTTTTCGGCCCACTATAGCCCTCATGTAAGGTACTTTCGGCCCTCTGTCAAAATCAGTTGTGCACCCCTGGCCTAATAGTATTCACTTCCTGTCTTGAGAACGGGATGTGAACGAACTGTGATACATAATGTGCAGGAATGTCCACAGCGACTATACCCCGTGCAGCATCGGCCGCAATCTCAACCTTTGGGACAAATGTCGGAGGAACCTCTCTCATAGGCAACTGAGAAGTAGGTGGTTCCGAACGCTTACTAAGCAACAGAGCTAAATCGAGCGCTAAAGCAGTCGAAGAAGTGTCAAGTGAAAAAGCTCTCTTGTAAATACTCAATAACTCTGTGGGACAACTAATCTTTCTTTTTACACAATCATCCTGTAGGTACTCTATCATTACCTGTATCACTTTCCTCTGCATTTCTGGCGTATACTGACTATATGTGTCATATCTTCAACTGGAGTTATTGACATATCCGAAATCCATCTAAGTGCGTCCTTCGTACAAATTCGTGCTTCCTCAGATATCGATTTACAACAAGGAAGGAACCGTTTCTGCACATACATACTCTCCCCATCGTCATCCTCATTCAGCAACTTTTCTAACTCCTTTCTATACCCAAATAACCTCTCGACATGCTCATTCACTTTCTCCACAGTGTCTCTAGAAAACGCTAAAGTGTTTAGATCCCTTAACCCTTGTGGGAGATCTGTATTATTTAATTTTCCCCACATTACACATAAATGAATCCCTAAACCTTCAATAAAAACATTTTGGAAAATTATCCATATTACAAAGTGTGGCAAAAACATTAGCTTGATCATCCCTCTTCATACAATGCTTAGCCCATGCAATCAAATCACGTTTCTTCTCTGGTGGTACAGTATTGCGAGGGACAACCTTTGACCTTGCACCTCGATCGACTACAAGTGGCTCAGGACCACTTGGAAGAGAGGGAGCAGGCAAATTCAATGGAGGTAATGTAACTGGTGCGATAAGAAGAGGTAGATGAGCTGGAGGAAGGGGAACATTGGGAGGAGCAGGAACAACGGGAACAACAGCCGGTAGAGCAGGAATAGCAGGAGGAAGAGGCAAAGCAGCAGGAAGAGGAACATACGGAGGTGGCGCAGAGGCACCAGGCCTTCGTTCATTTAACAATTTGTCTATGAATTCATCGGAAGCATGGAGGTCTTTGGAAGGATAGATTTTCTGAATTCCAAGTGAGAAAGCCCTATTCCTAGTCGATTCAGAATGTTTATCTTGGTCATACAATAATGCTTTTTCGGCATTCGTCTTATGACGGCACGCATGTTTCACTCTACTTTTAAGTTGCTGCAACGCTTCTTTTTTCTAATTCTGCAAAACATCAAATGCTGCAGGTCTAGCCTTCTTCTTTAATAGCATTGACTCTAAATACTCAATACGAGGGATTTCAAAACTACCATTGATTGGCCACTGAAGTTCGGAGGCATGTCTGGTTTGTCTGTGCCAAATGTCATTAAAGACTATACTTCCAATGCCATGCTTACAGTACGTCACATGCTCACATGCCGGCGACCCCTCCTGTGGTGCGGGACGGCTAAATTCCAAACATTGTCTATTGCTGCGGAACAACGCCCCGAAGCAGGTAGACAATTTCCCAGGCATATCATATTATTGGTGTTAACTGGTCAATAATTGTGTCTACAGATACAATGCGCCAAATTCAAATTATCAGGGTTGAATTAAGAGTCAGGTCACGACTCACCTGAACAAACCTAGGAGGTCCGATCAGATTTCAAAGAATTTTACCTAACTAATCTTACCTCGTGTATGGTGATTTCGGCAAATCTGCCCACCTCGATAAGTGGACCCTCGTCAAGATGCCGTCTCGGACCACAAGCTAATCGTCCAGGGATCGGGTTGTGCAGCGCTGCTGAGGTGTCGCGTCTCGTTCAGTGGGGCCCCCTTTTGTCACACCGTCCGATCTCGGTCGGATAGCTTGCGTCAACCTTCAACAATCCGGCATCAATCTTGAGGGTCCCTATTCGTGTGCCAACTGTGAAAACAAAATCAAAATATCGAGGATGAGTACCCAAAAAGGAAATACACCGAACACGCATTACAAAGGAACATACAAAGTACTTTATTTTATACTGAATCCAGTTACTAAGAACAGACCAAAAATCAGATAGCTATCGGCCCTCAGTGCCACACAACGAACTCCAGCGTGGTTCAGTGTGTTCAGTGAGAGACGCTGTACATTAGAATGCATTGGTTTTTATACTCTTTGTGAGCACGATGTCCAGCCCCACTTCGGGTTAATATTCCACTAATACGTCACCGATCTAGGGTTCATGCCAAGTCTCGCACATCCGCATATAAATGGTTTGCTTTTAATACATTTATCAACAAGCCTATACGGCAACTATGTATTCTGGGATTTTCCATGTAGGTCTTCTCAAACATTAATACAATGTAGTTAAACAAGCGTTCTACGTTCATTATTTGAATACATTGTTCTTAACGTATGCTTGTGGATTAGTTTAATTGCATGAGTAGTCCTTTACACACAGGTCAACGAAGGACAAGGTCTCAGTTCACGACCTCAACAAGTGGCCTGGAGGCAAGTTACATATTAGCTACATACAGAGGTCAAGACGGCCATGTTGTATTTTGGAATGACATCGTCCACCATTTTAACTCACAGGGTGACTTTACAAAGCGAACCTAAAATGGCGGATTGACCTAAAATGGCGGCTTACATTGATTTTAAGGTCAGGACCTTGCAACACGGATTTCTTCGCAAGCGACTTATAAGCAGCTTGGCGTAGGCCAATATGCATATATTTATTGCGATAGGAGGCACGATATAATTTCTCATTTGACAACAATACATCCTTGAACACCAAGTTTTGGCTAGTAAATTAAACACATGGAAGAGATAAATCAATGACATTTTGGGGATCTGGAAAGGTCCTAAGGAAAAATGTGAGCCCTTCCTTAAATATCTTAACAAATGCCATCCTAGGATTAAATTCACATTAGAGGTTGGATCCCCTAGTGTACATTTCTTAGATGTGCAGGTCACTCCTAGGGATAACAATTTGAGTATTTCCATTTACCGCAAACCCACCGATGTCAATAACACATTACACTATCTAATGATAACTAATTTACAGAAGCAGCGGACACATTGACGAACAGATTCAGATCCAAAGGTTACTCTGAACCGTCCTCATACAAGCCAAAAATAAGACTGTTCTACAGACCAGCATACCCCTTCTTAATACCTAAGTTCGGAGATGGGGAGCAGGTGCAAGTGGATCTAGGTCACCTGGCGCCTCCCTGCTTGCCGCTCTTTTTCACCACTTAGCAAGCCCTGCCCACCTGGTGCCTTCCTGCTTCCCGCTCTTTTTCACCACTTAGCAAGCCAAGCCCACGTGATGCCTTCCTGCTTGCCGCTCTGCTTCCCTACTTAAGGAGCCCTCCAGCTTCTTTTCCTTTGGAGATGGGGAGCAGGTACAAGTGGATCTAGGTCACCTGGCCTAAGCCCCGCCCACCTGGTGCCTTCCTGCCTGCCGCTCTTTTTCACCACTTAGCAAGCCCCGCCCACCTGGTGCCTTCCTGCTTGCTGCTCTTTTTCACCACTCGGTAAGCCCCACCCACCTGGTGCCTTCCTGCTTGCCGCTCTGTTTCCCTACTTAAGGAGCCCTCCAGCTTCTTTTCCTTGGCAGATGGGGAGCAGGTGCAAGTGGATCTAGGTCACCTGGCCTAAGCCCCACCCACCTGGTGCCTTCCTGCCTGCCGCTCTTTTCACCATTTAGCAAGCCCCGCCAACCTGGTGCTTTCCTGCTTCCCGCTCTTTTTCACAACTTAACAAGCCCCGCCCACCTGGTGCCTTCATGCCTGCCGCTCTTTTTCACTACTTAGCAAGCCCCGCCCACCTGGTGCCTTCCTGCTTGCCGCTCTTTTTCACAACTTAGCAAGCCCCGCCCACCTGGTGCCTTCCTGCTTCCCGCTCTTTTTCACCACTTAGCAAGCCACGCCCACCTGATGTCCTTCCTGCTTGCCGCTCTGCTTCACCACTTAGTAAGCCCCACCCACCCGGTGCCTTCCTGCTTGCCGCTCTGTTTCCCTACCTAAGGAGCCCTCCAGCCTCTTTTCCTTTGCAAATGGGGAGCAGGTGCAAGTGGATCTAGGTCACCTGGCCTAAGCCCCGCCCACCTGGTGCCTTCCTGCCTGCCGCTCTTTTTCACCTCTTAGCAAGCCCCGGCCACCTGGTGCCTTTCTGCTTCTCACTCTTTTTTCACCACTTAGCAAGCCACACCCACCTGGTGCCTTCCTGCTTGCCGCTCTGTTTGCCTACTTAAGGAGCCCTCCAGCTTCTTTTCCTTGGCAGATGGGGGGCAGGTGCAAGTGGATCTAGGTCACCTGGCCTAAGCCCCACCCACCTGGTGCCTTCCTGCCTGCCGCTCTTTTTCACCATTTAGCAAGCCCTGCCAACCTGGTGCTTTCCTGCTTCCCGCTCTTTTTCACCACTTAGCAAGCCCCGCCCACCTGGTGCCTTCCTGCCTGCCGCTCTTTTTCACCACTTAGTAAGCCCCGCCCACCTGGTGCCTTCCTGCTTGCCGCTCTTTTTCACCACTTAGCAAGCCCCGCCCACCTGGTGCCTTCCTGCTTCCCGCTCTTTTTCACCACTTAGCAAGCCATGCCTACCTGGTGCCTTCCTGGCTGCCGGTCTGTTTCCCTACTTAAGGAGCCCTCCAGCTTCTTTTCCTTTGCAGATGGGGAGCAGGTGCAAGTGGATCTAGGTCACCTGGCCTAAGCCCCGCCCACCTGGTGCCTTCCTGCCTGCCGCTCTTTTTCACCACTTAGCAAGCCCCGCCCAACTGGTGCCTTCCTGCTTGCCGCACTTTTTCACCACTTAGCAAGCCCCGCCCACCTGGTGGCTTCCTGCTTCCCACTCTTTTTCACTACTTAGCAAGCCACGCCCACCTGGTGCCTTCCTACTTGCCGCTCTATTTCCCTACTTAAGGAGCCCTCCAGCTTCTTTTCCTTTGCAGAAGGGGAGCAGGTGCAAGTGGATCTAGGTCACCTGGCCTAAGCCCCGCCCACCTGGTATCTTCCTGCCTGCTGCTCTTTTTCACCACTTAGCAAGCCCCGCCCACCTGGTGCCTTCCTTCACCATCACTGTCTTATGGCCAATGCTGGATTTGACTTTTATGGACTTCATTCATTCACGGTGCGTCACTCTTTCTCAACTCTCATGCTGGACTTCCTTTGCATCTTGTACTCATGGTAGCCCTGAATCCTGCTGTTCCCATCTTCATCTTGTATCCTGGCTTGCAACATTATGTGTTACTACTGACTTCTGCAATTGTATTCGCTCTCCACTCTTGCTTCTCCACTCTTTTTGACTGCTTACTCTCTTTTCTCTCCTCCTTTCCCTTCTCCCTTTTCCTATCTCCTCCCCTTACTTTCTTCTATGCAGTTACTCTATCAGAATTGTCCCTGGACCTAATATGATAGCAACCTCGTCTGTTTCCTCCACCCTCCCATTACTGTTTTTTTCCTCCCCACCACCCCTCCAGCACTATCTGAAATGTCGTCAGGCCTAGTATGATAGTTGCTTGTTTTGTTCCTCCCCTCCCTTTCTGCACCCCTCTCCCTCACCTTTTGTTTTTCTCCAGCTCTACCAGAAATTTTGTCAGGCCTAGTACAGTAGTCACCTGTCTGTTTCCATTTCCTTCCCACTCTCCCCCTCCCTTCCTTATCTATGTCTTAGCTCTTGCACTATCTGAATTTCGTCAGGCCGAGTACGATAGTTAATTTCACATCCTTATTGTTCATGGCCTAAAAGAATGTGGTTGTATTTTCCCTTGTTCCCTCCCTTGCCTTGAAGCTCTTTGAAACACATTGTGTATAGGCGCTATATAAATAAACGATCATATCATATCAATAACAAGAAATGCAGCCCTCCCCTACTACATTTGATGAAATTCTCCAGAATCACATACTCAGGAAGACCTGGAAAATCACAAGACTTGATGCTTGATCTGACATTGAGGCTGGTACTGAGGCTGGCTTATATGGGGTTAAAGTGTTACTTGGAGGGAAAACACTGATTAGGAGGTATGTTGTGTTCCTAGTGGAGTGCTATACTCTGCTACTCTGCTATTCCTCTCCGGTGTTTGTCTCCCATAGCAGCCGTGCTCTCGATCTGCTAATGCTCGTGCCTACCATGCCTGTGATACAGAAGCCTTTAAACTTCCCAAGTAGCGCCTCTCACACTGAAATGTTGGCAAAACCCGACAACATGTCTTCTAAGTCCCTGGCTGCCTCACATCCCCTAATGGGGACCGTCTTTCTGAAGTTCTGGCCTGATGTTCTCGTAGGAGGCAGCGAATCAACGCCAAAAGAACCGAGTTGCCTTCTGATTTCAGTGGCACCTTTGACAAGGCTACTGTTACCCCAATAAAATGCACAGAGCTGGTTCAACAACCAATGAGCTCAAAAATTAAGGTTCAACAAGAAAAAACACCAACAGCCCATGGGACCGCCAGACCTGAAAACCACTCTAAAAGCAGCGGGGATCTTTTAACTCCTACTCCTATGACAACGTCTCCTTGGGAGGAAAGGGTTTTAATTATGCTCCTCCCTTTGGCAGGCTCTGAGAGAAACATTATTTCTGAGTCCTGGATGCACTCGAAGGCTACACTCATCAAAGAGTTCAATAGATTTGACACTCTTCATGATTTTGACGTATGGCTGGATTCTCTAGATACATTTGTTAAGAAACACCACTCTCACAATATTGAAAAAAGTAATCATATAGCCCTTCATGTTCTACCTGTGATACACTTGTCCATCGATAAAGCAAACTGCTCCTCTCAAACGGATTTGCCTCCTAAGGAAGTAGATAACTATTCACAAACCATAGTGGTTTTTCGAGCTGGTCCAAGCCCTGAGTCCACGTCACTACTGAAAGTAGCACCATCATCTCCCTCCTTTTTAGGAAACAAGCAACTACAGAATCATAATCTTGCTTCCCTTGGGCCCGCTGACGCTACTGTTAAATTATATCCAGATGGTTTGCATGAGTCCGTGAATCCATGAATCCTAGACAAAAAACGGCAAACGTACGAGGTCTGCGACTAAGAAAAACTCATATGACATTGCCTAAAGATGAATCCATCAGAGAATTGGTTTTGGACCATAGGAATTTTATTATTACTAACATTATAAAACCCTCTCAGAGAGAGCCAAAAGATACACTTAGAAATAGAGTTCTCACTTGACTTCATGCAAGATCACCTGGCTACCCTCTGGTCTCGGGCCCAGGTACCAGCTCATACTGACACCCCCTACTCCCACTAGCACAGTGCCTCCGGGTGACAACTTGCACTGGAATCTATATCTGTACCCATACAGTCCCCCCTCTCTTTCTTCCTGCACTTATCAGACCTACCCAGTCTTCTGCCTTATACCCAGTACTTGCCACTTGCTGGCTGCACTACCACTGTTTGTTGCCTTTATTATTTATTAATTTATTTATTATTATTTATCTGTTTTCTCCTTGCTTCGCACTCTCCTTTTCTCCCCCTTCCATGCACTTCTCCCCTTCCCGCTCTCCCATGCACTTGCTCATTCTCAATGTCACTGGGCCTAGTAAGATAGTTGTTTTGTTCTTCCCTGTTCCCCTTCCCTTTCCTTGTTGCGCTCTGACACACTTGTGTATGAGCGCGATAGAAATAAAATATCATATCATATCATATCTGGGCCTCCGGTAGTTCGATGCTACGACTTGAAGTTCCTGCGCAGAATAGAACTTGATGATTGGTGCGCCCAGAGGAATAGGGATTTTATATTGGTAGGGTGTGGAATCAGTACTTTGCCCCACTTTTGAGATTGCGTAAATACTTGCCCATGGGCTCCTTGAATCTCTGACTTTTAGTTTGACTTCGAATTGTTGCCTGAAAACTCGAATTGATTGCTCTACTGGATTTACCATTGTCTGTTTCATCCCATAGTCTTACCTTCTTTTGTGTATTTTCTGTTATCTATGCATGTCTTGTTTGTAAGTTATGTTTTCTTTGTAGCACTCTGAGGCCTCCGGGCAAAAAGTGCTTTATAACAATTCAAATAAATAAATATCTTTAAAAGCCTCAGAAATATCAGAGATAAAAAGGTTAAAAAGAAGAGGTTCCAGCACGCAGCCTTGTTTAGGACCACGAGAACTCTGGATCATACTTGAAAGTGTACCAATAGTGTTCAGTCTAACACGAACCAATCTATTGGAATATAGAGCAGTGATTAGACTTACAAGAGGCGTGGACAACCCCAGTTAATAAGCTCCCACCACAAAAGGTCCTTATCCACACTGTCGAATGCCATTGAAAAATCAATAAATGTAATAAAAACAGGCTTCCACTTTATCTTGGATTTGTGTTTTAAAAGGTTCAAAACATATCCATTTGTATTAGTTTGCATACCCTTCACAAAACCTGTTTGAGGCAGGTCAAGCCTCCCCGCCCCGTTTGCCCATGCCAACAGGTCGCAGAACAACAGTGATGCAAAAACCTATGAACAAATGTCCAGCAGAGCAATCGGGCAATACTTAGTTGGATCGTTTGACAGGCCCTTCTATGAATGGGAACCAAAATCAAGGTCAACCATGAGGATGGTCGTTTTTTGGTCTCCAGAATCTTCCCAAAAATATTTAATATCAACTCAGCCCAAAAACTTGGGCTCCCCTTCAAAACCATCACAGACAACCCTTGAGGTACAGCCAGGTTTTATAAAACCCATGAGATCTTCTTGACCTATATTCAGACCCCCAGGCGCCTGATTAATAGACTCTTTAGGAAACAGATCTTCACGAGCACCCCCATATATCGTGGTATAATGTGCAGCCCATTTGGACTCTGAACGGGTGTCCTTAGTAGACACAATGCTAAGCGTCATGTATGAATCCCTTAGCATATGAGTATGCCTGTGGTTTTGAAGTCATATGACATAATCACCCCTAAGTCGTTTTCGCTCAATTACAGGGATGTAACGCAGTGCCCTAATCATTTTTTCTTTCCCTGTATCACAGGGTCGTAAACGTGTCTATGACCAACCAGAGGTTTCCTACGAGGCTGCATCTGATTGAAAACTGCATTCAACCAAGCCACATAGGGGACCTTCATTAACAAAACATATAAGACTACATCACCCACAAGGCCTATCAAGATGCCATTAAACCACCTTATATTGTGATTGTTCCATGCCAAATGATTCCCGCCGGAATTCACCAGCAAATCCAGCAGGAGGCAAACTTGTTCCATACCTCTCCCCAACATCCTCCAGTTCAAATAAATTGGGAAATGGTCACTCATGGACATAGGTTTTGTATTAAAAGAGACAATGGATGAGAATATTTCCTGGGAGACGAAAAAATAATCTAGAATGTTTCCCTGGGAGTCTCTTTCCCAGTTGTGTTGTGGGGTCTCCTCTCCCAGGACATTTCCGTTTATAATACAGAGGTCCCATGCCTCCATCAGAGACAGAAACGCCACGCCTCTCTTCCTTACAGTGGAAGTCGCCCCACACGCCTGACCAACAGTCGGCAGGTAGATGAATAGGGAGTTTAAATCGCCATATACCATCATTTAACTGCTATTCCTACGTGACTGCCAACAAAACAAAACCTCTTCTATTGCTCTGAAAAATTCTTCTTGAGGAATCTTAACTGGATTCCAATAAATTATCATTGCAAGGGTGCGGGTGAGTTCTGGGTAGACTGAATGGTCCCACTCCAGATCCACCGCTTGCATAGAATCATTAGGTTGTGAGAATAGTGCCATGATTCCACAAAGCAGGCCAGACTCTGGGCAGCCTTTTTCGCCCTTATAAGCAGGGTTCAATGGACGTGTGTAGACATCTAATACCGGCACTTCCTGGAACCACGTTTCCTGGAAACAGAATACGTCTTCCACAGTCGGATAAACACTCCAATCCTGAAACAGCAAACCCTTAGTATTCCAAGATATGACTTTGAAATCTCTGCCAGGGCAATCAGGGATCTGGCACCCCCGAGATGTTGTCCCGGGGGTCAAATATCCCACCAACCAACTCCAATCCTGGTTTTTATTACCACCAGATAGAGCCACATGGTGGGTAAACGCCTCCCTCCTCCTCTCGTTTACCAAGAAACACTTATTTTGAAATGCTGGGTGAGTGGCCAAGAAATAACTACCCTTTCCATTTATTGCATCTGCAGGAAGAGCGGGGGCATATTCTAGTGTAGTTGGAAGGGGATAAAATCTGCTTTAAAACCAAACGCGAATGCAGATGTAGGATGACTTTGTCCAGGCGTTGATCATTCTAAAACTCCACCTAGATAATGTTTCCTGAACTAATGTGGGAAATCGATTGCACATTCCTCAGCATGTTAAGGACATTTGCTTGGTTAAGCTCTAATGTTTCCTGGTAGGAAATAATTTGTTCCAACAATAATTGGTTAGGTAACTGTCTAACCATAGGCAAACCCCCCCAACCCCTACGAGAGACTCAGTTGGAGCACCCACTGAGCCAATCATTTGTCTCCTCACCTCCAAAGTATGGAAAGTGGGACCCACAGGACCGCGCCCCAACTCATTTTTTTAACCATCTTTTTTTATTTTTATTTTTATTTTTTGCTTTTTACCTCCTCCACCCCCTTCTTATTTGTCTTGCTTTTCTTCTGCCGAAAAATAGGGAACTCATCTCTTACATTGCTCCCGCCTGCTCCCTACATCACAATTACATCCACGTCATCTTCCACCACATCCACCGCCTCTGCAAGCAGGTCCTCTGCCACCTGCAACACACTAGGACTTATTTATTTATTTATTATTTATGTTTACATTTGTAAAGCGCCTAAACCCTGAGGCATCAGGGCGCTGTTGCGAACCAGTTACATGATACAAAAGCTTCAACAGAAGTGTGTCATCCCGCCCACGACACACAGACACAATAACAATACTGTTTATTGCTGTAGTTTAAGGAGGACCGCTAGGCAAATAGCCAGGTTTTCAGGGCTTTACGGAAGGACCAGTAGGAGTCCTCTGCTCTTACTTCAGGGGGAGGGCGTTCCATTGGTTTGCAGCCACTGACGGAAAGCTCACCCCACCTCCTTTGGCTCTTTTCACTTTGGGCTGGGCCAGCCGATGTGCGTGGAGAGACCTAACTGGCCTGCTGGGCTGCGATCTTACAATTTTCTTAGCAAGGTATTGCAGGCGGTGTTGCTCAGCCATCTGTGGGTAATAGCCAACGTTTTGAAAATAATCTTTTCCCTAATAGGGAGCCAGTGTGCCTTTTTTCTGGCAGCAGTGATGTGGTGTCTTTTGGGAATGTTTAAGTCTGCCCGGAGAGAGTTGTTTTAGATTATCTGTAACTTATTGATGTTCCGTTTGGAGGTCTGGGCAAAGAGGACATTGCAATAATCCATTCTTGCCCCCATAATTCCTCTCGCAATAGTTAGGCAGCTCTCGGGAACAGGAACTGTCTCTCTGAGTTAATAAGTTTGGCGGTGTAAGTTGCAGAGGAGGCCACCGCACTTACTTGTTTGGTTAGCGATAGGAAGGCATCCCGGTACCAGTATCTTTTCAATCACCCCAGCCAGGATGGAGCCCAAGAAAAAGTCAAATCAAACCAGCCTTCAATTTGTATTCCAGCTTCTTTCTTCATGGTTAATCCCAGGTTGTGCACAGCTTCAATTATGTGCGACAGAGAGCCATTCTCGGCATCTTCAAGAGGCACAAATGTGCAGCAGGAATCCCCGATTTTCTTGCACATGCCTCCTTCCATTGCAGTAAGCAAATCTAGGACATAGCGATTCTGCACCATCATCAGCCTTAGTGTGAGAGTTCCGCATGTTTGACATTGAACCCTTGTTCGGTGTCATTAGCCAGTTGAATCAGTTCCCAGCAGACAATCTTCAGCCATTTAGCATTGGCCGCAGCTTGCACACCAGGCAGTAAAATGATGCAACAAACGTCTCTGCTTTGCTGAAGAGTCTGTACTCGTCTGAGATTTCACTGAGCAAGTTTGAGGAGTCTTTTGACAGATTGTTAGCTCTCTTCTTCCTGTGCAATCTGTCACGTTTCTATTTCCATGGGAGGGTGTGGAACTCAGGTGTTGGCAACGAGTTTCTTGTTTCTTTTTCAGGGGATGGAAAGGTGGTAGGGGTAAATGTTTCTGTTGCCCCCCCTTGCAAATGTACTACTGGGATTACAAGCAGGGCTGAGTGCAGTGTGGCCAGCAAACAATAGCCCCTCAATGATGGTGGGAGGTGCAAGTACGCTTGTTAGCCACCCACCCAATAGTAATCCATCACTGCCACCCTGCCTTTTTTGAGATCAGGAATGAGGAGGGTCGTATTGCAATGTTCGTTGGACCCTACATGTATCGGTACAGCTCTGTAAAATCAAAGATCATAGGTTTCCTCCCTGTGCACTTTCACTGGTTTCTTCTTTGCTTCAATCCCCGTTAGTTTTGTGATGTGTTCAGTCCAGAATGGTGCACATGCTGCTTCCACGCGGGCTACAACTCCTTCTTTGTACTCTATTAGACCCTCTGCCATGCAGCTCACTGTTATTTGTGTATTATAGTCCTTTTATCACCAGGTAGGGTCTTTTCGGATAGTTGTTGCATTGCAGGCGATCTGGATCAACAATTTTGAGCCTTACTTTGTGTGCCTGGAAAGTGCCCCTGAGCCTACATACCGCAAGATGTACCAGGCATTGTGCCTCTAAAATTGGTACTTCCTGTGGCACTTAGGTGCCCCTGACGCATTTGCGGTACAACAAACACATATAGCAACTGCCATTCACTTTATTCCTCCTCACTGAGCTCATGTCCGTATACCAACTATTAGAGAGTTGTGGGTGGCGCTCATCTTCTATAGCGTCAAGTGTAAGCCTGTTCTAGGTGTCGTATTTCACCTTGGTGCTTGTCTCGTTGTACATATGGATGTATCTATATACCCATTAATAACAGTACTAATATTATTTACATTGGTAGAGGTGGAGTTGTGAAAGATATTGAGAAATCTTGGGAGCAACTTGGGCCTGGCAATATATTCTAACACTGGAGTGCTAGGGGGTTGATTATTACTGTGTATAGAATCATTGACATGCAGGTGCGTAACGTTGGGCCCTGGGGAAAATACATATTCAGTTTCGTTTGAGTGTAATATGACCTATTATTTACAGTGAAATTGTAATGTTCTCCTTTCCCACCACCTCCCGCTTTTATATAACCTCATAATAAAGTAAATCCCTAAAATAAACATTGAAATAGCAAATAAACCCGCTATATAATGCATTGCACAAATATACAAATATGAAAACCTATAAATAACACTATAAGTATACTGTTTTTTAACATATAGAGTGATTTGAGAGAGAGAGAGAGAGAGAGAGAGAGAGAGAGAGAGATGGAGAGAGAGAGAGAGAGAGAGAGAGAAATCATTTGTTTGGCAAATATAATTTATGTAGCAGCAGTGTAAAAGGCGGGTGAGGTAGATGCACACTACCAGTCTTTCGAAGTGCTAGTGCAGTGTTCCGGGGTGCTTTCCGAACATCGGCCAACTGGATCCAATAACTGAGCCCCTTTACTTTCACCACCAGAGGAGTAGAAAAGATCACTTCAAAAGGTCCATTGAATCTGGGGCTGCTCCACCTGCGGACAAAGGGCCGCACGTGGACGAGTTCTCCTGGCAGCAGCGGTTGGGTGGTAGGGAGTCAGTTGTGTAGTTAGCTGTTGCGCCTGGCACGTCTTCTTATCTGGGTGGTGTAATCTGTCGGGGAATATATTTGAGTGTGTGTGTTAGTGTTGTCAAATAGTCTTTAAACTCGTCACTGT
Organism: Ambystoma mexicanum; assembly: GCF_040938575.1. Taxonomy (NCBI): domain Eukaryota; kingdom Metazoa; phylum Chordata; class Amphibia; order Caudata; family Ambystomatidae; genus Ambystoma; species Ambystoma mexicanum. The sequence goes on from NC_090925.1 coordinate 728,818,931, forward strand.
AAATAGCTGCTGGCCTATGTGAGTCTGATGCCCTCCTAATGGGAGATATTGATGTATGCATGCAGCAAACAGTTACCACCTCATAGGCTGATAAATGGTGGCCCTTGCTGGGCTATGTGCTCAAACTGAAAAGGGCCTAGGGTAAGCAATGCACCCAGTTTTTCTTCAACATGATGCAAAGCCTAGACAGCTTACTTTTGAGGAGTCGGTTGATCCACTCTACAACTCTGTTGGCCTGGGGGTGATAAATTGTACACATTCAGTGTTTAATGCCAAGTAGTGCACTAATCTCTTTAAACAACTCATTGAAGAAGTGTGTGCCATTATCTGACGTTAACACATCATACACACTCCATCAGGGAACACTTCGCGGACCAGAAACGTTACTGCACATTTGGCATCCAGATGTACACTAGGACCCGCCTACACCCAACGTGAGAAGGGGCAGACAACAACGATCAGATAGCTGGACCCGCTGCATCTCTCGCCCATGTCTGTCTAGTCGATATGCAACTCGCGGAATGGCCCAGAGGGGGCGGGGCAGAGTGCCTCTCAGTGTTTGTAATGTATTTCCCATGCTGAAACTTTAGAGGGGGGGTGGGGCAGAGTGCATCTCAGTGTTTGTAATGTATTTTCCATGCTGAAACTTTGGCACATTGTGCATCTGATAACCATACTCCTCAAATGTTTCTGAATGGTAGGAATGAAACACTCCTCTTGTATATCAGTTGCAATGTGGTGTGTGGAGCTGTGGGAGGGGTGGTGGAGTTGATTGAATGCTATTATCAACAGTTTGTGTGGCATGACTGCTTTCCTGTGCATTGCTGCTGTCACAATACATCAGTAGGTGATTGTTTGCACCCCCTTCTGATCCACAACAGTTTCTCCTCCTCTGTGGCCCTTCCTTGTAGTTCAATAATTTGCGTTATGGGCAGGGCATTGTAGGAGATATGGGGCTTGTCAGTAGCTGGTTCTGCGAGAATATATTCAGCTAGAGTGGGTACTGGGAGGTATGCCGCTAGTTTGGCTGCTGTGTCTGCAGCGGCGTTTCCGAGCGACACTTCGTCAGAGTTGTAAGTATGGGTGGCGCATTTAATGACTGCCCCTATAGAAGACTGGGAGAGTGCGAGAATTAGCTTGTCTAATAGCGCTGCATGCTGTACCAGGGACCCGTCTGCCTAAAGCCCCTCCTTTCCATCGTGACAGACCGGCGTGCACTCTGGTAGTGACTTATGATGAGTCTGAATAAATGGTCACGTGACACCCTTGTGAGGTTTGTAGCGCTTCAATTAGTGCACTGAGTTCCGCTGCCTGTGCAGAATAGTATATTGGTAGTCTTTTTAGAATGAGTGTCTCATATTCACCATCCACTAGGTGCACCACTACTGCCCCAGTATGCCTGAGACCCATGCCATGGTCAATTGTTGCTGACCTATCAACAAAGAGGACCTCCCCCCCTCGAGTTGCCTGTCTTTTGCCTTGGGTATGCCATCCTCCTCCCCCTCGTATGTTACACAGTTGTGTCTGGCCAAGTCCTCATCAGTGCACATTTCAGTCATGAATGTTGCAGGGTTCACTGTTTTGCATTATACAATGTGGATATTTGGGCTGGAGAGAATTATTTCGTATGCTGATGCTCTTTGGGTAGCCAGGGTAGATTTTGATCTTTCAAAAATAGCAAAAACGGCATGATCCACGTAACGCGTAATTGAACAGCCCATGTCAATTGTGAAGCTTTTCTCAATCGCAAATGCTGCAGCTGTGAGTGCCTGTTTGCAAACGAACTGCTCTTGCATCACAGTGTCTAACGCACCACTGTAATAGGCCAATGGCTTGTGGCCCATTGTGCTTTTCTGTGTTAAAACAGCAGTCGTGAGCTGACTTTTAGAGTGCGAGAATAAGTAGAATTCCTACGTATAATCTGGTGTTGCTAGCACGTGGCAGTTGAAATCACCTTTTTAGGTCCTCAAAATTCTGTAACATTTCTTCTGTCCATGCTATTTTGTTTTCTGTCTTTTGTGCTTCTTTGAGGCCCTGAGGAGTGGCCTTGTTTATGCTGCATAATCAAAAATCCAGGCTGTGCAGTAATTGCACAACCCCAGGAACTTTTGCATTTCTTTTACTGTCATGGCTGGGGGAAGATGCGCACTGAGGCAGCACGGTAAGGTATTATTCTTTTGCCATGTGCTGATGTTTACTGTCATAAGCATACAATTATTGCCAACAGTATTGTAGCTTTCCCTTGTCAACCATGTACCCCTTGAAGGCCAGGAGCTGTAAGAGTGTGATTGAGTCGTGTCTGCAATGTTCTTCAGAGTTGCTGCATACCAGCAGGTCGTCCATGTACTGGATGATCGTGCTGGGCACTTGGATGTTCCCTAAATCTGCATGGAGTATTCTATTGAAAATGCTGGGGCTTTTCGCAGTACCATTGAGGTCATCACGTGTGTTCGAACCTCATTCCCCCCATGAATAAAGGCAGTGAGGTACTGTGAGTCTGGGTGCAATGGTACGGAGAAACAGGATTTTTTTTTAGGTCAAACACTGTGAAGTGCGTTGCCACTTTGGGGATACTACTGAAAATTGTGGCAGGGTTAGGAACCATGGGAAACTCTTATGCACAATATCATTTGGGGGCTTAGATCCTGAATCATCCGCCAATTGCCCTCTGTTGCCTTTTGTATGGGATATATGGCCATGTTGCATGGGGAGCTAGATGGTATTATCCCTTGGTTGAGTAGTGCACTGATGGTATCCTAAATTCCCTCTTCGGCCTCCCTGGAAAGTGGGTATTGTTTCACTCTGAGTAGTACTGCTCCTGGTTTCAGTGTTATGTGTACTGGGGTCGCTCCTTGTAGGAACCCTACGTCATGGGACTTAGTTGTCCACAGTCTCTTGGGCACCTGCTCTAAATCTCCCCCAATAAACTGGGATGGGGCCGCAAGGGCCATTATGGGGCACTGGACCTTCCGGTACCACACCATTATCTCACAGGGCATACATATTGCTTGCACAATTTCTCCACCCTCTGGTCTGCACTCAAACAGTTCTGTATCAGTCACCTCCTTTAGAGGTATTGTGGGGTCAATGCAAAGTACTGTGCGTCACTTTCACCCATCCTGGTCAGTCCCTATCACAAGAATCCTTTTTGCCGAGATCACCAATGCTTGTAAATCTAGGGACAGTATTGTACCTGCTGCCAGTTCAGGGGTCACAACAAGGTGAAAAATAAAAATCTGTGAGCACTCGCCAACACCCTTTGCCAATCTGATGTACTGCCTCCACAAGCACAGTTATTCCATACACAAACATGTCCGGGTCTATGGGAATTCCATGAACCACCACTTCTCCTCCCATGGTATGTATTATTAGCATTGCCCTTATGTTGCACCTCCCTGGCGTGGCGCAAAGTATGCCAATGTCTGTGAATGAGATTGTCATGTTCAGCTTGCTGAGCAGATCCCTGCCCAGCAAGTTCACTGGCAAACTTTCAGAATAGAATAGGGGGGCTTGCACCACATTCCCCCCTATTTGGATGTCAACCTCTTTGGTGTTTGGAACCGTGGAGACAGCTCCAGAGAATCCTTGCATCTCAAGAGTGTGGCCTTATTGTGGGAAATCTCCCTCACTGATGCATGATTTTGGTGGCACCCGTGTTGACCATAAAGATGAAGTGTTTGTTTCCTATCTCTGCTACCACCAAGGGTTCCTCATCAGGGTGGACTGTCATAGATAGGACTGGCATGCAAGCAATCTCCATGGGCTGTCCTAATCTGGGTATGTATTCACCCCCGAGAATGTGAAAGTGTTGTTTTCCATCTTGCTCACTCCTCGGTAGGGTGCTACGGTGCCATTTGGTACTTTGTTTGGTGTGATGTGTATGTTCCCTGTTTCATGTTGGATCATGGTTTGTTGTGGGTATTGCTGTTGCATGTGCTGCTGTTGGGTGTGTGCCCCCGGGGACTGGGGTGGAGCTGTGTGTATGCTTGGTGTATGTTATAGGGTATGGAGGTCATTCTTGGTGTCGGCATCTGTTTGTATTCTGTGTTGGTGGGTTGTAATTGTTGTATGTGTTGTATCTGAGTCCTGGCCTGCTCCTACATTCCCCTGAAATGTGTCCCCACTTCCCGCAGTTGCAACATTGTCAGGAACCCATACCCGCCCCTCTCTGTCCCATTCCTCCAAAGTCCCCTCTTTCCCCCTAAATCTGCCCCTCCCACGCTGCTGGCCTCCTTGTTGCCACTCCTCGGTGGGGTACTGCTATCCACCTCCCCACTGCCCTTGTCCTCCTTCTGGCCAAAATGCCACTATTCAGACATCCGTGGACCCCTGAGTGTTCCCTGTTAGCTCCGTTTGTGCAGGCGTGGACACCCCCACTACAGCTATTTTAGCCAGCTTCCTCTGTACCAGTTTCACCTCATTTGCCTGCAATTGCTGTGCCATTTCCCTTTTACGTTACTTTATTAGTTTGCAATGGTATCCCCTATGGCAAGGGGTACACCTGCAGTCTGTTTTTCAAACGGAAATATACATTTCCCTGCTGCCGCTGTTAAGAGTGGGCACGCCTTGATCAATTTGTTCTTGTCCATCTACGCCCGGGTTATATATTGTGCCCTCCCGACGCCCTTGTGTATCAAAGGTAAGCCTGCTCTCTTCCCTTTTTTCCTTACGGCACTTCCCTTTTTCTTTTCCAATGCCATCCAGCCAAACCTCCTTACCCTCTCATCCCACAAACTTTGCACCCGAGGTGTTATCTCTGGTGCCTGTTGCGCTTCCTCCTCATTGTCATCTTCAAACTCATCGACAGTACTCCACCCATCCTCTCCCGGATCCCCACCTAGTCCTCTTTCTACTGTGTCGGAACTTACAGTTATGTATCCTGTGCTGGCAGCTTGCCGTTCTCTTTTTTCTCTATGTTTACATCTTTTATTGCTGTGCTGTCCAATCTGAACAACATGTCCCCGCTCTCTACTTGTGTAGACCGCTCCCCTTTGCCCCGTTCTGTGCTGTACGCAGTCACACTAGTTCTGCTCGTGCCAATTCTAGGGCCCCTTCTAATTCCCTCTGCCTTGTGCACTCTTCGGGTGGATCAGTTGCTGGAGTGGGTATATATGCGGGTGGAGGGACCGTGGCCTGTAGGTTGGATTACTGTACTCCATCGCTGGGAGCACTGCTAATGGATATATCCCCTTGTGTTCTGTTTGGGTCCCCCCTGCTTCTGCGTGCTTGTCCTCCTCATGTGAGCCCCGTGCTTCTCCCTCATTGGTATCTTCTATGTCCTCAATCATCTTCCACAAATCTATTATTTCCTTTCCTTTCTGTAGTTGTTTACCCTTGTATTTCGGTGCTAGGAACGTGGTCATGTGTTCCAGAATTCCCTTATTATGGGTGCCCTGCTCTGGGCAGGAGTTAGGCACCCCCCTCATGTTTCTGCCACCGACTGTTTGGGGTACTTCTAAATCTTGTCCTGGAACAAAGGCAAGGCCTTGTACATGTACTACAAAGGTTTTCCCCTCCCATTGCAGTAATGTATGCGCTACAAGGTGTCCACTCCATGCACTAAAAACACACCACTATTTACACAATGCCCCTCCTCGGGTCTCCATGCCACACAATAAAAAACACAAACACAATAAGCTAAAATAACAAGCTAAAATAACAACCACTACTGTACACAAGCCCACTAACTATGCAGGGCTCCTAGGTATTTCCTTTTCCTCCAGTACACAATATAAGTAGTGGCACCATCTCCCCTCACTCGGCGAGGCTCCCTAATACTCTGATTTCCTTTCCATAATGTTCTCCTTAATAAATCAATAATAATAAAAGCAAAAGATCACACCCATATCATCCAAACAAACTTGTTCTCCACTGTTATCGCAACCCACACTGTTTCCTATATGCCCTTACCCCCTTTGTTATCACTTGCAAAGGTATACTCACACATGCGTGTTCACCCAAACTCCTCCATCACTGGTCTCCAACAACGGCCTGCACTCTCTCCAGAGCTGCGCCCCACTTCAAAGAGCCGACAGGAATTTTGTAAAAACGGTTCCTGCAAACCCTCTGATACTGACATGACTGCGACTGGTCGCTTCAGGTGGACGTGGCACCCTCAGGGAAAGGTGTCTGGAAGCCTCTGTCGGTGCGGTGGTCGTTGGGATCACGTCAGGTCACCAAATGAAGGCACACACCTGCATGCTCACAACAGAAAAATTACAGCCTGCTAGGGAAAAAGGCCCAAGACATGCTTGCAAGAATAACAAGGATTTATTTCCCCAAAATACAAATGCATCAGCAAGGAACTCTGTTGCCATCGAACGTTCTGAGCTCCGTAGGGATGTGCAGCACATTATAAGCACAAATAACATCAATAATGACGTAATCATAAATAGTACAATTCTACAATCCTAACTGGACGAGCTCTATACATATAGGGCCTGCTCCAGGTGGGATGCCAGGCCATTGGTCCACCTTCATCTGTTCATCTTCGTCCACGTGGGTGCTGCTGGGTTTGTCATCCGAGATGAAATTGGCCTAACAATTTATTGGCTACTAACAGAAAAAATGTTCTTTTATTGTTGTAACGAGCACCTGGCAGATACAGGAATGGGCTCGGTCGGAGAGCTGAGGTCACACTAACTCGCACACTTCACTCGCTGTCAGATCAGCAACTCCCAAGTTTCTCCACCTTAGTTTTAGGCTATAATTTTGATGCTACCCTGCACCTCGCTGCACAAATCACATGACCCAATTCTGAAGGCACAAAAGCCTTGCCTTCTGATCTTAGTGATAAATCGAGGGGTGTAAATGTTTTATGGTCTGGGTTTGGACAGTGCCATGGTATGCAGGGGTTTTGGGATGAAAGCTTGGCAAAGCTGTATTTCTCGTGTGGGGATCGTTGGGGGCAGGATGGCCTTGCTACCTGTCCCATGGGATAGTACTGCCAAGAGGCGTTCTGCTCCCTTCTCAAGACCTTGCAGGGCACATTCTTTCAAGGGCGCAACGGCCTGTAACTTTCTTAGAACAATGGATAAGGTTGTGGGTCTGTGAAACATGGTCAGGGTGGGGGTGTTTGGGATGAAAGCTTGGCAAAGTTGTATTTCTTGTGTGGGCATCGTTGGGGGCAGGATGGCCTTGCTACCTCAGGATGGCCTTGCTACCTGTCCCATGGGATGGTACTGCCAAGAGGCGTTCTGCTCCCTTCTCATGACCTTGCAGGGCATATTCTTTCAAGGGCGCAACGGCCTGTAACTTTCTTAGAACAATGGAGAAGGTTGTGGGTCTGTGAAACATGGTCAGGGTGGGGGTGGTGTTCCTGCTCATGCAAGTGGGTCTGATAATAACATACAAAAATGCTGTTTGATGCACTTGGGCCTAACTACTTCTAAGGTGGCTACTGCTTGCTAAGGTGGCGTTTATCCATGCATCTATCATAGAGCTTGTAACGCATGCACTAAGGTGATCACAAACCCTCCTTTATGTGCGCCTCCCTGCTCCCTGGATGTGCTCTCTTAGCGTTTATTTCTCATTCGGTATCACCTAAGGGGGTGGGAAGACCCTCTCTCCTTCCCAACATCAGCTCTACTGGCGTCTGTAAAGACTACCCTTTGTGGAAAGTCACTTATAAGGCAAAGGAGAGTAAGTACGGCCAGGGTATGTTGCTAACTGAGAGCACTACAGCCTGAATTCCTGCAAAGCAATGACAGCTTGCCAATCTGTAGATCAATGTGCATCATACTTGCTACAAGGGGAAGCGCCGCTCCTCACCCTCTCATAGCGTGTCCCAGATACTGGGTGCCTGGTTACTTCCGGCACTGAACCGTCATGCCTAATGATGATGTCACCCTGGTGCTCCGGGCCGGCGATTCCCCCTTCTGCTATCTCCCTACGGTGGCCACCACACTCGTAAAGTTGCCACCCCGGATGTTGCCCCAGCTTGCATGTAATACAACCCTTGACTACACTTTATTGAAAAAGAGTGTAAACTGTTTGATTTTAACTCTCTGTTGCCTCACCAGGCACATTCTCAGGGATGTTAAACAAGAAAGCCTATAAAACATTTGCTGTAGATGGAGAAGAAAATGAGTTGTCCAAATCTTTCATTAAGTGGTACCACCCAACTATAGCTTTAGAAAAACTGAATGTATATCTAATTTGGGCAAATTCATGAGGGCGGAGATCCTTTATCATGTGTGTTATGGAGCGTGTGGAGGAGGCCTGGAATGCGCAAAGCGCGCGGCAAGGAGGACGCATACACTGATGTTACTTGGACAGGGCCCGCCCCGCTCTGACTAAAAGAGCGCAAAGTCGGGCCTCTTTATTAACACTGCACGCTGTGACGTGTAACGTCACGGCGTGCGATCATGTGATACAACCATGGCACTCAGACTGAATGCATTACCACTTTCGTGTAATGCAGGAAAATAGTCTAAATCTCACAAGTATGCCGGAAAGTGCTCATGTGATCATTCTTGTGCAGACATAGCTTTGCGTTTTCTACTTTTTTGTCCTAATTACTTTGAACTAAGCTGCATTTACTTCCTGCCCTCTCCCTCCACATAACGTAGGGATACATTTATGTTTGGACTCCGATGATATTTGCGAAATCTGCAATTAATTCTCAGATGACCTGTGCACTGGCACTTTATACTGAAAAGAACTTTGAGGAAAAACGTGATCTTATTTTTTTGGTTTTCAAATCCTTAAGAAAAAATTCAACTAGGAAGTGTTTGCGATTGCTCTCCATTTTGGACAATGAAGACGTTGTGAGCCTGTATGGAGTCCTGATTAGGCTGTATTTTGCCTTCATCATTTTCACTGTTTTTTGATGGAGTCAAAGTGTACTTTTATGGTCTTGTTGATATTCTGTGATGATGTATAACGCACGTTTAATAAGGTGCCCTTTTATGGTGACTTTTAATTTATTTAACTGCATATAAAAGAAATCTATGGTAATGAACATGATATATGACCATGATTCTGTCCAGGAGGATATGGCCAGGCTGATTAATGCAGAGGGGGTGGGTGCCTTGATTTTGTTAGATCTTTCGGAAGCTTTTGACACCATAGACCATCCTACCCTGCTGACTCCCCTGGCCCAGGTTGGTATCTTTGGTCAGGTGCTGGCCTGGTATTCCTCATAACTGGCAGACAGAGCTCAAGTCCTTTCTCTCCCTCCTTTTTTCTCGGATCCCTGGCACCTCAACTGTGGGGTGCCACAGGGCTCCGCCTTGTCTCCCATTCTTTTTAACATTTAGATCTGGCCACTAGTGCGTCTCATCCGCTCCCTCTGCATCAGGTGCTACTCCTATGCCGACGACACTCAGATCCTGATCCGTTTAGATCTTGATCAAGCTGAGATGTCGTCATGCTTGTATTAGCGCCTGACTGCCATGGGGGATTGGATGACCACAACTCGCTGAAGTCGAATGGAGACAAGGCGCAGGTGCTGGTGTTAGGATCCCCCATGATCCCTCTCTCTGGGTGTCTTGTTTCTGACCATCTTCTCTTGGCTTGGCCCTCTCCCTGTCCCGGTTGCTAAAGTGAAGAATCTAGGAGTGGTTATGTCTGCCACTCACTGTATGGATGCACAAGTATCAGCGGTGTGCCAAACCGGCCATTTTCATCTCAAAATACTGAGAAAGGCGCTTCCTCTTATGCCAGCCAATCCGCGACCAATGGTTGTAGCGGCCATGGTGCTGAGCCGGTTGGATCTTTGCAATGCCCTTTACCTGGCTCAGACTAAGGGCATAGTCCAACGACTCCTGCGTCTGCAAAACTTGGCTGCTCAGGTGGAAACGGGCTCCCCCTATGGGGCCCACATCTCGCCAGTTTTGCGCTCTCTGCCCTGGCTGCCCGTGGCTAAACGCATTGGGTTTAAGGCACTTTGTATTGCCCATCGGGCACTGCATAATCAAGGGCCAGAGTACCTCCGTATAAATCTTCCTACTCGGTTCTTGCGATCCGCTTCGGCAGGTCTGTTATGTGTGCCATCTTTTTGCCGTTCACGTATTGGTGGCCGGGCCGTCTCGGTCGTAGCTGCCCAATTATGGCATGACCTCCCACTGACAATTAAAAATCTGTCTAATCATTTATACCTTCCTCTCCAGCGCCGTGATACCTTTGGGTGACCGTGCGCTTAAGAAATTTCAATAACATAACATAGCATAATATGATATGATATGGCATTTGTAACGCGCCTATACACAAGTGTTTCAAGGCGCGACGAGGCGGGGGGGAACAAGGGGAGACAGATAACAATCCTAGGCCACGTGTCATTCAGATCGCGCAAGGGTAGAGGGGAATGGGAAAAGTGCAAGGGGAAGGGGAGAGGGGAAAGTGCAGTACATGGTTAGTAGAATACAAGATAAATAATAGGGCCAGCTGGTGGCAAGTGCAAGGTAAGTGCTGGGAGAAGGGGCTGTAGGAAACAGAGACAGTCCCGTAGTGCAGGTAGGCAGCGCAGGGAAGTGTGGCTGGGCCAAGGACCGAGATCGGTGAGTGGCCCAGTTGCAGATTCAGTGCAGGTTCAGTGATTTTAGCAGGGGAGAGAGGGAGAGAAAGGGGAGGCAAAGAGGAAGGTTTTGAGGTGCTTCCGGAACCAGAGATGGTTCTCCTCAAGTTTCAGGGAGGCAGGAAGGCTGTTCCAGAGGGAGGCCCCTGCTGCAGAGAGAGATCTACCCCCAACTCGTTGCTTGGAGAAGCGGCTGACCCTGAGGTAGTTGGAGGTGGATGAGCGAAGAGCTCGAGAAGGAAGATATTTAGGAAGAGAGAGTTGAAGGTATTTTAGCCCAAGGCCCCAGAAGGCCTTGTGGACAATGCAGAGGGTTTTGAACTTAATCCTCGCAGCCACTGGGAGCCAGTGTAGTGATTTCAGTCCTGGAGAGATACGGTCCCTGGGCTTGAGGCCAAGGACAAGTCTTGCAGTCCTGTTCTGGATGAGTTGCAAAGGGTGGAGAGTAGAGGCAGGAAGATTTAGATAGAGGCTGTTACAGTAGTCCAGCTTCGCGAGAACCAGGGCTCTGGAGACAGTGAGCTTCTGGGGGAAGGAGAGGAAAGGAAGGATACCTCTGAGGAGATGTAGCTGGTAGTGTGACTTCTTAGAGACGTCAGAGATGTGAGGAGAGAAAGAGAGTGTGGAGTCGAAGATGACCCCGAGGTTTTTTGCCTTGCATGTAGGAGCAGGAAGAGGGCCAACGGAGGCCGGCCAGAGAGCTGCAGGGAAGGAGGGAGTGGGTGTGCTGATGAGTAGAATCTCAGTCTTACTGGCATTAAGGCAGAGGTCGGTGGCGTCACACCATTCCTGGATAGCAGAAAGACAGTCAGAGATGAGGGAAGGGGAAGAGGAGGCCGAGGGTAGCCTGAAAATGAGCTGGGTATCATCCGCGTAGCACTGAAACTTGGGACAGAGAGCGGCGATGCGGTGAGCAAGAAGTGCCAGATACTGGTTGAACAACCAGGGGGAGAGGTTAGATCCCTGGGGGACACCACAGGTAGAGAAAAAGATGTCAGAGAGGAAGGAACCCAGTTGGAACTGGGAGGGTCAATTGGCGAGGAAGGAGGTCAGCCACAGCAGAGCCTGACCAGTGATACCCAGGTTATCACGGAGATGGTTGAGCAGGATGGTGTGGTTGACAGTGTCAAAGGCAGAGGAGAGGTCAAGCAAAATGAGAACACAAGGAGTGTTAGAGTCAAGGTTTGAGAGCAGGTCCTCACGGATGTTCAGGAGAGCAGTTTCCCTGCTTCTGGCAGCTCTGAAGCCAGACTGATGGTCATGAAGACTACCAACAGATTCAGCATGGAGATTAAGCTGGGAGATGGCCAGTTTCTCCAGGAGCTTGCCCAGGAAGGGAGTGATAGAGATTGGGCGATAGTTAGCTGGGCAGGAGGGGTCGGAAGAGGGTTTCTTAAGAAGGGGGTGCACAAGGGAGTGCTTGAGGGGGGATGGGAAGACTCCACAGGCGAAGGAGTGATTGCAGAAGTCTGCCAGGGCAGGAGCCAAGGAGTCGATGTGGTCCTTGATAGTTTTGGAGGAACAGGGGTGGACCTGTTTTGACGAGACTTTCATAGATCAGACTTTTCTCGAAACCTCGCCAGCAGAAAAAAGGGGAAAGGCAGAGAAGGAGGGAGGAGGGGTGGCTGCAGAAGGGCCAGAGGAAGAGCAGGGAATAGAGGGGGGAGGTGATAGGAGGAGAGTGAGGAAAGCATATTTCATGTTTTATATAGATATAAAACATGATTTATATATACCTTTACAATAGGTTGACGCCCTATAGTTAGTTAAGGTATAACCTGTTTACATATACGTTTCCCAAAATTATATATCCTATATGGCCGCCGAGTGAATTATTCATTGTATCAACGTGTGTCTAGGTCCTCTCTATGCATTGTTACCATAGAGTTCGAGCGTTGCTTAAATGAGTCCTCCTTCTATGTTCTCCCTACTTACGTGATCAAGCGGTCGGAGGACCGCGAAACGCGTCGTTGTGCTCTTCAGGTCCTCCTCTCTGATGCACTTTGATTAAATAAAGGACATTTGGTGCTAACTGTTTTTGCCGTCTGAGCCCTTCATTTTGCTGACGACTGGATTTTCCTGATTCAGCTGCTTTGTGGAGTGCAATCCATTGGTTTTGCCCTATGACGGGCTGAACTTTTGTTTGGAAATATTGGCGCGTCGTGGGATCTGCGACGCTGGTTTATGCACCCATCCACCTACGTGAAGCCCACTAAGAGTTTTCCCCTTGGATCCGTGAAAGGACTCTTTTGTTGCGCTCCAGCTTGTCCATTTCAACTTTGATCGGCGCTGCTACAGGGCTTCGGAGGTACACTGGATTCCGCCTGGCGGTAGGATTGGATTCTTCTCTGCATCGGAGGACGCGAGAGAGTTGCATCTACCCAGGTAGGTTTTTTCAGTGTCTCCATCCCTGGCTGTTTCAACACGTGCCTGCGCCCATTGGATAAACTGTTTGGATATAAAGCACTTACACCACATGACTGTAGGTGCTACAGAGCTAACACTGTTTAAAGTTGGAAGAGCTTGACTGGGCATAAAGTTAGCACTGTGCATTTGCATTATGGCATCACAAACAGAGAGAGAGAACCTGAGAAAGACCCAAGCGGCTTCACTTTTTTGTGAAGGGCAACCTGTGAGTAAACTACATCTCAAGTGCCTACCTTGGACCCACAATTAAATATTAAAATAAGATTGCTTAGAGAATTGGAGAAATTAAGGCGTCGTGAGATCAGCAACTACACACTCCTTTGAGGAACAGGATCCAGCCATGCTACAGGAATGGGGTGAATCCAGTAATACCTGCTCAGTCACATTTCTTAATATTCTCATTAAATATGCTTGTATGGATCGCCATAAGATTTTGGCTAAAATCCAGGATATTGAGGAGGAACTGGAGAAACTCGACCAGAGCGAAGAAGGAAAGAGCCTTTGCACTAGCATTGAGAATGGATACAAAACATATGAGGAGGAAATTAAATTAAGGAAACAAAGGAAGTTCATTAGAGATAAGCAGGATTATGAACAGGGAAGAGTATTGACTTTTGCAAAACGTTTTGATAACCTCCGCAAAAATCTACCCGCACCTGCAACTAGAACTACTGATGATATCCCTACTGATGTATCCTCCTCTGATGTGGACACTACAGAGAGTGAGGGTGAACAACAGCCCTCTAGAAAGTTGAATTTTTTAGAGGAGATGAGACTATTGGGTATGGAGGGTCGGCTGAACAGTGGAAAGAAAACCAGAGGCCGAGGAAGAGGAAAAAACAAGGAGGGGGAGGCGTAGCATCTACACCAAGCATGGACAAACCAGCGAGATTAACACATCTCTGGTGCCAAGAAATAACGCAAGCAGATATGAATATACAGGATATGTCCATCATTAACCTGTCCTCGCACCCCCTTACCGATGATGAAACCAACGTCTTACAAAAGGGCCTTAACTTCTGCCCTTCTTCCAAATATGATTATGCTGAAACCAGGATAGACTTTGACAAATACATGCGCAAAGTCAGACTGAAAAAATTCTTTGCCATGTATCCTCCAAAACCCAAACCTAAATTGAATCTCCAAGGTGGCACAGAAGTCTCTATACAAGACACATTAACTCTTAGAGACTTGGAATTTTTGTACACTGAAGGTGAACTGGACACTGATGCTTTGGACCAAGAATCTGTGTCTTTGTATGTAGACACCGCCTGGCCGGGGAAAACTCAACTTAAGGCAAAGTCACACTTTAACCCTGCTTTCAATCCAGGTGGCCATATAGAGGCTTTTCAGGATCTGGTTGTTCATGACCTAAAGAAAATTAGGAAACAACGTGTGCCCTATAAATCGAATCTCACAAATTCACAAATTGACATTATTGAACGTTTGAGTACTATGAGTGACTGCATTATCAAACCATCAGATAAAGGCATGAACATTGTCCTCATGAATCGTGGAGATTATATTAAAGAGGCACATAGACAATTGTTGAATAAGGACTGTTATGCTAAATTGCCTGGTGATCCATCAGGAATGATGAGTGATAAATTAGGCCATCTTTTGCTGACCTGGAAGGAAAAAGATTTGCTGGATGAGGATATCTTTTCTTACCTTCATCCCAGGTTCCCTGTGACTCCGACCATCTACTTCCTGCCAAAAATACATAAGAGTCTTGTTAGACCTCCTGGCAGACCAATTGTAACCCTATGCGGCGCTCTATTAGAACATACTTCTAGATTTATAGACGAGACCTTGGTGTCGTTTGTTACCACTCTGCCTTCTTATTTAGGGACACCAAGGATTTTTTGAGCCGCATAGATGGTATTCCATGGGAACCTACTTTCTTACAACACTTGATGTTGTTTCACTTTACATGTCAATAAGACATAGCGATGGTCTGAAAGCTTGTGAATACTTTTTGCATACACGTTCCTTGAATTATCTTCAACACTCGCAGATGATTCTAGAGATGATTTCACTTTGTCTTACTAATAATTGTTTTCTTTTTGACAAGCAGTACTACATGCAGCTCCAGGGGACTGCTATGGGTTCCACCTTTGCCCCCTTCTATGCAAATTTGTTTATGGGTTGGTGGGAAAAGTTTGTAGTTTGGCATCCCGGGAACAATCATCATACATCCAACATTGCCCTTTGGTTGAGGTATATTGATGATTTGTTTGTTATTTGGGAAGGGACCAGTGCAGATTGGTTGGATTTTGTTAACATTCTTAATACCAATGATTTGAATTTACAGTTCACCGAGAGCCACAGCAAGACTACTATTACATACTTGGACATTCTTGTTGCTGTGGCTCAAGGTGCACTCACCACCAGTCTTTAAAGAAAACCCACAAGCTCTAATATCCCACTGCATGCCATGAGCAATCATCCTACCGCCCTTAAATGGAGCATCCCCTATGGTGAGTTTGTTAGAATACGTAGAAACTGTTCAAAGATCGAAACTTTCGACTATGAATGTGCCTATATGGCTAATAAATTCAAACAACGGGGATACCCCAAGAAAATTCTGGAGAGGGCCTTTTTGAAAGCGAGAAGCATGGACCGTTCTCAGCTATTGTTGGCTGATTCTGTCGATCATACCAGGGCTAATACTAATGAAACACGACTCATTTTGACATTTGGAGTTAAAGCACATCACATTCGAAAAATGATGCAGCGTCATTGGCAAATCCTTAAATCTGATGAACATTTGAAAACCATTCTAGGTGACCATATTAACATCACGTTTAGGAAGTCTACCTCATTTAAGGATACATTGGTTCCGAGCTTTATGAGGCCAATCACCAATGTAGTGACCAATGGCTAACTTAACACTAAATCTAATGGCTTCAGTAAATGTTCCAAATGTAAAGCATGCACATATGCGGTCAACAAGACCCATTATATTCATCCCATCTTGGGTAACAACATCAAGATCGCATGTAGAATTACTTGCGACACAGATTATGTGGTCTATGTCTTGAGCTGCCCTTGTAATATGTGGTATGTCGGCAGTACAAAAGGTAAACTTAAGTTGAGAATTCTTCAGCATATTCAAGCCATCAAAAACATCGATTCCAATTATCCCATGGCTTTACATTTTCAGTCCCACCATGACAGCAAAATGGAAGGTTTTTCCTTCTTTGGGATTCATACAGTGCTCAAGTCACCCAGAGATGGTAATAGAGAGCTACTGCTGAGGCAATTGGAGACAAAGTCCATTTTGGACCTCGAGACCAAGAAACCTAATCTTGGCGAAGAGTTGTATACTTTTTTAGGGACCTAATAGGTATGCAAATTTCTGTTTACCAAGGCTCAACAATGGTTGAAGGCTAGGTGTTTAAATATGTATCTTGTATGCCCTCCCTAACGTCTATTAAGGTTTCATAAGGTTTTCTCCTACCTGAGAATATCAGCAGTGCTTTTCTATTGTCTTACAGTTTTTTCACAGTTTTTATCATAGGTTTTTTACAGGTTGCGATTTCATGTACTAGTGTTCGCTCGTTTTGCACATTATTTTTAACATGTATTTTTGTAGGGCTGATTCACACTTCTTTATTTTGGTATTTTTGATTATTATATTGTGTCACACTATGTAGGAGGGACTCTATGCTTTTTCTTGGTTATATAACCTTGTCTCGCCTCTAATATTTTTATATAGGGGTTTGTAATATACATTTCTTGCATTCTGGTTTTTCATTATAGATTTCTTAACGTGTCTTTTTAAACATGAATGTATTATCTTATTATGGCTGTAGTACTACCCAGGGGACAGGAGGTTGGCCTCAATAATTGAGGTTTTTTAAGGTTTTTTAAGGGATATTGCACTTTGCACTTTTCTAGTGGATATATTTGTTGAATTTTCTCCGGCCGTCCATGGTGCCTTGTTTCTTAGGGCCTATTAATCTGTTGTTTTACTTGAGGGAGTATGATAGATTTTAATCATTGAAACTTTGTTATTTTAGATTTTTAATGATTTTTCTAAATATATATTTTAAATAGACGTTTTGTTTCATACTATACACTCCTGGTCTATTGAGATTGACAACTATAGCCATCATGGACACAGAGCACTGTGCATAGGATTTTTGCTGTTGAGATTTTCAGTCTTATTCCACATTTTTTTATAATTTTTTCCCCCTTTCCTTTTTTGGTACCGCTTACTTTTTACCCTTTCTTATTTTTCTTTTCCTTTTTCCCCTGCCTTGTATTCATGCTGCTATGCACTTTGCACTTTATTGGTAACTCTTGCACTATGCACTTTATTCTGTCCATGCATACAGCCATTATTGACTTGCATTTTCCCGTTTTTTAATTCCATTTATGCATGATGAACTGCCTGAGTATATGTATATATTGTGAGACTACTGACCATGAGATTTTTTGCATTTAGCAAATGTTTGAACCTAGCGCTCTTTTTAAATTCAATTCGTGGGACAAATTTTTGAGACGGTATGACTTAGCCGAGTATGCCAACATTAACGGCACAGGTTTTCTTTAATGGCCCATTATAAGGGGTTTTCATTTGACAGCGGCATTTGCTACCGGCTGTGGTTTTATCCTCTGTATGCTCGTATTTTACACGCATTGTATACGTTTAGTTTTCCGTCTCTCTTTTTAGTACCCACTTTAATTGAATATTGCAGCTGTGCAGGCTACTTGCCAGTTTGAAATTGGTGATTGCTGACTGTTAATATACAGTGTTGTACTTTATTCTATTTATTTGATGGTACACTACTGCACATGCTGCCATTTGCACATTCCAATATGGCCGCCGAGTGAATTATTCATTGTATCAACGTGTGTCTAGGTCCTCTCTATGCATTGTTACCATAGAGTTCGAGCGTTGCTTAAATGAGTCGTCCTTCTATGTTCTTCCTACTAACGTGATCAAGCGGTCGCAGGGCCGCGAAACGCGTCATTGTGCTCTTCAGGTCCTCCTCTCTGATGCACTTTGATTAAATAAAGGACATTTGGTGCTAACTGTTTTTGCCGTCTGAGCCCTTCATTTTGCTGACGACTGGATTTTCCTGATTCAGCTGCTTTGTGGAGTGCAATCCATTGGTTTTGCCCTGTGACGGGCTGAACTTTCGTTTGGAAATATATATATATATATATGTGAAAAGGTGTTTGTTTGTGGTGGGATTTGTGACAAATTGTTGTTCATTATGTAATTCCACACTGTTTCACCAATCGGCACCACATTTTGCATAGTTACCTGTTAGGACCCTCCAGATGGTCCTGGGATTTCAGCACAAGTCAAAATGTGTCATTATAGTGTAACAGGCGAGTCGCGCTCGTGCCCTAATAGCAGTCCATAGGAATTAAAAATCGTAATCCGTATGATTTTTAAGTGGAAGTGATGTTGACACTGTCTTTATTCTACAGGATATCAGCCGACACATGTTTCGCCACTCATAGTTTTCAAGGCAGTCGTCTTCAGTTAAATGCCCAAATTCGAATGATAAATTGTTGTTTGTTTTCGTCATAACAAATCAACAGTGGAATACGTTCCAAAAATATGGCAGTTCCTGTGTGTGCATATAAACTGCTTAAATAAGTTGCAGAATAAATAATCTTGTATTAACACTCCAACAGTATATAATCATGCTGTGGTGCCGTTAGAACAAAGACAGTGTTAACCTCATTTCCACTTAAAAATCATACGGATTACAACTATTTATCCCTTTGGACTGATATTAGGGCACGAGCGTGACTCGCCTGTTACACTATAAAGACTGTTTCATAATCTGTAGGTGCTGATGGGTGTACCTACTTTGTGACATTGGCGACGCAGTTCAGCCCATCTCAAATTGTTTAAAGTGGGCATAGCGCACAATCCTTCACCCATACCTTAACTCTCGGCAAGTCAAAATGTGTTTGTGGGTTTGTAGATTGGCGAAGCAATGTTCCTTATACAATTCCATACTGTTTCACCAATCGGCACCACATTTTGCATAGTTACCTGTAGGACCCTCTGGACATTACTGGCTACATGACATTTGGACACCCCACCCCGTTCCCTGGATTTCAGCACATGTCAAAATGTGTTTGTGGGTTTGTAGATTGGCGAAGCGATGTTCCTTATACAATTCCACACTGTTTCACCAATCGGCACCACATTTTGCATAGTTACCTGTAGGACCCTCTGGACATTACTGGCTACATGACATTTGGACACCCCACCCCGTTCCCTGGATTTCAGCACATGTCAAAATGTGTTTGTGGGTTTGTGGCTTGGCGAAGCATTGTTTCTTATACAATTCCACACCGTTTCACCAACCTGAACCCCATTTTGCATAGTTACCTGTTAGGACAGTCTGGACATTACCAGCTACATGACATTTGGACACCCCACCCCTTTCCCCCGGATTTCAGCACCTTCACACATGAGATGCTTGCCTGAAATCGTCGAAACATCAATGTGGTCGTAGACGGACCGGTCTCGACACGAGGAACAAAACTTGAGGTCCAGCCCCTAGGATGCACGGTTTCCAAGGTATTTGCACCACAATACACCACAACAAACTGCACCAGGCCAGGGTGAGACGATAGGTGGGGAGAGAGCACAGGTCCCAGTATGCAGCAGCACACCAACTCTCTGGGGTATATCAGCCAGCCACATGCGCCCCTACTCAGTGCAGTTTACTTCAGGGTGCAAAGCACATCAAGTGATAAGTGAATCGGAACAGTGACCTACAGGATCACTGCTATCATGTCTGTCTACAGAACCCGTTTGGAGAACTGGTGCTTCTGCTAGTTCCTAATACATTTTGACTCATTGTATGCATCTGGATGACATTTTCCAAGAACAAAACTGTGGCCATGGCCGCTCCAAACGCCACATTTTGGTGAAACTGTAAAATCTTTTGAAAGGTATTAAGAAAACAAAAAAATGCTGTTTTCCACTTACTGCCCTTAATTTTCCCATAGAGAAAAAAGTGCTTCCATTGAACACCCATAGCGTGACGGATTTGCACCAAAGAAGAAACGAGTGGGGCACAAAGTGTCACAGATGCACCTTTTGTTAGGTTGGTGTGAATTCATCCAGTAGTTTTTTTTATATCCCACAGAGAAGGGGTGCCTCCTGCTCTGAAAACATTAATATATCTCCCATGGCGCACTACGGCAGATAGGCCTTTCAGAGATGAACAAACAGTTTTTTCATGGTAATCCTGAGGAAAGCCGCAAAAGAAAAGTGCTCAAAATGATGTTGCGAGGAGCAAAATGGGTGGGTTCGTGCCAGGTTACAGACGGGGAGGCTGGAAGTGGACCTCCTGTGCAGTGGCAAGACTGGCGAGCCCGTTTGAGACGGAACGTTTTTGTCTTACTGCGGAAAACCTGCGGGAAACGTCAAATGCTGCACACACATGGAAAAGACAATGTGTCCCACAAACTGGAGAGTGAAAGGCAGTAATGGCAGAGGATCAGGGATGAAAGATGTAATAGAAGGAAGTAAGGGGCCAAGAAAAGAGGAGGAAGGCCCATGGTAAGTGCCAGTGGGAACGGGGAAAACATTTACATTTTCTAGCATTTTCCGGTTACTGCGAAATCGGCAGATGTTGTGTTGCCGTGGGAATTGTACTCTGCATTATGATTACAGGGAATTATTTTCTCGAAAATAGAGGACAGCATCGATCAAGCCATGCATTGTTGGTGCAAAAATGATCCCAGGAATAACAATAGGCGGGAAAAAGGGAGCGAGTGAATAACCAATAGCCCATGGGCCTTTGCCATAGTCTTTTTAACCTGCACAGAGGTGGCATTTTATCTACTAAACAGGAGGGTATGGGTCTTTTTGAATAGTTGGTGCAACACAGGGCCGTCACGAGGGGTTAATAGGGGGGGCAAACTGCCCCGAACCTCGTGCTTGCTGGGGGCCTCGCTGCACCCTCTCCTAAGCAGAAGGCAGCACAGTCCACCCGTGTCCTTTTAGTCGCACGGGACTGTGCTGCCCCTGCAATGATTTTGCTGTTTGTTGCGAAGCCGTTTGGCTCTGCAACAAACAGCAAAATAATGGGAGACCGCAGGGCTCAGAACTGAGCTTAGCTGCCTCCAGTCATTCAGCTGACAGCGCAGACATGCTGAATGACAAGAGAGGACTCCTCTCCTGTCAGTCGGTGTGTTCACGTTGCTCAGCGTGATCACATTGACTGATGGGAGAGGAGTTCCCTCCTGTCAGGCAGCATACATGTCGCCTGTGTGGATGCTTTTGAAGGGTGGATGGAGGAAAGATAAGTGTTTTTTATTTTAAATTAAAAGTGCATATATGTGTATTTAAATTAAATTAGTACGTATATGTGTATGAATGCACTCGTGCATCTTGGTGTTTGTGTCAATGCTGTGTTTGGTTTTATGTATGCATGCATGTATGGAGATGCGTAACTGGTGGATGAATGCATGGGTGAAAGTTTTTCATGTGTGTGTTCAGCCCCACCCCTAAATATAGCCGCCCTGGGCGCCACTTCATTAAGGGGTGGGTTCATGGCATCAGAGGTGCACCTCAGCTAAAATGTCAGGGGGAGAGGGGGCTAACACTTCAAATGTTGGGAGAGGCGCTAACTTCAGAGGCTATGAGGGGTAGCAAACCTACTTGTGTGGGGGCACCTAACATCTTTTCACATTGGAATTAGACTATTCTGTTGAAGCTTTAATGTTATAAGCAGCTAACTCTCTCTTTCATTTCTGAAACGTCACACTTAAGGACTGCTGTGAGAATGAGATACCTAAAAATGTATGCATATGAATGCAGGTGCTAACAGTGAAATGTTTCATGTTAGTAATTGCAGGGATTTTGTTAACAGCGAAGCCAAGGCACCATTTAACGTTTGTGTCATGTTCCGTCTGGCCACAGCTCTGTTGGTCAACCTGCCAGGGGCTGGATGACAGTTTTGAAAGCGGGTAGTGAGTGGGGTCAATAAACCCATTGCGCTGTCGGTCTCCCCACTGAGGGATGGCACCTGGCCCTTTCAGCTTTTATAATTGAAATGACCCCCAAGTAATTGCCCCGATATTGGCAGTCTTATGACACAGACACCTACTGATAATCTGCAGCTTTTAACCACCTTGCTGCATTATATTGACTTCATTATTGATTTAAGCACTCCACAGGTGCCTTGGACTATTTTTCCAATCATTAAGGCGAGGGGTGCCCCAAACATCAAAAAAAAAAACTGGGCCCGCACCAGCCCAGACAAATCTTCAGCCAGCCCTGCTCCCTTTTCCCCTCCCAATTCCCTGAGCCCAGCTAGGAAGCCAAATAGCTATTGCACCTTCCCTTTGGCCACGTGACGTACCTTTCACCCCAATTCAGAGGCTGTTTACTTTCATAATGCTATTCTAATCTCTAGATAGGTCGGCTGTCTAAAAGCTGAGACCAGAAGTTAAGGCTTTGGTTTTATCAAAGTGAGTCTGTTGATATCGCATGGATAGGTTTCTGTGTTCTACATGTTTGAAACTGATGCCTCTCCTTAACGATCTGCTCAATGGTGTTGCGCCACTGCACAGCATTCTTTTTGTTTGAGTTATTAGGTGTGCCACCAATAAGACAATACTATTGCTTTAGCGAACAGACAGTGGTGGAAATAGACTTTTTTCCTGAGGCATCCCTCCTACCGCAGTGAAAGAGGGTCCAGCAGTGGGAGGATTAGGAGGGTGTAGGGCAGGTATTTTAGTCATCCCATGAACATATGCCTCTTGCCTTCAGAGGATTTATCATCAGCAAAGTTCAAAATCTGCACCCCTTTTAAACCTAAAAAATGTACATCAATATTTCCAGTACAGTGCAACATTGACAAGTGATTTCACAGGGTGTCATGATGCCTGCCCCCGGAAGACCAGACCAGGCCCAGCAGCCCCGGAAGCAGGCATCATGCCACTTGGAGCATGCCCAAAAGCCCCAGTTAGGGGCTGTTTGGGTACAGTCCTGGCGCCTATGGCGCCAGGCTCATAAAGATAAAGTCAGTCCTGGCGCCATGGGCGCCAGGCCCATTATTGATAACTTACCTGAAGCAGACCATGCTGCATATCACCTGAGGCAGACCATGCTGCATGAAGACTCAAGCCAAATGAGGCTTAGGAGGGACTATTTTACTGAAGGGACTATTTTGTTACTTGGGCGGGGCTGTGGAAGAATACTTACCTGGATCTTCTTCCAAGGCTATTTAAACCACGCCCGGACAGCCACACATGCTTCGCGTTATTCTGCTAGCTGCAGCGTAACGCTCACCGTGTTTTCAGCAGCTCCAGTCTTCAGCCACGCCCGCTTCAGTCCTGGGACTCCTGAAACAAGAAGACAAGAAGGATAAAGGTTAGAACAGGAGTTTTAACTTTAATCCTTACCTGAATCCTGATCCATTTTGCCATGGAACTGAAAGACAGACAGAAATCTTTGAAGCATCGCTTCGCATTCCTACGGCGCCGCGCTGAACTCACCTGCTTGGTGGTACTTCAGCATTCCATCACGCTCTCTCCATCTCGCGGCCGCCCTCCGACACCTAAGGAGACAAAGACAGCAAGGTGAGCAAGGGGACTCTCTAAGGCTATACAAGCTACCCCCAAGGACTTACCTGATTTACCACGGGAAGTACTCACCTCATCTCGGGTCAGCGCAGTCAACTCTGCTTCTTCGCCGTACCCCGGCCCCTAAGGGGAGAAAGCAAAGACAATACCAGTTACCCCCCACAAAACTTACCTGATTTACCACGGGGGTCTCACCTCATCTCGGGTCGGCACAGTCAACTCTGCTTCATCGCCTTACCCCGGCCCCTAAGGGGAAAACCACAATAGACTTACCTGAATCTTACCAAGTGCCATTTGGAAATCTTCGAGTGGATTAATCGGCAACCTGCAAGGAATCGGACAGAGTGAAGAGCAGGCATTTGAACTCTTATGAACAATTGGACTTTAGAGTCAATACTGGAACTCACCAATTCCTCTACGCCAGTGAAGTAACTGGTCATCAACGCGCCCCTGCGGTCGACGCAGGATGGAGAGCTCATCCTTCCAAACCATCAGGTGAGACTAAGGAGGGGACATCAAGAGTGATCTGTGGGAAGACAACGGGAGTGGGGAAGGTGGGTTGACACTCAATTCCACGGGTGGTTAATTCCTCTTCTCCTTTGCAGAAGAATATTCTTGCGAGCCAGACAAACTAGGCTGAGCAGGCCAGTCCAGTCAGTCATCTCGGCGCTACACGTCACGCTGGTGGAAATAACAGCGGCCCAGTTCCGGTCGACGCCCCCGTGGGAACCAGGTCAGCGTAACAGAACGCGAAGCCTACCCACAAATACCCACCTGGGCATCATGGAGACCTCGGAAACTGATCAGTTGGCCCAATTATTAGGAGAATTAAGGGCCGAAGTGCATTCCGCCCGCCAAGAAACCAATGCCCTCAGGAGGGAACTGATAGTGTCAAAAGAACGAACTGATGAGTTGGCCAGACAACTATTACAGAGCCAGGCTGGACAAACACCTCTACCAGGACTTGGGGCAAGTCCAGCTCCTGTACCATCGCGTAACCTGGTGCAGATAAATTTACCTGGAGCCGTTCCTTTGGCTCCGCCTGAACGCTTTGCCGGAGACCCAAAAAGGTTTGCAACATTCATGAATCAATGCCGCTTGCACTTTTTATGTAGACCTGGAGCTTTCCCAAACGATCAGGCCAAGGTAGCCTTTGTACTGTCATATCTCAGCGGCAGTGCGGCGGATTGGTCCATTCCACTAGTTAACCAGGATGACCCGATTCTTCGAGATTTCCAGGGTTTTCGAACAAGCATGGAAAGACTATTCGCCCGACACTCCCGAGGACAGGCTTTGGACAACGAACTTTTATCCCTACGTCAAGGTAACCAGGATCTTTTATCTTACATTGCAACTTTCAATAGATTAGTAGTGGAAACCGAATGGCTTGAAGCCAAGCGAATCACATTATTCCATCGAGGACTTCGAGGACAACTCAAAGATGTTTTGGCCCAAATCGTGAACCCGCCTCAAGACTGTGCTGAATATATAGATCTAGTGGTCCAGCTGGATCACAGACTTCAAACCAGGAAGGCTGACCAAACCAAGTTTGAGAGCAGGGTGTTGGTTAAAACCCACGTAAGCTCCAAGGGAGTAGATGTCTCAGAACCTATGCAAATCGGGGGGGTTAAAGGACCCTTAACCCAAAAGGAGAGAGATAGAAGATGGCAACTGCAATTATGTTTATATTGCAGAACTACTGGTCATTTTCTTCGGAACTGCCCTGTAAAACCACCCAAGAAAGTTATAGGAGCAGCGGACGAAAACCATGTGAAATCTGACTCGGGAAACGACCACGTCCGGTAAGCGTAGAGGTCCGCTTGCCGAGCTTAAAGAAGGACATTCTGACCTCGCATTTCACCATACCCATGATCCTTGTAGATCCAGAGCATCCATCACGCATGCACGCGGTAAAGGCGTACGTAGACAGTGAAGCCATAGGAAATTACTTGGACTGGGAATTGGCTACCAGGATGAATCTATCTCTCACCCGCAAGACCACGGCCGATGTTGTCACCACTGTAGATGGAACGGAAATTGCCTCTGGACCCGTAACTCATTCCACTGCAGAGATGACATTGCTGAGTCAAGATGGGCATCGAGAGGCTATGATGTTTGACTTAATCAAGGCCCCAGCTGATACTGGGGATACCTTGGTTGGAAAAACATAATCCCTGTATTTATTGGCGAGAGAAGAGACTAACCTTCCCAGAATGTGCTCACACCTGCTACCCAAGGAAAACTCCAAACTCAGTCCTGGCCCCAGTAATTCCAGTAGCCATACAATTACCTGTTGAATACCAAGACTTTCAGGATGTCTTCCAAAAAGAACAGGCAAATACCTTACCACCTCACAGATCGTATGATTGTCAAATAGATCTTGTACCTGGAGCACAACCACCTTGCAGCAGAATCTATGCCCTTACGGAACCCGAAAATCTTCATTTGCGCCAGTACCTAGACCAGTACCTTGCTAATGGCTTCATTCGCCCGTCCAAATCCCCTGCATCTTCAGCTTTGTTCTTCGTACCAAAAAAGGAAGGCGACCTTAGAACATGTATAGACTACCGCGCACTGAATCAGATAACCATCAAGAATCGATACCCACTGCCTTTGATCCCAGAACTACTAGACCAAGTGAAGGACGCTTGTATATACATGAAACTAGACCCTCGGGGGGCATATCATCTGGTACGTGTCAAAAAGGGTGACGAATGGAAGACTGCTTTTCGCACCAAGTACGGACTATTTGAGTACCAGGTGATGTCCTTCGGACTATGCAATGCACCAGCAGCCTTCCAGTTCTTCATGAACGATGTCCTCTGAGAGCTTATCGACGTTTGTGTGGTCGTTTACATCGACGACATCTTAGTATACACTTTATCAGAATCTGAGCATGTAAAAAACGTCCGAGCAGTCCTAGAGAAGTTACGCCAGCATAAATGATATGCTAAACTGGAAAAATGCATCTTCCACACTACGGAAGTGGAATTCCTTGGATTTATTCTGACCCCAAGAGGAATCCGGATGGATACACGAAAAGTGGATGCCATTCTTAATTGGCCTTCGCCAAGTTCAATCAAAGGAGTTCAAAGCATGCTTGGCTTTGCCAATTTCTACCGCAGGTTTATCCCGGACTTCTCGCACATTGTACATCCCATTACAACGCTATTGCGAAAAAACAAACGCTTTGTGTGGACAGAGGAAGCTGAGAACGCCTTCCAGGAGTTAAAAGCTAAATTCACATCTGCTCCCATATTAAGACACCCGCGCCCCGAGCTTCTCTACATAGTGGAAATAGATGCATCCAGTTCAGCCATGGGAGCAGTCCTTTCCCAAAAGGATCCCGAAACTAACCAGCTTCACCCAGTGGCGTTTTGGTCAAGAAAATTTTCAGCCCCCGAATTAAACTATGCCATAACCGACAAGGAGCTGCTGGCCATCAAGTCCGCCTTCAAGGCTTGGCGGCACTATCTACTGGGTGCCAGACATACCATCACGGTCATCACCGATCACCGCAACTTACAATATCTAAAGACAGCCAAAGCCCAATCTTCGCGCCAAATCCGTTGGGCATTGTTCTTCGCCGAGTTTGATTTTGTAATAACCTATCGACCAGGTTGTAAGAATGGTAAAGCAGATGCCTTGTCCCAGATTGGAATGGGAGGAGCAGAAATAACTTTAGAACCCGTACCCATAATTCCGGAACAGAGAATCCTTGGCCTGACATCCATACTGACACTGGAGGACATTCAAAACAAGATCCACCAACTCTTTGATTCCGTTGCCCTACAGGACTGGGCAAAGAAAGGTCCAGAGTACTCTGTCATCGATGATTTACCTTATTACCAAGGCTGGCTATTTTTACCGCAAAAGGAACTACAGGAACTTGTTATTTCCCATTACCATGACACCTTAATAGAAGGGCATCCGGGTATTGCAAAAACCGAAGCTAAAATTAGGAAGCAATTTTGGGGGCCCACCTGGCGAAAGGATGTCAAGTCATTTGTCATGTCTTGTGGCATTTGCGCACAAAATAAAGGGCAAAAGAAAAAACCTGCTGGATTATTGCAACCATTAGACATACCACCTACCCCTTGGCATACCTTGTCATTAGACTTCATCACGGATTTACCCCCGACCAAGGTTACAATACCATTCTAGTTATTGTAGATCTTTTTTCTAAAATGGCCCACTTCATTCCTTTAAAAGGGATACCTTCAGCTTCAATCCTGGCCAAAGAATTCCTTGAAAATGTTGTCCGCCTGCATGGCTTTCCTTCAGTGTTAGTTTCAGATCGGGGCAGTCAATTCATTTCACATTTTTGGAGGAAATGCTGCCAACTGGCACAAATTGATGTTAGGCTTTCGACCAGTCACAAGGTGGGTTGACACTCAATTCCACGGGTGGTTAATTCCTCTTCTCCTTTGCAGAAGAATATTCTTGCGAGCCAGACAAACTAGGCTGAGCAGGCCAGTCCAGTCAGTCATCTCGGCGCTACACGTCACGCTGGTGGAAATAACAGCGGCCCAGTTCCGGTCAACGCCCCCGTGGGAACCAGGTGAGCGTAACACAGGGCTCCCGCTCAGACCCTCAAGTGGTCTTGTGTGGAAGTGTCTCACTTTGGAACCTAGCAACAACGGTTCAAATCCCTGCCCAACATAGTTTAAAGCACAAACACACCACAGCATTCTAAAATAAACATATCGTGCACATAGATTTCCCAGATTGTGGAGCTGTATCTGAGATCTGGTGAGTAATGTTTTGCCAGATCCTGGATCTGGGAAGATCCGTCGCAATGACAGGATGGAGTACAGATAGGAAGAAATGGCATATGAGGAGGGACACAAAGCTTGTAGATGTTGTTTAGTTATTTGTCCACTGTGATGCTGGAAATGCATCAGAGGGACAGGGCCTCTGAATCCTTGTCCTTTACTGCTTTTTATCGTGTGATCTGTCATGTTTTCTGCCCAGGAGTCCATGTGGGACTCCTGGCAGTGCAGCTCTCTCTTTTGGTTTGGTGAACAGACCCATGGGATACCCTTATGGCACCCATGGGTAGGGGTACAACCCTGTGCCCCTAGTGTATGTTTTTGGGCACCTGTGGGTGGCCCACAGAGCAGGGTATGGGCTGGTGGCAGCTCCATGCTGGATTTGACAGGTGCTCTGGGTGTCCTCCATTTTGGGATACCCAGGCCCTGCCATGGGGATCAGTTGATTCCTGATAGGAAACAAGATGGCCTCTGTGGCCTCTTGCTTTCTATTGCCTGTTACCTTGTTTTCCCAAAGTCCTGGGAAGCCCTGACTCTGTCCCTTCCCCCTGACTGGCTGTTGGGTGGAAGTTCCATATATGGTGGTGTTGTGAAGGCCCAGCTAGACTGACTGGAGCCTTCCCAGTGACTGTATGTTGTGGGTACCTCCTGTGGGTGGGACCTGGGTGAATGGAGTGTGTGACCAATATACACTCCTTGTTGTGGTTGTCTGGTTTCTGGCATGAGAGACAAAGACTGAGACAGCCCTGCCCGAAACTGGCCTGAATGCAGTGTGTAGTGTTGAATGGCTGGGTACTTGTCCCAATCCACATTCCTTGTTGTGAGTGTCTGAATGGGAGGAGTGTGGCCTGAATGCACTGTGTGCCTGATTGGCTGACTGACTGCATGAATGCCCTTCTGTATGATTGGCTGCTGAGTGTGTGCCAGCAGTGTGGATGAGAGACAGAATAGTATATCTGGGGACCTCTCACCACTGGTAGAGGGGTTCAGGGAACGTTCAGAAGCGTTCAGAAGCGTTCTGGGGCTGAGTCTCCACTCTAAGAGTAACTGGAACTGCTGATCCTCGACGTCCAGCTGGAAGAAGAAGACTTGCTGTTGCATTTGCTTCGACCGATCCGAAGGCTGCCGAAATCGTCGAAGACTGACCCGAGAGAGGACCTGGTAAGGCGCCCTCTTCCCGTGCTTCGAGGGACCATCGAGCACCGCTCCATCTTCGCCGAAGCGCCCTGGAAGACAGACCCTCGAAAGGCTGCCGACCCGAGACGGGACCTCCAAGGAGATCGAAGTGAAGCACCCGGACATCGCTGCCATCGAAGTCCATTGCCGTCGACCAGGGTTCGCAGGTTTGTGTAACCGCTGGAGGCCCGTCGAAGTTGTGTTGCCCAGCCGTGGGAACCACTTGACGCTGTGCCGCCGACGACCGGAGCCGTCCGCTCCTTTGCCTAAGAACATTCGAATCGAAGGACTCCCTCGTCCGCACCGTCGACCGCTTTATCCTGCCGGAGAAAGTCGAGGACGACCAACGCGCCGAGGAGAAACCTGCCGGTGGGTTTCCCGCCACCCGAAGACCACAAAGACTCGAAGGACTCGACGCCCTTGCTGGGCCTCCGTCTCCACAATCTTTGCGGTCCAGAACTATTGTCACCGAGGTGCCCCGCACGCCTCTGCCTTGCAGGACGCCGACGCTCCGACGCCGACGAGCACCGCTCGGACGAAGCTGCCGCCTCATCGACGCCGTTCTACCCTGTTTGTCGACGGACGTTCGACGCCCCGTGTCTCCCGCTTGAAAGGGAAGGCATTCAAGAAGGGCCGTCGATTCCCCGTCGCCGAACACCGAGTTCCTCGACGCTTCTCGACGCCTCTCGACGATCCGTGACTCCCGCTTGAAAGGGGGTCGCTCAAGAAGGATCTGTCGACGCCTCTTCGAAGAACTCGACTCCACCAGGTACATTGGGGGGGTAAAACATTATAGGAGGAAATAAGACTTGCAGAACAATATATGGACTGGGCTTGTGCTATATCTTTATTCTACAGGTTGCCCAGGTGGGGGGATCTCCACACAGAACTGTGTCTAGTGGTAGGGGCCAGTATTCTGCCTATTGCTCAACCATCTTATTTTCTCTCCTCTCTCTATTGCTGGTTTCACTCTATTGATCTGTGTGACATTGTTACAGTATTGTTGATGCACTTTAATGAGATCTAATACAAAGGGTGGTACCACTTTAGAATTGTATATATTTGCCATTGTTGATTTTCCTGAGTACAAAGTGAGTTATTATGATAAGTGTACATAACCTTGAACATTGATTATATAAAGACTGTGTTCTAACCAATACAGTGTGTGGACATTCCTTTGTGGGGGCTTGGGGACTACACTGTACTTAAGAACCAGCCTGCATCACCTCCTGAGAAGCTAGGCCTTGATTGCTCGTCCATTGCTACCGTACTAGAGAATCTTGGCTGCGGTCTTCTGTGCCTCTCTTCTACCATATAGAGAGCAGAAGTACAGACACCCCCCACCGGTCTTTCTTTACAGCTGGTGGCAGCGGTGGGATGCTTATGGTTTTAAGAATCAGTGTATAACCGTGCCACTTACAAAGGATATCCGCACTTTATTAAATTAAGGTTTAGTTGTGTACAAGATAACTGCATTACAAACAATGGAGTCTATTGCAAATGGCAAATTGACTCGGATGAGCTTGGAGGCTCTCCAGAGTGCTTGTGAAGCCAGGGAGTTAGACTTTGTGGATAAGTCTAGGGCTGAGCTGATAGCTGCCCTGGTGGACTACCAGACTGATGGTGAAACTCTTGATGAGGGGGGGAATGCAACCAATGAGGACTCTGCCCCTGGGGTTTCTGCTGAATCTGTTTCTGGGAATGCCGCCATTCCTGCTGCCTCTGTTCCAAACCCCAACAATTCCTTGGAGCTTGAGTTATTAAGGATGAAATTGGCCTTTGAATACCGCAAGTTGGAAATAGATGCTGAACTTAAGAAAGAGGAGTTGGCTCAACAAGTGGAACTCAAGATCCAGGACACTGAATGTCAGAGAATCCAGCTAGAGAAAGCTAGAGTGGAGACTTCAGTTAAGACCAGTGAGAGTGTCAGGTCCCCAGCCACCGAGTTTATGAAAGATTTGGTTGGTGTATTTGTGGAGGGTTCAGATATCCTCCAATGGATTGAAGCATTTGAAATGGCTTGTGCGATTCATGATGTTGATAAAAGAGATTGGGCTAAGTGTTTGTTAAGCAGAGTGCCTCAAACTGGATATGACTGTATTCTGAAGCTGAGTGTGGAAGAAAGGGGTCAGTATGAGTGTATGAAGTCTGCTGTGATTGCCAAGTTTGGCAAGACACCTACCCAATACCTTAGAAGGTTCAGGGATTTTAAGAAAAGAGAGAATGTGTCTTGGGTTGACTGGGTGAGTGCTGCGCACATGAACATGATAGGGTGGATCGATGGATACAAGGTTAAGACTTTTGTTGAATTGTCCCACCTCTTGTTTTTTGAGCATTTTTCTGAAGCCTGTTCACCAGAGCTGCGTCAGTATGTGGCTGACCAGAACATTTTGGACCCCTTTAAGCTGGCTAGGTTGGCTGACAAGTGGGTCTCCCACCGGGTGTCCCCTAAGGACTCCAGTGGGAAGGACAAGGACAAAGAAAAGGGGGCCTCTCAGAAAGCTGAGTAGTCCCACAAGCAGTCACAGTCGGGTAAACCTAAACCTTCCTCTCCCAAGACCCAAAAATCTAGTGGGGATAAGTCATCTATGGGTGGGAATAAGAGTAGTGGTCCACCTGCTGCAAAGCAGGCTCCCGGTGGTTCCAGTACCGTACCCCGCACTTCTGGCCCTTGTTGGGACTGTGGGGCTCTGGATCACAAAAGGGGTGACTCCAAGTGTAAAGGTAAGGCACTTGGAGTACAGGCTGTCAGCCTGACCTACCCTTACCCCGTGTCTGAGGTGGAGGCCACTGTCCTCCCCTCCTCTACCGGGATCACATTTGGTGCTCTGGTAGAGATTTCCTTAGTGTCCCTTGGGGCCTGGGACCAGTATGCAGAAGTACTGGCGACTATCCCACAGAACACCCGTAGGTTTTTGACAAGTGTCCTCTTGAATGGCCAGCCTTCTACTGGTTTGAGAGACACTGGGGCAAGCATGACAGTGGTGGACAGGACCCTGCTCAAGCCAGAGGACTATGTAGGTGCTCCTCTGCAAACCACCAGGTTAGCTGGTGGGCCTCCCAAATTATCACCTGTAGCCTTAGTCACACTCATGATTGGAGACAAGACAGCAAAGCTTCCTGTCCTGGTTCAGGACAATGTCCCTGCTAACATTCTGTTAGGAAATGATCTAGTAGAGTTGGGGTTGATCTCGGATGGTCTTCCCATGACTGCTGCTGCAGTCACTAGGTCACAGGTGACACCGGGTCTGGCTGTGGGTCAGGTACCCGAGCCAAAGGCGAGGTCGAAGTCAAGAAGAAGGAAGACCAAGAAGGCCACCTCTGTGGAGGGAACACCTTCTCTTCCTGCTGTTCCGAAAGCACCCATTGGGATCCATGCTCCGGACGGGCTGGGTCCAGTGGAAAACCCAAACTCAACTCCTGTGGGAGAAGAGACAGAAGACTCTCCTGTGGGAGAGGTTCTCAACCCGGAGGATCATCCCGACCTTCAATGCTTGTTAGCTGAAGGGGGACCCTCCCGGGCAGACTTCTGTAAGGGACAGAGAGAGTGCCACTCTCTCGAGGGACTGAGGAAACAGGCCCTGTCCCAGGCACAAGGAGAAGTGCCTAGGACATTCCGGATTTATTGGGAGGGTGAGCTCCTTGTTAGTGAGCCCACTAAGCCTGAACCTGGTGCCCTCAAGAGGTTGGTGGTACCCCAGGTTTACAGGCCCTTCCTACTGCAGTTGGCGCATGAGGTGCCCTTGGCTGGTCATCTTGGGACCAAGAAGACTAAGCAGAGGCTCTCTGCCCATTTCTACTGGCCACGGATGAGAGTAGAGGTGGAGTCCCACTGCAGGACCTGCCCAACTTGTCAGTTGTCTGGCAAGACTGGAGGCAGGGTCATTGCCCCACTGCAGCCATTGCCAGTGGTTGGCACACCATTTGAGAGGGTGGGCATCGACATCGTCGGTCCCCTTGACCCTCCCACTTCAGGTGGACATCAGTTCATCCTGGTCTTGGTAGATCATGCCACCAGGTACCCTGAGGCAATACCCCTTCGGACTGTTACTGCCAAGGTGGTTGCCAGGGCTCTCCTGGGCATTTTCACCCGTGTTGGATTCCCCAAGGAGGTTGTCTCTGACAGAGGATCCAACTTCATGTCTAGTTACATGAAAACCATGTGGAAAGAGTGCGGGGTAACCTACAAGTTCTCCACCTCTTACCACCCCCAGACCAATGGTCTGGTTGAGAGATTTAATAAAACTCTCAAGGGCATGCTAGGGGCTTTGGAAGAACCCCTAAGGAGGAAATGGGATCTCCTCCTGCCATGCCTGCTGTTTGCTTACAGAGAGGTACCTCAAGAGGGTGTTGGTTTCAGCCCCTTTGAGTTACTCTTTGGACATCCCGTGAGGGGGCCCCTCGCCTTGATCAGAGAAGGCTTGGAAGCCACCCCTCCAGGTCCCGCCAAGCAAGTGGGGGACTATGTGTTAGGCCTCAGACGGAGGATGACACAGATGATGGGTCAGGCAACAGCAAATCTCAAGGCCAGCCAGGAATTGAATAAGTACTGGCATGACCTTAAAGCCTCGCAAGTGGATTGGACTCCGGGACAGGAAATCCTTGTGATGGAGCCTACCAAGCCTAGAGCTCTGGCAGACAAGTGGACTGGACCCTTCAGGATCATCTCCAAGATGGGTGAAGTCAATTATCTGGTTGACATGGGAGCCTCTGGGGTAGCCCCTCAGATATTCCATGTCAACAGGCTCAAGCCTTTCCACCGGCGAGCAGAAGTCTCATGTCTCTTGCTAGCTTCAGGGCAAGAAGACGATGAGAGTGAGCCCCTTCCTGATTTGCTGCATAGCAACCCTCAGGATGGCTCAGTGGAGGGAGTACATCTCTCTCTGGATTTGACAACAGAGCAACAGAGGGCCTGCAGGGCTTTGCTCCAACATTATGCCTCTCTGTTTTCACTGACGCCAGGCCTTACACCGTGGTGTAGGCATGAAATTGACACTGGTGACAGTGTGCCTGTCAAAAGCAGGTGCTACCGTATGTCAGATACCGTCAAGAACCACATCCAGGCTGAGGTCGCCAAGATGTTGGATCTGGGTGTTATTGAACCCTCAACCAGTCCCTGGTCCAGTCCAGTGGTCCTTGTCCCCAAGGCAAGTTCCCAGGCGGGTACCAAGGATTGGAGGTTCTGTGTGGACTACCGAGGAGTCAATGCCGTCACCAAAACTGACGCGCACCCATTGCCCAGGGCTGATGAGCTCGTGGACACCATAGGTGCTGCCAAATTTGTGAGCACCTTTGACCTTACCTCAGGCTATTGGCAAATAGCTCTGACGGACCATGCCAAGGAAAAGACGGCCTTCTCAACACCTGAGGGACTCTACCAGTTTAGGGTCATGCCTTTTGGGTTGAAGAATGCCCCTGCCACCTTCCAGAGATTGCTCAACCATGCGCTCAGTGGGCTGGAAGCCTTTTGTGTGGCTTACTTAGACGACATTGCCGTCTACAGTTCCACCTGGGAAGAGCATTTCACACATCTGGATAAGGTGTTGCAGGCCTTGAAAAGGGCTAACCTCACTATCAAGGCCACCAAGTGCCAGATAGCTCAGGGGAAAGTTACCTATCTTGGTCATGAGGTAGGAGGGGGTCAAATCCAACCTCTCTCCAGTAAAGTACAGGATGTACAGAACTGGGAGACTCCCACTACTCAAACCCAGGTGAGAGCCTTTTTGGGCCTCACTGGGTACTATCGCAATTTCATGGCAGACTATGGAACCATAGCTGCACCCCTGACAGCTCTAACTTCACCCAAACAGCCTAGGAAGGTTAATTGGACCGAAGACTGTCAGAGGGCCTTTGATGGCTTGAAAGAAAGTCTGTGTAGGGCACCTGTGTTGTGTGCGCCTGACTACAGCCGACCCTTTATCGTCCAGACGGATGCCTGCGACACCGGAATTGGAGCTGTCTTGTCCCAGTTAGATGACAAAGGGAGAGAACATCCTATCATATTCATCAGTAGACAACTCAAGGGTAGAGAGCTTAGGTGGGCTACTGTTGAAAAGAAGTGTTTTAGCATAGTTTGGAGCCTTAGGCGTTTTAGGCCCTACCTTACGGGGTCTACCTTCAAGGTCCAAACAGATCATAAGCCCCTGAAGTGGCTTATGCAGATGAAGGGTGAGAATCCGAAATTGCTCAGGTGGTCCATTAGCCTGCAAGGGCTAGACTTCACCATAGAGCACAGACCAGGGAAGAGTCACGATAATGCAGATGGCCTTTCCAGAAGGTATGTTGACCGTCTGGATGAGGGTGTCTATCCCGTGGGAGATTAGACACCCTCCACCTCAGTCTGGGGGTGGCGACTGTGATGCTGGAAATGCATCAGAGGGACAGGGCCTCTGAATCCTTGTCCTTTACTGCTTTTTATCGTGTGATCTGTCATGTTTTCTGCCCAGGAGTCCATGTGGGACTCCTGGCAGTGCAGCTCTCTCTTTTGGTTTGGTGAACAGACCCATGGGATACCCTTATGGCACCCATGGGTAGGGGTACAACCCTGTGCCCCTAGTGTATGTTTTTGGGCACCTGTGGGTGGCCCACAGAACAGGGTATGGGCTGTGGCAGCTCCATGCTGAATTTGACAGGTGCTCTGGGTGTCCTCCATTTTGGGATACCCAGGCCCTGCCATGGGGATCAGTTGATTCCTGATAGGAAACAAGATGGCCCCTTTGGCCTCTTGCTTTCTATTGCCTGTTACCTTGTTTTCCCAAAGTCCTGGGAAGCCCTGACTCTGCCCCTTCCCCCTGACTGGCTGTTGGGTGGAAGTTCCATATATGGTGTTGTTGTGAAGGCCCAGCTAGACTGACTGGAGCCTTCACAGTGACTGTATGTTGTGGGTACCTCCTGTGGGTGGGACCTGGGTGAATGGAGTGTGTGACCAATATACACTCCTTGTTGTGGTTGTCTGGTTTCTGGCATGAGAGACAAAGACTGAGACAGCCCTGCCCGAAACTGGCCTGAATGCAGTGTGTAGTGTTGAATGGCTGGGTACTTGTCCCAATCCACATTCCTTGTTGTGAGTGTCTGAAAGGGAGGAGTGTGGCCTGAATGCACTGTGTGCCTGATTGGCTGACTGACTGCATGAATGCCCTTCTGTATGATTGGCTGCTGAGTGTGTGCCAGCAGTGTGGATGAGAGACAGAATAGTATATCTGGGGACCTCTCACCACTGGTAGAGGGGTTCAGGGAACGTTCAGAAGCGTTCAGAAGCGTTCTGAGACTGAGTCTCCACTCTAAGAGTAACTGGAACTGCTGATCCTCGACGTCCAGCTGGAAGAAGAAGACTTGCTGTTGCATTTGCTTCGACCGATCCGAAGGCTGCCGAAATCGTCGAAGACTGACCCGAGAGAGGACCTGGTAAGGCGCCCTCTTCCCGTGCTTCGAGGGACCATGGAGCACCGCTCCATCTTCGCCGAAGCGCCCTGGAAGACAGACCCTCGAAAGGCTGCCGACCCGAGACGGGACCGCCGAGGAGATCGAAGTGAAGCACCCGGACATCGCCGCCGTCGAAGTCCATTGCCGTCGACCAGGGTTCGCAGGTTTGTGTAACCGCTGGAGGCCCGTCGAAGTTGTGTTGCCCAGCCGTGGGAACCACTTGACGCCGTGCCGCCGACGACCGGAGCCGTCCGCTCCTTTGCCTAAGAACATTCGAATCGAAGGACTCCCTCGTCCGCACCGTCGACCGCTTTATCCTGCCGGAGAAAGTCGAGGACGACCAACGCGCCGAGGAGAAACCTGCCGGTGGGTTTCCCGCCACCCGAAGACCACAAAGACTCGAACGACTCGACGCCCTTGCTGGGCTTCCGTCTCCACAATCTTTGCGGTCCAGAACTATTGTCACCGAGGTGCCCCGCACGCCTCTGCCTTGCAGGACGCCGACGCTCCGACGCCGACGAGCACCGCTCGGACGAAGCTGCTGCCTCATCGACGCCGTTCTACCCTGTTTGTCGACGGACGTTTGACGCCCCGTGTCTCCCGCTTGAAAGGGAAGGCATTCAAGAAGGGCCGTTGATTCCCCGTCGCCGAACACCGAGTTCCTCGACGCTTCTCGACGTCTCTCGACGATCCGTGACTCCCGCTTGAAAGGGGGTCGCTCAAGAAGGATCTGTCGACGCCTCTTCGAAGAACTCGACTCCACCAGGTACATTGGGGGGATAAAAACATTATAGGAGGAAATAAGACTTGCAGAACAATATATGGACTGGGCTTGTGCTATATCTTTATTCTACAGGTTGCCCAGGTGGGGGGATCTCCACACAGAACTGTGTCTAGTGGTAGGGGCCAGTATTCTGCCTATTGCTCAACCATCTTATTTTCTCTCCTCTCTCTATTGCTGGTTTCACTCTATTGATCTGTGTGACATTGTTACAGTATTGTTGATGCACTTTAATGAGATCTAATACAAAGGGTGGTACCACTTTAGAATTGTATATATTTGCCATTGTTGAATTTCCTGAGTACAAAGTGAGTTATTATGATAAGTGTACATAACCTTGAACATTGATTATATAAAGACTGTGTTCTAACCAATACAGTGTGTGGACATTCCTTTGTGGGGGCTTGGGGACTACACTGTACTTAAGAACCAGCCTGCATCACCTCCTGAGAAGCTAGGCCTTGATTGCTCGTCCATTGCTACCGTACTAGAGAATCTTGGCTGGGGTCTTCTGTGCCTCTCTTCTACCATATAGAGAGCAGAAGTACAGACACCCCCCACCGGTCTTTCTTTACATCCACACATTGACTTCTCATGTCCATGCTAATCCTCGTGGCAATTCTCACCCACTTCCTGCCCTCCCCACCCAAAACACCTCCTCATCGGAACTCTGAGCTTGCTTTAAACAAGCCTTGCCATCAAACGTTGCCCTCAATGTGCCTGCAAGTGTTTTCTCAAAAGAGTCTTCTGAGAGTTAATGGGGGTCATTACGACTTTGGAGGTAGCCATGGTGCTAATAGCTGCTCTGCTGCCTCCGAAGTCGTGTGCGGGTCCGGGTAGTCGGAATGGGCACTTACCGGGTCATTCCAACCTTGGAGGACCCGGTAAGTCCCCATTCTGAAAACCATTCCCCATTCCCATTTTAGCCCCCATAGGGCTGAATGGGAATGGGGAAGGAGCTAATAACAGGCCCGCAAATAGCGGGCCCGTTAGCTCCCTGGTCCCTTAGCGGGCACCCGCTAAGGGCAGCTGGTAAAACCAGCCGGCCTTAGTGGGACCCACCAAGGGACCTCGGAATGCAGCGGTAGGGGGTTAATGGCACCGGCATCCTTACCGGTGCTGTTAACCCCTTACTGCCGGCCTCGTAATGAGGCACAATGACTTCATTGCAGTTGTAAAAACGGAATGGGTGTAATAAAAATGTCTCAATAAGGTCTGCCTTCGGCCACTCGATTTAAAAGCACCCTGCATGTCTTTAGCCTAAATTCTGTTAAAAAAAGCATTGGCAAAGCCAACAGTTTTAGCTTGTGTATAAGTATTAGGCATTTGCCAGGCACTGCTATTAGCTGCTCACATACTCAAACCATTTTGCACCTAGCACCATAAACGGCCAGCTAATACCAATACAGTGCCTTTCCCATGCCTACACCAAAGCCCAAACTGTTAGCATTGCCAGTGCTCTTTTTGCTTTCCCCTTGATGCACAGGACTATGCATCAAGGTTAAAGCAAACATACTAATTGGCTAAATATTGAATTTAGGCCAATCTAGCCAGTAATAACACTACTGGTGCACAGTCAGCCTGGATATACTTTCTGTGGCATGGCATTTTTACTGCCTGGGAGTTTCTGTGGCATGGCATTTTTACTGGCTGGGAGTCTGTACATGGTAATAATGGCACATATTGATGCAGCCTGCATGGACATACATGAGATCAACAAGCATGAATATATTTTTATACTAGCATATGTTGTGTGGAAAGGTGGCATGAATGTATTGGAAAATGTTTTTGTGCATGGTTTGTGATTTGCAACTATTGGGATTTTCCATGTGCTTCCATACAAAACTAATTGCAAACTGTATGGGTTTCTACCCAATTTTGCAAAGAAAGTGCTGTAAAATGCATCATTTCAACCCAAAGTTTCAAACATTTTCTTGGGAGTGAGAACTCCCGTCAAGCAACCCTTGTCTGGTTTGGTCTCCCTTACTGTGCTCTGTTGATCCTGCATAATTGGCACAAACATTTAAGCCTCAAGTTCAGAAATGTACCAGCCTCCACTGTACATCATTTGTCACTGTGTATGATGTGTGTTTTAATTTACACATAGGGGCAGGGTGCTCCTTAATGATATGATATGGCATTTATAACGTGCCTGTACACAAGTGTTTCTAGGCCCGACAAGGCAAGGAGGGGGAAACAAAAATGGAGGACAAAACACTGATTTTACTAGGCCTTGTGTCATTCAGATCGTGCAAGAGCAGGGAAGGGGGGAGGGGGTCAGTGCAGAGTGTGGGGTAGGATGGAGAAGTTCAGGAACAATTGAGAAACAAGACTGCAGCCAACGGGTGGCAAGTGCGGGTACTTATAAGTGCAGCCAACGGGTGAAGAATAAGTGTAAGAGAGGGGACTGTAGGGTTAAAGATACAGACCACGAGTGCAGGGGAGCCAAGAGGTAGTGCGGGATTGTAACTGGTCAGGCAGGGAACCTGGGCACGAATTCAGAGGGTAAGCAGTGCATGGATCAGGCAGGTGATCAGCAAGGGAGAGGAAGAGAGAAGGCAGAAGCAAAGAGATAGGTCTTGAGTTGCTTCCGGAACCGGAGATGGTTCTGCTCAAGTTTCAGAGAGGCAGGGAGGCTATTCCAGAGGGAGGCCCCCGCCGAAGAAAGAGACCTGCCCCCAAATCTTTGCTTGGAAAAGTGACTGACCCGCAGAGAGTTGGAGGTGACAGAGCAGAGAGCTCATGCCATCCCATTAATATTTATGCATATGACACAAAAGTTAGTCTGGCATAAACCTTTCTTCAGTAGAGAAATCTACCTTTGCTGTTGTTGATTT
Source organism: Ambystoma mexicanum (assembly GCF_040938575.1). NCBI lineage: Eukaryota > Metazoa > Chordata > Amphibia > Caudata > Ambystomatidae > Ambystoma > Ambystoma mexicanum. Next base: position 728,859,443 of record NC_090925.1, read on the forward strand.
GCAGCTGTAGTAATAAACCATATTTGGGATCCTGCACACAAACTCAAGGAGAGATTTCTCCAGTCTCCTGTTCACAGAGGTGCCGCCGTTGGCCCAGTGCAATAAATTGTAAGGGGGCCTCACCAAATGTTTTTCCCCGGGCCTCACCACATCTTGTGACAGCCCTGGTGCAACATTTACAGTGCAGGTGTTTGAATGGCATGGCCAGTGGACCCTGAGGCTGCTGGCCAAGGATATAGGCCATGGCTGGTGGGATCTAGTTAGGTACTAGGAAGGTGGGTTGGAACCTCGGTCGGCCAGTGGGCCCAAAGAAAATATAGCATAACAAACCGAGTGAAATTCAGTGAAAAACTTTAGTTAAGAGATAGTTCAGGTGATTTGATTGATTGCAACAAAACCATTGAAACTCGGCAGTTGTGGGAAGTGATGACCATCTTAACTCGGCGCCCCCCGTTGCAAAGCCCATGAGCACAAATATGATATCACAGAAAAGATAGTGGGAATTTCAGATAGCAGGCTTTACCATTGCTGCATTTCCCAAAGTTAAGACCTTGGGTATTGTTGTAGACCAACAACTGACTATGAAGGCAGGCACATGTGAACAGCTTCATCTTTTCTTCCATCTATTATCAAAAATGTTGGTACAGTCAAGACCTTTTCTGTCCCATAACAAGTGTGCCACCATTGCCCGAGCTATAACTGGTGCCAAATTGGACTATTGCTCAAGCCTCTTGTAAGGTGTGGGCAAATGAGAAATCGTCTGGTTACAGACAGTGAAAAACAATGCAGTTTGGTTGGTGGAAGGGTTACACAGCAGAGATTAAATCTCCAAGGCCAGGAGGGCTCTGCATTGGCTTCCCATCACCAGCTAAATCACCTTTTGCTTGTTGTGTATTATTCACAAGTGCCTTTATGGCAGTAGTCCTGTGTATAGCCCATACAGAGGATTTTCAGGTCCAAAAACCCCTTTCTTCTACAGGTGCCTAGGGCCAAACTGACAATGGTTGGCCAGGGGTCCTTAGCCCAGACGGCTCTGAGAAGCTGGAATGCCCTTCCAACAGATCTGGGGCCTGTCGGTCGTCAGCCAGTTTTAAATGTGGATTAAAGACATCACTGTTTTATTGACCTTTCTTTTAATCTGATTTCCTTTGACGCCTTACCACGGGTTTTTGTTTTCGTTGTCTGTCATGTTAGCTCTGCTGTGCCTGTAGGCCTTGTTTCCACTGCTATACAAATACAAAATGAAAACATGTCCAATAAGAAACAAAATATCATCATGGGAAGCATCGGCGTGGAGACACTGAGTTAAGTTTGTTATTACTTCATAAACGAGGGTAGAGGTTCGGGTGGGGGCAGAATCAGTGGGATGGGCATGAGCCAAATCACCCATGACATGCGCTTTAGTAAGAACAGAAAAAGGAGTCCTAGAAGAGGAAGAGTGTGTGCGTGTGCGTGTGCGTGTGCGTGTGCGTGCGTGCGTGCGTGCGTGCGTGTGTGTGCGTGTGCGTGTGTGTGTGTGTGTGTGTGTGTGTGTGTGTGTGTAAAGAATAGATTTAATGATGACATGTGTTTCGGCACCCATAGTGTGCCTTCTTCAAATCAGGGCAATAACTGATGTTCAAAAACTATATATATAATAAGAAAGGGGTGGTGTGACCACATTACAAAATTAGGAGGAAAAATAAGAATAAAAAGCAAAAAACAAAAACAAAGTGAACATAAAAATCAGATATACATTCTAATCATATTTTACATCATATGGTCAGAGTAATTGAAAGTAATTCAAAGTAACCAGGATGAAAGCATCAATTTTCACGCAATAAAGTTATATAGACATGAGGCATATGTTAGGCAGAAACATGTGCAGTTCCCTTAGGGACCACTGCAAAAGATTTAAGACTACGGGTGTTTGGCAGTAAACCCACTTGGTAGCAGTCTGTACCACACAGATTCACTTGGTAGTTGTGGCTGAGCAGTCAGACTTCCCTCAAGAAGAGTTAGGCAGTATGTAGAGCATACAAAATAGGTACAGAAATACAGTAGCACAAGCAAACACTGACCAGAGCTTGGGTGTAAAAGTATACACTTATTTATTTAACACACTCTTATAAAACACACTTGCACTAAATTGGTAAGATAAGTTCAAAACACAATCACTATTATCATATGTACAGCCCTGATTACTTGTTGGACAAGTCTTAGTTAACACCACTTATTTCCAGACAGAGGTGAGCGCTTAACGCTCGATGGCACTCCAACAAGTTAAATAAAAAGGGAGGGAAAAGCAGAATTATGGAAGCATACACACTAAACACTTTTTAAAGAACCACAGCAAGTTTAGGAAGGCACAGTCTACTGGTGAGCAAGGAAGTTTAGGCGCCAGGCCCACTTTCAAGGGAGCCGGGCGGAAGATGCCCAAGATCATACAGTTACACAGAGTCTTCGAAGTTTGTGGAGGTAGTTCGAAAAAGGTTTAGTTCAGTGCAGAAAAGTTAGCTAAGGTGTCCCAGGCTAACCCAGGTTCGAGAGACGAGGATTTAATACACCCCGTTCAAACGGTTGCAAGGGAAACCAGGCGGAACACGGTACCCTAAATGGAGTGGATCCTCTAGCGGGGGCAGTTGTTCCTGGCAGCGGGGGCAAGTCGCAGCGTCATCCAGAGGAAGAGGAGATCTCGTCGTGGAGGAAGGATGAAGGTCGTTGCACTGCCAGGGAAGAAACCAGCCACGGAGTTCTCCGGTACAAAGGTACTACCCTTTCGGTTCGCGGTAGTGGTGAAAACGTGGTATCCCGGTTGCCGGGGTGCTTGGCACAGGCAAGGCGGCCACGAGATGCTCCAGGAAGGTGAAAAGAAGGTAGACTGGTTATCCCCACCAGTCGAAGGAAGAAGACTCTCTGAGCTGGAGATCTCCTCTGTCGTTGGGAAAAGTGGTGAGATGGTTCAGCAGGGCTCCACCGGTGGTGTCGTCATTGCAGGCTGGCTCAGCTTCTCCCTCCTCGGATTCTTAGGTCCTGTGGCGACTTCTGAAGTTCCAGTCCCCAAAGCCCTGCTTTTATGCAGCACACCCCCATTCACTCAGCCTAGCTGTCAATCAAACATGCTAAGTGGTGAGCCGGCCGGCTCACCACTTGGGGCAATCACACAAGAGTGCGACTTGAGTTACCAAGGTAACTCAGTACAGGGTGCCTAAACCCCCTCCCACACCCCCTGTGGTACCCAGACAGAGTGGTACCACTTTTGGAGGCTTCTGTGGAGAAGCCCGCCAAAAAGTGGAACAAAGGGCTCGACTTTGGTTGGAGTCACAGAAGAGAACACAAACACCATTTTAGAATCAAGTTCTGGCAAAAAATACCAACCGGCGAATTAATATTAAATAAATAAACCGGCAGTATGTTCGAGGCTATAAGAATTAAATAACTAAATTTGGTAGCCTCGAACAATGGGAAAATCCCATAGAGATATATTCGCGGTCGAATATAAAAAGTAGTATCCACTGCCACCAGCCAAAACTCGATCAGGAGGGACGGAGACGTGCCCCCTCGAATAACAGACCCCGGGGCAATCGAATTGCCCCGACCAGTACGTCCACAATATGATGGTTTGTACTGGTTTCCGTTCATAATTTGGGACTAGTAAAGCCAATGGTGACTTTACATGCCCTGGGGGACAGTAGTCAGTCCCAGGGTATGGAGTCTATGTTGGGGGGTCGCTACGACACCCCTGGGTTACGGCACGGAGGGTGCTGTGTAACCCACATCAAAAAACACATGAGACCCTATGGAGTAAAAGACCCCATAGCGCATAAAACACATGGAAAGTTAAAGGAACACCTCAAATCATGTCTAAGAGTGGGAGCAAAAGAATCTCACTCTTAGCAGGAGAGAAAAAAATAAATCCCAAAAATCCAGCAAAGCTGCTGGGGGACTCACTAGGTTTGGGAAATTAGCCTTACAGAGAATTCTCCCTAACAGCATACATTGTATAAATGACAACATTGCATACAGGCGTACAACCGTACATGCCGTTTTCCCAACGCTCACATGGTATTTGAGCACAGGGATAAATGTAATTACTGTGCATAATTTCAGGCCGCACTGCGAACAAGTGCACAAAGCACTCGCGCCCTAGCACTGCTTTCACTTGAGTGACCTTAGTGATTATGTGGTTACAACTAATGGCAGACCCGTTATATAAAATAGTACCGGCACAACATCAGACTCTATACGACAAGATGTAGAAGAAAGTAGATGCCATAACTGGTTGAATATACTATTTCTCATCTGTCGGGTCAAAATAACGCCCTTCTTACCTCTTGTTTTCCAAGAACCCGTAACTCACTTGAGTCTGACGGGACTCTATTTGCCAATACTTTATTTTAGAGCTCTGAACTTCTACAGATAGGTAAGCCCAATTTGTTTTTTGTCTGTACAAAGACATTAACAACGTAACATAAAGATGCACTAATTTGTCCTTATTTAATTTTTTCCATTCTCCTCTCTCGTTTCACAAACCCTTTGATGCCACCTTCTCCCCTCCCATCTCCCTGGTCCTCTTTCTTATCTCGCCATTGCAACTGGGCGACCTGGTGGTATGTTTACACATTTCTGACGCCACACGCACCTCTATGTACGGTTATACACCTATATGCAATTTTGTCATGTTGAAATTAATACAATGTATGCCTCATGTCTATATAACTTTATTGTGTGAAAATTGATGCTTTCATCCTGGTTACTTTGAATTACTTACAATTACTCTGACCATATGATGTAAAATATGATTAGAATGTATATCTGATTTTGATTTTCACTTTGTTTTTGTTTTTTGCTTTTTATTCTTATTTTTCCTCCTAATTTTGTAATGTGGTCACACCACCCCTTTCTTATTATATATATAGTTTTTGAACATCAGTTATTGCCCTGATTTGAAGAAGGCACACTATGGGTGCCGAAACACATGTCATCATTAAGGGCCACAAATAAAAACATAACATATCATGAAAATCAGCTCTTTTGGAATCTATTCTTTACTGTGGCGCAATAATAGATGTGTGCAGAAACTCTTTTCATTTTTGACAAATGGAGTAGTGGAACTCTTTGTCTCCGTCCCCTGCACGCACCATTGCGACACCATCAAAACGTGTAATTACCACTGAGTCACGGAGGTTAAAGAGTGATCTTGCAGAAAAGTTCCCTTTGCCTTTTTACTTTCACTGTAATGCACTATACGTTACCCAGCTTAAGGACAGACTCATGATCTATGCGAGCCATTCAATAAATTAATAAACATCACATTCTGGAGAATACAATTTTGTATGTGTCACTGTTCTTCTATTCTGCGATAACAACTCCTCCCCTTTTCAAAATGTAATTGTTGATCACACAAAAGGACAAAGTCAAACTTCACAGGACGGATACAGCCTTTCCCGGTTGCTCCTGCGCAGTGCCAACTCCTCCAATTCCCAGAAATTACGTGGCAGCGATTGTGCTGGCTACGCCAGCCTCTGGTTTGGGTCATCTTGCGGATTGGTCCTCTTCCTGCGTCCCACGGCCTGGATCATCCTATGATCCACATTCCTCTTGGTGCATCTCTTTATATCTGTGATAATTGCCAGTCGCCCCGGGCTGTCGTCGTGGTCGTTGCAAGTTTACTGTGCACAATGCAAAAGGGAGGAGGCACACACAGACACAACCGGTGTTCACTCCACTTTTTTCTAAACTGAGGCTTCCTGCCTCTCCACCTCGCTTCCTGTTCCCCCCACCCTAGCCCCACCCCACACATAATTATGTGGGGTGCAATTACAATATGACAATGTCCATGCAATGGTTACTGATGTTGATCTATGACCCTGGGTAAACAACTAGGGTGTCGATGTTATAGTCACCTCCTTCAGGAGGACGGTAGGTTTGCCCAGGGAAGAGCGGCATTTATGGAGACTGTTAGGAAAGATATCCATTTCATGTGTACCCCCCAACTTAGGAGCCCAGCCTTCTTCTGCACTCCTCTGGGCTTTTTGCTCACTTCTTATGGGGAAACTGACATGCCCTTAAGACAGTCAGTGTTGTGTGGGGGTCTAGTTGTTGTGGGCAACGTGAGCGCCGTGACTGTGTCATGATGCTCACATGCCCAGTTAATAAAAGGGGCTCTGCTGGCGCTGCGAGGGCAGAGCAGCAGAGCCCCAGGAAGTGGCAACTCGTGTCTGTGATTATTGTGTGTGTGGGCCTGCCACGTGGTCGTGGCCTTGTGTGTGCAGCGCGGCCCGAGTGCCATCGGAGCCGCGACCGCTGGGAACCAGGGGGTGCCACCCCCTCACGTCGGATCCTGCGCCCGGTGACACCGGGCGCCGCAGGGTGCCTCCCTGCCCAAGGCACACCGGATGTCCGCCGACGTGCACACCGCCGTCGGGTGATCCCGACGGCATCAGAGGGCTGCCCCGGAGACCGGAGGCAGCCCCCAACACTGGCAACGAGGAAGTCGCGCCCGCCAGCTGGTGCTTGCGGCGGGCGAAGTCGTGGACCCGTGCACACGGCCGCAGTCGGCGGCCGTGTAAGGACGCATGGAGCGGCCCTCCAGTCGTAAGGAGGCGGGGCCTGGATCTCCGACCCGCGGCGACGCGGCACGGAGCGGGGAGAACACCCGCTGAACACCCGGGCTGCCACGGGTGAAAACCTTAGTTTTCAAAAAAAAGAAAAAAAAGAAAAAAAAAAAAGAAAGAGTGAGGTTTCCTTTCCTCGCAGGGAGGAAAAGGGGACGTGGCCTGGAGTGCTCGCCCACGGATCGTGGGAAGGGCCTCATCAACGGCCTGTGTTTCCCCGAGCACCGACGGGGAGGAGCGAAGGAGGCGTGGCCCACGTGTGAGCCCCACAATTGAAAAGGGGGCGGGTTGGGCCCGGTCCCTGTCTCGTGTGCGGAGCAGGTAGGAAGGCTCCCCATGCCCGGGTCTCAGCGGTGAACGGCCTACTTGAAGAAAAGGGGACAATAACCCCTCCACAGGCCGCATTTGTGCCACGCCCGAGGGTAGCGGCTCCACCCGGAGTGCTTGTGCGCCCTCTAGGGTTCCAGAAGAGGAAGGCCCTTAAACAAGGGTGTGGTCACCGGGAAACGGGCAGTGCCCCCCCACAGGCCAAACCGGTGTCAAGCCCTGGGGTTGCGGCTCCACCTGGAGTGCTCGTGCGCCCCTGGGCAGGGAGAACGCCAGGCACCCATCGACAGCTACCTGAGCCTGGCAAAGGCAAACGCACACCAACACTGGTGATTGGCGGATGACGTCCTCACCTGCCAACAGCATGTCGGACGATGAAGGGGTATGTAGGGGTCAGCTGGCACCAATACCCCATTTTGACGTCCTCGGTGCGCCGGCAAGCCTGGGGGCCCGGTGGGTGGCCTGGGTGGAGAACCTGGAGTTGTACTTCGAGGCAATGGAGATCAAAGACGCCGCCAAACGCCAGACACTCCTATACTCTGCCGGGCTGGCCGTCCAGAGACTGTTCAAGACACTAAAGCCCCAAAATCAATTGTACGGTGCAGCCGTCGCAGCCCTGAACGAATACTTCAGACCCGTGGTCAACAGGGACTATGAGAGGTTCAGGATGAGGTGTGCGAAGCAGGAGGAAGGGGAAAGCCTTGATGCATTCCACAGGAAGCTGCGCGGCATTGCACTGGGCTGTGACCTGGGGAACTTCGAGGAGGATGAGATCCGGGCGCAAATCATCTATGGCTGCAGCTCCACCAAACTGCGCAAGCAGGTTCTGAGGGAGCCAGCGCTGACCCTTGATCGAATACTGGAGCTTGGCCGGGCCCAGGAACTGGCGGCGGTGCGGGCCTCGGTCATGGACTCCTCCAGAAACCAGCTAAAGATGGAGGTCCCCACGCAGCGAGTGAAGGTTGAGGAGGTGGCGGCTGTCAGCTGGCCGAAGAGAGACCCCAATGCCACAATATGTCAACAGTGTGAGTGGGATCTGCCTCACCCGCAGGACTGCCCGGAGATGGGACCAATCTGTGGAAGGTGCGGGAAAGGAGACCACTTCGCACGAGTGTGTCTTGCTCCAGCCCCAGCCGGCATGATGGGGGCGTCAGGGGGGAGTGAGGTGAAGGGGAGAAGGACCCCAAAGTGGCGGCGGTCCAGGTGGTGGAGAGTCCCCGAGAAGCACTGTATGATGTGGGGGAGGAGTACGAAGAGAATGTATTCTTCTTGTCCTGCAGCGGCGCCGAGGGCCAGTTTGATCCCGGAATCTTCTGAGTGGGAGGACCCCGTCATGGGGCCCCATGGTGTGGGGACTGGAGCACACCTGTCTTGTCTTGCGGTGTCAAAAGAAAAATGTTTGGGTTGGAGTAGCTGTTAGCTGGTGCGCGGACTGGAATGCACCCAATGTTTGCTGTGGGGTGTCGTTGGTTTTTGTTTGTTTATAATAAAGGAGGGATGTTGTGTGGGGGTCTAGTTGTTGTGGGCAACGTGAGCGCCGTGACTGTGTCATGACGCTCACGTGCCCAGTTAATAAAAGGGGCTCTGCTGGCGCTGCGAGGGCAGAGCAGCAGAGCCCCAGGAAGTGGCAACTCGTGTCTGTGATTATTGTGTGTGTGGGCCTGCCACGTGGTCGTGGCCTTGTGTGTGCGGCGCGGCCCGAGTGCCATCGGAGCCGCGACCGCTGGGAACCAGGAGGTGCCACCCCCTCACGTCAGATCCTGCGCCCGGTGACACCGGGCGCCGCAGGGTGCCTCCCTGCCCAAGGCACGCCGGATGTCCGCCGACGTGCACACCGCCGTCGGGTGATCCCGACGGCATCAGAGGGCTGCCCCGGAGACCGGAGGCAGCCCCCAACAGTCAGTACTGGGAGACTTTGTTTCCCTTAGTCCTTTCCAATGTTGCATCTTTTCTGCAACATCTAACAAGTGTACAATGTACCTTCCAGTACAGTACACTTGGGTCTATTAGTTGTTTCCAAAGGCCCTAGATACTCTCGAAGGATTTTTTAGGAGAAGTGCAGATGTGCCTTGGACAGAGCTGGTGGCAGCTTATCATTTTGTATATTTTTAACCCTTTCCTGCCAGGTAAACAGCGATTACCACGTTTGTCACGAATAGGTGGCCTGGCTCCAAAATGGCCATGCCACGAGGTTCTTTGTCATGTCCTTTGGCCATCTTGCCCCTTCACCTTCCCCAGGTCGAGCCGACCCGGGTCAGTCCTTATTTGAGCATGCATTCTCTCGCGAAACACCAAGCTTTCGCTGGCTTCTGCATACCTTGTGTGTGTGCCTCCAGGATGTGGACTGGGATGTCTGTTCCCAATACACGTCCTGGGTGCCAGAGAGTCTGGAGTGCTGTGAATGCCTGGGGCCACTGTGGTCCTTGATTGGTCCACATATGGTATGCCTGTATGTGAGCAGATCTCCCATTAGGTCCTCTTCGTTTTGGCGCGACAGAGATTCTGGATAAGAGAAGGTCCCAAACACCCATACCAGAGGCTTTGCTAGGAGGGGGCTGAGGGGGTTATAGCCCCGGGTCTTTTGGTTGCAGCCCCGGATAGAAGCTTAAGGGCTACAACCAAAAGGCTAGCTATCCCCAGGTCCCGACATCTTTTCCAGACCTAGCAACACCCCTGACCCATACTATGTCGATCTCTGGAGTTCTCACTGAACGAAGGATAGGATCCTAGTATCCTGAAACTAAGAAGCAGAGTCGAGGAACCACTGGTGACTTGCTAAAAGGCTTGGCCCCCTGAGCCCGCTGTTGTCCCGTGGGACTCCTCTGCATCTGGTCGTCCTAGAAGGTCTGCGAAGATGCTTCGTCCCATTGGAATAGTGGGACCAACTGTTCTTGGCACCTTCATCAAACCCTGCAAGTATGCCTTCTCAGAAGTGTCCCTGAGCCAACCAGTGGGCTGACCAGTTTACGCAGACTCTTTGCCCTGATAGCGCCGCAGTTTTGAGGAGGCCCTTGAAACTTGGTATGTCGCTAGATCTGTATTCACGGCACTCTCACACCGAATTTTGTATACTTGGCGTTCCCAGGTCTGGAGTAAAGTGAGTGCACCCGAACCGGAGTATACGCAGTTACGTGTCACCCAGCCAGGGTGACGAACTTTGCAAATGTGCTGCATTTGTGCCCCTCTTGCCCCTGAAGCCTCCTGAAGTGAAACTGGCCTGATCCATCCACCAGGAGCAGAGAAATCGCCACTGTCCCATTTGCGAATCATCACTCTATCTTCGTCGTTTAACGCTGCAGAGCCGTCAAATTGTCGCACTTGAACATGCAACCGAAGTAGACTCGACTGCCGAAGTTTGATCCGGAGTGCGCCAGGTGTTGGTGAGTAATCGCAATCCTAACCGGTGGCCCCTAGCACCTCCATCCATTTTTACGCACGAGTGGCCCCTCTCCATTCCACTGCTAGTCAGTGGTCGAAGTGTACAAAAAAAAGTAGTGGAACTATGTTAACTGCTGGCCTGCACCCACTCCCCACAAACCCCATCACCACGCCCCTCCCACACACAATACAAACCCCCAAACTTTTGCACCTGCTGTTTAAGGGAACGTTCAGTGCAGTGCACTGAAAGTGCAAGCTGCAACGTCTTCCTACACTTTTATTTTAAAACAAAACCATTCCGGAACGGTTTCTTTTTAAAATAAAAGTATAGGAGCTGTAAAACGTAATTTAAAAAAGTAGAGGAGCACTGCTCCCGACCGCTCCCGCTCACTTCGACCACTGCTGCTAGTGCGAACTAGCGATCTATTTCCAGCTCTGGGAATCGACTCTGTCCTCAAGTGAAGACCAGCCTCGAATAGTGAGAACCTATTCTTCATTGCCTCACCCACCTTCCTCAGCTGCTACAGTCCCCTGAAGAGACCCCCTGTTGTCCATATGAACTAGCGTGTGCGCTGGCATTGCATGTACATTTGAGCTTTAGGCTCCACTCTTCTTAGGGATTGGACTGCCTCTTAGGGGGGTGTTGGATGCAGAAGGGACTAAAGACTATTTGCACTGCCTGTTTCCTTCCCCTTTTAGGTTTTGGACCCATTTTGTGCATTAACCCTTTAGACCCCATTGGTCTTGTATATATGGATTTAGATAGAATTGTGTTGGCTTAATAGTATTACTGTGATTTAATTTGTGTGTTTAAACTCAAAGGCCTTGAAATAAATGTATTTGTATTTTTAATATATCTACACCTGACTGGGAGTGATTTGTAAGTGTCCTTTACTCTGTGTGCTCATTGAGGTCTTTCAGTCACCCTCACCCCTCCTGCGACCTAGTCTTGACCGCCGCCAAGCTACCTTGATTGGTCTGGCCTGTCCAGAATGTTACCCTGTTCCAAGAAACTAGGCTGACCTGCTGAACCTCTGCACACCAGGTCAGAGTTCAGAAATCCATCTTAACAGAGAATGAAAAGTTACTCCCAATGGACGTCCAAGAAGTGAAGTTTTCTTCTGGCCTGCGCTCCTTCCTTGTCATTTTTGTTTGTCGGGCCATTTCTGGGCCATTTGTGGCAGCGCTGTAAGAGAGGTAACGGGTACTAGTGCTGTCTTTATATTGATCTGCTGATTGTATGGCTGTTGTTCATAGGTTGTGCACACTTTCTCTGCATTTATGCACATGCAATTTTATTTTACACATCAGGGGACAGATTCCAGAAGCTTTGCACTGGTGCAAGTTCAAAGTTACAAAGTATTAGCACTAGGGCAACGTTTCTAACTTAGTAAAAAAAAAAAACATTGAGGCCATATTAGAAAACGTTTGCGCCATGAAGAGTGCAATTTGTAATGGTTTCAGCACTACAGCAAACATTGCCCAGGTGCAAAAAGCATGCACTTTCAATGGCGAATGTTTTTTGCACTATAGCAATTTTTGCTGTAATGCTTATACCATGAAAACTTGCACTTGTCATGGTGCAAACGTTTGCTAATATGGCTCCAACGTTTTTCGCATTAGGGGAAACTTTGCCCGGATGCTAATACGGTGCAACTTTGCAATTGCACCGGTGACGGTTTCTGCAATCCACTCCCTGGTTGAAACGTTTAGATGCGTGAGAAATGTGCCCATCTGAAGACGATGTGTAAGAAACACGCGCAAATTACCAAGATACGTATTTATCGCACGCAACATTTGATGAGCAATACCCACATGCACATTCAGCCTTCCAGCTTTGTGAATTCAAACACTGCAATGAAATCCGCGTTCATGCAGGGCACTAACTTGCATCATTATGCAACTCATGGTGATCGGCACTTTTTTGCGATTTCGAGAGGTTTGCGGCTTTGCAATTGGTGATGCAAAGCCATCTGCATTTTTAGAATCGATATTACAGAATGTGTGCTTCAGGTAAATGGCTCATTAGTTTATCGCGTGGCGCTGATTGGCATTTGGCCATTAGGTCAGAGGCGTAGCCAGGATTGTCTAACACGTGGGGCCTGGACATAATGTAGCTGAGCCCAATGACTACTCACACTTAAAGATTTTGGATGGGCCTTGCCCGCTCAGGCGCTACCCAGTCTATGCCTCTGCATTAGGGTGTAAGCAGAGCAACTCTGGTTGATATAGGCTTACTAGAAGATGAAAACGGTATCCCGTCAAATTTTCGAAAACACATTTTCGAAACAAAAATGGCAGAAGAAAAACATTTGGAATGTTTTATTTTTGTTTCGTTAGTAGAAAAAAGTGTCAAGAAAAAACGGGGGTTAGGGGGCACCCCCCCATTGAAAAAATGAAATTAAAAAATAAACATTTAAAAAAAATGTTTCCTGCATTTTGGTGTCGAAAAAAATGTCATTTCGAAACTGTGACGTTCGAAAATGTCACTGTAAACCGATGAAAACACTCACCAACTCACCAACCGTGGAAAAAAGCGCACTGAGGCCACACAAGTGGGGAAAGAGCGGTATATAAATAACCAAATACAATACCATGTTCGGCATGAGGACTGGCCACTGTGGCTTGCGGTGATATTGGGTTATTGGGCCTGCATGTACTGACACAAGTTGGGTTGTGTTTAATGAGGCTTGTAACGCACTTGCACTTGTTGGGATGCGTTCAGTGACGGGTGCACACACTGACTGACCTTGTTTGGACTATGTGAAATGTGTCATAGACTCCTTAGCACTGGTTGGCGTGGGCTGCATTCTGCAAGGCATGGACACAGTGGCACTGCTTTCCTTGAGTTCAGGGAGTCATGGACACCCTGTACTGCTTGAACTGCAGTCAGTGAGACATGGCTACACTGGCACTTGCAGGGATGCGCTCAGCGATGCTTGGACATGCTTGGTTGGACTATGTGAAATGTGGCATGGGCACATTGAGACTGGCTGGGCTCCGATCAGTCAGGCATGGAAATCTGACGCACACACACACTGCTTGGTTTAGGATTGCCTGAACCCGAAAGAACATTGAAGGGTCCTAGCCTACCCTGCAATAGAAAGTGAAAAAAAACACAATCCTCAAAGCCGTGGAAATAGAAGAGTTAAATGGTTTATTAAGCTTCGGATGTAAACAGATGTCCTCTGTATGGTCTGCCTGCATCAAAAGTCACTGAGGCGGGAAATCACATAAATCACATTTTCCGCTTTCTGGAGCGAGACATTTCTCGGAGAACCCCTAACAACCCATAAAGGCCATCCCCATAAATATGGAAAGGGGGCCTAGTCCTCTTTGCGAGCTGGCCTGTGGTGCTGGGGTTCGTTTACAGTTCTGAGAGGTGGGATAGAACGGCCTGGTGAGTCCAACCGCCTCCAGTGCGAGGACGGCGATTGGCCCTCTCCGAGAGCTCGAGCGGCCGCCCCTCCTCTTCACAACGGCTGATTATTTTGGATTCCGGAGAAGTGCGACATCAACAGCAATTAAAACCAGAGAAACCCAACACATTTTCCCACTCAGCGGCTTGAAAATGGCACCTTGTGCGCGAGCGCCTGATCTTCGCAGAGCTTCCATGTCACTGCTATAATTAGCACTCTGGAGAGGAGACATTATGGGTAGTTAATGTGATTAAGAAATCACCCTGCGCACAAAGGTGATACAGGCGTGCTAAGCAGCCAGAAATACCGCCAGCTTTTCTGGAAGGCGCAACCTGTTGCCACTAACTGCTCCGAGTGCAGACATCAGCAGTTCACTGATAAAGTTGCAGTAACACGGTAAGAAAAGTACACATTAATAATACGGCCCAAGGGGCGAAAACATGTGAAATGAGACGTTGGCAATACTCAGGAAACTTAATAAAACTGCAGGTCCCTCGAGTTGAAAGATACCGTTGTTGCGTACACACTGATGCTGAGGATTGGACTGGGACAAAAACAGGCTCGCAGCACCAATAAAAATCTGGCCCACTTTCGTAATTAGCCAATCAGGACCATTCAAAGTCCATTTGAATGGTAACTGGAAGCACATAGAGAACTCTGGAGATTTCCCAGCAGGCCTCTGTACTCTGGGTCTCCTTTGAGTGGTAGCCTATTTTATTTCAACAATTTGTCATAGGGAAAGGCTTGGGATTGCTGAAAATGTGTAATATGGGGCCACTTTGACAATTATTTCCAGGGCCTCTTTTGGTTCCCAGTCCACCCCAGGTGCCAAATCGTGCCCTTTAAAACATGCTTGTCTATAGCAGAGGCGTTGCTGAGGGGTATCGGAGGGGGGCTGAGGGGGCAATAACACCAAATCTTTTGGTTGTAGCCCCGGATAGAAGCTCAGGGGCTACAACCAAAAAGGCTAGCTGACGGCCCTGGCATTAGCATAGGCCTGGATCTTTTCCAGACCTAGCAACACCCCTGGTCTACAGGCAGGGGAGACAGACAAGTACTGGGTAGGATTGAGCCGGACCCACACTGGAGGTTCTGGCTGGGCTCTTAGAGCCAAACACAAGCCAATCAGGCGAGAATCCATACCTGGATTCCGACCTGCCCACACCCTATGACACAGGAACCGTGCATGATGTTCTGCCTCCACAACTTAATCCCCCACCACAGGAGACCACTGCCTGCCATCCTGAATCCCCTCCCTGTAAGGGATCCCCACCTGGCGTCCTGCCCCACCCCCAGAACCTCACCAGAAAAGTCCACTATCATACTACCTTCTCCCCAACTCTACACAAGACCTCTATCTGGCCTTCTGCCTCCCCACATCCTGCAGTACAAGACCCATAAGCAGCGTCCTACCTCCCGATGCCCCATCACACAAGGACCCTACCTGACTCCCTGCCTCCACCACCTACTCCCCCACCACATGAGATCCAGACATGGTGTCCTGAATCTGCTTCCCACTGTCAAACAGCAAGAAACCCCTGTGATAAATTGCCATCTGACAAATGTGTAGAAGCCCTGTTTTTTTAAATTTTGTATTAATTCATAAAACAATGCAGGTAGATCATCTCAGAAAGGGTTGTTTGCTGACCAGACCCCCTCTCATTAAGCTCCATGTAAAGCGCGTAGTAGCACGTGCCCTGCTGCATCAGTCTCCTGATCTGCAGTGCCAGATCCCGAGTGGCACACAGCAGGTTCAGAGGTCAAGGCCCCCTTTAACAGTTGGTGACACAGCCAAGTCACTTCAGCACAGAGGCGGCATATAAAGTCTGCACCTCTGTTCCAAAACCACATAGTTATGAGAATTTACTATTCTTGTGGCAGTTTAATCTTTGAAAATAAAGCCATACCTGAGTTTAGGGTACAGTGGATAGTAATTCACATAACTATAAATTACATAACGATTTACATCATACATGTGTCAATGCTGTGATCACGAGCCAGTTGTGAACGGCTCACATGTATTCTGGTCTGATATCCTGTCCCCTGCCAGTTGGCAGGACAAGAGACTGAGACACTGTGCCTTTCATTTTATCCTTTGTGGGGTCGGGTAACACCTCGCTCTTGCAGGACAGCCTCCTAGCAGGAACTGTTCTGGGAAATAGGAATCAAGGTAATTTAATGCTACGGGTCTGAGAAGGGGGCAGAGTTAGGGTAGCCAGAACGAGCTCAGAAAAAGTGGGGGAGGGTTCAACCATCTAGTTTCTTTCTCTGTACCTTTCCTTCCTTCCTGTCTCCTTCACTTGCTTTAGTAGAAAGCACTTTGGTTATGATGCATGAAGGCAAAGACCACTTGTCACAAGGACAGAGAATGAGCCCCTTAAAGCATGCTTGCTTTTGTCCTATCACCAGTGGACATTTGCCTACAAAAGAGGATGTCTCACCCCCCCTTCTTTGATTCACTTTTGGACCATTCAGGTAGAAGGAAGAATTCATTTGGACCTTTTCTGGTAGAGTTAATCTTTCCATAGTCCACTGTCAGTGAGGTGAAGATTGAGCTGCCAAGAACAGCAAGAAGGCATTTTTGACTCCTTACTGCCCCTCTTGTCCTTCTTTGGGCCACAGAGACTGGTTAGGTCATCTTTAATTCACCTTTTACACATTAGCACCTGGGGGGAGCAACCAATCAGGTTGCGCGATTTGCAGCCTGAATCCCACAATCCAAGCTCACTTTCCGAGCAACCTGACGGCTGCTTCCCTCACCCCGCCATCTTCCCCCCACCCTCACTTCCCTTCTCCTTCATTTTCTGTCCCTTCAACCTCCACTTACCGGATTCCTTCAGCGGCGGTGCTACCACTCTGTCTATCTTCTGGCCATCATGTAAATGGAAGAGGGTCTGCGCTTGGAGCCCTGTCTTCTAGCTGCATGGTGGCCATCTTGAGACAGTTTCTTGTATGAATGCATCCCATTAATTCATACAAAAACAAAGCTGTCAGATTACTGGATTGGCAACCCGGGGTGCGCATAGAAATACTACCCGATCCGGCGGACTGGATGGGGTGGTAATGGCACCAGGGCCCATCGGTAAGGCCCTCGCTGTGCTCAAGCCTGCACCTTGTGCCCCGGGCCATTACCACCCGATGGTTATTAATGCTAAAATAACATATCCTTTTAAGAACATTGTGTTATTTAATTGCCTTTCACCCCGATTTCCTTACATACAGTGCTGCACCTTTCTACCTATCAAATATTCTGTGTTCTTTTTACAGGGCGGGGTTTGTGTACTGTTTTTCTATTTAGTTATATTGCATATGGTGTATTGAATTAAAGTATTATATATATAGTTACAGAACTTTGATTGGACATTCCTTTATTTTGGAGTGTTGTACTATTGCTGTTTGGGTTGCTACTGATTCACTCCCACATCACTCTTAAGCCTTCCCTCGGCCCGCATTACCACAAAAGGTGAAGGAGGTATATCTCTTATGAGTGCCTGTTTGAATTTTATGATTGGTAACACTACTTTTTTCTTTACTCTCCACACCCCACAAACAATATCAGACTCACAAATGACATCCTGCCTTCCTACGTCTCAAAAGACAAAACCCATATCCGGCCGCCTGTCCCAACTGCCCCACAACACATGTCCCGCACTTGGCATCCCATTTATCTGCAGACACCGGACAGTGAGGGCAAATCATTTTCTGAGAATCACACCCTTCAGTTAAGTGGTGAAGCCAGGAGTGACCACTAGACCACACTTGCTCTATGTCACATTCAATTCGGGAGATGCTAGTACAGTCCTGTTTTTTTTGTTTGCATTTTGGGACTTGAAGTCCTGGATTTGTAATCGGAAAATCTAGAACTACACAATCACAAAGTAAAAACTGGCACTGGACTCGCCTCACCGAATGGAATGCAGTATATTGGCAAGTATGCAAATATGACTTAATGTATGGTCTCTAGGAGGCAACACAATACTCTATTTAATAGAGTGATGACTTGAAAAGTATACAAATCACTATAAACAAGCATACATACATATAAATCCATACATTATGCAAAACATGTGCGGCTATAGCACGTATTGTGCCCATCTTCAAATGAACACGAGAGCTATCAGATGGCAAAGAAATGGCAACTCTGCTTTCCAGACTGACAGGCACAACACAAAATAAAACTGCATTAAACTCGCATGAAGTCCTTGTGTTAAAGAGGTATGCAACATTTTAAGAAAGCTCTTTTCCTGTGGCGTCATGGGGGAGAGGAGAGGCTGATGCCAGACTGGAGCTGTGGTAGGGATGGAGGATTCCTGGTACACATGCGCATTAGAGCTGAGCTGCTGAGGGTGGGACTTTCAGGTACACATGACTGCACACTGGAAGACAATGATCACTTCCTACATGTCTGCTCCCAATGAGCTTTTCCCATGCATCGGGGCTGTTTTCAATAAGAGGTGCTAAACCTTATTAGCGAGGCCCTGCCGGGCCACCCTTGCCATGGACAATCTTCACCATATCGAAGCAAGGGCAGGGGGGATGGAGGGAGCGCGGTAGGAGGAATCTCTGCTGGGAGCAGGACAGCAGGGCAGGCAGATGCTTCCCACCAACCACACCAGCACAGGCAGGTTTATTTTCGGGGACAAGCAGGCAGGGATTGGTTCTGTATTCAGAATTACCAAGAAACCTCCTGATTATTACCTAAGCCTACCCATTGTGGGGCAGAGATGCTGCTCCTTAGGGTGTAAGGGTGGGGCCTCAAGAACTGTGACGAGGAAGAGTTGGGTTGGGTGTTCTTACAAAGTGAGGAATATAAGTCTGTAAGGATGTATGGTCGTGGGCACAGCCATCCCAACCCTGAGACCTGCACCCCCTTCATCTCTTTGAACATTTCAGTGAGGGTCACAATTTTACAGTGGTGAAGCATTATCTCAGGAAACAGCCCTCGGACACCAACAGAGGGACAGATTCCGCCATTTTCCCCTCGCATACAAGTCCTGGGGCTGCCCGAATGAGAATACATGGCTCCTATTTACAAGCACTTTAATGGTAGGCTGAGTGAAGTGAACATTGAAATGAGTACCAAGCCCAGTGTGCATTATGAACTTTGGGATTCAAGCCTACACCCCTTTTTATCACAGAAATGCTTGTAAAATATAAAGATCTGTGGTCGTTCTTATGTTCCCAAAAGGCTCTTTGACTTTATCATCAAATTGTTTTATTCTGCGTAAGCCATAATACCAATAAACAAACACATGCAAATGGTACATTACTGCAATTGAATAACCATTCATCAGTAATAAAAAGACGCAGTACATAACATATAATCATTACATCACATCCCTATACATCAGTGCAGCAGTCATTAAGCAATTTAAAACAAAACACCCACAGAGATCCCAAAACGGAATCAAATCAATAAAACTTAATTAATTTTGCTCGCAACCAGATCAAACATATAAACTACCAAGTTTACCTTACAGATCAATTAGGATATGCTCTATTGCAATACCGGAACTTCGCAACCAAGCACAGTGCAAACAAGTTGAAACCAAATTCACCACCTGCGGATCCGGTGTACTTCTACAGCAAACTAGAGCATCAGAAATGGATGTAATACCTCTTGCCCTAAGGATAGACTTCAGATACTGTGATCTTTAAATTTCAATTTGGGGCAAAAAAACATAAAATGAGGTATTGTTTCTTCACTCGTTGCACACATGTAACAAGTGCTAAGGTTGTTTGCCCTCCAAGTCTGGAGCCCCAGGGAAGGCTGCATGTGGTGTCCCCCATCCATTTGGGGTGGGGGGAGGGCCACCACAAAACGTTGGATAGGCCCCCCAATGGGTGGGGCAGTAGGTTTTGGGCACGCTGGGGGCAGATTGGCACACTAATGTGCCCATCTGCGCCAAGGGAAGTTGGGTAAACAAAGAAAAAAATTGAAAATGGTAGACAACATTTTAGGGGGGGCTGTGGGGCACCCTAAACCGGCTGCAAATTTTGTAGTTGGTAGGAGCCACAGGGAGGGCTGCATGAGGTGCCCCCCATCCATTAATCTAATGTAATCAGGCAATTGTGTACGGTTTCTTCTTACCCTAAGGAATTGACCCACTGGTAAATTTGACTTCAGACTTAGAGGATGAAAACTTTGGTATTGTAGTAGTGTGTTTTTATCAGTTGGTTTTTTTAAATATGGCAAGGAACTGAAGATGAAACTAAAAGAAAGAGGCTATGCAAAAAAGACTATTCAAACGGCCTATAAAAAGGCTAAAAACATCAACAGAGACCTTTGTCCTAACCCCAGAAGAGAAGTAATCTTGATAAAATAACGTGTGTTAGTACCTTCAGTCCAATTCGTTTTGGACTGAGAAAAACTATCTTAAAGAATTGGCACATTATCAGTACACCCGATTTCAAACCATTACCTCCGAGATTCACTTTCAAAAGGTCAAGATATTTGAAAGACAGTTTAGTACACACATATCCTAAACTTGACAGAACTGAATCACCACAAACCACTCTGTGGAATCTTCCACCTTTAGTTGGCCACTTTAAATGCAGTACATTTTCAGTGTGTCCATTGACACAAAATATTAAGAACATTGATCTGAAAGGGAAAGTTTGGCAGCTAACTGAATTTACTAATTGCCTCACCCCCTGCGTTATATATGGTATTAAGTGCCCCTGTGGAATCTGTACATTGGGAAGACAAAGAGGCCTATTAGGCAAAGAATATGGGAACCTCGTTCTTGCATTAAAAATCAAATTGAAAAGAAACCTTTGGTAGTCCACTACATAAGTGCACAACATAAACCAAATCAGTTTATTATACAAATCATTAGAAATCCCACCTCTTTTTGAAAAAATGTGAGTAAAAATGAACTTTCAATCTAAATACGGTCAAAGAAGGGTTACATTCTTTGGTTGAGTTGGGACTATTCTTGTAAAACACTGAAATAACCAATGTAAACTAAATTTCTGTCTTGGATGTTATAAAATATATTGAAATATACTGAAAAATGTTTCTGCATTTGACAACATATGTCTAAAGAAGGTGCAAAGTGATTTTGTCAACAAAACATAAGAACACTCGGTAATGACTAATTCTACCCCGCTTTTTTTGTACAAAGAGAATACAAATAACGGTTCAGATCTATAACACATATTGGTTTATGTGACTGAACCTGTAAGCACAACGATACTCTTTCAAAATGGCTGACATTGGGCCGATTAAATGAGCAGTGAGACTTCATCTTAGGCACGATCACGTGACCGTGTCGCAATCTTGTGATGCTGTAACACACTGCCTTGTTTTAATGAATGGACTCACGTAGACACAGTGATAGCGAGTTCCAATAGCAGTATTGACGCGAGAGAAAAAGACACAAGCTCAAGTAAGTATCTGATGGATGTGTTTATCTTTTGAAGGATGTAGTTTAGTTATAAACTACGATGTCACGGCTTAGGCAAATAAATGAGAGAATTTACAAGATGTAGATGCGGCAGCCATTGGTACAACCGCTGATGGGAACTGGTTAATGCTAGGCGGCTTATGCTAAGGGACAGAATACATTGTTCAATGACAAACAGGGCTACGGTGTTACGATGTTGGAACCGTGGTGCTCACGTTTCTGCTGCCACACAGGGGAATACTCAAATCTATATAAACCACTGTGATAGAGATATCCCGCTAACATTTTGATACAATGAAAATGATCATATGTTTTTTTGTAAACAGTGTAAAAAAGTGTTGAGATAAAGAACTCACTTTTAAAAGAACTTCCCGAATGATGTACAATTACAAATGGTGAACAATTGGAAAATGAGAAGACCTTACAATAAGGTTTGCAATGTTTTGTGTCTCACAGGAAAAAACTTTGGAAAATATCCAATCCCTGTTCACACAATCTGGAAATAAATATCGATCTGGATTTATTTTGAAATTAATTTGGAAGAAAGAGAAAGACAGGTTAGTAAAACTAGCTGTGTACATATATATATTTTTTAAAATAAAAATGTTTAAGAATAAGAGATAAAACATCACATTTTATTATAAATAATCTATAGATGGGGAAATAAGAAAACCCATACCGCTATTCGGAAAAGAGAAGATCCGATACAATAGGAAGGCATGCTCCTGTTTAATAAATAATTGAAATTCTGATCTGACCCTTGTATCTGGAAGCTACAGGTGGGCTGACACCACAATGGTTTTTAACCAATAAGACATGGTAGTTTTGTTGTTCAAAAATATTTTAATACGCAACTGTTTGTTTTTTATTTGCAGTTAATGTGAGACGACAGTTTGAAAACCAAATTAATCCCTGTCCTGAAGATGGCCAAAAAAACAACAAACAATGATGCCAGCGATGGCATCTAAACTATTTTTTGAAAAAGGCCGAACAATTTGACCATATGTAGACACATCTGGAAAGTTTATACTGGAACAAATATATAAACTAGAAAAATATCTGTTGATGAAGAACAGTTGTACCTGTCACATACTAACCTCAACCTTGAGCACTTGCTGCTTACACAAAATGAAAATTGAAATGCCAAAACTATTGTAGGCTTTTCATCTGTGTTCTTAACATTTTGTTTTAGATTTATGATTTAAATAAAATTTAGTATTGGGTATTACTACTATCATGCCTGTTATGTCATTTTCTGTGATCCACAAGAAATAGACGTATGTTAGTTAGACATGACTGGAGCCGCCAGACAACCCTCCTGTGTCGCACCACACCAATTCTCACCCCCTCCCCAGAGCAATTTGTAATTAGCGAAATAACATTTGTGGTAACCACTGGGGCTTTATTATTCTGCCATTGGTCAGCACTGTTGCGACTGAGACACGAGACACCCTGCCTCGGGTGAGAAGGGAGTCAGTCATATGGTACATTCTGAATATTGACCTGCACATTGTTTATAGTTGATACTCTGAGGGCCGGCCACCTTCCAGGGACACAAAACGTAGCGCTTGATTGGTTCTTCCAGAAACCCACTCCGCTCAGCTCAAGTTCACATAACCACCTGCCAATCGGCATTCGTAGCCTGTGAATGGATTGCTGGCTCCGGTCCACCTCTCTTCCACCCCGAGTGCCCATTGGATTGGCTTGCTGCCCTGTGTTCACATTGCCCAGTGAGGTTGCAGCTGGCTCAGTCTGCCAGTGATGAGCTGCCTGAGCTCTGCTCCCCCGCCCCTCTGGCCTGCGTAAGGTTGGTCATGTGCTTGGAGCAGGATTTCCCTTACATGGGGATTTTCCCTGTTAAATGTGTTCTATTTAGGATAGGCCATCTCTATCGAGTACTAATTATACATGGGCACTTTGGGGTGTTCATGTACGTATGACATCCTCACTCATGCAATTCCCCACGTGGTCTCTTCCCACACTATGATTGTGTTATGGTTTTCCCCACTACTCTTTTAGGGTGCCCTATTCCCCCCTTGCTCACTCCCACAGGTTGTAGGTTCGACCCCCTACATAGCAGTGGTTCAGCACCTTCAATACAGTTTGATGGGACAGAATTGCCAGGGTGCAATGCATGGAGTAAATCTCAGTTTGCTTTTGGACTGACCAATGCGAAGAGACTCCTACTAAACATCTAAATTCATTGTGTTTTGATCTTCATTTATGGCTGGAAATGCATCTCATAGTCTGGCTCTCCGAGGATGTTTCAGCATGATGTGCAGAGTACCATAGCAATCCCATTAGCTTTCATGGACTCAAAATCTCAACAAGGAATTGCCAGTCAGGAGTGATTTCTATTAGGAATAAGTCTTGTGAAAAACATTAAGAAAATACTTTTTGAAAATGTATGGACTTAAACAAAGAATGTTAATTACTCATGCTGCATAACAGGGTTTCAAGCATTATTGTGATTATCTACTCACAAGAATGAAATCAGTACTCTGACTTGAATTGTATTTGTATTTTATTAGAGTTTTGTATAGCGCTTTAAAACAAAGTGCTGTACTTGAGATCAAAAAAACAGTATAATAAATGAAATTAGCACAACATGATGGCAGATCTAACCAGAATGAAGTAGATAAGACCTCAAGGAGTCACGAAATGCAGAATAAACAGAGCTAGAACGAAGGGAAAGAGGAAGAGCATTCCAGTGAAAAGGGTCAAGTAGGGAAAATGAACGAAAACGCGACTGAGCACAGGGAGGACTAGGGACAGCAAGAAGAAATTGGGAACAAGAACAAAGTGAGCACGAAGGGGTATATAATGACACTAAAGAAGAAAGGCAATCAAAAACCAGACCATAAAGAGATTAAATGATAAGACACAAAACGTTTAATTTGATAAGAAGCAGGAATGAAAGCCAGCCGAGAGACATAAGAGAAGAAGAAATAGAATCACAGGGGCCCAGAAGATAGAGTAGCCAAATAGAAACGTTGGATGGTGACACAGGAATGCTATTTTTCCCAACAATCCTTCTTTTTCCAAATTGCTTTGCACCGCTAAATGCCCATGCTAAATACTTTCTGCGGACTGAAACATATTGATTGAGTTTTGCATTTAGGATGTATAGACAGTCTGATCACTTCTTGACATGTGCATTTTGTATTCAATTCACACTCAATGACATATGAACATCATCTATGGATATTATCACACATTGTTATGGAAGTTAGCCACCACCATAATGATGCATTATTGAGCCACACCCCCTTTGTTAGTTGTCTTTAAAATCAGCATTGTAAGTTGCACTGCATATGCTTGTATGTTTCAATGCCCTACATGATTATGTGACTATATGAAAAAAAGTATCTAACATTTATCCAATGCTATCATGCTTCGAGTATGACCACTGAGTTTCCAAATGATATCATAGACCTCATATCACCAGTCTCTATCTCAAACAGTATCTTTTCCGGAGTCTTTAATTTTCCTAGCGGGTCAGCCACAAATTCTGCCGGTCTAGAGCTTTAGGACGACTTCATCAGCATCATGAATGTAAAACAGCACACCACTGGCCCTACCCACCTCTAGTGAATGACATTAGGCTTGACACTATGCTCATCGCTGCTTGTTAAGTGTCAGGCATCCAATGAACTAGATTGATCGCATCATGTCACCCCTCGAGTCCAGCTCACTTGCTTGATACTCAGCAATAAAGGACAACATCCATTCAATTCTCCTTCCAATAGAAGCACTGGAGCTCAGTCTATTTTCCCTGCCAACCACCAGTGGCCCAACATCCAATAGAGAATCTCTCCTCCCTGGCTTCGACCAGAACATAGACTCCCTCCTTGATACTGAGAATGCCACCCAAACCTTTATTGAATTTCCCCTCTGCCATCAGTAACTTTCCTACTGCGCCACACTGAAAACTTTTTCCAATCACAGGGTTTCAGGCCCTGCTAAAGTGCTTGTGAAATATCCAGGTTTTATACATTCCTATGTATGTACATTGGCGCATTGCCGCAAACTATTCACTACGTAGCCAGCCTCAAGATCACTTTTCTACTTGCTTTACTGCTTCTGTACAAGTGTAAATTGATTTGTATTTTCTTCATCGTTTCTGTAGCATGAGCATCTTCATCTAGAGCCCGAAGTGTTGCTCATCTTCGACACCTCCTCTTGATATGATATGATGTGGCATTTATAACGTGCCTATACACAAGTGTTTCAAGGCGCGAAAGATCTTCAGATCTTATGGAAAATTTATGTTCTTTTACTTCGTGCATCTTTATCTGGGTGCGGCAGCTTTGCATTGCATGACGTCACCAGTCTTCTCTTTCATTCATTTTCTCACTTCTTCCGGGACTTTGTCCAAAAGCCATTACTTCTTTGTGAATAAATATAGGGTTTTCTCAATGGATTCTCTGCGGTATTGGCATCCTCCCTGGTACTGCACGTGTCTCAATTTCTGGCTACCAACATAAAGGCAGCATCGGGGCAGAGCTTTTGGTGGGGGTACTTTGCTCCTTCTCTACACTCCCCATCTGGGCAATTCATCAACCACTCCCTCATCAGGCTTCACATCAAGACATCCTCGTCTGAACAAATGCTTCTTTGGGACCCATATCTTTATGACTCCTTTCAGGCCTCCTGCTGATTTCATATGCTCATCAACACTTCAAGTCAAAAGCATGCATGCAATAGATCCATCTCCCAACATACGTCTTGTGGTTCTTTGGGTACAGGAATTTTGTTCCCTCAGGTGCATGAATGCTGGCCTTTATATACTCTCTCATTTCTTCATCTGTCAGCTCTTTAGGTTCAAATCCTCATTCAACATCAATCACGATCTTCATTCCTAGTACCTTGTTTGCAGTCTTCTTGCATTGTTTGATTATTATTCTGATCACACAGAATCCAAACATGATCATCACCAACAGGGCTCCACGTGGCTTGAAGATGTTAGCCATCCATTGTGGTACTCATGGGAAGATTGATGCAAACCAACTGTCAACAGCAATGTCTTCTACCTCGTCCTCCATCTTGACGTGTAGGTTTGTCAGCAACGGTATGGCCTCTGTCAAGTTGTCATTCTCATCGTCATGAGAAGGTATGGATGTGCAACATGATTCTCCAATGTTTGCACAAACTCCTCCATCCATAGCTGTGAACATGTCCAGGACATACCTGTTCTGAAGAGCCATCAGTCTTATGGCTCTCGGCTCCTCCTTGATAGCATTGAATCCCTTTATGGTGGTGTTGATCGTCTGAAGAATCTGCCAGCTGGTTATTTGTAACCATTTGGTGTTTGCTGCCATCTGAATCCTGGCCACAAAGATTGTTGTGAATATTGATGAAGTCTGACCGAACAATCTGTGCTATATGGGATGGCATCAAAAGCTTCTATTGACTTAGCTGAGAAATAGTTGTCCCGCTTCATTAGATTCAGGAGCTCAGCAGATCTCTTCTTCCTCAGGTGAGCATCCACTTTTGGAAATTCACCAATGTTCAGATCATTCTTCGGGATCACCAACGCTGGAATATGGACAATCACTGTAGAACATAGTCCTCCCCAGTCTCTAGGCAGCCTCATATAAGCTCTAGATCCACAGGCTCAATAGTGATCCATTATCACTGCTGTCCCGTCCTTCATTCCTGGTGCATTAAAGATTCGTCCACATTGCTGATTCTCTCTAACTTTTCTTGTGCCATTGTTTCTGAAGCATAGTTATGAACTAGCCAAAGGCACTGCAATGGACCTCCTTTATCTTCGACCACCGTCAGAGGTTTTGCAAGCCTTGGCCATAGAGGTTTGCACAATCGTTCCACATTTTCTCCAGCTGCTTTGTGCAATCCCTTTATTGCATATGCCTTGCATATGGCGACACCTTCTTCCCATCCATCTGGAGAAAGCACAGTTCTGGCCTCTTTCTTTGCAGTTTCAAACCTCTTTTTTAGTTTTTCCTTGACAATCAAGTCTTCTGTTTATGTCCCATCTAATTCCTCCTCCCTTCATGCTAGGCTGTTCATATTTTATCACATGATTTCTGGTGTTTGCTCTCGCTCTTGTCTTTATATCTTGCACATAGTCATTTTCATCTGGAGCTGACCATTCTGTTACCCATATCAAAGATGCTGTTCGGCCCTGGAAGTGACCTTTTGTAAGGCAGAGTGCAAGGTGATGGCTATGAATGTCTTAGATGTTCCCATAGCATATGGCAGGAGTGCACATTCATAGCAATCCTCCTCAGAAGTGCTTTTTCCCACCTCTTTCATGTGCTGATATCACACAATGTTCCCCAAATGTTCTGTACTGTGTCAATAATCATTCAATTCATAATCACCCTCCCTAGTGCTTCTCTTAGGTCTCTTTCTTCGTCTCTCTCAGAATCTGTATCTGGCGTTCAGTAAGGATATCTATAAGAGTCCTTCCTGCATAAGGATTTCTAGGGACAATTGTTACAGAATCAGGTGCCTCCACATAAGCTACAGGAGTAGGGACAATGACATAAGGCGTTGGCTGTCTCACAATGCCTAGTTCTGCCAAGGTGACTGGAGTGGGAAGGATCAAAGGGACCACTGCTTTCTTGGGACCAATGAAATACACAGTGTGAATCAGCAGAATCAGAAAAACTTGTTTTATTCAGGCAAAGTGGACAGATGCTCTGGTAGTTGTCGAATCTGTTCTAGGATTTCCACAAGTAACTGGCTGATTGCTGGACGGTTTATAGGATCTTGCATAAACACAAAAGTGTTGGTGTCTCGCCAAACAAGGTAGGGATGAACTTGAAGCAAATAGTAAAAGATCACAGCAAGTAGTTTGTGGGCATTGTGGTTAGACAGGACCATCTGTATCTCCAGTAAGATGTGCAGGTAATAGTCTGATCTGTGTCATTATTGCTACCAATAAGCGTCTAATAGTCGGGCCATTCTTAGGACATTCCTGGACAAAAGCACGTATGTCAGTGCTCCTAACAACAACAGCAAGGTAAGCTCTGAGTATAAATATGAAGACAGCAAGAAGTAATCTGTGTATATTAACGTCGGATAGCCCCATAAGCACCACCAAAAAGAAATTCAGTGAGAAATGAGCCAGGGAAATGAGCCAGGGAACTGTTCCCTCTTCCATTCGTCAAACACAAAGTCCAAATCTGCCATGCTTTGTTTTCCGCACTCCACAGTCCAATGTCAGCAAAGCTCATGTGGCTCAAGAACAGTAGGTTTTTCACTCCTTGCTTAGCAGCTTCAAAGAGTTTCTCAGGGGAGCCACAGTCCAAATGCACACGTGTATCTGTTACTACTGGACAGTCTATGCATCCTTCTTCCTTGTCATTGATCAAGTCTGCATGTGCTGAACTTCTTCTCCTTCACTTGCTTCAGAATGGGTTGGGGTGCTGTGGCCTCTCCAGCATAGACTTTCACGTCACCTTAGTGTATCCAAGCTCATCTTCCTAAGACTTTGACTGCTGATGGAGTAATGTCCTGCACCACGAAAGGGACACTAAATCTGGGCTTGTGCCACTTTCATGTAAAGTTTCTGATTAACACTTGATCTCTAGCAAATATTTTTGGTAAACATAGTTCTTTAGATCCGTTTGCTGTATGGTCCTCATCTGTCTTCTAAGACCGACACCCCGTCTGCTTCACTTGATCTGAAATGACATAGATACTAGCCGTCATACATGTTAAGTACGCACGTAGCTCATCTCCTAGCAATTCTGCAGTTGTCTGAGCATCACTCCTAGTCCTCGATGGAGGAGTAGGAGGAGTTCTCATTCGCCTCCCTGTAATTATTTTGTGGGGTTTGAGGGGGTGGTCAGAGCCGGGCTGATGTCTTAATGCATATAATGCAAGGGGCAGGCAATGAAGCCACCCTTTCTTTAGTGTCAGTTTTAATTTAGCTATTCACTCTTTGATCAGACCGTTGAGTCTCACACATATTCTGTTCACTTGCGGGTGATAAGCAGAAGAGAACTTGTGTTTTAATATCAAGCAATAAGCTAATTTGCTCCAATACCACATTCACAAAATGGGGTCCATTATCTGATCTCAATGCCTTACATACCCCCATCTAGGAAATACTTCTCGGACTAAAAACTTCACAGCACAAGTGGCTTCAGGGTGTGCATGGAGCGGCCTCGATCCACCTAGAGAAGGGGCACACCACTACTTTCACATACCTGTATCCATTACAGATCTGCAGCATATCAACATAGTCGATATGTAAATGCTGAAAAGGACCATTTGGTTGAAGAATTACTCCTCTGACTGTTCGCAGCATGTGCCCAGCAGTAAACCTTTGACATTCGATGCAATTTGCTACATAAAAAGCAACGTGTTCTAACAGGTTCGGTACAAACCAGTCCTCCGCAATTGTTGTGCACCGGGTAGCGTAGCTGTTCTAACTCCACTCTTAATAAGGCTACAGGCATCACCGGTTTACCAGTGCTGTCTTGTCACCACAGTACCTCGGTAGGGGATAGAGAACGCCCCCTCACATCCACAGGTTCTTCTCTTCCTGTGGGGCTTCACCCTGAACTTCCATGAGCTGGGTTTTTTAATAAGTGATTAAAGCTTTCATTCACAATCATCATCACAACCATTTCCTCTTTCACATCAGGCATGTCAAAACTCATTATGTCAGGTGAATATGCAACTCTTTTTGCCTCTTCGTCCGCAGCTTGGTTTCCGCATGAAATAAAGTCTGTTCTCTTAGTGTGTGCTGCACACTGAACTATTGTGATGGCTGCTGGTAGTTGTAGTGCTTTAGTGTAGTGCTTTAAAAAGCCTGTCCAAAAAGGCGGCGTGTTGCACCAGAGTGCAGTCTGCGCGGAGGTAGCCCCACCTTTTCCAACTTGCTAACCCTGCGTGCACGGTTAATGTCACACAGGCGGAGTCACTGTACACTGTTACTTCCTGGTCTACGTGTTTCTCGAGCGTGACAATTGGCGCCACTAATTCTGCAGCCTGTGATGAGAAGTGAGACGGTAGTCGTGCACTTGACATTACTTCAAATTCCCCAATAGCCCTGTGCTTTACCACAGCGGCACCTGAATGCCTTTCTCCATTTGATTGATCTTTGAAGAACCATCAATAAAGAGAATCCCCCCTGCTGCTGGAGAATTTTCTTTCACTCTCGGGATCTCGTCATATTATTCCTCATAATTTGAGCAATCATGCCCTTGTTCATCCTCTGCCAGTGGTTCAGCTACAAATGTGACAGGGTTCACCATTTTACACCTGACTATTTTGATCGCTGGATTCGATAAAACTACCTCATAAGCAGAATCTCTTTGAGACGTCAGTGTACCCTTGGGTTTCTCCAAAACAGCAAAAAGAGCATGCTCAACAAATAACGTCATAGAACACCCCATGGTGTTACTATGGTGGCCGATTTCTCAATAGCGAACGCGGCTGCTGCCAACGATTGTTCACAAGGGAAGTGAACCCTCATTACAAGGTCCAAAATTCCACTGTAATATGCCAAAGGCTTGTACCCCAATGTAGTTCTCTGCGTGAGTACTGCCGTCATGATTGTTGCATTCGTATGCGAGAATAAAAAGAACTCCTCAGAATAATTGGGAATCCCTAAAACTGGAACTGTGCAAATTGCCTTTTTTAATTCATCAAACCCCTCCTCCATTCAATTTTTTCCTGATTCACCTGTGCCTTTTTCAAAGCCTGCAACAATGGCCTTGTGTATGAATTATAATCAAATACCCATGCTCTGACATAATTGCACAGTCCTAAAAACTGTTGCATTTGCTTTATCGTGTGCAGTTTTGAGGTTTACAAAATTGCCTCCACCCTTTCAGGTGTAACTTTCTTTCCTTCATGTGAGATTAACTGTCCTATGTACAACACCTCTTCTTGGCCATACTTATTTTTCGTTGTCCACCTTATATCCCTTCTCTGTTAGAATAATCATTAGCTGAATCGAGTCATGTCTGCACTTTTCTATTGATGTGCTGCAGACCAAAATATCATCTACGTATTGCACCACGACAGTTGGCAAATCAATATTGCTTAGGTCCATCTGCAGGACCCTATTGAAAATTGATGGTGACTCACAGTACCCCTGAGGTAATCTTGTGCTTTTCAAGGTAGGTAAATGATGTCAGATCTTGATTGTCCTTATGCAACAGGATTGAGAAAAATGCATTTTTCAAGTCAATCACCGTGAAATATCACGCTTCAACTGGGATACTACATAGGATCGTCGGCGGATTAGGAACTAGAGGAAATTCGGCCTCTACAATCGGATTCATCGGCCTCATATCCTGAATTAAATGCCCCCCTTTTGATTTTTTTATAGGGTACACTGCGGTATTGCATGGTGACTCTGATGTCACTAGGATGCCTTGATCCATCATGGCGGATATAATCTTGAAAATACCTTCATCTGCCTCTCGAGATAAGCTTGCTCCTGGTTTCAGCTTAATCTTAACTTCTCCCACCGCCTTCAACAGGCCTACGTCATAGAGGCCTGTAGTCTATAAAGAAATTGGCACTTTTTCCATATCTTTATTAAAAAATGCGGGACGCTGCCACACTATCAACATTTTCTGTGGGACCTGCCGTCTTTCTGTCCTGATCCAATATGTAATGCTCATTTCGAACACTAATTCGTCATCTGACGGGTCATCTCTAAACATATCCTTGTCAGTAATGTCAGTCAATCTGTGACCTTCCCCAATAGCAATCACTGTTCTCCATGGCCTGCCGCATCATCAAATCCTTCGAGCATGGCCAACTTCCCTCGCACTATACCTGCCTGTAACTCTAAAGGAAAAATCTGTCCCCCCTCTATGTCCATGGGAATCTGTGGCATAAACAGGAATTCACCAGGTATTCTCATAACCTTGGCCACTAAACGGGGCAGCCATGTTAACAAAATGCGTACTCCATAGTGAAAGACTTCTGGTTCTAACACCATCCCTCCCATGGCTATTTGCCCTGTAAATGCCATGATAAATTCGCCCACGTTTAAATAATGTATATCTGGCGTTGAAGTCACTATGCCTTCATCGGTGAAGGAAATCGTCATGTTTAGCTTCGTCATCAAATCTCGACCCAGTATATTAATTGGCTTCTGTCTTGAATACAATAATGGGACAGACATATCACATTCTCCTATAGAGACTGGACATTTCTCAGTAAAAGGAACTCTACTTTTACCTCCAGAGAATCCCTGAGCCTTTATGGCATTTCCAGATAACGAAAACGTTCCCTCTCATGTACATGAGCGAGTTGCCCCTGCATTTACTAAAAAAGAAAAGGATTTGCCTTCTATGGCAAACGTCAACCCTTGGTTCCCCGTGATGATTGTGCATGACCGATAGTACTGAAAACATCAAGTCACACTGTGAGCTGTCCTATTGTGGGTACATACTTATTCCCATACCTGTGAAAGGATTCCCTCCCATGACAGTGACACCCCCTACTCTAGGAGTCAATAACCGTCCTGTGTTTGTGCTCTGCTGTAGTTATTTATTTTTTGCACTTATTTAATTTACAGCACACATAACCCATAGGTATCAAGGCACTAGTTTCATTTATAACGCGCTTGTGATTTTCTTCTTTCTTTTTTTTCTTCTTCATGCGCGTGTCCAGGATTCAAACCTGTGTTTGCTCAGCATGGTCTTGCTTCCAAGACCGGCACATTGCCACAGAGCTATCCTCCCATCCCGGGATGGGTGCGAGCTGTGACTGCCCTTGCGGCAGATTCAATGGCGTTTGCTGTGGTTGCAAAGCCTGCTGCGTTTGCGGTGCCTGTGTTTGATAGATTGTCTGGTCTTGGGCGCACCTGTCCCTACTTTGAGGGCTATATGCTAGTGGATAAGCTGCCCCCCTTCTTGAGAACTGCCCATTGTGCACGTACCCTTGCCTCCCACATGTTCGTGCAATATGCCCTGTCATTCCACATGTCCGACATACAGGAGGGAATCTCCTAACTTGCCCTCCCTGCATGCCTTGATTATCATTCTGTGCATTCTGAAAACCACCTTGGTTACTTTGAAAGTTTCCCTGATTATTCTGAAAGCCTCCCCTTCCACTGAGGCCTCCCCTGCCTCTCGGCGTAAATGCATTCCCTCCGTGATCCAACTGCTGTTGGTTATTCACCTGCGGCATACCTGCTGCCTGTTGTAATCCTGGCCTTTCTCAAGCATATTTTGACTGCTTTTTCTGTACTAACTTAGCTTCCTCTAGCTTCCTAGCTTCCTCTCTCTTTCGATTTTTCTCTTGCAACAATTGGCAATGGTGCAAAATGGTAAGCTTTATTTCTTGACACGGTTTTGCCTCCATACCCACCATCTTCTTGAGCTGTCTTTGCACCTGGTCTGGCAACCCCTGGCATAGTATATGATAGAATACAGGTATAGATTTTCCCCACGGCTCGCGAGTTTCCATAGACCTCTGCTCTTGAAAATTCTGAATGTAAGCAAGCAGATCTTTCCCTTCCTGCATCTTATGTGCCATTATAGCGCCCATGTATGACGTATCAGGATATTGTACTCTAAGTGCTTTCCAGACTGCTGCTCTACAATTATTAAACAGCACTCCGTCATGCACTGTGTTGTGTGCTGCGACACTTGCGTATCCTGCTCTTGTCCAAATGTCATCAGCCCTCTCTCCAAGTATAGCTGCTAGAAGACCCTTGATGTCCCCTATAGCTAGCATGTTTCCTCCTGTCATTTTCTCTAATTCATAGATCCATTTTCTGGCACCCAAAGTCAAACTCTGGAGCTTACACCTTAGTTTATCCTTGTCCATCTGGCACCACAAATATACTGTGGGCTGGGCCCTCCTTTCTCTGATACGGGGAATTGCGAAATCCCAAAATCGCAATCATCTCCCATCGTCTGCCTATCCATAGTAGGGACAATGGTTCCTGATCGCCGTGTTCCTGGTAGTGACCTCAGCCTGTTCACATAGGGTGGCGAGTCCCCCAATCACTAAAAGGTCACCTTTAAGGTCGATCTGGCCGCGCCATAAGCTCTGGCATCCTCGGTTCAGGTAGGTCCAAATCTGACCACCTCACTTTCTTGTCTATCTGAAAACACCCCCCAGGTGTCCTCCCATGCCACTACTGGATTTGGTTCCATTAGCTCTCTTTCAATGCGATCTATGTTGCATGTCCTCTGCCTTCTCTTTCATTCCATTTCCTCATCAAATTCTCTTTGTTTCTTCGCTTCCACCCTAACTCTTTCCTCTTCCTGTCTTTTCACTTCCTTTCTTTCATTTGCCCTACGCACCTCGTCATCTCTGCGTCTTTGCATTCTATTATCTCTTTATTTCTGTTCTTCCTCTTCTTCTCTTCTCTTTTCTAGCCTGTGTTGTTCTACGATTGCTCTCTGCCTGTTGTCATATTTTCTTTGCTCTTCTGCTCTTTAATCCTTCCTTAACTGCTCTTCCTGATACATTTTTTCTCGTCTCAGTCTACTCTTCTTTTTAGCTTTGTCTTCTTTCAATCATTTCTCTCGTTCCCTGTCTTTTTTTTATCTTGCTCGTCTTGATCTTCCCCTTGCTGTACTTCCTCCATGCTCTTTCCATCAAGTTTGAGCAATATCTGACCGCTCATCCATTCATTCTGTAGAAGCGCTATCTCGTCAGCTTTGTCTTTTTCTCCTTTCCATCTTTTTATTTCTCCTTCTATATGTAAGGTCATTGACTTCTCTCTTTGTCTCGTAAGACTTTAGAGATCACATCCCTTTTCTGGAGTTTTTTTCTGGACTCTCGTCACTACTATACACAGGTGGCTCATGCGTAGAATTACTGTTTCATGCCGCTGCTTTGAGTTCCCTTAATGGATACACTCCTTCTTTCATACTTTCGCCATTTACTTCAGGCGGGTAGGGGGAGCAGAAGGATCAACACCCCCCTCTTCACTGGTTAAGCATCCAGTCTTCAGGAGGGCAGGAGGGGGGTCTTCCCTTTCCTCCTGGTACATTTTCCAAAGCTCTAAGATAACCTTTTGTCTAACTTTTTCCCCCGTGTACGCTGCGTGCAGATATGTGGTTATGTGCTGTAAGGTATCCAGTTAATATGTCAAACATTTTTTCGAATGACAAATATGTCAAACATTTTCCCAAAATGTTTTTTTTCGAATGTATTATTTTTTAATTTACATGTTTTTTGTTTGTTTTGCAAGTAAAAAAAAGGGTTAAAAAAGGGGGTTTGGTGGGACATGTTTTCGACATTATGGCATTCGAAAAAATGTCATTCGAAATACTCATTAGGAACCGTGTTGTAAAATTGCTTTTGACAGTGATCCCCCTTTTGGCCATGGCATGAACATTTTATCTGCCGTGCCCTTAACCTATTCTGGACTATACTGCTTAAGTTTGGGTGAATGTTTTGGCAGCTATTTGCACAGATGCATGAGCGGAGTAACATCTTCCATCATGACTAGTCACACTTGACTGTCAATACTAACCGTTATTTTACACAGAAAATACTTTTCAGAAAAATAATACAACATGAGCGTGCACCAATCGTCGCAGCTCCAAACCTCTATGTCTCACTTTACTTCAATCTACCTATTCAATCAATATCTTTATCAACTCAATAAATAAATAATTCACCCTCAGCCTTTTACCATAATCTATTAATTGTCGCTCCTCGACATTTCATCACTTGCTTAACACATACAACACATGCAATATACAAACAGACAGACTGGCCGGCCCCACATACATCCTTGCCAACGCTCCTCGTGGATATTCTTGCCCCTAATAATGACTCAGATCTGAGTGTAAGATATTTCCTTTAACAGATCTATCTGTTCGTAGCCTATGTATCCACTTGGATTTTGAAATATCTTCTCCTACACGTTCCTGAATGTAGTTTTCTGGGCTTATCTTGTGATACTCCTCGTCTCACAACCAAATACTTCTACTCAACGCTGTTCGTCATTAACTCAAATACCCAACCAACCCTCTGTTACTCTTTCCCCATTATCACTTTCCCCATTTGATACACAATTATTTTTGCCACCTCTCTCAATCTACTCACCATTCGTTTTTCAGCTCCTGACCCTTGGGATCATCTCCTCCTGACCGGCCACCTTAGCCTTCGGTCCGCTCAGCTGCCTGTAGAAACCGGGAGGGGAATTCTGTGAAAGAGAGACCCGTCTCACCTGCTTCATTTGACTTGCAAGATCTTGCAAGATCTTGATTTTGGCCGCCATCAACAAGAAGCCTTGTGGTCCTCCAGCTAAAGGGCGGAGGACATCCGATATTTCCAAGACCCTTAAAAGCCTACTGGGTCGATAGGTCTTGAGCCATCATCTCTCTGCTACCACGTGAACTGATAGACCTAGGACGATTTAAGACAAGGTAGCAATACTTAGAGATAGATGGGGATGCAGAATTTACTCAAACATCAATAATCAAACCGACTCAGGAAGTTGGCAACACTTGGTCTGTTTTATTTGCAATTATCTAAAACAGGGAGTTACAACGGACATCAACAGACGTTTGCTCGATTTCTCTCAGCGCATATTATTAAAAACACATCCCTTATAGTCAAAACTCGTCATCAGTGACGTCACACTACGTGGCAAACTACAAAAACCGACTTGGGGATGTTATAGGTTTACAGGGAACATCTAGTTATATGTTTCAAACTAATGGGGGAAGTGGTTGGGTCTCTACTGTCAGGTGGGCAACTAAAACGATCCCAAGTGCAAGTCATCATCCATGTCACTCTAAT
Organism: Ambystoma mexicanum; assembly: GCF_040938575.1. NCBI lineage: Eukaryota > Metazoa > Chordata > Amphibia > Caudata > Ambystomatidae > Ambystoma > Ambystoma mexicanum. Next base: position 728,896,289 of record NC_090925.1, read on the forward strand.
ACTCAACTCTTTATTGGTTACACACACTATAGGGCTCTTTGATACCTGGCCCTCTATCATTGGTTTGGCACCCTTGTACCTTTCTGGAATATTGCACACGCTAGCAGCATGCAGGCTACCACTCCAGGTGCAGAGAGGGTTGGCGTGATCATGCCTCCCCTCCCAATTATCCCAACATCTATCATCACTCTTGCAGTCTGACAGTCAATTAAGGCCTTTGAGCATGGCCTTGCAGAAGCTCTCTGTGCATGGGAATAAAAGGGAGCATCTTCTTGGTTTCGGTGTAGCTCGACCCTATGTCTATTTTGATCTAACCTTGTGACTGGAGGCCGCGTTTTTGAGCTCTTTTCCTCATTTCATTCTATTAAATGATGAACCTTTGCCGCCTTCCATGTTTTTCCATTTCACCTCAAACAGAAGTTTGTTTCTTTCTCACGTTCATTATGCTACTGGATGGACAACCATGCTCAGTGTGGACTCGACTGCTTGGTGCTGGACCAGCCAAGCCTTTGTTGAATTTCTCCTCTGCCATCAGTAATTTTCCAACTGTGCCACACTGAAAACATTTTCCATTCATGGTGTTTCAGGCCCTGCTAAAGTGCTTGTGAAATATCCAGGTTTTATACATTCCTATGCATATATATTGGCGCATCGTCCCAAACTATTCACTACGTAGCCAGCCTCAAGATCACTTAGTCTACTTGCGTTACTCAAGTGTAAACTGATTTGTATTTTCTTCATCGTTTCTGTAGCATGAGCATCTTCATCTCGTTCCCGAAATGTTGCTCATCTTCGACAGCTCCTCTTCAGATCTTATAGAACGTTTATGTTCTTTTACCTTGTGCATCTTTTTCTGGGTGCATCAGCTCTGCTTTGCATGACGTCACCAGTCTTCTCTTTCACTCATTTTCACACTTCCTCCGGGACTTTGTCCAAAAGTCCATTAATTCTTTGCAAATGCATATAGAGTTTTCTCAATGGATACCTTGTTTCCAGGATTCTCTGTGGTATGGGTATCCTCACTGGTACTGCACGTGTCTCAATTTCTGGCTCCCAACATGCAGGCAGCATAGTGGCAGAGCTTTAGGTGGGGGTACTTGGCTCCTACTCTACACCAGTATCAGAGAGAGAGTGGGTGTCCCTGCAATGCTGCAGGGGACTACATAACCCAGGTTCCCCAGGGTGACAATACATATACAAGGTAGACATGTTACATGTCGATCTGTTTCACTTTGTAAACTGCCTGACTTAGCTCATATGAACACTGTGTATAGCAATCAAAAAACTATATACCGAGATATTTTACATGCATTCTAAAAATGAATGTGACAAATTCTCGCTTTCACTGAACTACAACTGTTTTTTCTGCTGCTTAAAGAATGTATTGTTAACGTGTATATGAAACAGGAAAATATTATTTCTATTTTTCACACAGTGTTCGTAAATGCTCCTAAATCACCAGCTCAGTAGTGAAATTTAAAACGTTAGCACATAGAATCCAAAGATTATTGTGTCCATATAGCGCAATGTAAAAGGACTGATATTGTGGGTCTGGCTGGCTAATATCTTACAGAGAACTGCCTCTCCTGTTTAGCTGTGCCATACTGACCGTTGGTAGTACTCCACTCCCAGCAGCACCAGCAGTCCTGTTCGTCGCACCACTTGTGCATCATCTAGATGCGACCTCTAGCCTCTACACGCCTTCGTGAAGCACCTACGCAAATGCTTATTGGAAGCCTATTTGAAGACAGGAGCCCGGAGACGCTGCCTGTTTCAACCTAGAGGTACTCCCCTCCTAAACTTCTTTTCTCTGCCATTCTTCCCTGTTTTTACCTGTGACACCAACTGCAGCACTTGCATGCTCTGCCTTCCCCTTTGTCTAGGGAAATAAAAATGACCCTGCTTAAAGCACACCTCTCTTCCAAATCTCCTGCCTCGCCCGTTCCCCGACTTGCATTACTGGTAGCACGTCAATTCCATCCACAGTGGCATGCGTGCACCTAGATAAGACATCATGCACAAATCCCACTGACCCCCAATACCTCCACCTTGGGGTTATGAACGGCTATTCCGCTAACACACGTGCCACAGACATTGTCCCGCACATTACCGAGAATAACATTGATGTGTGCGTCATCCCACAAACCTGGTTGGATGAATCATCCATCCCAAATACCCTTTTCCTAACTCCTCGAGAGTTTTCTCTCATCAGACAAGACCGCGCCACGGGCCGAGGTGACGGACTGGCTCTACTGCCCAAATCACAAGTAAACCCCGACATCTGGAAAACATTGTTGTTTCGCTCATTCGAATGCCTAGTAACTACAATACACCTCAATGCCAACTCTTTCATCTTGTTAGCAACACTTTACCGCCTGCCTGACTCTAACAAACCCTTGTTCTTAACACAAATATCAGAGTTAATTTCAGAACTAATTTCCCACAAAGGCAAACTTATTGTTAGGCAGAATCCTGTGCAGTTCCCTTAGGGAGAACTACACAAGATTAGGACTACAGGTGAGAGCAATAAATCCCCTTTGGTATCAGTCTGTACCACAAAGATTTAGTTGGTAGCTGTGGCTGAGCAGTCACACTTATCTCAAGAGGGAGATCAGCAGTATTCAGGGTTTACACAATAGGCCTTCAGTTCTATGGAACAAGGAAACACTGACCAAAGCTTTGTAGTAAAAATAATATATATATTTATTTTATACACTTCTAGTTAAACACATCTATCACAGTTCTTAAAGCAAGTTAAATTCGATCAAAGAAAGTATACACAACTCCCTAAATTGTAGACAAGTTTGAGCAAGACTAAAAACTGAGCAAAACGGCACAGTGCAAACCAAACACATATGGCACTCTAGCAATTTCTCACAAGGGAGGGAAGCACACGTTATACAGAAATATCTTCTTACACACCCTAGCAACACTTCCCATACGTTTGTGAACCAGTTTAAGCAAGGCCGTGCATCAGTATAGAAAATACTTAAATGAAAACTGAGCAAAATGGCATTTCACATGGTTTAAAAGTGGGGAGGAAAGGGTGGTTATGAGAAGTAGGTGCACCAACACAGTTCTAGTTGAGAAGCAATCTAGAGAAGGCAGTTCTAACAAATTTAGCCAGAGTCAGTAGGCCTGTGCCAGAGTCAGTGGTACAGGGCAAGGGCCCAGGAGCAAAATGTTCTTGTAGCTGCAGTCAAGTCTTTGGTTAACGATTTTGAAAAGGTGGATGCAGAAGGTGAAAGACAATGTTAAGAGAGAGGGGCGGCCAACCCAACAGGTAGGTAAAGGATTTATAACACCTTTAACTCACCACGCAGAAAGGGCAGCCTGGCGGAACAATGTACCTTTAAAATGAAGAAATGGCTCCTGCGGTGGCGGTTGTTCCTGGTAGTTCCTGCAGTTCGGGGGATCCAACAGAGGAAGAGAGGCTCTCGTCATGGAGGAAGGTTCGAGTTACTGCACTACCCAGGGATGAAACCAGCCGCGGTGCTGCCCGACGAATAAAAGGTATGCTCCTTTAAATCGCGGTCCGGGTGGACTGGTGCCTGGCTATCCGGCCTCCGAGTACAGGGTACTGGCGATTCGACCAAGGCAGGTCCGGGAGGGCGATTGGCAAACTGGTTGGCCCCACCAGCTCAAGGGAAGAAGGCTCTTTCAGATGAAGATCTTCTCTTGTCGTGTGGAGAAAAGTGGTGAGACGCTGCAGCAGGGCTTCACCGGTGGTTCAGTCGTTGCAGATGTCTTTGGCTTCTCTCCTCTTCGGCTTCTTAGTACCAGTGGCGACGTCTTGCTCTTCCAATCCTCAGGACCCTCCAGCCTATCAGGATAGAATGCGACATGGGTTGCTGAGGCAACCCTGTCCAGGGGTCCTACTCCCCCTCCCGCACAAAGGACCCACCCCAGACTCAGTGGCGCCGAGAGGAGGGCTTCTTGGCAGAAGCCCGCCAAAAGGATGAACAAAGGATCCCCAACCTCGGTTAGACGTTTAGAGGAAGACACGAGAAAGAAGTTATATTAAAGTTCTGGCAAATAAAACCTACCGGAGTAAGGTTAATATTAAAATATACCGGCGGTATGTTAGAGGCTGTCAGAAAAGTTGGTAGCCTCGAACAATAGGAAAATCCCATAGGAAAATATTTGTGGTTGAATATTTACAGTAGTGACCACTGCCACCAGCCAGAAACTTTTGAGAGAGGGACTGTACGATACCCTCTCGAAAATGAACATAAGGGAAAAACTATTAACCCTTTCCAGTACCTCCATTGGAAGATGGTTTGTACTGGTTTAGTTCACAAAAATTGACTAGTAAAGTCAATTGGGACTTTACATGCCCTGGGAGACAGTAGTCAGTCCCAGGGTATGGAGTCTATGTTTTGGGGCTGCTACGACACTCTGTGTCACTGCACGGAGGGTGCTGTGTAACACATGTGAGTAAAGATGGTTCCTATGGAGGTGAGAAAAACCCCATAGACATTAAACACAAAAATAGCCTAGAACACACATAGCAAAAATGCCTACGGGTGGGAAAAAGAGTCTCACTCTTAGCAGGAGAAAAAAACAAACCCTTCAAATCCAGCAAAGGAATAGGTAAGGGAAATTAGCCATAGAATGAGAATTCTCCCTAACACTTATCATCAGGGACGACCTAAACCTACAAGCCAACGATACCGCAGACCCTGTAGTCACCTCTTTCCTCCCTCAACTCCTCTGCCACCACAACACCTTGGTAAAGAGCAACCCAGTCTTACTCTGAGAATTATATCAGACCTCCCTCACTAAAGCCATCAACCTCCTAGCACCACTTCAAAGAAAATTTGCCATACATCTACTAGACACGCACGGTTTACCCCTGGTTTGAAACTACACCAAATCAAGGTTTTCAAGCTTATAAGGAAATGGGTCAAATCACACGATAACCCTCATAAAAAGGAGATTGGTATCGAGTGAAAATAATACAGTCCTGCAATCGAAAAAGCTAAAAAAGAAGCTTTCAACAGTAAAATACTAGCAGCAACAATTCCCCCGGAGAAATCTTTAACTCCCTTAGAAAGACAGAGAATAAACCCCCGCCCGCTGATGTACCAGAATCCCAGGAGATGGCGGATAAACTGAATCAGTTTTTCTACGATAAAGTAAAAGAACGTAGAGATACCATCCATCAGAGATGACTTCACTCCCCCCAACTAATCAACAAGCAAAGCTCGACCTAAGCCAGACACCCCAAAGTTTGAGCTACAAGAAGTCATTGACATCGTGAATGGAATGAACCCCTGGCCTTTATCCCTGGTTATTGAAAACATTCACACTTTGGCCCAATCATCAAAGATTTCATAAATTCCACCTTCCGGACTGGGCTCACCCCCAACAATTTTAATCTGTCATGGATCATGGCCTTCCTTAAAAAAAACACCTTAAACACTGATCAACCAACCAACTGTAGGCTTATTGCCAACATAGCCTTTCTTTAAAAAATCCTCAAAAAATAGTTGTTAAACAGCTACAAGCACATGTAGACAAATTCAAGCTTCGAGGCATGAGACAGTCTGGTTTTCATGCAGGCCATGGAACAAAAACCGCCCTCTTAGACGGCAAGGAAGGGCTTATGTGAAAAAATGAACCAAGGACGAGGAACCCTGGTTATCATGTTGGACTTATCGGCAGCCTTCGACACTCTGGACCACAACACCATCCTTTCCTCCCTGCAGGAAGTTGCTGGAGTGTCAGACCATGCCCTGAAATGATTCAACTGTTCAGCACAACTCCAATTAGGCCCCTTCACCCCCCTTCCCCCATCCCACCAACAATAGGATCACCCAAGGCTCGGCCCTGTCCCTCCTCCTTCTTTGCAACCTGTAATCCAAGCCACTCCATGACCTGCTTTAGAGTCTCTGCATTGTCTTCCACTGCTTCACTGATGTTTCTCAACTGTACATGAAACTATCATTGGATAATCACACCCACTATGCCAAACATTCATACATCCCTGATTCCATTCAAGATTGGATGTACCACAACTGGCTGACCCTTAATCAGGGAAAACCCAAGCTTGTGTTGGTGGGAACTAAACATCCATGTTCCAAGCTATCTTCATCCTCTTCTTTCAACAACAGTAACATCCCAGTCATCTTACTTCCCAAAGTGAACATGCTTGGATTCTATCTTGACCCTCAGATGACATGTGAGGCCCAGATCAACCAAATGACATCATCTTGTACTTATTACATCATACCCTTCAGAAAATTAAGCCATTCCTGACCAACAACAGCTTGCCATCATAGCCAGGGCCATTGCTGGGGCAAAGATAGAATATTGCAATGGACTCTTCCCAGGGATCACAAAAAACAAATAGTACGCATTCAGATTCTACAGAACACAATAGGGAAAATCATCATTGGTGGCTCAAGACATCCCGCTCCTTGGTCAGCTTTCCTGGCTCTCAATTAAGAACTGCATTACCTTCAGGATACTCATCTTTGTACATCGTAGCTTCTATAGGGTACTCCCACCTTATTTATATTCTGTCTTTACCACTGCTCCATCCAATTGCACCCTGCGATCTAGCTCACAGAAACTCTTCGCTATTCCTAAACATAAATTGTCTATGGGAGGAGGGTGCTCCTTAGCTTTAATCACAGCCAGAGCCTGAAACTCCCTCTATAACCATCTTTGCCAGGAGGGCAACTATCTTAAACACAGATCTGCACTAAAAGCCTACTTGTTCTAGCTCTTCCACCAAAATGCCACCCTTCACAACACGAGAGCCTTTATGGCCAAGAGCTCTGGTGCTATATAAAAGACCCAATACAAATACCAAAAGACTCAACAGGGCAGACAAAGGCAGCAGGACCTGTGTGGGAGGAAGAAAGCTTGTGGTTCAGCAGCCTAAGAAATGGGAGCAGTCAACAATGGTTTGCTATAAGAAATGGAGGGCGGACAATTACCACATGCATGGCACACTCCCGTTAGCTTGGAGAGAAATCGCGCATGAGCACTAGGAAGACATCCGGGAGTGCGAAGGAAAAGCACAGGTTGTGGAGTGTTAGAAGGGAAAATAGGAGGAGGGGGAGAGAGAGTGCAAGGAGGAGATTGGAAAGACTTGGAGAGAGGGACAGGGAGTGGAGAGGAGGCAGAAGAAAGTGGAGCGAGATAAAGAACTGAGGAATGAGAGGAAGCAGAGATAGAAAGAGGGAATGGGGTGAGAAAGGAGTAACATCTAGAGAATAGGAGCTTGGGATAGACATATTGAAACAGGAGTAGGAGGAGGAAAAAAGAGATATACAGACAATGGAGAAGGGAGGTTTATCTAACGAAAAAGAGGTTGGGAGAGAAGTATTGATGGGAAGAGAGAGAGAGAGCAAGGAAGCAAGCGAGCGAGAGAGAGAGGGAGAAGGGGTGAGAGAGAGAGAGAAGTAGCAGAGGAGGGAAAGAAAGGAGTAAGACCAGAAAAACAGAGGTTGGGAGAAAAGGGTAGAAAAGGAAGGAGTAGAGAATGAGAAGTAAAGAGCAAAGAGAAGGTTTGTATAAAGGCACTGGAGCAAAGGCAAACAGAGAGGTGCAAGGAGGCTAGAAGAGAGAAAGAGAAGGAGAAAGAAAGAGAAGGCTGAAAGGCCAGATGGGAGGTGAAGAGAGCATGATACGGGCAAGGCCTTGACGAGGAGGTAGGAGAAGGCTACCAGTGAAAGATATTTCAAGTGGAGCCAGGGGACAGTGGCGGTATCCAGCAAAATAGGGGGGCACTATCCCAGTGCTGGCAGAGACTGTGGCAGAGTATGCCAACTGAACCCCAGGGAGTGTTCCTCTCCATCACTAGGCCTACAGAATTCTAGCACATCAGCATCCAAGTTTGGAATTCTGACCAAGCGGCAAAAGAGTAACTACTCAGGCATGCAAAGAAAGAAGTGTATTGGAAGGGAAGAGATGACAGCTGGTACTGCCATCCTTGATTTCATTTAATACCCCTGTTCTTAAGTTCAACCCACCCTAAGTGCTGGGCAAACTTGTAAACTCCTTTGAAATACCCTTTCAAGATCCAAGTGGTCTGTGGATCCCAGAGCCATGTCACTACAGGCAATACAACACTGCAGTGATCTTCTCCCAGAACCACCCGCTACACAAATATGAGGCGCCCTTAATACATTATTTATTGCTATAGTCTCTGACATCAGAGACACACTGACACACTCCCACACTGACAACACCTCTCTGTCTAAATCAGAAACTCCTTCAATCCCCCCATTCCTCCTGGAAAGGTTGAAAATTGGGCGAAATTGAGGCCCTTCGCTGTCGCAGAACCCTCCGTGGTGGAAACAGCATACACATTTTGAGGTGCTGAAGGGCATTTTAAAAAGGGTTTCACGAGTTGGGTCCCAAGTGATCACCCAATACCATATGCCCCTCCAAGTGCCCACATGGCCACCATTTGTATTTATTTGTATTTTATAGGTTTATATAGTGCTTTACGCCAAAGCGCTTTACATTAAACAACAAGAATACATTAGAATAAAATGGAAGCATAATTGTAAAACATGAGACAAACCATCAAAAACAATATATAGAACATTTTGCATAGGAGTGTATAAGAGAAACTAAACAGAGGAAGTGTAAGAGGGAAGCAAGGTTAACAGGACGGGGAGTGCAGAAGATGAGCTTTCAAGGAGGAACAAAAGGAGGAGTAAGAGGAATTGGAGCGGATAGAGAGAGGTAGAGTCTTCCAGTGTAGAGGGGCAAGGAGTTGATGTATGCCTCTGTGTAAAATGCAAAGGTTCCAGCTGTTCTAGCCTCTGTTTCATTCACCCACTTAGTCTTGTCATCGCAACTCTCTGTGAGGATTCTCCTTGTCCTCCCACCCTTTTACCAGTAATATTGTCAAATAGCATCCACAGCCTTTGTGGCCCATCGAGATCAGACGAGCACTTTATTTCCTCCTTAATTCGCAACAGTGTTGCTTTTTGCATCCACTGTGGATGCCTTTCTGGCTTCCTTCGGGCCTTTCTACTTTTTCAAGTTTCAATCTCATCTTGTTCAGAAATGGCACATGGGTATCACCTCTAAGTCACCCTGAGGGCATTGCACACCTCCCCTAGGAGGCTTGTTGTAGAACTGTTTCATGCATAGCTGTAAGACCAAGAGATATAAAGAAGGAGTTCTTGGGCTTCTACTGAACACCAGAGGATAGAGGAGGCTTCCAGGCCGTATGCTCCAAGAAATCACAGGAGGCTGTTGGTTTTTCTATTGAGTTCTACGAGTTATTTGGAGTATTATCATGCTTTCTTAGCAGCTGCATCGCCCAGAGCAATTGAGTGGGTCCATAAGTGACCCCTTAATTATTTTCTTTAGCATTTTTTTAGCAAAGCCCGGACGAGATACATTGAGCAATGTACTAAAGGTATCACAGATTGTTATGTTGCACTTATAACGCGCCGTAGTCCGCAGGCATCTGGGTGCACATATAACGAAAGACAACAGACAGACAATGCTAACAAACCATATCAGGGGAGAAGCTAGCGAATAGGAAGGGTGCAGAAATATTCATGTGGAGTAAGGGAGTCTATTTATTCAAATTAGCCCATCTTAGTCTTTTCCAGAAAGTTTGGGGTTTCTTCTCTAAGCGCATTTCTACTGGGAGGTCGTTCTAGGCTAGAGTAGCCAGAACCGGGAAAGAGCTACCTCTATCCCGGCTTCTTTTGATCCTTGCTAGAACAAATAGGATTCCATGCTTGTGATTTGGTAAACCTCTATCCCAATGGATCTGCAGATAGCTCGGCATGGGAGATTATTAAGAATGCATGGACTTCGTAGTTAGGTGAGACTTTACCTGATGAACAATGGTCAAAGATATAGAGTGTTGCTTTCAAAGTAAGCTTATCATAACTTAGGCTTGTTCATCAAAATGGGATGTTTAGATAGCACTGGACGCAAGTAAAGATGTTCTCTCAGGGTACTTCGGCTTTGGACAGGTATTGGAGTTGTGTGATTGAAGGGGAGTGATCCAATCCCCTGCCTTACCTTACTCCTGGATGATGGAGGCCACCACAAGCCAGATGATGCTGGCTCCAGCGGTGACATAGGGATAAGCCCTAAACCACACCCGTTGCGACATGTGCGGGAGACAGAGGCTTGTAGAATTTCAGCCCTGGAAGCTCCTGTATCTTTAAGGGAATTGCTGAAGAGCTGTCCCATGGAGCCATCAGCGCCTGTATGATTTGCTACATTTGCAGGGTGCTGAAATCATGTCCAAAACCATAGTGGGGAATCGTTGAACCTGAACTAAGACAGAAAACGCAAGCATTGAAACGATCACCTTAGAAGGTCTTCACAAATATACACACAACACCTGTTTGGCCAATAGAGTCCTACCTGAGGATGGGCAGAGGGTCTGGTAAGCAGAGACAACCAATGAGGATGGACAAACCAACCCCATATCCCAATCAAAACTGCAAGCCATTACCAGGTGAGGGCCCATCAAGCAATCTCCATACCAAGTGCATAGGGAAACACTCCAGAGTTCCATTGGATCAGAGAGAGGCAGGAAAGGGGTGGGGCAGAGCCCTATAAAGAAAATAGAGCCTGTGTCAGAAGATTGCAATGGTCTGTGGAAGAAGCTCATGCTGGAGAGAGTGCAGAAGGAGCAGTAGACAGGTAACCAGGGAAGAGACCCAGGAGGCTCGAAGGAGGAAGAGACAGTAGCAGGGTGTAGGGAAGAGACGGAGGCTGGAAAAGAGACACAGGGTGCTGGGAAGAGAAAGTTCTAGAAGGCTGGGAAAGGGTACACCTAGGTAACTGTGTGGAGGGAGACCCAGGAGGCTGGGGAGAGGAAGACTGAGGCAGCAAAATGAGAGCCAGGAGGCTAGGTAAAGGTAAACCCAGGTTTCTTGAGAGACACCCAGGAGGCTGAGTAGAGGGAGAGCCAGGAGGCTGGGGAGAGAAAGACCAAGGAGGCTATGAGAGAAAGTCCTAGGGGGGCCAGGAGGCTGGGGGAGCAGGACAGAGGAAGTTAGTAGAAGGAGTTTGCAAAGTTATCTCTCTTTACAGGGGTGATGAGAGAAGTTACAAGGGAGGTGGTGAGAGAAGATAAGGAGGGGGGTGGTTGAGAGGAACCACGGCGGAGGGGTGAAGAAACCAGCCCTTAATACAAATGTGCCTAAGCATGAGGTGCCTAAGGAGCAGGTAGTGAACAGTTAGGAGACAATTAAATAGAAGTATGATCAGAGGGGAGAGGTGAAGTGGTGAAATCACAAGGAATGGGAAAGTGGAGATGGAGGAAAGGAATATCAAGGGGATAAAATAAGAGAAGGATGAAGAGAAGAGGGAGATTGAGAATAGATGCAAGGAGAAGCCTTGGATGGGTGGAGGAACGAGTGTGACGTGAAGTGTCAGGGAGGAGCAGTAGAAGGATGAGGATAAAGCGAGAGAGAAGGGGGGACAAGAGTAAGTCCCCCATGTATGAGATTATGGGGGGATATTGAGGACGAGAGAGATTGGATTAAATGATCGTAGAACCCGGACCCCGGGAGAGAGAGGTGATGAGAGATACAGGGAAGACCCTGTGAAGACTTCTGGGTAACTTCATATCTACCTATGGCTCAGGGCCTCAGTTTGAAGCCAGCTCCAGCATGGCTCCAACTTGAATCAAGCTTCAGACTCCAGTACAGACTTTAGATCCAGGAGGATGACGCCCCATTGTACGTTGGTTGCACAAGAACATCGCCAAGGAGATTACCAGAGAATGACATGTTACTGCTGACTGAAACAGCAAGATTGGGAGAGACATTTTTCTCAGAAATTCTTTGTTTCTTTGGTGACCTTGAGTATTTGTATTTATTTATTACGTGCAGTAGCCTGCAGGCATCAGGGCACGGTATGAGAGACAGAAAGATGGTCCGAGTAATAGGAGGAAATCCCAAAAAGAACAATCTCTAACAGAACACTAAGGTCTTTCATTTTTTCCTGAATGTAAGCGTATTCTCTTCAAGGCGCAGCTTTACTGGCAATTTATTCCAGGTGAAGGCAGCCTTCACTGGATACGATCGATCTTTGCCCTTAGTTTGTTTACTGGTTGGGCATACTAATATATTTTAGAATAGAAACATTTGGGTTTGTTATGTTAAGTGTTCACCACCTGCCCAAATGGAGAAGTGGGTTACAGAAATAGCTTTTGCTGGCCCTTTTAGTGGTTACTAAGCAAATCCTGAAAGTTTGGAAGTCGCACAAAAACCCCAGGGTAGATAGATGGTGGATTTGGTGCGGCTTGTAAGATACAAGAGGAAAGTTCAGGTGGGATGGGAGCGTGAAGGCAGATGCACTGAGATGGGGGCTGCCTTTGCAGACCTGTACAGACAGAATCTGTATGGTCTTGTCAGTGCCTTCTGTGGTCTGACTCAGCCAACTGTCTGTCAGTTTGTGTGATCTTGCATTTGCCTCCTTTACCACCCCTGTCCTGTTGTCCTGTGCTGTGTTCATGTGCCCTGTTTGTGTGTTGTTCTATTCATGACATTATATCTTTTGATCTGACCACTGACCAATAGTTTATATGTGATGTTGGGGAGAAAAATTCTGATTACAATCTATTGCTATTCTCCCAAATCACAGGTTTATCATTATATGACTGCCTTGATGATTTGGGTGTCACCTACACTAACTACACAGATGACACTCAAATCCTCATTCCTATGTCAGCCTCTCATGACAATGACTCTGCATCATTTAAGGCAATTTCTCAAACTATCCAGACCTGGATGGCCCATCACAGATTATGCTTGAATGATGAAAAAACAGAACATCTCCTCCTAGGATCACAATTCCGCCTCAACAAACTTAACAACTCCTTTAAAGCCTTCAACATAGATGGCATCACATAAGGCGAAGGAAGTAAAAACCCTCGGCTTTTATCTTGACTCAGTGTCATGATGCCTACCCCTGGGCATCCGGATCAAGTCCATCAGCCCCGGGAGCAGGCATCCAGATACTCATTAAAACCCCAACAGCCCCGGCTGGGGGCTATTTGGATTCAGCCCTGGCGCCGTAGGCACCAGGATCATCATAGAAATCAGTCCTGGCGCCATAGGCGCCAGGCTCATAGACTTTACTTACCTTATGCAGACCATGCTGCAAATGAGTCCAAGCCAACGTGAGGCCTGGATGGGACTATTTTATTACAGGGACTATTTTTTACTCGGGTGTGGTTCTGGGGAACTTCTTACCTGGGACTACTTTGCAGGCTATTTAAACCACGCCCGAACAGCGGCTCATGCTTCGTGTTATTCTGCATCCAGCAGCGTAACGCTCACCGTGTCTGCAAGTCAGCATCCAGTCTTCTGCCACGCCCGCCTTGAATCCAGAGCTCCTAGACAAAAGGAAAAGAAAGGAGAAGAGGTTAGATCACGGACATTATTTGATTCCTTACCTGATTCCGGACCCAGCACATCTCTGAGCCTGGAAAGGACATTATTTCAGCATGCGTCGCTTCGCCAGCAGCAGCGCCACGTTATACTCACCAGTCCACCACATCTTTCAACTCGGCGCTGCCTCCATCATTTTCTTCGTCGAAACCCAGCACCTGGTGGGAAAACAAACTGCCTGATTCATGGAATTATTAGCGTCGAAATCGCAGATTTGCGCACCTTTCTGCCCGAAAATCCCCATACTTTAAAAAGGGATTTTAGGGCAGAAAGGTGCGCAAATCTGCGATTTCGGCGCTAATAATTCCATGAATCAGGCACAAAAGGAATAACAAGGTGAGCCGAGAAAACCGACAAAGACAATCTCTTTGCCACCATAGGCTTAACTGCTTTACCACCGGAGGTATTATCCTTTAATTCGCTGCATCTTTCTATGCCGCACCTATAAAGGGAGAGAAAACAGCAAGTTAAACTCATGCAACTTTTACCGGACAGTGTTTGGTAATACAGACTCTTACCTGAACGCCATCTGCTGCCTCCAGGCAATATTCTTTTGGACCCAGCTGAAACCTAACGAGGGAATGGAACAAGAGTGAACATCGGACATATTGAACTCTTTGAACTTTATAGACACTGGAGTCAATATTCCTCCGGAACTCCTCCAGTACCTTCAAACCAGTGAAGTAACTGGTATCTACGCGCCCCTACATGCCATGCAGGATGGAGAGCTCATCATTTAAAAACATAAGGGGCCTCATTACGACCCAGGCGGTAAGTTACCGCCTGGGTCGTACCTTTACCACCATGGCGTAAACTACGTTTACGCCATGGTGGTTGGCGGATTTACCGCCCCATTCCGAGGTTGGCGGGGCGGTAAGTCCCCAATCCCCATTTACCCTTCCCCATTCCCATTTTTGCCCCATAGGGCATAATGGGAGTGGGGAAGGCGTTAATTACGCCACCGTAAATTACGGTGGCGTAATTAACAACAAGGTCCCTTAGCGCCATGGATTTTAACACCTGCTAAAAGCAGGTGTTAAATCCTCCATGGCGCTAAGGGACCTCGGAATCAGGCGGTAAGGGTCGGCGCTGTTTACGCCGCCGTAAACCCCTTACCGCCTGGGTCCTAATGAGGCCCAAGGTGAGGTTACCAAGAGGGGATATCGGAGGTGATTAGTGGGGAGAACGAGAACAGTTGGGGGGGCCATCACTAAAGTCCACGGGTGGCTAAATCCCTTTCTCCACTTGCAGGTGAATACTTCTACGAGTCCAGCAGACAAGATTAGGCGGGCCAGTCCAAACTGTCATCTCTTCACTACGCATCACGTTGGTGGAGACCGCAGCTGTCCGGGTCCGATGGACGCCCTTGTGGGAACCAGGTGAGCATAACGGAACACGAAGCCTATCTACAAATCCCCACCCGGGCGTAATGGAGACCTCAGAAACCGACCAACTAGCCCAATTGTTAGGAGAACTTAGGGCAGAAGTGCACTCCGCGCCCCAAGAAACTAATGCCCTCAGGAGAGAACTGATTGTGTCAAAGGAGCGCACTGATGATCTTGCCAGACAACTGCTGCAAAACCAGCCGGGCAAACACCACTACCTGGACTTGGGGGGAATTCAACCTCCGTTTCATTGAGCAGCCCTGTGCAAGTGGTTCTTCCAGGAAGCATTCCTTTAGCTCCACCCAAACGCTTTGCTGGGGACCCGAAAAGGTTCGCCGTGTTCATGAACCAATGCCGCTTGCAATTTTTATGCAGACCAGGATCTTTTCCAAACGACCAAGCCAAAGTAGCCTTTGTACTGTCATACCTTAGTGGCAGCGCAGTGGATTGGTCAATTCCATTAGTCAACCAGGATGACCCTCTTCTTCGGGATTTTCAGGGTTTTCAATTGAGCATGGAAAGACTATTCGACCAGACATTCACAGGGACAGGCCCTGGATAACGAACTTCTATCCCTACAACAAGATAACCAGGACCTGCTAACTTATATCGCAAACTTCAATAGGTTGGTGGTGGAAACCGGATGGCAAGAGGTAAAGCGAATTACATTATTTCATCGTGGACTTCGGGGTGAACTCAAAGATGTTTTGGCCCAAGTTGTGAACCCACCTCAGGATTGCGCAGAATATATAGACTTAGTGGTCCAGCTAGACCACCAACTTCAGAATAGAAAAGCTGATCGAGCTAAGTTAGAGAATCGGGTATTGGTTAAACCCAATGTTACTCCCAAAGGAACAGATGCATCAGACCAATGCAGATCGGGGGGGGGGTTAAGGGACCCTTAACTCAAAAAGAAAGAGAAAGGAGACGACAGATGCAGTTGTGTCTGTACTGTGGGGCCTCAGGACATTTTCTACGGGATTGCCCTATAAAACCATCCAAGAAAGTAGTCGGAGTTGCTGATAGAAATCAAACAGAGCCTGATTCGCAAAACGACCACGCCCGACAAGCGTAGAGGTCCGCTTGCCGAGCTTAAAGAAGGACACTCAGACCTTGCACCTAATCATACCAATGGTCCTTATTGATCCAAGGCAGCCATCACGTATGCACGCAGTTAGGGCATACATTGATAGCAGAGCCCTAGGAAACTATGTGGACCACGAATTGGCTTCTAGGATGAATCTACCTCTCTGCAAAAAGACCACTTTGGATGTTATCACCACAGTCGATGGAACTGAAATTGCCTCTGGGCCTGTAACTCATTCCACCCCAGAGATGACACTGTTGGGTCAAGATGGGCATCGAGAGACTATTGTGTTTGACTTAATCAAAGCCCCGCAGTTCCAAATAATACTGGGGATACCTTGGTTGGAAACACATAATCCTTGTATTGATTGGCAAGAGAAGAGAGTAACCTTCCCGGAGTGTGCACACACCTGTTACCCGGAAAAAACCTTGAACAAAAACCTGGCCACAGTCGCTAATCGAGTCTTGCAGTTACCTCAGGAATATCAAGAATTCCAGGATGTTTTCCAAAAAGAACAGGCAAACACCTTACCACCTCATAGATCATATGATTGTCAAATCGACCTCATACCCGGTGCACAACCTCCATGCAGTAGGATCTACGCCCTTACGGAACCCGAAAACCGTCACCTACGACAATACTTGGACCAATACCTTGCTAATGGCTTCATTCGTCCATCTAAGTCCCCCGCATCTTTAGCTTTATTCTTCGTGCCCAAAAAGGAAGGTGACCTCAGAACGTGCATAGACTACCGCACATTAAACCAGATCACAGTGAAGAACCTATATCCATTGCCTCTGATCCCCGAACTACTAGACCAAGTAAAGGATGCTTGCATCTACACTAAATTAGATCTCCGAGGGGCATATCATCTGGCACGTGTAAAGAAGGGTGACGAAAGGAAGACCGCTTTTCGCACCAAGTACGGATTATTCGAATAGCAGGTGATGCCCTTCGAGTTGTGCAATGCACCAGCAGCCTTCCAGTATTTTATGAATGATGTCCTTCGTGAACTCATTGACGTCTGTGTTGTCGTATACATAGACGATATTCTAGTGTACTCCTCCTCAGAATCAGACCATGTTAAGCACGTTCGTGCAGTCCTTGAGAAACTACGCCAGCACAAGTTATATGCAAAATTGGAAAAATGTGTTTTTCATGCTACAGAAGTTGGATTCCTTGGATTTATCCTGACTCCAAAAGTAGTCCGAATTGACTCTCGAAAGGTGGACACAATTCTCAAGTGGCCATCACCCAGTTCAGTTAAAGGGGTGCAAAGCATGCTTGGATTTGCTCATTTCTACCGCAGATTTATTCCTGACTTCTCATATGTTGTACACCCCATCACAGCACTTTTGCGAAAAAACAAATGCTTCTTGTGGACCGAAGAGGCTGAAAAAGCCTTCCAAGAACTGAAATTGAAATTCACGTCGGCACCTGTCTTAAAGCATCCACACCCCGAGCTCCCATACATAGTTGAAACCAATGCATCCAGTTTAGCCATGGGGGCTGTCCTGTCCCAGAAGGATCCGGAAACCGGTCAACTTCATCCAGTAGCATTTTGGTCCAGAAAATTCTCGGCCCCCGAATTAAACGATGCGGTTACCGATAAAGAGTTGTTAGCCATCAAATCCGCCTTCAAGGCTTGGCGGCATTATCTACTCGGTGCCAGGCGTACCATTACTGTAATCACTGATCACAGGAACTTGCAGTATTTAAAAACAGCCAAGGCCCAATCATCGCGTCAACTTCGATGGGCCTTATTCCTTGCCGAATTCGATTTCGTGATCACTTATCGACCAGGTTGTAAGAATGGTAAGGCAGATGCTTTATCCCGAATTGGGATGGGAGAAGCATATTCGAACCCGGAACCGGTGCTTATAATTCCTGAACAAAGAATTCTTGGGATAACTACTCTACAGACCTTAGAAGATACTCATTTAAAAATCCAACAACCTTTCGATTCAGCAGCCATGCAGGACTGGGTTAAAAAGGGCCCAGATTATTCAGTTGTCAATGACCTACCTTACTATCAAGGGCGTCTATTTCTACCACACAAGGAACTACAAGAACAAGTCATCTCCAATTACCATGAAGCTCTGATGGAAGGGCACCCAGGTATTGCAAAAACTGAAGCTAAAATAAAAAGACAATTCTGGTGGCCCACCTGGCGAAAAGATGTTAAGTCATTTGTACTGTCTTGTGGCATCTGCGCCCAGAACAAAAGTCAAAAGAAGAAACCAGCTGGTCTTTTACAACCTTTAGATATTCCACCCACACCATGGCACACTTTGTCTTTAGACTTTATTACAGATCTACCGCCATGTAATGGATTCAACACCATTCTAGTTATTGTGGATCTTTTTTCCAAGATGGCCCACTTTATTCCTTTAAAAGGATTACCTTCTGCTTCAATCTTGGCCAAGGAATTTCTCAAAAATATTGTTCGAATACATGGATTTCCTTCCGTATTGATCTCTGACCGAGGTAGTCAGTTAATTTCCCAATTTTGGCAGAAGTGTTGTCAATTGGCACAAATCGACATAAGGTTATCAACCAGTCACCATCCCCAAACCGATGGTCAGACGGAGAGAACCAACCAGACTCTTGAACAATACCTACGTTGTATGCTCCACCAAACCGGAAGTAATTGGAAGGACATTTTATGGATTTCTGAATACACATACAATAACTCTGTACATTCAGGAACCGGACAAAGCCCCTTTTATACCATATATGGACATCAGCCTCGAACCTCAGAACTCGATTCGCCCCAGCATTTAGAAATGCCGGCAGTAACTCATCTGCATTCTACTATTACACAAGCTTTTAAAGAGGCAACAAAACATTTGAAACAAGCAAAAGAGAAATACAAGAAAAATGCTGATCAACATAGAAGTGAGACCCCACCATATCGAATCGGAGACCAAGTTTGGCTGGACATATACCTCTGAAAGGAACTCTGACTTTTAATCCTAGATATTTGGGACCTTACACTATAAAGGCCATTATCAACCTGGTGGCCGTCAAATTAGAATTACCCTCTAATATGCAGATTCATCCTGTCTTTCATGTTTCACTTCTAAAACCAGTTCAACCCGGGACAAGATTAACCAAACCACCTGACCCCATCCTAATAGATGGAGAACCTGAATTTGAGGTAAAAAACATCCTGGACTCTAAAATGGTTAAATCAAGACTTTTTTATTTAATCGACTGGAAGGGTTACGGACCACAAGAAAGGTCATGGGAACCTAGTGACCACATTCATGCTCCTCGATTGGTGAAATAATTCCATCGGGACTTCCCAGACAAGCCAGGGCCAAGGGGAAGAACAACTTTAGGAGGGGCCTTGGGGGGGGGGGAGTGCTGTCATGATGCCTACCCCCAGGCATCCGGATCGAGTCCATCAGCCCCGGGAGCAGGCATCCAGATACTCATTAAAACCCCAAAAGCCCCGGCTGGGGGCTGTTTGGATTCAGTCCTGGCGCCTTAGGCACCAGGCTCATCATAGAAACCAGTCCTGGCGCCATAGGCGCCAGGCTCATAGACTTTACTTACCTTATGCAGACCATGCTGCAAATGAGTCCAAGCCAACGTGAGGCCTGGATGGGACTATTTTATTACAGGGACTATTTTTTACTCGGGTGTGGTTCTGGAGAACTTCTTACCTGGGACTACTTTGCAGGCTATTTAAACCACGCCTGAACAGCAGCTCATGCTTCGTGTTATTCTGCATCCAGCAGCGTGACGCTCACCGTGTCTGCTAGTCAGCATCCAGTCTTCTGCCACGCCCGCCTCGAATCCGGAGCTCCTAGACAACAGGAAAAGAAAGGAGAAGAGGTTAGATCACGTACATTATTTGATTCCTTACCTGATTCCGGACCCAGCACATCTCAGAGCCTGGAAAGGACATTATTTCAGCACGAGTCGCTTCGCCAGCAGCAGCGCTGCGTTACACTCACCAGTCCACCGCATCTTTCAACTCGGCGCTGCCTCCATCATTTTCTTCGACGAAACCCAGCACCTGTGGGGAAAACAAAAGTAATAACAAGGTGAGCCGAGAAAACCGACAAAGACAATCTCTTTGCCACCATAGGCTTAACTGCTTTACCACCGGAGGTATTATCCTTTAATTCGCTGCCTTTTTCTATGCCGCACCTATAAAGGGAGAGAAAACAGCAAGTTAAACTCATGCAACTTTTACCGGACAGTGTTTGGTAATACAGACTCTTACCTGAACGCCATCAGCTGCCTCCAGGCAATATTCTTTTGGACCCAGCTGCAACCTAACGAGGGAATGGAACAAGAGTGAACATCGGACATATTGAACTCTTTGAACTTTATAGACACTGGAGTCAATATTCCTCCGGAACTCCTCCAGCACCTTCAAACCAGTGAAGTAACTGGTATCTACGCGCCCCTGCATGCCATGCAGGATGGAGAGCTCATCATTTAAAAACATAAGGTGAGGTTACCAAGAGGGGATATCGGAGGTGATTAGTGGGGAGAACATGAACAGTTGGAGGGGGGCTATCACTAAAGTCCACGGGTGGCTAAATCCCTTTCTCCACTTGCAGGTGAATACTTCTACGAGTCCAGCAGACAAGATTAGGCGGGCCAGTCCATACTGTCATCTCTTCACTACTCATCACGTTGGTGGATACCGCAGCTGTCCGGGTCCGATCGATGCCCCTTTGGGAACCAGGTGAGCGTAACACTCAGCCCTAACCTTAACCAAACAATTCAATGCCACAGCGTCAGCAGCAGCTTACACATCTAAGCTCATCAATGCTTGCAGACCCTTCCTGTCAGCCGACAGTTGCATCACTCTCGCTAGAGCACTCATCTTTTCCAGACTGGACTATTGCAATGCCCTTTACGCTGGTACAAAGAGCCACAATATTTGAAAAAACTACAAGTGATCCAAAATAACGCCCTCAGAGCAGCGCTTAACATCCCTAAAACACTCACATCTCCATGATGAGAAGGAATTCCCATTGGCTACCTGTCCAGGAACGCATCCTCTTCAAAACACTCACCGTGACACATAAATGTCTACATAAGTCAGCTCCCAAATACCTGGCAGATAAATTCACTACTTCGCAATCCAACAGAACTACACGCTCAGTAGACTGGAACCTTCTATCCACCCCTAGATTTAAATTACAGAAAGCCATTCCTTCTGGACCTTCCGTAAACACCTGAAAACCTTGCTCTTCACAGAGGCATTACTAAACGAAGTCACGATCATCAATCAGCACGATATCCTCAATTAGGATCACTCCAATGTAGGATGACATCATTGCCTAGCTTTTTGTACAATGAATGTCCTTGTATATATGCAACCATGTGTTATTTATTTGTAAGAACAGCACCCAGATGCCTCAAGGTTGGGTGCGCTATACAAATGGCAAAATAAATAAATAAATATGATTGCTGTGATGCCATTATTGCATTACTTTCTGTTAATGCCAATACAAATACATGGAAACAATGCAAACGTGTGCATCAATAAGAGGACGCTAGCCTCATAACTATCAGTATATGTCTGCTGTTTCCCTGCTCCTAGACGACCTAAGACCAAATGAGCAACTAAGGTGACGCTGCGGGTTACTACTGATAGGTCACTTGTATTTGGAATCAAAAGAGGGCACCTTCTTGAGGCGATGTGAGATGAATACAAGTCCAGGTGGGGCGTAAATCTCTTCAGTAGGTGCACTAACCCAGTGGGCAGTCTTATCAGGTTTCAAACCTGTGACTCGTAAATTATACACTTAAGAAATAATCATCTTCTTGGAGGCTTTGAGGCTAAATACTCTGGTTTCTTTAGGGAGCCCTTACTCTGCCACACACGGATGCCGAGTATTGATGCTAGTAAAATGACGACTCGTGAACCTTGAGGCAGGCAGGGCTTAACATAAACCCTTTTTGCATTGAGCAAGCACGAATTGTCCAACTGAACCCCAAACTCCTAATCACCTCATCTGTGGTTGGCTAAAAGCCATAGATTTCATGAGCAGTTCTTACATGGACACTGATATGGCTAATGTGTATCTGAACGCGTAGAACTGCAGAATAATAATGATATGTTATGGTAAGGCCGAGCTTTGATACACTTGACACATGAAGTAAGTGGCTCAACACTTCTTTATTAGTTAGGCCTTTAAGAAAGAGTTTGGACTAACGCCTGCAGGACCTAGGGGAACACGTTCACCTATTCAGATGTTTCTGAATGAAACAGTGTTGGTAACAGTTCAACACAAAGTGGGGTCTTCTCCAGATGGTCAACACCTTTGGAGATCAATGTTCAAATTAGAAATATCCTAACCTATAGTCATTGACCCTCCATGGAGCACTGTACTCGAAAATAAAGTTCAAACAATGTGGCCAACAGAAAGTTCCAAACCTAATCCTAATGACTATTTTAGGCTCCCGGCTACCCTAAGCTTACAACCTAAATGTTCCAACATACAGCCAACAAGAGTTCTCAAAATCCTAACCTTAAATGCCCGTCCTAAGCTAATAAAACAAAACAGCTTCCCCTGGGAATGCTCGCCCAGGATCTACCCATGGTCTTCACTTTCCCAATCGCCCTGCTTTCAACAGCTCTCAGAAGACCTCTGCCAGGCATCAGGGCCCTTCTCTTAGGCTCTTGCTTGGCCTAAGATTGTTCAAATTCTCACAACATTCCTTGCATGCTTCAGGTTCCTCCACAACCTTGGGTTTCTTCAGCTTCTCACAACAAGTCTCCCACAGACTTTGGGTTTTGCCAACTTTCACAGCAGGTCCCTTTCAGACCTTGCGTTCCTTCACCTTTCACAACAGGACTCTCCCAGACCCGGGGTTCCTTGAGGCTTTGCAGAATTCACTGTAAAGGGTATCTCCCCGCCCCACTCAGGGCCTTTTTCAAGCAGATGATATCCGGTCACTCTCCTGCTAGGGTATGTTGAGTTAACTGTCACAACAGGTTTCTCCTGACCTTGGGTGTCGTCAACTACCAGACTTTGGGTTCCTTGAACGTTTCGCTGGTAAAGTTACTTGTTTAGTTATTGTTTTGTTCTTGCATAATATGTACCCCACTTCGGGAGATTTAATCTCTTGATTCTCTATTCAGTACAAAGTCCACTTAGTAAATTTTAATTTCAAAATACTATATTCATTGAGTATTTCTGTGGTTTGCCTTTTTGTGGTCCATTGTTTGCTGTGTGGAGAGTAGGTTCAAAGGTGAGACAAAATCACAAATCACTTCCATTTGCCGCTGAGTGATGTCTCTGATAACAAATAGTCTCTGCCCCGACATTTCCCAGTATCACTCACAGTTTTTGGCACAGAGCTTCCCGATGAGTGAAGTCCTGGTGGGTGAGTGCCGTCTCCTTGCAGGCCACTGGTTTGGTGGTTTTCCAGTGTACATTAGGCACTCTTGCTGGAGCTCAAGGGTTGTCGTAATTAGATTCCAGAGAATCCCCCTGATATGTGTTAGGTCAGGAGGATTCATAGGTGTTGGGTGGGGCTCTGGCTCAGCTCCCCATCTTAGAGTCCTGACCCTCCTTCCCATACCCCTCTTACTTGCCTCCTCACTTGTCCTGGAGGCATTTTGCTGCACCTTGCCATTGTCCCTCAAGCAGGCTGTCTTCCAATCGCCGCATGCTCGTTCCTCCTCCCAGCTCCCTCAGGCAACAGTTAGACTTGTGTTGTCTTTCTCTTGTTATGTTATTTTGCTCATAAAGCGCCAAAGCCCAAAGGCATCCAGGTGCTGAACAGAAAGAGAACTATGAGACGGAAATCTCCAGCATCTCAGGTTTCTTTCCATAAACAGCCTAGTCTTCAATGATTCCCTAAAGGCAAGATGATTTTCTTCCTTGTGTCCTAAAGTTAGCAACTTGAACAGAACCCTAGGTGCCACAGGTAACCAATGCAGTTCTCTCTGGGCTGTCGACACTGGTTCTCTCTGCGTCGTGTGGCGGACTATGCGCACCACTTCGTTTTGGATTTTCTGCAGTTTTTGTATAGCGTTCTTACTCTCGCTATACCAACACTTCCAAAGGACTCTCTGCATCATCCTTCCTTGTAACCTATCTCTTCTCCCCTTTATTAACTGATAATCTTTCCCTTCTTGCCATTTCTCCACCTTCATTTCTTCAGAGGCTTTAACTCGTGCTCTCTCTATCCACTTCTTCACCTTCTCCAACCTTCTCAGCTCACTCCCCTCATCCTTCATGTCCACTGCTGCTCTCCCCCATTTTCTTGATCTTCACCTCCTCCATCCTCTTCTGCTCTGTCCATACACTTCGATCTTCATATCACTCTGCACTTGCACCTCTTCCTGTGCCTTTTCCTCCTTCTGCACCTCTGCCTCTTCCTGTTCTCTCCACTACTTCTGCACCTCCTCCTCCTTGGGTTCAGTGTGGGTTTGGCACCCGTTTGAGGTTGATCCCAAAAATGTCGCTTTTTGTGGCCTGCTTGGAGTGGAAACAATATACAGACAGAATGCACAAGTCATCTGCGGATGTCGCCCCCAAGCTCCCATGCAATGCCCCCCGCACCGCCATCTCCCGCATTGCCCTTCGCCTCCTGTTGACCATCCTGAAACCTCCTCTTCCGGCTCTTCCTACACCCTCTTCCATGTAGGTGGGCTTCTCCGGTCAGCATTGTCTGGGCGGCCGCTTTTGTTGGTGGTCCAGGAAACACGTCCTGAGACACAAAACAAACCTGTGCACACATCAGGTGCGGGGAGCGATGCCGGCAGGGTTTCACTTTGCCCCACATTCACTCGACCACTGGGGGAATACCTGGTGAGCTTCTTTGGGATCAACAGTCCTAGGGTGGGAATTCCACAGTCAAATAGATGATAACACTGCAAGACGAGACCAAAAAGGACCATGGGATTGGTGTGAATATTTCTACAGGTCCCTGCTAAAGAGACTACGCGGCTAATGTGACGATCCCCTATCGGCCCTTGCCCCATGCTTTAGGAGAGACCAGGGGATTCTCCACAGACCGCTCCTGAGCTGTACATCAGGTAACAAGTGGTGTGGGCTGCCCCCAAGTCACCCCCACTCTAGCAGCTCTGTCTAGGCAGGGCACACTGTCACAGCCACCATCCATTACAAAGAAAGGGCTCCATTTTCTGCTAAAAGAAATGTGCCACTGATTACAATGTGTTAATAAAATAATTGTGAAACCCTTGTTAAGCTGCTGGGGCTGCGGTGACCTGGACACTGTTAATTAGCAGCATCATTCCCTACCCGCCTATTGATTGCTCTCTTTGGGAACTCGGCCTTTGAGCAGCTGTACTAAACTACTGGGGAATCGTGACTGAAGCCACATGATCCCAGTGGCGTTGCACACCTATTTGCTTTCACATTATCTGCCTAAATAAACATGGAGCAGTGGCATGAGCAAGTGTTGCCACCTCATGCTTGCAACTTTGCAATTCTCTCCATTGTTTGCAGGGCCTTCACCCCTCCTTAGCCCATGGTGGGTACCAGGAGTCAAGTCTTTAAAAAAAAGTGGGGCATCTCAATAACATACCAATTGACTGTGACATCACCAGAAATTAGCATATCAAGGAGCCCTCTGAAAAAAGTGTGGATGCTACTGAAAAAAGTGTGGCGGGGGGTCTCCGTCCACCAGCGTGTACACTCGACTTGAGCTCTGGCTGGCACCATCCATGACTCTCCAATATCCTGACATCCTTCGGGTCTACAAAATATCAGGAGGACATCCTCCCATCCTCCATTATCAAGCTCATTAGAAGCCAAGCGCTTGTGTCCCTCCGTCACATAGTCAGTCCCTCTCACAAGGGATCCGCCCCTTCACGCTCAAAACAGGCGTAATACGTCCACTTCTCCAAAAAAACTTACCTTGACCCAAATGACCCCTTGAATTACCATCTCATTAGCAAACTTCCATGACTGTACAAAGCTGATTGAAATAATGCACTATAGCAGGGTTGTCCAACTCCAGTCCTCGAAGGCTGGAAACATGTCGGATTTTCAGGATACCGCTAATTAATATTCATGGGCTGAATTTGCATACAATAATTTTTGTCATGAATATTAATGAGGGCTATCCTGAAAACCCATCAGGATTCTGGCTATCGAGGCCTGGAGTTGGACAACCCTGCAGTATAGGTGCATGAACAAATTGATCAAGAGGTTCTACTACCAGGTAACCAATTGGGATTCAGGCCCAGATGTAGTTCCAAATAGTAGCCCATATTGGTTGTTGATGATGCCCTACGCATGGGCAAAGGGGATCTTTGGTACCTGTCCCTGCTTGAGCTCTTAACGAGTTTGACCACATGGTCCTTCTCATACGTCACACTGCACAGATGCGCTTCATGGTGACTGAATTACCTGCTCCACCTCCTACCTGTCGTACTAGCACCAGCTAGTCCAAATGGAAAACCACGGATCAATGCACCGTCATGTCACCTACTAAGCTACTCAAAAATCGATCCTATCATCAGTAATTTTCCTTCATTACATATGATGTGTCTAGGAGCTCTCCACAATGACACAAACATCTTCCACCAATGTGGAGATGACAGTAGATCCTGAAAGTCCACTGTATGGAAGAGATTTTGCAGCCGAAAGGCTTCCTTGTACTCATTCAGTTCTGGATGACAAAACTCATATCTGTACTGTTCAATTTGATAACCTTCCTCCAGGTCATAAAAACAAGATTGGATTTGAAGGAATTAATTGAAGTGCCTGGAGTCGAATGAGCCCTTGTAGTCCAAACGTCAAGACTCAGGCCACTTGTTTTACTGTGTACAGAACGGCGGTGAGAGAAATGGATTTTAAAAGGATATGTGGTTGATTGGACGTGATTTGTCTGTCAAAAATTTTTTAAAGGTTGAATAAACCGTATAAAAAAAAAAACAAAAAAAAAAACTCATATCTGTACCTCAACCCAACGAAAGCCACGCTTGTGCTCCTTGGAAATCTAACCAGTCAAATAATATTTCAATAATGGCTAACATGGACCTCAAAGTGCTCACGAGGAAGCAAGCCCTTGGCTTCACTGTTGACTGCAAGTTCTCCTTTAATCAACATGTTGCAAAATCAGACCTTTCCTGACACCTTCTGCCGTTAGGGCGTCCATACTGTCACTAGTTCTGTTGCACCTGGATGGAGGGAGAATAATCACCTCGGCTGTCCCTACCTCAACATTTGACTACCAAAAGCAGTACATCAAGCCACAGCCAGAAATATCGCTGCCATGAAGAAATCACCATATGTCCCCAGCCCTGAGGAAGCTGCACTGGTTACCAATAACAGGCTGAAATATCTTCAGTGCCATACAAGGCTGTGGCAACTCAATCCCTATGGTAACAAGCTGAAAAATTGGGTTGACAACTCAACATCAGAAACCACAACACCGCGCGACTGGGAAAACATGCTGAATGGAAAAACAGCACTGTGGAACACTATTCCAACCCACACTCGCACAGCACCGTCACTCCTGCAGTTCATGAGAAAGGCGAATGCTACGCTAATCAAAGAATTTCTCTAGTAAATGAAAGCTTGCAACTCCAATGGTGGTTCCTCTTTTGCCCACCTGATAGATAGACCCACCGGGTCACCACTTATTGTATGTGACTATGATAAATCGCGCCATTGCTTCCTCGCTATGTCTACGCAACAGCATCTGTCATCGACATTTGTAATATCGGCTGACACAAGATACACCCTTTTCCTCAAGACGAGAGCCTTCATCTTGGAGAGCTGCCTCTGGTCAATTTATTTCTTTTTTCCCCAGAGAAACTAAGAGCACCTCACCACTCTCTCCATTGTATGGCACTAAACAATACCCCTGCCAAGGTGGCCAGGTTTGTGGTGGAGTGCTCTGGGGAATGTTTGAAATGTGGTGAACCAAGTGCAAACGCTTTTCATATGTATTGGGCATGTCCTGTGGTGAGTGTGTTTTGGGGTTCAGTTGCAGAGAGCCTTGAAAACATAACGTCAGTCCCGGCATCACTGTCCCCGTTGAAATATCTATTTGGGGACATTGGTAAGGTGGCTGAAACCACCAGACGTCTATTCAATGTGGCTTGTGTTGTTGCTAAACGTTGCATACTGAAATATTGGAAAGCCACAAATGCCCCATGCATAGACGAATTCCTCCGGGAACTCACATTTGTCAACGAATGCCAAGAACAATATGTACTCACTATGCCGGTGACTAGCCACCCCAAGGACACTTGGACAACCTTCAGGATCTACCTGTGTGACATGCTATCTGAAAGTGACTTTTCTCCAACATCCACGCCTTGAACATATTGTATTTTCTGTTACGTGTATGATGTTATTCACATATTGTACTGCCTTTGCTATGCCTGTACCGTGCCGACGCTGATATGACTCTCAATAAAATAAAATGCGCAAGGTAATGGCTGCGTCGAGCACTGGCTTCAGAGATAAGCATTGGTTGTGAAGTGGTCTGGGTGCTCTCCTCTGAAAAGGGCGCACTTCCTCCAGTGGATTCTTGAATTTACCTTTGTTTTTAATTTTACTTCATTGCTTTTGTTTACCCATCGACGAATAGTATGAAAACATACATGGAAGATATGGGGTCAAAGCTTACGTATGCTTAGGGGAGTAATTCCCCTCGCGGCTCAGGAGCCGAGGGGTCCTGCTGAACACCCTGAGCACCACGGGCGCAACAAAACCTATATTGGGGGGGCTAACTAGTGATGGACAGTGCTAACTTGGAGGCTCCACCCCTTCTGTAACTTCTTATTGCATTCTAAGGAGACAATTCTGGTGAGGCTTCAATGTTACAAGCAGTTAACTCTCCCCGTTATGACTGAAGACACCCACTTAAGAACTGCTGTAAGACAGAGTGCCCCACCCATCCTCTTCCAATCATCCCTTGGCATGTAAGTACTAACACAAAATCACAGTTTCAATTGCCTAAAAATGTATGCATATGAATGCAGGTGCTAACAATGGAATTCTTTATGTTAGTAATTGCTGGGCATTTGTTAACAGCAAAGCCCAGGCGCTGTTTTAAAGTCTGTGTCCTGCTCTGTCCGGCCACAGCTCTGTAGGTCAGCAGGTTGAATCAACATAGTCCAAAGCGTGGGTGGGTGAAGCCAGAGCAGCTCAATGGTGTTGCGCCACTGCTGAGCACTCACCTGGTATCTACCGGAAACCCTTCAATGGATCAGAGTGCCCAGTACAGACAGTACAGAGTTTCTAGGCTATGGCCCTGTATTATTTATCTTTCCATGCCGAAAACAGTCCAAAGAAACAAACAAAAAAAACAGAAGTACCCAAATGGGTCGATGGTTTAATTACCTTTGTGGCAACAATAAGCCACACGACTAGCTGAGGTGATCTGTCACAGGCTCTGCAATGTCACTGGACGGGTTTACATAATACATTCAGGGATCACACCCCGAGAAAATCGTTGCTGTTTTAGTTCCCTCTCCAGAAACTGTTGCACAACTTGAAAACTGCACCAGTATGGGCTCAGTCCCCTTTTAGTTTCTTTTGGTTAAATGTGAGCTTACTGTGAGGTGGAGTCCTTCTGATACAGCTATACTCGCCACATTTCTTGTGCTGCAGGATGCTCTGATTACTTACCAGTAATCTTAATTACTCCTAGTCCTACTCTTCCTCGTCACAGTACTTACTTCATGAGGCCCCCGCCTCCGACACAGGACCTTCTTCTATTTCTTTTGTTCTGCATAACTCCTCCTCTTAACCCAAAGCATACAGTTTAACATATCCAAGCAGGACGTCCACTCTTCCTCGTCCCAGTATTTACTTCATGATTCATATCATAGCAGCAAAGGGGAGATGTCCCAACGAGACACAGAGCCAGAAAGTGCATCAAAAAAGCACACCTTTAATGACTCCAAAATCAAATCCCAACAGACAAAACACCAACCCCTAAGGAACCATCACTGGAGTGGAAGTCATTCAACCGATAGTGGTTGACAAAGGTACTCTGATCAGCCCAGGTGGCAGCCCTACAAATCTCCTGTAGGGAACCCTCCCCCGAGCATCCGCCCAGGAAGCAGCCAACCCCCTGGTAGAGCGACCCTGAACATGGTCAGGCACAGGCAGGCCAGAAGCCACACAAGCCATGGAGACAACAGTACGGATCCTCCGGCTAATGGAAAGCACTGAGGCCTTCGGTCCCGCACCAGCGGGCCAAAAGTAACCAAGTTACTATCAGATTCCCGGAAACGGGCAGTCCGAGCCAAATACTCCAGAACCGCCCACCGCATTTCAATGGCATGCCAAGCCACCTCGTCCAGCGTCTGCGGATTCCTGGATAAAACATAGGGAGAACCAAATCCTGAGGGTTCCATGTAATAATGTCGCCACAAAAATATTGCATGCAAAAATATCGCCGAAAAATAGTCGTTTTTTGTGGCGACATTATTGCATGGAAGCCTCAGGATTTGGTATTTTTTTTTTTAAAACATTTTTTTTTTTGTTGCCCCTGTCGCCACATATATGGTCACCCAAATAATATCGCCATGACATTTTCCCGGCGATATTGTTTACGGCGACCATATATGTGGCGATATTGTTACCTGATACCATCCTGAGAAGTGTGAAACCAAGACACAACCTTAGGAAGAAACTTTGGATCACACTGCAAAACCACAGAGTCCGTTAGAACTCTCAAGAAAGGGGATGACACAACAGAGCCCCAACCTCCCCGAGCCTACGGGCAGACGTGATAGCGATCAGGAAAGCAGTCTTCAGTGTAAGGTGCTTGATATCAATTCCTGACAGGGGCTCAAAGGGACGCCCCCGAAGGAACCTCAAGACAAGAGGGAGATCCCAAGGGGGGAGGCCCTTATAAGCACAAGGATGGGAAGAAGAGAGACCCAGAAGAAACCTCCCCATCAACACCTCCCCATCCAGGTGGCCATCAGAGTCTCCCAAGAGGATTTTAATGGAGGCCCATTGGGAGCGAAGCGTGAAGACCGCTAGGCCCTTGTCGAAACCCACCTGGAGGAACTGAAGAATAGCGGGCAGACCAGAACATAGGGGGGTATTCCAGACCACCCACACCAACCCAAAAATGGCCTCAGTGCCTGTCATACGCCTTCAGAGTAGAAAGTCTAGGAGCATTAATGATAGACTCGATCATAGGACCCAAAAACCCTGGGAGACTAACCGAGACCGTGCAATAGCCAAACCGCCCATTGAATCTGCCTGACCCCAAACCCCAGACCCCCCTTCAGGGGACAAGGCCACTTTGGAACTAACCAATGTTCCTGGGACTGAAGCTCCAACAGGGAGGGAAACCAGCTCTGACGGGGCCAAAATGGAGCACCCAACAGCACAGCCGCCCCGCTGATGCGCTGAACCACCCGGGGAAGAAGGGGGAGAGAATGGAAGGTATAAAGGAGACCCTTAGGCCACTCCACAACAAGGGCATCCACCCCCTAAGCCCCTTCAGTTGGGAACTGGGAGCAGAAGAGAGGAACCTTCACAGAGGCTGGGGAGGCAAAGAGATCCAGAACCGGAAGCCTGAAACTGACAGATCTCTGCAAACACCCTGACAAAAAGAATCAGTTCCGAGGAGGAGGGGAACCGGCGGCTGAGCAGATCCCCCTGAGCATTGTCCACCCCCCTGACATGAGAGGCCACCAGGGACAACAGGTGTTTCACCCCAGGAACCTATCTGAGCTGCCAGAGCATTCAAGGATCGGTCAGACACTACTTGGCGGTTGACATATGCCAATGCTGGGGTATTGTCCATCCGGACCAACACCAGCCGGCCTTCCAGAAACACCCTGAAGTGCAACAGGGCATAGAGAATGGCACACAACTCTCTCCAATTGGATGAGCGACGGACTTCCTCCAGAGCCCACAACCCCTGGGCCGAGAGGATGCCTAACGTGGCACCCCAACCCCTTCAGCTGGCGTCTGTATTAAGAGTGGTCAAAGGGAGCTGGACTAGGGACACCACTGCCTGAAGATTTGGAACCCACAACCACCACAGTAAAACGGCCCTCAGAACAAGCGACACTGGGATTAAGGCCTCGTAAGCCTGAGTAGGTAGAGCTTGGCCATAAAACAGAGCGGGGCAATCTTCTCGGGATCACGCCATTCACAAAGGATCTTAGCACGGATGTCAGAGACCAAAGGCAACCCCATCCTCGGGGTATGCCTATACTGTCTAATAGTGGGGTCATCCCCATGCACCTGCACCAAGGGCTCTGAAAACCCTGTACAGTGCCAAACTTGTCTAAGAACTTCCTCCACCTCTTCCCTGTCCAGATATTTTCCTTCTGCATCAGTCGATGAGGAACGGGAAGCGGCAGAGGATGCCTCCGACCCAGAAGAGGAGGACGATGAAGACGACCAACACCTGCAACTTTTTAATATCCTTCCAGGACAAGGAGAAACGCCTCGACTTGTTCTCCTTCCTCCTGCAAAGCCCAGGGGAAGAGGAAGACTAGCCTGAGTTTAGCAGTGTGCTTTCCCATGGTGTAAGCAGAAGGACAAACACAAACACCGGAAAACACCTGTTGAGCCACAACACTTAACTCCGAGTCTGGGAAAAACTACCAATGAGGGAGAAAAACCACTGAATCCCCATGACAACGGGCTGTTACTGCAGCGCCCCTCCCAATCACAAATAAAGCCCGGAAGCCACAATCACACCAAGTATCATGCGCACAAGCACGTGGAACAGACACACTCCCAGCCTCACAGGGGACAGCCCCGGGGCATACACAGGGCCCCGACCCCCACACAACACCAGGGCTGAGCCCCACAGCAGCCCCTTTCCTCAGCCCGGGCCTGCAGGACCCTGTGCGGTGACACCTCACACGCCGGCCACGATGCCTGGCAAAAACCGTGAGAGGCTCCAGTCCACCACGCTCAACCGGAGCCCAAGCCCCACAGGGAAACCTGGGGCACGCCGCACCTGTAGGGAACCGAGGCCCTGCCACTCAGTCCCACCAGGGGGCCAGCAACAGTAGCTCCCTGGAGCCCTGCACCGGGAACAGACAACCTGCCGGAGGACGGAAAAATCAAACTGGAAGCCGAGGGTTAAGGAGAGGAGTTATGCAGAACAAAAGAAATAGAAGAAGGTCCTGTGTCAGAGGCCTCATGAAGTAAGTACTGTGACGAGGAAGAGTGGACGTGGAGGTAATGAGTATCATCATCGGGCCTAGCTGAGCGAGCTTTTTGACGCTCAGGATTACATTACAGAAAATCCACCAGTAGCTCGAAACTCTCATGACTTGCCTCGCAGAGTCTGCCGTCTAGTACCACATCGGGGGAAAGGGTGCACGCACAGAAGTGGACAATTGTGCATGACATGAGTAGGTGCTGTGAGGTGTTCTCTATATGGCGGCAGGTCGGGGGGTGCTCATACATGCCTACTGCCCTGTTTAGGTAGAAAGGCTTGCAAAGGGCTGACTCACCTGCCAAGCCTCCTGCACGCCCATTCATTCCAATGGGCGTCTCACCCGCCAAAAACAAAATCGGGTGATTTCACCCGCCTTTGCGAGACAAATGGTTGAGAGCTATGGTGGAAGTCAATGGGCATATCAGTTCTCCCAGTTGCCTTTCCAAAATGTCTGTCCTAGTTGATCGAAAACGTTGCATTGGGAAGTTCGTCCCGTAAGAGGCGTCCAAAGGCTTGTGTGGTTATTGCATGGGTCTGATCCAAGGGTGGGCTGGCCTATAGGGAACTTTGAAGATTTCCTGGTAGGCCCCTGCATCCTGGGTCTCTATTGTCTTGTAACCCATTTTATTTCAGAATTTTCTCATAAAAAAAAGGTTGGGCTTGCTGAAAGTGTGTAAGAGCGGGCCACTTTGAACATTATTTCCAGGGCCTCTTTTGGTTCCCAGTCCACCCCTGGTCTGAAATCCTACTTTCCTTTCCCCCCTATACTTTTAGGCGCCTTTGTGAGGTGTTTGGCTCCCCTATTAAGATGACAAGTAAACTGGGTCTCTCTCAGCTCAAATCTCGGCTCTTTTCCCATCGCAGGATTCAAGTTATGAACTGAGTCATCTGCCATGCTGCGCGAGCTCTGGCTTGGAAGTGGAGGAGTGCGATGTGAGTCAGATTTTGCTGGGGCGATGGTGAAGGGGGTGTTTGTGCTGTATTTAGTTCAAGCATTTCGACAGTAAGGCATTCCTCTCAACTCACCTTCATTTAGGTGGAGGGACTGTGCCACCTGACTTCAGTGGGATCTCCCGCCAAAATATTGTGGGGAAGGGGAGGGGGGGCGGAACAGCCTTCTTTCCATTTTTTTTGCTGATGTGCCTTTTGGATGTACCTTACATTAATGGTGTGTTTTTGCGACGGGGATAAAAAGAAATATTGTACACATAACAGTGGCGGGGACATTCAGCTATGGGTAGGAAGGAGCAGGTGAGCGAAAGGAAGTTTTAATATGTCTTCTGGCAATGGAGAGATTAAACGGAAGGGTGGGTGGGGCGTGTCAGTCAGCGGGAGGGGAGTACTGTGTCCGTCTAAGCTCGGAATACTGGTGTTGTACCAAGCATCCTGATTGGCAGAGACAGCTATTGTTGGTGGGGTGTAAAAGCACACCTTCCTGTACCGAGCTGATGAAACCCAGGACCAGTTTGTGAGGATTTTAAGCAAGGTCCTCCGTGTTGTGTGATGGTCTAGTTCTTTTGGCAGAGAGCGTCATGACCTCGTCATGACGCCTCTGCAATAAAAGAGGCTCTGCTGGCACGCAAGGGCCAGAGCAGCAGAGCCCCTGGAAGCGGCAACTCGTGTCTGTGTGTGTTTCTTGAGGGGCCGGGGTTTGCCACGTGACCGTGGCCTACTTGGGTGGATACTGCCTGGGTGATCCCAGGTCTGAGCTTCCATAGTGCTGGGTGCCCCCAGCATACGCCCTACATCCGGTGAACCGGACCGTGTGGGGTGATCCCTGCAATCGTACAGCTGCGTGCCCGCAGCTCTGGGAGTCTTGTCGGGAGATCCCGATGCCTGGCGAGACCCGCCCTGGTGACCGGAGGTGGGTCACCACATTGGCGACGAAGAAGTCACGCCCGCCTGCTGGCACTCACGGCAGGCGGACAAAAGGGCCACGCACGCGGCCGCAGTCGGCGGCTGTGTCAAAGGAGCACGTGGTGGGTGTCTACCCGTGTGGCGGGTGGCCCAGGGACCTGGCACTGTCGAGCGCCACGGGTCGCCTGGTGCCAGCAGCGGAGGTGGTCCAACGCGGCCCTGAAGAAAGGGCAGTGGGCGTGGCCTACGCAGCCCTGGCCCTGGCAGTAAAAGGACCTGCACGGCTGGGCGAGGACCGGCCGTAAGAATCCGGGGGGGGGGACACCGGAGATTGCCATGAAAGAGGGGCGTGGCCCCAGCGAGCCCCGAACAAAGAAAGGGGGCGTGGCCCAGTGGCAGCCAAACGAAGGAAAGGGGCGTGGCCCCAGCGAGCCCAGGGGCAGCCCATGTAAAGAAAGGGGCATGGCCCCAACACAGGCCTTGCACCGAGAAAAAAAAAAAGGGGCGGAGCCCAATTGCTTAATCTCGCCGCAGGGATCAACGAGAATGTCCCGCTCGGGGCGGGTGGTAGGAGGAACCCCTCGAGCCCCGGGCTGCATCTGGGTGAAAATCAGGAACTGGAAAAATAAATGTTGCCTGAAAGGGGGGTGTCATCGAACCCCCAGAGTTTGGACCTGCCCGGGCCCTAGGGGTTGCGGCTCCACCTGGAGCACTTGTGCGCCCCTCGGCAGGAGGAACTGGGTGGACCCCTTCAGGTCAAACCAGTGGGCGCCAAAGGGTGTGGCCGTCAGGGCTAAGAACGTGGGTGCCCAGATAGGGGACTATTGCATCGGGGATACCCCGTTCTGCCACCAGCAACAACCCCGAAAGAGCAGCGACTGCCCAGGGAGCATTTGGGTGCTGTCAAAAGACCTCACCACAAGGGGTCAAGCTACCTGAGGCCCAGTAGCACCTCTTAACATCTCGAATCCTGCACAGCATTTATCATGGCGGAGGATGACAATGAGGGTATCTGTCGAGGACAGCTTGCGCCCCTGCCCCCCTTTGACACAATGGGTTCGCCTGCCAGCTTGGGACCCTGTGGACAGCCTGGGTAGAAAACCTAGAGCTATACTTCGAGGCGAGGGAGATCTAGGATGCAGCGAAGCGCCCAACACTCGTGTACTCCGCTGGGCTGGCCGTTCAGAGAATATTTAAGACATTAAGACCCTGTGATCAGTCGTACGGTGCAGCCATTGCAGCCCTGAATGAGTATTTCCGTCCCATGGTCAACAGAGACTACGAACGATTCGGGATGAGGTGTGCGAAGCAGGAGGAAGGGGAGAGCCTTGATACGTTCCATGGGAAGCTGTGTGGCACTGCACTTGCGACCTGGGAAACTTCGAGGGGGATGAGATCAGAGCGCAGATCATTTATGGCTGCAGCTCCGCGAAGCTACGCAAACAAGTCCTGAGGGACCCGACGCTTACCCTCGACCAAATACTGAAGCTCGGCCGGGCCCAGGAACTGGCAGAGGTGCGGGCCTCGGTGATGGACTCTTCCAGGCACCACCTCAAGTTGGAGGCCCCCATGCAGCGAGTGAAGATTGAGGAGCTGGCCGCTGTTGGCAAGTGGCCAGGAGGAAGATTGAGGAGGAGGGGAGACTGTCCGAGGAGAGACCCCAATGCCACAATATGTCATCAGTGCGGATGGGACCTTCTACATCCGCAGGACTGCCCGGCGATAGGACACATCTGTGGAAGGTGCAGGAAAGGAGATCACTTCGCACGGGTGTGCTTCGCCCCAGCTCCAGCCAGCATGGCGGGGACATCGGGGGGAACGAGTCGAAGGTGAGAACAACCCCCAAGGTGGCGGCGGTCCCCCGAGAAGTACTGTATGATATGGGGGAGGAGGAATATGAAGAAAACATATTCTTCTTGTCCTGCAGCAGGGCCAGTTTAATCCCGGGATCTTCTGAGTTGAAAGCCCCCATTGTCAGGGCCCGTGGGGTGCGGACTGGAACACGCCCA
The DNA here is from genome assembly GCF_040938575.1 of Ambystoma mexicanum. Lineage (NCBI taxonomy): Eukaryota > Metazoa > Chordata > Amphibia > Caudata > Ambystomatidae > Ambystoma > Ambystoma mexicanum. The sequence goes on from NC_090925.1 coordinate 728,933,151, forward strand.
TTTGTTTGCAGTGTTAAACGTTTAAGTTTTTAGTAGCTATTAGTTGGTGCTCGGACTGGAATGCACCCGATGTGTGCTGTGATGATGTAGGGGCACTGTGGGTGCGCAGACTAGAATGCACCACGTGCAACCCAGTCGAAGGTTCAGTTTGTAGTGGGGTGAAATTTGTTTGGTTATAATAAAGGAGGGATGTTGTGTGCTGGTCTAGTTCTTTTGCCAAAGAGCGTCATGACCTCGTCATGACGCCTCTGCAATAAAAGAGGCTCTTCTGGCACGCACGGGCCAGAGCAGCAGAGCCCCTGGAAGCGGCAACTTGTGTCTGTGTGTTTCTTGGGGGGCCAGGGTTTGACACGTGACCGTGGCCTACTTGTGCGGATACTGCCTGGGTGATCCCAGGTCCGAGCTTCCATAGTGCTGTGTGCCCCTAGCATACGTCCTACGTCTGGTGAACCGGACCGTGTGGGGTGATCCCTGCAATCGTACAGCTGCCTGCCCGCAGCTCTGGGAGTCTTGTCGGGAGATCCCGATGCCTGGAGAGACCCACCCTAGTGACCGGAGGTGGGTCACCACACTCCGGATCGTAAGGTCAACAGCGTGATTAAGAGCCCACAGTCGACATTATCTATTGGAATTGCTAAGCCTCACACTCCCCCACAGGGTGTGCCCCGACAATCATCCTTTTTGGGCTACACCAACCATGTCCCTCCATGTGCCATCCCCAGTGACAGGCACTACATGGGGGGGGAGGGGGAGTCACAGTAGGTGCAATAATGAAGAACGTCTCCAAAGGTACGTTTGCCAGAATACCATAACTGTTGGTGCCAGTGTACTGGTCTGGAAACGCCAGCCACTGTTGCCATTCATGGCGTCATCAGAGACTCTGCCACGGGCAGCAGTAGGCACACAGTGCAGAATGGTTTTGCCAACCATTGCATGGAGTAAATCGACCACAGCGTGGAATGAGCCTTTCTCCAAATGAATCAAGATGGAACCACCAAATTCTGAAGATAAAATGGAGCGTGAAGGTGACCCGCATGGCGACTGCCCCAACATACTCAGCCCCACCAGGAGAGTCATGCTAAACAACAGGAACAACCCATCTCAACACGCAGCAATCAGACCCTCTCACTGGAACTTGCAGGTAAGTGTTCCCACAGTTTACCCTCACGGCAGCAAGGATGGATCCTAATCAGGGTTTTAAGTGGGTTGGGGCTAGCTGGGGCGGAGCACCAGCAGTCTCCAAAAAGGGCTCCCTGCCGGGGCTCACCACCGACTAGCCCCAGCCACATTGACCCCCTCAGGCAGTCCATTTAACCGAGCAGCGCTGCATGGTTAAACACTGGCTGCAGGTATCTGCACTTTGGATTAGAAAAAAAGGCATTGCCTCTTCTTTTTTCTAATCTGAAGTGTTAACACCCGCAGTCAGCCCTTTAACTGTACAGTGCCGCTCGGTTAAAGGGCTTCCTGTTGCATGTTGGGTTTTTACTCAGAAAATGTGAGCCAGCCCCACTCGATTTTCAGAGTTAAGAGCCGACACACAGCAGGCATCCCTTTCACTCAAAGCGCTGCATGCAGGCAACCCTTTAACCACGCAGTTCCTTGAATGAAGGGTCTGCCTGCTGGTTGTTGGAGGCACAGAAGTAGAGCTGGGGTGCACAGGTGTCACACCTTTGGAGCGCCCAGCCTCTCCTTTTGTTTCTTTATCACAGGCTCTGAACCTGTGATTTGGAACAAAAAAGAGTGGCTCGGCCAGTGGTGTACTGAGCGGGGGCGGGGAGGGAGCATGCTGCCCCCACCCCGTGGCTCTTTTACGAGCCAGACTGGGACATTTGTCAGTGGGACACCTCTACTGTTCGACACCTCAATGAGGGTGCCCAACAGGAAAGGTGTCCTGCTGGGATATCCATGAACATTTTGACAATGTCCCAAGGAGCTCTGGGCAGCAGAGGGGCTCTCACATTGCTGCGTGTTAACAGAACATTACAATGTCACCCATTAGGCACTGATGGGGGCGACTATTAGCAGGGACTTTTGTCCCCTAAGAAATGTGAAAAGGGAGTGGGGGGTGCATAATCCTGCATGCTTCATGACACAATGACTATGACTTTAAAACCCAAGAGGGATTTGTTTGGCTCTCATTAATCTGGATGATGCTATTGTGACTTTGCATGCAGGATGGGGAGAATAAAACTAAACCGATACTCTAATTGCACAACATATTTCAATAGCAATGTATGATATGATATTGCATTTATAACGCACCTATACACAAGTGTTTCAAGGTGTGATGAGGCAAGGGAGGGGGAACAGAGGGAAGACGGAGACAACGATCTTACTAGGCCAGGTGACATTGAGATCACGCAAGTGCGGGATAGGGGGAAGGGGAAAAATGTGAGGAGCAGTGTAGCACATAGGATAAACAGTCAAATAAATAAAAACAATAAATAAGAAGTGCCGCCAGCTGGTGGCAGGTGCAAGGGTGAGTGCAGACATCAGGTGTCAAGTGCTGGTAAGGGGCTGTAGTGATACAGAAACAGCCCCCAAGTGACAGAGTTGCCAGGGGGGCAGTGCAAGTGTGCAGCTGGCGGGGTGAGGACCTGGGCCCGCGAAAAGAGAGTAGCCAGGTGACCAGTGCAGTTTCAGTTTCAGCCAGGGGTTCAGCAGGGGAGAGTAAGAGAGAAAGCAGAAGCAAAGAGGAAGGTCTTGAGGTGCTCCTCAAGTTTCAGAGAGGCAGGGAGGCTGTACCAGAGGGAAGCCCCAGCCGAAGAAAGAGATCTACCACCAACTCGTTGCTTGGAGAAGCGACTGGCCCTGAGGGAGTTGGAGGCAGATGAGTAAAGAGATCGAGAAGGAAGATATTTAGCAAGAGAGAGTTGAAGGTATTGAGGCCCCAGGCCCCAGAAGGCCTTGTGGACAATGCAGAGGGGTTTGAACTTAATCCTCCCAGCCACTGAGAGCCAGTGCAGAGATTTCAGTCCTGGAGAGATATGATCCCTGGGCTTGAGGCCAAGGACAAGTCTTGCAGTCCTGTTTTGGATGAGTTGCAGTGGAGAGCAGAGGCAAGCAGATTTAGAAAGAGGCTGTTGCAGTAGTCCAGCCTAGAGAGAACCAGAGCTCTGGAGACAGTGAGCTTCTGGGGCAAGGAGAGGAAAGGAAGAATACCTCTCAGGAGGTGCAGCTGGTAGTGTGACTTCTTATAGATGTCAGAGATGTGAGGCGAGAAGGAGAGTGTGGAGTCGAAGATGACCCCAAAGTTTTTAGCCTCACAGGTGGGAGCAGGAAGAGGGCCAAGAGAGGCCAGCCAGAGAGTGACAGGAAAGGAGGAAGCAGATGTGCCGATGAGGAGAATCTGTCTTACTGGCATTAAGGCAGAGATCATTGGCGGCACACCACTCCTGGATAGCAGACAGACAATCAGAGATGAGAGAAGGAGAAGAGGTGGTTGAAGGGAGCCTAAAAATGAGCCGAGTGTCATCCGCATAGCACAGAAAGTTGGGGCACAGAGCAGCAATGCGGTGGGCAAGAAGTGCCAGTTATTGTTTGAACAGCCAGGGAGAGAGGTTAGACCCCTTGGGGAACACCACAGGTAGAGATAGCGATAGAGGAGACGAAGGGCCCAAGTTGGACCTGGGAGGGTCGATCGGAGAAGAAAGAAGTCAGCCAAGCAGGGCCTGATCAGTGATATCCAGGTTATCACAGAGACGGTTGAGCAGGATCGCATGGTTGACTGTGTAAAAGGCAGAAGAGAGATCAAGTAAGGTGGGGACACAGGGTGTTTGAATCAAGGTTGGAAATCAGGTCTTCATGGATGTTCAGGAGAGCAGTTTTCATGCTTCTGGCAGCTCTGAAGATAGACTGATGGTCATGAAGACAACCAACAGATTCAGTGTGAGGATTAAGCTTGGAGATGTCCAGCTTTTCCAGGAGTTTGCCCAGGAAAGGATTGATGGAGGTTGGGCGATAGTTAGCCGGGGGGTGCACAAGGGAGTGCTTCAGAGGGGAAGGGAAGACTCCATTGGCGAAGGAGTGGTTGCAAAAGTCAGCCAGAGGAGGAGCCAGGGTGCCAATGTGGTCCTTCATGGTTTTGGAGGAACAGAGGTGAACCTGTTTTGACAAGACTTTCATAGATCGGACTTGTATAGAAACCTTTCTGGGGAGAAAAGGGGAAAGGCAGAGAAGGAGGGAGGAGAGGTTGCCGAAGAAGGGCCAGATGAAGAGCAGGGAGTAGAGGGAGGATGGGGAGAGAAAGAGAGAGAGGACAGGATGTCCTGAGTTTTAGAAATGAAATGAGAATCGAGGGCCGTGCAGAGGGCCTGGCAGGGGATGGGAGAGGTAGAGACTGCAGCAGGATTGGCCAGCTCCTTGCAGATTTTAAAGAGTTCGGCCGAGTTGTTAGATGGCGCAGAGATGCAGGGTTGGATGTGGGCCCCCTTCTTGGTGTGGATAGAGAGCCGGTATTGCCTTTGGAGCAGGAGGCAGGCCAGTTTGTCAGAGGATGTACCGGAAGCACGCCATTTCACCTCAGCCACCCTGCACTTGCTTTTAAGGGTGACAAGGTCTGAGTCATACCAGGAGTATGCAGAGTGGAGCATGGAAAGAGCTGTGTCAGGGTGTGAGTCAGCCAAAGGGAGAGAGAGGGTGAGAAAGTGGCGGCAAAAGCCTCAATTGGCACACGCTTCATTGGTCGGATAACCAAGAAGGTAGGTGGCAATGCTGGAAGTGGGTTGGCCTGAGGGTTAGAGAGGGGGAGCTGGGAGGAAAGGAGAAAGTGATCACTCCAGGAGAGAGGAGTGGTGAGAGGGATTGAAAGGGGAAGGCAAAATATTTAAGCACATTAAATGTAAAGCAAAACCCTAATAAATATCTACATCAAATATATCTATATTGTCCACATCCCGGTTTCACCATTTAACCAAAGTGTGTGATCCTTGGCAAATTATTTAATCACACTGGGCCTCATTATAAGTGTGGCAGTCCGCAAATAAGGGTGCCGGTAGCAACATACCATCACCCTTTCTGGACCACCACACTCCGACTGCGGATGGGGGCCGTTACACCAGGCAGGTCTGACCTGCCGGGCGCAACAGCCCCAGAAGGCAGAGGTTTCAGGGAAGCACTGGCACCGTTAAAAACAGTGCTACTGCTTACGCCAACCCATTCTTGTGGAGTCCTATTGGACTCCACAGGAATGGGGACTTCCCGAATAAGCCGCCTTACATCCCGGGGCGCCGGGACTGTAATGTCCGGGTGGCACTGGGATATCAGACAGCAGATTCATGGTTACAAGGACGGGTTACCGCCGTACTCGTAATGAGGCCCAATGTCTTGTCTGCAGCTCTGTAACTGATTCTGATTCACTTCTTAGCTTATGTTAATATATCATGCTATTATTAAAAGAAGAGCCTAATGACTATAGAGTTGCTCCATATATAATAAATAGTGCAATTTAGGTATTTTGCACCACAAAGGTATTTACCACTTGGCTTACTTATGGCAACTTATTCTAACGTCACTTCCATGGTGCCTACAAGTATCAAAGACTGATGATGCTCCTTTCAATGTCCTTTTCTGTGAAGTCATTTCTGTTGGCGCAATCATATGCAAATTAAGAGGTGTGCATATATTTTGTCCCAGAGCACCTGGACAGAGCTCTAATAGATGAGTTTCGTGCATCTGTAATAATCCTGCAGTTTTATTTTTGTTGTTGTGTTAAAATGCCATCTGCCACAAATGTTACCAAAAAAGTAGATTAGGGAAGGGGTGGGTGGTTTCAGGGCGCGAACAAGACCATATGGAATTGCGCGCACTGCATTTGGGGGGAAAAGTAGCAGGATTATTTTCTTGGCTCGCCCTCCCCACTCCTGCAATGCTGGATACTCCCCTGGGCGGGGCGCACTAAAGGTAATAAATGCGAGTGCATCCAGCTCTCCTGCCCTTAACAGTCCCCCTTAAGCGGTGGGGGCTCTCGTTAGGGGTTGTGGTGTACTTAGACCAAGACCCCTAACGAGGACCCCCCACCCGCAATTTAGCATCGGACTTAAAGCACAGGTCCTAGTACAACTTTCATTAAATATAGCAAGGAAAATGTATGTATAGCAGGGCAATGGCAGTTCACCTAATCGTGTCCCAGGGCTGTTACTGTTAGTTTGGGAGGGATGCAATGACATCAGGTAAGTGTGAATGCTCATGAGTCACCTGTTCAACCCAGTGGCGACGCACGTGCGCACCAGCAACGTGCTGCAAGCCTGTGGGAAGGTGAGCCCAAGTGTGATGCTGGAAATGCATCAGAGGAACAGGGCCTCCGTATCCTTGTCCTTTACTGCTTTTTATCATGTGTTCTGTTGTGTCTTCCGCGCAGGAGTTCATGTGGGACTCCTGGTGGTGCAGCTCTCTCTTTTGGTTTGGTGTACAGACCTATGGGATACCCTTATGGCACCCATGGGTGAGGGTACAACCCTGTGCCCCTAGTGTATGTTTTTGGGCACCTGTGTGTGGCCCACAAAGCAGGGTATGGGCTGGTGGCAGCTCCATGCTGAATTTGACAGGTGTTCCGAGTATCCTCCATTTTGGGATACCCAGGCCTGACATTGGAATCAGTTGATTCCTGATAGGAAACAAGATGGTCCCTGTGGCCTCTTGTTTTCTATTGCCTGTTACCTTGATTTCCCAAAGTCCTGGGAAGCCCTGACTCTGTCCCTTCCCCCTGACCGGCTGTTGGGTGGAAGTTCCATATATGGTGTTGTTGTGAAGCCCAGGTCAGACTGGCTGGAGCCTTCCCAGTGACTGTATGTTGTGGGTACACCCTGTGGGTGGGACCTGGGTGAATGGAGTGTGTGACAAATACGCATTCTGTGTTGTGGGTGTCTAGTATCTGGTGTTTGACACAATGACTGAGACAGCCCTGCTCGAAACTGGTATGAATGCAGTGTGGAGTGTTGAATGGCTGGGTACTTGTCCCAATAGACATAACTTGTTGTGAGTGTCTTGAGAGAAGTGAATGGCCTGAACGCACTATGCATCTGATTGGATGCCTGCCTGCATGAATGCCCTTCTGACCAATTGGTTGCCTGAGTGTGACCTAGCAGAATGAATGGGAGATCAACTAGTATATCTGGGGGCCTCTCACTGCTAGGATTCGTGTTCAGAAGCTGAAGAGAAACTGGAGTAACTGAAGCTTGACCTTGAGGCCCTGCTGGACGAGAAGAATTGCTGTTGCTCTCCTTCACAATCTGAAAGATGCTGTGTCCACAAGGACTGACCCAGAGAGAACCTGGTAAGGCGCCCTCTTCCCGAGCTACGAGGGACCATCGTGCACCAGCTGATCTTTGCCAAAGTTCCCTGGTAGACAGACCTTCGACAGACTGCCGACCCGAGACGGGGACTGCTGCGGAATGCCAAGGAGAAGCGCCCGGACTGTTGTCCGCCATTGTCGCCGACCGCGATCGCCGACCGTCCATAACTATCGACACCGAGGTGCCCTGCACGCCTCTTCCTTGCAGGACGTTTATGCTTCCCCGTCAATGAGCACCGCTAGAAAGGAAGCTGCCACTTCACTGTCGTAGCTCACCCTGTTCTCCATTGGATGTTCGACGACCCGTGACTCCTGCCTTAAAGGGAGGGCACTCAAGAAGGGCCGTCGATTCCCCGCCGAGTAACACTACAATGCCAGGTACTTTGGGGTTGCAGAACTATTGGGAAGTCTATTGTGAACAATATATGGACTGGGCTTGTATTTGTATTCTACAGGTTGCCCAGGTGGGGGGATCTCCACACAAAGCTGTGTTTAACGGTAGTGACCAGTATTCTGCCAATTGTTCAACCATCTTGTTTTCCTTCCTCTCTCTACTGCTGGTTTCCTCTTTATTGATCTGTGTGACATTTTGACAGTATAGTTGATGCACTTTAATGAGATCTGATAATATTTGTGGTACCACTGTAGAACTGTATATATTTACCATTATAGATTTTCTGAGCACCAAGTGAGTTATTGTGATAGTGTACATAACCTTGAATATTCATTATATAAAGACTGTGTTTTAACCGATACAGTGTGCGGACATTCCTTTGTGGGTGCTTGGGGACTACACTGTACTTAAGAACCAGCCTGCATCACCTCCTGAGAAGCTAGGCCTTGATTGCTCGACCACGTAACAATAATAGAGAATCTTGGGTGGGGTCCTCTCTACTTCTCCTCTAGATATAGAGAGCAGATGTACAGACACCCCCCTCCAGTCTTTACACCAAGTCGCCACCCTTTCTTCCAAGGAGAGGAGGGCCATGAGGCCAGGTTTCCGGACACCACTTTCTGTCAGCGGGCCAGGACAGGAAGTAGCTGTATGCAATGATATCGAGAGTGATAGGGAACAAAACCGAGAAAAAATGAAGTATTGGAAAGACTTTGAACGTAAATGAATCTTTGCTGAGGAGGACTCTTTAGTAAATATGCAATGTATAACCATTTTCGGAACAGGATTCCCGAAATAAATGTTGGATGAAAAAACTAATGGAAAAAAGAAATTCAGAATAGAAGATGCAGCATGGTAAGCAGGCACAGTGCTAGTTGACAGTTTTAACGAGAATATGCATCAACAGAAAGGCAAGCTTTGAAGGTCCCAATATTCCAAAGAACAATCCAAAAATCTTAAGTCACATTGACTTATTTATTGACCACTTAATGGCTCTACGCTGTCTCATACTTTACCGCTCAAAGACAAAGGTAATCCTTCTCCTTGCCTCAAACGCTAACCTCACTCTCCCTTCACCCAGCTCTTTGCCAGTAACCTCCTCACCACCTCCCACATAGATCACAAGTGTGGGGCTCTCTTTGAAAGAGACCTGAAACTCTACCAGTTCATCAAATCCTGACTTAACTTCCTTAGAATTCGACAAATCTGTTCCCACCTCACGTACCACTCAACTAAAATCTGTATTTCAAATGGATTGTGTCCTCCCACGTATTCCTCATCTTGTGATAATTCGTTATCTCCCGCTTCGCTGCTTCGGAAAAAATATATAAATACCTCGAGCCGCGCCCGTTGCTTCAATTCCGTTTTTCCGATCGCTTCGCTATTGAGAACGGCGCGTTTCTATTTTCTGTGAAGAAAATGTCGTCATCTTCGACACCTTCGACACCCAGGACTGGGTTCAAAAAGTGTGCAGATTGTGGATCTAAGATGTCGATCACCGATCCCCACCGAATTTGTCTCTGGTGTCTCGGTTCCAGTCACCGAACCGACGACTGCGGGTCCTGCCAATCGATGACCGAAAAAGCTCTTCGCGAGAGGAGAGGTAAACTGTTGGTGGGGAGGGAGGCTTCAAAAAAGGTTTTGTCTAAAAGACATAAGAAAACGACTGATTCTAAGGAATCGGATCGACATAGGCACTCGAAGAGATCTCGATCTAGGAGTAGATCGAGACACTCTTCGTAGTCATCGAAGAAAATGAAGAGGAGACATAGATCTCCCTTATCATCATCTTCTTCAGAGTCGACCGAAGAAATTTGTTGTCCGACTAAATCGGATTCTCCCAGTAAGTGGGAAGAATTCTGCAAAAAGATGATGGAGGTTTTCGAGAATGCGGCCCGACCCCCTCGGAAGACCCTCGAAAAAGCCATACCCCTAAAGTCGCTCCATTGGACGACAAAGGGAAGTCCAAGGCTACCATCGCTAAAACCAGTAGCGTCGAGGAATCCAAAAAACCTCGATTCGACGTAAAACCGTCGAAGACTCTTCGAGAGTTCGAGCACATCTCCAGTGCCATATAAGAAACACAAGTCGTCGAAGACTTCGACAATTTCGTCGACGCCCTCGACGTCGATAATTTCGACGTCAAAGCCAGATGCGTCATCGACGCCATTATCGAAGTCATCTTCAAAAACTTCGAAGACTTCGAAAACTTCGAGAGATTTACAATTTTCTTCGAAGCAGATGGAAGAGGAAGAAAGGAGATTCACTCCTTTACCCAGATCAGATTTTTTCAAATCTATGTCAGCAATCTATGAAGAGTCTGCTTCAGAAGAAGACAATGTTTCTCCTTTGGGAGTTATTTATGGTACAAGACAAGTTCCTGAAGAACTCATTGACCAGGAATCTAGAATGAGAGACCTAAGTGATACTCTACATTCTGCCAGTGGAGTTGACACATCCCCAGAATTAGAGTTCGCCAAACCTGATCCTGCAGAACATGCAGATTCTGGGTACAGGGGTCTTATGACCAGAGTAGTTGAATATATGGGTTGGGGTAATACTTCACCCATTTTTGAACAAGAAAACATGACTGATATAATCGTCAAGGGACCTCAGAAAGATCCTGTTCTCCCTTTTCACAGGGCCCTTCAAAGGACTGTAGAGAAAAACTGGGAGAAACCAGAAACTATTGCTGCAGCAGACAGCACTTTTCCAAGAAAATATAGACCAGCTGGAACGGATCCTGAATATTTGAATAAACATCCGACTCCAGAGAGTTTAGTCATTCAGGCAGTATCTACTTCAAAACAAACTGCTTATCCAACTATTCCTCCAGATAGAGAGGATAAAAAAATTTATGCCTGGGCACGTAAAGTTTTCACGTCAGGCAGTATGGCACTCAAGTCGGCAAATGTCACCTGTACCCTAAACAGGTTTACCCATACCCTGTGGGACTGTATTTCGGCGGCGGCTGATCATATTTCGGAAGGTGAGGAAAGGGGAGGCTTCCTGAATATAGTCAAAGACAGGAAGGAGGCAATGGGGGAATGTCTCCAGTCTGGACTGGATACTGCGGATAGCATCAGCAGATCCATGGCTGCAAGCGTTGTGCTACGCAGATTTGCGTGGTTGAGGAAGTCGGGATTTGCACCGGACGTGCAATCTAGACTCCTCAACATGCCCTTTAATGGCTCGAGGCTCTTTGGCAGAAAGGCTGATGAAAGCCTAGAAAAACTTCAGACCTCGAAAGCAGCAGCTAAATCTCTTAGCGCCTCTTTGTGCCAGCCTCTAAAACCCTATTCCATCTCATCTTCCTGGAGGGGTCGTTCTTTTCGCTACTACTCTTCTTTTGGTAGAGGAAGAGGACAGGCTTCTCAAAGTGGCAAAAGAAACTTCCCTCGTGGGACACGAGGAAGAGGTGCAAAATCAGCCTCAGGAGCGGCATTTGTACCCTCAGCCATTCCTGCAGCCAACTCCAAATCCCTCTGAGACCTTGTTACACAAAACACTAGTGGGAGGCAGGATCTCTCAGCATCTGAAGGAATGGCGGGGCATTAACTCAGATGCTTGGGCACTGGAAACAGTAGCCCAAGGTTACTGCCTCCACTTCCAAAAAAGGTCTCGGAATCATCCACCGGGAGTCAACTCCGCCACAATTCCGCATCCGCTCCTGTTGCAGGAAATTTTAACCCTGCTAGAGAAAGGTGCCATAGAACCGGTACCTGTAGCGGAGAGGAACAGGGGTTGGTACTCCCCATATTTTCTCATCCCAAAAAAGGACGGAGGACTGAGACCCATCTTGGACTTGAGAAACTTGAACAAGTTCCTCAGGAAGGACAAGTTCAAGATGGTGACTCTCTCTCAGATCCTTCAGGCTCTCCAACTCCAAGATTGGTTGGTATCATTGGACCTTCAGGATGCTTACTTTCATGTGCCAATCCATCCAAAGCACAGAAAGTACCTGAGGTTCGCGATTGGCAATTCTCATTATCAGTTTCGAGTTCTGCCATTTGGGTTGACCTCCGCCCCGAGGGTTTTCACCAAACTGTTGGCGGTTGTGGCAGCAAGTCTCAGGAGAGGAGGTATTCACATACATCCCTACCTGGACGACTGGTTGATCAGAGCAAGTTCGCCAGAACAAGCTCAAGAACATCAGTCGATTACCTGCCACTTCCTCCACAAACTGGGCTTCTCCCCCAATTTCAAGAAGTCCCACATGATACCATCCCAGAAACTCCAATTTATCGGAGCATTCTTGGACACTTCATAGGGAAAAGCCTCGCCTCCCGAAGCGAGAGCTCTCCACATCCAGCAGATGGTAACGAAGTTTCAGAATGCCCAACATCTACCGGCCTTCGATTTTCTCAGGTTGCTCGGCCTCATGGCATCCTGCATTTTCCTAGTACCAGAGGCCAGGTTGAGAATGAGATCCCTTCAATGGGCTCTCAGAACTCAGTGGTCCCAGTTCTCAGGGAATATGTCAGATCTTCTGCAAGTCCCGAGCGCAGTTGCTCAGGATCTTCTATGGTGGGCTTGCAATGACAACATTCTCAGGGGAGAGTCCTTTTGGCAACCATGGCCGGAGATAACGGTAGTTACGGACGCCTCACTCACGGGGTGGGGAGCACACACCAACGATCTGACAATCAGCGGTCGTTGGTCTCCATCGGAGTCCAAACTACATATCAACCTGTTGGAGCTGAGGGCAATCAGACTAGCTCTGAAGGCCTTTCTGCCCTCTGTACAGGGAAAGAATGTCCTGATAATGACGGACAATGCAGTGGCCGTGTACTATCTCAACAAGAGAGGAGGTGTAGGGTCACTACCACTGTGCAGAGAAGCAATGCAGCTCTGGTTCTGGGCAATACGAGAAGGAATCTCTCTGTCGGCAATTCACCTAGCCGGAGAGATGAACACGGCGGCAGACGCTCTGAGCAGGCAGAGCACGGTCTCTCACGAGTGGGAGCTGGCTCAGGAAGTCCTTCTGGAGATCTGCGCCCTTTGGGGAACCCCTCAAGTGGATCTGTTCGCCACCACGATCAACCGGAAGTGCGATCAGCACTGCTTAAGGGAATTTCCTCAAAGAGGAGCTCTGGGAGACGCATTCGTAGTGGAGTGGAGGTTTCCACTGCTGTATGCGTTTCCCCCAGTCCCTGTGATTCCTCAAGTAATCAGGAGGTTGAGAAAGTTCAGGAAAACCATGATCCTAATTGCCCCGGATTGGGCCAGGAGAACGTGGTACCCGGACCTTCTAGACATGACCATCGGCCCTCCAATACATCTTCCGCAAAGAGAGGATCTTCTCTCGCAAGAGGAAGGTCGGGTTCTCCATCCAGAGGTCAAGACACTCAACCTTCACGCATGGTTTCTGAGAGGTTGAGCTACAAGGATCGGGATCTTCCGGATGACGTAATGGAAATCTTGCTTTCGGCCAGAAGACCAGCAACAAAATCTTTGTACCGATGACGCAGGAATAGGTTTAGTAACTGGTGCAAAGACAAGGATGTGGACCCTTTTCAGTGTGGCACCCCAAAGGTGCTTTCTTTCCTGTTACATCTAGCCAATCTGGGGCTCCAGATAGGAACAATGAAAGCATACCTTGCTGCGCTGTCCATTTTCAAGCGCTCCTCGGAAGAGGTTTCATTTTTAAAAATACCGTTAATAATTCAATTCTTAAAGGGGCTTACTAATATATACCCTCCAATACCTTTTCATGTACCAACTTGGGACTTAAATTTAGTATTAAAATTCTTTACTTGCATACCCTTTGAGCCTCTGCACTCATGTCCATTGAAGCTTCTGACTCTAAAAACTGTCCTCCTTGTGGCCCTATCATCAGCCCGCAGGGTTAGCGAACTTCAGGCTCTCTCATGCAAACCACCATATACTATTTTTTATAAGGATAAGGTAGTCCTTAAAGTTAAACCTTCGTTCTTGCCAAAAGTAGTCTCGGACTTCCATTTGTCACAAAAAATAGTACTACCAACTTTTTATCCTCCTCCTCATCTGGGCAAGGAAGATGAGAGATTACGCAGACTGGATCCCAAGAGGGCTCTTAGTTTTTACATCTCAAGGATGGCTAAATTGAGAAAAGATGACCAACTATTTGTGGGTTATACTGGTCATAAATTAGGCTTATCTGTAACAAAAAAGACCATTTCCCGTTGGATCATATTAGCCATAGTTGAATGCTACAGATTAGCGGGAAAAGAACCACCAGATGGGCTTCGTGCCCATTCTACAAGGGGAATGGCTACTTCTGCGGCTCTAAAGAGGGGAGTTCCGGCAGCAGATATTTGTGCAGCTGCAACCTGGAAAACCATGCATACTTTTGTTAAACATTATTGTTTGGACACTGCCTCCTCTAGTGAGGGTTTATTTGCAAAGGCAGTTCTGCATTCTGTCCACGAAAACTGAAATTAGTATTCCCACCTCCAAAAACTGATACTGCTATGGGAGCCTATCACAAGATGAGGAATACGTGGGAGGACACAATCCATTCGAAGAACAAGTTACTTACCAACTGTAACGTTCTTTCGACTGGATGTTCCTCCCACGTATTCCTCATCGACCCTCCCATCCTACCCCACAGTACAGTTTACGTTTTCTTACACTTTCCTCTCACGAAGAATGTATTGGTCATGGGACACGCCTGGGTGTTCCTCCTATATATATATATATATATTTCATCGAAAAAAGAGAACTGAAGCAACGGGCGCGGCTCGAGGTATTCATGCCATCGGTGACGTCGACAGAGTACGGAGTACGTCGAGGGACAATCGACGCCACAACCTCGAGCTCACCGCCCTCTGCCGAGAATTTTTTTTCCGAAGGAGCGAAGCTGGAGATAACGAATTATCACAAGATGAGGAATACGTGGGAGGAACATCCAGTCGAAAGAACGTTACAGTTGGTAAGTAAGTTGTTCATCTACTTTGGTGTTGAACAAACTTGACTAGTGCGCATCCCTACTTCTTAGTCTGCCACTCCACTCTTTTGAGACTCTCAACACAATGTTCAACTTTGTCACTTACACCCTTTAAAGCTGACCCAGATCCTCCACCACCTCTAGCTACCATCACCAGGCATGTTGGATCTCCATGCAGAATCGCTCTCTGTAAATTCCTGCCTTTCGTCTATAAATTCATTGATGGTCTGCCATCTCATTCTCTCTGCACCTCCTCTCTCAACAACGAATCATTCCCCCGCCTCTCTGTGCCTCCTCCCAATTGCTCACCTTTTCTCTACTCACCCAACTCCATTAGAATGCTTTCGCTCCAGATCTCTAAACAATCTCTTCGGTAAAACTCTTGAACATGAAGCTTAACCTTCTCCTCTTTCTCTTACTGGTGTTGACAGGAGAACCCCGAGTCCTTTAGGACTACTCCATATAACATTATGTCCTCCAGTCCTTGTCCCTGGTTTATGTTCCATTCTTACCCCTTTATCGTCCCATATGATTCATTCAATCCTACCACTTATTTTGTGAAGGCTCCTTACCAAAAGACAGCTTGTGCTCTCTCCAACTGCCTACTCATTTCTGTTTGAAATGACACCCTGTTTCTTAATAAATACTGATATGAAGAGGCTAAAAAGCCTTTCCACAACGCGCTCAGAAAGAGAAGCCACGCGGATAGTTGCTCTACATCAGCAGGGCTGACATAGCTTGCACTGGGACAATCAATGAGGCGTATACCACTTACCTGTGCCGACATAGCTCACCAAATGTGTACCGTTCCACAAGAGGACAGAATAGCTGGCGGCAAAGGTACAAGCCCTAAACTGTTGTGCATCCCAAAACGTGGTCATACCACCACAGGCTCCTGATGGCAACATGCAAGAATCCAGAACCAATATTAATATTTTGACATTCAGAACTAATGTGCCAAGCTTTGAAATGGTTACAGCATGTATATAATAATAATAATGTATTTCTTATATAGCGCTTCACACCCATAGGTCTCAGAGCACTGAAATAACAGAAGACATTATTACCCCACATAGTGGCACTCAATATTTGACCTCAGAAGAATGAAAAGCTGAGTTGACACTGCCAGGATTCAAATCTGCCACAGCAGGCTGCACACAGGTATCAAGGGTGAGTGCTTAGCTCACTGTGGTATCTGACCGGCTAGGATAGTCTTCTATCTCTTTCCTGCCTTCTTTAGAGTACTTGTACATATGGAGTGTTTCAGTGTCTCACTCGTACCTGTCATCTCCAATGTGTAGACAATGGGCGTGAGTGCAGTAGCACCTGGAACATATCAAGTGCTGAACGGGATTACCATAACAAATAATTATGGGCCCAAATAACCGGACAGACTCACGAATATGGCAAAGTACTATTTTATTATCAGTTCAGGGAAATCTGGCAAGCATAACAAGTCACAGCTTACTCACTCTCAAATACATTTTCATTATACAAAGGTTTTACATGTCAATCTACATCATCTATGACATTGTCCTACGTGGCAAATAGTAAAAACCTATCAGGTGGAGGGATTGGTTAAGGCAATATATATACCTATAGCTTATTTAAGTGTTAATAACATCATTGGCTACCCTTTATCTGATAGGCACACCTAGAACAACCTCTAACTACGTATAATACAAATAATAGTAGAATAACAGCAGCAGATTGGCTTCTGCAACAATGTATGTTCCATCATCGCATAGGGCATCCTGATTGGTTGTCATCCTCTTCCAACCTTGGACATTAGGCTCGTTAGCAGCACGCAAGCAAAATGAAACCCAGGTGCCGGGAACAACGTCAGACAACTGCCCACTTGGCCAATTAGCTTTCCCATCTCTCATCAGTTACGCCCTAAGCGAAGGCCTCCTCTTTGTAGTTGACCTGGCTGATTGTCTCTTCTCCTGAACTTTTAAGGGAGTGAGGGTACATTGCTATCTTCATCTGGAGCATTATGAATAGGCCTTGTTTTCTGGTCTTGCACCATGTATGAGGAGACCTTTTATTTAGTGCTATTTGATTCAATGATACTGGATGCTACTACTCTCTTTTGCCTCTGGAGACTTGGTTGCTCCGTCTTGCATATGCTTTCTTCATATGTAATTGTCCAATACTTGGCACTTGCAAATGTTTACTCCTTTGCTTAATCTAAGAGAAATATGTCTTACATACATGGCTTATCCTCTTTGACTCCTTTTATATATTTCAGTTGCTTCTCATTGTGGCATCCTTTATCCTTAGCCAAACAAATATTCTTTGTTCTTGCATGAATCTGTATTCCATTGTCTCTCAGCTCCTCTGCCTCGGTCTCTCTCCTTGGGCTTTTCAGCTTACTATTAGACGATACCTCTGTCCATCTTCTCAACATGGCTGCTTTATCTGCGTCATATTTTCTACTATAGCAAGCTTCTATATTTCTTATCTATGTTGCTTTTCTGCATTTCTGTGTATATACATCTACTGCATCTCTTCTTACTTATCTTCTTAGTTTATGTGATTTCTTCACTTTTGCATGTATATTCAATTTGTTACCTCAGTAACATCTTCATTCTTTAAGCATTTGTATATCGTTTCAGTGCATCCTGATATGATATGATAGATTATTTATAACGTGCTTATTACCCAGATGTTTCTAAGTGCAGACCTGGAGATCGAACCTGTGTTGCTCCGTGTCGTCTTGCTTCCAAGGCGAGCATGTTGTCCCTGAGCTATCCCCCCGCATCTGTCTTTTTTCATGATGTCACTTTGCTCATATTTCTTCTATGTCTGATGGTGTCTGAAGACTTCCTTCCACCACTTCAGTTTGAGGGACATTCGGTATGGTTGTCTGAGCGAATAACGTCTTTGATATCATCATTGCAGTATTGGGGTGATACTAGGTATCATGCCCAGTGCTTTCTTGCTGCTCTTCCAGTATGATGGAGGTGAGGGGGCGGGCTCCATGAGTGATGTGTACATCTCCGTCTCTACATTCCCCCTTTCGTCGAGTCTTTGCCCACCTCCTCAATCCTCTTCATCTTCACGTCACACTGTGTTTTTTTCAGAATCCATATCTTCGTCACCCCCATAAGGTCACCTGCATTCTTTATATGTTCATCCACACTCCAGGTCATGTGGCAACATTCTCCAGTCGGTTGACATAATATCCAACATCCCACATATTTATTTTGATCCATGGAATAATAAAACTTCATTCGTGGAGGTGCCAGAGGACTTCCTTTCAGGTGCTCATGGGTGCTGCATTCAGTCTGTGATTGCTCATCAGTTACAGCATTCACATGGATCATTATCTTCATTCCAATAGCTTTTTTCGCTGTCTTCTTGCACGGTCCTATGATTATT
The DNA here is from genome assembly GCF_040938575.1 of Ambystoma mexicanum. Lineage (NCBI taxonomy): Eukaryota > Metazoa > Chordata > Amphibia > Caudata > Ambystomatidae > Ambystoma > Ambystoma mexicanum. The sequence continues at coordinate 728,951,148 of NC_090925.1, forward strand.
CTTATAAAACAGGATCCTAGCAACACCAATCCTAGTATTGCTCCTAGTAGTTTAAAGGCATTTGCCATCCAAGTTGTAACCCATCTAATCTACTTCTTCCACCATTTTCATCTGCAGGGTCAACAGCCTAGTTATTGATTCTGTCAGAGTTCTCCATCATGGGCAGGTGTGCAAGTACAGCAAGAAGGCCCAATTTTGGCATAAATGCCTCCTTCTGTTGCTGTAATCGGGTCCAAGACATACCGGTTCTGGAGGGCCATGATCTTCTCTGATCGCATTGAATCTTTTTCTCGTTGTGTTGACTGTCTGTAGAAGTTCCAACCTAGTGATTTGTAACCACTTGATGTTCACTGCAGTTTGAATTCCTGGCATGAATATTGCTGTAAATATCACTGCTGTTCTCCTGAACAATTTGTGCTAATCTGGAATGTCATCATATGCTGCTACTCATTTTGCAGAAAAATAGTTATCTCTCTAATTTCGGATGAGGTTCAGCAACCTCTTCTCTGGTGTGCATCCATTTTCTGAAATTCTTTGATACAGAGATCACTTTGGGAAATCACCAATGCAGGAACATGTATGATCACTATAGAACATATTCCTCCCCAATTCTTAGGTAGCTGCATATAAGCTTTGGATCCACAGGCCCAATAGTGGTGCATTAGCACTGCAGTTCCTCCATCCATTCCTGGGACGTCGATTATTTGCTTGCATCCTTTATTTTCTCCAACTGTGATCAGCCCCTGTTTCTGAAACACAGTGTCACATTCTACATTGGTAGTATGGACACGGGTCCTGATTCATTTTCAACCCATGTTAATCATTTCAAATACTCGGCCCATTCCTTTAGGCATTCAACATTCAACATTTGCACTACGTGTACTGGTGCTGCCATCAATAGGTGTGCACTGCATGCTAACATACCATCTTTCCATCCTGTATTGGTAGCAACTCATCCATATACCAATAGCTGAGGCCTCTCCCAGCATTCTGCATTCCTGGTGTTTCCCATACATCTGCACAGCCCAATCTATTTTGCTCAACAGTCTTTATCTGCTGTCCAGTCATACCACTGTATTCATATAGGAGCATTCTACTTCTCCAATCTAGTTCTTTTTCCATTTTCCTCGTTTATATATAGCCATCTTCATAAGGAAACATTTTTTCCACATCCATCGAAGGGTTGCCCATCTTCCTAGAAAATGGCTCTTTTGTTGTTCATGCTGCTAGATGGCTGAGACCCTTCACGTCATGGATAATTATTTCTCTTGCAATGAATGTTCTGGCTGTGCTCATGGCATAAGGGATGAGAGAACACACATCACATAGCAGCTTTCACCTGACGTTATCCTCCCCACTTCCTTCATGTGCTGGTACCACATGTTATTCTTTATTATCAAGATATGAGTTTATAGCCTAATTATTTCCCCCATCATCTTGTTTAAGTCGAATCGTTTGTTTGGAAATATCAGGAATGAAATCACTTGTGTGTCTGTTGGGGAAAGAAATAGATATCTCATTGCCAACATAAAACATCATTTGGAAAAATGTTACAAGTATAAAGAAGTAAAGAGAGCACCTTGTGCAAAATGTAACTACAAGAAGTACTGCAAAAATGTCAATGTATTGAATTATATCATGTACAGTAGGCAACCTTCCTACTAGTAATGTGTATTTTATATAATAGACGATTCCCATTCTTTTTTTAAATTCAATCATTCAGTTTATGTCACTTTTATGGACCAAAATGCGATAACTGAAATTGTAATATGATAGCAAGGATGATCCTGCAAATAAAAGGACTTTTTTTAGGATTTCCCAAAAAAGTTACAATGTCAACTGTAATGTCCGGGTGGCACTGGGATATCAGACAGCAGATTCATGGTTACAAGGATGGGTTACCGCCGTACTCGTAATGAGGCCCAATGTCTTGTCTGCAGCTCTGTAACTGATTCTGATTCACTTCTTAGCTTATGTTAATATATCATGCTATTATTAAAAGAAGAGCCTAATGACTATAGAGTTGCTCCATATATAATAAATAGTGCAATTTAGGTATTTTGCACCACAAAGGTATTTACCACTTGGCTTACTTATGGCAACTTATTCTAACGTCACTTCCATGGTGCCTACAAGTATCAAAGACTGATGATGCTCCTTTCAATGTCCTTTTCTGTGAAGTCATTTCTGTTGGCGCAATCATATGCAAATTAAGAGGTGTGCATATATTTTGCCCCAGAGCACCTGGACAGAGCTCTAATAGATGAGTTTCGTGCATCTGTAATAATCCTGCAGTTTTATTTTTGTTGTTGTGTTAAAATGCCATCTGCCACAAATGTTACCAAAAAAGTAGATTAGGGAAGGGGTGGGTGGTTTCAGGGCGCGAACAAGACCATATGGAATTGCGCGCACTGCATTTGGGGGGAAAAGTAGCAGGATTATTTTCTTGGCTCGCCCTCCCCACTCCTGCAATGCTGGATACTCCCCTGGGCGGGGCGCACTAAAGGTAATAAATGCGAGTGCATCCAGCTCTCCTGCCCTTAACAGTCCCCCTTAAGCGGTGGGGGCTCTCGTTAGGGGTTGTGGTGTACTTAGACCAAGACCCCTAACGAGGACCCCCCACCCGCAATTTAGCATCGGACTTAAAGCACAGGTCCTAGTACAACTTTCATTAAATATAGCAAGGAAAATGTATGTATAGCAGGGCAATGGCAGTTCACCTAATCGTGTCCCAGGGCTGTTACTGTTAGTTTGGGAGGGATGCAATGACATCAGGTAAGTGTGAATGCTCATGAGTCACCTGTTCAACCCAGTGGCGACGCACGTGCGCACCAGCAACGTGCTGCAAGCCTGTGGGAAGGTGAGCCCAAGTGTGATGCTGGAAATGCATCAGAGGAACAGGGCCTCCGTATCCTTGTCCTTTACTGCTTTTTATCATGTGTTCTGTTGTGTCTTCCGCGCAGGAGTTCATGTGGGACTCCTGGTGGTGCAGCTCTCTCTTTTGGTTTGGTGTACAGACCTATGGGATACCCTTATGGCACCCATGGGTGAGGGTACAACCCTGTGCCCCTAGTGTATGTTTTTGGGCACCTGTGTGTGGCCCACAAAGCAGGGTATGGGCTGGTGGCAGCTCCATGCTGAATTTGACAGGTGCTCCGAGTATCCTCCATTTTGGGATACCCAGGCCTGACATTGGAATCAGTTGATTCCTGATAGGAAACAAGATGGTCCCTGTGGCCTCTTGTTTTCTATTGCCTGTTACCTTGATTTCCCAAAGTCCTGGGAAGCCCTGACTCTGTCCCTTCCCCCTGACCGGCTGTTGGGTGGAAGTTCCATATATGGTGTTGTTGTGAAGCCCAGGTCAGACTGGCTGGAGCCTTCCCAGTGACTGTATGTTGTGGGTACACCCTGTGGGTGGGACCTGGGTAAATGGAGTGTGTGACAAATACGCATTCTGTGTTGTGGGTGTCTAGCATCTGGTGTTTGACACAATGACTGAGACAGCCCTGCTCGAAACTGGTATGAATGCAGTGTGGAGTGTTGAATGGCTGGGTACTTGTCCCAATAGACATAACTTGTTGTGAGTGTCTTGAGAGAAGTGAATGGCCTGAACGCACTATGCATCTGATTGGATGCCTGCCTGCATGAATGCCCTTCTGACCAATTGGTTGCCTGAGTGTGACCTAGCAGAATGAATGGGAGATCAACTAGTATATCTGGGGGCCTCTCACTGCTAGGATTCGTGTTCAGAAGCTGAAGAGAAACTGGAGTAACTGAAGCTTGACCTTGAAGCCCTGCTGGACGAGAAGAATTGCTGTTGCTCTCCTTCACAATCTGAAAGATGCTGTGTCCACAAGGACTGACCCAGAGAGAACCTGGTAAGGCGCCCTCTTCCCGAGCTACGAGGGACCATCGTGCACCAGCTGATCTTTGCCAAAGTTCCCTGGTAGACAGACCTTCGACAGACTGCCGACCCGAGACGGGGACTGCTGCGGAATGTCAAGGAGAAGCGCCCGGACTGTTGTCCGCCATTGTCGCCGACCGCGATCGCCGACTGTCCATAACTATCGACACCGAGGTGCCCTGCACGCCTCTTCCTTGCAGGACGTTTATGCTTCCCCGTCAATGAGCACCGCTAGAAAGGAAGCTGCCACTTCACTGTCGTAGCTCACCCTGTTCTCCATTGGATGTTCGACGACCCGTGACTCCTGCCTTAAAGGGAGGGCGCTCAAGAAGGGCCGTCGATTCCCCGCCGAGTAACACTACAATGCCAGGTACTTTGGGGTTGCAGAACTATTGGGAAGTCTATTGTTAACAATATATGGACTGGGCTTGTATTTGTATTCTACAGGTTGCCCAGGTGGGGGGGATCTCCACACAAAGCTGTGTTTAACGGTAGTGACCAGTATTCTGCCAATTGTTCAACCATCTTGTTTTCCTTCCTCTCTCTACTGCTGGTTTCCTCTTTATTGATCTGTGTGACATTTTGACAGTATAGTTGATGCACTTTAATGAGATCTGATAATATTTGTGGTACCACTGTAGAACTGTATATATTTACCATTATAGATTTTCTGAGCACCAAGTGAGTTATTGTGATAGTGTACATAACCTTGAATATTCATTATATAAAGACTGTGTTTTAACCGATACAGTGTGCGGACATTCCTTTGTGGGTGCTTGGGGACTACACTGTACTTAAGAACCAGCCTGCATCACCTCCTGAGAAGCTAGGCCTTGATTGCTCGACCACGTAACAATAATAGAGAATCTTGGGTGGGGTCCTCTCTACTTCTCCTCTAGATATAGAGAGCAGATGTACAGACACCCCCCTCCAGTCTTTACACCAAGTCGCCACCCTTTCTTCCAAGGAGAGGAGGGCCATGAGGCCAGGTTTCCGGACACCACTTTCTGTCAGCGGGCCAGGACAGGAAGTAGCTGTATGCAATGATATCGAGAGTGATAGGGAACAAAACCGAGAAAAAATGAAGTATTGGAAAGACTTTGAACGTAAATGAATCTTTGCTGAGGAGGACTCTTTAGTAAATATGCAATGTATAACCATTTTCGGAACAGGATTCCCGAAATAAATGTTGGATGAAAAAACTAATGGAAAAAAGAAATTCAGAATAGAAGATGCAGCATGGTAAGCAGGCACAGTGCTAGTTGACAGTTTTAACGAGAATATGCATCAACAGAAAGGCAAGCTTTGAAGGTCCCAATATTCCAAAGAACAATCCAAAAATCTTAAGTCACATTGACTTATTTATTGACCACTTAATGGCTCTACGCTGTCTCATACTTTACCGCTCAAAGACAAAGGTAATCCTTCTCCTTGCCTCAAACGCTAACCTCACTCTCCCTTCACCCAGCTCTTTGCCAGTAACCTCCTCACCACCTCCCACATAGATCACAAGTGTGGGGCTCTCTTTGAAAGAGACCTGAAACTCTACCAGTTCATCAAATCCTGACTTAACTTCCTTAGAATTCGACAAATCTGTTCCCACCTCACGTACCACTCAACTAAAATCTGTATTTCAAATGGATTGTGTCCTCCCACGTATTCCTCATCTTGTGATAATTCTTTATCTCCCGCTTCGCTGCTTCGGAAAAAATATATAAATACCTCGAGCCGCGCCCGTTGCTTCAATTCCGTTTTTCCGATCGCTTCGCTATTGAGAACGGCGCGTTTCTATTTTCTGTGAAGAAAATGTCGTCATCTTCGACACCTTCGACACCCAGGACTGGGTTCAAAAAGTGTGCAGATTGTGGATCTAAGATGTCGATCACCGATCCCCACCGAATTTGTCTCTGGTGTCTCGGTTCCAGTCACCGAACCGACGACTGCGGGTCCTGCCAATCGATGACCGAAAAAGCTCTTCGCGAGAGGAGAGGTAAACTGTTGGTGGAGAGGGAGGCTTCAAAAAAGGTTTTGTCTAAAAGACATAAGAAAACGACTGATTCTAAGGAATCGGATCGACATAGGCACTCGAAGAGATCTCGATCTAGGAGTAGATCGAGACACTCTTCGTAGTCATCGAAGAAAATGAAGAGGAGACATAGATCTCCCTTATCATCATCTTCTTCAGAGTCGACCGAAGAAATTCGTTGTCCGACTAAATCGGATTCTCCCAGTAAGTGGGAAGAATTCTGCAAAAAGATGATGGAGGTTTTCGAGAATGCGGCCCGACCCCCTCGGAAGACCCTCGAAAAAGCCATACCCCTAAAGTCGCTCCATTGGACGACAAAGGGAAGTCCAAGGCTACCATTGCTAAAACCAGTAGCGTCGAGGAATCCAAAAAACCTCGATTCGACGTAAAACCGTCGAAGACTCTTCGAGAGTCGAGCACATCTCCAGTGCCGTATAAGAAACACAAGTCGTCGAAGACTTCGACAATTTCGTCGACGCCCTCGACGTCGATAATTTCGACGTCAAAGCCAGATGCGTCATCGACGCCATTATCGAAGTCATCTTCAAAAACTTCGAAGACTTCGAAAACTTCGAGAGATTTACAATTTTCTTCGAAGCAGATGGAAGAGGAAGAAAGGAGATTCACTCCTTTACCCAGATCAGATCGTTTCAAATCTATGTCAGCAATCTATGAAGAGTCTGCTTCAGAAGAAGACAATGTTTCTCCTTTGGGAGTTATTTATGGTACAAGACAAGTTCCTGAAGAACTCATTGACCAGGAATCTAGAATGAGAGACCTAAGTGATACTCTACATTCTGCCAGTGGAGTTGACACATCCCCAGAATTAGAGTTCGCCACATCTGATCCTGCAGAACATGCAGATTCTGGGTACAGGGGTCTTATGACCAGAGTAGTTGAATATATGGGTTGCGGTAATACTTCACCCATTTTTGAACAAGAAAACATGACTGATATAATCGTCAAGGGACCTCAGAAAGATCCTGTTCTCCCTTTTCACAGGGCATTTCAAAGGACTGTAGAGAAAAACTGGGAGAAACCAGAAACTATTGCTGCAGCAGACAGCACTTTTCCAAGAAAATATAGACCAGCTGGAACGGATCCTGAATATTTGAATAAACATCCGACTCCAGAGAGTTTAGTCATTCAGGCAGCATCTACTTCAAAACAAACTGCTTATCCAACTATTCCTCCAGATAGAGAGGATAAAAAAATGTATGCCTGGGCACGTAAAGTTTTCACGTCAGGCAGTATGGCACTCAAGTCGGCAAATGTCACCTGTACCCTAAACAGATTTACCCATACCCTGTGGGACTGTATTTCGGCGGCGGCTGATCATATTTCGGAAGGTGAGGAAAGGGGAGGCTTCCTGAATATAGTCAAAGACGGGAAAGAGGCAATGGGGGAATGTCTCCAGTCTGGACTGGATACTGCGGATAGCATCAGCAGATCCATGGCTGCAAGCGTTGTGCTACGCAGATTTGCGTGGTTGAGGAAGTCGGGATTTGCACCGGACGTGCAATCTAGACTCCTCAACATGCCCTTTGATGGCTCGAGGCTCTTTGGCAGAAAGGCTGATGAAAGCCTAGAAAAACTTCAGACCTCGAAAGCAGCAGCTAAATCTCTTAGCGCCTCTTTGTGCCAGCCTCTAAAACCCTATTCCGGCTCATCTTCCTGGAGGGGTCGTTCTTTTCGCTACTACTCTTCTTTTGGTAGAGGAAGAGGACAGGCTTCTCAAAGTGGCAAAAGAAACTTCCCTCGTGGGACACGAGGAAGAGGTGCAAAATCAGCCTCAGGAGCGGCATTTGTACCCTCAGCCATTCCTGCAGCCAACTCCAAATCCCTCTGAGACCTTGTTACACAAAACACTAGTGGGAGGCAGGATCTCTCAGCATCTGAAGGAATGGCGGGGCATTAACTCAGATGCTTGGGCACTGGAAACAGTAGCCCAAGGTTACTGCCTCCACTTCCAAAAAAGGTCTCAGAATCATCCACCGGGAGTCAACTCTGCCACAATTCCGCATCCGCTCCTGTTGCAGGAAATTTTAACCCTGCTAGAGAAAGGTGCCATAGAACCGGTACCTGTAGCGGAGAGGAACAGGGGTTGGTACTCCCCATATTTTCTCATCCCAAAAAAGGACGGAGGACTGAGACCCATCTTGGACTTGAGAAACTTGAACAAGTTCCTCAGGAAGGACAAGTTCAAGATGGTGACTCTCTCTCAGATCCTTCAGGCTCTCCAACTCCAAGATTGGTTGGTATCATTGGACCTTCAGGATGCTTACTTTCATGTGCCAATCCATCCAAAGCACAGAAAGTACCTGAGGTTCGCGATTGGCAATTCTCATTATCAGTTTCGAGTTCTGCCATTCGGGTTGACCTCCGCCCCGAGGGTTTTCACCAAACTGTTGGCGGTTGTGGCAGCAAGTCTCAGGAGAGGAGGTATTCACATATATCCCTACCTGGACGACTGGTTGATCAGAGCAAGTTCGCCAGAACAAGTTCAAGAACATCAGTCGATTACCTGCCACTTCCTCCACAAACTGGGCTTCTCCCCCAATTTCAAGAAGTCCCACATGATACCATCCCAGAAACTCCAATTTATCGGAGCATTCCTGGACACTTCATAGGGAAAAGCCTCGCCTCCCGAAGCGAGAGCTCTCCACATCCAGCAGATGGTAACGAAGTTTCAGAATGCCCAACATCTACCGGCCTTCGATTTTCTCAGGTTGCTCGGCCTCATGGCATCCTGCATTTTCCTAGTACCAGAGGCCAGGTTGAGAATGAGATCCCTTCAATGGGCTCTCAGAACTCAGTGGTCCCAGTTCTCAGGGAATATGTCAGATCTTCTGCAAGTCCCGAGCGCAGTTGCTCAGGATCTTCTATGGTGGGCTTGCAATGACAACATTCTCAGGGGAGAGTCATTTTGGCAACCATGGCCGGAGATAACGGTAGTTACGGACGCCTCACTCACGGGGTGGGAAGCACACACCAACGATCTGACAATCAGCGGTCGTTGGTCTCCATCGGAGTCCAAACTACATATCAACCTGTTGGAGCTGAGGGCAATCAGACTAGCTCTGAAGGCCTTTCTGCCCTCTGTACAGGGAAAGAATGTCCTGATAATGACGGACAATGCAGTGGCCATGTACTATCTCAACAAGAGAGGAGGTGTAGGGTCACTACCACTGTGCAGAGAAGCAATGCAGCTCTGGTTCTGGGCAATACGAGAAGGAATCTCTCTGTCGGCAATTCACCTAGCCGGAGAGATGAACACGGCGGCAGACGCTCTGAGCAGGCAGAGCACGGTCTCTCACGAGTGGGAGCTGGCTCAGGAAGTCCTTCTGGAGATCTTCGCCCTTTGGGGAACCCCTCAAGTGGATCTGTTCGCCACCACGATCAACCGGAAGTGCGATCAGCACTGCTCAAGGGAATTTCCTCAAAGAGGAGCTCTGGGAGACGCATTCGTAGTGGAGTGGAGGTTTCCACTGCTGTATGCGTTTCCCCCAGTCCCTGTGATTCCTCAAGTAATCAGGAGGTTGAGAAAGTTCAGGAAAACCATGATCCTAATTGCCCCGGATTGGGCCAGGAGAACGTGGTACCCGGACCTTCTAGACATGACCATCGGCCCTCCAATACGTCTTCCGCAAAGAGAGGATCTTCTCTCGCAAGAGGAAGGTCGGGTTCTCCATCCAGAGGTCAAGACACTCAACCTTCACGCATGGTTTCTGAGAGGTTGAGCTACAAGGATCGGGATCTTCCGGATGACGTAATGGAAATCTTGCTTTCGGCCAGAAGACCAGCAACAAAATCTTTGTACCGATGACGCTGGAATAGGTTTAGTAACTGGTGCAAAGACAAGGATGTGGACCCTTTTCAGTGTGGCACCCCAAAGGTGCTTTCTTTCCTGTTACATCTAGCCAATCTGGGGCTCCAGATAGGAACAATGAAAGCATACCTTGCTGCGCTGTCCATTTTCAAGCGCTCCTCGGAAGAGGTTTCATTTTTCAAAATACTGTTAATTCAATTCTTAAAGGGGCTTACTAATATATACCCTCCAATACCTTTTCATGTACCAACTTGGGACTTAAATTTAGTATTAAAATTCTTTACTTGCATACCCTTTGAGCCTCTGCACTCATGTCCATTGAGGCTTCTGACTCTAAAAACTGTCCTCCTTGTGGCCCTATCATCAGCCCGCAGGGTTAGCGAACTTCAGGCTCTCTCATGCAAACCACCATATACTATTTTTTATAAGGATAAGGTAGTCCTTAAAGTTAAACCTTCGTTCTTGCCAAAAGTAGTCTCGGACTTCCATTTGTCACAAAAAATAGTACTACCAACTTTTTATCCTCCTCCTCATCTGGGCAAGGAAGATGAGAGATTACGCAGACTGGATCCCAAGAGGGCTCTTAGTTTTTACATCTCAAGGATGGATAAATTGAGAAAAGATGACCAACTATTTGTGGGTTATACTGGTCATAAATTAGGCTTATCTGTAACAAAAAAGACCATTTCCCGTTGGATCATATTAGCCATAGTTGAATGCTACAGATTAGCGGGAAAAGAACCACCAGATGGGCTTCGTGCCCATTCTACAAGGGGAATGGCTACTTCTGCGGCTCTAAAGAGGGGAGTTCCGGCAGCAGATATTTGTGCAGCTGCAACCTGGAAAACCATGCATACTTTTGTTAAACATTATTGTTTGGACACTGCCTCCTCTAACGAGGGTTTATTTGCAAAGGCAGTTCTGCATTCTGTCCACGAAAACTGAAATTAGTATTCCCACCTCCAAAAACTGATACTGCTATGGGAGCCTATCACAAGATGAGGAATACGTGGGAGGACACAATCCATTCGAAGAACAAGTTACTTACCAACTGTAACGTTCTTTCGACTGGATGTTCCTCCCACGTATTCCTCATCGACCCTCCCATCCTACCCCACAGTACAGTTTACGTTTTCTTACACTTTCCTCTCACGAAGAATGTATTGGTCATGGGACACGCCTGGGTGTTCCTCCTATATATATATATATATATATTTCATCGAAAAAAGAGAACTGAAGCAACGGGCGCGGCTCGAGGTATTCATGCCATCGGTGACGTCGACAGAGTACGGAGTACGTCGAGGGACAATCGACGCCACAACCTCGAGCTCACCGCCCTCTGCCGAGAATTTTTTTTCCGAAGGAGCGAAGCTGGAAATAACGAATTATCACAAGATGAGGAATACGTGGGAGGAACATCCAGTCGAAAGAACGTTACAGTTGGTAAGTAAGTTGTTCATCTACTTTGGTGTTGAACAAACTTGACTAGTGCGCATCCCTACTTCTTAGTCTGCCACTCCACTCTTTTGAGACTCTCAACACAATGTTCAACTTTGTCACTTACACCCTTTAAAGCTGACCCAGATCCTCCACCACCTCTAGCTACCATCACCAGGCATGTTGGATCTCCATGCAGAATCGCTCTCTGTAAATTCCTGCCTTTAGTCTATAAATTCATTGATGGTCTGCCATCTCATTCTCTCTGCACCTCCTCTCTCAACAACGAATCATTCCCCCGCCTCTCTGTGCCTCCTCCCAATTGCTCACCTTTTCTCTACTCACCCAACTCCATTAGAATGCTTTCGCTCCAGATCTCTAAACAATCTCTTCGGTAAAACTCTTGAACATGAAGCTTAACCTTCTCCTCTTTCTCTTACTGGTGTTGACAGGAGAACCCCGAGTCCTTTAGGACTACTCCATATAACATTATGTCCTCCAGTCCTTGTCCCTGGTTTATGTTCCATTCTTACCCCTTTATCGTCCCATATGATTCATTCAATCCTACCACTTATTTTGTGAAGGCTCCTTACCAAAAGACAGCTTGTGCTCTCTCCAACTGCCTACTCATTTCTGTTTGAAATGACACCCTGTTTCTTAATAAATACTGATATGAAGAGGCTCAAAAGCCTTTCCACAACGCGCTCAGAAAGAGAAGCCACGCGGATAGTTGCTCTACATCAGCAGGGCTGACATAGCTTGCACTGGGACAATCAATGAAGCGTATACCACTTACCTGTGCCGACATAGCTCACCAAATGTGTACCGTTCCACAAGAGGACAGAATAGCTGGCGGCAAAGGTACAAGCCCTAAACTGTTGTGCATCCCAAAACGTGGTCATACCACCACAGGCTCCTGATGGCAACATGCAAGAATCCAGAACCAATATTAATATTTTGACATTCAGAACTAATGTGCCAAGCTTTGAAATGGTTACAGCATGTATATAATAATAATAATGTATTTCTTATATAGCGCTTCACACCCATAGGTCTCAGAGCACTGAAATAACAGAAGACATTATTACCCCACATAGTGGCACTCAATATTTGACCTCAGAAGAATGAAAAGCTGAGTTGACACTGCCAGGATTCAAATCTGCCACAGCAGGCTGCACACAGGTATCAAGGGTGAGTGCTTAGCTCACTGTGGTATCTGACCGGCTAGGATAGTCTTCTATCTCTTTCCTGCCTTCTTTAGAGTACTTGTACATATGGAGTGTTTCAGTGTCTCACTCGTACCTGTCATCTCCAATGTGTAGACAATGGGCGTGAGTGCAGTAGCACCTGGAACATATCAAGTGCTGAACGGGATTACCATAACAAATAATTATGGGCCCAAATAACCGGACAGACTCACGAATATGGCAAAGTACTATTTTATTATCAGTTCAGGGAAATCTGGCAAGCATAACAAGTCACAGCTTACTCACTCTCAAATACATTTTCATTATACAAAGGTTTTACATGTCAATCTACATCATCTATGACATTGTCCTACGTGGCAAATAGTAAAAACCTATCAGGTGGAGGGATTGGTTAAGGCAATATATATACCTATAGCTTATTTAAGTGTTAATAACATCATTGGCTACCCTTTATCTGATAGGCACACCTAGAACAACCTCTAACTACGTATAATACAAATAATAGTAGAATAACAGCAGCAGATTGGCTTCTGCAACAATGTATGTTCCATCATCGCATAGGGCATCCTGATTGGTTGTCATCCTCTTCCAACCTTGGACATTAGGCTCGTTAGCAGCACGCAAGCAAAATGAAACCCAGGTGCCGGGAACAACGTCAGACAACTGCCCACTTGGCCAATTAGCTTTCCCATCTCTCATCAGTTACGCCCTAAGCGAAGGCCTCCTCTTTGTAGTTGACCTGGCTGACTGTCTCTTCTCCTGAACTTTTAAGGGAGTGAGGGTACATTGCTATCTTCATCTGGAGCATTATGAATAGGCCTTGTTTTCTGGTCTTGCACCATGTATGAGGAGACCTTTTATTTAGTGCTATTTGATTCAATGATACTGGATGCTACTACTCTCTTTTGCCTCTGGAGACTTGGTTGCTCCGTCTTGCATATGCTTTCTTCATATGTAATTGTCCAATACTTGGCACTTGCAAATGTTTACTCCTTTGCTTAATCTAAGAGAAATATGTCTTACATACATGGCTTATCCTCTTTGACTCCTTTTATATATTTCAGTTGCTTCTCATTGTGGCATCCTTGATCCTTAGCCAAACAAATATTCTTTGTTCTTGCATGAATCTGTATTCCATTGTCTCTCAGCTCCTCTGCCTCGGTCTCTCTCCTTGGGCTTTTCAGCTTACTATTAGACGATACCTCTGTCCATCTTCTCAACATGGCTGCTTTATCTGCGTCATATTTTCTACTATAGCAAGCTTCTATATTTCTTATCTATGTTGCTTTTCTGCATTTCTGTGTATATACATCTACTGCATCTCTTCTTACTTATCTTCTTAGTTTATGTGATTTCTTCACTTTTGCATGTATATTCAATTTGTTACCTCAGTAACATCTTCATTCCTTAAGCATTTGTATATCGTTTCAGTGCATCCTGATATGATATGATAGATTATTTATAACGTGCTTAATATCCAGATGTTTCTAAGTGCAGACCTGGAGATCGAACCTGTGTTGCTCCGTGTCGTCTTGCTTCCAAGGGGAGCATGTTGTCCCTGAGCTATCCCCCTGCATCTGTCTTTTTTTCATGATGTCACTTTGCTTATATTTCTTCTATGTCTGATGGTGTCTGAAGACTTCCTTCCACCACTTCAGTTTGAGGGACATTCGGTATGGTTGTCTGAGCGAATAACGTCTTTGATATCATCATTGCAGTATTGGGGTGATACTAGGTATCATGCCCAGTGCTTTCTTGCTGCTCTTCCAGTATGATGGAGGTGAGGGGGCGGGCTCCATGAGTGATGTGTACATCTCCGTCTCTACATTCCCCCTTTCGTCGAGTCTTTGCCCACCTCCTCAATCCTCTTCATCTTCACGTCACACTGTGTTTTTTTCAGAATCTATATCTTCGTCACCCCCATAAGGTCACCTGCATTCTTTATATGTTCATCCACACTCCAGGTCATGTGGCAACATTCTCCAGTCGGTTGACATAATATCCAACATCCCACATATTTATTTTGATCCATGGAATAATAAAACTTCATTCGTGGAGGTGCCAGAGGACTTCCTTTCAGGTGCTCATGGGTGCTGCATTCAGTCTGTGATTGCTCATCAGTTACAGCATTCACATGGATCATTATCTTCATTCCAATAGCTTTTTTCGCTGTCTTCTTGCACGGTCCTATGATTATTCTTATAAAACAGGATCCTAGCAACACCAATCCTAGTATTGCTCCTAGTAGTTTAAAGGCATTTGCCATCCAAGTTGTAACCCATCTAATCTACTTCTTCCACCATTTTCATCTGCAGGGTCAACAGCCTAGTTATTGATTCTGTCAGAGTTCTCCATCATGGGCAGGTGTGCAAGTACAGCAAGAAGGCCCAATTTTGGCATAAATGCCTCCTTCTGTTGCTGTAATCGGGTCCAAGACATACCGGTTCTGGAGGGCCATGATCTTCTCTGATCGCATTGAATCTTTTTCTCGTTGTGTTGACTGTCTGTAGAAGTTCCAACCTAGTGATTTGTAACCACTTGATGTTCACTGCAGTTTGAATTCCTGGCATGAATATTGCTGTAAATATCACTGCTGTTCTCCTGAACAATTTGTGCTAATCTGGAATGTCATCATATGCTGCTACTCATTTTGCAGAAAAATAGTTATCTCTCTAATTTCGGATGAGGTTCAGCAACCTCTTCTCTGGTGTGCATCCATTTTCTGAAATTCTTTGATACAGAGATCACTTTGGGAAATCACCAATGCAGGAACATGTATGGTCACTATAGAACATATTCCTCCCCAATTCTTAGGTAGCTGCATATAAGCTTTGGATCCACAGGCCCAATAGTGGTGCATTAGCACTGCAGTTCCTCCATCCATTCCTGGGACGTCGATTATTTGCTTGCATCCTTTATTTTCTCCAACTGTGATCAGCCCCTGTTTCTGAAACACAGTGTCACATTCTACATTGGTAGTATGGACACGGGTCCTGATTCATTTTCAACCCATGTTAATCATTTCAAATACTCGGCCCATTCCTTTAGGCATTCAACATTCAACATTTGCACTACGTGTACTGGTGCTGCCATCAATAGGTGTGCACTGCATGCTAACATACCATCTTTCCATCCTGTATTGGTAGCAACTCATCCATATACCAATAGCTGAGGCCTCTCCCAGCATTCTGCATTCCTGGTGTTTCCCATACATCTGCACAGCCCAATCTATTTTGCTCAACAGTCTTTATCTGCTGTCCAGTCATACCACTGTATTCATATAGGAGCATTCTACTTCTCCAATCTAGTTCTTTTTCCATTTTCCTCGTTTATATATAGCCATCTTCATAAGGAAACATTTTTTCCACATCCATCGAAGGGTTGCCCATCTTCCTAGAAAATGGCTCTTTTGTTGTTCATGCTGCTAGATGGCTGAGACCCTTCACATCATGGATAATTATTTCTCTTGCAATGAATGTTCTGGCTGTGCTCATGGCATAAGGGATGAGAGAACACACATCACATAGCAGCTTTCACCTGACGTTATCCTCCCCACTTCCTTCATGTGCTGGTACCACATGTTATTCTTTATTATCAAGATATGAGTTTATAGCCTAATTATTTCCCCCATCATCTTGTTTTAGTCGAATCATTTGTTTGGAAATATCAGGAATGAAATCACTTGTGTGTTTGTTGGGGAAAGAAATAGATATCTCATTGCCAACTCCTACATCTGCATTATAAAACATCATTTGGAAAAATGTTACAAGTATAAAGAAGTAAAGAGAGCACCTTGTGCAAAATGTAACTACAAGAAGTACTGCAAAAATGTCAATGTATTGAATTATATCATGTACAGTAGGCAACCTTCCTACTAGTAATGTGTATTTTATATAATAGACGATTCCCATTCTTTTTTTAAATTCAATCATTCAGTTTATGTCACTTTTATGGACCAAAATGCGATAACTGAAATTGTAATATGATAGCAAGGATGATCCTGCAAATAAAAGGACTTTTTTTAGGATTTCCCAAAAAAGTTACAATGTCAACTGTAATGTCCGGGTGGCACTGGGATATCAGACAGCAGATTCATGGTTACAAGGACGGGTTACCGCCGTACTCGTAATGAGGCCCAATGTCTTGTCTGCAGCTCTGTAACTGATTCTGATTCACTTCTTAGCTTATGTTAATATATCATGCTATTATTAAAAGAAGAGCCTAATGACTATAGAGTTGCTCCATATATAATAAATAGTGCAATTTAGGTATTTTGCACCACAAAGGTATTTACCACTTGGCTTACTTATGGCAACTTATTCTAACGTCACTTCCATGGTGCCTACAAGTATCAAAGACTGATGATGCTCCTTTCAATGTCCTTTTCTGTGAAGTCATTTCTGTTGGCGCAATCATATGCAAATTAAGAGGTGTGCATATATTTTGTCCCAGAGCACCTGGACAGAGCTCTAATAGATGAGTTTCGTGCATCTGTAATAATCCTGCAGTTTTATTTTTGTTGTTGTGTTAAAATGCCATCTGCCACAAATGTTACCAAAAAGGTAGATTAGGGAAGGGGTGGGTGGTTTCAGGGCGCGAACAAGACCATATGGAATTGCGCGCACTGCATTTGGGGGGAAAAGTAGCAGGATTATTTTCTTGGCTCGCCCTCCCCACTCCTGCAATGCTGGATACTCCCCTGGGCGGGGCGCACTAAAGGTAATAAATGCGAGTGCATCCAGCTCTCCTGCCCTTAACAGTCCCCCTTAAGCGGTGGGGGCTCTCGTTAGGGGTTGTGGTGTACTTAGACCAAGACCCCTAACGAGGACCCCCCACCCGCAATTTAGCATCGGACTTAAAGCACAGGTCCTAGTACAACTTTCATTAAATATAGCAAGGAAAATGTATGTATAGCAGGGCAATGGCAGTTCACCTAATCGTGTCCCAGGGCTGTTACTGTTAGTTTGGGAGGGATGCAATGACATCAGGTAAGTGTGAATGCTCATGAGTCACCTGTTCAACCCAGTGGCGACGCACGTGCGCACCAGCAACGTGCTGCAAGCCTGTGGGAAGGTGAGCCCAAGTGTGATGCTGGAAATGCATCAGAGGAACAGGGCCTCCGTATCCTTGTCCTTTACTGCTTTTTATCATGTGTTCTGTTGTGTCTTCCGCGCAGGAGTTCATGTGGGACTCCTGGTGGTGCAGCTCTCTCTTTTGGTTTGGTGTACAGACCTATGGGATACCCTTATGGCACCCATGGGTGAGGGTACAACCCTGTGCCCCTAGTGTATGTTTTTGGGCACCTGTGTGTGGCCCACAAAGCAGGGTATGGGCTGGTGGCAGCTCCATGCTGAATTTGACAGGTGCTCCGAGTATCCTCCATTTTGGGATACCCAGGCCTGACATTGGAATCAGTTGATTCCTGATAGGAAACAAGATGGTCCCTGTGGCCTCTTGTTTTCTATTGCCTGTTACCTTGATTTCCCAAAGTCCTGGGAAGCCCTGACTCTGTCCCTTCCCCCTGACCGGCTGTTGGGTGGAAGTTCCATATATGGTGTTGTTGTGAAGCCCAGGTCAGACTGGCTGGAGCCTTCCCAGTGACTGTATGTTGTGGGTACACCCTGTGGGTGGGACCTGGGTGAATGGAGTGTGTGACAAATACGCATTCTGTGTTGTGGGTGTCTAGTATCTGGTGTTTGACACAATGACTGAGACAGCCCTGCTCGAAACTGGTATGAATGCAGTGTGGAGTGTTGAATGGCTGGGTACTTGTCCCAATAGACATAACTTGTTGTGAGTGTCTTGAGAGAAGTGAATGGCCTGAACGCACTATGCATCTGATTGGATGCCTGCCTGCATGAATGCCCTTCTGACCAATTGGTTGCCTGAGTGTGACCTAGCAGAATGAATGGGAGATCAACTAGTATATCTGGGGGCCTCTCACTGCTAGGATTCGTGTTCAGAAGCTGAAGAGAAACTGGAGTAACTGAAGCTTGACCTTGAAGCCCTGCTGGACGAGAAGAATTGCTGTTGCTCTCCTTCACAATCTGAAAGATGCTGTGTCCACAAGGACTGACCCAGAGAGAACCTGGTAAGGCGCCCTCTTCCCGAGCTACGAGGGACCATCGTGCACCAGCTGATCTTTGCCAAAGTTCCCTGGTAGACAGACCTTCGACAGACTGCCGACCCGAGACGGGGACTGCTGCGGAATGCCAAGGAGAAGCGCCCGGACTGTTGTCCGCCATTGTCGCCGACCGCGATCGCCGACTGTCCATAACTATCGACACCGAGGTGCCCTGCACGCCTCTTCCTTGCAGGACGTTTATGCTTCCCCGTCAATGAGCACCGCTAGAAAGGAAGCTGCCACTTCACTGTCGTAGCTCACCCTGTTCTCCATTGGATGTTCGACGACCCGTGACTCCTGCCTTAAAGGGAGGGCACTCAAGAAGGGCCGTCGATTCCCCGCCGAGTAACACTACAATGCCAGGTACTTTGGGGTTGCAGAACTATTGGGAAGTCTATTGTGAACAATATATGGACTGGGCTTGTATTTGTATTCTACAGGTTGCCCAGGTGGGGGGGATCTCCACACAAAGCTGTGTTTAACGGTAGTGACCAGTATTCTGCCAATTGTTCAACCATCTTGTTTTCCTTCCTCTCTCTACTGCTGGTTTCCTCTTTATTGATCTGTGTGACATTTTGACAGTATAGTTGATGCACTTTAATGAGATCTGATAATATTTGTGGTACCACTGTAGAACTGTATATATTTACCATTATAGATTTTCTGAGCACCAAGTGAGTTATTGTGATAGTGTACATAACCTTGAATATTCATTATATAAAGACTGTGTTTTAACCGATACAGTGTGCGGACATTCCTTTGTGGGTGCTTGGGGACTACACTGTACTTAAGAACCAGCCTGCATCACCTCCTGAGAAGCTAGGCCTTGATTGCTCGACCACGTAACAATAATAGAGAATCTTGGGTGGGGTCCTCTCTACTTCTCCTCTAGATATAGAGAGCAGATGTACAGACACCCCCCTCCAGTCTTTACACCAAGTCGCCACCCTTTCTTCCAAGGAGAGGAGGGCCATGAGGCCAGGTTTCCGGACACCACTTTCTGTCAGCGGGCCAGGACAGGAAGTAGCTGTATGCAATGATATCGAGAGTGATAGGGAACAAAACCGAGAAAAAATGAAGTATTGGAAAGACTTTGAACGTAAATGAATCTTTGCTGAGGAGGACTCTTTAGTAAATATGCAATGTATAACCATTTTCGGAACAGGATTCCCGAAATAAATGTTGGATGAAAAAACTAATGGAAAAAAGAAATTCAGAATAGAAGATGCAGCATGGTAAGCAGGCACAGTGCTAGTTGACAGTTTTAACGAGAATATGCATCAACAGAAAGGCAAGCTTTGAAGGTCCCAATATTCCAAAGAACAATCCAAAAATCTTAAGTCACATTGACTTATTTATTGACCACTTAATGGCTCTACGCTGTCTCATACTTTACCGCTCAAAGACAAAGGTAATCCTTCTCCTTGCCTCAAACGCTAACCTCACTCTCCCTTCACCCAGCTCTTTGCCAGTAACCTCCTCACCACCTCCCACATAGATCACAAGTGTGGGGCTCTCTTTGAAAGAGACCTGAAACTCTACCAGTTCATCAAATCCTGACTTAACTTCCTTAGAATTCGACAAATCTGTTCCCACCTCACGTACCACTCAACTAAAATCTGTATTTCAAATGGATTGTGTCCTCCCACGTATTCCTCATCTTGTGATAATTCGTTATCTCCCGCTTCGCTGCTTCGGAAAAAATATATAAATACCTCGAGCCGCGCCCGTTGCTTCAATTCCGTTTTTCCGATCGCTTCGCTATTGAGAACGGCGCGTTTCTATTTTCTGTGAAGAAAATGTCGTCATCTTCGACACCTTCGACACCCAGGACTGGGTTCAAAAAGTGTGCAGATTGTGGATCTAAGATGTCGATCACCGATCCCCACCGAATTTGTCTCTGGTGTCTCGGTTCCAGTCACCGAACCGACGACTGCGGGTCCTGCCAATCGATGACCGAAAAAGCTCTTCGCGAGAGGAGAGGTAAACTGTTGGTGGGGAGGGAGGCTTCAAAAAAGGTTTTGTCTAAAAGACATAAGAAAACGACTGATTCTAAGGAATCGGATCGACATAGGCACTCGAAGAGATCTCGATCTAGGAGTAGATCGAGACACTCTTCGTAGTCATCGAAGAAAATGAAGAGGAGACATAGATCTCCCTTATCATCATCTTCTTCAGAGTCGACCGAAGAAATTCGTTGTCCGACTAAATCGGATTCTCCCAGTAAGTGGGAAGAATTCTGCAAAAAGATGATGGAGGTTTTCGAGAATGCGGCCCGACCCCCTCGGAAGACCCTCGAAAAAGCCATACCCCTAAAGTCGCTCCATTGGACGACAAAGGGAAGTCCAAGGCTACCATTGCTAAAACCAGTAGCGTCGAGGAATCCAAAAAACCTCGATTCGACGTAAAACCGTCGAAGACTCTTCGAGAGTCGAGCACATCTCCAGTGCCGTATAAGAAACACAAGTCGTCGAAGACTTCGACAATTTCGTCGACGCCCTCGACGTCGATAATTTCGACGTCAAAGCCAGATGCGTCATCGACGCCATTATCGAAGTCATCTTCAAAAACTTCGAAGACTTCGAAAACTTCGAGAGATTTACAATTTTCTTCGAAGCAGATGGAAGAGGAAGAAAGGAGATTCACTCCTTTACCCAGATCAGATTTTTTCAAATCTATGTCAGCAATCTATGAAGAGTCTGCTTCAGAAGAAGACAATGTTTCTCCTTTGGGAGTTATTTATGGTACAAGACAAGTTCCTGAAGAACTCATTGACCAGGAATCTAGAATGAGAGACCTAAGTGATACTCTACATTCTGCCAGTGGAGTTGACACATCCCCAGAATTAGAGTTCGCCACATCTGATCCTGCAGAACATGCAGATTCTGGGTACAGGGGTCTTATGACCAGAGTAGTTGAATATATGGGTTGGGGTAATACTTCACCCATTTTTGAACAAGAAAACATGACTGATATAATCGTCAAGGGACCTCAGAAAGATCCTGTTCTCCCTTTTCACAGGGCCTTTCAAAGGACTGTAGAGAAAAACTGGGAGAAACCAGAAACTATTGCTGCAGCAGACAGCACTTTTCCAAGAAAATATAGACCAGCTGGAACGGATCCTGAATATTTGAATAAACATCCGACTCCAGAGAGTTTAGTCATTCAGGCAGCATCTACTTCAAAACAAACTGCTTATCCAACTATTCCTCCAGATAGAGAGGATAAAAAAATGTATGCCTGGGCACGTAAAGTTTTCACGTCAGGCAGTATGGCACTCAAGTCGGCAAATGTCACCTGTACCCTAAACAGGTTTACCCATACCCTGTGGGACTGTATTTCGGCGGCGGCTGATCATATTTCGGAAGGTGAGGAAAGGGGAGGCTTCCTGAATATAGTCAAAGACGGGAAAGAGGCAATGGGGGAATGTCTCCAATCTGGACTGGATACTGCGGATAGCATCAGCAGATCCATGGCTGCAAGCGTTGTGCTACGCAGATTTGCGTGGTTGAGGAAGTCGGGATTTGCACCGGACGTGCAATCTAGACTCCTCAACATGCCCTTTGATGGCTCGAGGCTCTTTGGCAGAAAGGCTGATGAAAGCCTAGAAAAACTTCAGACCTCGAAAGCAGCAGCTAAATCTCTTAGCGCCTCTTTGTGCCAGCCTCTAAAACCCTATTCCGGCTCATCTTCCTGGAGGGGTCGTTCTTTTCGCTACTACTCTTCTTTTGGTAGAGGAAGAGGACAGGCTTCTCAAAGTGGCAAAAGAAACTTCCCTCGTGGGACACGAGGAAGAGGTGCAAAATCAGCCTCAGGAGCGGCATTTGTACCCTCAGCCATTCCTGCAGCCAACTCCAAATCCCTCTGAGACCTTGTTACACAAAACACTAGTGGGAGGCAGGATCTCTCAGCATCTGAACGAATGGCGGGGCATTAACTCAGATGCTTGGGCACTGGAAACAGTAGCCCAAGGTTACTGCCTCCACTTCCAAAAAAGGTCTCAGAATCATCCACCGGGAGTCAACTCTGCCACAATTCCGCATCCGCTCCTGTTGCAGGAAATTTTAACCCTGCTAGAGAAAGGTGCCATAGAACCGGTACCTGTAGCGGAGAGGAACAGGGGTTGGTACTCCCCATATTTTCTCATCCCAAAAAAGGACGGAGGACTGAGACCCATCTTGGACTTGAGAAACTTGAACAAGTTCCTCAGGAAGGACAAGTTCAAGATGGTGACTCTCTCTCAGATCCTTCAGGCTCTCCAACTCCAAGATTGGTTGGTATCATTGGACCTTCAGGATGCTTACTTTCATGTGCCAATCCATCCAAAGCACAGAAAGTACCTGAGGTTCGCGATTGGCAATTCTCATTATCAGTTTCGAGTTCTGCCATTCGGGTTGACCTCCGCCCCGAGGGTTTTCACCAAACTGTTGGCGGTTGTGGCAGCAAGTCTCAGGAGAGGAGGTATTCACATATATCCCTACCTGGACGACTGGTTGATCAGAGCAAGTTCGCCAGAACAAGTTCAAGAACATCAGTCGATTACCTGCCACTTCCTCCACAAACTGGGCTTCTCCCCCAATTTCAAGAAGTCCCACATGATACCATCCCAGAAACTCCAATTTATCGGAGCATTCCTGGACACTTCATAGGGAAAAGCCTCGCCTCCCGAAGCGAGAGCTCTCCACATCCAGCAGATGGTAACGAAGTTTCAGAATGCCCAACATCTACCGGCCTTCGATTTTCTCAGGTTGCTCGGCCTCATGGCATCCTGCATTTTCCTAGTACCAGAGGCCAGGTTGAGAATGAGATCCCTTCAATGGGCTCTCAGAACTCAGTGGTCCCAGTTCTCAGGGAATATGTCAGATCTTCTGCAAGTCCCGAGCGCAGTTGCTCAGGATCTTCTATGGTGGGCTTGCAATGACAACATTCTCAGGGGAGAGTCCTTTTGGCAACCATGGCCGGAGATAACGGTAGTTACGGACGCCTCACTCACGGGGTGGGAAGCACACACCAACGATCTGACAATCAGCGGTCGTTGGTCTCCATCGGAGTCCAAACTACATATCAACCTGTTGGAGCTGAGGGCAATCAGACTAGCTCTGAAGGCCTTTCTGCCCTCTGTACAGGAAAAGAATGTCCTGATAATGACGGACAATGCAGTGGCCATGTACTATCTCAACAAGAGAGGAGGTGTAGGGTCACTACCACTGTGCAGAGAAGCAATGCAGCTCTGGTTCTGGGCAATACGAGAAGGAATCTCTCTGTCGGCAATTCACCTAGCCGGAGAGATGAACACGGCGGCAGACGCTCTGAGCAGGCAGAGCACGGTCTCTCACGAGTGGGAGCTGGCTCAGGAAGTCCTTCTGGAGATCTTCGCCCTTTGGGGAACCCCTCAAGTGGATCTGTTCGCCACCACGATCAACCGGAAGTGCGATCAGCACTGCTCAAGGGAATTTCCTCAAAGAGGAGCTCTGGGAGACGCATTCGTAGTGGAGTGGAGGTTTCCACTGCTGTATGCATTTCCCCCAGTCCCTGTGATTCCTCAAGTAAACAGGAGGTTGAGAAAGTTCAGGAAAACCATGATCCTAATTGCCCCGGATTGGGCCAGGAGAACGTGGTACCCGGACCTTCTAGACATGACCATCGGCCCTCCAATACGTCTTCCGCAAAGAGAGGATCTTCTCTCGCAAGAGGAAGGTCGGGTTCTCCATCCAGAGGTCAAGACACTCAACCTTCACGCATGGTTTCTGAGAGGTTGAGCTACAAGGATCGGGATCTTCCGGATGACGTAATGGAAATCTTGCTTTCGGCCAGAAGACCAGCAACAAAATCTTTGTACCGATGACGCTGGAATAGGTTTAGTAACTGGTGCAAAGACAAGGATGTGGACCCTTTTCAGTGTGGCACCCCAAAGGTGCTTTCTTTCCTGTTACATCTAGCCAATCTGGGGCTCCAGATAGGAACAATGAAAGCATACCTTGCTGCGCTGTCCATTTTCAAGCGCTCCTCGGAAGAGGTTTCATTTTTCAAAATACTGTTAATTCAATTCTTAAAGGGGCTTACTAATATATACCCTCCAATACCTTTTCATGTACCAACTTGGGACTTAAATTTAGTATTAAAATTCTTTACTTGCATACCCTTTGAGCCTCTGCACTCATGTCCATTGAGGCTTCTGACTCTAAAAACTGTCCTCCTTGTGGCCCTATCATCAGCCCGCAGGGTTAGCGAACTTCAGGCTCTCTCATGCAAACCACCATATACTATTTTTTATAAGGATAAGGTAGTCCTTAAAGTTAAACCTTCGTTCTTGCCAAAAGTAGTCTCGGACTTCCATTTGTCACAAAAAATAGTACTACCAACTTTTTATCCTCCTCCTCATCTGGGCAAGGAAGATGAGAGATTACGCAGACTGGATCCCAAGAGGGCTCTTAGTTTTTACATCTCAAGGATGGATAAATTGAGAAAAGATGACCAACTATTTGTGGGTTATACTGGTCATAAATTAGGCTTATCTGTAACAAAAAAGACCATTTCCCGTTGGATCATATTAGCCATAGTTGAATGCTACAGATTAGCGGGAAAAGAACCACCAGATGGGCTTTGTGCCCATTCTACAAGGGGAATGGCTACTTCTGCGGCTCTAAAGAGGGGATTTCCGGCAGCAGATATTTGTGCAGCTGCAACCTGGAAAACCATGCATACTTTTGTTAAACATTATTGTTTGGACACTGCCTCCTCTAACGAGGGTTTATTTGCAAAGGCAGTTCTGCATTCTGTCCACGAAAACTGAAATTAGTATTCCCACCTCCAAAAACTGATACTGCTATGGGAGCCTATCACAAGATGAGGAATACGTGGGAGGACACAATCCATTCGAAGAACAAGTTACTTACCAACTGTAACGTTCTTTCGACTGGATGTTCCTCCCACGTATTCCTCATCGACCCTCCCATCCTACCCCACAGTACAGTTTACGTTTTCTTACACTTTCCTCTCACGAAGAATGTATTGGTCATGGGACACGCCTGGGTGTTCCTCCTATATATATATATATATATATATTTCATCGAAAAAAGAGAACTGAAGCAACGGGCGCGGCTCGAGGTATTCATGCCATCGGTGACGTCGACAGAGTACGGAGTACGTCGAGGGACAATCGACGCCACAACCTCGAGCTCACCGCCCTCTGCCGAGAATTTTTTTTCCGAAGGAGCGAAGCTGGAGATAACGAATTATCACAAGATGAGGAATACGTGGGAGGAACATCCAGTCGAAAGAACGTTACAGTTGGTAAGTAAGTTGTTCATCTACTTTGGTGTTGAACAAACTTGACTAGTGCGCATCCCTACTTCTTAGTCTGCCACTCCACTCTTTTGAGACTCTCAACACAATGTTCAACTTTGTCACTTACACCCTTTAAAGCTGACCCAGATCCTCCACCACCTCTAGCTACCATCACCAGGCATGTTGGATCTCCATGCAGAATCGCTCTCTGTAAATTCCTGCCTTTCGTCTATAAATTCATTGATGGTCTGCCATCTCATTCTCTCTGCACCTCCTCTCTCAACAACGAATCATTCCCCCGCCTCTCTGTGCCTCCTCCCAATTGCTCACCTTTTCTCTACTCACCCAACTCCATTAGAATGCTTTCGCTCCAGATCTCTAAACAATCTCTTCGGTAAAACTCTTGAACATGAAGCTTAACCTTCTCCTCTTTCTCTTACTGGTGTTGACAGGAGAACCCCGAGTCCTTTAGGACTACTCCATATAACATTATGTCCTCCAGTCCTTGTCCCTGGTTTATGTTCCATTCTTACCCCTTTATCGTCCCATATGATTCATTCAATCCTACCACTTATTTTGTGAAGGCTCCTTACCAAAAGACAGCTTGTGCTCTCTCCAACTGCCTACTCATTTCTGTTTGAAATGACACCCTGTTTCTTAATAAATACTGATATGAAGAGGCTCAAAAGCCTTTCCACAACGCGCTCAGAAAGAGAAGCCACGCGGATAGTTGCTCTACATCAGCAGGGCTGACATAGCTTGCACTGGGACAATCAATGAGGCGTATACCACTTACCTGTGCCGACATAGCTCACCAAATGTGTACCGTTCCACAAGAGGACAGAATAGCTGGCGGCAAAGGTACAAGCCCTAAACTGTTGTGCATCCCAAAACGTGGTCATACCACCACAGGCTCCTGATGGCAACATGCAAGAATCCAGAACCAATATTAATATTTTGACATTCAGAACTAATGTGCCAAGCTTTGAAATGGTTACAGCATGTATATAATAATAATAATGTATTTCTTATATAGCGCTTCACACCCATAGGTCTCAGAGCACTGAAATAACAGAAGACATTATTACCCCACATAGTGGCACTCAATATTTGACCTCAGAAGAATGAAAAGCTGAGTTGACACTGCCAGGATTCAAATCTGCCACAGCAGGCTGCACACAGGTATCAAGGGTGAGTGCTTAGCTCACTGTGGTATCTGACCGGCTAGGATAGTCTTCTATCTCTTTCCTGCCTTCTTTAGAGTACTTGTACATATGGAGTGTTTCAGTGTCTCACTCGTACCTGTCATCTCCAATGTGTAGACAATGGGCGTGAGTGCAGTAGCACCTGGAACATATCAAGTGCTGAACGGGATTACCATAACAAATAATTATGGGCCCAAATAACCGGACAGACTCACGAATATGGCAAAGTACTATTTTATTATCAGTTCAGGGAAATCTGGCAAGCATAACAAGTCACAGCTTACTCACTCTCAAATACATTTTCATTATACAAAGGTTTTACATGTCAATCTACATCATCTATGACATTGTCCTACGTGGCAAATAGTAAAAACCTATCAGGTGGAGGGATTGGTTAAGGCAATATATATACCTATAGCTTATTTAAGTGTTAATAACATCATTGGCTACCCTTTATCTGATAGGCACACCTAGAACAACCTCTAACTACGTATAATACAAATAATAGTAGAATAACAGCAGCAGATTGGCTTCTGCAACAATGTATGTTCCATCATCGCATAGGGCATCCTGATTGGTTGTCATCCTCTTCCAACCTTGGACATTAGGCTCGTTAGCAGCACGCAAGCAAAATGAAACCCAGGTGCCGGGAACAACGTCAGACAACTGCCCACTTGGCCAATTAGCTTTCCCATCTCTCATCAGTTACGCCCTAAGCGAAGGCCTCCTCTTTGTAGTTGACCTGGCTGACTGTCTCTTCTCCTGAACTTTTAAGGGAGTGAGGGTACATTGCTATCTTCATCTGGAGCATTATGAATAGGCCTTGTTTTCTGGTCTTGCACCATGTATGAGGAGACCTTTTATTTCAGTGCTATTTGATTCAATGATACTGGATGCTACTACTCTCTTTTGCCTCTGGAGACTTGGTTGCTCCGTCTTGCATATGCTTTCTTCATATGTAATTGTCCAATACTTGGCACTTGCAAATGTTTACTCCTTTGCTTAATCTAAGAGAAATATGTTTTACATACATGGCTTATCCTCTTTGACTCCTTTTATATATTTCAGTTGCTTCTCATTGTGGCATCCTTGATCCTTAGCCAAACAAATATTCTTTGTTCTTGCATGAATCTGTATTCCATTGTCTCTCAGCTCCTCTGCCTCGGTCTCTCTCCTTGGGCTTTTCAGCTTACTATTAGACGATACCTCTGTCCATCTTCTCAACATGGCTGCTTTATCTGCGTCATATTTTCTACTATAGCAAGCTTCTATATTTCTTATCTATGTTGCTTTTCTGCATTTCTGTGTATATACATCTACTGCATCTCTTCTTACTTATCTTCTTAGTTTATGTGATTTCTTCACTTTTGCATGTATATTCAATTTGTTACCTCAGTAACATCTTCATTCCTTAAGCATTTGTATATCGTTTCAGTGCATCCTGATATGATATGATAGATTATTTATAACGTGCTTAATATCCAGATGTTTCTAAGTGCAGACCTGGAGATCGAACCTGTGTTGCTCCGTGTCGTCTTGCTTCCAAGGGGAGCATGTTGTCCCTGAGCTATCCCCCTGCATCTGTCTTTTTTTCATGATGTCACTTTGCTTATATTTCTTCTATGTCTGATGGTGTCTGAAGACTTCCTTTCACCACTTCAGTTTGAGGGACATTCGGTATGGTTGTCTGAGCGAATAACGTCTTTGATATCATCATTGCAGTATTGGGGTGATACTAGGTATCATGCCCAGTGCTTTCTTGCTGCTCTTCCAGTATGATGGAGGTGAGGGGGCGGGCTCCATGAGTGATGTGTACATCTCCGTCTCTACATTCCCCCTTTCGTCGAGTCTTTGCCCACCTCCTCAATCTTCTTCATCTTCACGTCACACTGTGTTTTTTTCAGAATCTATATCTTCGTCACCCCCATAAGGTCACCTGCATTCTTTATATGTTCATCCACACTCCAGGTCATGTGGCAACATTCTCCAGTCGGTTGACATAATATCCAACATCCCACATATTTATTTTGATCCATGGAATAATAAAACTTCATTCGTGGAGGTGCCAGAGGACTTCCTTTCAGGTGCTCATGGGTGCTGCATTCAGTCTGTGATTGCTCATCAGTTACAGCATTCACATGGATCATTATCTTCATTCCAATAGCTTTTTTCGCTGTCTTCTTGCACGGTCCTATGATTATTCTTATAAAACAGGATCCTAGCAACACCAATCCTAGTATTGCTCCTAGTAGTTTAAAGGCATTTGCCATCCAAGTTGTAACCCATCTAATCTACTTCTTCCACCATTTTCATCTGCAGGGTCAACAGCCTAGTTATTGATTCTGTCAGAGTTCTCCATCATGGGCAGGTGTGCAAGTACAGCAAGAAGGCCCAATTTTGGCATAAATGCCTCCTTCTGTTGCTGTAATCGGGTCCAAGACATACCGGTTCTGGAGGGCCATGATCTTCTCTGATCGCATTGAATCTTTTTCTCGTTGTGTTGACTGTCTGTAGAAGTTCCAACCTAGTGATTTGTAACCACTTGATGTTCACTGCAGTTTGAATTCCTGGCATGAATATTGCTGTAAATATCACTGCTGTTCTCCTGAACAATTTGTGCTAATCTGGAATGTCATCATATGCTGCTACTCATTTTGCAGAAAAATAGTTATCTCTCTAATTTCGGATGAGGTTCAGCAACCTCTTCTCTGGTGTGCATCCATTTTCTGAAATTCTTTGATACAGAGATCACTTTGGGAAATCACCAATGCAGGAACATGTATGATCACTATAGAACATATTCCTCCCCAATTCTTAGGTAGCTGCATATAAGCTTTGGATCCACAGGCCCAATAGTGGTGCATTAGCACTGCAGTTCCTCCATCCATTCCTGGGACGTCGATTATTTGCTTGCATCCTTTATTTTCTCCAACTGTGATCAGCCCCTGTTTCTGAAACACAGTGTCACATTCTACATTGGTAGTATGGACACGGGTCCTGATTCATTTTCAACCCATGTTAATCGTTTCAAATACTCGGCCCATTCCTTTAGGCCTTCAACATTCACCATTTGCACTACGTGTACTGGTGCTGCCATCAATAGGTGTGCACTGCATGCTAACATACCATCTTTCCATCCTGTATTGGTAGCAACTCATCCATATACCAATAGCTGAGGCCTCTCCCAGCATTCTGCATTCCTGGTGTTTCCCATACATCTGCACAGCCCAATCTATTTTGGTCAACAGTCTTTATCTGCTGTCCAGTCATACCACTGTATTCATATAGGAGCATTCTACTTCTCCAATCTAGTTCTTTTTCCATTTTCCTCGTTTATATATAGCCATCTTCATAAGGAAACATTTTTTCCACATCCATCGAAGGGTTGCCCATCTTCCTAGAAAATGGCTCTTTTGTTGTTCATGCTGCTAGATGGCTGAGACCCTTCACATCATGGATAATTATTTCTCTTGCAATGAATGTTCTGGCTGTGCTCATGGCATAAGGGATGAGAGAACACACATCACATTGCAGCTTTCACCTGACGTTATCCTCCCCACTTCCTTCATGTGCTGGTACCACATGTTATTCTTTGTTATCAAGATATGAGTTTATAGCCTAATTATTTCCCCCATCATCTTGTTTTAGTCGAATCATTTGTTTGGAAATATCAGAAATGAAATCACTTGTGTGTTTGTTGGGGAAAGAAATAGATATCTCATTGCCAACTCCTACATCTGCATTATAAAACATCATTTGGAAAAATGTTACAAGTATAAAGAAGTAAAGAGAGCACCTTGTGCAAAATGTAACTACAAGAAGTACTGCAAGAATGTCAATGTATTGAATTATATCATGTACAGTAGGCAACCTTCCTACTAGTAATGTGTATTTTATATAATAGACGATTCCCATTCTTTTTTTAAATTCAATCATTCAGTTTATGTCACTTTTATGGACCAAAATGCGATAACTGAAATTGTAATATGATAGCAAGGATGATCCTGCAAATAAAAGGACTTTTTTTAGGATTTCCCAAAAAAGTTACAATGTCAACATATTGCCTTATTGATGTTGGGCAAGATCGCGGTATGTATACAAAAACAGTATGCAGAAATGCATATAATATATCAGGCAACATAAAGTTTCATGTGAAATCTTCATTTTCTTTGTTTAATGCATTGTCTTTTTTACCTAACTAAGATAGTTCTTCAAATGCTGCAAAAATCTATTTACTTACTTCCTTTAAACTTGGGAATAGTCCATAATTCAAATTGTTTTGGTTTCCTGTTTCTTTGTTTTGGCTTTTGGTAGCCAGTTTCATCTATGCACGGATCTTCTTCTCTTGCTTCACTTTCAGCGGGTGTAGGAGGGGTCAGGGTCTCTCCTTTGTAGAGCTTTATGTCATTCAACTGTAGCCAGGCTCATCTTCCTTTGAGTTTTACAGCAGTAGGAGTGACTTCCTCTACTAGGTACAGTCCTTCAAAGCGGGATTTACTCCAAGTGCACACAACATTTTACAAGCACTAGGTCCCCTGGGTACAAACTAGGTTGCTTTAGTAAGTCAATAGGATCAACTGTTTGGCTGTCTTCATCAATCTTCTTCAACCCTTCCCTCCAATTTCTGACCTGTTGAGAAATAAAACAAACACTAGCAGTCATATTTGTTAAATAATCATGCATCTCATCCTCTAATGTCTTGGCTACACTATTGGCATCAGTTTTTATTCGAGTTGGAGGAGCAAGGGGTACCCTCATGAAGTGTCCATTAACCAACTCATGAGGAGTCGGGTGGTAATCTGAGCCAGGCTGATTTCTTAGGGCAAATAGAGCAAGGGGTAGGCAATATAGCCATCTCTTCGTTAAGGTAATTTTGACCTTGGCAATCTTTTCTTTAAAAAACCCATTCAATCTCTCACAAATAGCATTTGCCTGTGGGTGATATGCAGACAAAACCTGTGCTTTATGACTAATGGAAGAGTTATCTGTTCAAACAATTAATTTACAAAATGCAGTCCATTATAAGACTGCAGAACTTCGCACACACCCCATCTAGGAAACACCTCACCTACGAGAAACTTGGCAGCACATGTGGCATTGGGGTGCATATATAGACCTGCCTCCATCCACCTGGAAAATGGGCATGCTAGCACTAACGTATATCTGTAGCCATTGCATACTTGCAACATATGTAAACAATCTATATGTAAATGCTCCAAAGTACCATTAGGTCTGGGTATTGCTCCTCTCACTGTTCGCAAGGTATGCTCTGCTGTACATTTCTGGAAAACAATACAGTTCACAATAAACTGTGCAACATTCAGACTTTAAAAAAATCCTTAAAAACCCTGCTATTCAAGTAGATGCCTCCTCGCCCATTTCTCTACAAAACTGTCCTGTGCTATCTGTCGGTCCGCTTGTGCCTGTGTCATGCCATGATTGCTGCAGGTGCCTTGTAAGTAAATAAATCAAATTTAAAATTCTAATAAATTTGGTGAAAACCAGTCTTCTGCAATCATGGCAGCAAGATTCTCTCTGGTTGTATGCGCAGGATAGTGAAGCTATATGGCGCAACTTTCAATAATGCTAGAGGCATAACTTTCCAGTGCTATGCTGTCGCCATAAAGTCACAGTGGGGGATAAAGAACAGCCTCATTTATTCCGTAAATCCTGTTCTTCCTGGGGTGCTCGACCTTGTAACTCAATTAACTGTACAATGGATAACAGGCAGCATTCTGAAATTTGCTTAACATCTTCTACTTCAAAAATAGACATCTTTGGAAAATATGCTGCTCTTTTTTCTTCTACATCTGCGGCTTCGTTACCGTGGGAAATCATTTCTACCCTTTTAGTATGGGCTGTGCATTTCACTATGGCAATAGCCAATGGGAGCATCTTAATAAGCTTGTCCAATAGAGACGGATGCTGCACTATTGTGCCATCTGCGCAGAGGAAACCCCTCCTTTTCCAGCATGACAACTCTGTGTGAATGGTTGACGTCACATAGGAGGAATCAGAATACACTGCCACTTCCTCATCCTCACATCTCTTAAGAGGGGGATAATTGCCACTAATTCTGCAGCCTGTGCTGAGCAATGTGAAGGCAGTCTTGAACTTGTCACTACTTCAAATTCACCATCAAGGTTTAACTTCACTACTGCCAATCCCGTATTCTCTTTCCCATTGTTTGATACATTTTTGAAGAACAATCAATACATAGAATTTCCCCTCCCCCAAGAGCATTTTCCCTAACATGGGGAATATTGTCATAAAACTCAGTATACTTTGAGCAGTCATGTACATATTCATCCTTCCCTACAAGTTCTGTGATAATCGTCGCTGGATTCGCTTTTCTATATCTAACAATTTTAATCACTGGATTTGAAATAATCACTTCTTACTCTGACACTCTTTGTGTAGTCAAAATGGCAAATAAGGAATGCTCGATAAATAATGTCCTTGAACACCCCATTGTAATACTTGCAGCCTTTCAAATATAGAAAGCAGCATCAGCTAACGCTTGTCCACAAGGGTAATGCCCTTTCCTTACCGGGTCTAAAATCCCACTATGGTAAGTTAACGGTTTATGTCCATGTCCTAATGTCATTTTCTGTGTGAGCACTGCTGTCATCACCTCTCCAATACTCCTTGCTGTATTAACATGGAAATGGTTTCAAATATGCTTTCATCTGCTTCTCTGGACATGGGATACTCTTTTGCTCGTGGCAAAACTGGTCCTGGTTTGAGTTTTATTTTAACTGCTCCTGTTCAAGTTAACAGACCCATGTCATATGGACTATTTGTCCATAAGATACTTGCCACTTTTTCTAAATCTTTCAGAAAAAATGACACTTTCTTTTTACCTATGCCATTCTCTGCAATATCTCTCTATTCTCAACTTCAATCCAATAAGTGAAACTTATGAAAACTTATGAAAAATACTAATTCATCATGTTTGTCTGTATACTTCAACAAGAGCTATTACTGTTCTCCATCCTCTCCCATCATCATCTGTTCCATGAACAACCATCCTTTCCTCCCTTACCACTGCTGCTTCTAGTTCTAGGGGGATAACCTGTCCTTCCTCATCATTCATAGGTTTTTCTAGCATAAACAATAATGTGTTAGGTAGTTGTAACAATTTACCTACATGTATAGGAAGCCATGTCAACAAAATATTTACTCCATGCAAAAATACCTCAGGGTCTAAAGGACCCCCTTGCAATGCTTTTTGGCTTGTAAATGCTAATATAAAATTACTTATACTTATGTAGTGTATGCCTGGAGTGGAACACACTATCCCTTTGTCAGTGAAAGATATCGTCATGTTTAGTTTTGTCATTAAGTCACGTCCTAATATGTACTGGTGGCTGCCAAGAATACAATGGTGGCATGGACACGTCATGTGCTCCTATGGAAAGTGATAATTTGTCAGTAAAAGGAACCAAACTCGTAGCCCAGAATCCCTGCACATTCATGGTAATCCCAGACATAGGGTACTTCCCCTCTCGAACACAGGAACGAGTTGCTCCCGTGTCTACTAAGAACAAAAATGCCTTGCCTCCTATCATTACCCTGACTCTGGGTTCCTCTTGTGGGTCTGGTGTCACATATAGTACTGAACACATAAAGTCACTCTGTGGGCTCTCCTGTTGTAGGTATAAATGCATCCCTGTGCCTGTAAAATTATTTCCTCCCACCACGGTCACACTCCCTATCCTAAGTGTGGGTACTTGTGGAACTTGTGTATTTGCTTTCCATTGTGGCACTGCTGATTTTTGCATCCAAGCATATTGTAGTTGTTGCGTCTGTACTTGTTGCATTTGCATAGGTGGTTGCCCTTGTGGCAATTGTGTCTGCAGTGGAGTCTGTTGCGTTTGTTGTGTTTGCAGCACACATGTCTGATACTGCGTCTGAACTTGGGCATAATACTCCTGTGGTTCTGTAGTATACTGTGGAGAATAGCCCACTACCCATCTTGGAGCTTGCCAGTTCTGCTGTATGCCCCCTCTGCTTCTACACGTGCAAGCTAAATGTCCTGTCCTCCCACAGTTCCAACATTGCACGGTTGACCCCCATTAAATCCTCCTCCCCTTTAGGGTTTTGAAATCCACCTTGTCCTCTATGTCCTTTCCCTCTACCTGATGGCCAAAAATTGCACCCACCTTGATCTATAGGGTATCCTGAATCGCTTGACTGCGTCAGCTGTAATTCTTGTGTGGTCACACCTTCACCGCTTGTTAGTATTGATCCTTCGATGATGAACTTTGACAACTTTTTCTGAACTAATTTTGCTTCCTCCTGCTTTCTATTCTCAGCTTTTTTCAAATTTTTATCTTGTAATTGTCGACAATGATGTATGATAGTCAACTGTATTTCTGGCCATGGCTTCGCTCCCATCCCTACCTTTTTCTTCATTTGCCGTTGCACTGGCTCGGGCAGTCCCTGACATAAAATACAATAAAATAATGCTATTGTTTTATCCCACAGTTCTCTCATCTCGAGATGCCAACACTCAAATCTCCTGAATAAAAACAGGTCCTCACCAATTTTCCTTGTCATAATCGCACCCATGTCTGGTACATCAGGATATTGTACTCTGGGCGCCCTCCATATGTCTTCTCTACAATTATTAAATGGTGCGCCATCATGTGTCGTGTTTTGTGCTGTCACACTCTCATATCCCGCTCATCTCCAAATGTCATCTGCTCTCACCACTAGGATAGCTGCTAGTAGGCCTTTTACGTCACTCACTGCTAACATCATTCCCGCTGTCATTATTTCATACTCGTAAATCAAATTTTCTGCACCTGCAGTCTGTGGAATTGTCATCCCTTTGTCCCCTACTCATTCTCATTTCTTCTTCCCTTTTTCTTATCTCCCTTTTCTCTTTTTCCTCTCGCCTTCTTTGCAACCTATGTTCTTTCAATCTCTGTGTTTCTATTTCTTCAAGTTTCTTCTCCTCTATTCTCTCTTTCTATTTTTTCTGTTCTTCATACCTTCTTTGCTCTTCCTTTTGCTTCCTCTCTTTTTCCTTCTCCCCTTTGTATATCCTTTCTTGTTCCTTTTCCTTCTTTTCCCATTCCTCTCTTTCTTTGACTTCATCAATACCTTTCCGTCTAATTTGATTAGTATCTGTACCCCATCCACTCGTTCTGTACCATTGTCACTCCACTAGCTCTGCCTTTCTCTCCTTACTGTCTCTGTTTCTTCTTCAATTTCTATCTGCTTTTCCCTTCTTTCATCACGCTCTTTATCTTCATTGCGTGTGTACATGTATTTACTCTCTTTAATTTTGTTCTCTTCTATATTATCCTCACTTACTATAAGCGGGGGGCACGTATGTTGGATTGACATACCCTGCCGCTACCTTTAATTCCTTTAGGGGATAAATTCCATGTTCATCTTCAATTGTACTATCCTTTTTAGGAGGCGAAAGAGGACGCTGCGGGCGTTATGTCCTTCCCTTTATGCTGGTTAAGCATCCACTCCTTCTCAGGCGGGTCTTCTTGCTCGCTCTGAAACATCTTCCATAGCTCTAAAACAGCTAACCTTTTCTGTAACTTGTTCCCTGAGTATGCTACATGTAAGTATGTTGTCACATGTTGCAATACAGTTCTTAATAGTGAACCTTCTTGAGGCCAAGGCATGAACATTTTGCCAGCTGTCCCTTTCTTCCCCACTTAGCATGGTATTTCCTAATCTTTGGTGTGTATGCCAAAAGATGAGTGTTCCCTACAACGCGGACACAGGGGAAACTAATAAGGAAGTACAAGAAGAAAATGTGTCACATGGAAATCCACGAAAGTAATAATGTTAAACAGATTTAAATGAATCGCTGAGAGGAAAGCAAAATCAGAGCATAACGCCAAACATGTAATTAATTAAACTATAAATTCGGTGAACATCAAAAGCAATAAGCCCAAGGTGTCCACCCAATAGATCTTTGTATAAGTTGTTTTGACGGTTTGATGAATATAGTCGATGACGACTGTTACATCTCTTCTTCAGGACAAAGCACTCAAAGGAAATAAAAGATAAATAAGTACTGCAATGTATCACAATCAACTTAATGAAGAATGGTGCTGTTCATGCCAACACCAGTGCTAGAATAGTTAGCCAATTGAAAAGAAGATGACAAGCGCCCATTCTGTGAAGGAAAAAACAGACAAAGACAATCTGTTAAAAAGCTCGGAAGAGCCGATGTCTCAGCGCATTCATAATAAAATTCAGTGAAATATATAGTGGGGGGAGAACAATATGTACCATATTCTCTGCCCGAATGAATGTGGGAGCTCTGCATATCATTTTGTTTTGTGTCAGGCTCAATCCAACAACAAACAAATGAAAATGAACATGTCTGTGGAGACAAAAGCGGCAATATACGAACTGGGATGAAACCATTCCCTAGTTAAAAAAAAGTGAAGGTAATTGGCTAGTGCGCCTCGCAGCACATGGTTGACACTGCATGAATAGAAATAAGGAATCCGGGCACTCACCCATCTGAGAAACACGGGGCATCGCAGTATTCTAAAAGTCAATGGCCCTCATTACGACCCTGGCGGAGTGGGATACCGCCAGCGGTAATCGCGGCGGACCCGTCCGCCCTACTACGAGTTCCCTTAGCGCCATGGAGGTTTTCTCCGCCTGGTTTTACCGGGCGGAGAAAACCATGGCGCTAAGGGACCTCGTTGTTAATTACGCCGCCGTACTTTACGGCGGCGTAATTAACTCCTTCCCCACTCCCATTATACCCTATGGGGCAAGAATGGGAATGGGGAAGGGTAAAATGGGGATTGGGGATTTACCGCTCCGCCAAGGTCGGCATGGGGTGGTAAATCCGCCAACCCCCATGGCGCTATCGGCGGCTTTCCGCCATGCTCCGCGGTGCATTTTGCACCGCGAATTCCGCCAGGGTCGTAATGAGGGCCAATACATAGACATTGGCCCTCATTACGACCCTGGCGGAAAGTGACTGACCGGACCGCCACAGCGTAAATAGCGTTTCCGCCATTGCACGAAGGAGCAAAGTGCGGCCCATTCCGACCCATCGGGCACGAGCACCACGCCATGGCGGAAGTGCAAAGTCCGCGATGGCGGAAATGACCCCAAAACGGCTCACACCGCCGCCGTACGGCGCCCTAGGTGCAATACCGCCACCCCTCTTAGCGGTCACCGCAGTGTGCGCCTACCGGAAAGTACGGTGACCGGAAATATACGGAAACGGAAGCTAAAACATGGGCCCGGAACGGGAAACATCCCGCCGTACACCTATAAAACCACTAAAACCACACAACCACTAAAATCACTACCCTGAAACACACCCCAACCCGTCATCCACCCTAGCGAAACCAAGAAAAATGGGAAAAGTAGCGAAGAAAGCGTGCGACCGCAAGCGGCAGGTCCACTTCTCCCGTGAGGAACTCACCGTGCTAACAGAGACCCTCCAGGAGAATGCTGCCGTCGTCTTCTCCACGCAAATGACCAGAACGGCACTTGCAAACAAGAAGGCCATATGGGCTCTGGTGGCACAGCGGGTAAGTGCGGTGGGGACCGCACCCCGCACCCCACAGCAATGCCGCACTCGATGGAATAATTTGTGATTTCAAACGGCCACAGATGCCTCTTCGACGTGATGTTGCAAATGAGGAATTCGAAGGGCGGCGCTTTCGGTTTTCAGCTAGCGGCGAGGAAATGCCCACAGGTCTGACTGCAAATATAACGTACTATTGTTCTATGTCCTTGAGACAGGGGCCATGGCGAGGATGCAATGATTGATATGAATAGTTTGGGATGCGCAATTGCGACGTGGGCGGTGAGGCCGGACGTTCCCAAATACATGTTACTTCACTACACTGGAATTCCGGGCTGGGGCACTGTGGATTTTGCAGGCTGCATAACGCACAGACTCAATGGATATTTCTAATGTTATGTGAGTAAATATTCAGGCGTTTTAATCCCGGGATGAGGGAATGATGAATGGATGCATGGGCAGGTGATTTGATACAGAGTTTGCCATGTACAGGGCTTCTTGGGATCTATCCGCCTCCCCTACGCTATGTGATGCAGGGCTGCCATAGTGGGACCATCGTCTATCTGGCCTTGTTGAGCCCTCCCTGTCTCGACGCGCCCTCAGACACTTGTGTCCATGCACGTTGACATTCCCATCTGATGGATTCTGTTTTGACAGACGCATGCACAGGTACACTCGTTCGTGATGGTGTTTGCACCTCGATATAGATGGTTATGAGTCGCAAGTGGTTTTGGGGTGGTGATGATCCTTTGGAGTGGGCTAGCATGCATATGGCTGTGGATTTAGTGTGATCATTGGAGTGAGTTGTTGGAATGTAGTTCTGATGGCCATTCTGTTCTTTTTCTTTTCTTTTGGTTGACAGGTATCTCCTCCCCTTTTGCCACTGCCATCTGTATGCCACTCCTGCAGATGGCTTTTACTCCCGACACCTGCTGCTTCGTGTTAATCAGTGGAGCAGCATTACGATCTTATGGGACGATCGCCAATGGGCCACATGCCCTTACGCAGTACTGGTGGCTCGGAGCAACATTTCGGCCTTTCAGCTGGACTAGTGCCTCCCCATTGGGACGGCCCTGCGGTTCTGTGCGCTTCCATGTTGCCTTTTCGTACGTGAATGTGGCTCTGTGTACCATGATGGAACAGGGCGTCACACAAGTAGTGGCTGGTCATTTCTTGCGGATGCAGCCCACAATGGTGAAAAGTGTTTTGGAGTTCATGGCCTGATGGCTGTATGGGCTTGGTGATTTTGATGTGCATTAAATTACTATTCTGATTTGGCCCGTGTAGCGTTTTTCTTTGCAAGTGATGTGGCATGTGCCTATTTGGGGGGCGATGTGTTGTGAGGAGATCTGCATTGGGTTCCAGCTTCGGAGTTTAGTTGTGTGGTACTGTACTGGGCGCGTTTGCCTACGAAGCCCGTGTGGTCAGGGATGGGGGCTGCCAATATGACAGTTTGAATGTTGTCATGCTCAGGGGCGGGGGATTGGGTTTTGTGTAACAGATGCCGGTCAGCCAGGTGGACTGGTGGAATGATGTGATTCTCGGAATATTGCTGGTCACAGGTGCCTGTGTTTGCGTGCGTTTCTTGGTGGGGGACTGTGGTCATGTCCATTGGGATGGCTTCTGTATTCGTGCCATCTGTGCCCTGCAGCTCCCATTGGCCCCTCTTGTGTTTCTTTTGTTCGTTGGCATGCATGGGTGACTTGTACATTTCACTGGTTGCATTGTGACTTCATTGCACCTACGGGGAGTTGTACTTTGTGGGCAGGGAGCGGTGTACAGGCACTCAGTGGGGCCGTTTACGGTTGATTCGCGATGCCGTACTTCTCACCATGGCGGAATGGTACATTCCGCCATGCTTGATGGCGTTAGGTACATGTCCGCTAGGGTCGGAATTGGCGTACCCTTGCGCCATGGTGGTGTTTGCGGTTTGGCATGGCGCGCGCGCGCGTGCTTGGTGCAGTTAGCGTTGGCGTTCACTACGGTGTCGCTAATGGCTTCGTACTTTGCGGTGACGGGTCATAGTCGCACCGAGCGCTATTCGATGGCGGTATTGCATTTCCGCCATCGTTTTCCGAATTCCGCCAGGGTCGTAATGAGGGCCATTGTCCGGAGTAGACATACAGGGGAAGGAAAGTGTGTTGTTCAACTTCATGGTCCACATTCGTAAAACGGAAGGTTCTTCATTGGAGAAAGCTGAAAAAATACATATGAAAAGAATGTCAAACACAAATTACGTAAGTGCAAAATCGCAGATGTAAACATTACACAGCCATTCAGACTGAGCTGGAATAAACAGCACAAAGCAGATGCCAAGAAGACTACAAAAGGACTAACGAGCCCACATGTCAGCAGACTTCACAAACAAGACTGTTGATTAAATTCAAGTGGGTAAAGCCCAAGAGGCCGTGGAGATTGTGCTCCTAGGGAAAGCGACCAAAAGTAAGCCAAACAGGCAATTAAAGAGGAAATTGTCTCATTCGGGTTTACATGTCACACTCCAATAAATGTCCAAAGCCATATTAGGCAGCCATCTAATTCACTAGCAGAAATTTCGAACGTAGTTGCAAAAGCCAATCCGATGTAACAAGGCTGATTATACACAGAACCATATGAGTGCTAACGCCACTAGAAGCTATGTAGAATGCACCTGCAGTATGCCATGGGAATAACAAAACAGTCTCAAAGGGAATCGAAAGATGTCTAAGACCAAAACGTACTCTTGTTAGGCACCTCCGCAGCATAGAAACGCCCCTTTGATATACGGGCTAGATGAAATCGGCTGTATCCGGTGGGCGTAAATATACCCAACAGGAACATCATTCACGTGATCGCGTCGCTGAATTAAACGGCACTACCCAGCGTAACCTAGAGGTATTCTTGGAATCCAAGTCAAGCGTAATATGCTGTACCTTTAATTGAAGTGAGGACCGCTGTCTCTGCATTGACGCAGATATAGAACCATAAAGACAACGAGTAACGGTGTCCATCTAGCACGTGATCACGTGATAAAATAATAAACAAATAATAAAAAATAAAAAAAATTAGAAGAGTTAATCAATCAAAAGCTGGAACATAAAAATGAAAGGAAAAAAGGTGAAATAAAAAGGAAAGGCATTGTTTGGGTACCGCCTTGTCAGAGAACGGAATGAGTATGAAGAATGAATAGATGTCTCATAGGCAGTAAATTTGACCATATTCCGAAAAGGAAAAAAGGGAGAAATATGTAACGGAATAAGTACATGATGTTGTCATAACGCTAAGGACATCAAACGCTCTTAGAGATATTAAAAGTGGACAATATTCGCAATGCCCAGCAAAGTAATCAAAACTCTCCTTCGAAGAAAATGGATCACAGCTTGAATGTTAAACCCGAAGTATGGTTGGTATTAAAAACTGACGTATTTCTGAATTCTGATGTCCCATCATGTACAAGCCAACCATTCTTCTTGTTGGTTAATCCCAGAATGATATCTCTCTGTGTTGTACATCCACCATTGCTCCTGTTGAGATAATCTGTTGGTAATGCAGTTGGAATCAACACCTTTGACTAGTTCAAGGGCCCACCATCTGAGCTCATTGCAACTGTGCTTTTTATCGATGAAATGGGAGACTAAAGGAGATGCCATGCTTTTGGTCCTAATCTTAGATTTGTGCTCAGAGATCCTAGATTTAACAGGTCTAGAAGTTTTGCCTATACATGACTTGGGACATGGGCAGATGATAACATAAATTACATTCTTAGAATTGAAGGTCGTGTGATCTTTGAGAGTCCATCGTCTTTTGTTGATAGTGACAGAACTACAGGCTGAGGTAGACTCGCATTGGCAACAATATCCGCAAGGAAAATGCCCACAAATCTGTTTAGAACCCCAATGACCCAGAATAGTTTTGGGGCCATTGTTTATTCTTGCTCTGTCCCCTTTGGATAACCTGTTTTTGAGGTTTTTGCCTTTTTTAAAAGCATGGATAGGATATTCAAGAGTGGGGTTATTTAGATGCAACAAGGGCCAATGTTTGCAAATTGCTTTCTTGATGGCATGATGGTGTGTGCTGAAAGTCATGGCGCACATTAACCACAAATTGGACAAATTCTCTTTGGTAATTCTGGCTAGTAGTATTTCACGATGTTGGTTCCTAGCCCTCTTGCGGGATTGTCTGTGTACGTGTGGCGGGTATCCTCTATTAAG
This sequence comes from Ambystoma mexicanum, assembly GCF_040938575.1. Classification (NCBI taxonomy): domain Eukaryota; kingdom Metazoa; phylum Chordata; class Amphibia; order Caudata; family Ambystomatidae; genus Ambystoma; species Ambystoma mexicanum. Next base: position 728,993,891 of record NC_090925.1, read on the forward strand.
TAATCTATTCTGTATTGTGTCTGCTTGGACAGAAAAGTCTTCTTTGTTGGTACAATTCCATCTTGCTCTCAGAAATTGGCCATACAGAATACTGACACGTAAAGACTGGGGATGGAAACTATTGAAATGAAGAGTTTTATTCCTATCGGTTGCTTTGCGGTACAAGTCTACGACAGTATAAACATCCTCGGGCTTAACTAAAAGATCCAAACATTGTATAGATTGGCTGTTAACAGACATAGTAGAGTGCAAGTTGACGTTCAAAACATTGATCCATGTCAAAAATTCTTTATGGCTGACTTTGTTGGATTCCCAAATGATGATAATATCATCAACATACCTTTTGTAGAATATGATGGAATGCTTGAAAGGGTTTGAGCCATACAAAGTTTTTTCGAAAAACCACATGTATAGTGTGTCATAGTTGGGGGCAAAAGATGCCCCAATTGCAGTTCCCTTAATCTGCAGAAAGAAAGATTCCTTAAAGCAGAAATCATTCTTGGTTAATGCTAACTCCAAAAGTTCAATGAGGAATTTGCTAGGGATTAACTGAGGATGACCTCTGGTGTCAAGAAAATCCTTCATGATGGGAACCGATTCTAACTGAGGGATGTTAGAATAGAAAGATTCCACATCCAAGGTAATGAACAGATTAGAAGAGGGATTAAAGGGTAACCCTTCTAAATGGACTATAGCATCAGTGTTATCGGCTAGATAAGTTGGAGTACTAGCTGCTAACGGGGAGTGTCCCCCATGATGACAAGTCGTTCTTGACTGTCAATACTTACCGGTTCTTTGATTTTTCTATTACTTTGATCAATTACACCACAACAATCAATTTGGGCAAGCACCATTAATTGCCGCCCATTTCCCAAAACTCCAAACAATTTTCAAGCCTACACAAGAATATTCTTTTTACTTTTTTGTGTATGGTTCTTTTGATTCTTACTATCCTGTTTTTATTATTGACAACCTAAGAATCGTATTTTATTCAATTTTTTCAACTCCTGTCCTCTAAATAATTAATTAATTGATTGGTGCCAATCGCTTATTTTTTAGTCTGTATGAGGTTTTGTCTTTGGGCTATTACCTAACTTGGCAGTATTTTAGCATTGTGGTATACTGGCGGTAAATTGGCATTACCTCATTCTGATTGTAATTTAGTGGTGAGCATAACTTTCATGACACTGCCCTATATGATAAGACAAACCTTCCCTCTTTTATAACTATGTCCTGTACTTGGGTTGACTGTAGGCATCCACCCAGGCTTAGCACATAATGTCATAGATTGTGTATAAATGGTGCTTATTACTTATCTACGGAATTAGCCTATGCCCTTGGAGGGCTCTCTTCCGCTTCACCAGGCATGGTGGAACACACTCACACCAACACACACACTTTCTAGCTTCCCTTTGTATTGTCCCTTCTGTTTTTTACTTTTACCTCCGGCGGTAAACATTTTTACCGCTGTGATGTAATCCCCAAAGTGTTTCTCAGTTACTTTCCCCCACTGAAATAGTGATCATCAGACATATGAAAAGGAGAAAAAATGACACCAGCTTTGTTTCTGTTATTGCAATTATAATTTTTCGTAATACAGCTAATTATGGAAAAGAAACACATTACATTTCATGATAATACAGTTATGAGCTCTTACCAACAGGCGGACACCGCCGCTGATATCTAAGAGACAAGATATAAACGTGCACTGCAACACTTTATTTTTCTTTTATCAGTTCCCAGTGTGCAAAATAAAACAACAATTACCCTGTTGAGTAATGACCTATTCTTGTCTAAACAGACCCAGAGATAATTGGCAGCCATTCAAAGTTTTCCCCAATTCCACAAACACTTACATAAGGATTAGAAGTAGCTGGGTCTTAGCGCGACCCTTTCATCACTTCTGCCTTTCTGCAATGAAGCCTTCCCAAGCCCCGCACGATCACTGGCACTCCGAGAAATGGCCTTGGATCCCCAACAGCCAGGAATGCAGCCTCTGAATTCTTTCCATAGCCAGCAGTCAGCAGCCAGCCGAAAAGCTGGGCAGAGGAGAAGAAGAAGCTCCCCTCCCTTCAGTTCACCCCCTGTTTATTAAAACTGCCTGTCAATCAAGAGCAGAGCTTCTGTCGTACTCCGTATGTTCCACCGTAAGTCTGGAAGACCACTTGGACTAGATGCCACTGAAGTAATTCAGACTTCCTTCCTGAGAGCACAGCTTGCAGGGTAATAAAACCTGTCAGGCCAAGGGCTCAGGCAAAAAGGCAGAACGCACAGTGGAGCTAGAGGGAAGAAACAAACAAGGCAAACATTACATACCGTTTGTTGATGGCAAAAAACAACCCCTCTACACCCTCCGAGACCCACAAGCTTACCTGTGTATTCCTTTTTCCTGCGGAATACCTACTTGTGATAGAACACAAGACCGGATGTGGGTGAAGGTCAGATGGCGACTTTAAGGTAGTGCCAAGGATAGTGTCACTGATGTCCCAAAACCCAATAAGTGATGCAAACAGCAGAGCATCCCAAAATCCAAGGAGTGATGCAAACAGCAGAGCGTCCCAAAATCCAATAAGTGATGCAAACAGCAGAGCGTCCCAAAATCCAACAAGTGATGCAAACAGCAGAGCGTCCCAAAATCCAATAAGTGATGCAAAGAGCAGAGTGTTCCAAAATCCAGGGAGTGATGCAAACAGCAGAGCATCCCAAAAGCCAAAAATAAACCAAGCCAAAATGTCACCAGCTGTAAGCAGTCAGTACCGTTCTTCCAAGTGCAGAAAAACAGGTTTCAGGAAGAAAAGACGTGGTGTTTACTTTCTCAAACACCTGAATGCAGGGTATTTCTTTCTTCTTTCGAAGAGCGGGTAGCCAGGAGCGGGTAAGGGATACGGTGTTAGGAATCAGAAATGGAGCCGGGAGCCAGACATGAGAAGCGGAATCGCAAAGACAGTCCGGTACGAGTTCCATTCGTCGAGCAGGGGAAGGCAGATCAGACGAGCGCCGAAACAGAATCAGAAACCAGGCAACGGGGTCCAAAGGGTAAGCAGAAGTCAGCAACCAGGTACACAACAAATAGGAAAACTTTTTCCGAGAAGCGCTGCTTGCGTAACACAACGGTTTAGGAGCACCGGCTTTCTGGGGGCGTGACTAGATATAGGAAGTGGATTAGAAGGAGGCGTGGAACGCGAGCAAAGAAAAAAGCGTTCCAAGGGATCCTGCCAAGCGCAAGTCCCATTGGGAGATGTAGTTTTTACCGGCGATAACGCCGGCGTTGATGTAATCGCCAGGACAAGCGCCACGGGCTTCCCCCATGGGTATGAGGATGCCGTAGGAATCCGGGGGGTATGACAGCTGCCTCCCCTCTGACGTATCCCAGCACCCTCTAAGCTCCTGATTTCACTGTCCAATCACCCACGAGAATATGTATGTATCAACTTATTTCCTGCACAAACAAAGAGGCTTGAGAATGCACAAAAAGACAGTTCATTCATTTTATTTTACCGTGCATCTCTTTTCCATGGAGTGAAAAGGGATAGAAAAATAAGACAGAATGTCCATCCATGTTTCCTGACATTGCATTGCAAAGTTAATCAGAAGAGCTAATTAATGACTGGGGTGTCATTTAGTATGTAAATTAGTTAATTAATAAAGGTTATTTTCTCAATGCAATTTTACACAGATGGGAATTCTCATAATTTCATATGTATAATGCACTTTGAATCCACTGTCTTTTTTGCAAACATTCTGCTTTGCCATTGAAGGCCTAATACACTGTCATCATTTTAATTTTGCTGCCTCACCTGCACTACTTAATCTACTGTCTCCTTTTGCATTCATTCATATTAACCCCATTAAAATGCTGACCTGTATCCCTAGTCTGCGCTCCCGTTTGCACCCATTTTACAGGCTGTTTTATTGAAATCACTATCATCTGCACTCATTTTGCTGGCTGCTTTTAAAATTACCGCCATAGATTCGTACATATGCCCTCCTTTTCTGACAGCTACGACAGCCCGCAATGTCATAGCTGGAAGAACCACACACCATCAACAAAAATGCGTGTGTCACAGGATACCTCTCCTTTTTCATCAATCACCAGATGAATAATGGTTGAAACAATATCATAGTAATATAAATGAACATATGGGTATTTCACAATGAATAATTGCTAGAGTGTGAAGCAAAAATGAAATAGAATAAAGTGTGCCTATCAGTCCACATACGCATGTGCATATGTAATAGAATAACATATGTTTACACTCCCAATTGAAATGTCCACATCCAACAGTCCACATGTGCTTAGGCAATCCATACTCCATAATATCACCATAGGTTCTGAATTTTAGTCTCTATCTGTGTATTTTATGGAGTAAGCATTTTTTTTATCAGCGTGTAATCACAAAAATAAAACAATAAAATTAAATTAAAATAAACAACTTCCATCATCCCCTGTTCAAGTCCAAACTGGCAGAACACAGCACAGCAACATGCTCTATCAGCAATAAATGAAGATCAAAACACACTGAAGATGAACTAGGCAAAATGAGGACCAATCATGTTCACTTTTTGATACCCAGAATCCTCATGCCCACCTCTCCGGGTGTCCTTTCCATCAGCCTTTGCACCAATGTTCCACATAATAGCATCCTCAGTGAGATTTCTCCGATTTCTCTGGGTGGCACTCCATGGAGTCCCCTTCACATAAGCCATCTCTTATGGTCATCTCTTTTGGCACCTCGGGCTCTTTATCTTCTCCCCCATCCTTTGATCCTGGGGCTTCCCAGTGTCTCCTCCCGTGGACTCCCATGGTCATTCGCCTCAAGGAACCGGCCCTGCCGGGATAATAAGTTAGTGTTCTCTAAAGTGAATAGAGAAGAGACAGGTTAAGTACATATCATAAAACAATTTTCTATCCCTTTTCACTACTTGGCTTGAAAAGAAACATGGCCAACACACCATAGCTCCCTGGATTTGCCACTTTGGATGCCTGCAATGAAACACATATATAAAAAACAAAACATTTTACATTATGCATCAACATAATTCCCATCAAATACACACCCCTTCATTATATTTACATCTCCATTACCCTCATCATGTTTCCTTGTTTATTTGATACTCATGCAGACAAACCTTACCACTCAACATTATGATAGCTCAATCTAATTCAGTGCCTCCTGTAGAAACTAATGCACAATTTTTAAAGGTTACCTGTGTACTTTTTGAATGCTTCTACTTGCTCACCGGACCATATCTTTGATCACTCATGGAGTGAAATGTATACTATCTTTTGTGTCATCATGTTGCATGTGTCTCTGTTCACTGTGTCTGCCAACAGACAAAATCCCTATGCTTTTACGATTATTACCTCAATTGCACTGTTAGCTTTGATTTCATTGCATCCAGTACATCCAACTAGTTTCAACTCGCTCAAGTCTTCTCACTTCATGTTTCGGGTGGCAGAGGTTAATTTGGTTGACATTAACAAATTGCTCTGTCACCATTTCACTCTCCGTCCTCATTATTGTATATGCAACAGGGGATACTTTAGCTACAATTTCAAATGGCCCTAGCCATTTTACGAGAAATTTAGAATTTGTGTGCCTGTTCTTCCCAAAATGGTATTTGTACACTTGATCACCTATTTTATATTCTTTCACAGAGTTTTTTTTATCATAGCAGCTCTATCCAGATTCCGATGTACAAATGCGAATGCATGTTGCAAGTGCTTCCTCAATTCCTCCACATATTTGTGAACCGTGGATGCCCTCACAAGTGTTTGCTCGTGTGTTCTGTAAAATAAATGTTGAGGCAGCACCATTTTCCTTCCTGTCAATACTTCATGAGGGTTAATGCCTGTTGCTTTAGCAGTAGTTCACCTAATGGCCATCAATACTAAAGGTAACCGTAGATCCCAATTGGAACCTGCCTCACCTACACACTTCTTTAGTATCTCTACTATAGATCTGTTGCTTCTCTCTACACTTCCTGAAGAAGACGGCCTATAGGATATGTGCAATTTCCTTTTTAACCCCAATATCTGCCACACCTTGCTCATCAGGGCACTCATGAAATTACTTCCCCCTGTCTGATTCTATCCTTTGGGGTAACCCAAAGCTTGAAAATATGTGATTTACCAACAATGTGGCTGCCGTTTGTGCACTACAGTCTGGTGCAGGAATGCACTCCACCCACTTCGACATTAGACATACCACCGTTAACAAATATTTATTTCCTCTGGCTGATCTTGTCACAGGCCCAACATAGTCGTTTTGCAAATCTGACCATGGAATGGTTAAACCTCTTTTCATTAATGGAGCTCTATTCATTGGTGAAGCAGGTTTAAACTGTGCACATACCAGACACCGCTGTTTCCTGCAGTTATTGCGTCATGCGCGTGGTGTAACATTAGCCCTCTGAATGAAAGAGGCACCACCCACTGTACCTGACCTGTCACAGATTCCCTAATCATCAGACCATCTTGTAATTTAATTCTCTTTTTATTCTTTAACAACACTCTTAGCTCTTCCTTTCCTTTACAATCATCTTCAGATAGAGGATTTTGTTCAGGATCTACCAAATGCTTATAAAGTACACCTAACACTAGAGGCCTGATTCATAGAAGTGTTTTATAATGGCGCACTACCTTAGGAAAAGTTCTGTGAATCAGGGTCTGGGTCGTCTTTTTTGTGCTTTAATCAGGTCTTGATCTGGCGTATCATAGCTCCATTGTACCACAGACTGTTCAACGCCTTTGGAGATTTTGAGCGTATAACTGCATCTACCTGTATCTCGCCAATTAGGTATTCAATGGGAAATAATTCTCCCATTACAGCCCCAATTTTGGCTAATTGATCTGCTTTGTCATTTTCCTCCTTATCCTCTCCTGCTGTCTTTAAATGTCCACGAATTTTCCTCCAGTGTATTATTAAACCATTCTCTGATACTAATTTATCTATAGCTTGGATCATTTTCCCATGTTTGAGGGGCTTTTTGTTATATGTGAGCATACCCTTTGCCTTCCAGCAAGGTAAATACGCCACGAAACTGTTTCGTGCATAATCAAAATCAGTTACTAGGACAATTTCTTTGAATTTGTTTTCAACTGCGGTAGCAACTGCCTTATAAATGGCAGCTAATTCTGCTATCTGGCTACCCCTGGCACCAATTATCATTCCTATACTAGGAATGTCCTCACACCTTAACCAAACATTTCCTATTCCTGCCACCAATTGTTTTTTTATATCATTTTCTATATGATACGCACATCCATCCACATACACATTTTCATTAAAAGCCTTATATGGTGACTGTTCAAATTCATTCAAACTAGGCTCTACCTCTATTTCATCAGAGGTATATACAGCTGCACATTTATGCAGATCTGCTAGCCCCTGAGCAATTGGGCTCTTTTTATTCTGTCCATATCTTACTTCCACAGGGAATCCTTGCAATGCCAATGTCCAAGAAGTGATTCTGGACTGAGATAGATTGCCTTATCTAATCCTTTTACTTTGTAAAAACTGCAAAGGTTGATGATTTGTTTCAACAATCACTTTTTCTCCTTGAATAATGGGACGGAAATGCTGCAATGCCCATACAGTGGTTAGAAGAGCCTTTTCACATTCACTGAATTTAGTTTCAACTTCAGATAACGCCTTGCTTGAATAGGCAATAGTTTTATGATTCAAATCATGCTTTTGAGATAACACAGCTGACATACACTGTTCTGTGAATCCTATTTCTACAAAGAAATCTTGATTCTTTATGGGATAGGCTAAGCATGGCGCCTTCATGAGACATTCTTTCAATTTCTACACTGCCTCAGATTGCTCTTTTTCCCATTTCCAAGGTATATTCTGCTTCAACTATTTAGTCAAGGGTTGAGTGATTTCAGCGTAATTCTCAATAAACTTCCTGTTATATCCTGTCATCCCTAGTAGACTTATTAGACCTTTCATATTAGTAGGATTTTTCAATTTCTGTATTGCTTCCACCTTTTTCTTTTGTGGATTCAATCCATGTTCAGTCACTTCATGGCCTAAGAAATGCACTCTCATTTTGCACCACTGTGCCTTCTGCAAGGATACAGTGGCTCCCGCTTTCTGTAATTGGCCAAGCACATGTCTAATCTCATTAAAATTACTCTTCAGGCTTTAATTTTTAATCAAAACATCATCCATGTAAACTATTGTTCCCCTTTCCGCTGCATCTGGGAGTGTATTTGTCAAAAATATACCAAATTCACTCCCACTATTGACATACCCAAATGGTGTTCTGGATCAAGCGTATTGCGTTTTATCAAATGAAAATGCAAATAAGTTTTGAATGTCTTCAGCCAATGGCACACACCAGTATCCAGATGTATGGTCTTATGTGTATTTGTATTTGTATTTTATTGTTTATATAGCGCCTTAATCCAAGGCGCTTTACAGTTAACAACAAGAAACACATCAAACATGGAACAGTAGAAGCAACACAGTATACATGAATCAAACCATAAAACGGGTATTTAGAACAATTTGCAAGTAAAGGAGAGGAGAGGAGTGGGGTAGGGAAGGAAAGAGAAGGAGAGAGTAATGGGTGACGTGAGCAATGAAAGAGAGAAGATCACAGGAGAGACGCAAAAAGATACAGATAAGGAGAACAGGGAGAAGGTATTAGAAGGAGGGAGGGAATGGAGAGAGGGGGAAGGTGTCATGGAGGAGAGTGAAGATGAAGCTTTTTCAATGAGGAGCGGAAGGAGGAATAGGTGGGGAGGAGTGGATAGAGAGAGGTAGGGAGTTCCAGTGTAAGGGGGCAAGGAGCTAAAAAGAGCAGAAACGAGAAGAGGCACATGGCGGTGGGGGAACAGAAAGTAAGAAGAGATCAGCAGAACGAAGGGAGCGAGAGGGGGTATAGAATGAGAGGCCTGCAAGCCTCGCCGAGGGTAGAGGGCAGGAGCCCCCCCTCCCATCCCTGAAGCTGCCCACGCACACGGAGTGCATGCAGCACCATCGCCGAAGGGCCTGCCTGACCCTGTCTCTAAAGGTGCCTGACTCCCGCATGCCGGGCGCCGCGCGGCACGAAAGCGAGGCTGATCCTCGCTTGATGCAGTTTAAACCTGCATCCATCCGCCGGTAGGCGGAACCGCCGGTGGCCAGCACTAAGGCCACACAAAGGCCTGTTCCTGCGCCTGTGCCCCATTCCTGCAAGCCTCGCCGAGGGTAGAGGGCAGGAGCCCCCCCTCCCATCCCTGAAGCTGCCCACGCACACGGAGTGCATGCAGCACCATCGCCGAAGGGCCTGCCTGACCCTGTCTCTAAAGGTGCCTGACTCCCGCATGCCGGGCGCCGCGCGGCACGAAAGCGAGGCTGATCCTCGCTTGATGCAGTTTAAACCTGCATCCATCCGCCGGTAGGCGGAACCGCCGGTGGCCAGCACTAAGGCCACACAAAGGCCTGTTCCTGCGCCTGTGCCCCATTCCTGCAAGCCTCGCCGAGGGTAGAGGGCAGGAGCCCCCCCTCCCATCCCTGAAGCTGCCCACGCACACGGAGTGCATGCAGCACCATCGCCGAAGGGCCTGCCTGACCCTGTCTCTAAAGGTGCCTGACTCCCGCATGCCGGGCGCCGCGCGGCACGAAAGCGAGGCTGATCCTCGCTTGATGCAGTTTAAACCTGCATCCATCCGCCGGTAGGCGGAACCGCCGGTGGCCAGCACTAAGGCCTGTTCCTGCGCCTGTTACGCGCACAGGAGCGCGGCGTGGCCACCCCCCCTGCACAATTTTTCCACTCTCCAACCGATAGACTACCACCCGGACAATGAAAACGTACTGTAAGTACATGCTAGCACCGGAGACACTACTGTATGCTTATAATCCTAACCGATTCTATTGAAATGTGCTTCCAGTCTCTAACACTGGTCGCCTACAGACCGTTTAGACTGCTGTATTGTGCCCCTTGGTCGCCTACAGACCTTCTAGATTGATGTATTGTGCCCTCTGGTCATCTACAGACCACCTAGACTGCTGTATTGTGCCCTTTGGTCGTCTACAGACCATTTAGACTGCTGTATTGTGCCCTTTGGTCGTCTACAGACCATTTAGACTGCTGTATTGTGCCCTTTGGTCGCCTACAGACCATTTAGACTGCTGTATTGTGCCCTTTGGTCGTCTACAGACCATCTAGACTGTTGTATTGTGCCCTTTGGTCGTCTACAGACCTTCTAGATTGATGTATTGTGCCCTCTGGTCGTCTACAGACCATCTAGACTGCTGTATTGTGCCCTTTGGTCGTCTACAGACCAAATTAGACTGCTGTATTGTGCCCTTTGGTCGCCTACAGACCATTTAGACTGCTGTATTGTGCCCTTTGGTCGCCTACAGACCATTAGACTGCTGTATTGTGCCCCTTGGTCGCCTACAGACCACTTTGAGGAGCTAGCGCGGCACCTTATGGTCGCAGCTCGCCCTGACACTAATCCAATATGCAAATTTGGTTGCCCCTCATCATGTTCCCGTTTTGCATTCTCCCCAGCCTCACACCCTGCTTGGGCCACTACTACCGGCCCCATAATAACGGTCTCAGCAAGCCGGCATGCCCCCGGCATCACCCTATCCCTTGTCCTACACCATTCCTTCCCTCTACTCCCCCATTCCCAAATAACGCAAGTCTCACCCCCAGGACCTATCAGAATACAAGCTCACACGTATTGCCCATCTCAGAGTCACCTCACCACAGCCATACTGAAAAATTCTCTAACCCCGTGATAGGTGTAGCAAGACACTTCCGATTAAGGTCTCGTACCTTCAACCACCCCAACCCAGTCAAATATGAACACACACCTCCCAAACAAACTAGGCCCAGAGCTCTTCCCCCTCATCAAAACCATACTCCTAGCCAGAAACCCAACACTACTTCCAAACCAGCTCCAGACACCCCCAACAAATCACTATCCACCTTCAAAGGAGCGCTCATCAATGCCCGCTCCTTAGGGGCACATGCTATAGAAGTGCACAACCTCATTATGGAATCACAGCTCGACATACTAGTAATCACAGAGTCCTGGCTCCATCAAGCATCAGGTCCCCTACTAACTCTGGCAATCCCACCCGATTACACCATATTTAGAACAGATAGGACCCACTCACAAGGAGGAGGTGTCGCTATTATAGCCAAGACTAAATTACAGCTTAGATCATGTCCCATCGAAAGTATAGAAGGGTATGAAACACTACTCGTAAAATTTCCCATAAATGCTAAAACTACTATTAATTTAATAGTAATTTATAGAGCACCTAGCCCTAACAACCACCCAGAGACTGAAATTCCGTTGCTATTAGCTCCACTAATAAAACCTAGCTCGAAATACATCATCCTGGGTGACCTCAACCTAGGTTTCAATGATAGCCAAGATGCCAAAGCAGAATCACTTCATTCCGCCCTGAAGGACATGGGTTTCAGCCAACTAGTTAATGCACCCACACATATCAAAGGCAGGACCCTTGACTGGATCCTCTCCCTTAATACACCCATAACCATTGACGCCATCTCCCCTCTCACTTGGTCCGATCACCATAATATTGTATTTACTATCAATCCCTCCGAACCCATACAAAAGAAACCTAAAACCATGATTACCTATGAAACTAGAAACGCCCGCAAACTCACGCCAGAAAACCTCACGCCTCCTCTTTCAAAAATCCTAGATTCCACCTCGATCACTAGTGACAACCCCTGTCTCCTAGCTGACATATATCACAACTGCCTCACTGAAACCATTAATGCCATAGCACCGCTCACCACCAAGGCAAAACGCTCAGACAAGCGATCTAGCTTCTGGTTCAATGAGGATCTTATCGCCCTCAGAAGAACCAAACGCGCGCGTGAACATACCTACAGAAAGCATCCTACTGCAGAGGCAGAAAAAGCCTACCAAGAAATAAACAAAACCTATAAAACAGCTACTATTACTTATAAATCTAATGCGTACAACAATAGGATCAACAATGCCACCTCAGACACCAAGGAATTATTTGCCATTTTAAAAGAATTGGAAAACCCCACCCCAGCCATAAACCCAACCATCCCCAGCAAGGAATGGTGCACCACTATTCAAGACGCACTAACAGCCAAAATTGAACTACTCCAAATAAAAATCACATCTAAAAAACAATCACTAGCCTATAAACCTGCCCTCCTTAATCTAAATCGACCACACCAGGAATTCACCAGCTCCCCATTCCAGTTCACACCAGTATCCCAAAACGTAGTGTTTGACACCATCGCCAAACTCAAAGCCTCCAATTGCAGAGGCGATTCTGTCCCCGCATCAGTAGTCAAATCCTGTGCCCACACCCTCACCCCTATTATCACCAACTTCGTGAACGCTTCCTTCAATGCCAACCTAGTACCAGCTAGCATCAAAGAAGCCTGGGTCACCCCTCTCCTGAAAAAACCTACCCTAGACCCTACGGTGCCCACTAATTACAGGCCAATAACAACTGTCCCATTTCTCCTCAAAATATTGGACAAACTAGCATACAACCAAGTCCAAACTCACCTCGAACAAAACCACCTCCTTGGCACGAGGCAATCAGGTTTCCGCCCCAACCATAGCACAGAAACGGCGCTCCTTGACTTAAAAATCCAGATGGATACCATCAGAGACTCAGGAAAACTCTGCATCCTCCTCCTACTCGATCTCTCCGCAGCGTTTGATTTAGTAGACCATAATAAACTGTGTGCCACACTAGCGAAAGACTTTAACTTCTCCACCGAAGCTACTACCTGGATCAAATCCTTTCTTGCTGACCGCACCTCCAGGGTCGCCATAGGTAAAGAAGCCGCCAACCCAATCATAGTACCCATTGGTGTCCCCCAAGGGTCCTGTCTCTCACCAACATTATACGATGCATACACTAAACTCCTCTTCTCAGCGCTAGACGACTTGGGTGTCATCTACACCAACTTTGCAGATGACACCCAGATCCTCATCCCTTTATCGGGAGATTACACTGAAGACACCGACACTATCAATAAAATATATGCCATAATCCAAAATTGGATGGCACTAAACAGCCTCTGCCTCAATGATGAGAAGACTGAGGTTCTCATTGTGGGCTCCCAATCCAAAATAGAAGCCTTACACCCTGATTACTCATCCATCAACATTGATGGCACAAACATATCAGTACTCAAACAAGTCAAAACACTAGGTGTCTACCTTGATGCCAACCTCACCATGACCAAGCACATTAACGCCCTTTCCTCCTCTACTTCCTACACCGCTAAACTTATTGCTCTCAGTCGCCAATTCTTGACACCCACTAACTGTATCACGCTGGCAAGAGCTTTAATCTTATCCAGACTCGACTACTGCAACGTACTCTACCTGGGCACCTCAAAAGCCAATCTAAACAAACTACAGTTTATTCAGAATAAAGCCCTTCGGGCGGCCCTTGGAATAAGGAAGTCAGATCATATCTCAAATATTAGAAGAAACCATCACTGGCTCCCCATCAAAGCCAGGGTCACATTCAAAGCCCTGTGCGTCACATACAAATGCATCCACTCATGTGTCCCCATCTACCTCAACCACGCCATCACCAAAAAAGTATCAAAGAGAACCCTCAGATCTAACAGTCAACTACTCCTAGCCATCCCCCGATACAAGACTACCAAGGCAGGAGGCAGTAGTTTCCAATATCTCGCACCCACATATTGGAACACTCTTCCCCTCCCCATCAAAAATGAGCAAACGTTCGCAGGCTTCAAGAAATCTCTGAAAACGTGGCTATTTAACCAAGACTAAAAGCCTCTTCCATGCTTCAGGAAATATCACTGTATTTAAGCCCTGCATTTAAAGTTTTCATGTATGATTATTTTGTATTCACATGCACTGCGCCCGACTGGCAATTTCCAAGAAATGTTTTAACTAAGCTGTCTGTAACATCGCCGTGGTACCTAAGGGTTTGGGCGAGTAACAAATGCAATAAATAAAAATAAATAAAGAGAGGTAAGGAGGGGCAAGGTCAGGAAGAGATTTAAAGACCAGACAAAGGAAGGCCTTGATCACTAAATGGGAGCGGCCATTTAGATACTGGTACCCTTTTGTTTAATTCCCTCAAGTCTGCACACAGACACCATTGACCATTTGGTTTTAATACACCCAAAGTGGGAGTGTTTGAAGAACTAAGAATGGGCCTGATAATTCGTCTGGATTCTAAATATTTAATTATCTCTGCTAGTGATTCCAAACATGCCAGTGGTAACTTATAGTGACGCACAAAAACCGGATTTCGACCATATAACTCTGGTAATGTGGCAACATGCAAGTCAGACCGCAATCATATGCATCATTCGCAAAAACCTCCTTAAATTCCATAAATATTTTCTCAACTCATTTCTATTCTCTTCATTATCACATGCATCTGCTGAAATAATCTGTTCCTCTACCATTTTTGAAAATTCCGGAAAATCCTCCAATGGAGGGACCTCTATTTTCTTCCGGTCGTGTGGCTGTATCTCTTTGCAGAGTTGCCACTTTAAAAAAAATTTGGAACATCCACCTCCATTTCAATAGGCTGATTTTCTGTTTCATTTTGACTTAAATCAAATAATATACAATCCTCTTGGTGACAGCACACTGTCTCATTGGAATCATAAGGATACACAGACTGAATTATAAATATCCCTTTGGGTTCAGAATCCAGAAACTCTGGCAACTCACCTTGTGCATTCACATATTTCTTGGGGATGTTCCTAATCACTGTATTGTTGAAATCTGCAGTGTAATGTGATTTTTGTATTGCCATTCCTAACGTGGAATACTATTCCAAATAAATATCTTGACACCCTTTATTATCTACCATGATTTTGATGGGCCCATCCCCAATCTCCACCAATGGTGTATTTTCACATTCCAGCCCTTGCTGCTTCATGGATTCAGTTAAGCACGCAAATGCATCAGAATCCTTCCTCTGCTGTCCATTTCTCTGCTTTAGTGTTATAGTGACTTGTCTGGTGAATGCAGAAATGGTAAGTTCCGTTTTTCACCTGTAACTCAATTGCATATGGCACCAATTGTGCACAATGATAAGCCTGTCTTTTGTCTTCAAATTCAGGTGTAGGTCCTCCTAGCCGGGACCACACTTTTTGGTTAAGGAAATCCAACACCATACACATTCTGTGCATAATGTCATTTCGCAAATAAAACTCATTTTGTGTACCACTCACTATCCACACATTGTGACAGATAGTTTTCAGGCCAATGGTAATTTTTAGCATGCATCTTCCCACAATTCTATTCCCAGAGTTCGGCTCATCTAAACCAAATACAAGTTGATTTTTAATTCTGAACTTTGGGATCTCCTCCCTTTCCATCATTCACTGTAATAGTTTCTCATTAATAAAACTCCTTTCCTGTTCAAGTGCAAATGTGGCCTTTATCATTTCAGAATGACCATTTACACCAATATGGATCCATGGCTGCTCATCTCCCATTTGCATTTCAGAAAGGGTTGTAATATGTTTTCCTGTGGTTTTCTCAGGGATAACATTCTGCTTGTGCTTCTCTTCCTTCAAGTAAAAGCGCAATATAATTTCATCTATTTCAGTTTTCATTTTGTCCTAGGATTCAAATAAATCTGCATGGATTGTTTCTTTTTTTCACTTTGCATTCCACCCTGGCACATCAGGATAACAGTGGCGCTAGGCACACAGCCATTTTGAGGATACACCTCCACTGCATCATTTTATTTAGCAACGGTATGGCATTCGTTTACACTGCTGTTTTGTGACTTTACTTTCTTAGGCCTTAATGGTTTTTTTGTTAGAGACCACATAACACCATTTACTCCATCAATGAGGGGCGACAACCTTTTCAGGCAATCTGTTCCCATCAAGAATGGAATTTCACTGATAGATGTGATCAATACTTCCTGTCTCATTCTGTGTTTTCCTATATGTATGAAACCTCAGTGACACTTTCGATAGGTACCTCCTCACCATTTAAATGATGTACTACTGGTCCTTCATTGTGTTTCACTCTGATCTGATTTTGTAGGGATCTCCTTTCATTGATACTTTTTACCAACTCTTTGGACATGATCGTGGCTTGTGCACCGGTGTCAATCATTGTAAACGTATTGCATTTTTCTTCCACAGTAATGGGAGCATAATACCTGTCCTCAACTTCTTCCAATACACACAAAAAGTGTGAATTTCTGCTGATTTCAGGACTCACTTTTCTTAGGCCCTTTTCACTTTTTGCCAAGCGCAGGGGCAAGTGAAATGATATCTTTCCCTTCTTTTTGCCCATCTCATCTCGGGAATCTTTGTCTTTCTCTCCATGTTCAGAAGTCATCTGGAGTGTAGCCACTGTTCGCCCCTCTGTTCGGGGACTATCAGCGTTCACACTGCAGTTCTTTAACTGAGCATGCTTATAATCATCACATGGTAACTTGTCATTTTCTGACTCTGAACACCTATTTGCATCTGGCACGGTATCAGTCTTTTTAGCCTCCTGAAAGATATGTGGCACAAAGTACTCTTCATGTGACTGGACTGTACCCTCCTTTTTAGTACTCATTTTTCCTGTTTGCAATTTATAGGCATTTTGAGTGTCTAGGGAGGATGTTTTAGCAGTCACATCTACTCCTCCATCAGTTGTTTTATCATGGCACGTGATATCTTTTTTGAATCTATCTCTTTGCTCATTTGGAGTTTCTTGTTTATTTTCTCCTCTCTCCTTTTTAATTGCAAACACTTCAATAGTTTTGATTCAACGCTAAATTAAACCAGACTTCCTTTTTTATGTGCAGTTACATCCCCTGCCTCATTCTCATTTCTGGTCATCTTTATGTTTAAAATCAGCAATCAATTCAGGCCCATTACACAAAACTGGTTCATGGGATTCTGTTTCTTTATCATTGCAGGGACTATGAGTATTTAGTCACTTATTATCAGAAGACACCAGATCGCTTTTGCAACCTTCCGCCCCCTCATTTGATGGCTGTTTTTGAACTGCACAGAGTTTTCATATTTATTCAGACAATATTTTGACTTGGGCCTCAAGGCACTGAAATCTGTCCATTTCTCTAGAATCTTCTCTTTGTGGCCTAGGCTGATACTGGTTATTTTCACCCTGGTTAAATCTGTTCTGGTATCTCTCAGGAGATTGATTTCTATTTGAGTTGTTTCAAAATTCTTGATTCATGGAAGATGGGGAGCGTGGTGTGACCATTCTTTGATTGTGATCCACTGGTGGTGGTGGTGATTTATTATAGTGGCCCGGGGCATAGTTCATGTTTTGTCTTTCATTATGTGGGAACTGTCCCCTATGCTGATTTCCAGTTTCAATGAACCGATCCACATATCGTGGTCTGTCCTGATTGCCATATATCATGGTATTGGGGTCAAACCTGCTCTGCGCTCCCAATGTCTGATAGGGACAGTTGTTTCTTTGATCTTGATTTTGTCTCTGATTGTTATTCATACCTGAAATATCAGGCCAGTATCCCACCCTGGGTCTGTCTCCCATGTACCTAGGACTAATGTAACACTCTTATTGCTCGGATCATGTGACTGAAACATCAGCGTTTGGGATGGCAGTCTCTGTGGTGCGCCTCTCTGATCTGATGTCATATTATTTCTGACCTTATTTTGGGCTGATTCAAGTGACATTTTTGCAGATCTTATCTCCATTACTGTTGGTGAGGAGTCTTTAGATCTTTACTTTATTTCTTTAATTCTATCTCCCTCTCCTCTCTGACAATATATGACTTCATATAGTTTAGTACCTTGCTCTACAATCCATTCCAGTGACTTCTCACGATCAAACTCGCAAATTAACTGATATAATGCGACTCATTACAAGCATGGTGGTAAGGCAACAACAGCGCCTGTATCGCTACCGGCACCGTTGCACTGTACCGATATAAATTATAAACGGTACCGGTGCTACCACCCTCCCCATTCCCATTGAGCCCTATGGGGCTGAAATGAGAATGGGGATGTACCGGGCCCGGCACCCGCCAAGGGGCAATTACTATGTCTGGCTGGGCCGGAATAGCCCAGTAATTACCCCTTCACGAGTGGTGGACCCGGATGCGAGTTTGGGGGTAGCCTTGCTGGTAAAACCGGCAAGGCTACCTCCAACCTCGTAATGAGGCCCAATGTCTTTTTGTAAGTCATAAAAGTAGGCCGTCTTAAACTCATTCGAATTAGAACTAAAAGATACATTAAAGCGAGAGAATGATCTTTTTAATTCTTGGAGAAACTGGCAAGGTGACACATTTGGCTTTGCTGTCATGATATATGCGTCTTTCTTCGCATCCTGCAATGACTGATATGGTGAAAAATTGTGTCTAACCTCCTTTTCAAATTCTCCCCATGGAATACTCTCTTGTTCATTCAAGCCCCTGATACCGCTCGAAGTAGCAGCATCAAGAGTTAAATGAAAGTACTGTCTATAATGTTCTCTGGGTATTTGTAGGGCTTTAAATATATCATGCACTGCTTCCAGGTGGTCCTCTATACAACACTCACCTCCCTTTTTGAATGGCTTAATCAAAGCCTTGATTGATTTCATTATTTTGATAGGGCTGCTTGGCGCTATATTTGGAGTCTCATTATTCTGTTGTTCATTCCTTTCCTTAGGTGTATGGGACTGGTGGCAACCACCAGTGGGTGAGTCAAACCCCCCAAATGCGTTACAACCAGGCCCAGCCACAGGTATAGCTACCGGGACATTATTCCCTTGTGTAGAAGTGGGGCTAATCTCAATCCCATTAAATGTGGTGCCTTGTTGCTTTTCCTGAGATTTTAAATGACATATTTGCTGTTCCAGATCTTTGCACTTTTTATGGAGCCGGTCTGCCTCCTGACACAGATAAATATTTTCATCACCCATCTTATTTATTACATTCTGCATATCACTTATCTGCATTTGGCATGGATTAAACTCCCTGTCCCCGTTGTCCCTTTCCTGGAACATTTTAGCTATCTCTTGTTCAATAGCTTGGAGCTCACTTTCTTTCTCCATATTGTCCCTCTGGAGAGTTTGCATCTCTAAGATAACATCCTCTTTGGGCCTCATTACAACCCAGTCATTAAGGGTTTTAGCAGGCGTTAAAATGCAAGGCGCTAACCCGCCTTGGTGCTAGTTACGGCACCGTAATTTACGGTGCCATAATTAGCGCCTTCCCCACTCCCATTATGCCCTATGGGGCACAAATGGGAATGGGGAAGGGTAAATGGGGAATGGGGATTTACCGCCCCACTCACCTTGGAATGGGGCTGTAAATCCGCCATCCACCATGGTGTAAACAGAGTTTACACCATGGTGGTAAAGTAGGGAACTTACCGCCTGGGTTGTAATGAGGCCCTTTGTCTTGTCTAATGTCACTTACCAACCATTTCAGGTGCTTTAGTTCTTGCTCGTTGTCTTCAAACTGTTCCCTCCTCTGAGACAATTGTGTCTCAAATTCATTGCATTTTGATTGTACTTCTTTCTGGCATAACTCTAATTCATCTAATTTGATTTGTGATCTGCTAATTATCTCAGCATCATTTTCCTGCATCCGTAAAGATCGATTCAAAATTAACCAGATCTTGGCACAGAGTCTTATCAAGCAGTCTTTTTCAACATTTTTGTCAGTAGCTCTAAACAATCTCAAAAGACATACCTGAATTATGCTGCCCTCTTCAAAGATATTATTCAGTGGTTCTTTCTGCACCTCTCCATGAATGCGGTCATGCCACATTATGGCATTGTCTGATGACCACACCCCATGCGCATATAACTTTGCCTGTAGGGATTTTTCCAGCTCAGGAAATGTGGCTTCAATTTGAGACATAATGATACAACCTGCACTAATCTCACAAAATTAGTTCCCTTTATATGCACGACTGGCTGTGTGGAACCACTTGCCACGCCCAGTAGCTTCTTTACAGTCTGTTCCCACAGGGCCAACGCACCAAAATGTGTAGGAGGTTTTGTCTTTGGGCTATTACCTAACTTGGCGGTATTTTAGCATTGTGGTATACTGGAGGTAAATTGGCATTACCTAATTTTGGTGGTCATTTAGTGTTGAGCATACCTTCCATGACACTGCCCTATATGATGAGACAAACCTTCCCCGTTTTATAACTATGTCCTTTACTTTGCTTGACTGTAGGCATCCACCCAGGTGTAGCACATTTAGAGGGAACCCAGTAAGGTCATAAATAATGTCATAGATTGTGTATAAATTGTGGTAATGACTTATCTACATCATTAGCCTACGCCCTTGGAGGGCTCTGTTCCACCTCAGCATGCATGGTGGAACACACTCACACCAACACACAAACTCTCTAACTTGCCTTTGTTTTGCTCATTTTGTTTCTTACTTTTACCTCCGGCGGTAAACACTTTTACTGCTGTGATGTAATCCCCAAGGTGTTTCCCAGTTACTTTTCCCCACTGAAATAGTGATCATCAGACATATGAAAAGGAGAAAGAATGACACCAGCTTTGTTTCTGTTATTGCAATTATTATTTTTGGTAATAGAGCTAATTATGGAAAAGAAGCACAACATTACATTTCATGATAATACAGTTATGAGCTCCTACCAACAGGCTGACACCGCCGCCGATATCTAAGAGGCAAGATATAAATATGCACTGCAAAACTTTTTTTTTCTTTTGTCAGTTCCCAGTGTGCAAAATAAAACAATGACCCCGTTGAAAGTAATGGCGTATTCTTGTCTAAACAGAAACAGAGATAATTGGCAGTCATTCAATGCTCTCCTCAATTCCACAAACCCTTACATAAGGATTAGAAGTAGCTGTGTCTTATCAACGCGACCCTTTCATCGCTTCAGCCTTTCTGCGATGAAGCCTTCCCAAGCCCTGTTACTCAGAGAAATGGCCTTGGATCCGCAACAGCCAGGAATTTAGCCTCTGAATTCTCTACATACCCGGCAGTCAGCAGCCAGTCGAAGAGCAGGGCAGAGGAGAACAAGAAGCTCCCCTACCTTCCGTTCACCCCCTATTTATGAAAACTGCCTGTCAATCAAGAGAAGAGCTGCCTCTTCTCTGACGTATGTCAGCAACCCCTAAGCTCCTGATTCCACTGTCCAATCACTCACGAGAACTTGTATGTATCAACTTATTTCCTGCACAAACAAAGAGTTTTGCAGAATGCACAAAAAGACAGTTCATTCTTTTTTTTTTTACCATGCATCTCTTTTCCATGGAGTGAAAAGGGATAGAAAAAATAAGACAGAATTTCCATCCGTGTTTCCTGACATTGCATTGCAAAGTTAATCAGAAGAGCTAATTAATTACTGGGGTGTCATTTAGTAGGGAAGTTAGTTAATTAATATAGGTTATTTTCTCAATGCAACTTTACACAGATGGGAATTCTCATAATTTCGTATGTATAATGCACTTTGAATCCACTGTCTTTTTTGCAAACATTCTGCTTTGCCATTTAAGGCCTAATACACTGTCATCATTTTAATTGTTCTGTCTTCACCTGCACTACTTAATCTACTGTCTCCTTTTGCATTCATTCATATTAACCCCACTAAAATGCTGACTTGTATCCCTAATCTGCTGCTCCCATTTGCACCCATTTTACTGGCTGTTTTTATTGAAATCACTATCATCTGCACTCTTTTTGCTGGCTGCTTTTAAAATTACTGCCATAGATCCCTACACATCTAATAATTTCAACCTACAACCTATACTAGCACAATTAATACAAAACACGTCAACTTTTTTACACTGATATTTTCGTAACCCCAAACAAAAATGTGCACACTACTTTCTACAATTGTCTTCCTTACTTTCTCTAGCAAGAGTTATGTCATCTCCATTTTACTCTATTTATGAGTGTGTCGCACATCCTTCTTTGACTCTTAGCCGCAGGAATCCCTTAAATGATACTCTGGTCTGGAGAGATTAGGAATCAAGGAATCTCTCCTTTAATCAAATCCTGTTACATTCCCACTATATACACATGCAATATGATCCCTCCTCTTTTGTTTGCCACTTTTGATGCTTCTACTTACATCCATTTGTCCAGCTCGAGCCCTTCAATATCAACTCTTCCCCAATCGACCACTTCGCCTTCCGTCCACTTGCGCCTGCGGAGACCGAACAGGAATTTCTTCAAAAGGACACCTGCCTGCTGTCACTGGGTACACGTGTATTTTTCTCTCTCTCTCCACAGGAAACTCTGCAGTCTTCTGGCTGATGGTGAAGACATCAAGAATTCGAGGCTCTGGATCTTGAACCATCTGCAATGCTACCAACATGTGCCATAGCACCTGGAGCGTATCAAGTACTGGACGGGATTACCATAACCATAAAATTACAGGCCCAAATAACTGGACAGACTCAAAGAAAATGGCAAAGTACTACTTTATTATCAGTTCAATAAAGCAGGGAAATCTGGCAAGCATAACAAGTCACAGCTTACTCACTCTCAAATACATTTCCATTGTACCCCAATATGCGTCATCTATGACATCATCCCACATGGCAAATAGTAAAAACCTATCTGGTGGAGGCATTGTTAAGGGAACATATATACCTATGGCTTATTTAAGTGTAACAACATCATCAGCTACCCTTTATCCGATAGGCACGCTTAGAACAACCCCTAACTATTTATAATACAGATAATAGTAGAATAACAGTTGTGAGTTGGCTTCTGCAACAGTCTATCATTGCATAGGCCATCCTGATTGGCTGGCATCCTCTTCCAACCTTGGACATTCTGCTTGTTAGCAGCACATAAGCAAAACGAAATCCAGGTGTAGGGAGCAACTTTAGACAAGTGCCTACTTTGCCAATTAGCCTTATCATTCCTCATCAGTAAGGCCCTAGGCCAAAGCCTCTTCTTTGTAGTTGACCTTGCTGACTGTTCTCTTCTCTGGAACTTTTAAGGGATGCTATCTTCATCTGGAGCATTATGAATAGACCTTGTTTTCTGGTCTTGTACCACATGTGAGGAGACCATGATTTCTCCATTCTGTCCTTTTACTTAGTGTTATTTGATTCAATTATACTGGGTGCTATTACTCTCTTTGGCCTCTGGAGATTTGGTTGCTGCATCTTCATTTTTAATTGTCCAATACTTAGCACTTGTAAATGTTCACTCCTTTGCTTAATCTAAGAGAAATATGTCTTATGTACATGGCGTATCCTCTTTGACTCCTTTTGTACTTTTCAGTTGCTTCTCACTGTGGCATCCTTGATCCTTAGCCAAACAAATATGCTTTGTTCTTGCGTGAATCTGTATTCCAGTTTTGTCAGCTCTTCTGTCTCGGTCTCTCTCCTTGGGGTTTTCAGCTTACTATTACATGAAACCCACGTCCATCTTCTCAACATGGCTGCTTTATCCCAGTCATATTTTCTACTATAACAAGCTTCTATATTTCTCGGATTACCATGCATTAATAAAATCTAAAATGTCTGAAGGAGAAAAAAACAAAAGTTATTTTACTGAAAATAACTTTTGTTTTTCTCTCCCCCCCGGACATTTTGGACAACCCCCTACCCATGACCCTACTTACTTACCTGTGGGCGACACACCTCCTTGTGTGCTGTCATCTCATGCATCCCTATGCGATGCCAGTTTGTGGGGGACAGCCCCCGCTACCCTTGTTCACTGTTATGCCATCGAATGGGGGACTTCTTCAGAATTTTAGGGTGTACATAATTTTCGTATGCCAAAAATCGGTCAAGTCTCCCATTCAGTTTTTGTTCTCATTTTTTTGTACAGATCCCATATTTCTCATCTACCTTGCATTTCTGCGTATATACATCTACTACATCTCTTCTTCCTTATCTTCTTAGTTTATATGATTTCTTCGATATTGCATTTACATTCACTTTGTCACTTGAGTTAAATCTTCATTCTTTAAGTATTTGTATATTGTTTCAGTGTGTCCATGTGTCCTTTCTTCATGACGTCACTTCACCCCTGTCAGACTTTGCTTCTATGTCTGATGGTGTCTGCAGACTTTCTTCCATCACTTGAGTTTGTGGGTACATCCGGTATGGTTGTCTTTCATATCTTTGATGCAGTATTGGAGCGATACTTAGTGTGATGGACAGTGTTTTCTTGCTGCTCTTCCAGTATGATGGAGGTGAGGGGGCGTGCTCCAAGAGTGACATGTACAGTAACCCTTTGATATCTAAAATACTAAAGTATTTGAACCTCTCTCGTAGCTCTCATCCCCATCCTCTGAAATATGCATATCCTTGAAAAATTATGGCATTCATAACTCAGGGAAGCTGTATTTGAAAAAGACTTGGAGGAACAACAGTGTGTGGCTCTCAGATTCAGTCTGATCTTTGCTATCTCCACCAACCCCCTCCTCACCTGAAGTCTTTATGGCTGAGGTACCGTCTGAATCAGAGTCCCAGGATTCATCCGTTGGTATCTCCTTTCTTCTCTGTCTCCAAAAGTCGCTGGGCTTCTTGTGCGTCCTTACCCCTGGTTTGGTGCGATGGGTATGGGCTCCACTAGAGGCCACTTTGCCTGAGATGCAATTTGCCTGGCAGTGGGGACCCCAGGGAGCCCACCCCAGACCATGGAAAAAGCCTTGCCGAAAAAACCCTGGTAGGTTGTGATATCTTGCTGGGACTACTGATCCCAGAATGCACTTGAGAAACTGAAGGAGTAGGCAAAGTACACAATCGCTCCAAATAAATACTCCAGAGAGCAGCAGCAGGATGCAGGGAGTCCGGAGGGGCTAGGTTGCAGAAGAGTAGCAGGTACCTCGCAAGGACTGCGAGCAAGGAAAGAGGGAGTTTCCAAGAAGGTAAGCAGTAGACAGCAAACAGAGGAACAGCCGTCTGGGAACGGCAGAAACAGAAAGGGGAAGCCGTTCGGAAAGCGGCCAGGAGGAAAAAAGGAAAATTATACGTGAGCGCTGGGAAACACTTTCCAAAGTACTGGAAGTTGCAACGCGAGTGCGTTAGCAACTTCCGGGAATATAAAGTCAAAAGACTAGAATGCGCACCGCGAGTCCAGGGAAGGAGTCCTTCTTCTATCTCCTTTTCAGTCTCCATCTTAGGTATAGTCTCCACGGCAGGCGAGTTGTGACAGTATGACCCCTTCTCAGGCCTCCACCCCCTGGTTTTCCGGGGTGAAGGCGATGGAATCTCCGTAGTAGACGAGGAGCAGAAACGTTCTTAACAGGTTCCCATGTGCATTCTGACTTTGGGTATCCCTTCCAAAAAACCAGGTATTGCAGTACACCTCTTTTGTATCTGGAATCCATAATGTCGGAAACTTCATATTCCTCAGTGGTCTTTGTGGTCTTTTGAGGGGGTCTTTTTGTCTTTCGGGAATGAGGGTCCTCAATATATGGTTTAAGGAGTGAGGTATGAAAGACAGGATGAATTCTTTTGAGAATCGGGGGAAGGTCCAGTCTATAAGCCACAGAATTGATCTTGGCTGAGATACGAAAGGGCCCAAGATACCTGGGTGCAAACTTTCCTGGATGAACCCATCTGGGTAAATACTTGGTGGATAACCACACCTGCCTTCCTACCTCCCACTGAGGATTGGGCTTCTCTTTTGATCTGCCCATCTTTTACAGTCTTGTCGAGCTTTTGCGAGATTGGATTCTGATACTCGGTGCATCCTCTCTATGGTATCCAGTAGATGATCCACTGAAGGTGTGTTTGTAGGAGGGATACCAGAGAGAGGTATATGCTTTGGGTCATAACCATAGGTACACTTGAAAGGACTCATACCTAGGGAGGTATGTCTTGTGTTGTTATAAGAGAACTCGGCCATGGGCAGAAGATGGAACCAGTCGTCTTGTTCTTGGTTACAAAAACACTGTATGTACTGTTCAAGAGTGGCGTTCAAACGTTCAGTTTGCCCATTGCTTTCCGGGTGGAACCCTGAGGAAAGAGATCTCCTGATTCCTAATGTTCTGCACAGAACTGTCCAGAATTTGGACGTAAATTGAGCGCCTCTATCTGAGACTATATTGGTGGGAATCCCATGAAGCCTGACTATGTCCTTCAGAAAGACTTCTGCAGTCGTGCTGGCAGTAGGGAGTCCTTTAAGAGGAGAAAAGTGAGCCAGCTTGCTAAAGGAATCGATTGTGACCATTATGGCGGTGTGTCCACAGGATTCCGGCAGCTCCACTATGAAATCCGTGGATATCTGTTGCCAAGGTCCTTCGGGCTGTTTTTCTTGTTGAAGAAGTCCTAGGGGTTTGTGGTAATCGTACTTGTTTTGAGCACACACAGGGCAGGCCTTTACATACTCCTTCACATCCTTAGCCAGGGAAGGCCACCAAAATTGACGGGATGTTAACTCTAGTGTGGCTCTTTGGCCCTTGTGTCCAGCAGAAGGAATATCGTGACACCAGGACATTGCTTGTACTTGGAGTTCTCGGGTTGGTACATAGAAAGCTTCCTTTCTAAAGAGAAAGTTGCCCTTCCCTTTCAAATCCATTTTTGAGCTCCTATTGTTCTGTTGTTCCGCCTTTAACCGTCGCAAAAATGTGTTTATGGTGGCGATGAATGTCTTTCCTGCTAACATGAGTTCCTGTTCTGGTAGATCTCCCGAATCTTCACCCATACTCCGAGAAAGGGCATCTGCCAGAGTGTTGTCCTTTCCGGGGAGATAGGTGATCACAAAGTAAAATTGTGAGAAGAAGTACGCCCACCTGGCATGTCGTGAGTTGCGGCATTCCATCTTTTGAAGGACTTTAAGGTTTTTATGATCCGTATGGACCAAAAACGAGACTACAGAGCCTTGTAGCAGATGTCTCCATTCCTCGCACGCTTGCCGGATGGCCAGGAGTTCCTTTTCTAACACGGAATAGTTGCGTTCACTAGTGGTCAACGTGCGTGAAAAATAAGAGACAGGATGTTCTAAGCCGTCTTCCTCCTTTTGTAGTAATGCTGCCCCGATAGCACCGAGGGAAGCATCAGTTTCCACTATGAACGGGCGTGTTTGATCTGGTTGTCTGAGGATCGGAGCTGTTACAAAGGATCTTTTCAAAATTTGGAAGGCTTGCTCAGTGTCGGAATCCCAGAGAAATTTCACCCCTTTTTTAGAAGATTGGTGATAGGAAGAATAATCTCAGAAAAATTGGGGATAAACTTTCTATAGAAGTTCGCTAGTCCTAAGAATCGTTGGATTCCCTTGACATTAGAGGGTACAGGCCAATTTGTAATAGCATCCGTCTTGGCTGGATCCATCTGTATGTTATCTGCACATAATATAAAACCCAAATATGGTACTGTGGATGCCTCAAATATACATTTTTCGGGTTTAGCTAGTAGACTGTTTCTCCTTAAACGTTGTAAGACTTCTGTTACCAAGACACGATGTTCAGCCATAGTGGCGGAAAAGACAAGAATGTCGTCTAGGTAAACGACCACTGAGGAGTAGAGCATATCTGAAAACACATTGTCCATGAATCGCTGGAATTGTGCCGGTGCATTGACCAGTCCAAAAGGCATTACTCTATATTCGTAATGTCCTAGAGGTGTCCGGAAAGCCGTCTTCCATTCATCCCCTTCGCGGAGTCTTAAAAGGTGATAAGCTCCTCTCAAATCCAGCTTGGTGAAGACCCGGGCACCCTGGACGGCTTCAATGATGTCCTTCATCAATGGCATAGGATATCTATCTCGCACCGTAAGACTATTCAGACCTCTGTAATCTATACAGGGATGTAGTTCTGTTGTTCCTTTTTTGGGAATAAAAAAGAGAGAAGCCCCTGCTGAGGAAGATGACTCTCTAATAAGGCCGTTCTCTAGGTTGGTGGTAAGGTACTCTTTCAGAGCTTCCTTTTCAGGTAGTGACAACGGAAACATTCTCCCGAAAGGCACAACTGCTTCCGGTGTCAGATCAATCTTGCAATCTTCTCTGCGATGTGGTGGTAGAAGACGGGGCTGTGTGTCTGTGAATACATCTATGAATTCCTGATATGGAGCTGGTATCATGTTGACACTGAAGGAAGGATGCAGTGTTGCTTGAATGACTGGGGTGATTTCTGTAGTTAAGCAATGTTGATCGCAGTACTGTGATTTGAAGTCTACTGTGTTCAAACTCCAATCAATGTGGGGATTGTGCTTTCTCAACCAGGGAATTCCCAGTATGACCGGAAAATGTGCCGCCCTGATCAGATCGAATGAGAGGTATTCCTAATGATTAGCCATCTTTATCTTCAACTCCTGTGTTTTGTGACTAATGGGACCTGATGTTAGTGGGGTACCATCGACTCCTTCCACCGGGATAGATCTGATCTTCGGTCGTCTGGGTAAGAGATGTTCCTTGGCCCACTTGTCGTCCACAAAGTTGCCCGCCGCTCCACAGTCTAACATGGCTATGCACTCCACGGACCCTGTCGGTTCCCATTCTATTAGTATCTTGATTACCATAAGACTGCAACAGTCCAAAGCCGAAGGCTGTGCTAAGTGACAGGGATTTATGGTGTTCACCCCTTCCCTTTCCCTGTTTAAGGTTGGGGTCCTTCGTTTCCCTGTCTTCTGGGGGGTACTTCAGGGCAATCTCTTAATAGATGGCTGTTTGACCCACAATACATACACAAGCCAAGGTCCCTTCTTCTCTTGCGTTCGCCAGTAGATAGAGGTCCTCGTGTGGTTCCAATTTGCATAGGTTCTTCCGTGGATCTCTTTTCAGGTATCGGAGAGGGGTTTGGTCCTGATACAAAATTGCGTGGTCTTCTTCTTTCTGCCTTCCTTTCTGCCATACAGAACTCTACTTGTAAGACTAAGGAGACCAGGTCTTGGAAAGAATTAGGTCTGGCAACTCTCGCCAGTTCGTCCTTAATGTCTTCGTGGAGTCCTCTTTGGAATATAGTCTGTTGGGCAGTTTCGGGCCATCCTGCTTCTGCAGCTATCCTTTGAAATCTCACAAGGTACGTTTGGACATCCGATGACCCTTGTCGTATGTCGAGTAGATTTTCGGAGGCGGAATACAAGACCTCCCGTCTCTCAAACCTTTCTTTTAGTCGTTGTGTGAATAGACCGTAATCAATGAGAACCGGATCTGAGGTGGTAACAAAAGGCGTAGCCCATGCCAGAGCGTTGCCTGTCAGATTGGATATTAAGAACCCAACCTTGGTTCTGTCTAACTCGTAGGTTCTGGGGCGAAAGGTGAATTGGATTGTGCAGGCATCCAAGAATTCTTTTAATTTCTTTGGGTCCCCATCATATTTCCCACACGACAAGGGAAGAGGAGGTAGTTCTCCTCGGTTATCATCCCGTTGAGGTGCCTGTTGTCCCAACTGTTGAACCTGTTGCTGTAATGCCGTATTGTCAGCTCTTAGGGACTGTACTTCAGCCGTCAGGGCCTGGATGGCATTTACCATTTCTTGGTATTGTTCTAGGGAGGCCATTATCTCTGGGCGTTGCAATCTCTCAGATTCAGTCTGGTCTTTGCTATCTCCACCAACCCCCTCCTCACCTGAAGTCTTTATGGCTGAGGTACCGTCTGAATCAGAGTCCCAGGATTCATCCGTTGGTATCTCCTTTCTTCTCTGTCTCCAAAAGTCGCTGGGCTTCTTGTGCGTCCTTACCCCTGGTTTGGTGCGATGGGTATGGGCTCCAATAGAGGCCACTTTGCCTGAGATGCAATTTGCCTGGCAGTGGGGACCCCAGGGAGCCCACCCCAGACCAGGGAAAAAAGCCTTGCCGAAAAAACCCTGGTAGTTTGTGATATCTTGCTGGGACTACTGATCCCAGAATGCACTTGAGAAACTGAAGGAGTAGGCAAAGTACACAATCGCTCCAAATAAATACTCCAGGGAGCAGCAGCAGGATGCAGGGAGTCCGGAGGGGCTAGGTTGCAGAAGAGTAGCAGGTACCTCGCAAGGACTGCGAGCAAGGAAAGAGGGAGTTTCCAAGAAGGTACGCAGTAGACAGCAAACAGAGGAACAGCCGTCCGGGAACGGCAGAAACGGAAAGGGGAAGCCGTTCGGAAAGCGGCCAGGAAGAAAAAAGGAAAATTTCACGTGAGCGCTGGGAAACACTTTCCAAAGTACTGGAAGTTGCAACGCGAGTGCGTTAGCAACTTCCGGGAATATAAAGTCAAAAGACTAGAATGCGCAACGCGAGTCCAGGGAAGGAGTCCTTCTTCTATCTCCTTTTCAGTCTCCATCTTAGGTATAGTCTCCACGGCAGGCGAGTTGTGACAGTGGCAGTCCTGGAGAAAGGATAGAGTATTGCAGCGCTGGAGGAAATCTAGAGTATTGCAGTCCTGAAGAAAGAACATAGTATGTCACCCTTGGCATTGGATAATGCATTGCAGCACTTGAGAAATGCTAGAGGACTTCAACCCTGTAGGAAGGTAGAGTATGTCAGCCCCTGAGTAAGGGAAGAGTATGACAGTCCTGAAGGCAGAACAGTGTGTGGCAGCCCTGGAGGAAGGACAGAGCTGGAGGAAGGGCAGTTTATGTCAACTCTGGTGTAAGGACAGAGTATTCCAACCCCGGAGAAAAGACGGCACAACTTATCCTTTCAGGAAGGCTAGAGTGATGCAGCACCAGAGAAAGTAGTATGAAAGCATACGAGGAAGGATGGGCTATGACAGCCCTGAGGAAGGACAGAGTATAGCAGATCTGGAGGTGGGAAAGAGATGGCAGTTCTGCAGAAAGTGCTGAGTATGGTAGCCCTGGAGTAAGGGCAAGCTGTACAGGGTATGCAGTTATAAAAACACGGCAAAAATGTCGCCTGTACAAAAAAGTGTGGCAAAAATGCTGTGCTTTGACCCGTTAAAGGTGTACCCCATTACACCATTCAAGGGGAGTGGGGATTGCAGGGGTGTCCCCCGCTCCCCTTAAATGGTATAATGGGTCAGGGGGCGGCGGGGGTGTCCCTTTACATGGATTGCGGCAGCAAACCACAGCCTTTTTGCCACGATATTTTGGGTCCACGGCCATTTATGCTGTGATTTTAACACATGGAACCATTGTACGGGCCTGTGGAAGGGGCAGAGTACTACAGTCCTGGAGGGATGGCAGAGTGTGGCCACCCTAGAGGAATGCTAGGGAGTTACAGCCCTGGAGGAAGAGCTGGGCATGCTGTCAAAGACAGCTTAATATAACCCTTGAGGGAGGTAGAGTATTATAGCCTCAGAGGAATGACATATTGAGGAAACTTTGGATTGAGTGTAGAGTCTGCCACCTCAGAGGAAGGAAAGCATTTGACAGCCTTGAAGAGAGGGACAGAATATGGCAGATCTGAGAAAATAATGGAGTATGCTGGTCCCATGAGGAAAAATAGAGTAGGAAACCCATTCGGAAAGGAGTATGTAATTCTAGTAGGAAAGACAGAGTGTTGTCGACCTGTCGGAAGAACAGAACATAGCAGCTAGGGGGCAAGGACAGGGTATGTCAATCCTGAAAGAAGGATAGAATGTGGCAGCCCTGAAGGAATGAGGAACCTGACAGCCCTTATGGCAGTATTTAAAAAAGGACAGTATATAGCAGCCCTAGTATTGTCGCTGTAGACGGTGGGCGGGGTATCACAGCCACTGCAGAAGTACACATGCTAGACCTGCGGAAAGCACAGAGTATGACAACTCTAGAAGGCAGATGGTATATAGCAGTCCAGGAGAAAGACATGAGTATGGCAGCACTGGAGAGAGAGCAAGGTATTACAGTCCTGGAAGAATGGCAGAGTATTTCAGTCATGAGAAAGGCTAGATTATTACAACCTTCGCTGAAGGACCTGGTATGTTATCCTTGAAGGGAAGTTAGAATTTTACAGCCCTAGAGGAAGACGTATGTCAGCACTGGAGGAAGGATGGGGTATGACAGCGCTGAGAAAGCGCAGAGTATAGCACACCTGAAGGCAGATGGATATGGCAGCCCAGAAGAAATGGTAGAGTATGGAAGCCCTAGAGGAAGAGCAATTTATGCAGGCCATGAGAAGGGACAGATCATCCCACAGTCCTGGAGGGAGGGCAGGGTTTGACCGCCCTAGAGGAAGGACCCGTTAGAAGAACAGAATATAGCAGTCAGTGGGCAGGGACAGGGTATGGCAGACCTGGCAGAAAGACAGAATGTTGCAGCCCTGAATTAAGGCCATAGTATTAACAGCTGTATACCTAGGATGGGGAATAACAGTCACTGCAAAAGTACACATGACAGCCCTACAGGAAGGACAGAGTATAGCAACCCTAGAGGGAGGAGGGTGAATGGACACCTTTGAGGTAGCATGGTGTATGGCAACTAGAGGGAGGATGGTAAATAGCAAGCCTAGAGGGAGGATGACCTATAGCAGCCCTAAAGGGAGTATGATGTATATCAGCCCTAGAGAGAGAATGTTATATGGAAGCCCTAGAGGGAGGATGACGTATGGCAACCCTTAAAGGAGTATGGTGTGTGGCAGCCCTAGAGGGGGGATGATGTATAGAAACTCTTTTGGGAGGATTGGGTATAGCAGCCCCAGTGGGAGGATGGTGAATAGCAACATTAGAGGGAGGATTGTGTATAGCAGCCTTAGAGGGAGGATGGTGTATAGCAGCCTAGAGGGAGGATGGTGTATTGCAACCCTAGAGGATGACAGTGTATGGCAACTGTAATGGGAGGAGGGTGTATAGCAGCCCCAGAGGGGGAATGATGTATGGCAACCCTAGAGGCAGGATAGTGTTCAGCAGCCCTAGCAGGTGACCATGTATTGCAATCCTAGAAGGAGGATGGACCCCAAGAGGGAGGATGGCAACCCTAAAGGGAGGATGGTGGCTATCAGCCCTAGAGGAAGGATGGTGTATGGCAACCCTAGAGGGAGGATGGTGTATGGCACCCATAGAGGTTGGATGATGTATAGCAGCCCTAGAGTTAAGATGGTACAAAGCATCCCTACAGGTAGGATGATATAAAGCAGCCCTAGAGAGAAGATGGTGTACGGAAGCCTTGGAGGGATAACGGTGCAACGCAACCCTAGAAGGATGATGGTGCATGGAACCCTAGAGGGAGGATGGTGTATGACAGCCCTAGAGGGAGTGTGATGTATAGAAGCCATACAGGAAGGATGGTGTATAGCATCGTAGAGGGAGGGTTGTGTATAGCAACTCCAGAGGATGACTGTGTATGGCAACCCTACAGGGAGAGTAGTGTATATCAGCCCTAGAGGCAGGATGGTATATCGCAGTCCTAGAGGGAGGATGGTTTTGGAACCCTAACGGGAGGATGGTGTATGGCAGCCGTAGAGGGAGGATGTTGTATTGCAACCCTAGAGGGAGGATGGTGTATGGCAACTCTAGAGGGATCATGGTTTATGGAACCCTAGAGGGAGGATGGTGTATGGCAGCCCTGGAGGGAGGATGGTATATAGAAGCCATTGAGGGAGGGTGGTTTATAGCAGCCTAGAGGGAGGATGGGAGAGCACCCCTAAAGGGAAGATTTGTACAGAAACCCAAGGGGGTGACTGTATGGCAACCCTACAGGGAGGATGGGGTATGGCAGCCCTAGAGGGAGTGCGATGTATAGAAGCCATAGAGGAAGGGGTGTATAACAGTCTAGAGGGGGATGGTGTATAGCAACCTTAAAGGGAAGATGTGTATAGCAACCGTAGAGGGTGACTGTGTATAGCAACCCTACAGGGAGGTTGGTGTATGCCATCCATAGAGGAAGGATGGTATATGGAAGCCTTAGTGGGAGGATGGTGTATGGCAACCCGAAAGGGAGGATGGCTTTGGAACCATAGAGGGAGGATGGTGTAAGGCAGCATTAGAGGGAGGATGATGTATAGCAGCCCAAGAGGGAGGATGGTGCAAAAAATACCTAGAGAGAGCATGGTGTATGGCAACCCTAGATGGATGATGGTGTATGGACCCCTTCTAGGGAGGATGGTGTATGGCAGCCCTAGGGGGAGGATGATGTATAGAAGCCATAGACTGAGGGTGTTGTATAGCAGCCTAAAGGGAGGATGGAATAGCAACAGTAAAGCGAAAATGTGTACAGAAACCCTAGAGGGCGACTGTGTATGGCAACCCTACAGAGAGGATGGTGTATATCAGCCCTAGAGGGGGGTGGTGTATAGCACCCCTAGAGAGAGGATGGTGTACAGCAGCCCTAAAGGGCGGATGGTGTACAGCAACCCTAGATGGAGGATGGTGTATGGCAACCCTAAAGGGATGATGGTGTAATGAACCCTAGAGGTCGGATGGTTTATGGCAGCCCTAGAGGGAGGATGGGGTATGGCAGCCTTAGAGGGAGGATGGTGTATAGATTCCATAGGGAGAGGGTGGTGTATAGCAGCCAGAGGGAGGATGGTATAGCACTGGTAAGGGGAAGATGTGTACAGAAACCCTAGCAGGCAACTGTATATGACACCCCTACAGGGAGGATGGTGTATATCATCCCTAGAGGGTGTGTTGTGTTTAGCAGCCCTAAAGAGAGGATGGTGTACAGCAGCCATAGAGGCAGGATGGTGTACAGCAACCCTAGATGGAGGGTGGTGTATAGCAGCCTAATTGGAGAGTGGTGCATAGCAACCCTATAAAATGGTGTATAGCAACCCTAGAGGGTGACTGTGTATGGCAACCCTACAGGGAGGATGGTGCATGGCAGCCCTAGATGGTGGCTATGTATGGCAACCCTCGAGGGAGAATTGCAACCTTAGAGGGAGGATGGAGTATAGCAGTCCTGGAGGGAGGATGGTATGTGACAACCCTAAAGGGTGAATGGTGCATACAAGCCCCAGAGGGAAGATGGTGTATGGCAAACCTAGAGGGAGGATGTCATCACTAGAAGGAGGATGGTGTATGGCAAACCTAGAGGGAGGGTTGTGTATTGCAGCCCGTGTGGGAGGATGATGTAATGCTGCCGCAGAGGAAAGATGGTGTATAGCAGCCCTAGAGGGAGCATGGCGTATGGCAACCCTAGAGGGAGGATGGTTTTGGTACCCTAGAGGAAGGATGGTATATGGCAGCAGTAGATGGAGGATGCTTTGCAGATCTAGAGTGAGGATGTGCATGGCAACCCTAGAGGGATTCTGGTGCATGGAACCCTAGAGGAAGGATGGTGTATGGCAGCCCTAGAGGGAGGATGATGTATAGAAGCCACAGAGAGAGGGTGGTTTATAGCAGCCTAGAGGGAGGATGGAAGATCAACCCTAAAGAGAAGATGTGGACAGAACCCCAAGGGGATGACTCTGTATGGCAACCCTACAGGGAGGATGGTGTATATCAGTCTTAGGGGGGATGGTGTACAGCAGCCCTAGAGGGAGGGTGGTGCATAGTAGCCTAGATGGAGGATGGTGTATAGCATGATGTACAGCAGCACTGGAGAGAGGATGGTGTACGGAAGACCTAGAAGGAGGATGGTGTAAGGCAACCCTAGAAGGATGGTGGTTCATGGAACCCTCAATGGAAGATGTGTATAGCAACCCTAGAGGGTGACTGTGTATGGCAACTGTATAGGGAGGCTAGTGTATATCATCCCTAGAGGGAGGATAGTGTATGGCAGCCCTAGAGAGAGGATGGTATATGACAACCATAAAGGGATGATGGCTTTGGAACCCAAGAGGGAGGATGGTGTATGGCAACCCTATAGAGAGGATGGTACACAAAAGCCCTATAGGGAGCATGGTGTATGGCAACCCTAGGGGGATGATGGTATATGTCAGCCCTAGAGGGAATGCAATGAATAGAAGCCATAGAGGAAGGGTGGTGTATAGCAGCCCAGACGGAGGATGGTGTATAGCAACCTTAAAGTGAAGATGTGTATAGCAACCCTAGAGGGTGACTATGTATAGCAACCCTACAGGGAGGTTGGTGTATACCATCCCTAGAGGAAAGATGGTGTATGGAAGCCCTAGTGGGAGGATGGTGTATGGCAACCCGAAAGGGAGTATGGCTTTGGAACCATAGAGGGAGGATGGTGTAAGGCAGCATTAGAGGGGGGATGATGTATAGCAGCCCAAGAGGGAGGATGGTGCAAAAAATACCTAGAGAGAGCATGGTGTATGGCAACCCTAGATGGATGATGGTGTATGGACCCCTTTTAGGGAGGATGGTGTATGGCAGCCCTAGGGGGAGGATGATGTAAAGAAGCCATAGACTGAGGGTGTTGTATAGCAGCCTAAAGGGAGGATGGAATAGCAACAGTAAAGCAAAAATGTGTACAGAAACCCTAGAGGGCGACTGTGTATAGCAACCCTAGAGGGAGGAGGGTGAATGGACACCTTTGAGGTAGCATGGTGTATGGCAACTAGAGGGAGGATGGTAAATAGCAAGCCTAGAGGGAGGATGACCTATAGCAGCCCTAAAGGGAGTATGATGTATATCAGCCCTAGAGAGAGAATGTTATATGGAAGCCCTAGAGGGAGGATGACGTATGGCAACCCTTAAAGGAGTATGTTGTGTGACAGCCCTAGAGGGGGGATGATGTATAGAAACTCTTTTGGGAGGATTGGGTATAGCAGCCCCAGTGGGAGGATGGTGAATAGCAACATTAGAGGGAGGATTGTGTATAGCAGCCTTAGAGGGAGGATGGTGTATAGCAGCCTAGAGGGAGGATGGTGTATTGCAACCCTAGAGGATGACAGTGTATGGCAACTGTAATGGGAGGAGGGTGTATAGCAGCCCCAGAGGGGGAATGATGTATGGCAACCCTAGAGGCAGGATAGTGTTCAGCAGCCCTAGCAGGTGACCATGTATTGCAATCCTAGAAGGAGGATGGACCCCAAGAGGGAGGATGGCAACCCTAAAGGGAGGATGGTGGCTATCAGCCCTAGAGGAAGGATGGTGTATGGCAACCCTAGAGGGAGGATGGTGTATGGCACCCATAGAGGTTGGATGATGTATAGCAGCCCTAGAGTTAAGATGATACAAAGCATCCCTACAGGTAGGATGATATAAAGCAGCCCTAGAGAGAAGATGGTGTACGGAAGCCTTGGAGGGATAACGGTGCAACGCAACCCTAGAAGGATGATGGTGCATGGAACCCTAGAGGGAGGATGGTGTATGACAGCCCTAGAGGGAGTGTGATGTATAGAAGCCATAGGGGAAGGATGGTGTATAGCATCGTAGAGGGAGGGTTGTGTATAGCAACTCCAGAGGATGACTGTGTATGGCAACCCTACAGGGAGAGTAGTGTATATCAGCCCTAGAGGCAGGATGGTATATCGCAGTCCTAGAGGGAGGATGGTTTTGGAACCCTAACGGGAGGATGGTGTATGGCAGCCGTAGAGGGAGGATGTTGTATTGCAACCCTAGAGGGAGGATGGTGTATGGCAACTCTAGAGGGATCATGGTTTATTTAACCCTAGAGGGAGGATGGTGTATGGCAGCCCTGGAGGGAGGATGGTATATAGAAGCCATTGAGGGAGGGTGGTTTATAGCAGCCTAGAGGGAGGATGGGAGAGCACCCCTAAAGGGAAGATTTGTACAGAAACCCAAGAGGGTGACTGTATGGCAACCCTACAGGGAGGATGGGGTATGGCAGCCCTAGAGGGAGTGCGATGTATAGAAGCCATAGAGGAAGGGGTGTATAACAGTCTAGAGGGGGATGGTGTATAGCAACCTTAAAGGGAAGATGTGTATAGCAACCGTAGAGGATGACTGTGTATAGCAACCCTACAGGGAGGTTGGTGTATGCCATCCATAGAGGAAGGATGGTATATGGAAGCCTTAGTGGGAGGATGGTGTATGGCAACCCGAAAGGGAGGATGGCTTTGGAACCATAGAGGGAGGATGGTGTAAGGCAGCATTAGAGGGAGGATGATGTATAGCAGCCCAAGAGGGAGGATGGTGCAAAAAATACCTAGAGAGAGCATGGTGTATGGCAACCCTAGATGGATGATGGTGTATGGACCCCTTCTAGGGAGGATGGTGTATGGCAGCCCTAGGGGGAGGATGATGTATAGAAGCCATAGACTGAGGGTGTTGTATAGCAGCCTAAAGGGAGGATGGAATAGCAACAGTAAAGCGAAAATGTGTACAGAAACCCTAGAGGGCGACTGTGTATGGCAACCCTACAGAGAGGATGGTGTATATCAGCCCTAGAGGGGGGTGGTGTATAGCACCCCTAGAGAGAGGATGGTGTACAGCAGCCCTAAAGGGCGGATGGTGTACAGCAACCCTAGATGGAGGATGGTGTATGGCAACCCTAGAGGGATGATGGTGTAATGAACCCTAGAGGTCGGATGGTTTATGGCAGCCCTAGAGGGAGGATGGGGTATGGCAGCCTTAGAGGGAGGATGGTGTATAGATTCCATAGGGAGAGGGTGGTGTATAGCAGCCAGAGGGAGGATGGTATAGCACTGGTAAGGGGAAGATGTGTACAGAAACCCTAGCAGGCAACTGTATATGACACCCCTACAGGGAGGATGGTGTATATCATCCCTAGAGGGTGTGTTGTGTTTAGCAGCCCTAAAGAGAGGATGGTGTACAGCAGCCATAGAGGCAGGATGGTGTACAGCAACCCTAGATGGAGGGTGGTGTATAGCAGCCTAATTGGAGAGTGGTGCATAGCAACCCTATAAGATGGTGTATAGCAACCCTAGAGGGTGACTGTGTATGGCAACCCTACAGGGAGGATGGTGCATGGCAGCCCTAGATGGTGGCTATGTATGGCAACCCTCGAGGGAGAATTGCAACCTTAGAGGGAGGATGGAGTATAGCAGTCCTGGAGGGAGGATGGTATGTGACAACCCTAAAGGGTGAATGGTGCATACAAGCCCCAGAGGGAAGATGGTGTATGGCAAACCTAGAGGGGGGATGTCATCACTAGAAGGAGGATGGTGTATGGCAAACCTAGAGGGAGGGTTGTGTATTGCAGCCCGTGTGGGAGGATGATGTAATGCTGCCGCAGAGGAAAGATGGTGTATAGCAGCCCTAGAGGGAGCATGGCGTATGGCAACCCTAGAGGGAGGATGGTTTTGGTACCCTAGAGGAAGGATGGTATATGGCAGCAGTAGATGGAGGATGCTTTGCAGATCTAGAGTGAGGATGTGCATGGCAACCCTAGAGGGATTCTGGTGCATGGAACCCTAGAGGAA
The DNA here is from genome assembly GCF_040938575.1 of Ambystoma mexicanum. Lineage (NCBI taxonomy): Eukaryota > Metazoa > Chordata > Amphibia > Caudata > Ambystomatidae > Ambystoma > Ambystoma mexicanum. The sequence continues at coordinate 729,032,871 of NC_090925.1, forward strand.
GGATGGTGTATGGCAGCCCTAGAGGGAGGATGATGTATAGAAGCCATAGAGAGAGGGTGGTTTATAGCAGCCTAGAGGGAGGATGGAAGATCAACCCTAAAGAGAAGATGTGGACAGAACCCCAAGGGGATGACTCTGTATGGCAACCCTACAGGGAGGATGGTGTATATCAGTCTTAGGGGGGATGGTGTACAGCAGCCCTAGAGGGAGGGTGGTGCATAGTAGCCTAGATGGAGGATGGTGTATAGCATGATGTACAGCAGCACTGGAGAGAGGATGGTGTACGGAAGACCTAGAAGGAGGATGGTGTAAGGCAACCCTAGAAGGATGGTGGTTCATGGAACCCTCAATGGAAGATGTGTATAGCAACCCTAGAGGGTGACTGTGTATGGCAACTGTATAGGGAGGCTAGTGTATATCATCCCTAGAGGGAGGATAGTGTATGGCAGCCCTAGAGAGAGGATGGTATATGACAACCATAAAGGGATGATGGCTTTGGAACCCAAGAGGGAGGATGGTGTATGGCAACCCTATAGAGAGGATGGTACACAAAAGCCCTATAGGGAGCATGGTGTATGGCAACCCTAGGGGGATGATGGTATATGTCAGCCCTAGAGGGAATGCAATGAATAGAAGCCATAGAGGAAGGGTGGTGTATAGCAGCCCAGACGGAGGATGGTGTATAGCAACCTTAAAGTGAAGATGTGTATAGCAACCCTAGAGGGTGACTATGTATAGCAACCCTACAGGGAGGTTGGTGTATACCATCCCTAGAGGAAACATGGTGTATGGAAGCCCTAGTGGGAGGATGGTGTATGGCAACCCGAAAGGGAGTATGGCTTTGGAACCATAGAGGGAGGATGGTGTAAGGCAGCATTAGAGGGGGGATGATGTATAGCAGCCCAAGAGGGAGGATGGTGCAAAAAATACCTAGAGAGAGCATGGTGTATGGCAACCCTAGATGGATGATGGTGTATGGACCCCTTTTAGGGAGGATGGTGTATGGCAGCCCTAGGGGGAGGATGATGTAAAGAAGCCATAGACTGAGGGTGTTGTATAGCAGCCTAAAGGGAGGATGGAATAGCAACAGTAAAGCAAAAATGTGTACAGAAACCCTAGAGGGCGACTGTGTATGGCAACCCTACAGAGAGGATGGTGTATATCAGCCCTAGAGGGGGTGGTGTATAGCACACCTAGAGAGAGGATGGTGTACAGCAGCCCTAAAGGGAGGATGGTGTACAGCAACCCTAGATGGAGGATAGTGTATGGCAACCCTAGAGGGATGATGGTGTAATGAACTCTAGAGGTAGGATGGTGTATGGCAGCCCTAGAGGGAGGATGGTGTATGGCAGCCTTAGAGGGAGGATGGTGTATAGATTCCATAGGGAGAGGGTGGTGTATAGCAGCCAGAGGGAGGATGGTATAGCACTGTTAAAGGGAAGATGTGTACAGAAACCCTAGCAGGCAACTGTGTATGACACCCCTACAGGGAGGATGGTGTATATCATCCCTAGAGGGTGTGTTGTGTGTACCAGACCCAAAGAGAGGATGGTGTACAGCAGCCATAGAGGCAGGATGGTGTACAGCAACCCTAGATGGAGGGTGGTGTATAGCAGCCTAATTGGAGAGTGGTGCATAGCAACCCTATAAGATGGTGTATAGCAACCCTAGAGGGTGACTGTGTATGGCAACCCTACAGGGAGGATGGTGCATGGCAGCCCTAGATGGTGGCTATGTATGGCAACCCTCTAGAGAGAATTGCAACCTTAGAGGGAGGATGGAGTATAGCAACCCTGGAGGGAGGATGGTATGTGACAACCCTAAAGGGTGGATGGTGCATACAAGCCCCATAGGGAGGATGGTGTATGGCAAACCTAGAGGGAGGATGTCGTCACTAGAAGGAGGATGGTGTATGGCAAACCTAGAGGGAGGGTTGTGTATTGCAGCCCTTGTGGGAGGATGATGTAATGCTGCCGCAGAGGAAAGATGGCGTATAGCAGCCCTGGAGGGAGCATGGCGTATGGCAACCCTAGAGGGAGGATGGTTTTGGCACCCTAGAGGAAGGATGGTATATGGCAGCAGTAGATGGAGGATGCTTTGCAGATCTAGAGTGAGGATGTGTATGGCAACCCTAGAGGGATTCTGGTGCATGGAACCCTAGAGGAAGGATGGTGTATGGCAACCCTAGAGGGAGGATGATGTATAGAAGCCATAGAGAGAGGGTGGTTTACAGCAGCCTAGAGGGAGGATGGAAGACCAACCCTAAAGGGAAGATGTGGACAGAACCCCAAGGGGATGACTCTGTATGGCAACCCTACAGGTAGGATGGTGTATATCAGGCTTAGGAGGGATGGTGTACAGCAGCCCTAGAGGGAGAATAGGGCACAGCAACCCTAGAGGGAGGATGGTGTATAGCAGCCCTAGAGGGAAGGTGGTGCATAGTAGCCTAGATGGAGGATGGTGTATAGCATGATGTACAGCAGCACCAGAGAGAGGATGGTGCACGGAAGACCTAGAAGGAGGATGGTATAAGGCAACCCTAGAAGGATGATGGTTCATGGAACCCTCAATGGAAGATGTCTATAGCAACCCTAGAGGGTGACTGTGTCTGGCAACCCTATAGGGAGGCTAGTGTATAACATCCCTAGAGGGAGGATAGTGTATGGCAGCCTTAGAGAGAGGATGGTATATGACAACCATAAAGGGATGATGGCTTTGGAACCCAAGAGGGAGGATGGTGTATGACAGCCATAGAGGCAGGATGATGTATAGTAGTTCAAGAGGGAGGATGGTGTATGGCAACCCTACAGAGAGGATGGTGTATATCAGCCCTAGAGGGGGGTGGTGTATAGCACCCCTAGAGAGAGGATGGTGTACAGCAGCCCTAAAGGGAGGATGGTGTACATCAACCCTAGATGGAGGATGGTGTATGGCAACCCTAGAGGGATGATGGTGTAATGAACCCTAGAGGTAGGATGGTGTATGGCAGCCCTAGAGGGAGGATGGTGTATGGCAGCCTTAGAGGGAGGATGGTGTATAGATTCCATTAGGGAGAGGGTGGTGTATAGCAGCCAGAGGGACGATGGTATAGCACTGGTAAAGGGAAAATGTGTACAGAAACCCCAGCAGGCAACTGTGTATGACACCCCTACAGGGAGGATGGTGTATATCATCCCTAGAGGGTGTGTTGTGTGTAGCAGCCCCAAAGAGAGGAGGGTGTACAGCAGCCATAGAGGCAGGATGGTGTACAGCAACCCTAGATGGAGGGTGGTGTATAGCAGCCTAATTGGAGAGTGGTGCATAGCAACCCTATAAGATGGTGTATAGCAACCCTAGAGGGTGACTGTGTATGGCAACCCTACAGGGAGGATGGTGCATGGCAGCCCTAGATGGTAGCTATGTATGGCAACCCTCGAGGGAGAATTGCAACCTTAGAGGGAGGATGGAGTATAGCAGCCCTGGAGGGAGGATGGTATGTGACAACCCTAAAGGGTGGATGGTGCATACAAGCCCCAGAGGGAGGATGGTGTATGGCAAACCTAGAGGGAGGATGTCATCACTAGAAGGTGGATGGTGTATGGCAAACCTAGAGGTAGGGTTGTGTATTGCAGCCCTTGTGGGAGGATGATGTAATGCTGCCGCAGAGGAAAGATGGCGTATAGCAGCCCTGGAGGGAGCATGGCGTATGGCAACCCTAGAGGGAGGATGGTTTTGGTACCCTAGAGGAAGGATGGTATATGGCAGCAGTAGATGGAGGATGCTTTGCAGATCTAGAGTGGGGATGTGTATGGCAACCCTAGAGGGATTCTGGTGCATGGAACCCTAGAGGAAGGATGGTGTATGGCAGCCTAGAAGAAGGATGATGTATAGAAGCCATAGAGAGAGGGTGGTTTATAGCAGCCTAGAGGGAGGATGGAAGACCAACCCTAAAGGGAAGATGTGGACAGAACCCCAAGGGGATGACTCTGTATGGCAACCCTACAGGGAGGATGGTGTATATCAGTCTTAGGGGGGATGGTGTATAACAGCCCTAGAGGGAGAATAGGGCACAGCAACCCTAGAGGGAGGATGGTGTATAGCAGCCCTAGAGGGAGAGTGGTGCATAGTAGCCTAGATGGAGGATGGTGTATAGCATGATGTACAGCAGCACCAGAGAGAGGATGGTGTACGGAAGACCTAGAAGGAGGATGGTATAAGGCAACCCTAGAAGGATGATGGTTCATGGAACCCTCAATGGAAGATGTGTATAGCAACCCTAGAGGGTGACTGTGTCTGGCAACCCTATAGGGAGGCTAGTGTATATCATCCCTAGAGGGAGGATAGTGTATGGCAGCCCTAGAGAGAGGATGGTATATGACAACCATAAAGGGATGATGGCTTTGGAACCTAAGAGGGAGGATGGTGTATGACAGCCATAGAGGCAGGATGATGTATAGTAGTTCAAGAGGGAGGATGGTGTATGGCAACCCTATAGAGAGGATGGTACACAAAAGCCCTACAGGGAGCATGGTGTATGGCAACCCTAGGGGGAGGATGGTATATGTCAGCCCTAGAGGGAGTGCAATGAATAGAAGCCATAGAGGAAGGGTGGTGTATAGCAGCCTAGAAGGAGGATGGTGTATATCAACCTTAAAGTGAAGATGTGTATAGCAACCCTAGAGGGTGACTGTGTATAGCAACCCTACAAGGAGGCTAGTGTATATCATCCCTAGAGCGAGGATGGTGTATGGCAGCCCTAGGGGGAGGATGGTGTAAGGCAAACCTAAAGGGAGGATGGCTTTGGAACCATAAAAGAAGGATGGTGTATGGAAGCTGTAGATGGAGGATGATGTATAGCAGTCCGAGAGGGAGGATGGTATATGACAACCCTAGAGAGAGGATGGTGCACAAAAGTCATAGAGGGAGCATAGTATATGGCAACCCTAGATGGATGATGGTGTATGGAACCCTAGGGGGGGCTGGTGTATGGCAACTCTAGAGGGAGGATGGTGTATAGAAGGCATAGAGGGAGGGTGGTTTATAGCAGCCTAAAAGGAGGCTTGTATAGCCAGGATAAAGAGAATAGGTGTACATAGACCCTAGAGGGCGACTGTGTATGGCAACCCTACTGGGAGGATGGTGTACATAAGGCCTAGAGGTGGGATGTTGTATAGCAGCCCTAGAGGGAGGATGGTGTACAGCAGCCCTAGAGGGAGGATGGTGTATAGCAACCCTAAAGTGAAGCTGTCCATAGCAACCCTAGAGGGTGACTGTGTATGGCAACCCTACAAGGAGGCTGGTGGATGTCCTCCCTAGAGCAAGGATGGTGTATGGCAGCCATAGGGGGGGGATGGTGTATGGCAAACCTAAAGGGAGGGTGGCTTTGGAACCATAAATGAAGGATGGTGTATGGCAGCCATAGAGGGAGGACGATGTATATCAGTCCAAGAGGGAGGATGGTATATGACAACCCTAGAGAGAGGATGGTGCACAAAAGTCATAGAGGGAGCATAGCATATGGCAACCCTAGATGGATGATGGTATATGGAACCCTAGGGGGAGGATGGTGTATGGCAGCTCTAGAGGGAGGATGGTGTATAGAAGGCATAGGGGGAGGGTGGTTTATAGCAGCCTAGACGGAGGCTGGTATAGCAATGGTAAAGGGAATAGGTGTACAGAGACCCTAGAGGGCGACTGTGTATGGCAACCCTATTGGGAGGATGGTGTACATAAGGCCTAGAGGTGGGATGTTGTATAGCAGCCCTAGAGGGAGGATGGTGTACAGCAGGAGGATGGTGTAGATCAACCCTAGATGGAGGGTGGTGTATAGCACCCCTAAAGGGAAGGTGGCGTACAGCATCCCTAGAGGGTGACTGTGTATGGCAACCCTACCGGGAGGATGGTGAATATCAGCCCTACAAGGGGATGCTGTATAGCAACCTTAGAGGGAGGATGGTGTATGGCAGCCCTAGATGGTGGCTATGTATGGCAACCCTAGAGGGAGAATTGCAACCCTAGAGGGAGGATGGTGTATAGCAACCCTAGAGGGAGGATGGTGTATAGCAACCCTTAAGGGAGGACGGTGTACAGCAGCCCTGGCGGAAGGATGATACATGGCAACCCTAGAGGTAGGATGGTGCATACCAGCCCTATCGGCAGGATAGTGCATGGCAAACCTAGAGGGAGGATGGCATCCCTAGATGGAGGTGAGTATGGCAACTCTAGAGGGAGGATTGTGTATTGCAATCCTAGAGAGAGGATGGTGTATAGCAGCCATAGAGGGAAGATGGTGTATAGCAACCCTAGAGGGTGGGCGGTGCATAGTAGTCTAGATGGAGGATGGTGTATAGCATGATGTACAGCAGCACCAGAGAGAGGATGGTCTACGGAAGACCTAGAAGGAGGATGGTGTAAGGCAACACTAGAAGCATGATGGTGCATGGAACCCTCAAGGGAAGATGTGTATAGCAACCCTAGAGGGTGACTGTGTATGGCAACCCTACAGGGAGGCTAGAGCATATCATCCCTAGAGGGAGGATAGTGTATGGCAGCCCTAGGGGGAGAATGGTGTATGGCAACCATAAAGGGAGGATGGCTTTGGAACCCAAGAGGGAGGATGGTGTATGACAGCCATAGAGGCAGGATGATGTATAGTAGCCCAAGAGGGAGGATGGTGTATGGCAACCCTATAAAGAGGATGGTACACAAAAGGACTACAGGGAGCATGGTGTATGGCAACCCTAGGGGGGGATGGTATATGGCAGCCCTAGAGGGAGTGCGATGAATAGAAGCCATAGAGGAAGGGTGGTGTATAGCAGCCTAGACAGAGGATGGTGTATAGCAAACCTAAAGTGAAGATGTGTATAGCAACCCTAGAGAGTGACTGTGTATGGCAACCCTACAAGGAGGCTGATGTATATCATCCCTAGAGCGAGGATGGTGTATGGCAGCCCTAGGGGGAGGACGGTTTATGGCAAACCGAAAGGGAGGATGGCTTTGGAACTATAAACGAAGGATGGTGTATGGCAGCCGTAGAGGGAGGATGATGTATAGCAGTCCAAGAGGGAGGATGGTATATGACAACCCTAGAGAGAGTATGGTGCACAAAGGTCATGGAGGGAGCATAGCATATGGCAACCCTAGATGGATGATGGTGTATGGAAACCTAGGGGGAGGATGGTGTATGGCAGCTCTAGAGGGAGGATGGTGTATAGAAGGAATAGGAGGGAGGGTGGTTGATAGCAGCCTAGAAGGAGGCTGGTATAGCAATGGTAAAGGGGATAGGTGTACAGAGACCCTAGAGGGCGACTGTGTATGGCAACCCTACTGGGAGGATGGTGTATATCAGCCCTTCAGGAGGATGGTGTATATCAACCTTAGAGGGAGGATGGTGTATGGCAGCCCTAGATGGTGGCTATGTATGCCAACCATAGAGGGAGAATTGAAACCCTAGAGGGAGGATGGTGTATAGCAACCCTAGAGGGAGGAGGGTGTATAGCAACCCTAAAGGGAGGATGGTGTATAGCAGCCCTGGAGGAAGGATGATACATGGCAACCCTAGAGGTATGATGGTGCATACCAGCCCTAGTGGCAGGATGGTGTATGGCAACCCTAGAGGGAGGATTGTGTATTGCAGTCCTAGAGAGAGGATGGTGTATATCAGCCCTAGAGGTAGGATGGTTTACAGCCACCCTAGATGATGGATGGTGTATAGCAGCCCTAGTGGGAGGGTGGTGTATAGCAACCTAAATGGAGGATGTGTATAGCAACCATCAAGGTAAGATGGTGTATAACAACCCGAGAGGGTGACTGTTATGCAGCTCTACGGGAGGATGGTGCATATCAGCCCTAAAGGGGGATGGTGTATGGCAACCTTAGAGGGAGGATGGTGTATGGTAGCCCTTGATGGTGGCTATGTATGGCAACCCTAGGGGGAGAATTGCAACCCTGTAGAGAGGGTGGTGTATAGCAGCCTAGATGGTGGATGGTGTACAGCATGATGTACAGCAACCCTAGGAAGAGGATGGTGTACGGAAGTCCTAGAGGGAGGATGGTGTAAGGCAACCCTAGGAGGATTATTGCACATGGAACCCTCGAGGTAGAATGGTGTATGGCAGCCCCTAGAGAGAGTGTGATGAATAGAAGCCATAGAGGAAGGGTGGTGTATAGCAGCCTAGAGGGAGGATGGTGTATAGCAACCCCAAAGGGAAGATCTGTATAGCAACCCTAGAGGGTGACTGTGTATGGCAATCTTACAGGGAGGGCTGATGTATATCATCCCTAGAGGGAGGATTGTGTATGGCAGCCCTAGAGGGAGAATGGTGTATGGCAACCCTAACAAGAGGATGGCTTTGGAACCCAAGAGGGAGGATGGTGTATGGCAGCCGTAAAGGGAGGATCATGTATAGCAGCCCGAGAGGGAGGACGGTGTATGGCAACCCTAAAGAGAGGATGGTGCACAAAAGCCCCAGAGGGAGGATGGTGTATGGCAACCCTAGAGAGATGATGGTTTATGGAACCCTAGAGGGAGCATAGTCTATGGCAGTCCTAGAGGGAGGATGATGAATAGAAGCCCTAGACAGAGGGTGGTGTATAGCAGCCCTGGAGGAAGGATGGTAAGTGGCAACCCTAGAGGGAGGATGGTGCATACCAGCCCTAGTGGTAGGATGGAGTATAGCAAACCTAGAGGGAGGATTGTGTATTGTAGCCCTAGAGGGATGATGGTATATAGCAGCCGTAGAGGGAAGATGGTGTTTAGCAACCCTAGAGGGAGGATTAGCACCCCTAGAGGGAGGATGGCATATAACAACCCTACTGGGAGGATGGTGTATAGCAGCACTGTAGGGAGGATGGTGTATGGCAGCCCTGGAGAGAGGATGGTGCATAGCATTCCTGGAGGGATGGTGGTATAAGGCAACCATACAGGATGACCGTGTATAGCAACCATAGAGGGAGGATGGTGTATAGCAGCACTAGAGGGGGGTGGTATATGGCAACCATAGAGGCAGGATGGTGTAAGGCAGACCCAGAGGGAGACCATATATGCCAACCCTAGAGGGAGGATGGCAACCCTAGAGGGAGGATGGTGTATAACAACCCTAGAAGGAGGATGGCAACCCCAGAGGTAGCATGGCATATAGCAGCCCTGGAGGGAGGTTGATATATGGCAACCCGGATGGGAGGATGGTGTATGGCACCCCTAGAGGGAGGATGGCAAATGGCAACCCTAGAGGAGGATGGTGTGTATCAGCCCCAGAGGGAGGATGGTAAATGGCAACCCTAGATGAGGAAGGGGTCTATGGCAACCCTAGAAGGAGGATGGCAACCCTAAAGGGAGGATGGTGTAAGGCAACCCTAGGAGGATTATTGCACATGGAACCCTCGAGGTAGAATGGTGCATGGCAGCCCCTAGAGAGAGTGTGATGAATAGAAGCCATAGAGGAAGGGTGGTGTATAGCAGCCTAGAGGGAGAATGGTGTATAGCAACCCCAAAGGGAAGATCTGTATAGCAACCCTAGAGGGTGACTGTGTATGGCAATCTTACAGGGAGGGCTGATGTATATCATCCCTAGAGGGAGGATTGTGTATGGCAGCCCTAGAGGGAGAATGGTGTATGGCAACCCTAACAAGAGGATGGCTTTGGAACCCAAGAGGGAGGATGGTGTATGGCAGTCGTAAAGGGAGGATGATGTATAGCAGCCCGAGAGGGAGGATGGTGTATGGCAACCCTAAAGAGAGGATGGTGCACAAAAGCCCCAGAGGGAGCATGGTGTATGGCAACCCTAGAGAGATGATGGTTTATGGAACCCTAGAGGGAGCATAGTGTATGGCAGCCCTAGAGGGAGGATGATGAATAGAAGCCATAGACAGAGGGTGGTGTATAGCAGCCCTGGAGGAAAGATGGTAAGTGGCAACCCTAGAGGGAGGATGGTGCATACCAGCCCTAGAGGTAGGATGGTGTATAGCAAACCTAGAGGGAGGATTGTGTATTGTAGCCCTAGAGGGATGATGGTGTATAGCAGCCGTAGAGGGAAGATGGTGTTTAGCAACCCTAGAGGGAGGATTAGCACCCCTAGAGGGAGGATGGCATATAGCACCCCTACTGGGAGGATGGTGTATAACAGCACTGTAGGGAGGATGGTGTATGGCAGCCCTGGAGAGAGGATGGTGCATAGCATTCCTGGAGGGATGGTGGTATAAGGCAACCCTACAGGATGACCGTGTATAGCAACCATAGAGGGAGGATGGTGTATAGCAGCACTAGAGGGGGGGTGGTATATGGCAACCATAGAGGCAGGATGGTGTAAGGCAGACCCAGAGGGAGACCATATATGCCAACCCTAGAGGGAAGATGGCAACCCTAGAGGGAGGATAGTGTATAGCAACCCTAGAAGGAGGATGGGAACCCCAGAGGTAGCATGGCATATAGCATCCCTGGAGGGAGGATGATATATGGCAACCCGGGTGGGAGGATGGTGTATGGCACCCCTAGAGGGAGGATGGCAAATGGCAACCCTAGAGGTGGATGGTGTGTATCAGCCCCAGAGGGAGGATGGTGTATATCAGCCCCAGAGGGAGGATGGTAAATGGCAACCCTAGATGAGGAAGGGGTCTATGGCAACCCTAGAAGGAGGATGGCAACCCTAGAGGGAGGATGGTGTATAGCAACCCTGGAGGGAGGTTAGAATATGGCAACCCGGGTGGGAGGATGGTGTATGGCAAACCTAGAGGGAGGATGGCAACCCTAGAGGGAGCATGGCATATAGCAGCCCTGGAGGGAGGTTAGAATATGGCAACCCGGGTGGGAGGATGGTGTATGGCAAACCTAGAGGGAGGATAGCAAATGGCAACCCTAGAGGGGGATTGTGTGTATCAGCCCCAGAGGGAGGATGGTGTATATCAGCCCCAGACGGTGGATGGTGTATTGCAGCCGTAGAAAGAGGATTGTGTATAGCAGCGCTAGAGGGAGGATGGTGTATAGCAACCCTAGAGGGAAGATGGTGTGCGGCAGCACCTAGAGCGTTCCAAACGCTGAATGGAATGACCAAATAAATGATTTCAGGCCCAAATAATCACAGACTCAAAGAATATGGCAAAATACTACTTTATTATCTGTTCAATAAAGTAGGGAAACCTGGCGAACAAACAGATTGAAGCTCACACACTCTCAACACATTTCAGTTATGCCTCGATGTATGTCAGCTATGGTGTCACCCTACTAGGCAAACAGTAAAAACCTACTGGGTGGAGGGTTTGGTTAAGGGAACATATATACCTATGGTTTATATAAGTGTTAGCATTATCGTTGACTGCTCTCTACCTACCATCATTGCAACATGTAACTACGTAAAATACTGATAATAGCATAACAACAGCAGCGGATAGGCTTCTGCAACATTGTATAGTCCATCATTACATATGCTCGCATGATTGGCTGGCACTCTCTTCCAACCTTGCATATTCGGATCTTTAACAGCACCTAAGCAACGAAACCCAGGTGCAAGGGAACAATGTCAGACAATTGCCTTTGTTAGCTAATTAGCCTACCATCTCTCATCAGTTAGGCCCTAAGCCAAGGCTTCTTCTCTGTAGTTGATCTTGCTGACTGTTCTCTTCCTCAGAACTGTAAAGGGAGTGTAGGTACATTGCTATCTTCGTCTGGAGCTTTATGAATGGGCCTTCTCTTCTGGTCTTGTACCACATGTGAGGAGATCATGATTTTGTCCATTCTGTCCTTTTATTTAGTGCTATTTGATTCAATTATATTGTGTGCTATTACTCTTCTCGGCCACTGGAGACTTGGTTGCTCTGTCCTGAATGTGCTTTCTGCATATTTGATTGGTCAATACTTGGCACACGCAACTGTTCACTCCTTTACTTAATCTAAGAGAAGCATGTCTTACGCACATGACTTATCCTCTTCGACTCCTTTCGTGCATTGCAGTTGCTTCTTGCTGTGACATCCTTGATTCTGAGCCAAATAAATATCCTTTTTCCTGTACAAATCTGTATTCCAGCGCCTGTCAGCTCTAGCCTTGGTTTCCCTTCTCAAGGCTTCTCGCTTACTATTATGCAATGCTGACGTCCATTTTCTCAATATGGCTGCTTTACTCGCGTTATAGTTCCTACTTTAGCAAGCTTCTACACTGTCTTATCTACCTTGCGTTTCTGCGTATATAGATCTAATGCATGTCTTGTTACTTATTTTCTAAATGTATATGGTTTTCTTCCCATTATTATATATGTTTACTTCGTCACTTTAGTCACATCTTCATTCTCTACATACCCATACATCAGGTTTAGTGTGCCCAAATATCTTCTCTTCTTATGACGTCACTTTACACCTGTCATGCTTTACTTATAGTTCTTCTATGTTCAGTGGTGTCTGCAGACCCTTTTCTACCACTTCTGTTTGGGGATACATTCAGTAAGGTTTTCTCAGTGCATAACGTCTCTCATACCTTCAATGTGGTATTGGGATGATACCAGGTGTCATGTAAAGTGCTTTCCTGTTGTTCTTCCAGTATAACAGAGGTGAGGAGGTGGGCTCTATAAATGACGTGTACCTCTGCTTCTGTACATTCCCCACTGTGGTCGAGTCCTTGACCACCTCCTCAATTTTCTTCACCTTTTCTTCACACTGTGGTTTCTTCAGAATCCATATCTTTGTCACCCGCTTCAGGTCACATGCATTCTTTATATGTTCATCCACACTCCAGTTCATACAGCAGCATTCCCCAGTTGGTGAATAGAACATCCAGCGTCCCACATAGTTCTTATGGTCCTTAGGCTACTGAAACTTTGTTCCTGCGGGTGCCAAGGGGCTTCCTTTCAGGTGCGCACAGGTGGTGTTTTCAGTCTGTGTGTGCACATCAGCCATAGCATTCACATCGATCATTATCTTCATCCCAATAGCTTTCTTCGATGTCTTCTTGCATTGGCCTATGATTATTCTTATAAGACAGAATCCCAGCAACACTAACATTAGTATTGCTCCCAACATTTTGAAGGCATTTGCCATCCAGGTTGGAACCCATGAGAAAAGAGATAAAAAACAATCATCTTCGGTCTCATCTACTTCTTCCACCATTTTCGTATGCAGTGTTGACAACATAGATATTCTTCCTGTCAGGTTTCCATTTTCTCCATCATGGGCAGGTATGTATATACATATATACAGCAAGAAGGCCCGATCTTGGGGCCCATGTCTTCTTTCATTGCTGTAATTAAGTCCAGGATATACCTATTCTGGAGGGTTATGAATCTGATGGCCCTCAATTTTTCTTTAATTGCATTGAATCCTTTTATTTAAATATTAATCGTTTTTTAGCAGTTCCCATCTGGTGATTTGTAACCATTTGACATTTGCTGCAGCCTGAATTCCTGGCATGAATATAGCTGTAAATATCACTACTGTCCTATCAAACAATTTGTACTCATCTGGAATGTCATAATAAGCCTCTATTGATTTTGCCGAAAAATTGTTTTCTCTCTCCTGTTGGGTGAGGTTGAGCAACCTCTTGTTCCTTTGGTGTACTTCTATTTTCCAAATGTTGGTGATGTGGAGATCACTTTGGGGGATCACCAATGCAGGAACATGTATGATCACTATAGAACATATTCCTTCCCAATTTATAGGTCGCTTCATATAAGCTTTGGATTCACAAGCCCAATAGTGGGCCATCAGGACAGAAGTATCCAGGCATTGCATCGAATACATAGTATCGAATGCAAAAGCATCGAAAAAAATGCATCGAAAAAAGGTTTTTTTTGTAGTTAAAGTTTTTTTTTACTATAATGGGTTTTAAGGGGTAAAAAAATGGGGGAAAAGGGGGACACTTCCATTACATTTCTTTTAAAAAATGCATTTTTTCAATGCATTTTTTTCAATGCTTTTGCATTTGATGCAATCACGAGGAACACAGGACAGCAGTTCCCCCTTTCATTACTGGCACATCAATTATTTGCTTTCATCCTTTTTTTATCCAACTGTGGTCAGACCACTCTTTCTGAAACACAGTGTTGCATTCTTCATCGGCAATATGGATACAGGTCCTGCTTCATCCTCCACCCATGTTGGTAACTTTGAATACTTGGCCCATTCCTTAAAGCATCCATCATTTACTACTTGCACTATCTTTTTTTTGATACAACATTTCATTGGTTTTTGGAAATACAAAACATACAGCCCCATATAGTGGGGTAAACAAAACTTCCCATACCCGCCCGACAACAACTCCCCGCTGTGGTCCCATACCAACAAGCTTCAAAACATGCCACAACATTTTGTCCCTTTCGTATTACACCCACCAGTTCATTTGCAAGTCTCTGGATAGCGTAACGGTACATAATTATAAGTTACTTTTAGTGCGCCTCTTCCCAGCTTTGCCATATTTTCTGCACTTTTTCTGGGCACCTCCTGGCAGTATAAACTCTCTTTTCCATCGCGATGCAGATATCCACATCCGTGATCCATTGTTCAAGGCTCGGTGGCCTCTCGGAGCCCCAAAGTTGCGCTATGTTCCTTTTAAGTATCGCTGTGGTGGTAGATAAGAACGCTCTCTCAAACCTCGTTAGATCAGTGTCTCCTTCTAAACCCTGCAGTAATTGCTTTGGATTTGCAAGTATCCTCTTGCCCATTACCCTTGACAGTTCATCACAGCACTGTTGCCAGTATTGTTGAATGATGGCACAGTCCCACAGAATATGATAATAGGAGCCTTCCTCCCTCTTACATCGCAAACAGTATGGATTTGCAGCCTTTCCCCACTTGAACAGTGCCACCCTTGGGTAATAAATCCTAGGTAGTATCTTCAGTTGAATTAATCTAAGCCTGGAGGAGATAGTTGATTCTCTGGGGTACATCAACGCAGTCACCCATTCCTCTGTGAGTATATCACCTACCTCCCTCTCCCACTTGGCTTTCAGGCTCGACAGCTCTTTCGTAGCAAAGGAGTTAATAGCACTGTACATAGTCGATGTGACTTTCTGTTTAAGCAGTTCTGGGAATATATTACGTTCTAGTGGAGAGTAATCAGGTATGTCACTCAATTCAGGGAGATGAGCCTGCAACGCATCTTTGAGCTGGATATAGTGGTATTGTTCGTTGGGTGGGAGTGCGAAGGTGGCAGCTAGATCCGCAAATGCTATTATTACATTTTCTTTCATCACATCGCCAATTCTCGTAACACCTAGTTGAGCCCATGCTTGCCATTTAGGGAGTTTGTTCACCTCCAGGAGATGTCTGTTGTTCCAGAGTGGTTGTGCTAGAGTTAGTTTTTTATCCCAACCTAGGTACTTATGTGTATCTGCCCAGACTAGGGTTATATGCGACAACATGGATGGGTCAGCGGGTCGCTCTTTTTTCCGGTAGAGGAGGCTCATGATGGGTCTTTCCTGTGCATCCGTGTCCTGTATTATGTTATGCTGTAGAGTGGTATCCCCATGCAATTTATCATTTACTATTGCCATTTGACTGGCCCAGTAGTAGGTCTTTAGCCGGGGGAGTCCAATCCCGCCCTCCCATATGGATCTTTGTAGGGTAGTAAGTGCCATTCGTGGATGCCCCCCTTTCCATAACAACCTCATAAGTGTTTGGTCTATCTTATAGAACTCACTGGGTGCTATTGGTAGTGGTGCATTTCTTAGTACGTAGACAAAACGGGGAAGGGCCATCATTTTGAAGAGTGCCAGATGTCCCAGTAATGTGAGTGGTAGGGACATCCAGTGGCGAACATCCTTGAACCTGGTCGCCACTGGATGTAAGTTTTTCCCCACATAGTCTGTTAGTTTGTGTGTGATTTGTATACCGAGATATCTGAATTGTTCCTTTTTCAATACGGTAGGGGCACACGCCTGGTATTGCTATATCTATATGCTTCACCGGGAATAGTATGGACTTTGACCAGTTGACGCGGAGTCCGCTGAACGCGCCATTTCTCTCTAATAAATGCGACACAACGGGACAGGAAACTCGCGGGTCCGCCAGATAAATTAACAGATCATCCACATATAAAGACACTCTGTCTTCCCAGCCGTCCGCTCACCTGAAGCTGCTCCATGTTTGCGTGGTTCTTAACAGGATTGCTAAAGGTTTGATTGCTAACGCAAAAATCAAAGCTGACAGGGGGCAGCCTTGTCGCGTGCCTTTACCTAGCTGGAAGGGTTCGGAAGTATACCCATTCACTCTTGTTACTGCTACTGGAAGGTGGTATAGTAGTTTAACCCAACTCATGAAGTAAGGGCCTATGCCCATTCGTCGCATAATTTCCCAAATTGCCTCCCAGTGCACAGAGTCGAAAGCCTTTTCGAAATCTATGGACAGTAGGGCTAGGGGGTTTGGTAGCTTAGGTGTTTTTTCTAGTGCTGTGTGTAATCTATATATATTTTGCCTGGTGGATCTTTGTGGCATAAATCCACATTGGTCCGGGTGCACTAGTGTGTGTATGACTCGCTGCAGCCGATTGGCCAGTACTTTCGCCAGTATTTTGGCCTCGCAGTTTATAAGAGAGATGGGTCTGTAGAAACTGCACTTGTAAGGTGGCTTATCTGTTTCTGGCAAAAATATTATTGTAGCTTTTCTGTGGTCTGGGGGGAGGCAACCCTGCGAGCGTGAGTGTTGAAAGAGGCGCAGTAGTTGTGGAGAGATTATGTTTGCACCTATTTCTTTCCATATTTCGACAGGAAAACCGTTCGGGCCTGGGGTCTTCCCTGACTGGAGTTCTGACATTGCACAGGTTACTTCTTCCTCTTTTATTTCTTGTTCTAGTAGGACCGCCTGTTGCTCGTCTAGGGTAGGAAGGGTGATTTCTTCTAATATATCGGTCGGTGGCGGTGCAGGTGGTGCACTATACAGTTCAGCGTAATATTTAGCAAATCCCTCCGCTATGTCGTGGTCTGTTACTAGTGGGTCTGGTTCTTCTGTTGCTAGTTTCCTAACTTAGGTGAGGCCTAAGTCCCTGTGCTCCAACCATGCCAGAATTTTCCCTGCCTTGTCCCCAGTTGCATATATTTTCACTCGCATTGCTGCATGCGCTTGTTTTGCATTGTCTAAGGATATGTGCTGTTGCTGTTTCTGTGCTAATTGCAGTGCACGTTGTGTCTCGGGTAGGTCATGGACCAGGTGACCAGATTCTGCATTCCGTACCTTAGCTTCAGCTGCACGTATTGCTTCAAGGTGTGTTTTCTTATGGGCTGCAGTCCAGGCTATGATTTCACCCCTTAATACTGCTTTTAGTGCCTCCCATAGCGTTGTTGGGCTGTCCACAGAGTCAGTATTTATTTCAAAGTATGTTTCGGTAACCTTTTATATGTGTTCCACCAATTCGGGAAATCCCAGGTAATAACCATTCAGTCTCCAACTGGGTGGGGGGAGTGGCCTGCTGGTTTTAATCGTTAACATGAGTGGGGAATAATCTGAAATGCCTCTGGGGAGCAGTTGTGCGTCACACGCCTCATGTATGTTACACATTGGTAGGAAGAAGTGATACAACCTGGATAGCGAAGCATGTGCACCGGAGTGGTACGAATAATCTCTTGTGTTGGGATATAGGGATCTCCATACATCATGTAACCCCAGTGCATTGGTAAATGTGGCGAGTTTAGTGCATATGTCTGGATTTCTGGATCGTACATGTGTCCTATCCAACTCTGTGTTCATGACTTCGTTAAAGTCTCCTCCAATCAACGTGAGGCCTTCAGTGTTGTCAACAATTAGGGGTGTAATATCGTTAGTCAGGGGGATTAGGAGGTTAGGTGGTGCATATACGGCGATCATAGAGATAGTGTGTTCCCAAAGGGTTCCTGTCGTGTGTACATATCTACCTCCCTGGTCCTGGGTGACTGCAGTGGGGCTATAGGGGAGTCTTTTGTGTACTAGGATCAATACCCAACGTGATCCCATGGTGAATCCGGCATGAAAGGCTTGTCTGTAGTTTGTGCGTCTAAACAGTGTGCATCTTGTGCCCTCCCAGATGTGTCTCTGTTAAGAAGGCCACATCTGGTGAGTGACGGCTCAGTGCTTGTAGGACTAGCCGTCTTTTAATACTATGTCCAAGCCCGTTAACGTTCCATGTCATCACCCGGATGGCTCTGCTTTTAACTACGTTGGTGCTCTGCGCCATGTAACTTGTGCATGTGTGGTGTCAGTATATTGTATATCTAAGAGTGTTCCATGATCCACCAACCCGGGCAGGGATTGAGCTGGATCGTACATCTGTTGGTTCAATGTCGGGACTCGTTTGCTCTTTCGTTCCATGTGCATGCGGGTCATACGCGAGGGAGTTATTGCTATGTACTTCTTGAACTTGGCGCAACTTTTAACATAACAACTCTCACCCTCACACCCCCACCCTATACTCCACCCAACCTGAAGCATCTGTCGCCCAATTCAACAATCAAACACCTTGTCAAACGGACAGGTAACTCATTAACTAATAACCATTACCCAAGTCTCTGTGCTTCTGCGTTAACCAATCTCCAACTGTCTTACTTTGGTTGTTCCGTTGCCAAACTGACTGTTCGTGGTCACAGTCTAAATTTAAGTTCAAGTTCCTGGTAGGTGGCCTCGGGTGCCACCATTGCTGTGTTGTTTTTGTGATGTTATTTGTGGCTTGGGGTGAGAGTGCATCATCCTGGCTGGTGCTCGGCGGGCTCCACTGCTTGTTCTAGAGCCACTGGTTCCATGTGCGCCGGGGGTCTCCCCCAGGGGGCCCGGTCCGGGCGGGGCCGGGGTCTACCTTCCTGTCTCCTTGGTCGCGCCGACCAGTCGCCCTCAATGTGGGTCTCTGCCCATTTCCAGGCCTCCTGAGGGTCAGTGAAGTGTGTGGTCGTACCTTTATGATAAATCTTGAGCTGAGCTGGAAATAGCAGTCCGAATTTTACTTTCAAGAGGGATAGCTGCCGCTTCAGTGGTCCAAATGATTGTCTTGCGCGTTGCACTTCTTTCGTGTAATCGGGGAAGAAGGCTATCCGGGAGCCATTATAAATGACCGTTCCCTTCGCACGGGCCATCTGGAGCAGCGCATCCCTATCACAATAATTAAGGAGCTTGGCAATTACAGTCCTGGGCGGCATTCCTGGGATGGGCTTGCCAGAAGGTATCCTGTGGGCACGTTCTACTGAGAAGAATTTGGAAAAGGAATGTGGGTCATAAATGTCCGCTAGCCACTGTTCCAGGAACAGTTCCATGCTCGGTCCCTCCGTCCCCTCGGGATTCCGAGGATACGCACGTTGCAGCGAGAACCTGCCCTCTCCCTCATCCACTCTGGCCTCCAGGGTCTTCAACCGGCGCAATGTCTGTGACAATTGTTGGTTAATGTTGCTAATGTTGTCCTCTGTACCTGAGATGCGTTGTTCCGCTTCCCCCTTGCGGGAAGTGAGTTTTTGCAGGTCATGGCGGAGAAAGGACACATCCGCCACTATACTGTCTATTTTCATTTCCTAGGAGGTGCGGGAATTCACAATGGCCGCCGTTACATCTTTCAGAGAGAGGGCGTCCTCCGCGTCTGGAGAGTTTGACAGCGGTGCTTGATCCATCGGTTGAGATGTCGTGGCGAAAGCACATTGGTCTATTCTGCTTTGTTTACTCGATTTCCGCGGTTTGTCTTTCCCCATTCTGTAGCGTGGCAGGTGACGGTATAGTGTGTGGGAGCTTGCTCTATTAAACTCTTTAACTTAGATATGCGATTGCTATGCTGGCTGAAGTGTGCCGCTGCGCCCCCGCAAGGGGCCTCCTGTGAGTCCGCCTTGGCAGTGTCTGGTCCAGGCGCTGTGTAACCACTTCCTCCCTAATGGGGGGTGTCACCCGCACTACCCCTGTGCCTGCACACCCTGACTGGGGCGAAGTGGGTTTAACGCTTCGTGCTTTCTGGTGCGATTCCGTGCCTATTTCGCTTCTCGGTAGCTGCCGAGGTAGGAGTTGTGTTTGAGTACTTTCAGGAGTGTCCCTGTAGGCGCCGGTTCCGGATCTATTGTTGCCTCTCTGCCCAGTCCGCGGGATGCAGATTTTCTCCAGTTCTCCTCGCAGGGGCGGGGGGCGAGGATAGGATCGGCCGTGGGCCACAAAGCCAGTGCCACTCACAGGGGGAGGCCGCTTCACGCCAACTTGAGTCTCTTGCTTCGTCCCCAGAGCAGAGTCCCAGCCTCACCGCCAATCCAACAGCGAGCCGTTACTCCAACGAGGTTGAGGGGAGGGGAGAGGAGTCGAAAGGATGTTCTCCGGTCCGGGGGATCGCGCACTCCAGCTGGGGGAAAGGGGGATCCGTCCGCTCCCTCTCGGAACAGCGTCCCTTCCTACCTTCTTTCCAGGAGGCACACGCAGCGCTGTGCCATCCGCTCCACGTATCACCCGCTGATCCTAGCGCCTCTCCCTCCGTCCAGCACCGCAGCTCCGCACATGTTGCCTGCCTCTTCGGTGTTGGGCACACTAACCGGGCGACAGCACAGCCATGTTCCCAGCCCCCTCGTGGACGCTGCAGCTCTCTTCTGCAGCTCCACTAAGTCGCAGCGGCCATCTTGGTTTCACGCTTTCGTGCCGATCGGGTTTTCGTTGTCGTCGAATATCTCGGTGAGAGGCTGACTTTCTGCTTTCCAGCTCCGTGTATTTATGCCGCACCTTATCCTCTTCACCACAGACGTGTTTGAAGCCAAATATGTTCCACCGAAAAGGATGTTTAAACAGGATTTCGTCGGCGGCCGCTGGAGCTCCACGAACTCACGTCCTGCCTGCTTGCATGCTGGCCACGCCCCCTACTACTTGCACTATCTTTACTGGTGCTGTCATCAATAAGTGTGCACTGCATCCCATCATTCCTTCTTCCCATCCTGTACTGGTGGCTCCTTGCCCATATACCAATATCTGAGGTCTCTACCAGCATCCTGGCAATCCTGGTGTTTCCCATGTGTCTGCACAATCCAGCCTCCTTTTGTGCAACAATCCTCATCTCTCCTCCACTCAGACCACTGAATGAGTACAGGAGCATTCTGCTCTTCCAATTTGGGCCTTGTATTATTTTCTGCATATTTATAGAAGCATCTTCATATGGGAACTTTCTTTTTGACATCCATCGTAGGACTGCCCATTTCCCTTCAAATTGTCCTCTTGTCATACATGCTGTTAGATGGCTTAGACACTTCGCATCATGTTTAAATATTTCTCTTGCTATAAATGTTCTGGCTGTGCTCATGGATGAGAGAACATGCATAGCAGCTTTCACCTTCGTCCTTCTCCCCACCTCACTCATGTGCTGATAACATATGTTATTTTTTAAAAGGGCTGGATTATCAAGTTATGTATTTATATCCTGATAATCCTTTCCAGCATCCCTCTTAAGTCAGTTAATTTGTTTGGAAATAACAGGGAAAATATCACTGCTTTTGGGAAGGATGGAAACAGCTGTCTCATTGTTAGACACTTCATCTATATTGTAAACCGCCATTTCACAAAATGCTATAAGAATAAGGAAGTAAATATTACACATTGTACAAAACATGGCTACAAGAAATATTGCATCGTAATGCATCCTGCGTATTAGTCGGTCTTCTTGCTAGCAATGCGTAACTTATTAATTGGAAAACCCCCATTCTCTTTTAATCAACCTTTTGTTCTTGTTATTCTTTATAACAACCACACCTTTTTATAACAAAAATTGTAATAATATTGCAATGATTATCCTGCAAATAATGGGGGCTGTGTTGGGATTTCCAAAAAGGTGACAGTTTTAACATTTTGCCTCAATAGAGCTGGATAGGATTGAAGTATATAAGTGAAAACAGCATACAAGAAAGTGTGCAATGTTATATGCAGCATAACGTGTTGTGCGAGTTCTTCTTTTTCTTTCTTCAAAACATTAGGCCTCATTACGAGTCTGCCGGTCCGGAAACAAGGGTACCCTTAGCAACGTACCAGAACCCTTTCCAGACCGACAGACTACAACTCTGCCTGTCAGAGCAGATACGCCCGGCAGGTCTGAAATGCCGGGCGCATCATCCCCGGTAGGCACAGTTGTAACGGAAGCACTGGCACTGTTACTAACAGTGCTGGTGCTTCATTGTCCCCATTGCTGTGTAGTCCGAAGGGGCTCCATGGGAATGGGGACAAACATTTTTCACCGCCTGATATAACGGGCCGCCAGGACTTGTAATGTCCCGCCGGACTTGGAATGAGGCCCATTGTCTCTTTAACCTATCAGGAATAGTTCTGGAAAACACTAAAAAGTTTGTTAATTTCCCTTTAAACTTGGGAATGATTGAAAGTTCAAATTGTTTTTATTTCATCTGTTCTTGTTGGCTCTTGGTAGCCGATCTAATCTGCATTTGCAGAACTTCTTCTCTTGCTTCACTGTCAACAGGTGCCAGAGGGGTAAGGGTCTTTACTTTGTAAGGCTTTACGTCATTCAGATGCAACCAAGCTCGCCTTCCTTGGATCTTCACAGCAATGGGGGTGACCACCTCTACTAGGTACAGTCCTTCAAAACAAGGCTTTTTCTAAGTGCGCACAAAACTCTTGACAAGCACTTGGTCCCCTGGATACACCCTTTGGTGGCTTTATCAGTTTGATAGGGATGATAGTTTGGCTCCTGTCTTCTTCAATCATCTTTGACCCTTCCCTCCGATTATTGATCTGCTGGGAAATAAA
This sequence comes from Ambystoma mexicanum, assembly GCF_040938575.1. Taxonomy (NCBI): domain Eukaryota; kingdom Metazoa; phylum Chordata; class Amphibia; order Caudata; family Ambystomatidae; genus Ambystoma; species Ambystoma mexicanum. Next base: position 729,055,486 of record NC_090925.1, read on the forward strand.
AGAAACACTAGCTATCATATTTGTCAAATAATCATGCATCTCATCCCCTAATGTTTTTGCTACACTATGGGCATCAGTTTCTATTCGAGTGGGAGGAGCAAGAGGTACTCTCATGCAGCATCCAGTCACCAACTCATGAGGAGTCATGTGGTGATCTGAGCCAGGCTGGTTTTTCAATGTGAATAGGACAAGGGGTAGGCAATATAGCCATCCCTTCTTCAAAGTAATTGTTATCTTGGCTGTCATCTCTTTAAGGAGTCCATTTAAATGCTCACAAATACCATTTGCCTGAAGGTGATAAGCAGATATAAATGTATGCTTTATGCCTAACAGAAGAGTGATTAGTTCAAACATCTAATTTACAAAATGCGGCCCATTTTCATCCCATCTAGGAAACACCTTACGCATGAGAAATTTGGCAGCACATGTGACATCGGAGTGCGTGCATGGACCTTCATCAATCCATCGGGAAAAGGCCACACTACTACTAACATAAATCTGTAGCCACTGTATGTGTGCAACATATCCACATAATCTATATGCAGATGCTGAAAAGGACCGTTGGGGTGGGGTATTGCTCCTCTCACTGGTATGCCCTGCTGTACATTTCTGACAGACAATGCAGTTCACAATAAACATTGCAACATGTACTAATACATTTGTCGAAAACCAGTCTTCTGCGATCATGGCAGCAAGATTCTCTCTGGTGGTATGCGTAGGATAGTGAAGCTGATCCAGCGCAACTCTCAATAGTGCTAGAGGCATAACTGGCTTTCCAGTACGATCTTGTCTCCATATAGCCACAATGGGGGATAAAGAACACCCCTGTCTTTTCTTTAAATCCTGTTTTCCTTGCAGAGCTCGACCTGGCAGCTAAATTAACTGTACAATGGATAACCTATTAAAGCCTTCCTTCATCATCATACATTGTTCTGACATTTGCTTAACACTTTCTACTTCAAAATTAGAAATATTTGGAAAATATGCTGCGCTTTTTGCTTAAATGTCTGCGGCTTCGTTACTGCAAGAAATCATGTCTGCCCTCTTAGTTTTGGCTGCACACCTCACCAAAGAGATAGCAAATGGGAGCTTTAGTACCTTAATAAGCTTGTCCAATCGTGGTGCATGTTGCACTGGTGTGCAGTTAGCACGGAGAAAGCCCCTCCTTTTCTAGCATGACAACCCTGCATGTACGGTTGACATCACATAGACGGAGTCAGAGTACACTGTCACTTCCTAATCCTCATATCTCTGAAGTGCAGCAATAAGCACCAAAAATACTGCAAGCCTGTGCTGAGCAATCTGAAGGCAATCTTTCACTTGTCACTACTTCAAATTCACCCTCATGTTTTAACTTTATTACTGCCAATCCCGTATGTCTTTTTCCTGTCATTTGATCAATTTTCAAAGACCCATCGATTAATAGAATTTCCCCCCTTCTAGAGCGTTTTCTTTAACGTGGGGAATATTTTAATAAAACTCAGTATAATTTGCGCAATCTTGTACATATTCCTCCTTCTCTTTTGGTACTGCTATGAATGTCATTGGATGCACTACTCTACATCTAACAATTTTGATTGCTGAGTTTGAAATGATCACCTCATATCCTGATGCTCTTTGTGTAGTCAATGTGCTTTCAAATTTCCCCAAAAGGGCAAACAAAGAATGCTTGACATATAACATCATTGAGCACCCCACTGTAATACTTGAAGCTATTTCAATTACAAAAGCAGCAGCAGCTAATGCTTGTTTGCAGGGGTAATGCCCTCTCAATAGTGGGTCTAGAAACCCACTGTAATAAACTAATGGTTTATGTTCATGTCCTAATGTTGTCTTCTGCGTAAGGACTGCTGTCATTACCACTCCATTTGAATGCGAGAATCAATAAAACTCCTTGTTATAATCTGGAATACCTTCCAAAGGTGCTGTACAAGTCACCCTTTGTAGTTCTTCACATCCTTCTGTCATTTTGTCTGTCCATGTTATGTCGTCTTTGCATAACTGTGCTTCCTTAAGTCCTTGTAAAAGTTGTCTAATATATGTACTGTAATCAAAATCCCAGGCCCTACAATATTTACATAGGCCTACAAATTGCTGCATTTCCCTCACTGTCTCAGGTCTTAGAGTTTTCATAAATGCTTTTGCTCTCTCAGGTGTTACTTTTCTCCCTTGGTGAGGGATTAACTATCCTATGTACAGGGCCTCTTCAGGCAATACTGTCATTTTCTCTCTATCCACTTTGTATCCTTTTCCTGCCAATACTGTCATTAACTTGACTGAGTCTTCTCTGCATTTTTCTTCTGTCTCACTACACACTAGTATGTCATCTACGTACTGAATTATCATGCTCTCAAGTTGTATGTTGCCTAGGTCCATCTGAAGGACCCTATTAAAGATCGATGGGGACTTACAGTACCCCTGTGGTAATCTTGTATGTTTCTACTGCTGATTTCTATATGAAAAGGAGGACAAATCTTGGGAGTTTGGATGAAGGGGAATTGAAAAGGAATCCTTTTTTAATCTTTAGCTGTAGCTGGGTTTTAGGGGGTGTAAATCCCGAATAAATCTCCACGATGCCCCCCCGTTGATTTCTTTACTGGGTACAGAGCCGTGTTACATATGGAGTCTGATGGTACTAGTATTCCCTGCTGTACTAAAGCGAAAATTATTTCAAATATACTTTCATCTGCTTATCTGGACATGGGGTACTGTTTTTCTCGTGGTAAAGTTACTCCTGGCATAAGCTTAATTTGACTGCTCCTGTTACACTCAATAGACCCACGTCATATGGACTATTGGTCCATAAGATGCTTGGTAATTTTTCTAAATCTTCCTGGAAAAATGACGGTTTCTTTCTTACCAATGCCATTCTCTGTGTTATTTCCCTATTCTCAACTTTTATGCAATATGTAAGACTTATGAAACATACTAATTCATCATCTGAATTCTCATCTCTGAACAACTACTTGTCCGTCAATTCTGTTGGTCTATATCCTTCATTAGGAGCTATTACTGTACTCTGTGCTCTTCCTTCATCATCCGTCCCACGAATAACCACCCTTTCCTCTTTTACCACTGCTGCCTCTAGTTCTTTGGGAATAACCTGTCCTTCCTCGTCATCCATAGGTATTTCTGGTCTGAACAAAAATTCGTCAGGTATCCTCAGTAATTTACCTATCAATCTAGGAAGTCATGTCAACAAAATATTTACTCCATACAATAATACTTCTGGATCTAAAGAAACTCCTTGCAAGGCTTTTTGGTTTGTAAATGCCAATATAAATTCTCTTACATTCATGTAATGTACAACTGGAGTGGAACATATCATCCCCTTCATGCTGATTAAGCATCTACTTCTTCTCGGGTGAGTCTTCTCTCTCTCAATCTGATACATTTTCCATAGCTCTAAAATAGCTAACCTTTTTGTAACTTCTTCCCTGTGTACACAGCATGTAAGTATGTTGTCATGTGTTGCAGTACTGTTCTTGTTAGGGAAGCCTCTTGAGGCCAAGGCATGAACATTTTGTCAGCCGTGCCTGTTACCCATTCAACATGATATTTCCTAATCTTAGGTGTGTACCTCAGTAATGTTTTGCACAAGTGTAGAAAAAGAGTGTCCTCCATGATGACAAGTCGTTTTTCACAGTCAATACTTACCGGGCCTTTTATTCTGCTATTACATTATTTAATTATATCACAACAATCAATTCGGGCAAGCACCATCAATCACTGGCCATTTCCCAAAAATTATTCTTAAAACAAATTTGCAAGCCTATACAATAATATTCTCTTTGGTCCTTTGTTACAGTTCTATCGATCTTCACTGTCCTGCTGTTTTATTATTGGCAATTTAAGAATCTTATTCTCAACTGTTACCCTTCAATGATTGTCATCAATTGCTTGTATTTAGGGTCTGATAACCAGCCAAATTATTTCTGTCGTTCTATGTTTCTAGTTAAACAAATTAACTTGTTACACTGATATATTTATAACACCAAACAAAGGTGCACAACAATTCAACAATTTCATAGATCGTTTAATTACTGTTTCTAGTAAAAGTATCTCGTCTCCATTTTACCCCATTTTGGAGTGTGAAACGCATCCTTCATATCGGCCTTGCCTCAGGAATCCCTTAAAAATACCCCAACTTATAGTGTGATGCGTTCTCTTCTATCTCCTTAAGAAAAGGTATTGAGGCAATCTCTTCTTAAATCAATCCTGTATATATATTTACACATGCAATACAATACCTCCCCTTTTATTTGCCACTTTCGATGCTCTACTTACGTCCGTGCCTCAGTTTGAGCCCTTTGGTATCGACTCTTCCCCAATCAACCACTTCGCCTTCAGTCCGCGTGGTGCTGTGGGGACCGGACAGGAAGTTTTTCAAAGATGCACCTGCCGACCGTCTCGGTTTACATGTGTGATTTCTGCGCTCTCGACAGGAAACCCTGTGATCTTCTGGCTAATGGTGGAAGATGTCAAGAATCCAAGAGTCCGGATCTGAACCATCTGAACCGCTATCAAAATGTGCAGGAGCACCTGGAGCATTCCAAGGGCCGAATGGGATTACCAAATAAATGATCTCAGGCCCAAGTAACCAGACAGACTCAAAGAATATGGCAAAATAGCTTTATCAGTTTAATACAGTAGGGAAACCTGGCGAACAAACAGATTTTAGCTCACACCCTCACAACTCATTTCAGTTACGCAAAAGGTTTTATACCTTGATGTACTTCAGCTATGACATCATCCTAGGCGGAAACAGTAAAAACCTACTGGGTGGAGGGATTGGTTAAGGGAACATATATACCTATAGTTTATATAAGTGTTAGTATTATCATTGGCTGCCCTTTATCTGGTAAGCACGCCTTGAACAACCTCTAACTACGCAAAATACTGATAATAGAATAACAAAAGCAGCAGAAAGGCTTCCGCAACAATGTATAGTCCACCATTACATAGGCCCTCATGATTGGTTGGCACTCTCTTCCAACCTTGGACATTCGGCTCATTAGCAGCACATAAGTAACGAAACCCAGGAGCAAGGGAACAACGTCAAATGCCTTTCTTAGCTAATTAGCCTACCATCTCTCATCAGTTAGGCTCTAAGACAAGACTTTTTCTCTGTAGTTAACCTTGCTGAGTGGTCTTTTCCTCAGAAATGTAAAGGGAGTGTAGGTATGAATACGCCTTGTCACCTGGTCTTGTACCACGTGTGAGGAGACAATGATTATGTCCATTCTATCCTTTTATTTAGTGCTATTTGATTCAATTATATTGGGTGCTATTACTCTGCTCAGCCTCTAGAGACTTGGTTGCTCCATCCTGAATGTGTTTTCTGCACATTTGATTGGTCAATACTTGGCACACGCAACTGTTCACTCCTTTACTTAATCTAAGAGAAAGATGTCATACGTACATGGCTTATCCTCTTCGACTCCTTTTGTGCCTTGCAGTTGCTTCTTGCTGCGGCATCCGTGATTCTGAGCCAAGCAAATGTTCTTTGTTCTTGTACAAATCTGTATTCTAGCGCCTGTCAGCTCTGCAGCCTTGGTTTGCCTTCTCAAGGCTTCTCGCTTACTATTGTATGATGCCGACGTCCATTTTCTCAATATGGCTGCTTTACTCGTGTTATATTTCCTGCTGTGTTTCCTTGGCTACAGCCATCTTTCGTTCTGCTTCATTGTTGTAGGAGGTGGCGAAATTCACGAAACACTCCGACAGACACAGAAACGTTGTGGTAGTGTTCCTTGTGTTCCTTAGCTTCCTGAGTCTCCTGGAACTTTGCTAAAAGCATAGGATTGATCGGCCTCCCCTTTTTAATAATCTTTTGATCGCACATGCTGTAGGTTTGTAGCTAACATCTTGGCCATTTGGCATTAACAACTAGGGATGGCGTGGAAAACCAGCGGATCACTTCCTTAAGAGGTGCTTTAAAACCACCTTAAGAGGAGGTTTGCTCAGACTGTGGGAACTCTAATTAGCTGGCTAATAGGGGAGAACACGCAAAATCAAATTATGCCCATCAAAAATCAAGTCCCTTTGTGCGGCAGAAACATTAAACCGCCTGGAACTAAAATGCCTCCAACAAAGATGATACCTCTAACTTCACAGTTCTGCTAACCAAAGGTGAGATTTAAGGATCCTTTGCTTTAATATCCATTAGCCATCCATGCTCTGCTGGCTCTGAATTATTCCATTGCTGTACTGTACGTTTCACGCAGCATTAATCCAAATTGCTTCCCCACTGTCTTCACTGCCATTTGCCTCTCCTGGCTCTCTCTTCCATCCCACTAACAAGCCAGAAAACCAACTGAAATGCCTGGTAAAGCACAAAGCCGCTCCAAGTCTCTGTCAAGCCGTAATCGTAATAAAAAACCCTACGCCCTTCTCTCTGAAAAACCTTCTGCAGTGAGCAGACATGCTAGTGAAGGTGAGAAAGGGAGGGTCACGGTTATTGTGGGGCCTCCAGACAACTGTAAAGGTACTATGGAGGCATACTTCCCAGCTAGAAAGGCTGTTTTGCCAGGTACACTGATAACAGTGGCAGAGGTTCTGAGTCTGCCAAAAACAGGAATACGAGCAGTTCTTTACACAACGTTGACAATGACTCACTTTTAAGAAATGTGCTACACTTTACAGGGCAGTTATTTTCCTGAAACCAGCCCGGCGATACCATCAATGGTATTGCCTGTGGAGGGGATGCATGGGGAAGGAAACCTAGCACCTGTCATGCAACAGGTAGACGGTGGGAATGGTACCTCCCCTAGCCCCTACCAATTTCCCTAGCCTGCCAAATAACCAACAGTTGTCTGCAAGTCCCAACCTGCTATATGAATCAGGAAATGACCACTCTGCATCAGTCCTTAAGACATCTATAGCACACATGAGACTTCCGGTACCTCGCAGAGTAATGGAGTACTGCAATTTGCGGTGAAAATTCTTCTGGAATTGTGTGGAACAATTCATGAGGACCTAAAAAAGCAAGGGGTCGCAATCATTCAACTGCATGAGCTAATGACCACACAAAAACATGCTGCTGCTCAGCGACCTTCACAGACCCTTTGCTAATTGATATGATATGGCATTTATAACGCGCCTATACGCAAGTGTTTCAGGAAACATACCAGCGTCTGTGAAACCTCCCGAATTACCATCTCTACAAACCTCTGATGAGGTACAGATTGTCAACGCGGATCCACCAAATGATAACATCACAGAAACAAATTCTTCTCTATATTACCCCTCCAGGAAACAAATGAGACTAGCCAAAAGACTTAAGGCAAAGGTCATCAAGCAGTCAAAAAAAGGTCCACCTCAAACAGCATCAGCGGGCGAACAACCACTTAATTCTACCATTAGACAGGAAACAAACATAACGTCTAAGAAAGAGAAGAAAAGAGCTGCTCGCCGAAAAAGGAGGTCTGCTCAGACTGTGGGAACTCTAACTAGCTGGCTAATAGGGGAGGACACACAAAATCAAATTATGTCCACCGAAAAGCAAGTCCCTTTGTGCGGCAGAAACATGAAACCGTCTGGAACTAAAAATGCCTCCAACAAAGATATACCTCTAATTTCATGGTTCTCACTGAAGCTGAGTGTCAACCTAGCCCCAGACACGAGAAACCAGTGGTCTTGGACCCAAAGAAACTCACGATGACACAGGACTGCTTGGCAAAGGGATCTTGCCACCTGAATTGTACCGCTCTCATGAGTATGTTCAATAAGGTTTCATCCCTGAGGATCTTGAACTCAGGAGACTTTGAATTCATTGAACCTCCTCGTTCCCAATCAGGTAAGGTAACACAGATCCATTGTTGCCTCCCGGAGACAGACTCACTGATCCAACAGTATCAGGCCTCGCTTGTCCGTCTGGGATTTATCTTGGACGTAATCACAACGAAGGAGGAAAATATTCCATGCTGCACCCAATGCAAACATTTTCATGCTGTCAATAGCTCACCCGATTTAAAAAACAAGGGCAAAATGGGAGAAAAATGTGACGATGCTCAGGGGTGGGAATGGCTCCTCCGGATGATACTCCATAAGAGAAATATTTAGTGAAATTATAATGTCCTAAATTGGAACACAAGGGGTTTTAACCATTAGCTTCTCCTGGGTGTCTCACGTGACTTGCTTACAGCATGTACAATATGTGTCCTGCTGGAGACTTTGGTAACTTTTAATATTGATGTTGATGGTTATGTAATGTTTCAAACAATGGCTAACAAGGGGAGTGCTGGTTGTCTGGCAGGTGGTTTATTGATCGGTCTGGGAAATAACCTCAATCCTGATCTGATCTATGCAGGCCCCCCTGGTGGTAACATCTTGGCTGTGGAAGTGTTCTTTAACAATGAGAATGGGGGAAAGCTGGGTATGCTGATTGTAAATATCTATGGCCCACCAGGTACAAACACTTAAGAAACCGTTTTTGACAATTTAGATCATATTTTACTATTTTGGGGTGACTCTGTCACCACTAATCCTGTTATCCTCTTTTGGGACTGGCATGTGAGATGTGTTGACAAGGAGGGGAGTGGGGTATACTAAAATGTTGCTGAACACTGTAATATGTGAACCACATATCCAACACCAGAGGTACGTAGTGGCTGGGCTATCTTAAGAAATGGTCTATGACTATATTAAATGGTCGGACTACAGGGGATTGCCCTCGTAATCCCATTTGGGCTGTAGGTGTAAAAAAGGCCACTTTGGATTATCTTTGCAGGTAACCAATGTTTGCTGGAATGGGTTGTTGCACTGAAAATAGCTCCTAATAAATACAGTGATCATGCTACACTCTCCTTGGTTCATAAGACAGATGGTGGTTATACAGAGACTTAGATGTGTGGGGATGTGATGCCCAACCACGCAGGAAATGGAGTCAGTTGGAACCAAAGTAAATTGCAAAACTGACCCCTACTGTTTTCCCTCAGGGGCATTTTGACTGGAGAAGACTCCAGGATAAGGATGCTAAAGCCATCGAAGACTGGCTGCACCAACTGGCACATTCCATCGGTGCCAGCCAGTACAGACCAACACTAGCAAGTAAAACCAGGTTGGGAAAACCGTTTGACCTAAAGATCGAGGACAGTAAACGTAAGATGCGAAAGGCAATTCGAGCACTAAGGGCAGCAGCAACAATTAGGATCTCTCTTCCGGGCCCAATGTGCAATCAAAATGATAAGAAGGGAATACCGCACCTGGCTGAAACACCATCACTTATCTGTTCGGAGTATTAACCACCTGTGACAGTGGCAAAATATAGAAGATTCTAGCAAAACTAATTAGGATCTTAAATCCCGGTTCCATGTCTTTACAACAACACCCTAAATAACGACATACTTTTGAAACAACACCTGAATAATGAAAAACAATTCTTTTTTAAATTTGCCCCGCCCCAAGGCCCCTGTTTGGACTGTCTTTTTACCCTCCCCCCAACGACCCCATCCCTTTTGATCCCTTACCCCACCCATCTGATACTTTTACTTTAAAATTCAACTTTTTGTCATTATTTTGGTGTTGTTTAAAAAGTGTGTCGTTATTTATTTTTTCGTCATAAACACTGGATATCTTAAATCCCATATCTGGAGCAGTATGAAAGGGTTATACAACCTCTACATTTTTCAGCCCTGAGATTTATGCTTGGCCTGTTGTTAGAGAGGGCATACTTCCCAGCTAAAACAGGGGCCCTGGCCATTGCCGTTAAGCCGTAAAATGCTGGCAAAAGAAATTATAAATCCTTAAACCTCTAATGCACCTCGTCCCAATGGCTTAGCAAATGTTGTGTTAAAAAAGGATCCTGAGAACTGATCACAGACACAGTTCAGCCTATTTTCACAAGTATGTAGAGAATACAAGATACCGTCATCATGGCAGCAGTCCGTTCTTATACCAGTCCACAAAAAAGGGGACCAAGTTAATCCTAACAACTACAGACTGCTGTCCATGCTGGATCTTTGCACCTCTAGTTCTGAAAGAGCTACAGAGCTGGGCATCAGCTAACAACATACTTAATAATTTTGCTCAGACGGTTTCGTCCTGGCTCCGGCACCCCTCATAACATCAGAGCCCTGGACTACTTGATACAGACTACCCGTAACAGGGCAGATAACACACTACATATAGCATTTGTGGACTTCCAAAGTGCTTTTGATCAGGTGAACAGTGACACACTCTGGGCCAAGCTTAGGAAGTTGGAATTTCCAGATTGGTTAGTGCATATCGTGATTCTTCTACACAGCGATAATAGCACTACAGTTATACTGGACAACGAGAGAAGGGTCACCACACCCATCTACATCAATATGGGAGTAAAACAGGGGTGTGTAGTGACACCATTATTGTTTAATCTATATTTAGTCAACCTTCTCACCCGACTGCTTGGCAAAGCAAATTGCCCTCCAAAAATAGGTGACATGCCAATGGTGGGTATCCTGTAGGCGGACGACCTGCTCCTGTTCGATCAGACCTATACTGGCATAAAGAACCTGCTAAATGAACTTGAAGTCTATGCGCAACAACAAGGACTGACCATAAACCTAGTGAAGATCAGCATAATGCTGGTCTCTAGAAAAAAGGTTAATAGGACTAGGATGGATACCTCGTTTGGAACCATCGACTATGTATACTCCTACTCCTATTTGGGCCTCAAGACTAACGGTGTTGCTGACTACATCCATGTCATCCACAACAAAAGCCGCAGAGCTAAACAACTGATTCTCCAAGCCTGCAATTTAGCAAAAAGCTGTGCCGGATACAGCATTACTGGTATCATCATGCTTTATAGACAGTGTTTTGTGCCTGCTATGCTATACGGCCTTGAGGCTCTTGCTATGGAAGATTTTTCCTGGTTAAACAGATTTGAGGGATCATTTTGGTGCTCAGTTCTGGGTTTGGGCCCTTCACGCTCAGTGGAATACCTGTGCCTGGAATTGGGGCTAAACTCCCTCCTGGGAATGGCACTTTGTGCCAGAGGCTGTTTTTACCTCAAATCTAGAGCTGGCCCCATATGCAAACTATTATCAGCCCCGGGTAAAGGTGATGACACGGAAGCCGTATTTGTGGGTTCCAATTTTAAGGCACTGAATGACACTCTCTTTGCGGATATAAATTGAATCCCGGATTTCAGTAGATAGACATTCCCTACGTTCACTTGAAAAGGTCCTACGAGAGGACATTTAATAAGTGGGCCTGGTGTAACAACTATACCCATCTCTCGAAGTTGAAGGGATATGATGCTGTATCTCATGTGGTCCACCGTTATAGGAAGACACAGCCATATCTGTTATTGTGTCCGGATCCTGCAGTTAGACAGTTCTTATTGAAACTTCATGTAAATCAACTTCCTGTGCTATGTGTACTGGGACCACAGATGGGCCTGGCTGTGGAGAAGCGACACTGCCGCATCTGTGGGCTGACGGGTAAAACTGAAACTGCTAGGCACGTATTAACCCAGTGTGTGAAAATGGGCCCTCTATCTATGTGCAATCTTGGCAGTCATGTTCACAGGTACTAGACAATTCAGTTGGAATCATTTTGGGAATACTGTTTAAATGAGGATACCATACCAGCACAAATAGCCCTATATAGAGTCTGCTCCCAGGTGAAAAACCTACTCCTATTGTCACAACCATCCGTCTAAGGTACTATCTTTGAAAAGGTTCAGTAACGGATCGCTAAGCACTTATTAAAAACCTCTGTGCTGGATCGACAAGACAGTTGGCAGAGTAGCCTGAGACACTCTCGATTTAAACTAGACAGAATCACACTCGGGGAATGGTAACACAGAGCTTAAGAAGGTCCTGTCCTAAATGAACCAAACTAATGAGTTTTACATGTTTGATTTTCAGATGTCATGATTCATTGTATCTGAAGAGTATTATACTCAATTTATTTAATCTAATCCTGCCACCTAACTGGATATATTATTATTTGTTGTTTTCCTTTTGCTGTGTTGTTTTGTTTTGTTGTTATTCAAACAAATGTAATATTGTGCTGTTTATGCTTATGCTATGTTATGTATAGTTATATTGTCTTATTTTATATTTTGTGTAAACAACTATAACTAAATCACAATAAAAGATATTAGTTTTTCCTACTTTAGCAAGCTTCTACATTGTCTTATCTGCCTTGCGTTTTTACATATATATATATATATATACATCTCTACTGCATGTATATGGTTTTCTTCACATTCGCATATATGTTTACTTTGTCACTTTAGTCACATCTTCAGCCTCTAGATATCCATACATCAGGTTTAGTTTGCCCATGTATCTTCTCTTCTTATGACATCACTTCACACCTGTCATAGTACTTCTATGTCCAGTGGTGTCTGTAGACTCATGTCTACTGCATCAGTTCAGGGATACATTCGGTAAGGTTGTCTTAGTGCATAATGTCTCTCATACCTTCAATGTGGTATTGGAATGATACCAGGTGTCATGCAAAGTGCTTTCTTGCTGTACTTCTAGTATAACAGGGGTGAGGCTGTGCGCTCTATAAATGACATGTACGTCTGCTTCTTTACAATGGTGTATAGCAGCCCTACATGGAGGGTGATGTATATCAGCCTTAGAGAGAGGGTGGTGTATGGAAGCCCTAGAGGGAGGATGGTGTATGGCAACCCTAGAGGCATGATGGTGTATAGAACCCTAGAGGGAGGATAGTGTATAGAATCCCTAGGGCGAGGATTATCAACCCTAGAGGGAGGATGGTGTATAGCAACCCTAGAGGGATGATGGTGTATAGAACCCTAGAGGGAGGATGGTGTATGCAGCCCTAGAGGGAGCATTGTGTATAGAAGCCCTAGGGCGAGGATTATCAACCCTAGAGGGAGGATGGTGTATAGCAACCCTATGGGGAGGATGGTGTATAGCAGCCCTGGACAGAGGATGGTTTATGGCAACCCTAGAGGGTGGATGGTGTATTGCAGCCATAGAGGGAGGATTGTGTATTGCAGCCCTAGAGAAAGAATCTTGTATAGCAGCCCTATAGGGTGGATGCTGTATAACACCCCCATATGGAAGATGGTGTATATCAGCCCTACACAGAGGATGGCGTTTAGTAGCCTTGGAGGGAGGATGGCATATGGCAATCCTGGAGGGAGGATGGCATATGACAACCCTAGAGGGAGAATGGCAAATGGCAACCCTAGAGGGAAGATGGCATATGACAACCCCAGAGGGAGGATGGTGTATATCAGCCGCAGAGGGAGGATGGTGTATAAACACCATAGAGGCAGGATGGTGTACAGCAACCCTAGAGGGAGGATGGTGTACAGTAACCATAGAGGGAGGATGGTGTACAGGAAACCTAGGGATAGGATGGTGTATAGCAGCCATAGAGGGAAGATGGTGTACAGCAGCCCTACAGGGAGGATGGTCTATAGGTGCAATGGAGGGAGGATGGTATACGGCAACCCTAGAGGCAGGATGGTAAATAGCAGCCCTAGAGGGAGGAGTGTGTATAACAGCCCTGGAGGGATGATGGCATATGGCAACCCTAGAGGTTGACCGTGTATGGCAACGCTAGAGGGCGGATAGCAACCCAATAGGGAGGATGGCAACCCTAGAGGGAGGATGGTATATAGCAGACCTGAAGGGAGGTTAGCATATAGCAAACCTGGAGGGAGGATGGCATATGGCATCCCCAGAGGGAGGATGGCATATGGCAACCCTAGAGGGAGGAATAGTGTATGGCAACCTTAGATGGGAGATGGTGTACGGCAACCCCAGAGGGAGGATGGTGTATGGCAGCCTTAGGGGCTGGGTGGCGTGCAGCAGCCTAGTTGGAGGATGGTGTATAGCAGCCATAGAGGGAGGGTGGTGTATAGCAGCCTTGGAGGGAGGATGGTTTGTGGCAATCCTAGAGGGAGGATGGTGCATACCAGTCCTAGAGGGAGGATCATGTATGGCAACCCTAGAGGGAGGATGGCACCCTTAGATGGAGGATGGTGTATGGCAACCCTAGAGGGAGGATTGTGGATTGCAGCCCTACAGGGAGGATGATGTACAGCAGCCTTAGAGGGTGACCATGTATGGTAACCCTAGAGTGAGGATGGCAACCCTAGAGGAAGGATGGTGTATAGCAACCCAAGAGGGTGTGTGGCAACCCTAGAGGGAGGATGGTATATAGCAGCCCTGAAGGGAGGTTAGCATATAGCAAACCTGGAGGGAGGATGGCATATGGCAACCCCAGAGGGAGGATGGCATATGGCAACCCTAGAGGGAGGAATGGTGTACGGCAACCCTAGAGGGTGGATGGTGTATGGCAGCCCTAGAGGGAGGATGGTGTATTGCAGTCCTAGAGAAAGGATTGTGTTTAGCAGCCCTAGAGGGTGGATGGTGTATAGCACCCTTAGAGTGAGGATGGCATATGGCAACAGTGGTGGGAGGATGGCATACGGCAACCCTGGAAGGAGGATGGCAAACGGCAACCCTAGAGGGAGGATGGCGTATGACAACCCCAGAGGGTGGATGGTGCATAAAAGCCATAGAGGGAGGATGGTGCACAGCAACCCTAGAGGGAGGATGATGTACAGTAACCCTAGTTGGAGGATGGTGTACAGGAAACCTAGTTTGAGGATGGTGTATAGCAGCCATAGAGGGAAGATGGTGTATAGCAGCCCTACAGGGAGGATGGTGTATAGTAGCCCTGGAGGGAGGGTGGTATATGGCAACCCTACAGGCAGGATGGTAAATAGCAACCCTAGAGGGAGGAGTGGGTATAACATCCCTGGAGGGAGGATGGTATATGGCAACCCTAGAGGGAGGATGGTGTACAGTGACCCTAGAGGGAGGATGGTGTACAGTGACCCTAGAGGGAGGATTCTGTACAGAAATCCTAGAGGGAGGATGGTGTATAGCAGCCATAGAGGGAAGATGGTGTAGAGTAAGCCTAGAGGGGGGATTAGCAACCCTCCAGGGGAGATGGTGTGTAGCAGTCCTAATTGGAGATGGTGTATAGTAGTCCTGGGGGGAGGGTTGTAAACGGCAACCCTAGAGGCGGGACGGTAAATTGAAACCCTAGATGGAGGAGTGTGTATAACATCCCTGGAGGGAGAATGGGACATGGCAACCGTAGAGGGAGGATGGTGTATAGCAGTCCTAGAAGGGGGATGGTGCATAGCAGCCCTCGAGGGAGGATTAGCAACCCTAGAGGGAGGATGGTGTATAGCAGCCCTAGAGGGAGGTTGGTTTATAGCAACGCTGGAGGTAGGATGGTTTATGGCAACCCTAGAGAGGATGGTGTACAGCAGCCCTAGAGGGAGGATGATGTATAACAGCCTTAGAGGGAAGAGGGTGTATAGCAACCCCAGGGGGAGGATTTTCAACCCCCAGGGAGGATGATGTATAGCAACCTTAGAGGGAGCATGGTGTAAGGCAAGCTTAGAGGGAGGATAGTGTATAACAGCCCGGAGGGAGGGTGGTATATGGTAAAACTGGATGAAGAGAGGTATATTAGAACCCTAGAACAAGGATCAGAGTAATGCAGCCCTAGAGGGAAGATGGTGTATAGCAGCCCTGCAGGGTGTATGGTATATGGCAACCCCAAAGGCAGGATGGTGTATAGCAACCTAAGGGAGGATGGTGCATAGCAGCCCTAAAGGGAGGATGGTATATGGAAACCCTAGAGGCAGGATGGTGTATAGCAGCCTTCTATGGAGGATGATGTATATCAGCCCTACAGGGATGATTAGCAACCATAGAGGGAGGATGGTGTATAGCAGCCTGGTAGGGAGGATGCTTTATGGCAACTGTAGAGGGAGGATGATGTATAGCAGCCCTGGAGGGAGGATGGTGTTTAGTAGCCTTAGAGGGAGGATTGTGTATAACAACCCTAGAGACACGATTAGCAACCCTAGAGAGAGGATGATGTTTAGCAGTCCTGGAGGGAGGATGGTGTAGAGCAACCCTAGAGGGAGGATGATGTAGACCAGACCTAGATGGAAGATGGTGCATAATAGCCCCGGAGGGAGGATGGTATACGGCAACCCTAGAGGCAGGAAGGTAAATAGCAACCCTAGAGTGAGGATGGTGTATAGCAGCCCCGGAGAGAGGATGATGTATATCAGCCCTAGAGGGAGGGTGGTATATGACAACCCTAGAGGGAGGGTGGTGTAAAGCAGCCCTCTAGGAAGGATGGTGTGTAGCAACCTAATAGGGAGGATGGTGTAAGGCAACCTCAGAGCGAGGATGGTGTATTGCAGCCCTAGAGGAAGGGTGGTGTACAGTGACCCTAGAGGAAGGATTCTGTACAGAAATCCTAGAGGGAGGATGGTGTATAGCAGCCATAGAGGGAAGATGGTGTAGAGTAAGCCTAGAGGGGGGATTAGCAACCCTCCAGGGGAGATGGTGTGTAGCAGTCCTACATGGAGGATGGTGTATAGTAGTCCTGGGGGGAGGGTTGTAAACGGCAACCCTAGAGGCGGGACGGTAAATTGAAACCCTAGATGGAGGAGTGTGTATAACATCCCTGGAGGGAGGATGGGACATGGCAACCCTAGAGGGAGGATGGTGTATAGCAGTCCTAGAAGGGGGATGGTGCATAGCAGCCCTCGAGGGAGGATTAGCAACCCTAGAGGGAGGATGGTGTATAGCAGCCCTAGAGGGAGGTTGGTGTATAGCAACGCTGGAGGTAGGATGGTTTATGGACACCCTAGAGAGGATGGTGTACAGCAGCCCTAGAGGGAGGATGATGTATAACAGCCTTAGAGGGAAGAGGGTGTATAGCAACCCTAGGGGGAGGATTAGCAACCCCCAGGGAGGATGATGTATAGCAACCTTAGAGGGAGCATGGTGTAAGGTAACCTTAGAGGGAGGATAGTGTATAACAGCCCTGGAGGGAGGGTGGTATATGGTACAACTGGATGCAGGATGGTATACTACAACCCTAGACGGAGGATCAGTGTAATGCAGCCCTAGAAGGAAGATGGTGTATGATGGTGTATAGCAGCCCTGCAGGGTGTATGGTGTATGGCAACCCCAAAGGCAGGATGGTGCAGAGCAGCCCCAGAGGGAGGATGGTATATGGAAACCCTAGAGGCAGGATGGTGTATAGCAGCCCTCTATGGAGGATGATGTATATCTGCCCTACAGGGATGATTAGCAACCCTAGAGGGAGGATAGTGTATAGCAGCCTGGTAGGGAGAATGCTTTATGGCCACTGTAGAGGGAGGATGATGTATAGCAGCCCTGGAGGGAGGATAGTGTATAGTAGCCTTAGAGGGAGGATTGTGTATAACAACCCTAGAGACATGATTAGCAACCCTAGAGAGAGGATGATGTTTAGCAGCCCTGGAGGGAGGATGGTGTATAGCAACCCTAGAGGGAGGATGGTATAGACCAGACCTAGATGGAAGATGGTGCATAATAGTCCCGGAGGGAGAATGGTATACGGCAACCCTAGAGGCAGGATGGTAAATAGCAACCCTAGAGTGAGGATGGTGTATAGCAGCCCCGGAGAGAGGATGGTGTATATCAGCCCTAGAGGGAGGGTGGTATATGACAACCCTAGAGGGAGGGTGGTGTAAAGCAGCCCTCTAGGAAGGATGGTGTGTAGCAACCTAATAGGGAGGATGGTGTAAGGCAACCTCAGACGGAGGATGGCAACCCTAGAGGGAGGATGGTCTATGGCAGCCCTAGAGTGAGGATAGGGTAGAATAGACCTAGAGGGAGGATGGTGTATAGCATCCCTGGAGGTAGGATGGTATATGGCACCCGTGGATGCAGGATGTTACATAACAACCCTAGAGGGAGGATGGTGTATTGCAGCCCTGCAGGGAGGATGGGATATGGCAACCCTAAAGGCAGGATGGTGTATAGCATCCCTAGAGGGAGGATGGTAAATGGAAACTCTAGAGTCAGAATGGTTTATTGCAACCCTCTAGGGTGGATGGTGTATATCAGCCCTAGAGAGAGGATGGTGTGTAGCAGCCCTCTATGGAGGATGAAGTATAGCAGCCCTATGGGGAGGATTAGCAACCATGGAGGGAGGATGGTGTATAGCAGTCCTGGAGGGAGGATGGTGTGTAGCAGCCCTAGAGGGAGAATTGTGTATAACAACCCTAGAGGCACGATTAGCAACCCTAGTGGGAGGATGATATATAGTAGCCCTGGAGGGAGGGTGGTGTATAGCAGCCCTAGAGGGACGATGGCGTATAACTGCCCTAGAGGCTTAATTAGCAACCCTAGAGGGAGGATGGTGTAGAGCAGACCTAGATGGAAGATGGTGTATAACAGCCCTAGAGGCACGATTAGCAACCCTGGAGGGAGGATGGTGTATAGTATCCCTGTAGGGAGGATGACATATGGCAATCCTATAGGGGGCATGGGGGATGGCGTATGACAGACCTAGATCCATGGTCATGTATAGATGGCATATGGCAATGCTAGAGGGGGCATGGGGGATGGCGTATGACAGACCTAGATCCATGGTGATGTATAGCAGCCCCAAAGGGTGACCATGTATGGCAGCCCTAGAGGGAGAATGACAACCCTAGAGGGAGGATGGCATACTTCAGCCCTGGAGGGAGGTTGGCATATAGCATACCTGGAGGGAGGAATGGTGTATGGCAACCCTAGATGGGAGATGTATATGGCAACCCTAGAGGGAGGATAGTGTATTGCAGCCCTAGAGAAAGGATCATGTATAGCAGCCCTAGAGGGTGGATTGTGTATAGCATCCCCAAAGGGAAGATGGTGTATGGCACTCCTACACAGAGGATGGTAAAGAGCAGCCTTGGGGGGAGGATGGCATATGGAAACCCTGGAGGGAGGATGGCTTACGGCAACCCTGGAAGAAGGATGGTAAACGGCAACCCTAGAGGGAGGATGGCTTATGACAACCCCAGAGGGAGGATGGTGTATAAAAGCCATAGAGGGAGGATGGTGTACAGCAACCCTAGAGGGAGGATGGTGTACAGCAGCCCTAAAGGGAGGCTGGTTTACAGTAGCCCTAGAGGGAGGATGGTGTACAGGAAACCTAGTTTGAGGATGGTGTATAGCAGCCATAGAGGGAAGATGGTGTATAGCAGCCCTACAGGGAGGATGATGTTTAGTAGCCCTGGAAGGAGGATGGTATATGACAACCATAGAGGCAGGATGGTAAATAGCAACCCTAGATGGAGGATTGTGTATGGCATCCATGGAGGGAGGATTGTGTATGGGAACCCTAGAGGGAGGATGGTGTATTGCAACCCTAGAGGGAGGATTCTGTACAGAAAACATAGAGGGAGGATGGTGTATAGCAGCCATAGAGGGAAGGTGGTGTAGAGTAACCCTAGAGGGGGGATTAGCAACCCTAGAGGGGAGATGGTGTGTAGCAGCTCTGGAGTGTGGATTGTATACGGCAACCCTAGTGGGAGGATGGTGTATAGCAGTAGCAGTGCTAGAAGGAGAATGGTGTATAGCAACCCTAGAGGGAGGATTAGCAACCCTAGAGGGAGGATGGTGTATAGCAGCCCTAGGAGGAGGTTGGTGTATAGCAGCGTTGGAGGTAGGATGGTTTATGGCAACCCTAGAGAGGAAGGTGTACAGCAGCCCTAGAGGTAAGATGGTGTATAGCAGCCCTCCAGGGAGCATGGTGTATTGCAACCTTAGAGGGAGTATGGTGTAAGGCAAACTTAGAGGGAGGATAGTGTATAGCAACCCTGGGGGGAGGGTGGTATATGGCAACCCTGGATGCAGGATGGTATATTACAACCTTAGACAGAGGATCAGTGTTTTACAGCCCTAGAGGGAGGATGGTGTGTAGCAGCCCTGCAGGGAGGATGGTGTATGGCAACCCTAAAGGCAGGATGGTGTATTTCAACCCTAGAGGGAGGATGGTATATTTCAACCCTAGAGGGAGGATGGTGTATATTAGCCCTAGAGGGAGGATGGTGTATATAAGCCCTAGAGGGAGGATGGTGTATAACAGCCCTCTGTGGAGGATGATATATAGCAGCCCTACAGGGAGGATTAGCAACCCTAGAGGGAGGATGGTGTATAGCAGCCCAATAGGGAGGATGCTTTATGGCAACTCTAGAGGGAGGATGATGTATAGCAGCCTTGGAGGGAAGATGGTGTATAGCAGCCCTAGAGAGAGGATGGTATATAACAGCCCCAGATGGAGGATGGTGTAGAACGAACATAGAGGGAACATGCTGTAAAATAGCCCTGGAGGGAGGATGCTATACGGCAACCCTAGAGGCAGTATGGTAAATAGCAACCCTAGAGTGAGGATGATGTCTACCAGCCCTGGAGGGAGGATGGTGTATAGCAGCCCTAGAGGCAGGGTGGTATATGATGACCCTAGAGCGAGGATGGTGAAAAGCAGCCCTCCACGAAGGATGATGTATAGCAACCTCAGAGGGAGGATGGTGTAAGTCACCCTTAGAGGGAGGATGGCAATCCTAGTGGGAGGATGGTGTATGGCAGCCCTAGAGTGAGGATAGCGTAGCACAACCCTAGAGGCAGGATGGTGTATATCATCCCTAGAGGGAGGATGGTATATGGCAACCCTGGATGCAGGATGGTACATTACAACCCTAGAGGGAGGATGGTGTATTGCAGCCCTGCAGGAAAGATGATATATGGCAACCCTAAAGGCAGGATGGTGTATAGCATCCCTAGAGGGAGGATGGTATATGGCAACCCTAGAGTCATGATGGTGTATTGCAACCCTATAGGGAGGTTGGTGTATATCAACCCTAGAGGGAGGGTGGTGTATAACAGCCCTCTATGGAGGATGAAGTATAGCAGCCATATAGAGAGGATTAGCAACCCTCCATGGGAGATGGTATGTAGCAGCCCTACATGGAGGATGGTGTATAGTAACCCTGGGGGGGGAGTTGTAAACGGCAATCCTAGAGGCGGGATGGTAAATTGAAACCCTAGATGGAGGAGTGTGTATAAGGTACATGGATGGGTGGCAACCCTAAAGGCAGGATGGTGTATAGCATCCCTAGAGGGAGGATGGTATATGGCAACCCTAGAGTCATGATGGTGTATTGCAACCCTATAGGGAGGATGGTGTACATCAGCCCTATAGGGAGGATGGTGTATAGCAGCCCTCTATGGAGGATGAAGTACAGCAGCCATATGGAGAGGATTAGTAACCATAGAGGGGGGATGGTGTATAGCAGTCCTTTAGGGAGGATATTGTATGGCAACTCTAGAGGGAGGCTGGTGCACAACAGCCCTAGAGGCACAATTAGGAACCCTAGAGGGAGGATGATCCATAGCAGCCCTGGAGGGAGGATGGTGTGTAGCAGCCCTGGAGGGAAGATTGTGTATAATAACACTAGAGGCACGATTAGCAACCCTAGTGGGAGGATGGTGTAGAGCAGGCCTAGTGGGATGATTGTGTATAGCAGTCCTGGGGGGGGCGGAGGGTTGTATAGCAGCCCTAGATGGAGGGTGGTATATGACAACCCTAGTGGGAGGATTAGCAACCCTAGAGGGAGGATGATGTATAGCAGCCCAACAGGGAGGATTAGCAACCCTAGAGGGAGGATGGTGCATAACAGCCCTAGAGGGAGGATGCTTTATGGCAACTCTAGAGGGAGGATGATGTATAGCAGCCTTGGAGGGAAGATGGTGTATAGCAGCCCTAGAGAGAGGATGGTATATAACAGCCCCAGATGGAGGATGGTGTAGAACGAACATAGAGGGAACATGCTGTAAAATAGCCCTGGAGGGAGGATGCTATACGGCAACCCTAGAGGCAGTATGGTAAATAGCAACCCTAGAGTGAGGATGATGTCTACCAGCCCTGGAGGGAGGATGGTGTATAGCAGCCCTAGAGGCAGGGTGGTATATGATGACCCTAGAGCGAGGATGGTGAAAAGCAGCCCTCCACGAAGGATGATGTATAGCAACCTCAGAGGGAGGATGGTGTAAGTCACCCTTAGAGGGAGGATGGCAATCCTAGTGGGAGGATGGTGTATGGCAGCCCTAGAGTGAGGATAGTGTAGCACAACCCTAGAGGCAGGATGGTGTATATCATCCCTAGAGGGAGGATGGTATATGGCAACCCTGGATGCAGGATGGTACATTACAACCCTAGAGGGAGGATGGTGTATTGCAGCCCTGCAGGAAAGATGATATATGGCAACCCTAAAGGCAGGATGGTGTATAGCATCCCTAGAGGGAGGATGGTATATGGCAACCCTAGAGTCATGATGGTGTATTGCAACCCTATAGGGAGGTTGGTGTATATCAACCCTAGAGGGAGGGTGGTGTATAACAGCCCTCTATGGAGGATGAAGTATAGCAGCCATATAGAGAGGATTAGCAACCCTCCATGGGAGATGGTATGTAGCAGCCCTACATGGAGGATGGTGTATAGTAACCCTGGGGGGGGGAGTTGTAAACGGCAATCCTAGAGGCGGGATGGTAAATTGAAACCCTAGATGGAGGAGTGTGTATAAGGTACATGGATGGGTGGCAACCCTAAAGGCAGGATGGTGTATAGCATCCCTAGAGGGAGGATGGTATATGGCAACCCTAGAGTCATGATGGTGTATTGCAACCCTATAGGGAGGATGGTGTACATCAGCCCTATAGGGAGGATGGTGTATAGCAGCCCTCTATGGAGGATGAAGTACAGCAGCCATATGGAGAGGATTAGTAACCATAGAGGGGGGATGGTGTATAGCAGTCCTTTAGGGAGGATATTGTATGGCAACTCTAGAGGGAGGCTGGTGCACAACAGCCCTAGAGGCACGATTAGGAACCCTAGAGGGAGGATGATCCATAGCAGCCCTGGAGGGAGGATGGTGTGTAGCAGCCCTGGAGGGAAGATTGTGTATAATAACACTAGAGGCACGATTAGCAACCCTAGTGGGAGGATGGTGTAGAGCAGGCCTAGTGGGATGATTGTGTATAGCAGTCCTGGGGGGGGCGGAGGGTTGTATAGCAGCCCTAGATGGAGGGTGGTATATGACAACCCTAGTGGGAGGATTAGCAACCCTAGAGGGAGGATGATGTATAGCAGCCCTAGAGGGAAGATGGTCTATAACAGCCCTAGATGGAGAATGGTGAATAACAGCCCTGCAGGGAGGATAGGGTATAGCAGCCCTAGAGAGAGGCTGGTATTTGACAACCCTAGAGGGAGGATAGTGTATACCAGCCCTAGAGGAAGGATGGTGTATGGCAGCCAAAGAGGGGGGAGCGGGGGGGGGGGTTAAAGCAGCCCTAGAGGGAGGATAGTGTAAAGCAGCCAAGAAGGGGGTATAGCAGCCCTAGAGTGGGATGGTATATAGCAGGCCTGGAGGGATGATTGTGTATAGCAGTCCTGGTGGGGGAGGGGGGTGTATAGCAGCCCTAGATGGAGGGTGGTATATGACAACCCTAGTGGGAGGATTAGCAACTCTAGAGGGAGGCTGGTGCACAACAGCCCTAGAGGCACGATTAGGAACCCTAGAGGGAGGATGATCCATAGCAGCCCTGGAGGGAGGATGGTGTGTAGCAGCCCTGGAGGGAAGATTGTGTATAATAACACTAGAGGCACGATTAGCAACCCTAGTGGGAGGATGGTGTAGAGCAGGCCTAGTGGGATGATTGTGTATAGCAGTCCTGGGGGGGGCGGAGGGTTGTATAGCAGCCCTAGATGGAGGGTGGTATATGACAACCCTAGTGGGAGGATTAGCAACCCTAGAGGGAGGATGATGTATAGCAGCCCTAGAGGGAAGATGGTCTATAACAGCCCTAGATGGAGAATGGTGAATAACAGCCCTGCAGGGAGGATAGGGTATAGCAGCCCTAGAGAGAGGCTGGTATTTGACAACCCTAGAGGGAGGATAGTGTATACCAGCCCTAGAGGAAGGATGGTGTATGGCAGCCAAAGAGGGGGGAGCGGGGGGGGGTTAAAGCAGCCCTAGAGGGAGGATAGTGTAAAGCAGCCAAGAAGGGGGTATAGCAGCCCTAGAGTGGGATGGTATATAGCAGGCCTGGAGGGATGATTGTGTATAGCAGTCCTGGTGGGGGAGGGGGGTGTATAGCAGCCCTAGATGGAGGGTGGTATATGACAACCCTAGTGGGAGGATTAGCAACCCTAGAGGGAGGATGGTGCATAACAGCCCTAGGGGGAGGATGGTGCATAACAGCCCTAGAGGGAGGATGGTGCATAACAGCCCTAGAGGGAGGATGGTGCATAACAGCCCTAGCGGGAGGATGGTGCATAACAGCCCTGTAGGGAGGATGGTTTATGGCAACCCTAAAGGGAGGATGGTGTATAGCAGCCCTGGAGGGAAGATAGTGTATAGCAGCCCTAGAGAGAGGGTGGTATTTGATAACCCTAGAGGGAGGATAGTGTATACCAGCCCTAGCGGGAGGATGGTGTATGGCAGCCAATGGGGGGTGCGGGGGGGGTTAAAGCAGCCCTAGAGGGAGGATAGTGTAAAGCAGCCCGAGAAGTGGGGTATAGCAGCCCTAGAGTGGGATGGTATATAGCAGGCCTGGAGGGATGATTGTGTATAGCAGTCCTGGTGGGGGAGGGGGTGTATAGCAGCCCTAGATGGAGGCTGGTATATGACAACCCTAGTGGGAGGATTAGCAACCCTAGAGGGAGGATGGTGCATAACAGCCCTAGAGGGAGGATGGTGCATAACAGCCCTAGAGGGAGGATGGTGCATAACAGCCCTGTAGGGAGGATGGTTTATGGCAACCCTAAAGGGAGGATGGTGTATAGCAGCCCTGGAGGGAGGATAGTGTATAGCAGCCCTAGAGAGAGGGTGGTATTTGATAACCCTACAGGGAGGATAGTGTATACCAGCCCTAGCGGGAGGATGGTGTATGGCAGCCAATGGAGGGTGGGGGGGGGGGGTTAAAGCAGCCCTAGAGGGAGGATAGTGTAAAGCAGCCCGAGAAGTGGGGTATAGCAAGCCTAGAGTGGGATGGTATATAGCAGGCCTGGAGGGAGGATTGTGCATGTGTAGCAGCTCTGGAGAAAGCATGAGACTGACAACCTTAGGAAGTAATACAGAAGTCCTGGGGGAAGGATCAAGTATGGCAGCCCTGTGAAAATCCCCTTGATTTGCCACGATAGCTCAACGTTTCCAGCCTGGGTTCAAGGCAGTGATGACTCAGACTCCACAGACCAATTATTGGCAAATGTTTCCTTGTGGGTAAGGCTCCAGCATTGGAAACGAGGTGCTCCTGTGAGCAGTTTGGGAGAGTGCCAAACTACTCTTGTCTTTCCCAACTTCGAACAAAGGTCTCTCTGTTGCTAACCAAGACGCCTCGCCCACACATACAGCACTGGTGCCGCACTCCAACAATTCCTGCTCCCCCTGCACACAATGGAACATTCTGTTGAATGTTGGGATACATGAAAGCTCCCGTTGAGCAACTGACTGTGGCTTTCCTCACACGCCAGCTGAAGTGCTTTGCAGTTCTCTCGCTGATAACTCGCCGCCGGGCAGGCGAGTCGACGACGGACACAATCCCAGTCACAAGACCTTAATTTAGAAACAGGTGACTCACTGGCTGGCTAACAACCAGAGGCACTTAGAGATTTCACTGACTGAATTCCAAGTAAAATAATAATAATAACATGCCACCCGGCTCAATTTCCCACCGCCAGGTGCAATAGTCCCCTGGGTGATTTACCAATAATGGAGCAAAATCGCACATAAATGCAACTAAGCTAATTATCAATTTGCCCCACACAGCACCGTTAATGTGACACAGCGACAGTACCCTGGAACCCAATCGAATGTGCATGCACGCATTTCCAAGAAGTCCCTGTTTTCCCTACCAAAAGCATAAATGCAACTGAAAGCGCGCGCACACGCACGCGCGCACTCCTACATGCCAACATTGTCCATTCGGGAGACTCCAGTCCTGCTTTTAATTTTGCATTCTGGTACTTGCAGTCGTGGATTTATAATGAGGAAATACAGGACTACAAGTCCCTGGATGAAACGTTAAAACCACTGGAGTAGCACTTCCCGAATGGGATGGACAAGGTTGGCAGGTATGCACACACCACCCACAACCTTACACCATGACAACTTGCTCTCAGTGTGCCCTGTACGTTGGGCTGAGCGGGGGTGGGATGGGGGCATATCCGGGGGAAGAGGGAACCCAAATGTCTCTCACTTTGGATGCCTGCCGTACCAGCCAAATTTTTAATACCCAAAATGCTTCACAGTGCACACCTAGGTATATGAACTTCAAGTAGGTAATTCAAATGATAGATCAGAAGACATATCCTATTTCATAAGTTTAAGGTGCAGGGGAGAAAAATCAGTCATGGCACATGGGCTTAACAATAGAAGAAAAAAAGATGGGTTCCCAAAAGTAGCCAACTCCCGTCCCCTGCACACTTTCACAGGTTAAGATAGCCAAACGTTTAGTATGTATCTTTCACTGATGAATTTCAAATGAAGATTTTCAATGCACTAACATAAATGTTCCAAATATTTCTTTACCATGAAACTTAAAACATACTACACTTCAATCAATTTGTGTTATCAAAAAAAATACTTTAAATTAAATGACCCAACGTGTTTCGAGAATTCATCTCTTCATCAGGGGTCTTGATCAGATGGCATTTCTATAACAATTGAAAAGAGATATTCTTGTATAAGTAAATTCCATTAGGTCGCTAGTTCAACCAACATATGTGAAGTCAAAATGAGGTATTTTTCAATATCGACTTTATAATCTCCATGGGTCCTAATGGCATCAATGTTCAGAAAAATAAGATTTGGAAAGATGTCAAATACCAACTTGCAGCATTTCTGTACCTAATGACACAAAAATAAGCAAATATTGAACTCTTAGGAAGAACATAATTTTTATATTCATAATCAATAGAATTAATTAATAAATAATCTATTGTCAGGGTGGATCAGAAGGAAAAGTGCAAAAGATCACATCCCTGTAGGGTATATCTCTCTGAATTAATTCTATTGATTATGAATATAAAAATTATGTCTGTTTGATGGGGACCAGTCATGAATTCCTTCTCCCCACAGGTTTTTTAGCATGATTCTTTTGTCTTTTAAGCTTTTGGATGTATGTCACGGTATGTTGAGTTGGGTTTGAATGAGTGCACTATGAATGGCAAGTATGTGTGACAATGTTTTAGCCGACTTTAGGCATACGGTTGCTGCTGTTTTGCTGTATTAAAGTGGTCAGTGTTACATTATTTGTGATTGACTCACCATTGTTTAAATTGTTGGTATCACTTTCAATAAATTTTGATACACATTTTTTCAAATTGATTTGTTTCTCTGGACAATCCTTTTCTGTTGTTCTATGCAATTGTAATACTCTGGTCCAGAGGCTAGAGTTTCCCTGTTCTTTTCAGATTTTTCATTCTTTAAAACACAATCATTAATAACAATCCTTACGCATTTGTTAACACTTCTACTGGCAAGTGGTCCCGGTGGACCATGGCTCCCCGCCCCCCCCACGGGCGGCGCATTGCTGATGAGGCCCTGTCCCCTCCACACCATGCCTTTCTCGGGAGGCGTTACCGGTAGCAGCCTCCTTTTTCAACAGACCCAGCTCCCCCCAGTCCTGTAGCTCCCCTCACCACCGCCGGGAGACCCGAGTAGCCGTGCACCTTTCCGGCTCTGGAGTCACCTGGAACGTGTTCTCAGTGTCCCCAAGGTCCTCCCCCACCTGCAACTGCTCTCCCCATCTCCCATTTATAAAGTGTGGGTGGGATGGGAAAACGAAATCCTTTTAGCGGTCACTGGCTCGGGCAGGGCGGTGCGAGCGTGGCAGTGGCAATCCCCAGCAGGACGAGGGAGAGATTTGTGCTCTCCTTGTCCCCAGGGGCTGCTTTTAAGTGCTTAGATTGGTGTCACTGCACTCCCCACGCCCAATCACACAATGGCAGTTTTTTGTCTTTTGTGGGCTGAGCAGAGGGCATATCCATGGGAAGAGTGAACACACGTGACTCTCACTTTGGATAACATACTGGCCACATTTTTAATACCACAGCAAACATAAATCAACACCAAAATTGTGATATTCCTTAAAACACAATCATTAATAACAATCCTTATGCATTTGTTAACATGCATTCGTTAACACTTCTACTGGCGAGTGGTCAAGGCGGGCCGCGGCTCCCCGCCCCCCAGGAGCGGGACAAGGTGATGAGGCCCTGTCCTCTCCTCACCATGCCCCCTTCTCGGGGGGCGTTACTGGGAAGCAGGCCCGTTTTTTCACCAGGCCCAGCTGGCCCCCTATCCCACCACCCCCACCCCTGCTGGGAGCCTCCGGCAGCAATGCCGCTTTCCAGCCCTGAGAGTCCCCCGGAAAGGGATCTCAGAGTTCCCATGGTCCTCCTCCACCTGCCACAGGGCTGGGGACCCACCAGTCCATGACCTCCCACCGCCACCTGCACCAATGTTCTTATCATGGCCAAATAGTTCTGTAACAATAGCTCAGTTCCGTGCTTGGATAGATGCACTCTGTCTTGGTGACAAGTCCCTGGGCCCCTCAGCAAGCTGTTCCACACTATTCGTAGGTGGCTGTGGCACGCGGCCAGCGGGGCAAATTCATTGTTCCGTTTTCGTGCAGACAAGTTCAATGGGCGTGCCGGCCCCAGACACCCCTAGTTCAGTCTTGGAATTATCTGTAAACAGGTGAGCAGCGCCCCCGGACAGTTTCGTCCGAACCAGGTGAACAAAGATAAAGTGTATGATCAGGTCCTTCCTGCCCAATTCTACCAGGTCGTTTCCTCCTACGTGTAAAATCACTAATGCAAGGCTTGGCAGACCTCTCCTCATTTGTCCTTCCACCAATGAAGGCACTTGGCACACTTGTAGACCCCCACGACAAATCCAATGAATATCAAACGCTGTCATGTCAGACAGCAACCCCAGGCGCTCCCCCACTCTCCCTTTCATCCTTCTTATGAACGAATGTCCTACGACCCACACCACCGGTTTTGCCATGTTCCGGCTCAAAGCGACAAAATGACAGTATGTTAGACATATCGCAGTGGTTGCCCACCATTATCATTTTTTCAAAACACGCCCCCCAACCCTTCTCCTTAGAAGCCTGTCCTCTACCACAGGAGATGTGGCCTGATTTAACCCTTGCAGGCGTATAACTTCCACCGCCCAATTGTTTTTATCTGTCTTTCTTCGCACCCACACCCTGCAGCCATTGTGGCGGCCCCAATTCTGAAAGAGTGTGGGTTGAAACCCATCCCCCCGAGCCCCACTTTTTCCAATGATTTTTCCCATAATCTTCCGGAACTGGTACCTAGATAGGCAGGACCCATCCCTGTGTAAAAACAGTGAGCCCCCCTGCTCCTCTCTGTACAACAAATGTGCCCGCAGCCGCCCTACTGGGCAGATATCTGCCATTGCATGGACCGTCATTGTGACCCTGAAACCATTCCCTTCCTGATCAGCTTTTGACTTTCTTAACCACATGTGAGCCAGGACATTCCCCTCGAATTAAAGGTCATCCCTTGACAACCCCCAAGCAGGTCGGATGTGAACGCTCCCACTACCTCTCCAATCCTGAAGGCACCAAAGAATGTCAGCACAAAAACTGCCCTGAACAATGCCACTTGCCAGTCATCTCTGCAAATCCCACCTAGAACTCTTACCATTGCTGCCGGTTTATCCGGGTCTAGGGCCCTCCTATTATCCCCCCCCCCCACCCCTCCCGGTACTGCTGACCTTTTCCAGCCGGTTAAGGCCTTTTTTATGGGGAAATTTGTGGATAGAGGGGACCTTCCCTGCAACCCTGCAAAAAACCTGATGACCGCCATCTTTGTTCTGGCCACGCCCACTGTCACCTCATGTGCTCGCAGCTGACCCAGGAATTTGATCATTGCACCTCTATGAAATATGTCATCCAGACCCAGAGCCCCCAAAATTCCCTGAATTCCTTAAAGGCTCTTTCGTATGTCCTTTTTGACACTGAAATCTTTATCAATGGTGCTAACTCCGGGCACCAAGTTCCCATAGAATCTCGGGGAAAGGTGACATTGCTGGGTCCACCCCTGGTAGTCCACGCTGGAACTGCTATAGTTTAAAACAGGACAAGGCATCAGCTGCATTGTTAAGGAAACCTGGAACATGTTTTGCCTGGAAGCACATATTGCCCTTTAGACACAGCAACACCAACCTCTTTAATAACCTCAACACTATGGGACAGGCAGCTACCCTATGGCTGTGATTGAGTAGACCGCTGACATGCTGTCGGACCAAAACACCACATACCTACCACACAGTTCCTCTCCCAAATCATTAGTGCCACTATTAGTGGGAAAAAGGTTATGTTCCTGCACAGTCCTCATTCTTCCAGCTATCGCCGGCTGCACTATGTTTTCCCCAAGATGGCCCCGAGACCCATACTCCTGTGAATAGGCTCAGCTGGCCATCAGAGGCGTTGCTAGGGGGGGGCTAAGTGGGCTACAGCCCCTGGTCTTTTGGTTGTATCCCCGGATAGAATCTCAGGAGCTACAGCCAAAAGGCTAGCTAGCCCCCAGTCCCAACAGTTCCGACATCAGCTTAGCCCCGGGTCTTTTCCAGACCTAGCAACTCCCCTGCTGGCCATTGTATTTTATCTCAGTTGGCCAGACCTGAACCCCGTTAAAATCCTTCAAAAAAGCGGTCCCAGATCAACAGGTCCTGCTTCGGTTCTTTTGACAACCTGTTGTGGTGATGTGCTTTTGTCAACCCCAACATTGCACCTGCGATATGGCCTCCCTATGGGAATTATTCTGTGTGCAAAATTCAGCTGCCCCACCATGCTCTGAAGTTGCCCCAGCGTCACCTCCTTAGCCCTTAGGCAGGCGGCCACCGCCTTCCTGAAGTCCTGCACTTTGTCCTCCGGGAGCCGACATTCCCCTTCCTCGGAGTCTATTTCAATCCCCCAAAACAAAGGAAGGTGGTTGGAACCTCTGTCTTCTCTGCTGCTAGCGGCACCCCCATTTATTCTGCTACCTTCTGGAATTTTTTTTGTGCCCTAACACACTCTTCCGTGTCTCTCTTTCCCATAAAAAGGAAGTCATACAAGTAATGGAGGACATGCGCCCCCTTGCATTACGAGTCCGACGGTAACCCTGCCGGTGCTACCGGTGGGTTGCTGCCGGGCTCGTAATATTTTACTAGCACCTGACTTCCCGGTACCACCGGGACATTACAAGTCTGGCAGCCCGGGAAGTCAGGCGCCGGGAACATTTTAATCCCCATTCCCATAGATTCCCTTCGCACTCTATGGGAGTGTGGGCTCGGAAGCGCCAGCACCATTGCTAACGGTGCTGGAGCTTCTGTGAAGAGTCTGCCTACCATTGCTGCTGAGTCCGGCAGGGTCAGACCTGTCGGGCGCAGCGGCCCCGGCAGGCAAACTCATAGTTTGCCAGTCCAGAAACAACGGTGCCAGTGAGCTTACCCGCACCCTTTTTTCCAGACCGGCAAACTTGTAATCAGACCCAATGTCTCAAAGATAGAGCACTCCATGGCCAAGCATTTGTCATTATAATGTTCCCCCTCCACCTGGAAACCCAGCAGATGATAATCCTCCGGGTGCACTGGCAGTAGCCAGAAGGCACCCTCAATGTCTGCTTTTGTTAACAGTGCCCCCATTCCCAGGGCTTTAAGTGGGCCAGGGCCTGCTGGGGCTGGGCCCCGGGAGGCTCCAAAATTTCGGCTTTAGAAAAAAATGCCTTTCACCCATAATGGTGGCCCCGCACCTGCAAGGCATCCCTTTAAGCAAGAGATGCCTGTGGGCTGGCGCCACCATTATGGAGAAAACGTGAGGCCGCTGGAAGCAGAGGCCTTGCTTTCTGAATCCTGAAGCTCCCGCACATTCGCGGGTGTTTCACTCTTTAGATAAAAGGCCTCCGCTTCCAGCGGCCTCACCTTTTCAGCCTTAATGATGACGCTGACCCTCCCCAGCTGGCGAGGACCAGTACCACCATTAAGGCGGAATAGGCGAGGGCTGCCCCTTGCCAAGCAAGCCTATAGAAAATAAATGCAGATATCAGCAGCCTCTCCCCCATGTGGAGAACGTGCTGATCTCCACAAAAGGCTTACTGGCAGGGGTACCAGTAACCCATTGAGCCGAGGCTCGTCGGGGGCGTGGCCTAACGGGCTAGCTGGAACCCGGCATTAGGCCACGCCCCCATGATGAGCCCCGGCTCTTTTTGTAGTGCCACTTAAGACACTGCCCTTTCCCATCCGCCTCAGCCGGGCCACAGCGGAGTCAAATGAGGCGTGCCTTACTGAACACAAGTCATCATTAATGGTGTCATTCTCTGACGCCCTCTTGGGAAATGATAGATTATGAATCAGCCGATATTTTCCTGGCCCCTTCTTTGGGGCAATGCCCAGTGGGGAGCTCACCAAACATTTTAGGGGTGGGTGGTGTGAATGGCCCCACAAACCTCCCCAATCTGATTTCCTTTGCTACTTTTTCCATTACTATTGCCGGTTGTGACCAGGCAGTTCTCTGGTTCTCGGGGACCGGCGGGGCACGAACCTCCGCACAGGGATTCGGACCACACCCGGGAAAACCCCTCCACCAACATCCTTGCGTCCCCCCTGTGGGTATCCATTCGCCTAGGCCCGCAACACATCTACCCGCACGGGCGAGGGGAGACCCACCGGGGGCACCCCAAGAACCCCAGGACTACTTCTGCTCCTTGCTGCGCTTGACACATTTTGTTTCTCCGTGCCCCAATATCCAGCAGAATGAGCAAACATGCTTGAATGTACTGCCTGGCCTTGCTCGTACTTGTTGAATGCCCAGCATGCCCCTTTTTTGTCCATGCGCCCCCCCCTGCTATTCCGAAAGGGCTGGGACGGCCTCCACGGCATGAACCGCTTGCTGACAGACGGGCACAGCGACATGCGACCGGCCCACAAATCCATTGCTCTAGCCCCCCAATCCAACCGGCCCACAAATCCATTGCTCTAGCCCCCCAATCCAACCGGCCCACAAATCCATTGCTCTAGCCCCCCAATCCAACCGGCCCACAAATCCATTGCTCTAGCACCCCAAGCCAACATTGCACTTCCTGGCTTGGCGCTCCTGAACCTTTCATCATGAACTAACCAAGCCCCAAATGTGCAATCATGATACATTGTTAGAACCAGGTGATTGTAAGACCACATTATATGATGAAGCTCAGGGTATTTTTTCGAGCAACATGGCTGAGAATATTGAAAAACCCATTGCCCAATTTGACAGGGATCTTTCCAGAAAGACCTTCTTCTCTTTACCCTCACTCTTCACCCCTTTGCTCTCCTCTACCCTTCTACAATCCAAAAGCGAAAATACGGCAATGTACTTTTCATTCCATATTTTTTACAAAGTCTCCTGGGGCACATGCCAAGTGAGCATACCTGATACTGCTGCCTGAACTGGGGCGGAGGCCTGCCCGCCTCCTGCCACCGATGGCGGTATCGCTGCTACCTTCACTCCCACTTCATTATCGGCCCCATTCACTGCCACCTGCGTGTTTCTCATTACTATTGGCTCACCTGTTTCCCCCTGAACCACTACTGCCGTTCCTGCAGTGGCACCAGCGGACCCAGAATCAGTGCCCCCCTAGCCTGCTCAGCTGGTGAAGACCCCCCCCCCCCTCTCTGGGACTGTCCACCCGTGTTTCCAGGGTTGTCCCGCATGGCTCTGCTGCCACCCATCAGCCCTGACACTTGAGACCCTTCCCCTATGGCGGGGTGGGCCTGGTCAGTGCTGTTGTGCCAGCCCCCCATCCCCTGCCAACGCCCATAATTATCTCTGGGCGGCCATCCCCTATCGCCTCCTTGTAGAAAGCGTGATGAGGTGCCCCAACCAATGCCCATCCCCTGCCAGTTATTCATCCCCCAGGGACCCTACTGCCCTGTTCCACCATACCCCCCGGGGGTCCCGCTCGAGGTGCACCCATTTTCATTGCAACCAGCATTGACTCCGCCTGTTTCAATCAGTAGTGCCATTGCTGGTTGTGCACCCTGGCCACCTGCCCCTGCTGCCCCGACATTTTATGACTCACAAGCCATTTCCATTGACCCCTGCTTGAGTGGGAGTCGGTGCCCCCCCCCAAACCCCACTGGAGTGGTTGGGGGAAGTGCCGATCAAAGCATCTAAAAACCTGTCAATGAAATACTGTTGCACAGTCCCACCGCGCCACCCTTTTAATGCCTCACTGGCCCACACCAACCACTGGCGTGCCTGTCGAAACCAAAGCACAGCCCTGCACCGGCTAGCCCGGGCGCTCTCCAGGGGTGGTCCTACCACTCCATCGCTCAGCTCCACCCCAGCATGGGCAGCTCCTGCAAACCTACCGGGTCAGCTGCCCGAGGGGGCCAGCCTAGCCTAATCCCACTGGTGCGCTCCTAAGGGCCTGCTAGGCCCAATCCAACAGCCCTGTACCTGCTCCCCCGGCTCTACTCCACGGGTGGTCCTACAAGGTGTGGGGTCAGCTACCCGAGGGGGCCAGCCTGGCCTAATCCCACTGGTGCGCTCCTAAGGGCCTGCTAGGCCCAATCCAACAGCCCTGTACCTGCTCCCCCGGCTCTACTCCACGGGTGGTCCTACAAGGTGTGGGGTCAGCTACCCGAGGGGGCCAGCCTGGCCTAATCCCACTGGTGCGCTTCTAGGGGCCTGCTAGGCCCAATCCAACAGCCCTGTACCTGCTCCCCCCGCTCTACTCCACGGGTGGTCCTACAAGGTGTGGCCCCTGCTGCCACTCCATCCTCCCGATGTGCCGCTCCTGCAAACCTACCGGGTCAGCTGCGCG
Organism: Ambystoma mexicanum; assembly: GCF_040938575.1. NCBI lineage: Eukaryota > Metazoa > Chordata > Amphibia > Caudata > Ambystomatidae > Ambystoma > Ambystoma mexicanum. Next base: position 729,090,205 of record NC_090925.1, read on the forward strand.
AGGGGGCCAGCCTGGCCTAATCCCACTGGTGCGCTCCTAGGGGCCTGCTAGGCCCAATCCAACAGCCCTGTACCTGCTCCCCCGGCTCTACTCCACGGGTGGTCCTACAAGGTGAGGCCCCTGCTGCCACTCCATCCTCCCGATGTGCTGCTCCTGCAAACCTACCGGGTCAGCTGCCTGATGGGGCCAGCCAGGCCTAATCCCACTGGTGCGCTTCTAGGGGCCTGCTAGGCCCAATCCAACAGCTCTGTACCTGCCCCCCCGGCTCTACTCCACGGGTGGTCCTACAAGGTGTGGCTCCTGCTGCCACTCCATCCTCCCGATGTGCTGCTCCTGCAAACCTACCGGGTCAGCTGCGCGAGGGGGCCAGCCAGGCCTAATACCACTGGTGCGCTTCTAGGGGCCTGCTAGGCCCAATCCAACAGCCCTGTACCTGCTCCCCCGCTCTACTCCACGGGTGGTCCTACAAGGTGAGGCCCCTGCTGCCACTCCATCCTCCCGATGTGCTGCTCCTGCAAACCTACCGGGTCAGCTGCCCGATGGGGCCAGCCAGGCCTAATCCCACTGGTGCGCTTCTAGGGGCCTGCTAGGCCCAATCCAACAGCACTGTACCTGCTCCCCCGCTCTACTCCACGGGTGGTCCTACAAGGTGTGGCTCCTGCTGCCACTCCATCCTCCCGATGTGCTGCTCCTGCAAACCTACCGGGTCAGCTGCGCGAGGGGGCCAGCCAGGCCTAATACCACTGGTGCGCTTCTAGGGGCCTGCTAGGCCCAATCCAACAGCCCTGTACCTGCTCCCCCGCTCTACTCCACGGGTGGTCCTACAAGGTGAGGCCCCTGCTGCCACTCCATCCTCCCGATGTGCTGCTCCTGCAAACCTACCGGGTCAGCTGCCCGATGGGGCCAGCCAGGCCTAATCCCACTGGTGCGCTTCTAGGGGCCTGCTAGGCCCAATCCAACAGCACTGTACCTGCTCCCCCGCTCTACTCCACGGGTGGTCCTACAAGGTGTGGCTCCTGCTGCCACTCCATCCTCCCGATGTGCTGCTCCTGCAAACCTACCGGGTCAGCTGCGCGAGGGGGCCAGCCAGGCCTAATACCACTGGTGCGCTTCTAGGGGCCTGCTAGGCCCAATCCAACAGCCCTGTACCTGCTCCCCCGCTCTACTCCACGGGTGGTCCTACAAGGTGAGGCCCCTGCTGCCACTCCATCCTCCCGATGTGCTGCTCCTGCAAACCTACCGGGTCAGCTGCCCGATGGGGCCAGCCAGGCCTAATCCCACTGGTGCGCTTCTAGGGGCCTGCTAGGCCCAATCCAACAGCACTGTACCTGCTCCCCCGCTCTACTCCACGGGTGGTCCTACAAGGTGTGGCTCCTGCTGCCACTCCATCCTCCCGATGTGCTGCTCCTGCAAACCTACCGGGTCAGCTGCGCGAGGGGGCCAGCCTTACCTCATCCCCAGCCCGACAAGCCCCAGTAATCACAGAGGATCCTGCTAGGCCCCACCCAAACAGCCCTGTTCCCCCTCACCAGGGCAACACCAATCCGGTGATCAGCTCTTGCCGTTCTGTGATAGCTAAACGGAAAAGCAACATTCAAAGCTGTCTACTTGCTGTGTATGAAATACTACCGCATACCCGCCCGGCACGGATACGAGAGACAACCACTCTTTGTAAAATACATGGATACATATATGCCCAACGTATATGGTAAAGCGAGAAAATACGCACAACATCTCATGCCAGCCTATTTCACTGCACTCTCAACACAGATGCCACAGGGACTGCTGTTTCTATGGTAGACCCGGGTGCAGTGTGCACGGGGAACATTCTTCAAACATAACCCCCCCCCCAAACTGATGCTACCTAACACACCATGTGCGTCCAATGATACCCTGTCAAGCGCGCCACAACAATTAACACTGATACATATTTCCGTCTACCAACAACGGCCAGCCCGACCAAACCAGTTTGATTGATTTGCCAAAACTAAGAGGCTCACCCCCCCCCCCCCCCAGGGATTGAACCTGGGGCCTCCCTCATCCATGCCCCAGAGCAAGGGGCACCGTCTTGCATAAGCACATAATGCTCTGCTCTCTGCTTGCTACTGCAACTGAAATATCTTCCCCCAGCAACCTATGCCTGCCCGACCAGTCAACAGCGTCCAAGTCAGCAATCCAGAACAAAGGTTTCCAGAAACTACGTAGACGTGTATACAACAAATGTGCTGATCAGTACCCTGACCTGTGTGCTGGCACTCTGCCAGCTCGCAGGCCCAGGAATACAGCACTTCTTAGATTGCCACCACATATAGGTTGGTATGCAAGGTACTCGGCGGCTAAAGCAGCAGAGATGAACATTCACGCTAAACTAAATAAACTACAAGTACGCAAAGGATGTGCAGGGGACCTGATCGTAGGCGCAAATAAAGTCTGTGAGCTCATCGAGCTATTTCCTTACTTCTTATCCGTGTGGAGATTTGGACCTGCCACTGTGAACCGCACACTCAAAACTAGGAGATATCAATACACTCAATTATGAGATCCCGGGGCCTCCACGAAGGAAGCGCGGGTGCTGTTGAAAATAAGGATAAAGCAGATGGTCCAGCAAAAAGGCTGACCTACTCTGCACAACCCTCTCCTCCACGAGTCCAACATTCACTATGGCTTGCATGGGTAAGCCCTTGCAAGCAGGTTCCCCTTTCCTATGGCCCAGCTCCGTACAGAAGAAACAATCTTTGGCTTGTGAGGACACAGGTGTCCCTGTGCTAGGGGTGTACTAAAGTTGTGGGGTTTCCCATCATGCTTTTGGGGACCTGACTTAGAAGAGGGGTGGGCTGGACCTTTGTCCTTCCTGTCCTTGTTAACTTTCTTGTCAGAGGATTTCTCTTCTGGTTTGGGTGTGTTCGCCTGAGCCTTTTCCTGAACTATAATACTGACAAACTTGTTGGCAGCTTTTGCAAGCTCCCCAGTGTCTGTAATAGTCTTGTCCACAAGATGCTGGTGTAAGTCGACCTAAAAATTCTTCAAGACATGCTCACAAGCTATCAAATTGTAGATCCCTTTAAATATGTCGACTTTGTTAACAAACACCCACGCACTCAGATATTTCAATGACAAGTTTGTGAATGCTTCAAACGTACGCACTCAGATATTTCAATGACAAGTTTGTGAATGCTTCAAACGTCTGCACACTTTTCTTTCCAAGCTCTTTGAAGCTCTTGAGATACTGTTCTGGAGTTTTACAGAGCTTCATGAGAAGGGCCGCCTTCATGCACTCATAAATGGGCCTTTCTCCAGTAGTTAACTGAAGAATTGCATCAGTCCCCTGTGCCAGTAAGCGACTCATCAGGGCTGTACCTAACCTTACCGCCGCGCTTCCTGTAGTTAAAAACGCAAGCTCCAATGGTTCAAACCATTCAAAAATGTCCTTCCTCACTTCATAAACCTGTGCTAAATCTTTGGGGGTGTGGTGCCTGGTCTTGTCCGGGGCACCTTGGTTTGAACCACTATTTCTGCCCTCAATAGAGGTGGATCTGTTGCCTCCTTCTTCTCTTCCAGGGCCAGCTGGCACAGCTCCATGGTGACATTGTCCGTTGTTTTTGTTCCTGCAATGCTGGTGTCCTCTCATGAAACAGGAGCTTTCTAACCGCACCATCCTTTACAACAGGAACAATTACTGGGCCACTTAGAGGCTGTGCCAAGGCCTGGGACATGTGGGATGCCACACTAGCCCCTGACCTTTCTGACACTCTGGAGTGTTGAGAAACCAAATTTGCCTCCCTGAGGGGTAGTTGGCGAGAAACGCTACTCAGGTTGTCTTCCTCACCATCTTCCACCAACCCTTCTGGAAGGTCTTCTCCATTCGGGTACACAGGGCCTACCCAGTCCTGTGGGGTCTCTTCCCCAGCCGCCTTAGCTCCTACCCAAGCTTGGAGGCTGATCAGCAGCTCAGGTTTATTAATCATGGTGCTGTGGGGAAGTCCCCTCACTTGACATAGTACATGCAGGACATTTATGCTCATGCCTTTCACAGTCTCTATGTCAAGATGCATGATTAATCAAAAATACCTGCCAGTGTTCTAAACGTTGACTGCAACAGTACTTTTATCGTTGGGTGACTAAGCTGTGCGCAAGGCTTCATCTAGGTCCAACCGCCTGCCACCAATGTCACAATTCAAATTCCTCCGTACCAGTGGTCATGGCGTGAATATCCGTTTCTAAACCATCTATCAGCCCCACACCTCTTATACGCCAGAATGGATCCAAACAGATTGGATTTAACAAGCATAAAATTAAAGTGATAAACACAGTGAAAATACAATTATTACTCAATGATAAAAGGAGTGTCCAGTCAAGGCTGAATACAAATATCTACTTTATTATTATCACAACAGACAATCTAATAACACTACTAAATACAACCCACCAGTTTCTAAGAAGGGAAACGATGCACTCTGGATACTGACAGGACAGTAGTTGGTATGGTTAATAACCACAATGGTTTTTCTAAAAGGTTTCTTGGCTTCAGCAAAAAGGGAGAAAGAGTCTTTAAATGTCTCTAGGGGCCTTCTAGGAAGGACCAGGGAGAAAGAACCACAATATACCTCTTGCTGTAGTTGTTCTTGGTGCTGGACAGCGTTATGTCGGCTTCAGGACGCTTGTCAGGCCCCTGCGACAGAGTTTGAGACGGGAGTCAGCGGCGGATATCAGGGGGTAAGACGGTTCAGCGAGCAGCTGGAATCATCTCAGTGCTGATCAGTGGTTCTGACGCACTGGTTGAGATGTCTCGGTTCCATTCAGTGACTTGCAGCTTCACAGTGGTAGCTCGAGGCTTGACGGCAGTCAGGGTTGCAGGCAGCTGCAGATCGAGGAACTTGACTGGCTCGAGAATGTCCTTTAAGGCGGATGCTAACAGGTGATTGTCGTTGCACTTCTCCCCGCCTCTTCAATGGGTTTGATTTGTCCTTTAAGGCAGATGGCCCAGAGCTACGGAGTGTGTTGCAGGCAGCTGCCTTGCTCTTGGCTTCGGGTTCAGAGACCTCTGGCACTCCCTGTCCAGAGAGCTTGCTGCAGAGCCTATCGGAGCATGTGTGTGCTGGCTGGGTACCGGTCCTGAAGAAACTGGAGGGTCTTCTGAGTTCTTTTATCCCTCTGTTCCCTGGGAGAAGTTAAGGGGAGGGATCATGCTTCCCTCTTTGAGTGTTCCTGATCTTCCTTCACTGGCAGAAGCTTTAAGGCAGGCTATACCTTCAGCCAGGGTGCAAGGGTGAGTTCTTCTTCATGCTTCAAGTGAAGTCTTCAGATGATCTGAAAGACGGCTCCAGCCTTCTCTTAAAGCCAAGTGGGACACAATGATTGCTGTAGGCTGCGCCTACCTTATTGAACAAATCCTGGGGTCCTTACCAACACGTTTCTGTTTGTGTGATCTGGTCATAACGAGAGTGCTTTGTAACAGGAAAAGGTAAGGGGATCCTACAGGAACAAGGGGTGTCCCAGAACCAATATGGCTGAACCCTTCTCTCAACAGAAAGAGTTCCGGGTTCACTCCCCTGTGATACTAAGTTCCACCCCCCTTCTCGTCTGCTGTGATCAAAGAGTCTCTCTGGTTAATGGTTTTCCCTGTGTGATTCCTTTTTAAGCCAAAGGAAAACCTGGGGGTCGTGAAGTAGTAGTGCGCTAGTGAATGCCACTATTTGATATACGTATGTGGATCTGCTGCGTTGGAAACCTTTTGCTGGCGCCCCCTAGTAGGCACCAGGAAACTTGAAGTAAAAAATATGAAGTAAAGGTAGATCCAATGCGCAATTCCAAAAATTACACAGTCACATCAGAAAGTGAAAACAAGGTTGTCTGCTTATATGCAGGATTTATTATTCATGGACAGCCGACACGTGTTTCGACCTCTCCAGTCGTTATAAAGGCATGAGTCCACTGGGAAAATGAATAGATGCTCTGAATAGTTAGAGAGAATTAAAGCAGGATAGATACCACCAATGGTATAACCTTGGAAAAGTCAATTGATAAGAAGATCTATATAGCATAGACGCTAGGTGAAAACAAGGGGTCCAATCCCCATAATCCATAAATGTGGAACCCCGTTAGTGCGTGAAAATCACGTGGAGGGCGCTCTTTAGCCCTACCGCCAACTCCGCCCAGGCCGCCCTGACGTGTTGTAAGACCCCCGCCCCCAATTTAAGGAGTCCTGGTCAGCTCAATGGTGCTGCGCCACTGCTGTGGCTAATAGACTGGATGGTCTCACCTGTATGTGGCGCTTAACCGTTTCCTCATAGGGAAGCAGTAGCGTCGCGCGCTGTAGCCTCCTGGGGCTTCTCTAGCAGGCCTGACAGAGCCACCAACGGCCCTTTCCTTGGCAATGCTTCATTATTTACTATTAAATGTAGGGTGGAACGCAGATTGTTTCTGACTGTAATTATCTGTTTTTAGAAGCTAAAATAGACAGCGGGGAGTCCTAATTATCAAGCGCTTTCCTGGGCCCCCTCGGACTGCTTTGGCAAAGTGACATCTTCTGCCCACCACTTATCCTTCTGCATCGCCCCCTCGCGTTCCCATTATAGGGCAACACATCCAGTGGGGGATGGGGTGCTTGGAGATGCCCTCTGGCCCTCAACCTCATTCTGCCCGACGCTGCCTCAGCGCACAGGGGGGCAGCACGGGGAGGCCGGGGACAGTCCAGGAGGCTCCGGTGAAGGCGAGGCCGTGTATCAGTCAGTCAGCACCTGAGAGATGGCTTTTGGCGTTCGAGCAGAATCGTAGTTTGGGTACTTTTTCTGTGGCCACTGAGGCAGGGACAGTCCATAGTAATGTTGGGCTTTAGGAGGGCCGGGGCTAACCAGGCCCAGTCCTGGCAGGGACCAAACGTAGTTCTCGAGCTGGGGCACTGCCTTAAACGTCAATGAAAAGATGAGGGACCACCCGGTGTGTCAGGATGCCCCTTTGTATCGCCCATTGTATGTCACTATCACCCCTTGTTTGCAATCACATCATCACGTGCGCGCCTAATGGGTGGCTTTATTTGTTTTGTAATTCCCCAAAGGTAAAATATAATATAGAGAATACATTGTTGGGTTTTTCCAGCACCTAATTATATTAAAGTCCTGAATTTCAATGGCAGCATTACATTAATTAATTAAATCAATGAATACATATACAATATGCATTTTCTTCAAAACATCTGGTGGCTTGAAACTGGCATTGACTTATTTATAATTTAACTTTTTTATGTTTGAATCATTGTATTTTTGTTAATTCATTGACTGCGGGCAAATCTTAGGCTATGTACATAATTCTCTAATGATGTCGATGCATGGGTGTCCGACATTTGCACAACCGCATAGGATTTTGCTCCGCTCTCAGCACCTCCTAGTCAGGGAGACCTAGACCCCCATGGTGTGACCTATGTCTCAGCTATTTTATCGTCTCAGATAAATCCTGAGGCTGTCCAAATGAGTGCACAAGGTTCATGGTTACAATGAAAGAAGCACCAATCCCAGTGTTCATTATGGACTTAGTAATTCAAGCGTCAGCTCTTTTATCACAATATTTGTCAACTATACAGGCCAGTAGTCATTTTTATGTTCACAAAATGCTCTTTGATTTTATGGGAAGCAGCAAGGAACCCTCAGTGGAAAGCAGCAAGAACCATCAGTTTTGTCTTTTGCCCCCTTTCTCTTTTAACATAGGGGTACTTCACAGGAGTACATTAGGAAATAATGTATATTGTTAGTGTATATGTTTATAATGTACTGTTTCTTGTTGTATTGTATACATGACCCAATGATCCAACCACAAGGCTGTCAGGACTGTACTGTGTTGATGATTCCATATAAGGGTAAAAGCAGGTATGGAGTTGTCCTGACAGCCTTGCAAAATGCCTGTCTTGGGTTGATGCAGCTATGTATAAAGTAGCACTGCTCTCTAAGCCAAAGACCACATCCCGGAGAAAAGGCTTGCATTTGGGCTAATTTGCATACCCACAATGCCTTGCGGATGTGGCTCAGAATTGGAGGTGCACTTGCAGCAAATGGCTACTAAGGACTAGTCTACTATACATATATATATATATATATATATATATATATATATATATATATATATATATATATATATATATATACTAGATAGCTATGCCTGCGGACCGGGCATGCACACAGACCCATGTACAGAGACATCCTTACCCTGAGTATGGACTCCTCTTCTCTTTATTTCGTGGTGATACTCATGGTTTTGGAAAGAGAAACCATTATCTCCTGAAAGAGGCTTCGGACAACAAAGAACTGACAGATGTCACAGCAATTGTTTCATCACACCCAAAGTCTGGGTCTGTCCAAAGAATATAGATGGTTTATGACTACAAACACTTTAATGCTAGGGTTAGTGCTGCAAAAAATAAAATGAGCACCAATCCGGGTGTGCATTATGCACCTAGTCATTCAAGACGACAACCCTTTTATTGCAGACACATTTGTCAAATATAAAGATCTTTGGTCATTTTCAAGTTGCCAATTTTTGTTTTGATTTTATGAAGAATAGACAGGAACCCGCTTTGTTGCTACTTGCTCCCTTTGTCATAGTAGTATTTCGAGAAGGAACAATAGGAAATCATTTATAAAGTTATTTTATGTTTTAAGAATGTGCTTTACTCAGTAAGGCAAGTGTAACATTTTAAAAAGGCCACAGTTATGATATGATATGATATGGCATTTGTAACGTGCCTATACACAAGTGTTTCAAGGCGCGACGAGGCGGGGGGGAACAAGGGGAGACAGACAATGATCCTACTAGGCCAGGTGTCATTCAGATCGCGCAGGTGCAAGGGTAGAGGGGAAAGGGAGAAGTGCAAGGGGAAGGAAGAGGGGAAGTGCAGTACAGGGTTAATAGCTTACAGGAAAATAACAAGGGCCTGCTCGTGGCAAGTGCGAGGTAAATGCAGACAAGTGCTGGGAAGGGGGGCTGTAGGGATACAGACACAGTCCCGTAGTGCAGGGGGTGCCAGGGAGGCAGTGCAGGGGAGAGTGGCTGGGCCAAGGACCGAGAAGGTGAGTGGCCCAGTTGCAGATTCGTTGCAGTTTAGTAACTTTAGCAGGGGAGAGGGGGAGAGAAAGCGGAGGCGAAGAGGAAGGTTTTGAGGTGCTTCCAGAACCGGAGATGGTTCTCCTCAAGTTTCAGAGAGGCAGGAAGGCTGTTCCAGAGGGAGGCCCCTGCAGCGGAGAGAGATCTCCCACCAACTCGTTGCTTGGAGAAACGGCTGACCCTGAGGGAGTTGGAGGCGGATGAGCAAAGAGCTCGAGAAGGAAGATATTTAGGAAGAGAGAGTTGAAGGTATTTTGGCCCAAGGCCCCAGACGGCCTTGTGGACAATGCAGAGGGTTTTGAACTTGATCCTCGCAGTCACTGGGAGCCAGTGTAGTGATTTCAGTCCTGGAGAGATACGGTCCCTGGGCTTCAGGCCAAGGACAAGTCTCGCAGTTTAGTTCTGGATGAGTTGCAAAGGGCGGAGAGTAGAGGCAGGCAGATTTAGATAGAGGCTGTTGCAGTAGTCCAGCTTCGAGAGAACCAGGGCTCTAGAGACAGTGAGCTTCTGGGGGAAGGAGAGGAAAGGAAGATACCTCTGAGGAGGTGTAGCTGGTCGTGTGACTTCTTAGAGACGTCTGATATGTGAGGAGAGAAGGAGAGTGTGGAGTCGAAGATGACCCCGAGGTTTTTTGCCTTGCAGGTAGGAACAGGAAGAGGGCCAAGGGAGGCCGGCCAGAGAGCTGCAGGGAAGGAGGGAGTGGGTGTGCAATGAGTAGAATCTCAGTCTTACTGGCATTAAGGCAGAGGTCATTGGCGGCACACCAGTCCTGGATAGCAGAAAGACAGTCAGAGATGAGGGAAGGAGAAGAGGAGGCCGAGGGTAGCCTGAAAATGAGCTGGGTATCATCTGCATAGCACTGAAAGTTGGGGCAGAGAGCGGCGATGCGGTGGGCGAGAAGTGCCAGATACTGGTTGAATAGCCAGGGGGAGAGGTTAGATCCCTGGGGGACAACACAGGTAGAGAAAAAGATGTCAGATCAGAAAGACCCCAGTTGGACCTGGGAGGGTCCAATGTAGAGGAAAGAGGTCAGCCACGCCAGAGCCTGACCATTGATACCCAGGTTATCACGGAGACGGTTGAGCAGGATGGTATGGTTGACAGTATCAAAGGCAGAAGAGAGATCAAGCAGAATGAGAACACATGGAATTTTAGAGTCAAGGTTCGAGAGCAGGTCCTCACGGATGTTCAGGAGAGCAGTTTCCGTGCTTCTGGCAACTCTGAAGCCGGACTGATGGTCATGAAGACTGCCAACAGATTCAGCATGGAGATTTAGCTGGGAGATGGCCAGTTTCTCCAGGAGCTTGCCCAGGAAGGGAGTGATAGAGATTGGGCGATAGTTAGCTGGGCAGGAGGGGTCGGAAGAGGGTTTCTTAAGAAGGGGGCGCACAAGGGAGTGCTTGAGAGGGGATGGGAAGACTCCAGAGGTGAGAGAGTGATTGCAGAAGTCAGCAAGGGCAGGGGCCAAGGCGTCAATGTGGTCCTTGATAGTTTTGGAGGAACAGGGGTGGACCTGTTTTGACGAGACTTTCATAGATCGGACTTGTCTCGAAACCTTGTCAGCAGAAAAAAGGGGAAAAGCAGAGAAGGGGAGAGGAGGGGTGGCTTCAGAAGGGCCAGAGGGAGAGCAGGGAATAGAGGGGGGAGGAGAGAGGAGGAGAGTGAGGACAGGATGTCCTGAGTTTTTGAAATGAATGAGAGGCCAGTGCTGTGCAGAGGGTCTGGGAGGGGACAGGAGAGGTAGAGACTGCAGCAGGGTTGGCCAGCTCCTTGCAGATTTTAAAGAGTTCGGCCGAATTGTTAGATGCCGCAGAGATGCGAGCTTGGATGAGGGCTCTCTTCTTGGAGAAAACGGAGAGCCAGTATTGCCTTTGGAGCAGGCGACAGGCCAGTTTGTCAGAGGATGAACATGAAGCCCGCCATTTCCTCTCTGCCACCCTGCACTAGCGTTTAAGGGTGACGAGATCCGAGTCATACCAGGAGTTGCATTTGGCTTTGGGCTTCAGGCGGATTCTCATGACAGGGGCAAGGATATCAAGAGTATCAGATATAGCAGAGTGGAGAGTGGAGAGGGCTCTGTCAGGGTGGGAGTCAGCTGAAGGGAGAGGAGGGGGCGAGAAGGTGGCAGCAAAAGCCTCAACTGACACGCGCTTCATGGGTCGGATGACCGAGAAGGTAGGTGGCAGTGAAGATTGTGGCTTTGCCTGTGGGGTAGGGAGGTTGAGGTGGGAGGATAGGAGAAAGTGATCACTCCAAGAGAGAGGAGTGGAGAGAGGGACAGAGAGTGGAAGGTCAGAGGAAATCAGAGCATCAAGAGTGTGCCCTGCAGAATGAGTCGGCCCAGACGGGAGGATAGAAAGTGAGAGAGAGTCGCAGAGGTCACGAAAGAGTCCAGAGGGGGGACTGGAGGCATCCAGGTGGATGTTGAAGTCTCCAAGAAGGAGGAGTTGAGTGGTTGAGGACAGGAGTGAGGAGGAGAGGTCCACCACTCAGAGAGGAAGGAGGAGATTTGACCAGGTGGCCGATAGATAGTAGCCACGGTAAGGGAATGGATAGGAGAGAGAGAGAGTCGGCAGACAAGACATTCAAAAGAGGAGTAGATCTGCGTGGGAGTAACAGTGGCAGGAATCCACTCAGGGAAGATAAGGGCCACACCTCCCCAACACGGTTGGGCCTGGCCACGGAGAGGATCTTGTAACTGTCAGGTAATAGTGTGTCAAAGCTGGCGACAGAGCTGGCCGTGAACCATGTCTCAGTGAGACCGAGCACGTCAAGGTCCAGTTTCTCAAGAAGGCGGCAGATATCAGAGGAATGTTTGACAGCAGAGCGATAATTAAGTGTGGCAATGTGGAGAAGGTTGCCATCTTTGAAGGACTTCCGGGGAGGAGTACAGATCAGAGGTACGCCCTGCGGAGGTGAAGAGGGAGAGAGAGAGGGGGCAGGCAGGGAGGGTGAAGGCAAGGTAGCCGAGGATAGAGGAAGGGGGACAGCAGGAGAGGAAAGGAAGTTGATGAGGCGCGGGAAACGTCTATCAAAGAGGTGAAGGTTGGCCTGAGGGCCTTGGACCAAGACGGTTCCATTAGCATAGACATTAATGATGGCCTTAGAGGAGTGGAAGGAGGCCAAGAGGACAGTTGCATTATTTTCTTTTTTTAATAGGTTCTGTAGCCAAAGAAATACACCATTTTGTCCCATGAAATGTCTATCCTTGTGGGAAAGAGACATGCTGAGATTAAAACCAATCATCTGTTTCTTCTGTAAGCACCAACACACTATGGGGGTAATTCATAGAATCCAGCGCAGACGTAGCGCACGCGGCTGGCTCAGAGAGGGAGTGTGCGCCAGGGTGCGCCAGCCGCATGCGCTAAATCCCATTTCCACGCACCGCGTATTTATGGATTTCCCAAGCCATTTGCAGCCGTGGTGTAGCGAACATCCAGGAGCGCCAGTTACGCCCCCAAGAACGCCCCTTGCGCCAGGAAAAGCCATATAAATCCCCAATATGGCGCAAAGGGCCGTGCTAACCCTGGACCAGCTTACAAGCCCCCTACACTGTAATCGTGTGAAAAACTACACATACTCTGCTCGCGGCAGCCAAAACGTGTGAAAATCTACTTGCTCACCCCCTTGAATACGCATATCCTGCTCGCGACAGCCAAAACGCGTGAAAATGTCCCTACGCACTCCCTTGAATATGCGTACCCCACTTGCGCCTACAAAATCGCGTGGAAAAGGCCGACTATAACCCTGCAAATACGCATAGTATGCACGGGCAGCCAAATTGCGTGAAAATCTCCTCGCCCACCCCCTGCAATACGCGTAGCCCGCCTGCACCAGGCAAATTGCATGGAAAAAGTCCCCCCTGTGGTGTGGGATACCTGTGGGGCATGATCAGGGGGGATGGGCTGTCTGCGGGGCATGGTCAGGGGTGATGGGCTGCCTGCGGGGCATGGTCAGGGGGATGGGCTGTCTGCGGGGCATGGTCAGGGGCGACGGGTTGCATGCGGGTCATGGATAGGGCTGTAGGGTGGTCCCCTGTGGTGTGGGCTGCCTGCAGGGCATGGTCAGGAGTGATGGGCTGCCTGCGGGGCATGGTTAGGGGGGACGTGTATTCCGGGGTACACAAGTGTGCGTTTCACACGATTTCACTGGCGCGAGCGGGGTACGTGTATTTCAGGGTACACAAGTGCACTTTTCAAGCAATTAGGCTGGCGCGAGTGGGGTACATGTATACCGGGGTATGCGAGTGTGCTTTTCACGCGATTAGGCTGTGGGTGGCTCCACATGGCCCACAGGCAGCCCACACCACAGGGGACCCTCCTACACCCCTGACTATGCCCCGCAGGAAGCCCATCAGCTCTGACCATGCCCCGCAGGCAGCCCACACCACAGGGGACCCCCCTACACCCGTGACCATGCCCCAGAGGCAGCCCATATGGCACCATGCACTTGGGAGCCCCAACTCATGTCCCCCCACCAGTGACGGCAACCTGCCAGCAGGCCCAGACTCATGTCCCCCCAGTCCCCACCAGTGATTGCAACCTGCCAGCATGCCCCGACTCATGTCCCTCTACCCCCACCAGTGACGGCAACCTGCCAGCAGGCCCCCACTCATGTCCACCCAACCAACACATTGGCACAACATACATGCATGTACCAAATCCCCACCCAAATGCCATCCCACACTGCCCCCCACAGTGCAAATCCACACCCATCCATTGTCTCCACTTCCCAGTACAGACCCCATAGCATGTCATGCACAGAAGCATACATGCATGCACACAAAGACATGCCAAACATGGCCACACACCACCGCCACATGACTGAGGCAATGACGACTGACACATGCACCAAACCAATGAGAGCACACAACCGAAACATATGAACAGATGAAAATGTATTACATTAAAAGAAATTTCACAAACGAAAACCAAAAATGACAAGGATAAATGAAAGTTAACAGAACTGAAATGGCAATTCCCAAAAATATGTCATCAAAAAATAAGAAAAAAATCCCAGTGGTCCATGTCCTGAAAAATGAAAATCATAATCCAAAGGGTAAATGAAATAAAAATATTCCAGCATGGGTGTGAAAAATCTGAAAATAAAAATGCCCACAGTTCCACAACTACATACAATGAAAGTTCTCAGGGTCCATGATCCCAAAACCAAATTAAACCTACCAAAATACCTACAGAAAAACAACTATGTACAAAAAGTGGAGCAAAATCCATCATCTCCAAAATAAAAATTAAACTAAAGGAAACCTAAGCCTAATTAACTATATACAATGGCAGCGGGCTAGTCCTACGGCTCACTTCTTGATGTTAATGTCTTTGGCTAGGGCATCATCGAACTCCAAGTTGATGTCCCGGAGGCGGACCTGGGATGTGTCCTCGAGGGCTTGCAGGGACGTCGCCATGGTCTCCACCAACTCCTTGCGAGTCTCCTCAAGGAACGATGCCCGCCTCAATGCCCGGTGCATGGAGTTCTCCGCCCTGACCATCGTGAGCCATGCCCTCTCCGCCCGCCACCACTCTGCATCTATCTGCTGGCCCAACCGCAGCCACACGGAAGACACACGTAGTCCAGGATCCTCCTGCCCATCGGCCGATGCCTGCCCCCGTGATGTAGATGGCTCTGAGGCCTGATGCCTCCCACGTCGAGCCTGCCACCGCCTCAATGCCAACTGCCTCTGCAACCACGACTGCCCCTGGGAAGATGGAAACACACAGGCCTTGTTGCACATGCCCTATTTGATGGTGCCTGCACACCCTCCACGGCTGGGGTCCAATTGCGGGGGTGACCACCTCTGCTGGTCCTCCGACTCCCGACTGTGGCAGGGATGTGTTCTCCATCAGCCTGGCCGCGGTGGATGGGGCAGGTCCCCAGGGTGCCCAGGTGGCACATGGGCGGGAAGACGGCATGGAGGATGACTGATGGATAGGGTGTGCAGATGAGGAGGGGGTCGCAAGAGCATCCAGCACACAGAGGAACCATGTGCCAACAACCTGTTTTAGCAAGTCGACGCGCCCACACTTGTGTCCGAAATGATGTGCGTTGTCCTGCCTGGAACCACGCACATCATCCTGAATCACCCGTGTGTGCAGCGCGACACCAACTAGGACAGGCTCAACCATGTCACGGATTGCCTCGTCCGCAGGTAGAGGAAGGTCCGTTGACGTAGCCACATCCCCTACCTGTAAACGGGCCTGGACAGAGGCATCCCTGCTGGTGCAGGATGATGCAGTCACCGGATCAGGGACAGGATTACACACAGGCACCTCCACGGCGACCTGTGCTGCCTCCTGCCCTGCCCCTGGACTGCACCACTTGCACCAGTTGAACCATCCCCTCCAGTCCCCGTGCGTGGGTCTGATACAGCCTCCTCCGCAACCACACCCCCCACCAGAGGCGTAGATAGCGTAGGGCTTGAGTGGGCAAGGCCCACCCACAATCTGCAAATGCCCACTCGCTAGAGTTGTGAGGGCATTTACAGATGTTAATGGCACTGCGGTAGCCCAACTGCATTAGCTTCAGGCCCCACTTGTTAGACAATCCTGGCTACGCCCCTGCCCCCCACCAACCTGGATGACTCTGTGCCATCTTCCCTACTATGCCCCTGTCGGGGCTCACCTGCCCCTTCTTCTGCCAAGGAGTCCACATCCAACCTTGGCCTCTTGGACCTCCCCTTGGCAGATGTGGCCATGGACGTGGCACCAGTCGCCTCACTCCCAGAAGATATTACCTGGGAGGGGGGCAGGGCCTTGTGTCTCCGGCTGGCGGTGGCATCCTTACCACTGTGCTCCACAGCGCCGTCTCCGTCCTCTTCATCAGTTGACGCTGCAGACGGGGAGAGACAGAACAGGGCATCAGGACACAGTACCATGGTCTGCTAGACACATAACTATTGCAGATGAGTGGCAGTGTCAAACATCACAGACGGCATCACACTCCCCATCACTCAGGTCAATTGAGCCCACACACATGCACAGGCAAGCAGGGAACGTGCAACAGGCATCTGCATCCATTCACATGGAACTGCATGAACATCCTAAGGGTGGCATGATGTCACAAGCATCATGGAGCATGCCATTCACATGCACACACGCCAAAAGACAGACATGCATCTGGCCATCTCTACCTCCTGTCACAGTGCAATCATCGTCAACTATGTCACATCTGCCAATTGGGTACCTAGATGTCCATGTCACATGCATACATGGCATCTCACAGTCACACACATACCAAACAGACACACACACATGTACATCGTGCACATACATGAAGGTTGGATGAGCATCCATGTGTCACACCCCAAACATGGCTGAGTACATACAGAGGCATGCAAACATGTGTGCATCTTCACATGCAGTTGCACATCATGCATCGGTACACATACACCATTGATGTGCACCACACATGACTGGGCTCACATGCAGCACGGTCCTGTCCCTGCACATACACATCCATACATGGGCCATGTCAGACATATGTCCAAGCTGCACACTCCTGCCACACCTCAACATGCACTATGCCGATTGAGAACGCATGGACACTTACCGCTCGACTCCGGACGGGTCTGCCCCTCGAGGACCTGGAGGTGAAGCGCTGGGTGAAAGCACTCCAGGACCCTCATCTGGTCGGTGGTAAGTTGGACCCGGCATCCACTGCGTACAAGAGGCACCGGGCCTTCCTGAGGGTCCTGGACTTGAAGTCCTCACAGCGCTTATGAACGTGTTTACAGTCGTGGGGTGCCACCCCCTCCGCGTTGATGGCACCCACGATGTCCAACCAGATCCTCTCCCGTCCATCCTTGTCGGCGCGTGCTTGTCCGAAGAGGGCATCATAATTACCCAGGACTTCATCCACCAGGATGCCAACTTCTTTAGCAGGGAAGCAGGCAGCCCTCTGCATCCCTGACGGGGGGTCGTCACTGTTACCAGATAGTGTTTGTCCCGACATGGCAACCCCCGAGGCAGGTGTGGGTGGGCAACTGGGTCCTGGGGCTGGGCTGTGGAGCAATGGTACACCAGTCGGGAGTCTTCTGTTCCAGAAGGGGTGGTCACAGCAACTGGACCCCTGGCAATGGCTGATGTGTAGGCACCAAATAGCAGGGCACATTGGCAGCAGGCAGGCAGCAGCAGATGGCTCGTAGGAGGCTCCTCGGGGCTCTGGGGGGCAGGTAAATGGCCTTCTGGGCAGGAGCGTGGTCTTCTGTGTGTTGTCGCATGGCCAGCTTGATGCAGAGTGAAACCACATGTGCAAAAACAGCACGTCAGCGTGACATTGCGTGAAATCCAAGGAAAGGCCCTTAGCGCATAAGCGCGCGAATGACGTTACGCGCATGGGCGTTTCCCTCTGCATAGGCTAAAGGTGAGCGCGGGTCAGCAGTTCGCTGTATGTGCTTTTCGTGGAGACCGACCGCGTGTGTTTCTTCTTCTTGTGGGTTCACACCCGATTTCTTCACAGCGCTTAAAGTTTGTACTTCATGTTTTGGCTGGGGAGTTGCATACGCGCACACGCACGTGTGTTTTTGTTTTTCACGCAAGGCAGACAGTGAGTCGCGCAAGCTTATTTTTCCCACTGTGGTTTCCCCTGTGTATCGCGCACCCATTTTCCAGGTCAGAGTAGCCCATGTGTTCCACGCGTATGTGCTCTTTGTGTCCCTGGGTGCCACAGCGTACTGCGGGAGGTTTATTCCACGCACATGGGCTACCGGTGATTGCGTGCACGTTTAATATCATTTTTTGGGGGGCCTGAGTGTTGCGTGACCCGTCTTTTATCACCAGGGGTCACAGACAGCCTTGCAGGAGCACAGGGGTACGTCTAACCACGTACCCTGCCCCTTCACCCCAATTGCCCAGGATAATTGTTGTGTGCACCTCCCATTGGCTACATACCATCTTTGCCATGTTTGGGAGGACACCAAAAGGGAAGGGTGGCAAAGATGGGTGACCTCCCAAGGCTGGATGTGGTATGGCACATAGCCGGGGTGGCCAGGGAGTCCAGAGAGGCCAAGGTGGACGCGGAAGGGGACGTGGCCAGGGTGTACCACTGGGGCAGGATGTCCAGCAACTTGCTGGGACAGCCATGCTACCACCCCCAGCACCTCAGGGAGATGCTGCTGTTACAGTAATCCCCAGCGCACATCTGACCCCACAGGCAATGTCATCTGCTAGCATGGGCAACCAGGTGGTGGAAGCTGCAGGTGCAGCTGTGGCAAACACCAGGCACCATGCTCGGGGTCAGCCAGCGCAGGCTGCCTTGCCACAGGACTCCCAGGCAGATTTTCAGGGCAGGAAGGCCAAGCCACGTGTGTCCAAGCTAACTGTTTTGACATCAAGCCCCAAGCAGCCAGGTGGTGGGAGCTGCATATGCAGATGCAGCCAACACCACCCAGGCAGTAAGTCTGCCAACCAGGACTTTGTCGGTCACAGCCCTTGTCACTGAGGCAGTTGTGCTGCTGGGTCCTGGCAACAGCACCCAGCAGCCAATCACTCTATCCAGGCCTTCCGTCCTCATGCCAAATCCATCTCCCATTGGCCAGTCCACCATCGCCACTGTCCCAACTGACCGCACAACTGGCCAAGAGGAGGAAGTGTGCTTCTGCGTATGAGTCAGGGACCCCAGGCACGGCATCGGCCTCCAGCACGGCAAGGAAGAAGCCCTTCAATAAAGAGGAGCTGGATTTCCTTGTGGACTACGTGTTAGCACACAACCGCAATATGCTGGTGGGCACAGGTTGCCATTCTACGCCTACCCAGCATCAGGTCCACTGGCAGTTCATTGCGGATGGTGTAAATGCAAAGGGTTATGAGAGGCGCACAGCTCAGGAATGCTACAAGCGTTGGACTGACCTACGACGCTGTTAAAAACAAAAGCGGGCCTCTAGTTACTCCCTGACTCTGGCGACTGGCAGTGGGCCTCCACCAGTGGAGGATGAACTCAATCCGCACGAGGAAATCGCTGCAGAGTTCAGCGATCAGGGACTTATCCAGGGAGTGGGAGAGATGCAGGATTATGATGCAACGTCTGGTGAGTCTTGATGCGTGTGTGTCCAGCCCATGTGTGTTTTTCTTGTGTGATGTGTTGTGATTGAGTGTCAGTTCAGGCTATGCATTGATGAGTGCCATGTGTGACACATGCAATGCTTTACTGATGCGTGCTTGTCATCATTCAGTCTGCATGCAGGATATGTGCTGCACACAGGGGCAGTCTTCATCACCACACATGCACCCTACTTACATGCAAGTCACTCGGCAGCCTCTCGTGTCCATGTACAGGCTCACTGACAAGTTTGCATGTAGCCTGTGTTGTAGTTCCAGCTAACACTCAGCCTATGTCGTCACATGACTGACGGTTATGTGAGGTCACCCTGCAAGCTGCTCCTCCTCATGGGCATGCATCCTTGCCTCTCCACCACCCTTTGTTTCACTGTCACCATGGTACTGGCAATTTCCGTGTTGGACTACTGCTATGGGCTGTTCCCCTTTCCTGTGTACAGGCACACTTCCCTGTGCAACCCTGCCATAGCTGTGCTGTGGGGTACATCCTTTGTCCTTGATGCAGGGTGTCCCCCTTGGACCATGCAGATGGCACAGGCTTGGAGTGCACATGAGTGATCATTCATGAACCATTGCATTCCTGTAAGCCCCTATGGGTCCGTGGCAGGCTACTCATTGTACCCCATCTCCAGTATTTTATCCGTCTCATGGTATTTGCTCATCCATGTCATAGTCACTCAGGGTCACTTCATCATCATGCACATGTTTATGGGCCCTTGTCTGTGTCGGGCAAAGGCCTCCCTCTGTTACAGGCACCCTGCTTCCAGGCGACTGGTGTTGTGTCTTCTGCCTGCATAGATGTACTTGTGATGGTTCCTCATGTGTTCTGCTTTCTGTCCCCCTCTCATCTGCTTTGCACATGATGACTGCACTTGCCCTTGCAGTGCTGTCATGTCACACGATTGGCATCACTACATTTCGAGTTCTGTTGATGGTAGAGGACTCACACATGTGCTGCACTACACCCATGCACCTCTGAGCCATGTTTCACCCTTCAACATGCCTATTCACTGGTGTGTTGTCAAAGTGACCTGCCATTTGCCTCCCTTCACCACTGTAATTCAAGGCACTTGCGTTGTTGCATACTGTGACACGTGTGCTTTTATTGATATTAATGTTCTTGTAGTGCATGTTGACATGCATTTAGCATGTGTAATGGACACTTCTATTTGACATACTGCTGTGGCTATTTGGAAATTGTGCCATGGCCATGCTACCTGCCTTCTCTTGGTTCACATCTGTACATTTTGCCACAGATTCATGCCTGCCAGAAGGTTGTGTGTGATGTAGTTAATATGCAACATGCAGTACATGTGTGGGTTTTGCTTTTAACACACATCCATGTCTGCGTTCAGGGTCCCCTTCCATTTCATTGCCATTGCATGCATGCCAGTGTTTGTGTCATGTGTGACATGGCTGCCTCATGTGTTGGCCCTCAATATTGTGTTGTCTATATGTGTGGAATGTGCTGCTGACAAGTGTATTTATGCTCATTTTAATTTCTTTACAGGTGATGATGCACCAGAAGCAGTGGAGAAGGAGATTGCAGACAGGATGGAGGGTTCAGGTCACCATCCCAGCACCAGTGGTGGTCTTGGGATGGTAGGCCACGAACATCTATCGGTGCTCCAGGCCATCCTGTCCAGGCCTGCCTCTGGGTATGGCTCTGAGGATCTCTCTGGCTCTGATGTTGAGTCGGATGCTCATGAATCCATGCCGTCAATGGTGGGTGATTCTGCTATGGATTCTGTTCTGTCCACCACACCTGCAGGGGGGGTGGACCCCTCAAGGGGCCAATCAGTGTTGGTATGTCGGCCTGTGGTGGTTACGGGAAAAGAGTCACACTACACCAGTTGCTCCTGTTCCTGGGGCATCAGATCGACGGAGGAATGCTGTCCTGCAGCCACAGGCTCTGCCAGCACAGCAAGGTCCATGTCTCCTTGGGCCCTGCAGGTGTGGTGCACAGCAACGCGGTGGCCGTGTGTCACCGGGGAACACTGGGTGGGTGCATAGCAACAGGGGGGAGCAATTGAGGTGTTGGCTCAAGGCATGGAACGTGTGGCTGATTCCATCCTCCCCTGATAGGCAGGTGGAGCTCCAGCAGCAGGCAACACAGTCCATGTGTGTCATGATCTCTGCTTCCAAAAGATCAGGGTTTTCCCAACTCCCTTGGAAGCAGATCCATAACCCAGGTTCCGAGTGCCAAACAGTCCCAATTGGGACCTTTTGGACCCAGTCCTGGCGCCAGTGGCACCAGGCTCATAAATATGCCCAGTCCCAGCGCTGGAAGCGCCGGGCTCATAATGCTTGGGTGGACTTACCTGCAGCAGACCATGCTGCTTACTTGCCTGCCAGTTGAGCCTCTGATCCTCTTCTGTTTGGAACTACTTTTCCTGTTGGGTGGGGCAGGAGCCACTCCCTAGATTCAGAACACTGGAACTCTTCTGGAAAGCAGGAACTCTTTTCTTACCTAGGCGTGGCTGTGGAAGGAGACACCTAAGCACTACAGGAGGCTATTTAAACCACACCCGATGGATGAATCTTGCTTTGTGTTATTCTGCATCCTCTGCAGCAGAACGCTCATCGTGTCTTCTGCATCTGATCCTGGGCCCAAGGAAAAAGGCTTACCACCCTGAATCCAGTCTTCAGCAACACCTATAAAGACAAGAAAGAACAGGTTAGCATTACGGTCTTCAGTGACAGCTCTTCACTTACCTGGTCCATCAGCTGTCACCAACGCCTCGCGCTACATTCCGGCATCTGAAAGACAAAGGCTTACCAACTCTTCGGCGCTGCATCCCGCATCTGAAAGACAAAACAAGGTGTGTTTAAAGACATTGGGGAACTTTAATACTCACGTGCCATTACTCCTTTCCACATCTAACCCAGTGGGTATTCCAGCACCCTGCAGCCGCTCCGAACTTGTACCTGCAAAATAAAAAGACAGTTAGAGCGCATCGTGAAGCAGGCAACAAGCGCTTACTTACGTGCTTCCAGGCGCTTCTATTCATCACACGGGCTCCATCTTCAACTCACTTCAGCCCGTCATCCGCCATCGCCGGAACCCTGCAAAACAAGAGACATCATTACTAAAGACTTTAAAGACATTAGAATTACTCGAAACTTACAGTTCGTGCAGTAAACGACGGACAGCAGTCCTCTGAAGTCAAGAGGCCTGCTCCCCTTATCCAGTGAAGAAACTGGTTACAGCACCCTGCCCCGAGGCAGATGGAGAGCACAGCGTTCACTTACCTAAGACATCTTACCCTTCGAGTCAGACATACAGTGCACAGAGGTCCAGCCCAAAGAGCCAGCCGTGTGTTACACATCACCTTTGAAGATACGGTATATGCCCAGTCAAGACCGGCGCCTCTACGGGAATCAGGTGAGCGTTACAGAACACAAAGCCTACCACAAAACTCCCGTCCAGGCGCTATGGAAACCTCGGATACCGACCAGCTAGCCCAGTTACTTGGGGAACTAAGGGCAGAAGTGCATGCAGCCCGTCAGGAAACGAACGCTCTAAGAAGGGAACTGATTATTTCCAAGGAGCAAACAGATGATCTCGCTAGAAAATTGCTACAGTCACAAGCCGGACAGACCCCGTTACCCGCATCTGGGGGAAATCTTCCTTCTACATCCTCTATGAATCCAGTACAGATCAACCTACCTGGGAATGTACCTCTGGCTCCGCCCGAACGATTTTCTGGTGACCCAAAGAGGTTTGTAGTATTTATCAATCAGTGCCGGTTGCATTTCTTATGCCGGCCAGCAGCCTTTCCAACTGATCAAGCTAAAGTAGCTTTCGTGCTTTCGTACCTTAGTGGCAATGCGGCAGACTGGTCGATCCCTCTAGTAAATCAAGATGATCCGGTCCTCCATGATTTTCAAGCTTTTCAGCTCAGTATGGAAAAACTGTTAGCAAGACATTCACAGGGGCAGGCCTTGGACAATGAGCTTCTTTCGTTGCGACAAGGTAATCAAGACCTTTTGGCTTATATTGCGTCTTTCAACAGACTGATAGTGGAAACTCAATGGCCTGAGGACAAAAGGATTACGCTGTTTTATAGAGGTCTATGTGGAGAGCTCAAAGATGTGTTAGCCCAAGTAGTGAATCCCCGACAAGATTGTTCGGACTATATAGACTTAGTCGTTCAAATAGATCACAGACTGCAGAACAGGAAGGCCGATCGTTCCAAGTTTGATGCTCGAGTATTTTCCAAACCGCCAACTCCTTCCAAAGGAGTAGACTCCGGGGAACCCATGCAAATAGGGGGTCTGAAAGGTCCTCTAACACAAAAGGAGCGGGAAAGGAGAAAACAGTTGCAATTATGCCTCTATTGCGGAAACTCAGGGCACTTTCTTCGAGACTGTCCGGTGAAACCTGCCAAGAAGGCAGTAGGAGCTGCAGTTACCAAAGTTACAAACTCTGAGCAGGGAAACGACCTCGCCCGACAAGAATAGAGGTCCTCTTGCCGAGCGTGAAAACCAGTTCCGTGACCTCGCATTTCGTGATACCTATGGTCCTCATTAGCCCTGATAATCCGGATCGATTACATGCAATTGAAGCTTACGTCGACAGCGGTGCCATCGGCAATTATGTGGATCATGAAATGGTTTTGAGGATGAATCTAACTCTTTGTCCCAAGGCTGTAAAGGACGTCATTACTACGGTGGATGGTACGGAGATAGCCTCCGGGCCAGTAACGCATACCACTCAAGAGGTGACGCTAGTAAGTCAAGATGGACACCATGAGAAGATCGTGTTCGATGTGATCAAGGCCCCTCAGTTTCAGATTATTCTAGGAATACCTTGGTTAGAGAAACACAATCCTCTGATCGATTGGCGAGCAAGAACGGTCCAGTTTCCAGAATGTGTCTCTACTTGTCACCCTCCACCTGGTGTTGCACTGGCAGCAATTTCTTCAGAGACTCCCCAGTTACCTCCCGAATACCTAGAATACCAAGATGTTTTCCGGAAGGATCAGGCTAACTCTCTACCTCCTCATAGGTCTTATGACTGCCAGATAGACCTGATACCTGGATCTACTCCTCCTTGTAGCAGAATTTATGCCCTCACCGAGTCTGAGAACCTTCACCTTCGACAATACCTGGATCAATACCTGGCAAATGGGTTTATTCGTCCTTCCAAGTCCCCTGCTTCTTCAGCTTTGTTCTTCGTTCCAAAAAAGGAAGGAGACCTTAGAACTTGTATAGATTATCGCTCCCTGAACCAGATCACCGTTAAGAATAGATATCTGTTACCTTTGATCCCTGAACTCCTGGACCAAGTCAGAAAAGCATGCTTATATACAAAGCTGGATCTTAGAGGAGCTTACCACTTGGTACGAGTAAAAGAGGGCGATGAATGGAAGACGGCCTTCCGCACCAAGTATGGGCTATTTGAATATCAGGTCATGCCCTTCGGACTTTGCAATGCCCCGGCCGCCTTTCAATATTTTATGAACGATGTCCTCAGAGAACTCATAGATGTGTGTGTTGTTGTTTACATTGACGACATCCTCGTTTATTCTTCATCAGAAACACGTGAAAATGGTCCTCGAAAGATTGCGTCAACACAAACTTTTCGCTAAGTTGGAAAAATGTGTTTTCAACGTGACTGAAGTTGAATTCTTGGGATTCATATTATCACCTGGCGGAGTGCGTATGGATTCAAAGAAGGTCGATGCAGTTCTCAAATGGCCATCACCATCCTCCGTAAAAGGTGTGCAAAGCATGTTAGGCTTCGCTAACTTTTACCGCAGGTTTATCCCCGAATTCTCTCGAATAGTCCAGCCCATCACTGCCTTGTTAAAGAAAAACAAACGTTTTGAATGGTCTACCGAGGCGGAACAAGCTTTCCAGGATTTGAAGACTAAATTTATCTCTGCACCAATCTTAAAACACCCTTGCCCCGAACTCCCCTACATCGTGGAAACTGATGCTTCAAGCCTTGCCATGGGGGCAGTTCTATCACAAAAGGACCCGGTAACCAATCAGTTGCATCCCGTGGCATTTTGGTCCCGCAAATTCTCACCTCCTGAAATCAATTACACGATTACTGACAAGGAACTTCTGGCTATCAAGTCTGCCTTTAAGGCTTGGCGGCATTATCTGCTGGGGGCCCGACACACCGTTACTGTGATTACGGATCACCGAAACCTGCAATATTTGAAAACCGCAAAAGCCCAATCCTCTAGACAACTCCGTTGGGCATTATTCTTTGCTGAGTTTGACTTCATAATTACCTATCGACCTGGTACAAAGAACGGTAAAGCTGATGCCCTTTCTCGGATGGGAGTGGAAGAACACTTGATCAACCCTAAACCTGTACCAATCATTCCCGAACAAAGAATTCTGGGTGTAATCGCCACAGAATTCATAGAGGAAGTTAAGGATAAAGCCAGGCAACTTGTAACTCCAGCAGACATACAGAATTGGCATCTGCAGGGAAAGGACTTTGCAGTAAAGGACAACTTATTGTATTTCCAAGAACGATTATACCTACCCAGCACAGATTTACAGAAAAAAGTAATCTCTTGTTATCACGATTCTTTAATGGAAGGACATCCCGGTATGGCCAAGACCTCAGAAAAGATCAAGCGCTACTTCTGGTGGCCGTCTTGGAAAAAAGATATCAGAGACTTTATAATGTCCTGTGGAGTATGCGCCCAAAACAAGAGTCAAAAGGAAAGACCAGCAGGCCTCTTACGCCCTATTGACATCCCACCTCGCCCTTGGCATACGCTTTCTATGGACTTCATCACCGATCTACCTCCATGCTCCGGATACAATACGATTCTAGTAATCGTGGACTTATTCTCCAAGATGGCGCATTTCATTCCGCTCAAAGGCTTGCCAACAGCAGCAACTCTGGCCCGAGAATTTCTCGAAAACATCGTCCGACTGCACGGTTTTCCTTCGGTTCTAATTTCAGATCGAGGTAGTCAATGTATTTCTCATTTTTGGCGAAGTTGCTGTCGGTCGGCTCAAATTGATGTGAGACTATCGACCAGTCACCACCCTCAGACCGACGGACAAACCGAGAGGACCAATCAAACTCTGGAACAGTATTTACGCTGCATGCTGCAACAAACTGAAAAAACTTGGAAAGACATCCTTTGGATAGCCGAATATGCCTACAATAACTCTGTCCCTTCGGGAACTGGGAAAACCCCGTTTTTTCTTTTGTACGGCAGTCACCCTCGAACCTCGGAGTTGGATCCCCTCCAAGATCTTGAAACACCAGCAGTAGACTACCTGCATTCTACAATCACCCAAGCCTTTAAGGAAGCTGTTTCTCACCTTCAAAGGGCTAAAGAACAATACAAGAAAGGAGCAGATCAACATCGGAAGGAAGCCCCTCAATATCAAGTAGGGGATCAAGTCTGGTTATCCACCAAATAACTACCTCTAAAAGGGCCACGCACATTCAACCCAAGATACCTTGGTCCCTATTCCATCACTACCATAGTAAACCCAGTAGCGGTCAAGTTGGACTTGCCCCCGCACATGAAGATACATCCGGTCTTCCACGTCTCTCTATTAAAACCTGTGCAACCTCAAACCCGACTAACTAAATCTCCAAAACCTATCCTAGTTGATGGAGAACTCGAGTTTGAAGTCAAAAGCATTCTGGACTCCAAGATCTCCAAATCTAAACTATTTTACCTAATTGACTGGAAAGGCTACGGCCCCCAAGAGAGATCCTGGGAACCTGCTGAATATGTCCACGCTCCTCGCCTAATCAAAAGATTTCACCGAACATTTCCTGACAAGCCAAAACCCCCGGAGAAGCCCGGTTTGGGAGGGGCCTTGAGGGGGGGTACTGTCATGATCTTTGCTTCCAAAAGGTCAGGGTTTTCCCAACTCCCTTGGAAGCAGATCCATAACCCAGGTTCCGAGTGCCAACCAGTCCCAATTGGGACCTTTTGGACCCAGTCCTGGCGCCAGTGGCACCAGGCTCATAAATATGCCCAGTCCCAGCGCTGGAAGCGCCGTGCTCATAATGCTTGGGTGGACTTACCTGCAGCAGACCATGCTGCTTACTTGCCTGCCAGTTGAGCCTCTGATCCTCTTCTGTTTGGAACTACTTTTCCTGTTGGGTGGGGCAGGAGCCACTCCCTAGATTCAGAACACTGGAACTCTTCTGGAAAGCAGGAACTCTTTTCTTACCTAGGCGTGGCTGTGGAAGGAGACACCTAAGCACTACAGGAGGCTATTTAAACCACACCCGATGGATGAATCTTGCTTTGTGTTATTCTGCATCCTCTGCAGCAGAACGCTCATCGTGTCTTCTGCATCTGATCCTGGGCCTAAGGAAAAAGGCTTACCATCCTGAATCCAGTCTTCAGCAACACCTATAAAGACAAGAAAGAACAGGTTAGCATTACAGTCTTCAGTGACAGCTCTTCACTTACCTGGTCCATCGGCTGTCACCAACGCCTCGCGCTGCATTCCGGCATCTGAAAGACAAAGGCTTACAAACTCTTCGGCGCTGCATCCCGCATCTGAAAGACAAAACAAGGTGCATTTAAAGACATTGGGGAACTTTAATACTCACGTGCCATTATTCCTTTCCACATCTAACCCAGTGGGTATTCCGGCACCCTGCAGCCGCTCCGAACTTGTACCTGCAAAATAAAAAGACAGTTAGAGCGCATCGTGAAGCAGGCAACAAGCGCTTACTTACGTGCTTCCAGGCGCTTCTATTCATCACACGGGCTCCATCTTCAACTCACTTCAGCCCGTCATACGCCATCGCCGGAACCCTGCAAAACAAGAGACATCATTACTAAAGACTTTAAAGACATTAGAATTACTCGAAACTTACCGTTCGTGCAGTAAACGACGGACAGCAGTCCTCTGAAGTCAAGAGGCCTGCTCCCCTTATCCAGTGAAGAAACTGGTTACAGCACCCTGCCCCGAGGCAGATGGAGAGCACAGCGTTCACTTACCTAAGACATCTTACCCTTCGAGTCAGACATACAGTGCACAGAGGTCCAGCCCAAAGAGCCAGCCGTGTGTTACACATCACCTTTGAAGATACGGTATACGCCCAGTCAAGACCGGCGCCTCTACGGGAATCAGGTGAGCGTTACAATGTGCTGCTCACTCAGGCTGGGCATGGCGGCATCCAACAGGACCCGCCGGGCTGAACTGGTGGCTCTGCGCTCAGCTATTGCTGCTGAGGGACAGGCCAACAGGTAAGCCCTGAGTGAAGATTACTCCTCCCACAGAAGTACTCTGGGTGCTCTCATCATGGCCCAGGATCAACAGGCAGAGCAGAGTATGGTGCAGCTTCAACGCACACTCTTGGCTGAGCTCCGTGCAAGCCAGGAGGAGGTCCGTCTGGCACGTGAGGCCTCCCTGGCAGATCTCTGTGTTACACGTGGTGTGGTGCATAGGCACCTCTGTGCCATATTCATTCAGAACCAGGCTCAACAGGCCTGCATGCTTGCTGCCATGGAAGGGCTTGCTGGGGCTATGTGTGGTCAGGCACCTGTGCCACGTGCTCCTCCTGATATACATCCAAAGGGTGACAACGACGATGACCCATCTCTCACTCAGGTCATGCCGTGAAGACCATGAGCCCATGGAGGATTTTTTTTTCTCTCAACATCGAAACATGTGGGTGGTGAGGTGCACCCTGCACCTCCCCCCTCCTGGGTGGCCCCCCACCCCTCTGGGTCCACTAGGGCCATTTTAATTGTTTGTCTATTGTTCATTTATGTTGCAGTGTGGTGCTATGTGGTATCTGATGGCATCCACTGTGTGTTCCGGCTGGGCGCATACAGGCTTGTCTTGTGTTTGTGTTTCTGGCTTGGGGTCCGGACACATATGCCACTCCTGCTTCCCCTTTCCATGGGCTCACAAGGATGGCACTGTGTGACAGTAACTTACACAGAGGCATTAAACTTCTGTCATATCTGTGGCCAGTCTGAAGTCCAACCTGTCCAACATTTGGATGTGCTATTTTGCATTGGGGGTTTGCAATCTGTGCCTTGCATGTGTGCCTTTTGGTCACACAGGATTGTGTTTTTTTTAAGTGGCTAGGGGCGCACACAATGCTGCAATTCAAAGGACACATTCTCAGGGTGTTTAGGTTCTGACAGTTGACTGTCCCTTTGTCATCATCGATTGTCACCTGGAATGTGCCAGGCCTGTGTGCACTCCATGGGGGGGGGAGTTTAGGTGAAAAATGTAGCAACAATCTGGGTACGGGCTGCCTCACCATGTGCCCTTTCCCCTTCCATGTGCAGTGGACATGCATGTGGGTGGGGATGTGGGGGGCACCACCATGTCCACCAGTACGCCCCGCCGGGTTGCAACATTGTGCAGGACACATGCTGCCACAA
The DNA here is from genome assembly GCF_040938575.1 of Ambystoma mexicanum. NCBI lineage: Eukaryota > Metazoa > Chordata > Amphibia > Caudata > Ambystomatidae > Ambystoma > Ambystoma mexicanum. The sequence goes on from NC_090925.1 coordinate 729,119,720, forward strand.
TGATCCTCACACTACTGGGGGCGCATATAGTAGCTGCCCACCAGAGCGGTCAAGGGAGCGGAAACATGACTTTAGCACTCCAAATGTGCGCTCTACTATGCCCTGGGTTGCAATATGGGCTGCGTTGTATCTTACCTGGGGTGGTGTGGTGGGGTTCCGTATTGGTGTCATCATGTGGGTGCTCAGAGGGTAGGCACTGTCCCCTGGTGAGGCAATAATGGTTATCATTAGTTGGGTTTGTTTATTTGTCTGTGTGTCACATGCATGCATGCGCACAGGCATTGTACTCACCAATGAGCCATGTGTTGCCATGACTCCCAGCTTCCAGGTCCCGGTGTAGGACTGACATTCTGTATATGAAACTGTCATGGGTAGACCCAGGATAGTTTGCATCGACAGAGGAGATGATTCCCTCGGCATCGCATACAACCTGCACGTTGATGGAATGCCAGTGCTTGCGGTTGCGATAGATGTGCTCAGTGGCCCTAGGTGGACGTAGGGCCACATGGGTGCAATCAATGGCAGTGAGCATTCTGGGGAAGTGTGCCACCCTGTAAAAGTCCTGGACCACGTCTTGCCTTTCTGTGGGTGTTCTGGGCATGTATATGTGCCTGCAGACTGAGGGTCGTGTAGTCATGAATGCCAACACCTGGTGTAGGCAGCGTGACTGCGTGGGTTGTGAGACACCCCTACTATGGCAGTTGTCTGCTGAAATGACCCAGTGGCCAAAACACGCAGGACATTGACCACCTTTTCCAAGGGGCTCAGTGCTTGGGAGCACAAGGTGGGTGATGTGAGGTCATCCTCCCACTCAGTGACCAGGTCTAGGATGATATGAGGTGGAAACCTATACCTGCCATAGACCTGGTCATCAGGTATCCCAAAAAGGCTGGTCCTTGGCAAGAAAATGCAGTGCCTGGCTATTCTCCTCTTGCTGCGGTGTCCCAGGATCACTGCTGAGAAAAATGGGACATTCATTGTAGCTGTATATGCTTGTTTGTTGTTTGCAAGCACTTTTATAAAGCGCGTGGGCGCTTTCGCCTGCTTTCGTGTGGCGGACGTATTTAGGCGTGTGCGTGTCTTTTGGCATGCGCAGGTTTCTCTTTGATTCCATGAATACGTGTTGTTAGTGAGCGTGTGGGCCTTGCGTGTATTTCCCAGCAGTACTTCCCTGTTACGCTCACATTTTCACGCATTGTTCCCTATTCTGTGTGTTCCGCCCCCTTTTTAGGTGTGTGCGCTAGAAGTTGTGGCGTTTGGAAACAGGCAGTGACGTGTAAGGTAAGTGCAGATTTGGCGCCCCTCCCGGGAAAGCCACGCGCAGGGCCTTCCATGAAATGCTTGCATGTGATTTGCACGCTTGCGCTGGTTTTATCACACTTGCGCCACACATTTCGGCGCACCATCATTCCATTAATTACCCTTTAAGTCATGTTGTGTGCTGGTCACACATTGGTTGAAAGTGCTGCAGAACCCATATATTTGTTACAGTATGGACAAACAGTTCTTAATGCGTGGAGGTGTTTGCCAAGGCTAAGTCCAGGACTTATTTCCGAGCACTAGCAGTTATTGTCTCAGACCCGGTTTATGATGTGGGTTTTGATAACTTTTTTATTTAGCTGTCATTCAGTCCTAGTAGTACATCAAGCAACAACATTGTGATTCATGAACCGGATGACCCATGCACGTGCTGCTGTGCTAGTTAACAATTGTAATGAATGAAAATGCACCAGAAGGTAACAGAGTTGGGTGTTTTTGCTTACAATGCCTGCATACTGCTTCGGTCAGCCTGCATGATATTGTCACTACACCTGTAATAGATGGCAGCCCTGCCACAGCAGTGTGGTTGGTTCAGGCATGTGGTGTGGGGAACAGCCAGGGAGATGTGGTACAAGGGGAATCTAGTTCCGTAGGAAAGCACATGGCTTTGCCAGCGTCAGTGGTGTGGTACTTTGTGATTTAATTGCTGAATATTCACTACATATATTTTTCAGTGCATAATTGTCATGGTTCCATGAAACAATGTCACTGTGACAATGTCGTCAGGTCCTGACGACTTTTTCCTGTCTACCAAAATTATTTCCCCAAATAGTCTAGGAGGGCTATAATTATATATTATTACCTGGAGTCCTTGTAAATTTGGGTAAAGTGTTTAATAGCCTGGACGGTGCATCATTAATGCATTAAAAAGAAAAGTTACCCGATACCATTTTCACTGTAGTGAAATCCACCAACCATACATTAATAAACAAAAAAGATAGTGAATTTGGTAAAGGAAAGGGGATATTGATTGAAGAGGGGTGGAGTGCTATATGGTGGTCCCTGCCCCCTGCATTCTGAAGATGCAACCAGGTAAGCATTCAGTCAAAATAAAAAAAACATTTTGGTAAAATAGCAGTGAAAGGTTTGGCAGTAAAAACACAGAACCAGTGATCTGGCTGTCTCTGCGGCACTAAGTGGGGACTTGCAGGACCTGTTAAGACTGGCCCTTTTTAGTCTGGTGTGCAGCCAGCATGTGGTGCACTGAAAGGCACTCACACATGCTAGCACGTGACTGCGACCATTGCTGCACAGTTGCTGTGCCCTTAGCTGGGCAGAGGGGCTCTCAGCATAGAGAGGACAAAGACATGAGAGTCAGAAGCCAGCATTACTATGGCTAATGCAAGACCAGAGAAAAGGCCATTGCCAAGGAGGAATGCCCGTGCTGATTGCCGACCTATGCGACAAGATCTTGTGGCACTGTTTGACAGGCGATTTGATCTGCATTTGTCCATCAATTTACTACAGGAAGAAATCTCTTTCACTCTAATTTTTGTGGATTGATGGTCAACACGTTCCACTTGGCAGCTATAAGATCATAGGAATTTGGTAATCAAAATGATGTGCTTAAAGGAGCAGTTAAGCATGCAATGTCTTATTTCAAGACACAGCTATTATTTTATTTCATCTAATGTTGATTGGTATTTGTAAATCACACATTGCCCTGGGTAGTACACCCATCAGCCCTAACAAGGCTGTGGGAGTTGCAGCTGCAACCGCAAACAAGTTGAAATGTGGGTGGTGGGTACTGTGGGCAATTGGCTACTGCCTTTACGTGGCACAGGGGTCTTGAGTAGGTCTAGCAAACAGGGAGCAAGTCATGTATATGGGGCCATAGGGTGATGGAGAGGATGAGCCATAGGGTCGTCTTCAGAAACCAACCCTTCTCCACATGGAGCCCAGATAACAAATGCCACTTGGTATATTTGCTATAGGTGGCTCTCTAACGTCATTCTCCCGCAATAACATGGTGAAAGAATTGTGCACTGGCACATTTTCATAGTCCATTCCATTTAATAATGCTTCAGTGGTATGACCTTCACCTGGGCCAATCGTTTTTCAAATTCAGATGATCTTGATTGGTGTTCTAAGTTATGTCATTGTTGCTATAGTAATGCCATTAAAAACTAGAGGAGATCCCGTGTCAGTCAATGCGCTTCTGCCCTACTGAAGTGTAGTCCTTCTTTAGTTTTTAAACCACTGTCAAATTGCAGTCCTACTTTTATGTTGGCGCTCTGTCCCGTTTTATATTAAAGAAAATGTAGTCACTCGTCATATACAATGTATGAACAATTATTGACTCCTTGGAATAAATCCCAAATACTGTTATTACATAATTTACTTTAAAATATCTAACACTCGTTATTAAGGATCTCAATACAAGCAATTTCCCAATAGACCACAAACAACACACACCAATAATCTTAGGTAAATTAAAAACAATTTCAACACAAGATATACAAATATAACAATTTAATTCCCTTACAAAATACAGAATAAAACAATGGTATGAATCAAACAAAATCCCAAAGCAATCTCCCAAAAATGAATTTGATGACAAATATCAATGTGAAATAAAATCAATTCATAACATTTATTAATTAATAACTTGTAAACATACTTTGAAAAACATGATCAAAGATGCATGACATTTATTGAATCCCAGGCTCTGAAAAAAAACGTATGTTCAAAAGCAATGCTGACAGCAGACTGGGTTCCAACCACGGCAAATTAACCAGTGGCATTCTTGCATTGCGGGAAGTAAATTAATTTTAAGGAGATAATGAAGACTTCTCAGCTGAGTCATCTCATCAAGAAGTGATGATTACACCATCAATAGACAAGATCCTCCCATCGAAGTGACAAATATTCCAAGCGACATACATTCCTGAGCATATATATCAATTATTGAATGAAAACATCTTTTTTTCCTTTGCAGCTCGAGGGATAAGATTTGTCGAAACATTTACAATTTACGCTTCTATTTGAAAGCGTGGCGCACAAAGAAAGACTTAACAAGTCACATAAATACTTCAAAAAACGCGGGAAAACCATTGACTCATCAGCTATAAGAAAAACCTACAAGTACAGCCTTAGTCCCCCTCTCAGGCTCTAGTTTTCAAAAGTCAATGACGTGCCTTACCTCTCATACCACAGCAGACACGATTAGTTAAACACAGCCAAGCTACAGGGATGGCTACACTGCCCCCTCCCGGGTCTGCCCTCGTTCCCTCATATCCTAGAGGGGGAGGCGAGGATCTCAGCAGAATATCACAGACAGAGGGGGTGGAGGGGCAGATAAGGAAATTAGAGGTAGAAAGAGAAAAGAGAGAGAGAGAGAGCCTGTCATTTCCCTTAAATGTGATACCAGTTTCCAAGACTTTGATTTGTTTATCCATTCCAAGAGATTGCCCTCCTACCCAAGAACCCACCCTACTACTCCCTCAAACCGGTTATAGTCATGTTTCAGGCATTCAGAGGATGTTTCAACAGTTCCTGTCTGTCCCCCCTGTGAAGCATCTTTGAGCTGGCCTCTCTTGGTGTTTATCCATAGCACAATGTTGGGGCACTCTGGCTTTTGCTTCAATATTTGTTCCAGCCATCATAGACCTGTGCATCTTTTTCATCATCTTCCATGCATTCAACAACAATAAGCACCAACGGTGACTAACATTGAGACTCCACTAGTGGAAGGGCTTATGTTATGTCCTACTCTTCCTCCTTGTCTCTGGGTGAATTAAACCCTGGGTGCCTGACTGCTGCATTCCCTGAGAGGAATGTTCCCTGGGTGTTCTGCCCTCAGTGTTCCATGAGTGTCAGTTGCTCAATATCAGCTAAATTCCCCATGGTGTTAAAAGTCCAGTGTCTCTGTCTACTGCATACCTACTACTGCCTGCTTACCTGAGTGTTCTTGGACGTACCATAAAGGACACTTAATGATAATGATTATATGTTGTATGTGTTTACTATGTCTTGTGTTTCTTGTATGTACAAAGCCGAATGGCTATGAGTATATTAAATAAATAAATAAATATAACACCCCTAAGTTCTTTACATAGAACATATATAGATACAATATCACCCAACCAGAGTTGGTACTCATTTATCGACCTTGGGAGGATAAAAGGCTAAATTGGCCTTGCCGGTATTCGAACCTGTAACCAGCAGATCACAAACAAATAGCAGCGAGCGCCCAACATGCTGAGCCATCTTTCGGCTGGGTTACCTGCTAACTTGGGCTACCTGCCTTCTGTCAACTTTGATGTTGGGAGGGTTTTTCAAAGTACCAACCTAGGGTAGAACTTGGAAGAGCCAACCTAAAGCTAGCAAGGCTTTCACAACCCCAGCTGAGCTAAACCATTGACTTAAGTAGCACAGACAGACATTAAGGCAAAACTAAGGAGCAAAGGAAACTGTAATGTAGTACTGTTAACACATAACATACGCAGTAAATAATAAGTACTCATAAGTACAGAACAACACACATTTATTACAGTACTACACCAAGGCACACATGAAATAGTCAAAGGTAAGTAAAATGATCAATGTACCTATGTGTGTGTGTATACATATATGTATATATATTACATGGCCTGCATTAGCGGCCATGTAGTTATGGTTAAGTTGCTGAACCCATAGGCAAAGCACTTTTTGGGCGGCTTATAACTTTGCTCCCCATGGACGAATCCTCACCAAACTTTGTAAAAAAAAGTATATGGCCCACTCTGATTTTGTTTTGCAGAGGTTGGTGAGGTTTGTTGAAAGGGGGTGGGGGGAAAGTTATAGAGGGAGGTCCCAAAATTTCTTTTTGTCCCATAGACTGAATGGAGAAAAAACTTTGCTAACGCCTACAGCCCAAACTGCTGGACTGATTTTCACCAAATTTGCAGCAGGAGAGTGCTTTTAGAAATTTGGTGGAAATCCGTCCAGTTGTTTTTTTTTAAAACAACCAAAAAGTAGGTCTAAAAAAATGTGTGATATCGATGTCCGCTCTGTGGACACACTTCCCTGTTTGGTCCACGGACAGGACTCCGATTGGCTTAGAGGGCAACGTGCTGTCCACAGACATCAGACCCGCCCACTGATTGGATGGTGAAAAGCGTGAAGTGCGTCAGTTTTTGTAAACGCCGCCATCTTGGATTCACGGACAGTGGCCGGTGTCCGCGGACATCACGGTAAAAACATATAAACCCACAACATTGCATTTGTCAAACTTATCAAATAATCTCTGGGGAAGTGAGGGGTGATGAGGATGGGATGGGATATGGCTGCAAGAAGCAAAAAAACAGGTGTTTTTCGCCGTCAAAGTCCGCGAACAGTCCGGATATTCGGGGACAATCCTGAGAATTTCACAGACACCTCAGCATTACAGGGGTGGTGAAAAGCAGTTCTTGGATGGCTTATAACTTTGGCGCCACTTAATGAAAGTGCATGCAATTTTGCAATTATATTTCTGACCTGATTCCGAATGAGTTCGCAAAGTTTGGTGGGATTCTGTCAAGAGGGGGCAAAATCAGAGGGGGGTCCCAAAATAATGTAAAGGCTTATAAATGAGGTGCCATTTGATGAATCTACACTTAATTTGGGAAACTGATAATAGACCTGTATATAAATGTTTTAGCCAAGTTTGGTGGGATTTTGTCAAGAGGGGGCAATATTAGAGGGGAGGTCCCAAAATAATGTAAAGGCTTATACATGAGGTGCCATTTGATAAGTCTACACTTAATTTGGCAAGCTGATAATAGATCTAGATATAAATGTTTCTGCAAGGTTTAGTGGGATTTTGTCAAGAGGGGGCAAAATTAGAGAGGGGTCCCAAAATATTGGAAAGGCTTATAAATGTGGTGCCATTTGACAAATCTACACAAAGGTTTGCAAAAAGATTATAGATCTAGATATAAATGCTTTCGTAAAGTCTGAATAGATTTTGTAAAGTGGGGGCTAGGTTATATGACGATTGCATGTGCATACATTTGACACTTTTGAAAAAAATGAAACATGGGTGCATTTCCAGCAAACTTGTACAAGGAGCATTGGCAAGGACCTGAAAGCATGATTTTGCAAACGTGCCCAAGTTTTATTTTTTGACGAGTGTCATAATGTAAGTACACAAAATAGTGATATACCTTTGGTGACTGAGGTGTAGCCTGTGGCCATGGGCAGTGGCCAGATTGTCCGGGTCATGGAATAAGGTCATGATCCCGACAATCTGGCTACTGGCCATGACCATGAGGAACAAAACATGGGGTTAAAGTGGCCATATCCACCTGGGACTCGCTTTGTGGTAAAGTTATTCGAAATTGGGATAGGTTTGAAATGAAAGAAAAATGTGCTTGTGGTAATATGATCATAGGGCTCCCTTTTCGCCTTCTGCAGGCTGCCATGGAAAGCGAAGAGGGGCCCTGTGTGGAACCCCGCCTTCCCTTTCCGTGGTGGCCATCTTGGAAAAGGATTTCTGTTACCAATAATATAATGTTCTTGTTACCAACAATATAAGCACAACTCCTTGTAGGGACTTTTCATCAAAATGTATTTCACATGTGATGTCATCAGTGATGTCATCAATCACATTTGTGATGTCATCTTTTAATGTCCTGGGTGTTAATCTTAGCAGTGCACGGTGGTGGCGCGAGTTATGGTTGCTTAGCTTACCATAACTGGCGAATTTCTGGGGGGTTTCGGTTTTACTTGTAATCATAACGACCTTTTAACAAACTTTTTCATTAAATTTCATAGGTTTTTATTAGAGCAACTTAACCATAACGTCCCTTTAACAAAGTTTTTTCAGTGAATAGAAATATATATATATATATATATATCTCACAGTTGGGTAACTCACAATGGGTTACACACTACTTTAGCATCACAAGCAGTTAATATATGATAAAATGCATTGTCCCAAGTAGAGAGTTGGAGAACGCGCAAATCAGAAGGTAGGCATTACACTTATAAGGCAGTCCAACACCATATACTTAGTCTTCAAAAGTCCAGCGCTACCCTACATAGATTCTCTGGGAATCTTTAGGTGTCCCAAAAGGGTTCCTGTGAGTAAAAGGTGAGTGAGCTAGAGGAGCCCACTCAGCTAGGGAGTGCAGGACAATAATGCCAACTGACACTCATATAATAGCATTGAAACTAAAGCTGAATAAAACCATGCGTGGTGGACAAAGGCATTATATGACCCATTCATAGATTCCCCTTTCACATTCAATAGTGTAAACAGAGAGAAACTATGGAAAAAACTGTCAAGCTGGAATATTCTAGCAGGTCAGAATACTGTGGTCCCAGTCAGACTATCAAGAGCAGGAGAGGCTACGCAGGCGATGTTTATGGATAATGGCTTGAAGCAGGGACGTGCATTAGCGCCATTGCTCTTCAATGTATACATTGCTGATCTATCGGCTACCTTATTAAAATGCAGAACATTTTCCCCGAAATTAGGGAAAACTGTGGGGCCCTTTTTAGTCCGATGATATATTAATCCTTGATTGAACAGACCAATAAGCTTGCAGAGCCTTATGAATTGCATAATAGAATTTGCTAAGGAATTTATTTGAAAATAAATATGTAAAAACAATGGAATTCTTGTTTGGACACAGTAAAACAGCTCATATGTTTAAGAGTTATGTGGCTAATCACAGAATTGATGAGGGAAAGAGCTATAGGTACTTGAGAATTGCATTCAACAAGCAAGAAGCCTTGAAAGATCACCAGACACAAATAGCCTTAAAAAAAGGTGAATACGGCCCTGACAGGTATTTACCAGATCAATCAAAGACATGGTGGCTTGACCTTATGACCACTCACATAATCCCATAAAGTTCAAATTTCAACAATAGTCCTCTATTGCTTAGAAATGTAGGCATTTAACAACACTTGCTGAACAAGACTTATTCAGGGGGGCTGCTAGAGACAGGCATTCAGCTAACCAAACAATACTTCCATGGAATTCTTGTGGTTGGATCTTCACCTAACGTCAAGGCCTCTAGGGCAAAGTGTTGTGCAATTAATGTAATGATAAATATCTGGCACCATAAGAGTACGTCTGTACTGTGTACAATTAAAGAAGAGTTGAAAGATAGCCTAGATTGAAAAAAGGAGGGCTGGGCCTTAAAATGGTTATGCCCCTGAATGAACTTGACTTAGAGACGAATACTTTAGAAACCCTTAAGATTAGGGCCACATCAAAATTGAAAAATTGTGACAGATAATAGCATGTCAAAGACCCGAATGGGAAGGAAAAGAGCCCAGAAATACATCAAGCTCATGGAATAAAGTGCCTTAACCCCAAGATTCAATTAAATGTTACCAGGCCAGGAAAAGAAGAGCATATATCAGGATATACTATAATGTAATTTAATATACATGTTTAAGATCACAGCGGCAGAGAAGGACAAAATGTGTGAGAAATTAACTTGTAAAATTTGTAACAATGGACACTGTGCAGAGTCTATTCCACGTCTTGGAAGAATGTGAGGCATTGAGTATGGAGTAATTAAGTATTTTTAAAACCTTTTTTGTTGTATATGGCGAATACAATATCAATCTTTTACAATGTATACCACAAACAAAGATAAGCAGAAAAGAAAAATAAATATAACGACCATGCATGCACTTTAAAAGGTCACGGAAATGTAAACCTAACAAGTCATGTCTAATTCATATGACATTAAAAAAAATTTAGTTGGGCAAGATATCTAAGAACAGACAGATAAAACCATATAAATTTGATTTCCACCCAACAGGCGTTGCCACAAATGTTCTACACCTATAAACTCCAAATTGGAAACAAAATGTTTAAAATGCAAAGTATGTAGTGTAAGCAAAGCAGGACATTTCATGATCAAGTGTTTCAGATTCTCTATTTAATTTTTATCACCACAAAAATGACAATAAAACATTTCCTTAGGGAGCAGATTACAATTTCACTAGTAGGAAGAAGATTAAACCTAAATCTCCTAAAGTTTCCACGACTCTGGTCATTTGAAAACCGCCTAAGGTATGTAGGCAAAACTGCAATCTTATTATGTGCACACCTTAAGTGAGCATAATAAGCATAGCTGGGGGTTGTATCACATCTATCCACCCAATCCTTACAGTAAATAGCTACTTTGACGCTATAAGGATTCCTTACCGGGGGCGTGGCCTGGAGCTCATGGTGATAGGGGGCTAAGACGCCGAGCTCCGGCCGAGACGCCGCGTTACGATCCTCGTCGGACCGCTTGCAGCTCGCCTCCGAACCACAAACTAGGACAAAACACAGCGGAAACCGCCGCCGAGCGGCGACAACAATCCCGAAAAGAATCGGAGCCGGGGAACCTCAATTCTGCCCTCCACAAACCCTCCCCCCCGCCTGCACTCAAGATGGCGGCTCCCGCGCTGTCCTAACGCTGCCGAGAAGCGCCATCGTTGAGAAATCCAGCACACGGAGATGCAGTTCATCGGCGGACAAGACCCTGGGGAACATACTCCCACACAGCCCCGAACGACACGCGGGGCGCTGTGAGCCGCGCGTGGACCGCGGCCATTAACTACTGGACCTGCTCCTGCGGACCGGGCGACAGCATCGTCCCCCAGGAACATCCTGGCCGCCGTCGGAAGCAGCGTCGACGCGCCGGCATTGGTGACCACCACCCAGGAGGTGAGGAGATAAGGGGGGCCCCGCTTGACGCTCGACTCCACAGCGGCTCCAGCGTCCGCCGCTCTGAGCCCAGAGCCCAACATCGCCCACCCCCCCCTCATCCTCACACAGAACCATTAACTCCATCAACCCACCCCACGCTGCCTGGTGGATCGAAACACCCCCGCAATACTCGAGGGAGGGCACCCAGCCCACAGGCACGCCATGTCTGCTAGAGGCAGATCAAAACCTCCTACGATGGACAGTTATGTCTCCACAAAGGCCAGAAGCTCGGCCGACCTACACCCCCCCAGCCCTGATCCCCCAAAACCGAAAAATGCAGAACCCACCGAGAGCCAAACACAAGTGCTGGAGGCCATAGCATCCCTGCGCACTTTCATTGATACCAAAATCGACAAATTTAGATCAGACATTCAGCTAGTGAGACAGGATGCCAGGAATTTAACGGAAAGGGTCTCCGCCTCCGAGGCGACCATCAAAGAGACCATGGAAAACACTATGGAGCTGAGGGCTAAGGTGACGGACCTCGAAAAGAAGGTGGCTTTCCTCGAGGCGAGGGCTGAGGATGCCGAGGGACGTGCCAGAAGGGGCAACATCAGGATACTCGGAATCCCCGAGGGTGACGAGGGCCCGAACCCGACTGCATACATAGAGGCTCTACTACAACAAGAGGTGGGCGCAGGCAAACTCACGCAAGCCTTCGCTGTCGAGAGGGCACACAGGTCCCTCCAAAGGAAACCCCCTCCGGGCTCGCACCCTCGCCCAATAATAGCTAAAATACTTAACTTCCAGGACAGAGAAGTCATCCTCAGACACTCCAGGGAGACTGGCCCACTTGTACGCGGCAACACAAAAATATCCGTCTACCCAGATTACACCCCAAAAGTACAAAGAGAGAGAAACTCATTTGTTCCAATCAAAGCCAGGCTGCGACACCTAAACTTAAAGTATATGCTGCTTTATCCTTCCAGACTAAAAGTTATCTACAAGGGCCGCTCGATCTTCCTGGAGACCCCAGAGGCAGCCAACATGTGGATGGAGGACAACAACTTAGCCCAAGGCGCAGACACCCACCCCAGAGACTAAGGATTGAAACTAAGCACCTGGTCGCATGCCCAATCGCCGACGCAAGATCCCGCGGTAAACACATGCACTCTGCAGTGCGGAAGCAATCAACACTACAGTTCGCTAAACTAACGCAGCTCTCACTTGGCCCCACACCGGACCCAGGACTTCGCCCCCGTGAACAGACCAGGACAGGCCAGTTGCCTGACCGACCCCACTCGAGCCTGACGCCCGGATGGGTCCCGACGGTGCGAGAGCGCCTGAGCGCAGCAAAATGAATGCAGCCGCTAGGCGCACCAGTTACAGTTATGTTACCTGTTACGTTATAAGCACAGTCTCCACATCTACACACTTGGCCGGACAACAGAAGACGCTGATACAGCACTTAAACTCAGGCAGGAACGAGGGCCGACTGCTGAACCGCATTATCACGAACCCAAACCTTCTGGGCAGGCCCTCTGAAGAGGGGATAAAAAAGAGCACCCACACATCCAGATGACATCACAACTAAAGATACTGACGTGGAATGTGCGCGGGATGAACACCTACCTAAGAAGAAATCGTATTCATTCCTACCTCCGCAGACAGAAGGTCTCCATAGCTATGCTCCAGGAAACCCACCTGACGGCGGAATCCTCCTCCAAACTAGCAGAGAGATGGGGTGGCACTGGAAAAGGAGCAGCATACTCCAAATACGCATGGGGAGTCTTCACTTGGGTGAACCCAAGCGTTCCGTTTCGCCTACAGGGGTCGGAAGCTGACAAAGAGGGCAGATATCTGATACTTTGGGGGACCATTGAAAATACCGCAATTTGCCTGGTCAACTCCTACTTCCCGCAACACGGGATACCATCGCACATCGCAATGCTATGCCCCAAAATAGCCCACCACAGGGAGGGCACCTTCATTTGGGGAGGCGACTTCAATTGCACCAGTAATGGCGAGATGGACAGGTCGGTGCCCCTACAACAACCACGAAACGCCGCCGCCATGGCCCTCAATAACGCTCTGGAACACTTAGACCTGGTGGACATATGGAGAGCGCAACACCTAGATGAAAGGAGCTACTCCTACTACTCTGCCCCCCACAAGGTCCACACAAGGATCGACTATCTCTTCATCGACAGGGAACAGGCTGCCCTGGTAGTCGATGCCACATACCTAGGCAGATCGATATCTGACCATTCGCCGCTGGTCATGCAGTGGAGATTGAATGGCCCCAGGCCCCCGATCCCGACATGGAGACTGTCCCCCATGGCACTCACTGATCAAGAGTTTAAGGAAGACCTTGGCACTAAACTCGAAGACTACATAGACAATAACAAAGGCTCAGTATCGAGTTGGAGCACGCTATGGGAGGCGATGAAAGTGGTAACACGGGGCGAAGCCATTTCTGGAGCGGGAGGTATTCGCAGACGCCTGAAGGAAACACTAGAAGAACACGAAGCAGAAATAACACGCCTCAAATCCCAATTGTACACCAACACTGAAGGGGAAGAGACCCTGCGGGGACTCCGAAACGACTGCCGAATGGCATGGGACAGACTGGCGAAATTCGACTTTGCAACTAACACCACCAAGACACACAAAGAGGCCGACAAACCAGGCAGACTACTAGCATGGCTGTGCAAACGAGAACACCCGAGGCATTACATCACCGAGATCCAGGATGAACGTGGAATCACGCACAAATCACAACTTGACATCAACACCGCTTTTGCAGAATTCTACTCCGAGCTTTACTCCCACGAAACGCAAGTACCCACAGAAGACATCAAAGCCACCCTAGAAGAGATCGAACTCCCTAAACTAACCGAAGAGCAGCGCGCAGCACTGGACACTGAGATCACCGCCGACGACATCAAGGACGCGATCAGATCTCTAGCTACCAGCAAATCCCCAGGGAGTGATGGACTCCCCCCAGAGTTCTACAAAACCTATGAAGACATCATTACTCCAATACTATTGGGAGTCTACACGGAAGCATACGAAGAAGGAATTCTCCCCAGCACCATGAAGGAAATCATTATAATCCCCATGCTCAAACCAAACAAGCCGCCCGAACGTTGCGATTCCTATCGCCCGTTAGCGATGCTGAATTACGACACCAAGATCTTAACCACCATTCTGGCTAAGAGGCTCGCGAGGGTGATTGGGACCATTGTACATGAGGACCAAAATGGGTTCATCCCGGGACGCAATACCACAGCCAACCTGAGGAGGCTACAACATGTTATAGCCGAAACCCATGAAAGCGCTGAGGATCTGGCGGTGCTATCACTAGACGCCGTTAAGGCCTTCGACTCCATCTTCTGGGAGTGGCTTATTGAGGTGCTGAACGAGTTTGGGTTTGGAGAAGGCTTTGTGAAATGGGTCAGGGTCCTCTATAACTCACCCAGGGCCAGAGTGAAGACCGGACGAATAATATCAGAAGCCTGGCCGATACAAAGAGGCACCAGACAGGGCTGTCCGCTGTCACCCATGTTGTACGTCTTAGGACTGGAGCCGATCGCCATCTACTGCAGGAGACAGTTCTTTGATGCAGGTATAAAACTGGGCAACAGACACTTCATAATTTCCCTATATGCGGACGACGTACTCTTATACGTAAAGGACCCACAAGTGAATGTGCAAGTTCTACTCGATGTCCTGGACAACTATGCCCGCTATTCCGGAATCAAATTTAGCAGATCTAAATCCTGTGCATTCCCACTAGCCAAACTCAACAAGATAAGCATGGAAGAACTACCAGAGGTGGGGATAGAGTGGCAATCAGGAATGTTCCGCTACCTAGGAATCAACATAACACATACCCCAGAACTCACCCACGAACACAACACTGAAAAAGCAACAAAAGCACTTCGCAACTCCATGAAGTTCTGGTCTAAGCTGCCACTTGCCATGATGGGTAGAGCAGCAATTGTGAAAATGATTATCCTACCGAGATTCCTCTACTACTTCACAAATGTCTGCCACTATATCCCTATATCCTTCTTTAAGAAACTGGATTCGCTAATCAGAGACTTCCTGTGGGGCCCAGCCAGACATAAGCTACCCCTGAAGATCCTCACGCTGCGACATAAACAGGGGGGGCTACATCTCCCGGACCTACACACGTATTACTTGGCAGCCCAACTCAGCCACGTCACAAAGTGGCTCCAAGACGACCCAAATGCTGAATCAGGACTACTAAGGCTAACATCTTCCAATCTGTTTCCCAAAGAATCACTCTGGAACCCACTTAAACAAACACTAGAAGTCCCTATGATTGTACAGCTGGGTAGACAAATTTGGACTAGAACCTGCTCTATCCAGCAAATCACTCACCCATACTCTCCTGACACCCCCATCCTTGTGGACGCATGCCAATCCATAACAGACCTCAAAGTGGCAAGAAAATGGGAGAGCGCTGGGATTTACACTTGGGGCGACATGTACGAAGACGCCAAATTCAGAGAATTCAAAACGATCCTGGAATCAGTGGAACTAAACAGAGGCCAATTCATGTGGTACCATCGTCTCAGACAGATTGCAAAGTCAAAATGGCCTGAATGGCCAGAAGAACCCAACCCTAACCCCCTCCTTAACGAGATGCATGAACTCTCAGACGGCTGGAAACCAATAACCCGCCTCTACGGCCGACTAATAGACAGGCCCAACCCTAAAAGTGCAGCACTAAAAGAAAGATGGGAACTCGACCTCCAGGTCACGCTCACGGACACTGAATGGGAGAGAGTGCTACTTTACCCCAAGGAGGTCTCCAGGAACACCAGATTCCGACAAATCCAACTCAATGTTCTCTACAGAACATACATGACCCCGAAGAGGGTCGCCAGTTTTAACAAAAAGACAACATCAAACTGCCCCTGGTGCGACACCACCCCAGCAGACCTACTGCACATGTTCTGGTCTTGTAACAGGGTGTCACAATTCTGGTCTAAAATAAAGCAAACTTGCACGGAAGCTGGCATTACCAGATACAACTGGGGCCCCCAGGAATGCCTCCTCGGAGCATACCCCAGACTGAACAAGATCAAACAAGTAGTCAAGCTAATGGGCATTTCCTGCATCCTAGCCAAAAGAACCATAGCTATGGCCTGGAAATCTAAACCAGGCCCGAGATACCAACACTGGCTCAGAGAATTAGAGCGTTGGACCGCAGCTGAGACCAGGGCCTGGCAGGATGGAGCTACCACTGGAACAGCCGACGTGAACAACACCCTTGAGGCGTGGAAAGCCCTCCTCCGCGACATACCCTTCTCTGCTGACTACAAGCCCCCCTGAGGTGCCTGCCCACCCTAACATCAAACAACTACAGAACCACCTAGTACCTGAACCTCGAACATTCATACGCCCCGGAACCCTGGCTTCGCACTCCTTCCCTCCGGAACACCATCTGAACACAGACATCCTCGCAAGAGACTGTGCACGTTTGTTGTTATTTCTTGTTGTTATCTGTTTCTTTTTCACCCTGTTTGGCTAATGAACACCTTCACTGAACGCAATCTCGATATGTAAACTTACCTAAATGCCAATAAAAAGTGTTTTAAAAAAAAAATAAAAAAAATAAGGATTCCTTACCAAAGCCTGACCTAGCCTCACTAGTGGTTTCAGCTTCTCACAAAATGTTAATACATAACTGAGAAAACGTTATAGTCGAGTTCTCACTAAAGCCCTTTACCGTAAGTAATTAAATAGCGAGTCCTTTGGTGGATCAAGGAATTTTCGATAGAGCAGCAGAATCTTCCATTTTACTCTTACACACAAATATTTGAGACCAAGCTCAAAACAAATGACGACTGCCGGAACACAGTTCGGAAGTTTGAGCTCTTTGCACCATATCAGAGCCTCAGGACAATCCAGCGTATCCATTGCCCAGGGTTGCGCAATCTCGACACCATAAATGTAGTTTTGGGACAACCATACCTTCATAACATTTAATTAAAGCTAATTTTCAGTATTTTCAATACTGAAAATGTGCTGTAATTAGTATTCATGTTGCACATCTGACCTGCCAAAAGGATGGCATTGTGACAGAGAAATTCCCAAACATTAAAATTATTCGGTTTGGAGGTGACAGGAAACCCCAGATAAATAATATTACTCATAGTTTCCAATTTAACATTATTTAAGAACCATGTGAATCCTGGATATTTATTTGCTGTACTTCAATGAACAATTTAGGGTTTTACTGGATTCATCTTAAGCGTACTATCAATAGTAAAAGCATTGAACACATGAATTAATTGCTGAAGCCCAATCTTTGTACTATTAAAAAGCAATAGGTCATCAACATATGCCAACCATGCAAAATGTTTGGTAAAATAAAAGTCAGATTCTCCAAGTTGGACAATGCAGCTTTTTTTTCACCTAAAATGGCAGGCCTAAAATGTTCTTGGTTGGCGTATGCTGATGACTAATCGATGTCAGAGACATATACGTTAAACAAGCAGGGTGCAAGGATGCAACGCTGCCTCAGCCCAGAGGAAGTGGGAATCATTCTTGGCAGATGAGCAAAATGACTGATTCTAACTTGGATATTACAATCTCTATGGAGATGGCTTATGGTGTTCAATAATCCTGCAGGGTTATCGCATATTGCTAATTTAAGCAATACCAGATTCCTGTTGACTCCTAAGTTCCACAATAAATCGATGTAGAAAGACCTATCTATGACCATGCAGAGCGGTCTTTCTGAATCGAACTGTCACGCCCATGTGGCACACGAGTGCGCGCAGGGGCTGACAAGCTCAGAGGGACCCAAAAGCACAGGACAAGGAGAACAGGTAAGTGTGTGGGTGCATGTGTGTTGGTATGAGTTTTGTGTGTATGTATGTGTTTTGGATTAGGGGAGTCTTGGGTGGGGGGGCAGGAGGAACGCAGGTGCGGGGGGCGAGTTAATAGTGCAGTTAAGTGGGTGGTGGGGAGTGGGGAGTGGGAGAATCAAAGGGGGGTCGAGGGTGAAACCCCTTAAATGTAAAAAATAAAAGTGTTTCTATGTGGAAAGACCTCATAATTAAGGTCTCGGGATGTACGATAAAAAGAAAAACGGGCAATAAAAATCGGTCTTTTTCTCATGAGACCTTAATAATGAGGTCTTTTCACATAGAACCTGTTGACTAGGTCAAACGCATCTGACAAATCAATTGAAGCTACAAAGATGAAGTTGCATGTTTTGATCCATGCCTGAAAACATTTTAATTAAAAAAGCCATTCAAAGTTGTGCCACAGTTTTTACGGAACCACTTTTTATATTTTTTCAGTCTACCAGAACTCGCTTCCCACTTTTCGAGCTTAATCAACACTAATGAAGAAAATATCGTGCTATCAGCATCCACTATGGTGATGGGTCTGTACTTTTTAGGGTCCGATCTAATACCCCTAAATATGGGGATAATAAAAGAGATTTGACAAGAATGGAGAATCATAAAATCCCTCATAATCTGCTTGAAAAAGATAAACAAAATGGTTGAAAAGAAAAACAAGTTCCAGGTATCAACGTAAAAAGTAGATTAGAGAGATTGTTGGGACTGACAGCCAGAAATGGACCGGCTTCTTAATAATTTCCAGGATGTCCTCCTGTTCACAACTGAGGGACCATTTATCCTCCATATTAAGATCCAGATTACTCTCAGGGGGAGACTTATTAGAGTATAGATCCCCAACATCTCTCTCCCATGCCTGTTCAGAGATGGGACTAATTTGTCTATCTGCTTGCTTTCCTTCTAAATAATGTATAATAGCTCAGAAATTCAAGTCAGACTTTCCTACTAAAATTCCCAACATTTCTTCACCGTCCCTTTTGTATCATCAATATATAGCGATGCTGTCGTACCCAGTTTTTATAGGTTTGATGCACATTATTAATTCCGATGGTCTGCTGCATTAAACTTGTACCATTCTTCTTAATCTTATTGATCATTCGTCTCACAATCTTTATCCTCTCAAAGAAAGGTGTTGCCTATTACATTTGGAACCCGGTTTTTGATCTGTGCCACCAAAAAAGGTTTCTTTGATCTTATCATTAATAAAAGAGTACAACCAATCAGAAGTGAATGTATCAAATTTCCATTCAAATGTCGATTGTTTATGTACATCAGCTATTTTGCTAGTGATTTGTTTTATTTGATTATCACTCCACTTAATTCTAATGTTGCCAGGGTTAACTGATACCTTTGCGGGTCCACCACTTAAACTCATATTAATGTGCATGTCAATGCTACATGATAAAAGGTTATGATCGCTAAGTTTGGCTTCAATTACTTTTAGCCAATTAAAAGACAAGTAAAGACTCTCACTGAAAAAATATAACCCAAAATGGACTCTTTAGCTCCTCTGTGCCATGCTGGTTGCCTTAAAATGTCACCAGAAATATTTCCATTCAACATGAACAATCCTAATGAAGTCATACAGGAAGCCCACATTAGACCATGATATGATATGATAGTTTATTTATATAGCGCCTTTACACAATGGCCCTCATTCCGAGTTTGGAGGTAAGGGAAAAACGATGCCGGTAAAGGATTACCGGCATTGCTTACCGCTACAGATTATTCTGACCAACCAGACCGCTATTAACGGCATCGTAAAGTATGATGCCGTAAATAGCGGTCAGGGCGCGCACACGCGACACACCATGCCGGCATTAGCGGCATTCCGTTAACCGGAGAGGATCACAAGTGAGGCGGACATGCAAATAACGGCCTCCTGAAGGCCGAAAAAGTGCATACCGGCATGGTGTAAATACCAGCATCGCCGACCAGGCGTAAAGAACCCTGAGCAGTGTTTCCAAGTGCCACAGGTGCACACAATCAGCACAGGTGGAGGCAATGGAGTCAGGGCCAGTACAAAAGGAGCACACCCACACACCACACCCCCTCCCACACCAAGATGATACCAATAGTAGTAGCATTACTGGAGCTGGAGGCCCTTCTTGCAATGCCTCAACAACAACAACAGCCGCCACCACAGAGGAGATGCAGGAGGAGAAGGAGGGTGAGACAGGCCCAGCATGCCCCACCAGTGCAGCCACCCGTAACACCCTGTCAACCCCCAATCCCTCGCATCAGAGCCAGTCCATTCAATCTAACCCCTGAGCAGATTCACACCCTGTACCGGCTTGACCGGGACACCATCATCACCATAGTGGACCTGATACACGACAATCTAGTGAGCCTCATAGAAATACGCACCTCCTGAAGGCCGAAAAAGTGCATACCAGCATGGTATAAATACCAGCATCGCCGACCAGGCGTAAAGAACCCTGAGCAGTGTTTCCAAGTGCCACAGGTGCACACAGTCAGCACACGTGGAGGCAATGGAGTCAGGGTCACTACAAAAGGAGCACACCCACACACCACACCCCCTCCCACACCAGGATGATACCAATAGTAGTAGCATTACTGGAGCTGGAGGCCCTGCTTGCAATGCCTCAACAACAACAACAACAGCCGCCACCACAGAGGAGACGCAGAAGGAGGAGAAGGAGGGTGAGACAGGCCCAGCATGCACCACCAGTGCAGCCACCCTTACCACCCCGTCAGCCCCCAATCCCTCGTATCAGAGCCATTCCATTCAATCGAACCCCTGAGCAAATCTACACCTTGTACCGGCTTGACCGGGACACCATCACCACCATAGTGGACCTGATACACAACGAAATAGTGAGCCTCATAGAAATACGCGCCGCCATCCCCCATCTACTCAAAGTAGTGTCTGTGCTCCACTTCCTTGCCACGGGCACCTACCAGCACACAGTGGGGCACATGCATGGCATATCACAACCCTTATTTTCCCGGATACTGAACCAAGTGCTGGATGCCCTCCTCAAGCACACAAGGGACTACATATCCCTTCCACGGACTCCCCAGGAGATATTCGATACAAAAGTTGCCTTCCATGCACTGGCAGGCATGCCAAATTGTGTAGGCGCCCTCGACAGCACCCACGTGGAGTTGGTGGTCCCGCATGGCATGGAGGTGGTGTATCGCAACCGCAAGCAATTCCACTCCATCAATGTGCAGATGGTATGCAATGCCAGCAAGATCATCACACATTGCTGTGCCCGATATCCCGGATCAACTCATGACTCTTTGGTCCTGCGGAACTCCACGCTACCACGCTTCATGGAGCGACATGCTGGACGACGTGAATGGCTGCTTGGTGAGTTGCCTGACTGGGCCATGGCAGTGCATCGGGGTTGTGAGGTGGGTGGCTGCATACTCCAACCGGGTGTGAATGGGGGGGATGCATGCTCCAACTGGGTGGGAATGGGGGTGGGGGATGCATACTCCACCTGGCTGGGAATGGGGGGGATGCATACTCCACCCGGCTGGGAATGGGGGGATGCATACTCCACCTGGGTGGGAATGGGGGTGGGGGATGCATACTCCCCCTGGCTGGGAATGGGGGAGATACATACTCCAACTGGCTGGGAATCGGGGTGGGGGATGCATACTCCACCTGGTTGGGAATGGGGGGATGCATACTCCACCTGGGTGGGAATGGGGGTGGGGGGTGCATACTCCCCCTGGCTGGGAATGGGGGGATGCATACTCCACCTGGGTGGGAATGGGGGTCGGGGATGCATACTCCACCTGGCTGGGAATGTTGACGTCAGTGCACGATGTGCACATCACCGAACACTGTGCCCCAAAGCAACTGAAACGTACATGACAACCAAATCCCATAGTGATGAAGTAAGGCCGACACCTATCACTACATGACTAACAGGTAACCAGCCCACATCCCACAACACATGCACCACTCATCAGCGGCCCTCACACACCGTAAGGTCATCCTGCACTATGCACTGTGTATGCACTATGTTGCTGTCTGCAGCATATCACCACATGTGCATTGAACTGAGTCAACCAGGGATACCACAGTGTATCACTGGTTCGGCACACCCATAGGAGTGCTGCATGTCACCATGGAACTGATCAGTGGAGAATGCCCAATTTAGTCCTTACTACAGCCAACGCTCCCTACTACCAAATCTTACAGAACACAACTCATCAGTGATTTTACTCCAACACTGCTGTATGCATATACGATGCATGTGCAACAAGATATCAGTGCACACCATGAACCATCTTGAAGATGCAACCCACACCATCAGTCCATTGCACAGGACACATAGCGGGACCTGAAATGGGGTCAATGCATCCAGGGACATGTGCATGTGGGCACAAATTACCTGCAGCCATGTGAGACTAGTACAGTTGTCCAACATGAATGTGCGAACATTTACCTTCATTCCCCTCTCATGCAGGTGATGGTGGCTATCC
Organism: Ambystoma mexicanum; assembly: GCF_040938575.1. Lineage (NCBI taxonomy): Eukaryota > Metazoa > Chordata > Amphibia > Caudata > Ambystomatidae > Ambystoma > Ambystoma mexicanum. Next base: position 729,142,034 of record NC_090925.1, read on the forward strand.
CTTGAAGCCATGGCTGCTGATCCCTTTCCGAAACCCACAGAACCCACAGAACAGGCACGAGGAGGACTACAATCGTTCCCATACCCGTACACGTGTGGTGATTGAGCAGACCTTTGGCCTGTTGAAGGCACGATTTCGCTGTCTCAGCCGGTCGGGTGGGGCACTCCTCTACAGCCATGAGAAGGTGGCCAAGATCACCATGGCATGTGTAATGCTGCACAATATGTGCATCCGCCGAAACGTGCCCTGGCCCCCTGACATGGAACTGCTACCACCTGTGTGATGATGAAGGGGAGGAGGAAGATGTGGCAGGACATCATCATGGTGCCGATGCACAGGAGGGACGTGCTGTGCGGCAGTCAGTGATTGCACAATATTTCTGACACACAAGTCAGCAGAGGGTGACATAATGTTAGGACATAAGGCACTGGGTGTGGGGATACATGTACACTATGCACTCTGCAAGATTAAATGACACATGCGCAATGATGAATGTCCACTCTGGTTATTATTTTGTAACACAACTGGTGTATCGAAAGTGAAAATATGAACGTGAAAAACAAACCCTCCACCACCCTCACCCCACTCCCCCCACAACTCCCCCACACACCCTCAACCCCCTCCCACCACAACTCCCCCACACACCCTCACCGCCTTCCCCCTCCCACCACAACTCCCCCACACACCCTCACCCCCTCCCCCTCCCACCACAACAACCCATAGGGTCGACGTAGCCCACATGAGGCTGCCAGTACAGCCACTCTGCGCTCCCGGAGTCAGGGGGAGGCATGTCCTGTCGGCGCTCCGCACGGAGCGACCAACGGACCGGGCTGGTCTGAGTGGAGTTGCTCGTGGACGGTGTGTCCTCATGATGAGGCTGTTGGCCAGGAAGAGCAGCCTCCAAAGCATTGGCTATGCGGCCGAGCACCTCGCAGAGGCGGTTTGTGTTGTCAGTGATGGACTGCCCCAGTGCTCTCAAATCCGCACGCCACTCCTCCCTGGCCTGCCGATTGTCCTGCACAAATTCAGAGAGCTGGTCAGCACGCTGGTCTCCGGCGGCTGAACCAGTGGCCCTGCTGGAGATGGGGCTGCCATGTCCTGCCAGCGCATCCTCAACGGGACTGTATGTTAGGGGGAATTCTCTGTTTAGGCTGAATTTCCTTACCTAGTGAGTCCCCCAGCAGCTTTGCTGGATTTCTGGAGTTTGTTTTTGTCCATCCTGCCAAGAGTGAGACTCTTTTCTCCCACTCTTGGGCATGAATGTGGTTAATTCCTGTAAATGTCAATGGGCCTCATTCCGAGTATGGCGGTAAGCGATACCGGTCACCGTTAACGAGACCGGTGCCGGTAATCCCTTACCGCCACATTCCGAGTTTCCTTTGCGCCCTCGTCCCTAACGCCTGCTTTCAGCAGGCGTTAGGGACGAGGGCGCAAAGGGGCTTTTTAGCCAATAACGGTGACCGCAAAGTACGGTCACCGTTATTTGCAATTTCCCCATTCCCATTGAGTCCTATGGGGGCTCATTTGGGAATGGGGAAGAGCCTTGGGGATTGGGAAATTACCGCCCTGGTCAACTCGGAATAGGGCGGTAATTTCCCATTTCACCAGGGCGGTGCCGGTACGGGTCCGGTGCCGACCAAGGCGCTACTACCGCCATTGTTTAGCGCCGGACTCGGAATGAGGCCCAATGTGTTCTATGGGCTAAGGGGTCTTTTACTCCATAGGGTCTCATGTGTTTTGGTATGTGTGTTACACCGCACCCTCCATGCCGTAACACTGGGGCGTCCTAGAGGATCCCCACCATAGACTCCATACCCTGGGACGGACTACTGTCTCCCAGGACATGTAAAGTCACCATTGGCTTTACTAGACCTACATTTACTAACAGAACTAGTACAAACCATCCTATTGTGGACGTACTAGTAGGGGTAATTCGATTACCCCTGGGTCTGTTATTCGAGGGGGCACTGTCCCGTCCCCCCTCGACGAGTTTTGGCTGGTGGCAGTGGAAACTACTTGTTATATTCGACCCCGAATATACCTCTATGGGATTCTTCCCATTGTTGGAGGCTAAAACTTTTTCCCGTTAGTCTCTAACATACCGCCGGTTTATTTGTCTTAAATAAATCTACCGGTCGGTATTTTCTGCCAGAACTCGGTTTTTAAAATGGCGTCTGTGTTCACCTCTGTAACTCCGAACCAAAGGTTGAGCCCTTTGTTCCACTTTTGGCAGGCTTCTACACAGAAGCCCTCCAGAGTGGTGCCATTCTGTCTAGGTACCACAGAGGGTGTGGGAGGGGGTTTAGGCACCCTGGACTGAGTTGCCTTGCCAACTCAAGTCGCACTCTGGTGTGATTGGCCCAAGTGTTGAGCTACCCCGCTCACCACTTCGCGTGTTTTGATTGACAGCTAGGCTGAATGAATGGGGGTTTGCTGCATAAAAGCAGGGCTTTTGGGACTGGACCTTCAGAAGTCGCCACAGGACCTAAGAATCCGACGAGGGTAAAGCTGAGCCGACCTGCAACGACGACATCTCCGGTGGAGCCCTGCTGAACCGACTCACCACTTCCCAACGACAGAGGAGATCTCCCGGCTGGAGAGTCTTCTTCTTCTGACTGGTGGGAACAACCAGCCCCTTTGCTTTTTCTTCGCTTCCAGGGCGTAGTGGTCGAATTGCCCGTGCTGAGCACCCGGCCACTAGCCCATACCGCGACCAAAAGGTGGTGCCTTGTGACGGAGCACTCCGCGGCTGGTCTCTTCCCTGGTGGTGCAACAATTTTCAACTTTTCTTCGACGACGAGATCATCTCATCTCTTGGCAAAGCCCCAACTTGCATCCACCACCAGGAACAACTGCCCCCGCCGGAGCTGTCTCTCCACATACAAGGTACCGTGTCCGCCTGGCTTCCCTAGTGACGGTTAGCGTGAGGTGTCTTAATCCTTACCTTTCCATTGGGTCGCCTCCAGACATTCTTAACTTTTTGTTCTAAACTGGCCCAACCTTTCTGTGACAATTTGCTACAAAGACTCGAAGTGCATTTCCACTGTGATACTTTTTTGGGACATATCGCCTTGCCTCTTTCCGAGTGGGCCTGGCCTCTGAACTTTGTGATCCACAGTAGACCCTGCCTTACCTGCCTTGCATTTGCTTCGTAAAAGAGTTGGTACCAAGTTGGTTTCATACCCTGCCTTTTCTCTCCCGTTCTAACGAATATTAGAGTGCCATCTAGTTTAAAGCATTCACCTCTGTCTGCAAATAAGTGGTGCCGTTGAACCTAGACTTGTCGAAATCTTGTTAGAAGAGTGAGATACTTACAGTAATTGTAATCAAGTTGTTTGCCGTATTAGTGCCAGTGTGTTTTCATAGATGTGTTTTTATAAATAAATAACTATATATCGTTACACCCAAGCTCTGTTCCGTGCCTGGTTGTTCTACTGTGTAAATTGCCCTATTTTGTATACTCCACATACGGCCTAACTCTTCTTGAGGGAAGTCTGACTGCTCAGCCACAGCTACCAAGTGAATCTGTGTGGTACAGACTGCTACCAAGTGGGTTTACTGCCAAACACCTGTAGGTCTAAATCTTTTGCAGTGGTCCCAGAGGGAACTGCACAGGTTTCCGCTTAACACTGGTGTACAGCGGTGGGATTTGTATCGAGTATACAGTTTAGAGTGCTTTTCAACACTTTAGGATAACTAACCACAAAGCTTAGCACTAAAAAGCAACTTTCAAAAACATGTCTACTATGGAAGTTTACAGTCAAGAGCCCTTGTCAGGTGAAAATACTGAGAGTTTGAGAGCTCTCTGTAGACAAGAGAATCTCTCTGTAAGAGGCAAGAAAGTAGAACTCATAGCGAGATTGCTGGAAATCCAAAGTTCAGAGGAACCAACTTCTCCAGCGAATGTAGAAAACAGTGATGGTATTGATCTGAATCAAAGTCTTGATAATGAGACAGAAGAGGAAAGTGAACCTAATGAAGTTAGCCACTCTGAGCCTCTGTCTCCCTTACCTACTGTACCTACGGGGCCCATACCAGGTCCCAAATGTAACCCTGCTTATTTTGAACTTGAAAAAATGAAGCTCGAATTAGAGTACAAACGGTTTTTAGCCCAATCTGAAAGAAACCAAGAGCTAGAGTTCAGATGGATGAATGCCCAAGCTGAGCAGAAGCAAGCTGAGTTAAGACTCAGAGAAATAGAACTTAATCATGAGTTAGAGATAAAAAAGTTGTCTGTGGAAAATGCTTCTCTCTCCTCTGGTTCCTCTAGAAGTTCCAGTCCCAAACGACCCCGGACACCTAAGGAATTAGTGGGTATGTATGAACCGAGATTGGATGTGTTGGATTGGTTAAAACTGTTTGAATATAATCATGGGCTCCAGGACATCACAGGGAATGAGTTACTTCCCTGGTTGTTCTCTAGGCTTCCCCCTGTTGCGACTGATGTGGTAATGGAGTTGGGGGAGGTGGATAAGAAGGATTACGAAAGTGTGAAACTAGCTTTGATAGCTAGGTTCGGGAAGACCCCTTCCCAGTATCTTAAGAGGTTTAGAACCCTCAAAAAGCATGATGGTACCCCTTGGGCTACCTGGGTGAGTGAAGGCTTGAAAAACCTAGAGGGATGGATTAAGGGTTACAAGGTGAACACTTATAAGGGTATGAAGAATCTTTTTATGTTGGAGTCTATTTATGATACCTGTTCTCCTGAGCTCAGACAGCACTTGGCTGATTCGAAGGAATTGGATTCCAGGAAGCTAGCTACGGCTGCTGACTTGTGTGTTGCCAACAGGGCTACTCATAAGGATTCTGGGGCAACTCAGAAGAAGGATGAGGGAAAACAGACTAAAAAAGACTCAAAAGAGAATTCTAATAACTCAAATTCCAAAGAGGGCCCCAAACAAAACCATAAGGGTAAGCCACAAGGAAAACCACAGCAGAATAGTGTACCTTCTGGTGCCAAACCGGAGGGAGGCCAGAACAAGCCACCATTCCAGAAAGCATTCGGTAAATGCTTTGTTTGTGGCTCGACTGACCATGCGAAAGGAGATCCCAGATGCAAGGGTAAACCTTCAGGGGTCCAGCTTGTCTCCTTAGCCTTCGCTCCAGAAGAGGAAGTCCAAATGGCAAGTGGAAACTTTCTACTACTGGCTGATGAACCCACTGGAGTCTCAGCCAATGTTTCTTTAGTGTCTCTGGGTTTGTGGGAACAACAGAATTTAGATGTCTATAATTCTATCCCAGATAATACTAAAGAGTATTATAAGGACAGTGTCCAGGTGAATGGTCAGGAGACTCCTGCCATTAGGGACACTGGGGCCAGCATAACTGTGGTGGATAAATCTTTTTTTCAGGCTGAGGATGTTACTAAGGCACCCATACGCCTCACCAAGTTAGCTGGAGGGCCTGTGCAGATGCTTCCCCAATTACCAGTTCTCATCCAGTGTAACGACATGACTGTAAAGATACCTGTCAGCATACAGAGTGAGGTACCAGGACGCGTTCTGTTGGGTAACGATTTAAAAACTCTCAGAGTTGTATCTCATACCCCCAGACCTCCTAGTAAACGGTTACAGGAGCTAACCAGACCTGCAAGGGAGAGAACCATGAGAGGTACTCCCCAAGAGATGATGAAGAAAGATATCACTCCTGCTCCACTGGAATTGTCAGCTGCTGTCTCAAAGAAATCAGAAGCGAAAGGGAAACCCAAGACTTCTATCCCAAAACCAGCAGCCAGCATTCCAGTCCAGCCAACAAGGACTTCCCCGCGGTTGTCCAAAGTTACATCCATAACTCCCCCTCCAGCTGAGGCTGAGACGGTGGTACAACCCTGTGTGGTAGAATTAGACTCTGAGAAAGAGCTAATGGAAGGCCAGGAACTCATTGGAGATCTGGATCCTGTTGACCATCCTGAGCTGCAGTCTTTACTGGCAGAAGGTGGACCCAGCAGGGCGGACTTCAGTAAGGGACAGAGGGAATGTCCAACTCTGGAAGGTCTTCACCACCAGGCAGAAGCTCAGGCTGAAGGGCAAGAGCCTGGGAAATACAGGTTGCACTGGGAAGATGGCCTCTTCTACAGTGAACCGACCGAGTCTGCACCTGGAGACTACAAACGACTTGTAGTACCCCAAGAGAACAGACCACAGTTCTTGCAGTTAGCCCATGAGATTCCTTTGGCTGGTCACTTGATTTTCAAGAAGACTAAGGAAAGGCTCTCTCTCTACTTTTATTGGCCAAAGATGGGGGCCGAAGTAGAAAAACACTGCAGGAGCTGCCACACCTGCCAGACCTCTGGTAAGGTGGGCTCCAAGAATGTGGCACCTTTAGTGCCTCTCCCAGTTGTGGGAGTCCCATTTGAGAGAGTAGGGATTGACATTGTTGGTCCCCTTGATCCTCCAACCTCCTCAGGCAACAGGTTTATACTTGTTATAGTAGACCATGCTACTAGGTATCCCGAGGCAATTCCTATGAGGACTGTTACAGCTCCGGCTGTGGCTAAGGCCCTCCTTGGTATTTTTACCAGGGTCGGGTTTCCTAAGGAAGTAATCTCTGACAGGGGGTCAAACTTTATGTCCCACTACATGAAAGCCATGTGGAAAACCTGTGGAGTTACTTACAAGTTCTCAACAGCTTACCACCCACAAACCAATGGGTTGGTAGAAAGGTTCAACCAAACCATGAAGAGCATGATAGGTGCTTTAGAAGAACCCCTTAAACGAAAGTGGGACCTTCTGCTGCCATGCCTTCTCTTTGCTTATAGAGAAGTCGCTCAGGAGGGAGTAGGTTATTCTCCCTTTCAGCTTCTCTATGGTCATCCCGTCAGAGGTCCATTGGCCCTGATTAAGGAGGGGTTGGAGAGTGCTCCTTCCCCCAAGCCAGTCAGAGCGACAGACTACGTGATAGGTCTCCGGAGGAGAATGTCGCACATGATGACAGAAGCAAGTGATAACTTGAAAGCTGGACAAGCATTGGTCAAGCACTGGCATGATCAAAAGGCTAACATGGTTGAGTTCACTCAAGACCAGCTAGTTCTCGTTATGATCCCAACAAGGCAGAGGGCCTTGCAAGACAAATGGATAGGACCCTTCAGAGTTGTGGGTAAACCTGGAGAGGTCAACTATCTGGTGGACTTGGGCAATCCCAAGGAGGCTCCGACAGTCTTCCACACCAACCGACTCAAAGCGTATGTCTCGAGACCTGATGTAGGAGCGTTGCTTCTAGCATCATCAGAGGAAGAAGAAGAGAGTGAAGCTCTTCCGGATCTCCTCAGAGGCTTACCTTTAGACGAAAAAATGGAAGGAGTGAATCTCTCTTCAAATCTGACACGTGAGCAACAAGAAGAGTGCAAATCTATGTTGAATCAGTTTGCCTCTCTGTTCTCACTTTCACCAGGCTTGACCCCTTGGGGCCAGCATGACATACTCACTGGTGACTGTCTGCCAGTCAAAAGAAGAGGATACCGAATGTCAGAAAACGTACAAACCCACATCAAAGGTGAGGTCAGCAAGATGCTTAATCTCGGGGTAATAGAGCCCTCTACTAGTCCATGGTCTAGCCCAGTTGTGTTAGTACCAAAGGCGGGATCTAAAGAACTTACATTCTGCGTGGATTATAGAGCTCTTAATGCAGTCACCAAGACTGATGCCCACCCTTTGCCATGAACAGATGAGTTGGTGGATAAACTTGGTGCAGCCAAGTTCCTCAGCACATTTGACTTGACGTCAGGCTATTGGCAAATAGCCCTGACAGACCATGCCAAGGAGAAAACTGCATTTTCTACCCCCGTCGGCTTATACCAGTTTAAGGTGATGCCTTTCGGATTGAAAAATGCACCTGCTACATTTCAACGGATGGTAAACCAGGTTCTGAATGGGATGGAGGACTTCTGCATGGCATAATTGGATGACATAGCAGTGTTCAGCAATTCCTGGGAAGAACATGTAATCCACCTAAGAGATGTTTTGCATGCTCTTGGACGAGCCAATCTGACCATAAAGGCGAGTAAATGCCAAATTGGACAGAGTAAGGTAGTCTATCTTGGACATGAGGTAGGAGGTGGAGAAATAAGGCCTTTGCTCAGTAAGATTGAAGCTGTGCAAAATTGGACAACACCTACTACTCAGACCCAAGTGAGAGCCTTCTTAGGTCTCACTGGGTATTACAGGAATTTCATTGAGAACTATGGGACCATAGCTTCTCCTCTGAATGTCATCTCCTCTCCAAAATTCCCTAAAAAGGTTAGATGGAACGAGGAGTCCAATCAGGCCTTTGAAAACCTGAAAAAGGCTCTTTGCCAAGCCCCAGTACTCAGAGCTCCTGATTACCACCACACTTTCATTGTGCAGACAGATGCCTCTAATGTAGGAATAGGTGCCGTACTCAGTCAACTGGATGGGAAAGGTAGGGAGCACCCCGTTTGCTTCATCAGCCGCAAGCTGAAGGATCCTGAAACAAGCCGGGCAACAATCGAAAGAGAATGCTTTGCTATCGTGTGGGCTCTGAAGAAGTTTAGGCCATACTTGTATGGTTCTACTTTTGTCATTCAGACTGACCACCAACCCTTGAGATGGTTAATGCAAATGAAAGGGGAAACCCAAAACTACTGAGATGGTCAATCTGCCTGCAAGGGTTTGATTTCACCATTGAGCACAGGTCAGGGTGTCACCACCAAAATGCTCATGGTCTCTCTAGGATATGTCATTGACTAGAGGTATGAGATTCATCCAGTAGTGGATTAAATCCTCCTGTCCCTTAGTCTGGGGGGGGGCAGTGTTAGGGAGAATTCTCTGTTTAGGCTGAATTTCCTAACCTAGTGAGTCCCCCAGCAGCTTTGCTGGATTTCTGGAGTTTGTTTTTGTCCATCCTGCCAAGAGTGAGACTCTTTTCTCCCACTCTTGGGCATGAATGTGGTTAATTCCTGTGAAAGTCAATGTGTTCTATGGGCTATGGGGTCTTTTACTTCATAGGGTCTCATGTGTTTTGCAATGTGTGTTACACCGCACCCTCTGTGCCGTAACACTGGGGTGTCCTAGAGGATCCCCACCATAGACTCCATACCCTGGGACGGACTACTGTCTCCCAGGGCATGTAAAGTCACCATTGGCTTTACTAGACCTAAATTTACTAACAGAACTTGTACAAACCATCCTATTGTGGACGTACTAGTAGGGGTAATTCGATTACCCCTGGGTCTGTTATTCAAGGGGGCACTGTCCCGTCCCCCCTCGTCGAGTTTTGGCTGGTGGCAGTGGAAACTACTTGTTATATTCGACCCCAAATATAACTCTATGGGATTCTTCCCATTGTTGGAGGCTAATACTTTTTCCCGTTAGTCTCTAACATACCGCCAGTTTATTTGTCTTAAATAAATCTACCGGTCGGTATTTTCTGCCAGAACTCGGTTTTTAAAATGGCATCTGTGTTCACCTCTGTAACTCCGAACCAAAGGTTGAGCCCTTTGTTCCACTTTTGGCGGGCTTCTACACAGAAGTCCTCCAGAGTGGTGCCATTCTGTCTGGGTACCACAGGAGGTGTGGGAGGGGGTTTAGGCACCCTGGACTGAGTTGCCTTGCCAACTCAAGTCGCACTCTGGTGTGATTGGCCCAAGTGATGAGCCACCCCGCTCACCACTTCGCGTGTTTTGATTGACAGCTAGGCTGAATGAATGGGGGTTTGCTGCATAAAAGCAGGGCTTTTGGGACTGGATCTTCAGAAGTCACCACAGGACCTAAGAATCCGACGAAGGTAAAGCTGAGCCGACCTGCAACGACGACACCTCCTGTGGAGCCCTGCTGAACCGACTCACCACTTCCCAACGATAGAGGAGATCTCCCGGCTGGAGAGTCTTCTTCCTCTGACTGGTGGGAACAGCCAGTCCCTTTTCTTTTTCTTTGCTTGCAGGGCATAGTGGTCGAATTGCCCGTGCTGAGCACCCCGGCAACCGGATAGCCACTAGCCCATACCGCGACCAAAAGGTGGTGCCTTGTGATGGAGCACTCCGCGGCTGGTCTCTTCCCTGGTGGTGCAACGATCTTCAACTTTCCTTCGACGACGAGATCATCTCATCTCTTGGCAAAGCCCCAACTTGCATCCACCACCAGGAACAATTGCCCCCGCCCGAGCTGTCTCTCCACATACAAGGTACCATGTCCGCCTGGCTTCCCTGGTGACGGTTAGCGTGAGGTGTCTTAATCCTTACCTTTCCATTGGGTCGCCTCCAGACATTCTTAACTTTTTGTTCTAAACTGGTCCAACCTTTCTGTGACAATTTGCTACAAAGACTCGAAGTGCATTTCCACTGTGATACTTTTTTGGGACATATCGCCTTGCCTCTTTCCGAGTGGGCCTGGCCTCTGAACTTTGTGATCCACAGTAGACCCTGCCTTACCTGCCTTGCATTTGCTTCGTAAAAGAGTTGGTACTGAGTTGGGTTCATACCCTGCCTTTTCTCTCCCGTTCTAACGAATATTAGAGTGCCATCTAGGTTAAAGCATTCACCTCTGTCTGCAAATAGGTGGTGCCGTTGAACCTAGACTTGTCGAAATCTTGTTAGAAGAGTGAGATAATTATAGTAATTGTAATTGAAGTTGTTTGCCGTATTAGTGCCAGTGTGTTTTCATAGATGTGTTTTTATAAATAAATAACTATATATCGTTACACCCAAGCTCTGTTCCGTGTCTGCTTGTTCTACTGTGTAAATTGCCCTATTTTGTATACTCCACATACTGCCTAACTCTTCTTGAGGGAAGTCTGACTGCTCAGCCACAGCTACCAAGTGAATCTGTGTGGTACAGACTGCTACCAAGTGGGTTTACTGCCAAACACCTGTAGGCCTAAATCTTTTGCAGTGGTCCCAGAGGGAACTGCACAGGTTTCCGCTTAACACTGTATACAGGACTGCCATGTCCCTGTGTCTGTTCTTGCACAGACTGCTCTGGTGTGTTGTCATCACCAGAGTCACTGAAGGATACCTGGGGGGTTGACAAATCTGCAGGGGTGTGGACAACTTCCACAGAGTCGTCCTCAATGGTGCCCCAGATGTCATTGGGGCTGTCCTCACCTGCGAGGGGGGCCGTGGCTGCCACCTCCCCAGCCACACTGGACTCCTCCGACCGTGGTGTTGGGCAGGTGTCTGCAGGCAGTGCAGCGAGGGGCGGGGGTGGGGTTGGTGCACCCTCCACGGGCCTTGCTGGTGGTATATGTCCCAATGGTGGCTTCCTCGCTGGGACACAGCGGCCCCTGCCTTGGCCCCTGGTTGTGGTGGGACGGTTGCTGTCATGCTCCTCACTGTCATGCTCACTGGCTATGTGGGTGAAAGAGAGTGACGGCATGAGTGGTGTTTGGATAGCCAGCATACATACATTTGTACGTACGATTGCACATCCACACAGTTGTGGGTAATCAGCATTTGTGTAGGGAACGGCACGTCATTCCATACATGGGTGGTAAATGCAGGCATATGTCGGTGTCACTCATGTTGGCCAGGTAATGTGCTGTCTGACATGCACACTGTTTGGATCAAGGACGCTGTGTGCCTCATGGTATTTGCAACTTTGTCTGGTATGTGTCATGTACGTTACGGCCTTGCACCATGCACTGGCTTGTGTCTCACTTGCTTCGGCATAATTTACAGGGGGTGTGTGTGTGGCCTACCATGGCGTCACTCTTTGGCCAGACGTTAGCAGTGACTTTCATCACATTTGGCTTAGCAGTTTTTACTTTGGACACTCACCTCCATCAGCGGATGACGTGGCGCCACACTCCATTTCTCTGACCCCTTTGATGGATTCTGGCCCTATCATGGTCGCACATGTCTCCTCCTACAGTGTGAGCTTCATTGGAGAACTTGGTCCTCTTCCGGTCTCCAAGGCCCGGGTTCGGTTTGCACAAAGGATGCTCCGCACCCTCAGCCGCAGGTCATCCCACCTTTTGCGGCGATCCTTGACCGTGCGGGACGTGTTGCCCACTGCGTTCACCTTCTGGCATACTAGTGCCCAGATTTCTTTTTTTCGCAACACAGCCTCCCTCCTCATGTTGCTGCTAAACACAGTCCCAGCATGCTCATGTAGGGTGCCTACGAGCATTTGCAGCTCATCTGGGCTCAACCACTCCTTTCGGAGGTGGGCAGATCCCTTCTTTGGTGCTTTGGGCATTACTGGGTGGTTGTAGGATTTTTCCGGTCGATCACCAGTGTGCCAGGGGTCCTGTGTGGTGAGAATGGCAATGGATTGTGTTTTTAAAGATGGCCGCCGTGCTCCTTCACGTTCCTGTGCGATGACGCTATTTCCGGTTCCGCTATTTAACGGTGACTGTAAATAGCGGTGACCGTAAAGTATGGTGACCACTATTTGCGGTCACCGCTAATGCTGCGTTGGACTATGGCGGTAGTGTTGTCTACGGTGCGATTCATGCTGGTAGGGGCTTTTTGGGGCCCTTTTGCGGCATGGCGCTATGTCCCTTACCGGCAAGGCGCAAAGCTTGTGCTGCAGCCAGCTCGGACACGCTATTTGCGCCATGCCGGTAAGGGACAGTACTTACCTCCAAACTCAGAAAGAGGGCCAATGTGTTTCAAAGCGCTTCAAGGCCAGGGAGGGAAAAAGGGAAAATACAATGACATTCTTACAGGCCATGAACAGTAAGGATGTGAAATTAACTATCGTAGTCGGCCTGATGACATTTCAGATAGTACAAGTGCTAAGACATAGATAAGGAAGGGAGGGGGAGAGTGCGAAGGAAATGGAAACAGACATGCGACTACCGTACTAGGCCTGATGACATTTCTGGTAGAGCCGGAGAAAACAAAAGGTAAGGGGAAGAAGGGGTGCAGAAAGGGAGGGGAGGAACAAAACAAGCGACTATCGTACTAGGCTTGACGACATTTCAGATAGTGCTGGAGGATGGAGGGGGGCAAGTAAGGGGAGGGGGAGGAGTCAGATGAGGTTGCTAACATAGTATGTCCACATACAATTCTGATAGAGTAAGTGCATAGAAGAAAGTAAGGGGAGGAGGGGAAGAGATAGGAAAAGGGAGAGGAGGAGAGAACAGAGAGTAAGCAGCCAAAAAGAGTGGAGAAGCAAGAGGGGAGGGCGAGTGCAATTGCAGAAGTCAGTAGCAACACATAATGTTGTAAGCCAGGATACAAGATGAAGATGGGAACAGCGTGATTCAGGGCCACCATGTGTACAAGATGCAAAGGAAGTCCAGCATGAGAGTTGAGAAAGGGTGACGCACTGGGAAACAATGAAGTCCATAAAAGTCAAGTTCAGCATTGGCCACAAGACGGTGATGGTCAAACCAGAATGTATCAGGACAGACTCCTGCAGAGGGGGAGGAAGGGGATGGAGGAGGAGCTGGGTAGAAGAATCAAGCAAAACAGGCAACACCTGTGTGCGAGAAGGGTGGGGGCACAAGGGAACATCAAGGGGGGGGCAGAGGTGGTGGGGGTGGCCTATGGGGACAGAGGAAGTAAACACGTGTGGGTGCTTGCTTACCTGCTGTCTGAGCAGGGGTTAGGGCCCTGAGTCCTCCTGGTCCAAACAGGCCCAAATAGGAATTGCCATTTCTCCAGCATGGGGTCTGGCATGGATTCACATGCTCATGAATATTCCCTGTCTTCAGGCTGGGAATCCTCGGTAAAGAAAAAATCAGTTTCAGTTTTGTTTCTGAACTGTCTTTTGTTGGGTTTCCGCTTTGCTCTGAAGCGAACCCGGGCCGATGGTCCTGAGCGCGCGCCGCAATGATACGCAGGAGCCCGGAGTATCGTACAACCTACTTTATTCAATACCTCGGCGGAACTGCCGAACCCGCCCTCGTCCCTCCCCCTTCCCCTGACATCACGTCCGGGACGTCATGTCCTGTGGGACCCAACAGGGGTCCGCCCACACAACGATGTGGGCAACCTGAAATCTCCCCCCTTTTTAACATGTTAGTTGAGGGGCTCCCCTCTTACCCCATCTCCTCGATGAGTCGCATCGGCTTCATGCGACTCCTCTGCGGTCATGTTGCCTTGCTCGGGGTCGGTTTATCCCTGGCGGGTGGGGAGCGGGGCGCTTCGCCTTCTGACTCTTCTCCGTCTCCCTGATACGCTTCTTCGCGTGGTCTGTCCTCATCGCTATCTCTGTCCCAGGTCCATTGGCCTGTTGGAGCCAGTCTGACTCGTTTGAAATGCGAGCTGTTCCTGGTTATCGTTGAGTGGTCATCTCTTTGTGCAGTGACCATAGAACCCTTCTTGTGTGTCACGACCAGCGGTGTGGGTGCGAAGGTGGCTTCCTCTTTCCTGTTCTTGGGTTGTCTTAGCCATACTTCGTCTCCTGGTTGCATTATGTTCTCCCGAGCCCTCCTTTTCCTGTCTGTGATCTCTTTTGTTTTTGCTTTGCTCGCGGTGTCGTTTGCTTGCGCTTCTTATTCCAGCGGTGTTGGATCTTGTGGTCTCGGGTCCTCAGGTAGTCGCGTGGTGATTGGTCTTCGGAACATCAGGTCTGCCGGGCATACACTTATCGTGCTGTGGGGGGTGTGCCGGTATTCTCGTAGAAGTTGATTAAGGGCCTGTTCGAATGGCTTGTTTTGTACGCGGGCTATTTGTAGGGTCCCATTTATGTTGGCCATGAATCTCTCGAACATGCCGTTGGGCTGTGGCCATCGGGGGGTTATGCGTCGATGTTGAAACCCCATGTATTTTGCGAATTGCTGAAAGTCTTGACTGATGAATGTGGGACCATTGTCGGACTTTATGATCTTAGGGATGCCATAGGCAGAGAGCATCCTGTCGATAGCTGGAATGACACATGCTGTGGCGCTGCTCTCTACTATTTGGGCGTCCGGGTATCTTGAGTGTTCGTCCATGAGCACGACCACGTGTGTCCCGTTATTCAGTGGTCCGAATAAGTCTATTGCCAGCTCTTCCCACACTTTGTTTGGCAGCGGTGAGGATTGTAAAGGGTTCGGGTGCGGCGGGGGTGCCACTTGCGCGCAGACGTGGCAGTTGCCCACTATATTTTCCACCAGGCGATCAAGTTGAGGGAACCAGACTTTCTGGCGTAGGAGGCGCTTTGTGGCGACTACGCCCCTGTGTCCTTCATGGGCTAGGTGTATTATTCTCTCCCGGGGCGTTCTCGGGACGATGACCTTGCATCCTTTTAGTATGACGTTATCCTCCACTACGGTCAGCTCGTCGCGGACTTGATCCAGCCACTTGATGTCTTCCTCCGTGGTGGCCGATTCGCCTATGGCCTGCTGTTTCATGAGGGCCGTCTTGTCCACCTGCAGGCAGTGCCGGGCAATTCGCAGCGCTGGGTCTGCTTCTGATTGGATGGACAGCTCCAGCCATCCAACCGGAAATGGTTGTAGGTGGTGGATGATGTAATTTATGTACGCGTCCGCTATGGACGGTTGAGACGCCGTCGTGGGCATGGGATGCCGGGAGAGATAGTCCGCTGGGTTTTCCTCCTTTCCTGGCCGGTGTTGTATGATGAATCTGTAGTCCTGTAGGCGGAGGCCCCATCTGGCAATCCTTGGTGGCATCCTGGCCTTTGGGCTGCCGTATATGGTGAGTAGTGCCTGGTGGTCCGTGATGATGGTGAACTCTTTGCTGAATAGGAATAGATGAAAGTATTTGCAAGCCCAGACGACCGCGAGGCTCTCCTTTTCCGCCTGAGAGTATGCCTGTTCTGTGATCGTCAGGCTCCTGCTGGCGTATGCTACCACGTGCTTGGTCCGTGGCTCCTTGGGGTCTTTTTGTGTCAATATGGCGCCTAGTCCCACCGGGCTGGCGTCCACTATCAGCTCGGTGTCACGGCCGGCATCGAAGTACGCCATGTCCTCTGCCTGTGTGATGGCCTTTCGCATCGCTTCGAACGCTGCTTGGCACTCCTTCGACCACGTGAACGGCGTGTCCTTCCTGGTGAGTAGTCGTAGGGGATTGCTGACTGTGGCATAGTCTTTCAGGTACCTGGAGCAGTAGCTGGCTAGTCCCAGAAACGATCTGAGGTCGGTAGTGTTTGCAGGGGGCATGGCTGAGTTGAGGGCTTCCACTTTCTCTGGGTCGGGTCTCATGCCTTTATCTGAGAAGATGTGCCCGAAAAACCTCAGCGACCCTTCGGAGAACTCGCACTTGGCTTTGTTTAGGGTGAGCCATGCATCGTCTAGCGCTTGACATACTCTGTGCAGTGCCAGGTCATGTTCTTCCTGTGACTTGCCGTATACTAGAACGTCGTCCGAATAGTTCAGACAGTTGGGAACGTGCCTGATCACTTTGTGAATCTCCTCCTGAAAGATCTCGGCGGCCGAGGATATGCCAAAACTGAGCCTTTTGTATTGAAACAGGCTGAGATGAGTGACAAACGTGGTGATGTAACGGGATTCTGGTGCTATTTCAATTTGGTGGTAGCCTTTTGTGAGGTCTAATTTGGAGAAGATCCTCGCCCCGTGGAGGAGGTGAATCATGTCCGTGATTCTGGGCGCTTGATGTCGCTCCCTTTCGATGGCTGTGTTGGCTCTGCGCATGTCGACGCATAGCCGTATGGATCCTTCCCGTGACTTCTTCGGGACAAGGACGATGGGTGATACCCATGGCGTCGGGCCTGATACGGGTTCTATAACATTCATTTCGATGAGCTTGTCCAGCTCCTCTTCTACTTGTCTCTGGATATTGAACGGGATGCCTCGGTAGTGTTGAGCCACCGGTTTGACCTGAGGGTTCATGTGGAGGTGCACTTTCCGGTTGCGTAGTTTGCCTAGGCCGGTGAAGTGTCTAGGGAATGATTGTTCAATTGAGTCCGGTTTGGTGAAGTACTTGTGGGCCATCAACTGGTATAAGATGTGTACCAGTCCCATGTCCACTGCTGTCCGAAAGCTCAGTATGCACCCGCTGTTGGCTTCTGTGTCTAGGATGTACAGTGGGATCTTCGCCGAGTGTCCTTTGTGTGTGCATATGGCTGTGATCATGCCTTTGCATGGCAGGGGTGTCCTGGATCCGTAGGGGTATATGTCAACTGTGGCTTTTCGGATCTTTGGCGGGGTGGTCAAGGACTGATATGCACTTTCACTGATGATATTGACCGTCGCTCCGGTGTCCACGAGAAACTTCAGTGGTGTGTCATTTACTTGGAGTGTCAGGATGGGGCTGTGTTGGGTGGCCGCCGTGTTGTCCTGTAGGGCCCACATGTACCCTTTCCTTCTCTGGTCCTCCTCTGACGAGAGGGTGTCTGTGCTGGTGGGGGATCGGGTCTCCACATACCTTACGAAACGCCGCCTGTGTAATCTTCTAGTGTCCTCAGATGACCGTTTGTCTTCGCGTGTGTATCGATTTCTGCGGTCTCCTTCTTCTTTCCTGGCATGCCGCCTTTCGCTGTCCGCTGCCGGCCTGGGCGGGCTCTGTGGTGTGGGTCTGCGCCTTTCTTGGTAGCGGTGTTTGGGCGTTGAGTGAATCGGGGCGTTCTTACACATGGCCCTGTAATGGTCCATTCCCCCGCACGCGGCACACTTTTGTCCTATGGCCGGGCATGTACCCGTGTGTGGATATTCATAGCCACATTTGAAGCATGTGGCAGCGGGGTGTTTGTTGGTCTGGCTTGGGTGCGTGTATAGTTTATTGATTGCTTCAGCGTTGTCACTGGATTGGTGTATGGACACTTTGCCGAGGCTGTCCAGTTGCGAGTCCACCGCTGCTTCCATGCGGGCCAGCGCCAGAATTTCTTCTAGTGACCGTTGTTTCTGTAACAGTTGATTGTGGAAAGGCTGTGAGAGGCATCCAGCTATTACTTGGGACCTGAGCGCCTCTTCATTGGAGTACCTGTGAAATTCACAGTGTTTCAGTTTGATGCGTAGTCGCATCACAAAACTGTCTATGGATTCCCCTCTATCCTGTCTTGTTGTGTGGAACATGTGGCGCTCATAATCCACGTTTGTATGTGGTGCGAAGTATTCGGACAGCTTGGCATGTAGCTCTCCATATGTGACGGTGTCTACGTTCAGCAACTCCCCTGCAATGTCTCTTACCGCTGGTCCCACTGCCATGAACAGTGTATTTTTCAGCCTCGTGTCGTCCGTCAATCCTATGGCCCCTGTGTAAAACTTGAAGTCTCGTAACCATATGTTCCATCTGGGCCCCAGGTTGGAGGTGTCTCTGATTTCAAACGGGTTGGGCATGTGCATGACTTGGGCCGCTCCTTCCTGGTGTGCCCGCTGGTTGTTGTCCTGCGCTGTGTCAACGCTTCCAGATGCCTGTCCTGCTCCTCCTGAGAAGGACGCTGGGGTGGTCGCTGTGTCCGACATGGCTGCACAGCAGTAAGAGATTCGTGCAGCTCTATGCTGTGGAGTCTAGGCTGTGCTGGGACGGTGACGTTTCCTCCACGTTATGGCTTCCTCGTGGTGTGGCCTTTGTCCTTCTGTACTCCCCCGTCCCCAGCTATGTGCCAGATGCGGTGACACGTCTTGTCATGCGCACCCACGTGTGGGGAGGCGGGGCCGCTCGTAGCGAGTGCCTCCGCGGTACCGGAGCGCCCGTGTCCCGTGGGCGCCTTTGTGCGGCTTGCAGGCGGTGTCACACGGGAGCCGGGGCCGCTCTCATACGACGCACTCGTGATCGGGAGGCGGGGCCGCTCGTGGCGAGTGCCCCAGCGGTATTGGATCGCCCGTGTCCCGGCTTGTGGGCTGCGTCACACGGGAGCCGGGGCTTGGCTCATGCGGCGCACCCAGTTTCTGCAGGCCGAATACTAGGCCTCTGTCATGCGGGAGGCGGGGCCGTGCAGAGTCGGCAGCCGTGCCCGAGGTGCGCCGATGCGCTGAACTGCTCGGCCGCAGACCTCGTCACGGTGCCTGCGGGGTCCGCGCCCGCTCGTCGCCAGTGTTGGGTTTCCGCTTCGCTCTGAAGCGAACCCGGGCCGATGGTCCTGCGCGTGCGCCGCAATGATACGCAGGAGCCCGGAGTATCGTACAACCTACTTTATTCAATACCTCGGCGGAACTGCCGAACCCGCCCTCGTCCCTCCCCCTTCCCCTGACGTCACGTCCGGGACGTCATGTCCTGTGGGACCCAACAGGGGTCCGCCCACACAACGATGTGGGCAACCTGACATCTTTCTCCTAATAACCAATCACTGGTCTCTGGGTGATACTGCTCCCAGCCAATGACTGCCCTCTACCTAAGCCCCTCCTCTGGCAGCCATCTTCAGATTTTTACCGCACGTTCAAGTGTTGGGAGTCCTCATACTATAGCTCTCGAGCTTTTACTGCGTTTTGCGATTTTTCAAAGAGTTTAATCTAATTTTTTCAGTCAATCGAGCCTCAAGCTTAACCGTTTCTACTTCTGATCAATGCGGATCCGTTTCGGATTTTTCTACGCCCCTCAAGGGCGAAGTTCTCATCGAGTTTCGCTTCTTGGAGGATTCCAGAGGATCTTTGAGGCCTACCCCGCGTGGACATGGCCCAGGACAAAGGAAACATGCCGCCCGGATCCAAGCTGTTCAGGAGCTGCCCTGGATGCGGATTGCAGAATGTCTTCAAGGAGGATGAGCATTCCAGATGCCTCTACTGCCTTCACGAAGACAAAACGTACGTGGAGAAGGACTGTGCGTTTTGAAAGAACATGTCGGAACGGACTATGAAGGATCGGCGTATCCGCCTCACCAACTAGCTGGAAGGGAAGAGCCCAGCGGTAGGTGAGAAGAAGAAGTCTGAGCGGTCTTCTAAGACCTTTGAGGGCACTCCGGTGACAGGGGCCCAACAAAAGGCAAAGCACTGCGAGTCTGCGGGCACCAGGAGCGCTGATCAGTTGGGCTCCTTGGCTGCCAGGCAGTGCGCAGTTTCACTGATGCCATTAACCACGAGCCAACGCTCTGGCTCGGGGAAGAGGAAATCGGAGAACCTGGGTAAGCTTCGGGAGAAGCGCCGGTCGTTCCCGACGGTGACAGCCGAGGGGGAGAGAGGCGGTGACCCTCCCCCCAAGAAGAAGGCCTCAAACGCGCCCAAAGTCACGAAGGCCCTGATTCACACAGCTAAGGCCTCTATCGAAGGAGTCGTGGCGGCCCTGCGAAGCCTGTGGAGGCTACCCCAGTGGAGGCGACTTCGGGGCCTAGAGTTTCCCTGCCACTGCGGAGGGAATCCTCTTTACAACCTATCGATAAGACCCCCATGAAAACCCCGGTGGAAAAAGAGGGGGGGCACGGTGGCCATCACGGACACAGATACAGCCTCTGAAGAGGAGCTGGCTGGAGTCACGAAGATCCTGAACAAGAAGTTCGAGGAGGTCCGGTCCCATGGGAGGGATCCCGACGAGGCGGACGAAGAAAGCGACGGTGGTGCTGATGAGGAGCCCGTGGAGGCAGACGATTCCACTCCCCAACCGTCGCGCCCGTCGCAGCTGGTACCTGGGCCACAGGACAACTCGGGAGCAATCTTGATGGTGATCCAGGCCTTGTGTATGGGGATAAGGACAAGTTTGCCCTTACCCACAACAGACGATCCAGCGGAGCCTGGACAGTCGGGAAGCCTTCCAAGCAAGCGGAGGAGAATTCATCCCCCCCCGCCCTTCCAGCCTTCACGGCCTTCACAGCCTTCATCTCCTTCTCCTGATCCGAGGGATGACATGGGAGCGGAGACGGCCACGACGGGGACGGATGATGATGGTGGTGACGACGGGATGGGCCTTACATCACCACCTCCTTGGGCCTCCCCACTTGACGAAATTGGCTCCTTCAACGCCATGATCGCCAGGGCACCCGAGCTCTTCCAGCTCTGCCCTGAGGAACAGAAGAAGGAAGGTTTCCTCTATCAACGGCGTGAGGCCAAGAGGAAGATGGTCGTCTCGGGTCCATTACTTGACGACATCTGGGACGAGGGGCTGTCGCTCCTGAAGAACCCGTCGTGAAGAAGTACCGGGTCCCGAATTTCACCCCATGTGCCTTAGGGCGCAGCCGACACCGGATTCAGTCGTCTCCGCGGCGGCCAAGAAGAAAGCGGCGCGGCTTCAACTTCGACCTTCCCGCCGGACGGTGAGGGGAAGAAACTGGACACCATGGGACGGCCGGTCATCTCGTCGGCGGCGACGATGATTAAAGCAGCCAACGCCCTCGCAATTGTTGCCCGCTACGACAGGGAGCTGTGGTTTAAGATCGCTCCCCTGCTAGACTTCCTCCCGGATGACAAGAGGGCTGATGCCCTGGAGATCCTACAGGAAGGAGACGTGGCGTCAGACCACGCCATAACGGTGGCCACGGACATTGCTGAAACCGGGTTTTGTCAGATGGGCAACAGCGTTTGCCTTCGCCGGCGTGGTTGGCTCAAGGCAACCGATTTCCGCCAAGATGTGCAGACCAGAGTTCTGGACATGCCTTTCGACGGGAACAACCTGTTTGGCAAGACAGTGGACGAGTCACTGCAGGCCATCAAGGCCGACACGGAGACGACTCGGGCCTTGGGGGTTTTGCAACAATGGCAGCTGCCCTTTTGGAACTCTGGAGGCAAGCAAGGTGCCTCCAAAGGATTCGGCGGCGACTCCTCGACGTACCACCAGGCGGCCTGCTCATCGTCGCAGGAGGCCTACAGAGGACGCATCAAGTGAGGAGGATCTCGTCGTCATCGCCAAGGAGGCCAAGGCGGCAAGGCCGCTGCCAATCAGGACTGAACCGACCGTAGCGTCGGGCCCCCAGCTCAGCACCCCAGGGGGAGGCCGGCTGGCGAAGTTCGTCAGCGTGTGGGAGTCCATCTCCACTGACCGATGGGTGCTGGATGCCCTGGCCCATGGCCAGGAAGGAAAAAAACATCCCTCAACTGCTGCTGGAAGTAAGGGCGATGCCGAAGAAAGGAGCAATCGAGCTTGTCCCAAAGAGGCTCTGGGGCTCTTGAGTGTACTCACGATACTTCCTCGTAAGAAAGAAGACCGGCGGCTGGCGACCCATCCAGGATCTACGTCGTTTAAACAAATACATCAAGTCTCAGAAGTTCTGGATGGTCACCCTCCAGCACGTGCTGGGACAGCTGGAGGAAGGCGACTTCCTATTGTCACTGGACTTGGAGGATGCCTACTTTCACATCCCCATTCTAAAAAGACATCGAAAGTTCCTGAGATTCGTAGTCCAAGGGCGACACTACCAGTTCAAGGCCTTTCCCTTCGGATTGAAGTCAGTGTCCAGGGTATTCACCAAGTGCCTAGCACCAGTGGCGGCACCGCTGTGCCTGACAGGGATCCACGTCTACCCCTACCTGGACGATTGGCTCATCCGAGCAAAGACAAGAGAACTCGCCGTCGTGCACACAGCGAAGACTGTCCAACTGCTCACAGATCTTTGCTGTGAAAATCCCACTTGGTGCCGTCGCAAGTCGCCCTGTTCCTGGGAGCCAGTCTCGACACTGTGGCGCGATTGGCTTCTCTGTCGGAGCAAAGGACGAAGGCCATCCTGGGCAAGGTGCAACGGCTGTCGACCATGGAGGAGGCCAGCGTGAGGTCCATCAAGTCCCTGCTCGGCATGATGTCCTCGTGCATCTACCTTGTGCGCCTGTGCAGGTTGTGGATGCGTCCACTGCAAGAGTTCGTCGACGCCCGTTGGATGCAGGCGGCGGGCAGCTTCGAAGACAGGATCTTGCTCAACGAGACCTTCTGCCAAGCGATCCGGTGGTGGGGCACCCGCGCGCATCTGGCGGCGGGTATGGACTTCCAGACCCCGGCACATCAGGAGACAGTGATGACGGACACCTCCCTGGAGGGATGGGGAGCGCATACCGGAGATCTCCGCGCAAGAGGCCTTTGGCTCCCGGAGGAGAGGTCACTACACATCAATGTCCTGGAGCTCTGAGCCGTGTTCTGGGCCCTCAGGTCGTTCCTCCCGTCCCTCAAGGGCAAGGTGGTAAGGATCTTCACCGACAACACCACCACAATGTTCTAGATCCAGAAGCAGGGAGGCACCAGATCCCCAGCCCTATCCAAGGAAGCCCAGGATTTGTGGCACTGCTGCCATCGCCCAAGGGATGTTTCTAGTACCCTTCCATCTGGCAAGAATAAAGATCACCATCGCTGACTCGCTCAGCAGGGAGCTGTGCTCATGCCATGAGTGGGAACTGCGTCAGGATCAAGTTGATCTACTTTTCCAATGATGGAGCGCTCCCCAGATCGACCTATTTGCAACGGCGACGAACACCAAGTGCCGGATGTTCACCAGCAGGTTTCCCCAGCCGGGGAGCATGGGCGATGCCTTCTCTTTCCCCTGAGACGGCCTGTTCCTGTATGCATTCCCACCGTTGCCGTTGCTGCTGCGACTCATCAACCAACTCAGACGGTCCCGGTACAGGATGATCCTCGTTGCACCGGCGTGGCCGAGGCAGATCTGGTTCCTGAACCTTCTGGGCATGTCAATGTCCCCCCCAGTAAAACTGCCAACGGACGCGGACCTCCTCGCCAGAGAAGGAGGCGCCATCCTCGACCACGACCCGGGTCGCTGAACTTGCAGGCCTGGCTCCTGCAGCACTAGGGTTTGGAGGGTACGATATCCCGGCGGACTGCAAGGAGGTGCTTGCAAAGGCCAGGGTGTCCTCAACTCTCAAGTGCTTTGGACACAAATGGAAGAGGTTATTTGTCTGGTGCCATGCACAGAAGATTAACCCTCTGCGGATTATGGCCTCTCAAGTGCTGCCGTACCTATGAAGGGACTGTTCCGATCGTTCCCGCCGGTGAAGGCCCTGCCCCGGCGTGGGAGCTCAACGTGGTGCTGAGCAGGCTCATGGGGCCGCCATTCGAGCCTCTGCACTCGGCACCACTGAAGTAACTATCATGGAAGACAGCGTTTCTTGTGGCCATCAGCTCCGCACGACGAGTGGGAGGGATCCAGGCCCTCTCCTGCAAACCACCCTACCTGACATTCCACGAGACGAGGGTGGTGCTGAGGACGCAACCCTCCTTCATGCCAAAGGTGCCGTCGGACTTCCATCTCAATGAGCCCTTGGTGTTACCTGTTTTCTTCCCGTCGCCTTCGTCGCCGGCCGAGAGGACTTTGCACTTGCTGGATGTGGCTAGAGCGCTGAAGTTCTACATGGACCGCACGAAGAGTTTTCGGAAGACATCACAGCTGTTTGTGACTTTGGACCCGTGAACCAAGGGAAGGCCCTCTCGAAGGCTTCCATTTCCAGATGGCTCTCCAGCTGCATCATGCACTGTCACTGGTTGGCAAACCGACCGTTGCCCAGCCGTCCGAGAGCCCATTCAACCAGAGCGATTGCTGTCACCACGCCGTTCCTGTCTGGTGTGCCCTTGCTGGACATCTGCAAGGCTGCTACGTGGATGTCGACGCACACCTTCACGAGATTCTACTGCGTCGACTGGGATTCCAGGGAGGAGTCCAGAGTCGGCCAGGCAGTGCTGCGCAACCTGTTCGTCTGAAGGTGGGCCCGGTAAGGGGGTAAGAGATGCTTAATGTTGAGTTGATGTAATTGCTTAATGTTGAGCCTTGCCACCTCCAGTGGTTGTGCATGTGTGTACTGCTATGTATTCTTGTATTCATGAGCATGTGAATCCATGCCAGATCCCATGTTGGAGAAGGAACAAGTTACTTACCTGTAACTGTTGTTCACCAGCATGGGTCTGGCATGGATTCACATGCGAACCCTCCCTCCTACCCCTCTGTGGCTCTTCTCTTGGTCCTACTGCCACTTTACGTGCTACCAAATCTGAAGATGGCTGCCAGAGGAGGGGCTTAGGTAGAGGGCAGTCATTGGCTGGGGGCAGTATGACCCAGAGACCAGTGATTGGTTATTAGGAGAAAGACAGTTCAAAAACGAAACTGAAACTTATTTTTTCTTTACCGAGGATTCCCAGCCTGATGACGGGGAATATTTGTGAGCATGTGAATCCATTTCAGACCCATGCTGGAGAACAACAGTTGCAGTTAAGTAACTTGTTCCTTTCTTCATCTGCGAGTTAAGAGCAGGAAGGAAGTGGCAGGGCTAAGAAGATGGGTGGTGCTTGGGCCAGGTGACCTCGATCCAATTGAACCTGCTCCCCATCTGCAAAGGAAAAGAGGCTGGAGGGCTCCTTAAGTAGGGAAAAAGAGCGTCAACCAGGAAGACACCAGGTGGGCGGGGCTTGCTAAGTGGGGAAAAAGAGTGCCAACTTGCAAGGTGTCAGGTGGGCCGGGCTTAGGCCAGGTGACCTAGATCCACTTACACCTGCTCCCCATCTGCAGGTGTAATTTGAGTCACAAATGTATTCCAACTCATCCTGAGAGTTTCCCATAACATTTCAAGTCTAGTTCAAAACTCCTGCAATAATTATATTGCCATTGGTAGTTAAGGCCATCCATTGTAAAATATATTAGGTAAGATTGTCAAGAAACAGTCGCAATTTACATTTACCAGTGTGCCATTAGATGTTAATCAGTAAAATGTGTCCGGTTTGCGAGGCTGGCAACATTTCTAGGATGGCAGCTAACACACCCCTCAGAATACTACACTCTTTCTTAATTGAAATAACCACACTAGATTTAATGGATGTAATTAATCCCCCTGAAGGGCGATCCAGTCTGCCCGTTAACGCAGGTTGGAAGGCAGTAGCATAACCATTGAAGAGGGGACAGCTTTCCTGTAATAAAATGACCATGTGAGCCTTAAGGGTATGCCAAGAGACTGATTTGTGAACAGGTGTTCCAAGAAGCTATATTTAGGGGACCCAAAGGACTCACTAAGTAATCATTCCAATAGGAGCCTGGACAGTCTTCTTTTTCAATGTGAGGTTGTTTTTTGATTTATGACATGAGGACGCAGAGGTTCTTGGTTTTTGGCAGATGGAAAAGGCCCCATAAAATTTTCCAAATTATTTGTATCCCCATACCTTTCAGGATACTATGCGCTTTTCCCTGAAGAAGTACCTTATTTAACATAAAACCTACTGGCTCCTGATGGCGTTCGTCCTGCTAGCTTGCAGCATCCTTAGGAGAGACGTGAGAGGTTCAAAGTTGTGTCAAGTTCAGGTTGTGTCAGGTTCAAGGTCTGACAGCCAATCAAGTTCTTCCATCTACGTAGAGAAGAGCAAATGTCCTCAGTAACAGAACCACACTCCACATAAATGTTTTAGGTACCGTGCGGTAAGTCAGCTGATGCCAGCCTCTTTTGTTTAGCTTTAGCATTTTGCTTTCACTGGGTTGATAGAAACAGGCGTAGGGGTGGCTATGGTAAAATGATGTTTCTTAAGAATTTCCTGGATGTTGTGACGATTCACGGGATCACGTCACTTCTCCCAAGAGGAGAGCCCTTACCTATGAGGCTGACAATCCACCTAGGGGCGGCGGAAAGCGGGACCTCAGAGGGAGATACTCCCCTCAGGGGGACAAGGACTCCCATTACGTGATGGAACTCCCCAACCCCCTTGCCTGTGAGACCAAGAAATCCTTGAGGACCTCCAAAAACCAAACTGAAAGCACTACTGTTTGTTACTGCAATATTCCTTCCTTTCCTCACTTAAGTCTTAATACTACCAAGACTAGGAGGAAAATGCAGAGTGATGCAGATTGGCACCTGGAATCACTTGTGTATAGTCACCATACAAATGACCAATAAATAAATGCGAACTACTCCTTTTCCAAGTCTAGACAGTGCTGAAAAGAGGTGGTCCCAAGGAGGCATGAAGAATACTCCATTGATACAAACGAAGGACTATGGCATTCTGCTGGGGAGGACCCAGATACAGAACATAAAAAGCAAGAAGGGGGTCAATGAGAAGAGAACCCAGAATGAATCCTGTCAGCCATGGTAGGTTCAAATCTGGGAATGAGGAAGTATGCATGAGAAACTGGTCCTCTGTCATGCGGACATCCTGGATGGGTCGGCAGAGCACTCTGTAGTTGGACGGAGACCCGACCCAAGCAGAAGCTTTAGAGAGGCCAACAGTGGTGTGACCTCGGGGTGGTGGACCATACAATCCTTCAACTACACTGACACCGAAAGGTCAAGAAACCCACTGAGACAGCACAGTGCAGCGGGAAGCAGAGAGAGAGAAAGAGAGAGAGAGACGCAAAGAATGTTCGACAAGAGCGAGCAAGACTAATGCCCCGGGAAGAACCGGTGACCTGCCCCCACCAGAGAGAAGCTAACATGAGCCACGGGAGCCCTTGAAGGGGTTTGGGAAAGAGTGAAGAGTGCTTCGGTAGTAATCTCCCTCGTCACAGTAATCACAAGAAAGATACAAAGAGTGAAGAGTGCTTTGGGTGTAATCTCCCTTGTCACAGTAGTTGCAAGAAAGATACCAAGAGTGAAGAGTATCTTGGGAGTAATCTCCTGTGTCACAGTAGTTACAAGAAAGATACCAAGAGTGAAAAGTCCCTCGGGAGTAATCTCCCTCATCACAATAATTACAGAAGAGACACCAAGAGTGAAGAGTGCCTCGGGAGTACTCTCCCTTGTCACACTACCTGCAAGGGAGATATCAAGAATAAAAATTATTATGGGAGTAGTCTCCCTCATGAGAGGGTTTGTGGAAAAAGCCAAGGACATTATGGGAGTGATCTCCCTTGTTGTAATGGCCAATAGGAGCATAAGGAAAGTCCAGCAATATATATAACGCTGAGAAAGAAAAACCTTTGGACATTTACCTAAGCCCAAAGAAGCTCTTGGGAGGAATTACAATTACTTATCAGAACTGTTATAAGAGACTATCAGAAGTCAGCCCTTAAGGCTGAACCAGTTGGACCGGGAGAAGGGAGTCATTCTCCTGGCTTTATTTCTGTTTGCTCAATACATCTGATTAGTGGTAACAGGTCCGAGTAGGATAGTTGGACAGAGGACAGATTCTTTAGTTTGACAACCACCCTGACGACAAGCACCTGAGTTAAAATTCAGTTAGGTAGGACAACCTTTCTAGTTATGGGGAAAGACTGCTCCTTTGCAAACCGGATCAAGAAACGACTACCAAACATAATCACACCAAGATAATCCAATGTAATTTAATAAATGCATGGTCAATGTCCAAACACTCAACCGAAATATACGACCGCTTATCAGACAGAGGCATCAACATCCTATTTGTAACCGAAACATGGCTAGACGACAACTACAAGATCACCCTTAACAACTGCCTGCCTGAAAACTTCAAATGTATCCAAGCAAACAGGAAAACCAAAAGAGGGGGGTCGGGGGCCTGGCAATCATACACAAGGAACAACTGGCTATCAAACTGGAAGACCCATTAAACACTGATAAATGCGAATCCTTAATACTGCGTCTAACAGTATACCCCAAAATAAACCTGAAATTCATACTGATATACAGACCACCAACCTACGATGCAACCTGTGTAGACGCCTTCACGGAAGCAATCACCATCCTAGCCATCAAACACAATCATCTGATCATCCTCGGAGATTACAACATCTGGTTTGATGAAGAAACCACAACCACACAGAAATCCTTAACCGACCAACTAGTAGCAATGAATATACAACAACTAGTGAAAGGAGCAACACACTCAGTAGGCCATACACTTGATGCAATCATCGCCAACGATAAACTCATTACCATGGAACACCCAATTCAAATACTGTAGAGCATCCACCTCATCATTCCATTCATAATCACAATGGCCATTCCAATAAACATACAACAAGACAAACCGCCGACCACCATGAAAAGAAATTGGAGAACCATCAAAAATTCCAACTTAACCGAACTCCTGGAACTTAGCAAACCACAAGCATCAATAATGGAAGAAGCAGACCTGGACACAAAAGTTGCTTTACTCCTTATATTCATCTTAACAACTCTAGACGACATCGCCAAAGAAAAAAATGTCGCTCCATCACGGAAAAAAACCACGGCAAAATAGTTCACCCCACTACTCAGCGCCATGAAAATAAAAAAATGAAAACTAGAATCAGAATGGAGTATCAACAACCACTCTGCTAACAAAGTGAAATTTCTGCAACATATTCACTCGTACAAAAAGGAAATTCAAAAAGCGAAGAGGGAACACTACGACAACCGAATCTTCCAAGCACCAAACACCCAAAAAGAACTCTTCAAAATCATAAACGAAATAACAACAACAACACGCCACCCCATGGATGAAACTATGCAATGACATAGGAGAACCCTTCAAAAAGATCACTACCATCCAACAAACCATACAAAGCAGACCACGCGATCACATCATAGACCCCACACATCCTCAGGAGGAACACACAAACAAACTACGAAGCTTCCCCGAAATATCAGTGGAGACTTTCGTCGAACTGGTAAATCAAAGCAACAAATCAGGCTCTCTGGAAGACCCTTGCCCCCCGGACATATACAAATCAATCCTCAAACAAGGAACTCCCATGGAATACCACAGAAACGTCCTCCACCTTTCAATCTCAACAGGTAAAGTACCACAGGCTTTTAAATCTGCGTACATCAGGCCGCTACTCAAAGACACAACAGGAAACGTAGAGGACTTAGCCAACTACAGATCCATCTCCAATATCCCATACATAGCCAAACTGCTAGAAACGTACGTTTGCAAAACAACCCAATAATTTTTAGAATAACACTGCCCACTAGACCTGGCACAAGTTGGATTCAGACCAATGAGAGGAACAGTATTAGCTCTCCTCTCAATATGGGAGGACCTAAAAACTAACGCAGACTCGGACTACAGCACCTCCCTCATACTACTTGACCTATCCGCAGCATTTGACACTGTCAACCATGACATCCTCATTACAAGATTAGAAGGACTGGGAATAACAGACACCGCCCTACTATGGATGAAATCCTTCCTAACAAACAGAATGGAAACCGTATGGATGAAACCTTTTCAATTCAACCCAAGAGACACCACATGCTGAGTACCACATGGCTCATCCTTCTCCCCGCTCTTATTGAACATCTACGTATATCTATTAATCAAAATCATCGAAGGACATGCCCTCACCTGCTACAACTATGCCGATGACACACAAATGATCTTCAAAATACAAGACACCCGGGAAGAAAACACAACACTAGAGCTTTGCCTCCGGGATACATTTAACTGGATGAACTTGAACCACCTCAAAATCAACCCAGGTAAAACTGAGATAATGATCGTCACAAAAAACGGAGGAGACAGTAACTACATTCCCTGGCCAAAAGAACTCGGCTCGACCCCAATGCCATCATCGATTGTAAAAAACCTAGGGGTCCCGATGGACAACATCCTCACTCTAGAGCCACAAGTAATCATTCTACTCAAGAAATGCTTCTTTCTCCTACGAGCGGCAAAAAGGATCCTACCGTTCCTGTCATTCGCCAACAAAACTCTCACCATCATCGCTCTGGTCATGTCCAGAGTAGATTATGCCAACAGCCTATACCCAGGCATGCCTGAAAGACTTCTAATAAAACTACAACGCATACAAAATGCGGCGGCCAGAATCCTTCTCAAACTACTGCGTCGAGAACACATCACACCTGCGCTAAAAATACTGCACTGGCTACCAATAAAACAACAAATAAAATTCGAATCCATGTGCATCACGCACAGAGAAATACACAACCAAGGTGCAGAATTCCTGAGACAAACTACGCCTACACCAGCCGGCAAGAGCGCTCAGATCAAGCAACGTCATACGCCTAGAACCGAAACCCTATAACAAAAGAAAACCTGGAGGATCCACGTTTTCTCACCAGGCACTGAAAACTTGGAATGACCTACCAAAGAATATACGGAACACACAAAACCACCTAGCATTCAGGAAACTACTCAATTCCTGGCTCTTCACCACGTAACTAGAAGACCACCCACAAGAACATCCACACCGCTTATCGACAATTAATAAAGAGACCGACCTCGACCCCCACAAAACAACTGAACTCGATCAGAATGCACCCGATGACAGTCCATAAAATATCTCAAGAGATAGTCACAAAAGGAGGACACTACAGACCAAACACATAGACCAAGACGAAAACACTCAGTCGACTCACCCACAGCATCACAACACTTCCCACTATGAAAGCTCAGGCAGACATTCTCACTTAGATGGTAGGATAAGAAGAGAACCCTACTCCTGCTCCACCACCCGAGGGGAGAACAGACACTCCAACCTCACTATACATCACTCACTAAAATACTACAGTAGACTTAGCTCATTAGAACGCAACAGGGAATGCGTCGCGAAAAACAAACAAATCACTGTCAGCTGTGGGCCTCCCTCTCGCCATGCGGGAATCTCGATTCGAACTGTATTTTGGGACTGCACTGAATTATTCAATTGTCTCCGAAGTCCAGCAAAGTAGGTTGCTATGTTCAGTTGCTCAGTTGGGTGTGGGCCTCTCCCTCACTGTGTGGGTCTCTCAAGTCTAGCCGTTTCTGCACTAGGCAGGAATCCCGAGGCCCAGGCATTCAGCCATGCTGTGATTGGCTGAAAAGCATTTAACCCACTAACCAAAAAGCTCTAAACTTTCTACATACTTATCTCACTCAAACTAACACAATCACCTCTCGCACCGCAATCCGCATGCACTTCACCACAACACATCAACCGCACCAACAGCACACGAGGACTGATATTAACTGATACTCGCACCAGAAGCTCAGCACCCGGTGTATACCGAGTTGAAGCTGCCAACAGAACACCACTCCTCTCACTATCCCACTCCCTCTTCACCCTACTAACCCATCCCACCTTCTCGTTTAACAGATCCGCCAGAGTGCCTGGGTACCAAAGCTGTTGGTGACGGTGAACGGTACAAATATCTTTAACATTTAACATTTATTATTTGAATAACACCTTGAGTTTGAAATGCCACCCCTTTGTCCGACTCCTTCTTCTGACTTACCACAATGCCCTCCGGTTTCCTTTCTTAGCTTTGATGTTTTTGCTGTTCTTCGATAAAGTTTGTCGAGACTTTTTGTGGTTCTGTGTAAAATGAAGGCATCATGAAGTAGACACAGACAACACGTTCAGAATTACTTCTCAAACATTTTAACTTAAAAGTCAGGATGGAATAAGGCCTAACTTGCCCTATGCTAAGGTGGGATTTCCCTACCTAAAGAAAACTAAGGCTAGTCAGTGTTAAGAAGTCCTAATCGAATGTCCGTCTGTGTCCAAAACCTATAACTTGCCCTCATAACTAACTGTATAGAACGTGTAGGGATCTCAGCATTAACATGAATAGTGTGCAAAATAAAGTTAGGAGCTTCTTCCAGCTCTTGGCTTATGATCAGCTTCCCCTTCCGCAAGTTCGAACAGTTCACAAGATTTTGGGGTTTCGTTCCCCAAGAGTTCAACTCTTCCAGCTTTCAGAAAAACAACACAGTTCCTTTGGACATTCACAGCTCTTTTGACATCAGTTCATGACAACATAATTCCATGTGATATTTCCCAGCTCTCCTGACACCAGTTCTGGTCACTGGACCACATATGTAGTCCTGTTTCTTGTCTTCAAAATCACATACAAAGTTGTTGCAAACCACAAGGTTCTTTGTGTATATTCATTGGCTTTTTCATAAAGATGGGTACTTGGTCTAGGCGCAGTTGTCGGACCACACAGTCCACCCATTACATGTCACGCCATTACATGTCAAACAACCAAAACCCCTTTTTGACTGCTTCCATCAACAATTAGTCACTGCTTCCATTTGACAGTGATGTTTAGTTGATTCCCCAGTGCCATACACCTCTGACACTGTACTCTGGCTTGGTTGTCCACCATACACTTTGTTACACTTTGCTGTATTCCTCTGGCGCTTGCCAATACAGGTTTCATCTTAACCTGCAATTCCTGATGCCCTTTTTGCTTTGGAACAATACTTGGTTTCTCATCTGATACCTTTCTTGGTATTCTCTTGACTTTTGTCAATACTTGTTTTCCATACAATATGTGTATCTTCTGTGGTATCTGCCACAAGTATCACTCTTCTTTCACTCCATTCTCAAGAGCTCAACTTGCTTTTTACTCTGTGCTGCATTCAAAACATGCTTACAAAAACGTTCAGTTTGTTCGGTATACAAAGTACTTGTTATGGCATTCAAAAGTACTTTCAATCACTTTCAGTTCATTCAGCATTCGAAAAGGACTTTATTACAAGTTACCGGAGTGCCCTGGTATGAGTATTTCCCTGTTTTACACTCACCGGTTGCACACAGCAGCTCCCTTCCGCTTGTTGTCCTTCGCGATGGGCCTCTCAGCTTTCTGGCTTCCCCAAGATTAATTCTCCCTTGCGGCAGCTACAGAGAGCATTGCTCGCTCTCCTGTTTTCCTGCGGCGGCTGCGGTTCGTGGCAGTGCACAACTTCTGCTGCGCGGACGCACTCAGGAGGGTAGCAGGACCTCCAGAGTCTTCTTGCTGCACCATACCTTGTGGCTCTAACCCATCTGCGCTACTTGTTGGAGCCACCGCTAAAGGTTTCATATTTGTTCGTCTTCATTAGCATATTCGTTCAGAGACTTGCCATCTCTAGTGGTGCGTTTTTAAATTTTAGCCTGAAGCTAGAGTGGAGCTCTTTACCCGAGTTCATAAGGTCCAATTTCTTTTTCAGGGCAAGTAAAAGAACGTCATGCAAGTTAACTTCAGTGTTAATGTTTTCATATAAGCTGACGAATTATGATAGCGCACAATTAAGCGTTGTCAGTGTTGTATGATTAATGTCACCCTTAGTATTTTGCTGCAACATTGAAGTAAAATCACCTCGATAAGAGATAAGATGAGAGGGTATTGAGCAAGAATCTGAATCACTGCTTTCAAAATCAGAGGGGTATTGAAAATAGGAGGGGTATTGAAATATGAGTCATCTTTAGCTTTAATCATTTGGTCACTTACGAAGACTTGAGAGTCCTGGTCAGAACAAAAGGATGTCCCCGCTACTTCCTCAGTTCGAGTGCCAGTCGGATCATGAAAGTAATGTGAAATTATCTCAGTGGGTACCAGAGCAGAAAAAAAGTTAGTTATTTTCTAAGCTTTCTTTGTTTTTGCCGGGAGATTTTCAAATGGCGGAGACACTTGCCTCGAATGAATATGGCTTTCTACCAGCGATTCCGGCGGTGGAAGTGCCGTGCCAAATCCTGAAGCGCTTTTTCAGCATTCATGTTATCTTGATTAGACTTGGTTCTTAAATTGTACATATGTGGAGAATATATTGACGACACTCACTGGCAACGTCTGTCAGCAGTCTAAAAGTAGTGCAAACAGCACTCGTTTGCACTCCCCTGCAGCGCTCTGCGCTGGAAGAGTGGTTTACGGGGGATTGGGCGCCCCTTCAAAGAAAATCCATCGGCAAACAACAGCCGAAAAGAAAAGTGTGTTCCACAGTGCTAACAGCACTCATCGGCACTCTGCTGCAGCACTCCACCTGGGAAGAGTGGTTTTCACTAGACAGGGTGCCCCTCCAAAGAAACTCCATCAGGAAAGAACACTCTACAAGAAAAGTGTCCTGCACAGTGCTGATAGCACTCATCGGCACTCTGCTGCAGCACTCCACCTGGGAAGAGTGGTTTTCACTAGACAGGGTGCCCCTCCAAAGAAACTCCATCAGGAAACAACACTCTACAAGAAAAGTGTCCTGCACAGTGCTGATAGCACTCATCGGCACTCTGCTGCAGCACTCCACCTGGGAAGAGTGGTTTTCACTAGACAGGGTGCCCCTCCAAAGAAACTCCATCAGGAAACAACACTCTACAAGAAAAGTGTGTTCCACAGTGCTAACAGCACTCATCGGCACTCTGCTGCAGCACTCCACCTGGGAAGAGTGGTTTTCACTAGACAGGGTGCCCCTCCAAAGAAACTCCATCAGGAAACAACACTCTACAAGAAAAGTGTGTTCCACAGTGCTAACAGCACTCATCGGCACTCTGCTGCAGCACTCCACCTGGGAAGAGTGGTTTTCACTAGACAGGGTGCCCCTCCAAAGAAACTCCATCAGGAAACAACACTCTACAAGAAAAGTGTCCTGCACAGTGCTGATAGCACTCATCGGCACTCTGCTGCAGCACTCCACCTGGGAAGAGTGGTTTTCACTAGACAGGGAGCCCCTCCAAAGAAACTCCATCAGGAAACAAAACTCTACAAGAAAAGTGTCCTGCACAGTGCTGATAGCACTCATCTGCATGCAGCGGAGTGTGATGCGCTTGGAATTTATGCAAGGGAATAATATAAAAACATTTGGCATGGCCTCACTTTGTTGAATATCTAGAACAGAATTTCATGTCCAGATATATTTAATAGGTTGTATGTGGTGCAGAGAGGAGACATTAGTGGATAGAAGAGGATACTCCTGGCACATTAATTATTATTTGAAGGAAATAAGCTGGATAGGACATTTTTAGGATAATGGAATGGTATCTCATAGCTAATGAAATTATTTTTTTGTCTAATCTTTTTATTGAAGATTATACATATATTCCTAACAATAACCAAAACCAATCCATAACCAAGTCATAAGAATTCATATACATGGTAACAACTTAAAATATGTTACCTATAAGTAATTGTCTAATGACTCTATATCTTGTCATATTTCTAATAATTGGCATTTAAAAACAAAGTTAAAAAAGCTAATGCAAATTGTGCATTGGTTTCATGTCAACATATGTGGAATTATGATGGTACAATATATTAAAAGTTTGTATTAACCAAATATATAATTAAAAAAGATAGGGGGATGAATGAGGATTGCACCCTTTCTTCACTCCTCTTCTTTCTAGTGAAAAAGCCCTTTGTACTATTAAAAACAGATGACCTCCTCAGAGATTTAGGAACCTGAAGGTCTCTGGATGATCGAGAATGGTCATTGTATTAGAAATTGACAGTGCTCTGACCTGAGGTTCAATTGGGGTACATGCCCTATTTGCTGGGTACAGGGCAGCAATGAAGCTTTGGGGCCTAACTGACCCCACGCCTGAGCAACAGTAAATTTATACTCTAGATTTTTTTTAATACATTGAATTGACTTTTGTAATGTATGCATTTTTATTCTGTTAACGGTTTATGGATAATTTGTTTCCGAATAAACTTTTATGATGATGATGAAAAACATTCCAGTATTTGGACATGCGTATTTTCCAATCTTAAGATCGATTCCTCGCTCTGAGTCTCCTGTTTTGTCAGGGCTGCGCAGGTATGTATGGCAAGGGGAGTACTTTCTGTTGTATCTGGTGGATAGGGTGGCCCTATTATAAATGGTGCTGCTCACTGGGTTGTTATACGTAGGCGGATTTGGCAGGAGCACGGTCCTAGGGCGACAATAGCCACACTCTGAAAGTAATTCTGAAAAATAGGTGTGGGATTCCAGACATTCCCTTTATAACTGGTTGACACCATTTGTGGTTGCTAAGTAATGGACCTCGCTTGAAAGGAATCCTCTTGTGACTAGGATGTGGAGGGAGTGCATGGGACCGTGGGCTGCAGTCCCGGTCAGGGAGTGGGTCAGGGAGTGGTCCAGGAGAGCACACCAGCCATGACAGTGATGGCCAAGAATTCAATGCAAGCCCCCATCTCTGTTGGCTCGGGCGGTGGGAGAACACGATTGCCTGAGATGAAGAAGCATAAGGGAATTAAGACATGGCGGGATAATGCATCGCTAATGATCGGTGATGCAATTAAAGGGCAGAGTAAGACGTTTATCCAGCATGGGGTCTGGCATGGATTCACATGCTCATGAATATTCCCTGTCGTCAGGGCGGGAATCCTCGGTATAGAAAAAATCAGTATCAGTTTTGTTTCTGATCTGTCTTTCTCAGTAGTAACCAATCACTGGTCTGTGGATCATACTGCCCCCAGCCAATGACTGCCCTCTCCCTAAGCCCCTCCCCGGCAGCCATCCTCAGATTTTTACCGCACGTTCAAGTGTTGGGAGTCCTCGTGCTTAGATCTCGAGCTTTTGCTGCGTTTTCGCGCTTTTTTCAGGAGATTTTCTCATTTTTTCGGTTAAAAGAGCCTCAAGCTCCACCGTTTCTACTTCCGATCAACAGGGATCCGTTTTGGAGTTTTCTACGCCCCTCAAGGGTGAAGATTTCGTCGAGTTACGCTTTTGGAGGATTCCAGAAGTTCCGAGGCCTACCCCGGACATGGCCGAGGAGAGAGGGAGCTTGACGCCCGGGAAGCTATTCAGGACCTGCCCTGGATGCCAGATTCAGCACGTTTTCAAGGAGGACGAGCATTCGTTATGCCTCTACTGTCTCCATGAGGACAAGACGCACAAGGAAAAGGACTGCGCGTTTTGTGGAAACATGTCGGAGCGGACCATGAAGGATCGCCACCTCCGTCTCGCCAACTGGCTGGAAGGTAAGAGCCCGCCAGGCGAGAAGAAGAAGAAGAAATCCGAGCGGTCTTCTAAGTCCTGTGAGGGTGCTCCGGCGACGGGGGCCCAACAAAAGGCTAAGCACTGCGAGTCCGTGGGCACCGGGAGCGCCGAACGGTCGGGCTCCTTGGCTGCCAGGCAGGGCGCACCCTCCCCGGCGCCATCGACCACGAGCCAACGCTCTGGCTCGGGTAAGAGGAAGTCCGAGAACCAGGCGAAGCTTCTGGAGAGGCCCTGGTCGATCTTGAAGACTCCGGCAGAGGGGGAGCGAGGGTCGGACCCTCCCCCGAAGGTGAAGGCCCCGGGCGTACAGAAGGTGACGTTGGCCGTGATTCACCCTGCTAGGACCTCGATTGGGGATGCCGCTGCGGCCCTGGCTCATCCTGTGGAGGCTACACCAGTGGAGGCGCCCTCAGGTACCAGAGTCTCCCTGCCACCGCGGAGGGAGTCGTCTTTCAGGTCCATCGAGAAGTCCCCACGAAGTCCTTGTTGGAAAAAGGGGGGGAGGGGGCGGTGGCCGTCGTGGATACGGACACGACCTCTGAAGAGGAGCTCATCCAAGTCGTGGAGGAGACACAGCCCATCGGGAGGGATCCCGACGAGGGCGACGACGAGGGCGACGGTGACGCAGACGAGGCTCCTCAAGAGCCCTCGCGCCCGTCGTTTCCGGCGCTGCAGGACACCTCGGCGGCCATTTTGTCAGCCATCCAGTCCTTATGCTCGGAGATAAGGACTAGGTTGCCCCTTCCCCCGACGGAGGAGCCTGAGCCAGACCCGATGGAGGATCCGGAGCCAGGACCTTCGGGGAGCCCACCGCCTAAGAGGAGGAGGGCGCATCCTAGGCCTCCTCTCCCGCCTCTGCGGCCTTCTCTGCCTTCCCCCCGGTCCACTACCCACGGGGATGATGCAGGCATGGACACGACTACGACGGGTACGGATGACGACAGAGGCGACGACGGGACATGTCCCTCCTCGCCCCCTGCCCGGGCGTCCCCGCCCGACGAGATTGGATCCTTCCATGCAATGATCTCCAGGGCATCCGAGCTCTTTCAGCTCTGCCCCGAGGAAAAGAAGAAGGAGGGGTTCCTTTACCAGCGGCGCGAGGCTAAAAGGAAGACGGTCCTCGCCGTACCGCTTCTTGATGACATCTGGGATGAGGGGCTCGCCCTCCTCAAGAACCCTGCCACGGCTCCTGCGAAGAGGGACCGGTACGAGAAGAAGTACCGGGTCCCCGACGCTGCCCCTTTGTGCCTTAGAGCGCAACCTACCCCGGACTCGGTCGTCTCGGCGGCGGCCAAGAAGAAAGCGGGGGGGGCTTCGGCCTCGACTTCAAACTCCCCTCCGGACGGCGAGGGTACGAAACTGGATGCGATGGGACGACGGGTCATCTCATCTGCAGCGACGACCATCAAGGCGGCCAACGCCCTGGCCATCGTAGCCTGCTACGACAGGGAGTTGTGGTTTAAGATCGCCCCTCTGTTGGACTTCCTTCCGGATGCCAAGAGGGCTGAGGCCCTGGAAATCTTGCAGGAAGGTGAGATTGCCTCGGACCACGCCATTACGGTGGCTACGGACATCGCCGACACCGGTTTCCGTCATTTGGGCAACGGCGTTTGCCTGAGACGACGAGGATGGCTCAGGGCGGCGGATTTCCGCCAGGACGTTCAGACCAAGGTTTTGGACATGCCCTTCGATGGGAACAACCTTTTTGGCAAGGCGGTTGATGAATCCCTTCAGGCGATCAAGATGGACACGGAGACGGCCCGTGCACTGCGGGTGCTCCAACAGCGACGGCCGTCCTTTCGGAGCTCCGGAGGCAGACAGGGTGCCTCCAAGGGAGCCGGCAGCAGCTCCTCTACTTACCGTCAAGCGGTAAGGTCTTCGTCGCAGGAGGCCTACAGGGGACGCGGCAAGTCAGGTGGATCCCGCCGTCGTCGCCAAGGTGGTCAAGGAGGCAAAGCGGCCTCCAAGCAGGATTGAACCGTCCGTCGGGTGGGGCCCCCGCCGAAGCACCCCGGTGGGAGGCCGGCTGACTAAGTTCGTCGGCGTGTGGGAGTCCAGGGTGCTGGACGCCTTGGCCCTGGGGCACGCCCTCGAGTTCCCGAAGAGGTGCCCCCGCATTCCTCGCGTGGCCAGGAAGGAAAATCACGTCCCTCAACTGCTGTTGGAAGTACGGGCGATGCTCAGGAAAGGTGCCATCGAGCTCGTCCCGAAGAGGCTTCGGGGCTCCGGAGTTTACTCAAGATACTTCCTCGTGAGGAAGAAGACAGGAGGATGGCGTCCCATCCTGGACCTGCGACGGCTAAACAAATACATCAAGGCACAGAAGTTCCGGATGGTCACCCTCCAGCACATGCTGGGACAGCTGGAGGAGGGCGATTTCCTGTCGTCGTTGGATTTGGAGGATGCTTACTTCCACATCCCTATTCTAAAGAGGCACAGAAAGTTCCTCAGGTTCGTGGTCAAAGGGCGGCACTACCAGTTCAAGGCCCTCCCGTTCGGATTAAAATTGGCGCCCAGGGTGTTCACCAAGTGCCTAGCACCGGTGGCGGCGCGGCTGCGCCTGCAGGGGATCCACGTCTACCCCTACCTGGACGACTGGCTCATACGGGCAAGGACAAGGTAGCTTGCCGTGGAACACACTGCAAAGTCCGTCCAGCTGCTCACGGACCTAGGGTTCTCCATCAACTTTCCAAAATCCCACCTGGTCCTGTCGCAAGTCGCCCTGTTTCTGGGAGCACAGCTCGACACAGTGGCGCGGCGGGCCTCACCGTCAGAGGAAAGGATAAGGACCATCCTAGGAAAGGTGCAACATCTACTGGCCACGGACGTGGCCAAAGTGAGGTCTATCAAGTCCCTCCTCGGAATGATGTCCTCCTGCATTTATCTGGTGCCCCATTGCAGACTTCGGATGCGGCCCTTGCAAGAATTCCTCGACGCCCACTGGATCCAGACGACGGGCAGCTTCGAGGACAGGATCTCGCTCGACGAAACGTTCCGTCAGGCGATACGATGGTGGGGTGTCCGCGCCCATCTGACAGCGGGAACAGGCTTCCTAGCCCCGGCCCACCAGGTGACGGTGACGACAGACGCCTCCCTGGAAGGTTGGGGAGTGCACACCGGGGGCCTCCACGCGAGAGGCCTTTGGTGCTCGGAGGAGAAGACTCTCCACATCAACATCTTGGAGCTCCGCGCAGTGTTCTGGGCCCTCAGGTCATTCCT
Source organism: Ambystoma mexicanum (assembly GCF_040938575.1). NCBI lineage: Eukaryota > Metazoa > Chordata > Amphibia > Caudata > Ambystomatidae > Ambystoma > Ambystoma mexicanum. The sequence continues at coordinate 729,182,484 of NC_090925.1, forward strand.
TCCGTCCCTCAAGGGCAAGGTGGTGAGGATCTTCACCGACAACACCACCACGATGTTTTACATTTGGAAGCAGGGCAGAACCAGATCCCCTGCCCTGTCCAAGGAAGCCCAGGATCTGTGGCATTGGGCCATCGCACAAGGGATGTTTCTGGTACCCTTTCATCTGGCAGGGATAAAAAATACCATCGCCGACTCACTCAGCAGGGAGCTGCGCTCGTGCCACGAGTGGGAACTGCGCCAGGATCAAGTGGACCGACTCTTCCGATGATGGGGCGAACCCCAGATCGATCTCTTCGCGACGGCGGCGAACTCCAAGTGCCGGAGGTTCGCCAGCAGGTTTCCCCAACCGAAGAGCATGGGCGATGCTTTCTCGTTCCCCTGGGACGGCCTGTTCCTTTATGCATTCCCGCTGTTGCCGTTGCTACTCCGGCTCGTCAACCAGCTCAAGAGGTCCCGGTGCAGGATGATCCTCGTCGCACCGGCGTGGCCGAGGCAGATCTGGTTGCCGGACCTTCTGGACTTGTCAGCGTCCACACCAGTCAAGCTAACGACGGACGCGGATCTTCTCTCCAGAGAAGGAGGCGCCATTCTGCATCACGAACAAGAGTCCCTGAACTTGCAGGCCTGGCTCCTGCAGCACTAGAGTTTGGAGGATACGACATCCCGGCCGACTGCAGAGAGGTTCTTGCAAAGGCCAGGGCATCCTCAACTCTCAAGTGCTACGGACACAAATGGAAGAGGTTCTCTGTCTGGTGCCGAGCACAGAAGATTAACCCTCTGCGGATTACGGCCCCTCAAGTATTGCCGTACCTACTGTCTTTGGCCAAGGCTGGCCTATCTCACGCTTCCATCAAGGTACATCTGGCTGCCGTCTCACGTTACACCAGAACTACAGGACGGGCGTCCTTGTGGTCTCATCGTCTGGTGAAGGAATTTATGAAAGGACTGTTCCGATCATTCCCGCCGGTAAAGGCCCCTGCCCCGGTGTGGGAGCTCAACGTGGTACTAACTAGGCTCATGGGGGCCCCATTCGAGCCTCTGCATTCAGTACCGTTGAAGTTTCTGTCGTGGAAGACAGCATTCCTCGTGGCCATCACCTCTGCACGACGAGTGGGAGAGATCCAGGCCCTGTCTTGCAAGCCTCCATACTTGACTTTTCACGACACGAGGGTGGTGCTGAGGACGCACCCCTCCTTCATGCCCAAGGTGCCGTCGGACTTCCACCTCAACGAGCCCTTGGTGTTGCCAGTTTTCTTCCCGTCGCTATCGTCGCCGGCTGAGAGGACTCTGCACTCGCTAGATGTGGCTAGAGCGCTGAAGTTCTACGTGGACCGCACGAAGAGTTTCCGGAAGACATCACAGCTGTTTGTGAACTTTGGACCTGTGAATCAAGGGAAGGCTCTCTCGAAGACTTCCATTTCCAGATGGCTCTCCGGCTGCATCATGCACTGTCACCGGTTGGCAAACTGACCGCTGCCCGGCCATCCGAGAGCCCATTCGACCAGAGCGATCGCTGCTACTACGGCGTTCCTGTCTGGTGTGCCCCTGCTCGACATCTGCAGGGCTGCTACGTGGAGGTCGACGCACACCTTCACGAGATTCTACTGCGTCGACCGGGATTCCAGGGAGGAGTCCAGAGTCGGCCAGGCAGTGCTGCGCAACCTGTTCGCCTAAGGTGAGCCTGGTGAGGAGGTAAGATTTGCTTAATGTTGAGTTGTTGTATTGCTTGATATTGAGCCTTGTGCCACCTCCCGTGGTTGTGCATGTGTATACTGCTATGTATTCTTATATTCATGAGCATGTGAATCCATGCCAGACCCCATGCTGGAGAAGGAACAAGTTACTTACCTGTAACTGTTGTTCTCCAGCATGGGTCTGGCATGGATTCACATGCGAACCCTCCCGCCTACCCCTCTGTGGCTCTTCACTTGGTCATACTGCCACTTCACGTGCTACCAAATCTGAGGATGGCTGCCAGGGGAGGGGCTTAGGGAGAGGGCAGTCATTGGCTGGGGGCAGTATGACCCAGAGACCAGTGATTGGTTACTACTGAGAAAGACAGATCAGAAACGAAACTGATACTGATTTTTTCTATACTGAGGATTCCCGGCCTGACGACGGGGAATATTCATGAGCATGTGAATCCATGCCAGACCCATGCTGGAGAACAACAGTTACAGGTAAGTAACTTGTTCCATATTGCTGTGTTCCAATTACACAATGGTCTTGTGGTCCAGATGGGTAAACAATTGGATTTGCAGGAGGTCACTCACAATGAGGCAATGTTGTGTATGGGCACAGGCAGGCAGAACCGAGTTCCATCTCTGAGTTGGGATCCCACACCTTAGATAGATTAAAGAATATGTGGGAGGTAGATCTTGGGCAATGTGATAGGGGTGATTGGCGCAACCCTCTCGTGACACTGCTGGCTATCCTCTCCCGACTCTATTAAATGCAATTAAAATTCCTTCTGCTTATGATGTACAGTGAGAGACATCACACTACCTGTGATAGTGGAGTAGAAGATGGCAGCAAATCCCGAAGCAGTTTTTGCTTCGCGTATGGGCGGGAGTAAAGGCAAACCCATATACTATGTCCTTTCTGGGTACCTCTCGGTTTCCCCATTCCCTTTCTCACGTTCAGAGATGGTGAGGAAAGGGGGTACTTGCGTTTGACAGGGTAGCTGGGCCTTCCTGGCTAAAACGCTGACGTCATTTGGATTTTGTCCTAGATTTTCAACCAAGATCTTTGCCAATTTTGCTCACCTCTCAATGAGCATCAATGTCTCGTTCACACCCCCAATCGCAATATCCAGAGGTACCCTCCCTCCCCCAGGGATGCCCATTCCTCCATTCCATTTTGCGCTTTCATTGGAGTCATTTGCACAAGGGTCAGAACGAAGAGAGAACGAAGAATAAAATTTGAAATCTGCAAGGGGGTGGGTGGGATAGGTGTAGCCAGACCCATAATATCTCATTATATGCACATGACATTTTACTAGCCTAACAGAAGTCCCACAGGTCCCTTTCAGCTTTGATGCCCGAATTGGAAGTCTTTGAGAAAGTGGCAGGATACAAAATGGATCCTACAAAGTCCCTTGGACTAAATATCTCCCTAACACGAAATATGGCGACGGGCCTCGAAGGGAAATTTCATTTCAGATAGAAGACCACTCCGTGCCTGGAATATCTGGGAATCCATATACCGCCCTTGCTCAGCAATTTGCAACAAGCCAATGTTGAGCCACTCCTAAGAGGCCTTACGAATAACATGAAGAGGGGTCTTCACAAGAAAACTCCAGGATAGGCTGCATTATGGCCGTGAAAATGATCCTGATTGTCCAATTTTGTCTCCCTCTCCTCCCCACTCTCCTCACCTGATCGGTAATCCCCCAACTCTTCTGTATTGAGATGCCGACGTGAGCAGAAGTCTCTCTTCGTAGCCGAAGACACTTGTCTACCACGAGAGGAAGCCACAGTGAATGCTTGAAACAAGCAGTCCTGGGACTCCTCTCCCGTAGCAGGCGACAAGGGAAAAAGCCTTGACGGCAGAAAAAACCCTTGAAAGGAACGAGGCCAAACCGGAGTCTTCCAAGGAGATTGATGGTACGTCGGCTCCAGTGGTTGCAGAAGAGTGGGTAATCGGCTACTGAGGCTTGGAGGAGGTAGACGTGAGCTGATAGGGGCAGAGACAAGGAAGCCCTCGCCTCGCAAGAATGAGTAGCGAGAGAGACTCGAGCCGGCGGCCTGAGAGAGCCGCGGGAGCTGAAAGAAAGCCAAAGTGAAACTAAGGAGAGGAGAGAGAGAGGGGAAAAAGCCTTGCCAGAAGCTAGGAGAGGCGAAGGGAAAAGCACGGACCAAACCGCGATAAGGAGAAAACTAGCGTTCTCACCCAAAAGCAGGAAGCAAAAGCTACGGGGTTGCAACGCAGCGATCGCTGGGAGTGAGAGGCTGAAATACCTCCCAGCGACCGCCATGTTGCCGGAGAACTAGACCGCGGCTGCACGTAAGCGAAAGCAACGTGCTGGAACTACGGTCTGCGCCGGAGCCTCCAATGCGGAAGTATCCGCCAATCGGCCCGGCTGCGTATGACACTGATCCCTAGATTGCTGTACACCTGTCTGGGAGCACCTATACAATATCCCAATAAATCTATTTCCTGGTTGCAGCAAAATATTCTGTGGTTCATATAGCCGAGGAAGCACGAAAGAATTGCGGCAAAAATAATGTTGCGAAGAACAGGACAGGGGGGCCTGGGACTACCAGATGTTAAAAGATACATCTGGGCTACTCAAAAATTACGGATTTTCCAATTGAATAATAATAATTGTCGTCTGCTTTGGGTAGACCTTGCACAAGGGGCCCTGGAAATACAAATAGATACATAACCACACCTGAGGGCAGCGGCTAGATCATTCTGCGGATCCCCTTTAACGTCAACCCAGGCAACACGTTATTACTGGGACTCAGCCAATAAACTATGGAATAAGGAACGCAACCCAGGACCATTTCCCCCATCCTGGACAACCCAGATTTATCCCCACGATGGCGCAATCCATCCTTCGTAGAGAGTGGGAGAAGGGAGTGATGAAGCAATTAAGCCAACTAGTCAGACAATCAACCCCGCTAAACTACAAAGAATGTAAAGCCACATTTTCCCTTAGAGAAAAACAAAGATTTCAGTACACTCAAGTTCGTTACTGGGTTTGAAACCCACAAGTAAAAGCCGGGGAGCATGCCAACCGTCACCACTAGAACTTACTTCCTTAAAAACGAATTTCCAACATCTACAAATTGCTCAATAGATGAGACCCCACAGAGGCTCATTAATACAAGAAAAGTTGGGAAAAAGACTTTGGCACTCAAATTAGTCCTATGTCCTGGACCCATATTTGGACCAGAGCCAGCAGATGATCTCAGTGTATTACTAATCAGGTTTGCTTTCGCTAGTATCTCTCCCGCGGACGGATGCACATGATGTGGCCAAAGCAATCCCCAACATTTTGGAGAGAATGCGAAGTGGGCACGATGACCCACGCTTGGTGGTTCTGTCCCAAAGCATAGATTTTCTGCAAGGAAATGTTATCCAGAATAAAAGATATAGTCAGAATATCACTACCTATGGAGCCTTTGGTAGTGTTGCTGGCAGATGTTCTCGAAGGGAGCTACCCGATGTCTTGGAAATCCACTGAATGAATTGCCCAGCTCCTAAAAGCAGCCAAACCTCTTGTAGCTAGAAACTGGAAATGCCGGTGGGGCCCCTTCTTAAACATGTGGTGCGCGAAAGTCTGGGAAACAATATCACTAGAGAAAAGGACTACATTATGGTTAAGTCAATTTGACAAATAGGTTCAAGTACGGTGGCCCCTTTGCCTCATATTATGCAGAAAATCCTAAACACATTAAGCAAAGCTTGCCTCTACGCTCACTTCAAGCTGTTTTGAATATTAAATTCATTATTGCAAGGAACCTTTCACTACAAGATGTTATACCAGACCAAACCCTGGACATTTTTCAAAGAAGTAATGTTTACGACAGACACCCAATGACGAAGTTAGAAAATTAAGATATTGATTATGTTTGACTATAGACACATTTGTAAACAGGTGATCTAGTGTGTGAAACTTAAAATATATAATTATTCATACTATTGTTGTTAAGAACATTTTCAAAATAAAGGTATGCAAAAAAGAAAGGGAGTGCCTAGAGTTGTGGTTTTTGAGAAAATATTGCAGAGGAATTCTGAATGCACCCCAGACATGCACAAGTAGATCTGGGGAGGTTGAAAGGGGTTACAGTAAATGTGAGACCACTGAGATGATACAGAATGAACAATGGTAAGGGTTTGCTCTGCACACTCTCAGGCAAAGACAGAGGGTTGCTTCTGCAATCTGGTCACCAGATTATTCAGTGAAATTTCACTCTCTACGCTTCCCCGGATTAATTTGCACGATAATGGTTGCAGTAGCATATAGAATCCACTTCTCGTCACTCTTTGGAATATTTCCAATGTTGTTTATATATAAAACAAATACGGAATATGGACCCTGAGGTGCATAGCCAGCCATAAAAACAGTGACACCGTAGGGTAATGCTTTGACTAGAGTAGAAAAGAGGTAAGCGAAAAAGGGGCACCTGGCTATTCCCTGACCTTTCCAGGTACTACAAAGCAAATAGACAATTGGTCAGGGCTGCCCCGGTTTTGTAACAGACAACACTGAAAATGTAGATAGTGTTGAGACAATTTGGTGAATTTGACATACAGGGTAGTGTTGTGAAACTAACATATTTCTAACAAAAACCAAACAATGGGCCTCATTACACGGTAGGTGCTAAACCATGGTGCTATTAGCACCATGGTTCATGCCGGTAATTTACTGATTCCGCCATGGCGGAATGGGGAATTACCACCCCATTCCGAGGTTGGCGGGGCGGTAATTCCCCATGCCGCCATGGCCCTTCCCCATTCCCATTTTTGCCCCATAGGGCATAATGGGAATGGGGAAGGCGCTAATTACGGTACCGCAAATAGCGGTACCGTAATTAGCACCAAGGTCCCTTTGCGGGTCCCTACTTTAACGGCTGGTCTACACCAGCCGTTAAGGTCGGGTCCCGCAAAGGGACCTCGTAGTAAGGCGGTAAGGGTTAACGGTCACCGGTAGCATTACCCGTGACCGTTAACCCTTACCGCCTTCCGTGTAATGAGGCCCAATGTGTTGAACAGATTGATACATTTCAAACAATACAGTGATTGACAACGTGTAGCCCCTTGCATGTTCAAAGGGACTGTAATAGAGTAATCTTGAATAAACATCAAACTTTGTATGCCCACTGGACATAATTAAACATTCAGAGTCGATAAAATAGTGCTGTTGCCTTCTCTGGCTCTATGCTCCTTAAAGGATAACCAACCCTTGTGCTCCGTTCTCGATGTTCGTTTGCCTTCTCTTGATTGCCTGGGTTTTGACGTTGGATTGCTTGTTTCTCTTCTTGTTTTTCCCTTGGATTGTTTGCCTGGATTACTTGGAGTGTGACCTGAGATTGCCTGGGTTTGCCTTTTGGATTGTCCCTGGATTGGGTGTTTTGGATTACCTGGAACTTGATTCTGGACTGCCTTGTTTTTCCCCCGGATTTGTTTGCCTTTATTCTGCCTGGAACTTACCTGGGTTGCCTTGCTGCTATTTCAGAATTCTCCTTTTGTTGGGTTCCTTGTCTTGTTCCTCGCTTCCTGAGTTTTCTGAGGGGTTTCCACTGTTGTGTTTACCTCTCCCTTAGGTAAGCTTGGATCTGGGAGTGGGAAGGAGGAGTAGTGGGAGCCTGGGAACCATCTCATCTTGGATGTCTTTGTATGGACCTTACGGGGCACGCTTTCAACCCCGGTTGGTTATTTTCCCGGGGATGGCTGTGTGGCCAGGAAGATTTCTCACCCATCGGTAGAGGTTCAGACTCCTAGATACTTCTGTGACAGATTAAAGTGCCTCTATTACCTCATTGGTAATTGATGCTATTCAGAGCCTTCACCAACCCTTGCCCCTTGATGAGGAATGTGGTGATGCCCCAGTGGCGGCCTTACCTGCCTTTTGGGGTCTTGACCCCCTCGGGTAGGATACCTGCTGCTCCGGATGCTCCACTCTCAGGTCCCAGTTCACACTCACCCATCCCTTTCTGTTGGATTCACTGCAACGCTTTTTGGGAGAACCCAAGGCCTTTCGTACCTTTTTGAACCAATACAAATTGCATTTTCTCTGCAGACCATCAGCCTTCCCGGATGTCACCTCAAAGGTGGCTTTTGTTCTCTCATATCTGGTGAGGGATGCTGCAATGTGGGCAAATGCTCTCTTATAGGCTAATGATCCTAGTTTATATGATTTTTACTTACTTGTGGATCAAACAACAAAGGTATTTGATACCAAACATAAAGCCCAGTCCTCGGATATGGAATTCCTTGAATTTAGTCAAGGCCGCAGAACCCTGTTGGAATACGTTGCACGTTTCAATCAAATGGCCCCAGAAACACAATTTCCATAAAGTAGGAAAGCCACAGTCTTCTGTCATGGTTTAACCAACCCCTTTAAAGACGCCTTGGCAATGGTTCCCAAGGTTCCAAATATGTGTCCAGGGTTTTTGGATCTAGTCCTACAGTTAGATGCATGCCAGATCGAATATAAGGGAGAGCGGTGCCTGTCTACTTATTCTTCCTCTGCAGATGCCAAACCTTCCCCAGGGTCTTCTATTCAGTCAGCTCCAGAACCTTCGCAGATTTGTGGTATCAATAGCTCACTGACTCATGAAGAAAGGGAACGGCGTAGAAATTCAGACCTTTGTTTCTACAGAGGAAAGGCTGGCCATTTCATACGTGACTGCCCGAAAAGACCCAAGAAGAAGTCGGTAAACTCCCTGTCTCGCTCCTAGAAGAGGCTTCTCTGGAAACCCCTCTCTCAGAATGACCTACTTATGCTACCTCCAACCCTTCCATGTATGTTGAACTGCAGGTTACCCTCAAATTCCGAGGACTAGAACCCATTCAAACCACTGTGATGGTGGATTCTGGTGTGACCGGCAATTATATGGATATCATCTTTGGCTCGAAACACAGAATCCCTGTGTCTATCAAGACCATCCCAGAACCAGTGCGGGCGGTGGATGGATCTGCTCTGGTATCTGGATCTAGTGAAAGAACAGACCAACAAGCCGCTTATGATGTGTCATGATGGCCATACTGATTACATCACGTTCTACCTCATGGCCGCTCCACATTTCGGTCTGATCCCTGTGATGCCTTGGCTGCATACACATAACCCCTTCATGGATTGGGTTATGGGGGAAGTTGCTTTCATCTCTGAGCACTGTTTGACTCATTGTTTCTCCACTAAACCCACTAATCCTGCCTTAGATTTCGCTACCAGTGTTCACATGGTAGGTTTAGTAGAGATCGTTATACCGATAGAATACAGAACTTTTCTGGACCTCTTTTACACAGGGAAGGCCCAAACCCTGCCTCCCCACAGGCTGTATGATTGCCCATTGATTTACTGGCAGGAACCAAACTCTCTAACAATCGTATATACTCATTCAAACCAGTAGAAAACATGGTATTAAGAGAGTACATTCACTCAGATTTCCAGAATGTGTTTCTTCGTTCTTCTAGGTTCACAGTTGCCTCTTCATTGTTCTTTGTGCCTAAGAGAGAGGGAGGCCTGCCTATGGCCCTGCATAGACTACCGTATGCTTAATATCATAACAATTAAGATGTGATATCCCAATCCGGTTATTTCAGTCTTACTGGATCAACTCCTCTGCAGTGATATTGACCAAACTTGACCTCCGAGATGCTTACAACCTCGTGAGGATAAGGGAGGGTGATGAGTGGACGACTGCGTTCTGTACCAAATATGGGCTTTTTGAGAATTTGGTGATGCCCTCTCTTCTATACAATGCTCCGGTCACCTTCCAGCATTTCATGAATTACGTCTTCCGTGACATCTTAGACCATCCCAGAGGGTCGACATCATCGTCTATCCAGATGATATTTTAATCTTCTCTTAATCTGTTTTAGAACACATCTCAAATGTATGCAATGTGTTAAAGTGTCTACGAGACCATTATTTATTTGCCAAGGCAGATAAATCCCTCTTTCATGAATCTCGTATTGAATTCCTGGGCTATGTGCTGTCTCCGGATGGCGTCCATATGAGTGATGCCAAGGTCAAGGCAGTACTACAATGACCCACTCTGGCTTTCCGGAAGGCCTTGCAAACCTTTCTTGGTTTCGAACATTTTTATCGACTATTTATACAGAACCTTTCTTCTATTGACCTTCCATTGACCTTGTTCACCAGTACCTCCAAAACTATTTTGGCTGTCTCCAGAAGCGCAACGAGCCTTCGAACTACTTAAGGAAACCTTCGCATCAGCCCTGGTACTACAATACCCTAACCCGTAGGCACCCTTTCTGGTAGAGGCAGATGCTTCGACCTTCGCAGTGGGAGCAGTACTATTGCAAACTTGTCCTACTTCAGGAACACTCAATCCAGTAGCCTTTTACTCTCAAAAACTGTTACCAGCAGAAACTACTTATACTATAACAGAGAAAGAGTTACTGGCGATCAAGACGGTCTTTATATAATGACATCGCCATCTGTTAGGTGCATCCTTCCATGTGACCATATACACCCATCATCGGAATTTGCAGGTCATGGCAAGTGTAGCCTGTATCAATGCTTGTTTATTCCACTGGCACCAGTTATTTGCAGCTGTCAACTTCTCCTGTAAATATAGACCTGGCACCAGAAATGGTAAGGCTAACACACTATCTTGTAGCCTGGAGCGCAGCCCGCAACCTCATAACCAAACCGTGGCTGTTCCACAGCAAACCTTTATATGCGCATGCAATCCGTCTTTGACTTTACTAGGGAAACTGAAAACCTGGACTAGCACACTCACTCGACAGGGATACAGGAAAAGAAGATGCTTCTCTGTGAGGGGCTTGCATACATTCAATGACTTCTTTACCTGCCTATGCCTGATACTAGAACGGAAGCGATAGTTCTTTGCCATGGCACGCGTTTCTCTGCCCATCCCTGTCAGAATAAGACTCAAGACTTACTGATGCAATGGTGCTCCTGGCCTACCTTGCACGAAGATGTAATTCCACTACGTCAGCAATTGGGCAATATGCGCTCAGGGCAAAACCCAGCGAGGAAAGTCGGTAGCTGCGTTACAGTTGATGTCAGTTCCTAACCTCCCATAGATGTTGATTTCCAAGGATTTCATTGTGGAACTTCCCAAAATTGTGGGCATGCTAACAGTTTGGATTGTGGTCGACACCTTGACCAAGTTGGCTCATTTTATTCCCTGTGTACGTCTTCCCACCACTATTGGATTGGTTGACCTGTTCCTACCGCCTACACGGTTTTCTGGAGGGCATGATATAAGAGAGGGGCACTCAATTCACCTCTCACTTTAGGCAGGAATTGATGTCCCGTCTTGGAGTAGAGGTGAGATTATCCCCTGTTTTTGACAGATGGTCAGAACGAAAGAACTAACCAGTTGCTGGAACAATATCTGCGTTAATTTTGCCTACAATATCACAACTCTTGGCTTTCCTTGCTCCACATGGCAGACTTCGCATACAGCAACAGCGTACACTCCACCACTGGGGTTTAACCTTTTTTTGTCCTCTATGGGAGACATCCCAAGATTTTTTCCTTATCAACTCCTGTATCGATCACTGTCCCTGCTGTGACCAGTTGCCTAAAACACCATTCTGGCATTTTGGCAGATATACGAACACACCAGCTTCAGGAGCAACTATGTGCTAAGATGTACGCAGATCAGCAAAGGAAACCGACACCCGCCCTACCATGGTGCGGACAAAGTATGGTTGTCTGCAAAGCATCTCCCTGTCTTCAATCATCAATCCGGTTTCAGTTTGCCGATCTATACCTTAGCAATTGAAAATGTTTATTTGTATTTATTTTATTTGTATAGCGTGCCTGGCCCAAAGGCATCTGTGCACATTTCTTAGGTTACATGTTGTTGCAATGACATAGGATATATCGATAGAACATCAGCGAAAAAACAGAATATACAAACCAGAACAAACTTATAGGATCATTACATAAAGCATACTTACAGGATAATTACAATGTATTTACATAGAATATGCAATTAGGATACTAGTAGGCAGGTTTGAGAGTCATTAGTTGGTGGATTAGTGGCTAATGAGACCTGTGGTTTGCATGTCTTGATCAATAAGCCACAATTTCGCTTTGCTTTTGAAGGTGTGGAAGGAGGGTTCTAATCTAAGAGGGTTAGGGAGTGAGTTCCAAAGTTTGGAGGCAAGGACAGGGAAACTGGTCCTGCCAGCTTTCTGGAACTTGAATCTAGGAAGGGAAAGACAATGAGCTTGGGCAGCTCTCTAAGGACGGCATGAGTCGTGAGGTATGAACCGGCGCACCAGATAGTTGGGCGCATGGTTAGCAAGACATTTGTGCGTAAGAGCAAGTGATTTGAGGGAAACTGTTTGGGCTACTGAGAGCCAGTGTAGACTGCATCTGGTTTCAGATATGTGCTGATTCCTAGGAATATTCTGTGCTGCCCTGATGGCATTATTTTGGGTAACCTGCAGCTTGCAGAGATTTTGTTGACTTGTCCCTAAGTAGAGTGCATTACAATAGTCGAGTTTTCACATGATAAGGATAATGGCAAGTGTAATTCAGTTGGAGGTGGAGAGGAATGGACGGCAGGCTGTGATAAGTGTGCACGTATAAGCGGATGCTGAGTTTACAGCATTCGTTTGTCTAGAGAGTGATAGTGTGGAATCAAGGTAGATGCCAAGGGTTTTAGTATCGTTGGATACTTTGATGGTGTTGCCATCAATGATGAAGGATTTGAAGATGGGATCTAATTTGTTGAGTCGGTGGTGAGAGCCCAGAATGCGGAGCTCTGTATTTTCATCATTGAGACAGAGGTCATGTTGAGCCATCCAGGCCTGGATGACAAGATAGACATCCTTTAATGCTTTAGTTTCCAAGGTGTGGTCTCCTGTGATAGGGATGAGTATCTGGGTGTCATCTGCATAGTTCTTGTAGGTGACACCCAGACGGTCAAGAATATCGAAGAGAGGTTTCATGAACACATTGTAGAGTCTGGGTGAAACACAGGATCCCTGGGGAACCCCGCAAGGGACTGGTGAAGGATTAGCAGAGGCAGATGGGGAAAAGACCCTCATGGATCTATTGGCCAGGAGTTAATCCATGTGGTAGCTTTGTCTGAAAAGTGGGCTGCTGATTTTAGGTGCCGGCAGATAATTTGGTGGTTAACCAAGTCAAAGGCGGCTGATAAATCAAGTAAAAGTAGGCGGGCCAGTTTGCCGTTGTCTTTTAAATCCTCAATTTGGGTTTTTAAATCGATGAGGGCAGTTTCGGTTCTGTGTATAGGACGGAAACCGGATTTTCTGAGACCGAGTAGTTTGTTAGTTTCCAGGTAGTCCTGGAACTGCAGGTAGGCTTCTCAGTCCAAGACTTGTAGTAAAAAGGGAATGGTCCTGATAGGCCTGTAATTAGTGGGTATGCTGGGGTCTAATGCTAGTTTTTTAAGAAGGGGGATGACCCACGCATCCTTAAGGTTATCAGGGACTATGCCTGAGATGAATGAGGCATTGATAAAGGCAGTTATAAATGGGGCCAGTCCGTGGGTGGCCTCCTTGATGATAGGAGCGGGGCACGAGTCACCTTGGCAGTTGGAAGGTTTGAGTTTGCTAATAATGTTTTCTACCTCTAGGATAGTTAAAGGCATAAAGCTGAACGGTGTGTGTGTGAGGTATAGGGGCAGTATTCCCAGTGTGGAAACTAAGTTGCGAGTCAGACTATAGGCTGTTTTTTTTTGCGTTAATTTTGGATTGCAGTGTAGTGATTTTGTCGAGGAGCACCTTTTGTATATTAGAGCACCATGTACTATCTTTTCTACATGTGTCAGGGGAGATAGATGGTGATTCAAGTTCTTTAAGTAGCTTAAAGCGCTCTTTAGTATTGGATTCAGCTTACGTGATGTGCTTGTTATAGGTCTCTTTTTTTGGGCTTGAAAGATGGCCTCTTTATAGATGAGAGAAGCTATAATGAGGCTGTCCTTGTTAGCATCAGAGGGATGACTTTTCCAAAAGGCTTTCAAGTTTCTCTTTTCTTTGCGTAACACTCTAAGCTGTGGAGTGAACCAAGAGTTGAGGTGTGCACAGGGTTTGGGTTTCCACAATTTAATTGGGGCTATGGAATGTATTGCTTTGAGCATGGTGTGATTGAATGTATCGACTAGGACGGTGGGGTCTGTCCATGACAGTGAGGCATTGTTGAGTATGGGTAGGATGAGGGGGAGATGTTTCTCTCTTGTTATGTTTATTTCTAGTGTTTGTTGCAGGTGCAATGTCCTGACTAGGACATTGATCATTGGCTTTAATGTTGAAGGAGATTGTGTGGTGGTCAGACCAAACGCACAGTGAGTTAGCCACCAGATTGATGCTGAAGTTCAGGTCGACCAGCCAATCAAGGGTTCTCCCTTTGTTATGGGTGGGTTTGAGAATGCGGTGGGAAAAGCCCGTATCGGAGAGTGCGCTGGCGATGTCCAGAGCTTTGAGGCCGTTAAGGTCGCAGAGACCCAAATTGAAATCTCTTAGCAGGATCATTTGCGAGTTGGTCTTGGTTTTATCAGCGAGGATGGAGGTAATATCATCTGCAAAGGTGGTGATAGATCCTGGGGGCCTGTAGATGAGATGCAGGGTGGCAGTTTGGTTAGGTGAGATAGGTAGCTTGACCGTCAGTAACTCGGCAGAGGCAATTTGTTGAATGGGGGTGGCTCTGAGACCTAGGGAGATTTTGTGAATAATGGCAACACCTCCTCCTTTAGTTGGTTGGTGTTACGGTCACATCTAATGATGGCATTTCCGCTGGGGATGGCCAGGGAAAGTAAGGGGCCTGAGGCTGCGTGAAGCCAGGTCTCAGTAATAGCAATGAAGTCTAGTTCATGCAGTGAGATATAGTCAGCAATGTCCAATGCATGTGCAGGGAGGGACCTAGTGTTAACAAGGGCGCCTTTAATCCGGGTCTCTTTGGGTATAGGAGTTTTAGACGTGATGCTGTTGGTAGTGCCTACAGGAAAGGAGTTAGTAAGGCCTGCTGCCTTGGGGCTGTAAGAAATGAAGCATGTAGTACTCAAGGATTTCAGGGTAGTGTTGCAAGTGTGTGCAAGGCGGGCTACGCAGGAGAATCTGGAACCTAGTCTGATGTTCCTGAGGAGCACAGAGCAGGGTTGATTGGGGGTAGGTTTGGCTGCAAAGTGTTCCAGCCATAAGGCAGGGACATTCAGGCAGGGATTAATAGGTGGTGTCACGGATATAGGGCCTCATTCCGAGATTGGAGGTAGCCATGGCGCTATTTGCGCCATGGCTGCCTCCAATACCGGGTCCGGCACCGGTCTTGTTCAGTGTGGACTTACCGGTGCATTCCGACCATGGAGGGACCGGTAAGTCCTCATTGAACAAACCATTCCCCATTCCCATTGAGCCCCATGGGGCTCAATGGGAATGGGGAGGGCGCTAATAACGGGCTCGCGAATGGCAAGCCTGTTATTAGCGCCCTGGTCCCTTAGCGGGACCCGTAAAGGACGTGTAGTCCGACCACACGTCCCTTATGGTTCCCGCTAAGGGACCTCGGAATTGGGCAGTAGGGGATTTCCAGCACCAGTCTCCTTACCGGTGCCGGTAATCCCTTACCGACCAATTCATAATGACCCCCATAGTCTTGGTACTGGTGCTGTGCAGCATGCTGTTGGGCAAGAGTTGGGATGGAGGGTGTGCTCTTGGGTGTGGCAGCCTAAGAGAGCCCAGAGTGCTGGCATGACCCAGCATGGTAATGATGGGATTCTCAATGATGGTAAACTGGGTAGGGGGCACACTGCTGTCATGGGAGGGTGTTCCAACCAGAAATGTGGTAGAATAGTGTATCAAAAGGAAGTAACAAAGTACATGGGGCATGGACATAGTGAGGTGAGCTCTATGCAGTGTGAAGCCGATGAAGCCAGATGGGCAATGTAACAGTGTGCTGCGTGTAGGTTCAAGTGTGAGAAACAGTAATCATGAATACAATCCAAAGGTGCACCAAAGTGTACTGAGAGGTGAGTAGCTAAGGTGTTTACAACTTTGCAAAAAAGGAAGTTATAGGCAGTGTAACGTATATTATAGGCAGTAGTAAATAGGGCAACGTTCTAGCAAGCAGTAGAGATAGAACGACATAGTAGGGAGCATGCTAATAGTGCTCGAGCTGATGCAATTAATGCAGGAACTCAGGACAGCGTTCGTGCTGCTATGTGCTGACACGCAGTTGGGACTGCGGATCGGGTAACAATTAATATGCGGTTCCGGAAGCACCTCAAGCCCTTCCTCTTTGCTTCTGCTTTCTCTCCTCCTCTCCCCTGCTGAACTCCTGACTGAAACTGCACTGGTCACTTGGCGACCCTCTGATCTCGGGCCCAGGTCCCCTCCCCTGCTAGCTTCACACCTGTACTGCCTCCCGGGCAACCCTGCACTTGGGGGCTGTTTTTTTATCCTTACATTCCCCTCCAGCTCTTGACACTTGATGTCTGCACTTACCCCTGCACTTGCCACAAACTGGCCGCACTTTTTACTTATCGTTTTTATTCATTTTGTATTTATTTACTGTTGATCCTATATATTGCACTGCCCCCTCTCCTTTCCCCACACTAATACCTTTCCACCCCCCTGCAATTGCGCGATCTCAATGTTACCTGGCCTAGTAAGATAGTTGTCTTTGTCTTCCCTCTGTTCCCCCTCCCTTGCCTCGTCACACCTTGATACAGTTGTGTATAGGCGCGTTATAAATGCCATATCATATCACTGTTGTGTTTACCTCTCCCTCATGTAACCTTGGATCTGGAAGTGGGAGGGAGGAGCAGTGGGAGCCTGGGAACCATCCTGTCCTTTTTTCTGTTTTGCAACTTCCTGCAGAGGGACCTTTTGTCACCCCTCTATTGTACATTGTCTGATATATAGGCTTCATTTGGTTTTGTCTTTCCGGCTTAACTGTGCATTAAGGAATAGGCGTGTGTGCATTCGGGGCAGGACATGCTTTTTTTCCATGGCGCTCAATATTTCAACAAAAATGCAATCATTAAAAAAAAGTGGTGAAAATACCCCTGCAGCGAAAAGGTCGCCCAGAAAAAAGTAGTAAAAAAATAAAGCTGAAAAGCAGCCAACAGTGCAGTGCTGCTAGGGTTTAGTGAGTGTTAGGAAAGATTTCTCTTTAGAGCACCCTTGCCTCCATTTTTATGGACCCCCAAACATTGTTATTTTCTAATCTGACCCGTTCTTTTTGCAGTGAAGCCTCCAGCTTCACCACACTGGCTTTTGCTCATTTGTCACGGGGGAACTGACATGTCCTTCAGGCTGTCAGTCTTAGTCTTATTACTTTGTTATCACTTTTGGTATCTTTTTTATCATTGTACAATACATCTTAAAATGCAGTACAATGGGGTAAACGTTTTGGTTTGCCCTTGACTAACGCTCAGAGGATTTCTGGTTACTTTAGGTGTGCTAAAGGGATGAGCTGGTGGGATTTTCTGGTGTATTTTACTTTAGCCTTACCACGGGGGGTGGGGGGGTGGGGGGGGGGGTGTGTGTGTGTGTGTGTGTGTGTGTGTGTGTGTGTGTGTGTGTGTGTGTGTGTGTGTGTGTGTGTGTGTGTGTGTGTGTGTGTGTGTGTGTGTGTGTGTGTGTGTGTGTGTGTGTGTGTGTGTGTGTGTGTGTGTGTGTGGCAATATTTTGGATCTTACCTGCTTTTTTAATAAGAAGAGGACCCCTGCACCCATTCTTCAGAGATCCTGGAAGAAACCGGAATGAGCCAAGGATCCTGTCCAGCTGCAAGACGTGTAAGGAGACTGTGGACCCACTGGAAGAAGGCCAGGTGACCAACTTCTGCTGCTGTCCTTGAAGAGCCTGTCTTGTAGGTGACCTTCAGCAGTCCTGCGAAGGAGGCGTGACCCTTGCAGTGGAGGGAACATCCATTCTCTATGTCAGCTCAGAGTCCTGCGAAGAAGAACCCTCAGAAGTGCCCCTGTATCACCCAGTGGCTGACTAGCTCAGAGTTCAGGCTACCGTGCTGGAGACATCTCCATTCTGCATTGAAGCCTGGAACCTGGGGAATCGATAGCTGGTGCTTCAGGACTCATCTCTGCCAAATCCTGTGGTTCCAGCATCAAGGTGGCCGAGATAAGAGGCAAAGTATAACCGCGGGAAGTGGGTCCCCCTGCGTCACTGTGCATTGGTGGCCATCATCCAAAACAGCTTTCCTGCATCCGGTCCTGTGCTCAAACCTTCAACCCCTGGGCATCAAAGACCGTAGCTGAAGGTGGGGAAAGAGACCTTGGAACCTCCTCAGATGACCTGTCAAGTCCCAAGAAAAATTGGAGTGTGGGTGTGAGTTGTAACAGTACTTATCTGCACCCCTATCTCCCTTTTAAACATTTGGAAACTTTTAGAAACTATTTTAACAGTTTGGCACGCAGCCATTCCGAAAGTGGGGAACACTTTTATAAGCTAGGATAAATTGTCCTCTACCCCTTGGAACTCTTCATTGGACCCCAGAAGCCCTACGCTTATTTGTTCCCGTCTCACAAAACGGTGTGGAACTTTGGTGAACGTTTGGGCACAAGCCCCTATACATCTTAGTGATGGACTTTTAAAGTTAGTGTTGTATCTCTGTGGACCTGTCGTACTGCATACTAATGATTACATTCCATTGCAGGGATGTGTTATGTATTTTGCCCTACTCCAGTGATTGTATATATGTATCATTCATTTAGTCGTGTGTGGTAATATTACATGCTAGTAGACATTTTTCATAATGTTATATGGCCGTAAATAAATAAGTATTTTTATAACTGATTGTCTAAGAGTGTTCCTTCACATTTCACTGTGTGTACTCATTTAGGACCCCTTACAGGCTCACCGCCTCTTGAGACTTAGCCTTGACCACTCACATTGCTACCTTGAACTGGTTTGGCTACAGTTCCCGGAGTTGTCCTTGTCACTAAACTAGGTTGGCCTTCTATACATCTGTCCACCAGGCCAGAGTATAGAAAGTGGGATTGTGATTGCCTGGGTTAGGGTTAGGACAGGGGATAGGGTAACGATAGGTTATGATAGGTTTAGCTCTAATAGATTAATGGTTTTGTGTAAGTGTTAAAGAAAGGGACAGGGAGTTTTGAGAAGGCTGGTGATGTGGCACAGTATAAGGTCGAGGGTAAGCCTACTGGTTAGGGCAGAGTAAGCATTAGAATTAGAATTATTTGTCATTATATAGTGCTTTTATCCAAAGCCTCTTACCTAAAAAATGTTATATACAATTATTACCCAAACGAAATTAGTACTCAATGTTGTTGACCTTGGAAGGAGGAAAGACACAGTCGACCTTGTCGGGATTCAAACCTACGACCTACAGATCACACACAGATTGCAGTAGCAAGCACAGAAACCAGTGATCTATCCTGCTGGCTAAGGGCAAGTGTTCGAGTTATTATTAGGGCAAGGCTATGACATTTTTGGCGAGCTGGTAAAGGGGTTGGAGTTAGGTTCACTGTTCATTTTCTATTTCTTTGGCGTTGTGTATTCAGTGGCATGCAAATAAAATGCTTCAGTGTGCTGAAGGGTTAGTGTTGGGTATGGGTCAGGGTAGAATAGGGGTTGGCATTAGAGTTAGGGCAAGGTTTAGGAATGGAGTTAGGGTGAGTGTTGAGGTTTTATTAGACGTTTGGGTCATTGTTAGGGTTAGCATCTTGTACATTTCTGTATTTAAAAACTGCTTTTTAGCGACCTTATTACTGGCAACATTTCCACACTTTGCATTGCTCGTTTTGAATGACTATTTTCTTGAAACAACTTTTTGCTGCCTACTTATTCACATGACTATTTTTTCCTCTGGACATATTCATATACACCCCTTTTTTTACCCTACAGCACATGAGTGAATAGGGAAATGCAGAGTCCATCGCTCGTGCTATTATAGGATCAAAACTAAATTACTGTTGCAGCCTATTAGCAGGTTCTAGCAAAAAGACCATAAACCGTCTCCAGGTGATTCAAAACGGAGCGGTTAGAGTGGTTTCTGGACTTCCACACAGGGCACGTGTATCTGAGGCACGTCGAGCATTGTGCATTGGCTGCCCGTGGATTCACGAATATCCTTCAGACTCCTGGTCATTACCTTTAAATGTCTCAAGGGCAATATGCCCACCTACCTACAAAGGTATATAGGAACAAAACCCTGCCTTAGAAATCTTTGTTCCAATAATCAGAACCTGCTTCACCAGCCCAAAGTCAAAACCAAGAAAGCACAATGGGGCGCCTTCGCTTTTGCAGCGCCGGCTCTCTGGAACACCCTGCCAGCTCATCTGAGAAACTCGGTAGCCCTGAGTAACTTCAAGAAGGGCCTTAAAACCTTCCTTTTCAAATAGTAGTCCTCGCACTTTTTAGTACCATCCCCCTTGGTTACGGATCTCCCGGTTTTTCCAAGTCTTTTTTTGTCTCGTCTGCGCCCTCACACCCATGGGTCTATGGTTGCGCAATATACATGCAATAAAGTAAAGTGTCTTTGTGTTGGGGTTGCAGATGCTTTTGTGCTTTTGTGCTTAAAAAGTGAATATCTCCAGTTTAGCTGATCCGAATTTTACAAATGTTCCATTGGCCCTATTGCATGTGAACAAACCAGCATGTGTGTGTCGGTGTGCTCCAGGCTGCAGATATTTTTATCTGGCGAGCTGTATACTCTTCATCTCGTTCTGGCCTTTCAACCATACTGCACATAAACAAATAGGTGCCGTTGAATATGTGGGGTGCGGGCTGTAAATATTGCTGTGGGTTGCGTAGTGTAGTCTTCATTGCACTCTGTCCCTTCGGCCATACAGCGCAAAAACAAATGGGTGCATGTGCTTTGGGAGCTGCGGATGTTTCTGTGCATTGCAAAATGTATTCTTTTTCTCGCGCGCGTGTGTCAGCGTGTGTGTGTGTCGGTGTGTGTGTGTGTGTACGCGCGCGCGTGTGTCGGTGTGTGTGTCTGTGTGTCGGTGTGTGTGTATGTGCGCGCGCGTGTGTCGGGGTGTGTGTGTGTCGGTGTGTGAGTGTATTTGTTTCCGTGCGTTAACCAAAATAAAAGTAGTTCTATTCAAAATTGGAAAATCTAACCGTTTGGACCTGTGTATAGATATTAGATAGGCTTTTGACAGGCATTGAAATCATAAGTTCAGGTATTCCCGCGATTTCTTCTTGTTGCCATCTTATGGCAAGGCAGTGCCTGTAGAGCAGTCAGAGGAGTAGCCAGGATTGTCTAACAAGTGGGGCCTGAAGCTAAAGTAGTTCGACCCACTGCAGTGGCATTAAGATCTGTACATGCCCACACAGCGCTGCTAATTGGGCATTTGCAGATTGTGGGTGGACCTAGCCCGCTATGCCTCTGAGAGCAGTGCATAGAAACAGCCTTTCCAGTGCCTACGCAAACCCCCAAACCACTTCGCCTATGCAGCCTGGTGTGTTCACAATGTCCATTATAGAAATCAGTGTGCAGCCCAAAAGTACTGCTTTCGCATCTGCTGATTCTGAGGGAGACGCTCTGCCATATTGGTTTGAGTAGGATTGTTCCTAGGTTAGCTACTTGTTATCTTTGGTTGGTGGTTGACTTTGGTTTGTGTCTTTCTTTTCTTCTTACAGATCGCAATTTAACAAAAGGACTTGCTGTCTCCGAAAGCCCTGCTGCCGATAGAAACCCACAGTCAAACTGTCTCGCGCTCTGAAACACTTGTGTACCAGCGCGATAGAAATAAAATACCAATATCAACACACAGAGCCCTGTCTTTCTCGTGCAAGAAGAAATGATAGAAATGGGCATATGGCAACTGTGGTGAAATGATTACGCAGTACAGCAATAGGTAGTGGCCAAAGCGCCTACTGAGCCCCACACTACTACTAAGCCAGCAGTGAGCCCAACCATGAAGGTGAAACAGACACAGCCGAACAGGCATACCTCCTTCCTCTCTTTTGGTAATGTGGGCCGAAAGCAAGGTATGCTCTCCAGGAGGGGTGCGTACAGGGCCAGAAGCAATCTAAACAAAAATAGTACAGTGGTACCCAAATAACTGAATGTCCAACCAAGTTTCTATACACATTTGATATTTAATTAAACAAACAAAAATACACACAGCTAATAAGAAAACTATGTTTGGCCCAACCCAGTAAGGGAAAAGACAGAGAAAGCAGATTTTAAAATAAAAGCGCATTCTTGGCTTGTAGAAATCAGTACTGAGGCAAAGGATGTCTGCAGCAAATGTTAAAATGTATGAACGTGTCTTTCAAAAGTTAGAGCTAGGGTTCTTAAGGGTCACTAGGCTCCTATATGGCAGACTGGGCAAAAGGCCTTTTCAAATACCTTATGTTCTTGTCTTTGATGCTGAACAGCGTCGAGCCATGCTTTTTTGTCAAAGCAGGAGTAGGGCACTTTCTGCACCGAGCTGGGTTGAGTAAGGGAGTGGCAGCAATGGGCTCCAAGGATTCATTGCTGTTCGGCAATGGTGACCGCTTGTAGTTCGAAGCGTCGGCATGTTGGAAGACTCTGCAGCCTCAGGTGCGTAGAATTGGAGACTTCCCTTCGGCAGCGAGCAGGCTTGGCTGGCTCAACCTGGTGGCGGGGTAATGCAGTGGCATCTGCTTGGAGCACGAATGGGCTAGTAACCAGATAGGCAGTGTGGAGTTGGGGACGCTAGCAGATTTGGAGGATCTCACCTCCTAGACTGCAGAGCTTCGGTGTCGAGCAAAACTCTGAGATGTGAAGGTGGTTAAAGGTCAAAGATGACTTTGGTGATTCCCTTGCCTTGCCGCAGCTTGAAGCATTTGTAGAGGTCTGTCACCTCCAGTAAGCAGGATTCTGGGTACCATTGTCTTAGATGCAGCGGGCCTTGTCCAGCCAGCTGGTTATCCTAAATAGGCCCTTGGGATGGCTAGGGAGAAGAGCTTTCCTCTCCTACAAGCTCTCTGTTTTCACTTCTCCGGTGGAGGATTTTAGAGGAAACCATCAGTGAATCCTTCTTCAAGCACTGTCTAAAGATAAATCAATTAAGGGGAGGGTCGCGCACCGCCCCTTATATAGGCAAAATGCTTCAATGGATTAGTTCAGAGCAAGCCTGTTGTTGAGGATCCAATCCAGCCTGCTGAAGCAAGTGTCCTTTTCCTGCTGATGACATGCCCAGAGTGTCATGTCTGCAGCAAGTGGGGAGGGGGATAAGATATTTAAGGTCCCTAGACCTAAAATAAAATGGTGAACTAAAGCTTTCCTCTGGCCATACTAATTCCGCCCGTTTCCTATATCTGCCTATTTCAAAAGGACTCCTACAGTCAGCACCCTGGACTGTCTTTGTAGTACCAGTTCCCAGAGAAAACATCCCCTGTTCCCTGGAGGAAGATGTTGACCCTCCTCAGGACGATCAAACAGAACCTTCCTGGGCTGGACCCAGCATTGTTGTTCTGGGTACACCAAGGCGAAATAGCTCATACACAGCGGGCCTGTTATGAATGAGTCACTACTCATCAAGCTGACAATAATATGACATTGAATGCTTGTGGCTGTATAGCCGTGTAATCTCAGTAGCCACCATGTCATAAGTAAACATCAATGGTATTTAGATAATGCCACCAGGCTGCTGGGGTACACAATTATAATATTTTGACCCAGAGATCTCGACAATTAAAAAGCCTCCTTTGTCTTTTGGAACTTTGAGTTGCAGCAGCTGTGATCAGGAATACAGATTGGACTTTTGAACCTGCCCTACTGCCACTACAGGGCAGCTGCTGGGGATGTCAGGAGACAGTCACACAATGTACATGTGTGTATTGTGTACCATGTTTTCTGGCATGGAGCAGTATGAAAGTAGGATATGATTAGCAGATGTCACTTTCAGGAATATAATTACCTGCATCATTTTATTGTTTAAAATTTAAAAAGCTCAGGTCATCCCACCCTCACCAGATGGCATTATCTGACACCTACACAAGTTCAATGTTTGACATTGAAAAGAAAAATTTGATTTGTGTCAGATGGGCTGAAATGAGTGGGGGTGCATTTCTTGTGAAAATACTTCCACTGCACACCATAAAAGACTTCAGTGTTCTAGGACACCTCATCAACACCACCCTGACCCTGGACCATTCCAAGCTCCAACAGACCACTGTCGCAATAGTTAACAAGAGAATAGGTAGTACCTACCTCAGTTTCACACACGAAGGAAAGGCTCACACATACCTATCACTCTATACAATACTCACTAGGATATAGCTGGATCTGCGCCGCACCATCACACACCATAGCGAGACAGCCTATAAGGAATCAGCAACAACCCCACCTACAGGGATACAGCTCAAACGGGACCAGAAGTATCAGAATCAGGATACAGACCCCACTAACCCAACCTTCAAATCTCTGCATACTCAACCCAGATAAAACTCACACAACCATTTCTCTCCCTGCAATCCGCCATGCTTTACCACACCGCATCAACAACACATAAACAGCACCTACAGCACAGGAGATCTTGCCCAATCTGATACTTCCACTTAAGCCCAGCACTCGGTGTATACCGAGCTGAAGCCGCCAACAGCACACCACCTCTCCCACTCTCCTACTCCCGCTCCACCCGACTAACCCTACCTACCACCCTTCTTGTTTACAGATCCGCCAGAGCTCCTGGGGACCAATTCATTGGTGACGGTACACTGTATAAGTACCTTTAACATAACATAACATATCACACCCCAGAATCTACTGACTCCCCTCAAATCTGGGGATAGTTGGGGGTTTGAATGCAAGATGTTCCCTCTTCCAATTGATGTATTTGAATGCATGACACTGTCCTCTTGCCATATATCGCATTGGGTACTTATCAATGCTTTGGAACTCCCTTTAAAGCAAGTAAGTTGTACGTCTTTAGCAGAGACTAACAGTCTCACCTCTGGGATGGACCACACCGGGCATGGTGGACCAGTCTTCCTTGAGAATCAAACTGCTATTGCTGTGCTTATTGGCCTGTGTACCTCCACATCCGACAGAGTTCTGCAGGGATAGGAGCTTGCCCTGCAGATGTTGGTCTTTGCAACACTATGTGCTCGTCCCTTTATTTACAGTGACCCAATTTGACACTCTTGCCCTTACATGGACAAACAATGTGCTTCTGTGAAGGGTCTTCAACTAAGCATTTGTCTTGGGGAATTTTCTACATCCTGGCTCTGATACCTCGCCCAATGAAAGTTGGAGTCTCCGGTACTATACATAGAACAGCTGTTAAAACCTGCAATGTCAGGTTTGTGATCAGGGTTACTTGACATGAACTTTCATTTGTTGAAAAGGACTCTGACATTCTCATACCTGTATGGAACAAATGGTTTCCTAAATTAAGGAAACCCGCGTCCTCTGCACACTATCAACAAGGGCCGAGGCCTGTATGTAGTTTTTAAGGTACTAATAGTAGCCTTATTGATTTTTACAAAAGGTAAGTAACACTTTTGGTAGTTTTGTTTGTTTTACAATGACAGCAAATTTCTCTGAAATGTCCCAATTAATGCTTGAAAATTCATGTGTTTATCAAAAAACAGTCATTTATTCAAATTATTTACACAAAACATTCAATATATGATCTGGCCCAACGCGTTTCGAGTATTAACTTTCACTCTTCATCAGGGGCAAAGTGTTCTGTATTCTTTATACATGATTAAATCACTAGAGAAAAAATACATTTAAATGAATGATCCAGTATTCATGATTCATTCCAATACATATTAATCTTCATATGTGCATTAAAGGAAAAATAGAGTTCTAAAATAACTAAAGAAAAGCACATTATAATGTTTCTATGTACATCATTGCTTCATTCTTTGGACTCAGGTTCAGTTTCACTGCTCCAAGAGGCAAGGACATTGTAGCAATTAGCCAGTGTTTGGTGCCTATATAGGTCAATGACAAACCTCTCTTTTCATGAATAGAGCATGTTTTAAGAAAAAAACATTAAAAAAACTCAGAGGTTCCTATTGGTGGTTAATATATACATTTGCTTGTATTCAATATGTTGGAGCATAGTAATCTAATAGACTCATTGGTTCCTAATATATGCAAAAATAATAATATGGTGGCTAGAAGAGCACTTACTTCTAAAGATATAAAGAGGAGGTATCCACGGGTAGGGAGCTCCATTCGAAGCTGGAAGACAAAGTGGTGGAGGATCCTAATTCTTTTAAACCTATACTAAATGATAGATTTAAAGTGATGTAATATAATGGCCAGATTGAGAGGGGCTATTAAGCGGTCATAAACTTACTTGAAAAAGTAATTAATAGCTCCACAGACAGGCATCAACTGTATCTCTGTGGGATGCTTATCTCTCTCTGGAGGTGAAAAGATATATTGATAGAATATGTAATATAAATACATTCAGGGAAAAGGTGAATATTGGCCATAAGGCACAACGTGACAGAGCAAAGTGATAGAGGCTTTGGAGCCTTACTTACAAGAAAAAGCTGCAGAAATCCAAATAAGGGGGCTCAGCTGGGGCTGTGGCAGGAAACACTCCATCCACTTCCGAATGAAAAACAGAACCGGATCGAGTATTTATGGTCACGGGCAACGTCATCCACGCACTCGCGTGATGACGTCACAGCGTTTCCACTTAATGCAACAATGGCCGCGGGTGATGTCACCCGTGCACGCGCATAACGAGGCCACCCCGTGGCCATTTTGTATGTTTGTAAACATTCGCGAGTGTGCGAAAATATAACTGATGACTAAAATGGTAAAACGTGTGTAAAAGTTAAATATAAAAACTACATACAGGCCTCGGCCCTTGTTGATAGTGTGAAGGGGACGCGGGTTTCCTTAATTTAGGATACCATGTGTTCCATGTGTATTTTCCAGCCTAGATACCAGGGCTGAGCACTTCTCCCCTGCACCTCTAATAATACTTACCTTTTCAACCAATTACTTTGAGTTCAATTCCCCAATATATCTAAACACAAAATTGAATCAGGTGTGCATGGTGCTTAACATTTTTTCCTTGTTACGTTTCCCCTAGGGGTTGGTATCTTTAAAAAAACCCACCTGCACCCTAATAACTATAATGTCATTTTCAACGATCAGTGCACTCACAGACAAATCAGCTACCACTTTGGCTTTCACTGATGAAGAAGCGACGAGAATTTTAGGTCTAATTAAGGATACAAGCAAAGAAGCTCCCATTGAGGAAAACCCAGATTGCTTGATACAAAAGCTTGAACGACTAATTAGACGGGAGATTTCACAAAAACTTCACGCGACTACATTTGCACAATATTATAAAACAAAATGTATTCCTAGAGGACTGAGAGTTTATCTCAGACCTACACTGTGCAAGGAAGACAAGGACTTTGTAACTAGGTGGGAGCACATTTTAAACAAATGCTCTTTGGATTTAATTTTATTGACAATAGAGTTTATCTCAGACCTAGATTGTGCAAGGAAAACAAGGACTTTGTAACTAGGTGGGAGCACATTTTAAACAAATGCTCTTTGGATTTAATTTTATTGACAATTGAGGAATTAGCAAAATCAGTGAATAATCTACAACAAGAAATAGATGAGGTATCAACTCAACTCTCGAAATTAAAAACAAAAACTTGGAGTTGGAAAAAATCTTAGAAGACACCAACACAAAACTTGAGAGTTATAAAAAAGACATTGAACAACGGAAAATCAGGAAATTTAGAAGGGATACACTGGACTACGCAAGAGATATTGTCTACACCTGGCAGGAGTTTTACTCCAACAACAGGACTCCCCAGAATAGACCACCAAGAAAATCTCACCAGCCAAATAACAATACTGACAGCAGCGAAGTTACAAGTGGAGAACTGGAAGAAAGACCCACGATCAGTCCAGATACTCCGGCTTCACAAACTACAGAAGAACCAACAGCAGGACCATCATCACATACTCCACAAACTCCTTTTTTAGGAGTCACAAGACAAGAAGAGGAAAAAAGAAAACTTCGGCAGAAAAAGAAATAAACCAACATTTAATTATCAATATCTCCTTCAAACCATTGACTACAACACAACTAGAGACATTGAATTTAGGAATCTCATTCATACCCACTACCAACACCTCTTTTTTTGAAGAGGAAGTAAATCTTTTCAAATTAATACGCAAAATGGAACTGAAAGTGTTTTTTAACAACATTGAAGACAACCTGAACCCAGTAACCAAACGCAAATACTTAGAACTAAAGAACAAAAGTACTTTTCACCCACAAGTGAATCATCCATTAATCAATCTGTTCAAACAGAAGACTACTAAACACTTAAGACGGCTTAAATACGAACCATCAAGAACCAGGAATATTCGTAAACATTGTCAATTAATGCTGATTGAACAACTAGCAGAAGACAACACCCTGACCTTAAAACAAGCAGACCAAGGGGGTACCCTGGTTCTAATGGATACCATTCTATACAACGCGGGATGCTTGAAACTCCTTAATGACATCAGGACCTACTTACCACCAGATGGTGACCCGATTCTAAGGATCAAAAGTCTCATTAAAAACGCAGTAGACAAAGCCACAGATATGGATTGGATCAGTGAGAAAACAGCTGATTTCCACACACAGAAACATCCTGTCACTCCCGTTTTTTACGACCTACCCAAAATTCATAAAAACAAAGAACATCCTCCTTTCCGACCTATTGTTGCTGGGACAGACAGTGTGTTTCAACCACTAGCAATTTATCTTGATACTGCATTACAACCTTTTGTGCAAAAAAAGAATACTTATTTAAAAGACACGACCCATTTTTTTAACATAATCAACACACTTAACCTAACAGAGGAAGAACACATTTTATTTACCATGGACGTGAATAGTCTGTACACTTCAATTCCTCTTCCTCACAAAGAAGGCATAGAAGCTATGGAATGGTTTTTACTCTTGAACCAAGAAGTACAGATACAAAAAACCTTTGCCATAGAGCTAATCAACATCATACTTTATAATAACTATTTTAGATACAACGGCCAATACTATTTGTAAATCTCTGGAACATCGATGGGCTCATCAGTGGCCACGGCATATGCAAATATTTTCATGCACCAATTTGAGACTAAATTTGTACTAGAAAACCCACAATGGAGAGACAAAGTGAAATGTTGGAGACGCTATATAGATGATATCTTCGGGATATGGTATGAAACTGAAAACAAACTAGTGAAATTCTGGGAATCTCTGAACAGTTACAACAACAGGATTGGTTTCACTATAGAGATTGGCAGACCAGATGTCAACTTCCTAGATGTCACAAACGAACGATCAGGGACAGCACTTAAGACTAAGATATACAGAAAACCAACAGATGTTAACAGTTGCCTTCACCACAGCAGTTTCCAACCTAAAGATCTAAAAGAAAACCTACCTTACAGCCAATTGTTAAGACTCAAGAGGATAACATCAGACCAAGCTACATTACAGAATGAATATGACATCATGAAACAGAGATTCTTATGAAGAGGGTACCCGGCAGAAACACTGGACAAGGCAATTATAAGGACTAATTCACAAGAAAGAGAAGAACTCCTCCGAGGGAACACTAGGAAAGAAAGTAAAAGCCTAATATACACACTAAAGTACTCAAGTCAAAGTTTCTAAGTAAAACGGCTTATCCACAAGAATTGGGACCTCATAAGAACAGACAATACCCTAAAAGAACTCTTTCCAGACCCCCCCAAGATGGCATACAAACGGGGCAGAAACGTTAGAGACCAACTCATTAGAGCGGAAAAACAAAAAAAAAACCTTGCAAACTACTCTTATCAAACAGAAAACAGGAATATTTGCCTCCCTACATTGCCAACATTGCAATAACATTATAAAAGGGGATCATGTGAGACACCCAAATACAGGCAAAAAAATAACTTTGAGACAATATGCAACATGCAATACTAAAAATGTGATTTATGCGATACGCTATCCCTGTGGAATGTATTACGTTGGAAAAACGAATCGGAAAGTGAAAGAAAGGTAGACAGAACATAAGTCCAACATAAGAACAAAGAATGTAAAGTCACCAGTCTACAGACACTACCGAGACCAAAAACACAACATCTCACAAATGAGAATGGTGATCTTGGAAGTAGTCCACCCATTACCAAGAGGAGGTGATCTTCCAAAACTGTTAGCACAAAGAGAACTTTACTGGATCCAAAAATTAGACGCTATGTTCCCTCTTGGGATGAATGAGGAGTACTACTTAGGTCAATTTTTGTAAACATACCTCAGAGCATGGACACGGGATCCCTCATTTTTCTGATGACCTTTTGTTCTAATGACTATTTCTCAAAAAATATTTTTGACTATTCTATGTTTGATTAAAATCAGATCTATTACTGGACAACATTAAAACCCAATATAATAAATCTTGATATTAGATTCACAAGAGGGTATTTGAAATACAAGATAACTAACAATTTCATGACTATGCGATAAGAATGTACACCCCTTAGTGGGTCAGCCAAGGGTTAAATCATTTACTCTATGCACAGCACATGCAATTGTTTTAATGCTATGGTTTTAATGTACAGGTGCCCTGTTTTTTGTTCAATGACAAACAGCTTTTTATCATCACACCAATTCCTCCTATACGTCTAAGGACAAATATATTACATCGAAGGTTCCAATAAGCAATTCTTTAATAACCAACTTTTTTTCTCTTTTATTCTCTTTTATCTAGCCCATCTACTCATCCACTTTTTAAACCGTTTTTTTATCGTTTTTTTATCTTCTTTTATATTTACACAGTTGTTCTATTTCCCCTCTTTTTTCCATCACTGTGCTCTATTTTACATTTTACATCCATATTTATATATTTTACTTTTACACACGTTTTACCATTCTAGTCATCAGTTATATTTTCGCACACTCGCAAATGTTTACAAACATACAAAATGGCCACGGGGGGCCTCGTTATGCGCATGCGCGGTTGACATCACCCGCGGCCATTGTTGCATTAAGTGGAAACGCTGTGACGTCATCACGCGAGTACGCGGATGACGTCGCCCGCGATCATAAATACTCGATCCGGTTCCGTTTTTCATTCGGAAGTGGATGGAGTGTTTCCTGCCACAGCCCCAGCTGAGCCCCCTTATTTGGATTTCTGCAGCTTTTTCTTGTAAGTAAGGCTGCAAAGCCTCTATCACTTTGCTCTGTCACGTTGTGCCTCATGGCCAATATTCACCTTTTCCCTGAATGTATTTATATTACATATTCTCTCGATATATCTTTTCACCTCCAGAGAGAGATAAGCATCCCACAGAGATACAGTTGATGCCTGTCTGTGGAGCTATTAATTACTTTTTCAAGTAAGTTTATGACCGCTTAATAGCCCCTCTCACTCTGGCCATTATATTGCATCACTTTAAATCTATCATTTATTATAGGTTTAAAAGAATTAGGATCCTCCACCACTTTGTCATCCAGCTTCGAATGGAGCTCCCTACCCGTGGATACCTCCTCTTTATATCTTTAGAAGTAAGTGCTGTTCTAGCCACCATATTATTATTTTTGCATATATTAGGAACCAATGGGTCTATTAGATTACTATGCTCCAACATATTGAATACAAGCAAATGTATATATTAACCACCAATAGGAACCTCTGAGTTTTGTAATGTTTTTTTCTTAAAACATGTTCTATTCATGAAAAGAGAGGTTTGTCATTGACCTATATAGGCACCAAATGCTGGCTAATTGCTACAATGTCCTTTCCTCTTGGAGCAGTGAAACTGAACATGAGTCCAAAGAATGAAGCAATGATGTACATAGAAACATTATAATGTGATTTTCTTTAGTTATTTTAGAACTCTATTTTTCCTTTAATGCACATATGAAGATTAATATGTATTGGAATGAATCATGAATACTGGTTCATTAATTTAAATTTATTTTTTCTCTAGTGATTTAATCATGTATAAAGAATACAGAACACTTTGCCCCTGATGAAGAGTGAAAGTTAATACTCGAAACGCGTTGGGCCAGATCATATATTGAATGTTTTTGTGTAAAAAATTTGAATAAATGACTGTTTTTTTATAAATACATGAATTGTCAAGCATTAATTGGGACATTTCAAAGAAATTTGCTGTCATTGCAAAACAAACAAAACTACCAAAAGTGTTACTTACCTTTTGTAAAAATCAATAAGGCTACTATTAGTACCTTAAAAACTACATACAGGCCTCGGCCCTTGTTGATAGTGTGCAGGGGACGCGGGTTTCCTTAATTTAGGAAACCATTTGTTCCGTGTATATTTTCCAGCCTAGATACCAAGGCTGAGCACTTCTCCCCTGCACCTCTAATAATACTTACCTTTTCAACCAATTACTTTGAGTTCAATTCCCCAATATATATAAGCACAAAATTGAATCAGGTGTGCATGGTGGTTAACATTTTTTCCTTATTCTCATACCTGTAACCAGCTTGTACTGAAGTTTAAGCTACCTAGAACATGTCGGAAAAGGTCCAGAGCAGAGTTAGAAAACATTATGAATAATAGTTTTCTAGGTTTTATCTTTAAAAATGTTAACGTTGGAATTCCTTTCTTTTTTTAAAGTATTTGCGCTGCAGTGTGTAGCACATAAGCGCTTTCTCATAAATGATCACCTTATGATTGGTGTATTTAAAGACATGACAAGCCGCCCCCATAGATTGTGCTGTCTCAGGGGCAGTATTTGTGGAGGATGATTCATGCAACTAGCCTAATGGTTGTTTCATTCATTTCAATGGTTGTTTCCTCATGTCAGGTGTTCCTACTGCTCCCTAGCAGAGTAGTAGGATTATTCACCGCAGAAGCCAAGACATTAGCCTACAAGCCTGCTTTTGCACCCCACTTTTCTACTCCCTTGAGCTCTTATGTTGAGTCTTGGGGAGTGCAGAGTCAGCCTGAGCAGGGTCCTGCTATATGGCCCTGAAAAGATCTACTAATACGTCTGTCATCTCTGGATCTGCCCCGCTTGGTAACTGCCTCCTTTAGGGGTGCAAAATGAAGGTGAATAATTGTATCTCTCACTGCTCTAACCCCTACATGCAGGCTGGAGATAGTAGCGCATGCCTGAGGCAGTAGGGAAATTCAACCTTCAACGCCACCCGGGTATTGGGTTGGGAAGTGGGGGCGATTGTCCCAGGTTCCCAAGAGGTTTCGGTATCAGGTAATAAAAACGCAGCAAAAATGTCGTGAAAATGTTGTGGTTTGACCCACTAAAGGTGTACCCCATTATACCATTTAAGGGGAACAGGGGTTGCAGGGGTGTCCCCCGCTCCCCTTAAATGGTATAATGGGTCTGGGGGTTGCCGGGGTGTCCCCCGCATCCTTTACATGATTGTGGCCGCAAAACCACAGCATTTCTGCCGCGATTTTAAGACATGGAACCGGGGTTTCGAATGCAGCAGAGGCCCAAGACTGTGTTGTAGATGCCTGGGGAGATTATAGGGGACAGTGGGCGCCAATACTAGCTGTAGTAGGGGTAGGTTATATTGAGATTGGGTGCAGACTATACTAGACACAGGGTGCCATCTTTGAAAACAGCAGCCATCTTTGAATCAAGGCCTGAACCGGTGCTGCAGCCAGGGCAGTAGGCACGAGCGTGGAGCTTGGGCGGTAGTGGGGAAGGCCAAATTCCTGAGTCCGCCATATCCCTCATTGCCTCATGCTGTTAGTGCATGTAACCTACAAAGAATGTGCCCTGCGCACCATGAGGGGGCCAGGAGTTTCCTGCAAGCAGCTATTCCACGGGAAGGAGGGCACGAGCCTCTGACCTACTTCGCCCCAAACTTTAAGTTATAGTGACCAGATACCCCCTGCCCCAAGACCCTAACACTGCAGAATACCTGCCAGCCCAAGACCCCAGACCGTAAAACTGGTTGAACACCCATTTGTTATAAAGATCACAGCAGAATATCCAAGCCCCCTGTGATTTATGCTGCGAGGTGCCAGGGAGGAAAAGTAACACATTTAAAGCCGAGGGTGGGAAGACCTGGAACGGCGCTGACGCGTCTGGGATCAAGCTGGGGTTTGCCAGATAGGGTGACCTCGAATGTAGCCTCTGCACCCATGTCTGCAGTACCGAGTGCACATTAGGCCACGGATAAGGTGTGCTCCAAGTTTCATCCTTAATTGGCAATTACGGAGCCCAGCACCTGATGACGCAGTGAGAAGTACCCCACGTGGAAGAAGATGGACAGGGGGAGCTGGAACCAATGGCCTGGCATCCCTTATGGAGCCGGTAGCCTATGTATAGGGTCTCACCATCCAACCATTCGGATTTGTAACCTATGTAACTGATGATGAGGTGCCCTTTTAATGTGTTGCTTGTCTTGATTTTGCCAGAGCGCTTGTGGCAGCAGAGTTCTTTGCTATCGCGTACTTGTCTTTTATGTGAAAAAGCATTGTTCTCCTTACAAGAGGTGTACTGGGCTGTTTTCCCTAGTGGGTTGTGTATCTTCTGGTGGGAGCGTGGATGGGCTTCTCTACATTTTTGGTGACCCAAACATGGTCCCAGATTTTTCCGCACAAGACAGGGGTTTCCAGGCCAAATCTCTGGAGGGGCCGCACCCACCTGCATTGACCATTCCCAAACGTGCATCCCACAGTGGTGTACAGGAGCCGTTTTTAAAGAATTCCTGTCTGCTTTTTGGAGCGGGTGCGGCCTCTAGGAGGGTGCAGGCCGTTACTGGGACCATTTGACGGAGGATCTCAGCTAACACACGGATGTAAGTACACCTCTTGTGGGCGACAACAACGAGAGGGTGTATTAAAAGGGAAGAGGGAGAACGGGGACACGGTGTGGGTGTAGTGTGTAGAAGAGGGAGCGAGAGTGAATAGTGAGCTGGTGTGCGAGCGGATTGAGGATTGTGTTAAGGCATGTGCCAGTTTTTGTAGGTTTGGC
This sequence comes from Ambystoma mexicanum, assembly GCF_040938575.1. Lineage (NCBI taxonomy): Eukaryota > Metazoa > Chordata > Amphibia > Caudata > Ambystomatidae > Ambystoma > Ambystoma mexicanum. The sequence goes on from NC_090925.1 coordinate 729,217,042, forward strand.
TTTATTGATGTATAAATATTGTTATCAGAATATGAGGCGAGAAACAGAAATGTGGGATCTTTTATGAGCTAGGAGAGAAGGTGGCACCATATTTTATATATGTGATAAGAGGATACCAAACTAGGGGCTCCATATAATTAGATAGCTGGGATTCCTGTGCCCAATATATTCCAGGTGGAGGAATGTGATGAAGTAGTTGTTGCTTTAGTTTGTTATCTTAGTTTGCTGTTTTAGTGTATTCAATATTATTTGTGTAGCCAGTGGAGGCCGAGGGAGGGCCTGTGGAAGTAGTACGAGTGTGGAATGTGAGGGATGAGAGAGTGTGTGCAGGGGCAGAAGTGGAGACGGGGTCAACTGGGGAACGGTGACGGGGAACTAGTAGTGACATTTATGACAAATTGTGCCCGATTTATCACAAAAGGCAATTGAACGTAACAATCATCAATATGAGGGAAATGCCTCCATTGGAATACATGTATAGCGCTTTGCCATTGTATAGGGACAACATTGAAAATACCACAAGCAGTGGTTGGCGGAGACAAAGGGAGGGATGCCCCTCCCATGGCTAGAACAGGGTATAAACGACAGAGGGATATTGGAACACGTGTCCACGTTCCTAGCGGCCCAGTACAAAGGTAAAAAGCTTCAGAGGAGGGAAGATTTTTTTAGTCTTGTGGAAAATGGTGGAAGACATAGAGGATAATGATGAGTACAGGCCCAAGAGTGGCGACAGCCCTACTCCAAGCAGCAGGACAGCCCTTGACTAGAGGAGGGCTTTACCCACTCACTACCCACCAAGCCACAGGGTACACAACCCCAACATATGTGGCACCCTCCATGGCGCCACCCCATATCACACGGACCACGCGACACCTAATACCACAATACAGTGAGATACCAAGCCGCAGAAGGACTTGGAGGGTGCACTAGAAGCGGCGCAAGCGGAACTAGCCATGTTGAGTGCTAGGGGAGAGCAAATCAGCATGTGGGCTGGATGAATGGGGGACCAGAGATATTTTGTTTAGGTTGGACAGTACCACCATAAAAGTCGTGCATTTTGAGAAGGGAAAAAGTAGAGACCAAGGAGCGGAGAGTGTAGGTTATGAGACAGTAAGGTCGGACAGGGATGCAGGCAGGGATTTACTGAATAGAGAATGGGACACCATGGATGAGTTAGATAATGAAGAAGAGGTGCAGGAGGTGCTAGAAACTACTCCATGGGTAGCAAGCGTGTGGCCCAAAACAGTTGGGGAACAGGGTTGGTCAGATAGCAGTGGCTTGGAAAAAGGTAAGTAGTAAACGGAAAGTAAAGCAAGGAATGGACACACAGCTGTTGCTGCTACACAAGGCCCCGGGAGCGTACATATCCTGACACGCTAGACTTACAAGCCATTATGAAATACGCAATGGGGGGGATGATAAAGATGCCACGCAGTACATTTTGAAAGTGCAGGAGATGTGCAGAGTGAAGATGGGAGACCAGTAGGCCCGCTCAGTTCCTCTTTTCTATTTTGTCAACAAAAGTGGATTGCCCAAAGAGTTACAAAAAGCGCTCAAAAAGATAGTGGGAATTGAGGGAAAGGGGTGGGCCAAAATACAAACTATAATTATACACCATTGTAAGAGAATTAAAAAGGCTGCATGCTGAGGAAAGCAAAACTGGTACCAAGGAAATTAGCTAAAATAGCAGTTAAAGGGGTGGTAGCAGCAGTAACACAGACTTCGCAGATCAGGCAGCAGCATGGAAGGGCGTAACAATGGCAGCGTTTTGGTCAGGAGGGGAAGAAGGGCAGTAGGGCAGTGGTTTACAACCATCACATCTAGAGTGATAACAAGGAGGTCAGGAAGAGGAGGGTTCTAAGTGGGTAACAGGGGCAGATGGGAGTTTGGAGGTATGGGACCAAGAGGGGGGGCCTGGGGCCAGTGCAGTGTTGGACGTGCGGAAAATGGGGACACTTCGCCAGAGAATGCAGGAGCAGAACAGGGGCAGGATACAATCCATATGCCCCTGCAGGCCCAGTGCAACAACCACAACCAGTTCAATTCCTGCTCCTGATGGCCACGTCTATCCCATACGAAATACACCAGGCATACACACAGCTACCTCACGGCCCCCACAAGCACAGTTGTCTGCCCCACCCAATACCTAAATGCAAGTTACCCCAAAAACACCAATTGTACTGGGGACCCGTGCCTACAGCCAACGCTGTCCTAAATGGAACAGTGGTCCCATACAGGGGGGTGAGTGTGATGGGAGGAAATGCTTTCATGGCCCCGGTATCAGCGAGGGAGACTTCCCACGATCAGATGAAACTCTCAACAGGCAAGGCTTCTCTGGGGCTGTCGCCAAAGTTCCATACACAGAAGAGGTAGCAATCAAATTAGGAGGGAAAGTTGTGCGTGCACTCTTACTATATTCAGAAACCTCCCCAGTAAATTTGCTCAGACGTGATCTCCTGAGCAAACTGAACATGATCATCTCCTTGGGGGAGATGGTGGTTCATGGCATCCCAGTCGACCCTGATCTGTTTGTAAAGGGGATTACAGTTTTACTTGACGCAGTGCCCCAGATTGGTAAGGCTTGTTGGTGGGTACCATCTTATTTCACTTTCAGGCCTTATGTGACCCCAGAACTTTTGGCAGGGACGATACTTTCATTGGATTTGCAAGGTCTAGTGGTATCTGCAAAGAGAATTGTTGTGATTTGAACTGACTCTGATAGGTGCGAGTGGCACACTGTCTTGTGTATCGACCCCACTGTGCCCCGGAAGGAAGTAACAGATGCAGAGTTGTTTGAAGATCGGCTTGATGATGGCGAGATCGTACTGGCTATTTGCATTCCTTGTGAAATTATGGTGCAGTATTGTAGGGTGCAATGTTGTTTGATGGCCCTTGTTGCCCCCCTGTTAAGGTAAGGGTCTCGAGGGTGCTGCGTACCGATTTGTCTGGTTGAAGATCTTGGATTGGCTGCCAGACTGTCTGCTGAAACACTGGTGAAGTGATGACGCAGAGAACCGGCCCGACTCCAACCCAGGAAAGACACCGTGTTGAAAGTGAACCACCTCCCAACGCCACAATGCGCTTTCCCCTGATTTACGTGACGTCAGGACAGTGCAAGTGCTGGCAGGGGAAGCGTTGCTGTTATACATAGTCCAAAAGTAGTTGTTGTTGGATCTGCTAGGCAGTAAGTCTGGAAATAGTAGCGGCCGTTGAACTGCAATCCTCAAAACTGAAGAGAGATGCAGACAGGTGTAGCAGAGGATCCAGAGTCTCCCAGGCTTGGCAGAGGGCAGGCGAGGCAAGGGACCAGACAGAGGCACTGGGTGGCCAGAGGATAAAAGAATCACATTATTCTACCGGGGTCTACGAGGAGAACTTAAAGATGTCTTGGCCCAAGTTGTAAATCCGCCCCAAGAATGCACCGAATATATAGACTTAGTGGTCCAATTGGATCACAGGCTCCAAAACCGAAAAGCGGATCGGTCCAAGTTTGAAACCCGGGTGTTGGTCAAGACCCACGTCACTCCCAAGGGTGCCGATGTCTCCTTTAACCCAAAAGGAACGTGAAAGGAGGCGGCAGTTAAAATTATGTCTTTATTGTGGGAACTCTGGACACTTTCTACGAGATTGCCCGGCAAGAACGCCCAAGAAGGTGGTAGGAGCCGCTGATAAAAACCATGAAGACTCTGTTTCGGGAAACGACTCCGCCCGACAAGCGTAGGGGTCCGCTTGCCGAGCTTGAAAACTAACTCTCAGACCTCGCATTTCATTGTGCCAATGGTTCTCGTAGATCCGGAACAGCCTAAGCGGTTGCATGCAATAAAGGCATACATCGATAGTGGGGCTATAGGAAACTATGTGGATCGTGAATTGGTCTCTAGGATTAACCTCCCTCTGCGTCCAAAAACCAGCAAAGATGTCATCACCACAGTCGATGGAACTGAAATTGCCTCAGGACCGCTAACACATTCCACTACTGAGGTGACTCTTATTGGTCCGGACGGCCATCGGGAGGCAGTTGTGTTTGACGTAATCAGGGCCCCACAGTTTCAGGTTATTCTTGGAATTCCTTGGTTAGAGACACATAATCCTCGAATTGACTGGCGAGCAAGGAGAATAACCTTCCCGGATTGTGCACAAACCTGCTACCCAGAAAATCTGAAGATTAGTCTAGCATCTGTAACCTCTGTCTCCATGCAACTACCTCCGGAATACCAAGACTTTCAGGACGTCTTCCAAAAGGAACAGGCCAACACGTTACCCCCCCACAGATCGTACGATTGCCAAATCGATCTGGTGCCCGGTGCACAACCCCCTTGTAGCAGGATTTATGCCCTTACTGAACCTGAGAACCGGCATTTGAGACAATATTTAGATCAATACCTAGCCAATGGTTTAATTCGCCCGTCAAAGTCCCCGGCATCCTCGGCTTTGTTCTTCGTGCCCAAAAAAGAAGGCGACCTTAGAACTTGTATCGACTACCGCGCATTGAACCAGATAACGGTTAAAAACCGTTACCCTCTGCCTTTGATCCCTGAACTCATTGACCAGGTGAAGGACGCTTGCATATAAACCAAGTTAGATCTCCGGGGGGCTTATCATCTGGTGCGAGTAAAAGAAGGCGACGAATGGAAAACGGCCTTCCATACAAAATATGGTTTATTCGAATACCAGGTGATGCCTTTTGGGTTGTGCAACGCATCTGCTGCCTTCCATTTCTTCATGAACGATGTCCTTCGGGAACTTATCGATGTTTGTGTTGTCGTATATATCGATGACATTCTTGTGTACTCCTCTTCGGAATCTGATCACAGAAAGCATGTCCGGGCCGTCCTTGAGAAATTGCGCCATCACAAACTGTTTGCTAAGCTGGAGAAGTGTGTTTTCCATACCACCGAGGTGGAGTTTCTTGGATTCATCCTGACACCTAATGGGGTCCGAATGGACTCACGGAAAGTGGAGGCCATCCTCAAATGGCCATCTCCTAGCTCGGTAAAAGGGGTCCAAAGCATGCTTGGTTTTGCCAATTTTTATCGCAGATTTATTCCGGAATTTTCACGTGTAGGACAACCCATCACTGCACTCTTGCGGAAAAATAAACGTTTCGAATGGACCAAGGAAGCCGAACAGGCCTTTCAGGAATTGAAAGCTAAATTCACGTCTGCACCTATTTTGAAGCACCCGCGTCCCGATCTCCCATACATAGTCGAAACTGACGCGTCCAGTTTAGCCATGGGATCTGTCCTGCCTCAGAGAGACCCTGAAACCAACCAACTGCATCCTGTAGCATTTTGGTCCAGAAAGTTCTCATTGCCTGAGGTAAATTATGCAATTACCAATAAGGAATTATTAGCCATTAAGTCCGCCTTTAAGGCTTGGCGGCATTATCTTCTTGGCGCCAGGCACACCATCACCGTGATCACTGATCACCGAAGTTTACAATATTTAAAGACTGCCAAGGCTCAATCATCACGTCATCTCCGATGGGCTTTGTTCTTTGCTGAGTTTGATTTCGTAATCACTTACCGTCCCGGCTGTAAGAATGGCAAAGCAGACGCACTATCTAGAATAGGAATGGGAGAAATAGACACTAATTCAGAACCTGTGCCAATCATTCCCAAACAAAGAATTTTGGGATTAACCTCCTTACAAACCTTTGAAGACATTCAAGCACGAGTAAAACAACTCCTGGACTCTACCGCCTTGCAGGATTGGATCCAAAGGGGGTCTTACTTTTCGGTCAACAATGGCCTACCTTACTTCCAAGGACGCTTATTTCTGCCAGAAAAGGAATTACAAGAACTGGTTATTTCCCATCATCATGATACCCTGATGGAAGGACATCCTGGCATTGCCAAAACGGAGGAACAAATTAAACGACAATTCTGGTGGCCTTCCTGGCGAAAGGATATTAAATCTTTTGTGATGTCCTGTGGAGTTTGCGCCCAAAACAAAGGCCAAAAGACAAAACCCGCCGGTCTTCTTCAGCCTTTAGATATTCCACCAGCGCCTTGGCACACCTTGTCACTAGATTTTATCACGGACCTGCCCCCTTGTAATGGATACAATACTATTCTGGTTGTGGTTCTAAAATGGCTCATTTTATTCCGTTGAAAGGATTACCTTCAGCTTCTGTCCTTGCTAAGAAATCCCTCGAAAATATCATCCGCTTGCATGGATTCCCGTCCATATTAGTCTCCGACCGGGGAAGCCAGTTTATTTCACATTTTTGGAAAAGGGGTTGTCAACTGGCACAAATCGACGTAAGACTCTCAACCAGCCATCACCCACAGACCGATGGTCAGACGGAGAGAACGAACCAGACCCTTGAACAATACCTACGGTGTATGTTGCACCAATCGGAGGGTAATTGGAAGGATTTGTTATGGGTGGCCGAATATGCATACAATAACTCGGTGCACTCTGGAACTGGACAAAGCCCCTTTTACACCCTATATGGACATCACCCTCGTACTTCAGACCTGGACTTTCCTCTGAGCCTTGAAATGCCTGCAGTAGACCATTTGCATTCCACTATAACTCAAGCATTCAAGAATGCAAGTGCCCATTTGCAACAAGCGAAAGAGAAATACAAGAAAAATGCAGATCTGCATCGGAAGGAGGCGCCTTCATACCAAATAGGAGACCAAGTATGGTTGGCTACCAAACATTTATTGCTCAAGGGACCTCGAACTTTTAACCCAAGATATTTGGGCCCTTATTCGATCAAAGCTATCATTAATCCAGTGGCAGTCAAGCTCGATCTGCCAGCTAACATTTTGGATTCTAAAATTTCAAAATCAAAACTTTTCTATCTAATTGATTGGAAAGGATACGGGCCTCAGGAAAGGTCTTGGGAACCCAGCGACCACGTACATGCACCTCGGCTGGTAAAAAAGTTCCATCGGGATTTCCCAAACAAACCGAAACCTCCAGAGGGAACGACCTTGGGAGGGAGTGCTGTCATGATGCCTACCCCCGGAGCACCAGGACAGGCCCAGTACCCCCGGGAGCAGGCATCATGCCCTCGGGTAAAAGCCCAGCGGCCCCTAATAGGGGCTCTTTGGACTTTGTCCTGGCGCCTTTGGCGCCAGGCTCATGTTGGTCATCAGTCCTGGCGCCATAGGCGCCAGGGTCATAAAAGAGGGTGTTTGGTGCACTTACCTGACGCAGACCATGCTGCATGAAGCCTCAAGCCAAATGAGGCTTAGGAGGGACTATTTTATCAAAGGAACTATTTTACTTGGGTGGGGACCGTGGAAGAATACTTACCTGGAACTTCTTCCAAGGCTATTTAAACCACGCCCGGACTGCCACACGTGCTTCGTGTTGCTCTGCATCTAGCAGCTGAACGCTCACCGTGCCTGCTCCTGCATCTTGCCTCCAGCCACGCCCGCCTCGATCTTGGGATACCTGAAGGGAAGGAAGGGAAGAGAAAAGGTGAAAACCAAGAACTTAATCTAACTTCCTACCTGTGTCCGGAACCATCACGCCAGCGATCCTGAAGATAGACATTCTTTAAAAGCATTGCGCTACTTGTTGCAGCGCCGCGCATCACTCACCTGCCTCGTGGGCTCTTCACTATCCACTGCGACCTTCTGGGCATTCCGCCACATCTCTGCACCTGCAGGGGAGAAGAAGAGACAAAACGTGAACAGGAGGAACAAATGAGGAAAGCCTGATTTTCCGTCACAAGACTTACCTGGCCATATTTGACGGAACCACTCCTCATTTCGGGTCGGCGCCACTTCTTGGCCTGGTACCGCACCCCGGCTCCTAAGGGGAAAAAAAGAAAGACATTACTAGAGGGATTCAAAGACATTTAAAGGGATCATTTTATCACAAACTCCCCTGAGTTTATCTCCGGCAATATCCCTCGAAGCATCACTTCCACTCTGCACCTGAAAATAAGGACAGATCGCAGGTTAAGAAAAGCAAACAAAGAGAAGACTCTACTCTGGAACTTTTTAAACTGCATACTTACGGCATTTCGCCTTCCGAAACCAGTGAAGTAACTGGTCAAATACGCACCCCTGCACCAGAAGCAGGATGGAGAGCTCATCCATTCAAACATTAAGGTGAGCCTTGATTGGGGATTTCGGAGGTGGTCAGAGAAGAGCAAAGGGGAGGTGGGAAGCAATCACAATACTCTGCAGACAGTTAATCCCCTTTCTCCACCTACAGAAAGATTTTTCTACGGGCCAGACAAGCCAGATTTGGGGGTCCAGTTCAGTCGGTGTTTCGAATCCTGCGCATCACGCTTGAAGAGGTCACAGCAATCCAGACCAGGTCAGCGCCTCCGTGGGAGCCAGGTGAGCGTTACACGCAAGCTGTGTCGTTCCCAGGTGCCGGTGTCCCCAGAACGAGGCTTGGAGAGCAAGCTCCAGCTGCTCCGAGTGCTCTGTGAACCGTGCATGCGCAGAGGGCGGAACACGATCACCCGTGCATGCGCAGGGGAGCACGATCACGAAACCCCGAAGCACCAGGGTACACGGCACACCAAGCGCAAAAGCGCGGGTAGACCCCCCAAGATGGAACAAGCCGGGAAGGGATGGAGACCCGGAGCCCCAGGTTTCCAGGGAAACCGAAGGTAAAATTCACCAACAAGACGGGGAGCGTGCACATTACTGCGTGGTTCCCAAGTGCGATCGCAAGCTGGGTACCCCCTTCCAATCCACCAGCAATTGGAGCACACCCCGACGTATGCGTGAACCACAGATCTCCTGGACCTCAAATTCGGGGGACCCCCTGCACCTGGATAGAAGTGGGAGGGGGGCAAGCACGTCCAAAGACGTCAGCCACAAAAGGCTTCAGGAAGGAGACATGAAAAACTGGGTGTATCTGCCAGGAAGGGGGTAACTGTAGGCGAAAAGCCACAGCGGACAAGCGTTTTATGATCTTGAACGGTCCATTGTAACGGGGAGCCAGTTTGGTAGGTAGATTTCATACTGGCAGGTTTTTTGAGGATAACCAAACCAGATTCACCACCCGGAAATCAGGTTCCGGGGTCCGACCCCTGTGGGCCTGCTTATTCATGCGCTCCTATGCCTCTATCAGGGCTCCACGTGCCAACTCATGTTGCCTCTGTATGGTGGTGACCAACTAATCAGCAGACGGAACAGCACTGGGTAACACAGGACGAAAAGGCATCATTTTTCAGATGTTGTCCAGTAGACCAGTAGAACGGACTGACCCCGATGGAGGCATGGACAGTATTGTTATAGGAAGCCTCTGCCAGATCTAGATGTGTTTTCCAGTTTGACTTAGTGGCATTAGCATAGCATATAAGAGTCTTCCAGAGTCTAGTTTGGTCTTTCGGTTTAGCCGTTGATATGTGGATGATAACCTGAACTTAATGCTCTGTGGATGCCAAGGTGACCACATAATTTGCTCCAGAAAGAGGAAAGGAACTGAGATCCCCGATCGGAAATGATCTTTTCTAGCAATCCATGAAGCCGGTAAACATCATGTAAGAAGGCCAAGGCCATCTGGGCTGCAGTAGGTATTTTGATGAAAGGAATGAAATGTGTTGTCTTGGTATAACAATCCACCACGACCAATATGCAGGTGTAGCCTTCTGAAGGCGGAAGTTCGACAATGAAGTCGGTGGCGATGGTGTGCCATGTATAAGGTGGTATTTCAATGGGACGCAACAACCCCAAGGGCGTCGTCCTAGGTGTCTTGGTCTAGGTGCAGACAGGACAGCTCTCAACGTATAATTTGATGTCTCTTGCCCAACAAGGCCACCAAAACTGTCTGGATACCAGTTCATGGGTGGCTTTGATGCCACGATGCCCACCTACTTGTGAATCGTGGAAACCCTGGAGTATGTTGGCGGAGAGTGCCTATGGGGATGTACAACCTGTTCCAAAAGAAAAGCAAACCATTGCGTTCTGTGACAAATCTCGTTTCTGAAGATCTGTGCGTCCCGGGTCCATTAAGGTCTCATTCAGAATAGTCTGGAGATAAGGGGATAGTGTAAACAAAAAATGTTTGAGCGAAATCAATGGCATATCCCGACTTAGGTTCTCATCTTCCTTTTCCAGAGAATGAGACAGGGTGTCTGCTTTCAGATTAGATGCACTTGCAATGTACGTTATGTGGAACTCATAATGGGAGAAGAAGAAGGCCCAGTGGGCCTGGCGGGCAGTTCGACACTGTAAGGAACGCAGATACTGCAGGTTGCGATCATCTGTACGTACTTCCAGGGGATAATGTCCCCCAAGTAAGTGGTGCCTCCATTCCTCAAATGCAGTCTTTATGGCCAGCAATTCTCTTTCGCTAAACGCATCATTTCTTTCACTGGAAGAGAGTTTGCGGGAGAAGTAAGCCACTGGGTGTTCGATGGTAGTTTCAGGGTCTTTCTGCAGGAGGACGGCACCGACAGCAAAATCCAAAGCGTCAGCCTCAACGATGTATGGCAACTCGTCATGTGGGTGACGCAGAAAATGGGCCGTACTGAATGCTGTTTTCAGGGTGTCAAAAGCTGAGGAGGCCTGCGAGTCCCAAAGGAACGATACCTTGTTGCTGGTCAGCCATGTTAGAGGGGCAGTAACATGAGAGAAGTGGGGAATAAAATGCCTGTAAAAATTGGCAAACCCCAAGAACCGCTGGAGAGACTTCACATTGTGAAGTTGTTTCCAATCCCGGATGGCTCGAACCTTTTCAGAATCCATGTATATGCCTGAACTACTGATCACATAGCCTAGGAACTCCATGTTCTCCTCATGAAAGGAACACTTCTCGGTCTTGGCGAACAACTGATTTTGTGACAAGTGTTGGAGCACCTCACGGACGTGTCCTATATGTTCATCCAAGGTGCTGGAAAAGATCAGAATGTCATCCAAGTAAACCCAGACTGATATGCCTATCAGATCGCCAAAGATGTTATCCATAAGGCGCTGGAAGACGGCCGGGGCATTACATAAGCCAAACGGCATCACCCTATATTCATAATGCCCAAAAGGAGTCTTGAAGGCCATTTTCCACTCATCACCTTCTTTGATCCGGACCAGATGGTAGGCTCCATGGAGATCAAGTTTGGTAAAGATTCGGGCTGAATGTAATGTTTTGGGGATGCTACGGATCAAGGGCAACGGGTACCGGTCCTTCTGGGTAATGTTGTTCAGTTGACTGTAGTCAATACATGGACGTAATGTTCCCTCCTTCTTCTTGACGAAAAACAATGGGAACCCCACAGGAGATTTAGAAGGCACAATGTATCCTTTCTTTCATGCATTCAGCCAGGTAGTCCTGTAGTACTTGTCTTTCGGTCTGGGTCAAAGCATACACCTTCCCATGAGGAATCTCAGCGCCAGGAACCAAGTCGATAGAGCAATCGAGAGATCAGTGAGGTGGCAAGGTTATGTCTCCAGGCTCAGAAAACACGTGTTGATAGTCAGCATATGCTTGCAGGACTTGAGATACAGAACACAAGCCAGACGAATTGCTGCCGGATTCAAGGGAAGTAGAAGTGATAGAATCTTGAAATGTGCCAGGCAAACAGCAATGCCTAAAACAAAATGCGGAGGTGAATGCCAATGTACGAGTCTCCCAATTGATTGCAGGATTATGACGCAAAAGCCAGGGTAACCCCAGAACCACTTGATATGTGGGAGATTTGATCACATCAAGAGCAATCCGTTCCTTGCGTATGGGAGCGTATGGGACCCGAAGACAGAGGTGTCCCATCGATGACCTCTACGGGCAAAGCATTGCTTCTGGAAAACAGTGGTATTCCCTTCGTTGCAGCAGACACTTCATCGATGTAATTCCCAGAGGCCCTGCAATCCAACAGGCCTTGAACCTCCAGAGATCTGTAAGCCATTTTAATTAGATCTTCAAAATCATTAAGATGGCCGGTTGCATCGGTTAGTGTACGGAACAAGAACTGGAAAGGGCTGGAAGCGTGGTAGGACCTGTCGTTGCCTTTCCTGTACACGACAGGCCCTCTAGTTTCCCCCCTTCTTTGGGGGACGTAGGGTACAAGTGCCCAGATAATGGCCGGCAGCCCCACAGTACAAACAAAACCGTAGGTTTCTCCCGTGTTTCTTCTCTTCTTCTGACAAAGGACCCCTTATGGCACCCAACTGCATGGGTTCAGGGCCAGGATCCATAGACCCAAACGTATCAGCTGGAAGACTTGGAATTCTGGGGTTCGATCTCTCAAACCGACGTCTCTCACCTCTTCGTTCCGCCAATCTCTGGTCTATCAGGATTACCTGTTCAATGAGACGTTGGAGAGTTTCAGGCTCAGGAATGTGCAGCAATTCGTCCTTGTACTCTTCTCTCAGGCCACGGCGAAACAGTGTTTTCTGGGTTATTTCTTGCCATTGTGAATTGGTTGCTAGTTGACAGAAATGGCTAATGTAAGCGATTATATCAGTGTTTCCCTGTTTGATGTCCATCAGTTGATTCTGTGCTGCGGAGGCCAATTTTGGAGACTGAAAAACCTCTAGGAATGCCTTTCCAAAGGCCATAAAATCATTTAGAATGGGGCTGTTGGTAGCAACCAGAGGTGAAGCCCAAGTAAGAGCGTTTCCGGCTAGATTGCCCAAGATGTAACCAATCTTGGCTTTGTCGTTGTTGAAATAAGTGGATCTGAAGAGAAAATGTATCCTGCAATGGTTACAGAATTCTGCCACACGTCAAGGATCACAATCAAACTTAATCAGTTCAGTATGAGCCATAGTACTTTCTGCTCGTGGGGCGACCCCGGCCCCCTGCGTCACCAACTGTTGTAATGCCTGATTTTCCTGGTGCAACGCAGTCATCTCAGCACAAAGGTCCCGTAACTCATCTCGAAGATCTTGATCTTCCTCCATCTCGGAATCTGAAAGCAGGCATCTCAATCTGTTAAGGTAAGCGTCTTGAGGGTGCTGCGTACCTGTTTGTCTGGTTGAAGATCTTGGATTGGCTGCCAGACTGTCTGCTGAAACACTGGTGAAGTGATGACGCTGAGAACCGGCCCGACTCCAACCCAGGAAAGACACCGGGTTGAAGATGAACCAGCTCCCAATGCCACAATGCACTTTCCCCTGATTTATGTGACGTCAGGACAGTGCAGGCACTGGCAGGGGAAGCGTTGCCGTTATACGTAGTCCAAAAGTAGTTGTTGTTGGATCTGGTAGGGAGTAAGACTTGAAATAGTAGCGGCCGTTGAACTGCAATCCTCAAAACTGAAGAGAGATGCAGACAGGTGTAGCAGAGGATCCAGAGTCTCCCAGGCTCGGCAGAGGGCAGGCGAGGCAAGGGACCAGACAGAGGCACTGAGGCAAGGAAACCCAACTCTAAGACAAGAGATAAGTACCCTGGCAGGGGAAAGGGAACAACCCAGGGCAGCAGAGGGAGCAAAAGAGAGGGAAGGAACAGAAGGGAGCGCCTACCCCCAAGGGACTAGAAGAGAACAAGGGGAAACCAAGGATCAGGATCGCAAGCCAAGAACCCACAAGTCAGGAGCCCTAAGAGGGAACAAGGACAGGAACAGGACCAAGGCTTACAGGGATTACAAGATCGAAGACACGATCAGGTAACCAACCATGTTGAGACGCGACTAGCAGTCTGCTTCTGCTCCTTTTATAGGACAACCAGCACTTGGGAGGCTTGTAACGCAAGCTGTGTCATTCCCAGGTGCCGGTGTCCCCAGAACGAGGCTTGGAGAGCAAGGTCCAGCTGCTCCGAGTGCCTTGTGAACCGTGCATGCGCGGAGGGCGGAACACGGTCGCCCGTGCATGCGCAGGGGAGCACGATCACGAAACCCCGAAGCACCAGGGTACACGGCACCCCAAGCACGAAAGCGTGGGTAAACCCGCCAAGATGGAACAAGCCAGGAAGGGATGGAGACCCGGAGCCCCAGGTTTCCAGGGAAACCGAAGGTAAAATTCACGAACAAGACAGGGAGCGTGCACATTATTGCGTGGTTCCCAAGTGCGATCGCAAGCTGGGTACCCCTTCCAATCCACCAGGAATTGGAGCACACCCCGACGTATGCGTGAATCACATATCTCCTGGACCTCAAATTCGGGGACCCCCTGCACCTGGATAGAAGCGGGACGGGGGCAAGCACATCCAAAGACGTCTGCCACAAAAGGCTTCAGGAGGGAGACATGAAAAACTGGGTGTATCTGCCAAGAAGGGGGTAACTGTAGGCGAAAAGCCACAGCGGACAAGCGTTTTATGATCTTGAACGGTCCATAGTAACGGGGAGCCAGTTTGGTAGGTAGATTTCATACCGGCAGGTTTTTTGAGGATAACCAAACCAGATTCCCCACCCGGAAATCAGGTTCCGGGGTCCGACCCCTGTCGGCCTGCTTATTCATGCGCTCCTATGCCTCTGTCAGGGCTCCACGTGCCAACTCATGTTGCCTCTGTATGGTGGTGACCAACTGATCAGCAGATGGATCAGCACTGCGTAACACAGGACGAAAAGGCATCATTTTCGGATGTTGTCCAGTAGAGCAGTAGAACGGACTCACCCTGATGGAGGCATGGACAGTATTGTTAGAGGAAGCCTCTGCCAGATCTAGATGTGTTTTCCAGTTTGACTTAGTGGCATTACCATAGCATCTAAGAGTCTTCCAGAGTCTGGTTTGGTCTTTCGGTTTGGCCGTTGATATGTGGATGATAACCTGAACTTAATGCTCTGTGGATGCCAAGGTGACCACATACTTTGCTCCAGAAAGAGCAAAGGAACTGAGATCCCCGATCGGAAATGATCTTTTCTAGCAATCCATGAAGCCGGCAAACATCATGTAAGAAGGCCAAAGCCATCTGGGCTGCAGTAGGTATTTTGATGCAAGGAATGAAATGTGTTGTCTTGGTATAATAATCCACCACAACCATTATGCAGGTGTATCCTTCTGAAGGCGGAAGTTCGACAATGAAGTCGGTGGCGATGGTGTGCCATGTATAAGGTGGTATTTCAATGGGACGCAACAACCCCAAGGGCCTCCTCCTAGGTGTCTTGGTCTGGGCGCAGACAGGACAGCTCTCAACGTATAATTTGATGTCTCTTGCCCAACCAGGCCACCAAAACTGTCTGGATACCAGATCATGGGTAGCTTTGATGCCACGATGCCCACCTACTTGTGAATCGTGGAAACCATGGAGTATGTTGGCGGAGAGTGCCTATGGGGATGTACAACCTGTTCCGAAAGAAAAGCAAACCATTGTGTTCTGTGACAAATCTCTTTTCTGAAGATCTGTGCGTCCCGGGTCCATTAAGGTCTAATTCAGAATAGTCTGGAGATAAGGGGATAGTGTAAACAAAAAATGTTTGAGCGAAATCAGTGGCGTATCCCGACTTAGGTTCTCATCTTCCTTTTCCAGAGAACGAGACAGGGCGTCTGCTTTCAGATTAGATGCACTTGGAATGTACGTTATGTGGAACTCATAATGGGAGAAGAAGAAGGCCCACTGGGCCTGGCGGGCAGTTCAACACTGTAAGGAACACAGATACTGCAGGTTGCGATCATCTGTACGTACTCCCACGGGATAATGTCCCCCAAGTAAGTGGTGCCTCCATTCCTCAAATGCAGTCTTTATGGCCAGCAATTCTCTTTCGATAACCGCATAATTTCTTTCACTGGAAGAGAGTTTGCGGGAGAAGTAAGCCACCGGGTGTTCGATGGTAGTTTCAGTGTCTTTCTGCAGGAGGACGGCACCGACAGCAAAATCCAAAGCGTCAGCCTCAACGATGTATGGCAATTCGTCATGTGGGTGAAGCAGAATAGGGGCCGTACTGAATGCTGTTTTCAGGGTGTCAAATGCTGAGGAGGCCTGTGAGCCCCAAAGGAACGATACCTTTTGCTGGTCAGTCATGTTAGAGGGGCAGTAACATGAGAGAAGTGGGGAATAAAATGCCTGTAAAAATTGGCAAACTCCAAGAACCGGTGGAGAGACTTTACATTGTGAGGTTGTTTACAATCCCGGATGGCTCAAACCTTTTCAGAATCCATGTGTATGCCTGAACTACTGATCACATAGCCTATGAACTCCATGTTCTCCTCGTGAAAGGAACACTTCTCGGCCCTGGCGAACAACTGATTTTGTGACAAACGTTGGAGCACCTCACGGACGCGTCCTATATGTTCATCCAAGGTGCTGGAAAAGATCAGAATGTCTTCCAAGTAAACCCAGACTGATATGCCTATCAGATCGCCAAAGATGTTATCCATAAGGCGCTGGAAGACGGCCGGGGAATTACATAAGCCAAACGGCATCACCCTATATTCATAATGCCCAAAAGGAGTCTTGAAGGCCATTTTCCACTCATCACCTTCTTTGATCTGGACCAGATGGTAGGCTCCATGGAGATCAAGTTTGGTAAAGATTCGGGCTGAATGTAATGTTTTGAGGATGCTACGGATCAAGGGCAACGGGTACCGGCCCTTCTGGGTAATGTTGTTCAGTTTACTGTAGTCAATACATGGACATAATGTTCCTTCCTTCTTCTTGACGAAAAACATTGAGAACCCCACAGGAGATTTAGAAGGCACAATGTATCCTTTCTTCATGCATTCAGCCAGGTAGCCCTGTAGTACTTGTCTTTCGGTCTGGGTCAAAGCATACACCTTCCCATGAGGAATCTCAGCACCAGGAACCAAGTCGATTGAGCAATCGAGAGATCAATGAGGTGGCAAGGTTATGTCTCCAGGCTCAGAAAACACGTGTTGATAGTCAGCATATGCCTACGGGACTTGAGATACAGAACAGAGGCCAGACGAATTGCTGCCGGATTCAAGGGAAGTAGAAGTGATAGAATCTTGAGACGTGCCAGGCAAACAGCAATGCCTAAAACAAAATGCGGAGGTGAATGCCAATGTACGAGTCTCCCAATTGATTGCAGGATTATGACGCAAAAGCCAGGGTAACCCCAGAACCACTTGATATGTGGGAGATTTGATCACATCAAGAGCAATCCATTCCTTGCGTTCCTCAATCTGAAGAAACAATCCCACTGTGTGCAAACGGATGGGACCCGAAGACAGATGTGTCCCATCGATGACCTCGACGGGCAAAGCATTGCTTCTGGAAAACTGTGGTATTCCCTTCGTTGCAGCAGACACTTCCTCAATGTAATTCCCAGAGCCCCGCAATCCAACAGGCCATGAACCTCCAGAGATCTGTTAAGCCATTTTAATTAGATCTTCAAAATCATTAAGATGGCCGGTTGCATCGGTTAGTGTACGGAACAAGAACTGTAAAGGACTGGAAGCGTAGTTGGACCTGTCGTTACCTTTCCTGTACACGACAGGCCCTCTAGTTTCCCACCTTCTTTGGGGGACGTAGGGGACAAGTGCCCAGATAATGGCCGGCAGCCCCACAGTGCAAACAAAACCATAGGTTTCTCCTGCGTTTCTTCTCTTCTTTTTACAAAAGGACCCCTTATGGCACCCAACTGCATGGGTTCAGGACCAGGATCCATATACCCAAACGTACCGGCTGGAACACTTGGAATTCTGGGGTTCGATCTCTCAAACCGACGTCTCTCACCTCTTCCTTCCGCCAATCTCTGGTCTATCAGGATTACCTGTCCAATGAGACGTTGAAGAGTTTCTGGCTCAGGAATGTGCAGCAATTCGTCCTTGTACTCTTCTCTCAGGCCACAGCGAAACAGTGTTTTCTGGGTTATTTCTTGCCATTGTGAATCGGTTGCTAGTTGACAGAAATGGCTAATGTAAGCGATTATATCAGTGTTTCCCTGTTTGATGTCCATCAGTTGACTCTGTGCTGCCGAGGCCAATTTGGGAGACTGAAAAACCTCTAGGAATGCCTTTCCAAAGACCACAAAATCATTTAGAATGGGGCTGTTGGTAGCAACCAGAGGTGAAGCCCAGACAAGAGCGTTTCCGGCAAGATTGTCCAAGATGTAACCGATCTTGGCTTTGTTGTTGTTGAAATAAGTGGATCTGAAGAGAAAATGTATCCTGCAATGGTTACAGAATTCTGCCACACTTCGAGGATCACCATCAAACTTGATCGGTGCAGTATGAGCCATAGTACTTTCTGCTCGTGGGGCGACCCCGGCCCCCTGCGTCACCAACTGTTGTAATGCCTGATTTTCCTGGTGCAACGCAGTCATCTAAAGGTCCCATAACTCATCTCGAAGATCTTGATCTTCCCCCATCTCAGAATCTGAAGGCAGGCATCTCAATCTGTTAAGGTAAGCGTCTTGAGGGTGCTGCGTACCTGGTTGTCTGGTTGAAGATCTTGGATTTGCTGCCAGACTGTCTACTGAAACACTGGTGAAGTGATGACGCTGAGAACCGGCCCGACTCCAACCCAGGAAAGACATCGGGTTGAAGGTGAACCAGCTCCCAATGCCACAATGCGCTTTCCCCTGATTTATGTGACGTCGGGACAGTGCAAGCACTGGCAGGGGAAGCGTTGCTGTTATACGTAGTCCAAAAGTAGTTGTTGTTGGATCTGGTAGGCAGTAAGACTGGAAATAGTAGTGGCCGTTGAACTGCAATCCACAAAACTAAAGAGAAATGTAGACAGGTGTAGCATAGGATCCATAGTCTCCCAGGCTGGGCAGAGGGTAGGCGAGGCAACGGACCAGACAGAGGCACTGAGGCAAGGAAGCCCAACTCTAAGACAAGAGACAAGTACTCAGGCAGGGGAAAGGGAACAACCCAGGGCAGCAGAGGTAGCAAAAGAGAGGGAAGGAACAGAAGGGAGCCTCTACCCCCAAGGGACTAGAAGAGAACAAGGGGAAACTAAGGATCAGGAGAGCAAGGCAAGGACCCACAAGTCAGGAGCCCTAAGAGGGAACAAGGAAAGGAACAGGACCAAGGCTGACAGGGATTACAGGAGCGAAGACACAATCAGGTAACCAAATGCGTTTAGGCGTGAGTAGTAGACTGCTTCTGCTCCTTTTATAGGACAACCAGCACCTGGGAGACTTGTAACGCAAGCCGTGTCATTCCCAGGTGCCAGTGTCCCCAGATTGAGGCTTGGAGAGCAAGCTCCAGCCACTCTGAGTGCCCAGTGAACCGCGCATGCGCTGAGGGCGGAACACGGTCACCCGTGCATGCGCAGGGGAGCACGATCACGAAACCCCTAAGCACCAGGGTACGCAGCACCCCAAGTGCGAAAGCGCGGGTAGACCCGCCAAGATGGAACAAGCCAGGAAGGGATGGAGTACCCCGGTCTCCGAGTAAGTGGCGTGACACACGCCCACTTTCACTGACAAAGACGCAGAGCAGGTCCTGAGTGACTATGGACTGCCAGCGCCCACGATGTGGGACTGTTGCAGGGGGTGACACCCATAAAAATAACACTCAAGCCAGGTGCAGTGCTGCCCCGAGTAAAACGATCTCTCCTGTCAAGAGAAGTGATGGAAGGCATATGAGACACCATCACTGCGCTGCTCGATCAGGGTTTTATTGCACCATCCACCTCCCCGCACAACACGGCCATATATCCGATAAAAAAGGCAAAAGGGGGGAATTGGAGAATGATCCAGGAGCTCTG
The DNA here is from genome assembly GCF_040938575.1 of Ambystoma mexicanum. Classification (NCBI taxonomy): domain Eukaryota; kingdom Metazoa; phylum Chordata; class Amphibia; order Caudata; family Ambystomatidae; genus Ambystoma; species Ambystoma mexicanum. The sequence goes on from NC_090925.1 coordinate 729,236,518, forward strand.
CCCCCTAGATGATATTGTACAGGCAGAATTTCCTTTAGTGCCTAACCCTGCGACCATCTTGTGCAGCATCCCCAAACACACCACACATTTCACCGTAGTGGATTTGAAACATTCCTTCTTTTCCATACCCCTGCATCCAGACTCACAGTATCTTACTGCGTTTACGCATAGCAGGTTATTGTGAATCCCCAGTATCTTTAACTGAATCTTACATGCTGACCTGGGAAATATTCAAGTGCCTAGTACCATCATTCAATATGTAGACGATCTGCTAGTGTGCAGCGACAGTGAACAACAGTGCAGAAATGACTTGATCACTCCCTTGTAGCTGTTAGCACATATGAGATACAAAGTTGACAAGGCTAAACTGCAGTATTGTCTCCAAAACACACTTTATTTGGGAGAACTGATATCTGTTTATGGGAAAAAGATTATACCAGAACGTGCTGCATCAGTGCGCAGTGCCCCACAGCCCAGGACAGTTAATGAAATGCATAAGTTCATGGGACTGTGTAATTATTGCAGGGCATGGATTCTAGATGATGCTACATACACTAGGCCTCTATTGCAAGGCATTAAAGAGGCACAAAAAATTAGCAAAACGATTGTGTGGACAGAGGAAATGCTTGCAAGTTTTAATGACCTGAAATAGGTTATTTGCACCGCACCAGTACTAACAACCCCTGATTACACCCAAGAATTCTATCTGTTTTCCCATTTGAGTGCGCAAATGCTGACCGCGGTACTCATGCAAAAAAACACTATGTGCGACAAACCATTGGCCTATTACCGTGATGGGCTAGATCTGGTGATGCAGAGCCAGTTCTCTTGCAAACAGGCACTTGCTGCTGCAGCATTTGCAATTAAGAAAATCTCCACAATTGTAATGCAGTGTTCAGTAACACTGTACATAGAGCATACAGTATTTGCCATCTTCAAGCGATCCAAATCCACTTTAGCCACGCAGCAGGGATCTGCATATGAGGTCATCTTGCCCAGTCCACACATACACATAGTGCGATGCAAAACTGTAAATCCTGTCACTGTGTAACATTTTAGGGGGAGGAGGAGGTAATTCCCAAAGCAAAGGACAGCCCGCTCTAGGGGGGGTTCCACTTCGTTGGCGGGTCATCAACTATTGACCAGGGGACAGACCTGAGACACACTGGTGCGGCAGTTGTCCATCTAGTGGATAGAGAATATGAAGTGATTGTACAAAAGAGACTGCCCATGCATTATTCGGCCCAAGCAGCAGAACTCGTAGCACTCGTTGAGGTGCTCCTAGCATCTCAGGGGCGTTGTGTGACTGTCTATTCTCACTCTACATACATCACCACCATGGTGCACTCTGGACTAGCATGGTGGAAGCGGAGGGAGTTTAGGAGGGCTGGCGGGTCCACAGTACAGCATGTCTCATTGCTAGACAAGCTAACAGATGCGCTCTCAGAGCCGTCCATGGCGGCGTTGGTAAAGTGCACCAACCATTGCAATGATACAGATGAGGTCTCACTCAGTAACGCCACCGTGGATGAGGCGGCCAAACAAGCAGCACATCTCACGGTGCATAATGTTTCAGACTATCCAGTGTTAGTACACAGTTGAGTGCAATTACCTGAATCGTACAACTCACTAACATTTGCACAACTCATAGAACTACAGGGACGGGCCCGCCAGGAAGAGAAGGACCTATGGGTGAAAAGAGGATGCAAACAGACCCCAACAGATTTGTTGTGGAGACAAGAAATAATAGACAAAGTGGTCATGCCGCATGAGTTGCTGCTGGTCTCTTTCGACCAACTGCACCATCCATTGCAAGTGTCAAAACATCATATTGCCACAGATTTACAGGAGGACTGGTTTATCTCCAATCTGCAAGAATTACTAACCAAAATTATGATTAAATACACTACTTGCCAATCTTACAGTACTGGACACACCTTGAAAGCAATCTGAGGTACCTTGCCCCACCCAACTGGGCCATTACGCAAATTGCACATCGATTACGCAGACATGGGGGAGAGGTGTAATGAGTATCGCTAATAATAGCTGAGTTACGCCTTAAGAATCAGGGGGGTAGGGGCTACATCTCACCAGAGGGGGTCTACGGAGGGAGCCTTTCAGCAAGCCAGGAATAGGCATCTGCCTCTAAGGGGAAACAACAAAAGCACTACAGAGTATGTGAATTCGAGTCGGAAGAGGCCCAAGGGCATCTTGTTAATATTGCGTTGATTCGTGCCTAAGAAGAGTGCATTCCAGTAGTCAATTTTGGAGAGTACTAGCACCTCCGTAGCCAGAGCGCTAGTGCTCTCCAAAATTGAATACTGCAACGCACTGTACTTAGGCACAAATCAACCCAATCTTAACAAGTTGCAAGTAATTCTAAATAATGTGCTCAGAGCAGCACTAAATGTCCCTGGATCCCATCATATCTCGGATATTGGAAAAAACACCCAATGGGTCTCTGTCCAACAAAGGATAGAGTACAAAACTTTATCACTCACTCACAGGTGTCTTGACAACTTGGCACCAAGATACCTGGCCGACAACTTCACTGGAAACACCACAACACGTCCCACTAGATCTGCACAAACCCACTGCCTGACAGTGCCAAGGTTCAAGCTGCAGAAAGCTGGAGGTAGCAGCTTCCTGATACTGGCCCCCAAGCTGTGGAACAAACTACCTTCCACTCTAAGAACACAACCTTCCTACCACCAATCCAGAAAAAATGTAAAAACTTGGCTTCTGTTGAAAGAAGCACAGATTCCCTATACACTCCAAGGCCTATTATCACTGAGACCGCTGCACACACATCCTATGTACATCATGTAATTGTAAATAATTTGTATTACATACCTGCTTCTGTAACTATATGCATGTGTAAATAATTTGTGGGTACTTAGTTACAGGCACATGTAAATTCAAATAACCTGTTTGTTTCCTACTGTAAGCTATCATATTGTATTTGTAAGCAATGTGCCCGGATGCCCCAGGGCTTGGTGTGCTGTATAAATAATAAAATAAAATAAATAAATAAAATAAATAAAAATCTGCAAGAAATGATTTACAGTCAAGGTGGTTTGTCGTCCGAGGAGAGAAACATTGCCTTAACATGTAACTCCAAGGCTCTGCGCCATGCTGTGGTTTCTGCTGCGCTCCATTTTAGGAAGTCTTTGTACCATATACAATATTGCAGCCCCTTTCTCTTTTTCCAGGACATTGCAATGAGTCGCTTAGCCAGGTCCATAAACTTAAAAACATTGGCAAAACTTTTCCGGTCTAGGGTATGCACTCAGAAGCTATTCCAAAGGTTCCCATTTGAAACGTGTTATCCCCACCTTGACACGAAGGGCCTCATTCCGAGTATGGAGGTAATCATGGCGTTATTAGCGCCATGACTACCTCCAATACCGGTACTGAGTACGCCCTGGTTCAATGGGGACTTACCGGTCTATTACGACCTTTGCGGGACCGGTAAGTCCCCAGTGAAAAAGCCATTCCCCATTCCCATTTGAGCCCCCATAGGACTCAATGGGAAGGGGGAAGGCGCTAATAACGGTACCGCAAATTGAGGTACCGTTATTAGCTCTAAAGACCTTTAACGGGTCCCGTCCTTACCAGGCGTTAAGGAAGGGACCCGCTAAGGGAACTCGGAATAGGGCGCACAGGGATTACCGGCACCGGTGTCCTTACCGGTGCCCGGTATCCCTTTGCGCCCAACTCGTAATGAGGGCCAAACTGTTTTAATCTGATACCAGAAGGATTGCACACACACACAATGCCAGAACAAATGTATAGGTCCACCCCTAGCATTCCAAATCATGGGCAATCAGAGGACTTTGAAGGGTCAAAAGCAGCTATACGGTGGGGGGGGGGTCATGTAGGTTCTGTGTAATAGGTGGAACTGTGCATTACGATACACCTTTTTGGGAAAGATCAGTGCAGCATTCCATTGAGTATCACCTATTTCCTGGTTCAGGTCTCTTTCCCATTTCATTTTTAGACCCTCACTCCGGCCAAAGATTGCATGCAACCATACAGCCTCGACACAGATTGCCAGCCAACTTCTAGTTCATACATCAATTGTAATAGTGCACATGGTTCAGGTTCACCCGGTCAAAGTGGCCATTTATTTTCCGGTATCCTCGTCAGCCTCCGATATCATAAAAACTGAACTTTAGGTGGCCCCTCACATTGTGACAGATCAGCAAGCTCTCTATATACCCCATCCCTATACAGGTGTCCCCATGTTCCGAGGCCATACTCTTCCCATGTCCTGGTCACAGCTACCTCCTCCTGCCCAAGGCATGCATCTGTCCCCATAGTGACCAGTGGTGAGTACGGATCTCTGATTTTCAGCACTTTCATCGTCCTCGCTCACACTCGCCTCCCCAGCATTATACGTAACATCTGGTTGCTCACAAGCCCTTTCAGTACTATTTGTTTAATCAGTTCTTGCAACAGGTCTGATTCAGTTGTAGTTTTGTCAAACAGCCAGCACACCACATATTGTAACTGTGCAGCTAAGACGTACAGCTCAAAGCGTAGCATCTGTGCACCCCCATCCTCATGTGGCATGCATAGTGTTTTCAGGGCTATTTTTTGGCTACCTTGGCCCCACAGAAAATCATGCAACAAGGTGTCCAACCGCTATATAATGGTGCACATTGGCAAATGGGTAGAGCAGTCATGGCAGTACTATCATTGTAATCGGTGCAATTCTACCCATTAGAGAAAGTGGCAGCTTCCCCCAGAACTTCATGGACCGTTTCACCCCCTCCACAGCCCTAACCGTGTTGTCCACATGCATGTCCTCCGAGGAGTGCCATATGTGTATCCCCAGATATCTAAAAGACCCAGTCTCCCACCGTAACTCTAGGTCATGTAGGTCCTGTGGGTCAAGGTAGCGTAACCCAGCCAATGGGAACAGGCATGATTTTCCCCTATCGAAAGATTTCTCCATCAGTTTAGCGAAGTTGCCCAACACCTCCACTAGGATGGGCAGATTGTGGTCAGGCTCGCATATGTATAAGAGACCGTCATCCGCATACAGTGAAACAAGGTGAGTGAACCCCCCACAACCACGCCCGCTTCCAAGAATTCCTGTCTCATGTACACCGTCAAGGGTTCCAGGGCAGGTATATAGAGCATAGGTGACAATGGGCATCACTGTCAGGTGCCTCTCTGTACCTCCCAGGCCTCTGACACCCACTTCCCAGTCCAAACTCTGGCCTCCGGTAGTGTATATTGTAATCTGACCCATTTAATAAAACCCTTGCCTATGCCGAAACCTTGCATTGCAGCTAGTATCCACTCCCAAAAGATGGAGTCAAATGCCTTAGTGGCATCCAGTGACGCCACTACAAGTGGGGCTTCACTTAGATTAGTCTGATCAATGATATGTTGTATCTGTCGTATGTTCATGGAAGTATTTCTTCCTGGGACAAAACCTGTCTGATCTCGGTGAACTAGAGAGGCTATTGCCTTCTTAAGCCTGCCTGCGAGTAAAGTGCTCAATATCTTGATGTCCTGGTTCAGCATTGCCAGGGCATGGTAAGAGTCACACAACTCCTCAGGCTTCCCTGGTTTAGGTATGGGAACTATTATTGCTTCCATCATGCCAGTGGGAATCCTACCTCTATTATCGTAAGCCTCTTCATACACCTTCAGCCGTACAGAGGTGGTAGTGGAAGTGAACGTTCTGTAAAACTCTGCCAGGAGCCCATCTGAGCCTGGTGTTTCCCAGCAGTGAGATACATAATCACTGCCCCTATTTCTTCCTCCATCGGCAGTAACTCAAGAGAAGTGGCCTGCTCAGCCGAGAGCCACTGGAGCTTAATCTGGAATAGGGCCTCCTTCACCTCCCCAGGATCTACTGTTTGGTCATTTTAGTATAGTTGGTTGTAGAACGTGCTGAAGGCACCATTTATCTCTGCCTGCGACGTCCAGAGTTCCCCACATTTATTCCGTATCTGTGTTATATCTAGTGTCTTGGGCCCTGCCGCCTCTCCTTCATTTATTCTATTTTCGAGCTGTCCCAGCTTCTTACTCAAGATGTTCCTTATCCCACTCGCTCCTGCCGTAGCCTCCGCTCTCTTGACTACCTTAAGTGCATCCCATAAGGAGCTCCAACTGTCCACACTACCAGTATTAGTTTCCAGAAAGTTAGTTAGGAATTCACCCAATTGGTTCCTGAAGGGCTCGTCAACGAGCGACTCAGTCGACAGGTGCCACAGGGAGATCGGGGGACACGGGCCCCTTCAGTTACAGTTTATCAGCAATGGGGAGTGATCAGAAATAGTACATCCCATATACTCAGCGCCTGAGAATTCACCAGGTTCTCAGTCCCCACTAACAAGTAATAAATGCAGGGATTCCAAGATGGCCGCCCGCAGGTGAAGACGCACGTCTCCGAGCTCCGCGCCTGCAGGATTCAAAAGGTGTATAAAGCAGAAAGCAAGAGCTAAAAACAAAAGGCACAGAAAGCGCACGGGATAAAGGCGCTAATAACGTCTGACTGCGGACCGGGGGAGGCTCCCTCAGCGCGGAGGAGAAGGAGCCCCGACGGACAGCGGTGCCCCAACGGTCCGAGTCAGACAGGATCCTCGAGGAGAGAGGCCTGGAGGGGGATGGGCGAGTGAAGTGCCCCGCTGTCAGAGCCCCCGGGAGAAGTGAGAGAGAGCGCGAATAGCCGCCCCCGCCAAGTGTTCTGGTGGCGGTTATTGCCGGGGGGGGCGGTGCGACATCCTGTGTGGGAGAGACGGTGGAGGCCCCACCGAGGGAGAGAGCCACGGCCCGTACCGCCTGAGAGTGATCTGAGGCCCCTCCCCCACCTCCGGCCCCTGGAGAAGAAAGCACAAGAAGGCCGTCCGCCAGCATCGGTGGGTGGATCGGGAGCAGAGAAGCAGCTCCCCGTTGGAACGGCCCAGGCGCGGCCGTGTGGAGGTGGGAGAAGGGGCTGGAAACAAGCGGTGAGCCCCGCGGTGCTGCCCGGACCTTGGAGGGAGTCGGTCCGGGCGGCAGGATCAGACACAGAGGGAACCGGCATAGGTGGCTGGTTCGGGAGCAGAGAAGCAGCTCCTAGTTGGAGCGGCCCAGGCGCAGCCGTGTGGAGGTGCGAGAAGGGGCTGGAAACAAGCGGTGAGCCCCGCGGTGCTACCCGGACCTTGGAGGGAGACGGCCCGGGCGGCAGGATCAGACGGGAGGGAACAGCAGCAGCAGCGAAAGGAGAGCCCTCGGTGGGGGCGAGGTGACAACGGCAGCTGGGGAAGGACCGAAGGGACCGAAGGGACATTACATTACACAGCCTGATCCCACCATTAAACAGTGCAACACAGGCTACGTGGCCGGGTTACCAGAAGCGGTTCCTGGGCCGTAGTAGATACTGGAGAAACTTAGCGCATTGCCCAACGGGGAAAGGTGAACACCATCTGACAGCAGATGCACCCCATCGGCGGCACGTCAAGCCCTGCCGCAATACAAGAAAGGGAACAGAGGGCCTAGAGAGGGCTTAATAAACCCTGGCCCAAGCATAGCAAATGGGATCGGCATCAGTGGCAGCCGCCAGAGCAAGGTAGGAGGCTTGCATCCCTTAACTAACACACAACCAGGGAGGAAGGCCCAACATCAGGCACAGGTCCGGAACAGGCCCGACGGAGGCGAGGAGGAGCGGTGCAGAGGCCTAACAGACACTCCTTCGGGGCCGGCTGGACTCCGGGAAATTAAAGGGGACTTAAAGGACAATCCCCCTCGGGGGATAACGCAGCAACCCCAAATAATACACAATCCCAGTAGCCGGGACGCACGGCCAGCCAAGACCCGCCTCAGCAGCAACGCATTGGCGGAGGGCACAAAAGAGTAGAGATATCTTTGATTAGCCTAAATGCCTGGCGCCAGGACGAAAAGTGCACCCCCAAAGGCGAAAAGGTCCCCCAAAATCCAGGATAACCATCTGGTCAAGTGCTGGAGTCATCAACAACCACAGGACCTAAACACACCGTCACAGCCACAACGCCCTGCAGAGAAATGTCGGATACATTCCCTAGCGCCACAGACCCGAATAAGGAGGACCTGGTGACCTGCTTGAAGGGAATGGAGTTAAGTATGACGAATGCATTCCAGACTCAAATAGGGCAATTACGGGACGACCTTAGAACTTCACTACAGGAAGTCCATAAGGAGATCAACAAGCTGGGAGAGAGAGTGGACACTACGGAGAATGGCCTCTCCAACCTATCAGAAGAAGCTAAACAAGCCAGCCAGTTGCTGGACCAGATAGCGGTAGCTACGAACAACCTCGAGCTGCAAGTGGAGGATCTGGAAAACAGATTACGCCGATCCAACATTCGAGTTAAGGGCCTACCAGAATCGGTTCCAGACGGAGATCTGCGGGACACATTACAGCAGGCCTTCGGTAGCCTGCTACTAGACATTAAGCCGGAATCAATAGAGTTTGATAGGATCCACCGAGTTGAGCCCCGCAGAATGGAACCAGGAGCTCGCCCCAGAGACGTGCTGGTGGCACTAACATCCTATGTCATAAAAGAAACTATCCTGAAATAAGCCAGAGCCACCAGAGATCTGACAATCAATGGGAGTTCAATTCAGCTGTTCCAGGATCTGGCACTGTCTACCGTACATAAGCGGCGCCTGATGCGCCCAGTGACGAGAATTCTGCGGGATAAACAAATCCCCTATGGATGGTCGCACCCGTTTGGCCTTACATTCAGTTGGGAGGGTAGACAGAAGAAAATCAGCACCTGTGATGAAGGCCTCGAGTTGCTGGGAGTGGAAGAGAACCAAAACAGAGAGGAGGGTGGCCGGATTCAAAACAAACAGCAGACTGGGGCCAACGCATGGGAATGGTCTAGACCTCGCAGGAGCAGACCAAGGAGAGAACCGCACCTTAGAGGCCCAACTAACAACTCGCCATGTCAGGAAGCTTAAGGTTAATAACCCGGGAAGCCCCGGGGTCTGCGACCTAAGATCCCTACAGCAACAACCTAAAATAAAAGCACACGTATTTACAGGCCTGCAGGGGCGGAGCGGGGAGATATCGAACCTTGGAATCCAAACCGAGACAGGGATCTCGGAGGGGAGGAGTTCGGGGGAGTAGAGAAACAAAACACAGTATAAATAGCGACAGTATGAAACAGAATAGAATAAAAATGCAAAGAGCAGGGACGGGCGTCATTGAAGTGAATTGGGAGCGGGTCACAGAGAGAGGGGACCCCCCATAGAGGAAGGATGGCAGAATCTAATGTAGCTTCCCTGAACGGACAGGGGTTAAACTCTCCGACAAAGAGGAGAGCCATACTGGAAAGGTTGAGGGCTATGAGGGCGTCTATTGGGATCCTGCAGGAGAGCCACCTCCTCCCGAAAGATGAGAGGAGGATGTCCCACCGAGCTTTCCCACAGCAGTTTTACGCCTCCAGCGGGGGAAAAGAAGAGGGGAGTGGCTATCCTGATAGGACGGTACTTAGAGTTCAAAATGCTACAACTCCGAAAGGATAGCGGGGGAAGGTATCTTCGGGTCAAGGGGAGAATAAAGGGCTGTTTGTATACAATCCTAGCTGTTTATGCCCCCAATGAACGGCAGGACCAATTCCTCTTGAACTTACTAAACCAGTTGGGCAGCTGGTGTGAAGGCCAGCTGATAATAGGTGGGGACTTTAACTGTGTCATGGACCTGGCGCTAGATAAAACCCTCCCGCCCACAGCGGCGGACCAAAAGAATAGGCAGACACTGGGACGTCTCTTGAGAGAGCTAGGGGTCACAGAGACGTGGCGATACTTTCATGAGGAAACCAGGGAGTACACCCACTATTCAGCGGTTCAGTTGGGTTATTCCAGGATTGATATGATCCTAGTATCGGCTACGCTAATCCCCCAAATAACGTCAGTAGAAATAGGGGTGGAATACTGTTCGGATCATGCTCCTGTCATGGTGGGGGTGGACTGGGGAGAGAGAGCGCAGAAACAGAAGCCACCTTGGAAACTAAACGAACTCCTCCTGAAGGATATAGCGCTACGGGCCCATATAGAAAGCACCATCAATAATTACTTTAAAGAAAATGACAATGGGGAAGTGAGCTGGGGGGGAATATGGGATGCGGGGAAGGCAATGATTAGAGGGGAGTTCATACCTCAGGCGGCAACGTACTATAGGAACAGGTCCCTCATAACACAACAACTAGAGAGAGAGGTGAAGAATGCTGAAGTTCAAACCAAGGCCCGGCAAACAAGGAAGTCCCTACGCAAACTCAGGAAAATCCGAGCCCAACTCGAGAACCACATGGCAGAGCGCGTGGCCCAAACACTATTAAATGCGAAACAGTCCTATTATACACATGGAGGCAAGGTAAACAGATTCTTGGCTGCTAACTTGAGGAAAAGGAAGGCCCGAAACTACATTACGCAACTGTACGATAAGCACAGCACCCCCCACACAGCAGAAGCCAAAAAGATGGAAATAATATTGAAATTCCATGGAGACCTCCTGTGTAGAGAGAACCTTGACAGGGCGAAACAATTCTCCTACATTCCCTCAACCATCCGGCCAAGAATCACGGAGCAAGAAAGGAGCGACCTGGGAAGCCCGATCACAACAAAGGAGATCAGTGATGCAATTACAGCACTTCCGACGAGGAAAGCTCCAGGCCCAGACGGCTTCAGCAATGGCTTCTACAAAACATTTCGCTCGCAACTTCTGGCCCCATTGACCAAGCTCTACAACACGATCAGGAAAGAGGGTCGAGTGACGCCAGACATGGGGCGATCCACAACCATACTGCTATTAAAGCCAGGGAGAGACCCCTGTGAGTGCACCAGCTATCAGCCAATCGCATTGCTAAATACCGATGCGAAAATATACACCAAGATCTTGGCAACAAGACTGATGAGGATCCTTCCGAAAATGATCCACGAAGATCAGGCAGGTTTCATCACAGGCAGACTCACACAGGACAATGTAAGAAGGGCAATAGATGTAATAGATATAGGGAGAAGAACGCAACAAGCAATTGCGGTGGCCGCCCTGGATGCAAAACGTGCATTCGACAGTATGGATTGGAGCTACCTGGAAATGGTGATGGAGGCCTCCGGATGTGGACCAAAATTCATAAATATGGTGCTAGCTAACTACCAAATTCCGGCAACTAGCTTCATGATCAACGGACAAAGCACAAAATACATCAAAATTTGCAGAGCCACGCGACAAGGGTGTCCACTATCCCCGTTGATATTTGCGATGGCAATGGAGCCATTTGCCACGTGGGTTAGGCAGGATGCCGAAATCAGGGGCCTGAAATTTGGTCAGACAACTCACAAAATTGCGCTATACGCCGATGACATTATGCTTTTTATGAAAGATCCAGAAGTAAAGATGCCCCGAGCAATGTCACAACTACAGGAATTTCGGGAGGTTTCTGGATTCGCCATTAATCTTTTGAAATCCAAAGCAATGAACATTACAGAGAACAGAGAGGTGATCAAGCACCTAGAGAAGGCCTTCCCGGTGCCGTGGGTGAAAGACTCACTGGAGTATCTGGGGATTCGCCTAACGAGCGACCCGCATAAACTATACAAAACGAACATACCCTGCCTATGGAAACAGATGCAGGATGATATGCTCAGGTGGGAAAACCAGGAACTGTTGTGGTTCGCCCGAATCACGGCAGTAAAAATGACTATCCTCCCCCGTCTTCTCTACGTGGTGGGAGCCATCCCAATGACCATTCCTCAGGCCAAAATCAAAGAACTGCAAAACGCGATATCCAAATTCATATGGCAGGGGAAGAAACCTAGGGTCCAGAAACACATCATGCCGCGCCCACCGCTGCTCGGAGACCTAGGAGTGCCGGATGTGAAAGGCTACATATTGGCAGCTCAGCTAGCCCCAATGTTACGGTGTGCTAACCCCGAAAATCATAAAGGCTGGTGTCAAAAGGAGCAAGCGGCCACAGCAACACCTCTAAAAGCCCTAATATTCCTTAAAACAAGGGACAGAGAGAAAGGGGCCTTCTCCTGGAAGCGACGAGGTGGTCCCTGCTTAATTGGGACACTGCCCGGAAAAGGAAGGGAATCCCGCGAGGGCTAGGTCCTAACTCTCCATTAATGCACAACCCGGATTTCTCACCGGGCCTCCAGAAGAGGTTCTGGGACGGGTGAACAGGAACAGAAGAATTGACTCTACACGTTTTATACATTAACAGCACCCCAGTGTGCTTCACGGAATGCCAGCAGAAATTTGGCCTAGATGAAAATGAGCGATTCAGATACACACAAGTCAGACATTGGATAACTCACCCAACAGTGAAACAGGTGGGCACAAGGACACCAACAGGCCTAGAACTGACCTTACGGGAAGGGCAGACAACAAAAGGAGTGACTAGACTTTACAGACTACTCTCTAAGGCCCAAGCGGAGGAGGTGCTCACGTACCAGATGCGTTGGGACAAAGACTTAGAGCTGCCCTTAACAGAGCAAGAATGGGGCCAAATCTGGGCACGAGCACACGGCACCTCCAGATGCACCACTATCAAGGAATTGGCATATGAAGTATGCCTTAGATGGTACCTGACCCCCCACCGCATCCACAAAATCAACAGGTCCTATTCACCCAACTGTTGGAGGAAATGCGGTGCGAAAGGCGACCTGTACCACATGTGGTGGACGTGCCCCAAAGCAAATGTGTTTTGGAAAGAAATATTGGGCCATATTAAAGACATTACAGGGGTGGAGTTGCCGATGTCCCCCAAAACAATTCTGCTGGGAGTGCCTATAGAGGGAATATACGCAATGACAGGGCCCAGAGCCACTTTGATAACCCATCTGCTATCAGCGGCGAGAATGTCCCTAGCACAGAATTGGAAGGACGAGTCAGGCCCACAGAATGCATGGTGGTGGGTTAAGATCTGGAATGTAATGGTTATGGAGAAGATATGCGCCCTCAATGCCGGAAAATACACAAGTTTCCTAACAATATGGTCGCCCTTCCATGACCTAGTGAAGGACAGAGAAGCCCATTACTTCAAGCCACGCCTACTCAGGAACATACACGTTATTTGACTCTTTACTGTGTTACACTCAAGACTCATATACTCACCGGGAAAACCTCCCGGTGAGTTCTCTACAACCCTCAAGTTGGTGTTCAAATGTTACAGGTTTAAGAGGGTATAAAGGGGAGTGGGGGGAGGGAGGAGAAGAGGGGAGAAAATGGAAAACACTCGGAGGCTAATAGACAACTGTCACCCCGAAGAGTATACAACAGGTGGCGTGCATTAGTCTATCCGACTATAAAGACTCAACAAGGGGTAATGTATTTGTTTCGCTCTTTTGATGTCGTATGCCTTATTCTACCAGACTATAAAGACTCAACAAGGGGTAATGTATTTGTTTTGCTGTTTTGATGACATATGCCTTCGATTAATAAATAAAGTTGTTTAAAAAAAACAAGTAATCAATGCATGTGTGAAATCGGTGCGGTAGCAAGTAAAATGAATTCCCTCTACCCCCTTTATTCTGTTCCCTCCAGATATCTGTCAGTGCCAAATCCATCACTATCCCGTTAAGTGTCTCAGTTGCCAAAAGTGATCTAGGTTGAGATGCGTCAGATCTGCCAAGGGTTGGGTTCATTATGCAATTAAATTTCCCTCCCCATAAAAAGAGGGTCCCCTGCAGGTTATGCAGGAATCTGAGGGAAGCTGGTATAGCATGATTAGGACAATATGAGTTCACTATACAAACTTCCAGTTGGCCTTATGGCCTTTTTGCCCATGCACAAAAACAACTTCACTGGAAACACCACAACACGTCCCACTAGATCTGCACAAACCCACTGCCTGACAGTGCCAAGGTTCAAGCTGCAGAAAGCTGGAGGTAGCAGCTTCCTGATACTGGCCCCCAAGCTGTGGAACAAACTACCTTCCACTCTAAGAACACAACCTTCCTACCACCAATCCAGAAAAAATGTAAAAACTTGGCTTCTGTTGAAAGAAGCACAGATTCCCTATACACTCCAAGGCCTATTATCACTGAGACCGCTGCACACACATCCTATGTACATCATGTAATTGTAAATAATTTGTATTACATACCTGCTTCTGTAACTATATGCATGTGTAAATAATTTGTGGGTACTTAGTTACAGGCACATGTAAATTCAAATAACCTGTTTGTTTCCTACTGTAAGCTATCATATTGTATTTGTAAGCAATGTGCCCAGATGCCCCAGGGCTTGGTGTGCTGTATAAATAATAAAATAAAATAAATAAATAAAATAAATAAAAATCTGCAAGAAATGATTTACAGTCAAGGTGGTTTGTCGTCCGAGGAGAGAAACATTGCCTTAACATGTAACTCCAAGGCTCTGCGCCATGCTGTGGTTTCTGCTGCGCTCCATTTTAGGAAGTCTTTGTACCATATACAATATTGCAGCCCCTTTCTCTTTTTCCAGGACATTGCAATGAGTCGCTTAGCCAGGTCCATAAACTTAAAAACATTGGCAAAACTTTTCCGGTCTAGGGTATGCACTCAGCAGGTATTCCAGAGGTTCCCATTTGAAACGTGTTATCCCCACCTTGACACGAAGGGCCTCATTCCGAGTATGGAGGTAATCATGGCGTTATTAGCGCCATGACTACCTCCAATACCGGTACTGAGTACGCCCTGGTTCAATGGGGACTTACCGGTCTATTACGACCTTTGCGGGACCGGTAAGTCCCCAGTGAAAAAGCCATTCCCCATTCCCATTTGAGCCCCCATAGGACTCAATGGGAAGGGGGAAGGCGCTAATAACGGTACCGCAAATTGAGGTACCGTTATTAGCTCTAAAGACCTTTAACGGGTCCCGTCCTTACCAGGCGTTAAGGAAGGGACCCGCTAAGGGAACTCGGAATAGGGCGCACAGGGATTACCGGCACCGGTGTCCTTACCGGTGCCCGGTATCCCTTTGCGCCCAACTCGTAATGAGGGCCAAACTGTTTTAATCTGATACCAGAAGGATTGCACACACACACAATGCCAGAACAAATGTATAGGTCCACCCCTAGCATTCCAAATCATGGGCAATCAGAGGACTTTGAAGGGTCAAAAGCAGCTATACGGTGGGGGGGGGGGTCATGTAGGTTCTGTGTAATAGGTGGAACTGTGCATTACGATACACCTTTTTGGGAAAGATCAGTGCAGCATTCCATTGAGTATCACCTATTTCCTGGTTCAGGTCTCTTTCCCATTTCATTTTTAGACCCTCACTCCGGCCAAAGATTGCATGCAACCATACAGCCTCGACACAGATTGCCAGCCAACTTCTAGTTCATACATCAATTGTAATAGTGCACATGGTTCAGGTTCACCCGGTCAAAGTGGCCATTTATTTTCCGGTATCCTCGTCAGCCTCCGATATCATAAAAACTGAACTTTAGGTGGCCCCTCACATTGTGACAGATCAGCAAGCTCTCTATATACCCCATCCCTATACAGGTGTCCCCATGTTCCGAGGCCATACTCTTCCCATGTCCTGGTCACAGCTACCTCCTCCTGCCCAAGGCATGCATCTGTCCCCATAGTGACCAGTGGTGAGTACGGATCTCTGATTTTCAGCACTTTCATCGTCCTCGCTCACACTCGCCTCCCCAGCATTATACGTAACATCTGGTTGCTCACAAGCCCTTTCAGTACTATTTGTTTAATCAGTTCTTGCAACAGGTCTGATTCAGTTGTAGTTTTGTCAAACAGCCAGCACACCACATATTGTAACTGTGCAGCTAAGACGTACAGCTCAAAGCGTAGCATCTGTGCACCCCCATCCTCATGTGGCATGCATAGTGTTTTCAGGGCTATTTTTTGGCTACCTTGGCCCCACAGAAAATCATGCAACAAGGTGTCCAACCGCTATATAATGGTGCACATTGGCAAATGGGTAGAGCAGTCATGGCAGTACTATCATTGTAATCGGTGCAATTCTACCCATTAGAGAAAGTGGCAGCTTCCCCCAGAACTTCATGGACCGTTTCACCCCCTCCACAGCCCTAACCGTGTTGTCCACATGCATGTCCTCCGAGGAGTGCCATATGTGTATCCCCAGATATCTAAAAGACCCAGTCTCCCACCGTAACTCTAGGTCATGTAGGTCCTGTGGGTCAAGGTAGCGTAACCCAGCCAATGGGAACAGGCATGATTTTCCCCTATCGAAAGATTTCTCCATCAGTTTAGCGAAGTTGCCCAACACCTCCACTAGGATGGGCAGATTGTGGTCAGGCTCGCATATGTATAAGAGACCGTCATCCGCATACAGTGAAACAAGGTGAGTGAACCCCCCACAACCACGCCCGCTTCCAAGAATTCCTGTCTCATGTACACCGTCAAGGGTTCCAGGGCAGGTATATAGAGCATAGGTGACAATGGGCATCACTGTCAGGTGCCTCTCTGTACCTCCCAGGCCTCTGACACCCACTTCCCAGTCCAAACTCTGGCCTCCGGTAGTGTATATTGTAATCTGACCCATTTAATAAAACCCTTGCCTATGCCGAAACCTTGCATTGCAGCTAGTATCCACTCCCAAAAGATGGAGTCAAATGCCTTAGTGGCATCCAGTGACGCCACTACAAGTGGGGCTTCACTTAGATTAGTCTGATCAATGATATGTTGTATCTGTCGTATGTTCATGGAAGTATTTCTTCCTGGGACAAAACCTGTCTGATCTCGGTGAACTAGAGAGGCTATTGCCTTCTTAAGCCTGCCTGCGAGTAAAGTGCTCAATATCTTGATGTCCTGGTTCAGCATTGCCAGGGCATGGTAAGAGTCACACAACTCCTCAGGCTTCCCTGGTTTAGGTATGGGAACTATTATTGCTTCCATCATGCCAGTGGGAATCCTACCTCTATTATCGTAAGCCTCTTCATACACCTTCAGCCGTACAGAGGTGGTAGTGGAAGTGAACGTTCTGTAAAACTCTGCCAGGAGCCCATCTGAGCCTGGTGTTTCCCAGCAGTGAGATACATAATCACTGCCCCTATTTCTTCCTCCATCGGCAGTAACTCAAGAGAAGTGGCCTGCTCAGCCGAGAGCCACTGGAGCTTAATCTGGAATAGGGCCTCCTTCACCTCCCCAGGATCTACTGTTTGGTCATTTTAGTATAGTTGGTTGTAGAACGTGCTGAAGGCACCATTTATCTCTGCCTGCGACGTCCAGAGTTCCCCACATTTATTCCGTATCTGTGTTATATCTAGTGTCTTGGGCCCTGCCGCCTCTCCTTCATTTATTCTATTTTCGAGCTGTCCCAGCTTCTTACTCAAGATGTTCCTTATCCCACTCGCTCCTGCCGTAGCCTCCGCTCTCTTGACTACCTTAAGTGCATCCCATAAGGAGCTCCAACTGTCCACACTACCAGTATTAGTTTCCAGAAAGTTAGTTAGGAATTCACCCAATTGGTTCCTGAAGGGCTCGTCAACGAGCGACTCAGTCGACAGGTGCCACAGGGAGATCGGGGGACACGGGCCCCTTCAGTTACAGTTTATCAGCAATGGGGAGTGATCAGAAATAGTACATCCCATATACTCAGCGCCTGAGAATTCACCAGGTTCTCAGTCCCCACTAACAAGTAATAAATGCAGGGATTCCAAGATGGCCGCCCGCAGGTGAAGACGCACGTCTCCGAGCTCCGCGCCTGCAGGATTCAAAAGGTGTATAAAGCAGAAAGCAAGAGCTAAAAACAAAAGGCACAGAAAGCGCACGGGATAAAGGCGCTAATAACGTCTGACTGCGGACCGGGGGAGGCTCCCTCAGCGCGGAGGAGAAGGAGCCCCGACGGACAGCGGTGCCCCAACGGTCCGAGTCAGACAGGATCCTCGAGGAGAGAGGCCTGGAGGGGGATGGGCGAGTGAAGTGCCCCGCTGTCAGAGCCCCCGGGAGAAGTGAGAGAGAGCGCGAATAGCCCCCCCCGCCAAGTGTTCTGGTGGCGGTTATTGCCGGGGGGGGCGGTGCGACATCCTGTGTGGGAGAGACGGTGGAGGCCCCACCGAGGGAGAGAGCCACGGCCCGTACCGCCTGAGAGTGATCTGAGGCCCCTCCCCCACCTCCGGCCCCTGGAGAAGAAAGCACAAGAAGGCCGTCCGCCAGCATCGGTGGGTGGATCGGGAGCAGAGAAGCAGCTCCCCGTTGGAACGGCCCAGGCGCGGCCGTGTGGAGGTGGGAGAAGGGGCTGGAAACAAGCGGTGAGCCCCGCGGTGCTGCCCGGACCTTGGAGGGAGTCGGTCCGGGCGGCAGGATCAGACACAGAGGGAACCGGCATAGGTGGCTGGTTCGGGAGCAGAGAAGCAGCTCCTAGTTGGAGCGGCCCAGGCGCAGCCGTGTGGAGGTGCGAGAAGGGGCTGGAAACAAGCGGTGAGCCCCGCGGTGCTACCCGGACCTTGGAGGGAGACGGCCCGGGCGGCAGGATCAGACGGGAGGGAACAGCAGCAGCAGCGAAAGGAGAGCCCTCGGTGGGGGCGAGGTGACAACGGCAGCTGGGGAAGGACCGAAGGGACCGAAGGGACATTACATTACACAGCCTGATCCCACCATTAAACAGTGCAACACAGGCTACGTGGCCGGGTTACCAGAAGCGGTTCCTGGGCCGTAGTAGATACTGGAGAAACTTAGCGCATTGCCCAACGGGGAAAGGTGAACACCATCTGACAGCAGATGCACCCCATCGGCGGCACGTCAAGCCCTGCCGCAATACAAGAAAGGGAACAGAGGGCCTAGAGAGGGCTTAATAAACCCTGGCCCAAGCATAGCAAATGGGATCGGCATCAGTGGCAGCCGCCAGAGCAAGGTAGGAGGCTTGCATCCCTTAACTAACACACAACCAGGGAGGAAGGCCCAACATCAGGCACAGGTCCGGAACAGGCCCGACGGAGGCGAGGAGGAGCGGTGCAGAGGCCTAACAGACACTCCTTCGGGGCCGGCTGGACTCCGGGAAATTAAAGGGGACTTAAAGGACAATCCCCCTCGGGGGATAACGCAGCAACCCCAAATAATACACAATCCCAGTAGCCGGGACGCACGGCCAGCCAAGACCCGCCTCAGCAGCAACGCATTGGCGGAGGGCACAAAAGAGTAGAGATATCTTTGATTAGCCTAAATGCCTGGCGCCAGGACGAAAAGTGCACCCCCAAAGGCGAAAAGGTCCCCCAAAATCCAGGATAACCATCTGGTCAAGTGCTGGAGTCATCAACAACCACAGGACCTAAACACACCGTCACAGCCACAACGCCCTGCAGAGAAATGTCGGATACATTCCCTAGCGCCACAGACCCGAATAAGGAGGACCTGGTGACCTGCTTGAAGGGAATGGAGTTAAGTATGACGAATGCATTCCAGACTCAAATAGGGCAATTACGGGACGACCTTAGAACTTCACTACAGGAAGTCCATAAGGAGATCAACAAGCTGGGAGAGAGAGTGGACACTACGGAGAATGGCCTCTCCAACCTATCAGAAGAAGCTAAACAAGCCAGCCAGTTGCTGGACCAGATAGCGGTAGCTACGAACAACCTCGAGCTGCAAGTGGAGGATCTGGAAAACAGATTACGCCGATCCAACATTCGAGTTAAGGGCCTACCAGAATCGGTTCCAGACGGAGATCTGCGGGACACATTACAGCAGGCCTTCGGTAGCCTGCTACTAGACATTAAGCCGGAATCAATAGAGTTTGATAGGATCCACCGAGTTGAGCCCCGCAGAATGGAACCAGGAGCTCGCCCCAGAGACGTGCTGGTGGCACTAACATCCTATGTCATAAAAGAAACTATCCTGAAATAAGCCAGAGCCACCAGAGATCTGACAATCAATGGGAGTTCAATTCAGCTGTTCCAGGATCTGGCACTGTCTACCGTACATAAGCGGCGCCTGATGCGCCCAGTGACGAGAATTCTGCGGGATAAACAAATCCCCTATGGATGGTCGCACCCGTTTGGCCTTACATTCAGTTGGGAGGGTAGACAGAAGAAAATCAGCACCTGTGATGAAGGCCTCGAGTTGCTGGGAGTGGAAGAGAACCAAAACAGAGAGGAGGGTGGCCGGATTCAAAACAAACAGCAGACTGGGGCCAACGCATGGGAATGGTCTAGACCTCGCAGGAGCAGACCAAGGAGAGAACCGCACC
Source organism: Ambystoma mexicanum (assembly GCF_040938575.1). Taxonomy (NCBI): domain Eukaryota; kingdom Metazoa; phylum Chordata; class Amphibia; order Caudata; family Ambystomatidae; genus Ambystoma; species Ambystoma mexicanum. Next base: position 729,256,661 of record NC_090925.1, read on the forward strand.
TTAGAGGCCCAACTAACAACTCGCCATGTCAGGAAGCTTAAGGTTAATAACCCGGGAAGCCCCGGGGTCTGCGACCTAAGATCCCTACAGCAACAACCTAAAATAAAAGCACACGTATTTACAGGCCTGCAGGGGCGGAGCGGGGAGATATCGAACCTTGGAATCCAAACCGAGACAGGGATCTCGGAGGGGAGGAGTTCGGGGGAGTAGAGAAACAAAACACAGTATAAATAGCGACAGTATGAAACAGAATAGAATAAAAATGCAAAGAGCAGGGACGGGCGTCATTGAAGTGAATTGGGAGCGGGTCACAGAGAGAGGGGACCCCCCATAGAGGAAGGATGGCAGAATCTAATGTAGCTTCCCTGAACGGACAGGGGTTAAACTCTCCGACAAAGAGGAGAGCCATACTGGAAAGGTTGAGGGCTATGAGGGCGTCTATTGGGATCCTGCAGGAGAGCCACCTCCTCCCGAAAGATGAGAGGAGGATGTCCCACCGAGCTTTCCCACAGCAGTTTTACGCCTCCAGCGGGGGAAAAGAAGAGGGGAGTGGCTATCCTGATAGGACGGTACTTAGAGTTCAAAATGCTACAACTCCGAAAGGATAGCGGGGGAAGGTATCTTCGGGTCAAGGGGAGAATAAAGGGCTGTTTGTATACAATCCTAGCTGTTTATGCCCCCAATGAACGGCAGGACCAATTCCTCTTGAACTTACTAAACCAGTTGGGCAGCTGGTGTGAAGGCCAGCTGATAATAGGTGGGGACTTTAACTGTGTCATGGACCTGGCGCTAGATAAAACCCTCCCGCCCACAGCGGCGGACCAAAAGAATAGGCAGACACTGGGACGTCTCTTGAGAGAGCTAGGGGTCACAGAGACGTGGCGATACTTTCATGAGGAAACCAGGGAGTACACCCACTATTCAGCGGTTCAGTTGGGTTATTCCAGGATTGATATGATCCTAGTATCGGCTACGCTAATCCCCCAAATAACGTCAGTAGAAATAGGGGTGGAATACTGTTCGGATCATGCTCCTGTCATGGTGGGGGTGGACTGGGGAGAGGGAGCGCAGAAACAGAAGCCACCTTGGAAACTAAACGAACTCCTCCTGAAGGATATAGCGCTACGGGCCCATATAGAAAGCACCATCAATAATTACTTTAAAGAAAATGACAATGGGGAAGTGAGCTGGGGGGGAATATGGGATGCGGGGAAGGCAATGATTAGAGGGGAGTTCATACCTCAGGCGGCAACGTACTATAGGAACAGGTCCCTCATAACACAACAACTAGAGAGAGAGGTGAAGAATGCTGAAGTTCAAACCAAGGCCCGGCAAACAAGGAAGTCCCTACGCAAACTCAGGAAAATCCGAGCCCAACTCGAGAACCACATGGCAGAGCGCGTGGCCCAAACACTATTAAATGCGAAACAGTCCTATTATACACATGGAGGCAAGGTAAACAGATTCTTGGCTGCTAACTTGAGGAAAAGGAAGGCCCGAAACTACATTACGCAACTGTACGATAAGCACAGCACCCCCCACACAGCAGAAGCCAAAAAGATGGAAATAATATTGAAATTCCATGGAGACCTCCTGTGTAGAGAGAACCTTGACAGGGCGAAACAATTCTCCTACATTCCCTCAACCATCCGGCCAAGAATCACGGAGCAAGAAAGGAGCGACCTGGGAAGCCCGATCACAACAAAGGAGATCAGTGATGCAATTACAGCACTTCCGACGAGGAAAGCTCCAGGCCCAGACGGCTTCAGCAATGGCTTCTACAAAACATTTCGCTCGCAACTTCTGGCCCCATTGACCAAGCTCTACAACACGATCAGGAAAGAGGGTCGAGTGACGCCAGACATGGGGCGATCCACAACCATACTGCTATTAAAGCCAGGGAGAGACCCCTGTGAGTGCACCAGCTATCAGCCAATCGCATTGCTAAATACCGATGCGAAAATATACACCAAGATCTTGGCAACAAGACTGATGAGGATCCTTCCGAAAATGATCCACGAAGATCAGGCAGGTTTCATCACAGGCAGACTCACACAGGACAATGTAAGAAGGGCAATAGATGTAATAGATATAGGGAGAAGAACGCAACAAGCAATTGCGGTGGCCGCCCTGGATGCAAAACGTGCATTCGACAGTATGGATTGGAGCTACCTGGAAATGGTGATGGAGGCCTCCGGATGTGGACCAAAATTCATAAATATGGTGCTAGCTAACTACCAAATTCCGGCAACTAGCTTCATGATCAACGGACAAAGCACAAAATACATCAAAATTTGCAGAGCCACGCGACAAGGGTGTCCACTATCCCCGTTGATATTTGCGATGGCAATGGAGCCATTTGCCACGTGGGTTAGGCAGGATGCCGAAATCAGGGGCCTGAAATTTGGTCAGACAACTCACAAAATTGCGCTATACGCCGATGACATTATGCTTTTTATGAAAGATCCAGAAGTAAAGATGCCCCGAGCAATGTCACAACTACAGGAATTTCGGGAGGTTTCTGGATTCGCCATTAATCTTTTGAAATCCAAAGCAATGAACATTACAGAGAACAGAGAGGTGATCAAGCACCTAGAGAAGGCCTTCCCGGTGCCGTGGGTGAAAGACTCACTGGAGTATCTGGGGATTCGCCTAACGAGCGACCCGCATAAACTATACAAAACGAACATACCCTGCCTATGGAAACAGATGCAGGATGATATGCTCAGGTGGGAAAACCAGGAACTGTTGTGGTTCGCCCGAATCACGGCAGTAAAAATGACTATCCTCCCCCGTCTTCTCTACGTGGTGGGAGCCATCCCAATGACCATTCCTCAGGCCAAAATCAAAGAACTGCAAAACGCGATATCCAAATTCATATGGCAGGGGAAGAAACCTAGGGTCCAGAAACACATCATGCCGCGCCCACCGCTGCTCGGAGACCTAGGAGTGCCGGATGTGAAAGGCTACATATTGGCAGCTCAGCTAGCCCCAATGTTACGGTGTGCTAACCCCGAAAATCATAAAGGCTGGTGTCAAAAGGAGCAAGCGGCCACAGCAACACCTCTAAAAGCCCTAATATTCCTTAAAACAAGGGACAGAGAGAAAGGGGCCTTCTCCTGGAAGCGACGAGGTGGTCCCTGCTTAATTGGGACACTGCCCGGAAAAGGAAGGGAATCCCGCGAGGGCTAGGTCCTAACTCTCCATTAATGCACAACCCGGATTTCTCACCGGGCCTCCAGAAGAGGTTCTGGGACGGGTGAACAGGAACAGAAGAATTGACTCTACACGTTTTATACATTAACAGCACCCCAGTGTGCTTCACGGAATGCCAGCAGAAATTTGGCCTAGATGAAAATGAGCGATTCAGATACACACAAGTCAGACATTGGATAACTCACCCAACAGTGAAACAGGTGGGCACAAGGACACCAACAGGCCTAGAACTGACCTTACGGGAAGGGCAGACAACAAAAGGAGTGACTAGACTTTACAGACTACTCTCTAAGGCCCAAGCGGAGGAGGTGCTCACGTACCAGATGCGTTGGGACAAAGACTTAGAGCTGCCCTTAACAGAGCAAGAATGGGGCCAAATCTGGGCACGAGCACACGGCACCTCCAGATGCACCACTATCAAGGAATTGGCATATGAAGTATGCCTTAGATGGTACCTGACCCCCCCACCGCATCCACAAAATCAACAGGTCCTATTCACCCAACTGTTGGAGGAAATGCGGTGCGAAAGGCGACCTGTACCACATGTGGTGGACGTGCCCCAAAGCAAATGTGTTTTGGAAAGAAATATTGGGCCATATTAAAGACATTACAGGGGTGGAGTTGCCGATGTCCCCCAAAACAATTCTGCTGGGAGTGCCTATAGAGGGAATATACGCAATGACAGGGCCCAGAGCCACTTTGATAACCCATCTGCTATCAGCGGCGAGAATGTCCCTAGCACAGAATTGGAAGGACGAGTCAGGCCCACAGAATGCATGGTGGTGGGTTAAGATCTGGAATGTAATGGTTATGGAGAAGATATGCGCCCTCAATGCCGGAAAATACACAAGTTTCCTAACAATATGGTCGCCCTTCCATGACCTAGTGAAGGACAGAGAAGCCCATTACTTCAAGCCACGCCTACTCAGGAACATACACGTTATTTGACTCTTTACTGTGTTACACTCAAGACTCATATACTCACCGGGAAAACCTCCCGGTGAGTTCTCTACAACCCTCAAGTTGGTGTTCAAATGTTACAGGTTTAAGAGGGTATAAAGGGGAGTGGGGGGAGGGAGGAGAAGAGGGGAGAAAATGGAAAACACTCGGAGGCTAATAGACAACTGTCACCCCGAAGAGTATACAACAGGTGGCGTGCATTAGTCTATCCGACTATAAAGACTCAACAAGGGGTAATGTATTTGTTTCGCTCTTTTGATGTCGTATGCCTTATTCTACCAGACTATAAAGACTCAACAAGGGGTAATGTATTTGTTTTGCTGTTTTGATGACATATGCCTTCGATTAATAAATAAAGTTGTTTAAAAAAAACAAGTAATCAATGCATGTGTGAAATCGGTGCGGTAGCAAGTAAAATGAATTCCCTCTACCCCCTTTATTCTGTTCCCTCCAGATATCTGTCAGTGCCAAATCCATCACTATCCCGTTAAGTGTCTCAGTTGCCAAAAGTGATCTAGGTTGAGATGCGTCAGATCTGCCAAGGGTTGGGTTCATTATGCAATTAAATTTCCCTCCCCATAAAAAGAGGGTCCCCTGCAGGTTATGCAGGAATCTGAGGGAAGCTGGTATAGCATGATTAGGACAATATGAGTTCACTATACAAACTTCCAGTTGGCCTTATGGCCTTTTTGCCCATGCACAAAAACATGTCTGCCCTCATAGTCCCTTTCCACATTTATAGGTCTGAAGGGGATCTGTGCGTTGATCCACACCATAACTTCTCTAGCAAAATTAGAGTAGGCGGATCAGTAGTCCTCTCCACCCCACCTGGCACTCACTGAGTCCTGCTCCGCTGGTAGCAGGTGTGTTTCTTGCAACCAAGCTATTGTGATCTTCTTCCTATGCAAAAAGGAGCTCACCCTGTTCCTGTGTAGATAAGTCCCCAGCCCCTTAACATTCCAAGTCACAATCTTAATCGCTGCCATTGACATAATCCAGGTCCACCCCCATTTGCTGGCAAGGGGGCCTATAAAAGGGAACATCCCCCCAAAACCCCACTTCTATCAGGAAACATGACTGCGTAGCTCATATCACACCAAACCAGACAAACCAAACAGGGTGGGACACCAACAGTGTGTCTTGAACTATGTAATATAAAAAGTGCCCAACAGCATCCAGCTGTTCAGGCTTGCCCATATCCCTGCAGCTAATGGGCCAACTGGGATATAAGCATCTGCACTGACAAGTCGGCGTCATTTTCAGTGTCCCTTTGGGGGGAGTCGGAAGGTCCACACCTTGAGCAGTGGCGGTGCATTCCTGCCTTATAGTAACTTCAACAGGCAACCATCTATATTAAAGTATGCAGACTAACTGCAACAGTAAAGAATAGGGGACATGTTAGAGCAGTAAGCCTATCTCTTGTTATCCATGCAGGACTTTGTGACTTTCTCCGGCATTCCGTTATGGTCCATCCACATATTTATCGGTTCTGGAGTTTCAAACACATGCGCCTTCCCATTGTGTAGAACCTTTAGCCTGGCCAGATAGATAAGCATGTATTTTAGGCCTTGCATGCGAAGACGTTCCTTCGTGGGGATGAACCTGTTGTGCTTCCGCTGATCCAACGGTGTGTAATCCGGATAAATCACTATCTTAACATTCCCTCTTTGTAGTGCGCCACCTTCTCGTGAATGCTGAAGGATTACTTCTCAATCCCTAAAATTAAATACTCTTGCTATGATGGGCCTTGGGTGAGATCCCGGCAGTGATCTCCTCTGTAGGGATCGGTGTGCCCTTTCTATCGCAGACCCCTGGATAACTTCCCTGCGCCTACCTCTTGCAGAATCAAGTTTTCCACATAAGATGTAAAGTCAGCGCCCTCATCTCCCTCCGGGACCCCGACCACTCTTATTTTGTTGCGGGCTGAGCGACCCTCTGTGTCTTCAGCGCGGTCCTCTAATATGGCATTACTGGCTTCCAAGGATTTCAACCTTTTTTCCAAGTCTGTGGTAGCAGAGGCAGTTTCTTGCAATAATTACTCTGTTGTGGTTACTCGCTCAGCCAGCGACCTTATGTCCTGCCGCAGGAGATGGGACGTCTACTTTAACCTCTTCAATCCTACTCTCCAGGGAGGACCGCAGTGCTGCAATGGCGGCTGGGACGTTGTTATCCTTATTGTCCTGCCGGGCTGTCTGTGCTTGAGAGGATTCATTATCTTGCTCTCCCGGGAGACCAGGGCGCTTTGCCTGTGCAGCAAAAGAATCCATGATGGAGGTTTTGTTGTTGCCCTTTTTCTTAGTGTGGGGCATCTTAGTGGTGTTCCCAATGATACACTTCCTCTGACCTCTTTGTCAGTGTGGACAGAAGTCAGGGGTCTGGTGTCTGATCAGGCGTGCAAATGTAATATGTGCCAGTGGCCCCTCCACCTGTACTATTCAAATGATATCAGCGTGTGTCTATTTCTCCACCAGGGGGGCTAATCCATGTGTGTATGCTGGGCCCACCTAGATGTGGCAGCTCAATTGCTCCACGGTCACCAGTGCTGGCAGTGTTAATGTAATGGTAGTACTTTACACATAGAGGAAGGGGCTTCCTCATGTACTGGCTCCAATCGGCGCAACTAGGGGGAGAATCTTCAGGGCTTAGCTGGTGATGGTCTCTATCCAAGGAGGCCCAGCCCTGTCAGAGCCCGTGGATAGTCAGGCCTCAGTCAGTGCCCCGGTGCCAACAACATACTGTGCTGCAAGAAGCAGTGGTAGAATCTTGGTGCATCCCGTGTTCAATGAGCAGTGCTATTTGGCCCCTATGGATGCGACTCAACGTAAGCACCCAGGAGCATATCACTGCGGGTCTACCCAAGCTGCCATTGCTTCTCAACGCATTGTCCCCTCCACTGTTATAACAGAGACTGCTTCAGTTGATCCAAGTCCCCGGAGCCTCCAACCCACTTCCATGGAGCTGCAACCATCCCTGGGATGTAGGTCTAGGCCGGGGTCCTCTCTCGTGCCTCCTTGCTGCTCCTCTGTGGCGTCACCTCCAGCAAGGCATCATCCACCCCAGTGTATGGGGGACGGGGTCACCACCGCCCCCCCAGAGGCATCATGTACACACTCTCTCCACCGTGGAGGGCTTGGTTGAGGGGGGGCCCCTGTCGCCGCAGGCACCGGAACACGAAAGCCCAGTGGGGCAACTCAATCTTCGGAAGGAAGGTGTGCCGGGGGCCTCAGCAGAGCACCACCTGCAGCCCGGCCCTAGTGCTTCTGGGCAGCCATCATCTTGTCCAGCTCCTAGCCTTCAGTCTCTCTGTCTCGCCGCCCTTGCAACGCTCTAAATTTTGCTGGAAAGGAAGCACAGAGATCAGCGCTATGAACTTCTTGCCAATATAGGTTAGTGGAGTGAAGAAAATATGAATGGATTGTGGTCTTATATGATATTACAACAGGATCCAGGCAGAAGATCTCGCCTCACGTGTCTTCACGGCATGGATCCTGGCCACGTCCCCTGCTGTGCGAGGTGTTAAGATCCAATAATGGCACTCATTTTTTCAATGAGCTGTTTAAAGAGATAACAGCATTTCTGGGCCTCAAGCATCGGATGTGCACAATTTACCACCCCCCCCAGGCCAACATATTTGTGGAGTCAATGGTCTATTCAAGACTATGCACCACATTAAAGAAAAATTGGTTGCAATGTTTGCCCCTGGGGTTATTCAGCTTATGCACAGCCCTGCAAGAATCATCATTTATCACCACATCAGGTGGTAACTGGGCGGCAAATGCACACGCTCCTATCTCCCATACGGAAAGCATCTGATTCTCACAGTTCTGTGACTGTTCTTGGGGACAAATTCTGGGGTTACCTTTTTGCCTTAACAAAAGCAATGCAATTTATTTCTCAACAGATTGCACCGCCACGATCTGAAGATACAACTAGCGCTGCAACTACCTCAGTAGTTTATGTTAAAAATGTTGTCCATTGGTGGAACGAGCCTAGGTACAACAGTCTATTTACCATTGTCTATGCTACTCCCCTGGCAGTAAAAGAAAGGGAGCTGCAGTATTGGATACATCTTTCAGATGTCCGCAAAACACCCAATGCAGCAGCCCCAGCACAGATCGAATAAATTCTAAACGTTTAACAGCACACGTTGAATAAAGAACCCATATTATTATTGCCTGTAAGAATTTTACAAGCACAGCTATTTGTTGGTTGTCACACCAGTATTTTCATTCTTATCTTTCGCAAAGTGTTTACCAAAAATTACAGCTGCTAAGCACATTTTGCACTTGTGCTCTTTTGCTCTCTCTCTATTTTCAATTTTTTTTTCGTGAATAATAAAAATTTACTTTTTTATGCATTTCTCTGCAAGAGAGCAACATTTACAATCACATAACCATGCTGTGGTAACTAAATTTTCACTCATTTACATTTGTGTCATGCATTGTGTTGCTGGATTGTTTGCTCTGTCCATGTTTATATTGGGAATTCATTTAGGATGTCGTTTTATATGGGGAGCTCATATAAAAGGGCGGGACAGGGAGAAGTTACTAATACTACTAACATTGCCAATTTTGCTGCTGACATTTCCTCCTCATATGCTAATGCAACTATTTTTCCAAAATTATATAACTCTGAGATAAACAATGCATCTTTTGTTCACACAAATGTACCCGAGAACAAATGGGCAAGTTTACTGAATTGGTTATGTCACTGTTATTTCCAAATGTGTTTTCTAATATTACTGCAAGGTTGAATCCCTCACACGTTACTGCCTCAAAACGTTTCAAATAACAGCTGACCAGAGCCAAGTTTGATGAGTACCGAGGCATAGGTCTAGATGTCATAGAGGATGTGCTCCATCCAGAATTGAGTATTAGCTGGTACGCAGGCATGAGCTCAGTAGGTAAAAAGAGGGTTAATGGGAGCAGTTACATCTGTTTCTTGATACCACACTCGTCGGAAGACCCCAAGGTATTAATGCCACAAGAGATTGCACTCTTGGAGGCTCAGTGTTTGGTCCATCTAACATTGTGCAGGCATGCGAAGCACCTTCCAAGCACAGAGTGTACAACTTGCGATGACAGACCCGGATGAACCGCAGTGTGCTCGAAACCCTAGAAGTACACAATGTTTACAGAGACTGTATCTGAAGCAGGAGGGAGGGAAGTTCGTGGCAAGTAGCTGGCAAGAAACCACAATGAGTTGCATGGCAGAAGGCCTCGTGGGATTCAGAGAAGAAGTGACCTAAAAGGTGAATGCTGTATGTAGAGAGTACTGGAATGAGCATGTGGCAAAACTCACGTGGATCGAGGCAATGGAAAACTAGTAACAGTGCAAAAGCAGGAAGAATATAAGCTGTGTTTCTATAACAAAGGGAGCGTCTTTGTGGGGGCCAACAGCAGGTGTAACAAGACATTATACACCCCAGACCTCAAGAAAGGGCCAGCAGCAGTAATGGACAATTACTGGGTGTGCGGCCAGCAGGCGCTTCTGCACCTTCCGCCACTATGGAGAGGCACCTGCTCACGGGCCTCGTTGCCCTCAGCTCTCCTAGTGGTCCCTGAAGAGCACTTGATAGTGGAGCCAGGTGGCTTGTCGGCCCCAACACCAGTGCCATTGTCGGCGGGTTCCTACCACAGTTCCACTGCAGAAGCCCATATTCTGAGACCTTCTCCGCATCGTTATCACTATTGCGCTGCAAATGCCAAGTGGCTCTAAATGGCCGCTGGGAGGTGATACAGCTGGAAAATGACACCGAACAAGGCTTCAATGCTATCAAGACTGAGATGCGAGCAATCCGGCTGATGACGCTGCAGAACCACTATGTTCTGGACTTATTAACAGTGATGGAAGGAGGCGTGTGTAGCAAAATTGGCAATTGGTCTTTTCCCCTAGACTGCATCGTGGATGGGGGCTATTGTGAAGATATTAGTACCCGTGATCGTGTTCATACTGGTGATCTTCTGCACCTGCCAATTGTGACTTCGATGTTGTACTAAAGCGATGCCTAGCAGTACAATGATGATGGTTTCAATTGGGGTACATGGGGCACCTTGTGAAGACAGCGCAGTACAAACAGATGATCCTGACAAACCCTGCATGGTTGTATTAGATCAACGCCTTCACCCCCAGGCACCATTACCACTCCTCCACCAGACCCCGAGAACTATGTAGAGCACTGGGTGTACATAGCAGGGGATAGGGGATGTCTATACATGACATGCACCCCAGAACAGTATGCACAAGCAGGGGAAGGTTTACGGCATGTGTGCAAAGCCTGGGTACCCGAAGAGGAAACACTGCCGCATTTAGAAGCTGAAAGGCTGGAAAGGGAAAACATAGAGGATGAGAGGTAAAGGCTTACCTGGCAGTTTGTTAATGTGGTATTAACAAAAGGGGGGAATGTTGGGAAGTGGGGGCAATCGTCCCAGGCACCCACGAAGTTTTGAATGCGGCAGAGGCCCAAGACTCTGCTGTAGATGCCTGGGGAGATGTTAGGGGGAGGGGGCGCCAATAGAAGCTGTATTAGGTGTAGGTTATAGTGAGATTGGGTGAAGACTGTACGAGTCACGGGTTGCCATCTTAGAAAACAGCAGCCATCTTTGAATTAAGGCCTGGCACGGCGCTGCAGCCAGGGCAGTAGGCCCAAGCGTGGAACATAGAGATACGTGTGTGAACGTGGGAGTAGATTGCAGCTTGTGCGGTAGTGGGGAAGGCCAAATTCACGAGGTCCCCTAAATCCCTCATTGTCTCATATTGTTAGTGCATGTAACCTAGAATAAATGTGCACTGCAAGTCCATGAGGGGACCGTGAGCTCCCTGGGAGCAGATATCACACAAGCGAGAAGGAGGGTACGGGCCTCCAACCTACTTCTGCCAAAACCTTACGTTACAGTGACCAGATGACCCCTGTCCCAAGCCCCTAACATACCAGAGTACTAGCCAGCCCAAGACCTCAGACCATAAAACTGTTTGAACACCCATTTGTTACAGGTGCCAGGGAGGGAAAGTAACGCATTTAAATCCGAGGGTGGGAAGACCTGGAACGGCGCTGACGAGTCTGGGATCAAGCTGGGGTTTGTAAGATATGGTGGCCTCGAATGTAGCCTCTGCATCCATGTCTGCAGTACCGGGTGCACATTAGGCCACAGATAGGGCGTGCTAGAAGTTTCATCCTTAATTGGCAATAACGGAGCCCAGCACCTAATGATGCAGTGCGAAGTACCCCACGTGGAAGAAGATGGACAGAGGGAGCTGGGACCAATGGCTTGGCATCCCTTGTGGAGCAGGTAGCCTATGTATAAAGTCACACCATTCAGCCTTTCGGAATTCGTAACCTCTTTAACCTACGTCACTGAGGACGCTGTCTGCCCTTTTAAAGTGTTGCTTTACTTGACTTTGCCAGAGCGCTCTGTGGCAGCAGAGTTCTTTGCTATCTCGTACTTGTCTTTTATGAGAATAAACCTTGTTCTTCTTGCAAGAGGTGTACTGGGCCTTTTTCCCAAGTGGGTTGTATTTTTTCTGGTGTGAGCTTGGAGGGGCTTCTACACAATTGCTAAGAGAAGACAATACCAGGGCGGAGCTCCGGCTTCAATTCTAAGTGCTTTGCATACCTACGGAGTCCATTAAGATGAGTGCGAGTGGACACTGATTAACAGGCATCTGAGAAGGTACTTTAAAGCAACAAAAAAAACATATTTGCGAGCGACCCCTTTTACACTACGCCCTTTAGCGCCTCCATCTGGAGGGGGAGGAAAGAGGCATTTCACAAGAAAAGCAGATATTTCCACTTTTACTGGTTTGGGGTAGAGAAGAACTCTAAAAAGACAAAATCAGAACCCTAAGGTTTCGGTGCAGGAAGGAAATCATTGCGCAATTAATCACAGAAAGTAACACTAGCCCCCGCGCTTATCTTTGGTCAAAGTGGGCGCTGCTTGTTTCCTCTGTGCTTGACCTCCCTTGCGATAAGAACTCTAAAACAAGTAGAGGGAATAAGCCTGATTTTCACCCATCCCCAACTTCTCCCTTCACTTTTTGTTGAAAGGTTATAAAAGAGTTGTTTCTTTTCTAATACATTCCAGTCAGAATGTACTTCTGTGTAATAGTTGTGATGTATTGTACCTCACTTCACCCCACCAGCTCCTGCAGAGCACTAAGGTCATGCACGAGATGTTAGCGAGTCTCTTATTTACCCTACTACCGATAGCAACAAGAGAACTCGGGTAGCACCATCTTCGTAACAACCAAGCTGTACCTTCTGGCTAGAGCTGCTGAAAGTCTGACAAAGGATATCTGTCAGGGCAGCAAGCAGGGCCGGCCCGAGGCATGGCCAGTCTGTGCCAACGGCCCCTGGCCCCGCTTGTGGGGCTCCCGCAGGCACGAGTGCCTGCCTCGACTATATCAAGTATTATTGTTTTATAGAGGGGCTGTGCTGCCTCCAGCTCCCTCTTCTGTGGAGTCCCCTCCCAGCCCCTAGACTCTCTAGAGACAAATAACCCCTCCAGTGACAGACTCTGAGGTCCCCTGAATGACTGGGTATTACTTTCTTTCTTCTGGCAGAGCATTTAAGGTGGGAGCTATTTACAAGTGACGGCTCGTTTAAAAGACCAGTGTTTTGGAGAAGATGTCCTTAACGTGTCCATGTTAAGAAGTGCAAAGGTGCATTTTCATTCCAAAAGCACACACAAAACACCATTTAATTGCCTAAATATACACCCTCCTCTGGGCCAATTAAAATATATCACAGAGAACAGTTTTCAAGTAACTACATTATTTCAGATGTCCATATTTAACATACCAAAAAGCATTTATTTCTGGTAGCGTATCACGTGATGTGATACGAAGCCTGCAGACGCTGACCCACAAGACCAAATAAAAGTGTCATAAAAGCACGCCTCGTACTGAGATTTTGTTTTCCAGGGAATATTTCACTATAGATTGTAAGTTTAAAAGGTTCGCACCTTTTATACTTTGTCAGCAAAGTTATTGGAAAATATTTTCTACGAGATAATTTTTTCAGGTGTTGATTCACTTTTTGAAAGGCCAATGCTCTCTTGTCTTGTGCACATTCTTCTAAGGGAGAAGGTCAATTGAACTAAATGTATATCATTCACTTTAAGATATGTTCACTTACTCTTTGTATATTTTTGGGTTCCAGGTTTTGATTTTCACTATGGGGCCGAAGTTCCCATGCTGAGTGAAGCGAGGAAGCCTACACATCCCCAGATCGAAACACATTTTACAGCATATTTTTCAGCAGGAATAGGAAAAAGGCCAACTGATTTACAGGATGGTCTAAACATATAACATCTCAGCAACAGTCACCTAACCTGCTGTGTTACCTTTTCAACATTCTCCTATCAGAACCCCTGCTTGCTTCGCCTTGGTATTCCTACGCCCGCTCAGACCCGCAAATCAAGGCTCATAGGGTACATTGATGAGGCCCCCGTCTTATTTTGAAGTGAGCATCACTTGTTCATTTTTCAAGATGCATGCTTACACGTCACCAAGCCATCAACCCAGCAGGAGAGGAGACAGTGATTTAGAGGAGCATGGCACTCAATCTGGAATGTTTTTGTTTTTGGTCGCCCCATGCAAATACTTTGCAACATCGCCACAGAGACAAAATGACACTATTGCCCCTGTTGTTCAATGAGAACAGGAGCAACTGCCTCTGTGCGCTCAGCCCCAATGTGAATATTATCGATCCCCCCCACCATTTTTTAGGACGTAAGTACTGTTCATTTTGTTAACATTTAAAGACCTGCGAAATCGCTTGCTCTCACTGCCTCAAGACCTCACAGGAACATGGGCTCTATCTCAGATTGAGGCAATCCTGCCGTAGACGTAACCTGCTTGCTCTGCCCCAGGGCCAATCCCTGCCCTGACATGACATCCTTGCAAGCTGTATTAGTTTATTTCTTTTGACAGTCAAAATAATCCTTATCTGTAGATTCTGAAATAAAAGCATATTGCTAGTTTGGACATTATGGCCAAATGTACACACAATAAAAATAAAAACAATCGTGAAACTTCTGAAGCAACAGCAGTTACCTTCGGTTTGCAAAACAGTCACCTTATTTTTGCAATGCCTTCCACAGTCAGATGGTATTTCCCAAGCAAAGTTTCAACAAGACCTTTTGCAAACAATATTTCTGCCAGTTTCATCTGGGAAGAGATATGTTCAAGAGCCTAAATTGCAGACTGGTCTCAAATCCCAGCTTCTCCACATAACCAAAGTGTGGGCTCCCGGGCGAATCATTTTATCTCAATATGCTTGATCTGCCCAAATTAGCAGTCTATGCAAGGCATTCAACCTGCACTGATTGATACTTTAAAAAAAGCCTCACTCCTGATATTGCTACCTAGGTAAATATTAACAGTGACAATGCATATACTTTATGTCACAGCGTATTTGTTGCCTGCTTATGGTAACGTGTTTTTACTTACAATTCCCATGAAAATGTTTCATATTAAAGACTCATTCTGTGTATAATATTCTCTAATATCACTGATGTCACTATTTATGCAAATAAGGGGGGGTGGGTGGGCAGACACCTTCTGCCACCCAGGGAAACGCAAATCCTAAGGCCAGCCATGCATGCAAGGTTAAGTGCCTGACAATAAGGACCACCTGACACAAGGGGCCGCCATTTCACTCTGTGACTAAGAATCTATGTCACGCTGTCTCTGAGTCTGCATGGCAACCAACAAGGGAAAATAGCTTTGGGCAAGCGTGCCTTTGTTCTGTCTCCCTTTAGCTAACAAAGCGATTTGCAAAGATCCCTATTGCTCAGGGTCAGCCTTCCCTATATTCATATTAAAAGACATTGATTTGCAGCCACTGCTTTATTTTGGTCATAATGGAGCTGGTGTGATGGCTCCCACGCTGTAAAATGAACTCTGTGTACATGAGGAATTCTGACAATAAAGAGCTAAGAATAACTGTGATGAAGCAACTTCCGGGGGACCAGTGGTCCAGTGGTGAATATCGGTTTCTAAACCATCAGTCAACAGACAGTCTAACAATACTATCAAATATATCACACCCTGTAAGTGCAGGGGGAGGACAGACAGGATCAAACAAGGAACAGGAGTGCACTCTGGATACTGACAGGAGGTAGTCGGCATGGTTTACTTGGCTTCAGCACAAAGGGGACAATGGGTCTTAATATGACGCGCGGGCCTTCTGCGAAGGACCAGGGGGGGGCAGAACCACAATATGCCTTGTGCTGTAGGTGTTCCTGGTGCTCGACAGGGTTGAATCAGTTTCAGGGAGCTTTGCAGGCTTCTGTGAGAGTTCAAGACAGGAGTCAGCTGCGGGTATCAGCCTGCAAGACAGTTCGGCGAGCGAAGCTGGACAAACAGCTGCAGGCTGGCAAACACATTGCAGCTCGGGGTCAGGAATCGTCTCAGGGCTGATCGGCGGTTCTGAAGCACTGGTCGAGATGTCTCTGATGTCTTTAAGCGACTGCGGCTTTACAACGGTCAGTGTTGCATTTGGTTGCAGCTCGAGGAACTCGACTGCCTCGAAAATGTCCTTTAAGGCGTACGCCGGTAGATACTCGCCAAGGTACTTCTCCCAGCTTCTTCAATGGGCTTGTGTCATCCTTTAGGGCGGACGGCCCACAGCTGTGGAGTGTGTTGCAGGCAGTTGCCTTGTCCTTGTTTGTAGGTTCAGAGACTTTCTGGAACTCCCTGTCCAGGGAGCTTGCTGAAGAGCCTAGCAGGGAACGCTGTGTGCTAGTTGGGTACCGGTTCTGGAGCAGCTGGAGGGTCCTCTGAGTTCTGTTTCTCTCTATGTTCCCTAGGAGAAGTTTAGAGGAGGGATCTTGCTTCCCTCTTTGGATATCCTGTCCTTCCTTCACTGGCGGAAGCTGTAGGCAGACTGTACCTTCAGCCAGGGTCCAAAGACAAGTTCTTTCCTACTTCTTGTGAAGTCTTCAGATGATCTACCAAAAGAGGGGCTCAGCCCTCTTTTAAAGCCAGGGCGGCCAAAGTGATTGTGTAGGCTAAGCCTACCTTAATGAACCATCCTGTGGTCCCTACCGCCAATCTCCTATTTGCATGAGGTCATAACGAGAGTGCTCTGCAACAGGAAAGGTAAAGGGGTGGAACTTGTGATACTAAGTCCCACCCATCTTCACGTCTGTTGTTGATCAAAGAGTCTCTCTGGGTAATGGATCTCTCTATGGTTCCTGATTAAAGCGGCAGGTCTCCCTTGAAGCTGCAGCGAGAGCAGACTCTCTGGCTCCTGGAAACCACATTCTCGTACTTTATGAATGGGGTGCCTCTCCCGTGGTGGCCTACTGTACACATGCAGTCCCAGTTTGCCGTAATTGATAGTTAGGGCGGTAGCTGAAAGTTATATATGAAAGGTTGTTGGGTTTCCCGTCTCCTTTGTTAACCTCTGCAGTCAAGCCCCATGTGGGCCTGTTTGAAGTACCCTCTAATTGGTATGTTAATCGCTGTCACCAGCTGCAGGGCTGAACAAAAGAGCAAGATGGATACATGTAGCCTTTGTTAGGTAATCATGCTGGCCATGGCAGGGGGAGCTTGGGCCTCCCCCTACCTGGAGAAGGCATATTGTACACCTGCCTGTCAGATTCCAACTAAATATGACAGGGCGGACTGTGCCTGTAAGCTGTGTCCTCCCCGAGGAAACGGGTTTATGGGCCTCATTCTGAGTTTGGTGGTAAGGGGTAACCTTTACCGCCCAATTCCGAGTTCCCTTAGCGGGACCCGGAAAGGACGTGTGGTCTGACCACACGTCCTTTGCGGGTCCCGCTAAGGGACCAGGGCGCTAATAACGGGCCTGCTATTTGCGGGCCCATAATTAGCGCCTTCCCCATTCCCATTGAGCCCTATGGGGGCTCAAATGGGAATGGGGAATGGTTGGTTGAATGGGGACTTACCGGGTCGCACAGGTCGGAATGTCCCGGAAAGTCCCCATTCAACCAGACTGGACCCGGGTTTGGAGGCAGCCATGGCGCTAATAGTGCCATGGCTACCTCCAAACTCGTAATGACCCCCTATGTGTGTGTCGTGGCGTGTGCATAGGAAAATGTGTGGGGATCAGCCCCACACATTGTCCTGAGGATGGTCTACCATCATTCCATTTAATTAAACATTTCAAAAAAGCTCAGGCGAGCGCACGGCCAGGTGGAGAAATTTACAGTAACTCAACTTTAATAGCTAATAAAAAAATGCAATATATCCAAACCAACCAAAACACTTCTGGCCAAGGGCAGTAGGCTCTTGAACGAGAAGCGCTGAAGGTTGCTTTCTTCAATGATGGAAGGTCTTACCAGCTTAGGTGGGAGAGGGTGGGAACACTTTGCTTTCCCCAGCACTACTAAATCATTAATAACCCAAAAACACATTTTTGAAACAAATTCGTATTTTCAGACATGCTCATTCCAAGGTTGGTGGTAGTCATGGCGCTATTAGCGCCATGACTACCACCAATAACGGGACCCTGTCCGGTCCCGTTCAATGGGGACTTACCGGTCCAGTCCGATCTTGGCGGGACCGGTAAGTCCCCATTGAAAAAGCCATTCCCCATTCCCATTTCAGCCCCCATAGGGCTCAATGGGAAGGGGGAAGGTGCTAATAACGGTACCGCAAACTGCGGTACCGTTATTAGCTCTGAAGTCCCTTAACGGGGCCTGTCCATAATGCCTGGTAAAACTAGGCATTAAGGAAGGGACCCGCTAAGGGACCTCGGAATAGGGCGCAAAGGGATTACCGGCACCCATGTCCTTAACGGTGCCCGGTATCCCTTTGCGCCCACCTCGTAATGAGGCCCATAACCTGCAAACGGTAAACCCATAGACATATGGGCTCCTTTTCGCAATTACTTATTGTCAACACAAGTGAATGCGCATGACAATGAAAACTCGCCGACCAGGCTGTGACTCTCCCCCCTTTCTGGTCTCTCTGTGTAGTTGCGGGTGGACCTAAATTGCTACTTACTTTGTATCATGTCTCCACTACTGCAGAGTCAATGTGAGTGATTGCAAATGTGGGATTGTCCTTTCATCGATGCTGCTGCTTTCCTCGTTTTTTGTTATGTCAAGCACATTATCAATAAAGTAAGAAAAACAAGCGAAATAATACATTGTTAGTTTTACTTTCTTCATATAAAATACCACGATTTTACTATTTACATTGCTGCCAATGTAAAAAATCATTATCTTTACCCCGTCATTTCATCTGCTTCATTGCCAGCTCAAGTCATAATTCCCAGGATGCTGTGACATAATATTGATAGCTCAGGGGGCTGACTTCCTGCCGTGGAGCTCTCTGTGCATCCCATAAGTCCCAGGGGAGGGAGATGACAAACACATAAATTAGGTTGGTTAATAGCAGCACCTGATGCGCGAG
The DNA here is from genome assembly GCF_040938575.1 of Ambystoma mexicanum. Taxonomy (NCBI): domain Eukaryota; kingdom Metazoa; phylum Chordata; class Amphibia; order Caudata; family Ambystomatidae; genus Ambystoma; species Ambystoma mexicanum. The sequence continues at coordinate 729,275,222 of NC_090925.1, forward strand.
TGCTGAGAGTTGAATCGGCGTGTGCTATGTGAATTGTCTTTATTAGAATGTTGGTTGGGGTTTGGACGAAACAAATCCCATCTTGTGATTTAGTGACTGTAACAACCCCCTTGTGTTGTACACATGAGTTCGAATGCACTGTAGGCCTTTTCTTTGAACCGCGTCTACGTCCACAAGTTAAGGTGACTCCAGGTTCAACTGGTTGATGCAGCTGATACAGGGCACATTCTACAACCTTCAAATGCCAACAGGACAGACCGGCAGATGTATCTGTCTGGGGTTGGTAGAATGAGTGCCAGTGAGGTGGGTATAAGGGCCGCGCGTTACCTCGCTGTACATGTTAAATGACCATGCCATAAAGCCGTTGGGGGTGCTACTGCGCTTCCATCTCTGGGGTACGGGAAATGGGTCTCAGGTCTGCTCTGCCCTTCCAGTCACTGCTGGGCGTCTGCTTTGAAACCTTTCACAGATGAATACAAGCATTACAAGAGCCGCCATCGCTTGCAAACCAACACGTCAGGCGTTAACTTCATGGGAGCCAGGGTCGGCTGAGAGGATAACCATCTCGTGGGCCATTTCTGCTTGCGAACACAATCCCCCCAAAAGATGTCATTGCTTATGGGGACACCCTTTGCAGGAGCTCTGGTTGCGAGCACAACCCCCAGAGCAGCTCCGTATGATTTCTGAGCAGAAACATCAAAGGAGCTGCCATCACTTAGAAACACAGACATCACAGAAGCTTGTGAACACAAACATTTAAAAAGCTGGCATTTCTTTTGAATACAATCATTTTGGAAGATGCCCCTCCATGCAGTTGTCACTTGTGAACACAAACATCACAGTTTTTGTTGTAGTTTGGGGACAGGCACATTATGGTGGTTCAGTTGTTTCTTTTCAATGCAAACATCTTCAGAGACAAGCATGCTAGGAACTCGAACATCGCCAGAGGCGTCATTGCTGAGAACACACACATCGTGTGCTTACTAATGCAAAAATCTTGAGAGGTGATATTACTTGTGTACACATACAGTTTTGGAGCTGCCACCATTTATGAACACAAATAACACAGCAGCTATTGTCAAATGTAAACACTAACATCACAAGAGGGACCATCATTGCTTGTTAACTCAAACATTTCCGGAGCTGGTGAACATAAACCTCTTGCGCGCCATTATCACATGTGAAAACAACCAGCGTTGAAGATGTCAGCAGTTGTGAAAAAAAACATTGGAGACGTAGTGGCTTTCCATCATTGGGCCTCATTCCAAGTCCGGCCGTAACCGAGCCGGAAAAAACGGCAGTTTGCTGCCGGACTTGGAATTAATTACCGGCTCCGGAATTGCCGGAATTACTGGGGCATTACAGCCCCAGTGGTCTGGTAATTACAGAGCCAACATTCCGTTACTCCCCAGTCTCGTGGAGTCCCATAGGAATGGGGGCCGTGGAAACACCAGCACCATGCGGTAATAATGCCGGTGTTTCAACGTCCGTCTGTGGCCGGTGGCGTTACGCCCACCAGGCCAGACCTGGCAGGTGTAACAGCACCGGCCGCAGATCTCGTAGTTAGCTGGTCCGGAAACGGTGCTGGTACGGTTTTACCGGCACCGTTAAATGTGACCGGCTAACTTGTAACGAGGCCCACTGTTTGTGAATGCAAATATCATGGGGGCTGTTGCTTCTGAATACAAGCACCTGGTGAGCGGTCGTCACGCATGGACACAAACCTCTCAGGAAAAGCGTTGACTGTTCTGGCTTATGAACATAAATATTTCGGCAGCCATTGAGTGTGTATTGCTCTTAAACACAATAACCTCAAGAGCCAGCAACGCTTGGGATCCATCATTTCTGATGAGCATCAACGTCATGGGAGCTATTACTCCATTGCAACACACACATTGGAGGAGCTCCATTCATCACTTGTGAGCACAGACATTAACCCAACCTCTTTTGCTTGTGAGCACTAGCAACATGGAGCACGTTGTTCCTTGTGAACAGAAACATAACAGAACTGTTTTCTTGTGAACAGAAAAATCATGGACTCCTCCATCACTTATAAACACAAACATCATGAAATTCATATTCACGCGTGAAAAAAAATGAAACAGAAGACTTTGCCGCTTGTGAAGATTAACATATTTGATGCCCTCATTGTTTGTGAACCCAAATATCATGGAGGTTGTTGTTACTTGTTAAGTCAAACATCTGAGCAGTTGTAAGACCACAAACATCACACAAGATCCATGAGAAGAGGACTTGTGTGCCTTGGGAGCACACACATTTGGGAAGCTGTTGTCACTTGTGAATACAAGCTTCATGGAAACTCTTATTTGTGAGCAGTGACTAAGTCAGACACTGGCTTGGGAGGGCTTAAACCATCGAAGGCAGAAGGTAGCACGCTGCCATGACTCTCAGCCCGGGGCATCAATAGGAAAGGGGGTCCCCAGCAAGAACCTGTCAAATCTCTCACTCATGAGAACAGAGTGTTTATGTTTAAATACATGTCAACAGTAAAAAGAAACAAACATGGCAGAGGACAGAAGCCTGCCCTGCCATGCCTACATCAAGATACCGCCCATGACCAGGTCAGAGAGTTATCGGCTCTGCTTCTAGATGGCTCCCACTTCTCAATGATTAGCATCTCTCTCTGAAACTGAATAGACTCTGAATTGGCGTGAAAGATGGCTCAAATGGGCCAATGGATGGCATAACAGATATTCAGTCTCCTGCTCTCAGAGTACGGGCGTTGATAGTGCAGTGGGTAAATGCACCTACTGCACCCATCTTTGCTTGCAATGCTGGGACCTTTTGTCACTTAATCACCTCGAAAGGGTGCCCTGTCTGATTGCAAGCACTAGTAACTTATCAACACTGACCCTTACACCATACATGCCAACATTCTGAATCACCTGGGAGGAAGAGTTTGGCACGGAAAGCGGGAGGCATGAATGTTCCCATAGGCTTGCGTTGAAGTTAGAATTATTTTAGGAGGGAAAAAGGGAAAGATAGCACTATTAATAATTGAAAACTCAGGTGTTCGCCTAAAATCGGGGGAGCTGGCGTGTATGTTATACTTCACTATTTTCCCTAATATTCTACTGGACATTTGTGCGCGGAGGGACAGGTTTGCAGAGGCCCGAGTCGACAAAGAAAAGGCATAATTGTGATATGGCAAGCAGTTACAGGGAGGGGCATTGATCACTCAGGGCCCTACGCTCTGTCTACTTTTGAAATCTGTCCTCCGCCCCCCCCCCCCACCCCCACATCACAAACTTTGAGGCTGGCCTTGCTTGTGAGCACAACATCTCGGAATCACTCTCCTAGCTAGGGAGCAAAACCAACATGGCAGCCTTTGTGATTATACGCCTCAAGGCGTGGATTCTGTCACGTTATTAACACAAACATCAGAGGATACGTTGTCATTATACACACAAACATCATGGGGGCAGTCACTTACGAAGACAAGCATCATAGGAGGTGGGGTTCTGTTTCAGAAACATCACCTTCAAACCAGACGCGCCAACACTGTGGAGCCCCTGAGGGGGAGTCTCCCACCTAAATGGGGAGGGTTGGCATCCTGTATGCTTTCAAACACACCAGTTGAGGGGCTCGGGGGAGTTGCATTGTCGTTTGTAAATGCACGCATTAAAAGGTTCCATGTAATAATGTCGCCACAAAAATCTCGCCATGCAAAAATATCGTCGAAAAATGGCCGTTTTTTGTGGCGACATTAATGCATGGAACATGCGGGGGACACCCCCGCAAACCCCACATTTATTTTTCTTTTTCCGTTTTTAAAATTTTTTTTTTTGCCTTGTCCCCATATTTATGTTCACCCATATAATATCGCTGTGACCTTTTCCCGGCGATATTATTTACGGCGACCATATATATGGGGATAATATTACCTGATACCCATTAAAAGGGCCGTTAGTGGTTGTGTTTTCACACATCTGGGACTGTGCACCGGTCGTCCGTGCAGCCGGTAAACGGTGGCGCACCAGGCCGTTGCCTGCTGCAGCGCAGCTCTAATTGATATGCCAGGAGGCGTGTGTGACATTCTACGGCGCAGCCTCCCGCCCCTGGGAGTTGATGATTCACACACACGCGCTTGAAGTATCTGCAGAGCTTCTCCTCGCTTCGGCCACCTGCCTTTCTGGCTACCTCAAGTAGCTCGCCAGTTTGTTGTACTAGCCTGTCAAACGCGAATAAAAATAGATAACACTGCACTACTTCCGCATCTCCATCTGCCGGGCCTCGCTGAGGTGGGGGAGAGGCCTCTGAGAACTGGCGCGCAAGTACCCACTCTACAGTCAACCCTCCCCTTTCTATGTCCATGAACATGGCAGCAAAGGGCCCACAGGCTGCGGGAACGCCATGGCCACAGGGAAAGGGGGCTGCGAGTGATAGCTCTTTGGCTTGGCTGCCGGCCACTGTAATGCGATATCCAAATCAAGGGACCTGGAGGGTGAACGAGTGTGTAACGCTGTAACCAATATGCCTACGGAATAGCAGAGTGGGATACTAATTTGATCGCCATGGTAACAGGATTTAGACGTGAGCTGTGCCAAGTAACACTGAACAGAAAAAGACTTCAGCTGTCCAATCAGAGCTGAAGGTGACAGGGGAATATGGAGCGGTCCAATCAGCACTCGGGAGCAAGACATCAGGATCTCTCCACTAACAGAGCAGCACAGAGGGGGCACTTGGAGCTGTCCAAATCGAGACGCACGATTAAGGAACAACTGGAGCTTCTTTCTAATCACCCATGAAGACATACTTGCCAACCCTGCAGATTTAGGCAGTAGCCTACAGATTTCAGTGACAGATCTTACTGCTTTTTATAGTGGCAAGTAATTTATATGACTATAAGGCAAGCTCCAGGACAAAGCGTGCAATACATTAATTAGTCTGTCTGTACAGTGGACTGGTAGGTGATTACTTTGATTGGGCTCAGACCAATCCACTGACCTGACTGATAGCTGCTTGACTGGCCTGCACTCTGGCCAGGACAACCCTTAGGTGAACCACCAGCGAAGGCAAGTGGCAGAGTGTAATACCATCACACAACATCTGCCTATCAGACTTAGGGGGGTATCAGTCACCATCATTCAGTGTTCAACTTGCAATATATATGTACTGCCTGGGCTGCTGCTACAGAGTAGTGGCAAACGTTGCCCACCAGCTCTGTGTAATTACCTTCTGTGAAGTTAGGTAATTGAATTTGGTGTTAAGTTACCATTCAGAATTATACATTTTTAACATTTGAACATCTTTCCATATTGTGCTGTTTGATGGGTTGTGTATTTTAGAATACTTCAATGGTGCCAACAATGTATGTTATGTATTTTCCTGTGATGTCATTGTTATGGGAATTATTAATTTTTGAAACTTCAAAAATCCTACATCTTTCTGGTCACAGAATGTTGGCAACTATGTGAAGAGAGACCGTGGTACGGGACGCGTGTTATGATAACTATGGAGTGTGTTACCGTGCATTGGATAGTGAGCACTAGAGAAAGTCCACACTTGTTACGCAGATGTTTACAGGGTATTGTAGATTTCTCACTGAATAAAGATGTTTAACATTCACTACCGATCACACTCAGATTTTAAAACCACTGGAGCCAGGTGTAGCACCTGTCCTCCTATCCTCATATCCACTGACATGGGTAGGACTGAGAGGATACCCGTAACAGGAAGGGGAGGAGGCCAAAAGAATTGGAAGTAAAATAAAGGAACACATACTTACCTGATCCTGTGTGGCGTCCCTCTTACTCATAGGTGTGGGAGTGCCCCTTTTCATATTGGGAACCAGAAACCCAACATTGGCGACAAAGCGGAGCGAGAGAATGCGTACCTCGCCTTCTGAAGCCGCTGCAAACGCTCACTTCTGCAGGGGGCGGGTGTAATTTCATGAACTTGCTGTTGGGCCGAAACTCGTAGACGAGTGCCCCACAACCAAAGGCCTGAGCGCTGCTGTCAGCAGACTCAGAAGGAGAGGCCCATGTGCGGCGGACCTATGGGTAACAGCCTGTGGAGAGGGCAGGCATTCAGAAGGCCCACTACGCATGGATAGGACACACATATGATACAGTTATACTCAGTTAACCATTTGAAATAACTCACCATGCCAGATATAGAGACGTCCATGGCTACTCCTCGCAGCCTAGTAAACCAGACACTGTTCATGATGCCATACAACTACCGGCACTGCCACCATTCGACATAACGGACTCCAGGAACCTAGGGCCAAGATCGGCCAGGTGGCTCAAACATTTTTGACACAATGGATGTGTGAGGGATGTGTGAGAAGACAGACGCATAAGAGGCCTACTGATGCACTCCATAGGGCCCACAGTCAGAGATGTAGTCTATAAGGTGCCAGAAGATAACACAAACACGTTTGTGGGGGTAATTGACTGTCTAAACACATATTTGGCTCCACGCAGGAACATTGATTATGAAAGACACGTATTTCATGCCACCACTCAAAGGGGGAGAGGTTGGACAAGTTTGTCATGTGATTACAAAAGAGGATTAAATACTGTGATTTTGACAATTACTCCACAGAAGAAGTCCTTGAGTCACAGATAATTGCTGGGTGCAATTCTTCAGCATTCAAGAAGAAGCTACTGCAGAAAACAGGGATGTAAGAACAAATCCTGATGTTAGCCCACACAAACATGGCCATCGACATGCAAGCGGATGCCATGGACAAGTTCAAGATATCACAAATAAGTCCGGCACTGGTGTGTCAAGTTCTTGCAGCAGAAAGACAAATGCATCACAACACAAGTGTTAAAGATGTGGATATGAGTTTCCACATGATGGGAAATGTCCGGCTATAGGACATGCATGTGATGCGTGCGGTGGAGAATGCCACTTGCAGGCAGTGTGCAGAAACATTAAATAAGGACAGCGTGCAAGCTATACAAGAAGGTCCTGGAGGAGCCAGGGCCCCCCGTGACAGGAGAGAAGAAGGTCAACAGCACCAAGACAAAGAATGCCTCCAGAGAGAGATCAAGCATCTCCATAGAGACCCCAGAAGCCAGGAGAACAACTTGGAGAATTGAGACAAATGTCCAACTCAGAGGAGTACAGAATGAGGTCAGTGCGTCAGAAGATACGCTACCTGGAGTTGTCACTGAGGCGTCAAGAGGACTCAGAGTCGTCATCCAGAAGAGACAGGAAGAGAGGGTATGTGTATGCAATAGGAAACTGAATGGTGATAGAGTACAGCCCCACCTTACTACTTCAGGTGTACGGCTGCCCTTGAGAATTTCTAATTGATGCAGGGGCTGAAATATACTGCCAAACTGCAAACACCCGAACATTTCATTTATCTTTATGGATCAAAGACGGCACTTCTGTACAAGGGGATGTTACCACATGCTCTTACAAAGACAATGGGCCTCATTACGAGTAGGGCGGTAAGGGATAACGGGCACCAGTAAGGAGACCGGTGCCGGTAATCCCCTACCACCCTATTCCGAGGTCCCTTGGCGGGGACCGTAAGGAACATGTGGTCAGACCACACGTCCCTTACGGGTCCCGCTAAGGAACCAAGGTGCTAATAACAGGCTTGCACGTCGCAAGACCATATATAGGGGCTCAATGGGAATGGGGAATGGCATGTTCAAAGGGGATTTACCGGTCCCGCCAGGGTCGGACTAGACCGTTAAGTCCCCATTGAACTACACCGGTGCCGGACCCGTTATTGGTGGCAGTCATGGCGCAAATAGCGCCATGACTACCACCAATCTCGTAATGAGGCCCAATGTAGTAAAGCTGATGATCTATGTCACCAAAGGAGATGTACCTGGAAGATGTATCCTTAGTTTTAAGTTTGCAATGCAGATGGGGTTGGTACACATTGGCCCTCATTACAACTCAGGCGTTAAGGGTTAACGCCACCGTTAACCCTTAACGCCTGATTCCCACCATAACGCCTGCTTTTTGCAGGCGTTAAGTTCCATGGTGCTAAGGCACCTTGGTGCTAATTACGGCACCGTAATTTACGGTGCCGTAATTAGCGCCTTCCCCACTCCCATTATGCCCTATGGGGCAAAAATGGGAATGGGGAAGGGAAAATGGGAAATGGGGATTTACCGCCCCACTCACCTTGTAATGGGGCGGTAAATCCGCCATCCACCATGGTGTAAACGTAGTTTACACCATGGTGGTAAAGTTGGTGCACTTAGCACCTCAGTTGTAATGAGGGCCATTATGTATCAAATCTTGTCAGCGTACACATCCAGCGCAAAGGACATGGTAATGAAACTGCATCCATCACTATTCCAAGGTCTCGGATAATTAAAGGACAGGCAGGTCAAGTTACACATAAATGAGACCGTCAAACCTGTTGCACAACACTACAGAAGCATTCCACTGAACATCCAGTCTCGGGTGGAGGATGAAATAAATGTGCTGCCGAAGCAGGACATAATTGAGCATGTACTGGCAGTCCCGAAGAAGGAGAATAGCGAAAGAATTACTCTGTGCGTGGACATGCGCACATCAGATCAGGCTATAGAGAGAGAAAGACACCTATCATCTACATCTATCATCTAGGATGACAGACATGATACACCTACTGCATGGAGCCAAAATATTCTCGAAACTGGACCTGAACAAAGGGTATCACCAGTTAGAACTGCACCCAGACTCCCACTATATTACAACCTTTACAACACACCTAGGAATATTTAAGTATAAGAGACTCCACTTTAGGATTTTATCAATGGCTGAAATATTTCAAAATGTTCACAGAGTCATACGTCACATCCCACAGTGCATAAAACTACAGTGACCATATTCTGGTGTTTGGGGCAACTCAAGAAGCTCATGATGATACCCTGAAACGAGTATGTATGGCACTTGAAGATGCTCACTTAACTCTGAATGCAGACAAATGTAAATTCAGCAAGTCAACACTGAAATTCTTTGGGCATATCTTTTCTAGCAATGGTTTCCAGCCTGATCCAGACAATGTACACACACTGGTCTCAGCGCCAACCCCAACATCCACATCTGCGTTACAGTCTTTCTTAGGGATGGCCAGCTACTGCACCAGGTACATTATACATTTTGTGTCCATTAACACACCATTATGACTACTTACTGGGACTGGACAGGAATTCAAATTGTCACCTGATTATCAGGACACCTTCAGAGAAATCAAGGATCGAATCTCGTCAGCGGCATGCATGGCATATTATGACCCAAACCTGGAAACCAAACTCATGATGGATGCCAGTCCCTTGGGGTTACAGGCTATCCTGGCTCCGTTTAAATCCTCATCTCCACGATGCATGGTATCATATGCTAGCCGGAGCCTGTCAAACACAGAGTGGGCGTACTCACAGCCGGAGAAAGAAAGCTTGGCTGTTGTATAATATGCATGGCATATTATGACCCAAACCTGGAAACCAAACTCATGATGGATGCCAGTCCCTTGGGGTTACAGGCTATCCTGGCTCCGTTTAAATCCTCATCTCCACGATGCATGGTATCATATGCTAGCCAGAGCCTGTCAAACACAGAGTGGGCATACTCACAGCCGGAGAAAGAAAGCTTGGCTGTGGTATAATATGCATGGCATATTATGACCCAAACCTGGAAACCAAACTCATGATGGATGCCAGTCCCTTGGAGTTACAGGCTATCCTAGCTCCGTTTAAATCCTCATCTCCACGATGCATGGTATCATATGCTAGCCAGAGCCTGTCAAACACAGAGTGGGCGTACTAACAGCCGGAGAAAGAAAGCTTGGCTGTTGTATAATATGCATGGCATATTATGACCCAAACCTGGAAACCAAACTCATGATGGATGCCAGTCCCTTGGGGTTACAGGCTATCCTGGCTCCGTTTAAATCCTCATCTCCACGATGCATGGTATCATATGCTAGCCGGAGCCTGTCAAAGACAGAGTGGGCGTACTCACAGCCAGAGAAAGAAAGCTTGGCTGTGGTATGGGCATGCAATCATCACCATCTGTTTTTATATGGAAAGAGTTTCACAATTGTCACTGACCATCAAGCTCTCACGACGATCTATGGAAAACCAAATGCCAGAATGCCACCGAAAATCGCACAGTGGGGACTACATCTCCAAGAATATCAATTTGACGTATACAAGCCAGGTAAAGACAATACTCCCACTGATATTTTATCCAGACATCCTCTTCCGGCATTAGAAAGTGCCCAAACCTCAAATGCTGATTAATACATTAATTACCTTGTACATAATGCCCTTCCTAATGTTCTTGACGTATCCACTATTGTGAACGAGTCAACCAAGGATGGCATATTAGTGAAAATAAAACAAAGGTTGCTGTCCGGTAGGTGGTGAGTTTCCAATGGCTCTGAGGAGGCCGTTTTCAGAAGAAGAGCGGAAAATGGTACAAACATTTTCACTCATGAAAGATTAACTATCTACATCCCTGCAAGGTCTTGTGGCAGGTCAGATGAAGGACGCAGCCTCTTTTAAGACATTATTAAATTAATATTTATTAAAGAAAAGGATCATACCTATCTTTCCCTACTTCTATGGGGTATTCCCTACCTAACAAATTAACGAAGGTGCTTGTCAGTCGTCAATGAATGTCTTAAAGTAATCTGTCCACTGGTCAAACTAACCCTGGCTGACCCTATCTCTATCTTAACGACTAACGGCAGGAGAATGACTCCCATCTCCTGTGTTTTTGCTTCTCGCAAGTTGGTTGTTCAAGAATTGATTTTCAAATAGTCTCTTGAACTTCTTTAATCAGTTCATGCAATTCTCTTAATACTTTGTTACTCTTTTGTTCCATCTCAACTTGGAGTTTCCTTGGTTTTATACTGATATATTTTCTGTTATAAGTGGCTTCTCCTACTTTGCTATTTTCCCACTGTAAGATTATCCAACCTTTCTGAGTTTCTCCCTTCAGGTTTATTTCTCTTCTATTTAATTCATAACCGGTAGTCTCTGTATTGTATGGATCTCTGGATATGTGTGTTCTTTCATCCTTATCTTCAGGATTTTCTTTTAAGTTTCACTCTCTCTGTCAATGATATTTTCTTTACTTTGACTATGACGAGTAGGAGTGCTTTAATAACGATTCTCATTCCTTTCTCCGATTCTCACGGTTATATTCTCATTATTTTGACTATGACGAGTATGAATGTTCGTATAACGATTCTCATTCACTTCTCTGGTGTTCACTGTTACATTCTCATTATCTTGACTGGGACGAGTATGAGCACGTTTATAATGATTCTCATTCACTTCTCCCATCCTCACTGTAAGACTCTTGATATCTTGACTGGGACGAGTATAAGAACCTTTATCTCATTCACTTCACTTGTCCTCACTGTTATATTCTTGCTTTCTGGGCTGGGACAAGTATGAGCACTTTTATAATGCTTCTCATTCTCTTCTCTCGTCCTCAATGTTATATTCTTGTTATCTTGACTGGGACTACTATGAGCACTTTTATAAGGGTTCTCATTCATTTCTCTCATCCTCACTGTTCTGTTATCTTTATCTTGACTGTGACGAGTATGAGCACTTTTATAATGTTCCTCATTCACTTCTCTCATCCTCACTGTTAGATTCTTGTTATCTTGACTGGGTCAGGTATGAGCACATTTATAATGCTCTCGGTTCACCCACCTAAATCTCCTGTTTTCCCTATTACCTGACTCTCTCGGGATAAGATCACAGAGCTTTTGCTTCATTTATCTTGGCTTCTCTCTTTTGATTGTTCGATACCGTTTCTCGCACCCCGAGTCTTCCTCCCGAGTTGCTTTCTGGTATCCCAGGTACCGATATGGTACGCAGCCCAAGTTGCGTAATGGTCTCTGTTTGGTTACCAGGATCACTGGTCCATCACTGGCTCTCTCTGGTTGCACCGGCACTGGCTGCTTCTCTCCTTCTCCAGCTGACAGGATGCTGCACGTCTGACACTACCACTTTGGTTTGGCAGCCGTTTTGTATTTCGCAGGTCTCTCAGATATTCCAGTCTCCTCCCCCTGCTGAAGTTACGTAGCCATGCGTCTTCCCCAGCATATCTCCACCTCTCTCTCCTCTCGCCTATTGGGGAATTTTGTCTCTTTTATTCTTCATCCTCGTCTCAGTTAATTACATCTCTTCATTCAAAGGGATGTTCACATTTTTTGTATACAGTAACACATACCTGTTCTTTCTTCGTTCAACTCCTTGGAGGGTATGGTTGAAGAGGTAATGTTAGTAGGATTTTTAGGGTATTCCTCACAGGAACGGGATTCCTTGTCCCCACAGTGGGGGTCTCTCTCGGTGAGGTCCCACTTGCCTCTACCCCTAGACAGGGTGTCACCTCCCCAGCCTCATGGGGGGGGCTTTCCCTTGGGGAAAAGGGCCAAATTCCTGCAATTTGTCACAGGGCCTCATTACACGGAATGCGGTAAGGATTCACCAGTACCGGTAAAATACCGGTACCGGTAAATCCTTACCGCCTTACTACGAGGTCACTTTGCGGGTTGGGGGATTTAACACCTGCTTTTTGCAGGCGTTAAAAACCAACCCGCAAAGGGACCCAGGGAGCTAATTACGGTACCGCAATTTGCGGTACCGTAATTAGCGCCTTCCCCATTCCCATTATGCCCTATGGGGCAAAAATGGGAATGGGGAAGGGCAATGGTGGAAGGGGGAATTACCGCCCCGCCAACCTTGGAATGGGGCTGTAATTCCCCTTTCCGCCAAGGCGGTGCCGGTATTTTACCGGCATGAACCATGGCGCTAATAGCGCCATGGTTCTCCGCCATCCGTGTAATGAGGCCCACAGTCTTCTCATGAAAGAAAATAGGATCATTATTCCGTCGTCACTACAAGGTCGGGTCACAGAGCTTGCACATGCAGGACATAGGGTCATAGTGTCAACCAAAAGGCTATTGAGGAAAAAGGTGTGGTTTTACAAGATGGATGCCAGAAAAGGGGCGGCTTTAGAGAAAGGCGTAATTTGCAAGTCGGTGGCCAAGACATTCCCGGTACCATTGAAGATGGCGTCTTTACCTTTGAGAATTTGGGAAGAGGTAGCAGCCGACTTATTTGGACCACTTTCAAATGGCAAATAATATGTGTTAGTGGCAATTGATAAAATATCACGATACCCTGAAGTGCAGCTGGTGACGTCTACAGGGGCTCAGGCGCTCATTCCGACCCTTGATAAAATGTTTGCAGACTATGGAATTCCAACAGTTGTAAAATCTGATAATGGTCCTCCATTTAGTAGACATGAATTTACATTGTTTGCTGAATATCTAGGCTTTAATCATAGGAAGGATACCCCTTTGTGGCCACAGGCCAACGATACAGTGGTGAGATTCATGGCCAACATTAAAAGAACCCTGCAGATATGTAGCATCACGAAGGGGTAATCCATGCAGGCTATCTGCACCTTATTCAGAGACTACCGGAACACCCCCACACAGTACTACTGGAGTATGCCTGTCAGAACTCATGTTTAATCAGGAGGTTCACACACAACTACCACAGGTGTCCAAGGGTCAAATGGAAGAGGAAATGGGCCAATGAGCGAGACAAGCTGATGAGAGCAATAAATCAAAGATGAAGGCATATGCCGATCGCAGGCAGGGTGCCAAGGAATCAGATGTTCAGGTTGGTGATTGCGTGATTGTACTCCAAAGAAAGTCACACAAGGGAATGCCTGATTTCAGTTCCAGTCCATATACAGTGACAGATGTCAAAGGTTCAATGATCTCGGCAGAATGCCAAGGTCATACTGTCACCAGGAACTCACAATTTCTGAGGAAAATACAGGCTGACATGGCAATGGCAGATGAAGAATTGGACTATTCAAGCTCAGATGATGGTAGCTCTGATTACATGGAGGGTGATGTGGATACGGAAGACAGTAGTTGGATTGAAGTGAATGATAATTGTGTACTAACGACCCAAGGGGCCCCTGGATATACTGCATACAAAGAATTAGTGTGAAGTAAAAGTTAATTCACAACTGTATAGAAACCCAAACGCCTAAAGAGAAAAAGACACTACATCAGAACTCTCCTGCAGGAAGGAGGAAAGGATTCTGACTAGAACCCATCAACCATTAATAAAAGGCGATAAAAAGACTATCATCTCATCAGGGAGTTGGAACAGCGGACATAGAGGATTACAAGAGACTATTTGAGAAGTGCATACTTATCTGAAAAGAGAAAGAAGCAAAGACAAGTACAGAAGCACAAACAACAGGAGAAAGGAGCCATTCTCCTGACCTTAGTTGATTATAAAAGTGTTAGGGCCAGTTAGGTTAATTTTGGATGGCAGACTGTTTTCATTTGTATATTTATCCACGACTGATGAGCACCTTAGTTAGTAAAGCGGACAGGGAAGCCCGATAGTGATAGGGAAAGATAGGCATTCTTTATTCTTTAACTAACACATGTTACAAATGTCCCCAGAGTGTCTGCGTCCTTCTTTTGATCCTTCACAGCACCCATCATGACATATACTGGTCCAAAACAGGAATACTTTTGTTTGTTTGTTTGTTTATTTATTTATAGCGCACGCCAGACCCGAAGGTATCCGGGCGCGTGTACAAGAATACTTTAAGCTTACAAGTTACAGTTGCACAATAAAGAGTAGTCACAGGAGAAATTAACAACAAAGATGATGATTACCACGCAAATTTTGTACACAGAGTTATATACAGAGTTATAGACAAAAATACTTTGTACACCGAGGTGTATACACAGTATACATTGAAAGTCAAGAAGCAAGGTAGAGTAAGCAGTGGAGATAAGCATGTAAGTATGCGTCCAGTTGCGGATTTACAGATGGGTCAGACGTGAGTAGTCCTGGCGTCGGTCAGTTATAGGTTGTTTTTTTCTTTGAGCCATTTAATACAGTTAAGTCTGAAGTGTAGATAAGATTGGTCAGAACTTAGAGAGGTTGGGAGGGAGTTCCACAGCTGGGCCGCTTTGACAGGGAAGTTGTTGCCTCCGGCAGTGGTCAATTTAAATGGGGGCACAACTAGGTGGTTGGTATATGCTTCTGTGGTAGGTCTATTGGAAGTTTTTCTTTTGAACCTTTCCATTAGGCATTTGGGGGCTAAATCA
This sequence comes from Ambystoma mexicanum, assembly GCF_040938575.1. NCBI lineage: Eukaryota > Metazoa > Chordata > Amphibia > Caudata > Ambystomatidae > Ambystoma > Ambystoma mexicanum. The sequence continues at coordinate 729,290,322 of NC_090925.1, forward strand.
TTAATGCTTTTGAAAGTTAGAGATACTGTTTTGAGTTTGATTTTGTCAGCTGTAGAGAGCCAATTAGATTGCCTTCTGACATCTGAGATGTGCTCTCTTCTTGGGATTCCTAAGGCGTCTCTGAGGGCGTTGTTCTGCAAGGTTTGGATTTTTTGCAACGTATGTTTATTAGACCCTATGTATAGTGCGTTGCAATAGTCCAATTTGGATAATAGCAGTGCTCTTGATAGGGTGAGGCAGCCGGTAGTGGACAAGTATGGTTTTGCTGCTCTAATCAACTTGCAGGTGTATGCAGTAGTAGAGGCCATCGCACTCACCTGTTTCGTTAGGGAAAGGCAGGAGTCGAGGGAAAAACCTAATGTTTTTACCTCTTTTGCTACTTTAATAGTGTTGCCATCTATAACAAAGGAAGAATAGTCAGCGTTCAGTCTTTTGATATTTTGTGTATTCCCCGGTATGATGAGTTCCATTTTGTCATCATTCAGGCATAGACCATGACGGGCCATCCATGCCTGGATGATGAGGTATATCTTATTCACCAAGGCCAAATCCTGTTCACAGTCCCCCGAAAGTGGGATGAGGATCTGAGTGTCATCTGCATAGTTTGTGTAGGTGACACCCAGAAGGTCCAGATCATCAAACAGGGGCTTCGTAAAAATGTTATGCATGGTCAGAGAGACGCAGGATCCCTGGGGGATGCCACATGTGATAGGTACTGGGTCAGCTGCTGCAGAGGTAGAGAAAACCCTCATAGTTCTGCCACTTAAGAAGAACTTGATCCACGCTATGTCATGTGAGGAGAAGTGGGCCATTGATTCCAGGTGGGTACAGGGCACATCATGATCCACCAAGTCAAATGCTGCTGAGAGATCCAGTAGGAGGAATAGGGCTGTTTTTCCAAGGTCTCTCAACTCGTCGACCTGGGTTTTGAGAACGATAAGCACGGTTTCGGTACCGTGCTGAGGCCTGAAACCTGATTTCTGGTACCTAATAGTTGATGCAGCTTCAAGTATTTTTGGATCTGTAGGTAAGCCACTCTGTCCAGTATTTTTAACAGAAATGGTACGGTTGTAATTGGCCTGTAGTTAGTCAGGATGGACGTGTCCAAAGTTTGCTTTTTAAGGAGGGGAGGACCCATGATTGTTTGAGGTTGTCTGGTATCGTGCTTGATATAAAGGAAGCATAAATAAGTTTAGAAATAAATGGGGCTAGGTCTCTGGCCGCATCTTTTATCAATTGGGCTGGGCAAATGTCGCCTCGGCAGTTGGATGGTTTGAGGGAAAGTATTATTTTTTCAATATCTAAAATAGTTACTTTAGTGAAGTTGAATTTTAGTTCTGGTTTGGTGGAGGTGGGTAGTTTACCTCTTTGATCGGTTGAAGGAGGAATATTTGGTTTCTTTTTCTCAATTTTGATTTGGAGTGTAGCAATTTTGTTGTTTTGTGCTTTTTGGATGTTGGAGCACCACATTTTGTTTTGTCGCAGTTGTCCGGAGCAGGGATAGGGTTTTCCAGTTCCTTTAGTATAATGAATAGCTCTTTGGTTCCGGATTTTCCCTAACCAAATAACTAACATTCTGTTGTTACAGCTCTCTTTTTTAGCTCTCCTTATTTCGTTTTTGTAGATATTAGAGGCGTTGATGAGAGCTGCTTTATTACTCTCAGATGGAGTTAGTCGGCAGGCAGATTCACACCTACGTTTTTCTATCCATAGGGACTTAAGGTGAGGGGTGAACCCGGTATTTAAATGTGCTCTGGGCTTGCTGTCTCTCAGTTTCAAAGGGGCGATAGTGTCCAAGGCTTTGGCCATGGTTGAGTTGAATTTGTTCACTAGAGCTGAAGGGTTTAGTGATTCAGGTAGGGAGTTTAGAGTTGGGAGGATTAGTGGTAACAGTTTGTCCGTGGTTATATTTTTTTTGTTCCTAGTTGGAAAGGGGGGAGCTAATATATTTTCCTTAGGTTGGGTAGTTTTTTCATTTATGAGGAAGGTTATTAGCGCATGATCCGTCCAGATTTGTGGGCTGACATCAGTAATAGTTACATTACAGTTATGGTCAGCTACCCAGTCAAGAGTTCGGCCTTTTTCGTGGGTGGGTTGTGAGATTCTGTGGGTAAATCCTAGTTCTATGAGGACATTGGCGATATTGGTCGCTTACAAATCTTTATGGTTGTTGAAATCTAAGTTCAGGTCTCCCAGAAGGATGGCTTGCAGTGAGTTCTTTAGGTTATTTGAAAGGATCATAGAGATGTCCTCCTCAAAGGTTCCAAGGGGACCTGCTGGCCTATAGATGAGGTGTATATTGATGGATTGAGAGGATGATGTTAAGAGTTTAGCGGTTAAGAATTTGCAGGATTTGGTGGGTGAGGGTTCTTCTATTTTTATGATGAGATTATTTTTAGCGATGATGGCTAAGCCGCCTCCTCGAGAGCAGGTTCTATCTTCTCTGAGAATATTGTACTTAGGGGGTAAGGCAAGCATCAGAGCGGGTCCTGCTGCTTGGAGAAGCCAAGTTTCTGTTATGGCTAGGAAGTCGTAATCACCTATATGGATGAGATCAGCAATTTCGGTGGCATGTGCTATTAATGACCTAGCGTTAGTAAGGGCACCCTTCAGAGGGGTGTTTAGTTTAGGTGTCGCAGGGGTGACACAGCTTTTTTTTTGGTTAGCCTATTGCTTGGTTTGCAGTGATTGTTAGTGGGGTTGTTATGGTAGGAATCTCTTTTGGTGGGGGGGGTGTTTAGTTTGGGGGCATTAAGTTGGAAATCTCTTCTACTGCTAGATTTGGTGACTAGTCTGGCTGGTGGTTCATAGATTTTAGGTAGTCTTGATCGTAACTTGGCATTTCTGCTTAAGGTGTCACACTGGAAGTTTGTTAGAGAGTAGTAAGGGATAGGTAACTTTATGGACCGAAGGTCAGTGTCTCGGGTGGTAGTCGGTCGGCTCTCAACAGAGTTCAACGTCCCCTTTACTATTCAATCTATATCTAGCTGACTTATCTAAATCCCTAAGTAGGGCTCAATCGTTACTGCCTAAAATATCTACCATGCTGTCATGCCGCAGCAGGGATGGCGGGCGTGGAATCGCTGGCGTTTTTGTCCGCCATAGTGCTTTCCTCCACAGCCATTCACCGCACCGTTCTAGTCGTTGCACGCGAACATGACCGGAAGTATAAATTACTCCGCTTCCGGGTCACTTACGCGTTGCAACGTTTCCGGGTTCCCTCCTGTGTTGCTGCCGCTCCTGCTACTGGTGTTTACTCCGCCGTCTATTTTCGCCTTCTGTTCCCGTGCTTTTCTATTTTTTCCTCCTTTGCTTCTTAGCCTTGTGCCTTCCTTCCTCTTCCTTTCCCTGCTCGTCAGCCTTTTCCCTCTCTCTTCTCTTCCTTGTATTTCCCCTGTACCTGATTGATCTGCTGCCTTCCAGACCCTTGCCTGTTTACCGGACTGCCTGTGTCTGTCCCTTGTACCTGATTGATCTGCTGCCTTCCAGACCCTTGACTGCTTACCGGACTGCCTGTGCCTATACCTGGTACTTTATTGACCTGCTGTCTACCTGACCCGTGCCTGCCCACCGGATTGCTCTCCATTACCTATCATCCTCCAGCGCACTCTGCCATCTTCGCTCATCCTACAAGCCTCTTGACTTTTTTCCCCTGAGCGGCGCTCCCGGTGGGATAATCCCCGTGCCCCTATATTAGAGGCACGGTGGCATCCTATCGAGGGCGTCCTTACCTACACAAAAAAAGGAGAAGCCTCCAAGAAGCAAGGAAGGGAAACCCAAGAAGAAAGTGGAAGGTGAGGAGTTGGGGGAAGGGGGAGAGTCTGCCTTTTCGTCCGACGAAGAGGACATCATCAACATTTGTGACAGTTTGCAACGCCCGCAGGAAACTGAGATGGCAACACCCCAGCAAGTACAGGAACTTGTAGCTGCCGTCCAAAATCTTAACCTGGAGGTCCAGAACCTCAAGACATCCAACGCAGCCTTGCAGCTAAGAATGACTGAACGAGAGCGGCCCTTTGCAGACCTACCCTCGCTCCCTTTGGTGTCAGGCAAATTTGATGGATCACCTAAGCGAGTGAAGGAGTTCTTAGACGCATGCAATCTCCACTTTTCCTTTCGCCCACAGACATTCACCTCAGTTCATGCCAAGGTAGGATTTATGATTACCCACATGACGGGTAACGCTCTGGCGTGGGCCACCCCTTTGGTTAACCAACCTGATCCTGTGCTGCAAAACTATGAGGATTTCAAGACTCTGTTACAGCAGACATTTCTACGCACAGAAAGTACCTTTCTGGCATCTGAGGACCTCTTGGACATCCGCCAAGGAAGCACAGACTTACTCACCTACATCACTACCTTCAAACAGATAGCTGCAGAAGCGGGCTGGCAGGAACAAGCTCAATATGCCATTTTCCGTCGAGGATTGAGAGAGGATCTTAAGGATGAGTTGGCACGTATTGCAAGTCCAACATCCTTTTCGGATCTCATAACGGCCACTCTTCGGATTGATTTTCGGCTCCCGGAACGGCGGTCAGAACGAAAAAAGACCAAATTCTACAGTCTCCCTCCCCTAGAGGCTCAGTCACCTTCCTCTCAGCCACCTTCTCGTCAAGGCAAAGAAGAACCGATGCAAATCGGAACTGCTCGCGCGGCGCTCACCCCAGAGGAACGTAAGAGACGACGGGACGGCAATATGTGCATGTAATGCGGAGCCTCTAACCACCTGCTTCGGGACTGTCCCGATGTCCCTCTGAGGCGTTCGGGAAACGAGCGCCCTCGGTGAGTGTCAGGACGCACTCCCGAGGGGCCATTCCAAGTCCTTACGCAACTCTATCAGTGTCGTCTTCAGGTATACCGGAGGACTCCAGGTTGATGGTTCTCACAGTCACTCTTACTTTGGGCAAGATCGATATCTTAACCCAGGCCTTACTCGACTGCGGCGCAGCAGGCAACTTTATCGATACCTTGTGGGCAGAAGAGAAGGGTATCCGTCGTCTGGCTAAACAGGAGGTTCAGAAGGTCGAAGGAGTAGATGGAGAGCCTTTGAGTTCCGGTATGATTCCCACACCACCGAAGAACTGAAACTAAGCATTCAGCAGCATTCCGAAAGAATTTCATTTGATATCATTCCAGCAGCCCACTTCCCTATCATACTCGGGATAGGCTGGCTCAGAAAACACAACCCTCACATTGATTGGGCAAAGAACGTGCTTAGTTTTCAGTCCACCTTTTGTAAGGCAGAATGTTTGCCAGAACCAAGTTTCGAGACAGTTCAGACCACCAGTGTTTTCGATTCCAGACTCATCCATCGTCTTCCTCATCATCTTCAGGAATACGCCGAAGTGGTGACAGAAAAGACACCTAGCGACCTTCCTCCTCAGCGACCAGAAGACTGCTGCCTGGATCTTGTTCCAGGCACTAGTATCATTTTGTAGGATGTTCCCTTTATCTCTCAGGGAGAAAAACGTCCTCCGGGAATACCTCGATAACAATCTGGCCAATGGGCTCATAAAACCTTCGAAATCACCGGCTGGGTCTTCCCTGTTTTTCATCCCTAAGAAGGACTCACAAGAGCTGAGACCCTGTATAGACTACAGGGGTCTGAATAAGGCGCCAAGATTTTTACGAAATTGGATCTTCGGAACGCCTATCACCTTCTCTGGATTCAAAAGGGGGATGAATGGAAGACAGCTTTCAGGACCCCCTATGGGTTATGCGAATACCAGGTGATGCCCTTTGGGCTTGTGAATGCCCCGTCAGTATTTCAGCGATTTATGGACCGGCTTTTTTCAGACCTGCTATGTCAGACCACAATAGTCTATCTTGACGACATATTGGTGTACTCAAGGACTCCGGAGGAACACGAATTCCATGTAAAAGAAGTTTTCCAGAGACTTGGAGACAACCACCTCTCGGTCAAATTGGACAAATGTGTGTTTTCCGCTACGTCTATCCCATACCTGGGATTCATACTATCCAGTCGGGGTATAGCCATGAATCCCCGCAAGGTGTCCGCCATCCTAGAATGGCCCTCTCCTAAATCCATCAAAGATGTACAAAGATTCCTGGGACTGGCGAACTTTTATCGGAAGTTCCGTTCCAACTTCTCCCACCGGATAACACCCATTACCACCTTACTCAAGAAGTCTTCCAATCCGTTTTCCTGGTTCAACGAAGCTGAAGACAGTTTTCGCAATCTTAAGGAAGCTTTCTGTACTGCTCCCATCCTTCAACAGCCAGATCAAGATCGACCCTTCATTGTCGAGACGGATGCTTCTTCATCGGCCATTGGGGCAGTGCTTTTACAAGAACGTCAAGGAGTGGAATATCCTGTTTCATATTTTTCCAAAACCCTCAATACCAGCCAAAAGAACTACTCAATCATAGAGCGTGAGCTGTTGGCCATGAAGTAAGCCTGTTTGGAGTGGCGCCATCTTCCACAGGGAGGCAAACACCCATTTTCCATAAGAACCGATCACAAGAACCGACAATTCGAGTGCTACAACACGCGTCAAGCACGTCGGGCCCATTTCTTTTCCCAGTTTGATTTCGATGTTACCTACATCCCAGGGCAACAAAATCTTATTGCGGACTCTCTATCTCGCAGCGGAGACTACATGTCCGGACCAGACGAATCACATGATCTGATGTTTCCATTACCTAGATGAACAGGTGTTCTGTCCACCTTTCTAAGGCAGGTGAAAGAGGCTTCTGAAGGCAGTTTCAAATCCGAGAACCATCCTCAAGACATCATCTTCGATATCAAGGAAGGGCTCTATTTTGTGGAAGGCAAGTTGTATCTACCTACCCCTGAGTTCCGGAAATTGGCACTAAACTGGTGTCACGACTCCAAGTTGGCAGGTTATAGAGGCACCAAGGGCACTTTGGACTATGTGCAGAGACACTTCTATTGGCCAGAAATGAAACGAGATGTGTACTGTTATGTACAATCCTGCACTACGTGCCTTCACAGCAAGGGTTCCTCTCTCAGACCGTTAGGAATTTTGGAACCAAATTCTTTTCCCGATGGTCCTTGGAAAGTCGTTTCCACGGATTTCATCGTAGATTTACCTCCTTCCCAAGGGTTCACGTGTATAATGGTGGTAATCGATTTCTTCACAAAAATGGCTCACTTCTCTCTATTACCAGGGGTTCCAACAGCGGCAGGTATGGCCGAGACCTTTATCAAGGACATCTTCCGCATCCACGGAGTTCCTAAGAAAATCATCTCTGATCGAGGTAGCCAGTACACCTCTCGATTTTGGAATTATCTATGCAACCGTCTAGGCATTGAGAGAGCCTTAACGTCCGGGTTTCATCCCCAGTCCAACGGGCAGACGGAACGCCTAAATGCCACCTTAGAACAATACCTACGATGCTATGTAAATCTCCAACAGGGCAATTGGGTCTCTCTACTTCCCTTGGCTGAGTTCTCTTATAATAATTCCTTTCACTCTACTCTCGGTCTCACCCCTTTTTTCTGTAACTATGGTTACCATTCACGATCCATACTGCCCGTCTCTGGCATCACCACTGGCTTACCAACTGTTGATTCCGCTCTCTCCATATTGCGAGACGTTCACCTTCAGGCTAAACAAAACCTTAGCGAAGCACAAATGAGATACAAGGTTCAGGCTAACAAACATCGTAAGCCAGTCCCTGATTGGGGGGTAGGTTCTAAAGTCATGTTGTCCACGAGATACTTACCTCGATGGGCACACCCTTCCGAACTTTCTCCTAGATTTCTCAGACCTTACGAGATCACACAAGCTATCAACCCGGTGGCTTTTCGTTTAAAACTACCCAAAAGCCTTCATATGGTTCACCCTGTGTTTCATGCTTCACAACTAAAACCTTTCCATGAAGACATCGGGTCCCGCAAAAAGATAAAAGCCCCCTTGCCCGCTACTTCGACCCAGGAGGAATTTGAAGTGGCTCAAATTTATGATTCCCGGTACCGCCTGGGGAAGGCTGGAATACCTGGTGCGATGGAAGGTGTATCACTGGTCGGAAAACTCTTGGGAACCAGCCTCTCATGTCCATGCCCCGCTTTTAGTCCGCAGGTTCTATCACTTTCACCCTGGCAAACCTGGGGGGGGGCCCCCTAGGAGGGGGCATACTGTCATGCCGCGGCAGGGTTGGCGGGCGTGGAATCGCTGGCGTTTTTGTCCTCCATAGTGTTTTCCTCCACAGCCATTCACTGCACCGTTCTAGTCGTTGCACGCGAACCTGACCGGAAGTATAAATTACTCCGCTTTCGGGTCACGTACGCGTTGCAACGTTTCCGGGTTCCATCCTGTGTTGCGGCCGCTCCCGCTACTGGTGTTTACTCCGCCGTCTATTTACGCCTTCTGTTCCCGTGCTTTTCTATTTTTTCCTCCTTTGCTTCTTAGCCTTGTGCCTTCCTTCCTCTTCCTTTTTCTGCCCGTCAGCCTTTTCCCTCTCTCTTCTCTTCCTTGTCTTTCCCCTGTACCTGATTGATCTGCTGCCTTCCAGACCCTTGCCTGTTTACCGGACTGCCTGTGTCTGTCCCTTGTACCTGATTGATCTGCTGCCTTCCAGACCCTTGCCTGCTTACCGGACTGCCTGTGCCTATCCCTGGTACTTTATTGACCTGCTGTCTACCTGACCCGTGCCTGCCCACCGGATTGCTCTCCATTACCTATCATCCTCCAGCGCACTCTGCCATCTTCGCTCATCCTACAAGAAGGACACCTTCTAGGGTTTTTTTTGTGCCTCTTGGCTTTTTTCCCCTGAGTGGCGCTCCCGATGGGATAACCCCCGTGCCCCTATATTAGAGGCACGGTGGCATCCTATCGAGGGCGTCCTTACCTACACAAAAAAAAGGAGAAGCCTCCAAGAAGCAAGGAAGGGAAGCCCAAGAAGAAAGTGGAAGGTGAGGAGTTGGGGGAAGGGGGAGAGTCGGCCTTTTCGTCCGACGAAGAGGACATCACCGACATTTGTGACACATGCCAATATATTGGTTGGCGTACGCTGATAACCTCCTTATCAATATAACTCCCACAGATCTATAAGCACCACTGGATAACCTGGCTGAATTCACCAGAAACCATAAGCTTAGAATACATTCCGCCAAAATAAAGGTAATTACTTTTCAGAGAGCAAGAAGAAAAACAGGTAAACCTATAAATGGCCACTAAATGGGGAGAAGGTTGAAGAGGTCACGGAATATAAATATCGGGGGTCATTATTGACCATAGGTTAAACTGCACTTAGATAAACCTGAAGTCACGATTAAACAACAATTAGGAGGTGCCAAACACTTTGAAAAAGAATATGCAGGCTATACAATCACCTCCCTAATATCGATCTATTAAGCAAAAATAATCCCCAAATTAACATACAGGGCAGATGTTTGGGAGCAAAGAAAGAAAGGGAACCCCACATTCTGGAGTCATACTGTATCAAGGCCATGCTGAGCTTACAAGTTAGATTGCCTGTAGAGTTCTTGAAAAGTTAATTAAATATTTGCGCAATTATCATGCAAGCGCAGTATCTAAGATGTAGGTACTATTGAAAGCTAATAAATACAGAGGATCTACACAGAAAGTACAAAAATTGGGAATATGGCGATTAAGACTACAGGTACAAAAATAATAGTCATAGGGGAAATTTGGTCTCAAAGATTAAACATTGATCGTCGAGGGACGAGGCGTTTCATTCCGAGAGAGGAATGTAAGTGTAGAATGCGTGAGGTGGGGGAGCTTGAGACTGCAAAATATGTATTGTGCTATTGTAAGATCTTTCATCAAGCAAGAGTCAATAGCCTGAGAACAGCTGGAACGGGAACCCTACTAAATATTGAGGGTGATGATATTTGGAGCCTATATGTGAGGGGTAATAATATCACGCTCATTTATCATTCAACTACACTGTGGATTTCTGTCAGAAAGATTATAAAGGAATATTTTGACAAATTTGCCCCCGTTCTGGAAGACCCACTAGAGACAGTTAAGAAGTAATTTGATGAACCCGCCCCCCGGGGGCAGCCAGTCTACAGGGGACGGGAAAATGCTACCTTGGTACCCTTACTCCCCTACTGAGTTGTTCTCTTTTTTTAGGCAATGAAGGTATTGTATGAAAGGCATCTCGAAATGTTCATATACATAATGGTTAACTGTATTTAAATGTTTATAAAGAAAAGCCATTGTTATGGCTGAATTATACCAAATACATTTATTTGAATGAATAAAACAGAAAAGGTTGACTCTTATGACTACTTGGGTGTGCGATTTAACAAGAAAGTGGATCGGAACCCTCATATTCAGAAGAGTAATCATTAGGAATTGAAGAACCAGGGCTCTCCTGAGCTTCTCTAGAAAATTCAGGGGTATGGTAATTGAACCAACCTTAGAAGTCTATAGGGCACATACCAAGTCAGCATATCTATATGCCAATGATCTTTGGGGGCATCGAGACACCGCCAAAATGAACATTATGGGAAATACGTTTATTAAGAAGCTACTGGGAGTACCCGTTGGCACCATGAGTTCAGCAATTAAAATGGAATTAGGACAAAGTGGAATAGACTACAATGACCACTTGAAACCTCTCCTATTCTGGGTTAAGTTATGGACAAAGAATGAGCTGTAGATATTCAGAGAGGCAATGTTGGATGTTCTGGGAAATATTCATACAAAGCCCTGGGCGAGGTTTCCTCATGTCAAGAATGCACTGCTTAAGATCAGTTTAGATTCTTTCTGGCATAAAACAGAATCCCTAATGTCTCTACTTCTTAAAAAACTAAAAGTTCATTTTTGGATTTTGGGCTTGGGTTTTAACGGACATCATGTTATTAAGAGTACATTCCATAACTACTTAAGTATCAAATTGAATATAGGAATGGAACAGTACCTTACTTAGTCACTAAGATAAGGCCCAAAAATCTTTATGTTAAGTTACGTTTAGGCATCCTACTTGTAGACTTCCATACTAGAAATTGGTCCACACAAGTGTATTCTTGTTTTCCGATATGTAGTGCAGCGAAGGAGGATGTTTATCACTTTCTTTTTTTCTGTCCGGTATTAATGCCTCTTAGAAGAAGATGGATTTTACCGATTTTAAAAGCAAATACCATTGACACTTTAATCGATGCTCTTGAGTTTTGTAAAACACCAACCTGTATTTCAAGTGTTTATGCAGTTGCTAGCTATCTAATTAGAGCTGGTAATTGCCAGAGGAAGTACTGTAGATGAAATAATTGTATAAACTAGTCTTGTTCTTCTTGTATTTGTCTTGGCCCACTGGTGATTATTTTATATGTTTTTTAAGATTCACAATTTGATCTTTTAATTGCACGCGCTAAGGAAAAACAATAAAGTCAATATTTTATTTTCCAGTTTTTTATTTCTTTCATTTTCTGCTGATTTTGCAATAGTTAGTGCATAACTTTCAAACCTAATAATCCCTCTGAAGATCTAAAGAAGTCAGGATCTACTGGACCCATGCAAAACAAAGATCAGATATAGCGAAATGGGCATGGATCGCGGAAGCCTTGGCACAACATGCGTGCCCATAGCAACCGAAGATAAAGGAACAGGAGGCCCAACTTTCAGAGTGTCCTGAGACGACAATTAGTGTGCTGACCGTAATCAAAATGGCCTCATGGAACACAAGAGGTTTTAAGCACCTGACAGCACCAAGTGATGTTAATCAGGGGGACTTTGATTTAATATGTCTCCAAGAAACGGTATCACTACATATTATCCCCACCAAAAATATCACTGTATATATGGTCGTCTGGAACGACCATAGGTGTTATTTTTGGGGGGGGGGTCATTTTTGGGGGTTTTGGGACCGGGGGTTGTGGGGGTGTCCCCCGCTCCTTTAAAAATAATGCAGGGTTTTCGGGGGTGTCCCCTGCAGGTTCCATGCCTTAATATCGCTGCAAAATATGGCAATATCTTTGTATGGCGATATTTTTGTGGGGATATTAACACATGGAACCCAAGAAACTTGGTTACGTGAAAGCCCCTATTTGGACGGATACAAAATCATTCTTTCCCCCCGCCAAGAAAGAAGCAAAAGGACACCCGACATCAGGCCTATTAGCTGCGATAAGATCAGGAAGCGGACCAACAATGATAATACCAATCTTCTCCAGCTTGTTTGCGCAAGAACTTTTGATGTCCTGGAACCATTTTCCTAATTCACCAACACAAGTAGAGGCAGCCTCCTTGGTGGTGATAAATGTATACTGCAACCCGCAGGTGGTTACAAACGAGTACTTTCTAAATATGGTCTCAAATCTCATCGAAGTTGCTAATACCATCCAAAGCACAAACTATACCCTACTATGTGGAGATTTAAATTTGAGTTCCAACCAACGTGCTCATAGAAAAACAAGTGATATCGTTCCACTTTATGGGAGTCCCTTATGAATTCTTGGGACCTCCATAATTTAACAGCAATGGTCGAGGGCAGGGAGAAATTGTTGCCTACATGGGAAAGGGGAAGTCAATGTACAGATATTGATTACATATATGTGTCCAGAGACCTTTTCATGCTAATAACATCATTCAAGGTAATTAGTACTGTGAACAGCGACCACAATCTGTTATGTACTACCTGGCCAGTACCAATAATGGGGAAAAAACAGCAAATGTCACTAGCCTTTGAAGACCGTCATGGGGTACTCGACTCAGATTAAATACATTTGCTGGGAAAAAACGTACGCAGACATATGTTAATACTTTAGAAATTAGCACCAACACATCAAAGCATCCACTAGTTGGCTACACGCCTCTCTTGGAATGTTATTGAAAAAAAAAGGAACAAAAAAGGATCAGGAAAATAAAATTCATACGTTCAATGCATTGGTGGTGGAAAAGAGAAGAGAAATGCAAAGACTCAAACGGCAGAGATGCAGCAAAGAAATATAGAGCCTGGTTTACTGACTATCGACTGGAATTATATCAAAATGACTCTGAAAATATGCTGAGAGCTCTTGCAGGGAAAGAATCTAAAGACTTTTGGACTCTGGTAAAAATATTGGGATAAAAAATGATGGACCTCCAACAAAATATCATCTCTGAAAAGAATTGGATAGAGCATTTTTCATCATTCTATCAAAACACCACCTCTTTACCAACTCAGTCGGTGGGGACAAGTAACACTCCATGGGGTATACCCCACGAGATTGATGACATTCGACGCAAATAACAGAGTCTTACTACATCAAGGGCCCAAGGCCCTGCTGGGCTAACTAATGCAATCCTCAAAGAAAATCAGGAGGAATGGGCACTCTTTATACATGAAGTGATTAAAAACATCACCAAAAGCCATGTAATCCCCAGTTCTTGGAAGACCGTGACAGTCATTCCCATCTTTTAAAAGGGTAAAAAGGAAAACCTGAGAAATTATAGACCTATCACATTGCTTGATGTGATCGGGAAGGTTTTTGGCTCTCTATTGTTGCAGAGGTTCCAAAGGTGGACAAAGAAAGAGGATTGCAACAACCCCTTTCAAACAGGGTTCATAAAGGAGATCGGAACAATGGTGAACATCTTTCTCTTGGGTGTCCTAAAGGGGATAGTTACTGAAGGCAAACCAAGAATCTTTATGGCCTTCATAGACCTCGTTCAGACAATTGACCAGATTGACCAGGCAAAAGTTTGGGAAAAGGTACATCATCAATACTGCCTGAGGCCAATTCTAGATCTTATAATTGCCCTCCACTCTGGTACACCCATTCGAGTATGTTTAAATAGGGCAGGCACATTGTCATCTGAAATATTAACAGCTAGAGGTGTTACGCAAGGATGTCCTCTTGCGCCTGCCCTATTTAATTACTACCTTACAGACTTAAAAGATGAGTCCTCCGTCAGATCCTTCCTACCAAGCATAGGAGATGCTCGGCTGACGCATCCCCTGTATGCGGATGATTTAATCCTCATGGATCAAACTGCGTTGGGTTTCCAGTGCCAACTCGAAGCTCTCAAGAGATACATCCAGAAGAACAACTTGGAAATAAATAAGGAGAAAACGAAATTCTTATGCTTTGAGAAAGGGAAAAAGCATAAAGAAAAATTAGGATGGTATCTGGACGCTTCAAAGATCAAGCAAAATTTAAATGTCTTGGTGTGACACTGAGTAAGAGTGCAGTGGAGGTGGCAGCGCAGGTCTGTCTACAAGAAAAAACAAAGGGTCTGGCGATCCAGGTTAGTGCAGTGTCATGGATAAGAAATATGGTCGCTTTTGTATACTACCAGTCTTGAACTTCTACAAGGGGAAAGTGGTACCAGCCGGAGCAGAGGCCCTACTAGAGATACAATCGTCACTCTGGCCAAAATTAGAGGGCCTATTCTGGAGGAGAGTGTTGGGCCTGCTGTACAAAAGGTAGACCCCACCCCACCTCAACTGAATGTATAGGAGGCAGACCCCACCCTCTTAAACTGAATGCAGATAACTTATCAGGTTGATCGAGAACTCCAGTATTGCGAAAATCAGAATTGTAGTCCCAGGAAGACCAAAACAAGTGCATTGTAGGGTCGGAATGCATTGTGCAGTAAATGGCATGATGGATAGCATACATTTGACATAGTTACTAAAAATCTAGATTGAAATCGGAGCAGGTACCAAGTTCTGATCAAAAGTAGGTTGGTCCACCATTTTCTGATAAACCAGGCATAGTCGGGCAATTTCTAAGTTGGTGGACGTTTGCAACTCATGTCAGAAATAATTATATAATTCCCTCATAACAGTTCATTGAAGGTTCAGTAGAAGATAACATACTGTCTAGACTTCTTAGCAACAATCTTGACATTGACGAGCTGGGGGCTGCCATGTAGTGATTCAAGACAAGGTAGCAATTAGCTCAGACATCTGGTCAGCTAGCAACAGTGGCTGGGCTCAAAGGGAGGGCACACAGCTGATGCCCATACTTGGGCTCCTGTGACAGGGAGACATGGTGCTGCCTGCTGAAAGTACCTCACTGTTGACATCAGAAATATTCTCTCTTGACACATCAAAGGATTAATTTTAAAGATTGAGTATATCACACAGAAATGTAATTAGTTGCATGCATACGTATGCCATGGGTACTTGGTGAGTAACAGTTCAGTCAACCAACCAGGGAAGGGGGAGGGCTTGTCTTTGAGTGTCTAAACCAAAGAGAGTAAACTTCATCATGAAATAGAAAACTGTGCCAACTGCAAACTGAATATAAGGGCGTAAAATCAGAGCTTGTTTGATGACTGTTGGAGTTCCTGCTGTATGCTGACTGCTGTAACCTGTCTTGCTGTACCCTGGAAGAATAAGATGCATTTGAAATTCAGCCTGAGTCTTTGCCTGCTTTCATACTTGGAATCCAGAATGCCTTCCCTGATCCAAAGATGCCAAGACCCTAGGGAGGGCATTGGGCCCTACTGTACATTGCCAAACTCGACATCGATTGCCACAGTATGCAAAAAACTGGGTCTGCTAGCATTGCAAGCCGTGATTGACTGGAACAGACTAGCTCAGTTTAGGAAAATTGTGTGTCCAAAACGGCAGAGAATTTTTGAGATCATAAACAAGAAGTTAAAAGTGGGCGGCAGTAAACTCCTGAATTGTTGGCGGGAGCAAAACAGAGTGAAACTAGTGGAAATTGGCTGTTCAAAAGAGGGACTATGTTCAAACCATACAAGAGTAAAAAGCAAACTGGGTGATCACGACTGGATTAGCACATAAGAAGCTGCTTTATCATACCGACTAACAGCGGATCTCTCATGGGTACGTAAAAAATTAAACCATCCAGTGACCTACTTAGTAAAGTTTCCAAGCAGACCTTATCGGGAAACCTTCTTAAGGACTAGATTAAACCTGCTTCCTACTAATGAGATTTTGGCAAAAAGAGGAAAAACAGGACGAAGTGGGGGTCGAATCTGTAAGGAACCCAACACCGTTCAAAATTTGGAATATCTATTACTGGACTGCCAGGGTGTGGTTAAGGCTAGAGAACTCTTTTTGGCACATCACTTCTTAAAGTGTCAGTCGTATACCAGAGAGGAGTGGTGGACAGCTCTGCTGAACGGAGAAAAGACATCAATGGTGATTTCTGTTGTATCGTTCCTAAACAGGATTCTCCCCCGTGAAAAGGACTAATGAGGAGAGACCTAATAGAACTAAGGTGTTGGGGAATAGAAGAACAAGGATTCGAGGATCTTTTTATGTGATGTAAACGGATCTATGATGTCAAGTGAAATGCAGAATTGAAAATTGGAAAGTGAATTTTTGTAAAAATTGTAAATAAATTAAAACAAATAAAAAATGTAAAAACAAGTTAGTGCTTCCTGATCATCCAAAAATTAGAGTGGGTATTTTTCAACAGAAAGTGTTGTCAGTTGATCAAAAAAAGGAAAAACCCTCTACACGTGTTTCACCACTTTATGTGGATCCGCAGGAGGTGAATTTAACTTGTTGGTTTGTTGATTAATCTAAAATCATTAGAACGGCAAAGAAAAAAAAGATGGCCGTTGATTAGTCTTGTTTGTTTAACCATTATTCAAAATTATAATTAGTGATGTCTGCTTTGTAAGGTAGACTTACCCTGTTTGGAATGTAGCTGTGTGGGTTTGCTGTATGTCACACAGATTGTAGATCCTTATTTGGGATACTTCACTTGGATTTATTTTTCCAAAGTCTTCAAATTAGATTGTGTTGTCCGGTGGGAAAGAAAATAAAGTCATTGTTGTTGGTGGTCTCAATAACACTCTGTTTTTACTTTTTAATAGAGCAAACAAGCATAAATCTACTTGTTGAATGAAGTAAAAGATAAGCGAAAAGTGAGCAAATAGATTAGCCAAAAATAGTAGTTCTGCATAGTGAAGGGATGTTGGGCATCTATGCCCTTCAGGGGTCCAAGCTAGCTCTTTGTTAACCCAATTCCAGAAAAACGGTAAATAGTAAGTTTTATTGTTACTGTTTGGCAAACACAACAGTTCATCTTTAAGCAAGCGACAAGGACACCAAAGTTTATCAGCAAAATACTCGCCAAGACACAGAGGGCCTCATCACGAGTTTGGCGGTAACCCTTAAATCCGGCGGTAGTGCTATTACCGCCGGATTTAAGGGTCCGCCAAATCAGGGCTTTGGCGGATTTCTCCCCAGCTCTGAGCTGGGGGGAAATCTGCCGAAAATTCGTGCTCATACTGCCGGTGGGAAATCCGCCGGCGGTATGAGCGCGAAAATTCCCCATTGAGCACAATGGGGGAATGGGGCATTCCCGAATGGGCTCAGTGGGGAATGGGGAATTCCCTCCATTACCGCCAAACCCGTGATCCGGCGCTAATAGCGCCGGGGGGTTTGGCGGTAGGGCAGATAGCGCCAGCTCTATTAGCGCCGGCGTTACCGCCCAACTCGTAATGAGGTCCAGAGTGATTGTTTGCCAACACATTTTTACAATGTTTTTAAGATATTCTAAAGTTGGATTTTAGAACTTAATACATATTAAAATTTTTATCTGTTTTTAATCATTTGTTTTCACCTGTGTTGGATGCATTTGTAAGATGTTTATGTGTTTGTGTGGATTTTTATAAAATTGCTTTTATGGTTCTTTAATAACCGAAATAAAGCACCAATCAATCAATTATAACATACCTAGCAAATAAATAAACATGTTAAGTGCAGGATGCTGTAGCTGGTCCAATTATTTTGAGCCTTAAATTGAGATGAAGTGATATGCCTTTTCACCCTGCTGGAAACAGACCTTCAGATTCAAACACATATTTAGCATTTTATTCGCAAATAAAGTTTAAAAAATGTGTTCATAGATTTCCACGTACGTTTTCACATATTTGGAGTGACACTAGAGAGCACCTGCGACGCTTGCTGCAACTAGAAGACTCAGGACCCCATGGAATGTTGACAGACTGGCCGTGGGTGAGAATTGCCATCATTAACTTCCCCTTGGGTTTAGCATCTGCCAGCACTGAATTGCAGACACCTGTAATTATTCTAGTCTAGAAAGACGTTATAGCTTGGCTTGTACTGAAAAATGATCACAATCAGCCTCTTACTATCAAATCAGAGGGGCCAACTATTGGTGGAAGGCGTCCAATGAAGGGATCACCAAATTTCACCAGCCAATGAGCTGGTGGCCAGCTCCAGGTATAATTGTATTTTTTTTTTATTTCTGGGATTTGGTTAAGAGTTACACACGATTCCTGCTGGCTTTTCTAGGGTGTTATTTTCTTGGCAACTTCGGTTCGGGTGTAGCGGCCAGGTTCAATGAATATCAGACAGTAATGGATGAACCTATCATTTCCACACAGGCTGCTGCCTCCCAGTGTCTCAACTAGTACCACTATACAGAATGCTGTAGCCAGATAACCCTGCACTATGGTATGCTGGACCTCAGAAAAGTAGCTTCACTCTATCTACAATAAGTATTCCTCATACAGCGTTAAACAAGGCTGGCAGTTACCACATACAGCGAAAAACACAACGTGAGAAGAAAGCCTCATTGTGCTTAGTGTTTTTAATTGGGTCTTTGCCAATAAAAATACCAGTTGGAAAAATTGCATCCTTCTACCTTACAATGCACTTGTCATTCATGCATTTTGCCTCCTCTAGGACCACCAACTGCTCCCAGCACTCCCAAAACCTTTTGTGGGGGAATATGATTGAGGGGGAACTGAGATTGGCCCAATGTGTGGCAAGCTGCTCCAATGAGTCCATCAGGTTTACTTGATCACCGGCTGTGGGATTCTCTGCTAAGGCTGGACAGGGGAGACTAGAAAGCTGAAAACAGGAGGGTCACCAACATCCTACCCTCATCCCTGCTGCAAAAGCGTCAAAGACTGCTCCGTCCGTGAATGAAGGGGGCCTTGTTTTGGTCTATCCAAACGCGGCCCATAGTATTACTTAGCACACTGCTGGCATGATAGATTGCCTTGTACAGTATACAAACTCTGCAGCAAGGTCTAACCCATTTGTCATCTGCATTACAGAAGAGATTTACTCTCCTTTCTGACCTTAAGACACTCATCCTCCCCAACAATGTTGGCTAGGTTTGGTGATTGGAATCCTAACTCCAGGCACTATACCATAACCAGTCATTTTTAGAGATGACCTTGCCACCAGACTAATCAGGCAACAATTATTACATTTTTGTTCAGAGGTGCAGAAATTAATATGCTACCTCTGTCTGCAGGGACTTGGTGTTCCAGCAGTTTTCAATAATGCACATGCGACATCTGAACTTGCCCTGTGCCAGCGGATACTAGGGGCTGCAGATGTCAGGACATTGGTACAGCAAAGGTACACGGATGTACTATCCTTTTAGAATGGAGATTTTTTATGAAAGGGGGGTCTGATTAACAGACCTCCCTTTCAGAAACAGAATCATCTGCATCGCTTTATTTATTAATACAAATCAAAAAAGGCGTCTCCTCCCCACACCCCAGCCAGTCACACTTAGAACATACCTTCCTTTCTTCGGTCCTGATTTATGGTCTACCTTAATGGATCCAGATCACCCCATCTATGTGTCTGAGACATTTCACCCGCTTTCCCATCCTCTTATGTCCTCTCTTATCCTCTTCCTCAGCAGACTGAGGTCTGGATACCGCTGGCAGAGGGCACAATACATCAACCTTGAGACAAGCAAGGCACTTTGATACCCCTATGGTGGCGATTTGGTGCAGTATAAATGCCTTGTAACATAACGCCTTATATTTACGCTGCTCTTCTGGTGCTGCCATTATAGGCCAGATGCAGGCTAAAATTATTCAGTAATGCCATTTGGTCTAATATAGCCACCAAATGCAACACACAGTCCCACATGTATAAGGCTCTCAACCCTGACCCCCGACCTCTCCCGTTACCTGCATTTACCTGTGAAATGACCACATGAGCATGAAATACGTAACTTCTGCTCTTCTGCCACTGCCACTTTGTGCTCCTATCATGTTGGGCACTCTGAATGATGCCATGAGGGTGGATAGAGGAGTTCCCACTTAGACACCGAGCAGCCATTAAGGAGATAGTGGGCTAAGTAAGGGGAAAGGGTTGATAACAGTGGCGGAGCCAGGGGGAAGGGTCCAAGGGGGACGGTCACCCCACCCGGATCCCCCTAGTGCTCAGTTCACTCCCCAGCAGGGACGTCATTTAGGGGTCACCAGGGGCCTCCCTTGCAACCCCTGATGTCTCCCTTTCTACCCTGTGGTCTCCCTTGCTATCCCTAAAAAAAAACAAATGGAAGCCCCTGGGCTGTGGCCAATGCCATGTGGCTCTTTGTTTCTAGAGTGGCTGACTTACTTGTTCATGCTTCTTAAAAACAAGGGGTTCCACGAGTGTAACACTTTGAGCAGTGACCATAGGAAAGAATAGGAATAACAAATAATTTGTCTTTCTGGAATTCTATGCAATGATTGCTAGACTCATTAAACATTTATTTCAGGCACACCTAATGGGGTGAGTCACTGATTTAGTCTGTTCTTAAACTCCTCAAATTCACAATGCAGGCAAAATACTCCAAAAAACATTTAGAGTAGAATAAGCACCCATGTATTTTGCAAGTTGCAGTTATAGCATGTTTTTTTCTGCCGATACACATGGTGATTTATTCTTGTAGGAAATGGTTATCATGTTACAGTGATATTGTAACCATATTTAGCATAGTGTACTTGGGAACAATGCTATGTGATGGCACTTTCTGTTTTGGCAAGGAGAAAAAGGTCGTGTTCCATCACTTCCCGTGATGTCACTTCGGGGTGGGGTCAAATGCCATCACTTCCTGTGATGTCATCAGAGGTCAAAGGTTCTGTGATTTCACTTTCACTACCCCAGGCATTTTGGTTAAAGGACGTCCCTGCTTCCCAGCCTCCTGCTGGTGACCTACGATCTGCCCCTCCTCCCGGGGGACCAACAGCTGCCTGCCTCACCTACTGGTTGGTAAAAGAAAACGTTTGGTGAGTGGAGCAAGATAGAGTCACTTACAGAGAGCCGTGCCAGCATTGTGTTCACAGCGCTACTTCTGTGATCTGTAAACTAAAGGCGGTGCGGGCAGCACATGTGTATGAAGGCAGTTGCCACCAGTTCCAGCTGTTGACCCTTAAACTGCCTTGCAATAGCAAACCCTTCTCACCCGCACAGGCTTCTTCCCGTCAGTGCATACACCAGAGAGCACACCTTTCCAAAGAGGCACCTGGACGCACCAGCGTCCTGGAGAAGTGCCTCGTTGCCAGGTACGTAACTCGTGTAGACTGCTGGAACTTGATATTATTGGACCCTTACAACGTCTTGCGTCTGGAATAAAATTGCAATCTGCTTAAAAATGCAATGAATCACCTGACTATAAATAATTGCTCCAGAAACCACTTCACCCATAGCCCCAAACCGACTTATTGCAAAGGATGTCTCATCTACAACCTTGAGCCTCCGCTGATGTCCCTTAAATGACTTCGCCTCAGGAAAGCCAGTATGCATAAGTGGGAGATGAAGTATGCACGGATATCCTAGGCAAAGACAGAGAAGGAGCTTTAACAGGACGAAGTGGAATAAAGTCAAATGTAGGTTAGCTTCGCGGCACCATGGTGTAATGAGGCAGCTGAGGGTTTTGTATTTAAATTTTGCTTTTGCACTTCTGTTGTGTTTTTGTTTACATGCCCATGTGGCATGTACTGATTGTGCCAGTTGGTTAAGGCCGGTAGTTCAGGTTAACAGGCCCAAGCGTGGTGAGGAGGGCTATTAATGTGGGCTAATTGCTGTTATCACCAGGTGCGCTCTTTCCATTAAGGTCCTTGCATTACGCCCCAGGTGTCAATGGTGTCTTTTTTCGCGAAAAACGCTGGGCATGGGCCGCGCACGCCTTTACCAAAAAAACTACAAGCAAGATGGCCACCAAGAAAATAGCAATGGCATGTTTTGTTTTGGAAGACTCTTTTCTATATTCCTGGCTGCATGAACTTGATGGTGTCGGAGAGGAAGTGGCAGGTAAGTGGAAACATGTTCGATTTTCATTTAATTTGAGGGTGGGTAGGTAAATGGGGGAAGGGGCAGGAGCTAGCGTGGGGGCCCAAACTCATGCTGGGAACACAGGTCTCGCACGTCACAAGTTGCTGGATGCTGACTAGGCAATAATCCCTTCACTGGCTGGCCACGTCGGTTGCTAATAGGCTGCTGCCCAATGCTCAGACCGTTAGCTTGCCAGGCCAATACCACACTGGCGCAGCCACGCCGCCAGGGAGTATTGCCACTGGCATCACAGGATAAAGGCCGGGTTGCTAAGGGCAATTCTTTGAGGGAGTACACGTGCTGCACACAGGGTACAACCAGTTCATTCCCTCACAAAAGTACCACCTAGATGTAAACCACTGCAATGTTTGCTGGAGTTCTGTGGGGATTGGGGAAAGGGGGGGGGGGGCAGCGTGGGGGGTTGGGCTCTTTGCTTTGCCTGGTGGCTGGGAATACCAAGATGGTGCCTGGTGGGGTTTAATGTTAGGATGCAAGAGGGATGGAGGCGATAGGTCTGAGTTAACAACATTAAAGAAAGATAGTAGAAAATAATTCCGGAAAAAAGCAAATGGGTCACAACATTGCGTAGCATTAATTCTTCTTTCCCTTGCTGTGTGGCCCTAGCCGCCCAATACACGGGCCATGAAGGCCATTCCATGCCATGCTACTGCTGCAGTGTATGTAGACATCAAACCAGCTTAAAGCGCAGCATCTTGTGCGACTCACCAAGTGGAGGCAGTCTTTAGACACTTCCGGCAGACAGGGTGACCCCATACCAAAGAAACTTGCTGCAGCTCCTTGCAGTATCGAAGTAAGGCGCTCTATAGCCACCATGCGCCATAGCCTGGTCAGCCACATGGCCTTTGTGAGAGGAGATGTTTGCCAGCATGTGCCATTTCACGGCAAACCATTGTTTAACATTAGGAGTCTCTCTGAATTGTGGCTGTCCCCAATTGTGCACAGAAGAATGAGGGAGGGTGTATTAGGTATAAGATAAATCAACATTCCGCGTATGGCCAACCCAACTTCCAGCCAGAACCCCTCATGGATTAAGGTGACCACCACAGATGTGGCTAGGCCCTTTCCCCGCCACATCTTCTCCAACAAGCCTTGGGTTTGGCACGTTCTGTGTAAGTACCGTCTGTCTATATAAGAGCTTATATTGTGGATATACTTGCATTTGTAGATTGGGAGATGGTCACCTGGTTCTGCAAACTCCTTGCATCAAATACTCTTTCAGTTCCATTCGTAATCCCCTCTCCCAGCCTAACATGTATTTTCCTCTTATGGTAGCCCTCAAGCACACCACCTTTTCCTAGATTGTTGAGATGAGACCTTTCATAGATGATGCCGCCTGGAGAATTGTGTTCAATCTTTCTTAGAGACCAACTAGCACCTGCTTTGTTCTTTGGGTGTCGAAACCTGTGTCATAATTGGAGCAACCCCAGATGGTCTCTTTCGTACACCCAAATTCCAGTTTGAATTGTGCAATGCGTTTTAATAGCACCCTTGGGCAGCCCCTGTTTCTCTGCCCTGGTCCGTGCAAGGGTGTACTTTTCCCTTCCCCAGAGCAGGGACAGTTCCCATGGATACCACCACCCCCATCCCGCTGGTCGGAAGGGGCGCTGCAGCTGCTAAATAAAATTGCTGTTAACAGGATATGGGCTACATCCTGAGTTCCTAGATGACTAGTGAACACAGTCACCAGAGTGAATTTCTTTTATTTTCTCCCTAAGAGTCCCCTGGCATGAGCTCCAGCTGAATGGGGTCCCGCTATGACACCTCACCCTGCCTTAGAGGGGTCTCAGGGACCCTTAGGGTGAGTCTGCTGCAACAGACACCTTAGCTAACCTCAGGTACAACCCACATAGAGTTAGGGGCCAGAGGGTGGCCTCCGTGGGTAGTCCCAGCATGCTAAGTGGCTTCAGGCAAGCTGCCACATCATCCTGCTACCTCACATCAGGGTAGGGTACCTCCCATCTACCTAGTTCTTAAACTAATGGCATCCATATAACTTCCTATTCCTACTTAACAGTTAACCTACTTAACATTCCCCCTAACACCTCAACTCTCTACTTACCCCTGCTTAACATTTACCCTACATAGCATTAATTACATACATATATACATATGACTACTCATACATACATACATACCTACACTCATAACATATTCTATATAATAAAAGGTGTATGTTTGTCCAATGCAGTCATGTGCAGTAGAGACTGCCCGCTTCGCCTGTTGTCACCACTAGACGGAGCTGTTGCCTTAGAATATATAGTGGTCCTACTGGGTTAATGAAAACTTACAAAATATGTGTTTCTATGAACATGAATTACAATCAATTACAGTAAAGTGTTGTCGGAAGCGGCCACTGTTTACCACTGCTACACTGCTCATAACAGTGCGAACTATGTTGGTGCGGCTTGACAATCCCTACACGTTTCGTCACGCGCTGCCGGGTGCTTCTAACGGTCTCAGAGGTGGTGGAAGCAGAGCAGGAGCTCCCGTCATGGAGAGGACGTGATGCCTACCCTTCCGAGCTGCTACCTAGAAAGCAAGAGGAAGCGAGGGAACACGCTTTCCCCGGGCGCTAATAAACCCGAGAAGGTGAGGAGCGGCAACAGAGCCGGACGGGTACGAGTTGTATGAGTACATGCACTATACGCTCTATACTGTGAGTAGCCATCCCTTCTGGTAGGGGCACCAGTAATTAAGCGGCTCACCAGGAGCGTCATTAGAGCCGGACGTATACGAGTGTGTGCATCGTGTGCCCTATAGTGTGACCAGTAATCCCTTTATTAGGGCATACAGTAATTCAGCAGCTCTCCTGGTGATGACTTGGAGGCTGCCCTATAGATATATTTCTAGCCCCTTCTCAATCTCTTCCCCTCAGCTCCTGTAAAAGCAGTATTCCATGGAGGAAGGCACAGTGACATCATAAGCTGGAAGGGAATGGGGAAGGAGTAATTTATCACTACGCATCACTATAAGGGGAAGAGAGGGGCCAGCACGGGGGCCAGTGCATAAGATACTCTGCTAAAACAGGGCTGCTGACATATAAAAAAACCCTGCCTGGACAAGATTATATAAACCTGTTCCATTATCCATAATTTCATCCACTCCCTGCCGTCCTTTACCTGTGAAAGTCATTGGTGCCATTTGACTGCCTTTCCCAGGAGACTGTGGGCAACTCCTTTGATCCTGGTATTATATACAAGGCGTTAACAGTCATATTAACAAGCACTTGAATCTCCTATCAGGTAGACTGTAGACATTACCCATGATCTCGGAACGGGGCGCTAGGCGTACTTGAATTAGTGACAAGTCGCCGTACAGTAATAGACACAGCGACAAAAGTGAATAGATCCCCATTATCAGTACTGCCTGGCTTCGCCTGGTCTAAGGGCCAAGGGGCATATAAATTTACGGTCTGTAAGACTGTTCTGCAATCTAGCCCCTCCATTAGCAACCACATAGCATAGAATTGTGAGAGACCACCAATCTGAGTAGTGTCACAAGTGTCTGAGTAGTGTTACAAGTTTTACAATGCTTACAGTCAAGAAGTGTTCAGCGACGAGATATAATCTTCACAATCAGAGGAGCAGAACTCCCACACCTAAAACGAACGGATGTAAAGGATCCAAAGTATCGCCTGTAGAGAAAGGTGCAATTACTGACTATTTTTCACTCCCTGACACCTCAAATACAATAATCTGGCTGCTACCCGCGGAAAAAGTGACTGGCAGCCAAAGCATGAACAACATCATAGATGCATTAGATGCATTAGGAGAAAGTGTAATCGATGACAACTCATTACTGGAACTCTGCTTATCTATGCAGAGATCCATGACCCCTTTATTAGGAAGTAATCCGGGCAATCAGATCGACAGCTATCAACATCTGCCTATCGAGTCACAACGAGAAATATATAACAGACTATCTGCCTCTCCCAATCTGGACGTACATTTGGAATCATCTGAACCAGACAGCCGTAGAGAGCAAGGGGAAAGTCAAACGACCTTGGGGGATCTGCAATCCTCGGTTGCATCTTTCCAATTCGCTTTAAACATTCTGCTGAAGATGTGCGGGAGGATACTAGAAGTCACCCTTAATTTACCGGCAGGAAACATAGTTAACAACAGTAACCTGAAGCCTGCGCAGAAGGAAGGGAACATCACTTTGCCAGAATGCCCGGAAAGTATCTAAATACTACAACTAATGTGGATGTATATTTTTCACGCAAACAGCGACGAATGGCTAGAAGAGTGATTGCGAGGAAAAAGCTCAAGTTGCGACCATACTACTACCTGACACAGCAGAGCGGGAAGAGGAAATATCCAGACCCACAGAAGGTAGACCCCCCAAACAGGGTCAGAGAAAAGTAAAATGGAAAGCGGCCCGAGCGTGCAAAGGTACCACGGGCAAGGAGGGCAAATTGACTAGCTGGCTCATCCTCGATAAGAGTACCACCGTACATCCAACTGATGGGGTGGACTTGCATAAGAGTATCACCTCACATCTAGCTGATGAGGTGGATTTAGAGCCTTGATTCTGTCTAAGTGAGCAGGAGGTGAACCCCGCTCAGAATGCTACAAGTACTGAACCAATCAATCCACCTCAAATTGATATCGTATCTGCCCAATTAACTGTACCACCATATGATGATAAAGACAACGCTATACTCCCTCAAGGTGGAAGGACTTGCATTATCAAGAACCTGTATCAAAATAGTGACCATGATTGGATCTCCAGATGAGCGCTGATGACCAGACTACACTCTATCCCACAGCTGAGAGTGCTGAAATCGGAAGACTTTGAATTTGTTGAACCATTGAAAGCAAGAAATTCCAACACATCAGCAATTCACTGTAAATTCTTAGCAACAGCTAATCTGATACGCAACTTTAAAGCCAGTCTGTGGGAAGTGGACATTGAAGTAGATGCTGAACCTAACATAACTGATCCACAATGGCCAATGCAATTGCCGAGCACCAAAACTGAAGAAATGATGGCGCCGCAGTTACCTAAAGGCAACTCAGTACAGTTAGCAGATCTACAGAATGTTCTCAAATGGCTCGCTGAGTCTCTCCCTGCACTGTCACTAACCCAATGAGATCAAAGCTTAGTTACATGGAATTGTTGGGGTTTTAGCCATTTATTATCTGCAGATGGCCTTACCCCTATGTTAGCAGGTCATACCTGCATTTGTCTTCAGGAGACGTGGCTTACCTCCCGGGCCCTTTTAAATGGCTATACCATCCACCAGGAGTTAGCCAAAAAGGGACCCAGGGGAAGACCATATGGGGGGTTCCTTATTGGAATTTTGCATCCATTAAAGTCAACTCGGATCCATTCTAATATGGACGAATTTGTGCTAGCGGTTGAGTTAGAACTCCTCGGCAAAGACAAAGTGGACAAAATGTTATTGATAAATCTTTACAATCCACCCGAATCTACTTGCAGAGACCTTATTCAGGAAGCTTGTCACGATCTGCTGATTGATTGGATGATTGACACAGAAAAAAATCTTGTAATAATAGCAGGCGATTTTAA
Organism: Ambystoma mexicanum; assembly: GCF_040938575.1. Classification (NCBI taxonomy): domain Eukaryota; kingdom Metazoa; phylum Chordata; class Amphibia; order Caudata; family Ambystomatidae; genus Ambystoma; species Ambystoma mexicanum. The sequence goes on from NC_090925.1 coordinate 729,317,838, forward strand.
CTGCCATATAGTGGGACCAGTGGGCAGAAGTAACAATCCCTTATTGAAGAGTATAGGCAGGATGTGGCACTCAGAGGCAAATCCCGAGGGACTACTATGGCTCAACTTCCTTAATACATGGGACTTTGAAATCCTAAATGGTAGAACCAGCAGTGACTATCCAGGGCAAACTACATGGAGCAATGCCAAATCCAGAAGTACACTAGATTACATCTTTGTAAGTCCTTCAATGGCTAAACGGGCCATTGATATGAGGGTTGACAACAATGACTGGAGTGACCATGCCTCACTTACATTATCATTTAACTTCTTGGTACAGCATGCTCGGCCCAGACCTATTGGCGAACTGAGAACGAACCATACTTCTTCAAATATTCGCTGGTCCGACAAAAACATCAGGAAAGCAGTAGAAGCCACGATAGACATGACAAATATGGGGCGTGACGTCCTCCTCACTATGTCCTGTAACGAGATTGAAGAGTGGATAACATCTTTCTCACACAGTTATGCTACAGTTAACACAAATATGTTTGCCCCAGATGCCAAACCAGCCAATGTCTTTGACGTCGAAATCAGAGACGCTAAAAGATTATTAAGAGCAGAGCTCAAGAAGCTACGTAAAAATTCCATCACATGGAACAGTTACCAGATTACAAGCAAGAAGCGTAAAAATGCTTTTAGAGCATGGCTTAGGCAGAAGCGCTATGCAGCTAAATTAGTTAAATGGGTAAAGACGGTCCAGATTCTCTGTACCGGGAACTCCCGCTCTATATGGGGCCTGCTGAGACGGGCAAGGGGTGACACGAGTAGTTCTCTCAATAATCCTATCGGTATGGGCCAATGGGAGGAATTCCTGAGAAATCGCAATCATAGTCCTTTGGGACTGTCCCAGGAGGCGATAACTCTGGATCGACCTCCTCCCCCTTTTAAGGTGACTGTGGAATCGCTGACTGCCATGATAAAAAAGCTCAAGTCTTCGAGAGAATATTGGGCAGAGGTCCTGAAAATATTATTTGATAAGACTCTATACGACGGGCTTGTCCCGGAATCATGGCAGACAGCAATCCTGGTCCCGATTTATCAGAGGGGAGACCGGACAGACCCCTCCAACTATCGTCTACTGTCCATGCTTGATTGTACGGGCAAAATATTTGCGATGTACTTACTACATGAACTTCAAATATGGGTGGATAGAGAGAAGATCTTAGATCAATTCCAATGGGGCTTCAGGGTTGGATGCTCCACAGTGCACAACTTGACTGTAATTGGACATGCTTCGTAATAAGGCCAGAACTTCTAGTAATCCCCCACTATATGTATTATTCATTGACTTTAGGGCGGCCTTTGACTTAGTCCCTAGAGATCTGCTGTGGGCCAAACTTGAGATCTTGGACTGCCCTAAAGGATATTATACTATCTTAGACTGTTACACTGCAACACTACAGTCTCCTTGAAATTAGACGCCAAGGGGAATATGACCAATAAGATTGATCAAACTCGTGGCGTAAAGCAAGGTTGTGTGACGGCACCGTTATTATATAATCTTTTTGTCCACGACATACTGAAAGTATTATCAGCAGAACATAATTGTCCCCCTAAGATAGGCCCTGCTCACTGTTCCGTGCTTGCTTATGCTGATGACTTGGTCATCATGGACCATACAGTTAGTGGACTTCGAAATTCTGCAGAGGCATTATGGTCCTATGCCCAAAGAAACAGCCTTACAAATCAATCTGGATAAAACCCATATGATTGGTCCTCAGCAGGAATAAGGTGCCACGAGTGAGTGTTAAAATATATGGGTCTACAATACTATATACACCCTACTACAGATATCTGGGCATTGAGATAGAGCCCAAGGGTCATTACACTATGTGTAAGCAAGCTTGAATCACGCGAGCAGCCCACATTACCGCCTTGATATATCGCTTTTCGTCTTCTCACTGCGGGTACACTGTCTGGCCTGCACGACCATTATATCAGCAGGTATTAACCCCCATGGCCATCTATGGCCTAGAAGCCTTACAGCTGATGGATCTGGGATGGCTCCAGACACTTGAGGGGAAATTTTGGAAGAAAATACGTGGACTCCCGAATTGTATACCCATGTCCATCCTCAGATTAGGGTATACTGAAAAATGTGTCCAGAGGTTTTTTTTTATTTTATAAAGGTATCAAATTTTATTTACTAAGATACATTATTTTTTCAATGAATTAATCATCTATTAATATACACATTAAATTACATAAATGTTGCAGGAGAGCATGATACACCAGATTCTAAAACAACCTAACACAACCAACATTCTTCAACAATCAAACCATCATTTGTACCTCAAATCAATCAACCTCATTCATTCACAATAAAAATTTGGACCAAACAATTGGTGCAATATATATGTGTAGTAGCACTTCATTGATTAGCTCCACATAATCTTTGACATTTCATTTCATCCACATTCAGTATGTATTAGCACAATAATTGTCCAAAATGTGCTCTATTCCGCGGAGTGGGTGCATTCAACAAAAAATGACAGATCCCATCCCCGAATGTTCTTCTACCGGTTTCGACGTTTGAGGATAATTAAACCAACGTCTTCATCAGGAAAACCAATTATTGCAATATAACAACTGAAAAAAACAAAACTAAAATACAACAATTATATGCAATTGCCTAAACTAGCTGGCTCAAACTGACAACATACAATTCTTCAATTACACTTTTAAAATTTTTAACTAGAGTCACCAAGAAGTGATCAGTCCCAAGGTGTCTCTTATTGTTCCAGAGTATAAGAAAAAAGAGGGGGTTTGTGAAGCCCTAGCACCAAGAAAGACACTGGGCCTCATTACGACCCTGGCGGTAAGGGGTTTACGCCAGCGTTAGCTGCGCCGACCCCTTACCGCCAATTACGAGGTCCCTTAGCGCCATGGAGCTTTTAACACCCGCTTTTAGCGGGTGTTAAAATCCATGGCGCTAAGGGACCATGGAGTTAATTACGCCACCGTAATTTACGGTGGCGTAATTAACGCCTTCCCCACTCCCATTATGCCCTATGGGGCAAAAATGGGAATGGGGAAGGGTAAATGGGGATTGGGGACTTACCGCCCCGCCAAGGTCGGAATGGGGCGGTAAGTCCGCCAACCACCATGGCGTAAACGTAGTTTACGCCATGGTGGTAAAGTGACGGCCCAGGCGGTAACTTACCGCCTGGGTCGTAATGAGGCCCACTGTGTCTAAAGTGAAATTACACCGACACCATGGAGAACCAGAACACCGAGACACAATGGCCGACACAGCCATGCTGACCTATTTTCCAGTGTCAAATGCTCTCAATGGTTGGAGCCCCAAAATATGACTCAAAACGAGTTCAGAAGGATTCCAGATCTAAGAAATGTATGTAAACCATGATAAGTTAAAGAGTATTTAATTAAACTGCATGTCAATTGTATATGGCCTAGAGCCCCATAGTTGGACCAACCACTCACCCCAGGTCAGATGTCGGAGATATTCCAGAACTGATCCTACAAATGCCACGTGTGCCATCGAAGTAGATAAAAATTCAACTTGCACGGATCAAAATTTCATTGTTATCTGTGCAAAAAAGGGGGAGGGGGGAGAATAAATATTTTTAAATTAATTATAGAGCCTGATGTTTGGCAGTCAATCATAATAGCTGTATTTAAACGGTTGTGTTGAAATGGAAACACATACGGTTTACAAAAACTAACAGGCTTTCCGTTTTGCGGCTGTTAAATTTTAAATTGAACGGAAGCTGGAAGAGATAACGTTCGTACCGCATAGGCGTGGAAATAAAATTCAATTACTTACCACTACCGAACGCTGGACAAAGCCTCCCATACTACAGAAGAATACTTCCAATTTGGACTCGTTTCCGATGTCTGCGGCTCTGGATCTCACGCAAAAAGTACTGATTGCGTGCATGCGTGGGGGCATGGTGTTGGACGGGTCTCCTTGATATAGTCATGTGATTACTACAGAAAGCGATCACGTGGGTGAAGTTCCTCAGATTAGAACTGGGCCTCATCTCGTGGAAAGCTCAAGTACTTAGAAAAAGGGCGGAACTTTATTTAAAAATGTCACCGCAAGTAGAAAACCCCTTGCTGAATGCTATGCACATTGAAATTAATAAATCTTGCACACTTCCATTCATGAAAAAACAGATGACTGATTAACTGGAAAAGATAGGCTGTATCATTAGGCCTAATGGGGATCAAGCCATCGCAATATGTGCTCTCTCTAAAAAGTCTGAATTAGACAACTGGATTGATAATTTTGCACACTTGGAAGATCTAAAACGCTATAAATGTGTACAACACATGAGATACACCTTTAAGAAACCATTACCATACCTATCCTTGTGTCCTTCACCTCGACTGAGACGATTTATCCTTCTGTTAAAGATTGATCAATTACCGGTACTGGCTATCAGCGGGATTACGTGCAATTTTACCAAACCAGAACGTTTCTGTCGGCTCTGCATGAATAGATCTAACACTGAAACTGGTAAACACGTCCTAACTAGATGCCCTTCCATGATAAAAACCTATTCAACATGCTATGGGGACTTTGTCCATAGAATGGACCATATCAGCAGTAATGACTTCTGGCTAAGGGCGCTTAATGCAACCGGGATGAAACTTTATATTGCATTGTATAACGTGTGGCTGATAGTAGAGAAACTACTGGATATAACTATATAGATACTTTCTTCCTCCAATCTATTGTTGGGACTAAATTTCATTTTTGAACTACTAAGTGTCTGTACCAGCAATTTATCTTCAAGAATTTCTTATTTTATAATGCGAATTTGCTGCAAAAGTAATGTATATAGGTAAACAAGTACAATGTTAAGGTACTGTTTAAACATCATTAGAATGGAATTTTAATTTTCTTTCGTCCTTGGTATTGTTGGTATAATGTGATTCATTTTACTTATTATTGTTATTTTTCCTTTTTTGGTTAATTTTCATTTTTAACATAGTTCTCTATCGTGAATATGTTTAATGAAATTACAATAGTATTTATTCTTGTAATTTGTATTGATTTATGATATGTGAAAAGCTTATGTTAAGCTATAACACATTAATAAATAAAAATAAATAAATATACCACACAATATATTAACACACTGTAAATGTCTTTCTTTAAGCACTTTGGCCTGTGTACACATGCTTTCACACTAGTGTACAACATCAAATGCTATGCTACAATGGGGTGACTGATGCAGTCAGTCACCCCTGCACAGTACCTTGAGATCTGTCCTTGTGGCGCTGGCTTTGAGCGAAGGTGCAGGGCTGCAAAGTGCTGGCTACAGGCTGGGGGGCCTGTCCCCCGATGTTGCTGGATGAATGGATGGGCTTGGCCCCCTCTGGATGGGGCTTGGCCCCCTCTACATACTTCAGGAGGGCCCCGTCCATTGCTCGGGACACTCGCTCTCATCGACCCTCTGGATGGGGCATGGCCCCCTCTGCATACTTCTGGGTAGCCCCATCCATGACATGGGGCCACCAGCATTCACCCCTCTGCCCAGGCTCTTGTTGTGGTCCTGGGTGGCCCCCTGCACAGTAGGGGTCAGCCAACACTTCCCCACTGCACCCGCAGTATTCATAATGTTTGGGGTGAGCCCCATTGGCAGAGGGGCACTCCCGACATCTCTGCCGTGCCTCGTGGCATGCTTTCCCGTGGCATGCTTTATTTACACTGGATGGGCCCCGATGGCTGGGGGGCCCACCCGACATCACCGCCATGACCCAGGCAACATTTTCTTTTCGGCAGCGTCCCTATTGCCATGGGGATGCCGTCAGGCTCACTGCTGCTCCCGTGGCCTTGATCTTCAGGCCTGCCTCCTCTGCAATGCATTGCGAGATGCAGTGGGCAGTCCACTTTTTTTTAATTTATTTATTTTTTTAATTTCTTTTATTAATTTTATGCAAACAAAACAACGAAAACCAAACAAGCAGCATAATCATAATAGTTCAATTAGTCATCAAGTTATCGTAGTCACTGCTCCCATTATCCCTCCCTCACCCCGTGAGCCTATTTGTCAATCTCTTTCAATGTTTGGCACATGCGGCCGGGTTTCGTTCTCTTCGGAGTCTGTTGGATTTGATATTACTCCAAACAATTCAGTTATTAGCGTTTTCCAGGCCAACAGGGTGCCCGCCTCGCCCTCATCAGCCCGGCTACTCGCATCTTGCCATGCCACCGTTTCAGCCTCCGCCCATTTCTGCAAGTCCTTCCACCATAAATCCACCTTAGGTCTGTGGCATTTCTTCCACCCCATGGCGATCCTACGTTTCGCAAGCACATACGCCAGATTTCTCAGTTTCTCAATATGTTTGAGTTTCCGTGGCCTAGGGAACCCGCCCAGTAAGCAGGCCCAAGCTGTGTCTGTGACAAGAGTAACCCCTTTATCAGCCAGTTTCTGCGCCACTTCTCCCCAGTAGCACCTAATAATCGGGCACGAACAAAACATATGTGTCATGTCCGCGTTTTCCAGGTTACATTTAGGACACACTTGTTTTCCAGCGTTTCGGAACTTAGATATCCTCAAGGGGGTCATGTATGCCCTATGCGTTACATACAGCTGAATTTGTTTTAATCTGGCATTTCTAGACACTTTTTTGTGGTAACCCATGGCATGCTCCCATACCCCGTCCTCCATCGGGGCCCCCACTTCCACCTCCCAGTCCAGTCTCAGATGCGTCAAATCTTTCCCCACCTTAGCCATCACCATCTCATACAGTCTCGAGATCTCATGACCCCCTTCGGATATATCATACATTGTTTCCAAAACTGCATCTGGTTCTTTTATCAAAACTGTCTCTGGCCAGGTGGTCTTAATCATCCACACCAATCTAATGTACGTGACATATTGACCCGTGTGTAGCCCCGCCTCTTCACTGAGTTCTATAAACTCCTTGATGGATCCCTCTTGCCAAACATCGCCTAGCGTTGCCAGCCCCACCGATTCCCAGTAGGTCCTAACAATCGCCCTCAGCTGATCGTCCCCTCCTGTCAAAGCAACCAGTGGTATCTGCGGGAGGCATTTCTTTCAAATAAAACGGGGCGCAGTCCTGTCCAAGCACCCTGTGCTCAGGGGTCACTTCATCAGAAAGCCACTTAACCACATATTGTAACTGTCCCGCCAAATAATAAACCTCAAAATGGGGCAGTCTGATACCTCCTTTTTCATAAAAGTTCTGCAGTTTCCAAAAAGCCACTCTATTTCGGGTACCGTGCCACAGGAAATCCCTACACATGCTGTTCAATTTACTGAAAAACTTTTTGGGTATTATGTATGGGATATTACTAAAGTAATGCAGGAGCCTGGGCAGGACTACCATCTTGAGCATGGCCCCCCGCCCCATCATCGCCAAGGGCAATCTTGCCCAGAACTGCATACTGTTTCTAATTTTCTCGACGGCTACTTCCGTATTGTATCTGTGTTCATCTTGCACCGTGTGATATACATCTACGCCCAAATAGCGAAAAGAGCTAGTTGCCCATGGTACCTGTAGCACCGGTAGTTCATCTACAGGGATCCCCTTATAGCTACCTAGCGGGAATATGACAGACTTTTGGGGGTTCACCGAGATGCCCGACAACTCTGCATACCTTTCCATCACTTCAAGTATGTATAAAAGATTTTCTTCTGGGTATTGCAAGTACAGCAACAAATCGTCCGCGTACAAGGATATCAAGTGTTGTTCCCCTCCTACCTCAATGCCAATTGCCTCATACTGTGCCCTAAGGCATATTGCCAGAGGCTCCAGGGCCAAGATGTAAAGCATCGGGGACCAGGGGCACCCTTGTCTGGTGCCTCTGCCAAGTTGCCATCTTTCGGATATCACCGCTCCAGTTCGGACCCTGGCAAGCGGCTCACTATACAACATCTTGGCCCACCTGATATAGCACGGCCCCATTCCATACCCTTCCAAAGCAGCCAATAGCCATGACCACTTGACCGAATCAAAAGCTTTAACTGCATCTAGGGACACTATCGCCATCTCACCCTCGTTCTTACTACCCCATTCGACCACCCGGTGAAGTCGCCTATGGTTGTGTGTTATGTTTCTGCTCGGGACATAACCCGTTTGATCAGGATGTATGAGTCTACCAATCACTTTCTGCAATCGATTTGCTAGGACAGCCGTGAGAATCTTGCTGTCCTGATTTAGCATCGACAGAGGCCTGTAGGAACCACATCTATGCTCCGGTTTATTGGGCTTGGGCAGCGGTATTATGATCGCTTCTCTGAGTGATTCTGGCAACCGTCCTATCTCAAACGCTTCATTAAGCATGTCCAGCATTGGGGGGAGGATTTCCTCTCTGTATACTTTATAGAATTCGCTGGGGAACCCATCTGCCCCTGGGGTCTTACAGGTAGGCAGCTGCTTCACAACTTCTTCTAACTCCTCCAACGTGATTGGCTCATCTAACTCCTCCCTCTCTTTGTCGGTTATCTTGGGCAGCCCTATGTCTTCTAACGTTTCGATTATCTTGCGCTGGTCACCTATCTCATCATCTCCATACAGCACTCTGTAATATTCCACAAATTCTTTGTTAACCCCCTCTTGCGTGGCCACCTCATCTCCGTCCTCCCTGATAATGGTCCTAATCGGAGGCCTAGGGGTCTTGCTTTTGTATAGCCAGGCCAAAAGGCGGCCTGTCTTGTCTCCCCCCGCGTGCTGTCTCTCAACATATTTCCTATAATTGAGATTGCAGAGTCTTTCCCAATGCCCTGCCCATTGTTGCTGTAGTTGGAATACCAGCTCCGTGTCTACGTCATCGCTCTTCAATGCTGTTTCTAGCTCAGTTTCCGCCCTCTGTAGGTCAGCCAAGACCCCACCCTGTAACCCTCTTGACTTAGCAATAGCCGCCCCCCGCATCACCACCTTAAAAGTTTCCCATAGTGTGCCTGCAGAATCAACACTCCCAGTATTCTCTTCAAAGAAGTTAGTAATCTCTTCCCTTATATCTTCTCTAAAAACTGGATCTTTGAGCGCCTCCGCTCGGAGGCGCCATGTAGGGATCTTCGCCCTCGGGGGGCAATATTGCCATGCGAGGATCAGGGGCGAATGATCCGAGAGGACCCTGGCCTTATATTCGATTTGAGTAATCTCGGACATCACATCTGCTGTAGCAAAGATGTATACGAGCCTAGTGTGCAGTTGGTGCGGGGCTGAATAGTGCGAATATTGCCTCTCAGTGGGATGTTTCACCCTCCACGTATCTGTAAAGCCAAAATCAGTTAGCAGCATCTGCAACGCTCTCGCCGCTGGGCTAGGCTTACCCACCCTGTCATCTGATCTGTCCACCACAGGATCCAACACACAATTAAAGACCCCACCCCAGATCACCGCGCTCCCTATACTCGTACTAAGATTGGTACACAGGGTTCTGAAATATGCTGCAGTGTTTTGGTTCGGGGCATACGTGTTTATTATGCATACCTCCCTGCTCTCCACCAGCCCCCGCAATATAGCCATCCTTCCATCCATTTCAACCACCTCTTGTATCGATTTGAACGGGACATGCGGTGCCACCCAGATTAACACCCCCCGGGCATATGCAGAGTATGGCGAACCCACTGCGGTCCCTCTCCACTTTCTCTTAACTAGGTCCAACTTCTCTCGCGTCAAGTACGTCTCCTGTAGTAATGCGATGTCTATTTTCTGCCTTTTCAGAGACATCATGATTTTGTTTCTTTTCAGGTAGCTGTTAAGGCCCCCGACGTTCCACGTTATTATCCTGAGGTCCCCCATAGGTCGTTAATAAGCTCCCTCCCGATCCTCCTTCGATTACGCCCCTTCATGCGCCGCAAGTACAACATACTGATTCCTTCAAATAGGCTTGAAACAAAACTTAAACTCCCCATAACCACACACACACTCAACTTCCCATCCCCCAACCTTCTTGCCACCCACCCCTCCCCCAACAATACCCTCCCAAACCGTTGCCCAGCTCCATTCCTGGATCTCAGGCACCCCCACATCTAGCCCTGCCTAGCGCAAGCTTCTACTCAGGGCTCAGTAGGGTAAAGCCGCCCTAATGGCCGCTGAAACTAATAATCTATTGGGATAGGTCGTCCGCGCTCTGTTGCTCCTTTCAATAAACATTACGCATACAATTGCCAAACCGTTACCAATTACAGTTACACTCACTATATTCCAGTCCAAATCGAGCACCAGGCTCAGATTGTGTACAAAGTTCAGTTAGGTACAGTTTCTCTATACCATCAGGGTCCTCCTTCTTACTAAGTCTTCATTCGGTATGATCCTGCCGGTCACGATCCGCTTCTTGTTCCGAGCAGCCCTGCAGGTCCAGCCATGTGACAACATCCTCAGGGGTATCAAAAAATAGCACTTTATTCTTATGTAGCACTTTCAATCGTGCCGGATACAGACGCATGTATTTGATTCCTGCTGCCCTCAGCCTCCTTTTGATGGCTACATAACTGTATCTCTGCCTCTGCACCAGTATCGTGTAGTCCGGGTATGCTGTGATGTTGGTGGATGCTCTCTCTATCGTGCCGCCCTTACGAAAATATTCGAGGATCTTTTCTCTGTCCCTGTAATTCAGGATCCTCGCGATGATCGGTCTTGGTGGGGCCCCTGGCCGGGATTTCCTCATTAGGGTGCGGTGCGCCCTCTCCACCATGAATCCCTGTGAAAGATTCCCGGCTCCGATCCCTTGTAGGATCATGTTTTCAACGTAGTTTTGTGGGGTCTTGGCCTTCTTCTCCCTCCGGAAGGCCAACCACGCGAATGTTGTTTCTCCTCGCCCTTCCTTCGGCCTCTTCCGCACGATTTTCCAGGTTGGCAACCTATTGTTTTAAGAACTGGATCTCCTTCGCATTGCTCGTGCTAACATCGGTGTTAATCTTCACCCCACTTTCCAGACCGCTGGTCCTTTATGCAAGTGCCCTAACATCTTGACGTAGCAGGGTGAGTTCTGTACCTACGGCATCAATCTTATTCTCTAGAGCTGTGCGTAGGTCCGCCATTGCCAAGTCCCATTTAGCACTTAGTCCCGTTATAGCCTCTAGGATCTGGTGCTTGTCCCCCTCGGTGGCATCCTCCGCAGGGGTCATGACCGTGCTCTGCACCGATGTTGAGGGGGTCCGTTGCGTTTTCGTGAAAGTCTCCATCGTAGGTTGCTTGGTCTTGACTCTCAACCCTTTCGCCGACATGGCGCTTCCCTCCACTCCTGTACGCCTCTGGCTCAGTGCTGCTGTTGCACTGACCTTGGTCCGACCATGGTCCGGCTTCCAGGTCTCCTAACTCGCATTCGAGATGGCACTTCGAATTGTCTTGCGGATGGGCTATGGCCTCACACTCCGCATTCAACTTCCGTAGGCCTCGTCACCCAAGCGTCAAATGTTATCTCCTCCTGCGGTCAGATCGCCAAGGCTCCATTAGCGTATGCCAGGCCGGGCGCTCTCATGGTGCTAGTTCGACCACTCCGCCATATCTCCCTATTGTATTATTCCTCCAGGCAATTTACCGCAGCCGTGTCCCGCAGTTCCGGGGAATCAGTTTCGTTTCTTCTCGGAGGCCTTGTTAGCCGCCATCTTGGTGCCGAAGCGGCCACACAGTCGCACCGACAAAAACATGTATATCTCACGATTCTCGGGGACTATGAACTTCTCCAGCGGACTTCACTTGGTGTACAGCTTCCGACGCCTGATCCTCTAAGTTCTAGGTGCTCGTTGCAGTTTCAGCAGGTAACTTTGGCAAAAATAGAGTCGGATCATCAGGAGCTCCTCACGCAGCACGTCCTATTCCATGGCCAGTTAGCCATGCCCCCCAGTGGGCAGTCCACTTACCTTCAGCCAGGCTGCTGTGCAGGGTGGCCCGGGGCTTTCTTCACACGGGCCGCTCAGCAGAGTAGCCCAGGACTTCACTGCCTCCTCTCTTCACCTGGGTTGGCCACTGAGGCCAACCCAGAACTTATGTTTTTGCCGCTCCACTCTCTGGAGGTTACTGGAGGTTACTACAAGCTCACCCGCTCAGCTCCCAAGGGCCCAACAACCCTGCCCCCAGAACAAACAGAGGACTCAGGCAAGGGCAAGTTAAAACTGTTGTTTATTACAAAAAACCAACGTGGAACATACAGTACATTCAAAAATCTCTTCAGTCACCATTCCCAAAATCATGTCAACCCTTTTTGATACAGAATTGCATCCCAATCTGGGCCCTCTCCAAAAAACCTATCCCACATACTCATTGGGTGCTCAGAGTGGTATACATTATAGATTCCCCTTATACGTCTTACTCAAATGGCCCTTCCATGTCAGGGGGCTGGCCTGCCAATTCCCCATGGAACTATCTATTACATTGTTGCAGGGTTGCAAGATTGCCATTGGATCTTGCCCCCTGCCATCCACCCCTGTAATTCTGTCCCCTGATTGGCTGGAACTGGTCTCCTCAGGCCTGGAACCCAGTTTGGTTCTCAGCGTTCTGTGCACCTCTTCAAGGTGATGTGAATGACTATCTGTGTCCAATGTATCTGTTAGCAATACCACTTTTTCCTGTGAGAGTGCTCTCCATGTTGCAACAATGTTAACTTGTTTATGTTTCACTTTATGTCTGTGGTGCTGCGAACTGCTCATCTTCCCACAGCGGGTGAATGACCATTGTCTATTTCGGCCGCATAATGCTGTTGAGGACCACAAAATTGAGCTCTTCGGGTCTGCAGTTATGAGGATTTATACTGTTTTCCTGCAGATGGCCCCATGTCTTAAGTTTGGAATATGATGCTTGTCTCTGAACTTGGCTATGAGCCCTGGTCTTCCTGCTTTCTGCAGCCTGGTTCTGCTTTTATCTCATCTCTTGTGCTGCAGTTTGAGGTCTTATGTGATTTTTTTCATTATACTTATACAATGATTTATACACACTTATATTGTGCTTTGTTTCCTATAGGTTAGTCGTACTCGGTCCTGCCAGGTTCCTTATATGATCCTGTAATTCCATAAGGTTAGTTGCCATAAGCATCTGCATATCTTCGTTGCCTTGCATTCACTATTTCTGCACTTGGCTAATGAGAAAAATAATAAAAACTTTTGACAGTGTGTATATGTATCCGTCCTCTATCTACAGAACTGTGTAAGCATGTTCTTCGTTTACACAAGTGTGTGTGCAAAGTTGTGCATGGTTGCGAGTGTACTTCATGACTTAGGTGGCTATGTCGTGGTGTCACTAATGATGTGAACACAGTGGTTTCTCAGCATTTAGTCAACGTCATCCATCATGGCATTTGGGTCTATGACCACTGTTGAAGCACCTGTATCCATAAAGACATTGGGCCTCATTACGACCCAGGCGGAAAACCATGGTGCTAATAGCACCATGGTCCATGCCGGTAACTTACCGACTCCGCCATGGAGAAAGGAGGAATTACCACGCCATTACAAGGTTGGCGGGGCGGTAATTCCCCCTTCCTCCATGGCCCTTCCCCATTCTCATTTTTGCCCCACAGGGCTCAATGGGAATGGGGAAGGCGCTAAGTACGGTGCCGCAAATTGCGGCACCCTAATTAGCACCAAGGTCCCTTTGCGGGTCCCTACTTTAACGGCTGGTCTACACCAGCCGTTAAGGTCGGGTCCCGCAAAGGGACCTCGTAATTAGGCGCTAATAGGTTAACAGCGCCGCAGCCTTTTACGGCGCCGTTAACCCATTAGCGCCTGGGTCGTAATGAGGCCCCGAGTCTTAACCCCCCAAAACAACATACCCAATACATGATATAATTAAAATGGGAGGCTGACAACCCCTGAGTTAGCCCTAAAGAATCAGAGCAAGTCAGACATAAAAAGAAAAGGTGCAAACCCCAGACAACTGTTTAAGAGAACTAATTCAAGAGGATAATATTAGGTGACCATCAAAGGGTCTTATAGTGGAATCCGCTGGTGGTCTAGTTGGGCTGCTGTGATTCTATTGCTTGTGTCTGGCCTTTTTTAGATTCATGTTGGAGGCCTAGCCTCTTGTTATTGAACTGCTGGATGCAGTATGTTGGATCCTTTATTAGAAAGTCATGGAAATGTACCCAGATATCCCTCTGGGCTATTCTCGGGTTTGTCCTGCATCTGCCTACTTTGTGGGTCCTGTCAAGCCTGCATAATGCTTGCTCCTAGTCTCCAGCTACCACAATGGGCAACATCTGCGTACATTCTCCCAGGTCGTTGCCTTCTGCCAAATGCCACACGCGGAGGCTCTCCTGGCAAGACGGATTTTCCAGATCTTTGTATTTTTCTGCTAAAGCTGCAAGAGATTTTTGCAGTGCCGCAGAGTCCATTTCGATAAGTTCCACATTCGCCCGCAAAGTCACTACGTTCGCTTGCATGCTTCCATCCTCCCCCCTGCCCCCGTGAAAAGCTATTTCTACTTTATTTACACTGATGGCCTTAAGGCAGATCCCATCTTGTCTTTCAGAGAGCTTTTAAGATCTCTGAATGCAGAAAGCGATGTTTGTTTCAAAAACCTCCCTTTTTAAAGCTGAGCCATTCCTTGACCTTTGGCTTCAGATAATGTTGGCCTATCTTCTTGCTTTGTTCCCGAGGATATGACTTTCAATATAGATCAGATTTCAGACTTCTGTGATTGTCTACCCTTTCTGGTGGACATAGGTAGGGCCAGGAGGGCGTCTGTCCTTTACTTCTTCCTGGTAGTCAAGACTGTGTATACAACGGGCCTTTGACTTAAATTGTCATATCATCATCATTACCTTCATCATCATAATCAATCACTTTATTTCGATAAAAAGAATTTACCCTAAAAGTCTAACATGTACATTTTAAAAAAAAAACAATCAGGATGCAAAAATATACATGTTTCATATTGCATAATTTACACACAAAAAGAGGGCGCGAGTGCACTGCTATTGTTGATATCGATGTTAGATAGTTTGTTTATTTGTACTTCAAATTAGGAGTTTATTAGCAAACTTTACGCGGTAACCTTAAGTCGATATTATAATGCACAAAGAATACCACGCGGTCTTAGAATTGGATTGAAACCAACTTTATGCAAGGAGAACAAAGAATTTGTGCAGAAGTGGGAACAAATCTTGAACAAGTGCTCCCTACACCTAATCTTATTGACCATCAAAGAACTCTCGAGCAATTTGAAAAATTTGGAACAGGAGATAGCAACACTATCCAAAGAGATTACTGTCCTAACAAGTGCAGAAAGCTTGGAGGAGATACTGACAGACATTAATAAAAAATTGGAAGCATACAAAGTTGTAACATAGGTTTCCCATTTTGTTACAACCCACTACAAAGTTGTAACATAGGTTTCCCATTTTGTTACAACCCACCAATTTCTTTCTCATACAAGCCTGGGTTCCATTCAGAAGCTAGAAAAATCAGAAAATTCAAGAGAGACATGTTTGATTATCTACGTAACAAGGTGTATACTTGGGTGGACAAATATCAAAACCAACCACAGAGACCACGGAACTCTAATTCGGACAATAGTAGCTCTGACGCCAATTCAAATAGAGGCGAACAAACTACACAACCGGAACAACAAAGACCAGGAGATAGAAGAAAGAACGATAGAACTGCTCCAAACACTAGTGGTGCCAGTACCTCAACACACCAACCGCCGTCTTTTTTAGACGAACAATGAAGAGAAGATGAACAAGGAGGGGCAAGAAGAAAAACACCAGGAGTACAAACGAGACTTCAAGCCCGGACAACTTAGTGGTAAACATCTCTAAAAGAACACTCACAACAGCAGAAGTACAGGTCTTACAAAAAAGCCTTAAATGTGTCCCAACCTACAACACTAACTTATTCAACACTAAAGTTGAATTACACAAACTTACAAGAAAATTAAAGCTAAAAGTCTTTTTTTCAGAAATGGACAACACAGAACCCACAAAGGAAACACCAGATCTGGTGGAATTTAAGCCTAAAAGCACCTTTTTACCTCCCATTAATGTTCCAGCAATAGATATTTTCGAAAAAATGGTCATAACTGACCTTAAAAAAATCAAGTACAACACATCAAGGAACAAAAATCTAAGCAGAGGAGAGATGTCTATAATTCAGAACTTATATTCAGATGACACAATAACCATAAGACCGGCAAACAAAGGTGGAGCTTTAGTACTACTAAATACAGAAGATTATGAGAAGGAATGCAGAAGACAGCTTGATAACCATAGTGTTTACTCGAAGATAGACTACAATCCAACTGCAGAAATACGGAAAAACCTAGAAGATTTACTTGATAAAGCAGAAGAAAGAGAAATGATAACGAGAAAAACCAAGACATACCTACTATGTTCGAATCCTAAAACCCCACATTTTTACCTTCTGCCAAAAATTCATAAAAGCCTCAATAACCCACCTGGAAGACCTATAGTGGCCGCCACTGGCGGCATTCTACAACCATTAGGTACCTACATTGACTACTTCCTTCAGCCATTGATACAAAAAACACCAACTTATGTCAAAGACAGCACTCATTTTCTGAACATCTTGGAAGAAATAGACCTAACGGAACAAGACACTCTCTTTACCGTTGATGTAACAAATCTATACGCAAGCATTCCCCACGATATGGGGCAAGAAGCAGTAGAGTGGCTACTTCTACAGGAAGAAGAAATAGGAGCAATAAAAGAATTCATCCTTACTCTACTTACATTCATATCAATGCACTCATATTTTGAATACAAGAACGATTTTTATCTACAAACTTCGGGGATTGCTATGGGCGCAACAATGGCACCTGCATATGCCAACGCATTTATGTATAGATTTGAAACCACACACATACTACAAAAACCTGAATGGAGAAACCAACTAACCAAATGGGTACGATACATCGATGACATTTTCGGCATTTGGTGAGAAACAAAAGAATCACTCAATGAATTTATGGTTTATATCAACAATATAGATCCACGAATTCAATTCACCTTTGAAATTGGTACTCCGGACATACATTACCTGGACATTAAAGTGAATGTACACAATAATCAGATTACAACTTCTCTCTTCACTAAACCAACTGACAGGAATAATTTACTACACCGTATGAGTTTTCACCCCCAGAACACCTTGAAGAATCTACCATATGGACAGATGTTGCGTTTGAAAAGCATTATTAGTGACAATCAAGAATGTGAACAAGAGTTAGAAAAATTGAAAGAAAAATTGAAAGATAGGGGGTACCCCGATGAAGATTTACAAACAGCAAAGGACAAGGTGGATGCTAAAACCAGAGAAAGCATACTAACATTAAAAGATAAGAAACGACCACCGTATTTGGTACACGTGTCAAAATACTCAGCACAGAGTATGCAAATTAAAAGATGCATTAATAAGCATTGGACAATATTGAAAAACGACGAAAGAACTAAAAACCTCTTTGCAGTTGCCCCGACCTTTGCTTATCAAAGATCCAGCAATTTGAGAGACATGCTAGTGAACACCAGAGATACAGTAAAGAAAAAGAGCAATCCCAAAAAAACAGGAACTTTTCCTTGCTTGAATTGCAGCAATTGCAGTAACATAATTAAAGGAGGGGTGGCCCCCCACCCATACACCGGAGAGAAGATCTCAATCAAATACTATGCCACATGCAATACAGAGAACTGCATCTACTGCATACGATGCCCATGCGGGCTATACTATGTAGGGGAAACAGGCAGAAAGATCAAAACTCGCATAAACGAACACAAGTCATGCATACGCAATAGAAACACTAACTCAGCAGTTGCGAGACATTTCAATGAGCAGAAACACAGTATCGCACAAGTTAGGTTTCAGGTCTTGGAAATCCTAGAAACACAAGGTTCCCACATGGACTTCAAGAAAAGAGGACAACAGAAAGAAGCCTTCTGGATAGACCGATTAGAGGCATTGCGCCCGAAAAGTCTTAATGAAGAATTGGACTTAAATTGTTTTTTATGAAATTAATGTAATTCTATGTTGTCCAAACTAGTATATATGTTAACGTGAAAAGATGTATACATACAAGTCATCATATAATGAAAATGTTCAGTTACTAACACTGTTAAGAAAACAAATAGCTCATGTACTTTAAAACATAGTTAGAAAGATAATTCCCAAGTGTATGTTTTAAGAACACGACATTTACTATCTTACTCATACGGTATTGCCTTGGACCTATGAATCACATAATGGTTACAGTCATCCACATATGTTGATCATTAATGCAAGTATCCATGCATACAGTAGGCGCCATAACCGTTAAAAAAATGCCCCTACCAAGATGGCCGACATGCGCCACTGCATGCGGCCATTTTGGGACACAGCGTTGACATAGCAACGCTCAGTAACACAAGCAGCATTTGCAACCGGCGCGCGAGAGAGTAAGGACGCTCTAACGCTACCGCAAGGTAAGTTAACAGCGAGCGCCACTCACTATAGCAAATCTATCTAGCAAAACGTGTAGCACACCGCTAACATGATCGATACCCATTTTGTTTTTAGATTTCAACTAACGGGGTTACTAATCCCCATATGGATAAGGTTTACAGCGGCAAACAGGTCAGTGACCGTCTTAAGAGTATGCATCCTCACGAGAACCTATCACAATAAGGTTTTGGGCTACCATCCGAGCGCAGCACAGACATTGCACAAATTATATCCAGTAAATAAGAACACTATTTGGAACGAAGAGGTAAACAGAGTGATAGACAGAGTCACTTTCACAAGCATGTTATGTCACGACAAGAGCATGGTGCACATAAGCATTTGTAAAAGACAGAATAAGGGCAGATAAGCACTTAGTAGACAAATGTGAGACAATTCATTGTATGATAATATTCACACCGCGCACTATCAACAGAGCCAATTCATAGATGTCATGGTAAATGGGAATTACAAACAGCTATAACAAATGCACTGACGAATTTTCATGTTTTTGTTTTTGTTTTTCTTAACTGTTGATTGTGTGTATGTAACTGTGGGCGCCCTGCACAATTTGTAATAACTTAATATGTTATACACAACGTTGATATATGTAAATGATGTGAATATGCGAATACACAACATATGGTCTTGGTGTTTATGAATTAGTTACAACTTTAAAAACCCGGCTCTGAAGAAGGATCTTTTGATCCGAAATGCATTAGCCACATAGGGTTGAACTCTTGCTTGCCTCAGCACTAGCCTAAATGGTGGAGCTATATCATTATAGCTTTGAAAAATTGAAACAGAATAAGCATCTATGAAAATAAAATACCAAAATACAACTATACTGGAATGAGAATTTATTAACTTATTACACTAAATTGCTGAACCCAAGAGTGGGTAAAGGGTGTGCGGCCCACACCGATGACTTACTAGTCTTGGGGCCTCATTACGACCCAGGCGGTAAGTTACCGCCTGGGCCGTGACTTTACCACCATGGCGTAAACTACGTTTACGCCATGGTGGTTGGCGGACTTACCGCCCCATTCCGACCTTGGCGGGGCGGTAAGTCCCCAATCCCCATTTACCCTTCCCCATTCCCATTTTTGCCCCATAGGGCATAATGGGAGTGGGGAAGGCGTTAATTACGCCACCGTAAATTACGGGGGCGTAATTAACTCCATGGTCCCTTAGCGCCATGGATTTTAACACCTGCTAAAAGCAGGTGTTAAATCCGCCATGGCGCTAAGGGATCTCGTACTCAGGCGGTAAGGGTCGGCGCTGTTTACGCCGTCGTAAAACCCTTACCGCCTGAGTCGTAATGAGGCCCTTGGTCTTTTCTCTAGCATAATTTACACACAAAACATAAAAAAAAATAAGATAAGAAATAGTAGCAGTACCTATTAGGAACAGGTAAACCCATATCCAACAAAAGTGCTTCAGTGCGCGCAGTAGATATATATTACATGTTCCTTGAGCAATAGAACATCCAACAGAGGGGAAGATTATAGCAGCGGGCCAAATCATGGTTTATCAGCCCGACGGTAGCCATGGATGGTTTTAGGTGCACCATTTAGGACAAAATAATGTTATTACAGGAGCAGATTGCTCATCTTTATTCTCCTGAACCCAAGCCCAAAATCAAAAACCAGCCCACCGTGAACGTGGCCACTTAAGCAAAGTTCAAGGGGCCCATTCACTGATGAAACATGTAATTGTAGGTGACATGTTTGGAATATCCCTATACATTGTACAAAGGAACAGAACGTGAATTTGATCTTCTCTCCCCCATGGGCAAAAAGGACAATCTGGGCACACACTTGCATTTCATTTTGATTTGATCGATGCTAGAGGCGGGATGGCAAGGCGAGCTTTAAGGAAGAGAGAATGCATTAACTTGGGACTCATATTATCGAGATAGCCTTTGTAACCCTGGACCTGTATGAGGGCCCAGTAGTTCATCAACTGCAATGACACAGCCGTTCTCTCTACTATCGCATTCGTTCTCGCCCCCTTTATCGCATGCAAAGGTTTGCCTTTTGTGGATGCATTAATTGTCATGGGATTAGTCCAGAGCTCCTCTAGGTTCAGTAGGATCAGCTCAGACTTTACATGCTGCTCCCAGGGAGTGATAATCGCCCCTCCTGGTCAATTGCATCTTTTAGGGCTGCCAGGTATTTTAAGAGGTTCTCATGTTTCACAGCCTGATCCAGTGCAATAGTGGCTTTGCTCTGCATATGTGGCTAATGGGTTAGAGATCTAATTCCACGAGGATATGGAGAGTTGGAGCACTTGATGGAAGCCCCAAAACATTTTTAAGAAAACCATTCTCTCCCACAGATAATTGTGCAAGATTTGTCCATCCCCATAACTCAGCTCCGAAAACAGCAGTCTGCCTGGCCTGGGCCTTATAACCCTGTAGGGTCACAGAAACAGCTGCAACCCAATGGGCTTTGGCAAAGTTGGCTATGGAGCCACCATATCTGACCAAGGTCGACTCTGCCTTTTTTAATTGCTAATTCCAATTGCAGTTGTCGTGTACTCTCACGCCCAAGTAGTCATATTTGTCCACCTGCTCAATCTGGGTTCCATTTAGAGTCAAGTGGAGTTTCTGACGCTTTTCCCCCCGGTGACACCTAAAAACCATGGACTTTGTTTTATCAGTATTGATTTTCAAGCCATTTCTTTCCACAGAAGCCGTAGAAAGTCTCCAGCTGACTCAGAAGTCCCTTGGGTGTTAGGGACAGAAGTATGGCGCCATCGGCAAATGTTCACGGGCTAATGTGGGGGCGTCCGTAGACAGAGACAGCAGCTCGCAGATGACACCATTTATGAACAAACAAAACAGAATTGGTGCCAAACCGCATCCTTGGTGGACACCTATTTCAATGCTCACTTTGTTAGATAGTGCCCCACCCATGCCATAGCATATTCTGGCCCCATTTCCATGGTATAATACCATGATGGCTCTAAGAAGGGGTGGAGGGATACCCAGGTTTGAGAGGATAGTCCACAGCCCAGACCTAGGGATGTTGTCAAAGGCCACCGTAAGGTGAATGAAGACCGAGTAAATGGCCATTTTTGTTAACTTGACATATTTGTCACAACTCAACAAAAGCCTTAGTGATTGGTCGACAGTGCTAATACTACTTTGGAACCCTGTCTGGAAGTGGTTCAGGGCACCATTCCCAGCAACCCATGATTCCAAGTGGACCAGGAGTATTTTTGAAAAAATGTTAATGTCTATCCCCCTTCTTGAATATTGGGACAATGAAAGCCTCAGTCCAGGAGGTTGGTACTCTCCCGGGACCTAGGACTTCATTGAAGAGGTTGGTCAAATATGGAACCCATATCAGGGACTCAGTTGCAAAAAAGTCGACCAGAGTTGAATCGGGCCCTGGGGCTTTTCCCCTCTTTTGAGAGCTTAGAGCTGTCTTTATCTCAGTTTCAGTTAGAATTAGGCCTAGAGCTGCAGATGTGTCTTTGGGAATATTTTCCTCTCAGATCCTGGTCTCTCCGTACAAGGTTCCAAAGTAAGCAACCCATTCATCTTCAGAGATCACCCCTTGCATTATATTTTGCATTTGAGGTTGTCCTCTGCTGACTAGTTCCCAAAAGGTCGTAGTATCACCATTTTAGTAGCATCCAGCAGGGTAGTCTAGAAGGCTTCATAGAAACCAGATTTGTTTGAATTCATCAACCGTACATACTCTTTGCTTGCTTCACAAACAGACAAAATCCCCTCTATGGAATCTTTTCTTTGGGTGTTCAGAGCTGCCTTAGCTTTCCGACAGTCCCCATCGTAGCATGGGTTCTTGTGAACGTCCCGTCTCTTTAAGGATTTTTTAGATTCCGAAAAAAAGCCACCCACCTTACTCATCAGTTCACTATGTATATGGAAAAAATCCCTAACCCCCTCATCGGAGTCCCTAAAAAAAGTAACCAGTTGTGGAAGAATTGAATCATAAATCAGAGGAACAATGGTTTCTAGGTCCACGAGATCCCACTTGAGAACTTTTTTGGTATGACGAGTGATGTGCACCTCAACTGCAGAGGAGAGCATCACATCCCCCAGCAAACCAAGAAAGCCAGATGACATCTCACGGAGGAAGGGCTTATGATCACTCTCAATTCTACTTTAGACCTTAAAGTCCCCAATGTAATGCCAGGCCTCAAGATTCACCATGATGTAATCAATTAAGCCAGAACGGTTTCGCAATTGAAAGGTTATATGGGCTGGCATAACCCCTACCAAACAACCATTGCAGGGCCAGAGATGCTGGCAAGTAGTGTCGCTGCCACTAGCTCTGCATTCTTGTAATTCCTCTTAGGATAGGAGGTTGCCAACTCAGAAATCCCCCATATCATGTCCTCGCTCTCTTTAAGATTTGCCATAATGTCCAATGGCTCATGTTGGGGATTAAAATCACCCATTACAAGAATCTTAGAAGCTTGGCCATACATTGAGCTCCACCTCTGGGTGGAGGCACGTAGGAAAACAAGCCCATTCCCCCGAGGCTGCATTGCGGTTGTAGAGGTTTATTAGCAATATTTTATATCCATCCAACCCAGTTAAGCGCAACTCTAACAGATCAATTGGAGCAAATTCAATAACTCTGAACCTCCTATAGTTTTCAATACAAATCCAAACGAGTAGCCCACCACTGGGTCTTCCACCCCTACCCTTGGATGTGGGCTTCTGGAATGTTGCAAAGCCCTGAATACTAGGAGCAACTACGGTTCATATCTCTTGGAACCCAATAATATTGTATGTTCGGATGAAGGGTAGCCAATCCTCATCCACCATATGCCTGGACAGCCCTGCAAAATTCAATGATACTGGTATGGGGTGTACGTCCCGTCAATCAATATTACCCAAGACAGATGTTCTGAGCAGAGAAAGTATGATATGTTATACTCATAGGAGCTTCCACTAATGGTGACTGACATTCGACTCGCTGTTGATCCCCAAATGGGGACACCAGAACTTCTAGTGCTCTGTTTGTATGATTCAGGGTACCCAGGTTTGCACTATTTTCTATCGCAAGTGGTTCCATTGTTAAAGGGTGCAGGGTCTGTTTCACCAAAAGAGCAGCCCCTCATAATGGATTTGTTCTTACGGCCCCAAATGGAGGAGGTTTAAGTCCGGTAACATTTGAAGACAACCCATTTACAATACTCCTGGGTTGTAGGAAAGATAACGTTATTTCTAGATGTTTTGGTGGAAGGGACCTATGTTCTAGATTCAACAACCCCTCAGTCAGTGTTCTTGAATTCAGTTGTATTTCAATATAGTCTCTCAGACCATCACCCCTTTTCCGGTAACAAATATGAATATCCTCTCTAATTATTGAACAACAACCCCTCCTTGAACGAATCCAGTGGATCACCTTGTTGGTCAGGCTCTCCCTGGATTATACATTTCCCATTTTAATCCTCAGAACATTTAACGTAAAAATTGGGGAGCCCCATGGGTCAGCCAAGAGCCCCCCGAGGGACATGGAATAGGTCGCAATGTCGACACATTTTTAGAGTTTTGGTGGGGTGTGTTTTTTGGATTCAAATAAGAAGTAGCCTGCGCTCTATTATAGGGGTATCTTAGTTTGTGTGCCTTGATCACGTGCACTGTAATGGCCAAGCCTTTTCCAGCCTGGTCATTGGGATTTTCTAGAACTCTTTGAAAAGTATTAGCAGTGATTACTGGTCCATTTCTCACATTCATCCTTAAGTAGGCCTTCCTACTTTCCTCCATTAAAATCTGGCCCTCCACCAGTGTCTTTAAAAACCTTTCAGGTTTTGGATCTCAGTGGATAAGGCCAAGAGGTATGACTGAGTTTTTCTAACTTGTGACTCCATATATAAACAATATGTGCAGTGAGGACAATTTAGTTTTGGGCCACTACTCAGCACCCTGGGGGCTTGGATAGTCTCAGTGGATAAGGCCAAGAGGTATGACTGAGTTTTTCTAACTTGTGACTCCATATATAAACAATATGTGCAGTGAGGACAATTTAGTTTTGGGCCACTACTCAGCACCCTGGGGGCTTGGATAGTAAAACTGGATCCTTAAACCACCTCCCATCATTCAATGTAATAATAGGTGTGGATGAGAGGCCAGAGTGAACTGGAGGCTCTGTCCAGCCCTCTAAAATGAGTAGCGGTACCCTGGAGATAGATGGGGATGCAGATTTTATTCATACATCAATAATTGAGACGACACAAATAGTTTAGCAAAGGTTTGTCTGTTTTAATATCAAGTATATAAAACAGGGAGTACAACGAACATCAGCATTCGCTCGATACTCTGACTCCAACTACTTCATAAAAAAGCTGGGCGTTTGTACCCAAAAGTGGTCATCACTGACGTGCTGACCTGCGTCATTACCAACGTCATCCTATGTGGTAAACTACAAAAACCTATCGGGAGGTGGGATTGGTTCTAAGTGAATAACTAAGCAGAGGTTCTATATCTGTATGGAGTAACGGAAAGAGGTAATTGGATAGTTAACATCAGGTGGGGCAACTAAGCCCTCCCTTGAAAATGGCCACTATGAATGTCACTAAATGTATGATGTCCCATTGGCTACACACAATATAGGACCCCAAACTATGTGGTCCCCTACAATTGGTTGGCTTCTAACCCTGTCAGTACTTTTCCTACCTACGTTAGCAGCACGCAGACTGAACAACCAGGTGCGAGTGAGCTCGTCTTTGCACCAGCTTCCCACCAATTAAAATATCATCAATCATCACCACAATGGTCTAGTGTCAATTAGTACTTTGAAGTTGGCCTTGAGTTTGTACTGTTCTCTGAGAATTTTTAAGGAGTATGGACACTAGCCGGCTTCCGTGCGTAGGTGTGATCATCTCGCTCATCCAACTTCCCTCGATCACATGACTGGACGCAATGAAATGAAGCCTTTTCGTGTATTTGATTTTATTTTCAATAGTCCTCTGACGTGTTTGTTTTTGCTTAACCTTTCTGAACAGCAGCTTCTGTTCTTTCACGTTAATTGTATCCAATGTCAGCCAATTCCAGTTTGATAAGACCTTGGCTTTCTTGACTCAGTGAACTCCTTAACTGAGCTTTTATTCTGTTAAATTCAATTGCTTTTCTCAACTGCAACACTAAAACGAGGCCTTCTGTTTTGTTCAGTACTGCTTATGTACGTAGTGGAAACATTCATCCTTTACTTGACCATATGTATCTATAGAGGTATATATGTATATGTTGGCGCTTGCCGTGGTCTAATCTATTTAAAAGCATGTGGCTAGCTTCATGATTGCTTTGTTGCTTGTGTTTCATTGCATCTGTACACGTTTAAACTAAGTATCTTCATCAGGTCTGTGGCATAAGTCTTGTCATATTGATCCCAAAATGTCACTTATCCTTGGTACTTCTTTGTTCTTTATAAATCGTCTGCCTCTCTCGTCTGGTTATCTTTTTATATGGGTGTCGATTCAACTTTATATGATGACACCATTCATCCTTGTCATTTAGTTTGTTTGCTTCTTCAGGAATCTCGCTCAAATGGCCATCATATTGTCTTAGATATAGGTATGGTTTCCTCAATGGGTACTTTACCTCCCATATTCTCTTAGGTATGGGTATTCTTATGGGTACTGCACAGAGTCCACGCTCTTCTCTTTGCTGGTTTACTTGTTCAGTGTACGTCACATACTGGTTCATATGTTTCAGGTAATGTAGATGGGGCATTTGGAGTGGGGGTACTTGGCTCCTCCTCTACACTCGCCCCTCTGGGCAATTTATCGACCATTCTCACATCATCTTCTATATCTAGACATCCTGATCGGAAGAAATGCTTCTTAAGGATCCATATTTGTATGACTCCCTTTAAGCAACCAGCTGTTTTCACATGCAAATCCTTGTTCCATGTCATGAGCATGCACTTCCCACTTGGACTGCAATAGATCCATCTTCCCACATATTTCTTATGGTCCTTTGGATACAGGAACTTTGTTCCCTCAGGTGCATGGATACTGGCCTTCAAAAAGTCTCTGATTTCTTCATCAGTCAGCTCTTTAGGTTTGCATCCTGGTTCAACATCAATCATGATCTTCATCCCAATTGCTTTCTTTGCTGTCTTCTTGCATTGTGAGATTATTATCTTGATCACACAGAACCCAAGCATCACTAATAACAAAGCTCCAAGAAATGTGAACATCTCTGCCATCCATTGTGGAACCCACGAGAAGAGTGATCAAACCAGCTGTCATCAGCAATGTCTCCAACTTCTTCTATCATCTGGCCATGGAAGTTCGTCAGCATGTCTATGGCCTTCGTCAAGGTTCCGTTCTCGTCATCATGAAAAGGTATAAATGTGCAACATGATTCTCCGATTTTGGCACAAACACCTCCATCCATAGCTGTGATCATGTCCAGGACATATCTGTTCTGGAGCGTCATCAATCTTACAGCTCTCAATTCTTCTCTGATGGCATTGAATCCCTTTATAGTAGTATTAATCGTCTGCAGCAATTCCCATCTGGTGATATGTAGCCACTTGGTATTTGCTCCAACCTGGATCCTTGGCATGAAGATCAACGTAAACACTGAAGACGTCTGCTGAACAGTCTATGCTCATACGGAATATATTCAAAAGCTTCTATTGATTTGGCTGAAAAGTAATTCTCTCTCTTCATTCATTTTATCAGCTCCACAGATCTCTTCTTTCTTAGATGAGAATCTGCTTTCGGGAAACTATCAATGTTCAGGTCACTTTTAGGAATCACCAATGCAGGAACATGGAAATTCACCAATGTGCAGTGTCCTCTCCAATCTTTAGGCAGTCTGATGTAGGCCTTGAATCCACAAGCCCAATAATGATCCATGATTACTGCTGTTCTGATATTCATTCCTGGTGCATCGAAGATTCGTTCACAGTTCTGATTCTCCCCCATTTTTCTTGTACCATTGTTCCTGAAGCATAATTTAGAACTTTCCATTGGTACTATCTGCAAGGGTCCTCCTCTGTCTTCGACCCATGTCAGTAATTTAGCAAGTTTTGGCCACAATGGTTTACACAATATTTGCGCATTCTCGATTGTTGGTTGGTAGTGACCCATTATTACCCAGTCTCTGCAGATTACTACTCCTTCTTCCCAGCCATCTGGTGATGGGACAGTTTCCCAAATCTGCATCTGGCCTCTGTTTTTCCATCTACGGATGTCTTCTGTAGAGTGTCCTGGAACTTTCCGTTTTTTATTTAATTCTCTTCTTATTCCAGTTCCTTTTACTTCAGGCTTCTCGTATCTGATCACAATATTATTTGTCTTCGCATTGTTTCTTGTCTTTATGTCTTGAACATAGTCATCTTCATTTGGATCTGTCCCATCAGTTGCCCATTTGAGAGAGGCTGTTCGACCCATGAACTGGCCTCTTGTACTACAGAAAGCTAAGTGCACTATGCTGTGTGCAGTTATGACATCTATTTCAATAGCTATGATAATCTTTGACTTCCCCATGCTGTATGGCAGGAGTGCACATACAAAGCATTCTTCATCTGACATCCTTCTTCTAACTTCTTTCATGTGTTGGTACCATATGTTATTTCCCAAGTGTGCTGTGCTGTCCAGATAATCATTCAGTTCATAATTATCTTCTTGGGTGCCTCTTTTGGCTCTCAAACTCTTCATGTAGTTGTCTATCACTACGTTTCCTATTGCATCAACATAGCTTCTTCTGGCTTGTTTGTTTGCAGGAATATCCATCCGGGTTCCCTGCATAGACGAAAGTTCAGCAAGTCTTTCTTTATCCATCTGTCTTTTTCTAGCAACAGCTAAAAACAGCCATAAAGATTCTGCTATAATCTCTGCGCGTAACCTTTCTTTGGGACTTGTGCTTGGGCCTCTTGTCACTGAACCAGGTGTGTCTATATATATTGGGCCTCATTACACGTTGTGTGGTAGGGAAATAACGTTACTGGTAAGGGAATGCCGGTAACGGTAAAACCCAGTGCTAATTACGACCCTGCTTAACGCTATTAGCGGCACCGCTAAGTACAGTGCCACTATTAGTGGCTAGTCCGCGGGCGTGCGACCCCCCATCCTGTAAACAGCGCCATGCCGCTAACAGCACAACATCACAAGCCATGCGGACGTGCTAATAGCGGCATGGAAAAGCCCCCAAAACCCCTCACCGGCATGGCGCTAATACCAGCATCGCGAACCACCTGTTAAAAGAACTGAGCAGTGTTCCCACCGGCCACAGGTGGACACAATCAGCGCAGGTGGAGGAAATGGAGACTGTGGCAGCACAAAAGGAGCACACCACACCCATTCACACACCCCTTCCCACACCTAGATGGTTCCAATACTAGCAGCATTACATGGGCTGGAGGACATGAATGCAGTGCAGCACCAACAACAACAGGCAGCACAGAGGAGACGCAGGAGGAGGGCAAGACAGGTGCAGCAAGCACCACCAAGGCACCTACGCAAACCACAGAGTCTGCCACCAATCCCCAGGATTCGAGCCAGTCCATTCAATGTAACCCCTGAGCAGATACACACCCTGTACCTCCTGGACCAGGATACCATCCCCACCATTGTTGACATGAATCACAACGACATAGTGAGCCACATAGACATCCATACTGCCATCTCCCCGCTACTGAAGGTGGTGACTGTGCCCCACTTCCTGGCTAAAGGCACCTACCAGCATACAGTGGGGCAGATGCATGGCAAATCACAACCAGTATTCGCACGGACGCTGAACCAGGTACTCGATGCCCTCCTGAAGCATGCACCTGCACACATATCCATGCCACGGACTGGCCAGAAGATTGCAAACACAAAAGTTGGCTACTATTCACTGGCAGGCATCCCAAGTTGCATTGGGGCCATCTACTGTACCCATGCTGAATTGGTTGGCCCACATCACAATGAAGTAGTCTACCGAAACAGGAAGCAATTGCACTCCATCAATGTCCAAATGGTATGTGACGCTAACAAGATAATCACACATTGTTGTGCCCGATTTCCCAGATCAACCCATGATTCCATGGTCTTGTGGAACTCAATCATACCACGCTACATGGAGCGACAAGCCGGACAACTTTCGTGGCTACTTGGTGAGTAGCAGGGCAAGCACATGGCAGTGTGAATGGGGGGGAGGGGCAGATACATACTCCAACTGGGTGTGATTGGGGGGGAGAGATACATACTCCAACTGGGTGTAGGCTGTCGTCCATAGGAGAAATAGACATACAGATGTACGCCAATGTCCATCAGGGAAGGCCGCAATGTACTTGAGAAGAACCGACAAGCAGGTATAAGCTGCACAACATTGAGAACAATCCAGGTCTATGAATATCACACATCCATCCACATTGCACATCATGCCACACCACATAATACACAAATCAGCAACATGGAGTCAAGTTGGTAATACAGTATTAGCGCAGCACAACATTAATACAGAAATGTGCCCTTGAATGCATGCAAAGGGATCCCCCCCTAGCCATAGCATTGAACCACACACCTATAGCACCATGGAATTGAAGCTACACAGCATGGCAACATCAATGTTGGAATGGCAGGACACTAGCAGTGTGGTACCAAATATGCCTAGGCTCAGGGACACCCAAGACATGGCCTCACCCAGGACATGTCAACTGCTGTCTAAGGCATGAATGGTCCATGTTCAATTGCAGGGTCTAGCACACCTTTGCACATTGCAATCACACAGATCGTCTGCATGCATGCTGGTAGTCGTGGATTTCAGTCTGAATGCAAAGTATAATTGTGTGACATGTACATGCCGGTCCAGTGGTGAACAGTGACAGGTCTCCATTCTTCCCCCATACAGGCGATGTCGGCTATCCCCTGTACAGGTGGCTCCTTACCCCTGTACGGAACCCACAGAACCGGCACAAAGAGGACTACAATCGTGCACATACCCGTACCCATGTCGTTATTGAGCAGACACTTGGCCTTTTGAAGACACAGGTTTAGGTGCATAAGCAGGTCGGGTGGCGCTCTCCTGTACGGCCATGAGAAGGTGGCCAAGATCACCATGGCATGTGTCATGCTGCACAATATGTGTATCAGACGGAATGTGCCACTCCCCCCTGACATTCAAATGCAACCACCTGATGAGGATGGTAATGGTGATGAGGACGGAGGTGACGGGGATGCAGGTCGTGCAAGAGGCAATGGCCAGGAGGGACATGATGTGAGACAGCATCTGATCAACCAGATATTCTGAGTTACATAGTTTCACCCTGTACGATGGATATGGGTAGTAATGCACTGGTGTCTGTGTTGAAGTTCACAATGGACCCTGACACCAATAAAGTACACATACACAATGAAGAAGTCCAAGCCTGTCTTTTGATTATTCACCAGTGTATTAAGGATTTTAAAGAAGTATTTGTGCATGTCCCCAAACATCCCACCACCATTCCACCCTCCCCCCCACAACAGTCCCATAACACCCTTCCCCCCTTCCCCCACAACAGCCCCTTATGTGTCTTGCACAATGTTGTGCAGCTGCAGACGTGGTGTGTTGACCCTGCAGTCCCTATTCCCCATTGCCACCACCAGCATGAGGCTGGCTTGACGTGCGCCTGGTGGTGCGCATGGAACGGCAGAGGGGGCTTGCCTGCCTCGAACTGGCGGATGAAGATGATGTGGCTGGCAGTCCCGGTGGTGGTGGTGGGAACTGGCGGTCCATTGCGTCCGCAATCCGCGTGAGGACCTGCCTGAGTTGGCACATCTCCCCACACAGCCTGTTTGTGCAGGCTTCAATTGCCTCCCTTGATTGCCTGGCAGTCTCTGCCATCTCCCCCCTGAGACGGGCAGCCTCTTCGACATGTTGCCCAACCAGCACAGTTATCTTCTGTTGGCGCTGGCTGATGCTGGCCAGGTCATGGTCACTGTGGCGTTCCCGTGGTGTGGCAGCTCCGCCTTCCTCAGCAAGCTGGACATTTGGTGAAGCCACCGGTGGGCTACTGAACCCTCCCATGTTGTCCTCACTGAACTGGCCATTGACACTGGTCCCAGGTGTCTGCGGTGGATTTGCCTCAGGGGTTCCGAGGGGGGTTGGGGTGTGCATGCCCATGGGCAAATCTATCAGCTCATCCACATCCGAGAGCGGCGCTGTGGCTGCCGCCTCTCCTGTGGAACTTGTTGCAGCAGAGGGTGGGCCCTCCGTGGTTGGATTCTGTGGTGGGGGGTTCACTTCAGAAGGTGGGCCAGTTGTTGCTGGTGTGCACAGCGGTATGGCAGTAGTGGTGCTCCGCTGACTTTTGGCACTCGACACTCCCAGACAGTGCGGATGGTGGTGCCCACTGCACTCACTTTCAGGGCAAGGCGGACACGTTAACAGCGCCATGCCGGTAAATGTCGATTTTTACCGCACAACGTGTAATGAGGCCCATTGTCTGTTTAGGCCCAACCTTTATTAACCCCTTATTTGGCCTGATCCTTTGACTGGCGTTTAAAAGCAATCTCTGAACCAAGTGCTGTGTGTGGATGGTTACTAACAACATCCATTTCAAGCTCAGGTATCTTCCCATTTTTTCTTGCGACAGGAATTACTATGTAGGGTCTAGGCTGCCTTGTAGTTGCCACGCTTAACATTTCCTTCTGCTCAGAAACATATACAGGAGTCTTTGCCCCATGTTCTCCTATATGAAATGCAGTTCTTACTGTCAGTGAAAACAATATGAGTCTAAATATAATGCATGTGGAGACGATGTAGTGGAATGTTAGCTTACAGCATCTACTTCTTGGACAATGTGTGCGTCTGTTCTCATGGGGCATATTACTATTAAAGTTCCCCATCACGATCATTTGATACTAAGGAAGGAAAAACAAACTTTAATGGCTCTGCATTTTTAGATTTCTTTCTGGAAGCGTCTTCATTCAGCATTCGTCCTCCTTCAACTATCTGCTTTCTGGATGTTAAGAAATGACTTTATCTTTCTTTTTGGAACCAATCTTTTCACCAGTCGGGATGCAAATTTTCCTTTATCGTGAAGAAAAATATCCTTTGCAAGTCTATACAATCGATGCCTCAAATCTGCTTCAGTCCAGATGACATGTTGCTTCCCTGTCTGCATGAACAAAAGTTTTGACTTTTATTTTCTTCCTCGATCTGTTCCTCGGAGGAAAGTTTCTACACCGCTCTGTGATTTCTTTCAGAATAGATGCTCACCTGGATTATTATGCCTTCCAGGATCACATTCAAGTTTGCAGTGTTTCTTGGATCTCTCAGAAATGTTACCACATCCGTGTGTCTTCCAACAAGATTTGAGTATTTTTCAATTAGACGAAAGAACGCCACACTGACCAGTCTATGTACTGCATCGTTTGATAAGGGCATTTGTGTTTCATTCACTGTACTCACGCAACTTCAAAAATTCTTCAGTAATGATTATGAGCAATCTTCTTATGAGATTTTCATTGTTAGGATTTAGAATAAAAGCTGGAATGTGGCACGTTCTCCCCAGCAACGTAGGATAAGAGCGTAACACCAACTCGAAATAAGTAAGTATGTGCCTAGAAAGGTCATCACTGGGTAACACCATGAGTAGAACCAAACAAGAACTCTGTGTAGAAGGAATCGGGGTATTGTACCCTCTTCCAATTGCTGTGTCAACTATCAGAATCTGACATATCCTTATTCTTATCAAGGCTTAAAGGAATGGTTCGGTCAAATTTTTTTATTGCCCCTACGGGTCGGCCATGTGTTTTTAAGCCTAAGTCGCTCGATTTTAGAAAGATTTCCTATGGACCTTACCCGAGTTTTCGTCCATTAAACACACGCGAAAACAGGCACGAGGGAGCTGCCATTTTGTGATTATCCTATCATTTCCCCCATCGCCCTGGCTGACCTGCTTTTGCGGCACTAAATCATATCCCCCGCCCCTGAGCCTGACATTATCAGAACATTCATATTCCCCGCCTCTCTCTGTGACGTTACTGTGCTGCGTAGGCAAACGCGCCCAGTCGTCTTCTACGCAACTTCACACAGAACCCGGGAACCAACACAGGTCAGCTCACAACACAGCGCGTCACAATTCGGAATATGAAACTGTACTTTAAAATCAAACAGCAACACAGTAAATTTGGTAAAGTACATTTATTTGACATTAAATGTTTATAGAATATTCAGCAATTACCATATGAACTCCGAAAGTCATTTATTTTCTTTTATCTCTATCCGCAAATCCGTAAAATGTTATCGTGAGTCACGCGCTGTTCCTTTATGGTACACAGGGTGTTGGTTTTCGTTCAAAGAAGCACTTTTGTCGCACATTGAACCGTAAGGCTGTTCCATCAAGTAGACACTAGGCCAGCGTAAAGATTGATATGTTCCTTCTAGCCGCTAGTACCCCGTAAGGGCATATGGGCCCTTGGCGATCGTCCCACAAGATCATCAGAATGGTGCAGTGGTTTACATTAAGCTGCAGCTGGCGACTGAAGAAACCGTCTGCCAGTGTCTGAAACTGGTGGCAGTGGCAAAAGGGGAGTATATACCTGTTTTGAAAACATAAAACTTATAATTAGTCTCGCCAGCCGATCTTTATTAATATTATTCATTTTATTTATTACGGCCAAGCTGAAACTATTTGCTTTCAAGGATAGTGCAATGGAGTATGTTCGGCTCTAAAATCAATGCGAAAACTAACGAAATAAATCGAGGTTAGTACACAATGAGAAACGACTTTTTGTCTACATGCGTGTGGAATGTGGACCTGCATGCCCATGTGCCCGCTACAAGGACGATCCCACAAACGTTTTCAAAGCTCTTAATTCATTCATTTATTCATGCATCCATTCATTAATTCTTCATTCAGGTATAAAAGCGTCTAAAGAGTTACTTACATCATATTTGCAATTTCCATTGTGTCTCTGCGAATTGCGGTCCTTAAATCCCACTGTGCTCTTGACAACGATTTTTCGTATACTGAACTAACATGAAACTCGGTCTAGTTTAAGAATTTTCTGCCTTATCGCCTCTTACGTTATTGCACCCCCCAACCCCCCCTTCAAAAGAAGTTCTTTCTGTATGGTCCCTGTCTCTCAAGGTCAAAAAACAATAGAACCTTATACTGCCAGTGCGAGTTGTGGGCCTCTTCAGGGCGCGAGCTGAAAATCAAAGCCACTGACCTTCACTAGAAATTAGCATTCTTTCTTTGCAACATCCCGTAGTAAAGCCATCTGTGAGAGCTTGAAGTTTTGAATCCATCTATGTAGTGCGCCTCAATGTGCAAATGCGAACTGGCTTCTATCCCATCTGCAACGGCTCGCTTGGCGCGTTCTGAGGCCCCCAATTCTGTCCTCGCTGTCTGCGAGCTTTGAAGCCCCAAAGAACCATAACTATTGAGACTTTACATTTTTTGGGGAAGGTTAGGGAAAGTATAAAGTACCCGAGGAGTTGAGTTGAAAGTGAGATTTATTGTTTGTTTGTTTTATTATTTGCAATACGCAAGCCTCCCCTCGGTTAACAGTGCCCAGCATTTATAAGAGATTGTGAAAATTAGTTACATCAACAAAAATATATGCATACACATTTAGACAAGGTCAGCAATATGAGGTGAATAGAGAGAATTCAAAGATGACACCCAGGTAGTTCGGCACCCAGGATGGTGAAGGTAGGGGTTAGGGTTAGCGTATTTTGTATGCACACTGTGCAATAAAATTTATTTACAAAAAGACAATCGTATTACAATTATTTAAACCGGGATTTGTACTTCACAACCAGCTCTCCTTTGGGTGGACATGGCACAGTGGCAATGAGGGGTGGCAATGGATCAGTGCTCTGCACAGAAACGTTCAACATTCCATATCTGTGCTTCTCTAATACAGCAACAATAAGGCTTTTGACAAAGTCGAACTCCATTTCCTCATAGACTGGTTTGATCACCCATTGCTTACTTCTTTTTGAAAAGGCCTTAGTGTAGCGAGGCATCCTTACATTACCCTTAGTCCTAGATTGTTCACGGCCGAGATTCTCGTTATGGGCCAAGACGGCAAGTAGAGCCCTATGTCTCATGCCCTGTATGCTGAAATGCAAGCGCTTTGGCCTGTACTTTAGGCACATATTGTGGAACACCTCCAAACCTCCTGTGTGACAGAATTCTGTCAGTCCCCTCAAATCTCTTGATAGAGTTTTATGGAAAACAATCTTCTCAAAGGCTTTGTGTGTCGGTGAAGATGGATTCAACCATTTCTTCTTCTGTGCCTCCACTGGGGATAAAGGGCCATGTTCATATTGCTGGAAATGTAGGTTTTCTGACCAACGGTGCACGTTGGTACAGTGGTGCATCAGTGATGGTTGCTGATAGACTGGGACCACTCTGAAATACTTTCCAAACCTTTTTTTTTCCCTGCAGCCGAGATTGTCTTATTGATTGATTTAGCAAGATGCCATACGTCAAATTGATGTTTAAAATGTGGGAACTGCTCCCTCATTGTCTTGGCAATTGAAACGTGTCTGTCCGTGGCTATGAGGTCGATGTGCATTCCCCTTGATT
This sequence comes from Ambystoma mexicanum, assembly GCF_040938575.1. Taxonomy (NCBI): domain Eukaryota; kingdom Metazoa; phylum Chordata; class Amphibia; order Caudata; family Ambystomatidae; genus Ambystoma; species Ambystoma mexicanum. The sequence goes on from NC_090925.1 coordinate 729,353,758, forward strand.
GTAGATATTCCACTGATTTTATAAATCCTAGTTTCTCCATGGCCACTGAGGATGTACATTGTGTTACCTGCACGACCACCGAACTCACAATGTTCTTACTATCCATGTCCTGAAAGTGGTAGGTGCAGTACTTGGCAGAAAATCCAGGGCTGTCGCACTGTCCATCGCCAGCTAGCCTGAATCGTTTGCCTTCGAATGTACTTGCTAGAGACAATTGTTCAATTTTCCAAGCATCACTAATGGCCGGAAACAGATAATCATGTTGGTATTTGTAGTACTGTGTTTTTGAAATGAAATGGAGTCCCACAAACTGAAAGAAAGACTCTAACTTTCTAAAACTGGAGCCACTAAAAAGTGATGCAGCTGCACACAGTAGATTGCCTGCTGGCAGTTTTCCCAGCATCGTTTGTGCAGACCATGAGAACATATGATGTAATCTACAGGCGGCATGTATTGTGACATTACTGCCTTGTTTTTGACGAGTCACATGAATCAATGGCTTCCCACATACTTTCCCTCTGACAGAATGCCCACATTTCAGCATACTTATAATATCCATCAAACAACTGTCGAATACTATGTATTTGCCATCTTTCATTAGACTGTCATGCTGCGTCAAAGTTGTTTCGGCCTGTGACGGTGAGGACATGTCACCACATTTGAAAGAAATATCGCTGCTATCAAGTTCTGATGCGTCGGTGAATGCTGCTGCTGGTTCATTCTCTGTCATTTCAACATCTGCTACATCAACATTGATGGGAGAACACAACAATGTCGACAGCTTTTTTGGTGGCAATTTTTTGGCGGGTGTAGATTGTGTGAATTGATCTGCGACAACTTCAGAGCTATCTTCAATACATCCAGTATCATGTTGTTGCGGCGGTGCGGTCGTACTGTAGCAATGGTCCAATACAACTTTGCTGGATTCTCCGTACACATTCATTTCATGTTCTGGCCATTGGACATGAGCATCCCGAGTCTCAACATGCCGTGTCTGAATTAATAGTTCCTCCATAGTGTAAATGGTCTGGCAAGCAACATCTCTCATTCGCTTCACTGTCTCTGTATGTATAGTTCGTAGACCCACGGGTAACTAGAGGACAGATTGGAAAAGGGATGTTCAGTTTAAACACATGATAAAGTATAGTACAATTGACTGGAAAAAAACATAAATAGTCCCCAGCACGAAAAGATTTCTAAAGTTATGAACTGTTTGTAACTAACCTTATTTTTGTTTCTTTTCTTTGCAACTTTTTTGACTTGACTTTCAACATCTGCACGCTGTTGCTCCGATACGTATCCGCATGTCTCCCCTTCCCCTTGCGCTGCAACGACTATATTTTCTGTATCCGCATAGACAGCACGGAATGAGGCTCCTTCGACTCCCTGAAACATAGTATTTTCATTACTGTGTATCAAAATATTGTTAGCATAAAACGCACGTGTACATCTCAATAGCCAAACACGATTTAAACATTGTGTGGAACAATCAAACGACAAGTATTCGAGCTCTGATGACCTAGTTTGATGGAGCTGTCAGTATCCATACCTCTGGCTGTACATGGACTGCCACGAATGATTGTATTGAAGAGGAGGCATCAGCAACTCCCTGAAACACAGTACTTGCGTTAGTATGGTTTTCAATATCGTAAACATAACACACACTTTGGGTCGACGGCACAGGTACATATAAAGAGATAACCACAAATGTTGCATTGTCTAAAAGAATCAAGGAATATTTAAAAATGATCCGATTTAATCGACTTATTTCTCCGATTTCTTTACATCTGCATCATCTAAATGGGATCTTGTGATTGTAGTGGAAGCTCCATCATCTCCCTGAAACACAGTACTTGCGTTAATAGGGAAGAAAGTATAGCAAATGGAATCACGTTATATGATCACGCTCGATGGAGCTGTCAGTATCCATACCTCATGCTGCTGAAGAATATCTAGGGCTGTTGTCAATGTGGTGCGCACTTCCGAAAGCTGTTGCGCCGATTCGTATCCGCATGGTCCCGCTTCCACCGGAATTACTTGAATGTCAGGCTCCGCATCAAGTGCGTGGGTTGACGATTCAACAACTGCCTGAAACATAGTATTTGCATTAGTAAGGATTACAATATTGAAAACACAACACACGCTTGGGGTCGACCGCACAGGTACATATCAACGGCTACCCACAAATAAAACATGGTCTAGAACAATCAAACGACAAGTGTTCCAGTCCTGATGATCACGGTCAGTTGAGCTGTCAGTATCCATACCTCGGGCTGCTGAAGAACATCTAGGGCTGTTGTCAATGTGGTGGACGCTTCAGCATCTCCCTGAAAGACAGTACTTGCATTAGTATGGATAACACTAATTATAACTGAAAACAAACACCAGGGGACGACAACTAAGGTGTATATCAATTGGAAAGCACTAACCAAACAATTGGTAAAATAATCACACGATACATACAAACTATTACTTGACATGCATAAAACAAGTCTGTAGCGGAATAGCCAAGTATGATTACCTGATACGCGCTAGAAGTGGTTGATAACTGCGAGCATCTGACGGAAGTAAAATGTTCTTGCTTCAGATTTAAGGGATAGTCAAGAAGTTGTAAAGGTAAATTATTGTTTGATAATGAAATGCCAATATTTAAAATTGCCATGTAAGGAGACAGAATACTTGAGTAATGCGCAATATAGCACAGTTCCCTGTGCCCATATATAGATTTCGTTTGTGGGTTATGAAATCTAAAAATAATATATCGATAAATGTCATTATTCAAAAAGCTATACACTCATATCAATGTCGAAAGTATTACAAATTGGAAACAACACCTAAAATATCAATGAATCCATTCGGCTACCTACACACTACCGCAAGGCCTAAAGCTAAAAACGGACACTTGACTCACCAGTGGCGGATTGTGGACGAATAGAGTGGGAATAGCGTTTGCGAGCAATTTTCGTGTCGATCGCCGTTTATTCTTCTTTGTTACCCAAGATGTGGTGTACATGTTCGAGGGAAAGTGCCGGCTGCAGATGCGGTATCGATCACCCCTCTTGTCCTCAAAGACTTGTTGGACTCTACTTTCCAGCTCATCCAGTGGATATCCACAATGTCTGACCCATTCTCTTATTCGATCAACAGTTTTTCGGGAATACATGCATTGTAGTGCCTTCAGATTTAGCATGGGTCTTCGAAGGGCAATCGCTAATCGAACAGGCAGGCATTGTTGAAAATTCTGAAAAGTAAATATCAAGATTATTATAAAACCTTGATGAATAAAAATGTCATAAAAAAGTAAATGAACCATACCATGCTCAATGCAAGGTTTGTTTTGGTTGCCGGAACTACACCAGTTCATCATGTGCGGCTTAGTATTTGCATAAGTTACAGAAATGTTTTAAATTATGTGACTAAACTCTGAACATGTGACTCGTCCCTTGGATGTTCTGTCTTGCACGAAAAGGAACCATGCTTACATTATAGACTGGACCCCCGAAGGATGCAATTCGATGACAATTGACACAGATGAAAATAAATAGATCTATTGATAGCATAACAATTGAAACTCAAGTCAATAGCAATGAGACCAATGACCATAGCTCTATTGGGTACTGTAATAGCAAATCGATTGAAATGTAAAAATGACCGAAATATGACTAGGATACATGCCTTACCTTGACCAACAAACAGTTGGATTCAGCAGGCCGAGCAGTATGTTGCAGGAGAACATGTAGATGGCCACAGGTAGCACACTGACGAGTTTGCTCGAAGCGGTCACAGATAGCACGGCGACGAGCAAATTAGCATAGATCTCAGTGCTTCTCTGGTAGAAGGTTCAGGAGTTGACTTGCAAAGCACAAAGATGCTCTCATGAGACATATCAAGTGGTTTATAAAGTATTAAAAACAGGGGTGTGTATGTGAATGAATGACGTGTGTATGTCGTGGTATTGTGTTTATTGCAGGGGGGCGGCCTGCCTCAGGGGAGGCCTGCCTGGAGACACGGGGTCTGAGGAGGCCATGTGAGCGATGGCCCCTGGGCGTGGGATACCTTTTGAAGTGTACATGCTGTTTGGCACCTTGGCCATTTGCGCCCGTCACAGCCCCCCATGCCAGCGCTCATCCCCGGGTGCGAACCGCCTTTTGGCGTGCAGGCAAGTGTGTGGGAGCGAGGGGCCATCAGGCCCCTCTCATCCTTTACTTCTCAGTAGAAACTCGTACCAAGTGCCTCCAGTAGTGGGTTCGCCGCTTGCCCTTATGTGATGTTTACTTTGCATGGCATTTGCGTAGATGGGAACACTGAGCAGGACACGGGGCATCCATTTTTGTACCCCCTTTCCATTCCATTTTGGTGACCAGGCCTCACTGCGATAGTACAGCGCGCAGAGCACATGGCCCACAGCCTCGTTCCCACTCTGACTGGAAAACTCCAGAGGTATTTGCAACAGCTAATAAATGTAACACATCACTCTCTGAGATCATGGTCCTGCATGTGAACCGGCCTGAACCAAGCACATGGCTCGTTCATCTCCACAAACGTGTCCTTGCCCACGCACCCTCACCAGTGGAAAGTTACTGCCATTCTGACCCTGTGTCCCTGCAAGGTATTCTCTTCATGTGCCAGACCACTGACCATGCCATGATGCACACCTAGCAGATCCCCAACTAACATTAGACCCCTACTGCAGTATATCGTTGCCTATCAATAACAAATGCCACATATCGGAGATTCTTGTGAGCACAAACCCACACTTCAAACAGTGTATTATAGTGGTCAAGACCCTTGACCTAAGGCCTGTATAATCCAATGTTAATTGATAGTATTGATATATGTGTGACTTTTATAGAGACATAACCGACTGAAAGACTTTGAACAAGTGTTATTTAGTGCATGCATTATTGATAATATATTATGTTAGCTTAGATAGTGACCACCCCGCTTCACAGTGACCTGAACTTCACCCATTCCGAGCACAGATGTCTGACGTCCATCCTTGAATGGAGACGCACTTGATTGATTTAAAAAATCGAAACAACCGTTGTTAAAACATATGTGGTGTTTTATTTTGTAGCTTATTTTGATGACACAAAAATACACAACTTTACATATTGTACAGTTCAGGTTGCAGCACAGCGAGAGAAAATCCCCTGTACTGACCGCTGTTACTCGGGAACGTTTCTCTTATGGCACGAACGGCACAGGCAGGTATCACTCTTCGAACGCGGTGTCCAAGCCTCCCGTGAAGCCACCATGTAAAGGAACGATAGGCCACCAGCCTGTACCACCTGTGAAAAGGAATGAAACAAACTGTTTTTAAATGACCAAGATAAGTTTAATAAACGTTTGTTCAATGACAATTCTTGTAACTAATGGCATTCTGCTCGGACAAATGCTATCTAGACACGGCACACTATTGAAAGACTTCCGTGCGTTACAATGATATGTATATGTAATTTTGGATATAGTAGAAGACCATGAAATGGGAGTGGCATGACAAGCAGAGTATACTTACTCGTTACTCGGATTACAAGGACGAACAGTTGCGCGAAGTTCGTGCATAAGCACCATCATTATCCTCAACACGGACCGTGTGAGGCAGGCTGCCCTGAAGTCTGGCAGCTCGGTGATGCATTGCGGTCGTGGCTCGCCTTCCGAAATGTAGGCCACGCATCCCAAATTTTCACAGCAGCAGCAGTTCTCGTCCTCGGTTGGCATTAGCTTGCACCGATTGCATGTGCACCAGGTGGAAATACCGTTCATGCGACTAGGTCCAGGCTCTTCAGCTGTTGAATCGTCCTCCCAACTGCTGTCCGAAGACCCATAGTTTTCGCATGTTTCCCTTTCCAGTAGTTCCTCCTCGGTATACTCGGGCTCGTACATGTAGGGCATTATTGTATCCATTGTGTGTTAAACAAACTAAAATAATTGATAGCGGTGGTACTGGTATCTGTTCACACGGGCTACAAGCAACAAAGGTAGCTGACCAAAGCACAGAAACGAGTCACAGAATACTCAAAGTAACACAGAGAGAGGAATGGAATCAAAAATCTGCTCCTGTACGTTGTGAAACAGTCTGTTTATACTTATTGAGGAAAGAGGCATCCTGCCATTTCCATGGCGACACGTCATTAGCTGAAGCGCAGTGAATGTTGACACGAGATGTGCTTTGGCGTTGTGAAATGGGCGGTACGCGTCTGCTGATGACAGGCTCAGGGGCGGGGGATATGATTTAGTGCCGCAAAAGCAGGTCAGCCAGGGCGATGGGGGAAATGGTAGGATTATCACAAAATGGCAGCTCCCTGGTGCCTGTTTTCGCGTGCGCTTAATGGACGAAAACTCGGGTAAGGTCCATAGGAAAGTTTTCTAAAATCGAGCGACTTAGGCTTAAAAACACATGGCCGACCCAAAGGGGCAATAAAACGTTTTGACCGAACCATTCCTTTAAACATACCTCAGTCCAAAGTCAATAAACCTTTCTCACTTTTCTTGTTATCAATGCTTAAGCATGCCTCAGTCCAAAGTCAATAAGCTACTGTAAGAATGCAGATCCTCCCTTAACCCTGCAACTGAGATGCACAGAGTGTTCAAATGTGTCCTTTTAGCCTTTTTCTTTATCAATCAAGCCACAGTCCACTAAAGAGTTCTTCACGCTTTCCACTTGTCAGATTATGTGTCCTTCTTCTTCGTCATAGATCTCGTCTGCACGTGCTGTGGTTCTTCCCCGATGATGGTAGCTTCTTCGCGGTGGGGTGTAGGCAGAGGGGTTTCGCCAACATAGATTTTGATATCCCCCAGGAAGATCCAAGCGCACCTACCCTGCAATTTGACAGCAGGTGGCGTTACATCCTCAACGATAAAAGGACTGTTGAACCTGGGCTCGTCCCACATTTTCCTTGTGTGGTCACGAACTAAGACCGCATCTCCCGGGTATATTTTTGGAAGTTGAAATTCAGTAGGTTGGGTTGTTGAAGCATCTTCTTCTGTGTTCTGCACTGCCTTACACCCTTGTCTCTGCAACTGTCCTGCAATTACAGAAAAACTGGATGTTAAACAGTTGAAATAGTTTTGCAATTCAAGTCCTAAAACTTCTGATGTTGGCTGAGCATCAATTCTAACTCTGGATGGAGGCATTAAGGGTGTTCTCATTCGCCTTCCTGTCACGATTTCGTGTGGTGTGAGATGGTGGTCAGAACCTGGTTGGTGCCCTAGAGCATATAATGCCAGTGGTAGGCAATGCAACCACTCTTTTTTCAAAGTAAGCTTCAACTTGGCTATTCTTTCTTTTAACAGGCCATTGAGCTTTTCACAGATCCCATTTCCTTGCAGATGATAAGCCGAAGAAAACTTGTGTTTTATACCAAGCAACGAGCTGATCTGCTCGAAAACTGTATTAACAAAATGAGGTCCATTATTCAATCTCATTACTTCACACACTCCCCATCTAGGAAACACTTCCCGCACAAAGAACTTACCTGCAGAGGTAGAGTCTGGGTGTGTGCATGGACCCGCCTCTATCCATCTAGAAAAAGGACACACTACAACATGCAAATATCGGTATCCATTGCAAACATGTATCATGGCGACATAGTCTATATGCAAGTGCTGAAAAGGGCCATTGGGTCTTGGGATGACTCCCCTCACTATGCGCAGTGTATGCTCAGCCGTGAATTATTGGCAAACAATATAATTTACCATAAAAAATGCAACATGCTCGAACAGGTTCGGTACGAACCAATCCTCAGCAATAGTTACAGCAAGATTCTCCCTAGTTCTATGCGCTGGGTAGTGAAACTGTTCTAGTGCTACCCTTAATAAGGCTATAGGCATCACTGGTTTACCAGTGCTGTCTTGTCGCCACAATGCTTCAGAGGGGTTTAAAGAACACCCTCTTCGCTTCCACAAATTCTTTTCCTCTTGCCGTGCCTCCCCTTGGAGCTCCACTATCTGTGTTTTTGGCATGTGATTATATCCCTCACTCAAAATCATCATCATATTCATCCTTTCATTCACATCCATGGTTTCAATATTCATCATCCCTGTATTTGTATTTGCTATGCGATTGGCTTCAGCGTCTGCTGCTTGATTACCGCGTGAGATAAAATCTGTCCCTTTCATGTGAGCTGTGCATTTAACGACTGCTATGCCCACTGGGAGTTGTAGTGCCTTAATAAGCCTGTCCAATAAGGCTGCGTGCTGCACTGGCGTGCCGTGCACTTGGAAGTAGCTCCTCCTTTTCAGGCGTGCTAATCCTGCATGCACCGTCGACGTCACATAGGCGGAGTCGCTGTACACTGTCACTTCCTGGTCTGCATGATTCTCAATCGCGAGTATCCACACCAATAGTTCTGCAGCTTGTGCTGAATAATGAGATGGCAATCGAGTACTCACGAGCACTCGAAATTCTCCATTTGCCAGATGTCTCACTACCGCTGCACCTGTATATCTTTGCCCATCATTTTGATTGATTTTTGAGGACCAGTCAATGAAAACAATCTCTCCCCCTGCGAGTGCATTCTCCTTTACTCTAGGGATCTCATCACAGAACGCTTCATAGTTTGTGCAATTGTGCATGGGCTCTCCTTCTGTGATAGGCTCAGCTATAAACATAGCTGTGTTCACTATTTTACATAAAACTATTTTAATCACTGGATTCGATATGACTCATAGGCAGAATCCCTTTGAGAAGTCAACATGCCTTTTGGTTTTTCCAAAATAACAAATAGTGCGTGTTCAACAAACAACGTTATAGAACATCCCATCACTATGCTTCTAGCCTTTTATATGGCGAACGCGGCGGCTGCCAAACTTTGTTCCCATGGAAAGTGACCTCTCATCACTGGGTCCAAAATTCCACTGTAATATACAAGGGGCTTGTACCCCAATGTGGTTCTCCGTGTGAGTACTGCTGTCATAAAGGTACCATCTGTATGCGAGAATAAAAAGAATTCCTCTGCATAATTGGGGATCCCTAGAACTGGGCTGTGCAAATTGCTTTTTTCAATTCATCAATGCCCTGACATAATTACATAATCCTAGAAAACTCTGCATCTGTTTTATCTTGTGTGACTCAGCTGTTTTCAGAATAGCCTCAGCTCTTTCAGGACTGACCTTCTTTCCCTCAGGTGAAATTAATTGGCCTATGTACAAGAATTCTTGTTGACAATATTGTAACTTTTCCTTGTCAACCTTATAATCCTTTCGCCAGCAAATATAATCATCAGCTGAACAGAATCGCGTCTGCACTTTTCCTCTATGGTGCTGCAAACTAAAATGTCATCTATGTATTGCAGCACAATGCTTTCTAAAGCAATATTGCTCAAGTCCATCTGGAGGACTCTGTTGAAAATTGATGGGGACTCACAGTACCCATGGGCAAGCCTTGTGCTTTTTAATCGCACTTGTCTAAAGGTAAACAATGTCAAATCTTGTGAGTCTTTGTGCAATGGGATTGAGAAAAACACATTTTTCAAGTCAATCACCGTGAAATATCGTGCATCAACAGGCAAGTTACATAGAATTGCAGACGGGTTCGGGACTAAAGGGAACTTGGCCTGTACAATTTGGTTTATTGGGCAAAGGTCTTGTATTAGTCACCAAGACCCCCATTACTTTTTTTTCACAGGATAAACTGACGTTTTACATGGTGACTCTGACGTCACTAAGATACCTTGGTACATCATGGCGGAAATCGTGTTGAAAATGCCTTCATCTGCCTCTCGAGACATGGGATATTGCCGTGCTCGGGGTAAAATTGATCCTGGTTGCAATTTAATCTTCACTTCCCCAACCCCTTTTAGTAGGCCTACGTCATAGGGGCCAGTGGTCCATAATGAAAACTGGCACTTTCGCCATATCTTCATCAAAATATTCAGGACGCTTCTTTGCTAGCATCATTCTCTGCTGAACTTCCCTCTTAATTGCCCTTACCCAATAAGGAATGCATATTTCAAATATTAGAAAATCATCTCCAAACAATTCCTCATCAGTGACGTCAGTCACTCTGCAGCCTTCCTCAATGGCAATTATTGTGCTTCATCATCTACCCTTATCATCAGTTGCATCAAGCAAAGCCATATTTCCTCTAACTATAGCTGCTTCTATGTCGAAGGGAAAAAGTCATCCCTCCTCTTTGTCCATGGGTAACTGAGGCCTGAATAGAAACTCATCTGGTATTCTCATGGTTCTGCCTACTAGACCTGGTAGCCATGTTAACAGAATGCGTATCCCATAATGGAACACCTCGGGTAGGAGCAGTATTGCTCTAGGCGCTATTTGCCCTGCGAATGCCATGATCATTTCGCACACGTTTAAATAATGCATTCCCGGTGTTGAGCATATCATGCCTTTGTCTGTAAACAAAATGGTCATATTCATTTTTGTCATCAAATTTTGTCCTAATATGTTGACAGGTATGTTGACTAGTATGTCTTGAATAAAGCAGTGGCACCTTCATATCGTATTCTCCTATGGAGACTGGTAATTCTTCTGTAAAAGGAACTCGACTCGTCACTCCTGTAAAGCCCTGAGTATTCATCGCATTGCCAGACATTGAAAATTTGCCCTCACGTATACACGAGTGTGTTGCACCCATGTCCAGTAAGAAGGAAAAAGCTTTGCCGCCTATATTTACGTCTATCCTCGGTTCCTCATTAGGATTCGGTGTTACAGATAGGACTGCACACATCAGGTCTCCCAGTGAGCTGTCCTATTTCGGGTACAGTCTCACTCCATCACTCGTGAATGGATTTCCTCCATCAACAGTGACGCCTCCTATTCTCCACGTCATAGGCGGTTCTGTGTTTCTGTTCTGCTGAAGCTGCATAGGAGATTGCTGTGATTCTCCTTGCGGTTGATTACCTGTCACTTGCTGTGATTGCAAGCCTTGCTGCACTCTCGGAGCTTGCTCCTGCACTGTCTGATCTTGCGCAAATCCAGTTCTGCTCTGCTGCGAATATGCAGGTGGATTTGGCATTCCCTGTCTAGAAAACGGATCGTTCTGCACCATCCCTTGGCTTCTACACATTCGAGCCATGTGCCCTGTCATGCCACATGTCCAACATATGGGCGATGATCTCCCCATCTCCCATATTGCATGTTCTGATTACCGTTTTGCATATTGTGAAAACCTCCATGATTGTTCTGCCAATTCCCTTGGTTACCTTGTCAACCTCTTCCTAGCTATCCCCTTCCTCATGAAGCATATCCATTATTTGTTTGATCAAACTGTCTTTGGTTATTTACCTATGGCATGTTCATTGCCTGCTGCGAATTTGATCCGCCTCTGCTAGCTAACATTGCCCCTTCAATGCCGTATTAGGACAGTTTTTTCAGAACTAATTTTGCTTCCTCACCTTTTCGCGTATCGTCCTTTTTGCGATTCTTTTCCTGCAGGAGTCTGCAGTAATGTGCAATGGTTAACTGGATTTCCGACCACGGTTTGGCTTCAATCCCCACTAATTTCTTGATCTGCTTGTGTACTTGCTCTGGTAGCCCTTGCATAATATATGGTAAAATACAGGTATAGACTTCCCCCAAGCCTTGCGAGTTTCAAGCGTCCAAGCGTCTTGAAAACTTTGAATGTAAAGCAAGGGATACTCTCCCTCTTTCATCTTTCTTGTCATTATAGCTCCCATATCGGACGTGTTCGGATATAGCACTCGAAGCACTTTCCAAATTGCTGCTCTACAATTGTTAAACCGTGCTCCATCGTGCGCGGTGTTGACTGTAGTCACACCAGGATAACCTGCCCGTGTCCATATGTCATCATCTCTCTCTCCAATTATGGCGATTAGAAGACTTTTAACATCCCCTATAGCTAATGCGTTCCCTCCCTTCATTTTTCTAACTCATGTATCCATTTTCCAGTGCCGGAAGTCAAAACCGGGAGTTTACATTTTAAGTTATCCCTGTCAATCTGGGGCCACGGTATATACTGGGGCCTGGCCCCTCCCTTTTCTGACAAGGGGAACTGTGACGCTCCAAACTCATTCTCATCTCTCATCATTTGTCTATCTACCGCCGGGGTAATATTCCCACATCGCCGTCTACCTGGTAATGATCTTAGCCTGCTTACAGAAGGCGGTGACTCCCCCCTCTGACCATGGGGTTGCCCCTTATGTCGGTCTGACTGTGTCAGTGGCTCTGATGCCTTAGACATAGGTATTTTTAAATCTCATCATCTTACTCCTTTATCCAAAGGCGAATATCCCTCTGGATTACATATATCACTTCTCTCTTCCCTCTGGAAGGTTCCCTCTCTTCGTCTGATACTTCTTGTGCCCAACTCGTGCGACTTCTCTCATCTTCATCTCTATTTAATGTTAGTCTGTCTAAAGACAGCTCCTTATGTCTTGCACTACATGAAGCTTCCTCTGTGTCATACAACGAAGTGCTTTCGAGGTGATCATTTTTTCCCTTCCCTTGTGATTCTTTCTGGGCTTGCATTTCATGGTAAACTTTATCAATCGTTTCCCCAATACTCTGTGAGTCAAATTCATCTTCTAGATTTACTCTAGATGTGCCTGGTAACAACTCGGATTCGGTAAAGAATTCTTCTATGTCTTCCCATGCTACCTGTGGATTGGGATTTCTTACTTCCCTTTCCACTTACTGAAGATCGCAGGATCTCTGTCTTCTTGTACGTTCTATGTCGTCCTCGACTTCGCTGCGCTTTCTCGCTTCTTCTCTTACTCTATCTTACTCTTTCTTTTTCATATCTTTTGTTCATATACCCTTTGTATCTCCTCATTCCTTCATCTCTGTATTCTTTTCTCTCTTATCCTTTCCTGTTCATCATCTTCTATTCTTTTTCTGTTGTCATGTTTTCTTTGCTCTTCTGCTCTCTCCTGTTTTTGAGCTTGCTCATCTTGATATAACCGTTCTCGTCTTTGTCTATCTTTTCTTTTCGCTCCTTCATCTTTTATTCGTCACTCCCTTTCTTTGTCCTTTCTATCTTGTTCGTCTTGATCTCCCCTTTGTCTTACATCCTTAATGCTTTTACCATCAATTTTATGTAAAATCTGACCTCCCATCCATTCGTTCTGTAAGAGTGCCATCTCATCAGTTTTATCCTTGTCTCCTTTCCATCTCTTTATTTCTCTCCTTACATCTAGAGATGTACTTGCTCGATCACTTCTCTCCTTATCGCGTCTTTCCTTGTCCCTCTGGACTTTGGAGGTTATATCTTTCTCGGTATCTTTCTCTGGGCCCTTGTCACTACTTTGCATAGGTGACTCATATGACAGATTACTATATCCCGTCGCTGCTTTAAGTTCCCTTAATGGTATAACCCTTCGTCATTTTTAGTTTCTTTTATTTCAGACGGGGCGGACAGAGCAGAAGGCTCTTCACCCCTCTCTTTGCATATATTGAGTATCCAATCTAAAGGAGGCTCCTCCTCCTTTTCGTGTTCATACATTTTCCAAAGTTCTAAACTTGCTAGGCGCTTTTCTAACTTTTTTCCTGTGTACGCAGCATGCAAATATGTTGTCATATGCTGCAGAACTGTTCTCGATAATGATCCGTCTTTTGGCCATGGCATAAACATTTTATCTGTGGTCCGCTTAACCCACTCTGCACTGTATTGTTTAATCGTAAGCGCATGTTTCGGTAGCTGTTTACAGAGATGCACTAATGGAGTAACCTCTTCCATTTCTAACGTTCGCTTTTTTTTTGCTGCCTCTCGCTTATGTTTTAGTTACAATTTCCAATTCACATCTCACACTTATGAGCAAGCACCAATTGTCGCAAGCTCCAATCCCGTCGCAACACAATTTTTTACTTTAATCTTGCTAAAAAACAGCCATCAAAGTTCAATTATAAAACAATCAATTTTCGCTTCTCAACTTCACTCTTCTTCTTTACATAACATTTTCTTCTTTCAACTCTGACGTCATCACACCCCTTTCAATCACATAAAACAAACAGACAAACTTGTACGGCCACATATACTACTCACAATCTTTTCTTAAGACTCGTATCACCCTCTAAAATCTGCTCCGATTTGGAACTTAAGATAATTCCTTTAAGATTGTCTTTTACCAATCTCGTCTTCTATATGTCCCGCTAAGGGACTCTGAATTAAAGATTCTGCTAGCACTCTTTAAAGTATAGGAACAGGGCGTATCCTCATAGCGTGGCCATACTCACGTCTATTCTTCCTCATATATTGCTCGGCGACCCTCAAGTCAATAGCTTATTTCTCATATACATATATATACATTACACTCTTACTCTAACATTATATTTTATCCCGCCTCCCTCCGTTACTGTCCGCTATTCACTATGCATGCATCCATTTGCCACACTCTTTGGTCTAATCACTCACCGTTTGCATGTTTTTTGTCTTCGGACCCTCGGTATCACCGCCTTCGTAACCGCCTCTTCGAGCCGCTTTGCGTAGGTGTTGGAGGGGTTTTTATCTTAAAATAGGGGTCCCGTCAACCTTCCCTTGCAAGGAATTTACCTATTCTAACCACTTCTACGGTGAGCTTCACATCCTGTCAGCCGAATGGCAAAGGTCGTGCGATATTGCAGAGACTCAAAAGTTACTTATGTCGATGGCCGATGGTTTATCTTATCTAACCATCTTATCTCTGCTACTAAGTGAACTGGAGGCTCTGTCCAGCCCTTTAAGATGGGTAGTGGTACCCTGGAGATAGATGGGGATGCAGATTGTATTCATACATCAATAATCAAGACGACACAAATAGTTTAGCAAAGGTTTGTCTGTTTTAATATCAAGTATATAAAACAGAGAGTACAACGAACATCAGCAATCGCTCGATACTCTGACTCTACTTCATAAAAAAGCTGGGCTTTTGTACACAAAAGTGGTCATCACTGACGTGCTGACCTGCGTCATAACCAACGTCATTCTACGTGGCAACTACAAAAACCTATTGGGAGGTGGGATTGGTTCTAAGAGTGAATAACTAAGCATAGGTTCTATATCTGTATGGAGTAACGGAAAGAGGTAATTGGATAGTTAACATCAGGTGGGGCAACTAAGCCCTCCCTTGAAAATGGCCACTATGAATGTCACTAAATGTATGATGTCCCATTGGCTACACACAATATAGGACCCCAAACTATGTGGTCCCCTACAATTGGTTGGCTTCTAACCCTGTCAGTACTTTTCCTACCTACGTTAGCAGCACGCAGACTGAACAACCAGGTGCGAGTGAGCTCGTCTTTGCACCAGCTTCCCACCAATTAAAATATCATCAATCATCACCACAATGGTCTAGTGTCAATTAGTACTTTGAAGTTGGCCTTGAGTTTGTACTGTTCTCTGAGAATTTTTAAGGCGTATGGCCACTAGCCGGCTTCCATGCATAGGTGTAATCATCTCTCTCGTCCAACTTCCCTCTATCACATGACTGGACACCATGAAATTAAGTCTTTTCGTGTATTTGATTTTATTTTCAATAGTCCTCTGAAGTCTTTGTTTTTGCTTGACCTTTCTGAACAGGAGCTTCTGTTCTTTCACGTTAATTGTATCCAATGTCAGCCAATTTTAGTTTGACAAGATCTTGGCTTTCTTGGCTAAGTGAATTCCTTAGCTGAGCTTTTATTCTGTTTAATTCAATTGCTTTTCTCATCTGCGACACCAAAATGAGGCCTTCTGTTTTGTTCAGTACTGCTTATGTACGTAGTGGAAACAATCATCCTTTACTTGTCCATATCTATCTACAGAGGTATATATGTATATGTTGCCACTTGCCGTGATTTTAATTTATTTAAAAGCATGTGGCTAGCTTCATGATTGCTTTGCTGCTTGCGTTTCATTGCATCTGTACACGTTTAAACTAAGTATCTTCATCAGGCCTGTGGCATAAGTCTTGTCATCTTGATCGCAAGATGTCACTTATCCTTGGTACTTCTTTCTTCTTTATAAATCGTCTGCCTCTCTGGTCTGGTTATCTTTTTATATGGGTGTCCATTCAACTTTATATGACGTCACCTTGTCATTTAGTTTGTTTGCTTCTTCAGGAATCTCGTTCAAATGGCCATCATATTGTCTTAGATGTAGGTATGGTTTCCTCAATGGGTACTTTACCTCCCACATTCTCTTAGATATAGGTTTTCTTATGGGTACTGCACAGAGTCCACGCTCTTCTCTTTGCTGGTTTACTTGTTCAGTATATGTCGCATACTTAGGTTCATACTTTTCAGGTAATGTAGGCGGGGCAGTTGGAGTGGGGGTACTTGGCTCCTCCTCTACAAGGTAATGATTCATTCAGATTAATAAGTAGATGAAACCTATTAGAAATCGGGATAGCAATTGCTGTGTCACCAGGGGTAAATGGACACATTGGGCCTCATTCCGAGATTGGAGGTAGTATTGGCGCTATTTGCGCCATGACTGCCTCCAATAACGGGTCCGGCACCGCTATGGTTCAATGGGGACTTACCGGTGTAGTCCGACCTTTGCGGGACCGGTAAGTCCCCATTGAAAAAGCCATTCCCCATTCCCATTTGAGCCCCCATAGGGCTCAATGGGAATGTGGAAGGCGCTAATAACGGTACTGCAAATTGCGGTACCGTTATTAGCTCTGAAGTCCCTTAACAGGTCCCATCCATAACGCCTGGTCAGACCAGGCATTAAAGGAGGCACCCACTAAGGGAACTCGTAGTAGGGCACTATGGGATTACCGGCACCAGTCTCCTTACCGGTGCCCGGTATCCCTTACCGCCCTACTCGTAATGAGGCCCATTGTCTCCTTGTTTCAAATAGGCTGTAGCACAGTGGTGAGGGCATTATTTTTCGTCATGTTTACTGAATTTTATATATATAAGAGGATACATAAGAGGATCATTCAGTTCAACTGGAATATTATATCTCTTGCCCTCCAACTGCGCCTGGGGTTCCGTAACCTCATACCCTGGAAGTATTTTCCCTACTTCCACCAGGAGAGGCAAAGGGGTTTTCAACATAGCAATGCTTTCACTTGCTAGTTTCTTCATGATTTCCAAGGGGACTAAGGCCTTGGGAGTGGGTCTGAGTGCGAGTGAGACAGGTCTTCCACTTTGCTCCCTCACACACCCTACCTTAACATGATCCCCTTTATCTGCCACAGCACAGTTTGACAGTACCACAGTAGGGTTTTTTCCCATGCCTCTCTGTTTTCCGGCAGACTTGGGCCCCCCTCGCAATTGCAACCCTTCGCACTACAGGAGGAGAGAGGCCCAACGGTTCGATGTCACACAATAAGGAGCCAATCTCCTCATTCATGGCATGTGCTTCCTCAATGTGGGAGGTGGTAGCGGAGGGCCTCTTTCCTGGCTGTGAGAGCACTGGTGATTTCACAGCCTTACGTTTAGACGTATGGTTACAGGTAACAACTTGACTCTAAGTAATATAGGTACCACTCAATTGATACTCAATGCATGCCCTTGAAAATTATTGGTATAAAAATCAATAAAAGAAGGGTTTACTTATGGAACCATTCAAGCAAAGATAAGAATTAGATTAACAATAAGTCAAGGTTCTGTTTGAAACTTGATAAAATACTTTAAAAAAGTCCAGTAAATTCAGAAGTTCATGCGATAGTGATGAAGAATTAATGAATTGGTATCCAAAAGGGGTTCAAAAGTTTCTCCAAAGGGAAATGATAAAACACCAGTTACACAATGAGACGCAGGGCTGCCATAGTCTGACTCGCCCTCAGTGGAATAGTGCTCTACTGATATGGCTCCCACGTTGTGATAAGGGTTGATGCCACAAGAGGTCTCAAGCTGGTAACATAGCCAACGAGGCCACTTCCCCCATAAAAGAGCAAGGGTCCTTAGGCCTCCAGAATAGAGGAATCAGAAGAGCCATGCTCGCAGCCCGTGATCCGTGCAAGCCTGTAGGCTTTTCAATCAAACAAATCCACCGGGCAAGGGCCAGGACACACCAGCACTGGCCCAAAACCGTTCTTATCGTCCACTCGCCGGCAAGCACTCCAAGCAATGTCCCAAGCCGCTAGGGGGGAAGTCCTGGTCAATAACAACCCCAAAGGGATTGGACCCAATGCGGCACAGCGGGCCGGGGGAGACAGAATGAAACAGCTAGTTAGTTCCGTCGGTGAAGCAAGAGCAGGGCATAAAACATCAACGGACCGTCACCCAGTAACTCACGGGACTCACAGGCCTCACAGGAGCTGGCCAGTGTTTTTAGTAGGCAATAATAGAGGGGGAGAAAGTTACCTCACTTCTCACTGGCGTGCCGCTGTTCCTCTTCACTCCCCCTCAATTCGCCATTCGCAGTCCTGCAGGACTGTCTTTAACCCATCCTTCACCGCAGCTGTCGCTGCCAGAGAGGGTTTTTTTTAACTGATGTGAACGCTGCAGAGGTATGAGGAAGCAGCTCCTCCTCTTCCAGGACGAAGACTGTCCTTAACCAGTCCTGTGGTGATCAGGCCTCATATTTTTGCCAGGTGGTGTCCTCTTTGTTGTTTCTCCATGTTGAGGAGTATATGTCAATTAGAATAATACCACAATATGCGCATAGTAGTAGTATGAGGCATCAGGCTCATGCGTAAACCACCCCATGCTAGCACCAAACGTGGGTGGGGGCTGTTCTCTTTCTGTCAAGATGTTTTTTGTGCTACTTACGTCAAGTGTTCAAGTGTTGATATGTTCACAGTGGCAGATGGTGTGAAGGGAGTGTTTCTGCAACTTTAGGTGGATCATGTTTTTAGCCAGCTGTTTCATCATTTCTGGCTGAGAGATCTACACTAATGGCTCCACCAAGTGTAGGCTGTAACCCAAGCGGATCCCCCCAGACAGGTGCAACGTCTGACACTGGAACCGTGTAAGGGGGGGCTTTTTCACTGAAGCCCATCCACCTGCCATCCTACACACTGATGGATGCAAGTTCCATGTTCCTCGAACTCGAACCACAACGCTGCCCCTCTTTGTGGAAGACCCTCGTCTCAGGGAGCATGCCATCGAGGGATCTCCTCCAACCGACGTTCCTGTGCCTTTGTTGCAGGACACCACCATCTTGGGGCCAGCCTCCAGTCTCATGGTTCTGCGCTCCTCCTCCACTCAACACTGGGAGCAGGCAGAGATACCAGGAGAATGTCAGGGTATTGCGGACTCCTCCAGGCTCCAACTGCTGGTGTCAGTTGTTCTATCGTGTGTCCGAAGACCCCTGGAGCAGAGCACCGGAGGGCAGAGTAGCAGAGATTGGCCAAGCCCCAATAGATATTTTTCTACACTACATTTGGGCGTACTGCAGAGTGACGCAATCGGGCAACGAATGGCAGGAGGGGAGCAGGCAACTTATTCAGAACACATGCTTATACTATTAGGCAACGCCCTAGATCTGGGCAATCATGATTGCTGCTTGTCCTTCTCTGGGTGCTAATGGGAGAATAATCATTGGCTCAAGTTCCCTAGTATGTGGTGCGCACATCATACATTGCACGATTGATGACTTAAATTAAACCCCATTTAAAAAGTTGAAATACCTCTGGATTTAGCAGCCATGCGGCCCTTTGTCAAACTAGTCGAACATTGCACGGTGTGAGCGTGTACCCTGGCGGCAAGCAAGTCCCACCACCTGGAACTGGGTGTAGGCAGTCTCCCCAAAACAGTATATCTTAAAACTTATTTTGGGCTAAACGCTTCAAAGTACACCAGATTCAACTTAAGTGGAAAAAGTTGCTTTAATGTGACAGGCCCAAGCTTACAATTAATTGCTAGCTTGGCTCCACAGCCTCACAGACTACCCTTTTCAACTTAACATGGATGTGAAAAACCGATCCTTTGGCCACTGCCCTAAACACACCTTCTTACAACCCTCCCCTTTTTCAACCACAATAGTTAATATGCGTTCCATTACCACTATTGCTGTGATGGCACTCCCTCCTACCTCTACCACTTCCTTCGCCATGTCCCTGAGCTAGCCTGTGTGTCTGAACTCAGAAAAACCCTTGCCAGAGGGGTTCTTTCTGCCTCACCCCCATTAGCGGTGCAATTTTCCAACCGTCCAGTCCAATGCCATTCACACATTCAAAATACAATAAATACTCTTTACCCATCCCTGTCCTCCCTGAACAAATTTACTGCCATGTACCGGAACTCTGGACAGCCGAGCACAGTAACGCCCACATGCCACAGCAATGCCCTCATTTCTCTATCTTGTTCCTTGCCGTGACTAATGCACCCTGACTCATAGCCGCCACCAAACCCTCTGTGGTAATACCTCAGTCCATGATCAGCTAGCTCCAGGCTAATCTTGCCTTGTTGTCGTGATACCCCTCTTCATGTTCTTGATCAGTGCAATACCCCTCTCCTTCGTCACGGCTTTCTGGCCTGCATGTAGTATGAATGCGGCAAGTTCCAGGTGCCCTTGCTTCTGCTTATCCAGCGTAGGTAGGTCTCCTCAAGCCCCCAGCCCGTACCACCTTCTCATTGCAATCCAGCTGCTTCCCAAATGCCCCTTCCTACCTGTTGCTCTGCCCACTTGACCAGCAAATGTCCACAAATCCTGGCCTCTGCCATCCCACCCCTTCTTTGCGCAAAATGAAATCAGAAATCAGTATCCACAATCCTAATCTCCTATGCCTGCTACCCCCCACCTTTCCCAATTAGGCCATCCTCCTCAACATCACAACTTCCCAAGATATCCTTTAAACTTGTCCAAATTCCATCTACCCAGCTTCTTCAGTTCCTCTTGCCCCAGGCCCTATCTCCTACCCCCACAAAGTAGCCCCAAGCCGATCGTCTTCTAGAGGAATGAGTGTTATACCTCTTGGCATCCACCCGAGTCTTTCAACCTCTTCCGTAACATGCCCAATATCTGGTAGCTGGCATCCTTTGCCCTCCTTCATGCTTGGAAACCTTGCCCCCCACCCCTGCCCCACTCACACTTTTCCAGCTCCTACCCTCCCTAAACGGTCATAAGGTCATCTCACTCCCTTTCCCTATAGAATCCAACTGCCCATCCCCACTAATCCCTCTTGGCCTTCCTAGCAAATATGTCCCTTCCCCACTGCTTCCTCCCACCCATCTGAGCTCATCCATGTTGATGCATCCATCCTGGGCTTCTCCGCCTTCCCCGTTTGGCCCTACCATATTGTGTCTCCCTTCCCCCTCCTTTTCCTTGCCCACGCACCCCTATGCCATGCCCCACTCCTACCTACGCTACTACTCTGCCCCTCTATTGCAACCTTCCACCCACCCCGCCTCTCACTCCCCATCGGTCACTCGCATGCTATGGCCCACTCGCAATCTCTCTCACCTTTTGGCAATTCTGCTGCCCTCTCTATGGTGCTCCTCTGGGCCTCTGTGGCTCCTTTATTGCTGCACTCTGTCCTCAAAGGTCTGCTCTGCTCACTCTCCACCTTTCAGCCTCAGCCTCAGATCCACCGTGCTGTTCCCCAGGCTCAGGCTTCCCGCCTCAGAGCTCAGTCAAGCCGCGCCTCTTCCTCCTCATTGGGCTCGCGCCACACGCCCAGCTGCAGGGCACAGAGTGCTGATTAGTACGCACCAGGCGACTGTTCGCCTCGGCACCCTGCAACTGCTGCACCCAGGGTGTCCATGCCGCACCTACAGACCACCCATGCTCACCTAATGATTGTCAGAGGTTCGGGAAGACCACCCAAGCACGCTGGCGATGGAAAACCCTTAGTTGTTCCCGAACCTTCGGTCCACATATATATTTCTCCGGCCCTCTATCCCAAAACAACAACTCGTTGGGCCAGATGCAAGACGCCCAAAGCTTCCCGGGGGAGAAACTCATTCCTGCTTCTCCGCGGGCCCCACCTTGCCTTGTCTGCAAAGCGCTGTGGGTGATGCATAACGCTGGCTTCCAGCGCCTCATTCTCGGGACAGGTGACAGCATCCGCCACTCTGCATGTAGCAACTCAGGCCGAGGCCGTATGCATGCATAGAATATCACAGGGGTCTCAGCCTGTAGCGCTCCAGCTACCATCAGCCCTAGCCAGCATAGACCATGAGAGTCATGCAGGGTCGGAGTGGCCCCTCGGCCTTTCGCCCGTGGCCGGGCCGAAATCGTTTCTGCGGAGCGGGAGCCGGTTACTGGCCATGCCTGGGCCGGTTTGGAAGAAAAATAAATTAGAAATAAAAAGACATCTTTTTTTTCACTTTTTTTTTCAAAAAGCCTTTCACCCTTCTTAGGTCAATAAATGAGTACCAACACAGGTTGGGTGATATTGTATGCATATTTGTTCTATAAAAAAGAGCTTAAGCGTAAGTGCTATACAATAACATATCATTTGGCCTTGGACGTCTGCTTGCATTCACAGTAATTTAGTGTACTTGGGATAAATGGCATTTGATGCCACTTCCTGTTTTGTCAAGGGGTGAAAGGTCGTGTTTCATTGCTTCCCACTTTGGGGTGGGGTCAAATGACATCACTTCTGGTGATGTCATCAGAGGTCAAGGGTCATGAGGCGGCGGGTGGGCCACTTTTGTTTGGGTGACTGGGCCTATTTCTTGTCCCAGTCGGACCCTGGAGTCCTGGTGTAAAACATCTGGAGAACCACAGTCTGCAGACCTTTGGAATGTGGTAAGGACCTTAAAGGTGGCGGTGGCTTTTCCCCGCGCCTTTCATCAAAGTCCCTCCAAGGAACTCTTGTCCTTGAAATGAAAGAAACAGAAAGATAACAGTGGAGGGAGGGGTGGGGGGGGGCGATGGAATGGTCAGAGGGGCAAAAATACAGGGATGGTACACAGAAGGGGAGAGGGACAAAAAGAATGGATAAGGAGGAATAAAAAAGATAGTGCAGTAAGCAAAAAGGAGGAAGAAATGAAAGAGTGGAGAATATTCTAGAAGTGATCCAGATATTCTCCAGAAAGGGCCTCCCTGCAGCAGGCAGTCAAACTCAGAACCACAATTTTCCTCCAGAGTTGTGTTTAGGTTTCGGCACATTTTATGGCCTCAAACACTCTCCATGGTCGCACAGAAGAGGGTATGCCTATACACAAATATCGAGGTAAGAGCGTGTAGTTTTCAAAATTGCGTTCATGTAAAAAGGATTCCTAGAACGCGGCTCCAGGGGATTGTGCCAAGGGGTTCCATGTTGCTGGGGGGGGGGCGGGGGTGCTGGACTGGCGGCCCTGCCCCACCTGCATCACGTGCACTGCACTGAGAATCCCTGCATAACTCAGATGTGGAGCAGTCAAAATGGACCCGCATCATTATGCGGTTTCTTTTGGGGGTACCGAACAGGGGTGGAAATGGACTATTATTACTGGGGGAGGAGGTCCCACCTAGCGTGCAGGGGTGGGGCAGTGGGGGGCCAACGAGGGAATGAGGTCACCCCCATAATATTTGCTTCTCAGCCCCTCAGGAGATTAATCATGAACACCTGGAAAGTAGCCCAATGTCATACAATGTTGTGAGCAAAGTACAAAACGTGAATACTTTTTAAACCCCCCAAAAAAGCACATCATTATTTCCTGTATAGCGCAGCATTGACGGGGGATTTCACAGAGCTCCTGCTGAGGCCCTCAAGTGGTTGTGTGGGGCAGCGTCTTGCCTCTGAACCTGGCGACCAGGGTTCAAATACCAGCATAGCTGAAAACAAACGAACTGCAGCAGCTTCCTAAAATAAATGTAGAGTGCACAGGACTGGGTAGCCTGGTGCCGAATAGCAACCTTATTGCTGCGTCAGGTATTCGGCAGAGTACCTGATGCAGCGGTGAAGTGCTCCTTGAAATGTCTGGTCCATGTCTCTTATCCCTTTACCTTCATCCGCATTTCATCTTTATTTCAGGCAAACAGGCCGAAAAGATTACATTGGCAGAAGCCAATATACGAAAGGACTTTGCATTCCCATAACCAAAGCCCAAGCTCCTCGACTGAAAGGGGCAGGCTCGCAATGTAAACAAGCATTGGCAATGCCAACAGTTTGGGATTTTGTGTAGGCATTGGAAAGGCACTTGCCAGCCACTGTCGTGGAGGTATTAACTGGCTGTTGATGGTAGCAGGTGCAAAATGGTGCGATAACTTAGGCATCTAATAGCAGTGCCTGGCAAATGTCTAATACTTATACACAAGTCAAAACTGTTGGCTTTGCCAATGATTGTTTCAACAGGACTTCAGTGAAGGACATGCCTAGTGCTTATAAAGGTATTACCCAAGTTGTCCGCAGATGATTTGCCTGCGGTCAATTTGACGGAATTTAGGGAGTTTTTTCTCACCGCAGATATATGTGGGGAGTGGGTTCGGGTTAATAAATAATATAGGGGGCTTTGTAGGTGGGTGCGAGGGGTCTCCTGTCACATACATTTGCGGTCAAAAAGACCCCAAAAAAAGAAAATTGGTCAAATCGACCACAGCCAAATAAATTTGGTCAAACAACGCCAATCCCTTATAAATCGATTGGCTGAAGGCACACCCGCTGAAGACATTTGTATTACACCAGTACTGTTTTTACACCTCCAGTCAAGTAATTAAGTCTCAGAAGAGATTGCTTTGAGAAAACAAGGACAGGCACATTGAATGCAAAGTTTGATGGTAAGGCTTCATAAAGCAAGCTCAAAGAGTTCCCATGAGGAGGGGTTTTGGGTGGGATGGGACAGGAACTGGGTAGAAAGGGCCATAGGTATTAGCATGGCTATGGGCAGTCAAGGGGTGGGCAAATTACCAAACAAGACTTAAAAAGCTTTGTGTCCCTCCTCATATGCCATTTCTCCCTATCTGTACTCTAATGCAATAGTTGTGGCTTATATGTGATGCTAAACTGCCACCTAATAGCAAAAATTAAAAAATATATATATATTGCAACTATGTGCAAGTCCCAAAGTAGAAGAGGCAGAAAGTTAGCCTTTTGCTGAAAATGTAGCCATGATTTCTGTCTGCTCACACAGTCACAAAGGAATGCCCAGATAATTTGATGGCAATCTTCGTAGCTCCTAGTCCTACCCTTCCTCGTCACAGTGCTCACTATTATGAACATATAATGGCTTCACATCAGTTTCTCTTTTTTCAAAAACTCCTCTTCTTTTCCTTGGCACCAGCCCCTGCCAGCATCCGGGTACAAGAGCATGAACTCAGCAACTAAACCTAAGGAGTCAGAGAGGGCCATGCCATGGGTGGGTACTAGGAGTAATCGAGATTACGTTAAGTATCTGGGCATTACCCCATTCCCCTCTTCCTCATCCCAGGACATAATCATGAAGCACATTCGATCCAACCATGCAATGCCACCAAAGGAAAAACAGAGCACGGGGATGCCGCGCAACTAATGATCAATACATTCAGCATCAGCCAACCTTTGTAATACCGAGCAGCGTGGAGAACCCCCTGTGCAAAGGATTGGTCCGCCTGGCACGGGAGATGAAGTCTGTGGTGGTGCATGGAGGTGGCCGGTGACGTCCTAGTAGTTCATGTTAATGTTGAAGCATATTTGTACTGTGCACTATCACCACCGTAGTGGTCCCCTGGCACTCTGGCAGATCTGGAAGAAAGGGGGGTAGGTTGGGGTACGTTAGCAGATAGTTTGGAGAAAGAGCAAGGGAGCTGTGATGTGCTGTTGACAGCTTCAGTTCCGTTAAGACCTTTCTCTGAGCTTTTTTGGTGTGGTATCCGGTCAGTGTCTGTCGTGTGCGGTAGTGCCTTTAAGGGGGGCACCCCTCACATCTGCCCAGGATGGGGGCATACCTCATGTGGAGCACCCCTGAGCGAAGAGGAACACCTGTGAGTGAATAAGCCATCAGAGTGACAGGGTGGAACCCATGTGCCCTCTATCCAACGCCCCATGGGCAGAGTGATATCTGGGCCTACCTGGCATCAAGGCCTGTCAATGGCTGGACCTCCCCTTACGGGCGATCAGCAGGAAGCCCTGGGAAATGATGTCCTGAGACCTATAAAACCAGGATGCCTTTTAGGATGGGAAGTGGGGTCACATCTCTAAACCACCGAGCGGGGAGGAACCTGAAAGTATGGGTGCATTCACACGAGTGCCCCATTGCATCTTGCTATTGTGATGGCCGCTGAGAAAACAGCCTTGGAAGGTGCGAAGGACCTGGGGCAGGGCCCAGGCAAGTGTAAGGGATCAAACCCTCTGATTAGTGATGGGAGAGCTTCCGCAGTAGCCTGGAAGCCAGGTACTGGCCCTGTCGCGTTCTTACCCGAGGAAGATGCACAGCACGGAATGCTGCCCGCTCAGCCCCCGAAGGGCATGGCACCAGAAAGAACCAATAATGCAGACCCTGGGAAATATTCTGGATTCCGCATTCTAAAGGAACCGTCCTTTTCATTAGTGCCAGCTGCAAAGGGACCCTGGTTGGACACTTGGTGGAGAACCTGCAGGGATCCTTGGGGAAAATGTGCCCATTTTGCCAATTTGCCCATGTTACAAATGTTGTTCTCGACAACCCAGACACTACGCTCTCCTGGTCCGTCCCCTGGATGAGCCAGTGATAGGGGCGTTTTGAGACCCCATCCGTCATGAAGAAGGCCCACTAGAGGGGCCAGGACCTTTGAGAAGACCCTGGGCACTAGGTGGAGACCGAACCGGAAGGGAGGAATGTTGAAAAGGACTGTCCCAAAGATCAAAGTGCCGGAACATGCAATCTGCAGTGCGAATGGGCGGACCGAGGTAGGCATCCCTTAGATCCAGAAATGCCAGCCAATCCGCTGTAAAGATGAAGAGAAATGTCCCCTCTAGGTAGTCCATCTTGAATTGTAAACTCAGGTTTAAGCGGGCTACAGATGTGAGATCCAGACCATCCTGAATGATTCCTAGGACATTGATACTAAAAACACTATTGACCAGAGGCGTTGCTAGGGGGGGCTAGGGGGCTATAGCCCCGGGTCTTTCGGCTGTAGCCCCGGATAGAAGCTCAGGGGATACAACCACAAGACTAGCTAGCCCCGAGTCCCGACAGTCCCACCATTAGCCTAGCCCCCGATCCTTTCCAGAGCTAGCAACACCCCTGCTATTGACTATTAACACCCTCTGCCCGTCTAGGATGAGAGGATACCTGGGGCAACCGCCCCTTTTACAGGGAAGGGCGCGTCCTCGCGCCTCAGGGCCATCTTCTTCTGCCTTTGCCTGGGCCAGGGTGTTCTGGTGGTTGCCGAACTTGGGAGTAGGGAGGAAACTTTGATAGAACGACCCCCCCATCTCTTTATTGTTTTCGAACACCCAGGGGTCAGAGGTGGAATTGATGGAATTGTGCCATTTCCAAATGAAGAAACAAAGTCTTCCTGCTGCCCTGTCAGTTGTAGGGGGTCCTGCACCAGTCAGGAATGGGTTCTCTTGGTAGGGGATTTGGCACTTGTGGGGTAGGGGGGAATCTCCTCTGATGACCACTGACGTTTGGTTTCTCCCCTTCTTTGCTGATAGTTGGCTTTGCTGCGTTGACGCTGGAAAGGGCTAGAAACTGCTGCGTGCCCTCTTGTCTTCTTTCGCAGCGTTTCTGCAGGTTTGTCTGGTTGGGGCGCCTTCTCTAGTTCTTCCCCAAGAATCTCGGCACCCTTGCAGGGGAGATGCAGAGCTGCATCTTCTGAGATGAGCTGATGAGCTCACACCTCACATGGATTTGGCGCCTCGCTGCCACTGCTGTACCCATGGTGAGCGCTGCTCCTCAGACCCCTCAAAAGCCAACTCCCAAATGTTTACTGGCGCTATATAAGTATAAAATGGAATAGAACTCTGTCAGTGCATGTTTTCTACCCACTCGGTGCAGCCCAGTCCTTTGTTCGTTCTGGTATGGATATCTAGGAAGCCATCTTAGAGAGCTGGTGTCATGTCGCAGGAATACCTATTGCTCCTCTTGACACGTGATGTACCCCAGTGTAGTTTTTATCCAGGGCATCTCAGACCCCTCTTCAGGGGCCATTGAAGCGCCAACCACTGCAGCTGGATAATAGAGACTTTGCCTCCAAAGTTGGGCACATGGTGATTTCTCCATCAGCAGGCGGATATCGCTTTAGCAAAATGCGCAGCGCAGAGATAGTATGCTACCAGTCCGGGAGCAGCTTGTTCCTGACATCTGTAAGGGCTTCAGTTGCCAACTGAAGCCCCGTTTTAGCGGGTACAGGTTCACAGTTTTGAGGCAGTGTTGCCATGGCAGCATACACATTTGTATCCTTCCCTGCGCTTGCGCAAGGGCAGCAGTGGAAGGAATACCGTGCGCTCCATGTTTGCTGCATTCAAAGAGCACAGTAAAATAAAGGCCAGGGCACCTGAAATGCAGAGCGCACCGCCACTGGTTTTAATGAACTGCTGCAGCCCAGGCCTCACCACTTCCGCATCCTAGCTGCCCAGACACCTCCCCGCACGCCGGATATGGAGCACCCGACTCCTCCCTCAAAGGCCTGCCCTCTCGCTGTCACTGGGTACCACCATAGAGGGATGAAAACCTAAACACAGACCCTGTCCTGATAAGAAAAACAACAGGATCATTGTTTGGTGAAGGCACGCTCTTGTACCAGAATGCCCGGTAGTGCGTTGAGGTGGTGGTGAAAAGGAAAAGAAAAAGTCTTTCAAAAATAGATATTGACTTGAAGACATTATTTATGATAGTGAGTACCGGGACGAGGAAGATGAACGAGGGGGTAATGACTAGCGTCTGTCTGACGAGCTCAGGCAGAAACCAATAGCAACGTAGAAGTAGTCTGTGGAGGCCTGCATTTACAGTACAGCGAGCAGCATCCGGGATAATTGTGGCTGTATACAGAGAGGGCTTCCTCCACCACAAAACAAACATTGCCAAAAGCAAACAGTTTGGATTGTGTGTAGACATGGGATAGGCATTTGCCAGTCACTGCCGTAATGGTACTACCTGGTCATAAAACAGTAACAGCTTAAAGGTATGAGTGTTTAAGTGTCGATATCAGTGTGTGGCAGATGCTTACACACAAGCCAAAACTGTTGGCTTGGCCGGTGCTTGATTTTAACAGGACTTCAGGCGCTTATGTTTAACAGGGCTTCAGATGCAAGGACACATGTACTGCTAATGAACAGAGTGGCTGAAGACACACACTCTTAAGACCTTTTTTCACAGTAGTAGATACAGCAGTAACTAAACCTATAACTCCCACAAGACTGCTTTGGGATGACACTGGAAGACCTTTTCCAAAACTAAGTTTGAAGTTACTGCTTGATAGACCTAGCTCAAAGAGATCCCGGTGGATGTGTTGTGGGACGGGAAGAGCAGGTAGTGGGTGGGAATAGCTATAGAGACAAACTTGGTCAGGAGTGGTGAATGGGTGGGTAAATAACCAAAGAACAACCACATGGTGTGCGCCCCTCCTCACATCTCATCTCTCTCCTACCTTAGCTTGCCATGACAAAACTTTGGCTCAAAGGTAGCGTTTTCAGTGCTACCTTTGAGCCAAAAGTAAAAATCACCCTTAAAAATGGGCTGCGTTTTCATGCCTTCCCGGCCCCTTCAAGGGCCGCGGTTTGCAAAGCAAGCCCCCTTGCGAATATTGGCCCGCGCAAGCCTCTGTGCTTGTATTGGCTGCCGTTTTCAGAGGTGAGCGCATGGAAAAGCCGCCTCTGTAGTATACGCGAGGCGCACCCCCTTGTGCAAAGCCTCTTTACACTGCTCAGGATGTTTACACCCACCCCATGGCAAAGGACTGGCCTAAAAGCAGTACTGAGCAGCGATCCATCAGACCAGCATGTACACCTAGCCCGACTAGTTGGCTCCCATGTAGGCAGAGTCTCGTCGCTCTCACACGTTGCTCCCACCCAGAGTCACAGCGGTCTCTAGGCTACGGTGACCAGACGGCCTGGTTTTGCCGGGACTGTCCCAGTTTTTGGTGCTCTGTCCCCCTTTCTCAAGATTCTGTTTCCATTGGAAACTGCAGTGGTCCCGGTTTTTGGTAGTCAGTCTTTATAGCTGACAGGCATGAATGCACAATCTGACACAGAAGAAATGCTGCATGTTACAACTTAAGGTAGTGTTAGTTTGTGATAAATTAATTATAATATGTGTTTATTTGAACAGTAACACTTAGACCCACTTCTCCTCTAACCTCTACTGAAGTGTAGTGCCTTGACAGCCACTTTCAAGAGTTAGTCCTACTTTTATGTTAGTTGCCCTGTCCTGGTTTTTTACTTTTTAAATCTGGTCACCCTACTCTGGGGAAGAATGGACATTTCCTCAGAGGCCGGTTTCTCTGGGAGGACTACAGTGTATTTTCATGGCCTAAAACGCCACTAACTCTGCTCTATCCCATGCAGACACTTGTGTCTTTACGATTCATCGAGTTTCCCAATTGTCCCAATTGTCCAGTCCCACATGCATACCTTTCCTACTGCAAATTCCTCAGAGAAGAGGCCCCCAAAACCCATGCAGGTATACAGGGGAGCTGGGGAGTTGCCTCTGGGAGGCTCTGCCTCACACAGTGCCTACTTTCCGCCAGCCCCCATCTACCTGTTGTGATGTGTAGCCTGTCCCACAGCCCTGTCCCCTTTCATGCGTGCCCCTCCCCACCCTCGTGTCCACCTCACAAGGACATGCACTTAGGCCTGGTAGAATGGTCAGCCAATTTCCCACCGTTGTCACTCTTTGCCCGCCCTATGATCGTTTTGAATTGAAAGACAAGAGAGATGACCAACCACAATGAATTCAACAGAAGTAGCGTCATGAGGGAAGGGCAATGGAAGATGTGTGGGGGCTCATTTCAACATGTGGTTGCGGCGACACCTTGCTTAGAGCAGAAAACAGCCTGAGCCACCCGTGCTGTGCATGCATTATAATCAAGGTTCCCGGTTTTATGGTATTTAGTTTTTCTACCATTTCCGTCTGTATTTATCCATATTTATTTTTTGGTCTTTTTTTCAGTATTTATCCAGATTTCTTTTTCTCATATGAAAAGATAATTAACAACCAGGATTTTTCTGCATGTATTCTAATAAAAATATGCATTTGAGCTCACATGCAGCCATTTGGGAAAGAAATGCTAGCTCCATTTTGTCCATAACATCAAATGGTTGCTCCTGTGGGTGCTGCTGCCTTAAGATATATGTTGTCAGCAATTTGAAGAACTTTAATGCTATTTTTATCCAACTTTTATACTCTCCATGCTGCCAATCTGCAATGTCATTCGCCTGCGATGTATGAGTGAGATCATAAAGAACCAGATAGAAAGACCTGTGTTCTTAGGCAAACGGGAGCATGGCGGCTCCAGTCGTAGACGGCAGACAACAGTCCAGGTGCTTCTCTTTGGAGTTCTGCAGCAGTCCCCGCCGTCGCCGACTGGAGCCGCCGTGCTCCCGTTTGCCTAAGAACTTCATTGATCCAAGGACGCTCTCGTCCGTATCGTCGCTGCCGTATCCTGCTGGAGAAGGCCTGACCGTCGACACGCCCAGGAGCATCTGCTGGTGGGTTTACCGCCACCCAAAGACCACAGAGACGCCGACGACTCAATGCCCTTGCTGGGCAGCAGTTCTTCAAACTCTTTGCGGTCAAGAACTATCGACACCGAGGTGCCCCGCATGCCTCTTCCTGGCAGGATGTTTACGCTTCCCGGTCAACGAGCACCGCTAGGAACGACTCGGCCACTTCACTGTCGTAGCTCGACCTGTTCTCCGTCGGACGTTCAACGACCCGTGACTCCTGCCTTAAAGGGAGGGCACTCAAGAAGGGCCGTCAAATTCCTGACGCGGAACGCTACAACGCCAAGGTACTTTGGGGTTGCAGAACTATTGGAAAGTCTAGTGTGAACGATATATTGACTGGGCTTGTGATACATCTTTGCTTTACAGGTTGCCCAGATGGGGGGATCTCCACACAGAACTGTGTCTAGTGAGCAGGGCCAGTATTCTGCCAATTGCTCAACCATCTTCCTTTCCTTCCTCTCACTACTGCTGGTTTCCTCTTTATTCTGATCTGTGTGTCATTCTGACCGTATGCACTTTAATGAGATCTAATAACGTTAGTGGTACCACTTTAGAAACTGTACATATTTAACATTGCTGATTTTCGGAGTACAAAGTGAGTTATCGTAATATTGTATATACCATTAATTATATAAAGACTGTTTTGTAACCAATACAGTGTGTGGACATTCCTTTGTGGGTGCTTGGGGACTACACTGTACTTAAGAACCAGCTCGCATCACCTCCTGAGAAGCTAGGCCTTGATTGCTCGACCACAACTACCAATAATAGAGAATCTTGGCAGGGATCTCTGTGCCTCCCCTCCACCATATAGAGAGCAGAAGTGCAGACACCCCCCACCGGCGTCTTTACACCACTGTCCAGCATAATGCGCAGGCAGTGTGCTATTCCGGCGGACCAGGGAGCCATGGGTTGATCCCAGAAGCATGTGCAGCAGTATTTAATCATCAGGTCTGCATCGCAGAGCACCTGCACATTCAAGGAGTGGTACAGCTTTCTGTTTCGATATACCTTCTCTGTGGTCTGGACCGCCACTGGCTCTACGTGTGCAGTTCACTGCTCCCAATACATTGGGCATGCCTGCAAGGGCATGGAAGCGGACCTTGGTGGTATTGACCTTTTCCTGTGACCCAACGTCACAACGTAAGGCAATGCACTGTGACACATGATGCTAGAGGTCATCCAGAACCTGTACCAGAACAATTAAAAATGCTGGCTGGGATATGCCATGCAGCTCCCCGAATGTGAGTTGGAGTGTGCCCTTGGCTAGAAAGTGCAGCACTGACACAACCTTCAAAAGGGGGGGTATGGAGTCTGGATGCCAATGATGCTCTGGATGTCGTCCTGGATTAGCTCCACGATTTCGAGGATGGTCTCTCTGTTCAGGCAGTATAGTGTGTGGATCTCCCTGTTAGTCAGGGACCCGGGTGTGGCCCTTGTCCTTGTGTGGGATATAGGTGCACGCCTCCTGAGCACAACCTTCTGCCCATTGTTCATCTGCATCATCCTTCTCATCCTCCTCCTCTGCCTGTCGGCCTGTTGCCACTGAAGTAGCTCCTGCTCATAGAGCTGTACTCCTGCATGCAGCACCTCCAGGTCCATGACTAGTACTATGAGAGGCAGCATGGTTGTGTTCGAAGATGTGTGTGGTGTAGGTGTGGTCCTTTTCAGCAGTCCCTGTGCTCATTGTGTGTAGCTGGGTCAATTGGGTGCGCCTGTGGTCTGTTCCTCCACACCTGGGCCTGGTTACCGGCACCGTTCTTACCGGAATTCTCTCTCGTAGTGCTGCGGGAAGGAAATAGTGCCAGTAACCCGAATTACCGGCACGTTGTTTCTAGACCACCACACTTGTAATGAGGCTCTTAGAAAAGGCCATGGGGACTCCATAATCTTCCTCAGTTCCGCCCAGTTGGTAGGGATGAACGATGTCCTCTATGCCGTATATCCCACAGGGTCGCTCCCCATCATCAGACACTGGCGTCCATTTCACCATGGCAAAAATGAAGGGTAGGAAAGGGAATGCATGTACCCTTACAGCATAAGGGTAGCA
Organism: Ambystoma mexicanum; assembly: GCF_040938575.1. Taxonomy (NCBI): domain Eukaryota; kingdom Metazoa; phylum Chordata; class Amphibia; order Caudata; family Ambystomatidae; genus Ambystoma; species Ambystoma mexicanum. The sequence continues at coordinate 729,387,139 of NC_090925.1, forward strand.
ACTAGCGAGCTGGGCAGTGGATGGAAACAAGTGTTGCACTTACCTGTTGGCTCTGCGCTTCTATAACTCTGAGAGTCCCTCCTCTTCCGATGACATCACCAGAGGTGTGTTCTTGATCCCAGCACCACAGGGCTACTGCCAGCAAAGGATGTGTGTGGGCCCACTACAAAATTATGTTTGCCCCTCCCCTATTGTATAGCTGGGAAAACCTGCCTCCAGACGCTAGAAAATAAAGCATTGATGCGGTGCAGCTTAAGGTTTTCAAATGCAGGGGGGCATTAGAAAATGGTTAATACTTTTTTGCCACACAAGCAGGGTTATTTAGTGTCGTTTTAGTGAAGTTTTGTGTCCCTGGACCACATAACTGATCACAAAATAGATATATTAAAATGGATGGGAAAAATGAATTCTGCGCAACCTAGTTAAAGGACATACGCTGAGGGAGGTAGCTGTGTGGTGCATAGATTATAGGAGCTCATTACAAGTATGCCGGTCCGGAAACAACAGTGCAGGTAAGTTTACCGTCACCGTTGTTTCCGGACCGGCATACTACAGTTCTGCCTGCCGGAGCTGCCGTGCCTGACAGGTCTGACCCTGCCAGGCACAGTGGCCACGGTAGGCAGACCGTCATGGAAGCACCGGCAACGTTAACAATGGTGCCGGTGCTTCCGTGGCCCCCACTCCCATAGAGTCTGATAGGATTCTATGCGAATGGGGACTTACAATTTACTGGGGCCTGACTTCCCGGGTCGCTGGGGTTGTAATCTCCCAGTGGCACCGGGAAAGCGCCGGTAAATTATTCCAAGTCCGGCAGCAATCCTCCGGTAGCACCGGCAGGGTTACGGCCAGACTCGGAATGAGGCCCTATATTCCATAATGTACGATTTCCCGGGTATCATCATTGATGCTCTGCAACATGAGCCCCATTGAACTTCATTAATCTCCAAACATATTCCCTGCCCTACAGCAAAGAACAGAAAGCAGGGCGAAACAAGTCTGTGATTACTGAGCACCTTTTGGGCAGGTCAGGCTTTACCCAGCCAATGCACATTGAAAGTGACACAGCCTTGAGTTTGTGAGACTGGTGCTTCCCTAGGAAACATGTGCATGCAATCAGTCCCGCATTGTGACTTCATTCTGTAGCAGAATCCTAAATAATGCAATGGAGGGAAGAGGTAATAGCTGCAGATTATCAAGGGGTGGGTTTATTGGTGTCAACACAGCAGGACAAAGGAATGCAGCTATCAGTGACCACTTAAGAAAAGCTATTAAGCTTTCTTTATAACAGCCATAGCCACCCACCTGCCCCAAAAGGTCGAGGTCCATTTCAAGTGAAATGGATAAAAGGCCTTAAGGCCAGGTCTGCTCAGGTCTTTGCCTTTAATGGTTCTGAAACTACAATGTTTGTCCCTATTGTGGCACTGTCCCGGCTGGACACAAAAGAGAACAGCGTGCTTCTGCCGGCCCTCCCCTTCAGCTCTCACATCTTCAGCGGTATCAGCCACTCAGCCCTAACTAACACTACCTCTGTGTCTGCAGAGCATAAAAAGGACTAGAAGATTTGCCCACATAATGCTGTGTCTGGAGGTCAGATGGGGGCATAACAGGGTAATGGTCACGTGGCCCGAGGGCAGCAAGGAGGAAAGGACTTTAAAAAGGTCTGGGAGCCGTCAGAGAACCTGAAAAGTGAGGACTGTGAGGAGGCGGAGGGTTAATGTTCAGGGCCAAACAATCTGGGGAGGTTACCATGCTGGGCAACAGGAGAACGTCTATCATGAGAGGACAGGCTGTATTGTGGGTTGAGCCGTCGTTTGTTTCCGTGCCTACGTGACAGAGTACTTCTGTGTCTCTGTGGACCTGGAGGAAGCAGCATGCTAATCCTCACTGTGGATTGGGTCTGTGGTGGTCTGCAGGAGCATGCCCTCGCAGGAGCAGTGGTTGGAGTGTGAGTCGGAGGTGATTGCCACGAGTCTGGGGTCATAGTGCCTGAAGCAACTGTGTGGGAAAATGGCGGTTTCGCATTTTTCAGTCAGTCTGCCTGACTGGTATAGAGCGAGCTGCCCCTGGAATCCAAGATCGCTTTGGCTGTACCCTAGAATGGTCCCACCACTCAGCCGTTGAAGACTGATTTTCGCCGAGCCACTGAGGGTCAGAGATCCCCTCTGTGCCAGAATTCTGGTGAAGCTCTGAGCTGAACGAAGGCCGCGTGACATGGCGCGTGGGACATGGGCCTTATCATTCGTGAGAGATGGCAGCATGAGAAGCGCTTACTTGTGTGGCCCCAGGGCCGCATGGCGCATCCTGCTCCTAGTGAATTTGACAGGATTGGCATTATATGAAAGATTGCCTCATCCAAATTCCTAGGTCAATAAGTGTTTGCTCAGACCTAGGTTGCTTCGCCCCCCAGTCTGTCTGAAGAGAGGCTGGGGGAAATGATTTAGCTTCACCAAAGAACCTTTGTGCTTTCTGAGTTAATTCACATACTGCGTCATAAGGCGATTTAGGGCAGGTAATGAGTCTCACCCAATCCCTTGGCAGAGTGTTGAATTATTAGTTTTGGGGTTGGATAAATCACACAGGCGCCTTAGATGACTTAGGTAGCTTTACTAGGTTTGTAGTAGAGAGGTAAGTACATCAGGATACATATAAGACAAGTTCATAGGAGAGAAACATCCACCGGTCCCCCTGTGCCAAGCATAAGTTCCCAAATGACTTTCCTGGAACACTGCACCTACATCATCACATTCTAGTCAGCCAACACTCTATACCAACATTCCAGGCTCAGACCCACACACATACAGGAAATAGCCTTATAGCCAGAATAGGTAAAACCCAACACATCTCCCCCCTTACCTAACAATACAATAAAAGGAAGAGACAGGAGACACCGTTGTTACTGTACAATTTATAGAACACAAACAACTATCCTTCTAAATACCCATCCAGCAAACCGCTCCAAGCATAAAGCGATTCCCTTCCAAATCCTTAATGTAGCTATCAAATAGCTAACCCACTTACAAAACAATCACCAGTACCATAACAGGCCTTTTATGGAACTCGCTACAAGGGAACCAGCCCACAATCCAGTGCACAACTGTTACCAACTTACATCACAACTATAACTCTCCATCATCATTCACCAGAAACTGGTTGTGCTAACACAAACAACAGGGTTAAACCCCACTGGCCGCCTAAAGTTTACTTCACATCTTAACTCCACTATGGGTGTCATCAAAACACCCTCTTGGGAACCAACCAAACTGTTGGTATCCCATAACACCAACATTGGCACCAACTAATATGTCAGCATCAACAAACCATCACATTGACACTAATAATGAACCAACATTGAAGACCAGGCCTCCAACCCACACTACCATTGGCACCACAGATGCACCAAACCTGACAACCAAATGCTCAATACTGAGCAACCAATGATCACACCAGCAACCAGATGTTCACAACTGAACAATCACATACTCACAACTGACCTTACATCATCACACATTCCCCTAACCAAACCAAATGAACGAATTCAGCATTGAAACTTGGATAAAGAATTTGAGTTGCACCATGAAAGAGTCCCAAAATTTCAAGCTGGCAGAGTCCAACTTCGAATGTACCTGTGGAGGAAATTGTTAGATTAATGCAAAGCAATACATGACTGAAAATTACTTCAAAACGCAGTAGGTCCACACTCCAAGAATATTACCAACATTACCAGAGTTCTAACCCTCACTCACACCATCACCCACACGCATTGCCCTGTGGACAGATGGTCAGGTTAGTGCAAATTAAAACATTACTGAACATTTCTTCTAAATGCAGTAGGTCCAATCAATCCTCAAAAACTTGCCAAAAACATATTGGCACCATGAAACACTAAAAATAAATTGGCACCACAAACACGCCACTAAACTCAGCACCATACCACCATATGGCTCCATCACAACTACCCACCATAGAACCATCATGTGTCAAAAAAATAAGACACTACCTAAACCGGGAACCACTTCCCACAACATCAACTAAAAACTGCAACCATATTGCATTTCAAACACCAGAACTGGGAACCACTTCCCACAACCTTAAATAAAAACTGCAACCACATTGCAAACACCATGTTTTCAACCACACACAAAACACCTTCACTGTTAAAGCAGAACTGATCATCACCACTTGATGACTGCCAAAATATGTGACCCCCAAACAATATTGCAATAAATAACAAGAATGCACATCATACACTTCAAATTGTGACAACTAGCACATTTCTCAGGAACATTACTGAAAACTTTGTCGCAATACAATTAAGTCATCACAGCAACACTCAAAATAAAACTTCCGGTACTTGAGATCACGTTGCAGTCCCTCTTGAACGATGCAGCAGGCTCTATATCACTTATGACCAAGTCCGCCGTAAAGAGGCAGCAAGGCTCTATATCACTTATGACAAAGTCTGCCGTGGAAGCTCCCATGACACGGCAACATCCTCATGCCCACGGAGAGCGTTGCATGAATTAAAAGCTGATGCATCACGCTCTGTACTTTTCACCCAATCATGAAGATCAATGACAAAGCAAGGTGACAACTTTGAACTTAGCCACTTCACCGACAATAAAAGTATTGTAAACAAAGTTCCAAAATTCTGCTTTATTCTTCTTAATACGCCGTTCAACAATCTCCTGTTCCTCTCAATACGCCGTCACGTACAGTCAAATGCACAATAGCGAGCTGAAAGCACGTTTGGACACGTTGGGAAGGTCCTTTTCTCCAAAGCAACACACTTCGCCCTGACGTGAAGCAGACTGCTGCTCACTCCAAGAACGTTCGCTCTGACGTTCTAATACAGCGGACCTTCGGCGATACCACCAGTATTCTGATAACGTCACCAGTGATGTCGGGAACGCCGACCCGTATGGAGCTCCCCGCACCAACTGCCGTCGGTGCCGCCGAGGCAGGAATTCCTCAAAGATGCTGACTAATTGATCCACACACCGCGTCAAAGCCGCTCCACAGGTAGGGTGATCAGCATCGCTACCGCCAGTAAACGGTGCAGCCTTGCTCATAGTCGTAAATGCTCTAATGCTGGCCACCATAATCCTCGATAGCTCACCCAGCCGCTTGCGCGCTGTCTCTATTGGCCGCTGCTCTGTCCCAAAGCCAATTTCAATTACACTGACAGCTGCGCAGCGCTGCCCCTAAAGCCACTGAGCTAAGCCTGCCCTTCACACATGCAGGCACGGGGCGTGCTTACCTTGGGGCCAGGGGGGGGGCGGTGTATGTTTCTGATTCCTGACTGTTCACTGGTGGGCACTTCCTTGTCACCTTTCACTTCCTGGCAGTCAGGTCCTTTACTGCAGCAGCTTTCCCTTTGCTCGTTCACTTTTCCTGATACCTTCTGACTCCACAAATCCTCGTCGCCAGTGTTGAATTATTAGTTTTGGGGTTGGATAAATCACACAGGAGCCTTAGATGACTTAGGTAGCTTTACTAGGTTCGTATTAGACAGGTAAGTACATCAGGATACATATAAGACAAGTTCATAGGAGAGAAACATCCACCGGTCTCCCTGTGCCAAGCAAAAATTCCCAACTGTGTTTCCTGGAACACATCACCTACATCATCACATTCTAGTCAGCCAACACTCTATACCAGCATTCCAGGCTCAGACCCACACACATACAGAAAATAGCCTCATAGCCAGAAAAGGTAAAACCCAACACAGGGGGTAAGATGTGAAACGATCTGGCGGGGAGGCTGCTGTGTGCCTGAACCATATCATGTGGATTGAGAGGGCGAGTGCACAAGTAGTGGTGTGATCGAGTTTCACTCAAAAGCTTCTCGGGGATGTAGGGGGGGAGGCTGGGGGTGGAGATATGCATTTTTCTCAACAAAGAATTTGGTACTTGGTTGAGGAGCAGCTGGAGTGCCACTGAGTGATTGACCTTCCCCTCCTCTCCTCCAACCCCTGTTCGTGCCCTAGCTTGAGTGAGCAGTGGTTGGAGTTGCTTGGTGCGCCTCACCCCAGATACCGTGTGAGGTGGGGTCGCAACAGGAGGTGATCACTCTGAGGAACCCTTTGCATAACAAAGCTTGGGTGAGTGAATGAGGGGAAGCCATTACACAATCTGCGTTCGTGCCCCTGCCCAACTTAACACATCCTCTTTGAGGGTGCATGGAAATAGAAGTTGGGGCGCTCTGACTTCTCAGCGTGGACACTGGTGGGTGATTTGGGTTGCTTTGCGGATCCTTTGAGGCCAGCATGGGCGCTCTGAGTACCAATTTTGTCGGCGGGATGAGCACAGGCTCGTACTGGCCTATAGGGCAATAGGGAAATGCCTGAACCAAAAACACAAAATACTAGTGTGGGCCCGTTTTTTGAGTCAAAGCGGGCTGCTTTTTTGGCCAATGTGGGCTAGTTTCACACGTTTCTTCGCCATGCAGCTAGTAGGTTTGATCATTGTGGCTGGATAGATATTGTTTAAATTGTACAATTTGCATCACATTTTATCACAAAACTCCCCATTGGGGTCTATTCAAACAGTCTGTCACAAAAGGAATGAATCGCCATTTGCAACTGTGGGCCACTTTTTCATTGGTGCCCGAGACAATGTTATGGCCCAGTCCGACCCTCGATGAGGACGAGCATTTGTAACCCATGGTAGTTTAGCCTGATTCATGGAAGTGTTTTATAATGACACAATCCCATAGGAAAACGTTCCATGAATCAGGCCCATCTGCGGAGGTAAACATGACACTCTGCAGTAGCTTTCCCATGTCTAAAGGGACAAGTACAAACATCTCAGTATTTCTCAACTGAGTGCTAAAACTAATTAAAGGGGACATTAAAGCACAAACTGTGGCAAATACAACATCTCAGTATTTCTCAACTGAGTGCTAAAACCTATTAAAACGTGAGGAAATTAGGGCTTTCTGCGTGGCTAGCTAGTCTGTCACGCTGTGGCTGCTAGCCCACCCCTGTGGCTCCACTCCTCCGGCCTTCCTTTAGGAACTATCTACCCGTCTGCTGGTGCATGTGGAAGGCGGGATTCCAGAGGCATGGGGACAAAATCCCAAAGCGGTAGGGGGTATCTAAAATCTGTGGGGAATTTAAAAATCTGCCCTCTTGAAGAAAGCTCTTCTTTCCAGAGAACATTCTGCTGCCAGATTTCGACTGGCTCTGAGTTTAGCAAGGCTGGAGTAGACTAAGCCCGCGAGGAAAACAGGCCTTGGCAAGGCCAACAGTTTAGGCTTTTGAGTAGATATGGGATTTCTTTAAGCACTCCCACAGTGTGTTAGTCGGCCATAAAAGGGCAACTGCTGGAAAATGCTGGGCACATGATGCCAGTGGCTGGCAAATCCCCTACACAAGCCCAAACTGTTGTCTTTGCTAATGCTTATTTTAAAGAGAACTGCAGTGCAAGAAACAGATGTGCGGACACACGTACTACATATAAATGAAGTGGTTGAAGGCATATTTGATTAGGAAATGTTTGTTATCTCAGGAGCTTATTTACACCAGCAATGAGGCCATTATGTCACAAAAGTTTCTTAAAATTAGTCCTGGCAGGCCCTCTACAGCACAAAGTTTGATGTTGCTGCATGGTAGATCCAGCTAACGTTCGGAGGCCTAATACATGAGTTAAGGGATGGGTACTACGAAACGCAGGGCATTGAGGGTTCGGAGGCCTAATACTTGAGTTAAGGGATGGGTACTACGAAGTACAGGGCGTTGTTGGTTTGGAGGCCTAATACTTGAGTTAAGGGATGGGTACTACGAAACGTAGGGCATTGAGGGTTCGGAGGCTTAATTCTTGAGTTAAGAGATGGGTACTACGAAACGTAGGGCATTGAGGGTTCGGAGGCTTAATTCTTGAGTTAAGAGATGGGTACTACGAAACGTAGGGCGTTGAGGGTTCGGAGGCCTAATACTTGAGTTAAGGGATGAGTGCTACGAAACGTAGGGCATTGAGGGTTCGGAGGCCTAATACTTGAGTTAAGGGATGAGTACTACAAATCCTAGGGCGTTGTTGGTTTGGAGGCCTAATACTTGAGTTAAGCGATGGGTACTACGAAGCGTAGGGCGTTGTTGGTTTGGAGGCCTAATACTTGAGTTAAGGGATGGGTACTATGAAGCGTAGGGCGTTGTTGGTTTGGAGGCCTAATACTTGAGTTAAGGGATGGGTACTACGAAACGTACGGCGTGGAGGGTTCGGAGGCCTAATATTTGGGTTAAGGGATGGGTACTACGAAACGTAGGGCGTTGTTGGTTTGGAGGCCTAATACTTGAGTTAAGGGATGGGTACTACGAAACGTAGGGCGTTGTTGGTTTGGAGGCCTAATACTTGAGTTAAGGGATGGGTACTACAAAGCGTAGGGCGTTGTTGGTTTGGAGGCCTAATACTTGAGTTAAGGGATGGGTACTACAAAACGTAGGGCGTTGTTGGTTTGGAGGCCTAATACTTGAGTTAAGGGATGGGTACTATGAAACGTACGGCGTGGAGGGTTCAGAGGCCTAATATTTGGGTTAAGGGATGGGTACTACGAAGCGTAGGGCGTTGTGGGTTCAGAGGCCTAATACTTGAGTTAAGGGATGGGTACTACGAAACGTATGGCGTTGTTGGTTTGGAGGTCTAATACTTGAGTTAAGGGATGGGTACTACGAAACGTAGGGCGTTGTTGGTTTGGAGGCCTAATACTTGAGTTAAGGGATGGGTACTACGAAGCGTAGGGCGTTGTTGTTTTGGAGGCCTAATACTTGAGTTAAGGGATGGGTACTACGAAACGTACGGCGTGGAGGGTTCGGAGGCCTAATATTTGGGTTAAGGGATGGGTACTACAAAGCGTAGGGCGTTGTTGGTTTGGAGGCCTAATACTTGAGTTAAGGGATGGGTACTACGAAACGTAGGGCATTGAGGGTTCGGAGGCTTAATACTTGAGTTAAGAGATGGGTACTACGAAACGTAGGGCGTTGAGGGTTCGGAGGCCTAATACTTGAGTTAAGGGATGAGTGCTACGAAACGTAGGGCATTGAGGGTTCGGAGGCCTAATACTTGAGTTAAGGGATGAGTACTACGAATCCTAGGGCGTTGTTGGTTTGGAGGCCTAATACTTGAGTTAAGGGATGGGTACTACGAAACATAGGGCGTTGTTGGTTTGGAGGCCTAATACTTGAGTTAAGGGATGGGTACTACGAAGCGTAGGGCGTTGTTGGTTTGGAGGCCTAATACTTGAGTTAAGGGATGGGTACTACGAAACGTACGGCGTGGAGGGTTCGGAGGCCTAATATTTGGGTTAAGGGATGGGTACTACGAAACGTAGGGCGTTGTTGGTTTGGAGGCCTAATACTTGAGTTAAGGGATGGGTACTACGAAACGTAGGGCGTTGTTGGTTTGGAGGCCTAATACTTGAGTTAAGGGATGGGTACTACGAAGCGTAGGGCGTTGTTGGTTTGGAGGCCTAATACTTGAGTTAAGGGATGGGTACTACGAAACGTAGGGCGTTGTTGGTTTGGAGGCCTAATACTTGAGTTAAGGGATGGGTACTATGAAGCGTACGGCGTGGAGGGTTCGGAGGCCTAATATTTGTGTTAAGGAATGGGTACTACGAAGCGTAGGGCGTTGTGGGTTCAGAGGCCTAATACTTGAGTTAAGGGATGGGTACTACGAAACGTAGGGCGTTGTTGGTTTGGAGGCCTAATACTTGAGTTAAGGGATGGGTACTACGAAACGTAGGGCGTTGTTGGTTTGGAGGCCTAATACTTGAGTTAAGGGATGGGTACTACGAAACGTAGGGCGTTGTTGGTTTGGAGGCCTAATACTTGAGTTAAGGGATGGGTACTACGAAGCGTAGGGCGTTGTTGGTTTGGAGGCCTAATACTTGAGTTAAGGTATGGGTACTACGAAACGTAGGGCGTTGTTGGTTTGGAGGCCTTATATTTGGGTCAAGGGATGGGTACTACGAAGCGTAGGGCGTTGTGGGTTCAGAGGCCTAATACTTGAATTAAGGGATGGGTAGTACGAAACGTAGGGCGTTGTGGACAATTGAAGTGCACCTAAGAATGTTATTCATCTGATTGAGAAAAAGATTGTAATCTGATTATGAATCCTTTTAATACATTGCACCTGAAGAGAGTCATAATGTCATTTGCCTATGTTTAAATGCTCATATGGGAATGAGAAATAGTTGTGATTCTAATTTGTAGATGGGCTGCAATGGTACCAGTGGGTCTCATTTAACACAAAGCAACATGTAAAGAAGCATGAAATGTACATTGAAAAAAGTGAGTGCATAACCAAGAGCCTTAATGTACACATAACTCAAAGAGATGTCAGGCAGGTGTGTTTGGGGCGGTGAGGGGCAGGTAGCGGGTGGGAATGGCCACACGGATTAGCATAGCAACGGGTGGTCAATGGGTGGTTACAACACCAAACAACACCCACAAACTGCGTGTCCCTCCTCACATCCCATCTCCTCTCTGGTGCAGTCGTGTTGGCTTACAGGAGGTGCTGAAACAAGACCTAATTCCCAAAACTATAAGTACTTAAAACGAATAGCAATTTAGAAATGAATAAATAAAAGACCTCGTATCGCTTAAAATGTAGACTCTTCAGGCCAACAACTCCAGGTGAAGGACCCTGCGAAGGGATCATGAACAGATTCGATCGGCTCTCTGTAGTTTCATCGAATTTTACCACAGCTAGAGGGAAAGACCCACCCGGCCCCCACATCTCCTCTCCAACCCCCACGCCACCCCAATCAATATTCCCTGACGCCAACCCACCAGCTACGCTTTTTTGTGCGAGAAAAAAAGGGTAAAAAAATATTTTTGAGGAAAAATATTCAACCAGTAGGGGGTCAACCAAAACTCATAAACCCATTCTATCAATGATGACGAGCAGCTAGCAATGAACTTAGAAAGCACAGCCCTTGAGGGAATTAGAACTAGGAACAAAGAGTCACACACATACTTGCCCTCCCTATGTTACCTCCCTCCCTCTCATATACCCCACGTCATCTTTGCACATAACGCCCACTCTTCTTCCCCACCTCAACCCCCATTCAAAGTTCAGCTGGCCAATATGTTCCACTTTCTAAAGATGAACACGCTGAGTCACCAGTGGGTAAAACGCTGACCTTTGAACCCAGAGACCTAAATCCTAATCTCGGCTTCAGCACTGGGCCACATCATTCTGAGAAAATCGCCTTTCTTCCCTGTACCACAAATCGTAACCATGTGCGATATAAATATGTACAAAAATTTTTTTTAAAAAAAACGAATTGCCATCTTGTGCTACCTCAATTATGTCTTCCCCAAACGGCCATATCTCGCCTCGCGACCCTCAGCCTGACCTCGCGCGTCACGCTGTTCTACGTGCAGCCCCTCACGCTCGACATGCTAGGCCTGATAAACAAACAGCCTCAGTAAAATGCCGCGCCACTGCCCTTTGCAGCTAGGTGTGTGCGGTATTAAATGTATAAACAAATAAAAAAAATCACCCCAGACTTCCCCACCTTTTCAAAACCAGGCGATCCTATTTTGACTTTGTCCCAACCGGGAGGCACCTTCCTGCGCCCTCCTATTTCCTATCACAGTCGGTTTAGTTGTATGCCTCATACCCAGCATCGTGTTAAAACAACTTCTGTTCAAATACTGACTTGTTTTTTTTTTAATTTAAAAAAAGCTCACAAAAAATAACATGGGGTTGGGAGGAAGTACAGGTGGTGGGAGTAGAGGGGCTGATGGGCATATCGGGGAAGCCCCCTTTACCAACCCATCCCGGAAAGGGGAAAGGCAAATTAGGAGAAGAAAAGTACATGTCAGGAATAAATAGTAAGGGCGACCAGTCAAGGAAAACATATACAAATGCAGTATTAATGCAAACTGTATTATTTAGAAGGTATTCATGCAAAAGGAATTTTGTTGAAAGATAATTTCACATGGAACCGCGCAACTCTCTCTAGGTTTCTACACGACTGCCCCCGCTGTCCTGCCCTGCAATACCCAGAAGAGTGTTCCACCACAGGTGTCTGGTGAGTTCATGAAATAGGCTCACATAGTGCCCCGCCATGCTTGCACCATGGGAATTCTGCCTTAGAAGCTCGGCTGTGCATGTGTTAGGAAAGATTCCCATTTATGTGAAGTTTTCCCTCCAGTTGTGTACCCCCAACTTTTTGCTGCTGTTTAAACCCCTTAGCCTGACTTTGCCAGTGAAGCACAGCCTTCAGTTGCACTCCACTGAGCTTTCGCTCACTTTATTATGGGGAAACTGACATGCCCTTAAAGCAGTCAGTGCTGGGAGACTTTGTTTCCCTTAGTCCTTTCCAATGTTGCAACTTTTCTGCAACATTTTACAAGTGCACAATGTACCTTACAGTGCGTTTGGGTCTTCCTTTTATTTCCAAAGACCCTAGACTCCCTCAAAGGATTTTTTTAGAAGTGCAGATATGCCTTGGACAGGGCTGGTGGCAGCTTATTTTTTCCGCATATTTTTAACCCTTTCTTGCCATGCAAACCGCGTTTACCGCGTTTGGCACAGGAAGATGGCCTGGCTTCATAATGGCCATGCCACAAAGTTCTTTGTCCTGTCCTTTGGCCATCTTGCCCCTTTGCCTTCCGCAGGTCGAGACGACATGGGTCAGTCCTTATTTGGGCATGCATTCTGCCGCGAAACGCCAAGTTTTTGCGGGCTTCTGCATGCCTTGTGTGTGTGCTTCCAGGATTTGGGCTGGACTGTCTAGTTCCAATACACATCCTGGGTGGCAGAGAGTCTGGTGTGCTGTACATGACTGGGACCACTGTGGTTCGTGATTGGTCCACGTATGGTGTGCCTGTATGTGAGCAGATCTCCCATTGGGTCCTCTTCGTTTTGGCGCGAAGGAGATTCTGAATAAGAGAAGGCCCCAAACACTCACACCAGGTCGATCTCTTGAGTTCTCACTGAACCTAGGATAGGATCCAATTATCCTAAAACTAAGAAGCCAAGGTTTGGCACCCTGAGCCCGCTGTTGTCCCGCTGGACCCCTCTGCCTCTGATCAAACTAGAAGGTCAGTGAAGACTCTTCGACCCATTGGAATAGTGGGAACAACTATTCTCGGCACCTTCATCAAACCCTGCAAGTAAGCCTTCTCGAAAGTGTCCCTGGGCCAACCAGTGGGCTGACCAGCTTGCGCAGGACCTTTGCTCTGACACCACCGCCGTTTCGAGGAGACCCTTGAAACTTGGTACATCGCAAGCTCTGTGTACACGGCACTCTCACACTGAATTATGTACACTTGGCATTCCCAGGTCTGGAATAAAGAGAGAGCGCCAGAACCGGAGTACACACAGTTACCATGTTGCCCAGCTGTGGTGACGAACTTCACAGGTGCCTTGCTGCTGTGCCCCTCTGAGCCCTGAAGCCTGATACAGTGAAACTGGCCTGATCCATCCACCAGGAGCGGAGAAATCGCCACTGTCCTGTCAGAGAAGCATCGCTGTAACTTCGCCGCTGAAAGCCACTGAAAGTCGCGGAGCCGCACAACTGCTGCATTTGAACATGCAACCGAAGTGGACTCGACTGCCGAAGTTTGCTCCGGAGTGCGCCGGGGGTCGGTGAGTACCTGCCCTGAGGGCCACTCTCCTTTCCACAGGTAGCCTCTGCTATCAAACTTTTCCCAACTCCTGTAACCTGTTCTGCCCTTTTGGGGAGACCCTCCACGAATAGTGTGAACTTGTTCTTCATTGCCTCACCCACCTTCCTGAGCTGCTACAGCCCCTGCAAGAGACCCTGTTTTTGCCCTTCTGCACTATCGCGTGCACCAGCATTTGAAAGTACATTGAGCGCTAGGCTTCCCTCTTCTTAGGGACTGGACTGCCTCTCAGTTAGGGTTTAATTTATGAAGAACTGCCTAAAGACTATTTGCACTGCTTGCTTCCTTCCCTTTTAGGCTGTGGACCCATTCTGTGCTTTTAACCCTTTAGGCCACATGGTATTGTATATATGTATTATAGTAGTGTTATGTTGGTATGATGTATTGCTATGGATGATTGCTGTGTGTTGAATTTCAAAGGCCTTGAATAAATGTACTTATATTTTTAATATAGATACACCTGTCTGGGAGTGATTTGTAGTGCCTTTTACTCTGTGCGCTCATTGAGGTCTTTCAGTCACCCTCACCTCTCCTGAGACCTAGTCTTAACCACTGCCAATACTACTTTGATTGGTCTGGCTTGTCCAGAAGGTTACCCTGTTCCAAGAAACTAGGCTGGCCTTCTGAACCTGTGGCCACCAGGTCAGAGCTCAGAAATCCATCTTAACAGCATGCTCATTCAGTCTACAACTAAACCAACCTACTCGCCTGGTCCCATGTAGGTGTTCAATCGCACACTTCTTTAAGTGTGTGTTTAAAGTGCTAAACGTACAGTGGTATTAAACATTGTACTGTTTTATTCTCTCATTACTTTGCCTTCTGGGATGTCTAGTTTTCCATTCAGGCTGTTGAAAATAAACCAACAATGATATTTGTTTGGCTTAACATGTTTCTATGAGGATTGTAGGGGTTGTCAGGTTGCTTTAATATGCAATTTCTGTATTTTGCAAGTAAACTCTATAAAATATTACTGCACGCCTTGAAATCCAAAGTGTAATTATTTGTACCAAGAAAGCATGGAAGGTATGTGGTTAAAGTGCCCACATTGCAGTTTGGTGTAAAATCCCTGAGTCACTGTTTAATCAGAGTGTGTGACCTGGGCAAATAATACAATCCCACTGTGGCTTAGCTGCCAAAAATGGAGTCCTATGAAGTGATTAAGATCACAGTATTTAAAAAGTCTCCATTACATTCCAGTATACACAAATGACTGTGGAGAAGCAACATTAATTCCCTCCACTGTTGCTGCCAGTCACCAAAGTTGCTTGGACTGTCCAAAGCACTGTCCGGCCACCGCTCAAAAATGATGAAAGTCTTTGCTATGCTCTATTTAAGCAATAGGCCCTGAGCAGGGGGGGGCATTACCACTTCAGGTAATTCCCCAGGGCCTATAGTTACAAAGGCCCAGCGCATTACCTGAAGTGGTAATGCCCCCCTGCGAGGGGCCTATTGCTATTAGTACCCCTGTCTGTAAAACCAGGGTACTAAGAGCATTTTTTTTCTGTTCCGAAACGATCTGGTGTTTCGGGAACAGAAAAAAAAATGGCCATTGGGGAAGGGATAACTGAGTCCATTTTCCCTTTCCATGGCGGCCATTCAAAATGAATGGAAAAGGGTAAACAAATAAAATGGCCACCATGGAAATGAAGAAGGGACTATATATAGTCCCTTCTTCCTTTCCATGACGGCCTGTTGCAGATCGGGAGCAGACGCACTGGGGACAGAAGTGGTCCCAGCGCGTCCACTCCCGAAATGGACCAAAAAGAAGGTAAGTGGGGTTGGGAGGGTGGGGAGGGGATTGTTTGGATTGGGGGGCACGGAGGAGGGAAAACACTTATCTTGATCCCGACGGGGGAAGATGGCAGGCTCCAGCCGTGGGGTGGCTGGGAGTGGGGATTACCCCGTTCCAAGCCTCCTCATTGGCTGAGTGGCTGCCACAACCCCCCGCTGGGAAGCAACGTTGTGGGGAGAGGGAGTCCCGGTCGGGTAACGCCCCGGTGAGGACCAATGAGCTTGCTTGTAACAAGCGCATTGTCCCTCGCCGGGTACTAATCTACTATGTTATTGAGTCTTGTATAGCACATCTCATGCCATCTGCAAGGGGTGGGGTAGGGGACTAACTTGGTAGCAGGAGGAGCAGAGCAATGTTAATTTCTTACAATGTTCATGTGTGCAGATCTGAAAAAATAGGGTTGTCCCTGTGGGATGTAAATTAGAGGTATTTTGGGAGCTGTTTGCATTAAGCCCAGAGACTGCATCTCTCCTGCCTTAAAAAAAAGTCTCCACTGGCTCCCGGTTGCAGCACGGATCAAATCCAAATCCCTCTGTATTATCCACAAGGCTGTCTGGGGCTGCGGACTAAACTATCTGCAACTCTCTCTTACAAAATACTCTGCTTCTAGACCTTTACGTACCTCTGGCACCAACTCCCTGTGTGTAAAGCATTTTGCCAAAACAGAGAGCTGGAGGTCGTTTGCTTTTCTCAGCTGGATCCCTCCTTTGGAACATCCTCCCCCTCCCTCTGCGTCTTGAGCAGGACCTTCTTAAGTTCCGAAAGCCACTTAAGACTCTCCTCTTTTCCTCCTCCTTCCCTTCTTCCCTCTTTTGATAATCCCACAGTTGCTGTGATTGGTTCCTTGGACGCTTATGCTTCCTGGAGGGCTGTTAGGAAAGATTTCCATTAGCTGCGATGTTCCCTCCATTTGTGAACCCCCAAACTTTTTGCTTTTGTTTCGAATACCTAACCTAACTTTTTCCAGTGGAGCGCAGCTTTCAGCTGCACTCCTCTTGGCTTTCAGCTGCACTCCTCTTGGCTTTCGCTCATTTGTTATGGGGAAACTGACACGTTCTTCAGGCTGTCAGTACTGGGAAACTATGTTTCCCTTAGTCTTCGACTATGTTGCTATTTCTTGGTAACTTTTTATCTATGTGCCAAGTACCAATCAGTAGAGCGCCTAGGGGTCCTTTTGTTTTATGGCCCCAGGCACCCTCTAAGTACTTGTTGTGTTTGTACAAGTGTGCCTAGGACAAACTGGTCACAGCAGTTTACTTTTAAAGTATTTTTACTTAGTTTTTATGGACCATACCGAGTTTACCGCATTTGGCCCAAGACTGTAGCCAGTGCCGATAATGGCCGTGCCACAAAGTTTTTTGTTCTATCCTTTTGGCCATTTTGCCCCTTTGCCTTCCCCCAGGTCGAGAGTCCCGGGTATTCCTTATTTCGCAGTTCAGCTTCCCGCAAAAACCGCAACTTTCACGGGCTCCTGCATGTCATTTGTGCTAGTGCCGAGGAAGAGGGTTGGGACTGTCTGGTCCCAATCCACACCACTAGTGCCAGTATGTGTGGTAGCCATGAAAGACTGGAACTACCATGGGCCACGATTGGCCCACGTCCGGCGTGCATGCAAGACAGCAGATCTTACATTGGCTATCTTAGATTTGAGCACAAACCGAATCTTGGATAAGAGAAGGGGCTCTGCATCCATTCCAGGTCGATCTACTGAGGTTCCCACCGAACCTCATAATGAGCCAGGTATCCTTAAGAAGAAAGCAGACTCGAGGAACCGCCAGTGACGTGCTTGAAATGTTTGGCACCCTGACACCGCTGTTGTCCCGTCGGACCCCTGTTTCTTCATCGTACCAAGAAGATCTGCAAGGGCGCTTCGCCCCTTTGGAGTAGTGGGAACAACTACTCTCGGCTTCTCCTACTTACCCTCGCAAATAGCCTCTTCAGAAGTGTTCCTGGGCCATCCAGTGAACTGACAAGCTCAAACCCAGGGTATCGCACAGGAATGCTGCCTTCCCGAGTTGAGACTCTAGACTTGGGAAATTGCTAGCTTGTGGTCCTGGGCCATCTCACACCAAAACTCGTTGTCCTAACTCCTCTGGGTTGCTGTGATGACCACCATTGAAAGTAACTGCAGTTCTTGCCTACTGTGTCCTGAGATGAGCCGCACCGGAATAAACCTTCTTCCTCCTTCAAAGGCTGAGAAAAAGCAAATGTCCCATCTCGGACGATCATCCGTACCGCAGCCGCTGAGAGCCGGAGCGTCCTGAACCTGCAGGGTTAAAACCAACAGGCGAAGTAGGCTAGACTGCCAAAGTTTGGTCCAAACTGTGTTGAGGGTCGGTGAGTACTTTCCTAACTTACAGGTGGCCCCCTGGCGCATCCATTCACTTTTACGCATGAGTGTCCCTGAAAAGATACTCACTTTAGCTGGGATAGTCTGCACTCGCTAGCTATTACCGAACTCCAAATGTCACTCTATCCACAAGGGTAGACCCTCTTCTAGGAATAGAAACATATTCTTCATTGCCTCAAGCCCATTCCTGAGCAGCTACAGCCCCCTGAAGAGAACACGCCTTTTCATTTACACATGACCGCGTTGCTAACGCAGAACTGTACTTTGAGCGCTAGGCTCCTCTCTTCGTAGGGCTGGACTACATAAGTTTGGGATTGTTGATGAAGGACTGCCTAAACTGATATCTGTGTTGATTTAACCCCTTTACTGTTACAGGTCGTGGTTATTTTCTTCTCCCATCATCAGCCTTAGCCTAATCGCATTATTGTGTATGTTAGCTAGTGTATGATCGTGTTTGGTATTGTTTCTTCATAACTGTGGTTTAATTGTGTTTTGAATATAAGGCCTACAATACATATATTTTTGATACATCTGTCTAAGAGTAATCTGTGGAGTTTTACTGCCTGTGCTCATTGTGGGCTTCCAATCACTCTCACCAATCCCACCCCTCCTAATATTTAGTCTTGACCACCTGCCAAGCCTCCGTAGATTGGTCTGGTTTGTCCAGAATGTTCCCTTGTTCCACTAAACTAGGGTGGCTTCCTAAACTTCTGCCCACCAGGTCAGAGTTTAGAAATCCATCTTACCAGGGCCCCTGACCATTCACACCCAATATCCCTGGCTTCTGTTTTCCTTCAGCCCTTGACTCGGCACACCCTCGGCAATGGAGACTTGCACATTTCCACCCAACGCGGCTTCTGGCCGCATTACACCTACCATACCTTGCACTTCACCTGTGGCTCACCCTCGAGCACGGACACCCAAGCACCTACCCCACTGCCCTCTTGCTTGTTTTGCGCTTGAACGTTCTGAATACTCACAAGGCACAGTAGGTTCGGCCGTCCCTTCCCCACTGGTAATGGTACTGCCAACCCATGTTCCTTCCCTGTTGCCCTCTGGGCGCTTTTAGACAGAAGTTATTTGCTGTATAAGCACCTAACAAGCAAACAATAAATAAATAGGTTGCTAGAGTAAGTGCTTGTGTCATTTTCTGTGATGTCCTCCAGAGTGGTGCTTAAGGAGTGTGGACAGTTGTGTTGGTGTATCTGTGGTGAGTTAGTGTAGCATTTAGGGACATTTAGTGCAGGCACGTGCTTTTGCAGGGTTACATTCTATCGTATATCCTACGTTGTTTCGGTGGAGGAGCAGTGTGTTCAGATGTTTTGTCAGTTATGGTGGGATGTAGTAGAATGATTCTGAGGTGGTTATTGTTACCATATCTTTGTTCAACAAGTGCCGGATTTGATTGCATAGACCCACCATGCAAGCATGGGAATTTGGGGCTTTTAAAGTGCACTTTAGGCAGCAACAGCACACATAAAATTGAATCATTGTGCTTCTGCTTGTTTTGCAAGCTACTCAGCAGGAAACTAAGAAACTAAGGACCATAGGTGCGGTGGACCAGAGGAGTAACTCACAAGGGAGCTGAGGACCACAGGCGAGTGACTCACTGGAGCAACTAAGGATCAGAGGGGACGACACTGACAAGAGAAGTCAAGGACCGTAAGGGCGAGGGACCAGAACAACATCTCACGAAATAGAGTAAGTTTGACAGATGGCAATACCCTTATAATACCCCGGGCACCACTTCTCCACTCAACTCATTCCACATGTGCCAGCCTTGGAGTAGTCCACTGTGATGTTACACTCTGGTAACTCAGTACTGAGCAAAACATTGTAAACTGTAGTGTTGTTTGCCCACCAGAAGCCAATACGTAAACTAACGGTTGGTGCCCTGACCTCAAAACAAACTCAGAGCACCATACAGATGTTCCAATACAGATGTTCCGATGGCCACATACCAGCACACACTTATAATGGGGTAATGCCATTCGGTTGATGCGAGATCAAACTCTTAATAATCATCTTATTGTGGATGATATTGATATTAACTCACTCTCGTTCACATTTTAATTATACATTAGTGATTATGCCGGGAGGATAACTCAGGGGCAACGGTTTTGTCTTGGAAGCAGGACAACTCATAGCAACACAGGTTCAAATCCTGGTCTCGTGCTTAGAAACCATCTCCGGTATTAAGCGTGTTATAAAAGAACAATTATAATTATGTCGATCGCATTAGGGCTTTATTATTTAAGTCTTATAGAATGTTATTGTAGGTAACGACTGACACATTAGACACTTGTAACATGTGTATTATGTTTTTGTATTTGCTTTCATGGATATTTATCCAAAATAAAGCTTAAGTAAGCGTTAATGATAGCTACCTCCCCTGATTTTCGATACCAGGTGTTGGGATGCACGTACAGTGTCCCAGCAAGGCAAAATGGTACATGTTGAGAAAAACCTATTAGCACAAACTATTGTGGGAGCAGACTGAGGTTCACATAAAAGAAGGAGCATATATTGGTTTTAGTTAGGCTTGACACATATTAGATACTTTCATACAGCCACACAGAAAGAGCAACACATGTATTACTGTTGCGGTTGCAGAGGCTATAGATAGGGCAGTATATTAGGCTCTGTGTTCAGTAGTAGTATTTAAAGCAATTGTCCGAAGTGTGGGGTGCTGGAAGAGCTGAGACAGCTGGAAGTGCAGAGACAGAAGTGAGGTCACTGGGGAACATGGCAGAACTGTCACCATATTGGAAGCTGAGGTCTAGTACCTCATGAACAAAATAGAACACAGGCCCTGGTGTGGAGCTGTGGCTCTGTGGAGCTGCGGCTCTGTGTAGCTCAGCTCCAAAAACAACCCCCCTTTCTCGTTCCCTTGAAGAGAAGCAGAGGTCAGAGGCACCCAAGGTGCACAGATACACACTAATTGCATGCAGCTGCAGGGCCCAAACGTGGTGGGAATGGAATACGAGCTGGCAGGGATGAGCCCTTTGAAGAACAAATTCATGAGAACAGGGCATAAGCGTATGTGATGCCAAGGCGCCAAGCAGAGATTTAAGAGCACTACTGCCCTGCACAAGAGCGGCCATCCCATTTGAATTACATGAAGATGCACAAACAAAGCAAAGGTATACCTGCAATTCAGACTCAAGAGCGTTAACCCAGTCACGTCATTACTGGGCAGCTGGGGTTTGACGGAGATATAGGGTAGGGGGAGCCATGTCTGCAACATACTGTGATTTGGATAAGAGGAACAGAGGTGATGCCAGTACATTAGGTATAAGGTCGGGGAGGCAGCCTGTGTGTGCCACGGCAGCGGGTATAATGAGAAGACCTATTGTCTTATCAAAGCAGAGTTTTTCGTTGCCAGTTCACGCCCGTTGCATCGGGAACGGGGGGGCAACGTGCACATCAAGTGGCAATCTTGATCTATTAATGTCTCAATACGTTGAACAACCCATCCCGTAGATGGATCCGATAGTGACGATGTAGCAGAACACCTGTTAGGAGAGTGGGTTTAGATTGTGTATGGCCAATCAGACCATGGACTATAGGGGGACATTAGCATGTTCTATAGGTGGTACAAATTCCTGCAGAAGTGGTGCTTACCACGCGCTGCCATCTACTAAATCCAATCCCCTTTGCTCCTTGACAAACAATGCATGGCAGATCCCAGTCTACTGGTTAATAAACTACTGTCAGGGGCACATTTTAGCCAGAAACTTTAGGGGTGTAATAAGGGTGAAAGTTCCCAACTAGCAATGTGGGGAAGCAAAATAACTTAGATTGTTTAGTAACATAAAATAGTAGTCTACAGGAAAAGTAACTTTGGAGCAAGAACATTTTGAGGGCCAGTAAAAAGTTGACAGATTAATGGCTACTTTGACATCTAACTTCCCTCCACCATTTACACTAATTTCGGAAAGGTACGCAGAACCAGCGCTACGGTATTGTCAGCAGTGGCGTTGCTAGGAGGAGGCGGGCAGGGGGGGGGTCGTGCCTCCCCACTGAAATCCTGGGCCCCCCTACTTCAGCTGGGCTACTCACTCTGCACCGTCTGCCGCTGTGCTGTGTTCGCCCGCACGGCACACACACAGGGCCGCAATCAACAACGAAGAGCTGTTAAGTTCCCTCTGCCGTCAAGACCAGCCCCTCCAATCAGAATGCAGCGCACAAAACTGTGAATGATGGGTCATTAGTGACTTAATGGTTTAGTGCCTACATTCTGACAGGAGGGGAGGTGCAGTGGGGTTTGGTAGTTGGTGTGCACAAAAGCTTCTCTGCAGGAGTGCTTGTGACATCACACATTCCCTTTCATAGGCGGCCCCCCTACTTTTGTGTGTGCCCCCCGTACTTTTGTCTTTGGCCCTCTTTGTGCACCCCCTAAATTTGATTCCTGTCGACCCCACTAATTGTCAGATGGCAAATATGCGTTTTTCATCAGCCCTTATCATTTTAGCTCATCTCAATGTGCTCTTACGCAACAGTAATGTTTAATGTTCCCAATATAGATGCAGATCGACAAGCATGATCTTTGCAGGATGATGGGGATATGGATGCCAGGACTGGTAGAGTGGCATTGGGCAGCCTGCTAGCTCTACGGAAATGGAGCTACATCCCAACTAAGCTTTGACGTTTTTCATAGTGATCCTGTGTCATGTCTGGCAGCACCAGGGCCATCCCGGCCTGCCTGTTCTGTCAAACTAGAAATTATATCGTGCCTCCTATTGCTATGAGTGTATGTATATTGGCCTACGCCAAGCTGCTAACAAGCTGCTTATAAACTACATGTGAATAAACTTGCATTGCAAGGTCCTGACCTTAGAAACCATGTAAACTGTAATTTTGGGTCAAGCCGCCATTTTAGGTTTTCTTGCTCTATAAAGTCACCATGTGAGCTAAAATGGTAGCCTATGTTATTCAGAACAGAACTCGATTGTCATGACCTCTGTACAGCTAATGTATAACTTGCCTGCAGGCCACTTGTTAGGGTCATGAGCTGAGACCTTGTCCTTCTGCTGACCTGTGTGCAATGGATCACCTGTATCACCGAAACTGATTTATAATTGAATGAGAACACCTGCTTAACTATATTGTATAAATGAAGTCCTGCATTGTAATGTTAGGCATAGATCATACACTAATATACATATAGATGAGCAGATGAACTAGATTTGACCTGGCAAGGGACCCTAGAGCAGTAACTTGTTTATGGAATGGTTAACCTGCAGAAAGGCTGGACAACAGGCTGGAGAAATGTATAAAAGCCTGACTGTTTCAATGAATATTTGCACTCACTGAGCACACCGAACCACGCCGGAGTTCGCTGTGTTGTACTGAGGGTCGATAGCTATCTGAATTGTGTTCTGTTCTTTTGTAACTTGATTCAGTATAAAATAAAGTACTTTGTATGTTCCTTTGTAACCTGTGTTTGGTGTGTTTCCTTTTTGGTTACCCTGCCTCATATTATTTCCTTGTTTTTCACAGTTGGCGCCCGGAATAGGGACCCTCAAGATTGATGACGGATTATTGAAGGTTGACGCACGCTATCGGACCGGGATCGGACGGTGTGACATAACGGGCCCTACTGAACGAGACGCGACACCTCAACAGCGCTGCACGATCCGTTCCCTGGACGATAGCCGTGTGGTCTGAGATGACATCTTGACGAGGGTCAATTTTTTGAGGCGGGCAGATTTGCCGAAATCACCATACACAAGGTAAAATTCGTTAGGTAAGTCCTTTGTAAACCGATCGGTCCTCCTTAGGTTTGGTCAGGTGAGTCATTACCCGACTCTTAATTTAACCCTGACAATTTGAATTTGGCGCATTGTATCTGCAGACACAGTTATTGACCAGGTAACACCGAGTATTTGAGAAATGCCTGGGAAATTGTCTAGCTGCTTTAGGGCATTATTCCGCAGCGATAGACAATCTTTGGAATTTAGCCGTCCGGCACCACAGGAGGGGTCACCGGCATGTACTATGTACTGTAAGCATGGAATTGGAAGGGTAGTATTTAATAAAATTTGGCACAGACAAACCAGACATGCCTCCGAACTTCAGTGGCCAGTCAATGGTAGTTTTGAGATCCCTCGTATTGAATATTTGGAGTCAGTCTTGTTAAAAAAGAAGGCCAGACCTGCAGCATTTGATGTTTTGCAAAATTGGAAAAGAGAAGCGTTGCAGCAGCTTAAAAGTAGGGAAAAACATGTGCGCCGTCATAAAACAAATGCTGAAAAGGCGTTGTTATATGATCAGGACAAACAGTCTGAGTCGGTTAGGAATATGGACAGGGCTTTCTCACTCGGTATTCAGAAAATCTATCCTTCTAAAGATCTTCATGTTTCTGATGAGTTTATCGACAAATTGTTAAATGAACAAAGGCCTGGTGCCTCTGCACCACCTCCGTATGTTCCTTTTCCTCCTGCTGTACCTCTTCCTGCTGTTATTCCTGCTCTTCCTGCTCAACCTGTTGTTCCTATTCCTCCGGTTGTTGTTCCTCCACCTGCTCCTCTGCCTCTTCCCATTGCACCAGTAATAGTACCTCCATTGAATTTGCCTGCACCCTCACTCCCAAGTAGTTCTGTACCGCTTGTAGTTGATCAGAGTGCAGGGACGAGGATTGTTACTCGTAATACTGTTCCTACAGAAAAGAAACAGGATTTGTTTGCATGGGCTAAGCATTGTATGGAGAGGGATGATTGAGCTAATGTTCTTGCCACACTTTCTAATATGGATAATTTTCCTGAGAAAAATGTTTTCATTGAAGGTTTAGGGATTCATTTATGTGTAATGTGGGGTAAATTAAATAATGCAGATCTCCCACAAGGGTTGAGGGACCTGAATACTTTAGCGTTTTTGAGAGACACTGTGGAGAAGGTACATGAGCATGTTGAGAGGATATTTGAGTATAGAAAGGAGTTGGAAAGGTTACGGAATGAGGATGACGAAGAAGAAAGTATGTATGTACAGAAACGATTTCTTCCGTGACGTAAATCGACATCTGAGGAGGCGCGAATTTGTACAAAAGATGCGATTAGATGGATTTCAGACATATCGATAACTCCAGTTGAGGTATATGACACATACAGTCAATATACGCTAGAAATGCAGAGGAAAGTGATACAGGTAGTGGTAGAGTACCTGCAGGATGAATGTTTAAAGAGAAAGATTAGTTGTCCCACAGAGTTATAGAGCATTTATAAGAGAGCTTTTTCACTTGACACTTCTTCAACTGCTTTAGCGCTCGATTTAGCTCTGTTGCTTAGTAAGCGTTCGGAGTTGCCTACATCTCAGTTGCCTATGAGAGAGGTTCCTCCGACATTTGTCCCAAAGGTTGAGATTCCCGCTAATGCTGCAGCAGGTACACCTGCTGTGGACATTCCTGCACATTATGTATCGCAGTTTGTTCACGTCCCATTTTCACGACAGGAAGTGAATACTATTAGACAAACTATTCCTGACATTAGGAAAAATCCGACAGTGTTCTATAAAGAGATAGAGTCTGTTTTGCAGTCCTCAGTGTTTACCCTAGGCGACATTGATTTGCTATTCCCTGTACTCCTGCCTGTAGATTTGTGGAAAGAAGATAGAACTATAGACGATGTACCAGGGTTGGGAGATACATGGGCTAACATAGTTAGGCTTGATGGGGAAAGGCCAGCTGGTGAGAGACCACCTCAGGTGATACTAACTTTGCCTGACAGAATCATTGCAAAACTGAAAACTATAATCGCCGAAAAGAGAATTATTTGGGACAAGCTTACGGCCTGTGTCCAAGGAAAATCTGAGGGTGCTACCGAGTTCTTTAATCGGTTCGAACAGGTATTCTCGGATTTCAGTGGACAAGACTTAGGCACAGAGTCTGGGAAAAGATTATTTGTGGACAAATTTGTACGTGGATTGCTGCCTGACATCCAGTCACAAATTATGTCTTCTGAGAGCGCTTGGCAGGCGAAATCCCAATCAGAAGTACTGCACATGGTTCAGTACTACGAGAACCGTGTCAATAATGAAAAAGATAGAGTCGAGAAGAGAAAAGGTGATTTGAAGACTAAAGTATTGTTACAGCAAATTGTTAGAGGCCCCAGAGGGGGTAGTTCGCAGATTAGAGGTCAGTATGTTTCACAAGGGAATGTGCCCTTGGGTCCTGTGAATATTAACCAGTGTGCCTATTGTCGCCAGGAGGGTCATTGGCGTGCACAATGCCCCGTCCTTCGACAGAGGTCAAATAACACATTTGGAAATATGGGTAGACGATCCAGAGGTCGCCCGGGTGTAGGGGGCCCTGGTAGAGGCCAGTTTTCGCAGGATCCCCAACAACCTTTTTCACAGGATAATCAGACTTCGAGTGTGGATACTAGAAACATATTTGATCATCCTTCTGCTCCATATCTATCTGAAGATCTTCCTTTTGATGATATTTTGTTTCGTTAGGATTGCCCGAAGCAGGGTTTGGAACCTACACCTATTCCCGTTAATCAGAAAGGTCCCTACGTTGAAATGGTAGTGGGAAATAGGAAACATCAATTTTTGATAGACACTGGAGCACAGAAGTGCTCCATTGATCATTCCCGGGTTCCAAACATTCCACTGTCAGGGCAAACCAATGTTTCTGTAGGGTTTTCTGGCACACCAGTTGTTTGTCCGGTTTCTTCACCGGTACCTATTTCTTTTGGTCCCTTTACGGACCACTGTCCATTTCTCTTGACTTCGAATTGTGGAGAGAATTTGCTGGGGTTGAATCTGTTGAAGGAATTAAATGCGGTAATTCATTGTTCTTCTGATGGAGTGCGTTTGACGATTTCACCACAGCAATGTTCTGTTTCGCAATTCTTGACTAGACCTTTGCCGCCAGAATTCAGTAATGTACCAGAGTGTTTGTGGGCAGTTGATGACAATGATGTTGGTGTTTTGCAGATTGAGCCTGTTAAAATAGTTTTGAAACATGGAATTAAGCTGCCCCGTATTCCACAGTATAAGATCTCAATTGAAGGCGAGCGAGCTTTGAAGAGCATTGTTTCCGATTTTGTGCATCGTGGGGTGATTGAGGAGATTGCAGGAAGTTTGTGCAATAGTCCGATTTTACCCGTGTACAAAAAAGGTGATAATGCAATTCCATTTCGTTTTATAATTGATTTACGTGCCATTAATAAAGTCGTCGCTCCGCAATTTCCAATTGTGCCTGATGTGACGACAATATTAACCATGATTCCAGCTACAGCTACTCACTTCAGTGTTGTGGACCTAAAGAATGCTTTCTTCAGTATTCCTATACATGAGGATAGTAGATGTTTGTTCGTGTTCACCTTAGGGGGATGCTCATTCACATTTACTTGTGCACCTCAAGGTTATACTGAGAGTCCTAGTATTTATAGTAGGGCTTTGAAAGAGCAGCTTGATACCCTTGAATTGTCCCCTACTTGTACGTTGCTTCATTATGTTGATGATTTGCTTTTAGCCGCTGACTCTGAGAGCTCTTGTAAAGAGGGCACTGTGTTGTTGCTCATCCATCTAGCTAAGCATGGTCACAAAGCTTTGCTCAAAAAGTTTCAATATTGTTGTCAGGAGGTCGCCTATTTAGGCTATCTCCTGTCAAAGGAGGGAAGAAGATTGACACCTGAAAGAATAAAACACATTTCTGGCATGTCTGTCCCAAATACACAAAAGGAAGTTAGAGCCTTGATAGGTATGGCTTCTTACTGTAGGTTATGGATCCCAAACTTCTCACTAGTGATAAAACCGATATTGGCCTTGACGAAGAAGGGTATTTCTTCGCCATTGCCATGGAATACGGAGCATAAACATTCATTCAAGTTGCTCAAGACTGCATTATGTTCGGCCCCAGTTTTGGGCACACCGAACTATGAGAAGGCCTTTGTGTTGTTTGTGCATGAATGTGATGGATGTGCTTTGGCTGTATTAATGCAGGAACATGGAGGGAAGAATAGGCCATGCAGTTACTACTCTTCCGCCCTTGATCCTGTTGCATGCGCTTTGCCAAGATGTATGTGTGCTGTCGCTGCTGCTGCTGCGTCTGTAAAACAGAGTGAGGGTATGGTCCTAGGCCACGATTTAACCCTGATGGTGCCTCACTCTGTAGATATTCTATTGAACAAAACCCAAACGCAACACCTCACTTACGCACGACTGACAAGATATGAATTAATCTTGTTTGCTCCCCACATTCAAATTAGGAGGTGCTGCATTCTTAATCCGGCTGAACTCCTACCTTTCCCGCAAAATACTGTTTGCGGTGACGAAGAGTCACATGACTGCCTGTATACTACTGAACAAGATACAAAAGGCAGAGTTGATTTGAGGGACACTCCTTTGGATAACCCACAAGGGGAGCTGTTTTGTGATGGCTCCTGCTTCAAACTACTGGATGGTACATCCACAGCTGCTTATGCAGTCACTACATTGAGTACGGTTGTGGAGACCAAGAGAATTACGCATAACTCTGCACAGGCCGCAGAGATTATAGCATTGACTCGAGCTTGTGAGCTTTCGGAAGGGCTAACAGTAAACATATATACTGATAGCCAGTATGCCTTTGGGGTAGCTCACAACTTTGGGAGACTTTGGTCAGATAGAGGGTTTTTAACTTCGCATGGCACCAAGATCCAACATGGCTCCCTGATAGTACAATTGCTTTCAGCGCTTGCGCTCCCTAGTCAGTTAGCAATCATTAAGTGCGCAGCACATCGCAAGATTATAGATGATGTAGGGAAAGGGAATGCTTTCGCTGATCAAATAGCTAGACAAACTGCCTCTGATCTCTTCACGGAGATGTATGTTTCAAGGGAGACTATATATGCCTATGCAATGGATGAGGGTGTCGGTCTGTACGGGATATCCAAGCCGATGCCACATTAGAAGAATCCAAGAGGTGGGCTGAGGGCTTGGGGAAACTCGATGATGATGGGTGTTGGGTGGACATGGTTGAAGGGAAATGGTTGCTTCCTAATGCCTATATAGTAATGATGGTTACCATGGCACACGGTCCCACACATGTGTGCGCTCAACAGATCACGAGAATGTTAGAGAAAGTCTGGGTAAATGATAAGATTTCAAAAATTGCCCAGCATTATGTCCAAAATTGAATGATTTGCCTACAACACAATGTGGGAAAGGGGACAGCAACTCCAAGAGGTAGCTTTGGGCCTCCTTCTGTCCCGTTTGAAGTGATCCACTTTGACTTTATTGAAATGGAGCGATGTAACAATCTAAAATATGTCCTTGTGGTCATTTGCGCCTTTAGTAAGTGGGTCGAGGCTTTCCCTGTTAAAGACGCTACAGCCATGACCACTGCAAAGACCATGTTAAAGGAATTCTTCCCACGGTTCAGTTTGCCGAGAGTTATCTGGTCGGATAATGGTCCGCATTTTATCGCTGCTGTAATTCTACAGATATGTACGGCAATGCAAATTGACAAACGATTCCATTCGGCCAGACATGCTCAGAGTGCCGGATTAGTGGAAAGACACAATGGTATCATAAAAAACAAGCTCACTAAGACGTGTGCCGGCACCAAACTAAAATG
The DNA here is from genome assembly GCF_040938575.1 of Ambystoma mexicanum. Classification (NCBI taxonomy): domain Eukaryota; kingdom Metazoa; phylum Chordata; class Amphibia; order Caudata; family Ambystomatidae; genus Ambystoma; species Ambystoma mexicanum. The sequence goes on from NC_090925.1 coordinate 729,416,480, forward strand.
GCCGGACGCCTTACCGATCGCGTTACTAGCCATGCGTACAACCCCTCACACTAAGACTGGGCTCTCTCCATTTGAGGTGGTAATGGGGAGACCTGCCAATATCTGGGGTCTTCCGAAGCCTAGGGCATTGAGGAATGTAGAAAATGTATTGCTTTCAGACTATTGTAGCCAGTTGACTAAAAACCTGTATTTCATTTATCACCAGGTACGAGACGCTTTACCCGCGCAATACGAGGGCCCAGGCCACAGTATACAACCTGGAAGTTGGGTTTTGGTCAAATCCTTTGACCGATCTTCCTGCCTTGCACCTCGGTGGCGGGGCCCGTTCCAGGTCCTGCTGGTCACCCAAACAGCGGTGCGTGTCGCAGGCCGGAAGCATTGAATCCACGCGACGCATGTCAAGAAACGTCCTCACCCAGTGCCACACGTTACAGAAGAAACAGAACCCCTCGCTAACGCTGCAACCAATGATCCCAAAGCAGTGAGTAGCACTGAGAGTGCGTCGGAGAATCTTTCTGAGCCCGTGAGGCTTGGGGAAGTTGCCATTTTGTCTCCGCACTCTCCGAAAATTTTGCTCCTGGAAATTGCTGTTCCAACTTCACTTGCCTCTGATACGTTGCTTCCAACGGGAAGTGACGACATCTTGTTCTCGGATCAAACAATACCAGGCACAACAAGATACAACTTCCGGCCACGAAGATAGACATACGGCACGGTTTTGCTGTGCATCTGATAGACATACGGCATGGTTCGGCTGTGCATTCAAGGAAGGAAAGGATCATCAAGGGCTTGATTTTGCCCAAAAAGTTGAGGAAGGGGATTCTGTTGGCTAGGGGTTGTGGAAGGACTAAGAAGCCGCGCAACCGTAGTCTCGGCAGCAACGAACATTGGGGTCGTCAATTGAAAATCTACAATGCCTGCTACCGCCACCGCTGCTGCTCGTATTGGACTTATAAATAAGGGGGTGACCAACTCGGACAATGAACAATGTGCCTGGGCCCGAAAACGTATTGCTGTGTTTATATGATAATATTTGGTTTTATAATAGTCACTGTCTTAGGCCTTTGGTATTTCGAAGAAACTCATCCTTTAGAGTCTTTGCTGCCGACTGAAATTGTACCCACTGTTCCTACAGCTTTTGTACATTTGCATACTCTGTCACCTAGGGACTCACAGCACAGACAGAAGTATCACAATAATACCTTGTTGCTTATAATGAATGCAACACATGCCATTTTTAATAAGACTAATTGTTGGGTCTGCTCACATTTACCGCAACATGGGGATAAGGGGCTAGGTTGGTATATTCACCCTTTACCTTTGACAACTGCTTGTTATGCTTCACTTAGAGCACTGTTCTTTGGCCGATGGAACGATAGCATCTCGGGGAACTTTGATGGAAATAATTTGAATAGTTTCGAGAAACGTGTTCTGACTCCCCTGGGATGCTCGCGTTTCGCAAATAGGCTCAATATTGCTTCTATTAGGCCTTCTGATAGACTGACTCGTCCTTTCCAATCTTTGATTTCCTTTAAAATGGCTCTGATAGGCAATAAGGATGCCGTGCCTCCTTCTTACACTGTTAACCATAGCCCCGATTCAGTTTCTTTCTGAATACAGAGGAATGGCACTCGGTCAATGGGAGATTTTAAAGGTTGTGCTAACGTTGCAAATTTGACTGGGGAAGACAGAACTTTGTATGTAGGCGAACCTATCTATTTTGTTTGCCGTAATGTAGCATTTCCATGGTTGCCCAGGGATTGGCAGGGAACTTGTTATCTAGGAATCCTGTTACCTGGGGTGTTTATAGCAAGTACTGTAGAGGTTTCGAAGGCTCGTCCACGGCTGGACGAGAATGGTGACACTCCAGCACAGGTTTTAGGATATGTAGCAAAATCATTCCTTCCATTCTTTGGGCAGATAGCGAATTCCGAGGATATCAGGAAACTAGCGAGAGTACTGGAGAGAACCATCAACCGGACCACAGATATACTCTATAATATAACTTTAGAGCAGAAAGCGATCAGATTGGTAGCGCTTCAGAACCGGATGGCATTAGATGTCATTCTGGCTGAACGTGGTGGAGTATGTAAACTAGTGGGGTCCGCTTGCTGTGTTTTCGTACCGGATTCCTCCCCAACTATTTTTAAGGCAATTCAGAATCTGCACATTCTTAGTTCAGAAGTGCATGTTCCCGAGGGAAATTGGGATCTTAGCGCTTGGTTCTGGGACTTCTTGCGGTCTTGGGGTTGGAAAGTGCTTTCAGTCTTGCTGATTATTTTGGGAATTCTGCTATTTCTTTGTTGTTGTATCCAATGTCTACCAAGTGTATGTTCAATGCTAGGGGGATGTTGCGCTCAGGCGATAGGTACAATAGGACATAAAGTGTATGCCCCGGATAAAACCTCTAAGGAGTATGTACTGAAAGAGATCTTAGTAAAAGATCTAATGGCGATAGATATTTCTGACAGCTATTCAGGGTGTATGGACGATGACACATGGAGTTATTTGCAGGGAGATCAGAAGTAGTTTAGCACTTGGCATAGGCCAAAAGGAGGGTTTGTCAAACTAGAAATTATATCGTGCCTCCTATTGCTATGAATATATGTATATTGGCCTACGCCAAGCTGCTAACAAGCTGCTTATAAACTACATGTGAATAAACTCGCATTGCAAGGTCCTGACCTTAGAAACCATGTAAACTGTCATTTTGGGTCAAGCCGCCATTTTAGGTTTTCTTGCTCTATAAAGTCACCATGTGAGCTAAAATGGTAGCCTGTGTTATTCAGAACAGAACTCGATTGTCATGACCTCTGTACAGCTAATGTATAACTTGCCTGCAGGCCACTTGTTAGGGTCATGAGCTGAGACCTTGTCCTTCTGCTGACCTGTGTGCAATGGATCACCTGTATCACCGAAACTGATCTATAATTGAATGAGAACACCTGCTTAACTATATTGTATAAATGAAGTCCCGCATTGTAATGTTAGGCCTAGATCATACACTAATATACATATAGATGAGCAGATGAACTAGATTTGACCTGGCAAGGGACCCTAGAGCAGTAACTTGTTTATGGAATGGTTAACCTGCAGAAAGGCTGGACAACAGGCTGGAGAAATGTATAAAAGCCTGACTGTTTCAATGAATATTTGCACTCACTGAGCACACCGAACTACGCCGGAGTTCGCTGTGTTGTACTGAGGGTCGATAGCTATCTGAATTTTGTTCTGTTCTTTTGTAACTGGATTCAGTATAAAATAAAGTACTTTGTATGTTCCTTTGTAACCTGTGTTTGGTGTGTTTCCTTTTTGGTTACCCTGCCTCATATTATTTCCTTGTTTTTCACAGTTGGCGCCCGGAATAGGGACCCTCAAGATTGATGACGGATTATTGAAGGTTGACGCACGCTATTGGACCGGGATCGGACGGTGTGACATAACGGGCCCGACTGAACGAGACGCGACACCTCAACAGCGCTGCACGATCCGTTCCCTGGACGATAGCCGTGTGGTCTGAGATGACATCTTGACGAGGGTCAATTTTTTGAGGCGGGCAGATTTGCCGAAATCACCATACACAAGGTAAAATTCGTTAGGTAAGTCCTTTGTAAACCGATCGGTCCTCCTTAGGTTTGGTCAGGTGAGTCGTTACCCGACTCTTAATTTAACCCTGACAATTTGAATTTGGCGCATTGTATCTGCAGACACAGTTATTGACCAGGTAACACTGAGTATTTGAGAAATGCCTGGGAAATTGTCTAGCTGCTTTAGGGCATTATTCCGCAGCGATAGACAATCTTTGGAATTTAGCCGTCCGGCACCACAGGAGGGGTCACCGGCATGTACTATGTACTGTAAGCATGGAATTGGAAGGGTAGTATTTAATAAAATTTGGCACAGACAAACTAGACATGCCTCCGAACTTCAGTGGCCAGTCAATGGTAGTTTTGAGATCCCTCGTATTGAATATTTGGAGTCAGTCTTGTTAAAAAAGAAGGCCAGGCCTGCAGCATTTGATGTTTTGCAAAATTGGAAAAGAGAAGCGTTGCAGCAGCTTAAAAGTAGGGAAAAACATGTGCGCCGTCATAAAACAAATGCTGAAAAGGCGTTGTTATATGATCAGGACAAACAGTCTGAGTCGGTTAGGAATATGGACAGGGCTTTCTCACTCGGTATTCAGAAAATCTATCCTTCTAAAGATCTTCATGTTTCTGATGAGTTTATCGACAAATTGTTAAATGAACAAAGTCCTGGTGCCTCTGCACCACCTCCGTATGTTCCTCTTCCTCCTGCTGTACCTCTTCCTGCTGTTATTCCTGCTCTTCCTGCTCAACCTGTTGTTCCTATTCCTCCGGTTGTTGTTCCTCCACCTGCTCCTCTGCCTCTTCCCATTGCACCAGTAATAGTACCTCCATTGAATTTGCCTGCACCCTCACTCCCAAGTAGTTCTGTACCGCTTGTAGTTGATCAGAGTGCAGGGACGAGGATTGTTACTCGTAATACTGTTCCTACAGAAAAGAAACAGGATTTGTTTGCATGGGCTAAGCATTGTATGGAGAGGGATGATTGAGCTAATGTTCTTGCCACACTTTCTAATATGGATAATTTTCCTGAGAAAAATGTTTTCATTGAAGGTTTAGGGATTCATTTATGTGTAATGTGGGGTAAATTAAATAATGCACATCTCCCACAAGGGTTGAGGGACCTGAATACTTTAGCGTTTTCGAGAGACACTGTGGAGAAGGTACATGAGCATGTTGAGAGGATATTTGAGTATAGAAAGGAGTTGGAAAGGTTACGGAATGAGGATGACGAAGAAGAAAGTATGTATGTACAGAAACGATTTCTTCCGTGACGTAAATCGACATCTGAGGAGGCGCGAATTTGTACAAAAGATGCGATTAGATGGATTTCAGACATATCGATAACTCCAGTTGAGGTATATGACACATACAGTCAATATACGCTAGAAATGCAGAGGAAAGTGATACAGGTAGTGGTAGAGTACCTGCAGGATGAATGTTTAAAGAGAAAGATTAGTTGTCCCACAGAGTTATAGAGCATTTATAAGAGAGCTTTTTCACTTGACACTTCTTCAACTGCTTTAGCGCTCGATTTAGCTCTGTTGCTTAGTAAGCGTTCGGAGTTGCCTACATCTCAGTTGCCTATGAGAGAGGTTCCTCCGACATTTGTCCCAAAGGTTGAGATTCCCGCTAATGCTGCAGCAGGTACACCTGCTGTGGACATTCCTGCACATTATGTATCGCAGTTTGTTCACGTCCCATTTTCACGACAGGAAGTGAATACTATTAGACAAACTATTCCTGACATTAGGAAAAATCCGACAGTGTTCTATAAAGAGATAGAGTCTGTTTTGCAGTCCTCAGTGTTTACCCTAGGCGACATTGATTTGCTATTCCCTGTACTCCTGCCTGTAGATTTGTGGAAAGAAGTTAGAACGATAGACGATGTACCAGGGTTGGGAGATACATGGGCTAACATAGTTAGGCTTGATGGGGAAAGGCCAGCTGGTGAGAGACCACCTCAGGTGATACTAACTTTGCCTGACAGAATCATTGCAAAACTGAAAACTATAATCGCCGAAAAGAGAATTATTTGGGACAAGCTTACGGCCTGTGTCCAAGGAAAATCTGAGGGTGCTACCGAGTTCTTTAATCGGTTCGAACAGGTATTCTCGGATTTCAGTGGACAAGACTTAGGCACAGAGTCTGGGAAAAGATTATTTGTGGACAAATTTGTACGTGGATTGCTGCCTGACATCCAGTCACAAATTATGTCTTCTGAGAGCGCTTGGCAGGCGAAATCACAATCAGAAGTACTGCACATGGTTCAGTACTACGAGAACCGTGTCAATAATGAAAAAGATAGAGTCGAGAAGAGAAAAGGTGATTTGAAGACTAAAGTATTGTTACAGCAAATTGTTAGAGGCCCCAGAGGGGGTAGTTCGCAGATTAGAGGTCAGTATGTTTCACAAGGGAATGTGCCCTTGGGTCCTGTGAATATTAACCAGTGTGCCTATTGTCGCCAGGAGGGTCATTGGCGTGCACAATGCCCCGTCCTTCGACAGAGGTCAAATAACACATTTGGAAATATGGGTAGACGATCCAGAGGTCGCCCGGGTGTAGGGGGCCCTGGTAGAGGCCAGTTTTCGCAGGATCCCCAACAACCTTTTTCACAGGATAATCAGACTTCGAGTGTGGATACTAGAAACATATTTGATCATCCTTCTGCTCCATATCTATCTGAAGAGCTTCCTTTTGATGATATTTTGTTTCGTTAGGATTGCCCGAAGTAGGGTTTGGAACCTACACCTATTCCCGTTAATCAGAAAGGTCCCTACGTTGAAATGGTAGTGGGAAATAGGAAACATCAATTTTTGATAGACACTGGAGCACAGAAGTGCTCCATTGATCATTCCCGGGTTCCAAACATTCCACTGTCAGGGCAAACCAATGTTTCTGTAGGGTTTTCTGGCACACCAGTTGTTTGTCCGGTTTCTTCACCGGTACCTATTTCTTTTGGTCCCTTTACGGACCACTGTCCATTTCTCTTGACTTCGAATTGTGGAGAGAATTTGCTGGGGTTGAATCTGTTGAAGGAATTAAATGCGGTAATTCATTGTTCTTCTGATGGAGTGCGTTTGACGATTTCACCACAGCAATGTTCTGTTTCGCAATTCTTGACTAGACCTTTGCCGCCAGAATTCAGTAATGTACCAGAGTGTTTGTGGGCAGTTGATGACAATGATGTTGGTGTTTTGCAGATTGAGCCTGTTAAAATAGTTTTGAAACATGGAATTAAGCTGCCCCGTATTCCACAGTATAAGATCTCAGTTGAAGGTGAGCGAGCTTTGAAGAGCATTGTTTCCGATTTTGTGCATCGTGGGGTGATTGAGGAGATTGCAGGAAGTTTGTGCAATAGTCCGATTTTACCCGTGTACAAAAAAGGTGATAATGCAATTCCATTTCGTTTTATAATTGATTTACGTGCCATTAATAAAGTCGTCGCTCCGCAATTTCCAATTGTGCCTGATGTGACGACAATATTAACCATGATTCCAGCTACAGCTACTCACTTCAGTTTTGTGGACCTAAAGAATGCTTTCTTCAGTATTCCTATACATGAGGATAGTAGATACTTGTTCGTGTTCACCTTAGGGGGATGCTCATTCACATTTACTCGTGCACCTCAAGGTTATACTGAGAGTCCTAGTATTTATAGTAGGGCTTTGAAAGAGCAGCTTGATACCCTTGAATTGTCCCCTACTTGTACGTTGCTTCAATATGTTGATGATTTGCTTTTAGCCGCTGACTCTGAGAGCTCTTGTAAAGAGGGCACTGTGTTGTTGCTCATCCATCTAGCTAAGCATGGTCACAAAGCTTCGCTCAAAAAGTTTCAATATTGTTGTCAGGAGGTCGCCTATTTAGGCTATCTCCTGTCAAAGGAGGGAAGAAGATTGACACCTGAAAGAATAAAACACATTTCTGGCATGTCTGTCCCAAATACACAAAAGGAAGTTAGAGCCTTGATAGGTATGGCTTCTTACTGTAGGTTATGGATCCCAAACTTCTCACTAGTGATAAAACCGATGTTGGCCTTGACGAAGAAGGGTATTTCTTCGCCATTGCCATGGAATACGGAGCATAAACATTCATTCAAGTTGCTCAAGACTGCATTATGTTCGGTGCCAGTTTTGGGCACACCGAACTATGAGAAGGCCTTTGTGTTGTTTGTGCATGAATGTGATGGATGTGCTTTGGCTGTATTAATGCAGGAACATGGAGGGAAGAATAGGCCATGCAGTTACTACTCTTCCGCCCTTGATCCTGTTGCATGCGCTTTGCCAAGATGTATGTGTGCTGTCGCTGCTGCTGCTGCGTCTGTAAAACAGAGTGAGGGTATGGTCCTAGGCCACGATTTAACCCTGATGGTGCCTCACTCTGTAGATATTCTATTGAACAAAACCCAAACGCAACACCTCACTTACGCACGACTGACAAGATATGAATTAATCTTGTTTGCTCCCCACATTCAAATTAGGAGGTGCTGCATTCTTAATCCGGCTGAACTCCTACCTTTCCCGCAAAATACTGTTTGCGGTGACGAAGAGTCACATGACTGCCTGTATACTACTGAACAAGATACAAAAGGCAGAGTTGATTTGAGGGACACTCCTTTGGATAACCCACAAGGGGAGCTGTTTTGTGATGGCTCCTGCTTCAAACTACTGGATGGTACATCCACAGCTGCTTATGCAGTCACTACATTGAGTACGGTTGTGGAGACCAAGAGAATTACGCATAACTCTGCACAGGCCGCAGAGATTATAGCATTGACTCGAGCTTGTGAGCTTTCGGAAGGGCTAACAGTAAACATATATACTGATAGCCAGTATGCCTTTGGGGTAGCTCACAACTTTGGGAGACTTTGGTCAGATAGAGGGTTTTTAACTTCGCATGGCACCAAGATCCAACATGGCTCCCTGATAGTACAATTGCTTTCAGCGCTTGCGCTCCCTAGTCAGTTAGCAATCATTAAGTGCGCAGCACATCGCAAGATTATAGATGATGTAGGGAAAGGGAATCCTTTCGCTTATCAAATAGCTAGACAAACTGCCTCTGATCTCTTCACGGAGATGTATGTTTCAAGGTAGACTATATATGCCTATGCAATGGATGAGTGTGTCGGTCTGTACGGGATATCCAAGCCGATGCCACATTAGAGGAATCCAAGAGGTGGGCTGAGGGCTTGGGGAAACTCGATGATGATGGGTGTTGGGTGGACATGGTTGAAGGGAAATGGTTGCTTCCTAATGCCTATATAGTAATGATGGTTACCATGGCACACGGTCCCACACATGTGTGCGCTCAACAGATCACGAGAATGTTAGAGAAAGTCTGGGTAAATGATAAGATTTCAAAAATTGCCCAGCATTATGTCCAAAATTGAATGATTTGCCTACAACACAATGTGGGAAAGGGGACAGCAACTCCAAGAGGTAGCTTTGGGCCTCCTTCTGTCCCGTTTGAAGTGATCCACTTTGACTTTATTGAAATGGAGTGATGTAACAATCTAAAATATGTCCTTGTGGTCATTTGCGCCTTTAGTAAGTGGGTCGAGGCTTTCCCTGTTAAAGACGCTACAGCCATGACCACTGCAAAGACCATGTTAAAGGAATTCTTCCCACGGTTCGGTTTGCCGAGAGTTATCTGGTCGGATAATGGTCCGCATTTTATCGCTGCTGTAATTCTACAGATATGTACGGCAATGCAAATTGACAAACGATTCCATTCGGCCAGACATGCTCAGAGTGCCAGATTAGTGGAAAGACACAATGGTATCATAAAAAACAAGGTCACTAAGACGTGTGCCGGCACCAAACTAAAATGGCCGGACGCCTTACCGATCGCGTTACTAGCCATGCGTACAACCCCTCAAACTAAGACTGGGCTCTCTCCATTTGAGGTGGTAATGGGGAGACCTGCCAATATCTGGGGTCTTCCGAAGCCTAGGGCATTGAGGAATGTAGAAAATGTATTGCTTTCAGACTATTGTAGCCAGTTGACTAAAAACCTGTATTTCATTTATCACCAGGTACGAGACGCTTTACCCGCGCAATACGAGGGCCCAGGCCACAGTATACAACCTGGAAGTTGGGTTTTGGTCAAATCCTTTGACCGATCTTCCTGCCTTGCACCTCGGTGGCGGGGCCCGTTCCAGGTCCTGCTGGTCACCCAAACAGCGGTGCGTGTCGCAGGCCGGAAGCATTGGATCCACGCGACGCATGTCAAGAAACGTCCTCACCCAGTGCCACACGTTACAGAAGAAACAGAACCCCTCGCTAACGCTGCAACCAATGATCCCAAAGCAGTGAGTAGCACTGAGAGTGCGTCGGAGAATCTTTCTGAGCCCGTGAGGCTTGGGGAAGCTGCCATTTTGTCTCCGCACTCTCCGAAAATTTTGCTCCTGGAAATTGCTGTTCCAACTTCACTTGCCTCTGATACGTTGCTTCCAACGGGAAGTGACGACATCTTGTTCTCGGATCAAACAATACCAGGCACAACAAGATACAACTTCCGGCCACGAAGATAGACATACGGCACGGTTTTGCTGTGCATCTGATAGACATACGGCATGGTTCGGCTGTGCATTCAAGGAAGGAAAGGATCATCAAGGGCTTGATTTTGCCCAAAAAGTTGAGGAAGGGGATTCTGTTGGCTAGGGGTTGTGGAAGGACTAAGAAGCCGCGCAACCGTAGTCTCGGCAGCAACAAACATTGGGGTCGTCAATTGAAAATCTACAATGCCTGCTACCGCCACCGCTGCTGCTCGTATTGGACTTATAAATAAGGGGGTGACCAACTCGGACAATGAACAATGTGCCTGGGCCCCGAAAACGTATTGCTGTGTTTATATGATAATATTTGGTTTTATAATAGTCACTGTCTTAGGCCTTTGGTATTTCGAAGAAACTCATCCTTTAGAGTCTTTGCTGCCGACTGAAATTGTACCCACTGTTCCTACAGCTTTTGTACATTTGCATACTCTGTCACCTAGGGACTCACAGCATAGACAGAAGTATCACAATAATACCTTGTTGCATATAATGAATGCAACACATGCCATTTTTAATAAGACTAATTGTTGGGTCTGCTCACATTTACCGCAACATGGGGATAAAGGGCTAGGTTGGTATATTCACCCTTTACCTTTGACAACTGCTTGTTATGCTTCACTTAGAGCACTGTTCTTTGGTCGATGGAACGATAGCATCTCGGGGAACTTTGATGGAACTAATTTGAATAGTTTCGAGAAACGTGTTCTGACTCCCCTGGGATGCTCGCTTTTCGCAAATAGGCTCAATATTGCTTCTATTAGGCCTTCTGATAGACTGACTCGTCCTTTCCAATCTTTGATTTCCTTTAAAATGGCTCTGATAGGCAATAAGGATGCTGTGCCTCCTTCTTACACTGTTAACCATAGCCCTGATTCAGTTTCTTTCTGAATACAGAGGAATGGCACTCGGTCAATGGGAGATTTTAAAGGTTGTGCTAACGTTGCAAATTTGACTGGGGAAGACAGAACTTTGTATGTAGGCGAACCTATCTATTTTGTTTGCGGTAATGTAGCATTTCCATGGTTGCCCAGGGATTGGCAGGGAACTTGTTATCTAGGAATCCTGTTACCTGGGGTGTTTATAGCAAGTACTGTAGAGGTTTCGAAGGCTCGTCCACGGCGGGACGAGAATGGCGACACTCCAGCACAGGTTTTAGGATATGTAGCAAAATCATTCCTTCCATTCTTTGGGCAGATAGCGAATTCCTAGGATATCAGGAAACTAGCGAGAGTACTGGAGAGAACCATCAACCGGACCACAGATATACTCTATAGTATGACTTTAGAGCAGAAAGCGATCAGATTGGTAGCGCTTCAGAACCGGATGGCATTAGATGTCATTCTGGCTGAACGTGGTGGAGTATGTAAACTAGTGGGGTCCGCTTGCTGTGTTTTCGTACCGGATTCCTCCCCAACTATTTTTAAGGCAATACAGAATCTGCACATTCTTAGTTCAGAAGTGCATGTTCCCGAGGGAAATTGGGATCTTAGCGCTTGGTTCTGGGACTTCTTGCGGTCTTGGGGTTGGAAAGTACTTTCAGTCTTGCTGATTATTTTGGGAATTCTGCTATTTCTTTGTTGTTGTATCCAATGTCTACCAAGTGTATGTTCAATGCTAGGGGGATGTTGCGCTCAGGCGATAGGTACAATAGGACATAAAGTGTATGCCCCGGATAAAACCTCTAAGGAGTATGTACTGAAAGAGATCTTAGTAAAAGATCTAATGGCGATAGATATTTCTGACAGCTATTCAGGGTGTATGGACGATGACACATGGAGTTATTTGCAGGGAGATCAGAAGTAGTTTAGCACTTGGCATAGGCCAAAAGGAGGGTTTGTCAAACTAGAAATTATATCGTGCCTCCTATTGCTATGAATATATGTATATTGGCCTACGCCAAGCTGCTAACAAGCTGCTTATAAACTACATGTGAATAAACTCGCATTGCAAGGTCCTGACCTTAGAAACCATGTAAACTGTCATTTTGGGTCAAGCCGCCATTTTAGGTTTTCTTGCTCTATAAAGTCACCATGTGAGCTAAAATGGTAGCCTATGTTATTCAGAACAGAACTCGATTGTCATGACCTCTGTACAGCTAATGTATAACTTGCCTGCAGGCCACTTGTTAGGGTCATGAGCTGAGACCTTGTCCTTCTGCTGACCTGTGTGCAATGGATTACCTGTATCACCGAAACTGATCTATAATTGAATGAGAACACCTGCTTAACTATATTGTATAAATTAAGTCCCGCATTGTAATGTTAGGCCTAGATCATACACTAATATACATATAGATGAGCAGATGAACTAGATTTGACCTGGCAAGGGACCCTAGAGCAGTAACTTATTTATGGAATGGTTAACCTGCAGAAAGGCTGGACAACAGGCTGGAGAAATGTATAAAAGCCTGACTGTTTCAATGAATATTTGCACTCACTGAGCACACCGAACCACGCCGGAGTTCGCTGTGTTGTACTGAGGGTCGATAGCTATCTGAATTTTGTTCTGTTCGTTTGTAACTGGATTCAGTATAAAATAAAGTACTTTGTATGTTCCTTTGTAACCTGTGTTTGGTGTGTTTCCTTTTTGGTTACCCATAAAATAGTAGTCTACAGGAAAAGTAACTTTGGAGCAAGAACATTTTGAGGGCCAGTAAAAAGTTGACAGATTAATGGCTACTTTGACATCTAACTTCCCTCCACCATTTACACTCATTTCGGAAAGGTACGCAGAACCAGTGCTACGGTATTGTCAGCAGTGGCGTTGCTAGGAGGAGGCGGGTGGGGGGGGGGGGTCGTGCCTCCCCACTGAAATCCTGGGCCCCCCTACTTCAGCTGGGCTACTCACTCTGCACCGTCTGCCGCTGTGCTGTGTTCGCCCGCACGGCACACACACAGGGTCGCAATCAACAACGAAGAGCTGTTAAATTCCCTCTGCCGTCAAGACCAGCCCCTCCAATCAGAATGCAGCGCACAAAACTGTGACTGATGGGTCATTAGTGACATAATGGTTTAGTGCCTACATTCTGACAGGAGGGGAGGTGCAATGGGGTTTGGTAGTTGGTGTGCACAAAAGCTTCTCTGCAGGAGTGCTTGTGACATCACACATTCCCTTTCATAGGCGGCCCCCCTACTTTTGTGTGTGGCCCCCGTACTTTTGTCTTTGGCCCTCTTTGTGCACCCCCTAAATTTGATTCCTGTCGACCCCACTAATTGTCAGATGGCAAATATGCGTTTTTCATCAGCCCTTATCATTTTAGCTCATGTCAATGTGCTCTTACGCAACAGTGACGTTTAATGTTCCCAATATAGATGCAGATCGACAAGCATGATCTTTGCAGGATGATGGGGCATGGATGCCAGGACTGGTATAGTGGCATTGGGCAGCCTGCTAGCTCTACAGAAATGGAGCTACATCCCAACTAAGCTTTTACGTTTTTCATAGTGATCCCGTGTCATGCCTGGCAGCACCAGGGCCATCCCGGCCTGCCTGTTCAGCTGTTAAAAGTGTGCATTCTGGGACTTGTAGTGACCTTCCCAACTCTGCTTACTTTATGTGGTGCTTGTGAAGAAGATATATATTTGTTCCCCCGCACCATGTTCTTGCCTTATTCTTTTCTTTGCGCTATTGTACCCATACTGTGTGCTTTTTCCACTATATGTGCAGAACTGCAGGTACCAGAATGCAAAGGAAAACTGCACTGGATGGACTGTTGATGAGTGGCACTGGACATCGTGAATTCAGGATTTGCAACTCAAGTTGCAGAGTGCGATTTAAATGTCAGTGCGGTCAGCAGGCTGAATGATTTAGTTGGTTGGATATTTTGAGGCGCTGTAATTGGCCATCCCTGCAGAGTAGCACGAGATATGAGCTAAGGGCCTGGCTGTGGCCCTTGCCAGTGTGAGTGGCGCATCCTGTAGTGTGTGGTCCTCTGCATTGGGGCCTTGGTGGCTTTCATTTTGCAGTATAAATGCAGAGCTGGCAGACAGAGGATGCCAGGAGAGGACCACTTGAGAGCACTGCAGTCTGGCCAGGGAGGCTTTCATTAGCAGTAAGGGCACCTGTTTGTTTGGCTTTTTTTTTAAATAACATTTTTATTTTGAACACCAATAACACAGAGGCATAATGGAGCCTACACGCAGTACAATGTATACAAAACCCACGCGCTCCACTGAGTCAAGTGGTAGAACAATACCCCTACCCTATCTGATTCGCGATAGGTCAAACAACTGCACAGTAAAAAAAAAAAGAAGAGAAAAAAAAACACATCATGTACCATGAAAACATATGGATCAGATAATCGCACCGCAGGACACTGCAGCAAGAATAGCACTCAATGTAAACAAGGACGATGTCTCCATCCTGTAAACAAACAGGCAGCGTGCGGGTTTGCAATATGTATACAAAATGTGCAGTTTCGGTAACAAAAGTACATCTATTTTTACTTGTCAACAATTTGCATGTTTTTATTATTTGACCAAGCTTTCCTTCCATATATGAACCAATCAGCAGGCGTGGACCCGAGCATCATAGTCAACAAACCCACCGTCAGCCCTTTCCAGCAAGATGAGGAATTTCGCATATGAAAAGGACTGCAAAGATGGACTTGCCCCCAGACCCATTTGCCATCATTGATGGCAGGTGGGCGGCCCTTATTTTACAACAGGGCTGCAAGTTGCAGCTCCGAGGAAAACTACAGAATAATAACCAATAATAGCTGAAACCAAGAGACCCTGGAAATAATGTTCAAAGTGGCCCCATGTGACACATGTTCCCCAGGCCCAACCCTTTTCCTATAAGAAAATGTGGAAATAAAAGAGGTACCCACACAAAAGAGGCCCAGAGTACAGAGGCCTGCTTTGAAATCCCCACTGTTCCCTATAGGCCAGTCCACCCCTGCGGCTGCAACCGCCCCATGCACACCCTTAAGCCCGCCCCGGGGTCTTGCGGGCGCAGATAACAGAAAGACGCCAAAGGGGAGAGGTTCGAATGAAAGGATAACCCACCGCCTGGCGCTGTCCAGTCAGCACTGAAGGACAATGAGACATCCAAGGAGCTGGCACTCAAGGAGCAGGCCACTGAATGAGCTGGCCATTCAAGGAGCTGGCACTCAAGGAGCTGGCCACTAGAGGAGCTGGCCACCCAAGGAGCTGGCACTCAAGGAGCTGTCACTCAAGGAGATGGCCACTAGAGGAGCTGGCCACCCAAGGAGCTGGCCACCCAAGGAGCTGGCACTCAAGGAGATGGCCACTAGAGGACCTGGCCACCCAAGGAGCTGGCACTCAAGGATCTGGCCACTGAATGAGCTGGTCATTCAAGGAGCTGGCACTCAAGGAGATGGCCACTAGAGGAGCTGGCCACTAGAGGAGCTGGCCACCCAATGAGCTGGCCACCCAAGGAGCTGTCACTCAAGGAGATGGCCACTAGAGGAGCTGGCCACCCAAGGAGCTGGCCACCCAAGGAGCTGGCACTCAAGGAGATGGCCACTAGAGGAGCTGGCCACCCAAGGAGCTGGCACTCAAGGATCTGGCCACTGAATGAGCTGGTCATTCAAGGAGCTGGCACTCAATGAGATGGCCACTAGAGGAGCTGGCCACCCAAGGAGCTGGCACCCAAGGAGCTGGCCACTGAATGAGCTGGCCATTCAAGGAGCTGGCACTCAAGAAGCTGGCCACCCAAGGAGCTGGCACCCAAGGAGCTGCCATTCAAGGAGCTGGCACTCAAGCAGATGGCCACCCAAGGAGCTGGCACTCAAGGAGCTGGCCACCCAAGGAACTGGCCACCTATGGAACTGGCACTCAAGTAGCTGGCCACCCAAGGAGCTGGCACCCAAGGAGCTGGCACTCAAGGAGCTGGCACTCAATGAGATGGCCACTAGAGGAGCTGGCCACTCAAGGAGCTGGCCACCCAAGGAACTGGCCACCCAAGGAGCTGAGCACTCAAGGAGCTGGCCACTCAAGGAGCTGGCCACCAAAGGAACTGGCCACCCATGGAGCTGGCACTCAAGTAGCTGGCCACCCAAGGAGCTGGCACCCAAGGAGCTGGCACTCAAGGAGCTGGCACTCAATGAGCTGGCCACCCAAGGAACTGGCCACCCAAGGAGCTGAGCACTCAAGGAGCTGGCCACCCAAGGAGCTGGCACCCAAGGAGCTGGCACTCAAGGAGCTGGCACTCAAGGAGATAGCCACTAGAGGAGCTGGCCACCCAAGGAGCTGGCACTCAAGGAGCTGCCACTCAAGGGGCTGAGCACTCAAGGAGCTGCCACTCAAGGAGCTGGCACCCAAGGAGCTGGCCACCCAAGGAGCTGGCACCCAAGGAGCTGGCACTCAAGGAGCTGGCACTCAATGAGCTGGCCACTAGAGGAGCTGGCCACTCAAGGAGCTGGCCACCCAAGGAACTGGCCACCCAAGGAGCTGAGCACTCAAGGAGCTGGCTACCCAAGGAGCTGGCCACCCAAGGAGCTGGCACTCAAGGAGCTGGCACTCAAGGAGATAGCCACTAGAGGAGCTGGCCACCCAAGGAGCTGGCACTCAAGGAGCTGCCACTCAAGGGGCTGAGCACTCAAGGAGCTGCCACTCAAGGAACTGGCCACCCAAGGAGCCGAGCACTCAAGGAACTGGCCACCCAAGGAGCTGGCCACCCAAGGAGCTGGCACCCAAGAAGCTGGCACTCAAGGAGCTGGCACTCAAGGAGATAGCCACTAGAGGAGCTGGCCACCCAAGGAGCTGGCACTCAAGGAGCTGCCACTCAAGGGGCTGAGCACTCAAGGAGCTGGCACTCAAGGAGCTGGCACTCAAGGGGCTGAGCACTCAAGGAGCTGGCACTCAAGGAGCTGGCACCCAAGGAGCTGGCACTCAAAGAGATGGCCACTAGAGGAGCTGGCCACTAGAGGAGATGGACACTAGAGGAGCTGGCACTCAAGGATCTGGCCACTGAAGGAGCTGGCCATTCAAGGAGCCAGCCACCCAAGGAGCTGGCCACCCAAGGATCTGGCCACCCAAGGATCTGGCCACTCAAGGAGCTGGCCATTCAAGGAGCCGGCCACCCAAGGAGCTGGCCACCCAAGGAGCTGGCACTCAAGGAGCTGGCACTCAAGGATCTGGCCACTGAAGGAGCTGGCCATTCAAGGAGCTGGCACTCAGAGCTGTGGGATAACGAGAGACCCCACGACCCGCGAGCTGTCCAGTCCGAACAGTAGTGCCCTTTGGCTCTCCAGATGTTTTGAACTACATCTCCCACCACCCTTGGCCAGCATAGTCAACCGTGAGGGATCGCGGGCGTTGTAGTCGAAAACACCCGCAAAGCAGCAGGCTGCAGACCCCTAAAAGAGAACCTTGGATTTTTTTAATTTACATATTTCTGTACCTTTGCCGACTGTTGGCAGACATATTTTTTTGTTGAATAGTCACAGTACATGTGTATTTGTTTTTACTGTTGGGAGAACTTGATGCAAATTGTTCGTGGAAGTTTGTGTTTTAGTAAGACTTTTGTTTAGGACGCGTTGCGTGCTGCCCAGAACTCCTGGGACGTGCGGCGGGACCCATTGGGAGCTCTGCTACACGAGTGTGTACTAGTGACCGTCCTTGGTACACATGGTTCCTGTTACACACTGTTTTGCGTGGAGCTCCTGGCGCACCTGGCCGTCACTGGTGGGGGGGCTCTTCGTACGCGTGATGCACATCCCCGGGAGCTGGGGGAGGGGGGGGGGGGCGCAGCCGCAAGTCTCTGGATGTTCTGTTCATCTTGGTACTGGTTGCTAAGGGCAACGCGTGTCACTCGAATCTGTCTTTTCATCTTAGTTCTCCGGTGTTGTTAGCGAGTGGGCATGGCAGGCAGCTGAAAGCGCGCGCGCGAGGTTTCCATAGCGCCCCTCTCCTAAAAGATGCTGCCCGTTGCCCGGGTGCAGCAGCTGTCTGGGCAACGTTCTGTGAAGGGAGAGCGGGGCACTTGGCAATGCCTGGGACAGGTCCCAAATTCACGGTATGACCTGCTGCACACCTGCGTGAATGACAATACATCAATGAAATAGATACCCTTTAAATATGTCAAGCAGCATGAAATGTAATGTGTCATTTGTATAGCGCCTTTCACCATTGTTATGGTCTCCACGCACTGTAGGGTGAACGCCCTTGGAGGCACTGAAGTCCAAGTATGGAACCTTTGTCTGAGAGGTATAGAATGCGTGTGTGCATTTAGACCTTACGAAGGTAGGGGTGGCCAAGTCCATGCTAATCACCCATGTTGTGCAGGCATGTGGGTGAGGGCAGAGAGGTAGTCTGGAGAGTATACGAGAGATATGTGTGCAACTAGACCGAATTTTGCTGTAGGGGATAGATGCATTCTAATGGCTGTGGTGCTGTGCAAAGTATGTGCAGCAGGAGAGATATTATGGGCCCGATTCATGGAATAATCTGCACGGAAAAAACAGCACTTGCACGTGAAAACGCATGCAAGTCCCCGTTCGTCGCTTTATGGAACACAATGCGCGGGGCTTACGATTAATCAGCGCCGGTCTACCACGACACTGTGACCCGACAAACTCCTTGCGTGAGACTCCAAGAGAAGGGCTGGCCGGGCTTGCGCAGACGCCTAAAAAGGGGGCGGCACATGTGCAATGGGGAAGAACAAGCGAAAATGTGGGCGTAATGAGGGACGTTCCATCATCAAACAATCACACCAGCCATATGCGCGCAAAACAAACATATTCATGGAATTGAACAGGGAACGCCGGTGGGCGAAACAGCACGTGCAAATCCAGAAACACCTATGCAATGCAATAGCAGGCATAAACGTCAATGCACACACTAACAAATGCATAAAAAGCATGCACGATCAACAGACGCACGGATACAGTCACGATGAATGCACCATATGTTGCAGCAATCATCCAGGGAAACTGTAGGAGGAGGAGGATGGCAAGGGCCCGATTCTTCCCCCCAAGGGCCAGCCTTTTTGGGATGCCTGACGACCAGGTCTATGGCAGGTTTAGCTTACCCCACATATCATCCTGGACCTGGTCACGGAGTGGGAAGATGACCTCACATCACCCACCATGTGCTCCCAAGCACTGAGACGCTTGCTAAAGGTGATCACTATTCTGCATTTTTTGGCCACTGGCTCATTCCAGCGGACCACCGCCGTAGTAGGTGGCATCTCCCAGGCCACGCATTCACGTTGCTTACAGCAGGTGTTGGCAATCATAACTGCACATCCTTCTGTCTGCCAGCATATCTATATGCCCGGATGTATACTAATTGACCTTTTCACAATTGATTGCGGGAGAATTGATCTTCTGCACAATTGATCGCGAAATTAATGTCAGGACTTATATGTGGTGGGGAAACCTTCTGCAAACCCCCACTCAATCCAAAACCCCTGCAACCTCCTACCCAATTGTGCAGAAGGTCAATTAGGACCACTATTATTAGGTCAATGAGGACAAAAGGTCAATTGAAAAAGGTCAATTTGAGTAATACCATATGCCCAGAACATCTGCCGAAAAGGAAGCAGTGGTCCAGGAGTTTTATGGGGTGGCGCACTTCCCAAAATTGCTAGGTGGCATTGATTGCACCCATGTGGCTCTATGTCTACCCCGAGCAACAGAGCAGATCTACCACAACCGGAAACATTGGCACTCCATCAATGTTCAGGTTGTGTGTGATGCCAAGGGCATCATTACGGAAGTGTATGCCAACTATCCTGGCAGCACACATTATAGTTACATCTTCAAGATGTCCTTGCTATACCAGGCCCTGGAAGATGGGAAGCATGGCAACACATGGCTCATTAGTCAGTATGAATGGCCATGCACATGCATGCATGTTGCAAACAGACCAATAGACACTGTCAACAAAAGACAATGACAACCATTCTCATCTCTACAGGGGACAGTGCCTACCATTTGAGCACATACATGATGACGCCCATACGCAACCCCAACACACCTGCCGAGGTAAGGTACAACACTGCCCATTTGCAACTCGGGGTATAGTGGAGCGCACATTCAGAGTGCTCAAGTCACGTTTCCGCCCCCCTTGACCAATCTGGTGGTGTGTTGCTATATGTACCACCAGTAGCCTGCATGATCATTGTGGCAGCATGTGTCCTGCACAATGTCGCAACATGGTATGGCGTCCCAGTGGACATGGTGGTGGCACCCCATCCACACCCACAGGCCCACCGCTTGCGTATGGCTGGGCAAAAGGGCACGTGGAGAGGCTGCACGTACCCAGCTTGTGCAATCTTATTTCACCTAAAATACTTCCCCTGTCGAGTGCACATGATCCCGCCAAATGCCACGTACCATTCAATGATGACAATGGGCCAATCAACTATGCTCACAAAGCCACCCTGAGAAAGTGCCCTTGGAAGTGCACATTTGTGTGCATCCTTTAGAACTAAAAAGACATTTCTTTTTGTGTTTCCAAAAGAAACATATTGAAGAGGGAGGACACCACTACCACCATGCCAACCATTGAATGAAATCACCTCTTTGGCACCAAAAACATACCATATCACTAACTAACATAACTGTCAAATGTGTAAGGAGCGATAAATACAGAAACATCATATCTGGGCTGCAAGCCATACATGGCCCATAAATTAACATGGACACAAATTACACCAAGCACAATGCTATATAGCTGCACACATGTCCTAGAATGTGCATGATGCGCACACACATGTCCCTATTGTGGGTTGAAGAAAAGCAGTCCAGTATAGATCAACAGGTTACTCAATTAGGCAACATGACCACAATAAACTCCATCCCAAATTTCTTTTTTACATGAGGTAATTTACAATTGTGACAAAGAGGGGGACACACCAGAATTGCCACATCCAGGCATGCAGCAACTAAAGTAGCTATTCCATAACGATCAAGACAAAGGCACATCTTACCTGTGCCCTTCAGTCGACAGTCACATTTCATCCCATGAAATAGCCATAATTCCCTGACGGAAGGATCTGCAGACAATGAACGAAATGAAACACATCCATGCATCCAAAAACTCAAGACCCACGGGCCCCCCTCAGTGACATACAACACATGCAAACAACAACTCACAAGACAATCATCAACACGTGCGCCTCCACACATGCAGCAACACCTGCACACTGCATGCAAATCAAACACACACAACACACAAACTGACAAACAATAACAACCCCCCCACTGCCTATCCCCCTCAATGACATGCAGCAAATGGGCATGTCACATATCCGCATTCACAAGATGATAGCACATACACAATGCATGCATCAGTCAACATGCTGCATGAAAATGAGAAGACATCACATATGCAGATAATTGAGCCCACAAAAAAGCAGGGACACCCCTGGAAGACTATCAATGACATGACAAGGCATGCCATCACCTCTGTAGTATTGGGACAGTGCACTGTACACAGTCATGGGGGTACATTTATTTATTGGTCACTTGTTAGTCACTTATACAATTAGCAAAACTGTTTCAAATCACCCACAGGGCAATAGGGTGGGGACAGGGGAAGGTAGACAAGGAATTACAACAGAGATAAATAACTGAATTAATAGTACAAATATATCATGAGAATAACAGGGAGGGGAGTTGAACCTACTATGCCTTGTAAGTGTTCAGAATGTGCAAGTGCAGAGGGGAGGGGGATAAGGGAAAAGGTGCTGAGGTGTTCACGGAGCAGTGCTCGGGTGAAGTGCTAAAAAACGAAAAAAAACCTAAGTGCAACCTCCCTGTGGGAGGCTGAGCAAGTGCAGTATATAGACAGTGGCTTTGATGAGAGATGTGGGGGGCAGTGCCCCAAGGATACATAAGGGCCCTGCACACCAGTCACGCTACTGTATGATTAACAGGGAAGAGAGGAGGAGAAGGAAGAGGATAAGAGAAAGGTCTTGAGGCTTTTTCGGAACTTAAAGAGGTCCTGCTCAAGACACAGAGAGAGAGGGAGGCGATTACACAGAAGGGAGCCCGCAGAGGAAAGGAATCGTCCACCAGCTCTCTGTTTACCAAACCGCTTCACATGCAGGGAGTTGGTACCAGAGGAACACAAGAGTCTAGAAGCGGAGTATTTTGTCAGGAAGCGTTGAAGATAGAGTGGTCCCCGGCCCCAGATAGCCTTGTAGGTGATACAGAGGGATTTGAATTTAATTTGTGCTGAGACCGGGAGCCAGTGAAGGCTTTGTAGGGCAGGAGAGATGCTGTCTCTGGGCTTGAGGATAAGGATCCATCTCGCTACCCTATTATGGGTAAGCTGGAGGTGTCGCAGGGAGGACGAAGGAAGATCAAGGAGGAGGCTGTTGCAGTAGTCTAGCCTGGAGAAAACCAGAGCATGGGTAGAATTGAGTCTCGGGGGGAAGGTGAGGAAGGGTAAAATCCCTTTCAGAAAGAAGAGCTGAAAGTGGGACTTCTTGACAATGTCCTGAATATGAGGAATGAAGGAAAGAGAGGAGTCGAAGATGACTCCAAGATTCCTGGTTTCAGGGGAGGGGGAAGGCGGGAGCCCATGGAGGAAAGACAGAGTGAAGGGAAGAAGTAGGGTGCACGGGATCCAGTAGGAGAATCTCTACTTTGCTGGGATTAAGGCAGAGGTCATTAGCAGTCCACCAGGCCTGGATGGCGGAGAGGCAGTCAGGGATGAAGGAAGGTGCAAGGGCATCAGTAAGAATTCTGAAGAAGAGATGTGTGTCGTCAGCGTAGCACTGGAAGGTGGGTGAGAAAGATACAATGAGGCATGCCAGCAAGGAAAGGTATATGTTACAGAGCCAGGGCGAATGAATGGAGCCTGGGGGATGCCACAGGTGGAGGAGGAAGTAGGGAAGGAGAAAGGGCCCAGAATGGTTTTGGAGAAACAGGCGGTTAGGAACAAGGTAAGCCAGTCTAGTGCCCGCTCCAAGATACCAAGGGTATCATGGAACCATTTTATGAGGATGTAATGGTTCACTGTGTCAAATGCAGAAGAGAGATCAAGGAGGATGAAGACAGCAGGGGATTTGGAATTGCGGGATGTGAGCAGTTCTTCACAGGTGTTCAGGAGAGCAGTTTCTGTGCCGCTGGAAGCTCCGAATCCAGACTGGTGGTCATGTAGACTGCCAACAAGTTCGGTATGGCCGGAGGTTTTTTTAAGGAGGGGGCGCACAAGGGAGTGCTTGAGGGAGGATGTAAAAGAACCAGTAGCAAAGGAGTGGTTGCAGAGATCAGCAAGAGCAGGGGTGAGAGAGGAGTTGTTGTCCTTGATGGTTCTGGAGGAGCATGTGGCAACCTGTTTGGAAGAGACCTTCATGGAGTTGAAAACTCTTGTGACTTCTTCAGGGGAGACAGGAGTGAAGGAAGAGAAAGAGGAAGGATGAGGGTGAGTGGTGGGGGGCAAAGGGAGGAGGGCTGTGTTGGAAGAGTGCGTGACAAGGCTGTTCAGTATGTCCTGAGTTTTGAAAGAGAAGTGAGAAGCAAATGCATTACAAAGGGCCTGGGAAGGAGTAGGGGCAGAAGATACTGCAGACATTTTGGCAAGTTCCCTGCAGATTTTGTAGACTTCAGCCATGATGCAAAGCACAAGAATGCAAGTACACAAATACTCACCTCTTGCACTCCAGGCAGAATCATGCTTGATGCCTGAATTCACAGAAGCCGAAGTCAGACTGGAAGGCTGGCCACCGAGACAATTGCCATGGAAGACATAAGCAGACAACACAAAGCAATGTGATACAGCAAGCAAGGATAAATGCATGCTAAACGTAGGATGCAAACTAAAAGTGCAAGGTCAATGCAGACTTCATTGTGGCAGCATACAAATGGTCAAATTCTACATTCAATTGAATGCAGCAGTACCATGCACCCAGCTGCAAAGACAATGGTGCAGCATGCATGAGACATTCATGTAAAAACAACAACACCACTAAACGTAATGTGCTAGTACACAGAATAGCATCCCAAAAATGTGCCTTAATGTTCCCATGGTTGTGGCTTGTAACTGCGGCTGAACACTGTAATTGGGTAACCCTAAGCAACAGAGGCCAAAAGTGCTGTCAAACCGTTCCCCACAAACATTCCAAGGGATGTGAAGTGTCACTCAGTACACATGGTCAAAGTGCAAAACCTGCACACTTATAATATCCAGATTGGACTATTGTAACGCCTTGTACCTGGGAGCTAATAAGTACATTACTGACAAATTGCAAAGACTTCAAAACGAGATCACATTTCCTCATTTAGAAGAGATGTCCACTGGCTTAAGATTAACAACAAGATCCTCCTTAAAACACTTTCACTCACATCCAAATGTCTGAACAATATAGCGCCACATTATCTTGTAGAAAGAATAAACAAGAGACTTACCTCCCGCCCCATGAGATTGTTACGCTCACCTGGTATCCACAGGGACGCTACCCAGCTGGGTTACTCGCTGGTATGCTTCTCAGCTTTGCCCTGATGTGGTCTGCGGGGAAGGTTCTGCCTTGTGGTAGAATTAGGGGTGCTCTCCGTCCTGCCTTCTTTGCAGGGGCGCGTTGTCTTTCATGGGTGAGTGCGGTCCAGTTACTTCACTGACGCCGGCCCGTTTGATATTGTTCAGGTAGGTCTTATTGCTGTTCTTTAGTTTTGTTGCTATCCTGCATGCCTTTCTTTGTTTAAAATGTCTCTTTTTTCTCCCTTAGGTATGCGGAGCTTCAGCGCCGCGAACTGGCTTGGTTGAGCCCCGCTGGTAAATGATGGCACATTAAGAGCACTATGATGCGGTAAGTAAGCGCTATGTGCAGCGCTGCGAAGTCTTGCCTTTGCTAACCTGTGTTTTCCTTCCTTGTAGGTCACAGTGTTTTTTAGCACGAGTGGAATGTCCGGAGTGGTGCCAGCCGAGAGGCGACCAGCCAGGTAAGCCTTTTGAGCAGTTCGTAATTTGTAAATGTCTCTACAGCTTTCTTTAATGTTGCCTCTATCTTCCTCTTTCAGGTTGTTCTGTCCGGGAGGCGTGCAGATTCGAGGAAGCTGTTCTCAGTAGCTGCGAGTGTTTAAAGATGAAGACTGCAGGTAAGATTCTACTGCTAATGATGTTCCTTTTGTCTCCTTGCAGGCTCTGCTTCTCCGAGGTTCGACGGAATCGCTGGACACGGTGAGCGTCACGTTGCAAGCTGCAAAGTAACAGGAAACATGTTCTGCAGTGAGGGTCTGGTTTATATAGCCCAGGTAAAGTAGTACCAGGGAAAGTAGTTCCAGGCCTGCCACACCCAAAACACTAGGCCGCATAGCTTGGTTCTTAGGAACCAAGCTATTTGGATGCCTCCATGTTGGCTGACAATACAATAAAGTAGTTCCCAAGCACATTGTTGTTCATGGTGTATGAGCCTGGCACCATAGGCGCCAGGACTGGCCCCATGAGGGCTTTTGAAGAGGATGCCAGGCTCTAGAGGCCCGAGTCCTGACTCCACCTGGCCAATGGGTTTGCCAGAGGGGGTTTTGGGCGAGGGTCGTGACAGCACTCCCCCCTAATGCCCCTCCCATGTTGTTCCTTCTGTCTGCCCAGGTTTGGTTGGGAAGTTCCGATAGACGTGGGGCGTGGATATTCTCACTGGGCTCCCAGGATCTATCTTGTGGTCCAAATCCTTTCCAATCGACAAGATAATATAGCTTGGTCCTAGAGTATTTAGAGTCCAAGATATCTTTGACTTTGAATTCTGGTTCTCCATCAACAAGTATGGGCTTAGGTGGTGTCCCAATGCGTGTGCCGGGTTGCATTGGTTTCAGGAGGGACACATGGAATACCGGGTGGATGTGTAGATTAGGTGGTAAATCCAGTTTCACGGCTGCTGGGTTGATAATTGCCTTAATGGTATAGGGTCCTAAGAATCTGGGATGAAAGGTCCGGGTTCCCTTGATGGGTACGAATTTAGCAGCTAACCAAACTTTGTCCCCTACTGAATAATCAGGGGCCTTTTTCTGGTGTTGGTCGCAAATCTTTTTTGTTTTTCTTTGGCATAAATAAGGTGTTCCTTTGCCCTTTTGAAAGCCTGAGTAATGGTTGTGTGTAGAGTCTTTACCGCTGGCATTTCCAAGCTGGCTGGAAGGTCTAGTTCAGTGGTACGTGGATGTCTGCCATGAAGGGTATAGAAGGGCGTTAGTCCCGTGCTTGAATGCAAAGAATTGTTATATGCATATTCGGCTATCCATAGTAGGTCTTTCCGATTCCGTTGTTTGTGGTGCAGCATGCACCGTAAATATTGTTCGAGTGTCTGATTGGTTCTCTCGGTTTTACCGTCCATTTGGGGATGGTGACTGGTAGATCTGCGCCATTGCACAGCATTTTTTCCAGAAGTTTGAAACAAACTGGCTGCCTCGATCAGAGACCAGAACCAAAGGGAAGCCGTGTAGCTTAACCACGCCCACCAGGAAAACTTTTGCTAAAGTGGCTGCGTCTGGGAGGCCTTTGAGAGGAATAAAGTGGGCCATCTTCGAGAATAAATCCACAACTACAAGGATGGTGTTGAACCCTTGGCTTGGAGGTAGATCAGTGATGAAGTCAAGGAAAAGAGTGTGCCATGGAACTGGAGGAATGTCCAATGGTTGTAGGTGTCATGATGCCTACCCCCGGAGCACCAGGCCAGGCCCAGCACCCCCGGGAGCAGGCATCATGCCCCCGGGTAAAAGCCCAGCGGCCCCTTATAGGGGCTCTTTGGACTCTGTCCAAACACTTACCGGTCTTCTGTTGGTGGATCATTCCTCATTTCGGGTTGGCGTTGCTTCGTTGGCAGGTACCGCACCCCGGCCCCTATGGGGAAAGGACAAAAGACATTACTGGAGGAATATAAAGACATTAAGAGGGATCGCCCCCATCGCTAACTCACCTGAGTTTACCATCGGCAAGTCAATCCCTCAACGCATCGCCTTCATTCTGCACCTGAAATAAAGGACAGATCACAGGTTAGGAAGGCAACAGAAAAGGAGGCTCAAAACTTGAAGTTTTGTAATCTTCATACTTACGGCGTTCCGCTCGGAAAAGTCAAGTGAATTTTGCCAGCGCCATTCTGAAAACCAGTGAAGTAACTGGACAAACACGCACCCCTGCACCAGAAGTAGGATGGAGAGTTCATCCTTTCAAGCCATAAGGTGAGCTTCAACCGGTGATTTCGGAGGAAGTTAGAGAAGAACGAAGGGGGAAAGGGGGGAGCAAGCACACTATTCTGCAGACTGTTAATCCCCTTTCTCATCTGCAGAAGGATATTCCTACGGGCCAGACAAGCAAGATTTGAGGGTCCTGTTCAGTCGGTGTTCCGAGTTCTGCGCATCACGCTCGAAGAGGCCACAGCAACCCAGACCAGACCAGCGCCTCCATGGGAGTCAGGTGAGCGTTACAGAAAGCGAAGCCTTCCTACAAATTCCCACCCAGGCGCTATGGAAACTTCTGAGACTGATCAGTTGGCCCAACTACTGGGGGAATCACGGGCCGAAGTACACGCCGCTCGTCAAGAGACTAATGCTCTCAGGAGGGAAGTGATTGTATCAAAGGAAAGAACTGATGACCTGGCTAGACAGTTTTTGCAAGGTCAAGCTGGACACACTCCTCTACCCGGTTCCGGGGGGAACCCCGCTCCTGTGGTTCCCAGTAACCCTGTGCAGATTAATCTACCTGGAAACATGCCGCTGGCCCCACCCGAACGCTTTGCTGGGGACCCCAAACGATTCGCCGTATTCATGAATCAGTGTCGTTTGCACTTCCTATGCAGACCTGGGCCTTCCCTAATGACCAGACCAAGGTAGCCTTTGTATTGTCATATCTCAGCGGCTGTGCTGCCGATTGGTCAGTTCCACTGGTTACTCAAGATGACCCGATTCTCCGTGATTTTCAAGGATTTCAAGCAAGCATGGAAAGGTTATTTGCTCGACACTCTCAGGGGCAGGCTCTGGATGACGAACTCCTATCCCTGCAACAGGGAAATCAGGACCTCCTATCCTACATTGCAACCTTTAATAGACTAATTGTGGAAACTGGGTGGCCAGAGGATAAAAGAATCACATTATTTTATCGAGGTCTACGCGGAGAACTTAAAGATGTCCTGGCCCAAGTTGTAAATCCGCCCCAAGAATGCACAGAATATATAGACTTAGTGGTCCAATTGGATCACAGACTTCAAAACAGAAAAGCAGATCTGTCCAAGTTTGAGACCCGGGTGTTGGTCAAGACCCACGCTAACCCCAAGGATGTCTCTGAGCCTATGCAAATCGGAGGGGTTAAAGGACCTTTAACTCAAAAAGAACGTGAAAGAAGACGGCAGATGCAATTATGTCTTTATTGTGGGTCCTCTGGACACTTTCTACGAGATTGCCCGGCAAAACCGCCCAAGAAGGTGGTAGGAGCCGCTGATAAAAACCATGAAGACTCTGTTTCGGGAAAAGACCACGCCCGACAAGCATAGGGGTCCGCTTGCCGAGCTTGAAAACTAACTCTCAGACCTTGCATTTCATTGTGCCAATGGTACTCGTAGATCCGGAACAGCCTAAGCGGTTGCATGCAATAAAGGCATACATTGATAGTGGGGCTATTGGAAATTATGTGGATTGTGAATTGGTCTCTAGGATTAACCTCCCTCTGCGTCCTAAAACCAGCAAAGATGTCATCACCACAGTCGATGGAACCGAAATTGCCTCTGGACCGGTAACACATTCCACTGCTGAGGTGACACTCATAGGTCCGGACGGCCATCGGGAGGCAGTTGTGTTTGATGTAATCAAGGCTCCACAGTTTCAGGTTATTCTCGGAATCCCTTGGTTAGAGACACATAATCCTCGAATTGATTGGCGAGCGAAGAGAATAACCTTCCCGGATTGTGCACAAACCTGCTACCCAGAAAATCTGAAGATTAGTCTAGCGTCTGTAACCTCTGTCTCCATGCAACTACCTCCGGAATACCAAGACTTTCAGGACGTCTTCCAAAAGGAACAGGCCAACACGTTACCTCCCCACAGATCGTACGATTGCCAAATCGATCTGGTGCCCGGTGCACAACCCCCTTGTAGCAGGATTTATGCCCTTACTGAACCTGAGAATCTGCATTTGTGACAATATTTAGATCAATACCTAGCCAATGGTTTCATTCGCCCGTCAAAGTCTCCGGCATCCTCGGCTTTGTTCTCCGTGCCCAAAAAAGAAGGCGACCTTAGAACTTGTATCGACTACCGCACATTGAACCAGATAACTGTTAAAAACCATTACCCTCTGCCTCTGATCCCTGAACTCCTTGACCAGGTGAAGGACGCTTGCGTATACACCAAGTTAGATCTCCGGGGGGCTTATCATCTGGTGCGAGTAAAAGAAGGCGACGAATGGAAAACGGCCTTCCGTACAAAATATGGATTATTCGAATACCAGGTGATGCCTCTCGGGTTGTGCAACGCGCCTGCTGCCTTCCAATTCTTCATGAACGATGTCCTTCGGGAACTCATCGATGTTTGTGTTGTCGTATATATCGATGACATTCTTGTGTACTCCTCTTCGGAATCTGATCACAGAAAGCATGTCAGGGCCGTCCTAGAGAAATTGCGCCAGCACAAACTATTTGCAAAGCTGGAAAAGTGCGTTTTCCATACCACCGAGGTTGAGTTTCTTGGATTCATCCTGACACCTAAAGGGGTCCGAATGGACTCACGAAAAGTGGATGCCATCCTCAAATGGCCATCACCTAGTTCGGTGAAAGGTGTCCAAAGCATGCTTGGTTTTGCCAATTTTTATCGCAGATTTATCCCGGAATTTTCACGTGTGGTACAACCCATCACTGCACTCTTGCGGAAAAATAAACGCTTTGAATGGACCGAGGAAGCCGAACAGGCCTTTCAGGAATTGAAAACTAAATTCACGTCCGCACCTATTTTGAAGCACCCGCGTCCCGATCTCCCATATATAGTCGAAACCGACGCGCCCAGCTTAGCCATGGGAGCTGTCCTGTCTCAGAGAGACCCTGAAACCAACCAACTGCACCCCGTAGCATTTTGGTCCAGAAAGTTCTCGCCGCCTGAGGTAAATTATGCAATCACCGACAAGGAATTATTAGCCATTAAGTCCGCCTTTAAGGCTTGGCGGCATTATCTTCTTGGCGCCAGGCATACCATCACCGTGATCACTGATCACCGAAACTTACAATATTTAAAAACTGCCAAGGCTCAATCGTCACGTCAGCTCCGATGGGCTTTGTTCTTTGCTGAGTTCGATTTTGTAATCACTTACCGCCCCGGCTGTAAGAATGGCAAAACGGACGCGCTATCTCGAATAGGAATGGGAGAAATAGACACAAACTCAGAACCTGTGCCGATAATTCCCGAACAAAGAATTTTGGGGATAACCTCTTTACTAACCCTTGAAGACATTCAAGCACGGGTAAAACAACTCCTGGACTCTACAGCCTTGCAGGATTGGATCCAAAGGGGGTCTTACTTTTCGGTCAACGATGGCCTAACTTACTTCCAAGGACGCTTATTTCTGCCAGAAAAGGAATTGCAAGAACTGGTTATTTCCCGTCATCATGATACCCTGATGGAAGGGCATCCTGGCATTGCCAAAACTGAGGAAAAAATTAAACGACAATTCTGGTGGCCTTCCTGGCGAAAGGATATTAAATCTTTCGTGATGTCCTGTGGAGTTTGCACCCAAAACAAAGGACAAAAGACAAAACCCACCGGTCTTCTTCAGCCTTTAGACATTCCACCAGCACCGTGGCACACCTTGTCACTAGATTTTATCACGGACCTGCCCCCTTGTAATGGATACAATACTATTCTGGTTGTGGTGGATTTATTTTCCAAGGTGGCCCATTTTATTCCGTTGAAAGGATTACCTTCAGCTTCTGTCCTAGCCAAGGAATTCCTCGAAAATATCATCCGTTTGCATGGATTCCCGTCCATACTAGTCTCCGACCGGGGAAGCCAGTTTATTTCTCATTTTCGGAGGAAGTGTTGTCAACTGGCACAAATCGACGTAAGACTCTCAACCAGCCACCACCCACAGACCGATGGTCAGACGGAGAGAACGAACCAGACCCTTGAACAATACTTACGATGTATGTTGCACCAATCGGAGGGTAATTGGAAGGATATTTTATGGGTGGCCGAATATGCATACAATAACTCGGTACACTCTGGAACTGGACAAAGCCCTTTTTATACCCTATATGGACATCACCCTCGTACTTCAGACCTGGACTCACCTCTGAGCCTTGAAATGCCCGCAGTGGACCATTTGTATTCCAAGATAACTCAAGCTTTCAAGGATGCAACTGCACATTTGCAACAAGCGAAAGGGAAATACAAAAAGAATGCAGATCTGCATCAGAGTGAGGCGCCTCCATACCAAATAGGGGATCAAGTATGGTTGGCTACCAAACACTTATTGCTCAAGGGACCTCGAACTTTTAATCCAAGGTATTTGGGCCCTTACTCGATCAAAGCTATAATTAACCCAGTGGCAGTCAAGCTCGATCTACCAGCTAACATGCAGATTCACCCCGTTTTTCATGTGTCACTTTTGAAACCAGTGCAACCAGGAACCAGATTAATAAAGCCACCAGAACCAATCCAGATAGATGGGGAGCCTGAATTTGAGGTGAAGAACATTTTGGATTCTAAGATCTCAAAATCAAAACTTTTCTATCTAATTGATTGGAAAGGGTACAGGCCTCAGGAAAGGTCTTGGGAACCCAGCGACCACGTACATGCACCTCGGCTGTTAAAAAGGTTCCATCGGAATTTCCCAAACAAACCGAAACCTCCAGAGGCAACAACCTTGGGAGGGGCCTTGGGGGGGAGTGCTGTCATGATGCCTACCCCCGGAGCACCAGGCCAGGCCCAGCACCCCCGGGAGCAGGCATCATGCCCCCGGGTAAAAGCCCAGCAGCCCCTTATAGGGGCTCTTTGGACTCTGTCCTGGTGCCTTTGGCGCCAGGCTCATGTTGGACATCAGTCCTGGCGCCATAGGCGCCAGGCTCATAAAGGAAGGTGTTTAGTGCACTTACCTGATGCAGACCATGCTGCAAGATTCAGGCCTCCCTGAGACCTGAAAGGGACTATTTTTTCATTGGGATTATTTCGCCACTCGGGCGTGGCCATGGAAGGATACTTACCTGGAACTACTTTGGGGGCTATTTAAGCCACGCCCAGACAGTAGCTCACGCTTCGCGTTGTTCTGCATCCAAGCAGCTGAACGCTCACCGTGTCTGCTCCTGCATCTGGTCTCCAGCCACGCCAGCCTCGATCCTGGAAAACCTGTAAGGAAAGAAGAGAAGAGAAAGGTGAAAACCAAGAATTTTATCAAACTTCTTACCTGCATCCGGAACCTTCACGCCAGCGTTCCTGAGAAAAGACTTTCATTTAAAAGCACTGCGTTGCTCGCTGCAGCGCCGCGCTTCACTCACCTGTCCTCGGGAGTTCTTCTGGTTCCACTGCGACTCTCTGCACCGGTCGCCACATCTCTG
Source organism: Ambystoma mexicanum (assembly GCF_040938575.1). Classification (NCBI taxonomy): domain Eukaryota; kingdom Metazoa; phylum Chordata; class Amphibia; order Caudata; family Ambystomatidae; genus Ambystoma; species Ambystoma mexicanum. The sequence continues at coordinate 729,449,057 of NC_090925.1, forward strand.
CACCTAGGGGAGAGAAGAAGAGACAAAAGGTGAGCAGAAGGAACATATGAGGAAAGTCTAATTTTCCGCCACAACACTTACCGGTCTTCTGTTGGTGGATCATTCCTCATTTCGGGTCGGCGCCGCTTCGTTGGCAGGTACCGCACTCCGGCCCCTATGGGGAAAGGACAAAAGACATTACTGGAGGAATATAAAGACATTAAGAGGGATCGCCCCCATCGCTAACTCACCTGAGTTTACCATCGGCAAGTCAATCCCTCAATGCATCGCCTTCATTCTGCACCTGAAATAAAGGACATATCACAGGTTAGGAAGGCAACAGAAAAGGAGGCTCAACACTTGAACTTTTGTAATCTTCATACTTACGGCGTTCCGCTCGGAAAAGTCAAGTGGATTTTGCCAGCGCCATTCTGAAAACCAGTGAAGTAACTGGACAAACACGCGCCCCTGTACCAGAAGCAGGATGGAGAGTTCATCCTTTCAAACCATAAGGTGAGCTTCAACCGGGGATTTCAGAGGAAGTTAGAGAAGAACGAAGGGGGGAAAGGGGGAGCAAGCACACTATTCTGCAGACTGTTAATCCCCTTTCTCATCTGCAGAAGGATATTCCTACGGGCCAGACAAGCAACATTTGAGGGTCCTGTTCAGTCGGTGTTCCGAGTTCTGCGCATCACGCTCGAAGAGGCCACAGCATCCCAGACCAGACCAGCGCCTCCATGGGAGTCAGGTGAGCGTTACAGTAGGAGACCAGATGGTTTTTGTTTCTGTGATTTATTTTGTGCGCAGACACCGCAGGACTGAATATACTGAATGATGTCCTTATGCCAGGTAGGCCACCAAAAGTTCTCTTTCACCTTAGCTAGGGTTTTGGCGATCCGAGGATGCCCTTCGATCAGTGAATCGTGATAGTTTGAAATAATATGCTGTTGTAATTCCTTCTTGGGTACATATAGGCGATCCCTAAAAAAGGGTAGGTGGTCCTTGATGGTATATTGTTCTCCTTGATTTTGCCATGCGAGGTAGGCATCAGGATTCATTTTCCGTTGGATTTCTTTTCGTAGTTCTGCTTGTGTTAAGGCTGTCGTGATACCCAAGAGTTTTTCTTCAGGTATAATAGGTACTGCTTCTGGAGTTGTATATACTATTTCATCTGTGCCCATGCGAGATAAGGCATCCGCCTTTCCGTTTCTGACTCCTGGTCGAAATGTGATTACATAATCATATTCAGCGAAGAAAAGGGCCCACTGTAATTGGCGTGAGGACTGGGCCTAGGCTGTTTTGAGATATTGCAGGTTTCGGTGGTCTGTGATGACTGTAATGGTGTGTCTGGCCCCCAGAAGGTAGTGCCTCCAGGCTTTAAAGGCGGATTTGATAGCCAGGAGTTCCTTGTCCGTGATGGCATAATAAATCTCTGGAGGTGAGAACATTTTCGACCAGAAGGCAACAGGATGTAGCAGGCCGGTTTCTGGGTCTCTCTGTGAAAGGACAGCCCCCATTGCAAGACTGGACGCATCAGTTTCAATGACATAAGGGAGGTCTGGACGAGGATGTCGCAGGATTGGAGCAGAGGTAAACCTTCGTTTAAGTTCCTGAAAGGCTTCTTCTGCTTTTTCGTAATAGTACTGTGATTGGGTGCACAACCTGAGAGAAGTCTGGGATGAACCGGCGGTAGAAGTTCGCAAAGCCCAGCATGCTTTGTACCCCTTTCAGAGACGTCGGTGAAGGCCATTTCAGAATGACATCTACCTTGTGCATGTCCATTCTGATGCCTCCTGGAGTAAAGATAAAACCAAGAAATTCTACTTCGGTGATGTGAAAAAAGCATTTTTCAAGCTTTGCAAACAAGCAATGTTGACAGAGCTTGGTGAGGACTGAACGAACGTGCCTGACATGATCTTGTTCCAAGGCTGAGTATACTAAAATGTCATCTATGTACACTAAGGCGCACACATCAATTAACTCCCTTAAAACGTCATTCATGAAATATTGGAATGGAGCAGGAGCGTTGCATAACCCGAAGGGCATGACTTGATATTCAAACAAGCCGTACTTAGTACGGAAGGCGGTTCTCCATTCATCTCCTTTCTGACTCGGACCAGGTGGTACGCTCCTCGAAGGTCCAATTTGGTATAAACCTGGGCATCTTTAACTTGGTCTAGCATCTCAGGGATAAGTGGCAAGGGGTCGCGGTTCTTCACGGTGATCTGGTTCAATGCGCGGTAGTCAATACAGGTTCTCAAGTCTCCTTCCTTTTTCGGTACGAAGAACAAAGGACTGGCTGCGTGGGAATTCGAAGGACAGATAAATCCGTTTGCAAGGTACTGGTCTAAATAGGATTTCAAATGAAGGTTTTCTGGTTCTGTGAGAGCGTAGATCCTGCCGCAAGGGATTTGCGCACCAGGAACAAGGTCGATCTGACAGTCATAGGGCCTGTGCGGCGGCAATGTATTGGCTTGGTCCTTTTGGAAAACATCCTGGAAATCATGGTATTCACTTGGCAAGGTATTAGTTGCTCCCAGGGTTGATACTGTCGCTCCGGGAGTCATGGGGATACAGACGTCGGGTTTCTCCTCTTGGTAATAGCAGCCAGGGGAGCAGTCACCGGGGAAGGTTCATTTTCATGCTCGCCAGTCTATCAAAGGGTTGTGAGCAGCCAACCATGGCATCCCTAGTATTAGCCTGAACTGAGGTGCCTTGATGAGATCGAATGAAATAGACTCCCGATGTCCGTCCTGACACAGCAAGGTTACCCTGGCTGTGCACTGGGTTACTGGTCCGGAAGCGATTTCTGTCCCATCCATGGTGGTTACCTTGTCCATAGTTGGCTTAGAACACAAAGGAAGCCCCATCTCTGCTGCCAGTTCTTGATCAATATTATTTCCAACTGCTCCGCTATCGATGTATGCTTCAACGGCATGCATTCTTGATGACTGTTGGTGGTTAATTAAGATCACTGGTATTGCAAAGTGCGAGGTCAGCAACTCTTTCTTCTCACTCGACAAACTGACCTCTACGTTTGTCGAGCTTGGTAGTTTCCTGATTCCTTAGCTTCATCCTTCTCTGTGGCCCCGACTGTTCTTCTTGGGGGTTTTACTGGACAGTCCTTCAGGAAATGTCCTGATTTCCCACAATACAAACAAAGCTGTTGTTGGCTTCTTTTGTCCCGCTTTTGTTTTGTTAATGGAGGCCGTATCCCTCCAATAAGCATGGGTTCTACAGCATTTTCAGGTACACAGGGTGTGTTTTCCCTTGGTCGAACATACACGGTCCGAGGGTCCGTCTTAGACCGGTCTGCCTTTCCGTCCTGCAACCGATGGTCTAGCTGCACGACCAGATTTATGAATTCTGCACAGTCTCTGGGTGGATCAACCACCTGGGCTAAGACGTCCTTTTATTTGCCTCGTAAGCCTCGATGGAATAATGTGGTTCTTTTGTTTTCTGGCCACCTAGCTTCGGCAACCAGTCTGTTTAAGGTAGCAATGTACGTTAACAAGTCCTGATTCCCCTGTCGGAGGGACAAGAGTTCATTGTCTACTGCTTGTTCCTGGGTATGGCGAGCAAAACGTTTTTCCATTTCTCTCTGCACTACCACTCAGGTATGATAAAACAAAAGCTACAGAGCTTGGTCGTTTGGAAAATGCTCCAGGCCTACAAAGAAAATGAAGACGGCACTGATTGATGAATGCCACATACTTCCGTGGGTCGCCTGAGAACCTTTCTGGTGGTGCCAGGGGCACTGTCCCAGGTAACGTGATCAATACCGGAGTTGGTGGTATGGCAGGGTTTTGCATTGTTGGATTGCTTCCAGGTAGAGGCGTCTGTCCTGCCTGTGATTGCAAGTATTGCCTGCTAATCTCTTCAGTGCGTTCTTTGGTCACTATTAGGTCTCTCCGGAGGGCATTAGTCTCTTGTTGGGCAGAATGAACCTCATCACGAAGCTCTCCTAGTAATTGGGCCAATTGGTCCATTTCTGATGTCTCCATGGCGCCCAGGTGGATTTGTTATGGTAGGCTTTGTGTTCTGTTACGCTCACCTGGTATACACAGGGACGCCACCCAGCGGGGTTACTCGCTGGTATGCTTCTCAGCTTTGTCCTGATGTGGTCTGCGGGGAAGGTTCTGCCTTGTGGTAGAATTAGGCGTGCTCTCCGTCCTGCCTTCTTTGCAGGGGAGCGTTGTCTTTCATGGGCGAGTGCGGTCCAGTTACTTCACTGACGCCGGCCTGTTTGATATTGTTCAGGTAGGTCTTATTGCTGTTCTTTAGTTTTGTTGCTATCCTTCATGCCTTTCTTTGTTTAAAATGTCTCTTTTTTCTCCCTTAGGTATGCAGAGCTTCAGCGCGGCGAACTGGCTTGGTTGAGCCCCGCATTAAGAGTGCTATGATGCGGTAAGTAAGCGCTATGCGCAGCGCTGCGAAGTCTTGCCTTTGCTAACCTGTGTTTTCCTTCCTTGTAGGTCGCGGTGTTCTTCAGCACGAGTGGAATGTCCGGAGTGGTGCCAGCCAAGAGGCGGCCAGCCAGGTAAGCCTTTTGAGCAGTTCGTAATTTGTAAATGTCTCTACAGCTTTCTTTAATGTTGCCTCTATCTTCCTCTTTCTGGTCGTTCTGTCCGGGAGGCGTGCAGATTCGAGGAAGATGTTCTCAGTAGCTGCAAGTGTTTAAAAATGAAGACTGCAGGTGAGATGCTGCTGCTAATGATGTTCCTTTTGTCTCCTTGCAGGTTCTGCTTCTCCGAGGTTCGAGGGAATAGCTGGACACGGTGAGCGTCACGTTGCAAGCTGCAAAAAAACACGAAGCATGTTCTGCAGTCAGGGTGTGGTTTATATAGCCCAGGTAAAGTAGTACCAGGGAAAGTAGTTCCAGGCCTGCCACAACCAAAGCACTCGACCGCATAGCTTGGTTCTTACGAACCAAGCTATGTGGATGCCTCCATGTTGGCTGACAATACAATTAAGTAGTTCCCAAGCACATTGTTCTTCATGGTGAATGAGCCTGGCACCATAGGTGCCAGGACTGGCCCCATGAGGGCTTTTGAAGAGGATGCCAGGCTCTAGAGGCCCGAGTCCTGACTCCACCTGGCCAATGGGTTTGCCAGAGGGGGTTTTGGGCGAGGGTCGTGACAGAGATCTGCCAATGCCCACACCCTAGAGATCCCCAGATTTAAACATACCACAGCTGGCGGCTCTAGCTTCCCGGTCATAGCTGCGCAATCCTGGAATGCACTCCCCCTAGATCTCAGAACGGATCAACCCTATTTCGGATTTAGATGAAAAGTCCTCACCTGGATACAAACAAACGACTCCTAATCTGCCTCGTCCTGTGCTTGTACCATGACTGCACCTGCTACTGAATGCCGGCCAGGCCCTACCGTTCTCAATGTATCTGTTACCACTGCATCACTTGACTCTAATCATGTTATACCTATATGCGTTCACTAGTCTCTGTGCAATTTAATGCAGCAGTAATTCTGCATATTTCCTGTATTTATATACCCTACTTACTTTGTAACTAAGCTTCAAGCCTACTTGTCATTTTTGCGCCCAGCTACCTGAGGGTTTGGTGCGCTTGTTCAAATAAATAAACAAACAAACAAACAACGATTTGCCTCAGGAGTCATTTCCATTGGGGCTGCGGGGATGTGCACAGTCTAGACATATGCACACTCACTCAGGGCACGCCATAAGGCGTGTTGGTTGTCATCTTGTATGTTCTATGTAGCATGGAAGCACCTCCGTACATGTGTGAAAAGAGATTCTATACCCTGCAGAGCATGAAGTGTAACTCGTATTTCAGACAAAAGCACATGTCTAGCAGAGCAGATTCACTGACATCAAGGATGCAACTAACAAGAGTGCACGTTGTGGTATCATGTTGCATATGTAGTGGGGGTATGCTAGTGGGGGATGAGTACCCTCACACGGCCATGTTCAACTGATGTACAACACATGGTTTGTATCCACTCTTGTGTATACTGGACAGGAGTCAGTACACCACGACATGGTTCACCCGAGGTACTCATTCAAATACAGCCAGATGTGCACCACAATTATACATCTTGGTGATGTTTCACTTCACGTACTCAGGATGCACAATCCTGGTCACTCACCGGACGTGTCCTTGTGATTTTCCAGACTTCCCACGCCTTGCACCTGCTCCAGTAGAATTAATTGGCTCATAGTCTCTTCATGCTCGGTCAGCTTGTCCTCCTCTGGTGACCCCCCTCAGTTGCCAGAGCAGAGGCTAGGTTGGCACCCAGCTTGGACTTGGTGCAACGGATGAGGTCATTCCAGCGCTTCACTACCTGTGCAGCAGTGCACTTGTCAAACCCTAAGGCATTGATCTCATCCCTGAAATACTGCCAATGCACCATACAATGAGCATGTGTTCGTGTGCTTCCCGGTTGGTGGCACATGTCACAGTGGTGAATGGCCGCGTAGTCCATGAGGATCTTGAGTTCTTCATTATGGAAGTTCTTCTTCCTCAACGTGCCAGTGTCCTGTGCCGTGTCATGGGGTTGAGCATGTTCCTGCTGTGCAGGCTTTGCCTTCTTGCCATAAGGTTTTGTTGCCACCCCTGTGTGGCTGGGACCACTCTGGGATCCAGATGCCGGCATTACCCTCTGGGGCTGGTGCAGCTGCTTCCGTAACATATCCCTTACCCTTTTGGGCTAGGGCAGCTGCTTACGCAGCACGTCCTTACCCTTTTTGGCTGGGGCAGCTGCTTCCGCAGAACGTCCCTGAACTCTTGGGGCTTGGGCAGCTGCTTCCGCGCCACGTCCCTGGACCCTTTGGGCTTGGGCAGCTGCTTCCGCAGCACATCCCTGAACCCTTGGGGCTTGGGCAGCTGCATCCGCAGCACGTCCCTGAACCCTTGGAGCTTGGGCTGCTGCTTCTTCAGCACGTCCCTGAAAATATGGTATGCGTAACACACAGGCACGGGCACCCCCGCCAAAAAAACAGACGCTTATGCGATACCAGGATAGGTTCCGAAAAAAAGAAAAAAGCAGTATGCGATACGCAGTGGCACCCAGCAACACTAAAAATGTGTAGGCGTATCCCAGAAAGCTACCAGAAAGGTAGGAGTAGTGGTACACGATACACGGGACACCCACAATTGAAGAAAATGCTTACGGCACTCCCAAAAGTAGATGCACGCATGCGCGGAGGCAAATCCGCACCAAAATAAGAAATGTGTATGGTCCCTGAAGTGAACGGATTTCTTGGCACCCCAAAATACACAGTACTCCAATCCTCCATCTCCTCCCCTACACACGCACATCCGGAGTTGCTCTACACGTACTAATGTATCACCGACTATGGGTGCTGAATGCGTGCGCGCAGCGCGTGTCACGTAAGTTAGGCACTGAGGGCCTTTCCTCGGATTTCACATGTCCATGCTAATTCTTTTACGCGCAAAGTCCCTTCACTCTGTTCACGACTGCCATCATTGCGAGACACGGAAGACCCATGCTCCTGCCTCTGTGCCATTTTACCTGTCTCCACCTGCCCTGTGCTTCCTCCAACTTCGCCATCTGCTGCTGCCTGTACAGTGTGTGTGCCTGCTGCCCACCTGCACTGTGTTTGGAGTGCCTGCTGTCCAGCCATTACCTGCGTTCATGTTTCCAGCTTGTCACCACCTCAGCTGCTTCGTTGGACTCCCACTGCGCCATTCCACTACCACTACTCCACAACCCAGCTCCAGGACCACCTTGCCCACCCACACCTGCCTCAGGGGTTGCCATGTCTGCACCACCATCATCAGACCACAGAGGCAATCCCACGGCAGCGAGGCAGAGGGCTGTCAACTTCAGCGCCAGGGAAGTTGACATCCTGGGGGCTAAGGTCCTGGAGCATTATGATGCCCTCTCCAACCCTGGGATGCAATGCGGCAAGGAAGGACTTCAGCAGATCTGGGACGGGATCACGGATGCCATCAAGGTGGAGGGGGTGGCAGTCTGCTCCTTCAAAACCGTGCACAAGTGCTGGGAGAATTTTAAATACAGGACTCACAGCAAGGCCGTGTGAATCATCCAGGCCGGTGCTACCGCAGAGGGACACCATGCGTGCAGGTGCCAGATGTCGGGGAACAACATGCAGGTCCTGGAGAGGATTTACCCGGCACTGCACACCAATGTTTGCGAATTACACAAACGTCTGGAGTCGACTGGTGAGCAGCCATGTGGTGCACTGCCCTACGTTGCATGTGTGTTGTGTATGTACCAGCATGTTGGCAGTTACCCCCTTAGGCTTGCAGAAAGTATGCTTCTGAGACAGATGTCTGCATGGATGCCCCAGTCATTGCTCTCCGTTTGTGCATTGAGACATCTGTGGATTTTAACTGTGCGCTTACTTGCATTGTGTGTTGTAGTGCTGTCTTGCAGACCGTGCAATTGCAATGTTACTTGTCTCTGCAATATTCCAGGATGTCAAGTGTGCCATTTGAGGTAGTGTTGCCCACGTCATGTGCATGCATGATGCTCATGTGTATGTGCACAAAATGGAAATGTGTAACTGTGCATCACTCACGTCTGGATGCAACACATGCAGTTGGATGTCTGGCTTAGTTACGTTGAGGCATTGCAGTTCACGGGACTCTGATGTGATTGGTCATGGCACTGCTTGGGACCTCTGAGTTGATGTGTGTGAATGGCATGTGTATGTGCTTATTGTTAAGGCATGCTCACACGTACATGTGCAATTGATACATGTGTATATGGCATACGCAATAGATTGGTTGTGACAGTGGCATGTAGTTTGATGTGATTGTGTGGAGTGATGGCCAGGCAGGTGTCTGCATGGATGTGGATTGCCTGTCCATGTGTGTGGGTGTGGAGGTCTATGGCTGTTGCCTTGGCAAGTCATGTTCCTGTGAATGTTGGTGATGCTACGCTGGCTTTGGTGTAGTACACTGATGTTGCTGTTCTGTATTTCCTTTTCCACAGTTGCATCTGATGAAGAGGGTGGCTGCAGTGCTGTGAGCAGGAATGCAGGAATGCCTCCACCAGGCAGAGACGCCAGCCATAGCCCCACACCCGTGACAGCTCATCTTCGGGTAGCGATGTGGCTGGGGCAGCGCCAGTGACATCGGGCATGGCTGCTGGGGGTAAGCCCAAGAAGGTGAAGGTGCAAGTGGACTACTCAGCAGCGGTGGGGACAGGTGATGCCACACAGGGGGCACCCATGGTGGAAGACGCCCCTGAGTCATCCAGTTTGATGGACGGGGAGGTGGAGGAGGTGGCAGTTGAAGCCCAGCCCATGGGGCCAGGTGGGAGTGTTAATGTGGGTGTGCGTACTGCAGTCCTGTCCGTGGGGCATGAGGCTGTGCAAGCCACCGTGGAGGTGCCTGTGCAAAATCCTGCCCGTCGGCCATCAAATTCAGCAGTGTGCACCTGCTGGGATGACTCCACCCAGACCCATCCCCCGTTGTCGGCTGGTGTGTCGACCCTGAATGACACCACATTCTCATGCAATGTTTACATCCGGGATTGTGTGCTACCCCTGCTGGCCGGATTGACGAGGCAGACAGGTGTCATTCGTGATGATCTGCAGGCTACTCGCAGTCTGCTTTCACATCATTACAGTGAGCTAGACCTCCTCGTGTTCTGGCTTGCAACATGCCTGTTCTGTGTTGTACTCCATGGGATGTTCCCTGCTGCAACCACCTCCTCCTCTTGCTCCTCTGTGCGCCAGTCGCCCTCCAGGATGCCTTATGGCCCAGATACCAGCAGGGCACCCTGTGCTCCAGTCCCACCAACAATGCCCCATCTGGTGGAGATCACATCCCTGCCCACGTTGGGAGTCCAAGGCACAGCAGCTGGGGTGGCAACCGTGCCCATCCAGGTACCGACAGGGGCGCAGGCAATGGAAGGACAGCAGGCAGCCATGAGCAGTGCGGGTGCCGTACATCCCCGGGTATCGTCATTAGCTCGGAGGGCATACCAATGTAGCAGGCACCGGGCACTGGAGCTACAGCAGGTGGCAAGGAGGAGGATGCAATTATTTGCAGGGCAGATCACCCAAAGGAGGCAGGTGGCAAGAGTGAGGCAAAGGGCATTTATGAGGCACAGAATGTTTCTGTGTTTTAGAGAGATATGAACGCAGATCGTGGCAGAGGGGCACCGGGCACAGGAAGCAGGGGTAGTGATGACCAGGGCTGGGATTGTGCTGCGTATTGCAAGGAGGCGGGCTGCCAGCCTGGAGGCCACTTGCAGGGAGGCGCAAGTGATAGAGACATGGGTGCTGGACGAACTGCACGCCCTCCAGGTAACAACAGAGGATCGCCTGAGGGGTGGCGGGGAGACGTGGCATGGGACCCAGCACTGGGGGAAAGGCTGATTGAGATCTGGAAGGAGGACTAGCCCGCTGCCTTTGTAAATAGTTATTTAGATGTAGGTTTCCTTTTTTCTTTATTATTTTCCCCGGACTTGCCAGACTTTCCTTCCCAGTTTTTCATGTATATAGTTAGTTAGGCGTTTTGTTTTTGTATCTTTTCTTTTTTTCCCCTGGATGTCTTTCACCTTAATTCCCCGTTTTAATTGTAAATATTTATATGCAATATATATTTGATTTTGTTACATTCCACGCTTCATGCAGTTCATTTGTGTGTCCGCAACTTTGATAGTTTCCTTTTCCGCAAGTGCTTCTCTCAATTGCAAATCATGTGTCTTGTGGTGTGCATGCATGTGTGTTGTTGTTGCTGTGATATTTGCGGCTGGAAGGTTGCACATGTGCCTGACGTTTGGGGGTGGGTCCATCAGATGGCTGGGTAGGCACTGTATTTTTCATTTGATTTTAGCTGTGCTGCATCATTGTCTGTTTGCCATCAGTGTGGTTGGGATGGAGGGAGATGGGCTCACTTTGGAGGTGTTCCATGGTCCTGTTAATGGCACTTTTGTTTGTGATTGCTGTGTTAAACCCATGTCATGCAGACATGGCCACCAGCATGTGCAGTCGCACACTGCCTTCTCTCATGTGTTTCTCCACCTCGGAGACTGGAATGCAGTAGTGAGCCATGTTTGCTCTTTCTCAGTGGCAGCACGAATATTCAGTGTCTGTGACTCATGCACTCTCTGACTGCCCTCTCATCACCCATGCATCGCCCTGTCATGTTATTGTTCCCTGTCGGGTAATTTGCCACCCCTTCCACCCAGGTCACTGATGCTCAGTCAGTGAATCGCCTGCCCATTGTTTGTGTATATTTCACATTCATTAGTAGGTTTACTTCTGTTGTGGGCACACATTCAGTTAGGGTGCTTTGATGCCTTGGCAATGTGCCTTGGCCAACATGCGCATGCCACTTGCCATTGCATTCACTTGTCACATGTGTATAGGGTGGGCTGGTTAAGGTCTTGAGGGGTGTGACAGCAGATGCTCCAGTCCTGGATGGATTTCTGGGGCTTCATGTTCATTGCTTTTGCGATGAACATATTGGTGTTCCCCTTCATGGTGCTTGCAGACCTCAGAGGTTCAGGTAAACTGCAGACATACATTGCACTTGTATTGTGGGAGACTGTTAGTTGGCTGCCTGGGGGGGTGCACAGTCTGGAGGGAGCTGCCTGGGGGTGGGGGTGGGGTCACAGGTGAGGGGGGCTGGTGGGTGGTGTCCAGTCTGGAGGGGGCTTCCTGGGGGGTTTCACAGGTGAAGGGGGCTGAGGGGTGGTGTCCAGTCTGGAGGGGGCTGCCTCGGGGTGTGTCCAATCTGGTGTGGGCTACCTGGGGGTGGTGTCCAGTCTGGAGGGGGTGGCCTGGGGTGGTATCACAGGTGAGGGAGGTTCAGGGGTGGTGTCCAGTCTGGAGGTCTGCCTTGGGGGGTGTCACGGGTGAGAGGGCTAGGGGGTAGTGTCCAGTCTGGAGGGGGCTACCTGAGTGGGGTGGCCAGGCTGGAGTGGGCTGCCTGGGGGTGGTGCCCAGTCTGTAGGGGGCTGCCTGGGGAGGAGGGGTGTCACGGGTGAGGGGGCTGGTGGTTGGTGTCCAGTCTGGGGGGGGCTGTCTGGGGGTGTGTGCATCCAGGCTGGAGTGGCCTGCCTGGGGATGAGGTGTCCAGTCTGGAGTGGGCTGCCGGGGGGGTAGTGTCCAGTCTGCAATGGGCTGCCTGGGGGGTCCAGTCTGGATTGGGCTGCCTGCGGGGGGTCCAGTCTGGAGTGGGCTGCCTGCGGGGTGTTACAGGTGAGGGGGCTGGGGGATGGTGTCCAGTCTGGAGTGGGTTGCCCTGGGGGGGGGGGACTGTCCAGTCTGGAGTGGGCTCCCTGATGGGGTGTCCAGTCCAGAGTGGGCTACCTTGGGGATTAAGGGGGGGCCAGTCCGGAGTGGTCTGCCTGGGAATGGGGGGTTGACCAGTCTGGAGTGGGCTCCCTGGTGGGGTGTCCAGTCCAGAGTGGGCTGCCTGGGAATGGGGGGTTGACCAGTCTGGAGTGGGTTCCCTGGTGGGGTGTCCAGTCCAGAGTGGGCTGCCTGGTGGGAGTGTCCAGTCTGGAGTGGGCTCCCTGTGGGGTGTCCTGTCTGGAGAGGGCTACCTGGGGGGGGGGGGGCTGTCCAGTCTGGAGTGGACTGCCTGGGGAGGGGTGTCTAGTCTGGAGTGGTCTGCCTGGGGGGGGTGACCAGTCTGGAGTTGGCTGCCTGATGGGGGTATCCAGTCTGGAGTGGGCTGCCTGTGGTGGGTGTCACAGGTGAGGGGGGGCTGGGGGTGGTGTCCAGTCCGGAGGGGGCTACCTGGGGGGTATCCAGTCCAGAATGGGCTGCCTGGTGGGAGTGTCCAGTCTGGAGTGGGCTCCCGGGGTGTGTCCTGTGTGGAGTGGGCTACCGGGGGGGGCTGTCCAGTCTGGAGTGGGCTCCCTGGTGGGGTGTCCAGTCCAGAGTGGGCTGCCTAGGGTTAAAGGGGAGGCCAGTCCGGAGTGGGCTGCCTGGGAATGGGGGGTTGACCAGTCTGAAGTGGGCTCCCTGGTGGGGTGTCCAGTCCAGAGTGGGCTGCCTGGGAATGGGGGGTTGACCAGTCTGGAGTGGGCTCCCTGGTGGGGTCCCCAGTCCAGAGTGGGCTGCCTGGTGGGAGTGTCCAGTCTGGAGTGGGCTCCCTGGGGGGTGTCCTGTCTGGAGCGGGCTGCCTGGGGAGGGGTGTCTAGTCTGGAGTGGTCTGCCTGGGGGAGTGACCAGTCTGGAGTTGGCTGCCTGGTGGGGGTATCCAGTCTGGAGTGGGCTGCCTGTGGTGGGTGTCACAGGTGAGGGAGTCTGGGGGTGGTGTCCAGTCCGGAGGGGGCTACCTGGGGGGTGTCCAGTCCAGAATGGGCTGCCTGGTGGGAGTGTCCAGTCTGGAGTGGGCTGCCTGGGGGGTGTTCTGTCTGGAGTGGGCTACCTGGGGGGGGGCTGTCCAGCCTGGAGTGGGCTGCCTGGGGAGGGGTGTCTAGTCTGGAGTGGTCTGCCTGGGGGGGTGACCAGTCTGGAGTTGGCTGCCTGGTGGGGTATCCAGTCTGGAGTGGGCTGCCTGTGGTGGGTGTCACAGGTGAGGGGGGCTGGGGGTGGTGTCCAGTCCGGAGGGGGCTACATGGGGGGTGTCCAGTCCAGGGTGGGCTGCCGGGGGGTGTCCAGTCTGGAGTGGGCTGCCTGGCGAGGGTGTCCAGTCTGGACTGGGCTGCCTCGGCGGTGTCACAGGTGAGAGCGGCTGGGATTGGTGTCCAGTCTGGAGGGGATTCCTGGGGGGTGTCACAGGTGAGGGGGGTCAGGAGGAGGTGTCCAGTCTGGAGTGGGCTGTCTTGGGGGGGGTCCAGTCTAGAGTGGGCTGCCTGGGGTGTTGTACAGTCTGGAGGGGGCTGCCTGGCCTTGCGAGGGAAGGCATGCATTTTCGCTAGGGTACGGCCTGAACTTGCGAGGTGAGGCACGTGATTTTGCTGGGGTGCAGCCTGGGCTTGCGAGGTGAGGCGTGTGATTGTGCTGGGGTGCAACCTGGCCTTGCGAGGGAGGGTATGCGTTTTTGCTGGTGTGCTGCCTGGGCTTGCGAGGTGAGGTGCGCAATTACGCTGGGGTGCAACCTGACCTTGCAAGGGAGGGCATGCGTTTTGCTGGGGTGCGGTCTGGGCTTGCAAGGTCAAGTGCACCTTTACGCTGGGGTGCGGCCTGGGCTTGCGAGGTGAGGCGTGCAATTTTGTTGTGGTGCAGCCTTGGCTTGCAAGGTGAGAAATGTGATTATGCTGGGGTGCAGCCTGGGCTTGCGAAGTGAGGTGCGCGATTACGCTGGGGTGCATCCTGTTCTTGCGAGGGAGGGCACACGTTGTCGCTGGGGTGTGGCCTGGGCTATTGAGGTGAGGCGCATCATTTCGCTGGAGTGCAGCCTTCTCACAGGGGTACTGGAGGGTGGGCCAGGGGGGTCGGGGAGGCTTGTGCCGTGTTTGTCATTCTGCTTGCTTTTTGATGTGCTTGGGGGCATGTTGTGGGCGTCCCTCGCGCAGCTTGTTTTTACTTGTGCACCCATTCCTCAAGTTCACTCATGAGTACAGCAAATATAGAGCAACTTATTTTAGACCTACAACTCCTAAGGAGAGTTCTAGAATAGAAACAACGGTCTACCAAAAAACCCCAGACCGCAACTCACTCTTGGAATTCAATAGCTTCCACCAGAGATCCCTTAAAGAAAATGTGCCATTTGGACAGTTCCTCCGGTTCAAGAGGAACTGCTCCACCCGGATTGAGTATGACATTCAAGCTGAGAAGCTGACAATGAAACTTCGAGAAAGAAACTATCCAGAAAGGATCATCAAGCATGCTAGAAAGAGGGCACGGAACATTCTGAGGCAAATCACCCTCGCCCAACATCCTAAAAAACCAAGAGATGAGAATCAGATCACGGCAGTATTTAGTCATTCGCCTGTGATAACCGCATTAAAAAAGAAGAAAGGAGATTGTGGCATGGCATATCATATGTAGGGGACCATACTTTGAGCACCCCATTATTCGCCATCAAGAGAAAGAGAAACATCAGAGACTCCCTAGAACACACTTACAGGGAAACAGAAAAGGAAAATGAAAATCAGAATACACTCTGGAATCTACCAAAAGTCAAGGGGCACGCACCATGTGGTACGTGTACAGCATGCCCCTTCACTACACATACAACAGCCATCGTAATCGGCTGGAACACACTGTGGGAACAGAGAGCATTCATAAACTGCAACACCACAAATGTGGTGTATATGATTAAATGCCCTTTTGAAAATATCTATATTGGCATGACTACCAGAGCAGTGAAACTAAGAATAGGGGAACACAGATCTAACATCAGACTCAAGCACACCATTGCACCTTTGGTTGAACATTTTCTACAACTAAAGCATTCTGACAAATCCTAGAGAAAGTTATGGTGCCCAAAAGGGGTGGCAATACGGCGGCTATCCTTCTGAAGAGAAAACAACTCTGGATCTTCAGATTAAAGAGTCATGAAAAAGGACTGAATGAAGGGATATGCTGGCAAACCTTGGCAGTTCTATAAAGACTAGGATGCCACTGTTATGGTTAGTAATGCTAGAGACAAGACTGGGGATGACCACCATATGACCTATCATAAAGGAATGGCACTCCCCTTCTGTTTGTGGCTCCCACTGGCTAAGATCCATGAAAATGAAAACACCTTCATTGGACATAGTCCTATGGACCAGTTATAAGAACATTAATCAGGAGATATTCCTACACTCCGACTTCTGAACTCATGAAGGTAGACCATTTTAGGCTGCCAACCATGGATGTTAAATACAAAAAACAAAATAATTAACATTTCTTGTTTATTTGAATGCACTGCAAAATATAGAAGAGTCGACATGCAAAAATGTACAAACAAAAAGATTGTGGCTCTATAGTTGTAATTGAATAACATACAGGAATAGATGCCAGCAATTGAACAACACGGGTACCAATGTTACACGGGTCATTTGCATGAGTTGAACACGTAAACAACAACACGGCGAAAAGAGTAGTAACAAAAAGAGGACGTGGTCGAGCTGACCGTGTATGTAAACAGACACATCCAAGATGGCAGCGATGTATGACTGTTGACGGCGTGAGGATAGGAAGAAGTAAGCCACAGAGGTAAGAACTAGGAAGCATATGGACGCTGGCTAAGCTGGGCGGGGATGACCATATGTTAGCATAATAACATCAGGTTCAATACGAACATATGGATATTTGAGGACTCTAGATCACGTGATTATCGGGAGTTACAGAACCGATGTCTGCAGCAAAAACGAACAGCGTTGCAAACAGGAATAAGGGGATAGACCAGGAAATGGTGGAACAGTAGATACTGACACCAATTTGAAAATCCACATGTCAGCGTCCTTTGCAGAAGGGACAAGTAATTATAGATGTCTCAAATTAATGAGAGGACATATGAATTAAAAGTACACGAGTGACCGAGTACACTAGGAGACACAGTATAATTTACTGAGTTTTTCCTAATTCCTTCCAATCTAGACGCAAAAGCTGCCTCTATAAAAGGAAGTAGTAAGTGCTGGAGGAGAAACTTTGAATCATGAGCACTTAGAAAAAGGACCATTAGCTGCCTTCCTCCCTGATCAGAAACTAAGAACTCAATGGTTAAGTGACTCAGAAGAAATTCACCTACTCTGTTACTTCCCCTTGTTTCCCCTTCCCCCTTTTTATGATAACTAGACATGCGGCATGGATAAACGGATACATTGATATTGATATTGTAGACAATACCTGTAGGAGTTGACACCCACAGGAATACAGCATTGTATGAACAAGACGGCAGACAAGATTTCAACCTGGTGGGCGTTCCCACACAGTTAAGATCATCTGCTTGAGGATACCTATACCGGGTAATCCAATAGATACATAGATGGGCCCCTGATAGACATTTTTCCCTCCTTGCCCCCCAGTACTGGGTCGGGAGAAACTTGCCGTAGACGTCCCATGAGAAGTTGATGATGACCTCTCCAGTGAAGAAATTTGGGAATGAAGATTAGACAAGATTGCTGTTGTCTTTTTAGTTGTTTTTTAAATGCATTGTGCCACATTGAGTCACATTGTTGAGTCCTGAAGAAAGCAGTAAAAGCAATTAGAATTCTGCTGAAACCGGTTGACCGAACAAACTGGCAGGGTGATGTCCTGGCTGACATGATTCACCGAACAACAGGTGAATTTGGTAGACACTGCATCATTTTAAAAGGTTAGCAGTAAGGGTGTTGAGACAGTGTCTGGCACACCCCTACTGCCCCAGTAAGCATGATAAGTCACACTAGGTGGAGGCAACAGGAATAAAATTAAGGTTCACTTCCACACTGTGTGCTCCTATTTTTAGTGATTCAGGAAAGTAATGAGAGAGATTAGGGCAAGTTATCTTTATCTTTGCTATCCCACTCCTATATAGGCGACGCACCAGCGCCCCACTAGGGTCAGGTTATATCAAAAGGGATAGCAAGATTCAATTGTATAGGGACATTTATTTAGTCATAGTGAACTGATTGTGGGGAATAAAATGTTTTTGCTTAATGAATGTCATTCTGTCTGTGATGTGTGACAAGTATATGGGTAGAGACAGGATTTTGATACCCTCTAGCTTTAGTTGTATTGAACTGAGCTAAATATAGCGTCAAGAGTATGTCCTGCTGTGTAGGTGGCACCTGTCACCTGCTGGGTCAGGTTGAGGGCTTCCAGGTTATCTAAGAGTGGATATGTCATGAGATTGTTAGGGGCATCAAGTCCTATGCTGAGTTCTCCTAGTAGGGTGAGGGAGGGGTGGGAGACCAGTATGGCTGCTATTGAGTCACCTATGGCATTAGCAAAGTGTCTGTTGTAGCTGGGTGGCCTGTAGATGAGCAGGAATCTGTGGGTGAGAGAGGGGTGGATGGAGAATTTAACTAGAAGTGATTCACAGTCTGCGCTGCAAGGCTGTGCCTTGGAGAGTGAGATAACTAGGTGAGGTTTGTATAGGTTGGCGATTCGGCCTGCTCTGCTAGACCGGTTATGGGTGATGTGTGTGTATTCAGGGGGGAAAACTTAATGTGCGATGGGTCTGAGGTTGCCAGAGAACCAAGTTTCTGTGATGAACATGAGGTCTGGATTCTCAGAGGTGATGAAGTCAAATATGCTGTGTCTGTTTTTGGTGACAGGTCTGGCATTGATCAGAACACAGGTAAGGTGTAAGGTGGAGGGATGGGAGGGAATGGTTTGACTTTGGGATACTGGTGTGAGGGGCTGAGGTGGTTGGGTTGAGGTGGTGGTGGAGGGGACTCCACAGTGGAGGCTTTGTGGGGATGTGTGTGTTGTGTCGGTGGAAGGGGTATTTGTGGAAAGAGAGTTTGTGATGTGAAGGGTTTTGGGAGAGAGTTGGGTGTGGTGGCCGATGAATGGGTAAAGGGATGTCCATAAAAAAATGGAAAAAACGAATGGACAAAATAACCGCATTTCTTTAACCTAAAAACAAAAATTACTTTGTACTTTGTGCACTTTTCTTTGGTTAATAATGTGGGGGTCATCCCCTGCACCCTCTTTGGTTAATAATCCTGGGGGGACCCCCTGCATTCTCCCCACTCACCCCCTACCTTAACTAATATCCCTCCTCCACCCCACACCTATATTTTAATTAAAAAGTACCAACACTTCGAACAAATTTGCTAATTTCTTCCTCGTTTTTTTGTATTAGGTTATTTCTACGGATACCTGAAGGAGGTCTCAGTTGTGGTCCCAGAAGGGGGTAGGTGGGAGTTCTGGGAGGTGAGCAAGCCGTTCAGCGTGGTCATTGACAGAGGTAGTTATAGGGTGCAGTTGGAATGGGGGGGGGTTGGAGTGAGATTTGGGTAAGGCATTGGGTTGCTCTATTGTTTGGGAAGGTTGGTTTTGCTGGGAGAATAAGTGTTCGAGCATCTGCCAAATAGGGACTTTACTGGTTTTGGTGAGAGGGTGGGCAAAGCAATCATCTGGATAGTGGGTTTATATGCAGGTGGAGGGTGTCAGTTGCGGGAGAAGTGCAGGGATAGTATGGTGTGGGAGTCACGGGTTCTAGGTTTGGAGATATGCTTGGGTGCCTGTGGTGTGTGCCAGAGAGTTGGCGGGTCAGCCGGGGACGGGTGTTGGGAAAGGTGTTTGCAAGGGCTAATCGGGCGACACTTAGGGATGGGAATGCTGAGGCGGAGGAGGGTCTGGAAGGCAGGGGTGGGAGGGAGGGCTGAGTTGGGGGATAGAGAGGGGTGGGATGGTTAGAGATGGTGGGTGTGTTGGGTATTGATTTCCCTGAAAATCATGGGGGGATGTTGACGGCGGGTGCGTTTGGGTGACAGTGAGGAGGATTGTTTTTCTCTAGGGGGCAGGATCTGTGTGGTGGACGAGTGGGAGGTTGCAGGGTGGATTGGCCAGTTTGTTGGTGCGCCAGAGAGTCCCTCTGGTCTGTGAGTTAGTTGGCATGATAGGGGTCGGTTGGCACTTGGGAGGGAGTGGGTGGGGAGTTGTGTTTCCCTAGAGGGTGGGCCTGTGTAGAGGGTGAGTGGACGGGTTGGAGGGGGGGGTCTTTTGGTGCACCAAAGTGTCCCCCTGGTCTGTGAGTTAGTTGGCATGGTATATGCAAGTGTTCAATTAGCAAACAATACAGGGCTGTACTCAAGAATTACAGCTAGTGTAGTACAATGCTAAATTCAGAAACACAGCTACATGCAGTACAGGCTAAATTAAACATTCACAGCTAGATGCAATAAAGGCTACATTTAAAAAAATCACAGCTAGGTGCAATACAGGCTTAATTCATTAATCGCACTAGGTGCAATACAGGCTAAATTCAGGAATCACAGATAGATGTGATTTTTTTTATTTAGCCTGTATTGCATCTAGGTGCAATACAGGTAGAATGCAAGAATCAAAGTTGGATGCAGTACAATGCTAAATTAAACAATCACAGCCAAATGCAATAAAGGCTACATTTAAAAAAAATCACAGCTAGATGCAATACAGGCTACATTTTTTTTTTAAATCACAGCTAGATGCAATACATGCTTAATTCATTAATCACAGCTAGGCGCAATACAGGCTAAATTCAGGAATCACAGATAGATGCAATGCAAGCTAAATTAAAAAATCACAACTAGATGCAATACAAGTCTAACTTTAAGAGTCATTGCTGTGAAATGTATGAAAGGGGAGGCAAAAGCAAAGTATTATGATGAATATGCTCATCTGATATGTGGCGTGGAAGTATGAATTGAAAAAGTAGCTCTGACTGTGGAAGAGTGATACTTACTTTGACATGGCTGGTATGTTCTGAGGCCTAGGCGTTGGTTCTCATGGGTGAACAGGGGCAAACAGGGAAATGGGAGCTGCTCTTGGGAGCTGCACTTTGCCTCTGGGCCTTCCCAAGCTGCCCATGCAAGGCAGCCCTGAAGGGTTCCCTAAAGAGGACCCTTCCGGTCACGTAATACAAACACTACACGGGCCAATCCGTGTTTGCTGGGTGGATCGGGTCAGGCAGGAGGTGGTATTGGGAGGGAGCAGGGTTAGGGGATGAACAGAGAGGCAGATAAGGTCACAGGGCTCGAGGGCGCACTTAGCCAATGTGTGCGCCCGCCTTGTTGGTCGCTCTGAAAGTGGACCGAGGGTCCTCTAGCAGAAGGTATCACTGTTAGAGGTGTGCTGTGACCCCACTCGACTCTCAGCACGTAGGCAGAGAAACAACAGATGTGCCTCACTCTTTGGCCCATCACCGCAATCATCAATGTATCGCAGGTGTGAGAAACGTTCTTCTCTCAGACAGCCATTCAGACCATACCCAATCAATGGGCCTCATTCAGAGTAGGGCGGTAAGGGTTAACGGTCACCGGTAACGAGACCGGTGCCATTAAACCCTTACCGCCCTACTACGAGTTCCCTTTGCGGGTCCTTCCTTAACGCCTGCTTTTAGCAGGCGTCAAGGACGGGACCCGCAAAGGGACTTTAGTGATAATAACGGTACCGTAATTTACGGTACCGTTATTAGCGCCTTCCCCATTCCCATTGAGCCCTATGCGGGCTCAAATGGGAATGGGGAAGGGCCCTGGTGAATGGGGAATTACCGGTCCCTCCAACCTTGGAATGGACCTGTATTTACTCCATTCACCGGGGCGGAGTCGGAACGATTTTGGAGACAGCCATGCCACAAATAGCGGCGTGGTTACCTTCAAAGTCGGAATGAGGCCCAATGATTTGGACAATATAGAAATGACATTGATCAACAAGTCAACTGACTGCAAAGTCAGAAATCAATGACATCATCGCTGACATCATGACATACCCGCACTCATACATAAAGTACATATTCATCCATCCATGAAGTTACACGGACATGCACTAGTTTAATGCATATAGGCACGAAGTACAGGCTATGACTCACGTGGTTAGGGGATGGACACACATACATATCTCTATATCCATATCCTGTGCCAAAGCTGAAACAGCAAGAGGCAAAGTATTCATATATTTAAAAAGAGGTCAGGGCGCCCCTCTGCAAGAAAGAACATGATAACCTGTTCTGTGGGAATGTACCCACTCAGAGTCCGCAGCCACATGTTTTAGCTGACTGTACCTTTCACAACGGAGGAATATCCATTTGCATATCAGTCTTTGTCCCACCCACTTGAGCAGTGCAGCACAGAAATGCTAGGCAATCCTCCTTTGAACAAGAGTACCAACAGCAACCCCAGACATGTGTTTCGGCCTAGTCGGGTCTCATCAGTAAGGTGGAGCTGTGTCTCTATGAGCACAGTGAGCAAGGGGTCCACGTCTGGATAACCCTAGTTAACTTTGAGCTTCAAGGCGGAGAACCACAGAGGGACGGTGCACGGAGCATGCCTGCATTTATGGTGGTGAGCCGGAGAGGCTAAGGAAAAGATTTGTTATATTGTATTGATTAAAAATTGGATGTGCTGGAGGCCACCATGGGGCACGGGCAAGATGGCCGCCTGAATCTCAAGCTCCCCGCATGGCCCTGGGAAACCCACGGATAGACATGCCTTAAGTGCTTTTTAACCCCATTTACCAGCGATCGTTAAGAAGGGGAACCGCTGTGGACCACCCAGAAGCTTGTCCGGACTTCGGAGATGCCCCCGTACCCCAGATACCGATCTGTGAACGGCGACCCCCCTGCACCTGAGGGAAGGCCCCGGGCGGGAGCCGCACATCGCCTGGCTGCGTAGCGGTGTGAGGAGTCGAATTCCCCACCCGCTTTGACTCGTGCACTGAGGCCTGAGGTGCTCTCGACGGCTCAGACGGGCCCTGCAGAGATCCCCATCAGTGGCTTAAGCCACACGCCTGAAGGTCCCCGCCTCTCCAGACATCTCAGAGGAGCCCCCGCGCCGGATGCGGTGGGTCATCCGACTCCACCAGAGAGGAGGAACGGCCCGTGCGAGCAACACACAGGGCCCAATGCCGTACGGGCCTTCTGGAAGTTCCAACAGCGGCCAGCGACCGGCTCATCCATCATAGGGGATACGGGGGTACCACCGCTATACTTACCCCAGTCTGGGGCGCCTGGGGGGCCAGCGCTCCCCCCACCGCTCTCACCACCAGTGATTCGTCTGTCCCCGGGCCGACATGGCGGCGTGCCTCGGAACCATCTCAACGTCCCACGTTTCCACGCCTGACCACTGCCCCAACGGCCTACCCCCCCACAGCCCCCACGGGGCTTCGGATTAGTGGCAGAGGCACCCACCCAACCACCGGAGAAGGCTCAGGCCGTCGCGGGAGTGCGCCTGGGCCATCCCGCCACCCGGAAGACACCTAGGAGAACCCTATAGCTTGGTGCGATCGATACCCCATGAACTGGAGGGAGACCCTTGCGCAATACCAATACACGCCTGGGTCCCACGAAATGGAGACCGGCCCTGCAGCCTCACAACCCCCGGACATGAATGCCATACAGAGCAACATCCAAACGATCCTAGAAGAGATTAGGGCTATGAGGACAGACATGGGGGCCAAATTGGCGGACCTCACGGCCAAGGTTTCAACGCTGGAGGATCGGGTAGAAGGGGTCGAGTGCAACCAGGCTTCCTCGAGGCACAAATGGAAACTAGATTTCAGGAACTGCAACGCCGCGAGGAGGACCTCCGGCTTAAGGTCAACGACATGGAGAACCGGCAGAGGAGAAACAACTTCAGAATGTTTGGCCTTGAGGAGACGGAGGGAGAGACCCCGGTTGGACTTGAAAGCAAAATCCAAGACATCATCAGAATTGTCCTGGGTTCAGACTCGGGGGAGACTCTCCTGCTTGATAGAGTCCATCGGGCCAGCGGGGGTGGTAGAGGTCCACGCTCAGTTCTTGCAAGATTTCACTACTATAAGGACAAGGCTAGGGTGTTGGAGAGGGCGAGAACCTTATGGGATATGCAACATGGTAATTCCAGGGTGACGATTTACCAGGATCTCTCGGCCCTCACTCTCCAGATGCGAAAGAAATGCGGGACTATCACCAGGTGGCTACAAGAAAATGGGACACGCTATCGCCGGGACCACCCATTCCACCTAGCATTTGAATGGCAGGCCCAGCGGTACCAACTAGTCACGGAGGCGGAAACCCGAAGGGCCACCGAGGATCTCACAGGCGACATCGCAGGACCATCAGAAAATCGGAACAAGACCAACGGAGACAGCCCTCGTGCCCCTCGAGGCCCAGACCTCTCCCAGGGGAAGCTAAAGGTCAAAGGCTCATGTAAATTTAAAAAAACCAAACATCCACCCACAGACCGAGGAGACCCTATATGAGTGCACGAGCAGCAACCAAGGCTCCCTTTTCAGCACAGAAGGCCTGATCCACACCCCACGAGAGCACGCGATGATTCAGGGAGCCCGCCGGTCATAGTGTTTTCTTCCCACGACCTGTGGGGAGTTCTTTGTTTAATCGACTTCGGTCAGGGTTGAAGTGTTGCCCATTCAGAGGCTGTTGTATGGTTTCATAGGAAGTTACACGGCGACTCCACACGGACAACGGCCGGCGCCTCTCCAGGCCTCATGCCGTGACACGCCATGCCAGGGGCAAAGGGGACACGACCAGGTACCAAGGCCGGGGGGTGCCTGGCTCGGGAGACGCTACAGCCAGTTCCCCACCGCGGATCAGAAAGGGCCGGTACTTAACGAAGAGAGACATTTTGGAAAGCGCCACACCTAAGAAAATGTTTTCCCGGGGCCAGGGAAGCGACCCTGGTGGTTCGTTGCCAGTTACATCCCCACCCGGGGACCCGGCGGCGAACGCCCCACAAAATGGGTAAGGGGGGGAGAGGGGTGAGGGAGGAAGGGGGGGGTGCCCCTCGCGGGGCTCAAGGGGAAAGGGAAAACCAGCTCAAACTATGGACACTCTTTTTGCAACGTTTGCAACGGGCTCCGAGCAGCAGACACTTAGAGGCGATTTCAGTGCGCGTAACGAAAAATGACAATGATTGAAGCAGAATAAGAGATCTCTCACGAGTAACATGTTCCGTAAGCAACACCTAACGGTTCTCTTCCTACAGGAGACACATTACAGGCAAGGCAGGGAATCGAAGATCAAGAGGAAAGACATCGGGTGCAATTACTGGGCCTCACATAGAAGTTCTAAGAAGGAAGGGGTGGGAATCCTCCTGAGCAGGGCGTTCCGTCTCACAGATATAGAAACCAAGAGGGGTTTTGGTGGTCGTTTCCTGGGCATTAAGGGAACCTGTGAGGGACAGCGCATTACCCTGGCCACTCTATACGCGCCCAACTCAAAACAAATACACTTCCTCACCCAGGTCTTTCATGTCATGGATGAGTGGGCAGAGGGAGCCATGATACTGGGGGGGGGGGACTTCAACCTTATAATGGACCCGAGGCTTGATTGGTGGTCCGCGAGAGGGGGGAAACTGAGGGGCATCTCCAAGGACAATCTGGCCCTGCAGGCCCTCCTGAGAGAGCATTATTGGATGGACGTCTGGCGAAAAGCAAACCCGACCCAGGGTGGGTACACCTTTTTTTCGCCCCCTCATTGCACCTACACCAGAATTGACCTTTTGTTAATCTCGGAAGAAGGGAACGGGGTGGCACAACAGCCGAAGGTGGAAGCCATAACTTGGTCAGGCCACGAACTCCTCATAGCGAATTGGTCACTGCCCATCTCCCCAAGATCTTCCCGATGGCGTTGTAATGATACACTTCTCAGGGACCCAGTATTTCGTGATTTCATGAGACAGGAAATGCTGGCCTACTTTGAGACAAACGACACCGGTGAGACAGATATGTCCACGGTGTGGGATGCCGCAAAAGCCACTTTCACGGGACTTCTCATAGCGGAGCGTTCAAGACGTAAACGGGAGAGGGGCCTAATCGAGGGTAAACTCCGTGCAGAGCTAGGTGCTCTGCGAGCCAGACTGGGCCTCCCGGGGGTTGATCGAGGGGCTCTCCTGGAGGAGATGCAGGGTAAAAGACAGGAACTCCATACGGTCCTCATAGGGGAAGTCATCAAGAAAATGAGATACACTAAGCAGAGGTACTACGAAAGGGGAGATAAGGTGGGGACCCTACTGGCATAGAGGGCTCGGGGCTGCAGGGTTGAGAGAGGAGTCACTCGTCTCCGGGATGGAGTGGGCGGGATTCACGGGGGCCGTGAGGAAATAGTGGAGTGTTTTGCTGACTACTACAGCAAACTCTATTCCAAAAAGGCAGGCGAATCACTGGAGGACATCCGCGCCTACCTGGCAGAACACCCTCTGCCTAGGCAGTCCGACGTGGAGCTAGAGGTCCTGGAGAGAGAGATATCGGAGGAGGAGGTGGAGGGCGCCATCAAAAGACTGAAGGTGGGAAAGGCACCGGGAGAAGACGGCTATACAGCCGATTTTTACAAGCAGACCCAACCCATCCTGCTGAAGCCCCTGGCCAAATTGTTTAACCAGATCAGGAACCGGGAGTCCATCCCACGACATTTTTGCAGGCCCTCATCACTGTTATAACCAAACCCAGCAAGGACCAGACGGAATGCGGGTCTTATAGACCCATCTCACTCCTCAACCTGGACGCTAAAGTCTTTGCCAGAATCCTGGCCACCAGACCTGAGGGCTGCCTCCCGCACCTGGTACACCCCGACCAAGCGGGATTTATCTTGAACAGGCAGGGTTCTGATAATATGCAGAAGACGCTCCATGTGCTTGCCTCGAGAGGGGTCCGTGACGAAGGCGCGCTTCTACTGGCCCTTGACGCTGAACAGGCCTTTGACAGGGTCAGCTGGGCCTTTATGAGGGAGGTATTCATGACCCTGGGTATGGGCCAAGGTGGCTGGGTTGGATTTCCGCGCTCTATTCTTCCCCCTCCGCTAGAGTGGTGACAAATGGGACTGAGTCGAGGACATTCCCCCTCGAGCGTGGCACACGGCAGGGATGCCCTTTGTCCCCGCTAATCTACGCGCTCGTGATGGAACCATGGGCAATTTCGATCCGCAACGATGCGGCTATCAGGGGAGTACAGGTCGGAGAGATGCAGTGCAAAGTCTGCCTTTTTGCTGATGATGCACTGCTCTTCATCACAAACCCATCACAAACAGTCCTCCGAATGCTGCAGGGCCTCTCGCGCTATGGGGACCTATCGGGGTACAAAGTTAATCTGGAGAAATCGGTGGCGTTCGTAGGGGGTAATTTACCAGACTCGGAGATGACTTTTGTCAATGGGCTCCCCTTTAGGCTGAGAGACGACGGATTCTGGTACCTTGGATCCCAGGTCACCTGTGATCCCGAGGGCCTATACCAGGCCAATTTCCCCCCCCCCTCTGGTCAGCAATCCGGGAAGACATAGAGCGATGGTCAGGGTTGGGGCTCTCCTGGATGGCACCTCTCAACCTCATAAAAATGGTAATCCTTCCCAAGTTTTTATTTCTCTTCCAAATGCTCCCGGTGCTGATCCCCAAAACGTTTTTCAAGGAAACGAAGCGAGTCCTCCTAAACTTTCTCTGGTCAGGCAAGAAACATAGAATCTCCTACGAGGTGCTGACCAGACCGAAGGAGGATGGGGGGTGGGATACCCTGACCTTGAAACATACCATAGGGCCTCCCAACTGAGGGTCCTGGTCGACCACTTTGCCCCGGGTACGAAAAAACAATGGGTAGCCATGGACAACAGGCCACTCGCGCCTATCACCATAAAGGAATGGCTCTGGGTCCCGAGGAAGAAGATCCCCAGAAGTGTCTTGTATCACCCAGTCCTAAATGTGCTGTGGTCCTTATGGAAGGAGGGAGGGGGTTACTACCGCTGGCTCACAACCTGGCCCTCCCCTTTGAGCTGCATTTGGGCCCCCCCTTCCTGGCCAAGATAGTGGAGCCAGCGGCGTACCAGGCATGGTTCGAGGCAGGCCTTAGCAGGACTGGTCACCTCTAGGTGGGGGGCTCTTTCTTACCCCTGAAAGATCTGGAGGACGCCCTGGGGATAGGCACCCTGTCCCCCTTTTGCTATCTCCAGTTTAAGGGAGTCCTGACCGAACCATCCTCGGGGGACACCCTCATGAGAGACCTTACAGACTTTGAAAAACTCCTCCTTTCGGCGAGGGGCTCCAAGGGAACAATTTCCCGCCTCTACAAGCTCTTCCTCTTTTCTGTCCCACGAGACCCCCCACCTGCACGCACACAATGGGTAAAGGACCTGGGTGAGGAGATCGACGACGAGAGGTGGAGGGAGATGTGTAGGCGGGCCAACCGCTCCACGGCCTCACTCTAGTATCGCCACCAGGCCCTCAAGGTATTGCATCGCTGGCACTACCCCCGCAGAGGATTGCTAGAATGAGGCCAGGGTACGACCCACATTGCTGGAAGTGTAGGACCGCAAGGGGGGATTATATTCACATGTGGTGGAGGTGCCCGGTGGTCCAAATGTACTGGGAGGAGGTATTGACATGGATTAAGGGGATAGATGGGGTGGAGCGGCCTTCCTGCCCCTGGCTTCTCCTTTTTGGAATTGACATTGGGGACGATCATGAAAATACCCATGACCACATGTTGCAGATCATGTTGGTGGCGGCCAGGTGCTGCCTGGCACAAAAAAGGAAGAACCCCTGAATGCCCGGGGGAAAAAGCATGGGTAACCAAGATACGGGCCATTTACGACATGGAATTCCTCACGCATTTACTTGACGAATCTAGATCTAACATCGAGGAAATATGGCTCCCCTTCTTTGAGAAATATGGCCGCTCAGTGTAATCTTAAACACCGGACCCGGAGAACTCCCCCCTGGGGGCCTCGGGCCATCGTTCACTGGTCCAGCTTCGAGTCCTTCAAAGCTCGGCCCATGACTTCGGCGTGCCAAGTGCACATCATGTAGACTTTGCTATGCTCTTTTCGGAACCCGTCAAATATGCAATTACTGAGTACTTGAACTGGTGGGGGGTGGACAGGTGGCAAGGGGTGGGGGGCGAGGGGTTATAACTGGTTTCCTGTTTATTCATGTTTAAATATGCTCTGCGTTGTTGTAACACATGTGCGAAACCTAATAAAATTTGATTTTCCCCCAAAAAAATTGGATGTGTTGAAATCCCGATTTGAGGTCAAGTAAGTATCGATAAAGTTCTACATAAGGTGACAAAATTTAGGATTATACCTCGTCAACATCTATGCAAGTCCCTCCTGCGGTATCAAGACAAAATAAGCAAGCAGAGCTCCAAATGCGACACAGAGGGCAAGTTGGCAAAGCCATGGCCCAAAGACAGAAGCTTTTCCAAATGTGCGCAGCAACAAATGGCCACTTATTTACAGACAGCCTATAAGGGGAGTAAACTAAGCAAACGATTGGCCATATTAGAGTTATGGAAAATGTTTTAGGACGAGGAAGGGGACTTGACTCGGCAGCATTGCATGCTGAACCAACAGGACCGGGGGACGAACAACCCTGGGCTCCCTCTCCTCCTCCTCAAATAGC
The DNA here is from genome assembly GCF_040938575.1 of Ambystoma mexicanum. Lineage (NCBI taxonomy): Eukaryota > Metazoa > Chordata > Amphibia > Caudata > Ambystomatidae > Ambystoma > Ambystoma mexicanum. The sequence goes on from NC_090925.1 coordinate 729,477,915, forward strand.
CAACATAGACATAGCAACAGAAAGCGAGGGATTTTACCCCATAAAGGAATAAAAAGCAGCGGCGGGATGCACCAAGCCCACATTTGCACCTCCGCCGTATAGTGACAGAGTCACAATTGATGGCACAAAGCAAGCGAGCAGAATGACGCGAGACATTAGCAGCGAATTTAAGGTGCGCAGCGAGATGCAAGCAAAGCTAAAGGAGAATGACTTGGGGAAGACAGGACCTGGTGAAGACGAAGAATTGATAGCACTGAAGGAATAGATACGTGGACAGATATTGCTGAAACTGGATGGGGAAAACAGCAAGCGAGACAGGGCACGAGGAAAAGAATCATTGACTAGTAAAGAGGAGGAAGCGAAAGAATGGGTGGATATAATGTAGGACGTGAATAGAAGGTGAATGGAAGAAAAGTAGGAGAGTCAAAGATTGCAACAAAAAAAGAGAGCGAGCGGAAGCACAAAAGAGAGAAGAAAAAGAGAAAAGAAAACAAAGGGAGTTAGAAGACATAGCAAGGAGTAAAGCAGAAGAAGAGCGGGAAAGACAATTGCAAATAACGAAAGAGAAAAGGAGGTTAGAAGTCAAGTGGTTTGTTAAATAACGCCGACACAGAGAAAGAGAGGAGCGCAGAAGCAAGTAAGACAGAGACAAGAGCAGAGAAAGGAGCCCTTTCGAAAGCGGTAGAAATTAAGATGGACTTTGCACATTTCGATGATGAGGATGGGGACGGTATACAAAGAAGGTTAGGGGAACTGTATAGGAGTAGAAGAAACATCACGATGACCCTACGGGCAAATAGGAATGTTGAGGAACCCTCAGCGAGGGGGAAAGCAGAATTACAGATAGAGCAAAGGGGAAGCAGTTGGAAGGCATGACATTAAGGAGACTTAGCTTTGGGAACAACAGAGAAGGAGACGATGACAGTAGTATTGGGACTATAGGGTCAGACGAGGATTGACAGGGGAGTGAGGATGATGAGGAGGGAAGACACTCTCCCCGCTCCAGGGAAGCAAACCCAGACAGAGGCACAATATGTGAAGGCGAAAGAAATATTGGTAGAGGATAGAAGGACATTGAAAGGAGACTGCCGCGTCCTGAGGGTGGATCGCGGAGCATGTATGTTATCACCCTGTATGCTCAGGGCCCTGCCAGAACGGAAAAGAACAGAGATGGCAAGGGCGTTCACCACTACTAAAGACGTGCGGCGACAGGACGGTGAGACGACACTGGCACATTTCGAATCATTGGAAAAGGTTGGTGGCAGACCTCAGTATAATCCCTGGCAGCAAATGGACAAAGACAATTTAAGCTGCCTTTGTTAACTGTGGCGACTGGTAAGTGGATTTATAAAATTGGAAGACTGACAGCAGGGAGACGACATTAGCGGTAGGGGACATGAAGAGTCTACTCTCAGCCATTCTTGGGGAGGTAGCTAACGATGTATGGAAGAGAGCAGGGTATCCCGGAGTGACAGCACAAAACACGGCACACAATGACACACCGTTCAATAACTGCCAGGTGGCTGTATGGTAAGCCCTAAGGGTGCAATACCCAGACACCTTGGATATCAGAGCAATTATGGCATGCAAAATGTGTGAGGATGAAGACCATCTCAGATATATTAAAAAAATCCAAAAGAGATGGTGTCTTGAGACGACAGAACTTTGGGACAAAACATTGGGGTTATTTTACCACATATTATGTCAGAGGTTACCAGACCAAGTGCAAAAGCAGATCAAGAAGCTGGTGGGGAAGGGGGCTAAGCCGTGGCCAGAAATCCAGCTAACCAATGCAAGAGAATGTGAGAAAGAAGGGTGAGGAGAAGAAACAAGAAGAAGCAAAGTTAGTACAGAAAAAATTGTCTAAGTATACAATGGAAAGGGTAATGCTAACAAGCGGAAATGGAGTAGTTACTCAGCATGCGCAGAACAGATCACAGATGGCAGGGGGAGATTTCACAGGACGAGGGGATATGAATCAATGGTCAAGGGGACGAGGAAAGATGCCTCTGGGAAGTGGGTTCAGACAACCAATGCAACAGACCGCAGGAGGGTTTCATGGGGCACAGCAAAGACTGACAGGGAGTCATGCACAAGGTTGAGTGTGCAAACAAATTGGCAACATATCGCGTGTGTGCAGATACAGGGGCGGGATGCATCAGAACTGGGGAATGCAGCAATAGCCTACGTACCAGACAGAGCAGACTGAGCAGACTGACTGAAACTGCTCTCCTGAACATCCGTGGGGACCTGCTCTCAAACCTTGACTCTAACACCCCTTGTGTTCTCATTTTGCTCAACCTCTCTTCTGCCTTTGACACTGTCAACCACACCATCCTGCTCAACCGTCTCTGTGATAACCTGGGTATCACTGGTTAGGCTCTGGCGTGGCTGACCTCCTTCCTCTCCAATCGACCCTCCCAGGTCCAACTGGGTTCCTTCCTCTCTGCCATCTTTTTCTCTACCTGTGGTGTCCCCCAGGGATCTAACCTCTCCCGCTGGCTGTTCAACCAGTACCTGGCACTTCTTGCTCACCGCATCGCTGCTCTCTGTCCCAACAATCAGTGCTATGCGGATGATACCCAGCTTATTTTCAGGCTACCCTCTGCCTCCTCTTCCCCTTCCCTCATCTCCGACTGTCTTTCTGCTATCCAGGAATGGTGTGCCGCCAACGACCTCTGCCTTAATGCCAGTAAAACTGAGATTCTACTTATCGGCACACCTACTCCCTCCTTTCCTGCAGCTCTCTGGCTGGCCTCCCTTGGCCCTCTTCCTGCTCCTACCTGCAAGGCAAAAAACCTCGGGGTCATCTTCGACTCCACACTCTCTTTTTCTCCTCACATATCTGACGTCTCTAAGAAGTCACACTACCAGCTACACCTCCTCAGAGGTATCCTTCCTTTCCTCTCCTTCCGCCAGAAGCTCACTGTCTCCAGAGCCCTGGTTCTCTCGAAGCTGGAATACTGAAACAGCCTCTATCTAAATCTTCCTGCCTCTACTCTCCGCCCTTTGCAACTCATCCAGAACAGGACTGCGAGACTAGTCCTTGGCCTCAAGCCCAGGGACCGTATCTCTCCAGGACTGAAATCGCTACACTGGCTCCCAGTGGCCGCGAGGATTAAGTTCAAAACCCTCTGCATTGTCCACAAGGCCTTCTGGGGCCTTGGGCCAAAATACCTTCAACTCTCTCTTCCTAAATATCTTCCTTCTCGAGCTCTTCGCTCATCCACCTCCAACTATCTCAGGGTCAGCCGCTTCTCCAAGCAACGAGCTGGGGGTAGATCTCTCTCCGCAGCAGGGGCCTCCCTCTGGAACAGCCTTCCTGCTTCCCTGAAACTTGAGGAGAACCATCTCCGGTTCTGGAAGCACCTCAAAACCTTCCTCTTTGCCTCTGCTTTCTCTCCCTCTCTCCCCTGCTAAAATCACTGAACCTGCACTGAATCTGCAATTGGCCACTCACCGATCTCGGTCCTTGGCCCTGCCACTCTTCCCTGCACTGCCTACCTGCACTACGGGACTGTCTCTGTATCCTACAGCCCCTTCTCCCGGCACTTACCTTGCACTTGCCACCAGCTGGCCCTATTATTTATCTTGTATTCTACTAACCATGTACTGCACTCTCCTTGCACTTGCCACCAGCTGGCCCTATTACTTATCTTGTATTCTACTAACCATGTACTGCACTTCCCCTCTCCCCTTCCCCTTGCACTTTTCCCAGTCCCCCTACCCTTGCGCGATCTGAATGACACCTGGCCTAGTAGGATCGCTGTCTGTTCTCCCTTGTTCCCCCCCCGCCTCGTCGCGCCTTGAAACACTTGTGTATAGGCGCGTTACAAATGCCATATCATATCATATCATTATGCTCAAGATCACATGCAAGCACAGATGTACACACCATAACAGACTCATACCAAAGACATGCAAATGCAGCAATACCAGCCCATGACACATGCATTACAGACACAGGGACACATGCAGCCACCACAACCAACACAGCAGGCACTGGTTCAACAGAATATCACGACTACAACACAAGCAGACCCAACAATGTCGATTCCCGTGTGAAAGCTGGGAGGAGCGACTGTTGTAGGGGGCAATCCATTTACAGAGACGGGAAGTCATTATATGTTAATGTCAATGTTAATGTTAAAGGATATTTGTACTGCGCACTATCACCACTGGAGTGGTCCCCTGGCGCTCTGGCGGCTCTGAAAAAGCGAAAAAACGGGGGGGGGGTGAGTTAGTGGGAATAAATTGGGAAGTGCAAGAGAGCAGTGATGTGCTGTTGGCGGCCTCAGCCCGTTGGGTCAGTTGGCTGGGCTTGGGGTGTTTTACGGTCGGTAGTCGTTGTATTCTGTTGTGTGAGTCTATGTGTGTTTTGTTTTGTTGTTGCAGTGTAGTGAAGTTTGTGCAGCTTGTGGTTGTGTTTTGGTTAGAGTTTGGGAGGTGTATGCAGAGGGGTGAAATTGTTAGTGGATTGGTTAATTGGTATTGCTGCCCAGAAGTGAGGTGCTGGATTTCTGTATTCTTTCCAGGTGGGGTGTGGGAGCATTTCAGCGTCTCTGTCCTGATCTGGGCCATCCGATACTCATAGTTCCTTTCACACATGGCCTCTACTCACATTCATATCCTTACCAAAGTTCGGCCTCTGCCACCTTTGTGACAGCTGTTTGTATGTGGGTCAGGCAGGCGTATATGCGTCCCTTCAAATCTGGCTCAGAGAGCATTCCCAATTTAGTCGGTGCGCCACATTGACTAGCCAAGGCTACTCCATCCATATGTGGCGGGTGGTTGGCATTCATCATCTTATTCAGTTGTTTTTTCAAGCCATCGTTCCCTAGCCCTTTCACAATGTGGCACATGCCATTGCTTGCATTATGTCCAGGGCGCTACCTGCCTTCATTCACAACTACATACGATCAGTGTCCAACTTAGTTCAAGTGTGGTAAGTGCTAACATTCACACAACTGTATACAAGTACGATACCTGGTAGTAATTATCCACAATAGGACAGCCCACAGACAGACCTGATATGTTTGATCCTATCTGTTACACCCAATCTGGCTCAGCAACCAAATATAGGGCTGACTATAGGTGACAAGAGTTTTTCTTTTCTCGTGGATACGGGGGCGATGAGGTCCTGTATTAGGGAGGGAAGATATCCAATGTCAGGCATTGCCATGAATGGGCAATGATTCTCTGGTGCTACGGATTTGGGTTCCTTTTACCAATGTATTACCACTTTCTGTGGGAGAACAGGACTTGACCATGCCACTGTTATGTTCCCGACAGACACCAGTGAATATAATGGGTAGAGACATTATGAGCCGACTGAACATGACAATTTCATTCACAGACAAAGTGATAGTGTGCTTGACACCGGGAATTAATTACAGGAACATGATAGGGCTCATCCAAGCTTACTGCGGACAAACGGTACAGAGGTGGGTGCCGATAGACATTGAACTGTTTTCATATGGGGTCGAAGTATTGATAGCATGGCTCCCAGGGATATAGGGTAGGCTGTTACGCAATACCCAATGAGTTCCTATTTAGACCAGAAACCTTAGATGAGAAAAAAGGAAAAGTGATCCCAATAGAACTCAAGGCAGTTAAAGTGAGAGACGAGAGAATAGTATTGTATGGGACTGACGATACAGGACGACCATGGAGGACTGTAATTCTGTAATTGCAGTGGGGGATGGATACAGGTTGACTGATGGGAGAGATGAGTTATTCCAAGGCGATCGATCAGATAGCGAGATATTGTTTGACATACGCCTTACACACTGGATGGAAATACATTACAGGGAAGTACCTCAGAGAATGGCTGTGTTGCGAAAACCACCACCACCATTTCTAGAGGAAGACTTAGGGCGGGTACCCATGGACGGTAAGATAGCTCAGCAGGTTGAGCGCTTGCCGCTGCAATCTGAGCATGATCTGCAGGTCGCAGTTTCGAATCCTGGCAAGGCTAACTCAGCCTTTCATCCTTCGAGGTCGATAAATGAGTACCTACTTCGGTTGGGTGATATTGTATGTAAATATGTTCTCTGTAAAGCGTTTTGTTAAAAGCACTATATAAAAACACATCATCATTATTATCATTATCAATAGTCCCTATGACGTGGGTCTGTTGAAAAGGGATAGGAGGGGTCAAGTTAAAGCTGAAACCAGGGGCTATTTTACCAGGGGCCAGATAGTATCCCCTATCGAGGGAAGCAGACGAGGGCATTTATGAGATGATCGCTGCATTGGTGAAGCAAGGCATTCTGGTACCTTCAGAATCGCAGTGTAACACTGCAGTATATCCTGTGAAAAAGGCGACATGGGGATTGTATTGTTTTATTCAGGATTTGCATCATTTGAACCAAATTGTTGAAGCAGAATTCCCATTAGTTCTGAATTCAGAGACAATTCTGTGCAACATCCCAACGGAAGCTATATACTTCACGGTCATAGAGTTGAAGAACGCCAATAGGTGGGCGACATTTTAATTTGTAGCAAGTCAGAGGAACAGTGTCGAAATGACTTGGTATACTTGCTGGCAGTCTTGGCGCACAAAAGGGTTACAAGGTGGACAAGGCAAAATTACAATATTGCCTAAGAGAAGTGCTATACATAGGGGAGCTGATATCACAAGAAGGGGTGTGAAAAGTGACTCCAGAAAGGGCTGATGTGATCCGCAGAACACCGAATCCAAAGACAGTAAGAGAAATGCAGCAGTTCTTGTGCTTTTGCAATTATTGCAGAGCATGGGTGTTTGACTCTAGCACATACACAAGGCCTTTATTGAGCAGGCACAGGGAAGCACAGAAAGGGAATGGCAAGTTGTAATGGAGAGATGAAATGACTGAAGTATTCAAGGAGCTAAAGAAAGCAATATGTACAGCTCCATTGTTAGGGATCTAAGACTATCATGACAAATTCTATTTGTTCTCACACTCTAATGGAGTAGTGATGACTGCGGTACTCACACAGAAGACTACCTCAGGGCACAAACCATTGGCTTATTATATTGGACGTTTAGACCCAGTAATGGAAGGACATTACCCTTGTGAACAAGCTCTGGCTGCTACCACATTCGCTGTAGAGAAGTCAGTGAGTACTACTACGGGGTGTAGCACCACACTTTACATGGAGGACTCCCTCTTTGCAATTCTCAAGAGACCCAAGAGTACTTTGACACAGAGAGCTTCAGGGTATGAGATAATCATTTTGAATCCAGCAATAAAGGAAGTCAGGTGTAGGACTGTGAACCCGGCGACTTTTCTAGCAGAACCATTGGAAGAGAGAGATTATGTCCACAACTGTACTACATACATGGAATAGTATGATGACCTTCCAAAGTGGGGGTTAAGCCACTTGATGGGGAGAAGTGCTTTATATTGATGTGTCATCAACCATAGACCAGACAACGGGGGAAAGACATGCGGGAAAGGCAGTGATGAAGCTAAAAGCAGATGGTAATTCAGAAGTAATAGCAAGTGCGAGATTGCCTTCACATTTTTCAGTGCATGCAGCAGAATTAGTGGCTCTTATAATGGCCTTAGAAGCACACAGGGACCAGGAAGTGACAGTGTATTCAGATTCGGCCTACGCGACATCTACAGTACACTCTGGGCTGTCACAATGGCAGTGGAGAGGCTTTCCACGTGCTGACGGCACACCAGTGCAGCACGCGCCCCTATTGGGGAGGCTCATAGACTTGCTTCATCTCCCAGTAGCAATAGCAGTCATAAAGTGCCAGGCCCACACGAGGGACGAGGACGTAGTCTACTGGGGCAATGAAGCTGCAGATGCCAAAGCAAAGCGTGCTGCATATTTTCCTGAAATAACAGACTTTGATTCATCATCAAGCACACGTATCCGTGTGCGCAAAATGATTCTAATGGAAGGCTATAATACACGACCAGCTACACAGATAGTGGAGTTCTAGGGAAGGGGTCCAACAGAGGAGAAAGAAGTATGGGTGAGAAGGAGATGTTCAATAACCCCCACAGATTCTTTGTGGTGACAGGGGAGCACAGGCAAGCTAGTACTCCCAATAGCATTTTTGCAGATTGCATTAACGCAACTGCATTATCCTACTCACATGAGTAAAGATGTTCTTGCTGCTCACATTGGGGAAGAGTGGTTCTGTACAAATCTGGTGGAACATATAGTCACATTTATGGAAAACTGTATTATCTGTAAGAAGTTCACTGCAGGAAATACTTTACGTGTAGTGAGAGGAGCCATACCCCACCCAATCAGGCCTTTCCAACATCTCCACATCGACTATGTTGATATGATCCAGGTGTGTCAGGGCTACCGCTACATGATAGTGGTTGTATGCCCATTTTCCTGATGGATCAAAGATGGTCACTGTTTACTCCCCATGAGGTGGTAACAGGACGGCACATGCGACTACCCCTGGCCCCTCTCACTAGGGCATTGACAGATGCACATGCAACTTCTAATGTTTTTGAGATTAAATGTATGAATATGCGGCTTCCTTGATGGCTAGTGCATCTTTTATTTCTCGTCATCTGCAGGCGCAGAGGGAGGGGTCGAAGAACAGTGAGGAAGATAACATCCCAGCCGCAACTAAAAGACTTTTCAAGAGAAAACTACTTTATCCGGGGGACACTGTCCTACTGAGGAACTTTCTAAGGCCCTGGTTCAAACCCAGGTTCGAGGGGCTCTATGTAGTAGAAAAAGCCACAGACTATGTAGTTAAATTGAATGGGAAGAAGGTGTGGAATTACATCAGAGATCTTAAGCCCTGCCGAGGTGAGACCTCTTTCTGTCTAAAAGAAGACGATTTGATGCACGAAGAAGACAACGACAAAGACGAACAACAACACCCATGGATAACACTGTCCAGTGCCAGAGAGTTAGGGATGGACAATATACACACCTACAGTAGGCACACATTCTTTCTCTTACAATAGGTATTCATCAAGAAAGTAAAGACTGTCCAAGCCATATGGTTTTCAATAGACATAATTCATTCCAATAATGTTTTATCCGATTCATGATACGGACAGAGACTGAATGAATGATTCCTCCAAGGCTGTTTTTTCATGCATTTCTGTTATATGTATTCCAGACTTACCCACAGCTGAAACGTGGAAATCCATCTATCATTATTCTGCTTAGTGATTCACGAGACTGTTTAGTGTGGGAGTGATTGTTCTTTGCAGCACTCGCCCTATACGATAGGTGTATAGCTAAATTTAACACACTAACCTGATAATAACGCATTTCTCAGGCTTTTCAGGTGGGTTTCATAGATTTTTGGATCAACACAAAGAAGTACTAAAGAATAACACAATGGGAATTATAATACAAACTGTTGTGATAATGTTTTGTGCCTCTGCTGTCTCTACCTCTTTACACTCCTTTTATGAAGACTGTTGTTTGCACATGTACAAGCTTTATGCCTCACTAATGTGACCCGATCCATGGTGTTATGGAAGCCAAATCTGGGCATGCAATAAGCACTGCTAAGGAATAAAGAGAGCGAGGTGCAGTGCAGAAGTAGATTTTAACCAAGTAAATTCCTATATAACTGATTTGGCCCATATATCAAACGGCATGTTGTATAGCCACATGGCCAATGTGGGGAAGGAAACGGCACAAGAGAGCTGTTCTGTCTGCTTGCTCATCCCCTATGCCATGAGTGCATCCAGAACATGTGTGGCAACTGAAATTCCAGCACCAAAAGCACAATGCCTCATGCATTTATCGCTCTGCACTACAAGAGGCTGATTTCAAGGCAAGCGAGCTACACTAAGGTGGATGTCAAAGAAGACGTTCCCGTAAGAAGATAACTACAGAAAATCTCAGGAAATCTTAGACGATTACTGGAATAAAGATAAGAGTATAGAATACATCACAGAAAGCCTGCAAAAAGGAGACATGCAGATAGCAACACAGAAAGAGACGGCACCCAGAGTAATAGGAGGTATGCCAGGATGCTGAGAATGACCTCAGATTCTGGTGTATGGACAAGGATACACAACAGACAGATGGAAAGAAGGATTGGTTGGGAGCAAAGCACATGCTCTCCTAACAGTTCCAGTGGAGGTAGTACAGCAAGAAAATGACAAGTGCCTCAAAGAATGGAAAGCATTTGCCAAACTGCTCACATGGGTAGAAATCGAAGCAGGGCCCATGCCCATCATAACGCTCATGGAAGCAGCTTTATGTTTCCAAACTGAAGGCGAAATAGAGGTTGGGGAAAATCAAGGATGTAAGCAGATTTTGAAGATACCAGGCAGGAGTAACAGCAGTGCTCATGGACCACTACTGGGCCTGCAGGTCGAAGGCATTCTTGCAGCTGTAACCCAACTGGGGAGGAATATGTTCACTTGTTCATCTGAACACCCCAGCATTGGTAGTGGCCCGGAAAGACATACATATAGAAGTGTTCCATAAAATGGATATGAGCAAAAGAAATAATAGATCTGTAGGGTTGATGAGAGTGAAAAGAAGTAACTATGGGCCTCATTACATGGTAGGAGGTAACCATGCCGCTATTAGCGGCATGGCTACTCCCTTACCGCATACCAGGTCCGGGTAGGCAGTATGGGGACTTACCAGGTCATTCCGAGCCTGGAGCACCCGGTAAATCCCCATGCCAAATACCATTCCCCATTCCCATTCAAGCCCCCATAAGGCTCAATGGGAATGGGGAAGGAGCTAATAACGGTACCGCAATTTGCGGTACCGTTATTAGCTCTGAAGTCCCTTAGCGGGTCCCGTCCTTAACACCTAGTCAGACCAGGCGTAAAGGATGGGACCCGCTGAGGGACCTCGTAGTAGGGCGCTAAGGGATTACCGGCACCGGTGCCCTTACCGGTTCCGGTAATCCCTTAGCGCCTACCGTGTAATGAGGCCCTATGTCTCATCTGATATGGAAAAGGCATAAGATGCAATACCACCAGAGCACAGGCTGTTCAACAGAACTGAGATGCTCCTTGCATCTATCGTTCCAGCAGTCCAAGCAAGCACAAATGCCAAATGGCTCCAGATTACACATTGGGAGCAGATGCAGCCAAAAAGCTAAACAATCAATGGGTTCAACTCCATCAAGGAAGAGCTGAGAGCAGTTAGGCTGATGGCCATACAGAACATATACGTTCAATGACAAAGACAATGGGGTGCTGTTAGGAAATATTCCCATTTATGTGAAGTTTTTCCTCCAGTTGTGTACCCGCCAACTTTTTGCTAGCTGTTTAAACACCATAGTCTGACATTTGCCAGTGAGGCACAGCCTTGAGCTGCACTCCACTGGGCTTTTGCTCACTTTATTATGGGGAAAAACTGACATGCCCTTAAAGACAGTCAGTACATGGCAGACTTTGTTTCTCTTAGTCCTTTCCAATGTTGCAACTTTTCTACAAGAGCACAATGTACCTTACAGTACAGTGTGCTTGGGTCTTCTTTTCGATTTCAAAGGCCCTAGACTCCCTCAAAGGACTTTTCAGAAAAAGTGAAGATGTGCCTTGGACATGGCTGGAGGCAGCCTATCTTTTCACATTATTTTAACCCTTCCTTGCCATGCAAACCACATTTACAGTGGTTGGCACGGGAAGGTGGCCTGGCTCCAAAATGGCCATGCTACGAGGTTCTTTGTCCTGTCCTTTGGCCATCTTGCCCCTTTGCCTTCCCCAGCTCAAGCCGACCCGGGGCAGTCCTTATTTGGGCATGCATTTTCCAACGAAACGCCAAGCTTTTGAGGGCTTCTGTATGCCTTGTTGGTGTACTTCCAGGATGTGGGCTGGACTGTCTAGTTCCAATACACATCCTGGGTGCCAGAGAATCTGGTGTGCTGTGAATGACTGGGACCATTGTGGTCTGTGATAGCATCAGATTAGAGTGCAGAAGGAGGTGGGGGTGGAGGTGAGGTTGTTCTCACTGACAGAACTGACACTTCTGTCACTGCCCCCATCCATGGTGCCCATGATGACAGGGATGATGTAATGTCCCAGGTTTCCTCTGCCAGCTCGGATGCTGAGGCCATGTTGGAATTCAAGAAGCAAGAGCTGCCGTTTAAGCAGAAGAAGCTTGAATTTCACATGGCTAAGCTGAAGATGGAGCAGGCAGAAAAACAGAAGGACAGGGATCATCATTTGGAACTGACCAAGCTTCAAGTTTCAAATGGACCCAAGGGATCTGGTGTTACGGTCACCTGGTATCCACGGGGGTGACACATGATACAGGATGGAGGCCTAAGCGCTATCCCGGACCCCTTTCTGCTTGGTTATGTGCCAGACATTGGGTGGCGCCAATAACAGGAGAATGGAGGGTTAAGAGACTGGTTCTGTGATGGGTGGACTCCCACCTCCCTCTGGTCCAAATCCCCTCCCTTGGGGTTATTACTCACCTTAGATTTTTGTGCATTGAAGTCTCCGTCCTGCGTCTCTGTGCAGGGGCACGTGATTGGTGCGGGCGTTCCGTGGACCTAGTTGCTTCACTGGTCCGTGTGCCCTTATGTCAGGTCCAGACTGGCTGTGACTCCGACTCTGCTTGCTGTCTTCCAGGTGAGTTATAATGTCTTTTCCGTCTTTATTCTGTCTCTTTCTTTCCCTCCGTTTTCTCTTTCTTCTCTGCGTCTTGCTCCACTACGCTGTTCCCTAACAATGTCTCTCTTTGTTTTCACAGGGATGCTTGCGATCTCGGAGTTGCTGCGCTGATGGCAAATACCACAGTGAGTTATTGATGCGCGGAGCACTGCACTGTTTATTTGTGTTAATTGCTAACCTGTGTTCTCTTCCCTTCTTTGTACAGGTTGCGGTGATGTTCCGGAGTGATGAGCGATCTAAGCGCTGCTTGCCCAGGTAAGTGCTTTGTTAATGCTGACATTGTTCCTTCTCCCTTGCAGGTTGCGGTGAAACCCGGAGATGGGCGAAGTAAGAGAAGCGCAGGGTGCTGCCAGGACTCGCTGCTTGCCCAGGTAAGAATTGTTATTAATGCTGTCCTTGTTTCTTTACCTTTGCAGGTTGCGGCGAACTCGGGAGATGGGCGAGGTAAGTGAAGCGCAGGATGGATTCAAGACCGGTTACTTCACAGGTAAGTGTTCTTGCTCGCTAATGCTGTTCTTGTTCTTCCTGGTTATTAATGGAATCCAGATCTAGGAGCTTCAGGATCGGGCCGCCGGAGAAGCAGATGAGCAGGAGCTGGATACGGTGAGCATTACGCTGCAGGAGTGCAGAATACCACAAAGCGTGTTCTGCTGTTTGGGTGTGGTTTAAATAGCCCAGGTAAAGTAGTTCCAGGCCAAGTAGTTCCAGGCCCAGCCACACCCAAAACACTAGACCGCATGGCTTGGTTCTAAAGAACTGAGCTGTGCAATAGGCCTCCATGTTGGATTAAGGTCCAAAACTGGTATTGCTTTATTCCTGATAATGAGCATGGTGCCAAAGGCACCAGGACTGACTCCATGTATGTTTCTGATGGCGTCTTAAGGCCCTTGGGGCCAGTGTGAATGGCTTTAGCCCCACTGCTGCCAGGGGGCTGTTGTACCTGAGGGGGTCAGGGGCATGGATCGTGACAGCACTCCCCCCTAAGGCCCCTCTCCAGGAATTTCCTCTGTCTATGCCTGGTTTGGTCAGATGGTTCTGATGAAATCGTCTTACCAGGCGTGGCGCATGGACGTGCTTGCTAGGCTTCCATTGTCCTGTCCTGAGGGCCGTATCCCTTCCAGTCCACTAAGTAATATAACTTGGACCTGGTGAGTTTAGAATCTAGGATGTCCTTGACTTCAAATTCAAGTTCTCCGTTAACCAGTACCGGATTTGGTGGTGTTTTGACATGAGTTCCAGGCTGAACAGGTTTTAAGAGTGACACGTGAAATACGGGATGGATCTGCATATTAGGTGGTAAAACTAGTTTTACTGCCACATGATTTATAATAGCTTTGATGGTATAGGGCCTTAGATATCTGGGACGAAATGTTCGAGTTCCTCTTATGGGCACGTGCCGAGACACCAACCAGACTTCATGTCCGACTTTGTAGTGTGGGGCTTTTCTTCGGTGTTGATCAGAGAATCCTTTCTGCCTTTCTTTGGCTTGGATGAAGTGATCTGCTGCCTTTTTGAAGGCTTGAATGATGGTCGTATGTAAAGTCTTTACCGCTGGCATTTCCAAGGCTATGCGGGTATCTAATTCGGAAGTAGGTGGGTGCCTTCCATATACGGCATAGAATGGACTCTGTCCAGTACTGGTGTATAGCAAGTTTTTGTAGGCATATTCGGCTATCCACAGCATATCCTTCCAGCTTTCTTTCACTTGATGTAACATGCATAGTAGGTATTGCTCTAGTGTCTGATTCGTCCGCTCCGTTTGGCCATCAGTTTGGGGATGGTAACTAGTCGACAGACGAATATCGATTTGGGCAATTGCACAACTTTTCCTCCAGAAGTTAGACACAAACTGACTCCCTCGGTCAGAAATCACGACAGAAGGGAAACCATGTAATCGTACGATTTGCTCTAAAAACACCTTTGCCAGACTGGATGCGTTTGGTAGACCCTTAAGCGGAATGAAATGGGCCATTTTAGAGAATAGGTCAACAACCACTAGGATAGTGTTGAACCCTTGACTGGGAGGCAGATCTTTGATAGGGAGAGTGTGTGCCAAGGTGCAGGTGGAATATCCAGGGGTTGAAGAATGCCCGCAGGTCTTTGTTCCTGGGATTTATTCTGTGCACAAATGCCAAATGAAAGAATAAACTGCGTAATGTCCTTTCGCCAGGTCGGCCACCAATAATTTCTTTTCACCTTGGCTAGGGTCTTGGCAATTCCTGGATGTCCTTCTATCAGGGGGTCATGATAACCAGAAATGACTTGTTCTTGTAGTGCCTTATTTGGTAGATATAAACGCCCTCTGAAATACGGACGTTGGTTCTTTGTTGTGTAATGTTCACATTGAGTGGTCCAGTCTTGTAGAGCCTCGGTGTTCATTAGGAGCCAAATTTCCTTTTGAAGTTTGTCCATAGATAACATTGTTGTAAGTCCTAGTAGTTTGTCACCTGGAATAATGGCCAATGGGTCTGGGGTTGAATGTGCGTTCTCATCTATACCCAAGCGGGATAGGGCGTCGGCTTTTACGTTCTGGACTCCAGGTCAGTACGTGATTATGTAATCATATTCTGCGAAGAATAAAGCCCAATCGGAGTTGCTGGAATGATTGAGCCTTTGCCGTCTTGAGGTATTGCAGGTTGCAATGGTCAGTGATCACTGTGATGGTATGTCTGGTGCCTAGGAGGTAATGCTGCCAAGCCTTAGAGGCTGCCTTGATCGCTAGGAGTTCCTTGTCTGTTATTGCATAGTTAAGTTCAGGTGTAGTATATTTTCGCGACCAAAAGGCCACAGGATGTAACTGGCCTGTTTCTGGGATCCCTTTGGGAAAGAACAGCCCCCATTGCCATGCTGCAGGCATCTGTTTCCACTACATATGGGAGATCTCGGCGCGGGTGTCGTAGCACTGGGGCTGAGGTAAATCTTTTTTTGAGTTCCTGGAAGGCCTTCTCTGCCTCTTCTGTCCATTGGAACCGTTTGTTGTTTTTTCGTAATAAAGAAGTGATCGGGTGCACAATCTGGGAGAAACCTGGGATGAATCGGCGATAAAAGTTCGCAAAGCCGAGCATACTTTGGACACCTTTGACTGAAGACGGTGATGGCCAGCTAAGGATGGCGTCTACTTTGTGCATATCCATCCGGACGCCTCTGCGAGTGAGGACAAAACCAAGGAATTCGCCTTCAGTTTCATGGAAGGAGCATTTTTCAAGTTTGGCGTATAGCTGGTGCTGTCAGAGTTTTGCAAAGACAGAGCGAACGTGCCTGACATGGTCCTGTTTAGAAGAGGAGTACACCAAGATGTCGTCGATGTAAACTAGGCCACATACGTTGATCAATTCCCGTAGTACATCGTTCATGAAGTACTGGAACGCAGCGGGAGCATTTCAAAGCCCAAAGGGCATCACCTGATATTCGTACAGGCCATACTTAGTACGAAAGGCGGTCTTCCATTTGTCTCCTTTTTTTACACGCACAAGATGGTATGCCCCCCTGATGTCCAATTTGGTATAAATTTGGGCATCCTTGACTTGGTCCAGCAGTTCTGGGATAAGGGGTAGAGGATAACGGTTTTTAACTGTTACCTGGTTTAGTGTGCGGTAGTCAATGCACGTTCTCAAGTCCCCCTCCTTCTTGGGTACGAAGAATAGGGGCAAGGCTGCTGAGGATAAGGATGGGCGGATAAAACCGTTTGCCAGGTATTAGCCAGATATGATTTCAAGTAGAGATTTTCAGGTTCGGTGATTGCATAAATTCGACTACACTGGATTTGTGCACCAGGTACGAGGTCGATCTGACAGTCATATGGCCTGTGAAAGGGTAAGGTATTAGCCTGTTCTTTTTGGAAAATGTCTTGGAAATTGTGGTATTCGCTTGGTAGTGTACTTGTTACACCTAGTACAAACGCCTCTTTTTCTTGGACAGGTGTCTCTGGGTTAGACAATGGCATTTCCACTTGGTAGCACGCATGAGCACACTCATTCGAGAAGGCTAATTTTTTGGCTCGCCAGTCGATGTTAGGATTGTGAGCCACCAACCACGGCATCCCTAGAATCACCAGGAAATGAGCGGCCTTGATAAGGTCGAAGGCAATGGCTTCCCGATGTCTGTCTTGGCACAGAAGGGTCAATTCTGCTGTGCGTTGAGTTACAGGACCAGAAGCTATTTCCGTGCCATCGACATTGGTGACCTTCTCAGTTGTCGTTTTCTGACAGAGGGGAAGCCCCATCCTTGTTGCCAGGCCTTGGTCTATGTAGTTACCAATGGCTCTTCTGTCTATGTATGCCTCCACAGCATGCATCCGAGACGGTTGTTGGTGACTGATCAAAATCACAGGCAGGGCAAGGTGTGAGGTCTGTGGCTCTTTTCCTTCGCTCAACAAACAGACCTCTACGCTTGCCGGGCCTGGAAGTTTTACGACTCTTGTTCTCCCTCTTCTTTCTCTGTAGCTCCAACTGTTCTCATAAGGGGTTTTACTGGACATTCTCTGAGGAAGTGACCTGATTTCCCGCATTATAGGCATAATTGCTGTTGTCTACTTTTGTCTCTTTCAGCCTTGGTTAATGGGCTCCGTACCCCACCAATTTGCATGGGTTCTGAAGTGTTTTCTGATGAACGCGGAATGTTCTCCTTAGAGCGTGCATACACAGTCCGATTCTCTGTTCTGGCTCGATCTGTCCTTCGATCTTGCAGCCTGTGGTCTAGCTGCATCACTAGGTTGATGAACTCTGCACAGTCTTTTGGCGGGTTTACCACCTGAGCTAGGACGTCTTTCAATTCTTTCAATTTCAATACTAACGGTATGGACCAATCCACGGCACTGCCACTCAGATATGACAGAACGAAGGCAACCCGCGACTGATCGTTAGGAAAGGCTCCGGGACTACAAAGAAAATGGAGGCGGCACTGGTTCATGAATACTGCATATTTTCTTGGGTCCCCCGTAAAATATTCCGGTGGGGCCAAAGGAACTACTCCAGGGAGGACCACCTGCACTGGATTGACAGATGTGGCTGGAACCGACGGAATACTTCCTGGCAACGGAGCCTGCCCAGCCTGTGTTTGGAGCAATTGTCTGGCTAATTCATCAGTGCGGTCCTTGGTAACAAGCAACTCCCTCCTAAGTGCGTTGGTTTCTTGCTGGGCAGAGTGCACCTCAGCCCGTAGTTGTCCCAGTAACTGAGCTAGTTGGTCAGTCTCTGATGTTACCATGACGCCCAGGTGGATGTTTTTCATTGAGGCTTCACGTTCTGTTACGCTCACCTAGTATCCACGGGGGCGCCACACGATACTGGATGGATGTCTAAGCGCTATCCCGGACCCCTCACTGCTTGGTTATGTGCCAAACGTTGGGTGGCGCCTATAATAGGAGATTGGAGGGTTAAGATACTGGTTCTGTGATGAGTGCACTCACACCTCCCTCTCGTTCAAATCCCCCCCCCCTTGGGGTTATTGCTCACCTTAGGTTTTTGTGCGTTGAACTCTCCGTCCTGCGCTCTGTGCAGGGGCGCGTGGTTTGTGCGGGCGTTCCATGGACCTAGTTGCTTCACTGGTCCGTGTGCCCTTATGTCGGTTCCAGACCTGCTGTGACTCCGACTCTGCTTGCTGTCTTCCAGGTGAGTTATAATGTCTTTTCCGTCTTTATTCTGTCTCTTTCTTTCCCTCTATTTTCTCTTTCTTCTCGGCATCTTGCTCCACTATGCTGTTCCCTAGCAATGTCTTTTTTTGTTTTCACAGGGATGGTTGCGATCTCGGAGTTGCTGCGCCAATGGCATAGACCACAGTGAGTTATTGATGCGTGGAGCGCTGCACTGTTTATTGGTGTTAATTGCTAACCTGTGTTCTCTTCCCTTCTTTGTACAGGTTGCGGTGATGTTCCGGAGTGATGAGCGATCGAAGCGCTGCTTGCCCAGGTAAGTGCTTTGTTAATGCTGACCTTGTTCCTTCTCACTTGCAGGTTGTGGTGAAACCCAGAGATGGGCGAGGTAAGAGAAGTGCAAGGTGCTGCCAGGACTTGCTGCTTGCCCAGGTAAGAATTGTTATTAATGCTGTCCTTGTTTCTTTACCTTTGCAGGTTGCGGCAAACTCAGGAGATGGGCGAGGTAAGTGAAACACAGGATGGATTCAAGACCGGTTACTTCACAGGTAAGTGTTCTTGCTCGCTAATGCTGTTCTTGTTCTTGCAGGTTATTAATGGAATCCAGATCTAGGAGCTTCAGGATCGGGCCGCCGGAGATGCAGATGAGCAGGAGCTGGACACGGTGAGCGTTAAGCTGCAGGTGTGCAGAATAATGCGAAGCGTGTCCTGCTGTTTGGGTGTGGTTTAAATAGCCCAGGTAAAGTAGTTCCAGGCCAAGTAGTTCCAGGCCCAGCCACACCAAAAACACTAGGCCGCATGGCTTGGGTCTAAAGAACTGAGCTGTGTAATAGGCCTCCATTTTGGATTAAGGTCCAGAACTGGTATTGCTTTATTCCTGATAATGAGCCTGGCGCCAAAGGCACCAGGACTGACTCCATGTATATTTCTGATGGAGTTTTAAGACCCTTGGGGCCAGTGTGAAGGGCTTTAGCCCCACTGCTGCCAGGGGGCTGTTATACCTGAGGGGGTCAGGGGCATGGATCGTGACATCTGGACATGGGTCTGGGTCCTCATCTCATCAAGATTTCCCAAAGATCTTCTCTGTGTGTATGATGAGAAGAATTACATTATGGACTGGTTGAATGCATTTGAGTATGCATCCGAGGTTCAAGAGGTTGTAAATGCTGACAAGATTGCATGGTTGCTCAGCAGACTACCCCATCTGGCTGCAGTGCTATTATGGAAATGTCAAAAGCTGAAAGAGTACATTTTGCAATGTTGAAGCAAAATCTCATCTTAAAGTTTGGGAAGAATCTTGCCCAATACTTGAAGAGGTTTACAGAGTACAAAAAGAAAGAAGGTAGTACTTGGGTGTCATATGCGACTGATTCTTTAAAGAACTTGACTGGATGGGTTGAAGGCTATAAGGTCTCCACCTTTGAGGTTATGATATGCCTTGTCATGCTTGAACATATTTTTGCATCCTGTTCCCCTGAGCTTAAGTAGCATTTGCCAGATTCAAAGGAGTTAGATCCTAAGAAGCTGGCCATAGCAGCAGATTTGTGGGTGTCACATAGAGTGTCCCATAAGGACAAGACTCATCCTGGCAAGTAGGAGGATGGGGAAAGTCCAAAGATAAAGAGGGTGGGTGGTCTGATAACACTTCCTCCCAAAAGAGCCAGAAAAATAATTTTAAGGGTAAGTCACATGAAGATGCACAGGATAGTGGAAATTATCCTTACAAACAGAACTTTGGTTACAGTAAGCCTCCCTATTTTCCAAGACCCAGTGGATCTTGTGTGGCTTGTGGCGCAAGTGACCATGTGAAGGGGGACCCCAGATGTAAGGTCAAAATGTTGCAGGTCCACTCTGAGAATCTGGCTTTCTCCTCCTATGGGGAAGAAGAGATCACATGGGCATCCTTCTCCTCAGACTCCTTCCCCAGTGGGATAGAATCGGAGGTAGTTTTAGTTTGCCTGGGTTCCTGGGAGCCTAAAGTCTCAGAAGCGTATGCTAGAATTCCTGATAACATCAAGCACTATTTCAAAGACAGTGGGCCTCATTACGACCCTGGCGGTAAGTAATGTACATTACCGCCATGGCGTAATTAACGTTTCCGTGCTGAATCGAAGCCGTAAAATGCGGCACATTACGACCCATCGGGCACAAGCATTGCGCCATGGCGTAAATGCCCCCAAAACGGCACCTACCGGCATCGCATGCCGCGTAAGGTGCACTACCGCCATCCCGGCCACCGATCTTATCACTCACCGTAATTAGCGGTCACCGTAATTAGCGGTGACAGCCAGTAAGCGGAACCGGAAGTAGTGTCATCGCGGCGGAACGGGAAAGAGCACTGCGGCCATCTTTAAAAACACAATCCATTGCAATCCTCCACTACCACTGCACATCTGACCCCGAGACCTTGCAGAAAGCTAAAGCCACATCCACGCATCCCCACAATGCCAAAAGTTGTCAAGAAAGCCTGGGATCGGCAGCGGCAGGACCGCTTCAGCAGGGAGGAACTAACAATGTTGGCTGAAACGCTACAGGAAAAGGCGGACATCGTCTTCTCCGCAGAAATGACAAGACCAGCCATAGCCCGCAAAAAGGCCATATGGGAACTCGTAGCACCACGGGTCAGCGCTGCAGGAACCACTGCACGCACCTCAAAACAGTGCTGCAAAAGGTGGGATGACCTCCGGCTCCGAGTAAGGAGCATACTGTCAGCCAACCGCAACATGGCCATGTCAACTGACGGAGGAGCAGACTCCCCAATTAAGATGCAGCCATGGGAGGAGATATGTGCCTCGACGATCGGCATGGAGAGCATCGAGGGGGTCGGTGGAATGGAGAGAGGAGCCCCGACATCAGGAGACACAGGTAGGTGCCTCTAATTTAGCCATGCCAAACCCCCTGAATTCCACTTACATGTGCATCACAATGTTGCCCTATAGGGTTAACGCAACACATCAGCAGAAGACCTACACCCTGCACACATGCAGCATGCAAACTCCACAGCAGGCACCCACATTCCTGCATGTTCAACCCACCCAAAAGGGAGACAACCTGTATGTCACAGCCTACAAAGTGCACCATCTATCCATCAAATTCATGGCAGTCATCACAATGCCTGCTCAATGTCCGCTGACCCATCAATAACACTTTCCCTCCTCTGCTCCACCACAGGCTCCCAATCGGACACCGGCAGGAACGAGAGTGGCACCACACCTGCCAAGAAGGCCAGGCCAGAGGCAAGAGCCCACCAACCCTCCACCTCTGCTGGACCCAAAGACCAACCACAGCAGCCAAAATTGCCTGTTGCAAAACAGCCCAGGGCAGCAATGATCCCCGAGGCAAGCAGCATGGCACCACCCAGCTGCCCACTGAGGGGAATGTGTCTGCGGGGAGTAGTACAATTGGGGAGACTGCTGCCATCGCAGCCTGCTCTGACATCGATGTGGGGAATGAGGAGGATGACACAGAAGGTCCCCCCACTGCCCACCTTCATTCCCCCCACCTGTCCCTAAGTAGCCCGCACGGAGACGGCACACAGGGGCTATCCCCTGAAGAGTCATGGCCAGCCACTCCCAGCCCAGTGGGAGGAGGGGAGGAGGGGAGTAGCCCAATTACCCCGGCAATTGCAATATCAAATGCCCCAGATTTCCAACAGTCGCTGGACCAAATAATTACGAGGCAACAACAACTGTCCTCACTACTCACGCAGCATGTGGCTGATTGTGGAGGTGCCAGTGCACACATGGAAAGATGTGCTGAGACTGTCAAGGCAGCCATCCAATCCGCAAGCAAAGACATATGTGCGGAATTAGCCGCGGTGCGGAATGTGCTCGGTGAGCTTGTACAGACAATAAGGGACACGCAGCATACCGAGCAGCCCAGTACCTCCTCCGCTGCAAGTTCTGCCGCAACCAGCCCCGTCCGCAGGTCAGCCAGGAACCTGCGGAATACAGGCAGGGGGGCCCCAGGGGCCGGGAGAGGGGGCTGCAAATAGTGGCCGCCCAGTGGACAAATGGAACATTACTCACTTCATCACGGGCACCGTCACACCTTTGCAGGGAGTTCAGGGGGGAGGGGGGAGGGGGGATTGGGTGTGTTGGGGAGTTCAGGGGGAGGGGGGAGGGGGGATTGGGTGTGTTGGGGAGTTCAGGGGGGAGGCGAGAGGGGGGATTGGGTGTGTTGGGGAGTTCAGGGGGGAGGGGGGATTGGGTGTGTTGGGGAGTTCAGGGGGGAGGGGGGAGAGGGGATTGGGTGTGTTGGGGAGTTCAGGGGGAGGGGGGAGGGGGATTGGGTGTGTCAAACCTATTCACATTCATAATACACTTTTTTCTTTTGCACAAATCAAATGTGTGGACATTGCTCATTTCGTATGTGTGCTTTATTGGTGTACAGTCCACAGTGTGCATGTCCCAGACACACACAGTGCCCCAAGTGCCGTCTCCATGTTACACACACCAGCCGTGTGTGCTAGAAGCATTGGTCGATGATATTTTGATGCATTTCACGCCCCTCCTGTGCATCGCGGCCTCCATGAGGTGCTGCCCCATCCACACCCTCCTCATCCTCATCATCAGGTGGTTGCAGTCCAGCGTCAGGGGGCAGGGCCACATTGCGTCTGACGCACATATTGTGTAGCATGACACATGCCATGACGATCTTTGCCACCTTCTCATGGCGGTACAGGAGTGCCCCACCAGACCTGCTGAGGCAGCGAAACTGTGCCTTCAATAGGCCAAATGCCTGCTCCATCACCACACTGGTACGAGTATGTGCACGGTTGTAGTCCTCCTCGTGCTGGTTCTGTGGGTTTCGGACTGGTGTAAGGAGCCACCTCTTCAGGGGATAGCCTGCATCACCTGTATTTGGGCGAGAATGTATGTGTCAGTCATGATGTCTATTTCAGAACATGACGTGCCACCATGGCTTGCATCCAACTGTTACTTCGGACCTCTTGTAAATGCACTAATTGATTCACACTATGCGACCAGTATATGCTCATGGCTCTTATGGAATGTTGTGCATGCCATCAACCAATGTATGCAGGGGGGTCCAGTGCCTTGTGAGTGCCCATCCACTGTGTTCGTTCATGCCGTTTGTTTTGGTGGCCTGGCACGTGTCCTGTGATGTCAACGCTCACATCATTGCAACATTGCTGTCAGCCTCATCATGACCCCAGTGAGCAATGCTGATGTTGATAGGGACATTTTGTGGGCCTTGCTGTCTGTGTGATGGTGTGTTGATGTTTCTGTCCGTCATGTGCCTCATTCGTGCGCAGTTTTGTGGGACAGGCCTTTCAGTGGATGGTGTCTGGTGACGTGCATGTAGGTGCATTTCGTTGAGATCAATGTGGTGTGAATTGGTACAATGCACTTGCAGATGGTTGTGTCATGGTTGGGGCACACCTTCATTCACGTGGTGAGGCAGCATACATCGGCCATTAGGTTTAGTGGTGTCAGCTGAAGTTTGTGCTGCTTTAGGGTATGATCTGGCTCCGTTGTCTCTACTACTCACAGCCAGGTGGAGTATGCATCATTCCCCCCCCTTTCAGCCAGGTGGAGTATGCATCATTCCCCCCCACTTTCAGCCAGGTGGAGTATGCATCATTCCCCCCCCTTTCAGCGAGGTGGAGTATGCTTCATTCCCCCCCCCTTTCAGCCAGGTGGAGTATGCATCATCCCCCCCCTTTCAGCCAGGTGGAGTATGCATCATCCCCCCCTTTCAGCCAGGTGGAGTATGCATCATCCCCCCCCCCTTTCAGCCAGGTGGAGTATGCATCATTCCACCCCCCCCCGGAGTATGAATTGGTACGTCGTTCACCTACCCACTTCACTTTTCCATGGTCATGACATGTGACTCACAGAGTAGCCAGGATCTTGGCCCTGCATGTCGCTCAATGTAGCATGGTATTGTGGCATTCCGAAGGACCATTGAATCATGGGTTGCTCCAGGGAATCGGGCACAGCAATGTGTGATGATCCTGCTGGAGTCACAGACCATTTGCACGTTGATTGAGTGAAATAGTTTACGGTTGCAGTACGGTACCTCCATGGCATGTGGCACCACCAATTCTACATGGGTGCAGTCGATGGCACCAATGCAACCAGGTATGCCGGCTAGTGCATGGAAACCCACCTTGGTGTTTGCAATCTCCTGGGCAGACCATGGTAATGAGATGTAGTCGTCTGTGTGATTGAGGAGGGCATCAAGCACTTGGATCAGTGTACGTGAGAATAATGGTTGTGAAATGCCATGCAAGTGTCCCACTGTGTGCTGGTAGGTGCCTGTGGCCAGGAAGTGGAGTACAGACACTACCTCCAGTAGGGGTGGGATGGCGATTGGTGTTTCTATCATGCTGACGATGTTGTTTTGTATCATGTCTACGATGGCGGTGATGGTGTCCCGGTCCAAACGGTACAGGGTGCGAATCTGCTCAGCGGTGAGGTTGAATGGACTGGCTCTGATGCGTGGGATTGTGGGCTGCCTGTGTGGTGCCACTGGCTGTGCTGGTGGGGCTTGCTGGCCCTGCCTTGCCCTCCTTCTCCTCCTGCGTCTCCTCTTTGCAGCCTGTTGTTGTTGTTGCTGTTGTTGTTGTAGTTGAAGTTGTAGCACTTGCATTGCTATCAGGTTCTCCAGCCCCAACATTGCTAGTCCTATTGGAATCATTGTGGAGTGTGACTGGGTGTGGGAAGGGGTTGGGTGTGCTCTTTTTGTACTTCCTGAGTCTGTATTGCCTCCACCTGTGATGATTCTGTGCACCAGTGGTAGCTGGATTCACTGCACAAGGCCCTTTACGGTTGGTTCGCAATGGCGTAATTAGCACCATGGCGGTAAGGTACTTAACGGGCTGGGTGATGGCGTTAGGTGCATGTCCGCTTCGGTCATCATTCGCGTAGCTTTGCGCCATGCCGGTATTTACGGCGTGGCGGGTCGCGTGCGCGCGTCCTTGGTGCAGTTAGCGGCAGCGTTAACTACGATGCCGCTAATGGCATCGTAGTTAACGGTCACTGGTCATGATCGGATCTAGCGGAAAACGATGCCGGTAATCATTTACCGCCATCGTTTTTCGCTTACCGCCAGGGTCGTAATGAGGCCCAGTGTGCTGATCAATGGAGTTGACACTCTTTCCCTTAGGGATAGTGGGGTCAGCAGAACAGTAGTGGATTCTACCTTGGTAGACCCAGAGGACATTGCCAGAGCTCCTTTGTTACCCACTAAGTTAGCTGATGGTCCCCCTCTCAAGTTCCCAGTTATGCCTGTAAATCATACTATAAATGGTACAGTAGTCAGGATTCCAGTGAGCATTCAGAGGAAAGTCCCAGGAAATGTCCTGCTGTATAATATTCTCAGAGCTTTAGGGCTTGTGGGTGACACAGCAGAGAGACCATGCACAAGGTCACAAACCAGGTCTGCACTGGCCAAGTCCAATGCCCAGCCTAAGCCAAAGGGGAAACCCAAGGCTAAAGGAGTCAAAAAAGACAAAAGAGGGAAAGAAAATATTCCCCCAAACTCACCTACCACTGAGGTGGAGGTAGTTGGTCAAATACCTGAACCTAATGAGGAAGAGGTGTTGCCTGAAATCCTCAATCCCCATGACCATTCTGAACTACAGAGTTTGTGAGTAGAAGGTGGTCCTGGCAGGGTTGAGTTCAGTAAGGGCCAACATGAGTTCCCATCTTTGGAAGTCCTAAGGAGACAGGCCTGCTCTCAGCTCGAGGGTGAACCTCCTGGGAAGCACAGGATTTATTGGGAAGGTGGGCTCCTCTACAGTGAGTCCACAGGGTCTACAGAAGGAGAACATAGGAGGTTGGAGGTTTCCCCTTGCTGTAAGACACTTGCTCTTGCAGGTGGCGCATGAAGTCCCGTTGCTGGTCACCTTGGCATCAAGAGAACCAAGCAAAGGTTATCCATGAACTTCTACTGGCCCAAGATGGGGGTGCAAGTAGAAAGCCACTGCAGGAGTTGTGCCACATGCCAGTTTTCTGGGAAAAGTGGCACAACAATCCAAGCTCCTCTGGTACCACTCTCAGTGGTGAGGGTACCATTTGAAGGGTAGGGATTGATATTGTTGGTCCCCTTGAACCCCACACATCCTGAGAAAATAGGTTTATCCTGGTGCTGGTCAACCATGCCACCAGGTATCCTGAAGCCATCCCATTGAAGACTGTGACTGCCAAGTCAGTTGCAAAAGCTTTAACAGGGTCCTGTTAAACCGTTCAACTAGCCCATTGGTTTATGGTGGTATGCGGATGAAAACTTATAGGCTACACCAGATTCTTCCACATGGCCTGCATATACTTGGGCATAAAGTTGCTGTCCCCACTAGAGTTGGCTTCCCTAAAGAAGTTGTGTCTGTAAAACAGTTATCTGCAAAGTTGACTATGTTGCTTTGCCTTATTTCTTTTAGAAGGGTTAAAGCTTTAGATATTCGTAATAGATCATTTAGTCCTTTTGGAGTTTGTTTTCATGTCACTAGACAAGTGTGGTTTTGCTATTATATCGTATTGTCCTTTTCCTAATCAAGCAATGAGGGCCTCATTACGAATTTGGTGGTATCTGGGCGGTAAATCCGCCCAGATACCACCAAACTGAATTAACGTTACTGCCACTTGTTCTGGCGTAACTACAGTCAGATTACAAGTGGCGGTGTAAATCCCCATTTTTTTCAAGTCCATAGGTCTCTCTGGGGCTTTTTTGGCAGAATTACCATGGTGGTAATTCTGCCAATTTTGCCGATTTTTCAGCAGAGATTTGGAGGATCTAGTTGTAGCATTATGCTAGAGGTAAATCCTCAACTCCAGGAAAATACCTGTAATATGGCGGAGCGGGAAAAGTGGCAGTAATTCCGTTACCGCCAATTTTTTTTCCGCTCTGCTATACTTGTAATAAGGCTGGTTAAATGTTTAAAACAGTATGAAAGAGCAACAGCTGATCTCAAACAAACACATCACAGTTATTATTTTCAGTTTGCACCAGTGGCGTCACCTACTCTTGGCCAAATGGGTCAGATGGGTTGTGTCTCCGGCGGGTATTGATGTTTCTATTTTCTTGGCCCACTGATGCAGACTTATCTGGCAGGGGGATCCCTTCAGGAGATTTTAAGGTTGGCTGATTGGTCTGGCTATTCTACCTTGAAGGAGGTCTATTTTAAACCGGCCTTGCATGTTGCGCAGACGGTGGTAAATGCGATTTGAACGTGCAAAATTGCAGTCTCTGTCTTGAGATAAATTGTTGATTTTCTTAGCAAGCTGTATAGGAAAATGGCAATGTTAATAAAGACAACGGAGGTGTAGATTTTCCCTCTCTGTAGTCTATCCTGCTCAGATACTGTTGTTTTCTCATATTAGGAAACACATTGTGAACAGACAGAGCAGCTTCAAGTTAGGGCCAACATGAGACAGGATTCTATACCTTGTGGTTGTTGGAAAATATGGCTTTATGGCAACGAAGAGGACATTTCCTACAGACTGGTTAATGAGCTGATGTACCTGGGCTAAATTGGCCACGGTGCAGGATGCTTTAATTGTTTTTTTCTGTTGTTCATTTATATGTTTTCTTTGTGCTGGCAGAACAGTAAAGAAGCAATGTCCAAAATCTATGTCTCCGAAGTCTTTATTAAAATTACGATTTTCTAAGTTTGCTAAGAAAATTGATATTGTTTTTTTTATTATTTTTGTCAATGTTGATGTGTTCGATTTTAACTGTGTTGGTATCGTTTTATTAATTAATATTAATAAACTGGCTAAAGGTTTGTACTTACCCATAAGCTAAAAAGAATACAAATGTTTTTTTTAAATTATTGCTTTCTAAAAAGTACTTGAGAAAATGACTTCTAAATATACATAAAAGATAATGTGCACACTCTGCACATATTAGAGGATCTGAGAAGTTGTGTGGCCTCACAGTGTGTGATGAAATAGCCCACGCGTGTTCCCCTCTTGGCAAACACACTCCTCTGGCCCTTAACTGAGCACGTACACGGCGCCAGCTTTGCAATAACACGGAAAAAAAGACACTGGAAAGGAATTCAGTGTAATGATGACCAAATTGTTTCGGTTCTTTTCAAAATCAGTCCGGCTTCCAACTGTGTCTATTGTGTGCCCCAGGAGGTTATGATATGCACTTCTATTTTAAAGCTACTATTTTTGGTTGCCACTTCCTGTTTTTGTCTGCCTGCCTGATATAGCTGAACCTTCGCGCTCCGAGGCCCGTGGAAACTGTGACAGGGACGATCACTTCCTGTGTCACCAGCGGTCCCCAGACCGCAACACTGGCTGCTGCCTGTGACGTAGGATCTGGAACAAGCTGGTCACGGAAACCACTTTTTCTGTGAAGTGTGTAAAATGAAAAGCAACATTTGCAAAATATGTTGTCGGTTTCGTCTTTCCATTCCATTAATTTAAGAAGGTCGCAGATTCTAGAGGTGAGCGCCCTTTTGGGCCTTCATAAAAATAGATGTGAATTTCCCAAATATGGCAAAATGAATGTTTATAAAATCCGCGACAAAAATAATGATAATCGACGGTTTTATGTTTCTCTTGATGCCGGATTCAAACCACCGCTTAAGTGGTCTAATAATGAATGTCCATTTCAGCAGGTTAGCCTATTGAAACCACCTCCCAAATAACCCTTATTTGAAGGCTGACACCGCTGTTGGTCTCATTCTCACCCTTGCAAAAGGCAAATGCATCCTGTAGCTTTCAGTAGAATCACACTTCAGCAAACTTGCTCTCCAAAAAAATGTCCATGTCTGTTGTCACCCTTCAAAGCATCCAACATCTCCCTCAATGGTTTACCAACCGGTTGAGGAGGAGGTGGATGCATTAAAGCAGGGTAATCTGTATTTACTAACCCCACATGTATATGGCTGTGTCTAAAATCGCCTGGTCTGGCCAACTTGTAACATAGCGTTGTACTGCTAGGTCTTGCTACAGCAAGAGGTTTTTGTTGTCATTTGCATTGACTCCATGCGCTATGGCTTCTGCAATTAAAAAGTTGGGGCTATGGGTGGGTTAGTGGGAGTAGCGGGAGCAAAGCAAAGGCTGTTATGACAACATTTGTGTCAGGGACGTCGTTCTTTATCGCTGCTTGAACACAGGTGGGTGTCTGCTTTGAGTGGGCTCTGTGTTAGTGTTTTGCTGGGTGTTGGTATTCGTCAAGCCCGAGCCTGTTGCCTGTGTGTGTGCATACCTGTCACCTCACCCCAGTGGTGGACTGGGAACCAAAAGAGGCCCTGGAAATAATTTTCAAAAGTGTCCCCATATTACACATTGTCATCAAGCCCAACCCTTTTGCTACGCGGAAATATGAAAATAACACACAAAAGAGGTCCAGGGTGCAGAGGCCTACCGGGACATCTCCAGAGTTCCCCATAGGCCAGTCCACCCCTGCCTCACCCGCTTTTGGCAGGTGACGCCTGCTACAAAATCATTCACCTGCCAGTACCCAAACACATCCATAGGTGTCAATAGAGCTCTCACTTGCAAAAACAAAATCCTCTTTTTCACCCGCCCTGGCAACTCAAAGGCGGCAAGGGTGGGGGGGGTGTAGTTGGACATTTCCATGAATACTTTATTTGTTTGATGAATGTTGTACTCAGGACAGTAGAGGGTACTATTTTTATTTATTTATTGGTCATTTGTATGGTGCCTATACACTAGTGTTTCCAGGCGCCACAAGACAAAGGGGTCAGGGGAATCAGTGGTAAAAAAACAACAGTAAACGGTCCTACTAGGCCTTGTGACATTCGGACCGTGCAAGTGCAGCGTAACAATAAGTGCAGGGGGAGGGGATGGACAGGGCGGAAGGGCTGGGGTAAGGGGCAGGGAAGAAGTGCACGAAGGAGGGTCCCCAGGGGCTGGGCAATTGCTGAGGGGAGCCCAAGGAAGGTAAGTGCAAGGAGTAACCCGGGGTAGGGGATACAGCCTGTGCGGAGGAGGGGCGGACATGGAACAGGTTGGTCAGGCCATTGTGCCCGAGGGCAAGTGCTGGAAATGGTGTGCTGGGGTAGACTGGTCGGGGAGGACTTGGCTCCAGTAAGACTCATAAGGGACCAGGCAGCAGTTGAAGCGTCAGGAGGTGCATTAGCACGGGAGGGGGAGAAGGAAGGAGGAGAAGAAAAGGAAAGTCTTGAGAAGCTTCTGGAACTTAAACAGGGACCATTTAGGGGTCGCCAGAGGTTGCAACTGTGACCTCTGAGGTCTCCCTTACGACCTCTGTGGTTTCACTTGCGACCTCTAAAAAAAAAACTACAAAAAAAAATATTTTTTTTGTTTTTTGTTTTTTTTGTAATGCAAGCTCCTGGGCTGTGACCAGCACCATGTTGCTCTTTACTTCTGGAGTGTCTGGCTTTCTTGTTCAGGCCTCTTAAAAAAAAGAAGAAAAATAAGAACAGGAGTGCCACAAGTCTAGCACTTTCTACACTGACCCTAAATAAGAAAGAATAGGAATACCAAATAATGTCTTTCTGTAATTCTATACAATAATTGCTAGACTCATTAAAGGTTTATTTCAGACACACTTCAGGGGGTGAGTCACTTATTTAGTCTGTTCTTAAACACCTCAACTCAGCCTTTCATCCTTCTGAGGTCGATAAATGAGTACCAACATAGGTTGGGTGATATTGGGTGTATATTTTTTCTATATAAAGGGCTCAAGCGTAAGTGCTATATAATAACATATCATTATCATTTGTCATGGACGTCTGCTTGCATCCACAGTAATTTGGTAATATGTGCCTATACACACTGATCTTAACGATACATATGGAGATCCATTCTTGTATGAAATGTACATCACATTATAGTGATATCGTAACCATATATTTCGTAGTGTACAATGCTATGTGATGCCACTTCCTGTTTTGTCAACGGGTGAAAGGTTGTGTTCCATCGCTTCCCGCAATATCACTTCGGGGCGGGGTCAAATGACATCACTTCCCGTGATGTCATCAGGGGGGTCAAGGGTTGTGTGATGTCACTTCCGCTACCCCAGGCATTTTGTGAAATGACCTCCCTGAACTTAAGGAGATCTGGCTCAAGTCTAAGAGGGGCTGGTGGGTCATTCTAGAGGAAATCCCCTTTGGAAGAAAGAGTTGTACCCCCCACATTCTGCTTGGTGAACCGTCTGATCAGCATAGAGGAGGACCGAAGGACTCTAGCAGGGAGGTATGTTGGGAGAGAAAGTTGGATGTAGCTGGGTCTTAGGCCCCATAAAGCCTTGTGGATGATGCAGAAGGTCTTGAATTTGATCCTTGTTGTCACTGGGAGCCAGTGGAGAGATGTGGTCCCTGGGCTTGAGGCTAAGAATAAGTCTTGCAGCCCTATTCTGGATTAGTTGAATAGGGCGAAGGGAGGAAAGAGGCAGATTGAGAAAGAGCTGTTGCAGTAGTCCAGCCTAGAGAGCACCAGAGCTCTGGAGATATTGAGCTTCTGGGTGAAGGTGAGGGAAAGTAGAATGCCTTTGAGGAGGTTGTGCTGAAAGTTGGACTTCTTGGCGAGTTCCGTGATATGAGAGGAGAAGGAGAGAGAGGAGTGCAAGGTGGCCCAGAGATTTGTAGGGTTGAGTGGCTCACTTGGGGTAGCAGGTTGAAAATTTGCTGTTAGCACCAGACTAGAATTGCATATTTGTCATAAAACAGCAAACGTTGTGGGCACTGCCTTCACCACCAGTTTTTGGGTCTGTGCTTGTGCTCATACTGTACCTCACTTTGCTGCAGTGTAGCATGGTATTTCGTATCACTGCACAGAGTGAGGTAGCCCTTTGAGTTGTGTTATCCCGTGAGTATGGGATAGTTAGGATTATGGGATTTATTGTGGCGAGACGTGTCACAGGGATCCTTGCAGATCTTGACAGAGTGTAGTGCAAAAGGAAGCAGTCCAGAATATCAGATCTAGATACGAACGTCTTACATCCTTTTGATTTTTGTTTTCCGGTATAACCCTATGTTGGCTTCCCCAGATATGCTGCTCTGTTTCTTCTGCTTTTCTTCTATTGTGTTTTTTTTAAACTAGTTTTCTACATTTGGCCCAAGTGTCTATTTGGTTGATTTGTTTGGCTTAGTATTGCCTTTTCAGATTTGTCTTTGGAGATCATGGGCTTTTAGTCTTCCATTATTCTTGTAACGAACCAGATATTGATTGTGTTTCTGAAGAGGAGTGGGGGGGTCTTTCTGGGGTCAGACTCTAATGGGAAGCACGTTCCACAGTTTAGTCACCATAAGAGAAAAAGAGAAAGCCTCCCTGACATTTTCCTTTACATGGTGGTACCGAGGAGAAAGGTATTTTTAGGGGATCTATGCGGCCTCCTTGTTTGGGAGCACTTTTTGGGGGATCTATGTGTCCTCCTAGGTTGGGAGAGCTAGATTTTGTTCAGGATGAAATTATATACAATGCCTTAAAATAGATCCTGCTTCTGACTGGAAGCCAGTGAAATGTTTAAAGTGATGATGTTGTGTGTTGCCTCGAATCCACTTGCAGTAATAGCCTCATAGCATCTTTTTGTACTGTCTGAAGCCGTTTTATGACATAATCTGGAAGTCATAGGTAGATGCTGTTTGCATAGTCCAGCCTTCAGAGAAACTTGAGAGACAAAGTTGAGTGCTCTTTGTGGGAGGTACCTGAACTGCATTATTTTCTGTCGGTTTTTTATTTGTGGTTCCAATGTGAGGAGGTCATCGATCAAGGTCCCCAGGTGCAATTTTTGGATCCTACCGGCTTCAACCAGTTCAAGCAATAGAGCCATATTCTTCACCAAAAACAAGTAAGGGGTGGTGGCCGTAGGCCTCTCACCTGAGGAGGTGGACACCAGACATTATCAGACCAGACCGTCTGGTCCAGACGTAGAGGACCACGTGATGATGAGAGACAGGATGGAAATGGAAGACAGATTTTGGAAATATACAAAGAGTACTATTTTATGGTTTGGGGGTGGGAAAGGTCAAATGGAAGTGACATGTATTGTAAAAGGCCAGACCAGGAGGGCATATAAGGGGAAGGCGAATTGGAGGCAGATTGGGTTAGCCTGGTTGGTGGGTTAGTGAAATGTCTGTTTTTTGGTTTGCAAACCTGTAATACATGAGATCTCGACTTGGCCATTCTCAATGAGACTCCTTAGTCATTTGTTCTGTTTTTACAATAATAAATGGTGACCATGTCTCGGTTCTGTCGGGCAATGCTGCAGACCACTGGATCCCAAGGACCTCCATCCGGACACCCCCACGAGCGCTGAAGACGATAAGGTAGGAGACCTACTTTCAAAATCTCCATAAGGGCTTTCCGGAGGAGGATACATGGGCTGATGAGCATGCATGCGGGCTGCATAGAACATGGAGGGTTCCATTTTGGAATGGAGAATTGGCAATGCAGGTTAGGATGTTTGTAAGGTATATGCTGAAATGGGAAGGAGAATTTGGGCCGTGTATGTACTACTGGTGGTAGCGTTTGCTTGTTTTATAACTGTGGTTCTTTTAGTTCTGCCTCCAAGGGTAGGGACTGACCCAGGTAGTCGGGGGGGGGGTTACTCAATAGGGTATGAGACCCCAGTTAGCGTATAACACCCGAGCACTGGTTAGAGTAACAGTTTGGGGATAAGGTGAAGCCCAGAATTAAATAGGGGTAGGCGGATGACTGCATGGTGAAAGCCCTTATCCCTGTCAGCACCACTCCACAGTGTCTTTGGTTGTTAAACTTGAGTCCCTTCCCTCTCAGGACTGCAAAGGAGTGGGTAACGGGTCAAGTGACGAGTAAATGCAGATTTAAATGGGTAAAGAAAATGGGCAAGCAGCAATCAAAACAGGTGGAAGAACCCCCAAAGGGGGTCACCCGTTCATTACATGTTTAGGCAGTTTAGTCTTGTGATTACTTGAACTCATGGCACTATTTGACTCAATGTAATAGACAGACACAATTCCTGTTTGAGGGGAAATTTAATTTGGATACATTGGGAGCCTTTAAGAGGGCTTTAGAGGGAGAAGGTACCAAGATAGTGTTAAGAAAGGAAGAAGGCAATGAATATGGCAAGGGAAATGTGCATGGAATCACACAGTGAACAACTTTGAATCTAACAACGTGCATACAATACCCAAGACTCGTGTATACTAAAACCCAGGAGTGCAAATAGAGTGAAACAATAATACCAATATATGAAAAGGGATGTGGGGTAAGCACTTACAACCTCCTTATGACTGAAAGGAAAGTCGGCAAACTCCTTACCCACTATGCTATTACAGATACTGACAGCGCTAAGCCCACGTAGAGGGCAAGCAAGGACAGGATCTGTGAGCTGACACTCTGGATGATACTGAATAAGGAACTTAGAAACAGTACTCACGAGGACCGGAAAGACCACTTGAATGTCAGTAAACCCACGAACCCAGTTGATGAAACAGGGACCCTGAAGGCTATAACAGCAATGGGTGGAGGAAACTAAATACATAAGACCCTAGTCAAGGGGCAAGTAGGAAAAGTGATTATAGAATAGAGAGGAAAACAAAAGGCATTCACACAGGGACTAGTTACAACAGCACCCCACACCTAATAATCAATGGGAAATAAATGTAGAAGTGCAATGGAAAACATGGAATGGATCCCAATAGAAAGTAAGGATCAGGAGCAGGGAAAATGATATCACAAAAGGAAACCTTTCCCACCCATCCAAGGAGAAAAGGCAGGAAGCTAAATCTATAAAGGGAAAGACTAATGCATCAAGTTTTTCAGTTGCAAAGGACAGCTTCAAGAAACAGAGAACACAGGCAAATTGGGCAGCATCAAAGGGTAAAGCACAGAGAAAGGCTGCCTGCAGACAGAGGAAGACAGAAAGGGAAATCCAGAAAGCAGAAATCAATTAAGCACATAAATTCGAAATCCAGGGCAGAGGAACAAGAAATAGGAACTAGGAACCAGGCACAAAAACTAGGAACCAGGAACAAGGGACCAGTCACAACAGGAACACTGCAACAATGACCAGCGCTGGACTGAAGTAAACTGAGGCTTTTAAAGCTCCTTAACGATCACACACCTCAGGTGTGCCGCCTGCCGCACCTGCAGCCACAGGTGTTGCCTATCCTCCACCCAACCTTGACCTGCAAGGGAGGAGGTGAGGCAGTGAGCCAGGCATTCTGGGAAGTATAGTCATTAGATTAACGTAGCATGCTGGCTGCCAAAAACCTGGAATGGATCCAGAAGGGAAGTAACTTGGAAAATAAGGTTTTAGCACTCCCAATTCGTCACAGCACTGTAGCATAAGGTTCGGAGGAAATGTCCAGTAGGGAAATAACCCCAAAACATGCCCCCAAGTGATGGGAACGGGAGCGAAGGGAGCGAGCCGTGACAGATACCAGCATTACAGTTGGGAGCATTTGCCAATTGGCTGCAAGAGGCAACAACTAGGAGGAACGTCAGAAAAAGTAGCTGACTGAGGGAGATTAATGATCGACTGAGGGACAAATAAAGTTTCTGAAAGGCAGATGAGGAGCGGACAGGGCTCAGATGTACCCCCAAATAATTCACGAGGGGGAAATGGATAAAGACAGGTTAGAGGAGGATCGAGAAGATCAGGATAGCAAGACACCGGAAGATGTACTTGAATCTTTCACTAGCATGAGACCATTAACAGGGGCGAGGCCAGAGGAGGCATAGCAGGAGGCACCCTTGGCAGAGAAATCTCCTTTGGTGCCCTCTGCCCCAGGACACTGGGGTTAAGCAAGCTCAAGTTTGCAGGGCCCTGGTGTCCAGTAGACCATCTCCCTCGTATGCCCCCTCTATGATGAGGGGAGGTACGATATATGGAAGGGATTCACGCCTTTTGAAGCTCCTCTCAGACACGTACCATCTGGACATGAGGACGGAGAACAACATCAGGGTCTGGTTACTGTCCATGTCACCTGTACACCTGGCAACCTCTGGACATTGGTAAAGGAGTTTCCCAATATAAGGGAAGAGCCCCAACGATTTGTGGAAGAACTGCACACAGTAATGCAGTTTTACAACCCATCGTGGGCATATATGAATCAACTCTTGAGACTTGTGATGCCACAGGAGGTGAGGTAGCAGTTAGTGGAGTGTGCCTAGGCTGGCAGACCAAGCCAATAGTGGAGCTGGTGGCAGTGGCAAACCATTGCGTCACTTCCTAGGAACAGAAAAAGGAAACATTTGAGAATAAACTCATGACGTTGCAATGAAAAAGGGGGAAGTCACGTGTTTTGCACTTCTATCTGAGCTTTTTCAAAGCCAGATATTTGTGTCAGGTTTACTATTGCTGACTGGCATTATGGCACTTCATGGTTTGTAGATACTGAACATTTCAGGACCATCACGCAAATATGTCAAGCTCTACACCTAGCATCCCCTTGAAGAGGATTCCTCTTTTCAAGAAATGTATAGCACAAGGCATATAACTATGGGCCCCGGGGCATTACCTTAGTCGGTAATGCCCTCGCCGCTCAGGTCATATTGCTTGAGTATTTGTTTTAATCCAAGCCTTTTACATTTTGAGCCACTGCACATGTAAATATTTTTTCTGATCATACCAACAAAAGACTCACCTTTCTGTAAGAGGCGAGTGAACAGGGAAATATGTTTTTTTAATTCAAGAAATAGCTGGTATAAGTTTCCCCAGTACTTATACCTGTAATACGTGTTTTTATAAACTGCTCTCTTAAAAGTTTGCATTTTGTTTCTGCACTTTGAAATTATTAATTCCATAAATTGGTTTTATGTGCAAAATTGTTATAATTGTATGGTAATATTGTATACTTTTAAGCGAGTGAGTGAGTTAAGGTTACTATGATATATGATTTAAATATAATATTTTTTAAAATGTATTAATAAAGTTTATGTTGTTACCTTAACTTTATTATTTCTCATTTTTGTAGACCTTAAGAAGTTTTTGTTGGTTTTACCGTAAACTCTTTTGTGCAAAACATTTTTTTCAGATAATATGTGTATGTGGCAGTAGGGTCGTAGGGGGCTGTGGTCTGGTGGAGCATGAGGGAACGGCCCCATTTTTTTAAAAAAAACCTGGTCGATTTAATTACGACCAAAAGTACAAGAAAGAAAATGCAGACTTCTAAATAGCAGTCTATGAAAACACATAGAACCCTGGCTTAAACCAACATCAGATGTGTAGGAGCAAGCACAAATACTTTGTTCTTTCTGGTGGGCATGCCAATCCCATCTTAGCATATTATATATCCTAGGAATTGCCAATTGTTCAAAGAATCATTTCTCAAACTTTAAAAATAATTGATTCTCAGACAATTCTTAGAAAACTTTATTTATATATTGCACATGTGTGGGGTCAACAGAAAAACAAGATGTCATCTCGACAGACCCATACATAATTGCTTAGCAATTTAATGAATAGCTAATGCCTGAACTATAGACATGGCGTTGATTAACATGAATTGAATAACTTTATGCTGTAAATGTCTATTGATGTACCCCTAACCTTGACTGCACTTAAAAATGTCCAATGTTGGATGCCCTTAATCTATGTATGTCCACCCACTTATCATCGCAGGTGACTGTTCCACTAAGTCCCCTCCTCCACAACCTGGTCAGAATGTCATTCGAGCTCACCTCATTGTAAGAAGCTCACTGCTTCCCATCAAATCTAATTTCTTATCTTTTATACATTCTTTTGTGATCAAAAGAGCATTGTTCCCCCCTGTACACATAAATAAATAAATAAATAAATAAATAAATACGTATGGGCAAGCTTTTTCACTTGTCTACTGCTTTTATGCAACACAAAGCATATGCCCTATTAAAGGTAACTTTGTGAACCACACACTATGTCATAATGGTGTTAGTGCATCCCTGATGTTGTAACAGTGCTATTGTGTCCAGAATAAGAGACCATGGGCCTCATTTCAAGTTTGGCGGTATCCTTGCCGGCGCCCACGAAAGGGCAATTACCGGGTCATTACGGCCCTGCCGGACCCGGTAATTGCCCATTTGCGGGCGCCGGAATGAAATACTCCCCATTCCCATTTGATCTCCATAGGGCTCAATGGGAATGGGGAGGTTGGATGCACTGGGACCATTCAGAATGGTGCCAGTGCATCCGACACGCTCTGTTTGCGGGTGCCAGTACACCCGAAGGCACCTGCAAGCAGAACTCGTAGTTTGCCAGTCCGGTAACAGCGGTACGAGCAAGCTTACCGGTACCGTTGTTACCGGTCCGGCAAACTTATAATGAGACCCCATGGGTACCATCGCTTTTCAATCATTTTCTTTAAACCCCCGTAATTAGTGCAAAGGTTGCAGTATCTTTTCTTTTTGGGACAACAAATAGAGCTTCAGGTTGAGATTGACCATGAATGAATGAGCGCCACACACCGCGGGTAATAATAAGCAGCTCTCAGATACCTGAGGGTTGGTAGCACTATATAAATGCTAAATAATAATAATAATAATAATTACTATTTTATTATTATTATTATAATTATAATTATTATTATTATTATTATTATTATTATTATTATTATTATTATTATTAATGATGCAACCTCATTGTAAAATGTATGTAATACACTCTTGTACAGCCTAAACATTCCCTCTTCACAATGAAAAGATACAGCCATTAGGTATCCCTCTTCGCTGAGGTTGATATGTGTCTTATGGTTCACTAAATGCATATATGGGTTAGTGATAGGTCATGGGTACTTCAAAGAGCATTACTTCAATGAGCATTGCTACGAGTACCTGTATTGTTAAGGATTGCAGTGCTGGATCCTTGTGTCTTCTTATTCCAACTCTACTTATAACTTATTCAGAAAAGACTACATGCTCCAATGATCTGACCAAATACACAACAGTCTGTGAAATCCAATTTATGAAAGGCACAGTTAAGGGTAGCCAGTGTATCACTCCACATGTTAACAGTCAAGAAGATAATACATTACAAAGCATTCTGCATCATCATCCATGTTCTAGAAGTTTGTGGAGTACAATTTGTAAATGGGCCGCAGGGTCTCTCTAGCAGTTACCCCAATTACCAGCAAAAGGATACTCAGACCCCAACAGAATCCTAGCCGCAAGAGCGGAAGACTCAACCATAAGGCAAAATGTACTGTCTTTATTATTCAACAAAAATGACAGGGATCACACTAGAATAGCATAGCGTTTCCAGAGCTCTCATCCTCCAAACGTGTGACACTATTTTAATCATGAGTGACGTCACAAACACAAGTTGCGTCCCAAAAACCTATCAGGGATGTCGATTGGTCAGTTTAGGGAAACTATATATGCAATGTATAGGTGTAAGCATGATTATTGGATCGCCATATCTGGTGGCCCCTCCCAGGACCACCTCTACCTACAAAAAATAAAAAAGTTGCAGGAAAGTAAGGAAGCTATTGCCCAGCAACATTATCAGGCCAATTCATGGAATTCCTCACAAAAGTGTCGCACGCGGCTGGCGCACAGCGTGCCCGTGCGAATGTCTGCGGCAGCCGCGTGCGATAAAATCAATTTCCGCGCACAGCGTATTCATGGATTCTCGCCTCCAAAAGCAGACGTGGCGCAGAGTGGCGCAGCGACCCTGCAGCAGCGCCAGTTACGCCCCCAAAAACACCCTCGCGCAAGGAAAAGCCATCAAGATCGCAAAACCATCGCAAAGGGCTGCGCCAACCCTGTACCAGTTTACCGGACTGGCAAACAGCAAACGCAAAGCGGGGAACGCGTATTACGGGTTTCGGGAACACGCGTGCGCGAGAAGTTTCACACGCGATCTGGCCTGAGGGAGCGTGTGCGTGTATTTCAGGGGTGCGCGAGAAGTTCAATACGCGAATGGCCTGGGTGCGTGTAATTCAGGGGTGCACGAGAAGTTCCACACGCGAATGGCCTGGGCGCGTGTATTTCAGGGGTGCGCAAGAAGTTCCACACGCGAATGGCCTGGGCGCGTGTATTTCAGGGGTGCGCGAGAAGTTCCACACGCGATTGGCCTGGGGGAGCGTGTGTGTGTAATTCAGGGGTGCGCGAGAAGTTCCACACGCGATTGGCCTGGGCGCGTGTAGTTCAGGGGTGCGCGAGAAGTTCCACACGCGAATGGCCTGGGCGCGTGTAATTCAGGGGTGCGCGAGAAGTTCCACACGCAAATGGCCTGGGCGCGTGTATTTCAGGGGTGCGCGAGAAGTTCCACACGCGATCGGGCCTGGGGGAGCATGTGCGTGTAATTCAGAGGTGCGCGAGAAGTTCCACACGCGATTGGCCTGGGCGCGTGTATTTCAGAGGTGCGCGAGAAGTTCCACACGCGATCGGGCCTGGGGGAGCGTGTGCGTGTATTTCAGGGGTGCGCAAGAAGTTCCACACGTGATTGGCCTGGGCGCGTGTAGTTCAGGGGTGCGCGAGAAGTTCCACACACGAATGGCCTAGGCGCGTGTATTTCAGGGGTGCGTGAGAAGTTCCACACGCGAATGGCCTGGGCGCGTGTATTTCAGGGGTGCGCGAGAAGTTCCACACGCGATCGGGCCTGGGGGAGCGTGTGCGTGTATTTCAGAGGTGCGCGAGAAGTTGCACACGCGATCGGGCCTGGGGGAGAGTGTGCGTGTATTTCAGGGGTGCACGAGAAGTTCCACACGCGATTGGCCTGGGCGCGTTTAGTTCAGAGGTGCGCGAGAAGTTTCACACGCGATCGGGCCTGGGGGAGCGGGGTACGTGTATTTCAGGGGCTCGTGGGTGGTTTTACACGCGATCGGGCCTGGGGGAGCGGGGTACGTGTATTTCAGGGGTGCGTGAGAAGTTCCACACGCGATTGGGCTGGGTGCGGGTATTCCAGGGCTGTGCGAGAAGTTTTACACGCTTGCCTACAACACGTATTCATGGAATTGAACGTGGCCAATCCGGAAACACGTACGCCAGCAGGAAGTAGGCGTACGTCCACCCGCACAGCATAAAAGTGCACGCAAACAACAAACAAGCTCAGACGCCCGGATGAACATACCGTTCCTAGCAGCAGTGGCCGTGGGATACCGCAGAAGGAGGAGGAGGATAGTCCGGGCCAGAATTTTTACACCCAGAACCAGCCTTTTTGGGATGCCTGATGACCATGTGTATGGGAGGTACAGGTTTCCACCTCACATAATACTCGACCTGGTCAGTGAGTGGGAGGATGACCTCACATCAACCACCCTGTGCTCCCAAGCACTCAGCCCCCTGGAGAAGGTCCTCAATGTACTGCACTTCTTGGCCACTGGATCATTTCAGCGGACAAGTGGCATAGTGGGGGGGTGTCACAGGCCACGCAGTCACGCTGCCTACACCAGGTCTTGGCCATCATCACTGCACGCCCATCAGTCCGCAGGCACATATACCTGTCCAGAACACCTGCAGAAAGGCAGGCTGTCGCCCAGGATTTCTACAGGGTGGCACAATTCCCCAAAGTGCTAGGTGCCATTGATTGCACCCATGTGGCTCTACGTCCCCCCAGGGCAACTGAGCACATCTATAGAAACCGCAAGCACTGGCATTGCATCAACGCCCAGGTAGTATGTGATGCCAAGGGAATCATCACCTCAGTATACGCCAACTATCCAGGCTCCACCCACGACAGTTTCATCTACAGAATGTCTACCCTAAACCGGGACATAGAAGCTGGACGGCATGGCGATACATGGCTGCTCGGTGAGTATAAATGCCACTGCGCATGCATGCATGTCAGATACTGAGTAATGTCACAACCCCACTAATGATACCCATCACCACCTCCCCAGGGGATAGTGCCTACCCTCTCAGCACCCACATGATGACGCCAATTCGGAACCCCACCATGCCACCCCAGGTAAGATACAACACAGCCCACATTGCAAACCGGGGCATCGTGGAGCGCACATTCGGAGTGCTCAAGTCACGCTTCCGCTCCCTTGACCGTTCTGGTGGGCAGCTGTTATACGTTCCCCCAGTAGTGTGCAGGATCATAGTGGCAGCATGTGTCCTGCACAACGTTGCAACACGCCGGGGCCTGGCCGTGGACATGGTGGTGCCCCCACATCCCCAACCACATGCATGCCCACTGCGCATGGGAGGGGAAAGGGCACGGGGTGAGGCAGCCCGTACGCAGCTCGTGGCTAATTACTTCACATAAAATCACACCCCTGTGGAGTGCACACAGCCCTGGCACATACCAGCTGACAATCAATGATGATTGTAACTGACAATTATGATGTGTCAATGGACAGTCAACTGTCACAACCATACCAGCCTGAGATTGTACATCTGGAAGTGTTCCATTGTGTGCTTCCCTACCTACACAAACACCACCAATGCTGTGTTCAAAAGACACACTTCTATGCTGCTAAAATCATTACCCCCTTGCAAGACACAACATGACAACAGTGCCATGTCACCCAACCCCTCCCCAGCACCGCCACCCAACACACCATGGCATGACATGCCATGTGAGAGCAAACAAAGTCATCCCCCAAACATGACAAGTGTCACAAAGTACAGTGTCCCTAATGGAAACTGGCCACACACAATATGCCCACATAAATGTAGAAACAACAACACACATGACCAAATACTTACCACAATACAATCGACATAGCATAAACATGACAGTACTAAGGCAAAGGATACGTAGTCTTACAACATGAGAATGCCAGCACATCCACCACCTCCAACTGTACAGTGTTGTTGCCACGCACATCTGGACGTCCACTGCTCACAACATGAGCTCCATCTCCAAAGTGGACGGCCTTGTGAAGATATGAGGAATGAACCTGAAAATTAGGAGGGAGACATGGATGCACAAGCACACATCAGTACACCATGCAGTGCACAATACAACAACAATATGCACTAGGAATGTATACACAGCATTGACTACAGACTGCCCACACATGTCGTGGGAGTCCAACGTCACTGTGTAAGTAACTGTCACTTGGGCACACCCTTTGCAAGCCCATGGAAATGGGAAGCAGGAGGGGTGTGTGTCTCACGAACCCAAGCATCTAACCCAAACTCAGGACAAGCCTGCATGTGCCCAGCCGGAATACAGTGGATGCCCACGGGAGCCACACAAGGCAACACACTGCAACAAAAAATCAAAAATCAAAAATGGCCATGTGTGGGCCAGGGGGGTGGGGGAGGCCACCCAGGAGGTCCAAGGACAGGGTGCCCACCAACAGCCACCTGCGTGAATGTTGGGAAAAAAAACACCTCCATGGGCTCATGGCCTGCACGGCTACTAAATTGTGGGAGATTCACTGCTGGATTCGCTCTCCTTAACCTCTGCTGCCACAGGAGGTGGTGGTGCTATGGGAGGCAGCCCACGCAAAGCCCTAGTTTGGTCCTCCATGGCAGCAAGCATGCGGGTGTGGAAGGCCTCGTTCTGGAGGGATATGGTTCGGAGATCCCCATGCAACACCCGACGTGTTGCCCGGACCTCCGCCCGAGTTGCCCGGGCCTCCGCCCGAGTTGCCTGCATCTCTGCTGAGAGCGTACGGGTGACGCGCTCCAGTAGCTGTTCCGTCATGGTGACAGTGGAAGCCTCAAGGTCCACAAGAGTCTGCCTGAGGTGCCGGACCTCTCCCCTCAGGGCTTCCCTCTGTCCCTGGGCATCTAGAGAAATTGATTCCCTCAGATTGTCTAGGGCCGCCTGTCTGTCCCTGTTGGACGCCAACATGTCCTCCCTGACTGATTGGCAAATGGAGTCTGTTGCCTGCTGTAGTAGCTCCATCTGCCTTTCTGGGGGGACAATGGAAGTGGCCACCCTCTCCATGGCTTGAGCAATCATTTCTGATGATGCTGCCTGTTGGTTGGCCATACCGTATATGGATTGCTCACATGCGGTATTGCCCGGTGGCGGACGGCCACCGCGTTGGCGGGCACCACACCTGTCTGGGGCAAGGCGAACTGCGCCTTGCTGTGTCGGCACTGCCTGATGCTGCAGGACTGCATTTCACCTCTGAACTGCTGGCCCAGGAACAGGATCAGATGTTGCGGAGTATGGCCCTGCATCCGTAACCACCACGGGCGCACCTACCAACACTGACATCCCCATAGTGGGCTCTACCCCTGGTGCAGGTGGGTCGGACAGAACAGTATCCCTTCCATGAACACATACCTGCGAATCCACATAGG
Organism: Ambystoma mexicanum; assembly: GCF_040938575.1. Lineage (NCBI taxonomy): Eukaryota > Metazoa > Chordata > Amphibia > Caudata > Ambystomatidae > Ambystoma > Ambystoma mexicanum. The sequence goes on from NC_090925.1 coordinate 729,522,161, forward strand.
TCTCATCCGAATCAACACCTGAAATGAGTTCTGGGGAGGTGCAGCCAGGGACACCCCTGGACAGTATGGCCTGCAGCAAGAAAGGGTTCTCCCCCACCACCAAACCACGTCCCCCACTGGTGCCTGGTCGTGCTTCAGATCCCTCCTGGGCCTGCACCACCTCCTCTCCCTCAACAGCATCAGGTGCGTCATCCTCTGCAAAAACATGAAAGACAAAAAATGGAAACAGGCATTAGCACCATGGCACGCTATTAGGCCAGACAAGCTACAGTACCAGTACTTGATTTACACATGTCCCACATGACTATAACCCTCCCATGCATGCACTGTCCATGAGTTGGAAGGGGAGGAAAATGTCAGACACTGATGACACCAAGATGGGAGAGAACACATTAGCTGCATGCTGGCTAGCAGTGCCATCACACATTGGCCTGTGAGTGGCATGTCCAATACACATACATGACACATGCCATCACACAGATGGCATGTAAGATAGGCATGTCATATATGTGACAATAGGGCAGAGTGATGCGCAGTAGAACCAGGTGAATTTCTACAATCAGCCTGAATGAACACAGCTAAATAGGGAACAATGTTGTAGCAAGATGCCACTTCAAGGGCAACTGGCGCGATGTAGTGCAAAATGCCTACTGTGGGCAGAAGGGATACTGTAATACCCAAATCCCAGGGCGCCGAATGCATTGGATGAAGCACATGGGTGGCCCAAAACACTCAGGCACACACACCCTGACCTGGCACTCAACCAGAACCCCTCCCACAAACAACATACACATGGATCACACACACATGCATGTGCACTCACCGGACAATGCCTCGTAATCTGGCAGTTCTCCCACACCTTGGATCTGCTCCTCTGTGACGTAGGTCCCAGCAACATGCTCATGTAGAGTGAGTTCAATGTCCTCTTGTGGGGACCCACCTCCAGTCACCAGAGTTGCGGCATGACTTGAGGCCAGCTTTTTCTTTGCCCTACGCTTAAGGTCGTTCCAGCGCTTGTAGCACTCAACAGCTGTGCGCCTCAGAAACCCAAGGGCACTTATGCTGTCCGCGATGGACTGCCAGTGTGCCTGATGTCGAGCAGGTGTAATCCTACACCCTGAAGTGACCAACATTTCGGCGTCATGTTCGGACACATACTGCACAAGTGCATCCAGTTCGGCATCATTGAAGCTAGGCTTCCTTGGCGTGCCGGACCGTGTAGCTGTGTCGGGGTCATCAGCCTGTACTGGACGAGCACTCTTCCTCTTTCTTTTTGTGGGTGGTGGGGATCCGGAGTGCCCTACGCCGCTCTGGACACTAGAGGCAGGAGCACCGGTGGACTGTGTAGTAGTAGTGTCCGATGGCACACTGACCACATGACTTTCTGCAGGCATTAGCTGAAGTGTGATGATAGCAGGGGGAACCTCAGTCTGATGTACCGGGACCAACACTGTCCTGGCTGGGAGAGTCAGAGCTGGGGTGGACGGAGCTGCAGCTGCCCCTGCAGCCTCCCCACCCCGCCTACTCGGGGCAGCAGATGACATGGCTGCCCCTGTACCACGTGGCCTGGTGACACTGGGTTGCGCCGCCACCCGTGGCCTAGACTTGGCGACCTGGAAGTCAGCCTGGGAGTCACCCTGTGCTAGGTCAGGTGCCACAACGGGCCGGTCCAACAAGGGCTGAGCAGGGATGGTGTCAGCCACGTTTCCCTCAACCATGGGGGGGGGATTTGTGTCCCTGACTGGTCCTCCACACGTGGGGGGCTAGGGGTAGTCTGCAAATCCTGGCTACGTCCCCTACTGCGCCCACCACGCCCACCTCTTGAGGCTCGGCCACCTTTGCCACCCTTACCACTTACTCGCCTCCCAGCCATGGCACTGATGGAGTTGTGCGCATGGGAGTTGCAGTGGACAATTGTCCTGGGCAATTGGGGGTCAAAGGGGTAGGGTACTAGATGGAATTCGTACCCAAGTGCTCTAGCAAGGCTGTATGGAACCCCTGGGGAAAGATGACGGGTCACGCAACGCACAGGCACCCCTAAAACAGAAAATGACGTCTACGCGACCCCCCGTAGACCACGTGCGTGGGAAAAGGAACCTGCACTACGCTGTGGCACCCAGAAACACAAAAATGAACGTATGCGTGTCACACGCAGCCTACAATGACCTCTGAAGGGGTACGCTACACACGAGGCTAGCACAGTTGGTAAAGACTCACCGTCCGCCTGGGAAAAGAGCGTGAAAAATACGTGCGTGTGCGCGTTGGCAACACCCCCGCCAAAAGAAGATTTGTACACTGTCTGAGGAGACAGGACAAAAGGAGAAGTCAACGCTGTTTGAGGAAACAGGTCGAAGAGAAAATCAGAAAAATACTGACAGAGGTAACAGGGAGTACAAACTAGAAACGATGTGAAGTAAATCGCGTGTGAACCGACAAGAAGTACAGATTTCACCCACTCGCTCTCCACGAGAAGCACGTACAAGGAAATGACGTACTACACGTACCTTTTAAACCGCACCACACGTCCAACGTCACTTCCGCGTATACGCACTGAGGCACTATCCTCCAATTACGCGGGCTGACATTCGGACGTGCAGTTTTTGGTCTTGTAACATTCCCCCGGGTACAGGGACACGCCCGCGCGTGTCACGTCACAGACGCGCCTGCGCTGTCAGGGCCTTTGGTCCAATGGAATTGCGTACAGAGGCCAATCGCGTGTGGAACTTCTCACGCACCCCTGAAATACACGCGCCCAGGCCAATCGCGTGTGGAACTTCTCGCGCACCTCTGAAATACACGCACCCAGGCCAATCGCATGTGGAACTTCTTGCGCACCTCTGAAATACACGCACACGCTCCCCCAGGCCCGATCGCGTGTGGAACTTCTCGCGCACCTCTGAAATACACGCACATGCTCTCTCAGGCCCGATCGCGTGTGAAACTTCTCGCGCACCTCTGGAATACACGCACATGCTCCCCCAGGCCCGATCGCGTGTGAAACCTCTCGCGCACCTCTGGGATACACGCACACGCTCCCCCAGGCCCGATCGCGTGTGGGACTTCTCGCGCACCTCTGTGATACACGCACATGCTCCCCAGGCCCGATCGCGTGTGGGACTTCTCGTGCACCTCTGAGATACACGCACACGCTCCCCCAGGCCCGATCGCATGTGGGACTTCTCGCGCACCTCTGAGATACACACACACGCTCCCCTGAGATACACGCACACGCTCCACCAGGCCCGATCGCGTGTGGGACTTCTCGCGGACCTCTGAGATACACACACATGCTCCCCCAGGCCCGATCGCGTGTGGAACTTCTTGCGCGTTTAGAACTTTGGTGCACATTTTTTTCCTGCGCAGGGACGCTACCGCCTGCTTTCGTGTGGCGGACATGTATGGGCCTGTGCGCGTCTTTGGCCATGCGCTGTTTTTCCCTATTCGATTCCATGAATACGTGTTGTAGGCGAGCGTGTCGGCGTTCTGCGCACTTGCCTCCTGACCTTCCCCCGTGACGCCCACATTTTCACGAGTTGTTCCCCATTCTGCGTGTAACGCCCCGTGTTACGCCTACTTTTGTTATGTGCGCCGCGCTATGTGCGAATTCGCTGTGGCCTTATCGCACGGCATTCGATGACCTGTGTGCCAGTGTGCGCCAGCGTGCGCCGCGCACTTTTTCAGCGCACATCCCACATTTTGCGCGTGCACGGACTTCCATGAATAGATGTGCGATGTTTTCTGTGCGATAATCGCACTTGCACTGCGATTTTCGCTATTTCACTGCGAATCGCACGTTTTCGCAAGCGTGCGCCGTTTTTTCGGCGCACATTAATTCCATGAATCGGCATCTATATGTCTTAACGTGAAAGGTAACTGAGAATTGGATAGAACGTGTCTTCTCAGCCTCGGTACCTCGGACATCTACCAGGCTGGGTGGACCTTTCCAAGGTGATGGGAACGAACACGGAGGAGCTGAGCTGAGTACATTCACTTGTTGTTAACTTTTGAGCAACACTTGTATCCTTCCACCTCTGGTTCAATGGGACCATCTTCTCTACATCTACCTTGAGTGAATAGGCATTGTCCTGTTCTCCTGGTCAAGTGTGTAGAGACCACGAAATGGAGCTCAGCTGCTTGTAATTATGAAGATTTGAGACTATATTCCTTGCAGGTGTCTGGTTGCCTTGGTGATCTTGGAAACCTTCCATCGCTGCTCGTTCTTCGCTAGGGTGTGCACCGTGTCTGCGCTGGAAGCTTGGTCTGCCTGCCTTTAGCTGAATCAGGCTGTCAGTTCTCTCATGTTTTCAAAGTCTGTATCCCCTTCCTCGGTCACTCCAGTGTACCTTTAGCTTCCATCCGTGTTCTTTTCCATGTTAGTTGCAATTAAGCACGTGCAAGCTGGATACATATATGTTTGGCTTCTTGCTGTTTCTGCTTTGGTGAGTCTCGAGTTATAGTAAGTTCACCTGTTCGATTGATGATAACTCCACCTCCTCCAAATCATCAGTTGGGTATGGTTTGAATGGCTGTCTAAGAGAGTAACGTTTCTCACACCTGCGATGCATTGACGATGGTGATAGAGGGCCTAGAAATTATGTGCAGCTGTCATTTCTTTGTCTTTGAGCTGCAAGTCTGGTAGGGGTCATGAGGGCTATACTTGGACCTCCATCTTCAAATCCCTCTCCGGTCAACATGTCAACCACACTTCCTATACAACTCTCTCTGTCCACATACAATTTTGTGAGCCAGACCTTTGTTATTCCTCAGAGATGTCCATGATACTTTGCATGGTCTTCCAAACTCCAGGTGAGGTAACTGCAGTCTCCACTAGGATTGCACCAGACCCATTTCCCCCAATAGTCACGCGTGTTGAAGAGAAACTTGAATGCTGTTCCTACCGGGAACAGAGGACACTGTGTCAACTGTGATTTCAGTGCATTACGAGTCTTTGTCTCTTCATCTTCTTCAGTCTCTTCGTCATCTCCAGACTCTACATCTAGTAGTACTTTCATACCTATAGTCTTTTCAGTGGTCTTCTGGCACTGTGATATCGCTAATCTGATGACACAGAAGGCGAACAACACTAGTACTACGGCTGATATCTGTACCTTCAGTCCGTTGGCCATCCAGGATGGTATCCATGAGAAGATGTATGACAACCAGCCATCGTCCTTCCCTATAGCGTTTGTTTCTGCTTCCATTTTAGCATGCAGCTCTGATAGTTGTGTAATGGTCTCTGTCAGGGTTCCATTCCCTTCATCGTGGGCAGGTGTGAATGTACAGCAAGAAGGCCAGATCTTGGCTCAAGCACCTCCCTCTATGGCTGTGAGGAGGTCTAAAACTTATCGGTTCAGGGCCATTAACCTGACAACTCTCAATTCTTCTTTGATGGCATTGAACCCCTTGACTGTCCAATTTATTATCTGCATCAGCTCCCAACGCATGATCTGGAGTCATTTGGCATTCACGGTTGCTTGAACAGCTGGAATAATGGAGGCAAACAACATCTTGGTTCTGCTGAACAGCCCATGTTTTGGTGGTATTGCGTCTAATGCATCTTACATTTTTGATGATGCATAGTTCTCTCTCTTTACTCTTGTCAGTTCCATGGATCTCTTCTTCCTTTGATGAGCATCCATCTTGGCAAATTCATCTACTTGTATGTCTTTCCAGGGCACTACCAATGCTGGTATGTTCAGCTGTACAAGAGAACATATCACTCCCCAATTATGTGGCAACTGCATGTATGCCTTCGACCTGCAGGCCCAGTAGCGATCCATGAGAACTACGGTACCAACCTTTATACCTGGTATCTTCGTGATCTGCTTGCATCCTTTATTCTCTCCAACCTTTACTGGACCATCATTCTGGAAACACAATGAAGCACTCTCGAGTGGTAGAATTGACATAGGACCTGCTTCATTTTCTACCCAGGGCAGCAACTATGCACTTGTTTCCCATTCCTTGAGGCAATTGTCATTCTCCTTTTGCACAATCTCTACTGGAATGTGTGCTTTGCTCCCAACCACTCCTTCCTTCCAACCATCTGCTGTGTAATTGTGTCCATATACTAATAGCTGTGGCCTTTCCCAACAACCTGGCATTCCTCCTATCTTCCTTTGTCCTGCCTTGTGGCACTGTAATTCCTTTTGCGTCACTATCTTTGCTTCTCTTTTGTGTGGACCATCAGAGATGTATTCTATTATTTTGTCTGTACTTCAGTAGTCATCTATCATGTCTTGAGTCTTGATGTATCTATCTTCATATTGGAAAGTTTTCAGCGACATCCACCTTAAGGTGGCCCGTCCTTGTAATTGGAATCTGGTGGTGCAGAGGGACAAATTCATGAGGCATTGTGCCTTGGCGGTTGGAACTTCAGTTGCTATGAATGTCCTGCATGTACTCATGGCATAGGGGATGAGAGAGCATATATAACAGCTCTCCTTTGTGGTTTCCTTCCCTACCGCGGTCATGTGCTTATACCACATGTTATTAGAAATGTGGCCTGAATCAGTTAGGTATGAATTTACCTGGTCAAACTCTACATCTGCACTGCGTTTAAGTCTTTTGACCTCTTTGGCAGCACTTGTCATCTGTCCAGATATGGCCACCATAAAAGCTTAGATAGTGGTCACATTAGTAGGGGTCAAAGCATGTGCAAGCTGAAAATAATATTCTTCTTAATGCAAGGAAGGTAAAGAGGTAGAGACAACAGAAGGCACAAAACATCAATACAACAGTTCAAATTACAGTTCCCATTTTGAAGTACCGGTTGTCCTCTTGCACTGCTCCAAAGTGCTGTAGAACTGTTAAATGAAGCGTCACGTGATCGCTGAGTACCTGATCTTCCTGGTGAGTGATGTGGAGAGGCAGCCAGTCTGTCAACGTATACTGAGGCGAAGAACTAGCAATGAGGGGTACTAACCCAACACCCTCCTGGTTGACTCAAACAGGTCGGGCTGGACTGGCTCTCAAAGACACAGGAGGAGACTTCTCTGATTTGCGTGACGTCAGGACAGTGCAACACTGGCAGAGAAGGCCTCGATATGGTCCAACTGTAAACTCGGGTGTAGAATGAAGATCCGAGAGGCTGAGATGGCCAGGTTCCAGGAGACAGGATGATGAGGTTCCACAATTGTGTAATGAACTGGTTCCAGAAGGCAGGGTACCAAGCAAAGACACTAGGCAGTACAATGACAAGAAGCAGGCTAACAAGGTGAGGCCAGAGAGTGTCAGGAGGGGTAACTCGGGAAACAAGGGAAGGAAGCGGGGAACCCCAGAGAGAGAGAGAGAGAGAGAGAGAGAGAGAGAGAGAGAGAGAGAGAGAGAGAGAGAGAGAGAGAGAGAGAGAGAGAGAGAGAGAGAGAGAGAGAGAGAGAGAAACCAGAGGGCAAAGACCCAACCCAGGCAGGGATCCCAAACAAGGGAAGGCACAGGGAACAACCAGCCAGAGAACAGGCCAACCAAGAGACAAGTAAAGAAAACTAGGCAGGAGTGAGGAAAAAGTTCCAAGGAACTAGTCTAGAGTGGGGAACGCGATCAGGGAACTGACCGCATTGAGATGCAGTGTGTTCTCGTAAGCGGAACCCAGATAAAGGCCTGGGCCCAAAATGAGGCTTGGAGCACAAGTGCGGATGTGCAGAGTGTCGGGGACCTGCGTTCATTGCTGCGCCCAAGGAGCGGACTGGACAGGCCCTTGAGAAGTGCCACCAGGGGTAAAGCCTCCATGTCGGGGTCCGCCAGAACAGACGACCCCGCCTCCCACACCCGGTGAGTGCCATGAAAAGAACTCACCTGAAAAGCCTCCAAAATTGATGATTAAGGTTTTAGGGCTCATCATGAGTTGGGCAGTAGCCCTTAAATGTGCAAAAAGCTGGAAGTAAAAATATGCACTTACTGCCTGTTTTCAGCCATTTTTGGTGCTATTGCCGCTGGCGCAATTGCAGTCGGCGGTAATAGCACCCCCCAAACTCATTGGGTCCTGGGTCCTATGGACCCAATGGGTAATGGGCAATAACTGCCCAACCGCTACTCGTGATCTGGCGCTTATAGCGCCAGACTGAGTAGCAGTAAAGCTATTTGCACTGGTGGTATTACTGCTGGGATACTGCCAGACTCCTGATGAGGCTGTTAGTGTGTTAGGTTAAGCTCGGTGTATGAAGTACTGTGAGAGTTCTGCATAGAGCAACCATTCCCAGACTAACCGGATTTGGGTATCACTGAGCAGTGCTACAATAGATGGGTCTCCGTGGGTCAATTGGGGGTATGTTTGTGCCACGTAAAGCAGAAAAGCATGAAAGAACAATTGAGGCAGGATCATCCATTCAGTTTATTATTCAATTACAAATCTAATAAAGTGCTCCTGAAAGGTTGTGTGCAGGTATGTAGTCATGTATTTGAAACAGTCCTCTACTTTCACAATGAATACCTAGTGTAAAGGAAAGATAGTATACCTAATCTAAGGGTATGTTTGTCCTTCCCTAGCTCTAGCTATAGAATGAGTGAGTCTTTGTTGTGGGGTTTATTCTTTGTCTAGTTCTTCTTGCGACAAATCATCTTTATTCTGGCCGGAGTAGGGCTCACCTCAGCAGGGCTTGACGACTCTGATATAGTTCCAGGCTTTATTGCCACTCAGCTTAACCGAATCATCAGTGGCTTGCTTGACAAAATAGGGTCCCTCAAACCAGGGTTTGAACCAAGGACAAAGTTCTGCAAAAGGACTCTGTCTCCTGGGTTGAGTTGTTCAACAGTTCTTGATTTGTTTTTGGGGTGTTGTCTTCCTTACTCTTCTTCGACCTCTCCCGCCAGAACTGGAGCTGTCGAGAGATAAAAGAAGCATTAGCCATCATCAAAGCAATGTGATCATGCATTTCATCTCCAAGAACAACAGCAGAACCGTGGGCGTCTGTCAGTGCTCTAGTGAGAGGAGCGAGTGGTAGTCACATGCGTCACCCTGTCACCACCTCCTGGGGGGTTAATTGGTGGTCAGATCCAGGCTGATTGTGCAATGCGAACAGGGCTAGGGTTAGGCAATGGAGCCACCACTTTTTCAATGTGGCTTTAATTTTTGCAATGTTCTCCTTGACCAGGCCGTTTAGATGCTTGCATATTCCATTCACTTGTGGCTGATAAGCACAGGAGAACTTGTGCTTGATCCCCAGTACACACCCCACTGTGGGGTTACCTCTTTAACAAGGAATTTTTCTACTCTGATAGCATCAGAATGTGAACAAGGACTGGCTACGATCCACCGGGAAAATGGGCATACAACCACTATCATATTGCGGTAGCTTTGAAATACTTCGATCATGTCAACATAATCTATATGGAGGTGTCGGAAGAGCTCAATTGGCTGGGTATTGCTCCTCGCACTAGGTGTAAAGTATGGCTCACATTACATTTCTTGCAAACAATACAGTTTTCCATAAATGTGGCTATATGCTCCAGCAATATTTGGACAGAACCACTCTTCCCCAATGTGGGCGGCAAGCACATTCCTACCTAGATGAGTGGGATGATGCAATTGCGTGAGTGCAATCTGCAATAATGCTTCTGGGATCACTAGCTTGCCTGTGGTCTCCTGTCGCCACAGGGTGTCTGTAGGGGATATGGAACATCCCCCCTTCACCCACAGCTCCTGTTCATCTACTGGTGCTTTCCCTTGGAACTCTGTTACTTGTGTGGCTGGTAATGCACTATATCCTTCCATCAGGAGCATGTTTCGCATGTGGATAGGGGTGTTCAATGGGGTGTCGAATTTGTTTATTTATGTAAAATACACAGCATGCTTTGCATCCGCATCTGCGGCTTTGTTGCCAGGGGAGAAAAGTTCCCCCTTCATATGCGCTTGGCACTTCACAACTGCTATGGCTGATGGGAGTTGTAGTGCTTCTATAAGCCTGCCCAATAGGGGCGCGTGCTGCACCAGTGTGCTGTCAACATGTTGCGAGACCCCGCTGCCATCAGGACCGTCCTGCATGTGCTGTAGATGTCACATAGGCCAAATCGGAATACACTGTGACTTCCTGGTCCATGCACGCTTCTAATGCCATTATGAGAGCCTCTCACTGTGCCGCTTGCGCTGAAAAATGTGACGGCAATCTCGCACTTGCTACAACATCAGTCCCATCTGATTGAATTTTCACCATTGCCATCCCAATATGTCTTTCCCCCGTTGCCTGGTCTATCGTTGATGACCTGTCACTATAAAGTACTTTTGCCACCTCAAGGGCAGTCTCCCCCACTTTGGGAATGTCATTATATTGTTCCATGTATGTAGTACAGTCGTGCACATAGTCTCCCTCTTCCACTAGTACAGCTAGAAATGTTGCTGGATTTACAATTCTGAACCTTTAAACCTTTATCACTGGATTCAATATAATTACCTTGTATCCAGATGCTCTCCTCTGAGTAGTTAATGTGCTCTTGGGTTTTTCAAGAATTGCGAAGAGGGCATGCTCCACGTGAAGCCTGGTGCGGCACCCCATTGTGATACTTGTCGACTTTGCTACTGTGAATGCAGCAGCAGCCAAAGCTTGTTCACATGTCTAACGTCCCCTCATCACTGGGCCTAAACTTCCACTATAATAAGCCATTGAGCCTAAGGTTGTCTTCGGTGTGAATACCGCAGTCATCACTACTCCGTTGGAGTGTAAGAACAAATAAAACTCCTCATTTGAATCAGGAATCCCTAACTTGAGCTGTGCATATTGCCTTCTTCAGCTCCTCAAATGCTTCAGTCATTTTGTGTGTCCATAAAAGGTTACCGTCACCTCTCTGTGCCTCATGGAGACCCCTATACAGGGGTCTCGTGTATGTGCTATATTCGAATACCCAGGCTCTGCAATAATTACAAAGGACCAAAACATGTTGCATTTCTCACACTGTCTTTGGCTTCTTGAAGATCACCTCCGCCCTTTCTGGAGTTACCCTTTGGCCTTCCTGCTATATCAGCTGTCCTATGTACAACACTTCATTCTGACAATATTGTAATTTCGCCTTGTCTACCTTTTACCCCTTCTCTGCTAATACTGTCAACAAGTATACTGAGTCATTGGGACACTGCTCCTCAGACTTGCTGCAAATCAAAATGTTGTCTACATACTGAATGACAGTACTCTCCAACTGTATGTTACCGAGGTCCATTTGGAGGACCCTATTAAACATCGAGGGTCACTCACAGTACCCCTGTGGTAATCTCGTGTGTTTCCACTTCTGGTTTCTATATAGAAACAAAGTCAAGTCCTATGACTCTACATGAAGTGGTATGGAAAAGAAGGCATTTTTAAAATATATTACCATTAAATGGGTAGCTTCCAGCGGGAAGCTACATAGTATCATCTCTGGGTTGGGAACTAACAGAAATTCTCTGTCAATAATTAGATTTAACGCAATTCCTGAATAAAACACCACAATCCCCCTGTCGCCTTCTTCACCGGGTAAACAGCTGTGTTGCACTGTGACTCCGAAGGTACCAGGATACCTTGCTTTCAGTGCTCCAGAAAGGATTTTGGAGTGAGAGTATTTTACTCCTAATTTTTAGAACTATAGAGTAAATCCAATTTCAAGAGAGCAAACATGATTTTCCTCCTTCGCAAGAGAGTAAAAAGTGTCTGACAGCTATCCAATTTGTGCGTAAAATTAAAACTTTGTTCGAAAACATAAGGGACAAAACAGCTGTATTTCAAAGTGGTTCTAAATAATGTATTGTACCTGTGGAAAACATTTTCCCCACACAAGAACCTTGTAGATGCATACTACCCAGCTTCATCTTCATGATACATGGGAACAAACTCTGTGAAGAGTTACTACAGATGCCAGCTAGTTGCATTGGTTGATTCATAAATCAAGTCCCTCACTCTACCAGCATCACTTCTCTGCCTCTCGGGCATACTGTTGTTGTCTGGCACTTGCTGCTTGAAAGCCACTCCATTTTTTTGATTCATCTCTCCTTCCCTTTCCTACTTTTTTCCCCTGTCTCTCACTTACTGACACTCTGCATCTCACCCTTAAGTTTTGCGATGCCACATTTTGCTGTCTGTTTCTCTGTCACTCTGCCTCTGCCATCTGTGCATTTTATTGTTGCTTTTTCTCTCCTATATCTCACTGTATCGGTTGATATAACTCCTCTTCCTCTCTCATGTCATTACTCTGGCTATATCGTTTTTTTCATTTTCTCGGTTGTGGTTGCTACTCCTTTTGATTATCTTTCTTATACTGTCTCTTTTGATCTGCTTCTATCCCTCACTCCTATTGTGTGTTTGTCCTATTAAAGTCCTTAAAACCATGCACCCTACTAGTTGCCCGGGAGAACTCCTTCCATCTTCCATTATATTAGAACATAAGGACATCTTTGCCCCATTCCTTTGCAAGTTCGTAAATTCTTTGTTCCGAACTGGCCTTATTCCACAGTCTATAAAAAATGTAGCAGTTACCTCATTATTGAAAAAGCCAGGTTGGAACCCAACGATGCGCCAAATCTTAGGCCTATCACCAACACGCTCTGAAACTAATTGATAAAGTTGCCACATTACAACTTCAGACCTATGTCTTAGGAGCTGGTATTTTGCATAAGAACAAGTCTGGTTCTAGGAGCTTCCATGGCACTGAAAGTGCACTGCTGGACTTGCAGACCCACATGCTCTCCAAGCTGGAAAAAAGCAGGTTGGTGCTGCTGATATTGTTGGACTTATTGGCAGCTTTCGACCTGCTAGACTACGGGATCCTGCTAGACCGAATGGCCACCATTGGGGGCCTTTCAGTAGAGGCAATAAATTGGCTCAAGTCATTTCTTGAGGGACGCCACTCACGAGTTCACTGGGGTGAAAGTGCATCTGGCATTGAAATCACCACCCGTGGAGTCCCCCAGGGGGCATGCCTCTCCCCTTTGTTGTTTAACATTTATATTATTCCATCTTGTATGGATCTGGAGAACCTGGACTTATTTTTCTGCAATTATGCAGATGACTTCCAGTTAACACTGGACATCAGTTGGGACCATGAAAAAGATCAACTGATGCTGGATGACAACAAATTGGTTATGTCTGAACACAACCAAGACTGAGCTCATGCTGTACGGCCCCCGGCAAGTCAGAGATAAGTTGGGCCATCCCTATACTAGCTTCAAAAGTGATGGCAACCAGATTGCAGTGGTACATAGGGTGAAGACCTTAGGCACCTTTTTGGCGGCTATCTTGGATAGCGGTGCTCATGTGGAGGCAATCACAAAAAACACCAACTATCACCTTAGGGTGCTACGGCCAGTTGCCCCTTTAGTTTCTAAAGAAAACCGTACTAAATTAGTTAGAGCTGTGATAACCCCATGAGTAGACTACTGTAACGCTCTTCCAGGGGTAGCAAAGACAGATATTCAAAATCTACAAAAAATTCAAAATGCGGCAGTTTGCATTATAATATCAGATGAAACGTACTGAACCGACATAGGCGGCATGGAAGAAGCTCCACTAGCTGCCAGTCTCAGCATAAATCCAGTTTAAGCTGCTGACTACCTGCCACAAATGTGTCTTTGGTAACGCACCAATCTACCTTAAAGACAGGCTGAATGTTTTCCAACCAACAAGAAATGTTCATTCTGGGAAGGCAGGCCTACTAAAAGTAGGGCGTGTTAGGAGAGCCTGTGGATATGGCTGTGCTTTTCAGGTGCACGCAGCACAGGCCTGCAATGCTCTACCAGAACATCTACGTAAATTGGAGAACTAGCTGGCCTTCAGAAAACAGTTGAAGACCGCCTTGTTCGTGTAACAAGAGTATATTACTGCCACCTCCGTCTTCTGTTTGGCGCCTGGATGCCCTTGGGCTTTGGCGCATTATAAATGTACTAACATAACATAACAACATATTATTACACTGTACATTTTTATTTTATTTAACACCAATAGGAAAAAAGCAAAAATACATACTTAAGCAATACAGTCAAAGCAGAACAATGACAGAACCCTACAAATCTAATTGGTGAGCATTTCATATAATAAAACATTTGCATGCATGAAGTGAGGAAAAAAATGCCCCAAAATTTCAATCACATAACAAGTTGTATCAGTGTTACGCCACCTACCCACCCAACAGGATACTAATGTAAAAAAGCAATGCAACCAAGTCATATTGACAATACACAGCAGGAGACATTTCAATAACGTATATTTTCATGAAGCTTCTAAGTAACATATCATTTAAATTCAAGAACAGGCCCCAAAGATCATTGAATTGATCCGATTCCCCTCTGCATTTAAAAATAGCCTTCTCGTACGTGGACACAGTCAGCAGCTCCTCCACCCAGTCATCAATTGTGAAGCAGTTGGGGGATTTCCAGGCATGCAGGATAATCCATTTTGCAAGCATGCAGCCTCTTAATACCCCCATTTTCTTAGGAAATCATAGGCCTTTTAATGGGGTGACATCCCCAGGAATCAGAAGGAAGGCCTTCCTAGGGATTGAACATTCCAACACAAGACCCATCCGCTGATACACTCCCTCCCAGAAATCTTTGGTTTTTGGCAAAGCCAAGTTAAGTGGCTCAACGTGCCTATTGATCGGTTGCACTTCCATCATTGATCATTGTCTGAGAGGTTTCTTTTAAATATTATTTCTGGTGACCAATATACCCTAAAAAGTAGTTTAATCTGTGAGTCCTTCAGACCCCAATCCATGCTTGAGAAGCGGACATTATTGCAGCACCTTTTCCAGCACTCAGGACTAATTTCTTCGCCTAGTTCTCCAGCACAGACAGTCGCAAGATCAGAGACCTCCATTCGATGAGATGCAAGGATGTTTTACACAGTGTCAGCTGGATGATTTGCTCGGGCACAGAGTTCAAGCATTGACCAGGCAGCACTTGACCCACAGTTCTGAGGCGTGAGCTCCAGCTTAGCAGATATTGGACCTCTTAATTTTCTGTATTCGGTGTAACTGCAGTCTATCAAACTAAACTCCTGCTGAAGACGTGTACATGGAACCCAAGTGCCATTTTTAAGAAGGTCTTTGATGTATCGAATTCCACTCATGTACCAGGATGGCCAGAACAACACTTTTCCTTGTTTGGTTAATGATGGATTCAGCCAAATGTATGCTTCGGGAAAAATAAATTGGTCGCTATCTAGGCATTTGCATAAGGAGTACCAGCACTCACGCAGGAAGGCGGTAAAAGGACTCATCTGTCAAGATCCCTTTGAGGTCATAGATATCAAGGCCCGGGTTTCCAGTTGACACATGCGGTTGGATTCAAATTCAGTCCACTTGTCTGGTTCAGGCTCCACCATGCAGCACAGATGCCTCATTGTGAACGCTAGATGGTATTCAAAGAAATTGAGCAAATTCATACCGCCCTGCTTCAGTGGCAGTTGCTTCTTCCTCAATGCAAGTCTGGGATGCTTGCCGTCCCATAAAAAGTTCTGCATTAGTGCATCAAGGTCCTTAAATATCTGTGTGGATGTTTTCAGTGGAAGCATAGATAAGTCATAATTGACTCTTGCTGCCATATTCATATTAATGCAATTCACTGTGCCCTATAGTGAAAGTTTCAAAAGTGACCATCTATCAATATCAGTTCTAGGTTTTGATATTAGACAATCAAAGCTGATCCTCTGCAAATATTTCACCTCAGGGCTAATCCAAACTCCTAGATACTTTATCTGTTCTGGACACCAAGCAAAATCCATGTTGTCGAACATATGACGCATACATAACTGGGTGATTGGAAGCACCTCTGACTTATTCTAATTAATCTTGTATCCGTAAACTTCAGAGAAGATCCGGATGTCATCCATCAGATAGTGCATACAGGATCACGCACAACCACCAACAGGTCACCTGCATAAAGCCATTGCTTGTCAGAACATTCTACACCTCCAATTTCACATATGTCCTCGTTGGTCCTTAGCATTATAGCCAGAGGTTGCATTGCAAGTATAAACAACAATGGAGAAAGCGGGCAACCTTGTCTTGTCCTCCTTTTCAGCAGAAATTACTCAGAGACTAATCCATTAGTGAGCACACTTGCAGTTGGATTTGCATACAGTAATCTCACCCAACCCAGAAAGGTAGGTCCAAAACCCACTGCTTTCAGATTTTCAAACAGGTACAGCCATTCAATCCTATCGAAAGCCTTCTCCGCATCAAGTGAGATTGCCGCTACCGGTGCCTCCATCTTACTACCTTCTTCGATGGTCAAAAGTAGCTTCCGCATGTTGTCGGCCACAGATCTCGCAACTACAAACCCAACTTGATTTTTCATGTATCAATATTGGCACAACAGACTCCAATACTTTAGCAAAGATTTTCACTAACAATTTGCAATCTGTATTTATCAAGCTAATTGGTCTGTAGTTCGCACACCTCGTGGGAGACTTATCCTTCTTCAGCAAGACAGTCACCAATGCATGTCTCATTGAGGTTGGTAGCATTCCTTTCTCCAATGACGCAGAGTATACATCACGAAGCAATTCATGTGCACTTTTGGGCAATATCCGGTAGCATTCTGCCAGAAGACCATCTACCACAGGTGTTTTGTTACCCCTTAGTCCTAGGATTGCAGTCTGGATGTCCTCTGCAGAGATTGGGGCTTCCAATGGGGCTGCAAGATCCTCTGATAGTCAGAGAACTTGGATCCGCCGTAGAAATGAGGCAATTGTCTCAGCCTCACAGCTTGATTCAGACTCATATAAGTGCTCATAAAATTCTTTGAATTTAATGTTAATGTCCTTGTGTGCTAACAGCAGGTTATTGGAGTCATCCCTCACCGCCGCAATTGTCCTCTCACTTTCTGCCACCCTTAATCTGTGGGCAAGCATCCTCCCAGCCTTTTCACCATGTTCAAAGTAATTAATTTTACTCCTGAACAATGCGTACTCTGCTCTATCAGAAATGATCTTATTCAGTTCATATTTCTTCTTTCTCAATTCTGATCGTACTTCTTGGTTTCTACTTTGAACATAGTTCTGTTCAAGAGACTTTGCTTCCATGGTGAGTCTCCCCATCTCTTTCTCTTTCTCTTTCCTGAACCGACCAGTTCTTGACATCAGGTATCCCCGCATATAGCATTTCAGAGACTCCCAGACACAATGAATGGAGACTTTGTCTGTTTTATTTATTGCAATGAAATTATCAATTTCTTTTATGACTTCTTCCTTTATTTGCTCTTTATTTAAGACAGAGATATTCATTCGCCACAAGAACTTCTTAGTCACAGTATAGCGCAGCGAGAGGCGCATCAACACTGGTGCATGGTCAATAATTCCAATGAGACCAATGTCAGAGTCGTAGCAACTCGGGGTCACACGCCCGGAAGAAATAAATCAATTCTTGAATAAACATCATGGCTTGCTGAATGAAAGCTGTAATCCCTTTCTGTTGGGTGTTCTAGGCACCATATGTCTGATAGGTGAAGCTCATCAATCAAATTGTTCAATCACTGTCTACTCCGCAATGGTATTCTACCCCTTGCACCATTTGAACGGTCATGCATAGGATCCATTACAAGATTAAAGTCTCCCCCCAAAACAACAGAGTTCACTTTGCTGTCTTGGATGTGTTGCGTTAGTTCATGAAAAAACAGGGGGTCTACAGTAGTAGGGGCATATAAACAGCATAGTAGAATTACAGTGTCTTGGATTTGGACCTTCACAGATACAATCTTACCCTCTGCATCCGAATTATTAGAGAGGACCTTTAGAGGCAAATTCTTCTTAAACAATATTAAAGCCCCTCTCTTACTTGATGTGAATGTTTAGATGTATGTCTGTCTCACCCAACCTCGCTTAAGTTTACCAGCTTCAGCTTCATCAAGATGTGTTTCCTGAAGCATGGCTATATGACAAGACATCAATTTCAAACAGGACCTTTGCACGTTGACTGGGTCATTCAGACCATTAACATTCCATGAAAAAAAATTCAAATGGCGCACTTGTGGTTTTCAAAGATTACATGTTTGCAAAGTAAGTCAAAAGGACAAAAAAACAGCAAAATAAAATAAAAACAAAAAAATTAAACCCCAACCCAGAAGGGCTACCGGTGAACAGGAAAAACCTGCTAGCCAGCACCAATTTAAGAAGCAGGAAAAAGCAAAAAAAATGTAAAATGCATTTAAACACATGAGCCCACCACCCAATATTTAACACATACTATAACAGTTCTAGGATATTTCACATTAGAGTCATTAGCATCGGGTAGCTCAGCACTTACCCAGTTTAACCAGATCAAAGTTTATTCAACATGTTATTCCTCCTCTTGTTTCCCCATGAATGCCAACAACCCAGTTGTCCCTTTATTTTTTATATATGCGTTTAAAAGTAAAATATCCCATCACACATCACCCGTTACCTTCCCACACCATCTAGATGGCAGCATCAGGGTGAAATAATCCGTCCATTATGAAAGTGCTCACTATCCATTCATACTGAAAAGGCGTATCGTAAGGGGCATTATTACCTATTAGCACTTTCAGTAGATGCCAAACAGAAAAAACAAGACAGGCCCATTAGGAGCACATGAAAGATAAATCACACGCATATCGGAGCACAAAATAAAAACAGATTTGCCACTGGAGCCAAGAAGTACATCAATTCCCACGCACAGAATAATGCGAAACAGGCCCATGCCGGTATTTGCACGCACTTCTGGAGAATATTATAATTATGTGCTGCTGATCATTCACATATGAAGGGAGGCTGAGGACTATAGTGATCAGAGCACGGAAAGCATAGGTGGAGTCCCATAATTGATGAAATTAAAGGGCTGAGGAATGATCTTGCAACCCCACTTTACTTGGTGCAAGCATGGGCAGTCAAAATAGGCACCTTCATTAATATGGCGATGTGGGCCTCATAACATTGGTGCTCTCTGCAGCATTGATATCTAAAAGTAGCCCCAAACTGAATGGCTGGCTACGCGCCAGTTAAGCGAGCATTTCCCAATAACCGAGCTAGTGGTGAAAAAATCAGGCATAACGTTATGCCAGAACATAACGGCAAAGCAGAATTAGTGTTAAAGGCGCCCAGGAATACATTAAACCCCATGCAAACTTTGATCGGAAACAGGCGCCATGCAAATCATGGAGTATAATGCACAGAATGCATATAAAAATGAAACATCATACTCGTACATGATTAGAAGGCATGGAGAGCGCACCCAAGGGAGAGAAACATGTACCTCCCGAGCTCCGTAAAGAAATTAAAGGGGGAGAATAAGCTATGGGGCATTTCAAGTACAGAAACAATTCAAAATGCATATGAAAAATACATCTGATGGTCCACAAGACCCAAATCTTACCCGTACAAAAAGAAAATCAGTGCACCTCGGGAAACGGCTCAGTGCACATCAAAAGCTCTGGTAGTAGAATGCTTTAAAAAAAGTAAACGCTATACTGGTACAGGCTTGAAAGGCATGGGGAGCGCACCCAAGGGAGAGAGAAACATGTACCATGTTTGTGCTATTATTAACTCTGTTTCCCTTCTCCCTTTCTTTGTTGCCATATCACGTAGCTCATTGCTCTCTCTTCCTGTTGCTCTAATTCCTGTTTTGAATTGTCTAGTACGTTCTCTGTCCCTTCACCACCCCACACCCCTCCACCCCCGCCCATCACACCTTTGTTCATCTGTATTGCTTAGGTTCAGAGTTGCTCTTCCTCTCCTGTTTTTCTGTTTGTCTTTTAACATAGCACCAATAAATATCCAAAAATCTGAGAATGCATTTTCCGTTTAAAAATCTAGTGCAGCTTTACCATTGGGTGCTCCTTTTCAGATGTGTGCAAACCTTCTTTTGGCCATTAGGCTTGGAATTATAGAGTTAGAGGTTGGTTAGAGGAGGTTGTATGCCATTACAAGTACAAAAGCCCATGTGAGATGTGTGTTCTGAGCCATTACAGGTATAGCAGCCTCGATGAGGTGTGTATTCTGAGCCATTATAAGTATAGCAGCCCTGAAGAGTTGTGTGTTCTGAGCCATTATACATATAGCAGTCCTCATGGGATGTGCTTCTTCTGAGCCATTACAAGTATAGCAGCCCAAATGAGATGTGTCTGTTCTGAGCTACCACGGGTATAGACGCCCCAATGAGGTGTGTGTTCTTATCAAGTACAAGCACAGCAGCCCTGAAGAGTTGTGTTTTGAGCAATCACAGGTATAGCAGCCATGATGATTTGTGTGTTCTCAGCCATTACAAGTATAGCAGCCCTGAAGAGCTTTGTGTTCTGGGCCATCACAGGCATAGCAGCAATGATGAGGTGTGTGTTCTGAGCCATTACAAGTATAGCATCCCTGAAGAGGTGTGTTCTGAGCAATCACCGGTATAGCAGCCCTGATGAGTTGTGTGTTATGAGCCATTACAAGTAGAGTATCCCAGATGAAATATGTGTGTGTTCTGAATCACTGAACATTTAGTAGTCCTTTTTATAAGTCGAAAGTTAAGTTAACTGTGTTTCAATTGAATGTTACCTGTATCTTCAATGCATATCTCTGATGCAGACTCATTAACTCACCCATTAACAGGATTTTAACTAACAGGTTACACAATAATCTCTGCAGCAGAGGTATTGACCCACTGAGCTGCCTTTCCCAACAGGCTGTTGACACTGAAAGGCACATAGGGTTAGGGCACTGGGAGTTGCATGTTAGGCTTGCCTGACATAAATGGCTTGTCAAAAGCTCTAAGCCTGTTTGGACTATCCTACATTAGTCAGGAGATTCATAATGAGGCTGTGAAATTTGATAGATTTTTGGCAGTGGGACTCAGTAATCGGACAAGGGAGAAGCAGAGGTTTTGAAAAGCACAAGACTGAGTAGAAGGGATTGAAGTTTATGACAGCAATTCCATTTTCCCACACTGTTGGAGGTTGGCGGGAAGAGCTCAGGCACTGTTCTTGCTCTGTACTTTAGCTTGCTGCGGAAAATGCCAACACAAGTTCGTGATTTCTTAACAACAGCTCTGTTAAGAAATTCAGGTACTGTCCCAAAACATAGCAGTCCTACTAAGAAATGTGGGCATGATGCAATCAGCACTGCTGTGAATATTTGGCATTGTGTGATGATATGCGTACGGTATAGCAGCTCTGTTGATAAATTAGGCTACTTTGCCTGAATATATAGCAGTCCTGTTGAGAGGTACAGGTACAATCTGTGCCACTGAAAATATATGCAGCACTGCTTCTACCTGTATCCATTATACCTGTTTGTGGTGGGTGGTCAGAAAGGGAGTTAAAGTTCAGACCACTTGCCGGGCTATGCAATTAGTGTGCTTCTGTGATGAAAAGAAAACAAAGTATGAAATGCCCATGCTGCTGCAACTGCGCTGCCTCTATTAAAGCCAATTAAGCAGAAATGCAGCCCTTGTTTAAGACAATTTTCATTTTACACAATACTACCTGTGTCCTAAAGCAAAGCATGTTCATGATCCAAGATGCTTTAATAACACTGCGACCTACAAAATGCAGGCAGTGGAACAAAGTGAACAAAACAAAATTCCCTTTTACATTACTCAGAAAGTATTATCTTGATAGAATAATTAACAGAGGAGATTGTAAAAAAAATTAAACAGAGCAGGACTCATCCGAGTTGCTTCTTTCACAGAACTGTGCCGATTAAAGTAAAGAGTGGATTTGCAAGCTGCTGCTAGCCAGGCTGTCACTAGCGAGCTCCATGATTTATGGGGCTGCTGTCATAAATAGCCTGTGTAAGTGGTATGCAAGAAAGAATTAAAAGGGCTGTATTGACAAGATTTCTGTGCTTAAAAAGGCCAAATACACACCTAATCTGGAGGGCTGCTTGCTTTATTAACACAGCGATCATCTCGTAGACACCCTTGTCTGCTTCTTTTGCCAGGGGATATTGTCTCGCCCTCCGTAAAATAGCCCCTGGCTTGAGCTTTACTTTGACAGCTACTGTCTCTTTTAACAGGCCCACATCATATGGACTGTTGGTACATAGGATACTGGGTACTTGCCTCAAGTCTTCCTCCAGAAATGGTGTTGGTGCCTTCTGCAACAAGACCATTCTCTGTGGCACTGCCCTGTGATCTATCCTCACCCAATGTGTAATGCTCATGAAGAACACTGTGTCATGATCTGAACAATCGTCTTGAAACAGTTCATCTGTCACGTCAGTCAGCCTGTACCCTTCCCCAACTGCGATTACTGTCCTCCATGACCGTCCTGTGTCGTCAGTCCCATGCAACATTATGCTCACGTTCTTCACTATAACCGCTTCCAGTTCTATTGGTATTACCTGCCCTTCCTTCTCATCTAGAGGAATCTCTGGTATAAAGAATAACTCGTTTGGTATACATAGTAGTCTGCCTTGTATCCTTGGAAGCCACACTATTAGCACTTCCACTTCCATATTTGAACAGCTCGAGGTCTGCTGGCACCCCCCACTGTACAGTCTTCCCGCAATATGTCTGAATGAGTTCCCTCACGTTCATGTAGTGAATTCCTGGTGTTGAGCACACTCTCCCTTGGTCTGTGAATAAAATGGTCATGTTAACTTGGCTCACCATGTCCCTACTTATTATGTTCACTAGTGTCTGTCGGGAATATAACAATGGCATAGTCGGGTTGTGTTCTCACACGGATAGTGGGAGCTCGTCAGTAAAAGAAACCAAATCTGTTGCCCCAGAGAATCCCTGTCCATTCATGGCAATGCCTTACATCAGGTATCTTCCCTCCCTAATACAGGATCGAGTCGCCCCCATATCTAAGAGAAAGGAGAAAGTCTTGTCACCTATTGTCACCCCTATACATGGTTCCTCGTTCGGGTTGGGTGTAACGGATATGATCTAACACATCAGGTTTGTCTGTGGGCTGTCCTATTGCGCATATAATGACTTTTCCATCCTGGTAAATGTATTGCCCCCCACTACAATTGCTCCTCCCAGTTTACGCACGGGAGTCTGCATCGTGGAGTCTGTGTGTGTCATTGCTAAAGTGTTCTGCTGTGCCGGTGCTTGCTGTGCTGATTGATATGGCTGCATGTGTTCATGTGCTTGCAGTGCACATTTCATGGGTTGATACGGCTGAATCTGCATGTTTTTGTGTGTGCCGGTAGCGGCGCATATGCCTGCCCTTGCATGTGATCCTGGGAAAAATAGTCAGTTTGCTCTGTCTGATATGTCTGTTGATGCTGCATCCCCCATTCTGTTGCATTCCGCCTCTGCTTCTGCACATTCAAGCTATATGAGCTATCCTTCCACATTGCCAACATTGTATGGGACCCCCATCGGTCTTGGCTGTCCCCATTGAATCCATCTGTGCCCTGTGGCATTGGATTTATTCATTTTTTTAAAATGTATAAAGCGTGCAAACAGCCCTAAGGCATTGAGGCGCTGTTACATATGATGTGCTTAGTTACAAGGGGCATGTGAAGAGCATTCAAACAACATTGCAGACTTAGTACATATATTGCATATATTACAGGCAGACATATTGAGAATGTTTGTATACAGTTGGCACAAAGTCAGGTTTAAGTGAAGAGTAGTGTCTTGAGAGATTTGTGAAAGGCTATATGGGAGGTTTCAGATCTTAGGGATGGAGGAAGGGTAAGGAATGGAGGAAGGGATGTCCAAATCCTCTTCCCCAGGGCACTCCTCCCCATCCCTGTGGCAAATGGTTTGTGTCACACCTACCTGCAAAACCTCCCCCCATTGCCGGCTGATTTTGTATATTCTGGGTAACTATTCCCTCTATACTCGTCAGCATCGCCCCTTCCATTGTGTATTTTGATATTTTTTCCTGCACTAACTTCGCTTCTTCCTGCATTGCATTATCTTGCATTAACCAACAGTAGTGCACTATAGTTAGTTGGATTTCTGACCATGGCTTAGCCACCACCCCACTAACTTCTTTAGCTGTTTCTGTACCTGTTCTGGCAGCCCTTGGCATAATATGTGGTATAATAACCGCACTGTTTTATCCCACGGTTCCCTCGTCTCAAGACGCCAAAACACTCTTGAATCTCCTGATTGTATTGAAGTGGGTTTTCATCTTCCCACATTTTATGTGCCACAATCGCACTAATGTCTTATGTGTCTGGGTACTGTACTCTTAGAGCTTGCCATACGGCTGTTTGGCAGTTATTGAATGGTGCGCCATTGTGCGTAATGTTTTGTGCTGTCACTCCACGGTAACCTGCTCTTTTCCAAACATCGTCAGTTACCTTCCAGAGAGTGGATGAAAGTAGGCGCTTCATGTCGCCCACTGCTAGTGTCATCCCTGCTGTCAGTCTTTCGAATTTGTAAATCCATTTCCCAACCCCAGCAGTCTACAAAGGGAGCTTACATCTTAAATTGTCCTTATCCATCTGTTGCCACGGTATATACTGAGGTCGTTCGCCACCCTTCTCAAATAATTGAAACTGTGTCAGTGGCATCCCTATGTCTTAAGTGTCTGTGAACTGCCTTGTCAACTCTGCCCTTTTCTGTCCTGGCATGGCTCTAAGCCTCTGCCCATATGGGTAATTTTGTCTGCACTGTGTGACATGTCCCTGAGACGTTCCAGTAGTCCTTCGGGTTCTCCCTCTTCTCTTCCCCTTCTCCCCACACTGTGTCTCTGTCAGGGCTCGTCTCCCTGGAGTGGCAATGAGGCTTCTCCCACTCATCATCATCGCTTTCCTGTTGGTCTTCATCTGACCCAATAGTCCCAATACTGTTGTCACTATGAGATATCACAATTTTGTCATGGAACTGCAGGGGTTTTGCTAATTTGCTGTCAATTGAGGGCTCCACCAAGATCTTGGATAAACACAGCTGTTTTTGTCTCCAAGAAACTTGCGCGATGGATCCGTTGATTTTGGACGGTTTTGTCACTTACCAAATGGCAGCAAAAAAAGGTGTAAAGGGTAGACCTTATGGTGGCCTTATTACGGGAGTAGCTAATACTCTTGATTCAAAACTTGTGGAAACCCAATTGGCCAGTAACATGATGGCGGTCGAAGTCAACTATGACAATCAGGAATGGAAGGATCACTTCCTATTAGTCAGCCTATATAACCCCCCAGGTACATTATTAAGAGAACAACTGCAGGAGGCTCTTCACAATCTACTGGCTGTTAAAACTTGGAAACACTGGGGTAATAGTTGTTGGCGACTTTAATTGCCACATGACCGGGACTAAGGGGAAGTCCCATAATCCTAAATTAAAATCTAAAAATCGCATGCAACACACTAAAAATAGTGATCCCGAAGGACGAGGGTGGGAACATTTGTTTGACCTATGTGACTTCGAAATGGTCAATGGTAAAACCATTAGTGATTACCCAGGACGCCATACTTGGTCCAATGGAATCTCCTGCAGTACTTTGGATTACATCTTTATCTGCTCTAGATTGTAGGTGATGGTGGAGGACATGCAAGTGATTCCGAATGAATGGAGTGACCATGCCACACTTATATGCAAATTGAAATCCAGGGTAATAGATCTCCCTACCACTAACATGGGTAACATTAAGCTAAACAAAGCAGGCTCACGGATTAGTTGGTCGGATAAAAATGTGGCCCACGTTGTTGCAGCTTTGACTAGTGACAATGTACTACTTCTCCCGAATTTTGGGGCGATGACGAGTAATTCCATCGAAAATTGGATCTACTCCTTTGCTGAGAATCATGCTGTCTGTCGCATAGGGGCCATGACCAGTTGGTGGGAAAAGAAGCCACCTTTTGATAAAACAATTTGAGATGCCAAGAGAGAGTGTAGAGCAGAACTTCGGCTTGCCAAGAGACAAGCATGTGCTTCTGACCTATACTATATTAAGGTAAGAAGTATCAAAAATAGATACAGAGCTATTATGAAGGCCAAAAGGAAATCTGACAAAATCTTGTCCTGGCAAAGGCTAGTAAATACGATCTGGACAGGTAAAACCCGTAATATATGGTCTTTACTTGGTGAAGCGCGGGGCACGGTACAAGGCCCATTAGTTAATCCTATCAAGGGCGTAACATGGATAGCATTCCTTGAAAATCAAAATGCCAAGGAAGTTACAGGGGAATCCTGTCCATTGATTAATATCCCGTTAATTCCTCCTGTTAATCCATCTTATGAAATCGTGATAAATATAATCACGGAATTTAAATCTTCACGTGCCCCATGCCCCAATGGACTAGCAAACATTGTGATGAAGTCCCATCCTGAATTTTGGGCATCTTTACTAGTTACCATGTTTAAAAAGATCTTAAATGAGGGGAAAATACCTCGATCCTGGCAAACGGCGGCTCTTATACCGGTCTTCAAAAAGGGTAATCGAGCAGACCCCAGTAACTATAGACTCCTTTCAATGTTAGATGCCACGGGGAAGATTTTTGCCTCACTCATAGTAAAGGAGCTACAGCTCTGGGTAGAGCAAGCAGATATACTTTGCAAATTCCAGAGCGGATTTAGGCAGGGCTGTCCCACGGTGCATAACATCATGGTTATGGACCTCCTAAGGACACGAGCAAGATCAGGGGGGCAGCCCCCATTATATGCCCTTTATATAGACTTCTCTGCAGCATTCGATTCTATCTCCAGAGATTGTCTTTGGCAGAAGCTAAAATCAATGGGCTGCCCCGAGGGCCAGATCTACTATCTTAGATTGCTCCATCAGAACACCTCTGTAAAAGTAAAATTGGACCAGGAAGGCCCTACCACCAGAAGCGTGTTCCAAAACAGGGGGGTTAAACAAGACTGTGTCACGGCTCCTTTAATATATAATCTATATGTACATGACATCCCTCTGGCCATTAGGGCGGTGACAAACTGCCCACCGAAAATAGGAGATTCCATCTGTCCTGTTCTTGCCTATGCAGACGACCTAGTAATCCTCGACCACACTATCAGTGGGCTACGTAGGTCGGCCTGTGCCCTGTGGGAATATGCCGAGTGAAATGGCCTTAAAATGAATCTGGAAAAAACTAATGTTATGAGATACACCAAAAAGAATTCCTCTCGTGTGCATCTTAGAGTGGGCCTTGATAACATCGCCTACACTCCTCATTATCGGTATCTAGGGATCGATTTTGAGACCGTCGGTGACTATGGAATATGCAAGCAGTCACGCATTTCAAGAGCGGCACAACTTACTGCTCTGTTCCATAGATCCAGAGTAAATCAGGGAGGTTTCACTATCTGGGGCACACGTCAACTTTACGTTCAAGAATATGATCACCTATGGTCTGGAAGCTCTCCTTAACACTGAGCTGAAATGGCTACAGGTGATAGAAGGGAAATGTTGGCGTTCTATCCTGGGCCTACCACCAGGAATTCCTATGGCAATAATAAGACTAGAATTGGGGCTGATTTCCTTGAAAGCTCTAGTTCTAAAAAAGCAAGCCCTACTTTACCTGAGAATGAGTGGTGAAACCAACAACGGGCTATTAAAGGCTGTCCATCAAGAGATCTCTAAGGTCTATCCCCCGTGCCCTTTGAAGGAGCAAATGTCCAAATTGTTGACGGCTATTGGGTGGCAAACTCGGGTGGGTAATGTTACAGAAGAAGTACAGAGGGCCCTAGGTAAACGTGTAGATCTCTGGGAATGACTTGAGAATTACGATCATCTACGGAAGCTGAACAGCTATCAGTTTGTCCAGTACAGACTACAACTTTAAAAAACCTCAGAGCTACCTCAACCTGTGCCCTGTTGTGAGACTCAGACGCTTCATTTTACTCCTACGGTTTGAACAACTACCTATGTTATTGATCACCGGGAGAAGAGACATGATCGCTCCAGAACTACGACTTTGCCGATTATGCAAGGAAGTGAATCAGCCAGAGATGGCCAGACATTTGTTGACTGAATGCCACAAGATGCAAAGTGCCATAAACCTCGGTTTGGGCAATTTTGTACATAATCATGGATACATCAAAGAGGAACTATTTTGGTATCATTGCATCAATTCTGACAGCATGAGGCTTCTGACAGCATTGTACAATATTTGGCTGAAGGTGGAAAGAAGCCTTAATATAACTATATAGGAAGACATAAAGATGAACCACTGAAGAGTTACTGTAGAACCCCAAGTGATTCTGCAATTTGTCATGGGTTTGCACTTAATTAGGAACTGCTACAATTGTAAACCATTGTTGAGATGCTAATTATATGCTGGAGGCCTGTCCTGCAGAGTTGCCGCCATTACGAGGCGTTGTATGGTTCTTGATCTTTCGCTAAAACGAGATTATTGTTATCTTAAAGCTTTACGATGCTGACATGATGGTTTGCTTGCTTAGGGAATTTGATGTGTCTTTTCCTTTTTATTTATATATCTGTAGTTAAAATTGTCGAATGTTTCTTTTTTTATGATAATCTTTATTCTCTGTACGTTTTTTCTTTTTCTTTATTTACAAAAGTTATATTAATGTGTAAAGTTTCAATGTAAACTAAATCACAATAAATATTAAATTAAAATTGTCACTATCCACTTCTCTTTCATACTCGAAACTAAGCCTCCTTATCATCAGCTTCTCCCGTTATTTTCCCTTTGCCTGGTCTCTAAAACTGTGTTCCCACCTCAACGAGAGTCCTGTGGTACCACTACTTGTTTGTGGGGCAGCCAAACTATCCCTAATCTTCTTCGTATCCCATCTCTGTCATCGCCATTCAGACATGTCAAATCTGTCTTAATGTCTACTGCTTTCTTAAAACGCCTCTCTCTACTTTCATCTCTTTTCCACTCACGTCCCCTATCCTCCTCTTCTTCTCTGCACCAGTGCTCTTTAATGAGCTCCTCGACCTCCACCCTTCTTTCTCCCTCTTTATTTGTAATTGCCTCTCCTTATTTTCCTCAGCCTTCCTCCTCACTGCCTCCTCTAGCTCCCTCTGCCATTTCTTGCCCCTTTCCTCTTGCTCCCTTTATTTTGCTCGCTCTTGTTCTCTTTTCCATCTATCATTTTCCTCCTTCTCTTCCTTTTTTTCTTCTAAGGACTTCCTCCATTATTTCTGTCAATTCCTTAGCTTCCTCTTCCATATCTTTATGACTTGGAGCTTCCTCTTCCGTATGCCCCATCTCGCTTGTGGCCTTCACGTCCAATTTAAGCAATATCTGTCGACCTACCCACTCATTCGGTGGGACTATCCCCACATGACCTGCGCTATGTCCTGTCCTCCCCAAGTCATTTTCTGTCAGTCTCTCTTGCAATTCGCTGTGCTCCTTGCATTCTCTGCTGCTATTTTGCGCTTTTTTATGTGCTTGCTTTGCACCTCTAAGTGTGCCTTCGTTGCTATATGCTGGAGGTGCAAAAGTAGGATTGGTGTATCCTGCGGCTGCTTTCAATTCCTTTAAAGGGTAAAATCCTTGACTTTCTGCTGTTGGGTCTACGTCTGCGGTTTGTGGAGGAGGAGAGCTAGCCGAAGGTGGTTCGCCTTCCATATCACGTTGATTCAGCATCCATTGTTCTTGGATCGAGTCCCCTTCCTCGTCCTGAAACATCTTCAATAGCTCTAATATAACCAACCGGTTACTTAATCTCTTCCCCTGCATGTAAATACATGGTCATATGTTGCTGCACACATTTAGAAAAGCTTCTGTCTTTTTGCCATAGCTTTGCCATTTTCACTCAGTATCGTAAGTACATTCTGCGCTATAGTTGCGTATTTTGGCTTGATATCGCGGGCGGGACTTGCACAGATGCTGGATGGGTGTATCTCTCATTTTGTCACGTTATTCAACACTTGTCAATACTTACTTGACCTCGGGATTTCGACACATCCAATTTACCTTGTCACTTAACAATGCGCAGAATTAACACCACCTTTTAATCACATTTCTCCTGATCAAGACAATACAAATAATATTTTCACCAACCTCTCCGGCTCACCACCATCAACAAGAGCATGCTCCGCGCATCGCCCATGCTGTGTTTTCTTCCCTCAAGGCCCAAATCACATTTCCATTCCTGTGTTCCTCGAGCGTCGCCCAAATTGCATACCAGTTTTCATCTATGCAAGAAACAGTTCAGCAGATAAAATCCACCACCTTTTGCTCACCTCAAATCTTATTCAACAACCTCACAGGTAACATCACCAATTGCCTAGAGGGAAAAAGTCCTTAATACTTGACTCTTCACTATATATGTCTGCTTTGATCACAAACACAATGGTGAAACATGACGCCACACATGGGCGTCTTCCTGTCTAACAGGGTATCCTCAAAATCATGTTGTCTCTCTTTCATACCGCTGTCTATTCGAATACATCTCCAAGAGATAAATTAGGAAATCACCTTCCGTCATATAAGATAGCTTTTCCCGCTAATACCTATACACAGTCAACCATACAAAATCATCCATGAACCAAGCTAAACTGCCTAACTCACAGGAATACTTTTAGTTTTTTCTCTTTTGTAGTATTTAGTCTAAAAGCCAAGCTGACACCTAGAGTATAGGTAAACTTTTTATAATACTGTGTTTCTTCTTTTTTTCATCCGTAAGCTAATCTGACCCTCCAAGCTGACCGCCTAAACTGATCGCCTAAAGAACAGGTACCCTTCACATAAAAACACAGAAACACAAAACCATTGAATCACAACTCTATGTCATGGGCGCTACTCCCGAGGGGCCAGGACTGGCCCAGCGCCCTCGGAAGCAGACCCGTCTTCCACTACTCCGGACCCAGCAGACCCCTACAGGGGCCCTTTGGACCGTGTCCTGGCGCCTTTGGCGCCAGGCTCATGAAGGGTTTCAGTCCCGGCGCCATAGGCGCCGGGCTCATATTGATAAACAGTGTAATAATGCTTGGGTGGACTTACCTGAGGCAGACCATGCTGCATATTTACCCAGAACAATCCAGTCTGGTTGAAGTCCCCAGCCATCAGGGCTGGAAGGAACTATTCCCCCCATTCAGGAACTCTTTTCTTACCTGGGTGGAACCGGTGGAAGAACACACACTGGAAGCTATTTAAACCACGCCCGATGGAAAACACGTGCTTCGCGTTATTCTGCAGCAGTAGCAGGACGCTCACCGAGTCGGCTCCTGCATTCCAGGTCCAGAGTCATCTTCAGCTTCTGCGCAGCAACCTGTGGATGAAGAAAGACACAGAACAATACTTACCAGATCCCGGAATCCAGTCACCGGCAAAACCTGCAAAGAATAAACTTATGGTTAGAAAAGTGCAACTCGCTCGCAGCCGCGCCCGCTTACCTGATCCATCCGTGATTGCAACGGAGCTAATCGCGGCCTTCTCTTCGGCAGCTTCTCTGCACCTGAAAGGCAAAGGACATAATTAAAAAGGGGTTCGGGTGAAGGCAGTCGCATTCATCTTAACTTACCAGTTTTTGCACGCGCAGAAGCGGCCGCATCAACCGCAGCATCCCGGCACCTGAAAACTAGAAAAAGGACATTATTAGAGGTGCCATTAAAAGCGGCCAACGATCATTATACTTACATGCATCTGCACGTGCAGTGGCAACGGATATAAAGCCTGCAGCATCCCGGCACCTGAAAACTAGAAAAAGGACATTATTAGAGGTGCCATTAAAAGCGGCCAACGAACATTATACTTACGTGCATCGGCACGTGCAGCGGCAACGGAAAACTACGCCCACAGCATCCCGAGGCCTGAAACAAAGGAAAAGGGACATTATTGAGGTTCCCATCTTTTAAAGCCTAAAGACTACAGTATACTTACAGGCATCCGCTCGTGCAGTAACGGCGGCATCGCTCTTCGGCATCCCAGCACCAGTGCCACAACTAAGGCCGCAAAAGACTTGAGCCTCAACACTGAACTCATCCAGTGACGTAACTGGAATACACGCACCCCTGCACCAGACGCAGGATGGAGAGCTCAGCATTTATACGCCTAAGGTGAGAGCTCGCCGAGACAAGTAGAAAGCTAGGCTGTGGGAGAAACTGGCGATTGGTGGGAGAAGAAATCCCATCAAACGGTGATTAACCCTTTTTCTTCCACCTGCAGAAAACTTACCCTGCAAGTCAGACATTCGATAAGAGGAAGCCCAGTCCTGAGAGTCGTCCGAGCTCTACGCTTCTCAATTGAAGAAACGATAGCAACCCAGCCGGGATCAGCGCCTCTGTGGGAATCAGGTGAGCGTTACAGAACGCGAAGCCCACCAATAACCTCCTACCCAGGTGCTATGGAAACTTCCGACACAGACCAATTGGCCCAGTTATTAGGGGAATTAAGAGCTGAAGTTCATGCTGCCCGCCAGGAAACGAATGCCCTTAGGAGGGAATTGATAATATCAAAAGAACGAACTGATGATCTCGCCAGACAGTTATTACAGACACAAGCGGGGCAAACCCCGCTACCTAATTCAGGAGGGAGCTATATCCCAGCAGCTTCAGCCAATCCTGTTCAAATCAACCTACCCGGAAATGTGCCATTGGCACCGCCTGAACGCTTCTCTGGTGACCCTAAAAGGTTTGCGGTGTTTATAAATCAATGCCGATTGCACTTTCTTTGTAGACCTGCAGCCTTTCCGACTGACCAGACTAAGGTAGCCTTTGTGCTTTCGTATCTTAGCGGCAGTGCCGCTGATTGGTCGATCCCTCTGGTTACACAGGATGACCCGATCCTTCGTGATTTCCCAACCTTCCAGGCAAATATGGAAAGACTTTTTGCAAGGCATTCCCAGGGGCAGGCCCTGGACAATGAACTCCTTTCCCTACGACAGGGCAATCAAGATCTTTTGGCCTACATTGCATCATTCAATAGGCTAATCGTGGAAACCAGATGGCCTGAGGACAAAAGAATCACGCTTTTTCACAGGGGTTTGCGTGGCGAACTCAAAGACGTCCTTGCCCAGGTAGTGAATCCTCCTCAGGATTGTTCAGAGTACATTGATTTGGTGGTCCAATTGGATCACAGACTACAAAACAGAAAGGCGGATCGATCCAGGTTTGAAACACGAGTGTTCCCTAAGCCTCAAAGTCACACCAAAGGAGTTGAAGCCGTCGAACCTATGCAAATTGGGGTTGTAAAGGGTCCCCTAACCCAGAAAGAACGCGACAGGAGATGACAAATGCAACTATGTCTCTATTGTGGAAATTCAGGACATTTTCTTCAACATTGCCCGGTGAAACCACCTAAGAAGACAGTGGGAGCTTCAGATAAGAGTTCTGAAAAGCCTGAGCCGGGAAACGACCTCGCCCGACAAGTGTAGAGGTCCGCTTGCCGAGCGTAAAAAACAGTTCTTTGACCTCGCATTTCATAATGCCAATGGTCCTCGTAAACCCAGAGCAACCGGATCGTTTGCATGCAATTAAGGCATACATTGATAGCGGAGCAGTTGGAAATTATGTGGACCGCGAATTGGCTTCCAGGATGAACTTACCTCTTTGTCCAAAGGTGGTTAAAGACGTCATTACCACGGTGGATGGGACGGAAATCGCCTCCGGACCAGTGACCCATACCACTATTGAAGTGACGATACTAGGCCAAGACAGGCATCAGGAGGTAATTGTGTTTGACGTGATCAAGGCTCCTCAATTCCAAGTAATTCTAGGGATTCCTTGGTTGGAGAAACACAATCCTCAGATTGATTCGCGAGCAAAGACGATAAAGTTCCCAGAGTGCACACCAACTTGTTATCCACGACCCAACATTGGCCTAGCGTCAGTGACGGCTGACGGTCCACAATTACCTCTAGAGTATCAAGAGTTCCAAGATGTTTTTCAAAAGGAACAGGCTAACACCTTGCCACCCCACAGATCATACGATTGTCAGATAGATTTGCTACCCGGTGCAACTCCCCCTTGCAGTAGGATTTACGCCCTTACCGAGCCTGAGAACCTTCATCTGCGACAGTATTTAGACCAGTACCTGGCCAATGGCTTTATCCGTCCGTCGAAGTCCCCTGCATCCTCGGCTCTGTTCTTCGTACCAAAAAAAGAAGGTGACCTCAGAACCTGTATAGATTATCGTGCTCTGAACCAGATAACAGTAAAAAACCGGTACCCCTTACCTCTGATCCTGGAACTCCTTGACCAGGTAAAAAACACCTGTATTTATACTAAGCTTGATCTCCGGGGAGCTTATCACTTGGTACGGGTCAAGGAAGGAGATGAATGGAAGACGGCCTTTCGCACTAAGTATAGGCTGTTTGAATACCAAGTGATGCCCTTTGGACTATGCAATGCACCGGCCGCCTTCCAATATTTTATGAATGATGTCCTCAGAGAGCTCATTGATGTCTGCGTTGTCGTCTACATAGATGACATTCTTGTGTACTCATCTTCAGAAGCTGACCATCGAAATCATGTTAGGGCGGTCCTTGAAAAACTTCGCCAACATAAACTTTTTGCCAAGCTCGAAAAATGTGTTTTTCATGTCACTGAGGTCGAATTTTTGGGATTTATTCTGACACTCAAAGGAGTCCACATGGACTCGAGAAAAGTAGACGCTATCCTCAAATGGCCGTCTCCTACTTCCGTGAAAGGCGTTCAAAGCATGCTAGGCTTTGCCAATTTTTACCGTAGATTTATTCCAGAGTTTTCACGAGTGGTACAACCCATAACCGCCCTCTTAAGAAAAAATAAACGCTTTGAATGGTCCGCAGAAGCAGAACAAGCTTTCCAAGAGCTAAAGGCTAAATTCACCTCGGCGCCAATACTGAAACACCCACGCCCGGACCTCCCTTACATCGTTGAAACCGACGCCTCCAGCTTAGCAATGGGAGCAGTCCTATCACAAAGAGATCCAGAGACTAACCAACTGCATCCTGTGGCATTCTGGTCTCGGAAGTTCTCGGCGCCTGAGATCAACTACACCATCACAGACAAAGAGCTTCTAGCGATTAAATCAGCCTTTAAGAAATGGCGGCATTATCTCCTCGGGGCCAGACACACCGTCACAGTGATCACTGATCATCGAAATCTGCAGTATCTGAAAACCGCCAAGGCTCAATCCTCCAGACAGCTTCGCTGGGCTCTATTCTTTGCTGAATTTGACTTCGTGATCACTTATCGCCCCGGCAACAAGAGCGGCAAAGTCGATGCTCTTTCCCGAATTGGAATGGGAGATAACGTTGCCAATCCAGAACCTGTACCAATAATTCCTGAACAAAGGATCGTGGGTCTGATTTCTTCACAATCCATTGAGGATATTGAAGAAAAAACTAAACAACTTGTAACCTCACCAGACTTACTGAACTGGTTACAAAAAGGAAAAGATTTCACCGTAAGCAATGACTTGCCTTATTTCCAAGGACGATTGTTCCTACCACACGCCGATTTACAAAGACAGGTAATCTCCTGCTATCATGATTCATTAGTTGAGGGTCACCCTGGCATTGCCAAAACCACAGAAAAGGTGAAGAGACACTTCTGGTGGCCTTCGTGGAGAAAAGACATAAAGGAATTCGTGATGTCCTGCGGTGTGTGCACTCAAAACAAGGGTCAGAAGAAGAGGCCGGCTGGTCTTCTGCAACCATTAGACATCCCACCGTGTCCCTGGCATACCCTTTCCATGGACTTCATCACAGACTTACCCTCCTGTTCCGTGTACAACACCATTCTTGTTATTGTGGACCTGTTTTCTAAAATGGCCCACTTCATTCCTCTAAAAGGCTTACCTTCAGCATCAGTCCTAGCCAAAGTATTTCTTGAAAACATTGTCCGGCTACACGGCTTCCCGTCAGTAATAATCTCAGATAGGGGGAGCCAGTTTATTTCCCACTTTTGGCGTAGCTGTTGTCGATTAGCTCAAATCGATGTAAGACTTTCGACCAGCCATCATCCCCAGACTGACGGGCAAACCGAGAGAACAAACCAGACTCTCGAGCAATATTTACGGTGCATGCTACAACAGTCGGAGAGTAACTGGAAGGACATCCTTTGGATAGCTGAATATGCTTACAACAATTCAGTTCATTCGGGTACCGGGAAGAGTCCCTTCTACATCTTGTATGGGATTCATCCTCGAACCTCCAACCTTGATCCACCTCAAGATCTTGGAACACCCGCCGTGGATCAATTGCACACCGTTATTACACAAGCTTTTAAGGAAGCGACTGCACATCTACAACAAGCTAAAGAGAGGTACAAAAAAGGAGCAGATCAACACCGAAGCAATGCCCCTCAATACCAGGTTGGGGATCAAGTCTGGCTGTCCACCAAACATTTATCGCTTAAAGGGCCTCGCACCTTCAACCCCAAATATCTGGGACCATATCCAATTACGGCCATAATTAATCCAGTGACCGTTAAATTAGAATTGCCAACCCATATGAGAATACATCCTGTATTTCACGTATCTCTTTTGAAACCCATGCAACCTGGAACCAGATTGACCAATCCTCCAGAACCCATTCAAGTGAATGGGGAGCCCGAATTTGAAGTAAAAGACATTTTGGACTCTAAAATCATCAGATCGAAGCTATTCTACCTAATCGACTGGAAAGGCTACGGACCTCAGGAAAGGTCATGGGAACCCTATGACCACGTCCATGCTCCTCGTCTAGTCCAGAAATTTCACCGAACCTTTCCCGATAAACCAAAACCCCCGGGGAGGACAAATTTGGGAGGGGCCTTGAGGGGGGGTGCTGTCATGGGCGCTACTCCCGAGGGGCCAGGACTGGCCCAGCGCCCTCGGAAGCAGACCCATCTTCCACTACTCCGGACCCAGCAGACCCCTACAGGGGCCCTTTGGACCCTGTCCTGGCGCCTTTGGCGCCAGGCTCATATGGCGCCGGGCTCATATTGATAAACAGTGTAATAATGCTTGGGTGGACTTACCTGAGGCAGACCATGCTGCATATTTACCCAGAACAATCCAGTCTGGTTGAAGTCCCCAGCCATCAGGGCTGGGAGGAACTATTCCCTCCATTCAGGAACTCTTTTCTTACCTGGGTGGAACCGGTGGAAGAACACACACTGGAAGCACTTCTCTGCTATTTAAACCACGCCCGATGGAAAACACGTGCTTCGCGTTATTCTGCAGCAGCAGCAGGACGCTCACCGAGTCGGCTCCTGCATTCCAGGTCCAGAGTCATCTTCAGCTTCCGCGCAGCAACCTGTGGATGAAGAAAGACACAGAACAATACTTACCAGATCCCGGAATCCAGTCACCGGCAAAACCTGCAAAGAATAAACATAAGGTTAGAAAAGTGCAACTCGCTCGCAACCGCGCCCGCTTACCTGATCCATCCGTGATTGCAACGGAGCTAACCGCGGCCTTCTCTTTGGCAGCTTCTCTGCACCTGAAAGGCAAAGGACATAATTAAAAAGGGGTTCGGGTGAAGGCAGTCACATTCATCTTAACTTAACAGTTTTTGCACGCGCAGAAGCGGCCGCATCAACCGCAGCATCCCGGCACCTGAAAACTAGAAAAAGGACATTATTAGAGGTGCCATTAAAAGCGGCCAACGATCATTATACTTACGTGCATCGGCACATGCAGTGGCAACGGATATAAAGCCCGCAGCATCCCGGCACCTGAAAACTAGAAAAAGGACATTATTAGAGGTGCCATTAAAAGCAGCCAACGAACATTATACTTACGTGCATCGGCACGTGCAGCGGCAACGGAAAACTACACCCACAGCATCCCGAGGCCTGAAACAAAGGAAAAGGGACATTATTGAGGTGCCCATCTTTTAAAGCCTAAAGACTACAGTATACTTACAGGCATCCACTCGTGCAGTAACGGCGGCATCGCTCTTCGGCATCCCAGCACCAGTGCCACAACTAAGGCCGCAAAAGACTTGAGCCTCAACACTGAACTCATCCAGTGACGTAACTGGAATCCACGCACCCCTGCACCAGACGCAGGATGGAGAGCTCAGCATTTATACGCCTAAGGTGAGAGCTCGCCGAGACAAGTAGAAAGCTAGGCTGTGGGAGAAACTGGCGATTGGTGGGAGAAGAAATCCCAACAAACGGTGATT
This sequence comes from Ambystoma mexicanum, assembly GCF_040938575.1. Lineage (NCBI taxonomy): Eukaryota > Metazoa > Chordata > Amphibia > Caudata > Ambystomatidae > Ambystoma > Ambystoma mexicanum. Next base: position 729,559,965 of record NC_090925.1, read on the forward strand.
AACCCTTTTTCTTCCACCTGCAGAAAACTTACCCTGCAAGTCAGACATTCGATAAGAGGAAGCCCAGTCCTGAGAGTTGTCCGAGCTCTACGCTTCTCAATTGAAGAAATGATAGCAGCCCAGCCGGGATTAGCACCTCCGTGGGAATCAGGTGAGCGTTACACTCTAAGGGGAACGTTTTCCCTTCCCCATATTTGCCATATAGTTGAGACTATACTTATACTCCATGATATGTTGAATCCCCTCAGACACCGACTCTCCCACAATCTGCCACTCTGCTGTCTGGTCTGCTTGGCATCCCACGGGGAGTGGGCAGGAATTTCCTCCAAAGTGACTCCTGTCGACCTCTTCACTTTTTCCATGTGTGGTCTTAAGTGTCAGTCCTCGCGGGTCGCCGCGCAGCTCCTCAGGCACGAACAAGCCGGGCTAAATACCAAAAGGTCTTAGTGACCATCCCCTGCTACCATTTGGAAAGGGGGTAGCAGGGGCTCCTAGCAGTCACCCCAATTACCAGCAAAAGGATACTCAGCCACCAACAAAATCCCAGCTGCAAGAACGGAAGACTTAACCATTGGGCAACATGTCTTTATTATTCAACAAAAATGAGAGGGATCACAAAGGAATAGCATAGTGTTTCCCAAGCTTTCATCCTACAAATGTGTGTCACACCGTTTTAATAATGAGTGACGTCACAAACTCAGTTGTGTCCCCAAAACCTATCAGTGATGTCCATTGTCATTTTAGGTAAACTCTATATGCGATGTATAGGTGCTAGGATTATTATTGGATCGCCATATCTGGTGGCTCCTTCTAGGATCACCTCTACCTACAACTAATACAAAGTTGCAGGAAAGTAAGGAAGCTAACGGCTCCTGCAACATTATATGTTTTAAAGTGAAAGGTAACTGAGGATTGGATAGAACGTGTCTTCCCAGCCATGGGAACTTGGACAGCTACCAGCTTGTGTGGACCTTTTCAAGGCGATCGGAACGAACATGGAGGTGCTGTGTGTTCCATCATGTTGCCATATCTGTTCTTCTAAGCCTGAGAGAGCACATTTAGTTGTTAACATTTGAGCAACACTTGTATCGTTCCACCTCTGGTTCGATGGGAACAGCTTCTCTCCATCTACCTTGAGTGAATAGGCATTGTCCTGTTCTCCCTGGTCATGCGTGTAGATACCACAAAATGGAGCTCTGCTGCTTGTAATTATGAGGATTTTAGACTATATTCCTTGCACGTGTCTGGTTGCCTTGGTGAACTTGAAAACCTTCCATTGCTGCTCGTCCTTGGCTAGGGTGTACTCTGTGCCTGTGCTGGAGCTTGGTCAGCCTGCGTTTAACTGAATCGGGCTGTCAGTTCTCTCATGTATTCAAAGTCTGTATCCCCTTCCTCATTCACTCCAGTGTATCTAACGCTTCCATCTTTGGCTTTCCATGTTAGTTGCAATTAAGCATGTGCAAGCTGGATACATGTATGTTTGGTTTCTTACGGTTTCTGCTTTGGCGTAGAATATATATATATGTATATGTGTCCGTCATCTACCTGCATGAGTCATAAACATTTGTTTTGTGTATATATGCAATAATCGTATGTATGTTCATGTAACTTCATGCATGGATGCCTATGTACTTCATGTCTACGTGCACCTATGTTGTGATGTCAGTGATGATGTAATTAACTTCTCGTGTTATCGTCAGTCGACTTGTTCGTTTGATGATAAATCCACCTCCTCCATATCGTCAGTTGGGTATGGTTTGAATGGCTGTCTAAGAGAGTAACGTTTCTCAGAACTGCAATACATCGACAATGGTGATGAAGGGAATAAAAGTGATGTGAATCTGTCATTTCTTTGTCTTCGAGCTGCAAGTCAGGTAGGGGTCACAAGGGCCAAACTTGGACCTCCTTTAAATTCATCAAAGACCATCCTATACCAACTATGGAGATCTATGAGATCCAGTAATGATGTAAAAAGCCTGAAGTACATCAGAAAGACATATACAGGATCCCACATTTCCAATATCATAGCCCAACTCTTGAATTCACTTACAAAAGAAAATTGCATAATCTAGCATCACTTTGTCTATTCTGAAACACTAAATACCAAGCTTTTCAATACACCTTAACTAACCAAGGCCTACTGTTAAGTTCTAGCTGCACTACACCAAATTGCTGCCATTATGGGAGCACAATGATAGAAGCCAGACATTGCAGCAAACCACCAAAGTCACTTTCGAGACGACTAATCTCTTTGGTCATACCAAGGTATCGCTGTAACAGCAGCAGAGACACAGAATCTGGACTTAGCACCAATCCATCCGGCCGCACTGTATAACCACAACTAGACAACACATGATGATGGAACTACACTTGTGGGAAAAGTGTTTATTACTAAACCTCAATGACCTCACACCACATCATATTGTACCTCCAGACAACAGCACTGACTAGAAAGCATGTTGTGGTGCTGCTTTTCAGTGGCACGCTAACCGAGGCAGACCTAGCACCTAAGGACTGGCTGACGTCACGAGAAGTGATGGAGATGCATCTCAGAACCAGTTCAGAAAGACCCTTCAGTACTCCCAACTGTACTGCAGCCTTGTTTCATGGGTGTCCCAAAGTAATTCACACGCTTCTTGCTCCCAGATTCCACGCTGCCATTCCCTCATATTTATCTCATCATGGCATTGCAGTTGTCCTGTCTCTCCTGTGGTCTCCATGATGGCCAGTTTCTATGTCTTCAATCTTGACTTATTGCACTTGTACTTCAATCTGCCAATGTTATTTCGCTGTACATTTTTTGTATATCTGTGTAAAGTTATTGCGTATGTACTGATTACTGTAACCTGTTGTCAAGAGTATGCTTCCGGTTGCCCCTGGGCCTGGTCTGCGCTTTATAAATAAACTAAACTTCAAACTTCTAACTTCAAACTTATTCAGGAACAGTGGACGTACTCCTGTCAAAGCACCGAAAAACAGACATGCAGAGTACCCTGGTACTTCCACACTGAATACATCCACATAATAGCAAAGCTGTCTGGCATTTTCCCTCGGTCTCTCACTAAGCCCCAGCCCACACCCCTCTCTTACAGATCTTCAAGAAACAATGCACATGGCAGCAGAGTACAGTATATATCCCAGTAATGTAGCATAACATAACATGCACCAAAGATGTTGTGCCTCAATTATGTCTAAGTATATCGCCAGATAATGTCATATAGATAAAGCCTGTACTTTAATGTGTTAGACCTGTTGACAACGATGTTCCACTAGCTGCTCCCCCCAATTCTATAGCAGGCTTCATAATAAAAGGTTGCGGTAAGAAAGGTTACTTGATTTGCCAGGACTCTGGAACCCACAAATCAACTAGAGCTGCAGCAGAAATGGTTTCTGGATATTCCAATGGTTGACACACAAAATGCAGAATTTGATACCTTTTATTGGATTTAGCGAAAATACTATGCAGAGATGGAACAGTGCATTAGCTTTCAAAGTCCCACATACTTCTTCATCAGAATGTTCAGACTGAAAGGAGTGGTAAAGAAAAACCCACAGGACAGTTCATTCTCTAAGCAAAGGATCAGTATGTATGGAATGCAGGTCAGGAATTGCTGTCTGATCTAATAGACCATTACAACTCCTGGAACCAGGACACAGATGTAACCGTTGGAAAACACTCCACATTTCTATTTGAGAGTTGCATTTTAAGAAAACAAATCTTTTTCAACTGTAACTGTTGAATTTAATATGCTTTCAAACTTAGGCAGAGACACATTCAAAGTAGTCTCTTTAATTTCCTAAAATGAGTAATGTTATTTTCCACATTTCCAGTTGTTACATTTTAAGAAAACCAATCTTGTTTGCATGTAACTGTTGAATGTAATATGTTTTCACTTTTAGAAGGTGGCAGTCTTAAGTTGATCCCGGGTACTTCCCTAAAAATTACTGATGTTATTTCAAAAGATATATTGAAGGGAATGTTTCAAAAACACATGATTGGAATGCAGGTTCTTTATTGTATATTCCTCACACAATGTCTAAAAATGTGTATTGCAGCCTGTAAGTAGTGCCGGGACGTTGTAGGGATTTCAGTGCAACTGCTAAGGTTTCCTGGTATAAAATGTGACACTACAAAATATGCTCTTGACGTTTAACTGGTGCAGTCTCCGATGTTACTGCAGTATACTTCGCAGTAACATTGGTTACCCTATCCAGAGGTTATGGATAGGGTTGGGGAATTTTGGAAAGGATTTTGATTGTTGCGCACCTTTTACCACCTGCCAACCACAGTGGTTCTAACAATCCTTAAATACTGCTGCACGGTTCATAGAATTGTAACAAAACAGACTTGGCTCACAATGCTATATCAACAGAACACTGGGCAAATTGCACATAGTACCAGTTGACATTCCACTGGTGTTACACATAAAAAGCATGCACACTTAGCTCTCAAGTAGTCCTAGTCCAGAGATGTGGTCCTTGGTCGTCGCCAATCGAAAGCTGTCAGTCTTGTGCTGTGTCCTTAGCTTTCGGGCAAGGTCCAAGCTACAAAAGGAAAGTACAGAGTTACTGCGTGTTTATACACTTTGCGGTCATTCTTCCTTCATGCCACACTCATACATTCAAACACACACTCTCTCGGGATTGCTATTGATGTGCGTTGCAGCACGTGGCTCTTGCCAATGAGTTATTGTCCCTAAACCCTTGCTGGCTTAATACTGCTCAATAATGCTGGCATGAGCGTCGCCGTGCGTGGTTTGCAGCACATGTTTTTTCGTTCTGTGTTTTTGGGGCTTGCATTTTTTCTAAAGGCTGGCAATACACGTGTTTATGCGTGTCTTAAATGGAAGTCTCAGCTGCAGTGCAGAATATAAAGCAAGCAAATAGCATCTGGTGATCCGCCGAAGGCGCGACTACTTAGCTTTGCATGCAGGCACAGGGGTGATTGTACGGGCAAAATTGCCCCCCTGCGCTTCCCCAGCACCTGTCTGCTGCAGCACTTATCTGCAGTGAGCGAGGGGCCGGATTAATAGTCTGGTGGGGCGGGGCACCTCGCATGTATATTCGCCAGAGCTGCTCTGCACACATCCTTTCCCCTTGGATTCTCGAGCACAAGCCCCATGCCTCGGGGCTTGCGCATACGCGGTAGCGCGCCACACCCGGTCTGCTTCCTGATTGGCTGCCCATGCCCAAAGCATGCTGGGTATTGTAGTCTCTGCGTGCTTTAAGGCTACAGAGAGGACAAAGCAGTCTCCTGTAAGGCAGTACGCCTTTCCCCATAGGTTTCAAGACTTTAGCAGTGTTATTAAATAAAGCATGACTCAAAGCACCTACACATCTTTTGCCTTTTACTGGTTTTGAATGTTTTGTGGTTTTTTTTTGCCCCTTTCCTGTTCCGCCCCTGACATCACTCCTCCCCACCCCCCGAAGAAGGCAGATGGCCTGGATTTGTTTGGATAGTTCCTATGAAAGGTGTGCAATAATATTGGAGCATGTACATGAGTGGAAGGCTCCCAAGAGCGATCCTCAGGTCCATATCCAACCCATTCTATCAGGTAGTATATCTGCCCATTTTTATGTTTCTTGGAATTCAAGATGGCCTGAACCTCATATTCGGGTTCCTCTTGTATCATGGTGAGAGGTCGCTTTTGGGTCAAAGTGGTTTTTGGGGCTGGTTTTAACAGTGAAGTGTGAAATGTCAGATTCATTTTTATTTGGGGCGGCAACTTTAAGCACATGACCACAGGGTTAATAATTTTCTCTATGGCGAACAGGCTCAGATAACGTGGTTATAATTTTCGAGGTCCATGCAAGGATATATTCAGGGTGGATAACCATACTTGATCACCCACCTGGTATAGAGGACTGACTCAACGATGTTTGTCGGCATATTTCTTATATGTGGTTTTAGACTGAACAAGATTATCCTGCACCTCTTTCCAAACTTGCTCAATGCACTTTCGCTGCTTTGTCAACATTGGGAGGGCTACCTTTGAGGGCGCAATTTCAACAGGAAGCACCCTAGGATGATGGCCATAGAGGCAGTAAAAGGGCGATTGCTTGGTGTATGCATGACCTGCATTGTTATATGCTAGCTCGGTTAACCAAACATGTTGAACCCAGGATGTTTCTCTACTGGTGGTAAAACAACGCAGGTATGGTTCCAGGCCTTGGTTCACCCGTTCTGTCTGGCCATCCTTTTCCAGGTGGTAACCTGATGATAGAGATACGTCTATCCCTATGACCTTACCGAACTCCGGTCACAACCGGGAGGTGAATTGTGGCCCTCTATCAGTGATGATTCGGTGTGGGAGTCCATGGAGACGTACTACATGCTGGAGGAACAATTTTGCAATAATACCAGCCTCCTGCACCCCTTTACAGGGAACACACTGTGCCATTTTTGAGAAAGTGTCTACGATTACTAATATAGAGGTGTAGCCCTGCACTGCTGGTAGGTCTACTATGAGATCCATAGTAATGGTATGCCACGGTGTGGAAGGAGTAGGCAAAGGATAGAGTAGACCGGCTGGTTTCTGGTGGTCTGCCTTATTACGGGCACAAATCTCACATGCAGCAACATACTGCCGGACATCACGCTGCCAAGTCGGCCACCAGAAATGTCGTGCCACCAACTCTTGTGTTTTGGTTCTACCCGAGTGTCCCGCTAACGGTGAGTCGTGGCACCATAACATGGCCTTTCCCTGAAGCTCTTTTGTAGGTAAATATAATGCTTGACCATGATGGGGAAGCCCAGCGACAATACTATGATGTGGGTCCTGCGTGCACCATTTGTGCATGTCCTGCATGGTTAATCCTTTTTGCACAGCCTCAAATAAAGTGACCGTGACCCCCACAATACGAGCTAAAGGGACAATGATTTGGGGTGTTGTCTCAGATTCCTTTATAACTGGTTCAGTATAATGCAATAGTATATCGGCCTTTCGGTTGCTGGTTCCTGGTCTGTATGTGATGATAAAGTCAAACTCGGCAAAAAATAAGGGCCACTGTAATTGGCGCGAACTCAAGGTTTTGGCAGTTCTGATGAACTGGAGATTACGATGTTCCGTTATCACTGTGACCGTGTGACGGGCTCCCATTAGGTAGTGTCGCCATTCACTGAGTGCAGTCTTTATAGCTAGCAGTTCCCGGTCTGCAATTGTATAGTTTGCTTCAGCCGGAAGTAATTTCCTAGAATAATAGGCCACCGGATGGAGTAGCCCGGACTGAAGGTCCCTTTGAGACAGAATAGCCAATAAGACATAACTAGAGGCATTTGTTTCAACCACGAAAGGTTGTGACAGGTCAGGATACCTCAACAATGGTGCATTTGTAAAGGCTTTCTTAAGATGTTGGAATCCCTGTTCTGCTGGAGCATCCCACACGAATGCGCATCCCTTACAAAGGAGCCTGGTGATTGAGGTAACCAACTCCGAGAAATTCTCCGAGAAATTCTTAAGAAAGCTTAGATAAAAATTTGCAAAGCCCAAAAAGGACTGAATTTCCTTTACATTAGTTGGGGATGCCCAATCCAATATTGCCTGCACCTTTTTGCGAAGTAGTACCTGAGGAATTCCACGGTGGTACGATGGAATTCACACTTCTCTAGCTTGGCATAGAGGTGATGTTCCCTTCGTTTTTTCAAAACTGCACGCACGTGTTGGACGTGTTCCTGGGGACTGCGAGAATAGATTAGGATGTCATCGATATAGATGACAGCACATATATCTAAATATTCTCGAATGACCTCATCCAAGAAATGATGAAAGGCAGCGGGTGCGTTACAAAGACCGAAGGCGCGACTACTTAGCTTTGCATGCAGGCGCAGGGGCGATGGTATGGATGAAATTGGCCCCCTGCGCTTCCCCAGCACCCCTCTGCGGCGCTGCAGCACTTATCTGCAGTGAGCGAGGGGCCGGATTGCTGGTCTGGTGGGGCGGGGCCCCACGCATGTATATTCGCCAGAGCTGCTCTGCACACGTCCTTTCCCCTTGGATTCTCGAGCACAAGCCCTGTGCCTAACACCTATATCTCTATTCAGAGCTCTGTCATTTTGGTTAAGCGTGTTCAAGTACTTGTGCTCTCACGCTCTTCTGTGTGTGGTATATGAGAGGTCACTTTTTAAAACCATCTCCAATAGAACCTGTAATGTGTGCACACCCTTTGTAAAGTGTTGACCAGCTACTGTTTCTGTTTTGTGTTTCAAGATGGTGTATCAATACAGGTTCATCCTTTCACGCAGCTCCTATTACGTCCCACCTACATACTTTCCTTGTGGGCATTTTGAGCATTGGATGAGGTATTCGACATTGAATTATCTGAATTTGCAAATCCCTTGAATCTGTATTATTCGATTTGGTGGGTTATTTTGGAAGGTCTGGTGCCACATCTCCTGACATTGCATGGGTAAGTTCTAGGTGTTCTTTGTACTTGATCGATTAGAAATGTTCTCCAGATCAGAGGCCGCGATTGTCAGATTTTCCAATTTCAAAATAATCTGTAATGTTTCACATTGAACTGAATCAATGAACAGTTCTGATTCTGCAGATCAAGCTTTACTGGTTTGCAGATAGTTAATACCTTTGCTTTTATCAATAAGACTTTCAATTAGTCACCACACTTCCTGTTTTTGCAAAGCCAATCGATAACCCCATCTCTGATAGTGTTTGCATCATGTCAGGACAAGCTGTCTGTGCTAATTCATCCATTAGTCCTTCCTGAAAATCTTTGCTGGTGAAGTGTGTATTGAGTGCACACAGTTCATGGGTAAAAGCGAGCTGTGTATAAGGTGAAATCCTGATTTTCATATCTGATAATCACTTTGTTCGCAGCTGTATGCTTTTGATAAAGTTATTTGAAAATGCTCAAAATCACTTTTTCCAACTCTGAAAAACTGACCAAGATAGGTCTGTAAGTAGCACATGAAAAGGTAAGTGGGATGAGATTTCCACTTAAGCATCAGGACATTATGGTCTCGGGAGGATAACTCAGGGGCAACGTGCTCGCCTTGGAAGCAAGACGACACGGAGAAACACAGGTCCGATCCCTGGGTCCGCACTTAGAAACCTGTGGGTTTAAAGCATGTTATAAATAACCTATCATAGCATATCATTATAGTATCTTTTCAAAGACGATTGGGGCAAATTGAATATTGAATCTGCAATGGAAGAGGGAGACCTAAATGTGGCCCTCGTTGAACCGGTCCCACCCTGAAATCAAAGAAATGAGAGGTGTACATTGTTCCTGGGCCCCTCCTCCCCATCATCAATGTATCACAGATGTGAGAAACGTTAATCATTCATACAGCCATTTAGACCCGATCCTGAGGAAGTATTCAAAGAGATACACCTGCAATCGATAGAGCAAGTAGAGTGTAACCACGAAGAAAGCGGATGACGTCACGACTAACACCATGATGTAGATGCGTTAGACATGAAGCACACACACATTCCTGCACAAAGTTGCACGGACACTTAGGCTGCATTACTCTTAGACACGAAGAACATGCTTAAAACTCACTTAGCAAGAGGACTGACACTCCTGCACTACACAGTAACCGCAAGATGCACACAAATACATATAAATTGCTTGCTGATGCTTAAACACAACTAACATGAACAGTCATGTAAACCAAGATGGAAGCCACAGTCGAATTCAATTGGATGGAACACGCTCGACGGGACCGGGAATACAGAGAGAGATCTGACATGCTGACTTTGCTGAGATGTGCAGAGCAGGCTGTCAGTGCAGCCATTGTGCACAGTCTTGCCAAGGACACAGAGAGAGGCAATGTTTCAAGTCAGCAAGAGCGAAAGCAGAAAATCCTCATAAACGCAAGCAGGAAAATTAAATTTGTGGTCTCTACACACATGACCTGATACCTGCAAAACAGAGCCTATTAATTTGAGCCAGACTGAGACCATTGTTCTCATTGAACTAAAGATAGAATGATACAAAATTAAAACACAGATGAAAGCTTAGTGTTCTGTCTCAGGGCCTAGAGGATTGGAGATGGTAACTTGCTTGGTACAGGCAGCATCTCTGTGGCTGTTCCCACCATCTTGAATTGCTGCTCATGGTCTGGCACCCTGCCAAAGCGCCAAGGCTGAGAAAGCCCTTGCTGACCAATCCCTATCCAACTTTCACAGTAGCTCACACTTTGCTGGGAGGCCAAATCAGAGCGCGTTAAACTGACGTACCTGTAATTGTGACATTTAGTAGGTGGTCACAGGAGGAGTCACCAGATATTGCCCAGCCAATAGGGATACTAAACTCTTATGTACTCTATATGTAGTTCACCTCACTAACTAATCCTGTGTTCCCTTAGGTTTTTGGCAATGTAACTTGTATTTTGTGACATCACAGGCCCTTCAAATATCGTGACGAGCCTGAGACCGATGAGAAAGTACTGGAGAATTGCTTATTGTCCATTAACTTGATCCATGTACCGAAAGCTTTCAATAAACAAAGAAGTTTGAAATATTGATGGACTCTTCCATTTTTGGAGTGGGGGATTTCCAAGGGCCCAGTTCCTCTGGCTTGTAATTAGGGAGATTAACAAATCCCTTGCCTGATTTCACACTGGTTACTAATTTCTCACAATTCAAGAGGGTTTCTTACAACATTCTCTCATTGCAATAAAGCTAGTGGTTCAAAGAAATGGAAGAAGTTGCCCCGCTGAGCAATGATAGATTCTGCACTCTGCATTTGCATGGCCCCCCATAATCTCTAGTAGCGTCCGTAGTCAATGATGGAATGGTTGAAAAGACCCTCAATCTATGAGTGATTATGTCCTTAACATTCTCTGTTCTGCCTGTGGTAGCTGCTTAATTAGGTACCTATGATCGAATGCGCCTAATGGCGCATTGCACTGGGTCTTACCTTTACCCAACCTCCACGTGCATGAAGGCTGATGCCAGCTCCATGCACCACCCAAAGAGCCACAAAAACATACCAAGAAGGCGAGTACCACATTAGATGAAGTTCGCTGGAAGTGGTGGCATATGTACAGAGCCAACAGCACCAATGCCAACATCTTGCCTATGGCAGCACACTCAAATCGTGCCCGAGTTTCGGATCCCATCGACTTATGATTTGGATGATGTCAATTTTCAAGCAAAAAACTCTGAATAGACAGGGAGACTTTGGAAAATTGCAAAGCAAGCAGTCTGTAGCATCACAGAGCCAGAGAGCGTACAGACAGGTCTACGATGATAAGACGAGAGAAGAGGTGTTACAAATAATCTGATAGCAGGAAAAAGTCAGCAGGTCTAGGGAAAAGGGTCTAGGGAAAAGGGTGGCAGTGGTGAGTGAACATACGACAGAATTTGTCAATTTATCAATTCGAGATGCAACTATGAGCGCTACTCAGCTGACCGTTTAATTACCCCAAAATTCTTCAAATTTAAGTCACTCCATGGGTTCTTCATATACTAGACAATACAGGAGACCATTCAGTTGTGCCGTCTACCTCACGCAAACCCAATAGCCCGTAGATGAAGCCAAAATGGACATGCATGACATGAAAGAACTCACAACCAAATAAAACCAGGAAGAAGGCCATTAATTCCACACAGGTTCACCCCAAACCCATATAAATTCATTGACCACCTGTTCCAGGATCATGCTTTGCATGAAATCCCTCGGTGGAGAAGAAAGTACAGCACATGGAGGAGAAGGCTGACAGATGCGTGTGTGTGTGCATTTATATAGAAGATTTTGTGGAGGTTATTACACAGTAAATAATGAATGGTGGATAGGATGCAGTGGAGATAACTGTGGTTGTGGGGGTGGAATTCAGGATAGTGCAGTGTTTATATATATAGTGAAGTGGATTTCACTAGTGTTATAAACAAGCATGCATAGCGCACACAGGGCTCCTGTCATGGCCTTGCATATGGACGTATGCATGAAGAACAGGTGGCTTCTGATGTCACTGCTCAATCAAATAAAAGTCTCCTCGAGATGGCACAAAATCATGATCTGGCTGACTCCCGGACCAGTGCCCTGGACAAGTTGTTCAACAGGCAGCTGACAGAGCGGGTTAAGATGTGGAACATGCACAGGATCTCCTGCAAATTAGATCGACTTGCCTGGCCAAATCGCTCCCATCTGATGATACCCGCAGTTCAATTTTCTAAACATGAGGTGGAAAAACTCAGCTCCTGCGACACATACTCCTAATGCAACGGGAACCGAAATGACCTACAAACCTGCTGGCTAAAAGATACACCTACTGAAACTCCAACCAACACAATCAAGTGTGCAGTTCTTGTCAAGCCATGCAAAGACGGAATCCCCTGTGATCCAATGTGAGGTTGATGGAACCATCCACTGATGAAGAGACTGCCACCAACCAACATGACTCCAGTGATTATAGGTTGTTTTTTGCATATGAAATGCACTAAGAAATGGGAAGCAAGAGAGCAAATTCACCACAATGTAAAGCCCACATTAACAGTCCATATTAACAATGTATGGGTATCAGCACTGAGAGATACCGGAAAACATTAGTAAACGTACTGTCTGTGTTGAAAGTAAAGCTTATTAAACTACAAAGTTACCTGCAACAGACGAAGGTAAGCATCCTTCCATATGTTCCAAATGTTATGTTATGTCATCCAATATTTATACTGCGCCCGTCAACATTGTGGTGGCCTTGCAGCACATGACTGTGTCCAAAAGGTGGCATATTGTGACCCTGCCAGGGTGACGACAGAACTTGGTTTCCCGAAAAGGAAGGTGAGGTTTGGGGAGGAGGTGATAGGGAAGAGAAATTAGACAATAGAATTACCAAAATAAGGGAGGAAATACAATTGGGACGCATAGGAGGGAATATGGTTGTTGAAGTAGAGATGTGTGTTTCTCAAATGTGAGAAGTTATTGGTAAGCATATGGCAACAAACCACCTGTACCACTAAAAGGAGTGTTCACATCTGCCATCTCTCATGGTAAAATATATAACGGAAGGAGTCTTCATTGTGCAATTTGGAACCGCATGTTCCTTAGCTTCAAATCAGCCAAATCAGTAAATCTCATTCAATTCATAGTCATGATGATGCATTAGTCCAACCTGGAAGACCTTCTCACACTGTTCAAATCCCTTTTCTCTGGCATACAATGCCAAAAAGGGAAATCTTTCAAATCACGCCTGGACTCCTCCAGTGAAGTAATCTGCCTCCGGCGGTTCCACTTCCAATTGAGGGTAAACCGTGGAAGAACTAGATAGGTTGCAAAGTGCAAGGATCATTGAATAATGGCCCACAGCCTGGATGTCACTGATTGTCATAGCATGACATTCCGAACGGCCAAGATAGGCGCACATGTGTGTCAACATGTGCCTGCCAAACAAGTCCATCAGCAGTAGAGGCACTTGACACCTACGACTGGCAACGTCATCACTGATCTAAGCCTTGTGGGTTTCTTCTTGAACTTGATCTGAAGTCTGGATACCACCAGTTAAAGCTATACCATGCTTCCAGAGCAGTGACCATGTTCTCCATGCATGTCAGACTCAGATGATACAAGAAACTGGGCTTTGGCATATCATCTGCGACCAAAGTCTTTTGAAATGAAACACGTAGCATACTCACTAGCATTGACAGAGTGCTTAAAATAAGCAACGATATTTGGTGTACTCTTTCATGGAAGATGAGCCCCTCTGCCCCCTGAAAGTGGTTTTCCAATGTCTCCATGACAAGGGGCCTACTCTACACAAAAGGAAGTGAGAATACTTCAAGACCACACTGGAGTTCTTTGGCTACATCTTCAGTCACTAAGCTATGCTGCCTGATCCCAAGAAGGTCAATAACATGAAGACTGCCCTGTGCCAGAAGCCTGTCTCCAAACCACACAGATTTCTCGGGATGGCAAATCACTGTGGATGCCTCATCACTAAACTAGCCAGTTTAACAGAACTGCTGAGAAACCTCATCAAGTCTGAAATGCTATGGAAGTGGACTGAGACTCAGCAAACAGTGTTCCAAGACACGAAGGATGCCGTGTCTCAGGAGACCACATAACCTACTTTACATCAAAAGGAAAATAGAACTGCTGATGGAGGCTATCCCCCGTGAATGACAAACCATTGGGCCCAGATCAATGCCTCTGGCCACCTAGTGATGATCCCATAAGCCTGCCCTCAGACCGACGGAGCAGAGCTCCTCCCAGATTGGGAAGGAATACAAAAAACATTTTCTCAAGTATCTGGCAATTCCACTGCTCCACATATAAGCATCCTTTTAAGGTATCAACCAATCACATGCCACACTACTACCCCTCCCTAAGGTTTCCATTTCCAGGCCTCCACCCCTGAATAAGAAGTGGCTACTGCAGCTGTAAAGCTACGATTTCACCCTCAAGTTCAGGCCTGGCCCGAATCCCAGAATTTATAACATGCCTGACAGCAATCATTAATATCTATTGAGAGCTTTTCAAATTGGCAGAATTACTCCTGCCATGAGAAACTTGCATTGGGTACCAGTCACCCAAACAGAGTCATACACCCATTTTATGAAGGACACCAAGGCAATGTTAAGACCAAGGCCAGGTTTAGGGAACAGGTGTGGTTTCCTGAAGTTGACAGACCAGTGGAGACAATGATCTTGCCCTTCACCTCTGGCCACAAATGCCAATTTGTGCTCCCTGTCAAGTGGCAGATTCCTCCTTGTCCTCAGAGAGGACTACTATCGCTTACCTGAAGTTGAGGTGGTGCATTCGACATTCAAAAGTGCTGTCATCTTAAATCTGAAGAAAATTCTAGCAGCGCAAGTCATATGGATTGAATTGAAGACAAATAAATGATCCCCCTTCAGCAAGTGTGATTTCATGCCCTAAACAATAGATCTTCAAAAGATCACCATTTGCTGGACAAAAGCGAATGGAGATGCTGAGCGCTTCATTCAGACCCTGAATATGGTAATTTGCATTGCATCGAAGAGTGAACAAGACATTGGGTATGAAATGCAACGATTTCTGTGCAGCTACGGCATAATCCTTCTTTCATCACCTGGTTGATCCCTGAAGCCCTGGTCAACAATCGCATCATTGATACAACTATTCCTATGTACCCGTTCATGGTCCTCCAGTGATCTGGGCCAAGACGCAGTACAGGCTCTCCAGCACCGCATAAACGATCGAATGAGCAGCACCCGACATGCCCGAGAGCCTCACATGAAAGTGGAGATAGAGTACTTTATGTGGAACCGTCATCCCAAGGGAAAGACAGACATGACATTTAAAGCCATTCGTCACTGCCATGGGATGCTGGTGCCCACAGATAATAATCAAGGATCAGTCACCTGCAAGGCTCATCATTTCGAGTGACCAAACCTGCCAAAGGCAGAAATACCAATATGATGCCACAACACAGGTGAAGAATCTTAAGGTGAAGAAGTAAGCCTATGCGAGGAAGATGTAATGTCTTACCTGTATACCATTTTCTGGGGGCACCGCAGAGTTAACCTCTAACTGCTGTGGGATGCCTGGACCTGTCCACCCCAACCTGAACACCAGCTGACTGATAATGAGACAGTCACATCATTGTCCAGCGAGGATTGAGAGTTGGTTTTGGCATGTAACCTCAGGGGTGTGGTGTGGTAGGACAAACCCTTCAGAAATGCTGTTGAGCTGTGTTTGTATCTTCTACCAACTCTGTGGATACAATGGAGACTAATGTAAATCTTACACTTTGTGGGGTCCCCCCTGTTCTCCTTGTCTGACTTGCTTTCCCCCCTGGTGTGCTTCGTACCTGTATTCTTGAGGGTATCCAGTCATTCTTGTGACAGAAATTCTCCTGAAGTATTTTACTTCAACAGAATTCTGCCGAAAAAACTCATTGAATTATATGAGGGGATTAAAATGGGTGGAGAGGGACCTGCAGTAGGGGGATCAGTGTAGGGAAAGAGGGGTCTTGGGGGGGGGGGGGGAATTAGGGAATCTGTGAGTTTTTTTCTGCAGAATTCAGACAAAGTTCATTACTTCGGCAGAATTCCTGTTGATAAAATAGCATAGACCCTTCTTGAGATGATGGAGATATCCCTGCCATGGGACTATATTAGTTGACCTTCACTCCACAGTCCGTTCAATGAGGCATGTTACATGGTGGTTGAGCTTCACCCTGTGTTTTTTCTTGCTTGGGTTGAATGTTATGGTCTGTAAAAGTCTTAAAGTTGATAGGTCCATGCAAAGCGTTCTAACCATGTCCCTGTTCTCACCTTTCTCACCTCTTATAGAGTGGAGCTAGATCTGGACCTAAAACAGGCAGAGTGATCACCCAGGTATGCCTAATTCCAGGAGCGGAAGCACATATTTACATTGAAGAATCCAAAACAAACTTCTTGTCTCCGGAGGCTGTATGTCCTGCTTCCCGTGGCCTGGAGGACTGGTATTTCCTTCCTTCGCAAAGCGACGTCAAAGGTAAGACCTCTGGGCTTTGTGGGGGCATTTTGAAGTTGCGCACTGAGTGCATGCACGCAATTTTTATTTCATTTTTAACTTGATCCACTTTGCTAATGCAATCTAAATTGGCAACATCCCTGCATCAGTGACCGCTGCATCATGCACTTGTTGTGCTTTCAACTTCATTGCGCATTACCGAAGGCCTCTTTCATAATGCCCGTTTCGTTCCTCGTTGTTTTGGAAAGTTGTGCCCCTCGCCTGCTCGCCTGTCTCACATGACTACAACTGGACCAATCAGGTGAGCCGGCAGGCCAATGCCGGCCCGCCTCTAAGGCCCGAATTCTAAAGCCCCTGTCTTCTCCCTGTCCGCTACCAGAACGCTGCTTGAGGTATTTACTTGTCACCCCTGCACTTGAACTTCCATTATGCTGCTCCCTCACTTTACAAAGAAATCCGGACATCCATAACACATCTTTATAACTACGGGAAAATTCCACCCTCTGGACACGTTTCTACCCTCTTGTGACTCTGTTTTCTTCTCTGCTTTGCCCCCATGTTTGTACTTCTGATTGCACTGCATGTTTGCACCACTGCTAGCTTCTGAGTCTGGTTGCTATTCAAATTTGGCTGTGTTTTCATGCATTTAGCTTAGTTTAAAATGTGGCTGTGCTTTCATGCATTTAGCTTAATTTCAAATGTGGCTGTGTTTTCATGCATTTAGCTTAGCCTCAAATTTGGGTGTGTGTTCGTGCATTTATCTTAGTTTCAAATTTGGCTGTGTTTTCATGCCTTTAGCTTAGTTTAAAATTTGGCTGTGTTTTCATGTATTTAGCTTAATCTCAAATTTGGCAGTGTTTTCATGCATTTAGCTTAATTTCAAATTTGGCTGTGATTTCATGCAAACCTTTGTGCCTTTAGCGCATGCCCCCGCTTATGCTTTCAATGTCTGTTTGCCTGCCTGTTTGCCTGTTGCGTGCCCCTCCCCCGCCTGCTTGTCTCTTCTTCTCTTTCACCACACTCACTGTTTCTCAGTCTTCTCTTCCTCTCCCTATCTTTTCCCTCTCCCCTTTCCCCCCTACCCTTTCTATATTCTTTGCACTTACTCTATCCCAAATGTCATTTTACCTAGTATGATAGTAGCTTGTTTGTTTTCCTCCCCCTACCTACTTGTTGTTTCCTCTCTCTCCAGCACTACTTGAAATGTCTTCAGGCCTAGTACAATAGTTGCTTGTTCTGTTCCTCTCCTTCTCCCTCTTCCCCCCACCCGTCTCCTCTTGTCAACTCTCCGGCTCTACCAGAAATGTCGTCAGGCCTAGTACGATAGTTGCTTGTCTGTCTCACCTCCTTCCCTGCCTCCCCTCCTTATCTCTGTCATAGCTCTTACTCTATCCGAAATTGTCATCTGACCGAGTACAGTAGTAGCTGTTTGTTATCCCCCTTCCTACTTGTTTGCTTCCTCCCCCTCCAGCACTACCTGAAATGTCGTCAGGCTTAGTACGATAGTCGCTTGTTTTGTTCCTATCCTCCTCCATCTTCCCCCCCGCAGTGCACCTCTTGTCAACTCTCTGGCTCTACCAGAAATGTGTCAGGCCCAGTACAATAGTTGCTTGTCTGTCTCATCTCTTACCCCCACACCCCATCTCCTCCTTATCCTTGTCATAGCTCTTGCACTATCTGAAATGTCGCCAAGCCTAGTAGGATAGTAATTTCACATTCTTATTGTCCCAATGCCTTGTAAGAATGTCATTGTATTTTACCCTTGTTCCCTACCTTGCCTTGAAGCGCTTTGAAACACATTGTGGATAGGCGCTATACAAATCAATAAATCAATCAATCAATTTGTTTGTTTCCACAATTGCTATGTGGATTGGAATCCAGGGCCACCAGAGCGTCTGGAGGCGAGGTTCGCTTGAGCAAGTAAGTCCTCTTCCTGTCAAATCGTGTGTTCTTAGTCAAATGACTGTATGATCCTCAGTCTTTCTTCTTGCAGGAGATTGAGTGATGAGTGTGGAGGACCATCCAGGTAAGCCCTCAGGAGTGTCTGGCACTTGCTGCCAGTAGGCAGGGCCTTATATAAGCTCATGGGAGAAATCTTGCGAGATTGCATACTCTTGTGAGATTTCGTTTGAAATCTTCTTGTCTGGTGTGACTTGCTGCCCTGGGCTTTCCTGTGTTGGCGTGTGCTTGGGAGCCTGCAAACCCTTTGGCATGCAATGTATGGACCCTAGCTGCCCTGGTGTCTTGGGTGGGCCATATAGAAGGGGTTTTCCCTGAATTGAAGGTGGTCCCTTTGAGGACTCTTCCCCCAAAGATTCTAGCCGTTGCCTCTAGAGGCGAGGTTCGCTTGAGCAGGTAAGTCCTCTTCCTATAAAATCTTGTGTTCTTAGTCAAACGACTGTCTGATCCTTGTTCTTTCTTCTTACAGGAGATTTGGGAGCAACGAGCACACAGAACCACCCAGGTATGCCTCCAGGAATGCCTGGCACCTGCTGCCAGTAGGTTCACTGGCGAAATTGCGACTTGTGGGGTATTTATTTATTTATTGTTTGCTTGTTAGGCGCTTATACAGTAAGTATAAAAGTTTTCAAAGCACCCACATGGCAACAGGGAGGGAACATGGTAGTGAAACACATTAAAACAAACAATTTTTTTTATTTTTTTTTATTTTGAACTATTACTCGGTAAAAACTGAGTTTTGTCAAAAATAGCTGAGGGTCCTAGACGATGGTGCACGCTTTCATCCTTCACCATGTCAAATTGATGTCACAGGTTTCTATGGGTTTCTACAGAACCTCCCCCAGGTTTCCAGTAGCTAGAAATGGGTTAATTGCTTTGCTCCTTATTACTGTCAGATTGTCTGATCTGGTCAAACGCCATTTCAATTAGTTTTGCTAGGGCTTGTGACCACTTGTTGTTTTCCCCGGAGATCAATCTATTCCATAGCTCATTCGTATCGAAGATCCATAGGTTGTCCTCTAACGAGGGGAGGTACTGGTTTCTCTGTGTTTCCATGCTAGTGCATTCCATCACCAGATGTTTCAAGGATTCGGTCGCCTCGCTTTTTTTGCATAATCTGCACTTTTTCTCGTTTCCGTCTCCTCTGATGGGTATAATCTCCCTGGTGGGTAGAAGGTTAAACCTTGCCCTCATGATCGTCATCCTGAGCCGTTTTTCCGGGAACTTCATGCAGTACTGGAGTGGGACTTTTGCCTTATTGAAGGTCGGGGGGAGGTGGGCTAGTAATTTGTTACTGGTTGCTTTTTCGATGGTTGTTATCCAGTCCAGATCCTCCACCTTCTTTTTAATTCTGTCTGGGTTTTCTTTTAGCTCTATCTCCGAGCATGCGATCTTTGTCAGATCTTCCTTTCTCCTTTTTACCCAGTGATTCAAGGCCATGCACTTCCCCGATTCGATTTCCTCAGCCATCGCTGCCATGATTGGCAAAGCCTCGTCCAGGATGATGTTTCTATATAGGCGCAATGCACTTTTGTCTACCATTGAGGCGAGGGAGTATAGCCCTAGTTCTCTCCTAATGGCTGGCATGGAGGTAGATTTGGGAAGACCCAAGACGGCCTTCCATATGTGCCCTTCCAGCCTGGTCCAGGTATTGCGAGGGAGGTAGAGAGAGGTCTCGGTTCCATATATTAGTGCCGGCACCACTTTAGCTTTGTAGAATGTAATCGCTGGAAGCAAAGAGAATTTACCGAATTTCCGGTCAATGGCCCTGGTTTGGGCTGTAAGACATTTTGCTTTCTCCCATATCTGATTTAGAAGGCTGTTTTCCATTTTGGAATTGTCCAACACTATCCCCAAGTATTTGAAAGAATTGACGATTTCAATTTTTGTGTTGTCCAGGAAAAAGTTTAAGTTAGCAGTTCGTTTGCTAGTTGCTTTCTCCATTACCATGATTTTAGTCTTGGTCTTGTTGATCGCCAGGTGGTTTTTCTCGATGTAGGTTTCGAGGTTACGTAGTTTCCTTTGAAGGCCCACTTTAGTTTGGTCGATCAGGATGACGTCGTCTGCATATAATAGACGCGGAATTTCCATTTTCCCGATCTTGGGGGGAAAGGCACGCATTTTTGCTTCAGTGTCTTTGTAATCGCCTAGAAAGGCTTTAAACAAGGCTGGAGCCAGCGGGCATCCTTGTTTAACTCCTCTTTTCACCTGAATTTCTCCTGACAGTGCACCCTGATGGTTTAGTTTTACTCTCATAGTGGTGTCCTTGTTGAGGGCCATTATTGGATCCAAAATGGATCCCGGACATTGCCACCCTTGTAACTTTGTCCACAGGATATTGCGGTCGATCATGTCGAAGGCTTTGGAGAGGTCGACGAAAGCCAAAAAGATCTTCGGTGCTCCTTCTTTGACTCTTGCTTTCAGAATGTTCAGCACCATGAGGTTGATTGTTGTTGAACCCTTTTTTTGGAATCCGGTTTGGAGGTGATCTCGTGCCGGACTAATTTTCTCCCAGACTTGAAAGTGATCCAAGAGGCGAGTGGCAAATAATTTGCCCAAGATGTCTAGCAAAGCTATGGGCCTATAGCTTGCTGGTTCTTGTCTGGGGCCCTTCTTATAGATAGGAACTATGACTGCCTTTAACCAGGAGTCTGGTACCATCTTTGTACTGGCGCATAGTGCGAATATCTTTCCGATCCACTCCGCCCATTCCGCTGGAGCTGATTTTAAGTCTGCATTGGTCAGCCCGTCCGGGCCTGGGGCTCTGGAGGTTTTCAACTTTCGTATTGCGGTTTCAATGTCTTGGATCTCGGATAGATCAACCCACGGGGTTTCCTGGGTGGAAGTCGTTTCTTCCTTATTACCTGGCACTTCGTCAAATTCAGTCGTGAAGTAATCGACCCATCTTTCTTCGGCTACCGCATTTAGCATGGTGGCTGTGGGCATGCGCTTGTCGTCTTTTATCAGTGCCCAAAATTCGCTTTGTTTTTTCGCGGATAGTTTTGCCAACATCTCCTCTGCATCTCTTTGATATTGGAGCGCTTTATGTTGTCTGAGCCAATTTTTATATTTTTTTTGCTCACTGCTCCAGTTCTCCCAGTCTTCCTTCGTACTGGTTTTTTTCGCTAATCTTCGTGCTCGGCGAACCAGTTTTCTTTTGTTCACCAGCTCCTTATCGTATGTGTGAGACGTATGTATTTTTTTCTCTTTGTTATTCATTCCCTTTACTTGGAAGGCCAGTAGCAGGGGCAAGTAGTTGGGGCGTGGATTTGGGCTCCTCGACGATTCATCCCCGCCTTTCAGTTCCCAGCCTAATTTAATTTTCTCAATGTCTTGGTCCTTCAGGCGGAGTCGGGTCTGTTGGAAGTTGGTTTCCATCTGCCACTCGTACCCGATAGGTGTTACCCTGGACGTGTGCCACTCACATTTCAAGAGATTGTGGTCACTGTTGATAGTTTGTATAACATTGTAGCTTACCAATTCGTCTATGAGCCCGTTTGATAAAAAGATGTAATCCAGGGTTGCTTTTGAGTTCTTTCGCTCCCACGTTGGTATGTTAATTTGGTTTGGAAATAGGGCTGCGGCGTTTTGGATGTTTCGTGGGGATAAGATTTTCTTCCATGCCTTCCCTCTTTTGGTTGCGGGGTCCTCAATTCCCTCCAGGACAGTAGAATCTTCTAGATCTTTTTGTGGTTCAGAAACCTTGGCATTGAAATCCCCGCAGATAATAAGTTCGATATTTTCGAATTCTGCATAGAGTTGATCAATTAGCCCACTCATCTTATCGCAGAAGGCTTTGATTGATGACCGCTGGGGGTTCCAGTAGCAATTCAGAATTGCCACCCTCTTTTCAGTGGGTTTATGAGCTTTTCCCTTCTTATCGCTTTTAGAGATCAGGATTATCAACGTCTCATAGGATTGTTTCCATAATGTGGGATCTGTTAAGCCGGTGCCAGATTTGATGGCCGTAAGGAGTCCCGATGATGGTCTACCCCACAGGCCTTTTGCAGCTGGAGCAATCATTACTGAGAATCCATCTAAAGATGGTTCTTTCCTCAGCCAGGTTTCCTGGAGGCAGATGATGTCAAATTGGCTTAAGTCGACGTCGCCTTGAATGGTGAGATGCATGTGGCCTCTTGTGTTCCAGGATCCGAGGGAGATCGTTTCCTTGCTGGGGTGTTCGCTTTGTCCCTCCATGCCGATGTCGTTGCTGCAAACTACCCCCCCTCGTTGCTATTTCGATTTGTTTTTATTCCACGTTGATGTTATCCATTTCCATGGACCCATTGATTGTTGTTTGTATTGGTCCGTTTTTTCCCTTGGGGTTGTCGGGATCTTTTTCCTGTCCTCTCTTTGTTCTCGCTCATGGTTGCCGAATTCTTCTCTTGTATTCTTTCTGTCTCCATGTCGTCTTTCCCTCTGCCAAGTCTGCTCCTGTTTTTCTTTGGTGCTGGGGTGACGAGGTGCCCTTCTACTGTCACTCTCCACTATATTAGAGGAGAACTTTGGTTCCCTATCTTGATAGGGCCCTATGCGACGATCTTGTTTTTGATGTACCTTAGGATAACGCTGGTCTCGGTAAAGTTCTTCAGTTCTTGATATGTAATGGTGGCGAGGTTTATCGGTCTCAGCTTTCACATCTACCCTCTCTTGGTTGGGTCTCCTCGTCTTTATTTCCGTTAAACGAAGGCCCATCTGCGCCAGTTCTTCGGATACCTTATCATCCATATATTTGCTTGCTGATTCTTTCATGTGGAGGTACGTTTTTGCCTTGTCCTCCCTGTGGTACGGTTCCACAAGCACCAAGTCTCTTGTTGTGATATGCTTCAGGGTTTGCACCTTTTTTGTGAGTTGCAGGACTGTTGGTCTATTCAGAATTACTGAGTTTTTGCCAGACACTAATTGTTCCAATTTATATACTCTTGTGTCTTTTCTGCCTTCTCTTCCATGTTTTCGCTCGTCTTCATTTCGGCCATCTTTAGGTGGGCTTTTTTGCCTGTCCTTCTTAACTCTAGCCACTGGGGTAGTAGGCCGCGTCCCTCTAACTGTGTCTCTCTGATTGGGAGCCTTGTCAACTCCTTGTGCAGACCCCACATTTCCCATTTTTTTATTGTCCTCGGGTTTGGTATGCCCTTCTTTTTTTCTGTTGGGTTTTGCGACCACAAGTTCCTCGCTTCCTAGTTCGACCCTTTTGGCTTGGTCTTCCAAACTTTTTTCCGGGGACTCTGGCACCTCCTTTTCCGAGTATGTAGAGATATTCATTAGATCCGTAGATTCTAGGAACTCCTCTACTGTTTTTGGGGAATTCACCTGAGTGACGTTGAGGGGTTCATTTTTATGCTTGGGATCCTCCTCTTTCTCAGTTCTCGCAGGTAGAACCGATGCCCTATTTGCAGATTTCTTTGTGTCGGCATTACTTTCAGGATGTTTCCTCAATGAGTTCATAGGCATATGCGTCTTGGACCGTTGTGGGTCCTCCTTATTCCCTTGGTTCAAAACCAGCACGATGTTTTCTTTTCTCTGTGGTTTTGGAGCCACCTCTTCCCTTGTGACTGTTTTTTGCATCTCTTTGTTCCAATTCTCCATCTGCTCGATCTTTGCTTCCAGACTCTCTATTTTTTTTTCCCAGATTGACTTCTGGGTTGGTTGGTCCTGCCGAATTCCCGGTCCGGCTGGCGTCTGAGGTGGTTTTCCCAATTGGCTAGAGATGAATTCCACTTTTTTTCCAATTGTATCTAATTTCGTTATCCACTGGTTGTGTAGATTGTGGTTTTTTTCCTCAGTCGCTAGGAGAAATGCTTCTAGCTTTGTCAGCTTATCCATGGTGTTTGCTAGAATCGCCGAATTGTCCTGTACATTCCCCTTAATTGACTCATATAATTTACAAAACGGTGCTAACACGATAGTCATGGCTGACATGATAGCAATCATTTCTGGTTTTTTGTTGGGGGATTCGTTCTGTAGTGCAACTGCAATCTCACTGAGTCTTCTCTTTTTTGGTGAGGTTGGAATTCTCTCTGATCTTCTCAGTTGGGCTACCGCCTCAAAGTTGACGCTTTTTTCTGTCTCTCCTTGGGCTCCATCGGAGTTCCTACCCATTCTGGGCGAATCACTATCCCTCCCCTCGTTAACTGTGTTTAGAATGGGATGCACCACTTTTGGTTTCGATATAGATTGTTGTTGTCCATTGTTAAGATGAGGTTTGGTCCAGGCCCGGCGGTCCTCCTTGCTTTTTATTGATTGATGGGTTTGACTCGCTGGGCTCTTTAGCCCTGCTCTCTGTTGTTTTTCGTCTTCTTTGTCATCTACCATTATCACAAGCTCCTCACTAGATTGTTGTCCTTTTGTAGGCTCATTGTGTATTTCTAGGGAGTTCCCGTCCGTGGCGAGTGAGGTATCTTTAGGTTCTAGCCCCGGCTCCGTTCTCCTATGTTTTTGAGTCGGTTGTGGGTCGGTTACTAATTCCAGCATCTCTGCATCTGATATTTCTGTGTCGACACTTTGTTTTCTTTTATTTTGACGAGTGAAGAAGGCTCTTAGCGGGCAAGATGTCAGTGGGATGGGCCGCCTTTTTAAAGTGCGGCCTCCTTTGTTGCCGTTAGTAGGTTTTTGTTCCCCCAATCCCGTTGCATTTCTAGGTCTCATGGTTACTCTCTTCTTTGATTCTTGTGGTCTTGTTGTGACCAGAGACGTAGTTTTAGTTCTCTTTTTCTTTGTGCCTCCTACTCCTGTTTTCAATTGTTCTCCGTCGGTTTCTTTGTTGGAGTCGTCGAGATCTCCCTCCGTTTGATTTTCCGGGTCGGTAACCTGTCCTTCGACTTCCGACTCGCTCCCGAAATCTATGCCTGCGTCTCTTTCTTTCATGACCCTAACCCTACTTGCGGAGTTGGGTCGAATGATGCTCTCGTCTTGGGGAAAGGTCTTCCCATCGTCGTGTATCTCGTGTAGCATGACCTTGATTTCGGATAAATTAGGTAACTGGTCCTGATGGTCCATATTTAATGTACTCCTGGATCCCGACTTGTCCACTTCTCCCTTACGGCTCCTGCTGGCTTCAGATGTCGAGCATTGTGGGGAGGTTTCGCTTTGCTCGCTGATAGTCATTATTTCATTTATTTTAACTGATTCCGTGTTTACTTTCCCTCCACGTGTGCCTCCATTTGGTATAGTACAATTGGGCGCAGCGTTTTTCCATGTTTCAAAAATGGGGACTAGACCCTGTGGGAGGGCCTGTGCCGTGGGGCATTTGTTGTCTCTGTTTTCCTTTACGGGTAGTTCTTCCCTCTTTCTCCAAGTTCCCCCTTCAGGACCTGCTCCCCTTAAGATATGCTGCTTCTCGTTCTCTATTTGGGGCGACCTGACCATATTGTTTTCTCCTGTCCCCTGGGGGGGGCGGGAGAAATGGATGTGGGGGGGCGATTTGTCTAGCTCCACTGGGTGGTCCCTTTCTCTCGGTTGTTGTTCCTCTTGTTGGAATTCCCCTCGCCTCTCCGCTTCTAGAATACTCCTAAGGCCGGGGACCGGCTGGAACACCGATGGTGCTTCGATATAATCCTGTATTGCTGGAGGTGTATCTGGCTTGTCTTGACCCCAAGTCACCACAGGGCCACTTTCGCCTATAGCAATGGCTTTCCCCTGGCCATTGGGCGCTAGGAGCTCCAGGATCGATGGTGTGTCTGGCATGCTCTGAGTTGATCCTGCCGAGTATGACTTACTCCTTATCCTACCTGGGCTACTCTCCTCTCCACGTCCGTGTTTGGGCGTTTTCCACTGCAGCCTGTCTTTTCGGATTGATATGTCCCTTCTCAGGGCCTTCAGATCTAGAGTGGTTTCTTGGGGGCGTACCTCGGGTTCCATTCGGCTGCGGCTCCTCGTCTGCAGCGGGCTGTGGTAGGCTGGCTTGCCCCTCGGACGCACAGCTCTACCAAACAGCTACCTAACAGCAGACGGGCTTGTCTCCTACCGGGCTTAACGCCGCGAGGGTGGATGGGCCGGAGCTTTATGCTGGGTCCAAGTCACGTGCTGTGTCACGTGGCTCGTGCGGGCCCCGCCTCCTCCAGGAAGCACGGGCACCGGCAGCAGCCTCCTCGCGGCTCTCGATACCGGCTAATTGGAAGACAGTTGTCTGTTTGCTGAGGTGCAGAAGGTGTGCTCTGAATGCTTACAATTCGCCCCTCGGGCGGGTGGGCCGGAGCTTTATGCTGGGTCCAAGTCACGTGCTGTGTCACGTGGCTCGTGCGGGCCCCGCCTCCTCCAGGAAGCACGGGCACCGGCAGCAGCCTCCTCGCGGCTCTCGATACCGGCTAATTGGAAGACAGTTGTCTGTTTGCTGAGGTGCAGAAGGTGTGCTCTGAATGCTTACAATTAAATACACTGGAGGGGGGAAGGAAGATGGACCTACTATGCCTTGTGAGCGGGCCCCGCCTCCTCCAGGAAGCACGGGCACCGGCAGCAGCCTCCTCGCGGCTCTCGATACCGGCTAATTGGAAGACAGTTGTCTGTTTGCTGAGGTGCAGAAGGTGTGCTCTGAATGCTTACAATTAAATACACTGGAGGGGGGAAGGAAGATGGACCTACTATGCCTTGTGAGTATTCAGAACGTGCAAGTGCAGCAAGGAGAGGGAAGTGGGTAGGTGGGGCGCCCGTGCTCATCGGTGAGCAACAGATGAAGTGCAACAGTATTGTATGTGTTACATGGCCAGGAGCTGCGTTGGGTGTAAAGTGCAAGCCTCCAGGGTGAAGGGTGTGCCGAGGCAAGTGCTGGAGCTAGAAGCTGGTGCGATTGGGTGTGGGGGGTTGAAAGGCCCAGAGGATGCATACGAGCCCTGAGCACCAATCGCAGAAACTGTGATATTAGAAGAAGAGAGAAGAAGGGAAAGAGGAGGTAAAGAGGAAGGTCTTGAGGAGCTTTTGGAATTTAGGAAAGTCCTGCTCAAGATGCAGAGGGAGGGGGAGGTTGTTCCATAGGAGTGAGTCAGCTGAGGAAAGCGATCGACCTCCTGCCTTCTGTTTAGCAAAACGCTTTACAGACTTAAAGAGTTGATGCCAGAGGAATGTAGAGGTAAAGAAGGAGAGTATTTAGTAAGAGAGAGTTACAGATAGTGTGGTCCCCGGCCCTAGACAGCCTTGTGGATGATGCAGAGGGATTTGAATTTAGTCTGTGCAACAACCGGGAGCCAGTGAAGACTTTTTAGGGCAGGAGAGATGCAGTCCCTGGGCTTAAGGCCAAAGATAGGTCTTGCTGCTGTATTCTGGATTAGCTGGAGGGATTGCAGAGTGGAAGAAGGTAGATTCAAGAGGAGGCTATTGCAATAGTCAAGCCTAGATAGGATCAGGGCTCGGGTAAGATTAAGCTTCTGGGGAAAAGTGAGAATAGGGAGAATTCCTTTGAGAAGGAAGAGATGAAAATGGGACTTCTTGGCAATGTCCTCAGTGTGAGGGAGGAAGGAGAGAGAGGAGTCGAAGATGACCCCAAGGTTTCTGGCTACAGAAGAAGGAGCAGGGAGAGAGCCCATGGAGGAAAGTCAGAGTGAAGGGAAGACGGAAAGCGCAGGGATCCCAAATGGAATGATCTCAGTTTTTCTAGCATTGAGGCAGAGATCAGAGAAGTGCACCGGGACTGAATGGCAGAAAGGCAGTCAGAGATGATGGAAGGTGCAAGAGTGTCAGCAGGAAGTTTGAAAAAGAGTTGTGTGTCATCTAAATAACACTCGAACTTGGGGAAGAAGTAGGAAATGAGGAGTGCCAGCTGGGCAAGGTATAAGTTAAAGAGCCAAGGGGAGAGGATAGAACCCTGGGGCACACCAGAGGTGGAGAAGGTGCCCAGGATAACTTGGCAAGAGTGGTCAGTTAGGAAGGAGGTCAGCCAGTCCAGTGCTTGTTCCGAGATACCACGATTATCGTGGAGCCTTTGTATGAGTATGGAATGGTTGACAGTGTCAAAGGCAGGGGAGAGATTGAGTAGGATGAAAACAGCTGGGGAGTTAGAGTCTAGGGATGCGAGCAGTTCTTCACGGGTGTTCAGAAGAGCGGTTTCCATGCCTCTGGATGCTCGGAATCCAGATTCATGGTCGTGGAGACCACCAACAAGTTCACTGTGCGAGTTTAGTTGGGGCAAGGACAGCTTCTCCAGCAGTTTGCCCAGGAAGGGGGTGATAGAAATAGGGCGGTAGTTGGCTGGACAGGTAGGATCTGCTGAAGGTTTTTTCAGGAGGGGACGCACACGGGAGTGCTTGAGGGAGGAGGGGAAAGATCCAGTGGCAAAAGATTGGTTGCAGAAATCAGCGAGTGCAGGGGCAAGAGAGCCAATGTTGTCCTTGTTGGTGCTGGATGAGCGAGGGGATACCTGTTTGGAAGAGACCTTCATGGAGCGGATAACTCTTGTAACTTCTTCAGGAGTGACAGGGGCGAAGGAGGAGAAGGAGGCAGAAGGAGGGTGAGGGCACAAGGAGGTGAACCCATAGGCCCTTTAAGCGAGGTAACAATTTATTGGTTGGATGGGGATACAGAATGTACTCTTACACGAAATAATAAGATCGACTGAGGAAGTTGGCAAGGCTTAGCTGTTTTATTTGCAATTATCTAAAACAGGGAGTACAACGGACATCAACGGACATTCGCTCAAGTCTCTCAACGTTTTACATGAAAACACACACATTTATTGTGAAAACTCGTCATCATTGACATCATACTACGTGGCAAAGTGAGAAAAACTAAGTTGGATTGTGGTTGGTCTACGGGGAACATCTAGGTATACTTTCTATGGGGAATAGGATAGTGATTGGATCTCTAGAGTCAGGTGGACAACTATGCCCACACCTAGTGCAAGTCATCCTCAGTGTCATAAAATACACAACGTTTCATTGGCTTTCGAACTATAGGGCTCTTTGCTACGTGGCCCTCTATAACTGGTTGGCATGCTTGTACCCTTCTGGAATATTCCACTCGCTAGAAGCATGCAAGCTGGTACCCCAGGTGCTTGTGGATGGACACGACCATGCCTCCCCACCCAATTAGCCCATCATCCATCATCATTCCTGCTATCTGCCATTCAAATTGTCTTTGAACTCGGCCTTGCAAAGTATCACTGCGCCTGAGAATAGAAGGGAGTGGTAGCACGGTCTTATCTTCAGTCTCGATGTAGCTTGCCCAAAGTCTATTTTCATCTACACCATGTGACAAGAGACCGTGTTTTAGCTCCTTTTTCGTATTTAATACTATTAAATGAATAAAACTTCCATTGCACCTCAACAGGAGCTCGCCTCGCTTCTCACGTTCATTGTATCTTCTCAAATAGATAACCAGTTTCTTGGCTGCCTCAACCCTTGACACTGGGCCAGACAACTTTCTCGAATCTTCCTTCATCGTCAGCGGTCTTTCTCTACTGCGCCACACTTTCAGCCTTTTTGCAACTGAGGTCCTTGTTTGCTAAAATACAACATGGAACATCCAGATTCTACACACATAGTCTGTTTATAGCCAGCCTTCATGATTACTTAGTCTACTTGTGTTGCAGTATCTGTACAGTTATAAAGTGATTTGCATTTTCTTCAGTGCTCTTCGCACGTACAATCTTCATTCCGCACATGAAATGTTACTCAATTCTTTACTTCGTCATTAGATTCTATATATACTTTCTTCCTTGCCTCTGCTTCATGTGACATCACCAGTCTCTTGCCTTTTGTCACTTCACACTTCCTCAGGGACCTCCTTTAAGAGAATGTAATTTCTATGCGGGTACATCATGTAGGGCTTTCTTAATGGATACCTTCTTTCGAGGATTCTTCGCAGGATAGGTACCATTACCGGCTTCCAACATATAGGCAAAATAGGGGCAGGACTTCCAGTAGAGGCATTTGGCTCCTCCTCTACAGGAGGCAATGGGGTGAGGGATGGGTTGGGCCAGTGAATAACAAGGGCGTTCAGGTTGTCCTGAGTTTTGGTGGTGAAGTGTGTGGTCGCTACGTTGCAGATGGCGTGGGAAGGAAGAAGCAAGGAGGAGACTGCAGGAGGGTTGGCTAGTTCCCTGCAGAATTGGAAAAGTTCAGCCATGTTATTGGATGCACCGGATACCCTTGCCTGAATGTGGGCCCCTTTCTTGGCATGGATGGAGAGTCTGTATTCTGTTTAGAGCAGGCGGCAGGCCAGTTTGTCAGAGGGTGCGCCTGAGATTTGCCACTTCCGTTCTGCCGCTCTGCACTTTTGTTCCAGGGCTGCAAGTTCGGAGTTGTACCAGGTGTTAAGCTTAGAGGCGGGTTTCAAGCGGATCCGCATGACTGGGGCAAGAACGTCAAGAGTATTGATGATGGCCAAATGGAAGTTGCCGAGAGCAGAGTCGATGGTAGAGTCTTATGTTAGGGGCTGGTGGGATGAAGGTGGAAGCGACGGCAGCAGCTGACAATCGTTTCATCGAGTGGATGTTTGTGAGTGAGGTTGGCAGGGATTTTGGGGGTGTGGTCAGAAGCCCGAAGGGACCGAGGTGGGAGGAGAGGAGAGAATGGTCTGACCAGAAAAGAGGGGTGACAAGAGAGGGGAGAGAGAGAGGTCAGAGTGGATGAGGGCATCCAGCCAAGTGGGTTGGGTCAGAAGGGAGAATGGAGAGGGATAGAGAGGTGCAGAGGTCAATGAAAAGAGTGGATGCTGTGACTGGGGAGTACAATTGGATGTTGATGTTCCCCAGGAGGAGGGAATTGGATGTGGTTGAAAGTAGGGAAGAACAGAAATCAGCCCATTCAGAGAGGAACAGGGTGGTAGCGCCTGGAGGCCGGTAAATGGTAGCAATGGTCAGATTGGAGGAGGGAGAGATTACCAACTTGCAATCCAGACTCTCAAAGGAAGAGTTGAGCTGGGTGGGTAAAATAGAAGAAGGAACCCACTCAGGGAAGATTAAGGCAACCCCACCGCCAGCACAGCGAGGTTGAGGCTTGGAAATGATCTTGAAGCCGTCAGGGAGGAGGGAGTCAAACGCAGTGACTGAGCTTGCATTGAACCAAGACTCATTAAGAGCGAGAATGTCAAATGTCTTGCTCCTCTGGCCTTTCCTGTGTTAGCCTGAAAACCCTCTGGTGTGCCATTTATGGGCTCTGGCTGTCTATGCTTCCTTGGAGACCCCTATGTGAAAGTTGTCCCCGAAATGGATGTTGGTCCCTTTGAGGGCACCCATGACGGATGATCACTTAGATTACAGCCCTGCGTTCGACAGCAGTAATAAATGTGACGCTTTCCCAGTGAGCCAACCACCTCATCAGACAGGACCGGCACCCTATGGCCAAATTGAAGGACTATGAATTTAGCCTGTGATGCGAGTACTAACACCTACAGCATTAACTGACAAATGATCTTTAAACTAAATCTGATTTTTTAGGCGATATTATTTACAAGAGCATAATGAGCGCCCATGGCCCTGTAGGAGCTGGATACTGTCTCGCAAGCAAGCGTCAAGAGCAGGTGGTGTCTGATATCACCGTTTGGTTTAGTAGAGATTCTCCAACCCCAGTGTTGAGTAGGAAGTATACTGTGGACGAGTAGAGCAGTTGTCTGTCCGTCTTCCTTGTCCACCAGCTTCTCGGCAACAATTAGGCTTAAAACCTATTGGTTCCACATGAATGTGTGTGGGAGATGGGGAGGAGAGCCAGACAGAGGAAGAGCTGATTGGGATAGAAAAAGGGGAAAGTGGAAGAGTGAGTGTTGTTAAAGCGAGTCAGTGCAATGAATGGTAATGTAAAGTGGTCCTCTATCGCACACGTCATCCATTCTTTTAACAGCCTTGTGACTGGGAATCCCATCCAGTGCTTAATTAGTTTTTTAAAAAAGTGCCAAGGCCCAAATATTTTTTAGGTCACGGTTTGACCTTTCCTTATCACTGCTGCCACTACCCATAGCTGCTCCCCACAGTGTTGACAGATTTGGGGTTACACTACAGCTCCCACCTGATCATTGTGGTTGATGGATGCACTGACTATCACCACTTCATAATTAAAGTAAGTCTGAGACAATAGGTGCCGGGGCTCAAAAATAAGTGCCAGGACTGAGCCCTGGCAAACACACCAACAAATTAAGCACTGCCCGAGGCTATATGAGAGGGACGGAAGACTGAGAGAGGGGAGGGATGAGAAAGGACAGCAGTGGATTTAGGCATCTTGCAGGCCCAGCTGGGATATACCTAGCGTCATTGTACGCGACCCTGGAACAAGCGCCTGAGAGCTTCCCTAACGGACACAGAAGAGTCTACCCACGAAGACTACAATGAATGTCCACTACGCCGATTAGGCTGTGGATTAACCTAGCGGTACCAAGTGTTTTTTCCAGCTTATTTACATCAGCCTTGGGAGTCGAATTCCACAGTCTTAAACCTGAAAACCCAAGTTTGGTTTTCTGGCGAAAAAGAACGAACATTTGCCTCGGACCTAAGGCAAATGAGGTTCACCACGAAAGAACCCAATCTGAAAAGACCCGAAAAGAGTTTTTGGAGCTTTTGCAATCTAACCCCAATCTTTGATTGTTGTTGTTGTTGTTTTTCTGCTCTACCCCTGATGAATTTCTCATATTTACATGATTTGGTTTGAGAATGAAACATGTAGGGTTTTGTTTATGTTGTACATTCACCAACATTTAAATATTAAAAA
Source organism: Ambystoma mexicanum (assembly GCF_040938575.1). Taxonomy (NCBI): domain Eukaryota; kingdom Metazoa; phylum Chordata; class Amphibia; order Caudata; family Ambystomatidae; genus Ambystoma; species Ambystoma mexicanum. Next base: position 729,592,943 of record NC_090925.1, read on the forward strand.
GTTATATTTAACTGTTTAGAACCGTCAGCTATTTCATAGACGGATTCATCAAATTAGGCATTCGATATAGAGAGTTGGTACCCTGCCAGTAGGGACCATCCTTTAGCTCAGTATAAAAACGAAACTTCCTTTCTCGAAATTGGGTGTTTTTTCATTCTGTTCTTACAACTTGTTAAATTGGTTGTCTGTATCAGAACGTCTTAAAAAGTCCCCTGATTATTTCAAGTTCATTTTGCACTTTAACACGTGCACGAAAGTTTTTGTGATTCCTAATGTGGTTTTTATTTGTCAGTGATATTCACTGTATTTTAACTTCTGTTTTTGAAAGAATTTAACTATTTAATATGTCAATTTAATAAAATATTGTGTCGATTTATATTTACCTGGTGGTGTCATGTATTAATATGTATAACTTTCCTTTTTTGGTGAATTTCTAAGTCCGTAGGAGGTCTGACATGGATGTTACGAGATTCCTTAAGTTTTGAAACATTCGTAGGCCTGACTAGGGGGGACGAATCTCGTGGCATTATTAAGTTGCCCTTCTGTCTTCCATTTGTTTAATACTGGGATATTTCTCACCAGATAGATGCCTGCCTGTGTAGGAAGGACGATTTTATTTTGTCTCAGGCATCCGCCGATTGAGAACACTTGATGTTAATATTGTTATGTGGTGCTTCATGCCAGATCCAAATCACCCACACTTTAGGTATTAACATTTATACCCCCAACAACCTGTACTAATTTTGTTCTATTTTACCTCTGAAAATGTTTCAGTCTGGATCAAATCTATGACTCTTGGGAAAACACAAACAGCTTTGGGAAAATCTCGCTGATTGGCCTAGTGCATGTCGGGGGCCATTTTAGCAAATCCAGGGTGGTGTCTGTCTGTAGGCTGAGGTCCTTGAGGCTGAAAGAAACACAACAAGCATTGGCAATGCCAACAGTATGGGCTTTTGTGTAGCCACGGGAAAAGCACTTGCCTAATACTTGTACACAAGCCAAAACTGTTGCCTTTGCCAATGGATGATTTCAACGGAACTTCAGTAATCGACAGGCATGGTGCTTATAAATCGAGTGGCTGAAGGCAGACCTGGCTGACATTTGTATTAAACCATTTGTGCGTTTACAGCCCCAATGAAGTCATTGGCCCTCATTATAAGTTTGGCGGCCTCGAAATAAGGTGCCGGTAACAACGTGTACTGGCACCTTTCTGGACTGGCAAACTACAAGTCTGCCGGTAGGGGCTGTGAACTACCGGGAGACCTAACCTGCCAGTAGTTCAGGCCCCTACCGGCAGATAATTGCCACAATCACAGGCACCGGTATTACAGGTGCCTGTGAGTGCGGCAACCCATTCCCATGGTGTCCTATGGGACTCCATGGGAATGTGGAGTTACCAGTGTCTCCGCCAGCCTTAATATCCTGGCAACACCAGGATATAGAGCAGCTGAGACAGTACGGTAATCCTCCGGTATCCCACCGGAATTACTGGCGGGATACCATGGGACTTATAATTACCCCAATTAACTCTCAGAAGACTGCTTTGAAAAACACTGGCAGGCATGTCGAATGCAAAGGTTGTTGATAAGGCTTGATTAAAGCAAGCTCAAAGAGATCCCAGAAGGAGGTGTTTTGGGTGGAGAGGGGCAGGAACTGGGTGGGAATGGCCAGAGGGATTAGTATGGCCATGGGCTTTCAATGGGTGTGCAAATAATCAAACAATACCTACAGACTCTGTGTCGCGCCTTGTGTCCCATTTCTCCCTATCTGTACTCTAATGCAATCGTTTCGGCTTATGGGTGTCACAAGTGCCACCTAATAGCCAAGGTAAAAAAGACAGGACTCCTTTTCCATGCACCAGGGTCGTTTTTTTTCCTCAGCCTTGCTTCCTTTTAAGCAGTGACTGTTTACTTCCTGACTGCATATTCATCGTCCACTAATCCGTTTGTGGGGGGGGGGGGGGGGGGCAGTGCAGGGGGTCGCCTTGTGTACCAAGGTGTTCCTTCGTTTTCCAGCACCGCAGGGAAAGACTAATAGAAGCATCAGAATCAACAGCGACTGCTTGGAGGTTAACGAGCTGCTGGCAAAAGATATGCACTGGTAAAATACATGCTCTGTTCGTTACTGTCTTGACCGAAGGTTTTATTTTGTGTGTCTCAGGGTGGAAGCTGATGTGCTACCCTTGCTGTGTTAGAGAGGAAGGGGTCATAGGTGGGAATACCAAGTCTTCCCTGTATTTTTCGTTAGGGGGGTATTTATTTTATCAGGTACCATATCAGGTCCACTGCTCACCATGCCATGCTATTGTTTGCTTGTGGTTTATAGTGTGGTATCCTTCCAAACACAGTGCCCAGAGTAAAGATTCTAACTGTGTCTGCTGCAGAAAAAGGAAAGGTCGAGGTGGACCTGCTGGGGTTTAAATGTACAATCTGCACCATGTCACAACCGTCTACTTAGCTGTCTCTCCGGAATTAGTCTATAGTTTGCAGGCCACATACATCTGCAGTTGCATGAACCTGCCAAGCTATCATCCAGAGATTGGAACTGATCACCGGCAGGCTAATCAGAGATCTCTGCTGCAGGCATGCTAACATGCTGAGCTATTTTACAGGGATAAGAACCTATGACAATCAGGCTACATCTAAATCTCTACAGCAGGTGCATTAACCTTATTAGCTATATTACTGGAATTGTCTTTTGACCTGCAGGTTACACAAATCTCTATAGCAGACAACTGGATTGGAATTGGAACCAGTTACCTTCATGGCAACAACTGATCTCTTTATCGGGCAAATTAACTCACCAACCTATTTTAGAGGCCCTCATAAGAATTACATTGAAAAAGATGCGAGATTTGAAATGTTGTATGTGACCACCCCATAAACATGTCTGTGATTGGCATCTTATTTTTACTATTGTTGTATTGATGACCGCCTTTCACTACGCTTGCGCCATGTCCACCCGTCTCTTACCCTCCTCGCCTAATGCCTGTGCTACCATAACACCATTTCAGAGGCCCTTTTTGAAATTCTGTGTCCGCCACTGGGAGAGCAGGAGGGAGGGAGGGAGAACGTGTTAGAGGAATGTTGCTTGTTCTCCAGTAACTGAGCGCTAAGCGAAGCGCCTTACCTGGATGTTTCAGTCATTGGCAAAGAGTGGCCTTCTTCAGGCACAACATCCTTCTTAGCACATCACCTCGATGGTGGGCTGCTGTCCGTTTCGAGAGGACATTCTTTAATGGCATTGTGTGGGGTATCACATGAATACAATACAAAAATTGAATGCTAGTTTACCAACAGTACACAAGAGTATTGTTCATTGCATTTCTGGATCCTTCTGCACACAATATATCCCAGTATTCTGCTAGTTTTCAATCTCCATGTTTCAATATATGCCAGTATTCCAAAAATAAGAACACACTCATGTCGATATTGCCCATAATGCCAGTAATGCCGTAGCGACTATCACCTGCATGGGTGCAAAATAAGGTATGTGTGACTGAATTCCTGATGGACACCTGTACTTATCACACATGCCTGCAGTTATTTGTTGTTCACATGCACATGTCCATGGTTGTATGCACACATTTTAACTTGCCACAATGTGTGCTGTGCCATGGTTTTATGGTGTGGGTTGCGTCTTCCAGATGAAACAGGGTGTCCACTCCCTTGCTGTTGTTCATGCACTGTGGATGCATACCGCAGTGTTTGGTATCATTATGTGATGTGTAGTGATTAGAATGATATTATTACTGGCAGCGTTGGCAGATTTGTGCACTCACATGGATGCTTGTCCAGTGCTGTGAATTGCTGAGGACATTTACATTGTGCATACTCACAGCATGTTGCTGGATTGTGTTACGGAGTGTGAGGTCTGATGATGGGTGGTGGACGTGTTGTGGGATGTGGGCTGGTTGAAAGTTAGGCATGTTGTAATTTGTGTGCAGCTTCCATCATTGCTATGGGGATTGGTTGTCATGTTCAGTTTGGGATGCTTTGGGGCACAGTGTTTCGCGATGTGGACATTGTGCTGTCACCACAACAATGACGCCATGGTGGTGTGTGCATATCTCCCCCCATTACACTGCGTTCTGCTTGTCATGCAACTTACCAAGCAGCCAGGCACGTCGTCCTGCATGTCGCTCCATGTAGCGTGGCAGCATGGAGTTCAGCAGGACCATTGAGTCATGAGTTGATCTGAGAAATCGGGCACAACAATGTGTGATGATCTTGCTGGAGTCACATACCATCTGTACATTGATGGAGTGATATAGCTTGCGATTGCGGTACACCACCTCTGTGGCATGCGGGACCACCAATTCAACATGGGTGCAGTCAAGTGCACCAATACAATTTGGCATGCCTGCCAGTGCATGGAAGCCAACTTTCGTGTCAAAGATCTCCTGGGCAGTCCGTGGTAGGGATATGTAGTTCCTTGAGTGCTTCAGGAGGGCATCCAGCACTTGGTTCAGCATGCGAGAAAATAAGGGTTGTGATATGCCATGCACGTGCCCCACTGTGTGCTGGTAGGTGCCTGTGGCCAGGAAGTGGAGCACAGACACTACTTTCAGTAGAGGTGGGATGGCGGTGCATATTTCAATCAGGCTGACAATGTCTTCGTGTATCATGTCCACAATGGTGGTGATGGTGTCTCGGTCCAGACAGTACAGGGTGTGGATCTGCTTTGGGTTTAGGTTGAATGGACTGGCTCTGATGCGAGGGATTGGGGGCTGCCTGCGTGGTAACACTGGCTGCACTGGTGGGGCTTGCTGGGCCTGTCTCACCCTCCTTCTCCTCCTGCGTCTCCTCTGCGGTGCCTGTTGTTGTTGTTGTTGCTGGTGTAGCAATGCAAGCATGTCCTCCAGCCCCAATATTGCTACTGCAAGTGGAATCATTTTGGTGTGGAAAGGGGTGTGGTATGTGGGTGTGCTCCTTTTGTGCTGGGCCAGACTCCGTTGCCTCCACCTGTGCTGATTGAGTGCACCTGTGGCAGTTGGGAACACTGCACATTGCTGTTTACAGGTGGTTTGCGATGCCGGTGATGCCGGCATCCCGGTATCCCTTATTACTGCCTTCATGATATCGGTATTTGCATGTCCGCATGACTTGCGATGTCCTCCTGTTAGTGCCATCCCGGTATTGCCGGACCGAAGGGCCGCATGCCCGCGTGCATGCCGGTACGGGGGTGCACGGTATCAGCGGTGGCGCTGATACCGGGTTGTTGACTCGTAATAGCCCGGAGCAGTATGCGGTGCTGGTAATCCCTTACCGGCATCGTTTTTCCATTACCACCTACCTCGTTATGACCCCCCATGTCACAAAAAGAATGAATAGCCATTTGCAACTGTGGGCCACTTTTTCATTGGTGCCCGAGATAATTTTATGGCCCAATTCCACCTTGCTCACATCACACATTCATAGACCATTATAGCATTTTCACATGAACAGTATCGCTTTCTCTCTCACAGAGACAGGTACACACACATTTGCCTTTGTACTTACCTTCAGGCCGCAGTAGCAATTGCTTCATCAAGGGCTTTGATTATGCATGCACTGTGCACACAGGTGAGGAGTCAGGTGCCTCCATTTAGTCCTCCATACTCTGAATCAGACTGGGGGGGTCAGCAGAGGAAGGGAGAGGGGTGGGTGAAGACATTTATTTTCAGCCACAGACAGGATTTCCAGTGACTATTCTGGGAAATATGTGTTGTGCGAGCAGAAGTACTTTGATTCTGCAGACAGTCTGCAGAACTTGCACTTTTTCACGTGGACAGCTGCAGCCTGAACACATATTTTTACATGCTGCATGATGCAACTGCAGACAGTGCAGAGACACAGTGCACTGCATTTTGCACGCCAACACTTACATTTTCTGAGGGGGATAAATGCCATTTTATCCCCCCACTTAAAATTGTAGGGGGGGTTGTCCCCCTTTCCCCCCATGTCCTAGGCCCATGCTCTCTCATCATTTCCCTTGTCGTGTACATATATTTACCTGGTTAAGCGCACCCACAAAATCTCACTCCTGCACATGCCTCAATGTTCAAACTCGAATAGGTTACTGACTACATCAAAGTAAAAGGTGTCTTTCTGCTCGTTTTTGAAATGCTTTAATGATGTTTGAAAGCCGAGTTCAAGCCCTTCTTTCCCTGGCGCTGGGGCATTAGGCTCCCTATATCACACACAGGAGCCCCTGCTGGGCTTTGAAGTCAGTAAAGATAGGACTAAGGAGCCCGCAGCAAGGGGAAGGCCCATAATGATGCGAATACGGAAGCCTTCTTAGGACATTTCGCATCTGGAAGAGGCAGGTTTTCTAAGTGGAGGCATCAGGCAGGGCGAAATAGCTTCATGACACATCTCTGTGGATAAGATGAAAAAGCTTAATTCTGTCGCGAAGAATTAGGACTGACAGAATCCTTCCCCATATTGCTTGTTAAATATTCAGTACGTGCACTGCCCTGTTAATTATTTAATATCACGATGTGTTTTAATGGCTACTATTCCAGGACACAACTTTTAATGGTTATACAGTTGTTATTAGAGTATTCATCAAATCGAAAAATAACACACATTGCATTAACAGTCGATGGGCCTCATTACGACCCTGGCGGTAAGTGAAAAACGATGGCGGTAAATGGTTACCGCCATCGTTTTCCGCCAGGTCCGATCATGACTCCTGACCGTAAACTACGATGCCAATAGCGGCATCGTAGTTAACGCTGCCGCTAACTGCGCTAAGGGTGCGCGCACGCGACCGCCCACACCGTACTTAGCGCCATGGCGGAAAGGTACGCAAATGCCGACCCAAGCGGACATGCACCTAACGCCATCACCGAGGCCGCTAAGTACCTTACCGCCATGGTGCAAATAACGCCATCGCGAACCAACCGTAAAGGGCCAATTCAAGTGAATGCAGCTGCCACAGGTGCACAGAAACAGCACAGGTGAAGGCAATACAGACTCAGGGGAGTACAAAAAGAGCACACCCCACCCCTACCCACACCCAGTCACACTCCACAATGATGCCAATACGACTAGCAATGTTGGGGCTGGAGGACCTGATAGCAATGCATGTGCTACTACAACAGCAACAACAACAACAACAGGCAGCACAGAGGAGACGCAGGAGGAGAAGGAGGGCAAGGCAGGCCCAGCAAGCCCCACCAGCACAGCCAGTGCCACCACGCAGGCAGCCTCCAATCCCACGCATCAGAGCCAATCCAAACAACCTCACTGCTGAGCAGATCCACACCCTGTACCGTTTGGACCGGGACACCATCACCGCCATCGTAGACATGACACACGACGACATCGTCAGCATGATAGAAAGTCCAACCGCCATCCCCCCCCTACTGAAGGTAGTGGCTGTACTCCACTTCCTGGCCACAGGCACCTACCAGCACACAGTGGGGCACCTGCATGGCATTTCACAACCATTATTCTCACGAACACTCATCCAAGTGCTCGATGCCCTCCTCAAGCACACAGACGACCACATCTCATTACCACGGACTGCCCAGGAGATTGCAAACACCAAAGTGGGTTTCCATGCACTAGCCAGCATACCCGGTTGCATTGGTGCCATCGACTGCACCCATGTGGAATTGGTGGTTCCACGTGCCATGGAGGTACCGTACCGCAACCGGAAACAGTTCCACTCTATCAACGTGCAAATGGTCTGTGACTCCAACAAGATCATCACACATTGTTGTGCCCGATTCCCCGGATCAACCCATGATTCAATGGTCCTGAGGAACTCCACAATACCACACTACATGGAGCGACATGCAGGCCCAAGATCCTGGCTACTCGGTGAGTGCAATGTCATGGAAGTGGGCATGGGAATGACGTACCAGTGCATACTCCACCTGGCAGAAAGGGGGGGGGAAGATGCATACTCCACCTGGCAGAAAGGGGGGGGAAGATGCATACTCCACCTGGCAGAAAGGGGGGTGAAGATGCATACTCCACCTGGCAGAAAGGGGGGGGGATGATGCATACTCCACCTGGCTGTGAGTAACACAGAGAACGGATACAGAGGAAGGGCACTCACAATGCACAAAACCCCTCTGCATACATAGGGTGATGGCATGCAAAACAGGCCATGGCAGCAATGAGCATATACTGGTTGCATAGTGTGAATCAATTAGTGCATGTAGAAGTGAGCCAAGGTAACAGTTCCATGCCAGCCATGGTGGAACATCATGTTCCTGATCAGACAACATGACTGACACATACATTCTCGCCTACATACAGGTGATGCAGCCTATCCCCTGAAGAGGTGGCTCCTCACGCCAGTCCGGAACCCGCAGAACCAGCACGAGGAGGACTTCAACCGTGCACATACACGTACTCGTGTGGTCATAGAGCAGACATTCGGCCTCCTGAAGGCACGGTTCCGAAGCCTCAGCAGGTCTGGTGGGGCACTCCTGTATGGCCATGAGAAGGTGGCAAAGATCGTCATGGCATGTGTCATGCTGCACAATATGTGCGTCAGACGGAATGTGCCCCTGCCCCCTGACGCAGAACTGCAACCACCTGACGATGAGGATGAGGAGGGTGCAGATGGGGCGCCACCACATGGAGGAGGCGATGCACAGGAGGGGCGTGCCATGCGCCAAAGTATCATCGACCACTGCTTCTAGCACACACGGCTGGTGTTTATCGCATGGAGACTGCACTTGGGGCACTGTGTGTCTCTGGGACATGCACACTGTGGACTGTACACCAATAAAGCACACATACGCAATGAAAATGTCCACACATTTCTTTTTTTGAAAGAAAAAAGTGTATTGGAACTATGAACTGTCGTGTCACACCCCCTCCCACCTCCCCCCTGCACACCCCAACACACCCCCTCCCACCTCCCACCTCCCCCCTGCATACCCCAACACACCCCCTCCCACCTCCCACCTCCCCCCTGCACACCCCAACACACCCCCTCCCACCTCCCCCCTGCACACCCCAACACACCCCCTCCCACCTCCCACCTCCCCCCTGCACACCCCAACACACCCCCTCCCACCTCCCACCTCCCCCCTGCACACCCCAACACACCCCATGTAGCTGTCAACAGATGCCTGTGACAGTGTCCACAGGCCGTCACAAGCCCCCTCTCCCGGCCCCCGGGGCACCCCTGGCTGTGGAGCGCAGGTTGCGTCCGGAACGGCGCACGGGGCTGCTCTGCGCAGAACTGGCAGTGGAGGATGTCCCTGGCTGCCCCTGTGCATGCAGCTCCTGTACTGTGTGGGTGAGGTCAGTGACCGCACGACGCAAGCCCGCAAGTTCGGCACAGATGTCCCTGGACATGGCCTGCATGGCATCCCTCAGGGTGGCAGTGCTCTGCGCCACTTCCGCCCTTAGTGTCTCTGTGGCCTGTTCAATGCTAAACCTAGCCCCCACACATTCCGCGGCATGCTCATCCAGCATTGCGGACAGTTGATGCTGCCGTTGAGTGATGTCCTCGAGGGACGGCTGGCCGTGCTGGCCCATGGCCAGTGCAGGTGGAGTGATGGAGGGGCTGGTCCCCTCCTGTGGAGTGTGGACAGGGCATGGGGTGGAAGGCCACTCCTCTGCCTCAGTGTGCCCCTGTGTGTCGCCCTCATGGGGGCTGGCGTCTGAGAAACAGGGGGAATGTAGTTGGTCAGTGGGGCTTCTGACCTCCTGCTCCATGTCCGAGTCAGAACATGCAGCTGTTGCAGCTGTCTCCCCGATGTTGCTGCTGGCCGCTGACCCCCTGCCTTCTGTGGCAGGCAATGTCGGTGGAGGTGGAGCAGCTGCTGCTGGCCTGCTGCCAACAGGGGTGCATGCCGGTGGGACCTCCGGCATGCCTGCAGTGGGACCTGCTTGTCGTGGGGTCTGCCTCACTGCAGCTGAGGTTGAGGGTGCAGGGAGGTTGTTGTTGGACTTCGCTCTCTTCGGCGCAGGGGTGTCCTGGTCCTCTGGGTGTGATTCTGTGCCTGTGGTGGAGCAAAGGTGGGAGGGCGTTATTGATGGGTCTACGGACTTTTGAATGACAATGGTTGACATTATTTTGGCCAGTGGATGAGGCAGATTTCAGGCAGTGCCATGCAGGTTGTCTCCTTTTGGTGTGGTATGTGGATGCAGGTATGCGGGTGCCAGCAGTGTATGCAGGGTGGTGCTCGCATGTGGCTATGGGCAGTATTGATTTGTGTTGCATTTACACTCTAGGGCAACCTTGTGCTACACATGATTGGACTGCTGTGACTATGGCATGTCTTGTATGAGGCACCTACCTTCATCGCCTGATGTCGGGGCTCCCCTTTCCATCCCTCCAACGCCTTCGATGGATTCCATGCCGATGGTGGTAGCACAGATCTCCTCCCACGGTTGGAGTTTCAGGGGGGATTCCGACCCTCCACCGGTTCCCTGGGCAAGGTTGCGGTTTGCCGAGATGACGGCTCTGACCCGTATGCGCAGGTCATCCCAGCGCTTCCGGCACTGCTGTGGGGTGCGGGGTACGGTCCCCACCGCGCTGACGCGCTCAGCCACCAGGGCCCAGATGGCCTTCTTCTTCCCGATTGCTGTCCTGGTCATTTCAGGGGAGAAAACAACACCTGCGTTGTCCTGCAGGGTCTCCGCTAGCATGCAGAGTTCCTCCCGGCTGAATCGCTCCTGGCGCTGGCGGTCACATGCCTTTTTCACGGATTTTGGCATTTTCGGGAACTTGGATGGGTGGGTGTTTGGTTGGGACAGGTGTCAGGGTTGGGTCTGGTGTTGTTTGGTAGGATGGCGATGGATTGTGTTTTTAAAGATGGCCGACGGGCTGCTTCCCGTTCCGGCGCGATGACGCTATTTCCGGTTTGGCCTTTTACGGCCGCCGCTAATTACGGTGGCCGTAAATTACGGTGGCCGCTACTTACGCTGGCGGAAGGGCACCTTGCTCGCTTAGCGATGCCGGTAGGGGCCTTTTCCGCCATGGCGTTAATTGCATTACCGCCATGGCGTAATGCTCGTGCGCGATGGGTCGTGATGTGGCGCTCTTTACGCCATCGTCCCACGGCGTAAACGCTCATTACGCCATGGCGGTAATGACGGGCGATTACCGCCAGGGTCGTAATGAGGCCCGATGTCTTGTTGGCTGTCATTCTGTAAAACGGCGTTGCTAGGCCAGCTCAAAAAATCATTCCTATGCTTATTATTGGGTGAAGCCCGTGGGGACAATGGCGTGGGGGTGTTTTGCACCCGCGGGCTGTTAGGCGACTGCAGAGGGGCGGGGGGAGGGGGGAGATTATCCTGCAACACACCGCCTACTCGGAGGAGCATGGTACCCGCACTTGAACCAGCACCTGCATTTCTCCAAAAAGGTCAGGAGATGTGACAAGGGTGTTTGGGGAGTTGCATCGCATCTGCACTGTCTCCCCTCCCCCAGCTTACCCTTGCCCCCTTTCATCTGTAATAGTGTGGCGGTCATAACCTGGGCATTTGTCCATCTTTGTACCAACATATTTTATACTTGCTCATTCTTTTGCCCCTTTCCTCGTCCCCCATTAAGGTGCAGAATGAGACATGTCTTCTTTTTGTCATAAAAAAGCCGCAGTTTTATTTTCACAACATCATAGATTCCAAAACACTGCACACAAATTAGTACAAATAGCATCCGAAAAGATGCAGCAACTGCTCTGTGTCCAAAAACCTGCTTCCCCCTTTTCCCAACAAAGTCCACAGTAGGCACAACTTCCCCAACCCTTGTGTCTGAGCCCCGACTGCCCTTGCAGGTGTTCCTGGGCTGGGAGAGCGCTGTTTATTCGGGGGAAGCTGAGCCCTTATTGCTACCACCAGACGCCCCTACCGCTTAGGCTCCCAAGAGGCGCTGGTCCCGAGAAGAGCGAAGACCCTTCCAGCTTTCCCATGGCTCATTCGGAGTCTGTGGGGGTCATTCCGAATATGGGGGTAGGGGGTTAACGGCACCGGTAAGGATGCCAGTGCCGTTAACCCCCTACCGCCGCATTCCGACGTCCCTTAGCGGGTCCCAGTAGGGCCGGCTGGTTTTACCAGCCGCCCTTAGCAGGACCCGTTAAGGGACCATGGAGCAAATAACGGGCCTGCAATTTGCGGGCCTGTTATTAGCTCCTTCCCCATTCCCATTGAGCCCTATCGGGGCTCAAATGGGAATGGGGAATCGGTTTTCGAAATGGGGACTTACCGGGTCCGCATATGCCGGAATGTCCCGGTAAGTCGCCATTCCGACTACCCGGACCCGGACCCGAGTTTGGAGGCAGCCATGGTGCTAATAGCACCATGGATGCCTCCAAACTCAGAATGACCCCCTGGGCCTCATTACAACTCAGGCGTTAAGGGTTAACACCACCGTTAACCCTCAACGCCTGATTCTGATTTTAACGCCTGCTTTTAGCAGGCGTTAAAATCCATGGCGCTAACCTGCCATGGTGCTAATTACGCCGCCGTAATTTACGGCGGCGTAATTAGCGCCTTCCCCACTCCCATTATGCCCTATGGGGCAAAAATGGGAATGGGGAAGGGAAAATGGGAAATGGGGATTTACCGCCCCACTCACCTTGGAATGGGGCGGTAAATCCGCCATCCACCATGGTGTAAACGGAGTTTACACCATGGTGGTAAAGTTGGTGCACTTAGCACCAAGGTTGTAATGAGGCCCCCTGTCTCTTGTCATTGGTCGCCCAAACACCGCCACACCAAAGGTGGGTTACCGCCCACCGCTGCTCCCCCCTTTCCCACTTCATAATTCCAGGAGTTTTGTGCAAACATGCCAATGAAACAGAACCATCACTGATGCCAACAAATGCACTCCATCCTTCAAGTAATATTCTGGGGATTTCAAGTTGATCAGGCCGTGTCAGATCTGTTGAAAACCTCTGCCCTTGCAGAATTTCTCCTTTGCGCAATTCAATTTTCTCCTTGATTTCTCTACAGTTGAATGGCTCTCAGCGCCCCTCCATTCCTGCCTCGGAATGATTTCTGACCACAAAATATCAGTCTCACCCAGCTGCGCCGACAACTCCTGTAAAGAAAACATCATCTCCCCCATTAAAGTCCCCCTCCCTAGGCTTATCAAATCATTGTACCCCAGGTGTACGATCAAGACATCCGGCTTTTGCTGCTTACCCAGCAATTTGTGAACGTGCCCATGCAGCTGGGGCCATCTCATCCCGGGCACCCCGTGCCACCATATCCGGTATTCGCCGGGGGCCAGCTCCTCCTGCTCTGCCGTCCAGCTCGCCCCGGCCCTTGACACAAAGGAATGCCCTACTACCCAGATGGACCGTCTCCTGCTCTGTGTTGCTGTTAGTAGGAAGGGGATGAGAAGGAAGCTGTTAACGCTACATTTTTTCAGGTCTGATGTATCTTCTGTAACACCCAGACCTCCATCCCCTATTTGTTTGATTGCCTCTGGACCCAAGCCCACCTCGGCCGCTGATGTGGCTGCCCCTATCCTAAAGGAATGAGTCCCGAATACCCCTTCTGTTATCCCCATCTTCTCCAGTTCCATGTCCATGAACCTCCTGAATTGAAAACGGGTTAAGGCCGACCCGTCACTGTGCACGAGAAGAGGAGACTCCGTACCCATAGGCAGCCTCATTTGGAGATAAGCTGCCAATCCCGCTACTGGGCACACTATGCTCCCTTGTATGCCCAGGAGTGTCACCGTTCTCCCTTTCCCCTTCTGGTCGGTATTAGACCCTCTTAGAAAAATGGCCACCCGACCCACTGTCAAGTAAACATCTCCCAACCTCAAAAACCCAGAACCCCTGCCATCCCTATTCTCCGGCACCAGCTCACTCACTCTGAATGCTCCAAAGAAAGGTAATGTGAAGACTGCCGTGAACAAAACCCTTGCAGACTCATTATGGCAAACCACCCCTAAGCATTCAATCAGACTGTGCAATTTTACAACATCAATGGGCCACCTTGCATCTGGCTTCCTCTCAGCCTGCTTGGCCCAACCTCTCATTGCCATCACAATGTAATTCTCTTTTTTGGGGTCTGCTTTCCCCCGCAGCTTGAAATAATGGGCTATTGCTGCCTAATGATACGCCATCCAAGATCTGGTTTTCCCAGACCCCCAACACAATCCAACAAAGGCCCGTACTGGCAAATCCCTCTGCCCTTCTATCAAAACCTCGTTCTGGAAGGCCAAGGACCGATCCCAGCACACCTTGTATCTTCTCGCTGTGCCAGGTGCTAGAGCGGTATGGATTAAGGAACTCAGATCCCCCCAATCATGCCCCACCACTGAGCCGTGAATGGGGTCATCATCTTGCTTGCTTCTGGACTGTTCCCCCGAAACTTCTCCCACTGTAAACGAGAGAGAGAGTCAACGGCCACGTTTTTCACCCCTGGAATTTGCTGTGCCCTAACTTTGGTGTTCAATGTCAGCAAACTTTATGTGAGCTGTTTAAGCAGCTTCAAACCCATGGGATTGCTGGACGTCCCCTGATTGATGATCTGGACCACTGCCAAGTTGTCTGACCAGAGCAACAACTTTTTGTTCCTCAATTGCTTGCCCCACAATTTAAATGCCACCACGATGGGGAATAGCTCTAGCAGAGTGATGTCCCTAGTAATCCCCTCATGATGCCATGCTGCTGACTAACCCTGACCCCACCAATTGCTGCTGGAAATGGCCCCGAAACCGTGGCAACCTGAGGAGTCAGTGAATAGTTTGAGCCTATTGCTGCTGGCCCACTCCTCCCTCCATAGCAACACTCCATTAAAGTTATCCAAAAAACCGTCCCACATTCTGAGATCCTCTTTTACTTCAGACCCTAGTCTGACATGTTATGATGCATGCTGTAAACCCACTGCTTTGAGCTCAATACTCCTAGCGAACACCTTACCCGCCGGGATGACCTTACCAGCAAAATTGAGGTTACCCGCCAATGATTGAATCTCCCTCAGGGTAGCCTTGCTCCTGCCCCTCAAAACCTTGATTGTTACCTTCAATTTCAGCACTTTATCACTGGGCAGCCTGCACTCCCCTGTGACTGAATCAATCTCGATCCCCAGGAATGTCAGTGTCGTGACCGGACCAACTGTCTTCCCCCTGGCTAGCCCCCCTGTGTAATTCGTACCGAATCCTGCATATGTTACTCTCCCCAGTTTAAAGCAGGCAACAGTTGTAAAACGTTAACCGGAAGATTTATGGCCGTGCTCCTCGCGTTTTTTCCCATGTGCAATGGTTCCTTTATATAGAACTTCGCTTAGGCAGGCCAGGACGGGTCAAATTACTTCGATTTCACAGTCCCCTTGAATTTTTTCACCCAATGCCAGATCATTTTGCTAAACTTTGCTTATTCTGTCCGCTCAAATGCTTTCACCCCCAGGAGGCCCGAATGCCCAATGGGTCAGCTACGCAATGTTTAAACGTTCCCTCAAATGATTTCCATAGCTCTCAACCATTTGTGTTGCAAAGGCGGGTGAAATCACCCAATTTTGTTTTTGGCGGGTGAGACCCCCATTGGAATGAATGGGCATGCAGGATGCTTGGCGGGTGAGTCAGCCTTTTACAAGGCGGGTGACACCCGCCAAAAGCGTGTGAGTTGAGAGCTATGGATTTCATCCCCTTGGCAGTCCGGGTCCCTTTCCGCCTCTACACGCTGTTGCCCAATGCGTCACTCAGCTCCAGCCCGCAGTCCGGGGTCCGCCTACCTTTGCTCCGCCCACCGTTTGTCTTGACTGCCTGGACCGCATCCCGGCGTGGTTCCGCTGCTCTGCTCCTTCCGCCCTGCAGCTCCAGCTGGTCTTTGTTCCGCGCTGCACCAGCCTCCACTCTGGCTCCCGACTGTGGCCTCTCCTCACTGGTGTGCGCCCGAACGAAGACAGCACCATGGCACAACCCTGAAGCCCCATTAAAGTCACGAGTGATGCTTACACAGTGATAAAGGAGAGTCACTATTTTCTGGGAAGCTCTTTGGGCATCAGGGGCAGCAAAAGCACCGGCAGTGTCATCACCTTCCAGCAACTCACCTCCCAGCAAGACCGAAAGGGGGGATAAAGGAGCATTGGTATGCACTATAGGGAACGGTAGGTCGGCTTGCACCACAGCAAGTTTAGTTGCTAGCAAAGCCTCCGTTATGGACCTGTCTTGCCGAGGAGGGGCTGAACTGGGTAAAGACGATGAAGGGGTCTCTGATCCAACTGCCTTTGCAATGGGAGTCACAACCGTATCCTTCTCTACCTTCCCCATTTTTAAATCCACAACTATGGAGAACATTTCAGAAAATACGCTCTTAGTGAAGAGAGCTGAAGTAAAAGCCCCTGACACTGATTAAGCCCCAAAACCTGTGACAACTGACTTGATGGGTAATAAAGAGGCTAGTCTCCTGAATGTGGTACTCACCCCCTCTATAGAAGGGACACAAGGGAGAGAGAAGCCTTTCCCCCAGGACAAATTGCCTACCTACAGTGAGTGACACTGGACATCACTTTACTGATTTGCGGCCTATGCCAGATCAAAAGGGCACCACTTGTCTCCAGAACGCTCAAGCATCATAGCTCCCCTAACCCCTCAATAGTTGACAAAGCCACACCATCGGGATGCAAATGCTCCCTTGTGTTGACTGAATTGATGGCTTTAAAAAAAAGGCTAATGATCTTGCTGCAAGATCGTAGAGACCCAGGTGGAGGCCTGGCGGAGGAAAACAAGCCTAGTACTAAGGCGAACCCCAGGGATACTTACCCAGCTGCAAATAAACGTGACCTCATCCTAATGGAGGTTTTAATTTAGCCAACATAATTACTATTAACACCAGCTACACCGGCCATTCTAATCAGACAATAAGTATGCCCAGGATGGAAGACTCGGTGGTGGGGCTAAACAAGTGGGGGCCGACAAAGTAGACCGCAGAGTGGTCTCAGACGCTGGCAGATACAAAGCCTCCAGAACCCAAAAAGATCTAGGCCATGCTATATAGGGTGTCAATATGAGAATGACCCACATGGGTGTTTTTTTTTTTTCATGGATAAGTCCCAGTAACCAGCCTGAATCCAGGGAATCCTTAATAAACAAGTGTACTCACTGGTTTAGAATGGTCTATGGGTGTTATTCCCTAATCAGAGAGGACATCACATGTTGCAGAAGAATGTGTTACAAGTGTAGGACGGTTATACATCAGGCCACTTTAAAGGATAGTTCCGGGACTTTTTTTTTATTGTCCCTACGGTTCGGCCATGTGTTTTTAAGCATAAATCGGTAGATCGTAGAAAACTTTCCTATTGACCTTACCCGACTTTTCGTCCATTAACGCACTCGAAATCAGCCGCCATTTTGTGATAATCCTATCATTTTCCCCCATCGACCTGGCTCACCTGCGTTTGCGGCACTAAATCAAATCCCCCGCCCCTGAGCCTGCCATCAGCAGACGCGTACCGCCCATTTCCCAACGCCAAAGCACGTTTCGTGTCAACAATCGCTGCGCCTCAGCTAAAGAAGTGTCGCCATGGAAATGGCAGGACGCCTCTTTCCTCAATAAGTATAAACACACCGTTTCACAACACACAGCAGCAGATTTTCGATTCCATTACTCTCTCTGTGTTACTTTGAGTATTCTGTGACTCGTTTCTGTGCTCTGGTCAGCTACCTTCGCCGCTTCTAGGCCTTGTGAACACCTGTACCATCTCTGTAAATTATTTTACTTTCTTTACCACACAATGGCTACAATAATGCCGTATATGTACGAGCCCGAGTACACCGAGGATGAACTACTGGAAAGGCAAGCACGCGAAAACGATGGGGATTCGGACGGCAGTTGGGAGGACCAGTCAACGGATGAAGACACTGGACCTAGTCGCATGGACGGCGTCTCCACCTGGTGCACGTGCAATCTGTGCGAGCTAATGCCAACTGAGGAGGAGAACTGCTGCTGCCGTGAAAATTCCGGGTGCTTGGCCTACATTTCGGAAGGCGAGCCAAGTCCGCAATGCATCACCGAGCTGCCAGAGTTCAGGGAAGCCTGCCTCTCACGGACCGTGTTGAGGATGATGATGGTGCTTATGCACGAACTTCGCGGCACTGTTCGTCCGCGTAATCCGAGTAACGAGTAGGTATACTCTGGTTGTGATGTCAGTGATGCCACTACTATTTCATGGTCGTCTCCCACATATAAAATTACATCTACATATCATTCGAACGCATGTAAATTGGTTCTATATTGTGCATTTTCTAGATAGAATTTTTTTCAAAGCAGAATGACATTTTTTACCTTCATCGACATTGATAAGAAAGTTTTGTCATTTTAATACCGTTTGCATCTTTCTTTTTCACCGGTGGTACAGGCTGGTGGCCTATCGTTGCTTCACTTGGTGGCTTCACGGGAGGCTCGGACACCGCGTTCGGAGAGTAATACCTGCCTGTGCGGTACTTGCCATTAGACAACATTTCCCCAGCGACAGTGGACAATACCGCGGATTTTCCCTGGATGTGCTGCAACCGGAACTTTACAATGTGTAATGTTTATTATTTATGTTCAATTGAAATTAAGATCTAAAATAAAACCCAACATATATTTTAACAATGGTTGTTTTGATTTTTTAAATGAATCTAGTGTGTCTCCATTGAATAGTCTTCCTGTGCCTTGTCTTGTCACACCACATGTCTCCGGCCAGCATCCTCCCTCACGCTGGCCGCCCACCTTCAATCCACATAACCGTTGAACCCATATGCAGCAGACATACATATGTTATTTTGCGGGTTGGCATCAAGCCTCCCGGCCTTGCCTCCTCCCCCAAAAATACTTACCACACCACTTTGTTCAAGCATTGGCAATAAAAGGCCGTTGGATTTTATTGATACAAAACATGGTTATAGGTAAATAATCAATATGGTTGATCATAATAAATCATCCTTTTGGGCACCGGGTACAGAGATGACCCCCTCTGGCCCGTGCCGCCTTGCCACCACAGGCCAGCCTGCTGCTGACTAACTGCCTAGGCATCCAGGGTCTCCAGGGTGAACTGCACCCATATATTCTCCTGGGAGGGTGAGGTATTTATAAACTCACCCCCCTGCCTTCCATGTACTAGATCCTGCAGCCTGCCTCTTACATGCAGTTAGATGGCCTCTCCTTGGTGAGGCCCTGCGGCAAACGAGTCTTGTCTGCACGACCACCGCCCCAATCCACCCCCCCGCCCTATCAAAGGCAGTTCGCACCGGGGTACTTGCGCTGGCAAGTGGAGCTGTCAGGGAGCGATAAAGGCCAAGAGGTGCCAAAGACCATGTACACTTCAAAGTGGTCTATAGAGCATGGGTTGTTGTTCCCATGTCTACCTCCAGACCCCGTGTCTCCTGCCAAGCATCCCCCCTCACGCTGGACGCCCCCCTGCAATCCACATAAGTGTGTCTCCATTCACGAGTCTTCCTGTGTCTTGTCTGCACGACCACCGCCCCAATCCACCCCCCGCAGTTCGCACCGGGGTACTTGCGCTGGCAAGTGGAGCTGTCAGGGAGCGATAAAGGCCAAGAGGTGCCAAAGACCATGTACACTTCAAAGTGGTCTATAGAGCATGGGTTGTTGTTCCCATGTCTACCTCCAGACCCCGTGTCTCCTGCCAAGCATCCCCCATCACGCTGGACGCCCCCCTGCAATCCGCATAATGCCACGACATATTCACGTCATTCATTCACAAACACACCCCAGTTTCGAATTCTTTATAACCCACTTCATATTTCCAATGAGAAATTCTTTGCGCTTTGCTAGTCAACCCGTGAAGGTGCTGGTTATCTGCTCTTCGTCTCTGTGAACTTCCGTGACCACTTCGAGCAAACTCGTCAGTTTGCAACCTGTGAACTGCTCCCTGTTCTACGACAAGAAACTACTCTGATCCCTGCATCTAACTGTTTGTTCGTCAAGGTAAGGCCATGTACCATAATCATTTTGCGTCCAATTTTTTTAATTTATATCTATTTGCTAGTAGTCATCAAATTGCATCCATGTTTTCTTTTCGTTCAAGACAGTACATGCAAGGAACTAGTCACATGTTCCGAGTTTAGTCAAATTATTTTTCTATTTTTTTAAAGTTATTCAAATACTTATCAGCATGTGAATAACGTGTATAGTTCCAAGAACCAAAACGAACCTTGCATTGAACCTTTTATGTGTCATTTAATTTTTTAACGCATTGGTATTCATAGAGAATTGTTGATCTTTACTTTTCAGAACTTTCCATAATGCCTGACTGTTCCATTGGCGGTTGCCCTTCGAAGACCCATAAAAAATCTGAAGGTACTATAATGCATGTTTTCCCTAAGACAATAGATCAGATAAGAGAATGGGTCCGATATTGCGGATATCCACCGTCTGAGCTTGAAAGTAGAGTCCTAGAAGTCTTTGCGGACAAGAGGGGTGATCGATACCGCATCTGCAGCAGGCACTTTAGCTCAGACATGTACTCCACATCATTGCTAATGAAGAAGAACACACCGCGAGCGAAGCGAAAATTGCTCTCAACCGCTATTCCCACTCTGTTCGTCCACATCCCTCCACTGGTGAGTCAAGTTTACGGATTTAGCTCTCGGCCTTGCGGTAGTGTGTAGCATTAGCTAACAATAATTTCCCCATTTATGTATCCACTCAATATGAAGGCGGAAGATTCTCCATCCGTGTCGTTATTGCAGTCATCAGCCACTTCAAGCGCCTATCGGGTAATCTTACTTAGCTATTCTGCCACTGACTTGTTTTAGGCATGTAAATCAATAGTTTTAATTTATCGTGTAATTATTTTACCTAATGGTACACCCTAGTACTCGTCCTCTAGTCTTGGTTTTCAGTTAAAATTATTGTTATCCAAAATAATGCAAGTACTGTCTTTCAGGGAGATGCTGGGGAGTCCAACGCATTGACGACAACCGTTGATGTCACTCAGATGCTCGAGGTACGTTTCCGGACACTTCCATCGATGGAGATCATCAGATCTTGCATTCTTGTAGCGTGATTGTTACACACAATGTTTCTTTCGTTTTTAGCCATTGATATGTCCTTCTGTCGTCGCCCTCCTATGTGTCTTCTTTTTTTAATATTGTGTTCCCTACTAATGAAAGTCCTATGTTTCAGGGAGTCGATGGAGCATTAGTCCAAGAAGAAGGGGGAGCATGCAGTTACGGGTCGGCGCAACAGCTTGCAGAAGTGTGCACCGCAGTTACATCGTCCCTTGATGTTCTTATGCATTTCGAGGTATGGATACTGACAGTTCGATCAAGCGAAATCATATGACGTGATTACATCCGCTATACTTCCCTCTTTATTAACGCAAGTACTATGTTTCAGGGAGATGACGGAGCTTCTTCTACAAGAACATCACCCCTAGTAGTTGATGCAGATCTCTGGGTGGTGACACTTCCAACGATCGAGCAAATCGAATCATATTTAGATATCCATTACTTATTTTAGACAACTGATCATTTGTGCAGGTCTATTTAGATGAGCCGCTGACGCCTGCACAAAGTTTATGTTCTTTTTAACAAAATAGAAAACCATACTAATGCAATTACTGTGTTTCAGGGAGTTGCTGAAGCGTCATCTTCAATAATATCAATGGAAGTCTATGCGGAGCCCGAGGTATGGATCTTGACAGTTCCATCTAACTAGATCAACAATGCGTGAATAATTGTCGTTTGAATGTTCTACACAATGCGTTCATTCGTGTTTTGCTATTGAGATGTACGTGGGTATTGGTCCCCAAGTACATTTTGTGTTTTCAATATTATTATACATACTAATGAAAGTTCTATGTTTCAGGGAGTCGATGGAGCGTCAGTGCGTGATGGATGTGCTTATCATGAAAATATAGTCGTTGCAGCGCAAGAGGAAGTGGAGACATGCACACACGTGTCCGAGCATCAGCGTCCTGATGTTGAAGTTCGAGGCAAGAAAGTTTCAAAGAAAAGAAAGCAAAAGAAGGTTAGTGTCCTGGTCACTATATTATGTTGTTTTTCACAGTTAATAGTTCAATACTGTAAGTTGTGTTTAAACTGAACATCCCTTTTCCAATCTGTCCTCTAGTTGCGAGTGGGTGTACGAACTAGATCTACACAGACAGTGAAGCGAACGAGAGATGTTGCTTGTCAAACCTTTTGGCAGGGACTTGAGACTGGAGATGCATCGTGCCAATGGGAAGAATATGAAGTGATTGACAACGTAGCTATACCACCACCAGCCATTGATAGTGAATGCCCTCCTGGTAGTTCGGATGCAGTCGGAGATCAATTCACAGAATCCACACCCGCAAAAACTAAGACCGCGAGAAAGTTGAAGAAATTGGTTTATTCACCCATCGCCGGAGAAGGAACAGATGTTGCAATGGAAGAGAATGAAGTGGACGACAATGAAACACCATCAATATCACTGAACATAGCGGAAGACGATTTCAGAGATTCTACCTTTCATGTGAGTGACATGTCCTCAACGTTACAGGCCGAACCAGCTGGGATGCAGAGTGACAGTATAAGGAAAGAGGCCAAATTCATTGTATTCGATAGTTGTTTGATTGATATTATTATTAGGATGAAATGTGGGCATTCGGTTGGTGGGGAAGTATGTGGGGAGCCATTGATTAATGTGACTCGTGCAATTCGAGGCACTAACCTTAAAATACATGCCACCTGTACAAAATATCATCCTTTCTCATGGTCTGCACAACCCATGCTGGGGCAACTGCCAGCAGGCAATCTACTTTGTGCAGCGGCCGCACTTTTTAGTGGTTCAAGTTTTAAAAAGTTAGAGTATTTCTTTCAGTTTGTGGGAATCCATTTCATTGCGAAAACTCAGTTCTACAAATACCAAATCGATTATCTGTTTCCAGCCATTAGCGAAGCTTGGAGAATGGAAAAAATGTCTATTGATAGTACATTCGCGGGCAAACGGTTCAGGCTAGCCGGTGATGGACAGTGCGACAGCCCAGGATTTTCAGCCAAGTACTGCACCTACCACTTTCAGGATATGGAAAGTAAGAAAATTGTGAGTTCGGTGGTCGTGCAGGTGTCACAAAGTACATCCTCAGTGGCCATGGAGAAAGTTGGCTTTGTAGCATCATTGCAAGAACTACAATCGCGGGGAATGGTGATCGACCTGATAGCCACGGACAGACACGTTTCAATTGCCAAGACAATGACAGAAGAGTACAAAAATATAAATCACCAATTTGACGTATGGCATCTTGCAAAAACAATCAATAAAAAAATGTCGGCTGCAGGTAAAAAAAAAGATATGCAAGGTATTTCACAGTGGTCCAAGTCAATCAGCAACCATCTTTGATGGAGCTCAAAAACATGTGGAGGGTCGTTGGAAATTCTACTGGAAAAATGGCGGTCAGTAATGTTACACTCTAGCAACGTTCACCGCTGGAACACAAACCAACATTTCCACAATTGTGAACATGGCCATTTGTCCACAGAGGAGGCACGGAAGAAGAAGTGGTTGATTCCTTCATCACCCACTCACAAAGCCATTGAAAAAATTGTATTTGATAAAACTATAACAAGAGATTTGAGGGGACTCACGGAATTCTGCCACACAGGAGATTTGGAGGTGTTCCACAATATGTGCCTAAAATACAGGCCAAAACGATTGCATTTTGGCATGGAGGGCATGATAAATCGGACTCTTCTAGCGGTCTTGGCACATAACCATAATGTTGGCCGTCAACAAAGTAGGACGACCGGAACTTTAGGGACGCTTCGCTACAATAAGGCCTTCACTAAAAGAAGTAAACAATGGGTTATCAAACCAGTGTTTGAGGATATGCAATATGACTTTATTGAGAAACTTATTGTTGATGTCCTAGATAGGCACATACATGGAGTTGTGAACGAACCTGTGCAGGGGACAACTGCATTGCCACCCAACATTGCCTCTGTTCCATGTCCACCTAAAGCAGAGCTCATTGAGAAATACACATCACGGTTTAAATTATTGTAATTTGATTGTCTGTTCTCTCGAGTCTCCTCATGTTGCAGGCCCATTGAATATGTGTAGCTATGTAATGTGTAAATAAAAGTGATTGCTCAGTGTACATGCAATGTGTCTCTCCACCGTTGCCCCTCCCTTCACCGTGCAGTTGTGCGAACCACCCGGGTGTCACCTGTGACTTTGCTCTGGAGTCCCCTCATGTCGCAGGCCCATTGAATATGTGTAGCTATGTATTGTGTAAATAAAAGTGATTGCTCAGTGTACATGCAATGTGTCTATCCAACCTTGTTCATTTGCGCATTAAATTAAACCAAACAGTAATATAAATCATTTTTCAAAAAATATAGAATGTCTCCGTATTTATGGTTCTCTGGGGCTGCAAATGCACGCAGACAAAATGCAAAGATGGAGTGTAAATTTCAAGTCCTGTGAGATGGCCTTACACTGAATGTAGCTAACTAGGAATGTGTGCTCGTTCAAAGTGAAGGTCAGCTGCTTTGATTTTTTGCTCGGGTGCCGGAATGGCCCACGACTCAGTATAAGGTTCTATTGTTATTTGACCTTGACAGGCCGGGACCATCCCGAAAGACTTCTTTTTGGGGGTGTGGGGCAATAACGTAAGAAACCATAATGAATATAATTTCAGAAACGAAAGCCATTTAATGTTCGTTCATTAGAAGAAATAACGTCGGCATAGAAGGAGTGGTATTTCGGGGCTGCCCTACGCACAGACACAATGGAAAATGCAAATATAATGTAAGTAACTCTTTAGATGAGTTTATACCGCAATTTAATTACTATACAGTAGCTTTAAATACGGGTTAAGTTGTACTTGTTCGTTCTATGTGGCATATTGTTTTGTACCGCGCACTATCTTGAGGAGAACCATCTCCTTTTACGGAAGCACCTCAAAACCTTCCTCTTTGCTTCTGCTTTCTCTCTCCCTCTCCCCTGCTACAACTGGTCCACTGTCTGCGACCTCGGTCCTGGGCCCTTCCACTCTCCACCTGCACTGCCTCCCTGTCAACCCCTGCACTGGGGGACTGTCTCAGTATCCTACAGCCCCCCCTTGACGTATAATACCCAGTTGCACTGTCCTAGCTATGAAATAATTTCCCGACCTAATATATAAAATGATTAATTTTAATAAAGATCTGATGGTTTTCATTTTTTATGTTTTTAAAACAGGTACATAATTCATTATTGTATGTGTCACGAGTACCAGACACCGGCGGATGGCTTTTATAACCGCCAGTTGCTTCTCCGTGTGAACAACGTTACCACCCTGACCATTTTATGGGACGATCGCCAAGTGCAAGTATGCCCTTACGCGGTACTAACGGCTAGATGCAACATACAGACCGTTGTGGTGGCCTAGTGCCTCGTTGTTGGAACAGCCATGCGATTATCAGTGCGACCGAAGAGCTTATTTTATCGTAAACCAACACCCTGTGTACTGCACACGAACATCGCTTGCCTCAAGACAAACTATTTTGGATCGAGAGCAAAGAAAAATGCAAATCGCTGAATATTCTCTAAACATTTGATGTCCAATAAATGTACTTTGCCAAATGTACAATCTTGCCGTTTGCTTTTAAACCACAGTTTCATATTCCGAATTGTGGCGCTGTATTGTGAGATGATCTAAGACCCTGTGTACAGCAAAGGAACATCGCGTGCCTCAAAACGAACTTTTTGGAACGTGAGCAAATAAAAATGAAAATCGCTGACTATTCTCTAAACATTTGATGTCAAATAAATGTACTTTACCAAATTTACAATCTTGCGGTTTGATTTAAAAGTACAGTTTCATATTCCCAATTGTGGCGCGCTGTGTTGTGAGTTGATCTGTGTTGATTTCCGGGTTCTGTGTGGAGTCGCGTAGAAGACGCCTGGGCGCGTTTGTCTACGCAGCACAGTCACGTCACGGATAGAGGCGGGGAATATGAATGTTTTGATAAAGTCTGTTTCAGGGGCGGGGGATTTGATTTAGTGCCGCAAACGCAGGTGAGCCAGGTCGATGGGGGGAAATGATAGGATATCACAAAATGGCGGCTGATTTCGAGTGCGTTAATGGACGAAAAGTCGGGTAAGGTCCATAGGAAAGTTTTCTACGATCTACCGATTTATGCTTAAAAACACATGGCCGAACCGTAGGGACAATAAAAAAAAAGTCCCGGAACTATCCTTTAACAGTTGCATACTGACCCCTAATATCAGGTCATGTTTGGGGACGCAACCATAGCAGGTTGCTTTACGGCCTGGGGGTTTTGCAGGTAGTACCGACCTATTGTTATTGCGTATATGAATGGTTTATGTTTATGATGTAATTGTTAACTTTGATGGTCTCAAGGCCGAATAAAGTTATGTTGGTTATTAGAATATGGCTTTTGGTTCAGAGCACTGTGAAAGCCGTCACATGATCAATTAAGCAAAGAATTACAATGATGCACATATTAATTTGAGCCAAGTCACATATGCCACAAGTAGTACTGCCCTGTAGGACAAAGACATTTTTTGGGAGCAAAGGGCATGCATTTGGGTTAATTTGCATACCCACAATGCCTTGCTGATGTGGCTCTGAACTGGAGGTGAACTTCTAGCAAAGGTTACTAGGTGGTGTGGCATTTGTGATTTGGCCCAAATGAGTTATTCTATTTTTACATTTCGGGTGAAAGGTTCTTTGTTGGTGTTTGATATATATATATATATATATATATATCCATTGGCTAACACGTTACACTATCGTTGAGTATCAAGTTCCAAAGCAAACCCGAAAATTGAATTGCGAATAACTTTTGACTAGCATGAGGGATTTGGCTGATATTTTGCAAACAGAATGTTTGTCACACAGCCGCCCACCACCTCATTTGGTACTTAAAGCGTACTCCATCTCCCTACAAAGGTTAATCCCGCAGGGAATAGGGCGCGGGGTGTTTGCAGCCAGCGGGAGCCGCTGCGAGCCGTTACAGCGTTGACCAACCAAACCACCTCTTTTGCTGATTAAAGCCTTCTCCATCTCCCCACGAGGGTGAATCCTGCAGAGAAAAGGGCGCGGTATGTTTACAGCCCGCTGGAGACTCTGCGAGCCGTCAGGCGTTGACCCGCCCACCACCTTTTTTGCTGCTTAAAGCCTTCTCCATCTCCCCACAATGGTAAAGCTGACTGGGAAAATGGCACGAGCTGTTTGCAGCCCGCTGGGTGGCAGTGAGTCGCCGGGTGCCTTAAAAAAATACACGCCTGTAATCTGGAAAACAATACCAGATTTAAAGATGCAGGAAGCGAGCCCGTGATACCGCCATGTTTCCTTTCGAAGGCGGTGTACTTTTGCTCTCTAACAGAGCCATGGAAGCCATAATGAACTACAGGACAATCATCAAGAGCGGCACCGAGGGTGAGCATGCACATATTCCCTTTTGACTCTTTGACTTTTCTTTTTTGTACTGTCTGGTGTTGGATTACCCCATACACCTGTAGAGTGACCTGGGAACCCTCATGTTGTGATATTTGCTGGCCATACGTGAGGCTAACAAATGACTGTTAAAGTCTATAATTTGTTAAGATTTGTGGACATTTGTTAAAATGTGTAGACATTCTGACATCCAGAAATGTTGACATCTTGAAGGCTTCCCTATCACGGGGAACAGGGGGGTGGTGTGATGCTGGAAATGCATTGGAGGGATAGGGCCTCCGGATCCTTGTCCTTTACTGCATTTTATTGTGTGTTCTGATGTGCGGGACTCCCGGCGGTGCAGCTCTCTCCTTTGGTTTTGGTGAACGGACCCATGGGATACCCTTCTGGCACCCCTGGGTGGGGGTACAACCCTGTGCCCCTACTGTATGTTTTTGGGCACCTGTGGGTGGCCCACAGAGCAGGGTACGGGCTGGTGGCAGCTCCGTGCTGAATTGACTGGTGCCCAGAGCGTCCTCCATTTTGGGATGCCCAGGCCCTGTCATTGGAATCGGTAGATTCCTGATGGAGGAAAAATGGACCCCATGGCCTCTTGACTTCCCTCGCCTGTTACCTTGATCTTCCCGAAGTCCCGCGAAGCCCTGACTCTGTCCCTTCCCCCTGACTGGCTGT
Source organism: Ambystoma mexicanum (assembly GCF_040938575.1). Classification (NCBI taxonomy): domain Eukaryota; kingdom Metazoa; phylum Chordata; class Amphibia; order Caudata; family Ambystomatidae; genus Ambystoma; species Ambystoma mexicanum. The sequence continues at coordinate 729,620,929 of NC_090925.1, forward strand.
TGGGTGGAAGTTCCATATATGGTAGTGTGAGGAAGTGCTGACCAGACTGGCTGGAGCCTTCCCAACGACCGTATGTTGTGGGTACGCCTGTGGTTGGGACCGGGGTGAATGAAGTGTATGACGAATACGCATTCTGTGTTGTGGGTGTCTAGTATCTGGTGTTCGACACAATAACTGAGACAGCCCTGCCCGAACTGGTATGAATGCAGTGTGGAGTGTTGAATGGCTGGGTACTTGTCCCAATACACATAACTTGTTGTGAGTGTCTGGAGAGAAGTGAATGGCCTGAATGCACCGTGTACCTGATTGGCTGCCGGCAGCATGAATGCCCTTCGCCATGATTGAATGTTTGAGTATGACCCAGCGGAATGAATGGGAGATCAACAGTATATCTGGGGACCTCTCACTGCTAGGAATCGTGTTCAGAAGCTGAAGAGTAACTGGAGTGAAACTGAAGCTTGACCTTGAAGCCCTGCTAGAAGAGAAGAATTGCTGTTGCTCTCCTTCACAATCTGAAAGCTGCTGTGACTCCAAGGACTGACCCAGAGAGGACCTGGTAAGGCGCCCTCTTCCCGAGCTACGAGGGACCATCGTGCACCAGCTGATCTTTGCCAAAGCTCCCTGGTAGACAGACCTTCGACAGGCTGCCGACCCGAGACAGGGACTGCCGTGGAACCCAATGGAGAAGCGCCCGGACTGTTGTCCACCACTGTCGATGACCGCCGTCGCCGACTGGAGCCGCCGTGCTCCCGTTTGCCTAAGAACTTTAGAATCCAAGAACGCTCTCGTCCGCATTGCCGCCGTCTTATCCCGCTGGAGAAGGCCTGACTGTCGACGCGCCGAGGAGCATCCACCAGTGGGTTTCCCGCAACCCGAGGACCACAGAGATGCTGACGACTCGACGCCCTTGCTGGGCCACAGTTCTTCAAACTCTTTGCAGTCCAGAACTATCAACATCGAGATGCCCCGCATGCCTCTTCCTCGCAGGATGTTTACGCTTCCCCGTCAACGAGCACCGCTAGGAACAAAGCTGCCACTTCACCGTCGTAGCTCACCCTGTTCTCCGTCGGACGTTCGATGACCCGTGACTCCTGCCTTAAACGGAGGACACTCAAGAAGGGCCGTCGATTCCCCGACGAGGAACGCTACAACACCAGGTACTTTGGGGTTGCAGAACTATTGGGAAGTCTCTTGTGAACAATATATGGACGGGGCTTGTATCTTTATTCTACAGGTTGCCCAGGTGGGGGGATCTCCACACAGAGCTCTGTTTAATGGTAGTGACCAGTATTTCTGCCAATTGTTCTTATCAACTGCTTTCCTCTTACCTCTATTGTTGGTTTCTGTTACGAACTGATTTGTGTGCCATTTAACCGTACAGTTGAAGCACTTTAAAGAGATATAATAGTAATTGTGGTACCACGTAGAACAGTATATTTGCCATTATAGATAACCGAGTACAAAATGAGTTATCGTGATATTGTACATGACCTTGAATATTAATTATATAAAGACTGTGTTATGACTAATACGGTTTGTGGACATTCCTTTGTGGGAACTTGGAGACTACACTGTACTTAAGAACCAGCCTGCATCACCTTCTGAGAAGCTAGGCCTTGATTGTTCGACCATATACCAATAATAGAGAATCTTGGCTGGGGTCCTCTGTGCCTCTCCTCTACCATATAGAGAGCAGAAGTACAGACACCCCCCTCTGGTCCTTTACAGGGGGGAGTCGGACTCTGGGTGACCCCCAAATCAGTCAGATGTTCCCTGTCTCTGTGCTTTGTGTTGAACCACTTGAGTGTTTGGAATATCCGGTGAAAGATCTGTAACCCGGTTCTTTGGCTCTAGAATTTGGTGTTAACCCAGTCATGTCAAAAATGAAGGCTGAACTCTCAGCATCCACTGGGGACAGGCAAAATACATATTTCAGTATGTTTCACCCAAATAGCGATGTCAATAACTTGATTACAGAAATAAGATGATTATTTGAAGATATGGACTGCCGAACCAGCAGTACAACCCATGTGGTTGCCCCTATTGTTACAGCTAAGGGTGCAGCAGGAAGCTAGCAGAAACAGAATTTATTTGTGAACTTGTTACGATCCAACCTGGGTCTGCCCCCTCCACGGGTTGTAACAATGTTTTTTTGAAGTGGGATCAAGGCTTATGCAAGAACTCTTGCAAGGACCCTCTTATCCCGTTTGGAACAGTGAAAAGCCCAGGGCAAGAGGGAGGGAGGAAGCTTGAGCTGCCAATAAGTAGTGATGGTTTGTCAATTTTGTTGCACTTTATAGCTTTGTGCGACCAGTGGAGTTGGTGGGCGATCATGTGTCTGAAGCTTCACTGGTCGCTGTCCCAACTGATCCCACCCCTGCTGTGAGGGAGGCAGGAAATGAGAGCGGGGGGAGACTTGAGAGTGTGTTCGGGGGAGGTGGTCGAAATTACCCATTTGCGATACCTCTTTCTAACAGATTCTCCACCCTTTCTAGTGGGAAACCGCTGATGTCTGGGGCACCCATTACAGCTACAAAAGTGTTGGCTAAGGGGAAGCGTAGGAAGATAACTCAACCCAAAACAGGAGTGTTAAATCTAGGTATCCAAAGGGAATGGGTCTGCTCGGGCAGGCCACTGACTTTGCCACTACTGGCAATGCTGTTATTGATATTGCTATTTATGAACCGTCTGCCACCTTGGGGCTAAATGAGCATGATGGGCATTGGGCATGCAGATGTTTGTTGATGAAGAAGAAGACATTACTGACTCCTTTAAGAAGGGGGTCACGTGACAAAGGGAGGGCACGCAAGCAGGGAGGAAGCGGAGGGCCAGGGGACAGGAAGTGGCAGTTTGTAGAGTAAGAATAAAGATAAAGTTGAGTATACTAGAGGCTCTGTGTCATCTTGATCACTTTACACTAACCCATAACAACTGGCGATGTGGTTGAGCACGCGGGGAGGGAGACAACTGCAAACACTCGCACCACAGCACACGGACGAACGGTGCACGGCCCGTGGAGTGGGCAAGAGGGTGCTGCAGCACAGGGCCTGCCTCATGCCAGAGAGGACAGCGTTGGCACAGAGAGGCCTAGAGACCAGCCGCTTGCATACGCGGCATGAGTGCAGCCAGCCGGGGGAGCGGCCACGTGTGAACACCACTGCGTGGAGGACAGTGGATGGCAAAAGGTGAGAAAGCCCTGACAATGGGTACATTCCATCGCAGTAAGGAGGGAAAGGGGGAGGAGGACCCTGGTAAAGGCCAGCAACAGCGAGGAAGGCAGCACTATGCAGAAGGCAGGAAGGGAGCCAGTGGCCACCACGTTAATAAGTGGAATTAAAGACAGTGCACATTACGGTAAGGAGGGCAAAGGGAGGAAAGGCTCTGGGATACACCAGCAACAGCAAGGAGGGCAGCACCAAGCAGGAGGTGGAGAGGGAGCCGTGGCCACCGCAGCAATAAGCAGAATAAACTAGTCACCAGGTGGAAGGTGATACCTCAACGTACACCCATCCAGTGCAAAGATACTACATAGCAGCAAGATAATACCGAAAATACCATGGAAAACGATGCCCCACAGGGTTAGGGAGGACTGGTACACCTCGCAATAGAGCATCTTCCAGAGCACCATTCCCGAGACGGGCCAGCCTTTTCCCTCTACAACCACACCACGATCCGGGGCAAAGATGGGAAGAATGGATGGAGAAGTTTGAGGATTTCATTAGGGCAGACATACTCATAAACCTTGCAGGGAAAGAAATAAAAAGCATCCTAAAACAATCCTGCCTCAAGAGAAGTCCACATACACACTGCTGATCACAACAATTAACCAGAAGCTAGTCATACTACCGAACAGAGATTACAAAAGGTATGCATTCAACCAATGCGCACAACTGCCACACAAGACCATAGGAGAATTTGTTATTACACTAAAATGGAAGATAAGCCACTGTGACTTCGCAAATTTCTCCTACGAGGAAGCAATTCGACTGAGAATAATTTAGGGATGCAAATCCTCAGTATTTAGGAAACTCCTCCTGAAGAAACCACTCTCACTACAAGAAATAATAGACATAGCCAGAGTCTATGAAAGAGTAGATGTACAAGCTGCAGCCATGGAAAATCTGAAGAGAAGTGAGAGTGTTGCAGCCATACATCAGAGACTATGGGCCTCATTACAACGAGTGCGGTAGAGTGTTAACGGCGCCGGTAGAGCTGCCGGTGCCGTTATCACTCTACCGCCTCATTGCGAGGTCTGCTCGCGGGTCCAACTAAGGACGTCTGGTCAGACCAGACGTCCTTAGCGGGACCCGCTAGCAGAACAGGATGCTAACAATGGGCCCGTCATTAATGGGCCCGTTGTTAGCATCCTCCCCATTCCCATTGAGCCCTATCAGGGCTCAAATGGGAAGGGGGATGTACCGGGTCCTGAGAATGGGAATTACTGGGCCCCCAAAGTCGGCATGGCCCGGTAATTCCCTATTTCGGGAACCCGGACCAGGTACCCGGTTTGGGGGTAGCCATGCCACTAAAAACAGCATGGCTACCTCCAAACTCGTAATGATGTCCTATGTTATGTTATGTTATTTGGCATTTATATAGCGCTCTATATATCATTGGTATGACCTCAAAGCGCTGGTAGGTTAAACGCCCTCGGGGACCGTAGTCCGGGTTAGTTGAGAGAGTAGGGTGTCAAATCGGTGCTTGAGTGCACCAGTTAAGTGTGCAGCTGTTGTAATTGCATGATGGTAGCTGCATCCTAGCATTAGGTGTGGTGGTGTTGATATTGGTTCAATGTGTGCAGTCTGGCGGGTGGACACCAAGATTAGGTTCTGGCTGCGTTAGGCCTGTGGGACGCTTATGTGTGCAGCTAGGCCGGTTTATTGTGGGATATAGCTGCATATTATTAGAATGATGAGGTGTTGATGGGATAGTGTTTGAATGTGAGCAGCTAGGCCGAATTGATCGAGGGGTGTAGTTGCACTCAAATTGTGTGATGGTGTAGAGTAGAGTGTAAGCATAGTGATATGATATAGTTTATTTATGCAGCGCCCACGCACAATGCGTTACAAAGCACCCCACGACAGGGGAGGGAACAAGGGACACACAAAACATGCCTACAGGCCATGAACAACAAGAATGCAAAATTAACCATCGCACTCGGCCTCTGGAGAATAACACGAGGTGAGGGAGAGGGGAGGAGAGAGGGAGAGGAACAAAACAAGCGACCATCGCACTAGGCCCTACGACACCTCGTGCAGTGCCAGGGGGAATAACAAGTAAGGGGAGGGGGAGGAGACAAAACATTTTAACCATCATACTAGGTCCAGGGACAATTCCGATAGAGCAAGTGCAGAGAAAAAGTAAGGGAGGGGGGTGGAGAGAGGGAGAAGGGGGAGGAGATGAGAACAGAGAATAAAACAGTGGAAAGAGTAGAGAAGCAGAGGGGAGAGCTACTACAGTTACAGAGGTCAGTAAAACACATAGGGCCTCATTACGACCCTTGCGGAAATGGAAAAATGATGGCGGAAATGCAATACCGCCATCGAACACCGCTCGTTGCGATCATGACCCGTCACCGTAAAGTACGATGCCATTAGCGACACCGCAGTGAACGGCAACGCTAACTGCACCAAGTACGCGCACGCGCGCCTTGCAAAACCGGAATCACCGCCATGGCGCAACGGTACGCGAATTCTGACCCTAGCGGACATGTACTGAACGCCATCAAGCACGTCGTAAAGTACCATTCCGCCATGGCGAGAAATACGGCATCGTGAACCAACCGTAAATGGCCCACTGAGTGCCTGTACTCCACTCCCTGGCCACATTGCACAACTCCTGGCAGGCGCAATGTACTCACACTATGCAACCAGTGAAATCTACAATTCACCCATGCATGCCAACGTAGAAAAGCATGCAGGGGCTCAAAGCGCCCCGTGAGTGGGCATCCATGTACGGCATGTCACCATAGCCGTACTGACGCAGCACAGGCATGTGAAGGTACAATACATCAAAATGAAAATCAAGAACACATGACACAAAACAACAGTAGTCCCCCATCGCTTGCCACCAGCGCAAGGCAACATCCAAAACAGCATCCTGAGGGGGATTGCACCAGCCCTGTACTCTTGCCAGTAAACAAACCAACCATCAGCAGAAGCATGTACCACACAAGTTGGCAGAGTGACTGAGCAGCCAGGCTCATCCCAAGAGGGGCCGATGGGAGCTGCAGGGCACAGATGGCATCAATACAGAAGCTATTCCAATGGACATGACCCCAGTCCCCCTCCAACAAACGCACGCAAACACAGTCACCTGTGACCAGCCACATTCTGAACATCCCATCATTCCACCAATCGACCTGGCTGACAGGCACCAGTCGGCCAAAAGCCAATCCCCCGCCCCTGAACAGCACATCATGTAAACAGTCACAATGGCAGCCCCTATCCGTGACCATACTGTGCTACGTAGGCAAACGCGGCCAGTACTGTACCACACAACTCAACTCAGAAGGCGGAACACAATGCAGATCATCTCGCAATACATACCGCCACAAAGCGAAAATCGCCACATCACCTGCAAAGAACAACGCAACACGACAAATATCGGAATACAATTTAAATGCACATCCAAATGACAAAGGCCCCACAGCAATTTGCAAAATAACACCAAAACAACCATCATCACCGAGGGCTGCATCTGCAATAATTGACCAGCTTCCACTTGTGTGACGCCCTGTACCATCATGGCACACAGGGCCTACATCAACGTTCCAAAAGGCAACATGGAAGCGGCAAGAACCGCAGGTCCGTCCCATGAGGCAGGCACTAGTCGAGCTGAAAGGCCGAAATGTTGCACCTAGCCACCAGTACAGCGTAAGGGCATGTGGCCCATTGGCGATCGTCCCATAAGATCGAAATGGTGCTCCACTGATTCACCCGAAGCTGCAGGAGTCGAGAGTAAAAACCATCTGGAGGAGTGGCGTAGAGATGGCATCTGCAATAGGGCAGGAGATACCTGTCACCCAAAAGAAACACAAATTAACCGATTGCATTACGGGACTCATGATGCATTACAATCTTCATTCAACACACCAAATCCACACCCATATGCATGCTAGCCCACTCCAAAGGAATATACACACCCCTAAATCAGTATCGAATCATAACGAAATCAATCGAGCTAAATACACCATTGGCAACGTCGGTTACTGTGAATGCGTCCGTCAAGATAGAACCCATGACATGGGATTAGTAACGTGCCTAGACACAAGTGTATGAAGGCGCGTCGAGACAGGGAGGATCCGACAAGGGCAGATAGACGTATGTCCCACTATGGCAGCCTTGCATCACATAGCGCAGGGGAAGGGGAGTGATTCAAAAAACCCATGTACATGGCAGACCCTAAACGGAATCATCAGTCCATGCATCCATTCATCATTCCCTCATACCGCAATGAAAACGCATGAATATTCACTCACATTATATGTGAAACTTCCATCGCGTCTGTGCGTAATGCAGTCCGCAAAAACCACTGTGCCCCTGGCCGGATCTGTAGTGTTGTGAAGCAAGATGGATTTGGGAACGTCCTGCCTTATCGTCCACTACGCTATTGCGCATCCCATTCAATTCATATCATTCATTGCCTGCTCGTTATGGGCCATGTCCCAAGGACATTCTACAATAGAACGTTACATTTCCAGCCAGACCTGTGGGCGTATCCTCGCCGCTACTTCAAAACCAAAAATGCTGGCCTTCGAATTCCTCACTTGCAACATTACGTCGAAAAGGCTTCTGTGAACGCTTGCATTCACAATTACATCAATGTAGTGCGGCTGTGTGTCATGATGCTAACTGGCTGCAATCACAAATGGGACGCCACGCCCGTCGGTGAAGTACGTTACTGTGCTGCATGAGGGTCGGCCATCGATCGAGCCCTACATACCACTGACTCTTCACAGGTATGTAAGCGGCTGCAATCATAGCATGTGTAACAATGGGAGCATACCATGAAAATCAGTCAAAGTACATCACACTGCCATCGGGATTTGATACATGATTCCAATCCCAAGATGCCATGCGGCCAAATGCAGCCTTACGTGCGGGACGTGCTCGGCCAGAAGGGATAGCATCTGCCACAGAATCATTCAATCAGCACAGGTGGAGGCCATACAGGCCGACAGCACATATATAGCAGACCCAAACCCCTCCCACAACCACTCCCACTCCAAAATGCTACCGGCAGGACTAGCGATGTTGGGCCTGGGGGACCAGATAGCACTGCAAGTGCTACAACTACAAGAAGACGACGAACAACAACAGGTACAACAACCGGGCGCACAGGGGAGACGGAGGAGAAGGAGGAGGAGGAGGGCAAGGCAGGGTCAGCAAGGCCCACAAGCACTGCCACTACCACCACGCAGGCGGCCCGCAATCCCACGCCTCCGAGCCGATCCGTTCAACCTCACTGCTGAGCAGATCCACACCCTCTACCGTTTGGACCGGGACACCATAATCGCCATTGTGGACATGACACATGCTGACCTCGTGAGCATGATAGATAGCCCAACCGCCATCCCACCCCTACTGAAGGTGGTGTCTGCACTCCACTTCCTGGCCACAGGCACCTACCAGCACACAGTGGGACAGTTGCATGGCATTTCACAGCCACTGTTCTCACGGACACTCTTCCAAGTGCACGATGCCCTCCTGAAGCACGCCGACGACCACATCACACTACCACGCACGTACCAGGAGATTACCAACGCAAAAGTGGGATTCCATGCACTTGGCGGCATCCCGGGTTGCATTGGTGCCATCGACTGCACCCATGTTGAATTGGTTGTCCCACATGCCATGGAGGTCCAGTACCGCAACCGGAAACAATTTCATTCAATCAATGTGCAAATGGTGTGTGACTCCAACAAGATCTTTACGCATTGTTGTGCCAGATTTCCAGGATCTACCCATGATTCTATGGTCCTGAGGAACACAAGAATACCACGCTACATGGAGCGACACGCAGGGCACAGATCCTGGCTACTCGGTGAGTCTCATTCCATGCATGACATCGTGGCCCATTTGATGCGTCAATGACCTTGCAGGAGGGGGGGGGGGGCTACTTAGCACTATCATTCCACTGACACCCTTTATTCGTCTCATACAGGTGATGCCGGGTATCCACTGAAGAGATGGCTCCTTACACCAATCCGGAACCCACAGAACGAGCATGAGGAGGACTACAACCATGCCCACTCACGTACCCGTGTGGTCATTGAACAGGCATTCGGCCTACTGAAGGCTCGTTTCCGCAGCCTCAGCAGGTCTGGCGGGGCACTCATGTACAGCCATGAGAAGGTTTCTAAGATGGTCATGGCATGTGTCATGCTGCACAACATGTGCATACGTAGGAATGTGCCCATGCCCCCTGACGCTGTACTGCATGCACCTGAAGATGATGATGATGATGAGGGTGGGGATGTGGAGGCACCTCAAGGAGTCCATGAGGCACAGGATGCACGTGCAATCCGACAGAGCATCATAGATGCATGCTTCTAGCAACCACGCATGGTGCCTATTACACGGAAAGGGGACCTGTGGCACTGTGTGTGTGTAGTACAGGCACATTGTGGACTGTACGCCTATGAAGGCCTCGTACGCAAATATCAATGTCCACACATGTCATTGGATGATTATGAGATGCTGTATTGTTAATGTGATTTGATTTATACACCCTATGGACCCGCCACCCAGTGAAGCCCAACACACCCCCTCCACCCTACTACCTCCCCCCCCAACACCAGTGTCCAAATATGCATGCTGTCCGTGGTTGGACGCTATTGCAAGCCCCCTCTACGGGTATCAGGGGCACCCCTGCCCGTGGAGCGCAGGTTCCTGCCAGATCTGCGTTGGGGGCTGCCCTGGACGGAACTTGCCACGGATGATGTCTCTGCCTGCTCGCGTCCATGCATGTCTCTGAGGGTTTGTGAGAGCTCCGAGAGCACACGGCGCACAGCAGCAAGTTCAGCACAAACGTCTTTGGACGTCGCATGCAGTTCCCCCCTCAGGCTCTCGGTGCTTTTCTCCATTTGTGCTCTCAGGCTCTCGGTGCTTCTCTCCATTTCTCCCCTGAGGCTCTCACTACTTTTCTCTATTTGTGCCCTGAGTGTCTCGGTGGATGTTTCCATGGCTGCCCTGGAACCCCCGCATTCATTTGCATGGTCCTTGAGTAGCGTGGACACTTCCTGCTGTTGCTCGATCAGCAGGTCGAGGGACTGTTGCCTCTGCTGGGCCATGGACATTTGCGGTGGTGTGACAGGGGGGCTGCTCAACACATGTTGCCTTGGCACAGGACTTGTGGGGGTTGGCCAGTCGTCGTCTTCAGGGTGCCCCTGCGTGGTTTCGTCATGGTGTAGGGGATGGGACATGCAGGGGGATTGGGAAAGGTCATGGATGGTACCTACGTCGCCAGCACTGTTTTCCGTGTCGGAGCATGCTGGCATGACAGCTGTGTCACCTATGGTGCTGCTACCACCAGAGGCAGTGCCATCAGATACGTTCTTTGGGGGGACCTGTGGTGCTGGGGTTGTGGACTTGCTGGCTGCTGGGGTGCCTGTTGCAGTCCCCTCCAGTGTGCTGCCACTTGATTCCTGCTGCTGCCGTGTCTTGATCCTTGCACCTGAGGTGGAGGCTCTTGGGACGTTGGTCCTGGCCCTCTTTGCAGGCGTGCTGGTAGGGGTGTCCTGCAGCTCGTCGTTGGTATCGGACCCTGTGGTGGAGTAAAGAGGGGCGAGCGTTAGTTATGGGTCTGTCGGATTTGGAATGGCAACGTATCAAATGCATTGGGGTGGTACATGAGGCTGATTTGGGACTGGGCCTTGGAGGTGGTCTCATTTTCGTGTGGATTGAGGATGCATTCATTTGGCTGCCTGCAGTTAGGGGGTGCATGCTGCACATGTAGGGGTTGTTTATGGCATCTTGATTGATTTGTTTATTCATTCTGACTTTTAGAGGGCGCTGTCAGGGCAAAGTATGTATTGCACTATGGGGTCACATGGTACTGCACATGTTCGTGGTTTGTGGATTTCGCATTGTTTCTCTTGGCCAACCTACCTGATTCTCCGGATGTCGGCACTCCTTTCTCCATCCCTCCGACTCCCTCTATGCTCTCCATTCCTATGGTGGAGGCGCAGATATCCTCCCAGGGGGTCAACTTGATGGGCGACTCTGAACCCCCCCCGGTAGCTGTGGCGATGTTCCTGTTCGCAGAAAGTATGCTGCGTACGCGGATCCGCAGGTCGTCCCACCGCTTGCGACATTGCTGTGGCGTGCGGGGTGTTGTCCCCACCGCACTTACGCGCTGTGCCACCAGGGCCCATATGGCCTTCTTGTTGGCAAGGGCCGTCCTGGTCATTTGACTGGAGAAGACGACGGCGGCATTTTCCTGGAGGGTCTCGGTGAGCACGGTCAGTTCCTCTCGGGAGAAGTGTACCTGCCGCTTGCGGTCACACGCTTTCTTGGCTACCTTTCCCATATTTATTTTTTTAACTGGGGTTGCTAACGGGTTGGGATGTGTGTCAGGGTCGGATTTTTAATGGTTGTGTTGGGATTCGGTTTTTATAGTTGTGCGGCGTGCTGTTTCCCGTTCCGGCCACATGCTTTTACTTCCGTTTCCGTATATTTACGGTGGCCGTAATTTGCGGTGCCCGCTCGTTACGGTGACCGCTCATTACGGTGACCGCTAAGATGGGTGGCGGTATTGCACCTGGTGCAGCGTACGGCGGCGGTAAGGGCCGTTTTGGGGTCATTTCCGCCATCGCAGCCTTTCGGATTCCGCCATGGCGTAATGCTCGTGCCCGATGGGTCGTGATTAGCCGCACTTTGCTCCTTCGTGCAATGGCGGAAACGCTATTTACGCTGTTGCGGTCCGGTCAGTCACTTTCCGCCAGGGTCGTAATGAGGCCCATAGGGCCTCATTACATGGTAGGCGGTAAGGGTTTACCGGTACCGGTAAGGGCACCGGTACCGCTAAACCCTTACCGCCTTACTTTAACGGCTGGTGTAGACCAGCCATTAAAGTTGGGACCCGCAAAGGGACCTTGGTGCTAATTACGGTACCGCAATTTGCGGTACCGTAATTAGCTCCTTCCCCATTCCCATTGAGCCCTATGGGGCAAAAATGGGAATGGGGAAGGGCCATGGAGAAAGGGCGAATTACCGCCCGCCAACCTTGGAATGCGGTGGTAATTCCCCTTTTCTCCATGGTGGTACCGGTATGGTACCAGCGGCAACCATGGTGCTAATAGCACCATGGTTTACCGCATAACGTGTAATGAGGCCCATAGTGTGGTACGGGAACAGAAAATGTAGGCTAGAATTCGTGGCGACGATGGGCACAGCATGATTCAGGGCCAACCTGAGTGCGGTAACCAGGGGAGGTCCAGCATGAGAGTGGAGGGAGTGAAGCACCATGAGACACTGGGCCTCATTACGGGTCGGGCTGTCCGGAAATAACAGTGGCAGTAAACCCGCCGCCACTGTTAATTCCGGACCGCCCGATCTCGAGTGCTGCAGGCGGGAGGTGGCGTTCCCGCCAGGTCTGACCTGGCGGGTTTAACACCGCCCGCCTGCAGGCGGACGTGGAAAGACCATCACGAGATGGTGCCGGTGTTTCCACTTCCCCATTCCCATTGAGTCCTATGGGACTCAATAGGAATGGGGATTTACCGAATTCCGACCCCGGAATTCCCGGGACTCCAGGGTCGTAATGCCCTGGTAATTCCGGGAGTCACAGAGGCGGAATGGTAATACGAGTCCGGCGGTAACCGAGCCGGAAAAACCGGCTAGTTGCCGCCGGACTCATAATGAGGTGTCCAAAGTTAAATCCAAGCGTTGGGAAAGGTTATTGATGATGAACCCTTTACGAATTAAGACAACTCCTGCAATGAATGGGACGGGGGATGGAAGAAAGGGATAAGGGGGGAGGAGGGAGAAGAGATCAGGGAAAACGGGGGATATAGAAGGGGCCAGGAGGGGAGGGTACACAGCAATATTACAGGGACTAGAGGGGGGCTGGGCACACATCAACATCACAGGGACCAGAGGGGGCTGGGTGGCACACAGCAATATCACAGGGAACCAGAGGGGGCTGGGGGCACACAGCAACATCATCGGGACCAGGGGGAACACAGCAACATCACAGGGAACCGGAGCAGTGGGGGTACATAGCGACATCACGGGCGACCAGGGGGGGCAGGGGGCACAGAGCAATATCATGGGGGATAGAAGGGGCTGGGGGCACACCGCAACATCACGGGGGACCCAAGGGGCGAGGGCACACAGCAATATCATGGGGGACCAGAAGGGGCACACAGCGATATCACAAGGGGGACCAGAGGGTGGGGGCACACAGCGACAACACGGGGGACCAGAGGAGCTGGGAGGCACACAGCGACATCACAGGCGATCAGAGGGGCTGGGCGGCACTCAGCGACATCACAGGGGACCGGAGGGGGCTGGGGAGCACACAGCAACATCACGGGGACAAGAGGGGGCTGGTGGCACACAGCGACCTCACGGGAGACCAGAGGGGCTGGGGCACACAGCGACATTACATGGAACCAGAGGGGGCTGGGGGCACACAGCAACAACATGGGGGCCCAGAGGGATGGGAGTTAATCAGTGACATCACAGGGAACCAGTGGGGTTTGGGGGGCACACTGCGACATCAAGGGGGGCCAGAAGGGGCTGGGGGGCACACAGTGACCTTACGGGGGACAAGAGGGGGCTGGGGCATAGAGCAACAGCACAGGGGACCAGAGGGGCTGGGGGGCACACAGTGACATCACGGGGAACCACAAAGGGATGGAGGACACACAGCGACATCACGGGGGACCAGAAGGGGCTGGGGGTACACAACGACAACACGGGGGACCAGAGGTGGCTGGGGGGTACACAGACATCACGGGGGACCAGAGGTGACTGGGGCACACAGCGACAACACAGGGGGACCAGAGTGGGCTTGTGGGGGACACAGACATCACGGGGAACCAGAGGTGGCTGCGGGCACACAACAAAATCATGGGGGATCAGAGGGGGCTGGGGCACACAGCGACAACAAGGGGGACCAGAGGGGCTGGGGGCATACAACGACACATCACGGGGGGACCAGAGGGGGTTGAGGGCACACAGTGACAACACGGATGCTCAGAGGGGCGGGGGTACACAGCGACATCACAGGGACCCAGAGGGGGTGGGGCACACAGCGACAACATGGGGGGACCAGAGGGGGCTGCGGGGCACACAGTGATATCATGGGAGACCAGGGGGGCTGGGTGCACACATCAACAGCACGGGGGACCAGAAGGTCTGGGGCACACAGCAACACCTCGGGGACCAGAAGGGGCAGGGGCTAGAGAGCGACAGCATGGGGGATCAGAGGGGCTGGGGGTACACAATGACATCACGGGGACCAGGGGGGCTGGGGGTGTACAGTGACTACACAGGGACCGGTGGGGCTGGGGGCACACAGTGACATCATGAGGGACCAGGTGGGAATGGGGGGACACAGCGCCATCATGGAGTACCAGGGGGGCTGGGCACACAGTAACAACACGGGGGTCCAGAGGGTATGGGGGCACACAGCGACATCACAGGGACCAGGGGGGAGCTGGGGGTACACAGTGACAGCACAGGGGATGAGAGGGGCATGGGGTGCACATCGACAACACAGTCAAGCAGGGGCATGGGGGGCATGCAGTGACATCACAGGCGGCCAGGGGGGGCTGGGGGCATACATCGACAACATGGTGGCCTAGAGGGGCTAGGGACACAGAAACATCACAGGGGTTCAGGGGGCTGGGGGCACACAGCGACAACACAGGGAACCAGAGGGTCTGGGGTCACATAGTGACATCACGAGGGACCAGAGGGGGCTGGGGTACACAGCAACCTCATGGGGGACCAGAGTGGGCAGGGGGCACACAGAGACATCACAGGGACCAGAGGGGCTGGGGGCACACAGTGACATCACAGGGAACCAGAGGGGGCTGGGGGCACACAGCGACAACACAGGGAATCGCAGGGGCTGGGGGCATACAGCGATATCACGGGAGACTATGGGGGACTGGGGGCACACAACGACAATACGGGGGACCAGAGGGGCTGGGTGTACATAGCGGCATCACGGGGAAGTTAACCGTGCCTGAAGTGGACTGGGAGCAGACAGAGGCCTTTCTTGTGGGCCTTGTTTGGTGAAAAGGCAGCAAGGATACTGACAAGGATATGTGAATACCAATAACGAGAGAGTTTGTGTGGAGTTATGGTCTAAAGAGATCAATATTCTGCATTTCAGGCATGCGGTTGCTTAATAGCAAATTAATGAGCGTATTCAGTGATGACATTGGTGGGGATCTCATTGAGCATTAGTTATCGGGTTGCTAGAGTTCACTCGCTTCAGAAGGTCGTGGTTGGTATTACGGAAAGAGCCACATTTTTAGAGCTTTGGGGAATGTCATATAGTCTTGGGTGTGTTGAATATGAGGGGGAAGCGAGTTCCACAGAGTTGGGGCCACGGTTGAGAAGGTGGATCCTCCGATCCTGACAGTGTTAGAGGTTGGAATCACTAGAGGGCAGTGCTTGATCTTAGTGTGCGGTGTGGTAGGTAAGGTTTTATCTTTTCTTGCAGGTATAGTGGGCTGGTCTTGTGCACTGCACAGTGAGTGATGCACAGGGTCTTAAAGGTGGCCTCTTCGTCCGACTGGGAGCCAGTGGAGGGTTTGAAGAGCTGGAGAGATGTGGTCTCTTTGACCCAAGGTGAGGAGCAGTTTTTTAGCAGCGTTTTGGGCTCTTTAGAGTTTGTTAAATTGGTATGATGGGGCTCCTAGGTATAGGGAGTTGGCATAGTCCAGTCTCCACATCACAATAGACATAACTGCGGCAAGTATGTTCGGGTAGGAGAGGTAGGGGAAAATGTGTCTGAGGAGTTTGAGGTGGTAGTGACAGCATTTTGACACGCTGTTGATCTGACGGGAGAGGGTCAGGCCTGAGTCCATAGTCCAGCCTAGGTTTTTTACTTTGTCGGGGGCGAGGGATGGGGTCATGGGAGTGGATGTGGTAGCAGGGCAGTGTTCCGGCACACCATGATTTCAGTTTTAGCTAGGTTCGAAAGGAGGTGGTATATTGTCATCCATCGATCAATATCACAGAGACATGCTTCAAGATCGGGAAGGGGGTTGATGCCTGCCTTGGGAATTTTTAGGATAATTTGGGTATCGTCAGCGTAGTTGTAACAGGAGATGTTGTGCATGCAGATGATTCCTGGTAGAGTGGTCATATAGAGGTTGAACAAGAGAGCAGACAGGCATACACCTTGGGGTACTCCTGTGTTCACAGAGTGAGCAGTTGAGACGTAAGGGGAGAGGAGGGTTATTTGTTTCCTCTTGCTGAGGAAGGAGGCTATCCATTTGAGAGCAGTGCCACAGATTCCTAGGGTCAAGGAGGATTGAGTGGTTAACAGTGTCAAGGGCTGCAGAGAGATCGAGGAGAATCATTGCTGCCCAGCCTTCAGAGTCTGCAGTGACCTTGAGTTCATCCCAGATCAATATCAGAGTGGTTTCAGTTCCATGTTGTGGTCTGAAGCCTGATTGTGCGGGGTCGAGGAGGCAGTTGGATTCTACAAAGGAGTTAAGCTTGGAGTATGCAGTCCGGTCATTGAGTTTCGCAAGAAATCTGGTGTTGGAGATCGGTCTGTAATTCTTGGGGTCAAGTGGGCTAAGGGATGCCTTTTTAGTAGAGGCTTGACATGCGCTACTTTGAAGGCATCAGGGAAGATGCCAGAGGTGAGGGATTCATTTAGAATGGCTCTTGCATGTTTTCCTGCGCAGGTAGACGAGAATATTTCTTTCAGGACAGAGGCTGGGCAGGGGTTGAGGGGTGACCCAGAGGGTTTGCTGGCTGATAGAAGGTCAAGGAACTCATCTCTGGAGATGGGTTTGAAGGAGTCGAAAGTGGGGAAATTGGGCATCAGGGCAATGGGATCATGAGGGGTTGATGATGGGGGGAGGAGGAAGGACAGTTTGGTGATAAGGGATGTCGTCCTGTCTAGAGCGGTGGTGTAGAAGTGTAGAGAGAGGGAGTCACAGAGTGATTGTGAGAGGGTGGATTTAGTAGAGGAGCAAGTGGGATTGACAAATTCTGATATGATAATGTGGAGTTCTTTGCTGCGGTTGCCACAGTTGAGAATTAGTTAGTTGTAATAGGCTTTTTTGGCCTTTCGGATTTCTGCTTTGTAGTTGCGGTGATGCAGGGCAAACATGGATCTGCTGAGATCGGTTTTTGATGCTCGCCATTTGCGTTCAAGAGAGTTATTATGTTTTTTCGTATTCCTCTGGAGGGGTGTAAACCATTTGGGTGACGGTCCATTGCGTGAGGAAGCAGGGCACAAGGGGGTGAGAGATGTTAGTGAGTCATTAAGCCAGGAGTCGAAGGAGTCGATGGTTAAGGCTCTATCCGGGACAGCGTTGCAGGGGGGCGAAGAAGCAGGGCTTCGGCTAGGTCAGAAATGTTCATGACTTTGTTCCAGCATTTGAGATCACAACGGCCAGGGGAGCTGTAGGGGGAGTGGCAGGGTTGTGGATAGAGAAAGGGATTGCAAAGTGGTCAGTCCAGATAATTGGTTTGGGAGGGGATAGGTAAACCAGGTCATGGGAGCTGAAAATTGCATCAAGGGTGTGCCCACCAGAGTGGTGAGTCGTGGGATTAGAGGGGATATCGAACTAGACATTAAAATCTCCTAGGAGTGTTAGAGATGGGTGATTTACTTGAATGGTAGCTATTGAGTCACAGAGGTTGTTGGCGAAATGTCTGTAGTATCCATGGGGTCTGTAGATGAGGAGGAAGCTGTGGGTGAAGGCTGGTGATAGAGATAGTTTTACTAGAAGGGATTCACAGGAGCACACTATCCACAAACAACCGAGGACAAGGAACACCACCGAGACCAATGCCCAGAAACCCATGCCCAAGACAACCAGGAGAAAAACAATGCTAGAGATGTGGTTTCGAATTCCCCCACAAGGGACAGTGTCTGGCGATAGGACAAATGTGTATGAGATGTGGCCAAGAAAACCATTTTCAGTCAGTGTTCAAAGAAAATGTCACGTTCCCCAATTACATGCCCACGTCACCATCAGGATTTCAGAGATGACAAGAACTGCCCTGAGGGCCCTACAACAGAACATACCCAGATCAGAATGCTCACAGGACATACCAAGGGAGACACACAACACTGAGCGGGACCCAAACGGATGTAATAAGAGCGATAGAAGAGCTAACTCTGCAACCACCATAACTCATACTGTAACTCAGTAATTTGCGCTATGGGCAGGACACTGAATGGGGCAGGTTGCTGGTCAGTAGCAGGGGTTGTGACAACATATACCGCCATAGTTGGCACTGGGAGATATGCTGCTATTTTTGCCGCTCTGTCTGCGGCAGCGTTTCCCAGTGACACTTTGGCAGTGTTGTTGGTATGGGGGGTGCATTTAACGACTGCCACTACAGAAGGCTGTAAAAGTGCAAACATGAGTTTGTCTAACAATGCTGCATGCTGTACTGGGGACCCATCCGCCCTCCTGATGTGACGTATGCTGAGTCTGAATAAATAGCCACGTGGCACCCCTGTGATGATTGCAGTGCTTCAATTAGTGTAATGAGTTCTGCTGCCTGCGCTGAATAATGCATTGGTAGTCTTTTTAAAATCAATAGGACCCCTCAGCCCCCTTGTGTGGCCTGTCCTGTGCTTTAGGGATGTCAAATGTCATCCCCCTCCCCCTAGTACATCACACAATCGTGTCTGGCCAAATCCTCATATGTGCACATTTCTGTTATAAATGTCGCGGGGTTCACTGTTTTACATCATACAATGTATATATTTGGGCTGGAGAGAATGATCTTGTATGCAGATGCTCTTTCATTGGTTAGCGTAGATTTTGACCTCTCTAGAATGGCAAAGACGGCATGTTCCACGTAGAGCGTAATTGAACAGGCCATTACAATTGTGGAACTTTTCTCAATAGCAAACACTGCAGCTGCAAGAGCCGGTTCACAAGCAAACTGCCCTTGTATTACTGGATCTAATGTGCACTGTATTAGGGCAATGGCTTGTGGCCCATCATGCTTTTCTGTATCAACAAGGCAGTCATGAGCTGGACATTAGAGTGTGAGAACAAGTAGAATTCCTGTGTATAATCAGGGGTCGCTAACACAGGGGCAGTTGAAATCACCTTTTTTGAGTTCCTCAAAATTCTGTAACACATCTTCAGTCCATGCTATTATGTTGTCAGTTTTTTGTGCTTCCTTGAGGCCCTGTAAGAGCGGTCTTGTGTATTCTGCGTAATCAAGTATCCAGGTCTTACAGTAATTGCACAACCCTAAGAACCTTTGCATTTCTTTCACTCTCGTGGGCTGGGGGTAGCACACACAGAGGCAGCGAGGTCAGGTATTATTCATTTGCCATGTGCTGAATCAACTGCCCTAGATATAAAACCTCTTGTAGACAGTATTGCAGTTTTGCCTTGTCAACCTTGCGAGCTAGAAGCTGTAAGAGTGCGATTGAGTCTTGTCTGCAGTGTTGTTCAGTGTCGCTGCACACCAGCAGGTCATCCACGTACTGGATGATCGTGCTGGACACTTGGATGTTCCCTAAATATACGTGGAGTGTTCTGTTAGAAATTCTGGGGCTCTCACAGTACCCCTGATGTAATCTTGTATGTTTGTACCTCATTCCCCATGTCTAAAGGCAGTGCGGTACTGTGGGTCTGGGTGCAATGGTATGGAGAAAAAAACGTCTTTGAGGTCGACCACCGGAAAATGTGTTTCCTCTTTGGGGATGCGACACAAAATCATGGTGGGGTTAGGAACCACTGGTAATTCTTGCTGCACAACACCATTTAGGGGGCACAGATCCTGGATCATTATCCAATTACCCCTGTTGCCTTTTTTTACAGGGCAAACAGCTGTGTTGCATGGGGAGGTAGATTGTACAATTATCCCTTGGTTGTGTAGGGCACTGACTGTGTCCTTAATTCCCTTCTGTGCCTCCCTGGAAAGTGGATTTTGTTTCACTCGGGGTAGTACTGCTCCTGGTTTCAGTGTTATGTTTACTGGGGTCACTCCCTGTAGGAGCCCCACGTCATGGGGATTGGTTGTCCAAAGTCTCTCGGGCACCTGCTCCAAATCTGATTTAATGAATTGGGGTGCGGCCACAAGGGCCATCATCGGACACTGAACTTTCCTGTACTGCACCATTATTTCACAGGGGATACATATTGCTAGCACAATTTCTCCATCATCTTGCCTGTCTTCAAAGAATTCTGTGTCGGACACCTCCTTTATAGGTATTGTGGGGTCAATGCAAAGTACTTTTTGCCACCCGCACCAGTCCTGGTCAGTTCCTATCACAACAACCCTTTTTGCTGAGACCACCAATCCTTGAAGTCTAGGGACAGTATTGTACCTGCTGCCAATTCAGGGGACACAACAGGGTGAAAAATGAAATCTGTGGGCACTCGCCAACACCCTTTGCCAATCTGAGGAACTGCCTCCACAAGCACTATAATTCCATACACAAACACGTCTGGATCTATGGGAATTCCACGAGCCACCACCTCTACTCCTATTGCATGAATTATCAACAGTGCTCTGATGGCTCACATCCCTGGCGTTGCACAAACTATGCCACTGTCTGTGTATGATATCGCCATGTTGAGCTTGCTCAGCACATCCCTGCCCACTGGCGAACTCTCAGAATACAGTAGGGGGGCCTGCACCACCCTCCCCCCTATTTTGATGTCAACCTTTTTAGTGTATGTAACTGTGGAGACTGCCCCAGAGAAGCCCTGTGTGTCAGATTCGATGGATTCAGATTCAGATTCAGGCCTCACCTGTTTTCTCTTCTTCTTCTTTGTGATGATGGGCTTCTCCTTTTTCTTGGTGGTTCTAGTTTTGTGAAGATATGGGCGAGTCTCCCCAGATGCCACCCTGCTGACTTTGAGACCCAGGTAGGTGAGCACCTGGGACGACTGCTCGGTACTGAGTAGTTTGCAGATGTTCGGTTAGCTGTGTTCGATGAGGTGGTATGATTCCAGGAAGGATTCTGGGGATGAGGGAACCAGGAAGGGTAAGCACACGGAGGACACCAAGGCAATAATCACTCGGCCAGGGGGGGTGGCGAGACAGGAATCCACTACCAGTACACGGTACTCTTCAGAGGGCACAGAGCAGCCAGGAAAGGTAGCAGTAGCAAGCAAGAAGGCAAGAGAAGTTCGAGGGCAACTACGCGGATCAGAAGCGAAGCCAGAAAGGAACAAGGAAACATGGTTGCGCAAAGGCGACATACCGGGAAGGAATTGGAAGGGAAAACACAAGGGTAGCGCTGAGCACGGACAAAAACAACCAAGCGTTGAGACGCACCAAAAGGTTTCAGTGTGGTGCTTATTACATGACGGGTAGTACACGATTCCTGAAGACTTGACCGCACTATGGTGTTTCCCAGAGGAGGCGGCCATGTTGGATGGAAAGATGGACGCCGCAATGCGTTGCCGGCGTAACCAGGCCGACCAGAAGGGGCGAAGTCAGTAATTCCTGACAACATGCCAACTTCGAAGTCCTGCTCCACCTGGCTTGCCTGGATGGATACGATGAAATTGGCAGATCAGGCGGGGGGCATGTATATGGTTTTCAGGTTCCCATGTTTGGTCGCTGGGAGGATAGCCCTTCTGTTCCACGAGATACTGCAATCGACCTCATCTCTACCGTGAGTCACATATCCTTGAGACCTCATACTCAATTGATAGTTGGTGAGAAGAGGAGGATGGCGAACCTCCGTCCTAGTGGATGGATGGTAGGGTTTTAGAAGCGAGCTGTGGAAGACAGTGGCCCTCATTACGACCCTTGCGGAAAGGGGTTTACGCCGGCGTAATGCATGGCGTACCTTTCCGCCTGACTACGAGTTCCCGTAGCGCCATGGTGATTTTTACGCCTGCTTTTTGCATGCGGAAAAATCCATGGCGCTACGGGACTTGTTGTTAATTACGCCACCGTAATTTACGGTGGCGTAATTAACGCCTTCCCCACTCCCATTATACCCTATGGGGCAAAAATGGGAATGGGGAAGGGTAAATGGGGATTGGGGATTTACCGCCCCGCCAAGGTCGGAATGGGGCGGTAAGTCCGCCAACCACCATGGCGGAGTTGGCAGCTTAGCGCCATGGACCATGGTGCAAATTGCACCATGGTTCTCCGCCAGGGTCGTAATGAGGGCCAGTATGTATCCTCCTCCATGATACAGGAAGATGTAGCCGAAAGGCCACTGGGTTGATGATTTTGGTAATAGTGAATGGTCCATAGAAGCGTGGTGCTAGCTTGTTAGGTCTTAAATGCTTGGGCAGGTATCGAGAGGACAACCACACCTTGTGTCCAACGGTGTATGTTGGGTTAGGTCGTCGTTTGGCATCCGCAAACATTTTGACAGCAGACCTGGCTTCCTGCAGATGTTCCTTAATGGCCTTGTGTATGGTCACCAGGTCGGTTATCCAGGCATCCACCGATGGGACCCGACTGGGATGAGGCAGAACTGTGGGAAGGATGGATGGGTGAAAACCATGAGTACAATAGAAGGGACTGGTTTTTGTGGCGGAATGTTCTGAGTTGTTGTATGCAAATTCTGGCACAGGAAGACAAGGCATGCTCAATACCTAACAGGTGACACAGGTGTTTTCAAAATCGTGATGTATATTGAGGTCCTCGGTCTGAGATAATCTTAGTAGGGAGCCCATGTAGTCTGAATATACCTGTCACAAAGATCCTCACCATTTCGTTGGCAGATCGTAACTTTGCCAAGAGGGTAAAATGTGCCATGTGCGAAAAGAGGTTGATAGTGACCATGATGGAAGTGTGTCTTCTGGATGGAGGGAGGTCCACAATAAAATCAGTGGCCATAAACTCCCAAGGACATGAAGGTAGCTCTGGTTGAAGTAAAAGGCCTGCTGGCCACCTATTGTCGTGTTTGTTTTGAGTGCAAACAGCACACCCCTGGATGTAAGCACGTACGTCTTGATGCATCCTCGGCCACCAGAATTGTCTCTTGAGGGTTTGAAGGGTGGCCCTTATTCCTCGGTGACCAGAGAAGAAGGTGTCATGACAGAGGTGTATTGCTCTTTCTCTCAGTTTCTGCGTGGGAATCACCAAAGCATCATCTTTGAAGAGGTATCCATTCTTGGAAGACAAGGCCCATGGATTGGTGCTGATGTAGTCCTTCCAAAGATCTGAAGTTTGAGTTTCCAGTCTAATCCTGTCCAGGAGCATGTCGGCCTGAGCAAGGACTACTTTATCTGAAAACATCTTGGGAAGGGGGGGAGGTCCCTCTGGAACATAGTCCTATCGCCTGGATAAAGCGTCGGCAATGACATTGGATGAACCAGGAATATGAGTGATGTTAAACTGAAATTGGGCACAAAAGAATGCCCAGCGTGCATTTCATGGACTGAAGCACCTGTAAATTCCTATGATCGGTTCGTACCTGTACCGGCTACCTGGCTCCCAGAAGAAGATGGCGCCACTCAGTAAAGGCTTGACCGATGGCTAGGAGCTCCTTCTCGAGGACGGAATAGTGTACTTTGCAGGGGTTCAATGTCTGGGAGAGGTATGCTACGGGGATTTCGAGCTCGTCTTCTTGTTTTTGTTTCAACACCACCCCAATAGCATACTCCGAGGCATCAGTCTCCACCAGGAAGGATTTGGACATGTCTGGTTGACTCAAGATGGGTTCTTGCGTAAACTTATCCTTCAGGATTTTAAAAGCCGACTCCTGAGCAGATGACCATTTGAAGGGTGTGTCTTTCTTCAACAGAGAAACAATCGGCTGTACAATGGATGAAAAGGCTGGGATAAATTTTCTTTAGAAATTCGTTAGGCCCAGGAATTACTGGATCTGTTTCACTGAGGAAGGAGCAGGCCAGGAGGTGATAGCGTGAACTTTGGAGGGGTCCATGGCTATTCCCTGAGGACTAATGGTGAATCCACGGTATCTCACCGTGGAAACGTGGAATGCATATTTCTCAGGCTTGGCAAACAAGTGATGTTCCCTCATGCGTTGCAGAGCCCTGGTGACGTGTTCTTGATGCAAGGCTGGATCTTTAAAGTATACCAGAATGTTGTCCAGATAGACGATAACAAACAAGGACAACATGTCTGAGAAAACTCGGTCCATGAAGCGAGCAGCAGTTCCGCCGTTTGTAGAGTGATGGGTGCAGAAGACAACAGCCGACCATCTATGCCTTCTACGGCCTTTACTATGTTCTTGGTTTCTCGGGGTATCTGGTGTTGCTGAGCCCACTCGTCATCCTGGAATATGCCCATCGCAGTCTACTAGAGCCAGCACCGGATGAGATTCTCCTGTACTGGGGGCCAGGGTCACTTGAAGGATTACCAATGTGGATTTTTGTGCCGGACCTAAGGAAAATGAATATGTGCAGCATGTATCTGTCTCCAGAGACTGGGCTCCATTCAGGATTGGGAGCTGGCGTTTCCCGAACGCCTTGGCAGGGCTATAGGGCAATTCCTGGCCAGGTGTTTGTCTGATGCACAGTATATACACAGACCGCTATTCATTCAACGGGTTCTCTCCTGTGGAGTCAAGGGGCCACATAGGGTACCTAATTGCATAGGTCTTGCTTCTGTTTGTGAGGGTTGAGGAGGCTCTCGAGAATTGGGGTACACAGGCAAGGGTTTCTGCTGGGGGCTACAAACCCTCCTTTTCTTGGCCTTTCTTTTCTGGAGGCTGAAGTCAATCTATAGTGATAGGTCCAGGAGGGCCTGGACGGAACCTGGGCGGGCCACCCCAGCCAATTCGTCCTTGATCTCCTCATTGAGGCCTTTGTGAAATAAGGTGAAGCATGCTTCAGGAGACCAGTCAGCTTCCTTGGCTAGTTGTTTGAACCATGTGACATATGTCAACATGTCTTGACTTCCTTGTTGGAACTCCAGTAGTTTCTCTTGGGCGGAATATACGAGATCAGGACGGTCAAACATGGTCTTGAATGCTATGAGAAACCCGTCGTAGTTATCCAACAGAGGATCTCCAGCGGCAACCAAGGGTGTAGCCCAGGCAAGGGCATTGCCAATGAGGTGTGAGACTATGAATCCAACCTAGGCCCTGTGGGTAGAGAAATAGTAGGGCTTGAAGGTGAAATGCACCATGCATGAATCCAAAAAGGAGCGCAAAGTCTTGGGAGCACCATCGTACTTCTCCACAATGCCTCCCATGGAGGCGCTCTCCTGGAACGCAGAGTCCCTGGATAAGACAAGCTGTCTCAGGGCTGTATTCTCTGCCTTGAGATTCTGAACTTCAGTGGATAACTCCTGCATACCATGCAGAAGGTCCTGGAGAGAGGGATCCATTTTATCTGTTGCAGTAGTCTTTTGGTGTCTCAAACTGTCAAATTCGATGGATTCAGATTCAGGGCTCACCTGTTTGCTCTTCTTCTTCTTTGTGACGATGGGCTTCTCCTTTTTCTTGGTGGTTCCAGTTTCGTGAAGATATGGGCGAGTCTCCGCAGACGCCACCCTGCTCACTATGAGACCCAGGTAGGTGAGCACCCGGGGCGACTGCCTGGAACCGAGTAGTTTGCAGATGTTTGGTTAGCTGTGTTCAATGAGGTGGTATGATTCCAGGAAGGATTCCGGGGATGAAGGAACCAGGAAGGGTAAGCACACGGAGGACACCAAGGCAGCAATCACGCGGCCAGGGGGGGCGGCAAGACAGGAATCCACTACCAGTACGCGGTACTCTTCAGAGGGCACAGAGCAGCCAGGAAAGGTAGCAGTAGCAAGCGAGAAGGCAAGAGAAGTTTGAGGGCGGCTACGCAAATCAGAAATGAAGCCGGAAAGGAACAAGGAAACACAGTTGCGCGAAGGTGACACAAACGGGAAGGAATCGGAAGGGAAAACACAAGGGTAGCTCTGAGCACGGCCGAAAACAACCAAGCGTTGAGACACGCCGAAAGGTTTGAATGCAGTGCTTATCACATGCCGGGTAGTACACGATTCATGAAGACTAGACCGCACTATGGTGTTTCCCAGAGGCAGCGGCCATGTTGGATGGAAAGATGGACGTCGCAATGCATCGCTGGCGTAAACAGGCCAACCAGAAGGGACGAAGTCGGTAATTCATGATACAGTGTGTCAAGAGTGTGGCTTGACAGTGGGAAATATCCCTCACTGATGCATGATGTATTGGCACCCTTGTCGACCATAAAAATGAAATGTTTGTTCCCTATCTCTGCGCCCACCAAGGGTTCCTCATCAGGGTGGACTTTCATAGACATGACTGGGCATGCAAGCGCTCTCTGTGGGCTGCCTAATCCGGGTATGTGTTTGACCCGGGGAATGTGAATGGGTTGTTTTCTATCATGCTCACCCCTATGTATGGCACTATGGTGCCATTTGGTACTTTGTTGCGTGTGTGCATGTTGCCTTTTCCGTTTTAGGGCATCGTTTGTTGTGCATATTGCTGTTGCAGGTGGTGCTGCTGCTGCTGTGGGTACAGCTGTTGAGGGTGTTGCTGTTGTGTGTTCTCTTGTTGCGGGTGCTGCTGCTGCGGATGAGCCTCCGGGGACTGAGGTGGGAGCAGTGTATATGCTTGGTGTATTTCATAGGGTATGGAGGTCATTCTTGGTGTCAGTATTTGTTGTGTATTCTGCAGTGGTGGGTGATAATTATTGTACGTGTTGTATCCGAGCCCTGCCCTGCTTCTACAGTCTCTTGAAAAATATCCCCACTTCCCACAGTTCAAACACTGTGAGGAACCCATACCGCTCCTCTCAGTCCCATACATCAGGAGCCCACTCTTCCCCCTAAACCGGCCCCTACTGCGCTGCTGACCTCCTTGCTGCCACTCCTTGGTGGGGTACTGCTTTCCGCCTCGCCTCGCCACTGCCCTTGTCCTCCTTCTGGCCAAAATGCAGCTATTCGGACATCCGCAGTCGCCAGCGCACTCCCTGTCGCCTCCGTCTGTACGGGTGTTGACACCGCCCCTTCTACAGCTATTTTAGCCAGCTTCCTCTGTACCAATTTTCCCTCATTTGTCTGCAACTGCTGTGCCATATCTCTCTTGCGTTCTGTTATTTGTTTGCAATCGTGAATTATTACACTCTGTATTTCCGCCCACCCTTTCGCTTCAATGCCCACAATTTTCTCTAGTGCCTTCTGCCCCTCTTTTGGTAAGACCCTTTTGATAACGAAATAGAAAAGAGGAACTGATCTGTCCCACTGGTCCCTTGTCTCCGTTCTCCACATCTCCCGAACCTTAATAATGTACTGCACAGGGTCTTTATCTTTTCCCATAGTGCTTTGCATAATCAACTGTAAGTCTGGGGTGTCTGGGTATGTGCGCCGAGGCGTGCCCCACACCTGTGCCCTTATGTTATTGAACGGAGCACTGTCATGCGCATCGTCGTCCAACCTTACTCGGGGTATCCTGCTTTAATGCACATGTCCCCAGCCTGCTCTCCCACTATCGCCACTAATAAACTTTTCATGTCAACCACGGCAAGGGGTACACGGCAAATGCGTACACCCATTTCCCCGCCCCCAATGTTAACGGCGGGAGTGCTTTGATCAAATTGTTCTTGTCCATCTGCGCCCAGAGTACATACTGTGCTCTACACACACCCTTGTGTATCAAAGGCATCTGTAAGCCCACTTTCTTCACTTTCTTTTTTCCGGCACTTCCCTTTTTCCTCGCTACTGCCATTCGGCCAAACCTCTTTACCCACTCATCCCACAAACTTTCCACTCAAGTTGTTATTTCTAGTGCCTGTTGCGTCTCCTCCTCACCATTATCGTCAAACTCATCCACTGTTCTCCACCTAGGCCTCAGTCGGACCATATGGTTCCGTACCCTGTGCTACGTGCTTGTTCGTCTTCTTTCTTCTCTATATGCACATCCTTTATTGCTGTGCTGCCTAATCTGAACAAAAGGTCCCCGCTCTCCACTCGTCTAGGCTACTCCCTTTTGCCTCGTTCTGTGCTATTCACAGCCGCTCTAGCTGTGGTCACACTGACTCTAGCGCCCCTTCCAATTCCCTCTGTCCTGCACACTCTTGTGGTGGAGCGGTTACTGCAGTAGGTATATATGGGGGTGGCGTGACCGTTGCCCGGGTGGACACATAGGTCGGGTTACTGTACCCCGCAGCAAGGACTGCTGCCAATGGATATACCCCTTTGTATTCTGTCCGTGTCCCACCCACTTCTGCTTGCTTGCCCCCTTTGTGGGTGTTCTGTGCCCCTCCCTCATTAGAGTCGTCCACGTCCACAATCATCTTACATAAGCTTAGAATTTCCTTTCTGTTCTGTAACTGTTTACCCTTCTATGTCGCTGCTAGAAAAGTAGTCATGTGTTCCAGGATTCCATTATTATGGGTGCCTTGCTCTGGCCAGGAGCATGGCACCCCCCCTCGTGGTTCTGTCACCCACTGTTTGTGATACTTCTCGATCTTCTACGGGTACAAGGGCAAGGCCTTGTACATGTACTCTAAAGGCGTCTCCCCTCCCATTGCAGCAATATATGCGCTGTGAGGCGTTCCTATGGTTCTGATTGGGTGCTATGCACGCTACAAAAATTCACAATCAAATAATCAATTTGTCTTTCCCTTCTCCTCGTCAGCCCACATTGGTTTCCCTCCCCTCCCCTTCACACGTACCCACTCTCACAATCCAAACACTACAAACACACTACTATTTACACAACGCCCCTCCTCGGTCCTCCACTCTACACAATAAAAAAACAAAAACAATGAGTTAACAAGCTAAAATAACAACGATTTCTGTTCCTGAGCCCACTAATAATGTGGAGCTCCTATTTATCTCCTTTGTTCTCTTTTACACAATAAAGGTGGAACCATCATCTCCCGTCACTCAAGAAGGTTCCCAACATATCCATTTTCCTTTCTGTAATATACTCCTTAATGATTCAATAATTATAAAAAAAATACCCAAAAACACACCAACCTATACAAACAACCTTGTTCTTCACTTGCTCACAACCCACACTCTTTCCCATATACCCTTCCACTACTAGGTCATCCCTTGCATGGGTATATGCACATAAGCGTGTTCACCTGAACTACGCCATCACAGGGTTCCAACCACGACCTGCACTCTCTCCGGAACCGCGCCCCACTCCAAAGAGCAGACAGGAATTCTACAGAGACGGCTCCCGCAAACCTCTGGGATTGATGCATCTGGCACAGGTCGCTGCATGTGGGCACGGCCCTTTGGGAGAAGCGGCCTGGATTCCTCCGTCAGTGCGGGGGTCGCTGGGAACACGTGGGGGTCACCAAATGAAGGCACGCTCCTGCACGCTAACACCAGAAAACATACAGCCCGCTAGGGAAAAAGGCCCAAGACACACTTGCAAGGATAACAAGTATCTATTTCTACAAACATAGGAATGCATCAGCAAAGAACTCTGCTGCCACCGAACGTTCTGAGGTCTGTTGGCATATGAGGTACATTATAAGCACAAACAGCACCATTAATGACGCAATCACATATAGTACAATTCTACAACATGGATTGGAGGAGGCCTATTGATGTAGAGCCTGCTCCATATTGGATGCCAGGTCATTGGTCCGTCTTCATCTGTCCATCTTTGTTCATGTGGGTGCTGACCTAACAATGAATCAGCTACTCTGACACACAATGTTATTCTTATGATTGTAACAATGCACCTGGCAGATACAGGGATGGGCTCGGGGGAGGGTCGAAGTCACACTAGCTCACACACACTTCACTCTCTCCCAGACAGATCAGCAGCTTGCAAGGTCCTCCACCTTAGTTTTAGGCTGTAATTCTGATGCCACCCTGCACCTCCCTGCACAAATCATGTGACCCATTCATGAAGGTGCAATAGCCTTGCCTTCTGATCTTAGTGATCGCTCGAGCGGTGTAAATGTTTTATGGTCAGTGGTCTGGGTTTGGATGGTGCTGTGGCATATAAGGATCATGGGATGAAAGCATGTCAAAGCTGTATTTCTCATGTGGGAGTCGTTGGGGGTAGGGGGGCTTGCTATATGCTCCGTGGGATGGTACTGCCAAGAGGCGCTGTGCTTCCTTCTTATTACCTTGCAGGGCGCATTCATCCCAGGGTGCGAGGGCCTGTAACTTTCTGAACAATGGAGGAGGTTGAGGATCTCTGAGACCTGGCTAGGGTGGGGGTGGTGTCCCGGTTCTTTCCTAGTACACAAGGACCTTGCTTGCTTATCACTCTTGTCACTCTTTCCGGGACCATCCAGTTGACTTTCACTCCCACTACTTGAATTGGCCTGGGTTGATATTATGGTACAGGGCTCCCCAAATCCTCCCACGTCAACTGCCATATTGCTCCTTGGACAGGCGCGATATGTGGTCTCAGCCGGTACATTTGAGTAGCGATTGCAATTAGTCCAAAAGTCAAACCCCTTGAGTTTCAACTATAACTCCCTCATATCCTGTCCCTTAGCCTTACCGTTGATGGTTCTTTTACTTCCAGGTGTGTGTGTCGGTTTAAGACGTTTCAGTTAACGCTCGCTAGGCGCTGCTAGCCACGTGACCTTTCTTTTCTACATATTGAAAGCAGGGGTCACCTTTCCACCATATAATCAAAAGTCAGTTTGAACTACCAGACTTTTAGTGCAACAGCCCTGACACCTGTACATGCTGCATGCTGCATGCTACATGAAAGGCAACCGCTTAGGTATTGTACGGTATGTCCACATAGGTATTGTCCTCCCTTTGTTTCCCCTCCGTGTCTTGTCGCGCCTAGAAACACTTGTGTACAGGCATGTTATAAATGCCATACCATGTGTAGGCAAGTATGAATGTATATTTAGGTTGCACAAGGCTGAAAATCTGATGCAGGTGGGGGGTGATGGGCGCTAGATGGGGGCAAGGCCGCCTAATCGCAATAAGATTGATCGTGAATAGTGGCAATAATGAGGAGAGGGGAGTCCATGTTTTCCATTGTCCAGCACTGATTAGAAACACCCATATCTGATACTCAGCCCTGAGCTAAGCTTACCAGCGGTTTGGTTTTAGAGTGGATTGTCCCCTATAGCTGCTTATTTGCCTGTTTGTCTGGACTACCGGTAGGAATCTATCAACCCAAAGATACAAACATCAGCTTTGTGATAATTTCAAATAATCTTGTGAAACTCAAAAGACTCTGGGCCTCATTACACGTTGTGCGGTAAGGGATTAACGTTACCAGTAAGGGAATACCGGTATTGTTAAACACCCATGCCAATTACGACCCGGATTACCGCTATTAGCGGCACCGCTAAGTACGGTGCCACTAATAGGGGCTAGTTCGCGGGCGCGCGACCCTTCATCCCGTAAATAGCGGCATGGCGCTAATAGCACACCATCACAAGCCATGCGGACATGCTAATAGCGGCATGGTAAAGCCCCAAAATCCCCTTACCGGCATGGCGCTAATACCGGCATTGCTAACCACCCGTTAAGAGAACTGAGCAGTGTTCCCACCTGCCACAGGTGGACACAATCAGCACAGGTGGAGGCAATGGAGACTGTGGCAGCACAGAAGGAGCACACCACACCCCTTCACACACCCCTTCCCACACCAAGATGGTTCCAATACTAGCAGCATTACATGGGCTGGAGGACATGATTGCAGTGCAGCAGCAACAACAACAGGCAGCACAAAGGAGACGTAGGAGGATGAGGAGGAGGAGGGCAAGACAGCAGCAGCAAGCACCACCAGGGCACCTAGTAATACCACAGAGGCAGCCACCAATCCCCAGGATACGAGACAGTCCATTTAACCTAACCCCTGAGCAGATACATACCCTGTACCGTCTGGACCGGGATACCATCACCAGCATCGTGGACATGATACATGACGACATTGTGAGCCTCATAGACATCAGAACTGCCATTCCCCCCTCTACTGAAGGTGGTGACTGTGCTCCACTTCCTGGCCACAGGCACCTACCAGCATACAGTGTGGCAGATGCATGGCATCTCACAACCAGTATTCTCACGCACGCTGAACCAGGTACTCGATGCCCTCCTGAAGCATGCACGTGAACACATATTCCTGTCACGGACTGCCCAGGAGATCGCAAACACCAAAGTTGGCTTCTATTCACTGGCAGGCATCCCAAGTTGCATCGGGGCCATCGACTGTACCCATGTGGAATTGGTGGTCCCACATCACAATGAAGTAGTCTACCGAAACAGAAAGCAATTCCACTCCATCAATGTCCAAATGGTATGTGACGCAAACAAGATAATCACACATTGTTGTGCCTGATTTCCCGGATCAACCCATGATTCTATGGTCCTGCGGAACTCAACCATACCACGCTACATGGAGCGACAAGTCGGACAACATTCGTGGCTACTTGGTGAGTAGCAGGGCAAGCACATGGCAGTGTGATTGTGGGTGGGGGGGAGATACATACTCCAATACTCCAACTGGGTGTGATTGGGGGGGAGAGATACATACTCCAACTGGGTGTTGACTGTCGTCCGTAGGACAAATGGACATACAGATGTACGCCAATGTCAATCAGGGAAGGCCACAATGTACTTGAGAAGAACCGACATGCAATTTGAAGCTGCACAACATTGAGAACAATCCAGGTTTCCAAATATTACACATCCATCCACATTGCACATCATGCCACACAACATAATACACAAATCAGCAACATGGCGTCAAGATAGTTATACAGAATTAGCGCAGCAAAACATCAATACAGCAATGTGACCTTGAATGCATGCAAAGGGATCACCCCTAGCCATAGCATTGAACCACACACCTATAGCACCACTGAAGTGATGCTTCACAGCATGGCAACATCGATGTCGGAATGGCAGTACACTAGCAGTCTGGTACCAAATTTAACTGGGCCCAGGGACACCTAAGACCTGGCCTCACCCAGGACATGTCAATTACTGTCGGAGGCATGAATCGGGCATGTCTACTTGCAGGGTCGAGCTCACCTTTGCACATTGCAGTCACACAGATCGTCTGCATGCATGCTGGTAATCGTGGATTTCAATCACAATGCAAAGTCGATTTGTGTGATATGTACAGGCCGCTCTTGAGGTGAACAATAACAGGTCCCCATTCTTCCCCCCATACAGGTGATGCCAGCTATCCCCTGAAGAGGTGGCTCCTTACCCCTGTACAGAACCCACAGAACAGGCACGAAGAGGACTACAATCGTGCACATACCCGTTCCCGCGTCGTGATTGAGCAGATATTTGGCCTTTTGAAGACACGGTTCAGGTGCATAAGCAGGTCGGGTGGGGCTCTCCTGTACGGCCATGAGAAGGTGGTCAAGATCACCCTGGCATGTGTCATGCTGCACAATATGTGTATCAGACGGAATGTGCCACTGCCCCCTGACGTTGAAATGCAACCACCTGATGAGGATGATGATGGTGATGAGGACGGAGGTGACGGGGATGCTGGTCATGCAAGAGGCAATGCCCAGGAGGGACGCGATGTGCGACAGCATCTGATCAACCAAATATTCTGAGACACATGGTTTAACTCTGTAGGATGGATATGAGTATTAGTGCACTGGTGTCTGTGGTGAAGCGCACAATGGACCTTGTCACCAGTAAAGTACACATACACAATGACGAAGTCCAAGCCTGTGTTTCAAGTAGTCACCAGTGTATTAAGGTATAATGAGATGAAAAAGTGCATGTCCCCAACTATCCCACCACCCGTTCACCCACCCCACCCCCCACAACACTCCCAAACCACCCTTTCCCCCCTCCCCCCACAACACTCCCGAAACACCCTTCCCCCCTCCCCCACAACACTCCTGAAACACCCTTCCCCCCTCCCCCCACAACAATACCGAAACAACCTTTACCCCTCCCCCACAACACTCCCGAAACACCCTTTCCACCCTCCCCCACAACACTCCCGAAACATCCTTTCACCCCTCCCCCACAACACTCCCGAAAAACCCTTTACCCCCTCCCCCACAACACTCCCTAAACACCCTTTCCCCCCTCCCCCACAACACTCCCAAAACACCCTTTCCCCCCTCCCCCCACAACACTCCCGGAACACCCTTTCTCCAGCATGGGGTCTGGCATGGATTCACATGCTCATGAATATTCCCTGTCGTCAGGCTGGGAATCCTCGGTAAAGAAAAAACCAGTATCAGTTTCGTTTCTGATCTGTCTTTCGTCGTAATAACCAATCACTGGTCTCTGCGTCATACTGACCACAGCCAATGACTGCCCTCTACCTAAGCCCCGCCTCTGGCAGCCATCTTCAGATTTTTACCGCACGTTCATGTGTTGGGATCCTCGTGCTATTTCTCTCGAGCGTTAGTGCTATTTTTTCACGTTTTTTCTCAAAAACTTCGTTTTTTCGGTCAAAAGAGCCTTAAGCTCCACCGACTCTCCATCCGATCAACGGGGACCCGTGTCGGATTCGTCTGCGCCCCTCAAGGGTGAAGATTTCGTCGAGCTACGCTTTTGGAGGACTCCAGAAGTTTCTCAGGCCTGTCCCGGACATGGCCCAGGAGAAGGGAAGCTCGACGCCCGGAAAGCTGTTCAGGGTCTGCCCTGGATGCCAGCTGCAGAACGTCTTTAAGGAGGACGAACACTCCTTTTGTCTTTACTGCTTACATGAGGACAAGACGCACGTGGAGAAGGACTGTGCGTTTTGCGGCAACATGTCGGAGCGGACCATGAAGGACCGCCATCAACGTCTCGCCAACTGGCTGGAAGGGAAGAGCCCGTCCGGCGAAAAGAAGAGGAAGAAATCCGAGCGGTCTTCTAAGACCTTTGAGGACGCCCCGGCGACGGGGGTCCAACACAAGGCCAAGCACCGCGAGTCCGCTGGCACCGGGAGCGCCGAACGGTCGGGCTCTACGGGCGCCAGGCAGGGCGCACCCTCCCCGGTACCATCAACCATGAGCCAACGCTCTGGGTCGGGTAAGAGGAAGGCCGAGCACCCGGCGAAGCTCCTGGAGAGGTCCCGGTCGAGCTCGAAGGCCCCATCGGAGGGGGAGCGAGGCAGTGTCCCCCCCTCAAGGATAAGGCGGTGAGCGCACCTAAGGTGGTGAAGGCCTTAATCCATCCGGCCAAGGCCTGTATCGAGACTGTCGCGGCGGCCCTGGCTCAGACTGTGGAGGCTGCGCCAGTGGTGGCGACCTCGGGGCCCAGAGTCTCCCTGCCACCTCGGAGGGAGTCCTCTTTTATGCCCATCGATAGGACCCCCGTGAAACCTCCGGCGGAGAAGAAAAAGGGGGGGCAGGGTGTCGTCGTAGACTCGGCTTCAACCTCGGAGGAAGAGCTGATCGAGGTCTTAAGCCACGTCCTCGGCGTGGAAGAAGACCGGCCCGTCGGGATGGATCCCGACGCAGGTGACGACGACATCGTCGAGGGCGCCGACGGGGCCCCTGATCGCCCGTCGGATTCCCCTCTGCCAGCGCCGCAAGACAACTCGGCGGCCATTTTGTTGGCTATACAGTCCTTATGCCTCGCCCTCCTCAAGAACCCTTCCACGACGCCAGCTAGAAGAGACCGGTACGAAAAGAAGTACCGGGTCCCGGACGCGGCCCCCCTGTGCCTCCGGGCGCAGCCTACCCCGGACTCCGTCGTCTCCGCGGCGGCCAGGAAGAAAGCGGGGGGGGTGCGGCCTCCACATCGACTTCCCCGCCGGACGGCGAGAGAAAGAAATTGGACTCTATGGGACGCAGGGTCATCTCGTCTGCAGCGACGACGATTAAGGCGGCCAACGCCTTGGCTATCGTGGCCCGCTACGACAGGGAGCTATGGTACAAACTGGCTCCCCTGCTGGACTTCCTACCGGACGACAAGAGGGCGGATGCCCTAGAGATCCTACAGGAAGGTGAGGTGGCGTCGGACCACGCCATCACTATTGCGACGGACATCGCCGATACGGGATTTCGCCAGTTGGGCAACGGCGTGTGCCTTAGGCGGCGTGGATGGCTCAAGGCTACAGACTTCCGTCAAGACGTACAGACCAGAGTCCTGGACATGCCGTTCGATGGGAACAACCTGTTTGGGAAAACAGTGGACGATTCCCTTCAGGCCATTAAAGCGGACACGGAGACGGCCCGGGCCCTTGGGGTTCTGCAACAACGACGGCCGCCCTTTCGGAGCAGCGGAGGCAAGGGCGCCTCCAAAGGTTCCGGCGGCGGTTTCTCCACCTACCGTCAAGCGGCCCGCTCGTCGTCTCAGGAGGCCTATAGGGGACGAGGCAAGTCGGGCGGACCCCGCCGTCGTCGCCAAGGAGGTCAAGGCGGCAAAGCCTCGTCGAAACAGGATTGAACCGGCCGTGGGGTCGGGCCCCCACCGAAGCACCCCGGTGGGAGGCCGGCTGGCGAGCTTCGTCAGCGTGTGGGAGTCCATCTCCACCGACCGTTGGGTGCTGGACGCCTTAGCCCGGGGCCACGCGCTCGAGTTTCAAAGAAGGTGCCCGCGCGTCCCCCCCGTGGCCAGGAAAGAGCTTCACGTCCCACAGCTTCTCCTGGAGGTAAAGGCGATGCTCAGGAAGGGCGCCATCGAACTCGTCCCAAAGAGGCTTCGGGGCTCCGGAGTTTACTCGAGATACTTCCTCGTGAAGAAGAAGACGGGAGGATGGCGCCCCATCCTAGACCTGCGACGTCTGAACAAGTTCATCAAGGCTCAGAAGTTCCGGATGGTCACCCTCCAGCACGTCCTGGGTCAGCTGGAGGAAGGAGACTTCCTGTCGTCGTTGGATTTGGAGGATGCCTACTTCCATATTCCCATCCTAAAGGGGCACCGAAAATTTCTCAGGTTTGTGGTCCAAGGGCGTCACTACCAGTTCAAAGCCCTCCCCTTCGGACTACGGTCGGCACCCAGGGTTTTCACCAAGTGCCTTGCACCGGTGGCGGCGCAGCTGCGCCGAGAGGGGATCCACGTCTACCCCTACCTGGACGACTGGCTCATCCGAGCCAAGACGAGGGAGCTCGCCGTGGACCACACGGCAAGGACCGTCCAGCTTCTCACGGACCTGGGATTCTCCGTGAACTACGCCAAATCCCACCTGGTACCCGCGCAAGACGCACTGTTTCTGGGAGCGAGGCTCGACACAGTGTCCCTTCTGGCCTCCCCGTCGGAGGAGAGGACCAGGGCCATCCTGGGCAAGGTACAACGGATGTTGGTGGCCGACGCGGCCAAGGTGAGGTCCATCAAGTCCCTCCTCGGAATGATGTCTTCCTGCATCTACTTCATTCCCCTGTGCAGGCTCCGGAAGCGCCCGTTGCAGGAGTTCCTGGACGCGCGCTGGATCCAAACGACGGGCAGCTTCGAGGAAAGGATCACACTCGACGAGAGTTTCCGACGAGCGATCCGGTGGTGGGGCACCCGCGCGCATCTGACGGCGGGCATGGACTTCCAGACCCCAGCCCACCAGGAGACAGTGACCACGGATGCCTCCCTGGAAGGGTGGGGAGCGCACACCGAAAATCTGCACGCAAGAGGCCTTTGGCTCCCGACGGAGAAATCACTACATATCAACGTCCTGGAGCTCCGTGCAGTGTTTTGGGCCCTCAGGTCCTTCCTTCCGTCCCTCAAGGGCAAGGTGGTGAAGATCTTCACCGACAACACCACCACCATGTTTTAGGGCCTGTTCCTTTACGCGTTCCCTCCATTGCCACTGCTAATCCGGCTCATCAACCAGCTCAAGAGGTCACGGTGCAGGATGATCCTCGTCGCACCTGCGTGGCCGAGGCAGATATGGTTCCCGGACCTTCTGGACTTGTCAGCGTCCCCGTCAATCAAGCTGCCGGTGGACGCGGATCTACTCTCCAGGGAAGGAGGCGCCATCCTCCACCACGACCCGAAATCGCTGAACTTGCAGGCCTGGCTCCTGCAGCGCTAGAGTTTGGAGGATACGACATACCGGCCGACTGCAGAGAGGTTCTTGCAAAGGCCAGGGCGTCCTCGACTCTTAAATGCTACGGACACAAATGGAAGAGGTTCTCTGTCTGGTGCCACGCACAGAAGATTAACCCTCTACGGATTACGGCTCCCCAAGTACTGCCGTACCTGCTGACGCTGGCCAAAGCTGGACTGGCACACGCGTCCATCAAGATTCATCTTGCTGCGATCTCCCGATACACCGGAACCACGGGGCGGACGTCCTTGTGGTCTCATCGTCTGGTGAAAGAGTTCATGAAGGGACTGTTCAGATCGTTCCCGCCGGTGAAGGCTCCGGCCCCGGCGTGGGAGCTCAACGTGGTGCTGACCAAGCTCATGGGACCTCCGTTCGAGCCTCTGCACTCGGCTCCGTTGAAGTTCTTGTCGTGGAAAACAGCGTTTCTTGTGGCCATCACCTCCGCACGACGGGTGGGAGAGATCCAGGCCCTTTCCTGCAAGGCCCCGTACTTGACTTTTCACGACACGAGGGTAGTGCTCAGGACGCACCCCTCCTTCATGCCCAAGGTGCCATCGGACTTCCACCTCAACGAACCCTTGGTGTTGCCTGTGTTCTTCCCGTCGCCTTCGTCGCCGGCTGAGAGGACTTTGCACTCGCTGGATGTGGCTAGAGCGCTGAAGTTCTACGTGGACCGCACAAAGTGTTTTCAGAAGACGTCACAACTCTTTGTGAATTTTGGACCTGTCAATCAGGGGAAGGCACTCTCGAAGGCTTCCATTTCCAGATGGCTCTCCGGCTGTATCATGTACTGTCGTTGGTTGGCAAACCGACCGCTGCCTGGCCGTCCGAGAGCCCATTCCACCAGAGCGATCGCAGCTACCACGGCGTTCCTTTCTGGTGTGCCCCTGCTGGACATATGCAGGGCTGCTACGTGGAGGTCGACGCACACCTTCACGAAATTCTACTGCGTCGATCGGGATTCCAGGGAGGAGTCCAGGGTCGGCCAAGCAGTGCTGCGCAACCTGTTCGCCTGAGGTGAGCCTGGTGAGGAGGTAAGATGCTTAATGTTGAGTTTGATGTAATGCTTAATGTTGAGCCTTTGCCACCTCCCGTGGTTGTGCATGTGTGTACTGCTATGTATTCTTTATTCATGAGCATGTGAATCCATGCCAGACCCCATGCTGGAGAAGGAACAAGTTACTTACCTGTAACTGTTGTTCTCCAGCATGGGTCTGGCATGGATTCACATGCGAACCCTCCCGCCTACCCCTCTGCGGCTCTTCACTTGGTCATACTGCCACTTCACGTGCTTCCAAATCTGAAGATGGCTGCCAGAGGCGGGGCTTAGGTAGAGGGCAGTCATTGGCTGTGGTCAGTATGACGCAGAGACCAGTGATTGGTTATTACTACGAAAGACAGATCAGAAACGAAACTGATACTGGTTTTTTCTTTACCGAGGATTCCCAGCCTGACGACGGGGAATATTCATGAGCATGTGAATCCATGCCAGACCCATGCTGGAGAACAACAGTTACAGGTAAGTAACTTGTTCCTTCCCCCCCGCCCACAACACTCCCGAAACACCCTTTCACCCCTCCCCCACAACACTCCCGAAACACCCTTTCACCCCTCACCCCACAACAACCCCATGTGTGGCTTGCACAATGTTGGTGTCCTGTTGCACTCGTGCCAGCTAGACCCTGCTGTCCCTATTTCCCATTGCCACCACCACCATTAGGAGGTTGGGATGACGTGCGCCTTGTGGTGCGCATGGAGCGGCGGAGGGGGCTTGTCTGCCTTGAACTCGCAGATGATGAGGTGGCTGTCTGTCCCTGTGGTGGTGGTGGGAACTGGCGATCCATCGCGTCTGCTATGCGCGTGAGGACCTGCCTCAGTTGGCCAATCTCCACGCACAGCCTGTTGGTACAGGCTTCCATCGCCTCCCTCGAGTGCCTAGCAGTCTCCGTGATCTCCCCCCTGAGACGGGCAGCCTCTTCCACATGCTGCCCAACCAGCACTGTAATGTCCTCCTGGCGCTGCCTGATGGTGGCCAGGTCATGGCCACTGTGGCCAGCTAGTGGTGTGGCTGCTGCGCCTTCCTCTACGTCCCGGACATCAGGTGAGGCCACCGGTGGGCTCCAGCACCCTCCCGTGTTCTCCTCGCCAGACTGGCCATGGACACTGGATCCTGGTGTTGGCCATGGAGTTGCTTCTGGGCTTCCTGGGGGGGTGGGGGGGTGCATTTGCATGGTGAACTCTATAGGGTCCTCCACATCTGACAGCGGCGCTGTGGCTGCTGCCTCACCAGTGGAACTTGTGGCAGCGGAGGGTGGGCCCTCCGTGGGTGTAACCTGTGGTGGGGGGGTTCACATCAGTGGGTGTGGCAATTGTTGCTGGCGTAGACTGCGGTATTGGTGCAGTGGTGCTCTTGCGATGTTTGACCCTCTGCAGGGGCTCACTCCTCCCTGTGCCCCTTGATGTGGTGGGGGTGTCCCCTGTCTCCTGTGCCCTGGGTTTTTTCTTGGCAGGGGGAGCCTGAGTCGCAGTGGCAGGTTCTTCGCTGTCTGTATGTGAGCCTGTGGGGGACAAAGAGGGGGATGGCATTGGTGATGGTTCAACGTGCTTCATGCAGATTCAGTTCATCATGCTGTTCTGTGCATTGGTACTTCATTGGTGGTGATTCAGGTGATGGGGCTTTTGAGTGGATCATCCATGCATGGGTCTGTGTGGCACTTGTCTGTGGTGATGCGTGCATGTGTGTGTGTTGGGGTGTGACACTCACATGGGCAGGGTTGTGTGCATGTATGATTGTGGCCGCACCCATGAGGTGAATCTGGGCTCACATTTGGGGGGTGCCTCAACATTCACAGTGCATTGTTTCATGTGTACACTCACCTCCATCTGATGTAGTGGCCACACCATGCTCCATGCTCCCGACTCCCTCGATTGATTCGACGCCAATCGTGCTGGCGCAGGTCTCCTCCCACTCCTTCAATTTAATTGGTGAATCAGCGCCACCTCCTGTGGCCATGGCCAGCTTGCGGTTCGCAGACAGTATGCTGCGGACCCGGAGGCGGAGATCGTCCCACCGCATCCTGCACTCCCTGACGGTGCGGGTGGTGGTGCCCACCGCACTCACTTTCAGGGCGTCCTCTGCCCAGATGGCCTTTTTCTGGATCAGGGTCTCCCGCCGCATATCGTTGGCAAATACCACATCAGAGTTTGCTGCTAGGGTCTCTGTCAGCATTATGAGTTCCTCGTTCGTAAACTTCTCTTTACGCTGGCGGTCAGTGTTTTTTTTTATGGCCTTTGACATGGTGAGGGGATCCTTGTGGCTTTGGGATGGCACAGTTGTCGAAACAGGTCCAGGGGGCAGAGGATGGCAATGGATTGTGTTTTTAAAGATGGCCACCGTGCTCTTTCCCGTTCCTGTGCGATGACGCTATTTCCGGTTCCGCTATTTAACGGTGACCGCTAATAGCGTGGTGCAGGAGGTCGGAAGTGCTATAAGCGCTTTCGTCGGTGCAGCTAAGGGTTTTTTTGGGGTCTTTAGCGGCATGGCGGTAGGGTCATTACCGGCATGGCGCTATGCTCGTGTCTGCGTACTCGTAATGGTACGCAATTAGCGGTCTTTTGCCTAGGCGGACACGCTAATAGTGCCATGCCGGTAAATGCCGTTTTTTACCGCGTACCGTGTAATGAGGCCCTGTGTCTTGAATCCTGGGCCACAGAACATGTCCTGGTATTTGGCTGAGACTGCTCACATTGAGGGAACAGTGGAAAGAATGCCATGTTAGTTCCCCACTGTGAAGGCACAGACAAGCTGAAAACAATGACATAGAATGCCCCCCAGAGGAATTCCCAGTGGTTTAGAAGTGGTGGCCTAGAGGAGGGATTTGATGCATTTTAAAAAAATATATATATTGACAGACTCATCAGTGGCACATTGGAGAATAGAAGAAGATAATTTGTAAATAAGTAAATTAGCCCCCATAATGAGCCCTCAAATGACTCCTTAAGGGAGCGCACGCTAGTCCTTTTAGAACGAGTCTGCGCGGCTCTGCAGCAAATGCTACAAAGGAGCAGAGTGCACAATATACCTGGAAATGACATCTCTATCTTGGTCTACATCTCTCCCTTTCTCGCTGGAGATGTACATGCGAGCCCAAGTATGTGAGCTTGTGAAGATGTGTGTGCAACTGTGTGTATGCGACAGTGTGCATGCATGCAGGGGTGTGGGCATGCAGACAGGTGCACATGCACAGATGTGTGATAGTACACCCATGCAGTGTGTGCTTGCGTGCAGGTGTTTGTGTGTGTGCATGCTGAGATGTGTGTGCATGCTTGCAAGGTTTATGAGTGAAAATGCATGGATTCACCCATTGGCATATGGGCACAAATGCAGATGAGTGAGCATGTGCAGATGCATAGAGGAGTATGTTTGTGCATGCAGTGATGTGTGTGTCTTCATGCAGGTGTATGCACGTGTGTTTATGCACATACATGTGCTTGAGGAACAGAGGTGTGCGTGCAGAGGTGTGCATAAAGAGTGGTGCGTGCTCACCCACCTCAACATGCTCTCACACTAATGTACACTTCACATATGCAACTATGTGCACAAACACC
This sequence comes from Ambystoma mexicanum, assembly GCF_040938575.1. Classification (NCBI taxonomy): domain Eukaryota; kingdom Metazoa; phylum Chordata; class Amphibia; order Caudata; family Ambystomatidae; genus Ambystoma; species Ambystoma mexicanum. Next base: position 729,663,517 of record NC_090925.1, read on the forward strand.
TACACACACATGCTAGCACACCTATACACACACATCTTCTTTGTTTAAGCCTTGTGGAATCCATTTCACATTTCAGTACATACACCTTGCCCTTTCCAGCATTGTCCCACCACCGCCACTCTTATCTGATATTGTTGCATCTTCTTGAGAGGGAGATCTTTAAACAGAAATGTCATTTTTAGTAGCCTTGTCTGCAGTGCAGTACAGTAATATAATGAGAACCTGTGCTTGCTTTCAATATGGGACTCATTTTGAGCCAGGAGCACCCTAGATTAAAGACATAACAGTGTTGCGTAAGGCTTTTACGTCTTTCATTTGAGGTTTGCTGCATTTTCATTCATTTGAATGGCGGAGAGGAGGGGCGAACCAACTTGCATTTCTGCCCCTCCCTTCCGATCCAACATACAAACACTACAGCATGTGTACCGGCATGCATTTTCATGCTGGCGCAAATGCTCTGGATTGCACCAGCAAAAAGCAGGCGGACTCAGTAGGGATCCATTGTAAAAGCTGCCTGACACAGGTGCATGGCAGGCAGCGTTTACTCTATTTTCCCGTTCGAGTGCAAAAGGGGAGGGAAACAGCCAGCTACATGCTTGTACGCTGCCTTTTGCCCTCCCGTTTTGCACCCCTGTGCAAATGATAAAAATGTGGTGGTGGGGAGCCGTTTACATTGAAGTGTTAACGTAATGGCTCCCCGACATCAAACTACGGGCTCAAAGAAAATGAGCTCCCAGGTAAAGTCTCAGGTGAACAATGTCAAGCTTCAAGTTATGAATTCATATTTGTTACTTTGTAACATTTGCTACAGAGAGTGGCAAACCTCCATTTGGAAATGCCCCCTATTAGGAGTTATTATGAGGGTTCATTTTAAGGGATAATTTACATATTTTCATATACTCTTTTGCCATTCTGCAGGGTGCCCCTGGTGTTCACTGGTTTTAAGAAGCTGATGCATGATACCAGACCGTTATGCGCTTCCGTCCAGCAGTTTTTGGTTTCTCAGTAAGTCTCCATAAGCCTCCATAAGTCAGAGGGGCCATATTGAGATGTGGGTGCCTTGTCTGCCTGGGAATCATGCTGCACCTCACTGATGGGGCCTAGAGGGTCTAGACATGTATGGGGAGTCTACGTGTGGTCGTGTAAAGCGAGAGAGCGGGGGTGACCTTGGAGCTCAGGCTGGACTAATGTCTTTGGGGGTCAGTGAAAACTGATTTACATATGGTTGGTCTACTTCCGCAGATATAATGATGAGCAAAATAATTCAGCATTGCAACCAAGAATCACTGCCTCACACGCTTGTTGCCATGGATTCCTTTTTACTGTTCTTAGTGGTACACGACACCGACTCCCAGAGTACCACGAAGGGGGACTCCCAGAGTACCACGAAGGGGCGACTTGGCACATGTTAGAAATCTTTTCAGCCCTTTTTGATGCCTGTTGATTTTTGTTCAGTTTTAAAAGCAAATAAACAGTTAGATATATATTCTAATTTCTCCCATAATCACCCAGACCTTTTTAGTAGCACCTATTGATACACGCTTACTGCTGGTTTATACACATATCCAATCATATTTGTTTTGCCCGTTCATGCTATAGCCCTTACTGGTGTTGCACTGCAATTGCTTTTTTTACATTTTTATTTGGTTTATAAAAACCTTTAAAACGTTTTCGATATTGCACAAAAGAAATCAAACACAACACAGCCATCATGTGGCATCCCTACTTTATATCTTACGCCAAACGGTTTTCAAATGTCAATCATTCCTTTCGCTAAACAAAAAAAAAAGTGAGCTTTCCTTTTAATTTTACATCGTTGAGGTATCATTGTTCCAATCAAGTTTTTTGATCATTCAAGTCCACAATTTGATGAGGGCAAAAGCTCTCTTAGATCTTCCAAGAACAACATTAAGGCATAAGTTAGTCTTTTGTTATGTGTGCTGAACATCGTCTGCCATCATTCTTCACCGCTTAGTGTTTGTTGGCTTTCAATGATTGATGCTAATCTTCTTGTCCTTTGATCACGAATTGCAGTACAGAACAAAACCAGACGCTTTAAGGTTTCTTCATGTGCAGCACAGAATCTGCAACTTAGGTCCTGATTGAGATTTTTACTCCAACTATTCAGCATTTCCTTAGTTTTAAATGCATTTAAGCGAAAGCACAAACATGTAAGTCTGTGACGATGATTTGGAAACAGTTCAACAAACTTTGGACGCTCGTTGAACCTTCTGGCTTCACATGGAACGCCCTTCATCAGTCTTTGGTTCGCTCTCTGTTCTTCAGTTGATATCCAATCAAGCCTCCACAATTTGTTTTTAACTAGGTCAGGGTTATTTTGTAGAGTTAGGCAATGGCCCTCATTACGACCCTGGCGGAAATCGAAAAACGATGGCGGAAATGCAATACCGCCATCGAATAGCGCTCGGTGCGATTATGACCCGTCACCGTAAAGTACGATGCCATTAGCGACACCGTAGTGAACGCCAACGCTAACTGCACCAAGTACGCGCACGCGCGCCATGCCAAACCGTAATTACCACCATGGCGTAATGGTACGCGAATTCCGATCCAAGCGGACATGTACCTAACGCCATCAAGCATGGCGGAATGTACCATTCCGCCATGGTGAGAAGTACGGCTTCGCGAATCAACCGTAAACGGCCCTACTGAGTGCCTGTACACCACTCCCTGGCCACATTGCACAACTCCTCGTAGGTGCAATGAAGACACAAATGCAACCAGTGAAATGTACAAGCCACCCATGCATGCCAACGAACAAATGAATCTAGGGGCTCCAAGTGCCTTTTGAGTGGCCATCCATTCATGCCATGGCACCATTGCCGCACTGATGCAGCACAGGCATGTGAAGGTTCAAGTACAGCAACATGAGCAGAAAAATGAGACAAACAAAAACAGGCCCCCCCATCGACTGACACCAGTGTAAGGCAACATACAAAGCAGTATCCTGAGGGAGACTGCACTAGCCCTGTACTCCTGCCAGTAAACCAACCAACCATCAGCATAAGCATGGACCACACAAGTTGGCAGAGTGACTGAGCAGCCAGGCACATCTCAAGAGGGGCCAATGGGAGCTGCAGGGCACAGATGGCACGAATACAGAAGCCATTCCAATGGACATGACCTCAGTCTCCCTCCAAGAAACGCACGCAAACACAGGCACCTGTGACCAGCCATATTCTGATAATCACATCATTCCAACAATCCACCTGGCTGACCGGCATCTGTTACACAAAAGCAAATCCCCCGCCCATGAGCAGGACATCATTAAAACAGTCACAATGGTAGCCCCTATCCCTGACCACACTGGGCTTCGTAGGCAAACGCGGCCAGTACAGTACCACGCAACTATACTCAGAAGCCAGAACCCAATGCAGATCTTCTCACAAAACATCGCACCACAAATAGGAATATGCTACATTACTTGCAAAGAAGAACGCTACACGGTTAAAATCAGAATAGACATTTAATGCACCACAAAATCACCAAGCCCATACAGCCATTAGGACATGAACCCCAAAATACATTTCATCATTGTGGGCTGCATCCGCAATAAATGACCAGCTTCTTCTTGTGTGACGCCCTGTTCCTTCATGGTACACAGGGGCTACATTCACGTTCAAAAAGGCAACATGGAAGCGCCTAGAACGGCAGGGCCGTCCCATTAGGTAGGCACTAGTCCAGCTGAAAGCTCGAAATGTTGCTCCTAGCCACTAGTACTGCGTAAGGGCATGTGGCCCATTGGCGATCGTCCCATAAGATCGTAATGGTGCTCCACTGATTAACTCGAAGCAGCAGGTGCCGGGAGTAAAAGCCATCTGCAGGAGTGGCATACAGATGGCAGCGGCAAAAGGGGAGGAGATACCTGTCACCCAAATGAAATGAAAAAGAATAGTAGGCCATCAGAACTTGATTCGTATTACTCACTTCAATGATCACACTAAATCTACAGCCATATGCATGCTAGCCCACTCCAAAGGATTATTCCCACCCAAAAATCACTTGCGAATCATAACTATGAAAATCGAGCTGGAAACACTATTACACACGAGTGCTTGTGTGCATGCGGCTGTCTAAACAGAATCCATTCGATGGGATTAGTAACGTGCATAGACACAAGTGTATGAAGGCGCGTCGAGACAGGGAGGGTACAACAAGGGCAGATAGACGATGGTCCCACTATGGCAGCTCTGCATCACATAGCGCAGGGGAGGTGGATAGATTCCAAAAAGCCCTGTACATGGCAAACTCTCCATTAAATTACATCATTTCCTCATCCCTGTATGAAAACGCCTGATTATTTACTCACATCACATGTGAAATTTCCATTGAGTCTGTGCGTAATGCAGTCTGCAAAATCCACTGTGCTCCAGGCCGGGATTCCAGTGTTGTGAAGTAAGATGTATTTGGGAACGTCCTGCCTTATCGTCCACTACGCTATTGCGCATCCCATACTATTCATATCAATCATTGCATTCTCGCCATGGCCCCTGTCCCAAGGACACTAAACAATAGAACGTTATATTTGCAGTCAGACCTGTGGGCGTCTCCTCGCCGCTAGCTGAAGACCGAAAGCGCCGTCCTTCGAATACCTCATTTGCAACATCACGTCGGAAAGGCATCTGTGACCGCTCGAAATCACAAATTCATCCATGTAGTGCGGCTTTGTGTGTAAATGCAAACTGGCTTCACTCACAAATGGGACGCCCCGCCCGTCGGTGAACCGCGGTACAGTGCTGCATGAGGGTCCACCGTTAATCGAGCACTACATTCCACTGACCCTTCACAAGTTTGTTCGCGACTGCAAAGATAGTATGTGAAACAATGGAACCATAGCAGAATGAACATATGAACCAATATTTCACTGCCATCGGGATCATATACATGATTGTAATAGCAAGATGCCATGCGTCGAATTGCAGCGTTGTGTGCGGGACGTGCTCGCCCAAAGGGGATTGCAGCTTGCACAGGTGGAATGAATCACCACAGGTGGAGGCAATAGAGCTTGAAAACACATAAATTGCACACCCAACCCCCTCCCACACCCACACCAAAATGCTACCGGCAGGACTAGCGATGTTGGCCCTGGGGGACCTGATTGCACTGCAAGTACTCCAACTTCAAGAAGAAGACGAACAGCAACTACTACAACAACCGGCCGCACAGAGGAGACGCAGGAGGAGGAGGAGGGCAAAGCAGGGCCAGCAAGGCCCGCCAGCACAGCCACTACCACCACGCAGGCAGCCCGCAATCCCACGCCTCCGAGCACATCCGTTCAACCTCACGGATGAGCAGATCCACACCCTCTACCGTTTGGACCGGGACACCATAACCGCCATTGTGGATATGACACAGGCTGACCTTGTCAGCATGATAGATAGCCCAACCGCCATTCCACCCCTACTGAAGGTGGTGTCTGTACTCCACTTCCTGGCCACAGGCACCTACCAGCACACAGTCGGACAGTTGCATGGCATTTCACAGCCAGTGTTCTCACGGACACTATTGCAAGTGCTCGATGCCCTCCTGAAGCACGCAGACGACTACATCTCTCTACCACGCTCGGAGCAGGAAATTACGAACACAAAAGTGGGATTCCATGCACTTGCCGGCATACCGGGTTGCATTGGTGCCATCGACTGCACCCATGTGGAATTGGTCGTCCCGCATGCCATGGAGGCCCAGTACCGCAACCGAAAACAATTTCATTCTCTGAATGTACAAATGGTGTGTGACTCCAACAGGATCATTACCCATTGTTGTGCCCGATTTCCTGGATCAACCCATGATTCTATGGTTTTGAGGAACTCTACAATACCACGCTACATGGAGCGACACGCAGGGAACAGATCCTGGCTACTCGGTGAGTCTCATTTCATGCATGATAATGTGGGGTATGTGATGCGGCAATGACCTGGCAGGAAGGGGGGGGGGGCCGTACGTAGCAATGTCATTCCACAAACATCCTTTATTGTCCACATACAGGTGATGCCGGGTATCCACTGAAGAGATGGCTCCTTACACCACTCCGGAACCCACAGAACCAGCCTGAGGAGGACTACAACCATGCCCACTCACGTACCCGTGTAGTCATAGAGCAGGCATTCGGCCTACTGAAGACTCGTTTCCGCTGCCTCAGCAGGTCTGGCGGGGCACTCCTGTACCGCCATGTGAAGGTGGCAAAGATGGTCATGGCATGTGTCATGCTACACAACATGTGCGTACGTAGAAATGTGCCCATGCCCCCTGACGCAGAACTGCAAGCACCTGTAGATGGTCATGATGAGGGTGGGGATGTGGCAGCACCTCAAGGAGTCCGCGAGGCACAGGAGGGCCGAGACATTCGTCAGATTCTCATAGATTCATGCTTCTAGCACTCACGCCTGGTGGCTGATACATGGACACGGGACTTGTGGCACTGTGTGTGTCTGGAACATGCACAATATGGACTGTACGCCTATAATGGCCTCGTACACAAAGATCAATGTCCACACATCTCATTGGATGATAGTGAAATGTTTATCGCATATGTGAAATTATGTTACACACCCCATCTACCCGCCACCCAAGTGAGCCCAACATACCCCCTCCACCCTCCTACCTCCCCCCCGAACACCAGTGTCCAAAGGTGCTCATTGTCAGTGGGCAGACGCTATTGCAAGCCCCCTCTCCGGGTATCAGGGGCACCCCTGCCTGTGGAGCGCAGGTTCCTCCCAGATCTACGTTGGGGGCTGCCCTGGACGGAACTTGCAACGGATGATGTCTCTGCCTGCTCACGTCCATGCATGTCCCTGAGGGTTTGTGAGAGCTCAGTGAGCACACGGCGCACAGCGGCAAGTTCAGCACATACGTCTTTGGACGTCGCATGCAGTTCCCCCCTCAGGCTCTCGGTGCTTCTCTCCATTTGTACTCTCAGGCTCTCGGTGCTTCTCTCCATTTGTACTCTCAGGCTCTCGGTGCTTCTCTCCATTTGTGCCCTTAGTGTCTCTGTACTTCTCTCCATTTCTGCCCTAAGTGTCTCAGTAGATGTTTCTATGGCTGACTTAGTACCCCCACATTCATCAGCATGGTCCTTGAGGAGCGTGGCCAGTTGCTGCTGTTGCACGATCACCTGGTCGAGGGACTGTTGCCTCTGCTGGGCCATGGCCATTTGCGGTGGTGTCACAGAGGGGCTGGTCACCTCATGTTGCCTTGCCACAGGGCTTGTGGGGGATGGCCAGTCGTCGTCTTGTGGGTGCCCCTGCGTGGTATCCTCATGGTGTACGGGATGGAACAAACAGGGGGATTGAGACAGGTCATGGATGGATCTTACTTCGACATCCCCGTTTTCTGTGTCGGAGCATGCTGCCATTAATGCAGTGTCACCTATGGTGCTGCTGCCACCAGAAGCAGTGCCTTCTGTGGCATCCATTGGGGGGACCTGTGGTGGTGCTGTTGTGGGCATGCTGGCTGCTGGGGTGCCTGTTGAAGTTCCCTCCTGTGTGCTGTCACTTGATTTGTGCTGCTGCCGTGTCTTGATGCGTGCAGCTGAGGTGGAGGGTCTTTGGCCGTTGGTCTTGGCCCTCTTTGCAGGTGTGCTGGTAGGGGTGTCCTGGAGCTCGTCGTTTGAATCGGACCCTGTGGTGGAGTAAAGGAGGGCGAGCGTTATTAATGGGTCTGTTGAAATTGGAATGGCAATGTATCACATGCATTGGGGTGGTACCTGAGGGTGATTTGGGTCGGGGCCTTGGAGGTGGTTTCATTTTTGTGTGGATTGAGGATGCAGTTGTTTTGCAGCCTGCAGTTAGGGTGTGCATGCTGCACGTGTAGAGGGTGTTTTTAGGGTTTTTAATTATTTATGTATTTATTGTGCGTTTTAAAGTGCGCTATCAGGCCAATGTATGTGGACGTTCTCATGGACATGTGTTACTGTTGCACTATGTGGACACATGGTACTTCACATGATTGGACATTGTGGTTTTAGCATTGTTTTATTTGGCCCACCTACCTGATTCTTCGGATGTCTGCACTCCTTTCTCCATCCCTCCGACTCCCTCTATACTCTCCATTCCAATGGTGGAGGCACAGATTTCTTCCCAGGGGGTCAACTTGATGGGTGATTCCGATCCTCCCCCGGTGGCTGTGGCAATGTTTCGGTTGGCAGAAAGTATGCTCCGGACGCGTATCCGCAGGTCGTCCCATCGCTTTCTGCATTGCTGTGGGTTGCGGGGTGCGGTCCCCACCGCACTTACCCGCTGTGCCACCAGGGCCCATATGGCCTTCTTGTTCGCAAGTGCCGTCCTGGTCATTTGCGTCGAGAAGACGACGGCAGCATTCACCTGGAGGGTCTCTGTGAGCACGGTGAGTTCCTCACGGGAGAAGTGGACCTGCCGCTTGCGGTCGCACGCTTTTTTCGCTACTTTTCCCATTGTTATTGTTTTCACTAGGGTGGATGACGGGTTGTGATGTGTCTCAGGGTAGTATTTTTAATGGTTGTGTGGGAATTCTGATTTTATAGGTGTACGGCGTGCTGTTTCCCGTTCCGGGACCATGTTTTTACTTCCGTTTCCGTATATTTACGGTCACCGTACTTTCCGATTGCCGCTCATTACGGTGACCACTAAGATGGGTGGCGGAATTGCACCTAGGGCGCCGTACGACGGCGGTGGGGGGCGTTTTGGGGACATTTCCGCCATCGCGGACATTGCACTTCCGCCATGGAGTAGTGCTCGTGCCCGATGGGTCGGAATTAGCCGCACTTTGCTCCGTCGTGCAATGGCGGAAACGCTATTTACGCTGTGGCGGTCCGGTCAGTCACTTTCCGCCAGGGTCATAATGAGGGCCAATGTGTTTCCAAGTCATTTAATACACTCTCACAGCGTCTTGACCATTGTGACAGTAAGTATTATGTATTGCCATTTCCTGGTTGGTGTAGAATGGAAAATTGAGGGGCGGCATCTTGCATTATAATTTTACGATATAATGCTAAGATGTTCCAGCAGACTCGTGCATTAATAGAAGAGCCAACTCATATTGAACACACACCGTTGCCGTCCCCTTTGGAATTTTCAAGACTTTTGCCCAGAATATATTTTCCAGACTCGACCATAATTCGTATGCGCAGCCCAACGCACACTCAGCGCCAAATATGAGTGGCAGGATCACTTTTTGGTTATAGAAATTTAATTCTGGTTGCAAAGAAAATTTCCAATATTTTTTGTTAATAATAATAATTTGGCATTTATATAGCGCTACAAACCCTCAGGTATCTGAGCGCTGCTTATTATTACCCACATTTATCAACCTCGGAAGGATGAAAGGCTGAGTTTGGCCCCACCGGGATTCGAACCTGCGTTAGCAGGCTCTGCACGGATGTCAAAGCAAGCGCTCTACTCACTGTGCCACTTGACCAGATTATAATGATAGCCTGGCATGCAAGTTGTCTGCACTTGGATTTGACCTTCTCTATACAGGGACTATCGTCGATGTGGGCGCTGATTTGCATCCCCAAGTATCTAGTGTTGTCACAATATTCAGGGGTTCTGTGCCTAATCACCACTTGAATTGTTCCCCTTTATTTTGCTTTTAATTCTCAAGTCCTGTAAAACCAAGATCTCACACTTGTTCTTATTGAAACAGAGTCCATTGACTTTAACATATGATTCTACAGCTTCAAGCTTACGTTGCAGTCCGATTGGCGTGGCGTCAAGAAGTATGAGATCATCGGTGTATAGTAGCCAACTCACATGGGTTCTGTGTATTTTAGGTGGAAATGAACACAAGCTCTCAATGGAGGGGCCGATGTCGGATATGAACATATTAAAGATGATCGATGCCAAGGGGCATCTTTGCTTGACACCACAAAATGTAGGAATCGCCTCCGACAAAGTACCCGTTTGGTCCAAGCGAATCTTGATGTCGGTTCCGGTATGTAATTCTTTAATGGCTGCCAGTAAGTCAGGGGGGCAGTTCCAGTTCTTCATTTTGGTCCACAGTATTTCTCTATCTATGCTATCAAAAGCATGACTAAAATCTATCATTGCGAGATAGACTTTACCCTTAGTTCTTATCGCCTCCATTTTTAGTAAATTTAGGATTAGCAAGTTCAACCCACACCCGACTCCCTTCACAAAGCTGGTTTGTCTCAAATCAGTGTGCTGTGACTCGGAAATCCAGTTGGATAGTTTTTGTTGCAACATTGTTGCATAGACCTTCCTGAGGACATCCAGGAGTGCTATTGGCCTGTAGTGATGAGGATTAGCTCTGTTTCCCTTTTTGAATATAGGCACAATCACAGCACTTTTCCAAGACGTCGGGGATTCACCTTTTATGTTGAATCTGTTAAATAAGGTGAAGCATATGTGAGACCATTCTTCAGGGTTTTGTTTAAGGGTGTAATTTGTGAGACCGTCAGGCCCTGGCGCCCTTGACGAACTTGACTTTTTTATGATTTCTAGGATATCACTTTGTTTAAATTCAAGGTTCCAATTTGTTAGAACTGGCAGCTCCGGTTCTGCAAAGTGCCCTTTTTTGCTGTATAATGTGCTGTAGTGTTTAATCCAATAAGACTCGGATACGATCTTGACTTTGAGCGCAGCTTGTGTTCCGCTCTCTTTAAGTTCCAAAAGTCACGTGAATTTTAGTTTTTTAGTTTCCCCATCATAAGTTCTGAATCATTTTGTAGCATGATCGCTTGGAGTAATTTGATCCAGTTTTTGTACCTTTTTTTCTTAATTTCACGTTCTGTTGGATTTTCAGCATGTAAATTACTCAAATCTTGACGCATCATTCTCTTGTGTCTACAAATTTCAAGATCGAAAGCGTGTTTTGGTGTGAATTTACGATGTTTTAAGCCTCGATTCCTCTCTGTCTATTGAGTTAGCAAAGGTCCATTTTCAGTTTCGGTCAGCTGTTCACAAAAATTTCTTGCGATGGAATTTGTTTCAGTGTCAGTCAGATGGAGTCTCACTCTGTTTGATTCTACATTGACGTTCCAATGCCATGTGATGTTCTTTGATTTGATAACACATTTCATGGTCATCTTTAACATCTTGTGGTCACTGTGCTGCCCATCAAGGACTTTCATGTTGATCACTTGTCTGTGTAAGTCCTCCGACACAAAGAAGTAGTCCAGGACTGAGCACTGACCCGATCGATTCCAAGTGTACTGTGGAGGTATATCACCTTTAGTGTTCCCGTTAACCAAGTGGATATTTCGCGAATCCATTTCTAGACACCAACTGTATGCAAGCCTACTGATACTAGTTTTTTTTGGTCTAAAGCAATCGATGTTAAAATTGCAGCAGACAATGAGTCCTGTTTGGCTTGATTGTTCTTATACTTCATCTATCAGAGATGAGATCTGGTCTATAAAGGCTGTGGAACCAGCGGCAATATGATGCCAGTTTAGGTTTATGACATGGATTGAGCCTTGTGATTGATTAAAGATCTCAGACACTTGTATGTATGGGGATATGTTTGTTGTTTTAATGATGATTTCCGTACAAGTGTGAGAAGACCTGCCATGGGTCTGCCTTTAGAGTTGCCTATAGCTGGATTAAAGGCAATTTCGTAGTCATCTGACAACGGCCTCTCCAAAAGCCAGGTTTCCTGCAAACACATTATGTCAATCTCACCTATCCAATTGTTTTGAAACAGGTGCTTGAATCCTCTTGTGTTCCACGTTCCAATGGTAAGCAAGGAATCCTCCAGGGTAGCTTCACATTATGCTGGAGTATTTTATTGAATTTTTGCTGTTAAAGCCTCAGCGAGCCAGTGCCAGTCTTCCGTTTTTTGTTCTGTATTTGCAGATGTTACTAATTCTTCAGCACTAGCTCTATTTCCTGTGTCACATCCAACCGTTATTTTGATTTGCTGTTTGAGGTGTTTCTGAAGTCCATTGCAAGTTCATCAGTATTTTCTAATATCGCCATGGGCTTGATAAATGTGGAGGTAACAGTTGTTTCGGGATTCATTTCCATAGATATTTTAGAACTCTGACTCCGGTCACTCTTTACGTTGGAATGCCGTTCAGTTTCCTCCACCACTCCAAGCATGTTATCACTGATCTCAAAAATATCAAAGCCTAGCGATATGAACGCCGTGGTTGCTTCAAGTAGTATGTTGTATACGATTTTGGAGTTCAGATGTAATATGACTTTGTCATTTTGGTTTTCTCCTGCAAATTCCACAATTTTTAGATCGTCCAATACGATGGTTCTGAGACTGGGAATATAATGCAGTAGACAAGGTACGTTGTATCGATTTAAGATAAGGTTGTCGCTACTCACAATACGTTCCAGACCAAGTTTGTAGTTTGATTTGATTTTAGTTTCAGGTCTTCTTGAATCTTTTTTGCGTTGTATAGAATCACGGTTTTGACCATCGGATACCAACAAATGGGCCCCAACCTCCTGATTTTGGACGGATCTTTGTAAGTGGTGATGGAAATTGGGTTTGGATTTAGTGGAGCAGAGTGGCATTGATCTTGTTACCATGTTAGGTAGAGCCACACTGTTTGATGGACACAAACTGTCCTGCTGAATGGGCCCTTTTTGTTGATCAAGTTTATTCCACCTCTCATTCAGGGTCAGCGGAGGTGGATTAGGTTTTGCCATTATGTTGACCACGGAGGGCACTGGTTGGATCAGAGTACAGATTCTTTCCAAAAGAATTGTTTTTTGCTTTTCTGATAAGTCCATCAGTAAAGATCCTGATGATGTTGGATTTATCTGAACCTCTGACTCCGTTGTAGACTTTTACACGGAAGGATCCTGATGTTGGGGACCAAATCGTTGATCAAGCTGATTCCATCTTTCATTCATTCAGAGTCATACGATTTTGGCTCCGGTTTTCCACTGTATTTGATATGTGAGATGTCAATTGCGTCAATGTACAGATTCTTCCCATGGGGACGGCATTTGAGTTATTGAGTGCGTCCGCTACTGTCAATTTCGGTGGTAAAGTGTTGTTATGTAGCTCAGGCTCTGCTAGAGAAATTTTTGAAGTTTGTTCAGTCGTTTTTCAAACATCAAGGAATAATGATGGCAAGTTTTTGTTGATTATCACAACTTTTGTAGTCTCAGCCGAAGACACCTCCTTGGGAGTCTCCGTGCAGTTATCATCATATGTAGACATATTCATCAAATCAATTGAAGTGTCTTTGTGATTCGTTGTCTCGCAAGTTGGACAATTATCTTGCTTTTTCGTTTCCTTGACTTTTTTTGTTGTTGTTATCTTGCATAGCAACTCCATTCGTATTTACTGTGAGGTTAACGGTTTTTAAATTGCGCAAGAATTTCCTTGAGCTGTTGCATGTTGGCCGATTTTTTAAACTCTGATTTTTTGTTTTTTTGTTCTGGAACTTTTATTGTTAGTTGGTTTGAGGATGTAGGGTTTTTGTCAGAGATGGCAAAGTTTTCGTTTATGGGGCTCATGTCATTGACCTTAGTGTTAACTTCATTACATCCAACTATATTTCTTGAAGAGTTGGATGGTTGATGGTCAAGTGAGGCAGGGTTCGTATTCACCATTACACTTTGAACGGCAGTGCCAAATGAAGACTGCATGGTTAGGGCTTTAGTTGTTTCAGGTATAGTAATAATGCCTTCCATTGTGTTTAGTGCTGGGCCATTATGAGTCAAGTCTCCCACGCTCATTTGATCCGGTGTCAATGCTCTTTGCCCATTAGGATTTTTCGCAATGAGAGACTTTTCCTTTGTATTTTGAGACCAGGCATGTTGCTCAGTGTTGCCCAAGGCTGCGGGGTTAAGCACTGTTGTTTTAGATGCCACTGCACAGCTTTCGGACCTTATGGCCGGATCAGCAGTATTTTGAATTTGGGCCTCTGAGTCGTGATCATTTCTAATTACGCCCATCCGAACATCCTGAGTCTTCAATTCGTTTTTAGTTAGCGGTCGGGTGAACTTTAGGCTGTTCTGTTTGTCTATGTTTCCCATTAAGTGATCTTTCATTTTAAGCAGTGCCAAAGCCTCCTTTGAGACTTCACTGAACAATTTTCTTTCCATACTACAACTTCTTTTCTGATCCGTTAGATTGATTAACAAGCTTTCAATCCTTGCATTCATTTCATGATAGGTGTATTTGAATAGTGTGTTGTCCCTTTCAAGATTTACAACTTTGGAATTAATCAAGGACACAAGGGTTGTCAGATCTTTGATGTTGTCGTTTATCTGTTCATATAATTTGATGAAAGGCGAGATTGTTATTGCAAATGTCGACATCAATATCGGTTGTAAATCCTGAACGATTTTTTTTGTTTGATGTTCTGTGCGTTCAGATTGTTTAGTGCGACTGCTGAACTTTGTTTTCCGTATTTTAGGAAATTCATGCTCCATAATTGAAAAGTCGGTTGAGGAGGAAGTTGTTGAACAGGAAGAATCATTCCTGTAATCAGGGTTCAGTTCTTTTTTGCATACAGGACCCTCCGCATTTACAATTTGCTTTCCCAAACGTTGTTGCAAACATAATTTAGGTGAAAGGCTTGAATCCACTCTTCTTCGTTTATTCAGACTGCTTTTCCATTGCATATTGGGTGGAGTTTCGACAGTAGCCACTTTTAAGGTTTTACGGTAGGTCTTCACTGGCCTCTATTCCCACCTCCTGACACACCTCTTTGTTTTTATCCATTTTATTGAGATGAGAGAGGTCAAGAAGGAGCTTGTTCACTATGTCAAGTGACTTTCTTCTTTCAACAATACATTTGTGTCCAATATTTTCTTGGGAATGAGATGGGCGTCTAGCAAACAACACATCAGTTTCAAGAGACTGTAGAGGGTGAGGAACACTAATCGAAGGTACGTGAAAAACAACATCAAGTTCAGGCTCGGCGTTACTCATGGAGACACCCTGATTTGGGTCTCGAGTGAAAGACAACCTTGAGTTTGCTGCGGGGTGAAACTGGCGCTTTGATCAGTATTGAACTTCATTTTCACAGAGGTGATAATTACTTCTGACGCTATGACCATTGAGGCGCCCGAAACTGATGTTAACAATGTGCCGTGAGATGCAGACTCGAGGTCAGAGTGAACCTTATACACAACCCCATCACCACTTTCCTTAAGAGGTATCGGATTTGTATCATTCAGGAGGTTGCCCGCACACCATGCAAGAACTCGCAACATTGGAATTTGCGGCCGTTCATCTTTATTTATTGGCTTCTGCATAGATTCAACAGTGAGATCAATGAACTGGTTGTGATACGGACATTTGGAGGGTGACCGGAGCAAAGTGTTTGTGTGAGTGATCTCAGCGTTTGTCAGCAAAGAATGGAGTCCCTGTCTATGCACGCATCAGCACGCATCAGCACTGCAGCAAGGCGCGCTAGCAGATGTCGCAGATGTCGCAGGAGAAACACTGTAAACAACGACAGAGGAAGGGTAAGCACTAGACACTTCCATCACTTCAGCCTCATAATCTATGTCTATGTCGTGGTTTACTAATTGGCGAACGGTAGGTTGGAACAAATCATTTAGACCGCATGTAGGCACACTCGGGTGCCGCGGTTGACTTACTTGGTTTTCGTGCAAAGTCGATGATGCAGTGCACATTTTACACAAGCCACAGACTGACGCTGACTGATGCTGACGCTCGCAGCACTCAAACAGGCTCGTTCCAGGATCTCTGCGCGGCTCACTGCGAGATTCTTCTTCTTCCATTTCTCGGTGCGATTGGGCATGCGTCTTCAATTGTGCAGGGGCAGATGTCAGGTGCGAGGGGCCAAGTGGTTTCGGGCGGCCTCGGATGTTGGACACAGTCACTGAGCTTCGAGCTTTCGAGCCTCCGGAGACTCCAAAGACTCTGCTTGACTCCGGTGCGAGTCAGTTTTTCAGCAGAGCAACGCCCACCAAATGTAAAGATAGAAGGGTTACTGCAAGTAAAGGGGCTCCAGCCACTCCAACTGCTCCAAAGACTCTGCTCGACTTCGCCTGACTGCGATTGTTTTTCTGCAGCACCCAGGCACTTCTGGAGGAGTTAAATTCTGGATTCGGTCCAGGATACTTAGTGACCAGCCAACGGTACTAAAATACGTTTTATCTGCCTTTGTTGGCAAATAGCTTGATTTGGTTCTGTGCATGCTCAACCCTAGAGTTTTGAGCCTCTGAGGGAAGACTCTCCTGCTTCTAGTCCCTTACTTAATTCCTCACAAGCTGCATAGTAATGATTCGCCTCATCCACATTTTTGAAAACATGGAATAATGCATTTCCCACTACTTTTTGTGTTATATTTATTTTATTTTATTTATTTATTTTTAGTATTTGTATAGCGCGCTACAACTAAAGGGCATAGAGGCGCTGAGAAGAATATGTAGGCAGGCCTGCTTAAGGGTAACAGGATAGCGGCCCAGTACAATGGATTAATACAGTTACATAGTTTACAATAGGTTACATGTCAGGTATAGTAAGCAGTACAATATTCAAATGATGACGATAGGGGGAGGCGAGTCAGACAAAAAGCTTCGTCTTCAAGGCTTTACGGAAGGTTGGATGGGATTCGATCTTCCTGAGTTGGGCAGGGAGGGTGTTCCAGTAAGTTGCAACCAAGGTAGGGAAACAGGAGCCACCGGCTCGCACTCTTCGTGTATGAGGAACAATGAGGCGATTCGCGTTTGCAGACCTGGAAGGTCTAGAGGGTGTTTTTTTGATGATCCTCTGAGCAAAGTAGGTGGGTGCCAATCCATGGATGCATTTGTGTGCAATGGCCAGTGTTTTGAAAAGGATCCAGCCAATGAACCTGCCTTCTAACCCCAGAGATGTGATCCCTGAGAGCTGTACCAGTCGCGGCCCTCAAGGCATTATTCTGAGCTACTTGAAGTTTCGACAAGTTCTTTTGGGATGTACCGGCATAGAGTGCGTTACAGTAGTCTAGCCTAGATCCGATAATGGCCCTCGCAATGGTGATGCAGTTTTCTTGTGACAGGAACGGCCTAACTGCATTGATTAGTTTGGAGTGGTAGGCAGCTGAGGATACAATGGCATTAACCTGTCTATCCATGGTCATGCTAGGTTCCAGGTATACACCCAGTGTCTTGATGGCTTGGGAGACAGTAATGGGAATGTTATCTATTTTAAATGAGCTGTATTGCGTACCGAGTTTACTCAGTGTGGCTGTGGATCCAATTAGCAGGAGTTCTGTTTTCTCACTATTTAAGCACAGCCAGTTTTCAGCCATCCAGGACTGGATTGTGGAGTAGATGAGATTGAGAGTATTCATATCTGTAGGGTAGCCACCAGTCAGTGGGATGAGCACCTGGGTGTCATCTGCATAGTTAGTATATGAGATGCCCATGGCGTCAAGAAGTTGGAAGTGTGGCCTAGTGAAGAGGTTGTAAAGAGTTGGTGATATGCAGGGCCCTTGAGGGACACCACATTTGATAGGGCTAGGGACAGCACTCGAGGAGTCAGGCAGTTATAGCAGTATGTCACATCTACTTTCACTGACAGAGTATGTGCCATTACACTGCACACTGGTGCCAAACTAAAACTAGTACAAAGTGTAAAAAAATATGTGTCTCTCAGTATGTATGTTATGTTAAAGGTCCTTATACCGCGCACTGTCGCCACTAGCGTGGTTACTTGGTGCTCTGGCGGCTCTGTAAAGCAAGAGGGCTGGTGGTAAGCTAGCAGGACTCAGCAGGAAAAAGGAGCAAGAGAGCTGTGATGTTGGCAGCTTCAATTTGGTCGACACTGTTTGCTGAGCGTAGAAGTGTACTTCGGTTGGTAGCCGTCATGTGCTGTTGTGCGAGCCTATGTGAGGTTTGTTTAGTTGTTGTGTAGTGAAGTGCGTGCGGTATGTTATGCCTTAGAGACGTATGGTTGCTTTTAGTTAGGAGTTTGCTAGGTGTATGCAGAAACATGTGTTTTGTATCAGTAGGAATGGTTGGCGGCGGAGCCTTATCCTACACCGCCTGTTTTGGTTTACTGTTGCACGTATCCTTTCCCCTGCAGTGTATTCCAGTGTGATACACTTGCCCCTCCAGGTGAACAGTGTCCCACCTTGCTCAGTCGTGAACCTGATTGTGATGTTACACTATGGATAAGAACGGGGGTTAGGGACCCTCTTTTTTGTTTTCGGGGGCCTGTCTCGTAAGAGACAAATCTATTAGAACAAAGGTAAGTGACAAATTAATATGTCCGTACTTCTGAGGTTCACAACTAATACCTAACAGTGTCAGAGGGAGGGGTGTGATATTACACTGCCTACTATCGCCAGTGCACTATTAGCCTTGTAGTGTTCCACCCAGATCCATGGCAGACTCAAGGCGTGTCTTGTTATTACCAGGAGAACTGTCCCTCCTCAGCTCCGGCAGTGCTGTTCAAATAATGCTTCCTACTGCTTGCTACTTCTACAATACAACCTTTACCCATTCGAGTGAATCCCACAATTTTAGTTTTGCAACCATTGTGAGTGACCCGCCTAAAATGATCCTTCAAAAATAGCAAAGAAGAATGTACAATATGAATCCTGGTTACAGCGGAAAAACAGGTGAGAGTGGAAAAACAGGAAATGTATGAGAAGGATCAGATGAAGCAATCACACGGAATACGCAACACTTTCTAAAGGCTCCACAAATGATAACCTCCCGAAGAAGCAAATACAAGTCTTCCTTTGATTTGGCAGCCAATTTGCTACATTTTTAAAAGTCAACCTCCATCAGTCAACTCTTCCTGAACCAAAGTGAGAATCGGTGGCCCTTTTGTGGCAAATCCCTCTTAATGATTATTTATATAATGTGCTTAATAACCAGAGGTTTCTAAGCGTGGACCGGGATAAAACCTGTGTTGCTCTGTGTCGTCTTGCTTCCAAGGCCAGCACGTTGCCCCTGAGCTATCCTCCGAAGAAGATCATATCAGAGCAAACAGGTTCTCATGAAGTTCTAAGAAGGCTCTTGGGATTGACCGAATCCTTCTGGATGTGTTCTGAGATGAAGAACCACTCCCACACTTCCACAGGGTCCGGCTTAATCAAAAACAGGGATTGGGGTGTTCCTGCATGCCTTTAGGAGAAAGCATAGGCTGATATATTGCCCAAAATCTCTTGTAGAATCCTATTATGGCGATTGTATTTAAGGCTCAAATCTAAAGAAATCCTATCTCTGCACCAAGCATCTGTGGGCTTCATTTTCTGTTGCTTCAGAGCGCAAAAGGAAGGCGTAAATGCAGTTTCGGCTTTCCTTTCACGATGCACTTCATTTCACACTTCATTGTATAGTTGTCGTGAGGGGCAGGAGGGCAGCAAAACATATCCGCTTTTCTTTCCTCCTCTGTCTCAGGAAATCACTTCGTTTTACCATAACTAAAAGGTGATGGCTGGAAAGTTTTGAATAAATCAGAACCACGGGCATAGCTCTGGGCAATCCTCCAGACCATAGTTTTTCAGCCTGCCAAGCCATTACAGAAGGGGAAAGACCATATGCAAATCAGGCTTTGTCTCACCCATTTTCATGCAGTTGTAAATTAATGGATTTCAATGGAAAATGTCTCTTATTAACCCCTGCTAATGAGCAGCCGCATTTCATTGCAATCCATTATAAAACATCGTCTGCAAAGCAAATTTGCAGGGAATGTTTTATTTCTCTGAAAGCAGAGAGTAAAAGTAAAGATTAAAGGGAATTTTGCATTGCTTTACTCTTTACAATCCCCTTTTAATGTGCAGGCAGTGGCAGCTGGGGAGTTTGTGAACTGGAGGGGCTTTCATGTATATGTCTAATATGCGGGAGCGACAGAGCGTACCGGGAGAGCCCAACCTAAAGAAGCGGCGTGGTGCAGTCCTCTCCTTAGAATTTCTTTTAAATAATGGGTCAAATGGTGCTTTTTACAGCCCTTTCTGTTAAAAATGGGGGGAAAAGCCACAAGGTTTGCTATTATTTTTTCACAGTAGTACATGCAAAAAGAACAATAGATGCAAATCACCACCAGTGCACAGGACCATTTTCCATTGCATTTTCATTATGCCTTTGCCCACAACATATTCCAGTATAGAAAACGTGTTAATGCTGGCTTTGCCCATGCATGTCCATGCATGCTGCACACATATATGGCAGTATTACCATTTAAGGACTCCAAGGCAGTAAAAAATGCCATGCCACTGAAAGAAAATGCATTCCGACTGGCTGTACTAAGATAGGCCAGTGTACTAAGTAATCACAGTTATGTTTACTTTTACTCTTGATGCAAAGTACAAAAATGCATGACACACAAGGAATATATGGCAAGTCTGAAGCCACCAATGTAAGCCAGTCTACCCAAGTAATAGCCTTGATCCCAAGTACAAAGTAAAAAATGCCATTTCACAGTAAGAAAGTAAATGGCCAAAGATACCA
The DNA here is from genome assembly GCF_040938575.1 of Ambystoma mexicanum. Classification (NCBI taxonomy): domain Eukaryota; kingdom Metazoa; phylum Chordata; class Amphibia; order Caudata; family Ambystomatidae; genus Ambystoma; species Ambystoma mexicanum. The sequence continues at coordinate 729,683,859 of NC_090925.1, forward strand.
TAGGCCAAAGTACTCACATAATAACACTTATCATGTGTGCTTTACCTTTGATGCCAGGTTAAAAATGTCATGCCACATTAACAAAGTAAATCCAGACTGACACTAGTTGGGCCAGTTGGCACATACTTTCTTAATGTGGCATGCCATTTTTCACTTGGAATCAAGGGTAGAGCAAACACAGTGGGCCTCATTATGACTTTTGCGTAATGGGTTAACGTGCTCCGCTAATGGAGGCAGGCCCATTAAACCCATTACGTAAATTTACGAGGTCCCCTCGCGGGACCCGTAAGGACGCCTGGTAAAACCAGGCGTCGTTACTGGGTCCCGCGAGGGGACCAGGGAGCTAACAACGGGCCAGTCGTTGTTAGCTCCCTCTCCCATTCCCATTGAGCCCTATGGGAAAATGGTAGGCTCAAGCTGCCCTTTGGCTTCATTCATTACTAGTCCACTTCACCTAAGATGGCGTCTGTTTCTGAACCATCACTTACTTTGTAGCTCAACTGTCTAGCAGTGCCCTGACCCGGAGTCTTTGTTTTTAAACGTCCCCCTTTGCTCGCGCCTCGCGCTCGAGCATAATTTTGCAGCTACTCTTTCTGCAATAGGTAAGACCCTTTGTAGGCTCTGTAACTTAAACTACAAGAAATATATAGAAAGGCAACATGCGGGAGGAGATAAAATGGGCCGGCTTTTAGCGTGGTTGTATAAGAGCGAAGCCCCTAGGTCCCCAAATTGAACTGTAACCAGTGAAGAGGGTGAGACGGTGGACACTCAGGAAGGAGTGAATAGGGCATTTGCGGAATACTATACGGCTTTATACGAGGGTGATGGGGGGAGCAGCCGAGAGGAGATTGATGAGGTATTGGAGGACACAGGTCTGCCCAAGGTGAGTGACAAGGAAAGGGAGGAGCTTGATGCACCGATCACTCTTGAGGAACTGAAAGAGACTGTGAGGCAGTTGCCCACCAGTAAGGCCCCGGGGGCAGATGGATTCCCTAGCAAATTCTATAAAATGTATGAGAAGGAGGTGCTCCCACCATGCTAGATATGCTCAACGAGGCGTTTGAGGCGGGACGGTTGCCGGAGTCACTTAGGGAGGTGATTATTATACCGCTCCCCAAGCCCAATAAACCGGGACATAGTTGTGGCTCCTACAGACCCCTGTCGATGTTGAATCAGGACAGTAAGATCCTGACAGCTGTTTTGGCCAACAAAATGCGGAGAGTGATCGGTAAGCCAATTCACCCAGACCAAACGGGCTATGTCCCGAGTAGGAATATCACGCACAATCATAGACGACTCCACCGAGTGGTTGAATGGGGGTGCAGTCATGACGGCGAAATGGCGATTGTGGCATTGGATGCAGTCAAATCGTTTGATTCTGTTAAGTGGCCGTGGTTGCTGGCGGCCCTGCGAGGGTATGGTATGGGGCCAGGCTACATTAAATGGGCTGAAATGCTGTATAGCGAACCGCTAGCCAGGGTCCGTACGGGTGCAGTGGTGTCGGAGAGATGGCAGCTGGGCAGAGGCACTTGGCAGGGGTGCCCATGGTCCCCGATGCAGTACATTCTGGCCCTGGAGCCCCTAGCAATATACCTCAGGCAACAATACGAGCCGATCGGCATCGAGGTGGGGAGGGAGAGTCATCTCATATCCTTGTACGCAGATGATCGGTTATTGTATCTAAAGTACCCGGAGGAGAATCTTCAGTATGTTTTGGAGGTGATGGAGCGGTATGCCAGGCTATCCGGTATAGCGGTGAACCCTCAGAAATCTTTCCTATTCCCGCTAGGTAGGTACGTGGGAAGGCCTATAGAGAGGTTACCTGTGTTGCAGATTCCATGGGCGGTGAGTTCCTTCCGCTACTTGGGGATAGATGTGTATCATTCAATTGAGGAAGAACACAGGCGCAACACTGAAATAGCCATAGGAAAAATCGGGAAGTGCATGAGGTTTTGGGAGAAGTTGCCCCTAGCGATGATGGGCCGAGGTGCTATGCTTAAAATGGTGGTCCTGCCTCGACTTTTACATTATTTCAACAATATCCCTTACATGATCCCTAAGAAGTTTTTTGTTAAACTGCACAGTATGTGCAGAGACTTTTTGTGGCATGGCACCCGAAACAGAGTTGCATTATGGAAGCTGCAGAACTTCTATGAGAAAGGCGGTATTAAACTGCCTAATTTTGAAGCTTATTATGTAGCGGCACAATTGCAGTATGTGGCTAAGTGGCTCTCTGATGAGGAGACCTCCGAACACAGGTTGCTCGGGAGGAACTGTGCTCCTTTTTACTTGCGGGAAATGATCTGGGTGGCTAGCTCGGATATGAGGGAGCGCCCTAAAATGCTGTTGTTGGGATGGAACATGTGGCGCCGAGCCTGCCAAATGATGGGGGACCCTTTCCTGTATGACCCGCAGATACCGCTGGTCGCACTGGCAAAGGGGGACAGGCAACTGCAAGTAATCATTAGGACTTATTGGGAATCGGTGGGCCTAGTCACCTTGGGAGATATTTGGCAGGATGGGGCTATTATGGAGTTGGGGGAACTTGGGGCAGCGTCGGGATTGCACGTAGGCCAATATGTCACTTATCACAGGGTAGTACAGAAGATCCGGAGTAGGTGGCCTGAAACCATTTTGGCGGAGGAGCCGGACACCACTGTCGGGGTGATATACGACACATCAGAGGGTGGGCATGAGGTATCCAGGTTGTACGAGATGGTGATGACTAAGATCGGGAAGGACCTGGTGCATTTGAGATCAGAATGGGAAACAGAGATGGGAGCCCCGATGGAGGATGGGATGTGGGAATGGGCCTTGGGATATCATAAGAAGGTGTCGAGAAATGCCAGGTTTAAACAACTACAGTTGTACATAACGCACAGGGCGTACATGACCCCTCGGAGAATATCAAGGTTCAGAAACGTTGGGCGCCAGGCTTGCCCTAAGTGTGACGAAGAGAATGCAGACATGATACACATGTTCTGGGCGTGCCCGGTAATTGAAGTCTATTGGGGTGAGGTGGCACAGAAACTAGCGGAGAAGGGGGTCACGCTCAAAATAGACTAGGCCTGGGCCTGCTTGCTGGGGGGATATCCCAGAGCGCGGAAACGCAAACATGTTGGGAAATTGAAAGATTTGGCATATGTGCTCGCGAAACGAAGGATCGCTATGGGGTGGAAGGAGTGTCATGGGCCGCAAGTGGAGGTCTGGTGGAAGGACTTACAAAAATGGGCGGAGGCTGAAACAGTTGTGTGGCAGGAGGCTAGTAACACGGGGGGGTGAGGAAATGGGCTTCCTCATGGCATGGAAACTGTTGATAGCTGAAATGTTTGGAGCAGTATTGGCCCCAGCAGAATCCAAAAGCAGCGACGTCCTGACACACGGAACAGACACCGAGGGCGAGGAACAAACAGGCTCATAAGGGGGGGGGATGGGGAGTGCAGTGTTTATGTTGTTAAATGTTTTTAATTATGTTTATTGTATTGTTGTTTTGTTTGAATAAAAATAATTTTAAAAAAAGGTAAGACCCTTTGTACATGACCCCTTGGTCTTTTCCTACGAAGGATCGGTCAGCTGCCGCCATATGACATCGGCATGCTGCAGCTGCACAACGGCACCCTTTCTCCTTTGTTGCCGTATGTGGCAACACATTAAGCATTCTTGTGAGCTTTTTCAGATCAGTAACACATGCCTTTTCTGTTATGCATACAATTATCCCATTATATAATTCTCAACAACTTGCCTACGCATGATGTATATTTTGTCCGCTGACATTATTATTTATACCTTCCTCTCTGACTTAGACCTTTGCCGCATCTGCGAAGCATTAGAGGGATGTCATGATACATTTTTTCCACTATGCACCTATGGGTGGTTTAATTTCTTGGTTAACTAACTACTTGCCTATCTCTCGACTTTAGTTGAACCATTCACAGGCATCTTCATGCCGTCTTTGCAATTGAGTAATGAACTTCAAATACAAGGTACTATTTTACCTATACCATCTTTCGAATTACCATCACTTGGCAAAAATGTCTTTGATCGTGCTGGACTACGATTATTGAAACTAACGTTCTGTTTCTTCAATTTTTTCCTTGTTTTGTTTTTTCTTTTTCTCCCCCCTTCCCTTGTTTTCTTTGGAGTTCTCAAATGCACAAATATGACTATTTATTTTTTATGAAATGCGAAAAATGAAATTTTCATTTGATTATTGTAATTATTTTGCTTTGATTGTCTGCCCCTTGTGCTACCTAACATGGGGGGGTCATTCCGAATTGGGAGATAGGGGCTTAATGGCACAGTTAAGGATGGCAGTGTCTTTAAGCCCCTACCGCCCTATTCCGAGGTCCCTTAGCGGGTCCCAGCAGGAACAGCTGGTCTGACCAGTCGTTCTTAGTGGGACCTGTTAAGGGACCTTGGAGCAAATAACGGGCCCGCAATTTGCGAGCCCGTTATTAGCGCCTTCCCCATTCCCATTGAGCCCAATGGGGGCTCAAATGGGAATGGGGAATGGTTTACTGAATGGGGACTTACCGGGTCCTCCAAGGTCGGAATGACCCGGTAAGTCCCCATTCAGAGAGACGGGACCCGGGTTTGGAGGGCGCGATGGCTACCTCCAAACTCGTAATGACCCCCATGGTGTCTTGGCTGTTATAATTGCTATTCTTTCTCATATTTTGATTGAATATGTGGAAACAATGTGTTTGATATATCAATGCAACATATCAGCCTCAGATGAAGAGCCAGTAAATCTCGAAACATGTGTCAGGCTGTTTTGACCACTCTGAATAAACTACAGACGGCATTTCAATTCTTGCACTTTTTTGGCGCCGAGTGTTTGGGGACCTTTGTTCAATTTTAATGTACTGTGGTAGTATATTGGCAGTATACCCTCACCTACCAGACACCCGCTGCCTTATGCTACTTGATTATCATTTGTACAAGTGCTGTGGATATACTTGACTTACTCTGACTTTCTTTCTCGTCCTCATTATAAGTGCCGGTGCTACCGTCCTCCCCATTCCCATTGAGTCCAATGGGACTCGAATGGGAATGGGGAGTAATATTTTCCAGCGCCTGGCAATGGGGGATTACCGAGACCGCCAGGGCTGTAATTACCCGGTAAGTCCCCATTGCTGGGTGCCGGAAAAAAATGACTCTGGCGGCAGCCGTGCCATTTTTACTGGCACAGCTACCGCCGGACTCATAATGAGGCCCCCTGTCTTGTTGCTCCAGCTCACAATATATTCCAACACTGACACTGTAAAGCACATGTTCCTGAGGCATGTGCTTGCAATCCATGTCATAATTGCTACTGTAGATCACTTTCATGACACTAGTACCCATGATATATGCCATATTGCCTCTTTAAATTGTTATTATGACACTGGTGCCCCCAATATAGGTCTTCCTTGTCACTTCAAATGATGTTCATGAAGGTGATGCCAACAATGTATGTCATCATTGCAACTCTCAAAAACTTTCATGATGCACGTGTCCACACTTTATGTCATCAATGCCACTGTAAAAGGCATTCATGGCATTGGTGCTCACAGTATATGTCATCATTCCCACTTCAAATCACAATAATGATCCTGAGGCCGCAATACGTTATCATGGCATTGGAAAACACCTTCATGATGCTTTTTTCCACACTATATGTCATCAATGCACTCAGGCTTTCATGATGCTTTTACCATCAATGTATGTCATTCTTGCCATTCTAAAACACTCTCATGATTCTGGTGGCAACACTATATGTTATCAGTGCCACTGTAAAAGGCTTGCTCCTCTTTTGCTAGTGACATTCCTGCCATTGCTCACAGCAGCACAATCAAATAAAAAACAAAGATATCTTGAAGTGGAAAGGGGAGATGTGTGTTTATGGCTAAAAGAAGATTGAGAAAATCAGCAACAGAGGCATCCCCTCAGGTGGTTACTTGCTTGGTATTTGGAGATGTACATTATCACTGGGTTTTTCCTGCAGAAATGTTGGAATCACTTTAGGATTATTTTCCCTACGGGAAGACATTTTGGGACACGTATAGGCTCTGAGGGTGTTGTTGGGTTTCTGAATTACCTTGTACGGCTCAAGATGACCAGGCTGCAGGGTCTACAACTGCCTCTGTTATTTTCTATTTTTGTTCTTTGGCTGTCCTTTTAGAAACCTTTTACTTTGTAAGCTCGAGCTTCTCATGGAGACACAAACATTTGCAACAATAGGATTGAAAACTTTAGGATTTAAACCAGAACCACAAACGATGTTAGGCACTTGTAGAAAACACAACTTTCTGTCTATCTACCGTATACACTGTTTTGCTTATGGAAAAACCAAATGGTTTGTAGTTCTTCCCCTAGAACCTGTAGGCATTTATCAAAGCCCTACTCATGATAACTTTATCAAAAAAGAGCATTGTGTTGGAACCACCAAAACACAGTGTTGCATGTTTCATTGCTTGGCCTATCAAAGGGACTCACTTGTTGATGTGGTTCACCGCCATTTCATATTGCCATTTTCCCATGTTCTACTCCTTAGTTGGTGTGTTCCAAGGATCTGCTCCCCTGTTTCTGTGTTTCATGGCTCCAGATGAGTCCTTGGGTTCCACAACTCCTCACTCGGGTTGCAAACATACCCTTAGCCTGTATTTCATGCAGACCTCACATGTGTGGCATGCCTGCCTGTTCCTTTCCTTACAATTAAGCAAATATCTCCAACAAACAAACAGGGAGTTAAAAATAGGCATGTAAACCATACTTGGCAGTTACTCCCAATATATTTTAGGGAAACTGACTAATGAGAGGTATAATTCAATTTGCTTGCACAGCCTGACAGTAGAAACAAGGGTCTTGCTTTCAGTTTCAGGACTTGATACATTGTCCCCAACAACAGCCCGGCAGATTAAATGGGGTAGGCCTGGAATGTTCAAGAGACTGGAAATGGTAGCTCAGTCCCTAGGGGAAGGTCCCAAGGAGAGACGGGAGAGGAGATAAGAGCTGGAGCCGAGTCAGGAAGGGATCTCGTCGAGGATCATGAGCCAGAGAGTAAAATGCAGGAATCCTGATAGTTCAGAGTAGGTGGCAGGCACAGGATTAGCCTGTGACTGTGCTGTGCCTGCTGTAGATTTCCTGGGACCCTTTCAGGTGGGGTGTGGTGGGGGATCAAGACATGCTTACAACATCAGAAAGCATTAAATAAACACCAGCAGTTCTGGTGGTGGATCCCAAGAGATAGACTGTAGGAGACTAGCTCCAGCGATCCACTGGCGGAATTAAGGCTATCTCCAAGCCTGGAGTATTTGAGAAGGACTTGATTTACGCCATGTCACTCCTTTTCACAAAGGTGATCATAGTGCGGAAAAGCCTGCCCCGACGGTATATGCCATCTTAGCATTGTCGCCCCCCACCCCCAGAGAGGTATGTCCCGTGACTGGCATGTTCCCTTCCATTCTATTAGGGATCCCGTAGAGCGAGGTAGGAAGTGACCCTGATCGCCTAAACACATTGTGTATGGGCGCTATATAAATAAACAATCAATTCAATTCAATCGCTGTAGAACTTAGTTCATTGTCAGTCTGTCTTTGGCAAAGCATTGCTCCCTCAGAGGTCCCCTGGCAAATGTGCTAGAAAAATAGAAGCCCCAAGAAGCAGGATTAAAAGATCTCCCACGCGGATTCATTTGAAGGATATGCGTCGTAATGAGTAGGCGGGGAACGCGTAAAGGAAGATGGATCTCCCACTGAGATAAGTGCTGAGTCTAATGGTTAGTAAAGAATAGGACAACCATATGTGAGACTTGAGACAATAAAGGAGTGTAAGATGTGTATTTTGCTTGTATTATGTAAACACAGAGATGTAAATATGTATGTATGTGTGTCAAGGGCACCACCCATATAATGCCCAGCAGGCAGGTGGAAGCAATATAGCGCTTAACGAAGATAATGCATTGCCTGTAAAACCACACTGGCAAGGGACTGGGGAGAGGATAGACACTGTGCACAGGTAGGAACTCAAGAGCGTCGGAACCACGCAACTGGTCTCCTGTTAAAACCTCACAGGTATCGCCTTGAAAGATGAACAGTAAGTTGCAGGCATGTGTTTTGCCCTTGTTGCCACCTGCACTGCAGTGTTGATGTGTTCAGACCAGAGCCTTCATTGGCACCTGCCACACAGGGGAGTGCCTCCCCTATTGGGTTGTCTGATGTAAATGGGACTTATAGGAGAATATAAAACATACTTTTATTCATGGTTAGCCCTAAAGATAAGGGGTGTATCGGCCATTTTTACTCCCTAAAAAAAGCAAACACTCCCAAAAAATAAAAATAGGCAGTACAAATAATCCCAACAAAAAATAAGAAACAGACATGTAGCACCTTGTGCTCCAGCTTTCACCCACACAGCTCCATGGATATGTTTCGACCAGTCGTGTGCATAGTGCCACAGGAAGAAACTACTATTATTGCTGCCTGATTGGAAGAAGTAAACCTGCATCTTTTAATGTGTATGAATAACTAGGTGCAAAGGAATAAGTATTGCAAAAACATTTCCGTTTCCCAGGTAAAACATTTTTACCCGCTTTTAAAATACTCCTATTGGGAATTGGACTTCCATTTTTACTCCCTAAAAATAATTTTACTCACAACTTTAAAAAATAGGGAGTAAAATACTCCCACTTCAAAATCCTATCTGGAGCACTGTTCATGGGCATTACTGGGCACAAAGAAATCCCATATTTGCCTAAAAGTACCCCAGTCGGCAAAGATTATAATTTTTTACATCCTGAAAAATCATTTTACTCTCAAACACCTAATGGATTAAAGGAGGGAGTAAAGTGCGCTCCCTTCAAAATCGCATCTAGAGCTATGATTACAGGGTTTCACTTCCCACTATGCTCCATGTAGCAGGACCTCCCTGCATCATCTTAATGCATTCCAGGGATCCCCCAGCTTTGTTGCATGGCTTTCCCCTATGTCCCTTCCTCTTCAGGGCTCCCTTTCTCCTCCCTGTCTTGCATTCAGGGAGTGTGCTTGCCATTAGAGCATGTAGGGTCTCTGCTTCTCTGTGCAAACACCTGAATTAAGTCTGCAACCACTTCAGCGCCCCCACCCTGCATACCTCAGAACCTTTTCTGTCACCAGTGGGGAGTGTGAAAATTGAAAATGTCCTTGTTGGTGGATGAGAGCCCATTGAATTGTATGGGCGAGTTAGGGGCTTGGCAGGTGGCACTAGCTAAAAGCATGTACATTGAGAGGTATGCGCCTCCACTTCTGAGGGCTACTTCTAATAGGATGCACAAAGCAATGTTAACCATGGAAATCTGGGGGTTTGCAGGTTTACATGCCTTACACATCATCATCATCATCAGAAGCTGTTTCTCCTAGCCGTGCATGCTACGCCGCATCGTACCTTACTTAGCATTCACCCACGGGGACATCGCCATCATTTTTCTAATACTATCCAAACTAGACTAAACAAACATCCTCCATCTCAGACTCCCATATGACCTAACAAGGAAACTTCATAGAGTTCAAATGCAGTGGCAAGACTACTTTGCTGACTTAAGTGATTTTGACATATCACGCCAGCATTACATATTCTCTACTGGCTACCCATCAAAGAATTGAGATCATTTACTAGAAGCAATTTTCGAAACTCTGAACACTATCATCAGTGGAAAACCAATTTGATTCATGCGTCCTCTGCAGCGTGGTCCTGGTCTGCACCTTAATCTTAGTGAAATCTACAATCAAGAACCAGGAAGTGACAACACTCTCAGTCTCTGCCCCTCTCCATCCTCTTTATTCCTCAACTAACTCACCAGTATTCAAATCGTGCATATTTTCACCTAACACACGCTTTCAGATGACCAACCTGGTATAGAGCACTTAACAGATTGAGACTCTATCCATCTTCTATCAACAGAGATGCTGCCAATAATTGCACTCCCTGCCTTCCTGCCTATGTCTGTCACACTATCACAGGACCCTGCGTAACCACAAAGGCAAGGCACGCCTTGCCCTGCAGGATTACAGGGTCACCAACTCTCTGTTTAAAGTCTATGAGAATCAGATAAACCAGGGCCTGGCCAGGATAGGGCATTCGAGGGGTAAACTGGGGGAACTATTTGCTAGCTGGAGAAGCCAGTCCTTTAACTCAAACCTTGATAGCAGGGAAACAGCCTCCTAGTTACAGAAGTCCCATAACCCCCACCCGAATATATAAACATCTATTCAATTGATGCTGCTGATCTTGTGAACTCATGTACCACTCCCTTAGTTCCTGGAGTGGAGTCAGGCAGCAGCCCATAGACCATTACAGTCTCCGCTGTCTGGACCATCCAGCAGTGTTGTGACTGGTCTCCCAAGTGCCAACAGTAGGGTTCCTAGAAGAGTCACTGCTGCCACATGCTAGTTCAGCTCTTTGAGCGACTGCCATATTGCCCTCTCTATCTCTAAGATAATGTAGGGATTTCTGGAACTGAGTCGTGCAAAGTTTCACATCTGCTGTAAGGTGGCTCAGGCCATGCTCATATTTTAGGTTTGCATGTGGTCTCTGGCTAGTTGAAGCAACTTCTCACTCAGCGAGAATCTCAGGGCTGGTATAATGTGCTTTCCCCACATTGGGCCTGGGGTAGAATGCCGTCTTTCTCTCTGTCCCCTGTTGAACAATGTTTGGAGCTCTTGTGTCATTGATGCAAGGTGTAGAAAGGCTTGTTGACGATTGCCTGCACTGAGCTTTCGGTGACACTGATGATCTTGCTATTGTGTCGCTGTTTTCTGGATTCCATATCATCAGTGGTTTGTGTACATCCATCTTTTTGGTTCTAAATTGCAAGTTGGGAGCATCTCTAGCTTCAGTTTGGCATTTTTAGTTCCTTTTGATTCTGTGAATAGCATTGCAAAGCTTTTGCCATCAGGTGTACTGGTTGGAAGATCTCTTTGGTATATGGGGTGTCAAGCTATGGAAGTTGACTGAGCGCTCAAGAGTATTTTATGTCAGAAGACATCTTGCTGCAACTTGTTCTGCATCTTCACTGGATTTGTGTCTTCTCGACTTAGAGGGCGGCAAGCAGGAACTCACACAACGTGGAACAGATGCACTTAAAATGGAAACAAGTAGTAGTTGCTGTTAAAATCAGCCTCCAGACTAGGGTCTCATCAGGGGTTTGGCAGGACGGTAAAAATGTGACAGTAACGCTATTACCGCTGCATTACCGCTGCGCCCAATTCCGAGTTTGGGCAGAAAGTGGGAGGTTCACCTCCAGCTTTTTGCTGTTGGTAAAAAGCTCCCCTTTCTGCCAATTTTTGGCGCTATTATCGCTGGTGGTAATAGCGCTGAAAAGCCCCTCAGAGTCCTATGGACTCTGAATAAATGGGGATTAACAGCACCACCGCAACTCGTGATCCAGAGCAAATTGCGGCAGACCGAGTTGCGGTCACGCTAATAGCATTGGGCGGTATCCCAGCGCATTTACCGCCGTGATACTGCCCAACTCGTGATGAGGCCTTATGTCTCAAGCCCTTGATGTTCCTATTCAAGGGCTCCCATCCCACCAAATCACCTCGGGAAACTATGAGTACATGACCACGACATTTGAATTTGGATGCCACAGTATTCAAGACCAGCAAAACAAACGATGGGTTTCCCCTACTTCGCTGGCTGAAGGGAAGCAACAAATAATACTACATGGAGGTCAAGCCAGCGGAAACTGGCTTGACCTCCATGTAGTATTACAGTATTCAAGACCAGCGTTCACTAAACCGAGGATAGACACTATCATTGCTAAGGAGCATGGCTTTCTTGGGATGAAACATCTTTAAATTAGAAAAAGGAGAATAAGAAGACAAATTACAAGACTACGCTGTGGGGAGATTTGAGCTCAGCTGCCATACAAGAAGTAGGAACACAAGTAAGCTTCACAAAAAGGCTGTGGCTATGAACTGGCAGTGAAAAATAATGTTGACCAATTAAAATGTGTGTACTAACTAAGAACCTGCTCACGGATGCTTGGCAAAGAAGTCCATTCTTTTGTATTATGTACAGAACAATTACAAAGAGCTACATAGGATAAGTGCAATCAACAGGATACAGACTTAATAATCCACATTACCTAAGAAGCAGGGGAAGAGAGCCTGACTGCACCTGTGATAGCAGCTGTCCAGGAATTTTTTATATATATTACGAAACTATCCATTCATTAGTCAATCAGTACCAAGCGCACTTTGACCACCTTAGGGCTAGCCCCCCTGTTACTCAGGATATATAGGATGTAGGTCAAAAGGTTGCATAGTAGCACTCACCCCTGGGTGGTGTTAAGGAACCTGAAGTGTGATTTGAGTATTCTGAGTGCACACTGTGTGGTATTTCTGGTGTGTATGAGCAGTGCTGTAACATTCATGGCATCTGCTCACTGGGCTCCTGAACGGGGTGAGTAGGGGTCTCCTCAAAGGTTAACCACTGTTACCTGTGGATGAGAGTAGCATCATGTGATGGATCATGCCATAGGCTCCTATGGACGTGTGTGGAAGGTTGACTGTTTCGACTTTCCAAGCAACCATGTACCGCAGTCCTGTCCTGCCTCAATCTGTTGGGCTATGGCAAAATGGCTATAGATGTATCTGGCTTGCGTAGCTCCAGGATAGCTAGCAGTCACCATCATGTTGATGTTGTGTGCATTATATGCCACATGCACATTTACGAAATGCTGGTGTCTCCTGTTCATATGCAGGTGTTCTGTGGCTGCAAGACCTGCAGGGGCCACATAGGTGTAATCAATGGCAGACCACAGCCCTGGAAACCCGGCTAGTTTGTAAAATGCCCTCACGATTATTGCCCTTGTGCATGCACCACAGGAGATGGCTATATGCAGCCTGGCAGATGCAAGGATCACATTGAGAAACTGTTGTAGGGCCTTTGCTGTGAAGACTGGCAGAGCCCCCTTGTGATGCCACTGGCCCTCCGGAAGAAGCCAGTGGCAAAGGAATGCAAGGCTACGACTAGCTTCACTAGTAGTGGTATAACATGTAGGTGAAGCGTGGCACCTCCCGCCGTCTTAGAATTTCCAGTAACACTTGCGGCGGGAGGTGGGTTTGGACTATACCTCAAGATGATCTTTTCATCTGCCAGTTCAAATCAGGAAACCATCCTCCTATACATCCTTTCCCTCCTCCTCATCCTCCTCCTCCTCCTCCTCCTCCTCCTCCTCCTCCTGCTCCTCCTCTTTCTCCTCACGAGTCCACACAGCAGCATAATGTTCCCCTCTGGATCTGCCATTTTGGAAAAGTGTGCCTGATTGATGTGCTGCCCTTGTGTCTTCTGACTGTGAGGATTTGTTTATTTATTTTGGTGGACAAACCGCTTGCTCGCTTTTCTGGGCCACATTCTCCAACTTGTGGTTAGAGTAAATGCTGATGGGTCTTTTTTGGGTACAAATTGTCCACTCCACTTTTTTAAGTCTGTTCCTGGTCATTTCTGCCCACTTTTTACAACACTTGTATTCTTAATTTGGCTGCTGTGGGTGCCCTTCACCCATTTCACCCTCATTTTGTTCAATTCCTGTGCACTCGCACATCTCCTAGATGTGCATTTCTGTGAATAGTGTGCAAATATTTCTTGCACATCGATTGCATATTTAGGCGCAGATTCTCAAAAGGTCGTACAAGTAAAATAAGGACAGAGGATGCACTATTTTCAAGATCCACTGTTTTCATTTGTGGGACCTTCCAGGACACCTTATTCCCAAAGGTCATCTGTGCAGTTAAGTTCAAATGATGTGCTGGTCGTCAGCCCCATTGTATGTATACATTAGTGTTGTGAGCATGTTCCCAGCCCTAATGTATGACAAGGTTCCAGCGGCAGTGGCTGCTGAGAGCGCATTCCACAGTGAAAGGCCCATTTCTATCCCTGTGTGCTGGCTAGAAACGCAAGCACCACAGTAGTGTTTCACGCCGCTGCTGTTACACTTACAATGCACCAAAGAGTCAGAAATGCATCCCTGCGCATTTTCCAAAACAGGTGCAGGTTAATGATATGATATGATAGGATGTGATGTGGCATTTATAACGCCCCTTTCACAAGTGTTTCTAGGTTAATGTGTTTATTTCTGCTCGTTTGAAAGTGCATCCCATTTAAGAGTTTGGGATGCGTTTTTAAATGTACAACGTTTGTTTGTTTGCTTGTTTGTTTATTGATTTGTAATGCGCGCCAGACCCAGGGGTATCAGGGCGCAGTGGGTGTATGAATACTTTCGGCTTAAGTTACACATTTACAGGGAGTGAAAGACAGGCATTGCAGAAGGGGTGGCATTAGTCACCTATTTGAGAGTTATATACATACAGTCTGAATACTCAGTACAACATTACATAAAATACAATATAATATATCATCAGGATAATCTGTACAACATTGCATACTCTATATATATATATATATATATATGTATATATATATATATATATATTCTACAAAGGTAGAAGATTAGCATCAACTAGGCGTAATAGTAACTGTTTACAGTACAGGATGAAGGCACTAGGACAGTAGCTGGGTATATTAATGGCCATTTTCCCTAAGCCAGTTAATGATGTTATGTCTGAAGTTCAGATACGTTTGGTCCACCCTCAGGGAGTGGGGGAGGGAGTTCCAAATCTGTGAAGCTTTTACTGGGAAACTGCTCCCTCCAACTTTGGTCAGTTTGTACCTAGGTACCACTAGGCAGTTTGTGTTTGCAGTTCTAGTTGGTCGACTGGAGAATTTTCTATTGATTCTTTCCATGAGATAACGAGGTAAAGCATTGTTAAGGCACTTGTGTGTTAGTGACGCAGTTTCAAGCAGGATTATGTCACTGGTAGAGAGCCAGTTATTCTGTCTTCTTACCTCAGAGGTGTGCTCATTTCTAGCTATACCTAGTGCCGCTCTAAGGGCATTGTTCTGGAGAATTTGTTTTTTGTTGATAATGTACTTATTAGCGCCTAAGGATAGGGAGTTACAATAGTCCAATTTCGACAAAATCAAATCCCTAGCCACAACTATTCTTAGAAAGGAATTGTTTACCTGCTCTAATTAGCTTGCATGTATATGCAGAGGCAGAGGCCATGGAGTTGACCTGTTAGGCAAAGGTGAGGGTGGCGTCAAGGTAAAAGCCTAAGGTTTTTACCTCATTGGCAACTTTGATGGTGTTGAAATCAATGTTGAAGGAGGTGTATTTGTGGCTACTATTATTGAGATTGATAGTAGTTCCCAGAATAAGTTCAGTTTTGTCATCATTCAGGCATAGACCGTGGATGGCCATCCATGCCTGGATGATGAGATATATCATATTTACCAAGGCCAAATCCTTGTCATAATCCCCAGTAAATTGTATGAGAGTCTTGGTATCATCTGCATAGTTAGTGTAGGTGACACCAAGATGGTCCAGATCATCGAAAAGGGTCTTAGTATATTGTACATTGTGGCTGAGACACAGGAGCCCTGTGTCACTCCACGTGTGATCGGGATAGGGTCTGCTTCTGCTGATGGCGAGAAGACCCTCATATTCCTGTTACTCAGGAAGGATTGGATCCAGATTATAGCCTCCTGAGAGAATTGAGCTGCTGAGTCCAAGTGATTACATAGGACCTTGTGGTCCACCAAGTTGAACGCAGCCGAAAGATCTAGAAGAAGTAGTAAAGCTGATTTCCCCTTGTCTCTGAGCTCGTCTATTTGGGCTTTGAGATCAATTAGTGCAGTTTCAGTGCTGTGTTGAGGCCTGAAGTCTGATTGTCGTGTTCCAAGGAGGTGGTTAAGCTCCAAATACTCCTGTATTTGGAGATAGGCCACTCTGTCTAAAATTCTAAGTACAATTGGCACTGTTGTGATGGGCCTGTAGTTGGTGGGAATAGTAGGATCTAATGTCTGTTTATTGAGGAGGGGGGGTACCCAGGACTCCTTTAAGTTGCTAGGGATGGTGCCAGAGGAAAATGAAGCATTAATAAGCTTAGTTATAAAGTGTACCAGGTCTCTTGTGGCATCTTTGATGATTTGGGCTGGGCATTTATCTCCCTGGCAGTTCGAGGGTTTGAGGGAGAGGATGATTTTTTCCACCTGCAGAATAGAGACTCTGGAGAAGTTGACGAGTTGTGATGGTTTATGGGACAGCATAGGAATACTAGCCAGAGTGTCAATATTGGGTAGATTTGCTTTTTTGGCGTTGATCTTAATCTGCAACTTGGTTATTTTGTTGGTTAAAGCCATCTGTATATTAGAGGTCTAGGTTTTGTCTTTTACACACTTTTCTGGTGCGGGGATTGGGGCTTCAAGCTCTTTCAGAATTACAAAGAATTCCTTTGTGCTAGAGTTAGCCTGAAGAATCCTCTTGTTGTAAGTTTCCTGCTTGGTGACTAGTATTTTTTCTTATAAACGGATGAAGCACTGATGAGGTAAGATCTGTTTTCCTCAGAGGGTAAGTGCCTCCAGATAACTTCACATTTTCTTTTTTCCGCGCTCAGTATTTTGAGGTGCGGAGTGAACCATGAGTTCAGGTGTGCTCTAGGTTTACATTTCCTCATTTTTAAGGGGGCAATGGTATCTAAAGCTTGAGTCATGATTTTATTATATTCATTGACCAAGGTAGTAGGGTCAGTCATAGCTGCAAGTGAGTTGAGAGTTGGTAATATTAAAGGTAAGAGCTTGTCTGCAGTGATGTTTATTTTTTTATTCCTCGTTAGGGTGGGAGGAGCAGATGGGTTATTTTTATTTATGGGAGTTTTAGCTGCAATTGTAAATGCTAGGAGATGGTGGTCTGTCCGTAACTGTGGGGGTGATCGCAGTGATGGAGCCACTACAGTTAAAATCAGCCACCCAATCAAGTGTTCTCCCTTTGTCATGAGTTGGGGACATCACTCTTTGGGTTAGCCCAAGTTCTGTAAGAGCATTGGAGATGGCTGTAGCATGCTGGTCATTAGGGTCATTAAATCCCAGATTTAAGTCACCTAGTAAGAGTACTTGTGAGGTATTTTTTAGGTTGTCAGATAGAATGGTTGAGATGTCCTCCTCAAATGTACTGATGGCACCTGGAGGTCTGTAAATAAGATGAATAGTAAGCATTTGGGAGTTGGAGATGGGTAATTTGGCGGTGAAGGATTGCATCTTGTACTCATGGTGGCCCTGAATCATGCTGTTCCCATCTTCATCTTGTATCCTGGCTTGCAACATTATGTGTTACTACTGACTTCTGCAATTGTATTCGCTCTCCACTCTTGCTTCTCCACTCTTTTTGACTGCTTACTCTCTTTTCTCTCCTCCTTTCCCTTCTCCCTTTTCCTATCTCCTCCCCTTACTTTCTTCTATACACTTACTCTATCAGAATTGTCCCTGGGCCTAACATGATAGCAACCTCGTCTGTTTCCTCCACCCTCCCATTACTGTTTTTTTCCTCCTCACCATCCCTCCAGCACTATCTGAAATTTCGTCAGGCCTAGTATGATAGTCGCTTGTTTTGTACCTCCCCTCCCTTTCTGCACCCCTCTCCCTCACCTTTTGTTTTTCTCCGGCTCTACCAGAAATGTCGTCAGGCCCAGTACGGTAGTCGCCTGTCTGTTTCCATTTCCTTCCCACTCTCCCCCTGCCTTCCTTATCTATGTCTTAGCTCTTGAACTATCTGAAATGCCGTCAGGCAAAGTACGATAGTTAATTTCACATCCTTACTGTTTATGGCCTGTAAGAATGTAGTTGTATTTTCCCTTGTTCCCTCCCTTGCCTTGAAGCGCTTTGAAACACATTGTGTATAGGCGCTATATAAATAAACGATCATATCACATCAAAGGATTTAAAGTCAGAGAGGGGGCTAGTCTCATCGCTAGGTTGGTCTTAGCTATGAGGGCAATGCCTCCTCCATGTGTCTCAGTTCTGTCTACTCTAAGAATGGTATAATTATCAGGTACTGCGAGCATGAGGGCAGGGCCTGCTGCTGCATGTAGCCATGATTCAGTAATGACTAAAAAGTCGTAGTTATTCTCTTGGATTAAGTCCGCTGTCTCTGTGGCATGTGCCACTAGAGATCTAGCATTTATTAAGGCTCCCTTGAGGTCAGGAACAGTAGTAGTAGTAGTAGTAGGGTTACCTGTCAGTGGATTGGGTGAAGTGCAATTGCTTGTTTCTTCGTCCCGTATTGCAGTGAGGCGTTTATTCTGCTGGTGTTTTTTGACGGTGGGATCATCAGTCTTAGGTGTGGCTATGGTAGTAGGGCTGTTATCATTGATTATGCTGTTTTGTTTGTTAAGTGGACGTTCTCTCCTAAGGCCTGTATTAGTTATCAAGGAGCTGGCAAGTGGTTCGTAAAGTTTGGTAAATCTGGAGCGGAGTCTAATGTTTCCGACGATATGTGGCAGGGTTTGTTAGTTTTGGGTAAGTCCTGAGTGAGATTGAAGTTAGATGGTGTTTGTTGTTGGTCTAGGGTACTAAGATAATGAATGTCGGATGATGATATCTTCTCTGTCGTAGTCCCGGTAGGATTTCTAGATGAAGTAATACAATTATAATTCAGGTTTTGCTTAGGTATCGCTGGGGTGAGTGTAGTACTCATTAACGCTGCAGTATTAATTGTCGTGGTAATGTAGAGTGGAGGTAAGGTAGAGTGCTTTGTAATACTAGTCAATAGACCTGATGCCAGTGTGGCGTGCCATAAGAGTGTATACAGGACAGTGGCATACATAATGCACCTAGGGTCTGTTTCTATATGGTATTTCACTAGGAGAATTTTGTTCTATAGATGAAGAGTGTTAAGTATGTAGTTTAAATACAGTCTAACAGTATAAGCTGATACAGTTAATCACGGCAAGGTGCAATGTGCACAGTCAGCCAAGGTGGGCTAGTTCAAGAGGTTAGCAAAGAGGCAAAAAAATGCACAAGACATGATAGGCTAGTTCAGTCTGTTAGTAATACGGCAGAGTACCCCTGACATAATGGTCGAGTTCAGACTACTTAACACGAAGGCAAAGTGCACATGATGTGATAGGCCAGTTTAGAATACTGACAGTATGGCAAAATACACCTGACATAATAGGCTGGATTAGTATACTAGCAGTGGGGTAAAATGTACAAGACATGATAGTTCAGTTCAACAGAAAGCAATCTGATTAGAATAGACTAGTTCTGGTCAAACATGGCAGAGTGTGATCGTGCACCCTGCGCCGTGGTAAACTGTTTCATTTGCTAATTATAGCATCAGTAGACTACAGTCTAACACGTTATGTTAATACACTGACTATTACGATTATGTGGGGTCGGGGTCAAACAGAGCATCATTCATGTTGCACGCATTTAGATGCATCTAGTGGATAGGGTGCAACTTTCTTTGGTGCAAGCTAATGAGCTTGCTAGCGCATCCCATGGCTTGCATCCAAAATGTTTTGGAATTGAATGAGTTCTTTGACTATCTAAATGCTACACATTCATGCATTAAGTTTAGATTAGAGGTTGGTTACCCTTACCTGCATTTTTTGTTTTGGACACCCACATTGGTATTGTAGAGGGCAAATTGGTGACGTCTATATATCACAAACCCACCGACTTGAATAATGTGTTACACTTTCTGAGCTTTCACCCGAAAGCAATGACCAGGAGTTTACCATACAATCAATTGTTGAGTTTGAAGAGAGTAATTTCTGACCCCAAGGTATTTAACTCAGAACAAATTGGCCTCCAGAACAAATTTGCAGTTAGGGGTCACCCTGAAGAAGTTCTACAGTAGACAGATCTGATATGGTTGACAGGAAAGGCTATTAAGACATGGCCAAAAAAATGCACAATCCCCTCTTCTTTATACCTCAAAAAACTCTAGTCAGAATGTTCACATTGCAGGTATCATTAAGAGGAATTGGAAGATCATCATAACCCACAGTTGTTGAAATTATTTCCAAAGTCACCCATGATGGCGTATAAACATGGGAAACATTTCAAAGACGGATTGGTGGGAGCAGAGAAGGCTCAAAAAGACAGACAGGTGGTTTTAAAGACACGCAAGAGAGGTACTTTTCCATGCCTCTCATGCAGTAACTGCAAACATGTTATCAAAGGCAACATGATCGCTCATCCCTACACAGGTAGAAACATTGCTTTAAGCGATTTTCGCTACTTGTAATACATCTGGGGTTATTTACTGAATTAAGTGCCCATGTGGTCTTTTTTTTATTTTTTATTGTAATATTTAGTTTGTACAAACTTTTATCACAGATGATCACTTTGGTCAATATCCCTACTTTAACTTTACTTTACACTTCCCCACATTATTTGATGTTACAAGCCCCCTTGCTTCAATAATTCAAGAGTCCAAACATTAGAGCTTAGTTCTATTCACATATCTTCGCTCAGAAATTTGTCTAAATAGTCAACAACTGCACAGGTTAGCTGTACTTTATGTCCACTCAGTATCACAAACCAGCAATCTTCCATATTCTTGTTCAAAGGGGTGAATTTTTGGAGGTAGAGTGACCTTTGCACTCTTCATTTTGGACATTCTATTATCACGTTTCGTTGTTTCTACCGCCTCCATGCAATATCTACATTTATTGTCTTTAGTGTCCTTGTCGTGTTTTATGAACAGCATTTCTTTAGTTTTATAGGCATTTAGTCTTAGCCTCATAAATTGATCATGATGATAACGAGGGAAACTTTTTAAAGTATCTTAGCAGTTGATCCAAGCCATTCACTGTGGCTCCTAGGTAAACCGATGTTAGTAGGTTATTTAATTGCTCATTGTTTTGTATCCAATTCCATTGTTTCTGTTTTTTCTTCGCCAGTTGTGGATTCAAAAGCACTGTTTGCATCTTTATATCTGCACAGCTGAGAATCTTCATAAGTAAGTTTACCCAGGTCAACAGCAAACCAGAATGCGGGTTCTTAATCGAAGGAGCAAGAAACTCGTATGCAGGTGCTGCAGTATTTATATACATCTTTCTCAGGACTGATATGGATCTCCACAGAAATATGCCATATAGCGGTTCTAAGGCAAGTTCGTGCCGAATTGCAATCATAGACATGTTTCTCAGGAGTCTTAAGACACGTCTCCAAAATAGTCCTTCTAAGTAAGGCCAGATTCTGTGATTCAAATTCCATCTGGTTCAGCCCCAAACGTTATTGCCGGAGTTACGTTTTGTAAGTAGAACGTCCACACTGGAATAAGCGTGAACTTCCCATATTCTGCATGTAATTTAGCTCCTTGCCGAGAGAAAGTTGTCATTTGCCGAATCAAGTCCTGTGCCCAACTCCATTCCCGGATGGACATATTGAAAAGGACCCCCAAATAGCGAATTTCTGCCATTATCTCAATGACGTCATCTGCTTCTGTCCATTCGAAATTTTTGTTCCTTGGTCCTGTTTTTGGGCCAAAAGTCAGGATTTTTGTTTTGCCGACGTTCATCTCTAAGTCATTTTGGTGCGTGTATTTTTGAAGAGTCGTGGGAAGTCTTTGCAGATCGATCTCAGTAGAATCTAGTAACACCAGATCGTCTGCATAAATAGCCCAGCTGATATGATGACCATTTATTTTGGGCGGAAAGCAGTTTACCGGCTTTAAAGCCTCAGGTATGTCTGAAATTAACAGTTTGAACAACAAGGCGGCCAAGGGGCATCCTTGTTTCACTCCCTTGTTTGTCGCGATATTCTTTGACAACTCTCAACTTTCATTTATTCGGACACAGATGCTTGTATTTTCATGTAGTGCCATGACTGGATGAAGTATGTTCACAGGGCATGACCACTTTAATAGTTTTTTCCACAACATCTCCCAGTTGATACTGTCGAATGCTTGGCGCATATCTACAAATGCCAAAAAAAGTTTGGTCTTCACTTTCATCGCTTCTACTTTTAATAAATTTAGTAGAATTAAGTTTGCCTCCGTTCCCACTCCCTTGGTGAAGCCGGTTTGCTGAGAGTCTAATATTCTGGCTTTTTTTGCCCATTTTGTCAGGTTTTGCTGCAGGAAGGTGGCGAAAATCTTGCCGATGGTATCTAGAAGGGTAATCGGGCTATAGTTAGATGGATCGTACCGATTGCCCTTCTTAAAAATCATCATTGCTGTTACCCATGAGTGTGGCAGTATTTTTGAATTGGAGATGTTTGTAAACAGTATTTCAATACATTTTGCCCAATGCTCCTTATGTGCCTTAAGCATTAGATTTGTGAGACCGTCAGGTCCTGCTGCTCGAGAGTTTTTCAGATTAGATATTGCCTGCGCAATATCTTCAGCGGCCTCAAATACCTTCCATGCTTCAGGACTCTGCGGTTATTTATTCATTTGAGTATTTGATATATTGAAAAACACTGCTGCTAAGTGTTTTACCCATGTGCTTTCAGAGACTCCATTTGACAGCATAGCGCCTTGATTCAGTGAACTTTTGTTTAGGATGGTCCAAATTTCCCTTGTTTTGTGTTTGTTAATAAGATTAAAAATTAATTCTGCACGCTCTTGATCTCGTATGCATTCAAATGATTTTACCCAATTTCGGTATTTTTTGTTTTCGTTTTTAAATGGCCATTCTTGCATGTCCACCTAGTGTTTTTTTAGAGTTCTGATATCTTTATGCATGCTCTTTTTTGTACTACTGACAGATGCACTCCAGACGTGTTTATTTATTTGCAAACTTCCGTTTTTGTGTTTCGGATTAATTTTGAATTGCAACAGTAGAGGCGCGTAGTTTATTTGCTCATTTGCAGCTGTCGACAGTGTCATTATGCATTTGGTCAATTCGTTGATTTGAGGGGTGGTAATCCTTAGTCTATTGCCTCTTTGATTGATCAACAGTTTTTCATTATATTTTTGTGCAGAATTATCGCAATGCATCTGCCATGTCAGTTTCAATACATCATGATCACTTCTTGTGGTGGGTATGACAACAGCTGGTCAGGATTGCGCCACATATTGGTGGAGATCCAAATATAATTCAGAGTTTTATGACTGTCAATCCGATGCCAGGTGTACTTTGGAGGTATATCAGCTTTCGCATTGCCGTTTACCATTTTGCAATTGCGAGATTCTAAGGCTAATTTCCAGCAAAGTCCTCTACTTGGTTTTCTTGCAATCTGATCATGACCGTGGTTTCCCTGTTCTCCCATTTTCAGAAGCCAGGAGAAATTCAAGTCTCCACATATGATTATTGTTAGATCAACACAAGAGCGCAAATGCCTGTCTATAAATGTTGTTATTGAATTTAGATACTTTCCCGTTGATATCTTCGCAGGATTCCAGTATGTATTGATGAGCAACATTTGTTTATTTTAGCGTCTGTATGGATTCGTTGTAAGACAGTTCCTTGCACAAAGATATTCGGGCTTTCTGTTAATATCACTTCCCAGCCTGTGCCGATTTTCACCGTTGTTACTAAGCCCAATACGGCCTCCCTAGTTTGTTTTTCCCAGCCAGGTTTATTAACACTAGGTAACCGTCTCTCAGTGGTACTTTACCGAGCCACGTCTCCTGTAGACAAATTGCAAAGTTCTTGTCTAATGAAAGGGGGAATTTGTTAAACAAGGGGATGTGAACACAAATACATTTTGCTTGAATGTGGAATTTGGAACTGTAATCTCTAGTAATTCGTGTCAGTCACATTGAATGGGGATTGGAACAGTGCTGTGTTTATTTCAATAGTCTCTGGCCCTCATTACGACCCTGGCGTTGGACCACGCCCCTGACACACCCCCACCAAATCAAAATCAGACAGAAACAGCCACCTTTGTGTGCTACCCGGGCACGAATCAATGCACCGACAAAGCATGTTCTTCCCCATTTTCTGTGTTCTGCCCACCTGCCCACCCTCTGCGCAAGCCATGCCCACGATCTGCATGGTGTCTCACGCAAGGCACCCGGCTGCTCGCAGGGGCATGCCGGGCCACTGTGAAATGCATGCAAGTACAAGGAAAATCCTGTGCATTCGGTTCCATTAATTGACTAACGGGATTACGCACGCAGTTTGGCGTGCAAGTTCCCTATTTTCAGCGCACATAATTCCATGAGTCGGGCCCTTAGTGTTTTCGTGGCATTCTTCAGTAATGTTTTTCCAACGGGTGGTGTAGATTTCTTGTTTAACAGTGTCTTCCTTGGTGTTTATGTTTGTAATCCTTTTTTCAAATTTGAGGCCTGCATGGAGTGTATGGGTACACTCCTTTAGTTGCTGTCTTGCAACTGATTCACGTTTTCCTTCTTCAAATTGGGACCACAATTAATTGATTGTTCAGTTGTATTTACACATATATTGATGATTAGGGTGGTGTCTTCTCATTTGTTGAGTATGAACCTAAAAGATTGTAAAGTAGAAAATGAGAGTGTAAATTTGTTCATATTATTATGTTTACAGTTGTGCTCCTGAAGAAGGGGTTATGGTCTCCGAAACGCGTCGAGCTGTTTACTTCGCAAAATGATTTGTGCAGTTTGATCAGTATGCAGCATTACATTCATAGTATGGTTTTGGGCAGCTGAATGTTCAGTGTCCAACAACCATTGCTCTATGCAAGTGTTTTTAGTAAGGGTGGCGTTTCTATTTTTAATGTTAGTCTTTGTGAGTGCTGGCTCTATGCACTTTATACTTCAGATGTAGCTTTCTCCATGCTTATTCATGTGCAATATTTCTGTGAAGTCCATATACTATGTGATTATATTTGTTCTTTTCTGATGTGATTAAACATGAATTGTGCAGTGTGTATATTGTTTGTTCTTTTTTACATGATCGTGCACGTTGCAATTTATTTAACACCTGTTCCCAGTTTGGTGTCTCCTCTCACCCATTTCAACACTCCAGCCGCTTTATTTAATTATTTTTAAATTTGGTGTCTACTTGAGAGTATTTTACTCTCATTGAAAGATAGCCGTGAAATTGTGCACTTTATAACAATGCTGGTTGACAGAGTTGGGAGAGTTCTCACCAATGTGTGGAACTATAGAGTTTGTATTTAAACATGAATGTTGCCACGGGCGTACTTTTAGGGGGGGCAGGGGTGTTTGTCAACCCCAACTTTCATGGCACACTATTTTGTCCGCATTCATTTGGCTGGGGCACCTTTTCTTTAGATGTCATGTCCCCCCCAACGTTTTCAGCAATGTTACTCCACTGAATGTTGCGACTTGTACTCGCAGATTTCTGTTCTTGAATTTTTTACACTTTGCGCTTTATTTAACTCTTATTCTTTTCTTTGGTGTCTTCTCTCGCCCCATAACTGCTGTGCCTGGTACATTTTTACAATCAATTTTGTGCATACTTTTGAGTATTTTACTCATGTTAAAAGATGGCTGCTAAGTTGTGCCATTGTGCACATTGCCATTTGATAGAGTTGTGGGTGCTGTCATAAACAGGTGGAATCAAGGTGTGTGTATACATACATGAGTGGTTTGGTGTTTGGTGCATGCCTTGTGTGAACAACCACCTAGTTGGAGTGCGAAACGAGTCACCTTGCTTTTTTTTCTCCCTCGTGGCGGCTGGGACTGCTGTGAATAAACTTTATTTGGATTTTTAAATTTTGAGTCCTGTTTTCAATAACACATTGCAGCTGTGTGCGATCCCGCCATGTCTGTGCCATTTTATTGGTGCTTTTAAACATTTATTATAGCTGTACATGTAATGTGCTGTTGAATTTTTTGACGTATACAATTACTTGTTTATATGTGTGAAATTGTTGTATTTTTATGGTGATATTGTATGCTTTTAAGTGTGTGGGCGAGTTAAGGCTACCATGATATTTGATTTAAATGTAATATTTTTTAATTCATTAATAAAGTGTATTATGTTGTTCCCTTAATTTTATTATTTCAGATGTTTGCAGAAGGTTTTGTTGGTTTAACCTTAACTCTTTTGTAAACCTTTATTTTTCAAATAATATATACATGCATGTACATATATTGCTGATTAACTCATCATTTTTAACTCCTGTTTTAATAACGTTTGCCACTGGTTTATTTACCAAGGGGCGTTATTAATGTGAGGTCATTGGAGTGCATCGCTGTGGTTAATAAGAGGATCCCCTTTGTCACAATGTCCTTGTCCTTCAGTAACTCGCCCATTGACAGGTCCGAGGTTGTGGTTAATATGACTGTACCAGGATCTCTAGGGTGTGCAATTTCTGATTGACTTGGGGGATCCTCTTCATATGTCGCTGTGTCAAGATCATTCTTGTCCAGATCTCGGGTGCTTGCTTTGTGGGAGCAAGCTACATGCAGGAAGTACCAGTTTTATCCTGCAGAGTTAGCTGTTGGGCCACTGGAGCTGTGTCACTGTGGTTGGTTCCTCTGTCGTTCAAGGCAGGGCCTTCTGCCCGTGGAAAGGGTTGCCACCTGGAAATAGTTGGGCGACTTTCAGGGGTGTCTGGGTTACTCTCTGCTCTAATTTCGCCCCTGCCCTGAGAGAATGAGAACAAAGGAAAGTTTGCCTTTCTCCAATGCGGTTTTTTCTCGCCAGGCCGAGATCTATTTTTTGGAGGAATGGATGGGCTTTCAACAGATCAAAGTCCATGATCCCACATCTAACATCATATGTCGTGGCCGGGGATCCACACACATTGCAAAGCCCAACTTATCAAGTTCATGGGATAAAATTTTACAGCGTAAATGTGCTAAGTGATTAGGTTGGATTGGAAACATGGTAATTGAAAACTCAAAATACAACGACGGGCAAATGATTCATATATTTATTTTATAAAAAATGTATAAAGCAAAAAATGATTTTCGGAGCACTGTACAATATTACTGAACAGTAACATAGAGGATACCAACAGTCAGATCTCATAAAACATCATTAAAATAAAAAATACAATATTATTGTAAATCAGATTGCAATACAACTTCATGTCCTGCCAAATAAACCGTAGGACAGCTATTCAAGGCGCCTTATCAGCTGCTAATTAAACAACAACGTTTTTAAATCTCTTCCAAGATCAACAATAATGGCGCGAAATGCAAGGAACAAGGAGCAGCACAAGAAAACACTGGTTTATGAATGTGTGCTTTTTAAACCCTTGTAATTGGTAATTTGTAACACGCTTAATACCCAGAGGTTTCTAAGCACGGACCCGGGGATCGAACCTGTGTTGCTCTGCATCGTCTTGCTAATAAGGCAAGTGCGTTGCCCCTGAGCAATCCTCCAGAGACAATTTCAAGAATCAGGTTTACCTTATTGCAAGATTCCCTGGAACCGCCAGGCAGACGGAATTTAGAAGCCAAAAAAGCGGGGTGACCTGGCTGAACAGCTTTGTAGGACATACAACCTAATTGGAATAACATATGAGCTTCAAGAGATAGCCAATGTAAAGATTTAAAAATAATAGAAATGGCATCACATTTTCTTTCACCAACAATCAATGTAGCAGCAGAGTGCCATTTTCAACAGTCTTAAAATAGACTTAGTTACTCCCATCAACAGGGTGTGTGGGAGATCCGAGAGAGAGATTTGTGTTCAGCAAAGCAGGACAAATCAAACTGGCTCGAGGTCTATAGTTTTTCAGTCCCCCCTCTCTACCCTGAGCCGGTCTTTGGGGTTTCAGTGCTGAGGCACTCTGTTCTTTGCTTTTTCCAATATCTTGTCTTTCCTCCAGCTTTTCAGAATGTCACTCTCTTCTACAGAATGTTCCTCTACCCACGGTTCGCAAATCACTCTCGTCAGAGCCTGGTTTTCATGCCTATGCTCATCTCTGACAAGATTGCAGTGGGCCTGGGATTTGGCATGCCCCAATCCCGTTGCTGCTGTCCAGCACTTTCCACCAGGCGTGTTGCCCCATGTCTCTGGCACCTTCTGCTTCTTATGGTATCTCTCTCTCTCTCTCTCTCTCTCTCTCTCCTCAACATTTATGCAGAATTGGTCTTGTTGCTTTTCTCCTTGACTATTTGTCATGTTCTGCACCTCCCCTGCACACCTTTTAGCTTTAGTCTGATCCACAGTTTCTGTCCTTCTTCTCTTTCTCCTGGCAAGCTATCACCACCTGCTCCTTACTTGGCGTCCCTTCCCGGTATCTTTTAAACACCTCCTATCCACACCAGGGGAGAGGTAAGGGCACTGCTTAATTTGTGCCGGTGTTGAACACGGGCACTCTTTTTTGGGAACCGGCTCTTATCAGCTGGGAAGGCCATCTGTCATCAAATGCAGCAAGGCAGAGGCCTTGCTGCGCTGTGCCTCATTAGCATTCTTTTGGTTTTTATCAGATCAAGGCAGGCAGGCCGCAGTCTGCTCCGTGCCTCTGCCTTGTCTGTGTGGCTCACTGGCTCCCTACACACCCCCTTCCCCTCACCTCCTCCAAGATGATACAAGGCGCACAGCGCACAGGCCAGGCCCAGGTGGCAATGAAAAGCTCAGCGGCAGTTAATAACCTGCTGTGAGGGGCCGGGTTGCTCCTATGTAATGTAATTTCCACTGCAGGTCAGCTGCTTTGACTTCTAACTTTGCCTGCACCTAGTGTTTTCTTTTTTTTATAAGTATGAATATCACACGTAGGGTGCTGTGCCATGCGCACCACCTTTTAGTAAAACAATTACTTTTTTTGCAGTGTGATCTGCCAGCCACTGTCAGCCTGACCCGGGTCATACCGACGTGCATTCATGGTTTTGTGGAACTTCTGCGTGTCCGTGCGTGACAGCCTGGGCCAAGGCACAGACTCAATTAATCTTAGCTGTTGCGCACAGGGAGGCAGAGGGGTGAGCAGAGGCCCGGCCGGCACCATTAAAAACGAGGCTGTTTTTTGGTATTGTAGACCCCGAGGTGCAGTAACAGTCACTTAGTAACTTGGCTCAATGTGAGAGCCAAGTGAATGCCAGTATGTCCTAAATCAAGATGATGATGGCACTGCCAGAGTTTGTTGTGCAGATCAGGATTGAGGTCCACTGGCAGAGCATTTTAGTATAGATGGGTTGCCCAAAACACGGGACTGAAGTGCACAAGTCTGAGCATGCTTGTCTTAATCGGGTTGGGGGAGCTGCAAGGGCGATTTATTCAGAGCTGTGCTGTATTAGCCCTGGAGAACCAGTGTATGTCCTGGGGTGCCGTTAGACTCAAGGGGCCTTGTGGCATACCAGTTGCAGTTGATAATCACATCTTGGGAAGAGGAAGCCTCACGATTAGACGACTGCATGCAGGATCGTGAAACATACCCAATCACTGCTACAATAGAATTAGAGTCTGGCCTATGAAACGGGGGACTTCAAAAGAGCTACATAGCGTGCATGTCCAAGGCATGCAATGGCATGGAAGGCTGCAAGTCAGGTTTGCGGCGCACTGACAGAGCCATTAAGCAAAACCTTGTTCACACTTACGAAAGTGGAAGTTGTGATGAGCAGGAAATGGGACATCATCAGAACTACGGTCCCATGCATAGCACTGCGCTGTTGCAGGTGCACTGGCAGATCTGTGAATGGGCCCAAATGCTAAATTAGCAGGGGGCGCTAATGAGCATTGAGCTTCAGAATTCTGGAGGAGCTAGTGTCTGAAAAGAGGCGAATCCTGCCTGTCCGCCAGGCAGGATAATAGTGCATTTATAGAACGAGTGTGGGTTCCACTTTCGAAATCACTGCGTGCCGCTGTTAGGAGAGTAGACCGTCAGAGTAATGTGCAAAACCCAGGATAACAGAGGCCCAGCAAGCCAGAGGGAAAGAGGCTTTTGTCACAAGCTCCTTGAGGTGGTCTGGCAGAGCCATGTGTTATCCCTACTCCTTGAACAGCGACTGTAATGCTGGAATAGCAGGTGGTGCAGTGGGATAGGAGTGAGGTTGAACTGAGGTGCGCTGGAAGAGCAGAACTCCTCACAATTTCCCTTTCTGCAATGGTATAGTGGAGGTGCTGCTGCCTTCAAAACATGAACTCCCTGCACAAGTGTTAGTATTGGGGAAGTGTATGTTATGTTGCTTTGATAGCTGTTAAAAATCAGACAGGAGCTTTATACTCTTGTT
The DNA here is from genome assembly GCF_040938575.1 of Ambystoma mexicanum. Classification (NCBI taxonomy): domain Eukaryota; kingdom Metazoa; phylum Chordata; class Amphibia; order Caudata; family Ambystomatidae; genus Ambystoma; species Ambystoma mexicanum. The sequence continues at coordinate 729,713,743 of NC_090925.1, forward strand.
CTTGTGTAGCTTAATGCATTGTGTCAGTGCTTAATTTGTGGGGGTGTTTGCCAGGGCTCAGCCCCGGCACTTATTGTCTCAGATTGATTATGAAGTGATGATAGCCGGAGCATCCATCAACCTCAATGAGCAGGTGTCAGCTGTAGTTTAACCCAAATGTGTTGACACTGTGGGGAGCGGGTTGGGGCAGCAATGGTGGGTAACTGCCCGCCCTCCATTTCACAAGCGGGCTAGAAAATATTTGGGCCCTGGCCCTTATTTTTTTACAAATTAAGCACTGGGTAAGGGGGAAGTACATGTCAAAAGATGGCGCAGGCAGCATGATTGAATTCACCAAGGGGAACCTGTTCTATACTCCACCAAAGCCTCCATCCATGTAAATTTTACAGAATCATGATTGGTGTTACAAGCCCTCTTAGTTTTCTTTGGGTGATGGCATCAGGGATGTGGTTCCGCAAGAGGTAGTTGACTTGGAAAAGAGCTCCATCCCCATATTTGTGATCAGAATCTATGACCCTGAAGGCAAGAAACTGTTATCGACCACAGTCAATGTCGAAGCTTTGACCTGTTGGGTTGCCCTGCGGTGCCAAGATGTCTTAATGGCGTGGGCTACTAACTAACTGCCCGATGCAAAGATGTTGTCGCGCATATTTTACAAAACATAAATAACATGGCACTCTGTAGTGTGCTTCTGAATCATCTGCCTGGTAATTGAGGACAACTAAGTTCCAATCTGATTAATTGAGGCTGTAGTGCCTTGTGTGTTTACCATAGTACATACTGTTTGTGTGGTCACTATAGCACGAGTTGGGTATCAGGTAATATTATCCTCACAAATAATATCGCCATATATATGGTCGCTGGGAAGGGCCATAGGCGACATTATTTGTGGGGATAATTTATGGGGTAAATGGGAATTGGGGTTGTGAGGGTGTCCCCTGCTCCCTTTAAAAAAATATGGGGGTTACAGGGGTGTCCCCCTCAGGTTCCATGGGTTCATATCGGCGCAAAAAAATTTAATAGGCCAAAATTACCGACCCCACCAAAAGACCTAAAACACATAACCCAAAAAGTTCAAACTACCAAAAGTTTGAACTTTTTGTGAGATTTGTTTTGGTGTGGGGTCGGTAAAAAAAAAAACACAAAGGCTGCGGGGGCTGCACGGGTGTCCCCCGCAACACCCCACTCACTATACTATACAGTACAGTGTGCACGGGTTGTGGGGGACACCCCGCAGCTCACCCAAGCAAAAAGAAAAAAGAAGAAAAAAAAACAGCCGGGGGCTGTGGGGGTGTCCCCCGCAACCCCAGCTCACTATACTATTGAGTATAGTGAGCTGGGGTTGCGGGGGACACCCCTGCAGCTCACCAGAGCAAACAAAACAAAAAAAGTCGGGGGCTGCGGGTTTGTCCCCTGAAAAACCCTGCTCACTATACTATACAGTATAGTGGCCGGGGGTTGCGGGGGACACTCCCACAGTGCATCCGAGCAAAAGTAAAAAAATAAAAGAAAAGAAAAGCACCCTGCGGCGCCGGTTCCCGATCATGGAAGTGAAAGGGAACCGGCGCGGCAGGGACACAGCGCATCTCAAGGAAAGGTAAGTCGGGGGTTAGGGGTGTTGTGGGGTGTGTTGGGGGGGTGAGTGAGGGTGTGAGTGAGGGTGTGTGTTTGAATCTGTGCGATTTTCAATGGATGTCCGCATGGGAAATGTACGAAAATGTCCCAAAAAACTGTGCCATTCTTGTATGGCGATATTTTTGCAAGGATGTTAACACATGGAACCACGAATTGTGTAGTGCTTCCATCGTTCAATGGGAAATCACTTTATTACGTACAATAACCCAAGTTAAAAGTGCATGTTGACAGGTTTGAGAGCCACCATTGTTCAGTGTGTAAAGCAGTTGTTCCAGAGATCTGCGTTTCTGTGCTGATCTGATTGCCGAATCCCATCAAGGCCGAACAACCTTTCCTATCGCTGATGCCGATTAACATGAGTATATAAACTTTAGCTAGTAACTCCAACTATGACAGACAGCATTGGGTGTAAACACTAACATAGCATCAATATGGTGCCGGCCTAGAGCTCAGTCACTACACAGGAGGGTTGTAAGAAACCGAGCAGCTACCACCATCTAACAGAATTATGTGTTCGTTTGGAGACGTGTTAGGTAGCAAGATTCCAGATAACTGAACTAAAGTGTTGAGGGCCATATCCCACCTTTGCCACTGGACAATACTCTGATCCCGGCCATATCATCTTATCTCTGAGGTACTCCTGTCTTTGGAGAAAACGTTTGTCTTCTCACATGTTGTAAATTCACCCCAGTTAGTAACCAGGTACTTGTAAACTTCCTTTTATGATCGAGGTAATATATAATTCCCCTTTAGTATAACATGTTTCTGTAAGGATTTTGTTTTTGAGTATTGTCATGCTGCCTTGCCTTGTAATGTGTGTACCTTTCCAGTCATCTCTAAAATATAGGGTCTTTTTTTAGTTCATGAAAGTCAAACATTCAGAAATAGTTGCACCTTGCTGATCACCAAGAACTGGGGCACACTGTGGTCGAGTGCCGAAATTGTAGACTGTGCGCCATTCCCAGTTTTATCACTTAACAGAAGTGTGTGATCATAAACAATTCATTCAATCTCATCTTGCATTTGTATAGCGCCTCCTGCCATAATTCAGGGTGTCAACGCGATGTGCACGTTGGAGAGGCTATGTCAGTTTTCATGTATTTCCCACCATGCAATAGTTTGTTCTTTACTCACTCTCGGCAACAGCATTTGAAATCATGTTCCTCCTCTAATCTCAGTCTATGTTGGAGTGGGTGCACCTTTCTGGTAGCTTCTTATCTTGCTCGTTCCTTGCAATCTGTCTCCTGTATCCATGCGTGAACATGTATATATTCAGTGAGATTGCTAATCTGTGGCCTGCATATGCGATGGGCCAATGCATACTATCCTATTCGCTTCTACAGCTTGTCCAGTATTGGTGCTAGAGAAAGTAAATCTTTCTCATGGGTCCAAATCTGTGTCTTCAATCCTCTCTAGATCCTTTCTTGTAGCTTCTAAGTATATTCCTCATAACAGAACGCATGATGTGATAGGTCACTTCCTTGTGATGTTTAATCTAGGGTCTGTGTCTATGCAGGGGAATGTTTAACTTTTGTATACTACTTCGTTGTCCCTGCATCTATTCTAAGGCCTGTTGACAGTTTTGGGTTCTATTTGACGTAAACCATTTGACCTAATCACATTTGATCGAATTTATTTGACAATTTTCGCGGTCTAAAATGCGGGGGGAGACCGCCTGCAACCCTCCCAACGTCCCCTGAACCTAATCTATACCCTTAGCCCCCAATATATATAACTAATTAAATTTGACTGAAAAATAGGTCAACAAAATTCCATCAAATGTTTTAGGTCAAACGTTTTTAGGTAATTTATGCTCATACGTTGTGATAACGTACCCCGTCTGGCTCTGGGGGCATTTAGTGGGGTGACCAGTGCACCCAGGTTCTCCCCAAGCTAGCCAATGATGGGACTGAGGATGGGAGGGGAGCATCCCGGTCACCCTCAATTAGCCACTGTCTTGTGGCAAGAGATCGCACCTTTGAGGCATTCAGCAGTTGCCCTGGGGATGTAAAACTGAATCACACCAGCGATACAAGCTCTTCCCTGTCCTCAATCAGGGGCCATTCATAAGTTCAGAAAGAAGATACACTGCTTGGCGCTGCCCCTTTAATAGAAACATGCAGCATGTGCTCATCTTCCGCACCATTGAAGAGAACCCTCTCACAGATATGAAGCAGTGGGTAAAAATGTCCCACAACTCACAGCGCAAGTGCACGCTGTCCTCAGGGACACCTTGAATGTATTATGCGGACTACATCACAAGCCTGCGAAGGCACCAAAAGCAGGAGGTACTGTTTAGCAAGCCTAAACAAAGTAACACTGCAGTCACTTCTTTGCAGCAGTGTCTGCTGGCACTGGTGCAAGGAACAGGTGGCAGATTAATATAGGGTATTGCTAATGCTTATTTTCACTGAATTCCACTGCAAATAGTGAACACATACTCCAGGCAACTCAGAAACATCCAGATGCAGGCCCATAGAGAGAGGAGTAGAATTCAAAATGGCGGAACAGCTTTTTAAAGGCTTTATCTGCCCTCAGGAACCTGATTTAAAAGCAGGTGAACCAATTACATTTGACCAATTGTAGCCCCTTCTATATGTACCTTTGCAGGTGTAGATCCCACCCCCCATACAATCATCCAGCACAGGGAGATGGTTTAGTACCCTGCAGTAATAATATTAGCTCTTTTGGCCTTTGTTGCCCTTTCTTGTGAAATAATTAAATGTATTGCTTGAGTCACGGTGAGCTGTACCTCCACATATCACGAGAGAACTCGATATGTTTGCGAATATCTTTTAAATCCCCATTATGAATACATCTTTCTAATGCCTTGCTGCCTCTTTGACTTGTCATTTTTTTTTTTACAAAGGTTAGTTATTGCTTGTAAATCATGATGATTATTGCTTGCATTGATCAGGAGGAAGTTTAGAGCCACACTGATGATGATGATGGTGTTCTTCTTCTTTATTCTTTATGTATTGCTAGATTTGAGCCTTCACTTGTTTGCCTTCCCTACCTTCTTGGAGCTCTTAATCCCCTTCTGTCATCATTTTTTTTACTTCATTCTAGATATTTAGGGATTTAGCCAAGATTGATAGGTCTGTGATACTCAAAATGCCCTCTTCCAGTCTCTCCTTTCATCCCGAGGCCCCACTATAAGCACAGCATTCAAGGATGGTTCTTACTCCAATGCGCACTTGCACGATCTGAATGCACCACGCCTCGAAGATCGCCCATCTGTCTTTCCCTTGTCTCCCCTCCTTTGCATGGAGGCGCCTCAATGCACTTGGAAAAACTGCAGAATGGTCCTCAGACCTATTTGCTGTTATCTACACTGCCAACTGTATTATATGTCCTTATTCCTTGCACTTACTCTGCCTGTGCAGACATGTATCGTTCAGAATTTCAAGGGCTCTGAATGACTGTTGTTCTTTTCCCCTTGTTCCCTCCCTCCTTGAGCGCTTTGAAACACTTGCTTTGTGTATAGGCGCTTTACAAATAAACAATACCATACCATACCAATGAACCAATTTGCTCCTCTACTACTACTGTGTCAACGTTACAATTCCAACTGCATACTCCCTCCCTCTTGAATATCCGCACATGTCTCTTCTTTGTCTCTAAGCACTTCTCTATTAGACTGTCCCTTTAGCGCCATCTTTTCATACAGACTTGGCAACTTTTGTAAAACCTTATACAGCTGTTAAAGACGTTGGTGCCAGAGTAGATGTACATACCATACCACTGTTCCTGTGTTGTAAACCCTCTTCAAGTGTCATATTCCTTAAAAACGACCATATCCACAGCCGCTTGTACCACATGAGACATGTCCGCACTGTTCATATCTGGCCCACTCGCCCCTGCACATATCTCATTGCGCAGACTTGTACAAGCCATTAGCGAGGAATTATTGGTTATCAGAGTGTACGCCTCGACAGGCAGTATTTTACAAGAACCTGCAATTAAGTGAGGTACATTCTTTATTTATTTATTTAATGTATTTATTTATAACACGCTGGAAAGACACCCATGGGCACAGAAGCGTGGTCTTGGCAGATCTTGCATTTCTTGCATATCCTCCTGTGTGTCAAAGAGTGATTTATCTCCATTCTCTTTATGCAGAGAGTCATTGCTGCTTTTTGAACTTGCTCCCATTTTGGGAGAATCCAACGTGCGCAACAAAATGGTGCATACCTGTAGACCAATAACCTTGACAGCCGGGGCTGGGGGGATGTCTTGTTCTTTTCATCTCCATTTAGCCTCACAGATTATGCTGCTCTGTAGATATAGTAGATCAAACTGCAAGACATGTATTTGTAAGTCCCCAAAGGGCTTCTGCCTCAAGTCAGCAAGAGCTCCCAAATGTTTAAAGTCAGACTTGTGTGTCTCATGCTCCCAAAAGAAAATATGCCTGCACTTCCCGACACCTGCTGGTGCCGACTGCCACACTTGCCCAGACTCTGCATGGACTTGAGGTTCATGAAGACTTCACTTCCACAAACAGCAATAAACAGCACCCGCTGCATTCTCCCTGAGGTGGTGCAGTCTCGCAAGTTCCTAGTGCTGTCCAAAATGGTTACACTTTGCACGGATGTCAGATTGATGAATCCTGCACTTCCGCAAAGGGCATCCTCAGTGCCATCCTCCGGCATCACAGGCTCACACCTGACCACACTCTGCCCCAGGTGAAGGCAACTTGCCTCTCTGATTCAGCCTTGCTAGTCTGGTTTTGGAAGTCTTGGCATCTGTAAATCTGTGTGCCTGGGCTCTGTTCTCTCTGCTTTTATCCTGACCTAGCCCAGCCCCCTTGGTTTCAGATTGGACTCTCTATGTCAGGTGTATGGGTCGCGGGTTGGTGGGTAATTAGCCTAGTGTGGACTGAGACGCTTAAAGTCTGGATTGTGATCAGAACTCGCTCGTGCTGTGCATGGGGACGAAGGACAAGCCCCAGAACCATGTTCTCTACTGGAAACATCAACCCTGGTGAACTTCCACCACACTTCTTCCTCTAGTCTGTCTAGCTGTGGGTTCAGCGTACATTCTCTTATCGTTGATAACCCAGAACCCAGTCACAGGGTCTGTACTGATCTTACTACTGAGGACCCACTCTCAATTTCCGCCAGTTGGTCTTCTAATATTTTCGACTTCAGGAGGGTGTCCCAGTGGACGGGACCCTGCCATATGAAAGGGACTAAGTGAGGGTGACCATTGGGTCCTCATCCTTCCAATCCTGGCCCAATCATTCTCTATCTTCGGGATGTACTCGGCTCTCTTGGTCACCAACACAGGCAGAGGACTTTGGGCCTTATTACGAGTTGGGCGGTATTCTGGTGGTAAATCAGCCACAATGGCCCACAACTGAATTACGGTTACATCACTTGGTGCAGCAGAATAACTGCTGGATTACAAATGATGGTGTAAATCCCCATTTTTTATGAGTCCATCGGACTCTACGTAGCTTTTTTGGTGGAATAACCACGGCGGTAATTTCTCTCCAGCAATTTGTTTGACAGAGAGTTGGAGGATTTACCTCTAGCATGATGCTGGAGGTAAATTCTCCACTCCAGGGCCATACTCGTAATATGGCCGAGTGGGAATATTGGCAGTAATTCCGTTCCCGCCAATTTGTTTCTGCTCTGCCAAACTTTGTCACTATAGGTATGCAGATCTTGACCCATGTGTGGCCAATAAGCGACCTCAGGTAGGATCTGTAGAGTACCATGAAATCCCTTATGGCTGGGTGTCATGGGCATGATTCACCAATATAATTCTGAAAAAGGTAGGTCCCTCCCTTTGGTCATAACCAGATTGAGGTTGGCTAACCATGAGTCGAATTTGGAACATCTTGTGAAATGTCTTCAGTGCTTGTAAATCTTATTTCCCCAAATAATATTTTTCAGAGCGGGGATAGTTAACCAGATCTAGTAAGTATTGATAGAATTTCCCAATAATGAGCGTCTTCTTTTTGAGAAGTGATCAAACCTGCATCCGGAGCATCTTTACTCCACGGGGCCATTGAAGGTTCACTGTCAACACAAGACTTTGATCCAGTTACTGCTGCTACTTGGATCGCTCCCAGGCGGTGTTGCCTACCAATAAAGTCCCCCTGTAGTGCTCCTGTTTTTGTGAGTCGAGGAGCTAGGCTGCTTTATATTTAGTCGGGACCATCCTAATTATATTCTTGTATACGGTCATGTTATTTGACATGACCAAATTACCAATGGTTTGCATCAGTTTGTTATGGTTCAAGAGTTTGTTTTTTGCACAAAGCATGCCCATGACTTTTCAATTTACTAAAGGCTCTACGAATCCATTTTGGGCATAATCAAAATTGGTAAGCATGACAAGTTCCTGAGTTGATGAATTATGTCAGTGAGGTTGGCTTGATAGATGGCCATCAGCTCTCCACCTGGCTACGCCAGGGTCTGATTTTGTACCAGCAAAGGGTTCAGGAGTATCATGCATCCAAGCATTTTCAATGCCAGCCACTGATTCTTTCTCGCCATTGTCTGCAACATGCATCAAGTTCGGTGAAGGAATCGACAGATCAGCCAGACAAACTTCTTTAGTTAATAGATCTTTATTAGGAGAGTGTACAAAAGGATGGAACAAACAACAAATTAAATGTGTCTTCACCATCTAATATAGTCAGAAAGGATATCGTAGCCAAGGTCTTGGTGGTGTCCGGGAGGTTGGTAGAGGCAGGTGTCTGTTGGGGAAAAATTATATACTCAAAACAAAGATTCCTGATACCTTGGACCAGGTTTCCTCCACTGTTATGCTGTGTGTTTCAAAGGGGTCCCAAACCCTGGCATTGCAGGTGTTCTCTTTGTCTCAGTTTCAGTCTTTGGTTTTAGGTTTTCTCACATATAGGTGCTCTGGGCTAATCATGCATCTCTGTCATGTTTAGGTATGGCTGCGGAGAGTCTAACCTTTTCTGAGGGTCCACGAGCTGATGCTATCAACATACCCTCCAGTTGGAGGTGTCTTGCCATCTTCACAATCACTTTGTTCGCCAGGCTCTCTTCAGATACTCCTTGTAGAGGTCCTGTTAACACAGTCCCACAGTCAGGGTAAAGTGGTCTTCCTAAGTGTAGTAGGGAGAGAGGTAGGAACACGGCGTGACAGGATGATGATGCCCTCAGTTCTGCATCTTCATGCAGCTGATCCGTTCAGTCCAGGTGGAACCTCCTTACAATACTTGGGCCCGAGTTATCCTGGTTTCTGTGTCAATGGTATATTCCATGTACCACAGGCTTTTCACAGGAGAAACTGGCAACGCAATCCCCTCAGTAGAGGCTCCTCTAAATAGTTAATTACCAGTGTCACCAGGTTCCCGGGGTGTTCAGTGGGAACCAATGCCACTACAAGCTTGATCTGAGGTCTGAAGCCTGACGTGAGTGGTGGTGAGGGGCCTCCACAACAACCTGATTACACCTCTATGTAGATATTGCTCTCAATCAAAGATTTCTCCTTCACAGAAATATAGTAATTGTGTGCAGAACAAAATGTGAAGCTGATTCTTGTTGGTGAATATCTGATGGGTTACCAGTTTTCAGACATTAGTTCAGGGATGTGTAGTCCTAGGATTGTTTGGGGTTTCAATCTGCATGACTCACAGTCGTGCCCACAGAGTGTTGTGTCAACTTGGAATGGCTGCTCTACATAAGAAAATCCTTTGATAGTGCTGGCAAACCGATCTTCAAATGGTTTGCGATAATGAGCCTGGGAGCCGGGTGGGAAAGACGACAGTTACCGTTGGAGATGGCTAGAGAGGTGTCCCTGGCATCTTTTGAATGTAAAGGAGTCCCACACTCTCTCAGTTCCCCTCAGGAGTCAAAAAAACAAATTTTGAGGCCTGCATCATCCTTTGTTGGCTCTCTTGGTTTCTCATCTCTGGGCAGAATTACTGGCATAAGCCTTCTGATCGAATCTCTGACACCATCTGTACATTGGGTGATGGGTTCAACTGGCCAGCCAGATCAAACTTCTTTAGTTCAGGGATTTTTATTGTTAAGGGAAATACAAAAAAGAATGGCCAAAACAACAGAAACTGGGTTGTCTTAATCTAAAATAGGATACATACTCTCTACAGTGTTTGGTTAGTGTCTCTGGAAATTATTCTAGGGAGGAGTCTCTTGGGAGAGAAAAAAGTGTTCAAGCCAAAGGTTCTTGATATTCGGGACTGGGTTCCCCATAGTTAGTTTTGTGGGCTTCCAGGAGTTCCCAAAACTGGGTTTCTGGGTTTTTTGAACCCCTTATTGTCTCAGTCTTAGTCTCGGGTTTTAGGTTTTCTCACACCATTCTTCTTCAGATTACCGGACTGGTTCATGGCCAGCCTGCAAGTGTGGTCGAACCTTGAGGAGGTGAAGTAGAGCCACAGTTTCTGCTCCTGGGGATCATCCAGTGCTTCTTCTGAGATTTTGGCTTCTTCGGGAAGCCAATCCCCTGTGTTAGGCAGAGTCATTTTGAATAGTCTTCTTGTATTTCTAGAGGATGAGTGCCCCAGACCTATCCCTTCCTCCCCGAGTCCTGGCCTCTGACCCATATGTATCTCTCTGAACCTCATGTATATGCCCTGACCTGTGCTCATTCCCTCATCCCTAATACCTGCTTAGGGCCAGCGTGGCCCACTTGAACATTCTATTCCCAATATCTCTCTAGTTTCTAGATCACACATCCTCCTGATATCCTTCTGCCTCCTCTTTATTCTCTAGGACCACCTTGTGATGTTTTCATATCTCTTTGTTGTTTTCTTCAACCACATGCAGGTATCCTATGACCTCCTCTCACCACCTCCTGACATTCTCTGGCTTCATCCTAGTTTTCTCCGGTCACCACCTGGTGTTCTACTACCTCCTCCTTATTTTCTCCAACTAATTTCATCTCCCCTCTCCTCTCCAGCCACCTCCCCATACTCTCTTTGCCGACTTCTGGAAGGTTTTCCAACTCTTGCCTACCACCTACTGATAATCTCCAAATTCCTTCTGATGTTCCCCCAACTGCTTGTGGTATACGCCAACCTCCTCTAAATTCTCTCCACAAACCTGCGTTTAATATTCTCTCATCGCTTTCTGATTGTGTCTACCAACTTCCCTCCAATATTCTCAGTTAAACTCCTTCTTACAACATTCAGCCATCTTCAAATTTTCTCCACCAACCTCTGGGTCCTTAAGACTAACATCCTCTTATGCTCCCCAGGAACATTTTCCTTACTTTCACCAACCTCCTGCCGATATTTCCTAACCTCTTCCTCATACTCTTTCCCCACTTCGGTCTCCCCCCTTTCACCTCACCTCATTCTCTCCCCCAATCTCCTTTCTGCGGCTTCTTATCCCAACTCCTATGCTGTCAGACTGAACTTGTGGGCATTTATAGGGCATTGACTCTGCCTTCTAGCCTCTCTTTGGTGAAAGGTGACTAAGGTGTGTGAGGTGGGATGGGTATTGGCTTTTGGGCTCTGCCACTAGGGATGTGTTATATCTGCTTCCCAGTGCCTCCTTTGTGTCCCCTGAGTGAGTGAGGTCAGCGAGAGAATGTTACTGTGAGCTTGGAATGTTTGGGTGTGAGTGAAGGTTCTCTCTGTGTCAGTTAGTACCAGCCTGCCTGGGTGGTGGGTGCTGGTGAGGTTCTTCCCTGGGGAATGGACCCATTTGGGATCTAGCCCCTCAGCAATTTCACCTGCCTGTCCATCTTAATAAAGAATAACCCGAAGAACCTTTAAGCTGCCTCCAGTCCGTCCTTCATTATAATAGTGGTGATGAGCTTGTGAAACTGGGCCCATGGACTACAGGACCACGGCAAAGGACTTTAAGGCAGGTGTTCCCTGCTGCGGGGGGGGGGGGGTGCAGGATTAAGTTTGGGAGACTCACAGGTCCCCAAAATGATAATACCTACCACCCAGGGCCAGGTTATGGCTGCCCAGGGCAGGTAAGCAGACTCCTGGCAAAGTGGCATCACCCAGAGCCATGTGCAGCCATCCACGGCCGACTTATGGCTCGCCAGGTCCAAGATGCCTTACCCTGGGCTTGGAGGTGCCACCCAAGTCCGAACAGTGACTGCCCAGTATTCAGATTAGCTGCCCACACTAAAAGAGCAATGCTCATTCAAAGAAATGTCAACACCTGTGTTTCGGCTCTTACACTACGGATCCGCTCATATTGTGTTGAGCGCTCCTTTTTCCTTTCAATTAGGCCTGGGCCTTCATCAGGACAAACAACACTCAAAAAAAGCCCCAAGACATCCCTCATTGTTTGAACACACAACTTCTGGACATGGATTTCCAGGCCTACACAAAGGCTGTAAGGAGAAAACGGAAAACAGAGGTCAGAAAGTAGGTATTCAAATGGTACGGATCCCCTTTTCCCCTTTCCCTAGTTCTCAGGGTCCTATATTGGATAGACTTGGAAAAAGCAGCAGGAAACTGAAGCGTGCATCAAATCTGACACAGTGTTTAGTGTCCGTAGACCAGAGAACCTGCCTGGGTCACAGTCGCCTATCCAGGTAAAACACAGGGAAAAAGAGGAACCCAAAAAAAGGATGCACTCAAGGGACCTAACCCAGATGGAACAAGGGCGGAATGCTGAGGAGGTACAGAACCCAAAGAAGGAAAAAGAAGCAAGCAGGATAGAAATCCAATGGTAACAGTCCCAAATGTACTATCCAATGAAGAATAAATTCACTTAAACAACATGCTCCAAAATCCAGAGTGACAGGAATAGACGACAGGACAAGCAGGCAGAAGTTTGAAGAGAGGGACATCAGAATGTCACAAACAACAGGGTAATCCAAAGAAGACTACAAGGAGCAAAAGCTGAAGTCAAAATGCCAGGTAAACAAAACAAGTTATTAGGAAATGCTATTCACAGGGTAAGTGCCAGTTTGAGGAGTGCGCATCTGTGAGGACGCCAAAGCTTTACTGGTGAGTGGAGAAGGTGGGCACATTCAACTTAACTGATTTGGCTGTGTGAGCGATGACATCACCACTGCTGGGAGCGCTAGGAAGCATAGTTTGCCTACGGGCATCGGGCCATCAAGCACCATAAAAACTGCCAATGCTGGAGGCCCCAGTGTCCTGTATGTTGTGGCTCCCAGGGCGTGACAGTCTGGCATCCGGTTTGGTGGGTAGGAACACACCCTAGGTCTTCTTTTCAACACACCACTAATTAATTTGGTGTGATTTCTGGTATATCCTTCCATAGCAACTACTGCACTAATGCTAGAGAGATGACTACCTCTTCCCAGGTACTTGTCTCCCCATGTATCCAGAGAAGGTATGAAAGCACATCTGATACCTTCTATAACAAACCTTAATACAAAACCGAATACATTAAAACATACGTATAACTTTACAACAACATAAAATCACTCTAAAAAGATGTCAACTCAACCATTTCTAAAATTCAAACTAGTTCACACATACACCAGGGTCAGGGGAGACCAAGTGCAGGGGTAGACTGGTCGTGGGGTGCCTGGTGCCCTGTATGAATCTGATGGAACCAGGCAGCCAGTCAAAAGATGCAGAGGGGGACATTAGCAGGGGAGGGGGAGAGGAAAGAGGGAAGAGAAGAGGAGGGTCTTGAGAAGCTTGCAAAACTTAAGGAGGTCTGGCTCAAGTCTGAGAGGGGCAGGGAGGCCATTCCAGGGGGAGGCACCTGTGGAAGAGAGAGATCTACCCCCCCGCTCCACACTCTCTGCTTGGAAAAGCGTCTAATCTGCAGAGAGTTGGAGCTAGAAGACCGAAGGGCTCTAGCAGGGAGGTATTTAGGGAGAGAGAGTTGGATGTAATGGGGTCCCAGGCCCCAGAAAGCCTTGTGAATGATGCAGGGGGTCTTGAACTTGATCCTCGCAGCCGCGGGGAGCAAGTGGAGAGATTTTAGGGCAGAAGAAATATAATCCCTGGTTTTGATGCCAAATATAAGTCTTGCAGTCCTATTCTGGATTAGTCAAGGGGGCGAAGGGAGGATTTAGGCAGATTGAGGAAGAGGCTGTTACAGTAGTCCAGCCTAGAGAGGACCATAGCTCTGGAGACATGAGTTTCTGGTGGAAGGTCAGAAAAGGAGAATGCCTTTGAGGAGGTACGGCTGGAAGTGGGCCTTCTTAGCAAGGTCCGTGATGTGAGGAGAGAAGGAGAGAGAGGAGTCGAAGATGACACCAGGGTTTTTTGCCTCACAGGAGGATGAGGGCAAGCCATGGAATGTGGTAGGCGACCAGAGAGTAGGAGGGAAGGAGGGACCTTGGGTCCCAATGAGAAGGATCTCAGTTTTACTCCCATTAAGGTAGAGATCGTTAGCAGCACACCATGCCTGTATAGCAGTCAGACAGTCGGGAATGAGAGAGGAAGAAGAAGAGGCAGTGGAAGTAAGCTTGAAGGAGAGCTGTGTGTCGTCCGCATCACACTGGAAGTGAGGAGAGAAGGTGGAGATCAAATGGGCTAGAGGGGCAAGGTCGATACTAAAGAGCTACGGCAAGAGGATAGAGCCCTGAGGGCCGCCGCAGGTGGCAAGTGTGACAGAGGAGAGAAAAGGGCTTAGTTGAACGTGGGATGGTCGGTCAGAGAGGTCAACCAGTCCAGTGCCAGGTCAGTGATGACAAGGGTATCATGAAGCTAGTTTAAAAGGCTGGCATGATTGACCATATCAAAGGCAGAGGAACGGACAAGGAGGATGAGAAGGGAGGAAGAGTTGGAATCAAGATTTCAGAGCAAGTCTTCACGTGTGTTCAAGAGCGCAGCCTCTGTGCCTCTGGCTGCTCTGAAGCCAGACTGGAGGTCGTGGAGACAACCAACACATTTAGTGTAGTGGATCTGCTGGTAGATGACCAGCTTCTCCAATAGTTTGCCCAGAAAGGGGGTAATTGAGATAATGCAGTAGTTAGCTGGGAAGGAGCCAGTGGCAAGGGAGAGATTGCAGAAATCAGCCAAGGCTGGAGCAAGGGAGGCAATGTTGTCCCTGATAGTTCTGGAGGAGCAAGGGCCCACCTGCTTATAAGAGACTTTCATAGAAAGGATTTGTCTAGAGACCTCATCCGGTGATATGGGCGAGAGAGAGGAGAGTAGGAGGGAAGGGGAGAGAGGGGCCAAGGGAGGCCTGAGAGTGTGTGAGGTAGAAGGAAGGGGTATAGAGGAAAATAAGGACAGGAGTTTTGGTTAAGAAGTGAGAGGCCAGTGCAGTGCAGAGGTCAGGGATGGTAGAGGAGAAGTGGAGACTGCAGAAGGATTGCTGAGTTCCTTGCAGATTTTGAACAGTTCACCCATGATGTTAGTGGCCCCAGAGATGCAGGCTTGGATGTAGGCCTTCTTCTTAGAGTGGATGGAGAGTCTGTATTACCTTTGGAGCAGGCTACAGGCCAGTTTGTCAGAGGATGTGCTTAATGCCTGCCACTTCCACTCAGCAGCTCTGCACTTGCGTTTCAGAGAGGCTAGGTTAGAATCAAACCTGGTGTTGAGCTTGGAGGCAGGCTTCATGCAGATTATCATGACAGGGGAAAGGATGTCCAGATTGTCTGAGATGGAGAGGTGAAGGTTAGCAAGGGCTGTGTCACTGAGAGAGTCAGCAACCAGAGTGGTTGGTGGAATAAAAGTGGTGGCAAAAGCAGCAACTGACACACGCTTCATCGGTCGAATGACAGAGAAGCAGACTGGCAGTGTGGGGCTGAAGGTTAGCCGGGGGACACAAGCGATCCAGGTGAGAGGACAGGAGAGCATGATCAGACCATGAGAGAGGTGTAGTGAGAGGGTTGGAGATGGGGATGTCTGCTGAGATGACAGCATCCAACGTGTGTCCAGCTGAGTGCATCAGACCAGAGGGATGAATTGTGAGGGAAAGGGAGTCACAAAGGCTGCGGAAAGTCCAAAGGCCGCATCAGGGGTGAATATTGAAGTCTCTGAGGAGGATAAGCTTGGAGGTGGAGGCCAGGAGAAAAAAGGTGAGGTCAGGCGACTCCAAGAGGAAGGTGGAGACTGGGCCTGGGATCCTGTAGATGGTTGCAGGAGTCAGCGCGAGGATTGGAGAGACACTTAGCCTGCAAACGAGGCACTCAAAGGAAGAGTAGGACTGAGTGGGTATGATAGCAGCAGGGACCCATTCAGGGAAGATCAGGGTCACTCCACCCCCAAACCGGTTAGGCCTGGGCTTAGAGAAGATCTATCTTGTAGCCCTCAGGGAGGAGTGTGTCAAATGTAGTGATAGAGCCGGCAGTGAACCACGCCTCGGTGAGAGCGAGGATATCATGGTCGAAGTCTTCAAGGAGTTGGCAGATGTCAGAGGAGTGCTTAACTGCAGAGTGAGAGTGGATGGTAGCTAAGTGGAGCTGGTTGCCACAATTGAAGTTCTTCCTAGGTGGGGTACAGGAATGCGGTATGCCCGTCGGTGGTGGTGAAAGCGTCAGAGGGGTGTCAGAAGGAGGAGTTGCAGGAGAAGGCAGGAACTAACATTTGTTGCATAATGTTTGTCCGATTTCATACCAATCAATCAGGATCATCAACTAGTAACTGGATTACTCCCTTAATAAGGTGCATTAGTGCTAGCTTTTAGTTGCCAGAGAACAGCAGCGCCCATATTGTTTCGGCCCGATCAACAGTAGCAAACGAGATCAGGTTCTTAAGCCATCTATCCATAAGCAAACTCACTTTGTGGCCTTGCATTATCAAATGTTTCCAGGACTCCATTTCTTGCAAACATAAGCAACACCACTACTCTTCATGGGGTATTCCTTTCATATATCTCATATATGTTTCTTTTATCCTTCGGTTCGGAAACAAAATGTAGCTTGCTTGTAAGGCATGTATGTCTTATATATCAGAATGCTATCACAGTGGGTGCACCAATCACAGTCTTTAATTTTCTTTTTAACCAGAATGGGGTTTGTTGTCAACTCATCAATAGTGGATCCTACGTTCAATACAGCCTAAGATCAATCTGAGTAGACCTCCTTCATAGGGCTTACTGTCCCAGCTTTACAGACTCTGCCTAGATATTCAAATAGTGAATCCCTCATGGGATTCAGTATCTTGTTTAACAACATCATCTTCCTATAGGTAACCACTGAGTCTGATTGCAACCCCAGCTCTGCCCTCAGAAATGCTATTGGCAAGGATCTCTGGAGCTGAAGACTACGCTTCCATATGTATCCCTCCTGTCTGTCTAAGGCATACTTCATAGGGATATACAGCACTTTCAAACCATAAATCACCGTGGACACAGTTTTACCCCTATCCAACAGTGGGCACATAGTATAAGCATTTTTTGCACATTTATGCAGCCAAATGTGTTGACTTGCTACACAACGTCTGTATAATTTTGCCAGGTTTCCTTTTAGCATAAAGTTGGAATTCTAGGTAAATAATATGCTCAATGGTTTTTAGAGTAACGGCCCACCTCCCAAGGCCAACATCTAAGGCCTGTCTGAGCCTGTTCAGGACTGGTTGGGCTCGGGAGGGCCCCCACCTTAGTGCCCCTCCACAAACAATGCTGCAGCCTCCTGTGCACGCCTTGCCCCTGCATGACCTTGGACCACAGCACCCCAGGCCCCCCATTCTGTGCAAATGTGAGCGATGGCTGAACTGTCCTATTGCCTCCTCATCTATCTCCTTGAACCGTAACTGTGCCAATCCTATTCGGCCTTTTCTCTCTTGACCACATATTTTATTCACTGCACTCTGTGTTCTACAATTGGTAAATTAATTGTTTTAATTAAAATATCACATCCTCTCCCATTAATGGTGGCACCAAAAGGGAAGTCTTCTTGGCGGGCTTCTTCTCATCATGCTTCATCATTAATGTCTACCACACTGGCCCTATCCTGGTTCAGGGTCCTCAAACCAACCTCCTTCTCTTTGACCAGATCCTGCCTCTCCCCCTCCCCATCTCTGCCCTCCCCCCCCCCGTCTGGAGTACCACGCCCCTGTACTGCACCTCAGAAAACCTTCAAAGGCAGAGACCGTCTCCACCTGGCGACTCTTAATGCCCGCTCAGCCAACAAACACTCTGCTGACATCTGCCTCCTTCTTGAAGACACTGACCATGATATTCTCGCTCTCGCCGAGACGTAGTTCTATGCCAGCTCAGTCACTGCTTTTGACTTCCTCCTAGCTGACAGTTTCAACCTCGCTGTGCTGGCGGTGGGGTTGCCTTAATCTTCCCTGAGTGGGTTCCTTCTTCCATCTTACCCACCCAGCTCTACTCTTCCTTTGAGAGCTTGGTATGCCCATTGGTCATCTCTCCCTCCTCCACTCTGACCACTGCTACCATATACTGGCCTCCAGGGGCTACCTCTCTGTTCCTCTCTGAATGGCCTGATTTCCGTTTCTCCTTACTTTCAACCTCCTCCAACCTGCTTCTCTTTGGTGACTTTAACATCGAATTGGACTCCCCTGGCACAGCAGCCACTCTTTTCATTGACCTCTGCACCTCTCTACCCCATTTTCCGTTCTGGTCAAATCTGCTCTGCTGGACACACTCTGGACGCCTTCATCCACTCCAACCTCCCTCTCTCATCTCCTCTGGTCAACCCTCTCTCTTGGTCACCCCACTCTCTTGTCTCCTCCCACCTGGGTCCCTATGACCCTCTGACCGTACCTCCAAAAGCCCTGCCAACCTTTTTCACGAGCATCCGATCGAAGAAACGAGTGCCAACTGTTGCCTTCACTTTTATCCCCTCTTTGCCCCCAACTCAGACTCTACCACCGACACTGCTCTCAGCAACTTCCACCTGTCCATCACCAACACACTCGACATTCTTGCCACAGTCAAGAGGATCCGCTTGAAACCTGCCTCTAAGTGCAACACCTGGTACGACTCTGAATTCGCAGCCCTGAAACGAAAGTGCAGAGCGGCGGAACAGAAGTGGCAAACTTCAGGCTCACCCTCTGACAAACTGGCCTGCCGCCTGCTCCAATGGCAATACAGACTCTCATTCTGTGCCAAGAAAAAGGCCTGCATTCAGGCACGGGTATCTGGCGCACTCAGCAACACAGCTGAACTTTTCAAATTCTGCAGGGAACTAGCCAGCCCTTCCGCAGTCTCCTCCCCTATTCCTTCTAAGGCCCTTTCCAATGCACTGGCCACTCACTTCACCACCAAAACTCAGTGCATCCTGAACAGCCTTGTTACTCACCCCTCCAACCCATCCCTCACTTCCTTGACTCCCTTGGCCACTCACCCTCCTCCTTCCTCCTTTTCCTCCTTCACCCTTGTCACACCTGAGGAAGTCACCAGAGTTGTCCACTCCATGAAGGTATCTTCCAAACAGGTTTCCCCTTGCTCATCCAGAACCATCAAGGACAACATTGGCTCTCTTGCCCCTGTACTCGCTGATCTCTGCAACCACTCCTTTGCTACTGGTTCTTTCCCCTACTCCCTCAAGCACTCCCTTGTGTGCGCCCGCCTTCAAAAACCATCAGGAGATCCTACCTGTCCAGCCAACTACTGCCCTATCTCCATCACCCCCTTTCTGAAGAAACTGCTGGAGAAGTTGGCCTTGCCCCAACTCAACTCCCACACTGAACTTGTTGGTGGTCTCCACGACCATCAATCTGGATTCCGAGCATCCAGAGGCACGGAAACTGCTCTTCTGAACACCTGTGAAGAACTGCTTGCATCCCTGGATTGCAACTCCCCAGCTGTCGTCATCCTTCTTGATCGCTCCTCTGCCTTTGACACGGTCAACCACTCCATCCTCATACAAAGGCTCCACAACACCCTTGGTATCTCGGAGCGGGCATTGGACTGGCTGACCTCCTTTCTAACTGACCACTCCTCCCAAGTCATCATGGGCACCTTCTCCTCTCCTTCACCACCTCTGGTGTCCCCCAGGGCTCTATCCTCTCGCCTTGGGTCTTTAGAATCTACCTTACTCAGCTGGCACTCCTCATCTCCTCCATCTCCCCAACTTCCAGTGTCATGCAGATGACACACAACTCTTCTTCAAACTTCTTGCTGACCCTCTTGCGCCTTCCATCATCGCTGACTGCCTATCTGCCACCCATGTCTGGGGCACTTCCAATGATCTCTGCCTCAATGCCAGCAAAACGGAGATCCTGCCCATTGGGATCCCTGTTCCCGACTTCTTCCCTTCACTCTGGCCTTCCTCCATGGGCTCTCCCCCCTGCTCCTTCTTCTGAAGCAAGAATCCTTGGAGTCATCTTCGACTCCTCTCTCTCCTTCCTCCCTCACACTCAGGACATTGCCAAGAAGTTCCACTTTCAGCTCTTCCTTCTCAAAGGAATTCTACCTTTTCTCACCATCCCCCAGAACCCAAATGTTTCCTGACCCCTGGTTCCCTCTAGGCTTGACTATTACAATAGCCTCCTCCTGAATTTACCTTCTTCCACTCTGCGACCCATGCAGCTAATCCAGATTAGGGCAGCAAGACTTATCCTTGGCCTGAAGCCCATGGACTGCATCTCTCCTGCCCTAAAAAGTTTTCACTGGCTCCTGGTTGCTTCTCAGATTAAATTCAAATCCCTCTGTATCATCCACAAGGCTGTCTGGGGCCGGGGACCAAACTATCTGCAACTCTCTCTCACTACATATTGCCCCTATAGAGCTCTGCGCTTCTCTGGCTCCAGCTCTTTGTGTGTAAAGCGTTTAGCTAAGCAGAGAGCAGCAGGTCGATCGCTTTCCTCAGCTTGGCTCCTTTCTATGGAACAGCCTCCTCTTCCCTCTTCATCTTGAGCAGGACTTTCTTAAAATCCAGAAGCTCCTCAAGACTGTCCTCTTTACCTCCTCCTTCCCCCCTTCTCTCCTCTGCTAATCTCACAGTTGCCTGGTGTCCAGGTCCCTTATGCATCCTCAGGGCTCTGACCTCCCACACGGCATCATCCCCAACTTCTGTCTATCCTCAGCACTTGCCTCGGCACACCCTCCATCCTGGAGGCTAGCCCTTACCAGACATTGCACTTTACCTGTTGCTCACCCACGTGCAGCCCAGCACCTACCCTGTTCCCCCCTCTGTTCTAAACACTCACAAGGCAAATTAGGTTTGTCCCCCTCACTGTATTTAATATTTAGTTTAATGTATTTTAATGTTCTCATCCCCATGTCCCCTCCCTGTTGCCCCGTGGGCACTTTGAAACAGGATTAACTTGCTGTCTAAGCGCCTAACAAGCGAACAATAAATAAATAAATGTATATTTAATTTTCCCTTTCCCTATACTGCATGCCAAAATCAATGATTTCGATGCATTTATTTTTAAGCAATTGTCGGCTACATATTTATCAAGTGCAGAGACGGATCTAGACAAACCGATAGTGGTTATGTCGAATAGCATAATATCAGCAAAAGCCAATGCCCCAACTTTAAGTTTTTGGCGGCATCGACCTCACAACATTCAATGCCCCAACTAAATCCAACATATATACATTAAAAAGGCAGGGCTCAAGCGTGCACCCTTGCCTTAGTCCAAGTGTATTATGCACCTCACGTTTGACACTACCTAACATATTTAAACATACTTGGATCATGGTGTCCCAATGCAAACAGATTAAGATGTTTAATAAGCCATTAGGTATGCCCCACCTGTACAGCTTATTTCATAATATGGAGCGATCAACATAATCATACGGCACCGTGAGGTGAACACATGCCATATATAGAATCAATGGGGGATCCTCCTTAAGAATGTAATGGACACGGACATTTCATGCGATTGGAAACAATAAAGTCCTTAAAGTTCTATACAAGGAATCTTATTGTCCCTTGTACTCCGAGACCCCCGGCCGGCCCATAGAGCTGAGGGTTGCTCAGAAGTACTTTAAGACAAGACAGCTGCACCCTTGAGATGGATGGGGGTGCAGATTCATTACTCCAACACCAATCAATAAGGACAACTCAATGGTTTGGCAAAGGGAGTCCGTTTAATGACAAGTACAGAAAACGGGGAGTCATGGATACCAGCAGTGATGCAATCGTCCTTCTCGCTTCAAACTCCAACGAACTTCATAAAAACAACATACATCTATATCTGTATATGGTAACGGAGTGAGGGGATTGGGTCAACTCTGTCAGGTGGGCATCTGAGCCCTTCCTTCAAAAATTGCTACTGTAGACGTCACTAAAAGTACAACGTCTCATTGGTTGTACTAACTATAGGACCCTAGACTATTTGGTCCACTGTGATTGGGTTGGCACCAACCCCATGCATACTTTTCCACTTTGCTTAGCAGCACGCAGAATGGTCGGCCAGGTGCAGGGTGCCCCTTAGTTACCCAGCCTTCCTCCGATTAAGGTTACAATCAGTCATCACTTTAGTGTCCATGTGTCAATTAGTTCACTGTGGTTGGCCTCGAGACTGCATCTTCTGTCTGGAAAAGTTCTGATATCTCCTCCTGGTCTGGTGCCAAGTGTAGGTGTGAACCCTCGCTTCTTCTCACTCGGCTGGTCATGTGATTCCCACATGGTGAATTTGTCTCTTTTCTCTCAATTTGTCTATTTGATTCTTATTTTGTCCACCACCTGCCTACGTCTTCTTATCTCGACCTTTCAGAGACAGGATGTTCTGTGTTTGGTTTCAATTAGATGTAGCTACTGTTCGCTTCTTTTATCCGTATGACCTTGGCTTTCCTGGCACAAGTCGCCTCTGCTGAGTTTTGATTCAGCCATCTCTTCTCGTTTTGCTAAATATGAATCTGTTCTAGTTTGGCCTTTAGTAACCTGGGTTGATTCTGCTTCTTGTGCAAAGTAGAAATATACTTATAATACTGTGCTTTATTTTGAGGTAGATTATGTATAATGGCACTTGCCGCACTGTTCTTCTACTAAGCATAGCAAGCAGCACTGTTTTCTTAGCTTTTTAGCAGTTCCAAGCATATTTAGAGGTGTAAACTGGTCACTATCTTCATCTTGCTTACAGCTTAAACTTCTTTGCATTTTGACATTGTCCTTTCACTTTAGGTTCACAATATCCTTTTTCATGGCGTTTCGTCTCTTTGTGTCATTCTCTGGTCATCATTTCTTCTATCTGTGAGTCAGTTTGGGTTCTTGTGACGTCACCATTCGTCTTCCATTAAGACCTTTTTGGTTTCTTGTGGGACTGTACTTAGGCAATCTTCATTTTGTCTCATTTGTTGGTAGGGTTTCCTCAATGGATACCTTACTGTCCATGGTTTTCTTGGTGTTGGTACTTCACTAGGTGCTGTTTTTCCGATAGGCACTGGGCAAAGCCCTACTGCGGATCTCTGCTGGTTTATTTGCTCATCATACGTCACATATCTCGGTGTGAACCTTCCTGGTACTTCAAAATGGACATTTGGAGTGCAGGCTTTATTTGGGACCTCCTTTACACTCCCCCCCTGGCCAGTTCATTGAGCACTTTTACTTCCGTCTTTGGATGCATCTTACTCGGTTCTTCTGTATTCATCTTCACTCCATCGCCTGGGTTCATTCCTTCTTCATCTTCTGGATCTATACATGATGGTTTGAAGAAGTGCCTCTTTGGAGTCCATGGGCCTCATTACGAGTTTGGAGGCAGCCTCCACATTCGGGTCCGGGTCCGTGTTCCTTGAATGAGGAATTACTGAGTCATTCCAACCTTGGAGGACCCGGTAATTCCTCATTCAAAAAACCCATCCCCATTCCCATTCGAGACCCCATAGAGTTCAATGGGAATGGGGAGGGAGCTACTAACGGGGGTGTTAATAATATGCCCGTTATTAGTTCCCTGGTCCCCTTGCGGGACCTGCAAAGGACGTCTGGTCTGACCAGACGTTCTGAGCGGGTCCCGCAAGGGAACCTCGTAATAGGGCGGAATGGGTTTACCGGCACCGGCACCATTACTGGCGCCGTTAAACCCATTCCGCCCACCTCATAATGAGGCCCCATATCTTTATTACTCCTTTCAGGCTTCCTGCGGCCCTTACATGTTTGTCTTTATTCCATGTCATTAGTTGACATTGTCCATCTGGGCTACAGTAAACCCATCTTCCCACATAGTTTCAATCCTTCCTGGGGTAGAGAAACTGTGTTCCTTCTGGTACGTGAATGCTAGACTTCACAAAGTCTCTTATTTCCTCACCAGTCAGGTCTTTGGGCTTCCATCCTGGCTTGATGTCATTCATGATCTTCATCCCTATGGCTTTCTTTCAGTTTTCTGGCATTGGGAAATTATTATCTTAATAACACAGAAGCCTAGTAATATCATTACTAGCAGGGCTCCCAGGAACTTGAATGCATCTGCCATCCATTGTGGGGCCCATGAGAATAGTGATCCAAACCAGCTGTCATCATCCACTTCGTCAGTTTCATCAATCATCTAGTTCTGCAGTTTTGTCAGCATACCTATGGCTTCTGTTAATGTTCCATTTTCCTCATCGTGAGAAGGTATAAATGTGCAACATGATTCTCCGATTTCTGCACAAACTCCACCATCCATAGCTGTGATCATGTCAAGCGCATATCTGTTCTGGAGAGTCATCAGTCGGATGGCTCTTAACTCTTCCTTAATCGCATTGAATCCTTTTATTGTCGTGTTGATGGTCTGCAGTAACTCCCATCTGGTTATCTTCTACCATTTAGTATTTGCTCCAACTTGAAATCTTGGCATGAAAATCGTTGTGAACACAGATGAAGTAAGGCTAAACAGCCTATGTTCATATGGGATTGCATGAAAGGCTTCTTCTGATTTGGCAGAGAAGTAATTCTCTCTCTTCATCCAATTTAGCAGTTCCACAGATCTCCTTTTCCTCAGGTGAGCATCTGCTTTCGGGAAACTGTCAATGTTCAGGTCACTTTTCAGGATCACTATTGCTGGAACGTGGACGTTCACTATTGTGCATATACCTCCCAGGTTTTTTGGCAGTCTGATGTAGGCTCTGGATCCACATGCCCAATAATGATCCATAATTACTGCAGTTCCGTGCACCATTCCTGGAGCGTCAAAAACTCGTCCACAGTTCTGGTTCTCTCCCATCTTTCTTGTGCCATTATTCCTGAAGCACAATTTTCAGCTTTCTAGTGGTACTATCTGCAAGGGTCTTCTTCTGTCTTCGACCCATGTCAGTAGTTTTGCAAGCTTTGGCCATAATGGCTTGCATAGCCTTTGTGAATTTTCAATTGCTTCCTTGCAGGCTCCGAGGACCATCCATCCCCTGCAAATCACTACTCCTTTCTCCCATCCATCTGGTGAAAGCACTGTTCCCCAAATCTGCATTTGGCCTCTGTTCTTCCAACTTCGAGCCTCTTCTGGAGTTTTTCCTTGGACATTTAGCTTTGGGTTCACTTACCATCTTATTTCTGCTCCAACTCCAGGCTTCTCGTACCGGATTACGTGGTTCCTACTATGAGCTCTGTTTCTTGTTTTTATGTCTTGAACATAATCATCTTCATCGGGATAGGCTGTTTCCGTTGCCCATATTAGGGAAGCATCGCTACCCATGAACTGGCCTCTTGTTTTTCACATGACTACGTGTGAAAGACAGTGTGCGGTCTGAACATCAATTTCTACAGCTAGAAGATCTTGGACTTTCCCATGCTGTACGGTAGGAGTGTGCAAACAAAGCATTCTCCTTCTGAACTTCGTCTTCCAACTTCTTTCATGTGCTGGTACCAAATGTTGTTTCCTAAATGTGCTGTGCTGTCCAGGTAATCGTTTAATTCACTGTCGTCTCTATGCATGCTTCTCTTGGTTCTCAAGGTTTTCATGTAGTTTGCTATTACTACATCCCTGAATGCATCTGTATGGCTCTTTCTTGCTGGAGGATCCGCAGGTATCCCGGTCCATGGTGCAGGCCTTCTCATCTGCGCCATTCGAGTTGAGGAAAGTCCGGCAGCTCTTTCCTTGTCCTTATATATCTTTTGCCTCCTTTTGGTTATAAGTGCCATATCCACGCTGGCATTGGTTCAGTATATGGCTGTATTGTAGAACTTGTACTTGTCCCTCTCAGTGGAACATATGGGTTTGTCCATGCTGTCTCTGCTGGTCGATTTTCTAACTCCACTTGTCTCTTCAGGGGTTCAACTTCTTTCATTTGTCTTTTAACTTCGCTTGTAGTGGGATTTCTCATAATAGGCAGTCTTTTCTTCTCCCATGCCTTGGATTGTGGTTCTGCAGTCATTGACACGTGGCCTGGTGTATGTGCATTTCTGTAATCTTGTCACATTCATGCTTTGCCAACCCTGTCTCCAGCTTTCCTTTTCATTTGTTACCACAAGTGTGTGTGTATTATTGCTAATCACATCCATTTCAAGTTCATTCATACCACCATCAGATCTTCTAGGGACGGGAATGACTATGTAAGGTCTGGGTGCCTTTGTAGGCTTCATGCGTACATCATTAGGTGGGTGCACTGGAATTGGAACGCTTTGTGCACCAATGAAAAATGTAGTTCTGATCGTTAATGACAGTAAAACAATGATGAATATAATACACAAATACATTATGCCCCTGTATGTCAGGCGGTAGCATTTACTTCTAGTGGAATAGGGACGTCGTTCCTCCTGCGGAGGACGAGGTTGCTGCTCTGGATTCCCATCTCAGTCATTTGCCAAAATGTTAATTCTTATGATACTCCTTTGAACAATATTGTCTTTTTAGATTCTTTGTTGTGAGTTTCAGGTGTAACACAATTATCCCCCCTCTTTTGACTACTGAATTGTCTATTATCTCAGGATACAGATTCTTTACTTAATATGGGAAGTGTCAAAATTAAGTGATAATTCAGCTAGTCCTTTTACTGTGCATGTTCAAAGTATGTCAGCTCCCAGTCCGTGCCCCTGATCTGCTTTAGTCCTGAAGACATGTTGTCTTTGTCAATGGGCAATAAGAAGGGAAATATCTGGCAATTCTCTCTCGATCTGTCCCTCGGCGGAAAAGCTTTTAGAATCTCCTCAGATAGTTCTGCTGATGGTTAGAGAGTTCCACTTGTAGTACTATTCCATGTAAGAGCAAGCCCATTTGTGCAATATTGGCTGGGTCTCTGATGAATGTGAGGACGTCAACATCGATCGGTCTCCCCACTAGCTCTGGAAAATCAGTGACTAAATGAAAGAGAACATTGTGTGCCAATCTACTGTCTTCTGAGGACAGGGACATCTGTCCCGTTTTGCTGGCGTTCAGGACTGTATGCTTTAACTTCAATGTAGACAATGTCTGCACTGTCCGTTTGCATGGAGTGCAATTAAGATCACATTTTTATTTAGGAGTTGGCTTAGATGTTCTGTATTTGCTGGGTCTCGCAGAAACGTGAGTGTGTCTGTCGTTCTTCTGACAAGATTTGGACAGTTTTCAATTATTTGAAAGAACAATGTATTGACAAGCTCATTTACTTCCTTCTCTGCTTGGGACATTTGGCTTCTCCTCGGTCTACTCAGGAAGTAGGAGAAATTGTTCAGCAATTACAGTAAGCAATCTTCTTATTGCCTTTTAGTTTTCGGGATCTTGAAGAAAGTCAGTGACACTGGTGATTCTCCCCACCAATGACAGGTATGATCTTAGCACTAGATCGAAGTATTTCACCACATCTTTGGTGATGCTGCTACTGCGGGACACCATAAGCGATTCTGAATATGGTCTCGGTGTGAAATGTGTCTGGATACTGTATTTTCTTCCAATTTATGTGTTCTCGATCAAAATTTGGCATGTTCTTTCCTCGTCAGAATTGTATTGTGCCTCTATTTAAAGTTCAAGTTCAACAGATTATGTTGTGGCTTCTTCACCCAGCAACTAGGATGCACAGAGTGTCCTTGGTTTATATCCTTATCCCCTTTTTTGCTCAGAGGAAGTGTCCAGTTTTAAGCCACAATTTGCAAAAAGTTCCTTGTCTTTGTCTGGATGGTCATGCGTCCTTTTTCTTCGTCATGGATCTCGTCTGCACGTGTTGTGGTTCTTCCCCGTTGCTCGTAGTCTCCTCATGTTGGGGTGCAGGCAGGGGGCCTTCACCGATGTAGGGTTTGATATCGCCCAGGAAAATCCAAGCTCTCCTGCCTGGTAGTTTCACTGCAGAAGGAGTGCAGTCCTCCACTGTAAAGGGACCGTTAAATCTTGGCTTGTCTGACCTTTTCCTCGTATGGTTCCTTACAAGGACGGTATCTCCATGGAAAACGGATGGTACACAAAGTCCTTGAGCTGTGTCTGCAGTAGTATCTCCTTCTGTGTTCCGTGCTGCCCTGCACCCTTTTCGTCGTCGCTGCAGCTTGTCTGAAATTACAGTACGGCAAGATGTCATGCAATTCAGGTAATTTTGCATTTCAGACCCTAAGATCTCTCCTGTGGACTGGGCATCACATCGAGCTCTATCTCGGGGTGTCAGGGGAATACGCATTCTTCTTCCTGTGGCTATCTCGTGTGGCGTAAGATGATGGTCAGAACCGGGTTGGTTCCTGAGTGCATACCGTGCCAAAGGAAGGCAGTGCAACTATCCCTTTCTTAGAGTAGTCTTCAACTTGGCTATCCTTTCCTTTAATAAGCCGTTGAGCTTCTCACAGATTCCGTTACCTTGCGGATGATACGCCGACACAAACTTGTGCTTTATACCAAGCAGAAAGTTAATCTGTTCGAATGTTTCATTTACAAAGCGAGGTCCATTATTTGATCTCATAACTTCACACACCCTCCAACTTGGGAACACTTCTCTCACTAAAAATGTGGCCACACAGGTAGAGTCTGGGTGTGTGCATGGACCTGCCTCTATCCATCTAGAGAATGGACACACCACAACAATTAAGTTTCTGTACCCGTTACATACTTGAATCATGTCGACGTAATCGACGTGCAAGTGCTGAAAAGGCCCATTTGGCCTGGGGATGACTCCTCTCATTACTTTTAATGTGTGCCCAGCTGTGAATTGTTGGCAGATTATACAGTTTGCGATAAAAAATGCAACATGCTCAGTCAAATTCGGTATGAACCAGTCTTCCGTGAGCATTGCTGCAAGATTCTCTTTTGTCATGTGTGCTGGGTAATGTAACTGCTCCAGCGCTAATTTTAACAGGGCTATAGGCATCACCGGTTTACCTGTGCTGACTTGTCGCAACAAACTGTCAGAGGGGTTTAAAGAACACCTTCGCCGTTTCCAAAGATTTTTCTCTTCCTGTGGTGCCTCCCCCTGGAGTTCCATCAACTGTGTTTGCCCTAGATTGTTATAGGTTTCAGGTGTAGTTCGTGCAACCAACATTCTCTCATTGGTATGGGTGACTTCTACTTCCATGATCATCTCAATTTTGGATGCCATCCATTTGGCTTAAGTGTCTGCTGCCTGATTTTCGCGTGAGATAAAATCTGCCCCTTTTGTGTGGGTGGCGCATTTCACGACCGCTATGCCCACTGGGAGCTGTAGTGCCTTGATCAGCCTGTCCAATAAGGCTGCATGCTGCACTGGTGTGCCGTCTGCTCGGAGGTAGCCCCTCCTTTTCCAGCACGCTAAACCTGCGTGCACTGTTGACATCACATAGGTGGAGTCACTGTAAACTGTTACTTCCTGGTCTGCGTGATTCTCAATGGCAAGTATCAATGCCAATAATTCTGCTGCCTGTGCTGAATAGTGAAATGATATTTGTGCACTAAGGAGTACTTGAAATTCTCCATTTGCGGTGTGTTTCATTACCGCGACGTCTGTATATCTTTGCCCATCATTTTGATCAATTCTTGAAGAACCGTCAATAAAGACACTTTCTCCTTCTGCCAAAGCGTTTTCTTTCACTCTGGGGATCTCATCATAGAATTCTTCATAGTTTGCACAGTCATGGATCCGTTCTCCTTCAGTGACTGGCTCTGCTATAAACATAACTGGGTTCACTATCTTACATTGGACTATTTTAATCGATGGATTCGATATGATCACTTCATAAGCAGAAGCTCTCTGAGATGTCAATGTATCCTTAGGTTTCTCTAGGATAGCAAATAGTGAGTGCTCGACGTACAACGTCATTGAGCATCCCATTACAATGGCTGTAGCCTTCTCTATGGTGAACACTGCGGCAGCTAAACTTTGTTCGCACGGGAAATGGCCTTTCATCACCAGGTCCAAATTCCCACTGTAATATGCCAGGGGCTTGTACCCCAATGTGGTTCTCTGTGTGAGCACTGCCGTCATAACGCTGCCATTCGTGTGTGAAAACAGGTAAAATTCCTCTGCCTAATTGGGAATCCCTAAAACTGGTGCTGTGCAAATAGCCTTTTTAAGTTCCGCAAATCCTTCTTCCATGGTCTCAGACCATTCAATCTTTTCTTTCGTCACTTAGACCTTCTTTAGGGCCTGAAGTAAAGGCTTAGTGTAAGAGCTGTAGTCGAAGACCCATGCCCTAACATAGTTGCACAGGCCTAAAAAGCTCTGCATTTGTTTTATCGTGTGTGGCTTAGCTGTGTTCAGTATGGCTTCAGCCCTTTCTGGAGTCACTCTTTTTTCCTCATGTGAGATCAACTGGCCTATGTACAGCACTTCTCGTTGACAATATTGTAGCTTTTCCTTGTCAACCTTATATCCACTATAGTCAATAGCTGAACAGAATCGTGTCTGATTTGCTCCTCTGTCGTGCTGCAAATTAGGATGTCATCCACGTATTGAAGGACAATGCTTTCAAATTCAATATTGCTTAGGTCCATCTATAAGACTCTGTTAAAAATAGAAGGAGACTCACAGTACCCTTGGGGTAGCCTCGTGCTTTTCAGGCGCATCTGTCTGAATGTGAATGACATCAGATCCTGTGAGTCACGGTGCAATGGGATTGAGAAAAATGCATTTTTCAAGTCAGTCACCGTGAAATATTTTGCCTCAACAGGTATATTACATAGAATTATAGCCGTGTTTGGGACTAAAGGGAACTCGGTTTCAACAATATCATTTATCAGCCTCAGATCTTGAATTAGCCTCCAAGACCCTCCTTTACCTTTCTTCACAGGGTAAACTGATGAGACGAGGGACGACTCTGACGTCACTAAGATGCCCTGTTCTATCATAGCTGAAATTGTCTTAAAAATTCCTTCATCTGCCTCTCTGGACATGGGATATTGTCGGGCTCTTGGTAGAATTGCTCTGGTTTCAGTTTGATTTTCACTTCTCCAACCCCTTTCAATAGTCCTACGTCTTAGGGTCCTGTGGTCCACAATGAGACAGGCAACTGGGCCATGTCGTCATCAAAATATTCAGGACGGTTTCGTGCCAACATCATCCTCTGAGGCACTTCTCTTTTGATCATTCTCACCCAAAAGGTGAGACTCACTTCCACCATTGTCTCTCCCCTATCTGCTTGCTCTTCAAACAGATCGTCATCAGTGACGTCAGTCAATCGATATCCTTCTTCAATGGCGATTACTGCACACCATTGTCGGCCTTCGTCGTCATAACTATCTATCAAGGCCATTCTTCCTCATACTGCAGCTGTGTATATCATTAAGGGAAACACTTGTGCCTTCTCCTCATGCATCGGTATTCTTGTTCTAAGTAGAAACTCATCTGGGGTTCTCATGATTTTGTCTGCAAGACCTGGCAGTCCTGTCATTAGCACGCGCATTCCGTAAGCGAATATTTCTGGCTCTAATGGTATAGCCCTCATAGCTGTGTGTCCTGCGTATGCTCTAATCATTTCGCATACGTTGAATAGTGCATTGCTGGAGTTGAACATACTATGCCCTCCTCCGTGAAAGAGATTGTCATGTTTAACTTTGTCATTAAATCTCGACCCAAAATGTTTACTGGGTTCTGTCATGACTATAATTAAGGCACATTCATTTTACATTCTCCTATAGAGACTGGAAGTGCATTTGTGAAGGGAACTAAACTTGTAGCTCCTGTGGAACTCTGAGTATTTATGGCCTCGCTGGACAAGGAAAACTTGCCTTCACGTATACACGAGAGTTTTGCGCCTGTGTCAACTAAGAAGGAATATTATTTATCCCTACAACAACATCCACCCTAGGTTCCTGGTGAGGGTCTGGTGTCACTGATAGGATAGAACACATCAGGGTTCCCAGTGAACTGTTCTAATCCATATATAGCTTGGGCCCACTGTGTGCTGATAGATTTCCACCATTGGCAGAGTTATTTCCCATTCCAGGGTTCATGGTCTGCCCTGAGCTCATTGTTTGTGACAATTGCAGTGCTGACTGTTGGGACTGCACATGTGGAAAACTCGCTGTATTCTGAGGTTGCAAACTGTGTTGCGCTCCTGGCACTTGCTGCTGCACTGTGTGATTCTGTGCAACTCCCTGTTGTAAAGGCGCAGGTGGATTCACCATGCCTGCTCCTGTCCCTTGGTCGTTCTGCACCATGCCTTGGTTTCTGCATGTGCGCGCTAAATGCCCTTTCATCCCACATAACCAACATACTGGCGGTGGTCGGATCATTTGCCACCTTGACATATCTTGATTACCATGTTGCATATTTTGAAAACCTCCTTGATTGTTTTGGAAACCTCCCTGATTGCTGTGCCATCCTCTTCCTCTAAATCCTCTTCCCCTGGGGTAAAACCCCCTATTGCCCTGATTATTCTGTTGTGGATTATTGACTTGCTGCAAGCTTGATTCAGCTGTGCTAGTTATCATGGCTCCCTCAAGAGCATATTTTGACAATTTCTTCTGCACCAATTTCGCTTCCACACCCTTTTGTGTAGCTTCCTTTTTGCGATTCATCTCTTACAGTAGCCTGCAATAGTGTGCGATGGTCAGCTGTATTTCTGACCAAGGTTTAGCCTTGATTTCTACCAATTTCTTGAGTTGTTTCTGTACTGGCTCTGGCACAATATATGGTAGAACACAGGTATAGATTTCTCCCAAGATTCATGAGTCTCGAGTACCCATGCGTCTTGAAAATTCTGTATGTAAATGAACGGATCCTCAAACTCTGTCATTTTACGTGTCATTATAGCTCCCATATCAGAAGTGTCCAGGTACAGCACCCGTAACGCCTTCCATACTGCAGCTCTGCAATTGTTAAATGGAGCTCCGTCATGCGCGGTTTTGATTGTGGTCACTCCGGGGCAACCCGCCTGTGTCCACACAACGTCTGCTCTCTCACCAAGTATGGCAATTAGGAGACCCTTGATATCCCCTATAGCTAGTCTGACTATGTGGCTGACTCTGATGCCCTCGGTGCGGACTCGCTAGTGTCTGACCATCATATCCCTTTCTCCCTTGGGAGTCATCTTTCGCTCCTCCTGTCTTCCTACTTTTCCTCATGCTCCTCTCTTTCTGAGTCGGACATTGTCTTTGCCCAACTCGTGCCACTTCTTGTGTCTTTTTTATTCCTACTTATTTCTAGTCTATCCAGGGATAGTTCTCTATTCCCACTACTTCGGAAAACATCCTCGGTGTCGTAAAGTTGAGTGCTCCCTAGGCGCTCGTCTTCCCCCTCTCCTTGGGGTATTTGTTCTAGCCCTGTTTCATCATATATCATATCGATCGTTTCTCCGATGCTTCTGGTGTCGAAGTCATCTTAAATATTTGCCCTAGACGTGCTTGGTACTGAATCGTATTCAGGAAAGAATTCTTCAATGTCTTCCCAATCTACCACTGGATCTGGTTTTTTTTGTCTTCTTCCTTTTTCTTTTCATTTCCACGTTCATCTGCCCTTCGGATTTCCTCATCCCTTTGTTTCTTTATTCTCTTCTCTCGTATTCTTTGCTCTTTCTCTGGCCTTTGCTGCTGCTGTCTATCTTGATCATTGGCTGCTCTCTGTTTGCGATCGAGCTGTCTTTCTTGCTCTTCGCAATATAGTTGTTCTTACCTTTGTCTATCTTTCTTTCTTATTCTTTCGTCTCTTACTTCTTTCTCTTTCTCTTTTCTCTTTACATCATCTAGCCTCTCTCTTTGCTTTACATCATCAGTGGCTTTGCCATCAAATTTCAATAGAATTTGCCCTCACATCCATTTGTTTTTTGCGAATGCTATCTCATTCGTTCTATCTTCATTTCCTTTCCATCTTTTGCCTTCTCTCTCCTTATCGAGAGATGCACTTGTCTGTGTCTGGTACCTTCTTTCATCATCACGTCTCTCCCTGTCCCTTGGGACTGTGGAGGTGATATCCTTATCCTTTTCTTTTCTTTGATTTTCGTCACTACTTTGCATCGGTGACTCACATGCCGGGTTGCTATACCCTGTAGCTGCTTTAAGTTCCCTCAGCTTTATTTTCCTCAGTCTTCGTTTCGGCTGGGGCGGGTGGCGCGGTAGGCGCCTCCCCCCCTCTGAACATATATTAAGTATCCAATCTATTGGCGGTTCCTCTTCCTTTCCCTTTTCATACATTTTCCAAAGCTCTAGAACAGCTAGGCGTTTGTCTAACTTTTTGCCCGTGTATGCGGCATGTAAGTATGTCGTCATGTGTTGCAAAACATTTTTAGATAAGGACCCACCTTGTGGCCATGGTATAAACATTTTGTGGGCGGTCCCCTTAACCCACTCTTTACTGTATTTTTTCAGCTTATGTGCATGTTTCGGCAATTGTTTGCATAGGTGTGCCAATGGAGTTATGTCTTCTATGCTTAAATCTGTTCCCTTTCTTCTTATATAATACTCGTCAAATCTTCACGTGACTTTAAACAATTCCCACAATATGACCGAGCACCAATCACTGCAGGCTCCAATCCAGATTTTCTTCACAAACATCAATTTGTATACTATAATATCTCAGTTATTCAATCGTGTAAAATCTAAATCAATTCTTCTCAAGAAAATGTTCAACTTATGACGTCACAATAAACAACATGTAAGACAGACGTTTAACAGACTAGACGAACACCAGCTGGCCACATGTATCTCTGCCTCTAAATTTTACCTCGACATGGAGTTTAAACTTTCGCGCCGTCTTTAATCGCTGTGGTAGCCTATTCATTCCCCTTTTATTTGGGACCCTAGATACACGTTTCTTCTAGCCTCTGTATTAAAGCGTAGTAATAAGGCGAATCCTCTCTCTTCTCGGGTGTCCTCCCCGGAATCCTCTCTCTTTTCTCTCAGGTGTCCTCCCTGGTATCCGTTCTAGTTACTTCTCAGTTACTCTTGAGTCATTATTCCCTTCCCCTTAGATATATGCATTCTTCTCTACTTCTAGCTATATTTTGTTTTTCTCCGCCTCCCTCCATTACCTTTCCCCTTTACTTGTTCTAAAGCATGTACTTTTGCAAAACACTCAGGCCCTCATTACGACCCTGGCGGAGTGGGTTTACGCCAGCGGTATTCGTGGCGGACCCGTCCGCCCTACTACGAGTTCCCGTAGCGCCATGGAGCTTTTCTCCGCCTGGTTTTACCGGGCGGAGAAATCCATGGCGCTACGGGACCTTGTTGTTAATTACGCCACCGTACTTTACGGTGGCGTAATCAACGCCTTCCCCACTCCCATTATACCCTATGGGGCAAAAATGGGAATGGGGAAGGGTAAAATGGGGATTGGGGATTTACCGCCCCGCCAAGGTCGGAATGGGGCGGAAAATCCGCCAACCCCCATGGCGGTATCGGCAGCTTTCCGCCGTGCTCCGAGGTGCATTTAGCACCGCGATTTCCGCCAGGGTCGTAATGAGGGCCTCAGTCTTTTTCACTCACCGTTCGCATGGTTCCGCTCTGGACACTCGGGATCACCGCCTTCGTTACCGCCTCCTTCGGCTTTTCTCCCGCTCAGCTGCCCATAGGAATGGGAAGGGGTTACGTGGGGAAACACAGGTCCCTTCAGACCTTGTCCTGCAGGTTTATTTCTTACACTACAACTGTCTACGGGGAGCTTCACAGTCTACTCAGCCGAATGGCAAAGGACTTGTGATATTGCAGAAGGGTTGCCAGACATTTCGTCGAAAAAAATTGGTCGACCAGACAAATGGTCGAACCAATTTGGTCGAAAACCAAATGGTCGAAATTTTTATTTTTTTATTTTAACCCTTTTTTTTTTTTTTTTTGTGGGGGTCCCCCCCCCAACCCCCTTTTTTTCTCTAAAAACCCCTTTTTTAACTAAACGA
Source organism: Ambystoma mexicanum (assembly GCF_040938575.1). Classification (NCBI taxonomy): domain Eukaryota; kingdom Metazoa; phylum Chordata; class Amphibia; order Caudata; family Ambystomatidae; genus Ambystoma; species Ambystoma mexicanum. The sequence goes on from NC_090925.1 coordinate 729,749,245, forward strand.
AAACCCGAAAAATAAATATATACATAAAAAAAAAAATTCGACCATTTGGTTTTCGACCAAATTGCGTCGACCAAATTGCAGTCGACCAGTTTTTTTTCGACGAGTTGACTGGACACCATTGCAGAAGACCTACAGTTACTTTATGTTGATGGTCTATAGGTGTCTTATTCTAATCGATAATTGATAACCATCAATCTCTGCTACCAAGTGTACTCCGAGACCCCCGGCCGGCCCATAGAGCCGAAGCTTGCTCAGAAGTACTTTAGGATGAGGTAGCTGCACCCTTGAGATGGATGGGGGTGCAGATTCATTACTCCAACACCAATCAATAAGGACAACTCAATGGTTTGGCAAAGGGAGTCCGTTTAATGATACGTACAGAACTTCAAACTCCAACGAACTTCATAAAAACAACATAATTTATACTAAAATCTTGTCATCACTGACGTTTAACGCTCACAAGTTGGCATGCAATTCTATTGGTTTAGGAAAGGTAACTTTACTATAGGTACTATATCTGTATATGGTAATGGAGTGACGGGATTGGGTAAACTTTGTTCCTTCAAAAATGACTACTGTAGACGTCACTAAAAGTATGACGTCTCATTGGTTCTACTAACTATAGGACCCTAGATTATTTGGTCCACTGTGATTGGGTTGGCACCAACCGCATGCATACTTTTCCACTTTGCTTAGCAGCACGCAGAATGGTCGGCCAGGTGCGGGGTGCCCCTTAGTTACCCGCCCTTCCTCCGATTAAGGTTACAATCAATCATCACTTTAGTGTCCATGTGTCAATTAGTTCACTGAGGTTGGCCTCGAGACTGCATCTTCTGTCTGGAAAAGTTCTGATATCTCTTCCTGGTCTGGTGCCAAGCGTAGGTGTGAACCCTCGCTTCTTCTCGCTCGGCTGGTCAAGTGATTCCCACACCATGAATTTGTCTCTTTTCTCTCAATTTGTATATTTGATTCTTATTTAGTCTGCCACCTGCCTACGTCTTCTTATCTCGACCTTTCAGAGGCAGGATGTTCTGTGTTTGGTTTCAATTAGATGTAGCTATTGTTCGCTTCTTTTATTCGTATGACCTTGGCTTTCCTGGCACGAGTCGCCTCTGCCGAGTTTCGATTAAGCCATCTCTTCTCGTTTTGCTAAATATGAATCTGTTCTCGTTTGGCCTTTAGTAACCTGGGTTGATTCTGCTTCTTGTGCAAAGTAGAAATATACTTATAATACTGTGCTTTATTTTGAGGTAGATTATGTATAATGGCGCTGGCCGCATTGTTCTTCTACTACGCATAACAAGCCACACTGTTTTCTTAGCTTTCTTGCGGTTCCAAGCATATTTACAGATGTAAACTGTTCACTATCTTCATCTTGCTTACAGCTTAAACTTCTTTGCATTTTGGCATCGTCCTTTCACTTTAGGTTCACAATATCCTTTTTCATGGCGTTTCGTATCTTTGTGTCATTCTCTGGTCGTCATTATTCTATCTGTGAGTCAGTCCGGGTTCTTGTGACATCACCATTCGTCTTCCATTAAGACCTTTTTGGTTTCTTCCAGGACTGTACTTAGGCAATCTTCATTTCGTCTCATTTGTTGGTAGGGTTTCCTCAATGGATACCTTACTGTCCATGGCTTTCTTGGTATTGGTACTTCACTAGGTGCTGTTTTTCCGATAGGCACTGGGCAGAGCCCTACTGCGCCTCTCTGCTGGTTTATTTGCTCATCATACATCACATATCTCGGTGTGAACATTCCTGGTACTTCAGAATGGACGATTGGAGTGCAGGCTTAATTTGGGACCTCCTCTACACCCTTTTTTTGATTGTTTTTTTCTTTATGATAAGACTGAAAAATTGGTGTTGAACAATTACACTGCAAAATGGAAATTATAATCCCCTTAGTTTATGACCCATTGTTGAATTGTTTGCCCTGATTGAGTTGCAAACAACTGTCTGATGAAGTAGGGTTTATGCAACCTGTCACCTATCCTCTATCTACCTTTCTATATATTTCTCTCTATATATATATATTTTTATTTTATGTGACCAACTCAGGGGCATTTTCATTATCTTCACATTGGGTTTGGTCTATTTATGAATCTACACCTTTCTCTCACTTAAATGTGCCTTTTTCCCCCAAAACCTTTTTTCTATAGAGGCTCAAACTTTGAAAACATGATAAATGGTTTAGTGTTTTTTCTTAATTTCTTGTTTGAAGATGAGATTGATCAAGTCCTCTTGTTTTTGTTCTCTGTGTATGGGCTATTTTGATCTTTGTGCTCTGTGTTTCAATGATCATTATCTATGTATTGGATGAATTACTCTTGATTTATTTGTTATCTGGGCATCGAGGCGCTGTTACAGGAATATGTCTGAGTTGCGTATTTATAACGCGCTTGATGCCCAGAGGTTTCTTGATGTAGAACAATAATAATTCTCAGTTTTTTACAAGGTGTGTCAAGGTGGTTTATTGGCACAGAAGATTGATTTAGACTGGGAGGTGGTGTTGTCCAACCCCACAGGTAGATTCTTTGCAAACACTGCATCACAAGAGTATTTGAGGTATCAACAGGAAGCAGCACTTTTTTCTTTATTGTCACATATATAGAATCAAACCAGGATCATGGTAAACACTTTGTTGCAACAAATTGACAATCATGCCATTCAAAGAAAAACCCAAACATTGGCGGAAGCCTGTCTGGTAATTCGGTATTATGCTAGCCTTAGTAGCCCACTTATCTAAATCCTGCAAGAGCAATTTAGCAAAGATTTTGCTGCAAGAATCGTGCGGGACTATGGGTCGATAACTCTCCGGATCACTTTTTGACCCCTTTTTTGAAAAATTGGGACAACATAACTTTGGTGCCTTGTCCTAGGCAATGAACACCTTGTACTAATTTTCACAATAATTGACACAGAACTGTTGCACGTGAGCTTGGGTCGGCCTTCAATGCCAGAATACTAAGGCCATCGGGACCTTCTGCTCGGGTTTTCTTTGTTTTGACAGTAAATTCTTCAACAATATCTCTTGATCAAATAACTTATTTCTATGAAATACCAACTCAGTACTGAATTCTCCATTAAATTTCCCATCATAAAACTGCACCAGACGTCCTCTGAGACAGGGTTTGGTTTTATTTCATACTGTGATTGTCATAACTCATTCATTAGGTGACAAAAGTCTTTGGTGTTGTGTGATATTAAGACTTGCACCTTTGTTGCACTAGATGCAATTTTTGATAGTTTTGTAGTGTTTGATCCAATTTCTATAGTATTGGGACAATTTCCATTTTTCTTCCTTATAACATAAGGTTCCCATTTGTGAGTGTCAGCGATTGAATAGCTTTCCTTGGGCATCTTTTTACTTTGGATCGCACAGTCAAAGGGATATTTCACCTGCTTTTTAAGATTATCCCTTACCGGCGGTCTTCTCATCACACCTGTCTCATGCATAAGTCTCCCAATTACTACGTTGTAATTTCCTGAATTGAGCTCTATTTGGCCAGTTTTCAAGATGTTCCTCAATTAGATATAAAATTATATATAATGTTGATTTGGCCACTTGATTCTCATATTAGTATTAGAAGCAGTAAGGTCAGTCAGTGTATGGGCATAACTGGGAGTGGCCATCAATAAGGTGATAGCTAAAACCAATTGTGCGTGATCACTCCATTTGCTCTTCACTAATGCATAATGTTCTATTTTCATAAATACGTTCTTGGATGAAAACATGTAGTCAATGGTGCTGAAAGTAGTCCCTGCCAACCAGATTGGTGCACTCATTGTCCCCGGTCACATTCCCGTTGACTCTAATAAGACCCCACTGTGTCATTAACTCATTACATGCAACACCCTTCCTCGATTGTTCGTTAAACTAATCAAAAATCAAAGAACTCATGAAATCACAATTAAATTCACCAGCAACTATCACTTCACATGAACAGGGGAAGATGATAGACCATTCTTAGTCATTGAGCACATCAGACAACAATATTCAAGGGGTTTTCTTGATGTTCCAATAAGAATTTATAAAAATTCCACATGTGTCCTTACACTGGGCACTCACAGCCACCACAGACTCAGAGTCAATATTAATTTCAACAATATCCGTCCAATAAGTATTATCAATGCCAATGAAGAGGCCTCATGGAGAATTAGCCTTTTGATCTCTCACTGTTTTTTTAAAGATGATTGTATAACCATCCATAAAAATTTAATCAGTCAACCATACTTCTTGTAAAAGGAACAACGGAAAATCACTAATATCTAAACCGCTACTATTCTTATGGCCAAAGCTATTATATCCTTGGGTGTCCCAAAGCAATATTGAAATTCTCATCAGGTTTAGACACGTTTTCATTGGTTGAAATTTGTATTTGTTCCCAAATATACTCGGAAGCCACAGCCAGTTATTTGCAGTTGAATTGGGCAGTCTATTAGGGTTCTCACCCTGATTCATTGTGACTGTACGTCTATTTCCTGCATTGATAGTACATTTAAGTGACTGACCTTCAATTTCATCAACAGCAAAAGACGCTGTGGCCCTGGATCTGCCACATTCCTTCCCTGTAGCACTAGACTTAGGGATCCACAGAAAAACATCCATCCCCATCGACACAAAGGTTTCAATCTGGCCAAGTATAAGGTTCTAGACGAGTTTAGAATGTATATGAAGAACAATGAAATCCATTCGAGACTCAACCTGGTCTATGTCCCATGATTCAATTAGTCTCAATGCTGGAATTGCAGAGAACAGATTGAAGATCATAGATTGGTTGTAGATTGGACAGTCAGTGCCCTTGAATATATGTTTGCAACCACCAGTAGCCATACTCTAAGTGTTCCTCCATCCTTCTTATCTGCTGAACAGCAATTACACCTGGTACAAATAGACGTGGCGCCATAGCCTACTAGATCTAAGCCTGGTTTTACATGAATCACTCGTTGTTCAGTTGATGAGTGAAGACAATCTGCAGAAGTATTTCTCACTCCAAGAGTGCCACTATCTAAAATTTAACTTACATGGGTCTGAACTGTTAAAAGGCCCTCTGCAGAAAGTCCCGGAAAGTCCCGCTTTGCCCGCTGAACTCTGCCTGTTGATCAATACTTGGACGGCTCGCATTCTACTGTTTTTCAGCTTTTGCATTTACTGCAAGGACTCTGTTTCCCATAAGGCTGTGTAAACCACGCCAGTGGGAGTGATTATAAAATTGTGACTGCGCGCGCAACGCGTGCGCGCACTGGAGAAAGTCCCGGAAAGTCCTGCTTTGCCCGCTGAACTCTGCCTGCTGATCAATACTTGGATGGCTCGCATTCTACTGTTTTTCAGCATCTGCATTTACTGCAAGGACTCTGTTTCCCATAAGGTGAAGACTCACATGAAGGACTTTATATACTTCTGCCTAAGTGATAACTTGAACATTTATAACTTCTTTTTACCTTTGTTTAGGCTGTGTAAACCACGCCAGTGGGCGTGACTATAAAATTGTGACCGCGTGCGCAATTCAGAGGGAGGGGACTGCCTTTCCCCCCCCCTACGCGGTCCAACAGATTGCCGAAGAGGGGGGACCGGCTACGTGTGGGGACTCGCGCCGGAATTCCTGCCCCCCCCGGCCTCCCGAGTGGACGCAGGCGCTCCGTACATCGTTGAGCGCCCGCCAGCCTGCTGCTTACCTGCTACTCTGCTGACCTGTGGTGCTCACCGGGAGGAGGAATCCACGAGACCCGGTAAGGAGAGGCGGGAGTGGGCCCTGAAATCTGTCTGCCTGCCTGGAACGTGCTGTGGGAGAGGAGTTCCCGTGATCCCATCTCGCTGCAAGCGGGCCCCCCGCCTGGGGTAGAGCAACACCCGAGAGACTGCCGCGCGAGTGAACTGAGATCAGTTTGCTTTCCCAGCGCAGGCCCTGAAATACTGGTGCACAGATGCAGACACGGGCCCCCGGCAACAGTTTCTCCCGACCCATAGCGATTTGAGAAGTGCCTCCCAACCACAGAACATACTTTTCTTCATAATACAAGGCCTTGCTTCGCAATATGGGGAAGGACAAGCCTAGAAAAACCTCCACCCAAAGCAGGATAGAACAGTATGCAACCACTCCGCTGTCTAGATCACCAGAGAGGTTAGCACCGACCGAACCTGACATCATGGAGGAGGACTTCTCCCTCAGGGATGTGTTGGGCGCCATTGCCAGCTCCAGGACATCAATGGAGAAGAAAATGGACGCCATTGGAGCTGAGGTATCCCTGTTGAGACATGACTTGCAGAAGCTGACCGCACGCACTGGAGAGGCGGAAGCACGCATATCGGTGACCGAGGACAATCTACAAGGTGTCAACCGCCAGATAACCAGCATGCTACAACGAATGAAGTCCCTAGAGGGAAGAGTAGACGAAAGTGAAGGTCGATCAAGGCGCAATAACGTCCGCATCCTAGGCCTGCCGTAAAAAGCTGAAGGAGAATGCATGGAGCTGTTTCTTGAAAGATGGCTATTAGACATATATGATACTGAATCCTTCTCCAAATTCTTTTCTATCGAAAGAGCCCACCGCATCCCAACAGGCAGGGTCACCCCTGGGGCGCCACCGCGTGCGATCATAGCAAGACTTCTAAACTATAGAGACAGGGATGCCATACTACAAATGGCAAGAACGAAAGGGTCCATCACCTATAACGGCTCGAAGATCTCCTTTTTCCCTGACTTGACTAGAGAAGTCCAAAAAGCGCCAATCCTTTGACCCAATTAAAAAACGCCTTCAATCAATTGGAATCAAATATGGTCTGATTTTCCCTGCTCAACTCAAGATATACTACAAGGGCACAACAGTACACTTTACGGATCCCAGAGAGGCATGAAATTGGGCAGAAAGGCACATTGAAGGCGATTGGAACGGAAAGAAGAAGGTTGGAAACAACCGTAATAGACCACATCCAGAAAGACCACTGGACAACAGTCCACCACAGCGGCAGGAAAATGCGCCACAACAGGAAAACGCATGACGGAAACGGCAACAGAAAAGGCAAGTGAAAACACGAAACACAAAAGAGAAATGAAACCTGCTAAAAACAAGATTCACATGGCAGAAAGTAAGTAATGGCTGGCGACTGGAACCGTCCCGCCTCCCCCTTTGGCAAGAAACGAACGTACAACGATAGGCAAAGCTCTAGACTGCCTAGATATACTGTCTAAGTAAAGTTTTAACTGTTAAGGGGCGACAGAGACGGTTGGGGATGAAGTATGGGGAGGGGGGGAGTTTGGCAAAAGTTTACAAGTTGGAAATACTCAATGAAGCACTACATATTACATAAAACAGTGATTAATCGACTAGCAATTACTGCTCCCTGCTGCGAGTCACACGCGTCCAACGCCCCCACTATAGGAGGCTCCATTGCCACCTGGAACCATACACATGAACGCAACTATATAAGACAATAAGAACAAAACTTTAAAACTACTCGCCTGGAACGTAAATGGCCAGGAAACAGCCTGAAAAGGAGGCTGGTGAGACAGTTCCTGAACAGGCACAGTCCGGATATAGTCTTCCTAACAGAGACCCATCTGGCAGGTGCATCCAACGCACTATTTAAACGCTCGAACTATCACACAACCATACAAGCTGGCTTCACGATGGGAGCCAGAGGGGTATTGATATTAATCCACAAAAGATTACCGCTCACCCTCACCAAAACAATTCAGGACACTGGGGGCAGATTGATATATGCCACGGGCGCGCTCTGGAACAAAACGATATCCCTTATGGCGATCTATGCTCCACCGACTCTCCAATCCAGACTTATGGACGATGTAACGCCCTTGATAACCAGCAACACCTCGGACACTTTGGTCCTAGGAGGAGATTTCAATGACATCATAAACAATGTACAAGACCGTACACATCTAGGTAACAGAGACCCTAACCGTCGAACCAATCTGGCCACATTTGTGGAAGCGTTTGGTATTAAGGATGTGTGGCGCGACCTGCACCCAGAAGAAAAGGGGTACTCCTTCCACTCTGGAGTACACACATCGCTATCACGCTTGGATTATTTCTTCATGCCCGCGACAATAACACACACAGTAACGCAAGCCGAATACCTTCCACGGGGCATCTCAGATCACTCCCCTCTACTCATATCACTCACGACGTGCAAACCAGCTCCTCCACCGGTGTGGAGATTGAAGAACTACTACCTAGGTTCCCCTGAGCTGATTGAACGCATACAAAAGGCCACTACAGAGTACTTTGAGACCAATGAAGGATCAGTAGAAAGTCCCTCTATACTCTGGGAGGCATACAAACAAGTGCTACGAGGAGAAATCATCTCCTGGACGACGGCCCAAAAGAAAATCCATTCGGAATCACTGAGAGAATCAGAAACAAACGTAAAACAAGCAGAAGAAACACATCTTATCAACGACTGTCCAGATACCAACAGAGCACTGATGCTAGCCCAAAAGAAACTGCAAAACATCGCATTGGACAATGCCAGGCAGGCACATAGTGCTATGCAAGCCAGAATATATGATACTGGGGACAAAGCGGGGAAGGTCCTAGCCTGGCTTGAACGGAGATATGAAGGGCACAGCCATGTGAGAGCAATTGTGTCCCAAAACTTGGAACCCTGCCTCACGGACCAGGACATAGCTGAGGAATTTGCAAAGTTTTACGAGACACTATATAAGGCACCTACAACTCCCCCTGATACCTCTATATTAGATGGTATCACCCTCCCGACTCTCAATGAAACCCAGATTGCTGGCCTAGAAGGAGACATCACGGAAGACGAAATTGCAATGGCCATGATGCAGCTCCAGTCTGGGAAGACCCCTGGACCGAACGGCTTTCCTATAGAAACCTGGAAGAAGATAGGCTGTAACAACCTAGCTACCCACCTACTCAACATGTTCCAAAAGGCCCGGACAACGGGACGCCTCCCGGCGGACCTGAGGAAAGCTACAATAACTGTTATACCCAAAGTGAATAAGCCCCCGGATCAATGCAGTTCATATAGGCCCATCTCCCTCATTAACGGTGAAACCAAGATTCTGGCCAAACTCCTAGCGATACGCCTACAGCAAGTCATAACATCCCTAGTCCACTCGGACCAATGTGGCTTTATGCCAGGCAGATCCACGAGAATGAACATAAGAAGAATACACTTGGCCATTGAGCGGGCCCAGGCCCTCAACATCCCCCTGGGTGTACTTGCAATAGATTTTGAAAAGGCGTTTGACTCCATTCGATGGGAGGCTCTATGGGCTATCATGCGAAAAATGGGGTTTCAGGAACAGTTTCTCTCTTGGGTCCAACTCCTATATGAGGCACCAATGGCGGAAGTCCGAGTGAACGGCTGGACTTCACGTTCCTTTGCATTGGGAAAAGGGACCCGACAAGGCTGCCCACTATCAGCCCTACTCTTTGCGCTGGCCATGGAACCACTGGCCCAGTTGCTGAGAGAGGCACCCACATGGAGTGGCATCCCGGGGGGTTCAGAATGGGAAGACAGAGTCTCATTATATGCAGACGATCTACTACTATATTTGAGGGATCCCAAGACGACGTGCCCGGTGGTGACACAGTTGCTCCAGAAATATGGTGCTTTTAGCGGCCTGAAAGTAAACTTGTCCAAATCCACGTTATTTGCACTAAATGCTCTAGGAAGTGGGGTTCACGAGCCTTGCCCATACAGAATAGCCCCTGATCACTTCCAATATCTAGGAATTAAGATCACGAGGAATCTAGATGATTACATACTGAACAATTTACAACCCATTACGGAGCGATTCACTGGGGATGTGCAGCACTGGATGACCCTACCCTTGACCCTGTTAGGCCGAACAGCACTGTTCAAAATGCTGACACTCCCCCGCTACCTGTATGTGCTCCAAAACGCCCCCCTACACGTACCTGTGAAAGAATTCCGGAACATAGACAATATACTCAGAAAGCTCTTATGGGGGGGTGGACGCCCGAGAATTGCCCTACGAACACTACAAAGGTCAATATGGGAGGGTGGAATTGGCCTACCAAGGCTACAGACATACTACTAGGCCAGTCAGATGTCGGTAGTAAATGATGCAATGCACGCAGACCCAACACTGCCACATGTACGGGCTTTGCTCCCCCTGGAACTGTACAAGGCAATGTCCAGAGCGACCCCCCGAAACATAGCGGCACAGACACCCCGTATTTGGGCTGAATCACATACCTTCATGGGATGGGGAGACAGAGTCACGCCAATCCAACCATTATGGAACAATGGAAACCTGTACGAGGTAACCAAATTACCGAGATGGCCAGTATGGATGGGGTGTGGTATAGAGTAGGTGGGCAACATTGTAACAAATGGCGCCATCAGATCGTAGGAAGAACTGGCTATATCCTTTAACCTCCCAGAGACAGAAAGGTACCATTACACACAGCTCCGACACGCACTCCAGCAGCACCTCCCTACACTAGCTGACATGCCAGATACCACGCCAATAGAACGCAATATAATAACAGACTGCATCCAGGCTAAAGTCAACACAGTAATGTACAACGTCATCACCTCCTTTGCTACAACAGAGCTGGTGCGGCTCAAGACAAAATGGGAAGCCGAAGTTGGGGAGATATTACCGGAAGACTGGGTTCAGATATTATTGTTCCCCCCCGGGAGGTGGCCAATACTACATAGAATCTACTACCCGAGGGTAGCCCTGTACCGCTGGGGTAAGATAGAGGAACCCAACTGCCTACGCTGCCAAAGAGAAGAAGGAACTTTCTTTCACACACTGTGGGAATGCCCAAACATCCGCCATTATTGGCGGCAATGCTGTGACATCCTTACTAGAGTGCTACACAAGACGGTCCCCAGTGACCCGAAATTGCTACTCCTTGGAGCGGACAGTGAAATAGACTTGTCAAGGTACGAAAAGCTCTGCTTCATGACAACAACTGCAATTGCTAAAAGGAATATAGCACAACTATGGGGTGCTGCAGAGACGCCGCAAATTAGCCAGTGGATCACTGATGTACAGATTTGCATTGCCATAGAAAGAAGAGTGTATAAAGCCAGAGGTTGTCCCGAAAAGGCGGACAAGATATGGCACCGATGGGAAGACAAGGTGTGACCTCTGCAACCAGACTTGATATAACACTCCTTGAATGTAGAATGTGCAGGGCAGTAGAGGATCCTTCACACTAGCACAACAACTTTAATATGACTTTGGATGATTTGCTTGTTTGAGTATTCCATTGTACGGTACTATTGTTTTGAGTTAGTTTTGCGTCTTGGCCCGGTGAGGACCAAAGTTTGTATGTTACAAAACCAATAAAATATAATATAAAAAAAAACAAATTGCAGACGTTGCAAATGCTGCTGATGGGTCTAGCAATCCTACAGGTGGGAAAAAAGGCACAAAGGGCGAGAGCAGTATTAAACCGGTATTATCATCTTTTGCTAACATCATCTGCTCGGATACCTCCTCTGTAGCAAATGTTATAAACGTAAACGACTCTTGGATCAGTCTTGATAGGAGTCCTAAAAAGGCTCGTCCAATTGTGAAAGCAGGTTGTACCATTATCGATTCTCAAAGCGTTTCCAAAGCACATGGTTTAAAACCAAATGTGCCCAAGCCTAAGCCTGCGACAAGAAAACGACCGCAAGTCGCGCGATAGGCGCAGGTTACTCAACTACCCATAGCACCGCTTGCTACTTTTTCACCTCCTTTGCAAGTTCCCGTAACTCTGCCGTGAATGAATTCTCAGAACTTGACCACTGCGCCAACTGGTACGCAAGTGGTGGATACGAATACTATTCCCACATGTATTCCAGTTGATTATGCTCCGCTCTCGGAGATTGTTGATTTAATTAAAACAACAGTGTCCGCGGCTTCATCGGCAATGTCTGCTGCCCAAGTGTCCTTGACGGGTTTGAGTTGCATTAGACCTTCTCAAGCTGTACCAGGCCCTACTAATGCAATTGTCTTATCAGGTGAACTTGGTGTACGAGAATGTATGGTCTCAATAAAAACTGCAGTTGATGCTTATCTAAACGAACGTGTGGCCTTAGCTTTACCTCCTAATCCTTTGACTGTGTCTAGGAATGACCCTGTCCCTAATAACACCCTGGTTAAAGGCATGGTCTAGTAAAACATTTTATTTAAAAAATAATTAGGCAACATAAAAAAAAATACTAGCATTCTCTTTTTTAAAACTTCCTATGTAAAATTTTGAGCTATTCGCAAAAGCAAGCACATGGGCGCATCCATTTTGTGAAATGGATGCCCTCCTGTGCTGGCTTTTGCTTTTGCGGCACTAATGAAGGAAAAGCCAGCCAGCTGTAGTAAACAAAAGCTACCGCTGGGTGGCTTTCCCTTCATTAGTGCTGTAGGCGGAGGACGGGGACCGGAGACCAGAGCAGGAAAGCTGCAGCTGAATCTCGGTAAGTGCTATTTATTTAAAAAAGAAATAAGCACTAGCTGCGGTTTTTTTTCTAAGTTTTCCGGGCTGGAGGAGCCCGGAAAACTTAGAAATAAAACCGCAGCTTTAAAAATGTTGTATTTATGTTTGCGGTCGCTTTTGAAGCGACCGCAAACATAAATACAACGTTATTGTGTTGGAAAACGCTGCGGTTTTTCTTTCCAAGTTTCTCAGGCTCCTCCGGCTCGGAGGAGCCTGAGAAACTCGGAAAGAAAAACCGCAGCGTTTTCCAACACAACCGCGTTGTTTCTGCCTGAATCTGCTTTCCCATTTGGCTGTCACTTTGGGTCTCCGGTGCTCCCAGGGGAGCACCGGAGACCCAAAGTGAAAGCCACAGCAGGTAGAAACACAACGCGGTTGTGTTTACATGCCGCGTAGTGTTTCTACCTACAGCTGATTTCCCATTTGGGGCTCTCGGGCTCCCCACGGGGAGCCTGAGAGCCCCGAATGGGAAAGTAGATTCAGGCAGAAACAACGCGGCATTGCGGAAAACAACCGCGTTGTTTCTGCCTGAATCTGCTTTCCCAAGCAGATTCAGGCAGAAACAACGCGGCATTGTGGAAAACAACCGCGTTGTTTCTGCCTGAATCTGCTTTCCCATTTGGGGCTCTCGGGCTCCCCACGGGGAGCCCGAGAGCCCCAAATGGGAAATCAGCTGTAGGTAGAAACACTATGCGGCATGTAAACACAACCGCGTTGTGTTTCTGCCTGCTGTGGCTTTCACTTTGGGTCTCCGGTGAACGCTGCGGTTTTTCTTTCTGAGTTTCTCAGGCTCCTCTGAGCCAGAGGAGCCTGAGAAACTTGGAAAGAAAAACTGCAGCGTTTTCCAACACAATAACGTTGTATTTATGTTTCGGTCGCTTCAAAAGCGACCGCAAACATAAATACGTTTTTAAAGCTGCGGTTTTATTTCTAAGTTTTCTGGGCTCCTCAAGCCCGGAAAACTTAGAAAGAAAACCACAGCTAGTGCTTATTTTTTTAAAAAAATAAATAGCACTTACCAAGATTCAGCTGCAGCTTTCATGCTCTGGTCTCCGGTCCCCGTCCTCCGCGTACAGCACTAAGGAAGGGAAAGCCACCCAGCGGTAGCTTTTGTTTACTACAGCTGGCTGGCTTTTCCTTCATTAGTGCCGCAAAAGCAAAAGCCAGCACAGGAGGGCATCCATTTCACAAAATGGATGCGCCCATGTGCTTGCTTTTGCGAATTTTGAGCTTGAATAGCTCAAAATTTTACATAGGAAGTTTTAAAAAAGAGAATGCTAGTATTTTTTTGTTATGTTGCCTATCTATTTTTTAAATAAAATGTTTTATTAGACCATGCCTTTAATTTAAATACTGACATAATGGTGGGAAAGTCCAAATTAGCCACCGAGATGCACAATCAATGGAATAAATCCTGTTCAGTCTCTGAAATGAAGCAGACTAAGCCATCAACGAAGCTTACAAGTAAGAATGAGACTTTACGAACAAGCAAACAAATGTCCAGAAATACCTTTACAAATTGCCATTCTCTCATCCTAAAATGTAGAGATACTTTGCTTGAAAAATATGATTTATGCAGGTTAAGTATATTAAATATTTTTGGGGATGTTAATAACCTGCATGATATCGCCTCGTGTGATATTGATCAAGTTGAATGTGTGTGTGACCAGAATTTAGCAATTGTCTGTTTGTGGATTAAATCTGGGTTAGTATTGAACTCAATATGGAAGGAAAAAATTGAATTGTTTAAAATGGGTTTTTTGATTGCTCAAGATCCAGAACGCCCTATAGCAGAATCACAAAATTGCAAACAACCCAAGATAACCAAATTACACACGCAAAGTCCTCCGGTGTGTGCATGTGCTTATTGTGGCCCCATTGTAATTCCATCGCAAGAAAGAGTCAACTTTACACAAGCATAACCATTAACAGAAAGTCTTCAAATTAATTATTCGTTACTTTGCTGGAATACCAGAGGTCACTCTCACCTACAATGGTCTTCGCCTCATGACATCAATGACTATGATATAGTAGCTCTTCAGGAGACCTGGCTAGTGAAGACCCCTTTGTGGGACAATCACAATGTCATCTTGCTACCTGCTCTAACAGCTGCCAAGGGAAGACCCACTTCTGGCCTGATGGTGGCAGTAAAGACTAGCAAAGGACTAACTATTAGTAACTGGGCCGCACCTAACAATTTCATTCAGTTAGTGAAAATAACTTCTGCTGCCCAAACGTTAGCCTTAATTAACTTATATCGTAACCCTTTGGGTCTGGCTGATGATAATTTTTTACAAAGGCTTGTCCATGCTTTTGGAAGTAGTCTCTTGTGACCAGTCTATCACCGCCACAATGGTGGTAAGAGACTTAAATCTTGATTGCATACGTTCAAGGAAAACTTTGCAGATGCTTGCGAGAACAAGATGGCTTAAATTTGTCGCAAATCATAACTTGCATATGGCCAATGGATCGATCATGGGTGACATACCTCCCAAGTCAACATGGGAGAGAGGGATCTGAAATTCTATCATTGATTATGTGTTTGTTTCAGCTACTCTTTTCCATAGGGCTGTCAAATTTGAAATTCTGACACAATTGGCTAGTGACCATCACATGCTGACCTTTTTCTGGCAAGGAGACACTGTTCATAATTTGACCAAACAACACTGGTCCACCCAAGTGTTATGTGTAAATACTGTGAAAACATGCTTTAAATGGTCAAATGCGTCTCTTGATGCCCTCAATCTGGCAATTCATAATCTAGATCACTCCAAGCATGACTTTTATACAGACATTTTGCCCTCTTTCGGATCTTTATATCTGGGAAAACTTCCTTATGTGTCTAATCACAAGCATCAAAGTGATCAGATTGTCCAACAGGCGAAAAGAATATATAGGAAAGAACTAAGAGCAACTCTCAGATTGCCTCTGAGTGAACGAGATCTTACTCGTAGAAGGCTCAGATGTCAATACCGAAATTGATCCCAGGCCAGAAGGGCAAAACTTTATCAGCTGGACAGTGAAGCCTTCATGCGTTCAGCTAATAACAAAATCTCTGCTCAATTGTGGGCCCTGCTCAATAAAGTGTCTAATCAACCTCAAGCAAGTCTCCAATTGTGCGGCGTGACAGAAGCAAAATGGCTTGAACACTTCTTTGCAACTATATGCGGATGTTGAATATGATAAGTACATTTATACACATTTGGCCACAGTTAATTGGAGCTTAGAATGCTCGTCAGAAATAATAGAAGATTTCATAAAGAAATCATCGTCGTCTCGTGCCGCGGGGCCGGATGGCTTAAATAATTACATGTTCAAGCTAAATCCATCCAGATGGGCCAGTATACTGAATAATGTATTTCAACAAATCATTATTTCAAAAACCATACCTACATCATGGAAGTCATTTTTGCTAGTACCGATCTTTAAAAAGGGTGATAGGGGGTCTCCGGCAAGCTATCGTCCGATAGCATTGCTCGACGCACCGGGAAAGATTTTTGCTCGACTGGTCATGAGAGACTTCTCATGGTGGACGCAGGTGTGCAATCAACAAGATCCTTGCCAAACAGGCTTTGTTGCAGGGTTAGGAACAACAGTCAATTTATTGACCCTCAATGCCTTAAAATCTCAGGCCCAAGCGACAAAACAACCAATGTACTTCGCTTTTGTTGACTTACACTCAGCATTCGATTCTGTCTCTTGAGTCAAACTAATGGAAAAATTACAGTCAGCAAATTGTCCCGAGACCTTGTGTGACATTATTCACGCACTACATTCAACAACCACTATAATGGTGCGATTGTCCATACTGGGCCTCTTATCAGCAGCGATCTCGACCTCAAGGGGGCTGAAGCACAGATATAGCCTTGCTTCAGCCCTCTTTAATTTTTTCATTCATGATGTATTACAGGCTTTTCTTCAGGTTGACTCTGATTCGCCAAAGATGAATGGCACAACAATTAAAGCTTTGTGGTATGCAGACGATCTGGTGTTGGTCTCCAAAACTCTGGTAGGCTTGCAAAAACTATTGTCTGCCTTAAGTGCTTATTTGGATGATCATGAGTTGGTAATCAACTTTAATAAGACACAAATAGTCATCTACGCACCCAGGCTTACCAGAAGAGCACTATTTGATTGGAAAATCAATATAAGGACACTGGAAGTGGTACATACGTATCTGTATCTAGGCGTCTTGTTCGATGGTATGCTATCAATTGATTCGCATTCTAGGACTTTGGGGCATAAAATCATGACTGCAATCTCGCAGACAAGGATAATACTACATACATTTGGTAAATTTACGATTAGGCCCGCCATCATTTATTGGCGACAAAAAGTTCTACCTATAATTTTTTATGGCCTAGAAACCAAAAATATAGTGCAATCCATAGTCATGCATAAGCTAGAGGCAAATGTTTGGAGAGGGGTGTTACATCTCCCTCAATGTGTGCCTGGACCATGGCTACGTCATGAACTAGGTCTCACGTCCTTGAATGCGGAATATCAGTGGAGGCTCTGTGCCTTGTTTCGTAAGTGCTTGCCCTACACACGATCTGACAACATATTAGCAACACTATCAGCTTATATGTTGTCGTCTGAACATACATTTGTGAAATTGTGGACCTCATACATTTACAGAATTTTGGTTAGAGCTGATGTAATTTTGGATACACTTCTTGTAAACCCAAACAGAGCAAAAGTCAAATCATTCAGTTTGGATTGGATTGACACCAGAAGTGAGTGCCTTTCGTACAAAGACTTTCAAGTTCTAGCTTTTGACCATAAAAAACTCAAAGAACTCACACCGTATCTAAATCAAGCCCCAAAACCACAATTCAGAACGGCAATCTTACGTCTACGATTCAACCTATTTCCAACTTGTGACATATTGACCAGAAGAAGCTTGATGAATCCAAAAGAGAACTATTGTAGGTTTTGTGAGGCTACATCTCTTAAAGAAACCCTAAAACATATTGTAACTGAATGTCCTGCATTATTTGATTTAAGATTCAAATGCTTCTGGAAACACATGCCATATTTTGGTGCATTACACCCTGAAACCCGATGGTCGGTAATATTATCTACTAAACCCATTAGTATTCGTATTGCAACTTATAATTTATTATCTGCCTTGAATTTGGGTATAAATCCAGTCTCAATTATAGATTAGGAATGGAAGGGCATTAATTGTGGAACAGTTATTTGACTGATGATACAAACACTGTATTAGGATGTTTTGTGTTTTAATTATGCATATTTTTGTGGTGTGACAATGTGGATGATGCACTGTGCAGTCTGTAAACCAAGACATGCATATTATAATTTTTAATAAATTTAAATGATTTGTGATTATGATTAAGATTTCAATTGTTTAAGGTGAACTTTTTTATTATTTTTATTATTTAAATCATATATGAATGCAAATCGATCTAACTTTGTTTTTATTATGGTGCGTCGAAGCTTCTGTTACTTTTAGTTCTTTTTGATGTAAAATTATTTATTAATCTGTAAATGAAATTGTTTAATATTGAAAGAAGTTGAGTTCTCTCAGCTATATTAAATAAAGAAAAAAGAAAAGGGCCCTCATACACTTCATCCACCACATCCATTCTCTCTACTGCCAAAGCAGAGTGAGTGGTCACATTTAGTAAATCTGCTGATGCAGAAATCTCACTTGTGATACCACTATTAGCTCCCATGGAACACCCCATGTCAGAAATAACCTTTTTCAAAAAGGGTTCAATCAAGGAAGTATTAGATGGCAGATTTTTCCTCTGGGGGGTAGGGGTAATATTTGGTGCTGCATCTTTGTCTCTATTGCTTCTAATAATTCCTTCTATTCTACACCCCTCACTGGCATGTACCAGCCATTTTTATAGTGCTGGGCTAGTTGCTCGGTTTCTAAGCCAACCCTTGATCGGTCCTTGGATTGAGCACTTGTTTTACAATCCCTGATTGCTTTTGCGTCTGGTGACGTTTCATTTGAAACCTAGCCTTATTATTTTCTCTCTTTTAGAATTGGTTAGATCTTAATTGATGTGCAGATTGATTAACGGTCGGGCCCCGAGCATTTAAATATTGGCTGGGCCACCAGCACCGTTTTGGATCTTCGATATATGGGTGGACACAGCTCCACAGCGTTCTGCAGTCTTCAGCATTCTCATAGAAAGCAGGGTTTGCAGTTTCACCGGACCGCGAGTAGTCAGCTCCTTTCTCTGAACGTACACTATTTACTTATTCTCGCTGATTAATTCCTGTCCACATTCAGATTTACACGAACTCTGGTGGTTCGCCTGTCTTTCAGCATTCAAGTCTGTTAAATGAAAGTGGTTGGATTTAACATCATAACTACTGTTGCCTACACTATGGGCTTCTAGCGCTATTTCAGTATTATAGTGTAAAAAGCATTAATAATTGCCAACTTTTCCATTTGTAAGGTTTGGCCATTTTTGGGCATACATGGACTTATAGTCTCTAGTCTCTGGGGTGAAGACAAGCCCAGGGAATCCTGCTTCATCCACCATCTGGGAAGCACATCCAGCGGAGCCCAGACTCCTGTGACTCATTCCCCTCAAAGAAGGGGGGACGGTTTATACAACTCACCACGCTCCTTAGATGTACATGGGATTCCTGCACTTGCACGAGGAGAAGTGAGCATGCAGGTGCTGCCCCTTGAAGAGGCAGGAGAGTCTGTGCTGTCAGTGTGACGAGCCACTACTCACAGCATTTGGTATGGTAGGGAATTCAGGGGGATCTTCCCTATGTTGTCTATGGTCCCACCATCCACTAATCAGGTAGACTGTGGCATTGGTCACAAAGGTTAAGAACATATATCCGCATCAACTTTGGGAATCCGACAGGTGCTTTTCTCGTACATCTTGTTCTGGGACGCTAGATATGCGTCTATAGGTTGTTGTTAAATCTTCCTCTTCTGAATAATGATCTTTATCACACTTGTGTAGCTCATTCAATTTTTGAGTCATCAGACTCTTTTTTATTTTGGCAACACGTAATCTCTAAAGTAGCATTGCATGTATGGCATCCAGGATGTAATTCTCAGGTTGGAGACATTCCCAGTCTGTATCAGGTCACTCTGCATATTGCAGTGGTTGATGGGATGTTTCCAATATGGCATATTCTCCTTGAATCAACAGACTGTCATTTCTCAATACGTGTACCATTGCCAGGGGTGCTTTCTCACATTAATTGAGTATGTCTTCCATAGAAGATCACCTTACTGAGCTGCACATGCTTCTGGTGCAATAACACAGTCAAACAGGTGTTGAGAAATCCTACTACCAGGAAGAACTCCTTGTTCTTTATGGTAGTATTGGACGTTTTATGCTGCAGCTCTTGTTATTTCTCCACATCCATAAATCTCTGGGCTTGAATCATTGTATTCGCTGGACTACAGTGTTCATAGCGAGTCCCACAAACCTCCAAACATTATTCTAATTGATGCACCTGGTGAACTGGAACCAGTAACACATAAAGATTTTCCCTTAAAGTAAAATGTTTTCCACTTGCCTACAGATTATGATAAAGGTCTAGGTCAGGGCTGTTTTGCGCTGATGGGTCAGTGGGGTGTGCCGGACTGGGCACTTGGGACTGGCCTGTGGTGATGCACTTGGGACTGGCCTGTGGTGATGCAATGTGACTGTCTCCTGCTAGGTGTCTGGGATCAGGGCATGGTGCCCAGGGGATCTTCCCCATACCTCCACTGGATCCAACCTCCACTGACACATAGTGGCGATCGCCCAACTGTGTCACCTAAATAGCGGTCCCTAGTACCAAGCAGGGGACCTCATCAGAGAAGATACGTTAATTTCCACTGTTGAGATACTCAAAGGTCATATGAGTCCATGAGCATTGTTGCCCGCAAAGGTAAAGGCAAATTAATGAAATGCACATTGGGAATTACAGACGCTGTCCAGTATCTATTTATCAAATCAAGGCCTGTTATTCATTTATCTGAAGTTGGCGCAGCATCTCTGCTGCGATTTGGCCATAATATCCGCATTTTATTAAATGTACTGCGAATAGGGCAAATAGTTCCAAGGGTTTCCAAGTTTTTGATTATCTCTGTCAGTGGTTCAACATGAGAGGTACCCTGTACTGTCTAACAAATATTAGAACCATATCAAAATGTGTGTGTATTGCCATGTAATGCAAAGATGTAGGTTCACAGATGTTTTAATCAGCAGAGAAGATGCTCTGGAAATCCAAAACCATCTATCCGAGTTGTTGTCACTGCTCACCACTGCACAGGCACTGCCCTGACTAATCTGCTCTTCAACCATTTGAAGGAAGCCTATGAACAAATAAATAGTCACTGTGTTGGATGAATCTTCAAATTGGGTGAAAAAATATCTGTTTATGGTGACTACCGGGATGAATGACTTCTTGGTATTGAGATAGTTATTTATAACTCCCAATAATACAATTTCTTCTTCCAAAGTGTGACAGATAACATCTTATACCCCCTATGGGCATATGGAGTAGGTATTGATAATTGGGTTTGCTAATGTAAAGGAGCGGCAGGGGCACTCTTAGCAGCTATGCTGATTACCAGCAAGAGGGTACTTGGGCCCAACAAAATGCCTGCCGCAAGAACGGAAGACTCAACCATAGGGCAAGGTGTACTGTGTTCATTATCAATCAAAATACAGGGATCGCACTAGAACAGCATCTTGTTCCACAGGTTCTCGTCCTCCAAATGTGGGTTACACCGTTGTAAAGTCTAGTGATGTCATAAAACAAGATACGTCCCAAAAAACCTACTAGGGCAGGGAATTGGTCAGTTTTGGAAAACTAAATATGTAACACATAGGGGTTAGTCTGGTTATTGGATCGCCATATCTGGTGGCTTCTCCTAGGACCACCTCTAAATGTTACAATTACAAAGTTTCAGATTAACAGGGAAATTGTTGGCCACTGCAACATAGAGGGCTCAACGTGAAAGGTAGCTAGGGATTGAACAGAACTGGTCTTCCCAGCCTTGGGACCTTGGACAGCTACCAAGTGGACAGGCTGAGTGGAACTGTTCAAGACAATGGGAATGATCACAAAGGAGCTGTGTGTTCCCAATATGTTGCCATCTCTGATCACCTAAGCCCTGAGAGCATGCACCCAGCTTTGAACCTGTGTAGAATTGTATCTGTCCACCTCTTGTTTCGATGGGAACAGCCTTCCTCCATCTGCCTTGAATGAATAGGCACTGTCCTTGTCTTTCAGGTCACATGGGCAAAGGCCATGAAATGAAACTCTCCTGCTTGTAATTATGAGGATTTTTAGCTATATTCCTTGCAGGTGTCTTGTTGCCTTGGTAAACTGGAAACTTTCTGTCTCTGCTTGTCCTTGGCTAGGTTGTGCACGAGTCTGCACTGGAAGCTCTGTCTGTCTGCTTTGAGCTGAATCAGGCTGTCAGGCTCTCCATGTATTCCAAGTTTGTCTTGCTTTCCCCATTCACTTTACTGCACCTATGGCTTCCATTTTTGTTTGTATGGCTGTCCATGTTAGTTGCAATTAAGCATGTGCAAGCTAATTGTAAGTATTCTCAGCGTCTTGCTGTTTCCGCTTAGCAAAGGATATATATGTAGGTGTGTGTGTGTCAGTCCTCTATCTGCGTAAGTCACAAGCATTTGTTTTGTGTCTGGCAGCAATAAACTAGAATGTCTTTGTAGCTTCATGCATGGATGCCTACGTGCTTCATGTCTAATGCATCTACGTCGTGATCTCAGTAGTGATGTCATCAGCTTTAGGAGGTTATAGTCAACTTGTTCGATCGATGGCGAGTGTATCTCTTGCATATTGTCAGTCGAGTACGGTTTGGATGGCTGTCTGAGTGAATAACGTTTCTCACATCTGTGATACATTACCGATGGAGATGAAGGGCCCAGGAGTGATGTACAGCTCTCATTTCTCTGCCTTTGGGCTGCACATCGAGTGGGGGTCATGAAGGCTACAATTGGATCTTCTACTTCAATCCCCCCTCTGGTCGACAAGTCGAGCACTCTCCCCAAATTACCTTCTCGAGTCACGTACAGTTTCGGGATCCTGACCTTTGTTACTCCTCCTAGATGAAAGGAATATAGGGGGCAAGGGATGCCTTCTTTTTTGTTAAAGGGGGGCTTGACTCAGAAAAGGCGTTAAGGAATAAACAGGAAAAAAGGAAGAGTCAACAGCTACCTCTGTGCAACCGTGTAGAGGGAGTAGGCTTACAAGAGGCAGGGAGCTAGTTCGTAGATACTAGCCATTGAGGGTCACACAAAGGGTTTAGAATATGATTACATGTATTCATAGATTCAGACATACATCTAAAAGTAGTCGGTTCACAACAGAGAAAACAACAGACTAGAACAAATTAGAAAAAATCACATATGAGCCTTATTTGGCTTACAAAGGAAAGAGAACAAACTGTTGTTGCATCACAGTTCGGTAAGTGAGGGTTAGTAGCATATATACAATGTGGATTTCAAATACTACAGTTAGACTGCGACGTCTTGTGATGAGGCAGAGAGCTGGAGGAGTTTTTGTTCCTTTGTCCGCTTCTCTCTCTACGTCCAGTAATACCTTCCTCCCTGTAGTCTTCTCAGCAGGCTTCCTGCATTGTGATATTGCTACTCTGATGACACAAAAGGCGAATAACACTAATATCAATGCTGCTACCAATTATTTCAGTCCATTTGCCATCCATGATGGTATCCATAAAAAGATTTATGATAAGCAGTCATCGTCTGACCATATAGCATTCGTCTCTCCTTCCATTTTAGTATGCAGGTCTGATAGTTGGGTGATAGCTTCTGTTAGGGTCCCATTTTCTTCATCGTGGGTGGGAATGCATGTACAGCAAGAAGGCCCAATCTTGGCGCAAACGCCTCCTTCCATAGCTGTAAGAAGGTCTAGAACATATCGATTCTGTAGGGCCATTAACCTGACAGCCCTCAGTTCTTCTTTGATGGCATTAAAGCCCTTAGCGATTGAGTTTATCGTCTGCATCAGCTCCCATCCTGTGATCTGGAGCCATTTGGCATTTCCATTTGCTTGAACTGCAGGAACGATGGTCCTGCTGAACAGCCTATGCTCTGGTGGTATTATGTCAAATGCATCTTCCATATTTGATGATGCAGAGTTCCCTCTCTTCACTCTTGTCAGCTCTACAGATCTCTTCTTCCTTTGATGAGCATCCATCTTAGGAAGCTGTCTACATGTATGTCCTTCCGAGCTACTACTAGTGCTGGTGTGTTTATCTGCACTACAGAGCATACTCCTTCCCAATTAGGCAGACACTGCATGTATGCCTTTAACACTGAATAAACGTACTGATTTGAAACACATTTGCCTTGTGTCACATGTGTCATTGCTCAACCTTCCTTCAACACCCTGTTTTTATCCCCTTATGCATGTGCGTGTGTCAATAGTAAATTTAGTTGATGATTTGCTTGTATAAGATTGTCTCCTTCTTTAGCAATCTTGATTGGCGGTTGCTTTACTGATTAAACTCCACTTGTGAGTCTATTTATATTCTAATCAGTTTGTGATTTTCTTGTTTAGTGTCATTCCATTGTGATTTTCTTGTTTATTGTCATTCCATTGTCATAATATTTTCATAGAGACCATTAGTGTGTGTGGTATGGTTATTGGAGTTCATTTGAAATATGTCTTGTATCTGAATGCACTGATGGCAAGTGACCTCTCTTAAAACTCAGTGTCTAAATGCCCCTTTGCATCTAAATGTGTTTATTTCATGTTGCATCTGTTGTCTGATGTCTTGTTGATCCTGTATAGAGGTCTGATAACCTCTAGTGCCTCTTGAAGCTGTTTTATTTCTTCCTATTTCTGATTGTTAATTTCCTGCATACTTAATACTGGAACGTTTTAATGTTGGCATCTTTACCTGTTGTCCTGCTTTCAGCCAAGTTACAATGGAGTGTGGAAGCCCCTCTACTGAGAAAGAACATGAATCAAATACCCTGTACTGTGGAATTTCTTCCACCCAGGAGGGTCTACAACCATGTTTTAGCTCACTGCACCCTTCACAGAGGAGAAATATCCATTTGCATATCAGTCTTTGTCTCACCCGCAAGGGCAGTCCAGCACCGAAATGCTAGGCAAATCTCCTCTCAAAAAGAGTACCATCAGCAACCCGACACGTGTTTCAGCCTAGTCGGGCCTCATCAGTGAGGTGAGATTGAGCCTCCCTAAGACACAGTGAGTAAGGAGTCTACGTCTGGATTACCCAGGGTTACTTAGGGTTGAAAACCCACGTTTTACAAAGTTACAAGGCAGTGTGGGGGCCCCTCTACTGAGAATGGACATAGTCAAATACCCTGTTCTGTGGAATTTCTTCCCCTCAGGAGGGTCTAAAATCACTGTTTAGCTAACTGCTCCCTTCACAGAGGAATAATACCCATTTGCATATCAGTCTTTGTCCCACCCGCAAGGGCAGTACAGCACTGAAATGCTAGGCAAATCTTGCCTGAACAAGAGTACCATCAGCAACCCCTCAACCTAGTCGGGCCTCATCAGTGAGGAGAAGCTGAGCCTCTCTAAGATACAGTGAGAAAGGGGTCCACGTCTAGATTACCCGGGGTTACTTAGGGTCAAACCCCAAGAAGTTGCAAAGTGCCCTGAAACCGGCTCTACACTGTCGAGCACCAAGAACTTCTACAAGCACAAGGTAGATTGTGGTTTTGTCCCCCTGGTCCTTCTCTGACGGTCCCTAGTGACATTTCACGACTAATTGCCCCCTTTGTGTTGAAACCAAGTATCCTTGAACTATTATGATTAATTACTATAACGACTACCATCCTGTCAGTATGCAGAGTGCATCCTTTTTCCTTCTTTGAAACTGTCTGTCCCCTGCATTCCTTTACAGGGGGGGTTGCATTTTGTAGTGTGCTAGAAGTGTCTGTTGTGATAATAATAAAGTAAATATATGTTTACAACCTGGACTAGACAGTCCCTTTTATCATTGGGTAATAATTGTATTCTTGCTGTGTTGCACCTAACCAACCATCCACAACCTTTCAGAGATAAGCCTGCTGTTCCGTCCACGTTACCAAAATTGGAGAAGGAGGTTTATAATTGACTTTTGGATCTCTTCTGGGGTGCTAGAGGTGTGGGCCTGATTGATGGTTTAGGCACCGATATTCATTCCGGGACCACTGGTGCCCCACGAAAGTTGATTCATCACAATAATAAATACCCTGAAGTGGCCATATATGTTGAGGATGTTCTCTTGTTCCTAGGAGAGATTGGGAAGTTCCTCCCTGGTGATAAAAAGGAATTGGCAAAGTTTCCAGACGTCTCTGGTTTCACAATTAAATATTTAAATTTAAAAGGACTGAATATTTTGGAATCGCCTAAGGTTATAACGGAACTGCAGAGGGATTTCCCATCCCCTAAGAAGGGAGGGAGCATCTCAACTGCCTAGGTATGTGATTGACATCTAAATGTGACACATTATACAAAGTCAACATTACTCTACTATGGAAGTATTGCGAGGAATACCCGAACAGTGGGCCTCGCAGGGTATCTCATGGCTTGGTCATGTGGCAGCCATCAAAATGAATCTACTTCCTAGTGTCTTGTATGTATTTATTTCGCTACTGATTTGGATTCAGATAGTCATGTTGAAACATCTCCAGAGAAGAATATTTTCCTTCATCTGGCAAAAGAAATGTCCTTGAGTCCCTCATAAACTTCTCCACTGCGTGTTAAAGCTTGGCAGGCTGGGGAGGCCCTCATTACAGAGATATTTTAGGCCGCCTCACAGAATGAACCCATTTCAATTTGGTCTTTCTTACATAAGAAGACCAGATTGGCAGGTGGAAACCTATTGCCAGCGACTACATGTGCCTTGTTCTACTGGGACATGGGGTTAGGCTTTGCTGTTAAGGTGGATGGTCTAGGCCCATTGTCACTAGTGATTAAATTAAAAAGATGCTTTGCCCAGGGTCGCTGGTGGGCATAGGGACAGTCACTCTAAGTCATATTTTTCACAATGGCGAGTCACTTAATTTTATTGCGTGCACGGCCAAAT
Source organism: Ambystoma mexicanum (assembly GCF_040938575.1). Classification (NCBI taxonomy): domain Eukaryota; kingdom Metazoa; phylum Chordata; class Amphibia; order Caudata; family Ambystomatidae; genus Ambystoma; species Ambystoma mexicanum. Next base: position 729,775,737 of record NC_090925.1, read on the forward strand.
GCCGTTAGGTGGCAGCGAACACTTGCACTATGTACAGCTGCATCATTGGATTTCCACCTGGGCAGTTAGGGCTGCAGGATCTAGGGAATGAAGAGGCGAGGCAAAGAAGTAACAGTAAAAGATGACATTAATAAAGGTGTGATCTCTAGCTTACATAGCATGCTCGACAACTCTCATCTGCGGACACCGACCGCACATGAATAAATGGCACTACTGCCATATATTAGCGTCACAGGCACCGTGAACATGTGGTTGCCATTGCTGCGTATATTGTAGGAACAGGAATCATGCAAATGCACTGGAAAATGTATTTTATGCGTACGCTTGGTCTACTGTTGGTGATCTAGCATCTGTTGGATTTCTAATGTCACACCCTACAGAACTGATAGTAAATTTTATGGCTTTTTGCAGAATTTCTAACAAAATGGTACCATAGAAGGCTCGATTTAAACACATTATTTTAATAGGTTTATAGGGTGGAACATGAACATTCTCTCAAAATGTCTTCTGGCTTCGTCATGACGGGAGGTTGCTTGCACCAACTACTGAGAAATATTTACACCACTGCTGTTTAAAAAATGTGCCTGCTGCCACAGGACTTCTTGACTGTCAGAACTCTAAAATGTACTCTTTTACAGTTCTAAAATGTTGATGAGCCATCCATTAAACATGAATGAATGTATCAGATGCATATGCCCTTCTTTTTGTACAATTAGATGCATGTTTGCCTTCTGCTCTGCCAAATGTGTCCCTGTCAATTGGATATTTTGTGCATCATTTTTCTAGTGTCAGTCCAGCATTTGCGTTGGTGTCATGTGGTACCCCTTGTGTTGCAGGGTTCATCGTCTTAAAGTACTGCATTGCTAGGCTTACCTCCCCATGTGTGCACCTGCCCCACCAGTGATGTGGTTTCCCTGCTCTCGGGCAGGGGTGCAAAGAAACCTACACTTCGGGGGTGAGGGTGCTGGCTAACCCTTGAAATGTTGGGAGACGTTAATTTTAGAGACGTGGGGGAAGGGCAAACGTATTTGTGTGGGGGCATCTAACTTCTTTACGCATTCTAATGAGACTCTGCTAGTGAGGCTTCAATGTTACAAGCAGTTAACCCTTTCCTTTGAAAGCATCCACTTAAGGACTGCTGTGAGAATGAGCGGTCTCCTGTCCCCTCTCTACACTTCCAATCACTCCCTGGCATGCAAGTATTGAAGCCAAATCACGATTTCAAGTGCCTAAAAATATATGCATGTCTGCCAGGTCGAGTCATCATAGCCCAATATTTAGGGGAGGGTGGCTGAAACCCGTTCTGTTGTGCCACCGCTCTCGGGTGTTCTGCTCCTCTCCATGGTACCCCTTATCTCCTGTATAGGGTGGATTCATATCTCCCCACCGTTGCGAGGATTCCACTGACTCGTCTACTTCCTCGTTCGGATGACATTTCTCTGTTGGCTTCTACTCTTGCCCCCCTCTATTACTGGGTTCTCCTCATCATCCCTCACTGGTGTGGCAGGACTTTCCTCTGCACAAGCTCGCCTCCTCCATCCCCTTGTGATACAGCATCAGCAGCTGACACTCATCAACACCCTTCTGTGTTGCAGCCCCCACCGAGGTTGCAGTGCCACCCTCCCTAATTCTGCAGACACCCCGATGTTTCCCCGGGCTACCCTTCTTCCATGTTGCGATGCATGGCTCTCCTTGTATTCAAGGGCTCTACTCTGTCCCCATGCTGAAGTTCTTCTCCTCTCCGTGCTGCATGCTCCCCTTCCTCCTCCTCTCTTGGTGTGCAGAGCGAGAGCTGCATTCTCTCCTGTGTTGCAGGCTTCCCCCCGCCCCTGGTGTTCAGAGGAGGGCTCTCCTCTGTTCCCAGGCTCCCCGCACTACCCCTCCTCTTCGCAATGCTCCTGTCAGCAGCTTGTCTTTCAGCCGTTGGCGCGCGGCCCCGGAAGCTCCATACAAGGCACAGGAAGGATCCCCCGCCGGAAAAACTCCTTTTATGGTCATGCCCATTTATGGTCATGCCCTTACATGGCGCCCGGCGGCTTGTTTCCGGGAGCGCGCGTGAAGGAGAACGAGAGCACACGCAAAGAGCCCGGAAGTGGGAGCGTACGGTTACGGTTAGGCCACGGGCTACGAGGGAAACTGGACCGGGACCCAAGCGAGCTCTACATGCCTGTTGAGTCTTCTCCGGTCCTACCTAGACTAGCCAGGACTCCCTATGCCGGCTCCCAGTCATCGAGCACGGCGGGCCGCGTCACGGAACCTCCCTGCCATAGAAGGGCTTCCTGCGCTCCCTATATGGACATGTACGTCACGGCGAGGGCGGAGCCGACAGCTCCAGACCCTTCAAATAGAGGCGGATCCGGGGAGACCGAGAGATTCCGAGAGAGCGAAGCAGAGAAAAAAGAAGACAACGGCAGGGGCGCCCAGAGCACCCACCACCAGGGCACCCTGCCTCCCAACAACACTCAAAACACCCTACCCCCGAGTCAGGTCCAGGGGCGCGGAGCTGCAAGGGAATCCTGCGCAGCCCGGGAGCGCCCCCAGAACACCCACAGCCCCTGACACGAGGGTGACAGTCCTGACAACCCGAGCCCCACATGGCAAAGACTGAGATGCTACTGCCTCCCATGTCTGACCCGTTCGGCTCGTTCCCGCATTCGCCCACCATGGACAGCACGTACCCCAAGCTGGAGGAGATGATGCTGCTCTCCGTGTCCGGGGGTTCCCAGCCATTCCTGGGCGCGAGCGCCACTGGAGAGTCCGGATACAGCCCTCAGGGGGAATCGGGAGAATCCTTCCAGCACCTACCTACAGGTAAGAATCCGGGAAAGACGGGTGTTGTCAGAGCCGGGCCGTGCACGCAGTGTCACCGCACCTTCACACCTGCACCTTGCAACCGCGATGCACGTTCATAAATGAGTATCCATTCTTCATGCACTCTGCGATTTGGGGGATGTGCGCTGTCTGCAACGTAGAGCATGCATACTGCACCCGACGACAGGCAGACGCATGTATTGACATACACACTACGCAGAGGCACGCACGCTCCACCTGGGGGCATGCACAGTACTGTGAGCACCGCACCCCAATGCACGCACACGCTAGAGCATTAAAAGCATGCACTTGTCTCGCTCTTCAACAAGCTGACTGAATAGGAACGGTCACTGCACACCCGGCCGTCAACACTGCACTCGGTGTTATTGCACCGCACTCTGATTCCCGCACGCTATGCATACTCCGCACTGCCATGTGCCGTGCACGCTCACCATTGGTATGTGCAATGGTAAACCCAGCGTGGCACGGCACATCGTTCCACCTGTCAGCCTGTGCATCCCCCCAAACCCGCAGCCAACCAGGTCTGCAGCAGCCTGTGATGTGCGTGTCCGTACAGCTTACACACAATACCACGCACAACGCCTTCGACTGGGGGAATCCCCGTCCGCTGTCCCCAAAAGCCCACCATTCAATCCGTTGCATTTCGCAGTGCATGTGTCCAGTGCAGGCGGTGTTCTATCTCACGCATTGGATTGGGGCGGCGGTGGGTGGCTGTGGTGGTCGTTGCATGCGACTCTTGCGACCTCATTCGAGCGTGTAGTCAGGGAATCTCGCCGTCGCAAGATGCGGGATCCCCTGCGATGCATTGCATGGCTGTATCACCGAGTCATCTCATGCCTTATGCTTCACACACCCAACCAAGTCGTGTGTTTGTCTTCTATGCCGATTTTCTTTACTGTATGCTTTCTACGGCCGCTATTTGCCACGTGAATGCTGAAATGTAACCTTCACCATTGCTTGTTTTCCTTAGATAATTTCTCCGACATGTCTTTGAGCAACGAAAAGACCTTTGTGGAAACCAGTTTCTCCAATGTAACCAGCAGACTGCCGCCACTGGCTTATACTGGACGCTTCTCCCTGGAGCCGGCTTGCAACACCACCAACACCTTGTGGCCAGAGCCCCTCTTCAGCATTGTGAGTGGGCTAGTGGGCATGGCCAACCTGCCCACCACCACCACACCTTCCTCTTCTCCATCCTCTTCATCACAGAGCCCTTCGCTCAGCTGCTCTGTCCAGTCCAGCGACAGCAGCCCCATCTATTCTGCTGCACCGACCTTCCCCAATTCTGCCTCGGACATCTTCTCTGATCAGCAGGCTCAGTCTTTCTCCAGTGCTTCTGGAACTTCCCTTCAGTACCCTCCACCAGCGTATCCCGCATCCAAAACTAACTTCCAAGTTTCAATGATCCCAGATTATTTGTTCACTCAGCAGCAAGGGGAACTCAACTTGTCCCCGCCGGACCAAAAACCATTTCAGTCTCTAGAGGGCCGGGGTCAGCAGCCTTCTCTGACACCTCTGTCCACCATCAAAGCATTTGCTACCCAGACTGGATCCCAGGACTTGAAGGCCATGAGCACTAACTACCAATCTCAACTCATGAAGCCGGGAAGGTTGAGGAAATACCCCAACCGTCCCAGCAAGACCCCTCCACATGAGCGACCTTATGCCTGCCCAGTTGAATCTTGCGACAGGCGCTTCTCCAGGTCCGATGAACTGACCCGGCACATCCGTATCCACACCGGACAAAAACCCTTCCAGTGCCGCATATGCATGAGGAATTTCAGCCGCAGTGACCACTTGACCACTCACATACGCACACACACGGGCGAGAAGCCCTTCGCTTGTGACATTTGTGGAAGGAAGTTTGCAAGAAGCGACGAGAGGAAGAGGCACACTAAAATTCATCTCAGGCAGAAGGACAAAAAAACAGAAAAGTTGTCTCCAGTCCCGGCTGCTTCTCCAATTTCCACATTTTCAACCCCAGTGACTACTGCATACTCCTCGCCAATGGACACTTCTTACCCCTCACCAGTTCCCACATCCTATTCGTCGTCTCCAGTGTCATCATCTTATCCTTCTCCGGTGCACAACTCCTTTCCTTCCCCTTCGATAGCATCTACATACACCTCCATCGCTTCCAGCTTTCAGTCCCATCTCGCCACCAGTTTCCCATCGTCCATCGTCACCAACTCCTTCAGCTCACCAGTGACGACAACATTTTCAGAGATGGCATCCAATTTCTCGCCACGGACGATTGAGATCTGCTAGGAGCAGGTCTTGTGGAAGCCCCATCTATCCCATGGTACTTCCAGACCACTTCCAAAGGCAATTGGTCTGTGACTTGTCAGTTATCGATGACCGCCCTGCTCGGAGCAAGGCCATCATAACTTTCCTTTCAACTGCCTGAAACAAACTGCCATTCACCTCCCGCACACCTGACATCGGACTTTAATTTGCATGGATCTCATCTATCATTTCATTAAGGCCCCTTTGCAAGTCAGCCTTCTGATTGCAAGTTTATGGACTTTAAATTCTGTATACATAGACCATGTATATTGTACACGTGCCATGCTTTTGTTTTCCCCTTGAGAGAGTTCTTGATGTGAAAATTCCTTGCATAGTCATATTGTATTATTTGGCGTCCGCAGGGCCCGCCCCCTTTGGTGAATATTCTATTTCGTGACAGCGGCTGTGATGAGTTGCGAGGACTTGTTTGAGAAGCAGCACTTTTCTATGCGCATGTGTAAAGAGTGGTGTACCGTTTACTCTCTGTGGTCTCACCGGCGGTCCCGCCTGTGGGACCCGCCAGTTCCGTTCCAAGTCTTGGTGCCTTTTCGTGAAGCCTTTGCTGATGTCTTGACACATGCATCCGTGTGAATTAGATGCCCCTGCATCTAGCCTTAAGGTCAAAGGGAATCTGCTCAAAGAATGTAAAGACAGCGCTAGAATGCGGGACAGCAAGAGCCGAAGCACAGCTTCATTTATATAGAATGGAAGCAAAAAAACCTCAAAAGTATATTTTTGTAAGTGAAATGTAAATTTATACATATATATAATTATATATATATATATATATATATTCAGGAGTTGGAATGTTGTAGTTACCTACTGAGTAGGCATGGATTTTGTATGTTCTGAACATGCGGTTCATTATTTTGTGGATTATTTTTATTTTGTAATTTGTGTTTTGTTTAAACAAAGTGACTGTTTGGCTTATGAACACATTGAATGCGCTTTCTGCCAATAGGATATTTGGTGTACACATATCCTAAAATTAAATACTGAACAGAAGGTCCTGACTCCGCAGTATTTCTTCCTTCTTTTGGATATTTCTTGCCCACAGCTCTCTGTTGGACTTTTCCCATGTCAAACACATCTGCTGTTTCAGAAGACCTTCCGTGGGGAATCTCACAACCTGGTATGCACGCTGAAGATGGACCCAAACTTACCACACCCTGGAATAAGTCTAATAACACTGCGTAGGTGGTGCAGGGATAATCGGGAGTTAAAAGCAGCTCCTGGGTATCCAGCATGACCAGTGACCAGGAGCTACAGCTGGCGAACGTGCTGCTAGTGCATAGCGTTCTGCAAATCTATCTTCACCATATAAGATGTAAACGTGTCATATTGTCCATTATTCATGACCCCTTATGCTTTCAAATGGCTTATAGATGTGTCCTAATGTTTATTTATAGATTGTCCCAAATGCATAGAGTTGCATGCACAAAGGTGCGTTTGTTTGGCATCAGTTGGCCTGGGGAGCCAAAGGTAGCTCCTAGTAGCTGTTTAGGCAAGCTATCCAGATGTAGCTCCTGGTAGCTGTTTGGGGCAAGCTATCCAGGCTCTTCTAGGCTAAGGGCAGGAGCTAAACATCTCCCAGCTCATCTCAATTTCGAACCCTGGTGGGGCCATGTGCAGGCGTCCTTCAAAGAAGTATGTGGCAGGTGTTGCGAATGCAGATTTTCCATTACACTTGCGGCTACAAGAAATGGGGTATCCAGGTGCGGTATATATGTAGTCGCAGGGGGCCCTGCACATAGATGTGGAATATTGGGGTGTCCTGCCCTACATCTAGATGAGGCCTAAATGTAGGGTGCATCAGTTACCCGCTTACAGATTTGACATAGAAAGAAAGTATGGAGAGCCCTACACGTGTGGTATAATGGGTGGGTGTCCCCTATGTGCAAGTGTGCATAAAGGGAGGTGCAGGCACACAATGTGTTAAAGGAAAGGTGCAGGGGTTCCCTTTGTACACATTGTAAAGGGATGCTTCAGAAGGTCCACGAATAGAGATTGTTTTGAATAGGATGATGGAACAGAGAATTGCGGCTACAAGAAATGGGGTATCCAGGTGCAGGATATATGTAGTCGCAGGGGGGCTTGCACATAGATGTGGAATATTGGGGTGTCCTGCCCTACATCCAGATGAGGCCTAAATGTAGGGTGCATCAGTTACCCGCTTACAGATTTGACATAGAAAGTATGGAGAGCCCTACACGTGTGGTATAATGGGTGGGTGTCCCCTATGTGCAAGTGTGCATAAAGGGAGGTGCAGGCACACAATGTGTTAAAGGAAAGGTGCAGGGGTTCCCTTTGTACACATTGTAAAGGGATGCTTCAGAAGGTCCACGAATAGAGATTGTTTTGAATAGGATGATGGAACAGAGAATTGCGGCTACAAGAAATGGGGTATCCAGGTGCAGGATATATGTAGTCGCAGGGGGGCTTGCACATAGATGTGGAATATTGGGGTGTCCTGCCCTACATCCAGATGAGGCCTAAATGTAGGGTGCATCAGTTACCCGCTTACAGATTTGACATAGAAAGTATGGAGAGCCCTACACGTGTGGTATAATGGGTGGGTGTCCCCTATGTGCAAGTGTGCATAAAGGGAGGTGCAGGCACACAATGCGTTAAAGGAAAGGTGCAGGGGTTCCCTTTGTACACATTGTAAAGGGATGCTTCAGAAGGTCCACGAATAGAGATTGTTTTGAATAGGATGATGGAACAGAGAAAGCCCCATATCAGGTATCAATGGGTGTGACATGATAGTAGGGGAATGCGTTTCTGTTGGAACACAGTGCAGGAGTACAGGCACTTGTGGCCATGTATCCAAGTATGGAAGGATGCAGTGGTGTTGGGCCTGAAAGTGTGGTAATGGGGGGACGATGCTTTGGTGCCCCTATTATTGGGCTGCTGGAGGGTGCAATGAAAATGCATGGACTATGCCAATGTCTTGGTCGCGCTACGGCCCCTGATACGACCTCTACCTCACAGCCTGAATCTCCTGCAAGGCTTCCCCAAAACATGGGTCGTAGAGGTAAGCACAAATCAGCTAAATAATGGTGTTGCAGTTCTTGCGTTATGCCATAGGGGTCGAATGTACCACAGACCATGCTTCTCTAAGGCCCAACAGGAATCCCATTTGGAAGTTCTAAATAGAAAAGCAAACCCTACATGGACATGTCCCCTGTGCATTTTACGTCATTTGATCCACCACTAAACATGGATGCTGACAGCATGTCCCTAAATCTGCATGGATTGTCCCAATAACCAGGTAGATCTCCCCTGCAACTAAATGTCCAGCAGGTCTTCTCTAATTTCCAGCTCCCAGGACTCACAGAATGAAGCAGCAATTTCCCACAATATTGGGCCGAGTCCTGTGGAACCACACTCTTGGTGGCGAGAATAATTGCCAAGGTGGCAATCAGTTATTTGCTAAGGGAAAACCTTCTCTTGTCGGTTTGAAAAACAGACTGCAGGTACTTGCTAGGTACATTTCTAGCTTCCAGGAGATGCTGGGGCTGCCTAGAAAGGCGCATCGCTACTCTGCTTGTCACCCGTGTTGCATCTGTCCACGGAGCCAGGAGACCCTTTCTCTACAGCAGGGCCAGCAATAGTGGCTTACAGGCGCTATACAAGACCACTTGCATTACATGACTTAATAAACGCACATCCCTAAGACCCACAAATAGGAGTTCCTTCAGTCCTCAATGGCTTCTCTGCCACACTGATGAACGTGCCTAGAAGGCCAGCTAAGGACTTTAGGGAACCCGATTGCAGAACTGTAAGCATCAATCTTGAACAGAATTCAGACCATTAATTGCAGTACAGTGTTTTTAAAGCAGAACGGCTATAAGAAGGATTTTTCTTATTATTAATAGGGTATGAATTCAGTGTGGACAACAGAGGACTTTACAATCATAGGGTCAAGAACAAGGTTGGGGTGCCGAGAAACAAGGCAGTGGGGATCTAACAACAGGGGAGGGAGGGCAATGGGTTTACAAGTAACCAAGGGAGGAACAGTGGGGATCTGAAATGTACGGCTCTACAGGTGTTCTAGACTACAGCTCCCATAATCCCTCACCATTGACCATGCTGGCTGGGGCAGGTGGGAGTTGTAGTCCAAAGCATTTGGAGAGCGAACGTTTGTAGACCCCTGGAAGGAGCCCCAAGAAGACAGAGGCTAGGCTCTGTAACAGTCAGGGTAGGGGTCCATACACATATGCCAACTTTGCTGCTTGGAGTAGTGTGGGGTGGAGTGTCCTGTGGGCAAGCAGGGAGGTGTCACAGATTTCATAGAGCGTGGATTCCCCACCCACCGACAAGATCTGCCAGCTCACACAATCTTGATGGATCTCCCTAGTGAGGTGTGGCTTGATTTGCTAAGCACAGCGAGCAAGGGTCCCACCTCTAAGCACGTACATCTGCTGGGGTTCCCCGCTCACTGGAAACAGCATATGGTGCCTTGTATTCCTATAGAGAGGCCAAGTGACCTGGCAGCCCAAGATTTTCTGCTCTTTTTGTGGATGGGCCAAGACTGATTTGCATGTGGCAGGATAAACATGATGGAATGCTTCCACAGGAATTCTCAGTCATTATCATTCTGATAACATAGATCCCTGTTTGGTGCAAATAAAAGGTGCAACCGTACGTAAGCTAGCACAGTCCTTTAAGGGACCCGCTCCACGCATGCGCATCCATGCTGGAAATGGACATTTACTGGGGGAACTTCCCTTCCTACCCCCTGTTCTTGTGAGGGGCGATTGTCAGTGCTGTGAGCGGGCGGGACTGGGGCAGAGCTAAGTGTCGCATGATGTGTCTGCCCTGAATAAAGGTTGCTGGCTACTTTGCATAAAAACAAAGTGCATTTTGGGAACATAAAATGACCACCAATTTATCAACCATGTCTAAGCAAGTAATTCGAATGTTCATTCCTTCTGAGCATGCAATGCACACTTGGTGTTGTGCTCATTTCCTCTTGTCAGAATAGTCACCCTGGCGGTAAACTGTGTGCAAAGAATGAGACATATATATAGCTATGGACAGTTTCATTGTTTAAGTTTGGGCTTTTGAGCAAAGGATAACTTTCAAATGCAGTTTGTGAAATCTCAGCTGCATGGGCCTCATTATCAAACGGCAAAGCTGCCAGCAGAGTCATTTTTTCCAGCGCCCGGCAATGGGGACTTACCGGGGCATTACAACCCCGGCGGTCCTGGTAATTCCTCATTGCGGGCACTGGAAAATATTACTCCCCATTCCCATTCGAATCCCATTGGACTCATGAATGGTGCCGGTGCATCCGTCAAGGTCTGCGAGCGGGTGTCTTTAAGGGAGCGGGTGCCTTTAAGACCAGGGGGCGAAAAGGCACCCGCTCGCAGAACTCGTAGTTTGCCGGTCCAGAAACAATGGTACCGGCAAGCTTACCGGTACCGTTGTTTCTGGACCGGCCACCTCGTAATGACCCCCCACTGTCTTTATGCATGCAGCTGAGCGCTGATGTGCAACGAGTGTTGTAAACCCCCACCCAAGATGAGGAAGCGCACTGTTCCTGACATCTTACTCAGCCCAATTCCTCCCCCGTGTGTTTCTAATTGTAGGTCAGAGGTTCCAGTACCAGCAAAATAGCTTTAAGATGCTTCTGCGTCAGGGTTAACTTACAGGTCATGCCCTGCACGGCTGTCATCCTTACTTGTATGCTGTTTGCCAAATCATGCAGCCGACTTCCCCATTTGGTGAAATGCAGTGATATTGGCCAAATCACTAGCTCCAATGCCTAATTTACCTCATCAGCCAAAACCGGAGGAGCTCTTAGAAGCAAGTTGTGTTTGGTATTAAGCACTATCAAACCGAACAGGACCTAAAAAGCGGTGCCATTTTGCTGGGTTAGAAATTGCAAGCTCACTGCCCACCCATACTCCTGATGTGGCTGTGTCTAGTAGGTACATTTTCGTGGTCATCAGATACAAGGTTTTCAATATGTACAAGCCCGGTGCATTGGCTGTAGTCGTACCTGTTAGTGATGTTCTCGTCGTATCTTCGCCTTTATCAGCTGCTGTCAGAAGGTCTAGATGTGAGGCACCGCGTTTGTGGATGCCTGCTCGTCGTCACCACCACATGTCACGCTGCAGGAACACGAAGAAGCTATCAACCGTAACAGTGCAAGCAGTGGCACTGCCTTTAAAACGCGGGGTTGCACTCTTTGGAAGATTTTGGAGGTTAAACAACTTTGCACCCTGAACTAAGAACACAAGGAATTCATTTTGTCCAAATTGGCAACGTGTGGCATTGAATGTTGGCCCCAAACTCGAGGCCTAATGCCCTCCACCCTCACAAGGTCACCTGGGAGAGCCAGACAGTGGGGGCCACATAAGGACTTGGGTAGCAACCCAGAGGTAAAATGTTGGCCAAACACAGACGGAGTGACCACAGACTGGAAGAAGGCCTTGCTGACGGATCAAACCATAAACCTGAAGGAGAGGACAAGAGAGCTAGGCACGCCCAGAAGTGGCGAGTCACAGGGAACACACAGCATTTCACAGAAAACAGCCTAAAGCGGCAATGGACAGACCGCTCATTTCTCCACGCGCAGGGTGCTTACTTTAGCAATGCTTGTCTATTGGGTAAAATCAAATGTAGGTACATGGGGTACCCTGTGTACACTTGGGCTATAAAAGAAAGGTGACTCCGGTGGCCTGCGAACATTTGTTGTACAGAGGAGGGTGCAGTTGATGTTCAGCTGTGCTATCAACGAGCACTGTCCCAGCCAAACGTTTTGGCTTTTCAGTGAATGTATATTAATGCAACGTAAGTGGTCTTGCATAGCGCCCTTCTGCCACTAGTGCTGCTGATCGTGGCGCTCTAAGCAAAAAGGGGCGAGGTTCATGAGTGGCAGAGGCAGATGCCAAACCTGTGGTGTCGATGGGTGCAGTCTGAAGTGCACAGTTCCTGAGTGCCGATCTGCTTTATAAGGGGTTGGGGGAGAAACTTGGGAGTATCTTATCTGCATTGAAGCACCCAAGATCTGATAGAGTACAGCACTTTGGGTCTGGTTAGCTGCTGATGTGAGAGTGTGCAACAGGGCTAAAGAGGAGAGCTTAGTTGTGGCTCGATGAGTGTTAGTGTGCTAATAGCTCGGCCTGTGGTGGCCATCTGTGGCGGGTTTGTGTGTATAGTGTAACGTGGAAGGAGGTTTTAGAGGGAGTCGGTTAATCCGGGAAGAGGAAGTAGGCCTTACAAGTGAAAACAACCTGCAACCCCGCCCTCCTATCCCTGGCCCTTTGCAGACAAGGCCAATTTCCCTAGCTCATAATGCCACATGTGGGACGCGGCAGTGTGGAAACGTAGGCATTACTATGAGCTCATTGGAAAGTGTTATGGTAGGCAAGACCTCTTGGTTCTGAAGAAAAGGCTGCTTGAAAGTTGATGACAGCAGACACCCATTTCACCTTCCTTAGTATGTTGGTTAGCAGGCTGAGACATGCCCCAAACCTAGAGAAACATTCTGATGATAGAAATCATCAGATCTGGAGACGCCATGTATGTAGTCAATACTACTGCATTACACATTTTAGTAAATACATGTTCTCATAAATCACAGCATCCTCATTTTGTGCCTCAAACCTCACTCTAACATGCCCAGGTGCTTTGCTTAGTGACCTATTGCGACATTTGCCCATCAAGGGCATGGCCTGTCGAGGCAGGGCGAGGTGTTTGTCAGGTGTTTGTCAGGCACGGGTCAGGGCAGGGGCCAGAATCCTTGCTCTTTTCACCTAGAATCTATCCTGATATTTCCCACAAGTCCCAAACTCTCCTCATGCAGTCCCAAATTAAATCCTCCCCCCACCACCAACAATAGCCACAATTCACCAGCTTTTGGCACAGCACCAGTCCTTCATTATCGGGGTGATGCTGCAACCCAGCAGGGCAGTGGCGTAGCCAGGATTGTCTAACAAGTGGGGCCTGCATCTAATGTAGTTGGGCCCACAGTAGTACCATTAACATCTGTAAATGCCCACACAGTGCTGCTGAGTGGGCATTAACAGGTTTTGGGTGGGCCTTGCCCGCTCAGGCCCTACCCTCTATACACCTCTGCTGCAGGGGGGTTTTCATGATGAAACGAGGAAGATAGAAGGTGGAGTGGGAATTGCTCAACAAATGTGCAGCAGCTTGGCCTCAAAAAGGGGACGGGGTGGTGTGACAGCTGCAGGTTGGTGAAGAGCAGTGTGCTGGCAGTGACAGACAGGAGTTTTTTGGGGAGGGCATGGGGACCTACTAATAACACTGCAATCTAGAGATTGCAATCCCTTTTGCCCGCTCGCTAGGTAAGGCTCTCAGCAGGATTCCCTTACTTGTACCACAACTAAATGATGGAACCAAGGAAACAAACATCAGTCTTTTACTCACCCACATTTTAAGGGTTGTGCTCTAAGGCTAAAGAGTGGCTGTGTCGCGGATTAGCATACGCACAAGGTGGGAGCTGTTCCCCAAAAGGGGTCTTCTGGAGTCAGGGCTGGAACAGCCCCACTCATTAACAGCTATTTACATTACAGAAGAGAGGAACGGGGGGGAAGGGGCTGTTGGGCTGGAGCGCATGGGGCGTTGGCAAGATGTCTCAGGATAAATGTCAGGGATGGAAGCAAGAGCACTCCAATTAAAGGCAGACATGTTTCTACATTTTTAACTTTACCAATGTCATATATTCTAAAGAAAATTCAATCCTAATAAAATCATGTTAATAGCATGTATTACCTTTTTTATATATATAATCCAAAATCAGACACACCAAGTTCTTTAATTCAGGGCCATGCTCTGAGATGGTGCGTTGTTTTCAAATCAGGTGGCGTAAGGTACACCTTGTTAAAACATTTTATAACATTTCTACAACAGGAAATACTCAGGAGCTGCAATTAACCTGTTACCTTTGAGACGGATGTACTTTGCAGGCAGAATGGTTGGGTCTAAATTAGATTAATGTGACAAAAATGTTGATAATACAAAGGATATACAGAAGAAAGGGGATGACAAGTCAATTAAAAACGATAGAAATTCTCAGTTATGATTGAGACCACAAGCTAACGTTCACAGTTGTTTCCATGAACCAACTGTCTATGTGTTTCTCAATGTTGCCAACTTGTAGAATAAGAAACCTCTGTGTACTTTGTAAAATGCATAATCTTCTTCACTTGAATTGTGAGTGAAGGTTAAGATTCTTCTAGAGCCACAGAGACAAGTATTATCCCTCCCGGCTCACCTTTCATTACTCCCTCTTTCTTCACAGTGCAAGTATGTGATCTTGCCCAGGTGGATGTTTTTTTTTTCCAAGCATTTTGTAGGTTCATTTGGGGATTCAATTTTAAGCTATATTCTTTGATACCTTGCAGTTCTGGAAACTGCAGAAGAGGGGATTCACAGCGTTCATTCACTGTGGACCACTTTATGACTTGATCGGGTCATGACCTCACTTTACCACATAAGGTTTGCATTTCTTAAAAATATTTATAATGATTTGCTATTTATATAGCGGCTCAAGCTAAAGTGCTTTACGGAGAACATATTTACATACATTTATCAACCCAACCGAATTTTGTACTCATTCATCGACCGCGGAAGGATGAAAGGCTGAGTTGACCTTGCCGGGATTCAAACCTGCGACCTGCAGATCACACATAGATCGAAGCAGCAATCGCTCAACCCACTGAGCTATCTTACCGGCTATGATGATGATTTTTGTTATTTATATAGCGCTAACACCTAAGCGCTGTACATAGAACATATTTACATACATCATCGTCATCCCAACCGAAATTGTTTCTCATTTGTTGTCCTCAGAAGGATGAAAGGCTGAGTTGGGTGTGCCGGGATTCGAACCTGCGACCTGCAGATTACACATAGATCTCAGCAGAGAGCATTTGAACCGGCTGAGCTATCTTACCAGTGTGTTGCATGTTGCAGGAATTTCATAGCTGTTGTCGAGTTTTATAGTAAATAAAGTAACATATATTAGTACCCAGTGCTTTGCTCGGGCCTATAACTATGGACTCGGGGCTTATTGCTTAAATATTCACCTTCAGGTCTTTAATAGAATCTAAACCTTGACTCACAATTGAAATTAGATGGATTATGTGCTGGAGGAACTAAACGGGGGGATGTAAATGGCTTAGCCACTCAATCCAAAACTTTGGATAGGACCTTGAAGACCTATCCAGAGACAACCTTTCTGGACAGAATCTCAAGTGTTCTGCTGCTGAATCCTCTCTGTTCAAAGTTTTCATTTGTTAAGCAAAGAAGTTTTCCACCTTAAAACAGTGTTTTCTTTTAAGCATACCAGTGGTTCAAGTGGAACACCCTATTAGTCACTGCTGCCTGCCCCTTTCCAGATAAAAGGAAGGATCGTCTCTAATATCACAGCAGCTACTTCCAGTAAAGTACACTAAGCAGAAGGGCTTCTTTGTGCACCAAACGGACATGATTTCACATTACCCAACCCGCAAATGCTCTTGCTGCCCTTAATTTTAGTTAGGGCTACTAGGGGGAGCTTAAGCGCCAACTATAAGTTGAAACTAGTTCATTGGAGTACATGTAGAAGGGAGATGACATGCAAGGAGGGACACACAGCTTTTGTGTGTGTTTGGTTATTTACCCACCCAATGACTGCCTATGGCAATGCCAATCCATATGGCCAACTGTGAGAAATTCGACCATCCGCACGATGGGTGTGCGCCCACCTGAGCTTTTTTGAAATTTTAAATGAAATTGAATGATGGTAAATAAACCTCGAGAAAGTGTGTGGGGCTAATCCACTCACATCTTTCTATGCTCACCGCATGACATACACATAGATTTGTGTACCCTGGGTGAACATAGCCTAAATGCGCCGTCCCCCTGTCATATTTAGTTCGAATATGACAGCCAAGAGTGCATTAAGGCATCTCAGAAGGAGGGAAAAATCCCAAACCCTCCTCCTGCCATGGCCAGCCTAATTAACTAACAAAGGTTCCATGGATCTGCCCTGTTCTTTGTTAGCTCTGCTGGTGGCTGCTTCACATACTAATCAGAGTTAATTCAAACAGACCCATGGGGGCCTGGTGGCAGGACTAATACAGGACAGGAAAACACCAACAACCTTTGATATCACTGTGTCAAACTGAAGCCAGCTCCCACCTCTAATTATCAAGGGCAGTGACCTCTCATGTCTGTAACTATGTATTTACAGAAGTCATTCCCACAGGAGGAAACCATTCAGAAGGTACAAGTATGTGGTTTGGCGGAGACCAAAGGTCTGGTCTTGCCACAGCTTCAAGGGAGACATGAGGAACCACAGAGAGCTCAATCCACAACAGACAGGAAGATGGGTGGGACTTAACATTACATGTTTTCTCCCCTTTACCTTTTCTGTTGCAAAGCACCCTGGTTAGGACCTCATGCATACAGGAGATTGTTGCTGAGAACCCATGATTGGTTCATTAAGGTAGGCTTAGCCTACACCAATCACTGTGGTCCATTTGGCTTTAAAAGAGGGCTGAGCCCTTCTTCTGGGCAGATCATCTTAAGACTTTGCAAAGAGTAGCAAGAAGAACTAGGCACTGGACCCTGGCTGAAGGTACAGTCTGCCTTACATCTTCCACCAGTGAAGGAAGGCCACGAACTTCAAGAGTGAAGCAAGATCTGTCCCCTAAACAACTCCCAGGGAACAGAGGGAGATACTGAATGCAGAACACCCTCTAGTAGCTGCAGAACCAGTACACAGCCAGCACACAGCATGCCCTTTTAGGCTGTGCAGCAAGCTTGCCCCCGAAGTTGACTCGTCATACCAATCCCACCCACTACCTGCCCCTCCTGAGGTCTCTTTAAGTCTGTGCTATCAAGAAGTAAAATCAAAGGTTAGCCTGGCAGTGTTTTTTCTAAGCAGTCTGCTGAGAGTTAATGGGTAAATTGCAGCTGTAAATGGCTACTGGTGTAATTTAAATGTCTTAACCTAGGGTGTCTTTAGCTACTTGATTTACATCTCTTCTTTTCACTGAAGTCCTGTTAAAAACATCCCATGAGAAATCCACCACTTTAGGCTCGAAGTATTAGATACGCATTTTCCTTGTACTGACATCATATGCCCAGGTAATCATTCCATTTTCCAGCGGTAGCGATCTTATGGCCTGGTAGTATGTTTATATCGGTGCCAAGAAAATGCCTATGCCACACTTACACAAATGCCCAAGCAGTTGGCTTTGCGAAATGCTTGCTATGAACAGCCACAATATAAAGATGGCTGAGAGACGTCGCTGGGTGGAGTTGAAACTGTGTTATCGTCCTTTCTCGTGAAGGCTCTGAATTACTACTGACATTAGAGCAGAGCTGTTTCTGGAAAAGTGAAGTGGTTTCTTTCAATATCTTTGCTTTGGATTTTAAGTGACGTCGATATGAAACTCTGTCACTGTTTCCTGAATCCAGAGGTCTGAGATCCGCTGAAACCAATTTGACTGAAAGTGATAGCTCCTACTCCCACGATAGGAATCTCACTATGCCCAGGGACTGTCCTGGACGAAGGGAACATCATTCCCTTTGTCCCTAGGTTCATGCCTACCAATCACTCATGTAAAAATGTAGGAAAGAACACGCCTTGGCATGGCCAACAGTTGTATTGATTGAAGTTGTTTAATAAGCATTATATCGCGTTTCCCTTTTTAGTTGTTCCTTGACAAACAAACAACTGTTTCTTCGACTTCTTACCAGTCACTCAAGCAAATATTTAAGAAATAACGAATTGTGGAAGCCAATAGTTTTGCAATTCTAGTTGGTCATTGACAAATGGTGCTAGCTACAATTCATACTCCAAATCACTCGTGTAAAAATGTAGGAAAGAACAAACATTTGAAAAGCCTACCGTTTTTCTGTTTGTCATTTTTCTTTGACAAACAAATGGTCGTCACTTCAATAACTACGACCATTCACTCTGTAAAAATTCCAAAATAACAAGGATTGGAAAAAGCATATTGTTTTGATCTTTATAGTTGTTCATTTTGAATTACTGTTGTTTGTTTGCATCCCAAATGACCGAGGGAGAAGAAACCGAAAGTTAATTGTTCACAAACAACTTTTGGTTTTCCCTCCCATGGCCGTTTCGAATAACCCCCTTCCCCTCCCACCCCACATACTTACCTTGCAACGTCTGTTCCCTTTCATTTCCGTGATCGAGAACCGGCGCAGCAGGGTCCTTTCCTTTTTAAATCTTCAAGCGGTATGATCACCCCTGACATTATAGTGGACAGAGGTGTGGGGGACACCCCTGCAGCCCCTGCTCCCCTTGCTCACAATAGTGCTGTTCGAAATGGGAGATTTGATTGTAATGTTCGCAATCGATCAAATCTCCCATTCAAACATTTTTCTTTTGGTCAAATTAGGTAAGCCCGTTCATTTTATGTTTATTTTCACCTTTTTTTCAAGAAATCACCATGGGATAACACATCTTATCATTGCTAGCATCCAATCCAGGAAGAACCTGTTACTTGCCAAATTGCATATCCCGGTAAACCCTGAGCCCGCCCCAACATTAGAAATATAAAATGAATACTTAACATTCATTGCATCGTCTAGATCAACTAGGCAGTAAACCTTTATATAATTATAAGCAGGCAGACCCGCACATGGATTACACCTCTGTGCCCACTTCTACGAAGGGTAGTCGGTAATGTGTTATGGGGTTGGTCATGCTCGGGTTCACACAGCATCCTGGATGCTGCCTCCCGTCTACCCTGCATTTGCCTCTTCTGCTACTGGATTGCCTGTGAGTGGGTGTCACTGCTCTCACTATCTGGGTAGGCTTGTAGGTAGTTGATATATTCATTAGGTATACTGTAAACTTTGGGCCTCTTTACAAGTGTGGCGGTAGCCTTACCGGTAAAACCGTCAGGCTGCCGCCAAACTTGCAATATTTTCTGGCGCCCGCGAATGGGCAATTACCAGGGCATTCCAGCCCCGCCAGACCTGGTAATTGCCCATTCGCGGGCGCCGGAAAAAAGATGCTCTCCATTCCCATTCGGCCCCATATGGAGTGTATCTGGTCTAAGTCCCTTTAAGCTGGTGCAGCATACAGTTGTCTATAATATTCTGCAAATCGATCATTTATGTCAATGTCTCCTGTAAGGGTCTCTCACCTACATCTCCAATCCATTTGATTATTTGGGCTTGTTGCTGCTATTAGTCTTAGGGCCCTAACGCCCTCCTCATAAAATGTTTGGGACCATTTGAAAAACAAGTCTGTACCTGTACAGTAGTGATATTCTTGCGATCTGTGCGATCTCAATTTTTGTAATTTGGGAAGTATAGAGGGGTCTTTGGTTCTCTTAGGTCTGACCTGAGCTCTACCACTCCTATTTCTGCCATCAAGCTTGATTCTTCATTTTACGATTGCTTAAGTTTATAGGACCAACGCGAGACACACTGCCCTCTTAGAAAGGATTTGTATGCAGCCCAACATCTGAGTGAGTTGTATTCGTCAACTAATTTCTCATACCAGAAGTTATCAAATTTGTCAAGCAGATGTCTGTAAAGTCTGGGTGCTGTAGTGCATTGAGAGTAAACCTCCAGGGAGGAGCCTGTATTCTCATTAACATAGGGGCGTGGTCGGATAGTATCATTGGGAGAATGTCACATCGATCAATCATGGGGATGGCATTGGCTGGGAATAGCCAAATGTCAAGTCTGGCATAGCTGCAGTGACGATGTAATATGCGAAGTGCTTTTGGGATGGGTGTAGCGTCCTCCATACATCCAGATCTTCCATCAGGGTGAGCAATGTTCTGTTATTACAGGGTATATGTGGGGATGTAGGTGCCATGGTTTGTCTATCCATTAAATGGCATATCGTAATGCTTGTGTGCCCCCCTATAAGTGTTACTTGCCCCATAAAAGAAATCGGCCATCTTGCTCAGGCTCTGGTGTGCCGCCTTATAATTGTTAATTGGCAAGCAAATGAGCATACCTTCAAATATATTGAGCAATCACTCATTTAAAACCTATATGAGAAAACAAGCATTGACAAGGCCAATGTTTTAAAATGTGTAGTTTTTCTTTGACAAACAATTATTGTAGCTTCAATTACTATGATCAATCACTGGTGTGAAAATGTATGCAGTAACAAGCATGGGCAAACCCAATACGTTATCACCAATTGCTCTATAATCATATATTAAATCACAAGTATTGACAAAGCCAATCCATTTGGCATTTGTAGTTTTTCATTGGCAAACACATGCCCATAGCAGTTTCATGAAATACAAACATACACACAGAATAGGAAAGGACATCCAACAAGCATTGGCAAAGACAAGAGTTTGGGTGTTTCTAGTTGTTCACTGAAAAACAAATGGTTGTAGCTTTGTTTCTCATTTTGTGTTCCATATATTACCCTCCCACACAATACATTAATATGCTCCTACAATAGAACCCAGTGAAAATGCATATTTTGTTAACATTAAGGTTATTATCTGCATACAAGTTAAGTTTGAAGGGGAAGTAAACAAGATTGTTTTAAAAATATAGTAATACAATCTAGAAAAGAATGTTTTTGAAAAATAGTTAAGGTAGCTATCTAACTAAAAAGTAAAGTCTACAAATATTGGAAATATCAACATTAAAGTTTGACAGAATGTGAACCATATAATTAAAATTAACAGTAAATATCACATGAGTACTATTTTAAATGCAACACTGTTGGAGTCTTAACCCACCCTCTACTTTCTAGATTTGTGTGAATGTTTTAATGATTTAATAGTGTTTCTGTTGGTTTTATATTGCTGTTGTGTGTGAGCTTGTTTGTTCTTATAATGTGAATGATTTGTTGTAATTTGGTGTGAAAGTGGTAGTAAAATGCTACTAAGACTACATGGAGTAATCAAGTGATTCTAGTAAATGTGTGTATAAGTGTTGAACTAATTTAATATTAGTTGTGATGTAGGTGCATATCTTGAGATAATTTATTGTGAGGAGTAATTGCAGGTCTATGTCTGAGGTAATTTAATATAAGGTGCATATCAGTTACATTTAATTACATGGTAATGTGGTGTGCTCTTAAAGTGTATTGCATCTTTGGTATTTATGTTCCTGTGTGTTGTAATTCTGTATTTATGCGATGCTGTTACTTTACAAGTTGATGTTATTTGTGGGGGTGAGTTAAGGTTCCAACTATCTTGGTTTTGATATCGTTTTTATGTCATGTTATGTTTTCTGTTAATGTTTCTTTTATGTTTAGTAACACGTTAAACTTAAACATTGAAAATATCAATATTTGTAGACTTTACTTTTCTGTTAAATAGTAACCTTAATTTTATTTCTATGCTTTTTCAAAATCTTGATTGTTTTACTTTCTATTTGATTTAGTTGTACATTACAACTTTTCAAATTATATTGTTCAACATATAAAACTGAATATATATAATATATAAGCAATGGTACAAAAAAAAGATATAGGGTAGAAGAAGAAAAGCAGATAAATATGGAATAAAGTATAACATTAAGTTAAAACATGTCATATCTTAAAAAGCTAATAAATATCAATAATAATTACTGTTTAGAGAGCATCTTCATTGGATCTATTTATTCCAGATGTTTTAGCCAAACATTGGGAAAGTCAATCTAAGTTCTTCCCGAGTGCATTGTCTTTCATTTCAACCTTCTTAACACATGGAGCATTGTCATACGTTAGCATCAAATAAGACAGTATTCGGTTTTACGAGAATGTTAGCGCCATATTTGTGCATTTTAAGATTAGCAGAATTACATTTCTCTATTTTCAATTCATGTCCCAGGTTACAAATTCAATTTTTGAAGAAAGGTTATCGTGGAAATACTTAACGATATTTGTTTTTCATTTAGAATCATGGTCCACATAGCATTTGATGTTAATGTATGATAAGCACCAAGGAATTTATGAAAACGTCCTTTCCTCATAACAGTTAGAGCAACACATTCAACAATGGTGTGTTGTAAAGTTTCCTGTTGGCTTTCAAGATTGCAGAATCTACAAACAGTTATTTGCTCTTGCTGCTTTTCAGGGTAATTCATAGAATTCAGCGCACAAGTGGCGCACGAGTCTGGCGCACAGTGTGCACGTGCAACTTTCTGCACCAGCCGCGTGCGCTAAAATCCATTTCCGCGCACAGCGTATTCATGGATTCTAGATTCCAAAACCAGCCGCGGCGCAGAGTGGTGCAGCGACCCTGCAGCAGCGCCAGTTACGGCCCCAACCCCTCCCCGTGCGCCATGCACAGCGCACAAATCCTGTACATGGCGCACAGGCCCCCAACCACGAAAATGCCTGTAAAACTCCCAGCGCACCCCTCCAAATACACGTACCCCGCTGCACGGGGAGTCTATTACTGGGGTGCGTGTATTACTGGGGTGCGCGGGAAGTTTCACATGCGATTGGCCCAGTGCGAGCAGGGTACGTGTATTTCGGGGGAGCGTGGGAAGTTTCACATGCTATTGGCACAGTGCAAGTGGGGTACGTGTATTACGGGGGTGCGCTGGAAGTTTCACACTCGACTGGCCCAGTGCGAGCGGGGTACGTGTATTTCAGGGGTGCGCGGGAAGTTTCACATGCGATTGGCCCAGTGCAAGCGGGGTACGTGTATTACGGGGGTGCGTGGGAAGTTTCACACGCGATTGGCCCAGTGTGAGCGGGGTACGTGTATTTCGGGGGTGCGTGGGAAGGTTCACAAGCGATTACGCTGTCAGAGCGGGGTACGTGTATCCAGTGGGGTGCGCGTGGAGTCCCACACGTGAATTAGCACTGTAGGTCCTCCCAGGTGTCCCCTCTAACCCCTCCACGGCCCCTGCAAGCAGCCCACACCACAGGGGACTACGCTGCACCCCTGGTCATGTGCCACAGCCAGTCCATCCACCATGGCCATGCCCCCCAGCCAGGCCACATGTCACCTTGCACTAGTGACCACCAACTCATGTCCCCCAGAACCCCCAGCAGTCAGGGGCACCTGCCAGCAGGCCCCCACTCATGTCCCTCAGCACCCCCACCCCCAACAGTCAGGGGCACCTGCCAGCAGGCCCCCACTCATGTCCCACTCATGCCCCCCAGCACCCCCACCCCCCAGCAGTCAGGGGCACCTGCAAGCAGGCCCCCACTCATGTCCCACTCATGTCCCCCCAGCAACCCCACCCCCCAGCAGTCAGAGGCACCTGCCAGCAGGCCCCCACTCATGTCCCACTCATTCCCTCAGCAACCCCACCCACCAGCAGTCAGGGGCACCTGCCAGCAGGCCCCCACTCATGTCCCTCAGCACCCCTACCTCCCAGCAGTCAGTGGCACCTGCCAGCAGGCCCCCACTCATGTCCCCCAGCACCCCCACTCCCCAGAAGCAGGTGCACCTGCCAGCAGGCCCCCACTCATGTCCCCAAGCACCCCCACACCCCAGAAGTCAGGGGCACCTGCCAGCAGGCCCCCACTCATGTCCCCCAGCACCCCCACCCCCCAGCAGTCAGGGGCACCTGCCAGCAGTCCCCCACTCATGTCCCCCAGCACCCCCACCCCCCAGCAGTCAGGGGAACCTGCCAGCAAGCCCCCACTCATGTCCCTCAGCACCCCCACTCCCCCAGCAGTCAGGGGCACCTGCCAGCAGGCCCCCACTCATGTCCCCCAGCACCCCGACCCCCCAGCAGTCAGGGGCACCTGCCAGCAGGCCCCCACCCATGTCCCCCAGCACCCCCACCCCCCAGCAGTCAGGGGCATCTGCCAGCAGGCCCCAACTCATGTCCCTCAGCACCCCCTCCCCACAGCAGTCAGGGGCACCTGCCAGCAGGCCCCCACTCATGTCCCACTCATGTCCCCCAGAACCCCCAACCCCCAGCAGTCAGGGGCACCTGCCAGCAGGCCCCTACTCATGTCCCACTCATGTCGCCCAGCACCCCCAACCCCCAGCAGTCAGGGGCACCTGCCAGCAGGCCCCCAGTCATGTCCCCCCTACATGAAATACAGATGCACAATCATGTCCCACTTCTACACCAAAATACCACAGCACGCCACCCCATTCTTGAGACGCAATGATTTCCCAATCCACCCCACACTGACATGCCTATCTCAAGACACAAACCAATAGTCAACTATGTACATCAACACATGTCCGTCACACACACACACTGGTTGGCATTGATTGTGTAAACCCACATTTTCACATGCATCAACCCAATGAGCGAATCCCACACATGGAACTAAAATATGAAAATGTATTATGTACAAAAAAAATCAATGACATGAAAGTACAAAAAAACAGCAAACATGAAATGAAAAGCATGTGCAAAAGATGAGTAAATAAAAGTATAACCAATCCAAACAAATCCAAAAGAAAAATAGTCCAAATTCTCCCTCCAACAACACAAATCCAAAGGAAACGTAAAAAGAAAAATCCATTGATCCATGGTGAAATCAAATGAAAAAGGTCAAAATAATCCATTGTCCAACTATGTACAATCCATTGTCACGGGTCCATGAGCCCAACGAAAGAAATGAAACCTACGTAATAAACTACCTAATAAAAAAACAATATACAAATGTGTGTGGCGTAGTCCATTCACCACAAATCAAAGAAAAAGGAAAAGGAAACCTAACTCTAAAAACTATTTACAATGGCAGCGGGCTAGTCCGACGGCTCACTTTTTGATGTCCCGGGCCAGGGCATCATTGAACTCCCGCTCAATGTCCTGGAGGTGGTCCTCTTCCATGGCCCCGAGGGTTCGCAGGGATGACGACATGTTCACCTCCAACTCCCTGCGAATTGCCTCGAGGCACTCGGCCCGCCTCAGTGCCCTCCGCATGGAGTTCTCCGGCCTGACCATTGTGAGCCGTGCCTCTTCCGCCCGCTGCCGCTCCGCATTTATGGTGTGGCCCAACAGCTGCCACATGGAAGACACTTGGAATCCTGGGTCCTCCTGCCCTCTGGCCGATGCCTGCCCCTCCGATGTTGAAGGCTCCGAGACATCATTGCTCCCACCATGTTGCTGCTGCTGCTGTGCCTGTTCCTGTGCCCTGGCTCTTGCTGCCTGCACGTCCTCCTCCGGCAGGGGTGCAGTTGTCGTGGTGGCCACCCCTGCTGGACGTCCGACTCCCGACTATGGCAGGGATGTGTCCTCCACCAGCCTGGCCGCTGGGTCAGAGGCAGCTCCACAGGGTACCCAGGTGATACATGGGTGGGAAGATGGCATGGAGGACGACTGGCGCGTAGGGGATTCAGGTGAGGAGGGGGTTGCAAGAAGGTCCAGCACACGGAGGAATCCAGCACCGGTGACCCGTCCCACCAGGTCAACGTGGTCAAAGAGGCATCCGAGATGACATGAAGTCTCTTCACGAAAAGACCGCAGGTCACCTCGCATGCCCCGTTGACGCAATGCTATCCCTGCCAGGACAGGCTCAACGCGGTCCCGGATAGCCACGCCCGCAGGGAGAGGAAGACCAGTTGTTGTGTGCTCATCCCCTCCCTGAAAACGGGTCTGGACGTAGGCATCCCTGCTGGTGCCAGATGATGCAGTGACAGGATCAGGGACAGGATTGCACACAGGCACCTCCGCGGCGGCCTGTGCTGCCTCCTGTCCCTGCCCCTGCACTGCACCACTAGCACCAGTGGAATCTCCACCTCCAGACCCCGTGTGTGTCCCTTCTGTGGCCTCCTCCTCCACCAAACCCTCCACCAACCTGGATGACTCCGTGCCATCTTCCTCCGTTGGACCCTGTGGGGTCTCAGCTGCCCCTTCTGCTGCCGAGGAGTCCACCTCCGACCTCCGCCTCTTGGACCTACCCTCGGCAGCTGCGGCCTGGGATGCAGCACCAGACTCCTCACTCCCCGACGAGATGACAATCTCGGAGGGGAGCCGGGCCTTGCGTCTCCAGCTGGTGGTGCGATCCATGCCGCTGTTCCCCACAGCACCCTCTCCGCCCTCTTCATCAGTTGACGCTGCAGACAGAGAGAGATAAAACACAGACATCAGGGCACTGTACAATGGACTGATACACACATGACAGTTGCACATGAGTGGCAGTGTCAAACTTAAGACATGGCATCACACTCCACGACACACATGTCATTTCAACTCACACACATGAGCATTTCCACAGCAATATTGCACCAGGCAGCACCATCCATGCACATAAAACAGCATGAACAGCCGAAGGTGAGCCTGACATCACATGAAACACAGGGAGTGCACTAGACACGCACACACGCCACCACACTTACATGCATGTCTACATCTCCTACAACTGTTGCAGTGATGCGATCGCCATACATGTCACATCTGGCATTCAGCCTTCTACATATCAGTGTCACATGCATCCATGTTGCATCACAGTTGCACACTTGTCAAATACACACACACATGCACATGTACACAGTGCAGATACATGCAGCAGGAACCACCATCCATGTGTGACACCACAACCATGCCAACGTACATACACAGAAATTCAAACATGTGTGCTCCCACACCTGCATTTGCACAGCATGCTTACCAACACATACACCATCGATGTGTCTGACACCTAAGAGGACAGCCTCACGCCCCTGTTCATACACATCCCTACATGGCCCTATGAAAACACATGTGCAACCTGCACACTACTGGCACACCACCACACGCACAGTGTCCAATCAGTATGCATGTACACTTACCGCTCGACTCCAGATGGGTCTGCCTCTCAAGGACCTGGACGTGGAGCGCTGGGCATATGTGTTCCAGGACCCTCATTTGGTGGTCGGACAGGTGGCCCCGGCACCTCTTGGCATCCGCTGCCTTCAAGAGGCGCCAGGCCTTGTTGAGGGTCCTGGACCTGAAGTCCTCCCAGCGCATCTTGACATGTTGTAAGTCGCGGACTGCCACCCCCTCCGCGTTGATGGCAGTCACGATGTCCATCCAGATCCTGGTCCGTCCTTCATTGTCGGCGCGCAAACTTCCAAAGAGGGCATCATACTGCCCCAGGACTTGCTCCACCAGGACACCAACTTCCCTGGCACTGAAGCTGGTGGCCCTCTGCCTCTCTGGCTGGGGGTTGCCAGTGGTGCCAGATGGTGTTGTGCCCGACATGGCAACCCCAGAGGCAGGAGTGGGTGGGCCACTGGGTCCTGGGGCTGGGCTGTGGAGCGATGGTATCCCAGTCGGGAGTCTTCGGTTCCAGCAGGGGTGGTCACAGCAACTGCACCCCTGGCTGATGTGCAGGCAGCAAAACGCAGGGCACGTGGGCAGCAGGCAGTCAGGCAGCAGCAGATGGGAGGTGGGAGCGTGCTCGGGGCTCTGGGGGGCAGTAATTCGGCCTTCTGGGCAGGAGCGTGGTCTTCCGTGTGTTGTTGCGTGGCCAGCTTGATACGGAGTGATTTGGCACATGAAAATCTTGCACGTCAGCGTGTAATTCGAGGAAAGGCTCTTCACGCGTAAGCGCGTCAGCACACGTACGCGGTTTCATTGGACCAAAGGCCCTTAGCGCGTAAGCGCTTCTGTGACGTGAATCGCGCGGGCGTTTCCCTCGTGACGTGGACATAGTGGTTCAGCGCACGTGAAAAAACTGCACGTCCGCGTGTGAATGCGTGTAATCCGAGGAAAGGGCCTACGTGTGTAAGTGACGTGACGCGCGCAGGCATTTCCATCAACACGGGTGCATGTTCATCGTACATGTCCAAAAACAGCACGTCCGAGTGTCAGCTCGTGTAATTGGAGGAAAGGGCCTTAGCGCATACATGCGTAAGTGACGCTGTACGTGTGGGCCGCTTTAAAAGGTACGTATAGGACCCCATTCCCTTGTACGTGCTTTTCGTGGAGAGCGAGTGGGTGAATTCTGTACTTTTTGTCGGTTCACACGCGATTACTTCACAGCGTTTCAAGTTCGTACTCCCTGTTACCTCTGACAGCGTTCTTTATTTTTTTTGGGCCTGTTTCCTCAAACAGAGTTCACTTCTTCTTCTGTCCTGTCTCCTCAGACAGCGTACAGTTCTTCTTTTGGCAGGGGTGTTGCCTACGCGCACACGCGCATTTTTTTCACATATTTTTCCAGGCAGACGGTGAGTCGCGCACGCATTTACCAACTGTGCTTGCCCCGTGTGTCGGGTACCCCTTCAGAGGTCATTGTAGGCTGCGTGTAACACGCGTACGCTTGTTTTTGTGTTTCTGGGTGCCACAGCGTAGTGCAGGTTCATTTTTCCACGCACGTGGTCTACGAGGGGTTGCGTGCACGTTACGTTTTGTTTTTGGGGTGCCTGTGCATTGCGTGACCCGTCATCTTCCCCCAGGGGTCACAGACAGCCTTCCTAGAGCACTAGGGTACGAATTCCATCTAGTATCCTACCCCTTTCGCTCCCAATTGCCTAGGACAATTGTTTACTGCAACTCCCATACGAACAACAACATCAGTGCCATGGTTGGGAGGCGACCAAGCGGTAAGGGAGGCAAAGGTGGCCGACCTCCAAAAGGTGGGCGTGGTGGGCGCGGTAGGGGACGTGGCCATGATTTACAGGGTGCCCCTAGACCCCCATGTGTGGAGGACCAATCAGGGACACCCATGCCCCCCCCATGGTTGAGGGAAACGTGGCTGACACCATCCCAGCTCAGCCCTTTTTGGACCAGCCCATTGTGGCACCTGACCCGGCACAGGATGACTCTCGGGCTGACTTCCAGGTCAGCAAGTCTAAGCCACGTGTGCCGGTGCAAGTTGGTGTCACCAGGCCATGTGGATCTGGGGCAGCGATGTCATCTGCTGCCCCAAGTAAGCAGGGTGGGGAGGCTGCAGGGGCAGCTGCAGCTCTATCCACCCCAGCTCTGAGTCTCCCAGCCGGGACAGTGTCGGTCCTGGTCCATCAAACTGACGTTGCCCCTGCCAACATCACACTTCAGCCAATGCCTGCACCAAGACCTATGGTCATTGTGCATTCGCACACTCCCAGTACCCAGTCCACCTGCGATTCTGCCCCTACTGACCAGAGCGGCGCAAGCCACTCAGGCTCTGCTCCACCTTTGAAGAAGAGGAAGAAGGGTGCTCTGGCACTACAGGCTGAGACCCCAGACACGGCTACACAGTCCGGCACGTCAAGGAAGCCTAGCTTTAATGACCCCGAACTTGATGCACTTGTGACCTATGTGTCGGCACATAGCCGTGAAATGGTGGTGACTGCAGGGTGCAAGACCACACCTGGTCAACGTAGGGCACACTGGCAGACCATCACGGACCGCATAAGTGCCCTTGGATTTGTGAGGCGCACAGCTGATGATTGCTACAAGCGGTGGAATTACCTGAAACGCAGAGCAAAGAACAAGCTGGCCTCAAATCATGCCGCTACCCTTGTGACTGGCAGTGGGTCTCCACCAGAGGACAACAAACTCACTGAACATGAGTCTGTTGCTGGGACCTGCGTCACAGAGGAACAGATCCAAGGCGTGGGAGAGCTACCTGATTACGAGGCATTGTCCGGTGAGTGCCCATGCATGTGTGTGTAATCCATGTGTATGTTGTTTGGGTGACGGGTTCTGATTGAGTGCCAGGTGAGGGTGTGTACTCCTGAGTGTAATGGGTCACCCATGTGCTTCCTCCAATCCATTCATGTGCCTTTGATTTGGGTATGACAGTATCCCTTCTGCCCACAGTAGCCAATTAGCCCCACATTACTGCTGTTGCACTTGAACTATCATCTTGCAACAACATTGTTCAGAATTTTTCTGTGTTCATTCAGGCTGATTGTTTAGATTATCCCATTCTTCATATGCTTTTTTCATCCCTAATGCCACATATGTGACATGCTTCTGTCATTCTTTACACCTCACATTGTGCCACTTTAGTTACCTGGTTATGTGAATGTTTAAACCATTCAGGGCGGGCTGAAATTTATTTTTAGGACCTGTTTGCATGTGCAACATGATAGTTGTTTCCCGTCATGTTGAAGTGACCAACCATTAATGTGTACATCTGCCTACAATCACTGTCTAATTGTACACTGGATGTGTTGCAGTGTGCGGCACATGCATATTTTGCAACACTATTCTGCATTAATCTTCTCATCATGTCCATGTGACATGGATGTGTGACAGTACTCATTCACTGACATATCGCTGTAGTTGTCTAATTTACCATGGCTATGCTACATGGCATCTGTGTGCTGGCATGTGTCATGTATGTGTATTGGACATGCCACTCACAGGCTGATGTGTGATGCCAGTGCTACACGACATGCTGCAAATGTGTTGCTTTTCCATCTTGGTGTCCTCATTGTCTGCCTTTTTGACTCCCCTTCAGAATCATTGACAGTGCATGCATGCCAGGGTTATGGTCATGTGGGACATGTGTTAACCATGTACAGGATCTCTGTCTTGTCAGGCCTATGTGTGTGCTATGGTGCTCATGCCTGTTTCCATTACTTGTGTTTCATGTTTTTGCAGGTGACGACGCACTTGATGCTGGTGAGGTTCAGGAGATGGTGCAGACCCAGGAGGATTCTCAGACACGACCAGGCACCAGTGGGGGACGTGGTGTGGTGGTGTGTGAAAACACTTTTGTACTGCAGACCATACTGTCAAGGGGTGCCTCTGGGTGCAGCTCCCCAGACCTCTATTCAGGTGCTGAGTCGGATGATGAGACCTATGTGCTGTCGCAGGTCAGTGCTTCTGGCAGGGATTCTGTTCTGTCCAACCCACCTGGACCAGGAGTAGAACCCTCTATGGGGATGTCAGTGTTGGTAGGTCCGCCTTTCCATGGCATCTGATCCTGTTCCTGGGCCAGCAGATCAGAGGGGGAATGCAGTCCTGCAGCCTCAGGCAGTGCCAGCACAGCAAGGTGCAGATCGCCTTACCCCAAACAGGTGTGGTGCCCGCCGACGCGGTGGCCGTGCACCACCAGGCAACACTGTATGGGAAAACTCCATGTACGGTATGGCAACCCAACAGGCAGCATCAGTAGAAATGATGGCTCAGGCAATGGAGAGGGTGGCCACTTCCATTATCCCCCCTGAAAGGCAGATGGAGCAACAACAGCAGGTAACAGACTCCATTTGCCAATCACACAGGGAAGGCATGTTGGCGTCCAACAGGGACCAACGGGCGGCACTGGAGACTCTCCACAAATCCATATCAATGGAGTCACAGGGCCACAGGGAAGCCCTGAGGGTGGACCTCCATAACCTCAGGCAGAGTCTGCTTGAACTTGAGGCGTCCCGAAATGTTAGGGCAGAACAGCAGCTGGAGCAGCTCACACGTTCGCTCTCAGCTGAGCTGCAGGCAACACGTGAGGAGATCTGGGCATCCCGCGAGGCCATGCGTGCAGAAGTGCAGGCAACCCGTGATGTGCTGCATGGGGATCTCTCCACTTTAATCCTCCAGAATCAGACCTTCCAGACCCGCATGCTTGCTGCCATGGAGGACCATACCAGGGCTTTGCGTGGGCTGCCTCCCATAGTGCCACCACCTCCTGATGCAGCAGCAGAGGGTGAAGAGACCGACAGCAGTTCTCCCACAATGGCATAGCCGTGCAGCCCATAAGCCCATGGAGGTATTTTTTTTTTCGCAACATCCACGCAGATGGGTGTTGGTGTGCACCCTGTCCTCGAACCTCCTGGGTGGCCTCCCCCACATGGCCATTTTTTTTTTTTTTTTTTTTTTTACAGTGTATTGCCTTGTGTGGCTCCTGTGGGCATCCACTGTATTCCGGCTGGGCACATGCAGGCTTGTCCTGAGTTTGGGTTAGATGCTTGGGTTCGTGACACACACACCCCTCCTGCTTCCCGTTTCCATGGGCTTGCAAAGGGTGTGACCAAGTGACAGTGACTTACACAGTGACATTAGGCTCCCATGAGCTGTGTGGGCAGTCTGTAGTCATTACTGTGTGTACATCCCTAGTGGGTATTGTTGTTGTATTGTACACTGCATGGTGTATTGATATGTGCTTGTGCATCCATGTCTTCCTCCTAATTTGCAGGTTCCTTCCTCATGTCTTCACCAGGCCGTCTCCTTTGCAGATGGAGTTCATGTTGTATGCAGTACACTGACACATTTGCGTGGCAGCAACACTCTACAGTTGGAAAGGGTCGATGTGCTGGCTTATTCAGGTTGTAAGACTACCACTACTTTGACTTAGTACCGTCATGTTTTTGCAATGTTTCTTGGTGTGTTGCTGTATTGTGTTGTTGGTAAGTATTTGTTCATGTGTGCTGTTTGTTATTGATTACTGGGAGCACATTGTCTGTGGGCAGTTTCCATTTGGGACAGTGCGCTTTGTGATACTTGTGTCAGGTCTTGTGCATTGCTTTGTTTACTTTCACATTGCATGACATGCAATGGTGTGTTGGGTGGCGGAGCTGGGGAGGGGTTGGGTGACATGGCGCTATTTTCATGTTGTATTTTGCAAGGGGGTAGTCATTTTTTTTTTTATTTGTGTATATTCAAAAGAATTTTACAAAAGAAGAGCTGTAGAAGTGAGTTTCGCGATAACTAACCAGGGAGGGACCCTGTAACGGTTATCATTTTCATCGTATGCTCCAATATTTTTACCTCAAGATAACTGTCTTAAAGATAAAAAGTGGTGCTCTGAAATCCAGCAACCTCTCTCTAACAAAGTCCGAAACCTCCAAAAGAAAATAGAACTAAAACGCGAGACCTTAGCATCCAATACATTACCGCCTACTAAGACACTTTCTAACTTCAAACCTACTACGCAATTCCACTTCTCCAAAGTCTCCATACTAGAAGTAGAAAAAGTAATACTTGGCCTAAAACCGTCCAACTACAAAGGAGACCTATGTCCAGCACAACTCATCAAAGATGCCGCACGAGATCTAGCACCATTTATCACTAAGTTAATTAATGCCTCCTTTACCACAGGCATTATCCCCAGTAACTTAAAAGAGTCTTGGGTGCTCCCACTCTTAAAAAAGGCTACTTTAGACCCCACTATACCTACCAATTATAGACCTATTACTACGGTACCGTTCCTTTTGAAGATATTGGACAAGGTGGCATATATCCAAATCCAGAATTTCCTGGAACAAAACCAACTATTAGGCTCCCGACAATCTGGCTTCCGCCCTCTTCACGGCACAGAAACTGCACTGATTGACCTTAAAGCCCAAATAGACAAAGTACGAGATTCTGGAAAACCAGCACTCCTCCTGCTACTAGACCTATCGGCCGCTTTTGATTTAGTGGACCATAAAGTCCTATGCAACCACCTAGATTCAGCAGCACACTTCTCCACTGAGGCCATAGCATGGATACAATCCTTCCTTAGTGACCGCACCATGAGGGTTTTCTCACCTACAGCAGCTGCAGACCCCATCCCTATTACCTGCGGTGTGCCATAGGGATCGTGCGTTTCACCAACGCTATATAACATATTCACTAAGCCCCTGTTTGATGATTTGGACCATCTGGGTATCACGTATACTAACTACGCCGACGATACCCAGATCCTCCTCCCACTCACGGGGGTTTACGAAGAAGATCTAGCACTGGTGAACAAAATATACAGCATCGTTCAGGCATGGATGGCAACCCACGGCCTATGCCTGAACGATGATAAAACTGAGCTTCTTATCCTAGGCACCGCACCCCTCATCAATAAACTAAGCACAAATTACTCTTCCTTCATCATAGATGGGAACTGCATACAAGTTGCTAAAGAAGTTAAAACATTAGGGATCTACCTTGATTCTACCTTATCATTTTCCAAACAGGTAAATTCCCTAGCTTCCTCAACAGCCTACACATGTAAGCTCATTAGAGCAGGAAAACAATTCCTATCCCAGCACAGTTGTCTAACACTAGCCAGAGCCCTTATCATCTCTAAACTAGATTATTCTAACGCACTGTACATAGGAGCCTCTAAATCCATCATCTACAAAATCCAGATACAGCAAAACAAGGCCCTCCGAGCGGCACTGGATATCCCCAGGAGAGAACACATTACAGAAACAAGAAGGAAACACAAATGGCTCTCCACCCATGAGAAAATCAGACTTAAAACTGCATCTCTCACATACAAATCTCTACACAACAAAGCCCCTCAATACCTTAAGGACAGATTCACCAGATCACACCCCACAAGACAAACCAGACTTGCTTACACCAATCGCCTCCAAGTACCTCGCTTTAAA
Source organism: Ambystoma mexicanum (assembly GCF_040938575.1). Classification (NCBI taxonomy): domain Eukaryota; kingdom Metazoa; phylum Chordata; class Amphibia; order Caudata; family Ambystomatidae; genus Ambystoma; species Ambystoma mexicanum. Next base: position 729,809,966 of record NC_090925.1, read on the forward strand.
CTGACTACCATAGGCGGAGCTAGCTTCCCAGTCAAACCTGCTCAATTGTGGAACGAATTACCCACTACCGCGAGGCTAGAACATTCTCTTTCCAAATTCAGGCAAATTGTAATTAACTGGCTGACGACAGCTATTGCTAATTGAAATTATGATAATGCTCACGCCTGTTTGCTACACAGCATCTGTACCATATGATTGTAAACTTGCATTGTAAACTTGCATCTGTAACTGGTAATTATCTGTAACATGTAACTGTAACCTGTAATTTATGCTCTAAGCTGTACATCTTCTTACTTCCTGCGCCCTTATACCCCAGGGTCCGGTGCGCATAATAAATACTAAACAAACAAACAAACAAACAGTTGCCAAGAGCCAAGTAATTTGGTCTCCGCTGATCAGTCTGTTCCACCAGGTGACCTCGTCCCACCCTCTATCGTCCCCGATTAGATGATTCAAGTAGGCCCCTCTGAGGATCTGATTTTTCGGGCATGACAGAAGCAAGTGTCTGATGGATTCGGTATTGTTCTCGCATAAGCGACAAGCGCTCGTGTCAGATAAACCTCCGATCTTTCGAATTTCATTTGTGGCCACCAAGTTCAGCCTTATTCTTAGAAGCGCATTCCGTGCCCCCCTATTGGGGAATTTTTGCAGGTACCTCATTGGCTCATTGAGCTTGCGGAATGTTGGAGGCAAGTGCACGAGTAGTTTGTTGTTTGAGGCAGACTCCTGGGTTTGGATCCAGTCAAGCTCTTTCCATTTTTTGAACACTCTGGTTGGATTTGAAGTGAGATCGACTTCCGAGCAGGCGACTGAATGGAGTAAGGTCAAGTTTGTTTCTTTCCATGCTGCCAGCATTTGCACCTTGCCAGAATGTAACTCCTTGTTTAGGAGGCCATGGATTTCCTCGGTCTCATCCATAATACATTTCCGATAGAGTCTCAGGGAGCTGATGTCAACTGTTGTCTTTAGAGACACTATGCTCAGTTCTCTCCTGATTGCGGCTATGGATGTTGATTTAGGAAGGGACAGGACCCCTTTCCAAAACACGCTTTCAAGTTTTTGCCAGATTTTGCTGGGAATCAGAGGCATGGCTTCTGCTCCGTAAGTAATGGAAGGGATGACTTTCTTTCTGTAAAATTCGATCACAGGGATGCAAGAAAATTTGCCGAATTTTATGTCAATCGCCTTTCCTTGAGATGTCAGCTTCTTTATTCTAGTTTGGCGATTGGCCTGCATTGAACTCTCGTGTTTGGTATTGTCCATCAAAACTCCGAGATATTTGTATTCTGTGACTGTCTCAATCACATAATCTTCCAGCCGCCATGTGAAGTTTTCTACTTTTTTTTTCTGTCCGGACTCCAGGATCATGATTTTTGTTTTTTCTTTGTTTATTTTAAGGTTATTCTCAGACGTGTAGCGCAGGAGATTTGATAATTGTCTCTGCAGGCCGATCTGGGTCTGATCGAGTAATATGAGATCGTCAGCATACAATAGGTGACTTATTTTTGCTGTGGCCAAGGATGGTGGAAAAGTCCTTGAGCGATCTACTGAATTTCCATAATCGCTGATGTAGGCTAGGAAAAGTGCTGGAGCTAAAGGACAGCCCTGTTTCACCCCTCGGCCCGTCTGGATTTCAGATGACAAGTTTCCCATTTGTGACAGGCGGACTCTTAGGCTGGTTTCTGAGTGGAGAGCCTTGATAGGCTGTAGCAACTCATGCGGGCACCCCCAAGCTTCAAGTTTATTCCAGAGGCGGTGCCTGTCAACCATGTCAAAAGCTTGGAAAAGATCGATAAAGGCCACAAAAATCCTCGGTTTGCCCTCCAAGACCTTGCTTTTCAATGTACTGATGGTAAATATGTTTGGTGATGTTCCCATATTTCTTTTGAAGCCCGTTTGGAACCTGTCATTGCAGGGAGCCGACTTTGACCAGGCGTCAAATCTTTTCAAAAGCAGGCTCCCATAGACCTTCCCAATGCAGTCCAAAAGGGCTATAGGGCGGTAGTTTAGTGGGTCGGTGATGTCGCCTTTCTTATAGATTGGAACGATGACCGCCTTCATCCACGATGGTGGGAGTGATTTCTGGGCGGCACACTGTGCAAAAATGGACAGAATAAGAGGTACCCATTCCTCTGCGTTTTTTTTCAAGTCGATATTTGAGATTCCATCCGGGCCCGTCGCTCTGGAGGACTTCAGCTTTTTGATGTGATCTCTAATTTCCACCACGTCGTCTAGTTTCAGCCAGTTTTCGTTTTTCACTTTCAATTCAGGCAGGCCTGTGGCTTGTGGAGCTTGGAAAAGGGACGAAAAGTGACTGACCCATTTTGCTTCCGCCATGGCGTTGATGGTCGTGTTATTTAAAGAAGGTGCTGATGTTTTTAATAGGGACCAGGAGTCTTTCGCTTTATTTCCACACATTGCTTTTAGCATAAATTCTGCATCCTGCTGGTACAGATTGTGGCGATGATTCTTTGCCCAGTTTTTGTAGGCCTTTATTGCTGATATCAGTTGGGCCTGATTTTGAGGAAGTGATCCAAGCGTCCGTTTCAACCTGCGCAGTTCGCGTCTTTTTGCCACCAATGTTGCGTTGAAAGAATGTCTCGGAGCAGTAAAGGAAGGAGCCGACAGTTTTGGTTTTGACCTATATTGAATTAGAAGAGGGACGTAGTCCAAGGAATCATGTCCATTGGAGTGTAACCCCAGCGCATATTTTGCAGACAAGTCTAGCACAGCTTTCGTTGTCATATTCAGGCGATTTCCTCGTGAGCTTGGTTCCACTCCAGCAACGTAGGGGGCCGGAGGTTTAAAGTGGGATTGCAAAGACATGGTGAGCTGATTATGATCACTCGCTTTTGTCTTACGAACCTGGAAGTCTTTTACCTTAGGAAGAATGTGACGAGAGGCAAAAATGTAATCAATGGTGGCATGGTGAGCACCTTGCTCCCAGGTAGGAGGGCGGTCAGCGTTGGGAAAAACTGAGTCCAGGTTTTCCATTTTCCTTGAGGCCATCAGAGTGGACCACAGGCTCCCTCTATTTGAGGCAGGATTCGAGGAAGAAGGTTTGCCCAACTTGGAATGGTTGTCAAAGCAGTGGGCATTCAGATCGCCGCAGATAATAATAGAAGGAACCTGATGGAAGGCTTGAATTTCATCTACTAGATTTTCCATCATTGCTAGGTATGTCTGCTGGTTTATGGCTGCTGGGTTCCAGTAGGTGTTGATAATTGCGGTTTGAAAGGGCCTGCAGTTTGGTTGATCTTCCCAGTCAAATAATACTGCCAAGATTGAAAGGTTGGATACGAGAATGGCCTTGCTCTTCAGGCACATCCCCTGTCGGTAGGCAATAAGAAGGCCCGATGTCGGGCGGCCCGCTAATCCTTTATTTGCTGGAGCCAATATGATGTCATAGCCATCCATAGCAGGAGATTTCCAGAGCCATGTCTCTTGCAAGCAGATGAAATCAAATAAAGCCAGATTGGCGTCACTCGGCATTGTTAAATGCAAATGGCCACGGGTGTTCCACGAACAGAGGCGAAGGGTAGAAAAGGTTGGGTCGGCGGTTGGAGAGTCCGAAGGCCCTTTTGGCCGACCTGCGCATTGCTATTTTTTCGTGAGTGTAAGGGCCTTTGGGAGCCAGGCCCACAGACTCTGGAGTTTGTCTTTTTGGTATTCGTTTTTGTCCGAGGAGATTCTGTTTACTGAACAATGGGCATCGTTACTAAGAACGATGGGAGCGTCGGGTATAGTTGTCACCTTTACAAAATTCGTTGAAGCCGAACAAGACCCCCGACAATCGAAGGTTTTTTTCAAGCCAGACAAGGCTGGTTTTCGGTTTGTAGACGCTATGGCAGGAACTAAGGACTTCGAGTTGTGGTTTTCAGAAACTTGCTTTGGATCAGAATGTCTTTTCCTTTCGCTCCTATTTTCGTTTTCTCTGCCTTTTGCATGGCCACCCATGTTGCTCCCTGGGGTTCCTGGCTGGAGAGAGTGGGATTTCTGAATTTGGTTACTCAAGGTGAACCCAAGAAATGCCAAATCCTCTTCAGCACGAACAATTTCCTTTTTTACGCTCGCGGAGGCCAAGCGAATGAAAGCTTTTGCTCTGTGGTTTGAGTGATAAGGGTCCACTAGCTGTAGGTCAGACGATTTTATTCCCCGAAGAGCTGGAATGAGGCTGAACAGTGAAAGTAGTCCTCTTCTATTTAGGATTATATCGTCTTTGTTTTTGGCATGCTGTTCTAGCTTTATAGGAGACACTCTTACGTGTGCATTGACTTTTCGGTATTTTTCGGTTTGTGAAGAAAAATGAGGTTTTGGGTGTTTCCCTCTGTCCTTAGTTTTTTCACCCGAGTGTAAGCTACTTTGAGACCTGGGATATCTGTCGGATGCCGAGGCGCCAGGCTTTTCTCGCGCTTGATGTATCCCGGGGTTTCGCTTTGAGCGCTCTTTGGCCCCAGGGGTCGCGAACGACACGACTCGAGAGCTTGAGGGACTAGATGGCTTTTGGTTTGGTCCCTGGTGTAATTTCCTCCTGCGATCTTCCAGGGTACTGAACTTTGGCGATAGTTCGACTTCGGATAGCTCTTCAGTTAATTTCAGGGCGGCCAAGGCGCCGGGGGCAGGGGGCAAAGCAGCGGCATGGTGCACCCGAGCTTGCTTTCCTTCCTTCACGAATTGGTGAACTTGGGGGTCATCAAAATGCTGGGAGATGTTCATCATGTCCGCATCTGCCAGAAATTCCTCCGTCGAGCGGGGTGAGGCTTTGTTCTGGTTTTGTGAGGCAGGCGGAAGCACCAGAATTTGAACCTTGTTTTCCGCAGTCTTGGTTTGTATAGTTGGACCTGCGATCCCCGAGGGAACTTGTTTTTCTTTTTGGTTTTGTTTTTGGGCCACGCCACTTTGTGGATGAGGTACTGGTATTATTGGAGAGAATATCGAAAATGCACGTTCCTCTGCTCCCCTCACAGAAGTTTGAAGTGTGGGCAGTGACGGCGGTTCATCGGTGATGTCAATAACTTCCTGGGATGTTAGTCTATTTTCAGCCGCAGGGATGGACCTTTGGGTAGCAGCGGTGGTGGGTGTAGAGGGAGGGGGAGCCCACCTTTTTTGTACGCCCGCCCCGACTTCCATCTGGTTTTCTGTGGGGGCTTCCACAAAGATTTTAGTTCTTTTGGCTGCATCCAGTTGTAAGTTTGACAGTTTGCCATCGAGGGCGGTAATATAGCCTTCTAGGAAAGTCAGTTTTGTGAGCATCCTCGCTTGAATCGAGGTGTGATCTTTTAGTGACTCATTTATCCCCTCGTACAGTTTGGTGAACGGATTTAAAGCTATGGTGACCGCTGACATAATTGAAAGGAAATCCCTCTTGTTTTGCGAAGGAGAGTCAGTTTGATGCGCTACTTGCTGCATATGATTTTTCGGATTAGGGGTGGTTGTTTGACTCTCGTTTAATAGTCTTCTTACTACAGAAGAGGATGTTATCTCTAAGGATTCACGTCTGGTCCGATCCGGATGAGTCAGTTTGTTTTGAGGAACGGATGGTAGGCCGACCTGGGCCAGAGGGGATTGCTGCCTTATGTCTGCTGAGGCTTTGCATAGGGCTTGAGGTGTAGTTTCGAGCAACCGAGCCTTTGTTGGTGCCACCACCTTTTGGGCAGAGGAAGTGGTAAGATGTATAGGTTGTGGCAGAGCTGGGGTTGGGCAGCCCAGCAGATCCTTGATTGTCTGCTTTGTTGGATGAGAAGGACTGTGAATCTGGCCAAGTAAGTTTATTTGGTTGTCCTGGACTGGTCTCCCCATAGGAATCGAAGGAGACTTATTATTATGGTTAGTCAAAGAAGTTTGGGCGGCCAAGCCCTTTTCGCTTTGTTCTGGGGTTAAGGCTCGGCAGGGCAGGGCGGGAGAGGGGTCCTTCAGAAGTTGCGCCTGCGGCATCTGAATTGGAGAATTTAGTGCCATTTGTGGCTCAGAGGCCTCTTGCGCCTTTAGTTGTTGATCTACCGCCGGAGACCTTTTTCTAGTTTTTTCTGGAGGATGGCACAATTTGACTGCTTCTAGAATTTCCTCGTCGGTAAGGTCCTCTTGACTGTTCCGTGTGTCCGGGGCAAAAGCATGAAAAAAGTCTGTTACTAGACTTGCCACTGAGGGCTTTATAGACTCAGGATTCCATGGTTTTTTTGCGGGTTGGCCAGTTAGTTTAGTTTTACCCGACGCTATACTTGTGAAGATTTTTTTTTGCATTTTTTGCTTCTGTGGGCCTTTTCTTGTGAGAGTGCGAGGTTTTCTGGACTCAGATGCCTCCACCTCCTTCCAACGACGTTTTTTGGGATTTGAGGTTTCTACACATGAAGAGGGGTACGTCTCCGTGAGCAGACTAGGGTTCTCTTTAAGTGGTTTCTCAATTTGAGGGTCCGCGCCCCTCCGGTCCACCGGAGAGCGCAGACAAGATTCCTCCCGGAAGTCAGGGGCAGATGTATCAGAGCCCAAGTGAACTTGCGCCTCGATTTGTATCGGGGCGTTTGCGGTGAAGATGTGAGGACATGAGTCAGCTGTCAAGTCGTTGTTTTTCCGCTGCCCCGAAGGAGATGTTACCAAATGGGCGGGGAAGTGCACAGGCGGCGGTTGCTTTGCCGTGGGAGGGGGAGGGGAAACCCTCTCCCCACTGTTCTCACTGCTCGGAGCTTCTACAGAAGCCGCCTCCCTAGCGGCTTCAAGCTCCGCCCCCTGAGTGGGTCCCGATTTGCGGTCGAATTTGGGGCACTTTGCAGACTCCCCCCCCCGCTCACGGGCCTCGGTCCTCCCTCCGGAGGCGTCCCAGGCTCAGAGCTGTGAGGGGGAAACCGCGATTGCTGAAGTGACAACGGGAGTCGCTGAGCCACAGGGGTGAGTGAGTAACTTCGGCGCACTGTGAATCATCACGGTGGATTTCTAAGTCCGCCTGACTTCCTCGCACCGTTATGGCGGGGGTTTTTCTTGCGGCTGGGTCTTTGTTTTCTTTGTTCTCGGCCCGCCGCCGAAGGGCTTGAGGTTGTAATTGTGTTTGACAATAAGTTGCATCCGGGTTTGAAAGACTCGAAGCACCACGGGGAAGGAGGGGTTGTTTTTGTGCGAGTCGGGGACGTGCACTTCTAAGTAAGCGGCCCTCCTCAAAATCTGTAGAATCTGGCACGGGTACAGAGACAAGGTCCAAAAGAAGTGGAGTTTCGGAGGCGGTCGCCATGACAGCCATGCACAGACTGCCAGAGACTGCACACTCGCAGCCACACTCCGCGGTCCGCTCCGCGGAATGAAGGGATCTTGTAGGTGCAAGCAGGTAGTAGCACCTCCCACAGGATCAATGGAAACAGTAGAATGACTGCCAGAGACTGCACACTCGCAGCCACACTCCGTAGTCATTCATGAAGCATAAATGTGTGTGTTTTTTTGTGACACAGCATTGGTTGTCTTTCGGCAGGTAGGGATGCACACAATGTAACAAATCCAGGTGACCAATCTCAGGCTGGTATGGTTGTGACAGTTGACTGTCCCTTATGTCATCATCATTGATTGTCAGCTGGTTTGTGCCAGGGCTGTGTGCACTCCACAGGGGTAGGATTTTAGGTGAAGTAATTAGCCACCAGCTGCATACCGGCTGCCTCACCACGTGCCCTTTCCCCTCCCATGCGCAGCGGCCGTGCTTGTGGTTGGGGATGTGGGGGCACCACCATGTCCACGGGCAGGCCCCGGCATGTTGCAACATTGTGCAGGACACATACTGCCACTATGATCCTGCACACTACTGGGGGCGCGTATAGCAGCTGCCCACCAGAGCGGTCAAGGGAGGAAAAGCGTGACTTGAGCACTCTGAATGTGCGCTCCACTATGCCCCGGGTTGCAATATGGGCTGTGTTATATCTTACCTCAGGTGGTGTGGTGGGGTTCCGAATTGGCATCATCATGTGGGTGCTCAGTGGGTAGGCACTGTCCCCTGGGGAGGTGATGATGGGTATCATTAGGGGGGTTGTGACATTACTCAGTATCTGACATGCATGCATGTGCAGAGGCATTTATACTCACCAAGCAGCCATGTATCACCATGCCGCCCAGCTTCTAGGTCCCGGTTTAGGGTTGACATTCTGTAAATGAAACTATCATGGGTGGACCCTGGATAGTTGGCATTTACTGAGGTGATGATTCCCTTGGCATCACATACTACCTGCACGTTGATGGAATGCCAGTGCTTGTGGTTTCTGTAGATGTGCTCAGTTGCCCTGGGAGGACATAGAGCCACATGGGTGCAGTCAATGGCACCTAGCACTTTGGGGAAGTGTGCCACCCTGTAGAAATCCTGGAAGACAGCCTGCCTTTCTGCAGGTGTTCTGGGCAGGTATATGTGCCTGCGGACTGAAGAGTGTGCAGTCATGATGGCCAACACCTCGTGCAGGCAGCGTGACTGCGTGGCCTGTGAGACCCCCCCCCCACTATGGCAGTTGTCCGCTGGAATGAACCAGTGGCCAAGAAGTGCAGTACATTGAGCACCTTTTCCAAGGGGCTCAGTGCTTGGGAGCACAGGGTGAGTGATGTGAGGTCATCCTCCCACTCACTCACTCAACGGGTCGAGTATTATGTGAGGTGGAAACCTGTACCTCCCATACACCTGGTATCAGGCATCCCAAAAAGGCTGTTTCTGGGTGTAAAAATTCCGGGCCTGACTATCCTCCTCCTCCTGCGGTATCCCACGACCACTGCTGCAAGGAACGGTATATTCATCTTGGCATCTGAGCTTGTTTGTTGTTTGCGTGCACTTTTATGCTGCGCGGATCCATGTACGCCTGCTTCCTGCTGGCGTATGGGTTTCCGGATTAGCACGTCTTTTTTGGCGCACGCATTGGCCCCGTTCAATTCCATGAATACGTGTTGTAGACACGTTTGTGGGCGTTCCGCGCATTTGGCTCCTGTACTTCCCCCGTGATGCCCACATTTTCACACGTTGTTCCCCATTCCGCGTGTTACGCCCCCTGTTCCGCCTACTTTAGTTGTGTGCGCTGCACTATTTGCGCTTTCGCTGTGCGCGTAGCGCACGCTGTTTGGAGACCTGTGCGCCAGCGTGCACCACGCAGGATTTTCGTGCACATCCAGGGATTGACACGCGCACAGACTTCCATGAATCGCTGTGCGCGGGTTTCGCTGGGATTTTCGCACTTGGGCTGCGATTCGCATGCTTTTGCACGCTTGCGCTGGAATTTTCAGCGCACATTAATTCCATGAATCGGCCTGTATATCTCCTTGCTAGTACAATTCTTGTTGGCCAGAGATCAAAGCGTAGTCTCATTATTTGATTAGGATATATATTGTCTGGGAATCTTAATACTTAATAAGTATTTCCGAATTTGATTAAGCGTTTTGGGAATGAAAATACTATATTTGAATATTTTATATTTCCTACATTTTGTCTCCGTCAATAACCAGTTGTGGTACCAAAATTTACTTTTGGCACGTTCAGGGTTACCCATTAAGGTCTTTTCATCAATTATTGGGATTACAGTTTGTTTAAATGTATCTTGCATTAAGCATTTCCTATACAATGATATTGCTTTCCATGATACCACCGCGCTTCAAGATAGCAGACCTAATTCATGTTGCAGTACCGCAATCAGGAAGCTTTTAGGAACTGGCAGTAGACCTTTCCAGAATATACCTTCAAGATAATCCCAGTTTGAGTGAGACTCAGGGCTTTTAGTCTGTGCACCATAAATTAGAGCTGGTATAACATTTTGCTTATAATATATCAGCAAAGGAGTATAAGAGAATTTACCATATATATGGTGTATCACTTTGGCTTGAGAGCACAATGATTGCATTTATGCTTCGTTTCAAGATGTTTAACTTTTGTTATTATTAAAATTTAAACCCAGATATTTCGATTCATGTACGATGGATAGAATATTCGTGCCAATCGTCCACATAAATCCAGTGGTTTTATTTTTGACTTTATTATTCTGGATTATCAATATATTGGTTTTGCTTGCATTGATACTTAAACTGTTGTATGCAGCAAAGCTTTCAAGGGCAGCAAATTGTCTATGGAGGCCGATTGGTGTTTGGTCGATCAAGATAAGATCATCAGCATAGAGCAACCAATTTATCGGATGTTCACCTAATTTTGGGGGAAAGGCTCTAACTGAGGCTATGTACTCATAAATGGCTTTAATGTAAAAGTTAAAAAGGATGGCTGCAAGTATACATCCTTGTTTTAGTACACAGTATGTATTTATAGGGTTAGATAATAGGCCTTGTTGGTTTAGTTTGGTTTAGTTTCACGCGCACACTTGTGCCGGTATAGAACTGTTGGAGCAAATTTACAATGTATAGTGGGCAGGCCGCTACTTTTAGCTTTTGCCTTAAGAGTGATACAGAATCAAACACTTGTTTGAAATCTATGATAGCCATGTATATTGGCTGCTTAGATGTTATAGCTTTCTTTTTTCAAGGCAGCTACTATGAGTAGATTCGGTGCTGTACCCACCCCATTGATAAATCATGATTGAAATGTATCAAGCATATTTGATCTTTTCAGCCATTTGATCAGATCTCTCAAGACTAATCTTGCATACATTTTTCCTGAAGTATCCATGAGTGCAAGAGGTCTATAATTTGTTGGCATACTTCGATCACCGTTTTTATAGATAGGTATTAATATGGATTGTTTCCAAGAGAGGAGTATGCAACACGAATGAGAAACCATTTCGTGTATAGTCAGCAAGATTTGAGACCATTGATTAGGATGTTCTTTATTATTGCTATTTGATATTCTGTCAGGACCGGGGGCTCTTGTGGTGCTTCGTTTTTGAATTTGCAGAAGGATGTCATCTATATCGAATTTCAATTCTGCAGCATGGTTAATATGTGTTTCACTATTAGTCACAGAGTTAGTCAGGTCTGCAAAACGTTTTGAGAAGTGGTATATCCATTCCAGCTCACCTATTGCATTCAGTAATAGTGACGAAGTACCTGAATTTGCTCCTTCTTTAAGTAAATTCCAAATGTGTGCACTGGACTCAGTAGTGAGGGCAATAAGCATTTTTTCATTAGCTTGTTGTGTTTTCATTACTTTATGTTGTGTTAGAAAGTTCTTATAGGAGGTTCGAATTTTTTGATCTCATTTTATTTCTATGCTTTTTCAAAATGTTGATTAGTTACCATGCAGACTTTACTTTTTATTGATAGTAACCTTAACTTTTTTAATGTGCTATTATCACTGATATCTATTATTTTTTAGGCGAGAGGATAGTTGCATATTAGCTCATTTTTTGGGAGGGTATTATGTGACATACAAAATGACATACAAAGCTATGACCACAACTAGAAATGTTAAAACCATTGTCTTTGTCAATGCTTGTAATATTACCTATTTTATAGACTGAGAGGTCATAGAGTGTTGGGGTTGCCAATACTTGTTATTTCATAGATGTTTACAGAAGTAATTGGGTGTAGCAATTGAAGCTATAACCATATGTTTCTCAATGAATAACTGCAAATGTCAAAACCTTTGAATTTTCCAACACTTGTTTTTTCGTACATTTTAGCTTGGCTGATTGCTTGTAGTAATTGAAGATGTGACCATTTGTTGGTCAATAAACAAGTACAAATGCCCAAACTATTTGCTTTGAAAATGCTTTTTGTACATTATTACTGAGTGGGTATTTACAGTAATTGAAGGTACAACCAATTGTTTTCCAGTGAACAATTACAAATGTCAACTTTGCCATTGCTTATTTTGATTGCTGGTGGTAAATAAAGACACAATCATTTGCTTAGGAATGAGCAAATAGAAATGTCAAAGTATTGGCTTTGCCTATGCTTTTGATTTCATACATGTTTACACCATTGATTGCTCATAGTAATTCAATCTATGACCATTTATTTGTCAAGGAAAAACTACAAATGGTAAAAGATTTGACCATGCCAATGCTTTTTTGTGTACATTTTTTGACAAGTGATTTCTCGTAGGAGTTGGAGCTTTATTTGTCAATTACCATCTACAAACTGCAAAACTAATGGCTCTTCCCATACATTTCATTTGGTACATTTGTATACAGGTGAATGGTCATAGTAATTGAAGCTAGACACATTTGATTGTAAATGAAAAAGTACAGATATCAAAACTGTTAGCTTTGCCAGCGCTTCTTGCTATTTCATATACTTTTACATGTGCGATTGGTCAATGATTCAATCCATGGCCATTTGTCAAATAACAATTGCAAATGCCAAAAATATTGGTTTTGCCAATGCTTATATTTGTACAACTTTACACAGTGATAACTGAGGCTCCTACCTGCAATTGTTTGTCAAGGAACAAATACAATCGGCAACACTATTCTTATCTTATATTCTATATCTTTATTTCAAATAAAAGTGATATTCATAAAACATACAATAAAATTCCATCACAATACACAAATATCCAAAGGTCAAAATACAGTAAATTGTAATCTTTGTACGCACAAATCGGAGAGTTAAGATACAAATTCAATCATTGCATTCACAAAAAATGAGCAAAGCTTTAGCATACTCCTAGATGATTCCTCCTATACAGGGTATGAAGTAATAAAATCTCGGGCAAAAAAGTAATCTGTACAAAAACATTGTGGGAAAAATGCTCTTGGTTTGACCAAGTAAAGATGTACCCCACTATACCATTTAAGGGGGGTGAGGGTTGCAGAGGTATCCGCCGCTTCCCTTAAATGGTATAATGGGTCCGGGGGTTGCTGGGGTGTCCCCTGCATCCATCACATGGATTGCAGCGGCAAAACCACAGCCTTTTTGACGCAGTTTTTTGTGTAAACAGTAATTTTAACCTATGGAACCCTACGCAGTGCTTGTTTTAGGTAGGATAATATTCACCAACCAACTCTTGGAGAATTGGCCCCGAATAAGAACAATAATGCTGGGTGACACTATGCCTGTGTCAGTATAAAACGGACAAAAAATATGAAATGTAATAAGCCTTCTTCCTCAGCCAGACATAACGAGCAATGCTTTATAGAGACTTTGCATGGCCATACCGCTTTAGCCGCTCTCAGAGGAAGAACATTGAAGCTAAGCAATCTTGTTTAGGCCTGGAGAGATTATTACATGCTTCTGATTGCAAGGGTTCATTAATTCTCTTGTTTCTTGCAAACCGTGATTTTAAGATTGAAGACACACATTTAATATGATTGCCATTGTTCACATCCAACTTGGCAGGTGTAGTAGAAACCTGCAAAGCATTGATTTTTCTGAAATAAATTTGACATGCTGTAGCCAGGAAATTGAGTCAGCCTCTTTAGAAGCCAATATTGTGTATAAAATTGAGTGAGTTAGCGCTGCATTGGGGTTACACCATAGGCTGAGCCAGTGGAAAATTGGATGGAGAATCAAACCGTCCCTCAGAAAATCAAGTCCCAACTCCAAATGGGCACCATAATTTGTAGCCGACCATGGCTATCCAAGGACCTTTTTAATAAACACATTGTCTACTACTTGTAAATATGAAATATTTGAAAAGCACTATATGGAGGTGCCATATTTGGCAACTGAAGCTGCTTTACTTTTATAAACTTGCAAAATATAAAATCCAATGCTTGGGAATTAAACATTCTCCTAAATCGATCTATCCCTCCTAGTGCTTGGGTAAACTGAATTGATTGTTCATGAATATGACAATCCCCGTTAGTGACCTGAGCATGGACCAAAGCTTTTTCCAATTCACTTCATCAAAAGCTGTGCTCAGGTCAATAAATGACAAATATATAGGTTCCTGTTTTTAGATACAGACACTTGGTAATTTTCATATATACGTTTAATGCGTGTTTACTTGTCCCAAGACCCAGTTGAATTTTAGAAAGAATTTGGTTATCGGCTACCCAGTGCTCCAGTCTACCAAGAAGAGCTCATACAAACATTTTAAGAAAAGGGTCTAATAAGGAAAGAGGTTTTAGTTATACTGAGGAATCTCTAGCCCCTTCCTTTAAACATTTTTTTTGTAAAATCGCTGATTTCCATGATTGCAGTGTTGACATTGTCCTACTTACAGCATTAAAAAAACTGCCAGCACAGGTTCCCTGAGATCAATTTGTGCCCGAAAAGGGTCAGCAGGTATTCCACTTGGCCTATGCGCATGGTTGGACTTCTGTTTTAAAATCGCAGCTGCCACTTCCTCAATTGTGAATACAATGGGTAATGATTTATGATCGTTAAAGACAGTGGGATCTCCATAAATGGCTGAGATTACCTTTTCGGTCGTGCCAGTGACCTTACTGTGGAAGACTCTAAAATGTTTAATCCATGAATTATCAGAGACCGTCGTTTGGAGGTTATTTGCTTTACGACGTACTTATGACAGAAGAGACCAATTCTCAGATTTTCTTCATATTCTTGTATACTGCTGCTTGAACCAGCTCATCCCAGGCATTCTTATCCTATTCCCTTTTCCGGGCACTAATCGCATTTTTATAGCATGCATGTGCAGATGATATTTCTGCTGTAGACCGAGATTATATTTTAGTATCAGGAGTAGTCTGTGTTTAGCTATGCTACAGGACTTGTTAAACCAGCCTCGAGTGGTAAACTTCCCAGAGTTAGTACATGTAATGTGGAATGCATTTTATATGTTAGGCCATAAGTCTTTAAAATGAGAAAGTACCTGGGAATTGGTTGTCGCCTCTCTCAATGTCAAATTAATGAGACAAAGATTGTAGAGACTATATGTTCTGTACTATTAAATTACTGTCAGATTGTTCCCGTCTCAGTGTCCGTTTAGTGGTGTTGGGAGTTATCCTCTCCCCATACAAGTGTCTGTTATAGGAGGTAGAGTTACATTTCACAACTACTAGATGGGGGATCACTCATTCTATTCACTATCTCAAAGAAATCATTAATCGGAGACCAATGTTATACCGGAAAGCAAAAGTAATCAATTGAGGAGTTACCCTAATTCCCTCTAAAGGTTCATTCCCTGAGTTGGCACTACTCTTAGGGCCATTAACCATCCTAAATTTCATTTCGCATAACCAGGTATAAAGTTTCAGCCCATTAGCCCACATTTGTGGGTCAAACATACAGGGTGGAGGGATCTGTTGCAGGGCTTCTTTCATACCCGTCTATAAAGTCAGTGTGAGGGCCATCACCAATTTTTATATTAAAATCTCCTATAATCACAATGGGATTTTCAATTTGGAGTTGAAAGAGTTGATTATCCGAAAGAGATTTGAGATTCATTAAGCAGCTCAATACATTTGATTATTGAGGACTGTTATAAAAATGAATGATTACTAGTTTTGTCTGGTTATTTAACCCACTGTTCGCAACTTGCACACATTTCAGAGTTGGATCTCATATCACAATGTCGCATTCAAACACTTACTTGGTAAGTAAAGCCATGCCATCATAATGTCTGCCCCTCACAGGTTTTTGAGCTTTGATTAGATTGGTAACATAACCATCCAGAGTCAGGTTCTCTGTTGACCAGGTCTCCTGCAAAATAATTATCTCAAATTGGCTCATGAAAATGAAGGTATCACCATGATCCCATTTACTCTGGGCCTCAGATATATTCCAAGACAACACAGTTATTGCATTAGAAATATGAAGTGGGATGTCTAAATTCACTAGTGGGTCTCATGCGGGAACAGACATAGTATTATATAGAGCTGGTGTCCTAGCATTTGGAGCGACAATGTCCTACCCATCCAACCCCTGGGAGAGAACAACACACCTCCATCACACATCTCCACATACCACTAGAATTCTAAAGAGGAAAACTACCACTCTGCAACAGGCATGCCAACTAGACTTCCGAACAAGATCAAAAACGAGCATGGTCATAGATGTTGAGCGCAGAAACCCAAAGCAAAGAGGTAAGGAAAAACCTCTAACCGAATGCTAAAACCTCAATTTTCAACATACACTTTGCATACAGAAACTCACACAACCACCTCTCTGCACATGAAATCCACACATACTTCACCACACTGCAACAGCATACAAACAACACATAACCTGGCACAACAACACATGTGAATCGCACAGACAAGGAAATTGCACTTATGCTCAGCGAACTGTGAAAACCGAACTGAAGCTGCCAACAACACACCACAACTCTCACCTTTCTACCCTCCTTTCAGATCCTCCAAAGTGCCTGGGGACCACTCCGGTGGTGACAGTGTGTAGTACAAGTACCCTTTAACATTAACATATTAGTTGCTATAGGACGATTACTGAGTCATTCAATTTCTTCCACCAATGTATATAATGCATCAAAATGGTTCCTAGTTGATATGGTTCCTCTGTCCAAGAGAGACCTTTGGTCATTCTGAATTAGGATGTAGATTCCCATCAAATTCTGGTCAGCCACAGCCTGCATTGTATGCAAAGTGCCAGAATTAATATGTGCTCCCACAAACTACCGGCTGTTAGGTAATCGTCGGTGGGCATTAAATTGATAAATCAGGTGGGGAAAAGTACACTCGAATAGAAGAAAGATAATGGTACTATTCAAGGGCGCCCAGGCACTGTGCGACTACCCAAGTTTGACATAGTGATATAGTTGGATAATCGAGGGTTTGAGAAAGAGGCTACCAGGCAATCACCTTTTGGGGTTTTATTAGTACTCCCCACCCATCCAGCCCTTCTTGCCAGCAGAGGATTTGGGGGTTTAATTGGAGGACCAACTATGTGGTATACATCCAATGGCTAGCCATATTTATTAATGTGATAGCAGATTCTTTATAGTTTGCAGGTAGCGGGGCAGCATCCACAATCATGCCTATCAAGGGTAGTGCTGCGGGGGCTAAAGATAGGGTCAAGGGCAGCAACGAGGGTGAGTTTTGGGAGACATTAGGAGTAGTCAGTTGTGAAGCTAGGGTTTCCGAAGTTTCAGGAACATTGTGGACCTGTACTATGCCTTTAACTTGAGATTTGGGATACAGTTGGTTTATCAAACTAGAATCAGTTGAACTAGATTGTCAGGCCAAGGTGGGCGATGTAGCTATGGGTATAGGAATTGTAGTTTGTGCCAAGTGGCTGGAAGAATATTACAATTACCCATAATAGTGACTGATTGATTTTTAAAAGGATAATCCATAATAACAAGTGAGTTAAGAACAGTTTGTTTAAAATTGGTCAAATAATCCATTATTGAATGAAATTTTGCTGCAAGCTCTAATGTGGCAGTATTGGACTCAGGGTATTCTCGATATATTGACTGGGGATTCAAATACCTAGCCCCCAGTAATCCTCAGTGACACAGATACATAAATGGCTATGATGATCAATGTCTTTAGCTTAAACCATAGACAAAGTTACCTATGAGTCCTCCTATTAAGTACCAGCGTTGGATTTATTTATTTATTGTTCACTGGTTAAGCACTTATACAGGAAGCAAATACTGTTTCAAAGTGCCACCAGTGCAACAGGGAGGGGACAGGGGATGATAGACAAAGTAATTACAACAATGTTAAATAATGAAGTACAACAAAAAGAAGAGACAATGGGGAGGGGGAAGACGAACCTGCTATGCCCTGTGAGTGTTCAGAACGTTGTGCAGGAGGCGCACCACGCTGCAGGATGTGTGGTGGTCAGGCGTGCTTCTTCAGCAAACACAAGGCACCCTTTTTTTTGGCGAGAGATGCGAATACTCAGAGTGATATCCGGCTCTGACTTTCACCAAGAGGAAGGGACAGGCATATTAAGTCAGTTTGTCATGATTGTCACAGGAATTAAAAGTCAAAAAGTCACTTCGCTGTCCAGCCAGCATCCATGCGGTTCAGTCCGATTTAACTTTATTTTGGTCAAAGACCATAAAAGTATATCACATACAATTTCATAATCAGAACAGTCAATCAATAGCATGTTACATTATACACACTTATCAAAATATAGTACAGAAACAATGCAATTCATCATTCACTACGATTAAAAAAACACAGAAATCCATATAAATTACAGAAATGAATAAAGTAGGAAAGTGCATAGTGCAATTAGGCCTAGATATAACGTGATCTTTCCCTCCATGCTCTTGTCAAATAGTTTACAACCGAATGTAACGCCAGGCCATCATTCGAATATACACATAATGCCAAAGCTTGACCAATGCTCCTAACAGCTCCACCTCTAAATAAAGGCTTGAGGTATGATCTCCCCATTCCCCAATACAGGGGACACATCGACAGAGAATGCATTGTGTTTTCAATTTCATTCCCGCAGAAGGAACATTTACTGGAACCACTGCAATTCCACTTGCATAAAGCTTCAGCCAGAGGTAGAATACCCAGGCGCAGTTTGAGATACAATGCCCTTAAATCAGGAGTCAGGCAGTGTCCCGGTACTAATTGTGCAGAATACCGCCCAACACAATTAGCATTACTGCTACTCAGTCCGGCGCAATTTGCGCCGGATCATGAGTAGTGGTAAGGTGGTAAATCCCCAATGGATCCAATGGGGAAGGGTGGTGCAATTACCGCCAGCGCAAATACTGCCAGCGTAAAAGCTCTGAAAATGCTGATACCGCCGGCACATTCACCTCCAGCTCAGAGCTCGGAGGTGAATGCGTCCAGGTAGGGCCATACTCGGGTTTGGGCAGGCAGTAAATGCAGCAGTAATAGCGTTACTGCCATATTTTTCCACTCCGCCCAACTCCCGATGAGGCCATATATCTAAAAAAATGTCATAGTAAAAATTCTGCTTCAACTCCCAGTACCCCCTTCCATTCTCACTGCTTTCAAGTCCCATGATAAGACCAGATGCCTCGTCATACAAGACATCTTTTTTAATTGATTGCTTAGAACTGCTTTTTGTAAGATGTGGTTCCAACCAACACTCAAAATATCTTAATGCATAAAATGTCTTCTTTAAGTACTTCATCCAAAGCAGGAACAGACCACCCTCCTGCAACAACACGTCCTCCAAAGCCAGTCTATATTTTAGAAACTCAGGAGTAGACCAAACTCTAATCCAATACAATAATGGTTTGGACCTACAAATAGGCCCAATCCTGCTGAAATCAACCTCCATGAAAACTTGGATAGTAGGCGAGCTCATTGGCAACCCCAACACATTTTTCCCAAATGTGTTCTCACTAACCGTTAACTGGATGCAATTAGCTCCACCCCAGACTTCTGCCCCATAAAGTGTGGCCTGTCTGTCCTCTCCGGCAGCTTGACTCAGCTCAGCATCCATAGCAATAACAGCCGTAACAATCCACTGCCAGCCCCGCTCTGCTAGAGCGAGCTGGACCGGGTTATGAGGATTTCCTCTGGTAACACGCCCCTCCTCTTCAGCGTCTTTTGCATGCCACAGCATGGCAAACACATTGCAGTGGTAAGAGCCTGCTCCCAGCCCTGCAATGCTCCAAAACTATTGGCTTTGTCCAATGCTTGTCATTTCCTACATGTTTACTCAAGTAATTGGTCATAGCCACTGACACTATCACCATTTGTCAATAAACAACTACAAAAGGAAATAGCAAAACTGTTGGCTTTGACAATACTTGTTCCTTCCTAAATTTCTACATTTAAGTGGTCAAGTTAATTGAAGCTGTCACATTTCTCAAAAAGCAAAACTATCAGCTTTGCCATTATTTATGTTGTAATTATATAAATAGGTGATTTGATGTAGCAATTGGAGCTATCTCCATTTATGTATCGATTAACCTCTACAAATGGCAAAACAATTGGCTTCGCCAATGCGTGTTAAACTGCAATTGGCAAAACTACTGGCTTTGCCAGTATATGTTCATTCTTACATTTTACACCTGAGAGGTCATAGTAATTGAAGCTAAGACCATTTTTCATTGAACAACACTACAAACTGCAAAAACCATTGTCTTTTCCAATGCTTATGTGTAGTGCACATTTGGTTTATTGTAGTAATTGCATCTATGGCCATTTGTATGGCAGTGAACAATAGTAAACATTAAAACCATTGACTTTGCCAATGCTTGTTATTTAGTGCATATTTGCATGATCAATTTATTGTAGTAATTGAATCTATAGCCATTTGTATGGCAGTGAACAACTGTAAACATTAAAACCATTGTCTTTGCCAATGCGTGTTATTTCGTACATATTTACCCACGTGATCCATCGAAGCATTTGTATTTTGAATTGTACTTCTGAGTAAAAGGTACATTGGGAAGGTAACATTGTTGTCGTACATATTTGAAGGTGTCTCATGTATTTTATTTTGAATATTTGTACATTGTGGATGTCAAAAATGTAGATACATTTGTGTTTTCTGAAGTTCACACCTCCTGATTGGCTGGTGCTTTTCTCCAAAAATGTGCACTAAACTCAAGTGGATGGTAAGCCTCACTTTTGTGACAAAAAGAGAAAAATCAAAGCAGACAATTGTGAAAAATTATGTTCTGAAAATCCATTTTCCCCATAGAAAAAAATACCCTTCTCATTACCATTGAATCCTTGCATTCATTTTCAGCAGGTGTGGCGAGCTTCTTAGTATTGAACCCAATCAATTGCTCGTCAAATTTGGTAAACATTAACCCACAGGTTGGATGGGTGTAGAAGGGAATTTTATTTTCATTTTCCTATGTAACATGTACTCAGTTTAAATCTCCTGCACATCTTATGAAAACGGGCAAATATGAGTTTTCATACGTATGGTAGTGAACATGTATGAAATATACATCTAACACGTACCAGTACTGCCCATATATTCATTTTGCGTATGCGTCATAGATTAATCTGAAATTGGCCAGCTCGATTTTCATATTGTCTTTTCAGTCCACCAATTTATTATAATATGTAAGTGCATGGCAACAATCTTAAAAATCGAAGTAGCCAATTTTGAGATATATAGGCAACTTTTTTGGAGTGTTTAGTGGAAATGAAGTACACTTCTTGTCGCCTCATTTTTGTGATTGTTAGTGAATTTAAATGATTCGGAGGTCCGTCTGGGATCTCCTGCGTGGCCCTTTATTTTTTCCTTTGTCCCTTTTCCCTTTCTTGTTTCTCTCTTTCCCCTCCCTCCCTTGTGATGTATCTGATCAATTTCCCCAAATTGTGCTTTCCGCTTATAAATGGATGAGTTTAATTGTATGGAAAGATGTTTGCTAAAGGTTTCAAATAAACCAATAAAAAGTTATTAAGAAAAGTTATTTTCTGAAACACCATAAACAGTTTGTCTTAACTATACCATGAATTAGGGCGATGGCATTATATATACAAATGAGAGAGAACATTAACATAAACAGCGCTGATCCAAAAACAAAAACAAGTTGATATCTTAATTGGGCTAACAAAGTTATTTATTTGCAAGCTTTCATGATGAAGCTTTAGAAAAACAAGACAACTTGAAAAGTCACTTCTGGAATTCCTTATCTGTTCCCGTCAGTGGACTTGAGTTGCACTTTTTTCACATAGAGGCATGCAATTCTGAAGTTAACCCTGCACTGCACTGCTTGAATGGTGCACTGAGTTATGTTGGGGCAAGAGAAAGAAATAAACACGTTTAGGCTGCTCTAAGGACGGCCTGAAGGGATGGAGTAGTGTCAATCATTGTCCATGAAATCCTGTTGAAGGCCAGTCGGTCAGATGCCCAGCCAGTTGTATGTCCAGTCATTGCCTCTCAGAGGTTGAAGTGAGCGGGAGCTATCGGGAGCAGCATACCACTACTTTTCTTTTTTACTGTTAACATTAACACTTTCACTACTTTTTACAACCGTTTTTCCCCATTCCAAAACTGTTCTTTTAGAAGGTAATTCATACTTCTTCATTTTACCACCCTATAGCAGTTACAGCTGAGCTAAAATCTGTTTCACCCGAATCCTGAGTGACATCTCAGTCTGGATGAAGTCTATGTAGCTTCATCTTAACTATCAGAAGCTTGGAGAGGTTCTGCTAACACTAAGAAATCTCTTGCAACGACCCATGTGCCCCTGATGTTTGGAAACATTGTCCAGTTGTTATCTCAGGTTACATGATTAGATGTTACAGTTGATAAAAGGCCACGCCATTTCCACAGGGTTTTTTTATCATTAGGGGGCTGCATGGGATTTAATGCTTTATGCCACTTGGCAAGTGTGCAGTTACAGTGGCAAGTCAATTGGACGACCATAATGCACTCCTGTGGTTCACTTCAGGACCACAGACTATTCACCCCTCCAACTCTGTTAGGCAAGGGACATAAAAGATTTTCAGTCTTGGGATCTAGGCTTTGTAATACATGTGTATTTACAATGAGAGTGTGTATTTTTCTTGTGGATGTCCCCTGCTGAAGCAATTGCTGCTCAGGCAAGTTCCAAGTATGGGTTCTAGCGGGGTTAAGATCAGCGGGTAAGGCGATTGATTTCACAGAGGCCATATATAAATGTTCCTGAAATGCCAACTGAGAAACATTCATGAAAACCATACAGCAGACCTCATTCCATTCCCTGGTCTACCCACTTGGCTTTCAATGTGGCCCATCCACAGTGCCTTGAAACATGTGCTGCACCGTGCTCCCTCCCACCTACGCCATACCTCACTGGAGTCACAGTTCCACTATGTTTTTGAAGACTTCTGCCACTGTTCCATCTAAGAGACCGGTCAGGTTGAGACGTATGCCTGGCTGATCACTTTGCGAGATCTGTGCTGCCACAGTCATCTGCATGTCGGGCATGTGCCTCTAGAAAGCCAGTAGGGAGGGGGAACCATCAGCCATGTGTTATGCGTTTGACTCATGAACGCATTTATTTATTTATTTTACATTTGATGTTTTATAACGCACTAACATGGGAGGCTGCCATGTAGCTCAAGGGAGGAAACAAAGAAGTAGAAGAATACAAACCATTGCTTGAGTGGCAAGGCTGGTGATAAGATACCATAATGAGATTCTGTTTCACTACATCCAGTGAGGAAACAGCAGAGTCTGGCATGGGGCAGAGGTACCCACATGCCTCTGGAGAAGCTGGTGGGTTTTTTAAAGGTCTGACAGGGCTGGATTGGAGTCCCGCAATGAACCATTGTCTAAGGGAGAGTGGTGGGGCTGATGCTGTGTCAGTCAGATGCCAGTAAAGGCTCTTTGAGAAACTGATAGGAAGGGTCAGGTCTGGTGTTTGGGGGTCGAGCATTGTTATTGAGTTTACTAGCTTTGGACATTTATTTTATTGTCAAAACATTATAGGAGGACATAATGAATTTAGAAGCAAAGGATCTGCTTTTCCGTCCTGACTTATCTACATTGCAAAAACTGTGTGATCTTGGGCAGCTCACCTTGAGCAATATGCCGGGGTGCTTTGTGGGGTGGGCTTTGCACCATGGGCCACGAAGTTGTACTTGCCTCCCGGGGCAAATGTGGCAGTCCTCTGATGAAGATGTGGTATAAAGATGTTTATGGGTGTGTATGTACGTATTTAATAAATCATCAGTTCCACTAGTGAATACTCAAATCATGGATTTAAAACCCAGTCGCCCTGAAGAAGGCTCATAGGAACTTCACAGGTTTAATTTAACAAAACGTTTGAATTAAAGTGTTGGGGTGGTCGATAAGGGTCCCACTGAGAAAGAATGGTTCACGTTGCGTGTGCCATATTGGTGACTGGGGAAATTGCACGCGTGCAGCAAGATAAAAATCAAAACAGCATATGAAATATAAATGCAATATAGGTATGGTGTGCCACGTAGTGCCTCGGGACTAGGCAACGAGGAGCTTCATAATGTGCATGCGAGAAAGGAGATTTGCAATGAAGAAACTACCATAAACAGGACACTGTAGTTTTAAACATGCAGGCACCGAGACACGTACATGGGGGTTTTAAGGGAGATATGTTTGGAACAGTTGGGGGTACATGGGGAATGTAAAAATGTGTATGCCATGTGATTTTTTATAGTTTGCCCATGTTCTGCAGCCAGTGCTTGTGGGGTGCACTCTGTGGGACTGGGAAACCTGGTTTTGCAAGGTTAGAGGCCGAGGAAAGGCAATGAGCAGCTGCAATACTATCAGTTACGGGCAGGCCCAGTGTTTTTGTGCTATTGCGGAAAGGAGATGCAATCTTTTTAAGTATATGATGTTTGTTACTCATTGTTCAGGGTAGTCCGGCTATCTGCGTTTGACCAAAAAATAAACCTGTGGTGAAGGGACACCTAAGGTCAGAGTTGACTAATACTTTATGGGTTTCGATTATTTTCTCAGGTGGTGTCCGGAGCCCATGTATGTTGAATTGGTAGTCGTTTAGATTTGAGTGAAACAAGGTCACCAGCAAGTCTGGGCGGGTGAGATAGTTATTGTCAGTTCAAAGGGATCTTATTTATTCTCCCCCTCCTCATATTGGTTGAAGTGTTCTTGCAAACCATGTGCATCATGTCCGTGGTTATAAGGTCCCAGGCCAGCTGGAACTTTTAATTCATTATGTGGGTATGTGAATGTGTAACTATGTGATGATGTTAGGACCTACCACAGAAGATCCCAGGAAAGGGGTGTCTTACGAATATGAGCTGATGATGGTAGTTAAATAAATGTGTCCAATGAGAATGTGTAAATTGGAGAAGATTGGTTTCTTTTGTATAGGTTTGATCAATCATGTGTGGCGGGATGACTTGTAATAAAATAAGTGGGAGTGTTTTAACTGTTGCAAAAATGTATATAATGTTTCAACTTGCGTGGTTCCGGGAGACCCAACTTAGTTTGACTCTACAGCATCATCTGGCCCCTCCCGGCCCATTTCTACAAAAACTTGCTTTACGGACAAACACGCACTCTCTTCTTAAGTGGTGGGCCTACTTTGGGTTAAGGTGATTAGAGGTCCATCCCCACAATATGTAGTTGTGCTAGGATCTTACCCAACTAGTTTTTCGTCCATGGAACATAAAATGTCTTTCACAGAGAATGAATTAAGTTGTTTTTTAATCTTTCGTCTCAACCTTTGGCATGTTGATGTTTGGATTTGGAGGTTACTCTTGTTATTACCCCCGACCTAGGAAAGGAAGGTTGATGGGTGGTCTGAAGACCTGGGTGTCTGTTAGATTAAAGATTCTGCTGAGACCCCTTTCATTCACAGCACCCTACTTATGATAAAACTATTTGAGTGTATGCTCTCTATTGGATTGGTGCATTTTTACAATGCTAAATGGGGTCCCAAAGACGAGGCTACTTTTGCAAAACTAGAACCCTGCTTGCATATGTTATGGGAGAGTTTTCTTAATGGAAATCTTGTTTACTTGTCAGGGGTGATTTTAATCTTAAAATTGTTTCAAATAGGGCAATGAACCCTTGAATACGGGTGAGGATGCCTCCTTTGGTGTGCCACGCTGCTCCCTCATGGGCGATTGTAGGGATCTATGATGGCAGGAGGCCCTCACCGATTTGCACAAGGCTGGCATAAAACACCTAACTGGCAGAACACTGCCAGACTCCCCGGGGAGGCCTACTTTCATGGGCTCAACTAGAAGGAGACGTAAAATTGATTAATTCCTGGTCCCACTCCAGGATTGACATTTATGTCAAGGATAAGATGGTTATGGAGCATCCCGAGAGTGACCACGAACCTCTAAATGTTACTTACTGGCTAGGCTCACTTTATGATTTAAAGCCTTTTACCAACCGGTTAATGGTAGGGTCTATGACTATTAACCTTTGTGTCCTCAAGTTGGCAGAACCTTGATGTCATTGAATGTAGATGTCCTATAAGGGCAAGGTCACGGCTGATGCAGAATATATCATGAATTTAATCAATTTTCCCATCATACTCCTTTATGGTACCATTGAATATACAGCAACTGATGAACATATTTACAAGCATAGTTAACATCAAAATGTAATAAACATAACTCTATGCCCTAAAAACACTATCATTACTAATAATACTAACCCAACATAAGATCTTCAAAATACAAATGTAAAATCTCAAAATTAGTACATTTCATTCAATAAAAACATGGCCTAGGTATACAGTCATAAAATCCACTGATCGTCATATTATTATTAATCATGCTTATAAAAGCGCATTTACTCCAGGCTTTGCCTAAAAAATGTGCTACAGCATAAACATCATGCGTGTAGAGGGGGCGCTGTTGCGCAACAAGATGGCCGCTTAAGCGTGGCGCTCCTCTCAGGCTATAATCCTTATAAATTAATACTCTACTTCCAGACTCCTCTGTACTGCGAAACTAGCAGCGCTGTCCTCGGAGAACTCCCTGAAGCTTTGCGCAAAAGAACGGGTGAAAACGGTCACCCTACACCTGAATACTGGAAGGGGCCTGGAAGCAAAACCTCCGAGCCGCACCGCACTGCAGCTCCGTAGGAACCAACGTGTGCGCCGCGGCTCCAAAAACACACTCAGGCCCCCTCGTGGGCGGAGCCATCCTAACAGGCAACGAGCACCGAGGGGTACGGTGCCAATATCCCAGTCTGTCCCGAACACCGGCATACCTTGGCCGCTCACTGAAAGGCATATCCTCACATGGTGAAGACAGCGCCGGTTCCTCCTGCGCCCCCCCGCGGCCCCGGCCGATCCTCCTGCCCGCTCCTCCAGAGCATTTCCTCTGCGTGTTCTGAGCTGCCGGAGCCTAAAGACACATCACCATTCCACAACACGTGGAGGGGGACAACCATCGCGCCTGCACTAAGCAGGAGCGGCTGGGACACGGCAAGCTCTGTTCTGACCGGAAGCAGACTAAATAAATACAGCGGGACACCGGAGCGCAGCCCAGGACCCTGCCGCGCGCTGGAATCACTCTGCTAATGCCGCTCCTGTGATCCCTGCCGGGCGCAGCTGACGGCGCCTATGATCCGGTGAGTGTGGAGGTGCGGAGGAGGCAGAGGGGCCCATTCACGGCTGAGGGCAGTGGCGCTGACCCGGTACATGCCAATGGGCTGCGGTGCCGGGCCGGGGTAAGAGACTCTTGCGTACCACACACCAGACCCTGTGGAACAAACGACCCGTTCCTATTGCTGTGGGAGAGTCAAGAGGAGGCCTTCCGCCCCCCCCCCGGCTCTGATCCTGGCCATCTCCATTGGGCCTTTGCAAGATGAAAACGGACTGGAACTCGGTGGCCCAAATAAGGCCACAGCACATCCTTCGCCGCTATCCCCCGAGGGGACCCAGCCCACATAGCCCCGAACTATAACCCTGTCCCTTCGAACTCTGCAAGCAGGAGCTGGCACGCTCCCCAATTTCAGTAAAATTACCCATAGGGTTGCGCACGAGGGACCACTGCCCTTCCCAGGAATATCACAATCCGGGGGGAACGTTTGGAAACGTGGGAAGACACAGTCTACTCAGTACAGCACTGGTGGGACAAACCTGGCAATCTCCGACATAGACCAAAGTAAGCACTGTCGGTAGCCCCTGGAGCTCCCCATACCACAGCTCAGACCACTCTGAACTCGCTGTCGCTCCACCGGACCACGGAAGCCTAGAATGCCAAACACTGAAGGGTAAAGGAACGTGTAAGAGACTGAAAGCAATATTGCAAGTTAGTTAGCCTCGAGGTCACACCATTGACCATCTGGAATCCATTTGGATCTACACCTTGCTGCTGTCACATTTGATCTCACCTAGCCATTCATCCTTACCACGTCAACTGGTACAATCTGCACAAATACTCCAACAATGCCTGGGAAAAATGTGGTCAAGGGCAGAAAGACTGGACCGATGGACTCCTTCACGAATTCGCAATCTACCCCTGAAAGCCCGAACCCTCCGACAACGGCCTCATCCTCAGCAACAGAAGACACGAAATTCGACCATCTTTTAACTACGGTACAAAATGGGTTCCTGGCGATCAATGTCAAGCTGGATGACATTGTATCAACAATAGGCTCCCTCAAGGCCCCAGTGGACAAAGAAAGCGCCAGAATCACAGAGACCGAAAACAGAATTGGCGCGAACGAAGACTCAACTCGTCAAAATACCCATGATATAACATTCCTAAAAGGGGAAATGAATAAACTGCGGGACAAGTGTGACGACTTGGAGTCGAGATCGAGACGGAATAACATCCGCATAGTTGGCCTTTCGGAATCCCGAATCGAAACTCTTCTGAAATCCCATTGATGCGTTCTCACCACAATTTCTTGTTGAACGAGCATGTCACACTCTTGCTCCACCGCCCAAGCCAGGGCCCCCCCCGCACTATCATCGTCAAATTGCTAAATTATAGAGACAGAGACATCGTCCTGAAATTGGCTAGAGAAAAGGGGCCCCTGAAGTTCAGCAATTATAATATTCATATATACCCTGACTTCTCGGCGGGAGTCCAAACCCCAAGACGATCCTACGAATCCATTAAGCACCAACTGCGTCTGAGACAGGTTCCTTACGCTCTTCTGTTCCCAGCAAAGCTGCGCATACAACACGGCGGACAAGCGCACTTCTTGAAACTACAGCGGCACTGGCCTATTTGGAAGCCTCAATACCTCTCCCTCCTGGAAGACATGATTTAGATCAAAACGATCTGCAGCAACCTGTGTAATCCTCGAAAGGCCCACTAGCGGACTACAGCTCTACCTATTTCCTACCTCTTACCTAAATTGATGGAAGTAAAGTAGTAGAAGGGAGCACTATAGCTCCAAACCCTTGAACGCAGCCGGATGAGACGTGCTCGACAGCGAGGCGACATTGCGGCCCCCGGCCCCTTCTTGGGAGTAACCACAAGTTAGTAACAAGGGATCATCATCAAGTTGGGATCAATGGTGTGGGTGGGGGAGGGCACAGGTAACACGGGACTGTTCTGCTGTTCAAGAACACTGTTACTGCCTCAGAATGCCTCAGTTGGACACCGGGCGAAAAGGTTTATTGTTTTGTTTGTCGCTAAAAATGCATTCACTGTATCACGTGCTGCCCCCCTCCAAGAGAACACCCTTCCCTCCAAGTTCGACTGTAACTCACTGAAATGGCGCAGAAAACAAGGCCATCTGTGGGGGTAAAACTTAAAATGCTTACCAGGAACATCCGTGGGCTGAACAATAGGGCGAAAGCCAGTAAAGTCAGGGCATACATCAATAGACATCGCCCACACATCGCCATGCTTCATGCATTGAAGGGAATCAGCGAGAGTATTTTACGTCAGTGGGGTAACAATAGGCACTACACCGAATATTCTTCTCAAAACAGAGGTGTCATCACGTTAATGCACCCCTCACTTGGGTTTTCCACCGAAAAAAAGTAAAATTGACCAACAGGGTAGATATGTGGTGGTTTGGGGCACCGTAGCAGGCAAAAAGCTCATACTGATCATCACGTATGGGCCAAATTTGGAAGACCCCGAGTTTTACATCCGTGCTGACAGCGGACGCTTGGGTCTTTTGGGGTGGGGACCTCAACACTATTCTTGACACCACATTAGACAGGTCCTCGAGCAAACCAAGACACCTCACGAAAGCTGCTAACATTATACATCAAGCCCAAGAAGAACTGACCTTAACCGATGCCTGGAAAGGGACCCACCCAACAGATAGACAATACACGTTTTATTCCTCAGTCCACGACACAGAATCCAGAATAGACTATTGGCTCATCTCTACCCCTCTGATCAACTCAATCGAGCGTTGCGAAATCCTTCCTCGCACGCTCTCAGATCACAACCCGGTTACACTTGAAGTATCACTTCACAACATTATACGCCCAACTCAGCGGTGGAGAATGCTCCCCAACATTTTAAAAGACCCGAACGTGGTAGAAGCACTATATATCGAAATGGAGGAATTCTTTCAACTTAACAAAGGGTCAGTGGACAAATGGGCAACCATATGGGAAACATTCAAGGTATGGGTACGAGGCAGCATGATGTCTAAAACCACTGGTTTCTTAAATCCGTTAGAACCGAATTAGATTGGACCGAAACTCATTTGAAAACACTCGAAACTGATTACAGCATAACGCACAACATGTGCACGCTGGCCGATATCAACACACACCTCCAAACATTCCATGACCTAGCAGCCGAAGAACAACAGTATATGACCACTACAACCAGGGCACGCAAATACGGGGAGGGCAACAGAGCGGGACACCACCTGGCACGCTTACTACGAAATGAATATAATCATATCCCGATCGCAAGCATCCTGACATATGAGGGAATAGCCATACATGGGGAAGAAGAAATATATGCTGAATTTGCTGAATACTACAATAATCTATATGCCAACCATGATAGGTGTAAACAGGACGACATTAAGACATATTTGATTAAAATCGCTCTACCTAGGCTCTCTTTAGAAGACAAATGGGCCCTCGTTCAGCCAATAATGAGCAAGGAAATTGCAGAGGGGATTAAATCATTAACAGCGGGCAAAACCCTGGGCCCAGACGGACTAAATGCTGACCTTTATAAGACATACTCATCAATGTTTGCCCCGATACTAGCCCTCGTATGGGAAGAGGCCATGAATTCCGGCTCACTCCCGGACACAATGACAGATGCAGTTATAACGGTGTTGCTGAAGCCTAGACGCCCTGTCAATGAACGCTCCTCCTATCGTCCCCTCTCTTTGATTAATACAGACGTCAAGATCTACACAAAGGTGCTCGCCACTAGACTGTTGCCCAAAATGACTACCCTAATACACCCTGACCAGTGCGGCTTCATTCCAACGAGGTCCACGGCCCTAAACCTGCGCAGGTTGTTTAGCATCTTGGCACAGATTAAGCCGGAAGTACAAGTAGCAGCCATATCATTAGATGCTGAGAAAGCGTTTGATTCGGTTTCATGGCTATGCATGTTTGAAGTTCTTCACAAATTCGGATTTGCCCATACCTGATAGGGTGCGTCAAGCTGCTCTATTCTTCACCCAAAGCTAGGGTCTTAACCAATCGATCCTTATCCAGCCACTTCACTTTACACAGAGGCACCAGACAGGGATGTCCCTTCTCCCCCATCCTTTTTGCCCTTACGATAGAACTAGTGGCAGTGGCAATTAGATCCGAGCAAGAACTAAGGGGCATAAGAATGGCCGGCATCTACCAAGCCATCTCACTATACGCAGATGACGCACTGTTGTACATACGTGAACCAGATAAGAACCTATCCCCTTTATTAACCGTGATAAACGACTTCACCACACACTCAGGCTACAAGATTAACACTGCTAAGTCTGAAATGTTCCCGTTAACACGGGCTACCACCTGCCCCACACACACGCACGGCTTATCCTGGGCTCCCGATTACATTAGATACTTGGGCATCCTGGTCTCTCGAGACAAAACATCCCTATATACAGACAACTATGAATCCACACTGCAGACGATCTACTCCAAACTTCAAATCTGGGCTAGACTCCCCATATCCCTCACTGGCCGAATAGCGGTTCTCAAAATGACTGCACTCCCCAAGCTCCTCTATATCTTCTGCAATGTACCTATTTGGCCAGGTAGACCCTTCTTTGATAACCTGTGGTCCATGACGACCACTTTCATATTGAACGGAGGCGCCAATAGGTTAAAATGGGACTAATTAGTGGAACCCTATGAAATAGGTGGCTTTGCCGCCCCTGACTTCGAGTTGTACTATCGAGGCGCAGGCTCATTATGCTAAATACTGGCAAGATTCCACATACAGAACACCACACATTCCCATTGAGCGACACTCGGTCCGGCCAACTGACCTGAGATCCATAATATTTGCGAAATCCCACAAAGACGACTGTAAATTTGATCCAGCTTCCTGCACAATCGCAGCATGGGTTGCAATTGCCAAGTGGCTCCACATAGACACGCCCTATGATTCCCAGGCCCCGCTCTGGAACTTCCCAGGTATTAAACCCACATACGACATCAGCATACAGAGAGCCTGGATCCCGGAATATGAGCTCAAAATTAAAACTATGTTTCCAAATGGTAAATTCGCAACCCCAGAAGACTTTGCAGTCACTGTAGGGAGAAACCAACTGGTCACTCTACAATACCACCGTATGAAAGCAGCATTCAAGAAACGATGGCCAACATTCCCAGATGAACCTCTCGAACACGCATGCTACCAATCATTATACTCACAGGCGGGCACAGGGCTATCCAAACTATACAATATAGTCCCAAACACACACGAAAACATTGAACAACATCAAGACCTCGTGGGAAAAGGACATGGGCATAACAATTGAGTCAGGGAAATGGTCCAGATACTGCCTCCTTTCCAAGAAAGTCTACCTGAACGCAGGCCTAAGACTAATACAGTTCAAGATCCTGAACGAGCTACATTGTACTCCAGTAAAAATGGGGAAAGTTCCGTAATATCCTGTCCGATAGTTGTCCGAAATGTCACAACCCCCGTGCTCTTTCCATATGTATTGGGCCTGCCCCCTGATAGCCGGATTCTGGTGTGAAGTGGCGAGCATCCTGGAGGAGATGACACAAATCCCTGCGCAGCTCAACCCTCAAAAATACCTGTTTGGTGACATCGGAAAAACCACAGAAAAAACTAGGAGACTATTTAATGACGCCTGCGCAGTAGCGAAGAAATGCATTCTCCAGAAACGGAAGAGCAGTCTTGCCCCAATAACAGAACAATTCCTCACAACCTTGTCTTAGCTTAATGAATGCGAGGAAAACTATATAGGAATGGTGCCCACACCATATAAGCCAAACGATATTGGGACATTGTTCAGAGCATACCTGTGTGATACCCCACCAGATACTCATAATTTGGACACTGAGTGATCGCTCAAAACAATCTTTCAATTCGTTAACTATCGCATTTTAAACAATGTATTTTTGCAAACATATATGTTTAATGTATGAACTGATGGTGGGAAAAGGGGAATTATCAGGATAATATGTATACCTTTTATGTTGAAGGGAATTGCAGCGAGTGTGATGTGATATGCAAACCAAAAATAAAGTACTTTAAAAAAAAACATCATCATGCGCTGTGTTTTTACAGAGGACCACAGCAGCATCTCGCATATCCCTAATGGCACGATGAATCAAACAAGGGTTTAAATCAGTATGTCTTATGCTGGCATATAATGAGGCAATATAATCCGAGGGGATGGGCCGGCCCTGCCAGTAACAGCTCCCGCCCCATTCAACGACCCGGGCAAAGCAAGGGTCCCTTAACTCGCTGGAGGGCCGGTATCGGGAGGTCAGCCCACCCCGAGGGTTATATCGCCATTAGCACCCATGTAGTTTATACATGGGTGCTAAGGGTATTGAACTTTAAAAAAGAAAGCATACCTTGCGGTGCAGCACGTCCGTTTTCTATTTTGATGATCGTGATGTCGTCAATAAGGAAACAGACTTCAGAAACTAACGTGTGGCGCTGCAATGCAGAGTACTATTCCTTTTTTTTTATTAAATACATCCTTAGTGCCTCCATAGGAACTTTATTGGGGTTAAGCGGTGAGCAAGGAACGGGGAAGTAAAGGAGGAGTGGAGAAGGGAAGGGGGCACTGGCCAGCAGTACTCAGGCTGCTCATATTGTGGGCTTATAAAAGAGAATACAGCCCATGTCCCAAGCATCCTGATTGGCCAGCACCCCCATTAAAGGTGCTAATGGGCATAGAAACAAGACAGCAATAGTGACCATGCCCCTCTAATTGTTACTTAAAGGCTGGGATCACGTAATGACTTATGGCCTTTTACCAACAGGGTGATGGTAGGGTCTATGACTTACTAATCATTTTGTCTTGAATCGGGCAGAAACATGCACCTGTAAAATGTCGATATCCTGTAAGGGGCAAGGTCCCGGCTGATGCAGACCATATCATGAATTTAATAAATCCAAGTCCCATCAAACTCCTTTAGGGTGCTGCTGGGTAACCTGAGAGCTATGGGTTTTACAAACAACCGTCTATCTACTAAATAATCTTGAGATGAGTAGAAACCTCGAGTGGTTTGATACTAGCCAAACCAGAATCATTAAAATCAAGAAAACCAGCCAACAGGCAGCAGCAACATATTGCCCACAAGAAGAGGAACTAAAAGAAAGTGATTGCCGACGCAAAGGCTTGGTCGCAGAATTATATCTGAGGATCATTGTATGTTTCGTCTAATGACAAAGACTGCTCCAAATTTTCATAGTATCCACCCAACCCAGGATATTCCTATTTAGTCACCCGTGACCCAAGAGGATGGTCCACTCACCTCAATCTTTAGTGTGAACAACCTTATCGTGGCTCTCAATAAAGCCATTAATCATAAGAGCTCAGGCACAGAGTTGTGTGCAATGGATATCTAGAAATCGGGGCATGTGCCGAAGCCCATCAGCTTGCTTGGATTGGTGGCTGAATGTCACAATCCAAGACCTCGTTCCAAACTATCCCGGAACCTTTTTCCCGTGACATTCCCTTCCCTCCAGTCTCTGCTCTTTCCTTCCCCACTCCACTTACCTGATTCCTCTGGTGGCAGTGCCACCGCCACTCCCACATCCCGGCTCCATGGAAATAGAAGAGGGGCTCCGCAATTAACCTGTCTTCGATTTCCATCGTGGCCATCTTAGGTATTTGTTTAAATGGATGGGATGCTGTGAACGCGCGTCTCGTTCATTCAAACAAATAGATTGCTATCGACACCCTGGATTAAAAACCCAGGGTGATGATAGAAATAACACCCTTGCCGCAGGGTCGGATTTTGTGGTAACAGCACCAGGGCCCATTGCTAAAGCCCAGCAACCATTACCACCCAATCCAGCCTGTCAACTTGAATGTATTGCTTCATTTTTAGCTCAATACTGTTTTCTGGGCCTCCTTATTAGGAATTGATTTTAATGCTGTCCTTCCATGTTCTAAGTTCCCAAATAGCTGGAAACACTCTACAAATGCCTATAACAAAAAAGTAATCACTGTGCTCTTACTTTCTTTCATCCAATGTCTTTACTGGGCACGGTTTCCAAGCTTTTTGGGAGAATGTGCTTCATCAGACTGTCAAAGTGGGTCAAATTATGATATCCCATATGTATTGCGTAGTTTCTGCTTTGCAAAGAAATAGGTCCAACAGAGCAAGGGCTTAATTTGTCTCTTTTTCTGAGCAAATATTGTGCTGGGTTTAATTCCCTGTTTGACCTGGCTTTTATGGACTTGTCGCACACTTTTGATTGCGTCAACAGGAAATTGCTCTGGGCCCTTTTCTGTCTCAGTGGGGTGTACGGCAAGGCTGGTTATTGGCGCCCCTATTATTCCATTTGCACACCAATAAGTTGGGAGTATTCCTTTCTACTGTCAGTGATGCGCCAAACGCAGCTGGCCTTTCGCTCCCATTACTGCCTTATGCAGGCGATGCACTATTAATGGCTCAGAGACCGAAAGCGCTATAGGCAGTGATCATTAGATACACCATGTTTTTGGACAGCAAGTGTCTATCAATTAATACATCCACATCAGTGGTGGAAATGGAAAGAATTTAAAGGGGAATCCCACAAGGGCCGGGGTGGAGGCGTAGTTTGGAGGAGGGTTGGAGGTCCGAGTGGGCGGAGCTGACAGTTGAACTTCCACTCAAAGGAAATGTTAAAAATAATAGTATAACAATGGTGCAAGCAATTTCATGCTGCTTCTTTGCAAACTCCACACTATGCATCAATTCCAATTTAAATCACTTGCATGGCAGTGGTGCACCCAAAATACTGTTGGTAATGCAGCGATTTTTAGTACATTAAGGGATCCATAGGCACACTCCACAGTAGAAGGTTACCCGGGTAGCTCAGCATTTTGAGAGCTGTTGCTGAGATGTTACAGATTAAAAACTGGTTGTTAATTGTATAACTTTTTGTAATTCCTTATTAAAAACAAGTGCTATAAAATGTGTTTGGCCAGGGCATGGGTTGGGTTGGTTGCTTGCTTATATTCAGGGCGGCAGATAGGGGTATTGTCACGTCTCCTAGGTTTCCCATCCCAAAAGTCTCTCCCGCTCACTCACCTGCAGAGGCAACTAAGTCAGTGAAGCCGCGTCGGCGGATGAAAACGCTGCCTGGCAGTCCGGGTGTCTTTCGCCCCTCCGCTTTTTGGCAGTTACCATGGAGACTTTTTCGCGGCCGACATCGTCCGCGGCTTTCATCCTGGCACCGTACGGTGAGAGCCCCACAACAACCCTGATGAACTGCATCACGTGACTCAAATCACATGACATTCCTCACGCCGCACGTTCCAGTGTTTTTTCCTCACGTGACAGCCCTGAATGAGTCACAAGCACTCGAAAACACGGAAGCAGTGCCTTACAGCTGTTTTCACGTGAGGTTTTGGCGTTTCTTGTTGCTCCCGTTGACTTCATCCTTATTTCGACTTCGGACTGCTTCACGGACCTGCCTTTGCTCTCTCCTCGGATTCTGGTACAGCTCTTCAAGACCTCGGATAACTTGACCTCATTCTGCTCAACGGATTTGTTTTTTTTGGCTTTCTTGGAATTCTAAGTACTATTAGGCACGGCTTTGGACTGCTCTCTTGGACTCGTTTGGAACTTTCCCTTAACCTGGTATCCTTGGAACTTTGGACCTGTTGCTCCTGTATTTTGCACCTTGTACCTTTGGATCTTCACCATCCTGATCCCGGGTGTTGCCTGCAAGTCAGATTGAACCCTATTCCTGCCCCCCCCCCGATTCACTACTCCTTCATCATTCTGAGAGTTTTTCCTGTCACCTATTGGGGTAAGCCTTATTCCAACTGTATTTAGTTTACATTTCTACTGCCTTCTGTTTGCTTATACCTTGCTTTGCCTTACAGTGGTCTGGGGTTCTTCCGGTGTTCCCGGTTCCTGACTGACGGCTACAATACCTGTGGCCTCAAAGACTGCACAGGCAGTGGGTTGTTCTTGCCTGTGCGGTACTTGGGGACGGAGGTGCAATAAATCTGCACGACCATCAAGATCAGGACAGGTATTTCTGCACCTGTAGTGAAAATCAAAAGTTGGCACCCATGAACCCACCGTTTAATTTCCTACTAAGTGCTGTCAGCACAACAGAAGCATTAATTTGTGATTAAGCAGTTTGACAAGCATGTAACATCTTTATAAATATAACCTGTGATAAAACACCAAAGGAAGGGGCACATAAACTACAGGGTATTTGTGTGGTAGTCCCACAAAAAAAGAAACACATTTCAAAGGAAACTAGGGAATGCAAGTTTAAGCAGCCTTTTTGAGTTTGTAAAATACTTTCTTTTTTCTATGAAAGTGTAAGTTGAATATTTGGAAAACAACAGTGTGCCCTGCGTGTAGGTAGCCTGCTTTTAACAGTGATGGCCCCCATCCCAGTGGTAGTCATGGCCGATTTTATTCCCCTGCTGTCCCTTTTAGAAGAAAAAAATAAGCTAGGCAAATAGGTACTGCAAACGCGTGAACGACGGCTGAGGAAAGGAGCAGGGAGCAAATCCCCGAGCTTCCCTCAGCAAAGCTGGGCTCTCGGTAAAGCCTTGTCAGGGCTGAAGCAGGCCGGGTCTGAGATCCAGGGAGACATCTGATGCCAGATCTCGGACAAGGCAGGAGCTGCCCATTGTCCAGCGCTGATACAAATGTAAGATTGTTAGCAGGACAACATCCTATCATTAGAAATATTAACGTGCAAAGGAGTTAATATAGAGTTGGTCGACAGCTATTTAAGTGGCACTCTCTCTGATCGATTGAAGTGGACTAAGCATTCCAAAAAGAAGACTGCTAGGATGAAGCAAATCAACTCAGCCTTGTACCAATTGGCTAGATCAATGGGCTGTCCTCCTAAGGATGCAATGTTATTTGCATCCCGGGCAAAGCCGCAGGACAGTTGCAAATGGACTAGGAGTTTAGGGATATACTGACGTACATGCACTTCTTAGGGGAGAGGATGAATTTTTGAAGAAACGATTACTCCTCCCACAGGCCTCCCTCATTTGTACCCTTCTGTGCAGCACTGAAACGCTTACTTCTTTGGTGTTCCATCTTGACAAATCCTCAGCTTCACTATTTCTGCTGAGTATTCTTGAGGACCTGTGGAGCTGGCCTCCATGTTGGGAACCAAGGGGAGTGTCTAAGATACACTGAGCTCTTTCTGGGGCACTTGGGCCTGGGTTATTAGTATTCTAACCCGGAATCCCTTGACTGCAATTCTGAAGGTCTCCTTAAATCCCATTTGTATGCATTTTGTGAATTCATACGAGAGTCGAGACAACTCAGCTCTGATTTATCAATTCTAACCATTGCTGGTCCTAAACCTATTCATTGTGCGTAAATGCATGGACACAGTCTATGCCCTGATAATCGCCCACTTTGATGGGGGAAACATCCTTCTCACTGGTGCGGCAACAGAGCACGCGGCCCCACATAAGGCCACTCAACACTGTGGCACATCTCAAAACTGGAAACAAGACATTTAGCTCCATTCCTCCCATCCCAAGTGAGCTGCACTGGCTCCCATCCCAGCCAGAACATATCACACCCAAGTACGTACCAAATTCATATATTCACACTCAAATTCAGGACTTATGCTGTAGTGGCTATAGATGGAAAGAAAGACAATAAACTCAAGTTGCCACAGTGACACTGATACGACTGGCGATTTATTGTGATGATACAGCTGGGGATTTATTGTCACTGATACACCTCGGGATTTATTGCAATTTTCTTTTTTTTGCCCATTGTATTCTTCCTTGAGATAGAAATTGTCTGAACTTTTCGGTGCATCATTTGAGCCAATGCAGACTTGCATTCGGGTATCTGCAGAGGCTTAAAGATGAATTACTAAGTCACATTGGACAAAGGTAGCTGCTTGGTGTTTTTAAAATGAGAGGAGAATATGTATCGCTCAAGAAACCTCCTGGTGCAAATAGCTCTAATCCTCTATAGCTCTTTTCGGGCTATGTTTCAAATATTGATAACATCACTAAGGACCAATTCTGGGCTACCATTTATGGGGCTGAATCCATCATTAGAACATCTGCAGCATTTATGATATGCAAAGAGATAGTGGACGACATTGTACTTAATATGACTTGAAATGGTGTTCAGTATGTAGATTATGCAAATGTTTTGACTTGCAAATATTTTCGATCAGGTAGTAGACGTGTAGTTGCTTGGTTAACATTTAAAAGCAAAATAATGTTACTGGTAACTATGTTTTTACTAATTCTGTTGTTTGTATGAATATGTAATGCAAATATCTTATTTTTTTATATGGATTTTCTTATCATGTATTACAAATTCCACTGGCTTTGGTGCTAAAAGTTTACAATTAACTAATGCGCTTTAAATAAAAATAAATAAAAATACCTCTATGAAGTTATGTTACTTGGTGGAAGTTAAGAATATTGGTCTTATGTTCATTGAGCAATGCCATCAATTAAATGTGTAAAAGTTCTGCTTAAGAATTGCAAGCTTTCAATTAAAGGTGCAGCTAATTTTCCACCATTTGCACGGAAATGGGGAGAGACTGATCGTAAATCGCGATTCCGCCTCCCTCTTCCTCTCCGGGGATTCCGTTGGAATTGCCTGCTTTTCACACCAGCAAAAAGAAGGTGGATTCCATAGGAATCCATTGTAAATTCCTCCTGCCAATGCGTAAATGGGAGACATTGTTTACTCATTTTGCACAACAGAGTGCAAAAGGATAGCGTACAAACAATTACGCCACGTTTTTACACTCTAGTTTTGCACTCTGCCATGCAGAAGTGGACAATTATGCGGAGGGGACCTGCCTAAGCAAAAGTGTCAACGTAATAAGTCCCTTCCGCATAATATACGAGGAACTCCAATTTCATGCTGGTGCAAATGCTGGTAATCCCTATGCGGTCCACTGGCTTTTTGCAACAGCAAAAAGCAGGAGGACCCCACAGGGATCCATCATAAACACTGCCTGCCATGCGTACACGGCATGCAGCATTTACTCAATTTGTACGGCAGAGTGCCAAGGTTCCAGGGCAAAAGGCATTGTACACACCTGTACGCCACCTTTTGCCCTGCACTTTTGTACTCCACCATGCAAATTATCAACATTTGGCAGAGGGAACCCACCTACGTGTATGTCTAC
This sequence comes from Ambystoma mexicanum, assembly GCF_040938575.1. Lineage (NCBI taxonomy): Eukaryota > Metazoa > Chordata > Amphibia > Caudata > Ambystomatidae > Ambystoma > Ambystoma mexicanum. The sequence goes on from NC_090925.1 coordinate 729,849,838, forward strand.
GCATAACAGCTCCCTGACGCCAAATCACAAGGCTCACTAAAAGGAGCCCCACTGTGCTTTCTGGCAGTTTACGCCACTTCTACGTGTTGCAATTATAACTGTTACTATTAACATGTGTCATAGTACTTAAAAGAGATCATTTTATAAAAAATGCAATTTGCATGAGGGAGAACATCAACATTATCACTTAGGAGTTCATGTTGTTATGTGGCATAATGTGAAGGAAAGGTGTAAAAGCCTTGGGCGATGCTTTAACGCCTTGCATCCAGGCTATGCTACATATTCAATAATTTTTATGGTGCAGAGATGGGCGGAACACAACTTACGTTTTCTCCACCTTCCTTCCTTTTCGTCATACAAATGCTCCAGCATTTGCGCCGGCATGCATTTTCATGCTGGTACAAATGCTGGATATACCTGTGGGGTCCGCCTGCATTATGCACCAGCATAAAGTAGGGAAGATCCTATAGGGATCAACTGTACACTCTCTACCATGATAGCAGGGCAGGGAGTGTGTTCAATTAAAATGAAACGCTACCCGACATGCAGTGTTTTATCACATTTTTCACGGTGGAGTGCAAAAATGAATTGCAAAAGGGCAGCGTCCACGTGTATATCCCTCCTTTTGCCACGTTGTTTTGCGCTCCGGCAAGCAAATTATGAAAATTTGTCAGCGGGCAGCTACGTATATGTATGTTAGCACGTAATGGTTCCCACCGCAAATTACTCCCTGAAGCAACATGAGCTCCTTACTGATGGGTCCCGGTGCATGCAATTTTCAGCTTTCGCAAGACGGAGTGAAATTGTGAAAAAGTTTAATATAGCCTTTACTCCTCAATTTCACCCTCCACTTTGTAAAAAGATAGATAACGCTTTGCAAGCAGTGTTAATGGATGCCTATGGAATATGCCTCCTCATTAGCAGGTACAAATACAAAGCAGATTCCAGGTTTCATGCCTGCAAGAAAATCTCATGCAGTCGCAAACCCTGGTGCTCTTCCAAGACGGAGGCGGAAAGCAAAGCGCAGATGCAAACTCCGCTCTGTGCCCCTCGTACACCTTGGAAATGCATGAAAATGAGCTGGACCACAAAATGAAAGCGTAAAGGCACTCTGCTCTTTCGAAAATAACCCCCAGAGGGATGCATCGTATACGTTGTGATAAAAAGGATTACGGGTAATGTGGAGTTTGTTTTATACCCATAAGTGGTATAAGGGGGTGCAAATGATGGCGCTCTGTTGCACCATGCTTTATCACAGGCAGTCAGGTACTGTTCGCCTTATCAATTCTTTTTCCAGCATACTTAGGTCTCATTCCCCGAATCTCCAAGAGCCTCCAGATTTGGGTGAAACACAATGGCAGCCGCCGCTGATGGGCTGCAGGGAGTGCCGTTATGCTTTCCTTTTTCCACCAGCCCATGCTGGAAGCTGATGACCTCGGGGGTGGGGTGCCCCTCCTTTTTTGACCTTGCTGCCCCCTGACGTGGCTAAGAGGGGGCTATTTACTCTTGGTCCTCTTTACCCTCCATCAGGATGTTAGTTTTGGCATTGCCCCATCACCTGAGTTACCGCCTGCGACAGTCAAAATAATCATTAGTAAACCTGCAAGTAAAACACATGTTAGAGTGGGTTGGGTGGGCAAAAGTTGATCCTGCTGCAGGGGAAGCGAGCGTGCAAAGAGACTGCTCCCCCTGTGCAGGTATTACATGTAGGAGCCATGCTTTATGGCCCCAGTTCCCCTTCCTGCGCCTTATCACTAAGGCAGCAGGCGGGGCTAGGGGACTCGGCCCCTGAGCCATGTTATGCCTTGGCACCTGCAGCCCCTTCGGTGCCAAACCATGTGCTAACATAGGCAATCGAGTACTGTTTGCACCCCACCTGGCAAGATACATACATTCTTTTAAAGCCCAACTTGGCTAAATAACTGGGGCCAGACCAGCTCTTCTTACTGTGGCACAACAAGGCCGCAGCTTTATTCATACACATTTCACACTATCTCTTCACACCAAACAATAACATATTTAAACGTTTTTACAACCCCAGATAACTGGCAGCACCTTTCTGTTTAATTTTCTTTTTCCTTGGCACCCCACTTTTCCTTTTCTCTCTTTCTTTACAGTCAGCACTTTTTTTTCCAGCATACTTAGGTCTCACTCCCCGAACCTCCAGAGCCTCCTGCTTCAAAAAAAAATGTTTTTATTTCATTTAGTTTATAACAAACTTTTAAAAAGTTAAATCAATGTACAGTCCAATTCCAATTCCAGCCAACCCAATATAAGGTCTTCACATGCGGCATCAAGTAGAAAGAAAGAGGAAGAAAACAAAAAAACAGAAAAGTGACAGCATCAGCTACATGAAACAGGAATAGAAAGTTACTGGTCTTCAGGATCGTCAATCGGCTCAAGCCTCTGTCAGACTTTGCGTCATTCACCCTGTTCCCACTGTATTTACTTATTTAGTTTTCACTCTCTAATTCATTTTGTTCTTTTAAACTTGAATTCAGTTTGCATAGAAAGTTTATCAGCCCATAAGTTTCTTTTTCACTTGAATTGGCAAATTTTATCCAAAGCTCTTCTCCAGATAGTGTTGAGTAGCGAGTTATCACTTGAGCCATGTGTACTGTTCTCAGAGATCTCAACCTTACACAGTATAGTGTGAGGTGCTTTAAAGTTTCAAGACAATTTCCACAGAATCGGCAGGACAGAATCGGCAATTTTTTTTTATGTCTTAGATTTAAGCTCACTCTTGTGTCAAATATGTTTAGCCAAAATTTCAGGAAGGTTTTTTGAAATGCTGCATTTGGAGATTTCGTCGCGTATTGTAGGAGCTTTTTCTGATTTTTCCCTTCTTTTGCTGCATCTTCCATTAGTTTATAACGGTTTCTTTCATCTACTGTTGCACAACAGTCTCGCTCCCACAGCTTCTTTTTCACCAAATTCGGGTTATTTTTCAGTGTCTTACAATATGTAGATAGTTCTTTCAGGTGGTTTTCACATTTATTCACCCATCTAACAGGTGCTGAAGTCGAGATTCTGTTTCCAAGGTCAGCCAGAATCTCAAACTGTGGTGATCGTTGGTCAATGATAATCTTACGGTGGACTGGCAGCATATTCCACAAAACCCTTGCGTTAATTGACACCAGATTCAGTTCATAGCGCAGGCAAGCAGATGGTATACCTCTTTGTAATTGTAGGACTCGTCTCCAATACTGATTCTCTAGTTGAGGCCAGAGATTGGCCGGTGCCCCTAAGGCACTCTCCGTCCCATATATTAGTGTCGGAACTGCTTTCTGGTTATAATGAGGTAATGCTGGTGACAGAGAAAATGTTCCATATTTTTTGGTTATAATAGTTCCTTGGCATGCAACTGTTTGCATTTGTTTTTTGCATTTTCTACCCAGGGTGCATCGTTTATGTTACTGTTAAGCCGCATAACAAGATACTTAACTTTGGTTACACAGTTAACAACTTCTTCATTCAGCTTCCATTTCAGGTTGTTGTTCTTATCAGCACTCTTGGTTCTTGTAAGGTCTTGTAAAATTAAGAATTTGGATTTTGCTGGATTGATTCTTAGTTTGTTTTCTATCACATAATTCTCCAAGGCTGCTAACTTTCATGACAGTCCAATTGGTGTTAAGTCTAGAACTGCAATATCATCTGCATAAAGCAGCCAATTGACTGCATTCCTGTTGATTTTGGGTGGGTATGAGTTAACAGCTCCAAGTGAATCTTCAATGTCCGATAAGAATAAACAAAACAGGGTTGCTGCTAGTTGGCCTCCCTGTTTTACACCATGACTCGTCGCTATTGCTTTGCTAAGGGTGCCAGCTTTATCTAATCTAACCTTAATTTCTGTTTCTGTCTGAAGGTCTTGGATTGGCTGTAGCAGTTGTTCTGAGAACTTCCATCTCTTCAGTTTTTCCCATAGCAGTTCACAATCTAGGTTGTCAAATGCATTGGAGAGGTCTACAAAAGCTATGTAGATACTTTTGTTCAGTCTAATGGCTCCCATTTTGAGGAGATTTATGATTATCAAGTTTAGACAGCATCCCACTCCTTTAACAAAGCCAGCCTGGCGAGGATCAAATCGACCAGACTCTCGAATCCAGTTTAGTAGATGTATATTTAACTGGGTGGCGAAAATGTTGCCAACCACGTCAAGGAGTGCAATCGGTCGGTAGTTCTTCGGTTCGGTTCTATTAACTTTTTTAAAAATTGGAACTACGATTGCATCCTTCCAAGACGTTGGAATCCTTCGATTTCTCAAGATGGACTGAAATAGGACATGGCAAAATTTCGCCCAGAGGTCTGGCTGTTGTTTCAGTTGGTGGTTGGTAAACCCATCTGGCCCAGGTGCTCTGGAGGAGCTAAGTCTCATGATGTTTCTTAGTATATAATCTTTTTCAATTTTAAGTACCCACTCGCTCTCCAACGTTAGTTGCTGGTCAGGTTTTGTGTTTGAAATGACGAACAATTTTGTGAAGTGTTCCACCCAAATTTTCTCAGGTACCATGTTGTTTATGAGGGCACCTTGCAGAGATATCATTTCACTCAAATATCTCCAAAGGTCACTTGTGTTTCTATTGATTAAGGTCTTCATCATCAATTCTGGATCTTGTTGCATCATTGTCGCTCTGTGACTTATTAAACGATTTCTGTAGCTTTGTTTGGCATGTTTTATGATTATTACACGATCTCCATAAGCAAGTTTTCTGGATTTTCTTATGACTTTATTTAATTCTTTTTTCTTTCCCGATAGCTTCTCCAAGCATGTAATTTTTTAAAGTCAGATTTGGACTTCTTTACATTAGATTCAAGGTAAGCTTCTAGCAAGATTGTGTATTCAATTCGGTCCTCTTCTTGCTTATTCGTAAGGGAGTTTAGTAGAGATCTTGTTTTAGGGGTATCTAGCCATAATCGATTGCGGCACGGTCCAACTACCAACTGTCTTTCATCCTTTGACCTTCGTTTGACTGCTAGTTGCATATCTAACTGTATTTTCAGCATATGATGGTCACTGTATCTCATCTCAGTTACCTGTAGCATATCAACCTGATGACTCATTTGTTCTGTAACAAACATGCAGTCAATTATTGACTTTTATTGGTTTCTTTGCCAGGTACAATGTGCAGGGATGTCTCCCACAGTATTTCCATTCGGCATATGTAAATTCCAGACTTTCATTTCATTGAGCCACATTTCGGCTGTTCTTGGTGCGTTGCTCATCCGATTTCTTTGATCTAAGATATTCTTTTTTGTCTGATGACAATTTATATTTAGGTCTCCGCAAATTAATATCTTTGCATCTTCTATATGGTTGTGAATATCCGTAATTATATGCGAGAGTAGCTCGATGAATTTTTTCCCTCCTGCCGCCTCATGTTGCCAATATATGTTTAACAGTACAAGAGTTGTGCCTATTCTGTTTAATCCGCTTGGGAGTAAGATCACAGCCATTTGTAAATATGGTGACACATTTGTTTTCTGGAGGATGCAAGCTCCAGTCTCTAGTTTTACAAGTATTAGAAGACCTGTCATTGGTCGTCCTTTAGTTCCCTTGATTGCGTGTTTAAAGGCGGTGTCAAATCCAATGGCAATTGGTTTTTTCATCAACCATGTTTCCTGAAGGCATGATATATCTATTCCTTCTAACTCAGTTGTTGAGTTACCAAATAAATGTTTATGCCTTCGTGTATTCCATGAGGCAATGTAAAATTGTTTGTCTTGTCCATTCCTTTTGGCATTAGCTTTCATTCGCACCATTCAGTGCTTTTGCTACCCAGGCCCAGTTCTGCTCCATACAGCTGATGTGCCTGGTTCATCTCAAGGACGTTTCCGTTCCGCTTTACCAACCGTACACACTAATATGTGGTATGGAGTGGCTAGCCCCACCTTTGTGAACTCATTCCCTCTTCTTCGTGCTTATCCACTAACCCTGAACTTTCAACGTAGGGCTCCACCCAGCAACTGGCTGTCCACCTAGCAAATTGTGACACCCATTCTTCCACTTATTTAAACCCTGTTGTACTCCAAAAAACCCTTGTTGCAAGGATGGCCGGACCATGTCATCCTCTCCTTCCATCCCTTGCTTCCAACTACTCCTCTAAACCTCCTTTCCATCCCTTGAGTCAGCTGGCCCAACAAGTAGTTGCTGCGTGTAATGAACACAATGATCACACTTTTAAAACCCCTTCACCATACAAAGTTTATTTGTAGAGGGCACGTTCCCAGAGGGGCATCTTGGCGCTATTGACAGATAAGAGATGTTTATTGTTGCCCAACTTAATGGTACTCATTTCTTCGACCTCAGCAGGACGAAGTGCCATGTGGACCAGCCGGGATCCGAATATGTGGCCACGAGGTCAAGCATGGGCCCCTATAAAGGCTGCATCAGTCACTGAGCCACAGACCTGGATAACTCCATGTACCGCTTCATGTAACAACCCTTCTGTATTCTGCCCAACCATCTTTTGTAACCATGAAAACATCCTAAACCTCCCAACCATGCTCTTCTAGGGCACCGGCAAAGGCTGCTTCTCTCCCAGCTTCCTCAATTTCAACACCAGGACACCATAAAGGCCTTGTTCTTCCTCACCTTGTTCGCCCCTTACCACTGCGGGTGTGTTAATGTTGCCACTCTGTTCCGAGTGCTCCAATTTATTTATATATGTCTCCTTATCATCCCTTTTTTTAATTATGTATTTACTTTTTATATTTTCTCCTTGGTCCCGTAACTCATTAAAGGACAGTATCATACCCATGCCCCAACCCTTCGCAAGGCTCCTTTGGCACCTACTCCAGGATCCCTAAAAACCTGGTTCGTCTTTCTCCCTGGCGCTTGAGTATCACAGTACCGTCCATCGCTATATATGATCAAGCATACCCATAGGTTCCCATCTTACACACAAGTCATCAGATGTTTTATCCTCCTTTATTTCTTGCTTCGAGAAATACCCTATCCTAATAAGGCGTAGCCGTAGGTTATCATCTTACAAACAAGCCACCAGATATCCTCTTTTCCTTTATTTCTTGCTTCATGAAATATACTATCCTATAACGTGCCTCCCATTCCCATTTAACAAAACAGCTGTCTTATTTAGCTAATCCATCAGCAGCGCCGGCTGAGTCATTTGACAATATGCCCCACCGAACAAAGCCGTGCATTGCCGTGGATAAATCCTTGGGATGCACAGTAAATGATAGGGCACACACTGGCCTCATGGGAAATGTTTAACTGTACTCTTCTGTGCCTAGCAGAGAATTTGTTTTGCTATGCATGAGCTCCTTTTGTCCCTAATAATGGAACGAACACAGCTTATTCCGAGACACTCACAGCAGGTCGCTGCGGCCCACAGAAATGGGGTAGCTTTTATACATTTGCTGCAAAAAAAGGTTTATTAACGGGTATCGATGTTGTAGCCCTATGCCATATTTTCCTCACAATTATTTGAACGAGAATTCTTCGTTAACCACAAAAGGAGGGGCATAGATTTGCTGTTCCTAATGCTGTGTGCGTTTTTTGTTGGCCATGCACATATTAAACTGGCTTCCTTTACGAAGGAATCCTTTCCTGCTTTTTAGCAGCCACCCTCTAATACGTCAGCATTTGCATCTTTGCTGCCCAGTTCTGTCCGATAAAGCAGATTTCCATTACCTCGCACTGGGATTAGTGCATGCTACTGCATGGGGCGCGTGTCCATTACTATTACACCTCACACTAACTGCGCTCTTGCAGGAAGGCACTACACACTTAATTCCCCATTCCGAAAGAACACTCCTATACCACAAAACCTCTTAGTGTGTCATTCTTTAACCATACTTTAGAGGAGCGGCAGGGGCTCTGTTACAGTCACCCCAGTTACCAGCAGAGAAGCACTCAGGCCCATCAAAAAATTCCCTGTTGCAAGAATGGAAGACTCAGCCATAGGGCACATTTCACTGTCTTTATTATCTAACAAAATGACACGGATCACACTAGAAAAACATACATTCTCCAGAGTTCTCATCTCCTGAACGTGTCTCACTCGGTTTTATCCAGGTATGACACCACAAAACCAAGTTCCGTGCCCAAAACCTATCGGGCGCTCACATTGGTCAGTTTAGGCAAACCACATATGTATCCTATAAGGGTTATTTCTACGATTGGGTAGCAATATATGGTGGCTCCTCCTGGGAGCACCTCTACATGTAAAGAATACACTGTTGCAGGGTTTTAGGGAGTGTTTTGGCTCCTGCAACATTTTATGTCCTCTCGTGAAAGGTGACTCTGGATTGGGTAGAATGTGTCCTCCCATCCCTGACACCCTGGACGGGTACCAGGCTGAGTGTACCTTTTCAAGGCAATGAGAATGAACATGGAGGTGCTGTGTGTTCCCTAATGTTGCCATATCTGATCACCCAAAACTGGGAGAGTGCAATCTGTTGGTAGTTCATGAGCAACACTTGTATCTTGCCACCTCTAGTTCAATGAAAACGGCTTATTTCCATCTACTGTGATTGAAAGGGCATTGTCTTGCTCTGCTAGATCACGTGTGCTGGGACCATGAAATGGAGTTCTCATGGCTGTAATTATGAGGATTTTAGCTTGCATTTCTTGCAGGTGGCTTATCGTCTTGGTAACTAGGAACTTTCCATCTCTACTCGTCCTTGGCTGGGGTGCATCGTTTCTGCTTGCCTCTGGCTGCAGCGATCGTGTCAGCCCCTCCGTACACTCGAAGTCTGTCTCCACTTCCTTATTCACTTCAGTGGACCTATAGCTTCCATATTTTTCCTTATGGCTTTTCCATGTCAGTAGCAATCAAGCATGTGTAAGCTAGGTATATTTATACTTTGGCATCTTGCGGTTCAGCTCTGGCGAAGGATATAGAAGTATATATATAAATATATATATATATATATATATATATATATATAGAGAGAGAGAGAGAGAGAGAGAGAGAGAGAGAGAGATGTGTGTCCATCATCTATCTGCGTGAGGCATAAGCATGCTTTTCGTGTCTATCTGCAACAAACTAATGCATGTCCCTGTAACTTCATGAATGGATGGTTATGTACTTCATGTCTAAGTGCTGCTATGTCGTGATGTCAGTGATTTCTCGATTTGCAGTCAGTCGACTTGTTTGATTGATGGCATCTCCATCTTCTCCAGATCATTGATTGGGTATGGCCTGAATGGCTGTCTGAGAGGGTAACGTTTCTCACATCTGTGATACATCAATGATGGCAGTGAAGGGCCTATGAGTGAGGTGCATTTGTTGTGTCTCTGTCTTCGGGCTGAGAATTGTGTGGGAGTTACGACGGCCATACTTGGACCTCCATCCTTAATCGCCCATCTGATGGATGAGTCAACCACATTACCTACACAACTCTCTCTGTTCGCATGTAACTTCGGGAGCCAGACCTTTGTTATCCCTCTGAGATGTCCATGGTACTTCACATAGTCGTCCAAACTCCATGTCGGGTATCTGCAGTCTCCACTAGGGTTACACCAGACCCATTTCCCCCAAATGTCATGGGTGTTGAACGGGAACTCGAACAACGTTCTTGCAGGGAACAGAGGACACTGTGTCAGTTGTGATTCAAGTCTATTCTGTATCCGTGTCTCATCTTTTTCAGTCTCTAAGTCTACCAGTACTTTCATCCCTGTGGTCTTTTCAGTGGTATTTTTGCATTGCGTGATGGCTATTCTGGTGACACAAAAAGCAAACAACACTAGTATCAATGCTCCTACCAATACTTTCAGTTTGTTGGCCACCCATGTTGGTGTCCAGGAAAAGATGTACAGCAGCCAGCCATTGTCCTGTCCTACAGCGTTAGTTTCTGCCTCCATTTTAGCATGCAGCTCCGATAGCCAGTTAATGGCCTCTGTGAGGGTCCCATTGTCTTCATCATGGGCAGAATTGAGCGTGCAGCAAGAAGACCCAATCTAGAACATATCTGTTCTGAAGAGCCATTAACTTCACTGCTTGCAGCTCTTGCTGGATGGCATTGAACCTTTTGACGGTTAAATGTGTTATCTGCATCAACTCCCAATGTGTTATTTGAAGCCATTTGGCGTTTGTGCTAGTTTGGAATGCTGTAACAAAGGACGCAAAAAACATCTCAGTTCTGCTGAACAGTCTGTGCTATGGTGGTATGGCGTCCAGGGACTGTTCCATTTTTGATGTTGCATGGATTCCTCTTTCCACTCTGGTCAACCCTACAGATCTCTTCTTTCTTTGATGAGTATCCATTTTGGGGAATCCATCTGCTTGTATGTCTTTCCGGGGCACTACCAATGCTGGGGTGTTTAGCTGTACGAGTGAGCTTATTCCTCCCCAGTTGGGTGGCAGCTGCAGGTATGTCTTCGAACCGCTGGCCCAGTAATGGTGCATAAGCACTTTGGTTTCCGACCTTCATGCCTGGCATCTCTGAGATCTGCGTACACTCTTCATTCTCTCCAACATTTACTGGACCATCATTCCAGAAACATGCGGAAGTGCCCTCAAGTGGTATAATGGGCATGAGCCCTGCGTTGTTTTCCAACCATGTGAGCATTTTCACACTTGCTTCCCATTCCTTGTGACAATTGTTGTTTTCCTTCTGCACCACTTCCACTGGAACTGTTAGGAGTGCATGTGCTTTGATCCCATCCACTCCTTCCTTCCACCCATCTGCTGTGTACACTTGTCCATACACTAGCATCTGTGATCTTTCCCAGCATCCTGGCATTCCTCCCATCTCCCTTGGGGCACTGTAACTCCTTTTGTGTCACTACCTTGAAATTGTCCTCTTGTGGTGCATAGTGATAAATGCATGAAGCATTGTGCTTTGGCCTTTGAAATTTTAGTTGCTGTGAATATCCTGGATGCACTCATGGTTTAGGGGGTGAGAGAACCTGCGTAACAGCTCTCTCCTGTGGTTTCGTTCCCTACCTTGACCATGTGTTTATACCACATGTTGTTTGAAATACAGGCCATCAGTTAGGAATTTACCTGGCTGAAGTCTATGTCAGCACTGTGTCTAAGTCTCTTTACTTCCTTAGCAGTGCTTATAACCTGCCCAGATATGGCTTCCGTAACAGCATGGATAGGGGTTATGTTAGCAAGGGTCAAAGCTTGTGCATGTGAAAATAAAATCCTTCGCAATAAAAAGAGGGTAAATAGGTAAAGACAGCAGAAGGCACAGAGCATTATCACAGCATTTCTAATTAGGTTTCCCATTTTGTGATTCCCAAATGTTCTCTTGCAGTGCTCCAAGGTTCTGTAAAACTCACCTGAAAAGGCTAGAAAATGTGTAATTATCAGATTAGCGTGTGTTAAGTTAAGCTCTGCATCTATATTATTGTGTCAAAGCTGCATAAAACAATAATTCCCATACTATGCAGATTCTCGAATCACTCAGTAAGTCAATGATGGATGCGTCAACTGTCGGTAGATCTGGGCTACATAAAGCCGAAAGGCATGGAACAAAACTCGAGGAGGGATCATCCACTCTGATTCTGATTGTATCACAAATCTAATAAAGTACTCTTGGCATATGCCGGTTGGGGACGATGTATCTAGGACAGTCTGTCATTTCTCAATGAATACCTAATGTAAAGAAAAGATAGTGTGGCTAATCTAGGTGTGCCTATTGTCCTTCCCTAACTCTTTGGTGCTGGACCGGGTTAGCCGCGGTTGTGGTGCTTCTTCTTTGTCTTGTTCTTGCATCAAATCGTCTTCGTTCTGGCGAGAGGAGGTCTCCCTCGGCAGGGCTTAACATTTCCAATGTAGTTTCAATCCTTCTTGCCACAATTTTACTGCACAGTCCATGGCCTGTTTGATGACGTACAGCCCCTCAAACCTGGGTTTATACCAGGGCCTTACAAAGCTCTGCAGCAGGACGGTGTCCCTAGGGTAGAATAGTGGTGGCTTTAAGAGTCTTTCGTATGTTTCTGGGGTGTTATCTTCTTCGCTGCTCTTCGACCTTTCCTGGTGTGCCTGCAGTTGGCGAGAAATAAAAGAGGCATTAGCCATTAAAGAAGCAATATATTCATGCATTTCATTTCCAAATACATTAGAGGTGGCATGGGCATCTGTCAATGGCCTAGTGAGAGGAGCCAGGGGGAGTTGCATGTGTCGCCCAGTACCACCTCATGGGTGTTAAATTGTGGTCGGATCCGGGCTGATTGCACAATTCGAACATGGCTAAGGGCTACAGTGGAGACATCCCTTGTTTAGGGGGGCTTTTATTTTTGCAATTTTCTGTTTGAGCAGGATGTTGAGATGCTCATAGACCCCATTCACTTGCAGGTGATAGGCACAGGAAAATGTGTGCTTTATCCCCAATAGAGTCATGATGTGCTCAAATGTTTCATTTACAAAATGAGGTCCATTGTCAGACCGCAGGACCTCACACACACCCCATCATGGGAACACCTCTTTAACAAGGAATTTTGCTGCTCTGAGAGCGTTGCGGTGTGAGCAGTTGCCAGCTTCGATCCATCAGGAAAATGGACATAAAACCACTACCATGTAGGGGTAGCCCTGGCACACCTGGTTCACGTTGACGTAGTTTATGTGGAGGTGTTGGAAGGCCCAATTGGGTGGGGCATGGCTACTCTCGCTACATGTAAAGTTTGACCAGATGTGAATTTCTTACAAGTGACACAAATTCCCATGAACGCGGCTATGTGCTCTGATATATTTTGACAGAACCACTCTTCCCCAATGTGTGCAGCAAGTAAGTCCTTACCCACATGAGTAGGGTAGTGCAATTGCGTGACTGTAGTCTTCAATAATGCTGTTGGGATTACTAGCTTGCCTGTGCTCTCATGTCACCACAAAGCATCAGTGTGGGATATTGCACATCCCCCTCTCACCCATAATTCTTTCTCCTCTAACAATCCCTTCCCTAGAATTGCATTACCTGCGTGGCTGGCAAGGTATTATAGCCTTCCTTTAGAATCATATTGCGCCCACGGATACGTGTGCTCGATGGGGTATCAAAGTCAGTTACTTCAGGGAGATTTGCTGCACACTTTGCTTCCGCGTCTGCGGCTTCATTGCCCCGGGATACTAGGTTCTCCCTCCTCGTGTGGGCCTGGCACTTCACGACCGCTATTTCTGCTCTGAGTTGGAGCATGTCTATGAACCTGCCCAATAGGGGCGCATGCTGCACCAGTGTTCCGTCAGAATCCCCTCCTCCGCCAGAGTGTACTGTAGATATAGAGTAGGCTGAATCGAAGTACACTGTCACTTCCTGGTCCCTGCGCGTTTCTAACACCAGAGCCACTGATTCTGCCGATTGTGCTGAAAAATGTGAAGGCAACCTCGCGCTTGCTTTTACTTCAGTTGTTCCGTCCATTTGTATTCTCACCACTGCCATACCCGTGTGTCTTTCCACCGTTGCCTGGTCTATCGTCGACGACATGTCAATATAAAGTACTTCTCCCCTCTCAAGTGGCTTCGCCCCCACTTTGTGAATGTCGTAATTCTGTTTGATGTACATAGTACAGTCATGCGCATAGTCTCCCTCCTCCACTGGTTCAGCTAGAAATGTTGCTGGGTTTACAATTCTGCACCTCACCACTTTTATTGCTGGATTCAAGATAATCACCTTTTATCCAGAAGCTCTCTGTGTGGTCAGCGTACTCTTGGCTCTTTTGAAGATTGCGACTAGGGCATGCTCCATGTAAAGTGTGGTGCTGCACTCCATTGTAATACTCGTTGACTTTTCTACTGCGAATGAGTCAGCAGCAGAGCTTGTTTGCATGGGTAATGTCCTCTCATCACTGGATCTAAACATCCAATATAATAGGCCAGTGGCTTGTGCCCTACGGTAGTTTTCTGTGCGAGTACTGATGTCATCATTACTCCATTGGAGTGTGGGAACAAATAGAATGTGTCATGGTAGTCTGGAATCCCTAACAGTGGAGCTGTGCATATTGCTTTCTTCAACTCCTCAAATGCTTCACTCATCTTGTGCGCCCATAGTAACTTGCGTCCCCGATCTGTGCCTCTCTGAGTCAGCTTAACAAGGGTCTTGTGTATGTGCTATAATCTAATACCCAGGCTCTGCAATAATTAAAGAGGCCCAAGAACTGCTGCATTTCTCTCACTGTCTTTGGCAGTGGCGTTGTGCAGATCACCTCTGCCCTTTCTGGAGTCACTTTTCGACCTTCCTGTGATGTTAACTTCCCAATATGTAGCACTTTCTTCTGGCAATATTGTAATTTTTCCTTGTCCACCTTGTAAGCCTTCTCTGCCAATACTGTCAACAAGTACACTGAGTGGTTTCGACACTGCTCCTCTGACTTGCTACAAATTAAAATGTTGTCTACATATTGTATGATGGTGCTCCCCATCGGTATGTTGCCAACATCCATCTGAGTACCCTATTAAAAATCGAAGCAGACTCACAGTACCCCTGTGGGAATCTCGTGTATTTCCGCTTACGGTTTCTATATAGAAACAAGGTTAAATCTTGTGACTCTTCATGGAGCGGTATAGAGAAGAAGGTGTTCTTCAAGTCTAATACCCTGAAGTGGGTAGCTTCCGTTGGGATGCTACACAGAATTGTCGCTGAATTCGGAACTAATGGAAATTCAGCTTCAACAATTTGGTTCAAGGGACGCAAATCCTGAATAAAATGCCACAACCCCCCGGGCGCCTTTTTTACTGGGTACACTGCAGTGTTACACTGCTATTCTGAGGGTACCTGAATGCCCTGAGTAACACGGGCGATCATCTCATAAATACCTTTGTCTGCTTCCTTCGATAGGGGATACTGTCTCACCCATGGTAAAATAGTCCATGGTTTGAGCTTTACCTTTACTGCCCCTATCCCTTTTAGCAAACCCACATGATAGGAACCATTGGTCCATAAGTCGCTGGGTACTCGCTCCAAGTCTTCTTCGAAAAATGGTGGTGGTGCTTTTTGCAACACAGCCATTCTCTGTGGCACCTCCATGTAATGTATTCTCACCCAGTGCGTAATGCTTATGTCAAACACCACCTTGTGATCTGATCGATCATCTTGAAATAGTTCCTCATCTGTCACGTCAGTAAACCTGTACCCTTCCCCAACTTCAATCACTGTTCTCCATGATCACCCTGTGTCATCAGTCCCATGCGACACTATTTTCTCATCCTTCACTATAACCGCCTTGAGTGCTATTGGGATCACCTTTCCTTACTTTTCATCTAAGGGAATTTCTGGTCTGAATAAGAACTTATTGGGTCTGGTTAACAGTCTGCTCTGTATCCCCGGAAACCATGATACCAACACATACACTCCATACTGAAACAACTCGAGGTCTGCTGGTTCCCCCCTCTGTACCGTCTGCCCGCAATATGCCTGAATGAGCTCCCTCACGCTCATGTAATTAATTGCTAATATCGAACATACTTTCCCTTGGCCTGGGAATTAAATAGCCACGTTAAGTCGGCTCATCATGTCTCTACCCATTATGTTCACTGGTGTCTGTCGGTAATATAACAGTGGCATGGTCAGGTTGTGTTCTCCTACAAAAAGTGGAAGTTTGTCAGTAAAGGGCACCAGGTTCCTAGCCCCAGAGAATCCCTGTGTGTTCATGGCGTTCATAATCCCCTGACATTGGGTATATTCCTTCCCTAATACAGGACCGAGTCGCCCCCGTATCCACAAGAAAAGAAAAAAGTCTTGTCACCAATTGTCACCCTATACATGGTTCCTCAGCCGCATTGCGTGTAACGGATAGGATTGAACACATCAGGTGTGGGCTATCCTACTGTGGGTATAATTATATTCTCATCCATGTGAATGGATTGCCCCCTACAACAGTCGCTCCCCCCAGTTTTCGCATTGGGAATCAGTCTGGATGTGTCCTGGTCATGATGTTCTGCTGTGCTGGTGCCTGCTGTGCTGGTTGTGATGGCTGCATGTGTCCCTGCACCTGCAATGCATGTGTTATGGACTGGTATGGCTGCATTTGCGTGTCCTGTTTGAGCGTCTGTTGCGGCATGTATGTCTCCGCTTGAATGTGATGCTGGGCATAATAGTCAGTCTGCTAGGTCTGATAAGTGGGTTGGTGCTGCATTCCCCATTCTGGTGCATCCCACCCCTGTCCCTACACACTCGAGATAGGTGACCCATTCTCCCACACACCCAACATTGCACGGGACCCCCCATTGGTCTGTGCTGTCCCCCATGAAAACCTCTGCATTCTGATACATTTGATACCCAAACCTCTTCCCAGAGGTGCCCCTGCTCAACCCCATGACCACTGATTCATATAATCTCACCCTGCAAAGCCTCCCTCTGCTATATGCGGTCTGTTCTGCGTATGTTGAACAACTACTCCCTCCCCGTTCGTTGGCATTGCCCCTTCAATTGTATACTTTGATAATTTCTTCTGCACTTACTTTGCTTCTACCTGTTTTCTCTACTCACGCGTCTTTCTTTCATTCTCCTGCATTAGCCTACAATAGTGCACTATGGTTAGCTGAATTTCTGACCATGACTTAGCCTCCATCCCCACTAGTTTCTTAAGATGCTTTTACACCTTCTCGGGCAACCCTTGACATAATATGTGGTAAAATAATCCCACTGCTTTGTCCGACAGCTCTCTCGTCTTGAGATGCCATCACTCTTGAATATATTGAAGTGGGTCTTCCTCGCACTTATATCTGAGGTATATGGGTATTGCACCCTTAGAGCTTCCCTTAAGCCCGCTTGGCAGTTATTCAACGGCGTGCCATTGTGTGCCATATTTTGTGCTGTCACTCTGAGATACCCTGCTCTTCTCCATACATCGTCTGCTACATCACCAAGAATGGCTAAAAGTATACTTTTCATTTCACCAACTGCTAATGTCATCACTGCTGTCAGTCTTTCAAGCTCATAAATCCATTTCCGTGCCACAGCAGTCACCGAAGGTAGCTTGCATCTTAAATTGTCCTTATCCATTTGTTGCCACGGAATATACTGAGGCCGCCCACCACCACTGACTGTGTCAGTCTTGTTCCTCCGTCCTGTCTACCCATGTCTTTAGTGGCGTTGAACACCCTTGCCATCTCTGTCTACTTCCGTTCTGGCAGGACCCTGAGCCTCAGCGCATATGGTGTAATATCGTCTGCACTGCACGATCCAATGATAGAATGGAAGACTCAGCCATAGGGCAAATTGTACTGTTTTCATTATCTAACAAAATTACAGGGATCACACTAGAAAAACATGAATTCTCGAGAGTTCTCGTCTCCTAAAAGTGTGCCACCTGGTTTTATCCAGGTGTGACGTCACAAAACCAAGTTCTGTCCCAGAAACCTATTGGGCCCTCACATTGTCACTTAAGGCGAACGACATATGTATCCTATAAGGGTTAATTCTACTTTTGGGAAGTCATATCTGGTGGCTCCTCCTGGGGTCACCTCTACATGTAACGGATAAACTGTTGCAGGGCCTTATGGAGTCTATCGGCTCATGCAACAGTTTATGTCCTCACGTGAAAGGTGACTCTGGAATGGGCAGAATGTGTCCTACCAGCCCTGGGATCCTGGACGGTTACCAGGCTGAGTGTACCTTTGCAAGGTAATAAGAATTAACATGGAGGTGCTGTGTGTTCCCTAGTGTTGCCATCTCTGATCACCTAAGCCTGGGAGAGTGCATTCAGTTGGTAGTTTGTGAGCAATACTTGTATCTTTCCACCTCCGATTCGATGGGAACAGCTTCTCGCCGTCTACCTTGCTTGAAAGGGCATTATCTTGCTCTGCTAGGTTACGTGTGCTGAGATCACAAAATTGAGCTCTACTGTCTGTAATTATGAGGATGTTAGCCTGAATTTCTTGCAGGTGGCTTATAGTCTTGGTAACCAGGAACTTTCCATCTCTACTCGTCCTTGGCTGGGGTGCATCGTTTCTGCTTGCCTCTGGCTGCAGCAATCAAGTCAGCCCCCCCATATACCCAAAGTCTGTCTCCCCTTCCTTATTATTTGTCCTTATGGCTTTTCCATTTTGGTGGCAATCAAGCATGTGCAAGCTAGGTATATATAAAATTTGGTGACTTGCAGTTCAGCTTTGGCAAAGGATATATAGGTATATATAGAGAGAAATGTATGTGTGTCCGTCATCTACCTGCGTGAGTCATAGGCATGCTTTTCGTGTCTATATGCAACAAACAAATGCATGTCCGTGTAACTTTGTGAATGGATGGTTATGTACTTCATGACTAAGTGCAGCTACGTCCTGATGTCAGTGATGACATCATTGATTTCCTGATTTGATTTCCTGATTTGCAGTCAGTCGACTTGTTCAATTGATGGCATCTCCATCTCCTCCAGACCATTGATTGGGTATGCCCTGAATGGCTATCTGAGAGAGTAATGTTTCTCACATCTGCAATACATTGATGATGGCGGTGAAGTGCCTAAGAGTGAGGTGCAACTGTTGTGTCTCTGTCTTTGGGCTGAAATTCATGTGGGAGTTATTAGGGCCATACTTGGACCTCTGTCTTTAATAGCAGGTGGCCTTTGTCTTTGGAAACACATACCCGCCAAGTATGTAAACCTAATTGTACTTCATTGACCGGCAAACCAACTGCAAAATATTAATGCAACGGTATTCTCAACCATTGTAACCGGTGCAATGATGTCCTCTATTGGTGATCTAACTGTGACATGTGCCCATTCAACTCAACAACTTTAGCGTGTGATTCATCTATAAACCCTGCACATACCCCCAGACAGTGTGGAGGGTAAGCGGATCTTTGACATGCCCAGCAGCTACTACAGGATTTATACCCCGAAGTTGAGGTAGATAAGATTGAAATACTACGAACAGGACATTTCAGTGCCTGAAACGTGGGACATGCACAAACGCAGCGACAGAGTCCCTCTAGCGAGTAACTACCCTAGAACAAATGTTATAGTGACCTCCATGCTTTTCCATGTGCCTTGTCCTCACCAGCTTCGCTTGTGGTATCGCCACATCCCAAGGCCCCACTCAAATGACCACACCAATTCATCACATGTGCACGTGCGGACTTAAAGGATAGTTCCGGGACTTTTTTTTTATTGTCCCTACGGGTCGGCCATGTGTTTGTAAGCATAAATCGGTAGATCGTAGGAAACTTTCCTATGGACCTTACCCGACTTTTCGCCCATTATCGCACTCGAAATCAGCCTCCATTTTGTGATAATCCTATCATTCCGCCGCATCGACCTGGCTCACCTGCCTTTGCGGCACTAAATCAAATCCCCCGCCCCTGAAACAGACTTTATCAAAACATTCATATTCCCCGCCTCTATCCGTGACGTGACTGAGCTGCGTAGGCAAACGCGCCCAGGCGTCTTCTACGCGACTCCACACAGACCCCGGAAATCAACACAGATCAGCTCACAATACAGCGCACCACAATTCGGAATATGAAACTGTACTTTGAAATCAAACCGCAAGATTGTAAATGTGGTAAAGTACATTTATTTGACATCAAATGTTTAGAGAATATTCAGCGATTTGCATTTTTATTTGCTCATGTTCCAAAAAGTTCGTATTGAGGAACGCGATGGTCCTTTGCTGTACACAGGGTCTTAGAGCATCTCACAATACAGCACCACAATTCGGAATGTGAAACCGTGGTTTAAAAGCAAACGGCAAGATTGTACATTTGGCAAAGTACGTTTATTGGACATCAAATGTTTAGAGAATATTCAGCGATTTGCATTTTTCTTTGCTCTCGATCCAAATTAGTTCGTCTTGAGGGAAGCGATGTTCGTGTGCAGTACACAGGGTGTTGGTTTACGATAAAAATAAGCTCTTCTGTCGCACTGATAATCGCATGGCTGTTCCAACAACGAGGCACTAGGCCACCACAACGGTAGGTATGTTGCATCTAACCGTTAGTACCGCGTAAGGGCATACTTGTACTTGGCGATCGTCCCATAAAATGGTCAGGGTGGTAACGTTGTTCACGCGGAGAAGCAACTGGCGGCTGTAGAAGCCGTCCGCCGGTGTCTGGTACTCGTGACACAGACAGTAGTGAATGATGTACCTAAAAACATAAAAAATGAAATTAGTCTCACCATCAGATCCTTATTAAAATTATTCATTTCATAGCGAGGACAGCGCTACTGGGTGTACACAAGTGTTTAAAGGCGTGGCGAGGCATGGAGGGGGGGGGGGAGTGGAGTACAAGGTAAGTAGCATAAAATAATAAATAAATAGGGCCAGCTGGTGGCAAGTGCAAGGTAAGTGCAGAACAAGTGCTGGGAAGGGGGGGCTGTAGGATACTGAGACAGTCCCCCAGTGCAGGGGTTGACAGGGAGGCAGTGCAGGTGGAGAGTGGAAGGGCCCAGGACCGAGGTCGCAGACAGTGGACCAGTTGTAGCAGGGGAGAGGGAGAGAGAAAGCAGAAGCAAAGAGGAAGGTTTTGAGGTGCTTCAGTAAAAGCAGATGTTTCTCCTCCAGATAGTGCGCAGTAGAAAACACTATGCCACATAGAACGAACAAGTACAACTGAACCCGTCTTTAAAGCCACTGTATAGTAATGAAATTGCGGTATAAACTCATCAAAAGTTACTTACATTATATTTGCATTTTCCATTGTGTCTCTGTGTAGGGCAGACCCGAAACACCACTCCTTCTTTGCCGACGTTACTTCTTCTAATGAACGTGGCTCATCGTTTCGTTTCTGAAATTTTATTCATTATCTTTTCTTAGTCTTTCAGGATGGTCCCGGCCTGTCAAGGTCAAATCACAATAGAACCTTATATTGGGTCGTGGGCCGTTCCGCCACCCGAGCAAAACATCAAAGCAGCTGACCTTCACTTTGAGCGAGCACACATTTCTAGTTAGCTCCAGTTAGTGTAAGGGCATCTTGTCTGCGTGCCTTTTTTTTTATTGTCCCTATGGGTCGGCCATGTGTTTGTAATACGGAAACATTCTATAATTTTTGTAAAAATGATTTATATTACTGTTTGGTTTAATTGCAATGGGCCTGCAACATGAGGAGACTCGAGAGAACAGACAATCGAATTACAATCATTTAAACCGTGATGTGTATTTCTCAATGAGCTCTGCTTTAGGTGGACATGGAACAGAGGCAATGTTGGGTGGCAATGCAGTTGTCCCCTGCATAGGTTCGTTCACCACTCCATGTATGTGCCTATCGAGGACATCTACGATAAGTCTCTCAATAAACTCATATTGCATATCCTCAAACACTGGTTTGATCACCCATTGTTTACTTCTTTTAGTGAAGGCCTTATTGTAGCGAAGCGTCCCTAAAGTTCCGGTCGTCCTACTTTGTTGACGGCCAACATTATGGTTATGTGCCAAGACCGCTAGAAGAGTCCGATTTATCATGCCTTCCATGCCAAAATGCAATCTTTTGGGCCTGTACTTTAGGCACATATTGTGGAACACCTCCAAATCTCCTGTGTGGCAGAATTCCGTGAGTCCCCTCAAATCTCTTGTTATAGTTTTATCAAATACAATCTTTTCAATGGCCTTGTGAGTGGGTGATGAAGGAATCAACCACTTCTTCTTCCGTGCCTCCTCTGTGGACAAATGGCCATGTTCACATTTGTGGAAATGCTCATTTGTCGACCATCGATGTACGTTGCTACAGTGCAACATTACTGACCGCCATTTTTCCAGTAGAATTTCCAACGACCCTTCACATGTTTTTGAGCTCCACCAAAGATGGTTGCTGATTGACTTGGACCACTGTGAAATACCTTGCATATCTTTTTTTTTTCCTGCAGCCGACAATTTTTTATTGATTGATTTTGCAAGATGCCAAACGTCAAATTGGTGATTTATATTTTTGTACTGTTCTCTCATTGTCTTGGCAATTGAAACGTGTCTGTCCGTGGCTATCAGGTCGATCACCATTCCCCGCGATTGTAGTTCTTGCAATGATGCTACAAAGCCAACTTTCTCCATGGCCACTGAGGATGTACTTTGTGACACCTGCACGACCACCGAACTCACAATTTTCTTACTTTCCATGTCCTGAAAGTGGTAGGTGCAGTACTTGGCTGAAAATCCTGGACTGTCGCATTGTCCATCACCGGCTAGCCTGAAGCGTTTGCCCGCGAATGTACTTTCCATTGACATTTTTTCCATTCTCCAAGCTTCGCTGATGGCTGGAAATAGATAATCGGTTTGGTATTTGTAGAACTGACTTTTCGCAATGAAATGGATTCCCACAAACTGAAAGAAATACTGTAACTTTTTAAAACTTGAACCACTAAAAAGTGCGGCCGCTGCACAAAGTAGATTGCCTGCTGGCAGTTGCCCCAGCATGGGTTGTGCAGACCATGCGAACGGATGATATTGTGTACAGGTGGCATGTATTTTAAGGTTAGTGCCTCGAATTGCACGAGTCACATTAATCAATGGCTCCCCACATACTTCCCCACCAACCCAATGCCCACATTTCATCATCATAATAATATCCATCAAACAGCTATCGAATACAATGAATTTGGCCTCTTTCCTTATACTGTCACTCTGCATCCCAGCTGGTTCGGCCTGTAACGTTGAGGACATGTCACTCGCATGAAAGGTACAATCTCTGATATCGTCTTCCGCTATGCTGAGTGATATTGATGGTGTTTCATTGTCGTCCACTTCATTCTCTTCCATTGCAACATCTGTTCCTTGTCCGGAGATGGGAGAAAAAAACAATGTCTTCAACTTTCGCGTGCTCTTATTTTTTGCGGGTGTGGATTCTGTGAATTGATCTACGACTGCATCCAAACTACCAGGAGGACATTCACTATCAATGGCTGGTGGTGGTATAGCTCCGTTGTCAATCACTTCATATTCTTCCCATTGGCACGATGCATCTCCAGTCTCAAGTCCCTGCCAAAAGGTTTGACAAGCAACATCTCTCGTTCGCTTCACTGTCTGTGTAGATCTAGTTCTTACACCCACTCGCAACTAGAGGACAGATTAGAAAAGGGATGTTCAGTTTAAACACAACTTACAGTATTGAACTATTGACAGTGAAAGACAACATAATATAGTGAACAGGACACTAACCTTCTTTTGCTTTCTTTTCTTTGAAACTTTCTTTCCTCGAACTTCAACATCTGGACGCTGTTGCTCCGACTCGTGTGTGCATGTCTCCACTTCCTCTCGCGCTGCAACGACTATACTTTCATGATAAGCACATCCATCACTCACTGAGGCTCCATCGACTCGCTGAAACATAGAACTTTCATTAGTATGTATAATAATATTGAAAACACAAAATGTACTTGGGGACCAATACCCATACGTACATCTCAATAGCAAAACACGAATGAACTCATTGTGTAGAACATTCAAACGACAATAGTTCACGCATTGTTGATCTAGTTAGATTGAACTGTCAAGATCCATACCTCGGGCTCCGCATAGACTTCCATTGATGATATTATTGAAGATGACGCTTCAGCAACTCCCTGAAACACAGTAATTGCATTAGTATGGTTTTCTATTTTGTTTAAAAGAACATAAACTTTCTGCAGGCGTCAACGGCTCATCTAAATAGACCTGCACAAATGATCAGTTGTCTAAAATAAATAATGGATATCCAAATATGATTCGATTTGCTCCATCGTTGGAAGTGTCACCACCCAGAGATCTGCATCAACTACTAGGGGTGATGTTCTTGTTGAAGAAGCTCCGTCAGCTCCCTGAAACATAGTACTTGCGTTAATAAAGAAGGAAGTATAGCGGATGTAATCACGTCATTTGATCTCGCATGATTGATCTGTCAGTATCCATACCTCGAAATGCATAAGAACATCAAGGGACGCTGTAACTGCGGTGCACACTTCTGCAAGCTGTTGCGCCGACCCGTAACTGCATGCTCCCCCTTCCTCTTGGACTAATGCTCCATCGACTCCCTGAAACATAGGACTTTCATTAGTAATGAACACAATATTGAAAAAAGAAGACACATAGGAGGGCGACGACAGAAGGACATACCAATGGCTAAAAACGAAAGAAACATTGTGTGTAACAATCACGCTACAAGAATGCAAGATCTGATGATCTCCATCGATGGAACTGTCCGGAAACGTACCTCGAGCATCTGAGTGACATCTACGGTTGTCGTCAATGCGTTGGACTCCTCAGCATCTCCCTGAAAGACAGTACTTGCATTATTTTGGATAACAATAATTATAACTGAAAACAAAGACTAGAGGACGAGTACTGTGGTGTACCATTAGGTAAAATAATTACACGATCAATTAAAACTATTGATTTACATGCCTAAAACAAGTCAGTGTCAGAATAGCTAAGTAAGATTACCCGATAGGCGCTTGAAGTGGCTGATGACTGCAATAACGACACGGATGGAGAATCTTCAGCCTTCATATTGAGTGGATACATAAATGGGGAAATTATTGTTAGCTAATGCTACACACTACCGCAATGCCGAGAGATAAATACGTAAACTTGACTCACCAGTGGAGGGATGTGGACGAATAGAGTGGGAATAGCGGTTGAGAGCAATTTTCGCCTCGCTCGCGGTGTTTTCGTCCTTATTAGCAATGATGTGGAGTACATGTCTGGGCTAAAGTGCCTGCTGCAGATGCGGTATCGATCACCCCTCTTGTCCGCAAAGACTTCTAGGACTCTACTTTCTATCTCAGAGGCTGGATATCCGCAATATCGGACCCATTCTCTTATCTGATCTATTGTCTTAGGGAAAACATGCATTATAGTACCTTCAGATTTGTTATGGGTCTTCGAAGGGCAACCGCCAATGGAACAGGCAGGCATTATGGAAAGTTCTGAAAAGTAAAGATCAACAATTCTCTATGAATACCAATGTGTTAAAACATTAAATGACACATAAAAGGTTCAATGCAAGGTCCGTTTTGGTTCTTGGAACTATACACGTTATTCACATGCGGATAAGTATTTCAATAACTTTCAAAAAATAGAAAAAGTAATTTGACTAAACTCAGAACATGTGACTAGTTCCTTGCATGTACTGTCGTGAACGAAAAGAAAACATGGATGCAATTTGATGACTACTAGCAAATAGATATAAATTAAAAAATTGGACGCAAAATGATTATGGTACATGGACTTACCTTGACGAACAAACAGTTAGATGCAGGGATCAGAGTAGTTTCTTGTCGTAGAACAGGGAGCAGTTCACAGGTTGCAAACTGACGAGTTTGCTCAAAGTGGTCACGGAAGTTCACAGAGACGAAGAGCAGATAACCAGCACCTTCACGGGTTGACTAGCAAAGCGCAAAGAAGTTCTCATTAGAAATATGAAGTGGGTTATAAAGAATTCGAAACAGGGGTGTGTTTGTGAATGAATGACGTGTATATGTCGTGGCATTATGCGGTCTGCAGGGGGCCGTCCAGCGTGAGGGGGGATGCTTGGCAGGAGACACGGGGTCTGTAGGTAGACATGGGAACAACAACCCATGCTCTATAGACCACTTTGAAGTGTACATGGTCTTTGGCACCTCTTGGCCTTTATCGCTCCCTGACAGCTCCACTTGCCAGCACAAGTACCCCGGTGCGAACTGCCTTTGATAGGGCGGGGGGTGGATCGGGGCGGTGGTCGTGCAGACAAGACACAGGAAGACTCGTGAATGGAGACACACTTATGTGGATTGCAGGGGGCCGTCCAGCGTGAGGGGGGATGCTTGGCAGGAGACACGGGGTCTGTAGGTAGACATGGGAACAACAACCCATGCTCTATAGACCACTTTGAAGTGTACATGGTCTTTGGCACCTCTTGGCCTTTATCGCTCCCTGACAGCTCCACTTGCCAGCACAAGTACCCCGGTGCGAACTGCCTTTGATAGGGCGGGGGGTGGATCGGGGCGGTGGTCGTGCAGACAAGACACAGGAAGACTCGTGAATGGAGACACACTTATGTGGATTGCAGGGGGCCGTCCAGCGTGAGGGGGGATGCTTGGCAGGAGACACGGGGTCTGTAGGTAGACATGGGAACAACAACCCATGCTCTATAGACCACTTTGAAGTGTACATGGTCTTTGGCACCTCTTGGCCTTTATCGCTCCCTGACAGCTCCACTTGCCAGCACAAGTACCCCGGTGCGAACTGCCTTTGATAGGGCGGGGGGTGGATCGGGGCGGTGGTCGTGCAGACAAGACCAGTTTGCCGCAGGGCCTCACCAAGGAGAGGCCATCTAACTGAATGTAAGAGGATGGCTGCAGGATCTACTACATGGAATGCAGGGGGGTGAGTTTATAAATACCTCACCCTCCCAGGAGAATATACACTAGATTCATTTAAAAAATCAAAACAACCATTGTTAAAATATATGTTGGGCTTTATTTTAGATTTTAATTAAACATAAATAATAAACATTACACATTGTAAAGTTGAGGTTGCAGCACATCGAGGGAAAATCCGCGGTATTGTCCACTGTCACTGGGGAAATGTTGTCTAATGGCAAGTACCGCACAGGCAGGTATTACTCTCCGAACGCGGTGTCCGAGCCTCCAGTGAAGCCACCAAGTGAAGCAACGATAGGCCACCAGCCTGTACCACCTGTGAAAAAAAAAGATGCAAACTGTATTAAACTGACCAAACTTTCTTATCAATGTCGATTCAGGTAACACATGTCATTTTTCTTAGAAAAAAATTATATCTAGAAAATGCACTATATGGAACAAATTTACATGCGTTCGAATGATATGTAAATGTAATTTTATATGTGGGAGACGACCATGAAATAGTGGTGGCATCACTGACATCACAAACAGAGTATACTTACTCGTTACTCGGATTACGCGGACGAACAGTGCCGCGAAGTTCGTGCATAAGCACCATCATCATCCTCAACATGGTCCGTGAGAGGCAGGCTTCCCTGAACTCTGGCAGCTCGGTGATGCATTGCGGACTTTGCTCGCCTTCCTGCAGACTTTGCTCGCTTTCCGAAATGTAGGCCAAGCACCCGGAATTTTCACGGCAGCAGCAGTTCTCCTCCTCAGTTGGCATTAGCTCGCACCGATTGCACGTGCACCAGGTGGAGACGCCGTCCATGCGACATGGTCCAGGCTCTTCATCCGTTGACTGGTCCTCCCAACTGCCGTCCGAATCCCCATCGTTTTCGCGTGCTTGACTTTCCAGTAGTTCTTCCTCGGTGTACTCGGGCTCGTACATATACGGCATTATTGTGGCCATTGTGCGGTAAAGATAGTAAAATAATTTACAGAGATGGTACAGGTGTTCACACGGGCTACAAGCGGCGAAGGTAGCTGACTAGAGCACTGAAACGAGTCACAGAATACTCAAAGTAACACAGAGAGAGGAATGGAATCGAAAATCTGCTGCTGTGTGTTGTGAAACGGTCTGTTTATACTTATTGGGGAAAGAGGCGTCCTGCCATTTCCATGGCAACACGTCAATAGCTGAGGCGCAGCGATTGTTGACACGAGACGTGCTTGAAATGGGCAGTACGCGTCTGCTGATGTCAGGCTCAGGGGCGGGGGATTTGATTTAGTGCCGCAAAGGCAGGTGAGCCAGGTCGATGCGGCGGAATGATAGGATTATCACAAAATGGAGGCTGATTTCGAGTGCGATAATGGGCGAAAAGTCGGGTAAGGTCCATAGGAAAGTTTCCTACGATCTACCGATTTATGCTTACAAACACATGGCCGACCCGTAGGGACAATAAAAAAAAAGTCCCGGAACTATCCTTTAAGTACTATGCATACCATTGAGGCTTACCATTTGTAGGCCACACTAAATCAATAAATAAATAAATAGTGGTTCGTGCCACCCTGGACGCTCGTCGACACCAAATTACTGCCCATTGTTCGAGGGGGCAATTGATGCCCTCTTCCCAACAATCAGCTGAAGGTATTAGCCGAGGCCATGCCATGTGCATGCACCATTGTACCAGAGGGAGGACGGCACCACGTACGCCTACCACCGAAAACAAATGGACCATCGAGCGTGCCTAAACCCGGCTGAAATGCACTTGTCCCACCCTCCCCGACATAGCCCAAACCCCACACGAAGCAGGGGAGGGTGGTCAGCACGAAGGGGCTCAGCAAGCCCCATTGATCTTCAACACTCAAGAACCACTTTGAAATTGAGAGTTATGCTCTCCAACCGCTGAGTCAAGCGTGGCCACCATCTAACCCAAGCATCGAGTGGCACATTAGCTTCTCCCACTGTGCCCCAATATCTCTGCTCACCAATTTCCGACCCCCTGTGACATGTTGACTGTGTCACCTCCATACAAGCAGACTAATGCATACCGTTGGCAATACAAATACCCATGATTCGGCATCCCGCAACAAAGACCCGATGGTTGGACCTTCTACGAACCCGCTTCACCCATACATGTATTCCTGAAACAATGCCCATAATATCTATGCTTGGACGTTTTGCAGACTTATTTCATGGGGGTCATTTATCGCAGAGCAACTAAAAAGATATGCGTGAGCCTCCCAGGTAGTATTCCAGCCTGAATCCAAGCGTGTACCAACACCAAATTCAAGCCTGCATTCGTTCTGCACACCATAGATCAAAAATGGTGTCCTTTCTGCTGCATAATCAAGTTCAGCGAGAAAGCCCTGTCACCCCGTGTCAATTACCTTTGTACCAGAAATATCTCACCCGCAGTGCAGTTAGTTTCCTGCAGGCAACAGCACAGCTTTCACTCCTGCCAAAGCTGCGGGTAAGTGGACCCCCTGGTGCATTTGCTCCTCGCACGATGCTCTCACTTGCTGGAGTCACCCACCTAGCATGCAAACTGTATTATGCTGGGCTGGGAAAATGGCAACATGGGGAGGGAGGTCGAGGCTGAGAAGGCCTGCCTGCCGAGGCAGTGTCTGTGCCCCTCTTACACAGGGTCCACAAAGGCAACCCGACCCTCAACCCCACTCACCGTAGGTTGATCCAACAAAGTTGACTTGCAACAGGGGTTCACAAGTTGAGCCTGCTACAGGGGGAGCGAGCGTACAAAGAGACCGCTCCCCCTGCGCAGGTACTACATATAGGGGCCATATTTTATGGCCCCACCTCCCCTTCCTGCACCTTCTCACTAAGGCAGCGGGGTGTGGGCTCAACCCTTCTGCCATGTTATGTCTTGGCATGCCATGTGCTTCTAAGGTGGGAGTGAGGGTGCCGTGTATAGATTAGTACATAAGACTGCAGCGAAGTTCTGCATACAGTTGCAATATGGGGAAGAATGCAGCGGGCAGGCTCGGCTGGTCTTTCTTCTTGCTGACAGATTTTCTCCATCACCTGTGATTTTTGGATACCGAGGCTTATACCGCATTACTCCATCTTCTCGGGTTGAGTGTGTAGTGGTGGGTTGGGATTCTTCATGGTCTGTGTGGACTTGTCACAGTAGGGCTGGTTTCAGAGGGTCTTCGTCATGATGGCAGCGGGCAGGCAACCTGTCACAGGTTTATATAAAAGGGGGCAAGTTAAGGGGTCAGGCGGTACCATCTATGCAGAGAGGTGGTGCGAAAGACACAGAAGGATGGGCCTCTGCTTACAAGGAACGCTGAGGGACGAAGTCAGGCCTTGTGCTGTTGCTACGCCCCCACGCCGCTGCTTTCCCTGGCTCTGGTGTAAAGCTCCTTGTACCTGGGCCCTGCTTTTGATGACGGCGGAAGCAGTGAGCAGGTTACACTGCGGCCAGCGGAGGGAACGGCCAGCCCTGGGTGTGCGCTGCTAACCGGCTCCTTGTGCAGGGGCGGGGGCGGGAGGGGGCGCTCTTCCTGCTTCACACGGCCCTCGCAGTTGGGGGTTTTTTGGGAGCGTAAATCAGTTCCTCCTGACAGGCCCGGCGGTCGGTGAGAAAGAATCGTTTGGCCGCAGCAAGCCGCAGCTGTTTGTAATTGAAAGCCAGGCCCGCGCCGGGACAGGAAAACCCTGACATCAGGGCTGGAGCCGCGCCAGGGCGACTCGCTTTCCTGGGAAGGGGGAGCCTGTCCCCTCCCTCCCCGACGCCGTGGGCGAAGGGCACGCTTTACGGCTCCCTGTCTTCCGTCCGAGCGCGTCTCTCTGCCACCAGGCCTCTGCCCTGGGAGGCTGTGCCGCACCCGCCACGCAGTGCCAGCCAACAGGCGCCATTGCGGGGTTCACCCCAGGCAGTCCCGTGCACGCGAATTACTTATTTTAACGCATCAAAAAAGCACAGTCGCACCCCCCCCCCCCCCCCCCGGGCTGGTACACGTGACATGCATGTTATAATAGGCAGCCACCTCAAGGTGGCTCCCGCGCCTATGTTAGGAAAAAATCCCAGAAAGCAGTGGATACACAGGTGTGGACGAACTGCTCACACCTTGGGCGGCCGGGAATCCCCGGTGCGTGCAAGGAATGTTACCACATCAACCTGTGCAGCCGGTCACACTTCACTCCCCACGATTGAGAGCTGGCGCAAGAAGTTGTGCCCCTGTTCTGCACTACCTGCACCCCTCTACAGACCGGCTAAGGAGCCGTGTCTGCCCTACACACACCTGGACTTTCAGACAGGAACTGGTGCATGCTGTCACACTCAGTGACCCACACTTATAACGCTGAAGCTGCAAGTCGCACAGCGCCCGAAATATCCCAAGGTGTTACACAATAAACGCCCCCCTTGACAGCTATGCCCTACCCCCACCCCGGGCTATGTGCTCTGTCACCTCGCCCGGTGAAGTGTGCTTACATTTTTCTGTGTGGCGGGGAGGTGTGTCCCTGCCTTCAGCCCGCTGTACCACACAGGAACGAGGTGTAGCCCTGTAGCAACACACACCCACTATGGGTGAGGTGCGTCCCTAGCGTACTCCCTGCCCGGGGCTGGCGGAGAGCAGAGCCAGGACTGGGAGGAAATGTCAGGCGGGGCCGCCGCTCCCAATAAGGCGCTTCCTGCGCCCCATATAAGGCGCTTCCTGCGCTCCATACAAGGGCTTTCCTCCCGCGGCTTTGGCTGGCAGCCCGCGCGCGGCTTGGCAGCGTCTACACACGGCAGCTGAGCTTCCACGGCGGGGCGGGCAAGGCTCGCACAGACAGGGTCACAGGGCTCTACCCCACCCCTGGGCGGGAAGGGCGCCGAGCCTACTGTAAACAGAGGAGCAGGGCGCGGGCTTGGCAGACAGCGCTCACTGCAGACACACACAGGCACACACGTCTCTCTGCATGGCTCGTGCACACCAGGCAGGCACACGGCTCGGTGCAGGCAATGCACTGCGCACACTACAGAGGCACAGGGCGGGATTGCGCAGACCGCGCTCACTGCATGCACAGGCACCCGTCCTCGCTGTGTGTAGCATGCATGCATGCAGAGCTCTGCTGGTTGCAGGCATTGCTTATACACATCAGAGCGCAGGCACACGGCTCAGTATAGGCAGTGCACTGCTCACAGTATATAGCGGGGCGATCCCATACAGCATAACAACAACATTATTTTATTTATAATACACCACAGAAACCATTGTAAAGTATTTGGAAACACAAGGTCACAGTTTATTTGGAGCAGCACAAAATGGGGTGGTCACAGCCACAAAAGAAAATAATGTACATTTCCAGGATGACCCGTGTCCTTCCCTGTTTGCACTTGGCCATAACATAAGCGGACATACGACACAGGCTTTCAGACTCAGTCCGGCCCAGGCACTGCAGACAGAACCCCAGAGATTGCTGCAGTCAGGGGTACAAAGCGCACAGAAAGTAGTGCTCACTGCCCGCAGGCCTCGCGGCTGGAGGCAGGACTTCGGCAGACAGGGCTACATGCCTCACTGCTGGTAGTGATCCATACAGAGGGCTCACTGCATACAGGTACATATCACTGCCCCTTTATCTGGGTGCCTGTTCCAAACAGTCAGTGGTGCTTTTGGATACAGAGGCCGAGACTCTTTACTGCAATGTCTCCAGGTGATTTGCTGCTTGATCTGTGTTGTCTTGCCACAGTAGAGTTGGTTGCACTGGGCTAGTGCTGTGATGGGCCGCGGGTAGTGGATTAGCTGCTTGATCTGTGTTGTCTTGCCACAGTACAGTTGGTTGCATTGGGCTAGTGCTGTGATGGGCCGCGGGTAGTGGATTAGCTGCTTGATCTGTGTTGTCTTGCCACAGTACATTTGGTTGCACTGGGCTAGTGCTGTGATGGGTAGTGGATTAGCTGCTTCATCTGTGTTGTCTTGCCACAGTAGAGTTGGTTGCACTGGACTAGGGCTGGGATGGGCCGCGGGTAGTGGATTTGCTGCTTGTTTGTTGTCTTGCCACAGTAGAGTTGGTTGCACTGGGCTAGTGCTGTGATGAGCCACGGGTAGTGGTCAAAAGGGTTTGCAGTGAGTATATTGATCCGTAGGTTTGCATTCCGATCCAATCCTTGGCAGAGCTTCCTGTGCAGCTTCGCTAAATGCTCAACACCTCAATGCCCTGCTCCCTGTGCAGGTCTGCTGTTCTTGTGAAGAGTGGAACTCCAGACACTATCCGTAGGGCATTTTGTAAAAACTCTTTGAGAGTCATCCTGTGCCCTTCCAACCAGGTGCTCCATGCCAGAAGGCATATGTCTGGGTGGGTCTGATGCAGTGATCACTGGGTTAGGAGGTCCCCCTTACACGTTGGGGACTACTAGTGGGAGGACTGTCAGCAAATGGCAGAATCAAACTTGGCGCCGGAATCAGACACACGCTAATGAACGTCCTTCAACCCATGGCAACTGTTATCACTTTTGCGCATGCCTGTAGACATTCCAATCCCTCTTCAACATAGCAAACTACACTTTCTCCAAGTATGTCAATGCTTACTTCTCGATGGCCTCTTACCGGAGGTCGAAGTGGCTGGGAACCAAAGGGTACTACATTCCCCCTACTTTTTTGGGAAATCCACCATCATTCCCTTAGCTTGTCACCAGGAGTGCAAGGAAGGGCACCTTTTTTTCTTTTCTTTTTGCTTCTCCCCTGATGGGGATTTGAATCTGGGCCCTGCTGGTAACACTCCAGTGTCACATCTTACTGAGCTATCGCACGCTCTGGATTGTGTTTGTTTCATTCAAATAGAATGCTAGGGACATAATGCTCATTCCCGAGCCGCAACCAAGTCCCGCTCAGCAGTGATCTGCGTTTCTCTTCTGCAATTAAGCATGAATTGATGCAGGCACAGCTGTCTGTACAGGTGGTGGGAGGGGTCGTGTGGGACTATAGTCTGTGCCTTCAGAGGTGCAACTGGCGGGTGATTTGAAAGGGGAGGGCGCATAAAGCTGCATGCTGTGGAGGACAATTACAAACTAATTGTGGTCATTTTAATGTAATGTTTGTCACTCTTTTCATCAGTCTTGACAGTACTGTTGTAATGTAGGGTGGCGTGGAGGGAAGGAGGACCCGGGTATAATTAGAATTGGTTTTTATAACGCGCTTAATACCAAAGAGGTTTCTAAGCGCGGACCTGGGATTCGAACCTGCATTGCTCTACATTGTCTTGCTTCCAAGATGAGTGTGTTTCCATTGAGCTATACTGCCCATATGCAGTTTGAATTGGGGGTGGGGGGGTGTCGATGAAGTTGTTGGTGGAGAGTGAAGCAGAGGTAAGGGATTGTGGCAGATACACATAGTTACATTTTTTTTTTTTTTTTACACACAACACCTGTTTCTTACTTAATTATAAAGTTCCTAAACTTCCCTGCAGTGGTAGCAGAGCAGGCTCAAAGGACACATGCATTCATGAAAGCTGCTGGAACACAAAGGTCCAACAGGCATAGGTGGATTTTTAATGATAATGATTTGTTATTCATATAACGCTTTCACCAAAGTGTAGTACATAGAACATGTTACATAGAATTAGCACCCAACTGAAGTTAGTATTCATTTATCGACCTCAGAAGGATGAAAAGCTGAGTTGCTCGTGCTGGGATTCAAACCTGGGACCTGCAGGTCACACACAGATCACACCAGTTAGTGCTCAATCTGCTGATCTATCTTACCAGCTGCATCTCGGATTGAAAACATAATAATTGCGCTCAGTATGGTGGCAGGGTAAACGGTACAAATAAGCCATGCCTGGTTATGGCATGGTGGCTACTAGGGCCACACACATATAAAGCCACAACAATTTGATATCATACTAGTGTCACCTTGGCGAAGCAGTGCAAAGATATAGCAGGGTTGGGTATTAGCTGTATGGCCTGGGTGTCTCCACAATAGCCATGTAGAAAAATAGCTAGGAAGCTGCCTGTTGATCCTCCTAAAGACCTTTTCTATAGAGAGGAAGACAGTAGGCATTCAAGGCATGGGGCAAGCTCTTCTCCCTAACCATCCATAATCATCTCCCAGGAACAGCGTGGATGACACTGCTGTGAATGAAGGCCTCTCTGCTACCTGTGCACTGGAGCCAGCCTCATGCTCACTATGAGGTGAAGGAACGGCAGGTGCCAGACACACATTTCTAACTGGAAGTGCAGAGCGTAGGATTCACCTTGTCACTGGAAACCCTGAATTGGGCCTACCAGCAACCCAGAAGTCTAAAAGCAGCCCGAACTCCGTTTCATTGACAAAGACACCTTAGAGTGGCTGACAAAGCTCAATGAGCTGCTACAGGACCCGTGACGCTGCTTTTGGCCCGCTACACACCTGCAAATGTCTTACCTGCTTTTCAAACCACACAGCTCAACCCAATTGTGGCAGACCGCATCAAAGCAATCAGATTGCTGGCTCCATTCCATTAAAGCAAATGACTCGAAGGCTGACTTAACCTACTGGAGACATCTGACTTGCCATCTCAAACTCGACTCAGAAGAAGCACAGTTTTTACACGACTTGACAGCCAAACCGAACTATTGGAAGCCATCGATTCAACCATCTTGAATGCCGACTTGACCCAACAGGTGCCTGCACATGTAGCCGACTCAATGCCGGCTCGCCAGCGGGACCACATGACTCAAACATCTCAACACAGGCTTGATAGCAATAAAAGCACCTAGAAGTCTGTTGCGATACTGTTGAACACTCGAGTCAAGAACTAAAGGTATTTTGAAGAGGCTTGATCCCTCTGGTCCACTTTGAGGGACCAGGGTAACTTTTACGCCTGTCGTCTTCACCTTTTAAAGGCATATTCTTACACTATGACATTGCTGTTAAACGTCATTTTGCCTGCACACCCCTGCTCATCAACCCAGAGTGCCCTTTCATCTCAAAAGTCTGCATTTGCTGTGCTTTTTTTTTACAGTGAACTTTAGTGTTTTTCATTAGTTGATTGCATTGTTTTATTAAAGTGCCCATATGTTTATAGAACCTTGATTATGCATTCTTTAATTTGGGTCCGTTGTACTTACACTGCTATGGTTCATAAAGTGATCTGCTCATGCCCCTCCTGACGAGTATAGCCTGCCTTTGGCCAACAATTCCAAAAAGATGTGAAGGACGTATATCTGTCAGGCTGTGCCTGTTTTAACTTTATGATTGGGATTGCTGTTGGTTTAGTAGTAGTGTGGGACTAAATAGGCAATTTAGCCACTTCTCATCCATGTCCTCCTGCAGACCAGTGGTCATTTCATCACAGTGACCATGATGGAGGAGTTGGAATAGTGATTTGAGGTGACTGACACATTGAGATAATCGCCGGGGTGACTGAAGGGATGCCATGTGGGATGGATCGGTATTCACGTAGGAACAATATATAGCCCTTTCCACTGCAATATTTTGCTGTTATGCATTCTTAATGTCTTTTTCACAGTTCTCAAGAAGAGTTCCGCATCTCTCTTTGCTTGCAGCCAACATGGAGTAATATGCCTGTGCTTCACCCCCAGTTATTCCAAGAATTGATGAACTTAATTCCTTTTAAAAGGCAGCCCATTGTGTTTCTAGAGTGTTGCAGGCGGTCCATGTGTTGCATTTATCTTCTCCGGTTAAGGTAGTACTGCCAAGGTGGAACGGGATGCCGTGAGTTGTACTTCTGGATA
Organism: Ambystoma mexicanum; assembly: GCF_040938575.1. Classification (NCBI taxonomy): domain Eukaryota; kingdom Metazoa; phylum Chordata; class Amphibia; order Caudata; family Ambystomatidae; genus Ambystoma; species Ambystoma mexicanum. The sequence continues at coordinate 729,885,664 of NC_090925.1, forward strand.
GCTTGAAAGTTGGTCGATCATGACACGTATGTAGTGACTGCATGGTAGAGAACCACCATCTGCATTCGGTCTTTGCCATGGTTCAGACCTGCGATCCATGGATCTTTGGGGGGCAGGTTTATGTGGGGACACATTGACCTGCATTGGAGGCAACTCTGTAGAACTTCTTCCACGTCTTGCTCTAGTCCTGGTAATCACAGTCTTGCCTGCTTGAGGCTTTTGTTTTGCTTATGCTCTGGTGTCCCATGTGGGCTACGTGAATCATTCTCTCAGACCACGTATGCAGGCCTACTTAAGCAATAAGCCCCTCGGTTGGGGGGCATTACTGCTTCAGGTAATGCCCCAGGGCCCGTAGTTACAGGCCCGAGCAAAGAAATAATGGGCTTATTGCTATTAGAACTCCGTCCTGTGGGCTCTGACGTTTAACAATTGAAAAAAGAAAAAAATGCTGCAATGGAACGGGATACAAAGTCCATTCTGCATTTCCATGACTGCCATTCAAAAGAGTAAATAAAATGTAAACAAAGAAGATGGCCGCCATGGAACGGGAGAAGGGACTACACATAGTCCCTTCTCCTGTTACATGGTGGGCATTAAAAAGCGGGGAAAAAATAAAGCAAAGAAGATGGCCGCCATGGAACAGGGAGAAGGGACTATAAATAGTCCCTTCTCCTTTTCCATGGAGGCCATTAAAAAGATAGTAAAAAATAAAAACAAAGAAAATTGCCAAAATGGGTCCGGGCAAATGGACTACACGCAGTCCCTTCACCCTTTCCATGGCAGCCCGAGGCAGAAAGAGATGGAACTCTGCGGGACGCAGGGATCCGACTTGTTGCTGGTGAGTCATTGTCAGGCTAGTAAGGACCCGGCGAGGGGCAATCAGATTGATTGGTACAATCTGATTTTCCTTCACTGGGTACTAATATCTGAAAGGCCCTTAACTGCAAGTCTTCAGACGTCGTAAACAGTTGGGTGAGAATCATGAACAAGCTCTTTAGGATGCTGCGTGCCTGTTCCGTCCAGTGATTTTAGCTGCATTTATGTATGGATGCTGCCACAATTTCCTCTAACGACAGTACTTTCATCTCACATGTTTTTTCAATGCCTGTTATACTTTTTTGCTGGCAACACCCTGTGTCTTGACAGGAAATCTGCTGAGGTGTCAGTGCATGGGTGGTAGAGGAGGCCTAGCTCATTGTCCTTTAACTTGAGAATTATTTTCTATATGCCTGTTGGAGAGCGAGATAATGATCCTTTGACTGTGGGCGTGAGGGTCTTATCGTCTGTTACCACTGTAAATCGGTGGTCCTAAATGTAGACCTGACAATGTCTGCGTCCCCATAGCACCTCAGTGCCTTTTTTTTTCATTTGTGAGTACCACGTTTCAGGTTGCATCAGTGGCCTTCTGGCATAGGCAATCGGGACAACCATGCCCTGTGGATTGAGTTGTGGCAATACTGCCTCCAATCTACATGGGCTGTATCCATCAGCAGTTTGGTCTGTTTTGTAGGATCAAAATAGGTCAATGTGGTGTCTGCTGCCGAAGCCACTACTGCCACCTGGAATGTTGTCTGTTGGGAAATGTCCCATGCACATGGTTTTGCAGCTTTTGCCAATTGCATCAGCGATCGAGTCAGGGTAGCCACAATTCTGATGAATCTGGCGTTATAATGATATTCAGTTATGCAGCAGGAAAAGATCGGATAGGCCTCACTCATGTAATGAGCAGTAGTGATGACAGATAGGATTCCTCTGGCGGTGTCCTAAAATACTTCCTGCATCTGGGGAGACTCTGAAGCGGAGCCTCTTTCAGCGGTGGAGCCCCACACGAGAAGAGAAGATGGTTATAAATCAGAAATTGCGATACAATGGGATTTGGTGATAACCAGCATTAGGGCCCACCTTGATGAATTGTTTAGCACCCTGTATGTCATCAACCATGTCATCAATCGTGGGTGTTGAATTGACATGATTCTTATCACCACTATCTCCAGAGCCCCTCCTCCACCCAGAAGAGAGTGTCCAAGACACCTCCAACAGGGGCTGTGGTAGGGATAGGGAAGAGCATATACCTGTCACTGCACTATGCATCAGTAAAGAGTGAAGGCAACAACCCCTGCAGTAGGCGGCTAATCTCTTTCATCTGCCCTGGGGAGGTTTACTAATGTCACATTATATTGTATTGATAGTTCACTGCTCATACCTTCCTGTAACCTTCCATAAGTGTATTCAATGATATGTAACATACATAATATCCGAGTGGGGGTGAGTGGGCACAGCTTTTTTTCTTTTTTGCAATGCCAAAGAATAACTTCGAAAAGACTTGTGTCCTTTTTGGTTTAGTTATTTGGTCTTGTCGCCAGGTCCCGTCCCTTTTTCACAATGGGGTGATACTAAATATGCTAAGAGTAAGTCTGGGTTGGGTATCCCAGGCAACTGGAAGGACCCGAGTGTTGATTCACTTTGTTTTCTTCACACTTGATTCCAGCTTTTCATTTGTATTTGTGTAAATAATGCTCCACAAGTTCTGTTGATTTTCACAAAATTATTGTCTTTATTTTAAAGACTGTTAAGATGTAGGCCTGTTGCAACTTCTGTCTTATATCTAATGCATTTCGGTCAGATTTGACCTTCAGGAACTGTTATAGAGAAAAACCATATGTACAAGCCATATCAATATTGGGTATTATTGACAAAAAAAAGAGTACTTTACATTATTCCATATCAGGCAGTAATTTACCTTTGCATTATGCCAGACTTCTTTTTTTCTTAACTTGGTGATGACCCAAGTTTATCCCACTTCAGTCCGATGCCCTCTGTATCTCAGTAATAAATCAATGTATCCACTTGTATTGCAATGTCTTGTTACTGTTCCCATTATCACAGTTCTTACATTGTTGTGACTTAAAATATTACACATTGAAAAAATATCATACCTTTTTCCATAGCAGTAAAAAGATTTTCCACTGGTCTTGTAATTTAAGAAAGCTGCGTGTCAAAAATGTTTACATTTTTAAGTGGATGCCCCAATTCCAAGTCGTGGGTAAACAGAGATTTTAAGTATCAAGGTCAAAGTTGCTTCTCCCTTTGGGAGATTCTTAACCTTTTTTGCTGAGTTCCATCTAGCAGAGCACCAGACTTGCAGAGATGCGCATGTCTGTGTGCCCTACTTGTTTATATACATGCAAAATGGCACTCGCGCGGGGGCGCTGTTGCGCCGAAACAAGATGGCCGCCTGAGTGTGAAGCTCCGGACGACGAGGGCACATCTTTGCTAGTTTGACCGCTAAAATACAGCCTTACCAACCATCATTACTACAGCCGCGGCAAGAGCTGACACTCTACCGATATCCTGAATTTGGGACCCGTAGACCATCCGTGGGCCCTGCTGTTGTTGTTGGGGGCGCGGCGCCGCGGACACCTGGCTCTCCCCGGGGCGGGGCTCCGAGGGTTGCGGATCCGCGCCACTACTCGACGCCCCGGCGTGTGCGGCCTCTGTGTGGGAGAGGCGCTGAGGCCTCGGAGGCGCGCGGGGCGCCCCTGCAGCCAACCTACCGGACCAGCGGTCCTGATACTTGCTGGCGGCTGGAGCAGGGACCGCTAGCTCCCTCCGCCTTGGACTGCGCAACACTACGCAACGGGCTTGTTTATCTACCCACGGCCACCCATCCGGAGCGTTCCTGAACACTACCTTAATAAGGTAGGGGGGCCTGGTTGCTGACGGTGAGCTTCTACCGTTCTCTGGATACCACGGAGGACTGCGTGGGACTACAGGGCCCATCATTAGCGTCGCATTGGGAGACCTCTGTTCGGGGCTTCCCGCGAGTTTCGGACTCTTTTAGTACACTGGGGCCCCGGCAGGTGCTGCCTCCCCACTTCACCAAGCTAGGAGCTCTCCCCCCCTCCCCTCCAATTCATCGCCAGCCTCGGCCCGCATTTACGCCAGTACCTTCATCGACGGATCCGCCCTGTGGACCTTGATCAGCACCGCAATACATACTCGCGGGCTTTTGGGTCGGGGAGAGCCCGGGCCGGAGTGTTTTGAGGCCCTGCGGAGCAGGGGTTGCGGCGTTACCGGTAGCCGTGCCCCATCCTCGTGCTCCTCAGCTGTGGACTCGACCTACTGAAGCAGGTATTTGCCGTGCTAAAATTTTTTTTTTTGGAGGGCAATTTACATCACAGGCGGGACGCTTGGCTCTTACCCACCGTCCCGAACTACCGGGTGCTACGCCACTTGCCCACGCATTTTCTTCTTGGACCCCTGTCCTTCCCCGGTTTTAATCATGACCAAGGGAGCCGGTGCGGGGAAAAAGCAAAGTTCGTTAAACATGTTTGCTAAAACGCCATCCAAGCCGCCCTCCGATGATACTGAGGATCCCCCTTCCATCTCGGCCCCATCGACTTCAGATGACTCACAAAAGTTGTTGGAGTACATCCGTGATGGCTTCACCACTCTGCATACCAAACTAGACGATATGAATGGGTCTATTTCCTCCATAAAAGCCCACATTGAAAAGACGGATGGGCGAGTAACAGAGGTCGAGACTCGACTGGGGGCTGCTGAGGATGTGCTGGGCTCTCTGCGGGCCGAGGTCTCCACGCTAACCAACCGTGTGGCAGTAGTAGAGAAGAAAAATGATGACCTCGAGTCTCGATCGAGACGTAATAATTTGCGTATAGTTGGCATACCGGAGGACAATCTTGCAGAACCGATGGAAGATTACTTGGAACGGATTCTCATGACACTCCTAGATTCTCCTAAATTATCCCCACAATTCACTATCGAAAGAGCACATCGAGCATTGACAGCGAAACCTAAACCAGGCGCCCCTCCTCGGCCCATTATAGCTAGGATTCTGAACTTTCGGGACCGTGATGCCCTTCTGCGGGCAGCCAGGATCAAGGGCGACCTTACCCTTGGAGCGGCCAGAATCCACCTCTACCCGGATTACTCTGTGGCGGTGCAACGTGAACGTCAGACATTTGTGGCTGTGAAGAGAAGACTCCGAGACCTAGGAGTCAAGTACTCCATGCTGTTTCCTGCAAAATTGCGCATCGAACACTCTAACAAAACCTTTTTCTTTACGATCCCAGAGGAGGCTTCTAAATTCCTGGATGAACACTTTCCCGGCTAACCCCTTATCATCTTCAGTCCAGCCTTGGAAGTTTCTTGCTGATTTGGTCGGGTTGGCAATAGCCCGTATTTCACTTTATTCATGATAACCCGTTGCCATGTTATTATTGTTGTATTCATCCTCTCAACCATGGCCCCTCGGGGCGGTATTTGCTCACTACGTTTATTGGTTATTGGAACCCTAGCAGTGAATTATACACTAAATGTACCGAATGTTATGTTCAGCGATTGTGGGAATGCGCTAATATGTTATTATCGAGTCTCCTTTTTGTTGGTAATACCATGTTCGCTTCTCATACGGTCCTCACTTGGCCTGTTATAGACTCTAGCTGTATGTATTCCTTGCTTACCCTCTATAGTCCGTTGCCCCACTGCTCGGTCAGCTAACAGCCCCCCAGGCGCTGATGCCGAGAAGTTGTTACTGTTGTGGGGGGGTTTGGGACTCATCCCTCAGGTTTGGGGAGGGATGTGGGTGGGTACTGGGTGGATGGGGAGTTATGTTTAAAAAAGTCTCGACGCCTACCAGAGGAATTACGCACGGTTCACCATTGCAACACAGAGGTATAAATCGAATAGTATGTTGGTTCTTGCTGCAGTTTGCGGAACCTACCCTCATATGCGGAGCACAACCTAAACATACCCTCCATATTAATGGTGGATAGCAACATAACTTTTATGAGCTGGAATGTTAGGGGACTGGGCAATTACAAAAAGATGAGGCAAATACAACTCTACGCAGAGCGTCATGGTACACGAATCCTTTGCTTACAAGAAACGCATGCTTGTGCTAAACAATGTGAGAGGTTTGCCAGGCGATGGGGACCCCAGAGATATTACACAACTTATTCCACCCAGAGCAGAGGCGTCCTAGTCTTAATCCACAGGAACCTGAAATTTAGCTGTTCCCAATCACATATTGACCCCCTCGGCAGATATGTACTCATTATTGGTACATTACAGAATCAAAATGTAGCTATCCTTAATATATATGGTCCTAACATCGACGACCCTGAATTCTTTCTTAACCTAGCATCACTTCTTGAGAGTTACCCGCAGATCCCAATTATATGGGGCGGGGACTTCAATACGATTTTGGATGTCACTTTAGATAGATCGGGTTCCAGACCTCGCCAGCTATCGAAGGCAGCCCACACAATCCTGACAATCCTCCCCCGGTTGGCGGTAACAGATGCCTGGCGACTGATGCACCCTGACTCTCGCACGTATACCTACTACTCCTCGGTCCACGACTCTCATTCTAGGATAGATAGATGGCTATTGTCAGATATACTGATTAGATGCCTTACCCATCTGGCAATCCTACCTAGAACATTGTCGGATCACTCCCCGGTGGTCATTTCCCTGAAGTGGGGACATGACCTCGAAGGGACACGGCAGTGGAGAATGAGACCCTATGCCCTCCTTGACCATACCTTCGCCTCCGAACTGGAATCATCTATTGAGGAGTTTTTCGAGGTCAACATGGATTCAGTCCCCCTCCGGGCTACCCTTTGGGAATCATTCAAGGCCTATATCAGGGGTATTGCCCTATCCAAGGGGAGTGGCATCCTGAAGGGTATCCGTGAGGACATCGCTGACAGCGAGTCGACCCTCGCAAGATTGGAAACCCAATACACACACGACCACTCCCCTGACGCACTGGCATCACTGGGTCGTGAACTAGATAGATTCCGCAATCTCGCTGAGCGCGAAGTTAAATTCCTTGACAATCCTCAGGCAGTTAGGCGCTACGGGGAGGGCGAGCGGCCGGGCCGGGTGCTGGCCAGGTTAATTCGGCACGAGTTTGGAGTGCCCAACATCCCAGCAATAGAGAGATCCGACGGTACACTAGCCACTTCGCCCCAAGACATCAACACAGAGTTTCTTACATTCTATGCGTCCCTCTACTCGAAGGTGGATGGACCCCATGTCTCAGAAATCGACGGCTACCTTGAGGAGCTCCCTCTTACAGCCCTATCCTTCGACGCCACCGCTTCCCTGGACAGACCCTTCACGCCAGATGAGCTGACTAGGGCCATTGAGTCACTTGCTGCAGGGAGGGCCCCCGGTCCGGATGGTCTCCCTATGGACTTCTATAAGCGTTATAAATCAATCCTGGTGCCCCACTTGCTGGCTCTGTGGGAGGAGGCTTGCGAATTGGGCACGCTTCCCCCTTCACTCCGCGAGGCCATGATTACTGTCCTTCTTAAACCGGGTAAGCCACCTACTCTGTGTGGCTCATACCGCCCCCTCTCGCTAATAAACTGCGATGTAAAAATATTTGCTAAACTACTGGCTAACCGCCTAGCCGTGTTCATGCCTGATATCGTACACCCTGATCAGGCGGGATTTGTCCCAGGTAGGTCCACATCACTAAACCTTAGACGGCTTTTCAACGTGATCAGCAGAATTAATCCCCGAACACAAGCAGTGGCAGTCACACTGGATATGCAGAAGGCATTTGATTCGGTGTCCTGGGAGTACCTGTGGCGAGTCATGGAAAAATGCAAATTTGGCCCCAATTTTCGGTCCTGGGTCAGACTACTATACACCAACCCAGTGGCAAGAGTACGCACTGAAGATAGGTGTTCCGCCCTCTTCCAGGTAGCCAGAGGGACGCGACAGGGGTGCCCTTTCTCCCCATTGATCTTTGCAATAGCAATTGAACCCTTTGCCGACATGTTGCGCCATTCACACTCTCATAGAGGCCTGCGCTCAGCGGGACAAGCAGACATTGTTTCCCTATACGCGGACGATGCCCTGCTCTACATCCGTTCTCCCGAAACGAACCTCGCTCCAATTCTTAATGATGTCACCCGCTTTGGACATATCTCTGGTCTTAAAGTTAACTGCTCTAAATCGTCCATATTCCCACTCACGGACAGCACACAACCACCCTCCGACCTGGTGGGCCTCACTTGGTCCCAATCCACTTTCACCTACCTGGGAGTCCTGGTCTCACGCCATGCTGAGAAACTACGCGCTGATAACTATCAGAATTACCTAGCCGCTCTGACCATCAAAACCGCGAGTTGGACCCGTCTCCCTATTTCCCTTGCTGGCAGAATAGGAATTCTAAAAATGATTGTTTTGCCCCAACTCCTATACCGTTTCACAAACATTCCACTGTGGCCAGGCGAGGGATTCTTTAAGACGCTTCGCGGCATTGTCAACTCCTTTCTCTGGCACTCCGGAGCGGTCCGACTCAAACTAAACACGCTCACCGCTCCCAAGGAACTGGGCGGGTTCGGTGCCCCTGACTTTCTTAGATACTGGATAGTAGCTCAGTCCCAATTTGCTTCCTGTTGGTTCAACACATCGAATCCCCCTCCTCATGTCCGTCTTGAGAAACTTAAGGTTAAGGAGCGTACGATTGGTTCCCTCATTCTTAAGCCAGCCCCGCCAGATCCCGATTCTATAGACCCTGTGCTGAGCACATCACTTGCTCTTACTAAAATGTGGAACATGGTTGCTACCCCTGACCCGTTTCATGGTGACCTCCCTCTCTGGAATTTCCTCCCTGATGTCCCCGGTATCCCTCAATCCATAGTCGCTCGTTGGACGATGGCAGGTTTCTTGTCTCTTCGTGAGGTCTTTGTGGGAGGCAATTTCCTGGAGTGGTCGGATCTCCCTCTGGTGCTCAAGCGTAGGCCATCGGCATGGCTACAATACTCCTCGCTCAGGAAGGTCCTAAAAACTAAATTTCACGATTTTCCTTCGGTTCCACCAGATGAACCTTTGATAGCCGAACTCTGTGCATCCGATTCCTTCAGAGGGAAAGTATCCAGACTCTATAATTTAATACAGACCAGGGCCGCCCCCTCATTTGTTAAACTTAAAATGAAGTGGGAGGAGGATCTTGGAGTTGAGATTGACGACGTGCGTTGGGCCCGGATGTGTGCACGTACCCAAGAGGTATCATATAACTCCAGATTTAAACTACTGCAATTCAAGTTGTTACACAGGTATCACCACACACCGACTAGACTGCATCGTATGTTTCATGAGACCTCTCCTAATTGTCCCAGATGCGGCACTGACCAGGCTGATTACATACACATGATTTGGAACTGCCCACACCTGACACAATATTGGCAGGACGAATGCTCCACTATAACAGACATATTAGACTGCACCATAGACCCCTCTCCAATGCGCTGCCTTTTTCATGACCTCCCCGGTTTGAAACGTGATTCAAAGAAGCTGGCAGGGCTTTGTCTGATGTTGGCGGTTCGCTGTATAGTATTATGCTGGCTTCGCCCCAACGCACCCACACATGCGCAGTGGCTTCGGGCAGTCACCTGGGCACATGATACTGAGGAAGCCTGGGGGGCGATACAACACTCGCATTCAAGACCAAGGGACATTTGGCGCAGATTTCGTGATTATATGTCTACCTTGGCCTCAGATTCGGAGACCTCTTCTCCGCCACACTCCTCTCAGTAACGCTCTATGAGTATATACTGTCCTCACTCTGGCTGCAAGTCTTCCCTGATTACATGCACCTGTGCTTTGTTTAGATCTGATGCTTTGTATAGTGATGCCTCTGTGTTGTGGGTTGTAAACTGATTTCACGATTTGCTTGTATTAACTGTGTATCTCTGTGTGTTGTCGAGCTGAATAAAAACAAGTTTAAAAAAAAAAAAATGGCACTCGCGCGTGACTTGATGACATTTTTGCGCGCCGCCAGCCATTTTTAACTTGCTGAATTCTGTGTTGGTCATCTATATGCTGGCACCTTTCTTCTATAGGTTATACAAACCATAACATCTTACAAACTTGAATACAAACAAAAGTATGGGGTACCAGGTAAATGCCAGCTAGGGCAAGGCAATTACCATTCGGAAGTGTGAGAGAAAAGACTGCTGCAGACCTTTCTGGTTGCATCAGCAGCAAATCCCTGGAATGTCTCGTTCTGAGGATTGATATAATCAATGACACTTTGCAAACAAAAACATTTAGGAAAGCAACATCAGTTAATGCCACATTACATGCCAGTAGTTGCCACTGGAGGTCAGTCATTAACAATATCCCAGTTGGAGAATTTAATCGTGCTAAAAGAAATGGTAGCTCGCAGGCAGCATATGAGCAGGAATGTACATTGATAGAACAAAGGTTCAAGCAACGAGGGTACTCATCTCATTGCATCCAAAAGGTTTTGCACAAAACCAATCTCATTACGAGAAACTTTATCTTAAACCATACTAGTTCACAACCAACACAGCCCACCCAAGAGGTTCACTCTATTACCAAGTATGTTCAAGATAATGATTGCCTGTACAGGCTATTAAATAAACATTGGCACCTTTTGAAATTGTATCGTGATCTAAGGCAATATATTACCAACAGACCCAACATCATCTTTACTAAAAATAAGACCTTGAAAACTAAACTCAGCCCCTCTTTCCTTGAACCAAAGCCCCATCAAAAAACAAACCTCAGTTGGCTCAAAAGTAGCCCCTCTGGGTTTCACAAGTGTGGAACATGTAATTTTTGCTAATATGCTCTCACACCAACTACGAAGTTCACATGCCATTACGAGCTGACAATACATATTCGTGATTTTATTAACTGTAAATCGAAATATATTGTATATGCCATATTGTGTGTATTCCAAAAGGTTTATACTGGTAGCACGATACACAAATTGCGTATAAGGCTACGAGAACATTTGAACAGTCAAGATCGAAAGTTACCGTTTGCGGTGCACTGGCAGACTCAACACCAAGTGGACAATAAAAAGGACATCCATTTTGTAGGCTTACAACAAGCACATATTCACCTCCGAGGAAGCGATCGCCAGCAATTTTTACGTCAAATTGAAGCTTGAACAATCTGCAAACTTTGATGTACGACACTTGGTTTGAACAAAGAGCATGAACTTTATGTTTTCCTGTGAGGACCTACCCCACTTGTTCTTTCAAACATAAGGCATGTGACTTGCAACATAAAAAAAACCCATGGAGGTTTTGATCCTGGTGCAATGACCATCCATGCCAGTACTATGGCATGAATCAACGACATCATATTGTGTAATACTTCATTTCAATCAAAATATTCCTCATGCATCACCTCAAGATAAGATACGTATTCGTCGTGAGGGGATTATGGTCATGGGCTCTAATGCACAAATATCCTTATTCCTTTACAGTTTAATGCTATTTGCTATATTACCGATGAAATCAGGATAAGACTTCGCAAAAGCATCAAGTTACACTTCACTTTGTGAGAAGGTCTACATGACAAGCACTAGTGCGAACTCATAATAACAATGCAAACATTTAGGGAATGGGGTTTCTCACATCATTTTCAAATAGCCATACATTCATTTGCTCAACTTAAATCATTTGGTAATTGACTTCCCATCACTATCAATACACATCAAACCAATTAGAAAGGGACCTTACATCCCAGAACACCATATCTTGCACCATGTGACTAATCGAAGTCACACAGGAGGTTAACTTCCCATGCATCACCATATGCTTGTGTCAACCACTCTTGGTATTAAAACTGCAATTTCATAACATCGTGTTTATTTTTGTCACAGCAATAGCACTTGTTTGAACATATTTTTTAAGCGGTCACGTGACCGTTATTGGTCACCTGACGCGTTAACCAGACATAGGGCCTAATTACACGGTAGGCGGGAGCCATGGTGCTATTGGCGTCATGGCTACCCCCTACCGCCGTTGGAGTCCGGGTTCCTGGAATAGGGACTTGCCGGTCTATTCCGACCTTTGTGGGACCGGTAAGTACCCATTCCGGGAACCATTCCCCATTCGAGCCCCCATAGGGCTCAATGGGAATGGGGAAAGAGCTGATAATCGGTACCGCTATTAGCGGTACCGTTATTTGCTCTGAAGTCCCTCAGCGGGTCCCTTCCTTAAAGGAATGGTTCGCCCAACATTTTTTATTTCAAAAATAGATGGGCAATATTTAAAAAAAACGATTGGCATTTTTTTTTTTCGTAGTCCCTGAGCAATTCAAGCTCAAAATTTGCAAAAGCAAGCACATGGGCGCATCCATTTTGTGAAATGGATGCCCGCCTGTGCTGGCTTTTGCGGCACTAATGAAGGAAAAGCTAGCCAGCTGTAGTAAACCAAAGCTACCACTGGGTGGCTTTTCCTTCATTGGTGCTGTACGCGGAGGACGGGGACCAGAGACTACAGGCAGAAAAGCTGCAGCTGCATCTCGGTAAGTGCTATTTTTTAAATAAAAATAAACACTAGCTGCATTTTTTTTCCTAAGTTTTCCGAGCTGGAGGAGCCCGGAAAACTTAGAAATAAAACTGCAGCTTTAAAAACGTTGTATTTTTGTTTGCGGTAGCTTTTGAAGCGACCGCAAACATAAATACAACGTTATTGTGTTTGAAAACGCTGCAGTTTTTCTTTCTAAGTTTCTCAGGCTCCTCCGGATCGGAGGAGCCTGAGAAACTCAACAAGAAAAACCGCAGCGTTTTCAAACACAACCGCGTTGTGTTTCTGCCTGCCGTGGCTATCACTTTGGGTCTCCGGTGCTCCCCCAGGAGAGCACCGGAGACCCAAAGTGAAAGCCAAGGCAGGCAGAAACACAACATGCCGCGGTGTTTCTGCCTACAGCTGATTTCCCATTCCTTCATTAGTGCTGCAAAAGCCAAAGCAAGCACAGCGGCGGGCATCCATTTCACAAAATGGATGCCCCCATGTGCTTTCTTTGAGCTTGAATTGCTCAAAATTTTACATAGGGACTTCGAAAAAAAAAAATGGCAATCGTTTTTTTTTAATATTGCCTATCTATTTTTGAAATAAAACATTTTGGGCGAACCATTCCTTTAACGTGTGGTCTGACCACACGTTAAGGACGGGACCGTAGTAGGACGGTAGGGGATTACCGTTACCGGTGCCCTTACCGGTGCTGGTAATCCCCTACCGCCTACCGTGTAATGAGGCCCATAGTATTTTGAATTTTTGTATCCAATTTACGACAATGTGGGAAACTGTTGCGACGTAATTTACATTGCTTTTGGCCACGGGTGGATTATTCTAAATTTAGTAATCACAGGAAGCCAATACTTTAACAGTGCTGCGCTACATGTCATGTGACTGCTTTAGGTCACGTGACCTAGCATGGTATGGATATAGCAGCACTCAAGCTCGCGAGGACCTTACGGCAAGCGGAAAAGTAAGAATTTTGATTCAACTTACAAGGCGGTGCGATGGCATGGTCGCAAGCGTTACCCCTGCAGACATATGGTAATTCATTTAGAACATTTCCAAATCATACATGTACTCAATTTTTCTGTGGTTTTCTCTGTCGATTCAACAATGAGACAATACTGTCTTACTAACTAGCACACCCTATGGGAACCCACCTTCAAATTGATTATACATAAAACCACCTGAATGCTTGAGGGAAACGTAGAATTTGGCACAACAGTTCCAAGGTCACAAGTAGAGGCGGTGCGGCGGCAGGGTCGCCAGCATAATCCAAATTCTGACACAGTAACTTTCTTTGTTAATTTCACAACCATACGTGTGTACTTGCCATCGTTTCTTTTGCAAGTCTTTGTAACAACTTTTTTTTTTAGACTAATTGTTCACTTATTTTATTCCACTATAGGAACTCTGCAACGTGACTCATTATTTGGAACACATACTTGATAACCAGTTACAAAGAAGACACCGAACGTACGAGAACTACACAGGACTTCATTAATATATCTGAGGTTTCTTCATCACAAACATTAATCTTAGTCCTCCATGGAACAATATAAGCAATAACATACTTTTGTTTTATTCTCTCTCACAGGAACTGACAGTTAAACAGGCCCTTTCCTTTCGTTTATAGCCTAACAACTCAACACTTTAACGTGGAAAGGTGATTACACACAACAATTTGACCAGTATTTTTTTACCTTTTTCTTAGGCACACCATAAGGAAGATCAACTTACTGGCACAATGCATGCAAAATGGTGGCTAATATATTAATTGGGAGCACATTTAATAATGGACTCTTCTGGGACTTTACAGCACCGGCCTGAATGAAATCCATTTTATAAACACATGTGCATCAAATAGAGAAGTTTCAAAACATAAATGTTTGACAACCGATTGCTTAATAATGAAAGGGTATCCCCTGCATTGGAGGCCATCTTCTACCCCGGTTGTAAATGAGGCTTTGGTCTTCCGCATTGCAAGCATCCATATCATTTCGATTTTAATTGTTTGTCAGACATTACCATTTTTCAACCATCTCTCAACATCTCACCAAAGTCAAATGTAGGGCTATGGTATGATACCTAGACACCATTTTTAGTTATGCAACTTGTTATTCTTTGTCCATTGAGGGTTGTTACAGTGGTTGGCATGGTAATTTAGCATGATACTCTGAGCATGTCAAACGAGTTGAATAAGAATGAGAGCAAAGTTGTTACCTTGGAGTACTAACTCAGTTTTCTCTTTGTTTCCCGATTTTGTTCTCTTTTTTTCCCTTTGTTTATTGTACATATTATAATGTATTCAACTTATTGGTTGTGTTTTGAATATGTATAATCCTTCCTTCTCGCCGTTTCTATGCAATTGATTTGTTAATTTGCTTTTCTTTGATGGTTTTTGATTGACATATGTAATGTCATCATTTATGGACATAAATTTACTTGTTTTGTAATAAGCTGTGCCTTGAGAAAGACCAAAAGTGGTCGAAACATGAGTCGGCAAAGGCAAAGATAGTACCAATCATAGCAGATTATTGTGATTAAACACAGGACTGCAAATGATGTAATCTGTTTTCTCGTTCAACTAAATATATGTGACAGGGCATCTTCCATCGAACAACATCTTGTTTTGCAATCTTACAAACTTGAGTATGTTAATTTCAATGCATATGAAAAAAATGAGCAAAGTGAGGGAGAGAGAAAACAAAAAAATGCAAAATGACAAAAATAATAAATTGCTGTTGTATTCCAATGTTAGGTGCATCCATCTATAGTGAATATACCTGTCTTTGATATTATCTTTATTGATGTCCTTAGAATTTTTGTCCACCTCTATAGCATTTCAGAAATGGCATCATGTAAACATTAGTGCCCAGGTAGATTTTTGTGTTGGGTTTGTAGTTGGCTAATTCACACTGCTCAATGTTCAGAGAAAGCATGCATGATTACATTCTTCGTTCATGCCTCCTGGATACAATGAATTGAGTCTTTCTATCCAGTAAGTTTCTTTCTGATTTAGGAGTTTGTTGATGTCTACGTTGGTACCCCTATTTGTCTCAATAGTGTCCAATGTTTGGAATTTTATTTGAGCAATTCGATGCTTTGTTTCTTTGAAGTATCTGGATACTGGGGATTTGATGTTTCCGGTCCGTATATTTGACTGATGTTTATTCCACCATATTTTTGCCTTTCTTGTCGTCTGTCCAACATAGTATTTACCACGTGGGCATTTGATACTGTAAATTACGTTCGTGGTTTCACATGTTCTGTATTTGTTGTGATATATTTTTCTTCCGATGTTTGGATGGAATATCATTTTGCCCTTTTGTAACATATTGCAATTTGAGCAATTTAAACAGGGATAAGTGCCCTTTCTTGTTGGTCTTTTCTTTGAATGCTTGGTGTCGCTTTGTACTAGCATGTCTTTGATGTTTCTGCTCCATGTATATGCGAACATTGGTGGTGTTGTGTAAAGGGTCCCCAGAGTTCTGTCTTCTGGTAGAAAGTACCCGTGCTTTTTTACAATTCTAATTCTGTTGCTTTTTGTAGAATATTTAGTCATGTATATCAAAGGAGGTTCTTTGGTGACTTTATCTTTCTCTAGTATAGTCTTTCTGTCAAAGATCTCAATTTTGTTCAATGAGCTATTGACCTCCTCTCTTAGGTATCCTCTTTGTGTAACTCTTGTGGCCATCTCTTTCATTAATCTTGTACATTCGGTCTCATCTTGTACTATCTTCTTGACTCGAAGGAATTGGCTATACCGAGGACTCTAGGGTGTTCGGTGGGTGAAAGCTCAATCGATGTAGTAAGTTGCTACGATCACTTGGTTTGCGATATAGGGTTGTTGTGAGTCTGGAGTATTTTTTATGGTAATATCTACAAAGTTGACCTCTTGGTGGCTGTGTGTCATTGTGAATTGTATTCGCTCATCAATGGTGGTCAGAAATTCTGCAAATATATGAAACTGTTCTTCTGTTGGCCTTCCAAATTCCAAAAACATTGTCAATGTACTGTCCCCAATAATGGAGGTGTTCTTTCCAAATGGTGTGATTGATGATTTTTTTTCAAATTTATACATGACTCCATTTGCATAACTTGGGATCATGATTGCCCCCATGGATGTTCCACTAGCTTGTAGGTAATATTGGTCCTTGTATCTAAAGTATGAATTTTGAGAAATAAATTCCAACAATATCATCAGAAATTCTTTAGAAGCTTGTAACTCTTCGGTGGATAGAAGCAGCCACTTGACCGCTTCTTGTCCCAGGTTGTGAGGTATTGAAGTGTACAGGCTCTTTACATCAGCTGTAAAGAGGATAATATTGTCCAGGGTTGGTAGTTTTGCTAAAATGTTGGGGAAATGTGTTGTGTCTTTGATATGTGTCTTTGTGCTTTGTACGACTGGTTGAAGGAAATAATCCAAATATGTGCCTAATGGTTGCAAAATGCCATTGGTGGCTGAGATGATTGCTCTTCGGGATTGCATAGAAGACAGGTATCCTTGGGTGTGTGGTTGTGAGAAAGTGACGTGTTTTCTCAGTTATCCAATTCTTCCCTTCTGCTATGTCTAGTATATGCTCTAGATTCTTTTGTATCTCGGCTGTAGGATCCGAGTCTATCGGACTGTAAGTAGGGACAAAGTGTAGTCCTCTTTATAATAATGCATCCTCTACATTGTTGAGAGGGCGATTTTAGAGGTTGATCACTAAGTTTAAAGGAGGATCTTTAGTTATACAAGACACCAAAGATTATGATGAAGAATGCCTAAACCAACTTGCAGATCGGTCAGTATATATAGTCTGATAGACTTGGATCCTACAGCTGAGATACAAAAGAATCTAGAGTATATACTAATTATAGCAGAAGGGAAGATTTGAATAACTGTTTAAATTGCTCAAATTGCAATATGGTACAAAAGGGTGACATTTTATTCCATCCAAACACCGGAAGAAAAATGTATCTGAAGAAATATGCAACCTGTGAAACCATGAACGTAATTTACAGTATCAAATGCCCATGTGGTAAATACTATGTTGGACATACCACAAGAAAAGGAAAAAATATCGTGGAATGAACATCGGTCCAATATACGGACCGGAAACATCAAATCTCCAGTATCCAGACACTTAAAAGAAGCACAGCATCGAATTGCTCAAATGGACACTATTGAGACAAATAGGGGCAACAACGTAGTCATCAACAAACTCCTAAATCAGAAAGAAACTTACTGGATAGAAAGACTCAATTCATTATATCCAGGAGGCATGAACGAAGAATGTAATTACCATGCTTTCTCTGAACATTGAGCAGTGTGAATTAGCCAACTACAAACCCAACACAGAAATCTACCTGGGCACTAATGTTTACATGATGCCATTTCTGAAATGCTATAGAGGTGGACATAAACTCGAAGGGCTTCGATAAAGATAATATCAAAGACACTGGTATATTGACTTTAGATGGATGCACCTAACATTGGAATACAACAGCAATTTAGAATTTTTGTCAATTTGAACTTTTTTGTTTTCTCTCTCTAATTTTCTCTCTCCCTCACTTGGCTAATTTTTTTTCATTTACATTGAAATTCACATACTCAAGTTTGTAAGATGTCATGGTTTATATAATCTGTAGAAGAAAGGTGCCAGCATATAAAGATTATTGTGATGCTTTTTAACAACACGTATGTGCCAGAATTATGTAGGATGACAAACATGGAATTCAGCAAGTTAAAAATGGCCACCGGCACGTGATGACATCATCACACTGATGACTTCATCATGTCACGCGCCGTGCCATTTTGAATGTATATAAACAAGCAGGGCACACAGACATGCGCATCTCCGCGAGTCTGGTGCCCTGCTAGATGGAACAAGGTAAGAATCTCCAAATGGGAGGAGAAACTTTGACCTTGATACTTAAAATCTCTGTTTACCCACAACTTGGAATTCGGGCATCCACTTAAAAAAGTTAAACATTTTTGACACGCAGCTTTCTTAAATTACAAGACCAGTGGAAAATCTTTTTACTGGTATGGAAAAAGGTATGTTTTTTCAATGTGTAATATTTAAAGTCACAACAATGTAAAAACTGTGATAATGGGAACAGTAACAAGACATTGCAATACAAGTGGATACATTGATTTATTACTGAGATACAGAGGGCATTGGACTGAAGTTGGATAAACTTGGGTCATCACCAAGTTAAGAAAAAAATAAGTCTGGCATAATGCAAAGGTAAATTACTGCCTGATATGGAATAATCTGCTCCCCTGCAATCCCTTTTTCCTCTCAGTTCATTTTCACTTGCCCCACCATTCCCCGTGGATTCTGTATTGGGTGGATGGGGCAGGTGTTGGGTGTTGTTTTCACCCCTTTTTCCCTCTAAATATTCTAGCCCATCATTGCATGTCTGTTTTCGATTCCGCTCTGTTCATTCCAGTCTGGGTTTTCTTGGTTGTGCCCAGGTGCATTCTGGGAGTTGCAATTCTGAAACCGACAAAAGAGAGCTGTGACAAATCCAGGAAGTTTGTAACCTCTCCCCAAGGGGGAGTGTGGTAGATCAGAATCAGGAGATTGGCAAGGTATTATTGTGGCTAAATTCTTTTTATTATTGTCTAATAATCACTTTTGTCTGTCCCTAGACCTAGGATCTTGGCCCTATTCTACAACAGAAACTGTCCAATGGTGCTCATTAGTGAGGTTGTTACAAACAATAAAGTCCATTGTCCGAAAACATATGTTAACCTAGATTCTGTCGCTACCACTTACGAAACATATAACTCAACCAAAGATACAGTCGGGCCCACAGCCCTTGCACGTGAATTGTGGTTGGTTTCTGACCCCCACTCAGGTATGTTGTCCTTTGTAGGGCTCTCTGGCCATGATCACAGTTAAGGCAGTGGCCAGAATGTATTTTCAAGTGCTCACTCTCCAGCACAGGTCAGTCAAGTTCTATGGGTGCTTTTATCTGGTTCTAGTCCCTTTTCCCCCTTCTGGGAGAGCATTCTGGGTATCATCTACCAGGAATGTTCTGGGCATTCTTGCCCCCAAGGAAGATTTTAACTGGTACCCTATCTTGGGTTTTGTTTTCTTGCAACCAGTCTTGGAGTCTGGTGTCTCTCTTCTGCTTTGGGGTTCTGTCACACTCATCCCAGCGGGGATCTTCACCTATTACTCTGCTCTGGGGTCTTATTTCTCTCACCCCGCCTAGGAGTTGTCCTTCTCTCACCCTGCCTTGGCGTTGTTATTCTCTCACCCCATCTTGTGGTCTTGTCTCACTCACCCCACTTTGGGGTCGTTATTCTCTCACCCCATCTTGTGGTCTTGTTGTACTCACCCCGCCTTGGAGTCTGGATTCCCTCACCCCACTTTGAGGTCATCCTCCTCTAACCCAGCCTTGGGGTCTGTGTTTGCTTACCCCATCTTTGGGTCTGATTCGGCCTCACCGTTCCTCCACTCCGCTCTCCCGGTTCCTTGGAGCAACTGAGAATCAGGGAGTTTGGCCTCAATGATTCTGCTTCTGAAACATGTTCCTGCTGCTCCACATTGGGCAGGGCTGGCCGGCGAACTGTCTGCGTGAGTCGAGTACCAGCTTCTTGGCATGCTGGTGGTTTGGCGGTTTGGCTGTCTCTCAGCCGGGCCTTCCCGGCTTCTAGTAATATCACGCAATACTCAATTATCAAACATATATACGGAAATGGATCCAATAACTTGGACAACAAAAAGAAGGTAAGTGGTGATGCAGTAGAATGAAACCAGTCACAACCATCATGCCCTAACTTTATATATATTTATTTATATAGCGTTAAAGATAGGCCTGCAATCATGCGAGTGCTAAAAACAGAAAAGAAACATACATCCAGTCATATTGCCAGAACAGTGAAGAAGGCTAGGGAGAGCCAACAAAACAAAGCAGATTTTAGGCCACGCTTAAAGCAATCCAAATAGCGACATGCTCCCAGATCAGGTGTAAGTGCATTCCAACACTTTGGCAGAGCATAAGGAAAGGACCTCTGAGAGACCATAGACAATCAAACTTTGGGCACAGACAAAACCAAAGAGTTGCTAGATCGAAGTGCCCTCACAGCAGGTAGCAGCAAAGTATGTCAGACAGATATGCTGGACTTGTAACATATAAGCACCTGTGTGTTATAGGAAATTAGCGAAGGGTAATTCTTGAGGCTACCAGAAGCCAATGCAAGACTTTCCTGTCCTAAGAGATGTGATCACTCCTATGAAGGCTCTCAAAAGCCCACACCACATTATTCTGCAATGTCGGCAGTTGGGCAATTTCCCCTTTACCACTGCCATACTGGAGACTAGAACAATAATTTAGTTTAGCTCCCACTATAGCCCTAGCAATAGTAGTAGTAGCAAGGCTCAAGAATGGTTGCAGCTACACAAATAGTTTGAGATAATATGAGGATGATGTTCACATGCGCCCTCAAGTTAAGATCCTGGTCCAAGATTACAAAAGTGTTTTAGGAAGTGTAGCAATCATACAACCAGCCAGTTTAAATTGACCAAGCTCCTAACCAAGCTTTCGAAGTTAGGCTCCCGTTCCTGTAATTATAAGCTCGGTTTTGGTGTTGTTGAGGGCTAAGCCACTTTCAACCATACAATTCTGGAGGAGTGAGACAACCGTGTTGAAGACTTTGGTGTCTTTGATGTAATCACCAGTCAATGGTACAAGATACTGAATACCATCTGCATAATTAGTATAGCACACCTCATTAGCATCAAGCAGATCAAAAGGTGGCTTACTGAAGATATTAAATAATGTAGGTGACAAGCAGGATCCCTGGGGGACTCCACAAGCCCCAAGAAATCGTTGGCCCTAAAGTCCCCCGCGAACACCTTAGCCGAGCGGTCAGACAGAAATGACTTGACCCAGCTGGCAGTCACCTGAGAAAAACAGGCAGAGAATAGCAGCGAATTATCAACTAAATTGAATGCTACAGACAAATCGAGGAGCATGAGTGCATATTCGCCTTCAAATCCAACAAAGCTGATTCAGTCCTATGAGCACTGTGAAAACCCGACAGACTGCCATCGGCGCAAGATCTTATTGCTGGACAGAAAATCCTGTATTTGAATATTGGCCAACTTCTCCAGAATGTTCACCAGAAACGGAGTGTTAGGAATAGTACTATAATTCAAAGGGATGTTCGGATCAAGTGTTGGTTTTTAACTTAAGGGTGACATCCATACCTGCTTAACACCTGGTGAATAGAGTCTTCCCTAAAGGAGGTATTAATGAATTTCACAATCAAAGGAACTTGTTGTGAAACACAGTCCTTGACAATCGTAGGAGGACAGGCATCTCCCTTACAATAAGTGGGCTTAAGCTGTATCAAGATAACTAGGGCCTCAGATTCCAGAACCACCCTAAACTTAAAGACAGGAACAATAGTATCAGAGCTCGAGGAGCCAATGTGTGGTTGCAACCCTTAACACACTCTAGTCTTGCTCACAAAATCATTCCTTAATTTTCTTAAATGTGTTCACTATTGCACCCTGGATGGAGGTACACCATCTTCATCTTTGATCACAGATGAGTAACTGGACAGGGATCTTCAAGCTCCCTAAGAATTTTAAAGAGCTCTTTAGTATCCGAGCTGGCATTTTCAAACCTCTGATCATATGTCAGTTTCTTAGCTAGATTATGCCAGATTTATTAGCTTTGGCTGCAAGGTTATATGTGTTTCTGTTTTCCACTGAATTGGTTTTAGTCAGCAACACAAAAGATTTACGGTTAGCTAGTTTGAATTCCTGCATCTCTGCCAAGAACCAGACTTGAGTGTTCTTATTCTTAACGGACCAGGTTTTTACTGGAGCCACTACGTTCATTGCATCAAGCAGCATCGTCCCATCAACCTCAGCCAGATCAGATGATATGATATGATGTGGAATTTATAACGTGCTTGTACACAAGTGTTGCAGAAACATAGGTATTCAACCTATTTAGAGCAGTTTCCAAATGGGTGCTAGTAATTCCGCAGAGAGGCCACATACGTTTCTGGAAGTAATCAGAATCCTTTCAGACTTAAACTTCCTACACTGGGAAGCGTGAACAATATTAAAAAAAGATCAAAGAGGGTTCAGACCATGGACAAGGGGTCACTTCTAGACTCCTGATGGAAACATTATGACTGCTGATCCAATCAAGAGTCCTACCTTTTGATGGGTTGGATCAGTAACATGGTGAACAAAGCCCCCATTAGTTAATGCAGACTCAGTAGCTTTTGCCATAAGGTCAGAACCATTAGAGAAACCAAGATTAAATTCCCCCCAAAATTACAGTTTCAGATAAATGTTTGAGAGATGGCATTAACATATTACATAATTATATCTACTTTCTTCCTCCCTCTGCCCATGTCCAGAATAGGGGTGCAAGACTTATCCTTGGCCTCAAGCCCAGGGACACTATCTCTCCAGCCCTAAAATCCCTTCATTGGCTCCCAGTTGCTGCAAGGATTAAATTCAAATCTCTCTGCATCATCCATAAGGCGGTTATGGGCCATGGACCAATCTATCTACAACTTGCTCTCACCAAATACTCTCCTTCCAGATCTTTATGCTCCTCTGACTCCAACTCTCTGCATGTCAGGCGCTTTTCTAAGCAGCAAGCTGATGGCAGATCTCTCTCTGGAACAGCCTCCCCCCACCTCTCCATTTTGAGCTGGATCTCCTCAAATTCCGGAAGCTCCTCAAGCAGGGGAGTTGCTAGGTCAGGAAAAGACCCGGGGCTAAGCTGATGTCAGAACTGTTGGGACTGGGGGCTATCTAGGCTTTTGGCTGTAGCTCCTGAGATTCTATCTGGGGCTACAACCAAAAGATCAGGGGCTATAGCCCCCTTAGCCCCCCCCTAGCAACGCCCCTGTCCTCAAGACATTCCTCTTCACCCTCTTTCCCCCTCTCACGCCTGTGCTAATACCCCATAGTCACTGAGATTGGTGGCCTGGGACCTTATGTGTCCTTCCGGGTCCCGGCCTTCGGCCCAATCGCCCTTAGCCTCTGGCCCATCCCGGTACTTCCGTTCAGGCAACACTGGCTTATGTTCTCACAGGCCTGCACTTATTATTGGCAGGTGATCACTCTGTACAATGCGACCTCTGCCAGGCACTTACTGTTGCACATAACGGACTCATTGGCACTTACCCCGTCCCCTGTCCTTCCCCTCTCTCCCTGCACTTGCACATTCTGAATGCTAACAAGGCCTAGTAGGACTGCCCCTTTCCTGTTCATCTGTTTATTCTGTTTGCCTTTGTTCACATGTTCCCTTCCCTTTACCCTGTGGGAGCTTTGAAACACAATTTCTTGATGTATAAGCGCCTTACAAATGCACAATAAATAAAACAAATACAAATAATTGGGAACAGAAATTAGGCATTGTAGAGGTGGGGGGGGTTGATGTAAAATAATTAAATGAAAGGTGGCATTACGGTCAGGAAGCCATTTACCCCACAGGGTATCGTAGCCCAATGGTCCTACCACTTTAACTTCATGTAACATCAAGGAGGCCTCATATACGAAAGCCACTCCTCCACCTGAACTGATAGCCTATCAGCTCTAAAAATCTTGTAGCCTGAGGGAATAGCAAGAGCAAGACCAGGGCCGGCTGCCTCATGCATCCAGGTCTCTGACAAAGCAAAGACATCAACATACCTGCCCACAATGTAATCAGCAACCTCTGTTGCATGTTTAATCAAAGAACGAGTATTTAAAAGTACACATTTAAGCATCTTCTTGGGAGTCAAGCTATCACAAGATGAAAGTTAGACATCCTCTGGGATGCCCAGATTGATATCAGGAGCACCTTCACCATTTACTCCTTCAATTCATAGAACAGAAAACGACACAGTACCCAGAAAACCGTCAGGCTTTGTAGAATGATTGTCTGCCATAGAGCTCATGGGTAGCTTATAAGTCCAAACTCAATGATGTATGGGGTCTTATGGCCAAAAGCCACAAAGCTTCTTCTTAGGAGAGGGGACTGATGTAGGAAGAGCTCTTGCAGTGGTGCAATGGTCCAGAAGATATTCAACAATGTTACAGGTCAATAAAATGATATTCTTATCTTTTAGATACAACCTTTTAGATCCGACGATCAAAAAGTGATGCACTGGAATAACCAAAATGTATTCTAAGGTTTATTCTAAGGACAACAGGGGGAGTTGAATGTGTTGTAGTTACTGAACCCCCTGACTCAGATTTTCCCAGGTGATTAGATGGGTCAACTGCGGGTTGCCTGGGGTAGGTTCTCCCACCATTGGTTCTGGTGCAGGATGTCTGCAGGTTACGGGTCGGAGGAGTTCTACTGTCGGCTGCTGGGGCCAAATGCAACCACTGGCGAAGACGATAAGCAGAATTCACATATACAAGCCTCTTCAGACCACCTTACAGGTCACAGGAAAGAGACTTCCACTGACAGTCACCACACAGCGATGATGATAGGTTGGTCTCCAGATGCGGACGTAGAAGACCTTCTAGAGCAAGATCCCTGGAAGCTGGGAAGCTCACATTTGGCAGGAAGGCGACTTGTGGCACGAACTGGCATCCATCAAAGTTCCTTTGACGAACGCGGAATTGCGATGATTCTACCAAGGTATCCCACTGGAAAGCTAGTCAGTCCACTGCCACTGGGTGATCCTGGGACACTTCCGAAGGCTCACAATGGCTGTATCCTTGTGAATGTGTCACGATTGGTTGGTCCCACCAGCCCAAGGGTTGAAGCACTGCTCAGGGACTTCGCAGATCAGTTAGTCCAGCAGGGCTTCACTGGGCAAAACGTAGGAAAGGGATGCCAGGCCTCTTCGGGAGTCGTCCACGGACCTTCAGTCAGCTGCTCGTCTAGACAGAGCAAATCTGCAGAAATGGCTGCAGGAGTCTTGTCCTAAATCCTAGCTGGAGGCAAGTCTAAGCCCACCAATGGTAAGGATCTGCACCATTCAAACAGCCAGCAGTGGTCCAATCAGGAACACTGCGACCATTGCAACCCCATATGTGGAGAGGGCAGGAGCCCCCACATCCAGTGAGGACGCAGCCCCCTGCACAAGGAAGCCGTGCGATCCTTCCGAACGGTGACCCCTTTGCACCTGGAGAATCCAACTGAGAATCCAACTGAGTGAGCGTCCTGCCCTGCCTGGGCACTACATTACCCATTTTCAGTACAGAAGCTCTGATTTGCCTCCATCTGGCCCGAAATCACCCCAGACCGCACGCGCCGACATTCAGCTTTTCCAAAATGTCAGGCACGATGCGGGATGAAAGCGAGGCTGAGATGCCTCGGCGTTGCTAGGCAACGCGTGTTTCTGTACTACTTACACACAAACATCCGCCGGCAGGCGGAAGAGCCGGCGGCCATCTTAAGGCGGAAACAACCCTGTTTGCCCCTCATTGCGACCCCATATGTGGAGAAGGCAGGAGCCCCCAAATCCAGTGAGGACACAGCCCCCTGCACAAGGAAGCCATGTGATCCTTCCGAACGATGACCCCCTTGCACCTGGAGAATCCAACTGAGAATCCAACTGAGTGAGCATCCTGCCCTGCCTGGGTACTACATTACCCATTTTCAGTACAGAAGCTCTGATTTGGCTGCAACTGGCCTGAAAATCACCCCAGACCGCATGCGCCGACATTCAGCTTTTCCAAAATGTCAGTTGCGATGCGGGATGAAAGCAAGGCTGAGATGCCAGTGGCCATCCAAAGGCCATCTTAAGACTGAAACAACCGTGTTTGCCCCTGTTCGTGCCGGGAACGTGACATTTGACACTTGAACCTAACAAAATCTAAGAACTAATTGGAACACTTCTATGTTTGCAAGACTGGCCCCATTGCTAATCATGTTCCTAATCATCATGCTTTACCATTTTGTATTAGACCACTGTGTATTTACATATTCTCCCAATTAATCTGGGAATGTGAACTAGCCTACCTTGATTTTGTGCTTTACCCCATGTATTAGACCACTGTGTATTCACATATTCTCCCAATTAATCTGGGAATGTGAACTAGCCTACCTTGATTTTTGTGTTTTACATGTTTGTCCAGTCCCTATTTCATCTGCTACCACTGAACTAGCTATACACTCCTCCAGTGGAATTATAAACATTAGACAGAAGAACTATGCACACTGTAAAGACTCAACAAATGATCATATTGCTCTGTGCCTTTACAATAATGGCCTGCATCAATCTCACACCTTGTACCTTGCAATAGAGAAATTTGAGACTCCAAGCAAGATTGCCCCGGATCTATGACCCCAAGACTAATAAAACTAGGACACAAGACCTGTATCTCTGCCACAAGACATGTGCCACAGACTATAATCCTTCCACACCTTCCCTAGAAACTAGGCAAAATACTCCTACCTGCAGTACCACCTATCCTCCTCTTATTCAACTCAGACCTAATCACCCTAAACAACCCCCCCCTCTCTCCAAGGGCAAAACAAACCAAGAACTATCTCTGGAGCCTTAATTAACGCCAGATCTCTCATGGCGCATAGCACTGATATTGCAGACATACTCGCCATGGATGACCTAAACATCCTAGCAGTTACTGAATCTTGGCTTCATGATGCAGCAGGTCCAGCCCTCATGTTAGCTTTACCTGATAACTACAAAATATTGAGAGTCGACAGGGCCAACTCCACAGGGGGCGGCCTTGCTATCATAGCTAAAACTAAACTAGCACTATGGCTAACTACACCCCCCAAAATCAAATTATGTGAGCTACTCTCAGCCAAACTTCCTATCTCGGATGACAGCACATTAACTATCTTTTTAATATACAGACATCCAGGTCCAATCGGTACCTTTGAGAAAGACCTCTCCAGCCTCCTCTCTAACAATATCAAGGACGCCTCTCAACTCCTATTACTAGGAGACTTCAACCTAGGCTTTAATGATCCAGAGGACAAACAAGTCCACTCTATTGAAGCTGTTCTAACAGAACATGGCCTGACCCAAAAAGTCCTCGCACCTACTCATATAAAAGGGCGAATATTAGACTGGGTGGCCAATTTGAACTGTTCCACTACTATTACCAAAATAACCCCACAACTTGGACAGACCACCACTTAATTGGTTTCTTGTCCACTATTGATCCCCAAAAACACATAATCCTTGAAATAGCTCCACCCTTCCCTACTAGATGCAAAACAGACATTACTAGTGAAAACCGACTTCCTCTCATCCTACCCACCCTACCCACCCTCACCGCTATCCCTGATAGCTCTGACCCAAACGGACTAGTAGCAACCTTTAATAACAGCATGGCCAAGGCCCTTGGCATTATTGCGCCAATCAAACTCCGTAAAAGCAAACAAAAATCCCATCTGAACAACTGGTTCACTCTTCAGCTCAAAGAACTATGTATCCAAAAAAGGAAACTCCAAGCCATCTGGCATCATTCCCCCACGGTCGAGAATAAAACTACACTAACTAACTTTGCCAATATGTATAAGAAATAAATAATCCTCACCAAAAAGAATACCTTCAATCCAAGAATCACCAAGGCTAATTCAAATACCAAGGAGCTTTTCACCATCCTCCGGGAAATGGAAAAACCTATTCCACCTGCAGACAATGTTCCGAAAGATAAACGATGGTGCACCAGCATCCAAAATGCGCTTTCCAACAAAATAGTTACTTTGCAAACCAAAATAGCCAACAAAAAAGCATCCCTGCGCTCTACTGAAACGCTGCATGCCCCACCTTTGGGGTCTCCAATCATTGATACACTTTTCAAATTCACTAATCTCTCCATTTTGGAAACTGAAAAGGTTATACTATCCCTGAAGCCCTCTAACTGCCAGCGAGATAGCTGCCCAGCACAAATAAATAAGGATGCAGCTAGAGATATCTCCAAGCTAATTAACACCTCCTTAAACTCAAATACTGTCCCAATCAACCTTAAAGAATCCTGGGTGCTACCTCTCCTTAAGAAACAGACACTAGATCCGGCCATTCCCACCAATTACAGATCTATCGCAGCAGTCCCATTCCTCCTTAAAATTATCGATAGAGTAGCTTACCTCCAAATCCAAAAGTATTTGGAGGCTAACCTTCTACTAGGATCGTGCCAATCTGGATTCAGACCACAACATGGGACTGAAACAGCGGTAATTGACCTCAAGACACAAATCGACGAATTGAAGGATAAAAGTAAAATAGCTATGCTACTCCTCCTCGACCTCTCGGCAGCTTTTCGACCTGGTGGATCATGCAGTGTTATGCAAACACCGACCTGGGTAGAATCCTTCCTAGCTAACCATACGATGGGAGTGTTCTCCCTCTTAGCCTCCGCAGACCCAATCCAAATCACCTTTGGTGTTCCACAAGGTTCATGCGTCTCTCCGACAATGTATAATATCTTTACCAAGCCCCTCTTCGACAAACTTGACAGGCTAGGCGTCACATATACCAATTATGCTGACGACAACAAGATCCGCATACCCCTCTCGGGCAACTTTGTCGAAGACACAGCTCTGGTAAACAAGATATACCTCCTCATTCAGGCATGGATGGCCTCACATGGTCTCTGCCTAAATGACGAAAAAAAACTGAGATCCTGATTTTGGGTTCTGACTCCAACCTAAAAAACTCAGCCCGAGCTATGCTGCTTTTAACATTGATGGCAACATAATCAAATTAGCAACTGAGGTAAAAACAGTAGGCTTTTACCTGGATTCCACATTATCACTAAAAAAACAAGTTAGCTCTTTGGCATCATTGACAGCTTACACCTGTAAACTGATCAGGGCCTGCAGACCCTACTTATCCAGAGCTAGCTGCATTACGTTCGCCAGTGCATTGATAATGTCTAAACTAGACTACTGCAATGCCATATACGTAGGCGCTAACACACAAATCCTCAGCAAGATGCAAATATTACAAAATAATGCCTTGAGAGCCGCCTTGAACATACCTCATAGAGAGCATATCTCAAACTTTAGAAGAGACCAGCATTGGTTAAGAATTAGTGACAGGATTCACCTCGAAATGGCATCCCTTACCTTCAAATGCCTCAACAATGCTGCACCACCCTATCTCTCTGCCAGACTGACCAGAAAAGTCTCAACTCACCACACCAGATCATCCAACCACCTCTGCCTAGAAATCCCAAGATTCAAACTTTCTAAAGCAGGGGGAGCTAGCTTCCCAGTTAAAGCTGCTGTCTACTGGAATGCACTCCCTGCTGCCCTAAGAGTGGAACAACCATACCCAAGATTCAGACATAACCTATTAAATTGGCTTTGCACCAAGGACACCTAGATATTGTTCACCCACCTGTGATTCTATCTTTGAACTATTTGCATGACCCGGCGTGTACCATACTACTGCCCCCATCGCCCCATTGTGTATTATGTACCCTCTACCTAAATTGTATGCATTGTAAATTGTACATTGTTTCTTATGCACTGTAAATTGTTCTATTCCTTTGCAATGACATGCTGTAACTAAGTCTAAAATATTCTTGTAACTGTTGTGCCCAGCTACACAAGGGTTTGGTGCGCATTATCAAATAAACAAACAAACAAACAAACATTGTGGGTTTCACTCATGCAACACTCCTAGGGCCTGATTGCACTTTATGCGGTAAACCATGGTGCTATTAGCACCATGGTTGCCGCCGGTACCATACCGGTACCACCATGGAGAAAAGGGGAATTACCACCCCATTCCAAGGTTGGCGGGGCGGTAATTCCCCCTTTCTCCATGGCCCTTCCCCACTCCCATTTTTGCCCCATAGGGCTCAATGGGAATGGGGAAGGAGTCCCAACTTTAACGGCTGGTCTACACCAGCCGTTAAGGTCGGGTCCCGAAAAGGGACCTAGTAGTAAGGTGGTAAGGGTTTACACACACCAGACCAGCAGTAGGCCAGCTTTCCTGGGCAAATGCTTGACCATATAATGGATGTCCTGACCTAAGAAGGCAGAAAGAAGGCCAAACAACATTATGACCAAAGAACAAGCGAAAAATCTCATAGCACCGCCATTTTTTAGCACTAGCCACGTTTAGTTGTCAGATATGATAAACGTGAATGTGCACTTTGAGGGAGCAAGAGTCAGACACAAGAGTGGCATGTTGATTGGCAAAGACTTTTCTTAATAACAAAAATAGGGGGGAGGGGGGAGTTGGAGGAAGTCCTAACTAATCCTACCTCTAAAAGGGGGTTCCCGGCTTCAACTAAACAAGCTAATGAAACTGTCTGTGTCAAAATGTCCAAAGCAAAGTGCACTGTCCTGTGTCCAAATCTTAACCTATCCCTCACAAGCTAAACTCAATATAAAGTGAAAAATGGAATTGTCTCTTGGCTGTCCGCCTGCTGCCCAGCTTTATGTGTAGAAATGTAAACAAAAGTTCCACACAACTGAAGGGATTGATTCCCTTTCCCCAAAATCTTTCCAATCTTATCCAAAATTGTCTTTGTAAATTTCACTGGCCAAGAAAGATCCTTATCTTTGCTTGGTAGACTTGACTTCCAGGCCCTGCGATCAGTTTGATGGCCTGGATACCTTTTCCAAGCTGTCTTGAGGGTCCCAGACTCTTTTCTAAGCAGACCCGGAATCCAGCTACTGGGACGAAGAAGAATAGCCTGGTTCTCTCTCCGAAGCTGTGCTGATGGTGACCGACACTTACTCAGTACCCGCTCTTTGGTCCACTCTCCTGCCAAGCAGGGTACTCAACGTTCTCGTTCTCACAGTTCTCTCTCCCTGTCTTCACTTCCACACACAGTCTTGGTTTACTCTCCTGCCAAGGTCTCTGATTGTCACTTGTACACATTAGCTTCGTATTTCTCTTTATTACTGTGCAGGGTCTACTTCCGCATTATGGGTCGCAGACCCCCCTCACCTGGTTAATCTCACAGTTCTCTTTCTCTAGACACAGAGTGGGTTTACTCCCACCTTGCCAGTCCATTGTCTATATTCTCGGGCAAAGCAAGGTGGAGTCCCGCAGGAAACCCACAGTCAGGGGAAAAGCCAGCGGCATAAAACCCCCCACACTGGGCAGTCAAAGTAATCCAGCTAACAAGTTATTGAAATAGGTACTCCCATGTACCAGTTGATGGAGGAAGGAAGGAAGTCTTCAGGACTATGAGCGGACCTAGCAGAATCTAAGTTAACATAGGCTTTCAGACAAAGGACTTTATTGTTTGTAAGAACCTCACTGACAAGCCCCATTGGACAGTTTCTTTTGTAGAATAGGGCCAAGAGCCTAGATCTAGGTACAGAAGCGATTTTAGACGGTAATAAAAGAAATGTAATCACAATGACACCTTGCCCATCTCCCGATTCTGATCTACCACACTCCCCCTAGGGGAGAGGTGACACACTCCTTGGATTTCTCACAGTTCTCTTTTGTCGGTTTCAGAATTGCAACTCCCAGAATGCACCTGGACACAACCAAGAAAACCCAGACTGGAATGAACAGAGTGGAATCGAAAACCGACATGGAATGATGGGCTAGAATATTTCAAGGGGAAAAAAGGGGGAAAACACCGACCCGCAACCTGTAGACATCCTGCACCGGAACCAACGGTGGGAAAACCTACCCAGGCAACCCACAGTTGACCAATCTAGTCACCTGGAAAAATCTGAGTCAGGGGGTTCAGTAACTACAACGCATTCAACTCTCCCTGTTGTCCTTAGAATAAACCTTAGAATACATTTTGGTTTTTCCAGTGCATCACTTTTTGATCGTCAGATCTAAAAGGTTGTACCTAAAAGATAAGAATATCATTTTACTGACCTGTAGCATTGTTGAATATCTTCTGGAAAATTGCACCACCGCAAGAGCTCTTCCTACATCAGTCCCCTCGGAACAAGGAAAGAGAGCCATAGGCAGCGTCACCTCAGACAGGAATCAAGCCGGAAGGTTGCGACATGCCGAACCGGCATCGCAGGACTGCTGAAATGGGACACCAGACACAGCGGGTGAATTCTGGAAAAAACTAGACTGCTGCCGCCGTTCAGGCAGAAACGTCATGGCCATCCTTAATGGCTTCCTATGTTTCCAACAATGCCACCATGACCACCGGGCAGAAGTGGCAGATAAGTACATTGGAATTTGATGATGACCCCATTCAATCGATTGACTACCAGGCATTGATAGTTTCCACTGGCAATGGAGTGCTGACCTGGACATTTGATGTCAAGCCCTAGCTTGAAATGACTACCCTATAGTTGAGTGGGTGAGTACTTGGTAATTTCATGGCAACGCCTTATAGAGGTTGATTAGAAGAGTATTTGATGGCCTTGATTGACAATGGGATGCACATGTGTGCATTTTTTGATAATCAGTGGCAATGTGATCAGGATCGGGGCATTTGATGGGTAAGCTTTGGTGCTTGGACTTAGGTTGTAGTCCCTGGCAATGTACTGAGTACCCGGGCATTTGATGTAACTAGCTGGAAAAGGTTGAGTACCCAGGCGTTCAATGGTATTCTCTGGAGATGGAGTGAGTACCTGGGGCGCACAATGGCAAATGGCTAGTAATGGTATGAGTTCTTACCACTTGGTTACACTCCTTGGTATGGGAACAGGTGCATCTCATGGTGAAGTGTGGCAAAGGTATGAGTGCCGGGGCAGTTTTATGGTAATCACTAGCAAAAGTGTACCTGTGACTTTAATGGAAATCCCCCTCAGGAGTGGGCATTTGTCTGAATGCTTGTAAGTTTGATAAATATCTATCATGTGATATGAGTACCTAGCATTTGATAGCAATGCATGGCATATGATTTGAGTATATTGACATGTGATGAACATACTTGGCAGCTGATGTTAGCCCGGTTACATGTGATAACAGCGAAATGCAATTATAACGAGACAAATAACTTGTTCAAAAGTTACCTACCTTTTTCACGCTCATAATATCTGCATGCAGTCTGTATTTAAAGTCTGCGAGTGCCATCTAGTGGACCATTCAGTAATTCGATTCCTGTTTTTATTGGCGTCTGAAGTCTTTTCTCTAAACCCTAGTACTTTCTTCGCTGTACACCCCATTTCGGCGCAGGGATGTTTTGGCGCGAGCATGTTTCGGCGCGAGCAGTACAAAGTTATAGGAACAGCAAAACATGTCTGCGAGGAATGCCTAGCGTATTCCAAGTAGTTTAAAGGAAAGGCCAAACAAACGCAAGCAGAGTTTACATCATTGCAGCTACCAGCTGCTTAGTCTCCAAACCTGTTTATGCGGCGCACTTTCTCCACATCCAACCCACTTTACTGCCTCAATAAGACAGGGCCAATCTTTTTTGAAAGATCCTTGTCCCTGGTTTCATTATGCTGTGGCACTGAAATTACTGTACTTAAATGTTGCCTATCACGTCATACAACTCCCCTGCCGTCTTTGGTGAAATAAAGCAAGCGCCAGGCCTAGTCAGCACCAGTTTAGTGCATTCACACACAGTTGGAACGTAATGGTTTATGTCTGAGGCAGTGGGTGCATCTTCTACACAGCGGGGCCAATTCGGCGCAGGCTGATAACACAGAGGCTGTTTCAGTGAGAAATTGCACCGAACCGGCCGCACCGAACAGCTCCTGCAGCAAATCGGCCCGCGCCGAACCGGCCATGCCGAAATGTCCTGCTCCGCCTTCTTTGTATTTTTTAATCACAAATTCATTTTATAGGGGGAGGTCGCTGTCCCCTCACCCCTCCCCCCCCCTGACCTCTACTATCCCTGAACCCTCTTTCTCCCTCCATTTTATACAATTTTCAGCAGAAGTGTAATTCTTTTTTTAACACCTAAAAATAACCCCTCTACTTCTACCTTCATATCTTTATATCGATATTTTTTTAACATGTAGTGATTTTTTTACCCTCTTTATTAAAGGAAGACGATACTTTGACACCTTTGAAAAATGACGCTTTCTTTTTTCGAGCGTTACCATCACTGGTTACCGTTAGCACCTCAGTATTTGATGGAAATTCTGACTTGATGTGAATTCCTGGGTACCGGATGGGAATGCCAGTCATTTGAGACTAGTAATAGGCAGACAATGCAAATAACTGCTGCATGCTATGAGCACCTGAGCATTTACAGACAATACATGGCAATATGGATGGAGGTGGCTATTGTAAAGCCCAAAATATTCACTTTTTCAATGCTTCGTTGTATAGTGTTTGCTGCCTTGCTTCACTAATATCAGGTATCACCCAACTCTGCAAGACTGCATGTATCGTCTATAAAGCAGTCACAAGTAGAACACCAGCGTACCTGGTGGCTAAGCTACACATAGCTGGTGGCACACACTCCTCGCGCAGTAAATCGACAAACCGGCTTCAATCACAACTCGTCCGCAAAGAGAAGGATCCGCAAACAATCCTTCTCTTGTCATGCACCCACCCTGAGCGCAATCCCGGTGTCGGCTCGGAATGCCCCACAATTCTCCAATTTCTCCAATCTCTCAAAATATGTCTCTTTCAACAGCACCTGACCAAGGACTTATTCCAATGGACTCTTCAAAATCTACAAGGAGCAGCCAACCCTGCTGCAGTCTCTACCCCTACTGCTGCCTCCCAGGCTCTTTGCAATGCCCTTGCCTCTCACTTTATCTTAAAAACCCAGGACATTCTGTCCACACTGTCCCCCCCACCTCTCCCCTCTCTATCTGGGCATGCTGACCCTCCTTCAGCCACCCCCCACCTTCTTTCTCATCCGTTCCTCTTTTTTCCCCTGATGAGGTCGCTAGACAATTGTGATCTATGAAAGCCTCATCAAAACAGGTTCATCCCTGTTCCTCTAAAACCATCATCGACCACATCGATACCGTAGCTCTGGCTCTTGCCGATTTCTGTGACCACTTCTTTGCCTCAGGATCCTTTCCTTCCCCTCTGAAGCACTCCCTTGTGCCTCCTCTTCTCAAGAAACCCACTGGTGATCCTTCTTCTTCATCTATCTATCGCCAAATTTCCATTACTACTGTCTTGGGCAACTCCTGGAAAAGCTGGCCATCTCTCACCTTAACCTTCATTCCAACTCCG
Source organism: Ambystoma mexicanum (assembly GCF_040938575.1). NCBI lineage: Eukaryota > Metazoa > Chordata > Amphibia > Caudata > Ambystomatidae > Ambystoma > Ambystoma mexicanum. The sequence goes on from NC_090925.1 coordinate 729,920,983, forward strand.
TTGGCTGTCTCCACGACCACCAGTCTGGCTTTAGAACTGCCAGAAGCACAGAAACTGTTCTCCTGACCAACCATGAAGATCTGCTCTCCAACCTTGACTCTAACATTCCATCTGTCCTCATTCTCCTCGATCTCTCTTCTGCCTTCGACACGGCCAACCATACCATCCTGCTCAACTGTGAGAACCTGGGTATCAACGATCAGGCACTGGCCTGGATGACATCTTTCCTCTCTGAGCGACCCTCCCAGGTCCAACTTGGTTCCTTCCGATCACCTATCTCCCTCTCTACCTGTGGTGTTCCCCAGGGGTCTAACCTCTCACCCTGGCTTTTTAACTAATACCTGGCAACTCTTGCCCACTGCATTGCCATTTTCTGTTTCAATTTCCAGTGCTATGCCGACGACACTCAACTTATTTTCAGGCTGCTCGCGGCCTCCTCCTCGCCTTCTCTCATCTCTGATTGCCTATCTGCCATTCATGATTGGTGTACAGCTAATGATCTTTGTCTGAATTCCAGCAAGACGGAGATCCTCCTCATCGGCACACCTACACCCTCCTTTCCCCTCACTATCTGGCCGGCCTCCCTTGGCCTTCCTCCTACCCCCACCTGTGAGGCTAGGAACCTCCGGGTCATCTTTGACTCCACACTTTCCTTCTCCGCCCACATCTCTGATGTCTCTAAATAGTCAAACTTCCTACTGCACCTCCTCAGAGGTACTCTGCCTTCCCTCTCCTTCCCGCAGAAGCTCACTGCCTCTCAAGCTCTGGTTCTCTCTAGGTTGGACTATTATAACAGCCTCTTTCTAAATCTACCTACCTCTACACTACTCCCTCTGCAACTCATCCAGAACAGGACTGCAAGACTTGTCCTTGGCATCAAGCCCAGGGTTTGTATCTCTCCAGGACTGAAATCTCTGCACTGGCTCCCAGTGGCTGTGACAATTAAGTTTAAAACCCTCTGCATTATCCACAAGGCTTTCTGGGGCCTGGGTCCAAAATAACTTCAGCTATCCCTCCGCAAATACCTCCCCGCTCGAGCTCTTCGCTCCTCTACCTCTAACTCCCTCAGGGTCAGTCGTTTTTCAAAGAAACGAGCCGAGGGTAGATCTCTTTCTTCGTCGAGGGCCTCCCTCTGGAACAGCCTCCCTGCCACTCTGAAACTTGAGAACCATCTCTGGTTCCGGAAGCACCTCAAGACCTTCCTCTTTGCTTCTGCCTTCGCCCCCCACCCCTCGCCTGCTAATCTGTTCTCTCTTGGCACTGTGCACCTGGCCTACCCTCTGTCTTCCGGGCCCAGGTACCTGCTCACCCTGCCACCCCCAACCCCTGAACTGCCTCCGGCCCATCCCTTGCACTGGGGTCTGTATGTATACAGCCCCCCCACTTTCCTGCACTTATCAGACATACATTGCCTGCTGCCCTAATCCCAGCACTTGCCACTTGCTGGCTGCACTACCATTGTTTGTTGTCTTCATTATTTATTTATTTATTTATTATTATTTATCTGCTTTCTCCTTGCTCTGCGCTTTCCACTTCTTCCCACCCATGCACTTTTCCCCTCTCCCTCTCCCATGCACTTGCGCGTTCTCAATGTCACTGGGGCGACTAAGATCATTGTTTTGTTCTCCCTTGTTTCCCCTCCCCTGTCTGGTCGTGCTCTGAAACACTTGTGTACAAGCGCAATATAAATAAAATATCAAATATCTAATGGACGCACATGCCGACACACAGACCTCACAGTACTGCGCTACTGTTAAAAGATGCCTGCCCAAATGCTGTCTACCCACACTCTGTACAGCGCTCTGCTGCTCTCGAGCTAGGTCTGCGCTTTAAACAATAAAATAAACAAATAACTCAATAGCATTAATATTATATATCTGGGAAGGATAAAAGGGAGAGTGTGACATTTGAGATTTTAAATGGCTCTCGTGTTGCACCAATATATCTTTGGCTGCACATCACTGCATTGAGCCATATTAGCAAGATTGATCACAAAGCTTCACACCTACTGCTGTGATCACTGTTTAAACTGCAATTTACAAGTTCAAACCCTGACAGGTCCAAATGAGGCACTTATCCTGGCTAGTGACATACATGTCCTGGCTCCAGAAAGTTATTCTCGTCAGCAACCTGGTATGGGACTGATCTTGCCTCAGCCCAGCTGGCCTTTCAGGGGCACGAGCCTTTTAGGCGCAGTCATGTGAGGACTGTTCACGTAGTCCACTTGAGCGCGTAGAAGTTAGTAAATCCCTCCCAGGGAGCTGTATATTTCTCCCATCTCTTAGACAGCCAGCGGGCTGTCTTTATTGTTCTGAGGGCTCAAAGTAGCCAAGCTGGGCCTAAAGCTATGGCTGGGGTGCTGTGACTTGTTTCTATTGGCCTGGCTAGCTGAGCAATGCAAACCTGACCTCTTTCCCTTTTATATGATGCAGATACTCCATTTAACCACGGCTCCTTTTTGCAGATAGGCCGATGGGGGAGGTTTGCTCAGTCTCCTTCGTGTGTGTTCTAATAAGCAGCAGCTCTGAGAATATTGTGGAACATTCCTGGATGCAGGCAGGTCACGTAGGGTATGGTTTCACACCAGAGGATGTGAGCGACCATGATTCAATGACAAGACAGGAGGCTCATATTATGCATTCCAATCTTTACTCTGAAACCACAGCAGCAAAGAAAAACTTTTACAAACAAAAAAGTTGTAAAGAACAGAACTAAATAGAGTTCAATGTCAATGTAAGGGAGCTCCCCAATCCATCATGGAGGACAGGTCATGCCCTGCAGGAGACCAATGAGCAGGGACCCTTCCTTATATAAGTCCATTACTCTAATCCCAATTCCTCTTTCTTTGCTGCTGAAATATACAGCTAAGTCACTCCTCCTAGTTCTTGCCTTAGTGTTGAATTATGGAGTTTAGAGTGTTATTTTCATGTTATTTATGTTATATTGAAGAGTTTGGCGATTTATTACACTGTACTGGTGAAAGGGTCATGTATTTTCATGTTCTGTTGGTAATTGGCTGAGTGCCGTGTTCGCGTGCGAACGTTGACCTACAGGTCAGTTTGATACATTGTAGCGGCGCTCCGCTGCGAGCGTTCCACTTCTGCAGTGTTTGTTTGTTTTTCTTCATGCCCTGGGCGGCGTTCTTGCCGTGTTCACTATAATTACGCTTCACCTGCCTCATAAAATCAGGCAGCGGAGACGCGTGAAATTCTTTTTCCTTCCAGGGAAGTTGTTATCTTTAACTGCTGCCCCCAGTCCCCGGAGCCAGCACACATTTTCCACAGGTGGTTGGGGACATGTGAAATTCTTTTTTCCCTCTGGGTCGTTTTTTTTTTTTTTTAAGCGGCTGCTGTTAAGACGGATTTCTGAACTCTGTCCTGGTGGCGCAGAAGTTCAGAAGGCCAACCTAATTACTTGGAACAGGGTAACCTCTGGACAAGCCAGACCAATCAAGGTAGCGATCGCGGCGGTCAAGACTAGGTCTCAAGAGGGGTGAGGATGACTGAAAGCCCGCAGTGAGCACACAAAGCAAGAGCGCGTACAAACTACTCCAAACAGTTGTTTATATCAAAAATAGATACACATTTATTATAAGGCCTTGAAACTAATAACCACAGTAAAAGCAGCAATATACAACGATATTAAACCAACACATACACTATCCACCCAATATATATACAGAATACACAGTTTCACAGCATTAGCAGCACGAAATATGTTATCCACCTGCAGGGGAAGGAAAACAGGCAGTGCGAACCAATGCGTGTGATATGTCCGCCTTCTGAGGCCCCTAACTAGATGGTAGTCCAATCCCTACGAAGAGTGGAGCCTAGCGCTCAAAAGTACCTGCACCCGCCGGTGCCAATGGGCAGAAGGTGAAGCTCTTCGGAGGACGTTGGACAGCTCTGTAGGGCGCCCTAATGAAGGAGAACACGGTCCGCGACTCTAGCGCAGCCTCCACTGTGAGGCAGAAGCAGGGCGCGAGTACGGACAAGGGGTGCTGTATTTACAGCGGGGAAAAGCAAGGGGCACTGCAGGAGGGCGACCAGATCCTAGCTAATCTACTCACCGGTCCCCGAAGCAAGCAGGCCCGAGCTTCTCCTCGATAGATGCAGCTTCTGGCAGGTTCTGAAGAGCAGGGAACGTCTCGTCGTCGTGCAGAGTAAAAAGACGTCCCGATCGAAGAAACAAGCACAGTTTTGTCGCCACAGCAGGGCAACGGAACGGCCGGGTGTATTCAAGCCAAACGAGCACCGTTCACCTCTAGCTTAGGGTTGCTAAGCAGACGAAGCGTGTGAGCGTGCCCCGGACTCAGAATACCACCCAACCTGTCGGCGATTACAGAGCAGGACTCCTTAGTAAACTGGTCAGTCAACTGGATGGCCCAGAGACACTTCCGAAGGCTTACGGCAGGAGTTGATGAAGGTGCCGGGAATAGCTGGTCCTGCTATTCCAATAGGTCGAAGCGCCAGTACAGGCCTTCTTGTTCGATCTTAGGTGGAAAGGGCTTCACCGGACGACAGCAATGAGGAGCAGAAGTTCTTCAGGGGGTCACCAGCGATTCCTCGGTCCAGCCTCGTGTTCGCAGGATACTTGGCTCCTGTATCCCTGGGTTCGTAAGAACTCAGGAGATCGACATGGCAGTGGTGTTTCCAGCTCCCTCTTATCCACGGTTCCCTTCGCGCCAAAACGGAGGGGAGCCAATGGGAGATCCGCTCATCAACACACATACCATACGTGGACCAATCACGGACCACGGTGGTCCCAGGCATTCACACCACCCTAGACTCTCTGGCACCCAGGATGTGTATTGGGACCAGACAGCCCAGCCCACATCCTGGGGGCACTCAAACGACATGTAGAAGCCCGCGAAAGCAACCGTGTTTCGCGGGAAACTACATGCCCAAATAAGGAAGGCCCCGGGTCGCCTGACCTGGGGGAAGGTAAAGGGAGCAAGACGGACAGTGGACGAGACAAAGGAGCCTCGTGGTCCGGCCATTTTGGGTAGCCGGGCCACCCTTTTGTGTTCGCGGCAAAAAGGTGCTCAGAACGGCAAAAGGAGCTCAAAATAAACCAAATGATCGCTGCCACCAGCCCAGTCCCTGAATGACTTGCACCGATCCAAAAACCATCCTACAAGAGTGTCTAGGGTCTGTAGAAGGCTAGAGACCCAAGAGAGCTGTAACTTAGCTTACAGTGCCCTCTTGTGTCGTGTTGCACTAAAATGGCGACACGATAAAAGAAACTACGGGAAACAGCGTTCCCCGGTACTGACTGTCTTAAGGGCATGTCAGTTTCCCCGTAAGAAAGGAGCGAAAGCCCAGAGGAGTACGGCAGAAGGCTGCACTTCTCTGGCAAAGTCAAGAAAACAGGTTGAAAACAATAGCAAAAAGTTTAGGGGTTGCCACATGGAAGGAAAGTTCCCTACAATAACGAAATCTTTCCTAACACTCGCCCCTCCCAGACTATGGACAGGGGGAACTAATCCACCCCTGGATGAGTCTCTTGTTCAGGTCGGTAAAACATTCTGGACAACCCATCAGCATTGCTATGTTGGACACCTGGCCTATGCTCAATAGTGAAGTCGAAGCCTTGTAGACTTATGGACCACCTAAGCAACTTTGGATTCTCCCCCTTCATGTTCATTAGCCACTTTAACGGCTTATGGTCAGTCTGCACAGTGAAGTGGGTCCCATAGAGGTAGGGCCGCAGCTTCCTTAGGGCCCACACAACAGAGAAACATTCTTTCTCTACCGTGGACCATCTGAGCTCTCTGTCCTTAAGCTGGCGACTAATAAAACCGATAGGGTGTTCCTTACCCTTCTCATCTACTTGCGATAGTACAGCTCCTATCCCAGTGTCAGAGGCATCCGTCTGCACGATAAAAGGTCTTTGATAATCAGGGGCCCTGAGCACAGGGGCCTGGCACAAGGAGTCTTTCAAGCCATTGAAGGCCTTCTCACACTCGTCAGTCCAAGTTACCTTCTTGGGTTTCTTCGGAGTTGTGAGGGCAGTCAGAGGAGCAGCTATGGTGCCATAGTCTGCCATAAAATTGCGGTAATAACCCGTGAGTCCTAAGAAGGCTCTCACTTGGGTTTGTGTAGTGGGGGTAGGCCAGTCTTGTACTGCTTGTACTTTACTGGGGAGAGGCTGTATCCTTCCTCCACCTACTTCATGCCCAAGGTAAACCACTGAGCCTTGTCCAATCTGGCATTTACTCGCCTTGATGGTCAAGTGGGCTTTCTGAAGAGCCTGGAGCACAACCCCGAGGTGTTTCACATGGTCTTCCCAGGTGGCACTGAAAACTGCTATATCGTCCAGATATGCAAGACAGAATTCGTCCAACCCATTCAACACATGATTCACAAGCCTCTGGAAAGTGGCAGGTGCATTCTTCAATCCGAACGGCATTACCCGGAATTGGTAAAGCCCGTCGGGAGTTGAAAATGCTGTCTTCTCCTTGGCATGTTCTGCTAAAGCTATTTGCCAATAGCCCGCAGTCAGGTCAAACGTGCTGAGGTACTTGGAGGCACCCAAGGTATCCACCAGCTCGTCAGTTCGAGGCAAGGGGTGAGCGTCTGTCTTGGTGACAGCATTCAGAGCCCTGTAATCCACGCAGAACCTCAATTCAGAAGTGCCTGCTTTTGGAACCAGAACCACAGGACTGGACCAAGGACTACTAGAGGGTTCAATCACCCCAAGGTCTAACATCTTGTTGACCTCGGTCTTAATATAAGACCGTACTTTATCCGACATCCTGTATCCCCTACTTTTGGTAGGTACACTGTCTCCTGTGTCAATGTTATGTTTGCACCAAGGTGTCAAACCAGGCGACTGTGAAAACAGGGGGGAAAACTGCCTAAGCAAACTTTTCACCTCAGCCTGCTGATCAGAAGTCAGGTGAGGGGCCACTCGGACACCCTCAACGGAGCTATCTGAAGGACCGCTTTGGAACAGGTCGGGAAGAGGTTCTGACTCCTCTTCCTCAACGTCTGACGCCAGTAGCAGTGCTGCGATTTCGACTCTTGGGACGAAAGCCTTCAGCCTATTTACGTGGAACACTTTTGGAGCCTGTCCAGGCCTTCCAAGGTCCACTAAATAGTTCACCTCACCCAGGGGCTCCACCACTGTGTAAGGGCCTGACCATTTGTCCTGTAAAGCGCGAGGCCTTATAGGGTTCATGATCAGGACTTGCTGACCAGGGGTAAAGTGAATTAAGGAAGCTTTCTGGTCGTACCAATGTTTCACCAGCGCTTGTCCTGCCTTCAACTTTTCACTAGCCAAGCCCATCAGGAGTACCATCCGTTTTCTGAGCCCTAGCACATAGTCAACTACATTGGTAGTAACAGGGGGAGTGGGCATCTCCCATCCCTCTTTGACGATGGCTAAGGGTCCCCGTACGGGATGACCGAACAGAAGTTCGAAGGGGCTGAAGCCAACACCCTCCTGTGGTACCTCTCGGTAGGCAAACAGTAGGCATGGTAAAAGAAGATCCCATTTTCTTCTCTGGGGCTCCTCCAGAGCCCCAATCATGCTCTTTAGCGTTCTGTTGAAACGCTCCACCAGACCATTGGTCTGGGGGTGGTATGCAGAAGAGAACTTGTAGGTGACCCCACATTCTTTCCACATAGCCTGCATATACTTCGACATAAAGTTGCTGCCACGATCTGACACAACTTCTTTAGGGAAGCCAACCCTAGTAAATATGCCGAGTAAAGCTTTTGCAACTGACTTGGCAGTTACAGTCTTTAATGGGATGGCCTCAGGATACCTGGTTGCATGGTCGACCAGCACCAGGATAAACCTATTGCCTGAGGATGTTTGCGGGTCAAGGGGACCAACGATGTCGATCCCTACCCTTTCAAATGGTACCCCCACAACTGGGAGCGGTACCAACGGAGCTTGGATTGTCGCGCCAACCTTACCAGACAACTGGCAGGAGGCACAACTCCTGCAGTGACTTTCTACTTGCACCCCCATCTTGGGCCAGTAGAAGTGCATAGATAACCTTTGCTTGGTCCTCTTCATTCCAAGGTGACCAGCAAGGGGAACTTCATGCGCCAACTGCAGGAGGAAGGGTCTAACAGAAAGGGGAACCACCAACCTCCTATGGTCTCCTTCTGTAGACTCTGTGGGCTCACTGTACAGGAGTCCACCTTCCCAATAAATCCGATGCTTCCCAGGAGGTTCACCCTCAAGCTGGGAGCAGGCCTGTCTCCTTAGGCCTTCCAGAGATGGGCACTCACGTTGGCCCTTACTGAAGTCGTCCCTATCAGGACCTCCTTCAACTAACAAGTCTTTTAGTTCAGGATGGTCGTTGGGGTCGAACACTTCAGGCATCGCCACCTCCTCGTCAGGCTCGGGCGATTGACCAACTCCCTCCACCGCAGTGGTAGGCGAGCTCGGGGGAATATTCTCTTTCCCCCGTCGGGACTTGTTGACTCCTTTCGCCTTGGGTTTCCCCTTCGGCTGGGGCGGCGTATTGGACTTGGCCAATGCTGCCCGTGCTTGAGACCGTGTGTAGGGTCTTTCGGCAGTGTCTCCTACGAGCCCTAGAGCTCTGAGATCATTGCCCAACAAGACCTTTCCCGGGACGTTTCTCTGAATGCTCACTGGAATCCTAACTGCTGTACCATTTAAAGTTAGATTAACAGGGATCACGGGAAACATACGGAGGGGGCCGTCAGCCAACTTAGTGGGCATCAGAGTAGCTCTGGCAACTTCCTCTGAGTCTACCAAGGTAGAATCCACTACAGTTCGACTGCACCCACTATCCCTAAGAGCTGGAGTATCCACTCCATTGATCAGCACACTGTCTTTAAAGTAGTGCTTGGTATTATCCGGAATCCTAGCATACGCCTCTGCGACTTTAGGCTCCCAGGAACCCAGGGACACTAAAACTACCTCAGCCTCTATTCCGCTGGGAAATGAGTCTGAGGAGAAGGATGCTCCTGTAATCTCTTCTTCCTCGTAGGAGGAGAAGGCCAGATTAGCGGAGTGGACCCCCAAAGGTCTAACCTTACAACGGGGATCCCCCTTCACATGGTCAGTTGCTCCACAAGAAAAACAAGCCCCATTGGGTCTGTTTACGTAGGGAGGCTTATTATAACCAGAGTTCTGTTTCGGAGGCGAACCTCCACTACCCTGTGAGTTCTCGGATGGCTTACCCTTATTTTTCTTTTTGTGGCCCTTATGGGAAGAAGATTTAGCAGATTCCCCACCCTCCATATCTTTGGACTTTTTCCCTTCCTCCTGCTTACCAGGATGAGTTTTGTCCTTATGGGACACTCGATGTGACACCCATAAGTCTGCTGCAATGGCCAGCTTCTTAGGATCTATCTCCTTCGAATCGGCCAAATGCTGCTTAAGCTCCGGGGAAGAAGAAGCAAAAATGTGTTCCAGCATGACCAGATTGATCATGCCTTCGAAGGTAGAAACCTTATAACCTTCAACCCAGCCAGTCAAGTTTTTCAGGGACTCAGCTACATACGACACCCAAGTACCACCTTCCTTTTTCTTATACTCTCTAAACCTTTTCAAATATTGGGTCGGAGTCTTCCCAAACTTTAAAATGAGAGTCTGCTTCAACATTGCAAAATCAGCGCGCTCAGCCTTCGACATTTCCATAATGGCACTGCAACCAGAATGGGGCAGTCTGCTGAGTAACCATGCAATCTTATCCGCATTATCAACCTCTTGAACCTCGCATGCATACTCAAACGCATTTAACCAGTCCATAATGTCATTTCGTTCCTCATACACACTGAGCAGATCTTTTGGAAACCGTGGATGAGAGGAAGCCCCAGAACCATGTCCAGGACCCTTGGACCCATTTGCGAACTGAAGCTTGGCCAGTTCCAACTGGTGATCCCTGTCTTTTTGTTTTTCTGCCTGGTCGATTTTCAGTTTGGCCATGCTGAATTCAAGCTCCTGCTGCCTAAACCGCAGCTCTTGCTTCTTGAATTCAAGCATAGCCTCCCCATCAATACTGGCAGAGGAAACGTTAGACATTACATCCTCCCTGTCCTCGTGGTCGTGATGGATCAGTGCAGCGGCAGAACCGTCGGTTCTGCCAGTGAGAGCAGCCCCACCACCTTCTGCACTGTCCTCGGAAGTTATAGCGTCAAGCTGCGCTTCTTGCCACGCCACGATTCTCTGGATCATTTCCAATTTAGTGCCTTGAGAGGAAACCCCTCTCTCCGCACACATCTTCTTCAATGTTTCAGATTTCGAAGCATTTAAGGTTAATAAAGTATTCGTTTCCATACTGTTGATAGGACTATGGCCTTTTTAACGTTATATTCAATACTTTACTGCGTGTCCTGGTTGGAATAACCTGAAAACGCCTTAGCTCGTGCGCAACACTGGATACCTTCAGTCGTATCCCACCGCTGTACACCAATTTGTTAAGACGGATTTCTGAACTCTGTCCTGGTGGCGCAGAAGTTCAGAAGGCCAACCTAATTACTTGGAACAGGGTAACCTCTGGACAAGCCAGACCAATCAAGGTAGCGATCGCGGCGGTCAAGACTAGGTCTCAAGAGGGGTGAGGGTGACTGAAAGCCCGCAGTGAGCACACAAAGCAAGAGCGCGTACAAACTACTCCAAACAGTTGTTTATATCAAAAATAGATACACATTTATTATAAGGCCTTGAAACTAATAACCACAGTAAAAGCAGCAATATACAACGATATTAAACCAACACATACACTATCCACCCAATATATATACAGAATACACAGTTTCACAGCATTAGCAGCACGAAATATGTTATCCACCTGCAGGGGAAGGAAAACAGGCAGTGCGAACCAATGCGTGTGATATGTCCGCCTTCTGAGGCCCCTAACTAGATGGTAGTCCAATCCCTACGAAGAGTGGAGCCTAGCGCTCAAAAGTACCTGCACCCGCCGGTGCCAATGGGCAGAAGGTGAAGCTCTTCGGAGGACGTTGGACAGCTCTGTAGGGCGCCCTAATGAAGGAGAACACGGTCCGCGACTCTAGCGCAGCCTCCACTGTGAGGCAGAAGCAGGGCGCGAGTACGGACAAGGGGTGCTGTATTTACAGCGGGGAAAAGCAAGGGGCACTGCAGGAGGGCGACCAGATCCTAGCTAATCTACTCACCGGTCCCCGAAGCAAGCAGGCCCGAGCTTCTCCTCGATAGATGCAGCTTCTGGCAGGTTCTGAAGAGCAGGGAACGTCTCGTCGTCGTGCAGAGTAAAAAGACGTCCCGATCGAAGAAACAAGCACAGTTTTGTCGCCACAGCAGGGCAACGGAACGGCCGGGTGTATTCAAGCCAAACGAGCACCGTTCACCTCTAGCTTAGGGTTGCTAAGCAGACGAAGCGTGTGAGCATGCCCCGGACTCAGAATACCACCCAACCTGTCGGCGATTACAGAGCAGGACTCCTTAGTAAGCTGGTCAGTCAACTGGATGGCCCAGAGACACTTCCGAAGGCTTACGGCAGGAGTTGATGAAGGTGCCGGGAATAGCTGGTCCTGCTATTCCAATAGGTCGAAGCGCCAGTACAGGCCTTCTTGTTCGATCTTAGGTGGAAAGGGCTTCACCGGACGACAGCAATGAGGAGCAGAAGTTCTTCAGGGGGTCACCAGCGATTCCTCGGTCCAGCCTCGTGTTCGCAGGATACTTGGCTCCTGTATCCCTGGGTTCGTAAGAACTCAGGAGATCGACATGGCAGTGGTGTTTCCAGCTCCCTCTTATCCACGGTTCCCTTCGCGCCAAAACGGAGGGGAGCCAATGGGAGATCCGCTCATCAACACACATACCATACGTGGACCAATCACGGACCACGGTGGTCCCAGGCATTCACACCACCCTAGACTCTCTGGCACCCAGGATGTGTATTGGGACCAGACAGCCCAGCCCACATCCTGGGGGCACTCAAACGACATGTAGAAGCCCGCGAAAGCAACCGTGTTTCGCGGGAAACTACATGCCCAAATAAGGAAGGCCCCGGGTCGCCTGACCTGGGGGAAGGTAAAGGGAGCAAGACGGACAGTGGACGAGACAAAGGAGCCTCGTGGTCCGGCCATTTTGGGTAGCCGGGCCACCCTTTTGTGTTCGCGGCAAAAAGGTGCTCAGAACGGCAAAAGGAGCTCAAAATAAACCAAATGATCGCTGCCACCAGCCCAGTCCCTGAATGACTTGCACCGATCCAAAAACCATCCTACAAGAGTGTCTAGGGTCTGTAGAAGGCTAGAGACCCAAGAGAGCTGTAACTTAGCTTACAGTGCCCTCTTGTGTCGTGTTGCACTAAAATGGCGACACGATAAAAGAAACTACGGGAAACAGCGTTCCCCGGTACTGACTGTCTTAAGGGCATGTCAGTTTCCCCGTAAGAAAGGAGCGAAAGCCCAGAGGAGTACGGCAGAAGGCTGCACTTCTCTGGCAAAGTCAAGAAAACAGGTTGAAAACAATAGCAAAAAGTTTAGGGGTTGCCACATGGAAGGAAAGTTCCCTACAATAACGAAATCTTTCCTAACAGCTGCAGGAACTAGCGCGCATTTCCCACAATGGTGACGCGTGCTGTCTGTTAAAGAAGCTCAGCTTCTTACCAACGCGCGTCACGACTGTAAAGACTGCAGCTCCTTGTAGTCATTCACTTCACACGCGTCGCGTGTGTGTTTTTTATATTTATACACTGCTCGCGTATGAAATTAGATGCATACAGGCTAGGCCTGTGCTGGGGATCTGGCTGGGAGGCAGTTTGCTAGGCCCTCATTTCGTTGGGAGGAACTTTCATGAGCGTTCCTACAGCGGGTAGCTGTGTCCTCTCTTTAGAGTTGAACGCTTCCATTTTCTATATTTATTCGTGTATATATATATATATGCATATTGGTGTCGGGTAGGCTTATGTTTCAGCACACAAGAGACATAGCTCAAGGAGAAGGTTGCAGGTTTACCAGGCAGAGGGGCCTGGGTTCGCTGCCCGCCTTTGGCAGTATACACATGTGGATGTGAATGTATATATTTATGTATATGTATTTACATGAATGTTTATATATATATATTTAAAATTTTATATTTTATTTTGTATTTATATTGATATTTTCAACTTATATTAACACTAGTTCGCCTACTGAAGAGCCTCATACGCTGCCAATCTGCTGTTTTATTTATTTATTTATTAAGTTAGGTGATTTGCCTTCACTGTAGGTGGCATAACCTGTTCGGTTTCAGGTTCTGCCTGAATTCTATTGCGAGGTTAACCCCTCGTGTGCTGCTGGTTCCTAGACCCTACTGGGGTGAGCAGTTTGAGGTACACTTACTCAGTGTTTTCCTCCATTAAAGTCGGCAACTTGGGTGATTACCTTAATTGGTGTGTGCCATAACCTGCTCGGGTTCAGGTTCTGCCTGAGTTCTAATGCGAGGTTCCTCCTCGTGTACTGCTGATTATCACGCCCTGCTCGGGTGAGCAGTTGGAGGTGCACTTGCTCAGTGTATTCCTCCCTTACGGTCGGCAGCTTTGTTTAGGTGCTGCATATGGCTGACGTCTTTGTTTGTTCTTGTAAGCGTTCCATAACCTGCTCGGTTTCTATTGCAAGGTGCTCCCTCATGTACTATTGGTTGCCACACCCTGCTGGGGTGAGCAGTTGAGATGCACTTGCTCAGTGTACGCTTTTGCTTAACAATATGTTTAAGTGTTGACTGGAACACATTTGCGTTTTTCAGAATTGTCAGTAGCCCGGATAGCTCAGTAAGTATCAGCTTATATAAGGGCCGGGGGTTTGGACCCCTGTGAGGGCGTAACCCCTCTTCTTTGGATATTTTATATATTTTATATTATTTATTTATTAAGTACTTTAAAGAAAAGAGTGTGTGGAGGTAGTTGTAAACAGACCCATATGGAGGTGGGGGGGTTGTACCTTCCTCTCTAGCCATCACTCTGGTGTTAACCTTCATCTTTTAGTGTAAATTCTGTCGCCCTTTACTTTAGTTAGTTTCAGGACAACTCAGTCCTTTCCTTAGGTTTTGCTTTCCCCCGATATCAATTGCTCCACCCAATACCCGTGCTGATTAAGCTGCAGTATTTTCTCTCAACATGAGGAAGAACAAAGATGATGCGTTATGCCTCTATTGAGGTCTGCAGGGCTTGAGGCTCTCTTTAGTGGGGACGTGTTATCCCCTACTTTTTGTCCCATTGGGCATTCATTATTCTGTTGGACTATTGGTGGAGACAGGGTCAGCTAGTGGGTAACTGTTCAGTTTTGTTGCATGGCAAGTTGAGCAACCATCTTCTCCTTGGATGGAGCGTTTGGAAACACTTGATGGTATCAGATAGACGAGTTGCCAAATAATAACTTTATGGCGCCTGGCCCATCGTTTTCCTCCCAAAGCTTGGCCTGTGGTTCAGCTAACCGTCTAACAGTGTGTTGCAATTTCTCCTCTGTTCGAGGAGTACAAGCAGGCTTCTGTACCCTCAAGAGTGTTGCTTAACCTCTTTTGTTAATTATATATACATAAATAAATATATATACATATATATTTTTCTATAGTGCAGCGAATAGAGTGCTGGTTTTCACATCCATGCTGACCCTACTGATACAGGTTCCTAATTTTGGAAAGGTCTAAATCAGTCTTTTACCCTGCTGAGATCGATAAGTGGACACCTGACACCACACACCGTTTGTAGTAGTGATAAACACCACTCGTATACCTGAGGGTTCGTAGTACTATATAAGTGCTGTTTTGCTATGGACAATGTGCTTAATTTGTCCTTTCCCTGATTACCCTAGTGACCAGTCAGCCTCACACGAATGCAGAGACTCAGACCTCAGGGTTTGAGGGGACAGTGGTCCCAGATTTCTTTCATTTACGGGGCATTGATAATTATCCCAGAGTCCTTTTCCCCCTCATTCCTCTTCTCGCCATCCCTGCGGGAGATTGCATCATGATATACACCTCTTGGAGTAACTCCCGATGGTTTCAGTTTTTCCTTTTTACAGGAGTTCTGGCTTGTGACCAGTGCAGACTCGCACTGAGCATTTCCCTCCCGTCAGTTACTTTCCTTTGCGCCAATTCCTGGTATTTCAATAAGTTAAGCAGAGCCTGTCCACAGTCAGGGGATTGGTTAGAGGTGCTAGAGTGTATTTATTTCTCTTAAGGGTGTAAAGCGGGCATTAATGTGGTCCTCAGGGTAGCCTTCTTCTGGGTTGCAAGGTTTTTCCCTTGGATAAATGGGGGAGGGTTCTCCTCATTTGTAAAGGCTCAATATCCCTTGGTGGGATAGAGGGGTCTGGGAGTGATACTAATCTCCCATCCAAGTTATTACGACCCTCTATCACGATGCGTTCCAGCGTCTCTACATTAACTATCAGAAGGTATCTGCCAGTACGATTCCCAGAGGGCTGGGATATATATATTTAGTTAATGACTTGATTCTCCTAGTCACCTGCATGGCAGGTGGACCTTTGGGTTTTCACAAGAGTTTGTTTTTGCAATAAGGTGCCAGCTCAGGGTGCTGTGAGCTTCAAGGATCTTCAAATTAGCTGAAATAGAAGTTGGACCTCTTCTGGTGTTCAACTTCAGTTTAACTGTTTAGTGATCAGTTCTTGCAGTTTAGTTTTTAATCCTCTAGGGGATTTATCACCCAGGGAGTCGGGAACAAGGTTCAAGCACCGGGCATATCTACAAGGGGGTTTAGATATCACTATAATGGTAGCGATTGGATGTAAGATACATTTTTTCTCCTTGCTAAGTTTGGACTCTTAAGGATCAGGTTTGTAAATATCTGCCTTTTGTCATGGTAGCAGAGTCCTTCTTCAAGAGTTCGGGAGGTCTGAAGGTCTACGTGTTGGCGGTTTGACAGGTTTAGCTTCTCAGGTGGGGCCCCTCTCTTCCATTCTGCTTCTGCCTCTAGAAGACATCTCTCCTTAGTATACACATATGTCTGAAGACAATTGTGGGTTAAGTCTATTGCTTTTCAGCTCCGCTCAGGATGGGTCGTCCTATTACAAATTAATAAAATTACTTTTTACTCTCGTTTTACCTTTTTGAAGATTTGTCTTTCCCACTTGGTTCCCCAGTGTAGTTATGTGACATGTCCTGTTTCTAATGCGATATCTTCCTTTAATGCATGGGATGGAACCTGCAAGGCTTTCACCCCTTGGGGTACTTTTCTTTATCTCCAGGAGAGTTAGGTGCTTATTTTCTTTGGTTTGCTATCTAGGTTCCCAAAGATGGTATGAATTTAAGTGTTTTATAATGTTTGATTGGACAACGGAGGTGTTTATTTCAGATGAGTTTTTTCCTAACCTATTAGTATAGGAAAACTTTGTTCAATGTTTTCCCCCTATTTTAACCAATTGGTTTTGGTGGCCTGTAAGGAACGCTGGAATTGGCACATTTTCCTGTTTTTTCTTGCAGTGGATTTGACTATGCCTTATAAGACAGTTATTCGGGCAGCCTAGTCTTGGGCAATTCTCTTGCGGTCAGCTGATTGATTTAATGAAAGCATTTAACACATTTTTCTTTCCTATTATTTTATTATATTGTCTCTATTCTATTGATCATGTTGTACTAATGGGATGCAAGGGCTTTGAACTTGCATAATATGAGCCTCCTGTCTCGTCATAGAATGGCTAATCCCCCACACTAACGTGAGATGGGGGTTTAGATTCTATTAAGGACAAGGAGGTGATTATTATCCCACCCACCCACCCTGGATATAATATGATACGATATGACAGTTATGACACGCATGTACACAGGAGGTTCAAGAGAGAACATTCTTTGGTTTGTTGTTCTTCCCACCCACCCACCCTTCTTGCTTGTTGTTCTTACAGCTACGAGTCGAGGTTCTGATCAGGAGTGTGGCTCGCAGTTACACGTTATGGAGTGCATGGTACGAGAGCTTCGCTGGATTTGCCTTCATCGTTTATCATCTGATCTGTGCAGTGGACGTCAGGTTCAAGACAGCTATAGAAAGAGGAATTGGGATTAGAGTAATGGACTTATATAAGGAAGGGTCCCTGCTCATTGGTCTCCTGCAGGGCATGACCTGTCCTCCATGATGGATTGGGGAGCTCCCTTAAATTGACATTGAACTCTATTTAGTTCTGTTCTTTACAACTTTTTTGTTTGTAAAAGTTTTTCTTTGCTGCTGTGGTTTCAGAGTAAAGATTGGAATGCATAATAATCGCCTCCTTGTCTTTAATAGAATCTAAACCCCCATCTCACGTTAGTGTGGGGGATTAGCCATTGTGCGGCCCGTTTCTTCACAAACAGTACTGTCAAAAAATCCCATACTATGATTTCTGACTGAGCCTGCGCATAGAGCGCACATGCACTTAGCAAGGATAGATTTTTTCGACAAGTAGCATTTTTTTACGTTACACCGGCACTCTCTCACAGGCCACGCCTGCACCACACAACAGCTGCGATGTACGTGCCTCACCCGAATCAGTTTCCCGGAAAGAAAAGCGAGTCAGGCGGGGCTACCACACACAGACCTCACCCAAATTGATTTCCTGGGCAAAAGAAAAACAGGACAGCAAGCTTCTCGCAATTATACAGGTGGTGGCACGGCCAAGGGGGGTCAATCACAACAAAAGCAAGTGTTCTCTACGTTCATCGTTCCAACACTTCAGAGTTTGACAAGATGCCTCTAAAAAGACGCCACACCTAAGGTCAACATTTTCTAGGCACCAACGCTCATGCTGGAGCCCAGCCGCAGCTCCAAAACACACAAGGTCAACGTTGCACCATAAGAAACCCAGTTTTCGCTGGCAGTGTTCTGCCTAGCCCTGCGGAAGGCCTTCAGAGTTGTAAATTTATCAAGGTGAACAAGGAAATCCATAAACACACAAAGAAGACACGAGCAACATGTCTGAAAAGCAAATATCGTCGACCAGCCAGGCAACCCCAACAAGACCGCTGCCTTCTCTGCCATGAAACACAGGCACTACATTCACCGCTCCTATTTGACGTGACGGATACAAGCAACTTGGGTTCCAGATGGACAAGGCGGTTGTTGGATTTTGAAGCCTAGAGGCTTTAGGAACACAAGAAGATGAATGCTCAAAACGCATTCTGACATTGTCAATAGGTCTGCAGGTTTGTGGTATAATACACGAGCTGCCGGAAGAGAAAATTATACCACATTTGCAGAAATTAAACAGAAACTAGAGGAATATTGCGACCCTCACACCAATGTAGGGTGACCAGGCGTCCCAGTTATGATTGGGTGGTGGTTGTGGGGTCGTGTTGGGGGAGGGGCGGTAATTGGTGGGCTGCGATGGGGTAGTCCCTCTTATGTTGTTGGTCGTTCCAGTTTTTCATTTTGGAAATCTGGTCACCTTACACCAACGTTGTTTACGAACATCACGTAGTCCACACCACGAGACAACAAAATGGCAGAACAACGGACAATGTGGCTATGCGACTTCGAGGACAAGTAAAACATTGACATTTTTACCTCTACTGAAATAGAGAAGTGCTGAAATCACAGATATTTGCGAGATGCCAATCGTTGACCTTCTGCAAGAAGTTGCTTCAGAAAACACATGCTAGAAGACATTTTAACACTGCTGCGGTCATCCATGGCAATCGACAAGCATTAGAAACCATGATAAAAATCAAGACCAACCCACCAACTACAGCCCCATTATACCAAACCTCATCAACGCCAGCACCAGCCCAACAACCTGGGAGACTCTGTTACACATGCAAATATGAATTTCCGCATGAAAGACAATGTCCAGCAATCTACCAATCCTGTGCCGCCTGTGGCAGTTAAAATCATTTAACGGCGGTATGCAGGACAACTAGAAACACCAACCCCATGTCATAAGCAGCAAAAGGCAACTCAACAATGTACAACTTCCCAAATCTTCTAGAAAAGCCAGGCACAGACAGCACTCACCAGAAGGAGAAAATATATCCTTGCGTACCACACAGAGTAGCTTGACCGCAGACAGTCACAAGCCTGAGACGACTATGATATCCACCCTGAAAGACACAATCGGATACTGAATCCAGTTCATCCTCTAGTGGAGCCGCAAACAAGGGTCATGTGTTCACGCTTGAGAACAAGACAGTCATCGTAAACCGTCTTATACTTCTCAAAATAAACAAACACCACATAAAAATCCTCATCGATACCGGGCCAACCGTAAATGTTATTGGAGCACGTGAATAAGCCAATCCAACATTGACATTTTCCCTTATGGTTCAAGCAAACCACTTAAGTGCAAGGGCATATGTGTTTTGCAGACTGCACTGACAAAACTCACACAGCAACGATCCAACTGCATGTCATGGAAGCCATCACCCATTGTGGCTGTATACCCAGTTTAAAAACACTGTGCATATGGGAATATTACACATACTCTAGTACACATACTGGCCAGGGACAGAAAGGACAGCCTGAAAGGGCAGCAGTAAGGCCTAGCAGATGGTTGCAGTGCCCCCTGTGTAGGGAACAGCAACATTCAGCAATGTATGAATGCCCTGGGACAAGAATTTACCTAAAAACTACAAATCCCAGGCATGCATTATGGGAAAGACTACAAAACGGTGGCTATGTTGGGAAAACAGACACGCGGGTGTCCAGAGCGCAGGCGCGTTGCTTGTGCTCAGCTTTCATGTCGAGCAGTCACAGATTCATGCCCTACAACAAGTCACACCCCGCCCACCAACAATCTAAGTGCCAGAAGGGTTTTGGAAGGGTCTCTCTTGGGCAAAAGTGTGTATAGAGGGGGTGGACCCCATCCGTCTCATGATCACCAGAGGATTATTCCAGGCAAACCAAGAATTTATTGTGGATATGTACACACCATGCTGTGAGGTAGTAGCGCTTATTGATGCAAGGCATTCCCTTTCAGGTCTGAAATAAAAAAAAGAAAGAGTGTGTCAGAATCTTGGTGGTAATCAAGGACTAGAGCTACGTGCTGATTCCCACTGAATTGACAGATTGCATTAACACTAATGTGTTTCTGTTGAGTGATAAGACTTAAATTTTAGGAGGGAATCCCATCCGTACCACCAGGGTGGAAGCTCTACCTTATGATGGGTAGTGAGAACTTGGTTTAAACAGGAGATAGAAAGCTCAAATCAACAGTTATGAACATTAAACACATAACTGGTCAAAAAATTAAACAATTCATAATTTATTAAGTCATAAAAATACAAGTTATAAAAACTTTACCATTTTCTAAAAACACTGTATATAAAATACAATTCTTCAATAGTGACAATCACTGCCTTCTGGACTAGGCTTCAATCCTGATTGATCGAGAATCGGTCAGTCTAGAGAGGCTTTGCTTCGCATCTCTTAGACACATTTATCAATTGCTTGACATGTAACTATTCCAAATGGTAGAATCACATAAACCATTATCTTGTGCTCGACATGTTTCAGTCCTCTATAAGTAGTTAAAGGGACCTTCGTCAGGAGTAGTGTCACCAATATAATGATTAAAACAAATACAAGATCTACTGATAATGTAGGTGGCTGTAGAGTGTCTACAGCTGCTTGTAAAACAGTGTAGCTGTAGATTTCTTCATATAGTGACCGTTGTAACTGTTGAAAAACAACAAAGAGAAAGGGTCAGCTCTAAATGCTGGATTGGGTCTCTTATCGACAATAATTGGTCTAGAACAAACTTAAAGGTCTGAAGTACCTGGTCTGTTCTGTGGAGTATATTGCAGAAAAGATCTTGAGTAAAGCAAGAGGTGTCTTCTGATAGGGCTGAGGATCTCTCAAAAAGTAGAGATAATTCACCTAGAAAGCAAAATTATGCTAATAAGATCCTGAGGGTTTTAGGCCCGGGCAAGGCCGACTGGAAGAACACACGTGCACATCCATCTTAAATGACTTATTCAGAAAAAAGCTTGTTTAAAAATGACAGGATTAAAAAATACAACGTGAAAAAATACAGTCGTATTTAACATGAAAAAATACAATCATGTTTATAGCACAAAGGCTAACAGAGAACCAACTTAAAATGGCAGGAAACCAGTATATAAATGGGATAACAGGAGCTGTATATACCTGTAGCGAATCCTAGGAGTATCAAGCTCCTTCTTTGTAGTTTCGAATTGAATTATAAGGACAGGGCTTGAAAGCGTCAATCTGGCTCTTTGCTAAAGTTATTCTGCCGAACCACCTATTAACAAGTGAGAACAAAATGGTTGGCAAACTCTCCCCCGGGTAGAAGAATATTAGATGCTCAAATAAGCGAATGTTCATAGGATTACATTACCTATAAGGTGTGGATCACTCGATTGAATAGGGAAAATGAGATGGGCATCGATCTGAGGAACGGCCTTCTGTTTCTTCACTGCCACTCTCATACGAGTCTAGATGAAAAACATTTAAGGCAGGGGCTTAGAATGCCAAGTCTTTTAAAAAAAATTATTTTGCTCGTTGTCAACCTACACTAGAAGAACAAAAAAGTCACTTCTACTAGTGTGGGAGATACTCCCGTTCTATCTATTGAAGAATCCTTACCTTTAGGAGTGCAGGCCTGGAAAAATAGTCTGTGGTTTGGGACGCTACACGCTCACCGCCGGACAGTTAGCTTCTGAATGCTAACTGAAACGCAGCCGCCATATTGAATGGTCTTCCTATAGGCAATGTAGTCCTTTTTTAGTGTCAGGACTAAGTAGACTTTCCGCTGGGATAAAGGAAGCTTTACTATGGGTAAAGTTAGCGTTATAATAAGAGCATGATAGATGGAAAGTAGATAACATTAATAATACTAAAGGGCGAAGTGGTCTGTAGCCTTGTTAGTATGCCAATAAAACTCTATCCGAGTCACTAACCCGCTATCTATCATTTTTAAAAATTGATATGATTCAGAAGATAGGGTGTCTTAATACGGGTAGAGAAATCTAGATAGTATCAAACTTTGTGCCATTTGACTGCCTCATTAAGCCCTAATTGGTCACTTTTAGTAAGGAATATTGATCTTTGTTCCTTTTCAATAAAAGTTGTTTTCTTTTTTGTAACATCAGAGCCTATGATAGTGACCAGGACAGACCATGTGATATCTTCTGCAGTATGATGGTTATCCAAAAAATGATTCACCATGGGTGCCATCAGGACTTTATTATTGATACAGCTACGAGACCTATATCAACTTCTTTGGATTTTTTGCCTCTCCCTCTATTTTGTCGAGTGTTAGTAGGACTTGAATTGTCAGAGTCGTTGCTACTGTCACTTGAACTATAAAACGTTGCTTTTACCAACCTGAGTCTTACAATTACCAACATAGTTAGGAAACAATGGAAAATCTTTGATAAGGCCACAGTGCAAATCCCCTGCCCTCTTTTTGCTTACAGGAAGTCAACTACTATTGGAAATCATATTAGTAGTAGCAAACTCAAAACTATCCAAAAACAAAATTCCACACTAACAGAAACTTGGGGACTAGGTCCACTCCAAGAACACTACCCACCAATGTGGACATTGAAGCGTATGTAAATACACAAAAAAATCCAAAGAAGTTGATATAGGTCTCGAAAAGAAATGGCAACAGACTATGTTTTCAAATTGTAATACGGAATTCGTAATTTATATGATTAGCTGCCCATGCGGAAGAAAATACATAGGCAAGACTAATAGGAAAATTAAAACTCGAATTATTGAGCACCGTAGCTGTATCAATAATAAAGTCCTGACGGCACCAATGGTGAATCATTTTTTGGATAACCATCATACTGCAGAAGATATCACATGGACTGTCCTGCTCACTATCATAGGCTCTGATGTTACAAAAAAGAAAAAAACTTTAATTGAAAAGGAACAAAGATTAATATTCCTTACTAAAAGTGACCAATTAGGGCTTAACGAGGCAGTCGAATGGCACAAAGTTTGATACTATCTAGATTTCTCTACCCGTATTAAGACTCCCTATCTTCTGAATCATATCAATTTTTAAAAATGATAGATAGCGGGTTAGTGACTCGGATAGAGTTTTATTGGCATACTAACAAGGCTACAGACCACTTCGCCCTTTAGTATTGTTAATGTTATCTACTTTCCATCTATCATGCTCTTATTATACCGCTAACTTTACCCATAGTAAAGCTTCCTTTATCCCAGCGGATAGTCCCCTTAGTCCTGACACTAAAAAAGGACTACATCGCCTATAAGAAGACCATTCAATATGGCGGCTGCGTTTCAGTTAGCATTCAGAAGCTAACTGTCCGGCGGTGAGCGTTTAGCGTCCCAAACCACAGACTATTTTTCCAGGCCTGCACTCCTAAAGGTAAGGATTCTTCAATAGATAGAACGGGAGTATCTCCCACACTAGTAGAAGTGACTTTTTTGTTCTTCTAGTGTAGGTTGACTACGAGCAAAATATTTTTTTTAAAAAGACTTGGCATTCTAAGTCCCTGCCTTAAATGTTTTTCATCTAGACTCGTATGAGAGTGGCAGTGAAGAAACAGAAGGCCGTTCCTCAGATCGATGGCCATCTCATTTTCCCTATTCAATCGAGTGATCCACACCTTATAGGTAATGTAATCCTATGAACATTCGCTTATTTGAGCATCTAATATTCTTCTACCCAGGGTAGAGTTTGCCAACCATTTTGTTCTCACTTGTTAATAGGTGGTTCGGCAGAATAACTTTAGCAAAGATCCAGATTGACGCTTTCAAGCCCTGTCCTTATAATTCAATTCGAAACTACAAAGAAGGAGACTTGATACTCCTAGGATTCGCTACAGGTATATACAGCTCCTGTTATCCCATTTATATCCTGGTTTCCTGCCATTTTAAGTTGGTTATCTGTTAGCCTTTGTGCTATAAACATGATTGTAAGTTAAATACAACTGTATTTTTTCACGTTGTATTTTTTAATCCTGTCATTTTTAAACAAGCTTTTTTCTGAAAAGTCATTTAAGATGGATGTGCACGTGTGTTCTTCCAGTCGGCCTTGCCCGGGCCAAAAACCCTCAGGATCCGATTAGCATAATTTTGCTTTCTAGGTGAATTATCTCTACTTTTTGAGAGATCCTCAACCCTATCAGAAGACACCTCTTGCTTTACTCAAGATCTTTTCTGCAATATACTCCACAGAACAGACCAGGTACTTCAGACCTTTAAGTTTGTTCTAGACCAATTATTGTCGATAAGAGACCCAATCCAGCATTTAGAGCTGACCCTTTCTCTTTGTTGTTTTTCAACAGTTACAACGGTCACTGTATGAAGAAATCTACAGCTACACTGTTTTATAAGCAGCTGTAGACACTCTACAGCCACCTACATTATTAGTAGATCTTGTATTTGTTTTAATCATTATATTGGTGACACTACTCCTGACGAAGGTCCCTTTAACTACTTATAGAGGACTGAAACATGTCGAGCACATGATAATGGTTTATGTGATTCTACCATTTGGAATAGTTACATGTCAAGCAATTGATAAATGTGTCTAAGAGATGCGAAGCAAAGCCTCTCTAGACTGACCGATTCTCGATCAATCAGGATCGAAGCCTGGTCCAGAAGGCAGTGATTGTCACTATTGAAGAATTGTATTTTATATACAGTGTTTTTAGAAAATGGTAAAGATTTTATTTTATTTTAAAATGTTTTTATTGGCATTTATATGTATGTGTACATTAAAACCATCATGAGCATGGTGAAGATTGAATCACCTAGTACATAACATATATGCAATTTAAAGCATTGGTAAGATTAAACAATTA
Organism: Ambystoma mexicanum; assembly: GCF_040938575.1. NCBI lineage: Eukaryota > Metazoa > Chordata > Amphibia > Caudata > Ambystomatidae > Ambystoma > Ambystoma mexicanum. Next base: position 729,945,658 of record NC_090925.1, read on the forward strand.
ACAAACAACAATAGTAACACTAACTGTCCATATGTCCTCTGAGTTGTTGGGTTCCTCGTTTCCTATTCGAACCCTCGTCTCGGGTCTGATGGGGTCTGGCTGATCTTAGTGGGGCGTGATGTGGGGGCGAGTGTGAGTTTGATATTGCAGTTTCTCGGTCGAACTTACATAGAGATTCAGAGGGATAGATTCAAGGGGGCTTGTGGCTCGTTGAAAAAATCAAGTCTCTCAGCAGGGTCTTCCAGGCCTCCAGTGCGGTGCTCGAGTCTTCTCCGCCTCGACTATTCCCCTCCTCCCACGCTCTGGTTTCGGCTGCCGTCCATCTTAACATCTCCTTAATCCAGGGTTCATACCCTGGGCCAGTCGGGGATTTCCAGGCCATGGCAATTGTTCTCTTTGTGAGCACACATGCAATGTCCATAAACTTCACTGAGTGTTTGATTTTACTCAGCCTCGGATGGGTGCCCAGGAGGCATTCCTTAGGTGTCCATTCGTATATCTCCAGCCCAGCCTTCCTGCAGGTCTGTTCAGCGGCGGACCAACGTTTCTGTGCTTTAGGACAGGTCCAGAACATGTGGATCATGTCGGCATGATCGCAAGTGCACCATGGGCAGATCGGGGCAACCTTGTCGGAGAATGTGGCTATCCTGTGTGGGGTCATGTAGGTCCTATAGAGGATATTGAGCTGAATTAGCCTGAACCTCGCATTCCGGGATATCTTCTTCGGGTATGATAGGGCCCTCGACCATTCTCCCTCTGTGATTTCAGTCCCCAAGTCGGACTCCCATCTCTCTTTCAGACGTGCACTTCTTGGGTTGGACCTGTCATTTATTTGGATGTATAACCTCGACGTCGGTTTCCAGCCGTCACTGACACCATACAGCTCCTGCACAAGGGGGGGTGTGTTCGGCTCCTCGGGCCATACATTCAATTTCTCTTTGGCAACATGTCTCACCTTCTGGTACCATAAGAATTGTCGTGGGGCGAGTCCGTCTATCTGTTGCAGCGATTCGAATTCCCTAAACAACCCTTCGGTAAACATGTCTCCCCACGTGTAGAGGCCAAAGTGCTCCAATCTCCTCATTGCCGATAAGTCGTCGGGGGTTTTGCATATGTCTGCCAGCATGGGAATCTCAGGTGCGTATGAGTGCCGTAGCCCAAGCATAGAGGTGACTTTTGTCAATACCTGTCGCCCCAACCGTGCTATCATGGGTGGGTCAGAGGGCCCAACTTGCTTGTTCCATATTAGTTCCCTAGGGTGCATGGGTGAGGTTAGTTGGCGCAGGAGATTCGTCTCTGCTGAAGGGTCATCACATAACCACTTTGCGATATGAGTCAGTTGTGCCGCCAGGTAATACCTCTGGAAATCGGGCAGCTGGACGCCACCCTCGGCGTAGGGAAGCGTGAGGATGCTCAGCGTGAGCTTGTGCCTGGATCGACCCCAAAGGAAGTCCCTTAGCAGGGATTCCAACTTCCTGAAGAAGGGGGGTGAAATATAGTATGTTATGTTAGTAAAATAATAGAGAAATCTAGGCAATATTATCATTTTGGATATTGCTACTCTACCCATCACAGAAAGTGGCAATTTCGACCAGAATTTGATGGATCTGCATACTCCGGACGTGGCCACCTCCGTGTTGCATTTGTGGGTGGAGACCGGCGTGTGTTTGATGGTGAGGCCCAGGTAGCGAAACGCCTCCACTTGCCATTGGATCCCAATCTCAGGGAGTTCGTCTGTGTTCCTGCCTCTGAGTCCAGCTAAAGGAAAGGAGCATGATTTCTGGCGGCTGAATTTTATCCCAGAGTATTTCGCAAAATTGTCTAGGATATCCAGGGCTGTAGGGGCGTTTCTTTGGGGGTCCCGTAGATACAAGAGGACATCGTCGGCGTATAGGGAGATGATATTGCCCGTTCCACCCAGGCTGATACCTGCATTGAAAAGCTGTTTCCTGAAGTAGATTGCCACCGGTTCCAGACCCAGGATGTACAGCATTGGCGAGAGGGGGCATCCCTGCCTAGTTCCCCTTTGGATGGCCCAAGCATCTGATATCATGCCCCAGTCTTCACTCTCGCAACTGGGTTGTTGTAGAGCACCTCGATCCATCGAACAAATTGTTCCCCAAGTCCAAATTCCCTCAGGGTCTCGATCAGCAACTCCCAGAAAATCAAATCGAAAGCCTTGATGGCATCTAGCGAGAGTACAGCCAGGTCTTCGGTGGATTCGGCCGTTTGTGCTATTACATGCTGGAGTCTTCTCAAGTTGCCCGTGGTGTTGCGTCCTGGGACGAAGCCAGTTTGGTCCTCATGTACCAGGGTTCCTATTACTCTCGAAAGCCTTTTTGCCAGTATGGTCGTTAGTATTTTGCTGTCGTAATTCAGGAGCGCTAGTGGGCGGTATGAGTCACAGTTTTCGGGTGGTTTGCCAGGCTTAAGCATTGGGACTACAAGGGTCTCTCTCATGCTGCTCGGTAATATTCCAATTTCATTTGCCTCCGCATAGACTTCTTGCAGAATGGGGTATAAGATCTCCTCATACGCCTTGTAGAACTCCGGGGTAAGTCCGTCTGTTCCAGGGGTTTTGCTCGTGGAGAGGGATCTGATCGCCTCGGATATGTACTCGGGCGTGATGGGCTCTCCCAGCATGTTTCTCTGCTCCTGATTCAATTTGGGTAGACCAACTTCCGCCAAGGTGTCTTTTATGTCTGCCTCGGGTATTCGGTTGGTGTGGGCGTATAAATCGGCATAGTAGTCAGAAAAAGTGTTGTTTATTGCTTGCTGTGTCCTGTGGGCTATGCCCTTGCTGTCCTTAATCACATTTAGTGCCATCCTCTGTGTTCTTTCCTGCATAGCCAGGCTAGTATCCTGCCTGGTTTGTCCGCTTCTTTGTGTGCCTTCACAGTTCGTGCGGAGAAGTCGAACTTTGAGAGCCTCTCCCATGCAATTTTACAGTCTTCTCTGATCTCCTTCAGCCTGGTTTCCGTCTCAATCGTGGGGGGGAGATTGTTTGCGAGGTGCTTGATCTTTTCCTCCTCAGTCTCTAGTTCCTGTCTCAATTGCCTCCTGATCCCACCTGCCTCGGCGATTACCTCTGCCCTCGTTGCCACCTTCATTGCTTCCCAAAATGTACTCCATTTGTCGACTGAACCCTTATTAAACTCTATATATTCCTCAAGCTTCTCAGCTAGGGTTTCTTTGAGTGCAGGATCGGTCAAGGCCTCTATTGGCATGCGCCACATCGGGATACGAGGTCTGGGGCCTCTCAGACAGAGCTGCAGTATCAGTGGGGAGTGATCCGATATTGATCTACCAAGGTAGTTCGCAGATTCAACCTGTGGGGTTAGCTCATTGTCTATGAAGAAATAGTCTATCCTGGTGTGGAGGTTATGGGGGGCCGAGTAAAATGAGTAGGATCTGTCGACTGGGTGCAGGTCTCGCCAGATGTCGGTCATGTGTAAATCCTCCACAGCTCTGCGGAGGGCTTGGGAGGAAAGGTTGTTGGGTGTGCGTGGTGTGGTAGACCTGTCCAATTCAGCGTTCATGATACAATTGAAATCGCCTCCCCATATTAGAGTGTGGTCTCTGTGGAGCATAATTTTGGCACATAGCTTCTTGAGGTGGGAGGGTATACCGTATTGGGGGAAATATGAGTTCACTATGCATAGCCGAGTGTTCTCCAGCGTACCCCACATTATCAGGTATCTTCCTTCGTTGTCTGTTTCTACCCCCAGTTGATGAAATGGGGTGTCCGGACTTACCCACGTGTACACTCCTCGTGCATATCTCGAATGGGACAAGCCATTCCCCTGGCCGCCCCAGTATTTTGTCAATTTATCCGCAGAGTCTGTGGAGAGGTGCGTTTCCTGCAGTAGGGCGAATGATATCTTCTTCCTCTTCAGGTAGGAGTGTATCCGGTTTCTTCAGAGGTAGGATCCCATCCCTCTGACATTCCACGTGATCACCTTGGGTTTTGACGCCATTGTATGTTTACGTCAGTTATCGACAGGAATGTCCCATCTTTATTGCGGTTTGACCATATGTTGTCGCGAGCCATGTCCCGTTCAGACTGTGAGGGACGGTCTGTTTCGATATTCAGTTTTGGATTCGTTTCGGTACAGTTACGAGTTCTCAGAGGAAGGAGAGTTAAAACAATAACAACTTGAAAGAAACAATTATAACTGGTGCACCCAGCTCCTGACACAACGGTGCAGTGCTCAGGTGCTCTCGCGGTGCCTATCCCCGTCCGGGTATCTAGCGCGAGTAGGTATGTGCTGGCAACTGGCCTGCACTGGTCCCTCGCGGAAACGTGGTCTGTGTCCATGCATGGGAGATCCGGTGGGCCACGTAGTCGTTTAGCATTCTCTTTTTGCAGTTTTGATTGGGGCTCTTTTACCGTTTCAGGTACATTGGGGAGGGCATGGGTGCCCTAGTCAGGGTATCCGTGCGTCATCCCTGGCTGTCTTCATTATGTTTCCCGTGGGAAGAGTCGATGGGGACCTCGGCCAGGTTGTTATGTTCCATCCACATAGTGGCCGCCACTGGTGTCTCCAGAAATACTGCCCTTCCCTTATAAATCACTTTCAGCCTAGAGGGGTAAAGCAGCATGTATTTCAGATTTAGTTTCCTCAGTCTAGCCTTGATTGGGACGAAGGAGTTCCTAGCTTTCTGAACCGACTGAGTATAATCGGGGTATATAGTGATTTTTGAGTTGCCCCGCTCTATTTCTCCACTTTCTCTCGAGAATTTCAGGATTACCTCCCGGTCTCGGAAGTTGAGGACCTTCGCAATGATGGGGCGAGGGTAGGAGCCTGGGGGGCGTTTCTTCTGGAGCGACCTGTGAGCCCTCTCTATGGCGAAGCCCTGGGAGAGGTTCGCCACCCCGATCTCCTGTTGTATTAAGGATTCTACAAAGGCTGTCGGGCCCATAGTCTCTGTCCCCTCTGGTACACCCAATATCCTAATGTTGTTGCGCCTAGCGCGACCTTCCGCCTCTTCAGACCTAGCTTCCAGGAGGGACACCTTATTTTTGAGGACTGCAACCTCCGACTTTAGGGCCGCCGTGTCATCAGACCTGTCCTTCTGGGAAGATTCAATAACGGTGACACGTTCCGTCAGGTTGCGGGCATCCTGTCTTATTAGTTGAATATTGGCTTTGACTTCGCCTATCTTCGATTCTATAGCTGATCTTAGGGCTGCGATCGCCTCCAATACCTGGTTGTGTCTGGTGTCTTCCTCGGAGCTGTCTCGCGTTGCTGAGCCTATCGGTGTGGTCTGGGAGGCGGGATGAGACTTAGATGTGACAAAAGGGTCCATGGTAGCGTTTTTGGCCTTATTTCTTGCGGCCGCCATAGTGGAGTGTCTTGGCCTTAGTGGGTGGCGCAAGGGGTCCGATGTCCTCTCGCAGGGTGGGTGAGCGTGCAACTTTTCACAGCTCGCCACTGCGTATCATTTAAGTGTGTTGTGCCGCCAGTCTTAGTGCACCCCCTGTGTCGGGTGTGCAGGAGCTGTAGCTGTCCCGTGGTGAGGGCACACGGATCGTTGCGGCCTGAGTCTTTTAGGATGTTGCCAAGATCCGCTCTGCGGGCCTGCCCCTTAGGTGGGGTAATAGTGGTAAAGTCTATGCTGGTTGCTGCGGGGCAGGTGGTTTGAGAGGGGCACCCCAATGTGGCCTGTGAATGCTGGTTGGGGTAGGTGGCTGGGCCCTGTCGTCCGGCAATGGGCTATTGGGGTAAGGCCCACAGAGTTAATGGAGTCGGCCTTCAAACGGAGCGAGCGGCTCCCGCAGCAAATCTGGTATGCGCTCCGGAGAAGGATCAGCTGGGACAGCTATCGGTGAGCGTGTAGGATGACGGGGTCGGAAGGGGCCTGCGATTCACTCACTCCAGGCGAGGTGTCCTCCAGTCGATCCCGTGTAGAGAACCACAGGTCACGGTTGCGGTGAAGAAGTCCATGTGAGTGGGCGGCCGTGCTCCCTGGCTAGTGAAGAGTGAGTCGGATGTGCCTCAGGCCGGGGCTTCGGCAAGTGGTCCCCAGGGTCTGTGGAGCCGGTAGTGTCCGCTTCACGCTGGTAGTGCTAGTCGCGCACCAGCCCTGTCAGGCACGGGAGCACCGACTCTGGGCGCGAGGCGGGAGCTTCCGCGATGTTGTCCTTGGGTCCCAGCAGAAGTTTTGTTGGACCTCGCGAGTCCGCTTCGAGGAACGGCATGCACCCCTGGGCAGTGGCGGTCAGCGAGAGGAGCATATGATCAGCCGGGCGGAGGTGCTGTTGGATCCCGACCTCTCTGATCGCTCCGGAGTCATCGGTGCAATGCAGCCGCCATCTTGGGAGCCTCCCTCGGGTGGTAGGGGGAGCCGGGCCGGATCGACTCAGCAAGTGCCCGGTCTCCATTTTTGTCGGAAAAAGATGCGATACACAGATAATCGCTTTATGTGTAACTGCACCATAAAGTGGGTGGCGCAGCTACGCTCGTAACGCCCAAAAAACAGGATCTGACTGCGCGGCCGGGCCGGAGCTCAAGGAAGCACCGTCCTCACTCCATGCGCGTCAGGCCACGCCCCCCAGAAAATGGTAAAGTTTTTATAACTTGTATTTTTATGACTTAATAAATTACGAATTGATTAATTTTTTGACCAGTTATGTGTTTAATGTTGATAACTGTTGATTTGAGCTTTCTATCTCCTGTTTAAACCGAGTGATAAGACTTAACATGCATGTTAACCTGCATGAAGCTAATGCGGGTTGCCTGCCGAAATTGATGTTCTTCTGTTGTATTCCAAGCTCGACCTCTACAAAGGCTATCACCAGTTTGAGCTTGAACCCGAATCATGCTACATCATAACGTTCGCAACATACCCAGGACTGTACGGCTATAGAAGGCTGATGTTTGGTGTATTGATGGCATCAGAAATATTACAAGAAGAAATGTGCAAGATAATCCTCCGTGTCCCTCATTGCTTAAACTATAGCGACAACATCCTGGTATTTGGCACGACTCAAGAACAAAACAATGACACTCTAGTGCGTGTGTGCATAGCCCTAGAAAATGCCCATATAACCCTGAACAAAGACAAGCGTGAATTTAGCAAACAGACACTAGAATTGTTTGGTCACATTTTATCAGAAGGGGGTATTCAGTCTGAACCAGAGAAAGCATCTGCTCTACCCACTAGTGCAAGACCACTACGTGTTTCGGCCCTCTGCTCATTCTTAGGTTTGTCCAGCTACTACACTAGATATATCCAGGACTTTGCATCAATCAGTGCCCCATTAAGGAAGCTGATGAAACAGAATCAAGAATTTCTCTGGACTCGATGCTGACAAGCAGTGGTCCAAGCCATACGTCAGGGATTGCATCCTCAATGTGTACGTCCTAATTGGACTCCAACCTGAAAACTGAATTGACCATGCATTGACTGTGCATGACAGCCCAGTAGATCTGGGTGCTCTACGAGCCTAAATGGACCACAACATGGAACTTCCAAAAAGTATGTATTATAAATTGGCATAGGGCAATTGTAAAAGGTAAGCCACTTTCATTTATTTCGTCCAACAAGAGTATCGGTTCAAAACCCCCAGGCTCCTCTGCACCCTTTCATCTTCTGTTCCAACCGACCCTGCTGGAGCCCCTCCACAGTCCTAGAAGCACAAGCTTCTGATAATCCCCCCATGACCGCCATCTGGGGCACTGGTAAGGGTCATCACTCCAACACTAGTAAGAACATAAAGTGCATAATGGGCCTCATTACGAGGCTGGAGGTAAGGGATTACCGGCACAGGTAATGGTGCCAGTGCCGGTAATCCCTTACCTCCATATTCCGAGGTCCCTTAGCGGGTCCCGCAATGGGCGCCTGGTTTTAGCAGGCCCGTTATTAGCTCCATCCCCATTCCAATTGAGCCCTATGGCGGCTCGAATGGGAATGGGGAATGGTTCTCCGAATGGGGATTTACCGGGTCCTCCAAGGTTGGAATGACCCGGTAAGTCCCTATTCCGCCAACCCGGACCCGGAATGCGGTAAGGGGGTAGCCATGGTGCTAATAGCACCATGGGTACCGCCTACCTCATAATGAGGCCCAATGTAACTCTACTGCATAACAGCATCCTCTCTTATGCAAGCAGAAGCGTGTCAGGCGCCGGGAAAGCCTACTTCCAGGCTGAGAAGGCGAGTCTGGAGGTGTGTATGGGCATGTGAACATTTTCACCTATTTTAAATGGCAAATAAATCCGTGATCACAGACCACCAGGCACTTCTTATCACCTATGGCAACTCAAAGGCTTGCATGCCACCCACAATTGCAAGATGGGGTTCTGCGACTGCAGGATTATAAATTTCAATGCGTACACTAATCCGGGAAAAATGGTAATCCGGCTGATTGAGGCATTTACTACAATTTCGTGACCCTGGAAAATCGATGGCTGACTGACATCAAGTACTTGGTAGACCATGCCAAACCGACCTGTGTGTCATGAGAAGACATCCAAAACAACTCGGAACAAGAAGACACGCTTTCGATTATCAAGGAATGTCTACAGTTGGGCGAATGTAAACATGCTAAGAACATGGCTAAAGCGCAAAATCAAAAAGCACTGTGGAACCTCAAACCAAATTGCTGGTGAAAGGGGGCCTGCCATTGTATGGACCTACCATTATATTGAAATGAAACAAAATTGTCATTCCAGTATCACTAGGACAGTGAATCATCAATTTGGCTCATGAAGCACATTTGGGAATTGTGCCCGCTTAGTACAATATTGTCTCGCTTGCCCCTGCACTTGCTGATTTCTGCAACCACTCTTTTGCTACTGGATCTTTCCCTTCCTCCCTTACCTTTACTCCCTTGTGCGCCCCCTCCTGAAAAAACCTTCAGCAGACCTGTCTTGTACAGCCGACTACCTCCCCATATCTATCACTTTCTTCCTTGGGAAACTCTTGGAGAAGCTGGTCTTCCCTCAACTGACCCCACACACTGAACTTGTTGGTTGTCTACACGACCATCAATCTGGATTCCGAGCATCCGAAGGCACAGAAACGGCTCTTCTGAACACCTGTGAGGAACAGCTTGCATCTCTTGACTCCAACTCTCCAGCTGTTCTCATTCTATTAGATCTCTCCTCTTCTTTTTGTACGGTCAACCACTCCATCCTCATAAAACAACTCCCCGATACCTTAGGTATTTCGGAGCAGGCACTGGACTGGCTGACCTCCTTCCTCAATGACCGTCTGTCCCAGGTTATTCTAGGCCCCTTCTCCTAACCCCGTCTATCTCCACCTGAAGGGCTCCAACCTTAATCCCTGGCTCTTTAGCACCTATCTTGCTCCACTTGCACACCCCATTTCCACCTTCTCGCCCAACTTCCAGTGTTATGCAGATGACACACAACTCTTCTTCAAACTTCCCTATGATCCTCTCCTTACTTTCTCCATCATTCCTGACTGCCTATCTGCCATCCAGTCCTGGTTCCAATGACCTGGCCTCAACGCCAGCAAGACTGAGATCCTTCCTATTGGGACTCCTGCTCCCTCTTTCTTCCCTTCACTCTGGCCATCTTCTATGGGCTCTCATCCTTCTCCTTCATCTGAAGCCAGAAACCTTGGTGTCCTCTTTGACTCCTTTCTTTCCTTCGTCCCTCACATTCAGGACCCTGCCAAGAACACCCACTGTCAACTCCACCTTTTAAAAGGAATTCATCCTTTCCTCACTTTCCCCCAGAAGCTCAATGTCTCTAGAGCTCTGGTTCTCTGTAGACTACTGCAATAGCATTTTCCTTAATCTACCCACTTCTTCTCTACAGCCCCTCCAGCTAATCCAGACTAGGGCTGCAAGACTTATCCTTGGCCTTAAGCCCAGGGATCGCATCTCTCCAGCCCTAAAATTTCTCCACTGGCTCCCGGTTGCTGCAAGGATCAAATTCAAATCCCTCTGCATCATCCATAAGACTGCGTGGGGCCAGGGACGTGCTATTGCAACTGGCTCTCACTAAACACTCTCCCTCCAGATCTTTATGTTCCTGCTGCACCAACTCCCTGTGTGTCAAGCGTTTCGCTAAACAGCGAGCTGGTAGCCGATCTCTTTCCTCAGCAGGGTCCCTCCTATGGAACAGCCTCCCCCTTCCTCTTCATCTTGAGCTGGATCTCCTCATATTCCGAAAGCTCCTCACGACCTTCCTTTTCACCTCCTCCTTCCCTTCCTCCCTCCTCCTCTAAACCCCAAAGTTGCTGACATTGGTGACCAGGGCCCTTATGTGTCCTCCTGGCTCCTAGCATTGCACACCCAATCGCCTTCTTTTTTTTTTTATTGTTGTGAGTCTGGTTTTCAACAAACCTTACATAAAATACAAATATATAAAAAAGAACAAGTATCAAGACAAAAAGGACTTAGACGAGTCACTGTAAAAAACAAATAGTCATATCAATTGATCCAAAACACATTTTTAGAAATTGTACAATGCTGAAAGAGTGACACATTTTCAAACACATTAGCCTGGACCAAAATAGGTTAATCGAAAAATCACTGTATGTAAATACCTCTTCCTTAAAAAAACTGCAGTCTACTAGAATTATTAAAAAGGACAAACAGTGACCCAATGCTTTATGATTTCTTGCACGGCAGTAGTGTCACAAAATCTACAACTAGTCAAAGTGCTAAGGGAAGGACAACCCTTCCACTATTTTATCCTTTCTCTGGGGTGCAACTGATTCAGCCCAAAATGCATGTTTAGGGCACGAACTCTGCTACACAGTAAACGTTGCCAGTACAAGGGAATATGGTCTCTCCTATGGGTGAATTGTGCATATTCTGTATACGTGGAATAGGTGTTAATAGAGTCTATGGTCCCCACCCATTCATACATACAATGTTTTCTCTTCGCCAACCCAGGACGCTGCAATAGCTCCTTTTCCGACCCCCGATTACTATTAGAACATCCTGCATCCAACTTTTGAAGCAGTTGATCGAAGTAATAGATGCTTCCATCGTGATGTAATTCAAATCACCATACAGTGAATTCTCTGGTGGGTGCAGGATTTTAGAATAGCTCGATAACTGTCTCCACAAGAAGCATGCCTTAAGAGAAGTCAAGCAAAGCTCATGCTGAATAACAGAATTGGGAACGGCGAGTGATAAACCCAAAACCTCTTTCCACATTTTTCCCTGTTTTACAGTCAGCAAATTTCCTAAATCCAGTAAGCATATATCCAGACCGTACAACAAAACAGGCTCGATCTTGGCCAGATAAAAACGACGTACAATCGGCAATATTGAGAATGTACACACTTTTGTGAAAAGACATTTAATTTGTGAGGCGAGTGATCGAGTTTTGTCATGTAAAATGTCCTTCCACTTTCGAAAGGAAGCCATATTGGTCACGTTGTAGCCCAGTGATGCTATTTGGTCCAGTCTCTCACAGCTTCAAGCCCAATACATGGTCTTAGGTTTGGACCCGCTTGAGAAAACAACAACCTTTGACTTGGCTCCGTTCGGTGATAGATTGTTATTAAGTGAATAATGGAAGAACAAATTCAGCTTACATTGTAGACCCAAAGCTGTTCTATTAGAAAGGATAAAATCATCGGCAAAAGCAAGCCAGTCTAGTCTTAAACATCATAGCCTGGCCGATTATATAGACGACACATGCCACAGAGAGTCCACATCACTCACCTAAACGTTAAAAAGAATCGGTGCAAGCGTGCAACCCTGTTTTAATCCTACATAGGAATTGATCATAGTAGAAAGGGAGCCCTTACGTGTCAGACAAATCCTCAGAGTAGTGTTTGTGTGCAAAAGAGCAAGAAGCTGAACCAGCTGTTGAGGAATATTCAATTTTAGCAATTTGGACCATAAAACTGATTGAATGACACAGTCGAACGCACTGGTCATGTCCAGAGAGGCCATGTTTACCGATCCCACTTGACTGTGCTGAACATTATGTAAGAGATGGTGGCATTGAGAGATGTGCCCATGTTTTTCCTGAAACCACTTGGAACCTAGACAAAGCATGGTACTGCGTAATAATAGAGTTCAAGTCTCTCAGGAGCAACATTGCAACATTGCAAAAACCTTGCTAGTAGCATCCATTAATGCAATGGGCCTGTAATTTGTCGGGTCAGAAGGGTCATCTTTTTTGAAAATCGGGATGATGACCGACTGGGCCCAGGAAGAAGGAATGACGTGGTTCCTATACATTTGGTCAAATAGATTTTAGTAAAGCAGACGACAATAAAGGAGAATTTTTCAAGACAAAGGGGGGGACAACGTCAAGGCCTGGGGCCCAAGATGGTTTTAGTTAGTCTATTGCCCAAACAATATCCTCTTCCTCCCAAGGACACCTCACCCAAATAACAGGCCCCCAGATTCGTATCATCTAATTTAAGAAAAGGGCTCCAGAAAAGAATATTTCCGAACATAAAAGTTCACCCATGCTTCTTCTGGAATAGGAGAGCCCATAGAAAGCCCTGTTGACCCCAAAGTATGATTAATAGTGGCCCAAAATGTACCTTCCCTACCATGGCAAAGCCGGTGCAACGTAAGCTGATTCTTCCTCACGTGCAGATACATCTTGAGTTGGCTTGAGAAAGCAGAGGCAATGATACTGCGGTCCCAATTAGGATTGCCCACTGCAACCCCACTGGAGGCATTGAGACTGGAATTAGGGCTGCCTTCTCTGCTACCTCAATGGAAAATTAAGATCCTGTTGGTGGCTGACTCTAAATCATGATAGTGCCTCGCTGTAGAGCATGGGTGGTTAAAACCGAGTAAGATTGCATATAGGGACCTGGCGCTCAGTCTGAAGGACCAACCTGAGGATATTGGACTGGTCTTTCCCACTGTGGATGAAATTGAACCATTCTTAAGAACTTTGAAGGTGAAGACACTTGAGTGGGACAGTCCATATCTAAACCGGCAGAGAAGAGATTCAGACAGTATGTAATCCAGGGCTCGTTTTCAGATTCACCGCAGGATACTTAATTCAAATGAGGATGCTTCTTTAATACGGTTTATAGTCTATTTTAGACTGAAGATCCTGGAGTATATTGGCGCCTGGAAGGGCATACCGCGGGAGGATAGGCTCGGCCGCATGTCATAGCTCTCAACTCACACACTTTTGGCGGGTGTCACCCACCTTGTAAACAGCGGACTCACCCACCAAGCCTCCTGCACGCCCATTTGTTTCAATGGGTCTCTCACCTGCCAAAATTAAAATCGGGTGTTTTCACCTGCCTTTAAGACACAAATGGAACTGCTGGGCATATTCTTACGGAATGCCCTGTGCTGGCAGTAGGATATAGGAGAGCATATGAAAAGTGCTCAGACTTTGGCTCGGATGAGTTCTGGTCCGCAATATATGGTGCAGAGTCGCTAGTGATTACAGCCGCGGCATATTATATATGGGAAAAGTTTCTGAAACAGATTCATATGTAGACTTTGCCATGACTGTGTATGAGTGATCTTACTTTTGTAACGTTTTGGCATGAACTTTAAATTTTGGTAATATTATGTTTTAATTGTGTATATGATGTTAATGCACGTTTGTTTGTTTTAATAGTGTAAAAGGTTTGTAAAACATGCCCCAAACACTTAAATACGGTATCCAGTTATTTTACCTAAAATGTTTTTGTTGATGGATTGTTTAACTGAAACAAATCCATCGAAAAAACACTGATTTTTTAACAAAGATATATATGGGGTTAAGGGAATAATCACACAAAAATTCGTTTTTTTTCGATGGATTGTTTTCGGTGAAAAATCCATCAAACATTTTTTTCTGGTAAAATCGCAGTGAACACTTAAATACATTTTTTTAGAGAACCTTGACTCCAAGTCACAAACCAGCACCCAAACGCTGCTCCCAACTTCCCCAGAAGACTACAGCTCCGAAGATGGATGCCTCCCACTCCAGGAATCCCGGCAATGCCACTTTCTCCCCATCGACAGTGAACCCCTGCAAGCCTCCTCCTGACTTCAGGTGGAAACGAACAGTCACCTCTTCAAGCCTGTTGGCCATTGGCTCTTAAGCCAGGAAGTGATGGGGAGATTCACTTAGCAGCCTTGCCCTGTACACTTTCCCTCCTGCACGCTCACTCACAGACCTCGCGCAAGTATATTAACAACCCCATTCCCAGTGTCTCTTATGCGCATGCTCGCTGGTGCACACTTCCGCCCCTTTCCACAGTTCACAGCGCTGCCGTCGTGTCTGGTGGTAATGTATACACACGTCTGATCAATGTATCTCTGAAGCGCCTCCAGGCGCCGTTCCCGCCACATCTGTCGTGTACTTCTGTCAGCACTTGCACCCGGAAACCGTTCCAAAACGCCACTCCAACTGAAACACAGAGAGGTTTAATTACAACGTGAAATGGCAAAATTAAACGGCTCGATGAATGCTCCTTTGAAGAGATCAGTTCTCAGTTTGAGTCCAAGGAAAGAGCCTTCTGGCAGCTGTACCACCAAAAGATGTGTGGCTGGTGCTCCGGAAGGTAAACTTGGGCAAAAAAGGGGGCATTAAAACGGAAACCATTCATTGGGTGAAAAAGGTTTCTTTAATGTGGCGTGTCAAAGCTCACAAAGAAAATGCTAATATGCCTTGCCGCCCTCCACGGACTAATGCCCCTTAAACCTGCTAGTACTTTTAACACCGTAGCCCCCTTGCCCCTCCTCTAAAGTACCCACCCATGATCAAATCCTCCCTTATTGCTTCTTAACAGAACACACATTTCAACATATCTCCTTCTTCAAAACGAGTCTCTGCTGTCCTGCTTTTAACACCCTTTCCATGTCACTCTGCAATCCCAAGTGTTGGCCGGACTGGCCAACTGCACATAGAAAGGTCTACACCATCCGCGTTCAATTTTCCAACTCTACACATTCAATTTCATTAATAAAGCAGTAATAGCCAAACCTTTAATAACTCTCCCTCAGGAAAAAACAGGTACTAATGGAGCCCCCCGCAGTCCCCCACCCACCAGCTAATCCCCCAATTACTAATACCGCTTTCAGGCTATCAAAAACCTCCAACAAATGCGACCTCAAATCAGTGATGTAGTGGTCATTACTCCAGAGGACCCCGCTCCTCGCCGTACCTACCAAACGGTTCCCTCTTTGTCTCCTCGTGCTCAAACACTTTGACCCCCTCCTACTACAGAAACTTGTCAGGAGATACTCGTAAGGAGCATGTTTGCAATATGATGCCACACACACATTTTTTCTACTCTATCCCCTGGTCATACTTCCTTCCATAACTTCTTAAACTCGTCCTCTAACAACCCTATTTTGAAACTTTCCATTGCGGCCTCAATTCTAAACGAATGTGTATGTACATTTCTATGGCTTTCACAACCAGTGGGGAGGCAGATATGTCTAGTAACGACCCACCAGCCTGAGCCATGGTAGGCCCGAGTGAAGCGAGGGCCTCGGCAAGGGTTGTGAGCTGTTACCGGCCTTATCCGTACCCCCCCACCCCCCCGCGCAGGGGTGTGAAAGCCATTGCAGGATGCAAATGGTTTCTTTTTCCCCTTAGGAGATTCGCTCTGCTGGCGTCCCGAGAGGGCTGGGGGTGAATGAAAAAAAGATTAAGTCCCTTTTCCATGTCTGAGGTGGTGGCCGGAACAGAAGAAGCGCGGGCCCTGAGCTCAAAGTTCTGGTCTTGCAGGTAAATTGGGAGGGGCAGGAGGTGGAGAAGGGGTTTGGTTGGTTTTGGGGGGGGGTGGAGGGGAGGTGGTGAGAGGCTCCCCGTTGCCTCCACACATGAAAAAAAAACAATGGCACCACCACTGGGGAAGGTCTTCGGGTAACTGGAACAGCAGGCAGAGAATATATATTCTCGCCCACTGTTCCAGCCACCTGATTCGCTAATGACCCTTCCCCGGGTGCGAATACACTTTTCAGCACAATCCACTTAATACATTTTCAGATCATGGCTAGTACTTGCTCACCTTTTAGCTACTTGCCGTTCTCGTGCTGAAAATCTTTCCACCTTTTTTCCCCAGTGGCATTCTTCCACATGCTTAATACAACTTGTAAGCTAGCTCAGTTGGTTGAGCGCTCGCTGCTGTAATCTGCGTTTGATCTGCAGTTTGCAGGTTTGAATACCGGCAAGGCCCACTCAGGCTTCCATCCTTTCCAAGGTCATCGCCATGGCAAAAAGCCCTATGTAAATAATAAATCATTATCATCTTAAATGCTGCTACTCGGCTTCCCACTCTGTTTACATTCCCATTCATCCTTTCTCTTGTGATCATTTTATGCTTTCTTCAAACACATCCCTGATCCCTGTCCTGACTCCTTAACCTCATCCCCTCTTAATCCTCCACTTTCTCTGTACATAGCAATGTATACATTCTGAATTCTCCAAACAGGCCTTATGCTGGGGGCCGGTAATCTACTCAAACTAGTGGATGATGGCCGTAAAGGCAATATGGAGAGGTTCCCTGCGCATCATTCCTTACTACTGTCACTGGTCATGAGATAGTCATATGCCAGACAAAAATGCTACTGGCACTTCAAGTGACCTGCGATCTGGCACGGGGAAGTGCACTCCCACCCAAACCTTTGCTCAGTGCCCTTAACTTGGGCAGCAGGCCGTTGCCCACAGGGTGGGCCCGCCATCTCGGGGCATATCGCCTCAATAAGTTGTTAGATATTGTTTGTGTAGGGGGAGGTTTGTTCTGTACGTCACATGAATCCTGTTACAATTATTTTTGACCATCTCACTCTTTGGCTTGAAATAGCCAACATTCTAATGTTATTTTCATTTGAGATACCACCTGAATTATGCTCATCCAGCGACAGGGTAATATGGTCAGTCTCTAATCTTGGTTATCATTTATATATGAAATGCAAACAAAGCCGCTAAACTGATGTGCCTAAGAACACACAGTTTGGTCTAGTGAAAAAGTTGGAACTATAACCCCTGTCAGATTGAATCAAATGAATTCACTTCCAATTCTAGTAGAAAAATACTGAACTAAATGCTCAACTTGGCTCCTAAAAGCAACATCTGTTACATGCATGGGGGAGAACTTTGTAGCCATATCCCCCATGTTGGTTTTACCACCCGCCCCACCTCTGCTGAATGTAGGTCAGCTCAATTCTCTGCCTCCCAAGTTATTGCGCTCAACACTGCCCACTTGTTTGCTGCTTGATGTGTATTTTTGCTGGCAATTAATAAGTGTGGCAGCTACAGAAGCAGGTTGGCAGCCAAGTGGAAGTCAAGGCTTAATCATTATTTATTGGGAAGGCACAGTGCTGCTATCCGTGCTAGGCTTTAAACGATTCAATGGTCGGTATCCGGGCTCCTTAACCTGCATAGAGGCTCTGTCCCTGTATCTCCTAAAACTATAGACCACAACCCGAGCCTGATTTCTGGGTTTATTTCTGGGTTTAGTTGGCCCCGCCAGTAAATTATAAAGCTCAATCATGCCACCTTGCTGCTCCCCTTGCTAGGGTTCTTTGCGCCGTGTGTCAGCTGATTAGCCGTAAGGGGAAACCAGTGAAGGGGAGGAGCTAATTCTCTTTCAGTTTCTTCATTTGTTGCTAGGGCCCTCTTCTGAAAGAGAATCAAGCACAACAGGATGTGATTAGAGTCATGCACAACACAGGAGGGGGCATCAGGGACTTTAGTGCTTCAAAGAACAGAGGAAGTAGGATTGGGAACGGGCCAAGCCGAACCTGTTGGTGATTGATAATATATGTGTAGCAACTGCCAGCCTGTAATACACGTGCGTGATCTGGTACGTGCAGGACTCCACCCAGGCAAATCAATGCATGTGAGCTATCTCAGAATTTAGCCATGGAAAACAGGAAATGTGGGACTATTCCGCCCTATGTCAGTAAATGGCCAGACAGTCGTTATCCTTGGACTTTCATCAGATTCAGATTCAGGTTACAGGTCATTTGGTAGAAAATAAATGGTCGACAGGACAAATGGTCAACACAATTTGGTCGAAAGACAAATGGTCGAATGTTTTTTTTTTTAGTATTTTCACTTTTTTTTGGGGGGGGGGGTCCCCCCCAACCCCCTTTTTTTGGTTAAAAAAAAACAACCTTTTTTTCCCTAAACGAAAACCTGAAAAATAAATATATAAATAAATAAAAAATCGACCATTTGTCTTTCGACCAAATTGCGTCGACCATTTGTCTGTCGACCAAATGACTGGACACCTCAGATTTAATTTGATCCATGCAAGGGAGGTTATGCATTGTAGGAAAATGATTGAAAATGATATTTGTGGGTTTTGTAATCTGGATACAGAAACCTTGAACCATATATTGGTGCAATGCCCAGCCCTACAATTTGATCGGATCCTAGATTTGATTAGATTTGTCCATGATGTGAATTGGCTTAATAGGGATGAATTTTGGTTGAGGATTTTTAGTGGGAATGATACGGCATAGCTGAGTGCTACGGTCAATTTTTTAGATAGATGTAATTTAATTGCAGATTTTAAACAAGATGGTTATCTGCACATGTAAGTTTTCTTTTGTTTTTCATTTTCTAATTTATTAGATGAAATTTTGGTTGTTTTACCTTTTGGATGTTTGAAAAAGTGGTCCTTTTATCTTGTCTTATTAATGTATGTATTAAATGAATGTCTTTTTAATTTGTATGAGGTGTGTAATAAACCAATACAATAAAGAGTTACAAAATAAATAAATGCAATTGAGCTTGCAAATACACGCAGCCAGATATATATGATATGATAGGTTAATTATAACGCGCTTAATACCCAGAGGTTTCTAAGCACGGACCCGGGTATTGAACCTGTGTTGCTCCGTATCGTGTTGCTTCCAAAGCAAACACGTTGCCCCTGAGCTATCCTCCCGAGACCATGCACACACATAATTACACGAGCGAGCACTCATTTAAACTCTTCCACACACAGATTCTAAGCATGTATGCATTTACTTCAAATAAATAAACTAATAATACACCACTGCACTCTAGGCTCCCCTTCTGTCTTGCCATGTCCAGGAGGGGCAGCGGGGTATATGAAGTGGGCATTGTGTAGCACATGCAGACTGGCTGGGGGTTTAAACCGGGTATCTAAGCTGGATACCAACCTGAGCCGTGCAGAGCCAGTGCGCAGCTTCACACCCACCAGCTACTGACTGCACTATTTGTTGTGGATCACAGTGCTTGAAAGTGGCTTGGCTGTGACCCAGCAGTTACATGGAGGCACACTAGGACACAGGAAGGTCCGAAAACGGGCCTCCGTCCTCCTTGTCCCTTGCCCAAATACCCTGAACAATTTCAACACGCTCTCTTGTTCCATGCCAACTGTCTGTATACCACTACTACCACCGCCATGTTTTCTGCATTAACAGTCACTCCTTGTCCTTTAGCTCCTTCCCCCCACAGTTCTAGCCGCCTACCAATGGGAACAATTCCGGGAAAGATACACGTATCCCCATTAGTTCAGCATTAGTCGGGCCACTTCTTTGCACGTTATTTTCCTTGCCTGTAGACTACACATCTCTATGCTTCTGCTGCATCTGGAGAACCCTGGCATAGACCCTTTCTTTAGACCAACATTCAAGCAATCATCCAAATAATGTGGTAACAATTTGCTCCCATGACTAAACTTTACACACAACGATAGAAAATAACTCAAGCGCTGAAATAAAGAGTCCGATGTAGAGTACCCCAGGGGCGAAGCTCAGTCGACAAAGAACCTCTTCTCAAACTGCATCCCTAGCAGCCAGAAATCCTCAGGAGGAGCCAGTGGTAATTACAATGCTAGTTTGATATCACACTCGGCATTTTCCTCATCTTTCGTTCAGTGCTACAGCCTGTGCGATGCTTGCAGATAACGCCGTACAAACCTCCTGATCTGTCATTCATTTATCGATCTTCTGTCTTCCCACAACACCTGATGCATCATGTGGAAGTCCTCTCCTGCCTTCTTCGGAACAATCCCCAGGGGATATAATGACGTGCGTCGATGGCCAATCTCTAAACAATTCTAAATGCTCCCAATTTTCACCTCTCCTCCAGTTTCCTCCTTAACACTGCCAACCATTCTTTGGCCAATTGCTGGGTTTTTTGACCAAGTCTTTCACAGAGGACCTTTATAACCTAATCCACAACCTTCTCCATAAACCCCTTCATAATAAACACATCTCTTCCCTGCAAGGACAAAAAGCCAGAATCCCCTTCAGCACTTCCAGTTTAATTATAATGGGTTATTTATAACCCGCTTAGTACGCAGAGGTTTCTAAGCGCGGACCCGGGAATCGAACCTGTGTTGCTCAGTGTCGTCTTGCTTCCAAGGCGAGTGCATTGCCCCTGAGCTATCCTCCAGAGTAGGCCCCTTGCCCACACTCCCTCTCTGACTGCCTCTTCCCCCAGTCCTGTCTAGGCCTGCACTCCACCCCGCCCAAGCTGAAACACTATGTGATTGGATGTTTCCCCCTGAATCGTGAACCCTCCTGATTACATTACCAGCACTGATTGGTCCACATTCCTTTTATGAAAGCCCAACATGCGAACCACTGTTCTGTTACAATCCATGTATGTGATGCTGGAAATGCATCAGAGGGACAGGGCCTCTGAATCCTTGTCCTTTACTGCTTTTTATCGTGTGTTCTGTCATGTTGTCTGCCCAGGAGTCCATGTGGGACTCCTAGCAGTGCAGCTCTCTCTTTTTGGTTTGGTGAACAGACCCATGGGATACCCTTATGGCACCCATGGGTAGGGGTACAACCCTGTGCCCCTAGTGTATGTTTTTGGGCACCTGTGGGTGGCCCACAGAGCAGGGTATGGGCTGGTGGCAGCTCCATGCTGAATTTGACAGGTGCTCTGGGTGTCCTCCATTTCGGGATACCCAGGCCCTGCCATTGGGATCAGTTGATTCCTGATAGGAAACAAGATGGCCCCTGTGGCCTCTTGCTTTCTATTGCCTGTTACCTTGTTTTCCCAAAGTCCTGGGAAGCCCTGACTCTGTCCCTTCCCCCTGACTGGCTGTTGGGTGGAAGTTCCATATATGGTGTTGTTGTGAAGGCCCAGCTAGACTGACTGGAGCCTTCCCAGTGACTGTATGTTGTGGGTACCTCCTGTGGGTGGGACCTGGGTGAATGGAGTGTGTGACCAATATACACTCCTTGTTGTGGTTGTCTGGTTTCTGGCATGAGAGACAAAGACTGAGACAGCCCTGCCCGAAAATGGCCTGAATGCAGTGTGTAGTGTTGAATGGCTGGGTACTTGTCCCAATCCACATTCCTTGTTGTGAGTGTCTGAAAGGGAGGAGTGTGGCCTGAATGCACTGTGTGCCTGATTGGCTGGCTGACTGCATGAATGCCCTTCTGTATGATTGGCTGCTGAGTGTGTGCCAGCAGTGTGGATGAGAGACAGAATAGTATATCTGGGGACCTCTCACCACTGTTCAGAAGGTTCAGGGAAAGTTCAGAAGCGTTCAGAAGCGTTCTGGAGCTGAGTCTCCACTCTAAGAGTAACTGGAACTGCTGATCCTCGACGTCCAGCTGGAAGAAGAAGACTTGCTGTGGCATTTGCTTCGACCGATCCGAAGGCTGCTGAAATCGTCGAAGACTGACCCGAGAGAGGACCTGGTAAGGCGCCCTCTTCCCGTGCTCCGAGGGACCATCGAGCACCGCTCCATCTTCGCCGAAGCGCCCTGGAAGACAGACCCTCGAAAGGCTGCCGACCCGAGACGGGACCGCCGAGGAGATCGAAGTGAAGCACCCGGACATCGACGCCGTCGAAGTCCATTGTCGTCGACCAGGGTTTGCAGGTTTGTGTAACCGCTGGAGGCCCGTCGAAGTTGGGTTGCCCAGCCGTGGGAACCACTTGACGCCGTGCCGCCGACGACCGGAGCCGTCCGCTCCTTTGCCTAAGAACATTCGAATCGAAGGACCCCCTCGTCCGCACCGACGTCCGCTTTATCCTGCCGGAGAAAGTCGTGGACGACCAACGCGCCGAGGAGAAACCTGCCGGTGGGTTTCCCGCCACCCGAAGACCACAAAGACTCGAACGACTCGACGCCCTTGCTGGGCCTCCCGTCTCCACAATCTTTGCGGTCCAGAACTATTGTCACCGAGGTGCCCCGCACGCCTCTGCCTTGCAGGACGCCGACGCTCCGACGCCGACGAGCACCGCTCGGACGAAGCTGCCGCCTCATCGATGCCGTTCTACCCTGTTTGTCGACGGAGGTTCGACGCCCCGTGTCTCCCGCTTGAAAGGGAAGGCATTCAAGAAGGGCCGTCGATTCCCCGTCGCCGAACGCCGAGTTCCTCGACGCTTCTCGACGCCTCTCGACGATCCGTGACTCCCGCTTGAAAGGGGGTCGCTCAAGAAGGATCTGTCGACGCCTCTTCGAAGAACTCGACTCCACCAGGTACATTGGGGGGGTAAAAACATTATAGGAGGGAATAAGACTTGCAGCAGAACAATATATGGACTGGACTTGTGCTATATCTTTATTTTACAGGTTGCCCAGGTGGGGGGATCTCCACACAGAACTGTGTCTAGTGGTAGGGGCCAGTATTCTGCCTATTGCTCAACCATCTTATTTTCTCTCCTCTCTCTATTGCTGGTTTCACTCTCTTGATCTGTGTGACATTGTTACAGTATTGTTGATGCACTTTAATAAGATCTAATACAAAGGGTGGTACCACTTTAGAATTGTATATATTTGCCATTGTTGATTTTCCTAAGTACAAAGTGAGTTATTATGATAAGTGTACATAACCTTGAATATTGATTATATAAAGACTGTGTTCTAACCAATACAGTGTGTGGACATTCCTTTGTGGGGGCTTGGGGACTACACTGTACTTAAGAACCAGCCTGCATCACCTCCTGAGAAGCTAGGCTTGATTGCTCGACCATTGCTACCGTACTAGAGAATCTTGGCTGGGGTCCTCTGTGCCTCTCTTCTACCATATAGAGAGCAGAAGTACAGACACCCCCCACCGGTCCTTTACAGCTGGTGGCAGCGGTGGGATGCTTATGGTTTTAAGAATCAGTGTATAACCGTGCCACTTACAAAGGATATCTGCACTTTATTAAATTAAGGTTTAGTTGTGTACAAGATAACTGCATTACAAACAATGGAGTCTATTGCAAATGGCAAATTGACTCGGATGAGCTTGGAGGCTCTCCAGAGTGCTTGTGAAGCCAGGGAGTTAGACTTTGTGGATAAGTCTAGGGCTGAGCTGATAGCTGCCCTGGTGGACTACCAGACTGATGGTGAAACTCTTGATGAGGGGGGGAATGCAACCAATGAGGACTCTGCCCCGGGGGTTTCTGCTGAATCTGTTTCTGGGAATGCCGCCATTCCTGCTGCCTCTGTTCCAAACCCCAGCAATTCCTTGGAGCTTGAGTTATTAAGGATGAAATTGGCCTTTGAATACCGCAAGTTGGAAATAGATGCTGAACTTAAGAAAGAGGAGTTGGCTCAACAAGTGGAGCTCAAGAATAGGGACCTTGAACTCAAGAGCCAGGACACTGAATGTCAGAGAATCCAGCTAGAGAAAGCTAGAGTGGAGACTTCAGCTAAAACCAGTGAGAGTGTCAGGTCCCCAGCCACCAAGTTTATGAAAGACTTGGTTGGTGTATTTGTGGAGGGTTCAGATATCCTCCAATGGATTGAAGCGTTTGAAATGGCTTGTGCGATTCATGATGTTGATAAAAGAGATTGGGCTAAGTGTTTGTTAAGCAGAGTGCCTCAAACTGGATATGACTGTATTCTGAAGCTGAGTGTGGAAGAAAGGGGTCAGTATGAGTGTATGAAGTCTGCTTTGATTGCCAAGTTTGGCAAGACACCTACCCAATACCTTAGAAGGTTCAGGGATTTTAAGAAAAGAGAGAATGTGTCTTGGGTTGACTGGGTGAGTGCTGCGCACATGAACATGATGGAGTGGATCGATGGATACAAGGTTAAGACTTTTGTTGAATTGTCCCACCTTGTTTTTTGAGCATTTTTCTGAAGCCTGTTCACCAGAGCTGCGTCAGTATGTGGCTGACCAGAACATTTTGGACCCCTTTAAGCTGGCTAGGTTGGCTGACAAGTGGGTCTCCCACCGGGTGTCCCCTAAGGACTCTAGTGGGAAGGACAAGGACAAAGAAAAGGGGACCTCTCAGAAAGCTGAGGAGTCCCAGAAGCATTCACAGTCGGGTAAACCAAAACCTTCCTCTCCTAAGACCCAGAAATCTAGTGGGGATAAGTCATCTGTGGGTGGGAATAAGAGTAGTGGTCCACCTGCTGCAAAGCAGGCTCCCAGTGGTTCCAGTACCGTACCCCGCACTCCTGGCGCTTGTTGTGACTGTGGGGCTCTGGATCACAGAAGGGGTGACTCCAAGTGTAAAGGTAAGGCACTTGGAGTACAGGCTGCCAGCCTGACCTACCCTTACCCCGTGTCTGAGGTGGAGGCCACTGTCCTCCCCTCCTCTACCGGGATCACATTTGGTGCTCCGGTAGAGATTTCCTTCGTGTCCCTTGGGGCCTGGGACCAGTATGCAGAAGTACTGGCGACTATCCCACAGAACACCCGTAGGTTTTTGAGAAGTGTCCTCTTGAATGGCCAGCCTTCTACTGGTTTGAGAGACACTGGGGCAAGCATGACAGTGGTGGACAGGACCCTGCTCAAGCCAGAGGACTATGTAGGTGCTCCTCTGAGAACCACCAGGTTAGCTGGTGGGCCTCCCAAATTATCGCCTGTAGCCTTAGTCACACTCATGATTGGAGACAAGACAGCAAAGCTTCCTGTCCTGGTTCAGGACAATGTCCCTGCTAACATTCTGTTAGGAAATGACCTAGTAGAGTTGGGGTTGATCTCGGATGGTCTTCCCATGACTGCCGCTGCAGTCACTAGGTCACAAGTGACATCGGGTCTGGCTGTGAGTCAGGTACCCGAGCCAAAGGCGAGGCCTAAGGCGAGAAGAAGGAAGACCAAGAAGGCCACCTCTGTGGAGGGAACACCTTCTCTTCCTGCGGTTCCGACAGCACCCATCGGGATCCATGCTCCGGACGGGCTGGGTCCAGTGGAAAACCCAAACTCAACTCCTGTGGGAGAAGAGACAGAAGACTCTCCTGTGGGAGAGGTTCTCAACCCGGAGGATCATCCCGACCTTCAATGCTTGTTAGCTGAAGGGGGACCCTCCCGGGCAGACTTCTGTAAGGGACAGAGGGAGTGCCACTCTCTCGAGGGACTGAGGAAACAGGCCCTGTCCCAGGCACAAGGAGAAGTGCCTAGGACATTCCGGATTTATTGGGAGGGTGAGCTCCTTGTTAGTGAGCCCACTAAGCCTGAACCTGGTGCCCTCAAGAGGATGGTGGTACCCCAGGTTTACAGGCCCTTCCTACTGCAGTTGGCGCATGAGGTGCCCTTGGCTGGTCATCTTGGGACCAAGAAGACTAAACAGAGGCTCTCTGCCCATTTCTACTGGCCACGGATGGGAGTAGAGGTGGAGTCCCACTGCAGGACCTGCCCAACTTGTCAGTTGTCTGGCAAGACTGGAGGCAGGGTCATTGCCCCACTGCAGCCATTGCCAGTGGTTGGCACACCATTTGAGAGGGTGGGCATCGACATCGTCGGTCCCCTTGACCCTCCCACTTCAGGTGGACATCGGTTCATCCTGGTCTGTGTAGATCATGCCACCAGGTACCCTGAGGCAATACCCCTTTGGACTGTTACTGCCAAGGTGGTTGCCAGGGCTCTCCTGGGCATTTTCACCCGTGTTGGATTCCCCAAGGAGGTTGTCTCTGACAGAGGATCCAACTTCATGTCTAGTTACATGAAAACCATGTGGAAAGAGTGCGGGGTAACCTACAAGTTCTCCACCTCTTACCACCCCCAGACCAATGGTCTGGTTGAGAGATTTAATAAAACTCTCAAGGGCATGCTAGGGGCTTTGGAAGAACCCCTAAGGAGGAAATGGGATCTCCTCCTGCCATGCCTGCTGTTTGCTTACAGAGAGGTACCTCAAGAGGGTGTTGGTTTCAGCCCCTTTGAGTTACTCTTTGGACATCCCGTGAGGGGGCCCCTCGCCTTGATCCGAGAAGGCTTGGAAGCCACCCCTCCCGGTCCCGCCAAGCAAGTGGGGGACTATGTGTTAGGCCTCAGACGGAGGATGACACAGATGATGGGTCAGGCAACAGCAAATCTCAAGGCCAGCCAGGAATTGAATAAGTACTGGCATGACCTTAAAGCCTCGCAAGTGGATTGGACTCCGGAACAGGAAATCCTTGTGATGGAGCCTACCACGCCTAGAGCTTTGTCAGACAATTAGACTGGACCCTTCAGGATCATCTCCAAGATGGGCGAAGTCAATTATCTGGTTGACATGGGAGCCTCTGGGGTAGCCCCTCAGATATTCCATGTCAACAGGCTCAAGCCTTTCCACCGGCGAGCAGAAGTCTCACGTCTCTTGCTAGCTTCAGGGCAAGAAGAGGATGAGAGTGAGCCCCTTCCTGATTTGCTGCATAGCAACCCTCAGGATGGCTCAGTGGAGGGAGTACATCTCTCTCCGGATTTGACAACAGAGCAACAGAGGGCCTGCAGGGCTTTGCTCCAACAGTATGCCTCTCTGTTTTCACTGACGCCAGGCCTTACACCGTGGTGTAGGCATGAAATTGACACTGGTGACAGTGTGCCTGTCAAAAGCAGGTGCTACCGTATGTCAGATACCGTCAAGAACCACATCCAGGCTGAGGTCGCCAAGATGTTGGATCTGGGTGTTATTGAACCCTCAACCAGTCCCTGGTCCAGTCCAGTGGTCCTTGTCCCCAAGGCAAGTTCCCAGGCGGGTACCAAGGATTGGAGGTTCTGTGTGGACTACCGAGGAGTCAATGCCGTCACCAAAACTGACGCGCACCCATTGCCCAGGGCTGATGAGCTCGTGGACACCATAGGTGCTGCCAAATTTGTGAGCACCTTTGACCTTACCTCAGGCTATTGGCAAATAGCTCTGACGGACCATGCCAAGGAAAAGACGGCCTTCTCAACACCTGAGGGACTCTACCAGTTTAGGGTCTTGCCTTTTGGGTTGAAGAATGCCCCTGCCACCTTCCAGAGATTGGTCAACCATGCGCTCAGTGGGCTGGAAGCCTTTTGTGTGGCTTACTTAGACGACATTGCTGTCTACAGTTCCACCTGGGAAGAGCATTTGACACATCTGGATAAGGTGTTGCAGGCCTTGAAAAGGGCTAACCTCACTATCAAGGCCACCAAGTGCCAGATAGCTCAGGGGAAAGTTACCTATCTTGGTCATGAGGTAGGAGGGGGTCAAATCCAACCTCTCTCCAGTAAAGTACAGGATGTACAGAACTGGGAGACTCCCACTACTCAAACCCAGGTGAGAGCCTTTTTGGGCCTCACTGGGTACTATCGCAATTTCATGGCAGACTATGGAACCATAGCTGCACCCCTGACAGCTCTAACTTCACCCAAACAGCCTAGGAAGGTTAATTGGACCGAAGACTGTCAGAGGGCCTTTGATGGCTTGAAAGAAAGTCTGTGTAGGGCACCTGTGTTGTGTGCGGCTGACTACAGCCGACCCTTTATCGTCCAGACGGATGCCTGCGACACCGGAATTGGAGCTGTCTTGTCCCAGTTAGATGACAAAGGGAGAGAACATCCTATCATATTCATCAGTAGACAACTCAAGGGTAGAGAACTTAGGTGGGCTACTGTTGAAAAGGAGCGTTTTAGCATAGTTTGGAGCCTTAGGCGTTTTAGGCCCTACCTTACGGGGTCTACCTTCAAGGTCCAAACAGATCATAAGCCCCTGAAGTGGCTTATGCAGATGAAGGGTGAGAATCCGAAATTGCTCAGGTGGTCCATTAGCCTGCAAGGGCTAGACTTCACCATAGAGAACAGGCCAGGGAAGAGTCACGATAATGCAGATGGTCTTTCCAGAAGGTATGTTGACCGTCTGGATGAGGGTGTCTATCCCGTGGGAGATTAGACACCCTCCACCTCAGTCTGGGGGGGGCGACTGTGATGCTGGAAATGCATCAGAGGGACAGGGCTTCTGAATCCTTGTCCTTTACTGCTTTTTATCGTGTGTTCTGTCATGTTTTCTGCCCAGGAGTCCATGTGGGACTCCTGGCAGTGCAGCTCTCTCTTTTTGGTTTGGTGAACAGACCCATGGGATACCCTTATGGCACCCATGGGTAGGGGTACAACCCTGTGCCCCTAGTGTATGTTTTTGGGCACCTGTGGGTGGCCCACAGAGCAGGGTATGGGCTGGTGGCAGCTCCATGCTGAATTTGACAGGTGCTCTGGGTGTCCTCCATTTTGGGATACCCAGGCCCTGCCATTGGGATCAGTTGATTCCTGATAGGAAACAAGATGGCCCCTGTGGCCTCTTGCTTTCTATTGCCTGTTACCTTGTTTTCCCAAAGTCCTGGGAAGCCCTGACTCTGTCCCTTCCCCCTGACTGGCTGTTGGGTGGAAGTTCCATATATGGTGTTGTTGTGAAGGCCCAGCTAGACTGACTGGAGCCTTCCCAGTGACTGTATGTTGTGGGTACCTCCTGTGGGTGGGACCTGGGTGAATGGAGTGTGTGACCAATATACACTCCTTGTTGTGGTTGTCTGGTTTCTGGCATGAGAGACAAAGACTGAGACAGCCCTGCCCGAAAATGGCCTGAATGCAGTGTGTAGTGTTGAATGGCTGGGTACTTGTCCCAATCCACATTCCTTGTTGTGAGTGTCTGAAAGGGAGGAGTGTGGCCTGAATGCACTGTGTGCCTGATTGGCTGGCTGACTGCATGAATGCCCTTCTGTATGATTGGCTGCTGAGTGTGTGGCAGCAGTGTGGATGAGAGACAGAATAGTATATCTGGGGACCTCTCACCACTGTTCAGAAGGTTCAGGGAACGTTCAGAAGCGTTCAGAAGCGTTCTGGAGCTGAGTCTCCACTCTAAGAGTAACTGGAACTGCTGATCCTCGGCGTCCAGCTGGAAGAAGAAGACTTGCTGTGGCATTTGCTTCGACCGATCCGAAGGCTGCCGAAATCGTCGAAGACTGACCCGAGAGAGGACCTGGTAAGCCGCCCTCTTCCCGTGCTCCGAGGGACCATCGAGCACCGCTCCATCTTCGCCGAAGCACCCTGGAAGACAGACCCTCGAAAGGCTGCCGACCCGAGACGGGACCGCCGAGGAGATCGAAGTGAAGCACCCGGACATCGACGCCGTCGAAGTCCATTGTCGTCGACCAGGGTTCGCAGGTTTGTGTAACCGCTGGAGGCCCGTCGAAGTTGGGTTGCCCAGCCGTGGGAACCACTTGACGCTGTGCCGCCGACGACCGGAGCCGTCCGCTCCTTTGCCTAAGAACATTCGAATCGAAGGACTCCCTCGTCCGCACCGACGTCCGCTTTATCCTGCCGGAGAAAGTCGTGGACGACCAACGCGCCGAGGAGAAACCTGCCGGTGGGTTTCCCGCCACCCGAAGACCACAAAGACTCGAACGACTCGACGCCCTTGCTGGGCCTCCCGTCTCCACAATCTTTGCGGTCCAGAACTATTGTCACTGAGGTGCCCCGCACGCCTCTGCCTTGCAGGACGCCGACGCTCCGACGCCGACGAGCACCGCTCGGACGAAGCTGCCGCCTCATCGACGCCGTTCTACCCTGTTTGTCGACGGACGTTCGACGCCCCGTGTCTCCCGCTTGAAAGGGAAGGCATTCAAGAAGGGCCGTCGATTCCCCGTCACCGAACGCCGAGTTCCTCGATGCTTCTCGACGCCTCTCGACGATCCGTGACTCCCACTTGAAAGGGGGTCGCTCAAGAAGGATCTGTCGACGCCTCTTCGAAGAACTCGACTCCACCAGGTACATTGGGGGGGTAAAAACATTATAGGAGGGAATAAGACTTGCAGAACAATATATGGACTGGGCTTGTGCTATATCTTTATTTTACAGGTTGCCCAGGTGGGGGGATCTCCACACAGAACTGTGTCTAGTGGTAGGGGCCAGTATTCTGCCTATTGCTCAACCATCTTATTTTCTCTCCTCTCTCTATTGCTGGTTTCACTCTCTTGATCTGTGTGACATTGTTACAGTATTGTTGATGCACTTTAATAAGATCTAATACAAAGGGTGGTACCACTTTAGAATTGTATATATTTGCCATTGTTGATTTTCCTAAGTACAAAGTGAGTTATTATGATAAGTGTACATAACCTTGAATATTGATTATATAAAGACTGTGTTCTAACCAATACAGTGTGTGGACATTCCTTTGTGGGGGCTTGGGGACTACACTGTACTTAAGAACCAGCCTGCATCACCTCCTGAGAAGCTAGGCTTGATTGCTCGACCATTGCTACCGTACTAGAGAATCTTGGCTGGGGTCCTCTGTGCCTCTCTTCTACCATATAGAGAGCAGAAGTACAGACACCCCCCACCGGTCCTTTACAGCTGGTGGCAGCGGTGGGATGCTTATGGTTTTAAGAATCAGTGTATAACCGTGCCACTTACAAAGGATATCTGCACTTTATTAAATTAAGGTTTAGTTGTGTACAAGATAACTGCATTACAAACAATGGAGTCTATTGCAAATGGCAAATTGACTCGGATGAGCTTGGAGGCTCTCCAGAGTGCTTGTGAAGCCAGGGAGTTAGACTTTGTGGATAAGTCTAGGGCTGAGCTGATAGCTGCCCTGGTGAACTACCAGACTGATGGTGAAACTCTTGATGAGGGGGGGAATGCAACCAATGAGGACTCTGCCCCGGGGGTTTCTGCTGAATCTGTTTCTGGGAATGCCGCTATTCCTGCTGCCTCTGTTCCAAACCCCAGCAATTTCTTGGAGCTTGAGTTATTAAGGATGAAATTGGCCTTTGAATACCGCAAGTTGGAAATAGATGCTGAACTTAAGAAAGAGGAGTTGGCTCAACAAGTGGAGCTCAAGAATAGGGACCTTGAACTCAAGAGCCAGGACACTGAATGTCAGAGAATCCAGCTAGAGAAAGCTAGAGTGGAGACTTCAGCTAAAACCAGTGAGAGTGTCAGGTCCCCAGCCACCAAGTTTATGAAAGACTTGGTTGGTGTATTTGTGGAGGGTTCAGATATCCTCCAATGGATTGAAGCGTTTGAAATGGCTTGTGCGATTCATGATGTTGATAAAAGAGATTGGGCTAAGTGTTTGTTAAGCAGAGTGCCTCAAACTGGATATGACTGTATTCTGAAGCTGAGTGTGGAAGAAAGGGGTCAGTATGAGTGTATGAAGTCTGCTTTGATTGCCAAGTTTGGCAAGACACCTACCCAATACCTTAGAAGGTTCAGGGATTTTAAGAAAAGAGAGAATGTGTCTTGGGTTGACTGGGTGAGTGCTGCGCACATGAACATGATGGGGTGGATCGATGGATACAAGGTTAAGACTTTTGTTGAATTGTCCCACCTCTTGTTTTTTGAGCATTTTTCTGAAGCCTGTTCACCAGAGCTGCGTCAGTATGTGGCTGACCAGAACATTTTGGACCCCTTTAAGCTGGCTAGGTTGGCTGACAAGTGGGTCTCCCACCGGGTGTCCCCTAAGGACTCTAGTGGGAAGGACAAGGACAAAGAAAAGGGGACCTCTCAGAAAGCTGAGGAGTCCCAGAAGCATTCACAGTCGGGTAAACCAAAACCTTCCTCTCCTAAGACCCAAAAATCTAGTGGGGATAAGTCATCTGTGGGTGGGAATAAGAGTAGTGGTCCACCTGCTGCAAAGCAGGCTCCCAGTGGTTCCAGTACCGTACCCCGCACTCCTGGCGCTTGTTGGGACTGTGGGGCTCTGGATCACAGAAGGGGTGACTCCAAGTGTAAAGGTAAGGCACTTGGCGTACAGGCTGCCAGCCTGACCTACCCTTATCCTGTGTCTGAGGTGGAGGCCACTGTCCTCCCCTCCTCTACCGGGATCACATTTGGTTCTCCGGTAGAGATTTCCTTAGTGTCCCTTGGGGCGTGGGACCAGTATGCAGAAGTATTGGCGACTATCCCACAGAACACCCGTAGGTTTTTGAGAAGTGTCCTCTTGAATGGCCAGCCTTCTACTGGTTTGAGAGACACTGGGGCAAGCATGACAGTGGTGGACAGGACCCTGCTCAAGCCAGAGGACTATGTAGGTGCTCCTCTGAGAACCACCAGGTTAGCTGGTGGGCCTCCCAAATTATCGCCTGTAGCCTTAGTCACACTCATGATTGGAGACAAGACAGCAAAGCTTCCTGTCCTGGTTCAGGACAATGTCCCTGCTAACATTCTGTTAGGAAATGATCTAGTAGAGTTGGGGTTGATCTCGGATGGTCTTCCCATGACTGCCGCTGCAGTCACTAGGTCACAGGTGACATCGGGTCTGGCTGTGAGTCAGGTACCCGAGCCAAAGGCGAGGCCTAAGGCGAGAAGAAGGAAGACCAAGAAGGCCACCTCTGTGGAGGGAACACCTTCTCTTCCTGCGGTTCCGACAGCACCCATCGGGATCCATGCTCCGGACGGGCTGGGTCCAGTGGAAAACCCAAACTCAACTCCTGTGGGAGAAGAGACAGAAGACTCTCCTGTGGGAGAGGTTCTCAACCCGGAGGATCATCCCGACCTTCAATGCTTGTTAGCTGAAGGGGGACCCTCCCGGGCAGACTTCTGTAAGGGACAGAGGGAGTGCCACTCTCTCGAGGGACTGAGGAAACAGGCCCTGTCCCAGGCACAAGGAGAAGTGCCTAGGACATTCCGGATTTATTGGGAGGGTGAGCTCCTTGTTAGTGAGCCCACTAAGCCTGAACCTGGTGCCCTCAAGAGGTTGGTGGTACCCCAGGTTTACAGGCCCTTCCTACTGGAGTTGGCGCATGAGGTGCCCTTGGCTGGTCATCTTGGGACCAAGAAGACTAAGCAGAGGCTCTCTGCCCATTTCTACTGGCCACGGATGGGAGTAGAGGTGGAGTCCCACTGCAGGACCTGCCCAACTTGTCAGTTGTCTGGCAAGACTGGAGGCAGGGTCATTGCCCCACTGCAGCCATTGCCAGTGGTTGGCACACCATTTGAGAGGGTGGGCATCGACATCGTCGGTCCCCTTGACCCTCCCACTTCAGGTGGACATCGGTTCATCCTGGTCTTGGTAGATCATGCCACCAGGTACCCTGAGGCAATACCCCTTCGGACTGTTACTGCCAAGGTGGTTGCCAGGGCTCTCCTGGGCATTTTCACCTGTGTTGGATTCCCCAAGGAGGTTGTCTCTGACAGAGGATCCAACTTCATGTCTAGTTACATGAAAACCATGTGGAAAGAGTGCGGGGTAACCTACAAGTTCTCCACCTCTTACCACCCCCAGACCAATGGTCTGGTTGAGAGATTTAATAAAACTCTCAAGGGCATGCTAGGGGCTTTGGAAGAACCCCTAAGGAGGAAATGGGATCTCCTCCTGCCATGCCTGCTGTTTGCTTACAGAGAGGTACCTCAAGAGGGTGTTGGTTTCAGCCCCTTTGAGTTACTCTTTGGACATCCCGTGAGGGGGCCCCTCGCCTTGATCCGAGAAGGCTTGGAAGCCACCCCTCCCGGTCCCGCCAAGCAAGTGGGGGACTATGTGTTAGGCCTCAGACGGAGGATGACACAGATGATGGGTCAGGCAACAGCAAATCTCAAGGCCAGCCAGGAATTGAATAAGTACTGGCATGACCTTAAAGCCTCGCAAGTGGATTGGACTCCGGAACAGGAAATCCTTGTGATGGAGCCTACCACGCCTAGAGCTTTGGCAGACAAGTGGACTGGACCCTTCAGGATCATCTCCAAGATGGGCGAAGTCAATTATCTGGTTGACATGGGAGCCTCTGGGGTAGCCCCTCAGATATTCCATGTCAACAGGCTCAAGCCTTTCCACCGGCGAGCAGAAGTCTCACGTCTCTTGCTAGCTTCAGGGCAAGAAGAGGATGAGAGTGAGCCCCTTCCTGATTTGCTGCATAGCAACCCTCAGGATGGCTCAGTGGAGGGAGTACATCTCTCTCCGGATTTGACAACAGAGCAACAGAGGGCCTGCAGGGCTTTGCTCCAACAGTATGCCTCTCTGTTTTCACTGACGCCAGGCCTTACACCGTGGTGTAGGCATGAAATTGACACTGGTGACAGTGTGCCTGTCAAAAGCAGGTGCTACCGTATGTCAGATACCGTCAAGAACCACATCCAGGCTGAGGTCGCCAAGATGTTGGATCTGGGTGTTATTGAACCCTCAACCAGTCCCTGGTCCAGTCCAGTGGTCCTTGTCCCCAAGGCAAGTTCCCAGGCGGGTACCAATGATTGGAGGTTCTGTGTGGACTACCGAGGAGTCAATGCCGTCACCAAAACTGACGCGCACCCATTGCCCAGGGCTGATGAGCTCGTGGACACCATAGGTGCTGCCAAATTTGTGAGCACCTTTGACCTTACCTCAGGCTATTGGCAAATAGCTCTGACGGACCATGCCAAGGAAAAGACGGCCTTCTCAACACCTGAGGGACTCTACCAGTTTAGGGTCATGCCTTTTGGGTTGAATGATGCCCCTGCCACCTTCCAGAGATTGGTCAACCATGCGCTCAGTGGGCTGGAAGCCTTTTGTGTGGCTTACTTAGACGACATTTCCGTCTACAGTTCCACCTGGGAAGAGCATTTGACACATCTGGATAAGGTGTTGCAGGCCTTGAAAAGGGCTAACCTCACTATCAAGGCCAGCAAGTGCCAGATAGCTCAGGGGAAAGTTACCTATCTTGGTCATGAGGTAGGAGGGGGTCAAATCCAACCTCTCTCCAGTAAAGTACAGGATGTACAGAACTGGGAGACTCCCACTACTCAAACCCAGGTGAGAGCCTTTTTGGGCCTCACTGGGTACTATCGCAATTTCATGGCAGACTATGGAACCATAGCTGCACCCCTGACAGCTCTAACTTCACCCAAACAGCCTAGGAAGGTTAATTGGACCGAAGACTGTCAGAGGGCCTTTGATGGCTTGAAAGA
This sequence comes from Ambystoma mexicanum, assembly GCF_040938575.1. NCBI lineage: Eukaryota > Metazoa > Chordata > Amphibia > Caudata > Ambystomatidae > Ambystoma > Ambystoma mexicanum. Next base: position 729,980,555 of record NC_090925.1, read on the forward strand.
AAGTCTGTGTAGGGCACCTGTGTTGTGTGCGGCTGACTACAGCCGACCCTTTATCGTCCAGACGGATGCCTGCGACACCGGAATTGGAGCTGTCTTGTCCCAGTTAGATGACAAAGGGAGAGAACATCCTATCATATTCATCAGTAGACAACTCAAGGGTAGAGAACTTAGGTGGGCTACTGTTGAAAAGGAGTGTTTTAGCATAGTTTGGAGCCTTAGGCGTTTTAGGCCCTACCTTACGGGGTCTACCTTCAAGGTCCAAACAGATCATAAGCCCCTGAAGTGGCTTATGCAGATGAAGGGTGAGAATCCGAAATTGCTCAGGTGGTCCATTAGCCTGCAAGGGCTAGACTTCACCATAGAGCACAGGCCAGGGAAGAGTCACGATAATGCAGATGGCCTTTCCAGAAGGTATGTTGACCGTCTGGATGAGGGTGTCTATCCCGTGGGAGATTAGACACCCTCCACCTCAGTCTGGGGGGGGCGACTGTGATGCTGGAAATGCATCAGAGGGACAGGGCCTCTGAATCCTTGTCCTTTACTGCTTTTTATCGTGTGTTCTGTCATGTTTTCTGCCCAGGAGTCTCTCTTTTTGGTTTGGTGAACAGACCCATGGGATACCCTTATGGCACCCATGGGTAGGGGTACAACCCTGTGCCCCTAGTGTATGTTTTTGGGCACCTGTGGGTGGCCCACAGAGCAGGGTATGGGCTGGTGGCAGCTCCATGCTGAATTTGACAGGTGCTCTGGGTGTCCTCCATTTTGGGATACCCAGGCCCTGCCATTGGGATCAGTTGATTCCTGATAGGAAACAAGATGGCCCCTGTGGCCTCTTGCTTTCTATTGCCTGTTACCTTGTTTTCCCAAAGTCCTGGGAAGCTCTACCATATAGAGAGCAGAAGTACAGACACCCCCCACCGGTCCTTTACAATGTACCCACCTGTTCTTGGGTGGGTTGACTGGGCACTGGCTGGTGTGGCAGTGTCAGGCTGCTAGCAGTGTGTGCTGATGGAGCTGGCCTCATCGGGGCCGTCCTTTGCAACCACAGGTGCACATCCCGCTCACTCAACACCTTCATCCTCCCTAATTCCTTCTCTAAATTCTTCAGTGTATTGTACCCACTAGCCCCCCACCCCCCAAATGTCAGCAGGGCTTTTCTGATGTCATCCATTTGTTTGACCAAAGCTACGCTACTTTCTTGGTGTTGTTCGCAATGAACACTTGTGTAAATCAGGTATGGCGATGTCCAGTTTTCTATCGTCCCCGGCACCCTGTGAATCCTATCAAGTTCCCTTTTTTCTTCTGCTGACCTTACTTTACACCTAACCTCCCTGTGTAAATGTTTAACATTTCCACAAACGTCCCTTTCTGTATCCTCTCTCTGCTGCCATCAGGTGTGTCTCCTAAGGTTTGGTGATACTCACATAGGGGGGTGTCCTCACCTTCTGCTCCGCTACCTTAATCCCTGCCCTTTTTCATGAGTAGCAACAGGCACTCTGAAATCTTTGGATCATCCTATGTCTTCTTCCCACTTCCTGTAAAGCGCCTATGCTCTTATTCACGTTCACCCCTCAGTGTTTTTATTTGTCTCCCCTTCACGCACCCCACCCCAAAGCTGCTCCTTTATTATGTTGTCTACTCGTCTCCCCTCCACACGGATGCCCAACCTTTGCTCCCCTCCTCTCCAGGCAATCTGCTTGGATCCTGTCGCTCTCCTCCTCTGGATCTCGCTCCAGCCTGTTTGGTCTCCTCAATCTCCTAATGGCTTCCTGCTCTTCAAGACACCCTCCTTGCGCTTTCAATTCTCTCGTTCACCATTCTTGTATTAAATGTTCTCTGTCATTCAAGCCACTTTCCCTTCCCCCTACTTTCCCAACTATTACCTGTCCTCCCCGCATTTGATCTGTTTGCTCCACTGGCCAATCACCTTTTTCTGACCATACCCTATCCTCCATCAACTGGAGGCATGTGCCATTATTTTTCATGGCAGCCCATTTACCCGCTGAAATATCCCACCTGTAACCTACAGTTTACCCTTGCCATAGATGGTGGTAACACTGTACGCTGTGCTGACCCAAAAACTCCTCCTGGCGGGTGGGCCACCTCTAGCCCATTGGGTCACCCACTTCTTTCTGTGCACTACACGCATTCTCGCACGTGGCGCACAAAGTTGAGATCTTTTTCGTCCTTTGGAATGCTTGTACCTGATATGATATTTATAACGCGCCTGTACACGTGTTCCTAGGCGTGTCAAGACAAGTGAGGGGGAAACAAGGGAGGACAAAACAAGGATCTTACTAGGCATTGTGTCATTCAGCCCTAAGCCCCCTAAACATTCCAACCTTTGTTTACTTTCTTTCCCTTACAAACAAGCCATCCAGGGCCCAATCTCCCTCTCCATCTAAAACTGTTATCGTGTTTCGAACTTCCCCAAAACCCTCCTCTTTGTGGCTTCTCCTGGACCCCGCTGCTGCCTGCTCCATCCCTCTGTTACTGGCCGTACTGGGCCCCTTCACTCATTCTCCTCTCATTCATACCCCTCATGTACCCACTTCTTTGTCTTTTGTTCCCGCTCCTTTTTTGAACCTCTTCCCCCTCTCTCACCTCCCTTGGGCTGTACTAGGACTTCCTCAATTAACATCTCCTTCACATACAAGTCCTCAATCCAAATCTTCATCCACATTGTAACCCCTCTCATCTACTACCACGTGTTGACAAGTAACCTCTTCTGCCTCACTACCTTCAATTCTTGCTTCCTATACCCCTTTGCAGCCTTTTATCTCTGCCAACATATTTTACAGGCTCCAAATCTTTCCCTCTGTCTTGTCCTCTTTCCCCAAATCCCTTTCTTCTCTCAGGATTGTGTTCTCGTGCACATCCTGGATGCATTTACATTTGCTCCCCTGAACAACGCTCCTGTATCCCCGTAATTGTACGATCGGACTGAAAAAAACGTCTGACCGTACAAAAAGACCAAAAAATGCTACCACCAAAGTTTCGAACACCAAATGTTCGAACCTTTGGTGCTAGTATTGTAGGTAAGTATAAAATAAAAAGACTGCAGGGGCTGCGGGGGTTTCCCCTGCAACACCCCGCTCACTATACTGTGTGGTATAGTGAGCGGCGGTTGCGGGGGACACCCCTGTAGCTCCTGGAAAAAGAAAATGGGGGCTGCTGGGATGTCCCCCGCAACACCCCTCTCACTATACTGTGTGGTATAGTGAGTGGGGGATGCGGGGGACACCCCTGCAGCTCCCGAAAAAAAATACAAATAAACGGGGGCTGCAGGGCCAGTTCCCGATCACGGAAGTGAAAGGGAACTGGCGCCGCTGGGACTCAGCATGTAAAAAAGGTAAGTAGGGTTTGTATGTAGGGATTTTGAATGCGTGTTTGCATGGGAAATGTGCAAACCTTTTGTGGTTTGCACATTTCGCATGCAAACTTTTCCATCACAGACTTTTCCGTGACGGAAAAATCATGTAGATCCGTATCCCCACCCTTCACCTCCATCTTTTCCACGATCATTTCTTTATCTAACATTTCTCCCATTTTGTCTGCATTTGAAGCACTTGCGACCTCTCTCTTTACCCCTGCGCCTATTCTCTCTCTATTTCCCCAACCGAGTACCGGGACCTTCTCACCAACACTTCGCTGTTCTCCCTCTGGATTCACCACCAACAGAGCGCACTTGACTGGGAGTTTCATGCCGCCCCGCCATGTCCTGCGAACCCTCTCCACATGTTCTCCCTCTGTCTTCTTCACCGCCAAACTGGCCCACTAGACTGGGAGTTTCATGCCCCCCCGCCATGTCCGGCGAACCCTCTCCACCTGTTCTCCCTCTGTCTTCTTCACTGCCAACCTGGCCCACTTGACTGAGAGTTTCATGCCGCCCCGCCATGTCCTGCGAACCCTCTCCACCTGTTCTCCCTCTGTCTTCTTCACCGCCAAACTGGCCCACTAGACTGGGAGTTTCATGCCCCCCCGCCATGTCCGGCGAACCCTCTCCACCTGTTCTCCCTCTGTCTTCTTCACCACCAACCTGGCCCACTTGACTGGGAGTTTTATGCCACCCGCCATGTCTTGCAGGGAGCAAAGGCATAGACAGTGGAGGACCTGAGCCGGCAGAGCCCACCCAAAATCTTTTTTTTTAAAAAACGTTATTTTTTAGTTTACGTACAATAAGCAAAAGAAAATAGTAACATAACGACAAACATGGAATAAACGTGTGCTTCATCTCCCGCCTTCCTCACTCCCGCCCCGATCCCCCCCCAGGACGCCCTAGTATTGAATTGGTGGTGGTTAACAGTTGGTTGCTGTATTCAGTCTTGGGTGTGTGCCCGCTTGATTTCGCTGGGGTTCTGGGGATGTGTCTCTTGAGGAGTTGCTGTTTCCTGTGGCCAACAAGTAAGCGATGTATGGGCCCCATATGTCGGGTGGCCGAGCGTGCAGGGGTAATAGCTTGATAAAGTTTGATTCAGTGTCCTGACAGTAAGCTATGTCTTTCAACCATACGGTTGGTGTGTGTCCTTTCCCCAACATATTGCGATTCTCCTGCGAGCCAACAGTAGCAACAACCCTCCTAGTTTGCGTGATGAGATGGGGAAATGTTTGGTGAGTCCCAGGAGTGTGATCTTGGGGTCGGGTTCTATGGGCATGCTTATCTTTGCGGCTGTCTTTTCCAGTGACATTTCCCAGAATTGTTGTATTGATGGGCAGGACCATGCGAGGTGGAGAAAGTCTGCCGATGGCGCACCGCAGCGATTGCACAGTGAGGGGGTCGAGGGTGGTAGTGGTGGATTCTAGCGGGGGTGTGGTACGCTTGGTGAATACATTTTAGGTGTATCAGTTTGTATCTTGTATTTAGTGATACTTTCTGAGTTTGTGCTAGGATGTATTGCCATTCTTCATCTGGGATCGTGATCTGGAGGGTCCTTTCCCATCTCGTTCTAGGTGTTGTCAGGTTCGGGGCTATTTCTGTTAGTAGTGATTTGTATAGCATCGAGACCAGTTTGCCCTCCCCTTGTGATTGGATGACCCCGTGTAGCAATTGCCATGTTTCGGGCTGTTGCGGGAAAGAGGGTAATCCAGCCTGCATGGAGCCTCTAAGTCGGAAGTATATAAACGTGTCCAGGGCAGTGGAGGCTCCGCAGGCTTTGGCCTGTTGGGGGAGTAAGCAGGGGGGGAGAACCTGGTCTGAATATTACATTTCAACGCAATTTTGTTCCATATTGCTAAGGTGGAAAGGACCGTGTTTAGGGTGTTGTGTGGGGTGTGTGTCTGGCCAAAGATGGCTGCTCTGAGCAGGTTGGGGGATGCAAGAGCTAGCTCCAGCTGAACACAGGGACGAACGCACTGCGTGGCGTACTAATGACCCAGGAATTGGGCTTGAGCTGCCCAGTAATAGCATTCTACTTCCGGGAGTGCCATTCCGCCTTTTTTTACTGGTTGGATTAGGGATTTGTAGGCGATTCTGGCTGGTTTCCCCACCCTGAGAAGTTCCAGTATTATGCTCCTCATGTGTTGGAGTTGTTTTTGAGGTACCAGGCGGGGGAGATTCACAAAGAGATAGAGGAGTTTGGGGAATATTACCATTTTCACTATCGACACCCAGCCCTATAGGGTGAGTGGCAGTGATTTCCATCTGTCAACTTTCGCCTGTAGTGTTTGGATTACTCTACCATGGTGTCTAGTCAAATGGTCGACAGACAAATGGTCGACAGTCAAAAGGTCGACACAATTTGGTCGACAGGTCAAATGATCGCATTTTTTTTTAGTTATATATATATTTTTTTTTTAGGTTTTCGTTTAGGGAAAAAACGAGATTTGAAGCAAAAAAAAAGTGAAAAAACAAAGAAAAAAAAAAATTCGATCATTTGACCTGTCAACCTTTTGGTGTCGACCATTCGTTCTGTCGACCATTTAGATTCAATCATTTGTCCTACAACCCTCTGCCATAATTGTCTTGGAAGAGAGTTTGGTGCTCTCTAGCCATTTGGATACCTAAATAGCGAACATTTGAGTGTTCCCATTTGAAACCAAAGTCATCTTGGAATTCTTGGGTCCCTGGGGTGAGTGGGAATATAATTGACTTGCTGTGGTTAATCTTTAAGCCAGAGAAATTACCAAATTTTATTGTCTCGTATTACGGGATTCAGGTTTGTTGTTGGGTCACGTATGTAGAGGGCGATGTCATCTGCATACAGGGAGATTATTAATTTGTGGGGACCAAAGGTCAGGCCTCTGTGTATGTGTCTGGCTCGAAGGTCTGAGGCAAGGGGTTCCATCACTAGGGCAAAGAGCAAGGCGGATAGTGGGCATCCTTGTCTCGTTCCTCGCTGGAGGTCTATTGCCACCGATCTAGGTTTCCCCTAGGATGATGTGTGAGCGGGGTTGATTATAAAGGAGGGCAGTTAGCTGGAGGAATCTCTTTCCCAGGCCCATTCGTTGGAGGATCTCGAAGAGAAAGGGCCATTCAATGGAGTCGAAAGCCTTCTCGGCGTCGAGGAGGATTGCCACCGCCTGGTGACAGGGGTCTAGTGCCTCTATGACTCCGAACATGCGTCTAATACCGAATGTTGTGTTACGGCCAGGTACAAATCCGGCTTGGTCTGCGAGCACCAGCGCGGGCATCAGGGGAATGAGTCTGGAGGACAGGATTTTGGCTAATATTTTATTGTCCAGGTTAATCAGTGATATTGATCTGTATGAGCCGCATTCTTCTGGTGGTTTGTTGGCTTTATGAAGTAGTATCATGTTTGCCTCTCGGAGGGTCGGGGGCAGTGAACCGAACTCTAGTGCCTCTTCGAAGACTTGCAGCAGTAGCGAGGCGAGTATGCGTGCGAAAGCTTTGTAGAACTTGCCTATTAGGCCGTCGGGACCGGGCGCCTTAGTGCTTGGTAGGTCCTTAATGGCCTGGAGGATCTCCTCTGAAGTGATGGGTGCATTTAGGGGTTCCCTTAGCATGGCTTCCACCCAGTATAGTTCTATATCAGCTAGGTAGCAAGCCAGTTCCTCCTGAGTGGCGGTGAAGTTGGTCCTGTATAGCTTTTGATAATATGTGCAGAATGTTTCGGCTATTTCCCTGTCGGTGTGCACTAGGGTGCCCTGGGAATTTCGGATCTGCTCAATCTGTGTGGGTTTTCGGTCCGCCGCTATCAACCTCACGAGGAGGGTGCCTGGCTTCTGCCTCTCTCTGTATTGACTGATGCGGTGTCCATGTGATAGGACTTTTAGTTTGTGGTCCGCTGCCGCTCTGTACTTGTCAAGCTCTATTTTCAGTGATGCTAGCACCTGAGGTTCTGGTGAGGTGGCCTGTAAGTGTTCGAGCTCTTTCAGGCGGGTCTCGCTCGTGGACAGTTCCCGTCTAATGAGTTTAAAAATTCTGTGTTCCTTGGTTAAACAGATCCCTCTGATGTAACATTTCAGGGTTTCCCACAGGGTTCCGGCAGATGTCACCGAGCCCATGTTGGTTTCAAGGAAGGCTATGATCTCAGTACTGAGTTCATCAGCGAATACCTGGTCTTGCAGAGATCCGGGCTTGAATCTCCAGTGTCTCCTCCCTTCAGATGGGTCCGGTGGGGTACACTCGACAGTGACCGCCTAGTGGTCCGATAGTGATCTAAACAGTATTTGTTTGTTTGTCCATTGAACCTGACTGTGTGCAGAGACTAATACGTAATCCAGACGGGAGCTGGTTTTGTGGACCCAGCAATAGAATGAATAGTCTCGGGACTCGCCGTGTTGGCGTCTCCAGACGTCTACTAGATTGTATGCCTTACAGATCTCAAGAACCTGGAGAGCTTTTTTAGAGGTGGTTTTAGACGTCGGGTGAGATCTATCCTTCAGTGGGTCAAGTGCGGTGTTCATGTCTCCTGCCCATATGATTGTTGCAGGTCCTGCCTCTCCCAGGTGAGTCATCACCCAGTCGAAGTTGTTGCATCCGTCCGTGTTCGGTCCGTAGGAGTTTATGATGATGAATTCTGTATTTTCCAGGATCCCATGTACCAGAAGTGACCTCCCCTCTTCGTAATTTTTGACTGCGAGTAGCTTGAATTTCAAGGATTTATGTATTAAGATTGCCAATCCTGTGGCATATGTGGAGTATGATGCAAAGTATCTATGACAGCCCCAGTCTCGGGCCCAGCGATTCTCCTTTCCGGGGAGGAGGTGAGTTTCTTGAATCAGAGCAATGTCCACTTTGTGTCTTCGGAGGTATTGCGTCATCTTTCTTGTTTTGGTCGGGTTATTGCCCCCTTTAATGTTCCAGGTAGCTAACTTGAATGTTGTAGGTGATTCACTGTTTGGTCGGATTTGGGGCAAGATGTCATTCTATCGTGCCGGGCCACATCCCTGCGGTGCTGTGCCTGAGTTCTTACTTTCCCAGGCGAGAGCCAACTTCGGTGCATCCATTGGGCGATTGCGGGCAGTGGCGGGAGGGGTGCGGACCCCTGATAAGCACGTTTCCATAACATTAAACTATTTCCCTCCTAGGCATGGGCAACCCCCAACTTGCCCATCGAGTTTCCCCACCCAAAGTCCTGAAACATAACAAAGCTGTGCTTGGGGCGCTAGGGAACTTCCAAGGTCCAGCGCACCCTGAGGTCAAGTATGATTCGTAGAATCCAGGGGAATGTTTTGAAAGGCACATAGCGGCTTATTGATGGGCATGAGTCGGTATCATGGCAGGTTTATGTCCGCTCGGTCACGCCTCTGTGGTCTGGGGTTGCCGCTATTTTGTTTGCACCCCAGCTTGTCGAGGAATGAATTTGCCTCTTCGGGTGTGTTAAAGAATTGTGATTTGCTGTCGTGTTGAATGCGCAGTTTGGCTGGGTAAAGCATGGAATATAGCAATTTGTTGTCTTGTAGCTGGCGTTTCACTCCGGTGAATGTTCTACGTAATGCCTGGACTGATGGGGAGAAGTCGGGAAAGAACTGGATGTCTCCGTCGTGATGTAGTTTCCCTTTCTCCCTTGCAAGGCGAAGGAGCGTGTCCCGGCCCTTGAAATTGAGCAGTTTTGCTATTATTGGCCAAGGGGCTGTCCCGGGAATGGGCCGGTTAGAGGGGATTCTGTGGGCTCTTTCTACCACAAATATGTTGGACAGCGCAGTGCTTCCGAATATCTCCCTACATAGGTCTTCCACGAAATCTTCCATTTTCCCTGTGGTTTGCTGCTCTTTCACTCCAAGGATCCTGATGTTGTTCCGGTGTGATCGACCTTCGAGGTCCTCGTTTTTGGCCATGACGGCTTTCATTTGCGTTTCTAGTGTTGCTACCCTGGTGGACATGGCGGACACGTTGTCTTCGACATCGGAAATTCGCTGTTCTGCGGTGTCTAGCCTGTCCCCCTGTTTGTCTAAGCGATTTTGTAGCTGGTCTACTTTTGTAGACAGGGAGTCAAGTTTGCTGTCTATGTTACCTATCCCCGCTTTTAGTTCGAGAAGGAGTTCTCTGATATCCGTGGTTTGAGCTGGGTCGTCATCCAGGGGCATGAACCCTCCTGGGCTCTCCTGTCTTTCGTTTGCTTTTGTTTTTTTTTTACTATGGCCCCCGCCTCAAATGTCAGCTTCCTTTGCAGTTTATCTGACTTTCCCATCGTGGTGGTTTCGCTGTGCCTGGGCCACGTGTACAGGATTAGATGTGGGTTTTCTCCCCTTAACTGCTACCTTACCAGGGGTTGATTCGCAGTGTTAGCGGTTTGTGGCTCTGCGCAGGTTCCCGTATCATGTGAAGCTGCCTTAAATGGGGGGGTATCGTCCGCTCTTTTGCTGGCTTTCGCCGGGACTAAGGGGGGATTGTGTCGCCGATCCTCTTATGCCTGGCTCCCCAGGGTGGTTTCTGGGTGTCACGGGGGCTCCTGCTAGTTCTAAGCGTATTTTGGGCCTCCCGGCTGGAGTGTTTGCAAGAGTTCTGTTAGGTCTTAGGTTGCCTTTAGTATCTGTTGCCCGCCGTGGGAGCTGTATGACTAGTGGCGGAGGTGATATCTCCTGGTGGCTTCAGCCCCACTGATGTGCCCTGCGCCTCGCCTGTGGCGCAGTGCTCCCTGTCCCATATGCCGCCGGGAAGGGGGGGGGGGAGAAGGGCTCACCTGGGGAGTTTGTCTGCTGCCGTCTCTTGTCTGAGTTTTCAGGCGTTGAAGCGGGGGCCCCCGGCCGGCAGATGGTTGTGGGGGCGGGCTCAGTTCGGGCTTCACCTCCTCCAGGACCCGAGCCCGATAGGTGCTCACAGGTGTTCCCCTCGCGGCCGGAGGGCAGCAGCTAATGTGCCTCGCCTTGGGGCGTCCACCTCCTCGTCGGGGGGGGTTGGATGGCCCCCGGATTTGTTGTTTTTTAAGGATTTATAGGGGTGCGCGGCCGGAGCTCACATGAAAGCGGCCATCTTGGCTGCGCTCTGGTGCCCTCTTGGCCCACCCAAAATCTGTAAATGCCGACTCGGCATCCCTCTGTGGGCACCGACGGAATCGTACCAAAATGTCGACCTGACAATTGCGACGGCTGAAAATGGCAACTCTTTTTTTACCCCGCCCTTACACCACATACATGTGGGGGGTATAGAATATAATATTAATATGGGGGGGATCGCGGGGGTCTCCCCCCGCATATATATGTGGTGTAAAGGGTTTTCGGCCGTCGCAATAATGACATAGATCGGCACCGACGGATGTTAATGTCACTGCAGTGGGCCCAACTAGATTAGCTTCAGGCCCCACTTGTTAGACAGTCCTGGCTACGCCTCTGTTGGGGAGGTGAACCAGTGGTCCAAGTGTACGAAAAGAAGTAGTGGAACTATGTTCCCTACTGACCTGCACCACTCCCCACAGGCCCAATTGTTGCGCCCCCTCCCATGCACAATAAAAACCCCAAAACACATGTGCCTGGTCTTTAAGGAAACGTCCTGTGCAGTGCACTGAAAGTGCAAGTTCCAAACTCTTCCTACTCTTTTATTTTAAAACGAAACCGTTCCGGAACGTTGTCTTTTTAAAATAAAAGTAGAAACGGTTTCTTTTTAAAATAAAAGTATAGGAACGGTAAAACTTAATTAAAAGAAGTAGAGGAGCATCGCTCCCGCCCACTTGGACCACTGAGGTGAACAGACCAGTAACTCCTGTCCTAATCCCCTGCAGCTGTCCTACCAGCGGGGCTCCTTCCTGCTTGCTCCTTGCCCCCATCACCCAGACGTGTGGCACCGTTTCCCCTTTGTTAACTACTCACCCTCTAATTAGCCTCATTGCTGCCTGGATCCTTTCTTCGGAAACCTAATTTCTCTCTTCCCCTTTTCCAACCACAGTTCTTGCATCAAGAGTTAACTAAATATCCACGCCCTACTTCTGACATTCCTTGCACAACACACTTCCCCAAAATTATTTATGAACTGTATCCACCCAAGAGGCAGATGAAAAAGCATAAAAATACCCATCCTCGCTACCCATCTTCCACCAGGGCCTCCTGCCCGAATCAAGTTTTTTCTCTCTAAACCTAGACACCACCACTCGCTTGAACAGCTTAAGTGGCGGCCCAGTGCCTCCATTTCATTGCTCCTTCAACTCACGCTGAACGCTGACGTCACAAAAACATCCCAGATTTGCTTAAAGTGAAAAAGGTCGCTTTGATGTGACAGGCCCAAGATTCCAAACATCTGCTAATCTTGCTCTTCAGGCGTTCAGACTAAACCCAATCATGTAAACATGGATGCTGCAAACTGAACCCCACCGCTCCCCTAAGCCCTACTGCAAACACTCCCCCTTTACCTCCCCAACAGCTTAATAACCTTGCTGTTATCATTCTTTCTGTGCTGCCGCTCCATCATCCTTCAGCCAGTCCCTCCTCCCCTCACTGTACCCCCGGGCTAGCCTGCCCATCCAAACAGAACTAACCACCCTCTCTAACAATAGTATAACCCCAAACCTTGACCCAACAAGTTACTTAACTTTCAGTGCACCCAGCACCCATCCCTGGTGCCTCCTAGCAGAACCCTCTAACAGATGAATGCCTCCTTCCTCCACCACTGCAATTAAATCTGCCCTCACGTACCTAATACCGCCCGGCCCACACCCGATACAGGGGTGGCGGGATGGAGATGCTCTGTTGGCTGCCAATCAATGGATATTCCCGATCCTTTGAGGTCCCTTAAATATCTCGGGACTCTCTGTCCTCATAAACAATCTTGTTGGCTGGAAAGGGCCACGGGCAAACCCACCCATGTGGACACTCAGACTAAACAGTACAAAAACACACCAAACTCACTAGAGTAGAAAAGGTTACTTTTATGTGGCAGACCAAACCTTACACACATCTCTTAGCCTGGCTCCCTAGCCTTATAGAGTAAACCCGATCACTTAAACATAGATGTTCCCACACTGAACCCCAAAGTTCCTCCAAGCCCTGCCTCTTGCAAACCCTCTCCCTTATCCTCCCCAACAACTTAATAACTGCCATTATTACTTCATCCGTGCTGCCGCTGGCTCCTCTTCCCTCACGGTACCATCAGCCTAGCCTGTCCGTGCGAACAGAACTAACCACCCTCCTTAACAATAGTACGACCCAGTAACTAACTAAACTTGCAGTGTTCCCGGCACTTGGAAAAAGCTTGCCCAGAGCGGTGATTTCTGGCTCACCCCTCCTACTAACCACCTCCTCTAACGTCATCCTCATATCCAGTATGTAAAACCTGTTGCTAATTATCGACAGGTGCATGCCGTCCACCCTGAACAAACTGACCGCCTTATCTGCGTGCCCCAACACCTTAGCATCCCAAACCACAAAAAATGTGTTGATCTCCCTATTTATTTTCCGCCTCGTCCTATCCACAGCCTGTCCTATCCTTCATGGCTCCCCTCCAAACCCTCCTTGGTAAAAGTTCAGTCCAATATAGAACCACCTCAGGCCAACCCTCCCTACTTAACCTCCTATCCCTCTTTGTTTTATTAATCAATGCCACCCCAGGTTCCCATGCCAAATAATTTCTTGCTGCATGCAGTATAATCATCGCAGGTACTGGATGCCCTTTCTTCAGTTTCACCAGCATCGTCATAAACGGATCCTACCTTAGACGCCGCCAACCCGACCACCTCATGACCTAATCCCAGAAACCTCAGCCCAGCTGTGCCATGAAAACACCCCTCCCTGCCAGCCCATTTAACCAGCGAGTGTCCACAAATACAGGCATCAGGCCACAACTGCAAAACAAGACTCAATACCAGAAATAGCACACCATATAACCCCCCCCTCACTCCCCAACTCTGCTATGGTGTTCCACTTAGAGCTTCCGAATGTTTCCTTTGAACTTCCTCTACCTTCATCTCCCCAAATTATTAGCTTGTGCTCCCCCACCCTTGACTTGAGTCTCTCAAAGCCACCCGTTTTCTGAAATCCTTACGAAATATACACAAAACTTGAAAGGCTGTCAACCCCTCCCATTTTTCGTGCCTGAAAACCAACCCTGAACCTTCTGCACACCCATTTCCAAATCTGTCCCTCCTTGACTGGGCATAACTTCTCATCCCCTTTTCCAAGCACAACCGAAGCACTCACAGCCCACCGGTCCCCATTTGAGTTCCTAATAAACATGTTTAGACCCCCTTCTGCCAACCTCACCACTTCCCAATGAAGACCCTCCATCCCCTTCCAACCCTGACGCTCTAAAAGCCCCAAAGAACATCCATGTAAAGGAGGAGCGGAACGACGCCACCTGCCAATCAGACCAGAAAACTTCCCCCAGAACACCCAAAAATGTTATTAGCAGATCTACTCACGCTGCCCTCTTCAGCCTCCCAACTTAACCCCGCCCCCTAGCCCAACCTTTCAGCATCCTCCTGGCCATTTCACCCCCACTCAGCTCACTCAAACCCCCAAAGCCACTGGCTGTAAAAAGAAATACTTGCCAGCAGTTGATGCCATGGACAGGTCTTTTTTCACCAATCTTAATGTGAATGCTACCATGCTGTCCCTACTCCTTTCCTCTGCATCTGCCTAACCCTTCCAATTCTTTGTCCCCCAGTTTCCACAATTCCCCCCATGGCCCTGGTATAGATCATGCTTGGCTTCAGATAAGGACTTCTTCACCACCTCCAGGGCCCTTAATCCCCCAGCTGCCACAGTGCTTCCGGAATCCACACTCCTTTCCAGTCCTTCTCCAGAGCCAACCCATGAAAACTCTGCGACTGAAAAGGAAAGAGAGCATCCGCCATACCATTATCCTTTGCTGGATCATGATTGGCTCTAAAGAAAATGTTGTCCCCCAGCACAAACAGCCGTAAAAACTTTGCCACCCTCTCATTCTTCGCTAACTGCCTGTTCACAACCTCCACAACCCCTTTACGATCCACATTAAAGTTCATCTTCCTGTTTTACAACTCCATACACCGCAAGCTCAAGGCCACCACCAACAGAAACACATCTATAAAGGCTATGCTGAACCCTCTGGCCCACGAATGCTCCAGCTATCTCTCCATGCACTGCCCGCCCACTCAATACAACCCTAAACCTCCTGCCCCCAATGCATCTGAAAACATGTGCATGTCCCATGTCTTTGGGTTCCCCCGGAAGCCACATGGGTACCCTGTTATACTCCTCCAGAAACAAAGGCCCCTAAATCAGGAGGGTTGGTATGTATGTAGGTCAGCCCTTTCATTAACAAAAATGGGGAATTTCTCCATCTCACCACACACCCATTTGCTTTCCCCCGGTCTCCCCTTGTATTTGCTGGCGAAAGGACTTAGACCTTGTTCTTTCACCCCTCTGTGTTCTACCTCAAAGGCAGAATGCTTTAAAGCAAGGAACCATTGCATTATTCTGACATAGGTATCTTTGTGTTGAACAGCCATATCAGTGGAGCGTGATCCATGATGAGGGTGAATCGTTTCCCTTCCAAATAGTACTGTAGGATGTCAATAGCCCATTTGATGGCCAGGGCATCCAATTCAATGGTTCCATAATCCCTCTCTTTGGGAAGGAGCTTGGGACGGGTGTACACTATTGGATGCATTTTCCCATTGGAAATATGGGACAATACTGCTTCTAAGGCAACCGTAGAAACATCTGTCTGTAATAAAAGAAACGCTAGAAACGTCGGACATTCGCAGCAATGGTGCGTTACAAAGACATTCCTTTAATTTTAGCAAAGGCGTCTTGGCCTTCTTTCCCCAGGTCAGCTTTGTAGGTCAGTAATGTTTTTATTTGTTCGGTCAAAGGTGCAGCTGCAGTGGAATGAGCAGGCATAAATCTCCTAAGGTACCCGATGAAGCCATGGAAAGGTTTAAGATCTTTTTTGGTAGTTGGTGATAGAGTGTTTTGCACTGCAGTTACCTTTTTCTACTGCGGTTGATTTAATCAATTTTCCATGAAGAATGCCAAATACAGCACTGCATTTTGGGTCAGATGACATTTTGCTGGCATCGCTGTGAGGCCTGCTATCCTAAGTGCTCCGGAGATGACATACAAATGGTGCATTTTTTTGGCCCAACCATATCTTCTAAATAAGCACCATAAGAAGAGTGATAGAAACTCAACACAAAATCTATTAAGCTTTGAAATGTGAACGCCGCTCCATGTAATCTAAACTAGATGACTGGGAACATAAACTATCCTCAGGAGCTAATGGTACCTGCCAATACCCTTCAGGGAGATCCTAGGTAGAGATTTACTTGGCGGAACTTAATCTTCCAATCAGTTCTTTGAATTCTGGTATCGGCTATGCATCAAAAGTCATCAACCCTTCTTAAATCGATACAGAACCAACAGGTTCCATCACTTTCCTTACGAAGACAAGGGGTAATAACCACTGGCTGGAGCAAGGCTCAATCACCCTAAGTTGTAACATTTTGTCTATTTCCTCTCTAGCAATCTGAAGTTGGGCTTCAGGTATTTTTGCCTTAGGTGAACCTGTTGTCCTGGAGGGGTTCAAATGTGGCGAAAGTCCTCAATGCTGCCAGGACTTGGGGAGAAAACATCTGGAAATGTATCTGTCAGATGCTGGATATCTTTTTTTTCTGGGAGTCAAGGATCTTTGGTAAGGCTTGGTGAATTGTATGCATGCAGTCATGGAATTAAAGGTAAGGGATGGCTCGTTCCACTCTTTCAGTAAATTGACATGATTTATTTGATCTTTTTGCCATCTAGACAATTGTCTGAAGTGATCATTTAACTGTTCCACTGCTTCAGTAAATTCATATGGCCTCTGCTATTTAGTTGACGGCTTATTATCTCTGGTGGGACTCACAACTAGAGCTTTGTCCTAAAGTTGCCGCCTTCTTATCGCATGGGATCTTTTGCTTGTCTTGGGTCTATGTGTAATTCTCTCATACTGCTGCTTCCAATCGCTGGCATGTATTTGACTACAGGAAGTATATAGTACAGTATGCAGTACAACCCTTGTCTTTTATTTACACTATGTACTTGTACCTTTCACGTGACATTTAATCTTGAGGTCTTCCTTTGCAAGAGGGTCTGCGCCGGAGGGTGATAATGAGTGTGGTTTATGGATTGGGTGGCCAGGGATTGGTGACCAGACTCATCCGTATAAAATCTCTCAAAAGCTGCACTGCAGAGTAACATGGGTCAGGCATTTTAGGACCATCCACCATCTTGTTTCTTTACATGAGTATTCAGTCTGCTTGTGATCGGAACATCCAGGCACACTTTATCGCTGACTAACAACACCCAGAGGGTCACCCGCATCAGTAAGGCTTTCTAGTCTGTTTTTTGGTTTTGGCAGTCGTGCACGTGAACAATAGCTGATGGGGTCACCTGGGCAGAAGCTTACTCTTAGTACGGGAGGATTTCTTAAAGGGGCATTGGAATGTGAAGTGTAACACCTGTGAAGTCCTTCCTTGTGTATCTCCGCCAGACCCAGCATCACATAATAGGTTATGGCACCCATTCCCAGTGACCCCAACAATCCTGATCACCAGCAGGGGTCTTAGTCACCCACCCCAGAGATGGACATTTAACAGGTGCTTCGTATGTGCTTTACTGGACACGCCATATATAAAGGGGGATTCCCAAAAAAACACCTAGGTAGTCGCTCTATCTTATTCTGGGGGGTAGAGACTAATTAAACAAGAGATAGATTGCTAAAGTTTACACAACAGTTATAATCATTAAACAGCAACTGTTAATTAAGACACATTAAGTATTTAATAAAGACATAAAAAATTACAAATTCATCAAACATCACTTGATAAAACACTCTAAAAAGGTGACAAACCGTGACCATATAGGTAAGATTAACATCAATGTAAATCTGATCTATAGTATTCCAGAGAACCTAAAGTTTTTACTCTCTGGTCTAGTATTGTCCTTATCTAGACAGTTATCATCTCACAGTGGTTATATAATTAGCCATTGTATTGTCTATACAATGGCTAATTATATAACCACTGTGAGACGATAGATAAGGACAATACTAGACCAGAGACTAAAAACTTTTTAGAGTGTTTAGAGTGTTTTATCAAGTGATGTTTGATGAATTTGTAATTTTTTATGTCTTTATTAAATACTTAATGTGTCTTTACTAATAGTTACTGGACACGCGCCATTTCATCCAATATGCCATTCTGTTGAAAGACTCAAGGGCTACGGATATGTCATGCGTAAACAAAATGGCTTCTAAATCATTAGCTATTTCAATCCATTGTTTTGCATGCAGCACCCACATCTCCTAGTTAATATCACAGATTATAGGTGAGAAACTAAAATGTGATGGCAAAATAGTGCAAACAATGTAAAGCTGTTTTGTTCCCTTCAGGTTACATGCCCACCACCTAGATTACACATTTTCTCAAAATTAAACCAGGACGCCAAGATCCAGATTGCAAAGCAAATAATGGGACCACACAAGCGCCTACAGATTGATAGCGAATCAATCATGTTGGTATGTACAGTACAGTATGTGTACTTTAGAAACACTTCACATCACACAGCACAGACCACCCCCATCACCCCAACCATCATACTCGGCCCAGGATGTCATAGTCCACCATTTCCAACTGAGGACTCACCTAGTAGGTAGATGACTTTGGGACAGTTTATGAGTTTGGCAATGTGGTAAAAAAGTGGCAGTAATTCCGTTATCAGCACTTTTTGGGCAGTAACTTAATTACCACCACTTTTACCTGACTGCTGAATTCTGAGTTTGACCTTGATGTGGAGGGTTTACCTGCAGCATGGTGCTCAAGGTAAAGCCTCCACTTTAAGGCTACAAATTGCTGGATTTACCACATGGTATTACCGCTCACAATTAATCCACCCGAAATCCCCATGGGGTCCTATGAACTCCAGAAATTGAGTTTGACGCAGCCATATCACCACTCATAACCCCATGGTAATGCCACTGGACCGAGTTGTGGTAATGTTAAAAGTTAATCAGTAAATGTACTGCCAATTTACCACCAACATCGTAATGAGGCCCTTTGTCTATAACTTTGATCCCATACCGAGGACAGCAGAGAATTAAGCTGTGCCATGGTTTGCTCAAAGTTTTCTTTAATCCAGGAGCAACTGATCTCAAACAGGTCCCTGCCTACAGTAAAATGCCATGTTTAGGAATGTTACTGTTCAACATCACCCAAATATGTTTTCTTCGGTGTTGAGAAGGAAACAGGAAGAACCGATTGTGCCCACTGACTTCCATTGGATCGGGTGATATTTTGGTGAGTTGAAGGAGGGATTAAGCATAGCTCAGGAGTCTGCTCATGCTTTATTCTCCTCTTCCGTGAGTGCACTTTCCCACTGCTGTAGTGGTAGATGGCAGTCAGTGTGAGGGTAATCCAGAGAGTGAGACGCCATTTTGGGATTTCTGTAATGGAATACTCGGTACCAGAAAGCTCGATCAGCTTGGTCCTCACCTCTGGGCCCACGAATGTGAGCACTGCAGTTATAGCAGAGATAGAAGGCAGAGCAAGTAAAGCAGGTCACAATTTGCAATGCAGAATGAATAAGGTAAGAGCACCATCGAAATGAGATCCTTTTAATGGGGCAGGATGAGAAGAGGCGAGGTACCTCGGGGGCAAACAACGCTGCAGTTCAATTGTTTCATAGAGTATCGACTGAAGTACAGCCATCAATGCTTTGTGCCTTTAATAAGGGCCTATTAACATTTGTCATCGGAGGTAGATGGAAATAACTCCTGTAAAAATGTGAGAACATCTTCCAAGAATCCAGAGACTCTCGGCTCTCTACAGGTAGATACCATCTCCATATCAGCAGAGCATCCTCATGCGACAGCAACCCAACCCAGAAATCAAAGCAAAGACATTTAACATAGTCGTCGCAAACTGTGGCCCTACATATATTCCAATATTCTGAAGCTTAATATGCTAAGCAAGTGGTAACAGAGTTGTCATGACTCAAACCCAACCCAAAATTCAAAGAAAACAAATTAAAATGGAGGTCTGAACTGTTTGAAGAGAGGGAACACAATAATGGCATTGGGTTTCAAGGTGTCCCGAACCTGTGCACTTTGATCCTCAGATAGATTACTTCATATTCAAGCATCTTTGCGGAGGCTGAGCAAAGCGGTGGGGCTAACTACTGCACCAAGTGTACATGCGCCTTGACCACAATGGGGAAATAAAAGCAAAAAATAATAAAATAAACAAAGCTTGCAGAGTACAAAATGCAGAGCTCGGCACACTAAACCGGGCGTAGGTACAGTAAGAGACATGCACATTGTGATACGCTAAACAAGTGACATGATGTTGCTGTGATACGAAGCCACCCCAAAATGTCCTATTCAGCAAGTTATTAGTATTTTGTTTGCAGCACTGTACTTCTCAAAACAAGACCCAATTAAAAAAGGCAATGGCGGAGGTGAGATTCAAACCTGAGTCCCTTTGCTGCTCTCTTTTTCCCATGGCAAGCATCTAAGCAACTTCACAAACAAGTGTGTAACCTCGAAACCCATAGTGGATAAGCATTAGCACGTCATCCTACACAACCATGCTCCTGGCTGAGATAAAATCCTTGTCATAGGCACTGTGCAGACAGTGGAGAGGGGCCGTTTGTTTCTCTTTAAATGAATGAACCACCCAGAGGTCACTCGCTAGAGCAGGGGGTCTCATATCCGGGCAAAGGGTGAATTGTGTGTCCGCTGAAATTTCCATTGTCGATAGCAAGTACTGCTTAAGGCCGTCCCATGTGCAGCTGCCCTCTTGCATGTGTTCACTATAACTTGCATATGGAGCATTTACTGGCCTTCAGTGACATTGCTGGGATATGTGCTGACGTCATCTATGGCTGGACCAATGAGAGGGTCTGAGGCCTCTGGGGGACAGGGGAAGCCAAATGTTATGTGATGAACCCCTTGGAGGGGATAAACAGAGGATCCTCCAGAGCTCCCCTATTCGCCCTCTCTGGCCCTCCACCCCATGCCATCCAATCACAGTATACCCAAGAGGGAAGTATCACTAATGTGGAGTGATTGAGGGCACTATTTAATGAGGGAAATGTGCTAGCGGGAGGAACGCCCGAGAAATGTAGCACCAGAACAAATTTGCTAGGATTAACAAATGACCAAGATGTTTGCAGGGAACGTCGTCCCCATACCACTAATCAACTGACGGAGTTCACTTCATCTGCTCAAGCCCTGGCCTAGACCACAGGGAGGACCCCAATAACACGATTTGAGTAGCAGGGGAAAGCAGACAGACATAGCCTTTAGGTTATTGACCTTCTAGGAGTACATCACAAAATAACAAAACAAATCCAGCATCACTGGGTCGCCACACAAGACCAAGGAAAGACATGGGCCGGGGCACTGGACTCCACCCCAAGACATTTAGTGAACTATAGGAACATTTCCTGGGGGCAGACACCCCCGTTGCGGATCAGAACAGGAATTGGGCCCTCAGTCCTTCAGTGTAAGAACCCATTTACAATGAGTTTGAGTTACACCTCTAACCTGACACCGCTTTACCAAGATCCTTCCTTTTGTATTTTTAATGGGTATGCCTTCGAACAAGCAGGCCTTTTTCCAACTGAACTCCAAAATCTAAGGGCACTGGCTGAAGAGAGCCACTAGCCAGGAAGACAGGGACCTCCAAAAGGAGTGGGGTGGATGGGAAGCCAAGGAAGAGGGACCTCCCTAAAGATTGCAAGCCATCCTTCAGGTCACCTAAAAGCCATCCCGCGGGTAGGCTGTCCTTCCATGGCCTGGGGAATAATAGCTTGTGTGTTGATGTACAAAGAAGTATGGATGACTTCAGGATAAAAAAGGGAACCTTTGTTGCACCCCATTTCTGTGTCCCCGGTCCTTTCTTCGTTCTCTCACCTGCTGCCACTCTGTGACAGGCTGAGATGATTGACATATGAAGGCAGCACCCACATGTGAGGCTATGACTTACACGTGGTTGCTATACCATGCATATGAAGCATTAACTGCCATTGGATAGTAAGAGGATCAGATGACGGTCATATGGTGGATGGGAGGTTGTGCCAAACTTTCAGTAAATAAACCCATATGAAGCATAACTGGCACTGGATGGCAGCCATTTCTTTCACGCATCGCTCCAATGTCACAATCTTGTCCTCCGCCTTTCTGGTGGCTCGCTCCATATGCACTACTCTACTGAACAGTCCTAAAAGTTTACCCTCAAAAGATGTTACATCTCACCTCAATCTGTCCAGTGTTTGCATTTGTGTCGGAGCAGAAGACATTGTTGGATTTCAGGTGGGTCCTTTCTCACTGGCAATCCCATCTTCCTTAGGGAAAGGATTAGTTGCTGCCTCTTTATGTTCCTTCTTTGAAGAACCAGATCCGAGTTTGAAAACTTCTGTCCATGATCCTTCTTCCTCCGGTTTGCCATCTCCAATGGATCAGGCACCTTTCTAAATGGCCACCAGAATCGCACACCAACTGCAATGAGCACTTCAAGCTATGGGTTCCGGTCTCTTACAGTCAAGCTTCAGCCTGTCCTTTCACACGTTGGCTTGCGGGTAAATGTACAAATCTTCAGGGAGTTACCCCATCATCTAACGGTCATGCTACAGTATGGTATTTCACAATGCCATTGTAGGAGTTTACATGTCTCCCCAGGCTGTGAACCCAAAGCTCTGCAGTGTCCGGTGAGGAACCACGTTTTCTGCATGTGGTTTTGGTTCCTTGCAGACCAGATGCATAGACCGGGTAGGTCCAGAGCGAGCAAGGCCCACCCAAAATCTGTAAATGCCCACTTAGCAACGCTGTTTGGGCATCTACAGATGTTACTGCCACTGCTGTGGGCCCAACTGCATTAGCTGCAGGCCCCACTTGCTAGACACTCCTGGCTAAGCCTCTACTGCAGACCACAGAATAATGCACCAGTCCGCACCTCGCCCCCAGGGCTCACCTCAACTGTCCTGCCATCGCCTCTCAGTCAGCTTGAGGCCTGCACACAATTCTTTATGATGAGGGAGGAACGCTGGAGACTTCTGGGAACTCTGCTTTCAGCAAACGCTGGAAGAACCCACCCAAGTCTTAATGAACACTAGGCCCCAGAGATGAACAGGGCACATCTTCACAGTCTCACCACCCACTCGGATGGCCAGAGAAAGCAGGTATGTGAAGCTAATAACTGCAGCCAGCTTGAAAGGCGGCCATCTTGGGTGCCAATTGGGTCCACCCCAATATTCCATTTCAAGATTTACACTGCCAATGTATTTCTGGGTCGGCTTGGGTTTGGCACTCAGTGCCAACCAGGCACCGTGGCTCTGCTCTGACTTGGCCCTACTGATTAATTCTCTTACTTCCCCACCTTTATGACTAGAATGGGTTGGAAAGGCTTTTATGACAAAGAAAATAAATATATATAGCCCTCGCAGTACCCACGTTAGACATAATATTTTCTCTATGTCTACCATGGGCCTTATGGACAATATTATGTCCACTGTGGACCCTGCAAGGGCGATCTATATTTATGGGCCTTCGGGAGCGGGCAGGCTCGAGAATCCCTCTGCATGTGTGTGGCAGGATTCAGGATTCCCAAGTGGCTTTCAGATAGTTGCAGGCTGCCTACATTTTAGGTGCTGTGACGAAATGGTGACTGCTTTCTACGAGTACAGGAATGAGTAGTGGATACAACTCCTACTCAGCCCCAAACTACTACTAAACCAGCAAAAATGCCAATCGGAAAATAGAAAGAGACACAACCCGAAAGGCATACATCTCGTCACTTAGTAACCTGGCCGAGGGCGGGCTCTCCTTTTCAGGGTGCAAAGTCCTTTCATCGACAGCTACTTTTTCAATGGCTTTTTTAAACTAAAAATGTTCACCCAAAAACCCATCGAAAAATGTAGGGGAAGGGGTGGCAAAGGGCATATGGGTTTATTCTATGGGGTTTTTCAGCGAATAATTCTCGTTAAAAATAAACACGTAGAAAAAATAGCGGTCCATGAAATAACATAGAACCCCTTTTCAGGAGGGACATGAGCTACCAAAGAAGCAATCAGACAACAGTAGCACTAGGGTACCGAAGATAAAAGAATATCCAACCAAGCTCTTATAAAAATAGGATTCTTTAATAAAAACGAAAAGTACAAAACACACTAAAAACACTAGTAAACCACCACTGTATAAGAAGACACAGTATGCAGACTTAAAGACAGGCAACAGCCTCTGCAGCAATGCTCCAGTCCAAAAGCATATGCTCAAAAGGTAAGGAGTGGGGTCTTAAATTACCAATAGGGCCCTTAAACTAGACCAGTGGGACAGAACCAGTATCACTATCTTTTAAATTCTTCTTGGGTGCCTTGAGAGCATCAAGCCATTCTTGGCTCTTTTAAATGGGGTGAAAAGGTGCTGAGGTTGTCGAGTCGGATGCTCCCAATGTATCGAGTTGGCAACAGTTTGACGAGGTTTAGCAATGCAAAGCGTTTCTGCAGCGGTAAATAGCTCGAATCGGTTGAAGAACAGGCAGGCAGTGTTTGATTCGGCATCTCGAAGCGGTCGAGTCGGTTAGATGAAGTCCAAGCAGTACAATGCGGTTCTTCAGTGGCGATGGGCTGAAGACGCCTAGAGTGCAGGCAGGCGACGGTCGAGTCACTACCCCGATGGCTCAAAGATCAGCGAAGAAGCAGTGAGTGCCAAAGGCACCTCTGGGCATCCTGTAGGTGCGTGTACATTACTTGAAAGTGGTTGAGTCTGCTTGAAAGTGGTTTGAGGTGGGAAAGAGAGCCTAGAGCTGTTCCCTGGCTTTTTGTTAGCTGAGGTTCCCATCTAGGGTCCCTAGAGACACTGTGAATCCTTTTCTGCCCTTCCAAGCCAGGAAGTTTGCAAGAGAGTGTGTTCAGGAGCTGTCACCTCCAGTGAGCAGGATACTGGTTACCTCTGTTCAGGCAGCAGCAGGCCCTGTCCACAGAGCAGCCCACCCCAAATGATCCTCTGGGATGGTGAGGAGAGGGTCTTATTCTCTCCTCAGAATCTTTATCCTCACCTCAATGGCAGAGAACCTAGGGTAGACTGTACCCTAATAAAGTACCAGGGGAACCAGTCTTCTTCTGATGGCTAAAAATGATGAAAGTAAGTGGGGCTTGCACTCCCTTATATAGGCAATTTGCCACTGTGGATTGGTTCATTTCAAGACTTCTGCAAGAGTCCAATCCCATCTGCTGTGACAAGAGTTCTTGCCTCATGATGTCAGTCTCATGGTGCTTTGTCTGTAGGAAGTGGCAAGGGGGCACCGGAAATGTGGGTGGCTTAAGAAAGCACAAGATGATGGCTGCAACTACTCCCCAGGCCTCTATAATGCCTCTGTGTCCCCTGTCTGCCCTGCATCAAAGAGTCTCTTGTAATTACCACCCTACTGTGACCTCTCCATTAGCTCGGCAGGGCTCACATTTGAAGCCTGGGTCCCAGCTAACCCCCTGGGGGTAGTTCCTGTCCTCCTGGGAAGGTGACAACCATTGCCTTAGAGAACAAAAGGGAGTTTCTATGGATGTACCACAATGTTGAAAGCCAGCTCAGACAGCTGATACAGATAAGGCCCTCCCAGTCGAATGAGCCACTTGGAACCAAGTTAATAAATAAAAATGACATCAAAGGGTTTTAGCCTTTATAGCTGTATATTCCCATACACCGCCACATCAAACCAGATATTTCTATTTATTAATCTGCCACCACGCCTTAGGAGTACACAGTGTTTTGTGATTTGAATCAGTGTTACCCACGGTTAAAGGCAGCCCCTCTCTGTTTGAACCTTTGGATTCCAGCAGGCTGCTTGCAGCAATGTGTAAGTGTTCTGCTGCCAAACTACAAGGCAGTGCCTGGGGGTGCCAGTTGACAGTCCCAGCAGTGATACGTGTTTGCACTATATTTCCCAGCAAGGAGCATTATAAAAGTGAGGTCTGATTAGCAGATCTTGCTTTCGGAGATAGAATTAGCAGTGCTGTTTTGTATGAAAAATAAAAAGAACCTCAGGCTAGACTACCATAACTGATGGCGTTGAGTCACAAGCATGGCACGAGTATTTAAAGGTAATTTTTGATCATGCTTGTAAGAGTCTACTTGCTATATTTTTGTATTTGAATTTGTATTTGTGTTTTTTATATAGCCGTTTGTCCAAAGCGCTTTACATAGGACAGTCAACAGTACATTGAATCAGAATGCAAATCAGCGTTCATAAACAGTAACAATCAATTAGCGTTCAAAACTGAATAAGACTGACACTGAAAGTGTGAAAATTGACGAAATCACTGTAATTAGTTTAGAGATTTCACCCGAATGAGGGTAAAGCGCATGGGGAAAAAACTAGACAAACTATGACCGTAGAAAGCCATGGGAGCCAATCTTAGCTCATGTGGGTGTCTAAAAAGTCAATGTAAGATTATTTTTTCTTAGAGCCAAAACCTTCTTTTCCAGCTGTTTATACTTAGTTTTGTTGTGGACTTTATTAATAAAATCAGTGAAAGGGGATTCATGTATTTTTTCTTATACCACACCCATCGACTTGCTTTCCTGAATGGGCGGTTAGAGGGCTTTGTGAGCGTGGGGACAACCAGAGACCCGGTGCTTCAGGCTATCAATGGACTTCTCTGCGGACCAATACGCTTGGTCCCAATGCAGTGCGCTAAGGTTACTTTGTAGGCAGGGTTGGCGCTTACCTCGGCAGACCTGAGACATTCCAGGCCGGACTTCATGGCTTTATCCATCGGTGGCCCCAGACAACCAACCCCCTCTCTAGCTTTCCGATGAGTTGGGTACACCAGTGCTCGAGCTAGAAAAAGTTCATCTTCAGTGCACCCTACAAAAGCGGGCAGAAAGTTGGCAAGTAGCAGGAGGGATCTTTAAGGCCAATCGACAGGACTCTTAGAAAGTAGGGTTCACTTCCCCCGCGTGTTGTAGGACATCCTCAGTGGCAGACACGGATGCTTTGGCTCAGTTTATTGGGTTCCCAGCAGATTGGTTCTCTTTCGCACTTAGGGAATTGGCACCGCACACAGTCCACTCCCTGAATTGTGAGGAATCTATGGGGCGCGCTTGTAGAAAAACAGATTCTGAACCAACACCTATCTTGGGCAGGGAACAGTAATGTTATGGGCAGGTACTTACCTGGGTGAAACCTGTATGCACCGCACGGCTATGCACTTTGTGTACCAGAGCTGCTTGAAATAACAATTTGTAAAGGTGTGTTTGTGGCGCACAGGCTGAGGCCTCTCATATGCTGCGGTCTCACAAGTCATATTATTTTGGATCATCACGCCCCTTATTAACCCAATAAAGTCTCAAACATCAATGCTCCTCTGGCTTGAAAATTACACTCCTCCTGCCCTACTCATTCCATGACGAAGTCTTTAAACCTGCCTGGCATTGTTCTTTGAATTAGTACTGGGAAGCTGCACCATGGCGTGATCTCGGTAGTCGGTGGCTGACATGGGCTCCCGGGTCAAAGGTTGTTCAGGGGAGCAGGGCCCATCCATTAATAATGGTTCTTAAATCTCCAGGCCAGGACTGTCTCAGACCACCCCTTATCCGACACTGTTTCGCCTTCTTGTGAAGTCCTCTTCTTCCGGCCTCTCACTTAGCGACTTCAAGTGCAAGGAATTGTGTGTGGTGGTTGAAAACCCCTGTAAATTGTGCTTATGCTGCCTTCGCAGGCAATGACGGTGAATTCTGTGGTTCAAAGGGTATGTTGAATTTTCCATGGGTCCAATGGTTCTTCAGAAGCACACTGTCCCCAACTTGTAGGTTCCGCTTGCTTGGTCTTGTCCTCAGGAACTGGAATATGGAGCCCTCTAAGTCATCGGTTTGGCCAACGCCTATTCTCAGCACTTTGTTGAGGGTGTGCATGACATTGTTTAACACCCCAGTTGGCTTAAAGCCATCAGGGGTGATTCGCTGGTGACGGATGTTGAATGTTTCTAGGATTCAACAACAGTTTTCCCCCTGGAACGGTGGGGGGTATGGGCCATTGCCCATCTTCATCGAGATAGGTAGAATATGGGTCATTGCTGTCAACTCTACATCCTCCACTTCTGGGTATCGAGAGAACTTGTTAATCACTAGCAGCGTATACTGACTACTTGGTAATGACCTGTAGTCTTTGATGACATGCCCTCAGGGAAGGCTGCCTCTCTGCATCAACTGAAAAGGTGATGGGCTGGTCGTAAAGTCAGCGGCTTGTCAAGGGATGCGGACGGGTATTGGTGGTTTGACACATCATGCTAGCAGACACAGCCACACTACTCGCCTGCAGCACTGCTGATGTTTTACAGCTGATACACTTCGTATCTGACATCCATGAAAAGGAGTTAGAAGAAATCATCAGTGAATTTGATGTGAATTTCAAGTGTTATTCCATGGCATAGGGTGTCTGAATGGTCAAGACGTACTCCTGCATATTGATGAGACTGTACAGCAAATAGTGTGAAAGCACAGCTTATCCATCCTGTTTCAACTTTGCCTCAAAGTGGAGGAGGAACTACACAAAGTGGAGAGCGCTAGGGTCATTGAAACAGTGGAGCGGCTGACACCATTTTGCCAAGGCCATTTTGATATCGCCATGTTGGAAGTTGAAGTGAGCCAGGCCTATCAGAGTGCTGGGCGTGTCTCCTCTGTAAGCAAATATTTTCCCCTCAGTGGGCTTGAGGTTTTGGGGACAGCATTGCAAATGTGGAACTTCTCATGACATTCACAGAGGCTCCTGTGTCAATGAGTGCATGCCCAGGAGTGTCTAAGATCAATTCTCTGCATCTGGGAAGATGCTGGCTACATGGATTGTGGCCTATAGCAGAGATCAGGAACACCTTATGTGTGTCCTTCAAGTAATCTGGATCATCCTCTGGCATTGTGGCCAATGGCCATACCTTGTATCTTCAGAGACCTGCTTCTCTCGACGTAATTGGATAGTTGGCTGATCAGCACACTTTTACAGTCATTCAGGCAATCATAGTTGGAGCATTTCAGCACTTCTGGCTGGGCAACAGAATTGTGGGGTAGAGTTCCAACACAGTAGTCGCGTGGCTGCGGTCCACTTAGCGCGGTGCCGGCCGTTTCACCGTGCAGTGGTTTGTCATGGACATTCTCTTGTTTTATCCACTGTTGTTTCCTTGCCACTGCATATACTTTGGTTACCCCCACATGTTGCAATGCCGCTTCAATCTACCCTGTGTGTACTTCTGTCTGTCATGTAAGCCGCCTCCTGAATTTGCCTCCTGAATTTGTTCGAATAACACCCTTGAAACACTTGTGTACCAGCGCGATATATATAAAATATCAATTTCAATAAGCTATGTTCTCCCTTCCTCTGTCTTATCTACCACGGCGCATGTACAGGTCGAGTTGTTGTAACCTGACATGGACGTCATATATGGGCTCGTGCGTGCCTTGTCATGCTTGGCTGAATTGGAACATTGGCTAGGGTTTAAATAATCTTCCAGAACATACTTTGTGGCAGTTTATGACTTGTCCACGGGTGTGTCTTGAAGATTTATTATACGCTGTACCCTGCATAGAATAGAAGAGTGGATTTTGTTGCCTTATCCATCTCTTTCAAAGCGATAAGGGACCTTTTAAGGCCTTTGTTTCACAGTGACGATTTTGGGCCCAAATATGAGGAAACCCCAAATACTTCCGATTCTTGTCTGATTGCTTCCATGGCTAGTGTTTTAGGCTGCAGGTTGGGCAGGAGATGTCACAGTGTCTCCTTGATCATCCGCTCCTCCTCCATTCGCCAGTTGTCATATGCAAGCACTTATTTGGATGATGCTTGAATGCTCTGTGCTGTGGTGCACAGCGCGCAGCCCGCGCCTTGAGATAAATAAGTCCTCTGTAACTTGCCCACCGGTGCACAGGAAGCTCTTCCTTTTATACTTCCGGTGGAGAGTTCTTCGTTACTGCGTGCGTGTCTGCATGTGGGCACACAGGCCATGACCCTTTATGTGCTGTGGCCTTGCATGGCATATCATTTTACATCATGACAAGTGACAAGCATTCAGAAGCACCAGTCAGAAGGGAGTGCACCTTGCATTCACATTAAGTTTGGTCATTTGAGTGTCCTTAGGGTGTGTATACATACACTCTGAAAAAGTCCTAAGGACCACCAGGAGAAACGTTTGTGTTAAAGGTTAAAAGGCTGCATGAATCATGAATCCCGTCTAGTTATCGTGCCTATCACGTATACAAAATCCTACATATTTGACAAGTCAGCACTAACCAAATCACCTAACGATGACCTCCTTCCTCCTGGACCATCCCTCTAGGTCCAACTGGGGTCATTTCTCTCCACCACCTCTCTCTCCACATGTGGTGTTCCCCCGGGCTCTATCCTCTCTCCCTGGCTTTTTAATGTCTACGTGGCCCCTTTGGCCCACATCATCTCCACCTTTTCCTCTAACTTTCAGTGTTATGCGGATGACGCTCTCCTTCAGGTTCTTCTCTGCCTCCTCTCCTCTCTCGCTCATTCCTGACTGCCTATCCGTGATTCAGGAATGGTGCACCTTCAACGATCTCTGCCTCAATGCCAGAGAGACTGAGATCCTCCTCATTGGGACCCCTGCTCCCCTTTGCCCTCTTTCACACTAGCCGCCCTCCTTGGGCCTTCTCCCTGTGCCTTCCTGTGAGGAAAAAAACCTTTGGGTCATCTTCGACTCCTCTCCTCACACCACAGACCTCTCTAAGAAGTGCCGCTACAAGCTGCCCCTCCTCAGAGGTATTCATCCTTTTCTCATTTTCCCCCAGAAGCTTAACATCTCCAGAGCCCTGGTTCTCTCTAGGCTGGCTACTGCAACAGCCTCTTTCTCAACCTGCCTTCCTCTACTCTCCGCCCTCTGCAACTAATCCAGAACAGGACTGCAAGACTTGTCCTTGTCCTCAAGCCCAGGGATCGTATTTCTCCAGCCCTGACATCTCTCCACTGGCTCCCGGTGGCTGCAAGGATCAAATTCAAGATCCTCTGCATTGTCCACAAGGCTTTCTGGGGCCGGGGCCCGCACTACATCCAACTCTCTCTTCCTAAACATCTTCCTTCTTAAGCCCTTTGCTCAGCTACCTCCAACTCTCTGATGGCGAGACGCTTCTCCAGGCAGAGAGTGGGAGGTAGATCTCTCTCCTCTGCAGGGACCTCCCTCTGGAATGGCCTCCCTGGCCCTCTCATACTTGAGCAGGACCCCCTCAGGTTCCAGAAGCAGCTCAAAACCTTCATTTTTGCTTCTGCTTTCTCTCTTTCTCTACCTTGCTGACCTCTGTGTCTGCTGGGCTGACTGGTCGCCTGGCTGCCTTCAGAACCCAATGGACACCAGGCTCCTCCACGACCTGTCAGCACCCACACTGCCTCTGGTCCCCCGTGCACTTATGGGGTTGTATCTGTACCCCTGCAGTCCTCTACCTCCTTGCACTACCCAGAGCTGGCACCCCCTGTTGCACTTACTCAGAGCAATGCTACCCTGATTGCACTTCCCCCTTCTATCCCCCTGGCACTTCTCCTCTCCCTCTCCACCTGCACTTGCACGATCTGAGTGACATAAGGCCTGGTAAGATCCTTTGTCTCGTTCTCCCTACCTTGTCTTGTCGTGCCTAGAAACACTTGTGTAAAGGCGCGTTATAAATGACTCATTATTTCATACCATCATATCATGTCTGCACTGGAGAATGGGTATGTGCACAGACATCTTTCCTCAATAAGCAGAGGGTGAATGACCCCTTCTTGACTACTTCAGTATCTTTTTGTTAAATTTAAATCATGTGTATTGAAATATTGTAAACGCAATAAGATAATATAGAAATATATAATAATATTTAAACACATAGTTAAATATATTGCCTAATGTTAGACAAATTATAAACTTGTTAAATAATAGCAATTAATTATCATGTTTCAATAATCTGATAAACATAAAAGACGTGACAAAAAAGTAACAGAAACATGGAGAGGGGGTAAAATTCAGAGATCTAAAACATTATTATTATTCTGCACAAGTTAATGGAGGTTTAGGAACATTTGAATTGCGATCAAAGTATTGGAGGGTTGTAATTGAGACTTGAAGAGGGGAGGTCGAAATCCACCCTGGTCTCCCATCCCACCAGACACACGAACCGGAAGAAGAACCAAAAGAATCATGACCGTTCGTACCATTCAGGACTGACCCCCACTGCTCCTCTGATCGACAAATACGAGCAGGGGTACCTACTCTGCCAACCATACAGTCCAGGGCCCGCACAGACATTGCTTAGAGTGGACGAGGAGCCTCCAGATGCCATTAAAGACACTTCAATTGACAGCCTCGACTAAAGCGCCAAGAAGACGTGCTCAAAGTCGTTAGACACACCACGGCATAGCAGTGTTAGACATGAAACACACGCGCCTCCCCCACATCGGGACATAATCACGCACCCAAATACATGTAAACTAGAGGACAGTTACATATACATACTGCTTTTGCCTTGATTATTTTTTCATTAGTATGACCCCAGGAACATGGAAACCACAAGAAACAAGAGACCCTGTGTAAATGCTTGCAGATGTTTATGTGCAAATTAACCCCATGGAACTGCAGGGTCACCCGAGGGACCTGACTGAGCAAAAAACAACTACCCTACGGAGACTATGGAAAGCACGAACAGTAGAAGCCATTGGAAATTACAGTAGGCCACAACCGTCTCAGCAAAGGCTGAGCTGGGCTGAATTCAGCTCAGACAGAAGAGCAACCCGTGTGAGACGGGGCCGCTGCCAAGGTCACCAAGAGATAAGTGACATTCCTCTCCCTGAACTGCAGTAACACCAGCACAGATAATACGAATAATTTTCTGCAAATTCAGACTAATTCAAAGCTGCAGAGCTCAGAAACACAGTCTCTGAACACGTGGTCCTGCGGAGCTGATGACACACCAAAACCAGAAGCTGGGAAAGAGACGCGGATTCACGGATCCAGACAATGGCTTACAACAAAATTGTTACAGAAGAAGCCGAGTGTTGCATGGTGAGAACGAGCCCTCTCATAGCTTATGGCGGTTCACACGTGTTATAATGCAGACACATAGTTGCTTCTAGTACCTTGAAAAGGTACACTCCAAGCTGAGAACCGATTCTGTCCCAGGCCTGGGGGTGACAGCTGTAGCCAATCACGGTACAGGACCATAGGGGTGGGTAACCATGGACATGAACCAATCATCAGGCCCTCACACTGCAACATTGTTGAAGTAGCATTTTTCGAGGATGGTACAGCCCTGACACCTGACATGGGAGAGCCAGTTAACAGATATAGGTGCTGCTATAGGGGATCTACCACTCAACGCCCAATCCGCTCACTCGATAGGTTTGCTGAAGAGGGGCCCAGACTGTTATATCACGCTGACGCCATGTCACTGCAAAACTGGCCTGCGAGCCAGTGATTTTTGAGACATCCACTGATTCTTCTGTCCTTGTACTGATTCCTGTTGGTTTTGGCTGTGAAAACCACAATTTGAACTTGCGTCTCCTAGCACCCCTTGGCCTGCCTGGGAGTTTCTATCCTAACAGACTACTTCAGATCTTGAAGCGACATAGAGAGTTTGGAGTCAATAAAGATTCTCAGGAGCTTGCTCAGCTTGTATGGACAAAGACCTAAGTCCTCAGGCAAACAGCTAAAAGGCCTGGATCCAAGTTGAGAGCCTACGGAAAGGATCTCAGTTTACAAAATGCATCCCGAGGTGATTAGACGGCATCCAAGTTTGAAAATCAATTGGGTGTCATCCTCATAGTTGTATGCTGTGACCCCAAAAGTCTTAATAAACACCATTAAAGGGTTAATATTTTTAAGTGGCTAGGAGAGAAGTCTTAGCTGTGAGGTACCCCATACCTCTGCTGATAATCGTGAAATGAGAAAGAAGGGAGAGCTACCACCTGCTGTCTGTGGTTCAGGAAAGATGTAAGCCAGTGTAAGACTTGCCAGCACAGCACACTGATTCCAGCCTATTCAGAAGGATTTTTTGCCAGGCTGTATTAAATACAGGCAAGAGATCCAGAAGACCTCTTCCTAGTAGCCCTGGCCTAACCTCATTCATAGGTCATCAACAAAAGAGGGGATTATAGCTTAGTATCGTGGTCACTTTAATGTTAGGGTGAGTGTTGTGGAAACTGAAAAAGCACCAAGCCAAGAGTGCATTATCAAGCATAAACCCCTTTTATCATAGGCATATTTGTGAAAAATAGAGATCCTTGGTCCTTCTTATGTTAAAACATATTCTTTGATTTTATGCAAGGCAGCCATTAGCCCTCATTGGTGCTGTCTGTGCCCTTCTTCTTTCCCATAGCAGCATTTCCAAAAGGTACAGTAGGAAATATTTAATGTGCTTATTCCTGGTTTTCATAATGTGCTTTGATCAGTAAAGAAGTCTAACATTCTGTTTATGCTTACAGTGGGTCCCGGAAATGGTCATTCAAAATGAATATTGTCCAATGTTAAAAAGAACCAGTTTACAATGCTAGTAAAATGAAATATTTTGCTTTTTTTAATAGGGGGTGCCGCTGTCGCTGCTGTTGCCCTTTTCAAGATATCTGTGCTTTTCTCTGTCATGCTACTCTGAGCAATGGCTGGGGTGCCTCTAGCAAATGGGCAGCGCACAATGTGTTGGCTCTTCTGTAGCTCGCTGCCCCTCTTGGCCACCCCTCTGCCTGTTCTCCAGTCTGGCCCTGATTTCTGATTCCGTTTCTGGCATTCTGGCTCCCTGATTCTACCGCATGTCTGCTCAGTTATTTCCTCCCATCCCTTGCCTTCAGGCCTCTGCGCAAGCAGTCCTTTGTGACCACCGGCCTTCTGCCAAATGTCATCAAGCCACTGAACATGGGCACAACGAAACCTACATTTCCTGGGGCTGAGGGGGAACTAAGTGGTGATGGGAGGGGCCACTTCAGAAAATGGGCGGTGCAAACTTGTAGGCACCGCCCCCACTATTCTACACCTCCCCCCATGGTCTGGTGTGGGGGACAACTATAAAATAGTACATTTTAAAGGAGAGTTCCGGGACTTTTTTTTTATTGTCCCTACGGTTCGGCCATGTGTTTTTAAGCATAACTCGGTAGATCGTGGAAAACTTTCCTATGGACCTTACCCGACTTTTCGTCCATTAACGCACTCGAAATCAGCCGCCATTTTATGATAATCCTATCACTTGCCGCATCGCCCTGGCTCACCTGCTTTTGCGGCACTAAATCAAATCCCCCGCCCCCGAGGCTGACATCAGCAGACGCGTACCGCCCATTTCCCAACGCCAAAGCACGTTTCGTGTCAACAATCGCTGCGCCTCAGCTAATGAAGTGTCGCCATGGAAACGGCAGGACGCCTCTTTCCTCAATAAGTATAAACACACCGTTTCACAACACACAGCAGCAGATTTTCGATTCCATTACTCTCGCTGTGTTACTTTGAGTATTCTGTGACTCGTTTCTGTGCTCTGGTCAAATACCTTCGTTGATTGTAGCCCGTGTGAACAGATACCAGTACCACCGCTATAAATTATTTTACTTTCTTTACCACACAATGGCTACAATAATGCCGTATATGTACGAGCCCGAGTACACAGAGGAAGAACTACTGGAAAGGCAAGCACGCGAAAACGATGGGGATTCGGACGGCAGTTGGGAGGACCAGTCAACGGATGAAGAGCCTGGACCATGTCGCATGGACGGCGTCTCCACCTGGTGCACGTGCAATCGTTGCGAGCTAATGCCAACTGAGGAGGAGAACTGCTGCTGCCGTGAAAATTCCGGGTGCTTGGCCTACATTTCGGAAGGCGAGCCAAGTCCGCAATGCATCACCGAGCTGCCAGAGTTCAGGGAAGCCTGCCTCTCACAGACAGTGTTGAGGATGATGATGGTGCTTATGCACGAACTTTGCGGCACTGTTCGTCCGCGTAATCCGAGTAACGAGTAAGTATACTCTGGTTGTGATGTCAGTGATGCCACTACTATTTCATGGTCGTCTCCCACATATAAAACTACATCTACATATCATTCGAATGCATGTAAATTGGTTCCATGTTGTGCATTTTCTAGATAGAATTTTTTTCAAAGCAGAATGACATTTTTGTACCTGAATCGACAGTGATAAGAAAGTTGTCATTTTAATACAGTTTGCATCTTTCATTTTCACAGGTGGTACAGGCTGGTGGCCTATCGTTGCTTCACTTGGTGGCTTCACGGGAGGCTCGGACACCGCGTTCGGAGAGTAATACCTGCCTGTGCGGTACTTGCCATTAGACAACATTTCCCCAGCGACAGTGGACAATACCACGGCTTTTCCCGGGATGTGCTGCAACCGCAACTTTACAATGTGTAATGTTTATTATTTATGTTCAATTGAAATTAAGATCTAAAATAAAACCCAACATATATTTTAACAATGGTTGTTTTGATTTTTTAAATGAATCTAGTGTGTCTCCATTGAATAGTCTTCCTGTGCCTTGTCTTGTCACACCACATGTCTCCGGCCAGCATCCTCCCTCACGCTGGCCGCCCACCTTCAATCCACATAACCGTTGAACCCATATGCAGCAGACATACATATGTTATTTTGCGGGTTGGCATCAAGCCTCCCGGCCTTGCCTCCTCCCCCAAAAATACTTACCACACCACTTTGTTCAGGGTCTCCAGGGTGAACTGCACCCATATATTCTCCTGGGAGGCTGAGGTATTTATAAACTCACCCCCCTGCCTTCCATGTACTAGATCCTGCAGCCTGCCTCTTACATGCAGTTAGATGGCCTCTCCTTGGTGAGGCCCTACGGCAAACAAGTCTTGTCTGCACGACACCGCCCGCACCGGGGTACTTGCGCTGGCAAGTGGAGCTGTCAGGGAGCGATAAAGGCCAAGAGGTGCCAAAGACCATGTACACTTCAAAGTGGTCTATAGAGCATGGGTTGTTGTTCCCATGTCTACCGCCAGACCCCGTGTCTCCTGCCAAGCATCTCCCCTCACGCTGGACGGCCCCCTGCAATCCACATAAGTGTGTCTCCATTCACGAGTCTTCCTGTGTCTTGTCTGCACGACCACCGCCCCAATCCACCCCCCGCCCTATCAAAGGCAGTTCGCACCGGGGTACTTGTGCTGGCAAGTGGAGCTGTCAGGGAGCGATAAAGGCCAAGAGGTGCCAAAGACCATGTACACTTCAAAGTGGTCTATAGAGCATGGGTTGTTGTTCCCATGTCTACCGCCAGACCCCGTGTCTCCTGCCAAGCATCTCCCCTCATGCGGGACGCCCCCCTGCAAACCGCATAATGCCACGACATATACACGTCATTCATTCACAAACACACCCCTGTTTCGAATTCTTTATAACCCACTTCATATTTCTAATGAGAACTTCTTTGCGCTTTGCTAGTCAACCCGTGAAGGTGCTGGTTGTCTGCTCTTCGTCTCTGTGAACTTCCGTGACCACTTTGAGCAAACTCA
Organism: Ambystoma mexicanum; assembly: GCF_040938575.1. Classification (NCBI taxonomy): domain Eukaryota; kingdom Metazoa; phylum Chordata; class Amphibia; order Caudata; family Ambystomatidae; genus Ambystoma; species Ambystoma mexicanum. The sequence goes on from NC_090925.1 coordinate 730,017,382, forward strand.
TCAGTTTGCAACCTGTGAACTGCTCCCTGTTCTACGACAAGAAACTACTCTGATCCCTGCATCTAACTGTTTGCTCGTCAAGGTAAGGCCATGTACCATACTCATTTTGCGTCCAATTTCTTTTCGTTCAAGACAGTACATGCAAGGAACTAGTCACATGTTCTGAGTTTAGTGAAATTATTTTTGTATTTTTTTAAAGTTATTCAAATACTTATCCGCATGTGAATAACGTGTATAGTTCCAAGAACCAAAACATACCTTGCATTGAACCTTTTATGTATTTAATTTTTTAACACAATGGTATTCATAGAGAATTGTTGATCTTTACTTTTCAGAACTTTCCACAATGCCTGCCTGTTCCATTGGCGGTTGTCCTTCGAAGACCCATAATAAATCTGAAGGTACTATAATGCATGTTTTCCCTAAGGCAATAGATCAGATAAGAGAATGGGTCCGATATTGCGGATATCCACCCTCTGAGCTTGAAAGTAGAGTCCTAGAAGTCTTTGCGGACAAGAGGGGTGATCGATACCGCATCTGCAGCAGGCACTTTACCTCTGACATGTACTCCACATCATTGCTAATAAAGAAGAACACACCACGAGCGAGGCGAAAATTGCTCTCAACCGCTATTCCCACTCTATTCGTCCACATCCCTCCACTGGTGAGTCAAGTTTACGTATTTATCTCTCGGCCTTGCGGTAGTGTGTAGCATTAGCTAACAATAATTTCCCCATTTATGTATCCACTCAATATGAAGGCGGAAGATTCTCCATCCGTGTCGTTATTGCAGTCATCAGCCACTTCAAGCGCCTATCGGGTAATCTTACTTGGCTATTCTGCCACTGACTTGTTTTAGGCATGTAAATCAATAGTTTTAATTTATCGTGTAATTATTTTACCTAATGGTACACCCTTGTACTCGTCCTCTAGTCTTTGCTTTCAGTTATAATTATTGTTATCCAAAATAATTCAAGTACTGTCTTTCAGGGAGATGCTGAGGAGTCCAACATATTGACGACTACCGTTGATGTCACTCAGATGCTCGAGGTACGTTTCAGGACAGTTCCATCGATGGAGATCATCAGATCTTGCATTCTTGTAGCGTGATTGTTACACACAATGTTTCTTTTGTTTTTAGCCATTGATATGTCCTTCTGTCGTCGCCCTCCTATGTGTCTTCTTTTTTCAATATTGTGTTCATTACTAATGAAAGTCCTATGTTTCAGGGAGTCGATGGAGCATTAGTCCAAGAAGAAGGGGGAGCGTGCAGTTACGGGTCGGCGCAACAGCTTGCAGAAGTGTGCACCGCAGTCACATCGTCCCTTGATGTTCTTATGCATTTCGAGGTATGGATACTGACAGCTCGATCAAGCGAGATCATATGACTTGATTACATCCGCTATACTTCCTTCTTTATTAACGCAAGTACTATGTTTCAGGGAGATGACAGAGCTTCTTCTACAAGAACATCACCCCTAGTAGTTGATGCAGATTTCTGGGTGGTGACACTTCCAACGATCGAGCAAATCGAATCATATTCAGATATCCATTATTTATTTTAGACAACTGATCATTTGTGCAGGTCTATTTAGATGAGCCGTTGACGCCTGCACAAACTTTATGTTCTTTTTATCAAAATAGAAAACCATACTAATGCAATTACTGTGTTTCAGGGAGTCACTGAAGCATCATCTTCAATAATATCATCAATGGAAGTCTATGAGGAGCCCGAGGTATGGATCTTGACAGTTCCATCTAACTAGATCAACAATGCGTGAATAATTGTCGTTTGAATGTTCTACACAAAGCGTTCATTCGTGTTTTGCTATTGAGATGTACGTGGGTATTGGTCCCCAAGTACATTTTGTGTTTTCGATATTATTATACATACTAATGAAAGTTCTATGTTTCAGGGAGTCGATGGAGCGTCAGTGCGTGATGGATGTGCTTATCAGGAAAACATAGTCGTTGCAGCGCAAGAGGAAGTGGAGACATATACACACGAGTCGGAGCAACAGCGTCCTGATGTTGAAGTTCGAGGCAAGAAAGTTTCAAAGAAAAGAAAGCAAAAGAAGGTTAGTGTCCTGGTCACTATATTATGTTGTTTTTCACTGTTAATAGTTCAATACTGTAAGTTGTGTTTAAACTGAACACCCCTTTTCCAATCTGTCCTCTAGTTGCGAGTGGGTGTACGAACTAGATCTACACAGACAGTGAAGCGAACGAGAGATGTTGCTTGTCAAACCTTTTGGCAGGGACTTGAGACTGGAGAAGCATCGTGCCAATGGGAAGAATATGAAGTGATTGACAACGGAGCTATACCACCACCAGCCATTGATAGTGAATGTCCTCCTGGTAGTTCGGATGCAGTCGGAGATCAATTCACAGAATCCACACCCGCAAAAACTAAGACCGCGAGAAAGTTGAAGAAATTGTTTTATTCACCCATCGCCGGAGAAGGAACAGATGTTGCAATGGAAGAGAATGAAGTAGGCGACAATGAAACACCATCAATATCACTGAACATAGCGGAAGACGATATCAGAGATTCTACCTTTCATGTGAGTGACATGTCCTCAACGTTACAGGCCGAACCAGCTGGGATGCAGAGTGACAGTATAAGGAAAGAGGCCAAATTCATTGTATTCGATAGTTGTTTGATTGATATTATTATTCGGATGAAATGTGGGCATTTGGTTGGTGGGGAAGTATGTGGGGAGCCATTGATTAATGTGACTCGTGCAATTCGAGGCACTAACCTTAAAATACATGCCACCTGTACAAAATATCATCCTTTCACATGGTCTGCACAACCTATGCTGGGACAACTGCCAGCAGGCAATCTACTTTGTGCAGCGGCTGCACTTTTTAGTGGTTCAAGTTTTAAAAAATTAGAGTCGTTCTTTCAGTTTGTGGGAATCCATTTCATTGCGAAAACTCAGTTCTACAAATACCAAACCGATTATCTATTTCCAGCCATTAGCGAAGCTTGGAGAATGGAAAAAATGTCTATTGATAGTACATTCGCGGGCAAACGGTTCAGGCTAGCCGGTGATGGACAGTGCGACAGCCCAGGATTTTCAGCCAAGTACTGCACCTACCACTTTCAGGACATGGAAAGTAAGAAAATTGTGAGTTCGGTGGTCGTGCAGGTGTCACAAAGTACATCCTCAGTGGCCATGGAGAAAGTTGGCTTTGTAGCATCATTGCAAGAACTACAATCGCGGGGAATGGTGATCGACCTGATAGCCACGGACAGACACGTTTCAATTGCCAAGACAATGAGAGAACAGTACAAAAATATAAATCACCAATTTGACGTTTGGCATCTTGCAAAATCAATCAATAAAAAATTGTCGGCTGCAGGTAAAAGAAAAGAATTGCAAGGTATTTCACAGTGGTCCAAGTCAATCAGCAACCATCTTTGGTGGAGCTCAAAAACATGTGGAGGGTCGTTGGAAATTCTACTGGAAAAATGGCGGTCAGTAATGCCACACTGTACAAATGTTCACCGATGGAACACGAACCAACATTTCCACAATTGTGAACATGGCCATTTGTCCACAGAGGAGGCACGGAAGAAGAAGTGGTTGATTCCTTCATCACCCACTCACAAAGCCATTGAAAAGATTGTATTTGATAAAACTATAACAAAAGCTTTGAGGGGACTCACGGAATTCTGCCACACAGGAGATTTGGAGGTGTTCCACAATATGTGCCTAAAGTACAGGCCAAAACGATTGCATTTTGGCATGGAGGGCATGATAAATCGGACTCTTTTAGCGGTCTTGGCACATAACCATAATGTTGGCCGTCAACAAAGTAGGACGACCGGAACTTTAGGGACGCTTCGCTACAATAAGGCCTTCACTAAAAGAAGTAAACAATGGGTGATCAAACCAGTGTTTGAGGATATGCAATATGAGTTTATTGAGAAACTTATTGTTGACGTCCTAGATAGGCACATAAATGGAGCTGTGAACGAACCTGTGCAGGGGACAACTGCATTGCCACCCAACATTGCATCTGTACCATGTCCACCTAAAGAAGAACTCATTGAGAAATACACATCACGGTTTAAATGATTGTAATTTGATTGTCTGTTCTCTCAAGTCTCCTCATGTCGCAGGCCCATTGAATATGTGTATCTATGTATTGTGTAAATAAAAGTGATTGCTCAGTGTACATGCAATGTGTCTCTCCACCCTTGCCCCTCCCTTCACCGTGCAGTAGTGCGAACCACCCGGGTGTCACCTGTGACTTTGCTCTGGAGTCTCCTCATGTCGCAGGCCCATTGAATATGTGTATCTATGTATTGTGTAAATAAAAGTGATTGCTCAGTGTACATGCAATGTGTCTCTCCACCCTTGCCCCTCCCTTCACCGTGCAGTAGTGCGAACCACCCGGGTGTCACCTGTGACTTTGCTCTGGAGTCTCCTCATGTCGCAGGCCCATTGAATATGTGTATCTATGTATTGTGTAAATAAAAGTGATTGCTCAGTGTACATGCAATGTGTCTCTCCACCCTTGTTCATTTGCGCATTAAATTAAACCAAACAGTAATATAAATCATTTTTCAATAAATATAGAATCTCTCCGTATTTATGGTTCTGTGTGGCTGCAAAGCACGCAGACAAAATGCAAAGATGGAGTGTAAATTTCAAGTCCTGTGAGAATGCCTTACACTGAATGTAGCTAACTTGGAATGTGTGCTCGTTCGAAGTGAAGGTCAGCTGCTTTGATTTTTTCTCGGGTGCCAGAATGGCCCACGACTCAGAATAAGGTTCTATTGTATTTTGACCTTGACAGGCCTGGACCACGTAAGAAACGATAATGAATATAATTTCAGAAACGAAAGCCATTTCATGTTCGTTCATTAGAAGAAATAACGTCGGCATAGAAGGAGTGGTATTTCGGGGCTGCCCTACGCACAGACGCAATGGAAAATGCAAATATATTGTAAGTAACTCTTTAGATGAGTTTATACCGCAATTTAATTACTATACAGTTGCTTTAAAGACGGGTTAAGTTGTACTTGTTCGTTCTATGTGGCATGTTGTTTTGTACCGCGCACTATCTTGGGGAGAACCGTCTACTTGGCCCCCTTCCCGCCCCTACCTGCAAGGCTAAAAACCTCGGGGTCATCTTCGACTCCACACTCTCCTTCTCTCCTCATATATCTGACGTCTCTAAGAAGTCACACTACCAGCTGCACCTCCTCAGAGGTATTCTTCCCTTCCTCTCCTTCCCCCAGAAGCTCACTGTCTCCCGAGCCCTGGTTCTCTCTAGGCTGGACTACTGTAACAGCCTCTATCTTAATCTGCCTGCCTCCACTCTCCGCCCTCTGCAACTTATCCAGAACAGAACTGCGAGACTTGTCCTTGGCCTCAAGCGGGCCCTTTTTATTTATTATTTATTATTTTATTACGCTACTTACCTTGTACTGCACTTCCCCCCCACCTCCTCTCCTTGCACTTTCTCCTTTTCCCCTTACCTCTGCACTTGCGCGATCTGAATGACACCTGGCCTAGTAGGATCGTTTGTCTGTCTTCCCCTTGTTCCCCTCCCTCCCTGCCTCGTCGCGCCTTGAAACACTTGTGTATAGGCGCGTTACAAATACCATATCATATCATACTTTTACGGAAGCACCTCAAAACCTTTGCTTCTGCTTTCTCTCTCCCTCTCCCCTGCTACAACTGGTCCACTGTCTGCGATCTCGGTCCTGGGCCCTTCCACTCTCCACCTGCACTCCCTGTCAACCCCTGCACTGGGGGACTGTCTCAGTATCCTACAGCCCCCCTTGACGTTTAAAACCCAGTTGCACTGTCCTAGCTATGAAATAATTTCCAGACCTAATATATAAAATGAATAATTTTAATAAAGATCTGATGGTGAGACTAATTTCCTTTTTTTATGTTTTTCAAATAGATACATCGTCCATTATTGTCTGTGTCACGAGTACCAGACACCGGCGGATGGCTTCTATAATCGCCAGTTGCTTCTCCGCGTGAACAACGTTAGCACCCTGACCATTTTGTGGGACGATCGCCAAGTACAAGTATGCCCTTACGCGGTACTAATGGCTAGATGCAACATACAGACCGTTGTGGTGCCCTAGTGCCTCGTTGTTGGAATAGCCATGCGATTATCAGTGCGACCGAAGAGCTTATTTTATCGTAAACCAACACCATGTCTACTGCACACGAACATCGCTTGCCTCAAGACGAAATATTTTGGATCGAGAGCAAATAAAAATTCATTTATCTAAGACCCTGTGTACAGCAAAGGAACATCGTGTGCCTCGAAACGAACTTTTCGGAACGTGAACAAATAAAAATGCAAATCGCTGAATATTCTCAAAACATTTGATGTCCAATAAATGTACTTTGCCAAATGTACAATCTTGCCGTTTGCTTTTAAACCACTGTTTCATATTCCGAATTGTGGCGCTGTATTGTGAGATGATCTAAGACCCTGTGTACAGCAAAGGAACATCGTGTGCCTCGAAACGAACTTTTCGGAACGTGAACAAATAAAAATGCAAATCGCTGAATATTCTCAAAACATTTGATGTCAAATAAATTTACTTTACCAAATTTACAATCTTGCGGTTTAATTTAAAAGTACAGTTTCATATTCCCAATTGTGGCGCGCTGTGTTGTTTGAGCTCATCTGTGTTGATTTCCTGGTTCTGTGTGGAGTCGCGTATAAGACGCCTGGGCGCGTTTGCCTACGCAGCTCAGTCACGTCACGGATAGAGGCGGGGAATATGAATGTTTTGATCAAGTCTGTTTCAGGGGCGGGGGATTTGATTTAGTGCCGCACAAGCAGGTGAGCCACGGCGATGCGGCAAGTGATAGGATTATCATAAAATGGCGGCTGATTTCGAGTGCGTTAATGGACGAAAAGTCGGGTAAGGTCCATAGGAAAGTTTTCCACGATCTACCGAGTTATGCTTAAAAACACATGGCCGAACCGTAGGGACAATAAAAAAAAAGTCCCGGAACTCTCCTTTAAAGTGCAGTATGCAGAGGGCGATGGAAGTCTTTCTTGAAAGTAGCAGCTTTCAAATTTTACTGCGTTTGTTCAAGTATGTTTTTCTGCACAAACACAGTAAAACTTTAACACCACCAGTTACGGGAAAAGCTTTGCTCACCTCTCTGCACAACAAAATGCAAGTGTGCACATCTAGGGGTGCACCTAGGCCAAAATATACGCAGAGGCTAATCCTTCAAATGTTGGGACAGGCGCTAACTTCAGAGATGGTGGGGGAGTGGCAAACTTACTTGTGTGGTGACATCTAACTTCTTTACGCATTCTAATGAGACTATTCTAGTGCAGCTTCAATGTTACAAGAAGTTAACTCTCTCCTTTAAGTCTGAAAGCACCCACTTATGGACTGCTGTGAGAATAAGCGGTCTCCTGTCCCCTCTCTACCCTTCCAATCACTCCCCTGGCATGCAAGTACTCAACCCACATCACGATTTCAATTGCCCAAAAAATGTATGCATATGAATGCAGGTGCTGAAGGTTTCCACAAAGCACTTCAAGTGATCAGACCTCGGGTTCTCCCCATTTCATAACATATCCCCAAACCCATTGAAGAAGATTGTCACTCAAGACTTGGGTGCCTCGCACTGCATCCTGTGCCAAGAAAGTTGTTTATTCGTGTTAAAAGTGCTGTATTCAGAACACTGGTGGAAGTGGAAAAAAGAACTAGTGGTACTCTGCATCCGAAAAGGAGGGAGTGGGATGGTGGGAGATGGGCAGGGTACGACTGTGCCAGATGGGGTTTGACCCTTGGTTTTCCATCTACAATGTCTCTTGTTGCTTTGTTGCTATACTAGAGATTACCTGGATAATAAACAAACACTGGCAAAGCCGACAGTTTGGGCTTTTGTGCAAGTATGGGATAGGCACTGATATAATGGGATTACCTTACGATAAGATGGCAACGGCTGAACAGTTGAGTGATTACCTAGGCATATGATGGCATTAACTGGCAAATGCCTTTCTAATACCTCAACCCATCACTGTTGGCTTTGTGAATGCTTGTTTTTAAAAGGAGTTCGGTGCATGGAACACATCTAAATCAAGTGGCTGAAGACACACTTGGTTGAGGCTTTTTTATTACAGCAGAAGCCATTTACAACTGTAATTAAGCCATTAACTTTCAGCAGATTGCTTAGAAATAACCTTGGATGGCTTATGGTTGATGTTAATGCTTGATAAAGCCAGCACAAAGAGATCGCAAAAGGATTTGTTTTGGGAATTGACCATAACAGTTAGCATGGCCATGGGCACTCAGTGGGCTGGTAAATAACAAAACACCCTCAAGCTGTGAGTCCCTCCTCACAAGTCATCTCCCTCTTAATTGTACTCCAGTCCAATAGTTTTGGTTTACAGCCAAAATTAAAAATAGAATGAAGTAAAACTAAGGTAAACGTGAACCTCTCTGGTCAGTTGCCCCTCTGGTCTTTGGCTCCCTTGTGAGTTGGACCACTGGTCCATCCCTCCTTTGGTCTATGGCTCTCTGGTGAGTCTGTGGCAAAAACAAGAAGCAAAACGCTTCCATTTTCTGTCAATCACACAAACATGTACCTTATCTACCTGAAACACAGATAACCACTGCTCCGCACAGCTGACAAAATATCTAAAATGTTCACCGCACAGAGCCATATCTTAAGATCTGCACACATCAATGTTGTAACAAAGTAATCTTGGCCTGATCCCTCTGCTACTGCATTAGCTCCCTACCCTATTTCTTGCAAATCCTGAAGCTCCTAGAAAGTGTGAAAATGGCAGATGGTGTGCAATGAAAGACTCAATATCATAGCATAACAGGACATAACAGAGAGTGGGGCAGTAGTCTGGGCGGCCCAAGCAACTTCAGTGGCTGGGAGCAAAAGGGGAGAAAATGTAATGTTGGTTCTACAAGAAATCATTCTATGGGAACCGAATCCTTAATGCCCGCAACCGAAGTAACGAAATACATAAAATCATAGCAGAATTCAGATCCCTGCATGTTCTCGCCTGACTATCCCAAGCTCCCAAGCCTTATGCAACACTCTCTTGCTCCACTTTTACAACGCCGCCAATGAAAGACACAATGCCATCATCGCCAAATAAAAAATCCTTCCACCACTGCCCACCCACCCGCCATGCCCCACAAACCCCACACCAATCACAATCGTCTTTTGACTCTCTTCCATCACACACCAAGAATTCCTGTCGCTGATAGCGGTCAGCCGCCCGTCAGGCTCTCCGGGAAACCCATGCCCACCCAGATTGCTCAAGAAAATACTAACCGCCACCTGTGCCAGTTACGTCACTCGCACAATCCTTAACCACTCACTCACTCACTCACCTCAGGATCTTTCCCGAAAGCCACAAAAACATCCTACACCAAACCCATCCTAAAATAAAACAACACTGGAGCAACTTCTTCCCCAAAACTACCGACCTATCTCCGCGTTTCATCGCCAAACTGATTGACCGCGCAGCTTACAAACGGCTTTGCCAATTTGCTAAATTCAGTAACCTCCTAGACCCAGCACAATCAGGTTTCAGAGCACTAAGGGGAACAGAAGGATCCCTAGTCTCCATCCGGGATGACCTAAAAAGAACAGCCAACACAGACAGCTGTGCGGTTCTCATCCTCCTAGACCTTTCCGCAGCTTTCGATACCATCGATCACAAGATTTTATTAGACAGACTACAAACACTACGAATCAAAAGCACAGCCCTCTCGTGGATCTCCTCCTTCATCTCTAACCGGTCACAAATCATCCACCTTGACCACTTCACATCCATATCACATCCAGTGTGCAAAGGTGTTCCCCAAGGAGCATCCACGTCACAGCTAATCTTCAACTTCTACATACAACCCATTCCCTCAATCACCCACTCGTACAACCTTACCTGCTACAACTATGCAGACGATACCCAGATCATCCTCAAAATCCCAAATTTCGAAGGATCCGGCAGCCCAGACCTGTCATCATGCCTCTCGGATATTAACCACTGGATGACGACCAACCACCTAATCCTCAACCCTGGAACAAACAAAATACTACTCTGCGGGAAAACAATCTCATCCCCCAACCAATCCCTTGGACCGAATCACTAGGACAAGCACTGGCACCTTCAAACATGGTAAAAAAAACCTTGGATGTGAATTCGACTCAGATCTATCCCTCACCCACCATCCCTCACCCACCAGTGTATCCAAAACCTGATTCTTTCACTTACGTATCCTCAGGCGGATTTTCCCCTACCTCACATACCCCCGCCGCTGCGCGACCATCAACTCCATCGTCCTCTCCCACCTTGACTATGCAAACTGCCTCTAACTAGGAGCGCCCGCATCCCAACTACAGAAACTCCAAAGAATCCAAAATGCAGCAGCAACGCCTGCTCATTAACCTTCCCACCAGAGAACACATCAGCCCTACCCTGAGGGTCCACCACTGGCTCCCTATTGCTTGACGCACCACCTTCAAAGCCATATGCCTCACCCATTGCGCAATCCTAACACTGGCCCTGAATTTTTGCGAGACAAAATTGTCCCCTACCAGCCCCCAGGAACCTCAGATCTCGCAATGCTTTTCACATAGTGATCCCACCCCACAGCTCCATAAAATTTGGCGGCTCCTCATTCTCTGTCCAAGCGCCAATCATCTGGAATTCCATCCCCTTACACATTTGCAACATCGAAAACCACCTGAAATTCAGGAAGGCCCTGAAAACATGGCTCTTTCCAATACTCTCCTGAACCACTGCATCCTGTGAATACACCACTAATAAACTCCACCTCCTTTGATCATAACTCAGGGGCCGGCAGCTCTCACAGCGGTTTCACCTGGTACACCTCCACATACCGCTCAACAACACTGCCTGCTAACTACAACTCCAGGTAAGCCAGCAGCTTTCTTTGTGGCATTCCTGATCCACCATCAACCCACCGACAACACCACTCTAACCCAACAAGCACCCGAGCTAAGCCAGCAGCCTTTGCCGTGGCTATACTCGCAAAATAATCACCGCGCCCCTGCCCACCAGTCCACACGAGAGACAACCAACAATGAGTGAAGTGGCCCGGGTTAGCACACACAGATCATTAACCATTTCACCACCACCTTTTACCCACATCGCTCATTCTGGGAAACCCCCAACACTAGCCATTCCCCACCACAAACTAATCCCCCAAACTAGTTGCATCAAACCATCAATGTTCTGTCACATCACAGATACCTACTATACAATAGGCTGAAACTTACGACCTTCAAGCCTAGGCCCCCCCTCCACCTGCACGAATCTAGGGGTAATCCCCTCCATTTCTTCGTTATATGCTGAGACTTCCGGCACATCGATACCTGGGCCGCCTGCCCACCATATAGGATTCTCAATCTTAGATGCACCCTCCAAGCTGGCCTACTTTATAACGAACCATTCTGCAGTATGATATCCAGGCCTTGCTACCCTATACAGAATCCTTAATTCTATATGTAGCCTCGACCCAGGTTCGCCATATCTCTAAACCCCTGCCACTCTGAAACAGTCCTTTCTACGAACTGTACAGGATCCTCTAACCTAGGTTTTGACTCCTTCTCTGCCTATCATATGCTAATACCGGCTACAGTAGAAAACCTAGGCCCTTTTGCTACAAGACTCTCAATTCTAGACATGGACAAATAAGCAATCTCGCAGCCTATGGTACGTATAGTGCACACCACTAGCGTGGACACAGGCCACAGGAACGACCAAACATCCATGTACGTTAGAACACGTCTATGGCTAAGCACATCCGGCCTAGTTTCACATATAGTAGTCTAGACTGAAACACCTGATGTACCACAACACCTCTGCCACTAGCATACAGTGACCACCACCCAAAAGGAACCCGATTTGCTGGCCTCACACAGACTCTCTCAACAACAGCAAACTATCTCTAACCACCCACGTGTCTGACCTCTTTTGGGCTGCTTAGTCGAGCTTTGCCAGCCACCCAAGTCTTAGAATGGCAGCATGCACACACGCATCTAAGCGAATCCCCTAGAATCTCTAACTACATTGATTACGGTCATCAAGGGCGTTCAACCAAGAAAAAAGCACATTGAGGACACACAAGTGGAGAAAGAGCGCTTTATAAAAAACAAAATACAATATAATACATTTAGTCCGCTATACTACAATCTCTGGTGCAGTGACTGGCTCAGACTATGTCTGCCTGTCAAAACAAGTGATACAAGATTGGGAGAGTGCCAGTGCAGGAATAATGCAATTCTATGTGACAGTATTGGAGCCACTAGCAGAGGAGCACCAGGGTACACCAATGTGTCCCTACGCTTATTAAAATTGTACTAACGTAATCACTTATAAGCACTCACAATTTTGCAGTTGAAGTCAGGGTGGGATTACATTATTTGCCCAGAATCACACACTTACGCTAAAAAGCAAAATGGGGATTTTAACCCACTCTGCAATTTGGGCACACCCACCTTCTTCCACGCTTTACTTGGAACAAGTATATTTAAGTTTTGGGTGTCAAGGGCTACAATAATACTGTCCTATAGAGTTTACTTGCAAAATCCACAAATTGCATAGTAAAGAAAGCATCATGACAACATGTAAATCCTTATAGCAGCATGTTGGGCCGAAATAATATGAGTGTACCTTCATTTTACACATCGTGAATGGAAAATTATAAAATGTAAAATGCAAAATATCTATTTACATATAAACTCACTTAGGTTTGGAGATGCGTCACAAACCTCCAGTATGTTGGTATGTATGGTTTCGAGAACATTCAACCAAGGACATCAAAGCAAACTTTACTTTTTAGCATATCAAGCTATTAGACATTATGGGTATGAACAAATATTTCAAAGGGGGCTTTATTGTGTCACTCGTTTTAGCTGTCACACATTTGCAAGGTGACTAGTGGTCTTTCAGTTGAAAATTCACCATCGTGCATAAGAAAGGCTATGCTGCTCTATGACAAAAGAAACATGTTGTAGAGTTCCTTACTGGACTGGCTGCAGAGCCAGGGACATAGCCAATGTGTCTCATGGGGGCTGTGACTCCGAGAAATGGGCAGTGCTTTATCATCGGAGCCGAGCAGAGAGTAGATTTCCCTCGGAAGAAACAAACTGCGCCCAGAAGCATGTCCCTGGTCCTTTGAACTTTTAAAGGCCCAGCACGGAAGCCCCGCCCCTCAGCTCACATTTGGGGAAGGGGTGGGGGGAGCTCTGGAGTCCGATTAGCTCAACGACGTTGTGCGCCTGCTACTGATTACCCGTGTGTGGCCTGATGATGAAGGGCCTTTCAAGTAACAGACAGCTGGATATTTCTAGCTGTGCCTTGTTGTTACATCTCAAACTGTAAATAACATGGGCATTGATGGCGCAGCAATAAAACACTGGATACTAGTTCAGACGTAGATGTAAACCTCTTTAATCCTCAGCTCGATACAGGCGCGAAGGCGGTATCCCCGTCTTCCACATTCACGAGTCGGACTCAACCCAGAACAACAAGAGAAAGAGAACAGGTGGGCGCCTGTCCCTCAAGTCTGACGGGATGAGCACAGGGAGAGGACATTACAAACAGGCAGTCACCTGCTCAGTGCAGGTTGTCCCCCCTGCATTCCAGGTACTCGGTGACCGCTGGGCAAAGACTCTTAACTCTGCGAGGAGCACAGCAAGTGTGCCACAGCATGCGTGCTGCACTCGTGCACATCCATGTGTATGATACTACGCAGCTGCCTCTGCATAACGTTGATGCATGTGCAGTGCAAATCACATTAGCCCCCACCATGGCAACCAGCCGAATGAGGTTCAGCCTCGTTCCTGATGTAATGCTGGCATTCTTTTCTCTTCGGCAGCTAGCGGGAACGTCTTCATCTCTCCTTTTGCCCGGAGATACCGACATGCCGTGATTCCATTTCCCCCGGCCTGTGTGTTCCAGCCTGGCCCTGACTTTTCATCTGTGTCTAGCCCTCTGGCTCACTGCTTCTGCCACCCATCTCCTCAGGTATTTCCTCCTGCCCTTGCCTTCAGGCCTCTTTTCGAGCTGTCCTTTTTGACCACTCACGTCATCCTTCACCTGCGTTCGTACTGTCTCTTCACCATGCACAAAGCGGGTGGCCGTATTGCGTGGTGTGAGGAGTCTACAGCACCTCAGGTCAATGGCGTGTCCTGGGGTGGCCCAAGTGGGGCACGGATTTATGCAGGGGTGGCATGACATACGAGCACGCGCGTGCGCGCACACTATCAGATACACGTCTGAATAGCTTTAATTTACTATTTGCAATACCCATACTTACTTTAATTACTAACATCGGTGTCTTACATTCGTGTGTCAAAAGTTTAATTTAAAAGATAAATAGACCTACCAATCACAACACAACAGAGTGGTACCATACAAATGTAATATAACTCTTCCATACTTTATTTAAAGAAATTGTACTTCCCACAGTAGGCTGCATACAAAAGAAAACAATGCACACTCCAAAAATACAGCAACAGTATAAAGTGGCAAAAAAAAAAATTTAAAAAAAGAGCCTGTGTGAACAAATGGGGTGGCCAATCAGATTCCAGAGTAGCACGTGCCACCCCAGGCCACTCCCAGGACACGCCTATTGCCTCAGGTTGGTTTGGTGTTTATGGTAACAGTCTGGTTGGAGGGGGGCTACCCGCATTGCACCCTTCTCCTCACTTGAGATTCAAGGGACTGTCAAACAGGCGCGTGGGAACATCGATACTTGTAATGCAACATCTATAATGGCGAACCACAAAACGGCAAGTGTAAGGGTGAGAAAAACAACACAGCTCTGGATGGCATAGCCACACCTGACATGAGGCAAGTTTACAGAAACCGGGGATACTCACTCTCTCATGAAAAGCCATGGTTACCCCATGCAGACCTTTCCCTGTACCCCACGCATAAACTATCCCATGCAATCCTCACTCACAATGAAGTAACCTATTCCAAAGAAGTGTTATTTAAAATACCACGTTTTTACTGTTACTGTTACCACCATACTCATAAGGATGCCCTGGTGGTAAAAGCACATGTAGCATGTCACTTGACTGTATTTGTATTCTTTTTTTAAACCAATATTAAAGCGAATGAAGGTCAGGAAGCAAGAGGTCAAAAGCGTGTGTGAGAGTTGTTTGTACATAAAGTGAGAGACCCTTATTATTTAGCATTGGAAGGGGGTGATATTTGGTACATGGAAAAAGAACCGAGGAAACGAAATACCTTAATACAGAATTACCAGTGAGGGCGGTGGATTTTTGAACTGGTGGGGCGTACATGTGCCTAATATGCATGAGCGACCCAGCGCAGTGAGGCAGTCCAAACCAAAGCAGGGAGAATTTATTTTAAATACTGGGTTAAAATGGTGCGTTTTACAGCACTTTCTGTGAAAAACTGGATAAAAAGCCACACAGTTTGCAATGAATTGTGTATGGGAGGTAGCACATGAAAAACCCAAAAGATGCAAGTTACCAACAGTGCCCAGGACCATTTCCAAATGCATTTTCACTACGCCTTTGCCCCCAACATGTGCTAGTATGTATAATATATACATGCTGGCTGTGCCCATACATGTCCATGCATGCAGCACCAATATGTTGTTATTACCATATAAGGACTCCCAGCAAGTAAAAAAAAAAAAAAAAATTCATGCCACAGAAAGAAAGTAAATCCAGCTTGCTGGACTAGCCTACATTGGATGTAGGCCATTGACAACACTTGTCATGTTTACTTTACCCTTGATGCACAGTTAAGATGCACAGTAACTGTGCATCGAGGGTAAAGCAAAGTCAAGTGTTAATATATGGGTAGACTGGCCTACAGTCAATGTAGGACAAGTCTAGCCAAGTAACAACCAGAGCTGTCAACTGGCCTGCCACTCGCAGGTTTGCCCCGCAAAGAAACAACAACAAACCCTTGAGGCCGCAAACATGTCAGAAAACCTGCAAGCAGGGCAGGTTGAGAAAACATCATCACTTACTAAAGTGATGACCCTTTTCAATGCAAAGAGGGCCTTTTATCTCCATACAATGGCTTTACTGAGGCATGCTTCTGCCAATGGCATAGCTTTGACCTCCTATGATCTCCTAAAGTTGGCAGATTTCACAGCCCAGAAGTGTATAGCTTTGCTGTCACATCTCCAAAAAACAATTTAAAGGCTTTGTAATCAGGCACACAAGTTATTGTTGGGTCTGGGTTGAAAACAATGCAAATGCATCATGGGTAAAGCAAAGATATGTGTTATTACATGGATGGGCTGGCCAGCCTATCCACGTAAAAATACTTCACTTACCATGTTTGTTTTACCCTGGATGCACGATACTGTGTGCATCCAGGGTAAAGCAAAAAAGAATGCCATGCCCAACGATCCCTCCGCACCAAGCGGGGCCCCTAACTTTAGGGGTGGGAGCTGACACACAAAACACAAACACTTTGACCCGAACATTCCCACACCATTCACACACAATAACAAAGTACAGACATGTATGCACACACACATATTCAATTTTTTTTGTAAAAACACTTACCATGCTTGCATGCACCTGCACAGCCACAGGGAGGACTAGATGGTCCTCCCCTCCTCTGGGGATATAGACACACTGCTTGACAGGAATGGACGCCTCTCCTGTCAGCCAGCATGGCTACGCTGCTGGTGTAATAATGAGAGCCGGCAGGGCCAGTCTTCCGATGCCCTGCTGGCTCTCATTATTTGCTGCCACGTTTGTTGCAGAGTACAAAGGTTGTGCAGCAAACAAACAAAAAAAGAATAGTGTAGCGGTGGATGTTCCCCTGCAGAGAGGCAGGCAGCACAGACACCTGTGAACATAAAGGACACAAGGGATTGTGCTGACTGTCACTCAGGCAGGGGGGCTTCGCAACCCCTCACCCACCCATAGTGGCAGGCCGCCACTGATTATTACATAGTTATGTGTCACTCAGTGCAGTTATTGGGCTGTTTATGGTTGTCGATGAAGTATGTAATAATGTCTGGATCCTGCTGTATCAGGCATGGCAAGGACCATTCTGCCATGCAATGGCAGTCTTAGAACGGGGAGTAAAATGTGGTTTTATGAGCCCAGAGAGAGGGTCGGAGTAAGGATCATGGAAGGAAAACCTGCGTCTTAAGTGTGATGCACAGGCCACCACCATGGTTCCTGTAGCAGAGTCCAATAAGTGCTCGGCCATCTTCCTTCACGCTGGAAGGTCCTTCCACAATTGCTCTCTGCGAGCTGCTTTGTCATAATTCTTCTGAGGGAATCAAAATGGCTTCTGTTCTTCTCTTTGAGTCTTATTTTAGAAATGTTCTGGTTATGCTGCAGTTTCGATCACTCAATAGTATCCAAATTGCCCCTGATAGATTCCTGTGTCCTTCATGGGGAGGAGAGGGGCTTGGTTCCCCTTCTTAATGATGTGAAATATAGACGGCTTGCACTTGTCCTATCCTACACTGATCAAGTTCTCTCCATCTCTCTCTCACACACTCGTTATCCTTATCTCTTACTTTCCCTCCGTCTGTGCTTTAGTTTGAAGGCCTCGCTGAGCCCTCCCCCTCCCTCTGAGTGTAGGAGGGGCTGAGCGGGGAATCAGGGATGTAGCTGTCTGGAAACCCTTGCTATGTTTTACTAATCGTTTGAGGTGTGGGATGTGAGGGAAGGAGCCTTGTTGACTTTTGGAAAGGAAGACCTCGGGGAGGGGCCTGGGGGAGGGCAGGGCCCTGATTTTCACAATCTAAAATCAAGACTACAGTATGAGGAGGTCTACACTTTAGGAGGGGGTGGGACTGGAACCAGAGTAGCACATTGGATGTTCTCCAGTTTGTAAGGTGATAACTTTGACAGCAATCATAAAACCAAGGTCATATGCATTTTTCTTTTAACTGTATGCCCAACTGCAAGTCATTAAAGCGTTATTGCATTGAAATGAATTTAAACTGTGCCTGTTATTTCCAAGAAGGAAGGGCGTTATGTGATTATGAGAGACACAAATAGTGTGCATCCTCAAAAAGAGAAGCTGGTAAAAAAGAAACAGATTTCATTGTTCTAACAATGTAAACTGTTGCATTTTACAATGTTACAATGTTCGTTTCTAATCATCACTTCCAGTATAGTATATGTTGTAGTCCTAATAACAATGTTACATTTGTCTTTCTGAAGAAAGCACACTATGAAAGTTAGAATAATCATACACATTATTTCCTATTGTACTCTTTCGTAATACTCCTATGAGATAGAGTAAGGGCACACCTGGCACAAAAAGCATCAATGTGGGTATATGGCTGCTTTGTATAAAATCAAAGAGCATGTTGGGAACATACGAATTACTACAGTTGTTTATTTTAAAGAAATATGTCTGTGATCAAAGGGTTGCATCCTTGAATCTCTAAGTACATAATGTACACATGGCTTGGTGCTTGTTTTATTTTACAAAACACCCAGCCTAAGATTAAAGTGTTTGCAATAATAAACCTTACATAATGATTTGGATAGATTCAGGACTTGGCTAGAGTAGCTACACCATCTGCCACTCTATGGTATTTTGTGAGAGTGGTGCCTCCTCCTGCCAGGGGGTGATCAATGAACTTTATGGCGGGGCCATAAGCAATGCGAGGTGTCACTCACAGGTGAAAGACCCTGGGCCTCTGCTGAGCTTTTAAACCCCACTTGAAAACCTGCGGGGGGAAGGGGGGTGCGCGATCGAGGCGGGGGCGAACGTGAAAGCCCAGGAGAAAAGCGAAGGCAACACCTGACGTGGACCTCAGGTGGAGCTGGGCTTAGTAACCTGGGCTGAACTGGAACCCTCTCACCTTTCTTAAAAGAAACCCTCACGGGGAAAAAATGTAACTGGGGAAGTTGGAATCGGACGTGGGGAGGGGAAAAAAATAGGGTGTTTTGTGAGATAATGTTTCCTCTCCCAAGTTAGAAGTAGGAGGTGGCTGAAGAGGGCTGCTGGCCCACAGGGTACAGATGTCTATCTGTTTGCCCTGCCGGAGAAGCTCTGGTCCTCTAACTGTTCCCACCATTCTGCAATGACATACACTTGAAGCTCTCGAGGAACTCACATTGACTGACGTGGGAATGTAATACAAGCTCTGTTATTAGGTTCTGTGACATTTTGGATTCACTTTCTGAGTGGAGCAAGGGAGGGGAGTGTACATTCTGCTCTGTTTGGGGAGGGGAGTGTACATTCTGCTCTGGGGGAGGGGAGTGTACATTCTGCTCTGTTTGGGGAGGGGAGTGTACATTCTGCTCTGTTTGGGGCAGGGGAGTGTACATTCTGTTCTGTTTGGGGGAGGGGAGTTTACATTCTGCTCTGTTTGGGGAGGGTAGTGTACATTCTGCTCTGTTTCCCCTGCTCGTGCAGGGAAACTGGCACGCTCTCCTCCTGCATCTAGTTTGAATGTGGGCAGAGATACTGTCCTCGGGCGGGATACCACCTACTTTCCACAACTGCTTTTTGCACAGAATGCTCAGGGAGGCCGGCATTGCTGCGTCTTTCCTGATTGTGCTGTAAAAAGGCACAGAAACCGGGGACTGCCTGCATTCCCGCGCCATTTCCACGCTCTGACCGGAAGTGCTGGTTCAGGTGAGCAACGTATCTTGCATATTTTGAACATGCTGCTGTGTATGGATAAGGGAGGGTGGCAACCATGAGCCAGCTGTTGCAATGATGAAGCTGCCATACCTTGATAACAGTGACCATAAAGTAGGGCTGGCAAGGGGAGCGGCAGAAGAGGACTCTGCCCTGGGGCCCTCCCGCCTTCTAGGGGACCCGGACTGGGCCACGCCAGAGCAAGCCTGGCAGCTGTGGAAGTGCCAGCAGCCTTGGGGAGCGAGCAAGCCCCCGTGCTGCTTCATAAGGACGCATTAACTAAAAAATAAAAAATGCATCGCAAGTACAAAAAAAGGAGCCGGTCCATTGAAAGTGATTACGAGTATTAGCACTTCAGTCACAGCTGAGTGTCGCTGCATACAAACCTTCCAGATGCTAAGCAGTGCTTTCGTTCTGTGGTCCAAGGTGGAGCAGAGGTCTCACAGACACATTCAGATATGATTTTAAAGTGGAGGAGGGAAGCAACAGGAGAGGTGAATGTAAACAGTAATGCGTTACGTCACTTCACACATCTCAACGGGCACTCTGTGTGAGGGGCAGTCCTGGTTTTCATACTAATGTGTGCGTTTTCACTCTTTATCCAATAAAAAAAAACATTATGACAAATGCGTTATACTTGTTAATTGAAAATTGCTCCTGAAGCCCATCGTCCAAATAGGGCCCGGCTAGTTAAGGCTACCTGCACTCCACTACCCAAGAATGGACTTGGCAGGGGAGAATTCTAGACAAGACATTGTAGAAAGAAACCATTAAAGGAAGAAATGGAGAGAGGAAGGAAGAGGGGGGAGAAAGGAAAAAAACTCACTGGGGGTCCTGAGGAAAATGCTGTGCCAGACTGCATGTGTCGGCGACCCGGGTAACTTACTCCGGCCTGGGCTGCGTGGCCAGAGCAGCCCAGGCACCTACAGGGCCGTGGATGCTCTCAGCCTGCCCGGTGGCCATACCGGACAGGCCCATCTACAGTAATGGCACTGGGCAGAATGCGCAGTGCTGCCTGTGGTCAAAATCCAGAGTTGCCCAGTCTGGGCGGTGTGTAGGGAGTGGCCCGAATGGGGAAAACCGGCCATGCCCTGTTTTGGCCCACCTGATGGGCGGCGAGGCAGGGCCTACATGGAAGTCCTCCCAAGCTGTGCATGCCAGGCAGCCAGAGAGGTGAAGAGCATACAAGCCTGCTCCATCCCGGAGGGTGGGGCAGTGAATGAAAGTCCCGGGCTGCCTTGTCGTGGCAGCTCAGGTGAAGAAAAGCCCCAGGCTACCATGGCAGCGCAGCCCGAGTCGAGATCAGCAGTCTAACCTTGCGTCCCTCCAACTCAACAAAGAGAGCAGGCGATTGCGCACCGGGGAGTAGCGGAGAAAGAAGGCAGTGTCCCCATAGCAACCGCGCTGCTGACTGAAGCAAAGATGGCACAGCGGTGCTGCTGGTGACATGGACAGCCCCCCAGGCTACAGGCCCACCATGTAGATGGAAACGTGGCCACAGACTGTGGTCGGTGATGATGGGCAGCCCCCACCTGGCAGGGTGCTGCCTAAAGACCATTTATGGGTGCAGGGCACATGTGGTGCATCAGGGTGGCCCCATTTGGTGGATGGGGCCGCCCAGCAGGGGTAACTGTGGGGGCTAGGCCCCAAATGCCCTGAGTGGACAGACCTCACTCCATGTTGTTATGGGGGATTCACCCCAGGGACAGCACCCACAAAGATATTGGCATGTGATGGATAGCTGCAGCAGTCACCCCTATGGTATATAATGCATTATAGGTTTTGCATGTCATTGTTATTTGTACATATATGAATATATTTAAGAGCAGGTTTACTGTATAGTAATCTATCGGGTATAAAAAATATTTACAGGATGTTATAGTTGGTTGTATATAGGTTTGTATATACTTCTGATAGAGTATAAGAATGTTTAGGGATAGTGGCGTTAAATAGGGAGAATATGTAGAGGAATGCTTATACATTTTAGTAAAGGGCTAGAGAGCGTTGTCTACCCTGGCGTTAGGCAGGTGAGGAAAATGGCGGCCTACCTGAGGCTGCCTAGGGGGTGGGACCACCCACTGAGGCCCTCCTCCTGCCTCATGTAGGTTGTACCAGCTGTTAGTCAGGGGGTCTGTTTTGTCAGTTTCACCTTATGAGTCTCCCTGCGACCCCTGCAAGGATGGGTGGGCCTGACGGGGCAGACCCCTATTTACAAGGAACTCATGCCAAGGGGAATTTAGACAGGAATTATTAAGTAAGAAGATTTAAATGTTTAATCAAACGTTTAAGTGGTCTTTTTAAAAAAAATAGAGGGGTCCCCATTGAGATCCCTAAAAACAATCAACCTTTATGTCTGTGTCCAATTGAAGTAAGGTTAGAGTTCAAGGCATAGCCCATCGCCTGTTAACATTGCAGGGGCATTGCCACTCCCAACCCACCTGGCCTGGGCGAGTGGGGGTGGTGGTTCCCATGGAGACTCTGATGCTGGAAATGCATTGGAGGGACAGGGCCTACATGTCCTTGTCCTGTACTCCCTTATCATGTGTGTTCTGTGTTGGTTTCTGCACAGCAGTCCACGTGGGACTCCTGGCAGTGCAGCTCTTCCTCTTTTTGGTTGTGGTAAACAGAGACCCTTGGGATACCCTTATGGCACCCCCATGTGTAGGGGGTACAACCCTGTACCCATAGTGTATGTTTTGGGGCACCTGTGTGTAGCCCACAGAGTAGGGTATGGGCTGGTGGCAGCTCCATGCTGAATTTGACAGATGCTCTGAGTATACTCCATTTTGGGATACCCAGGCCCTGACACAGGAATCAGTGGATTCTTGATAGAAGGCAAGATGGCCCCTGTGGCCTCTTGGTTACTATTACCTGTTACCTTGTTTTCCCAAAGTCCTGAGAAGCCCTGACTCTGTCCTTTCCCCTCACTGACTGTTGGATGGAAGAACCTTAGATGGGATTGTGGGGAGGTCCAGGCCAGACTGGCCAGAGTCTTCCCATTGACTTTATGTTGTGGGTACACCCTTGGGGTGGGACCTGGGTGAATGGAGTGTGTGACCAATATGCATTCCATGTTATGGGTGTCTGGTTTCTGTGTGTGTGACAGAATGAATGACACAGCCTTGCCCGAAACTGACATGAATGCAGTGTGGTGTGCTGAAAGGCTGGGTGCTTGCACCAATCCACATTTCTTTTTATGGGTGTCTGGGTGGAAGTGAATGGCCTGAATGCCCTGTTAGACTGATTGGCTGCCTGCCTGCATGAATGCCCTTCTGACTGATTGGCTGACTGAGCTTGGCTCAGCAGTGTGAATGAGGGACAGATGTGTATATCTGGGGACCTCTCACTTCCCAATTTGTACAGAATCTAACGTTGAAACTTGAAGCTCATCCTTGAAGCCCAGCTGGAAGAATGTTTGCTGCTTCTCTCCGTTGATGAAATCTAAAAGCTGTCGAGTCTGTCGAGGACTGATCCAAGAGAGGACCAGGCTAGGAGACCTCTTCCTGAGCTACAAAAGAACATCCTGCAGTCAGTTGCAGTCTCTGCAGGTCGGACTTTTCATTTGCTCCTCTACTTTCCGAGTCTGTTCTCACTGTCTACTACAGGAAGAAGAATACAAATACCCAGATACACCGCGGAGCGGTCGCGGAGTCAGAGCAGAGTCAGTTGCAGTCTCTGGAGGTCAGACTTTTCATTTGCTCCTCTACTTTCCGAGTCTGTTCTCACTGTCTACTACAGGAAGAAGAATACAAATACCCAGATACACCGCGGAGCGGTCGCAGAGTCAGAGCAGAGTCAGTTGCAGTCTCTGCAGTCCCTGGCAGAGACATGGCGACAACCTCTGACTTCTACCAACTAGGCATCTTAAATATTTCCAGCGAGGGCATAGAAGAAGAAGAAAACATGCGCCTTAGAAGCTCACGGAAACTCCAACTGCCCTCAAGTCCTCCGTTTTCCTCAAAGCACCCGGTCAAACTCAGACCTCAGGCTTTATTGCCTATAAACACCACCCTGATGGGCACCTGCCCAACCATCACATCAGCCGGGTCTCAGCGCCAGAAAAAAGCGGCAGTGACCACTCAGAAATCACCCAAAAAGGGCCAATCATGTGTGGCTAAAACTCACATCCCCCTCACGGAAGTCACGAATCAACAAAAATCTAAAACCCGAGGAGTGAGTCATGAGGTCGAAGCTCTAGCCACAACGCAGCACATAACTGCCTCTCCGACCAAAGAGAACAATGCGGGAAGTGCTGAAAATGCGGGAAAGGTTCCGAATACTCAGCCCGAATACCCAGCACAGCCCTTGCCAAGTGTTGTAGGCATCCCAGTGCGGCCAGTCGGAGGACTGACCGCGAGGTAAAAGTTTCCTTAGGTGCATAGGCTCAACCAGGAAGAGGCTGTAGAGCAACAGGCGAAACCAACTAAACAACCCAAACAAACAAATTGCTGAGTAACACAAGACCTCCCACTTACCGTGGACGCTTGCACTGAGCAGGCGGCTCTTCGGGGTTTGGCGGGTTCCTCTTCCCACGCCGCGGCTCAGGCGGGAAGGTCGGCGCCGGAGACGGAGGACCCGCCTCGATGCCGTGCTGGGGTGGCGGCGCCCCAGCCGGCGGTGTGGATCCGCGCACAGGTGCACGCGGGCGGCCTTGGGAACGGTGGGACCTCCGGGTCGATTCGCCCGAGGGGTGATTCTCCGATCGGCTGCCCTTGTGCAGGCGCGTTCGGCGCCAGCCCGGACAGACTAGCTCCCCCGGTGGAGACTAGCGGCACTGCAGTCCAATCAGAGGATAAAACGCCGGACTCAGCTGAGGAATGGGAATACATCCAAGACCCTAAACTTGGGCTTTTGACAAAGAAAAAGAGAAGCTCCCAGAGACTCAATGGAGAGTCAAGTAACATCAAAAAACTACTAAAAAAAAAAAATATAGGACATATAAATGCCAAAAAAACTGGCCAAATGAATAAAACACAACAAAGAGCGCTTGGGGATGTCACCCCCAAAACCAGGATCTGCAACTCCATAAAAGAACTTTTCGCTAGACAAGGGAAAAGAAAGCACGATGTGCTTACGGAACTCACTGATGATGAGATACTTGATGCCCTGATCGAAGTACAACCCGTAGTGAAAACAAGAAAGACTGCACCAATCTTAATACCCAGAGGACTTCGAAAATCACAGAAGAAAACTCAGCTGAAATATGCGCAAATGAGCCCGCGCCAAGCGAGATGAATGCTGAGAAGGGGTTGGTTGTACCCCCCCCCCCTTTTTTGGGGTCTCCAACTACGACCCACCCACCCCAATCGCCCTTAAACAAGGACCGGGGAGCTGAAGTTACCGACCTGCCACGGTCCAACGAAACAAAAAAAGTTGGCGAAAGCTTAGATTCCGCCTCCTTCAGCAATCAAATAACTTTTACGCCAGACCACCCGGGAGTCTTCATTAAATCTAAAGCCCCATCGTCCCACCATCCTAGAATATCCGCAGACGCAGATGGGCTGCTTTATGGCGCACATAGACCGGCAAGAAGATCTTCTCTTCCCCATTTCGTACGAGAGCCTCGAGAAACGAACCACCAGCAGGAACAGAGGGTTCCTCAAGACTCCTCCTTTGAGGCATCAAACAGAAACCAACCTGAGTATTCTGGAAGGCAGAATGAATCCTTTACAAAAAAACAGACCTAACGACGATAATGTCGGCTATAACAATTGGTTTATCACCATTCGGTAAACTTTACGAGTCTCTCAATGAGACATTGAGAGACCACACTACGCTATTAGCTATGTTGCACACAAAGCTGATTTTCATCAAGGGCTTCATCACTGCAAAAGAAAAGAGTCCCCAAACACCTAAAAATTGTTTCAACTTAGCAACTTCAAGTTCTAAAACGAACAATACAGCAAGGGCGGCTCCCAAACTAAAGAGCGCTTGCGTTCATACACAAACTGATTTTCAACAAGGACCAGTTCAATTTGTATTTTCTGGCATTCAAGAAATCTCAGCCAACGAAGAAAACAGAAAACCACAGGCAGGTCCAAAAACCTCTGCTGACGAACAAAGCCAAAATGATCAAACATGCATCATCATTGATCACTTAAATTCTCCAGATAACAGTATAAAAAGAGCTTCCAACGAAAAACAAAACTACCTGGCATTCGATCACCAGAAAAGTTCATCTAAATTCGGTGAAAAGTCTGCAAATACAATAAAAAAATCTCCAAGAACTGCTGAAGATTTTTTAGCGGATCAAAGCGCAATGAATATTAAACCT
Organism: Ambystoma mexicanum; assembly: GCF_040938575.1. NCBI lineage: Eukaryota > Metazoa > Chordata > Amphibia > Caudata > Ambystomatidae > Ambystoma > Ambystoma mexicanum. The sequence continues at coordinate 730,043,285 of NC_090925.1, forward strand.
CCATCTCTCGCCAGAAATACGAGATAAAATTCCCCCAAGAGCATGCAAACCAACATCGATATGCTCTTTTGAAAAAGATAAACAATCAAAAAAACGCAGAAGAAACAGTTCAACTAATACTACTCAAACTCTCTTGTGCTCAGACCTTCTCCAGAAAGAAGCTCCACAAAAAAGTAAACCAGAACAATCATCCTTCAGGTACAGAACTTCTAAAGACAAACCGGAACCCCAAGGACCGGCAGAAATGAAAAAGCAAAGAGATCAATCTCATCAAGACAAGATCAAAGACAACAGACCATGGGACAGAAACAGATTAGATCACAGTTCTCCCCGTAAGAGCAACAATGGAATAATCCTAAAATTGGAACAATCCGAAACAAACAGGGAATCGCTAACCTTGAATAGAGGCACTATTATGAAGATTCTGAAAAATACCAAAGACCTCAAACGTTTAACCCCGAAGGAAATCACGCTCGTGGAACCATACCACATTGCTAGAAAAGCTAAAGCTTTTATTCATATAAAGGAGTGCTCCAACTCGTTTATATCCAACAGAGACTCTGAAATCCTCTCAAAATTAGGACTAATCATCACTGAATATACAAAGTCAAAGCGAGCTCTAGCAAAAAACCAACGAGAAAGGTTGCCAGAGAACCTTCGGGATAACATCAGGCAGCAAGACCATATTCGCCACCATCAATCAACGAAAAATGAAGCCTACCCGAAAAAACACCCACGACTAAACTCTGCGGAGATACTGCGGCCAGAAGAACGAAGGTGCACTAATCCATCGCAAACGGAGCCTATTCTAAGAAGTTCCAAAATAGACCTGGGAAAAAAGCTTCCCACAATTCATCACGCAAAGCTTCCTCTGTCCTTAACTAAAACAAATAGCAAAACCCCTGTTGGACCAATTAAACAACTTTGGGCATGGCTGCCAAAACCTTCATTTTCAAATTCTAGCAAATAGCAGTCAGAAGTGAGGCATACACCATCTGAAACTCCAACTCAAACAAAAGAGGTAGCCTCACTGAAATTTGGATCATGGAACACCAGGGGATTTAAACACCTAACAACGAACGGAGATACAAACCTTGGGCAATTTGACATCGTGGCTCTCCAAGAAACTTGGTTAGCGGAAGCTCCAGCGATAGATGGATACTCACTCGAAATTGCACCAGCCAAAAAAGCTATCATAGGCCGCCCGTCCGCAGGTCTGCTAATAGCCGTAAAAAGCGGTTCTGGCCTCGAGATAACCAAAAAACGCTCATTTTCCCAAAGTCATCTCTCAATTCAAGTGGAATGGTCAAGAAAAGACCCAACAAGTAAAAAGTCTTTAAAGTCAACATTGGCTGTAATAACGGTATATTGGAACCCGAAAGCAATCACAGACGATAGATTCCTGAGGATGATCGAAGCTGAGATCGATGACATTCAAGCAAACACAGAAATCATGATGATTGCCATTTGCGGTGATCTAAACGCGTCTTGTCCCGTTCCGAAAGAACCATCGACCAACCTAAAAGAGCCACATCGGGGAGACTCAAGAGGACAAAAATTGGTGAAACTGATGGACTCGAGGCACATATACAACGCAGCCCAAAAGTCAACAAACGCGCAACAAATACCGACATGGGAAAGAGCTCATCAAAATGCCACAATAGATTATATCTTTACTTCTGAACCCCTGCTAAACCTCCTAACATCTTTCAGCGTGATACGAGCAAAAGCAAGTGACCATAATATCGTGGAAACAACTTGGCTGTCTGACAACCCCTCAAAAACAACTATGGAAACAAGGGTCGAAATAAACAACCAAGGAAACCGGCTAAGGATGACAAAAGACCGGATTGTGGAACTTGCTGAATTTTACAGGCAAAAACTTGCTGGTGAAGAAAAAAACAAAAGCCAGCACACAATAGACTATCAACCTCTCTTGATTCCATATCAAAGCGATTATTCAAAAACAACCAGTAAAGCCCCGCAAGGTTCACACCAATACAACAAACTCCTGGTTACAAAAAGAAGAGCACTTAGAAAACTCAAACGACAAGCCCAAAAGACAAACTCACAATCGCTGAAGAGGCAATTTAAAGAGGAGACCAAGAAATATACTGGTTGGTTAAAATTCCACAGAGCTCACCTTTATCAGCAAGACGCCGAACTAATGTTAAAAAAGGTTAATGGAAAAAATTCTCGTGAGTTTTGGACCCTTGTAAAGGGGGCAGGAAATCCTTCAATCGCAGCAACAACAAATGCAGTAAGCGAAGAACGCTGGATACAACATTTTACTACGCTTTTCAAGAAACCTCCGACTCACTCGATTCAAACTTGTACCTACACCTTGAGTAGTACACTGTGGGAAGACTACTGAAACAAAGAGGACATCGAAAAAGCAATACAGACTTTAACCACTTCAAGAGCGCCTGGCCCTGATGGGATATCAAATTTCGATCTAAAAACAAACCAAGAATCATGGGCATCTTTTATCAGCATACTCTTCAAAGAAATCTGTCATTCAAAATCGTTTCCTAGCTCATGGTCATCAGCAACGGTGGTAACAATTTTCAAGAAGGGAGAAAGATCCGATCCATCAAATTATCGACCAATCGCCCTATTAGATACAATAGGGAAAATCTACGGCTCATACCTGCTCACAAGTTTCCAAAAGTGGGCAAAAAATTTGTCATGTTATGACCCGTTGCAAGCAGGTTTCACAAAAAACGTTGGAACAACAATAAACATCATGCTCATAAGCATTTTAAAAAATCTGGCAAGGAAAAAAGATAAAAAGATCTATCTGGCATTTGTGGACCTGACTCAGGCCTTTGACATGATTGATCGAGACCTATTATGGGCGAAGCTAAAAAGATGGAAGTGCCCCGACAAGATTCTTGAACCTATAATTGCACTACATGCAAAAACATCTATCAGAGTAAAGTTAAATCAGACCGGTACCCTGTCAGAAGAAATTACAACTTAAAGAGGCGTAAAGCAGGGTTGCCCTCTAGCTCCGGCCCTTTTCACGGCCTTCCTCGGCGACCTAAAAGACTCGGAAGACCAGCCCAGAACTTTTCCACCAAAACTAGGGGGCACAGAAATACCGAGGTTGCTTTATGCTGACGACATTATCCTGATAGATCAGACCTCGATCGGTCTCCAACGGCAGTTGGACACTTTGAACACTTATGTAACTAAGAACAATTTGCTGATCAACAAAGAGAAAACCAAAATCCTGGTTCTTGAAAGAACAACTAAACCAAACCAAAAACCTAACCACTGGTCGATAGACTCCATAAAAGTGGACCAGGTAAAGGATTTTAAATACCTAGGGGTTATGATTGACTCCTCCGAAAAAGAGACAAGTATGCAATCGAACCTTTGGGGAAAAAACGCGGAAATTATCCTCCCAGGCAAAGGCCCTAGACAGAAAATTTGGCCGATTTTCTTTGCTGCCTGTAATAAAATATTACAAAGGAAAATTCGTTCCATCAATAACATACGGAGGAGAAGGTATGCCAACTATTCCGCCAAACATCTGGCCACAATTGGAAGCCTATTTCTGGCGAGAACTGCTACACCTTCCGAAATCAACATCCCTACCAGCAATTCGAAGGGAATTGGGACTGCTGTCACTGAAGGCAACTGTCGATTGGAATGAAATGGCCCTTTTTAGAAAAATCATTATGCCAGACTCCGCTCCACAATATAATATGCTTAAAGAAGAAACAACTATAGGGAAAAGCGAAATCCTTGCAAAATGGGTGCTCAAACAGAAAGCCTCTCTGTTACAGATCGGATGTGACGAGAACGATCTAACACGAAATCCAATGCGGGAGAAGAAGAAGCTCCAAGAGCTTCACTGGATTGATACATTGGAAAAAGCAGCTGCCAATAAGCTCCTTGGCCATTTACCCATCCAACCCAAAAAACTAAACGAAATCTACCAAGTCTTCACATGCTTTCCGGACAAACGAAGAAGAAACATCTTCCTAAGGGCCAGGCTAAACCTCTTGCATACAAACGAGATAAGAGCTTTGAGAGGGCTATCAAACACGAACAAGTGCCGTCTTTGCAAGAATACTGCTGAAATCGAAACAATAAGACATCTTTTGATAACATGCCCGAAAACCGTCTACCTCAGGAAAGCATATTTAACCCCGCTCCTGGAATCCTCCGTCCTCCGAGAGGAGGATACTTGGTGGTGCCGCCTCCTAAGTGGGAAAAAAACCCGCTGGACGATAGCAACAACTAAAATCCTAGAAGCTGCTTTGGAAAAATGCTTGAAAAACACAAATCCAACATCTTAAGGACAGAAGCAGATACAGCGACCCGGAATACAGGAAATAAAGAAGTAAAGTAACAAAGAAATAAAGAATGAAACTACCAAATGAAAGTAATAAAGTATAAAGAATCAAGGAAATTAGAAACGGAACCACAAACAACCACAAACAATAATGGACACAATTACGAATTAACAACCTTTGTAAAATCAATTTAATTTTGATAGCACACAAAGTAAAAAAAAAAAAAAAAAAAAAAAACATCCTGCAGAAGCTGATCTTCCCTGGAAGTCGGTCCTGGAAGTGCCCTGGAAGTCGGTCCTGAAAAGCTGTCGACCGGAGATGGGGTCTGCCGAGAAATCTTGAAGTGAAGCACCAGTAAAGCGAGGCCGTCGACCGGGGTTTGGAGGATTTCTGTAGCCACTGGAAGGCCGCCAAGTCATGTTGCCCAGAAGCAGGGACAGGTTTTGACGTTGTGCTGCTCGCTCCACCTTGCCTAAGAACATTGACCAAAGGGCTCCCTTGCCATCACCGTTAACCGCTTTGTCCCGCCGGAGAAAGTCGAGGTTATCGACGACCAAGGAAAACCCGCTGGTTGGTTTCCCACCACCCGAAGTCCACAAAGACGCTGACAACTGGAGATCCGAAAATCCAGCCATGGTCGAGTCCCGATCGTTGACGCTGACACCTGTAGCCGGGCCTATGTTCTTCACTGAGTCTTCTTTGTGGCACTGAACACCTTGCATCGAGGTGCACCGCATGCCTCATCTTCCCAGGACGTCCTCGAACGATAGTCGATGAGCACCGCGAAGATCGAAGCTGCAGTCTCAACACCAGTGCTCAAATTTCTTCGATGAATCTCGACACCCTGTGGCTCCTGATTTGAAGGGAGTTCACTGTCGAAGGATAAGTCAACGAACCGTCAAAGAAACTCTTCTAACTCAGGTACATTGGGGTAGTTGAACATTTTAAACAGGAAACAAGAGTATTTAAACATTAATGGCCTGGGCTTGTTAATTCTCTTTATTACCGGTTGCCCAGGTGGGGGATCTTCACAAATAACTGCATCTAGGTAGCTGGGGTCAGCATTCTGCCATCGTTTAACCCAACTTGTCTTCCTTCCTATGCTGATACACATTGCTTTATGATTTGTATGCCATTATAACTGTCAGAAGTTCATGCAAAAAAATAAATAAATAAAGGAGTCAATAGCTAAGTGCGGTACCACATAAACATTGTAAATATATACAAAGTTTGTTATTAATTGATGTATACATCTTGAACCTTATTTATACATAAAGGACTGTGTTAGCACATAACATAGTGTGTGGACATTCCTTTGTGGGGGTCCGGGGACTCACTGTACTTAAGAACCAGCCTGCATCCCCTCCTGAGAGCTAAGCCTTAATTGCTCGTCCATATATAGAGAATCCTGGCTGGGGTGCTCTGTGCTTCTAATCTGCCATATAGGGGGCAAGATTACAGATACCCCCCCTCCAGTCTTTACAAAGAGCGCACCTCGTCTGAGGTGATGGAGGACCAGGCAGGAAATCAGGGGCATAGACATAGACAATATTGTACCACTTCAGAATGTCACTCTTTTCAACTCTGTAATGTTGAGGGGTGAGCCTTCTGTTGTTGGAGACAAAAACCCCCCTCACAGTTTCAGAAAATTCAAAAGGTAATTTTGTCGAGAAAACATACAGCTTGCATTTTCTATCTGAAGTGGTCTATCCCTAGAATACCAGAATCCTATAGAATCAGGTGCAACATGTACCCCATTGAAAATGCATAGTATATCATCAGGCTTGGGGGGTGGTGAAGGATTTGAATTCATGATCTATAGGGTACATGCAGATTACTGCTGTAAACACATTCCCCTCAAAGCTATTTTGTTAGAATTGGAACTCAAGTGACACAGGCTACACATGGATCTCTGCAGCAGACGCATGAACCCCATGTGTTATCTTATTGGGAGGGGAACCTCTGGCCTTCCTGTCACGCACGCACCCTACAGCACGTGAATAAACCGGGTAACCATGTCACAGGTAATGCATTCTGCTGCCTACAAGCAGTGGTCGAAGTGTACAAAAAGAAGTAGTGGAACTATGTTCCCTGCTGGCTTGTCCCCGCTCCCCACAAACCCCACCCACAAACCCCATCGCTGCGCCCCCTGCTACGCGCAACCCAAACGCTCAAGCAAACATACCTGCTATTTAAGTGAATGTTCAGTGCAGTGCGCTGAAGTGCAAGCTTCAATTTCTCCTTACACTTTTCTTTTAAAATGAAACCATTCCAGAACAGGTTTCTTTTTAAAATAAAAGTATAGGAACAGTGAAACTTAAAAAAAAAAAAAAAAAAGTATAGGAGCACCACTCCCGCCCCCTTCGACCTCTGCCTACAAGCAATATAAATAAGCTGGTGTTCTGTATCACGCATGCAAACACATAACCCTCGCGCTGTAAATAACAGGTGTTAATATTACTCAATGTATCCACCTCGGAAGGATGACGAGCGCATCAGGCCTGCTGTGGGTCTCGAACCTGGAAAGGGTAGAATGGCTCCGTGTCAGAGGCCAGTGCTTTCTCTATGAACCTGGACATGCTACTGACGCATCTCTGCAGCAGGTGCCCTTATCCCCAAGGCCATTTAATTGACATTGGACATATGATATACTGGCTACACACAGATCTCTGCAACGGATATTTTAACCTGCTGAGCTATCTTATTGGGGCCTCTAATCTTTGATCCACAGGTCACACGTGTTTGTCTGCAACATGTGCTCAACTTAAAAGCTATAAACAGTTTATTTTAGGCCCTTTTCACACAGCACACATGCCCCCAATCTTTTGCTAGTATGGGGGCCTTCTTTGTACCCCCGCTTTGTGCACTGCTATGAGCTGGCGGACGTATCCGCGCTGTACATTGGTCCATGATGTACCTGGGGCCTGTGCTGGCCCTCAACGTCCCTGCGTCACAGTTGTGCGAGAGAGAAATAGGACTTCCTTTTTAAAAAAAATATAGGTGAAGAGCAGAGGTTGAGGGCAGAACTCTGCCTCCGAGTGAAAACGACTTGTACCAGTCTTGTGGGCGGTGCTGGTTGGAGAGGGTGGGGGGGGAGGATACAGGCTGCCGTTTGGGGAAGCGTTGGTTTACATGGCCTTTGAAAATCAGAACCTCATTTGAGTTTTGATTAAGTTCACCTATGACTAGACCTTGGGAAGAGCCTCTTTAAGATAAGGATTGATCATGGAAGGGTTGGCCTTTCTCCAGTAGAATCAGAATTCATGTTGACTGGATCAGTATGAGGTAAGACTCCACAGTGATGGCGAGCGTTGCAGTGAAGGTAAGGATGGAAACGAACAGGAGAAAGAAAAGAACCCATGGTATCCCATTGCACACAGGGTGCGATTAGGAGTGAAATAGGGGTGAAGGAAGGAGCACCACTGATGGGTTTCTACCCAGGAAGAAAGATGCCCCGGGGCAAGCGTGCAGTCATTCAGGCTGAGGGGCATCTTGTGGTCTGCATGTGGGAGGTGCCGCTGACCGATGTTGCTGCTGCTGATGAACTCGGATGCAGCCCTGCTGTTCTTGCCCTGGCCGGGTGGCCTGTGCACATTCCTTCACCCCCAGCCAGGGAGGGACTACCTACCCCCCAACCCCCACCCCACAGAGGCGAGCTGCAAGCTGAGGCCTGCCATGAAACGTGTAAATGTTCCACTTTTTTAAAATTCAAAACAAATAAATATTAAATCAATCTCATTAACATTAATCAATTTAACACTCCATTCTTTTTCCCTTTTCTACCCTGGCGTGATTCCCTTCGTAGGGATCTGCTCTGCCAGCCCACCCTCCCTGGACATGGTCATGGAGGGACCCTTAGTGTGAAATGACGGGACAGCCCTCATCTACATATCTGGCACCACCCACCCAGGAGGAGGGACCAGAAGATGGCCCGGAGGGCGGTCCCTTCCCCTAGGTTGCCACGTCTACTTACCCAATCAAGCCAGGGCACCTGACTTCTCCCCCTTGGATGTACGAAATTTGACTGATTTTTTTGGTTTGCTGAGTGGCAATTACACAGAATTTTGCTACCGCTTGCAACTCCCTTCAATCCCCCACCATCCCCTTTCTATGAACCTTACTCCAACCTATCATCTGAGAATAAAAGGGTCGTCCCCTTTTTTTTTTGTTGCCAGGGGGGGCTTATACTCGAAAGGCCGGGAGTTATAGACTAAAGACAACGGTTGGGTATAAAGCTACCCCTCCCTCTTGTGTCCAGACCTTGCGTCACCTATAACATGAGTGCAGATGTGGAATAAATGCTGCACTGAACCTTTCTTATCCTGTTTCATTAAAAATCAATACCAAATTTATTTTTCTTTCAATATATCTTAAAACAAAACAGACAAAATTCGTAAGCGAAAAATCGTACAATTTCACGTACATAAAACATTTGACATAACATTTTGGTAAGCGAGCAAGGTGTTAACATTCGGGTACTCCCTGCTCGTTGAAGTGCACAAGTGCATTGTGGAGTTAGTAATAAAGGGTGCTTTGTATGGAAGCAAGATATTTCAAATAGTTCTTCATAGTTGATCTAAATGGGTATGAGCACACAACCACGTCAATTATTTCAAAAAAGTGCTAATGAATTCCTATTCATTCATATAACTGGATGAAATCATTTTGTTTCACAGTGGTTTTATGAGTTCAGAACATTTCCCAGTGGCTGAGATCAGTTGGTTTAACTTTCCGCTTTGTTTTGTTCACAACAAAAGGTTTTTTTCACATGGAATATTCTGGCGACACAAGGTGTTTCGGCCGTTTTAGGAGGATTTGCACATTCCGGCGATCATCTTTGTTGAAATGGCCTTCATCATGACATTCACACACTTAATCACGATATTCAAATTGTTCAACTACCCCTTTGTTGTATCTTCAAAATCTGTAATATAATCAAACGTGAAACAGGTATAAGTGAGGACTCTTTTATATGCGTGCAAGCTGTTTAGTGATCAGCTTAGTTATAGGGGACTACTGACCTGAATATTGTGCAGACACCTGGGGAAGATAGATTATTTCTTTTGGCTGATATTTTTTACAATTGCATGCATCTCCTCCGTCTTTAGATGCCTGTTGGTGTTTGTACCTTTTCTTCTTTTTAGCAATCACTGTCCCTGGTAACTGCAGTAAAGGGCTTGTGTGATTAGAAACTTCATATGAGATGTTAATTAATATATTGAGCAATTGTGTTACGGGTTATAGCAAAAGACAGCAATGTTTGATTTAAGCATTGGGCTGTGCTACGGTTCAGCAGATACATCTTACCATCTACATGTTTGTGGTAAAAGAAAGCAGTGAAAAATGTGGCAAAAAGGATTTGGTGACATTGCCATTCGGTAGAAGTGGGTAATGCCCTCCCCGTACCTAACATTCACACTCTAAAATATGACTGCATCTATGCTAATGACCCTACAAGCAAGTAAATACATGTAAGCAAATAAAAATGTACATATACAAAAATACATAAATAACTATATACATTTCTTAACTACGCACATTCATTGTATGGGTGTGGCCACTGCAGTCAGCCACACCCTGAAGGCTCTTGAAGTCTCCCATGCCAGGCACAGTGCTATCACCCCCTTTTGCAGAATGGTAATTTCACTGCATTTTCTATTTTATTCCTCATTTTTGCCACTACTTCTGTTTACCACCAATATGAAGGAGGTAGGGTGGGGGTAAGGTATATAGAACGAGGGTGAGAGGATGGAAGGGGGCATGCAGGGGGTCTCCCTCAACTGTTTGTGGTAAAACAATGATCAAAATCGGCCCAAAATAAATTCAGCAAAATTGTCATTCTGCAAAAAAAGAAATCGGTAAACGTTCCTAGATCCGACACAGTACCATACACTGCTGCTGTTCCTTGGGGGCGAGGCATGCCCCTGTCTGCTTACAAGGGGATGGCAGTGCCTCGTGTCCATGGTCACTGCCTCTGCTGTTACCACCGCCCACACTCATTGCCACTCCTGGCGGGTTTATATGCTCCCTTCCAGATGTTTCTGGGGCATGGCCAGCCCCATTCTTTGTAGTGCTCTGACCCGGTGGCAAAGGTCCTGGAGCCCTTCACACCAGCCCGCCTTCTTGTCTATGGTGTGCCGGCACACTGGCGTGTTTACTCTTCTTCTTTGGGCCCACCCCGACTGACTGCGGGGGAGGCTGACATGCCACACGGCTGTGAAGGCTGGCCTCGAGCCATCCCGTACACACGGTTTGGGGCTTGAGCATCCCTGATATTCACCTGAATAGCAACCCTCACTCATGCTGCCTGGGCTTCCATCTTCTGGGCCTGCCTGGTGTGGCCCTCTGGCAGGCCGATATGCTGGCAAATGTTGGGAAGGAGGGACGGTGTCCCAGACTCCCAAGCGCTTTCGGATGAGGCAGAGGCCTGAAAGTGTGCAGTAGGGACTCAGGGTGGTTACAGGGGGTATGGGGGTGTCGGCATGGGCTATATTGCGGGGAGGGTGGTGCATGCTTTGGCCCTGGAGTACATGGGGAATCAAACGCCATCATATATAGTAGCAGCCATATTGAAACCAAGACCTAGCTTTACACTGCAGCCAGTGCCGCAGGTATGAGCCACACACATGGGAATTAGTGTCTGCATGCAGGAATAGGTTGCAACTTGGGCACCGGTGAGAAAGGCCCGAGCAGCAGAGATTCATAGGCCCTTCATTTTCTCATGTTGCCAGCATTCGTATCCCAGAAGGAATGTGCCCTGTAAGGCCACAAGGGGGTTGAGAGCTCTCAGTGAAAAGTGATCCCACGAGAAGGAGGGCACAAGCCTCTGACCTTCCCCGTCCCATATCTATGCAATAGCGCCCAGACGCCCCCGTCCTAAGACCCCAGTATTCCAAGGTACCAGTCAGCCCCAGACCACTGACCATAAAACTGTTAGGCCCCCGATCGATCAGAAAAGATCAGAAAGCAGGGATCGGTTGCCTTCACCATAGGTCACGTGATTTGTGTTGCGCGGTGCCGGGAGGGTCAAAACAACAAATCTAAAACGAGGGTGGGTAGCTTTGGATGGGCATCGACATGTCTGGAATCGACCTGTAGTCAGTTAGATACAATGACCTCGAAGTATCCTCTTAGCCCTTGTCTGCAGTACCAGGTGCACATCAGGTTAGAGATAGAGCATGTATTGTTTTTCTTCGCAGAATGACCAAGTAATTGAAGCTTCATGCCTGATGACGCGAAAGGAAGAGCCCACATGGGAGAAGATGGAAAGGAGGAGCTGGGATCAATGGCCTGGCATCCCTTATGGAGCAGGTAGCCTATGTATAGGGGTCTCACCAACCAGTCATTTGGATTTGTACATTATGTAATTTACATCACTGATGATGCTGTGTGCCTTCAAATAGTGTTGATCATACTGATTTTGGCAGAACGTCCACGGCAGCAGAGTGCTTTTCTGGTGTGAGCACGGAGGGGTTTCTCTACACAGACCCTCTGGGTGCCCAGGCTGCTCTGGGCTTACAGCGGGGGGTGGGCTCATGCTTTAGCTAGTTTTCTCCTGACATATGCAGCAGAACATTTACAGTCGTTTTAGTTCAGGGGACTGCACAAGACCACAGCCCCCAGGGAGAGCCCCACACACCTTCTCCTCCTTCCACAGACTGTTTCCCCTAACGTTTTTCCCCCCTCAAAGTTCAACGTTCTCTCGCCGGCCTCGTCCACTCCTGGGGCAGAGGAGATCAGTCCACTCTTCCATCCACCCCAGGGAGGGCCTGGTTTATTCCCTACGTAGAACAGGTACCCACACACACTAAAACCACAAACATAAGCACTTCATAAAATACTGCCACACCCTGGTGCCTGAGACCTTTATTTGCCCTCAGGGGGCAAGCAATGCAGCCCGTCAAGCCGGCTCTAACTGGGCCACACAGATGTTCCTTCTCTATCTCAATACTGCAGTGCCTCCACCCATTCCTTTCCAGACACAGCACTGGTCAAAATGATTCTGCTCACGCTTGCATTTACATTTATTTATTGCGTGCAAATAAAAATATCCCCCAAAGTGTAAAGTAATAATAATAATTTAGCACTTATATAGCTCTACAAACCCTCAGGCATCTGAGCGCTGCTTACCCATGGTGTGTGGTGCTCTTTTATCAACCTCAGAAGAATGAAAGGCTGAGTTTGGCCCTGCCAGGATTCGAACCTGCATCAGCAGGGGCTCCATAGATATCAAAGTGAGCGCTCTACTGCTGTGCTATTGGACCTGCTAAGTAAGAGCTGAAGGGGGGTGATAAACAAGGCGAGAAGGGTAGGGGAGCCAAGATGCTTTGAATAAGAGAGGTGTCAAGGTAGAGCTTGCCAAGGAGCAGAGTTCAGAACCGGCCATGCTCTTTTCTCACCGCCAGAGGGCGTGAGAGCCAGAGAAGGAATCAAGGTGCCAGCTGATCAGAGCTTCTGAATGGGAAGCATCCGGTCAGCTAATCCTGGAGGCATATGGGGAATATCCAGTGGGAAGCTTTGTGGCTAATAAGAGGGTGTTGAGGTTAGCCAGCATTTAACAGGGGGCAGTGTAGGGCTTTCAAATCATGCCAAGTATGGACAGAAGATGTGAGTTTAAAAACCAGAGTGGCTGTTTTACTTTTGGTTCGATGTAGCCTGGACATCAGGGTGACTATTAGCATAGTCATATCTCGGCCTTCAAATTACTCAACTTTTCAGGTGTCTATGCATTTGGAATTTGACAGCAAGGGGAGTAGTGTGTCTTGAGAAAGATGATCAGCGCATCTCTACAGCTCTTGGTTTCCGGTAACAAGCACGACCCTCCTGTTGAAGTCATCCAGTTTCATGCCCGAGCTCACTAGAGCACAGGCCCTCTACATCCCCTCAAAGTCCAAGCGCTACAAGCCCAGCAGTGTGGTACTTTCAGTTGAGGCCATTCTACTCCTGGTGTGTCCAGCGAGTGGCCTGGAGTGGCACGTGCTACCCAGGGACGTCATTTGGGGGTCACCAGAGGTCGCAAAAGCGACCGCTGGTGATTGGCCCGTGACCTCTGTCAATCTCTTGCGACCTCTGGCATCGTCCAATCAGAGGAGGGGGCGTGGCCACCGCTAAAATGGAGCTGTGCTGCTACGTGCTTGCGGTCCTCCATTTTGCACGTGTGGTGTGTGTTTCTCTTCTCTTGCAAGGAGGACTTGCGTGCGTCCTGTGAAAGGCCAACCTCTTCATAACAAGGTAAGTCGGGTGGCTGTGTGTCTTCTGAGGTGGGGGGGCAGGTGTGTGCGCTGCTGGGTGGGTTTCTGAAGTGTGTGTGGTCAGTCACAGTGCCCTCGCCTGAGGCCGCGGCGCCGCCGCAGGCCCAGGCTGAGGTCGGGTGTGTGTGTGCTTCGCCTCAAGGCTCTCACAGATTCAAACACAACAGAACTCGCCTGCTGCGGCCGCGTTGCTGGAGCATGTGTGTGCTCAATAGACAGCGTTTATCATCCGTGTCCTGTCCTGTAGTCGTACACTGTGCAACGGTGCTCTGGCTGGCTGCATGGATGCCTGTGAGTTCCAAACAGGACCACTTCAGACCGTCACCTGAGCGGCTCCTGCCTGTTCTCATCCCAGCAGCTCGCTCTGATCGCATTCTTCTCCCCTGGCGGCATTCCAGCTATTTTTTACGTGAGCGGCAGATCTGCTTCAGCTTTTTTTAAGAATTCTTTCCAAAGCGGTGGAGAAAAGCAAACTTTACACAAGCATTTGACAGAATGAGAAAAAAAAACAAAGAGTGCTCTAAATGTTTTCTAGGCGATAGGCAGGCAAAAAGAATGAAAGCTTAAGCAAAATAAACGCGGTAATACTGTTTTCAATCCAGCAGTACTACTGCGTTTATTTTGCTCGAGTCTGCCTTCTTCTTGGTCCCGCCCACACCTCCATCCGATTTGGCTACCGGCAGCAGTGTTTTGTAGCCAATTGGATTGAGGATTGTATGGGACCCGAAAACCCCGAGACTCCAGGGTCTTCCCCGGAAACCCGGAGAAGAGGCTAAAAACCTGGAGTCTCTGGGGAAAACCCAGAGGTTAGGCAGCTATACCCCAGTGCCATCTCGCATATCCCCACAGGAGCACTGCATAAGTGGAATAACAGGTTTCAATGTTGGTAATCGGGTTTTGTAACACACCAACCTTCTGCAGACCTTGTATTGTAGGATGTGTACCTGAAACAAACAAATTATACTTGTTTTGAAAGTGTGATGGTAGAACTTGAAATATTTTTTTCCTCTTGAGTTATGCAAGCACTTTGAAGAGATACAGGAAAATGATGGTGAAATAATCTCCCTCTCCCCTTTTATTCTGGCTATCCCCATACCCGCCTATCCGGCCCTGTCCCCACAGAATGTGATTTCGCTCTGTAGTTCTGTTGAAATAACAGGGCGGATCCACATAAAGAGGGGATTTGGGTTTGTACACTTTCCCACAGCAACATGAGCCTTGACACACTGCTACATATGATGATCCATTCTTGTATGAAATGTCACAATACAGTGATAGCGTAACCATATTTTTCTTAGTGTACTGAGGGATAAAATTTCATGATGCCACTTCCTGTGATGTCGCGTGGTGGTGTGGCAAAATGGCACCACTTCCTGTGATGTCACACAGGGCGTGGTCAAATGGCATCACTTCCTGTGATGTCACTCTCGGGGGCATGGCATTGTGATGTCACTTCCGCTACCCCTGGCATTTTGGTGAAATGACGTCCCTGGTGCTACCCCTGTAATCTGATTGCCCACCCCAGGTGCAATCCCATTATCCTAAACTATGGTCATCTCTGTGTGTGTGTGTGTGCATGCGTGCGCGTGTGTGCGTGTGCACGCACGCTTGCGCATCCACGTCCACTTGTACTTCATACCACTCTGCATAAGTCAGTAACCCAATTGGGCCACCCCAGTCAAGAGTCTGGACAGGCCACTGGTTTAGTCGGTGCCCTCAGGTATTAGCGGTCTGAGCAAAGGTGGAAGACCTTTCTTCGTCACTGTGGCCGGACGCTGCCTGTTGACCTTTGACATAAAAGTACATGCCTCTCATTCGGGCAGCCTGTGGCACTCAAGCTGTTTAGACATACAATTCCAATGATGCCGCATTGTATATTCTGAGGAGGGGTGTTGGGAGTTGTAGTCCACAACTTCAAGAGAGCCACATCTTGCAGGCACCGGTTTAGGGGCCTTGCAGTTTTAGGACTAGGCTCATCAGTGATTCTGTCCACTTCAATATTTAACAGCAAATATGTTTTACTTTTTACAGGCTTGCACAAGCTACAGTTTTATGACTTAATGTAAGCGGAGCACTTGCAAAATTAGGTCCACCGACCAATAAGAGCAGATATGTTAATATGCATGCATTTAAAATGCATGCTTCATTAAGCAGTAACATAATCTGTGCAAAGAAGATGGTTCATTATAAAGCACATTTGATTAGTATCAAGGGTCAAGACAAATTGATTCACTTTGAATGTTTTTTGCTTACAATGGGTTTTAAATATTGCATTTTAAAGCATGTTTGGCAAGTAAAACTTGATAAAACAGGACAGGAATTTATTTTAAAAATCTCTGTACATGGGGTCTTGAGAGTTAACCCCAAATACATTTTTAAGAAATAAGTGCAAAATAGAGCTTTCACTGCCCCCTAGGCCAGTGACATTGGACACAACATTGTTGCATTTAAACAACTTTTTACATGGACGTTTGGGGTTTCTCTCCAAAGGTTCGCAACTCCCCTATGAGCAAAGTTAGAGCCACCTCGGGCCACTAGGCGGGTTTGAACATTAACAAAGTGCAACATGAGAGCAAAACGTGGAGCTGCTCGGCTCCCAGACTCGCACTACTTGTTTCAGTCAGGGATAGCATATGTGTGACTCACTCCCAGACTCACGCCGCGTGTTTCTGTCAGGGATAGTATATGTGTGACACACTCCCGGACTCATGCCGCCAGTTTCCGTCAAGGATAGTATATGTGTGACTCCCTCCAAGGCTCACACCGCTGGTTTCCATCAAGGATAGTATATGTGTGACCGCTCCCAGACTCTCACTGCTGGTTTCCATCAAGGATAGTATATGTGTGCCTGCTCCCAGACTCACACTGCTTGTTTCAATCTGGGATAGTATATGGGTGACTCACTCCCAGACTCGCCAGGGATAGTATGTGTGACACACTCCCAGACTCACACTGCTTGTTTCAATCTGGGATAGTATATGGGTGACTCACTCCCAGACTCGCCAGGGATAGTATATGTGTGACACACTCCCAGACTCACGCCGCTTGTTTCAGTCAAGGAGAGTATATGTGTGACTCACTCCCAGACTCACGCTGCTTGTTTCAGTCAGGGATAGTATATGTGTGACCGCTCCCAGACTCACGCTGCTTGTTTCAGTCAGGGATAGTATATGTGCGACTCACTCCCAGACTCACGCTGCTTGTTTCAGTCAGGGATAGTATATGTGTGACTCACTCCTGGACTCACGCCGGTTGTTTCAGTCAAGGATAGTATATGTGTGACTCGATCCCAGACACACGCCGCTTGTTTGTCGGGGATAGTATATGTGTGACTCACTCCCAGACTCACGCCGCTTGTTTCTGTCAGGGATAGCATTTATTTATTTTATTTATTTTAGTATTTGTATAGCGCGTTACAACCCAAGGGCATAGAGGCACTGAGAAGAATATGTATGCAGACTTGCTTAAGGGTTACAAAATAGCGGCCCAGTACAGTGGATTAATACAGTTACATAGTTTACAATAGGTTACATGTCAGGTACAGTAAGCAGTACAGTTTTCAAATGATGGCGATAGAGGGAGGCAAGTCAAACAAAAAGCTTAGTCTTCAAGACTTTACAGAAGGTTGTGTGGGATTCGATCATCCTGAGTTGGGCAGGGAGGGTGTTCCAGTGAGTTGCAGCCAAGTTAGGGAAACTGGAGCCACCGGCTCGCACTTTTCATGTGTGAGGAACAATGAGGCGATTAGCGTATGCAGTATGTGTGACTCACTCCCAGACTCACGATATGTGTGACTCACTCCCAGACTCACGCCGGTTGTTTCAGTCAAGGATATTATATGTGTGACACACTCCCAGACTCACGCTGCTTGTTTCAGTCAGGGATAGTATATGTGCGACTCACTCCCAGACTCACGCTGCTTGTTTCAGTCAGGGATAGTATATGTGTGACTCACTCCTGGACTCACGCCGGTTGTTTCAGTCAGGGATAGTATATGTGTGACTCACTCCTGGACTCACGCCGGTTGTTTCAGTCAAGGATAGTATATGTGTGACTCGATCCCAGACTCAGGCCGCTTGTTTCAGTCAAGGATAGTATATGTGTGACCGCTCCCAGACTCACACCTCTTGTTTCAGTTAGGGATAGTATATGTGTGACTCACTCCCAGACTCGCGCCGCTTGTTTGTCGGGGATAGTATATGTGTGACTCACTCCCAGACTCGCGCCGCTTGTTTGTCGGGGATAGTATATGTGTGACTCGATCCCAGACACACGCCGCTTGTTTGTCGGGGATAGTATATGTGTGACTCACTCCCAGACTCACGCCGCTTGTTTCTGTCAGGGATAGCATTTATTTATTTTATTTATTTTAGTATTTGTATAGCGCGTTACAACCCAAGGGCATAGAGGCACTGAGAAGAATATGTATGCAGACTTGCTTAAGGGTTACAAAATAGCGGCCCAGTACAGTGGATTAATACATTTACATAGTTTACAATAGGTTACATGTCAGGTACAGTAAGCAGTACAGTTTTCAAATGATGGCGATAGAGGGAGGCAAGTCAAACAAAAAGCTTAGTCTTCAAGACTTTACAGAAGGTTGTGTGGGATTCGATCATCCTGAGTTGGGCAGGGAGGGTGTTCCAGTGAGTTGCAGCCAAGTTAGGGAAACTGGAGCCTCCGGCTCGCACTTTTCATGTGTGAGGAACAATGAGGCGATTAGCGTATGCAGTATGTGTGACTCACTCCCAGACTCACGATATGTGTGACTCACTCCCAGACTCACGCCGCTTGTTTCAGTCAGGGATATTATATGTGTGACACACTCCCAGACTCCCAGACTCACGCTGCTTGTTTCAGTCAGGGATAGTATATGTGCGACTCACTCCCAGACTCACGCCGCTTGTTACAGTCAGGGAGAGTATATGTGTGACTCACTCCCAGACTCACGCCGCTTGTTACAGTCAGGGAGAGTATATGTGTGACTCACTCCCAGACTCACGCCGCTTGTTACAGTCAGGGATAGTATATGTGTGACTCACTCCCAGACTCACGCCGCTTGTTACAGTCAGGGATAGTATATGTGTGACTCACTCCCAGACTCACGCCACTTGTTTCAGTCAGGGATAGTATGTGTGACTGCTCCCAGACTCACGCTGCTTGTTACAGTCAGGGATAGTATATGTGTGACTCACCCCCCCAGACTCACACCACTTGTTTCAGTCGGGAATAGTATATGTGTGACTCACTCCCAGACTCACGCCTCTTGTTTCAGTCAGGGATAGTATATGTGTGACTCACCCCCAGACTCACACCACTTGTTTCAGTCAGGGATAGTATATGTGTGACTCACTCCCAAACTCACGCCTCTTGTTAGTCAGGGATAGTATATGTGTGACTCACATCGCAGCAGTTAGGGGCTGATTTACAAACAAGTTAATGGTAGGAGCTATGCCTTACTCTTGGCTTACTCCTGGGGAGAGACTATTCGATTCACAATAAATGACTAGAAGTAACACCAAATTACGCCTCGAAAGGGAAAAGTAAGTCACGGCTAAATCAGACTTACTACCTGTTAACTCTTCATTGTATCTTTGCACTTAGTGTCGATATCCAGAGCTTCTACTGCGGAGTATTCACAGTTCATGTTTTTCAGTGATGAATATTCTGCTGTAAAAATCACTGAATATTGATACAAACTGACAGCTGGTGTGGGGCGGGGCTTATTGATCTGACGGAAGTAGGGTGTGAACATGGGGCAGCGGGGATACCCCCTGTATTTCATGTAAAAAATCAGTAAAATATCTGTGTTGAAAAAAACAGCAGTAAAAACAGATATAACCCCTGAGTGTGTCAGTGGCTGTGACGGGGGGGCAAATGGTAGGGGAGCGGCTACCTTCAGACACTGTGTGGGCGGGGCAGATTTACTTGCATGGTGCCCCGTTCCTGTTTTCCTCAAGGAATGTTTTTGGAAACCAGTGTCAAATTAGCAACCAATGGTGTAATTTCGGTATCGGATAATATTATCCCCACCAAAAATATCGCCGTATATTTGGTTGTCCGGAACGACCATAGGCGATATTTTTAGTTTGGATAATATGTGGGGTAATTGGGAGCAGGGGTTGCAGGCATGCCTTAATATCACCGCAAAAATATGGCAATATTTTTGCAGGGTTATTAACACATGGAACCGTAATTTCATGCCCACTGGGCCAGTGGCATTGCCCCAAACCATTATAGGTTTCAAATACAAAATGCATATTGTAATGGTAACTGCCAGCAGGGTATGGCTGTGGCTGTCATACATGGTTGGATCTGCTATGCTATCATCTCTGGTGTAGGGACTGTCTGCTGTGACCATAGTTCTACCTGTCATACTAAGTGATATGGGAACTGAGGGACGGTCACTGCAACGATAACTCAATTCTAGGTGGGGGTATTGGGGGCCACTAAAGGAGCACAAGGAGACACCCTTTTGTCCATACAATCACAAATTCTGCCCCACTATAAGCAAGTCTTGTTTTTAATAGGGTGAACTTAATAATTTCTAAGCACTCCACTATCTGCAGCTAAATGATAGTTAGATTAATGTATTTAAGCAGTGGACCCGGGAATTTAACCCCCTCTGAAAGTTAGGCACTTCACCAAGTACCTTTGGAGCTCTACTTGGTACAAATATTTTAAGTAGGACAACAGAAATACTGTGTTCTAGTGTTTCCTTGAAAAATACACAAATCCCATATTAAAGCAATGTGACAATAAGTAAAAACTTATTAAAACATGTTAACCAAAAAGAATAACATTGTACCTTTTATTTTCCACATCCTGAAAGGAAAACTATGAGTCCTAGAATGCAAAACAATGATAGCCAGAAAAATGTCCTTTTGTACAGCACGATGCTTTCAGCACTTTAAGAAATACAGGGGGTCCTTTTATTTAAAAATGTAAATTGCATGGAACGGACCTGTTACGTTTGCTGTTACATGTAAACAGGTCACCCTGCATGCAATTTCAGTCATTTGCACTATGAAGTGCAAAACAAAGGAGTAAGTACAGGCAC
Organism: Ambystoma mexicanum; assembly: GCF_040938575.1. Classification (NCBI taxonomy): domain Eukaryota; kingdom Metazoa; phylum Chordata; class Amphibia; order Caudata; family Ambystomatidae; genus Ambystoma; species Ambystoma mexicanum. The sequence goes on from NC_090925.1 coordinate 730,063,903, forward strand.
AATCGTCCGTACGGCATCGTTTTTTAACCTTGTTGTGCAAATTGAGTAAATGCCACTGGCTGTGTACGCATTCCAGGTGGTGTTTGAAGTGGTGTCCTTTGGAATCTGCCTGCTTTTAACTTGTGCAAAAAGGCAGATTCCATAAGAAACCAAAGCACTTGTTTTGCACACTTTATGGTCTCATTATGAGTATGCCGGTCCAGTAGAATTGCTGGTAAAACTGCTGTAATATCAGCTCCTGAATTTTTACTGGACCGGCATACTCAAGAGTTTTCCGGTAGGGGCACTGACCCACCGGCAGGCCTAGCCTGACCTGCCAGTAGTTCAAGCCCCTACTGACAATTGCCACAATTGTCCTATGCGACCCCATGGAATGGGAACCTACTGCCATTGCCGGCACATACCAGGATATCGGGTGCCAGTAACGGTAAAATGGGTTTGCTGGTAACCCGCCGTTAATTAAGGCAACCCCGTGATGAGGCCGACTTGGAAGCACACATTTCCTAGTTATTATGAGTCTAAGGTGGTCTTTAAACTGAAAATGCCCCTTTGCATTGCCAATTGTCTAACAATTTACACCTAAGAAAGGCGGTGCTGAGAACAAAAGGAAAGTAATTGTGCAGACCAGAACTCCATTAAACGCCTAGATTTCGTCCTGCTCATGATGTTAAGTTATGTTATGTTGATTTTTACCACGCACTGCTACCACCCAGGGGCAGTGTCCAGGCACTCGCATGGCTCTGCAGCAAGAGAGGGGGGTGTGTTGGCTAGTGGTACTAGGGTGAGAGGAACTGGAGTCTGCGACTGTTGTTTTGCATGTGGGAGTTCGTGCAAGAGGCCTCATGCATTGTAACCGTATGGGTAAGATTTAGTGCCTCAGGTGTGTCAGTGTTTTGTGTTGGTGTTAGTGTGTTGTGTGGGGTTGTGGTGGATTTGATAGTGTGCACTGGTTAGATAGTGTCCATAATGGATCCAGAGTCATGGGTGGCCATAGCTGTAAGATGATCCGGTATCCTGGTGTGTAATTGCATCATTGATGGTTTTATGGACTTTGTGGTGGTTCATTCTAGGTGCGCTTCAGCATCTAGAGATGCTGGGTGTATACATAGTATTGATTCTTGGCTTGTTTATGTGTAGTGTGTCTAGTCCAAGGACTGGTGTAGTGGAGTCATTTGTGTTGGAGGAGCAGGAAGGCGAAGATATGTTAGTAAGTTGGACGGTTTGCTGGAGCCTCTGGCGCAGCTCTTTGGTTGCCGCTTGACGATATCTAGCCAGGTTCTTGTTTGTTTTTCTATGGCTCAACTCATTTCCTATCATGTTTTTTGTCTGTGTGTTGATTTTGCTGATGTCCTTTCGAGGTTGTCATTGTCTGCTGAATAGCCAGGTTGTGAGCAGTTTCCTAAAGATGATGTTGCCTTCTGTGGTTCTAATTTCTTTGTGCATGGTGTTCCAGATGTTAGCAATTAGACGTGAGAACGCTGTTTTGCCGAATTTCCTTTTTTTTTGTAGTGTTTCGCCTCTATTTGTAGGTCGTTGCTGGATCCTAGTCCCCCTGATATGATCTGATATGATAGTTTGATATGATATGATTGTTTATTTATATAGCGCCTATACACAAATGTATGGTGTTAAGGCAACAATGGTGCCGGTAACGTTACTGGCACCGTTGGTACCGTACCACCATACTACGAGCTGTGCTCGCGAAGGCCAGTCAGTCTGCCAGGTCTGACCTGGCAGGCAGTGCGGCACCCGCAAGCACAGCATATCGGATGCACTTGCACCGTTGTAAATGGTGCCGGTGCATCCGACGTTCCCATTCCCATTGAGCCCTAGGGGGCTCAAATGGAAATGGGGATGTACCGGGCTCGGCACCCACAAAAGGGCAATTACCGGGTCCGGCTGGGCCGGATTAGCACGGTAATTGCCCAGTCGTGGGTGCTGGACCTGGATGCGAGTTTGGAGGTAAAACTGGAAAGGCTACCTCCAACCTCGTAATGAGGCCCAAATGTGGCTCAAAGCGCTTCAAAGCAAGGGAGGGAACAAGGGAAAATACAATGATATTCTTACACGCCATGATGTGAAATTAACTATCATACTCAGCCTGACGACATTTCAGATAGTGTAAGAGCTAAGGCATAGATAAGGAAGAGAGGGGAGAGTGGGAAGGAAATGAAAACCGACAGGCGATGACTGTACTAGTCCTGATGACATTTCTGGTAGTGCTGGGGAGGCGGGGGCAAACAAGTAAGGGAAGGGAGGAGGAGACAGACAAGGGTGCTATCATACTAGGTCCAGGGACAATTCTGATAGAGTAAGTGCATAGAAGAAAGTAAGGGGAGGAGATAGGAAAAGGGAGAAAGGGAGAGAACAGAGAGTAAGCAGTCAAAAAGAGTGGAAAACCAAGAGGGTAGAGTGAATACAATTGCAGAAGTCAGTAGTAACCCATAATGTTGCAAGCCTGGATACAAGATGAAGATGGGAACAGCATTATTCAGGGGCACCACGATAAAGGGTGACACACCATGAATCAATGAAGTCCATAAAAGTCAAATCCAGCAGTGGTCACAACCCGGTGATGGTGAAACCAGAATGTATCGGGACAGACTCCTGCAGAAGTAGGCTGGTGGTTGGGGGAGAGGGAGCAGGGTAGAAGAGGGGGTTTGGGCCCTGGATCCCCCTGTTCCGAACATGAATTGCCCTTTTCTTTGTCTGCCCTTCACTTCGGACACCCAGGTGAGAGATGCCCTTGATCTAAGAGTTAAGAGCAGGAAGGAAGAGGCAGGGCTAAGAAGGTGGGTGGTGCTTAGGCCAGGTGACCTAGAACCACTTGCACCTGCTCCACATCTACAAAGGAAAAGAGGCTGGAGGGCTCCTTAAGTAGGTAAAAGAGCAGCAATCAGGAAGGCACCAGGTGGGAGGGGCTTGCTAAGTGGGGGGAAAAGAGCAGCAACCAGGAAGGCACCAGGTGGGCGGGGCTTAGACCAGATGACCAAGATCCACTTGCACCTGCTCCCCAGCTGCAAAGGAAAAGAGGCTGGAGGGCTCCTTAAGTAGAGAAAAAGAGTGGCAACCAGGAAGGCACCGTGTGGGCAGGGCTTGCTAAGTGGAGAAAGAGTGGCAACCAGGAAGGCACTAGGTAGGCGGGACTTAGGCCAGGTGACCAAGATCCACTTGCACCTGCTCCCCATCTGCAAAGGAAAAGAGGCTGGAGGGGAGGGCTCCTTAAGTAGGGAAAAAGAGCAGCAACCAGGTGGGCGGGGCTTGCTAAGTGGGAAAAAGGAGCGGCAACCAGGAAGGCACCCGGGCGATACCGGATAATCTTGTCTTGAATGAATTCAGCTCCTTGTCTGTGCAAGGCTTTGTGGGCGATGCAGAGTGCTATGAATTTGATGCACTTTTGTACTGGTAACCAATTAAGGCTTTTCAGTGCTGGAGTGATGTGGTCTCTTCTGTTTAGTCTTAATAGGATCCTGGCTGTAGTATTTTGCACCCTGTGGAGTTTCTTGGTGAGTCTTTCCGGTGTTCCTAGGTAGAGGCTGTTTGCGTAGTCAATTCTTGTGAGTATCAGGGATATGATTGTGAGGGTTCTGTGGGGGAAGGAGAAGCAGTGAAGTAATCCACTGAGCAGTCGTAGGAGCAAGAAGCATTTTTTGGCGATTGCTTGGACTTGCGGTTCCAGGTATAGTCTGGTGTCTATGCGTATTCCTAGGTTTTCTTTTTTTAATCACTTTGTTTAAAATTTTTAACAACAAACAACAAAGAAAAACTATCTCCAGTACATCGCATCATGTTCAAATTGCAATGTCTAAAAGAACCTCAGAAATAAACAAAATAATACTGAACACATGGACATCGATAATATTTGTAAAAATCAAATACAATTTGAACAAAAATCCCTGACACTCAACCAATAAGACAAAACAACAAGAAACAAAAACACACAACAAAACAGCCCCCCATCACCAGAAGTCTCAAAGTATCCCCAACCCAAGTAAGGGATTACCCACCTAGGTTTGGAACCCAACCTTCAGCCAAATAGGTCATTAAAGGGTCCCCAAAGTCGAGAATAACGCCCTTCTCTACCTTGTCCAAGGAGCATAACTTTATCCTAGGTTTTTAACTATGTCAGTAGTCTCTGGTTGCGTTCCCATGCTGATCGACCGGCCCAGTTGTGTGTTCCCTCTGAGAGCATTATTTCCATTTTTGCCAGGTTGATTTTAAGGTTGTATGTTGTCATCCAATTGTAGATGTCTGTGAGGCAGTTGTTGAGTGTGTTATTTTGTTCCTGGGTTCTGTTTGTTTTCACAATCATTTGTGTGTCGTCTGCGTAGTTGTAGCAGTAAGTCTGTGGGTTCGAATGATTTTCATCAGTGGGCACATGTATGTGTTGAAAAGCAGAGGAGAGAGGCTGGATCCCTGTGGGACGCCGCAGGATATTTTCTGGTGTTTGAGGTGAACGGTGGAAGGTAGGTTCTTTTGGTTCGGTTTGTTAGGAATGAGATAAGCCACTTTAGTGCAGATTCCTGTATGCCACATTCCATCAATCGTATTAGTAGTGTCGAGTAGCTGATTGTGTCAAATGCCGCTGGTATGTCCAATAGTATGAGGGCCGATAGGGCATCGTCATCTGCATTTGTTTTCAGGTTGTCCCATATCGGTAGGAGTGCTGATTCTGTTCCTCTCACTGATCTGAAGCCAACTTGTGACCGGTCAAGTATTCTGTTTGTTTCAATGTATTTAAGAAGAATGTTGTACTTGTGGTTCTCCAGGATCTTTGCTGGGTAGGCTAGGTTGGATATCAGTCTGTAGTTGCTCTGGTCTTCTGCGCTTTCAGATTCCTTTTTTATGAGTGGTTTAATGTATGCTGATTTGAAGGAGGACAGTACTCTTCCTCTTTTGAGTGATAGATTCATTAGGTTCCGGAAGTTCTGTGGTTGAGAATTCCTTTGAAGATGTCAGGGGTCTTTGGGGATTCTGCTAGTTTGGTGTCCTTGATCACTGGTGCAAAGGTGTCTTCTGTGATTGGTTCTTCTGTGATTGGTTCTAGGCAGGTGAGTTTTGCCGTAATCTGTGTTTCGCCAGGTGTCTATGGTCCAGCAGTCATGGTTTTATTTACCGGAGCTAGGTTGATGGTCTCCTGGACTGTGTCTATTTTTAATCTCAGGTGGTTCGTGGTGATCTCAAAAAGTGCTTGTTTCAGGATGATGGAATGCTTGTAGGAAGAACAGTTTCTTATTTCTCTTAATGATTTTGAAGAGTTCTTTCTGTGGATTGTTTGCCGATTCTATTCTTGTGGCGTAGTAGATCATTTTTGCTTTTAGGACTGTTGATTTGTATAGTTTGAGTTGTCTTTGGTATTTTATTTTGTCTCGTCGGGTGTATTGGTATCTCCATTTTATTTCCATTTTGCCACTGTTTTGTTTATAGTTCTTTCAGTTCTTCTGTGAACCATTTTGCTGCCAGTTTTTGGGGTTTTTTTTGAATATTTTAGCTGGGGCCATTTGGTCGAGGGCCTTGGTGATCTAATTGTTGAGTGTGTCTTCTTCTGTGTTTATGGTTGTTTTGTTGGGTTCTGTTTTGCTTGGGAGGGTTGAGTCTAGAGGGTTTGTTAGGGCCTCTAGGGTTAGGTTCTTCCAGGTTCTTTTCTTGCTGGTATGGAGTATTTCCTTTCCAGCTAGTACACAGGTTTGGAATGTGATGTAGAAGGGTATTAAGTAGTTGTCGCTCCATACCATTGGTGTAGGTAGCGCGGATGCACATAGTCCTTCCCTGTGTAACGCTCACCTGATTCCCGTAGAGGCGCCGGTCTTGACTGGGCGTATACCGTATCTTCAAAGGTGATGTGCAACACACGGCTGGCTCTTTGGGCTGGACCTCTGTGCACTGTATGTCTGACTTGAAGGGTGAGATGTCTTAGGTAAGTGAACGCCGTGCTCTCCATCTGCCTCGGGGCAGGGTGCTGTAACCAGTTTCTTCACTGGATAAGGGGAGCAGGCCTCTTGACTTCAGAGGACTGCTGTCCGTCGTTTACTGCACGAACGGTAAGTTTCGAGTAACTCTAATGTCTTTAAAGTCTTTAGTAATGATGTTTCTTGTTTTGCAGGGTTCCGGCGATGGCGGATGACGGGCTGAAGTGAGTTGAAGATGGAGCCCGTGTGATGAATAGAAGCACCTGGAAGCACGTAAGTAAGCGCTTGTTGCCTGCTTCACGATGCACTCTAACTGTCTTTTTATTTTGCAGGTACAAGTTCGGAGCGGCTGCCGGGTGCCGGAATACCCACTGGGTTAGATGTGGAAAGGAGTAATGGCACGTGAGTATTAAAGTTCCCCAATGTCTTTAAACGCACCTTGTTTTGTCTTTCAGATGCGGGATGCAGCGCCGAAGGCCTCCGGAGCGTGCGAAGAGTTGGTAAGCTTTTGTCTTTCAGATGCCGGAATGCAGTGTGAAGACCTCCGGAGCGCACGAAGAGTAGGTAAGCCTTTGTCCTTCAGATGCCGGAATGCACCGCGAGGCGTTGGTGACAGCCGATGGACCAGGTAAGTGAAGAGCTGTCACTGAAGACCGTAATGCTAACCTGTTCTTTCTTGTCTTTATAGGTGTTGCTGAAGACTGGATTCAGGATGGTAAGCCTTTTTCCTTAGGCCCAGGATCAGATGCAGAAGACACGATGAGCGTTCTGCTGCAGAGGATGCAGAATAACGCAAAGCAAGATTCATCCATCGGGTGTGGTTTAAATAGCCTCCTGTAGTGCTTAGGTATCTCCTTCCACAGCCACGCCAAGTAAGAAAAGAGTTCCTGCTTTCCAGAAGAGTTCCAGTGTTCTGAATCTAGGGAGTGGCTCCTGCCCCACCCAACAGGAAAAGTAGTTCCAAACAGAAGAAGATCAGAGTCTCAACTGGCAGGCAAGTAAGCAGCATGGTCTGCTGCAGGTAAGTCCACCCAAGCATTATGAGCCCGGCGCTTCCAGCGCTGGGACTGGGCATATTTATGAGCCTGGTGCCACTGGCGCCAGGACTGGGTCCAAAAGGTCCCAATTGGGACTGGTTGGCACTCGGAACCTGGGTTATGGATCTGCTTCCAAGGGAGTTGGGAAAACCCTGACCTTTTGGAAGCAGAGATCATGACAGTACCCCCCCCTCAAGGCCCCTCCCAAACCGGGCTCCTCCGGGGGTTTTGGCTTGTCAGGAAATGTTCGGTGAAATCTTTTGATTAGGCGAGGAGCGTGGACATATTCAGCAGGTTCCCAGGATCTCTCTTGGGGGCTGTAGCCTTTCCAGTCAATTAGGTAAAATAGTTTAGATTTGGAGATCTTGGAGTCCAGAATGCTTTTGACTTCAAACTCGAGTTCTCCATCAACTAGGATAGGTTTTGGAGATTTAGTTAGTCAGGTTTGAGGTTGTACGGGTTTTAATAGAGAGACGTGGAAGACCGGATGTATCTTCATGTGCGGGGGCAAGTCCAACTTGACCGCTACTGGGTTTACTATGGTAGTGATGGAATAGGGACCAAGGTATCTTGGGTTGAATGTGCATGGCCCTTTTAGAGGTAGATGTTTGGTGGATAACCAGACTTGATCCCCTACTTGATATTGAGGGGCTTCCTTCCGATGTTGATCTGCTCCTTTCTTGTATTGTTCTTTAGCCCTTTGAAGGTGAAAAACAGCTTCCTTAAAGGCTTGGGTGATTGTAGAATGCAGGTAGTCTACTGCTGGTGTTTCAAGATCTTGGAGGGGATCCAACTCTGAGGTTCGAGGGTGACTGCCGTACAAAAGAAAAAACGGGGTTTTCCCAGTTCCCGAATGGACAGAGTTATTGTAGGCATATTCGGCTATCCAAAGGATATCTTTCCAAGTTTTTTCAGTTTGTTGCAGCATGCAGCGTAAATACTGTTCCAGAGTTTGATTGGTCCTCTCGGTTTGTCCGTCGGTCTGAGGGTGGTGACTGGTCGATAGTCTCACATCAATTTGAGCCGACCGACAGCAACTTCGCCAAAAATGAGAAATAAATTGACTACCTCGATCCGAAATTAGAACCGAAGGAAAACCGTGCAGTCGGACGATGTTTTCGAGAAATTCTCGGGCCATAGTTGCTGCTGTTGGCAAGCCTTTGAGCGGAATGAAATGCGCCATCTTGGAGAATAAGTCCACGATTACTAGAATCGTATTGTATCCGGAGCATGGAGGTAGATCGGTGATGAAGTCCATAGAAAGCGTATGCCAAGGGCGAGGTGGGATGTCAATAGGGCGTAAGAGGCCTGCTGGTCTTTCCTTTTGACTCTTGTTTTGGGCGCATACTCCACAGGACATTATAAAGTCTCTGATATCTTTTTTCCAAGACGGCCACCAGAAGTAGCGCTTGATCTTTTCTGAGGTCTTGGCCATACCGGGATGTCCTTCCATTAAAGAATCGTGATAACAAGCGATTACTTTTTTCTGTAAATCTGTGCTGGGTAGGTATAATCGTTCTTGGAAATACAATAAGTTGTCCTTTACTGCAAAGTCCTTTCCCTGCAGATGCCAATTCTGTATGTCTGCTGGAGTTACAAGTTGCCTGGCTTTATCCTTAACTTCCTCTATGGATTCTGTGGCGATTACACCCAGAATTCTTTGTTCGGGAATGATTGGTACAGGTTTAGGGTTGATCAAGTGTTCTTCCACTCCCATCCGAGAAAGGGCATCAGCTTTACCGTTCTTTGTACCAGGTCGATAGGTAATTATGAAGTCAAACTCGGCAAAGAATAATGCCCAACGGAGTTGTCTAGAGGATTGGGCTTTTGCGGTTTTCAAATATTGCAGGTTTCGGTGATCCGTAATCACAGTAACGGTGTGTCGGGCCCCCAGCAGATAATGCCGCCAAGCCTTAAAGGCAGACTTGATAGCCAGAAGTTCCTTGTCAGTAATCGTGTAATTGATTTCAGGAGGCGAGAATTTGCGGGACCAAAATGCCACGGGATGCAACTGATTGGTTACCGGGTCCTTTTGTGATAGAACTGCCCCCATGGCAAGGCTTGAAGCATCAGTTTCAACGATGTAGGGGAGTTCGGGGCGAGGGTGTTTTAAAATTGGTGCAGAGATAAATTTAGTCTTCAAATCCTGGAAAGCTTGTTCCGCCTCGGTAGACCATTCAAAACGTTTGTTTTTCTTTAACAAGGCAGTGATGGGTTGGACTATTCGAGAGAATTCGGGGATAAACCTGCGGTAAAAGTTAGCGAAGCCTAACATGCTTTGCACACCTTTTACGGAGGATGGTGATGGCCATTTGAGAACTGCATCGACCTTCTTTGAATCCATACTCACTCCGCCAGGTGATAATATGAATCCCAAGAATTCAACTTCAGTCACGTTGAAAACACATTTTTCCAACTTAGCGAAAAGTTTGTGTTGACGCAATCTTTCGAGGACCATTTTCACGTGTTTCCGATGTTCAGATTCCGATGAAGTATAAACGAGGATGTCGTCAATGTAAACAACAACACACACATCTATGAGCTCTCTGAGGACATCGTTCATAAAATATTGAAAGGCGGCCGGGGCATTGCAAAGTCCGAAGGGCATGACCTGATATTGAAATAGCCCATACTTGGTGCGGAAGGCCGTCTTCCATTCATCGCCCTCTTTTACTCGTACCAAGTGGTAAGCTCCTCTAAGATCCAGCTTTGTATATATGCATGCTTTTCTGACTTGGTCCAGGAGTTCAGGGATCAAAGGTAACGGATATCTATTCTTAAGGGTGATCTGGTTCAGGGAGCGATAATCTATACAAGTTCTAAGGTCTCCTTCCTTTTTTGGAACGAAGAACAAAGCTGAAGAAGCAGGGGACTTGGAAGGACGAATAAACCCATTTGCCAGGTATTGATCCAGGTATTGTCGAAGGTGAAGGTTCTCAGGCTCAGTGAGGGCATAAATTCTACTACAAGGAGGAGTAGATCCAGGTATCAGGACTATCTGGCAGTCATAAAACCTATGAGGAGGTAGAGAGTTAGCCTGATCCTTCCGGAAAACATCTTGGTATTCTAGGTATTCGGGAGGTAACTGGGGAGTCTCTGAGGAAATTGCTGCCAGTGCCACACCAGGTGGAGGGTGACAAGTAGAGACACATTCTGGAAACTGGACCGTTCTTGCTCGCCAATCGATCAGAGGATTGTGTTTCTCTAACCAAGGTATTCCTAGAATAATCTGAAACTGAGGGGCCTTGATCACATCGAACACGATCTTCTCATGGTGTCCATCTTGACTTACTAGCGTCACCTCTTGAGTGGTATGCGTTACTGGCCCGGAGGCTATCTCCGTACCATCCACCGTAGTAATGACGTCCTTTACAGCCTTGGGACAAAGAGTTAGATTCATCCTCAAAACCATTTCGTGATCCACATAATTGCCGATGGCACCGCTGTCGACGTAAGCTTCAATTGCATGTAATCGATCCGGATTATCAGGGCTAATGAGGACCATAGGTATCACGAAATGTGAGGTCACGGAACTGGTTTTCACGCTCGGCAAGAGGACCTCTATTCTTGTCGGGCGAGGTCGTTTCCCTGCTCAGAGTTTGTAACTTTGGTAACTGCAGCTCCTACTGCCTTCTTGGCAGGTTTCACCGGACAGTCTCGAAGAAAGTGCCCTGAGTTTCCGCAATAGAGGCATAATTGCAACTGTTTTCTCCTCTCCCGCTCCTTTTGTGTTAGAGGACCTTTCAGACCAGACCCCCTATTTGCATGGGTTCCCCGGAGTCTACTCGTTTGGAAGGAGTTGGCGGTTTGGAAAATACTCGAGCATCAAACTTGGAACGATCGGCCTTCCTGTTCTGCAGTCTGTGATCTATTTGAACAACTAAGTCTATATAGTCCGAACAATCTTGTGGGGGATTCACTACTTGGGCTAACACATCTTTGAGCTCTCCACGTAGACCTCTATAAAACAGCGTAATCCTTTTGTCCTTAGGCCATTGAGTTTCCACTATCAGTCTGTTGAAAGACGCAATATAAGCCAAAAGGTCTTGATTACCTTGTCGCAACGAAAGAAGCTCATTGTCCAAGGCCTGCCCCTGTGAATGTCTTGCGAACAGTTTTTCCATACTGAGCTGAAAAGCTTGAAAATCATGGAGGACCGGGTCATCTTGATTTACTAGAGGGATCGACCAGTCTGCCGCATTGCCACTAAGGTACGAAAGCAGGAAAGCTACTTTAGCTTGATCAGTTGGAAAGGCTGCTGGCCGGCATAAGAAATGCAACCGGCACTGATTGATAAATACTGCAAACCTCTTTGGGTCACCAGAAAATCGTTCGGGCGGAGCCAGAGGTACATTGCCAGGTAGGTTGATCTGCACTGGATTCATAGAGGATGTAGAAGGAAGATTTCCCCCAGATGCGGGTAACGGGGTCTGTCCGGCTTGTGACTTTAGCAATTGTCTAGCGAGATCATCTGTTAGCTCCTTGGAAATAATCGGTTCCCTTCTTAGAGCGTTCGTTTCCTGACGGGCTGCATGCACTTCTGCCCTTAGTTCCCCAAGTAACTGGGCTAGCTGGTCGGTATCCGAGGTTTCCATAGCGCCTGGACGGGAGTTTTGTAGTAGGCTTTGCGTTCTGTAACGCTCACCTGATTCCCGTAGAGGCGCCGGTCTTGACTGGGCGTATACCGTATCTTCAAAGGTGATGTGCAACACACGGCTGGCTCTTTGGGCTGGACCTCTGTGCACTGTATGTCGGACTTGAAGGGTGAGATGTCTTAGGTAAGTGAACACCGTGCTCTCCATCTGCCTCGGGGCAGGGTGCTGTAACCAGTTTCTTCACTGGATAAGGGGAGCAGGCCTCTTGACTTCAGAGGACTGCTGTCCGTCGTTTACTGCACGAACGGTAAGTTTCGAGTAACTCTAATGTCTTTAAAGTCTTTAGTAATGATGTTTCTTGTTTTGCAGGGTTCCGGCGATGGCGGATGACGGGCTGAAGTGAGTTGAAGATGGAGCCCGTGTGATGAATAGAAGCGCCTGGAAGCACGTAAGTAAGCGCTTGTTGCCTGCTTCACGATGCACTCTAACTGTCTTTTTATTTTGCAGGTACAAGTTCGGAGCGGCTGCCGGGTGCCGGAATACCCACTGGGTTAGATGTGGAAAGGAGTAATGGCACGTGAGTATTAAAGTTCCCCAATGTCTTTAAACGCACCTTGTTTTGTCTTTCAGATGCGGGATGCAGCGCCGAAGGCCTCCGGAGCGTGCGAAGAGTTGGTAAGCTTTTGTCTTTCAGATGCCGGAATGCAGTGTGAAGACCTCCGGAGCGCACGAAGAGTAGGTAAGCCTTTGTCCTTCAGATGCCGGAATGCACCGCGAGGCGTTGGTGACAGCCGATGGACCAGGTAAGTGAAGAGCTGTCACTGAAGACCGTAATGCTAACCTGTTCTTTCTTGTCTTTATAGGTGTTGCTGAAGACTGGATTCAGGATGGTAAGCCTTTTTTCTTAGGCCCAGGATCAGATGCAGAAGACACGATGAGCGTTCTGCTGCAGAGGATGCAGAATAACGCAAAGCAAGATTCATCCATCGGGTGTGGTTTAAATAGCCTCCTGTAGTGCTTAGGTGTCTCCTTCCACAGCCACGCCTAGTAAGAAAAGAGTTCCTGCTTTCCAGAAGAGTTCCAGTGTTCTGAATCTAGGGAGTGGCTCCTGCCCCACCCAACAGGAAAAGTAGTTCCAAACAGAAGAGGATCAGAGTCTCAACTGGCAGGCAAGTAAGCAGCATGGTCTGCTGCAGGTAAGTCCACCCAAGCATTATGAGCCCGGCGCTGGGACTGGGCATATTTATGAGCCTGGTGCCACTGGTGCCAGGACTGGGTCCAAAAGGTCCCAATTGGGACTGGTTGGCACTCGGAACCTGGGTTATGGATCTGCTTCCAAGGGAGTTGGGAAAACCCTGACCTTTTGGAAGCAGAGATCATGACACCCTGTGAGTTTCCTGTGGATTCATTTTCTTTTTTCGAACCACATGTTGAAGTCTCCCAGTATGACTAGGTTGTCGTGGTGTGTTGATACAGTGGGGGCCACGTCCGCTAGTTTTGTTTTAAAGTTCGGGTTGTAAGAAGGTGGTCTGTAGATCAGGTGGAATACTATGTTGGTTTGGTTGTTGAGTTCTATCTTTATGAGGAGGGATCCATAGTCTTCTGCGTTGGTTGTGATGAGTTGAGATGCTCTGATGTGTTCTTTGTGTATGACTGCTTTTCTGCCTCCTCTTTGGCGTGTATTAATTTAAAATTGTCCTGTATCGCTTCATTCACGATGGCTTTAGAGTTGTCTGATAACCAGGTTTTTGTATGAAAGAGCACATCTGTGCCTCCTTCGCTTAGAAGGTCATGGATTTCTATTAGTGTTTTGCCATGGATCTAATGTTGAGAAGGCTGCAGTGTAGTTTGTTTGATTTTCCTTTTGGGTAGTTGTTTGTATTGTTTGTTCAGTCTGGTGTGTTGCCGGTTGGGTTGCCGTTGCTGGTGGATTTTTCCTGGTTGAACCTGTTGGGTTGTGTGGTTCTTTGGTGATCAGTCGCTTTGTCGAGTAGGCTGATAAGGTTTATGGGGTTGGTTGGTTTCGGTTCATTACGGGTGGTGAATTGTGTAGTTACCCATCCGTTGTTGAAGTCTTTGGTGATGTAGGGCGTGTAGCGGGTGATGGATTCCAGCTTGTCCCTGATTCTGGTTGGGGTATTGTCCATGGTGTACACAGGGTTGGGATGGGTTATTAGTTGTTGTGTTGCATTTGGTGTCCTGGTGGGGTCTGTATAGGTAGCGCTTATTGCAAGTCGATTTTTTGTTGCTGGTCCGTTTTTTATTACCACACAGTCGTATGTGGAGAGGTAGCGAGCGATGTAGTCTGTCTTTTTTCTGTTGTTTGTATGTCTCCTAAGGCCATACGGGCTGTTTTTTGTGTGTTTTTTTCAGAGTTGTGGGATCATGCTGGCCGGCACCTTCCCGAGCAGTTTGGATTTTTTTTATTGTTTCTGTTGTCTGTTCTGGCTTCTTTGTATTTCTTGTGGTGAGGCATGATGTGTTTGGGTTGTGAGTTGTATTCCTTTGAGTGAGTGTCCTCTTTGGATTGGTGTATTTCCTGGTCCTTGGGGTTTAGTCTTTGCTGTTTTTGGTTAGTTGTTGCTTGTAGTTGGTGAGGTTGTGGGTAGTTGAGACCTCAGTTGAAAGCCCTTTGCTGTTCCGTTTGTTTATTGCTTTTTCCTTTCTGGTTCCTATGTGGTTTTGTTATTTATCGTAGGGGTCCTTTGGTTGTGGGTGTTGAACCAGGGGTAGTAAACCCTTGCGGCTCTTTCATTTTAGTGGTCTTGTCTTTCTGGCTCCAAAGTACAAACCTGCAGTGGGTGGAAGTGGCTGGTTGGAGACACTGCGATTGCTCAAAGGGCACCTGTACCTTGGCTACCGGGGATTTTGGGTGCCTGAAACTTGGCTACCAGGGATTGTGTGGGGTCCAACAGTCAATACAATAGCATTTAGACTCGGGACACATGGATAGACGTCGAGGGCTTAAAGGGGCAGTGGACAGAGGATGAGGGTCCTAAGGAGGGTAGAACAGTCAATGCAGTAACACCTAGATTTGAGACACAAGTCTAGGGGGAGATGGCCTAAAGAGGGGCCACAACAGTCAATGCAGTCACACCTAGAGTTGGGATACCTGGATAGAGGGAGCGGGGCATAAAGTATGGGCACAACAGTCAGTGCAGTCACAGCTAGAGTTGGGACACCTGGGCAGAGGGCCTACATAGGGGCACAACAGTCAATGCAGTCACACCTGGAATTGGAACACCTCGGTAGAGGGAGAGGCCCAATGAAGGCCCAACAGTCAATGCAATAACACTGATTTGGGACACCTGGGTAGAGGGCCACAAGAGCAAATGCAGCAACCTTAGACCTGGGGCACCTGGATAGATGGAGAAAGGCCTAATGAGGGGGCACAACAGTCAATGCAGTAACGCTTTGATTTGGGACACCTGAATAGAGAGAAAAAGGCTGAATGAGGGGGCACAACGGTCAATGCAATAACTCTTTGATTTGGGACACCTGGATAGAGGCCTAATGAGGGCCACATGCAGCAGCTGCAGACCTGGGGCACCAGGATAGAGTGTGAAAGGTCTAATGAGGGGGCACAACAGTCAATGCAATAACTCTTTGATTTGGATAGTGAGTACAACAGTGAGTGCAGCAACCAATAACACAAAGCAATGACACTTTGATTTGTGACACCTGGATAGAGGGAGAGAGGCCTAATGAGGGGTACAACAGTCAATGCAATAACTCTTTGATTTGGATAGTGAGTACAACAGTGAGTGCAGCAACCAATAACACAAAGCAATGACACTTTGATTTTAGACACCTGGATAGAGTGAGAGAGGCCTAATGAGGGGCACAACAGTCAATGCAATAACTCTTTGATTTGGTTAGTGAGTACAACAGTGAGTGCAGCAACCAATAACACAAAGCAATGACACTTTGATTTGGGACACCTGGGTAGAGGGAGAGAGGCCTAATGAGGGGCACAACAGTCAATGCAATAACTCTTTGATTTGGGACACCTGGATAGAGGGCCACAACAGTAAATGCAGCAGCCCCACACTTGGAGCATGGGGATAGATAGGAAATGCCTAATGAGGGGGCACAACAGTCAATGCAATAACTCTTTGATTTTGATAGTGGGTACAACAGTGAGTGCAGCAACCAATAACACAATGCAATGACACTTTGATTTGGGACACCTGGGTAGAGGGCCACAACAGTAAATGCAGCAACCTTAGACCTAGGGCACCTGGATAAAGGGAGAAAGGCCTAATGATGGGGCACAACAGTCAATGGAATAACACTTTTGAAATTATGCGCTACCAAAACCGTCTGTCTAAATGGGAGATATGCCTGGCTAACACAATTTGTGTAAATGCAAGGTATGGCTGATCTACACAATCATGCTAAATGGGAGATATGGCTAACCTACACAACCAGGCTAAATGCGAGATATGGCTGACCTACACAACTAGGCTAAATACGAGATATGGCTAACCTGCACTGTCAGGCTAAATGTTATTAGGGAAAGGGTAAGATAAGATTGGGTCGGACAGTCTAATGGAGAACAGTGACTGCTGGTTCCCCTCTCAGACATCGTCTACCTTATCTGTCGGTGCAGGTTGACGCCTCCAATGGCTATCATGGGTCAACATTGTCTGGAGCTGTTTCTGCTGGAGCTGTCCTTT
Source organism: Ambystoma mexicanum (assembly GCF_040938575.1). Taxonomy (NCBI): domain Eukaryota; kingdom Metazoa; phylum Chordata; class Amphibia; order Caudata; family Ambystomatidae; genus Ambystoma; species Ambystoma mexicanum. The sequence goes on from NC_090925.1 coordinate 730,080,123, forward strand.
GCCTTGGGGACCTTAGCTGCACAGACTTCATGGGCAGTGGGCTGCCATGTGGTCTTGACTAAGATGGGGCACCAGGCCCAATCAAGAGACGGGGTGGAGCGGGAGGCAGGAATCAGGGAGCGGAGGCAGGAAGAGGGTTGTGGGAGCTGAGGGAATCGGGCCCGACATGCCGCAGAGTGGCAGAAATCTAATATTTAAACACCCCAAAGAATCGGACGAAGTGAGCTGCGATTTAAAGCCATGGGGTACCCACCTGCAGAAGCACCCCATGCGAGGGACACTGGAAGATTGATGGTTCTGAAAGTCAGCAGGTCCCTTTCAGGTGTGTCCCAGAATTTCGGGGGAGGTGGGCTGGAGCCTAATATGCCCAATGGGGTTTCACCCATGACAGTGGGTGAATTATCACAGACACATTTGTGCCTGGGTGCTGCTAGGGTGTCAATGTTCCACTTTGGGCCTCCTAGGCCGAGGATGAAGAGGCGGGGGAGCACTGTTTCATTAACACCATCTGTGCAGCCCTACACAGCCATGAGTCGTCCCGTCAAGGTTGGTGATTCAAACGTTTCTGGACCTCTGGCCCCATTGAAGTGAATGAAATGGAACAGAACAGAGCCGTTTCCTGGGGGTGGGCGAAGCGGGCAGCCACCCTCGGGGCAGAGTTTACAGAGATTGGGGTAGCGCAGGAAGGAGCGCACCCAAACAGCTTCTTCAGGGCACCCCACCGTTGGGTGAAAGACTTTCCTTTCTTTTTTTTCCAAATAAAGCCTGTCCTGGGATGCTTTCAGGCATGCAGCTCTTTCCCCTGCCTGTCCCAGTCAGGACATGCTGCTGTTACATCCTAACCCCCTGCGACGCTCTGTGGACACCCCCACCCCATACTTATCTAGCTATCAAGCAGAAGTTGTACAGCGGGCTCCACAGGGGCTTCACAAGGACTTCCCTGCTTATCGCTCTTTGTGTTGATAAAGCACTTAAAGTGGGGGACAATTTATAAGTGATGGCACCGTTCACAAGCTATTGTTTTACACAGTGCGCACTTACCGTTTCCCCGATAAGAACTGCACATGGGGCCTTTATTCCTGAAAGACTGCACAAGGCATTAGATGAACAAATATACAAATTCTTTAAAAAGAATTAACGTATCACACAGAAATAGTTTTAAACTTTGTCTTTTACTGTCATGTGTTTTTATTTGACACGCCAAAGTTTTTTTTTTTTTTTTTTGTAGAATATTGCTTTCTCCTCGCACATAGAGCATACCTGTGTAAGGCGGCAGGATTCAGGGAAAGCAGCAGCAGTCGCAGGACCCTTTGGGCAGGACTATAAGCAGACAGATTGTAAGACTCTCCGTGGTTAAGTGTGGAGTCCTGGGTGTCGTGCCCTGTTTCTATTGTTTACTCAAATGAGATAGGAGCTGAGTCTCCCTTCGATTCCTTTGCTTGTTTGTGGGCTGCGACCCACGTGTTATGAGATGGGCGCGGTTACCGCCCGAAAGGCAGTTGCTGTTTGATTAAACAACCGTTCGGACGTAATTTACTAGTCTCTGCTCGTTATTGCTTCGTGCCACTATTGCTTGCTGTGTGCCGAGCTGTAGCATTCAACCCTGCATCCTATTACCTAACATTGGCAATGAGGTACGCAAAGTGACCGCCGAGAGCCCGCAGAGTGAAGTGGGTGTGCTCTGTGCGGTCTCCAATCCCGAACCACGCGATCACCATTAAATCAGACAACACGCTCCAGTGCGGCTGCCACATGTCCAACAGATACTCCGTGCACGCAGAAACATTTCCAAGCATCACTGTGCAGCCTGAAAGCCGCTCGTGCCATGCAGCTACTCCAGGCCATCACTACGCGCTCACACAGGGAAGAGGCCATGTGGGCCCCAGCAGCACCGTCTCAGAGAACAGCTCCTTCAGCGTGTGCATCGACTACACGTGCTTTGCGAGGAGAACGAAAAGCACTGCACTCATGTCCACATTATGAACGCTTTAAGCCTACAAAAACCACATCAAATACATTCAAGCAAATGTGAGGACCACATTCAAAATGGACACAGCGAATAAGTTGTAACCCAACAACTACATCCATACAGCGCGCCAAAATTCATGCTGACAACAGCTTGCCACAGTAAGTTCCTGAATCATTTCAATACCATATTTCACCCAACTGCATCATGTCCAAAAGCAATGCTGAGAGCGGGCTGCAGAGCCCACAGTCCAGTTCCACTCCACGCCACATCAATCCAAGGCAGGAGGGTGGCTCAGAATCCTTGAAATTACAAGCCATGCCTCATTTTGACATGTCGGACACAAATAGCTTGGCCCCCAGATGGTCCCGATGGCTAAAAGAACTACACAACTATATTGATGCGGCGGGTGTGAGGGAAGATTGCAGATTGCGTGCCATATTGCTACATTCATTAGGTCAAACAGTGCGTGATATCGTGTTTGAAATGCCAGAATCCAACACAGACTCATTTCAAGGAACAATCGACTCATTAAACTCCTATTTTGCACCACTGCGAAATGTCGAAAAGGTAAATTTTTCACACAACCACGCACGAACATGGTGAAAATATAGAACATTTTGTCATGAGACTAAGAAAAAGAGCCAAATACTGTGACTTCGACAAATATTCAACTGACGAAGCTCTCAAATCGCAAGCTATTGCAGGGTGTGGATTGCCAGATTTTCGCCAAAAACTTCTTCAGAAAAGCAGGACACTGCTCCAAATTCTCCAGCTAGCAAGAGCTGATTCGGCACTAGCGCCGCAGACAAAATCGCTTGGCAATATCAAAATAGCACAGTCTAATTCAACGGCCACGGTGTGCCCATTCGCACCCCTATGGGCACGGATGAACAAAAAAAATGCTACAGGTGTGGATTCAAATTCCCGCATGTAGGACCTTGCCCTGCGCTAGGACACCAATGCGACAAATGCGGGGGTGAAAACCATTTCCAATCTGTCTGTATAAATATTAAGTTCTTTCAATCAACAGATTCCAACAGAGAAACGTGGAGACAAGATGGCCCATATTCAAGGCGGTGAAGTCCGGCCCTAGTATGAGACACGCCTCCACTGCCAGCAGACGTAGATCACATAGCTCATCGCGGGAACAGCCGCACACCACCAGACGACGTGATGAAAGGAGAGACAGCTCCAGCCACCACAGGAACAGACATGACTTGCAAAGGAGAAAATCAAGACAAAAGATCCGGTATCTAGACGAGTCATCTCAAGAGAGACACAGAGTGCAATCATCATCGTCCAGTGGAGAACGCAAAATAGGCTACGTACATGCCATCGGAAACAACACTGCTATTGAATACAGCCTGACATTCTTGCTGCAACTCAACGGACAAAACCAAGAATTTCTAATTGAAACAGGTGCCAGGGTAAATGTAATCAACGATGTTGTTTACCGATCACTCTCCACAAAGAAAGATTTAAAACAAGCAGACACGCTAATATACCCTTATGGATCAAACAAACCATTAAACTGCCAAGGCATGTTCACTGCAACATGTCAGTACAAAGACAAATATCTGAAAATAAAGATCTATGTCATCAAAGGAGAAGTTCCAGGAGGCAGCATACTAAGCTTCAAGTCGGCCATACAGATTGGCCTCATTCAAATTATGTATCAAATCATGTCTGCCTACACCTCCAGCCCAAATGACATGATACACAAAATGTTTCCAGCCCTCTTCACAGGTCTGGGAAAATTAAAATGCAAACAAATCAAACTCCACATAAATCTACTCGTGCCACCCACAGCTCAGCACTGCAGGGGCATTCCCCTCAACATCCAGAGACAAGTAGAAGATGAAATCCAGTCACTGCTACAACAAGACATTATAGAACCAGCATCCGGACCAACAGCATGGGTATCCCCGATTGTGCCCGTGCCCAAAAAGGACAACCATTCCAGCATCTGCATCTGTGTGGATATGAGAGCCCCAAATGCGGCAATTGAAAGAGAGCGTCATCTTGCAACAAGAATGACAGATATGATGCACTTATTCCATGGATCAAAAGTGTTCTCCAAATTAGACTTAAGCAAAGGATACCACCAGCTTGAACTATACCCATCATCAAGATATATCACCACCTTTTCGACTCATCTGGGCCATTTCAGATATAAAAGACTTAGCTTTGGAGTGTCATCCGCTGCTGAATTCTTCCAAAATGCAATTCATCAAGTAATTAAGCATAATCCCTAATTGCCTAAATTATAACTATGACATTTTGATCTTTGGCACCACTCAGGAAGCACATGACGACACCCTCAGACGGATATGTAAGGCCCTTGAAGATGCACAGCTCACACTCAACCCGGACAAATGCGAAATTAGCAAATCCACCCTCAAATTCTTCAACATATCTTTTCCAGTAACGGATTAAAACCGGACCCGGAGAAGGTGCAAGCACTGGTAGAAGCTCCCACTCCTATGACAACATCTGCAGTCTGCTTGTTTCTTGGAATGGCTAGCTACTGCGGCTGCAACATTCAGGACTCTGCGTCCGTAAGCACACCCCTCAGATTCCTCACGGGGAAACATCAATAATTTTACTGGTGAAATGAGTGCAAGGAATCGTTCCAGGAAATCAAAAAGCGGATTGCATCAGCCTCCTGCATGGCATATTATGACCCCAACTACGGCACAGAAGTAACGGTAGACGCCAGCCCAGTGGGAGTAGGAGCTATATTAGTGCAATCAAAACCAGGAGCACCACCAGACTCCACCAGATGCATAGTGGCCTATGCGAGTCGCAGTCTATCAACAACAGAATGTGCATACTCACAACCAGAAAAGGAAAGCTTTGCGTAAGGTGGGCATGTGAGCACTACCATTTATTCCTATATGGGCACCCATTCACCATCATCACTGGTTATCAGGCTCTCACCACCATCTACGGAAAGCCCATAGCCAAAATGCCTCCACGCATAGTCCGATGGGGGCTAAGGCTCCAGGAATATTCATTCAAGATCATTCACCGCCCTGGCAAGGCCGACACCCCTGCAGATTTCCTGTCCAGATATCCACTCCCTGCTCAGGATGAAAGACAATCAGCTAAGACAATTATCTCATCGGAAATGCACTCCCAAAATCCATCACAACAGCCCAATTTATAGACGCGACGCTGAGTGACCATCCGCTCCAGACAGTACAGCAATGTCTAAAATCAGGACACTGACAAAGAAGACATCCTCAACAACGTTTATCACCTGGAAGAGGAGGCTCATCTACACACGTTCAAGCTAATCAGGCACACGCTATCCACGTCCCCCGAAGGTCTTTTATTGAAAGAAAATAGACTGGTCATACCAGTCTGCCTACAACAACAAGTGCTTGACATAGATCACACGGGACACCGAGGAGTGGTATCAACAAAAAGACAACTCCGAACCAAAGTGTGGTTTCCCAGAATGGACGAGAAAGTAGAATCTCTCCTGAGCCAATGCCTTGCATGCCAAGCTGTCGCCCCGCACACTTTTCCAGAACCATTAAAGTCAACCATGCCGCAGCAGGTATGGGATGAAGTGGCGATAGACATGTTTGGTCCACTAGCAAATGGCAAAAAAGCGCTCGTAATCATTGACGAGATGTCTCGCTTCCGAGAGGTCCATTTAATTTATTCCACGAGTGCTCAGGCTGTGATACCAGCCCTAGATAAGACATTCGCAGACTATGGCATCCCATCAATCGTTAAATCGGATAATGGACCCCCCTTCAGCGGACATGACTTCACTATGGTCGCAGAAACTTAGGCTTCCAACACAGAAAAATCACACCACTATGGCCACAAGCCAATGGAATGGCTGAGAAATTCATGAGCAATCTCAAGCGAGCTTTACAAATCTGCTCCATCACAAATGGATCATACAAGCAAGCTGTTTGCACGTTATTGCGAGAATACCGGAACACTCCTCACAGTACAACAGGGGAATGTCCATCAGCACTAATGTTTGGCCAGATGGTACGCACCACACTGCCACATAACCCGCAAGCCATACTCCTTGTCACGTGTGTTGACAGCGCCAGAATGAATGACAAGACGAACAAAATGAAAATGAAGCAATATGCTGATCGCCGCAGACAAGCCAAACCAAGCCTTGTTCAAATAGGTGACCAAGTCCTCGTTCGACAAAATCCAAACGCCAAAGACACCCCAGCATTCAAGCCAGAGCTACTGACAGTAACCCACATACATGGATCCATGAACACAGTGGCCAGCCCTCAAGGAACCATCACCCGGAACTCATCGTTCTTTAGATCCCTCGATGAAAGTCAAGGACCTGTGCATACTAAGACAGAGATGACAGATGATTCCTCCAACATAGACTCTGACTACAGAGAAGAGGACAGATACGCAGATGACAGCGACAGAAATGGCTCACCTGTGCCCCCGCTCACGCGCAGCCCATCACAGAGAATAATACGCAAACCAAGTCGCTGGAGGGAAGAGATGAACTAAGTAATCCCAGTTAAATGTTTAAGTAAGGGGGAGATGTCGTATCCTGTTTCTATTGTTTACTCAAATGAGATAGGAGCTGAGTCTTCTTTCTATTCCTTTGCTTGTTTGTGGGCTGCGACCCACGTGTTATGAGATGGGCAGGGTTACCGCCCGAAAAGGCAGTTGCTGTTTGATTAAACAACCGTTCAAACGTAATTTACTAGTCTCTGCTCGTTATTGCTTCACGCCACTATTGCTTGCTGTGTGCCCAGCTGTAGTATTCATGCCTGCATGCTAATACCTAACACTGTGCATCCAGTAAAGTGACAAATGTAAACACCAGCCTTACCTGGGGAAACAATAGCACTGCAAATGCGAGAGGTTACAAAGTCAGTGTGCGGCTGCCTCCTTATTCCTGAATTTTAAAGTTTTTGGTCCTTTTTTACCAGCACACCTCAAACAGAAGAGACGCAGTGTATGCCTAGGGTGACCAGATTTTTTTTTAAACGGGACAGGCCTTAGACATAGAAGTAGGACTAAAGTAAACACAAATAAAACTTTTGCCCTACTTATATGTTGCTGGCCTGTTGCACACTCCTCTCATTGGAGAGGAGCGGCCGGGGTGGGGAAGGGGGAGGAAATGGGGGCATGAAAAGCATTCACGCCCCCAGTCACGCGTACAAAGAGTCGTGCCAGGCCCGATTTTGGGATTTCGAAATCGGGTCCCGGCAAAAACCGGGACCGTAGCCATAAAATGTAAAAACTCACGGGATGGAGGGTGAATTCCTAGGACTTTCCCAGGACTGTCCTGGGATAACCGGGACGTCTGGTCACCCTGTGTATGCCGGAATTGCCTATCTGACGCACATTTGCATGATGCCTTTTTGTGCAATGTATGCTAGCAGCATTGCCCTGTGAAACATGTTTTCATGCTGCAAGTGCTCACAATACATCTGGCCACTCTGCCAGCTTGCGTCTTGAACAGGTAAGTATCCAAGTGCAGCCAGGTACCGACAACAATGAAACACAATCCCTGTTTATAATAATGTTGTTTACTTTTCTCTCTACGTTTTCTTGAATTACAAAGTAATCAACTCAGCTTTATTTGTAGAGCAGGGCTTTGTTGATATTGAGGAAGGGTTGTGTCGCGTGACACAGAGGTGTAATTTGCGGGTGACGGGTGCTGGTCTAGGGTCTGGGGGGTGTTGTATTTCCGCCCTGCGTCCCGCTACGCGGTGACGCAGGGCAAGTGAATAAATGCTCCGCCCCTTTTGTGAAGGAGGCAGTTCCGGGGCACAAAGCCATCTGCGTGTGTGCGTGTTTCTTGTCAGCTCCTGCTGGAGCGACGCCAGAGCGGCCTACACATACGGCCACTCACGTTCGGGCCCAAGCCTGCACTACGCGACGCCCGAACACAACATTGGCGACGAGGAACGGGATCCGAACACGTGTGCCACACATCGTCAGACGTACGCTTTGAAGCGACGCACATAATTTTTGAACACCCGGTGGGGGTGGGCCACACGACAAAACCCCCCCACCCAAAAAAAAAAAAAAAAATTTTTTTTTCTTTCATATGCAGCCATCACGCGCGCACGCTGTGATTTGTCAAATGGTGATCAAGTCACCTCTGTAAACCCAGAAAACCCGGGACATTGATGGGCCAACACACAGGTACAAGCAAAGCAGTGAACAGGTCCACATAAACTGATGGTGTCAAGATCAGCTGGAAATTATCGCCCGCAGGAGGAGCCACAGTCGATGCTCTGAGGTGAGGAGAAATTCCCTGGTAGGGGAGAGGGAGGCCACGCCATGGCCACTGGAATGTCCACCCCCAGGCCAAGCACACCATCTAGACTTGCAGCCAACCTATCTGTGTCAACGCCACAAACTCGATCACAGGGCAGCTCATCCATAATGATACAGCCATTTGACCCTTTCACAGATCCTTCATCGGTTGGCCCCCGATGGCAGTTATGGATTCAGAAATTTGAAATGGCTATGGATTGTAAAGATATTACTACTGCCAGGAAGATGAGATCACATTTGTTGTTAAATGTCGGGGATGAAGTACTGCGAATCTTCAACTCACTAACCATTGACGATGGCCAGGACATTTACCAACAGGCCAAGGATGCCCTAACGGCCCATTTTCTCCCACAGCTCAACCCGGATTATGAGACTTTCATATTCTGTACAACAATTCAAGCAGAGGAGGAGACCCTTGATGCATACCACACCCGGCTCAGAAAATTAGCCATTTCATGTGAATTCACAGACACTGAGAAAGAAATCAGGAGACAAATAATTAATGGCCTCCAATCGGAGAAGTTGAGAAGGTTGGTATTAAGTGAAAGAGGTATCACGCTAACACGCATTTTGGAATTGGGTCGCCAGAGAGAATTAGCACATGCCAGAGCAGTCCATATGGGCACAACGCTTCAAAAACTACAACCTGCCCTCACAACAACCATGGTGGCTCATGTCGCCAATCGTCACTCAACAAAAGAAGAGGTTGGGGGAAACACTATACATACCCGATGGCAACCGCGAATTCCAGGGCCAATGGAGTGTGGATGGTGTGGTGGTCCTCGACATGGACGGCAAAACTGCCCGGCACAAGGGACCACGTGTGGTGCCTGTGGTAGGTTGGACCACTATGCAAAAGTATGCCGGTCATCAGGAGCTCAACCATCAACAAGCAAACCACGCCACGTCAATGAGAAAAGTGGGAACAAGAAAAATAAACAAGCTGGAGCCCGACAAATAGAGGCCACAAACTTATCCACTGACGATGAAGGAGATGACATGAATGCAGCACCTCAAGAGGCGATCAAGGAAAATTGGAGAAAAGGGAGAAAAGTATATATGGTCTCAGCCCTTAATCACCGACAAGCCACGTCAAGAAAAGGCCGCAGGAGACGAAAATGCCAAGTCATGATCCAGGACCAGAATGTGTGGATGACCATCGACACGGGGGCATCAGTAAATGTTATGCCCATAAGCACTTTCCGGTTACTACAGCCTCAGCCAGACCTCAAAAACACGGACACGCTACTATTTGCATATGGATGTAAGAAACCCTTACCTGTGGTGGGCAGATTTCGCACCACTCTTAAGAACGGCGAAAACAGTTTAACATCCAAAATATATGTAGTAAATGCTGGCATCGAGTGCCTTTTGAGTGGTGACGCAGCAGAAGATCTGGGGTTGGTGAGATTCATTTGCAAAGTGAATGAAGCTCAAGAGGTTGAAAAACTCCTGGGAACGTACCCTAACCTGTTGAAAGGAATCGGGTGTTTAAAAGGAAAATCCATTAAACTCCACATAGATGAATCCGTACAACCAAAGGCTGTCAGACACCGAAGAACACCATTCCATATGCGTGAGCAAGTAGAAAAAGAACTAAGAACACTTGAGAAGGCCGGGATAATCGAAGAAGTAACAGGACCTACACCTTGGGTTTCTTCAATGGTTGTCACAAAAAAACCAAAACAGCCAGGGAAGGTCCGCATCTGCATAGACATGAGGTTACCCAACGCTGCAATCAAGAGGGAGCGACATATAACGCCAACACTGGATGAGATCGTAGCTGATCTCACGGGATCAAAAGTATTCTCCAAAATAGATTTGAAGGCTGGATATCACCAACTACGATTACATAAGGAATCCCGGTACATAACAACGTTTTCAACACATATTGGTCTGCGACGATACAAACGTTTAAGTTTTGGGATCTCCTCAGCAGCGGAGGTTTTTCAGCAGACTATTCAAGAGCTCATAAGGGACATACCGGGTGTGTTAAATGTGAGCGATGATATTTTAATCCATGCGGCTGACAGAGACGAACATTTGAAAAGACTGCATATGCTCCTCGGCAGATTGGAAAGTGTTGGACTAACTATCCACCGTGAAAAATGTGAATTTTTCAAAACAGAGTTGTCTTTTTTCGGCTATACATTCAGTAGTACGGGCATCTCGCCGGACCCACAGAAGGTTGCTGACATTCAAACAGCCAGTCCCCCTACATCGCCGACGGAAGTGCGCAGTTTCCCAGGGATGGCCACATACTGTGGAAGATTTATCAAGAATCTGGCTACACTGTCGGAACCATTGCGTGAGCTAACTAAAACCAACACAAAGTGGGAATGGGGGCTAGCGTGTCAAGACGCATTTGAAAACATTAAAGAATCCTTATCAACGGACACCAAAATGGCCTATTATGACACCACACTTCCTACAGAGCTGTATGTTGATGCCAGTCCCGTGGGTCTGGGAGCCATACTGACTCAGGTGACAAGAGAAGGGGTACAAAGGCCAATAGCATATGCATCACGAGCTCTCACTATGACTGAACAACGATACTCTCATATTGAGAAGGAGGCCATTGCTGTTTTATGGGGATGTAGACATTTTCACATATATTTGTATGGCAGGAAATTCACAACATATACCGATCATAAGCCTTTATTACCCATATTCATGGGCACCTCCTCCCATCCTCCGGCCAGGATTGCAAAATGGCTTTTGCATCTGCAACAATATGACTTTGAACTAAAATATCAACCAGGAACTGGAAATCCAGCAGATTTTCTGTCAAGGCATCCCAGAGAAGCAACCACACAGGAGGTCCAAGTGGCAGCAGAAACAGAAGAACACATATGCCAAGTGGTGTGTGAAATGAGACCAAAAGCGGTCAGCAGCGAGGAAATTGCAGAGGAAACACGCAAAGACCAATGTTGTGACTTGGTGAAAAACACAATTTTATCAGGTGAATGGAATTCTTTCCTGAAGAACATTCATAACAAGACACAAGAAGCCAAAACATTTCTTGAAGGGATGTTCACAGTACGGCAAGACTTATCTATCACAGAACAAGGCCTGATCCTTAGAGGAGACCGCATTATCATCCCCGTGAGTCTTCAAGAGAGAATAGTAGCGTTGGCACATGAAGGCCACCAAGGAATGGCACGAACAAAAGCTCGCATCAGATACCGAGTGTGGTTTCCACAAATAGATGCCATGGTTGAAAAACTCATCAACACTTGCTTACCTTGCCAAATCACTGGTGCCCCACCACACCCGACGCCGATTCAGTCACCAGTGCGAGGATGTGGAAGATGGGACGCTATCAGCCTTGATTTTTGCAAAATACAGGAAAACTTATATCTCTTAGTGGCTATTGATGACTATTCGCGCTACCCTGAAGTAGAGATAGTGAACTCAACAGCTGCGGAAGTGGTAATTCCAATGATTGAAAAAATGTTTGCGACACACGGTTTACCTACAAGAATAAAAAGTGACAATGGCCCTCCATTCCAAGGGGAAGAATTCAAACGTTACTTACAGGATCTAAACATACGATATCACCACATAATGCCAAGATGGCCCCAAGCCAATGGAGATGTGGAACGTTTTATGCGGACACTAAATAAAGTGCTGAGGATATCGAAGGAAAATGCCAGCTCTTGGAAACTCAATCTGTATCGGTTTCTACGAAACTATAGAGTGACTCCACACAGCACGACTGGAATTCCCCCAGCAGACTTAATGTTTGGTGTGTTGGTCAACTCTTCCATACCACACCTCCCTAACAGAAGTCCGGATAATTTTGACACTGAACGAACAGAAAGAAGAAGAACAGAAGCCAACGAGCACATGAGCACCATGAGAAGGGCCAAGCAGTCAAATCTTCAAGTGGGTGACCATGTGATAATGTTGCGTAATCCTACTAGATCCAAGTTGAACTCTCGGTATGAGCCATCCCCATGGATCATCAAGGAAAGAAAAGGCACCATGCTTACAGCACAAAAAGGACACCAAAGTGTAACACGTAATGCGGCATGGTTTAAAGCTGTGCCCTGCAATCTGTGGACTGATGGTGAACAGCCCCAAGAAGCTGACACCTCTACGCCGGATGGTGGAGGGACAGTATATCCACATGAAGAGGAAAGAGCTGATGATGGAGCATGGGAGCTGTGGAGTGAGCCTGAGATGGGTGAGCAGGACGCTGAAGGTGAGGCACCCTGTGAGACAGTGGGACCCCGGTCACAAGGGGGGGCTATAGCCTGAGAGGAGCCACCCGGCCTCCAGCTCATTTAAAAGACTATGTATGTCCAGTGTGGGCCCCCAAGGACTAGAAATGTGGGAGGCATTTTTCTGCTGTAAATGTTATTCAGATATATCTAATGTTGATCCACTAATGCAATGTTGGGCTGTTATTTGAACAGATCTATGGTTGATGCATGTTTGTGTTTGATTTTATTCATTTTGGAATAAAGGAGGAATGTTGTATTTCCGCCCTGCGTCCCGCTACGCGGTGACGCAGGGCAAGTGAATAAATGCTCCGCCCCTTTTGTGAAGGAGGCAGTTCCGGGGCACAAAGCCATCTGCGTGTGTGCGTGTTTCTTGTCAGCTCCTGCTGGAGCGACGCCAGAGCGGCCTACACATACGGCCACTCACGTTCGGGCCCAAGCCTGCACTACTCGAGGCCCGAACACAACAGGGGGCATTCTAGTGTTTAGCACTGGGCGCCAAATTAGCTAGAAACTGCCCTGCGCAGGAAACACTTTTGGGTGGGTGATAAGGGATTACTGGGAGGGTGATGATCAGACTGACGACTTCGGAAGTCATTGGCAGGGACGGCCCTGGCGGCGGCAGCGGCCCTGGCAGTAACACAAAAATGCTGGAGGGGTAGAGGGACGGGGGTGAATGCAATTTATTTTTTACTACCCGCTCCCGTGCCGGATCAGGGAGTTAATCCCTGGAATAGGGCACTGATGCTGATGCTTCGGGGCCCTACACTAATGTATTCATCCCTGCGCCGGAGCAGGGAGGTAATCACTGCAATAGGGGGCCAATGCGAAAGCAGCAGCGCCCTATTGTTATTAAATGCACTCCGCTCCCGCGCTGGAAAGCCTGTCGCCAACACAAGAGCGGAGCCATTTCATTTCAGTAGGGCGCTTCCTGGCGCGCCTTCTCCCACTAAACCAGCTGCGGGGAGACCTTGAACGACTCCCCCAAACTGGCGTGGCAGGAGTGCTAATGGCGCCGTGGGCAGTCGCCCGGGCGGCCCTACCATAAGGCCGGCCCTGGTCATTGGCATGTATGAAAGAGTGGATTAGCCCCAAGAGAATGAGGCACACACACACAACCCCCTGAAATGAGCCTGAGTTGATGGGTTTGGGGCTGCCTCGGCAGCACTGTAAGGCTCTCGACACTTGAAGGGTGAGAGGCGACGTTTAAGGCATGCATGCGCTCTCTCGCTGTGGCGCACCGCCTTGAGGCCATGGAATACGTCTCCCCTTCGTTGTGTTTATGAGGAGGCATATGTCATATCACTCCCAGTTTGTGCCCCTCCTACAATTTCATGAACTAAGTTATGCGTTTAACTCCAAGTCCAGCCTGCAGGCCACAGCTCGAATCTTAGCAGGCCCGAGTCAGCCTTTCATTCTACAGAGATTGGTAAATTGAGTAGCATTACATTGAGTGATTATAGCACCTGTTCTTACAGTGCTTAGCAGTGGGAGTGGGAAGGGTCCAGCATGAAGCACTATGTAAACACGTGATATTCATGCATTATTCTATCTTCCCTCTTTCTTCCCTCAGCCTGCTCAGAAAACACAAATGATCTGTGGGCTTCTAGTAAAGGTGCTTACCAACACCAACTCTTCCTGGAGGACAGCACGGTATGGGGGGCATCTGGGTGACGTTTTTGCTTTTCAAGCGGGAAGTTTTAGGGTGCGTGCAGCTTGTTAACTGGAATGTTCTCTGAGGTGAAAGAAGTTGTCGCGGGTCCTCCGTGCTGAGACAGAAGGGTGGTTCATGTCTTTATCTCGGCTGCCACCCTGTGGTTGCTTAAATAATGTCAATTTGTCTTCTCGGTTTATTTTTCTATCTATGTACTTTAAAATGTGAAGACGTCACAACATTGTTAACATTACCCATTAGCAATAAGAATAAAGGACCGATATGAAAATAAAATAAACACCATGACGTTACAGTTTATATTAGATTAGTCATGTGGGAACGTCTCTTTTTTTCCAGTGTTTGAGTGGGTTTACTGATTTTATTAGCCCTATTAAATGTATTCAACGTGTGTTTTGGTTTTTTAATCAAACCATACACACGATAATAGTACAGTACAATGACATACGACAGCATATCATTAATTCATCATCAGCTAATTAGTGTATTCCACTTAACAAATATTACAAGTAAATGCGAGTCAAGACATAACTCATGCCAGATGGGAAACCACTATCTTTGGGCTAAAATCGAAAACGCATTCGTCATCAACAAAATCCTATCCATTGTTACTTTGTCCAAATACAAAGCAGAACATGTTAACTTTGAACGCGAGGACAATGAAGGGAATCCCATTTCTGATCGAATCTTGTAACGAGGAGCTGATTCGAGTTGGCTTGAAGGTCTGCCGTCTTTGATTGGTTACTCGGCACCTAAGATGCATCCCCATTGTTGGGAGTTTCCCATGACCCCCACTCGCGATGCCCGTAAGCCCCCAGCACTAACAGACTCACACGGAGACGTCCGCTCTGCTCGGGCTTCCTGGCCACACTGACGCGGCCAGGAACGCCCCCTTCATTTATACTGCACGCAGCAGCGTGCAACGTCACGGCGCCGCGTGCGTGTTCCTGAAAGGGGCAGCGCCACACTCCTCCTTTTCCATGAGGACAAACAACAATACTTTACTACTGAACATCACGAACCAAATAACACGTCAACACAAAACTTCAAACAATCCCCACACACCCCTTTATTCACAACCACACTGGATCCCCTTAACTAACATTACGAGCCCACGGGCCAATCATGAAATGTGTCCCAACACGTAATCGCTGAGGTAAGTGGGTTTCCCTCGCCCAGCCCTCTGGGGGTACCTCTGGCACGGGCAGTCCATCCGATGGCACTCCCCGGGCGGGGGACGCGGGTATGGAGGATTGACCTCCTCCGTCCTCAGACACCTCTATCAGGTCCGGCTCAAGGGGAGGCTCCGTTCTGGGGTCCCCTAGCTTCTTAAAGAAGCTCACATTCTGGGTGATAGCCGACTTCCTGTCCGAAGCTGTCACCATGGACCCCTTGACAGCCACCACATTCCATGGGGATGCCTGTTCCTGATGAGAACCTCGTCTCCCGGCTCCAGTCACTGTGGGTGGAGCCCTCTTCTAACGTTCTCCTGCTCGATTCGCAGCCGCCGGTCCATTTCCACCTGCTGATCGTCAATGACCCCAGGCTCCTTCTCCCCCACCTCAGGCAGCAACCCTCGGGGGCATCGCTTGAACAGCGCTTCAGCCGGCGCCACCCCCGTGGAGGCATGCGGGGTGGTGCGATACACCCGCAGGAACTGGTAAAAGGCCCTCTGCAGACACTGTCCTTGGCCTTGGGCAATCCTGAAGGTTTTGTTTAGTGTCCTCATCAGCCTCTCGGCCTCGCCATTCGCGCTCGGCCAGAGGGGTGTGATCTTCCTGTGCTGTACCCCGTAGCCCTCCATCAGTTCCGAGAACCGCTCGCTTTGGAATGGCGCCCCATTGTCGGATCACAGGGTGTGGGGAAATCCATGGGCCGCAAACACCTTCTCAACGGCCACCACCACATGCTCAAAGGCCACCGAGTCCACAAACTCTACCTCTGGATACCTCGAGTATTCATCCACGACCACCAGGAAGTGGGTACCCAGCGTCGTGGATCCAAAGTCCGCGTGCACCACCTCCCAGGGCCGCGTCCCCTGAGGCATCGCCTCTATGGCCGGTTCTCTTTGCAGAGGTGACGCTGCCTGGCACCAGACACAGGCAGCCAAAAAGTCATCCACTTTACGTTCTAACTCAGGAAACCACACCTGAAGCGTTAGCCGGGCCTTGGTCTTCGCAGCCCCCTGGTGTCCATGGTGAGCAAGGGTGAACACTTCTTTCACCTTTGAGTGGGGAACGACAATCCTGTCAACTCTGAGCAGAAGGCCTGATGCCGAGAATGACATCTCTTCCCTCACCTTCCACAGCTGCTCCAGCCCGGTCTTGGCCTCCTGAGTCCGTCGGGCCAGCGATTCCAGCACTGACTTCCAGGAGCCCTGCTGCATGGAGTGTTTTAGGATCTGGAATAATTTGTCTTCCGCTGCTGCTGCCTCCAGGTCTTCGAGGGGCATAGCGTTAGGAGTGGCCGCCTCCACCACCATGCAGACATGATCATCCGCTTCCTCGGCACATGTGTCTTGCTCCTCCCCTCCAGGCACGCCCGGATGTCTGGACAAGTAGTCCGCTGCATTATGCGCCCCTGGTCGATACACCAGAGTGACCCCATACTCCAGGAGGGCAAGCATCCACCGCTCTATCCTCGCTGGCAGTTTGGATGAGGACCCCGCTAGGATGGGAAGCAGGGGTTTGTGGTCTGTCATGACCGTCATCGGGCATAGAGTCTGAAATACCTACAGCCCCACAGTACTGCCAGAGCCTCACGCTCAATTTGCGAGTACCGCTGCTCGGTCTCGGACAGCGCTTTACTGGCGTAGGCCACCGGGCGAACACCCTCGTCTCGATCGACTTGAGTCAATAGGCCCCTAGGCCGAAAGGGCTGGCATCCACTATGACTTCGCATGGCAGGGCAGGATCGAAGAACGCCATGGTATCCTCAGCTGCGAGGGCGCTCTTAATGTCATCGAACGCCGCCTGCTCGAGGGGGCCCCAATGCCAGGTGGACTCCTTCTTAGTGAGGGCCCTCAGCGGTTCAGATCTTGAGGCGAGGTTCTGGATGAAACGTCCGCAATAAGTAACCATGCCGAGGAAACTCCTCACATCGGACACTGACTCGGGTGGTTGTGCCTTCTTAATGTCCTGGACCTTCTTAGGATCTGGCGACACACCTCCCTTTTTGAAAACAAAGCCAAAGAACTCAATGGATGGGCGCAAAAATTCACATTTCTCCCTGTGAAGGGTGAGGCCAAGCGACTCCAGTCTCTCGAAGGTCTTTGCCAGCCTGCACAGGTGGTCCACCTCAATTCTGGCGAACACTAGGATATCATCACTAATGTTCAAGACGCCCTCTAGGTCAGCAAGGGTGCCCCGGATAATATTTTGAAATACTTCCGCTGCCGATGACACGCCAAAACTGAGTATTTTATAGCGGTAGAGTCCACGGTGGGTGGTGAACGTCGTAATATATCTTGATTCAGGGTGTAAGACCACCTGATGATAGCCCGCCCGGAGGTCAAATTTGGATAAAAACCGAGCTCCCTGCACTTCCGCAATTATGTCGTCGATCGTTGGAGTAAGATGTCTCTCCCTTTTAATGGCATTGTTAGGCAGCCTCATATCGACACAGATGCGGACAGAGTCAGGTTGCTTAGGTTTCCTTGCCACGACGATCGGAGACACCCAGGGAGTCGGACCCTCTACCTTCTCAATAATATCGAGGTTCACAAGATTGTCCAACTCTTTGTCCACCTGCTCTCGAAGATGAAATGGCACCCTTTGATGTTTCAGCGCTATGGGCTGCACCGACTCGTCTATGTGTAGCCTCACCGGGTCACCAGCCATCTGTCCAATTCCGTTGAACAAAGCAGAGTACTTGTCTAGTAGGTCGCTGATATCCTCAAGATACACTGAATATGCAAAGCTGACGATGCCGAGGGCTTCCGCTGCAGCGCAACTCAGGAGAGTGTTCGTGCTCACCGGCGTAACATAGAAGCGTGCAGTGATCTGTGAGCCATCATGCTCCACCTTGGCTATGAAGGCACCGTCCAGCGGGATGGGTTCCAAACCTCTGAAGGCAAAGATGTGGGCCTTCAGGCTGACCAGTTTGGGAGGCATGTCCAATGCATCATAGTGCCCACGGGCCATCACCTTGACTGACGCACCCGTGTCCACGAGGACTGGGACCAGTGACTTGTTGACTGCCACCACACACCTTGGCTGTCGCCTGTTCTTCGTTTTGAGGGCCCTCACACTCGACACGAAGAAAATGTTCTCTTCCTCTTCTTCTTCCACTGGGGTACCCTCCTCACTCTGGTCGACCTGAGCCATGTTTGGTGGGCGATTCTGGCGTATGAACCCGGACCGAACCGGGCCTCTGGACACCATCACAGGCAGGGCTGCCTTGCACACCCGGGAATAGTGATCCGCCAGACCACATCTTCTGCATGTTCTTCCAACCGCAGGACACTCAGCCGGGTGGGGTAGGTCATACGCACACTTCTGGCACGACTCACCAGCTCTTCCACCTCTGTCACGGAGGCCAGATCCAGTTCTTCTGACGCCTCTTCCACCTCGCCACATGGCGCACACTTCCTCGGTCTTGACCGGACGTATGCCAGCCTCCATCTTGGACGCCCGGGCTTTGGACACTTCATGCGAGCCAGCGTGGTGCCTGGCTCTCTCAGCACCTGCCGTTTCAGTTTGCCTGAAGAACACGCCTGGATGAGCATCGTTTGAATCATGTCCTCCGCATCACCCCATGCACACGCCAGTGACAGGCACCTGAGGCGGCCATAAAAAGTGTCCAAAGTCTCATCCTCCTTCTGCCTTGCAGACAGCATCACAAACCTTTCGTAGTCCGCATTGGCGAGGGGCAGAAAATGAGCCTGGAGGGCCATCTTTGCAGCCACATAGGAGCCGTCAGCTTTTTGTAGTGACTCAAAGATTTCCTGCACTGCAGGTCCTGCCGCATAGAGAATGGTGGCGAGCTTGCTGTCATCGTCCGTCTCCATTGTGGCCCTAAAATACATATCGAGGCGGTCCACCCACTTCTTCCATCTGGGCCCCAGGCTGCTTGGTGGGCCAGAGACATCGAACTCAGGAATAGGCTGCAGAGCCGCTGGGGCCCATGCTTGGGCCATGGCAGGAGGTGGTGGCTGAACAATCGGTTGTGCCACAGGTGGAGCCTGAGGCAGTGGGGCCTGAAGTGCTGCTGGGGCCTGTGGCTGCACCGGAAGTTGGGGCTGGGCTGGAGGCTGCTGTTGGTCTGCGGGCTGGCCACCGTCCTGGTCACCAGGCCCGTTCAGGGTTTAGAGCGCACAGGCACCCCCAGCGTGGATTTTGGGGGCCGCAACTCACTCCCACCACCACAGCACAGTCCTGACATACACACAGGCAATACAACGTCCAACCTGGCGGTAATGATGATGATGATGGTAGATTCCACCCCCACAGAATGTCTCATGCACAGACACAGCAGCCTGACATGATGATGAAGAGGATGAAGAAAATAGAAGTCCTCAGCTGCAGCAGCCTGGTATGATGATGAAGAGGATGAAGAAGAAATGATTCCTCAGCTGCAGTGGTGCTGTGTTCAGGCACAGATGCCCCAAAAATTGAGCCAAGGAGGTATTGGGCTAAGCAGGCCCAGCCATTTCAGCCCTTCACCTCGCTTTCACTCGACGTAGGAAGCCCAGAAATCAAGAAAAATCGAAAATACGGGCATGGGTTTGCAGGTATAACTGCCTGCTAACAGTTTGTCAAGAAATTTGGCCTGGATATGCCTCTCACCGTTCCAAACGGAGCCCAGTGAGTGTCCACGGCCGAAATCTAAGATGGCCGCCTGCCGTGTGGTAATTGCACGGCCTAC
The DNA here is from genome assembly GCF_040938575.1 of Ambystoma mexicanum. Lineage (NCBI taxonomy): Eukaryota > Metazoa > Chordata > Amphibia > Caudata > Ambystomatidae > Ambystoma > Ambystoma mexicanum. The sequence continues at coordinate 730,100,155 of NC_090925.1, forward strand.
GGCGTGAAACGAAATTCTTCAAGGATCCTTGTTTCAGGAAGAAAAATGGAAGCGACTTTCACCGCCGGGCCCAAGCATTACACCGACCTCATCGCCACTGTTGGGAGTGTCCCATGACCGCCACTCGCGATGCCCGTAAGCCCCCAGCACTAACAGACTCGCACGGAGACGTCCGCTTTGCTCAGGCTTCCCGGTCGCACTAACGCGGCTGGGAAAGCCCCCTTTATTTATACTGCACGCTGCGGCGTGCAACGGCACGCCGCCGCGTGCGTGTCTCTTAAAGGGGCAGCGCCACACCCATGTCAGCCCCACCTCCATGTCGCTTCACTCATCAACCGTCCGCCCCTCAGCAGCCCGCCTCCGTGTCGCTCCAATCACCAACCGTCTGCCCCTCAGCAATCCGATTCCCCGCCTAGAACATTCCGAGCGTCATCCTATGAAGATGGCGCATGCCTCCTTCTCTTCAGTGCAGCCCAGCTAGGCTTGGGATAGTGGTGTGCCTGTGGGTGTGGTAGCACAGATTTATAATGTGTGTGGCACGCACTGTAAGTGGGGTTGATATGTGCACTACTGGATCCGAGTGAGGCTACGTGGGGTTGACGATTATCCTGCATAGCCCTTAGGGTAGTGGTAGCTCCCTGGGTCGGCCTCTTGTCCCTGCCTGGGTCAAATTCCTCCAAAGGCCCTCTCCTGGTGTGAGGCCCTCTGCAGGAGTAAAGCCCTCTCCTGGAGTGTGACCTTCTCTTACCCCTATCATGGACCATTTACACTCTGTTATTGGTGTTATTCCCCACTCTCCCGCCGAATCTTCTGACAGCGCCATGGAACACGTTTCTACTCTGAATGGATGTGACCACACCTGTGATTGACCTTGCATGTTTTTGGTAAGTTTTATGTGATCTTCATCCCCTATATCAAAGTGCTGTGAACAGAGCCGTTGCTAGGGGGGCTGGTGGGGCTATAGCCCTGGGTCTTTTGGTGGGAGGCCGGATCGAAGCTCAGGGCCTACAACTGAAAGGCTATAGCTAGCCCCGAGTCCCAACTCCTGAAATCAGCGCCGCCCCGGATCTTTTCCAGACCTAGCAACACCCCCAGCTGTGAACCTACTGCTTTGTTCTTCTCATCTTCCATTTTGTTCTTACTTTGCTTTTCGTTTATTTTATTCCTGACTAAGTTAATGTTTAATTCTGCTTCTGTGCGACCTACCCATCCAGGATGGACACACCTTGGTGTTTGGTTTTCTGCCTCTCAAAAATTAAAATGATTGAAGGAAATGCAGCCATTTCTTGATGAGATAGGTTGTGTGTTTACTGCTGATGACAACTTGCTGTTAAATGCAAAGAGATAAAGAAAAAAGCTGCTGTGTGGGATGTAAGTTTCAGATGTACCAAACTCTCAGAAAAATCACCCTTTGCTGATTTCCCTGTGGATGTACCTGGCACGTGCAAAAAAAAACATACAAAACAAGAAGGTAAGATGCATTATAATGCGCCTTAGATTAGGACAGCTTCCCACCCTGTCACGGACTGGTGCGCGGCAATCTATTCCAATGTCGGAACAATGACTTAGGCTCTGCAAAACTGCGATAGAGACTTCGCGCCATTTATTAACGGACTGCAATTCTCTAAGTGATACCTACGAAAAAGCATATGCAAAGTTGTCAAATGATTTGCGCTATTTGCACAGTGAGCCGTCATTTGGGGCTTTATTGTATGCGGGAGAAAACGTAGTGATGAATTTTACTATTTATTACATTTGCCAAGAAAATCTTAGGAAAATGATGTAAAAAGTTTTTATTTCACAGTATAATGTTGGATTTTATCATGTGACTGTTTTTTTATATTTGTATTATATGTATTTGTATTATAAGGTTATATTTAATCAATAGAACACATAAATGAAAAAATGAAAAAAGAAAGCTAGAAAGAACGAGAGTTAGAAAGAAAAAAGAGTTACAGGGGTTATTCCAGGCCCGGCTCCAGGTCTATTCATCTGGGTGGGCCAGGTTTGTGATAAGGGGTGTCCAAAATTCCATTGTGTTTGGGTCTAAGAGCACCCTAAAGAAAGTGCTTGCGTCGGTCCAGATCTCACAGATCTGTGATCCTACTAAATCTTCTTCCCAGATCTGGAAAAATACATTTGCACCCCTCTATAAAAAAAACAGTACAGAGCAAAAGGAGAAGCAAGGAAAATAGTGTTGCTAAATCAATCTACCTATGTCCCCTTCCTATCTGCTCTTCTCTTGCTATTATGTCCTATCCTTCTCCACCTTTCAACCCCAGCCACCTTCCTTCAGCTCCCCTAATCACCATTCCCATTTACCTCCACTCCCACCTACTCCAACCAGCCCCCAGCATGAGTTTCTTAGCCTGGCTGGGGAACATCGAGGCTGATGCATCCTCCACCTCCTCTGAGAGGGCTGAGCAGTGAGGCCCCCAGTCTTTGTACCATCTCAGATGATGGTGTTAGCCCAACAATGCCTTCCTGAACACTGTGGCTACCCCCAGCAGGCCCAGGAAGAGGTGCTTGTGGTCCCTCCATCCTATGTGACAGATAGACCCCCCAGAATACTGAAGTAAGGAATAGGAGATTGTGTTTCTTAGAAAATTACGTTGCATTTTTGCAGCACATTTTAATTGAGTTGAGGGTGTGAGGGAGTGCTAGCATGCAGGAGAGAATGCTAGGGCTGGGAGAGCTCAATGAGGAGGCAGACTGTGCAGCTTGAGGGGTTTCCGGCCTTCTGGTATCACTCGTGGTGGGGTGTGGCAGGGAGGAGGGGGCCTTGCTCACCTGCCTTGCCCGTCTACATCATTGTGTGTGTGTGTGTGTGTTTGTGTGTGTTTTCTTGGCAGGTCCAATGTTTGTGCTCCCCATCTATTAAACCATGAGTGGTGCGTTTGGAATAGCTCATAATGCAAAATGAATCACTTCTAGGGGCACCTTATTTTAGCAGGCACGACATAGTGAAATGAAATGATTTGTACAGGATCACAACTTTGGTTGAGTGGTAAAGCCAGAATTTGAGCCTAACCTTAGATTTAGATACTTGGACATGCATATTCCAAGCTCAACTTGGTACAAATATGCATTGAAGTGTGGTTTTGAATACCTACAATAATACTTAATTTTATACAGATTACTTTAAAATACATAAGTCAAATGATAAATCAACCTGACAATGTATTAATCATTCTAGAAACGTGTTGATGAAAACAGCAAGAGAGGCATTTTGTTTTGAATCCTAAATTGCACAGGAAGGGACTACTCCTGTTTGCACTTTTTGCAAAAGGGGCAATTCATTAATTGTAATTGTTTCAACCAAGTAATGGAAAAATATAGTGTAAAACACAGGTGAAAATCGCCTTCGCTCTTTACATTTCCGCTACATGTCTGGGAAAGTGTAGATCACTTCCACAATGAATGATTGTGGGAGCCAACCACAATGGATTCCTTTGGAATCTGCCTGCTTTTACCAGATGTAAATCTCAGACAGATCCCAGAGAAATCCATTGGTTTTCTGCCAACATAAAAAAAACATGCTGGTGGAAAACCAATCTGATTTGGCAGGGGGACATCTGGTCTCCAATCTCACATGCCAAATCATACAAAATCCTGCAGGTCATAAAAAGTGGATATAAATGCATTTATCACCACTTCTTGCACTCCGCTTCTCTTGGAAAATGACCCCTTATGATTGTAGCTTTGTTTTCCCCATCCGGAATGGAAGCATATAGGCTCCAGCATAGACATTAATGAGAATTTACAAAACCATCTCATACAGACACAAAATGAAATGAAATGCATGACAAGATCATTGTTTCACACTGCTTGTTCTGTATCACCTAACAATCACACTTAAATAGCTTGTTAAAACCCTATATAATTTAAAGAAAAAAGTGCCACAGCAATGTACCGGTTACCTTTTCTCATCTCTAATTACTTTCTGTTAACCACTTCCTGTTGTAAATAAGTTGCCTATGAGACACGTTAAAAATATACCACCTCCGTGCGAGAGCCTGTGCAGCCCTGGCTGTTTGTATTTGGGGGAGAGAGGCAGAGCAGGGGGGCATGGGCATTTGTCACAGGTCCAAATGTTAAATCCACCTCTGATTGCACTGTTTAGGAAATATTTAAATACTGCTTTTTAGTTTTAAAAGATGTACAGCTTTTATACTTTTCACGCAACATTATAGGAAATGCCCTTCTCTCATGTTATTTTAAAGGTGCTCTTTAAGGGATTCCGGCACGGCCTAAACACCCAGCATCCAGGATTTACATTATACTTCCCAAACAAGACCCACAATGCACATGATGTATTCTGTTGGAATGCAAACTCTGTTAAGTTACTCACAGTTTGAGTTTATCAAGTCGGTACTTAGTTTGAATCATGAAACGTTCTGGCAGACTAGCCTAGGCTTCCACACAGACAAAGATATATTGTATGTAGGTCGGAGCCCCACTGTTTAGCATGCATGAGAAGATCTGAAATCAGTCCATACTTGCCATCCTAGCCTTCAGGTAGGGGCTTGTTGGACCAACTCAGTGAGGTTCAGCTTGATTCCCTGGGCGTAGCAAGCAGGGTACTCACATCTGGGCATATACATGTTCACTTTGGGAGACAAACTGAAACCAACATGCATTGACAAAGCAAACTGCTTGGGCTTTTGATCAGGCATGGATAGGCATTTGCCAGGTACTGCCATAAGGGTACCACCTGGCCATACGATGGGAACAACAGGAAAATGGTGCGAGAACGTGGGCATATGATGGCATTGCCTGACAAATTTCTAATACCTATACAAAAGCAAAAACGGCTGGCTTTTGCGATTGCTTGTTTAAAACAGTGCTTCAGGCAGAGGCATTGACAAAGACATTGCTTATAAAATCAACTGGCTGAAGACCCACATTAAGAGTTTTTTTTTTTGGGAACACTTTTGTTCCCAGCACGTCCACTACTGATGGCCGCCATGGCCTTTCTTTGACATTTATTTTTTTCTGTTTCCGAAACTCTGCAGCATTTTGGAACAGAAAAAATGCTATTAGTACCACAGTCTTGCGGGCCGGGGTACTAATAGCAATACGCACCTTTGTGTGGGGCATAACCGAGTCAGGTAATGCCCCCGCACCTTGGGGCTTATTGCTTAAGTTATACTTTTTTGGGTACTTTTAGACGGCTTTAGAAGCTAGAAAAACAGTGTCCATAGAAATGAAAAGAACAAAGTCAGGAGGCCGCTCCTGGTTATAATCAAAGTGCTGGGGACTCAACCATCGGGCTGGTGTGGTACCCCACCAGATGCGACACAGGTTTCATGCCCAGAGCCCCTGAGAGGAAGACAAACAGATGTGCGACAGCCATAGTTGCACAGGTTGTCGCGGTCTGAGGTGCTTGGAGCAGGACAGCAGGGGAGGCCCCAAGTGCCAGGATGATGAGGCCAGTGGAGGGTTGGAAGCCCGACGGCCCCAGTGGCTGATGGAAGAGGCTGAGGATCCCCAGGGGTCACGGGTGCAGAGATCTTTTTGGTTGTTGGGTTTTAATTTTCGTCCAGGTTCATGCTGCAGGGTCTGCATGCAGAGCCCATGGGGATGACTTTGTGAAGAGAACACAGCCACGTGATCTCAAAAGGCCCCTTCATGGTCATCTGTGAAGAGAGAACAAGCAGAATCCAACAAGCACAACAGTAACCCTTCAAAACAGGTCCCAGGATGTTCTGGTCAGGACAAAGGGGTATAGGACAGGATGCAGGACGGCTCCACGAGGAGGCACAGCTGCACTGTTCTGATCCAGGCTGACCCACGAAGGAGCATTTACTGCTCAACGGGAGGAAGAAAACCCCATTTGGTTGCCAGCGGAGGGACCCATTTTTAATTCAGTAGCAGAAGATTTCCCATACGCTGAAAGGGGAACACATAGAGCTGCGGTGGAGGAGGACCCAGCTGTTCCTGCCAGATCTGAGGGAGAAAGAGGCTGACATGGGATTACCTTGGATAGGAAGAAGCACTTAAGGAATATTTGGAGAAGGCAGTACAGTCTTCAAACAGGAATCTTCAGCTACTTTGACATTGTTCCAGGCAGGTTCCGAGGAATGTCTCGGGGTCCCACAGATCTGCACAAGCTGATGCTTTTGGGATATCCCAATCCTCTAATAACCATCCCCGCACCATTCAAAAGATTTGGCAGCCTTTCCATCAGGATTTGCTGGCCAGGCTGCATTCACACACATCAGGGATGCAGATTGAATTGTCTGGGAGACTTTCGTCCAGTCAGAACAGGAGGCCATTCACAGAGATGAGCCTCTGGGAGCCCTGGAAGGCACCCACATAGGCAGAAACAGCCAAAATGGCAATTTGTTTGCAGTACAACACATAATGAACAGCCAGAAAATGGCTAGGTCAAAGGACTTCAAAACCCCCTGGGTAACCATGCTGCTCCTGTTCAGAGGGGAAGTATGAACTAATGCAAAACGTGTTTACACTACTGTTCAGCCAAACACAGAGTATAAAGCTGCCACAAGCCTGTAATTAACATGCCCACACTGGGCCAAAGATGCCCGCTCGGCAGTGCCCCTGGCATGTCAAAAATGTGCTCTACTTAGGGCCGCATGCCATAACAGAGCTGCAGTTTCCAGGGGGATGTCTCTAGAAGTCTCCTTGACAACAGAAATAAGTCAAAATTCCAAAGAAAAAAAGTCAAGGGACGATCAGAGTTTGCAAAATGGGAGCCTAAAGGGATTTTATGTGAAGAAAAGCAAGAAAGTTAGAAAGGAAGAACGAGAGACAGAAGGAAAGGCAGGGTCCACAAAGAGCCAAATACAATCCAAGATAAAGAACAATGTTTATTAACACAAAGAGTTCCTCTCACAGGTCAAGCACAAAACATAAAGTCTCAGGACAGTCTTTTGTCAACAGTTCCAACAATGTGAGGGTCTGCGTATAAAGTTCACCGACCGGATTTCAGAGTGTTCCCCCTCACTCCCCTCACTCACAGCCTGCTGGCTTCTCTCCCAGATCCACCAGGTGTGTCTCTTGTTGATAGTGGAACGCGACCCTCTCCATTGTAGAGGTGAAGTCAGACATCCTCACTCAAAGCTCTGCCACTGTGTTGCCTATATGTTGGGAACCAGAGATGATGACATGTGCAATTCCAGTAAGAATCCCAATACCACATAGAGCCTTCAAGACAAGGTATGCATTGAGAAAACCCTGTATAAATGCATGAAGACATAGTGTTCCTTTGGATGAGGTACCAGAAGAAATGTGCATTTGAACATAAGAGGAGCCTGATGACGTCATACAAAGTAAGATCTGATGCACCCAGAAAATGAATAAGGAAAAGAAATATAAGTATTCTCTAAGAACTGAAGGGAAGATGGTAAAGATGAGCAACATTTCGGGCTCGAGATGAAGATGCTCATGCTACAGAAACGCAGAAGATTATGTATATCAGTTTACATGTGTACAGTTGCAGAAACGCAAGTAGGGAAAATAATTCATAACGCTGTCTACGTAGTGAATTAGATTGCGGCAATGCGCCAATGTATATACTTAGGAATGTATAGGGCCTGGATCTTCCACAAATCACTTTAGCAGGCTCCTGAACTCAGTGAATAAGAAGAACTTTCAAATGTGTGGCGCAGTTGGAAATTACTGATGGCAAGGCAAGTTTCGAGAAAAGTTGGGCTGGCCCAGCACCAAGTAAACGAGGCCACAGTGAAATGGATGCCTGTCAAAAAGCTACAACAAACGTGAGAAAAGAACACACTCTTGTTTGAAGCAGTATGAAAAAACACTGAAGGCGTAAGAATTCATCATTTAATAGGATTAAATGCTACAAAGAGCTCAAAAGAGTGGTCTCCAAGTCACATGGGTGAGATCGAAAATAGCTTGGGTCAAGCTGTACTGAAACCAAGAGGACAGAGAGAAGCTGCACTCCCTTTATTTCTCAGACGACGGCAACATCTACAAGGCCAAGTTCAAAGCCTAATTGACTGGCAGACAGTAGGAGTGTTGATAGATGATCGGCTAATTGGTGGGGAGGCATGATCATGCCGAGCCTCCATGCATCTGGAATGGTAGCCTGTGTGCTGCTAGCATGCATAATATTGCAGAAAGTTATGAGGGTGCCAAACCAATCCTAGAGGGTCGTGTAATGAAGAGTCCTATAGTTTGTAGAACCAATTGATCGTCGTGTATTTAGTGACGATAATGATGACTAGTTATTTGGGATGGGCCTAGATGCCCACCTGACTTATATACCCAATTATAATCTCCGGCTATATAGAAAGTATACCTAGATATTCACTGAGAGCCAATCAGTTATTCATACGTTTTGTAGTTTGCCACGTAGTATGATGTCAGCAATGACAAGTTTTTATTATAAAAGCGCTGTTTTTTATGAAATGCGTCGAGATCGAGCTGGGCGGCGTCGGATGATGCCTGTTGTACTCCCTGTTTTAGATAATTGATAATAAAACAGAAACACACTTTGCCAACTCCCTGAGTTGTTTTGATTATTGATGTGTGAGTAACATCTGCATCCCCATCCACCTCTGAATATTGCTACCTCGTCTTAAAGGGCTCTTGGTTATAAGACTTCACCATTCCTCCCTGAAAGCCCTGTGAATGTTGCAGACTGCCTGCCATGAGCTGCAGATATAAATAGAATTTGCCTGAGGTGGTAGATCTTGTTATTTCCTCCTCTTCCTTCGTAATGTCTTATCTATTATTACTCGTTCTCCTCCTACGTCTGGCAACTCTGAGCCACTCCCAGCTTCCGTGATTCAAGTGGTTTTACTTTCCTGAATGGTCATCCTCCTCTTCCTCCTTATTTTACCCGGGTTGTTCCACAGAAACATCTCTTCTTTCTCTTTCCAGTTCTATTCTGCATGCTCCCCATGTGATCCTGCTAGATCTCAGTGCCCCCTGTGGTGCAGTAGATCACTCGACATTGCTCTCTGCTTTAGCTTCACTGGGGATTTTGGGTATGTCTCTTCAGTGGGTGTCTTCTTATCGTTCCTGCCTCTGTTTCGGGGTGTCTTGGGAAAACTCCTCATCTCGTTCCTTTTCTCTTCTCTTTGGGGTGCCGCAGGGGGTCTGTTCTGACCATGGTTTTCAGGCACATTTCCATGCTAACGACCACCGCATTCTCCTCGCCTTCCCTTTATAGGGACGATACTATCCATCAATGTCTTTCTGCTTCGCTTTTATCTGTGGAAAATTGGCTGTCCTTGTGTTTCCTATGCGGTATTCCAAAGAAAACAGAAATTATTTTCTTTCCTGCTTCTTCTTCTATTATCTAACCATCCTCTATTTTCTTTCCACCTCTCAGCCTTCTGGTTGCTACGCATGCTCCCGACCTGGGCTTTATTTTTGATTCTGCCTTCTCTCTTCAAACTCAAATTAATACTCTCATTCAATCTTGTAATTTCTATCATTATAATATTAAGGACATTTGTAATATTCAAACTTTTTCATACACAAACCTCTTATTACAAACTTGTGTTTTGTCTCCTCTTAATTAATGTTGTTCTCTCTGCATTGGTCTTCCAGCTGATGCTTTTTCCCCCTACATTCTGTTCTTCACTCAGTTGTCAGATTCTATGACAAGATGGAGGCGAGAATTATGCTTATCTTTCTTTATTGCCACCAATCCAGCATTTCAAACTTAAAACATTTAAACAACAATTTCTCGGTTTGAGGCAGCAACAAAGAAGAAATGTTCAGTTTTAAAGGTTTACTTTCAGCCTCTTAAGGCTCTATCCTGCCTAAAACTGCAGATCCCATGAGCCTCTACACTCCTGGTAGTCCATGGCTATTTACTCTCCACCTATCTGGTGCCTGCTTCCCCTATAAGAGTCACCAGTACAAGGTCCATTCCTCTTTCTTTTTGCTGTCAGTCAGTTAAGTGTTTCTCCTCATTACTTTCGTTTTGTAATTTATTATGTGTCGCGCAGCGCATGTATTTTGACTGAGTATTAGTAATAAGGCAGCGTTTCAATATGGATATTTATATCTTTACCAAATATATATTTTAATATTAATACAGCAACATCTCTGTATTTTCTTAGCGTGAGGCGGCGACGCCGCCCACTATCCTTGAGTGTCCGTGTTCAACCGCAGCGAAGCTACGGCCGCACACACAGTTGTATTTCAGGTCTCTGTGGAGGCAGGGCCGGAGCCGCGAGTGCACACGCTGGCAATAGGCACCCAGCCCCGCTCCACAGTGCGTCGCACAGACAATGCGCTTTAGGACCCAGGGGAGCCGGAGCATGACCAGCCTTCCTGGCGTCCCCCGGGCACTTTCGTGCTACGTGCCAGTCTCAGTATGAGAGGAGGAGGACCTCCCCGAGCACCCGACGTCTCACACTCCGACCATTGAGGAAGAAGAAGGTACGAACAATATGTTCGATCCCGATGCCATTCGGCATCCCAAATCAGCAGAATGGGTGCCATCGCCCAGAGTGGCGCTCTACATGAAGCAGCACTTGAGGAAGCCCTTGGATAAGGAAGTGCGTTCGTGCATGATAGCAGAATGCCCCCACCCAGAACTACCTGATAAATTGGCGGATACCCCAGACTTGGACACTAAAATGGTCACCTTTGTAACCAAAGCCCCCAGAGACATTCGAAAAGGGGTAGACAGGGCATGGAGGGGATGCCAAGACAAAGTTCTTGACTTAGCCGGACCTTTGGATAAAATCATGGACCTTGCAGAGAAGGCCAAAGATGCGGGGACCCCGATAGACCCCACTGCCCTGGCCAACTGGGCGCAGCGCGCGGTTTGCTTGTTGGGTAATGCCACCTGCTCCCTCTCATCGGAGAGGAGGAGAGGTGTTCTCCTGAAGATCGACTCGAAACTAAGCATTTTGGTGTTGTATGAGGCCGAGCAAGGTGCTAAAGGGTTGCTTTTCGGGAGAAGCATTCGCCAAAGAAATGTCACAATTTGTAGGAACCTACTCTGCCCTCAAGAAAGCACGGAGTTCCATACGGAGGATCTTCCCAGGTCGTGTTTTTTCAGGGACCAGACGCCAGAGAGGTCGGTCGTCCGATCGTTTTGCCTCGCATCGCAGACCCCAAGGCCATTGTGCACAATACTGGGAAGGGAGGCAGCAAGATGCCGCCTTCTCTTCCTGGGCGAGATTCCTGAGAGGCCGCAGACAGAGAGGAGCATACCGGCACCCCGGTGCCACCGGTGGTGAGTACACCAGTCTTTCAAGTAGGAGGCAGAACCCTTACATTTCTGAGCGCGTGGTATACCTTATCCAGTGATGCATGGGTGCGCCACGCGGTAGAAGTGCTTTGCATAGATTTCCTAGGCGACCCTATCCAAGAGAAAGAGACGCAAGCGATTCATATGCCGACGCTAGAAGCGGCGCTGCTCCAGAGCGAATTAGGAAAGCTACAACAAAAGGGCGCAATAGAGCACGGGTCTCAATCAGGCCCGGGATTTATCAGCAATATGTTTCTGGTAAACAGAAAAGAGAAAGTGCGCCCCGTCATCAACCTGAAGGGCCTGAACGAGTGTACAATCACTTCAAGATGGAGGGTATCCACCTCCTCAGAGAACTGCTACGCTCAGGAGACTGGCTAGCTCGTCTAGACCTCAAGGACGTTTATTTGACAATTCCGATAGCAGAAGCTCATAGCAGATTCCTGCACTTCCGCTGGAACGGAGAAGTGTGGCGCTTCAAGCGCCTACCTTTCGGGCTTGCCTCAGCGCCCTGGGCCTTCACCAAGTTGATGCGTCCAGTAGCCGCAGCCATAAGAGAGAGGGGAATACAGATCATAATATACCTAGATGACATCCTAGTCTTAGGAGCGGACAAGGCATCCCTAGCCAGAGACGTTCGCTAGATCTTTTCCCTGTTGTCCTCGCTAGGATTCTTGGTGAACCTAGACAAATCGCAACTGCAACCAGTGCAGGGAGTCGAATTCCTAGGGTTCATAATAGACACGGCGAAGGCGACTTTGGAGCTCCCGACTCACAAAGTGAGAGTAATCAAGAAGGAGTTCAGGGCTGTGCTAGCGAAGAAAGTTATCTCTCTTCGGAACCTAGCCAGGATAGTGGGGCTTCTAGCAGCCTCCATTCAAGCCATATTCCCAGGCCCCCTCCATTACAGAGCTCTTCAAAGGCTAAAAATAAGACATTTGCAAGAGGGGGCTAAGATACCACCAGCTGATCGAGATAGACAACGAAGCGACGTTGGAACTACTTTGGTGGCTCCAAAATATGGAGGCCTGGAACAGCCAAGCCATTTTCGGAGACGCTCCAGACTTGGTGATAGAGTCCAACGTGAGCAGGTCAGGCTGGATAGCCAGGTGCAAACAGACAGACACAGGTGGCAAATGGTCCGAAGACGAATTACGTCTTCACATAAACTGTCTCAAGTTGCTAGCAGGGTCCTTTCCAGTAAAAGCTTTCACCAAGGGCAGAGTCAGGTGAATGCACAGACGCCCAAATAGTTTCGCTGGAGGATAGACCCGGGTGCAGCTGGCACAGATGCGTTTCTCCAACCCTGGGCGGGACCGGTGCACTACACATTCCCGCCATTTCTCATGATCATGAGAGTTCTAGCGAAGGCCCGCAGGGACCTGGCAGAATTAATGTTAGTGGTCCCACCCTGGAAATCCCAGCCCTGGTTTCCAGTAGCGATGGAAGTTTCCTCTGATTTTCCGAGAGTACTCCCACATCACCCGGGCCTCCTCCGCAACCCTTCCGGACAAGCTCACCCCTTAGTGGAGGCAGGCACCTTGCGACTGCTGGCTTGCAGAATTTCAGGAAGAGATGGGAACTGCTGGGAATATTGCAGATCGCTGCAAACTGCATCAAGGACTCCTGGGCGCCTTCCACAATCAGGAGCTATAGTTCAGCGTGGGAGTCCTGGGCGCGTTGGTGCGTGGACCAGCAGTTGGATCCCGTTCTGGCACCTGTAGTGCATATTCTTAACTTCCTAGCCGCAACTTGTAGTGCGTACAGAACACTAGGAGTATATAGGTCTGCCTTGTCTGCAGGTCATGACAAGGTAGAGGGTCATCCAGTAGGGGAGCCCCCCATCAGTTTAGTTTAGTTTATTATTTATATGGCGCGCCATACCCTGGGGCATCAGGGCGCAAACAGACAAGGATATGCTCAAGTTGCAAGAACATGAAAGTAGGAAAAAAAATACAGACATCAACAATGTTACAATATAGGCAGGTAAGGTCAGGGTCAAGGAACAAAGGGTAATAGGGTGCATATTTTCTGCATAGTCATAAGGTAGTGATATACGGTTATGTACAGTGTGACATATCAGGTCACCAATGTCAGAATGATGTGCTGCGCACGGAGCTTCAATCGCATGGTAAGTAGGCTCCAGGAGCAGGGAGTCGGAGTCAAGGGAGGAGCATTTAAAGGGTCATGCAGGTTAGAATCGTTAGATGTCATTGGCTCTCAGCCACCTAGTTAGGTTCTATCTGAAATTGGCGAAGGGCTGAGGTTCTCTGATGTCATGGGGGAGGGAGTTCCATAGCTGCGCAGCCTTGACTGGGAAGCTATGTCCTCCTATAGTGGAGCGTTTGAAGCGCGGAACTTGGAGGCAGTTTGCGTTGGCTGTTCTTGTTGGTCTGGAAGAGGTTCTTTTGCATAACCTGTCCATGAGGTAGGGTGGTGCTTTATTGTTGAGGCATTTGTGGGTGAGGAGGCGATCTTAAGTTGAATTTTATCAGAGGTGGAAAGCCATTTGTGTTCTTTTCTTATAGCGGATATATGCTCCTTTCTGTTAATCTTGAGTGCTGCTCTCAAGGCGTTGTTCTGGAGGACTTGAATTTTGTGGATGGTCTGTTTATTAGCCCCAATGTAGAGTCCGCTACAATAATCCAATTTGAATAGTATAAGGGCTCTGGCAAGTGTAATGCAGCTGTCTGTGGAGAGGAAATGTTTACTAGCTCTGATAAGTTTGCATGTGTATGCTGTAGCAGAGGCTAGTGAGTTAACTTGTTTGGTAAAGTTCATGGTGGCGTCTAGGTAGAATCCTAGGGTTTTCTCTTCGTTAGCTACTTTTATGTTGTTCCCATCAATAATGAAGTTGGCATAGTCAGGGCTGAGTTTGGATATATAGGTTGGGGTGCCTAGGATGATAAGCTCGGTTTTATCATCGTTCAGGCATAGGCCGTGTTTGGCCATCCATGCCTGAACGATACTATAGATTCTGTTCACTAGGGCCAGATCCTTGGCGTAAACTCCTGAGAGCGGGAGGAGGATCTGGGTATCGTCTGCGTAGTTAGTGTAGGCGATACCCAGGTGATCCATTTCATCAAAGAGGGGCTTCGTGAAAACATTGTAGAGGGTGGGTGACACACAAGATCCTTGTGGTACACCGCATGTTATAGGGATCGGGTCTGCTGAGGCTGATGGAACGAAGACTCTCATGGTCTGGTTGCTCAGAAATGACTTGATCCATGTTATCGCCTCTTTTTGAGAAATGGGCTGCAGAGTCAAGGTGGCTACATAGGACTGTGTGGTCAACTAAGTCGAATGCCGCTGATAGGTCCAGAAGGAGGAGAAGGGCTGCTTGGCCATTATCTCTGCATTCGTCTATTTGGGCCTTAAGATCTATTAGAGCTGTCTCAGTCCCATGTTGCGGGCGGAATCCTGATTGGCGGGTTCCGAGTAGGTGGTTGGATTCTATGAAGTTTTGTACTTGCATCTAAGCCACTTTGTCTAGAATTTTTAGAAGAAAGGGCACAGTTGTGATGAGCCTGAAGTTTGTAGGAATGGCAGGGTCGAGGGTTTGTTTCTTTAGTAGTGGCAGTACCCAAGACTCTTTTAGGTTATTCGGTACTGTGCCTGTGGTAAAGGAGGAGTTGATAAGTTTGGTTATAAATGGCGATAGTTCTCTCGCAGCATCCTTGATAAGTTGTGCTGGGCATTGGTCGCCTTTGCAGTTGGACGGTTTAAGTCCCAGAATGACTTTTTCTACCTCAATGGTCGATACCTTGGAGAAGCAGAATCAGGCTTCTTGATTAGGCTGTGGTGGTGGCGCTAAACTCTGAGGGATGTGAGGCGTTAGGGGTGCCTTCTTGAGAGCAATTTTAGATTGTAAATTAGCTACTTTATTTTTTAAGGCAAGTTGTATACTAGAGCACCATTTTTGTCCTTGGTGCAGTTTTCTTGAGGTACAACAGGCGTTTCCAGTTTTTTCAGAATGCTGAACAGTTCTCTGACACTAGATTTCGATTTAGATATTCTAGTATTATAAGTTTCCTGTTTGGCTAATAGAATTTCTTTCTTGTATTGGAAGGAGGCTTTGGAGAGGTTCACAGGCTGCTTAGAGGGATCAAGTTGAGGAGGCCTCCCGAGCCCAAGTACACCAGTTTATGGGACGTCTGCGACGACCTCCAGTTATTTTTGAGATGGCCAGAGAAGGTAGACCTCTTACGTTTACAGCTCTCGGGCAAGCTAGCAATGCTGCTCTGTTTAGCAGCGTGCAGGAGGGTTTCAGATGTAAAAGCCCTGAAGATAGATAGGAAAATATTCTACGCAGAGGGAGTAGCTTTCACAATAGTACAAAGGACTAAGACCGATTCCAGAGTCATTTTATACCCGTACTTCCCGAACAACAGTAAACTATGTGTGGCCCAGTGCATTAAGGATTACGAAGCAGCAACAGCACTTGTTAGGCCGCCAGGCATTACTCATCTGCTAATGGGGCGTAGGAAACCCTATCATACGATAGCTTCAGCGACAATAGCCTGATGGGGGAGAGAAGTGATGCAATGGGCAGGCATAGACTTGATCTTGTTTGAAGCGCACTCTGTACGGGGCGCGATGGCTTCTAGAGCTTTCTCGGCTGGAGTGTCCCTGCAAAATATAATGAAAGCAGCCAACTGGTCCTCTGAATCCACGTTTAAAATGTTTTATTTTAAACCGGTGTCAGAGCTGACCAATAGAGTGGTGGCGAGCTTTGAAGGAGCATAATGCTCACCTCCGTCTTATCATAGAATGAAGATTGCCCATGCCGACTGCACTGGTCAGTCTTGATTCTATTAAAGACAAGGAGGCGAGCATTATATCCCACTCAACTGAATGCGATAGAACTGATAGGCTTGCAGTATTTAATGAGTATGTTTGCCTTGTGACGAGGAGTCGCATTCCCGCCCGCTCACTTTATTTTCTCTTTCATAGGAGATGAGCAGAAGCCAGCTTGAATGCAGCAGAAGTGACATGCCTGAGCAGAGCAAGTTGTCCCGTTGGACCAGAACACTTTGATGCCGAGAAGGAACGTTACCTACCAGTGGATGTTGGACATTGGTTCGTTAAAGAGTTGATTTTTGGTCATACAGCAGTCAAGAAAGAGGAATGGACCTTGGATTGGTGACTCTTATAGGGGAAGCAGGCACCAGATAGGTGGAGAGTAAATAGCCATGGACTACCTGGAGTGTAGAGGCTCATGGGATCTGCAGTTTTAGGCAGGATAGAGCCTTAAGAGACTGATAGTAAACCTTTAAAACTGAAAATGTCTTCTTTTTTGCTGCCTCAAACCAAGAAATTGTTGTTTAAATGTCTTAAGTTTGAAATGCTGGATTGGTGGCAATAAAGAAAGATGAGCATAATGCTCGCCTCCTTGTCTTTAATAGAATCAAGACTGGCCAGCGCATTTAGCATGGGCAATCTTCATTATTGTTTGGACTAAAAATATTCTACTTATATTTCTCCTTTTTTGATTCAACTCTGCTGGCTTCGAATTAGACCATGATTTGGGTTTCATTTTCTTTGTCTGGTATTTAAATGTGTTTGTGCTTTGGCTACTATTTGTCTTCTTTATAGCACTCTCCTAGGGTATTTGGTTCTTCATCTCAATTCCTTCTTTCTGTTCCTCATCCCCCATGTGCTATGTGCTTTCTTACATTTTAATATGGCAGGGTTTCCGATCTGCACAAAGGAGAGGGATTGTAATTGTTGTTATCTTCGTATTTTTGATTTGAAAGGAAATTACTGTGTAATGATGCACTCATGTCACCTAAAAAGAAAGTATTTTTGTAAGCTGACTTGTTTTAATGAAAGTGTTTATATATATATATATATATATATATATATATGCTTCTTATCATACAATATAATAAAAGGCCAGATGTATGTTTGTCCGATACAATCATGCGCAGTAGAGACTGCCCGCATCACCTGTGGTCAGCACTAGAGGGAGCTGTTGCCTTAGGAATAACATATTAACACTCTGAAAATGTTTCTCCTCACGCACTTTGGCCCGTGTAGATGGGATTTCACACTAGTATTAAATACATTCACTGATGAAAAAAAAGTTTATAGAGTGAGCATATCCCTGTACATCCAATATGAGTAGCGAAAGAAACTTCTGACTGCTTCCCCAAGGTGAGGAGTATCAATGTGTGAAAAATGATCGGTGGTGAGTAGCAGTTCTTCCGTGTCCCCTTTTGGTAAGAGAGTTCATCCACAAGTTTCAGCATTGACAGCCGGCAGGAGAACCGTGCCTTCATCGTGACCGTGGTTAGCAATTCGAGTGTTTCTGAGTTATTACCTTAGTTTCTGGGGAGGTCGGCTCCTGTGTTTCGCTCAGCCTGTCTTGTGATGGGGGTGAAGAAGAATGTGCATTACCCCACATACGGTTGAGTGTTCTTGGATAAGTCCCTTAAATAGCGAGTAGGATCTTTATCGGACATGTGACTATCTCCCGCCCTCCTTGGTGTGCTCAAAGCTTGAGGGTCATTGACCCAGATCTAGGCAGCAGGGTTTCCTGCAAACTTTGAATGGCTACTTACTGGTAGATGGCACTGAGAAATCTATTGGAGTATGTAAGATACAGTATACTGACAAAGAAAAATCTAGTGATCATTATTTTGTTGGTAAATTTAAAGTTGAATCCAGTCACCCGGAGGCCAGTCTTGCATAGAAATGAATGGAAGAACAGGCCAGGCTCCTGTGCAGGACAAGAGCCTTGATGCTGAATCCCCCCCCCCGACCCCCAGGTTAGACATAAGCTCCTTCCCCCACCCCCTCCTCTGCTAAACCCCACAGCTGCTGAGATTGGTGACCAGGACCCTTATGTGTCCTACTGGATCCTGGTCTCCCAAACCCAATCACCTTCATCCTCTGCCTGCTCTCAGCACTTGCCTTAGCACCCACTGGCCTGTGCCACCACAGGCCTGCACTTATTTATTTGTTGACAGCTGACCACTCTCACCAAGTCACTTAACAGCTGCTTACTCCCCAGCACGTCACTCTTTGGTACACCTAGCATCTACTCCCCACTTCCTCATCCCTTCTCTCTCTCTGGACTTTCACGTTCGGAACGCTCCCGAGGCATAGCAGGTCCGCCTCTATCTTCATTGTTATATTTGCTTTTCTTTCCCATGTCCCCTCCCTGCTGCTCTGTGGCGCTTTGAAACACAATTTACTTGATGCATAAGCGTCTTACAAATGCACAATAAATAAATAAAAATGGCTTGGGCATGTTTTCAGGTACAGGTTGGGACCCACCAGACAGTGGTCCCCGCCACCCAGACTGGCTCCGCCCAGGCTGGCGTTTAACAAGCTGTAAGCCGGATGAGGAGTGTTTGACTAAATCGGGCATCGGTCTGAGATCGCCGATTATGAGCGACACTGACCCCGACAAAAAGAGGGTCTTCCCCTCTTCATGAATTAAACGTGAGATTTGTTTCATATCCTGAATAAATGAAAGTTAGACAGTGGATGTGCTTCCACTGCAGGGAGGAATAAACATGTGACTTTAAAGTGTGAGGTTTCTTCCTCTTTTGTGGCACGTTTCTGCTGTCTTTTGATGTGACGACCAGTTGAGCTTTGCTCTCAAATTCTAACAGGTCGTGTTCACCACCCATGCATTGATTTGAATGTTGCCCTGAAGAAGGCTGGGTTTGCTGTAACTTCTTGAACCCCATAGCCAAAACTCGAGTAGCTTGAGAGAAAAAATGGGAAGCCACTATAAGAAGACCTATCATCCATTGAGCCATAGTTGCACAGCTTGAACCTTAAGATACTGGCTCATGGAATAAGTAGGCACATTGCACTTTTGCACACGACTAGACTGGAAAGTTGCAGTCATCTGTTTGCATATATTGGTATCATCTGCACCTTATTGCGTTGTTTGCACATACAAACTGTTACTGCACATTTTTACTATTTGTGATGCGTTATGCATATGTAGTGAAGTTATTAGGTTTTAGGTACGATTGTGAGAGTGTGTTACAGTCCTGTAGAGCTGTGATTGAAATGTTTAAAACATGATGGAAGTTATATATGGTTGTTGCATTATACTTTATCCTGGTTCACAATAATAAAAAGAAATATTAACAAAATAATTGAATTGTCGTATGACACTGTAGCAAATTAAAACTAATATGGCAGGGGGGGTTGCTTTTCGTTCTCTCTCTCGCTATTTCCAGGCTATTTCCTCTCCTCTGCAACGTCAGACATCATTCATGCATCTAGCCACGTCTTGTCTTGACATCCCCTGCCCTCACCATGTGGCTTCCTCCGTTTCCTTTCACACGAAAGGAATGTGATTTAGCTGCAAAGCCCAAACTGGATTTCTAGCATAGGAGCACCTCCAAGATCGAGTACATTTCTAAGGTAATGTCATGCACAAACCACACAAGTCACAGCTTGGGTGGGCTAAACAGCCGAAATTCATTGAGTGTGAAACCTTCCAATTTCTGGGTAAAATTCACCCACTTTACTAGTTTCACTGCAGGAACAAAATTGTCAATTCCTGCTGTTTTCCTGGCTGAAATTGTGCTTGTTTTCAGAATTTTCGTTTTCAGGGGGTGGTGAAGCATTTCGGGCAAAAAAAGAAAATTGTGAAAAAACATAATTTCTGACGTCTTCCCCCTGAAATTTCATTTTTTTCTGAAATGTCTTTCTTGTGGCCCTGGGTTTCGTTTTTGAGGTGGCGCACAATGTTGCAGATAAAAAAAAATGAAACTGAGATAAAAAAAGAAATGTTCGACTTTTGCAAGGCAGAGTGCAAAAGTGGCAGTCGAAATTGCCTTACTCTTCAGTTTTACTCTCTGTCTTGCGAAAAGGTGAATACTTCCTGCAAAGTACGCTTTGCAGACAGCAATGACCAATGGATTCTTATGGACGCGGCCTGCCGTTCGTTTTTTTCCAGCAGGAGAATCTCAAGCCGGCGTGAAACTGGGAGTTTTTGGAGGCAATGTGAAATATGAGGTGGAAAGGTACTTCCCCTTCCATCTCCCACTCAGCCTGCAAAAACTGTGGGAACTCATTTAGCTCCTATTTTTAATTTGACAGCGGTGACCTGGTACATTTGCACTCCGGTGTAGCCAGGTCCCAGCCGCCAAATTTTCATTATTTGCACAGCGGAGTGCAAATGTTCAGGGCAAAAGGCAGCATACACGTGTGTATGCCACATTTTGCCCTGCACTTTTACACTCCATCATTCAAAGTGAGTTAATACTGGTAAGCAGCATTCACAATTACAATTAAACGCTGCCCGACATGCCAGCATGTCAGGCAGCATTTGTAATGGATCCCCATGGGGTCCCCCTTCTTTATGCTGGTGCATAAGGCTGGTGGACCCCATAAGGCTCTCCAGCATTTGCGCCAGCATGAAAATCTATGGAGCATTTACATGGTGGAGAGGAAGGAAAGGGGCAAAAAATGCACGTTGCGTTCCTCCTCTCCTCCCTGCCAAACAAATGATTGAAAATGGGGCGTGGCGTTAATGGAGAAAATTAAAGGCTTACTCTAGGCTTTTCCACCTTCCATTAACATTTCGCCCCTATGAAACACGAGCTACTTAGAAAATATAAATGAGTGTAATACCAAGGGATAAACGGCTTTACGCCTTCTTTGTACACCTTACTGTGCTACTCCGCAAGATTGAATATTACCTCTAATGTGCCTATAAATAAAATATTTGACTTTGAAACTATTATTGCACGATATTAACTTCCTTTCCAGCGTTCAATACGTATAGAAAACTAGTGGAATTATATTGTTTTACTATCGCAAAATGATTATTGACAATGGCTGAAATATAGAATAGATAGATGTAGTTTTAGGGATTGGCAGTAGATGGCAGCGCTGTGCTATAGTATCACCTTGCCTCGGCACCACACATTAAAGTCGGATATTCCCGCACAGTGCTTTCGGGGCGGGCAGTTTAGGAGCAGCACCTTGGGGCAGGCCCCTTTTAGGAGCATCCTGTTGTCCGCGGCCAGCAGGGCGCAAGGAGTTGCGCACATGGATAGTGCTGTTTGTTTAAATATATGATCACCCGAAGCACCGAAAAATGCAGTGCTTCAGGGTGACATTAGACGCTTAGCACATGGAACTGTACTTTAACTGCACTTTCCATGCACAAATAGGTTGCTGTGTTCTGCAAACTCGGGACACAGCAAACTATATGTGCACAGAGCGTGCAGTTAGAGTACAGTTCCATCTACGAAGCTGAGCAGCCAGTGTTTGCTTAAATATAATGTCAGCCGAAGCACTGCATTTTCCGGTGCTTCGAACTGTGAGGTTGTAAATGAAGGCGTGGGTGCGCAAGGCACTAACTAACTTTGTTTTGCGCGCAATGCACGAGCAGCCTTTCCAGGTCCGTGACCCTTTCTTTTTTATTGGGCCGTCCGGATGACGGCAGCATCTCACGATGCTACACAAACAATAGCATTCAGGTGCGCAGGTCCCTGCCCCCTACTGGCTGCGGCCAACAGGGTTCTCTTAAAAGGGACCTGGGCCCGAGGTGCTGTCATGAAACGAAAACGTCCGGTGCCAAAAGCGCTGCGCCCAAACATGGTGTACTGCACCACGCACTAGTCATGAACGATAAAAGTGCATAACTTTGGCCAGTCTAAGTACAGCCGTTATGCTAGTGGGATTTACACTGCGCAGCAGTCCCATTTGCATGCTCTCTAGGAAATTGGGAAACACCGATCCAAATGATGCCTAGACTCCACCACTACTCTGACGAGAGTACTGGGGAGTTATATGTTAAAAACACAGCCTCTCAAGTCGGCAACACGTAAAATATGGCAAGCGGCAAGGGCCCTAAGTGGGCTGGGATTCGGTCCCGCCAAGGACCACATGCAGACTCTCCCTTTGTCTCTCTTATGTTTCCGCTCAGAACAATAACCATAAATAAACTAAGGTACTAGGTGTAATGATTCCTGCCCCTCATGTCCCCAGCCCTCCAAGATGTCAGGCTAGAGCCAGGCCAAGATCGCCTACATGGCCCTCAAGGGCCTCTCCATCCCTCCAAAGACCCACTTGGAGTCAGACTTGGCGCTTGTGGCACCAGACTCACTCACTCCCATAGGATAACATTGGGGATTGGACTTGTAGTGCATTGATGGGGACAAGATGGATGCCCCCACATATTTCGGTTCCCAGAACTGCATGTGCAGTCTAGTCTTTTGGGTGTGGTTCAGCCCAGGGACACCTGGGATACCCAGAGACTATTTAAGCCACGCCAGGTTGAGAAACATGCTTTGGGCCTGATCACGACTTCGGCGGTAATGCGGCTGATTGTCCGCCGGACGTAATTAGCGCTAATGCCAATGTCCCCGGCGGACAATCCGCCAAATCACGACTTATCGTGCACACGCCCCGGTCCATGGCGGTATCGCAAATAACGCAAACTTTTAAATTCAGCGCACCGTGCAATACCGCCATATCGCGCGCGGAAACGCGTCACCGCCGGAACGGGAAACAAAGCGGCGGCCATCTTGGAAATCACAATCCATCGGATATCACAGTCCCAGGAAGCCATCCACGCCATCCAACCCCAAAACATGTCTCAGGAGTGCAGTAGGGGCAAGACTGCCCTGGACAGGGTGAGAAAGCCCAAATTCAGTGACCAGGAGCTAGCTGTACTGGTGGAGGAGGCGGAGACACACCATGAGGAGCTGCAGCAGTGCAAAACAAGTGGCCAGCGCAGAGCACAAATCTGGCGCAACATCAGCCAGAGGGTCACTGCTGTGGGGCGCGTGCCCCGGGATGGGGTGGATTGCCACAATCGCCTGAACGACCTGCGCGTGCGAGTCCGTGGCATCCTGTCACAGCACAGGAGTGCAAGCAGGGCCACTGGAGGATGGCCACCACCACCCCCACCTGAACTCACACCATGGGAGGAGAAAATGAGTGCTCTGATAGATGTTGGCACCATCGAGGGCATTGGTGGAGCGGAGGCAGGCACTGGAATCGATCCAACTGCAGATGAGTCCCACACCCGAATGCATGCAGCTGAAAGAACCACACATGCAGAACCCAAGTGAATGAATGGGATGAAATGTGTGTGAGGAACAGCATACACCCATAAGTGAGGCCTACATCCATTGAACAGTAGTGCTGCCAAGACGACCCTGCACGTGCAGTGCATGAATGACAGGGGCAGGGGATAGACATCCATAGCCATAGGACAGCTACGTTGAGTTGAAGGGCGCATGAAAAAAACCCTGAGCACAGTGCTCCCCAACCACGCATGCAATCTTGTCACTCCGACATTCCCATGCAGTCTACCTCCATACCCACTGACAACAAGCACCACATGGCGACAGAACAGAATGCAAGGAGAATGCGTGAATTATACTGTCTTCAATCCCACTTGTTGGCATGAACTGCATCACACAAATATATGTCGCATTGAACTCAAACCACACCCTATGTACCCCACAGGAACACGTCAATCCCAACAGGATGAAGATGATGGGGAAGAGGCCACACCATCACAGCGGCCACGGCACCTCCCCTCCACCAGCACCACCACCCCACAAAGAGGCCGCACGGAAGGGAGATGAACTAGGACAACCCCCACTACACCCCAACGCAGCCCTACCAGACAGCAGCAGCACCCACATGGCCGCAGGGAAGCCACCAGTCACAGCCCCCATGCTGAGGGAGAGAGCAGTGGATCAGAGCCCAACGTGGGAGGAACATCTCCATATGGTCATCAGGCAGGAGGACAACACTCTCCCAGAAGCAGTGACGCCGAAGGGATGGTCGCACCCTAGGGGAGCCCAAAGCCAGGCACACAGCTTGCACAAAGCCCACATCTGCCTGTGCGTTGTGTCCGCACACCCCAGCTGGACGTGGATATGCCATCATATGGCAGCCCAGAGGACCGGCATTCAAACCCTGGCAGCCCAATCCAAGCCGGCCCAATGTCCTCATGCAGCCCCCCCACCCGACAGCGCACAAGTCGCAGGCCAGCACATGACACACCAGGGGTGCCCTTCGGCACAGGGGCTGCAGTGATGGGCCGACTCGACATTATTGAGGCCAAACAGGCCAGGGTAGAATCAATGGCCAAGGTGCAGAGTCGTCACATCAAGGCCGTCAGTGCATCAATACGGCATGGATGCAAATACATAGCATGGGACAATGCGTGCACACGCAGAGTCATTGAACAATGTACCGCTGCCCTGACAGGCTTCGGCAACGAGTGAGAGAGTTGACAGAGGCAGTCTCAGCACTTGCTGAGCAAACAAGGGGGGGAAACAACCTCATGCGACAGCACATGCTGTCCGCCGCTTTAGTCCCTTCGACATCGACCGCACCCGCAGAGGGGTCCCTCGAGCCATCTCCTAGGCGCCGGTCTATGTGCCACCTAAGGGCATGCACACCAGAGGGGCCCGGAAAAGGAAAGTGCCCACGACCATCCTAGTGGTGCATGGCATCGTTGTTGGTGCCCTGATGAGACACATGTACCTATATGCACAGTTGGGGGTAGTTCACTGGGGGGAGTGGGGGTTGTGTGCTGGGTGTTTACTGGGGGGAGAGGGGGATTGTGTGCTGGGTGTTTTCTGGGGGGATTGTGTGCTGGGTGTTTACTGGGGGAGGGGGGATTGTGTGCTGGGTGTTCACTGGGGGCAGGGGGGGTTTGTTGGACTGTAAAATAAATCATGTTAGAAAAATCACAATGCATGGACAGTAGTGATTGTTACAAATGCAATTTAATGTTGAAGTGACATATTTCCAATTTACCCATTACCCATTTCTAAAAGAATACATCAATCAATCCCTGTCTGGCCAACCTCCCCTCCCTCAGCCCAATCCTTTGTGCATGTGCAACACCTTCTGGCACTTCATCGCCCTCACTACCATCCTCCGGTGGCTGCACATGAGCATCAGGGGGTAGTGGCACATTTCTGCGACAGCAGATGTTGTGCAGCATGGCACATGTCAGTACAATTTTGCCAACTTTTTCTGGTGCATACATCATTGCCCCTCCCGTGCGGTCGAGGCACCGGAAGCGTGCCTTCAGCAGGCCAATTGCCCTCTCCACGCAGATCCATGTACGGGCATGGGCAAGGTTGCATGCCCGCTCCACTACCGTGTGTGGGTGACGCACAGGGCTCATGAGCCACGTGTACTGGGGATATCCAGAATCACCTGCAGGGGAGAGAAAGCCAGTATGGGGACAAGGTAAGTGCAGTGGATGTACAAAGCTCTGTCATCAGTGTGATTTTGCCATATTTGTCATTTGGCCTATAACATTGTGGAGTGTGCTGTCCTACGGGCACGATTGAATCAATGGGGTACTCTCCACTTGGTACGCCTATGTTTCTGGATGTAACAGTACTCATTCAATTGTCGCTGGATAAGGGGGCCCTTCCATCTACTTCTGCATGACAGAAGTGGCTGCCTCGTGTCATTGCAAATCCATTTGGCTACAGTTGCATTTGCTGGTTGTCACTGTTCTGTACTGTTCTCTGTGCATTTCCCTGGCCATTCTGGGGACAGTGTTTGTGGGATGTACATTGTCATTACTTAGCCTACTTATGTGTGGTGCATTTGTGGATGTGCCAGTTTATGGTTTGGAATTTCATTACTGTCGGATGGCCAGGGTGGGATTTCTGTACTGTGTCAGTGTTGGGAGCCATGGTGCTACTCACACAGGAGGCTTTATTGTGGTGGGCCTTCCATATGTCACTGTGCCGTCACATGTCTCACATCCTGCATGGATGTGTTCTGCTGTGTTGGACATGTCCAAGGTTTATCGTGCAAGGTGCTTGAATGTGAATGCTGCAGTAATGCTGCTGCCTATTGGGAATAATGGATTCTGTGACAGGCACCATCAGTTGTGGATTGACATGCTTTATGGTATACATGTGTACTCACCCAGTAGCCATGTGTTTTGGCCTCGGTGCCTTTCCATGTACGGCGGCAGGGTACTGTTGCGCAGGACCATGGAGTCGTGGGAGGATCCTGGGTAGCGGGCACAGCAGTGGCTGAAGGTGAGGTCAGGGCCACATGTCATCTGCACGTTGAGGGAATGGTACTGTTTCCGGTTTCCGTAGGCAGCCTCATGTGCCTGGGGTGGTACCAGTGCCACATGTGTGCAGCCCAGGGCAATGGCATAGAATTGACCCTTCAGCTGGTGCACCTGTGCCTGTGTGGCTGGCAATGCAATGTGTTCGTTCACATGATTCAACAGTGCATCAAGCACCTGTCCCAGCATGGCACTGAATGTGGACTGGGCCATTCCATGCATCATGGCAACGGTATGTTGGTAGCTGCCAGTCCCAAGAAATTGAAGC
Source organism: Ambystoma mexicanum (assembly GCF_040938575.1). Classification (NCBI taxonomy): domain Eukaryota; kingdom Metazoa; phylum Chordata; class Amphibia; order Caudata; family Ambystomatidae; genus Ambystoma; species Ambystoma mexicanum. The sequence goes on from NC_090925.1 coordinate 730,126,684, forward strand.
ACAGACACAAGCTTCACTAGGGGAGGTACTGCCGTGCTGGTGGCTATGCGGCTGCATATGTCACCCTGGATTGTGTTCAACAACTGGGTGATGGTTGCCCTGTCCAGCCGATATTCTGTCACCAACTGACCATCGGTCAGGGCCCAGGGTGTTGGCCTGACCATGGGGATGGCTGGGCGCCTTGCTGCTGCTGCTCTCCTCCTCCTTCTCCTCATCCCCACTGCCCCCTGCACTCCCAGGGCCCTGGCCTGGTTGGCTGGCCTCTGTAGCTCCAGGCGCAGCAGGTAGAAGTCAACATCAAGGCTCCCGGCTCCAAATGGCAGCATGGTGTTGGGGAGGGTGTGTTGTGCATGCGTGGCTCCTTTGTAAGCCTCTGATTTCCATTGGTTGCACCTGGGCCCTTATTGCTGTCTCCTCCCTGCTCCTGCTGGTGTAATGGGGTTGGGGAGGGTGTGTTGTGTATGGGTGGCACCTTTGTAGGCCTCTGATTCCCATTGGTTCCACCTGGGCCCTTATTGCTGTGGCCTGTGTTCTGTTACCTCCAGCTTTTTGCTTTTTGCTGGAAGTATTTTCGGCAGATTATCCGCCGTTTTTCTGGCGCTAATAGCGCCTACGCCGGACTCGTGATTGCTGATGTTTTAGCGCAAATGGTTCCTGGCGCTGTTATGGCCGACGCTTGTACAGCCGGCTGTACTTGCGCTGGCTGTAATGGCGCCGGCGGTATTTGGACTCGTGATCCGATGGACCCTTAAAATTGGCGCTAATACCGCCGATTTTAAGGGATACCGCCAAAGTCGTGAAGAGGCCCATAGTATTCAAGGCTGACATCAGGTCGGATATCGAGACCTTCTCCGCATGTAATATGGCGGGTGTGACCTCCACAAGCGTGAGGTAGGAAGCCTTCAAGGTTTACATCAGGGGCATGTCGATCTCCAGAGAAGCCAGGGTTTTGAAAGCTACAATGGTGCGAAAACAAACTTCAGTCCTTAGAGATGGAGTATTCCCACCACCCAGACCCGCAAGTACTGGCACAAATTCACTCTGAATTGGAGCACTTCGAGGCTCATGCCGTGAGGGTGATTCAGTACTTCTCCCATTCACAAGCAGCCAGGAAATATTGGGAAGGTGAGAGACCTGGGAGGATGCTGGCTTAACTGGCAAAAGCAGAAGGTGGGCATACCCAAGTGGACTGCATCCTTGATGCAAGTGGAATCCCCAATGGGCTGACCAGCAGATACTCAGTGTGTTCTGTGAATATGCGAATGACGTACTGTTGTATGTTTGGGACCCTCGGGCAAACCTAGATCCTATCCTCCGGGACATAATACAGCTTGGTGGCTTTTCCAGATTCACAATAAACTACACCAAATCAGAGATGTCCCCGCTTACCAGTGGTACTAAAAAAAACGCATGGCACGTATCCTCTCCAGTGCTCCCCGAATGGGATTAAATATCTGGGTGCGATGGTCTCTGGTGCAAAACCCATTCTGCTGAAAGATAATTATCTAGTTGTGGAGGGTTGTATAACAGACAGACTGACCAGATTGGGGGGCATTCCCATTCACGATGGCTGGTAAATTATCCTTGCTAAAGATGGTGTTAGTGCGCAAACGTTTATATATATTTGCTAATGTCCCGGTTGGGCCTGGCAAGCCCTTCTTTGCTAGACTGCACGGGCACCGCACACAATTTTCGTGGCACTCTGGAGCAGTCCGGAAAAAGTTGTTTGATATGACCCCCTCTTATGACAGGGGCGGGTTTATGGCCCTACACCTTGAATTATACTAGGTGGCGGCACAGTCCCAGTTTGCCACCCACTGGTATGAAGAGATGCTGCAACCCCCCCATACCAAACTTGAGCAACTGGCGACGGGTAGGTCTGATCTCAGGATGTTAATTATGGATGGCAAATACAAAGACGGTTGTCCGTTTGACCCGGTGGCCTCCACGGTACTAGCGTGGAGCTTATATTTTGCTTCGGACGGTACTGTGCATCCATATTGTAAATGGCTTCCACTATGGAGGTTCCTGAGGCTCAGACCTGCTTGGGACACAGCAGTGGTGGCGCATTGGGATTGCCTGGCTTATTAGGCAATGGCTGATCTGTTCCCGGATGGGACATTTATTTCTCCGCTAACCTGGTGGCAGGGGCATTCTGGCACAGGGCTTGAATTTATGCCGTATTAAAGGATACGGTTGGCTGTGATGGCACAATGGCCGGGTTTCACGACTGAACCCCCTGAAACTGAGGAATTGGTATATATTGCCAACTCCAGTGGCAGTCGGTGGCTACTCTCGACACTATGCAAAATGCTATTGACTAGTGCTAATATCTCACATGGCTAGATGCCAATTGTAATCCACTGTACTCTATTTAAATTGCCAAACAAATTAAGGTTAAAAAAATTAATTCTTCCAGACCATGACATTCATCAAATCTTGGAATAACCAATACAGTTATTTTCTAATGGAATTGTATCATTCCATGATGGGCAGCCTAATGCATTCCTATTGTACTTGCTCGAAAAAAAACCTCAGAAAAAGCAAAGGAGACAAATTAGCACCATGAGGGTTCCTGGCTGCTTTGCAGGACATCAAAAAGCATTTGGGAAAATAACCAAAATGACACAACTTTATATGTGACAAATATGTATCTAATAACATTGTTCTATGCTTAAATCTCTAGGTGCATATTGCTCAGTGGGTTTGGTGCTGATTTTCTTTTTCACAAGACTGCTGCTCCAGCTAACATTAATATGTGTGAACATGAGCCATATATACTCATTTGGGCTAGTACCTAAAGAACTGTGACAGCTTCGCTGAATTTTAGAAGAGTTGAGTATGCCCAGTACCAATGCATAGACATCCATAGAGAAAATATAATTTTATATATATATTTAAAAAAACTGTTGTGCAATGCCAAACTCATATATGCATACAAAATCTAGGGCTGAATTGGTACCTTATCCGGATATATGTGGATGGCTGGACTGTGGAGATGGACGGAGCCTCTATGTTGGCCCACAGCGCTTTGAGTGCCCATTTATCTATTTATGCATTTTAGAGCGTGCTAAGCCCTGAGGCATGAAGGCGCTGTTGCGTGACCAGTTACTCACATGACTATAGGAGTTTAATTTACATGCAGTGTTAGTAAAGCATCAATGTTTTTTCAATTTACATTACCACCAGGGCGGAGGAAGCACTTGGCAATTCATATTAAGTGAACATCAATGTTTTACTGCTCTGCGGAAAATCCAATAAGAAGGCTCAGCTCGCAAGTTAGGCGGGAGAAGGTTCCAATGTGTGGCTGCAATGGCAGCGAAGCCCGAGCCTCCAACGTTGGCCCATTTAAATGTGGGCTGGGTGATGCGGTGGGCAAAGGCTACCTTGGTAGGTCTGGAGGAGGAAGCTTTTGTGATTTATTGAAATAAGTAAGGTGGGGCATCCTTGGACAAGCATCCATGCGTGATGGAGAGTGTTTTAAAGACAATCCCATCACAAATAAGGAGCCAGTGGACCATTTTCCTTGCTGCAGTAATATGTTCAACTTTGGGGATGTTCAGTGCTGCTCTAAGAGGAGTTCTTCTGAATAACCTGCATCTTCCGAATGTTATGAGTCGTACCTGCAAAAAGGGCATTACAATAGTCAAACCGGGATCCTCTGGTGGCTCAGGCTACTTAAAGGCAGCAATCAGGGGGAGAGGAAAGGCCTCAATGCATTGATTAGTTTAGTCGTGTAGGCGGCAGAGGAGACAATGGTGCTAACTTGTCGTGAGAGAGACATGGTGGCATCCAGGCATATGCCAAGCGTTTTCACAAAAGGTGAGACTGGGATACCGTCAATGTAAAAGGATGAGTATTGGGGATCAAGCCTCTTAATCGCAGATGGGGGACCTACCCAAAGGATCTCTGTCTTATATAATCGTTCAGGCATGGATGGTGTGTGGCCATCCAGGCCTGGATGGTCATGTAGACAGAGTTTTGGGTGGTAGAGTCCCCGTGGTAGTTGACGGAGAGGGGGAGCACAATTTGTGTTTTGTCAGCATAGTTTGTATAGGATATGCCGATTGAGTCCAGGAGGGTAAATAGTGGTATTGTTAATATGTTATACAAAGTTGGGTGTATGCACAATGATTTTCCTCTCTAAATATTAACCAACTGTTCTCCACAAATGGGGCCTTGTTTCTCTGCCCTCTCCTCCAACATGATTTTATTTACTTTATTTATATAGCATGATGCAAAAGCCCTGAGGCATGGAGCTGCTTAGACAGGACACACACAACAAGAAACAATTAGTCAGGGGCATCTACAGTGTGCATTAGTCAGGTAGTGCAAGGGCTTAATAAAACAAGGTGGTTTTCAACCCACGCTTGAAAACGGCTAGTCAAGCGCATGCTCTCAAATCAGGAGGCAGCGCATTTGGGAGCTGCGTGCAGAAAGGATCCCTGGGACACGCAGGAGAGTACGGCCCGTGGTATCACCAGGAGGCAGGAATTGTTAGATCTTAAGGTTCTTCAGGCTGGTAACCACGAGATACTGCTGGACAGATTCCTGAGCCCTTGCCCATATGAGCATCTATGTGTGCGGCCAAGTGCTCGAAAGAAATCCTGCTACTAACAGAGAGCCAGTGTAGAGCTTTTCTGGCCTCAGACACATGGTCTGGTCTGCGCACTCTCTCCATTATGCTGTACATTGTAAGATCTTGCTCCAGCGTGACTCCTAGGGTCTTAACATTGGATTGGGTACTAATGGTACGACCTGCAACATCAAAGTGCCAATATTCTGGCCTTAGCTTACGTAATTAACCATTTGTTAATGGTGCCGGTGCATCCGTCGAGTTGTGCTCGCGGGTGCCGGTCTACCCGCCAGGTCAGACATGCCAGGCAGAAATGCACCCGCGAGCACAGCTTGTAGTTTGCCGGTCCAGTAACAACGGTGCCAGTAGGTTACTGCCACCCTTACTATCGGACTGGAAAACCTATAATGAGGCCAATTGAGCATAAGCCTATTAGCTCACATCCAGGTTTGAATCAGACCGTAGATGGAGTTCGGGGTAGTGGAGTCAGTGATGTAATTCCTGGTGAGAGCGTAATATGGCATTGTGTGATCACCTGTTGGGAAGCGGCCTGTAGCATAGTGTCATTCCTGTAGGCCCCACAATATTGCAAGGACCCCATTTCTTCTTTGGTGAGTGGAAGGCATGGGTCCTCTGATGGAGGGTGTGTAGAGCCAATTCACCCCTCCACCCTTGCTCTATAGGGGACTATTTCTTGACCTCCTGCATGTGAAGAAAGTATATCAGTTCACAAATCAGATGTGCTCTGATATCCCCCTGGTGCATTGGATAGGGATGAGTGGAGTGATTGATCAGAAGCACCAAGACGAGCCCTTGTAGTCCCTATAAAACATTCAGGCTCCCACATCACTATCATGATTCTCGGCCAACCCTGACCTAAGGGCTATACTGACATACCATCTCCAGGGTGTGGGAACCAACTCGCTGTCTCGTGTCCATACCACTGGGTTTCCTGTGCTGTACAAGTCACACCTGGAAGTCTCGGGAGTGGTCCAGAATGGGAATATGCACTTACCTTTGCATCATTTTCAATAGGGGAGGCATTATTTTGGTAGATCCCTAAAATGGATCCCATTGATCACACTTCTGACACAGTTAGAGGGACCAACAGAGGGATCAGGGTTTAACAAACACTGTATTGTGAGTACAGCACCCAGAAAGAGTAAAGTTGAAACCAACGTTGGATGCATCTCCTTAAAAAAGAGTGAGGGTGCTAGGAGAGCTGAACAAGTGCAGAAAAAATGCATAGTATCCGTATAATTCTCTGTCAGTGTGTTTGCTCTGAGTTAAGACTTTTTAATCAGTTCATAGCAGGATGGGTCCTTCATGTACTGCTGACAAAAAGTCACTCAGTGCTCGTTTTTGCTTATAGCTGAGGAGAAACATTTTCCCTTTAAAATAAATAAAAAATAAAAAGCTACTCTTTCCTACAAGGAGCACTTGCAGTGGCGATTACAGTGTCAGCTGTTACATTGCTCCAATGCCACCACTATTGAACAGAATTAGCACATTTTCTAATTCTTAAGACGTAACTGTCACAAGGATCAGGCTCAGACAGTGTATTGTGATTTGCTCAGCCAAAGGTACTCACTAACCAAATGAAGGACTGGTGATCCATAATCAGGTCTGTCATTTCCATGTGGGCAGTAAATGGATACACACGCAGCACTAGCACATAACAAGCATACTAGAATAGGGTGAATATGTACTAAGTAGTATATTGAATACAAGCTTAACCATTCGATATACTAACCTTATTTGTCTTTTTCTGGTACCTCCATTATGTCCCATGGTGTACTGTCTTCACAATTTGATTGTTTTCTTAATGTTTTTATTCTTCCCTTTTTCAACTAACACTGTTACAATGTAACATTACAAGAAGTACTAGGTGTCAACTGGAAGTCCGCACTCACCTGTCGGTAACTTCGTTTTGTGTGATTCACAATAACAATTACCAAAGGAGGTGTTTATACCATTACGACTCTATATATAAGAGACAAGAGAATCTTGCCCCGATGAGAGCGGTACCTCGAAACATGTGTTGACAAGTTATCATTGTTATGTCCATAGTGATATGCCAGAACAGTCAGACTACAAGCCTAAAACAATTACTAAATAAAAATGTTTTTCATGACACAACTTATTAGTTTCTTGCTTATATGAAGACGTATACACAAGTTATTTTCAGAAACCTATCCTTTAATCGAAGTTCTTGTGGATTCACTGCTCCTGGAACCCCTCGGTAGATGTTGTCAATTAGTGATGATTCTTCTGAGCTACAGATGACTGTTGCCAATCCCACCAGGTCTGGATTATGGCTCCTGACCAGCCTGTTCCTTAGCTCTTATATACCAGCTTCTATTCTCTGGCCACAGGTCTACAATGCGTTCAACTACCTTAGCACTGGGGAATGAAGTTCAAAGCATTAGGTTAGACGATGGGACTGGGGAGACCATAGATGCCAGAAACTACCACCCGCTTCTGGAAGTAGGCCCAGGAGGAGTTAAATGGTGGATCCAGAATCTCCCCTGTCCATCCCTAGCCTTATATCTTTCAAAACTCCTTAGCAAACAGTAATCCCTTACCAAATTGCCTTAAGATCCATACCCACAAAAAAGACAGCTCTGATAGTTTAGGTGAGGGGCATGACCTTGGTAGCAAAGGTATAGACCCCTTAATTTTGATAATAACAAACATTCAGCAAATACAAGGATAAAAGAAATTAGGCTTAGTATAAAGAGATCTGTGCGTGACTGGATATATTCATCTCTTTATAGGTTACCCTGCGAGTCCAGTCCCATGACATGAATAATAGGAACATCACATCCTTTGGATCTGAGACATCACCTGGGATCCCCACTTTCACACACAATGGGCCGCGGGCCTGAAGAGCAGGAGTCCGCTAAACATCATTCCGAAATGGGAAACATCAACGTATCCACCTCTTGTGTGCTGCAGCATGAGCCTCTGCTGAGCGGCCATTACAGTGGGTTGCAGGGGAACTAGTCCAAGATGGCAGCTTGTTGAAATCTCAGGCTGTGTGCCTGTGCTAATCCATGCAAGGCAAACACATGCAGCAGTGGATTTGATAGTTCCTTCGCAAGTCGCCAGTCATGAAGCTCTCTTGTAATTAACTCCCAGTGGAAGTTAGTTATGCAATGATCAAGTCAACACGCCTCCGCTCTCGATTATAAAAGGGGGAAAACAGTTGTGAGAGGTATGGGAGTTAGGATTTGGAGGCATTTGGAGCAAGGTGGTGAGGAGCAGAGAAGTAGAGAATAGAAGGAGGGGAAACAAAGATGGTGCAGGAAGGAAAGAACCAGAAGACAGGCCTTCTCTTTCTACACTCCAATACTCTGCAACCTCCTCCCCATCATCATCAGACTTACCCCATCGCTTCTAGAGTTCAGGAAAGAGCTCAAGACCTTCCTCTTAAAGGAATGGCTCCCCCCTAACACATAGGTCCACACACCCTGAACTCCAGTCCCCACCCTACCTGAGACTCCCTGATCTCTCTGTTCCAACTGTCTCCTCCCCTGGTTGCTTGAAGATCCCTTACTGCCAATTGAACACCCTCATCCTCCACCGTTAGTTTCCCATTTTCTCTGCTTCCCTCACTGTGTTCTTTCCACTATGATTGTAAAGTGCTCCGTTGCTTCCCAAATCTAGGTCCGCACTCAATAAATACCCTCATAATAATTAAAAAGTAAGATAGAAAAGAGTAGAGGAGGTGGAGAGAAAAGGATTGCGAGGAGGGGTTGAAAGGGGATCTTAGGAGTGGAACAGAGATGGGGAGAAAGCCAGTAAGAGGAGGCGAGACAAAGCTCAACTAAGAGCAGAGAAGAGGAAGTAGAGAGGACATCGGCGCTGGAGAGGGGGTGGGGAAAAATAGTGGCTTTCGGGGTCTCATCACATAGACCATGGCACAACATCCCTAGGTCCTTGGAGGCAGCATTCAAGGCCAGCACCTGCGAGAATTCCCCTCAAAGTCAGAAGGGAAATCTGAACATGATATTGGAATGTCTCCTATGGTTCAGGAAGAAAGAGAACTGTAGAACCCCCCCCCCCCCCCCCCCCACTATATGTTCCTATACTCTGAGAAAGCCTTTGACTCAGTGGAATGGCAACATATGTGGCAGGTACTGAAACTATTCAGCTTTGGACAGAATATTCTTCATTGGATGAAATTGTTATACACTTACCCCAAAACTAGGATTGTTACAAACGCTAAGTTATTATGAGTTCAGACTCGAAAGGGGAACTCAGCAGGACTGCCAAGTGTTGCCTTATCTTTTTCATTAGCCTTAGAGCCTCTTGCCATTGCCCTGCGCCAACACCCACAGTGAGATATTTCTTTATCCCAGTACTTTTCACCGATGTGTCAGCACACCGGTGACTTGATGCTATCTATTGTCGACCCACATATTACCTTAACACCATTAATGGGTGATATTGAAGTTTGGCTTCTACTCGAGTCTCTTCCACTATCCAAGCAGAGCTGTGCTGCTATTGTTAAAATGTTAGTTTTGTCTAAGTTAGTTTCAAGCCGTCCCAATATGGCTCCCAAAACATTGACCATTCTTAATATCTGGTTTTACTGTCCAGTGTCACAAGCCCAGTTCACATTTTACTGACCTAAAGATGAGATGTTATATCCATATGCTTGTATAGCGCAAAAAGGGTAGGTTTGAGTAAAATGTTGATTTTATGTAATTGTATGTTAGACTCATTTTATTGTTGTATTTTATATGTGAAAAGTCATATATTTGACTGAATTAAATAAACAAATAAAAAAGGGTTATAAAAGGGATGCTGCACTGAACTCCTCGACTTGATGTGGGTATAAACCTAGTGCAGGCCACACACTATGCATGGCAGTAAATCGAGAGGATAGCGAACGACAGAGCCATCAGAGCATATATGGAAAACTGGGGGTAAAGAAGGCCAGGTACAATGTGCGTATGTGGGAAAAATGGTGGCCAAATGGCATTGAAATATAGGAACATGTATTAATTGTCAATCACCTGGCTACAATTGAGGAGCGGCTCCCTTTAAGCCAAATAGCCTCATGACAATGCAACAATACTATAGATTACAGGCAACACTTAAGGTGTAATGGCCAGCTTTTCCCATTGCTCCAGAAAAGAAAAAGTGACTTAGTCCGAATGGTAGCTACTAAGAAAGGAGCAACAACATAGGGAATGTATGTATCTACTCAAGATGCCACAGCCTTCCCGTAATGTGTGGCTTTGCAAAATGGAGGCTGGTCCTTGAAGTGGACTTAGAGGTTGGCAAATGGTCTAAGATTTGTTTATTAGCTATGCTTAATCCATTACAAATGTATTCCCAGACTGTACTATACACAACAAAGGGTACATCAAATAGACCCATCAGGTCTAATAACTATCAAAGGTCTGGAGCCCATGAGGCTGGGTTTCTGCACATTGCGTGGCCATGTGCCCAGATATCTGGGTTCTGGTAAAGTGCACTAACTGAATATGGTCGAATAGTTGACTGTGCTGTTCCTGTGATACCAGTGGCCTGCCTACTAGGATACTTCTCTGGTAATGTTAACCTCAATACTAAATATGTGAGAATCACATTGTTGATAGGGGGGGCAAGTGGTGATACATTGGATGAGCAAAACGGACCCTTTATTAGAAGATTGGCTAATGGACATGATGAGTTAATGAACTGGAAATGAATTATATTTGCAGCCCAAGCGTTCTACACCGAAGGACATTTGGACAGATCTGCTCACATACATTTGCTCATCTAATGGCCAGGGATCACAAGAAGAGTGACCGAGGCCCTCTTACATTATAGGTGTTAAATTCATAGGCATAATTAACTGCTCTTTCTTTGCTGCTACATATCTTGAATAAATAACTGGCCGCTTTTAGCCAATTTGATTTAAATGCTAGTGAATGTATTGTGTGACCATCAGTACATGGGGGAAGCGTTCTGCTGGAGGTTTAACTGTTATTAGGTTAAAGATTAAAATGCTATAAGAAACGGCGTTGTTACCATTGCATAGTTCTACTCTTTAAGGTTGTACTGAGGCTGAGAACTGCATTGTTTTCCTTTCTTTTTTGTTTATTATATTGGTGAACAATAATAATCAATTAAAAAGATTAATCAAAACATGTTTCCAGAATGTTGGAAGAGTGGGTCCAGGGAAGGCCAGACAACCTCATGTAAGGGATTAAGTCTGTGAACCAGAGGTTCATAAGCAGCATTAAGAGCCTGATTTATGTATAACCAATTAATGTATGGTCCAGGGCATCAGGGATTCTGGTGGGTGGTGCAAGGCATTTCAGAAGGCAAGAAGGACCTTCACGACATCCTAACAAGTGTTACAAAAGACAAGGAAGACTCTAAACAAAATCCAACAAAGAAGTGCAAAGACATATAAAACCCCACAGAGTGTGAGTGACTTTCCCGCCAAGAGGGCGGGATCCTCGGAGAGAAAGGGCAGGGATGAGAATCATGGTTCTGAGAATTGACAATGTGATACTTTTGTGTATTGAGGCCCAGCCGGTGGCATCAGTGAACCTACCTCCCTATGCTTTGTTAATAAACCAGTTGAATTACATTCCTTAGTTTGGTGTTGTCTGTTCATCCCTGTCGATCCTTTGCCATGGTATATGGTGTCAGGGTGGGATAAATAGGGCCCGACTCAAGGGGTCCACTCGGCCCACCCTACCCACCCCTGAAAATGGTTAGAGGTTCCAGCCATGCTAAACTACTGCATAGAGCCACATCAGTGCTGGGGTTATTATTTATATAGTAATGAAAGTAGTTACAATGATTGAATAAAGAGCTTTGGTTTCCATTGGGTTGAAGGTACATCTTCTGGGAGGCACTTGCCTCTTACCTCTCTAAGTACTCTTACTTGATATCTCTCCCCATGCATCTTCCTGTGAGAGTCTGTCAAGCTGCCTTTTTTGCTGGAGCTGTGTACCTGTTTGTTGATGGGTGTAATCTGTACTGCTGATCACTCCTGACACTCCAAATACATCACCAGCTGCCGCACAGCAATCTATCACTGGGTGTCCTTATGCACTCAATTCCTCCAAGATGGAAGTCATTGGTCTTCCTGTCTCCAATGCTAACCTCACACACCAGTCCCCCATCTCCTACCGTCCTGACCGCCTCACCCCATCACCCAATGCTCTCAACCTGGAAGTGGTCTTTGAGCGCGACCTAAGGCTACAGCAATTCATCATGGCTACTGCCACTGCTACCAAAACTAACCTGCTCTACATAATGAAAATGGCTCCCCACCTCACCTATAATACAAGCAAAACCTTGATCGCTACCCTTTTGCTCAGTAAACTTGATTGCAGCTCATATTTACTGCTTGGACTCCTCCCTTTCCTCATTCCCCCCTGAAAGCAAAGTATTCAACTTTGCTACTAGCACCCTTTGCAACCTACCTAGATCCTCCCTCAACGTACCTAGATCCTACCTCAACTATGCACACTGACACCATGCTGGATGGCTCTTCATATATAATCTCTCTCCGAGTCCCTATTGCTTGGTTACAAATGGTCTTGGCCCGCCTTTATCTTGCTGACTACATATCTTGTTACTCTCCCACTCGATCTCTGTGCTACACCTGCCTCCCCAACCTTTTCATCCCTCATCCCCCTACACCTTGTCCTGTTTCCGCTTCTTCTCACAACTTTCCCTTCTCCATTTAAATGCCCTCTCCAGAAATAAAAACGATACCATTAGCAGATACATTCATGACCAGAATTAAATATCACCTGCTAGTCAGCAAAGGGGCACCCCTATAACCACCCACTAATTGACTGCAGTCTGCTAAGGTCTATATGTAAACTGCTGGCTAGTTCAGGTATTAGGTCCCAAATGTATATCCAGGGGCGAAGTCAAGGTCTGTACCTTGTCTTCTCCCCTGATATATGTCATACCACAAACCCCCTTCATGAACTGGTCTTTCACGCAACCAGTCATCCATCCTCCCTTTGTAAAGGTGCACTACCTAAGAACTGCCTCTTATCTATTTTTCCACCTATATACATTGCATCTTGAATGTTCAATTAATATCAGGAACTACGCATGGACATAATGCTCCAAATGCACGATTGGTGGCCAATCAAAGCATGTATGAGGAGGCTGGTGTGATTGATAAGGGCTATAGAGGAGAGTTGAGGGTCCTTCTGAAAAACAACTTTCCTGGCCCTTTCCCCATCCATGTTGGGAACCCAGTTACCCAACTCATTTGTAAAGGTCATCTTACTGGTGAGGTAGAAGAAGTAAACATACTGACAGAGGCCCACTGGGGGCAAGAAGGGGTTGGCTCTATAGACCTACCAATACTGGTATCACCAGATTAAGAGTTCTCCCTGTCCTCTGAGTTTGGGGGTTGGTGGGTACAATACAATGATACCTCGTTTAGAAACACTTTTGATCAGGTGTTGCCAGTTGTTGATGAAGGGGCAAGCAAACGATGATCATTTTTCGTAGTCAAGAGAACAATGTGAAGGGATGGAAAAGATCAGTTCCTAGTCCTGATGCTCTTTAGAAAAGCTGTGGTTAAGATGGCCCATTCTCATTGGACTGCCGAACACCAGGGCATTTCCAAAAACCTTAGGCCATGTCGTTGTTTTTTTTTATTTTGGCTAGGGATGTTACACAACATTAAACAATTTTCTCTCACTTGTCAAATGTGTAAGGAATCCTTTAGGCTAGATGCCAGATGGGCCCTTCTTCCACCCTTTCCAATTATTGAACGTCCCTTTTCAAGGATGGGTATGGACATTATGGGTCAACTGGCTCTTTCCAAAGCAGAAATAAATATAAAATATATTGGTGACAGTGGATCATGCCACCCAGTATATTTAGGTCTTCTCGCTAAAGAACAATGATTGAACAGATACTTAAACACTTGATCCTTTTCCTTTCTAGGGTAGGTTTTACAAAGGAGATCAAAACTGACCAGGGATTCATATGTATAGCCCACCTAATGGTAGAGCTCAAAACCCGCCTCAATATTCAAACCTTCTGCATATCCATCTACCATCCTCAAACATATGATTTAGTAGAACACTTAAACAAAACCATGGAGAACATCCCGAGGAAGCTGCTGGATGAAGACCAGATAATCTGGGACAATTTGATTTTATGGGCAGTATATTCGATTTCCAAAATACCTCACAGGCTTCTACTGGGATCTCACCTTTTAAGGTTGTCAATGGAAGAGAACCCCCAAGATGTCCTCAATATGCTGAAGGAGAGCAGGAAAAACAAAGATGATGTAGCCATGAATCCTGCAGTGTGCAGACCAAAGAAAGGATGATGCTAGTGCACAACTTGATAAATCAGTATAGGCCCACCCCGGAATAAACAAAATCTTTGGTTTGACCAACAGGCTACGAAACACAAGCTAAAGGTATGGGACAGGGTTCTGGTGCTAGCTCTGACATCTAAGTATAAACTGCTGGCATGAAGGTATGGGCCCTACTTTGTCACAGAAGTCATGAATGACCTAATCTAGAGGGTCTAACAATCAGACTTTGGGAAGCCATCAGATGCTTAACACATAAATTGGTTGAAGGCCTGGAAAGTCCTAGCAAGCACCAGTTGTGAAGGTCCAGAATATGGCCTTCTACCGACATTCCAAATGATGTTCCAGGAGAGACTGAAGCTGTACAAATCCTATGATCTAAGACTTTGCACACCACTCCAGTGTTCTTGCAGAAGCCACAGAAGGTACAAGGCTTCTTCCATCACATCCAAACTACATTAGGAACTGTCCGGCTCCTGTCATATTGTCTTCTCGAAGCGTGACGTCAAACAGTCCAGGAAGAGGGGCATCAGATGGTTGATCTCAGTGTTTTTAAACCTTCCTGAAGACACTCGGCCTCATCTATATTGTTAGTGGGGAATGCGGATGGCAGAAGGGGAACAAAATATCCTGCTTTAATGCTTTGTTTAATCCTTTGATCCATGCTGTGGATGGATGAAATGATTACACGATAGGCACGTTGTCCTATATATCAACAATGGACCTGACAATTGGTTATTGATGAATCCCTCTAGCCCCAGAAGACAAAGGGCCTCCTTATGAGTTTAGCAGTAATTCTGTTGTTTACCGTGATCGCCACTCCATCCTACAGATTACAGCGGGATTACGAGTAACGATAAAGTGGTGTTAATCCCCCACTTTCGGATTACATAGGACTCTGTCTGGATTTTGTTGGATTTACTGCAAGCAGTAATTCTGATGCAGTATATCCAATGGTTTTTGGAGGTAAAGTGGATTATTTACATCCACCTATATGCGGGAGGTAAATCTTCCATGTCACCGCCAATCTCAGAATTTAGTGTTGCTATACATTGGCAGTATTTCTGTAACCACCAAAGCAAAGAACTAACAGTAGCGGAAACGCTGCCAAAAACGTATAGTATCCTTGAACTCACAATGAAGTCCAAATAAAGGACTGCATTTTCAGGCTGGATGGTCTCTTCTAATTTACACCCCTTCCATATGGGCGTCATGTGGTTTATAGGCGCGTTACAAATGCCATATCATATCATATCTTTCAATCATTAATGAACGCGGTATCGTGACCTCACCAGGTTTGTGTTGGAGCCTACCAGGATGGCACAATGGTCCATAGTAATTCCCGGAGTGAACATATGAGACATCTTTATTTGGTTACCAGAAGATGCGCAAGTCAGGGTTGCAGATGAGTCGTACACACTGACCTCTTGCGCTACACACAGTTAAATCAATATATTGGCTTTTAAGTGGGAAGAGCCTTGGTCAGGTACAGCAATGGACGTTGGAAGATGGAAGTGGTAGAGAAGATCGATTTCCCTGCAATAAACACTAAAAACAAGCTTTTCTTGGTTTTGTAAACTTCTTTCAAATGTTTGTTCCCCTGTTTCTGAGTGTTGCTGGACCACTGGCCGATCAGCTAATTGCCTTGCAGCCCAGTACACTAGGATGAACCAGCCAAGTTGGGAGACCTTCAAGGAGTTGAAGCATTCCCTTTGCCATCCCCCTCTCATGAACAACTTCTCTGAACATTTTATTCATTAACAAACACCTTACAAGTGGGGTTGGGCGCTCTCAGCAATGGATGTGCAGAAAGGGAAAGCATCTTAGTGATCAAAAGAAAGCTATTCCCTCCCTCCCCCCTCCAATAAAAAGAAAGTATGCTGAGGCTTTGAAAGCAAACTCTCTCTCTGATGTTCAAGTGCCCCTGGTTTTAGGGAGGGCATAGGGCTATCATGGAGGGCAGATGGACTGAACAGGGTTGTGCTTTCCCCACTGTGGAGAAGGGGCTCCTACCTGTACCTGATAGATCTAGGAGAACCCGAAGGCGCTAGTGTATGCCCATGAGGCTAACTGGTGATCCTGCTCACATGTCTCTCACATTCTATGACTTCGGCGCATTTCCCTTGAGGCATAAGCAAGTTGGATTAATGGTGGTTACCCGCCTGGCATGCCATTCTCCCATTTTGAAGAGTTATCGACCGCCAGGGCTGGATACGGTTTGTAGCATGGGTTACACTCAAGACAGTGGGGATTTTGGAGGATCCTCCCTAATACCTCATTTGGGGCCTCCCTCGTGGAGCATTTGGTGTCTCTCAGCCCCCAAGGTCCCCCTAATCCCATCACCCGGCCCCCAATAGGGGACGTCATCGTATTCATCAGATGCTGCAACATTTCGTTACTCGGTAGAACCCTTGATGTGACAAGGAAGAAACATCTCCCTTCCTCTCCTGCGTGATCTTCTGCAGCCTTCTAGATCTCAGGATGGCAC
Source organism: Ambystoma mexicanum (assembly GCF_040938575.1). NCBI lineage: Eukaryota > Metazoa > Chordata > Amphibia > Caudata > Ambystomatidae > Ambystoma > Ambystoma mexicanum. The sequence continues at coordinate 730,143,061 of NC_090925.1, forward strand.
AATCTCACTCCGCGAATACGGAAGAAAGTTCTACTCTTCTATTTCAATTTTATTGCACTTGAGCACCATGCAGATTGGACCTACTTCCGGTCAATCATGCCACATCAAGAGTTTTACAGAGTGAAGAAACACGTCTGCAGCCTGTGAGTGTCAGTGTTGACCCTGAATAGGGTTGCAATATGGTTGAGTTGTGTTTGAACCTTTGTTGTGTGCATTATTGCTTGACATTACCATGACCACTTGCAATAGACACATTAGATGTTATTAATGCTAATGTCTAACTTTTAGTTAATTTTCTCGGTAGTGAACCTGTGACTTGCCATACCTTCTTGGGCGTAGCACCCATTGGAAGCAACATCCTTCTTGATGATTGAGGTAAACTGTAATGCTGACTCACAATGCACCGCTAACGAAGGCAACATACTATTGGACAAACCTTGGTATGATTTCCCTTAGAGATTGGTTGGTTTCGGCATACCAGGCTGCCATTTTAGCATCCTTCAATCTGCTCGAGTCCTATTGTCTGCACCTCCTATTTTCCTTGCCACACAGTCAATCCTTGACGTAGCTGGCACGGGTGATGTGACTCACACTCCCTTCTCATACTCTGTCTGCCATTCGCGATGGGAATGCTTGGGTACTGCATAGTTCATCACGCAATCGTACACACCAGTAGGAGTGATTTAATCAAAGTACAAAGACACGTCAAAATAACACTAGGGATACATAAACCTCTTCAGAATATGACTCTCCTTGCCACACACCTCAGGATGTGTGCGCCATCATTCCCTAGTGACGTCTTCTAACCCCTTCCTCACAATCCCGCTTACCCTACCCCCTTCTCCTTCTATCGCAGACTCGTTTGGACATCCCAGGCGTGAGCTCCATCACGCATGCACTCTGGCAAGCCTCAGCGTAGGGAGAATACAATGGCGTCGAGGGGACAGTAAAAATTAGAATTTGCTTACTTACATTAGTTTTTGTGCCAGTGGTGTGTGTTCCTATGCTCCATGCGGGTCTTACTACTGTGTAAATGCAATGTATGAAAGCGTGTTTTGTGGCTCAGGAGTGGTTTGGATTACATGGCTTTGCCTGTTTTCTGCATGTGTTCTTATCTGAGGCTCTGTTTCAAAGTTTTATGCCACAGTAATTAGTGCATGTTATGTGGCTTAAAATGTACGTGTAGGCGTGTCCTGGATGTGTAATGTTTAATCTGCCTCAGTGTTTTGTTTTTACTCTTGTGTCTATGCTGGGTGTGTCTTAGTGTTGCGCGTCTCAGCTTAGTGTGTCTGTGAACACACTGATCCGTGTCTTATTGATGTGGGTCAATTTGCTGCTCTGTGTTAAATGTATATTGCAGGGTTTGGTTTATGTATCAGATCTGTGTCTATGTGGTTGGCTCTTACGTGTTTCCCAGTGAGGGAATTGCACATGTGCTGTGCATGTATGTATGTATGTCTGTCTGTCAGAGATGTGTTAATCCTAACGTGAGCATGATTATGAAGCAACAGGGAGTTGTACAGCAAGAGAATGCAGAAATAGGGGTTATATTGTGGATATTATTGGGGGGCTCCACTTGAGAAGGCATGGAGAGAGGGGGAACAGAGGGTGATGGACAGCAGGCACATGACAGCGATGGCAATGCAGACCCGGACATGGCTAATGTGTGGGTAGACCAGCAGCTGTGTTCCCACCACAGCTATATTCCGGTGTGTCCTACATGATGTGCGCTGTTGCGTCCCTGGGTTTGTGGTGCGCTTGTCTCAGTGGTGACTGCCTCGCTAGTGCATGTATCTAGATGTGTGAAACACGTCTCTGATGCAGTGTTGTATCTCGCTGTGTCAGGGTTGCGCATTCAGGATTGTGGGCCTCATAGTTGTCGGTGTGGCATTTCTACCCCAGCCCGGTGTGTGATGTGTGCCATTTGCATATGTGGAAAGAACAAGCCAATCACAGACAGCGGTGCTTAGAGCTTTATTCTTCATATCCATCTGTGTATTCAGTTCACACAATGATTGTCCTTCAACACAACACAACACAACCCCTCATAAAACAGATACAAGGGGAATACGATATACAAGAGTGTGACAATAGATATTGTAAAGCAGTGAAACAAAGCCTTCATAGGCAGAAAGGATGCCTGGTTCAGGGGATCCGGCAATCCCCCACAAACTGTGTCCCCCACCGGAGGGATCCTATGTAATGTAGACATTCTGCAGCACACGCTCCCGTCATGAAATAACCCCCACACTCGTATCCCACCCAGGCCAGGTGCCCTTCTCTTCATACGTTCCCATACACCCATGAACACATGTAGGTCACCCATGCAAAACAAAAACATCCTTCTCTCCATCAATAGTGCAACACAGCCCCCACCCCACACACATGTGTACCACGCCCATGACCTATATCCTCTCAACATCTGTAAAGTTCTGCACCCTGTCCTTGGCATATATCCTCTTCATTGGCACAGCTATCCCCAAATGCTGGGCAAAACCTACATCCTGCTGGGCAAACGTACAACAAAGCACGCCCACGATTTCTAAGGGTGGGGTAACCTACCATTCCACTTCCAATACTGATATATCTTTGGGCAAGTGCTCGATAGCCATTGGCTTTCATTTTGGCATTGTGGTTTGGAGAGATGAAGTGCATGTCAACTTTATTACTGGGTATTTTATGTGTGTGGCACATGATCCATGATCCCTGTTCACCTACTCGCTACTTCTCGCTCTGTAGAGTGTACATGTACTTCGAGTGCACACCCTTGTGTGGGTTGGAATAACTTGGTGACCCTCTAATCCACCGCGATGTCCGGAGAACTACGAGAAACCGGTCTGTGGCATTCTGCAGGGCAATTCCCAGGCTGGATTTGCCACAGCACTCCCAACCATCTGCGTAGCTACTCCGCTTCCCCCTTCCGTGTGCCCCCCTTCCCTAGGTACAGGGACCAAATTCCTCCTGTGGCACACAGTGTTTCCCTTGCTTCGTCACCCGTGCCACTGCATACCATTCCTATCCACTCCTTCGTACCTTGTGTGCCCTGATTTGCACCGATTGACCTCAACCCACCCCGAAACCTTTTACAATGATCGCCTGAATCAGTACAGGTGCCTCTGCCAGTCCTGTACTCCGCCCTGCTCCACTGGACCAGGTAGCCGTATGCCATGCAGCTCCCTCCTTCCCTTGCCCTCATCGCTACTGGAATACCAGTATCCTGTTCCATATTCTCCTTCCTCCGTATGGGTATCCCTCTGCCTGGTATAACCCCTAATTCCTTGGCCCGCTTTCCACTGGGCTTGCCCCCCTACCCCTCACTATTGGTAACGGTGCCCCCCACACCTTGTATCCCCATCAACTTCATTTTCACTTTTGCCCCCTACACTCTGAATGCCCTTTACACAGCTCTATGCCGTTGGCAAACAGCCCTTTATGTTCTGTACCCTTGCCTCATTCATTCGATTAGGCAATCCCATTGCCCTCTAGATATCCCTCCTCCATCAAACCTGATGCCCCTCCAAGCCATGGTCTAGATTGCAACCTGAGACTATCCAGGTGTTCTGGACTACGACGCCTATGACCCTGCCCCACTCACTATACTGGTAGGGGCTGAGGGGAGTTCCAATACAGCTGGAGAGCCAAAGGTTGCAGAGCCCTGGTCTAGATCATGGTTCTCAAAGTCTGGTTCCCGAGAGCCCCAACTATCCCGGGCTTTCAGGCCAACCACTTGCTAACTCCCATTTACATTTAGTGCATTCAAATGTACTTTGGGTGGATGTTCTGGAATCATTGACTGGATTTAGTTCATGAGTATCGGTAGGGGTCAAGTCCTAAGTGGGGGGACTCATTAACATACCAATTGAATGTGGTGTCACCGGAAATTTGCATATCAAGGTGCCCTCTGAAAAAGGTGGGGCGGGGAGGGCTACGCCCTCCCGCGTCTACCCTCGAATTGAGCTCTGAGGATCGGACATGCAGACCACGGCACTATGTCTAGCATCTTTACATGTAGGCATGTAGGCCACCACATCAGTAAATCCCTAAACCGGCATCACCCATCCCAGTCCGGAGAGACATATGTGCCTCATTGGTCACATGTATATTCTAAGCGTCTATGTGTACACTGATATATTTGTAATGCCTTAATGTACAAAACATGTTTTTCTAAGTGCCCAAATGTACAAATACATATATAACGAATTGTTTGCGTACACACAGACACATCTCAAAGTGCCCAAATGTACAAAGACATGGATTTCTAAGTGCCTGGGTGTGCAAAGGCATGTTTATATATGCCCAAGTGCATGCTTATATATATATATATATATATAAGTGCTTTTATGTACAATAACATATGTCCAAATGCCTTCATGGAGACATGTCCAGGCTTCTGCTGCTGGTGAGGAACCTGATGCATGTAATGCGATACCTGAGATCATGAAGAGGAAGGAACAGTAATACTGTCTGGTAATGCAGCATGCATGCCTGAGAAGTTCCTCCGCGTAAAAGACGGACTGACAGGGAGGAGCAGGAAAGAGAAAAGGGACAAGCAGAGAGGAAGGCTTATGGAGGAGAGCAGAGAAGATATAACAAATGTAGGAGGGTGGACATGCAAGAGGAAGCTACAGATAAAGTCTCCAAGACGAGGGAGCGAAGAAAGGCGAGAGGCGTTTAGGAGACTTCGAGGCAGGCCAAAAATGGTGAGCTCTTTAATGGTTTGAGAGTATAGTTTTGGAGAGTGCTGCGCCATGTTTTATATGTACCTGGGCAGCAAAGCATCCATACCAACTGCACCCTTGGCCAGGTTCCATGAAAGTGGTCAGTGAATGCGTTCCATCAATAGAACCCAGGTGTGGGGGCAATGCCCTCAGACCCCGAACCACAAGAGGGTGAGGTTCTATAATCTCACTCATTCTGAAGTGCCTCGTTTGGCCCCTTTCCCCTACTGCCTCATAGAGAAGGCTATCTTCTGCACCTCAGGAAACATTGAGGCACAGGATTCTCTGCGTGCAACGTTTTGTGCCTGAACATGAGAATCCTCGATTATGGTCCTCGCTCTCCAACCACCATCCTATAGACCCCTGGTCTACACACGCAATGTAGCGTCCTGCTCGGCAGTTAGAGAGATGTGCGGATAGTGAAAAGTTCCCACTACACCTCGCTAGACACATAAACAAGCCAGCCTTGAAGAACCTCCACCAAAAAAGGAAGTCTGCAGAGGTTACCCTGGTAGGATCCTTCCCAATGCCTTGACAGACACCACAGACAGCGAGACAGACAATGTTTGGAGACGGCTCCCAGAGATACGTGTAACTCCTCCACCCTGCGCTTGGATTATCACTGCATGAACGGTGTTGCTGGATACACAGATCCTCCCTTTGATTGGCTGCTTTGTGGTTTGGCATCCTGATCCATTTTGGCCAGAGCAAAGGTTGGTCAACTCTGGGATGTGCCAGAACAGACACGATTAATGAATTGACACACCCTTGTGCCATTGAAGGTGAGGTATCACCTCCTGTCACTCCCCCATGGCTTTGGGATCTGCAACCAGAGAACACATGTTGACCCCTGAGATCCTGTTATGCTCCCTACAACTGCTTCTTTTCCCAGAAATCTCTATGCTTAAGATTCCCCTTGCCCTCTCAAGACCTCTTTCAGCCTTCAGAATGCTGTCCCTGGGGTATCCTCACTCTACCAGTTCTTGCTCCCTGTGACTGCTACCCCTGCCCTTTACTATTTTCCACTCTCTTGAGACCACTGTCCAGCTTCCTAAGATGGTCTATAATGTCTTGATAACCGATGTTAGCCTAAAGTCGCCATTTCAAGCTGGAGAATGCGGGACCACCAGCAATAGTGACAACGCATCGGTCCTGAGAATAATTCTAGCTGTTGGCACAGCAATCAAAAATACCCTGGTAATTATACCCATAATGAGGCTACACAGTAAACAAGTAACATCGCATTGCACAAACACTCACTGACAGGAAAACCATACCAAATGGGTCACAAAACTCCTAAGCAAAACTCGTTAAAAAAACACCCGCATACAGATAGCACGCCACACCGAGTGACACTCTTGACACAGCCAAGCACCGAAATCTAAAGAATCCCCAGAGATCCTGGTCTATAATAATGAAAGGAACACAGGATGTGTTCCAACCACCTCCAGCGTAATTGTGACCACATCGGGGTCCCTCTGCCTTCAGAAAATCGTGTCCTTTGAACATGGGTACCACACCTGTATTGGTGGTCAAATGTCTAGCGCGGAAATTGGACTCCATGCTCTCATTAACTTCACAGATATCATATGTAGACCAAGCAGGATTCTTCCAAAGTAAACTCCTCTTTAAATGAAATATATCTCTGAGAACACTCAAATGATGGTCGTGAGTAGCCTAGTATCATCTCAGTTAGATCAATGAAATGCAATCTATTTCAAGCGACTGGATGCGTAACGACAAAGACGGCAAAAGTCCTCGATATAGTGCCCAACTGCTCTCGAAACTGGGACCACGGGATCATATATCCCATGCCTTTTGGTGACTTCGACGCCAGCCAGTGAAAAAAAGAATCCAGCATGGCTCATTATGCCTACATCTGCAAGCCTTGTAAGGAAATCAACCCTCTTTTCCTAAAAAAAAACATGTACATTTATTCAATCTCCTACGTTCATACTTCATAGTTTTGGAGGAAGTATGTTTTCTCATCAAGCAGGGCTGGGAGATTTCTTGGCAGGCGGCATTAGGTCGACTTCTCACCGTCTTAATTCCATTAAAAAAGGAAAGCATGGCTTCAACCAAACTAGGCAACTAAAAAGCAGACGGGTGATGTAAACATTTGTGGTTCCTCCCACTTCATTGCCACCAGCATTAAGATGCTGAAAGGTGACAGTTTGCATTTTATAAATGTAGAAAAATAGAAAATGTTTTTAAGGCCAAAGTTATGAAAGAACAAATGACAGGGGAAGTCCTCCGTGTTAATAGGGCACAGGTGCGATTACAAAATATTTCAAGCAGGAATGGCAGAGGGCTTCCCTGAAAACAGGAACCCAGGTTTAAATGCCACGTTTAGCACTGTCAGAGCTTAGTTTAGGAATATTTGGCAATGAAGATAATGATGCTTTAGCTATGGTGGCACTTGGTGACAATGAAGATGGCTTAGAAGTAGATTGTTTGGTGAGGATGTTGAGGGTTTCGCTGTAGGTTCTTTGGTGATGATGCTGTCCGGGATCTAGCGGCAGGCCCTTGTGATAATTCACCTCTTTGGTGAGGATGGTGAGAGTTTCGCTGTTGGATAATTTGGTGATGAAGTCGGTGATTTACCTCTAGCAGTATTTGAAGACGATGGTGATAATTTAGGTAGGGTCATTTGGCAATAATATTGATGGTTTTGCTGTTGGATTCTTTGGTGAGAAGAGTGATGGTTTTGCTGCAGAAGTAATTTTGAGATGATGGAGATGGTTTAAATTCCGGTATCTTGCAGGACAATGCTGATGGTTTCAATGTGGGACTCTGGGGAACACATTTATGTATTTACTGTCAGGCGCTTTGGTGGAAGTGTTGATAGTTTAGCTACAAGACACTTTGGTGAAGAAGATGAAGGTATCGCTGGAAGACACTGTGGTGGAGGTATGGACAGTCACACAGGCAGACACCTTGGTGTGTTGTCGATGGCATATCTGTGAGCGTCCATTGAAGCTTAATGGATTTTCTTAACAATCCCTGGTGAAGAGTTTAATGGTTTCCATCCCCATTTTACTTTTTGGTAAAATATAAATTCATACTGATGGCGATAGTTTTGCTACCTTTTATTTTTGCTTTTGCTACTTCAGGTTTTCCTTTTTCCTTGCTAATCATTCCATCTCTCTATCCACTTGCTTCCCCGTCTTTCCTACACCCCTACCCGGATTCAAACGTACATTTATTGTGATCAAAGAACATGAATGTATAAGGTGTGTGTTTATCCCTCTGTATGTTACCAATGATCACAAACTTTTTGTTTTTCTGTTTTTGATTCATACTACTGTTTTTGGGTTACATATACTGCAAGTCTGGGGTGGTCACCACCAGGCAACAGCCATTTTTTAACTTCTGCTTGTGCAACCCAATACAGATTTGTTTGATTTTACATAGACTCTGTTTTTTTCCTTTGGTGTCCTCTCTGTTTTGTCAAGAGAGTTAGATGTGATGTACATTAATGCATTGATTGCAACAATGGTGGATTGGCAAGAAGAGGTTACGGAATAATACTAACCCATTTGCTTCAAAACCCATGGCACAGCAACACTCCATTTTCTATGATTGATAGTTTTGCTACCTGGCACTAGTGGCAAAGTTAATGTCTAAGCGGCCACGTTTTTATTTGCGTGTTGGTATCATTTTGCTGTCAGACTCGTTGACAGTGTGGATGGACTTGCCATAGTACTAATGGTTGACCGTACAGGTGGTTTAGACTTTACAAATCTTGAGCGATAACAGTGATCTCTGGCAACGATATTAAACGGTTTCTCTGTACACCTCTGGTAACGTCGCCTGTGGTTTCACTGGAAAACCATTTGGCAACAATAACAGTACTTTGACTGTAGCACTTTTGGATTGCGATGTTGACGAATTCGCGGTAGGGGCATTTATTGAATATATTGCTAATTTTCCGTGCTCAGACCCTTTGCTAAGAATGATGATGACTTAGCCATAAGACACTTTGGTGAGAATGTTCTTGGTTTAAATGAAGGACGCAGTTGTGAATATTTTCCTGCGTTTCCTGCCAAGCTCTTCTGACGGCGCTGATTGTTTAGTTGTGGCACTCTTTGAGGTCATTTTTGATAGCTTTGCTGTAGGATTCTTTGGCAACAATAGTAATGGGTTCACAAAAAAAACCTTGTGAACCTTTGGATGGATAAGACATTGAACTCTTTGGCGATGATCTGTTCGATGCAGGACTCTTTATAGGCAGTGTTTATGGGTGAGCCGTAGGACTCGGTCCAAAGCCACCGATATTGATGGAAGTCTCTTTGGCCGTGATAAACGACATGCCACACAGAGAGTCTTACCAATGGTAAGAATTTAGCTTCCAGTCTCTGGCAAAAATGTGAGACTCTAGCTGTGGAACTCTGCTGGCGATTGAGATTTCTTTTGCTTTGAACTCTTTTGATATCGACATTGATATGTGACTGACTGTAGAAGTAGTCACAGTGTTGACGGCTTAGCTCTACAGAAGGAGTACAGCATTCGTGCCTGAGAAAAGATTTGTTGTGGGTGAGATGGTCGCCAGACCTCGCATGATGCTGTAGATTTTGTGAGCGATTTGTATGAGAGAGAACACAGAACCTTTTGTGGATTTTCAACTGCCAAAAATGTGCAAAAAGGAAAGGTAGATGCGGACAGTCAGAGTAATTTCTCGTTTAGATCATGATTTGGTCAACGAGTGTGGCACCAGAGGGCGGTAGAACCCTCGGTGATGGTGGCTGTGGTGCAGACCAAGTGTTGAAGAAACAACGTGGCAGAAGAGCACTTAATGATTTGTTCTCATGGTTTTAGCCCACGAGATAAAAACGCAGGTGTTAGAAGAAGGATTTTTTAAGGCTGGTGTTAATGGCTTTACCCATGGGTTTAAAAAGCTGAGCTGGCAGTAGGCTACAGTAACACCTGTAAAATGAAAAATGGCAAAAGCGGTTCTTAAGGCTTACAACAGAGATCAGAGATGAAGAGGTTGAGGTTGCAGGAGGAAACCGAAGACTGTCGTTGAGTTAAACGAAACCAAGGCAGAAGGACCCTTGAACGCAGGTGTTCGTTAATCAGTCAATAAGCATAACAAGGCCAGTGGCATAAGGAATGCTCAATGCTGGTTCTTATCCCTCAGCCAAAGACCTCGAGAAAACCAGACAGGCAGGAGGTCGCTGGTGTGGGTGCTTAAGGCTTAGCAGATATCGTTGCCGAGGCAGGGCTGGTAGCAGGTAGCGTCGGTGCTGGTGTGTATAGCTTAGCAGATATGTTGGATGAAGCTGGGCGTCAGCAGGTCTTTGGTGGTGCTGGTGGCTGTGATCTGCTGGATCACTCCTAAAACAGCGGTGGGCGGGACTTCAGAACACTGGTGATGAGGGATCAGCCAAACAGTTTAATAAAGCAGGGGTGGCAGTACGGTTTCTCGGTCTGCTCTTTGAACGTCCCTTTGTTGAGCTGCTTGAGACAGAAGGCACATACAAAATGCTCCGGGTGGAACTTCTTGCCCATGGCCGTGATGCAGCGACCGGTGATTGGCTTCTCGCAGCCGGAGCAGAGGGAACCCCGGTTCTTGTGGTAATGGATCTCACAAAATGGCTGGCCTTCATGCTCGAAGAAGCTTCCATTCACAAAAGGGGTGTAGCATTCCTGGAAAAGGGAGAGAGAGGTTAATGGCTGCTCATCTAATGATGATGGCATCTAATGCTCAGAAACCTGCACAGGGCGCTCAGTTAAGGGACAGAAAGAGCGTATAGACTACGGGAGCCACATAGGGGTTTCCCACTCAGAGGACTTGGCGGAAAGGTGCCCACCTCACGACTCCGCGCCTATGATAATGAATGTGCATGAAATGGTTCAATATGAAATCTAAGGCACATTACCACCACCGACTACACGTCTGCCCCAGACAGACTGCCACCATGTACATGAAAGCCACCGCTGGGTATGGGCTGCGCAAAAGCAAATCGCAGGCGAGAAAAATAACACCACACAGGGATATGAGACCGCACACAGAAATCAGGGTTCAAAAGTAGCTCGGTGTGTTATGCATTCGCCAGGGAAGAAGCTGAATACAGCCACGTGTGTTCCACTGTAACCCAGAGAAGCAGCTCAGGGATTCTGGGTGCTCTGCTCGCCTGACAGTGAAGTGATAAGCTCAGGGTTGAGTTCAGGGGTAGCCCATCACCCATTGATGGGGGATCAAGGATAGCTCTGTGTGTTACTCCACTGCCGAGGGAAGAATCTCTCGCTGGGTGTGATACTCTCAGGCCAGTGAAGGACATCATGGACTTCTCTGTGTCTCTGTGGACTTCTCTGTGCACTACATTCACGTTCAGGGTATGTATGATCCATTAACATTACACTATATGATGCTTGATTGCCAGGCTGAAGGCACACCATGCGGCTATATCGGCACACGCCAAGCTTCCAGTCTCATCTGGCCCCTGTACACCATTCTATATGCTTCAGGGTCTCTGAATGAACTGGGATGGCCAGACTAGATATAGTCCCCTACAGATCATTCCATATGTGCCAAGGTTTGCAGTGGTGGCAATGATATGAACCCGTTCCCCTCCAGTGGGTCTGTGATCACTCACTCTGCAGACAAAGCACTCGGGGTGCCAGAGGGCGTTCAGGGCAGAGATGTAGTTCTCCAGGATGGCCTGAGCGCAGCCGTGGCAGCGCGTGGCGAAGAGCTCGTGGAAGTCTTGCCGGCAGTACTGCTTCCCGTCCTTCTCGTGGAATCCTGGAAGACATCAGCAGGGTGGGCTCAACGATAAGCAGTGTGCAGGCTTGCCTCCCACTTCTCCCACCCCCAGCGATTGCGGTCAGATGTGTGACCCCTCCCCCTTACTACTCTGCATGGCGCAGTCTGACCAGTCACTGTAAAGGCCCTACACTCACCTTTTAGTCCTCACAGCTTTCACCAGTCCCACCCTGTAGGATGCAATCTGACCTTTCACCTCTTGCTCCTTCAAGGAGCAGCCTGGCCTTTCACCTCTCACACTCTCTAAACTACAGGAAGGAGTCGAGCCTTTCACATATCACATTCTTCTCTGCTGAGGCGGTGTAACCTTCCACTTCTTCCCCCTTCAGGGGTCAATCTGACCGTCACATCCCACATACTGCAGGTGGATGTCTGGCCTTTCACCTTCCTCACCGTTTGTCCTACAGAGGGCAGCATGACTGTTTAACCCTCACACACTAATCCTTGTGCAGGAGGGCCTTATAATTCACAAGGAGGCACATCTTGGTAGCGGCGTGAAGTAAGAAACATGCAAGGCTGTTGCGCATGTCTCTTAACGGCTCACCCCATTTTCCTGCGTTTGTATGGCAGAGAGGAGGGGGCAGAATGCACCTTGCATTTCCTCTGCGCCCTTCCTCTCCGTTGTACAAATGTTCCCAGCACTTGAACTGGCATGGATTTTCATGCCACCACAAATGCTATGAATCCCTACGCGCCAGCAAAAAGCAAGAGGAGCCCGTAGCGATTCATTGTAAATGCTGCCTGCCATGCACACATGGCAGGCAGCATGTACTCAATTTGCATGGTGGAGAGCAAAAGGGCAGGGCAAAAGGCGGCATACATACTTGTATGTAGCCTTTTGCCCTGCACCTTTCCACTCCGCCAGGCAAATGACCACAATTCAGGAGCGGGGACCCACCTACATGTATGGCCCTTATTACGAGGTTGGTGGTTAACATCCGGTGCGACCGACTGGTTGCTGCCAACCTCGTAACACTGTTTCTGCCACCTGACATCCCGGTGCCTAGGGATATTATGAGTGGCGGCGGAATGGGATGTCAGGCGGTGGAAAAGGTTAAGTCCCCATTCCCGTGGAGTCCTATAGGACTAAAGCACCAGCACTGTTAGTAACGGTGCCAGTGCTTGAGTGAAAACCATGCCGGTAGGGTCCGGTGCACCCGGCAGGTCAGACCTGTTGGGAGTTCCGTGCCCCTGCCGGCATGCTTGTAGTCTGGCAGTCTGGAAAGGGTGCAGGTACATTGCTACCACACCCTTATTTCCGAACTGTCAGTTTTGTAATGAGGCCCAATGTCTACAAGTAACAGGTCCCCGCTGCCGAATTACACGTCTCAATAAAATGAGCTCCTACAGGAACTCTTCCGCTGCAGGAAGAAGTGTGACTTTTCACCTTTCGCACCTATCATCATCATATGGGGTAAGCTGGACTTTCAACTGTCTCCACATGGAAGGGACAGCTTGGTCTTTCACCTTTCACCCCTTGCAAAGGCCCTTCTGACCTTACACCTCTCCCACCGTTTGACCGCAGAGGGCAATCCTATGTTTCCCGTCTCCCTTTCTTCCACTCTGCCCTGCCCCAAAGGAGGCCATGGGTCTCTCAGTGGCACGTTATCAACTTTACCCGCCTTTCTTTCTGCCACATCCTCACACCTTCTTCAATAGCCACGCGCCAATATACCCTCACCACCACCAACTCACCCACTCATGTCGTTAAAGGGTGTAGTGGACTAAACCCGCTCCCTGACCCTACCTTCTTCCCCAAAGGGCCGTCCACATTTCACACAGCAGAAGTGTTCCGGGTGCCAGTTCTTGTCCAGAGCCGTCACCATTTTCTGAAAGAATTAAGAGGAACATTAATGAAAAATACATCAAATGCAAGAACGGATGACCTGGCAATAGCAATAATGTAAAACAGCATTGCACACAAGACAGCTTTCACAAAGCAGTATCATAAAGCTGGAACGCTGTCCAATACATATGAAAGAATAGGGTAAAGGGTGGCGTAGGACCTGTCAGATCCATAGGACCTGGCACTTCACTCTGTCACATGCATTGGCCTTGGAGAGGGTCAAGGACCGTTACCGGCCCTACATGCCCCCAACAAGGAGTTAACAGCTATTCGGACCCTGGGCACCGTCCAGGTACAAAACGTTTTTATGTAGACGGACAACATGCGTTTTGCACAATCCCAATCCCAATTACCAGAAAAAAAAGGAAATATGGCCGCTGACATAGTAAATAGAAACGGTCAGAGTCCCTTTTCTATTTCTAGGATGTTCGAGGACGGGACTGAGCACTAGGACCAGCCCAGAAAGTTCTTGCCCAGCAGATAAGAGGGTAGGCAGATGGGAATGGAGTAGAGGTGCGGGATGTTCTGGGGGTGGCAGGGAGGGTTAAGGCCTAGGGATCCAACAGGAAGGATCTCCCTGTTGCCTCCCCACAGTGAAGGTGGAGAAGCGCCTCGCATGGCTGAGAAATCACGGGCATACACTGGCAGTTCACGCGCACGTTTCCAGCCTCCAAAATGGCTGGCTGAATGCCTTTCCCTGGGTGCAAATAGTCAATATTTTACCCCTCTCTGTGGTTCCTCCTTCCATACTCCCATTTTCTCAGAAAGCATCTATAAGTGAGTTTTTTAAATATCCAAATCGAGGGGGAGCCACCAGGGAGGGGGGTGGGGGGGGGGGGGCGCAGAGGGTTCTACGTGATTTCATCGCTGCACTTTTCATTGCAGGGTTTTTTTGGGGGGCGGGGGGTAACCCCTCCAAACCCCCCTTTTTTTCTTCTTTTGTTTACATCCCGAACACCCAAACCCATTTTTTTTTAAATTTACCCCCCCAAAAAATGTGATTGTTTTTTTTTGCGGAAAAAAAAAAAATCGCAGCAAAAAACCCTGCGATGAAAAGTGCGGCGATGAAATGACGGTATACCACGCAGAGATGATCTAATGTATCTCTGTCGGTCTCCTCCGCTGGGTTGGTCTAACAGGAACTGAGCCCACCCTAACCCCCCAGAAGAGAAGATCTGACCCCTCCAGGAGTGGCCCGACCTCTTGGAGCACCGAGGGAGCCAGGTCCAGCATGGCTTAGAACCGTAGATCCAGCTTAGTAAAAATAGGGCTTCAGTTCCTGCGTTTTCTTATCCGCGGTGCGGCCCTGGGGACGTCTACCCTGGCGCCGCGGTGAATTGCAGGGGAGGCCCCCCTTCTTGGACCCGTCTGGACTCTGCCTCGTCCCCCCCATTGCTGGGGGCTCTACACGGGGGTGCCACCTGAAGTGGGGGGATCAGCTCACTGCCCCTGAGCCCACAAAGAGCTAATTTGTGGCACGGCCTCTCCATACATCAACTTCCCTGGAACAGAGGAACGCCCCGCCGAGCACCAAGGGCGGGGGAAGAGGTCCCCGGGCGCCCCTCCCACGGGTCTCTGGCAGCTCTGCCTGGCCCCCCGTGGCCCCTCCCTCCCTGGATCGGGTCGGAGAAGACTGCTGGAGGCAACCCAGATGTCCCTGCCGCTGGGCGGGATCCACGGCCTGCACCAACAGCTTCCTACAGTGAAGTGCCAGCACCAGGGGGCGGGTCGGGGGGCACGCAGGGTGAGGACTGTTTCACTTGGAATGCCCCCGCTGGGAGCACTCTCCTTGGAACAATATGCAAACTTGTCAGAACCCCGGAAGGCCCCCCCCCTCACCCAGCGTAGCACCCTGGCAAGCCCTCTCTAACACGAGGTAGGAGGCAGCACTACACCACGGGACCCACCGCTTGGCCCTCCTGCCAATTAGACTCTCTGGGGGCCGTCACCTCCTTCACTCTCACCCCTGGGGAGCCTACCTAAGCACTGAAGCCTACTAGAACTCCCTGCTTCCCAGGAGGTTGCCCGCACCCGCTATCCTGGATCAAGTCACCAGGCTGTAACCCCACGGCCATGCAGTGGCCCGCTCTCGCACGGCCAGCCGGGTCGCAGTATTAACAAGCTATTCACGCACTCAACTCTCCTGCAGCCTGTCAGCGTCATCACCTACATGAGTTGCCGGCACCCCACATCAGGGCTTAAATTGCCTCCCTCCAACCGCTGGTTCACTCCGGAGGTCTTGCCTCGATCTCTATAGCAGAACACTGACAGTGAGCTCGATCACACGTGTACTGAATCCAGTGCCCATCCAGTGCTTTCAAGCGGGCCTTTACTCCCTACTCCAGTTGACCCAGAAGGGGTCTTTGGCCAGTCCCAGATTGAGAGTGACTCAGCACTGTAAAGGAACCCAGCACTCCACAGCTCCCTGACAGGGGGCGAGAACATTTACTAACACTGGGAGGACAAGTAATATTCGCAAGCCTCTTCAACGCATACCCACCTCTTTTCTGTGTTCTGACAGGCTCAGAGTCCCCCATCTGTATGTGGGATAGGAGTGGGATCTTTTGGCACTAAAACACGTCTCCTACGCCAGCCACCCCAACTGAGTGATCCGTGCTCCCGAAGACAAGAGGGGTATCGGTTTAGACTCCCGGCCTTCTCCCTCTGGTGTGTAGCGAGGGCCCCCACGGGTTCTTCCCGAGTGGGGCCTCCCGAGACCCGTAACAGGGCTGTTGGCCGGGCTATCTCCCGATGGACTGGGCCCATTCTCTCCAAAGGTTCTGTCACTCCCAGCCCTTCACCACAGAGGAGAGCAGTATGCCAGCCTACGCGCAATCGGAAACAATGGATGCCCAATCAGTGAATAGGAACATGACAGCGCTACTGGAGGAGATGTGTGGCTTTAGGGTGGACATCAGCAAACGATTGAACTCCCTAGACAAAAAGGTGGACTCGGCTGACAACCGCGTCCAAGCCCTAGAGACAAACCAGACCACAATCAACCTCTTGGAGACCCAGCTGGACATAGGCTTGTCAGAACTGGAGAGGAGGGAGGAGAAGTGCACCCTAAAACTAGATGACTTGGAAAGTAGAGAGCATCGTAGCAACCTGAGGTTCTCGGGAGTCCCGGAAAGAGAAGGAGAAACACAGGCGGACACAGGCGGACATCATAAGGATCGTCAATGGGGTGGTCAACAAGCTATTTGACGGATCCTCTACCAACAAACCTACCAGAGACAGGGCTCACAGAGCAGGGGCCCCCACTAGAGGCCCCAGATCAATCCTTGTGAGATTCCATTACTTCTCGGAAAAGAATAAGATTGTGGAGTTGACTCTGAAGAAAGGCCCGATTGACTTGGAAGGTGCGCAGGTCACAATCTATCAAGATCTCTCGGCCCTCAACCTGGCGCGTCGTCGACTATGTGGCCCCCTAGCGAAATGGCTCCAGTCAAAGGGTGTCAGATACAGATGGGGCCATCATTTTTCGCCTCTCCTTCGAGTTTGACGGCTACAAATATTCTTTGGTTCCAGAGGACGACATTCAAAGGGTGACCGAGGAATTGTTGGGGGATTCCCCCTCGGAGTCACTCGAGAAGGCAAAGGGGGAGAGACCTCAGAGGCCTGAAAATCCAATGGCTTCTCGGAAAGGCGCTGTGTCTGCGGCAATAGAACATTTAGGAGGGTGACACCAGCCTCCCCCAAGCCTACAGCTGACTGACCACAACCTTTTCGCACATTGGAGCATAACATTGCGTGGAAAAGCTAATCTGCTGGCTGGCCCTGGGGGTATGGGGGGAGTTGGTCTATAATGTTGTTCTCTGTGCTGGGGTGGTGGAGGGGCTCAGTGATGTGGTGTGTATCTTACTCTCAGACCCGGTGGAGGTAAACCCTGGTGACCTGGTTAGATGGCATCTCCTATGTCGCAGGCTATCCAGGTGTTTGGGGTGGACGGGGGGGTTAAAGTTGCGGGTTTGGTTTTGGTTTATTTTGGGGTGTTGCAATTGGTTTTTGGGTCTGGGGCATTGGTGGCCTGGTTGGACGGCAATGGGTTTTCTTCCCTTGACTCCACGGAGTGGGGACCTAGTCCCTTTTTTTTCTTGGAAAGGGATTTTATTGCACCAAGTCGGCAGGGGGTCCTGGAATACAGGAGCTCCCCTGGTCGGAAGCTGAGAAAGCGCTGTCCCCCTGATCGCTGACTCAGTTCAATCTCTGATGCTGGGTTCATTGAATGTCCGGGGTTTGAATTCCCCCCATAAAAGATCCCTGGTGGTCTAAGAATTTAACAGGTTGAAGCTTCAATTTTTATTCCTTAAAGAAACGCACTGGGCAAGAGGTTGGGAAATGGCTCTCAGATCCAAGACGATACAGGAAGTTTTCCATGCTTCGTGCTAGGCTAAGAAAAAGGGAGTAGCAATAGTTGTGTCTCCCAAAGCTCACTTTGTAGCTTGTGCCCACCATAAGGACCCAGAGGGTCATTTTGTTATGGTCAAGGGGGATATTATGGGCACCAAGATTACACTGGTGTCGATCTATGGCCCAAATGAAGCGCACAACCAATTCTGGGAAGAGACAAAAACAAAAATCATGGCATTCACTGAAGGGGTCCTCCTTGTGGGCGGGGACTTTAATATGGTGCTCTACCCCGAGCAAGATAGGAAGTCTGAACGCCCTTACACAAACACACAAACACAGAGGAGGATGGTCACATCCTTTCATAATACAAACAATGAACTGGGCCTTTCAGACTCCAACTCTACACGGCAGGGATGTGACTCCTCATTTATGTTTTTCTCCAGGTTTCACTCTTCTATTTCCAGGATTGATTATGTCCCAGTTGACAAATCACTTAGAGAGAGAATATCCGGCTTCTGGGTGGAGGTGGTCCTGTGGTCGGATCACAACCTTGTCAGAGTCCAAACTGGGATGCCACCGTCTTCATCGGGGGGCTCGGGGTGGTCGTGCAATGACCTCTTGTTGCGCAACAAAGAACTGAGCTAAGACTTACTAGCAGCCACAAAAGAGTACTTTGCTATTAATGACAATGGGGAGGTGGGGGAAGCCGCCGTCTGGGACGCTTTTAAAGCCACAATTAGAGGGGTTCTCATCAGATTGGGGGCAAGAAGGAAGTGGGAAAGAGACAGGGAAGAGAAGATCCTTAGGGACAAGATAGAGGCCATCCAACCAGGGGCAAACATAGATCCTAGATGCTCCCGGGTAAATGGGCGGAACTTCAACAGCTCAAGGCAAAACTAGCTGCTCTTTTGGTGGGCCAAACCGAGAGAAAACTGGCCTTTTTAAAGCAAAAATATATGGAGAAGGGGGAAAAGGTGGATAAGATTCTCTCCTGGAAATTACTGGAACTTAAAAACAGTGGGAGAGTTTATTCATTGCAGCCACCAGGAAGTGATAAATGTCTAGACGACTCGGGGATAGCAGAGCTATTTTGCCAATATTATGGGCGCCTCTATACTTGGAATATGCAGGGGACGGGTCTGATGCTGGCGTTTTCATGGAGTCTCTCCCAATCCCCTTCTGTCCCTGGTCCACGGGGACCAAGTTGGATTCATCCCGGGCAGACAGGGGTCAGATAACATTAGAAAGACGCTTGATCTTATTCATGAATCATCAAGTAAGAACGTCGAAGCCTTCCTTCTCGCAGTAGACTCGGAAAAGGTCTTTGATCGGGTCGAATGGCCATACATGGGCATGTTCTTGCGAAAGATGGGCCTGGGCAAAACATTCTGTGGGTGGATCGCCTCTCGGTACAACGGTTCTACCGCTAGAGTAGCTGTGAATGGTACGGTTTAGGCTCTGGTCCACCTCTCCAGGGGGACTCGGCAGGGATGCCCTATTTGCCCCCTCCTTTATGCTTTTGCAATGGAGCCCCTCACTATAGCGATAAGGCAGCACCAGGTGATTACGGGGGTCAGGTCGGGGATTTAGACTTTAGACTCTAAACTTTTTGCGGACGATATCCTGGCCTTCCTAACCAATTTAAATGTGTCACTCCCCAATCTCCTAGACCTGATACACACCTTCGGTATCTTCTCAGGTTCAGGGTCAAAGTCTTGTTTAATGCCAATGGGGGAGTGTGACCCTGACACCGGGGGGAGGGAGACATCATGGAGTATGAGAATTGAACTTAATGCTAGCCCCTACCATGGAACACTCATTCCAAGGAATCTGGGAACCCTCTTCGAACTGAATTTTTCCCCGATCCTCGTCAAGATAAAAGCAGACCTGGCCCGATGGGCTCCCCTGACCCTGTTGTGGTTCAACCGCATGGTATCCATTAAAATGAATATCCCTCCCCGTCTCCTATCTCTTTACGTCCCTTCCGATTACGATCCCAGAGGCTTATCTCAGGTCCCACCGATTTATATGAAAGGGCAAAAAAACGAGGATGTGTCATGCAACCTTGACTCTCCCAAGGTCCCCAGATTTTCACCTATACCACAAGGCGCGCCAGTTTAGGGTAATGTTGGAACACATGAAAGGTGATATGCGCACCTATTGGTCCTATAGTGAGGATTCTCACACACACCCTAGGAAAGTCAGAGACTTTTATAGTCCCCTTACAAAGACCTCCCGAGCCACGTGAAAACTCACCCAACATTATCAGTCTTATGGGCTCTATGGAAACGTACCAGAGAGAACTTGGCCCTTTCTTCCAGGCCCTCTCCCCCTGTCCTCTCTGTGGGGTCCTCCCCTTGATCTGTGTAACAAAGGTTTACGTAACATGCAACAGTGTTCGGACATGGGCCTTGAACAGGCCGCCCAACTCTTCCACCAGAACAGCTTCATTGAGTATGATAGCTTAGCCGCGGCTATGGGGGATAGCCCGATGTCCATCTTTGATTATCTTCACGTTAAAGGTTTCTTAACCAGTCCCCGATGGAATGACGACCTTGCTCGCCCCCTTTAGCCCCTTGAGAAGGTAATTGTAGAATCCTCTTTGAGGAAGGGATCCCTGTCTAGGATGTATGGGGACCTGATCACGGCGCAGCTGCAAGGTAGGCAAGGATTCAAGCAATTTGGGTAAGATAAACTTTGGATGGTGATAGAAGACCCTACCTGGGCTAAAATCTATGGGGTCCTCTTCTCAGGTACGCTGTACACCTCAGCGATGGAGCATAACTTCAAGATCCTCCACGCATGGCAACTCCCCCGGTCAAACTGTCAAAAATGTTTCCCAGTGTCTATCCCTTTTGTCCCAGGGATTGTGGGCAACAGGGGACGTGGTATCATCTGTGGTGGGAGTGCCAGTATGTACGAATCTATTGGTCAGAACTGTTGAGCTGGATCAAGGACATTATGGGCATCTCCCTTGAGCAGCATCCTCTTGGGCTCGTTTTTGGCATCCCATCTCATGACACGGACTCGGGTGCCTTCCCGAAGGTGATCCAAGGCATGCTGAGGGCTGGGAGACTTGCCCTTGCCAAGAATTGGAAGAATAAAAAAGTACCTTCAAAGTCAGAGTGGCTTTCCAAATGGTGGGCAATTTTCACATATGAGAAGTTGTCGGCGCTGGCCCACGACACAATGTAAGCGTTCTTATTGGTTTGGACATTGTTGCTGCTCCACGAGGACTGCAGTGCTCTGAGTTTTTGACCGCTTCCCCCACTGTGAGGCCCCAATCCTACTGCCTGTGCCAAATTATGAGCTCTGCCACCCGGTTCATTCATATCTCGTGGACCCAATGGGCCTCATTCCGAGTATGGCGGTAAGGGATAGCGGCCACCGCTAACGAGAGCGGTGGCGGTAATCCCTTACCGCCATACTCCGAGTTCCCTTTGCGCCATGGAGGTTTTAACACCTGCTTTTAGCAGGTGTTAAAAACCATGGCGCTAAGGGACCTTGATGTTAATTACGCCACCGTAATTTACGGTGGCGTAATTAACGCCTTCCCCACTCCCATTATGCCCTATGGGGCAAAAATGGGAATGGGGAAGGGTAAATGGGGAAGGGTAAATTACCGCCACCCTTGGAATGGGGCGGTAATTCCGCCATCCACCAAGGCGCTGCCGGTCCGGGTACGGCGTCAACCAAGGCGTTAATAGCGCCATTGGTTAGCGCCGTACTCGGAATGAGGCCCAATGTGTCAGACTACATTTACTATTCGATCCCCAAATCTTGTTTGCTCTTGTCCCAATCCTGTGTATGTACATGAGTAGTCTTCATGCAGGGGGTGGGAGAGGGTGGGGTTACCGTAGATGTTTTCTTTGTGGATGTGTTTTTGCAAATGCAATTTGTTGACTTGTTCTATGCAAAATGTTTAATAAAAAGTAAATGGAGAAAAAAAATGTCCAAATCGAGGTCTCCCATTCAGTCAGCTGCCATCCACCTATCATAGAATCAGAGATTGTTAGGAAGGTTTTTCAAAGTCACTACATGAGACAGGATTTAGGAAAGCCAACTTAGAGTTAGCAAGATTACTTGCAACCTATCATATGGCATAACTTGAGCAGGTGTAACTTGAGCAGGACAGGTGGCTGGTTGAGCCCAGCAGTCAGAGGGAGGAAGGCAGCTTGCAGAGCTCTTCCATGCCAATTAGAAGAGCGGGGTACGTGACTCGATGGTGTTGCCTGAGCCAATGTTGGTTTCCGGCATCACTCAATTATCTTCTTCTTCAGGCTTTCTCAGCTCCAGTTGTCGGCTTGGGTTCGGGGTCCTGCTTGTCTCCTTACATTCAGAATCTGGGCCGTTAGCGAACCCAACCCTGCAGTAAGGACACTTGTAACTGTCAAACTTATAGGTAGCTGTCCAGTATAAGACAACCGGCCTCCCAGAATCTGCGCAACAATCAACGATCTTTGAGCACTTTCTTTCTTTTAGGCTGTCCATTTACACAATTGAAAAACATACAGAGTTATTTCACCAAAGGGGTAACTAGGTCTGCTGCAAGTGCTGAACTATTTAGTCAACTCTCAAGGCCTGAAAAGTAGTATGCATACCTCCAGCCAGACCATTAGCTTTGAATGCTGGTTTTACTTATATATCCTTTTCTTTCTTTTTATATTGGTTTTCTGGAGACATCTACACAGGAGGACCCGGCAGTCCTACTCTTTGGAGGCACCCTCACCCGTCTGCCAGGTCCTCTTTTGTCTCCTCCATCTGGACTCGGTAAAGCCTCCCTGGTGTCGTCAACACTTTCTCAGCTCCTTATTCTTTTACCTGGTCCTCTCTGTTAATTGCAGGTGTTTGCCATTTGTTTTTGTTTGTTTGTTTGTTTATTAATTTGTATGGCGCACCAAACCCAAAGGTAGCTGGGCGCAACAGAGAACAGAATACATGGATACTTTAAGCTTAGTTACAAAGTAAGGCGCAAAGGTACATGAAAAGCATTTACAAGTAAATAATTGAACAAATCTAGAGGGAGAATAAACATATATACAAACATAGAAGGTTAGGGTCAGGATGGTGTTCAGTGACTGAAGTAATTCATGGTTAGTCCTGAGGGTCGTTGGAGTGTAACCATTTAAGAATATTACGTCTGAAACTGTAGTAGGATTGATCTATTCTGATGTCAAGTGGGAGTGTGTTCCAGTACTGGGCCGCCTTAACCGGGAAACTACTACCTCCTGGTTTTTTTTAACCTGAATCTGGGTGTCTGTAGACAGTAGGCATTTGCAGCTCTGGTAGGGTGAGTTGATGTTCGTCTCACTATTCTTTCTGCAAGGTAGGGGGGAGCTGCATTATTGAGGCATTTGCAGGTTAGTGTGGCTGTTTTTATAGAGATCCTATCGCTAATTTTTAGCCACTGTTGTTCTCTTCTTGTAATAGAAATGTGTTCTCTAGTAGGTATGTTAAGGGCAGTTCTAAGGGCCTTATTTTGCACGATTATCATTTTGTCAATGATGTATTTGTTGGCTCCCAAATACAGTACATTGCAGTAGTCAAGTTTGGAGAGTATTAAGTCGTTGGTGAGGATGATACAGCGTGCTTGTGTTAGGAAAGCTCGGCATGCCCTAATGAGCTTGCAAGTATAGGAGGTGGAAGATGCTAGGGAATGTACTTGTTTCTGCAACATCAGGGTGGAGTCAAGGTGAAAGCCTAATGTTTTCACTACTTTGGCTACTGTAATTATATTGCCGTCAATGTTGAATGCAGAGTAGTTGGGGCTGAGTTTCTTTAGGTTGGCAGCAGAACCGAGGAGCAGGATTTCGGTTTTGTCATCATTCAGGCAGAGGCCATGAGTGGCCATCCATGCCTGAATGATGAGGTATATTTCATTTAAAAAGGCCGTATCAGAGACACATTTGCCTGAAAGGGGAATGAGGATCTGGGTGTCATCTGCTTAATACGTGTAGGTGACACCCAGTCTGTCCAATTTGTCAAATAGGGGCTTGGTAAATATACTGTACATAGTCGGCGAGAGGCAGGATCCTTGGGGTACATGGTAGACTATTTTGATGGGGTCTGCTGATGCCGCTTTGTAGAAGACTCTCATTGTTCAGTTGTCCAAAAAATGATTTTATTTGTTGGCTCACAGAGACCCTTGTACACCCAACGTCAAGGTTGAGGCTAACCAATTATTTCCTTCTCCACATGACCCAGAGCACCGAGTAACTACTCTTCTGGGTGGGGACTTTGTGTCCGGCAGCACCAGCAGAGCTTCATTTCATCAGCATCAGAACAGAAGCAGGAATACTGCCCACTTATTCTCCTCCATGTCTGGCCCTATCCAGTTTCGGGCTTCCGGAATGTTCTGATATGCTTCAGAGCTCTATGAGTGGGCTCTTAGAAACATGATGACTGACATGACTGTCTGAGGACTGTCAAGTAGTCCCTTTCACAGGCTTCTTATGCTGTTCAGGTGCAATGGCCAGCCCCTAAGATTCTCACTCACTGCTTACGTTTTTGGCAATTGTCCTCTAGTTCAAATTTTAATAGGGTTTAACTCCAGAATAAAAATGCCCAGAGTGGGTCGCTTTAAATAAGACAGCCAGGGAACCACAGACTAATAGGGCATTACTTGTGCAGACAAGCTGCAGTCTGGACTTCCTACATTCTCCTGCTGCCTGCGCTCCTGTGCTGAGTCAGGTCTTCTATGCTCGAACCATTGTCTGAGCCGTGTACTCATACATCCTGCTATTGACTACCAGGGACTCCGGCCTTGGGTCTGGAAGCTGCTGCCACCTGGACAGGTGTTGGGACACCTAGATCCCACCTCATCTGCTCCTTGTGGCATCCCGGGTTGTCCCCAGCCGCAATCACTGTGCTGGGAGAGTTTTCTAATGGCCTACAACCGTTCTTTGTCCACCAAGCCGCTGGGATCTATCTTCATTGGTTTCTTCATCCTCCGAATGTCTTCCTCGCAAGATTTGTCACTCATGGCTCATAGGCCGTTGTTGTGCGAAGATCGTTTAATCTTAGTTGAATTCATTTCGGCTGACATTGGTTGAGGATTCAAGCCCTTGGCACCAGATTCCTGAAAACCACATCACTGAAGAAGTCTGCACTTACCTGGGTTGTTTCGCTGTGCTGGAGCTGTTTTTTCAGAAGCTGCCGCTGCTGCTAGGAGTACTTATCTCTGGGCCTTGGGGTGGGCACGTATTCTTTATGCTTGCCACCAGGGGTCCCTCTAGTACGTGACTGAGATTCTTTGGAGATCAGTTTCAATCACATTTCCTGGTTTGCCGCAACTTCTCCTTCGTCTTCCAGTTGTTCAGCCCACCTGTGGATCTTGTAGTTAGGGTCTTCTCTAGTCCTCTCTAGCGTTACTTGCTTTGGAATCCACACTTGTGGGGTAAAACAGAGGGTTCCTTAATGTCCCACACACAAGTGGATAGCCCCCTGTGACTTCTGTGGCACTTTCTACTCACCCTGGAACCTTCATAAAGTGGCTTTGGAGGTACTCATTTGGACCTGGAAATGTTTACTGGGCCCACAAGTGTTTCCGGCAGTTGTAGGCCACAAACTGGAATTTTAAGACTTACCTTTAATTCTAAATGTATTATTAAAGTTCTGCTCTCCTTTTCATCCAAGTAAATAACTGTATATATTGAAGCTAATTTTGGTAACTGTGTGACTATTTTTCCCGGGAGCGAGTTGTCATGGTAACAGGGTCTAAAATGTATCCCGATTACTTGGAAGCATTGTGCTGAGCACAGAAACTGTTTTCCACCCTCTACTCCGGTTTAGAATTGGGACTTGTGCATTCAGATTATTTTAATGCTATGCCCTATAAGGTCAGAAGTCATGGGCTTTGTTGGTGTTGGCCTTACAGGCCTTTAGGACTATTTCACATTTTCACATTTGGTTTGAAATGTCTGGCTCCCTTTTCTTCCTACCCCCTGCGTATATGTATTGGGTGCTGACCGCCTGGGTCTAGGACCAGCCATATATAACAAAGCTGGGCTGTGTCTTTAGGACGCTGTACTAATGTGTACAGGCCATAGGCCATTTGTCTCCAGCTTTGTTAGACTGTCTGGTCCCTTATTCCCCGTGGTCATTGTCTTTTGGGCTCCTACCTGTTATAGTGGTCCCACATAAAGGTATTGGGGTGAGGAGAGTCCTCAAAGACATGTACTGTTTTTACAATCTATTTATCTGACCTGATAGAGCTCTATATGAGTCACATAATGAAGTATATATTCTTCAGTATATTGGTGTGGTGTATTTTCTGTAGATATGTCTGTGGACAAACTGTGCCTTTGCAATGGAAATGTGTTCCAGTGCACACCAGAAAGTTAACATCAATCTTAGTGACTAAGTAAAACTGCCCTGACACATAGGCAGTGGAAATCCAACAAGCAAAAGAAATGGTATCCAACAACAGATTCTTGAGAATCTGACTTGGCCAGACAAGATAGTTTGCTGCAAACGCTATATTGATATTTTCGGCATTTGGTCTGAGACGAGAGCTGAATTTGAGGACTTTCTAGAATTTGTTAACTCTATCCACTTGAAAATCAAATGTAGCCTAGAGGTTGGAATACCCACCCTACGCTTTCTTGAGGTTGCAGTCAGTCTTGTTGATGAAGGCTTCATTTATTCATTTATTTTGCAATTGGTATAGCGCACCGAACTTGTAGTCAACTTGGGCGCTGTTCTTGGTTATTAGAGTAGTTACGTAATTACACATATGCATGATCATAATTAATACATAGTTACATTACTATAATGTTTCAAAAACCAACTAATGTTAATAATGTTCTACATTTTAACCGCTTTCACCCTCGCTCTACGGTTGAAAGCTTACCATGTAGCCAATTCCTGAGACTTAAACAATCATTACACAACCTGATGTTTATGAAAAGGAGTGTGACACTCTAACTGACAGACATAGATCCAGGGTTTACCCTTTAGAGATTGTTTCTACAGCACCCTCTAAAGCAACCACTATCACCAGACAGGATCTACTGAAACCCAAAGTTAAGGATGCTAATATCCTGCTGTTACACATTTAAAATTTTTCGAATCGAAGTTCTCAAATTTCGAGGATTATTAGCAAGAACTGGAAATTGTTACACGTTGATCCACAATTGTCTCGGCTTTCCCCAAAGCCCCCCATGTTGGCCTTTAAAACACATCATACTTTTTTAGATAAACTGGTCCAAGCAGAACGCATGATACCTAATAGGCAAAGATTCCTAAGGAAACAGAAGACCGTGACTTTCCCATGCTTAAATTGCAGTAATTGCAATAATATAGTCAAGAGCAATTCGGTTCCACATCCCTACATGGGCCGTAAAATTGGACTGAAGGACTACGCCCACTGTAACAGATCCAATGTGGTGTATGCCATTAAGTCGCTGTGTAATTTCCTGTATGTGAGGTAAACTACTAGAAAGGCATAGGAGAGATGGATAGAACATAAGTCATATGTTCGAACACGTTATTAAAAATCCCCAGTGGCCAGACACTTTACGGAGAAGTGTCATATTACTGCCCAAATGAGATTTATCTTGTTAGAAGTGGTGATAACCTCTTGAAGAGTTGGACATCTAGCCAAGAAATGATCTCAACGAGAGATGTACTGGATTAATCTTCTTGACAGATTGGCCCCAACAGGTATGAACGAAGACTTAGGTTAACACTCTTACATTTAACCCAGTTGATAGACACTTGTCTCTTATTAAATCATTTAACTCTCACACACGCATGGACTCCTATTTCTGTACAACACCACTTTGCACTTTGACCAGATTATAATTGTTTTATGCTTTACTTTAGGTTGATTTTGCATTTTCTATCGTTCACAGTTATGTGATTTCATCTCCGTGTTACAATATTAATAGTGATTTTTCTAGATTTGATAGGATACGATCAGATATGTCATTTATAACGTGCCTGTACACAAGTGCTTCTAGGTGCGACTAAACAAGGGGGGAGACAGAGGGAGGACAAGACAAACAATCTTACTAGACATTGGGCCTCATTACAGGTCCGGCTGTCCGGAAATAACAGTGGCGGTAAACCCACCGCCACTGTTAATTCCGGACCACCCGATCCCGAGTCCTGCAGGCGGGAGGTGATGTTCCCGCCAGGTCTGACCTGTCGGGTTTAACACCGCCCGCCTGCAGGCGGACGTGGAAACACCAGCACCATCACGAGATGGTGCCGGTGTTTCCACTTCCCCATTCCCATTGAGTCCTATCGGACTCAATGGGAATGGGGATTTACCGAATTCTGTCTCCGGAATTCCCGGGACACCAGGGTCGTAATGCCCTGGTATTTCCGGGAGTCACAGAGGTGGAATGGTAATACGAGTCCGGCGGTAACCAGGCAGTTTTACCGCCTCGGTTACCGCCGGACTTGTAATGAGGCCCATTGTGTCATTCAGATCGTACAAGTGCGACAGCGCAAAAAGTGCAGGGGGAAGGGAGAGGGGGGAAAGCCAGGGAGAGGGAAAAGGGTAGTTCAATTAGGGCAGCATTGCTGAATGAGTACAGCCAGGGCTGCGTGACTCTGGGTGAGTGCAAGGAGGCAGGGTGCTGTAGAGGTTACAGTTACAGCCCATAAGTGCGCGGTAGGCCCAGAGGCAGTGCAGGGGAGACTGATCATGGAGAAGTCTGGTACCCAGTGAGAATCTGGGGTAGCCAAGCAACCAATCGATGCAGCAGACAGGTAGGTCAGCAGGGGAGAGAGAGAAAGCAGAAGAGAAAAGGAAGGCCTTGAGCAGCTTCCGGAACTTCAGGTGGTCCGGCTCAAGCCTTCCTTTTCTCGGTTATCCTTTCATGCTCCTATAAAATATTGTGTTCATGTTAGACCTTTTCTTTTATATCATGGGACATGATTGTATCATTATGTATTTTTATCATTTGATCAAGTTTATGAATATTTAGGTCAATATTATGTTGTATATATATGCACTGTACATAGATTGAAAGTGGGGCACATATACATGTCCTATACTACTTCTAGGAGAATTTGTGCTATCTTCGTCCACAGGGGAGTTCCCTCTTGGATCATCCTTTTTTTCTAACCACCTTTAGTGTATGAAACTATGATGACATCACTGCGCTTTTGGATGATGACATCATCACATCATGCTGTTTTGTCAGCATTCTTTGTGTACATACTTACCTATCAGTTTACGGATGTTCTTTCATGCCGTACACTTGATTGTAGGTTATTTCTGCTTTTCAACTTATGCTTAGTTGCACTACTACAGAGGATCTTTACACTACCCATTTCTCATTTTTTCAATGCATTAATTGGCTGCAATACCCTTTCCTTTACCCCCTGCTTTTCTAACCTTTTTTAGTGCACAGTACTACAATGACATCACAGTTCTTCCATGTGATGAAGTCATCACATAATGCCGATTTGTCGGCCATCTTTGCTTATATATTTACCTCTCGGTTAATGGATGTACTTTCTTGCCATACACTTGCATGTTGGGAACTACTGCTTCACAACTCCTGTTGAGTCACACTACTAGCAATGGTTTATTTTCTTCTCATACCGCCCTTTTTTATTGGTGATCAATAGTCGCATTACCCTTTTCCTTATTGCTCGTTTCTCTATTTGTTAGCAACACGGATGCGATTAGATTACCAAGTACTTTGTGAATTTGTTCTAAAAGTTTCTTCAACACTTCAGGTACTGTCGAACACTTTGCTCTCTTTTATTTCACTTCGGTTCCCCAATGGAGAATACCAATCTGATGTTTTCCATCTATTTATTTCTTCTGTTCAAAGACTCCAACACTGTTTTAAAGTGTGTTACAGTTATTTGGCTATTTCTAAGCCCCTAACATTGGGTAATTTATGGAATAACTTCTATGTGTAACATGAGCGAATATATTTAATACATGACAATTTTGATGAACTACATTAAGATTATTGCATGGCACGCATGTTTCTCTTGGACCATACTTTTATGGTTGACTGTTCATGAAATGTCTCAGAGTTCTCTTTGAAACACTCTTTGGACTAATCTCTTTGATTATAACTTTGATACCGCTTTGGGATAAAATGTGTGATACCGCTTATTTTCTGTTGTTTGAGAGATGTAAATGGCTAACTCCTGATGAAGGGAACCTTCTTCCCGAAACACGTTGAGTTTCTGTTTTTCAAAAATAAAACAGACAAATGTTATGATTAGTTTAATGTCCTTGACTCACTGAAGACTCTACAACCGCTGTATAATTTAACTTTCCTCCTCTTAAATCATTCTGTGAATTGTTATTAAGGTGTATACACAATTTATTTTCTGAATGGTTTTGACCAGTAATTAGGTGTGCAGTGGAAATGGGTATCCCTATTGTTGGAAACCATTTATTTTGCTAATTGTGCCTTTTTGGCAGCCTGCTAACCATACCTAAGAGTTAAGTCTTGTCACTCTGTCCACGTTACCTACCTTCAATAAGGGCATGGCTTCCCTTTCTTGTCGGGTGTGTTAGACTTCCATTAAGGTCAGTGGTTGTTGATCCCTCAACAGAGGGATGTACAAAGCTACCTTCCCTGAACTATCCATTTAAAACAATCAGACATAGAGACCAACATATTCAGGAGAAACCAAGAGAATATTAGCAAATGCTTAAATCAAGAAATGAAGTACTAAAAACAGATAAAATCCAACCTATTGCAGGATATTCTTCAGAGAATTTTGAAAGATCACAGTTATCAAAAAAATCAAACGTATTGCCCCTCGATCCAGAGTTACACCAATATCTAGAACCAAATGCAAATTTCTGTAACAGGAAATCTTGCATTATCAAGAACATTATAAGTTCTGGCTGTAGGAAAAAAAAAGATAAACAAATTCCCCACAGTGGATGCCAGAACAACCAAGAGGTTTTTATAACATTTTATAACATTTGAGAGTTGCAGTAGATGTGCCGTGGCTTTAAATAAAACCCAAGAATTTCAGAGTAAAAAATATTAGATCAGCCGTTTCACAAACTTACTAACTACCTATTCATGTAATCGGTATCTGAAATAACGATTATGTTGGCAGCACCAACAAGAGTCATTGAAAACAAACAAATGAGTAAATCTGTTCAATCAAAAACAGTAACATGAAATATTCAATTGTGCCATCCTGGTCTACTACTCACCAAAAATAATACTTAAAAATTCCACTAAAACAGATATCAGTGGGCATTAGAAAAGGGGACCAGGAACTTCCACTAAAAGGCAAGAAGTGGCACATTGGAGATATTGAACACAGATGGCGGCATTTTTCTTGTATGGCAAAATTAAATATTAAGTGTACAACATGTTGCATGCGTATTTGCTTCCCACAGACTTTTTGTTTTTCTTTTTTGTTACCACTTGTAGTTCCAGTGATATGTAATGCATTCAAGCAGGCACAGATAAACCAAAGCATAGATCAATTTGCAGGACCTAACTTGCCATGTTCAGGATAGAGATTTATATCGGATATATTATAGATTTGCACCTA
Organism: Ambystoma mexicanum; assembly: GCF_040938575.1. Taxonomy (NCBI): domain Eukaryota; kingdom Metazoa; phylum Chordata; class Amphibia; order Caudata; family Ambystomatidae; genus Ambystoma; species Ambystoma mexicanum. The sequence continues at coordinate 730,174,250 of NC_090925.1, forward strand.
TGATAGTTCTCAGTAAATGACCTTTCCTAGTTTTGAAAAGAGAGATGACTTAAAATGAGTGTGTATCCATTTGGATCTCCTAAAGAAATGGGTCTGATCAGGCCCCTCGCAATCCCATTAAGAGGCAGGCCTTAATTGGCCACCAAAGCTCATGTCCAAAGATAGCACTCCATCGAGGCCAATGCGTGATCTATACGGAAACGCTCTACATGTAAAATAACTTCACAGCATGTCAAGACGACTTGTTGATTTAAATGATTAAAATTTTAACAAACCAATCTGCATATTTTTTAGATTATTCATGAACATATACTACCTTGAAATTGGTAAGAAAAACCAGTTGGTACATATATCATCTTGCTACCACTCACTAATTCTGGATGGCTTTCCCTCTGCATAATTTGTCAGTACTGAGCCATGTAAAACAACTCTAATCTCTTGAGACCATGCTATTCAAAATGATTACTCTCCCATCTCCATCATTTTTGGGTTCAAGATAGACATAAGTAAACACAGAATCTGGTGCAAAGTTTAACTGGCCTTTAATCACCATAGAAATGCATAATGTATATTTTATTTGTTGTCTGAATTTTTCATGGGGAAAGTTTTCCCAATTTATGAATCTTGTATGTACATTGCCAAATTACTGTACACCATTTAAAGAGGGACGATGCTCTGTATTAATTAGTACCGAGCAGCATAAATCACCTCTACAATTGATTAGGATCATGCTCTTCAAAACGGTGACTCCCTGAAACATGCCCTGTTGGCATTCGAGGTAAACAAGCAGAGCACCAGGTATGCATCTGTAGCTCCCACAAGCGATCTTTTCCAAAGAAAATGATCAATGCTAAACACCATTCTTTACTCTTCATTTATCAGGTTCAATGCTTGAGAATATCAACTTTCATGGCACGAGAAAGTTTTACTTTAAGCAAAAAAGAAATTTTCTGGTATGTAAATATTTTCTTAACTAAGTGCCCTGAAATATTGTTTGCCTGTACTCTATTTGAGACCAAAAATATTTGCATGCACCCTTTTCCCCTCGATATGTTAGTCTTTTTCATAAAAACAATTCAGTGAATTTATAACTGGACGGTGACTGTATATAAATCACATTGAAAAAGTTGTGCGAAAAGCGCGAAACACTTGTACGCTAAAAACGACTTCTATTATCTTTCTCTTTCTCAAATATGAAACAATTTTCTCAAAGAAAAACCACAAAAAGATCAATACTTGTTTTATCATGTACTAGCAAAAGTACCCATTCTCCAACAGCTTCTGTAGACAGACATGATAACACTCATCAATTTTTAAAAATCAAAGATCCTGTAGGTCGCTGTTCCCATTCACTTATGTGCTTTACACCCTGAAGTAAACTGCACTCAGAGTGGGTGCGTGTGGCTGGCTGGAGTAGACATTGGGGGAAGGTGAGAGTTGGTCTGTTACTGCATACTGGGACCTTTTGTGCTCTCTCCCCACCTGTCGCCTCACCCTGGCATGGTGCAGTTTGTTGCAGTGCCATTGCAGTGCCAATATTTCGGTAACCGTACATCCTAGGGCCTTGAAACTTAGTTTTCAAGGTCCTATTGGGACCTTGAGTTTTGTTCCTCGTGTCGGGACCAGTCCTTCTATGACCACATTGGTGTTTAGCTGATTTCGGGCAACTGTCTTATGTGTGAAGGTGCTGAAATCTGGGCAAAGGGGTGGGGTGTCCACATGTCGTGTAGCCAGGGTCCTAACGGGTAACTAAGCAGAATTTGGTGCAAATTAGGGAAACAGTGTGGAATTGTATAAGGAGCAATGCTTTGCCAAGCTGCAAACCCACAAACAAATTTTTAGTTTTGCTGGAATCGGGGGGAAAGGGGTGGGATGTCCACATGTCATGTAGCTGGTATTGTCCGGAGGGTTCTAACAGGTAATTATGCAAAATGTGTTGCAGATTGGTGATACGGTGTGGAATTGTACAAGGAACAACGCATTGCCACAAACCCAGCCACCCACAGATTTTAACTTTTATACATTTCGATAAATAAATGGTTAAACATTTGAAACAAAATTCTATTTTACAGAAATGTGTTATTATGAATACTAGTGCAAACTACGTTGTTTCGGAATTGTGTTACACCTTAGCAAGTTACAATAGGCTTTAAGAGCTATTAAGAGGTTCACAATATATGCCGATTTCCTACCAAATGCCCATGATCCATGAAAGTTTACAGAGGAAATCTACACTTTAGGGCTTTTGTTTTCGGAGTTCACCTTTTTTCTTTTGATTCCTTAAGGATATTGGTACTGTGTAGCCGAAGATTCCTTCTTATTTATTTTCTCCCAGAATTCTCAGCAAGCTGTGACAAAGCAGGCATCCTTACCTTTTGTACCGATTATGTTCCAGAAGGGGAGGCAAGCTATGACATAGCTGGCACAGCTACCTACTGTATTGTTACTGTCTTAAAATGTCGGAGCTGTGAGACGAGGTGTGAGCAGTCTACAGCACACCAGCTTTCTTTCATTCGTGTTTACTGAGTGGGAGGACCCACATAACCTGTGACCAGAGCGGAGCGGTGAGCAGAGCGGTGAGACGAGGTGTGAGCAGTCTACAGCACACCAGCACACCAGCATTCTTTTATTCGTGTTTACTGAGTGGGAGGACCCACATAACCTGTGACCAGAGCGGAGCGGTGAGAGGAACTGTCAGACGAGGTGGGAGCAGTCTACAGCACACCAGCATTCTTTCATTCGTGTTTACTGAGTGGGAGGACCCACATAACCTGTGACCAGAGCGAAGCGGTGAGCAGAGCTGTGAGAAGAGGTGTGAGCAGTCTACAGCAGTCTGTGGCAGCCGGGAAGCTGTGGAGCTGAATGGAACCGCAACAACTGAGAGAGAAGGCGGATGAAACAGAAATGCCAAAATTCAGACCAGAGGACAGGGAAGAGCGCCGCGATTGACACTGATCCCGACGCCGACGCGGATACGTCCAAAGGGCGCCAGAGAAGTAGTAAGAACCCCCAGAAGTCTTTCCAACACCAACACCAACTGGAGGTAAGAACGCGCTACCTGACTCGGACTCTGTCGACTCGACCGCTCAGCCGGTCAGTGCCTCGGGTCTGGCGCCTACTCCTTCCGGCAGTGCAGCATCTACAGGCAATGAGGCAGCCATAACATCGGACTCACAACCCAAGGAGGTTGAAGGAAGTGCACCTGCCTCCTTCAGAGCGTCCAGCTCTCCGCAGACCGCTGAGGCGAGCGAGGTTCTGGCTGGGGCTGCCAGAGGGCAGTCCCTGCAGGACTCTGTGCGGGAGCGGGAGCGTGATGAGGCAAGAGGTTCAAACCTGCCGCCGACACCCACTGGGGGCCAGGGCCCGGAATGGCAAAACATCAAAGTCGACGACGCCGAACATGCTGATCATGCCCATAAGCTGGAAAAGGCGAGTACCATCAGAGTACTAGCAGAAAGAATGAGGCAGCCACCCCCGTGCCCCACGCCCCAGAAGATCTTAATGTGGGGACAAACAGTGAAGCCGGAAAGCAGAGGGCACTAATGGCAACAAACCAAAAAAAACTAAAAAATATAACAGCCATAATCCACGCCCCACCGATAGGGGAGAAACCCCAGTGCCAGCAAAAAGAAGTAAACATCCCTACTCCTAATCACGACAAAATGATGGTTATACCTTTCGAACAGTTTCATCACAAGATTCAGAGGAAGGGGGGCAAAGCGACCATGAGCAAAGCAGCATGGACGAGGATCTGGAAGAAGCTCAGTCCAGTACGAAAGATAAGACAGTGACAATCGAGGAAAAAAAGTAAGCAAACATCAAAAAATAAACTCAACAAGCCTAATATGAAAGGAAACAGACCAAAGCACGAAACACACGATTTCAAAGCAAGCATACTGAAACCATTAACAAAAAAGCCATCAAAACTGTATAGGAAGAGGACAGTAGCCACCAAAGTTTTGCCTAATCCACTGTTGTCGTGCCCATTAAAGGATTTTTTCACAAAACATCAGAAATGCAAATTGGAAGCAGATATGGAACTATCCGGTGCAGAAATGCTGGAGGCAATCCAAGAGACACTACCCGTAAATAAATTGCGCTAAATAGACATACCGGCTGAGCTCTCCACTAGTGGCCCTGCAACAGGAATAACTCTGTGTCCGGTATCTACTACCGGAGTAACTGACAAAATCCTGATTAGTCACTTGGGCAAAGACCGCCGGAGGGCTCGACTAAAGGCAACCATACACAGACCAACCTAGTATACGAACAGAAGACCAAGAAAACCCCCTTAGTGAAGCTGTTGGCCACCTCAATCTGCCTGACCGAGCCAACTATCGCTCAGATTTATAAGCGAGGGCCATTGCAGCAGACCGGACATCGCCAATAAGGCCTTCTGATCCTGAAAGGGTCCACCTGGAAAAGAACGAACGGTATGCTTGGACAAAAGCTCATTTGAACACGGGCCAGGAACCGAAAGTACCAGCGAAAGGGGGCGGACCTGGGTCTGCCATTCCAGAGCCCTCAAGAAACAAGAAACCACCAGTCCTCGTGGCACCAGAAGTAGACCAAGAACTTAATCACTCAGACGATACACTGACCTTCGATTTGCCGCAGACAAACCGGCGGCTGGCAAACATCCACTCCTTGCCAAAGAATAGAAGACTTAGTGAAATATCTATAGCGGCACAAAAAGATTCTCCAACTAAAAAACCAGATATGTTAACGATCATGTCGGCCATTACCATTGCTTTAGCGCCGTTTTGCAAATTATACGAAACGATCAACGACTCCTTACAAGAAAATACATCTCTAATTGCCAGCATGAATACCAAATTGACATATGTAGAGGGATACATAACCGCAATGGAAGCAAGAAACACCAACCAACAGAAGATATGGGAAACAAAAGTGGCAGCTCTAGAAGAAGCGTTAGAGAGTCTACAAGCCGCGTCCAAAAGACAAACGAAGAGCATGGAGAAAAAAAAACGCAAACAACAAAACCAATCACAGACAGTGAAGTAACTGCTCATGCAGAAGTAATAAAACCAAAAGAAAAAATGACAGCGACCCATTCTTCTGAAGCCACAGTAGAACCAGAATCAGCGCGGAAACAAGTACCAACGAAAAAAAACAACCAACTATCTTGAAACTAACAGATCCAGTGGCTATAGCTAAAATCACTACCACCCATGGAGGGAACAAGCAAGGACCAAGGCTCCAAACGCAAAAAGTAGACCAAACGAAGAAGAGGCTGTCGGGGACCCACAGAGGTCCCTCAACGTGGTAGATCTGACCAGATCGCCAAGATCTGTAGATTAATTTCTGGCAACCTCAGACTTGATGACTATGACCCAACATTGGGAATCTGAATCAGGAGCATCCGAGAGTGAGGTCCCTACATTGGAGGTGGAAAAGAAAACAGTGATTTCAGATACGGTACTACAACAGTCTCGTCAGACCATAATGCAGAACAACAGGCGGCCAGTAAATAACGAAACAGCTAGAACAGCCGCGCCTAAAGAACTAAAATCGCATCATGAACGAAACAAGAAAGGTGACCAAAGTGATATTAGAGAGGGGGAAAAGGCTGATATTTCATTCAGCACAAGAAGTCCGAAAGCCTACTAAGGAGTCCAAGCCTAGGGTAAAGAAGGGCGAAAGACCGGAAGGTTCAATACGGATCTTCACATTAGAGCAAGCTGCAAACAATGAGGGACATATGGTCTTAAATAGAAAAACAGTACTAAAAATAACGAGTAAAAACCACACAGAGAAAAATGAAGACAGAGGATCTGGCACTCGTCGAAACAGACCACCGAGAGAACAAAGCAAAAGCCTACCTATATGTTAAGCCATATGCCCTCCAAGAAATTACCGCAGAAGCCTACACCTAAATTGAACATCTGGGTTTCACGTTGATGGAACTGCGAGACACTGCAACTAAAAGTGAGAATTCACAAAGAACAAAATAAGTTGATCAACCTAAACATCAATATATATGGAGAACAGAGGAGCTCTACAGAAATAAGCATAGAGGCAACAGCCCCGGACGCAAAGCCATCTACAACCATAAATCAAATACAGAACAGGAAGACAGAAGCTATCGCCAGCCCAGGTTCCAGAACGAGGACCAGAGTTACAGGGCCTATGAGAACCCTAATAGACATAAAATCTCCCCACGCTCCTGTATAACAAGATATATGCTAGATATATGCTAGATGGTCAGCAAAGTCGACAGGCAACCAGACGCCCATCAGAGGCCTCAACAGAAATAAATCACAAAACAAGCGCTGAGAATCAAAGTAGGCCAACAGATGAGAAAACGTCAATGGGTCCATGGACATGGTTTAAATCAGCACTCAACAGTAAAGGAACAAATAGCAACAAGCAGCGTCCTCAGTATCTTCACCTGCAGGATCCCAGCAAACACTGGATGTACACACTCGAGAAGTATTCACCCTGGGCTCCTGGAACACGAGAGGACACATACACTTAACGGGTGTAGGGGACGGGGACTTAGGAGAATATCACATCCTGTGCCTACAGGAAACATGGCTGGTAGAAAAGCCATCTTTGGACGGTTTCACAGTGGAAATATCACCTGCCTCGAAAGGACTACTGGGTCGCACATCATCAGGGCTTTTGACAGCAATCCAAATAGGTTCGGGATTAACAGCAATTGAAAAACTGGAGGAATCCTATGAAATGCTGACTATCCTAACATCATGGGCCCATAAACAGGCTCAGACCGAGAGTTTTTAACACAGCGAGTGATCATCAACACATATTGGAATCCACAACGAACAACAAATAAAGCTTTCTGTGCAAAAGCGGTGGATATGATCAACAAAATCTACGCCGAATATGAAAACACTGACATCATCATATGCGGCGACCTTAACGCCAAATGCGACAAGCACTCGGAGAATACCAACGGGCAATTCCCACACCACTCAGCGAAGAAAGAGGCAAGGCAAGGATGAGCCTAACTACCCCCATAATGTCACAACTCTGTTTCTGCATCAAAAAATGGAGCCTACATGGGAACGCCAAAACTCCAAAGTGACTCTTGACTATATTTTTGTAAGTCAGGGACTCGTACCTAACATACAGACTTTTCAGGTGCAAAGAACCAGCCACAGCCATCACAATCTGCTCCACGGTTCATGGCAGGGAAATCGCCTGGTAAAACAGACCTATAACTACAATGTATTACTAAACAACCAACAAACACGCCTCCGCTTGACAGTAGCAGATGTGAGGGAGATAAATGCAAAATATAATCCACTTGCAGCAAAGGAGACACCAATGCAAAAACAAGCAAGACCAAACTACCTACCATTTCTACTGGCCTACAGAGTAAAGTTGACAGGGCACAAAAACACCTGTGAACAATTCAAACATGCTTATGACAAGAGCATGGTCGAGAAAAGAAGAGGGATATGGAAACTGAAGAGAATAGCGAAAATATCAAACAGAGCGGAAGCATGGTCGACCTTTCAAATCGAATCAAAGGTATACACCAGATGGATAAAACAGCACAGATTGGCACTCTACCAACAGGATTCAGAGGAAATGTCAACAACATTAAGCATAAAAAAAGCATGTGACTTTTGGGCTCTAATCAAAAAGACATCTAATCACAGCCCTCTAATGATATCTCGAACTCAGTGTCGGAATCGAAGTGGAAAAGCTACTTCGCATCTCTCTTTGACTTCCCGCCATCTAGTACCCACACCACTGACTGGGAAACTGTATCAACATGGGCAGACGTGACAGATCCAGAGGAGATTGAAAATGTCATAGTCAAAATAAAAACCTCTAGAGCCGCTGGCCCGGACGGCCTCACTAACCTCGACTTGAAGCAATTCCCAAGTGAATGGGCAGCTGTAATAAGCTACATTTTTGAACACTGTGGAAAAGTAAAAATGATCCCCGAGTCCTGGCAGAAAGCCATAGTCGTCCCGATCTACAAAAAAGGAAGTAGAGAAGACCCGGTGAGCTATAGACCAATCGCACTCCTAGACATTATTGGTAAAATCTATGCAAATCTTTTGCTGGCAACATTCCGGCAATGGGCCAGAAACGCGCCATGCGCAGACGACTTTCAAATGGGCTTCAAGAAAAATGGAAGCACAGCTGTGAACATCTTGCTGTTGAACATCTTAAAGTCAAAAGTCAGGGCAGGATCTTCTAAAGTTTACCTGGCTTTTGTCGATTTATCTAACGCCTTCGAAAAAGTTCACAGAAAAAACTATGGTCAAAACTGGAAGCCTGGGACTGTCCTAATTCAATCCTGGACCCGGTGATCGCTCTGCATTCAAACACAAAGATATGTGTACGACTGAACCGCCAAGGGACCCTGTCAGGGGAAATACTGTCTAACCGAGGAGTGAAACAAGGATGCCCTCTAGCCCCGGTTCTCTTTACCACCTTTCTAGGAGATTATCAATACTCTGAAGCAAAGATAAGAGCATTCCCCCTCAAAATCGGAAAAACAACAATTTCAAGAATCTTATATGCTGATGACCTGATTTTAATAGACCAAACCCAAATTGGCCTACAGCGCAAATTAACCAATCTGGTACGGTACATTGAAGAAAACAACTTGGAAATTAACAAAAACAAAAACAAAAATTCTGGTCATGGATAAAACAAAGGCAAAGATCACGAAAAGTAATCAGACAGAAAATACGATCCAGAATTGGTTCCTTGAAAAAACCAAACTTCAAATAGTGTCCCACTTCAAATATCTAGGAGTGATCCTTGATGGCTCTGCCCAAGAAATCACGATGCAGAAGACGTTATGGGAAAAAGCAAAGCAGTTAACCGCCCAAACAAGATCAATTGATATCAAATTCAGAAGATTCTCGCTGCTTCCATCCATTCAATTCTACAAGACGAAAGTAGTGCCTTTGCTCATTTATGGAATGGACGCGACCCTAAACATGCCCACCTCAATATGGACAAAACTAGAAGGCCTGTTATGGAAGGCAGTGTTGACAGTCCCCAAATCGACATCCATGGCAGCAATTAGGCGCGAGTTGGGCCTCCTATACTTAGCTGCTTCCGTAGACCAAAGTTCCATGCAACTATACAGAAAAACACTGCTAACCGATACACTACCAATCTACAAAGTGATAGCAGAAGAAATTAAAGGTGAGAAATGTAAAGCGTTAAACACATGGGTCGCCTTGCAAAAACCGAAACTGAGAGAGGTTGCATGCACAGAAGACCTGAAAAACAACCCGCAAAGGTTAAAAATAAATATGGAAAATAAAGACTGGATAGACACTGACGAGAAAGCAAAGGAGAACAAACTGCTAGCACATCTCCCTCCTACATTCAACAAAGTGAAAACCCCCCTGAACTATTGCGCTAAATTCCCAAAAAAACTGCTGCGGAAAACTTTCATGAAAGCAAGACTGAATCTCTTAATGACACACGGAATTTCGGCCATCAGATCGACTTCTGGGATAAATGAATGCCGCCTGTGTAAAAATCTGGAGTAGCCTGAAACTGTAAGACATTTGGTGATGTCATGCCCAAAAATGAGAAAATATACATCAGTGTACCTTTTGCCTCTACTTACAGGATCGCTAACTGCGGATGAAGACACGGTCTGGAATCGACTGATTTCAGGGAAGACCACAAGATGGACTTTGGCAACTGTAAAACTGCTGGACCTAGCACTGAAAAATATAATCTCATAAAAAATCGAGTGGAACCCATGCACTAGCACAACCGACTTTTTGTCTCCCCCGATTTCGCCCCATGAGCGGCACCCCCCTCTTTTGATTTCTGACCTTCGACTTTTTTTACGATATGCTGAGGACTTCAGTTCAGTTTGGTTTTGATGTTTTAACCTGCTTTCGACCTGATCTGCAAGCAATCTTGTAAAAATCGCACTTGATTAAACATAAGTAAAAAAAAAAGGTCAAGCAAGCTGTGTTACAGCAGACAGAAGTATCTTACTGTTTCAATTATTTCCGAGATCGCTCATCAAGCACGCAGATAGTAGTCAGGGTTAATGTATGCATTTTTGCTAACCATGAATGTTCAGCAATCTGTGACATAGCAGATGTGTTTTGCACTTCTTCAAGTACTTTAAAGTATAATATCCATTGATCAGATTCTGATACAAAACTTATCTAAAAATCTCAAAGCAAAGCAGCAGCAGGGCTCAAGTTGAGGGTACACGTGGGTGGACGAGTCCACCCACATTTTTCAGAGGGTGGACTCAGTCCCCCCAGCAAAAATGAGAAACATGGAGTGTCTTCTTTGAATTTATGAATTAACACCAACCTCAGGGCTCGAACCACAGTCTTTAGATTCACAGGGTAGACACTTCACCACTACACTATATAACCCAATGAAAATGAATATACAACTGAAGGTGACATGTCCCATTTCGGTACTGCATGTTCCAGGGAAAACATTGGTAAGGGTTCTTGGAGTTTAAAACATGCACACTTTTAAACGTTTTCAAAAACACTATTAGAAGAAAATATCCTCTCTTGGTTTTGTGTGTGTGTTGATTTTATGAAAGGCAAATGACATTTGTTCCGTGCAATTTGGGTGGTTATTCAAAGCCAATTCAATGAATTGTGCATATTTCACCTCGATATGCTCATTATCTGGTGAATTCGCATCCAATTGCGTTTGTTAATGAGTCCCCCCACTTCTTTTTTTTAGGGCTTGACCCCTGACTGCAGGAAGCTGCCAGTCCTGTCAGTTTGCACCTCATCACAAAGGGAGTTTTCAGTGCAATGGCTGAGGGAAGAAAGAGATTTACGAAATACTAAGCAAAAGAAGGGTAGGATTTGTAAAATGTAAATTAAGGAGCCAAAGAAAAAGATTTGGGTGCTGGACATATCTGCTTTGTACAGTTCTTACTCCTTTTAAGATGACGTGATTAGCAGCAACTGTCACTAGGATGGCAGATGTTGCAGCTAAGGTAAGAAACAGACACCAAACCAGAAACAACACGTTAAAATGTAACTCAAAAATATAATTGTAACACTGTGGGTAGCAGAGGCAGTAATGACTGGATATATACGTACATCTACGATAGGCTCACTGCACAGCCCACACCGTGGCGAGAAGAGGGTGAAGTAATCCCGCTCGCAGTACGGCAGTCCGTCCTTCTCGAAGAAGTTGCTGCCACCCATCTCCTTCTGGCAGTGGCTGCAGACAAAGTGCTCAGGGTGCCAGGTCTGCCCCAGGGCTGTCACCACCTGTGGCAAGAGGGACCGCAGTCAGCATCAAGGCAAGGGGACAGAGGCCACATGCTCGACCTCCACAACGAGAGCAACACCAAGTACACTGATCCCGCAGGGAACGGAAAGCCAATAACCTGGCCAGCGTCACCAGACGTGCACCACATACAAAGGTACAAGCATAGAGGAAGATCACAGCCTTATTAATTAGAACGCACACATTTAGTTTCCTTCCTGTCACACTATGCTGTGGACAACCACACATGCTGGATCTTGTCTACCCAGCGGGCTTTCCACAGACATGTGTTATGTTTGTGTACCCCAGTTACCCACCTGTCCAGCGATGGGCTTCTGGCAGGAAGCACACAGCCCCTTGGCAACCGTAGAGATGCCTTGCCGGCTGAGATCTGACTGCAACATCACCATCATGCTGTCCAGATTCTCGCTCTGCGGTGGGGCACTGCTGTGGACAACCGGCTGTGGAGAGGCCACGTTCGCCTGAGCTGGAGTCTGAGTTGGGACTGATTTCACCTGAGTTTGAGCCTGTGGCGAGTCTACGTTCACCTGAGGTTGAGGAGGCGTAACTTTCCCTTGTGCCTGAGGAGGATTGGTTGGTGGAATCTGAAAAACAGAAAGAGGAGATCAACTAATGAGCCCACATGAGTTGACACGTCTACTAATGCCTGCAACGTGGTTTCAACCAGTATTCGGATGTTGGATCAGATGGTGAATTCTTGGGCACCGAGTCAGACTGTGAAAACCTGGACCATGAGTCAGATTATGAATAAATTGACATTGAGAACATAGTGAAACTGGTAAATATTTGAAGGTCTGTTCAGTTGGTTAATGTCTAAATGTTGGGTCAGTTGGATTAGTATGGGAATGCCTGGATCTGGAGTCAGTTGGGAAATGCCTTGAGGTTGGGTCTAATATGGAATGCTTGGATGTTGGGTCAGTTGTTGTGCACCTAAGCAGTATATCACACAGTCTAGTCTAGGCACTGTCTCAATTGATTAATGCATGGACGTTGTTCACTTGGTGAATGCATGGATCTGGATGGCTGCCTAGATGCTGGCCAGCCTGGATGTTGGTGAAGTGGTGAATGGTTGAACCTTGGATGAGCCCGCTGTTTTCTGGACATTGGGCTCGTTGGTGAACGCCTTGGGGCTGTGTTGGATGGCGAATGCACACATCCTGGGTCAGCTAGTGATGCTGAATGATGGGTCAGCCAATAAATACTCGGCCATTGTGCCAGTTGGTGAAGTGGATTTGGGGAAAGTTGTGTTCAGATTATGGCTTTGTAGGCACACTCTGTCAAGGCGACAAATATAAGTTATAGACACAAATATTTTGAAACAAAAGTAACGTCTGTGTCACCTCTAGTCTGAGTTGTTGTTGAAAAAGCCAATTAAACCACCGATATAGGTTGCATAATTCGAAGAACTCAGGTGAAAGACGGCGCCAAATCCAGTTTTGCAAAGAGAAAAGGTTTTAATTATTCATATTGCCCTTGTATGACACGTGTTTCGGCTACATCCACTAGGCTTTCTCAAATCAGGGCCTTAATATAACAATAACAAAACAGAAAACATTTGGGAGTGAAAAAGTGGAAAAAGGAGGAAGGGAAAGGGGATGAATAAGTTAAATGTGCAATTATTTAGCGCATAAAGTCAAAGTATCAGTCACATTCATCACTGTAAAAAACAAAAGATGGAATAGTTAAAAGAGTAGCCACAGAAAAACAGGGGTTGGCAAAGGGGAGGTAAAGAACAGATATGAAACAGTATATCAAGAACAAAGGGAAAAAAACAAAGAAAGATATTTAATTAGTCCAGGTACTTCCTTAAAAGTCCATTTTACAAATTGCTTAGCCGTTTTATAAAATTGTGCAAATGTTGTTGCCTTATTACTGCATGTTCTCAAATATTTGTATTAAGTCAAGTTCATGGATAGATGGGTTCAATCCCTTTGAAAAAAATAAGTGCAAACACTCAGTATTCTTGTGAATTCTAGTGTACGTACGTCCTCGGACTTCTAAAGAATGATGTTTATTAGGGTTACGCAATACAAGCACTAATGCATTCCTTTCCGTGTATCAACAAATCATTTTAGAAAGGAAACTCCTGAGGTAGGGACTATAGGTTCTATTAGTGTGTCTATTAGTGTGTCTTGCGCGAAATGCGTTCTCAAGGTCTGTTACAGGGTTAACAGGTGATAAGGTTCCAAAATAGTTTGTGCTCACAATGTTAGCGCTGGTTCATTCCTTTCTATGGGCCTCATTACACGGTAGGCGGTGAACCATGGCGCTATTAGCGCCATGGTTCATGCCGGTAAAATACCGGCACCGGCTTGGTGGAAAGGGGAATTACCGCCCCATTCCAAGGTTGGCAGGGCAGTAATTCCCCCTTCCACCATTACCCTTCCCCATTCCCATTTTTGCCCCATAGGGCTCTATGGGAATGGGGAAGGCGCTAATTACGGTACCGCAAATTGCGGTACCGTAATTAGCTCCACTGGTCCCTTTGCAGGTTGGTTTTTAACGCCTGCAAAAAGCAGGCGTTAAATTCCCCAACCCGCAAAGGGACCTCGTAGTAAGGCGGTAAGGATTTACCGGTACCGGTAAAATACTGGTACCGGTATACCCTTACCGCCTACTGTGTAATGAGGCCCTATGTATTCGTAAATCGTTTTTACAAAACACCCGAGTTACAGATTCTATTGTAATTATATGTTACACGCGTAATGCGTTCTAATAATCTATTGCAGGTATGCGGTAACAGAATTGTCTATATTCGTAATGCAAGCGCTGCTTCATTACATTCTGTGCATCAGTATATCTATTGCAGGTTTGCGGTAACAGAATAGTCTATATTCGTAATGCAAGCGCTGCTTCATTACATTCTGTGCATCGGTATATCTATTGCAGGTATGCGGTAACAGAATAGTCTATATTCGTAATGCAAGCGCTGCTTCATTACATTCTGTGCATCGGTATATCTATTGCAGGTATGCGGTAACAGAATAGTCCATATTCGTAATGCAAGCGCTGCTTCATTACATTCTGTTCATCAGTAGAGGGGCCCCGGGGGGAACGTGAAGCGTTTCCCCCCGGGGAGATTTTTGGCGCTGCACACGGCCAGCGAGTGGCCGTGGGGGGCAGAGCGCCTCCCTAGGGTATTTAAGGGGCCAGGGAATGTTCGGGAGGCAGGCGACGGTTGGACTTGGTGATTCCTGTTGCCTGCTCCCGAGCCTTCCCTGGTATTAGCTGGGCCTAGAGGTGTGTGTGTTATTTAGGTGAGGCAGGGGAGTGTTGCTAGAGTGGGCGGGTAGGTAGTTGTTTAGTTTAAAAAAAAATAATAATAATAATTATATTATAATTTTGTGTAAGGGTAGAAGGGGTGCCGTAGATAAGACACCCCTTGGCTGCTTACCGGTGGGTCCCGTGTGGGAGGGTGCGCGTCGGTGGGAAATCCAGGAAGTTGGTGGGATCGTGGGCTCTGGGGTGCCGTGGGAAGTAGGGGCAGACCTTCTGACGTTTGCTTGCCGGTGGGGTGTTTTTGGTTTAGAAGCTGTGTGCTGGGCACTGTGTACACAGCGCCAGTGCCGTCTTCCTGGGTCCTCCTGGAGTGTGGGCGGCCACCCGTTAGTTGGAAGTAGACTGTATTAGAGTCTACGCTGCTGGATACACGGTAGCAGGTGAGGGACAGAGGAGGCAGTGTGGTTCCTTAAAGGGACAGTGCTAATTTTCTGGCTTCCCTATAGTGCGGTGCATCTCGCGATCCACCAGGAGGCAGTGTGACACGGTCACTCCTATGCACCAGTTCTAATTGGGCTGCTGGTTTTTGGGGCTTTCCTTTTCTTGTGGCTGTTTATTTGCCAGGGTAAGGGGTTTTAAGGGATAGGGCAGGATTTAGGGGGGTAATTATAAAAAAAAAAAAAAAATAAGAATAATTTTGGGAACAGTTTTGGTATTTTATATTACCTTTTTGGGTGATAGCAAGTGCTCGGTTACATTGGTGCAAAGCTGGTAGTTTGTCGTTTGGGGTATAGATCCACGGGTAGATTTTGGCTCGGGAGCTTAGGGCAGTTAGTTTAATTTTCAAGGGGCATATTTTAGTGCACATCCAGACATTTGGTGCACTATGGTGGGACAGGGAGCGAGCAAGAAGGGTCTGGTTGATGCTAGGGCTCTGAGGGAGGCCCTGGAAATAATTAGCAGGGCATCTAAGGCCCAATTGGAAAGGGCGGTAGGGGAAGTAACAGGAGAAAGAGAGGTAGGTGGGGGAAGGCCGCAGCGTAGAGCTGCGGCAGATGGGGCTCTCGCGGCAGTGGTGGCTTGCACCCCCGCGGCGGGGAGAGGGGAGGTTTGGGAATCCAGGGGCAGGAAGGTGAGGAGGGAGATAGACAGGAGGGCATCCGGGGGAGAAATGATTTCGGGTGGGCAGCCAGTGAGGGAGGGAGTGATTGATAGCCCGAGGGAAGCTGGGAGTGCTCAAAAGGAGTTGGCTCAAGGGAACCACAGTGGGGCCAGTGAGGGGGCGCGGAAGGCGGTGACAGGGCAGAGGGGAAGAGGGGGTAAATACCTGCAGAAGAGCGCAGGTGGGAGAAGGAGGGTGAGGTCCCCATCAATTGAGGAGGTTAGAGCGGGGTGCGGAACGGCCCCCCTGGGTAGGAGGAGTGAGGGCGGAGGGCGCTGCGCAGCCCCCGCTGGTCAGGTGGAGGTAGAGGGTTTCAGAATGGCCCCTCCTCAGTCAGCGCAAGGAGAGCCTAGAGGGTGCAGCACGGCCCCTAGTGATGAGGATTCCAGGGTGGAGGACGGAACTCCTCGCCCAAGAGAAGAGGACCAGGCAGGGGTTTCCGCGGCCCTGCCGAGAAGACGTCAAAGGAGTGGCGGGGTGGACGCCCCGGGCTCGCAAGAGGAAGATCAACTCAACTCGGGCATGAGCTCGCATCCACAATGTAGGAGCCCTCTAAGAAAAGAGATGAGGAGCATCGGTGTGGACGCCAGACCGCAGACGGCCTGCGTGGAAAGAGGTGAGCAGGAAAGGGAATGGTCATCTGCATGGCAGTGAGGGGTCACAAGAAGGGGGACGGGAAATGGAGGGTCCGGACTGCAAGGGGTAAGGAAAGAAGTTGGTGTACAGGCCATTGGAGCCTTGGGGGTTGAGAAGAGCATTTGCTCAGTGGAGGTCCAAACGGACAAGGTGGTGGAGCCATTGGTGCTCGAGGTGCAAGTTGAAAAAGAAAAGGAGGTTGAAGTGAAAGGAAAGGGGAAAAAACTGCCATACATGGGGATAACTAAACCGTTGGGGGCGCACTTGATGGCAGCGACCAGGGAGAAGATCCAGGCGGGGGAATTTGTAGATGTTTTTAAGTTGCTCCATAGGGAAGTGAGAGCAAAGGAGGGATCTAAAGAAGAAGAGAGGGAACTGGCTTCGCGCCCAAGGGTCCTGGTGACTATTGAGAATTGGACGTTGGCATTTATCATTTATGCCAGTGTTTATTGTGAAAAATTCCCTGAGCGTTGCGTGGCCCTGCTTAAATATATGGACGTAATTAGGAAGGCTTTCACGAGTTTCGGGGGCTTTGCCTGGGTAAGGTATGATGAGGAATTCAGAGCGAGAATGGCGGAGGACAGTCAGTCGGTCTGGGGGGAGATAGATATGGATCTTTGGCTGCAATGGATGGCTCCAACGAGGCCTGCCCCGACATTGCACACAGCAAGTGGGCTGCCTGTGCCTTTCCGGCCCTTTCTTGGTCGCCCCGCCCATGAGGGGGCGGGGGGAGGAGGCAGAGGGCAGTCCTCAGCAGCGTGCTGGGCGTTTAATAAGGACGGCTGCACGAGGTGGATGTGCAAATTTAAACACGAGTGCAGCAGGTGTGCGGGTCGGCATCCGGTTACGGATTGTTTTCAGGCAGGGGACAGTGGGTCAGGGCGAGGAGCGGGGCAAGGAGGTCGGGGGAAAGGACTGCATGCCTGGTAAATTGGGGTGTGCTGGTAGGTCGGGCTCGGTTTATCGTAATAGGAGGGGGGGGGCACAAGATTTGATGAAAGGTTTTGGGGGCGATTTAAAGGGGGTAGGAGAGGGGTGAGGAGGAAGAATGGAAGGTAGGGGAGGGCCGCAGGGGGGTGTAACTGTGGAAATTGTTAAGGGGTGGTGGCCGTCATTTGGAGGGCATGGCTGATGGTGGAGAAGCCCTCACGCTTGCAGCACGACAAGGTGAGGAAGCTTCAGGCTGCATGGACGGAGGTGCAGGAGCGCCTCTGGTGCAGCAGGGGGAAGTGGAGATGGGTCTGCATGGACGGGGGTGCACTAGGGCCCCTGGTGCAGCTGGGGGAAAAGTGGAGCAACGAAGCAAGGTGCTGGAAGAGGAATTTATGTGGAATGGTCTGCATGGACGGGGGTGCAGGTTTGGCCCCTGGTGCAGCGGTGGAGAGGAGTAAGGCAGAAAAGGGGCCTGCATGGACGAGGGTGCACTAGGGCCCCTGGTGCAGGTGGGAAACAGGTGGTAATGGACGCAAGGAGCTTGAAGATTAGTTATATGGAAGGGACTGCATGGACGGGGGTGCAGGTTTGGCCCCTGGTGCAGTGGCGAGAGGAGTAATAAAGTAAAGGGCCTGCATGGACGGGGGTGCACGTGGGCCCACGGTGCAGGGGGGGCAACGTAGGGCCAAATTAATAAGGTGTTGGAAGGTGGGGGGGCAAGGGTGAGCAGGAGGGTAATAGTTTAGGGGAAAGAGGGGGGGCTAAGTGGGTTAGGTGTATTGTTTAAAGGTTAGGTGAAAGGGGCAAAATATAGGGGGACAGGTAGGAGAGGACCTTGGGTGTTTCCGGAGAGGGTTAAGGAGATGGCCAGAAAGGATAGGGTACTGAGGAAGGTGTTACTAGTGGTGCGGGAAAGGTTAGGAGGTTGGAACTTATTCATTTAGGAGGGGTGCAGCATCTGAAGGTAGCAGGCTGGGCTATTCAGAGGAGTAGGTGAATAGGTTGGGACGCTGGGAGTAAGGGAGATACAAACGGTATGCCAGGGACCGGGTCAAACGGAATGTTGTTAGAACATTTTTTCAGTAGGTAGCAGGAGTGTTGCATTTATTAGGATGTTGGTGATTTGTAAGTGATTTTGTAATTTCTTTTTCAGATGCTGCTAGGAGGTCCAGTCAGATGTCAAAAATCTGGTTTTTGGGACATTCTAGGGTTAAGTGGGCAGGGAAAGAAGCTGAGAAAAGGGTTGTTGGCAGGCAACTGGGGTGCAACTATAAAGATGTTGTGGTAAAATGGTCCGGGTTTGAGGGGCTGGGCTGGGATCAGTTGCTTCCTATGTTGGCTGGGTTGAGGGAAAACTATGGGCCTCCAGTTGGGGGGGATTAGTCTTGGTGGGGAAAATGATCTGGTAAGGGATACGGGTGTGGCTCTTCTTAGGAAAATAAAAAGGGTTTTTTTTTATGGGTCTGACAAGGGTGGCCTCAAGCAACTGTAGGGGGGGACTAAGTGTTTGCCACAGAGAGTTGGGGGGGGAGCGAAAAATGAGGGTCCGATAGGGAGGGCAAGCAAGGGGATAAACAGAGAGATGGTAGAATTTTGTAAATCGGTGTCAGTACAGGTTCTGGACCGTAAGGAGATGGTTTAGAAAGGATTGAGGAGATTTAGAGAGGATGGGTAAACTTTCTGGTTTGGGGAACAATCATTATCTGGCGAACTGGAGCTCTTGGCTGGGAGATTGGTTGATGAGTTGGAGGTAGGAAGATTGGTGGGGGGGGTGGGGCAGAAAGAACACCTCGGGGGAGGGTTTTTCTGGTGCCGGGGGCATGGCCCCTTTTGATGTGGGGGGAGGGAAGCACATTGGGGGATTGACACGGGAAAGTATGGGGTGGCGCTGTTTGCACAAGCGGGCCACCACGGGGGAACAGGTATTGAGCCTGGAGGGGCATGGCCCCGGGGAGAAAGCGGGACGTCTGGAAAAGGGGTAAGGAGACGGTAGGGTCCAAGGGATAGTTAGGGAGGAAATGGCTTTATTTAATTATTTAATTGTTGGGTAAAAAATGAGAATGTTTAATTATTTAATTGGTTGTTTAAAATATGTCTTTAAGTTTGTAAGGCCATGGAGCCAGGTAAGCGTTTATTTGTAAGCTTTGGACTGTCACATTAAAGCGACCTTTTCCACTTTTTAATGAGTCTGGGTTTTTGTGCAGTAAGCCAAAAGGGGGGCCCCGGGGGGAACGCGAAGCGTTTCCCCCCGGGGAGGTTTTTGGCACTGCACACGGCCAGCGAGTGGCTGTGGGAGGCAGAGAGCCTCCCTAGGGTATTTAAGGGGCCAGGGAAGGTTCGGGAGGCAGGCGACGGTTGGACGTGGTGATTGTCCCGCGCTCCCACCCCCTGCATTTTGGGTTAGGTCTGGTGTCTGGTTTTATTAAAGGGGGATGGGGGACCATTGTACTTGGTTTCTGCAGGGGTTTTTTACATCCCAGGTCAAGGTCTTACAGGGTTTTTTGGTCTGTTAAGGAGCTATTATATGGTAGTTTTGTGTGACAGGTCGGGGCATCAGTGAAGTTGTAAGGTACAATTTTGTTGCTGATGTGGCAGGTCAGACTGGCTGCAGGTCATAGGAAGGGGGAGATTGGTGTAGAGGGGAGTCTGAGGGGTATTGAAGTGGCCCTGGGCTCCGGGGGCATGGCCCCTTTTGATGTGGGGGGAGGGACGCACATTGGGGGAATGACACGGGAAAGGATGGGGTGGCGCTGTTTGCACAAGCGGGCCAACACGGGGGAACAGGTATTGAGCCTGGAGGGGCATGGCCCCGGGGAGAAAGCGGGACGCCTGGAAAAGGGGTAAGGAGACGGTAGGGTCCAAGGGATAGTTAGGGAGGAAATGGCTTTATTTAATTATTTAATTGTTGGGTAAAAAATGAGAATGTTTAATTATATAATTGGTTGTTTAAAATATGTCTTTAGTTTGTAATGCCATGGAGCCAGGTAAGCGTTTAATTGTAAGCTTTGGCCTGTCACATTAAAGCAACCTTTTCCACTTTTAAATGAGTCTGGGTTTTTGTGCAGTAAGCCAAAATATCATTTTTCACAAGTCATCTGAGTTAAAAAATCTAACTTCTAATTATGCGTCAAAACGCCTAACGCGTTCAAAAAGTACATTAAAAATGTGCGGTCACAGAGTAGACTATACTCGCTACATATTGGTACTGCGTTAAATAGCTGCTCACTAAGGATTGTAATTTAAAGACGGTCTCTTACCCGCACCATTTCCTCGATGCGCTCTCGCGCTTAGGTCTAATCTGTGAGGCGCCGAATGGCGTCTGTATTAAGATGATTTGGCGCCGTCTTTAACCTGAGTTCTTTGGATTTGGGGAAAGTTGGCGAATGCCTCGGTATTGGGTCAGTTTGTGAATGTCCAAATGTTGGTCAGTTGGAAATGCAAGTGAGGATTTGGGTAATCTCTTGAATCCTGGACAATGAGGGACTATCTTCAAATTCAATGACCTATGGGAAAAAATGTAAATGTTCCCCCACATCCTTAGTGTGCAACCCACTACACCGTCAACTAACTTACGTTACTCTGCACCCTGAAACCAGAGAGCGATGCCATGAGTCTGTCCAGCTCCAGTGTGGCCGATGTCGCTGACGGGGTCATGGATCCTGCAGACCTGAAGTCAAAGGTTAAATGGTCAGAACTACCTCTAAATCACTGTGTGTGTCATATGGGTCAATCAGAATTATGAACAGCTTTGTATTTGCACCAGAAATGTGATCACAAAAGACATTTGTTGTCTTCAACGGCTAGCACTTCCTGTCTTGCTGCCCAATGAGAAGGTGTGGCATGGCTGATGTCTCTCGCTGGGCTTCCTTCATCGAAATTATAACAGATCAATAATTAACTAAATGTGTCCAAGGAATGAAAGTAAAGAAGTTACTTACCTGCGACATTAGTTTTGCAGCACTGTTTTGTTATAGATTCACACTCTTAACCTGAGTCAGCAACCAGACCCATGGGAGAACAACTGGATTCCCATAATCCTTTGGGCGGTACCTTCATCTTTAAATTGGTTTGTCGATCTTTTGCATTGAAAGCAGGCCATTCTTACTAATCACCTTTACAACATAAACAGAGATTAGGAGGAAAACCAATACGTCTAAATAAACTGCACCTCTAATGCACCAGCAAGTGCCTTGCACATGCAACCAGTTATAGGTAAGTAAGTAACTTGCAGCATGTGACTGTTTCAGTGCTCATTCTTTGCAATGAGTAGTGTCTCAGGGTTCTACCCTGGACCAAGAAGGACACCAAGACCATAGGTTATCATTTACACTATTTATTGGAGGGATTGGTCACAATAATGGGGAACTCAAATGAAAATAAGATCTTTCCAAACAAAAAAGAAAGTAAGAGTAGTTCCCTTTTTATGAGATTGGGTCCCTTTTCCTTCTGAGAACCCCCGCCCCCTCCCTCCTTTGTTCGATGTCTCTTTCTCAGGATGCAGATTCCTATGCTTTCCCGGTCCCTCAGGTCAATGCCTCCACAGTTCAAAAAGGGGTTACTTCACCGTTCTGGTGTTGCGGCTTTAGGGAGATGAAACCCATCTTGGTCTGAACTAGATGCAGGCTTTCTAGGGCCTTGTAGCCCACAACTCACTTTGTTGTAAACTCTTGTGAGCACATGGGTCAGTGGACATATTCAGAATGGGCGAGCTTGAGATGTGTCCCTTGGCCTGGCTGGGCCGGGACTTCCACTTAGTTTCCCTTGACCCACCTTTCTGATCTCACAATAGTCTCCCTGACTGAGTTGCTTCCTCCATCCACAGACTGGTCCTGCTTAGGACTGGGCTCCTCCTCCTCCTCCTCCTCCTCCTCCTCCTCCTCCTCCTCCTCCTCCTCCTCCTCCTCCTCCTCCTCCTCCTCCTCCTCCTCCTCCTCATCATCATCATCATCATCATTATATTATTTAATATTTGTAGTGCACAACATGCCCATAGGTCTCAGTGCGCACAGGTAAGAAGAGCCAGAACACTAGGGAAGCAGGGGGTCAAACCGAGAGTCCCACCGGAGAAAAGGAGAGAAGTCTAGTCTTTAGAATTAAACAAGTGTGTGTTTTCAGTGCTTTCCGAAAGCTCATGTGACTAGGAATGTCACCGATGGAGGAGGGAAGGGCATTTCACAGCATGGGGGGCGAAGATTTGGAAGCAGGTACCACCACATATTTTTAACTTATGCCTGGGTATGGTCAATTTGCTGGTCCCACTGGATCGGAGGGTTCTCCGAGCAGTAGTCTTTGCTAATCTATTGGCAAAATACTGTGGTGGCCTGTCAGCAAGGCACTTATGAGTAAGGGTGAGCATGCTGTGCTGGATTCAGTGATGTGCTGGAAGCCAGTGTAAAGATCTTCTAAACTGAGTGACATGATCCCATGGACCTAGATTACAGATGGCTCTAACAGCCCCGTTT
Organism: Ambystoma mexicanum; assembly: GCF_040938575.1. Classification (NCBI taxonomy): domain Eukaryota; kingdom Metazoa; phylum Chordata; class Amphibia; order Caudata; family Ambystomatidae; genus Ambystoma; species Ambystoma mexicanum. The sequence continues at coordinate 730,196,921 of NC_090925.1, forward strand.
TGGGACGTTTGTAGTATTTTTACATTGCTTTTGGATGTGCCGGCCAATAAGCTGTTACAATAGTCAAGCCGTGAGTTCACTAACACCGTGCCCAGGGATGAAAGGTGCTTCGAGGATACATAGGGCTTAATCTGTCTCAGTAATTTGTTCACATAGGCACAGGAGGCTTTAACTTGTCCTATGTGTTGCTTCATTGATAGCCCGGAATCCAAAAATACTCCTTGTGTTTTTACAGTGGAGCTCACGGTACAACTTGAGATAGTGAAGCATTGGTATTTAGGATTAAGATGTTTTAGTCCCTGATTAGAGCCAACAAGCAAAAACTCAGTCTTTTCTTTGTTTAACGCCAGCCCTGTATCCGGTTATAAATTCTCTTGATAAGGGTGAAGTCATAGTCAACGGACAGCTCAAAGATGAGCCGGGTATCGTCAGCGTAGTTGATGTAACCATACATGCCAACATTCTCGACTACCTAGGAGGGAGATTCAACACCAGAAAGCAGGAGAAAAGAATTTCCCAATTGGGGTTTTAATTATTTCAGGCGAGAGTAAAATAAATAGCAATCTTTTTTTAATATAAAAATCAGGAGTCTCCCGCCTAAATTGGGAGGGTTGGCATGTATGTGTAACGCACGCCGACGGTATCCAGCAAGTCACACAAAGGGCTCGCATAAACATTAAACAGAGAGGGCGAGACGCATGTGGCCTGTCGGACTCCATATGAGAGAGATTCTGTGAGAGCCTTGAAGCCACTCATAGCAACTCTGGCCCTTCTAGGGCCAAGAAAGGAAGCAAACCAGGCATGAGTGGATTCAGAGCAATTTAGCAGATTGCCTCTCTAAAAGTAAAGTATGGTCAACCAAGTCGAAGGTGATTGCTCTTGCTGTTTAAGAGCTCATTCTCTTCGTTCCCCTTAGTCCTCCTCTAGGAACGGATGTTCTTTTCTCTGCTCCTACCTCTTGGGATATCACCCTGGTCTGCTCAGATCTCTTTGCCGCTGTTATTACTTCTGCTGAGCCACCTCCTGTTTGGGTGTTACTTCCTACTGTTTATCCTCTTCTTCCACTAATGTCACACCTCCAATCTCCTCCGTGCTACTTTCAGTTCCACCCCCACCTTGTGGTGTTCCTTCCTCCACCTCTGTGTCACTTCCATTCATGCCTTTGTATTGCTTCCACCCTCTGATTTTGCCAACTCCTCCTTCCACCATGGGTCTCACCACCTTCTCCTGCACCTTGATTCCTACAATCTTCTCTTGCGTTCCACTGCAGGCCATGATGTTACCACCTCCTCCTACAATTGTCCTCGTCCTGATATAACCACCTGCTCAACACTTTAGATCTCACCACCACCTCCTGCCTTCCCTCACCCTCTGATGTTACCACCTCCCCCATGGCCTTCCAAGCTCTCATCGCCTCTTCCTGGTCTCCACCACTGCCACCTTTCCACTTTCCCAGCCTCTGCTTCTCCCACCGCTCTACTGTCTGCAGCCTTCTCCAAATGTGAGGCTCCTGAAAACTACACTGCCTTACTGGAAATGGGTTTCTTTTATAGTGGGTACCCTGCTGCCCATTGGTAGGTTTTTCAGTGATGATTTGCACCTGGGCCTTGTAATTAGGTGAGGACTGACATTGGCTGTTATCCCTAAGTGCACCTGATGCTGCTTTGGAGTCAAAGGACTGGACAAAGCCTAGGCATGGCCTGCTCACCATTTTGGTCATTAATATTTCTCTCCTAAATGCTCCCAGGTGCTGCCTGCGCTGAGCTCTTCAATGTCTCCAGTGTGTGATTTAAAGTCTGAACACACACTAGATAACTATTTAACCGTAGGCGTCACGGACCGGGCACTGGATTGTTTAACCTCCTTCCTCTCAAATCAGCCTTCCCAAGTTCAATTGGGCCCCTTTCTCTCCTTTACCTCACTCTCGACTTGCGGCGTCCCTCAGGGCTCTATCCTCCAATGTGGCTTTTCAACATTTAGCTTGCCTTTCTTGCCCACTTGATTTACACCTTCTCTCCTCATTTCCAGTGCTTTGTTGAGGACAAAAAAGCTCGCCTTTAAGCTTCCTTCCTCTTCCTCCTCTCTTTCCTCTCTCATCCCGAATTATCTATTCAAGCATGGTGCGCTGCAAACAATCTCTGCCTTAACGCCAGGAAGACTGAAATCCTTCTCATTGGCATTCCTACTCCTTCCTTCCCTCCCACACTCTGGTCACCCATCTTGGGCCCCTTCCCCTCGCACTCCTGTGAGGCAAAAAACGTGGGTGTCATCTTCGACTCCTCTCTCTCCTTCTCAACTCATATCGCTGATCTTGCCAAGAAGGACCACTATCAGTTTCCCCTCCTCAGAGGCATTCTCCCCTTCCTCACTTTTCCTCAAAAACTCAATGTCTCCAGAGCTCTGGTTCTCTCAATCCTTGATTACTGCAACAGCCTCTTCCTTAATCTGACTCTTTCCTCACTCTGCCCTCTTCAGCTATCCAGAATAGGACTGCAAGACTAATCCTTGGCCTCAAGCCCAGGGACTGCATCTCTCCAGCCCTAAAATCTCCCCACTGGCTCCCGGTGGCTACGAGGATAAAGTTAAAGACCCTCTGCATCATGGCTTTCTGGAGCTTGGGGCTGCGCTATATTCAACTCTCTCTCCCTAAATACTTCCCGGCTAGAGTCCTTCGGTCCTCTAGCTCCAACTCTCTGCAGATCACACATTTTTCCAAGCAGAGAGTGGGGGGGTAGATCTCTCTCTTCAGCAGGAGCCTCTCTCTTGAATGGCCTCCCTGCCCCTCTCAGGCTTGAGCCGGATCTCCTTAAGTTCCTGAAGATTCTCAAGACCCCCGTCCCCTGCATTGACTGGCTGCTTCGTCCCCCCTGAGTCCTACAGGGCACCAGGCCCCCCTCGTCCAGTCTACCCCAGCACCCCGGTCTCCCGGGCCCCCTTCCCCTGATTAGCCTGGCGGGGTGTGCACCTACCGAGCCTGGCCCACCGACTTCCTCGCACTTAGCATGTGGTCCTCACTCCCTGCACTCCTGGCATCCCCTGGCACTTGCCCACCTGGCCTCCCTTTAGCACTGGCCTTGCCCCAGGGCCCCTCTTCCTCCCCTGCACTTATATGCTGCCACCTCTGGCCCCTTCTTCCCTCCCACTCTAGCATTTTCCCTTCCACCCCAACCGGCTCCCCCCCCCCCACTCCCTTACACCCCTTGAACATCTTTTTATTGCACTTGCACGATCTGAATGACACAAGGCACAATAGGACCGCTATTGTCCCCCGTTCCTCCCCCCCACACCATTTTTTGTCTTGTGGTGCCTTGAAACACCACTCGATGTATAGGTGCTTTATAAATGACCAATAAATAAATACATAAAAAATAACTAGCTGAGAAGACTCCATGAAGCAAAGGAGATCTAGAGAAAGATCCTGAAAACTTTTTTTAAAAAAAAGAGAGCGGTGGGACCGAGGTTCAGCTTATGCGGAAAATGTTATGTACAAAAAAAATAATAAAAGTGTTTTTCTACTGGGCTGGTGTGTGAAGTTTCTATGAATAGCCACACATTTGGTTACCTGCAACAAGCCTGCGAAGAGTCAACACACGCATGCTTCTAGTATCTGCAGTAGTACACAATGAGTGCGTATCACTCAGGCTATCTGCCACAGTATTCCCTGTGTGCCATTGCAAAAGGCTCAGCAGCTCCTTTAGGGGTGGGGGGGGCAGCAGCACCTGCAATGGGGACAGGTGCTGAGGGCACCGTTGAGGGAAGACCCGGCTATGCCCCGGCTATTCATCACTGCTTACACTGATGCCCACGGAGAAGTCTGATGACAAACCAATCTCGAGGGCATACATATAGACGGGCGGCCAGCTCCATCGCGAGATCACTGTTTAAGCAGGCAAGGGAGTGGTGGGGAAGAGACCTGGGCCCCCAGGTGACGGGGACTGGGAATGCGCCCAACGGGAGGCTAGAGACATAGCCGTAGATGCCAGGCTCAGGGCAATCCAGTAGAAAGTGCTCCATAGTGTGTACTATTCGCCCCAGAGGGCAGACGAGAGAGAGGACGACATTTGTTCCAAATGCAAGATTGAGGTGGCAACGTTCTGCCATATGGTTCGGGCCTGCCCAAGAATGAGGGCCTAGTGGGAGGAGGTGTTATAGGTGCTGCTCACGCTGCAGAGGAGGAATTGGGAATTGACCTGGTGATGGGCCTGTTGGGCGCCTTACAACATTGGAAAAGGCCCTGCTTTATTATATTCTATGTAGTTAACTACAGCATCATCAATTATCAATTTACTAGGATTTATTTCACTTTTCATACAACTTGCTGTAATGTCTACTCAATTATTCTTAACGTTCAATAAAAATCAATTAACTTAAAAAAAAGGCCCTGTTAGACATGCCCCTTGGCCCTTGCAAAAAGAGGTATTGCAATGAAAGAGGGGTGGTGGAGATACCCTCTTATTGCAAACGTGGGAGGATGGGATGGATGGTGTAGAAGGGTGCCCCCCCTTATTACACACGTGGGTTGATGGTGTAGAAGGTTGCCCCTACAAACACAAGAAGATGTGGGGGAATTGGGTTGACCAGCAGGGTGGTTCCTGATGCCATTGTGGCGGAGGTTTAGTGGGATGGAGATAGCGTTTCGGGCGGAGTGGGTCGGATGCCAGAGGTTTTTGGGGATGGGGGGTTAACATGGGAAGGGGGGCATAGGCTGGGACTAAGGGGAAGTTGCGGGGGATATTTGTATAGCTTTTTAGATTGTATGTCCTGCTAACCTGAGATATTTTCTGTGTTTTCAATAAAGTTTCACAATAATTTAAAAAAAGAGGCCCATAAAAAGGCTCCACAGTAAATGAGTGGCAGGGGGCTGCGTGTACGGGGAGCAGTGGTGGCAGGATGGTCTTGAGCGGCAGGCACCAGCATGCAATGGAACAGGGCGTCCAAGTGTTGGCATTTCCAACAATATACAAATATTAGTATTATGAGCAAACACTGTCGGATGGCATAAAGGCCATCTGATGACGCCACAGATTACACATGGTCTTACGGTGACACAGGTCACCCAATGACATTGCAAAATAAACAGGTCAAGTGATGATCTCACAGAACATGGGAAGGCCGTTTGATGACTTCATAGCACACAGAGGACGTAACATGAGTTCACATAATAGAACCCAGGCTGTGTGATGACATCACAGAACACAGATGGCGAGCCACAGAGTTCTAATAAAGAACTCTGGGGCGTTCTCACTAGGTGACAAAAAGCACAAACAGAGAACGTGTGGAGAAATCACAGAGCAAAGAAGTGTGGGGACGTCATCGCTCAAGACAGGGAGAGCCTGTGATGAGAGCACAGACCGCGGTGGAGTCATGGAGCAGAGAGTGGCTGAGTAGGGACTCCGCTCAACACAGGGAGAGCCTGTGATGAGAGCACAGACAGAGAGTGGCTGTGTAGGGACATCACTCCACAGAGGGAGAGAGCCTGTCATGAGAGCACAGACCACGGTGGAATCACGGAGCAGAGAGTGGCTGTGTCGAGACATCACTGAAGACAGGGAGAGCCTGTGACGAGAGCACAGACCGCGGAGGAGTCACGGAGCAGAGAGTGGCTGTGTCGGGACATCACTCCACAGAGGGAGAGAGCCTGTCATGAGAGCACAGACCACGGTGGAATCACGGAGCAGAGAGTGGCTGTGTCGGGACATCACTCCACAGAGGGAGAGAGCCTGTCATGAGAGCACAGACCACGGTGGAATCACGGAGCAGAGAGTGGCTGTGTCGAGACATCACTGAAGACAGGGAGAGCCTGTGATGAGAGCACAGACCGCGGAGGAGTCACGAAGCAGAGAATGGCTGTGTCGGGACATCACTCAACACAGGGAGAGCCTGTGATGAGAACACAGACCATGGTGGAATCACAGAGCAAAGACTTGCTGTGTAGGAACTGTTGGGAAGGAGGGACGATCATCCCGGACCCCCAAACGCTTTCAGGTGAGGTACAGGCCTGGAAGTGTGAAGTAGGGACTTGGGGAGGTTATAGGGGCCAGGGGGTGTCTACAGGAGGGTGGTGCATGCTTCGGCTTCAAAGTACATTGGGAATCAAACGCCATCTTAGATAGTAGTAGCCATATTGAAATCGAGGCCTAGCTTTGCGCTGCAGCCAGGGTCGCAGGCCTGAGCCACAAACGTGGAAATTAGTGTCTGCATGCAGGCCAGAGCAGCAGAGATTCATAGGCCCTTCATTGTCTCATGTTGCCAGCATTCGTATCCCAGAAAGAATGCGCCCTGCAAAGCCACAAGGGGGTTGAGAGCTCTCAGCAAAAAGCAATCCCACGAGAAGGAGGGTACGAGCCTCTGACGTTCCCCATCCCCACTCTAACTTATAGCGCCCGATGCCCCGTCCCAAGACCACCAGCATTCCAAGGTACCAGTCAGTCCCAGACGACGACCATGAAACTGTTAGACCCCCAGTCGATCAGAAAATATCAGAAAGCAGTGACCAGTTGCCTTCACTATAGGTCACGTGATTTGTGTTGCGAAGTGTCGGCAGGGGCAAAAAAACAAATTTAAAACAAGGGTGGGGAGCTTTGGACAGGCGCTGATGTGTCGGGAATCGAGCGGTAGTCTGTTAGATACAATGACCTCGAAGTACTCTCTTAGCCTTAGGTCTGCAGTACCAGGTGCACATTAGGTTAGAGATAGAGCATGTATTGTTTTTCTTCGCAGAATGACCAATTAATTAGAGCTTCATGCCTGATGACGCGCAAGGAGGAACCCACATGAAAGAAGATGGACAGAAGGGGCTGAGTCCAATGGCCTGGCATCCCATAAGGAGCCTATGTATATATAGCCTATGTATATGTATATATATTATAGCCTATGTATAGTGTCTCAACAACCAGCCATTTGAATTTGTACATTATGTAATTTACGTCACTGATGACGCTGTGTGCCTTCAAAAAGGGTTGTTCGTACTGATTTTGCCAGAACGTTCCGCTGCAGCTGAGTGCTTTGCTGGCAAATCTCTATTTTTGTGGAAATAAAACCTTGTTCTCCTTGCAAGAGGTGTGCTGGGCCTTTTTCCCTAGTGTTGTGAGCATTGAGGTGCTTCTCTTCATTTTTGGTGACCCCAACAGGATCTCAGTGACACCCGCAAAGACAGAGGCTTCCAGGCCGCATCTATGTAGGGGCTTCACCCACCTGCAGTGACCAGTCCTATGTGTGCAACCCGCAGTACTGTACAGGAGCCATTTTAACAGAATTCCTGTCTGCTCTTTGGAGTGAGGCGTGGCTCCTAGGAGGGTGCAGGCCGTTATTGGGACCCTTTGACGGAGAAGCTCGGGTCAACACTTACATGTAAGTACACCTCTTCCAAACGACAACAACGGGGCGTGCGTTAGTGGGGAGATGCAGTATGTGTGTGTGAAGGGAGAGTGTGCAAGGTCACATGGTGAGTTTTTGTATTTTGTATTATTATTATTATTATTATTATTATTATTGAGGAGATAACGAGGAGGAAAACAGGAGTGTGGGATCCTTTACGAGTAAGGGGAGAAGGTGGTGCCATTTTTTTTATCTCGTGATAAGTGGATACAAAAGTATGAGCTCTGTTTAATTAAAGAGCTTGGGTTACTGTGTCCAATATATTCCAGGTGGGGGAAGGAGGCAGAGTAGTGGTTGTTGTTTTGGGTTATTATTTTAGTTTATTGTTTTAGTGTATTGAACTATTATTGTTAATTCAGTGGAGGCCAAGGGAGGACCTGTGGATGTAGTGTGAGTGTGAGGTGTGAGGAGTGAGGAAGTGTGCACCGAGTGGGTGGTGTGGGGACAGGGCGACTGGAGGTGGGAACGGAGGACTGGTAGTGATGGTCATAATAACATGTGTGTGACGCATAACTAGAAGCTCCTTTTGAAAATAAAATTGCCAATATGGGGCTAATGACTCCGCTGGAGTATATGTATAGTGCACTGCCATTGTACAAGGATAAGACAGAGAGGTACCACAAACAGTAGGTGGCAGAGACCCAAGGGGGGATGCCCCACCCCTGGTCAGAGCAGGGTACTAATAACAACAGAGAGATATTAGAACATATGAGCATGTTCATAACTTCTAAATATAAAGGTAAACAACTGCAGAAACAAAAAGAGATTTTAGTCTTGTGGAAAATGGTAGAGGATATAGAGGACACCACCGGGTGTACACCCCAGCATGAAGATAGTGCCACCTTAAACATAGTGAATGCAGCAGCACCAAAGGAAGCCCACATATAGAGAGGTGCTTTATCCGCTCGCTGCCCAGCCAGCCACGGGATTCACAAACCCAACTTATGTGCCCCTGCACACCACCGCACTAGCCCCATATCGACCAACACCGAACGCTGTCACTCCGCGGGTCAGTAAATCACAGAAGGAGTTAGAGGAGGCATTAGCCGCAACCCAAGCTGAGTTGGCACAATTGAGGGCAATGAAGGAAGGGAAGGGCAAACCGGGGTGTGGGTTGGAAGAGTGGAGGGCTGGAGACATTTTATTTAGACTGGATATCACCGCTATCAAGGATGTGTGTGCTGAGAAGCACGGTAGTGGCGATCGAGGGGCAGAAAGCACAGGTTATGGGACGGTGAGGTCAGACAGAGAAGCACATCAAGAGGTGCAAGAAGGAGGATTGAACAACATGGAAGAGTTTGAGGATGACGAAGGGGGGCAGAAGGGGCTCTGGAAATTACACCAAGAGTAGAAAGTTTGGGGGTGAGCGATTGAGGAGCAGATTTGGATGAGTAGCAGTGGCAAGGAAAAAGGGAAGTGATGGACGGAAAGTGAGGCGAGGAGCAAGAACTCAACTGCCGTTATTGCATAAGGGACCTCGAAGGGCGCAGTATGTGCTGTGGGCTTAGATGGATAAGAATAATTTGATCAAAGCGCACCCGCCCATTACTGCCGGGGCTGCGAAGTGGATATACACATTTGAAAAACAGACAGCAGGAATTTCTTCGGCGGTGGGAGACATGAAAAGTTAACTTGTTGCAATTGTGGGAGATCAGGTTGTGGACGTGTGGATCAATGCAGGGTATCCAGGAGTGAAGCTACATGACGATGCGCACAATGGGGCCCCTTTCAACAAAATTAGAGCGCAAGTGTGGGACGCACTGCGGCAGGCGTACCCTGACACCGTACTTGCAGTCTATAATGCATTTCACCATGGGGATTGATGAAGACGCCGATCAGTACATTTTAAAAGTGCAGGAGATTTGGAGAGTGGAGACGGGTGACCAGTGGGACAGATCAATTCCTCTCTTCAAATGTGTTATTAAGAGGGGATTACCTAGGGAAGTTCAGAAAGCGATCGACAAGATAGTGAGCATAGGGGTGGGCTGCTATTCTGACTATAATTATACACCACTGTAGAAGGATTAAAGAACAAGAAAAGGAAACAGCTCAAAGGTTGCAGGCACAGGAACCGAAACGGGTGCAGAAAGAATTAGCTACAATAGCAGTGGAGGGGGCGGCGATGGCAGGCACTGAGGCAGACTCAGTGGAACAGGTTGCAACGCACATAGATGTGAAGATAGCAGCAGTTTGGCCAGGTGGAGGACAGGGGCAGTGGGGCGGCAGACACCCACAACAGTATCCTGATTGGCATCAAGGAGGTCAGCAGCGAGGTAGAGGAGGGTTCCAAGGGTGCAGAGGGGGGTTTGGTGGAACAGGACCCCAGGGTGGCATGAGATCATCCCAGTGTTGGAGCTGTGGGAAGTGGGGACATTTTGCAAGAGAGTGTAGAAGCAGGCGGGAGTGGGGTATAACCCATACACTCAACCTGCCCCTGCACCGCCACAGCCAGGTTAATTACCACCCCCGATGTTCACCTCCATACCCTATGAGATACACCAGGCCTACACTCAGTTACCACCTCGACCCCCACACATGCAGACACAAGCACTGCCTAATGCGCAACCACAAGCGGCCCAGCAGAACCACCCGTACGGAGGCCAAATGCCACATCCAATGCCGTGCCAAATGGAATGGTAGCATCTTACCGAGGGGTCAGCATCATGGGAGGACATCCTTTCACTTTCCCAGGTACCAATAACATACCCTGTGAAGGCAAATCCCTGAACGTTCACATCAGAGAGAATACAACCCGCTAGGGAAGAAAGGCCTAAGTCGATCTTGTAAGGATAACAAGTTTCTGCTGAAAAGTACTACAAGCAGAATCTTATAAAGCACAACATTGTCATACATGAGGCAATACATAGGGTCAATAGCCCACGCGGCTGGTTGGTTTTCGCCTATACAGAATCCATCTGCCCCATAAGGGATGCCAGGACATTGGTTCCAGCCTGATCCGTCCATCTTCCTTCACGTGGGTGCTGCAGTGATCATCTTCTCATGTAGAGGGTCAGAAAACAAATTAACTATACTGCTACAGTACAACTACTTTATCATTCATACTGTTCACTTGGCAGGCCTTAAGACGGACACAAAGGAGGTTCTTGGGCCCTCTAACCTTCCCACACACATTTCACTTACTCCCCTCCGTGCCATCTGGCTCCAACGTCTCCACCCTCGTTTTGAACTATAATGTATCCCTCCCAGCATCTCGCAATACAAATCACACGATTGTCGCTTCACAATGCACCCTGTCCGTCCTCTTTGAATGTCTCAGGACTTGTTACTTTGAGGTTGGAGGTCAAAGGGCACCTGGTGCCATGGAATTCAGAGGTCCTACATTTTAGTCAGTTATATGGGCTATAACTCATGGTTCCCTGGTGATGGGCCAGGTCATACTTTGGCCAGTGTGAGATAACATGCACACCAGGTGCCGGTCTGTGATCATGGCCTTGTAGAACACATTCCTCTTGAGTAAAAAACACATCTTTGCAACACTGTTAAAACAATGAATAGGCGTTGTGGTGGTTGGGGGTGTGGGCTGTCCTCCTGGGAGCTCGGTCATGGCTGGAGATTTCCCTCGTCTCGCAATTTGGGCTTAATGCATGCAATGCCGCATTTACTGCACAGGCCTTCCCTATGGTTACTAATATCTACGCAAAATAGCAATGCTTAGGGTGCCTTATGCTGTACTATGTGGATAGACTATATTTGGTTATACTGAAGTAGAGTCCTGTTAAAGTGGGAGGTGGTCCTCTCACCATCACTCCTCCCCACTTGGCCCATCATAGTGCTTTGAATGCATCTCACCTCACTCTAAACCACCCAGGGGGGTAGGGCGGGGCTGCCCCCTTCCCAACACCTGATTAGGACAAACCACAGAAAGCTCTTGCGTTTCCAGTCCTGTCCATGACTACCCACCCTGCCGTTGAACCCTTGGTGGGCGCTGAGATAGGTGATAAGCAATTCATCATTATGGTTGACAACAGTGCCACTAAATCATGCATCAGTGGGAGAAACTTCCCACTATGAGGTGAAACTCTCGACATGCAAGGATTCCAGGGGCTGTCACCACGGTTCCCTACACAGAAGAGGTAGCAAACAAAATAGGAGGAAAAGTGGTGTGTGCACCCCTATTGTACTCATTCTTCCCTGATAATTTTGTTGGATGGGATGGGTTGAGCAAACTGAACATGGCCAGCCCCTTTACAGACCACGGGGTGCTATGTGCAACCCCAGGCATGTGCGCCTTAAGCACAATGGTCATCATACAGGCCCGGGGTGGAGAGGTGGTGGTTCGTGGCATCCCCGTGGATCCGGGTATGTTTGAGCACGGGATCACGGTTTTACTTGATGCGGTGCCCCAGATTGGTAAGGCATGTTGACAGGTGCCATCAGATTTCATCTTCCGACCCGTGGTGAACCCAGAGCTTGTGGCAGGAATGAAACTCTCTAGATTTACAGGGTCTGGTTGTGTCAGCTAAAAGGATTGTTGTGGTGGGCACAGACTCTGACGGGTGCGAGTGGCATACTCTATTGTGCATTGACCCAACGGTGCCTCTCAAAGAAGTGACAGATGCAGAATTGTGTGAAGATTGGGTTGATGATGGAGAGATTGTGTTAGCAATTTGCATCCCCTGCGTAGACAGCAGGTTAGCATGCACCAACATGTGTTTACTCCCTCTGTCCCTACAGGCCATTCCAACCCCCTCTGGTCCCCCTGTGATGGTCTGTGTGCCCCCCCTTCGCGCACACAGGTGTCTGTTTTGCTTGATTCTTCTACCCTGCTCCCCCCTGCCTCCTCCAGCCTACTTCTGCAGGAGTCTGTCCGGATACATTCTGGTTTCACCATCACTGTCTTGTGGCCAATGCTGGATTTGACTTTCATGGACTTCATTGAATCATGGTGTGTCACCCTTTCTGAACTCTCATGCTGAACTTCCTTTGCATCTTGTACTGATGGTGGCCCTGAATCATGCTGTTCTCATCTTCATCTTGTATCCTGGCTTGCAACATTATGTTTTACTACTGACTTCTGCAATTGTATTTGCTATCCCCTCTTGCTTCTCCATTCTTTTTGACTGCTTACTCTCTGTTATCTCCTCCTCTTCCTTTCTCCCTTTACCTATCTCCTACCGTTACTTTCTTCTATGCACTTAGTGTATCAGAATCGTCCCTGGACCTACTATGATAGCAACCTTGTCTGTCTTCTCCCCTGCCCCATGCTTGCCCCCCCCCTCCAACACTATCTGAAATGTCGTCAGGCCCAGTACGATAGTCGCTTGTTTTGTTCCTCCCCTCCCTTCCTGCACCCATCTCCCTCACCTTTTGTATTTCTCTGGCTCTACCAGAAAGGTTGTCAGGCCTAGTATGGTAGTCGCCTGTCTGTTTCCATTTCCTTCCCACTCTCCCGCTTCCTTCATTATCTATGTCTTAGCTCTTGCACTATCTGAAATGTCGTCAGGCCGAGTATGATAGTTAATTTCACATCCTTACTGTTCATGGCCTGTAAGAATGTCATTGTATTTTCCCTTGTTCCCTCCCTTGCCTTGAAACGCTTTGAAAAACATTGTGTATAGGCACTATATAAATAAACTATCATATATCATACCCTTGCACCCCGATTTCCAGTACCTCACTGTGTTTACACATAGGGGGTGCATTTCGAGCACACAAGATTGCCTCAGGGGTACTGTGAGTCCCCTAGCATCTTTAACAGCATATTGCATGCTGACCTAGGGAACATTCAAGTGCCCGGCACCATCATTCAGTATGTTAATGATTTGCTGGTGGTAGTGACAGTGAGCAGCAGTGCCTGAAGGACTCTATCATCCTCCTGCAGCTGCTGGCATACAAGGGTACAAGGTAGACAAGGTGAAGCAGCTATACTGCCTTCTTGTGGCAATTGATATCTGTCCATGGGAAGAGAATTATACCCGAACGCGCCGCCTCACTGCATAGCACTCCCCAGCATAAAACTGTCAAAGAGATGCAGAAATTCCTAGGGTTGAGTAACTACTACCGATCATGGATTTTAGATTACGCTGCATACAACAGGACCTTATTGCAGGGCCTAAAGGAGGCTCAGAAAAAAATAACATAAGCTTGCATGGACAGAGGACATGCTCAACAGCTTCAATAATCTGAAAGAGATCATTTTCCCGGCCCCAGTGCTGGCTACACCTGATTACACTCAAGAGTTTTACCTGTTTTCCCTTTCCGGGCACAGACCACGGTGGAATCACAGAGCATAGAAGTGTAGGGACATCACTCTATACAGGGAGAGCCTGTGATGAGAGCATAGACCACGGTGGAATCACATAGCAAAGACTGGCTGTGTAGGGACATCACTGCATCACAGGGAGTGGCTGTCATGAGAGCACATACCACAGTGGAATCGCGCAGTAAAGAGTGGATATGTAGCAACATCACTCAACACAGGGAGAGCCTGTGATGACAGTACAGACCACAGTAAGGGCATTTCAAAACCCTTTGTTACTTTCAGGCAATTTTCTTCTCTTACCCACCGTTTTGCTCTCCCTCAGCATTCTGCACTAAACACCCAGTGCCCTCCACTCCTAAAGGAGGATTGATTGAGGTACTCACGCGGTCTGAGGACCCTCCTCTGAACCTTTGCCTTTCGCTGCATCAGTCACGGAAGAGCCATCCCTCTTCTTCTCGGCATTGCTGCTCTTGCTGCTTGGAAACTGCGACATGATCTCATCTGTGGTAAAGACAGGAGGCAAGTGAGTGTCCAAGTCACGGGGGAACCGTGCCTCCTCCAGCATCCAGCTGAGCAATGATGCGGTGCCCTGCATATATTATATGCAGCACAGCTTCCTTCATCTGTGATCTAATTCATGGCTGGTGACCCTCTGATATCATATGTGGTCTGTAGCTGCGCTATTAACTGTGGAGCCCTGTGGTTTAGGTAAAAGCAGTACAAAAAAACATACAAAAAGGTCATCTCCCATGCCACATTAGATTGAGTTTGCTATAATGTCAACCCGACAATACTTTGTTTGATTTCAAAATGTATTTTATTTATTCATTTACCAACTAATAAAAACAACAAAGACAACAGATAATACAAGAATACCAAATGTGACCACCATATAATAATTCATATATAATGTCTTTTCATCAATCAAAAATTATAATACATACTCTCACATTCATCCATTCATCCTATCAGATAGCATCACCTACATACAAATAGACTGTAATGCAATGAATAATGCCAAAACAGTCATATATGCAAAAATAGCGCAAGTAAAGTGCTAAAACAATTACTATGTGTGCAAACGATGCAAGTACAGTACAAAAGGTTTATAATTATTCCAATCTGATGACTGCAATTAACGGGTCTACGGTACACAAGTGCAAAAGTGCCAAAGTGCCTCCTGGATTTCATAAACCAATCTCTCAGATTAAAGCTGCAAATCACTGGTCTTCTTGAGTTGGTTTCCAATTAATAGTTGGCCTACTCGGGTTTTTGCTGCAAGGCTCTAAGTGTTTCAACAAGCCCAGCCTTCTTCAGGGCAAAAATTCTGTTTGGAGTGAGGGTTATGAACACAGCCTGTTAATTAAGGAGCGATGCTTCAAGGATGGTCCCATCAGCAGCAGGCCGCAATGTGCCCGGGTGTGGCAGAAACCAAGAGCAAGGGACCGGGAGGGCGAAATGGCTTAAGCTATGTGGGCTTAGACCTGCATCCGTTTATTTTCTTTACAGCCGGGTGAGCAAGTTCAAATTGTGGACTCACAACCCTCTACCCCATCTTGCTCTAAAAACACTTCAATTAGGCTCAAAAGTAACAGGCTGTGTCTCTGCTGTATAAATGGTACATTCCTTCTCGCTGTGTAGCCAGAACCTGTATCCAATTCAGCTTGGTCACTGCAGTGATCCGCGGTGCCATGTTCTTTCAGACGGCTTGATCTTGCAGATTAGCCACACAGTCAACTGATAAACTGTGGCTAATCTGCAAGATCAAGCCGACTAATTCCCAAGTGTGGTAGTCTGGCAAACACCCTGCGGGAGTGATCTAACATGCGACAAACTGTGTAACTCTGCTTCTCAAGATAGGTAAAAGCAGTGGCCTCTGTCCACTGAAGGTATAACATGTGGCTGCATGTACTTGTTCTATGATATGTGTTTCCTATGTATCTGTGGACTTATCTGCACCACTAGTTCACTGTGACAGAATCTGTAGGCACAGAATTCCTGTGACTATATCTGCGGCTTCCTGTGATATATCCAATGGTCCCTCTATAATTTCCTCATAAACATGCGGTTCCCAGTAACCGCAACGTCAAGTCTGGCCTCTCTGTAAATGCGATATGATATGTGTGCCCTATGTATCTGTGGACTCATCTGCACCTCTATTTCTCTGTGACAGAATGTTAGGTGCAGAATTCCTGTGACTTAATCTGTGGCTCCCTGTGATATAGCCAATGGTCTCTCTATAACTTGCTCAGAAACATATGACAGTCACAAGACTCTGCCCTGCACTCTGGCTGGGACAAGCCTTAGGTGAATCACCAGTGAAGGCAAGTGGCAGCGCGTCCCACCATCACACAGCATCTGCATAACGGACTGAGGAGGGTATCAGTCTCCATGTTGTTCAGTTATCCATCTTGCACTGCAGGAATCGATATGTATTGCCCAGGCTGCTATAGAGCAGTGGCAAACGTTGCCTACCAGCTCTGTGTGATTACCTTCTGTGAAGTTAGGCAATTGAATTTGGTGTTAACTTGCCATTCAGAATTATACATTTTAAACATTTGAACATATTTCCACGTTGTGCTGTTTAATGGTTTGTGTATTTTAGAATGCTCCAGTGGTGCTAACAATGTATTTTTTTGTATTTTCCTGTGATGTCATTGTTATTCAAAGTATTATTTTTGAAAATTTGAAAATCCTACATCTTTTTGGTCAGGGAATGTTGACAAGTATGTATCCGTGGCTCCCTGTGATATATCCAATGGTCTCTCTACAACTTCCTCGTAAACATGAGGCTCCCTGTAGCCCCGCCGTCATGTCTGACCCCTGTATGATTGCGATATGTTATGTGTCGTCTGTCCGCCTTGGATTTTACAGCAACGGATGCTCTTCCTGTACACGTGGTGCACCCTGTGGACTCCTGGCATGTGTGAAGTCAACGTTTTCAACTAGGAATAACATGAGTTCTCGCTGTAAGGCTGTTACTGCAAAGAAAACCCTGGAAATGCGTTGTTGCCACAGCCTATAGTAGTTTCAAGAATCCTCTTTACCCGTCCATTACGTTGCCTTTTGCTTCATCTGTTTCAAACGGTACATGCTCTTACTCTTCCCCAGCAAGTCATGAAGGCTTGTACTCGGCTGAGCTACCAAAAGAGGTCCATATGCGTCATATATGCGTCAAAGTGAGCGAATAACTAGCAGGGTTGCTGTAGCATAATACGAATGGCGCGTAGCAGTGCTTGCCCTCTCTCTTCCACTCCAGTCTAGTCAGCAACTTCCTGTCGCAACAATATCATCTGCCAGCTCCAGGAACTCGCGAGAGCTGTGGCTCTCCCTCTCTGTGGTGTTGCTATAGTCTGTGAAGGATTGCACTGGCCAATACAACAATGCCAGAAGGGAAGGCCAGACAGGCCGGTGCAGGCCACTTGTGTTGACCAGTTGAATATCTTAATTCGTGTAGCACAGAGCAAGAAGGTTTGACCAACACGAGCGGTCCAATGTGCTTTAAATCGTTCTACTTGGCATAGATGTCACCATATGTGTGCCTCCAAATACTACTCACGCCGTTTTGACCAAAGTTATTTTTTTTAAAACAGTGATTCAACCATGTAGGCCGTCTTTTCTATTCTTTGTCCACAGGCCAAGTTTTTGGGCCAGGCCAAAACTGAATCTATTGCCACTCTCTGCCTGTGTCATAACTTGTACCTTCCTCCCTGATGACTTAAAGTGAGTACTGTACTCATGGCATTATAGGTTGTGTGACTTCTCTACCTGTGATGTTGAACTGAGTGGCGTTCAATTCCTGCAAGAGTCGGTCCAGTTCGCACAGTCCCCCACCGAGCACCGATGAAGGGAACGGGGGCTGCTCCTTCACTTTGGGGGACTTGGGCTTACAGACGGTGCTGCGGAAGACAGAAAAACATAGCGCCATGAGTCAACAGCACTGCCGAAGATATGTGAGAGACAAAAGGTGCACAGTTGAGTTATCGGAAACCCTGATGGGATTGTGAGGGAGAACATTTGAGAAACTAAGTTAATGAAAACATGACACGCTTGTAAAAGAGGAAAGCAGAGTGGCTGTGAATTATCAGAACCAGGCCCAGTCTGTGAGAGGGAAAGGCAGAGTAATTCAGTAATCAGACACAGGGAGACTCTAGCAGAGGGATTTAGTTATCAGTTCTAGGTAGTGCCTGTATGAGGGAAACACAGAGCATATAAGTTATCAGATCCAGGGAGAGTCTGTGAGAGAGGAAAGCAGAACAATTAAAAATTAGATTCTGTGAGAGAGAAAGCAGAGCAATTAAACATGAGATTCTATGAGAGAGGAAAGCAGAGCAATTAAAAACTGGATCCAGGGAGAGAGAAAAGCAGAGCAATTAAAAACTGGATCCAGGGAGAGAGAAAACCAGAACAATTAAACTAGTATATGTATGGAGAGTCTGTGTGAGAGAAAAGTAGAGCAATTAAAAATAATATTCTGTGAGAGAGAAAAGCAGAGCAATTAAAAATTGGATCCAGGAAGAGTCTGTGAGAGAGAAAACCAGAACAATTAAACGAGTATATCTATGGATAGTCTGTGTGAGAGAAAAGCAGAGCAATTCAGTTATCCGATGCAGGTTGAATCTGTGAGAAGGAAAAACAAAGCAATTTAGTTATCAGATCCAGAAAGAGTCTGCGAGAGAAAAACAGAGCAATACAATTATTAGATTTAGGGAGAATCCACAGGTCACAAAAGCAGAGCAATTAAGGTTTTAGATCTAGGAGAGTCTGAGAGAGAAAAAAGCAGAGCAATTAAGTTCTTAGATCTAGGAGAGTCTGAGAGAGAGAAAAGCAGAGCAATGAAGTTCTTAGATCTAGGAAAGTCTGAGAGAGAGAAAAGCAGAGCAATTAAGTTCTTAGATCTAGAGAGAATCTGAGAGAGATGAAAGCAGAGCAATTATGTTGTGAGATTCAGAGAAAACAAAGCAATTACATTATTAGATGCAGGGCGAGTATGTGAGAGAGAAAATTTGAGAGTCTGAGTCAATGGCATGGAATGAGATTCCGTGATAAAGAAAAGCAAAGTGGCTTAGTCACCAGCACTAAAGAGAGGCTTTAAAAGACATGAAGAACTGTGTGTCATTGAGCACCCGAGTCACTGGCACCAGTGAGACTCTGCGAGAGAAAGTAGATGGGTGACTAAGAGATTGGAGAGAGTCTGGGAATCACTGGAATCACTGGACAAGGAATCACTGGACAAGAAGAGTCTCTCGGAGAGACACGCTGAGCTGCTGTACTCCTATTATCGGCTAAAAGGAGAGTCTGGAAGAAAGTAAAGTAGAGCCACGGCGACCTGTCGACAAAATGGTGCCCCGTGGAAAGTGCCTGAGAGAGAGAAAAATTGAGCCGCTACAGGCCGACATCGGAGAAAGTTTTTCAGGGAAAAAAGTCAAACAACTGTGTTGTCAGAAAAGTAGAGCCAATGTCAGTTCCTCTGCTCTAGGGAGAGCCGTGACAGAAAAAGTAGAGTGACTGTGAGTAATTAGCACCAGCGAGAGTCTGACATACCGGAACAGGGAGAGTATGTGAGCGAAAAAGCTGATCCAATGGGAGTTGACGAAACAAGGGAGAGTTTGAGAGAGGCAAAAGAAGAGCAACACTGGTGGGCCATTAGCGCCAGGGTGATTGAAAGGCAGAGAATGTGACTGGCGGCCATGATGGCGAGCCTTGCAGGGATAGGAGCCTCTGAGGGCCGTTAGTGGAAAGGAGAATCTGTGGGGGAGAAAAGGGATTGACTGTGAGCTAAGAGAACCAGTGGGAGTCTCAGAGTAAAACATTCAATGAAAGTGAGTCATGAGCATCAGGGAGGGTCTGTGAGGGAAAGTGTAGCAAATACGTTCATCGTCATGAGACAGAGTCTTGCAGGGTGAAGCAGAGTAACTCTGTGGTGGTGGAAGGGGGGGGTCATTTATAAGAGAAAAGGAGAAACGTTCTACAGAGTCTAAAGACGGAAAACAAACAGAATGAGCAAGCCGTCGGTGAAAGAGGCAGCCTTAGTGAGAGAAGAGCAGAGCGACCATAGCTCATCATGACTGAGGAGAGTCTTTGATTGGGAAATTGAGAGAATGTGTAATTCATGAGTCCATCGTTTTAGAGTACACTCAAAAAGGAGTCCCACTACCACACTGCAGCCATACAAGAGAGTTTTGTAAACACCCAGTACCCCTTACCACCCTCTGTACTCGCTAGAACACTCTCCGCCCCCTACAAGATCACACCCGGGTCTCTTTATTACTGCCGCCCGGCACCACAAGGCCACTGTGCAGTCCACTTTACCCCACCCGGGCAGCGATTACCTGTACAGGTGATCCTTGTCTCCCCCTGGGCAGGATGCCGGCTCAGCAGACATGGTCACCGTTACAGCCTGAGGAGAGAAATGCAGAGTGGTGATCCATCCCGAATGCAATACTTCCACGCAAGGCCGGGACTGCGCTGACAACTGCCCTTTAGGGAGCGGGGTGACTTGGCGACATGTCAAAGACATGAGTGCATAAGTGCAGGGCAAAGGTAGTGTACAAACATGTATGCTACCTTTTGCCCTGCCCTTTTGGACTCTGGCATGCAAATGAAGTAAACGCTGCCTGCCGTGTATGAACGGGAGGCAGCGTTTACAATGGATCCCCATAGGGTCCGCCTGCTTTTTGGTGGCGCATAAAGCCAGCAGACCACTTAGGGATCCCCAACATTTACACTGGTATGAAAGTGCATGCTGGCACAAATGCTGGAGCATTTATATGGCATAGAAAAAGGGAGGCGGAGGAAATCCAAGTTCCGTTCCGCCTTTCCACCATACAAATGAATGAAAAAGGGGTGCGACGTAAGAAACATGCGTAAGAGCCTTATACAAAGCTTTCACGCATGTTTCTTACATTACAGCCCAAATGAAAATGAGCCTCTGAGTGTCTTCATGATGTTGGGTGAAGGGGTTTGAAGTGATCTTTGAGGAAGAAGGCTCAGCATAGTTCCATTGGGAGGTTGGATCCCTTGATGGCAGAGGGAGTACAGAGCAAATGGACGAGGAAGTGGGAGAGGTAAAGGAGGCTCTTGTGGGCGATGAAAGGAACCAATCCCGTACTGCTTTAAAGGATGGAGTGGTTCTTTTCCACTTCTGAGCTACAGAAGGATAGATAGGAGACTTTACCATAGAGTGTTCTGCAGGATTCTGGCTTTGTCGCGTCTCAGAATGTAAATATGAATGCGTTGGTTTTGTTTGTCATCAGCTCAATCCTGGCTGCATTTTAGTTGTTTTTGTTCTGTGGAATATCTCATGGTATCTCCTTGTGTGGGCTTTAGCAAAGGTTGTGTCTTTTGGGTGTAGAGTTTTATTTCCAGCTGTGTTCTGGCTTCTGGCTGTGTGTTCTCATTAAGTCGGCTTCAGAAGCCCTCAACCATGTGGTTGCAGATCGGCTAACAACTCGTGTCTCTTTAGTTGGGATGGGGCTAAGGTAGCTAGCAATTTAGTGATGTCATTGCATCCGGTTGCCAGTGCCAACAGTGGGGTTGCCTCCACTCTGCCGAGAACCGGGGTCTGGTGAATCAAAATCATCGCCAGATCGCTGAGCAGGCCATATGGGCCAAACAGGGTACTCTAGGGTGAGATCAGGAAGTTACGTTGTCTATGTTGACAATAAAAACATGGTTCAGGTCTTGAGTGTGGTTGGGTTGTCAGATTCGAATCTTGAACCCACAGAGAATAACTGGGTCGATGGTGTGACCAGCTATGTGTGTCAGTGCGGATGTTCGTTGGCTAAATCCTGGAGACCCCAGGTTGTCCAAAACCTTCGCGTCTTGTTTGTATCATTGGGCCTCATTACAAGTTTGCCGGTTCGGTAGTAACGGCGCCGGTAAGGTACCAGCGCCGTTACTACCGGACCGACAAACTACGAGTTCTGCTCGCAGGTGCCTTTCCGCCCGCAGGTCTGACTTGGCGGGGGTACCGGCACCCGCGAGCAGTGCATCCGGCTTCCCCATTCCCCATGCTCAATGGGAATGGGGAAGAACATATTCTGGTGCCCAGGAATGGGCAATTACTGGGTCCGCTAGGGTCATTATATACTGGTAATTGCCCATTCCTGGGCACCGGAAAAATGTGCAAGTTTGGCGGGAGCCTGCCGGTTTTACCGGCAAGGCTACCGCCAACCTTGTAATGAGGTCCATTGTTTCATCCACCCAGAGTCTCCCGTCAGAACAACCCCACATTATAGGGACTGTTCTTGGCTGGAACAGGGGTGCCTTCTAAGACGGTGGGTCTATATAGGTTTCCAGCGGATTATGGCCATTACAAAGGAGATATTGGGGTACACAAGCATACTGTTGTGATATGCCCAAACCAAAGGTAGCTGGTGTAGGTTAATTTGGGGTAGGTCATGTCCTCTGTGTGGTTTACTACTATCCCTCTCATGGGCTAGGTGATGTGAGTGTTATTTCATTTGGGCAGGCCGTGCCCTCTGCGTGGTTTACTACTATGCCTCTGGATGGCCACGTGATGTGAGTGTTAGTTCATTTGGGGCAGGTCGTGTCCTCTGTGTAGTTTACTACTATTCCGCTGGATGGCCACGTGATGTGAGTGTTAGTTCATTTGGGGCAGGTCGTGTCCTCTGTGTAGTTTACTACTATCCCTCTGGATCGCCATGTGATGTGAGTGTGAGTTCATTTGGGGCAGGTTGTGCCCTCTGCCTGGTTTACTACTAGTCCTCTGGATGGCTCTGTGATGTGAGTGGAGATGGCTGTTGCAGAAGGTGCGAGCACGGCCTGGGAACCCGGTCCCTGTCTGGTCTAGCATGCTACAGCATTATTCCTCAGCAACGTGTTTAACAGCAAGACTATTTCACTTGAATCCTCCATCTCTGTGTGCGTCGGAGAGTCAGCAGCGAGTTGGCTTCAGTCACACCCGTGGTCCCTCTGAGCAAGTTCTGACTGAGCCAGGGGAGGCAGGAATGTTTCAACCTTGGTGTTAAGCCGACAGTTGTCTGGGACTGGCAATGACATCGGAGTTTGTAGCGGAGAGTGCAGAATGCAAAGTCTTCTTCCCAGAATGCTATGCTGCAGCCCCTTGGCCAGCAGGAGCAGGTGCTTCGGGTAAATGACAAGGCCCAACCCAATCAAGGGAATGGAGCTTGTAGTGGAGGCCTTGCACACGAGCACGGGTGTAGATGCCAGGGAAAGAGAGGGGGGGGGGGGCTAAGACGTCAGCCTTATTAAGATACACTCGAGCACCATATTACGCCGACATAAAGCCCACAGAAAGCATAACAGGCCTTGTCATGATGGCGAAGAGTCAAGAAAGCCCCTTTCTTCTGCAATTACAATGAGTGGGAATAAGGTCTATTTCTGAGCGCTGCTTATTTCTTAGCAGTGTTGTTTGCTATAGTAGGTAACACTTTGCTTTCTACGCGGGAGGATAGCTCAGGCGACTCGAAGCAACACAGGTTCATCCCCCGGGTCCGCGCTTAGAAACCTCCGGGTATTCAGCGCGTTATAAATAACCAAATACACTGCACTGAACATGTATCCTTTCCTATTCATTTTGCCATTAAAGCTCTACTTGTGTGTTGATAAGGGTCCTCTGTGACGCATTCAGTATTATGGTTTGCGCCAAAACTGAAATGACCTTAAGCCTGCCCAGCTGAGAATAAAAAGGGTGTTCTGCTGGCAACACCCAGCGCAGTGTTCTGAGATAAAAAGGTTCTAGACACTTTTTGGTTTGGGGTTACACCCTCACACAATGGTTCCTAGGATTTTGCATGTACTAAGATAGCATCAACGCCGTGGTGGGCGGTGGTTCGGGGGGGGGGGTGGGCGCGGGTGGCGGGTGTTCTTGTCGATGCCATCAGAGAGTTTCACTGCCAGCACTGCCATGTTTAACGACCACAACTTTTTCCATTTGTTCTTTTTTTAGGAATACTACATAGAGTTGTAAATACAACCGCCGGATGTTAATGAATGTACAGCACGAGAATTGTTCAGAGCAGGGGTCTGCAACCTTTGGCTCTCCAGATCTTTTAGACTACAACTCCCATGATCACTTACCTTTGGCTATACTAGCTAAGGCTGATGGCAGTTGTAGCATAAGACATCTGCAGAGCCAAAGGCTGCAGATGGCTGGTTTAGACATTTCAAACAGTGATGACCCTCAAAAGTCCAGTTTAATGTAGCAAGTGACTACGTTTTCACCTTTCGCAGAGATTTCTTAATGGATTATATAAAAGGTTGTTCTTGTTTAACAATGACCTTGAGTGCGTCTGGTGTGCAGAAGGCTCCTGCGCTTACATAACACTTATTAGTTTGCCAGACACACTAAGAGACCCGGATCTTCTAACTCATCCCCTAGTGCAAAAGTCTGTAACTTTTGGCTTTCCAGATGTTTTGGACTACAAGTGCCATCGACCCTAGCCAGCACAGCCAATGGCGAGCAGGGATCATGGGAGTCATGGCCCAAAACACTTGAGGAGCCACAGGTTGCAGCCCCCTATGGCTTGCAATCGTGAGTTCCATTAACCCAGCAATACATCTCTTCCACGGCCAAGGCCGCCAGACGCAAATGCTCAACACCCGTAAAATGGGTTGCCATCTTACCCTGCCCACCACTAGAACACCAACGTCCACTCTAGCCCCTAAGAAGGTTGGATAACTGCTCCTGCGTCCTGGTGCGTCTCTACTCCTTTGCAACTTTCCGCAAAGTAGTCAACTTTGCTACGTGTATCATCTATGTTGAGGAAACCACTCGCTAGTATTATGCGCGTTATAAAAGAACAATTATAATCTATAACCTCCCACATCACTCGCCCACTTCCCGACTCCGCCTTTGTGCGAAGTGGGTCTCCGTGCCAAATTGATCACTGCCTTCTCTACAAATCTGTCCATGGGGTATCCCTTCCATTCATGCACAGGGATGTGTATCCCTTGCTACTCCCCCTCCTTCTGTCGCTCCAAGTCTTTCCTTAATCCAACCAACCCCTGTGCACCCTGCAACACTTCCATTTCTGCTACTTCACTCTCCTTGCTCCTCTCGAGCGGAACTCCCTGCCCCCAATACTGAAAGCCAGTCCCTCTATACACAGCTTCAGGGCAGCCCTGAAGAAGGAATCACAGATTCTTGCTCCGTCTGCAATACTCTATACGCGCAGTACTTTTGGGTGAAGTACTCTCCTTGCCATTAAATAAACTCAAATGAAATAACGACAAATGTCAACAAGCAGTCTTTTGTCGACTTACCTGTAGGATCTGTAGGAAGCAGTCTTACCTGTGGGGCGCTATAGGGTGGAGGGAGGGGTCTCTGATCTGAGCTGTCCGTCCGCACACCATTCGTCTGGGGCACTTGGTTGATGTGACTGAGGTCTACGCGGGAGCTCCTGGGAGAGTCGGTGAGGAGCACGGGCCGCTTGGACACATGCGATGTTGTGTTCTCCAGATCTGCCAACAGTGCATCTGGGGGGGGGGGGAGAAAAGACAAAATGACTAGTACTGTCAACATTGTAGAATCACTAGTACTGTCAATGTCTAACCACAACTGTTGGCCTTACCAGTCATATCAGCATGCAAAACACCTGAGCGGACGCAACCAGCCGACAAGGGCCCGCAACAGCTGGGGCTTGACCATACAGCAACTTTCAGCCAATGCTTATTCTAACAATGGCTTATTCACAGAACAGCAAAGCCGATCCCTAGACAGCACACACCTGATACAGAAAGGCTAGCATTACCAGCGACTTCCCTAAAGGAAATACCACAGCCCACTTTCAGCCGGTGCTAAAGCTAGCCACACGTGCTGGAGGAGCCACAAGAGACTTTGCCACACCTATCAGCCAGCATCAAACAGACCAAAAAGTGCTGAAACCACTAGCAGCCTCAGCATGTAACACAGTCAAGTGCTGAAGTGTTGCACAAGTGTGAGTTCCACCAGCAGCTGTATCACATAACACCACAGCCGTATCTAAGGTAGTGCTGACTCGACCCACAATTGATGGCACCAGCAGCAGTTTCTCCACACCTCGGACCACAGCCAGCTTTCAGCCGGTATAGAACCAGACTCCGCACACCCGGCTGCAGTTGAGGTGTACACTGAACACCAACTAATCACTGACTAGGTGGGGGCACTAGATTGTCAGAGACACCCCCCACTCAGGTGAGGTCTAAAGGAGCTTCACCTATGTGATTTGGGCAGTGCGCCTCAGTGGGATGAGCTGAGGCCCTGTTTTGTGAATCATGGACCCATACATGGTGAGCTGCAGTAATGCTTGCCTCACACTGTTGGGGACAAGAGTCACAGCATGGGCTGTCTGGTTAGCTGCCAGCATTGAGGTTACTAATCAGATGCCAGTGCTAGGGGCAGAGGTATCTCGTTCACTACCAGCTTTGCCATCAAAGTTTTTGGCTCTTAGGTGCCTCCTTAACTTCCCAAACTGTCGTGGTAGAAGGTTGGGTGCATCGCTCTCAGTGGGCTGAGGTGAAGGGTGTCTGCTCTGGTCCAGACTTTGGGGACAGACTTAATGCGGCTGGCTGTCTGCTTGACTTTCAGTGCTGGGGGAAGGGAGGATAGCTCAAGGGCAACGTGTTTGTCTTGGAAGCAAGCTAACACATAGCAACACAGGTTCAAATCACGGTCTCACGCTTAGAAACTGGTCTCTTGGCATTGTGCTACACTGTATGTCTACCAAGCAACGCTTCTTGCCAAGCCACAGCATTGTAGTTCTTCCTTGGTAAAAGAGGTGAGCTAAGAAAGCTCAAAGAGTCTCTGATTTGATTTATCATTGATAGCTATCCAACAGTTGGGCTGCAATGGCACTTTGGAAGTACAATCATTGGAATTACCTAGCTCTAGCGTCTCGCCACAGCCAGTGAAAGCGTGGCATTGGGAGTAAGATCATTGGGACTACCTAGCTCTGATGTCTTGCTAGAGCTGATGAAAGCGTGGCATTGGAGGTACCATCCTTGGAACTACTGAGCTCTGGTACCTCGCTGCAGCCGGTAAAAGAGTAACATTGTGAGTACCATCCTTGGGACTACCTAGCACTATCTAGTATGTCACTACAGCTACTACTTATCTAGAGTCTTGCTGCAGCCAGTAAAAGAGCGACTTTGGTAGTACCATCCTTGGAACTACCTAGCTCTAGCATCTCGCAACAGCTGGAAAAGGAGTAACATTGGTAGTGTCTTCCTTGGGACTACCTAGCTCTAGTATGTCACTACAGCTGATGAAAGTGTGATATTGGGAGTACCATCCTTGGAACTACCTATCTAGCATCTTGCTGCAGCCGGACAAATGCGTGATATTGGTAGTACCATCTTTGGGACTACCCAGTTAGCTCTAGTGTCTCACTGCAGATGGCGAAAGTGTGATTTTGGGAGTACCATCCTTGGAACTACCTATCTCTAGCATCCCGCTGCAGCCGGTCGAAGCGTGATATTGGAGCAGATGGCAGCACTGCGGATGAGACATTATGAAACACGTATTAAAGTTGATAGTAAAGCCTACAAGTCAACCTTTCACAAGTAAAATCTAACTATTACGAAGTCAATCAGACTGATACTCACATGAATCCATCCAATGCTCGTTGAATAGATCGAGGTGCTCCATGGGGCCCCCTTGTACCCTGTGAAGGACCAGCTTAATCAGACTTTGGCAGCCTGCCAAGTGGAGCAACCAACAAGCAGGATGAAGAAAGGGCAGAATGTGTCCCCGCTCCCTGGAATAACCCCAAAGCTACCAGCAGGCCCCTTGCGTGCGTCCTGTCAAGCCTATGCCCAAAAGAGACCCTGCCTGTGCTGCTGGCGACTCCTGTTTTGCAGTGAAGGCCTACCATGCTCTTCCTCCACCAACTGGAGGACCAGTCCATACCATCCCGGCTAAACGGGACGCAAGAACATTGGATCTAAATCCGTGATCCTGATTCCGAAATCCCCCTTCTCATAACACCCTTCTTCAAACCAGGCAGCAAATGGATAATCGTAGGTGAGTTTAACCTGGGTTTCAGTGATCACACCGATCATAAAGCCACCACTGTGGCCCAAGACCTTCATGACATGAACTTCACACAACATGTCTCTGCCCCCACTCACATGAAGGGGCGTACCCTCGACTGGATACTTACAACCAATTCAATCATTGACATCTCTCTCATCAGCCCAGTCCCGTGGTCCGACCACCACCTGATTGAATTTAAACTGCACCACTCTAACCACGAGAGCCACCCCCGACCGGCACCCACCCAAATCCTAGCAAGAAGCACCCGCAAACTCACCCATGATATTCTCAAACCTACTCTAGTCCCCCTCATTGAAACACAACCTCCCAACTGGAAGAGCCCCATAGCCCTTGCAAGCCACTACCATTCTAGCCTTCTAGATATGCTAGACCAACACGCACCCTCAAAAACAAATACCTAAAACCAGCCAAACCTACTAACATCTGGTTCTCAGATGAATTAGTCCAGCTCTGTAGACAGAAAAGAGCCATTGAGCACCTACACAAGAAATACCCGACCCCCAGAAATGCCTCACTCCTCTCCGCCACCTCTAAGACTTATAAGGATGCTATAATCACAACCAAAGCTGCCTCTTACGATAACAGAATCAGTTCGGCCAGTTCCAACACTAAGGAACTCTTTACCATTTTGTGCGAAACCCATGTGCTCCTACCACCTTAGTCAAACCTAACAAAGGGCCTCATTATGAGTATGGCGGTAAGTGGTAACATTGGAGGTAACTGAATTACCTCCAATTTTACTACTACGCCAAATTATGAGTTTTGGCTTTGAGTGGAAGATTTACCTCCGGCAAACACCTGGAGGAAAATCTTGCCACCCAACGCCAAAAAATCAGCAGAATTAGCTAAATTACCACAGCGGTAATTCAACCACGGTAATTCCACAAAAAAGCCCAATTGGGTCCAATGGATTTACATCACTACCACCACTTGGAATCGGGTGGAAATTCTGTCTGACCAAGTGGTGATAACTGCAAATCCGTTTGGTGGTATTTCAGAGGATTTGCCTCTGAAATACCTCCAAACTCATAATGAGGCCCAAAGTTTAGTGCACCATCATACAAACCGCACTCACCACCAAAATCAATCTACTCTGCAACAAAATCTCGAATAAGAAAGCTCTACTAGCCGCCAAACCTACGCACCAGTCCTCAACAGCAATGCCATACCATAATCCCTCCACCCCCGCCTCTCAAAAGCCATTCCCAAATTTCTTCTTTTGTCTGGTATTCGAAGAGTCTGTTTTGAAGGTCATCCAGGTCCTCAAACCCTCCAACTGCAAAGGAGATACCTGCTGTGCTAATATCATTAAGATCTGTGCCCCCAGTCTCACCCCCATCATAACAGAATTTGTCAACGCCTCTTTCAACTCCTGCAAAGTACCCACAACCATCCAAGCAGCCTAGGTCACCCACTTACTAAAAGAAAACTCACTGGACCCGACTATACCTATCAACTATAGACCAATCACTACAGCACCCTTCCTGCTCAAAATTCTAGACCGCATTGCCTACATACAATGCCAACAATTCCTTGAACAGCGCTCACTCCTCGGCGTCAGACAGTATTGCTTCCGACCCAAACACAGCACTGAAATGGCTCTTATCGATCTCAAAATTCAACTTGACAGCATCAGAGACACTGGCAATGCCGCAATCTTACTCCCCCTAGAGCTCTCAGCTGCTTTTGATCTTGTGGACCACGACATACTTTGCCAAAACCTACACAAGTCCTTCCACTTCTCACCTGAAGCAGTCAGCTGGATCAAATCCTTCTGAAATGATCGTACGTCCAGAGTCTTCATTGATAATCACTCAGCTGACCTTATCCCTGTCCCACTTGATGTCCTGCCAGGCTCCAGTCTCTCCCCTGTCCTTTACAGCATTTATACCAAACCCTCTTTGATATTCTCGACACCCTAGGTATCACCTACACCAACTTTGCAGATGACACACAAATCCTTATCCCCCTCTCGGGAAGCTATACCAACGACTCCAATGCCATCAACAAAGTCTACTGCACCATCCAGTCCTGGATGGCGACCCACAACATCTGCCTTAACGATGAGAAGACTGAGCTAATCATTTTAGGCTCACCCGCCCGTCTAAAATCACTTGACCCTTCCTATGTTGTCTTGAGCATTGAGGGCTGCACCATTCCTGTCCTTAAAGATGCCAAAACCCTACCTGGACGCACAACTAACCATGACACGACCCGTCAATGCTCTTGCATCCGCCACATCTCACGCTGCCAAACTAATTTCACTAAGTAGAACATCCTTAAGCCCTAACAATTGCCTCACGTTATCTAGAGCTATCACCCTGAGCAAACTAGACTATTGCAATGCCCTCCTCAAAGGCACTTCCATGGCTAAGCTCGCCAAATCAGTTGCTTCAAAACAAAGCATTGCGGCCAGCATTGGGCATTCGCAAATCAGACCATATATCTGCCACCCGCCGAGAAGTGCATTGGCTACTAATAAGAGCAAGGATTGACTTTAAAACTCTAACATTAGCTCACCGCTGCTTCCACAATGAAGCCCCCGCCCACCTTAACCGCTGCATCACAAAGAAACAGCACAGTCGCTCACTCAGTTCCTCCAACCAGCTTAACCTAGAGGTCCCCCGCTACAAACTTGAGTTTCAGCCCTAGGGCCCCTGCCCTGTGGAAATCCCTTCCTCCTCACTTTAGAAATGAACCCTCCCACTCTGCATTCAAGAAATTGTTGAAAACATGGTTGTTCAATAAGCATCACTAACACTTTATTTATGACTAATCTAAGCCGCCTTCTTACTCTATGACTTGTTAATCCTCTCCATGCGATCTCTCTGTACAAACGCTGTGATACCTGTGGGTCTGGGCCTCACACAAATGTTAAATAAATATATAAATAAAAATAAAGTGATGTCCCTCACACTTCTACCGAAGGATGCTCAGACACAATGTAACATGTGTAACAACAATCACTGACCATCATCACAACTTCAGCTTGCAGGTCCTGGGCAGCAATACTGTCACACACACACACCAACCAGCGATTCCGGTCATACATTCACCTAAACACACAGACACATTTTCACTAGTGAATGTTATTTAATATCTCACAACAGACACCAAGAATTAACTTTATCATATGCCCCTCCCACTTATATAAGTCGCAGGTTCACCAACAGGCATCAAGCAACAATGGTGTCTAATGCAGCAACGGGTGATGGGTATCAAACATTCATTGACAGGTGCTGGGCAGCAATACTACAAATATCAACAGCCAGTGACAATAATCACAGCTGTACAATGCAGACAGTGTGCCAACCTGAAATAACGAGCTGTGCCAAGCAGTGATCAGCATTGCAACCAGTGACTACACTTCCCCTGCAGACATTGACCAACAAGGCAATGAGAACCACCAAACAGGCACCATAAGCAACATGTTGCTGAAAGCAACACTGATGCAAAAGGCACTCTCCACTGACCATCCATACACTTTCACCCACACACCTTCACCTAAAACACTCATTTGCAAGGCTACGATAAGAGTCCACCAGAGTACTATCATGAACCGCTGTCTGAAAACCAGGGTGCAGTACACTTCTAGCAACTAGTTAGAGGGCCCACTCACACAGTTGGACACACACTGGAAGGTGATTTTTGCAATGCAGATTTCCTCGCCAGGGTTCTTTGGGAGAGAGGAGTCGGGAAGAGCCAGCAATCCCTGGGTTTGAGGCCAAGGATAGGTCTTGCAGTTCCGTTCTAAGTGAGTTACAGAGGGCGCAGGGCAGAAGCAGTGAGGTTGAGAAAGAGGCTGTTGCAGTAGTCCAGCCTGGAGAGAACTAGGGCTCTGGAGACAGTGAGCCGCTGAGGGAAAGTGTGAAAGGATGGAATGCCTCTAAAGGAGGTGTAGTTGATAGTTGGACTTTTTTTGAAATGTCAGAAATGTGAGAGGAGAAGTAGAGTGGAGTCGAAGATGACCCCAAGGTTTTTGGCCTCACAGATGGGGGTAGGCGCAGGGCCAAGGGAGGCCGGCCAGAGTGAGAGGGGGAAAGTGGGAGCAGGTGTCCCAATGCAAACAATCTCAGTTTTACTGACATTGAGACAAAGGTCATTTGCAGCACACCATGACTGCATATTTCCATAGGACTTCTTGGAGCACTGCTACAATAGGCATGTGTTTGTGATCCATCATGGAACCCTGCCTCGCTCTCACTCCTCCCACTGGCGTCATTGGTTGCCACTGAATGGTGAGGCCCTCTGGCACCTCACAGTGCGTATGACCTTTTCGACAGGTCTGCACATTGGTGGCTCTGCCTGATGACAATATCACATTACTGCCTCGCTTGGTCTTTGTCCCAAGAGACTTTGCAGCTTGCAGGGGTTTTATCGCTCGTGTTGGCATTCATTTTCCTGTCACGCCTCTGCCGACCCACACCTTTCTCAAGTCCTCACATTTTCTGGGACTTCCTAGCTCCCTTTGCCTTTCGTATCTTAAGGATCATGTTCACATGTTTTGAGCCGCACTGGACAATGAAGTGGAGCCAGTCACAAGACCAAGCGGGTGCCTCTCTGAGGTGCATGTCATGCCCTTGGGGTTTGAAATCTTTCATGTAGGTTGCAATATCTTCCATGGTGGAGAGTTTCTTTGGTTCTGAAAGAAAGAATTTATACCACCATTCCAGACTTCTCTTCCGCTGCCTCAATTGAGGTGGACTTGATCTGCGTGCAGCTAACTCCTCGTGCCTTTAGTTTCCGCACTGCATACTGCCCCATCCACAATACTCTTTTTACCCAATGGTTTTTCAGGGTTAGACACCAACCTACTTCTCTCCTATGCAATCTGGTTATGGCATGAAACTTTCAATGTATGGTTTGATCTCCCAGTTTTCCCACATTTATCAATGCTATGCGCCAATCTAGAAATGCAGTGCTTACATCAGGCCTCATTACAAGTGTGGCAGTCAGGAAACAAGGGTGTCGGTAACCTTACCGGCACCCTTGTTTCCAGACCGCCACGCTATGAGTTTGCTTGCCAGGTCCGATGCGCCCTGCAGGTCTCATCCTGCCAGGCACAGCCGCCGCAGCAGGCAGAGGTGCCATATAAGCACCGTCAGCGACGGTGCTGGTGCTTCCGAGGCCCCATTCCCATGGAGCCCTATGGAAATTCATGGGAATGGGGAATTACAAGATCTGCCGCCTCACTTCCCTCTCTGCAGGGACTTGTAATGTCCCGGTGGCGCCGGGAAGCCAGGCGGCGGATCCGGTGTTACAGGGTCGCACCAGTGGGTTACCACCGACCTCGTAATGGGCTTGTGAGCACTCACAGCTATTAGCCTGGTCATGTTGTGGGACACGTGCGTCGGGAAATTGCAGAGGCAGTTAGCTGATTGGTTGAGGGACTCTCCTCTAGAGCCAGCAGCCACAAATCCTGGCTCACCTTTTATTTCTTCTGCAGCCCGGATACATGCTGTGGTCCGTCAGGAAACCTCAGACTTGCACTTTCACCTCCTGGCTCTCGGAGAACCTTAGCTAGGAAATATATGAAAAGTCTAGAGGGTGGTTGGTGCACAAAATCTCTTACTACAGACTGCCCCCTCTTTTAGGCCCATGTATGCCAATATCATGTTGAGCTGGAATCTGCTACTATGCCAATTGCATCTGGTCGACCCGATGGCTTATCCTCCTCTCCTGCCTCTCATACGGCTGTTCTGACCTCACTTCAACTTTGTGAAGACCAAAGTCATTACTTTTTGTCAAACATTGTCACTCTGCATCGCCCAGTAGCCATCTCCCCCAGACACTATATCCCTGAAGACCCTGCAGCACGACATCCCCTCTTTGTCTTGTATCTGCACTTGCCTTTGCATCTTTTCTCTCTTACCCCATGAGGAAGTCGAGTTACTACTGTAACGACTCGAGTCAGGCAGCTTACTGGGAACCTGTCCCACAGCCTCAGCAACAGGTTACCCTGCAGTTCTCCCTCTCCGGAGATAGGTTACAATGTGTTCCACTGAGAGTGGTTCCCTGCACCCTGCATCTGGCCTAGTTTTATTGTTACGGAAACAGCCTCCCCTGAAACCGGCAGAACTTTCCAGTCTCTTCTTCTAGTTCTAACCAAGCCAGTGTAATTTCATGTTATTTCGATTTCATCCACTTTTTCTTTCTTTTGAATGCCTTTAAGGTTGGGTTTCAGTCAGCCCTGGGTAGGGAATCCGTTCGGATAGCAGTCTGTCTCAACCTATGGTGGGCTTCTGGCATCAGTGGTCAGGTCATCCGGACCATATTAGCTCTATCAGCCATATTCAACACTATGGATTATTCCATCCTGGCAGAGGACAGGGTTGAAGGACATAACTCTAGACTGGTTCCAGTTATACCCTGCTAGTCGTACCAAGGCGGTCTCTCCCTTCCCAGGCCATCTCCTTCCCCCTGGCTTGGCTCGGTCACCCCATTGTTTTACCTCTAATTTCAGCTTTTGGTATGGCTAATGCTCTTGGTTAGCTCCCCTTTCTCTTTGCTTGTGGAAAACACTGAGATAATTCTCTGTTTGGACCAGAATCAGAGAACAACCGCGTGTAATTTATTTGAGTGTAGGTGCTATGCCGCATGTGCAGAGAATTGACCACAGTGGAATTTAGACTGAAATGAAGTCTTAATAATTGGCGGCAGGCCAGACAATTTGAAATTTTGCTCCAAGGCATGAGAATTATTCTGGTCTCAGGAACATATCTTCTAAACCTTGGGTTTCATTTTGATCTTCAGTGGTCCAGGGCCAGTGGCACAGAGATGATGTGGACTGAGGGCCCAATTTGCAGCTCAGGCCACAGCTCCTTTCCTGACAGTTGAGGAAGGTAGGCATTTGCTTGTTTCATGTGCAACAAAAGGTTTAAGACATTTTTGTGGCGCTGCAAATGTTATGCCTTATATATATTATGCCTGCTCCTGTAATCTCTGGTCCATCTGTAATCTCTGGTCCGCCTGTTTCCATTTTTTGATATCACAGACCTTACTTAATATGGTTACGGAGAACGGCTGAGTGTCTGGGCGCTGTGTTAAGCCGTTTCCTACACAGACCAGACTCTGCCTTTATTTGCTGTGCTTTTGGCAGAGGCGGTGCTTATAAGCCTCTCACCCCAGGCAGAGACATTGGCAGAGTGCGGCTGAGTGTCCTGGCGGTGCTTATAAGCCGTTTCCTACACAGACTGGAGTCTGTCTTTACTTGCTGTGCTTTCGGCAGAGGTGGCGCTTATAAGCCTCTCACCCCAGGCAGAGCCCTTGGCAGAGTGCGGCTGAGTGTCTTGGCAGCGAATTAAGCCGATTGCTACACAGACCGGAGTCTGTCTTTACTTGCTGTGCATTTGGCAGAGGCAGTTGTTATAAGCCTCTCACCCCAGGCAGAGCCGTTGGTGGAGTGCGACTGAGTGTCTTGTCGGTGTTTTAAGCTGTTTCCAACACAGACAGAGTTTATCTTTACTTGCTGTGATTTTGGCACAGGCAGTGTTTAAAAGGCTCTCACCCCAGACGGAGCCGTTGGTAGAGTGCGGCTGAGTGTCTTGGTGTCTGGGTGTGGGTGCCACGACTGGGGTTACGTTTTCCACTCCCGCACTGCCACGGCCGGAGACCTCTTGGGTTACATCATTTCTACTGGAAGTGCGTCCTGCCAAGGAAAACACACGAGCACCCCATAGTGGGGTGGAGAAACCTACACTACTGCTGGTGCGAAGGCAGCAGGACTGGGTGGCCAGGGAGGTGAGGCTTGTATGTGCTATTGAATCAACGCCTCTCTGTGCCAGACCAGGTGAGACTGAACCCTATTGCTGGCTGCATTACCTAATCACTTTAATTTAACTAAGGGGTTCAGTGACTGCGGGCCGATGGGCCTTTGAACCTACCCCTATATCCCATTCGACAGTTAAATGATCCTCAACACCCAGATGGTAACAAGGAAACTCTGCTAGAGTGGTGACTACTGAACTTAGTACCTCTGATCCTTGATCTAACCTTCAGTGTATTGTGGGAGTTTGTTGTCAACGCTGGTCTTGCTAGCCTGTGGGGGTGGCCTGATCTTGTAAAGTAAGACTTTGATACGTGAGCTGGGCCATACCCTCAAGTGTGTGTGTTAAGACACTATTGTGTACCCATTCTTGCTGCCAAAAACTAGTGATTGTGCTGCATACACATTTGGTAATATGAAGCCTAAACTCGACCGTAGACAAGGTCTTCACAGTTACATGCTACTGAGGGGGACGCGCATGCGCAGCCCAACACTTACCAGGAAAGCGCATAGAGAGGCACCAAAAACTAAAAGGGGGAAAAAAGACTGGAGACCTAATGGGGGCAGCCACCTTAATTGTCAAGCAAGTATCTCGGGATTCTTTTCTGGTGTGGACAACGCCTCCACGCAAATACCTGAATTGAATATGGCCTCCACGCACCCCTACCCCTAATGAGGGGACTTAGTTTCCTGATACCAATGTCTGTACACAGACATCATTTATGCCTCAAAAGTGTACAGACGGTGAACGCTGTGTATTGCTATCCTGTTCCATGCACTCATTAGAAAACAACGGATCGTTACTCAACCTTTGCAGGACTTTACAAGGCAACCCACAAGGTATTGCCCATCCTACCAGGGTTGGCAATTTAACTAACTTGTCCAGTTGCCCCAACCCGGTTGACCTTGCCTTGGAAATGGAGGCAGCTGGAGCAACTAATTACGATCTTGAGCCCACTGGGAAAAGGAACGACCAGGGCATCCTTGTTAAAGTTGACAAGCTTACACCCCACCTTAACGAGTTAACCTCTAAACTGGACGCCCTGGTGGCCTTATGCTCAGTAATTGCATATGATCAATGTGACCTAAAACAAAAAATGGTGACTTATCTGGAATCAAATGTGGAGCACAAGACATTCAGCTCAGCTTACTCCCAGACTTCCACGCACACAGGGGCTGCTCCAAACACTCCCTTTGGGGCAATGTCTCCGGGTCGAAATCCGCGCTGGGACCCCGGGGCAAGGGGTGTGCCAATGACCACGATTACTGACTCTCCTGATGTGACCGAGGTGACCTGGAACTCCCAAGACTCTGTCAATATTGCAGCAGGGAATAGGGAGGATGCCCTGGAAGCATTGTGTGCAGAAATATCAATGATGGGGAAATCACCTCTCCTTGTATCCAAGCCACCTATTACTTGAAGGTCCTCTGCAGGGGCTCGGGTGCTATCCATTAGGCAACCCATCTGCACTACCCGTTCTGAAACACAGGTGATGTCTGTCAGTGATGACTGTAGGAAAGCACCTATTAAAGCCAGAAATGTCACTAGAATACAGGCTGATGGCTTGAGGCGTACAGTGATGCTAAAGGGCCCCCTGGACAGGTGGACTGTCTCCAAGTGTGCTCCTTCTCCATGGAATGCCCAGGTGCGTCCTGACCGTGCCCTTGATATCCGAATGGACTAGTGGTAACCTCGGGTAGTAACTTTGACCAATTGCCCTCTACCACGTCGTGACCGAGTACCCAGAACACGTCTAAGGCCAGCACTGACTGCCACTCGTACATAAATGTTGGAGGATTTTCACCCCATCAGTGGAAGACACAGGGGCATTAAGTTTACGAGTTACACGGAGTGCC
Source organism: Ambystoma mexicanum (assembly GCF_040938575.1). Lineage (NCBI taxonomy): Eukaryota > Metazoa > Chordata > Amphibia > Caudata > Ambystomatidae > Ambystoma > Ambystoma mexicanum. The sequence continues at coordinate 730,234,163 of NC_090925.1, forward strand.
TGTGGTGAAAGTCCCTGTGCTACATGGTCCTATAGTGCATCCTCTGGTAACAAGGTGATAGGTCCTTTTAGGCCTGGATCTTAAGCAAAGCCTGAGGAGATTCAGCCAACGAAGCAAAGCCCTTGCTTGAATAGATTGACTCTCCTTCGACTCTGGGCACCCACTACATGGTTATCCACAGTCTCCTCCAATGACATGGTTCAATTGGAATTACCTAAATGGGGTAGCCCCACTAACTGGGTCCTGATAGGCTTCACTATATCATCAATAGTTTCATTATTGTGTGTGAATTCTGGTGTCTTGTTCTCCTTAGGTCTGAAAGTAACTGTAGGTCGAGAGCTACAATCTTTTCCTAGATGCCCAGACCCATATAGGGAGGGCCCACACACACTGTGGGGAAAGGTATCCGTCACAATGATAGGTTTTCCAATGGGCTGCCCCTGAGGATTGACAGTCAGGGACGCATTGACCCCTAAAGATTGCAAGCTGGAACAATAGGGGGTTTAGCCACCTACTGGCTGCAGAGGGGTCCGGTAAAGTCCTAGTTGACTATGATGTTTTTCTATTGCAGGAAACTTGGTTGGATTGCCCTCTTATGGTAGACGGTTTCCATATATACCAAGCTTTTGCTAACAAAGGTCCTAGGGGACGCCCTTTTGGGGGTCTTGTTATTGGAGTCAGTCATAAAATGTGCTCCCGTAGCGTGTTCCCTGTGACAGCTGGGGACAATGTGTTGGCAGTTGAGTTGTGGTCTGATTCTATTGGAAAGAAATGGAAGATGTTACTTATAGACATATATTCCCCTCCGGGTGAGGGCAACACAGGAAAGATGGTCGATCTGCTAGAAGAGGACCCAGCTGTGAGTAGTGGGTCCCCTGCAGATTATTTTGTCCTGTTGGGATTGTGTATAGATTAATTACCATGCGCCCCATGTAGAAACGTGGTTAAAAAATGTAACATGTTGCAAGGTAAAAGTAATGAAAGGGGTAAGAAGTGGATCAAGTTCTTGAGAACTTGGGACTTGACAATGTTAAACGGCCGCACTAGGGGCGACATCCCAGGAAAATACACATGGACTGGGAATAATACCCAGTCTACATTGGATTATTACTTTGGGAATGACCCGTGTCTTATGGCTGCTATTGAACTTAAGGTGATCTCTAATGACAGCAGTGATCACTACATTCTGGCCCTTACCCATATCCTCCTAAGCTACGAGTGGGGCCAGGATGTTGCAAAACCATGCGGGTAGCCATAAATGTTGGACCACCAGACAAACACAAAGAGGGTAAGTATATTGCAGACCTCCCTTGTGAGGTTATTGAGGGTTTAGGTCTGCTTAGCTCCAATGATATCGAAGCATGGATTAAGGTGACAGCAGAGAAAACTGGTTTCTGTGCTGGGGGCTCAATTACTAACTTTGCTAAACCAATGAACAAATTTGATAGCACTATTAGAGACGCAAAACGCTCTAAGCGAAGCAAACTCAGGGTGTTACAACGTATTAAACTCCCAGACATGGAGAAGCCTGGTAGAATGAAACAGATCAAAAGGGACTATAAATGTTGGCTTAAGTGGTGGAAACGCTCCCTTCAAAATACTCGCTGGCAAAATATGTTTACAGTGTTACGTATTGGTAACCCTAAGAACATATGGGTCGCGTTAACAAAGGCTAGGGTAGATTCCATAGCCAAGATACTAAATCCCATTCGAGAAGATAGGTGGATTGGTTACCTAAAAGAAAGAGGTGGTACCTCAGTTGACGTATCTCCGCCAGCTTCTTGTTGGAGGGATGGCAACTGGAAATTGGGGTAAATGCTATTGAAAGCGTCATGCAAAGCCTTAAGGACTCTAGGGCCCCTGGGCCAAATGGCCTGGCCAATGTTGTTTTAAAGCCAAACCCTGGTAGGTCGGCTGGAATCCTTAAGATTTTATATGACAAAGTGTGCAGAGAGCAACTGATTCCTACTTCGTGGTAGCAGTCTGTATTGGTGCCGGTGTATAAGAAAGGGGCCAAGACCATGCCGGACAACTACAGACTACTGTCACTTTTGGATGCATCTGGGAAAATAATTTCTATATTTGTACTCGGGGCCTTGCAGAGTTGGGTATCAAGTGCACAGCTATTGCATTTTACCCAAACAGAGTTCCGGCCTGGATGTAATAATGTCCATAACCTGAGGATCATGGATGTGTTGTTTCGTGAAGCTTCTGCCACCGGGGGGTCCACACTGTGGCCCTCATTACGACCCTGGCGGAAATCGAAAAACGATGGCGGAAATGCAATACCGCCATCGAATAGCGCTCGGTGCGATTATGACCCGTCACCGTAAAGTACGATGCCATTAGCGACACCGTAGTGAACGCCAACGCTAACTGCACCAAGTACGCGCACGCGCGCCATGCGAAACCGTAATTACCACCATGGTGCAACGGTACGCAAATTCTGACCCTAGCGGACATTTACCTAACGCCATCAAGCATGGCGGAAAGTACCATTCCGCCATGGTGAGAAGTACGGCAACGCGAACCAACCGTAAATGGCCCTACTGCCTGTACACCACTCCCTGGCCACATTGCACAACTCCTCGTAGGTGCAATGAAGTCACACAATGCAACCAGTGAAATGTACAAGTCACCCATGCATGCCAACGAACAAATGAATGTAGGGGCTCCAAGTGCCTTGTGAGTGTCCCTCCATATTTGCCATGTCACCATTGCCGTACTGATGCAGCACAGGCATGTGAAGGTTCAAGTACAGCAATATGAACTGAAATATGAGACAAAACAACAACAGGCCCCCATCGCTTGACACCAGTGTAAGGCAACATTCAAAGCAGTAACCTGAGGGAGACTGCACCAGCCCTGTACCCTTGCCAGTAAACAAACCAACCATCAGCATAAGCATGTACCACACAAGTTGGCAGAGTGACTGAGCAGCCAGGCCCATCTCAAGAGGGGCCAATGGGAGCTGCAGGGCACAGATGGCACGAATACAGAAGCTATTCCAATGGACATGACCTCAGTCTCCCTCCAAGAAACGCACGCAAACACAGGAACCTGTGACCAGCCATATTCTGATAATCACATCATTCCACCAATCCACCTGGCTGACCGGCATCTGTTACACAAAAGCTAATCCCCCGCCCCTGAGCATGACATCATTAAAACAGTCATAATGGCAGCCCCTATCCCTGACCTCACTGGGCTTCGTAGGCAAACGCGCCAAGTACAGTACCACGCAACTATACTCAGAAGCCGGAACCCAATGCAGATCTTCTCACAATACATCGCTCCACAAATAGGAATATGCTACATTACTTGCAAAGAATAACGCCACACGGTTAATATCATAATAGAAATTTAATGCACAACAAAATCACCAAGCCCATACAGCTATTAGGTCATGAACTCCAAAATATATTTCATTATTGTGGGCTGCATCCGCAATAAATGACCAGCTTCTTCTTGTGTGACGCCCTGTTCCTTCATGGTACACAGGGGCTACATTCACGTTCAAAAAGGCAACATGGAAGCGCCTAGAACCGCAGGGCCGTCCCATTAGGTAGGCACTAGTCCAGCTGAAAGGTCGATATGTTGCTCCTAGCCACTAGCACTGCGTAAGGGCATGTGGCCCATTGGCGATCGTCCCATAAGATCGTAATGGTGCTCCACTGATTAACACGAAGCAGCAGGTGTCGGGAGTAAAAGCCATCTGCAGGAGTGGCATACAGATGGCAGCGCCAAAAGGGGAGGAGATACCTGTCACCCAAATGAAATGAAAAAGAATGGTATGGGCATCAGAACTTAATTTGAATTACTCACTTCAATGATCACACTAAATCTACAGCCATATGCATGTTAGCCCACTCAAAAGGATTATTCCCACCCAAAAATCACTTGCGAATCATAACTATATAAATCGAGGTGAAAACAAACGAGTCTTTGTGTGCATGCGTCTGTTAAAACAGAATCCATTAGATGGGATTAGTAACGTGCATAGACACAAGTGTATGAAGGCGCGTCGAGACAGGGAGGGTTCAACAAGGGCAGATAGACGATGGTCCCACTATGGCAGCTCTGCATCACATAGCGCAGGGGAAGGGGATAGATTCCAATAAGCCATGTACATGGTAAACTCTCAATTAAATCATCTGTCCATGCATCCATACATCATTCCCTCATCCCGGTATGAAAACGCCTGATTATTTACTCACATAACATGTGAAATTTCCATTGAGTCTGTGCGTAATGCAGTCTGCAAAATCCACTGTGCTCCAGCCCGGAATTCTAGTGTTGTGAAGTAACATGTATTTGGGAACGTCCTGCCTTATCGTCCACTACGCTATTGCGCATCCCATACTATTCATATCAATCATTGCATTCTCGCCATGGCCCCTGTCCGAAGGACATTAAACAATGGAACTTTATATCTGCAGTCAGACCTGTGGGCGTCTCCTCGCCGCTAGCTGAAAACCGAAAGCGCTGTCCTTCGAATTCCTCATTTGCAACATCACGTCGAAAAGGCATCTGTGACCGCTTGAAATCACAAATTCATCCATGTAGTGCGGCAGTGTGTGCAAATGGCAACTGCCTTCACTCACAAATGGGACGCCCCGCCCGTCGGTGAACCTCGGTACAGTGCTGCATGAGGGTCCACCGTTAATCGAGTACTACATTCCACTGACCCTTCACAAGTTTGTTCGCGACTGTAAAGATAGTATGTGAAACAATGGGACCATAGCAGAATGAACATATGAACCAATATTCCACTGCCATCGGGATTAAATACATGATTGTAATAGCAAGATGCCATGCGTCGAATTGCAGCGTTGTGTGCGGGACGTGCTCGCCCAAAGGGGATTGCAGCTTGCACAGGTGGAATGAATCACCACAGGTGGAGGCTATACTGACTGAAAACACATAAATTGCACACCCAACCCCCTCCCACAACCACACCCACTCCAAAATGCTACCGGCAGGACTAGCGATGTTGGCCCTGGGGGACCTGATAGCACTGCAAGTACTCCAACTTCAAGAAGAAGACGAACACCAACTACTACAACAACCGGCCGCACAGAGGAGACGCAGGAGGAGGAGGAGGGCAAGGCAGGGCCAGCAAGGCCCACCAGCACAGCCACTACCACCACGCAGGCAGCCCGCAATCCCACGCCTCCGAGCTCATCCGTTCAACCTCACTGATGAGCAGATCCACACCCTCTACCGTTTGGACCGGGACACCATAACCGCCATTGTGGACATGACACACGCTTACCTTGCCAGCATGATAGATAGCCCAACCGCCATCCCACCCCTACTGAAGGTGGTGTCTGTACTACACTTCCTGGCCACAGGCACCTACCAGCACACAGTCGGACAGTTGCATGGCATTTCACAGCCACTGTTGTCACGGACACTATCGCAAGTGCTCGATGCCCTCCTGAAGCACGCAGACGACTACATCTCTCTACCACGCTCGGAGCAGGAAATTACGAACACAAAAGTGGGATTCCATGCACTTGCCGGCATACCGGGTTGCATTGGTGCCATCGACTGCACCCATGTGGAATTGGTTGTCCCACATGCCATGGAGGCCCAGTACCGCAACCGAAAACAATATCATTCTCTTAATGTACAAATGGTGTGTGACTCCAACAGGATCATTACACATTGTTGTGCCCGATTTCCTGGATCAACCCATGATTCTATGGTCTTGAGGAACTCTACAATACCACGCTACATGGAGCGACACGCAGGGAACAGATCCTGGCTACTCGGTGAGTCTCATTTCATGCATGATAATGTGGGGTATGTGATGCGGCAATGACCTGGCAGGAAGGGGGGGGGGGGATGCGTACGTAGCAATGTCATTCCACAAACATCCTTTATTGTCCACATACAGGTGATGCCGGGTATCCACTGAAGAGATGGCTCCTTACACCACTCCGGAACCCACAGAACCAGCATGAGGAGGACTACAACCATGCCCACTCACGTACCCGTGTAGTCATAGAACAGGCATTCGGCCTACTGAAGGCTCGTTTCCGCTGCCTCAGCAGGTCTGGCGGGGCACTCCTGTACCGCCATGAGAAGGTTGCAAAGATGGTCATGGCATGTGTCATGCTACACAACATGTGCGTACGTAGAAATGTGCCCATGCCCCCTGACGCAGAACTGCAGGCACCTGAAGATGGTCATGATGAGGTTGGGGATGTGGCAGCACCTCAAGGAGTCCGCGAGGCACAGGAGGGCCGTGAAATTCGTCAGATTATCATAGATTCATGCTTCTAGCACTCACGCCTGGTGGCTGATACATGGACACGGGACTTGTGGCACTGTGTGTGTCTGGAACATGCACAATATGGACTGTACGCCTATAAAGGCCTCGTACACAAAGATCAATGTCCACACATCTCATTGGATGATTGTGAAATGTTTATAGCATATGTGAAATTATGTTACACACCCCATCGACCCGCCACCCAAGAAAGCCCAACACACCCCCTCCACCCTCCTACCTCCCCCCCGAACACCAGTGTCCAAAGATGCTCATTGTCAGTGGGCAGACGCTATTGCAAGCCCCCTCTCCGGGTATCAGGGGCACCCCTGCCTGTGGAGCGCAGGTTCCTCCCAGATCTACGTTGGGGGCTGCCCTGGACGGAACTTGCAACGGATGATGTCTCTGCCTGCTCACGTCCATGCATGTCCCTAAGGGTTTGTGAGAGCTCAGTGAGCACACGGCGCACAGCGGCAAGTTCAGCACATACGTCTTTGGACGTCGCATGCAGTTCCCCCCTCAGGCTCTCGGTGCTTCTCTCCATTTGTACCCTCAGGCTCTCGGTGCTTCTCTCCATTTGTGCCCTTAATGTCTCTGTACTTCTCTCCATTTCTGACCTAAGTGTCTCAGTTGATGTTTCTATGGCTGCCTTGGTACCCCCACATTCATCAGCATGCTCCTTGAGGAGCGTGGCCAGTTGCTGCTGTTGCACGATCACCTGGTCGAGGGACTGTTGCCTCTGCTGGGCCATGCCCATTTGCGGTGGTGTCACAGAGGGGCTGATCACCTCATGTTGCCTTGCCACAGGGCTTGTGGGGGATGGCCAGTCGTCGTCTTGTGGGTGCCCCTGCGTGGTATCCTCATGGTGTACGGGATGAAACAAACAGGGGGATTGAGACAGGTCATGGATGGATCCTACATCGACAGCACCGTTTTCTGTGTCGGAGCATGCTGCCATTAATGCAGTGTCACCTATGGTGCTGCTGCCACCAGAAGCAGTGCCTTCTGTGGCATCCATTGGGGGGACCTGTGGTGCTGCTGTTGTGGGCATGCTGGCTGCTGGGGTGCCTGTTGAAGTCCCCTCCTGTGTGCTGCCACTTGATTTGTGCTGCTGCCGTGTCTTGATCCGTGCAGCTGAGGTGGAGGGTCTTTGGCCGTTGGTCTTGGCCCTCTTTGCAGGTGTGCTGGTAGGGGTGTCCTGAAGCTCGTCGTTTGAATCGGACCCTGTGTTGGAGTAAAGGAGGGCGAGCGTTATTCATGGGTCTGTGGAAATTGGAATGGCAATGTATCACATGCATCGGGGTGGTACCTGAGGGTGATTTGGGTCAGGGCCTTGGAGGTGGTTTCATTTTTGTGTGGATTGAGGAGGCTGTTGTTTTGCAGCCTGCAGTTAGGGTGTGCATGCTGCACGTGTAGAGGGTGTTTTTAGGATTTTTAATTATTTATGTATTTAAAGTGACTTTTAAAGTGCGCTATCAGGCCAATGTATGTGGACGTTCTCCTGGACATGTGTTTCTGTTGCACTATGTTTTATGGATTTAGCATTGTTTTATTTGGCCCACCTACCTGATTCTTCGGATGTCTGCACTCCTCTCTCCATCCCTCCGACTCCCTCTATACTCTCCATTCCAATGGTGGAGGCACAGATTTCTTCCCAGGGGGTCAACTTGATGGGTGATTCCGATCCTCCCCCGGTAGCTGTGGCAATGTTACGGTTGGCTGATAGTATGCTCCGTACGCGTATCCGCAAGTCGTCCCATCGCTTTCTGCATTGCTGTGGGTTGCGGGGTGCGGTCCCCACCGCACTTACCCGCTGTGCCACCAGGGCCCATATGGCCTTCTTGTTCGCAAGTGCCGTCCTGGTCATTTGCGTCGAGAAGACGACGGCAGCATTCTCCTGGAGGGTCTCTGTGAGCACGGTGAGTTCCCCATGGGAGAAGTGGACCTGCCGCTTGCGGTCGCACGCTTTTTTCGCAACTTTTCCCATTTTTATTGTTTTCACTAGGGTGGCTAACGGGTTGGGATGTGTCTCAGGGTAGGATTTTTGATGGTTGTGTTGGGATTCTGATTTTATAGGTGTACGGCGTGCTGTTTCCCGTTCCGGGCCCATGTTTTTACTTCCGTTTCCGTATATTTACGGTCACCGTATTTTGCGATTACCGCTCATTACGGTGACCGCTATGATGGGTGGCGGAATTGCACCTAGGGCGCCGTACGACGGCGGTGAGGGGCGTTTTGGGGACATTTCCGCCATCGCGGACTTTGCACTTCCGCCATGGCGTAGTGCTCGTGCCCGATGGGTCAGAATTAGCCGCACTTTACTCCGTCGTGCAATGGCGGAAACGCTATTTACGCTATGGCGGTCAGGTCAGTTACTTTCCGCCAGGGTCGTAATGAGGGCCTGTGTGTTATTTTTGTGGACTTTAGTGCGGCCTTCGGTGGTGTGAATCGGGGGAAGTTGCTTGCCAAAATGGAAAAATGGGGGTGTCCGGCATGGCTCCTTAGTGTCCTTAGGGGACTGCACCTAAACACCCAAGCAAGAGTTTGCTTGGATGACCAAGGCACTATGTCCACAAGGTGTCCGGTTAAAGGATCGAATACAAAAGGATCGAATGCAAAAGGTAAGAGTCAATAGGATCGAAAACAAAAGGTTCCACATTTTTTTTTTAATTATATATTTTTTGGGGGTTTTTCGTTTAGGTAAAAAAAGTGTTTTTTACCACAAAAACGGGGGTTGGGGCGGGGGACCACACCCAAAAATAATTTAAAAAAGTAAAAAAACAAAAAAAATGTTTTTCAAACCTTTTGTTTTCGGTCCTTTTGATTCGACCCTTTTGTCATTCGATCCTTTTGATTCGATCCTTTGACCTATAACCATGTCACAATTGGTGCAGATCTTTAGGGGAGTTAAGCAGGGCTGTACCCTGGTCCCTTTCCTCTACAACCTATATATGGCTGATCTCCCTGGGTGCTTTAAATCAGGGGTTGGATGTTTCCCCAGGATTGGTAATTGCCCTATTCCATGCATGATATACGCAGATTATTTGGTCATGTTTAACCGCATCTTCACGGTTGCTCCTGTTATGTTCCGATACCCTAGTCAGTTACGCAAAAGATAACGACCTACCAATTAACATGGGGAAGAGAATTAAGCACTTGAGTTTTGATGCCAGCTTAGGGACCATTGACTATTTGGACTCGTACCCTTACTTGGGTTTGGAGATGAGTGCCAATAGGGTCTATATGGAAATTAAAGAGGCTAAGGTTATAAAGGCTCGGCGCTTGACCTCATTAGTAGGAAGATTTGCCATTGAAACTGCTGGCTACACATTGGATGGAATAACTGCCCTCTACACACGGTGCTTCTGTCCGATGGTGCTCTATGGGTTGGAGGCACTGTGTATGGGCGACCTCAAGTGGTTGGACTGCCCAGAGGGATATTCTGGAAGTGCTTCCAAAAACTGAGTCCTTCAACCCCTACAGAGTTTCTGCGTTTGTCTCTCTGAAGGGACAATTGATGATGAGACAAGTCTTACTGTTCATAAATGGTAATACCTACCCCCGCTGTCAACTATCGGCTACATTAAGGGACTCAGGAGGCCTTCTCTCTAGGCAAAGCAAAGTTGAATATGGTAAACTAATGTCCAGGATGTACGAGAGGATTGGCTGGTACCCTGATTTTAAACATGGCACTAGGGTCCACATATTGAACCAATATGAGGACCTGGGATTGGATCAATAACTATGCCCATCTGTCTACCCTATCTCGTTATAAGTACACAGAAAATGTGACACAAATATACTTACAAACACAAAGATACCCGAGACAATGTCCTTGCCTGGCAATGCAAACATTTCTATTGAAACTGTGGACGAACCAACTGCCTCTGTTAATATTTCTTGGCGCAAGATACCAGAGGCAGACAGGGCATGCTGTATATGTAAGGTACCCGGGGCCCTGGAAACGCCGAAGCACGTTTTTACGGAGTGTAAACTACTGGGCACGGCCTATATGACAATATTGCAGCTTCGTGTATGTATGACTATGAGGCGATAAAAAAAGGTGACTTTTGGAACTATTGTATAAATACTGAGTCCTAAAGAGTAAAGATAGCCTTGTATCACCTGTGGTGCCATATTTTAAAAATACTTCCTGATGTAAATGTAGAAAAGGTCTGCTGAAGAATACCAGACACCGGGCACAACGTAAGTTACTGAGCTATCTTGCACAGGGTAGGGAGGATCTGCCACCTGTCATTTCATTATACTGCCAAACTAATTACTTTAACATGGAGTGTATCCTGCTTGGCTGTTTAAATCTTTTTTGTAATATTTATAGAGTGCCGTCGTAAACGGACCCTCGCCGATTTTAATCATAAATATTTTGAAATAATATTGAATCTATCACCTCATAGATTTTATAGATCCAACCTGGTTGCCAAGTAGCGTGGTATACCCACTCACTAGTTCAGTTTAGTTTGGTACACGCTCTGGCATATGCACTGGTTTTTAGGCATTGTGAGGCAATGACATTTGAACTGTTTTGAACTGTTGAATTGTGATGATATGTTACGTAACTATGATATATTTGTACTCGTAACTGTGATTTTGAATGTACATGTACGGATGTATGTATGTACATATGTATATGTACATATGTATGTATACATTTATTTTATCTTATCATTATCAATTGATGTGATTGTAAAAGTTCTTTGAACTGTATACAAATAAATAATAATAATATATATAAAATCGAGCTGCATACGTGTGATTTTATCGACTCCAAAATAACTAATCCCGTTACAACTAATACCATAATAACGAATGCCAAAATAACAAATTCCTTTTCTGTTGTTTTTGGGGGGGTTCCCCCAAGCCCTCTTTTTTTTGTTCCTAATACTTTTCCCCATCCCCAAAACCACTTTCCCACTCCCAACCCCTTTTTTACTTTTTTTCCAAATTCGTTATTTTGGAATTCATTATTTTCGGTTTGTTGTAATTGGATTAGTTATTTTGTGATTCATTATAATCACTGCATATCCCCTCTCCTTCTCTGGGGGGCGTGAAGGTTATTGAACAAGCACATATGTATGACGTATACATCATATTGTAATTAAACAAGTATATTGTTTGTATCAATGGTATAGCCCACGCTCCACAGGGCTGCACCCACATGAACTTTCACTGTGCATGTGTCACGCAAGAGGTATTTTCAAATAAAAGTAGCATGGAGCAACAATATAGAGTCTAGTACGGGGCGCCATTGGGACAGTTAGTGTTGACCCTCTATCTACGAGGTTCATATTGCTGGTGCTCCGCCCATAGCCATCTTAGCCCCTGCTCTGCATGCCTCGTGCTATCACTCCACATACCTCCTTTATTTTGTCGGTGTCCTCCTAACTCCCGCGGCCTTCCTGGTGCAAGTGGGAGCACCGCCAACATCACCATTGCTGTCCAGGGCTCATTAACTATTGCGCCCCCCCACTTCAGTTGCGGGATCACACTTAGGGCTTAGAGGACCGCCGTCCCACACTGCTCAGCCTGGGCCGGCCAGCTCACAAGGCCTGGGCACCAGAGATTACCTTGCCGGTCCCCTCCACAGGAAGTCAGGTGTCCGCCCCAAGTGCTTCCTCCCAATAGCCCACCAACGCAGAGTTAAGTGAAAACCTAAAGGGACAGCACTTCCGGCAGCTCTGGTCATACTGCCTGCCACAGCGGAAAGTCTTTTTTTTAAAATAATTTGTTTAAGTACACACTTTAGACTTTTTTATGGCATTTGAAATATTTTGATGCAGCTGCTAAGGTAGGGGGTTGAGCTCCATGAGGCAGCCCTCAATCCTAATTCTCGGAATTTCTGGCAATTGGGGAATAATGGTCCTAGACACTGAAATGGAGATAATTTCTTCGAAACTGCTGTTAAGGACTTGGAATTGGTCCATCACTTTTCATCATTATGTGCCCATAACAATGGCTCGAATTTTTTTTCACCTGATCTACCTATTTTCGACAATAGCTAGAAGCAGCACAATATGCTACTTACTACTATAGAGGAGTCAGTAGCTGCCATTAGGTAGCAACCGTTCAACAAGAGCCCGGGCCCAGATGGCATTCCTGCTGATTTATTCCGGGATCTAGAGGCTTGCTGGGCTCCTCTACTTACTCTAGGCTTTAATTCCATGTTGGCTCATGGTATCCTTCCTGATTCTTGGAACCAGGCAATGATATGCCCACTTTACAAAAAAGGTCTGAGAAACTTGCAGACTTCCTACCGTCCAGTTACTCTCCCAGGTTCCTCCTTCAAAATCTTTGGCAGAGTAACCTTTGCAAGGTTGCAAGACTGGGTAGATGCTAATAATATCTAGGCACCTACACAGCTAAGCTTCAGGGACGCCTTAGGCACTTATGACGAAGCCCTTCATTTGTACCTTGCGATTTCTAATACCATTTATCTCAACAAAGAAAAATTGTATATAGCCTTTATGGATGTTAGGTCTGCATTCGACTGGGCCAACAGGCTTAAACTATGGTCCATATTACACTCTATGGGCTGTCCCGAGGCCTAGGCGGTGTCTTGTCCATGGTGCAATCTAATAACAAGGTTTGTGTGAGATCAGGAATTCATGGCTGTTTTACATCATGGGTTGTCCCAACGTGAGGTGGTATGCCGCTTCCGGTCCTAATGTATGCGGACATCACAGTGTTGCTTGCGAGAACACCACGATCAGATCATTACAGTGCCTAATAACAGCTTATATTGAATTTATGTCCAGCCTAGATTTTGCCAATAATGCCTCTAAATCGATCATTATCGTCTGCCAATCTGGCCAAAAACATTATAAATTACCTGTCTTCAGAGCGGGCGATGGCCCAATCAAGGTTTGTGTAAAACTATGATTATCTAGGCTTCACATGCATGCCAAGGTTGAACGGGGCCTGCCATTTTGATTTCAGAAAGATTAAACTGTCACAGGCACTGTGCTGCATTCCAAATATTATAAAACTGAACCGATGGATTTACTGTTGAGAATAAATTAGTCTAAGGTTGCTAAATATGGCACAGGGCTGTGGGCTGTGAGGGCTGTGGGCTGTGGCCAGGGTAAATTCAGGGACGTCATCTGGGGGTCACAGCTGCGACCCCTGCTGTCTCCCTTTTGACCCCTGAGCCCTGGCCAAAATATATATATATTTATTATTTTAAAAAAAACGGGCTGCAGGCGTCCCTCGTGTTGCGATTATGACCATTTGAGAGCAATATCTGTCCCATGTAAAATTCACAGCTTATTCCTCCTGGTTAAACTACAGTGAGCGGGGTCCACTTAAAGATGGCTGCCTGTGTGACAGCCTGGGTATTGGTCACCTTTAAGAATGCTAATAAACGTTCTGACCCCCACTGGGCTGTAAAGTCACAGACAGGACTGGACATGAGTGTAAGTTCACTGAACAATGTAGTTACAATGCTACTCCTTAGAGATTTCTGCTGAACTTGGTGCAGGGTCTTTGCAAAATGCAAGACTGATCATTGTGTGTCAAAATGGCATTAGTCTGTCGAACATCGTGGATGCTTCCATTTGTTAGACAAAAACAAGTTAGAGACTAGCAACATAAGAAACAAACAAAAGAAAGCAAACACCTAAACGTGTACACCATGTATGTGATAATAGACAAGAAATAATAGATGGCAGCGATAACGTACAGTTAGTGGCAGCAGTGACATCATTTGGGGGTTGCCTGGGGTAGCAGCTGCTACCCTTGTCTCCCCTCAGCTACCCCTAGACCTGTCCTTGCGATCTCTGAATCGCTGGACAAAGAGGCAGTGCCAAGAGCAAAGATCTGTGTTGTACCTGAAAAAGGCGGTTGTGCCACAGTTTTTTTCACCTGGAATCTAGACCTCGTTAGCTGGAGAAATAACAAGGATGCAGGAAAAACCATGAAGCTGTTATCACTAGCAGGTTGGCAGTCCATCAGTGAAGAATGCCTGAATGGTTGGGTCCAGAGGCGGGGTTGTCTGTCCAGCTCATACCATGTACTGTAGCAACAGGGCGGATTTGGGGGCTAGGCCTAGCTGGCTGAGAATGGGTAAGAGCAGCCTGCACTACTCATTGACAGCACAGCATGAACGCACATCTCATCAGTGATTCTCTTTGTCTGCTTTGCACATCCCAGGAGCCACTGGCCCTGTGATGATAAGGGTGTGCCCCAGTGGCTTTTGCCGCCAATCCTGCCTGGGCACTTGTGACCTGACCCAGATCTGGCAGGCCTGCATCAGAGGCACACTGTAGATAGACGCATGGTAAGATAATTAATTTACATGAAATTGTCCTCCTCCTTTGAACGAAACCATCTGTTGCTTCCTCAAGCCAAACAATATATATTTGGAATGATAACACAGGGACAACGCACTTGCTTTGGTAACAAGAGGATACATTGCAATATGGGTTTTGTTCCTATTCCAGTGCTTAGAAGCTGGAGGAGGCTGGCATTAAACAGTATTTAAAGGACCAAAGAAAATAATATAATGGGCCTTTTCTTGGTGTGATGTCATGGAGCTGCTGCTGCTGCTGCTGCTGTTTTCATTTTAAAAATTAAAAAACCCTGCCATTACGGTGACCTGCAACACATCCTTCCCCTCTAATGCCCCATCTAACAAAATAAACGGTGGGTTACTTACCAAATAAGCAAAACAGAAAGGTGATGGCTGGAAGGTGTCAAATCATTCTTAACTACTGGCACATCTCTGGGCTTCAGGTGTGTGCTTAAGGCTCAATGTTATGGAGGCTGGTACTGGAGACCTACCATGTACCAGTGACTTACAGATGTTGGGAGAGAGTGTTTGAGACGTAATGTGTTGCAGAGAGTTGAAATGCATTGAATGCAGATATAAGATGTTTGAGGAGGGTAATTGAGACTTAAACTGCCGGGGTGTTGAAGGAGGGTGCTGAAGACTTAAGTTGCGAGTTTGCTTCAGGTTGATGGTGTTGGAGAATGCTGTTGGCTTAGGTTGCTGTAGGGCTGCACTATAGAAACATGAAGGTGTTGAGCAAGGCATTGAAGGTAAAGGTGTTGGAAGCCGAGAGTGAGTGCCACACATTTAAAGCTGTTGATGGAGGGATCTTAGCGACTCTCAGTGGGTGGTGGTGTGCTCGTGGTGAAAATGGGAAGGGGATATTCGGGCTCTGGGTGACTGATGGGTGTGGGTTGCTGTGCAATGGTTCAAAGTGCACTATTGACAAGAACATTCCTGCGTGTATTGTCAAAGTGTAAAAGCATTAAGTGGTACAGCCTCGGATTGTCTTCTGGTTCGACTTCTGTTGGTCAGATGCTGTTTCCAGTCTGTGGCCAGACACTTGGCAACCAGTGGATGTCTGCGTTTTGAGGTTTAGGCCTCTTCAAGATGCTCTGTTAATAGTTTAGCCTGAGTGATGTACAACAGTCCAGGCTGTTGTGTTGGACGTCTGCTTACATTCACAGAAATGTGGTAATATGGGCCTATACACACCGATATTAACGCTATATATGGTGATCCATTCTGGTATGAAATATATATCATTTTACAGTAATATCATTACCATATGTACTGAGGAACAATGCTATGTAATGCCACTTCCTGTTTTGTCAAGGGGCGAAAGGTCATGTGACATTGCTTCCCCTGATGTCACTTAGGGAAGGGGTCAAATGACATCACTTTTTGTGATGTCATAAGATCGTCAAAGGTCGTGTGATGTCACTTTGTTGACATTTTGGTGAAATGATACCCTGGGTAAATTCTTTTCAAATTGAAGAAAACCGTTCTATCAAATGCCTATTAGGGCTAGCTAAATCGGCCCCCACATTCTCTGTTCATAAAGAGTTAGGCGTGCCATATATCAAAGACAAGATTTTGATGGAGCCAGTGAAACTCTGGTTTAGAGTATGGTTGAATGCTGAAGGGAGTCTGTCCCGCTTGCTCATTAACCACATTGTAGTATCAGAGGCAAATCCTTTATTGATTCCTTTGGTCTCTTACGTTAGAAGGTGTTTGCTTGCTGCAAATACAGCTCTTTGTTTTGTTAACCCATCAAATATTACTTTATATGGGCAAAGTAGCTCCAAGTATCCTGTTTGGGCTGGACTCTAATCCCTTGTCCATGAATATAGATTGGGATAGAACAGAGGCCAAACTGTGGAAGAGGCCCTTAAATCTACCAAATTGTGTGCCTATCGGATGTGTAAGATATGTATTAGGATTGTCCTTGCTTAGAGCTATGATGGAGAGGAAATGGGTCTCCATGTTGAGATTAATTTTAGATCCGGCCAAAGGCTCTTTATATGAAAATGTGGCTTTGCTAAGACAGAAGGAGTGAATATCTTTCTCCAAAACCTTAGTATGAGATGTCAAGATATACTGCTTGACTCAGATTGTTCAGTGGAATTACTTATTCAAAATCCTATGAAGGTCAAAACTCGCATGTTACGAGCTGATTGGATTAGGACAACTGACAAAAGAGGCTAGCAAAGCTATCAGCAGCGCACAACAAAACCAATAAATTGAGATCCTTTTTGCCACAATGCTTAAACAAATCTTCTGATTCAGCGATCAGATCTATCTTTCTGAGATTCAAATTAAATGTACTTCTCACGCGGGAAATGTTGTCAATAAGATATCATGAGGAGTTTCCAACTCCTATCTGTGATAAGTGTGACGATAAAGTAACTCAGTCTCTATATCATTTACTCTATAAATGTCCAGGTACATGGGCATTGAGAGTCTCTAGACTTCAGAGATGTGTGCATGATATGAGGTGGCTGAACTCAGAGGCTTTTTGGGAACGACTATCAAGTGATAATGAAACTTTCTTGACCTTTGAAGTAGTGGCCGTTCTAAAAGAGATAGGTTTAGGGAGGTCAGATTTAAAATTAGAAAACAACTTGATCTTATGAATTGGTTGATTTTAGGATAAAGACACCTGCCTATTAGTGGGTAGGTTTTTAGTCTTTGGTATTTAAAATGTTTTTGTTTCCCTTTGTTGTTTTCTTTTAGTAATCTGTTTATGATATCATTATCAATTGTATGATATGTGTTTGTATAGAGTGTTAAATTAACTATTTATATTTGCTCTTGTTTTTGTGTATGGCTACAACACTATAATAAAAAAATAAACAATTAAAGAAAATATATTACTTTGTCTCAGAGTAAAATGGTTATACAGAATCTTGATCTTCAGTTCATGTTGGACCATCCATGAACAAATGGAGCTAATAAGTGGGCTAGGTGGCACTCCGTCCTCTTCCGACTCAGAGTGCCGCCTGGCCCACTTGCCCATCCATATTGCAAAACGTACACACTGTCCATCAGGCCAACTGCACAGGACCAAGACCACATCTACAGCGACCTCACCTCCTTTCAACCCCTATCTAAACGCCCCTGCTCTCTGGCTTGAGTATTTTGCATCCAAACCCACACACAACCAACCATGCTCCACACACAACCGGAACTCCAGACTAGGCTCCAGATTTACCCGTTCTGCTCATCAGTCTATCCATCGCACCACCTTAATAGCCTCTCCACCTTCGCCTATCTCTTCACACCAGAGCATTACCCCTGCAGATACATTCACCTCTACTTACGACTCCACACCTTACCATAACACAACTATGCGGCACTCTCCCAAAGACACCACTATCAAAGGTGCCCTTAGCAACGCCAGATCCCTTACTGCCCATGCACTCAATATAGCAGATTTCATTACCATACAAGACCTAGACTTCCTTGCTGTCACAGAGACCTGGCTGCATGCAGCATCAGGTCCCCTCCTTTCACTAGCTATCCCTTACGATTATACTACCATTAGATGTGATTGCACGCTAATCACTCGAAAGGAGGTGGTGTTGCCTTCATCCATAAAAAAATCGATCGTCATGCGTATCATAACTTATCAACAGATCTTTTCAGTAGAACTCCTATCGGTCAAACTTCATATGTCACACAACCAAACCACTATCATGCATCTCATCTACAGGCCACCAGCCTTGCAGACAACATCATATCAACCCTCGCAGACAAAACTAAGGTCAACTAGCAAATAATATTACTAGGCAACCTCAATCTAGGCCTCAAAGACCCCAACGACCTCAAAACCTTAGACCTTGCTAACTCTCACCGACGCAGGCTTCACTCATCGTAGCCTTTAACCCACCCATGAAAAGGGAATAATACTTGACTGGCTAGCGGATATAAACGGTACCATCACCTCAGTAGTTAACGCTCCCTGTGCCTGTTTCGACCATCACACTATACCTTCAACATCTCAGCTAACTATTGTAAGGGAGGAAAGGTCTTTTAGGCCCCCTCCCCTCCATTCCGACCCACTTGCACATTATGTTCGTCCAACGGCTACCCCTTCGCCTCTGGCCAGGGATGCCGGATAGCCGCAGGACGACCCATATGGATGCAAACCCAACCAGAAGGCTGATTACAGACTCTGTTTTGTACCACACTCCGACGCCATTTTGTACACGGTAAAACAGGCCTCATGAGCAAAAGCAGCCTGCAGGGCTGCAGTACTCCCTTCGAGTTCACGCACAGTGGGCCAGTTAGTTCTCTCACCCTCCTCCCCTCTGTGTCCCTGCAGCAGTCCTGTTCTTATGGGAGACTAAGTGCGAATAAGCTACAAAGCCAATACTGTATCTTTCGCTTTCCTCCATCCATCACTGACCTGTGAATGACCGGGCAAGAGCTTGGGTCTGAGAGAAACAATTCATCTCCACAAACATGTCCCATTGCCCGCTGACCATACATTTATAATATACGCTGTGGATAACCCCCCCAACCTCACTCCACGTTTGAAGTAACAGATACTAACCCCACGCCTGTGTGCCACCCTGTTTCACTACCACTGCTAATCGCCCTGTAAAGGCTATAAATCCCCTTCTGTGGTTGTCTACTAAGGGGCTGACGCAATAAAATGCAACGAAGCGATCTTCTCCAATTGCACTGCGCTATATGTCTGGGTCCCATATTGTCGGTTGCACGTCGTTCCTTGTCAAAGACCTACACTAATGTATGATATGCCAAGTTGCTTGCTCGATCTGATGCAAAGTATTTGACCCGTATGCTCAATGGTTTTTCATGTATGTCCGCAAACGTGTTCAAATCGTATACGTTTCTCATATGCACAATATAAACGGCAAGGCCACAAGGCAAATGTAAATAGAGTCATTTTACAGTACAATGATCATAGTTAACGTAAAGGTATAATCTAATCAGAGCTCGCTTATTATTTGTTGTGCATGCAGTGACAATAACTTGGTTTTACCTCATCCTAATGATTCACATATAATCCCACAAAGTGAATAGGACCAAGTTCAACAGGCTTCAGGGCCTTCTCTCCCCTCTCTTGCAGCGCCGCGCACCCAGCCCCCGCCATCCTCACCCTCTTGCTGGGCTGATGACGAAAGGCCCTTTTCTCACTGATGCCCTGATGCTACAAATGTAACCTCTCACCCTTCCGCCCTTCCGCTGAGCCCGCACCAAGTACCCACTCTCCCCTCAGCCCTTTGACACATGACGTCACCATGAACTCACCTCACACCCCCAGACTCTGGTTAAAAAAATATGGGCAATAAGCCCCTTACCCCAAAGCCTTTTGATGTAACGATTGCATGCCCCTCATCAATGTACCACCCCAGCTCACTCCAGGCCCCTGATCCCATGTGTGGCAATATATCCCCCTCACGATAACAAACAATAAATAATTGTCTTATGAGATCTAAAGGAATGGTTGATGAATGTGACAACATAATCTCGTGAACAGGTTAGGCGCCTGGACCCATTTATTCTCACTTTTATTGTCCAGGTCAGATGTTTAGTAATATATCTCTCATATGTCAAAATGCATAAATAATGTTCAAGGTATGTGTGGCCACAAGGGCAATTGTTAAGTAGCATTAATTGTAGCAGCTCGGACATCATCTGATGCTGCGCTCCACCAAGAAGAGCCCAGCTGACCCGTGCACCCCGTGCTGGCACCACGTGGACCTCCGCCAATCCTGGAGCATCGTGCCTAAAGAATACATAATGTCCAGTCTGCACCGTCCAATCCCCACAACTTATGTGCCCCCTATAGTTTACATCATCTATGACGCAACTTTGTAATAAATATGAATGTTTTTCTATTGTCTGGCAGAGCGCTCTCGGAGTTTGCAGAGTTCTCTGCTTGCCCTATTTGGTTTTGGATAAACTTTACTTTTTATCTTCACCCGCACGTGGTCCTGGTCTCATTCCCTCCTGGGGTGTGTCCATTACTGACTCTCATTGGGGAGTTATCACTGTATTTTTGGGGGACGCTCACTTTCACTATCAATGCCCCAGTCCAGACCTTGCACCTCCAATTTGTACTAGAAATAAAAGAGACATTACTAGAGAAAATCTTCTCCTGTACATCCTGCCCACCCTGAACAACGTATTATTATCCTGTTCAGACCCTACAGTCCTAGTTGATACTTACAATGCCACTATTCTTAAAGCTATTGGACACCAATGCCCCCATTAAATCTAGGAAAGCTAAACCACGCGCCCACCTCAATTCGTGGTTCACACCACATCTGAGGGCCTTATGCAAAGGAAAAAGAACTACGGAAGCCCGTTGGAAAAGCCACCCTACCGTTGCCAACAAGGATAGCCTCATCATAGCATCACTTAACTATAAAGAGGCAATCTTCCTAGCCAAAAAGGAGACCTACAACAAACGTATCTTGCAAGCGGAGTCTAAAAGAGCTCTTCAAGATCCTTAAAGAACTCGAAACACCTTGCACACCACCCGGCTTATGTAGCAAAGACAGCTCTTGGTGCTCAAACATACAAAAGGCGCCCCTCGACAAAATCTTGATGCTACAGGCCAAAATCAATGCCAAAAAAAGTACCCTCCAGCCCAACGCTCTGCCCAAGCGCCCCCTGGACAAAACCTACCGCATTCCACACACCCCAGTTTCTCACCTATAACCTTCCCCGAGGTAGAGAACATCATTAGTAAACTCAAACTCTCTAATTGCCAGGGCTACACTTGCCCAACTCCCATTATAAAGGAGGCCTCCCACGAGCTAGCTCCTTTCATCACAGCGCTAATTAATGCGTCATTCAGCCTTTGTTAGACCCAAATATACCCACTAACTTTAGACCCATCACAACTGTGCCGTTCCTGCTAAAAATCTTGGATCGAGCAGCTTACCTACAGATCCAGGACTACTTGGAACGTAATAATCTCCTTGGTCTCAGACAATCTGGCTTCCGCCCCAAGCATGGAATGGAAATGGCTTTGCTGGACCTAAAAACTCAAATTCAGGACTTGAAAAACAATGGCAAGATCGCCCTCCTCTTACTAATGGACCTATCTGCCACTTTCGACTTGGTGAACCACCAAATCCTGTGTCGTCATCTCAAAGTGGCAGCCCACTTCTTAGATAAGACACCACCTGGATCAAATCCTTCCTGGCCACCAGATCCATGAGGGTCTTCTTTCCGTCTGCCTCAGCTGACCCCGCTCCAGTTCTCTGCTATGCCCTGCAAGGTTCTTGTGTTTCACCTACGCTTTACAACGTGTTCACAAACCCGCTCTTTGATATACTTGACAATCTGGGTGTCACCTACACTAATTATGCTGATGACAACCAGATACTCATCCCTATCTCGGACAACCACACAGCTGACACCAAAGCCTTAAATGACGTGTTTATGATCATCCAGGCCTGGATGGCCCAACATGAGCTCTGTCTCAATGATGATAAGACAGAGCTCCTCATCCTGGGTTCCCCCAACCGCCTGAGCAAACTAGGCCTTACATTCAAATCCTTTGATATCGATGGCAACACTATTAAGGTGACTAACGACACCAAAACATTAGGTATCTACCTCGACTCTTCCTTATCTCTTGCGAGACAAACCAATGCTGTGATTTTAGCATCCGCGTACACTTGCAAACTCATCACTGCCTGCCACCCATTTATCACTTCAACTAATTGCATTACACTTGCTAGAACTCTAATTATGTCTAAAATAGACTACTGCAATGCCCTTTACCTCTGGACCAGCCAACACAACATCAGCAAGCTTCAGGTGTTTCAAAATAAAGCTTTCAGAGCTGCTTTGAACATCCCCAGGAACCAACACATTTCAGACACCCGACGCAACATGCACTGGCTGTCCGTTGCTCAAAGAGTTTCCCTTAAAGCTTTGATCCTCACACACAGATGCTTGACAGACAATGCTCCCCTATACTTAGCCACCCGATTCTCATGGCATACCTCAAACCGGCCACAAAGAGTGCCCAAACCCACTGCCTCTCCATACCCAGATTCAAACTATAGAAATCTGGTGGGGACCAGTTTCCCAGGCCTTGGTTCCAAACTATGGAACTCCATACCCATTTCACTTAGACTAGAACCCTCGTTCTCGGTCTTCAAGAACAAAGTCAAATCTTGGCTCTTGGCCCAAGACCCACTCAATACCCTACTATAACCCTAGACCAGGACTAGCTCATTCACTGTAACTGTCTTAGCCTGATCGCAACACATTAAATACCTGTAATTATCTGTTATGTACTTTCCCATGTACAGTATGTTTTGTAATTGTTTACCTATGCTGCCAATGTAACCTAAGACATGTTTATGTATATTGATGCTGTGATTGTAACCTAAGATATGTGCCCAGATGCCTCGGGCCAGGTGCGTTATATAAATAAACAAATACAAGAAATAAATACAAGAAATAATAAAGGTTTCTAATCGTCGATGTGCTTTTCTGTCCACAGATGGTATCTCAGAGTACCAAATTTAAAAGTGAACGTGCCCTGATCACCAGGGCAAGATGTCACCTATTGCCACTAAGGGCAGTCACTGGGAAGTGGTCCCCAGTTCAATCTGAAGTCATACATGGTTCAGGCTATCTGTTTTGTAATGTGCCAGTGGAAGACTTTACGCATTTCTTATTTTTTTGTCCAGCATATACTCTGATTAGGAGTAGCACAACAAAATTGGTGTTGCACAACATGCACTTTTTTTATAGCAGCCATTTTTGTCGGTTAATACTCCTTTAGCAGCCACGCTGCTTACTGCATTATCTACAGTGCGCATTGAAGTTGAGAGAGATATTAAATAACTCAAATGTGAGTTTATCATTGTGTTTTATAACAATTTGCCTCCTAAATGTATTGCTGCCTTGTCATAGCATACAATATAGTGTTTGCTCATATTTAGAGGAGCTGTGGCCCATGTTGCCAAACATACATCCTCGCTACCTAATCCCCCCTTCACCTTCTCTCCTTCCTATTGTGGAGCAACTCTTGGGTGGTCCTCAGACTGCAGGGGCAGTGGGGCAGGAGAAAGGGGTAAGCGGTGGCTCAAGAGTAGTTACAAAGTTAGTTCAGAGTCTTGCCTTGCCCGCTTACTCCTACTCTGTCTCAGAGCACAACAGACCATCCTCACACGACCTGTGACAAACGACACAATATCTTCTGGGCTGTGCCAAAGTCTTGAAGATAGTACACCTCATTTCGAAGGATCCCAGGTGGCCTCATGTCAAACGTGAAAGCTTCAACCAGTTTTAGCTTTTATGCTCGCATCGTATTGCAATCTGGTACTTGTAGGCCTGCATTCATAAACTGACTTGTGTTAACCATGTCAGGACATACAGGACATGATCTATGAGTTCTGTGTCAGCATATTTTCACAATGCAAGAGTGTGAATGAAGGGGTTGGGTGAGAAAAGCAGGCAGTGGTGTATCTGCATTACTAGCATTAGCATCCTTGCATTCAGCAGTGCTGTTGCATGCATGCAGATTACTGCTGTGCAGCAGAAGAGAAAAGAACACATGTAGCTATGCATGGAAGTATTTATGTCTGGATGGTAAACATGTATGCAGTTTGAACCCTGCTACTAAGCAACACATCCCTGTACAAAAAGGGGCTAAAATACAGGAGGAGAAGATAGGGGAGGGTGAGGGGAGGGGGCCATTTCACAGCATGCATCCCATGTGGCCAGGTTCACATATATGCAGCCTTTCAGCAATCCTGTGGAGCCTTCAGGAATATATGCTTCCACTGTAGCACAGGTCTTTCATTCTCAAACAGTAGATGCAATGGGCACTGCTTAGTTGGGGAATAGAGATATCTGTTATTTACAATGCAATCAAGATATCCTATAAAATGTCACATTTGGCCTGGTTGCGAGAGCATGCAAACGTAAACACTCACATTTATATGTCTACCTTGGTTTACGGGGTTGCCTGCCCTACACCCTCGTGCGTAGGGTGCAGGCCCATCTTGTAGAGAAATTGCAGCACCCTCAGAATTCGGTAGTCCCCAGTTTCTTCCGTGGTGCTTTGAGGCGCCTAAGGAAAGCCCTACTGGTTTTCATCCTCATCACTCTGTGGCATCCATTCCTGCCCTGGTGTGATTGAAACTAGGTTATGCAAACCCACTGTCTCTTTGCCTGTTTTACATTATGCCGCTGCATCTGCAAATAATTTAGAACACCGCGCCTGGCTGCCTCATGGGACGCAACGCAGCCATGATGTGGATCCTGTGCTCTAGAGGTTGCTCTGGAAAGGTGGGCAGTTACATGCACTCTGCTCGGCTGACGCATAAAGCCTTGGTTCTATGTCTCTAGGCTGCCCGCTGAAGGCCACATACCAAAAAGGCGGGGTTTTTTTTAGACATTTTTGTTTCGGCCTTCAACGGGCGGTAAAACTGCTGTACTCCCCACCCCATCTTCTCCCACATTGGGATTGATAGATTACTGTGCAATACACTCCCTCACAGGAGAATTCGTCGCAATTGTTGCAACAGATTCTGCTGCATATATATGTTGGGGGTGGGTTTAGGGGAATAATTAAAGTAGGGAGTTTAAGGGAGGGCTGCAGGGGGGTCTACCCCCCGCAAATATATTCGGCAAAATTAACCTGACCAAAAAAATGTATTAGATCAATTCTCCTACGAAGAAATGCATTTGACCAAATCAACCTGAACCCAGCTCTGAGCCATCCCACACTAACCAGTGTGCTGGGGCTACCACTGGAGAACGAGGAGCTAGTGCAATGCGCAGCGGTGCGCCAATCCTACTTCCACATAAGATGCAAACATATCATTTTGTCCATTACTTGGTATCCTTTAACCTTTTAAATGTCCTATAGATGTGCCTTAACATTTATTCATAGATTCCCCCAAAAGCACAAAGTGAAATTCATATAGGTGTGTTTATTCGGCATTGGTTGGCCTGGCGAGCCAAGAGTAGCTCCTGGTTGCAGATGGCTAGCCAGGCTCTTCTAGGCTCTAAGCAGGAGCTAAATAGCTCCCAACTTCCCTCAATTTCGAACCCTGATAGATACATACACGCACATACACTTACCTGCCGCCCATGCCCGTGTCTTCTTCCTTCCGCAGATCGTTGGGCCCTGCTAGCCCCTGTGCACACTCTTGTGCAGCGTGGGGCGGGGCTTGGCCAGCCTGAGCGGTCTGCAGCCCTTTGTGTGCACCGTGTTTTGCCCGCAATATTTAGATTGTGGTGATGGTATGTTATGTTACACAGGATTTGTAAAGTACATTTCTGCCATTTACATAACCTCACCACGCTGGTGATTGATAGCTAACTCCCAGAATTGTGGTGGGAAGTAAAGCCAAGTGAGGGGGCGATGGGGGTATGGTGCTGGCAGGGGGTTAGAAACCTAAGGACCTTCTCGATCACCTACCAATCCAAGCATGTCGAGGTGAGGTGTGCATCTGTGTGTTGCTGGGCTGGGGGCGCAGCTGGTGGTGAGTATGTCTATGGGATACAGGCCTCTCATCGTAGAAATGTGTGCGTCCCCGAAGAGTTACAGATGATCTAAAAAGCAAGTCAACTCCCAGGGATGGTTCAAAGGGTTTTATTAGGATATTTGGCAGGGAGCTTATGGACGTCCCTCATTCTCTCGTCTACAAGAAGCAGTTTACTCCCTAACCGAGGCGTCATCAGACCTGAGGCTAGTGTCCAGAGCTTGTTGACCCCTACTGTCTACCTTCCGCGTTTCTATCTAATCTCTGGGGTGTCCCAGGCAGATTCTACACTATATTGGTTAGTTCTAAGGAGTTATAAGGGTTGTACGTTTCAGACACTCAGGCCCCACTCCATCTTCTCCCTCTCATGCCCTGATGTTCCTCTCGTTATTGCTCGCTGCTGTTCTGCCCTCTGCCTGTGACTCCACTCCTACCAACTTCTCTCCTGCTTCTTCCTCTTTCTGATCCTCCAATGTCTCTCTACTCCAGACCTGCACCCTCTGATGTTACTCTGTCCTTCTCCCTCCTGTCACTCTCCCCCTTTACACTACTACTCTCTCCTCTCCATTCCACTGCCACTCTACCCTCTCCACCACTACCCTCCCCACTCCACTATTACTCGACACCATCTTCTACTCTGTCACTCTCCTACTCCCTAAATCACCTTCCACTCACTCGCTACACTTCCTCTCACACATACACTCACAGCACAGTACCACTTGCTCTTACCAACCAATACCTCATCTGTTCTTCAAAACGCCTCCACGATCCAGTTCACAGTCCTTCCTTCTACTGGTCTGCCACCTCCTCCTCTGACCTCACCCAAACCGTCTCCCTTCTTATCATCCCTCTCCTTCCGTTGACCTTCTTTCTCCGACCAATCCTTCTGACTTCCCACCAAGGATGTGTTACAATGGGTGAAAAGCATAAAAAGGGGGATTAAGCCTCGCCCCTTTAGTCCATGCAGGACCACCATGCGGAAACAATGGTGGCTCACGTTGGCTCATATTAAGGAGCCACACTGAGGTGAAGTCTCTGCTAAGTATGACAAAGTCTTTTTAGTTTGAACACCGCTACGCAGTGTGTTCATTGCAGCTGGTGGAGCACGGTGTAAACTGGTAAGCAAAGCTTGGTTTCCCTGTTGGTAATACAGTACTTCCCACTGCTTGGCTTAGCAGTTCTCTTACTCCTTGCTGGCTATACTGATCTGATGACTGGAGTTGCTGATTGGAAGGCCCTGGTGGGTTGCTGTCTCGCGGGGTGATCTGCCCAGACATTGGTTGCAGTTTGTGGTTCTCTGAAAAGAAAAGAAAACACTGCCCAGCGTTGTGTTCAGGAGGTATGGGGTGCACCACAAGGACAGTCATGTAATCACTTAGGGACGAGGGAGGGACTGGGGCCCTCCAAACTGTCACCTTCTCCCTTTGGGGTAGGAATGGCCCTGGCTTCCACCCTAGTAGCCCTCCCACCCCAGGCTGAGAGGGGTCCTCAACCCCCCTTTTTTGTTTGTATCTTTTTTTATATGTTTATTTTACATTTTCATAAATAATACAAGCATTCACTGAAAAGATCAAATATAAAAACAATAAGAACAAAGATATAAACAAAATGAACCACATTAGACTCAGAATCCGCCCCAAACACAAAACACACACACACGCTAACATACAACCATACACTCACTATCAGCCAAACTATCATCCCCTCTTGACAAGGCCAGATCACTAATCATGTCACAGAAGAAAAAATGGCATTAATGGGGTGCAAAAGAAGGCACATAGGATATTCTGGCAGGGATTAACCTGTGACAGAGAAATAGATAGGTAGACGGACAGGCAGACAGATAGACAGACAGGTGGCTAGATCTAGGTAAAGGTAGGTAACAGGTAGGTTGAGATGGGAAGACAAGCACACAGTGAAGCATAACTAGGGTACATGCCCATGAACGTAACCACTAGGCCGCATTTCTCTTTGTACCTACCCACTGGGCCACCTTCTCCTAAATAATCAACATCTTTTTATGCCTTGCCACTATGCCATATGCCCTTGAATAGAACATGTAGGTTTCGTCTTCTTGTGCTGCAGCACAAGGCCACAAGCCCCTAAATGAAACCATTGGGCCACATCGCCACGTGTTTAGCCACTGGTCCACATGCCCCTGAATGTAACTGCTAGGGCCATCTTTGCAGGCTTCACCACTAGGGATAGGCCACAGCTCTCGGTGCACAACCACCGGGTCACAGGCCCTTGCTTATGACCACAGGGTCAGATCTTCTCATGCTTAACCACCAAACCACAGGTGTCCCTGAAATGAATCACTAGGCCTCTTCTCTTTGTTCTTACCTCTGGGTCACGTGCCACTGAAAGCGAGGCTTCATCTTCCCATGTTATGTTACATTAAGCATGTCTATCTAACCCAAAATATGCCATTTGTCTGGCTTCCTGGTGCTGCTGTTGGTTTCTATTGGCCAGGTACAGTCCCTTGAAGTTGTCTTGATCTCCCTGGGTTCCTAGGGAAGAGGTGTTTGGGGAGTTGGTACATGGTGGCCAGGTACTGGGCCTGGCATGGTTACTGTGTGGGATGTTGTTGTGAATCCGTCCATAGATGTTTTCCCTGAGAGGTGTTTCAATGGCACACGGTAGTCAGGCTTTAGGCCTTCAGCGTCCCCTAGTTGCGACTTGGTTCATTTGCGTGGTACCTGGGAGATGATGCAATTAACCAGACGGGTTAGGTGTCGGGCCCTCTGTGACTCTTTGGAGTCAGTACAATGTGGTTCTTATTGTGGTACCTGGGAATGGTTCAATTGCTCTTTCACTAGCCCCATGCCCTTCAAGCACTGCTCTCCCATACCCTACCATACTCCCCCGCATACCACTGCCTCCCAATTCCACCAATTAACCTCTCCAAACAGCTCAGATTTCGACTCTGCCAATCTTCCTATCACATCCACTGGCTATATGAGAAGTCACTAGTCATCCGGAACCTCACTGCCCCCTTAGGATGTGATAGATAATGATTGCTGCCATTTCAAAAATTATTCACAATCCTATAGCTCTTTGTTAAACCTTTGCCCACAGACACCGAACATCAATAAGCGCAACCGAGTGGCCCTCGCTATAATGAGCACCAACCATTAATATTCACCTAAAGATGGCAATCACCAGTGAAACTAGGAGCTCTAAGCAGCATTCACGCCTTCTCCTACAGGCACAGAACAACACTACCATAAACACCAAACGATCATTGTCCACAGAGCTACACTTGCAGACACCGAAAAACAAATGTAAACAGCACCACCCACACCAATCACCTTATATACAGCAAGATATGCCACCATATTGAATACCAACCCTCTCCTAAGGGCACTAGGTTTCAGTGCTATAATAAGAGGCATCTGGTGATCATTGCCATAACTGTGACTCAGACATACTGTATAACGTGTACTAACCAGCAACGCCACAAAAAGTACTGGCTGGTGGCAGCCTTTAAGCATCTAACCACAGTCACTAAGAGGCAACGCTACAATAAGCTCCGGGCATGTAATATTGCCACACCATCCCCAGAGGACAGTCTGCAGCAAGCTTATAATAAACACCCACTTGTGATCCCTGCTACCCCTTCACCTCACAGGCACTGCTATAATAAGCACCAACAAAGACCACTGTCACACCTCTGGCAAACCGACAATGAGCGATGACGCTACGAGGAGCCAAAACCACAGATCGTTATCACATCTCTGTTATAGAGACACTGAGACAACTATGATACGCACAAACAACAAGGCCGTAGAGGTATCGTTAAGAAACCTTGAGGTCATTCTGGGCGCCAGACTTGCAACAGTGATCTGTTTCACCTACAGATAAGTGTGTCATTGGCTCTGCCAATTGCTGTATATTTGTCTTTCTTATAAGTTTATAGATAGCCATTCATAATCATAACTGAATAATTTTTCTATCTAATGTCTCAGATACTGAGAGGTTTGAAATAAGTATTAATGTATCTATTTAATAGCTTGTAAATCCCTAAGGACTGGGAGGTCAGGTATTGGCAAAAAGAAAAGACTTCAATCATTTCTTAAGATCATCAAATTGTATTCTTGTCTCAATTGAATGGGCAGATTATTACAAATGTGATCTCCCTGCATGGTCAGGCTCTTACCGACAGCTCAACTGAGATTAAAGTGAAGAATTGTGAGTAGTGTCTTAGCGGAAAACCCGAGGGATCTACCAGGTTGATATCTAGAAAATGAAGGTATACAATATTTGGATGGATCTTGATGAACAGACGCGTGAGTAATGTGACGAAGTCGCCTACCTGGTGATCATGGTCAGGGTAAGCCACAGGGCACTCAGGCATGCCACTGGCCCTTAAAAGGCTACCCTGGAGATGGGGATAAAAGGTGGGGACAAAGCCCTATTATAACCCAAGGGCTGAGCTCAAAGCTGAGGAGTACGTAAGAAAGAGGATGGTGTTGGGAGCTGGAGACCACCAGAGTTTGGAGCCGAGTGGAGAACTGGAGAGACGAGATGAGTTTGGAGCCGGAGTAATGAGTGGAGGAGCTTTGAGGCCACAGGGGGAGATAGCGCTGTAGTGGTTCATAGAGTTTAAGGTTTCTCGAAAACCTTAAGGAAAACGTTGGGAAACATCAAAAGACAGTGTCAGGGAAGGTAAATTAAATGGTTGGGTGTCGAAGGAGGAGGCTGGTTGAAGAAGACATTTCATATTATGGAGGCTGCAGTTGGCCATTTGAGGTTGATAAAGATCTGGATGAGAGTAAGGAGGAGGCAGAGACGTTAAAGAGGAAATTGATGTGATCAAAGACGAGGTTAGCATACGTTTCAGGGAAGAGGCTGAGGGATATTTGAGGGAGGAGAAGCAGTTTGGAGATTATCAGATTGAGGATGTGGTAAAGATTGAGAAGGAGTTTGGGAAACATCAGGGCAGGTTTTAGGAGAGACTTGGCAGGACTAGGCATAAAAAAGATACGGAAGGAGTTTGGGAACGATAAGAAGGAAGGCACAAGAAAGAGAAAGACTTTGGG
Organism: Ambystoma mexicanum; assembly: GCF_040938575.1. NCBI lineage: Eukaryota > Metazoa > Chordata > Amphibia > Caudata > Ambystomatidae > Ambystoma > Ambystoma mexicanum. Next base: position 730,265,264 of record NC_090925.1, read on the forward strand.
AAACACTAGGAGGAGGTGCTAGGAGAGACCGAGAAGGCGTTTGGGGAAGATATGAAGGATATAAGAAGGAGTTTGGAAAACACCAGGAAGAGGTTCTATGAGAGAGTTAGAAGAGGTTTGATGCATATCAGACAAAGATAATAAGTGAGAGTGCACAGCCATTTGAAGAACAAGAACATCGGAAGGAGATTGTTAGAGAGTTTGAGAAGCCGATTGGGAAATGTCAGAAGGAGGTATTAAGAGACATTGACAGGACGTTTGGAGAAGATCAGAGGTAGGGGCTAGAAGAGACCCAGGAGAAGTTTGCAGAACATCAGTAGAAGAGGGATCTATGTGATCACTGCAAAATTAAAAATCCGAAAATGAAAATATTGTTTTAACACATTTTGCCACATATATATGAAGGGGGAAAACCTTGCAGTTCCCATTTAGCCCCCCCCCCCCCACACATTTCTTACTACCCTAACCCAACACCCCACATATATATGCAGCGAAATGCTACATTTAAAATGTGTAATTATCGTCCTCTGTTATGTTGTTGTTTTTCAAACCAAAAGAGGTGCAGCACAACCAACACCAAAAGGCAACCTGCCGCTATGACTGATAACCGGGTATCACGAGAAAAAATGAAAAAAAGAGAGATTTAAGAGTTGAGTTTTAAGAGCCTTCCTAAATTGTAGATGATCAGATACCACACAAAGTGTGGCAGGGAGAGCATTCCAAAGAGCGGCAGCTTTGACCGAGAAAGAGCGGCCTCCAGTCCTAGCACGTCGGATCCTAGGGATGGCCAAAAGAGAGCAGTCCCCAGATCGTAGCACGTGGACAGGAAGATAGGGTCGAAATGTTTGCTGCAAGTAATCCAGTACGGCATCATAAAAAGCCCTATGCACCAGGCATAAAGATTTGAAATGAACACGTCTGGCCACTCGCAGCCAATGAAGGGATCTAAGGACTGGGGAAATGTGTTCCCGATATGGGGTAGCAGTGGCAAGGCGGGCGGCAGAGTTTTGGAGAACCTGCAGATGCCGTATCAGATAATCCGGCTGAGCCAGTTATAGAGAGTTACAGTAGTCAATCTTGCTGAGGACCAAATCAGAGACCACTGGGCCTCGCAGATAGGCAGGAATAAATTGGAGAACCTTCCTAAGAATTTTCTATTGAAAATGACCAGCTTGGCAGACTGCACCAACTTGAGTGGCCATAGACAGCGAAGCAGATAGTTTGACACCTAAGTTCTTAACCACTGAAGCTGCAGCAGGGAGGGAGCCAAACAAAGAAGGCCAGAAAGCAGATGTCCAAAAGGCAGAAGCAGATGGAGAACCCACAATCATAACCTCAGTCTTGTCGCCATTCCATTTTAGCCAATTCTTGCTCATCCAGCAGCCCACGGCCGATGGCCGATAAGCAGTCTTACAGCTGAGCGGCATGGGCTGGATAAAGAAGATCCAGCCTAACCAAGATCTGCCTATCATCAGCATACAAGTAGCATCTAAAGACGTGGGTGCGGATAAGAGCGATCAGAGGCTGAATGTAGATATTGAAAAGAGTAGGGGACAGGGCCGAGCCCTGCGGGATCCCACACACCAGAGCCGAGATCGCAGAGAGAAAAGGTTGGAGCAAAAGACGCTGTGAGCGATCACACAGAAAGGAGTGAAACCAGACGAGGACCGTACCTGACATGCCATCAGCAGCTAACCGATTGATCAGGATTGATTAGGATGGAGGGATCGATGGTATGAAACGCGGGTGACAGATCTAACAGGATCAGCAATGAGCGTAAGATCGTCGAGCACCAAGACCAAAACCATTTTGTTACCCTGGCCAGGTTTAAAGCCTGACTGGAAAGCATCCAGCAGAGATGTAGATTCACACAACCGCACCAACAGTGGGGACACCAAGGATTCAAGCAACTTTATACTAAAAGGCAGGACTGAGATGGGATGAAAGTTAGCAAGAACTAGAGGGTCAAGAGCAGGTTTCTTCAGAAGGGGGATCACTGTATTGCATATAAGCACCGGAGGAATAATCCCTGTAGAGCAAGAAAGATTCACTGCAGATGTCAGATGAGGCAGAATCTCGAGGAGAATATCCTTCACCATAAACAGCGGGAGAGCATCTGCAGGAGAGGCAGATTTCATACTAGTAACAGCCGTAATAACATCAGTATCCGTGAAAAGAGGGAAAGAATCCCACAAAGCACTGGTAGAAGGCATGGTCCCCAAAGGGACAACAACGGGGGGATCGAGTCTACCAACCGAGAGATTCCAATCAATTGAGATAAGGTCCCGCAGTTTGTCAATTTTGCAAATAAAAATGTTGCCAGAGAATCACAACGATCTAGCGATGCAGGTGTAGAATCATCAGAGGGTTCTCTAGCCGACAAAGTGCAAACCTCCCTAAAAAGCTCTTTAGGTTGTGTGATTGAATTTTCGATTCGACAGGTGAAATACTTTTGCTTAGCTTGCTTAACAGCCAAATGATATAGAGAAGTGATAGCACAAAAAGCGATCCGATCACTAATGTAATAGGAGGAGCGCCATTTGCGTTCTGCTTGCCACGTTTAAGGCGGAAAGTCTTTAAGTCCTCATTAAACCAAGGTTGAGAGGGCCGCCTATGAGCCCGGATTTCCATCATCGGAGCAAGCAAGTCAACCGAAGTGGTAAAGATTTTGGATAAAGCAGCAAAATCTAAAAAGAGGGTATGACACTGCAGCTGGTATTAATAAGGGCAGTATTCCAAACATGGAATATCAAAGCGCACGCCAATTCTGCTTCTTAACTCTGGGTTTATCAGAAATTTGAGGGCGATCAAGTCAGTTCAATTTAAAGGGAATGACAGAATGATCAGACCAAGTAATACTGGGGAAGAGACTGCCAGGGAATCATATTTTCCAAAGACCCGATCGAGCTGATTGCCCAGAATACGGCTCAATAACAAACTGCAACAGAAGAAGATCATCGCAGTGATGAATTTAGTGGCAATTTTATCTAAGAGGTCATTGCACTTATAATTAAAATCACCCGCAATAATCAAATCTGAGTATTGTAACTGGAGAGATCTCACAAGATCCGTAAAAGAATCAACAAAATTTGCGTCATAACCAGGGAGGTGATAAGACTATGAGAAAGTGACTAGTCTTAAAAACAGAAAAAGTCATACACACTAAAAGTGATTCAACCCTGCAAAGGGGAGGTAAGGACTTATATATAAAGGCAACGCCACCAGCAGTCCGCTGGATTTTCTTGTTAAGTATTTTAGTACGATACTGGAGGTTGTAGAGGTGGAAGAAGGAATGAGATAGTGGAGTGGTGGAAAGGAGGGAAAGTAAAACACATGTAGAGAGGTGAAAAGCTTTGGAGAAACATCAAATATTAAAACAGGGAAGTGACATGGGTCCCTCTTGACAACAACAGTAACATTGGGGTGGGATCAATCCGGCATAGCTGCAAGCTACTCCTCTCTATCCACTTCCTAGAAAAGACTCAAAGTGACTGTCAAAAAACATCTGTGATGGGCTCGGCAACACTTTGAACCCCCACAGAAAGAGCTGTTGTGAAGAAGGCAGTGGGAACCCTTAAGTCAAAAATGAAAGGATGAAGTGGAGTGCCTCGTTGGCACCTTCAGAAAAGGGGGGGACAGAGATTTTGCATTGTTTTCATCCACTAGTTGGAACGTTACTCTGGGCCGTACAACAGTCAGAGACTTTGTGTTTCTTCCACCCAACCTTGTCAACATTCCTTTTTGTGGCCCATCCTGTACACTATATCCCTAAGAAAATACTTTTTGAACCTTGACAAATCTTTTGTCTGCCTGGTCTGTTGATCCTTATCACTTACATAACAGTAAGAATAGCCACCGTAAACGTCATTCAGGCCTGAATTGGGAGCCAATGTAGTTTACGTATCAGTGGGGTGGCATGGGCACCATAAGCTAAGTTCACAATGGTACAAACTACATTATTTTTGATCATTTGCAATTTGTGAATAAGCTGTTTTGGCTTGTCCATGTAGAAAGAGCGTCCATGCTCTAATGTTGTGCCTTCCAGTGTGCTCGCTAGTGTGTTAAGACGGTCTTCACCCGGCAGTGTGGTGCACTTTGTTCCAGTGTCTATCACCACATGCATGGTCCCTTGGTGCTCTGGTAGATCTGTAAGGCAAGAGGGTAAGGTGGGGGGTAAGTTAATAGGACTGAGCAGGAAAAAAGAGCAAGAGAGCAATGATGTGCTGTTGGTAGCTTAGGTTTGGTTTACACCGTTCGCTGAGCGTAGGTGTGAATTTTCGGGCAGTAGCCATCATGTGCTGTTGTGCGATTCTATGGGCCTCATTAGGAGTTTGGAGATAACCATGGTGCTAATAGCACCATGGCTGCCTCCAAATCCTTAAGACTCCGCCCTGGTGAATGGAGCTATTACCGCCCCATTCAAGGTTGGCGGGGGCGGTGATTCCCCATTCACCAGGGCCCTTCCCCATTCCCATTTGAGCCCCAATAGGGCTCAATGGGAATGGGGAAGGCGCTAATAACGGTCGTTATTAGCTCCAAAGTCCCTTTGCGGGTCCCGTCCTTAACACCTGGTAAAACCAGACGTTAAGGGAGGACCCACAAAGGGAACTCGAAGTAGGGCGGTAAGGGGTTACCGGCACCGGTGCCTTTACCGGTACCGGTAATCCCTTACCGCCCACCTCGTAAGGAGGTCCTGTGTGGTTTGTTTCGTTATTGCGTTTAGCATTTTAGCTTTTAGCATTTTCAAGCAGTTAACATTTGTAAACTGTCAGTTGTTAACCTCACACAGATAGGGACTTGAAGGGAGTTGTTTTTAAGTTTATTTTAATTGATATTCATTTGGGACTACACTTCCCATGTTTACGGGTTCCTGAGCACCTATTTAACTAGCTTTGGGTGTGCGAGCCAAGCATTGCTGTGTGTAGAGCTGGATGGTGTGGCTATCTAAGAAGTATGGTTTGCCTGTTTTAAATTGCAGCTTTTAGCATTTCCAAGCAGTTAGCATTTTTAAACTGTCCATCGTTAATCTCACACATATAGGGATTTGCAGGGGGTTGCTTTTAAGTTTTTCGATAAGCGCGTAGCTCATTAACGATCATCCTGCGCCTATCTGAATAACCCTCTTTGGCAAATACGGCCTTCCCTTGCAGTTGAAAACCGAGCCTCCATAGCGGCTGCTCTTATAAATTCAGACCTTGACTACTCCACTATTCTTATGGATGTCATATCTACTGTTAATGTTAATATACTACAGTTTGCTTGGAATGGTGCATTTAGAGCTGTGGCTGGTCTTAGGAAGCAACAGCAAGTATCCATTGCCAGGCGTCAATTGCACTGGTTGCCGGTGAAACGTAGGATTCACCATAAAGTTGTTACTATGACTTACAAATGTCTGCATGGCTTAGCGCCGATCTACCTTTCTACGTGTCTTAAGGAGGCCCCAATTAGAAGAACGCTTCGGCCCAACCATCTTCACCATCTATTCACTCCCAGGTATAATCTTAAGAGATTTGGTAGAACTAGTTTTGACTGCCCGGTCCTTCAGATTTGGAATAAGCTCCCTTTGTTAATTAAAGCAATTTCCAGCCTGGCTTCTGTCAGGAAGTCAATGAAGACATTCCTTTTCAATCGAGGTGTAGATTAGAGACTGTTCTTTATTAGCCTCCTGCTTTGTGGTTGTGCGTCTTGTTGTGTCTTTGTGCGTCTTTGGATTTTTGGGCGATCTGGCGTATTATAAGAATTCAAGTAAAGTGAAAGTCAGGATGGATAGGTCTTGACAGACGAGGTTATCTCATTTTCTTGGCAACCCGTAGAGAAAGTCGCCCTTGGGCCATACCCAAAAGATAGACTGACGGCCTGAGGAGCAACTTGACTGCAGTTATGGTGTGGAGTAACGACAACATCTCCACCCAATATCCTTGTAACTTACGGTATGCCCACCAGATATTAATTCACCACATCTCCGCCAACAGAATCTTGACTTGTCTTTGGAAAGATTCTTGGCACCAAAAGTTGCTTTCCCAAGATTCAAAAGACCTAATCCTCCTGTCTTGAACAAGTGGGATAAAAATGAGCATCCCTGCACCGCCATTTCCGGTAGTCCTGCAGTTGAAAGATCCAGAATATAAAGGATGGGGTCTCCCAGCTTTGGGATTGTTGTGACACCCACCGTCCCTGCAATCCTGCCCCAGACATTTGTAACTGTCCGCACCAACGAGGGCATGTGCATAACGCGCAAACTATTCATTTCAGGAGTCAAATAATGCATCTTAAGGCCCAACCCAGTAGATCATCTTCAATGAGCTTCCAAGGTTTAGGAGAGTGGGGATTCGCCCAGTCGTTTACTACCCATAATGCAGCTGCCTGGTAGTATATCAGGAGTTATGGACCGGCCAGAGCCCCACCCACTTTGATCTACTAAGAATAGTGTTCGAAAATCTGTTCGAATCCCGGCAAGGCCAACTCAGCCTTTCATCTTTCTGAGGTCAATAAATTAGTACCAATTTCGGTTGAGTGATATTGTATGTAAATATGTGCTCTGTAAAGCGCTTTGGATAAAGTCGCTATATAAATAACACATCATTATCATTATCTTCCAGTTGAAGGAAATGAGTGCATGCTGTAGTTGACATGGGGCGGCTTTTGGGATGTGTGTTGGCAAAGACTGAAACCAATATAAAAGGCAGGCCGGAATGGTAATTTTAGAGGTGGCTTTTCTGACAAACTACGAACGTGGCTACGCTAAGACCTGAGATCCTCCCCGACAGAGAATCCCAGGTTAATCGGCATGGTACAAGGTGTTATTTTTGGAGGTCAGAAAGCTGCCAAAATATTTAATGCTGTTATTGCCCCAACAGAATTGCGTGGTGAATTGCGGGTCCAGGTCGGAGGGAGACAGATGCAGATTCAATGTGCCATGTTTATATAGGCTAGTTCTGAACCCCAATACCCCATTGAATTTGTCCAACAGATGCAGCAGTGTGAGGGTAGAGGTGGTAGAGTCTGGGTTGCATCGGGGCTAGGCCTGTGCTGTTAATGGTTTAAGTGAAAGGCCCACCTGCTTCCCTGAGGATTACGTAGAGGCTGTAGGTACGTAGGTAGGTATTATTTATTTATTTGTATTCCTTTGCTCAGCCCTTTCCACTTCTCCCCCCCATGCACTTTCCCCCTTTTCCTCTGCCATGCACTTGCGCATTTTCAATGTCACTGGGACGTTGTTTTGTCCTCCCTTGTTCCCCTCCCTTGCTTCGTCGCGCTCTGAAACACTTGTATAAGAGCGCGATACAAATGAAATATCAATATCAATACGTGGATTGGGGAGAAGGAGGGGCAATGTCTCAGGCTTCTGAGGAACCCAAGGCTATGGATACGATTACCCGAGAAGCTGCCGAGATGATATAGCTGAAGTAGGATTCCTCATACATGGGAGGGCTGAAGAAGGCTGGCAATCCAGGACCAGCAGCAGGGCCATGAGGAAGGAGAAGTGAGACCACGAAGGCTAGGGCAAGAGTAACTGACAGGTTAGAAGGAAGAAGGCCAGGAGTACAAGGTGCAGAGAATGGATACCAACTAGGCAGGGAACAGAGGGAGAAATGCTCCTACTAGCTTTGCAGAACTGAGGCAGTAGTGAAGTGCTTACCGGGCCCGCCAGCATTGCCTTGAATGCTTTTTTTGCAGAAGGCAAAGCCTGCGTCCCAGCGCTTGCCTGCTAAAGTGCTTGTCTCAGACTTCTAGTGAGGAGTTCTCTGTTCAGCGTCAGCCGCCCTGACCTTCGGTGCCTGGAACGCCACGTTCCTACGTGTTTGACAACATCCATGGAACAGTTTGCGCCTCCCCATACTGAGCCTCGGGATAATCGTTACCCGTGCCTTTTGGGTGGACTCCCCCAACTCCTCATGGTAGGCGTAACATAATCAGTCCTTGGTACAGGCATCATTATGGTTCCCAACAGTTAGGGTCCTTTACTGTAAGGAGGACATTGACCGCAATTAATTGGAAGCCCTTGATACATTTTCATCATCAGACTTTGTTCGCCAAGGATTCTACCAGTAACGCACATAAGAAGGGTGACCGAGGGAACTTCTGCTCGTTCCGCTGGTAAGATACAAAGGTTCTGATTATAAACCATTAACCGAGCCATCGGTGAGACATAACAGTGTGACGAGCTCTCGGATTAATCTCTCACCCATCTAGAATAGGTCCATATTGGCCCTTAAGAATAGCCAATCGAAGCGGTCCAAGGCTTTCTCTGTGTCGAGGACTAGCAAGGCCACTGGAGTACGAGTCTTGTGTGTGCTATTTATAAGGTTAATCATTTGCCTAATGTTGTCCAAGGCCTGCCTCCCCTTGATGAACCCTGGCTAATCTGCTCCTATGATTTTGGGCAGAAATGGATCTGGCCTAATAGCTAGGATCGTGGTGTAGAGTTTGACATTCGTGTTAGGCAAACCTATAGGACGATATGAAGGGCAACCGTTTGGATGGCATACTACTTTCGGCAGCACAGAGATTTTGGATTGGTACCGGTCCTTGCACTGCTTCCCCCGATCGCCGCTACAGATCCTAGCGCCATCTGGCAGGATAGAGTTTCACAGCCAAACACCTTCCCTTATTAAATGCAGTACAAGGCCCGCTCCCTGCTGGTGCGGAAAAACTGCATCATTGGGGCTGAAGGGCTAATAATACTTTCCAAAGGTGCAGCCAGCCATAGGGGAGAGCTGTTGCCGACCCTTGCACTCACCCAGGCTCAGGACAGTCCTCTCCATCCCGCTGTAAAGCGCCAAGCCGCCATTTTAGGAGCGACTGCTGAGACTCTAAGTAATCTGAGGCTTTGGCGCTGGTCTCCTCAAGATCCAGGGAGCTTTAGACACTAGTCTGAGGTCGAATGTTGTTCCGGGATGATATGTCAGCTGATAAGAACACCAGGGCAGCCAGGCACCCTGGGTTAGGCAGCACATACCAGCATTGCCAGCCATGCCAGCCATGTTGCTTTTTTTTAATGTGCCTAACAAGTCATAAACCAATCTAGCTCTCTCTCTCTATCGCTCTCTCTCTCCCTTCTCCCCCTCGCCCTTTTGCCCCTCTGTCGCTCTCTCCCCCTCTCTCTCTCTCTCACTATGCTTATCTCGTCCTCTCTCTTTGTCTATGCTTTACTGCAAACCCCTGGCTGGGCTGGTCCCTTGCTCCTCGCACTGAATGCATCTGGGCTGCTAGGGCAGCAATGGCTGAGCAGGAATGTAGGGCTGAAGTTGCCATATGGACTTGCTGTAATTTACTAATTGTTTGTAGTTTGTGATATCACATAAGGAGTCTCACTGACTTCTAGAAAGGCGAAACTGAGAGGGGGAGCCTGGGCTTTATATGTAAGGTAACGAGAATTTCGAAATTACAAACCGGGACTGGGCATCAACATAAAGGTAGGACTACAAGCTGCCAACTAGGGCTACACTTCAGCAGCATGGTGGAATGCAGTAGGATTTAGACTATTCTCTAGTTTGCAGTGTCTTAACTTTGGCAGTGATTGCATAATTTAGAATGCTAATTTAAGAGGCCTGAATTCTAACACCTATTTACCCAACTGTATATCATTCCATAAAAACGTTACTGTATTGAATAAAAAAATGTCCCAGTGCACGTTTTCTTTCACCCTGTTATTCAGAGGGATGCATGGGCAGAGAGCCACTCAAGAGCACCAATCCAAATTGGCAGCTCTTATTGAGGTTCCATGTGGGTGAGGGGTGCTTTCTTTAGAGCCCTTGTTCACCCCACATTACCCCTAACCCATTGCTTGCTCCTCTTATGCTAGAGTCACGCGAGCCGCTGGTGGCAGCAGTACAAACAGGGAAAAAACAACAGGGGATTTTTTTTTTTTTAGGTTTAAAAGTCGAATGAGAGCAGCAGCAGCAGCAGAGCATCCGTCGAGGTGGAGGCAGGCCTGGTATTTAGAGACATCCATTATCATTGCATGTGCCCTGCAGGGGTGCCGCCACAACACTGATGGGGGAAGCGGGGGTATGCAGATAGGCTCTGTGGTGGGGGCCCCGATCCTGACAGATCTTGTTAGGGACCAGAGGACCAGGCTGCAAGGGCGACAACTCCATTTGTTATTGATTCTTTTTTGTTAATGAATAGTGTTTGTTTACACAACAAAAGTTATGCAGGTTCAGCAGTGCTACCAACCAATCGGTGGTCAGCAAGCAAAATGTAACATTGCCTTTGTGCCCATTGAAGAAACAAATAATTGGTTTTAACCTGAGCATAACACTTTCCAGAAAGGAAGGACATTTTGAGGGACAAAACTGTGTGTATTTTTGGCAAAAGAAGCTATAAAAAAAGGGAATTAATTGTACTAAAATTGTAAACTGGTTAATTTTAAAATTTGACAAGGCTCATTCTACTGATCACTTCCAGCATAGACCCCTCCATTCCTCCATCAACGCCACCCTTTAGCACCCTTCGCTTTACTGCTTTTTTCATCCCCTTATCTGTATTTCAATCCCCTGTGTTTGTTCTCTGCCTCCTGATATTGAACTTTTGAACCTATAATATGATCAGCTTTAGTTGACTACTTCATGTGTTTGCAACTTTGATAATGAGGTGTATAAACATATGGTTCTTGTTTGCATTGTGAATGAAAACTATAATTAAAAAACGAGTTTACACTTATCGTACTGAGCAAAGCACATTCTCAAACCTAGAATAACCAAAAAATAGTTTTCCTACTGTACACTCTGAAATACCCCTATGAGAAAGGTGAAGGGGACAAGCAACACAAGAAGGGGTTCCTGGCTGTTTTACATAAAATCAAAGAGAATTTTGGGAACATAAGAATGACCAAACATCTGAATATTTGACAAATATGTCTGTGGTAAAAAAAAAGGTTGTATGGTCAGATCACCAAGTACATAATGGCCACTGGGCTTGGAGGTAAAAAAAACAATGGTTGTATGGTCAGATCACTAAGTACATAATGGCCACTGGGCTTGGAGCTCAATTATTTTGTTCACAACACTCATCCTAACATTAAAGTGTTCATAACCATCAACCATATATACTCAATCGGACAGCTACAGGCCTTGGATCTGCATATAAAATGGCTGACACTCATTACAATGGAGCTTAAGGGATGCTTCCATAAATATTGTTTTGTCTCCCGAATATGACGATCCTCACTACATTTTAGAAGAGGAGTTCAGAGGGCAAGCAGAGGTGTTGCAGTGTATGGGGCTGTGCGTGTGCCCATTTCACAATGCATGGATATCCTTAGATAATTTTATATATAGGACAGGATACATTTTAGTGATACACAAAAAAGAGTGAAAGCAAATATGACTGACGCACACGATCTGCCATTCAGCCATTCAAGTGCGCACTGGCCCATTCCCTCAAAGGGTTCACTGCCACCCCCCTACACATAACATTCAGGTGATCAATGGCAACTCACCATTACCAGATTTCTGAGGACATTCTGCAAAGGCAAAGGCACACAATATTCCCATGTGGACGATTCCCTTCAGGCGAAAACCAATAAGTAAAATGTGATCCTGCCCAGCCTCCATACAGTACTCTTCAATTTACAACATGCCAGAGGCCGCTCCTCTTGGGGCATCATCGGGATTCTAACAGTGCTCCCAAGTTCCTGTAGCATCATGAGCTCAGCACCTGCCTTTTTAATTAGGTCAATGCGCCCATCGTTCAGTGTTGGGCCCAGTAACTTCACGTGCCCCTTACTGAGCATGATTACCAGCCATGCCGGTCGATTTCTGCCAAACTCATAGAAGTGACTAAAGTAACAGCCGGCAGCTTAGACACACAGCAACTACAGTAATATGATGATGTCATTCTCACAGTATAGAGAGGGATACATAAAAATTGTTCGTCTTGGAGGAATCCGTCTGTGTTGTTCATTTAGAATGGAATTCCTTGACTCATACAACAACAGGCTGGGGGGACAATATATACAACCATCAGCTCAATTCTGCCACAGTGAACAACACAAATATTACAGCGCCTGCGGTAGCAGCCCTGTAGTTATGGTTAAGTTGTTCAACCCATTGGAAGAGCACTTTTTGGGTGGCTTATAACTTTGCCCCCCCCCCCCGGACGAATCCTCACAAAACTTTGCAAATAAAGTATATCCCACCGCCAGAGTGACTCTGCGAAGTTTGGTGAGGTTTCGTTAAGGGTTGGCAAAGTTATATGGGGGTCCCAAAATACGTGGGTTTTCCCATAGATGCAATGGAAAAAAGATTTTGCTCATGCCTACAGCCCAGACCGCTGGACGGATTATGCCCAAATATGTGCCAAGAGCGGCGGCTTGGTCCCGAAAGTGTGTTTTTGTAAATTTGGTGTAAATCGTTTTTTTTAACGACCAAAAAGTAGGTTACAAAAAATACATGATATCTGGGTTCGGTCCGCAGACTTACTTCCCTGTTCGGGCCGCATTGGACGCATCCGCCGATTGGATGGTGAAAAGCGGGAGGTGTGTCTGATTTTTGGAAACGCCAGCCAGGTTGGGTTCACGAACAACAGCCAATGTCCGTGAACACTGCAGTAAAAACATTAAAAAACACAACATTGCACTTGGCATACAAATTAAACAATCTGTGGAGAGGTGAGGGGTGATGAGGATGGGATATGGCATTAAAAAGCCAAACAACTGGTGTTTTCTTCTCCGATGTCCTCGAACAGTCCAGGCCAGTCCTGTGATGTTCGGGGATATCTGTGTCTATTTCTGCATTGCAGGGTTGGTGACAAGAAGTTTTCGGATGGTTTATAACTTTGGCACCACGCAATGAAACTGCATGAAATTATGGAATTTCATAGTAGACCTGTTTCTAAATGGTTATGCAAAGTGTGGTGCTGTTTTGTCAAGAGGGAACACAATTAGAGGAAGGGTCCCAAAATATTGTAAAGGCTTAGAAATGTGGTGGCATTTGACAAATCTGCACAAAAGATTGCAAAAAGATTTTAGATCTGGATATGAATATTTTTGCAAACTTTGGTGGGATTTTGTCAAGAGGGGGCAAAATCAGAGGGGGATTAACAACATTTTTAGATGGCTTATAACTTTGTAGCCATTTTACGAATGTGGACAAATATTTTCAGAAAGATTATAGAGCCAACCTTGAATGTTTGTGCAAAGTCTGAATGGATTTTGTCAAGTGGGGGCTAAGTTATATGACTATTGTATGTACGTACATTTTGACACTTTTGAAAAAATAAAACATGGGCAGATTTGCAGCAAACTCTGTAAGGAGCATTGGCAAGGACCTGAAAGCATGATTTTGCAAACGTGTCTGTGTTTTACATTTTGAAAAGTGTCATAGTGTAGGTATTGCCTAAGGCAATGACCCGGACAACATGGATACTGGCCATGACCACGAGGGACCAGCAATGGGGTTAAAGTGGGCATGGCTACCAGGGACCGGCTATGTGGTAAAGTTTGTCAAAATTGGGATAGGTTTGAAAGGGAAAAAATGTGCTTGTGGGTACAGGTTGAAGTGCTGGATGGGATTGCAGCAACTATGCACGAGGCGGGTCAGGAAGAACTGGAAAGCATGGTTTTGCAAATATGTGCTGTGTTTTTTTAAAAAGTGTAAAATGTAAGTACACAACACAGTGATATAACATTGGTGTGTGGGCAATGGGCCCGGCCGTCAGCAAGGAGAAATGTGTACTGTAATTTGCTTATTGGGGCATGTGGCATGGCCGAAGCGGTAGGTTTGAAAGGGAAAAAATATTCTGCTTGTGGTTACAGTCTGAAGTGGTGGACTAGATTACAACAAACTTGCACAATGAGCATTAGCAAAGACCTGAAACCATGTGTTTGGAAAATATGTCTCGTGTTTTATTTTTCGAAAGTTTAAGAATGTAAGTAGAAAAACTAGTGATATGCATTTGGTGTCAAGGACCTGAAATCATGGTTTTGCAAATGTGTTTGTAACCGCAGTTATGGGAAAAAATGTTTTAAAAGAGATTTAAAACATGTTACAGCTACAGTGAGGTGGTGGGTAATGGGTGCGGCCGAAGACTATGTCTACTGGATTACTTTCAGGAACCGAATAGTGCAATATGGAAAGTGGACACGGCCGAAGGCCATGACTAGCGAGCCCCAACGAAACCTATTGGGGCAACATGCCAAGGGACCAAGGCGAATGGTCGTGGCCACTGGCCAAAAGAAACCTAGTGGTGTGGCCACAGCCAAAGGCCATGGCTATTGGGACTGGAAGAAAGCTATTGGGGCACCATGTAAAGGGGCCACGGGTGAAGGCGAAGGCCATGGCTAGTGAGCGGGAAAGAAAAGTAGTGTTTTAAAAAAGATACAGTGGGCACGTTGTGGCCACCTAGTGGGTCAGAAAGCAACATATTGGGGGAACACGTACAGTGGACATAGCATGGTATGACAAAACCCTTGGAATTAACTGAAAAAACCCTAGTTACAGTGCAGTTAAGTTGTGCAGATTTAACCAACAATTCAGCCGATGTGGGAAGTCATGACCAGCTTAACTCGGCGCATTCCCGTTGCAAAGCCCAGGAGCACATACATATTATAAGAGAAGGGATTCACAAAGATATACAAAATGGCTTTATGTGGGACATCAACAGGAGTGCGTTAAGTTAAACTGGTCATGACTGGTGGGAAAGGCAGATCCAATATGAGCACAAAGCAGCAGTTGCAAGGAGAGATTTGAAGCAGGCTGCTAGCGTGCTGTGGCTCAGCAAGCACAAACGGTGGAACAGACACGAAGCGAGGGGAAGCGCTGAGGGGCAGCGCTTATCTTCAGGTCCAGGGCCTGCAGCACCGAACTGCCAACGGGGGTTGTGCTTTCGGATTAACATTAGAGGCAGCCATAAATAGAACATACGAAAATGCAGAATGCAGCGTGGCGTGGCCCAATGGCCATGGCCTTGACATATGGCAGTGGCCTTGAGATATGTAGGAATCCACCAATCAGAGCTGCAAGGTGGGCTTCGGGCTCACAAATGAGGCTGTGAACTGCCGACAAAGACAGCAGCCATCTTAATATGAATAAAGTGGTTGAAACTAAACATGAGCCCAGCTGGGCCTACCTGTTGCTGCAGGCTGGGCATCCGGTAATCTGTCACCCTATAGTTAAGATGAAACCTGTGAAGCAAATACTTTCGAGAACTTTCTACTAATAATAACTTTAGCAACGCTCGACGGACCTGGCTGAAAGTTTGCCTGGCAAAGGCCTTTCCAAACTGGAAAATTTGGGGCAAATCCGTCCAGTGGTTCAAAAGTTCTTAAGCATAGAAAATAATGCTGTTTTTGGACCAAACTCATTAATGTTCCCATGCAGCGAAAGGTGAGAGAGGGATTTGCATAAAATTAGAAACACGTTGGGCCCAAAGCATTGCAGACATTTCTTTTTTGGTTAAGCGTAAATCTGCCCAGTCGTATTTTAAACATTTGACGGAGGAGGGGGTGCTGAGGCACCGAAAAATCGTATATATGTCTCCTATGATGCACTGCGTAAAGCTAATGCAGTGGTTTTGTTTATAAGTAAAATTGCAGCGTCATCTTTGATTTTCGTGAGAATTACCTTTTGAAAGGATGAAAAAAAGAGAATATTGCAGACAGCGTATGTTATTTTTCAAATTAAAAATAAGTGGTGGGCTGAGGGAGAAGCGGCAGCAGCTTTGTATTTCAGGGGGCAGGTAAACTGCCGCTGCAATAACGTGTTCTTCTGCAGCGCTCGGTGCTCGTGGCTGTGACGCGGTGGCTCATTTAACAAGCTTTATATGGCAACGTACAGAGTACCTTGCCTTCTGAAATTATTTTTAGGTATTTTATTTTATTTAGACTAGATTATCTATTGTGCAATAGAAACAATGATGTCTATGACAGATAGAATAGGGCCCTCTTTTCAGGGGGATGCATTCAGTGATGGGCGGTACACAAGCAGTCTCAATTACTCCTGCCTCCCTCTTTTTCATACTTTTTCCCATGACCCCCACACTCTTGTTCGTCCCTGTTCCCTATTACACCACCTTACTCTTCCTCACCTATATCCCCCCCTATCTCTGCCTCACTTTTCCTCACCCCAGGACCCCATTAATGCTCCATTACCCCACCTCACTCTTCCTTGTCCCAGTACTCCATTAACACCACCTCACCCTTCCTTGAAGCAGCACCTCATTACTCCTACCTTACTCCTCATTCCAGGGCCCCATTAGTAATCCGTTACCCTGCTCACTCCTCCTCGTCCCAGGACCCCATTAGTAATCCATTAATGTGGTGCATTCTTCCTCGTCTGAGTACCCGATTAATGATTCATTAGCCCCCTCACTCTTCCTTGTCCTAGTACCTCATTAGCCTTGCCTCACTCTTTCTTATCCCATTAGCCGATTAGTAAATATATTACCCCCGCTTGTCTCTTCCTTGTCCAGGGAATGCATTAGTAATCCATTACATTACCCCTGCCGACCTCTTCCTTGTCCCAGTACCTCATTAATCCATTACATCACCCCTGCCTCCCCCTTTCTCATCCCTGTACCCCATTAGTAATCAGTTACATTATCCCCCACTACTCTCTTCCTCCTCCTATGACCACATTATTAAGCCATCACATTACTCCCACCACCCTCTTCCACATCCCAATGTCCCATTAGTAATCAATTGCAATGCATGACCTGCCTCCCTCTTCCTGGTACCAGCTTCGTAATCCATTGCATCACCCCACCTATTTCTTCCTCCTCCTCCTGTACCCCATTAGTAATCGATCACATTGCACCCCGCCTTCCCATTTCTCTTCTCGTCTCAGTGCCCCATTAATGTTACTTTACATTCTGCTCACCTCCCTGTAACTTGTCCGGGAACCACATTAGTAATCCATTACATTACCCCCACTGTCACTGCTTCATCCCTGTACTGATTAGTAATCCATTACACTATTCCCGCTTCCTTGCCCCAGTACCACATTAGTAGTCCCTTCCATTACCAAGGCCTCCCTCTTTCTCGTACCACTACCCATAAGTACCCATTACAAGACCCTGCCTCCCTCTTCTTCATCTTGGTACCCCACCCATCTCCCTATTCTAGGTTCTAGTACCCACTTGGCATTCTATTACATTACCCCTTCCTCCCTCTTCGTCCTGGTACCCCTTTAGTAATCCATTACATTATCCCTGCCTCCCTAATCCTCATCCCGGTACATTATTGTGCAGGCCATGAGCGCACTGATGACATCACATATGAGATCGCATGTATTTTTATATTTATATGTTTGTATGAGATGTGGCACTGACCACCGTTCATACATTATACAAAACAGTCCGGATTCCAATACAGCACGTCTGTTTGTTTGTAAATACAGATAAAATAAAATCCCAATGAATCTTCTGGCCAATGGATTTGTCTCAGTTTTTATTACATGTCTGATAGTAAATGATTAGAGAGGGCAAAATTCACAAAGAAGAGCGCTAATGAAAGGAACTCATCGCTGAAATAATCAGATCACCTTATTCTCAAGGAGGGCTGGACAAGAGTGCAAGCCCTCTCGCAACACATTAGTGTCGGGAGCACTCTCCCGATGCTAGTGTATGACAGGCTCCCAGCAACCACGTGGTTGCCCGGGGGGAGGGGCATTTCCCAGAGACAGGTCCTTAAAGGTCGTTAAAGAAGCAACCCCTCAACATAGAGCCTGGGGATGATTTAAAGAGACTTTTTATTTTGAACTTTAACTGATCCAATTGTATGTCTGTGGACCCACAAATAAGAGAAACAAATACATACAGAGCTAGAGGAACCCGGATGCCGTGCTGTCATGAACCCTCCTTTTTGAGAGAGGAGATTATATCCCAGCAGGGCCATTTCCTGAGCTGTAAATGGTGGAGGTAATGGATGCTGAAGATTGAGGTTGGCAAGGGAAGCCAGGAAGAGTCCGTAGGAGACCAGGAGGCCGTCATCTTGGGACCATCTGACTCTAAGATGGCAGCCTGTCTCTTTGTATCCATGTCCCGGGAAGCTGCAGTGAATGCTGAGCCAAAGGAGGCTGCTTGATTGGAGAAACCAGCTATACCTGGTGCAACACACAGGTAGGAATGGGGAGGACGTGGACCTATACAGGACGGGCCGACCATGAGACACAACGACAGAAAAATAGCCCTGGCAATCGGACTCAACCTGATTTCATTTTTCAGTCCCCTCCAGTATACAAAAGGGGCTATAGAGAAACCTCATAATGTGGAGTTGATGTGGCAATAAGCCCAGAGACTGCGTGACATTACAGCCTAAGGTAATGCCCCCAAGGCACATAGTTACAGGCCAGAGTGTAGGGAGGACCTTAACAAAGGCCCCGGGGGCATTACCGTAGGCGGTAATGGCCTGCAGTTGAGGGGTTTATTGCCATTAGTACCCCGCCCCGTTAGACAGGGTTACTAATGGTTTCTTTTTCCTGGCTGTGAGACGCGTTGCATTTCACAGCCGGAAAAAAGAAAAGTAAAAAAAAGTTTTTAAAAATGGGTGCCGTGGATAGAAAACGTAGTCCGTTTTCTCTTTCTGTGGTGGCCATAGTAAACAAAGAAAATAGCTGCCATGGAAGGGGTGAAGGACTGCATGTAGTCCCTTCTCCCCTTCCATTGTGGCCATTCAAGTACATTGAAAAAAAAGTAAACAGAAAAAATGCCCAAATGGAACAGGGAGCAGGGACTACGTGTGGTCCCTTCTCCCTTTCCACGATGGCCTGAAAAAAAAAAAAAAAAGACGACGATGGTGTGAGGGACGCGCATGTACGTGAGTGGTCTTACCGCGTGGTAAGGCTCGCAAATGTACCAATCGGTGTGTTTGTTGCGAGCACAATAACCGGCGCTCGGTACTAATGACAGATAAAGGACAGAGTTTCTGGGGCTCAAGCAGAAAGCGTAAGGAGGGAAGAGGAAAGGGAGGAAGCTACTGGAGCCTACAGAGGAAGCTCATTACAGAAGGAATGAGTGCCAGACCAGCTGCAGGGAAGCTCAGGCAAAGGTGCAAAGTATGTGGAAGAAACGTCGGTCCAGTGCTCATTGACTGGTGGCCAGGACCTTCTGAATACCAGGCAAAAGAGTAAGTACAAAAGATAAAAAGAGAAAATTGCCTGGAAGCTGAAATCCAGATAACTCTTTGGGGTGTTACATTAGCTTGTTCCCAAGCGCCCACAGATGACTGAAAAGGATGACAAATGACTCCCTTTACAGTGTTCAAAAACTCCACATCTTGTGGTTTATTATGGGATATTCTGGTGCCCTTTGTGATTACATGTGTTTCGATGACTAAATCATCTTTTTCAAATAAGGGCTAGTTGCACTGTTTCCCACTAGTATTCTTAATGTCTTGTGAATAATTTCATGGGTTAAATCCCAGATCCATCTTTCCTTCACTGCGTCAGTTTGGGAGGTCCAGCAACAGGATAACCCCACCGAAAGAGTTCCTCGAAAGATATACTGAAATCCAGATAAGGCTTGCTGAACAAGAGAAATAGAGAAAGTGTTGATGCTTACGCAGCAAGCATATATTTCCTAACCAGAAGGACGCATGTGGGATTTGGGACAATACCTCAATTAAGAAACCTGTGTGCGCCCTAGAGGCAAGGGGGTGGCAGGGATTGCATAGTGTGTTGCTGGAGGCTGTCACCTCATCCTTCAGCACAACGGCATC
Organism: Ambystoma mexicanum; assembly: GCF_040938575.1. Lineage (NCBI taxonomy): Eukaryota > Metazoa > Chordata > Amphibia > Caudata > Ambystomatidae > Ambystoma > Ambystoma mexicanum. The sequence goes on from NC_090925.1 coordinate 730,284,921, forward strand.
CTGCTGGAGGTTGCCACCTGACCCATCTTCACAAAAACATCATCAACCAGGGGTCATTGCCATAACCACAGCAATCATCTGCACTTTGAAACAGCTTCACCTTAAGATCAAAATATCTTGGAAAATAAGTGTGCAGGAGCACAACTTCTCTATTTTTCCAGACCTTGCACTATTTGGCTTAGACATACTTCTTATTAAATTACCCACCCACTATAAGCCGCCTACCCCTTGGTCACTGGGACCTGGCATCAGCAGGCTCACGTGGCACGTCAAACTGCAAGTGGGTGTTAGTTACACATGAGTGCTTAACGTTAAGTATTCTCAAGGCAATGGCAAGAAAGAATAAAAGGATGGCGGGTCATATAACTAGGAAGTGTGATGTCAGGCTGGTGAAGGCATATACTGTATGACGAGGTAGATCGTGAAGGTCTGCCTGTCTTGCTGAAGGGATGTGTGCATTTTTGAGAGTCAGGGGTGGGGGATAAGCGTATTAACAGGTCTGGGAGCATGGGTGGAAAATGACAGATGTGTTGTTCTCATCATATGGGCTTTCTGAAAAAGTCTTGGGGCCTCATTACGACCCTGGCGCTGACGGAATGAAGGGGGCCGGTACGGGACCGGCCCCCTTCATTCCGTCAGGGCTGATTACGAGGTTCCCTTTGCGGGACCCGGATCAGACGTCTGGTAAAACCAGACGTTTTTTTCCGGGTCCCGCGAGGGGAAGAGGGAGGTAACAACGGGACACTTGTAATGTGCCTGTTGTTACCTCCCTCCCCATAGGGGCTCAAATGGGAATGGGGAATGGTTCCTGCAAGGAGGACTTACCGGGTCCTCCTATGTCGGAATGACCCGGTAAGTCCCCATTGCAGGAACCCGGTAATGGAGCCCGGTTTGGAGGCAGCCATGGTGCTAACAGCACCATGGCTGCCTCCAAACTCGTAATGAGGCCCTTGGACACCTACAAAAATATAGCAACAAGGCTATAATACAAATCAAATCAAAGAGATGAATACTGCGGCCACACTTTCCCTGACGGACACTCAGAAACCACGCAATAAGAGACCGAACCCAGTGATATTCATCTCGTGACCCGATAGAGCAGCATCACCAAAGAGTCATCGTCCCAGCATCTTCATCGAAAAGACACGGCTCATGAGCACTAGAAAAATCACCCATCAGTGATCATCACCTGACAGACACCAAGACCCATGACTAGAATAAGCTTCACCCAGTCACCTTCCTCAAACATTCCCCGCCTGACACTGAGCAGCAATGCTATACTATGCGCCAAACAGTGACCACTGCCACACCTTCCCCAAAGGACACCTACCAACAATGCTATGATCATGGCCACACTATCACCCAAAGACAACAGACAACAATAACACGTGCATAAAGCTGTAATCGTCATCATAGCTTCACCCCGGACACTGGGTAACGAAGCTACGCGTTCCTGCCAGCGCTCACTGTAACACCGCCACCTCACAAACACTGATCAACAGTCCGGAAATAACCACAAAGCAGCGACTGCTCTTAGCTGCCTTCTTAAACACACACGCATCAATGGTATATTAAGCACTAACCAGTGATCAACATCACATTGTGTTGAAGTTACCATTCGGCAATAAAACATACACTCGCCAACAATCCTGAAATAACAGTAGCTCTGGCCATAACTTCCAATATGGACACAGAGCAACAGTGCTGTGACACGTGGCAACCATTCCACACACAGACACACACGAGCAACATCACAACAAGCAGTGACTGTACTGACACCTTCAACAGAGAGTCTATGACCAAATAATGTTGCTGTAAGGTTTAGCAAGACATCATCACCTTAAAGTGGTGAAACAGCTGTAATTGTGTCATCCAGTGACCGCTATCAGAAATTCAGCTAAAGGATGGAGAAAGGCAACTATTTATAAGCCCCGCTGCTTGGTCCTCACCACTCCTTAACGGGAGGAAACGCGTCAACAATGGTATATTAAGGGCCAGCTGTTGATCCTGGTCAAACGTACACCTACAATCACTGCTAAAACAATGCTGCTATAAGCAGACACTAGGGATTGGTATAAAATATTGCCCTTACAGACGAGTCACACTCTAAAAATCATCCCCAACCATCATCATCATTACAACGTCATCTTGCAGAAGCATAACAATGCTACAGTAAGAATACACCTGGGCACATTGGCATAGCGTTGCCTCACAGAGACTCACCCCGCACGAAATAAGCACTAAGAATCGATTCTCATAATCCTCTCTCCCATTGGTTGTCGCTGGTATCATGGATAAACTCAGCTGTTTGTGTGCATACATGGTCATCCCTGTTCAGTCTCTTATTTTTGTCCATGGTATTTTTGTCTGTGGTCTGTCCATGAATCACAGACATTGCGTCCATGATCTCTGTCCCTGTAACAGGCGTACACAAGGACAGGCAACTAGGGTGGTTTATTGTCATACATGGTCAGTCGTGTTTATGTTCAGTGGAATTTGGCCATGGTGTGTCCGTGATCCGTGTAGATGCAGATTGGATTTTGCTCATCTCTTTATTTCATAGAAATGTATTAATTCAAGAGTTGGTAATGTTTGGAAGGTACATTACTATTTCCGTTACCAAAGACTAGTCACTCTTTTTCATGACCTCCCTCAAAGAAACCACAACTCTGAAACCCGACCTTATATAATTCTAATTCATTTCTGCCTAACCCCAGTGATTCTGTTTTCCCTCCATCTCCTAAAGATAATTTTATTAGAACCATTAGTTCTGTTATGTTATTTGATACTTGTATAGTGCCTGTTGCCCTTGGTATATCCTCGAAGTGCTGTAATGAATGAGCACCCTCTGGAAGACCATAGTCTGAGCAGACATGTAAATGGAAAGAGCGTTACAATGCGTGTGTACATGTATTGCCCGATTGGTGAGGAGCTGAGAATGACTAGGTCTGAAGCAATTGCTTTTAGTCATGCAGCGCATATTGCAGAAGCACAAGGAAGAGTGCGGTGTCAGGGGCTGTGTGACAGCTAGACCACATGTTTTGTGGGACTCAGCTGTAGTCTATGGGTCGCAGTGCCAGAAAGGGCGCATGGCAAGTAAGAAGCCCATCAATCCCCAAGGCAACTGTCCACAGCTGAGTGCTCTGCTGTGCGTTACATGCAGGCCACCTGCCTCTACGGCCAACATGCAGTCGACATGCCACTCACATGCACAAATGTAGGGTAGGACACGGATACCACCAGCGCATTTCCTCTGCCCTCTTTTTTATTTAGCAGTAAATAAGCCTGGTGGTGATAATGCAGTCACCTATGGCAATTCGAGCTCCCCGCACATGCCATTGCCAGTCTCCTGGAGTACCTGGTCCTCTAGAGAGAAACCGCATGCTAATACCCCCTCGCTCTCCCACCTACCTTTGTCCCCCGCGTGTCCGATTGTGTGAAATGTGAGCAGTTGGCATGAATCTTATGTAACACAGGGAAGACTGGGCACCTCTACCACCAGGTTAGGTGGTAGAGGTGCTCTTCCCCAGGCTTTGCATACCCACAATACTTTGCAAAAATTACACTCGTTTATGTTTTCATCCCAACGTGAATAAATACACTCATACAATAGTTCACAGGGCAGTGTTTAGTTCCAACTAGCACTGTTAAGAACTGTTCACTATATAATGCATTTAAGTCATTCTGTTATTGTTAGGGGGGCAATGCTATGTGCTGTCATCTCCCCAAGACCGCTAGTGACCTGAAGACAACGCCTTTCCTTTCCCTGCCCCGCGTCCTCTGCAGTCCAGCAGGGGCATCCCAGCCTGCCCTACTCGGTCCTCACAAATACTGTGCTACTTAGCAGTCTGTTTCTTATGGGAGAGCATTTAATTATGAAGCTGTGTAGCCGTGGTGTTTCATTTCAGTTACCATTGTTTTCGACAAGACCTCAAGTTTTAACATTTCCATGATGAGAACTACAATAGGGGGAGTCCCGACGGCCCACACACCGCAAGTTAGTACCCACATCTGTGCCTTCTTTCAAGACAATTTAGAAAAGGTTTTTAACTGTCTTCCTTATTTTCCTATGTTCTTGACACTCCACAAAAGGTTTTTTTTTGCGCAATGGCACACTTTCTTCAGAGCATAGATGAAGCATGCATTTGTCAATGAAAAACAACCAGCTGAACTTAATCACACAATATCTTTTGTGTGAGTCGTTAGGTCTTAAAAGTGCATTTACAAAATCCAGAGGCCCTTCTTTGACCTCTTGCTGAATTGCTGCTCTATGTTATTTCTAGTCTTTTATTCAAGATATGGAAGATACCAACACAATCAGACTCCTTTTACTTAACATTTTTCTGTGAGGATGTATGTATTGGTCAGATTGGTTCATTATGAGTTGCAGACGTTTCAAGTCATCTCTATAAAATAGAGTATTGCTCAAGAGCAAGCGCGTATTTCTAACCAACCATGGCTGGGAAGATGTGTGAAGTGCCCGAGTTGCAGGTTGGTTTCAACTCCCGGCTTCACCATTTAACTAAAGCGTGTGCTCTTGGCCAAATAATGTTATCTCTCTGTGCCCTATCCGTCAAAATGCAGAATTCCCAATCAGGCCACACTTTCTGCCCCTCCACACAAGCCTAAATGGCGATATCGCTCATATATAATAACATTGACCATTCATATATTGGACATTCCAAATGTGTGTGACCCTTGGCTTACGCCTGGCAGCTCCTTTTCGCGTAACTTCCCCATGGCCTCCTCGAGTATCAAAGTCACTCTTTGTGATTCTGTGAAGTCAATAAATAAGCACATGAGCCTCCCCGCCCCGCACATCTGTTGCTGCACAGGACCTCGAACATACAAGGAGCAGCCCTGGCGTGTATAGCATGACATGTTAAAGAGCCTGTCCCGGGAACGCAGGCCGTTCTCCGTAGGATCTGTCTCTCGCAGGACGAGCTGTCTCTGGAAGAGGACTGTAATTGGGAGTGTTGTCACTTTGTCGGCGTCACTCCGGAAGGCTGTCTCGCTCCTGCCTCTCTCGCTTCCCAACTTCGTTATTGGAAACATGTGGAAACGAGAAGCAGAAAAATGTGCCCATTAGGCCAAAAACCACCGAAATACAGGAAACAGAAGGCACAGTGAGCTAAGCCGGGGGTGAGGGGAGGGTGGAGTGGAAGTTGCCATCCGCGCCAACTCTCTATTTCGGAGGGAACAACAAGGCACGCATTTTTTCTCCAGCAAAACACAACGATATATTTCATTTTTTTTTTTGGCTGCCCTTCAACTAAATGAACAGGCGAATACAAGCGACCTTCTTTCCAACTGAAAATCTCGCTAGTCTGTGTTGTCAAACGCTGGCAGTCACGGGCGGCGCGTGAGAAGGCGCGCGAAGAAGGACGCGAAGCTTGGAGGGAGGGCGCGGAACGAAAGCGAGGCTGAGAAGGAGGCTGCAGCACGCGGGAAAGACAGGGAGGAAGGCCAGTGTTGCCTCAGGAGGGAGGGACGAACTAGGCTGCGCGAGAGACGGGGAAGGAGCTACGCAAGAGACCGAGAACCTCAGGCCGTGGTGGGGGCAGTTCTTAGCCCCTGCATACTTCTCGTTTGCCCCCACATTTGGAGGGTGCGGCCCTCATTTTGCAATAATGTTTCTGGAAATGTGACCGTTTTCCAGGGCATGAATGCATCCATTTGTCACAGAAGCTTTGAGCTGCGCCAGTATTTCCGTCCCAGAGCAGGGACCACAACACAAACGTCACAGGTTGGGCAGATATGAGGGTTGAGGGGATGGTGGAAAAGGACCTGTGCTAATGCATTACAAATAGCCAGTAAGGTCAGCGTTAGAACTGGACAACATTTACAGGGGGTACTCACATTACCAACAGCCCAGCCCTTCACATGAGAGGCAGCACTGCGGTGGGGAGGGTGTGGGTGGGACAGAGCTAGGTGTTGAATAATGCGGCTGTCCTGAATATAGGATGCTGGCTGCTTTGTATAAAAACAAAGTGCATTTTGGGAATGTAAGAATGGCCACCAATTTATCAAACATGTCTCTAACAGTAATTCAAACGTGTATTCCTTCTTACCATGAAATGCTCACTTGGTATGGTGCTCATTTCATCTGTCAGAATTGTCACCATGACAGTAAAATATATGCAAAGCATGAGGCACATATACCGCTTTGAAATGCTTCACTCATCCTATTGGATGGGGAAGCGCCTGCGTGGGTCCGCCCATGCATTCGGTAATTAAGAAGAAGAGGAAGAAGAACAAGTTACTTCTTACCTTGTAACGTTCTTTCGACGGGATGTTCCTCCGACGTATTCCTCATCTTAGATATCTCCTTCCAGCTCTGCTGGCCTCGGAAATTTTTTTCTCTAGAGGGCGCTGCGCGTCGACGTCCTCCGAGTCGATGTCCCTCGACAGCTGCCGTATCGACATCGACGTCATCCTGCCTATAAAGGCCGCGCGCAGCGTCCGTTGCTCAGTTCCATTCAGTAGCCCACAATAATACTTTCTGGACTAACTAATCACCCTGAAGGAGCGTAAGCTGCAACAACAAGGGAAGTAGAACTGCGGGGATGGATGGGAGGGTCGATGAGGAATACGTCGGAGGAACATCCCGTCGAAAGAACGTTACAAGGTAAGAAGTAACTTGTTCTTCGAAGGGATTGTGTCCTCCGACGTATTCCTCATCTTAGATAGGCTCCCATAGCAGTATTCTATTATCGGAGGAGGGAGTACTGACTTCACGCTGTCTTCTATTGATGAATAGAATGCAGTACAGCCCTTCCAAACCTAGTCTCTTGACTGGAGGAGGAATCCAAATTGTAAAAATGTGTAAAGGTATGGACAGACGACCATGTAGCGGCCGCACATATGTCTTTAACCGGCACGCCTCTTTTGAGGGCCGATGAAGCTGCAATACCTCTGGTCGAATGAGCCCTAAGGTTTTGAGGGGGCTCTTTCCCTGCCAGTTTATAACATTCCAGAATGGCTAGAGTGATCCATCTGTAAATGGTCTGCTTAGTTATTGGTAACCCCAGCTTGTGACCTGCGTAACCTACAAACAGCTGGTCTGCCTGTCTTATCCTGGCTAGTCTACTGATGTAAAAACTTAAAGCCCTCCTAGGGTCTAGCCTGTGTAACCTCTCTTCCTCTTTCCCCGGGTGAGGAGGAGGATAGAAAGATGGTAGGGTAATCTTCTGAGTGATATGGAATTCAGAAACCACCTTTGGGAGGAAATTAGGCTTCACTTGCAGGACAACTTTGTCTTTGTGAAATATTGTGTGAGGGGGTTTACAAGAAAGAGCTTGTAATTCGCTCACCCTTCTAGCAGATGTAAGTGCTATTAATAAAACAGTTTTAAGGGTAAGGAATCTTAACAAACAAGAATGGAGAGGTTCGAAAGGTGTACCCATCAGGAAAGTTAGTACTAAGTTTAAATCCCATAGGGGAATTTGGAATGGTCTTGGGGGATAAACATTGGTTAACCCCTTTAGAAACTGTATTACCAAAGGTAATTTGAAATAGGATGGTTCTTCCGCAGTACGCTTAAAGATGGATAGCGCTGCGAGATAGCCCTTAATGGTGCCAACTTGAAGGCCTGAATTTGCCAAATGTAGTAGGAAGGACAAAACCATTGGTGTACCACATGAAAAAGGGTCAATATTCTGTTCTCTACACCAGCTGCAAAATCTGTTCCAACGGCAGCGGTATAAAGACTTTGTTGCTGGCCTCCTTGCCGAAAGCAACACCTCCATAACATCATCAGGGAGGTCCCAATCCTTGTACCTCAGCCTTTCAGAAGCCAAGCGTGAAGGTTGAGGGTTTTGATGTCTGGATGGAGAGAACCTGACCTCCCTTCTGTGAGAGTAGGTTCTCTCTGAGTGGAAGTCGAATTGGAGGGCAGATGGACAAGTCTAGAAGGTCCGGGTACCACGTTCTCCTGGCCCAATCCGGGGCAATTAGGATCATGGTTCTCCGGAATCTTCTCAACCTCCTGATCATTTGAGGAATGACAGGGACCGGTGGGAACGCGTACAGAAGCAGAAACTCCCAGTCCACTATGAACGCGTCTCCCAGAGCTCCTCTCGAGGGAAATTCCCTGGAGCAGAACAGGTTGCATTTCCTGTTTAGGCTGGTGGCGAACAGATCTACCCGAGGGGTTCCCCAAAGGGCGAAGATCTCTTGAAGGACTTCCTGAGCTAGCTCCCACTCGTGGGAGACTGTGTTCTGCCTGCTCAGAGCGTCCGCTGTCAAGTTCTTCTCTCCGGCTAGGTGAACTACCGATAGAGAGATTCCTTCTTGGATTGCCCAAAACCAGAGCTGCATCGCCTCTCTGCACAGGGGTAGTGATCCTACGCCTCCTCTTTTGTTGAGGTAATGCATGGCCACCGTGTTGTCCGTCATTATCAGGACGTTCTTCCCTTGTACAGCTGGCAGGAACGCCTTCAGCGCAAGTCTGATGGCTCTCAGCTCTAACAGGTTGATATGTAGTCTGGACTCCGATGGAGACCAACGACCGCTGATGGTCAAGTCGTTGGCGTGGGCTCCCCACCCCGTGAGTGAGGCATCCGTGACTACTGTTATCTCCGGCCAGGGTTGCCAAAACTGTTCTTCTTTCAGAATGTTCTCCTGACAGGCCCACCACTGAAGGTCTCGAGCCACCCTGCCGGGAACCTGAAGAAGATCTGTCATTCTCCCTGAGAATTGTGACCACTGAGTCCTCAGTGCCCACTGGAGGGATCTCATTCTCAGGCGAGCCTCTGGCACTAGGAAAATGCAGGATGCCATGAGGCCTAGCAACCTCAAAAAGTCGAAGGCTGGGAGACGTTGGGCATGTTGGAACTTGGTAACCATCTGTAGAATATCTTGAGCCCTCACCTCTGGTGGCGAGGCTTTTCCCAGGGAAGTGTCCAGGATCGCTCCTATGAACTGGAGTCTCTGCAATGGTATCATTTGTGACTTCTTTAAATTGAGGGAGAAGCCCAGTCTGTGAAGGAAGTGGCACACGTGATTTAGCTGGATCTGAGCTTGTTCCGGAGAAACAGCCCTGATCAACCAATCATCCAGGTAGGGGTAGACGTGAATCCCTTCCCTCCTTAGACTTGCAGCCACTACCGACATTAACTTGGTGAAGACCCTCGGGGCGGAGGTCAGCCCAAATGGCAGCACTCGAAATTGATAGTGAGAGTTGCCAATTGCGAACCTCAGGTATTTCCTGTGTTCGAGATGGATAGGCACATGGAAATAAGCGTCCTGAAGGTCCAGAGATACCAACCAGTCCTGGAACTGAAGGGCCTGGAGGATCTGAGAAAGAGTGACCATCTTGAATTTGTCTTTTCTGAGGAATTTGTTCAATTCTCGCAAGTCCAAGATGGGTCTCAGTCCTCCGTCTTTCTTTGGAATGAGAAAGTAAGGGGAGTACCAGCCCTTGTTCCTCTCCGCTACAGGTACCGGTTCTATGGCACCTTTCTCTAGCAGGTCCCAAATTTCCTGCAAGAGGAGCGGATCTGGAGCTTTCTGAGAGCTGATCCCCGGTGGATGACTCTGAGGTATACGTAGGAAAGGCAGGCAGTAACCTTGGGCAACTGTTTCCAATGCCCAAGCATCTGACGTGATAGCCTGCCATACCGCCAGATGTTGAGTCAACCTGCCTCCTACAGGTGTCCTGTGAGGGAAGTCCTCAGAGTGGTTTTGGGGCGGCTGATGCAGATGCCGATGGTAAAGAGGTACCTGCTGTTGCTGCGGCTTTTGAATATCTACCCCGTCCACCTCGGGTAGTTCTTCTTTGTCCCCTTTGAGCCAGTCGTCCTCTACCTCTTCCGAATGCGGAGTAGAAGCGAAAGGACTTGCCCCTCGCAGAGGTTCCTGTGGGACGAAAAGGAGTCTGACGGATTGCAGCTCCTAGGGATTTTGCTGCTGCTTTTGAAGTTTGCAGTTTTTCTAAACTGTCATCCGCCTTTTTCCCGAACAAAGAAGAGCCATCGAATGGCATGTTCAAGAGCCTGGCTTGCACATCTGGGGCAAAACCAGACTTTCTCAACCAAGCGAATCTCCTGGTTGATGTACTTGCCGCCATTGCTCTGCTGATACTGTCAGCCGAATCAATGCCCGTCTGGAGGGATTCGCACATAGCGTCTTTACCGTCCTGTATAATATTCAGGAACGCATCCCTTTCTTCTCCCTCCGGGATGCAGTCAGCCGCTGTAGAAGCACACTCCCAAAGTGTATGGCTGAACCTAGCAAGGGTGCAAGTAGCATTAACAGATTTTAACGCCATGCTACATGCTGAAAAGACTTTCTTTGCCATAGCATCATATTTTTTATCGTCCCTGTCCTGTGGGACGGTAGGATAAGCCGTCTTGACATCGGTAGAGGATGCTGCCTGTACCACCAGACTTTCTGGGGATGGGTGTTTAGACAAAAACTCTGGGTCTGTAGAAGATAACCTGTACTTTGTAGACAGTTTTTTATTTACTGCTGGTACTACATCTGGGGTTTCCCAGTTTGTCATTATCTTTCTCTGAAGAGCTTTATGAAAAGGCACCACAGGATCCTCCTGTGGGCCTTTGTCAAGAATATCCGTGAGGTCATCCTGTTGGAAAGATTGTGAAGGTGCAGACCACCCCATGAACTCTGTGATCCTGGCCATTAAGGCTCTATAGGGGGTTTCAGCATGCTCCCCCGGGTCTGGCTTAGCAAACTCCACCTCAGGGGAAGTGTCTAACCCACTTGCCTCATGTAAGGAATCATGAAGATCCTTTAACCTGCGCTCTTCAGAGGAAAATTCCTCTCTAATTGGGGTTACAGGTCCCTGCAACTCAAATGTGTCTTCCTGTTCAGACAATTCACCCTCTTCCAAAATTGAGGACATAGTTCTCAATTGTTCTGAACTCATAAAGGGAGTAAATCCCATTTCCAAGGCAGAGGGTGCCGAACTTGTCATTATCGGCCTCGAAAACGTCGATGTCATCGACGTCGAAGGCTTCGAGCGTGGCGTCGAAAACAAAGGCGGCGGCCTCGAAGACCTCGACAGAATTGGAATTCTACTCGACAATCTCGAAGCCATCGACGTCGAGGACCTGGGGATAGTCACTGGGTGTGTCGTAACCGTGACTTTTCTTGGCGTCGACGCCGGTGTCGAAGCTGGCGTCGAGTCGACAGACCCGTGTGTCGAAGGTCCCTTCGACAACGGCGTCGAAGACATCGACCTCGACGTCGACGGAACCCTCGTCGACGGCGTTGACGGAACCTTCGAGGAAGGTTTGGAGGTCATAGTCCTACTCGAGGGTTCGAGACGCGCTCGAGAGGTTTCCTTCGCCGGGTACTGCGACTCGCGGCGTTTTTGACCTTCGGTTCTTTCGACCAGAGCATCGCTCTCGGCAGTCTTCGAGGGGGTCGAGGCCGCTTTCTCGAAGACGCTCATCATATTTTTTCGGAATTCCTCCCATTCAGCCCGGGAACTATGTTTCGTGGGGCAAGGGATTCTTTTTGGCGAAACAGAGGAAGAGGAAGACAGAGAAGGGGATCTTCGACGTCTCCTCTTCGAGTGCTTCCATCTCGAGGAGTGATGAGGCCCACTCCGAGACCTGGAGCGCGAATGGTGACGAGGAGACGAATGTCTCGACTTCGTCGACGAAGAAGAAGCTTTAAAAGTCTTACCTTTCTCCAGCTTCCCCCTACGCTCCTTCAGGGCCTTAGCTGTCATGGACATACACAGTCCTCGCATTCCGAACAATGGTGTTCAGCTCCCAAATACCACAGACAAACTCTGTGAGGGTCAGTCAACAACAGCTTTTTCCCACAATCTCGACATTTCTTGAAGCCGGATCGAGGAGTTGTCGGTTCCGACGAGGAAGCCATCGAATACGGATCGAATGACTCGAGGTAAATAGGATTAATCTGACTAAGAACTGAGCAACGGTATTCCGAGGCACTGAGTAAGCACGGAAAAACGGAACTGAGCAACGGATGCTGTGCGCGGCCTTTATAGGCAGGATGACGTCAACGTCGATACGGCGGCTGTCGAGGGACACCGACTCGGAGGACGTCCACGCGCAGCGCCCTCTAGAGAAAATATTTTCCGAGGCCAGCAGAGCTGGAAGGAGATATCTAAGATGAGGAATACGTCGGAGGACACAATCCCTTCGAAGAAATGTTTCACTGCTTCCATTTAGGCTGCCCTGGTGAGCAAAGGATGACTTTCAGAGGCAGTTTGTAAATGTTGCATATTGCACTGGTGGTGCAGATTGCAGATGCACAGGAGACTTCAAACGCACAGCGTTAAGGAGATTTGCCAAACTCCGGTGCAGAGAGGTTCATCAACTTGAGGAGGTGGGCTTGGGCCTCAGGACTACACAGAACGATGCTCCGGCAAGAGGATTTTTGCCAGAGCACAGCTCTGTGTTCTAACCCAATTCCTCCCCTGATTAAGGTAATTACAAGCCACTCGTTTGGGCATCTCCAGCAGAGAGACCTCATATTAGCTTTACAAACCTAAAATCTGTCCCGTTGTAAGAGAAGGGGTGCACAAATTGTACTTTCTGTGGGATAGCATACACCCTTAATCTAGCCCTGGTGACAGAGAGTGTCAGTGGGAGAGAGCGAAGCTCGGACCGGTCTATACAGCAATGCTGGGACTGATCTATACAGCAATGCTGGGACTGCTCTATACAGCAATGCCGGAAGTGCAGGCCCAAGGACCAGTTTTTAGGGTCAAAGTGGGCCCCTTTTTTGATGAGTAACTCCTTAGATGAGTAGTTTTCACCAGTGCTACTGAACAAGCATTCTGTGAAATGCAAAATTTGCAACTCATGTTACCAAAAGCCCCCCACCCCCCGTGTACTGCTCAAACAGTCTGTCACAGAAGGAATGAATTGGCATTTGCGACAGTAGGCAATTTTTTGATTGGTGCCCGAGCCAATTTTACACACCAGTCCGAACCTCGAGGGAGAACTATAAAAGGATGGTGTTGGTCGAAGGGGCAGGAAGAACGAGACAAGAAATGGGGAGAGTGGAGACATGTGGGACCTGCTGAGGGAATGAAGGGGTGGACAGGGGGCGGCGGGGGTTGGAAGTAGCCAATGCAGAGATAGGAGCTCCTGCATCCAGGCATGGTATGTACTTATTTTGCCAATACTGGTCAGATTTGCGATGCAACTAAAGTATTCTTTTTGTAGTGAGCACCCCCCAACCACACCTCCCCCTACAACAACAACTACCTGGGCGACTTCAACCCCAGTAGTTCCCTTCCAGACACCAATCCTATACTAAAGACTATCCTTGCTCCACTCACCCCTTGTGACCTCACAGAACTCATCACCTATCCGACACACATTACTGGCAACACCGTTAACCTTTTCATGGCAGGCAAAAATCTTGTCTCCATGGATAATGGAATCTGGGTATCATGTCCTGACCACTTTGCTATCCTTTTTACACTCACACTGCCACAGAAAACCCCATCACCTGCCTCACATCCACCTCTCCCCCCAGCCAGACAAACCAAACATATCATAGACATAGCCTTAGAACCACTCATACCAATTCCCCCTCCCCACATACATCCCTCCATCCTACTCCACCAATACAACACCATTATCACACAGACACATGACAAAATTGCACCCCTCAAATTACAAAAATCCCACAACTACCAACACACCAGAATTCAACAGTTACCTCCTCTCTATCAATCAGGGAGCCAGATGCCTAGAACGAGCTTAGCAAGCAAAAGAACCCATGCCCCTCAATCAGGACACACCGCAGACACCGCTGCAACAAATATAAATACAATACAGCCATATGCAATGCCAAAGCCGCACATTACTTCCAAGAACTCCAATCTGCCACCAATCATACCCCTATTCAGCATCGTCGAGTCCCTCTCTAAACCACCATCCACACCCCCATCCACTGCAATATGCAACTCCCTGATTAACTACTTCAGCTCAATACACATCACAACAGTCCTCCCCCTCAGCTCTCCCATTCACACACCCCACTCCCAAACATTCCAACTCATGGGACACCTTCCACACCATCGACACCCTCATCACCCTCGGTTCCAAAACAAAACCTGCACACTTCCTGGATGATGCATGCCCACCTCAAGCTGCACCCAATTGCATCACCACCCTGCCTCCCCACTGCACTGGCTCAACATCAATGCACTGTACTCAAAACGGGACAAATCTCACCTCTCTTCAAAAAACCATCTCTCGACCCCATGCTCCCTGAAAAATACTGCCCCATTACTAGCCTACCATACCTTGCCCCAATCATGGAACACTTTGTAACTACCCAACTGCAACAGCACATCACCACAAACAACCTACTCACCCCCTTCTGGCTTTCTACCTGGACACCGCACTCGGACTGCCATTACTCACATCCTCGATGACCTCCACAGCATCACAAAGGACACACAGCAGAACTCATACTCCTCGACCTCTCTGCAGCCTTTGACATCCTAGCCCACAGGGTGAATCTCTCTGGCACCATACTCAACTGGTTCACCTCCTTTCTCACTGACGGGACCCACTTTGTCTCCATGCCCCCTTAACAATCAGATCCCACTACTGTCAACTTCACACTCTCAAAATCTGTCTCTCCACCATCACCAACTGGGTGGCCACTAATTTCCTCAAACTGAACACTTCCAAAACAGAATACCCCCTCATCTGCCTCCAAGGCACAAACCCAACCTCACCACCTGGATCCAAGAACTTGTCACAGACAACCTACACCTTTCCCTCTCCACTCCTGTTAAATCTCTCGGCTTCGCCATCAACCTCCACCTTTCCTTCACACACCACATAGCCGCTGACACCAAAACATGCAATCTACAACTACACCTCCTATGCAAAATCAGACATTTCCTTCCACTTGATGACTTCCGCACCTCAGTCCAAGCATTTGTTCTCTCCAAGCTGGACTATGGAAATGCTCTCCTCACTGGAATCCCCAACAACATGCTTACTGCAAGCCATAGAAAACGCAGAAGCAAGACTCCTCTTCCACCTACCCAAACACATCACCCCTGCTCTGACCCAGCTACTCTGGCTCCCCAGGCCCCTGAGAATTGCATTCAAATGAATCTGCATTGCATTCAAAGCCATTCACCTCAAAACTCCATCTTAACTTCATCGTAAACTGAAACCCATCTCCCACACACGCATCAGACAAGCCAGCCAACACCATCTACACACATTTCACTCTACAAGCTCACATGCACACAAAAACAAGCATTTACCCTACTATTGGTAACAACACCAGTGGGCTAAAAAAGAAAAGAGCAAAAAGATATACAACACTTCTAGAGCATAGATGCTTTTTGCAGATTTGTGGCACTGAAAGCTTGAACATTTAGAGGGTCAGTAGGCCCTCTGTGAAGCCATTGTTTTGATAATCCAGTTTATGGTCTCAAATAACCTACCTGAAAGGTTTTTCAGCTTCTAATGAAACATGGCTGTAATCATTCAATGCAGCCCATTGATACTGACACAGAAATAGAGTGATTTACCTTTTCTACATTTGACACTAAGCCATAAAGCTCGCTGAAGCAGGTCATAGAGGGCTTTAAGGATCCAAAGACCAAGTTGCAGGCCTTAGTGAAAGAGGTTTCTAGTGCCTTTAAAGCACAGCTCTCTCAGACAGGCTTTAATGCTATAATAGCACCCTGTTGGCACGCCTGGATACCCTTTTCAATGAGGGAAGGTTCTTCCACTCCAAACAAGCTCAACGCACAAACAATTCTCTTGCTTCGCATAAAAAGAGGGCTGCCATGGAAAATGAAATGCTGCCATTTCATAAACAAAAGAGCCCCTTTCTATTGCCATAGCTGCTGAAGAGGGCAGTAGTGGAGACGCCAATAAAAGGCAGCGCTGACTGAATCAGCACAACCGCCACCAGCAAGCAGGCAAGTAAAAATAACATACTCTAGAGGTGAAGTAAGGTCCTGGCAGATTATATGGAATGTGGCCAAATGTAGGCAGTTATTACCCAAATTCCTACTAATCTACTAGTCTTGGACACCCCCAGCCCTACAGTTAAAGGGTGTATGAAGCACGTTTACTCCCTAAAAATAGGCAAATACTCACAAAAAAGAAAAACAGGAAGTACATATGCTACCAACAAAAAATAGGCACGTCAGGTGCCTGTCCCCCCTGCTTTCACCCACACAGCTCCACAGATATGTTTGAACCAATAGTACATGTAATACCACAGGGAGAAACTACTATAATCACTGCCTAATCTGAAGAGATGAAAACATATCTTTTAATATGCATGACTAACTAGGTGCAAATAAATATTTATCAAACTTTTTTTTCTCTTTTACACTCAAACATATCTTCACTCGCTTATAAAAAATACTCCTATTAGGAACGATGCTTACTTTTGTACTCCATAAAAAATCATTTTACTTCCAACTTTAAAAAATAGGGAGCAAAATACTCCAATTTCAAAAATCTTATCTGGAGCACTGGCACCTGCATTGTTCTCCATATTTGCACCCGGGAGGGGTGTCACAGATATTAGCGCCCGGTTGCAGTGTTTGCATGGTTTTCCATGTTAGCCAGGGGGGTTTGCACCAAAATGTGCATAGTTTGCAAGTTAACTTTATTGAACACAGAGGCCTAATTTAGCTCTTGAAAGACATCTATGCTCAATGTGTTGTACATTGGTTAAAACTAGAGACAATTGTAGGACTAGGAGATGTGGGTTCAACCCCCTGCTTCATCGCTGGACCAACTGGTGTGATCCTGGTCAAATCATGTTACCTAAGTGCCTTATTTTCAGTGTATGATTATGCAAAAGAAAATTAGATGGTGACCTAGGAAACTGTCAGTCAGAAAGAACTTGGGGCTTGTACCACATAATGACTTACAGTTCTGGGACAAGGTTATGCCCCACGAGTGACACACAGTTTCATGCACACCTTATTTGAATTCTCTCTTGATTCTGTTATGGCGGTGCCACTTATGAGCTATTGCATGTTGTATGTATGTGTGGTATTTCCAAAGCAACACACCTAGCTGGGAATCACTGTACAAATGCGACACACCCATGGGGTCCCAAGTAGGGTTCAGGGTAGCAGAGGAGCTGAGATGGGGAGGGAGAGCAGCAGTGGGGTGCTCCAGAGGGAGAGAATTAGTGTTGAGTTGCACGATCAGCAATTGGCGAGTTGTTCTTTCAAGAGAATGGTCTGCAGTTCTTTCCACAAGTGTAGGATGGAGGGGGCCAGGTTTATATGCGTAGTACTCTCCTTGCTCAAAGGGGAAATAATGTTATGTTATGTTAATATGCTTTTATACCGCTCCACATCACCACCATAGTATTTTCAGAGTGCCTCAGCTTGTCTGTGGTGTGCTGGACTTAAGTCTGCTGCAGGAAAGTAAGGGAGGGGAAGACAAGAGGATGGGAAAGTGGGAAGTGGATGCTACAAACACAGAAAGGGAGGGGTGCAGCAGTGCAAGAATGTGTGTGTGTCAGTCCTGTTAGGTAGACCATAGTTCTGATAAAGAGAGGAGGGGGAGGAGGTGGCTGTGTCCTTAAGGCTTGATAATTGGGTTGTGTTTCTAAGGCAAGTCTGGAGAATTCCAAGTGTGTCTACAATGTAATGTTGCATGCATGAGAGAGTCGAGCATGTGCTCCTGCAATCCTGGAAGCTTAATGGCTACTTTGCTCAGGCATCTCTGTGCATAGTACCCCGGGTCAAACTCAAGACTGTTAGTTCTGAGCCAAGAGTTCATTAGTCAGGAATAGATTGTGTATAGAGGCGAATGTTGCTGGACACAGAAGATAAGCAAATGGAGTAGACAAACTAATGTGGTACATGTCAGACGTTTTATTATTAAAAAGAAAATCAGTATCATGTCATGCTAGACTTTATTTTAGTTCACATTAAGACAGTATGGTGTCTTACTGGGGGGTGGGTTATCACAGTATAGCAATGTGTACCCATCCATAGCGAGAGCGTATTCAAATAGCTCCCTATGTGTTCTGTGCTCAAGAGACAGCATGAAAGACAAAAGGGTGGGTAGGGAGAGACAGGCCGGTTGTCTATCCTCCTTTAAGCGGTGACAGCCTGGAACCATTTTATGTTATGTTAAATGATATTTATACTGCGCACTATCACCACCAGAGCGGTCCCCTGGCCCTCTTGAGGATCTGAAAAGCAAGGGGGTAGGGTAGGTTAGTAGGACTTAGCAGAAAAAGGCTCTAGAGAGCTGTGATGTGCTGTTGGCAGCTTCAGTTCGATTTACACCGTTCACTGAGCGCAGGTGTGATTTCTTTCTTTGGTCAGTAGGTGTCATGTGCTGTTGTGCGAGGCTGTGTGGATTGTTTCGTTATGGTGTAGTGAAGTGTGTGTTGTCTGTTGTACAGTATAGGTATGGTTGTATTAAGTTTAGAATTTGAGAGGTGTGAGCAGAAGGATGAGATTATTAGTGGGTTGGTTAGTGGTGGCGCTCCATCGCACCTCCACTGCTTTGGCCACCTGGGATACATATCCCTGCTAGCTTTCCGTATTTCGGTGTGCTAGGGGGTGCAAGTCTCCCTCCTATCTTCTGTGTAGGGTTGTGGGTTGTGTGTAGGGCTATTTAGTGGCAAACCCTCCTCAACCCACTCCCTCCACCCCACGTCCTGGATAATGTATTTATACACTGCTTGGGCCCCTGGCTTATCCCGGTGTGCAGCCGCCATCTCCTTCCTGGGCCCCTTGAGTCGAGTTTGGGGGGTGGTGGGACCTCTTCCCTTGCCCTTGAGATACCTGGTCCCTGTGTTATTTCTGTTCTGTCACCACGCTTTCCCTTCAACTCTTATCCCCTCTGTCTGTGGTTCAACCTAGGATGCTCTCATTTCTCTCGTTAGCCTCTGTTAAGGACCTCCACAGGGACTCCGGTCTCCCTCCCACACGGAAGTCTCTCCAGCTCCCTGCACTTGTCATGGTACGCTTTAGTCCTTCGCCTTGCAAAATGTGTGTTCATTCCGAGGGTGTGAGTGTTGCTCATTCGTTTTTGTCCGGTTCTGAGTTGAACAGCCAGGTGTTTAGGAGTTTCCTGAATTTTAGGTGGTCCTTCATGTTTCGTATTTCTCTCGAGAGGGGGTTCCAAATGTTGCGGCTAGGCAAGAGAATGCTGATCCACCTCGTTCTTTCCTTATATACGGCTTAGGGTCCAGTCGGGTGTCATTGCTGGATCTGGGTGTTCTGGTCAGCTGGTAAATGGTGATTTTCTTTTGGAGGAATTCTGCTCTTTGGCCGTGGATTGCTCTGAGTGGTAAACACATTGTTTTGAATACGATACATTTTTTGACTAGCAGCCAGTGTGGCATCTTTAGCACAGGAGTGATGTGGTCTCTTCAGGAGAGTTTGAGGAGGAGTCTGGCCGCTGCGTTCTGTATACATTGCAGTTTCTTCAGTATATAATCCGGCATTCCGAGGTATAGGCTGTTGGCGTAGTCTAGCCTGGACATGATGAGGGAGATGATGGCTAGAGTTTTGTGCGTTAAGTAGAGGAATGATAGGATATTTTCTATCGTGTGTAGGTGGAAGAAGCATTTTTTGATTAATATGTTTTTACTTGCGGCTCTAGTGTTAGCTTGTTGTCCATTAGGATTGCACGCTTCTGACTATTTCTGATGGCGTGGGCGCTGTTCTTAGTTCTGTTGGCCACGGTATGTATTGGTTGCTTTCCTGGTTTTTGGATATGATCATGATTTCTTTCTTGCCTGGGTTGAGTTTGAGACTGTTTGTGTTGATCCAATTGTAGAGTTCTTTCAGACAGTCTACTAGCATTGTGTTCTCCTCTTGTACATCTTTGATTTTGTCGATGATTTCGGTGTCATCTGCGTAGTTGGAGCACGTGAGGCCGTGCCTTTTGATGAGATTGATTAGTGGGGTCAAGTAGATGTTGAAGAGGAGTGGCTCCTTGCGGTACTTCACAGGTGGTGTACGGTGGCACTTATTTGAATAGTTTCATCCATACTGTTTCTGTTGTTTCAGATAGCAACATTTTAATCTGCGATCCGTATTTCTTCCAGTCTCCTGATTTGGATGTTGTGGTTGACTGTGTCCAAATCTGTAGAGAGGTCAAGTAGGATGAGTGCAGAGTTTGTGTCGTAGTCTGTGTTGGTCTTTAGGTCATCCCAGATAGAGAGAAGTGCCGTCTCAGTCCCTCTCATAGGTCTGAAGCCGACTTGTGCCTGGTCCAATAGTTGGTGTATTTCTACGTGTACCAGTGTTTGTTCCTAGACATAGGTTTCTAGTCGTTTTGCCGGTTAGGGAATGTTTGATATCGGTCTGTAGTTAGAGAGGTTTTCCACATCATCCGTAGTATCCCTGAGGAGTGGTTGGATGTATGCAGATTTGAAAGACCGTGGTACTCTCCCTGCTGAGAGCGATTGGTTAAAGAGGTTTCTGTGGCATTCCAAATACGTGCCTTGTGTGAGGATTGGCTTAGATGTCTGGTAGGCAGGGGTCCATTGGTGATCCTGCTTTATTGCTAAGTTTCACCAGCTTGATGAATCTCTCTATTGATATTTGTGTGAAGCTTTGCAGCTAATTTTGGGGTTCCAGGGTCGGTGGGGCATTGTGCACAGTCTGGTCGACTGGTCTGCTTTGTATGATCTGATGTATGTCTGTGATTTTATTTTTGAAGTGGTCTAGTTTTTGTGAAGGTACTGGTGTGTTGTTGCATTATGTAAAATTATGACATGCGTAGGTCTTTGGATTAGGGTCAGTCTGGCTTTTAGGCCATCCACAACTTCCTGGACGTCATTGAAGGGTGCATAATGAAGATTTGGAAAGCGGGAGCTAAAAGCAGCTCCTGGGAATCATACGTCATGTGATGCATGTAGAGTCTGCTTACCATCTTACGTTTGCAGATTTACTTCCGGTGTTCTCTTGAGCTAGGTCCCGCCCACATTTATAATTTTGTGTGGCATTTTATGGAGTGCCCCCTGCCACCGCATTGCAGCTTCCAAGTGTCTGACATTTGATATTAATATCAAATGACATAATGGAACATGACATAATATAAACCTAAAATAACATGACCCAGTCACCGGGTTAAAAAAAAAACAGCATCATGTCCCAAATAATGAAATGGTGGAGCAAATAAATAAATAAACTAGCAAATTGACCAAAACCAAAAATGTCGAATTTGGTTCGCAAGATCAAAATTGGGAAGGGAGAATAAAAAAAGAACAAAACACAAGGGTGGAAGAGGGCTAGGTTTAGATGCAATGAGGGAAGCATAAGTCATACCAAGCGTGTATGGGAGTGGGAGTCCACCTAAAATCAAAAGGGACGTGTACATCAAAAACTTTCCAAGGCACAAAAATGTTGAAACAAAATGGATCCCCACAGCTTAAACAATACAGGGTGCAGTATAATGTACCACAGTGTAGCATTTCAAAGCAGGCCAGAGCGTAGGATAGGATAGTGCAGCCACATAGCAAACACATGTCATTGGGTAGAATAGTGCAGCCACATAGCAAACACATGCCATAGGGTAGCACACCAAACAAATATTATTGTACCCCAGCATAACAGCACTACAAGGCACCATGTCCCTAATATAGCACTAGTAAACTAACACCAGCAATGTTATTGTGAGTTGAAAAATCCTTCCAACTGAAAGTAGAATAGGCCATTTTTAGCAAAAAGGCCACACATGCCTCATTGCCACCAAAAGGCCATCCGTGGAAGTTTACCTCCAGCTGGGAGTCACTGAGCAATGCATTGTAATCCAATCATACGTGTGCCAGACTATACCGCACAGAGGTTCCCTAATGAGGGAGAAAAACATTTGCGGTTTTAGCATCCTTCAGAGCTGTCTGCTTTGGTCTGATAAAGCTATGTGTACAATAGTGCTGTGCCAAAGGCAAGTTATTAGAACAAAAACATGCTGTCAGCTAATTTGCTTACCCACACTACATTGCTCAGGGGCTCGGAACTAGAGGTGGCATTCCAGGGCTGGCTCTGTGGCATTTGTGGATTGTTCGCTGAAATGGCCTTGTCTGCTGTCTCAGGTTGAATTGTTTTTTCATGCTTTTTAAGCCTACCATAAAATTGATGGTGTTTGCTAAACCTGCCACAGTGCACCAATCACAAGGATAATACACTGTACCGCACTGATGACAGGGCTGACATTTGAGGGTGCCCAGGGGTAGCAGCTGCTACCCTCGGCTCCCTCTATGCTACCCCTAGACCCGCCCTTGCTACCCCTGGGCCACTGGACAAAGAGACCATGCCAAGAGCAGATATCTGTGTTGCACCTGAAAAAGCAGCTGAATGCGCCACAGCTTTTTTCATCTGGAATCTGGACCTTATTAGCTAGAATTTTGGGCTGGTCTGCTTCCGCCTGTGCCAGTACCTGCCTGATTTGTATTGCATGGTCCCTTCTGCAATGTTGAGATGGTGAAAGATTTGTTACTATGTGCGCTTTCTAATAACATGTTTCTATTTAACAACACCTACTACAGACCGCTAATTGGCATAGCGATGGGGGCTAGCTATGCTCCAGCTGTAGCCAATATTTTCAAGAGCCAGTATGAGCAGCAGTTTGTCTTTACCAATGTTACCTTCCTACAACACATCTATATGTGGAAAAGATACATAGATGACGTGATTCTGGCATGGAATGTGTCAATTGAATGCTTAAACGAATTTGTGACTTACTTAAACACCAATGATTGGGGCATCCAATTTACACATATGTTCAGTAACACTTGCATACATTTTCTTGACTTATCAATCAGCATTTCGGATAAGAGTTTTCTAACCAACACTTTCCGTAAATTAATCTCGGTAAATGCAGTTCTACATGCCACCAGTTGTTATACGAAAGCAGTTATATCCAATATACCCTAAGGGGAATTTGTTCGAGACAGGCGTAATTGTTCAAAAAACGAGGATTTTTTTGAAGAATGTGCATTGATACAGCAAAGATTCCTGGCGAGAGGATACGATAAACGTACTCTTAGCAAGGCCGAACAGGCTGTCACATGTATGAAGAGGGTGGATCTGCTCACCCCTAAAATATGTACACAGACAGCACACAGCCAAAAACTTACATTTATCACTCGGTTCAATGCAGATAGTTCGAATTTATATAGCATAGTAAAAAGACACTGGCATCTCCTTCAGCTAGACAGAGATATCACTCCCTGGTTGGACTCTGTGCCTAACTTCATTTACACTAAAGCTGGCAATCTCAAGAATATACTATCCCCCTCATGTATGCCAAATACACAACGTAAACATACTTGGCTGTATCAGCCACTTACCAATGGCTTCCACAAATGTGGGAGCTGTTCGATGTGTCACAAGAAACTAAAGTAACAGAGAATACCAGGTCTATCCAAGCTATATGGTCTAACCTGGAGAGAACCGTTAAATTTATAAAGGCAAACAAAAGACCATAAAGCGGGGTACTCTATGTGGTAAGCTCTAGACCAGTGAACACACTTACACAAGAAATATATCATGTAAAAACAAAATATATAAAGTCAATCAATCCAATTTACTTTACTAAACTCATTTTTAAATTTTAATTGTATTATTTAATAATAAATATTTAGAAAAAGATATACCAATACAAAGTCATAACATATATCTAAAAATCATCCATCGTGCCAACCTAATAGCACCTCTAAAAAATATATCAGACACTCAAAGTCAGTTTCATACAACACTGTATTACCATCCTCTCCCAGAGACCATACTGCAAACACACTTCACTCATACTCAAACATTCAAATTCAATTCACTATTGTTTCTTTCAATTATAATTGTTGTTTCCTTCAATTATAACAATTCACAGACTACTATAAAACAGTGTACTAAAATACAAACTCCAATATCAACAATATATCGGAGAGGATCACAGTGGAATAACAAAATATTCTACAAAATACACAACACTGTGATATAAACTTCTGTCTTTACTACAACATCAAATTCCCTGGCCCAACATGTCTCTTTCTATATATATTCAGTTTCTTTAGAAATTCCTCAGGGGTAAGTGGGTCCAGTATTTTCAGGGGAGTTGGAATAGAGATACAGGCGTGTGGACAGGACACAGAGCTTACAAGGATGCACCGTTGATTTCCGGCCAGGTACACCCCTGGCTGTACGGATTCAAAATATGACCCCTTCAATGGGTCTGTTGACAATGCTGATTTTTTTAATATATATGCCAAAATTGTTTCGCCCACTTGGTCAGGCTGATGTTCCTTAAACACCTTCTTTAGCGCATGACGTGAATAAAGCTGCCAATCATGCCAAAATAATGCCAAGATGATACAAGTCCAACAGCGCGCACTGGATTACAATATCCATATGGGGTAGCATATCTACAAATTCAAACGCGATGTAACCCGTCCACGGCAACAAGCAAACAAGCTGTTCGATGTGTGCCTTTGCATTTGAAACTTCCAAAATAGAATTTGGCCACCTGGGCACACATAAGGTTAATTCCTTCATTAACTGTAATACGAAATATTGCGTATACTGTATCTTATGCACATGTGGACAGCGCTATATTGGCAGCACTATTCGTCCTTTGAAGAATAGAATACGGGAACATCTGTCAACTATTTCCAACCTTGACTCTAAATACCCGTTGGCCATCCATTGGCAACAAGCCCACCAAATGGATAATAAAGCGTTGATTAAAATTGCAGGGATGGCCAAAGTCTCCCTACCTCAACGTGGAGGTAATCTTGTCCTTAAACTCAGGCAACTGGAAGCCCGTCTTATCTGCCAATATCGTACTGTAACACATGGCCTCAATACGGACCATGAACTATATGTATTCCTGTGATGAGTAGTCATGACTTCCATGTACTGTACTTACACAAATGTAATTATGTATTTGATAATTTGTGCACTTCATCCATGGTTGGTCATCCAATTAGCCTTGATGACTTATTGTAACTAATTAGGATTGACCTTGCAGAGAAGAATTGACAAAGTACGCACAATTAGCACATATCCCAATCTTTTGCAATCCTGTAACAATCAGTAAGGGCTGACTGGTAATCGCAGTTACCCTCTGATAATGTTAGTTTTTGTTGCTTAAAAATGCAGGGTGCTTATGATTAATTTACTATATAACCGCAACTAAATGTGTGCTTCCAATCTAGTAACCTTGGTATTTTCATGTCGGATTCCCGAATGGACCACGAGCATGTTTTTAAGTTTCAATTACTGACCTTACTCAGCTTTACTTCTTTTTACCATGTCCAAATTTCATACTCACTCTTTCCCATATAGTCAATTTCAACTCTTGTCGGCAAACGCTTGTAAATCGCGCTCAAATTGCGTCCTTTAGCAATGAGTTTAAGAATTCCCAACCTTCACCAATGCTGGTCTCCTTTTCCTAACGCTCAAAACGCGTACTCCTAAAATGGCGGATTGAATGGGACGCAGCGTTGTACAGCCGAATGGCCCAGCGCATCCCTGACTTTATAATATCCAGCGCGGGCCGCTCTCGGTTGGCTCCAGTTCCTTCCTTGCAGCAGAGCCGCTGGTAAGTGCAGCTCTTTCGCGTACACCCCCAGACAGTCTATTTGGGTCTTTTAGAGTGCACTTGACCATCGAGATGGGCTCAATTTGCTTGCTAATGAGTGCGCTTGCTCTTTCCTTCTCTTTTCGGCTTGCATAACTGCCTACCAATTCAACACTTGTCATGATCCGTACCGCTGTGCAGACACAACCACGTCCAATTGAGTGCCTGTTTTGCAACTGCAATAATATATGATATGATATGATAAGGCATTTGTAACGCGCCTATACACAAGTGTTTCAAGGCGCGACGAGGCAGGGGGGGGAACAAGGGGAGACAGACAATGATCTAACTAGGCCAGGTGTCATTCAGATCGCGCAAGTGCAAGGGTAGAGGGGAAGGGAAAAGTGCATGGGGGAAAGGGAGAGGGGAAAGTGCAGTACAGGGTTATTAGCATACAGCATACAGGATAAATAACAAGGGCCAGCTGGTGGCAAGTGCGAGGTAAGTGCAGACAAGTGCTGGGAAGGGGGGCTGTATGGATACAGACACAGTCCCGTAGTGCAGGGGTTGCCGTGGAGGCAGTGCAGGGGAGAGTGGCTGGGCCGAGAACGGTGAATGGCCCAGTTGCAGATTCAGTGCAGTTTCAGTAGTATTAGCAGGGGAGAGGGGGAGAGAAAGCGGAGGCAAAGAGGAAGGTTTTGAGGTGCTTCCGGAACCGGAGGTGGTTCTCCTCAAGTTTCAGGGAGGTAGGAAGGCTGTTCCAGAGGGAGGCCCCTGCAGTGGAAAGAGATCTGCCCCCAAACTCGTTGTTTGGAGAAGCGGCTGACCCTGAGGGAGTTGGAGGCGGATGAGCGAAGAGCTCGAGAAGGAAGATATTTAGGAAGAGAGAGTTGAAGGTATTTTGGCCCAAGGCCCCAGACGGCCTTGTGGACAATGCAGAGGGTTTTGAACTTGATCCTCGCAGTCACTGGGAGCCAGTGTAGTGATTTCAGTCCTGGAGAGATAAGGTCCCTGGGCTTGAGGCCAAGGACAAGTCTTGCAGTCCTGTTCTGGATGAGTTGCAAAGGGCGGAGAGTAGAGGCGGGCAGATTAAGATAGAGGCTGTTACAGTAGTCCAGCTTAGAGAGAACCAGGGCTCTAGAGACAGTGAGCTTCTGGGGGAAGGAGAGGAAAGGAAGGATACCTCTGAGGAGGTGTAGCTGGTAGTGTGACTTCTTAGATACGTTGGATATGTGAGGAGAGAAGGAGAGTGTGGAGTCGAAGATGACCCCAAGGTTTTTCGCCTTGCAGGTAGGAGCAGGAAGAGGGCCCAGAGAGGCCGGCCAGAGAGCAGCAGGGAAGGAGGGAGTGGGAGTGCCGATGAGTAGAATCTCAGTCTTACTGGCATTAAGGCAGAGGTCGTTGGCGGCACACCATTCCTGGATAGCAGAAAGACAGTCAGAGATGAGGGAAGGAGAAGAGGAGGCCGAGGGTAGCCTGAATATGAGTTGGGTATCATCCGCATAGCACTGAAAGTAGGGGCAGAGAGCGGCGATGTGGTGGGCGAGAAGTGCCAGATACTGGTTGAACAGCCAGGGAGAGAGGTTAGATCCCTGGGGGACACCACAGGTAGAGAAGATGTCGTCAGAGAGGAAAGACCCCAGTTGGACCTGGGAGGGTCGATTTGAGAGGAAAGAGGTCAGCCACGTCAGAGCCTGACCAGTGATACCGAGGTGATCACGGAGACGGTTGAGCAGGATGGTATGGTTGACAGTATCAAAGGCAGAAGAGAGATCAAGCAAAATGAGAACACATGGAATGTTAGAGTCAAGGTTCGAGAGCAGGTCCTCACGGATGTTCAGGAGAGCAGTTTCCGTGCTTCTGGCAGCTCTGAAGCCAGACTGATAGTCATGAAGACTACCAACACATTCAGCATGGAGATTAAGCTGGGAGATGGCCAGTTTCTCCAGGAGCTTGCCCAGGAAGGGAGTGATAGAGATTGGGCGATAGTTAGCTGGGCAGGAAGGGTCGGAAGAGGGTTTCTTAAGAAGGGGGTGCACAAGGGAGTGCTTGAGAGGGGATGGGAAGACTCCAGAGGCGAAGGAGTGATTGCAGAAGTCAGCAAGGGCAGGAGCCAAGGAGTCAATGTGGTCCTTGATAGTTTTGGAGGAACAGGGGAGGACCTGTTTTGACGAGACTTTCATAGATCGGACTTGTCTTGAAACCTCGTCAGCAGAAAAAAGGGGAAAGGAAGAGAAGGAGAGAGGAGGGGTGGCTGCAGGAGAGCCAGAGGAAGGGCAGGGAATAGAGGGGGGGAGGTTATAGGAGGAGAGCGAGGACAGGATGTCCTGAGTTTTTGAAATGAAGTGAGAGGCCAGTGCCGTGCAGAGGGCCTGGGAGGGGACAGGAGAGGTAGAGACTGCAGCAGGGTTGGCCAGCTCCTTGCAGATTTTAAAGAGTTCGGCCGAATTGTTAGATGCCGCAGAGATGCGGGCTTGGATAAGGGCTCTCTTCTTGGTGAGAACGGAGAGCCGGTATTGCCTTTGGAGCAGGCGACAGGCCAGTTTGTCAGAGGATGAACATGAAGCACGCCATTTCCTCTCTGCCACCCTGCACTTGCGTTTAAGGGTGACGAGATCCGAGTCATACCAGGAGTTACATTTGGCTTTGGGCTTCAGGCGGATTCTCATGACAGGGGCAAGGATATCAAGAGTATCAGATATAGCAGAGTGGAGAGTGGAGAGGGCTGTGTCAGGGTGGGAGTCAGCCGAAGGGGGAGGAGGGGGCAAGAAGGTGGCAGCGAAAGCCTCAACTGACACGCGCTTCATGGGTCGGATGACCGAGAAGGAAGGTGGCAGTGATGGGGGTGGCTTTGCCTGTGTGGTAGGGAGGGTGAGGTGGGAGGAGAGGAGAAAGTGATCACTGCAGGAGAGAGGAGTGGAGAGAGGGACAGAGAGGGGAAGGTCAGAGGAGATCAGGGCATCAAGAGTGTGCCCTGCAGAATGAGTCGGCCCAGACGGAAGAATAGAGAGTGAGAGAGAGTCGCAGAGGTTGCGAAAGAGTCCAGAGGGGGGACAGGAGGCATCCAGGTGGATGTTGAAGTCTCCAAGAAAGAGGAGTTGAGTGGTTGAGGACAGGAGTGAGGAGGAGAGGTCCGCCCACTCGGAGAGGAAGGAGGAAATTTGACCAGGTGGCCGATAGATAGTAGCCACGGTAAGGGAATGGCTAGGAGAGAGAGAGAGTCGGCAGACAAGACATTCAAAAGAGGAGTAGGTCTGCATGGGAGTAACAGTGGCAGGAATCCACTCAGGGAAGATAAGGGCCACACCTCCCCCCGCACGGTTGGGCCTGGGCACAGAGAGGATCTTGTAACCGTCGGGTAGGAGTGTGTCAAAGCTGGTGACAGAGCTGGCCGTATATAGGTATGATTTTATCCATTTTTATAAATTGAAATGAATGCATGAATTTGCATGGATGGATAATTAACCATTTGAAAGTACAATAGTGTGTTAATACAATCCAATTCGATTTTCAGTGGAGCCCGTGATCAGAACAATACTTACTAGAGCCTTACATCAATATATGGGTAAGTAAGTTATATTATTTAACTCATTGTTACCTTCAGTTTGTAGCACCATTCGGCTCACGGATTATTATACAATAATATTGTGTTTCCTTAGTGACATGTACCGGTTTTTCAAGATTCCAAGGTACACCCCTAAACAAAATATTATACTAACTCAGCACAAGTCTGATGGAACACATGCTAATTCAGCTATTTCTTTATTCTTTTCCTTTGTCTTATTTTCTTTTGTCATTGCACCTACCTTGAGCTGGATACACGCTAACTGCATTTGGCCAATCAATATCCTTTTCTCAATTGTTATAACCTGACAATATGTTTTCCTATGAACAAATCTGATGACATCCTGTAATTTTGATTGGCTTGCTCAAATGGTCTGAAATAACTGCCAAATGTGCCTTGTTTTTGTGTTTGGGATTTATATATATTGTATGTTTTAATGAAATTTATAATTGTAATTGCATAACCAACACGCAGCCTCAGAAGAAGAGCTCTAGCTCGAAACACGTGTCAGGCTGCACTGCTTTCCAATTAAAATCTCAAACAATTATACTTAACTGTAGTTTGTGTGCGCAGTGGGACTGCAAACAACCTTCTTGTGTATAACTTGCCCAGTGGGTGACTTGGCAGGTTCCCACTACATGCTTTCGCCTGCAGCCCATTCAAACTAACCCAACTCACCAGTCCTTGCGCTGGGCCTCGTCAGTCCCCTCCTGCCACTCTATTTGCTGTCATTTGAGGGAGGCCAGGGGTAGCAGCTGCTACCCCCGGCTCCCTCTCTGCTACCCCTAGACCTGTCCTTGCTACCCCTGGGCCACTGGACAAAGAGGCCGTGCCAAGAGCAGATATCTGTGTTGCACCTGAAAAAGCAGCTGAATGTGCCAGCTTTTTTCACCTGGAATCTGGACCTTGTTAGCTAGAATTTTGGGCTGGTCTGCTTCCGTTGGTGCCAGTACCAGCCTGATTTGTATTGCATGGTCCCTTCTGCAATGTTGCAGATGGCCTAAAAAAAATACATGTTGTGGAAGGCTGCTCAGAGCAGTGTGAATGGTTGAGAGTAATTAAAAACTTTCCACCTGTCACTCTTTTGGCTATAGCGCTGCCTAGGTGCTTGTATGTCTTGGGTTGATAATGCTATGTATACAAGTAAACTGCTCTATAAGACGAATACAATTTTATGGAGCAAAATGCCTCTGTTATGCTAATTTGCATACCCACAATGCAGATTAGCATTGGGTTTCAAATGGATGTGAACTTTTATGGGTGGTGCTGTGGCATGCCAGCGGAAATGGCTTCTTCTACTAACAGTGGTGGGTGGCACATAAAGTTAAAATGTATGCATAAGGTACACGATTCCAGTCCAGCACGTGGTTGATCCCCTCCCAAAGCTGGTTTCTATAGATAACTCTGGAGGGAGGGCGGGGGCTGATAGAGAGAGGGAGACCAGCACCAAATCAAGATTATTCGGAAAACAGGGCACGAGGAACTAGGACAGGGGTCTGCAGCCTTTGGCTCTCCAGATGTTTTGCACTACAACTCCCATGATCCCTCATCATTGATTATGTTGGCTAGGGCTGATGGGAGTTATAGTTCATAACATCTGGAGAGCGAGAGGTTGCAGAGCCCTGATAGGAACAGAGTGAGGCGACAAAGTCATGAAGGGGTGTTAGGAAAACACAGATGGGCTGCAGGGAAGAGAGGCAAGTCTCCACATTTCCAGATCGCTTCAGTCTCCGTGCTTGATTTTCATTTTCTCTGCTGTATTTGGTGATACATCACCTCAACATGTGAAGAATGTGTTCATGTCCCTCTGAAACCACTCCCATAAGGGTGGGGGCGGCCCGGGAGGGGGTCATCCAACATGAACTGAGTTCACGTCCAGGCAAGACTGGTTACCCTTCCTATAATTTCGCGGGCTCTCACCCGCCAAAACCCAAACATCGGATGGCATCCTCCTTGCCGAATAAACAGGTTGAGGGGCGTGATTTCACTGCGCATGCCCTGCCGCTTCAAACAGATCTCAGTTTGTGCACGGATGAGTTTTGATAAAAGCCCCTTTCTACATGTTGGTAGATCTGTGTTTTTTAAAGTAAAACTTCCAGTGAATTCCCTTTTTCTAAAGCGACTTTTCAGCTCAGTCCCGAGGATTCCAAAGTGCAATACGGTGCAGAAGTGTAGCTGGAAAACACGGCATTCTTTCTGCCTTATGTTACAAGGCCCCGATACTTGCTCCAAGTGTCTGCCGTAGTGGTCTCAGAGCAGGAATATCATCTTACGAAAATGCTCGGCGGGGTTACCGGAAATGACATCACACAGCACAGGAAGTGAAATCACGTGGCCATGACACGTGTGGTAATGGAATGAGCAGCACACATGCTCTGATTACTTACCGGTAATCTTCATTACTCCTAGTCCTACTCTTCCTCGTCACAGTACTTACTTCATGAGGCACCTGTCTCCGACAAAGGACCTTCTTCTATTTCTTTAAATCTCTATAACTCCTCCCCCACATCCATGTCACTCAGTTTCATATTACCAAGCCGGAGCATGGGACCTTCCCCGGAGGGAGGGTGAGGAGGGTCGTCAGTACTGTGACGAGGAAGAGTAATGAAGATTACCGGTAAGTAATCAGAGCATTACCTCCACGTCCACTCTTCCTCGTCCCAGTACTTACTTCATGAGGTATACCAAAGCAGCAACGGGGAAAAGGTCCCAATGAGACACAGAGCCAAAAACAGTGCAGCAAAACACACCCACAATAACTCTTAAATCACATCCCCACAGACAAAACTCCAACCACGAAGGAACCAACTCCCGAGTGGGAGAAACTCAACCCATAGCGGTTGATGAAAATGCCTAGACCAGCCAAGGCGGCAGCCATACAAATCTCTTGCAGAGAAAAACCCTCCTTGCATCGGCCCAGGAAGCCGCCAAACCCCTGGCAGACCGCCCCTGATTGTGCGCAGGCACAGGCAGGCCAGAAGCCACATAGGCCCTAGAGATCACAACCCGGAACCACCGGAAAATGGAAACCACAGATGCGTTATGCCCAGCCCCAGCCGGACCACAAGCAATCAGAAGACTATCAGATTGGTGGAAAAAGCAAACCAAGCCAAATACTCCAACGCGTCCCGTCGAACATCAATGTTAAGCCGAGCCACCTCCTCAGGCGTTCTTGGATCATGAAAGAAGTCAGGGAGAACCAGACCCTGAGAGGTGTGAAAACCGAGAGACAACTGAAGGGAGAAACATCGGACCACACCCCGGCACCACCGAGTCTGGCAGCACCCTCAGGAAAGGAGCGTGACATAAGAGAGCCCCAATCTCCCCAAGCCTACGGGCAGAAGTGAGGGCAATAAGAAAAGTAGATTTCAGTGTAAGATGTTTGATATCAATCTCGGAAATGGGCTCAAAAGGAGGCCCGTGAAGGAACCGTAATACAAGAGGGAGATCCCAAGAGGAAAGCCCTTTATCAGCCCAAGGACGGGAAGAAGAAAAACCCTGGATCAATTTCCCCACCAACACCTCCCCATCCAAGTGACCGTCAGAGTCCCCCAAAAGTAATTTCATGGAGGCCCACTGAGAGCGAAGCCTGGAAAAACTGCCAGGCCCCTGTCAAAACCCCTCCTGGAGGAACTGAAGGATAGCAGAGGCCAGAACGCAGGGGAGGGATCCCAGACCGCCCATACCAGTCTCGGAAATGGCCCCAGAGTCTGCCTAACACCTTCAGAGTGGAGGGTCTAAGAGCATCCATTTGGACCCAACTACAGGATCTGAGAACCCCTGAGATATCAACCTAGACTGAGCAATAGCCACACCGCCCATTGCATCTGGTGGAATTCCAACCGCAGATCCCCTTGAAGGGGACACGGCCACCTCGGAACCAGCCAAGGTTCCTAGGACCGAAGCTCCAACAGAGAGGGGAGCCAACTCCGGCGGGACCAGAACGGAGCTAACAACAACACAGTCACCCTGGACACTCTGATGCGCCAAACCACCCAGGGCAGAAGGGGAATAGGCGGAAAGGCATAAAGGAAAACCCCAAGGCCACTGTACAGAGAGGGCGTCCATCCCCCAATCCCCTCAGCCTGAAACCTAGAGCAGAAGAGGGGAACTTCTGCTGAGGCCGGGGATGCAAACAGGTCTAGAACCAGGGACCCTAATCTGACACAGGTCACCGCAAAGACCTGGGCCAACAGGATCAGTTCCGCAGAGGAGTGAAAACCGGCGTCTGAGAAGATCCGCTTGAACATTGTCCACCCTTCTGATACGTGAGGCCACCAGAGACACCAGATGAGAGTCCTCCCAGGTGCCTAACAGCGCTGCCAGAGCATTCAAGGAGTGGCCGGAACCCCTTTTGCAGTTGACATATGCCAAGGCCGTCGTATTGTCCGATCGGACCAAAAACTGCCGACCGTCCAGCAACTCCTCGAAGTACACCAGAGCTTGGACAATGGCACAACTCTTGCCAATTGGATGATCGCCGGCTCTCCCCAGATCTCACAACCCTTGAGCTGAGAGGACCCCCAATGTAGACCCTTTCTGCTGGTGTTGGTAGTAGGAGAGGCCACAGGAGGAAGGACCAAGCACACCTCAGCCTGTAGACCTGAAACCCCCCGCCACCATAGCAGGGACACTCGCAGCGCTGGGGACACTGAAAACAAAACTACGAAAGCTGAGATGTCGGGAGCCAGTGGGAGAGAGTATAAGACACCAGGAGATGTAACCGAAGACGGGCTCAAGGAACTGGAAAACATGCAAGACGCCACGTGCCCTGTAACTTCAGCAACAGGCGAGCCGAGACATACTGCCTTCTGAGAACCCAGCCCAGAACAGCCAGCAAGCGCCCCCCCTGCACAACATCCAGAGTACGCTCTCCCCAGACATCCGGACAAGCAGTGCAGGGTCTTGAGACCCATAAGCACGTGACACATCCTAGAAGGCATAGGGACCAGGAACACCCGCAAGTAGAAAACTTGACCCTGAACAGGGAGAGGAACGGGCAAGACGGTAACCCACAACAACCGTTCGGAGAGAACGGATCCCATGGCCAACTACTTGGACCGTGAGCTGGGTACCAAAGTCCTAACCATGCAAACCTGGACAGGAGGAGACAGGAACGGCAACTGATACCCCCTCCAGAAGGAGCCCATTACCCAGGAAGCCGAACCCCACCGGTCCCATACACCTCCGAGAAGATAGAGACGAGGAGCCAGGGAAAACCGCCAGTCACTGCACTTGCACCAGAGGGAAATCACAGGACGTTGAAACAGGCCTGCGCCACAATATAAAAGCATGCTTGTCAGCCCACAAAAAGATCTGACCTATCAAAAGGAAGATACTGGACAGCCCAGAAGTCCAGCAGACTATGGCCCCCTCAGCTGACAGAGGAGCCACCAGGCTGGCGTCAAAAGGGCAGAGTACTGTCACAAAGCGGGGCAAAGCAATCCATCCCGGATAGCCAACATCAAAGGCAACCCCCTACCTGAGGTATGCCTATACTGGAAAACCCACTGAAGTGACATCCCCCTCCACCGGCACCAGGGGTTCTGAGAACCCCTCTAAGCACAGACATGTGCCACCATGTGCCCTATCACTTCCCACAAGTCTGAGAGGAGGCGTGAAAGCAACACGTCAGCACCGGAGGACCTAGGCCCTAAAAGAAGAGACACTGGGAACCCCCTGCATGGCCGTTACTTCCATGATGCATTTTCCATAATCCCATGCCGGACAAGGGAAAAGCAAATCAACTCCTTCGACTTTCCCTCGCGCAGTTTAGAGGAAGAGGACAGGACAAGGAGTCTGCATCCATAGCTAGCACAGACCCAAACACACCACTAACACGCCACATGACTGAGAGGTGGCTTGAGCCCTGTATCCAGTAGCTGGTAGCCCCATGCTCTAGATCGTTCCAATGCGTCGGTCTAGGAAGGTTGAAGGACCGAGTCAGCACCGCTGATACTCGAACCCGAAGTGTAGACTATGCCAGGCCGGTACCCTTCCGGCCGCTTGCAGACGTGTCCAAATCTGCGCCGTATTCACAGGCAGCACGCAAGGAATGCAGCCAACATCCGGTGCATCCTGGGCTGTGTGTGTCTGAGGAGCGGGTGGTATGTGACATGCCTGTGACAGTACAGAGCCCCCACACTTTCAAATACTCTGTCACAGACATCCCACGACAAGAAGCAGAGAGGCCTCACAACAAAAAGGGAAGGCTAGCCCATACTGCCAAGTGCTTGCCATCATTTCCAATAAAGATGTGTACACAGAGCACAAGGTAACGGCCTTTCGAAGGAGTCAAGATGGCTATACCAGCAAGAGAGGGGAAAACATCAAGCACAGTCCTCCCCTCTCCTTACCTTCCCCCAGATAATGCAGCTAACATCCGGTGCATCCTGGGCCGTGTGTCTCTGAGGAGCGGGTGGTATGTGACATGCCTGCGACAGAACAGAGCCCCCGCAGTTTCAAATACTCTGTCATAGTCACCCCACGACAAGAAGCAGAGAGGCCTCACAACAAAAGGGAAGGCTTAGCCCATACTGCCAAGTGCTTACCATCATTTCCAATAAAGATGTGCACACAAGGCACGAGGAAAACGGCATGTTGAAGGAGTCAAGATGGCCATACCAGCAGGAGAGGGGAAAAATATCAAGCACAGTCCTCCCCTCTCCTTACCTTCCGCCAGATAATGCAGCTAACATCCGGTGCATCCTGGGCCGTGTGTCTGAGGAGCAGGTGGTATGTGATATGCCTGCGACAGAACAGAGCACCCGCACTCCCAAAGACTCTCTGCCACTGTCACCCCACGACAAGAAGCAGAGAGGCCTCATAACAAAAGGGAAGGCCAGCTCATTCTGCCAAGTCGAATCAAGACGGCCAAAACAGGAGGAGAGGGGAAAAACATCAAGCCCAGTCCTCCCCTCTCCTTACCTTCCCGGGGCCGTGCAGGACCCGGGACACAATGCTCACGCTGCGGTCCGGAGCCCAGCAAAGAACCGAGCGAGGCAATCCAGCTCAACTGTGACCCCAAGCCCCGCAGGGGGCCCAGGAGCAGCGCCGCACCTGAGGAAGCCGAGGGCCCCGCCACACAGCCCCCCCCCAGGGGGCCAGCAATCGGTGCTCCCTGGTGCCCCGCACCGGGAAGAAAAAGTCCAACCTGCCGGAGGCAGGAAAAATTAAAACTGAGTGACATGGATGTGGGGGAGGAGTTATAGAGATTTAAAGAAATAGAAGAAGGTCCTGTGTCGGAGGCAGGTGCCTCATGAAGTAAGTACTGGGACGAGGAAGAGTGGACGTGGAGGTAATGGCCTTTTGTCCCGATAACATCAATGGGAGTAGCACCACTCCAAAAAAGCTACAATATGTGCAAGATTAGTAATTGATTGACTACAGTGCAGCTTTGAATGCTAAAGGCGCAGATTTGCAATGCCAGGATGCCGACACAAAATCATATGGCCATTTATTTTCATGTTATGCCACTCATTGATTTATATGTCAGGAAAAGTCACCATGTGCTAAACAACGCGGCTGTCATCCAATGCCAAGTCCAGCCACATATAACCAGGTGTCTGCCAGGTGTGCCTTGTGATGGCCCGCCACGGGTCACCCGGGCGGGCCACACCACATATCGGGTTCACCAGAGCCGGCACAGATGCTGCGGACACGCAGCTGACATCAAGCAGGGGACACCCTGCTTCGTCCGTATCAGTGAACAGGATACTGTGGTGCTATGGGTCACCCCAGCAGTGGCAGCCTCGGGTCTTAGGGCACCAAGGCCAGGGCTGCAGGACTAGGCCACGATCACGAGGCAGACAACACACAATGACCACACAGACACGAATTGCCGCTTCCTGGGGCTCTGCTGCACTGACCCTCACGTGCCAGCGAACCCCTTTTATTGAGGAGTGTCATGACGCTAAAGGGGCAACAGGCCCACAGTTGAATGGGCCACACACCACATGCCTCAGATGCTACATAAAGTCATATGCACCAGTGCTGCCATCATATGCCAAGTGCAGACTGAAATGTAAAATGCTGCTAGCTTAGGACAGGTAATAGTCATATGTAAAAGACAACCTGCTTTCCATGCAAGATGGACATTTCTTTATCAGCCAAAGTGGCCGTAGACAGTCTTATGGCAGAACACTGAGACATCCAAGAAAGAACATATATATATATATCAACCGTACACTTATCCCCCTAAGAAAAGATCCAGCACAAACTATCCGCCCATGACTAACAAGGAGACCATTGCTACATACGAAGCACGCTCTCCCCTTCCCGCTACTAGCAACACCTATGCTGCCACTAGAGCCTCACTCCTCCTGCCCCAAGACACGGTGCTCAGCACTACCTCCATAGTCGCTTGTACTGAAGCAAGCTATCCCCATGATTCCACTGATGCTATTCATACCGTACTGCCAGTTAATATTGATGCATGTACTGCTGCCAGCAAACGCCATGATTCCAATGTTGTTGTTGATGCCGTATGTGTCCCCCCTGATATTACCAAAACCAAAAGCCCACCGAACAGCAAACACCTTAAATTCTCACTGATCAACGCACGTTCTATTAATGCCAATGCCCTAGATATTCATGACCTCATCTCCACCCATGACCTTGATATCCTTATGAAAACCGTATAATGGCTTCATGAAGCCACAGGCCCTGCACTATCTCTAGCCCAACCACTAGGATAGATCATCATCAGACAAGACCGCACTACCCTAGGGAGAGGAGTAGCCATTATAGCTAAAGACTCCCTTACAATCAGGAAAATAGACAAAGGTAATATTGCAACCAGTGACTGCTCACCAAAATTAAACTATCAGACCACTGCACCATCACGATGCATCTCATCTACCGACCACCTGGCCCTATAGGTGACTTCCAAACCGCCCTCACTGACCTCTCTGACAACCTGAAACACCCCACGAAAGTCACACTACTAGGTGACCTCAACCTAGGACTCAATGACGCCAATGACCCTGCAGCCAAAGCACTCAACACAGCACTCAAAACCCTCGGGTTTATGAACTCCATCACCACACTCACACACATACAAGGTTGAGCCCTGGATTGGATAGCCCAGCATAACTGCCCTACCACCGTCACACCTAACACGCCCATACCATGGTCAGACCCCCATGCTATTCACTTCAACATCCCCACTGCCAGAAGTAAACAAATACCGGAGCCACCTCTGCCAAAAGCACTTACCAGAAGCTCCAGGAAGCTCACCAAGGATAATCCTATCCCATTCCTAGCCGGGCCAGCATTCAGACCCACATTCTCAGCTGACCCAGAGATCCTAGCTAGATCGTACAACACAGCCATTAGGGCAACTGTCGAAGCCATTGCTCCACTTAAACCTTGTAAAGCCAAACCTACCAGCCACACCAACGCTTGGTTCACCCCAGACCTCCTCATACTCTGATCTAAAAAGCGTGCAGCGTTTCCCTCTGGCAAACCACACGCACAGATTAATCAAAACTCGACTTTAAATCCAAAGCAAAAGAGTACAAAAAAGCTATCATCAATGCTAAAGCCATCTCATTCGAAGCCAGAATCCAAGAAGCACAATCCAATATCAAAGAGATCTTCTCGATTTTTAGAGACCTAGAGACCCCCACACCAACACCTCATAAATTTACTAAGGATAAGACATGGTGTGATGATATCCAATCAGCGATGTTAGGAAAGCTTAACACCCTCCAAGCTAAAATTCAGACAACCAGACAAACACTGAACATCCCCACATCTTCCGTCACACCACCACCCCGTCCAACAGCACCAAACTCCTTCTCTTTCAAGAAAATCAAAGAATCTGATCTAATTAACATCATGAAATCCATAAAACCTTCTAATTGAAAAGGAGGCATATGCACAGCCACACTCATTAAGGACTGCGCCAGCCATATCACCCCCTTCCTCACAGCATTTGTGAATTCCTCCTTTGCCTCAAGTAACACGACCCCTGTTCCTCATCCTTGACTCCCTGGGTATCTCGTACACAAACTACGCTGACGATACGCAGATCCTCGTCACCCTAACAGGAGACTATGACACTGATTCTAAGACACTTAACCACATCTACAACACGATTCAAGCTTGGATGG
Source organism: Ambystoma mexicanum (assembly GCF_040938575.1). NCBI lineage: Eukaryota > Metazoa > Chordata > Amphibia > Caudata > Ambystomatidae > Ambystoma > Ambystoma mexicanum. The sequence goes on from NC_090925.1 coordinate 730,324,109, forward strand.
CAGCCAAGGGCCTATGCCTCAAACTCAGACAAAACCGAGCTTCTCATAGTCGACTCTAAGGAGACACTCAAGAGCCTTCACTCCCAATTCAGTCACTTTACAATTGACAGCATTAAAATCCCAGTGGCAAACTCAGTAAAAACACTAGGTGTCTATCTGGACTCGAATCTAACAATGACCAGGCAAGTGAGCGCCATCGTCAACAGAAGCCTAACATGCCAAACTGCTTACAGCAGCCAGACCCTTCCTATCTAAGGATAACTGCATCACAATTGCCAGAGCCATAACAGGGTCAAGACTTGACTACTGTAATGCACCATTCTTGGGCACCTCTACTATAAACATGTCTAAACTTCAAACCATACAAAACAGCGCTCTCAGGGCAGCCACTGGAATACCCAGAAAGAGCATATTACGGCAGCTAGGAAACAGGCACACTGGCTCCCAGTAAGAGAAAGATTCATATTTAAAGCACTTGCCCTCACCCACAAGTGCATTCACCTCACTATCCACCTTACCTCTCTGAGAGAATTCACCCGACCAGGTCCACCAGACCAACTAGAACCCCATTTATTTTTAAATTTCTTTATTGGCATTTGTTATAGGTACAACAGCAGTGTGGCAATAGTTGCCACCTGCGGAATGATATGTGCATATCAATATGAAATCCGACGTCAATATTTAATCGTACAAAACTTTAACATACAACTTTTATAACATACAACGTTTAACATTAACATTAATTGTCTCCTTGTGGTTAATGAGAAGTTCAGCGTGGGCAAGTTAATAGGGGGGGCGAGGTGGGGAGCGTCAGGGCCGGGAAGGGGGGGAGGGAAATAGTACGAGAATGAGGGATCAGTTCTGCTTCTGACAATTGTCTGTTTAGATGACTTTGTGGTGGTCGGATCAGGTGACATGGGGGCGAGTTGTTCATGGGGGCTTTTCGTCATTGGAGAGGTGAAACAGTGCTCATGTCAAAGCCTTCCAATCGTCCAGTGCCTGGCTTGCATCTTCTGGGGATTTAGCAACAAGGTCTTCCCAGGCTGAAGCTTCCGCCCCGACCCATCGTTCCAGTTCACTATGCCATGCTTGAAATCTTGGGCCACCCGGCCGCTTCCATGCCATTGCAATGGTCCTCTTGGTCAGGTTGCATGCCATGTCCATGAGTTTTACGGTATGTTTAATTTTGGCTAATCTGGGGTATGTCCCCAGGAGGCACTCCCTGGGGGTCCATTCATACCTGGTCATGCCTTCCCTTCTGCTGGGTCTTGGTGCATTCCCAGAACATGTGCCATAAATCCGCTTTGTCTCTGTTGCACCATGGGCAGTTGCGATGGGGTTGCTTGCTGAACTTCGCTATTCTATTCGGTGTTAGATATGAGCGGTACAGTACGTTTAGTTGAATTAATCTGAATCTGGAGTTCCTGGATACCTCCCTGGGGAACGCCAGAGCTCTCTCCCATTCTCTGTCTGTCATTTCTCGCCCCAGTTCCCTGTCCCATTTAAGTTTCAGTTCAGGACCACGCGGATTAGGCCTGTCTATTAGGTGGCTGTATATTTGAGACACCGGTCTCCAACCCCCTCCCAAATTATACAGTATTGTTATGAAGGGGTTGGGCTCGGGCTCTTCAGGCCATGCATCCCACTTGTCTCGTGCCAGCTTCCGAATCTTTTGATACCACAGGAATTGGCCGCTGGGTATATTGTCCTCTGATTGCAGTGAGGAGAAGTCGCGGAAGGAGCCCTTGTTGTATAAGTCTCCCCACGTGTACACTCCCTTCCTCTCCCAGTATCTGGTGGTTGCCAGATCAACGCTGTTCTGACACAGACACGAGATGAGCGCGATGTCCGGAGTGTATGCATGTTTCAGGTGGAGAAGTGACTTTGTTCTATTCCAGACCTGTCTTCCCAGTGTGGCCAGTAAGGGTGTTTCACTTGGGAGGTGTTGGGGTGCCCATATGAGTTCCTTCAGCCGTATATTGGAGCGATTGGTTGTTGTAGAAGCGCGGTTTCCGAAGTGACATCATCAGCCAACCATTTGGCTACAAAGCTCAGCTGGGCTGCCAGATAATATTTCTCCAGGTCAGGAAGTTGTATGCCACCTTGTCTGTATGGGAGAGTTAATGTGGTTAGCGCCATCTTGTGTCTGCCTTTGCCCCATAGGAAATCCTTGAGTATCGTCTCGAGTAAGCAAAAGAAAGGAGCCTTGATGTAGTAGTACACATTTTGGAATCCGTAGAGGAACCTGGGACGAACAATCATTTTAATGATGGACGCTCTTCCCATCATGGACAGGGGGAGTCGTGACCAGAACCCTATCGATTTGCGTAGGGGGGGGGCAAGGCCGCCACGGTGTTATTTTCGTGCATGCGCTCAGGAGTATGTAGAATGTTGACACCGAGATAACGAAATGAAGTTGGTTGCCATTGCACACCCAGAGCAGGTAGGTCATCAGTGTGTTTGTCTTTGAGGTCAGCCAGTGGAAACAGGCAGGATTTGTGTCTGCTGAATCGTATTCTCGATACTTTGGCAAAATTGTCGAGGACCTCCAACATAGTCGGAACGTTCTGGTGTGGGTCTCTCACATAGAGGAGGACATCATCTGCGTACAGGGAGATTATGTGATCTATCCCGTGCAATCGTATACCTGCATCGACGAATTGCTTTCTGAAGTATATGGCAATGGGTTCGAGCCCAAGTATGTAAAGCATGGGGGAAAGTGGGCAACCCTGCCTAATGCCCCTCTTTATGTCCCACGCCGCGCAGACAAGCCGTCCAGTTCTTACTCGTGCCTTTGGTTTGGTGTAGAGTACTTTGACCCATCTGATGAATTTCTCCCCAAAGCCGAATTCACAGAGGACAGCTATTACCCATTCCCAAAAGATGGAATCGAACGCCTTGATGGCCTCCTAGGATAACAGGGCGTAGGATCCTCCGTTTCGATCGGCCTGGGACATGGCGTGCCGGAGTCTGCGAAGATTGGCAGTGGTGTTGTGGCCTGGCACGAAGCAGTTCTGATCTGGGTGCACTATTTCTCCTATTACCCTAGAGAGCCGCTTGGCTAGGATCGTGGTCAATATTTTGACGTCGTAGTTGAGCATTGCAAGCGGGCGGTAGGAGTCGCAACCTTCTGCAGATTTGTTGGGTTTAAGCATCGGGATCACCAATGTTTCGTGCATGCTCTCGGGCAAGGTCCCCAGTTGGTATGCCTCCTGGAAGACCTCATGCAGCAGCGGGGATAGATTTGGCTCATAAGTCTTGTAAAATTCAGAGGGTAGCCCATCACTACCCGGGGCCTTGCACGTGGCCAGGGACTTAATTGCTTCTGATATATCTTCCGTGGTGATGTCTGCATCTAGTGCTTCGCTATGTGTTGGCGACGGCCTGGGTAGCCCTATCTCCTCCAGTGTGTCCGAAATCTCATCTGGGGGTACCTGGGCTTCGTGGGAATACAGTTGGGCGTAAAATTGCTTGAAAGTGTCATTGATGCCCTGTTGGGTTCGATGCAGCGTGACATCCGTGCTTCTCAGGGCTGTGGTTAGGTGCTTGGGATGTTCCTTCTTACATAGCCAGGCTAGCAGTCTGCTGGGTTTGTCTGCTTCGATGTGCGCTCTATTGGCTCTGGTGGTATAGTCGAACTTGGCTAGTCTGTCCCAAGCTTTTTTGCATTCGGTTCTAATTTGCTTGAGTTTGTCCTCCTCCTGCTGGGTGCCCTGGGTGTCGGATTCCAGCTGTTCAATTTTGTTTTCCCACTGCTCCAGCTCAGTTCGTAAGTGTTTCCTAATGCCTCCCGCCTTTGCTATGATCTCTCCTCGTATAACTACCTTTAGGGCATCCCATAACGTGCTTAGGTGGTCCAGACTGCCCATGTTCTCTGCTATCTAGTTCTCTAGGCAATCCTTGAGGTCCTCCCTGAATGTTTGGTCCTTTAACGCTTCTGTGGGCATTCTCCATGTGGGTATCGGGGATCTGGGGCCTATGATGATCCATTCCATCGTTAATGGTTAGTGGTCAGAGATGGTCCGACCTAGATATTGTGCCTTTTCGATCTGGGGCACGTTTTCTCTACCAGTAAAAACGTAGTCGATCCTGGTGTGGAGGTTGTGTGGAGATGAGTAAAAGGAGTAGCCCCGGTCGTCTGGGTGTAGATCTCGCCAGACGTCCACCAGGTCTAGGCAGTCCAGCATGGTGTTGAGCGCCATAGTGGATGCCGGCGGACCACCGGGAGAGGTGCGGACCTGTCAAGTTCTGGGTTGCTGACGTAACTGAAATCACCCCTGCAGAAGAAAAATCTGTGCCTGTATTGTGTGACCTTAGCGTACATCAGGGTTAAGTGGGCTGGTATGTTGTTGTTGAGGAGGTATGAGTTCACTATGCATATTTCAGTTTGCTCAATATGGCCCCACAATATCACGTACCTTCCATCTGGGTCGGATTCAGTCCTGGTTATTTGGAAGGGGATTTGAGGGCTGATCATGTGAACACCCCCCTGGCGTATTTGGAGTATGTAGCACCGAATCCCTGTCCACCCCAGTGCGTTTGCAGCGTTGCTGCCGATTCCTTTGTTAGATGGGTTTCCTGCAAGAGGGCTAGTCCGATCTTCTTCCTATGCAGGTAGGATTTGATCCTGTTTCGGCGAAGGTAGGGGCCCAGTCCCCTCATGTTCCAGGTTAAGACCTTAATGCGCGTGGCCATGATAGTTCGGGGAAGGATGCAAATGTTCGTTCCTTGTTGTCCCTCTTCTCTTGCTTGGAGATCTGGGAGCTCGAGCGCCTCCCCTCCAGGTTACCCGGCACCAATTTCTCGCCCCCCCCTTGCACCCGCTGAAGGCACAACTGTGGATCTCTGAGATGTTTTAACAGTTTCAACTCCCACTCTGGTGAGTGGTTTAACAAAGTAAAGCAACTGTGAAACAAGACTGAACAACAAAGAACTGCCTCTAGCAGTTGCTTGTAACTGGCAACGCTCAGAGGTTCCCGCGTCATCTGGACCATTCCAGGTCATTAGGTACGGACATTGTGCCGGCTTCTGCCCTGCGCTGGTTGGTTCGGAGGGGGTGGGTTGTGGTGAGCTGCATGTGTGGACCCCGGAGCCCCGTCCGGGATAGTTAGCAGTAGTGTCGCAGCTCGTTGCTTATGTGTTAACTTGTGTGCTCTTCTGCCTTTGCAGCTAAGATTGTTGCGGTTGCAGTCAGATGTGGTTGACTTGCGTCATATCCTCATGCGTTATCGTGCGTGGGTTTGGATGCATTTCGCTTCTTTTTCATTTGGTACCTTTTTGCAGTGTGGATTCTCCTTCTCCGGCCAGGTTGTTATGTTCCAAGTCACATATTCGCTGCCGCTGGGGTCTCCAGAAATGTCGCCTTCCCATTGTAGATAACCTTCAGACGGGAAGGATAAAGGAGCACATATATGAGGTTGAGTTTTCGCAACCTTGCCTTTACTGGCACAAAAGAGTTCCTCGCGTGTTGCACTGTAGGAGTATAGTCCGGATAGATCATTATCTTGGAGTTGTTTCGTGTGATCTCCCCTCCCTCCCTTGAGTACTTCAGTATCGTTTCTCTGTCGCGAAAGTTTACTATTTTTGCAATTTTTGGGCGGGGATATGATCCTGGTGGGCCGTTTTTGTAGAGATCTGTGGGCCCATTCCACAGAGAACCCTTGGGTAAGTTTCCCAGCCCCGATTTCCAGTAGGAGCAAGGTCTCCACAAAGTCAGTCGGATCCGATCCCTCCATATCTTCAGGTATTCCAAGTATATGTATATTGCTGCGGCGGGCGCGGCCCTCCGCCTCTTCGTATCGTGCTTCTAGTTGGGCCACCTTCATCTCGAGCTTTTGGACTTTCGCATGTAGGTCGGAGGTGCTCTCAACATTGCTCTGTAGGGTGGCTTCTGCAGTAGTTACCCTCTCTGCCAGGTTACGGGCATCTTGCCGCATCAGCTGCATGTCTGTCTTGACCTCCTCAATTTTGGTATCGATGAACGACCTGAGCGCTGCTATGGCTTGGAGTACCTGTGTATCCTTGGGTTCTTCATCAGAGGGGGTCGGTTCTTCCTCCATGGCGGCTTCATGCTGTGATTGTTGTTTAGGCCTTGCTGCTGCGAATGACTCCATTATAGTCGATTTAGGCTTGTTTCTGGGGGGGACATCTTCAGTGTGTCTCCACGGGTAGTCGTCCCGGGTGAGGGGCTGCTGCTATTTTGGTGGTTGTATGATCGTTGTGCAGGGCCCAGGCAGGGCTTCCTCTAGCCTTTTGGCGCTCGGCTGTGTTACGGCGTGCCCGGCTGTAGTTGTCAGTTCTCCTTCGGACTGGCAGCGACCCTCGAGTGCTCTCCCTCGGTCTCAATATGGGCAGTGGGCCACTGTGCGGGCCCCCCCCCCCTGGCAAATCGATTCCGGGCCTCCGGATGGCCCCAGTAGTCTGCCGCTTCCTCGGATCTGTACTGGATTGTCCGACTCCAACTTGTCTCTAGCCGTTGGCGGTATGGGTTACTGTGCTGGCCGGGCCGGGGCTTCTGTTTGCTGTTGGTTGCCCCACCTGTGTTCGATATGTATGGGGCCGTTGCAGTCTAGGTGAGAGCCACTGGGTTTGGCAGCGCCGTCGTCTGTTCTCGGCGTCCGCTGGGGGTGTTCCACTTCTGTTGTGCCCTTCCCCTCCGCTCTTCAAGTTGCCGCTCCGGTCGCCATCTTGTTTGCTTGGGGGCCTGCTTTCTGAAGCCTCGTTTCGTGTGAAACCTGCTCCGATTTTCTCGGTTTCTGCGGTTGTGATGTGCAGAAGAGCGTCCTCTGCTGTCTGGTAGCTTTTGTGGGGCTCAATGTGAAGAAACGCTGCAGTTATCAAGGATCGTAATGGATTCCGGACGGAGCTCCTCTGAGGATCGCCTTCACTCCATGAGCTCAGGCCACGCCCCCTCCCAACTAGAACCCCATACGCAAACATGCTCATGATCCCCAGAGTCAAGAGAGCCAGAGCAGGTGGGGTCAGTTTTCCATACCTAGCAGCGCCACACTGGAATGTCCTACAATCACCCCTGCGAGCAGAAGTCTCCCACCTAGCATTCCGGAAAGTGATGAAAACCATGCTCTTTAACTAAAATATAACTAAATGTGTCCAATACACTACTCTCACTTGGAACGAACACACCCAGACACCTGCTCAACCCGTTCCAAACTGAGTATGTATCTGAATGATTGTATAACAAGGGCATAATGTACCCCAAACCCTATGTCTTACGTACCTACTCCTGATTTATGTTATCTTCAATTGTATACTTGAACTATGACATGTATGTAACCTTTTCTGTAACTAAGACTGCCACAAGTACCAGTGCAACGATGCCTCTGGGCTGTATGTGTGCTATACAAATGCAAAAATAAATTAAAAAAAATATATATATATATGACACTTAGGTTGCAAGAAGCTTTACATAGGAAAATAAAATGAGCTGGGCAGCACACCACTGCAGTGTTGGCAAAACAGCTGTGCATGATATTACTCCAAAGTGTTCAACCGGGCTGTGGCTAAGGCACTCCAAGTGCTCCTTACATGCCACATGCCCCATGCCCACAGGGATACTAGTCCTGTATTTATGATGGGGAAGAGTAGAACTCCAAGATCCAGAATGCAAAGAGTAACCCTGAACTGGAGGAGCATCTCCGGAGCGCAACGGGGGCCTGTTGCCATGGACTGTGTTCTTAATGCAAAGCCATGCCAATACTGCTAAAGAGCGAAAGAGGCCTGAGGGACAGCACTTTCTGTGTACAGGGGCTGGACAGAATAAACTCCTCAGCGCCCCCAAGTAATGGCGGGAGGTTCCCCCAAGCCTCATTACAACACGTGATGCTATTAGTCAATACGTTGCCGTCAGAGGGCCTGCAAGCTCATGCAAAACACGTGCAACGTAAGCAAGGAGGTATACAAAGGCCACGACGACGCAATATTCACGGATGTGCCCTGAAAACACAAACGCGAGAGCAGTTTCGACCCCCAACACTTTCACGGATGAACAAGGCAGCGCCGAGGCGAGTTTGTGTTGTACCTGCTGGAGAAATTCCCGCCCCTCCTCCACCCAAGGGTGTCCATGTGGTGCGAGGAAGCCCCCCTCTACCCAAATGCGGTGATGCGCCTCGCAGTCAGAGTGCATCCTGGTCAAGGATTGCACGGTTCAGGGGCGGAGAGAGGGCTCGACTGGAGGTGGCAGCGCCATGAGGACTAAAGTGTTTGTTTCAGGAGCTAGACGATATCCGCTACTCGGGCCTCTCTCATCAGCAATAACGGAAACTAACCTGGGCAGTGTGCATTCCATCACTGCACAGTTCATTCTCGCATTTAAATACACACAAATGATGAGGGGTGTCCCGCACACGTGCAGAGAAAGTAAACAGTGCACTCGTGTTTGCTTTCAATTCTGGCGCGGGCCCGGCTGCAACCTCTCAGCTAGTGTTCGCGAGGGCAGTGCCAGGGGCACCAAAATCAGAGCTAGAGTAGCGGCCACGACCCCCAAATGACGCCCCGGTCCCAGGACCCCTAAGCTTAGAATTTCCAGCATGGATACACCGGCGGTTGGCTTCTCCGCAGAGGTGATGGTCAGGAGAACACGCCAGGGCGGTCAGACATTGCCACTCGGGGTGGAGAAAGGGGGACTTCCGGGTGAGAGAGAGACGACGGGTGTAGAGGGCTACCGCATGTGGATGCACCCCTCCAATGTTTACTGAGTTCTCTGATTTAGGGAGACTCATTGGGTCTGAAGTGCAAGACGTCTCCAGAGCTGTCACGAATGACCCAGGCCCCGGTCCGCATGAAATGTGGGACGATAGAGGGTCTGGGAGTTTAGGCGCGGGGTGGGGGAAAACGGTGCGAAAGCGTAGGGAGGGGCGTCCGAACGGCGCCACAAATAACAAAAGACCAGGAAGGGCAGGAAACAGCACCTGGGAAGTTGCAAAATGTAACAGCAAGGGGTCAGGGGGGTAACCCGGCCGCCCCCAAGAAGGAACAAAAGGCTGGGGGGTATAAGTAAGCCTGGAAAAGGAGAGGCGGCACAAACCAGGTAAGAGCTCACCTCTCTCGGGTAGGCTCTTAGTGCCTGGATAAGGGGAAGGAAAAACGTTTGCTCTTGCGGGCTCATGCATTTTTCTACCTCTCGGAATTCGTCCTCAACGCAGTGGCTACGAGTCGCCCAACGGTGCCGGAGCAGGAGCGACCCAGAAGTACCAGCTGCGAACAAACAAGGACTTTCGCTGTGGTCAAACGGGAAGCGTGGCTGACAGAATTCAGACGAGAAGGATGGCGGAAGGAAGAGCAAAAAGGGCCCAAGAATTCTCAGAATGGGCGAGAAACGCAGAGAAGGAATACGTGGCACAATGGGTGCTGGAGATAATGCAGAAAGAAGAAAGGGCGAAGACAACGTCACCTCTACTGTTCATAGAGCCCAGCAGCAGCGAAGAAGAAGACGAGGTACCGCAAGGACAGAAAAGGGGAAGAGCGGAGTCGAAGAGATCAGAGGGACAGAGGCACCGACCAAGAAAAAGAAAAAAGATACAAAGAAAGGTACTGTGAATAATAATGTGGGGAATAAAATCGTAAAAATGTTAAAAAATTGCGTCACGGTTTCGGGTAAGTCGCCCAGAACCAATGACAAGAAGAGCAGATGGGGGAAGGGATCCAGGGAGGAGCAGCAGGGGAGTTCCTCAACTGAAGCAAGCAGTGATGACGAAGAAAGAGATCATCTAAGGGCTTGGGTAAAATGGAGGGGAGTGGTGAGCAGGGAAAAACAGAGAGGGGCAGGGGGGGCAGGGGCAGAACCCATGGGAACCCCGGTCCCCGCACCACAAGGTGCACCAGTAGAACCCAGGGAAACCCTGGTCCCGGTGCCGCAAGGGGCACCAGTAGTCCCGGTGCCGCAAGGGGCACCAATAATCCCAGCACCACAAGGTGCACCGGCAGGGCCAAACGTAGTGGCAGGGACACACCACCGGGGGCAGCGGCAGAAAATGGGGGGCCACTCATGACGAAATATGGCAGGCTAACCATGGGTAAAGATGCACAGGGCAGGTCAATGAAGGCGATGGCTTGGTACATAAATGACAAAGTAAAGGAAAAAATATGGAGGAAGGAATTGATCGATATCTTTACATTGTTAGATTGTCAAAAGAGGGGGATGAATGTGGCCCTAGAGGACATGAAGGGGGACGAGAAAAGTTTACTTAAAAAGGGGCCAGTAGTAAGGAATTTTGAAAACTGGATGTCGGCCTTCACCATAATGTCTACAATTATATTACAAAAATTACCGGAAGACGGGGTAGCATTAGTTGCGTATCAACAGATGGTGCTGAAGGTACACGCAGCGTTTGGAGGTGACGCATGGCTGGAATACGGTTGGGATGAAGAAAACTTGAATCTCTACATATTTAATGTGCTAAAGGAGAAATGGGATTCCAAGGAGCGGAGCACAGGGGGGCAGCAGGGAAGGCAGTATTGGCAGAAGGATTACAAAGCGGATTATAGATACAATAGCAGAAGGTATGAATCCAGCTATGACAGAAATAGAGACCAGAGTTTGCAGAGCAGAGATTATAGGTCACAGACAGGGTGGCAGAGCAGCCTGCCCACGACAACACAGGGGGCGGGGGCGCAGTGGGAGCACGGGGACAACACGAGCAGAACCAGGACAATGTAGGAGTTTTGAAAAGGGGGTACCATGTAGCTGGGGATGGAAGAGCAAGTTCAGCCACAAGTGCGAGAGATGTAAGGGTGATCACAGCAGCTCCAAGTGCACAAGGACCGCAGCTCCAAGCGGCAGAAGCAATGAGACGCGGAAATAAGAACTGGGGCGGGAAGGGGGCCACGCCGGGGAAAAAAAATCGAGAGATGGAAAGGTGGCTCCAGAAATACACAGACCAAGAAACGGCCCAGAGCGATGCAACGGTATCATAGTCAGACTTCGAGGAGGCAGTAGAACTGGTCAGGAAAGCGGGAAAAGGGGCATGGATATTATTCCGCCTGTTGCCAGCCAACAGCAGATCACGAAGATGGTTATGTAGGCATTGGGAGGGGAATACTTCGTCGACAACTGCCTCCCGATGGGGTGCGCCATCTCAGGCGCATATTTTATTGTGGAAATAACAAGCGATTGGGGTTTTCCTCTGGCGGAGGAGAAAACGATGGGCCCAACGCAGATTATCCAATTCCTAGGAAGAGAAATTGACTCAAACAAAGGAAGGTGTCGGATCCTGGTGACAAGATGACGGAGCTGCTAGTGACAGTTAGAGAATTGCAAGCGCTGGCAGGAAAGCGGAACGTCGCAGGAAGAGTCATACCACAGGGGAGGGTGTTCCAGAGAAGTATTGAGCTGAAAACGAGAGGTGCTACAAAGGGGGCACCACAGAGTCAGGTTAGGGGGAGGAATCAAGAAAGATCTGGAAGTGTGGGCAGAACTTCTGAAATACTTCCATGGGTCGGTGATATGGCGATCACCGGTGAACGAGGAAGTTAAAAGGGATTGTTCACCTATGCAGCAGGTGGCCTTGGATTTGGCGCAATACTGGGGAAACAAGGGTGTGCAGGCGAGTGGCCAAAAAACAGGGCAGGTGGCGGAATGGACAAAAAACAGAACGTGGCTGGAGCCCTTCCCGATATGGGTCGCGTTATGCGCATGGGGGGGAAGAGCTAGGGAACAGGGAGTTAGCAGTAGGGTCAGATAACATGGCGGTGGTGCACGTGTTAAATAAAGGAAGTGCGTCATGCACAATAGTGTTGGAAGTAATGAGGGCAATCACGCTGGTAAGCATAAGAATCAATAGATGAATAAAGGCGAGGCATATCGCTGGGGAAGCAAATGTGGTGGCTGATGCAATCTCACGCTTGCAGTGGGAAAAATTCAGGGAGCTAAGACCGGACGCCGGCAAGGAAAGAACGCCCACGCCGCGGAAGGCATGGGTCCCGTTGGAGGCACTAGAAAGGAAAGCACGGTTGGCCACAAGGTCGACTCAAAAGAAGTTGGAGAAGAACGGAGAAAAGAAAGGGTCATCGACAAGCTGACCAGGAACGCCCTAATGTACAAAACGGGTAAGCATTACGAAGAGCATGTAAAAGATGGGTTGATGGAAACAGGTGGAAAAGAGGTGGAAAAAATTGCAATTGGAAAAAAGGTGTGAATTTCTCAAAGGGGCATTGGCCAAAAGGAAAAAAGAAAAGTGGTAAAAGAGGTGTGAATTTCTCAAAGGGGCATTGGCGAAAAGGGAAAAAAGAAAAGTGGTAAAAGAGGTATTGTAAAAGAGGTGGAAAAAATGTTTATTGATAAAGGCGTGAATGTCTCGAAGGGGCATTTACCAAAGAAGAAAAGGAAAAGCTGGTTGGTGGAAACAAGGTAAAAGAGGTAAAATTGCAATTGAAGAAATGTGTGAAATTCTTGAAGAGGATTTTTGCCAAAGGGAAAAAGAAAAGATGGGCGGCGGCGCACCACAAAAGTGTCAGGCATACGGAACCCAGCCGACAGCACTAGAATAAAATATGCTATGAGAGGAGGGGCTAAATTAGAGGGGAAGAAACCAGGTAACAGAAGGCGGGTGAGCTTTGGGAAGTTGAGAATTCTGTTAAAGTATTACGAGAGGCACGTAGCAGCACGGGCGAAGCCGCGCGGTTCAGGGCAGCACCTTGCGCTGGCATATTTCGGGGCTTTCAGGGTAGGGGAGCCGGGGGCCAGTAATACGGTGGCAAGAGACGGCCTGGCAAGGAGGGATGTTATTATGGGAGACAAGGGGAGGGCTATAATGCTAGAGAAAGCTAAAACAGACCAAACGGGGGAGAGCAACAGACCAAAATTGCAGGAGAGAGAAGGACCACTGTCCCAGATGCATCACACAAGAATTCCTAGACCCCCGATCTTAGTGCCTGGATAAGGGGAAGGAAAAACGTTTGCCACCCAACCCACCCTACAATAATAACGGAAGAAGAAGGGTGCAGGCAGGAGCAGGTAAGCCGAGTACTCTCTCGGTACACGGTCCAAGAAAGAAGGAGCAAGCGGAAGTAAGAACATCGAGTACTCTTTCGGTACACGGTCCAAGAAAAGAAGGAGCAGGCAGAAGAAGGAACGCTGAGTACTCTTTCGGTACACAGTCCAAGACAAGTCGTAGGCGGCATGTGCCCAGGAACGAAGGCCCAGGGATAACAAGGACTCAGGAGGAGCCTTGGGCAACTTCGGGACTGGACACAAGGTGCCCAAAAGCATATGGCAGTGTAATTATTTTGTTATGTTGTATTTTCTATAAGAAAATAAAATGCCTACTTTTCCATACACATAAGTTGTCTGTGATTTATTGCTCAGGTAGGGATCTGGTAAGAGAAGCAAAGTGAACCCACACTACTCAGCCTATGGGCTCCACGGCTGGCTTTGCGTTTCATTCCCGGGAGCTGGGATGGAGGGCAGCCCAGCAGAAAGCAAGTGTTCAGGATAAGTGCTAATGTTCGGTGTGTTAACTGTGATGGGCCACGCACAAGCGAGTAGAGGTAGGGGTGTAACTACAAGTCTGAGAATGCAGACTGCTCCTTCCTGAGAGGTGTCAGGCATGACAGGGTGCCACTTAGCACCACTGGTAGCCCCCCCCCCCCCCCGTGGAGATCTCACACCTGTCAATTTATTGAGACGCAGGTGCTGGGGCAATGCATTGCGTTTGCCAGGTGAGAGCGCGCTGTTGCCTAGGGGGGGGGGGGGGGGGGGAGTATAGGGCTTGCTGTGAGTGGGCGACACCCGCAAATGCCAGGTGAATCAGACGGTCCCAATGGCAAGCATTAAGATGCCCCGCTAGCCCCGCCCCCAGGCCTGCCTCACCCTGTGGAGCTGCTCATCTGTGTGGGGAACATTACACTCCACTGTTGTGTAGGGTAGAAAAGTGGCATGAGCTAAAACCAGAACCGACCATCCCCTTCCTCCCGTTAGTCCACACGGCAGCTCTGGTGCTGGGGGTTTCTCAGAAATTAGAAGGAACGCACCTAGCTGACAAAAGTGTCGCTTATTTTGGCCTTCACAAGGTTCTTTCTCTCCACGTTGACTGCTGTCATGCTGCTAAAGAATTCGCGCTGTGCCCCTCCCCCACATGACTCAGGGGAACTCTCAGCATCATTGCAACCCCTAGAGGTTCTGGGTGAGTTCTGCCCCGGCTCTGGCTTCCTCCGTTTCCCCATGGGCAAAGGGGACTTGGGTCTAGTAGATGACACTTGGCGCTACGCCTTTTACAGGAGTGCAGTGGCAGAGTATGTGCACGTCATAAACAGGCCACTCTGCATGTCACCAATAGGCGTTACGGTTACTTAATGAATAATGGCGTGTTATTTATGTAACACTTTCACCAAGTGCATAGAACATTGACATGCAATTATCACCCAACTAAAGTTGATACACATTTAAGCGACCGCGGAAGGATAAAAGGCTGAGTGGGGCCATACCAGGATTCAAACCTGCATCTACGGATCACACACAGATCACAAAAGCGAGCGCTCAACCCGCTGAGCTATCTTACCGGCACGACATGGCAATTGTTATATTGACCTCAGAAGCATGGAACACCATGTCCTGCCTACCAAGATTTGTACCTGTGATTTAGAGATCTCATCTCACACACACACACAACTCTGCAGCAGAGCCTCAACCCACTGAGCTATGTTGCCACCATAGTCTTGCATGTTAAGGTACGTGCTGAACACACCACACTAATGGATCGCTAAATGATATGTAGAAATATTGGGGTTTTCCACCAAGTCTATGAACTTCTCAAATCATTACTCATGGCAAATCCGTGTAGGTTGCTGATTTTAATACGCAGTGTTTCCCTGCCTTGCATCATGTTGATTGCCAGATGCATTTTTAATGCAGCATCTTTGCTGGATAGCCTTATAATCATGTTGCAGATAAGCATCCTCCGTTGTGCCCATTTGCACTTTTAGATGGGATCGCACTTTTTTATTGTCAGGCTGATTTACCATGTGGTTTGCTGCCTGGCAAGTCAGCTTCATTTTGCTCATACTACTTGTGCAGCTTCCGAAAGGCAAGTATGCAGAACGCATGGCGATATAGGGGTCACTATGAGTATGGCTACATTCGCCACAGAAATACTACCACACTTGCTTACTGTTACTCGCGTCAGCGGTAAATGTACCTGATTAAAAGTGGTAGTGATGGGCTGTCATTCCTACTCATGGAATCAACAGGGCTCCATTGGGGACTTGGAGGAATTAACACAGAGGGTTACCACAAAATCGGATTTTAACTCACGTGATAATTATATGCATGTGCTGTACACAAACTCACACTCACATGGCCTAACAGACTGCAGTGTTGCAATGTATATAACAGAGACCATTTATATAGCGCATTCCACTGGCTAAAGTGTCTCTTCTGCCGCTCATGGAGACATCCGTTTTGAGCCATGGCTCTCACCTCGTAGATTAAGTGAAAACAATGACACGACCATGTTGATAATATGGATGTAGGATGCTATGGGCGGTGGTTGGAGGGCACACATGAGAATTGTGTGTAGGAGAGGTGTCGGGATGTGATTAAGACTGAGGTGCCTCCTGCAAATACAGCGCTTTACCAACAAAAAGACCCCCAAGACATGAATACTACATAACAAAGTGTGAGTTAACAACGTGACATACTCTCTTCTTAGTTGGGGAGACATCGTCGCTTGTTGGGAAAAGCTCAGAGCGACCCCCCAATATTGCTGCCTACACTCCTGACGGGGAATGGGAGAAGCTAGGACCTGCCGAAGAGGAAGGGTCATGGTGAGGCGGGGGCTGCCTGCCGCCCACTGCTTTCTGTGCTCACTGCAGCCTGTGCACGGCAGGCCTCGGTCCCACATGCCTGTGCTTAAAGATTACAGTCATGTGTGTGGCCATCTAGGCACATGTGTGTACCATACGTGCAGGGTGGTCACAGTGCAGCAATTTGCTGATTTCTGGGTTTCATCTCATGCAACAACTTTGGAAACAGGAAGAGGGGGGAGCAGGAGGGGGCGATACGGCCAGCCTATCCAAGCCACCCCACTCTCTCCTCCTTCTCCCCAGGCCTGACTCATTTCCTTTCAGCTGAATATGAAAAACCAAAGCAGAGAGATGTCACCCGGTGTAAGAAAAACCATAGCACTATCCCGCCCCCAAAACCATAGGCAGGGCCTCACTGCCCTCTCCATTCAACCATACAGTTACCCCTAGCACTATCCCGCCCCCAACACCACAGGCAGGGCCTCACTGCCCTCTCCAATCGCCCCTACACTTCAATGATTACATGCAACTGCAGCTAACCACATCCAAACCATACCCGGAGCTGCCCCCACTCCCCATGACCGTATCCAAACCCCACACCATAACAACATGGACCATGGTGACCCTTGGCCCCCCCAAACCCATAACTGTAGACAGCCTCTGTGTGGGTGTATTCTGCATCATAGCCGGCCCAAACCCATATCT
Source organism: Ambystoma mexicanum (assembly GCF_040938575.1). NCBI lineage: Eukaryota > Metazoa > Chordata > Amphibia > Caudata > Ambystomatidae > Ambystoma > Ambystoma mexicanum. The sequence continues at coordinate 730,340,570 of NC_090925.1, forward strand.
GAAACCCATAATCCCAGCCAAACCGTTAACTATAGGCAAAGCCACCAACAACCGTCCCGTGTTCCTTTCCAATCAAACTATCCATGCCCGGCCCAAAACTAACCACTCGACCATGTACCCCCACCCCCCCACCGCCCTGTCCAACCGCCAAAACGTGCCTCCAAACCCATACCCATCACCGTTGCAATGCATAGCAACACTCCCATGGCGACCCAACTCCCCAGGTAGGCGCCACATCCGGCCACAGCGGGGCCGTGCCACAGGCACTCCAAGAAGCCTCCAGCCCGGTACCCGCGGCCGCCCCCAGCGCCCTCTCCCCGGACTCCCTCCAAGCCTCGCTCGCTGGCCGGTCCCTGCTCTGCTCCCACAGCCTCTCTCTCTCTCTCTCTCTGCCCCAATTCCCCTCCCCATCCCCTCTACCCGCGCACTCACCCAGGTCCTCCATCCTCCCGCTCCAGACGTGGCTCTTTTCCGCGGCGGTCGTCTCTTGTCCGGAGTCCCTCGGTCTCTGCGAGAGCCCCTGGACACCAGCGGGAGCGGCTCTCTTTCCACCCACTTGGTGCCTGTCCCTCTGTGTTCCTGGGGGTGTCTCTTCCCGCCGTCTCTAGTCCCAGGAGGCAGCGGTCTCTTCTGGATCCCGGGCGGTCTCTTCGCAGTCCCCGCTGCCGCAGGGGCGCCCCCTCTACGCCTGGAAACCGCAGGGGCCCTAGAGGGTGTGTTCGCCGGTCCCTAACGGTCTCTCCCCTCGCTGTGTGGGTGTGTCTCCTCCCTGTGCCCCTCTGTGCTCCAGCCCTGCTCTCTCTCTCTGACGTCTCGCATTCTTGAGCCTCGGTCACCATGTAGGGGAAGAGCCCGAGGTTTGTGCGGAAGCCTCAGTGTAAGGAGCGCAGGCGGAGCAGCGTGAGTAATGGGAGAGCAGGCGACGGCTCCACCCCCCCCCCCGAGCCCCGAGGGGCCACACACATCCCTGCAATGAGGAACTACAGAGACCGTTATCCCGGGGAAATAGGTCCCCTGCCACCGGCGTGTGGCACCCACAGAGGAAGGGGCAAGACATGAGTGATGGGCAGCCCTGCCGCACCCACCCGCGGTATAAACAGAGCCCCGGCCAGCCCCATCCACCGGAACTACACCCGCCATCCCCGGGGACCGGCCAGCCCCATCCACGGGAACTACACCCGCCATCCCCGGGGACGACCAGCCCCATCCACGGGAACTACACCCGCCATCCCCGGGGACCGGCCAGTCCCATCCCCGGGGACTACACCCACCATCCCCGGGGACCGGCCCGCCCCATCCACGGGAACTACACCCGCCATCCCCGGGGAACAGCCAACCCATCCACAGGGAATCCACAGGGACTACACCCACCATCCCTGGGGACCGGTCAACCCATCCACGGGGACTACACCCACCATCCCCGGGGACCGGCCAGTCCCATCCACGGGGACTACACCCGCCATATCCACGGGGACCACACCCACCATCCACGGGGACCGGCCAGCCCCATCCACGGGGACTACACCCACCATCCCCGGGGACCGGCCAACCCATCCACGGGGACTACACCCACGATCCCCGGGGACCGGCCAACCCATCCACAGGGACTACACCCACCATTCCCGGGGCCCGGCCAACCCCATCCACGGGGACTACGCCCACCATCCCCGGGGACCGGCCAGCCCCATCCACGGGGACTACACCCACCATCCCCGGGGACCGGCCAGCCCCATCCACAGGAACTACACCCACCATCCCTGTGGACCGGCCAACCCATCCACGGGGACTACACCCACCATTCCCGGGGCCCGGCCAACCCCATCCACGGGGACTACACCCACCATCCCCGGGGACCGGCCAGCCCCATCCACGGGGACTACACCCACCATCCTCGGGGACCGGCCAGCCCCATCCACAGGAACTACACCCACCATCCCCGTGGACCGGCCAGCCCCATCCACGGGGACTACACCCTTCCTCCATCCGGGCAACCAAGAGCCTCCTGGGGAACCACAACCGCCCAGGGGAACCACGCTCAAAATCCTGGGGACGCACATCCACCACCCTGGGGAGCTACAACCACCAGTGCTAAGGACCTGCTTACAGCATCCAGTAACACTACACCCACCATTTTAGGGAGCTACAGACATTATCCCCGGGGATCCATGGCTACCATCCCAGGGAACTTCTGGAACTCCACCCAGCGTCCTCAGAATGAACCCACAGCATACACTGGACCTGCAACCACCAACCTTGGGCACCCACCACCCTGGGGAACTACAAGCACTAGCCAGGAGAGTTACAGAAATACACGCAGCGTCCTGAGGAGGTGCTCACAGCATCCAGTAAAACGACACCCAACATCTCAGGGAACGACAGCCATCATCCCCGGGGATCAATGGCTACCATCCCAGGGAACTGCAAGGGCTACACTGGAACTACACACAGCGTCCTCAGCATGTACACACAGCATACACTGGAACTGCAACCACCAACCTGGGGCACCCACCACCCTGGGGAGCTACAACCACCAATCCGGGGAATACACTCAGTGCTAAGGAGCTGCTTACAGCATCCAGTAAAACTACACCCACCATTTTAGGGAACTACAGCCACCATCCCTGCGGGTCTATGGCTACCATCCCAGGGAACTGCAAGGCATACACTGGAACTACACCCAGCGTCCTCAGAATGTACACACACCATACACTGGAACCGCACCCACCACCCTGGGGAATCCACCACCCTGGGGAACCACTAGCCGGGAGAGTTACAGTCACCAATCTGGGAAATACACACAGCGTCCTGAGGAGCTACTCACAGCATCCAGTGGAACTGCATCCAACCTCCTAGGGAACTGCGCTCATCGTGCCCGTTAATTACAATCCCGTCCCGGGAAATCACAGCAACTATCCCGAGGAACTCTGGGTACTACTGCACTCACTGTGTCAGGGAACTACAGCCACCATCCTAGAGAACTCTACTCACTCATCTGGAAATGCACTCGGCACCCTAATGGTCTGCACATAGCCTTGCACTGGAACCACAGCCACCACACGAGGTAACCACACCCACATTCCTGGGGAACTTCAACCACTGCCAGAAAATGACACCAAATGCCATATGGTGCTACGTTCATCAACCCGGGTATCCACAACTGCCACCCCAAGAAACCACACCCACCATCCTGGTGTATTGCAACCAGCTGCCCGGGAAATGACACCAACCGCCCTGAGGAGCTACACCCACCATCCTGAGGGACCATACTCATTTGTATTCTATTAGTATTCCATAGAGCGCCTTAAGCCAAAGCGCTGTACAATAAAAATTAGAACACAGTACAATAACATTGGGTAGACAATTGAGGCGGGATTACAATCACTCAAGGGTGTAGAAGTGAGTATTGAGAGAAGCACGGAAGACAGAGTAAACAGTAATAGAGCAGAGAGAAAGAGGAAGAGCATTTCAACGGAGAGGAGCCAGAAGTTTAAAAGATCGCAAACGAGATTGAGCACAGGGTGGGCGAGGAACCAAAAGTCTAAAATGTGCATAAGACCACAAAGAGCGAGATGGGGTATAGAAAGATATGAGTTCAGTAAAATAGTTGGGAGCAAGACCATTAAGAGATTTAAAAATAAGACAAAGAAAATTAAACTTCATTTGAGAATGAAAAGATAGCCAATGGAGTGTTGCAAGAGACGAGGAGATAGAGTTGTGGTAAAAAAGAAGACATAATAAGACAAATTAAAGTCTGAGTTTAGAGGGGCCAGACGGATCTGGAAAGACCAAACAAGATGGAAGAGCAGTAGAATAGTAGAGAGAAAATTAGAGAGGAGATTTGAAGTTTAGATGCTTGAAACGTGAGAAATGGGCACGCTTTACGGATGTTGTAAAGGTGGAAACGAAAAGAACAGGAAGTAAGAGATATGGTGAGAGAAAGAAAGGGTTGAGTCAAAATGCAAACCAAGTTTGCGAGCTGTAGTTGCGATTGGGAGCTTGGACGGTGGAAAAGACAGAAATGGTGGCGGAAGATGAGGGGGAATGGTGTTAGCAGGAAAGAACAGAACCTCAGTTTTCCCAGCGTTAAGAGTGAGAAAATGAGAAGACATCCAAGACTTAATAGCCACAAGGCAAGCTGAAAGAGTGTGGTGGATCTCAGTGGAAAAAGGGGAAAAAGAGAGAAATAGTTGAATTTTGTCTGCATAGAAATGGTGTGATAGACCAAAAGAAGAGATAATAGCAGCAAGATGTGAAGTATATAAAGAAAAAAGGAAGGGACCTAGAACAGATAAAGGGACCTAGAACAGACCCTTGGGGCACACTGTGGTCAAGGGAGAAGAGTGGGGAGAACTTGCCCGCCCAGGAGACTGAGAAAGTTTGGTTAGAAAGATAAGACTTAAAGCAGAACAGAACCTTGAAAGTGATGTCCGGAGTAAGGCGTGATCTACCGTGTCGAAAGCGAAAGAGAGATCTAAGAGAATAAGAAAGGAAGAGTGCTTGGAATAGAGGGCTCAAAGAAGAGAATTTAGAAAAGAGATCAAAGCAGTTTCAGTAGAGTGAAGGGGACAAAAACATGATTGAAATCGAGGAAGTAGAGAAGAATCAGTGACAAAAACAGAAATTTGGGTATAGACAAGACGCTCTGAGTTTAGAAAGATAGAAGAGGAATAGAGCGTAAATTGGAGGCGATCAGTGGGTTAGCATTCGTTTTTAAAAAAAATGGGAATGATCGATGCATGTTTAAATGAAGTGGCAAAAGTGGACGTTTTGTGACAGATGTTAAAGAAGGAAACAAGATAAGGTATAAGAAGAGAATAGACCTTAGGAATAAGTGCTGAAGGAAGAGGGTCAGTAGGAGAAGCCGTAGGATGAGCTTTAGATAGTAGAAGAAGAACATCAGCATTAGAAACAGTGGCAACGTGAGGAATAGAAGTTTGAGAAGTAGGAACAGAGGGAGGTGATATAATGGATGGACTCATTATTTGAGAAAAACACAGTCACCACCCTAGAAAACAATGTGTAACATGGAACTACACACTGCATCATAAAGACCTGCACACTGCACCCCAGAGAACTGCACACTGCATCCAGGGAACCACACCCCTCACATATTTATTTATATATTTTTGGAGTTCTGTCATGCTCCACTTGCAAAACGGGTTGCTTCTCAAGCCGCCAAAAATGCTGGATGACAGGCAATGGGAAGGAAATGGCAAGAGGAAGTGCAGGTTGAACACAGGGAAAAGAGAAATGAAGTAAGAATTTGCAGCAACATATACGTTGTATTCCACCTACCCAAGAAAACGCTCTGGTAAAGTCCATAACAGTGGTCTGTTTTACAGACCATTTGGTTTGGAAGGCTCGGTGAAATAGCAATGTCTTTGGTGCCTTCCTATGTCTCGACAGAAAGAGGAGGTTATCCCTCCCTTCATGGCCCCTGTTGGTGAATGCCTTGTTGCCAGTTCTCTTCTTAAGCTAGGTTTACAGTTTTATACTTGTACCGCACACCATTGGCTCAGAGGCATACAGGTGCTATCTGATGTTAGAAGCACACACAAACAGACATCTAAACACGGATACGCTGGGGGCCGCTATTGACTGCCATTTACACGAAGCCTGCAATGATTTAAATAAAAAAGTTTTTGAGGTTCTTTTTTAATTAATTGAGTGATTAGGATCTCTCAATTCAGGGGCGGGGGTGGCGTTCCAGGCTCTTGGGGCTGCTGTAAAGAAAGCGCTTTTGCTGGCTTGGATCAGCTTAGCTCTGGACACCACCAGCAAATTGGTGTTATGGATCCAAGAGTTTACAGCACAGGTTTCCTTTTTATAGTTTTGCGAAGGTACTGTGGGTTGGATCAATCCAGACATTTATGAGTTATTACCAGCAGGTGGTATTCTGTCCTGGCATCGATTGGCAGCCAGTTTAATTTTTTTCTCGCCTCCGATATTTGTTTGTGTTTTTTCAGTCCTACTATTGCCCTAGCGGCACTGTTCTCAATTATTTGAAGTCTAGCACCGTTATCTTTTCCAACCAAGAGACTACTGCAAAAGACCATCCTGGCGCTAACAATGGCCATGGCCACTGTCTCAACCAGGGTGGTTGGATTAGCATCCCAAAGAAGTCACCACAGCCTCCTGGAGGAACTGCACACAGCCTCATTATTAGCCTCAGAACTACATCCTGCATCTAGGGGAACAACACCCTTCACCATCCTGCAGTTTCGCTTCCAGTGGTAAACACTTACCTTCTTCTAGCCTGGTGGTATTCAAACTTTTTAATGACGGGTAAAAATTGCAGAACCCTCGTTGAATAGGGAGGCCCGGGAGGAACGCAAAGCGTTTCCCCCTGGGGTGTATTTTGGCGCTGCACATGGCCAGCGAAATGGCCTGTGGGGAGAGCGCCTCCGGGGGTATTTAAGGGTTCAGGGAAGGTTCGGGAAGCAGGCGACAGTTGGACGTGAGATTGAGCAGTCCTGGTCGCCTGCTCCCGAGCTTTCCCTGATATTTGGGTAGATGTGAGGAGGTAGGGTTCAGTTAGTGGGGTTGTTTTAATAATATTTTCATCAAGTTTATAAAAAATAAAAAAAAAATAATAATATAGTCAAATTAGTAGGGGGTACTGTACATAAGGTACCCCCCTTACCAAAGCCGCCGCCGGCGTCACCTGTCTCCTTTTGGGCGGGGATATTGTTTACAATTTTCCACTCACCTCGTTGTTTATGGGGGGTACGTAGCTTCGGCACAGTCTCCCTCTTTCATTGCCAAGGGGAGTTGTAGCGTGTTTTCTCCCGGCTCTCCTCGTGCGTGTTGTCGGGGTTGCTGAGAAGCGGGTGGCCCGGGTGCTCTGTGGTGCCAGGGGTGAGTGGGGAATTCACGCCGGGCCATTCTCCCCCCGTTCGCTCCTTCGGTGGTCTGGGCATTGGATTTATTTGCTACGTGCGCATCCGGCGCGGTAGCATTTCAGGGGAACTATAAAAAAAAGAAAAAAAAAATATTTATTAATATTTAAAAGATTTTTTCTGGTGAATTTTACTAAGCTTATTATTAGGCAATAGGTGTTTATTATTCCGTTTAGGTCTATATTTGGGGTGTTTTCCGCCGTTTTCTGGCAGTCTTATGGTATTGGTAGCTGTCCCCGGGTAGGTTCTGGCTCGGGAGTGCTAGTTAAATCAGGGACTATCCAAGGGGTATATATTTAGTGCGCTGCCATATTATTTCAGTGCATCATGGTGGGTCAGGGAGCAAGTAAGAAGGGTGTAGGGGATGCCAGGGCTCTGAGGGAGGCCTTTGAAATTATTAGCAGGGCATCTGAGTTACAACTGGAAGGGGCGGTGACCAAGGTCACAGGTGAAGGGGAGGTAGGTGGTTGGAGGCCGATGCTTAGAGCAGCGGCAGATGGGGCTCTTGCGTCAGTAGTGGCGTGCACCCCGGCGGCTGGTAGAGGGGAGGTCTGGGAATGCAGGGGCAGGAAGTTGAGGAGGGAGATTGACAGGAGAGCATCCAGGGGAGAGGTGTGTTTGGGTGGTGCGGAGGATAGGGATGGGGTGCATAATGACCAGGAGGAGGTGGGGGATGTCAGGAGGGTTCAAAAAGGGGTATGGCAGGGGGGCCAGGAAGGTAGGGAGGATGGGGAGCAGAGTGGGGCGACAAGACAGAGGGGCAAGGGGGGAAAATACCTGCGGAAGAGTGCAGGTGGGAGAAGAAGAGAGAGGTCTCCATCAATTAGTGGGGTTAGGGAGGAGCGCGGAATGGCCCCCCCGGTTAGGAGGAGTGCGGGCGGAGGGCGCTGCGCAGCCCCCGATGTTCAAGAGGATGGAGAGGGTTTAGGAATGGCCCCTCCTCAGTCAGCGCGAGGAGAGTCTAGAGGGTGCAGCACGGCTCCTAGCGATGAGGATCACAGGGTGAAGGAGTGCACACCTCACCCGAGAGAAGAGGACCAGGAAGGGGTTTCTGCGGCCCCGCGGAGAAGTAATCAAAGGAGTGGCGAGGCGGATGCCCCGGGCTCGCAAGAAGAGGAGCGACTCAACCCGAGCATGAGCTCGCATCAACATTGGTATTTAAGGGGTGAAGGAGCTGGGATGGAGGATTATGTGGGGCAGTGGGAGGAAGAAGGTTATAGGGCTGTAAGGAGGAGTGGGGAGGAGAGAAGGAGTTTGAGGTGGGATTGGGAAAGACAGGAGCAGGGCGGTCGGGCGGTAAGAGGTCGGGGGAACAATTGGCTGGGTGAGACTGCTGACATGTTTTGTCCCCGCAGTAGGAGCCGGTTAAGAAAAGAGATGAGGAGCATCGGAGTGGAGGCCAGACCGCAGACGGTCAGTGTGGAAAGAGGTGAGCGGGAAAGGGAATGGTCAACTGCATGGCAGAAGGGGGATACAAGAACGGGGGCAGGGAATGAAGGATCTGGTTTGCAAGAGGTAAGGAGAGAGGTTGGTGTACAGGCTATTGGAGCATTGGTGGATGAAAAGGGCAATTGCTTGGTGTAGGTTCAAACGGACAAGGTGGTTGAGCCATTGGCGCTCGAGGTACAGGTCTCAAAAGAAAAAGTAAATGAAGTGAAGGGCAAAGAGAAAAAGCTACCTTACATGGGCATCACAAAACCTTTGGGGGCGCACTTGATGGCAGCGACCAGGGATAAGATTCAGGCAGGGGAATTTGTGGATGTTTTTAAGCTGCTCCATAGGGAAGTGAGAGCAAAGGAGGGGTGTCTAAGGAAGAAGAGAGAGAAATGGCCTTGCGCCCGAGGGTCCCAGTGACTATTGAGAATTGGACGTCAGCATTTATTATTTACGCCAGTGTATATTGCGAGAAATTTCCTGAGCGGTGCGTGGCCCTCCTAAAATACATGGATGTGATTAGGAAGGCATTTACAAGTTTTGGGGGCTTCGCTTGGGTGAGTTATGACGAGGAGTATAGAGCAAGGTTGGCGGAGGACAGTCAGGCGGTTTGGGGGGAGATAGATATGGATCTCTGGTTGCAATGGATGGCGCCGACGAGGCCAGCTCCAACGGTAGACACGGCAAGCAGCTTACCTGTGCCTTACCGGCCCTTTTTTGGTCGCCCCACCCCAGAAGGGGCGAGGCTAGGAGGCAGGGGTCAGCCCACAGCAGCATGTTGGGCTTTCAATAGAGAAGGCTGCACGAGGTTGATGTGCCAATTTAAACACGAGTGCAGCAGGTGTGCGGGTCGGCATCCGGTTACATATTGTTTTCAGGAAGGGGACAGTGGGACAAGGCAAGGAGCGGGGCAAGGATGTGGGGGGGAAGGACCGCATGCCAGTTAAATTGGGGGTTTGTGGTAGGTCGGTTTCAGTTTATCAGAAAAGGAGGGGGGGCACAAGGTTTGATGAGAGGTTTTGGGGGCGTTCCCAAGGGGGGTATGAGAGGGGTGAGGAGGAAGAGGTTTAGGTAGGGTGGGGGATGGCCACAAGGGAGAGGTAACTGGGAAAATGTTAAGGGGGGTGGCCGTCGTTTGGAAGACGTGGACGACGATAGCGAAGCCCTCACGCTTGCCGCACGACAAGGTGAGTAAGCTTTAAGGGGACAGCAGCACAGAGGAAACTGACAGAGGTTAAGAGGATATCGCAACTTCGAGCGTGCGGTAGTAGCCCTGGTTCGCAGGAGACAGGGCACAGGATAGGGCGGGAATTGAGCATGCGCAGCACAGGAGGAAATTGGCTCATTTGAGCTTTAGCGCAGATGGGGGGAATGAAGAGAAGGGACTGCATGGATGGGGGTGCGGGAGCGCGTCTGGTGCAGCAGGATGGGACTGCATGGACGGGGTGCACTAGGGCCCCTAGTGCAGCTGGGGGAAAAAGTGGAGTAACGAAGCAAGGTGCTGGAAGAGTAAGTCATATGGATTGGTCTGCATGGACGGGGGTGCAGGTTTGGCCCCAGGTGCAGTGGCGGAGAGGAGTAATAAAGAAAAGGGCCTGCATGGACGGGGGTGCATGTGGGCCCCCGGTGCAGGGTGGGCAACGTAGGGCCATAGTAGTAAGGTGAGGGAAGGTGGGGGGCAAGGATGAGCAGGAGGGTAATAGGATAGAGGAGAAAGGGGGTCTAAGTGGGATTAGGTTTATTGTTTAAAGGTTTGGTGTGAAAGGTGCGAAATATAGGGGACAGGTAGGAGAGGACCAGTGGTTTTTCCGTAGAGAGATAAGGAGATGGGCGGGAAGGATAGGTTCCTGAGGAAGGTTTTACTAGTGGTGTGGGAAAGGTTAGGAGGTTGGAACTCATTCATTTAGGATGGGTGCAGCATCTGAAGGTAGCAGGCTGGGCTATGCAGAGTAGTAGGTGAAAAGTTTGGGGCGCTGAAAGTGAGGGAGATACAAAGGGTATGTCAGGGACCTGGCCAAACAAGATGTTTTTAAAGAATTTTTCAGTAGTCAGCAGGAGTGTTGCATTGAGTAGGATGTTGTTGATTTGTAAGTGATTTTGTAATTTCTTTTTCAGATGCTGCTAGGAGGCCGGGCCAGACCAACCTGGTTTGTGGGACATTCTATGGTTAAGTGGGCGGGGAAAGAAGCTGAGAAAAGAGTTTTTGGCAGGCAATTGGGTTGCAGCTATAAAGATGTTTTGGTAAGATGGTCCGGTTTAGGGGGAGGAGGGCTTTGCTGGGATCAGTTACTTCCTATGCTGGCTGGGTTTAGGGAACGATATGGGTCTCCAGATGGGGTGATTATTCATGCTGGGGAAAATGACCTGGTAAGGGTTACGGGTGTGGCTCTTCTTAAGGGATTTGTTATGGGTCCGAGAAATGTGGTCCCAAGCATGTGTAGTTTGGACTAAGTTGTTGCCGCAGAGAGTTCGGAGGGGGGCGAGAAGTGAGGGAGCGATAAAGCGGGCGAGGAAAGGGATAAACAGAGAAATGGTGACATTTTGTGCCTCGGCGGCTGTACAGGTTTTGGACCACATAGGCATAGTTTATGAAGGATTAATGATATTTAGAGAGCATGGTGTCCAGTTGTCAGTTATTGGAAATACTTTTTATCTGTTGGAGTTCATCTGGTTGTGGAGAGATATGTTAAAGTGGTGGAAGTAGGAAGGAAAAGGGGGTGAGGCAGAAAGAACACCTCAGGGGAGGGCTTTTCTGGTGCCGGGGGCATGGCCCCTTTAGATGTGGGGGGAGGGAAGCACAATGGGGGAATGGCGCGGGAAAGGATGGGGTGGTGCTGTTTGCACAAGGGGGCTACCCCGGGGAACAGGTATTGAACCTGGAGGGGCATGGCCCCGGGGAGAAAGCGGGACGCCTTGAGAAGTGGTAAGGAGACGGTAGGGTCCAAGGGATAGTAGGGAGGAAGTGAAATGATTTAATTATTTAATTGTTGGGGAAAATAAAATGTTGAATTATTGTTTTTTTAAAATATTTTGTTAGTGTGTAAGGCCATGGAGCCAATGTAAGCGGTTAATTGTAAGCCTTGGCCTGTCACATTAAAGCGACCTTTTCCACTTTTAATGAGTCTGGGTTTTTGTGCAGTAAGCCAAAAAGCATATTGCTGCTGGGCCCTCCTAGATGTAATTTCTGCGTACATTTTCTATTGAAATCAGTCACTGTACTTTCTTTTGGAAGAGCCTGGCGCCGCCCCCTGGGTACACTTCGGGCCTCCCTAGGTGGGCTAGCCCCACTGTTTCAAGACCACTGCCCTAGCCTGACATTAAATGGGCTGAGAAGTACAGACTCGACAAACACAAGAGCGACAATATGAAGAACCCCTCTGTGTCAAACGTCCAGAGTTCCCTCCAGACCAGGTACCAGAGTTACAGTCAGGTTAGATTCGACAGTCACATACCTGACAGTTCCGATCTTCAGGGAACACAAGACAAATCCCCAATTTCCATGGGAACACATTTCTTATTGGCTTACAGTTCTACCTTTTAGACTGTCCTCAACACTTTGGTGTTTCAAGAAGGGGATACGGGCAGTTGAGGCTTTCCTAAGAGGGAGAGGTGTGCGGTTGCTGATTTACCTGGACGCCATGCTCATAATGGCCAGGTCCAAGGTGGACACTTGGAGGAATCTCTGTCTGGCAGTGGCTCTGCTGTATTGTCTGAGGGTTCAGCCTTAATTGGAAGAAGTAGACTGCTTACCCTAAACACGATGCAGAAAAGGCTGCATCACGTTGCGCAACGCAAAGTATCTCTGGTTTGGGGGAAGTGGCCTGGAGAGCAGAAGGATAAGGCAGCGGGGGCCCCAAATGGACAGAGGGAAGGAGGCATAAAATGGACCTTGCCATGGAGGCCTTCATAGGCTGCCCTTCCACAACGTCAGCCTTTTGTTTGCAGTATTAGGCCCCTGAACCATTTGGTAAATGGTATGGATGATCAAAAAGGAGACCAAGAGAGTGCTTTCCGTAACAGTAGTCTTTGTCAGATTTCTAGCCAGGAACACAGGGTTTTTGTCTTCTGTGTTCAAGTGACCATTTCAGGTCTCCACAGAGGCTTAAGATTTAGGCAGTAAGGAGAGATTTTGGTGATGAAAACTGGGTGCCACTTTCTGCAGAGGCACAAAGCAGGGATTTGTTGGAGGTGGACAAATAGAGGCTTGCAACGGAAGAACGATTTCCCCTTCGGCCCCAGATCTGGTGTCAGATGCAAGTTTCAAAGGGATCGACACCACATGTTCTTCCATCTAGACTGGGGAGCTATTGTCACCCCCTCAGGGGTCAATAAGGTACAATGACCTCATTAGAAGTTTGGCAGCGCGGGAAAAAAGTGGCAGTAAACTACAAGTTTGCCGGTGGGATGGCCTGATTTACCTCTAGCCAAGAGCTGGAGGTAACTCAGGCACCCCACTGACAAAAATCAGCTGGTATTACTGGTGCCGGTAATACCGGCAATCCACCCATGGAGTCCTATGGACTCCGTCGAATGGGGTTAAACCTACCATTGCCGGTACCTGTAATATGTCGGTAATTCTGGCATATCAGGTGCCGGTAGGTCTGTTTAGTGGTATCCTGCCGGATTTACCGTTGCAACATTTTGTAAAGGACAAGTACTTCACCTCATGGCATCAAATGGAATTTTGCTACAATTTGAAGATGACATAGTTTAATCAGTTGAGTTGAATCAGGTTCCATGTTTAACAAAAATACTTCTTTCTTCTGTATTCTCTCCTTCCATTATTGCTTTAATACCACAAATATATTTTTACAGAAATGCCACGAAAAAAGAGAACAGTATTTAATCCCACCCGAATCAAAACAAAACATCGAAAGCTGAAACATGATCAACATTCTGAAGAAGGAAGATCTGAAGACCATGGGCCTCATTACGAGGTTGGAGGTAGCCATGGTGCTATTAGCACCATGGCTACCCCCTTACCGCATTCCGGGTCCGGGTTCCCTGAATGGAGAATTACCGGGCCATTCCAACCTTGGAGGACCCGGTATTTCCCCATTGAGGGAACCCATCCCCATTCCCATTCGAGCCCCCATAGGGGAATGGGGAGCATGCTAATAACGAGCAAGTTATTAGCATGCTGGTCCTTAAGCGTAATGCAGAGGTAAGGGGTTAACGGCACCGGCACCTTTACCGGCACCTTTACCAGTGCCATTAACCCCTTACCTCCAACCTCATAATGAGGCCCCATGACGCTGATAGAATTGAACATGCTTTCAGACAGAACAATGAAAGTGCTCAAGAACCTGAAGCAAGACTTACTAATCAGAGAATGTGTGCTGCTAAAAAACAAAGCAACAAAACTGCTGGAGAAACTGAAACACGACTTGCTGTGAAGAGAATTAGTGCTACTGAAAAACGAAGGAATGAAACTGCCGAAGAAACTCAAGCGAGACCTTCTGATCAGAGATTTAAAAATCTGAGAATTGAAATCCCTGGCAAGTCTGGTATAGGCCCAACGACATAGACTCTCTGCCTGGGTGTGAAAAAGCTGGGTGGCCACACGTCGTCCCATCCATTTGTCTATTTTGGGGGCAGAAGGAGACGATAAAGCAATACTCCAATGTACAGTGGCGCATCTGGTCTTCTGTGCAGCTCTGCGACAGAGGGAAGGGCATGACAGTACAAGGATATCTTTGCAAGGTTCTTAGGGGACACATGCACTCACACGCATACACATACTTTTAGTGATCACAGGGGTTATGAAATAAAGTAAAAATATATATGTTTATTGTACACGTCTAACCAACAACGTGTAGCTGGACTTTCCTGCCAATCTGTGGAGTGGATTTATGGTGTTTCCATGTAAATTCTTGCTACAGATATGTGACGTTTGACGTTTTTAGTTGTGTGAGCTGAACTGGATGCATAATCACTTTGTCTGGTCAGTTGCTTACCATCAGCCCCCCAGATAAGGTGCGTATTGCTCCATTTTACGCATGTAATTATGGCCATTATGGAGCATTTCATTTTCTTCTGCATACTGTTTACGCTGTATTTATTTTCATTAAAAAGCATACTTTCCTTCACTCGCTGGCACTAGAGTGCAAAAGGTGTCTTGGATCTGCACTAGTGTGCTGTGCTGGGTCTTGGAGTTTATGGAACAAGCCCCTAAAATTGAAATACAGGCCATAGGTGTCCTCCAGGGAATATCTTCAGGGAATGTTTTGCTGCATTCCCTGACTTCTGGGAAGATTCCCATGTGGCCCAGGAGCTCTGCATGAGAGGAGTAAAACCTAGAAAAACGGAAACAAAGAATTCACCCATTTCATAAGAACAGTAATCGTCTGTGGGGAGGGCATTTATGGATCAATAATGTCTCGCTTGGTCAAGGGCTCGAGGAGGAGGAGCCTTTATTGATTTGATTGGCCAGAGTAAGCCAGGGACGTGGAGGCAAACATTAAATAGCAGTGTGAACAGTGAATAGCAGTCTGGACAACCACCGGGAAAGGAAGCCTTAAAGTTAAAGTACAAGGTGAAACCAGGCTCACTACCAATCATGCTGTGTCAAGTTGTGAACGCATTCTCCACACCTTGGGCCTTCCTGCAGAGCTAACGCATGTGCAGCATGTGGCATAATAAGTGCATTGCTCTGCCCCGCTCGCCCCTTCCCTTCCCGGTCTCTCTGAGACATGTAACCAGGGCTCACCCTCGCCCCCTCCCCTCCGCAAGACATTTCCTGCGCAAATGTCCTTCACTCCACAGTACTGCCGCATACTTTCAGAGGAAGAGTAGCCTTGATCTCGCAGCTGAGACAGGAGGCCACAAACCCACAGGGGTGGTGACGCCAGGAGACACCAGCCAGGTGAGCATCCTGCCCTTTTGTTGCTGCTATCTGACCTGCGTTGGGATGCTTTTTCTTTCTCCCGAGACAGTTCTAGAATCGGCTCAGGCCGACATTCAAGCACTGACAGTTTACCAGGTCTCACTAGGCAGACACACGGCTCTGCAGGTTGTTAACTGCTCAGGTTGCAAACACATTTCTTTTGTCAGTGGCAGGGCCTTTCATATCCATGATAGTTAAGGTGAGCAACCCATTATTAAATGTGCACTTTATATATCTATGATGTCTACTACCTTGACACGCAAAAAAAATAAAGTTGCTCTAAGTCACTAATCAAATGTTTTCAACATCATGAATAACAATGAGCTGGAGGTTTGTTGCAAAGAATCTCCATATCTGAGTTTATTATACAACACCTTTTATTACATGGCTTAAATCACTGAAAGTACTGTGGAGTTAACTAGATCTTTTAGGTTGACATTATCTTGCATTCTGGGACTTATAGTATACCATTCAGGACGAACATTAAAGCCACAATGATATTCTGTTGGTTTAAGACGTAGCTGTAAGGATTTACTTGTTGTCATGTGGCATTATTATGCAATTTGTGTTTTTTGTAAGTAAACTCTATAAGACATCATTACTGTTGGCCTTGAGATCCAAACGATTTGCACCAAGTAAAGCTTGGAAGTGATGTGGTCAAATTTGCAGAGTGGATTAAAATCCCTGCTTCACAGTTAAGGCAAGGTTTGTGATCCTGGTCCCGTCCCGCATTCCCCCTTGCCCACCTGCCCCATCTGTCTGGCCACCCCACTCCCTCCTTTTTGGAGGCAGCCAGAGTACCAGTAGTTCCTTTTTTCCACTTCCTCCACTCTTTAATCCCCCTGATGTGATTAGCGATTACGGGCTAAATTGGCTGTGATGCGCGTCATGCCAGAGATGCAGATTCTTGACTATCTTGGAAGAAACCTATCGGGCAATCAAGACTGCTCACCTATGATGGAAGTACAAGATGGGGGAAGGAACAGGCGAGTTTTTAATACTCTAGGAGTTCATGTGAATTTATATTAAAGAAGCAGCAAGGAGTAAGGCACGAGACATATACACTTTGGGCCTAATTCACAGAAACCTTTTATAATGGCAACACCCCATTGGAAAACGCTCATGTGCATTATATAAATGCTTACTACTATTAATGGTATAGTTCAAACAGTGGAGACGGGGTCAGTCAGGCTTTTTTGAGTAGTAACTAGTTGGCAATAAATCACTTGTTATAGACATTTCTGTTTTTTCTAAAAAAGGCGCAGTGGCAAAACTTGTTGCCCACGATCACACACTTTAGTGTTGAAGCAGGGATTTTGGACCAGTCTGCAACTTATGCACTTGTCTGCATTTCTTCTCAATTGTAATTGCCAGAATCATGTTTTTGGTTTTGTACACAATGTGGGGATCCACATTAATTTCCTGCAGCAGACAGCAGGGAAGGTAGCTTAGCAGGTTGTGACTGTTGCTGAGATTATGTGTGCAAGTTCCTGTAAGTAAATCATATGCTAACACTTGCTTACTCACACTCCCTCTGCAGGCAATACATTAGTCTCTATCTATAGTAGTTCTTAACAGAGTTTCTAGGGTGCAGAATTTTGAAAATTAAGCTGTGTATGTAGCACGTACTTACAAGTTATTATGGCAGAATAATTTCCACAAGTGTAATAAAATGGTTAAAGGCAAGACAGACAACTTTGATCTACAACTCTTTTGGTCTACAGGTCCGATTTTACGGGTCTGATTTTACGTATGCATTTGGTGTATGTTGGATATGTTTTACTCTCTTGTATGCGTATAATTCTCCCACCTCAAAATCTTATTTGGAGCACTGCTTACCATCATGAAAAACTGCAGCAATCTCTTTTTATGTGGTTTGCTTGGAATTCTTTAGGCCAGAGATCACCCTGACGAAGGACCGTGCATGGTCCCAAATGCATTGGCCAATAGTGTCTGCCGGTTGATCATAAAATGCCATAACCACATTTTACTGTGATAAGTTGTCACTTATTTTGAATTGTATGGCATCCATGAACAGCCATCCATACTTGTGTATAGGCACGTTACAAATACTATATCATATCATAAGTAGTGTTCCACTACTAGGGTGCAGCCATTACAGTTGTACACTCTACAGTTTTTTCCTTCCGTTGTTCATTACCATCCATGTGCATGGACGATTGGTGGCTTGCAGCAAATAATCTCGTTAAGCTATATAGTCAGATATTTCTGGTAGGATAGCGGCACCCACTCTTTTCTTCTTTTCACGTGCCCTTCTACCAGACGACAGAACATGGAAACAGTGCTGCGCCCTGACGCAAGGTTTGAAATATGAGCGGCCCAGTACCTATCTTTTAGTTTTCCTGTTTTAATTGATGAGGTAAGCGATTATCATAGTCGTATGTGTACTAGCCAGTGCATAAACTAAACTTGCAATGTACTAACCTCCTTGTTACTGTATGATAAACCAAACCTGTACCACATCTGGAACGTACTAAGTTTGCGTTGCAAGGCTACACACGCTCACTGTAACCATGAGCTAAGTACCGTTCCTGTAACTAAGACACTTTCTTGCAACAGCGCCTCGATGCCTATGGGCTGCTAGTGTGCGCTTTACAAATGTAAAACATAAAATAAATAAATGTTGTTTTATTAAAACAAGTTTTATAACTGGCTGGACCACGCAATAGATTTAATGGTGCAATTTAAGTTTAACATAATTAAAGTGAGTTTTTTGACTCACAGGGATTCATAGCAGAGGCCGTAATACACGTATGGGTACATGCAATGTGGGCAAGGGGTTACAATAGCTAAAGTCGGCTCCACGCACCCTGGAAACCCACGTTCTGAAGGAACCCCACGTTCTGAAGGAAAACCACGGTCTAAAGTCGGCTTCACGCACCCTGGAAACCCACGTTCTGACGTCGGATTCACGCACCCAGGAAACCCACCTTCCGACGTCGGCATCACGCACCCAGGAAACCCACGTTCTGAAGGAAACCCACGTTCTGAAGTCCGCTTCACGGCTCCCCCCATCGTGGGGTGGCGGCCCAATGACTTAATCTCCTTCTGCTCCACTTCCCACAGCTGTCAGACGGGCAGGAGCACAGAACAGGCCTAAATGCCAGCGGAACGCAGCACTTATGTTAAACCACTGATAAGCTGCTGTATGATATTTCTTTCCTGTGTCTTTCCCGTCATGGGGTTTCAGGGACTCGTGAGGGTGGCATTGTAGCACCGATAACCAGTTCAAGCCACTGGGCAACCGTCGGGCAAAAAAACGGAATGCCTCTGATGCAGGTTCTGTCAACTTCTGGAAAAACTGGAACTATAGGATTCTATTTGTGTGAACAAAATGTACAAATTACAATCATGCTGTGGTGGTGCCACTGGACATTACCAAACTATCAGTCCCCCCTGGGGATTCTCCCTTCGAGAAAAAGGGCAAAGGAGAGAACCACCGCCCCGCACACCCCCCCTCCCACCCCCAGTATTGCCTTGGCCCTCATCCAGGAAGGGAATACAGAGAACCGGAGAAAACCCACAGCAAAAAGTATTTTTGTCAAAGCCAATAGTTTTGACTTTAGATCGCCAACTCCATTAGCCTCCTGGATTGTCTCTCATATTTCCAGCAGGGGGACCAGAGAAGAGTCCAGCAACAACAAATGGCACATACCTCTTTGCCAAAGTTTGCCATTAAATGGATAGTTACTTGCTCCATAGCCATCAATGGCCTCCCCATTCCTATGAAGTCACCAGGCCTCGTTACAACTGTGCCGGTCAGAAAACACTGGTGCCATTAAGCCTACCGCCACCAGTGTTTATGGACTGGTAAAGTACGACTCTGCCGGCCGGTGCCGTCCCACCTGCCAGGGTCAGACCTGTCGGGCGGAACGGCACCCGCCCGCAGAGTTTCACGGAAGCACCAGCACCATTGTTAACGGTGCCGTTGCTTCTGTGTTCCCCATTCCTGCAGAGTCCTATGGATTGCCATCAAATGCTCTGAAAATCGACCGAAAGCCAAAGATTGCTACCAACTGCGCAGCCACCTGCCTCAATGCCAATGATTGCCATGAAATGCCTATGCAATGCCTAAGTATGTCCATTACCACGGATTGCCAAAAAGTGCCCGCACGCATGCCTGATTGTCATCGCCACCTCCTGCTCCTCATAGAAATCATTCTCTTCCTCCATTACCAGCCCCCTCCCTAACTCTGTTTGCTTGAGAAGGATTGCAACATTCATCTATGTATCACGAGGCTTGCAGTCTCATTATGCCATATCTGCCTTCTTCTTTAAAGAGCTGCGCGCTGTCGGAAAAAAAGACACAACCTTTACTCATTTTTCTTCTTGCTTGTCTTTGTGCTTATTTTATTCTTCTGCTCTTTATGATGCAAAATCTCAACATTTTTAATCTTTGATTACTTCTCCAATCTTCCCATCTGCTTTTTTCTTCATGGAACAAATGATTAACTGTTCCTCCTGCTGATCCTGCTCTTTACTCCCCCATCACCTCGGACATTGCTGCTTCCTTTTTTACTTCTGAAGTCACTGATATTAGTTCTTCTTCTTCTGATGTGAATTCCCTCTTGTGTTTCTGAGGCCAGTGCTTCTCCCCAGGCCAAGGATTCTTACCCGTCAATTGATCGACCTGTTTCTTTTTCCTTGGCCTCTCTGTTATCGTGCCACTAATTGCTCAAGCCAACCCTTTGGTTGCTCCTTCTGATCTGCTTCAAGCTTCTTTTATTAAATCAAATCTGTTTGCCCTTCTCTTTTGTCCTATTCACCTGTTATTTTCAGTGTGTCTTTTCAATCTGCTATTTTTCCTGCCGCTTTAAAAAAGGCTACCGTCTTTCCCCTTCTGAAAAAGACTAAACATGATGCGTCTGATCTTTTCAACTATCGAACAATCTTTCTTCTTCCCAATTTCTGCTAAAGGTTGCAGAGGCTAGTTTTTAAATACTTGTTTTTGGACTTGTGCCAGTTGTTTTCCCCATTACCATCAGGTTTCCAACTCAATTCTGCACGCTCATCATCTTAAACCCTCTTCTATTTTAGTTCTTCTTGATTTGACTGCTGCCTTTGCTACCATAGATCACGCCACACTTTTTGTTGTCTTTCTTCTTTTGGTATTTCTGCTTCTGTTCTGTCATGCTTATCTTCTTTTTTAGTTTCTTGGAAGGAGTAATCATCTTCTTCTAGACCTATTTTCTTTTTATTGTGAGTTGGTTTTAAATAAAAACGGCATTTCCCTTGGAAAATGTAATTATTGAAAAAATCTTACATTTAAAGAAATCTGAATAGTGCAAGTATCACGGCAATATGGCCCCCTACCATAAGTCTGTGCCACAGTCTCTCCCCAGAATAAGGGAAGTTAGGATTCAAGAATTTACTAAAGAACAGATATCTTAAATGTGATGTTCCGAAACAGTAAAAGGTTAGGTGTTTTCTTGTTTCACCTATATCCGAAATGCCACAAACCCTACACAATCTTTCTTGCTTAGTGTTAGGAAAGATTTCTCTAAATGCACTTTTTCCTCCATATTATGGACCCCCCCAAACCCAAGTGAGAGCCTTTCTGGGCCATACAGGGTATTACAGGTATTCCATGTCAGACTATGGGACCATAGCTGCCCCTCTGACTGCTCTCACTACTCCAAAGAAACCTAAGAAGGTCTCTTGGTCTGAGGGGTGTGAGAAGACCTTCAAAGGCTTAAAAGACTCCCTGTGCAAGGTCCCTGTTCTCAGGGCCCCTCACTCCAAGTGACCTTTTATCGTGCAGACGGATGCCTCTGACACTGGGATAGGTGCAGTTCTATCACAGTTAAATGAGAAAGACAATGAACACCCAATTGGATTCATTAGCCACCAGTTTAAGGGCAGAGAGCTCAGGTGGTCCACAGTGGAGAAAGAATGTTTCCCTGTCGCGTGGGCCCTAAGGAAGCTGAGTCCCTACCTCTATGGAACCCACTTCACTGTACAAACTGACCATAAGCCCTTAAAGTAGCTCATGCCCATGAAGGGAGAGAATCCAAAGTTGCTCAGGTGGTCCATTAGCCTGCAAGGCATTGACTTCACCATTGAGCACAGGCAGGTGTCCAACATACTAGTAAACTGTATTTTTGTATTGCGCAGGTGCCCAACATAGCAATGCTGAAGAGTTGTCCAGAATATTTAACCAACCTGAACATGAGGCCCATTCAGGGGTGGATTAGTTTCCCCTGTCCTTGCTTGGGTGGGGGGCTTTTGCTCATTTGCTATGGGGAAACTGACACATCCTTCAGGCTGTCAATACTATGTTTCCCTTAGTCTTGTACTATGTTGCTATTTCTTAGTAATTTTTTATCAGTGTGCACAGTACATTAGTGTACCGTGCAAGGAATTTCTGGTGAATGTTCAAGCGTGCCTAGGACAACTGGTGGCATCAGTTTACTTCTCTGGTATTTTTCTATTTTTTATTGATCCAAACTGCGTTTACCGCAGATGGCTCATGACTGTCACCAGTGCCGAAAATGGCCATGCCACATAGTGTTTTATTCTGTCCTTTGGCCATCTTGTCCCTTTGCCTTCCTCCAGGTCGAGCTGACCCGGGAATTCCTTATTTGGGCATGAAGCCTCCTGCGAAAAACGCATCTTTTGTGGGCTCCTGCATGTGATGTGTGCTGGCGCCCAGGAAGAGGTTTGGGACTGTCTGGTCCCAATACAAACTACTGGGGCCAGGATGTCTGGTGTGCATGAATGCATGGTGACCACAATGGACCATAATTGGGCCACAACTGGCGTGCATGCAAGGGAGCAGATCTTCTATTGGTTGTCCATATTCGATCAACCATCAAACTTTGGATAAGAGAAGGGGCCTTGCATCCATTCGAGGTCGATCTACAGTGGTTCATCCTGAACTACTGAAAGAGCCAAGTATCCTGTGAGCTGTAGCAGGCCTGAGGACCCACCGGAGACGAGCTGAAAGGTTTGGCACGCTGAGCCCGCTGTTGTCCCATTTGACCCCTGTTTCATTCTTGACCTTAGAAGTCCTGCAAGGTCACTTTGACCCTTTTGAGTAGTGGGAACTACTCTCAGTGTCTCCTGATTTCCCACCAAACGAGCCTTCTCTGAAGTGTTCCTGGACCATCCAGTGAACTGACCAGCTCTGTCCTGGGACATTGCCAGGAGCGCCACCATTTCAAGTTGAGGCTTGAAACTTTGTGAATCCCTAGCTTGTGGTGCTCTACACTCTGCCGCCAAATTTGAATGGCCTAGCTCCTCTGGGTTGCAAACAAGGAGGGAGCGCCTTGCCGCAATCCTTTGCGGTCCCTGCGTCACTGCATTGTGGTGACAGTTGGTGTGGGTGATTTCCCCCCTCTTTGCTGTTCCCAGAGTCCTGCTGCGCCAGAATGTTCTTCTTAGTCCCTTTGTGGGCAGAGTTGTGGCAACCATCCAGTCCCGGACGATCGTCACGTCCCGCAGCACCTGAGAACCGGATCGAAGAGCAAAGGCAGGCTTTGCAATCTCAAACAACCTCGACTAAACTGGCATAGTTTGGTCTGGATTGAAGCAAGGGGCAATGAGTACTTGCATAATTTACCGGTGGCCCCTAGCTCATCCATCTATCTTTACGCATAAGGGTTCCTTGGGATCTCCTCGTTGGCTGGGATAGCCTGCGCTCCCTAGTCTGTTTTGAACATCGGAAACTGCTCTGTCCACGAGGACAGACCCTTCCCTGTTAATTGAAACTTCTTCTACCCCCTTCAAGACTAACTGTCTGAGCATCTTGAAATGGTACCATCTTAACTTAACGCATGACTGTGCGTTTTTACATACTGCTGTACTTTGAACAAAAGGATCCCCACTTCATAGGGCTGGACTGAATAAGTTAGGGTTTCCATCCTGAAGGTTGCCTAAAACGTAAATTGTGTTAACCCCACCTTCTGGTAGAGGTTGTGGATGTCTTCCTCCCTTTTTCTCATTAGGCTACAGTGATTGTATGTATGTTAAATAGTGATATGCTTTTGTGGTAACTTGCATTATTAATTTGGCCATTCGTGTTGTTTTATTGGGCCTAAAATACATGTATATGTATTTTTCATATACACCTGTCCAAGAGTATTCTGTGGTATCCTTACTGTGTGTGCTCATTGTGGGCTTCTGATCACCCTCACCCTCCCTGGGGCTTAGGGCCTCATTACGGGGTAGGAGGTAGCCATGGTGCTGTTAGCATCATGGCTACCCCCCTTACAGCATACCGGGTCATTCCAACCTTGGAGGACCCGGTAAATCCCCATTCTGAGAACCATTACCCATTCCCATTTGAGCCCCCATAGGGCTCAATGGGAATGGGGAAGCAGCAATAACGGTACCGCAATTTGCGGTACCGTTATTAGCTCTGAAGTCCCTTAGCGGGTACCCTTCTTAACACCTGGTCACACCAGGCGTTCAGGAAGGGACCCGCTAAGGGACCTCGGAATATGGAGGTAAGGGATTACCGGCACCCTTACCAGTGCCGGTAATCCCTTACCCCCCTATCGCGTAATGAGGCCCTTAGTCTTGACCGCCTGCCAAGCTAACGTGATTCGTCTGGCTTGTCCAGAAGGTTCCCCTGTTTCACTAAACTAGAGTGGCCTCCAAAACCTCTGCCCACCAGGCCAGAATTTAGAAATCCATTGTAGCAAATTGGTGTACAGTAGCGGATAAGATCAGAGGTACCCAGTGTTGCACACAGGTGAAGGACCTGGGTTACACTTACATAGGAAACACAGTGACCTCATACTAATTCGAATTTGTAGGCCACCTGCTACACTTATATCTTGGAAACAACTGTTGACATAACTTTAAGTACTTCATGGTCTGAGACACTAATAACGATGTGTGCAGACAAAGGCCCGTCGGCCACTGGTACCAAATCGGAAATTAGCCAAAAGATCATGGGTTGTCAGGAAAGCCGGATTACAGCTTTACCCATGATAGTGCAGAAGGTGCTGGGGCTGCTCCCAGTAACAGTACTGAAATAACTGTTGCTGCCATCATAGAAGGGGTTGGTGTAGATAGAGATGATGTAGAGTCCCAAGTCTCCTTTGCTTGCTCTAAGGCCCTGTTAGAATTCAAGAGAAAAGAACTGATGTTTAAACAGAGAGAGCTTGAATTCAAAAAGGCCAAGCAGGATTTACAGAAAGCAGAACAACAAAAGGACAGGGATCATCAATTGGAGCTTGCTAGGCTGCAGTCTGCCAATGGCCCCTCTAGAGGGCTGGTAATGGGTCTGGCCCCTCCTCTCATCCAAGTTCTCCCAAAGATCTGCTTAGTGTATATGATGACAAAAATAACATAATGGACTGTGTTAAGGATTCCAATCGTGCGTCACACACCGGACCAGGACACTTGGCCTTATCCTGGGATGTGGCGCTCAATAGGAATGCTTTATCTTTAATTTCAATGAATTCAAATTGACCCGATACCCGACCCGTCTCAGGCCACCTTTTACAAATACCCTGGGTCAGAATGGACCATAAACCAGGCCGGTTGGTGAAAATACAATATTTATTTATAGAATTCACAAAAATCACACACATTTTAATATTGGGCAGCAATCACCAATGGGGTGATAATAACAATTGGAATGGAAGCAATGCACTTGGTTAAGCTTCTAGTAGAACATAGCCAAAGCACAATTGAATAGGAGCACTTTTTAGGATAGATAGCACCCAAGTTAAGGTTTCCCCCTGCAATGTTCCCTCAACCCGCAAATAATTCTGAGTGGTTAGAAAGAAGCAGCAGGTAGTCAGGGATAAGTGGCAGCAAACAAAATCAAAATCTGACCTCCCCTCACAAAATAAGAGGCAGATTTTTAACCCTTTGCAGAGGCCTAAAATGACACTCACATTTTATAAATAATGAATTATATGTGTGTTTAAATAAAGATATACATATTTTTTATCACAGTATTAGGGATGTTATACCACTAGCAACCATCATGCAAATCATCACAACAGCATACATTTCACAAAGCAGGTTGAAATTGAAAACACAGTGCAGCCGAATTCACACGTGGAAAAGTTGCATTTACACTTTTTCAGCTTTAAATGTAAAAATCGTTTTTTTCAAAAATGGGTAAAAAAAACACTGAATTGGAATGCGGTTTCTGGGCAGGGGAATAGATGCACAGCACAGTGATGATGTAGAAGTGAAAGGAAGGGTATAGCTGGTGAATTAAGAGAGATTTGGAAGGTAGAATGAGGTTCGTTTTAAAGAAAATGAAAAATGAGAAAATCGGTTTTGAAAGAAAGGCAAATTTTTCTTGAACTAAATTATTTAGACTATATTGTTAAAGAGGGACACAGTAAGATCCAAGGTTGATTAGCGACGTCAACCTTGTCACCCCAGCGTACAACTTTATGTGGAAATTAGTTTGATTACTCAAAATATGACTGTGGAGTTACTCGAGAGTTACTCGAGAAGATGAATGAAAGAATTGCGCTAACACTAGAAAACAAGAACAGGGTGCACATAGAAATAGAACAGTCTATACAAGTTATCAGGGTATGGACAGGGTTGCTTAGAGAGTGGAACAAAGACAAAAGTCAAGATGGGGTAGACTATGTGTCATGGGATGTGGGATACTCACAGTCCACTTTTGAATCTGGGATTTTGGACAGTCAACATGTTCTGGTCACAAAAGATTCTGGTTACTGGATAGGGGACTCTTCTGGCAAAAGACAGCTGGGCAAAGGTCTGGTCACCGGATAATCAGAACAGCTGGATGGCAGGGTTGCAGTGGGCATGCAGTTAGTGGGCAAGAAGCCGGTCTGGTTTCAGGATACTTTCCAAAAGAATACCACAGCTTCTCCCTTTGGGTATTGGGGTTTTTAGTGGGGTTTCAGGATTGAGGCCTTGCCGGGATGGTCAGCAATGCTTTGGCCTTGCATTGGGATCTGGAATCAGGTATGTTTTGATTTGCAGTGGGATCTAGAGTCTGGCAAGATGAAGGTAGAAGATCAGGAACGCAGGCGCATGGAATTCAGGAAAGAGTCTGTCCAGAGTTCTGTCAGGGACCCTTTTTATAGAGCATGGTGATATTATCGAATTATATGGAAGGGCAGGCTTAGCTAAGCACGCCTCTAAACAACTGGATTGGTCAGGGGTAATGGTTGATGCCTTGCTCTCAACTGGTTGAGTTTCAAGGGCATGATGTCAGATTTATGATGTGAGTTTTACAATGTCCAGAACCTCCACAGTTACTTTAGCTAAAATCCAGTTTTGGCATAAATGGCACATTTGTACAGTTGGGGCATCTTAACAAATTACATAAATATGTTACATATTTCCTGCAGAACATGTCAGTCCAACTCTACACTTTGTAAGACATTGTTTCGCCCTTCTAATAATTTTCTAGTCATTTTTTATGTGAAATATTCGGCCTAAAATTCTATAACTTTACACGTGTGTATGGATTATCATTAGGCGTGTCAGTATCAAATCCTACATTGGCATCATGTATACTTTCTGTGGAATACCCAATTCTCTGCCATTTCAATTCCCAAGGTGACAGTGAAGGCTACAACATCTTAAAGTATAAACCACAAAATTACATTCACCCTGCTAACTTTTTACATTTTTGTGAAGTCCTGTTGCAAAGATAAAAGTCTTAAAAGTTTCTTAATAGTTCAGTATTGTTCCCCATATATGGGCATAGCTTCCAACGCCGCTCTTGAGTTGGTTCTGAAACTCCCAACAGAAGTTGCGGGAGGTGTGATTTCTCACTTCACACAACCGTGCCCCAGATCTCCATTGTAAGATGGGTCAGCCCAGACCCAAGTCTGCCAAGGTAGCAATTATCACTTGTGTGTTATATGATCTACTGTGAGGGGCTTTCTGTTGCTAGCATCCCCCCAAGCAGAAACCTGTTTGGGTGGTTTTCCCCCCTGTAGCCACTGCCTTACAATTCCTTATTTTATTTCTTTTTGTTATAAATCAGAATAAAGCCTGTTGAATAAGATCTCTCATATATCTTTCACAGCAAAAACCCCTTCACATTGCTAGATAAGGGCAGGGCCGCATCCAACATATAGTTTTAATATTTGCAAAAATACATTTAAACATGTACTGTTGCTGGTCTTTTTCTTGCAAATTCGGTTTGTCTCTTCCATTTGAACTTCCACATTGTTTTGTAGCCATAGTTAGCTTATTGTACCCAACAGTCTGTACAAGGTAAAGGTCACAAGCTTGACATGTGCGCAGAGAGCTAGAATTTCTTTTAAGAGCAGTGATTTTTGACATTTTGTAGCAAAAATGTTTTTCCGTGTAGTTGAAGTAAAGCTTTTGTTGATTTTCCCACACAGCCTGTCATTCAGGGATCATGCTTTCCTATGCTGAAGCACTATGTGGATATGGATGGGCATGGCAAGGCCTTATTAATAAAAGTAGTTTGACGAAAAACAGATGAAAATAGCGTCACAGCAGCATCCATTTCAATGTGAAATATTCCCTTTTTCAATGGGAACTTTGGCTTTTACATTTTCCCACTGACTGCCCTCCGGGAAGATTGACAGCAGTGGGACACACATGCATTGTAATAATGACAATATTGAGATAACAAGACAAAAGCTCACTCACAAGTCACATATAACTATTGTTTTTTCTAGAAGTTTTGGGAATCTCTTTCGTCCTGACAATGGGGGAAAAAAATACTCCCTGTTAAATAATTCTACATATGAACCTATCTGTTCCCTTCTAGTTCTTCGGTTTCTTGTTCTTATTCTCTAGATACCTCCTCTATTTGATTTTCTCTGGGCTCCTCAATTTGCTGCAAAGTGTGCCTAGGGTGACAACTTTTTGACTGATTAATATGGACCCATTTCTCTTCTGTCAGTTCTTGTTTGGGGATGCAGATTCTATAGGCGACAGGTGAAATTTGTCTACAATTTCAAAAGGACTGCACCAGCTTGGCAAACATTTTCACTCCTTGGTCTGGTTCCTTTGGAAATTGCACAAGTAGACCCTGTCTCCTACTTGGTATTCCTTTTTGGTTGTTTTTAAATCATATTGAGTCTTCATCCCCTCTGCAGATTTTTCCAGATTCCGCTGAGCGTATGCAAAAGCATGTTGAAGGTGTTTTCTTAGATTCTCAACATACTCATGAATTGTGGAGGCGTTTATCAGGGTCTGCTCTTGTGTTCTGTAGAGCAGATGCTGAGGTAGCACCATCCTTCGCCCAGTCATGAGCTCAAATGGAGACATCTTGGTCGCAGAAGAAGGTGTAGATCTGATGGCCATAAGGACAAGCGGTAAACAGAGGTCCCAACTTGGCCCAGAATCTTCCACAAACCTTTGTAGAATGCTCACAATTGTTTTATTGTACCTCTGAACTCCCCCACTAGAGGACAGGCGGTATGCAATGTGAAGTTTCCTTTTTACCCCAAGTATCTCCCACATCTTTGTCATCACTTCGCTGGTGAAGTGACTACCTCGGTCTGACTCAATCCTTTGGGGTAGGCCAAAACGCGAGAAGATGTGGTTGATCATCAAGGCAGCTGCTGTTTCTGTTGTGCTGTTGGGGCCGGGAGACATTCCACCCATTTGGTAACCAAGGATGTTACGGTTAACATGTACTTGTTCCCCCTAGCGGAGCGAATCACGGGCCTGATGAAATCTACTTGTGAATCTGACCAATGCAGTGTCATCCCCCTCTTCTGGAGGGGAGCTCGGTGTGTGAGTGAAGTTGGCTGAAATTGTGCACACACAAGACACCCCTTCAAGTATTGGTCGAGGTCCTGTCCCATGTGTGGCAAGTATGTAACCTCTCTCAAGATTTCTAAAGTAGTGTGAAACCCCCGATGACCGGCGGTGGCCACGTCATGGGCGTAACTTAGCATAAGGCTTCAGAATGAGGTAGGGACCACCCACCAGTCACAACCAGATATGGATCTCCTTACCAAAAAAACGTCTTGGATTTGGAACATTTTGGGACACTTCATCAACACTCTGAGGTCCTCTTTCCCAATGTAATCGGTATCTGTCAGGGGAAAGTTCTCAGGGTCCTCAATGTGTTGATAACATTTCCCAATAATTGAATCCCCTTTTTGTGCCGTGATTAAATCAGCATCTGGGGTCTCCTTACTCCACTGCGCAGTTGAGAGTTCATTGTGAGCATTTGTCTGGGACATAGTGATAGCAGGGACCTGGATTTCCCCCAACAGGGACTCGATCTCAAGGAGATCCCCCTGGATGGCTCTGGTTTTGGCCAACTGATCAACTAGGTCGTTTCCAGTTTTGTCGGGCCTCTCTATTCTGGAATGACCCTTGATCTTCTTCCTATAGATGGTCATCCCACTAGAGGTGACCAGATCATCTATATTTTGGATTAGCATGCCATGTTTCAGTGGTTTATTATTAACACATATCATGCCTCTGGTTTACCAATTTACCATGTGCTCCACAAACCCGTTCTGGACATAATCTGAATTAGTGATTATGACCAGTTTGTGGAGTTGGTGTTGGATGGCAGTGAGGATGGCCTGGTAAAGTGCCATCAACTCTGCCACCCGACTACTGCAGGGAACGATTTTGTACCCAGCGGAAGGTTGCAGGGCATCATTCACTCAGGCATTCCCAACGCCAGACACCAGTTCCTTTTCCCCGTTGTTGTCAACATGGTAGGAGCACCCGTCCACATAAACTGTGGGCATTCCCATGCACTTGTCTTCTTCATAGACTTTGTGCGGGGAATTCAGGTACGCCTCCATGTTGTCCTGGATTTTAAGACTTTCGTCTTCTAGACAGTTTTCTCTGGCACAATCATGCAAGTCAGCGAGACCTTGCGCGAAGGGACTCTTCTTGTTTTGGCCATATCTGACCTCCACAGGAAAGCCCTGCATTGACAGAATCCAGGAAGTAATTCTTGAGTCACATTTCCGGCACGGATTCTGTCACTTTGGAGGTATTGCAAAGGCTGGTGTGGAGTCTCCACTATGATGTGTTCCCCCTGGATAAACGGGCGGTAATTTTTCAATGCCCACACCGTTGCCAGGAGTGCCTTCTCACAATCATTGAATTTCTCCTCCACAGAGGATAAAGTCTTGCTTGCATAGCAGATGACTTTATTGACCTTGTCATGCTTTTGATATAATACTGCTGTCAAGCATGTATTCGAGGACCCCATCTCCAAGAAGAACTCCTTGTTTTTGACAGGGTAAGCTAGACAAGGTACCTGTCAGAGGCTTCTTTAGAGTTGCTTTACTGCCTCAGCTTGTTCTGGACCCCACTCCCACTTGACCCCCCCTTCAACAGATGGATCAGGGGTCTTGTGATCTCTGCGTAATCCTCAATGAACTTCCTACTGTAATTAGTTAGTCCAAGGAGGCGTCTTAGTTCACGCAGAGTTGTGGAGTCTTTAAGTTTTAGGAGTGCTTCCACTTTCTTCTCCTGGGGACAGAGACCCTCAGGAGTTATTTCATGCCCCAAGAAGTTGACATGGGTTCTGCGCCACTGTGCCTTTTGAAAGGACAGTTTTGCTCCGGCAACCCTCAACTGGGTCAGAACATAACAGATTTCCGCTATGTGTTCCTCCACAGTTGAGCTTTTTATCAGGACATCATCCACATAGGCCATGTTACCCCTTTCACCCAAGTCGGGCATGGCCTTATGTAGGAAGATGTTGAATTCATTGCTGGAGTTTATGTATCCGAAGGGAGTCCGGGTCCATGTGTACTGCTGCCCCCCGAAGGTAAAGGCCAGCTTGTATTGGTCCTCCCTACTGACGGGCACGGTCCAGTACCCATTGGTCAGGTCAATGGCAGTGTATACCTTTGACCCCTGGATCTGGGCCAGCCCCTGGTCAATGCAGGGAAGAGGCCATTAGGACACGTGGACCCGTTTATTTAGCTCCCTAAGGGCTGCGCAGAGTTTCCATTGACCTTTTGGTTTTAAGATCCCCAGCATCGAATTATTAAAGGTGCTGTGGACTGGACGAATTATCCCACGGGACTCAAGGGATTTGATGATTTCCGTCAGGGACTCCATGGATGCGAGAGGCAAGCGATGTTGCTTCACAAACACGGGAGTCATTCCAGGGTCCGTGGGAATTGTCGTAGTATGGATTTCAGTGCAACCACAGTCATACGAGTCCACCGCAAAGAGATCTTGAAAATCTAAGAATACCTGTTTCAACTTTTGCTTTTGCTCCGGAGTCTCACAGGCATCAGCTAGGTTGACTCGCTCTTCAACCATTTGCCTAAAGCCTGGAAAGACTTCCGTTTTTGCTATGTCAGCTGCCTTCTCCAATTGGGTGGAGAGGTCTCTGGTTAGAGTATTGACCTGGACAGAGGGTTTCAGGTAGGAGAGGCAGTCATTGTGGACCTGGAATATCACCTCATCCTGCCTAATGTCAAAGGTCCCCTCTTCCTCACCGTAAGGGCAGGAAGAGTACACCAGGAAATTCCCCCCTTGCCGGGTGAAGATCCTGTCTGGTGGTAAGTCATTGTCACTATCATTGTCAAAGCAGTCATTGGGGATTGGTCCTATCAGTTCATTTCCTAGATCCATGGAAAAATGTCGGTTATCAACCGCCATTCCAATAATGGTGCCTGCGCCCAGAGTGATACTCCTAGGGTTGCTATTATCCATCAATATTGGAATGGTGTTGTGTTCTACATTGACTAATGGTGTTGGGTTTAACCCCAACCCCTGCTGTTGGAGATGGGCATTGAGGTGTACATATGCGTCAGGATTTTGCAGTTTCTGTCCTCTTTTCATTTTTAATTCAAGTGGGAATAGTCTGATCCATCCTGGGCTGGTGACTTTCTCTCCAATTTGAAGTTCAACTGCATACGGCAGCAATTGGGCTGACCAAAATGCTTTTTCTGAATCGTCAAAGTCCATGGAATGGCGCCGTAGTCGGGACCAGGCTTTGTAATTTATCAGGTCCAAATTAATGGCAAACCGATTAAGAATGTCACTGCCTAAATAGAATGCAGCAGGGACATCTTGCACAACCCAACAATTATGTTCTATGCCTTTGTTACCTATAGAAATGTTGAGCATACACCTGCTAGGCAGGAGATGTTTGGAATTGGGAGTTTCCAGGCCCATTTCCCACTTATTGATCAATTTAAATGTGGGAATGGCTGGGTCTTTTGGGAGGTGCCTGAACGTGGCTTCACTGATGAAGTTCTTACCGTTGTTCACGCACACTCGGGCGAGAACAGACTCCTTCCCCTCATTTAACTGAATAGGGATGAACAACAGTTCTCTAATTGTATGTATATCAGCTAAACATTGAGCTGGTTTATCATCACTTTTGAATCAGTATTGTGAATCAGTATAAAACTTCTAAGTATCTCTCCCCCTTTCCTGAATTTAGTTGCTCAAAGGCCCTTTTTGACAGAAGAGTGGCTTGGGATCCACTATCCACCAGTTGTTCACGGGAAGGGTAACTATCCCTTCTCTCGCAGTACCCTGGAGATGGTGGATTTTGGTAGCCCTCCCCCCTTGGCCTCCCCTCTCCCGGATTGGCTTGCATGGGCTCCTGAAACCGGGGAAAGAAAGGAGGGTTGCCTGCAGGTTGGGGCTTTGAGGGTACTGGGAAAAGAAACTACAGGAAAGGATCATATAATAAAACGTAATACCAGAGCACTTAATTTCAAGCCTCTTTCCATCACCATTTAATACTCAAAAATACCAATGCAAAGAAATCGCAATTAGACTTGCAAGATGATGTAATAGTAAAAATGTAGAGGACACAAAAGAGATTTTTGTAAATGAATAAAGGAGAAAAAAGAAAGAGGGAGAAATAGCTAACAGAGGAGTGCAATAACTAACAGAAAGGATTGTGCTGCCATATGATCTGTTGCTTATGTCAGGGGTCTAAAACCTTTACCCCTCTAGATGTTTTGGCCTACAACTCCCATCTGCTCTTGAAATCATAATCAATGATGAGGGATTATGGGAGTCTTAGTCAAGATCATCTGGAGGACAACAGGTTGAAGACCACTGCACTACGGCATAGGCTAGGTTTAGAGGTAAAACATCCAGCCATTATGTTGGTCTGGCTTGGATGAGTGCAAATACCTTACTGCAGGGCATAGAAAGTACTACACAAAATATTGATCAAGACCAATTGTACCAAACAGAACTTGACACATCTGAATTAATGTCTTCACAGTTTTTGATTTTCAAAAATGATTCAGTTATCACTTATTCTTCATTTATTTTTTTGTAAAGAAATTCACATTAACAATTTATGAATCTACACAACTGCATTAAATATCTCCTAACACCACAATTGATTCTACTGAATACATGCATAAGCCGACATCATACACATTCATTCCTTTGACCACACACAACATCCTGGTTATAATGCCACATCCAGTCCAATAACCAGAACTACACACTAAGACTCTCAATGTACTGTTAGCAACTTCCTCAAACTAATTACAAATAGGTCTCTTTCTCTGACTCTATGTCGACACGTGTTTCCGCCAGATCTCGTTAGCCATACAATCAGGCTAAATACTGCTCAAGCCTTCATGAGGACAAGAATGGCATCAAAATAATATGCCACTCTTACTATATTTCGGTATTCAGGGTGTCTACAATAAAAAACAAATTGAACCACATTAGGAGTTCTGTCTGTCCCCTACTTCTTTAAATGACTGAATAATGTGATACATTTTAAGATCCAGATTAATTTAAGCATACCAGTGCATACCTTGTATTTACCGCAACACTTTCTCAGCTTTCCTCAGCCGGCACTCTACTAGACTTACCTTTTTTAAATATTTTCTCGTCTGTTAGAGCAAGATACAGGGGAAAGAAATGACAAACAGAATGTCAACCCTCTGGAGAAACAATCTCTTCATCATGTATTGACACATCACTGTACCTTTATATAAATGTAGTATTGTTATATGTCTACATACTATAATGGGCTCACTTACTTCTAGATACAAATTAATTCTCTTTTGCCGGTGTTTCCATTCGGAAAGCAGATGTGGGGCCATGGTAGTTCAGCACTTCTCTTCTTTCTGTAAATCTGGTCTTATTTCCAGCATCCATCAATCTACAAACGTACAATAAAGCAGCTTTCAGGGTCCCTGTGTATATTGTCCCTATTGTACATTCTCTAACACAGGCCCTGATTTGTTTCTGTCTCTATGGTGCAAGTGTCCCATACAGGTTTTATGCTGCACTCTGTGTGTATACAAGTATAAGGTTGCACTAATTAGGGCGCTGTATAGCATATAATGCTGCACTTATTATGCTCTCTATGGCACGTTCCCTCTTTACATCGACCCGGCCTGCTCCTTTATATATTAGCATATGCCAAGTATTTTCTATTTATGATCAGAACAGCCATTAACTCCTACTGGAATCATGTCTGTTGTATGGCTGCATATACAAATGCGCAGCGCCGCAAATGTCAATTATCCAGTTTCCGTTTGCAAGGTCCATGCCTACATCTCAACTTCATGATGTATTCATCTGTCCCCTAAGGGTACTTTTTCTTCTGTCCATCTCTCTGGCTTTCAAACACACAGGCCCCCCAGGCCGTGCTCATCGCGGACTCAACGCACTTACTACCTCTGTGCTCGGAGCGTTTTTCTTCTGGCGCCGTCTTGCATCCGTGCGCCATGTTGGTCCAACCCTTTGTTTTCCAGCTCCATACATGGAAAAAGAAGGGGGGACCGGTGGACTGAATGGTCTCACACAACTCTCTAGGTCTCGTGCGCCTCGGTGTATATGCAACATGAAAAAGACGTTTTACTTATAGGTGAAGCTTCCTGAACAAATATGGTGTTTTTGCTTTCCCGTGTTAGAATGCTTGTTGTCCCACCTATACTAACTGATTTTGAAAGATTTTTAATGAAAGCTTAGAATAGGCCACCAGAGTATACATATACACGCTAAATGGTCACAAATCTACCAGTAGCATGGGTATTCTACACACTAAGCAGTGTTTCTTACTATCCCATCTCAATGATCTTGCCACATTTTAGAGACCAGTCATGTGAAAATTAGGTGGTTCCACTCGACTGAAATATTAAGGCCCCGATTGACTGTGTCTAGGCGGTAAATTCACTGTTGTTCGATTCTATGTAACTGTTCAGCCAAGTTTCCCCTGCAGGGGTGTGGCCTGATGGTCTGCAAAATGAACCAGAAAATATCCCGGTCATTATGTCCAAGATTAGAATAATGTTTCGACAAGAGGTTTATCGCTTACTTTATTTATAATGCAAGATCAGTGTTCCGATATGCGATGTTTGACCGGTCGGGTGGTCCTCCCCACATACAGTAAGCCACACGGGCCTTTGATGATATATAGCTTTTTTTGTTTGACAATTAGTGTGTGTTTGAAGTTCTTACCTGATATTATGTCCTTGCTCAAATGTGTGTTTAATGTCAGTGAATTAACACGCAACACATTTGCCGCATTTGTAATGCCCTGTAATGGAGGGTAGACCCCATGCATTGAGCAATGCTGGCCCTTCCCTGATATGTCTATTTGTGTGCACTAACTTCTGCTTCAGATTGAAGTTTTTTTTTAAAGCAAACATAGGTTTCTTAGCCAGGTTTCCACAATGTTTAACCAAGTGCCAGTTCTTGCGGATGATGTTTTTGATAGCATT
The DNA here is from genome assembly GCF_040938575.1 of Ambystoma mexicanum. Taxonomy (NCBI): domain Eukaryota; kingdom Metazoa; phylum Chordata; class Amphibia; order Caudata; family Ambystomatidae; genus Ambystoma; species Ambystoma mexicanum. The sequence continues at coordinate 730,376,404 of NC_090925.1, forward strand.
ACTGATGGGACTGAAAGTTGTGACATGAATCAGTCTATCAATGGTGGTCTTACTCTGTGATCTGAGGCAAATGCCTCTGTCAGTGTTGGCTACCCTTTTGTAGTTATTCCTTGCCAATTCCGAGGATAACCTCTGTCCTGCAGCCTGTTCTTCAGTTGATCTGCATGTATCTGAAAGTCTCTTTTATCTGAACGATTCCTCCGGATCCTGAGGAATTGACCATATGGCAGATTTGGCTTTAACCCCACTGGATGGAAGCTGGTGTAGTGGAGACGGCTATTATTATCTGTTGGCTTTCTAAACAGCGTGGGGTTATAGGTCAAAGGCTCGAAAAAAAGGGTCGAATGACAAAAGGGTTGAGTCAATTCGACCGAAAAAAAGGATCACATTTTAAAATATTTTTTTTTCCAGGGGTCCCCTCCTCAAACGCCTGTTTTTGGGGTAAAAAAAAACCTTTTAAAGCTACACTAGAGCAAAAAAAAATATATATATATTTTAAAACAAATTTCGATCCTTTGGTTTTCGGTCGAATGCACTCGACCCTTTTGCTTTCGAGCCTTTAACTGGACACCACAGCGTGGTACGATATCCAACTATTTTTTTTTATTTTTTATTTTAATGTGTTATAGTTAATTAAAACTTTACACATGTATAAATAAATTCATTTAGATGTTATACGTACAAGAAACATAACATTCAATCCATATAAAATCAAGTAATTGATAGATACAAATATTGATCATATTAATTCACTACACAAATATTACTTATTAAAATGTCAACAGGGCTATGGCTGCTGGATGGTAGTAATTATCCTTTCTACTTATTCAACCTGTAATTTTACTTTTACTACCATCCATACTCTATAGAGGGCAATACTGTTGGACTTCACGTTTGTGTTTAAACACTGCAACCAAAATTCCTTTTCCTTAATAGTTTCCAAGTCGTGTTCCAGGCTACCTACATTTTGTAAGTAAACAGGACCCATTGTGAAGCAAGCCGTCAAGACATGTTTCCCAGTCTCGAGACATTCTTTGTTCTTGCACATTCGGCAAAACCTTTCCTCTGCTGGGAGTTTCAGAACAATTCCCTTGTTAGCCGGTACTGGCAACCGGTTGAGCCGCAACAATAGTATGAAGCGGCACAGTTCCTTGGCAGGACAAAGAGTAAGATAAGGTTGAGGCTTCTTAAATTCATAAATCATAGAAACAAACTTAAATTGCTTTAATTTTGTCAGTTGCTCAAAATAATCCAACCAATCTTCCCTCTCCATTCTTTTTACCACCTGATTTTTTTTATGACTTGGACATTTTCCTCAAAATCTGGGAACCAATTCTGCTTCTTGAACTAGTTCATAATTTGGACAACATAGCTCTCCACCTTCTTCATCTCCATTTCTCTGCCAAACAAGTGCAGCAGCAGGTCTAACCCAGCTTTCCTTGATTTAATGTACAGCATTAATCTTTTCTGATTTAATAAATTTGTCAAGGAAACCAACCCCAGCTCTAGTCGAATAATTTCAATGGGAACACACTGAAGGAGCCATAAGATTGTGCGCCAAAATATGCTTTTGATCACCTGGAGCCACCTTAGGTCCGACATTGTCAATGACTCTAGCCCATAAAGGACCGAGGGGATAAAACATTTCTGGTACAGCATCCTAGCACCCAGAAGAGTGAAGCCCCCAGTGCATCCTAAATATTGGTTAATTAATGTTGTTAGCTGATTAGCCCTTCTGGTCCGGTCTAGAATACACTTGTGGTAGCCTCTCAGTGGATCCATCATTATTCCCAGGTATCTGTATTGGTCTGTATATCCAACCGTTTGGCCCTCAATTTCTAGAGCAACTCTCCTGATTCCTTTCTTTCCAAAGAACATCAACTGTGTCTTCTCTCTGTTGATTGCTCTCATCAGCATAACCCCATGGCTCTAATGCCATCCTTTTCAGGCCACTGAACGTATGGTCCAGGAAGACTAGGTCATCCGCGTATGCCAATGACACACATCCCTGACCAGATATCTCGGCGGGGCAGTTTCCAACCTGATTCATGGGCAATGGTAGATCAGCCATATTAAGGGTTGAAAAGCAAGGGGGCCAGTCCACATCACTGTTTCACCCCTCAATGTATCGTAATAGGAGCAGTTAAGGTCCCCTCACCATCCAGTCGCACCTTAACTGTGGTGTCCTCATGTAGCAGTTTAATGAAGTAGAGGATATAATGAGGGCAACCGTAGAGCTCTAGTTTTTCCACAGTCACTGTTCACTAAATCGAATGCCGTGTTGAAGTCTACATACAGTGCTTATAGCCCTCTACTGTTCTTACTTTGAGTGCTTTCAGTGAACATGCCCATGAGTCTCAAATTGTTCCCAGTGGCACGGCCAGCTCTAAATCTGGTCTGGACTCGGTCCAGCAGCCTCTTCTCCCTTACGCACCACCTGCAGATAGCATAGTAGGAATGTTGCAAACATTTTCCCAGTGATATTTAGCATAGCTAGCAGGCTATAATTCACTGGGTCCTTCACGTCCCCTTTTATGTGAACTGGGATTAGAATTGCCGTGCGCCATGCCTGAGGGATCATCCCTTTCTGGATAACTTTTTCATATAGTATCTCCAGACCTTTGGCCTAGGCCACCAGTTCTTTTTTCAGAACAACATTTGCTAAACCATTAGGACCGGGTGTGCTAGAGGACTTCAGCCTTTTAACGCAGTACACATTGTCCTCACACTCGATCACAAACTTAAGGTATCTTATATATTTGTCTGGAGCTTGCCTGCTACCTTTGTTTGCGGCCGGAATAGCCGTCAAGTGCTTCATCCACTGTTCCTGTGCAATGGGCTTGATAATCTTACAGTTTTTACCACCTTTGGCCTTACTCAAGGCTTTCCAAATGCTGGAGAAATGTTTTGTGTTCAAGATCTTAACTAGGTATTGACATTCCCTGATCTTAGAATTACGTTTCCACCAGTAAATGACCTTCTGTGCTTTTTTATTCTTCGAGTCATAGAAGGAATATCACTTAAGGATGAGTGCGCCTTGAGCTTGCCTCATTTTACGCTTCTTATCCCTGATCACCCTGTCATAAATCCTCTCCTAAGTGTTTTCAACCCCTATTTGAGAGGATTTGTGATATACAAACCTGGAGGTGAACTCCGTGATCCAAACCTCAATTTCATTCACACGTTTAGCCATGAATTCATTGGCAATACCTATCTGATTCATTAATAGGCACTCACTTGCCCTCTCAACATTCTTGGCAGACCATGTCACTTGGTTCCCTGCATGATTTATTTCAAGGCCCCCTCCCATAGTTTATTTTTCCCCTTGTTCCTTAATTTGATATGTTAGGGCCAGAGTAGCATGATCACTGTAGCTGTTATCTTTAATACACAGGTCTATCTTATTTGTGAGTAGAGTCGTTTGGAAAAAAGTAGTCCAAGACCGCAGTTTGTTGCACCATTTTCCATGTAGATTTACCTATCTTGTCACCCTCCACGCATCCATTCAACATCATCAACTCACAGTTTCTCAAAAGTCGCAAAAACCTGGACTCTTCTTTGGAGGGAGGGGCCTGCCCCCTACTCACTATCCCAGGTATGGACGAAATGGGATTCCTTTTCTTCCCACCAATACACCTGCAATTTATGTCCCCACTGAGTATGATCATTTCAAGTGGGCCTCTATTCGACCAATCAACTATGAGGTCAAATATCTCGTTCTGGATCTGCTCTCTTTGTTCACCCAGGGGCGTTGTACACATTCTCCACCAGTGTTTTTACCTCAGGGAAACTGATTTATCCAGTCTACCTCAACTGTCAACACAAACTCCTCAGTCCTCCTGATCCTCCGAGCATTCAAGGTTTGTTGAACACTGACCACTAAACCTGCAAAAGGCCTGCCTTTTTCTCCTTTCTTGGCAGGTATCTGGTAGATGACATAACCTTCAACCAACAATTTAGCCCTTAGACAAGTTTAAAAAAATCTTGTTTTCAGTCAACAGAGCATGAACCTCTCCACACCCCCAAAATATGGTTGAAGCCAGGCGTGTTCCATGACATGATCGATATAGTTCAGGCCTGCCTCTCTGGTATGCTAGCCAGTGATTCAACCAACCATTTTTACGTTTTCTGTATCATGGGAAAAGTAAGACCATCCACCTGGTCTATTCTATTAGTTGAAACTTTCCCCTTCACCCCATTTGCATTCTGATAGCTGGGAAGGGAAGGGTCGTCTTTTCCCATGTCGACATCAAGTTCAATAGCATGGCTTAACAATTGGGCTCTGTGTAACGGCATACGCGCAGCTGTGTCCCTGCTTCTACAGTGCACCCTAGATACATTTGGATTCACACATTTCATGGGTTGAACAAAATCAAAATCATCAGAGATTAATACCCGCAACTGAAGGATTTGTTGTAGTGCTTTCAGTATCACTGCACGATTAGCCCACCTATCCCTCCTTTTTTGGTTCAGCCGTTTGATAGTTAGTATTTTGGAACCAAAGTCTGACAACTCTAAAGAATGTGAGAGAATGGCAGTCTCTGAGGAAGAAACAAGGAAAATGGAATGGGGGAGAAGAAGGGAATGTCACAGAAAGAGGAGAGAGGGTGGAATGACAGGGAAGGGTAAGGGCAAGCAAACGAGAGTCAGTTCTTATATTTGAGAGCAGTGTCATTTGCTGTTTTACATTTGTAGTGGCTCTATTCAGCCTTTCTGGGGTCGAAGTGAGGTTGACCTCTCCTTGACCAAGTGTAGTCCACCTATATCTTTAACAATCTTGAGATCCCACAAATGGACAGAATTGTCATTCCATTCCATTCTGAACTTGATTTTACTATCACAGGCGTTAAGCCATTGATGGAATTCTTTAAGCTGTTCAATCGACTATCGCCATATGAGAAAGACGTTATTGATATATATCTTCCACACAACAATGTGGTTTACGAACGATTGGTACCCGACGACAGAAATTGTTTTGCAGAATTTACCATATGTACATTTGCCACATCCGGGGCAAAAGTGGTGCCCATACTGACTCCTTTATTCTGTTTATAAATTTGATTTTCTTTGTTTAATAAAATAAATAAATGTATTAGCATTTCCATTGTTACATACAAACAACCCTAGAACCCGCTCCCCCATCCCCTGCCCACCCCCAGGATCACAGTATCTTTTATACATCTTGCACGTAGACATCACCTTCAGTTTCACATTTACATGTGACAGAGGAATTAGTCTCTAATATGTACACAATGTCCAGCAAACGAATGTTCTGTGGGCACCATTGTACCAAAAAGTCTCCTCTTAGATATTCCAACCCTCCCCCCATCCCCAATACTTCATGAACACTTCCAACTCCCCTTGGATTCTATATGTTATCCATTCCATTGAGAGTATTTCCCAGAATGTGTGCACCCAAAGCAATATCGACGTGGGGTGCGGGGCGGGTCAGTATTTTCCCAATATTTTGCCATAACCAACCATGCTGCTATCACCATGCACATTATGGGTGGCCTTCTTTGTTGATTTCAGGTTTTGGTTTAGATCGGGCACCAATAGTCCACACATAATTTCCCCCGTTAACATGGAACTGGCCCCTAGACACATACTCCCCATTTGTTTCCGGACTTCGTCCCAAAATCCTTTAATCTTCTGACATCCTCACCAAATGTGATTCCAGTCACCATCCTCCTCACAACCCCGCCAACATTTCATTGAGACCATTTTGTACATTTTGTGCAACCTTCGAGGAGTATAATGCCATTGCATCATGACTTTCTACCACATTTTCCTTAACTTTAGTGAGCGAGTTAGTTTTGGAATATTTCTCCACAGATTTTCCCATTGTTCTTGTGATATTACCTCCCCCAACGTTTCCCCCCAGGATGTTTGGCATAGCCATATAGCATTGGGATTACAAGCCAGTAATATTTGATATAACTGGAACACCAAATCTCTGTCTCCCGTGTGGGTGGTAATCTATGTTTCAAACTGTGTCAACAGTCTACATGCAGCTTGTCTATGTTCCGGGTGCATTAACCAATGTCTCAACTGGCTATATGCAAATCTGTCCGTCTCTTTTAGGCTTAAATTATTCTTACAAAGTTCAAAAGTCATTATGTCTCCTTCACTGGTCATATCTACTAATTTTACACAACTATGACTCTTCCATCGGCTAAAGACCCCCTCAATCAATCCCAGCGAGAATTGGGGATTTTCGAATATAGGAGTGTAAGGTGGATGGGTGAGATGAGAAATGACCTTTCTTCAAATATCGATCCCAAATGTCAGATGTTGTTCTCAGTACAACATTTCTGTGAGCACTAGGTGGCCAATCCTTATATGGTTGCAATAGCAGACCAGTCAGTGATACCCCTGCTACTGCCCTATCCATACGTGTCCACATTTTCTCATTACTATTAGTGATCCATTCATGAATCACCCTCAGCTGAGCCGCTTCATAGTATTTAACCAATTTTGGTAGGCCCAGCCCTCCTTTTTTCCTAGGGGATACCAACAACTCAAAGGAAAACCTTGATCATTTGTTTAGCCAAATTAATGTAGTTACCATAGTGCTAACCGTTTTAAAGAAAGCCTTAGGAATCAGAACTGGAAGTCCTTGAAACAAATAAAGCAATCTAGGTAGTTTCACCATTTTTATCATGTTCATGCGCCCCAACCAGGACACTCTTAAGGGGTGGTCCCTTGATTAAAAACCTTTTCATATTTTGCAAAGACTCCAAATAATTTGCCTTATATAGCTGGCTAATTGTTTTTGTCAGTTTCACATTATCTCCTTCCCAGCCACTTGAAATGGGGAGAACATATGCATATTTAGCGTATGTTCCTTTGAGAGACCCAACCCCACAACTTCGAATTTTGTCATGTTGTTTTTTAGGATCGACATTTTCTCCTGTTCTTCCAATGTTTTAACTAGTTCCGGGACTGAGGTTTCCAGCTCCGTCAAAGTCATCAGCATATCATCTACATATGCCACTGTCTTTTGTATATCTTGCCCAAAGGTAATACCCTTTATAGCATTATTTTGTCAAATTGCAAATAACAGGGGTTCTACGTATATCACAGATAGTATAGGGGAAAGAGGATAACCATGCCCCATCCCCCTTTCTATATGTATAACTTTTGATAAGTTTAAATTAATCAAGAGACGCATTACAGGATTTTTATAATTGACCTCCACCTTCTGTATAAATTTAGGGCCAAAACCCAAATGTCTCAAAGAGATAAGGCCACTCAACTCTATCGAATGCTTTCTCAGCATCTAACGATATCAGCATCGGAGGGACCTTTTTAATCTCCACTTTCTCTAACAAGTTCACCATCCTTCTCGTGTTATCTCACGTTTGCCTCCACGTTGTGAATCCGGATTGATGCAGCCCTATCACCGAGGGAAGGATATCTTTCATTCTTGCAGCTAAGATCCATGTATACATTTTAGCATCAATATTGAATAACGCTATCGACCAATAAGAACTACAAAGTGTCAAATCTTTATTAGGCTTCCCCAGTAAAACCACCTTTTCTTACGTCATAGATCTAGTTATATTTCCGCTTTGCTGGAATGAATTAAACACTTTTGTTAGTATTGACATTAATTACTTCCTAAACATCTTATAGAAGACTGCTGAGAAACCATCTGGGCCAGGTGCCTTATTTAACAGAAGTCTTCTCAATAGTGTTTCCTACTTCTTCCTCAGATATATCTTCTTCCAAAATGTCCCTATCCTCCATATTTACTTTTGGCATCTGCTAGTTTTGTAAAAATGTCGTAATTGCCTCTGATTTGGGGATTTCCAATTAATATAACCATTTGTAAAATAACACAAAGAATCTTACAACATCATATGTTCCTGTAGCTATGGAGCCATCACTTTATCCTGTTAACATGGCGGTTCATATTTTGTTGTTTCAACTGCCTTGCTAATATTTTATCGGCTTTCTTAGCTTTAACATAATAGCGTTGCTTCGCATTAAGTCGAGATTTCACCGCACTTTTTGTTTGAAGTAACTGCAGCTGTTTCCTCGCCTCCTTCAATGTGTTGTACCCCTCCCTACTTAGTTTCACCTCGAGCTCCCCTTGAGCCTTGAGTAAAATTCCCTCCCATTCTCTTTCCAGAGCATCCCTTTGTTTAGATCCTATCGCCTGAAGCTGAATCATGTACTTGAAAATATTCCTTTATTTTCCCTCTCAGAAGTTCCTGTGAGACCGCATCCTGCACCACTTCTAGGGGGAGCGACCAGGACCATAGCATATGACCCGAAAATACTGTAATGGGAGTGTGATCAGACATAGGTATCGGGTCTATTTCCATATTTGCATGTGCCCCGATTATTCCCGGAGTACCCCGCCCATTGTCAGTCCTTGAAAAATGTATGGTGCACTTGCGAAAAGCATGTATATTCATTCTCATTCCCTTTCTTGACTCTCCATAAGTCTTGTAGAGCCATATTCCCAAATCTCTCTCTCTCAAAGCAAGCAAAGGGCCTACCCATTTACTCAACCTGTGTGAGCTCATATCGCTCCCAAGATCCCACGCTAAGTTTAAATCCCCTGTCAATAATAATTCCCCCTCTGCGAATCTTAATAACTTCTCCAATGCAAAAGCTCTTCCTGTCCCTGGTTCGGAACATACACCGTGATTAAAGTCATGGCCGTGCCCCCCAGAGTAAGTTTTATTTTTAAAAAAGGTACCTCCCATTGGGGTCAATCAATTTGCCATTTATCTTAACTCCCAAGGCGTCCCTAAACCCAATCATAACCCCCACCTTTTTCCCCTTTCCACTTGCCTGATAAACCTGCGAAAAATGGCTCAACCAAACATTCGATTTGTCTTCCTTCTGAATATGGGTTCCTTGAAACATAACAATATTAACACCTACCCTCTTCAATTGCATCTGCAGTTTTTGTCTCTTCGCAGGGGTGTTTAAACATTATCGGGTAATATTTTTATATCTGCCTTTCAACCATTTTACATGATCTCTGTATAGTCTACGTAATAAGAAACGCCAACCAAACCTCTTCCAACCAATTGTGATCCTGACCCCTCCCCCACCCAATCACAAGTACCACCCCCCAAACCCGCCCTACCCCTGCCCCCCATTGCAGACCTGGAGCTGTCAACCTATGGCTTCTCCCAACTATTCTTGAGCGCCAGCCCATGTTTATACCCAAAATTAACTGTGTGAGAGCTAATCTCTCTTTGATTCCAATACCTAAGCCATCTCTGCCCTGCCCATCACCTCATCGACCAGTCTTGCCCCTCCCCTACCCAAACACCCCTTTTCTTTCTTCTTCCCCTCACTTCCTGTTATACCATGCCTCTGTTGCCAAGCTGCAGTTCTCAGTAAAGGCAGATCATGTCAAGGCACTCCTCCAGACAAATCCTCAGGCAGTCCCCTTTCCACTTTGTGGATTAGGAGGGCCTCTTAGCCCTCCCGCTCTTGCTCCTGCCAAGCCGGACCACTCATGATTTTCTACCTTGTCCAGTGGGGCCTCTCAGTTTCCCTCCAGTCCCTTCATTTTCCTCCTCCAGCCTGAGGATGGAAAGACCCTCTGCACACGTAGTAGCTCTGTGTTGTTTACCATCCCATGAGAACAATAATCCAAAGGGGAAAGTCCATTTGTAAGGAACTTGTTACTCCACCATAATTCTGGTCACTGGACGCATTGCTCTCCTCTTCTGTAGAGTCACCACTGCCAAATCCTGAAACAGCAATAGTTATGAACCGTTAACTGTGATATCACCCTGACCTCGGGCCGCCGTTAGTATTCCTACTTTAACCTAGTATGATGCCAAAGCTACAAGAAACGTCTTGGGGTCCATCACCCTGCCCGGACCTCCTGTGGCCCAGTCGATGAATACGGTCAATACAGATGTCTTCTGGTTCTTTTTCCAGTAGCAGGTTGCAAAACACTGTTGTATTACTCCCTTCAGATCAGCATCCTTTGTTGTTTCCGCCAAACCTTTTATCCTTATATTAGATCTCCGGTATCTGTTTTCTAAGTCTTCATTTGCAATTCCATATTGTGGATGGCCCTTGAAATTTGTTCCAATGCTGCAAATTTTCCATTACCTCTGCAGAAACTTCTGATAACCCATGTTCTGTGGTGTCCACTCTGCCCTCCCAGTGCCACAACCTCCTCTCTGGTTTTCTAAAGGGAGCTTTTAAGGTCTTCCTTTAGGTTTGCAATCTGTTCTTGCATAGCCCCGGTGAGCCTACCCCTCCATACCTCTGAGACAAGCAGTAAGGTCTTCTTTACACAATGCCATATCTCCTCCTTCTTCCAACTCTTTTTCTCTTCTACAAAGCCCTCCTCTAACTCCTCCCGTTTTTTCTCCCGATTGCTGTTTCCAAATCTTGTCTAATTGACCTTTCTTGACCTCTCGGGCCCGCCTTGTTTTTATCAGGGTCACTTTCCCCTTTGCTCCTGGCATCTAGAAGGGTATCGCTACTCATCGCTTGTCACATCCTACTCGGATAGGGCGTCGCGTCCCCCCTCAATCAGCTTTCAAATTTCCCACCGAGTGTGCAAGACACATCTACTTCAACGCCACAGTAGTCTATCAAGCTTCTAGCAGCTCCTTATCCGCCCCGGAGAGCCGTCAAGCCTAAAAGTCCTTACACCAGCCCTCCTGCGAATAACAGAAGTATTGCAAGAATGCCACTGTAGACTGCGACCCTGAAGGTGGGCTTCTCCTCTCTTTTTCTCCTGCAATTCCAACCCTCCGACAGCCGGTCGCCAAAGTCCAATACACAACCTCTCTTGCTTGCTCAGGCGCTTCAGGTCTCAGCGCCACTCCCTTCCATAATGAGGCTCCAGTCCTCAATCCGCTGCCATCCAACTCCTCACAATTCTTTTTCCCCCAAAAGAAAGGGGCGGGGGCACACTGCTCCGTTCGACTGGTGCAAAATCCAGTCTTTTTAAATCCTTTTTTTCATCTGCTTTTCTGGGCAAGGCACAGAGGTCACTTCAACGTGACCGTGTGCTCTGGAGGGCATCTTGGAAAATCATAGATTTGTTTTTTTAAAGAGAAACATGTTTTCCATAATAACCACCTAATTTTCAAATGATTGCTCTCTAAAATGTTGCAAAATCATTGAGATGGGATAGTAAGAAACACTGCTTAGTGTGTAGAATACCCATGCTACTGGTAGATTTGTGACCATTTTGCATTTATACTCTGGCGGCCTATTCTAAACTTTCATAAAAAATCTTTGATAATCAGTTAGTATAGGTGGGAACGCTAGCATTCTAACGCAGGAAAGCAAAAACACCATATTTGTACAGGAAGCTTCACCTATAAGTAAAACGTCTTTTTCATGTTGCATATACACCGAGGCGCACGAGACCTAGAGAGTTGTGTGAGACCATTCAGTCCACCTGTCCCCCCTTCTTTTCCATGTATGGAGCTGGAAAACAAAGGGTTGGACCAACATGGCGCACGGATGCAAGACGGCGCCAGAAGAAAAACGCTCCGAGCTCAGAGGTAAGTGCGTTGAGTCCGCGATGAGCACGGCCTGGGGGCCTGTGTGTTTGAAAGCCAGAGAGATGGACAGAAGAGATTAAAAGTACCTTTAGAGGACAGATGATTACATTATGAAGTCTAGATGCAGGCATGGACCTTGCAAACGGAAACTGGATAATTGACACTTGCGGCGCTGCGCATTTGTATATGCAGCCATACAACAGACATGATTCCAGTAGGAGTTAATGGCTGTTCTGATCATAAATAGAAAATACTTGGCATATGCTAATATATAAAGGAGCAGGCCGGGTCGATGTAAAGAGGGAACGTGCCATAGAGAGCATAATAAGTGCAGCATTATATGCTATACAGCGCCCTAATTAGTGCAACCTTATACTTGTATACACACAGAGTGCAGCATAAAACCTGTATGGGACACTTGCACCATAGAGACAGAAACAAATCAGGGCCTGTGTTAGAGAATGTACAATAGGGACAATATACACAGGGACCCTGAAAGCTGCTTTATTGTACGTTTGTAGATTGATGGATGCTGGAAATAAGACCAGATTTACAGAAAGAAGAGAAGTGCTGAACTACCATGGCCCCACATCCGCTTTCCGAATGGAAACACCGGCAAAAGAGAATTAATTTGTATCTAGAAGTAAGTGAGCCCATTGTAGTATGTAGACATATCACAATACTACATTTATATAAAGGTACAGTGATGTGTCAATACGTAATGGAGAGAATGTTTCTCCACAGGGGTTGACACTCTGTTTGTCATTTCTTTCCCCTGTATCTTGCACTAACAGACGCAAAAAATATCAAAAACCGGCAAGTCGAGTAGAGTGCCGGCTGAGGAAAGCTGAGAAAGTGTGTGCGGTGAATACAATATATGCACTAGTATGATTACATTAATTTGAATCTTAAATTGTATCACATGGTTCACTCATTTCAAGAAGTAGAGTTCAGACGGAACTCCTAATGTGGTTCAATTTGTTTTTAATGTAGACACCCCGAATAACGAAGTATAGTAAAAGTGGCACATTATTTAGATGCCATTCTTATACTGATGAAGGCTGGAGCATTATTTAGCCTGATTGTATGGCTAACAAAATACGGCGGAAACACGTGTCAACATAGAGTCCGAGAAATAGACGTATTATTTGTAATTAGCTTGAGGAAGTTGCTAACAGTAAATTGATAATCTTAGTGTGTTGTTCTGGTTATTGGACTGGATGTGGTATTAGAACCATGAGTTTGTCTGTGGTCAAAGGAATTAATGTGTATGATGTCAGCTTATGCATGTATTCAGTAGATCAATTGTGGTGTTAGGAGATATTTAATGCAGTTGTGTAGATTCATAAATAGTTCATGTGAATTTTTTTTACAAAACAATGAATGAAGAATAAGTGATAATTTATATCCTTTTTGAAAATCAAAAACTGTGAAGACATTCATTCAGATGTGTCACGCTTGGTTTGGTATAATTGGTCTTGATCAATATTTTGTGTAAACATGTTATGAGAGCCTGGAAGATCAAGACCGGATTAGGTCACCCTGCTTATTATAGAAAGTACGACTACAATATTTCTCTGTTAATTATATTTAGTGATACAAATGAAGGTTGGCCTTCCTTTATTGCATAAATTGGCAAAAAAGCCTATTCAGCTTGTCACATCCTCAAATGCATCATCCACTAGAAAATTGCACAGATAACAACTGGAATAAAGTTGAATAAATGTGGTGGCGTTTGTGATGTTATCAATTGAAGAAGAAAAAAAAGAAAGCAGCTACAAGACAACAAGGGAATGATAGAATGAAGGAAATAATGATGGAGTGAATGAAAGAGACCGAAGGAAAAAACTTAGAGAAGGAAAGGGAAACGGGAAATAAAAAAACACAAAAGGAAAAAGGAAAGAAAATGAACAAGAGGGAGAAAAAGAAAGGCTAGTGTACAAGAGCAAAAGCAAGAGCAAAAGAAAGACCAGACAAAGAAATACAGAAAGAAAAGAAAATAAGAAAGATTGAAACAATATTTCATTGGACCTAGCCCAGTACTCTGAATACCTCAGCAAATTGATGGTTAGTATGATGAAGGATTTTCATTTGAATCAATTTAAACAACGAGGCAGTGCAGACTAGGAAAGGGGAACTTGGATGTTGTTTATGTCTCTTGAAACACAAATATGACCCGTTTAAAAAGAAAGCTTAAGCAGGCCTATAAAACTGGTTAAAGGTCCATGAAGCCTTGATGATGTAGCGAGACGCAGAACACATGCTTCTAGCGTTAGACCCGAGGAAATCTCGAGATTTCTGGCACCTTGTAAATAACATCAGGAATGTGAAGGTGTTTAACCAAACTAAACCCCATTTCAAAAGCTGCTTGGAAGGATCACTTTGCACTCTGGAAACTTTTCAGAATTCTTCTTGGCACTCAGTCTTTGACATTGAAGATAGTGCTCATCTGATTACTAAAGCAAATCCTTCCAGAGCACTGGTTCCTGATGGACTCTCTAATTTTACACTCAAGGGGAACCCCAAGCTCTGGGATTTTCTTTTGAACAAATTGTTCAGAAATATCCTGATAATGTAATATACACAGATGACATGGTAATAATCCCATATCGGTCCTATTTATAAGAATGGTGACAGGGAGGATCCCGCCAATCATCGGCCATAGCACCTCAAAATGCCCAGAATAAGATTTTTGCAGCACTAGTGCTAAAGGACTTGGAGAAATGGTCTCTGAAAGCAATTGAGCACTTCTCTAAACGGGCACATTTACATCTGCTCCAAAACCAGGCTCATCCGCAGTATTACCCTATATATCTCGCTTTCATAGACCTTTCTATGGCTTTTGATAGGGTCAATTGTGCTTTATTGTTGCCCAGAGTCTCTTGTCATTATTCCTAGGACCCCCATACTGATACCCAAGTACAGGTCCGTTTGCATAGGGAAGGCACCTTAACAGACTTGGCACCGATACATTGTGGCCTCCGACAGGGATTTGTTCAATGTATATATTGCAGACCTGCAGATTATCCTGGGTCAGTCCAAAGGCTTCCCGTATCATAAAAGCTCATGTCCCATCCAGCATTTGTTCTATGCAGATGACGTAGTGTTACTGGATAGGACTCCTATAGGTCTTCAATGCCTACTAAACTCTCAGGCTGCTTTTCTGAAGTCTCTAAACCTGGAGATGAATGCCCCCAAGTCCAAAGTCCTGATCCATAACCCTTCTTAGTCAAAAACAAAAACACTTTTATGATATATGGATAATAATCAGCTTGGGGTTGTTGATAGTTGGAAAAATGTTAGCTCAGTGTTCGAGCAAACAACGAATACCATCAGCATCTACAAAGATCTTCAGCCGACTATTGTGGCTTATTCGGCTCTGACAAAGAACATTGATTTGAACTATGGTCGTTACTCTAGGCTACCTGTAATCAAATTCTCTAGTGCGCCCTGAGGCCCATGGGTGTGTGGCGTGTTATACAGATTAAAATAAATAAAGGCAACATTATAACATTCTTATTACACGGGGCAGAATATAAAGAATAACTCATTAGGCTGGTCTGTTATAGAAGGCACACTTTGCAGACAATGTTTAAATCTACCTAATGGAGTTCCTATTTCAATAAGACCTTATGAACTAGGTCTTAATTCTTTTCAGTACGTAGTTCAGTGAAAAAGACTATCACTATATGGAAAAATACTGCATACTCCTTCACATTACCTTTTTGTTTAACTAAATGATCTGTTGCAGAATGGATTGTGTGTATCTTTAAATAATTGGGTCTATGAAAGCGAAATCTCTTGGAATTGCTGAATGTGGGCGCAAATGAATTAGCTGTAAAAAAATTTAAACTGTGGTTAATTGATTGGATCTCCACAAGGGATTGCTCCATTAAATATAATCTATATATATATAGTCCACGCAGGGGGACAAGCGTTGGTATCAGATCTCTAAATATTTGGTAAAATTTCCCACACAAGAGTTGGAGAATTAAGTTTATCAGATTAAGATTGAACCTTTTCCCAATTAATGTAGTATTGGTTGCAAGACTAAATAGTCTTAAGGTTATTTGTCTCTGTAGATTTTGCAAAGAGCAATGCACAATGGAAACCGTTAGGCATCTTTTTCTCGAATGCCCAATGCTCGAGTCGATATGAGAACATTTCTTTATATGTTTTGTATATAACAAATCAATCTAGTCTACTATTAATTTCGGGAATCGTAATCCAACACAAAGTCTTATTTTGCTGACTATTGCTGCTTTCATTATATATCAAATATTTCAGGATGAATTAGATGAACTTCATGACTATTCTTAATGATTGGTAACTTCCACATGTTTTCTTCCTGTAATTGTTGTGAAATATATGCATGTATTCTTTCTTTTTTTGTTGTTGTTGCTTTGTGAAAGGTTTCCTTTGTGAAACCATAACATAATAACAACAATTTTGAAAAACCGAATCAGTGGATTGTTTGTGGGCTAACCTCTTGTCGCCTTGCTGTTCTCTCTTTCATAAGCGTGTTCAGGATTTGTAAAGCCTGTTGAAATAGAAGCTTCCCTTCGCAGAGTGCTGGTGTTTTCTTTGTGCAGATGTGCACAAAACTCTCAGAGTCTAATTGTGATTTTGATTTTAGCCTACACAGTTTTCAGAATCCCTCTCCTCTGTCAGGTAGAGACTCTGATTCTTCCTGTGGGAATCCACTTTCCTATAGAGAACAGGTTTTCCTTGAACCTTTTGTCCCAAACACAGCAATGGGACACTTCACACAAAAGGGTGCCACATGGTCACTGCATACTGTCCTTACAATGGACAGTTGTACTCATAGAGTGTTGTCCTTAAGGGTTATTTCCTTTACTAGTTAGCCTGCCATGCATTACTTCACAACCTTGCATAAAATTAAATTCTCTCCCAGGGAATTTCTCTGCATCACTCAGGAAGTATAATTAATTAAACGGGTCCTGCACTGCTACATCACCTATGATAATGGCGGCCAGCACATTGAAGTAGCACAAACATGATGCACTGGCTTCACACAGCTCCCACATCTAGCATAAGTGATTAGACGGGCTCAGAAAGGCCATGCATATATGACTCTTGCAGGGCAGTTTTCACTTCCTCGTCCCTATTCACGATCTCTCACTGTGGTTTCCCCGCTATTCACATTAGATTTATACACAGCCAATCCTTGGCTTGGTCACTACTGGCAGATGTCCTGGCATTACCAGATTATATCCCTGGGGTTTTAAGAGTGCCTACAAAACGCTACCTGACAATTCTACCATCCACACTTCAAGTGCTCCCCAACCATTTCTCGGGGTCAACACAGAACCCTCTTTGGCTAATTCTAGTACTTCTTCCCAAAGTACTCTATACTACCATTAGTGGAAATGGCTTGTTACCATGATATTTTCTATGTCCTCTGCCTCATGATCAGTTTCATTTGTGACCCCCTTTCTATAATCACATGCACATCCCTACTTATAAAGCCACATTACCTTTGCCTGAAAACGATTGTATCTTCTCCATTTCTTATTTCTGTGCACCCCTTTCCGATTGAAGCTTCTCCCTGCCCTTCACTTACGCCCTTTTCCTTTGATCTTCCTCCCGAGACAATGGTCTGGTTACCCCGAGCAGGGGTACAATATGGCAATTTCTCATACAAGGCGCTGGCATTTTAAAACCACTACGATATTGACTGGCACAGTATAAAAGCGTTATACCCTAGCCTAACATATACCTTTTGGGTTGCACGTGGCTTTAACACCATTTAACCTGTTGGCTCCAGAAAAGAGTGGCGATTCATGTGTTGTGCCCGTTCCATGCTGCATGTGTCTCGGTACCATAATGTTTTTTCCGTGCCAGAAGCCTGCTGGCTGCCTACACTAGTCTATAATGAGAGTTGATTTTTCAAATACCATGTTTCACACCTCATTTACCAGTGTATGAAAACTTGGCAGACTGGATACAAAAACAGGCAATGCCTCACATGCTTTTCAGAGGTGGTGTACATTGATATATATATCTTGCAATTTACAGACATGTTATTGTTAGGGTGAGTATTGTAACCAGTAAAAAGAGCAGAGTACAACTTCCATTACTCTCTCAAAAGGGTTTCTTATTGAATCACTATCACTGACAGGTTTCACATTTAATATTCTGAGTATTTTTATGCACCCAAAATGCTTTTTGCTTTTATGCAAATTCATCCGGCTCGGGTTCCATGAAGAGATGTGACCTGGCCTGGGGCCCAAGCCTCTATGTTGGCGAGTCCAAAATTAAAATTTAGGAAACATGTAATAATCTTGGCCAATCAATCGATGGTGAACTATGCATCCAAAACACAAGCTGAAAAAACAGCGGTAACATGTTACTTACCTGCATGAGAGATGTGTTTTCACTAAATCATAATGTACACATTACCATCTTAAATGTTTTAGGTCTTACACTGTAGCAGTAATCACACTGCTCCACGCCTAAGAATTTAGCCGTGACTGCTCAGCCAAGTTTCCCTCGACATACCTCACCCTCCTAGTGGTAAACACTGATGCTTAGCTGTGGGTCTGAAACCCAGAACACAAGGCCGAGGAAACCCTTCCTAACAGCCCTCCATCCCATAACCGTTGATCCTCCCCAGAGTAGCTCATTTCAAAAAGGTCCTAATATACTTTGTTCTGTGCCCATAACACGCAGTCTTAGAGATGAAGCTGTTCTGTAGTTAATAAGCAGGGCTAGAAAAAAAGGCGTGAGCCATCACTCCCAATTTGAATGTAGAGCGTCTGAAGACAAGGCAGCGGTGTGCCATACGAATATAAATAGCAACACATGGGAAAAGTTAATTTGGCAAAACAGGGCTATAGTTGATCCTGAATAAAAAAAAATATGTACGATTAAGGGCCAGCAAAACTCAATTCACCTGACAGGAGAAACAGCAAAGGAAAAATCCGTAAAAATGAAATCCACTTTCACAATTCTACTGCTGGGAGTGGGTGTGTCAAATTCTTAGCACTAACTTCCCATTGCTAAAAACGTGACATACTTCTTCTGAATGTATTTGCTGCTAATTTTGCCTAACACTGCAGGGGAATGCTTGCAGCAGTAAAGAGGTCTATTTCCCATGACTGCAACCGATCTAAGGGGGTGGGTACAATTACACAGAGTGGCATTAAAGAGCCAATATAAGATGAGGTTTCTTAATTGGGAGCACACATTCTCTGGGGTGACGAAGTCACATTGTGCAACACACCTGCAGGACCCAGAGCAGCTCTGGGAAGCAGGGATGTTCACCCACACGTGGCGTGCAACCTAAAGGCGGTATTGGGTGGGGGAGAGGGTGCGGGGGTGTGAAGGTGTCAGGCAGGCATACCAAGACACGCACGCATGGACACGCAAACAATACGCAGGAGACAGGAGCTTGCACATAAACCTCCCCTTTATTTCACTTCGTAGTTCCAACTGCCCATCCCCAACTCCCCCCCCCCCTCCCTAACCCAATGTCACTTCCCCCGGGACGAGGCACGCAACGGCGGCCGTCCCCACATAACGATGTGGAGGGGCAGTGTCCAATGCTCAATGCTGTCCATCCTGGCATCTCCCTCCCTTTTAAAGCTCAAGCTCACCTGCGCCTGTTACCCCATCTCCTCTATGAGTCTGTGGGTCTTCATGTGACATCTCTGTGGTCTTCGATGATTGCCCGGGGTTGAGGGGCCCGCACGTTCTTGTGTGCGTTGCTCTCCTTCTCCTTCGGAGGCTTCCCCGTCTCCTAGGTAGGGTTCATCGCGGAAGTGTCTTTCCATGGCTTCATTGTCCTCTGCCCATGGGGTGTCGAGTGGGACCTGTGCTCTTTTGAAGAATGACACGTTTCGTGTTATTGAGGACTGCCCATCTCTTTCCGCGGTGATCATCGTGCCCTTCCTTTGTGTTACGGTTAGCAGCTGCGGTGCGAAGGTGGCGTCCTCCTTTCTCCCTTTTGATTGACGTATTAGGACCTGTTCTCCAGGCTCTACGTTTGACTCTTGAGCTCTTCTTCGTGTGTCTGCTGTCTGTTTCATCTTTCCCTTTACCTCTGTGTCCTTCTGTCTCGCCTGTAGTTCCAAAGGAGTTGGAGGCTTGGGCGTCGGGTCCTCCGGCAGTCTTGTCTTGACAGGTCTTCTGAACATCAGGTCCGCAGGGCAGACCCCTATGGTGCTATGTGGGGTATGCATGTACTCCCTCAATAGCTGATAGAGGGCCTGCTGAAATGGTTTGTTTAGTATGTGGGCTATCTGTAAGGTATGTTTGATGTTAGCCATGAACCTTTCTACTGTGCCATTTGCTTGCAGCCACCTTGGGGTTATTCTCCTGTGGTGGAAACCCATGTATCTTGCAAAGTTTTTGAAGTACGCACTGGCGAATGGTGGGCCGTTGTCCGACTTTATAATCCTAGGGACTCCGTATGCAGATAGCATGCGATCCAGGGGCGGGATGATGCATGTGGCAGCTGTGCTCTCAACTATCTGCACTTCTGGGAAGCGCGAGTGTTCATCTATCAGTACCAACACATATGTGCCATTGCGGAGGGGTCCAAACATGTCTACCGCAAGCTCATCCCAGACCTGCTCTGGTAGCGGGGACATTTGCAGTTGGTTCAGGTGCGGTGGCAGGCCGACGTGTGCGCATGTTGCGCATCCTCCTACCAGTGACTCCACCAGTGCATCGAGCTTCGGGAACCATACCTTCTGTCTTAATAGTCGTTTGGTTGCTGCAACCCCCTGGTGTCCT
Organism: Ambystoma mexicanum; assembly: GCF_040938575.1. Classification (NCBI taxonomy): domain Eukaryota; kingdom Metazoa; phylum Chordata; class Amphibia; order Caudata; family Ambystomatidae; genus Ambystoma; species Ambystoma mexicanum. Next base: position 730,396,674 of record NC_090925.1, read on the forward strand.
TCATGTGCTAGCTGGACAGTTATTTCTTTGAGGGATTAGGGAATTACGACTTTGCAGCCTTTCTGCACGATCTGGTCTTCTACAATCGAAAGTTCATCCCTGACTTGGTCTATCCATGGTATGTCGTCTCGTATCGCCTCTGCTTCATGCTTTGCCTGTTGCTTCATGTGTGCGCGTTTGTCCGTCTGTATGCAGTATCTGACTATCCTTAGTGTTGGGTCTTGTTCAGATTTGTTGATGACTTCTGGCCATTCTATTGGGAATGGTTGTAGATGGTGCACCACATAGTTGATATATTTGTTGGCTATGGAGGGTTGTGTGTGTGCCGAGCCCTTGGGGTGACGAGATAGGTAGTCTGCGGGATTATCTTCTTTTCCCGGGCAATGTTTGATAGTGAATTTGTAGTCTTGAAGTCTTAGCCCCCACCTTGCTATTCTTGGGGGCATCCTCTCCTTGGGGTCGCCGTAGATGGTGAGCAGCGCTTGATGGTCCGTGATGACCGTGAATTCCTTTCCATACAGAAACAGGTGAAAGTATTTGCAGGCCCATACAATGGCCAGGCTCTCTTTCTCCGCTTGAGAGTAGGCTTGTCCCGTGGGCATGAGGCTTCTGCTGGCGTATGCCACTATGAATATTTTGCCAGGGAGCTCCGGGTCTCTCTGTGAGAGGATGGTTCCGAGCCCCACCGGGCTTGCATCGACGATTACTTCAGTGTCACGGTGCGTATCAAAATACTCCGTGTGTTCTGCTTTCGTGATGGCATTACGAATGGACTCGAATGCTTGCTGACAGTCACTTGACCACTCGAACGGGTGGTCCTTGTGGGTGAGTAGCCATAGGGGGTTGCTCACTGTGGCATAATCCTTTAGGTATCTGGAGCAGTAGCTTGCAAGCCCAAGGAAAGAGCGTAGCTCTGACGTGTTCGTGGGGGGGAGGGCCATGTTTAACGCGGCAACCTTTTCTGGGTCTGGGCACATTCCTTGCTCTGAGAAAATGTGGGCGGAGTATCTTAGAGATCTTTTACCGAATTCACATTTGTCTTTATTGAGCGTGAGGCCCGCTGTCTCTTTAGGGCGGCGCACACTCGATGTAGGGCTACGTCGTGCTCCTCCTTAGTTTTTCAAAACACCAGCACATCATCGGAATAGTTTAAGCAGTTCGGTACGTGTCTGATAACTCTGTGGATCTCCTCCTGAAAAATGTCAGCGGCCGATGAGATGCCGAAACTGAGCCTCTTATATTGAAAAAGGCCTAGATGTGTCACGAACGTTGTGATGTATCTTGATTCGGGGCGGATTTCGATCTGGTGGTATCCTTTTGTCAAGTCTAGTTTTGAAAATACCTTGGCCCCGTGGAGGAGGTGGATCATGTCAGTAATCCTGGGTGCTTGCTGTCTCTCCCTCTCTATGGCCATGTTTGCTCTCCTCATATCTACACACAGACGTATTGAGCCCTCTGGGGACTTCTTCGGGACTGGGACTATGGGTGACACCCATGGCGTTAGTCCCTTGACTGGTTCAATCACTTGTAGCTTAATCCGTTTGTCCAATTCCTCTTCCACCTGCCGCTGAATGTTCACGGGTATTTCCCTGTAGTGCTGCGCCACCGGTGGTACTTCTGGGTTAATGTGTAGATGGACATTCCTGTTTTTCAATTTGCTGAGTCCTCTGAACAGCTTGGGGAATGCTTCTGTTCCACAGAACCCTTCCATCTGTCCTGTCGCGCCACCTAAGAGCAGAGCTGAATGTTGCACCAACTGTGCTGCAAAGCCAATAGGTTAGGATTAGTAATGAGTGTGCCCTGCTGTTTGCCACCCAGCCAGGTACATTGAGATGGCAGTCCATTGCCCACCCTCCAACAAAACGTTCTGGTAATGTGGCCTCAAACCCGATGAGTATTAGGCGAAAAAAGCTATTGCTGCAAAAATATTAAGCCCGTCTTTAGAGGCATAAGAGCTGTAATCTAACATGAACCAAATAAAGTGGTATACGAGGTACAAAGGATTTCATCACAAAACCTCTTGGAACAAAATGTAGCAACCGTAGGAGGAGCGCATTGGATAGAAGCCAGGGAGGGCTAGTTCAGGGAAATGACAGCCAGCCCTCAGGACTTCTAATGTAGCACTTGGACCAGCACCTTCCAGTTGAATGACGGCCCAAGTGTAGGAACGGAGGGGCCAGAAGGCAATTATAATCTGTAAACATATAATTAGACACAACTATGAAACTACCCTTTGAATTGAGAAGGCTACACAATCATTTGAAGGAAAAAGCACAAATTTCACTCGGAAGAGATCAAATTATATCTCTGCATAATATTGGTATCTGATGAATGTCCATATATCATCGCTAGGGCCTCATAATCTGGTCTGTGAGTTCATGAATCCACACGTCCAAGTACAGGTAAGCCTTGGTCTTTTCATACAGAAGTACTGACACAATTAAGGTTGTTACTTGACAATCCTACTCAATGTATCACTCTCAGGATGATGAGCATGCATCATTGCTTTTCAGCCTGCTATGCCATTAAAGAAGGGTAAAGACCACATGCAAACAGGGCTTTATCCTTTCCAGAAAGGGCACTCAGCGCAAACTGCTAGGTCACATCCCTTTTGCACAAGACCACAAGCAACCCCAGACATGTGTTAGCCTATGTGGCCATCACCAGTAAGGTTTAGCTTGAGTCTTTAGCATATTAAACTTTGGACCCACAGATGAGCATATCCAGTCAAGATTAGGATGATTTATGCAAATGGAATGTTGTGAGATACTACCACTGTGAGGTGTAAAACGCAGTAACTTTGATTTGTATTAATAGAATGATGCAGGTCATTCAGTTTTTGAAATGGAGGTCTGCTAACCAGACCCTCTTTCATCATGGTCAATGTCAAAATTATAGTGCACTTGCGTACCGTTGCTGGGACTGTTTTTTAACACTCCCACTACAAGCCCTGCAGTGGCAACAGGGCAGGTTCATTGGTCACATGTGCATTTCTGACTGCTACTGTAGCACACAGTTAAAGCAGGCAGATGTGGGTTTTTTATTGTCTGTGCCTTTGATTTAAATGGCAATAATTGTGTATCCTAGACAGCATGGTGGCACATTAAACCATAAAAATAAGCCGGGCGTGTTTATAGTATGGTAGCGACTATAGTTACACAATTATGCCACCACAGAATCTGTAGATAAATTAAGGTTACCTTGGTGAGCTGTGCTCAGCTATGACAGAGGGACGTTATTGGCTGTCTGGATTTCTCCACAACAGTTATGTGGGACAATGGCCAGGGAGCTGCATGTGATCCTCCTGGAGGAAGGGCAACATCTTCCTCCCAGGGCACAGGAACTGTTCTCAGGAGGTCCCCTGGTAATCAGTGCTTCAGAGGTAAGACCCTCAAACACCAGGGTGGTGGTCACTGGAGATTGTTTTGATGTCAGCAGACATGGGAAAGGAGCGCAGTCAGAGGAACGAGGGAGGGTCAGAGAGGGGTACCACCATCTTGGTTTCTGCTACGGCTTGATATACTTTCTGTCCCTGCCAGCTTTCTGCAGGCAAAACACACTGTGTATGATGGTGTAAAGCAAAGACACTTGTTACAGCAGCCTGGACTGGACCAGATAGCAGGCTTGGTTTGGACCAATCCCCTGTAGCATTTTATTTTGAGGGAAAGAAACTCTTCTCTTAGTAGATTCATATTTGGATTTCATGACAAGAAGGATTCCCCTGGAGCACTGTTGAGGATACAGTCTATTCAAAAGTCCTGTCATAGAGGTAAAAACTGAAGGTTCTAAGGAAGAGGAAAGCTCTTCTCCGTACACATCCCAAGGGCACATTACTCATGTGGACAAGGCCCACTGCAATGGAGGCAATGATATCCAGGATACTGCCACTGGATGTGACTGAACCATTGCAAATGCCCTCTACATACCTTCCTGGCTGGGACGGGCAGAAGAAAGGACTCATCTTGCCCTTCGAGAACATTGACTGAGCCTCCCCGCACCATATAGAACTCAATAAACAGCACTGTGTCCTGGTTTATGTCTCAATCCTCTTGTGAGCTACATCGCCTGCCTGTCCCAAGCTTCTTTGAGGCACATGCTGTTGCTGCTTGAACTGCTTCATGTGCAAGGCCCTGTCGCCCAGCTCCCCAATCTGACGCCGAATCACATTTTCAGAAAGCACACTGAAGCCTGGATTGGTGCAGTTGAAAGACAGGAAACAAAAAAGGTATTTGAAGAGGCCCTATCCCTTAAAGACATTCTAACGAACCTTACTTTAGAGCCCCTACTTCTTTACCTTTTATAATGCATATCCTTAAACATGGACATTTGCCTGCACTCCTGTCTTCACCTAGAGTGCCTGTTTATTCTCAAAGTCTGCATTCTCTGCGTCTTCTATATATGGGGGCAGGGCCTTTCATATTTTTAATTAGCGTGCATTTATTGTTTTTATTAAAGTCCCTATTTGTATAAACCCTTGATTAGACATGCGTTTATTTTGGTACCACCATGCTGTTGCAACTGTATAAGCTCATACTCCTTCTGAAAATATAGCTTGTTCTTGGCCCACATTACCAAAAGAGACAAAGGAGGAATACCTGTGAGCTGTGCAGGTTTCACCTTTAGAAATGGGATCACTGCTGGTAGTAGCATTGGACTGAGTCAGCAGTTTAGCCACTTCTCATCTCTGTGCTCCTACAGAGCAATAATCATTTAATCACAGATGTTTCTTAGCAGCTCGGGCTGTACTGCCCCTTCTGCGGTAACCACTGGGAAATTCTAGACTACAGTTTTATTCCCACAAGGCAGTAACAGAATTGCAGGATGTTGTTATGGCCCCGGTGGGCCAGGTCCTATAGCAGCCGGAGGGACAAAAAAATGCACTTCACCATAGACTGCCTAGCATTCTGAGTGACATTCCTTTCCTCTCCCACCCAACCACCTGGTTTTGTTCATGCTCTCAACTGACAGACCCCCACCGCCACCCATTATCAGGGCCCCGCCCACCCTCACAAGAAATAAGAAGAATATGACAGCTGAAAGACTCATCCTGCACCTACTTCCCACACTCAACGCACTCCCAGACAACATGGACCCTGAGAGCTTGGTCAAAGAATATAATAAGATCATGGCTACCTCACTGGACCAAATTGCCCCCCTCAAATTGAGACCAAGCAAACCGAACACGCACCTAAACAAATGGTACACACCATTCCTTAAAAATTTAAGACAGCAAAAAAGGAACTGTGAGGCTACCTGGAAAAAATCCCCCTCAGCCGCAAACAAACTTAAACTAACTACACTTTACAAAAAAGAAATCTACCTGGCTAAACGAACTTCCTACGACTCCCACATATCCCAGGCTAAATCAAACATGAAGGAACTATTCGCCATCCTTAAAGAAGTAGAAACCCCCATAACACCTCCTAATACCTGTACCAAAGACAAAAATTGGTTCGCAGAAATGCAAAACGCCTTAGCAAACAAAATTGCGACCCTGCAAAGTAAAATCGCCCGTAAAAAAGCATCCCTCAACGACACTCCTCCCTCTAAAACACTAGATAAGCCCACGCCCACAGATCTCACTCGTTTCTACTTCTCTAAAGTCACAACTCTTGAAGTAGAAAAAATAATCTTATCCCTGAAACCGTCCAACTGTCAGGGAGACCTGTGCCCGACACAGCTCATCAAGGATGCTGCACGTGATCTCTCCCCCTTCATCACAAAACTAATTAATGCCTCCTTCACCACTGGCTCCATCCCCACTAATTTGAAACAATCCTGGGTACTTCCATTACTAAAAAAAAAAACACACTCGTCCCAGCCACGCCCACAAACTACAGACCCATAACGACCGTCCCCTTTCTACTAAAAATCCTGGACAAGGTTGCCTATGTACAAATTCAGAAGTTCCTGGAAGAACACCATCTACTAGGTTCCAGACAATCTGGGTTTCGCCCTCAACATGGAACTGAAACTGCTCTCCTAGACTTGAAAGCTCAGATTGATACACTTAGAGATAACGGCCAAGTTGCCCTACTCCTTCTTCTCGATCTGTCTGCAGCTTTCGACCTGGTCGATCATTCTTTCCTCTGCACACATCTCCACACATCAGCTCATTTCTCCACTGAGGCCATCACCTGGATTACCTCCTTTCTCAACGGCAGAACCATGAGGGTCTTTTCACCAACTGCGGCGGCAGACCCTATACCGATCACTTGTGGCATCCTGCAGGGTTCCTGCGTCCCTCCCACATTGTACAACATATTTACCAAGCCCCTTTTCGATGATTTGGATCATCTCGGTATCACCTATACTAGCTATGCAGATGATACCCAGATCCTCCTTCCGCTTTCTGGAGATTATGGAAAGGATTTGGCCTTGCTAAATAGGGTGTACAACATCATCCAGGCATGGATGGCCACACATGGACTATGCCTGAATGATGATAAAACGGAACTCATCACCCTAGGCACCACCGCTAGCTTGAAGAAACTTGGCCCTGCCTACAACTCCTTCCTGATCGATGTTAACAACATTAGGGTTGGACAAGAGGTCAAAACTTTGGGTTTTCTACCTGGATTCTAATTTCTCCTTCAGAAGACAGGTGAGCTCCCTAGCGTCCTCCACGACCTATACGTGCAAATGAATCCGCACAGCTAAACCATTTCTGACCGACACTAGCTGCCTTACCCTCGCTAGAGCCCTTATACTGTCCCGCCTGGATTACTGCAATGCCCTCTACCTGGGATCTTCCAGGGCTACCACCAGCAAACTTCAAACCCTCCAGAACAATGCCCTCAGAGCGGCCCTGGGCATCTCCAGGAGAGAGCATATCTCAGAATTCAACCTACAGAATAATTGGCTCTCCATTAACAATAACATTATTTTAAAAACTGCATTGCTCACGCACAAATTCCTCAATAACGCTGCCCCTATCTACCTGATTGATAGATTCCATAGACAGTCCTCCCTGAGACCCACTAGATCTGCCTACAAAGACTGCCTCTCTGTCCCCAACTTCAAACGCGCCACCATAGGGGGCAATAGCTTCCCAGTGAAAGCAGCCAAACTGTGGAACTCCCTACCGCCCAATCTCAGAGTGGACTTGCCCTACCAGAACTTCCGATCCAAGGTTGTCGCATGGCTGAAAACGTAGGACGTCACTAACTCTGCCCACTGATAGGCCCACTTCCATGCTATCAGCAATGTACACACAATGTAAGCACGTGTGCCCACTTGTCTATATGTTTATAATATCTCTGTACTTCATTGTTGAAATGTATATATTATCATTGTACCCTACTATTACTATGTATATTCTATGGCCTGTAACCAAGCTTCGCAAATTCTTATGAAGGCTGCGCCCTGATACCCCTGGGTATGCTCGCGCATTATAAATAATAAAACAAACAAGTAATGCAAAGGAACAACAGATGAATGCAGTTTGGCACCAAGCAACAGTGTGCATGCAAGAATTTTAGAGCATCAGCCACAGGTGAGTTGACATCTTATAGACGGTGGAGTCGAAGTGGCTAAGGCCTCCTAGCTGCATTTGGGTTTAGTTGTATAAGACAGTGTATCTAATGTCCTAATTGAATTAAGAATTGTAAAAATAATGCACCTTCCCTGCTTTGCGCATGTCCTTCCTCCTGGTCATCCCACGCTTTATCACAATTATAAACATGTGAAAGACATGGTTGCTGTGGCCCAGAAGACCAGCTCACATTTCTGCAAGACTTGCCATGCATGGCTGTGCCAATTGAACTTGCTCCGCAGCTGCCAATGCGCAAATTCATGACCTTAGTAACCGCTCCTTGTAACTCTACTCTGCACATGTTATACAGGCCACATGAGCATTGCAACACATGCAGTGCTCTGGTAAGGGCATTAATTACACTAGTGGAAGCTGCATGCTAACATCTGCTTTGCATTACGAAGTCTCATGGAGGCCATCAAGCAGGTTAGAGTGCGACACTGCATCCCTCACTGCAGTCCTCCCTATGAGCTTGACCTGAACCCATCCAGCATAGCAAAGACCCCTCCCCTGGCATTTGATGCGGATGTTGCATAGCGCGCGACGGACCGGCTTTCAACCTTGTGTGGTGATCTGTGGGTTGTTGGATTTAAAGAGAATAGAGTATCTGCTGGCTTCCTTTATGGATACAAGTTTCAATGCGAAAAGTGACTGGTTTTCATCCGCATGTGATGTGGGAGGAGTGTGGAGGGAGAATCGTTGCAGTTAACATCACAAGGAGACAGTGCAAACATGCAAGGATGTGTTGCTGCATCGCTTGAACATGAATTGGAGAAAGAACGCAGACAGCAGGAAGAATATCAACTAGCCCAAATTTTGCAAATCACACTGGGAATCAGGACTTAACATTGATGGTATTAACAGGCAATATAACACAGAGACCTTTGTGAGCAGTGCTGGCACAGCCTCCGGGGAGGTCAGCCATGCAGATGATATATGCCTATCTACTGGACACTTCCAGCGGCACTTGTGAGAGTTGCAATTAAATCGCTAAGTCCCCGCCCACCAAATGAGCGATCAGAGAGATTTTAGTGTAGTCTGGCTATTGCCTTTAAACGCAGAGGAAGCCTCTCAGTGCCACATGTTGAGCAACTGACATTTAGAACAATGAATGTGCATTTCATTGCTGCAGACATATGGTACAATATCAACACACAGCCAAGGTACCAACCCTTACATTATATATATATATGTATATATGACAAATATTACATACCCATTCATACTATCCATAGGCCACCATCCAGTTGTTGGTGCAGAGTATTACATCTTGTGTTGTTTTCTAATTCAAAAAGATCCCTAACCTACATGTGTAATTACTCATGCCCCTTCACGTGTCAAAGTCCTCAGATTGTTGCGTTTCTGTCCTGAGGTATACGTACAGGTGTACTAGGTTTTATTTTTTTTAAACTACCCTTTGCTCCCTTGCGGAAATGATGTGTGGGCACATATTGATTCTAAGCAGATACAAGCCCTAGAAATATGATTACAGGGTAAATAATACTTGTCTTCTGGGGCTGTGAATCTGTTTACATTCACATGCCATTCATAGATTAGTAAGAAATAACTAAAGAAAGTGGTGGAATAGCAGAAGGAAAAGTTGCAAATTAATGGCTTAAAACAGATTGACCCACTGTCCATTTGTCTATGCCTGAGTATCTACACAGTAGTATTGTGTGAATGTGTGTGCAGATACCAATGCTGCCGCTTTACAGATTGCTTCTAATGGAACATTCGCAATGAAAACAATTAACATTTCTATACTATGTGTAGAATATAAGCATTTGGTGTGAAGGGAAGTTTTTGTTGGGAGTGATGTGTAAAACTGCTGTATGCCTTTCACGGACTGGATTTCTGACCTTTCCTGTACCTGCTAAAACAAAGAATTGGTCTGCTTTCCTGACCTCCTATGTTTTATTGAGATAGTACATAACAGCTCTTTGTACATCAAGTGTATGAAGAACGCGTTCCTCCTTGTTCCTCCTTGTTTAGAGAATTTTGGAAAAAGGCTGGTAGTTGTATGGACTGATTGACATGGATGATCTGATATTGTGTGCAGGTGCCTTTTATGACTGAGAAAACAAGGGTTGACCACTGATTTTTGTTGCCATGGACTTATACTCCAAAGGTGGGGAATTATAAAAAAAAAAAAAAAAAACCAGAGGTGAGGATGAAGCTCCCCCTCCCTCTAGTGTCCAGACCTTGCGTCACTTATAACATGAGTGCAGATGTGGAATAAATGTTGCACTGAGTCTTGCTTATCCTGTTTCGTTAAAAATCTTACAAAATGTATTTTTCTTTCAATATCTCATAACACAAATAGTCAAAATTCTTAAACAAGAATCTGGACAGTTTCACATACATATAACATAACATTTTGTTTTTTCGAGTGTGGCCATAACATTCCCATACTCCCTAATATGCACAAGTGTGATGTGGGGTTAATAATAAAGTGTGCTTTGTATGCAAGCAACATATTTCAAAGAGTTGTTCATAGTTGATCTATGTGGGTATGCGTGCACAACCACTTCCAATCATTTCAAAAAAGGCTAGTGCATTCTTATTCATCTATATATCTGGATGAAATCATTTTGTTTCACTGTGGTATTTTGTGTTCAGAGCATTGCATAGCAGCAAAAGTCAGTTGGTTATACTTTCCACTGTGTTTTATTCACAAGATGTTTTTTCACATGGAGTAAAATTTTGACGCCCCTACTGGCGCTTTCACCTTCTTCGAAGTACCCGTCAAAATAGGTGTAGGGGTTGTGTGCTTAGTGAAATGTGCTTGTACCCCCCTGTCGCCGGGTGTTGTCCCTTAAGCGAGACCAGAGTCAGGCCTTAAAGGGTGGGGGACGGGCGTGGCGGACCTAGAAGTGTCCGCCTGGCCCTTCTATGAGGATTCGCACATCCCAGTGATCATCTTTATAGATGTTCTACTGGGCCTTCATCAGGACATACAATCACTTAATCACGATACTCAAATCGTTCATCTAATCCTTTTGTTATACCTTTAAACTCTGAAATAAAATCAAACATAACATGGCTATAAGCAAGGACTCTTTATATGCGTGCAGGCTGTTCATTGATCAACTTAGTTATAGGGGACTACTGACCTGAATCTTATTCAAACACTTGGGGAAATAGGTTATTCCTTGTGGCAGATATTTATTTACAATTGCGTAGATCTCCCCCGATATGGTTTCAACCTAACTTCATCAGGTGGGACCTATAGCGATGACATTTATTCAGTATATTAGCACATTCATTTATCATATTATGAATTAGTGCTATTAGAAAATAGCTACTGACCTTTCAATTCATTTGGTCTTTAGATGCCCGATGATTTCATTTCTTTTCTTCTCTTTGGCAATCTCTGTCCATGATAATGGCAATAATGAGTTTGTGTGCGTAAATACTTCTTGTGAGGTATTAATGTGTTCCACAGTTATATTAAGGATTATAGCAGCAAAGTTTAGTTTTAACATGGTGTTGTGCTTCAGTCAAACACATAAGAATATTATTGATGGATGCTGCACTTGCTGCAGCAGCAATCAGTTTGTGTGCAGTCACTGTGCTTAACAGGGATTTACGGGGCTAAAAAGAATAATTACATTAAATATTCTCAAAATGCTGGAATCATGATCACGCGTGCGTCAATTACAGCGCCATGCACACGGTTTTCTATCACAAAGATGGTCCATTGTTGCCCTCTTGCAGCTGCTGCTTGGTTCTACATGGTTCTGATATGAGACTGGTTGGATTTCTCTTTCCTAAGGGTATCCCTAGGCATACATACATAAGCACTACCTAGTATTCCTTGCTCATATTGTTACAGCGCGGCTAACTATACTACGCGAGCATCGATTGCTAGCCCTAATCTGGGCTGCAGTAGTAATGGGAAATGTGGATAGCATACATCCCATCCATCTATTACTAATGCGTGAATGTTTTCGATCAGTGACTATGCAGACACGGTACGATCGAAACGTACTGTCAATATATACACACGATTTGCGTGAAAGGACTAACTCGAATGGCTGTTCACGGACATGCTCATCATCATTTCCCATATAATTACCCACCTTTCGAGTATAAGCCCCCCAGCAACAAAAAATCAGTTGACGACCCTTGCTTTCTCAGTGCTCCAGACAAACCACAGTTGAAGGGTCAGGTTCTTGAGTCAAGAACCCGATTAGCTACAAAGCTAACTAACCAGACAAGTGGCAGGTGTCTTAAAAAATAGGAGACCCTGGTCTGTAAGGAATTATGGAAAGAAATGTTTTTGTTTACAGTCGGACATTTCCAAAGGATCCTTAACGTACCTTCCTTATTGGCTTCCAATTCTGGCAGCTCCATCTCCCATCCAAATACCAATGAACTAGAAACTTTAACATAAAAAAGAAGGAATTTTCAAGAACAGAATTACATAGGAAACTCATGGCAAATATTTAAAAGTAGGAGTGATCCCAGAGGGACTTCAAGTTCGAAATGTAACCCGTATTTCTGATGCTTATTAATCTGCTTAGAATCACATGCTGTGCATATGGTCCGACATCCAGTGGTAACCGCAGAGTATTGCATCTTGTCTTTCGGGGACCGAAAGGGGACGTCGGCACAGGCATGTGTAGTGTACCCAAAATCCCTCACGCGCTGAGGTCCCTCAGATTGTTTTTCGGTATGTCTTTCCTCTTTTCCCCTCTTTACCCTTTAGGTCTGGTCATCTTACCCTTTTTCTATGGAAAGGACACCTTTTAGGTTCTGCCCTAAGTGTAGGGTCAGATATCCTTGGAAGGACGAACACAGGACGTGCAACGCCTGTCTCCCCTTAGATCACGACGAGAAGCTGTGTGCAGCCTGTAAACTCCTTAGGCCTAAGACCCGTAAAGAGCGCCGTGTAAAGCGGTGGGCCACGTACGGTATGTCGTGGGTGGAATCACCTTTCCCCACGCCACACCCACCGAAAGTGACGGGGGCACCTCCGATGACCAAACATCCGTTGCAAATGTGATAGACCTCGGGGCGGACACTTCTAGGTCCGCCACGCCCGTCCCCCACCCTTTAAGGCCTGACTCTGGTCTCGCTTAAGGGACAACACCCGGCGACAGGGGGGTACAAGCACATTTCACTAAGCACACAACCCCTACACCTATTTTGACGGGTACTTCGAAGAAGGTGAAAGCGCCAGTAGGGGCGTCAACATTTTCAGCGAAGTCCTCAGATCGTACAGATCCAAAGCCTTCCCCGCATCCTCAGCAGCGTCTTGCGACTGGGCATTCATAAACAAATAAGGGCGCTACCCCTAAATCAGGTTTACACATCGAAGCGCGGAAATCCGACGCTGCGACAGTCCCGAAGGCCGTGGTAGGCTCAAAAATCACAACTGGGCCTCAAGTCGAAAAACCGACTGCTAGGCTTTCTAACGCCACAGAAGGCAACAAACCTACCGATAGACCATCGGAACCACTATCTCACGCCGATTCAGCGATAATCGAAGACAGCAACGAGAGAATAACTTCAGCGGTGGGGCTTATTACTGTTCCGCCGAAAAACATGGGGCAGGCTGCGGACAAATCTTTGGATACGCCATGGTGCCCCGATTCTCACGATACCTATGAGGACAGTCAAGAGCCTCTTTCCAACACCATGAGAGACAATTTTCGGCGCCGTAGGGCGGAAGACGACGTTTTTCCACCCGTAGGCCCTTCTGGGTCCTCTAAATGGACAAGAGAGAAATTCGAAGGGTGTATGGACCGTCTGGAAAGAATTATCCGTTTTTCTGAACATCCTGCCCCAAAAAGGTCTTGTGGAGAGCCTAATCTTCAATATACTTCACATTTCCAAGAAGATCAGCCTTCTGTCCCCGTCCAGCATGAAGGCATTGTCCAGATGGACACTTATAGGGACATTTACGATGAAGATGAAGAACCTTCCTTTCTACAGAATTACGAAGAGGAACAGGCGGATGCCACAGACAATTGGGAGGAAACCCAGCAGGGGGGGAACGCACCCATGGACGCTTCCCCATCAAGATCAGGACACTGATGAATTGTGCCTGGATTTCCCTCCGTCCAGCCCGGCTCGCCAGGCCTCGCCTGTAGACGACCAGATGGCCTTCAATTCCATGTTAAAGAAGGCAGCTGAGCATTTTCAAATCTCTACTCAAGAGGCAGTGCCTGAGCTGGACTTTGTAGAGGACATTCTTAAGGAGAAACCTCCCTCTAGCCAGGCCATTCCCCTCCTTAATTCCATCAAGAGAAGATTGTCTCCCTCTCTGGTATCACCAGCTGAAAACCGGGCAGTGAACCCAAGAGTTGAGAAGTTATTTCGGCCAGCTTCTTCGGACCCAAAATACATTAAAGGACACGCCACCCCCGATTCTTTGGTAGTGACTGCCACCCAAAAAAGGGCAGGAGTACCCTTTGCCACGGGGGAGGCACCTCCGGATAGGGAATCCAAAAGGCTGTATGCCGTAGGCAACCAAGTCACCTTGGCTGCTGCATATACCATGCGTATAGCAAATAATACTACGCTGCTGGCAAGTTACGCTAACGCTCAGTGGAACCTATTTCAGGAAGGCCTCCAGGAGGTCCCAGAACCCGTCAAGGCCAAGCTTCTTTTGGTTGAGGCCGAAAGAAGGCAGGTGAACCAGAATGTGATAAAGCACACTCTGGACAATGCTGAAACAGCAGGGAGGTCTCTGGCCCAAGGGACCCTACTCAAAAGGCACGCTTGGCTGCGCAACTCAGGGATTAAGCCCGAAACACAGGCCTCGCTCATCAATAAACCGATTGAAGAAGTTAACCTCTTCAGAAAGGCAGTCGATGAGGCCTTAGAAACAGCCAAAAAAGAGCATGAGACTCATAAGTCTCTGCAACAAATAACAAAGACCTTCCCCCCCAGAGACGAAATAACTCTTGGCGGTCCTTTCAAGGGCAGTCCCGTGCAAGTCAGAACAACTACGGCACGGGGAACTTCAATACCGGACAAACAACAGGAAGCCCCGCTTACTACCCTCCAAGGGGACAGCGATGCGGCAAAGCTAGAGGTAGAGGCCCCAATCCTAGAGGAGCCGCAGCCTCCGGTCAGAAATGATCATCAAATCCAGGTGCCCTCCCATGTCACCCCGGTTGGGGGAGCTTAACTCTTTCCTCACGGCATGGGAGGGGATAACTTCAGACCAGTGGGTCATAAAGACAGTCGCCCCCGGGTACTGCATGGAATTCGCCCGACCTCCACAATTCAGACCACCACGCTCACAGCGCCTTTCACTGGACTATCTGGAGATCCTGACTCAAGAGGTGGAAGCGCTGCTGGGAAAGGACGCCATAGAAGCTGTCCCTATTCTTCCGGTAAACAAGGGTATTTATTCAGTGTACTTCCTTGTACCCAAAAAGAACCTCACCATGCGCCCTGTTCTAGACCTGCGCCCAAGCGAACAAGTTCATAAAACCTCAAAAGTTTTGCATGGTAACGCTACAGGAGGTGATCCCACTGTTCAAACAGGGGGATTACATGGCAACATTGGACATGAAAGATGCATACTTTCGTATTTCAATTTTGCCAGCGCACAGAAAATATCTAAGGTTCATGAGAGGACAGTGTAAGAATAGTCACATTTGATGCATGTGCGTGACATTCTGTTACTACGACAACATCTTCGTGTATGGTTCCAGAATGTTGATGGAAGCATACACGAAGATGTTGATGGAAGAGGCTGGTCTCTCCGGGGCTCCTACGAATAAACTTGATGAATCTTGAAACACACAAGATCGGAGTTGTGTGTTAATGTGTCAATGTACACTACAATTGGCGACGAGGATGTCCTAATGGAAGGAGCCCCGGGCGCAGCGCTCGTAGTGAAAGGAAGCTGTTGATCGCGGCCGTTACAGTGACGAGGTACGGTACGGCGATCGTAATCATATTTAAGAGAGAAATGCGCTCATGAGAAGGAGGTGAGGAGCGGGAGACCGAGTGGAAAAAAAAAAGAAAAAAGAGACTTTAAATTGTACTTACGAGCAGCAGCGGAGGAGAGACGTGCGCGAGCGGCCAACTGCCTATCGCATTAGAGGAAAGGACCCTAGTACGTGCTGAACGTGCCGCCATCTTAAAAAAAAAAAAAAAAAAAAAAAAAAAAAAAACGGAGAAGCATACGGAAAGAGGTACAGATACAATGTGGATGTTGTATAAGTGGAGTATTTAAAAAAAAAAAAAAAAAGTGGACAATATTTATTGAAATAGAGTGCAGCACATTAAGTGAAGGTGCCCCAGGAAGTCTATTGATAAAGAGTGCAGCACATTAAGTGAAGTGCCCCAGGAAGTTTTAGCAACATCTGTTGGAAATAGGGAACATCATGCAGACCATATCTGCTCCAGTGAAGTTTTTGCCATTGCCTGGGAATCCGACATGTCCTTGGGAACAATGGCAGGATAATTTTCAAGTATATCTGAGAGCAATTGGAGGGTCAAGATACAGTGATGATCAGAAGGAGGCCACTCTTCTAAGTTGTGTAGGTGCAGAGGCACTAAGGATTTTTAGGACTTTACCTGAATTGGTACAGGATGAAGTGAGTTGGGAAGAATCGTCGAGTGGAGCCAGAAAATATGACACAGCAATGGCCAAACTCAATAAACATTTTGGAAATAAAACTAATATAGTATTGGAAAGATATAGATTCTTTACGCGAAAACAAAGTAAGGAAGAAAATATAGACTCGTATTTAGCTGCATTGAGGGGGTTGATGGCCACTTGTGCGTTCACAGGAGTTGCAGATGAATATTTAAGAGATCAGGTGGTGTTACATGTGGCAGATTCCCGGATTCAACAACGGTTATGGCAAGCGAAAAACCCCACATTGGATAAAACAATTGAGATAGCCAGATCTATGGAATTGGGGGAAAAATGTATGAAGGAAGTTCAAAAGAAAATGGAGAATGTGGAAGTTAAATCAGTACAAGAGATGGAGGTTGGGAAATATACCAGTCAAGAAGATGAATTGGTTGCTATTGTCAAGAGGTTGGTCAAATCAGATGTTAATAGTGGAAGTAGACAAGGAAGGAGTGGAGTGTTCAAACAGAATAACAGATGCTGGAATTGTGGATGGCATAGACATGCCGATACAGAAAGAGATTGTCCAGCTGTGTCAGCGGAATGTTACAGATGTGGCCAATTGGGACATTTTGGAAAAATGTGTCACAACAATAGATCAAGAGGAAGATTCAACAGCCGGTTTGGGAGAAATACTGGACGCTACAATAGAGGTAGAAGTGCAGCGATGACAAGTATAAAAGCAATGGAAGACATGGGTGGTCCGAGCAATTTTTTGGCAATCAAGGATCGGCTTGAAGATGAAGTTCAAATACTAACTCTTGCATCAAGTGAAAAAGAGATGGGACCATGGGTAGCCATGGAGATAAATGATATAACGCTACAAGTAATGGTGGATACTGGTTCTCCTTATACAATGGTTGATGTAGAGACGTATGTCAATGTGTTAAAAAAAAATTTGGGGGAATTACAAACGACAAAAATCAAGGCAACTGGATATGGAAAAACACCCATCAACATTATAGGATTTGTGTGGGTACATCTTAAATTTGAAGGGAGAGAAACATATTGTAGATTATTGGTGGCTGAGAATGGATTTTCAATAGTAGGTTGGTGGGAGCAAGCAACATTGAAAATCAGAATTCATCCTGGTGAAAAGGTACCCATCTTATGCATTACGGAGAGCAGTTGTGATACAGCAGAAAATTTGGCAAAAGCCTTTCCGAAAGTTTTTAAGGAGGAAATTGGTTTACTCAAAGGATTTGAGCATCGAATCATACTAAAAAGGGGTGCAAAGCCAGTGGTACATAGAGTGAGAAATATACCCATTGGTACCAGAGAAGCATTGAAGGCTGAATTAGAAAGGTTATGCAAGCAAGATGTCATTGAACCTATTGAAAGCTCGGAGTGGTTATCCCCCATCGTGATTGTCAAAAAACAGGATGGGTCCATTAGAATGTGCGTGGACCTAAGAGACTTAAATTCTAACATTTGGGTGGATCGCCATCCGTTGCCGAACATTGGGGAAATGTTGACTACCATGAAACCGGCAAAGTATTTTACAACATTAGATTTATCGTCAGCATATCACCAGGTGCTGCTGGAAGAAGAGAGTAGACATCTAACGTCTTTTGTGACACCCTTAGGAGCCTTCCGGTACAAGAGAATGCCGTTTGGGTTGGCTTCAGCAGCTGCAGTGTTCCAGAGACTGATGCATCATTTATTTGAGGGTCTACAAGGAGTACATTATTTTCAGGATGACATATTGGTGTCAGGAATGACTCAAGAAGAACATGATGCAAAGTTATTGGGAGTATTACAAGTATTACAACAAAAAGGAATGACCTTAAAAATTGAGAAATGCAAAATCAAGAGAAGTGAAGTAACATATTTGGGCCATCGCATAACTGCTGATGGAATAAAGCCAAAAGACTCATTAGTAGATACCATTTTGAAAATTGCTGATCCCAAGAATAAGGACCAACTGAGGAGTTTCATGGGATTAACTGAATACTACTCGAAGTTTGTTGACCATTATTCAGACAGAACAGAGAGAATGAGAAGTTTAATGTGCAAAGGTGTAAAATTTGAGTGGACTGAAGGTATAAAAAAGGAATTTGAACAAATCAAAATTCTGATCAATAAAGCACCGGTACTAAAATTATTTGATTCAAGCGCAAAAACAAGAATATCTGTGGATGCAAGCAACATAGGACTGGGAGGAGTTCTAGAACAGGTTCAGACTGGAGAAGTTGTTCCAATTGCTTTCGCTTCACGGACGTTAAGAGGTGCTGAGAGACATTATTCAACAATTGAAAAGGAAGCTTTGGGGGTTAAATGGATATTAGAACATTTCAAAAGTCTCATTTGGGGCATTCCGGTGGACATTATTACAGATCACAAACCACTTGTACATGTGTTGAATTCAAAAAATCCTCATATGACCTCTCCAAGAATAAGAAGATGGTTATTGATCATAATGCAGTTCAATGTGAGGATAAAATATACTCCAGGAAAAAACAATGTGGTAGCGGATTGTTTTTCTCGCCTGCCGTGTGAGAACTTAGCAGAGGTTGGTGATGAAAGTGAAACAGTGATGGAAGAACAAAATATGGACTGTATTATTGCTCAAGTGCATCCCAGTTTTTCAAAGGAGGAATGGGTAAGAGCTAGTGAATCTGACCCTGAACAAGAAATGTTGAGAAGAGCCATTGAGAGTGGATGGCAAAACATGGATGACAATACAAAATACTGGGAGAAATTTAAGGATGAGTTATCTAATGACAAAGTTTGTGTTTATCGAGGAGAACGCATCATACCTCCAACGAATTTGAGGAGGAAAATTATGGACATTGCCCATGAAGGTCATGTGGGAAGGATGTTGACAAAGAGAAGAGTAAGAACTACTTATTGGTGGCCTAACATGTGGAGTGAAATGGAAACTTTGGTCAGAGATTGTACTGCATGTGCAGTGAGTGACAAGAGTAAGTTGAAAATTACAACCCCATTGCAACCAGTGAATATTCCTAGTACAGTATGGACAAAATTAGCCATTGATATAACTGGGCCCTATGAGACATTAGAGTCGAATAAAGTGTTCCTCATAGTATTGGTAGATTATACGTCTAAGTGGGTGGAATGTGGCATTGTTGAGGACTCAGTGTCAGCTATCAAAGTAGTGAAATTTCTGGAAGAAATCTTTAACCGAGAAGGTGAACCGCAAGAACTGGTGTCGGACAATGGAACTCAATTTATGTCTGTAGAAATGCAAAAGTTTCTGAAGGACAGAGTTATTAAACATAGCACCACAGCCTTATACCATCCAATGGGAAATGGGTTGGTAGAGAGGATGAATCGTTTTATAAAAGGTATTATCCAGCTAGCCATGATAAATCAGTTACCCTGGAAAGAGACACTCAAGGAGGCTCTCAATACATACAAAGTCACGCCACACTCTGTCACTGAGGAAATGCCATTCACGTTGATGAGAGGAAGGACACCTACTAATAGACTGAGACCGGCTTGGATGGAGAGAAAAGGAAATAAGGAAATAAATTTGGAAGACATTGTCAGCAAAGTAAAAAGAAAACAAGAAGAGTATAAAAGATACTATGACAAACAAAAACATGTTCAAGAAAGCCAAATTGAATCAGGTGATTGGGTTAGAGTCAAAGAGCCAAACAGGGTGATGAAAGGAGAATCAAGATATCGTCCTCCTCAAAGAGTGAAGGAGTGCTCAAAGAAATCTGTGATATTAGAGGATGGGAAAAAATGGTCATGCGATGATGTAGTTTTGGCAAAGGAAAATGAGATGAGGAGAAATGAAGGAGAACAAGGCTGGTGTGAGGAAACATTCCGGAATAAGATATCCAAGGATGATATTGAAGAAACAAGAGTAAGATGTAAAAATAATATACAAGAGGAGAAAACCCAAGGTAGACCACAAGAAGTAGGGAGTGACAAATCTTGGGCAATACCAAGACACAGGAGAAGATGTGGGAACCGTAAATCTGACTATGTGTACTATTGAAGATTTGATATTTAATGATTGGATCCAGATAACGAATTACAACCCTGATATAATGAAGTGGATCCAGATAACGAATTACAACCCTGATATAACGAAGATACTGTATCCTTTATTAATATACATAGTTCAAGTTATTATGCACAGTAATGTATATATATACAACAGCAGTTAGATATAATAAGGGTGTTCTAGTTTAATGAGTTTTTTTATTTTGTTATTTTTATTTTGTTAGAAGGGGAGATGTAAGAATAGTCACATTTGATGCATGTGCGTGACATTCTGTTACTACGACAACATCTTCGTGTATGGTTCCAGAATGTTGATGGAAGCATACACGAAGATGTTGATGGAAGAGGCTGGTCTCTCCGGGGCTCCTACGAATAAACTTGATGAATCTTGAAACACACAAGATCGGAGTTGTGTGTTAATGTGTCAATGTACACTACAGACAGGCATTACCAATTCTAGGTTCTCCCCTTCGGCATCGCCTCAGGGTCAAGGGTGTTTACAAAGGTCCTGGCAGTAGCTGCAGCACACCTGCGCAGGTTATCCGTCCCGGTTTACCCTTACCTCGACGACTGGCTCATAACAGGGGATTCGTACAACACATATTTTTTGAACATCCAAAAAAAACGTAGATCTTCTCTTCAGTCTGGGATTCCCTATCAATGAGAAGAAATCCAGTCTAGTCCCGAGTCAAACAAAACACATTCTTGGAGCTCTAATCCGGACCAAAGACAGCCTCGTCTTCCCCTCCAACGAGAGGGTTCAGAACATGCTTTTCCAGATCC
This sequence comes from Ambystoma mexicanum, assembly GCF_040938575.1. Lineage (NCBI taxonomy): Eukaryota > Metazoa > Chordata > Amphibia > Caudata > Ambystomatidae > Ambystoma > Ambystoma mexicanum. The sequence goes on from NC_090925.1 coordinate 730,417,574, forward strand.
CTTAATATGTAGCCAGTCGGGAGGTGATGGTGCGCAAAGCCATGCGCTTACTAGTAATGATGGTATCGTGCATATACTTGGTTCCCCACGCGTGGCTGAGCATGCGTCCCATGCAAGAATGGCTCAGCAGCCAGTGGTGTCAGGCCAGCGGACAATGGGAAGATCTGGTAGTTGTCTTGCCAGCCCTCATTCTCTCTCTGCAGTGGTGGTCAAGAGAAAACCTCTTTAAGGGGAAGACCTTCACCACCCCTGCAGTAGAAGCCACTCACACGACAGACACATCCCTCACGGGGTGGTGGGGCTCACCTGCTTCAGCAGACAGAACATGGAGTGTGGTCCCCTCAAGTAGCGTCCAACCATATACATTTACTGGAGCTATTAGCGGTGTTCAAGGCATTAAAGGCCTTTCAGATACAACTACAAGGGAAGACAGTGCTGATTCTAACAGACAGCACTACAGCCATGTATTACCTGAACAAACAGGGGGCCACTCACTCTCCAGGGCTATCCAAGCTGTCCCAAAACATTTGGATATGGGCTCTCAGACACAAGATGTTTCTGTTATCCCAACATGTTCCAGGGGAACTCAATCTTCTGGCAGACGTGCTCAGCAGAGATTTTTCTCTGCCCGAAGAATACGAATGGTGTCTGCATAAAGACATCATGTCCAACGTCTTCGCAGAATGGGGCTTCCCAGAGATCGACCTGTTCGCAACTCAGGAGAACGCCCAATGCCAAGACTATGCCTCCAGGTACCCCCAGAACTGCTCCAAGGGGATCAGTCTCTGGATAACATGGTCAGGGAAATTTGTCTACGCTCTCCCCTACCCCCCGGACTCCCCTTCTCAACAAGATAGTGCACAAGCTGCACTAGGAACCAGTTACCATGATATTAGTGGCCCCCATATGGGCCCGCCAACCCTGGTTCGCTCATCGGATGGAAATGTCCCTCTCCCCACCAGTAAAACTACCCTGCCCGTACAACATGTTGTCTCAGGACGGGGGCAGGGGGGACCCTACACCCATGCCCACAAACTCTGAATTTGGCAGCCTGGCTCCTGAGGCCATAGTGTTTGGACACCTACAGCTCCCTCATAGGTGCACTGACATACTCAGGGAAGCTAGAAAACCTAACACACATTATTGTTATGCCAGCAAATGGAAACGTTTTGTCATCTGGTGTAATTCCAAGGGCCTCAATCCCATCGATTGCTCACCCACACACATTTTGCTGTACCTTACCCATCTGTTAGACACTGGGTTGGTCTTCAATTCCCTAAAGGTTCATCTGGCTGCGCTCTCAGCCTACACCACATCACAACAAAAGGTATCATGGTGGAAGATACCGGTGATCAAGGCCTTTATGGAAGGGATTAAGAGGATTTATCCTCCTATTTCTCACCCAGCTCCTGGGTGGGACCTAAATGTGGTTTTGACCAGACTCATGGGAGCTCCCTTTGAGGCAATGCATAAAGCCAGTCTAAAAGACCCGACTTCTAAAACTGCCTTCCTAGTGGCTATCGCTTCTATTAGAAGGGTTAGCGAACTACAGGCTCTTTCTGTTCTAGACCCCTTTGTTACAGTCCACAGGGATAAGGTAGTTCTGCACACTCACCCCAGATTTGCGCCTAAATTCATCTCAAAGTTCCATGTGAACCAATCGGTTGAACTACCTACTTTTTTCCAGAATCCCACTAGCATGGCCGAAAGAAGCCTACACACACTGGATGCGTGCAGGGCAGTCATGTTCTATCTGGAAAGAACTAAACCACTGAGGAAAACAAAACAATTTTTCATTTCAGTGGCAGCTGGTAGAGAAGGGGATCCTGTCTCTAAATCAGCTATCTCAAGGTGGATTGTCAAATGCATCACACTATGTTACACTCTTGCTAAGAGAGAACTGCCCTTCAAGCCTAGAGCACATTCTACTCGAGGCACTGGGGCATCCATAGCATTCATTGCAAATGTTCCCCTTGAGTCCATTTGTAAAGCGGCAACCTGGATTTCTGTACACACCTTTACAAAACACTATTGCCTAGACATTCATTCTAGGTCTGATTCTCAGGTGGGACAAGCAGTACTAAGGCATCTTTTCTGTACTGTTCCTTCTCACAACCCACCTCCAACTCTTGGTACTGCTCGCTAGTCTATGCACAGCATGTGATTCTAAACAGATTAACAAGCATCAGAAGACATGCATTACTTACCGTAATAGCACTGCTAATGATTGTATCTGCTTAGATTCACATGCGCCCTCCCCAACTCCCCGCTCGGGGTGGAAGGAACATAGACAAATTACTACTTCTCTCTTCTTTATCTACTCACTCACAATAGCCTTGGGCTCCCTCATGGCAGAAAAAATACAATCGGAGGGACCTCGGCGCGTGAGGGATTTTGGGTACACTACACTTCACGATAGGGATAGTGTTACAGACACGCCTATGCCGAAGTCCCCTTTCAGTCCACGAAAGACAAGATGCAATACTTTGCGGTTACCACTGGATGTCGGACCATATGCACAGCATGTGAATCTAAGCAGATACAATCATCAGAAATGCTCTTACGGTAAGTAATGCATGTCATTCATTGAAAACCCCAAAACCCAAAATTCGAAATTCAAATTGAACAGTGGTGTGGGAAATAAAAGCAGTTGTGACTGGATAATGCTAGTCAATCGAAAATGCAGTTGAAGAAATGAAACGGCAAGGTGCAGAATTAGTAGTGTTGGAAAAAAAGATCAATGATGAATCAACCATCCAAGATGACAAACTCAATTTGGAAAAAGAATAGAGGAAGAAATAAAAAAGTTTAAACAGTTCAATCTTGAGAAAAAGATCTGGAAATTGAAAAAGGCAATAGAAGCCTATAGGGAAGAAAAAAATGTATCTGTATCTGAATGCTGGCTTCTATACTGAACAAAGCAAATCATATGGATCCAGGTTCAAGAGCCGAAAAGGAGCTCCTATTAGGACGAAATTCCGTCACCTTCTCAGAGACCTCCAATACAACTAGCAAGAGAATTGCAAAGCAGAGATGAAGCACCATCTACATCCGTATCTATGGCACAAAGTTCAGAACCCCAACAGTTTTTTCAGGGCCAAGGCCAGAGAGGAAGAATCAGGAGACGTTACGAACAGGGGGAACATGGGGTCAGGACCCACCAATGGAACAGCAGAATGGAGCAGGAATGGTAGCATCATTATTTAACCTCACTGAACACCAGTTGTCACCAACCAAACTAAATGTGCTAAATAAGGGCTTGAGTTTTGTCTCTACCACGAGAGCTGACCATTTCACGACTCAGGAGAAATTGAGACTTGTGTTCAGAGTACTAAAACTTAAATACGTTTTCAGAAATTCTGAAGTAGATGCAGCAAGTAGAAAGGAAGGTAGTACAACCAGACTCAAACCACTGTCTATTTTTATGCTTCTGACTTCCACCATTTGTCCGAACATGCTTACCTTCGGAAATAGAGTACTCCACAAGACTAAAAAACTGCTAGCAAGCCAGAATCAATCTAGAGACAATCTTAATGAGAACGAAAGAGAAGCCATACATAAACTAAACAATCCAGACTTTGTAATAAAGGTCACCGATAAAGAAGGCAGTATAGTTCTGTGGAAATGCAGTGATTATATAGAGAAGAGGCACTCAGACTCCAGGCTAATAAAGACAACTATAAACGACTAGAGATTAACCGGACTGAGAGATTACAAGCAGAGAGCACGTGTCTGATGCAGCATGTACTCTTGGAAGGCTGAATCGATGAAGATGAGAAAGAATTTCTCAATAAATCACACCCGGTTACCCGACACTGCACATCCTACCAAAAGTTCATGAAAACAACTCACGGCCACCTGGTAGACCTATTGGTTCAGTGTTGGAACCACTTTCACAATGTTTATTCTGAAACCGTTGTTGTCATGAAATGAAATCTTATTTCCGCGACTCCCCACAAATCATTAATGTGTTTTCCACCTTGAACGTCGAATGGGATGAGTGTTAGGGAGTTTTATGATTTTCGTGCTTCATCCGCTCTCCTAGTGAGTCCCCCAGCACTTTTTGGTGGACTTCTGGACCTTTTTCTTTCTATCCTGAAAGAGGGGAGCCTTTTTCCTCTCATTCATTCTTATTTGCTCTGACTTTTGGAACTCTGTTCTCTGTGTTGTACCTTTACTATGAAGTCTGCTTTCCTCCATATCTCTTTAAAGGCATCTGTGTTTAACTTTTGCAGTACACAGCACCGTATGTGCAGTTTTGCATGGGAACCTTTTGGGTTCTCCTTTGAGGTTCGTTCTTTATCCTTACTAACTACAGTTCTTAAGGATAGGGGGATACTTTGTATCCTTCCTAACACTTTATACTATGAGAGATTAGCATACACCACATTATGTGTAGTGATAAGGGGATACCTAGTATTCCCCTTCTCTCTGATCCTGTGACTTTTTAGTCACATAGACAACCCTATAGTTATGGCTGGTGGCAGTGGGCGTGTTCTACCAACTATTGTGCTATTTTTTACCACATAGTGTATTCACTGTCTCAGTTATGCACAATAGGGTCACCTATGTTCTAACATGGTGGCTCCTTTCTTTTTTTGCCATTTCTATCGTGGCTGTTCTTTTTTAGCGGTTCTTCTACCATTCTGGACGGTGGTCTGTGTGTATGTTTTGTCGGAACACTTGGGTGTCTCTGCCTAGGCTCCAGTGTGTCTGTGTAGGCAGGAAGTGGGGGAGGGGTTATTCACTCCCTCCCCTTTGTCTGCCAGAGTGCCTGAATGGAACCGGTTCTGACTGGGGGGCTGGTTGTCCTGAATGGACAGCCAACGACCCCTTCCTGTAAAATGCTGAGAGAGTTTGCAGAGGAGCGTATGGGAAAACTGAATAAAAGGTGAGGTTCCTGAGGTGAAAGGCAAGTTGACCACTGGAATAGAAGAACCAAAGCTGAAGACCACCATAGACGACTGCAGAACCTTCCAATCACTGAAGCAACCACTGCTGTCCTCACCCCATTTTCTAATCGACAGATGAGCTCCGAAGAGGACAACTTCTTCCCTTTGGTTGGTGGGACCAACCAGCCATGAGACAAACTGCACATTGAGCCATCTCCCGAGTTGCTGTGCCTTTACAGAGCTGTAGAATGCGAATACCCGGAGACTTCCAACCCATTTGCAGTGCAACATCTTTGCAAGGCCGAAACCGTCCAGCACTTTGGTGAGCTCCAGTTGGACCTCCAGAGGCACGCTCCCACTCATCTAAGTCCCCTCACCAGAGTGCAGGACTTCAGAATCAAAGCAGATCGACCAGGCTAATACCGTCCTTTGTTGGTGCTGAGAAAAAGGCACCAAAGCCGCAGACCGACCAAGGAGAAGGAAGAAATCCGTGCCAAGAGTCCTCTCTTGAGATTGCTGCCGAGATATCCCATTGGGAGTCCTTCCTTTTGTCACCAGACCGAGGAATCAGGAGACTGGATTTGTCGCTGCTGCACAGAGGAGAACCCAGCTACAAGCATTTCTTCTAACCTAAGGTACTGTGGGGTGAAAGGTATAACTTATCTTGAACCGAGACGTTGCTCCAGTGTGACTGGAGTGCAGGAAGAGGTGTACAGGGTGTCCACTCTACCTCTGACCCACGTTTGGCAGCCTGTGTCCCTTTAAGGAGTCCTTTTGCAGGGTCCCCCTCATTGTTTTATATGCTAAGTAACTTATCTGAAAGACTGAAAGTATCCTGAGGAACCTTTGCTGGTCTGCTACTTCTTAGACTTTGGATCCACTCCTACACTGACTTTTTCGTATAGTTAGGGATTGGACTTTAAAAGCATTAGTTAGCCCGAAAAGTGTCTCTAGAATGTTAAGCTCTGCCGCTGTGTGATTAACCAACCTTTTCCCTTCTGGAAAGACTTTATCTTATGTGATTCTTCTAACTAAATACAATTACCGTATATCTGAACTAACTGTAGTGCACGGTAAAACCGATAATACGGTACAACTGTCATTAGTGGCAAACTCTGTAATAATTGTACAGCGTGCAACTACTATTGAAGTAATGCCCTTTGAAAAGTATAGGAATTCCTACGTGTGTTGGTTAATTGAATTAAGTTTGTATCTACCTTTCTTCTGTAAATATGATAAATGTATGGATACATTACTCACCGTAATCGTATTTTTGGTGGTTGGATCTGCTTAGATTCACATGCTCTGCATAATCCGACATCTAATGGAAGTCACAGAGTATTACAAGATTTGTTTTCAAAACTCGAAAACCGACGTTGACAGAGCGTGTTTAGGAATAGTATCTCTAGTGTGATGTGTAGTGTAACCATGGTCCTTCGTGCGTCGAGGGGCCTCAGATTGTTTGTTTCTAACATGAGGTTGCATGAAGTGTAGCGTGTGTACAGATGTGATAAAGCAGAAACAGTGATAACCTAGAAATGTTCTATGTGCCTTCTACTCTATTAGAGGAGGAAGGGTGGGCGCATGTGAATCTAAGCAGATAAAAGCACCAGAAATATGTTTACGGTGAGTAATATATCCCTTCTGGAGCTTGTGGATCTGCTTAGATCACATGCTCTGCATAGATTAGCGAGCAGTATCTGGAGAAGGAGGTGGGAAGTTAGAAGGTACAGCGACCAAGAGATATTTTAGGTCCGCCTGTCCCATCTGTGAATCTGCTTTAGAGGGTTTGCCAATGCAGTAATGCTGTGTGAACGTATCGATGAAACTCCTTGTAGCATCCTTGCAGATGGCGTCTATGTAAAAACAAGGAAATATCGAGGCCGAGTACCACCAAAAGGAAATACACCAAGCACGGGCTATAAAGATTCACAGATCTTTAATACTGCGCAGTTACAAAGAAACACAGATCTGATACAGATAGCTATCTGGCTCTCGAAACCAGCCCGTCAGACTGAGGAGGGAGAGTGCTGGACATCTAAACATTCGTACTTTTATACATTTCCTACAATATTGTCCAGCCCCTCTACAGGTTAATAATCTGCGGTCTAGAGTTCGTACCAAGTTCACATACAGCTTATACAATAATATGCACATGGATTACATGAGTTTGTATTTCCGCGGTGATACAATGACAGTGTATGTTCACAAATCCTATAGCAAGCATCTTTTACAACTATGTTACAATTGAGTTTGGCCTATGTCCACGTTTGGCATTTACTCTTCGTTGTCCCAGACGTGTATTCGTGGATTAGTCTTGTGAGCACAGACAATGCTGGGACAACAAGTCATGCCTAGTGCAAGGTCTCATTACTTAGTCTAAACAGTCGGCCCTCGGACAGTCTAACCATTAACAGGACTCAAAGATCGGGAAGGCTGGGGGGGCGCTGTTGCGCACGACCAAAATGGCCGCCTGAGTGGAGAGCTCCGGCTTCACTAATAATCCTTCATCAAATATATCCGATCAGAGTCGTCCTTTCAGGCTACAAGACGAAGAACTCTGAGGCGGGAGACCTTTGGAACGGGCAGCCAGAAAATCGTGACTGTGCATCGATAGAAACCCGCGATAATCGCCTGGAGGCGCCCAAGCGGACTGAAAGCTCGGCCGCTGCCGGCCGCCGGATCCACAGCGTTTCCACTGCGAACCTGGGGCCTGCTGGGAAGAGCGGGCCGCAGTGGGGGAGGGGCGAAGCCGTGTGCCTGTACCGCGCTGCCTGCAACCGAACCAAACACGGCTGGGGAGATCTGGAACGCCGGGATCCACAAACGAACAACACCAACGCCTATGCGGCTGCTGCGGCCGAAATACACCATCACCCGCGGCTGCGCTGCCGCGACCGCCGAGAGTATCCGGTGCCTGCGGCTGTTGCGCCTGGTCGCGGGGATTGCGGGCGCAGCTGAGCAGCTGCAATCGAGGCTAAACACAGCTGGGGAGATCTGGAATGCCGGGGGCCACACACGAGCAGCAGCAACACCCGTGTGGCCGCTGCTGCTGAAATACACCAACACCTGCGGCTGCGCTGCCACGACCGCCGAGAGCATCCGGTGTCCGCGGCTGCTGCACCTGGACACGAGGATCACAGACACGGCTGAGCGGCTGCAGGAGCAGCCCCCTTCCCCTCCGGGTTGACAGATTGAGGAGGAGGGCACGTGAGAGCGACGCGGAGGCACACAGTCGGGTCGAAACGCCCAATTCAAGTAAGTGGAACGGGACGGCCACTCTACACTATACTCCTCTTGGAAAGGCAGAGGGAAGGATAAATACAGCAGATCAATATCTGGACTGCAATTAATTAAATACAGCGCCTAACACATACCCTGAGGTGCAGCGGGAGCCACTGAAATTGCGGTCGCTGGGTGGCGAGCCATTTTTCCCCCTCCACCCCCCCGGCACTAAGCGGGGTTCACCTAAAGGGACACCAGTAGAACTTTGGGGGTGAAGGGGCAGGTGCTTTACCAACACCCAACTGTGTGAAGACAGGGGTTGGCGGCTCCAACTAGACAGTAACTCATCAATCCTGTAAGGGAACGAGGGGGACACCCCACTATGAGCCATCTGGGGACAGCATATGTGAACAAACAATCAGGGAGAACCCAGTGAAGACCCCAGCCCTATGAAAGAAACACAAAGTCAACTGAACACCTGGAGATCGGAGGGTGCGTGACAGCCCAACTCTCTCACAACACCCGCCCTGTTGCCCACCCCAAAAAAAACATTTCCACGTAATCCTATACTACGTGGGAGGACACAGTCCACTCAGGAATTGCACACCGTAATACACTGAGAAGAAGGGCACGGGGGGGAGAAAAACAGGTCCGATGGATACCTTTGCCAGCTCCCAGCCACATAGGGCGGCCGAGGAGGCGCCACAGGACAATGACAAGCAAGGGGAAGATCCCTTGGACCGTCTGTCAACACTGGTCCAGAATGGCTTCATGGCGGTTAACGTCAAACTGGACTATATAGTCGCAACAATTGGGTCCCTTAGAGCCCGAGTAGAAAAAGAGAGTGTGCGCATCACAGAAGTGGAGAGCAGGATAAGCACCAATGAAGATACACTATTACAACATGGCCGCGACATAGCCCACCTCCAGACAGAGCTACGAAAAACTCAGAATAAGTGTGAAGATTTAGAGTCAAGATCTCGGAGAAATAATATCCGTATCGTCGGAGTCGCGGAAACGTTCGGCAAGGGCGACATGAGAGGCAAGTGGAAACCCTTTTGAGGAACATCCTGGGATCAGATTCCTTTTCTGACCATTTCCTTGTGGCGAGGGCTCACTCCACGTTGGCGCCGCTGCCAAAGCCCGGGGCACCCCCCCCGCACCATAATAGCATGGCTCCTCAATTACAGAGATAGAGACGTGATACTGAGACTGTCCAGGGAGAAAGGTACCCTACATTTTGAACAAAACAGAATTCACATATATCCAGACTTCTCCGCTAGTATACAGGCACAGAGGCGGTCATACGAACCAGTTAAGAAACAGCTACGAATCCGTAACATACCATATGCCCTCATCTTCCCAGCGAAATTCAGAATCCAACATGGCGGGAGAGCCCATTTTTATGAAAACCCCACAGAAGCCATGCCATACATTGAAGCATCCATTCCTTTACGACCCAGAGACCGGGGGATCGACCAAAACGCCAGACCACGACTAAATGAAGAAATACCAGATTCGGCTGACTAACAAGGACACATCCTCAGGCCCCGCGTGGGGGAAAGAACCGGGAGGGGATGGGGAGACCCCCCTATTATCGGCGGAAGCCGAGGTACTCCCGCCCAGAGACAGGAAAACTCTGAAATATGGGCGGACTGAATGAAAACACTACAATGAACGAAGCCGAGAGCCTCTGTCAGGACGAGCCAAGTGACTGCAACAGGAGACCCTCAGGAAAGCTCCACAAGTTTAAAGGGGATGTTCATTATTGGGCAGCATCGTCAAGTTGGGGGAGATGATGTGGGTGGGGGGCAGAGAAATCATGGGAAGTTCAGCTCAGTTGAGCGGTGTGGGGAAAGGGGTGCGAAGTTCAGGGATCAGGGCTCAGTTGGAGGAGTCCCTCAAGTTAAAAAAAAGTGGTGACACTGCAACACATGGTATCCTCCTAAGCAACAGTAAGCCAAGAAGTGCAAAATGGACATACAGGCATGGCTAACCCTGCTAGAACGGCCCGAGGGCTTAAACTGAGACTGCTTACATGGAACGTACGTGGGCTGAACAAACGAGCCAAGCTGAATAAAGTGGGAGCCTATGTCACTCCCCATCATCCTCAGATTGTTATGTTACAGGAAACGCATGCGCTCCAGAAGGTTAACACTGATTTATTGAAAGGATGGGGTAGGCACAGATACTGTACAGAATACTCCTCAAAGGCACATGGAGTACTCACCCTCATCCATCCATCCATTGGGTTTCAAGAGGGGAGAAGTAAAATAGACCCGCTGGGTCGATACGTCATAGTATGGGGGAGCATTGCAGGGGAGGAACTGATTTTGGTGAACACATATGGTCCAAATGTGGACGACCCCGATTTCTATACAAATGTAATACATGAGGTTGGTATATGTGGCCACGAGCGAATACTGTGGGGAGGCGATTTCAATACTATATTTGACACTAACTTGGATCGATCTACCTCCGCGCGCAGGAATCCCACAAAAACAGCTGACACTGTGAAACAAATTATGACACAATTGCTGCTAGTAGATGCCTGGAGAACACTGCACCCCCAAAAAAGACAGTATTCCTTTGGCTCCTCTGTGCATGATACTGAGTCCCGCATTGATTACTGGCTGGTGTCTGCGTCCCTCATGTGTAATGTTGTTAGCAGCGAAATATATCCCTGCACCCTTTCAGATCACTCCCCCATATTGTTAGATATGACACTGGGTGGCCCTGGACCCCTGGTCGGGAGATGAAGGATGCCCCCCAACATCCTCGGGGAGCTTGCGGTGGTGGAGGAATTGCACACTGAGGTCGAATTTTTCCTTGAAACCAATAAGGGCTCAGTAAATAGCCCCGCTATTCTGTTGGAGACATTTAAGGCATGGGTGAGAGGTATCCTAATCTCCAAATCCACGGGACTGTTGTGGGGGGTCAGGGGTGAACTGACGGAGTTGGAGAAACGACTTGGGGAGTTGGAGCAACAATATACCTCTTTACACGAAGAAAGCACCCTTGCAGAAATAAATAGCAAATTACAAGAATTCAATAAGTTGGCTACCAGGGAACTGTTGTATATGGCCGCCCCAGTAAGGGCACGCCGATATGGTGAGGGGAATAAGGCGGGACGCACCCTAGCTAACCTACTAAAATTTGAAATATACCACACTCCAATTGCTGGTGTAATAGCGAGAGACGGCACAATAACAACAAGCGAAGAGGGTATTAATAAAGAATTCTCCCATTTTTATACAGAACTATACGCTAACCATGACTCAAAAACACCAAACGAAATTGGGGAATATTTGGACACAATCACGTTCCCGAGAATCTTATCAGAAAACAAGCTATTGTTAGACCAGCACCTCACAATTGAAGAAATAAAGGAAGCGATTAAATCACTAGCCAATGGCAAAGCCCTTGGTTCAGACGAGCTGGGGATTGAACTGTATAAGGAGCTCAGCGAGGAGCTTGCCCCGATACTGCTGTCTGTGTGGGAGGAGGCCATAGAGGTAGGGACGCTCCCAGCGTCCATGAGAGAGGCCATTATCACAGTACTCCCCAAACCTAGACAACCCCCCAATGAGATGTCCTCGTACCGGCCCCTGTCCCTCATAAATTGTGACGCAAAAATATTTGCAAAGATCCTGGCCGCCAGACTCCTGGCACACATGCCAGTGCTGATACACCCGGACCAATGCGGGTTTATCCCGACTAGATCGACAGCACTCAATTTACGTAGGGGGTAATGGCCCAGATTAAGTTGGAGGCCCAGACAGTAGTGGTATCTCTAGATGCCGAAAAGGCGTTTGACTCTGTATCATGGAAGTACCTATTCATGGTGCTTGAAAAATTTGGGCTAGGTCCATACTTTCTGAAATGTGTCAAGGTACTATACACCAACCCGGGAGCTAGGGTGTTGACCAACCGCACCGTGTCGGAATGGTTCGAGCTGGGGAGGGGTACGAGACAGGGTTGCCCTTTCTCCCCCATACTATTCACTCTGACAATGGAACCAGCTGCAGCAGCTAGTAGAGAACATCAGGGACAGAGGGGGATACGGATGGCGGGCTTGACCCAATCTATATCCCTATATGCAGACGATGCCCTATTATACATTCGGGAACCAGACATACATCTGGGTCCAGCGTTGGAAGCAATGCACAAATTCACAGAATACTCGGGGGTATAAAACTAACCATGCTAAATCTGAAATCTTTCCCCTGACCCCGGCTACTAGATGTCCAAACAACACACACGGCCTGCAGTGGTCCCCAGATAAGATAAGATACTTGGGGGCAATTGTGTCAGGAGATAAAACATCCCTACTTTTGAATAACCACGAATCTTTATTGAGTACGATTGCCACTAAACTCCGTTTCTGGGCTAAACTTCCCATCTCACTTATTCGTCGGGTAGCTATACTAAAAATGGTCATTCTCCCGAAACTACTGTACATATTTACTAATATATCGGTCTGGCCTGGAAGGCGCTTCTTTGACACTCTTAGATCCATGGCGGTGTAGTTTGTCTGGTGCGGGGGGACAGCCAGGATGAAGTGGGAAAAATGGTGGAACCATACAGCAAAGGTGGAATAGTCGCTCCAGATTTCAAACTATATTATCTAGTTGCACAGGTCCAGTTCGTTAAGCCCTGGTACGATGACCAAGACACATCACCCCACATCTGTTTAGAAAAACATTCTGCACGCCCAACCGATATAAGGTCGGACATCTTCAAAAGAAAACACAGAGATGAGTGCCCATTCGATCCAGTCAGTACAACGGTGCAGGCCTGGTACAGTCTCTACCATAGGCTTGGAGTAGAAACACCTTATTATGCGGAAGCCCCGTTCTGGAACTTCCCTGGCATAACACCCACATATGATCCAGGCATACAAAACAAATGGGACCCGGAGGAGGAATTTAAAATTAAAGACATATTCCCCAATGGTAAGTTTATAACGCTGGAAGAATTTAAAACATGGATGGGAAGTGACCAATTGATGGTATTACAATATCATAGAATGAGAATGGCTTTTAAGGCCAGATGGCCAATGTTCCCTGATGAACCCCCACCACACCCGTGTCTATTGGCCCTGTCAACCCGATCGGGAACAAGTGTTTCAGGGCTATATGCGGCCGTGCAGGCTAACGCCCCAACGGTAAATAAAATCAAAGCCTCCTGGGAAGCAGATCTGGGAGAAAGCATAGACGATAGAACCTGGGTGAGGTACTGTAAATTGGCCAAGAAAGTGTCCATGAATGCAGGCCTCAGGCTGATCCAATTTAAGATATTGAACAAACTGCACTATACCCCCAAAAAAGTTGCTAATTTTACAAATAAAGGTCCCGGTATCTGTCAGAAATGTGGAACTGAACAGGCTGATTCGATACACATGTATTGGAGCTGCCCTAACGTGCAAGTATTCTGGGGAAAGGTAGCTAGCATTTTGGAGGAAGTTACTCAGATACCAGCAGACCTCACACCACAAAGATACCTGTTTGGGGATATTGGAAAACAGTCAGAGGTGACAAAAAGACTCTTTAACATTGCATGCAAAGTGGCCAAAAAGTGCATCCTGTTAAAATGGAAGAGCGCACAGACACCACAAGTGAGCTACTTCCTTAAAGAATTGATATATGCCAATGAATGTGAGGAACAATATGTAATGTCACTCCCAAACACATGTAAAGCAAACAACATTTGGGCCCCGCTTAGAATATATTTATGCGAAGCAGACTCAGCCAGTAACAGCCTGGTAGGACCCGATGAAGGGTCTAGTCAGTAATACTGTGTATTCTGTTGTAAAAAACTGAACTGAATGTTGCTGTTTCCAAGACATAAAATGTGTGATGTTGTTGCAATGTTGTGCACTGCGAGCATTAAATAAAGTTTTTTTTAAAAAAATATCGGGGAGGCTTGGTTGCAAGTTAGAAACAGAGTCCACCATTTTAGAACAGAAAATTACATAGGAACAGAAATCAAAATGGCGGATGATTCTAAAATGGCGGCGAAGTCGATCTAAGATCAGAACTTTGCAACGCGGTTTTCTTCGCAGAGCAACTAGGCTTAGGCCAATATAAGTCAAAAGGAGGCACGATATGATTTCCCATTTAACAAACCCTCCTTTTGGCCTAAGCCAAGCGCTAAACTAGTCACTTTACGAGTAACTCCACCTCTCAATGTCCATACAACCTCAATCACAATCATCAGAGATATTGATCGCCATAATGTCTGTAACAGAAATTTCCTTCAACAGAAATTCGTTGGTCATTCTTTCCGGTGCACGTACCTTTTGTCCTAATGTTCCCATAGTCTGTGCACAACATCCCCCCTATCACTGAACATATGACAGGAAGACATTGTATACAGCAACAGCAGAACAACAGAATACCAGAATAATCAATAAGACTGAAAGTAGCTTCCATCCCCAAGATCGTAAGAAGTCCCAGAACCAAGCGCTAAGATCCCAATTTCCCTCGGGAACATGCACTTCTGAACTAAGGACGTGCAGATTTTGTATAGCCTTAAAGATGGTTGGGGAGAAATCCGGTACGAAAGCGCAACAAGCGGACCCCACTAATTTGCATACTCCACCACGCTCAGCCAGGATGACGTCTAACCTTATCGCTTTCTGTTCTAGAGTCATGTTATAGAGTATGTCAGTGGTCCGGTTGATGGTTCTCTCCAGTACTCTCGCTAGTCTTCTGATATCCTCAGAGTTCAGTATGTGTCCCCAAAAAGGTACAAAAGATTTCAATACGTCACCCAGAACTTGTGATGAAGTATCACCATTCTCGTCCCGCCATGGACGAGCCCTAGAGATTTCTGTGGTACTAGCTATAAATACCCCTGGCAACAGAATTCCTAAATAACAGGTTCCCTGCCAATCCCTAGGTAGCCATGGGAAAGCTTCATTACCGCAAACGAAATAGACAGGTTCGCCTACATACAAAGGTCTCTCCTCACTGGTCAAGTTTGCAACATTGGTGCAACCCTTGAAATCACCCATTGACTGAGTACCATTCTGCTGTATGCAGAAATAAACTGAGTCGGGGCTATGGTTAACAGTATAGGAAGGTGGCGTGGCATCCCTATTGCCTATAGGAGCCATCTTAAAAGAGATCAGAGATTGAAAAGGTCGAGACAGTCTATCAGAAGGCCTAATGGAAGCGACATTTAGCTTGCTTCTATTTGCAAAAAGCGAGCATCCCAGGGGCGTTAGAACTCGTCTTTCAAACTCATTCAAATTCGTTCCATCAAAGTTCCCCGAGATGCTATCATTCCATCGGCCAAAGAATAGTGCCCTTAGAGAAGCATAACATGAAGTAGTTAAAGGAAAAGGATAAATATACCAGCCCAACCCTTTGTCTCCATGTTGCGGTAAATGAGAGCAGACCCAGCAGTTGGACCTGTTCAAAATGGCGTGTGTTGCATTCATTATAAGCAATAGTCTATTATTGTGGTAACTCTGTCTGTGTTGAGAGTCTCTAGGAGATAGAGTGTGCATATGCACGAAAGGTGTAGGTACAGTGGGTACATTTTCAGTGGGTAAAAGAGTTTCGAGCTGACATTTTTCTTCCATGTACCAAAATCCCAAAGCAATTACTATTGTGAAACCGGCTAACATGATTACAAGAAAACAATACGTTTTAAAAGACCATGTATTCGATCGTCCACTGTCTTTACTGGCCACACAGTCACTTGTTTGTTCCATACGGGTAGAGGCGATAGCAGGCATTGTTCCTTCGAAACGAAAAGCGCCGTAGTTCATTTGCTGGTGATCTCCAGATCACGCGTTTTCTTAGTCTTTCCCTATCCCCAGCCAACAACTTTCCTTTGTATACAAAAGACAGGGCAAAGGACAAGCCCTATGATGATTTTCCCGTTGGCACAGCCGAACCGTGCAGTAAGTCTAGCTCCGTGGACGCAGATTGTACCTTGTTACACTCCTGGTACAGTGTGATCTGCGAACAGCGTGTTGTTTCTTCCTGATGGAAGTGATGAATTTGCAACAGAACCAGACGGAGATACAAAAGGATCTGTGGGAGGGTGTGGAGATAAAGCAGCTGTTCCCCCAGGCCCCACGGGCTCAGCGTGTGTTTCCGAAGCAGTCTCAGTACTGCTCAATGCTGGATGATCATTGGGAGCAGAGCAGGTAAGATTCTCCGTATCTTCTTTATCGTGTGGCAAAGGGAAGGGAATCCTCTTGACATGCGACGCATGTATCCAGTGTCTCTTGCCTTCCACCTGAATCGCTATCTGTGTGGCCAGGAGGACCTGGTGCAGCCCTCTCCACCGAGGTGCGAGACAGGATGCTCTTTCAAATGCCTTGACGAGCACCCACTCCCCAGGTCAGATACTATGACCTGGCCTCTCGTATTTTACTGGGAGGGCTTCTCGCACCTGTTGGTAAATCAAATACAGATTTTTAGTTAACCGGTCACAGTAATCAGAAAGAAATACATGCTCAATGTCCCTCAGAGCCCAGTGTTTTGGGATATTCCAAATGTTAGATGGCCTTCCCATGACCACCTCATATGGGGAGAGCCCAGTCTTAGTCTGTGGGGGGATGCGCATTGACAGTAACACTATCGGTAAGGCTTCCGGCCATTTCAATTTAGTGCAAGCACACGTTTTAGCGAGCTTGTACTTTAAAATTCCATTGCGTCTCTCTACCAATCCAGCACTCTGTGCATGTTTAGCCGAATGGGACCGTTCATTGATCTGTAATCCCGCGCATATATGCAGAATTACAGCAGCGTTAAAATGTGGACCATTGTCCGACCAGATGACCCTTGGCAAACCAAACCTAGGAAAATATTCCTTAAGCATGGTTTTCGCCATTGTCATGGCTGTAGCATGTTTTACAGGAAAGGCTTCAACCCATTTCCTAAAAGCACAAATAACAACCAAAATGAATTTGAAATTATTACAACGCTCCATTTCAAAAAAGTCAAAGTGGATCACTTCAAAGGGAACAGAAGGTGGACCAAAACTACCCCTTGGTGTCAATGTGCCCTTTCCCATATTGTGCTGTAGACAGATCATGCAACTTTGGACAAAACGCTCAGCTGTTTCAGATTTTATCGTTCACCCAGACATTTTCTAACATTTTGCAAACCTTACTTGCACAGATGTGGGTGGGCCCATGAGCCATTGCGACCATCATAGTAATGTACGCATCTGGCAGCATCCATTTTCCCTCTAACTTATCCACCCAACATCATCCAACCTCGCCAAACCCTCAGCCCATTGCTTAATTTCTTCTGAAGTGGCATCAGCTTGGATATTCTTTACAGATTCAATACCTTCATCTATGGTAGGCACATTTGTGGCTTCACTTGTAGTGTACATATCTGAATAGAGATCAGTAGCAGTTTGTTTGGCTATCCGGTCAGCAAAAGCGTTCCCTTTTCCTACATCATTTATGATTTTCTGATGCGCTGCGCATTTCATGATCGCTAACTGAGTGGGAAGTGCAAGCGCTGAAAGTAACCGCACTATCAAGGAGCCATATTGAATCTTCATTCCATGTGAGGTCAAGAAACCTTGTTCTGCCCAAAGTGTACCAAAGTTGTGAACAACCCCAAAAGCATACTGACTATCAGTATATATGTTTACTTTAAGCCCTTCGGAATGTTCACAAGCTCGAATCAATTCAATAATCTCTGCGGCCTGCACGGAGTTATGCGAAATTCTCTTGGTTTCCACAATCGTGCTTAGTGTGGTGATGGCCTAAGCAGCCGTGGATGTACCATCCGGCGCAAAACAACTCCCCTTGTGGGTCGTTCAAAGGTGTATCTTTCAGATCGTTCCTGCCTTTAGTTTCTTGTTCTGTGGCGTAAAGGCAGTCATGTGACATTTCATCACTGCAAGAAGTATCTTGCGGGAAAGGTAATAGTTCAGCCCGATTCAAATCACAACACCTCTGAATTTTAATATGCGGTGCAAACAAGATCAATTTGCATCTCGTTAATCGTGCGGAGGTGAGGTGTTGTGTTTGTGTTCTATTTAATAGAACATCTACAGAGTGAGGTACGAACAAGGTTAAAGCATGGCCTAGAACCATACCCTCGCTCTGTTATACAGACGCAGCAGCAGCAGCAACAGCTCTCAAACATCTTGGCAAAGCGCATGCAACGGGATGAAGGGCGGAAGAAAAGTAACCGCACGGCCTATTCTTCTCTCCATGTTCCTGCGTTAATACAGCCAAAGCACATCCATCATGTTCATGCACATACAACTCGAAGGCCTTTTCATAATTTGGTGTGCCCAAAACTGGTGCTGAACACAGTGCAGTCTTGAGCAGATCAAAAGCTTTCTGGTGTTCCAAGTTCCACGGCAATGGCAAAGAAATGCCCTTCTTTGTCAAAGCCAACATTGGTTTAATCACTAGTGAGAAAATGGGGATCCACTGCCTACAGTAAGAAGCCATTCCTATCAAGGCTCTGACTTCCTTCTGTGTATTTGGGACAGACATGCTAGAAATGATTTTAATCCGTTCAGGTGTCAACCTTCTTCCCTCCTTTGGCAGGAGATAGGCTAAATAGGCGACCTCCTGTCGACAATATTGAAACTTTTTGAGTGAAGCTTTATGTCCATGTTTTCTAGGTGAATAAGCAACAACACGGTGCACTCCTTACAGGCGCTTTCTGAATCAGCAGCTAAAAGAAGATCATCTAAGTATTGAAGCAATGTACAAGTGGTAGGCAAATCAAGTGTATCAAGCTGCTCTTTCAAAGCCCTATTATAAATGCTCAGACTTTCCATGTACCCCTGTGGCGCACGGGTGAATGTAAATGAGCGTCCCCCTAGGGTGAACGCGAACAAGTATCTGCTATCCTTGTGTATAAGAATGCTAAAGAAAGCATTCTTAAGGTCTACAACACTAAAATGAGTAGCAGAAGCTGGGATCATAGTTAGTATCGGCGTTACATCAGGCACAATAGGAAATTGTGGAGCAACAATCTTATCGATAGCGCGCAAGTCAATGATAAAACGAAAAGGAATTGCATTATCTCCTTTCTTATACACAGGCAAAATCGGACTATTGCATAAACTGCCTGCAATTTCATCAATTACCCCACGGTGTACAAAATCAGAAACCATACACTTCAAAGCATGCTCACCATCAACCGAAATTTTATACTGAGGAATACGTGGCAACTTTATTCCGTGTTTCAAAATGATTTTAACAGGCTCAATTTGTAGAACACCGACATCATTGTCGTCAATCGCCCATAAACACTCCAGAACATCACTAAATTCCGGCGGCAAAGGTCTAGTCAGGAACTGTGAGACAGAAAATTGCTGTGGTGAAATCGTCAAACGCACTCCATCCGAAGAACAATGAATTACCGCATTTAATTCCTTCAACAGATTCAACCCCAACAAATTCTCTCCACAGTTCGTTGTCAAAAGAAACAGACAGTGATCCGTGAATGGACCCAGTGTAATCAGTACCAGTGAAGAAACCGGACTAACTACTGATGTACCAGAAAACCCTACAGAAACATTTGTTTGCCCTGACAGTGGAATGTTTGGAACTCGTGAATGGTCAATGGAACACTTCTGTGCTCCTGTATCTATCAAGAATAGAGGTTTCCTATTTCCCACTATCATTTCAACGTAGGGACCTTTTTGATTAACGGGAATAGGCGTCTGTTCCAAACCCTGCTTCGGGCAATCTTAGCAAAACAATATATCGTCAAAAGGAAGATCTTCAGAGATATGCAGTAGAAGGATGATCCAAAATGTTTCTATTATCCACACTCGGTGACTGATTGTCTTGTGAAAAAGGCTGTGAATTCTGAGAAAACTGGCTTCTACCAGGACCCCCTGCCCCAAGGCGGCCTCTGGATCGTTTGCCCATGATACCAAATGTGCTATTCGATCTCTGCTGGAGGATCGGGCATTGTGCACGCCAATGACCCTCTTGTCTGCAATAAGCACATTGGTTCGCGTCTACAGGACCCAACAGCACATTACCTTGTGGAACATACTGACCCCTAAACTGTGTACTACCCCCTCTAGGACCTCTGACAATCTGTTGCAACAACACCTTAGTTTTCAGGTCTCCCTCTTTCTTTTCAATCCTCTCTTTTTCATTATTGACTTGGTTCTCACAGTACTGAGCCATATGCAACACTTCAGATTCAGACTTAGCTTGCCAATTGCTCTCGGAAGTCATAACTTGCGACTGGATGTCAGGTAACAATCCACGCACAAATTTGTCTACAAATAGTCATTTTCCAGACTCTGTGCTTAAGTCTTGTCCACTGAAATCTGAAAACACTTGTTCAAACCGATTAAAGAATTCGGTAGCACCCTCAGACTTTCCTTGGACACAAGCAGTAAGTTTGTCCCAGACAATCATTCTCTCAGGAATTAAGGCTTTCAGTTTGGTCACTATTCTATCAGGAAAAGTCAGTATTACCTGTGGCGGTCTCTCGCCAGCTGGTCTATCTCTATCTTGTCTAGCCATATTATCCTATGTGTCCCCTAACTCTGCTACATCATCTCCTGTCCTAATCTTTTTCCACAAATCGGCAGGTAGGAGCACAGGAAATAACAAGTCTATATCACTCGGAGTATATACTGACGACTGCAAGACAGATTCTATCTCTTTATAGAACCCTGTTGGATTCTTTCTAATATCTGGGATGGATTGCCTAATGGTGTTCACTTCCTGTCTTGAGAACAAGACGTGAACAAACTGTGATACATAATGTGCAGGAATGTCATAAGCAGCTGTACCTGCTGCGGCATTAGCTGGAACTTCAACTTTTGGGACAAATGTTGCAGGAACCTTTCATAGGCAACTGAGAAGTAGGAAAGTCTCAACGCTTACTGAGCAACAGAGCTAAATGAAGCGCTATAGCAGCTGAAAGAGTGTCAGATGAAAAAGCTCTGTTATAGATATTCAATAATTCTGCGGCACAACAAATCTTTCTTTTTATACATTCATCCCGCAGGTATTCTATCATAACCTGTATCACTTTCCTCTGCATTTCTGGTGTATACTGACTATACGTGATATATACTTCTACGGGAGATATCGATGTGTCTGAAATCCATCTTATTGCATCTCTTGTGCAAATTCGTGTTTCCTCACTCATCGACTTACAAAGAGGAAGGAACTGTTTCTGTACAAAAATAGCGCTCAAACTATCACCATCAATTTCTTCATTCCGTAACCTTTCTAACTCCCTTCTATACTCAAAAACCCTCTCGACGTGCTCATATACTTTCTCCGCAGTATCTCTTGAATATGCTAAAACATTCAAATCCCTCAACCCTTGTGGGAGATCTAAATCATTCAGTCTGTTCCACATTACAGATAAGTGAATTCCCAGTCCTTCGATAAAAACATTTTTCTCAGGAAAACTTTCTAGATTAGAGAGTGTGGCAAAAACATCAGATTGTTCACCCTTCTCCATGCACTGTCTAGCCCATGCAGTCAAATCGTGCTTTCTCTCTTTAGACACAGTATTGCGAGTTACAATCTTTGATTCCGCTCCTTTATCAACTACAAGCGGAACAGAACCACTTGGAAGAGGAAGAGTAGACAAATCTTGTACAATCGGTAACAAAGGTGCTATCACTGGTGCAAAAGACAAATCTACCGTGTCCGTAACAGTAGGCAAAGGCGGAGGTACAGGTGGAGGAGCAGCGATAGGACGAGGAGCAATAACCGGAAGAAGAGGAGCAATAGGAGGAACGATAGGAGGAGCAGGAATTACTACAGGAGGAGGAACAACAGCAGGAAGAAGTAAAGCAACAGGAATAGGAACATACGGAGGTGGCGCAGTGGCACCAGGCCTTGGTTCATTTAGGAGCTTGTCAATTAATTCATCAGACACATGAAAATCTTTAGACGGATATATTTTCTGAATGCCAAGTTGGAAAGCCCTATCCATATTTCTAACTGACTCTGACGGTTTACTTTGATCATACAATAACGCTTTCTCAGCATTGGTCATATGTCGGTGCACATGTTTCTCTCTACTTTTAAGTTGCTGCATAGCCGCTTTCTTCCAATTTTGTAATACATCAAATGCTACAGGTCTAGTTTTTTTCTTTAATAATATAGACTCTAAATATTCTATACGAGGAATCTGAAAGCTACCATTGGTTGGCCACTGAAGTTCGGAAGCATGTCTAGTTTGTCTGTGCCAAATATCATTAAACACTACACTATCAATGCCATGCTTACAGTACATAGTACAAGCCAGCGACCCCTCCTCTGGCACCGGATGGCCAAATTCCAAAGATTGTCTGTCTCTGCGGAATAATGCCCTGAAACAGGCAGACAATTTCTCAGGCATATCAGATTCCTGGTGTTACCGGGTCAATAATTGTGCTGGCGAGTACAATACGCCAAATCAAATTATCAGGATACTTAAGAATCGGGTCACGACTCACCTGATCAAAGAACTAAAGGAGGTCCGATCGGGTTACAAAGGACAACTAAGGAACCTCGTGGTTGGTGATTTCTGCAAAACTGCCCGCCTCGATATATGGACCCTCGTCAAGATGCCGTCGCAAACCACGGGCTCACCGTCCAGGGATCAGGTCGTGCAGTACTGTTGAGGTATTGCATCTCATCCAAGAAGGGGCCCCCTTTCTCACCGTCTGATCCCGGTCCGATAGCCGCATCAACACTTCAACGAGAGGGCATCAATCTTGAGGGTCCCTATTCGGGCGCCATCTTTAAAAGCAAAGAATTATCGAGGCTGAGTACCACCAAAAGGAAATACACCAAACACGGTCTATAAAGATTCACAGATCTTTAAAACTGCGCAGTCACAAAGCAACACAGATCTGATATTTATAGCTATCTGACTCTCGACAGCCCGCAATGAGTACCAGCCCGTCAGAGTGAGGACGGAGAGTGCTGGATATCTAAACATTCGTACTTTTATACATTTCCTACAATATTGTCCAGCCCCTCTACAGGTTAATAATCTGCGGCCTAGAGTTTGTGCCGAGTTCACATACAGCTTATACAATAATATGCACATGGATTACATGAGTTTGTATTTCTGCAGTGATACAATGACAGTGTATGTACAAAAATCCTCCAACAAGCATCTTTTACAACTATGTTACAATTGAGCTTGGCCTATGTCCACGTTTAGCATTTACTCTTTGTTGTCCCAGACGTGTATTCGTGGATTAGTCTTGTGAGCACAGACAATGCTGGGACAACAAGTCATGCCTAGTGCAAGGTCTCATTACTTAGTCTAAACAGTCGGCCCTCGGACAGTCTAACCATTAACAGGACTCAAAGATCGGGAAGGCTTGGTTGCAAGTTAGAGAAACAGTCCACCATTTTAGAACAGAGAATTACATAGGAACAGAAATCAAAATGGCAGATGATTCTAAAATGGCGGCGAAGTCGATCTAAGATCGGAACTTTGCAACGTGATTTTCTTCACAGAACGACTAGCCTTAGGCCAATATAAGTCAAAAGGAGGCACAATATGATTTCCCGTTTAACATCTAGAGGGACATTTGCAATGAAAGCTAAGGTAGCTCCTGCACCTCTGGTAGAGTGTGCTCTAGGGTGAAAGGTAAGGTTTTTATTGGATAGGGTATAGCAGAGCTGTATGCATTTGACTATCCATCTGGAGATGGCGTTCTTTGATATGTGATCGCCTTCTCTAGCAGGCGCTATGGAAACAAAGAGGTGGTCTGTTTTGCTTAGAGGTTTAATTTTCTTCACATAGTACAAGACTGCCCTCTGTACATCAAGTGTATGGAGGCTTCTTTCTGTTGAGTTTGATGGATTTTGAAAGAAGGTAGGAAGTTCCATGGATTGGTTTACATGGAACTTTGAAATCAACTTAGGTGAGAACCTAGAATGTGTTCAGAGGACAACCTTGTCCTTGTGTATAATAAAAAAGGGGTCTTGTATGGACAAAGCCTGTAGCTCACTGACTCATCTAATGGAGGTGATAGCTACTAGGCATGCAGTCTTGTAAGTAAGATGTTTTAGTCTGGCTTTGTGCATAGGCTCAAAGGGTGGACCTATGAGCTTGGAGAGCACAACATTGAGATCCCAACCCGGAGGAGGGGTGGAAATTGGGGGGTTTAGCCGCTTTACCCCTTCTATGAATGCCTTAAGAACTTTCCACCAGGACACCTTGTTCTGTGAGGTGGTGTAAGCTGACAGGGCCACCAGATGCACCTTTATAGAATTAAATACTAGGCCGGAGTCTAATATGTAAAGCATGTAGTGTAGAAAGTTAGTTGCAGAACATTCTATTGGGTTTAGTGATTGTGATGTGCACCATATCACAAATCTGTTCCACTTATTAAAATAGCAGTGCCTGATGTTGGGTTTTCGTACCTCTTTAAGGATATCCAAACACCTCTGTGGAAGATTTAAGTGGCCAAACTCTATGCTTCAGGAGCCAAGCTGGCAAGTTCATTCATTGTGGGTGTGGGTGGAGGGATGCCCCTTTTGTGTTGTGTCAACATATTGTATGGGTACGGGAGCTTGATTGGGCCGCACATCACCAGTTTGAGCAGGTGTTGAAACCAAGGCTGTCTCACCCACATTGGAGCAACCAGGATCAGATTTACTTGTTCCTGGTGCACGTGTGCACTATCTTGCTCAGGAGTGGTGTTGGAGGAAAAGCGTGAGCACATTTCCCTGACCAGGTCATCCACAGGGCATTCCCCTTGGACCTTGGTCGGGGAAACCTGTACATGAAGTCTTGGCATTGTGGGTTTAGGTTTGGGGCAAACAAGTCTAGTGGGGGGTGACCCCCATAGTGAGAATATTCTGTCTGGGATATCCCCGTTGAGTTGCCACTCATGTTCTTCCGGTAGAGGTGTCTGCCAGAGAATTGAGTTCCCCTGGAACATGTTGAGATGTTAGGAACATGTTCCGCTTGAGTGCCCACTTCCATATTTTCTAGGATAGCTTGGATAGACTTTGAGAGTGTGTGCCTCCTTGCTTGTTCAGATAGAACATGGCCGTGGTGCTGTCAATGAGGACTTGCACCGTTTGACCCTTGAGATGTTGCTGAAAGGCCTGAGGAGTCGTGAGGACTGGCAAGAGTTCTGGGAAGTTGTGTCTTTGGGCAGTAGCGTGTGTCCACTGGCCGTGGGTTGTGTGGTGGTGAAAGTGTCCCCCCCCCCCAAATCCGGCGAGTGAGACGTCTGTAGTTAGGATTGCTTGTGCAGGTGGAGCATGAAAAGGTTTTCCTTTTAACAGGTTGTCCTTGGACCACCAGCGAAGAGCCTGAACCAAGGTTAGCGAAACAACCACTAGATCGTCCCAATGTCCGCTTGCCTGAGACCACTGTTTTGATAACCATTCCTGCATTGGAACCAAATGAATGCATGAAGCCATCATCCCAAGCAAGCGCATTGCTTTGCGTACCGTTATCTGGCGACCAACCTTGTAATGAGGTACAGCATGTTCTCTACTCTCTCGTTTGAGGGGAGAGACAGCTCCTCTTTCGTGTTTAGTATAGCCCCTAGAAATTGTTTTATTGGACTGTGGCTAGACTTGATTTTTTCTCGTTGATGGAGAAACCCAGATTGAAGAGAAGGTTTATTGTCCTTTGCGTATTTGATTTGCAAATCTGAGCAGTTTCCCCAGTGATTAGCCAGTCGTCCAGATAAGGCTATACTGGGATGGACTTTCTGCGCTGGTGTGCTGCCACTACTGCAAGCACCTTTGTGAATACTCTTGGTGCCAAGGTGATGCCGAATGGGAGTACTTTGCACTGGTAATGTACTCCCACGCTCTTGAAACAAGTATTTTCTGTGCGCAGGGTGCATTGAAATAGGAAAGTATGCATCTTTCATGTTCAACATCGCCATATAGTATACGCCACTTTAGGAGTGGAATCACCTCTTGGAGCGGGGTCATATGAAATTTATGGGGTTTGACATGTTTGTTCGCAGGGCGCAGATGTAATACTGGGCGCATGGTAAGGTCTTTCTATGGCACAATGAAGTACGATGAATAAATACCCTTGTTTATCTCATTTTCTTGGCCAATCTCTATGGAATCCTCCTTGATTTCCTTTAGCAGTATGCTTTGTTCTTCTGCTGTAATTTTCTTTTGTCTTGTCGGCGGTAGGGTGGTTTCTGTAGCAACTCTATAGAGTACCCACCTGTTACAGTGGACAACACCCACTTGTCCAATGTTATCCCCTCCCATGTGTGGGTGAAGTGAGAAATGTGGCCTCCTACTGGAGTGGCATGGGAGGGGACCTGAAACGGCATGTTATTGTTTGGGAAGGGTTGAGCCTCTCCCAAATGAGCTTCTGCCCCTTACTCTGCCGCTTTTACTTCCTCTTTGAAAATTCGACGAGGAACCTTGTGACTGCCCCCCTGACAGTAGCCTGAGGAGCGGTGCACACTCTGGCCCTGAAATCTCCTAGAGTTTGGGGAGCCCCGTTGGGAATAGGGTTTATTTGTCAACTGTCCAAGGGACTTAAGAGTGTCATACTCCTCCTTGGCACTTTTGAGCGCGTAATCTATGGCCTTCCCGAACAACACATTTGGCTCCACTGACATGTTTAAGAGGATTGCTTAAGTCTCTAGCCTGAACCCTGACTGTCTCTGCCAAGCATGGTGTTTGATGAGCGTTCCCTCCTCTATGATCCGTCCTGCATTATCTGCCGCATCAAGGTTATTCTTTAGGATGCAGTTTGAGATCTGCTTACCTTCTGAGATAGTCTTGAGTAATTGAGCTTTAA
Source organism: Ambystoma mexicanum (assembly GCF_040938575.1). Lineage (NCBI taxonomy): Eukaryota > Metazoa > Chordata > Amphibia > Caudata > Ambystomatidae > Ambystoma > Ambystoma mexicanum. The sequence continues at coordinate 730,444,425 of NC_090925.1, forward strand.
TGGGTTCTGGGACAGCTATTTGACACTCCAGATCTTCCCATTTGTGGCTGCCATAACTAGCTTACAGCATAAAGTTGTTAGCGATTCCGGTCTGGTACACTGCAGAAGAGGCATCCTTTCTCCCGAAGGTATATATCTTTTTTTCTCTACTTCTCTGGCAGAGCTTCTGCAGACGCCAGGGGAGTGCCTGCTCTTTTCCTGGTGGTGGTGACCAAAAGGGAATCTGGGTTGAGCTGACCCCTAATGTACAGGGGGGTCTGTGGTGCGGGTCAGAATAGCTTCTCTATTCTAGGATTGACAGCCCTCGTGAGGCTAGGCGCCAGTAGGGATGGTTGAATCCGTCTTTGGACAGACTGCAGGAGTGGTATAAACTGGGTGGCAGACTTTTTGTCCCCCACGATATCCTCTACAAAGTCCTTGTCAACCTGTGCCTCCCGAGTGTCGATATTAAAATGCTGTGCCACCTTTAGTAGCAGTTCATTGTACTGGAGTTGATTGTCAATAGGTGAATCTGCTACCGGCTGGTCCTGGTGGTTTGGCGACTGAATAACGTAAATGTCGTCATCATCGTCAGAAAACTGGTCTTGGGCATAGAGCTCCCCCTGAGACCCTGTGTCTGCTTGGTCATCATAATAAGAATCCTGAGAGGGGTCTTTGTATGTCTGAAAAGTGTCTTGGAACGTCGAGGCCAGAGTGCATAGAGTAGAGGTGCTAGGCTGTGGCTCAAGACGTGACCTCTTGGTAGGGGGTGGCAGTGCTGATGGCCCTGGCTGTGATGTATCTTTAAGAACTGTTAATTGGTCAGGATGCCTGTCTATGAAACAAGACATTCTCCATATAATCTTATTGAATTGTTCAGATAGATATTTGCATGTTGGGGGGGAAACCTGAAATGACAGGGGTGGCCTGGGATGGAGCGACATCCTTTACAGGGGTGGTCTGGGAGGGAGTGACATCCTTGTGGCGCATGGCCCCAGAGAGTGTGTGTGTAAGGGGGTGGAAAACCCTGTCTGGGTGTCTTTTGGGGCCAAGGGCTTTGAGAAATTTGACTTTTTCGGCAAACTCGCCTTAAGCAGAGAAGCACTGACGCGTTTCTAATTAGTTGTTGCATTTTCTGTGTTTTCTTAGGTGACGCCAAAACATCTTTCACCGCCTGTTTTTCGCCGTGCAAAAGGAGGGTCTTTTATGTGCAGTGCCTGAACCGAGTTTCTCTTTCGGCTTTGGGGAACTGTCGTGAGGCGAAAGTGTGCGTGATGGCCCAGAGGACAGTGAAGAACCTGAGGCTTTATCCCTGTACACCACATGGGTCTTGATGCCCAACAGTACCGTCGAGGGTCAGCCGTGGGGTATGTCTTTAGTGTTTGTCTCTGTGTGTGACTTGGCCCCCGTGTGTCTTCTCCATCACAGAATCACTGGCCTGCTTGGAGTCGGGGCCTGCACCTGGGGTTCTGACGGATCCCCCTCACCCTCAGCGTCACTCATGACCTCGATACTGTCCTTGCTGGAGTCTTCCATCATGCCGATGGAGGCCTCAACCTGCATAGCGTGAGCAGCCCAGCGCTTAGTCTGCCGATCCTTTAGGGTCTTGGGCTGAAAATGTTTACAGTATTTACAATCCTTCTCGGCGTGATGCCTCGGAAGATAGTGATTGCACACTCCGTGCGTGTCCTTCCACAGGAATTTTTGGTGGCAGGAGGGGCAAACTTTAAATGGGGTTTGGTCCATTGCATTTAAAAAGGGCTGATGGTTGAGAAAGGGGATGATGGAATAAGCATTCTCTAAAGAGGTCAGTATGAAGACCCTCCCCCTTCTCTCCCTACTGTAATGGGTCGAAGCCCGAGGCCTGTGAAGGCCGCATCTGGTTGTCGATCGGTCAGTCATTGGCGATGAGGGTGTTTGTCAGGAGCCGTCAAGCGGTTGTGTGGCAAGGCGACCAACAAAGGATAGAAAAAAGTCTAGAAGTACAACTTTCCCTAATCAAAGGCATCAGCCTGAAAGAGAACTCTGCATTTGCGACCGACTTCGATGGCGGACCTTGACACGTGAAGGACCATGGGTACACTACACATCACACTAGGGATAGCATTACTTAACACACCTTGTGGACGTCCGTTTGAGCTTGAAAACAAATCTGGTAATACTCCACAACTTCCACCAGATGTCGGACTATGCAGAGCATGTGATCTAAGCAGATCCACGAGCTCCAGAAATGTTAATATAACATTTTATGTGCAAGTGTTTCTTTGGACTATGGTACTTACTGGGTTCAGTGTACTTAGCTACAGCTCACATCTTCCTCCTATGATGAGCCTGGCTGCTCTGCCATTCTACCTAGATCCTTTGGGTTGTACAGACTTATACTAAAGGTTGGGGACCTGTATGCCAAGGATAGTTTTATGAAGTCTAACCTCAAGTGGACTGAAGGAAAACTCCCCTAATAATGACATTTTAGTAACACTCGAAGTGGAAGCACTCTATACTAGCATCTCGCAAGGTGCTAGTATAGAAGTCATGCACCTATACTTGGACCAACGCATCGAAACTAAAGAAAAAGTCCCTACAGATTTTATATTGGAGTGCTTAAGAATGGCTCTCATGGAAAACTTTCTCTTTGAAGAAAAAATGTTTAAACAGATACATGGAACAAGTATGGGAGCGTCTTTCGTTCCAGATATAGCAAACTTACATATGGCCAATTCTGAAAACTTGTTCCTGTACCAAAATTGCATTCCACTGCAGGCACATATGAAAATATAGCACTTCTACATCAATGATGTTATGATTTGGAATGGCACCCTTACAGATTTAAATATCTTTTTGAAATGGCTCAATGAATGTGAACCGTTTTTGAAATTTACAATGACATATGACCTCTACACAGTGCCTTTTTAAGATCTACTTGTAATGAAAACCTAAAATGGTACTATTGAAACAACCTTATTCCGCAAACCAACAGACAAAATACCCTAATACGCTACACAAGCTACCACCCCCTGAGTCTCAAAACGAATCTCCCTTTCAGGCAGTTTCTAAGAACAACAAACTGCTCCCAAACAGAGGAGTTCAGCAAACATGCCGCCATCCTGGGAAAAAAAGATTGAAACAAAGGTACCCTCAAACAACAATAAGATCAGCAAGAATGAGAGCCAGGAACACAAGAGAATCCTGTTTAACAATACATCGAGAACCACAAGAACGCATGACTTTTGTCTCCACTTACAGCCCGATCAGCAATGCATTGAAGAAAGGGATCCTTAAAAATTGGAAGATCATAAACACTCCTGACTTTTCACCATTGATACCACGTTTTGCCGTTAGAAAACCTCAGAATCTCAAGCTTGTCCATAAATATTTTTTTAATGTATTATTTTAGAACGATTCATGAATAATCAATCCAAAACTTAAACATAAACCATGTCAATAATGATACATTATGGCAGATCATATGCTGTATCATGACATTTGAACGTCCCCTTATTTATTCCCCACCCACCCCAACCCCTCCCACTGTTCTTCCCTACCAACCTGCACCCCGGAAGTGCTTCACCGGTCATACAGCTAGAAGCACCTTACATGCTCATTTAGGGTATATTCTCCTCCGTATCTTCTATATCCTCTTTAGTGAACAGGGTCTGTATCAATACATCCCATTCCTTAATTCCTGTAGTACCCTCTTCCATGCCACTGATTCTGCCACTCCCTACCTGTACAGATCCTTCCGCCATTCATTCACTCCCAGACCCATGGGCGATTTCCATGCCATAGCAATCCTACGTTTGGCCAGAATACACACCAAATCTTTAAACTTCGTCACATGCTTCCGGCCCTCTGGGCTCGGAAAACGGCCCAGCAGGCAAACCCCTGGGGAAAGCATGTCCAATTCCACCCCCACTTTAACCAGTCTATTCGCCACCTCTTGCCAATAGGCCCCCACCACTGGGCATGCCCAGAACATATGTAGCATCCCTGCGTCTAACGCTTTGCACCTGGGCAGCCCTGTACCACTGCACCCTGAAACTGCAAAATCCATTGAGGCGTCATATATGCCCTATGTGTCACTAACAGTTGTATAAGCTGCAATCTAGAATTATGCAGCACTTTCTCTTGTGATATCCCAGAATCCCTTCCCATTGTGCATCAGTGAAAGCTGCTCCCAGATCCTATTCCCATTTAGTTCTCACAGCTAGAGGAGAGGTGGGCCCGTTAGCTAGTAGAAGATCATATATTCGCGATATGGCATGTCCTCCCTCTGCAATGCCATACAAGACATCCACAATCGCGCATTTCACCATTAACTCACTATATGCGGGCCAACGGCATATAAGCTCTCGTTTGATAATACTGTGCATAATATATTGGCCTGGGTGAATGCCCGTCATCTCAGTGAGCTCTAAGAAGGGTATATATTCTGTATCCTGTAGTAGATCCCCTATGGTGGCTACCCCGCAGACCTCCACGTATGTTCGGACCCTCGCCCGAGTGAAGTGTGACACTACTGAAACCAGAGGAGACTGTGTTCAGATTGGCTCCTCCAGCTCAATCACTGCCATGGCTCTGTCCCATATTTTCACTCCTACGGACCCCAAGTGTGACCGTCGTTCCACCCGAGGCTTCCTGAACCACAGTAACTCCTTCAGATAATAACGCTTCCAAGACAGTTGCAACATGCTTGTTTCTGGGGTAGGGTCATATGGCAGCCAGTCAACTACAAATTGCAACTTTGATGCTATGTAGTATAGTTCAGAATGCAGGACTCCAAGGCCACCTTTTGCATGTGGTTTATATAGAGTTGCCAACTCTATCCTGTTCTGCCCGTACCTCCACAAGAAACCTCTACAGATACTTTCCAGGGTCTTAGAAAACGATCTAGGTATATAAAATGGGACGTTCACAAAGTAGTGCAGTAGCCTACCTCCTACTCCAATTATCCTCAGATGCTACACGCTTGGGCGCTACTCTTGCAAAGGGTCTTTGATTTTATAATTTTGGAAGTCACATGCATGCTTTTTAATGCACGCTCCGTAGCAGGAAACAGACACAGCATCTTTGCCCCCCTATCTTCTGACAATCCCAACCTCATTTCTATCAACAAAACCTGGTTGTCCGATTTTGTGCCATTCGCGCACAAAGACTCCCCCCCCCTGGCTACTCGCTTATCACCCACAATAGACTCTCCAGAGGTGGTGGAGTGGCAATCCTCTACAAACCCCATTTCTCTATCTCACTCGTATCCCAGACATGCAACACTTCCTGTGAATCTCTTCTAGTAAAACTCTCGCTACCATCAACATTCACCCAGAGCTTCCTACTCACTTACAGACCCCCCTGGATACAACAGACATTTCGCCAACAATCTCTGTGACTCAATAGCTTTCGTTCAGGTAAATCACCCATCTCTTAAACTGCTGGGAGATTTCAATATCTAGTTTGATATGCCCAACAACCCCATGCTCCATGCTCTGGTTGACAGTCTTGATGCACTCAACCTCTCCCAACATACCACTGGTCCAGTCACTCAGGTGGGCACACCCTTGATGCGATTTCCAGCTCCTATGACCTGGTCTCTATATCCAGTCCCAAACCGCTTATATGGACAGACCACTTTGCCATCCCTTTCTGTATCCACACACCAGCCCCTCCTCCCACAGCTCCCCTCGCTCCCACCTTTGACCACAAATGCTGGAACAAAGTCAAGGTACTCGCCAACCTAGCTGAAGCCCTGCTACTCCGTCCCCCTGCAACACTGTCCTGTGGTAGTCCTTTAACCATTGAATCCATCGACTCCTGGATTAAAGAATCACTAATTCCTCTCACCCCCTCGTGTCTGGCAACCTCACGCAAAGGAACGTCCCCCAAATGGTTCATACCCCACCTGAGGACACTCAAAAAACAAAATAACTCTTGAACCCAAATGGCGAGCATCTAAAACTGATCTCAGCAGATCCGGATTCACCTTCCACCACCTTAATTAAAAAGCCAAGATCCGAAAGGCCAAAAAAGCCGCCTATTACAATAAACGGATTCTGAACTGTGGCAGCAGCAAAGAACTCCACAAGCTCATCCCTGAATTTGTGAAACCTACTTGCACCTCTGCCAAATCCACTCCCACAGAATCACTCTGCGACTCCCTCTCACTACATTTCTACACCACTGCCCCGACGCCCACTTTACCAACCTTTGACTCTTTCAAACCCATCTCCAGAGACGCGTTCCTTGACCTAATTATCATCCAGCAGACCCCCCGGGTCACCCCTCGACCCGTCTATGTTCTGTAACAAATATTATCCTATACTTGCGCACGAGAACATTCAAGAGCCATACTAAACGACTCCCTCACCTCTGGCATCTTCCCTGAAGCCTTTAAAATAGTGCATGTCAGGCCACTTCTAAAAGAAATAAAGGCATCACTCGACCCCCTAGACCCTAAGAATTACAGGCCAATCTCCAACACCAGATTTCCCGTGAAACTCAATTGACCGGACTGCATACTCCGAGCTCAACGACTGTCGAATCCTACAAACTCCTTTGATCCCACACAATCAGCCTTCAGACCTCGACATGGAACAGAAATCACTCTGATCTCGATCTGGGATTATCTCATGGTCACGGCAGACTGAGGGTTGCGCAGCACTGATTCTGCTCGATCTCTCTGTAGCCTTTGACACCTTTAACTATTCAATCCTCCTTAACCACATCCACACCCTAGGAATCTGTGGCTCGGCACTCAAATGGATTGCATCTTTCCTCAGCAACAGGAAGAAAATCACCTTCCTCTCAACTGCTTGTGCTGTGAACACTGGAGTACCCCAAGGTGCATGCCTCTCTGCTCTCCTTTTTAACCTCTATCTGACCACTCTACCGGGAATCAGCTGTGCGCGCAACTCTCCTGTAACAACTATGCCGACGATATCCAAAGAATTCCCAAGACAAGCACCAACCCACACCCCAACCTTGAAGCTCGTCTCCGTGATATTGACTGATGGATGACAAGTAACCATCTCCCTTTGAACCATGATGAAACTGAAATCATGGTGTGCAGCGATACTGCCCTTCTCCCACAACCACTCCCTTGTACCCCCCATCCCTCCAATATAGTAAAAAACCTAGGCTGCACTGTGGACTCAGGCCCAACCCTTTCCGTCAGATCAATAATGTTTCACTACCACCTCAAAATTCTTAAACACATTTTTCCTTACCTCTCCTACCCTCCAACAGACTTGCCGCTGTTGTGTCTATTGTTATGTCGAGACTTAACTATGCCAACTCCTTATACCTGGGAGCACCGGCATACCAGCTCAACAAACTCCAAAGACCCCAAGACGCTGCCGCCAAACTACTCTTCGCCCTGGGAAACAGAGACCACATCTCGCCCGCTCTCCGCATCCTACACTGGCTCCCAGTCGGACGAAGGGCCACCTTCAAGACCCTATGCATTACCCACCAAGCAGTGCACAAGACTAGCCCACCGTACCTACAAGAGAAGATAAAACCCTACCTCCCATCTCTCCCCTTAAGATCAAGCAGTGCTCTCTTTCTAGTGATTCCAACCTCTAATTCCGTCAGGATCGGAGGATCCGCCTTCTCAACCTTGGCCCCTACTCTGTGGGACTCACACTCCCCCACATATCCGGCACACCCAAGACTACATTTCAGGAAAGCTATAAAAACCTTGCTCTTTCCAGAATGCAGTTTAGGACCATCTAAGGCTGCTGAGACCTTGCATCCTGCTGACAAATGTTCAAAGAGATCTGAGCAATGACGCCACTGAATGCGATTATCAAGTCACTAATAACTAAGTTGAAAGCAGCAACTGCAAACACACACTTCAAATCCGAACGGTGAGCTAGTTAGATCAAAACCTCCATCCAGACACTCACCTCTTCTATCACTATGCTCACTCTCTACTCTACCCCAACACTCACTTAGAGCGCAGCTGCACCCCTCGATCAATTTCAGCCTAGTTGCTCACATATACGAACTATACTTCATGAACACTGCAACATTCTGATAAAACACATCTATATCCCACAAAAATCGGCCTAGCTGCACACAAAGGCATCCTACACAGGCCTTATGTAGCCAGAACCCAGTCTTGGTGACCAACTTTCAGACTGCACACATTAAACGGATATCAAATACCACTACTCCTAATGCTAGGATGCAGCTACCATCAGGCAATCCCATCTACTGCACACATAATTGGTGCACCCAAGCACCCTATGACACCTTACTCTCTCGACTGACCTGGAATATGGTCCCCGAGGGTGTTCAGCCTACCAGTGCTTTGAGGTCACACCAATGATATATAGAGCACTATATAAATCCCAAATAACAGAATGCCCCTCTTGCTTTGTCTGTGTAGCTTGATGCTGTTTTCGGGATTTGTGGTCAGTTTTTCCCCAGGCAAGCTTGTTGCATGTGGCCCTCTCTCAGGGGGCAGGGGTAGGTTATCTGTCACTTGTATTATCAGTGTGCATTGTACTTGTGTGCTACTCCGCTTGCCTACCTGTGCTGCAGTTTCTTGTCCAAAGTATAAGTGTCACTATTAACAGACCTAATCACATGTGCACAGTTACTTCCAATGAGCTGCTTATTGTATCCTCGCAGCTGGTTCCAGGCTTGAAACACTTGTGTAAAGGCGCATTATAAATGCCATATCATATCACAGCAGGAGCTCCTATTTACTGTTCCACATCCAGCTGGGCTTCCCAGGCGCTTCCCACGGTTATGTCCACCACCAGAAATATTGTCGCTCTCGTGCCAGGCCCTGTAGCTCATGTGCTGCAGGGACACGGATTTCATTTCACCTCCTGGACCGGGTCCTTCTATACTCTCACTGATTTACTTGCACCTCCAGCTACATATCCCTCATTCCTGCAATCAATGTCTACTTGGGCTGGTGTGAGCCCACTGTGTGGCTGCACTGTGTGGTCCAGATTCCCATGAATCACTCGCTCCGTGTATGTTATGCCTTAGGGCTTGCTGCTTCATATTAAAATAGCATCTGCCTCTTTGTAGTAGGGGGTCTGTACTTTTCTGCCCCCAGACTGCATGGGCTCCACTCTCAATGCTGCACATTTCCTGCTCCTCTTTGGCGTGCTCCGTGCCCCGTTAGATATTGTTATTGTAGAGCAGGGTCCTACGTCTGTGCCCCACCCCCACCGGGGCACCGTTCTAAAGTTACCTCGGGAGCCTCGCACAAGCCCCATGGATCAGCCCGCGGTCTCCCAGTCCTCTGTCTCCCCAGGGGGGCCAGGCCACACATTGGGAGTAGGCGCTGCACTTGCCTTATCCCTCCTGCCCGGCCACTTAGTTATGTTAAGTTACTTGGCATTTATATAGCGCCTTATCTATCATTGGTATGACCTCAAAGCGCTGGTAGGTTGAACGTCCTCGGGAACTGCAGTTCAAGTCAGTAGAGAGAGAGAGTGTTGTATAGTGCGTGGGCGCACCGGATATGGGTGCAGCTGGTGAGGTTGATGCATGATAGCTGCTTCTTAGCGGTAGGTGTGGTGCTGAGGAAATCAGTTGGATGTGTTCAGTCTGGAGAGTGGACACCCAGACTGAGTTCTAGCTGCGTTAGGCCTGAGGAGATGCCTAAGCTAGCGGTATGTGCTCAGCTAGCTGTGTTTTTATTAGGATGATGGGTTTGTGGGGTCATGTTAGTATGAGAACAGATATACTGAATGTGCCATAGTACAGCTGTGTTCTAGTTGAATGATGGTGTATAGGCGAGGGTAAGCGTAGTAGTGTGATATGGTGGTTATCAGTAAAGTGCCTGCGACGAAGCACGAGAGCAGGACAGGGGATAGGGTAAACATGTCATACAGATAACATGGAGCTACAGGTACATAGCATAAACATAGCATAAATATGAGATACAAAATGAGAGAGAAAAAAAGTAGGAGGGCACTTTGCCATCCCCCTCCATGCGCTGCACCTCCGCTTGGCATCACTTGGCTCCGGCTTCTCTCTGCTGTGCACGGACCCAGCTCACGGTGCAGCTCTCCTGGTCACCAGCTGTGCACCACTTTTTCTGGGGGGTCTCATGGGCGCTGCGTTCAGCTCCTTTCTCTCCCTCATTGCTTCTGCGTCATCTTAGATTGAGGAACGTGAGGTAGCCGCTCTGTTCCGTTCTGCATATCTCGTCCCATAATCAGTTTCCATGCTCCGCTTTGTAATCATGTGAACCTGAGATGTGTGTGCGCGCACACGCACACACGCGCGCGCGCACACACACACACACACACACACACACACACACACACACAGTCTAATCTGACGCTCATATATTCATCAGGAAAAGGCGGGCACGTCCACGAAAGCCGACCTACGCCATTGGCTGCAGGCCACAGCCCCCTGCTTGTCCATGTATATGAGCAAAAGCGTTCTCGAACAACAGTTTTAAATGCATGGGGTTTAAAGCCAATCGTAGGCCACTACAAATGTGGTAACTGCTCAGTTTGCTCTTTGACAAAAACTATGAAGAGAATAGATTGGTATGGCCTTGAACGGGAATATAAAGAACTAACCAATTACAAAACTACCTGGGCAGGGTATGGCATCAAACGCCCCTGCAATTTGTTATACATCGGCACGACAAAAAAGGGAAGCCCGCCCAAGGATCTGTGAACACAGATAGTCTCTGAAAAAACCTTTGGTTGACCACTTACAGGATAAAAAAATACAAGTACAACAAATGAATTTATTTCATTATTCAGACGCTACCACCCTTGTCAAGAGGAGGTTAATGACTGAGATGTATGCCTAAAAAAGTTTGAATACTGCTGGATCCAGCGCCTTCATACAGTGGTAAAAGGCCTGAATACGTGCATAGAATGTATTCATCCAACAATAAACCTGTGTCCACCTAGATATGCATCATGATGCATTGAAATGTTCAAGCATATTGCCACGTACAGGTATGCAGTCAAATGCGTGGGAGCATGCTGGTGATGTTTAGGCCTTATAACTAACATGGATGCTTTAGCCTTCCTGCCGCAGTGTTTGGCTTAGAATATAAAGCAGGACATGAGATAGTAAAGTGCAAAACACGCAATTTTGGATGGATGTGTTACAAACAAGCTCATAATGAGATATGAAACATTCTGAGATGTTGATTTAGTGGAACTGGAGTTCCCCACTTCAATAGAATGCTTTTTTTTGCACAATTGCCAGTATGCAACAACCATACACCCTATATCACACAGTTTATGGTCATAATACCGAATTGAAAAATCTCGAAAAAATAAATCTCGAAACAAAAAGGCCGAAAAAAAAAGGTCAATTTTTTTTTTATGACGTTTTTTATTCGAAATGGGGGGGGGTTTCCCCCCCCCAACCCCGCTTTTTTTTTGTTTTTTTTTAACCATTTTTTTTAATCCCGGACCCCAAAATAAATATATAATAAAAAAAAAATTAGACTTTTTTTTTTTCAGGCTTTTTTTTTTTCGACCTTGTTATTCGAGATTTTGACTGACCACCATATCACACATATGAAAACATTGTGATAAGGATGCAAAGTTGCCATTTTGGAAAAGTGTATTTGTTTAACCCAAAAGTATGTTAACATGCCTATTGAACACATTCATTAATACTTCACATGAATTACTTACTCACACAAACCACTTATTGCAGTTATCATGGACAGAGATTGCCAAAAAGAAAATCATCAGGCATCGAAAGACCAAATTAAACTGAAAGGTCAGTATCTATTTTCTAATAGCACTAATTAATAATACGATAAATGAATGTGCTAATACACTGAATGAATGTCATCACTATAGGTCCCACCTAGTGAAGTTAGTTTGAAACCACATTGGGAGGAGATCTACGCAATTGTAAAGAAATATCTGCCACAAGGAATAACTTATTTCCCCAAGCGTCTGAATAAGAATCAGGTCAGTAGTCCCCTATAACTAAACTGATCACTAAACAGCTTACACGCATTTAAAAAAAAAAAAGAGTCCTCGTTTATACCCGTTTCATGTTTGATTTTATTTCAGAGTGAAGATATAACGAAAGATTTAGATGAGTATCGCGATTAAGTTAGTGTATGTCCTGGTTAAGGGCCAGTAGAACATTTATAAAGATGATCGCCGGGATGCTTGAATCCTCATAAAAGGGCCGAAACACCTTGTGTCGACAGAATGCCTCAGGTGAAAAAATATGTGTGAATAAAACTAAGCAGAAAGTATAACCAACTGACTTTAGCTGCTGGACAATGCTCTGTACACAATAAAACACAGCAAAAACAAAATGATTTCATCCAGATATATGTTTGAATATGACTGCAGTAGCATATTTGGAAAACAATGTAAGTGGTTGTGCTTGCATACTGTTAAGATGGATTTCTGAACTCGGACCTGGTGGGCAGAGGTTCATAAGGCCAGACTAGTTTCTTGGAACAGGGTGCCCTTCTGGACAAGCCAGACCAATCAAGGTAGCATTGGCGGTGGTCATGACTAGGTCTCAGGAGGGGCGAGGGTGATCGAAGATCCACAATGCTATAGCGAATTGTGTTCTCTGACCTAGGCCTCTGCTGTGTGCCCAATGCTACAATAGCGATTTTTTTGCTCTCTGACCTAGACTTTGCTCTTGTGTGCCCAATGCTTCCATAGCAAATTGTGTTCTCCCATCTAGGTAGTTGCTCGTGTGACCACCATAGCGGCAGTATCACCGCTTAGCCTCCTGCATTATTGCAATCAACTGCCTCTTGCCACTGCCAGTCACTTTATGCCCCTCTGACAGAGTCCACCGCTAGCCATTGCAGGCCTATAAAATTGCCTAATGCCATTGACAGCTATTGCAAGCATGCCCATTTGAAATTACTAATCACTAGACTTGTGCGCCCGTAGGAACATACTCATTACCAAATGCTAAGCTGCCCTTATAACTGAGCACACCTGGCACTAGCCCATGCCCCTGGCCTAACCTGAGCTCAACAACTTGCTCTCCACTACTACGATGTGCCCCAATAAGACCCAAATAGCATCCCTACTCTGCCTCACCATATTCAACACTGCTATTATTATGTCCTCCCATAAATACGCACCATGCCTTACTACCGACAGAAATAGACTTCGAGATAGACTACACCACCTCTATGAGCCTATATATCACAGCAACAAGGCCTTTGACCACCAATATAAACTGACCTCACGGTACACCAATCCACATCCTAACCCAACTATACCTTGCAACAACACCACTCAACCTAAACATATTCCAATAAAAATCCAAAACTCACCTACAGTAACCATTCTACATAGTGCCTTGATCAATGCTAGGTCCTTAGTGGCCCATGCCACCGAAATAGCAGACACTCTTATCCAATAACCTTGACCTCCTGGCAGTCACTGAACCATGGTTACACAAAGCTGCAGGCCCTACACTCTCCCTAGTGTAGGGGAGGAGTGGTCCAAAGGACCCCCCCTTGCCTACATCTCCACCCCAGGTGAGGGTCATGGCTCATCGGGCGGTCCCTCCTTACCACCAGGGCCCAGGTGGTGGATGGCTCGCCTGCTGAAGACATTGCCCACACGTATTGAATTTAGCTAGGCCTCAGAAACCATTTTGTCTAATAAAGATGGTGTGAGCTTAGCGCACTGTAGCGCGGCCCCCACCCTCGGAGAAGTTCCAGTTATCCCTGTTGCCGCAGCACCCCGGCAGATCCGCTGTGAGCCCGTTCCCACGAACAAGACGGACATGAGCTAGCATAAGATACTAACATTGTAACATTTCACCTTCCGCAGTGTATCATCGCTCCCAGCATGACCCGGCCAGCAGGCTTGGGCGATGAAAAGAACGGTAAAATGGTCATCAGATGGCAGAAAGTCCCCACATATTAATGCCAAGACCACTTGCAAAGTGTGCATTTCTCCACAAAATCCCTTCGATTACAAAAACCTGTAAAATGTATAACCATGATAGAAAGCATGCTTCCATGATATTAGCAATGACGAGCCCACACCACTGCAGTTGGGTACTAACAATGAAGGAGCGTTCCAGGGGTCTATTTGTTATATGTATCACTGGGAAACTTACACTCCATGGTTCTGCGCCATAACCGAACTAATGCTGCTAGAGTACACGAGAAGACGAATGTAACCATACAGAGGGCTCATGTGAAGGATGCGCGAGAATGCACTTGTCATGCGTGTATGTCTAAGCCCCTTATGTGCCACCACCGTCACATACAGTGGCGGGTCATTTTCTATGTACTCCACCAACCACACTACTACCTCACTTACTGCAAATGTATATGCATATAGCTAAATACTGTAGTTGTTAAAACATAGTGTAGGAATAAGGTGCTCAGACTGGATATAATCGAGACACATCCAGCAAAGTTGAAATGTATGTTTTCAAGTGATTCAAACAAATATTATAAAGTGTTCAAATGATTGTGATGTTTTCACCTCTAAAAGCCGGCAACACACGAGGAAGATACCTTTGTGAATATGTGCAAGGCCATTCCCCCTCCCACCCTGCGAAGACTGCCAAACATGAGAGCAGAGGCCCGCGCCGCGCTGCTCCACCTCCCCCAACCAGACTGGAGCCGCTTCAAAGATTTGGAGCCCCCTCTACAGCACCCAAGGCCACGGCCCGCCACCTGTATTATTTACAGCACAGCAGTAAACCTCTGCCTGAACACACACTTTCAAAGGCGCCCCCTCGTAAACCCCACAACCCACCGGATCATCCTAGACTTATGGCCCCGTGCAATCAGGACACCCAATACTGTGGCAACACACAGCGGCACATTCATAACAACATCTAACAAGAACAGGAAGGCATGTACCGCCCGTCCCATGCCCTGAAGCTTAGCCCCTCAACCTATGGCACCGGTCAACAGGACACTGGTAACCATGCCCTGACAAATGACCATCAGACCCCTCACAAGGTGCATTCCTCCTGTGTTGCATTAACCTGTAGAATAACCTATTGAAAGATTTACTAAAGAAGATAATATTGCAATGACTGAATGACTGCGGTGTGCATGGCATAGGGCAAACAAGTCAGGAAAAGACATTCATCTCTGACACTGGCCACAATGGCACAACAACACCGCCCGGATGAACTCAGCTGACCTGCCAGGCCCAGCCCAACCCACGAGGCTGACCAGTGACGTCCTCCAGCCAAGGCCAACCACATCGCAGCAGCACCTATAGCTAGTCATCGCCACCCAATCCCATCGAACTTGTGCCCCCTATAGTATGTAGGTTCTTATGACGTTTTTTGTAAATATATACGCCTGTCTTTGCTATTGTCAGACAGAGCGCTCTCGGAATTTGCAGAGTTCTTTGCATGCCCTATTCTGATTGATAAACTCCCATTTAAACTCACCCGCACTCTGTCTTGGCTTTATTCCCGACTTGGGAGAGTCCTTCATTGTCTCTCATTGCGGGGAGGATCGTGCTGGCTGGGGACGCTTGCCTTCACTAGCTATCCCTGAAAATTACCAATTAATTAGAATGGACAGACCTGACAGCAAAGGAGGGGGTTTAGCTATCATAGCCAAAACAGATCTCGCTATCAGACTACAAACTTCATCCCCCCACTCAAATCATGCGAACTCCTCATAACCAAACTGCCCATCTCCAACTGCCACACATTAGCGATCTACCTAATATACAGGCCACCTGGCCCCAGTGGGACCTTCGAAGAGGATCTCTCCAGTCTCCTAGCCAATAACACCAAAGACTCCTCACAAATCCTATTACTAGGCAACCTAGGATTTAACGACCCAGATGACAAACCAGCCCAATCAATAGCCACTATGTTAGTGTCATGATGCCCGCTCCCGGGGAGCCGGTTCAAGCCCTGCGTCCCCGAAAGCGGACATCCAGTCCCCAGGGAAGGACCCAGCAACCCCATATAGGGGCCCTTTGGACAGTGTCCTGGCGCCTATGGCGCCAGGCTCATAAAAGACATCAGTCCTGGCACCATAGGCGCCAGGCTCATTATGGAAGTGCTTGGGTGCACTTACCTGATGCAGACCATGCTGCAGGATCCCGGCCTCCTTGAGGCCTGAAAGGAACTACTTTACCTGTGGGACTAATTTACCATCCGGGCGTGGTCAGGGAAGGATACATACCTGATTGGAGGAAGGATACATACCTGGAACTTCTTCCAAGGCTATTTAAACCCCACCCGAACAGCCACACGTGCTTCGCGTTGTTCTGCATCTAGCAGCTGGACGCTCACCGTGTCTGCTCCTGCATCCTGACTTCTGCCACGCCTGCCAGCATCCTGGATCACCCGCAAAGGAAGAGAAGAAGAGAACAGAAGAAGGAAAAGTCCTTACCTGCTAAATCCGCATCCCGGAAACATCTCGCCGACAATCCTGAAAAGGAAGACTTTTATTTAAAAGCTCATCGCGTCGATCGCTGCAGCGCCGCATTTCAGTCACCTTTACAGGGCGCCTCCATGTTCAGCAGCGATCATCCGGATTCGCAGTCTCGCCCCAGCGCCTAGGGAGAAAAAGACCAAAACAAAAGGTGAGAGAGAGAAGGGAATAAGGAAAGCTAATCTCCATGTTAAGACTTACCTGTTGATTCATTCCCCTCTTCATTTCGGGTCCGCGCCGCATCCTGGCATTTCCGGACCCCGGCCCCTAAGGGGAAAAAGAGACATCAGCGTTAATGAGCGAATGAAAAGACATTACCAAAAAACGCTCATTAAAGACTTACCTGATTTCTACAAGGATTTCACCTCTCATCTCGGGTCGGTGCCTGTTCCCCGGCATTCCGTACCCTGGCCCCTATGGGGAAAAAGACACTCGCATTAGTACATTAATGCATGGACACAAGGGGAACCTCTTATCAAAAAACTTACCTGGAAGCCAAGCAAGTTTGGTTCTCACCAATCCGAAAATCCAGTGAAGTAACTGGATACCAACGCGTCCCTGCATCAGAAGCAGGATGGAGAACTCGTCCTTCCAGACCCTAAGGTGAGACGCTACGAGGAATCACAGAAGGGTTTCGAGGAGGGCGAGAGGGGAAAGTGGGAGGCTGATTGCATTACCCCGTAGATAGTTAATCCCCTATTTTCGCCTACAGAAGGATACTTCTGCGAGCCAGACAAGCCAGATTTGGGGGCCCGGTCCAGTCCGTCTTCCGAACCCTGCGCATCACCTTAGAAGAGGTCACAGCAGCACGAACCAGGCCAGCGCCTCCGTGGGAGTCAGGTGAGCGTTACAGAACACGAAGCCTTCCTACAAATTCCCACCCAGGCACTATGGAAAGTTCTGAGACTGATCAGTTGGCCCAATTACTGGGGGAATTACGGGCCGAAGTACATGCCGCTCGTCAAGAGACTAATGCCCTCAGGAGGGAATTAATAATATCAAAGGAAAGAACTGATGACCTAGCCAGACAGCTTTTGCAAGGTCAAGCTGGGCAAACTCCTCTACCCGGTTCCGGAGGGAACCCCGCTCCTGTGGTTTCCAGTAACCCTGTGCAGATTAATCTACCTGGAAACATGCCGCTGGCCCCACCCGAACGCTTTGCTGGGGACCCCAAACGATTCGCCGTATTCATGAATCAGTGTCGTTTGCACTTCCTATGCAGACCTGGGGCCTTCCCTAATGATCAGACCAAGGTAGCCTTTGTATTGTCATATCTCAGCGGCTGCGCTGCCGATTGGTCAGTTTCACTGGTTACTCAAGATGACCCGATTCTCAGTGATTTTCAAAGGTTTCAAGCAAGCATGGAAAGGTTATTTGCTCGACACTCTCAGGGGCAGGCTCTGGATGACAGGGCAATCAGGACCTCCTATCCTATATTGCAACCTTTAATAGACTAATTGTGGAAACGGGATGGCCAGAGGAGAGTCACGTTGTTTTATCGAGGCCTACGCGGAGAACTTAAAGATGTCTTTGCCCAAGTTGTAAATCCGCCCCAAGAATGCACAGAGTATATAGACTTAGTGGTCCAATTGGATCACAGACTTCAAAACAGAAAAGCAGATCGGTCCAGGTTTGAGACCCGGGTGTTGGTCAAGACCCATGCTAATCCCAAGGGAGTTGATGTCTCTGAGCCTATGCAAATTGGAGGTGTTAAAGGACCCTTAACTCAAAAGGAACGTGAAAGGAGGCAGCAGTTAAAATTATGTCTTTATTGTGGGAATTCTGGACACTTTCTACGAGATTGCCCGGCAAAACCGCCCCGAAAGGCGGTAGGAGCCGCTGATAAAAACCATGAAGACTCTGTTTCGGGAAACGACTCCGCCCGACAAGTGTAGGGGTCCACTTGCCGAGCTTGAAAACTAACTCTCAGACCTCGCATTTCATTGTGCCAATGGTTCTCGTAGATCCAGAACAGCCTAAGAGGTTGCATGCAATAAAGGCATACATCGATAGTGGGACTATTGGAAACTATGTGGATCGTGAATTGGTCTCTAGGATTAACCTCCCTCTCCGTCCTAAAACCAGCAAAGATGTCATCACCACAGTCGATGGAACTGAAATTGCCTCTGGACCGGTAACACATTCCACTACTGAGGTGACTCTTATTGGTCCCGACGGCCATCGGGAAGGTGTTGTGTTTGATGTAATCAAGGCTCCACAGTTTCAGGTTATTCTTGGAATCCCTTGGTTAGAGACACATAATCCTCGAATTGATTGGCGAGCTAAGAGAATAACCTTCCCAGATTGTACACAAATCTGCTACCCAGAAAACTTGAAGATTAATCTAGCATCTGTAACCTCTGCCTCCATGCAACTACCTCCGGAATACCAAGACTTTTAGGACGTCTTCCAAAAGGAACAGGCCAACACGTTACCTCCTCACAGATCGTACGATTGCCAAATCGATCTGGTGCCCGGTGCACAACCCCCTTGTAGCAGGATTTATGCCCTTACCGAACCTGAGAATCTGCATTTGAGACAATATTTGGATCAATACCTAGCTAATGGTTTTATTCACCCGTCAAAGTCCCCGGCATCCTCGGCTTTGTTCTTTGTGCCCAAAAAAGAAGGCGACCTTAGAACTTGTATCGATTACCGCGCATTGAACCAGATAACGGTTAAAAACTGTTATCCTCTGCCTCTGATCCCTGAACTCCTTGACCAGGTGAAGGACGCTTGCATATACACCAAGTTAGATCTCCGGGGGGCTTATCATCTGGTACGAGTAAAAGAAGGCGACGAATGGAAAACTGCCTTCCGTACTAAATACGGATTATTCGAGTACCAGGTGATGCCTTTCGGATTGTGTAACGCGCCGGCTGCCTTCCAATACTTCATGAATGATGTCCTTCGGGAACTCATCGATGTTTGTGTTGTCGTATATATCAATGACATTCTGGTGTACTCCTCTTCGGAATCTGATCACAGAAAACACGTCAGGGCAGTACTTGAAAAACTGCTCCAACACAAACTATTTGCTAAATTGGAGAAATGTGTTTTCCATACCACAGAAGTCGAGTTTCTAGGTTTCATCCTGACACCCAAAGGAGTCCGAATGGACTCAAGAAAAGTGGATGCCATCCTCAAATGTCCATCACCTAGCTCTGTAAAAGGGGTTCAAAGCATGCTCGGCTTTGCCAATTTCTATTGCAGGTTTATACCGGAATTTTCACGCGTGGTACAACCCATTACTGCGCTCTTGAGGAAAAATAACATTTTGAATGGTCTGAAGAAGCCGAGCAGGCCTTTCAGGATTTAAAAGCTAAGTTTACCTCCGCACCTATATTGAAACACCCGCGTCCAGATCTCCCTTAAGTCGTTGAGACCGACGCATCCAGCCTAGCCATGGGAGCTGTCCTGTCCCAAAGAGATCCCGAAACCAACCAACTGCATCCCGTAGCATTTTGGTCCAGAAAATCCTCGGCACCCGAGGTTAATTATGCAATCACGGACAAAGAACTGTTAGCCATTAAGTCCGCTTTTAAAGCCTGGCGGCATTATCTGCTTGGCGCTCGACATACCATCACAGTGATCACTGATCACCGGAATTTACAGTATTTGAAAACCGCCAAGGCTCAGTCATCACGGCAGCTCCGATGGGCTTTGTTTTTCGCTGAATTTCATTTTGTGATTACCTATCGACCTGGCTGCAAGAATGGCAAAGCAGACGCCTTATCCCAAATTGGAATGGGAGAATCTGATACAAACTCAGAACCAGTACCAATAATTCCCGAACAGAGGATTCTAGGCATGACTCTGTTACAGACGCTTGAAGACATTCAAGCCAGAGTGAAACAACTCCTGGACCCTACAACCTGACAGGATTGGATACAAAAGGGATCAGACTTTACCATAGATAATGGTTTACCTTATTTCCAAGGACGCTTATTCCTGCCACATAAGGAATTACACAAACTAGTTATTTCCGGTTATCATGATGCATTAATAGAGGGACACCCCAGTATTGCCAAGACAGAGGAAAAGGTGAAACGACAATTTTGGTGGCCCTCTTGGCGAAAATATGTTAAATCTTTTGTGATGTCCTGTGGTGTTTGCGCCCAAAATAAAAGTCAAAAGAAAAGACCAGCCGGTCTCCTTCAACCTCTAGACATACCGCCAGCACCCAGGCACACCCTATCAATGGATTTTATTACGGACCTGCCTCCTTGTTCGGGATACAATACTATTCTGGTAATCGTGGATTTGTTTTCCAAAATGGCCCACTTTATTCCTTTGAAAGGTTTACCTTCAGCTTCTGTCCTAGCCAAAGAATTCCTCGAAAATATTGTTCGGCTACATCGATTCCCATCTATACTAATCTCTGACCGGGGAAGCCAATTCATTTCCCACTTCTGGCGCAAATGTTGTCAAATGGCGCAGATCGACGTAAGATTATCGACCAGTCACCACCCTCAGACCGATGGTCAGACCGAGAGGACAAATCAGACCCTTGAGCAATACTTACGGTGTATGTTACAGCAATCTGAAAGCAACTGGAAAGACATTCTTTGTATAGCCGAATACGCATATAATAATTCGGCACACTCTGGAACTGGCCACAGTCCTTTTTATACTTTGTTTGGGCATCACCCTCGAACCTTAAACCTTGACTCACCTCAGAACCTCGGAATGCCTGCAGTAGAACATCTGCATTCTACAATTACCCAAGCCTTCAAAGAGGCAACTACGCATTTACAACAAGCCAAGAGAAAATACAAGGAGAATGCTGATCTACATCGGAGTGAAGCACCTCCGTATCAGATTGGGGATCAAGTGTGACATTTACCACTCAAAGGGCCTCGAACTTTTAACCCAAAATATCTGGGACCTTATTCTATTACGGCAATAATTAACCCAGTGGCTGTTAAACTTGATTTACCAGCTAGTATGCGAATTCACCCTGTTTTTCATGTGTCACTTCTGAAACCAGTGGTACCCGGAACCCGACTACTCAAACCTTCAGAACCTATTCTAATAGATGGGGAGCCCAAATTTCGAAGTGAAGAACATTTTAGACTCAAAAATGTTTAGGTCAAAACTGTTCTACCTAATTGATTGGAAGGGGTACGGACCTCAGGAGAGGTCATGGGAACCCAGCGACCATGTGCATGCACCTCGATTAGTCAGGAAATTCCACCGACTCTTCCCAGACAAACCAAAACCCCCGGAGGCAACAACCTTGGGAAGGGCCTTCGGGGGGGGGGGGGGTTGCTTTCATGATGCCCACTCCCGGGGAGCCGGTTCAAGCCCTGCGTCCCCGAAAGCGGACATCCAGTCCCCAGGGAAGGACCCAGCAACCCCATATAGGGGCCCTTTGGACAGTGTCCTGGGGCCTATGGCGCCAGGCTCATTATGGAAGTGCTTGGGTGCACTTACCTGATGCTGATGCAGACCATGCTGCAGGATCCCGGCCTCCTTGAGGCCTGAAAGGAACTACTTTACCTTTGGGACTAATTTACCATCCGGACATGGTCGGGGAAGGATACATACCTGGAACTTCTTCCAAGGCTATTTAAACCCCACCCGAACAGCCACACGTGCTTCGCGTTGTTCTGCATCTAGCAGCTGGACGCTCACCTGTCTGCTCCTGCATCCTGACTTCTGCCACGCCTGCCAGCATCCTGGATCACCTGCAAAGGAAGAGAAGAAGAGAACAGAAGAAGGAAAAGTCCTTACCTGCTAAATCCGCATCCCGGAAACATCTCGCCGACAATCCTGAAAAGGAAGACTTATTTAAAAGCTCATCGCGTCGATCGCTGCAGCGCCGCATTCCACTCACCTTTACAGGGCGCCTCCATGTTCAGCAGCGATCATCCGGATTCGCAGTCTCGCCCCAGCGCCTAGGGAGAAAAAGACCAGAACAAAAAGGTGAGAGAGAGAAGGGAATAAGGAAAGCTAAATCTCCATGTTAAGACTTACCTGTTGATTCATTCCCTCTTCAATTCGGGTCCGCGCCACATCCTGGCATTTCCGGACCCCGGCCCCTAAGGGGAAAAAGAGACATCAGCGTTAATGAGCGAATGAAAAGACATTACCAAAAAACGCTCATTAAAGACTTACCTGATTTCTACAAGGATTTCACCTCTCATCTCGGGTCGGTGCCTGTTCCCCGGCATTCCGTACCCCGGCCCCTATGGGGGAAAAAGACACTAGCATTAGTACATTAATGCATGGACACAAGGGGAACCTCTTATCAAAAAACTTACCTAGAAGCCAAGCAAGTTTGGTTCTCACCAATCCGAAAATCCAGTGAAGTAACTGGATACCAACGCGCCCCTGCATCAGAAGCAGGATGGAGAGCTCGTCCTTCCAGACCCTAAGGTGAGACGCTACGAGGAATCACAGAAGGGTTTCGAGGAGGGTGAGAGGGGAAAGTGGGAGGCTGATTGCATTACCCCGCAGACAGTTAATCCCCTATTTTCGCTTACAGAAGGTACTTCTGCGAGCCAGACAAGCCAGATTTGGGGGCCCGGTCCAGTCCGTCTTCCGAACCCTGCGCATCACCTTAGAAGAAGAGGTCACAGCAGCGCGAGTCAGGTGAGCGTTACAGTTAGCTGAACATGGGCTAAACCAAAGAGTTCTCACCCCAACCCACAACAAAGGAAGAACCCTGGATTGGGTTGCCACCCTAAATTGTGATACCACTATCTCCAAAATCTCTCCTCACCACTGGTCTGACCACTACCTCATCGACTTTACATTAACGCTTAATAAACAAACTACCAAAAAGAAAATCATGGCACCCTCCCTACCCACTAGAGCCAAAATATAAAACTCCAGACAATCTCCTGCCATTGCTATTACCCACTATAAATGCTCTTCAAAACAACCAGCACCCTGAGCTCCTGGTAGAAAGCTACAATAATGCTATGAAAATAGAGCTAGACACCATTGCTCCACTAAAACTTTAAAAAAGTAAACAACAAGCTCACCTAAATGCTTGGTTTACCCCACTCCTAAAAGATCTAAGAATACAAAAAAAGGAAACTAGAGTCTATATGGCACCATACCCCATATGAAGAAGATAAACTAAAACTTACACTTTTCACCAATAAATACAAAAAAAAGAAATCCTACGCACAAAAGAAATCTCTTTAATGAAAGAATCTGCAACACAACCGCCAACACTAGAGAATTATTTACCATCCTAAGAGAGCTAGAATCCACCACCCGACAACATTGCCAAAGACAAACAGTGGTGCACCAGCATCCAAAATGCACTAGCAAATAAAATTAAAAACACTCCAAACTAAAATTGCTACAAAAAAAGACTCCTCAACTCCCACTGAAACATCTCCCATCACCATCCCCATGACTACCAACTCACCCCACCTCGACCCTTTCAAATGTAAAAAAATATCCATCTAAGAAACCGAAAAAATGATTGCATCCCTCAAACCCTCCAATTGTAAGGGTGACAGTTGCCCAGCCCAGTTAATTAAGGATGCCGCAAGAGACTTAGCCCCATTCATAACTAAACTGATCAATGCCTCCTTCTCCTCTAACACCATCTCAAGTAACCTAAAAGAGTCCTGGGTCATACCCCTCCTCAAAAAGCAAACTCTAGATCCCGCGTGTCCCACCAACTATAGACCCATCACCACTGTACCATTTCTCCTCTGACAGAGTAACATACCTACAAATCCAACACCACCTTGACACTAACCAACTCTTAGGTACCCGCCAATCAGGATTCAGACCACAGAACGGCACAGAAATAGCCTTAATTGATCTTAAAGCACAGATCGACGAACTCCATGACAAGGGAAAAACCGCCATGCTACTCCTCCTTGACCTGTCGGAGGCCTTTGATCTGGTGGATCACGCAGTCTTGTGCAAACACTTAGCATCGGCTACCCACTTCTCAAATAAGGCCATAGCCTGGATCCAATCATTTTTGGACAGCCGCACAATGAGTCTTCTCTACATTGGCATCAGCGGACCCCATCAAAATAACTTGCGGTGTACCCCAAGGCTCCTGCGTCTCGCCAACCCTATACAATATCTTTACCAAGCCCCTATTTCGACAAATTGGACAGACTGGGTGTCACCTACACCAACTACGCAGACAACACGCAGATCCTCATTCCCCTTTCGGGCAATTTCGATACAGATACGGCCCTGGTAAACAAAATATATCTCATCATTCAGGCATGGATGGCCACACATGGATTATGCCTGAATGATAAAACTGAAATCCTATTCCTCGAATCCACTGCCAACTTAAAAAATCTCAGCCCCAACTACTCGGCCTTTAACATTGATGGCAATATAATTACAGTCTCCAAAAAAGTTAAAACACTAGGTTTTCACCTCGATTCAGCGCCAACACTAAAAAAACAAGTTAACTCCCTTGCATCTTCTAGAGCCTACACGTGCAAGCCTATTAGGGCAAGCAGTGCTTTCCTCACCCAAGCCAGCTGTATCATCATTGCCACTGCCCTAATACTCTCCAAACTGGACTATTGTAATGCTCTGTATTTGGGTGCTAACAAATACATCATTGACAAAATTCAAATATTGCAAAATAACTCCCTTAGAACTGCCCTCAACTTACCCTCTAAAGAACACATTTCCAATACCAGAAGAAAGTACAAATGGCTCAAAATGTACGACAGAATCTCACTTAAGACAGCATCACTCACCTTGAAATGTCTTAATAATGCAGCCCCCCCCCCTACCTGGCAGCAAGAATTGTGAGAAAAACCTCAACTCGCCCCACCGGAACCGTCAACTCCTACTGCCTTCAGATGCCCAAATTTAGACAAAAACAAAAAAACAGGCGGCACCAGCTTCCCAGTTAAGGCAGCTCAATATTGGAACGCTCTCCCACTCGACATCAGGACAGACCAGTCATACTATAGTTTAAGACGGAATATTTGCGCATGTCTACACTCCAATGACCCCCAAGATTAACCACGCACAAATCCATCGTTATTAACCCGACTGTACATATGTATATTCTTAACTGATTCATTGTGTGATGTAATATATATGTTTCTACTATGCCTGTAACTAAGCTTTTAAGAAATCTTGTTTTCCTTTGCTCTGTAGCTGTTACCCTTGGGTTTGGCGCACCATACAAAATCAATAAACAAACAATGAGCACACACAGCAAACAACACCACACATTACTCTGTCAGGTGTATGTGTCAAAAATACACACATTTATGATGAAACCACAGTAATTATTAACAATTCTAATAATTAAATACTAGGGACCATTTATACAGTAACTATTATCCTAAAGCAATATTAAGCTAGTATAGATCCGCAACTGTACCAGAAGAGGATCAGACAGTGCAAATATACTTTAGGCAATTCTTCAGCAACCCAAACCCTAACTAATAGGCAGTCCAATCCCTACAAAGTGTGGAGCCTTGTGCTCAAAAGTACATTTAGCGCAGCAGCGCTCGATCGTGCGCTAAAGTACAAAACGGGTATCTTCAAGGGGCTGTAGTGGCTCAGGAAGGTGGGTGAGGTCATGAAGAATAAGGTTCCGCTATTCAAGGAGGGTCTCCACAAGAGGGCAGAGCGATTTCCAGGAATCGGATGGTAGCACAGGCTACCCTAACAAAGGTGAGTGGTCCTTGGGGGACACTTGTGTGTAAATGTTTATGGATGCGCCACGGGCCACCGGTAAGTTTTGCAAGTACTCACCGACCCTCGACATAGTCCGGACCAAACTTCACCAGTCAAGTCCAGTTTGCTCACAGGTTCGAGTCCAGCAGTTGCGTGTCTCTCCAGCTTTCAGGGGCTGCGTTCCGGCACCACAGTCCATGGCGGAACAGTGGCCTTTTCTCTGCTTCTGGGAAAGAGATCGGGGCAGTTCCACTGCAAGTCGCCTTAGGGCACTCTGTATAGATTATCCAGCAGTACTTGAAGAAGGTTGTAGGACATCTAAAGGGACAGTTGCAAAAACAGCGCTTGTCCCACTTAAATATCCAAACAATAGTGTTGTGTGAACGGGCACACAGAGCTGCATTTTGCTCCTTTACAAACTGCTTCTGATGGTGCATTACCAAAAAACACAAGTGCTGCTCCTGTACTACGTGTAGAATTAGATTTTTTGGGCGAATGGAAGGGATTTGCCAATGTTGAACATTGTTGTATGCATCAGATGATCAGTTTGTCAATTGTAGCTTTCGTGATTGGATCCCCCTCTTTGTTGCCATTGAGACAAATAACTGGTCTGTTTTTCTGAATACCTTTGTCTTATTAAGGTTGTACCAGCCCTTTGTAAATCAATTGTATTAAGTGCACTTTCCCACTGTTCTGTGGGTTTTTGAAAAAGAGCCGGCTGTTCCAGGAAACTGATCGACTTGGAATTTAGGTGAAAATCTAGGATGCATCCTTAAACTCAACGCTGTTTTTGTATATGGATACAGAGGGCGCTGGCACAGCTAATGCCCGTAATTCACTCACCCTTCTGATGGAAGTGACGGCAAGAAGGAAACGTCTTTTAAAGACGCTTTATGCATAGGTTCAAAATGTGAGCCCCTACATTTATTTTTAACACAATGTTTAGATCCCAAGTGGCTGTTCTACTGGTGGGTACATACGTTTAACCCCTTTCCATTCATGTCTTGATAGCTGGAACACTCAACCAAGAAAGCTTATGTTGAGTTGTGCATGCAGAGAATGCTGCTAAATGTGCCATAAGTGAATTATATACTAAGCCGAAGTCTAGAAGATGTGTTAGTGGTTAGTCGCTGAGCAGTCAATTGGGCCGTTACCCTTTGTACACCAGATGACAAAACCTTTCCATTTATTGAAATAGCAATTTCTGCTGCTGCGTTTTCATACTTCCCTTAGCGTTTTCATACTTCCCTTAGAATTTCCATACATCATGTTGGTAAAAATAAATGACCACTCTAGAACTTTGGGAGCCATGCTAAGTTGGTTGACTGAGGCGTTGGATGCATTATCTGCTGATTCTGTTGGTTTATAGTGAGTATTTCGAATGGCTTATTTCCGAATGCCATTATGTCGAATTAATTTTGCCGAAACTCCCGTTTTTTTAACCCTTTTTTTTTTAACTGACAAAATCCAAAAAAAAAACAAAAAAAACAAAAAACAAAATCGGCAAAATGTTTGAGATAATGGTCTTTTAGTTTTCGAAAATATGACTGGATACCGATTCTGTTGTGCTAACAGATCGTCTGAGATTGGTAGTTTCAGTGGTGCCTCGAACATCATGTTAAGTAGTTGCGAGTATCATGGCCGCATTGCCAACATTGTTGCAAGGAGTAGCATCAACACTTCTTGCTGGTGAAATGGAGTACTACTTTGTGTAGTAAGGGGGTATATGCAAATATCCCTGGTCTCACCCATTGTGAATTGCTTAGAGACCGGTTGTGGGTACCTGGATGCATAGCTTGGGCATTTTGCATTATTTTGCTGCTGTATAAAATGTAAGAATGCTTCTGACCATATAGTAAACAAACATAAAATCGGGTTCGAGTGTGCGGTCCTTTACTAATTTGCGTTCATGCACTAATAATCTGTTTAGGCTGTCTAAAAGAGTTGTGCTGCCCTGGAACATACAGCGCCAGAATATGTATGTCTTTTGAGGCAACGTTGCCAAATTCGAGCCAGCTGGGACAACTACATGGAATCTGTTTGGTCTTGCTTCTCGATATAAAACATGGCTGTTGTGTTCTAATACAGAACACACCTATCGGTCTTTACTGAAACATGCACAATGCCATTTTGACTGCCAGCATTTCTTGCATGTTTATGGGTTTGACATGTTGTGCTGACCACCTTTCCTGTGTGGTGTGATGAATCCTGCAGTCATCAATAAACCCCAGCCTAAAGTCTCCTCCCATGCTGCCAGGGCAGGGCAGTCGCTACCTGATCCTAACCCTGGGGTGGTATCATGAGGTAGGATCACACAGGAGATGGATGTCAAGGG
Source organism: Ambystoma mexicanum (assembly GCF_040938575.1). NCBI lineage: Eukaryota > Metazoa > Chordata > Amphibia > Caudata > Ambystomatidae > Ambystoma > Ambystoma mexicanum. The sequence continues at coordinate 730,472,753 of NC_090925.1, forward strand.
GAAGTGGTGACTCGTTGGGCAAGACATGGTATTTATCCTCTTCTGAGGAGGAGATTCCCCTAATGTCTAAATATCTAATGGCATGCTATCATTGTACGGTTCCCTCTCCCAGTATTACCCAGAGTACTAAACATGAAAACCTTGTTAAGAAGCATAAAAATGGTACACTAGTGCATCAGGAAGTGAATATTGCAACTTATAGATATTATGATTCAGCTTTATATCAAGGTCCTAAACCCCAAGGAGAAACACCAACTCCTTTAAAAATCTTCCCCAAGTCTGAACACTCTGTTACCCAATCAGATTGGGTTAACTAATAAACAAAGAAGAAAATTATGGACTTCAAGTCCCATAATGCTCATGGCACCGAGAAAAGGAAGAGGGGCTTAGAGTCCATGAAGTGTTATGATCGGTCTAGTTGTTTAATTGAGAAGCATCTGAGTGTGATCTTTAAAACCTTAAAGCACTTTCCAGTGCGAGAGCAGCAGCAGGGAGAAGCTGAAATAGATGCTGGCGTTGTGGCAGCAGCAAGACGCCATTTAGGTGATGTGGAAGAGTTCAGGCCGTGGGAAGCAGCGCTGAAGCAAGCCACGCCATGTGGGAAAGAAGTCCCGACACACCACGAAAGGCTCCGGCATTGAATTTGCACCAGATAGTGTGTAGAACTGTTAATGCTCAATTGAAGGTCTGTGTGCATGACGGCAGACCAACAGGAGCTGTCAAAAGCAGAAGAGACCCCAACCCGTGCCGCAACACCAGCGAGTCAGGAGACATCAATGCATACTGGTGAAATGGCCTGAAGCAGGTCAACCCGGGGCGCTCCGAAGGAGACTGTTAAGTGAGAATAAGTATTTTGAATACCGAACCATTGAATTAAGGCGAACTGGGCACAACTCTCCTATTGAGGGATACCAAATAGGGGGACATTGTAACACGCATTGCCAAAGCCAAAGTAGACTGATCTACAGACAAATTGGGCACACCTCTCCAAATCAGGGATACAATTAGATTATTGTAACTTCCATTTTCAAGTCAGCAGAAGAGTGATAGATGCAAAGTGAGTACAACTGTCCCAGAAAGAGATGTCAAGTAAGAGACCATTTTAACTAGCATTGCCAGCAGCCAAGAGGTTGCACAGCCAGAGAACAAAGGCTGCAAGAGCAATCCCCTCCTTTTATAAAGAGCCCAAGGAGGAAGAAAAATATAATAATAACCTCAAGCCAAAAGACAAGCAAGAGAACCTTCTTCCTTTTGTGGAATACTAATTTGGGAAGAAGTGTAACACTTTCTGATAAGCATCAAGAGAAGCAGTTGTTGGTTCAAATCGCCTCATTTATGGCTCTAGGGTGGAGGGACAAGCATCATCACAGAGCACAAATTGTAGGATTTTTAGTTGGCAGATGTGTAAACCAGGCAAGGGATCAATTGCTGTTAGTACTGGCAAGCGAGTAAACCAGGAAGAAGCCGATTTAAAGTACTGTGGTAAAAGGTTGTGGTGAAGCGTCTACTCCATCACCTTGTCTTGATAAACTGGTTGCATTTCAGAAAGCAATTGCTGAACCATCCTGTTTCTTTTGAAGAAGTATGATGTACTAACAAGTACTTGGCCTTTTGAGACAATAATACTTGCATTTGGATTTGCAAATTTATGTTTGGAGAATACTTTTGTTTTTCCAAGCAGGACATTGTAGAAACTTAGCAATTGCCTTAATTTGTGAACAAGCCTGCGGAAGAGAGATAATCACTTTGCCAAGTAAAAGGCTACTGGATGAAAAACACTTTGTATGCTACATTAAATCTAACTTTGTTATTGCACACAACTTTCTTGAAACTGAACTTAGTTTCAAATATTCCTGAATTGATCCAGGGTAATGGAATCAGACGCTGGTCACAAGGATTACTGGTCACAACTTTGTGTTTGAATTGTTATGTTATTTTGTGGGACTTCAGACAGCCAAACAAACCTTGTATTATAGTGTGGGGGTCAGATACATTTTGGACACTTGGTCATTTTTTATTTTTTTTAGCCTTAGTTTGTTAGGCAGGGACATCCTTGTTAGGTTAGGGAAAGATTAGCGTTTGCCTAACCCCTTTTTATTTAATAAAAAAAGGTAATTTGTGAGAAAACTATACGTGTGTGTCCATTTCTGACCCATCACAGCAGTGTGGTGTAGACAATGCAACCTCCCATGTGGTCGGTGACCTGCATTGACGGATAAACAAAAGATTTTCCTTTGTCCACCATTTGATGGCCGATTCTAGATTATGCAATACTACAATTGGATTGCCTCAACAGCCTGTTGCTAGAGACCAGTGGTATGTTAACCACCTTTGTAAGGGCCACATTTTGAGTCTTGCATGTGGGAGCATGTAGCTGCACAATACCCTCGAGTCCCTACTGACTTATCTGGCAATCAGCTGTGTAACCTGGAATTTGTGCCAGTAGAGCTTCTACACCTTCAAGGAACAGGTAAGTCCATCTGCGTTTAGAATTAATCCCAGGAAGTGTTTGCTTTGACTTGGAAAGATGCTCAATTTCTTTTAGTTTATTGAAAACCTCCATTCATGTAGGAGATTCACGGTCTCTTGTGTGTTTGACACTTTTGCGCTCTTCCCAGTTATTAGCCAGTCATCGAGATAAGGATAAACTAGGATTCCCCTGTGCTGTATGTGGACCGCCACGACAGAGCACCTTGGTGAATACACAGTGTACCTATGCAATTCCAAAAAAAGTGTGTGTGTGTGTGTGTGTGTGTGTGTGTGAACTCCTTATCCCACTTCTCATGTAACATTTTGTTATTCTAACGAACTTCAATGGAGAGCGGCAGTGGGTACTTTTTGCTACCTTTTGTGCAGGGTACTAGCTGACTGATTTCTCAGCTGCAGTACAGCACCCATGGTGACAATTTTTCCAAAATGGCCCCAGTCTCCCTTTTTCGCCATTTCTTGCGCGTTAGTTCCTCCTGGGCTTTTACTCTGTTGTTTAAACTAGGTTGGAGTAATTTGTGTGTTTTGTCTTTGGCAGGCTCCAGTGTGTCTGGAAAGGCATGAAGTGAGTGAGAAGCCCGAAACTTACTGACATGCCTGGCCAAACCAGTTCCAACTGGGCGGGTGGCTGTCCTAGAGGACGACCCCTCCGCCCCTGTGCGATTGACAGTGATAGAGCTGTGAATGTTATGTGGTTATGTTACTTTGCATTTATATAGCACCTTATGTATCATTGGTATGATCTCAAAGCGCTGGTAGGTTGAACGCCCTCGGGAACCGTAGTTCAAGTTAGTTGAGAGAGAGAAGAGAGAGAAGGTGCGTGGGTGCACCGGATGTGTGCAGCTGGTGTGGCACTTGTATGATAGCTGCTTCTTAGCGCTAGGTGAGGTGGTTGGGAGGTCAGGAATATGTGTTCATTCTGGGGGGTTGACACCCAGAATGATTTCTGGCTGCGTTAGGCCCGAGGAGACACTTTGGCTAGCGGTGTGTGCTCAGCTAGCTGTGCTTAATTAGGCTGTTGAGGAGGAGTAAGAGGCGGGTGTTAGTATGAGAACATCTATACCGAATGCGTCATAGTATCGCTGTGTTCTAGTTGAGCGGTGGTGTATAGGAGAGAGTGGGCATGGTATTGTGATATGGTGGTTTTCAGTAAGGCTGTTCCATCCACTCCATCTGTCCTGTCCTTTCCATCCGTTCATCCACTCCATCCACCCGATACATCGGCTCCATCTGTTCCATCCGCTCTTTTCATTCTATCTGCTCTATTCATTCCATGTGCTCTATCCATTCCATCCACTCCATCTGTTTTATCCACTTCACCTGAACCATCTACTCCAACTACATCTGTTCCATCTACTCCATTCCGCTCCGTTCCATCTGCTATAGCCGTTCCATCCATTGCAACTTTTCGTTCAACTCCATCTGTTCCATCCACTCCACCCGTTTCATCTTCTCCATCAGATCGATCAACTCCATCTGTACTGTCCATTCCATCCACTTCATCCGCTCCATCCACTCCGTCTGTTCCATCCACTCCGTCCGTTCCTCGGTTGCACCTACTGCATAGGATTCATCCGTTTCATCCACTGCACCCGTTTCACCCATTGTATCCATTTCATTCGTTTGATCCATTTAATTCCTTTCATCCACGTCATTCGTTCTGTTCAGTTTATCCGTTTTAATTTACACTGGCAGTTTTAATTTTTCTCAATCGGGTCTCGATGCTGGATTGTTATTATTGATTCAGCAATCTTGGGTTACTGTTTATTATCGATGTTTATACGGTTTGTGTTTAAAAGTTGATTTTTAGGGGAAGAGCCACGTTTTCAGTAGCTTGCGGAAAGATATGAGGTCTTCGGTGAGTCGGATGTGGGATGGAAGTTGAGTTCCGCAAAGTGTGGGCCAAAGCTGAGAAAGAGGATCCACCTAATCTAACTAAGTTGGTTTTTGGCATCACTAGGAGGTGGGCAGAGCTTGATCTTAGAGTGCATGGTGGATGGTAGGGTCTTAGTTTGTCCTGAAGATATTGAGGTCCGGTTTTGTGCATTGCTCGGTGCGAGATGCATAAGGTTTTGAGGGTCACCCTTTGTCCAACCGGGAGCCAGTGCAGTTTTGAGAGTTGGGGAGGTGTGATCTCTTGGGCCAAGTGCTAGTACCAGTTTGGCCGTGGCATTTTGTGCTCTTTGTAGTTGTCAGGTGGTACGCATGGACTCTGAGGTAGAGGGAGTCAGCATAGTCCAGTCTTGACATTACAATTGATTGGACCGTGGTGAGTCTGTTGGGAAAGGAGAGGTACGGAAAAATGTGCTTAAGAATTTTGAGGTGGTAGTGGCAGGATTTAGAAACATTGCTGACTTGGTGCGATAGGGTTAGGTCTGAGTTGAGAGTGCATCCAAGGTTTTTTTACTGAAGTTGAGGTTGTCAGGGGAATCATGGATGATGGCCAGGGTAGAGGGTAATGAAGACGATCAGTGTTGCCACACACCATGATTTCATTTTTGGTGGGGTTTAAAAGGAGGTGGTTTGTAGTCATCCAGTGATCAATGTCAAGTAGGCAGGCAGCAAGGTCGGCCTGGCAGTTGGGCTTTGAGTTAAGGAGTTTTAGGATTAGTTGGGCGTCGTCAGTGTAGTTGTAGCACAGGATATTGTGCGAGCGGAGTATTCGTGGGAGGGTGGACATGTAGAGGTTGAACAGGCACGTTCCTTGTGGAACTCCGGTATTGACTGGTCGGGCGGCGGAGACAAAGGAGGAGAGGGGGGTTATTTGTTTCCTATTGTTAAGGAAGGATGCTAGCCACTTGAGAGCATTTCCACGGATTCCTAGGGAGTGGAGGCGGTTGAGGAGGATAGAGTGGTTGATTGTGTCAAAGGCGGCGGATAGGTCAAGAAGGATTAGTGCAGCGCATCCCCCAGAGTCTGCTGTGTTTTTAAGGTCATCCCAAATTGAGGTCAGGGTGGTTTCGGTTCCGTGTCGGGGTCTGAAACCTGACTGAGCGGGGTCTAGGAGATTGTTGGCTTCGACAAAAGGCGTTTGGTTGGGAGTACGCGGTTCAATCAATGAATTTAGCAAGGAACCTGGTGTTTGAGATGGGGTGGTAGTTTTTGGGGTAGAGAAGGTCGAGGCCCGTGTTTTTTTTTTTTTTTTTGGAGGGGTTTGACATGAGCAGTTTTGAACGCTTCAGGGAAAATTCCTGAGGAGAGGGACTCGTTTATGATGGTTCTCGCGTATTCTCCTGCACAGGTAGATGCAAATATTTCTTTGAGGGTTGAGGCTGGGCAGGGGACTAGCGGGGAGCCGGATGGTTTCCGGGCGGAGAGAAGTTTGGTAAATTGGTCAGTTGATATTGGTGTGAATGAGTCGAAAGTCGGGTGGATTGTAGTTTCAGGCAGAGGATTGGCGGGTGGGATGGGTGGAATGTGCAGTGGGTGCAGGAGGGCTAGTTTGTTGATTAGGGAGTTTGTCCTTTCGAGAGCAGTGGTGTAGAAGTGGAGAGAGGGTGAGTCACAGAGGGATTTAGAAGGGGTTGATTGGGTGGTGGTACATGATTGAATTCAGAGATGATTTTAAGGAGTTCTTTGCTGGGTTTTTCCACTGTTGAGGATTCGAGAGTTGTAATGTGCTTTTTTTGCTTTCTGGATTTTGGCTTTGTAGTGGCGATGGTGCCGGGCTAAGGTGGATCTGCTTAGGGTGGTTTTATCTTTCCGCCATTTGCGTTCGAGGGATTTGTATAGTTGTTTTGCAGTCTTCAGTTCAGGTGTAAACCATCTTGGAAAAGGGCCATGGCGAGTGGATGACTGGCAGGTGAGCGGGATTAATGAGGTATTGAGCCATGTGTCAAAGGCATCGGGGGTTAAGGGTACATTGCGTGTGGAGGTGGCGGGGGAAGACCGCGCGTGGGCAAGGTCGGGAAGGATTTTTAGTTTCTTCCAGCATGTGTGTAGATTTGGAGGTTCTGGTATGTGGAGGGGGGGGGGGGGCGGGGCGGGTGAGCGAATGCTGAAAGGGACAATGAAATGGTCGGACCAGATGATAGGGGGGGGGGTTTAGAAGTATCTAGTTGTGGAAGGTGAAGATGGCATCAAGGGTGTGTCCTTTGCAGTGAGTTGGCCCGTTTATGTGGGTACCGAGGTTAATCGCGTCTATGCAGTCGACCTGCGAATGGGTCATAGGGTTGGTTGGGATGTCAAACCAGATTGGAACTCACTCCCCACCCTCCTTAGAGCTGAATCATCCATCCACGCCTTCCGCAAAAACCCCAAGACCACTCTCTTGAGCCAACACCGCTAGCACCCCACCTCTTCCTAAATGTATATTGTAATATATACATAATGTAACCTATGTACATAGATATTGCACATGGCAAATGTACAAATATGTTTTTACAAATTTGCTCACGCTTTGTAACAAATGTCACATGTTAACATTTTTGCAACTAAGTCTGCAACAAGTGCCACAATGCCTTTGGGCTGCTGCGCGCTATACAAATATGAATAAAATAAATAGATATTGAAATCTCTGAGTAGTGTGAGGGTGGGACGATTTAATTGGATGGTGGCTATCGAATCACAGAGGTTGCTTGAGAATTGTCTGTCGTAGCCAGGAGGTCATAGATGATTAGGAAGCTGTGGGAGAATGTTGGGGGGAAGGATAGTTTGACGAGAAGCGATTCGCAGGAAGGGATGGTTGGCTGTTTGTTGGAGATTGAGGCATAGAAGTGTGACATGAAGGCGATTGCTGCTACTCCTCCTCTGGAGGGTCGGTTAAGTGGGATGAGGGAGTATTCTGGGGGGAAAGCTTCATTGGCGATAGGGGCTAAGTCGTCGGAGAACCAGGTTTCTGTGATAAAGACTAGGTCTGGTTTGTCTGAGGTGAGGAGGTCAAGATGCTGTGTCCATTTCTTGCTACAGATCAGGCATTGTAAAGGATGCATCTTATTTCGGTACAGGAGGAAGATGTGGCAGTTGCAGAGGTGGAGGTTGGGAGAGGTGGGTGGAGGGGGGTGAGGGTAGGGGGTGGAAAGTGGGGGGATGGTCGATGGGAAGAGTAGGCGGGCGGTCAAGGTGGTGGCTGTGGGCGGGGGAGGGTTGGACACGTGTGTGAGGTTGGTTGGATTTGGGTCCAGGGATTCAAAGGTGGGGTGTAGGGAGTTAGGAGTTCTAGTTGTGTTTGGTTAGAAGTCAAGGGAGAGGGGTTTAAGGCAGGGTGAGGAGGGGGGGGGGGGTAATGGTGATCGAGAATGGGAGATTGAGGTGGTGGGTCGAGACAGGAGTGGCAAGGAGCAATGAGAGATTGAGGGAGACCAGGTAAGTTTTCTTTTCAGGGTTTTTGTTGCAGTTGGAGTGTGAGAGAGGGTGGGAGGTCGGAGGGTGAAAGGGATGCGGCTAATCATACTCTTAGCTATACCACAGGGTGAGGTTATTCACACCCTCTAAGTGCAACAGTACTGCAGGGCGAGGTTATTCACAGTTTACACAGTTATGCTATTGGCCACACTTTCTACATTCGGCTAAACCACAGTTATGCTGTTGGGCACACTTTCTATATTCAACTAAACCACAGTTATGCTATTGGGCACATTTTCTATATTCCACTAAACCAGTTATGCTATTGGGCAACTTTCTATATTCAACTAAAGCACAGTTATGCTATTGGGCACACTTTCTATATTCAACTAAACCACAACTATGCCATTGGGCACACTTTCTGTATTGAACTACACTACAGTTATGCTATTGGGCACACTTACTATATTCAACTAAACCAGAGTTATGCTATTGGGGACACTTTCTATATGCAACTAAACCACGCTGACCAGGAGGAGGGTGCGGGGAGGGAGAAAGCAGAACACAGAAGGGTCACAAGGCACAGCACAACAATCACCGCAATATGGGAGATGAAAAGTGGATGCATACGAGTAGCGCTGGCCGCTAGGTTCAGCTGCAGGGGATGTGGGAGCACATGCCGGGGATCAACCAATCACAGAGGGGTAGGCGGGCTGGGAGGGAGAAGGGGAGAGCAGGAAGGGGACGCTCCACAACCCAGGGGCACACAGGGTTTTTTTTTTTTGGTTTTTTTTAAACGCAAAAAATGGGCAGCTAGGGGGTCACAGCGGATGGCTTCACTCACCTTCTCCTTCGATGGCAAATGGGACATTGCCTGAAAAGGCAAGGCTTTTGGGAATACAGGCAGTATCGACTACTGGAACATCATATCCGAAGATGACGAGGAGACACGCTAGCAGCACCTTGCAGGACAGAAGCGCTGGCGAAGCCTTGCAGCTGTGCTGACCCCATTTTCGTTTCAACAGGGAAGATCCATGCAGGACGACTTCCTACCTTGGGCTGATGGGACCAACAAGCCTTGAGACCTGCTTCATTTTGGCTCATCCCCCAACTTACTGCGACTTTCCTAGGCTGCAGGATCCCAATGCCCGGGGACCCCTGACCATTAGAGTGCATAGTCTTCCCCAGATCGAATCCAGCCAGGACCAGGGATTATTCATCCAGAGTCCCTTCACCAGTTCAGGACCAAGGACACTCCAACCGAGCTATTTGTTTCTCTTTGGCACTGAGAAAGACACCAAAACCACAATGAGCCACTGAAGCGTGTGGAATCCATTGCTGCAGAGTCCTTCTTCAGAGTAATGGTGCAGAAGCCCGCCAGACGTCCTCCCTTTCGACCAAGGACCAGGAACAAGGGTCTGCATCATTGCATCAGGAAGGCATCCAGCTGGAACATCTTCAATTCTAAGGTACTATGGGGTTTGGGGTAGAACTAACCTTTGCCATTTGTAGTGCTCCCTAGCTTGGGAAGTACTATTTTAACCCCTTTGGAGTTGACCTTAACTCAAGGAACTCCTGAATGTTCGGTAACATTTTTTTTAAGAAAAGCTGCACCAGAACTGGAACTGTCCCATCGACCGGCTAGAATGGTTTCCTAAAAGCTCCTCTTCTGAACGCTATTGGCTTTGGCAGTGCTTGTTGACACTATTATTGCTGGGATAAACGGCTACCTAGATCCCTCTGGGAGAAATTACTATTAAACCAGTTGAAAGTGTTTTCTACTTTAACTATTTTCCTATCGTCATCCCAATTGTGTAATGGTGAACCAAAATAAGTGCTAATACTGACCTTGATTGAGGTCACTCCGTGTTCTGGAGCATGTTTAGCATAGAAAGACATCCCTTGCCTGCATTATTGGTTCTTGTTTGAATTAATTCTATCTTTCATTGAATGTTACTATTATTTGCTGTTTGTTTTAAAGAATGCTTAATTTACCTCCTGTATATAAATACATAGTTTAATATAACAATAAGTGTTTACTTGGTGCCTTGTGTTTACTGATTTCATTGTGCTACTCTACAGCTCCCATCCCCCATCCTAAGATAAGCGTGATTGCTCAATCACCATCAACTTGTGTAGTACAGGCCTATATTACAAGTTGGGTGCGCCCAATACCAAGAGGTAAGTCTTGTGAAGTCCCACACCAGTTGGACATTACAAAATGTTACCCAACAGGTAGCACTTTGAACTTGAAATACCTGTGATATATCTTGAAACATACACACTTTCAATGGCATGGCAACAAAGTATGCATCATTCATATCAAACCTCACCAGGTCATTTTTAAGTAAGTGGGGGGGTTACTTCTTGTAGTATGGTCATCCTGAACTTTTAGACTTGACATACTGGTTTACTGGTCTTTTCATAATTTATTTTTTCTGAACTAGAAAGTACAGACAATAAATGTCCCCGTTTAGCTGGAGTTGAGCCACTTCCGCCGGCTCCTTTCATTAACATGTGCATTCTTCTTCCTGTAGTAGTTGCTCTGCAGTGTGTTCTCTCTCTCGGCAGATGCTCACACAGCATTTGTAGGAACTCGAGGCAATATCGGTTTGCGATTGTGCAACATCTACTGTCTGATGTTATACCCACATGTGTGGGTGTATAATGTTAAGCTCCCCCCCTACCGATGATGGTAGGGAATCATTACGGGAAAGTCATTTTATTGTGGCATTGGCTACTTCTCTCAGCGTTGATGTTAGGGAGAATTTTCATTTTAGTGAATTCCTCCCACCTTAGAGACCCCCATTTTTTTTGCTGGACTTGGACTTTTTCAGTTTAACCCTAGAGTGAGTAAAACCTTTTTCTCAGTCCCTCATGGTTTTTGCTCGATTTGGATTTTGTGTTTTCACTGTTTCTGGAGTCTGACAAACTCCATAGGCATCTACTTTTTGTATGGTGGCACACAGCACCTTCAGTGCAGTGTCACAGAGAAATCCTGTAAGATTCCTCATAAGGTGCAAATACCTTTTCGGGTGTGAACTACAGTTACCAAGAACAGTAAAGTGAAATTGATTTACTTACCCTTTCTCTTTGTAGGTCCAGCACACACCATGTGGAGTGCTGGGGTGTTACCTAGTAGCCCCTTATTCTACATTCTCATGTAACATTATTATGTTACCCTCACTACTTTAAATGGCTGGTGGCAGTGGTTTAATTGTTCCTACCATTGTGCTTTTCTACCGCAGGCTGAACCCTCAGCTACAGCACCCATGGGTCAAAATGGCCCCAAACTTCTTTTTGTCGCCATTTTCTGTTTGTGAGGTTTTTCTTGGGAGACAGATTTGAGCCCTTTGTATTGCCTTTGGCAGGCTTCAGCCCTGAAGCCTGCCTCTGGCTCAAGTGTCTGGAAGGACAGGATGTGAGGGAGGGTCCTGAAACTCCCCCGACCTTTGTCTCTAGTAGTGCCTGAATGCAACTAGTCCTGATTGGCTGGGTAGCTGGCTGATGGTCTGTCCATTCAGGACAGCCACCCTGCTGCGTGAATGACAGCCTAGGCTGTGCATGAATAGAAGAAACCTGCTTAAAAGGCGAGGGTTGTGGGGCTACAGGCAGAGTCGACCACTGGGAGAAACACCAGACGAAGAAACTGAAGAAAGCTTGCTGCATAGTTCTGGACCTTTGAATTGGCCGGTGAAGCCCTGCTGCTGTGGTGAACTTGTTCACCTCGACAGAAAAGCTCTGGACGGCACAACTTTTCCCCTTGGGTTAGTGGGACCAACTAACCTCGAGACGAACTCCACTGAACCACCACCACCCCCGGTGTCCATAGGAGTGCAATGTCCATCGCGGAACAAATCCAGCTAAAAGCTCCAGGAGACTCTCGTACCATCCCGAAGCAGGACCTCCAGATCCAGAGTCCCCTCACCAGAGTACAGGACCGAGTGGTGCCGGTTGCCAAGCGCTGGAACCGCAAAGTGCTGCTGAACCAAAAAGAGGACATGGTGGTCAACGACCGCCCAAGTACTGCCGCAGGAGCCCGCCAGACGGCCTCCCACTTGTCCCCACGACTGAGTCACAGGAACATGGGTCTGCACCGCTGTAGCAAGACAGAATCCAGCTGGACCACTCTTCTTCAAACCAGAATTAATGTTTAGGCTTGGGGTACTTACCTTATTGCCTGGTAGCCATGCTCTTCTCCGTTGGGAATTGCAATGGCTTACCTTTTTACAGTTGATTCCAACTCCTCTTCTCAGCTTGTGACCCTACAAGTGATTTTTCTACAAACTCTCTAACTTTGTGCAAGACTTTGATTTAAGAAGTGCCTCAGATCCGTAGACTGTGTTCCAATTGACTTTGGTTGTCCTGGGTCCCTGAAGACTCTTCTGGTCCATTGGCGATACCATTTGTCCCTCATAGGCGGTAACTTGTTGTAGACTGTTACTGCTGGGAAAGGCTCATCTAGATTTCATTGCAAGATATACTGAGAAACTGTCTAACCTTGTTCCTTCCCTAACCGTTCCTTTCTGCAACCTCAGACTCTGCAAAGTATAACCAGTGTATATAAATGCCATTACTGTCATTGTGATCGAAGTCACCCCACGGTGTAGGAATTGTGTAAGAAGCATATCCAAAGATTATCCACCAACTTGTTTGGATTCTAAAAAGGAATTTTAAAGTAGATTTACATTGTTACATGAATTGCCTTTTTAAAGAATGCTTATTTAAAAATTGATGTTCATTAAAGAAATAACCATTTAGAACTGAACCCTTGAGTGGGTTACTTAGCTACTTGCATTTACGGATTTCATTTGTACAGCTCAGCTTACCCCTGGCTGCTCAGTCACACTGCCAACTTGTGTAGTACATACTGATACCAAAACGTGGGTTACTTAATACCAAGCATATAAGTGTTGTGTAGTCTCACACAGTGTGAATGCATCAATTCTCACCTAACAGTGGACCTCTGCCTTATTATTATTTATTATGCGCAACCATATTGGTGCCTGGAGGCATATGGGCGCAGATAGTTAGGACAAGCTTATCCGAGCAAACACATAAGTAATACCCGATTATCTCAAAAGAGGAGTCTTGTTTATTTTTAAATTCTTTTGTTGTACCACAGTTTTATACTGGGTGGCAGAGCGTTCCATGTAATCTGAGCACTTGACCAGAACGTGCCCTTTCTCACAGGTTCTAAGGAGGTTTTAGGTACCTGAAGGTTCCCATCTCCATTTGAGCGAAGTAAAGGTTTCACTTGTTTGGTTTTTAACCTATTAATTATGTAGGGATGCGCATCACCAGATAAAACTTTAAACGTGATGGTTAGAAGTCTAAACTTCACCCTTTGTTCAATGGGTAGCCAATGCATCTTCCTTCTTACCCCAGAAACAGTGGAATTTTCGTGCATTCATTGTGGCCAAGAGGTTGATTCTCCGTGGGTGGAAAGGGTGGGAATCTCCTTCCTATGGGGAGTGGATCCAGGAAATGCAATGCCTGTCACGGACGGAGAAATTGATTTACAGATTGAAATGTAAAATGTCGACATATGAGAAGATATGGAACGTGTTTAATGACTTCTTTTAAGTTGGTTTTTTGTTTTTCTCCTTGTTTGTAACTCGGTTTCTGTAATATTGTTGTTGCTGATATGTTGTATATATTATAAATAAATAATATATATAAAAAAAAAGAAACATGGTCATATTTCCTTAAACCCATGAGAGCTCTTATTGAGCTATTCTGAACTACTGGGGTTTATTCAGTTCAGCTTTATTTATACCAATAAGCAAAGAGCCACGATATTCGAGTTTTGAGGATACAATGGCTCTAGCAATGGTTTTGAATCCTGCTTGTGATAAGAATGGTCTTTTGTGCCAGAAGGCGAACACAGTACGCGGACGAGGACACTGGGTTATTTACATGGGCTGACATGCTTAATGATTGATCAAAGATAACTCGGAGAATTTTTGTTTCCCTTAACTTGAATCATGTGGTTATCAATACAGAAAGTTTGATAATCTAAGGTCAGCTTATTAAGCCTTTGATTAGAGCTGATCAACATCAACTCTGTTTTCCCTGGGTTCAGGGCCATGCCGTTAGCATCCATCCATTTACAGATAAAATAGTATATTTCCACTATGGTCGTGGCATCCTGATCATAGTTACCCGACAGGGTAATAAGGCACTGTGAATCATCAGCGTAATTAGAAAAGCATATATTCTTATATTCCAAATCATCAAAAAAAAAAGGAACGGTAAATAGGTGAAATAGAATCGGTGATAGTGCTGCCCCTTGAGGAATTCAATAGTTCATAGATATTGGGTCTGCCTGTGCTTGATTGCTGCAAACCCAGATCGTTCTCAAACCTAGGAAAGACAGCATCCATTTCCTGGCATTGGCACTAAAATTGTCTCTTTCCTCTAGTCTTTCCAAGAGGAGTTGATGGTCCACCAAACCGAATGCTGCCAGGGGTCCAAGGACACCAGAAGCATTGTGGAACCTTCATTAATTTTTGTCATCATATTGGATTTAAGTTCCAAGAGGGCTGACTGTGCTGTAACATGGGCGAAACCCCGAGTGTCCATTATTAAGAATGGAGTGTTCATTAGTGAACACTGCCTATTGATCATAGGACACTATCCTTGATTTTTAGGATAAATGGAGAGTTGGTAATGGGCCGATCATTCTTTGCCTCTCCCGGATCTAGGTTGGCTTTTCTTAAGAGGAGTGATCCATGATCCTTTGAGCCTGTTGGGAACTACTCACTCTCTAAATGAGGAGTTTATGATTTTCGTAAGGGAGCCAATGAGTAGCTCAGAGCACGCTTTATAGGATACGGTTGGGAATTGGTCTCCCTTACACGATGATGGCTTCAGTTTAGCAAGCACGATCCTGAGATCATCCTCCGATATATTCTTGAAATTAAATGTCAGTATGATTTGCGTTTTGTTAGTAGTTTGAACCCCTTCTATGACATTTGCAGTATCTGTTATTTTTTCAATTCCCTCTTATTTTGGTGGTCTTCATAGCATGTTGGATTGATGCACACCAGGCCTGATCTTTGTCCAATTTTTCTTGGTATGTGGACTCTGGTTTTTCCAATTCTCTTAGAATCATGAACATTTCTTTTGTGTCATATTGGGCCTCGAGAATTCAAGCCTCATAGGATGACCTTTTTGCATTGATGACCTCTCTTAAAATAGGAGCAGCAGCTGCATATGCAATTTTGTCCTCCTCTGATTTGGTAGGTTTCCATTTATAGAATGTTTTTCTTTTTACGATTGTCAGTTTAAGGTTTTCCGTAAACCATGTGTTCTTTATATGGTTGGACACCTTACATCTTTTCAAGGGTGTTAGTGCCTCCATGGCACCAACTAATGTGTCTAGTAGGTGGTCAGTCAGTTCTTCTACTCCCATGGTAGGAGAGGCCTCTTCT
This sequence comes from Ambystoma mexicanum, assembly GCF_040938575.1. NCBI lineage: Eukaryota > Metazoa > Chordata > Amphibia > Caudata > Ambystomatidae > Ambystoma > Ambystoma mexicanum. The sequence goes on from NC_090925.1 coordinate 730,487,959, forward strand.
TGGATTGCGGGAGTTATCCACTCCCTCATGGCCTCTTGCATCACCCTCTTCATGTTTCTGGAGGGGATCCAGTTATAAGTAGCGGGGTCTAACTTAGTTTGGGTTGGCCGGTCCACGTCAACTCAATAAATGAGTGATTGGACCAAAGACACTCTGATAACTGAGAAGACCCAATCTAATGTGTTACCTTTGACATGCGTAGGAGCATGCATATGGTGTGAAAAACCAAGATTCTTTGTAAATCTGACAAGTTCACTACCTGTTTTGTCTTTCGAGTCATCCTTCCGAAGATTTAAATCTCCCAATATAATCCATTTGCCATGCGTATTTACCTGTGCCAGAATCAAACTATTAAGATGTACTAAAAAGTCTGGCATAGTATCTGGGGGTCGATAGAACAGCAAGATGTTGAGTGTAGTGTTAGAATCAGTTCTAAATTTGATACACGCAGTGTCCCATCCCTCAATACTCTTCTAACAAGCTCTTGTATATAAAAGGCCACACCGCCCCCACTCTTATGAACCCCATTGGCGCAAAGAGCAGTATAGCCTGTAGGTGTGTGGCTAAATGTTGCGAGCCTTATCCAGAGGACCATACGCCAGTATGTGGCATGTACATGGATAGAGTTGTTAAGATGAGAATTGTGGACGGAAAAATCCAAGGTTTGTTGATAAAGTCGGCTTGAACATTTTGAGATCTTCTATGGTCATGTCTAGCAGGGTGGCCTGCGTTTCTGGCCTGAAACCAGAGCCTTGTAACCATACATGCCTCACAATGCCTTCGGTTATCAGTCTGGTTGCTGTATCAGCTGCCTATATCCCTAGATCCCTGGATTACTACATTACCAGCACAGCGACCCCAGGTGAGAAGCAGGGCTCCTCTGGCCCACTCTTGCCAACTTGTGGCCATGGTCATGCCCCTTGTGGCCCTAGACCCCCCCCCCTTGTGTTCCTCGTCCCTGTGCTCCCCGGCTTCCCTCTTGCCCTCTCTCCGCCCACCTCCCAGACCTGTGATTGGCTGAATGTCTGGTCTTAACTGAAACAACCAAGGCAGCCCTCTGCCTGGCATTCCTGCGGCTAAGGGCCCCAAGGAAAAGGGCGGCTCCTGCACTGGCGGCTCCAGGATGTGTCTGCCGGTGTCCGCAAAGGAAGCCAACAGAGACCAACAAAACTATAAGTGTGACATGGGTGGGGTGTAGAGCCATTACTCTACTCCAGAAAGCCCTCGCCACTCTACCTTACCTTCCATAATGTAGACTGCCATAGACTTACACCATGCATACTTGGAGAGTTTTGTGACCACCAATCCAAATCCACTCTTGGGTGAACTGTAAATGTTGCATTCCATTACATACAAACATACTAGCTACACCTATAGAGAATGATCAAGATAAGCCTGCATCACTTTTAGACAGGTGTAACAATGTTAGTATATGCCAAACTTAGATGTCATCCTTAACTTTAGCCCTCATCGCATCTAGATAGAATATGAATGTTAGCATGTGCCACAGAGATATCATCCTAACTTTAGCTTCCATCACATCTAGATAGAAATGTGAATGCTAGCATGTGCCACACTTGGATGGAATAGTAAATGATAGCGGGCATCACACCTTGACAAAATTGCAAGGACAGCAATGCCAACTAACCAGTGAACTAACAACTTCAACACCTCTCAAACTCTAACCAAACACAACCACAAGCCTAAATACAGCAATCCGCACAAACTTCACTACATTGAAACAAAACAAACCACACATAGATTTGCACAACGCACACGACGACGACGACTGACCGTAAAACACCCCAAGCCCAGCCAACCGACCCACCGGGCTGAGGCTGCCAACAGCACAACACTGCTCTCTTGCACTTTTCAAGCTTATTCCCACTAACTAACCCCCCTTCCTCCTTTTTTCAGAGCCGCCAGAGCGTCTGCGGACCACTCCGGTGGTGACAGTGCACGGTACAAACATTAACATTGGCAGATTTATTATTTCTACAATGGCTGCCCATAAGGGTTCTGCTACTTTTAAGACGTTGTCCAATTTGGTCCTTTTGTGCCATATTGCATCTACCCTTTAGCGCAGTGGCATTAGCAATCTGTAGGTTGAAGGTGGACACACTCCTCCCAAATTCTTGTTTTGCTTTCCTCGCCTGGGGGATATTCCTGGGTAGACAAAGGTGTACAACCCATTGTGCAGTTGTATTAACCACTAATGAATCGTGGGTTAAGTGTAATGTCACTGGGGGTAGGTTTGTATTGGTTTCCACACCGGGGTTGATGGCTTTAGTGAGTGCTGAATTAACTAGAGCAGATGTACTTCTCGTTAACTGCAGTATATATTGAGTTTGTTTTTTCTCTTGAAGAATGTCCTCTATAAAAAAAATAAAAATAGGATGTCTTCTTCCATTTCCCTAGCCTCAATGTCAAATTTAGCTGCCCCCAGTCATTATATAAAGATGTTCAATTGGTGATTACATTATAGACTGGGGAAGGTAGACAGTCTGCTGGATTAATGTCTTGATCCTCATCGAGACCTACCTCCTCAAAGTAACGGACCTGGCATACCAATTGCTCCCCACGTTGAGCTGCGTTTCTTTTTAAAGGGTGGGAAGTCCATGAAGAATGACGCTTTAGTGTTTTGGAACCTTTCTTTAGTCCAACTATCTGTAGAGGAGGATATGCCTGCCCTCTTGCTGCTTCTTTGAAATCGCACAGGTTAATAAACCCCTTTTTCTGCACAAAATCTATCTTCTTTCTCTGTTTGGGAAGAGCGATGTTGGTGTTGTTTTTCGGAGGTCAATTTACTAAAGGCTGACATTTTCTACCTACACTAACACTGTACAAAGTTTCCTGATTCAGACTGGACACAACCCCAGTCAGTTCTTTGTTTCCACAGCAAGTGAGGCAAATGTGGTTTGGAATGGAGGTCGTCCAGGTTTGTTTTCGAGGGAGTCTATGCTCAACTTGGGACACACCTTATCTTATGTTTTCTGTAAGAATGTTCAGCCTTTACGTCACCAAGTGTGGTCTCCACAGCGAGACTCCCAACATCCGCCCTACATAGGTTGAGTCAGGCTAAAAGGAAACGGCTGTTCCCTCGGCAGAAGGCTCTTCAGTTCGCTCTTTAAACCAACAAGATATTGCAGCCTTGAAATTAACACAGTGGTAGCGCTTGACTCACCCTTTGTTTTTGTGACCGCTTTGCAAATGCAGCCCAGCGCTTCGTTCTGCGTTTTAGGCCCGACAGGTTCCACACTTTTCCTCCTTATGGACTCACCAGCGGCAATTGTTGCACACCTTCTGCATGCCAACCCAGGGAAATTTAGAAATGCAGGAGGGGCCAAATTTAAATTGAGCAGTCTCTATTGGACCCAAAGATAAACATGGAGGTTAAAATGTTGAAAAAACAGAACTGGAGTCATTCTTTTCGGCCTAGTGTGGGAGGTTATTAGACCCCCCACTGCCCCTAATGTAGGACCTTCGGCAGGGAAACTAAGTTGCTGAAAAGTCATTGTCCGGTTGCGCTTCCGATTTCAAAAGTGAGAATGTGGACGTCAAAGCGATTTGGCTTTGAGATAATCCGTGAAGCAGAACGCTCTGTGTCGAGTGAAACTAGTTTGTTATACGCTGCGTGTTGTGACCAACCTGATGGCAGAACGAAAAGCAATGCGAGCATGTTGATGAGTGAAGGAACATGGGTAACCCCCATGTAGGCTATGGATATTACAAGAACGCCTTCGACAATGCCAATTCGAAAACAAAACACAATGCTCTGCACTAACCACTGGATATCGGCATTTGCATAGCATGTGAATCTAAGCAAATTCCTATGCCAGATATCTAAACAAAAAATAAAAATCACTGCAATTTCATTTTCAATATCAATTAATGTTAATAGTGAGATATAAAATACAGCCAGCCAGCCACACACCCACACACCCACACACACACACACACCCCCCCCCAATAAACCACTCAGTTTAACAGAAAAGTAATGTGCAAAACCCAACTCTACTTTGCAAGATAATGTGACCAGATGAGCAGTAGGGCATCCCATCTAGAATAAGGGCCCTTGGTTGATATTCAGTACAGCCTGTTACATAAAATTGGTTCAAGACTGCCGTCTTGCACTTTTAATTTCATTACTTTGCACAGCAGAGTTAGGTTCCGCACATTACTTTTCTGTTGTCAGAGTGGTTTATTTGGCGTTCGTGATGGTGCTTGTTTACATCTCACCATTATCATTGATATTGAAATGGTTATTAAATATTGAAAATTAAATTAAGAGATTTCTTCTCCATACAGTTTTTATTTACATGCTTTTGTCACTAGTTTTGGTGGGGCATGAATTCCCATGCCATAAGTTTACTTGGTCGACGACCTCAGGTTTTTGTTATAGAGAGCATGTGAATCCAAGCACATTCACAAGCCTGAGAAATATAGAGATAGAGTCTCAGTCTCTCTCGTAAAAAGCATGAGCATGCCCTGCTTGGAGAACAAACCAAAGCACGCTGCAGCCTTGGGGTTTCAGACCGACTTAAGGAGTGCCTCAGATGACCTCGGGCAAGATACTTAGACAGAATAGGTTTTTCACATGCGTTTCAACTGACCCCTTTCTCTCCCCTCCTCCCTGCCCCTTCTCCCCCCCACCTCACCGCCGCTGCTGAAAGAATCTCCAAATAAAATACACAGTTTCAGGTGGACAAGTCTTTATCACGATTCATCATCAAGCTCTCATAACCTAAACATTGGAATTTTAACACAAACTAGCCAGAAGGGAACGTAATGCTCATATTTACAACAAACTAATGGGAGGGTGAGGGGGTAATGCCACATGCACCAACAGTAGCCTTGCACATAGCACTGCAATTGGGAGGATGCAGCAAAATGACCTTCCGCACCAAGACTCAAGTCCCATGAAACTCTCCCACCTAGAGTTCCTGCTACGCAGCCACCTACAGTTAAATCTCAATTTTCACAGAAAATTTAATTTATATGTTAACATTATCACATATTACTTTGGGGTGGACAAAAGTCACCCCAAACACATTCTTACCCCCATAAGTACCTTATGAACCTGGGAGTATGACAATTATGATTAGAACTAAAAGTGCAAATCGTATACTTTGACATTAATCCACTCGCATGTCTGTAACACTCACATACCCGCGTTATCAGGCTACCACACCACAAGCTCTTTTGCCCATGCCCACTATTAACCAACAAAACTTGATACCAAACAAAACTGGTAAAAGAAAACACACCCACTGCTTTTGGACTTTGCACAAGTCCTGCAAATGTCTTTGATGAAGATTCAACGGAAGGGGGGGTGGGGGGGTGGGGGGGAGTCCTTCGCTTAGACTGAAGTATCAAAAACCAGAGCATTTCACACATCTGGCTTACAGCCTGCTGTGAATGGGTGGGTAGGATGTAGAATGTGATGGGAGATGATGCATGGATGGCAGCAGCAACTCCTAGCCCATTCATGGCTCAGCTGCAGCAGCCCACGCTGCTCCCTTGGCTTAGTAGCCACCTTTTTTAATCCAAGCCTTCACCTCGAGGCTCGTTATGGTATATTTAAAGGTCTCATCTTTGAAGGTTTTAGTAAAGTTCACCTTTTCACTTTCCATTCATAAAACTCCCAACACTACTGAATGTAGCCCTTCTACCAAAGCTCTCTGGTCTGTGACAGTCAGCACCAGTCGGGAGAGGCAGCGGCCCCGTGCAAGTGGCTGGTGACTGCTGTGGAGTAGGAAGCGGAGGCAGCGCTGCTGCAAACTTCTGTTCTGATAAAGCTCACAGAAGCAGTACACAGATGGTAGGATCCTAAGCTGCAGCAGTTCGCATACAAAGTCCTCAAGGAGTGACTGCAGCCCTGGTAGCAGGTATTGACTAGCAGCAGAGAGGGCATGGCCCAGTACAGAGCTCTCAAAGCCCTGGTCAGGCATGGCCTCTCGCACCCCCTCCAGGACAAGGCAGGGTTCTCCCTCATGACAACCATGGAGAAAGTGCATCAGAATGTTAAAGACAGCCAAGGATATTCCATGGATGGGGACAACGTCTTGGCGAGATTCCAGGTACTCCCCTCCCAGCATTGCCTGAAAGAAATCCGAGCTGGAAAGCAGCTGCTGACGCACAGCCCCTACCATCCCCCCACAGTCTAGACGGAAGTGCAGGTCTGTCTGTCCGGTTGCCATCAGACGCTGATATGGACAGGTAGTGGCCAAGGTAGACTCCGTGTTGGGCTCATCCAGACGTGCTCGTTTTACCAATGGCCTAGACAACGGTAGAATGTGAGGGGTCTTCCTACCCTCCTGTAGCTCAGAATCAGGTGAAAATACCGTAGCAAGGGTGACAAGAGCGTCAGCAGCAGTGAAGACAAAAAGTGGATCGAAGCTTGTCAATAGCTTGTCTAGAATTAATGCAAGACCTCCAGCCTCCACAAGCAGCTTTCGCATCAGAGCCTCCTTCCTAAAAAAATAATAAAAGGCGTGGAAAACATATTACAACAGGGAATCATAAGATCAAGCACAGGACATATCCCCCCCCCAACATAGTTCAGAATGTATTCTGTAAAGCAATGCAACCACCCAGACGCAGAACAAACAGTAAAGGTTACTAAACAGATATTATTGATGGCATAGCCAGATGTGACTCGTCGGTTCAGAAATGAACCAGGTTTTGCCCTTGCTGCTGGAGGAGGCATTCACTGCTGGTTTTCCCCTTCAACTTCTTTCGCTCTACCCACCTGATAGATTGCTATCAAAAGACACATGTAGGGAAGGTGAGTAGTCCTATAAAGGAGAAAATAATATCAGCTGTGCCCAGTTCTCCCCCTCCCCGCTCCCCCCAGTATAGTAAATCGTGCACCTTAGCAAGGCTGCCTTTCTTCAGAGAGTTCAGATAGTATAGCAGCAGTGGAGGAACTATTCAATTTTGCATGCAAAAAACAGTAACACTATTTGAAAGTTTAGGCGTGTGCCTTTTTTAAATCAGGGCAAATTCAAATAACTATACACACACATTCAATCAAATAGTAAATATACACATTTACAGAAAATAAAAAAGTTAAATAATGACAGACATTAAGGAGGGGTGTTGGTTGGGGTAGGTAGGAGTACAGAAACACAAGGAAAGTTATGTTCAAACATCAGTAAATGTTGGTTCTGTGAGAAAAAATATAATAAAGGAATTGACGACCATGCAGGATTGGGGAGTGCAGAACCTGAAAGAAGGTGGTGGTGGGAGTTTATCCTTGAAAGCAGAAACACCCTAGATTGACAAACTGTAGGATACACTGCAACAAGCAAAAGAGGTCTTGGGTCCACTTGAGGAAAAAGGCAACCAAAAAGCCTCAGTGGACATAGAGACCTTTCTGGATGCAAATAGAATTGCTGGGTCCTCCCGACAAGCAGGGTGTAAAGGGAACCCTTTTTTAAAGAGAGATTTGGGAAAAGGGGAGGGAGGAAAATACGCTGAATCTTTAATTTCAGAAAAATATTGAGAAGAAAAGAATAGTGAGTTCAAACAGCATGTGTGTACTAAAGAGAAAAAAGTGTGCCAGTGTAGAGAGGGACCAAGGCCAATTGTTCTCATCACTGAAATCACAATCAAAGGCAGTCTTCCATTTTAACATGCCACTGCAGTGGGAGTGCAGGGATGTGGAAAAAGAAGGAAAAAAAACAGTAAGAATATAGACATTCAATCGTACGAGCTAAATAGTTTCACAAACATCTGGGTAACCAAAGTAACACATGGGGCAAGGAGTAGAGAGGATATATACACAATAAATAAATATAGTGCAAGGTACGAGAACAAGCTAACCAGAGAAAGGTGCTAATATGTTGGGTAAATACATTAAAGTCAGCTCGTTTAGATTTAGTACTCACAAAATATCTGGCATTCAAACATCCAGTGTCCAAAAATCTCGGCAGGCGGGTGGGCCAACATCAAGGTGAATAAAGTATCCTGGTCGATGCAGGTTTTGCATCTGTTGGGAAAATTATCCTGTTTTGGAGAAAGGATCTTCTGAGGAAGTGAGATTTTACGGAGTGTTGAATCGGAGGTAGTTTGCCCACAGCCTCAGTGCTTCAAGGTGATCATTACAGTTTGATGACATTGAATGCAAAGGGCTCATGCAAAGGGCTCTACTTCTCTCAGTTTTAGGTGGTACGAGAAGGTTCCGGATTCCACTGGGGTCATCAGGTTTAAAGTAGGAAGAGATGCCACAAGGCTCTCTTGTGGAGAGGCCACAATGGGTCAAACAAAACATTGCATCGAATATAGTATTTAATGGGCAGCCAATGCAGGACTTTTGACAGACTTGCAAGTCTTAAAACCCAGAATCAGCCTTGTAGTTTGGTTTTGCACTAGATTATGCCGATGTGCTTAGGACCTACACAGATACCATTGCCAATAGTCAAATCATAAGGTTCTGGCTAAATGTGCAAGAGTCCAATTTATCTGAGCATATGTATTTGTAATTTTAGTGGTATAGGACAGATTCAAACTTGATGCCTAGATTTTTGACTGTCACGCTTAAAAGGAAGAGAGGGATAAAAGTAGTTTGGACATTAGAACTTGAGTAGACACATTTCAGTCAGGAGAAACTGAAGAATAAGGCAACATCCACTCCTTCAATGATGAAATTATCGAGATTTTGAGTTTCTAGAGTTTGCCAGATTTAATGTTATTCACCGGCTGCTTAGAGCTAAAACAATGCAGAGAAATTGCACAACTGGGAGGCACATTTAAAAAAATAATAATAATTGTTGGCAAATAGCAACAAGGAACAGTATGAGTTAGATCTGCACACTCCCAGCCTCACCAAGGTAGTGTGTTGCTCACGGAGGAAGGGCGTCAGCCAGCATGAGGTGGAATCTAAAAGAATGCGGACCACTGTAACATAGGCCAAATACAAAAATTGGTGCCTCGTGAAATCCAATAAAGGCAATATCCTATTTAATTATTCAAAAGGGACTAGAAGAAATGGGCATGATCTGGACAAGCAATTGCATAAATTAGATTGCTTTATCCACATATTGTTTACAAAATAAAAACAGACTGCAGAGATTTGAGGAAGAGATCGTAGCTAGAGCCTTCAAGGTTTCATCTTTCAAATAGAAGGGCTCTTGCCATACTCCTGAAAGGCCTGAAGCCCAATTGGATGTCAAAAAGGTTGTGGGCTACATGGTCGTCCACCAGTTCTTGCGTTATGGTCAAGTACTCTTTCCGACAACCTGTAAACTATGATGCAGGCGAATTCATTATTCTTGATACCACAGTCCTTCCAAGGACCACTCCTCTCCATTGTTTGTTCCAAACAATACCATAGTGGGTGGGTGGCAGGCCAGGAAGTTAAGTTTATAGTGTGGAATTATCTGTGAATCAAGACTATGAAATGCCTCGAAGATCAATTTGAAATAAAGTAAGGGATCGGCGCATTTTCTGGCGACTGATCTAGCATGAAACATGCCCATTAAGATGGAGCCTGTTCATTTACACTCTATGGGTGGGCAGGACACATTGTTAGTAGAAACCAGGTTTCTGATGTCTTGCTGATTATGCGAAATGGGATTAGTGTCCTTCTCATAAAAGTCTGCCATGGGGTGGCAAGGAGGACTTTGTTTCCCAACCTTGGCCTTCGTGGGACTTCATCCTCTGCTTGACTTGATAAGATGAATTCTAGATGGCAGCTGAGAGCTACAGCTACTCACCACAAAATGCTCTAGTAAAGAGCTCCAAACATGCTTTGGAGGTCTGGCAAGATACCCGAGTAGATAGGAAACTATAGTGAATTTGGGTTGAAGACAGGCATCACTCGGGCGCTGGTTCATTCAAGTAATGACTCTTTGTACGATTGCCCAGTTCTTTGTAAAATCTTTATAAAATCTGTATACAGTCTTGTCGCTTTATATTTGTTGGATTTATTAATACACTCAGCCGACACGTGTTTCGACCCAACATGGGTCTTTTTCAAGGCTATGGTGACAGAACATGGTGTGATGCATATGCAGTTTAGGAAACGAAGTACCAGAGTGGAGGTGACCAGTGCAGCGTTTTGAACAGAAGCCAGCTGGAACAGACCCAAGGGGTACTTACCTTTTGTTGTGTAGCCTTGCTAGCTCTCCGTTGAGACTTGTCTTGGTTGCTCTTGCAGAGTTACTTGCAGCTTTGCTCCTCACAAGCCTCCCAGCTTGTGGCCCAACCGTGATTTCATTTTCTACAATGACTTCCAAAACATAGTGCAAGACTTTTTACTTACCTTCAAGAAGTGCTTCAGCTCCCCTAGACTTTGCTCAATTGACATTGGCTGTCCTGGCTCCTGGAAAGACTAACGTCTGACTTTGTGTTTTAACTATCCCTCAATTCCATAACTTGTGTAGCTTGGAAACAGTTTTACTTTGATTTGGGGGGGGTCGGAGTGGTGGGGTGGGGGATGTTAAAAAGTACATACATGCTTAAGAATGACAATGCATTACTTACCGTAAAAGCATTTCTGATGGTTGTATCCGCTTAGATTCACATGCTGTGCATAGTCCAACATCCAGTGGTCACTGCAGAGTATTGCATTTTGTTTTCGTAGTCGAAAAGGGGACATCGACAAGGCGCGTCTGTAACACTATCGCTATAGTGACGTGCATTGTACCCACAATCCCTCACACGTCGAGGTCCCTCGGTTTGTATTTTTTCTGCCCTGAGGGAGCCTATTAGACGTGAGCGAGTACAGAAAAGAGATAAAGGATGTCTATGTTCCTTCCATCCGAGCGGGGAGGAAGGGTGGGCATATATGAATCTAAGCAGATACAACCATCAGAAATGCTTTTACGGTAAGTAACGCATTGTCTTCTGATGTTTGTTAATCTGCTTAGAATCACATGCGGTGCATAGACTAGCAAGTAGTACCCGGAGTTGGAGGTGGGTTGTGAGAAGGAACAGTAGAAAAAAAAAAAGAGGTCTTAATACTGCTTGTCCCACCTCAGATCTAGAGTGGGCATCTAGACAGTGTTTTGTAAAGGTGTGTACAGAACTCCAGGTTGCCGCTTTGCAAATGGACTCAAGAGGGACATTTGCAATGAATGCTATGGTAGCCCCAGTGCCACAAGTAGAATGTGCCATCGGCTTGAAGGGTAGTTCTCTCTTAGCAAGAGAGAAACAGAGTGATGCATTGGAAAATCCATCTAGATATAGTGGATTTTGAAAGTGCATCTCCTTCTCTCCCTGATGCCACTGAGACAAAGAACTGATTAGTCTTTCTCAGAGGTCTAGTTCTTTCCATATAAAACATGACGGCTCTGCGCACATCTAGTGTATGCAGGCTCCTTTCTCCTAAATTTGAAGGGTTTTGAAAGAATGTTGGTAGTTCTGACTGGTTGACATGGAATTTTGAATACATTTTGGTGCAAACCTAGGATGTGTGTAGAACCACCTTATCTTTGTGAACTGTTACAAAGGGGTCTAGTATAGAGCGCGCTTGTAGTTCACTCACTCTCCTAATGGATGTGATAGCTATTAAGAAAGCAGTCTTAAGAGTGAGGTCCTTAAGGGATGCCTTGTGCATGGGTTCAAAGGGTGAGCCCATAAGCCTGGTAAGTACCACGTTTATGTCCCATCCGGGAGCTGGGTTGGCTATAGGAGGGTGTATCCTTTTTACTCCCTCCATGAAGGCTTTAATAACTGGGACTTTCCACCATGACACTGGAGTTGAGAAGTGGCGTATGCGGAAAGTGCAGCTAGATTAACTTTAATAGAATTAAAGACCAATCCTGAGTCTAATAAGTGAGTCAGGTAAAGAACAATATGTGTGGGAGAGCAGTCAACTGGGTTGATGCTCTTATTTCTACACCAGATGACGAATCTCTTCCATTTGCTAGAATAGCAGTAACGAGTGTTAGGTTTTCTAGCCTCCCTAAGAATGTCCATGCATCTTTGAGGGAGCTGTAAGTGTCCAAATTCTATGACCTCAGGAACCAGGCTGCTAAGTTCATGGTCTGTGGGCATGGGTGTATCGTCTTGCCCCTGTCCGGTGACAGCATGTTGTACGGGCAGGGTAGTTTCACCGGTGGAGACATCTCCATCAGGTGAGCGAACCATGGCTGTCGGGCCCACATAGGTGCCACTAGTATCATGGTGACTGGTTCCTGGTGCATCTTGTGCACTATTTTGTTGAGAAGGGGAGTTGGGGGAAAGGCGTAAACAAATTTCCCTGACCATGTTATCCAGAGACCGTTCCCCTTGGATCGGTTCTGGGGGTACCTGGAGGCGTAATCTTGGCATTGGAGTTCTCCAGAGTTGCAAACAGATCTATTTCTGGGAACCCCCATTGTGTGAAAACGTCAAAGACGATGTCTTCTCTTAACCGCCATTCGTACTCTGCGGGCAGAGGGAAGTCCCTGCTGAGGTCGTCTGCTAGCAGATTGAGTTCCCCTGGTACATGTTGTGACAACAGGAACATGCGTTTGAAAGCCCACTTCCAGATGTTCTGGGACAGTCCTGGAGAGTGCGTGCCCCCTTGCTTCTTCAGGTAGTACATGGCTGTGGTGCTGTCTGTGAGGACCATCATGTGCCGGGAAAACCTTCAGTGCTTTGAAGACCGCTAGCAGTTCCAGCAGGTTTATGTGTTTGGACGCTACACCAGGAGTCCAAACTCCATGTGCAGTCCGATGGGATAGGTGAGCCCCCCCCCCATCCTGTGAAGGATGCGTCTGTGGTTAGAGTGGCTTCCACTGCGGGGGTGGCGAATTGTTTCCCTATTACCAGGTTTTCCTTCGACCACCACCGTAGCGAAAGAACCAAGGCCTGCAAGACCACCACTAGATCGTCCCATTGTCCGCTGGCCTGACACCACTGGCTGTTGAGCCACTCTTGCCTTGGGCGCATGCGCGCGTGGTGTACTAAATATATACAGGACGCCATCATTCCTAGCAATCGCATTTCTTTGCGTACCAACACCTCTCGACCGGCCACATATTGAGGGATCTGAAACAGCATATTTTGGACCCTCTCGGAGGGGAAGACAAGGCCATCCTTTGTTCGAATAAGAGCCCCTAGGAATTGTTTGATCTGGCTGGGGTCTAGGCTGGACTTCTTCTCATTGATGGAGAAGCCCAGTTGGAACAAAAGGTCTACAGTCTTTTGGATATTTGAGAAGCATGTCTCGTAAGAATCCCCTGTTATGAGCCAAGGTAAGGGTATACTGGGATGGACAACCTGCGCAGGTGGGCCGCTGCCACTGCCAGTACTTTTGTGAATACCCTCGGCGCTGACGCTATGCCGAAGGGTAGCACTCTGAACTGGTAGTGTTTGCCCTCTTTCATGAACCTGAGGTATTTTCTGTGCGCTGGCAACATTAAAATATGGAAGTATGCATCTTTCATGTCCAGTGTTGTCATGTAATCTTCCTGTGAAAGTAGGGGGATTACTTCCTGTAGGGTCACCATGCAAAGTTTTTGAGGTTTGACAAATTTGTAAGCTGGGCGCAGATCTAGTACAGGGCGCATGGTTAAGTCCTTTTTGGGTACAAGGAAGTACACTGAATAAATACCTTCCGTTACCTGTGATAGAGGCACGACCTCTATTGCTCCTTTTTGTAGCAGCAGTTCCACTTCTTGAAGAAGGATGACGAGGAGCTCCGGTGATGAGCATCGTCCCCTTGGGGGTCTGTACTTGGGGGACCGACTGAATTCTATGCAGTAACCACGGGCTATGGTTGACAATACCCAGCAGTCTGATGTTATTCCCTCCCATGCTGGTAGGAAAAATGTTAATCGGCCCCCGACCGGCGATGCATGGGAGGGGACCCGAACCTTCGGGTCATTTGGTGTTGGTAACTGGTGATCCTCTGGGAGTGGGGCCCGACCTCTACCCTTGCCACGCCGTGGTCCTCTTTGAGTGTATTGGCCACTGGTTCCCTGAGTAGAGGACCAGTTGCCTGCAGTGTACTGCTGTTGTTGCTGTTGACGTTGGCCTCGCAAAAAGCTTTTGTTGCCAAAATCCTCACTTATTGGGAGGACTTGAGATTTGGTCTAAGTGTTTAGGGTGTCGAAATCCTTCTTCGCAGTCTCCAGTGCGTCATCCACTGCTTTCCCAAAGAGGTTAGAATCCACTATTGGTTTATTAATGAGCGACTCCTGGGTTTCTGGCTTAAAACCTGAATTGCGGAGCCAGAAATGAAGCTTCAGAAGTATTCCCTGGACTAAAGAACAGCCAGCCGTTTCTGCAGCACCAAGAGTGTTTTTAATGATGCTCTGGTTAACCAGAGTTCCTTCTGTTACCGTGGTTAATAAGCGAGTTCTTAAGGGCTCAGGGACTTCCGAGGTCTTGCCGTAATTTTCCCCATTGGGCATCAGCATAACTTGCCAGTAGGGTATTATTGGCAATTCTGGTTGAAAAAGCTGCCGAGGCTGTAATTCTTTTACCCAGGGCATAGAGTTTCTTTCCTTCTTTGTCTGGGGGTGCTTCGCTGGTTGATAGCGGAACCCCTGCTCTTTTCCTTGTGGTAGTTACCACCAAGGAGCCTGGAATAGAGTGACCCTTAATGTATAATGGGCCCGAAGGAGAGGGAGTAAACAGTTTTTCAATTCTTGGATTGACCCCCTCTGACCAGCGCAGATGTAGACAGCGATGGGGTGATTCGTCTCTTAACTGAGGCGAGGAGGGGCATAGTTTGACTAGTGGGAGGTTTTTCCTTAATGATTGATTCTTTCTACAAAATCAGTATCGGGAGAAATTTCCCCAGTTTCAATCTCAAAGTGCGCTGATGCCTTCCGTAGTAGCGCATTGAAAGTGGGTTGGTCATCTATTGGTGACGGATTCCTCACCGGCATGGTCTGAGGAGAGGGAAGGTTTAGGATTTCAGGGTCCGTAGACGCTGTTGGTGACTGCCAAGGCTGTGAGCCACCTTCATCTGGGTCTTCCTCAAAGCCCCCTCCAGCTATGTCAAGGTTTTCCTCAAAACCTTCTTCGAGGTTCTGTTGGTCTTCACTATCTAAGAATTCCTCGTCCCGTCCTCTTGGAAGTGAGGGTCTTCTTCAGGGAGGTCATAAGTATTAGATTCCTCTTGAAGGGGGTTAAAAAGTCTAGGATATTTAGCCCTGGGGTTCACATGAAGTACCTCTCTTGGCTTCTTAGGTGTTTTATGTTCAGGAGTGGACATAAATCTATCCAGTTTGTCCATACACGATTGGAATCTCTCAAAAGTCCAATGTGGTAACCCAGAACGGTCTGGAGGCGAAAAAGGAGGCTCTTCTGCCTGTAGCCGTCTTGATCTGTCCCATAATGTCGAAGTCCCTTCGCCTTCTGAGAAACCTTCTCGTAGGCTAGGGCCTTCTTTCGACGGTGGGAGCAGTCCCTGCCTCCCTTCCGGCATTCTCAGCGTTTCCCTGGCCTTGTGAGCGGTCTTCGGCGTAACACTCACCGTCCGTTTCTGGCCGTCAGTGGAAACTATACGCGCCACGCTCTCGACGATTAATTTCTCAGTCGAGGGTTCGTCTGGCGTCGTGCTGGGCGGTGCCGAGTCTTTTTCGGCGACGATAGCACTCTTACGAGGCGCGTCGCCTGGCGTTTTGGTGGTAGAAGCCTTGTCTGCAGGTAGCCCAGTCGCTAGTCGCGTCTGCGGTGGCGGGGAGTGGAGGGCTTGCGACCCTTATGGTCAGTGGAGGACGCCAGTGGGTCCAGCGTCACCGTTGGCGCTATGGCTTTCTTTGTCTTTGACAAAGAAGTGCCGTGGGTTGTGTGCTTATGTTTATGCCTTCTGTGTTCGTCAGTGTCGCCGGGGTGTTCATCCCCATAAGTAGGCCTGAGCCGAACTAGTCGGGCCGGGGACAGACCCCGAGGAGCAGGTACGCTCCCTAGAGAGATCTACAACTTCCGAAACGGAGGTCGGGTTATCACTATCCTCTTCACTCGGCGGCGGGTGAGGATTCAGCTCTAGACATAGCGTAGGCTGCCCACCTCTTGACCCTGCGGTCCTTTAAAGTTTTCGGATGAAGCAGTTTACAGGCCGCACAGCCTTCCTCGTTGTGGTCGAGGGATAAGCAACAGTTACACCGCTTGTGCTTGTTTTTCCATGTGAATTTGCCCTTACATCGTGGCCAAAATGTAAACTGAGTCCTCTCCATAGCTGAGGATACAGATACGAGTGATAACGACTCCGAAGGAAAGGGGGAGTGGGGGGGTAGGTATAGAGAGAAAGGCATTCTTAGAAATAGAAGAAATGTCCCACGACCCCACTCTCCCTACTGTCTTAGGCCGGCGAGGCGAGGTCATGTGTTCGGCAGCGCCGAAGGATCTCCTCTGTCTAAGTCGCCGCCGTCAAAGTTCTTCCTCGGCGGTGAAAGCGCTTCGCAGCTTCGACGTCGAAGGAGGGATCTAATGTAATGTATAATAATAAATAACGACCAAAGGGTCGAGTAAATGTTTTTGCAATTCTGAGGGACCTCGACACGTGAGGGATTGTGGGTACAATGCACATCACTATAGGGATAGTGTTACAGACGCGCCTTGTCGACGTCTCCTTTTCGACTACGAACAAAATGCAATACTCTGCAGTGACCACTGGATGTCGGACTATGCACAACATGCGATTCTAAGCAGATTAACAAACATTAGAAATGTAATAACCATTGTTTTATTCTCTAAACCTCTTCCTTTTGACACCAAACTCAGTATTGCTCTAAATGTACCAGTGATATTATTGATGTCCACCGTGTCCCAAGTCACCTCAGGGTGTAGGCAGTATCTGTGTGCCATCCCAAATGGGCATCTACTGATTTATTGAAACAGTGCGTATTTTTGGAAGTATATTTTTGTGTTACATATATTGCTCCCTTCTAACGAAAGCTTATTCAACTGACTGTTAAATTAATAAATAATTGTTTAATCAAGACACCTCAAGTGCAAGTGTTTATTTGAATACTTGTCACTGGGAAACTGTTACAACCCTACAGCTCACATTGACCCCTCTTGAGATAAGCCTGGCTGCTCAGTCACTCTACCAACTTGTGTAGTACAGGATTATACCAAAAGGTTGGGTCAACTATTGCCAAGAGGACAAGGCTGGTGCAGTCTCCCACAGGGTACTGCATACAATCCGGCTCAACACCTCTGCAACATCTTCGAGTCCTAGCATGATGGGGACCAGATATTGGAGGGAAAAGTCGCACCGCGACAAGTGAGGCCCTTTGCGTCGCCGTGCTGAGGGGACCACCGTCTAAAACAGCTTACCTGCCGCGAGTCCAGTCCTGAAAGGGATCCTGCATCGTGTTTTCCTGCTTTATTCATCCAAGAGTCCTTGCACCAGCGAAAGCCACCAACCAGAGATCAGCTGGAACCTGCAATCAAGGACTGAGGCTGACAACAGGAAAAGCAATCGCTGACTTCTTCCATTGACCTGCCAAGTCCTGGGAAGAATCGGAGTACGGGGGGTGGGGGGGACGGGGTGGCTAAATTCCAGAGGTTCTTACCAACCCCTAAACTCCCTTTAAAAAAAAAGTGTTCCTAACTCACTATACTTGGGTTTTACACATTAGGTTAGAATACATTGTCCTCTAACCCTTGGAACTGTTCACTGGACCCCAGAGACCCTACCTTCTTTTTTTCCTGCTTCACAATCTGTGTCAGAACTTTCCTGAACTTTTGGGCATAAGGCCCCAGACCACTTAAACGACATTTGAAGACCTCTAGTACATAATCTAATCTGCACTTTTCTTTCTTTAACAGGGGTTTGATGTGTTATGCCCTACTTGAGTGACTGTATAGATGTAATCTATGTTGTGTGATATTGCGACATTTTCATGGTCATTTTCAATAGTGATATTTGGCCATAAATAAACAATTTTAATACATACTGTTTAAGTGTAATTTGTTATTCCCATTGTGTGTACTCATTGTGGATACTCTACAAGCTCACCACCTCTTGAGACTTAGCCTAGACCCTCGTCACTGCTACCTTGAACCAGTTTGGCTACAGCTCCCCAGAGTTGTCTCCGTCACAATATAGGTGGTCCTTCTATACATTTGTCCACCTTGACTCCAACACCCCCTGTGTCCTTATCTTACTTTATCTCTCTTCTGCCTTTGATACGGTCAACCATTCCATCCTGCTCAATCGTCTCTGTAATAACCTGGGTATCACCAGTCAGGCCCTGGCATGGCTGACTTCCTCCCTGATCACCCCCCCCCCCCCCCAGGTTCAACTTGGGTCCTTCCTCTCCTCCATCTCTACCTGTGGTGTTGCCCAGGGGTTTAACCGCTCTCCCTAACCGTTTAATCAATACCTGGCACTTCTTGCCCACCGCATTGACGCGCTCTGCCCCAACTTCAAGTGCTATGCTAATGACACTCTGCTCATTTTCAGGCTACCCTCTGCCACCTCTTCTCCCTCTCTCATCTCCGACTGTCTGTCTGCCATCCAGAAGTGGTGTGCTGCCAATGATCTCTGCCTTAATGCCAGTAAGACAGATTCTACTCATCGGCACAACCGCTCCCTCCTTTCCCGTCACTCTCTGGGTGGCCTCTCTTGGACATTTTTCTGCACCCACCTGTGAGGCTAAAAACCTCAGGGTCATCTTCAACTCCACACTCTCCTTCTCTCCTCACATCACACTACCAGCTGCACCTTCTCAGAGGTATTCTTCCTTTCCTCTCCTTCCCCCAGAAGCTCACTGTCTCCAGAGCTCTGGTTCTCTCTAGGCTGGTCTACTGCAACAGCCTATTTCTAAGTCTGCCTGCCTCTACTCTCCGCAACTTATCCAGAACAGGACTGCGAGACTGGTCCTTGGCCTCCGGCCCAGGGATTGTCTCTCCAGGACTGAAATCTCTGCACTGGCTCCCAGTATTAAGTTCAAACCCCTCTGCATTGTCTACAAGGCATTCTGGGGCCTGGGGTCTCAATACCTTCAACTCTCTTCCTAGATATCTTCCTTCTCGAGCTCTTCGCTCATCCGCCTCCAACTCCCTCAGGGTCAGTCGCTTCTCCAAGCAACGAGTTGGTGGTAGATCTCTCTTCGGCTAGGGCCTCCCTCTGGAACAGCCTCCCTGCCTCACGGAAACTTGAGGAGAATCATCTCTGGTTCTGGAAGCACCTCAAAACCTTTATCTTTGCTTCTGCTTTTTCTCCTCCTCTCCCCTGCTGAATTCCTGGCTGAAACTGCACTGGTTACCTGGCCACCCTCTGATCTCGGGCCCAGGTCCCATCACCGCCAGTTGCACACCTGCACTGCCTTCCAGGCAATCCCCCGCACTCGGGACGTTCCCTGTAGCCCTACAGTCCCACTACCAGCACTGGACACTGGATTTTCTGCATTTACCTCTGCACTTGCCACCAGCTGGCTGTACTTTACTTATTGTTATTAATCTGTTATCCCATGTACTGCACTCCCCCTCCCCCTCTCCCTCTCCCTCTCCCTGCCCCTCTCCCCCTTCTCTCTTCACATGCACTTGCGCGATCTGAATGACACCTGGCCTAGTAGGATCGCTGTCCATCTTCCCTCTGTTCCCCCTCCCTTGCCTCGCCATGAAACACTTGTGTATAGGCGCGTTACAAATGCCATATCATAGGGTCAGAGTATTGAGAATCAGTCCTACCACATTTAGGCTTAGTATGTAAACTAAGGCGCTTGCCCTGCAGGTCTAGTGTGATTTTGTTTGCAAGGCCTGCAGTGGACATTTCCACATGGTGAGACATGGACCTTCTTCATGGCTTCCAAACTCCAAGGCATTTATGAACACGCTCCAAATTCCAGACTAAAAGTGCCGTTTAACAGAAACAGGTGCCAAGGTCACAGAAGCCTACTTGGCTGGGGGAACTAGTATATTCCTGATCCGAACTTGTCATGTATGGAGGCACAATGCCCCTTGAAATGGATTGTATGATTCAAAAGCGTCAGGTGATGTCATAACTGGAAACAGACACTGAAGGACAATTTATTTATGAATGAGATTATTATTGGCAGGAGGAGTGTGCCGGAAGGACCAATCGTAGTGTTTGTGACCTTTCCCTAGTCAGTTGACAAGTGACCGTAGGAAGTCTGCAGGACAGACAGGTGGGGTCCTGGTTAGATGCTAGATCCAGTTTAAATAAATAAACCTGTTCGATCAATCATCACCCAAAATTGCTGCACGGGCCTGGTTTCCAGAGTCTCCACACCAAACAAAGTAGCGAACAGTCAAAACCTACTAGTTCGATGGAGCACTTGCCAGAACACAAAAAGGTAAACCATTGTACAACCACTCAAAAAAAAATAGTATACAAACACAGCCTATAAAACTACCCATTATACAATCTCAAGACTCCATTCAATGACAGACCTGCAGATCAGGGGTAGAGCCATGGCGCAGGCTGCCTTGTCAGTCTCCGATCCAGTTAAGATGAGGTGGTTCAGGGTTCCAATGCCAAAAGGAGATTCTGCCTGCACACTCAGATTACGGAGTAGAGTCTCACCTGGAAGAAAATAATGTGTTGCAATGGTATGAGCAAATTGCAATGGGCACTGGTTACATAGGAAATTACAGAAAACCACCAAAAGCTAGAATAGATTGTGGACCATGGAAGAGGGAGGGCAGAAAGGTGGATTTAACAAGAGAAAATAGCAGAGAGAGCAGTGTGCTCTAGCAGAGGAAGTGGAGAAATGGACTTGGTGAGACTACTGTTCAGCATGGAAAAGAAATGCAATGTTGCCCTTGATCAGAGTTGGGAGGAAATGCCCAAACGAGAAAGAAAAAAGGCAGGAGTGCTGTGCAGAGATCTGGGGAGAGAGGTAGACAAGAGGCGTATACATGTGTGTGAGGCATGACAAGGGGATGCTAGAAACGGGAAAAGAAACAGCACAGTATGTGTGCCATGGGTTGAAAAGGTTCGACCAGAGGAATAAAGTTATGTTCTGGACATCGAGGGGCAGTTTTAAGGAAGGTGGCTTAATCAGTGTAGGTCACAAATGCTCCAAGGCTTTCAGAGTGTTCTAGGATTTCGGGGTTGAGAGAGAAGAGAGGAACAGAGGCCTGTACAACGTTTGCCTTTCAGAAATTATTGAATGATTAGAGTCAAGGAAAATGTAAAAGGCGGGTGGTCACTTCAGGACCTCAAGTGCAATCGGGGCAGCGGGAGGAAATTGAAGCCCAGCACAGAATTCAGGTGTCGGTGTCATTGTTAAAGGTCAGGTTGTGTTTAGTAAGGCTCAAATACAAAGGCCAAAGAGCTCCTAAAGCTTGGCAGTCTTGCAGGAGCATCACTCAAGATCCTGCACAAAGTTCTACAATCAAACTGCTAACTAACCGCAAACATGTGCTTGCACTCACCCAGTTCCTTCATCCTGGTGACACGCCAACATTCCTGCGGTCTCCGATTGTTTCCTTGCACTGGATCCATGGACTCTTCTCCATCTGGGTCAGTGAGTGATGTAGTAATGACCTTAGGAGATAACCCTAGTATCAGCTGTGAGCGGATTAGAGCTGCCCCATAGGTGCGGATGAAGGCCTCCAGGCAGTTCGGGTTACAGGTGAGGCGGTGGAGGAGGCGGAGGCATCTGTGGCTGGGCTCAGAGGACCGGGCTACGTAGGACAGCAAGCCCTGCAGAGTGGCATCAGTCACAAGGGTGTTACTTGGGTCCACGACCTGAGAGAACCTAGAAAGGAGAAGCAGCAAAGGCGCCTCTGGTCCCCAGACCTCTTCTTGGCGGTAGAAAGAGGAGGAAAGAGTTTCAGACGCCTGCAAGATCTCCTGCAAAGGGGTGACTAGGTGCTCCCCGCCATCCAGCAGAGATGTTTTTCTGTCCTCACACCGCGGGCGCAAAGGCGTGGATGTTGACGCCTCAGAGAAATTTGGGAAGCAGTCACCAGTGCCCTGGATGGAGCGGGACTTTGATCGCCTTCTAAGACAGAAAGTAGATGACATCTTGGCATCAAGGTCACGACCACTGGTCTGCTCTCCGGGAAGCGGCCGTCCAGGGACACCTGCTGCAGGGCTGCACAGCACTAATCCAGTGTCCTCTTGTGTCCTGGGAGAGCGGGAGGGTGCATCAGTCTTCGTTTCCAGCCCCTGGTCAACTGCTATCACTGCTGCTTGGTCACCAATGGAGAATCTAGTCTCTTCACTAGCAGGATCAAGGGGGTCCATTCTAGAGAGCTCTTCTGAGGCACCAGATGCATCATACTGAAGACCCAACGTAGGGCTGACTGAGCCCTCCATATACTGGGGATCTAAATCTGAGTTTCCAGAGTCCGGAGACCGCTCGGGAGAAAGTTCTCCAGGGCTGGCAATGTATCCTTCGGACAGAAGCCAAGACCTGCAAAACGAGGAAACAAAAGAGCAGGATCATAAACAAATCTGTATTAAAGGGAGCAGAGTGAGAAAGGCATCAGGAGTGGAGTAGGGACGGCTCAGAAGAGGACAGGCGTGAGACCAGAGGCCGTAGAAGAGTGCGAGGGTCACAGGGAAAGGGGAGGGTGAGGAAGGGGGCCACTGACAAAAAGGCACAGAAAATTAGGCTGTGTCAGGAACAGAGCGACAGACAGTAAACATGGCCAGTAATAAAAGCACATGAAATGGGGGCAGGGGGGAAATCCAAGAGAGAAAGTGTGAAATAAACAACGAGAAGAGAGCAGTCAAACAACCATGTTGAAAATGCAAGCCTCAACAGGGCTTGCAAAATCTACTAGCCCACTCGCATTCGAGAGGAGATATTACGAAGGGCAAGTACCATTTGCATCGCACTCGCCTGTGCTGTACATGTCAAAATAAATGTTTCACTGTGCATGGCTGGCCTTCAGGTGGCAGCCTTGCACCAAATATGAAGTGAGTTTATGGTGACATGCACCATTTTACAGAAAGCACTGGTAAATATTTTGTCACCTGTCACTATGGGGCGAGTGCATTTCTTGAAGGTCAAATTTGCAAGGGTAGATCTCCATCTTCGGCTGGGGCCTCCCTCTGGAACAGCCTCCCTGCCACTCTAAAACTTGAGGAGAACCATCTCCGGTTACGGAAGCACCTCAAGACATTCCTCTTTGCTTCTGCCTTTGCTCCCCCTCTCCCCTGCTGATCTGCTCTCTTGGCACCGTGCACCTGGCCACCCTCTGTCCCCTGGACACAGGTACCTGCTCACCCTGCCACCCTCCTGGCCACCCCTTGCACTGGGGACTGTATATGTACCCATACAGCCACCCCCCCCACCCATTTTCTTCTTTTTCTGCACTTATCAGATTTACCCAGTCTGCTGCCTTAAACGCAGCACTTGCTGGCTGCACTACCACGGTTTATTGCATACATTTTCTTTTCATTTTATTTATCATTAATTTATCTGCTCTCCTCTGCTCAGCACTTTCCACTCACCCCCTTCCATGCACTTTTTCCCCTTTTCCCTTTCCCATGCACTTGTGCGTTCTCAATGTCACTGGGCCTAGTAAGATCGTTGTTGTGTTGTCCTTCCCTGGTCCCCTCCCTTGCCTAGTCACGCTCTGAAACACTGTACGAGCGCGATACAAATAAAATATCATATCACCCCTAACAGGTGAGTTGCAGGGATCTCAGGCAGAGGACAAGGTAGTAAGAAGAGTAATGATAGAAAGTGGCACTACCAAGAAAGAAGGAAAGGTCAGGAACAGAAGCATGCATTGCATGGTGGTGACAAGAGCTTCAGGAATGGAGCGATAGAACAGTCAGGAACAGCACCTGTGCCCAAGGGGTGCCATTGCAGTAAAGCACTGTAAGATGCACTGGGAAGCAGGAAAAAGAAGGAAGACTGCGAGAATTAAAAGGAGGAGCTAGATCATAGGAGAAGAATGTAGAGGGCCAACAAGTAGTGGAGGAAGAAAAAGGTGAGGGAGGCAAGAGAGCAGTCTGTAAAAGAGGCACTGGGAAAGGGAGGTGAGAAAGGAGAGACTTTGGGAGTCAAAGTAGCAAAAGGAAAGATGTGCTGCGTCTGGGCCCAACTCTAGGGAGTAAAATGAACAGTGAGGAAGAGCGATGTGGAGAGAAATAAAGCAATAAGAAGGGAGTTTGGGTTGCAAGTCATTAACAAAGCTTTCCCCACTGACACACAGCAAACCAGTTCTTCCTCACCAAAGGTTAATGGCAGGCACAAATTCATATGTGGGATTTTTGACATATCCTGCATCGGACCGTTTTCTGAACTCTTGGGACAGCCAGCCTCGGCAAGAAAGTCTCCATAGTATTATTTAGGTAATAACACTTCCCCACAAGTTCAAAAGTCTGGTAACACATCCTTCGAGGGCCCTGCATTTCACTTAATTTAAAGGCTCATGCTGTTCATGCAGAACAATACACTAACAAAAGCATTCAGAGAGTAACAATGTTATGTATAGACCTGACAGACCACACATGACAGCTGACATTTTGCAACAGGCATTCACAACTGCCAATCAGTTAGAAAATAAATGGTGTAGCCTTCAAATGAAACTAGATTAACATCCAATGATTAGAACCTAACTGGGAAGAGACAATATTGGTTGGGTAGTAAGTGCTGAGGAACAGCAAGAAATTGAGTTCTGGAGTGAAGGGACAGTTGTACTCATCATAGAAGTCACAATCAAAAGCAATTGCAAAAAATGTACTACTAAACTAACGGTCAAAGTAATTCAAAGCAGTCAATTACAATAACAAGAATGGCAATAACCTGATTTCCTAGGATTAACAGCACAATAAGAGTCAACGATGGCATAAACATCCACTACAGAAATATCAATAGTACGACACCTACTCTGGTTTGGCGTAGAAGTAGATCCTTAGAAAACATGCGCTAAGGAAAAACTAGATATTCAAATTTCCATTTTTTTTCTGCTGTATTTTGAAATAATCAATTTGAGTGTACATTGCTCTACATAAAATTCTGCGGATTGATCAAAGTTTAAGAGAAAACCTCTACAAGTGTTTCATCACTATATGTGGATCCTTAGGAGGTGAATAATTTGTATGTGCTTGTTTGGGATATTGCTTAGTTTATTTGTTTGTTCCCCAGCATAGATCCTTATTCGAGGTATTTTTAATTTCCAATATTTGTTTAAGAAGAACAGAAGAAGATACTTCCTTTCGCTTCAGGCTGGTTTCCTAGTGTTCCAAACTGTGCAATCACAAAGGATTGCAAATAGGAACGTGGATCGCCGGCCCGGCATAGTAAGAGGCAGGTATCGCAAGGTTCTATTGTAGACACGATACCTGCAAAAATGTCAATCAGAGACCAGTGAGTCGGGAAACAGTAAGGGGACCAATGGTACTAAGGTGTATTCAGTTGGGTTTGAAGAGGAATCTGAATTACACAAGTTGCTTCAACAGGTGCCACAAAATAGCTTTGTGTAGACAGACCGAACCCCAGAGCTGGTTTCAAGAAGTGAGCTGGATCCTAGGAAGCAGGATCTTCAAGGAGTTGGGGAAATGTGGAGTAAGAATGATCAAAGTTGGAAGGATTGTTCCCAGATACAACGGAGATTCATCCTCTAGCCCTACGCCTCCACCACAGCAGCAGAGCCATCACAGACATCAGTGGTTGCTCTCTTCGGGGTGGTAACACAGAGTCTGTAGCCTCCTGTCCATTGATTAGGGGAAGCATTTGGGAGACGCAGTGATCATTCACTCCGCTTCAAGGCGGGAGTACTTAAACATCCACTTTAGCCAACGAGGACCAGAGTCCCTTCTGGGGAAAGGGGGGGGGGGTCTTCCACATGACCGAGTGACACTCCCACAGAGATGGAGCACTAGGGATCTTAGGATGGGCACACCAGACACAGTGTCAACAACCAACATGGCTTAAGAGACCAGAGATTGTGCTCGATTTCTTGAATAGTGTGTATATGTGTGTGTGGAGGGGGGGGGCACGGGATAGGCTAAAGGGAGCTTGTGCAGTCAACCCAGGCAAAGACACCCACAGTCTATCTCCCGGAATACATCACACCAGGCTAGAAATGCTCCTGCTCTTAAAGGGAATGTAAAGGCTGGCTTTGCAGAGATTGGAGACTCGGTTACTCCCTTAGGTAATTTCAAAAACAGGAGGCATTTTAAAAACAGGAGGCTCGGGATTTAACACCTTTACAGAGGTGAAGGGGATTGGGGTGGGGTAGGGATTAGTACAGACAGGGATATGCCTATTGTCAGAAGGTATGGCTTTTACACACAAAGTTACAACACTCACGACAGCACAATGGGGGGGGCGATTTTGTGTGCGTGCGGGGGGAGGTGGTAAATGGAACAGGAGAGCCCAACTTAATCTTAATGCACAGTGGCATATAGCAAAAAGGTTTTCTCCTGTTCACAGAAATGTGCCACAGGGCTCTTCCTCAGAGAAAGGGTTTCCTGCCCTATTCCAACTGATGTGAAGCCATCTTCCAGTTTAGGACCAAAGGCCTGGACAGTAAAGCCAGAGATTTCATATGCCTAGTCAGAACGAAAATGGAGGAGTGGATCAGATTTGAATCCCCCCCAATAGCCTCTGGCACTATCTCTGAAGCATGTCAGCTTTGCACTCACATTCTCAAACACACACACACAGCATAATGTGGCTTAAAGAGCCAGGAAAGAGAAATAGCGAGCTATCAACAATAAACATAATTGGTTAGTAAAACAGTTCCTTGCATTGCCATGTATCTGGCCACCGCTGCGACACATGGCTCAGGACGTCATGCCATCCCAAATGTGGAGCAAGGCTAAGTAAAAGAAAAAATAAATAAAACGACCTCACTGGTTACTCTCGCATTTGATTTCTTCAATTCATGGTGGTGGCGAAAGAGTTATGGTTTCCATAATTGGCAAATGTTGGTGACTTCGTTATTATTACACTCTCAGTATCCGAGAGAAGGTTTTGAAGTAGAAATAAATACTTTGCCACAGGCCATACCCTGGGCACACCAAAGTCACCTACATCCAGGCCATGCCTAGTGCCCATGGTGGACTTTCAGATCAGAGATGGGGTCTGTGGGCTCGGCCCGAGCAGGAGAGCCATATCAGTCATGGGCCTGGTCATTTAACAAAAGTGGGTTTTGGGGGAATACTGGAAGCTCTGGTGGGCTGCAATATGACCCCTTCAAAAACTATGGGCCACAAGACCTGGAAAAATCCACAGGCAAGAAAAATTGTTCTGATGCACCCAAAGAAATCAGAACGGCGGTCACTCTGGTTGCTAGATGGAACTGTACGGAGGTCGACCATATAGCCAATCGGGTCCCCACTTCATGGGGCTGTCTTTCTTCAGACCAAATGATGGGGAATATCACTGGATAGCTTTTCATGCAGGTTTGGTACCGGTTTTTGCTTTAGGCAAGAGCAAAAGCTGCCAATAGAGAGAAACAATGCAAGAGTCCCAATCCCTTTGCCTGCCTCCAGTTACGATACCCAAAACTGTAAAACAGAACCAAACACATTTAAGCAGCAAAATAAAGCACTCTACTGGGGGGGAGGGGGGCAACTTAATCAGATATACAGAGTTGCTATACATTCTGATGCTGCCGGAGCACACAGTAAGTCCTGCAGTCTTCAGAGCTCTTTTGCATCCTCCATTGTTCTTTATAATTGTATTGCTTGCTGCATCGTGGCATGTTTAATTGGGTTGCCATTCCCCTGTGCCCTCTTACTCCCATCTCCATCTCCCTTCCCCTGGCTGCACACGGCACCCGACTGGACCCTCGGCCCTAGTTAACAGAAGCAGCCCCTTGGCTAAGGGCCCCAAGGCAAAAGGCAGCTCGAGGGTTTTTGCCATTGGAGCATGCAGCACAGGCGTCAACCAGCTATGACTGACAAGGTAAGAAAGGTGCTGGCGGGGGGAGCATTATAGCTCCCTATTTAACGCTCTCTCCTCTCATATTACTCCCATTAACCAATCGAGTCTGTCGCTTGTCGCAGTTTGTAAACCATTTCGGGCACTAGATGAGCCATTTGGCTTACCCTCTTCTAGGGCACTAGAGGAGCCATTTGGCTTACCCTCTTCTAGGAAAGAAGAATGTGAGTCTTTAATTTGCTGTTGCGTTAAAAATTAGTTTTCTCCTCTATCTTGGATTTTACCTCTATCCCGATAAATCACTTCTAGGTGTCTTGTCTATTTCTGCCATTTGATGTAACCTAGGCATTTTGCCTTTCCTGGACACCCGAATCTACATCGTTGCTTTGCTGTGTGGTGTAGTGAAGTTCTGGGTCATGCACTGCAGTCGCCCCACCTCTTCACAGTTCCCCCTCCGCCCCTTTCTCCTTGTGCTCTCCCTCAATGGTGCTCTCTAACTGCTATTCTATCACCCATCTTATCCCCCTGTCGACGTCGAAGGAAAAACGTTCAAAAAGGATCGCCTGGTCTCCAATCCAGGCCTGCTCGTTGCCGACACCCATGTGGACGCTTCTTCCAGGCAGACTTCACCGACATCCTCTTGGTCGTTGCCGCTCCAGACCTTTGGATTCCCCATATGGTCGCAGTGCTCTCCCCTTTATCTTCCTCTCCCATTAATGGTGGCACCCGTTGGGAAGTACTCTTGACATGCTTCCTTGTCCTCTACGGCCATCATTAATGCCTACCTAAATGGCACGGTCATGGTGCAGGGTCCTCAGTCCAACCTACTCCTCGATAGGCGTTTTCTGTCCATCATCAACTTCCTCCCTTCTCCTGCCACTCCTCCTTCTAGCCCCTCTGACAGGTGTACCACACTCCTCTATCCCTCCTCGGAAGACCGCAACCTACTCCACTTAGCTACCCTCAATTCTCGCTCTGCCGTCAAACACGCCTCTGACATCTGCCACCTTCTTGAAGACCTCTACCTCAACATCCTTGCTCTCACCGAGACATGGTTCAGTCCCAACTCCGTCACAAGTTTTTGACACTCTCCTCCCTGAGGGCTGCAAAATACTCTCCACGCCCAGGCCTAACCAGTCCTGTGGCGGAGTGGCCCTGATCTTTCCCGAGTGGGTCCCTGCTACCATCATACTCACTCAGGTCTACTTCTCTTTCAAATGCCTCGTCTGCATCCTTGGCGTCTCTCTCTCTCTCTCTGACTCTGGCCACCATCTACAGGCCCCCTGGCCAGGTCGCCCTCTTCCTCTCAGAGGGGGCTGACCTCACTTCTCTCCTGCCCTCTACCTCCAAGCTTCTCCTTCTCGTAGACTTAAAGAAATATTCACCTCTACTCCCCTGATGGAGCCACTCGACCTTTCCGCAACCTCTGTCACTCTGTTTCCTCTCCATTCTTCCCTCCAGTCCAACGCACTGAGATGGACACACCTTGGATGCGCTCATCTATGCAGACATCCCCACCCCCCCACCCCAGCCCCCATCTCCCATCTCCAATCCACTCACTAGACCCCTTCTCTTGGTCTGATCATGCTCTCCGGTCGTCTCACCTGGATCTCTTGGGTCCCCCGGCTAAGCCCCTGCACGCACTGCCAGTCTCCTCCGTCGAAGCGAGTATCAGCTGTTGCTTTTGCTGACACCTTCACTCCCCTCCTACTCCTGCCACTCACACAGGCCTTACCAACCCTTCCACTCGCCATCGTTCTGGACACCCTTGCCCAGGTCATGAGGATCCGCATGAAACCTGCCTCCAAGTGAAACTCTGGTATGACTCCTATTTAGCCACTTTGAAACGATAGTGTAGAGAAGCCGAGTGGATGTGGCAGGCTTCAAACATCCTCTGGCAAACTGGCCTGCCACCTGCTCCAAAGGCAATACAGACCTTCCAGCTGCTTGAAGAAGAGGGCCTATATCTAAGCCCGCATCTCTGGGGCCACTAACATGGCTGAACTGTTCAAAATCTGTAAGGAACTCACCAATCCTACTGCAGTCCCTTGTGCACCCTCTCCTCGAAAAGCCCTCTGCTGACCCTTCCTGTCCGGCTAACTACCACCCTATCTCCATTACCCCCTTCCTGGGCAAACTCTTGGAGAAACTGGCCATCTCTTAGCTTTTCCACCACAATGAATCTGTTGGTTGTCTCCACGTCTAGCAGTCTGGCTTCAGAGCTGCCAGAGGCACGGAAACTGCACTCCTGTGAAGACTTGCTCTCTAATCTTGATTCCAACTCCCCTTCTGTTCTCATCGTTCTTGACCTTTCCTCTGCCTTTGATACAGTCAATCATGCCACCATTATAAAGCAGCACTGAGATGCCCTTGGCATCACAGGCCTGGCTCTGCACTGGCTGACCTTCCTTTCTGAACGACCCTCCCCAGGTACAACTGCGCCTTTCTCTCTCCTCCAGCTCACTCGCCACCTGTGGTGCCCGTCCAAGCACCTTGGCTTTGCAACATCTACCTTGCCCCCCCCCTAGCCCACTTGATCTCTGCCTTCTCTCCCAACTTCTAGTGTCATGCGGACAACACGCACATCTCCTTGAAGCTTCCCCCCTCTTACTCGTCCTCTTCCTCTCACATTCCCGACTGTCTGCTATTCAAGCATGGTGCTCTGCTAACAATCTCTGCCTTAGTGCCAGTAAGCGAAAGAGCCTTCTCATTGGGATGCCAGCACCCTCCTACACTCACCGCCCTCTATGGGCCCCCATTCCCTCACCCTCCTGTGAAGCAAAACCATGGCATCATCTTCGACTCCTCTCTCATCATTCTCTACTCACACCATGGACCTTGCTAAGAAGGCCCACTTCCAGCTGCACCTCCTCAGAGGCATTCTCCGTTTCCTCAGCTTCCCCCAGAAACTATTGTCTCCACAGCTCTGGTCCTTTCCAGGGTGGAATACGGTAACAGCCCCTTCCTCAACCTACCCAACTCCTACCTTCGCCCCCTTCAACTAATCCAGAATATGACTGCAAGACTTGCCTCAAGCCATGGACTCCCTCCGCTGGCTCCAGGCTGCTGCAAGGATCGAGTTCAAAACCCTCTGCATCATCCACAGGGCTTTCTGGGGCCTAGGACGCCGCTACATCCAACTCACTCTCTCACCCTAAATACCTCCCAGCTAGAGCCCTTCGGTCTTCTAGCTTCAACTCTCTGCAAATCAGACACTTCTAAAAGCAGAGAGCTGGGGGGTTGGATCTCTCCCTCTCTCCTCTGCTGGTGCCTCGCTGTGGAATTGCCACCCTGCCCCTTTCAGACTTGAGCCGATCGCCTTAAGTTCCGGAAGCTTCAAGGCCCTCCTTTTCTCTTCCTCCTTCTTGACTGGCTGCATGGTAACAGGCACTCCCCCGACCAGTCTACCCCAGCACTTTGTCTCCAGGCCCCTGCCTGCCCCCCCCCCCCCCCAACCTACACTTACCCTTCTGAACTCCCTTCGCCTGAACCATCCTGGCTGGGCGTGCACCCGCCTGAGCCTTCCATTCCCATTCCTCACACTTAGCAGATTGACCTTCTGCCCCTGCACTCCCTGGGCTCTGTCCACCTGACCTCCCCGGGCACTCCCTTAACCCTCTGGCACTTCAACCCCCCGCTCCCCTTCCCACTGCACTTCGGTTTCCCGCACATACATGAACCCAATGTCACAAGGCCTAGTAGGACCACTTTTGTTATCCCTATTCCACCACAACACCCCCCCCCCCCTTGTCTTGTTGCGCCATGAAAGCATTGTGTATGGCGCATTCTAAAAACCAAATAAATAAAATTTAAAGTATAAAAGCACAGTCATTTTGACTGTAGCATGAATCGTGACTTATGAAGACATGGTCTTCACCACAAAAACTACAATACCTGCCATACTCAAGGCATGGACACAAATGAGTATGATAAAAAAGCTCTGAAACAGTGTTCAGTGCAAGGCTATGTGCACATGGATGCAGTTGGCGTTGCACAAGGCAGTGTCCCATATATTGTATTCCTGACCTTGGAGAATTTCATACATCAAAACGTTCCCAATTTATTCATAAAGTGCACCAAGCACGATGGCACCAAGGTGATGTTACAACCAGTTACGCAAGAACTTAAGGGTCGAGTGGGGGAGGGGGGGGGAGTTAGGGGAGGTAGAAGCAGGTGCTCGATTCCAGATTAGGCAAAGATCCAGTCTTCAGTGATCTCCTGAACACCCTAAGATTGTTCCGCTCTTACTGTCTGGTTGCGAAGGGGGGAAAGCTTGCGCCTCCAGCTTTGGATCAGTTGAATTTCAGCAGCCGAATTCTGTTGGTGTAGGCAGATCTCAGCAGTCTGTTAGCGTGGGCTAAAGCGGACTTCTGCGAGTGATAAGGAGGGGCGGAGTTGGAAAGGCATCTTTGAGTGATTGATAGGGTCTTGAAGATTTTTTTTTTTTTATGAATCTGAAGCCAATGAATGCTTCTTCTAGCACCAGAGATGCAATATCTTTTGGGAAGGTGGAGGGCGGCTCTGATAGCATTGTTTCTTACCAATGTTTTGGTTTGAGGTACTTGCAAAAAGTACATTGCAGTAGTCTATCCTTGCACCGAAAATGGCTCCTGCGATGGTGTAGATCACTTTTGTCGCATGTGCAGCGGATGAGGCAATGGCGCCCATCTGTCGCGAGGGTGGAGTCCAGGTACACTCCTAGGGTTTTTACTGAGGGGAGGGGATGCCAGGATTAGTCTGCCGTCCATGTTGAAGGAACCATATTGACGGCCAAGCTTCTTTATAGTGGTTGTGGATCCTACCCTGGGATCTCTGTCTTATCATTCAGAGAAAGGCCATGTATGGCCACCCAGGCTTGGATCAGGGAGTAAACTTTCTTTAAAGCAATAGTGTGAGTAATTGTCTGACACGTGGAGGAGAATTTGGGTTTCATCAGCATAGTTTGTGTAGGATATGTTGATGGCATCTAGAATGTCAAAGAGTGGTCTTGTGAATATGTTGTAGAGGGTAGGTGACAACACACGATCCTTGGGGTACACCCCACAAGATTAGAGACTGAGGTGTGCTGGTGTTCTCTGCGGAAAACTCTTATGGATCTGTCTTTGAGGAATGAGGCAACCCAGGCCGTGGCTTCAGTGGAGAAGTGGGTGGCAGTGTTAAGGTGGTTACAGAAAATTTGATTGTCGACCAAAAAGCCGCTGAGAGGTCTAGGAGAAATAGGAGGGCAGGTTTCCCTTCGTCTCAGCTCATCCAGCTGGTTCTTAAGGCAAGAAGGGCAGATTCTGTGCTATGGCCCGGTCGGAAACCAGATTGTCGTATACCAAGGAATTGGTGTGCCTCTAGGAATTGCTGAATTCGGACAGGCTGCTCTGTCCAGGATTTTCAGGAGGAATGGGACGGTAGTAATCAGTCTGTAGTTGTTGGGGATGGAGTGGGCCGAGCAAAGCTTTTTTGGTCCAAGGCAGAACCCATGCCTCAGGTGGGAATAGTACTATGCCGGAGGCGAAGGAACCGTTGACCAGAATCAGAGTGTCTGCACAGTCCTTTATGATGGTGGCTGGGCAGGTATCTCCTTTGCACCTGGAGGGTTTGATGTTTTTAAGGATGGAGGCAGTGTCCTATTCTGAAATAGGGCTGAAGTAGAATGTGGGGCACTGTTCAGAGATGGCAGCTATGGCAGGGGTAGGTAAGGTAAAGGGTGCGCTGGGAGGCTATGGAGTGTGGTTTGTTCATGGCTGATTTTCTTCTGTAATAGATCCTGTCTTGTTCAGCATGGCATTTTGTATCACTGAGCACCAGGCTTCATGTTTAGTGATGGCTAGTGGGGGGAGAAGGAGTTCTAGCTACTTCAACATAGTGAATAGCTCACGAGTTTTGGAATTAGCTTTGGCTATTGTACACAGAAGCTTCAGCCGTGATGATGGCTTGTTTGTAGGTTCTGGCCGCATTTAGTGTACTCTAAACGTCATTTCTCCAGTTAGTTTCAGCAGCAGTGCGCGAAGGCACAGAGCTCGGAGGTGAATCAGGTGTAAATTAGTTTAGCTTGTTGGGCTTTGCATGGTGCCACAGGGGCAATGGTGTCAACGGCAGTCATGAGTGTGTTGGCGTAGAGGTCGGCCAGTATGTTGGTCATTGGTGCAAAGGTTCTGCTGAAGCAATGGCGCCAACAATGGAGCTATGGCGTCTGAGGCGAGTATGCGGGATAGCATAGGGGGTAAGATGGTGGTCATAGGTGTGGGGTTTGCTATGTTAGAAATGATGGATACAATGTGGTGGTCAAACCAGGGGCACAGGGGGTATGAGGTCTTCTACCCAGTCGAGCGTAAGACCTGTCGGATTGTGGGCGTGATGAGTCAAGCCAAGTGCACTGAGCAAGTTAGCTACAGAGCAGGCATGGGGGGGTCAAAGGGGTCATCTAGGCCCTGGTTCAAGTCTCCCAAGAGCTTAGTTATGGATGTAGGCTTGATGTGAGCGGATGAGAGCATGCAGGAGATCTTCCTCAAAACAGAGGATGGGCCCAGGAGGTTGATAGATAATGTAGAGGTTGAGTGTGCGATATGAAGATTTTGGTAGATAGCAAGTCACAGTTGACTTCAGATGCTCAAGAATAAGGTCTGACTAGTAGGGATTCTTTTGCGATTAGGGCAAAACCAGCCCCTCTGGTTAAGTCAGTTGCTCCTATATATAGTATAGGAAGCGATAGAGCAGTGCCTGAGGCTGCGTTCAACCATGCCTCTGATGGCCAGAAGATCTGAGGATGCAGAATAGGTAATTTATCTCAAGGGCGTGCGCTGGTAGGAATCTAGCATGGATGAGGGCTCTCAAGATTATAGTTGTGCGTTTAAATGATAAAGCTGCTGGGTAGGGGAGTGTTGGGCTGGGCGGGGCAGGGGCTTCTGGTCGTGCAGGGGCCTCTGCACTATGGGGTGTAGTGGGCAATGCTGGTGAATTCCGGGAAGTGAACTCAGGGTTAGGGCTCTGGTGCAGAGGTTTAAAAAGGTGGGTAGGGATGTGTGTATGGGCCCTTAAACGCCAGTATCTATATGGCCGGGGGCGGAGGGGGTGCGAAGGTGGGTCAGTGGGCTGTGTGTTCTGGCCCTAAGCCTCACGTTCCTGCTGGTAACATTATTTTGGCTTAGGGCAGGTGGGAGGGCTGTGCACAAATACTGATGGCAACTGGGCCGGTACTCAATTTGGGAGGAGCTAGCCTCGGCGGCATAGGGTGTTCTTTAGTGATGAGCGTAGTGGGTGAAGCAGTTATTGTCGATTGCTGTTTAGCAACAGGATTGTATGCGGTCTCATTGGGCTGGAGAGCCGGAGTAAGTGCACGATTCACTGCGGGTTCGAGGCCATATGTAGACCAATGTTAAAGGAAAGTCATAGAATGAGACCAAGTATGCAGTATGGTGTGGCAGCAGGAAGGGTGCACAAGATCGCCCTTGTCTGTTATTGATATCAGCTGTTTTCAATATAACGTTAAATACCACTTTTGGGGAGGGCAGTGCCGCTAAAGATCCTCCAGCCCAATCACAGCATGAAATCAGTATTTATTTCTATTAGCATTCAGACCCCAACCTCTGTGGTGCTGGTACTTATTTTGGTTCGGTTTTAAGGGAGCCAGAATTTGCGCAATTCCTGTACAAAGAAATTATACATATGTCTGAAATTGGGAATGTCCAGGAACTGGAGGTGCCCAGGCGAGTGGGTGATGGGAAACGAGGTGTGGCACACCAGTGGAGATTTGATCTGGACAGATTGAAGGTTTGGCATAGGCTGTCATGCAATGCGGGTGGCTACTTACAGATTCTGCTTGTGTTCCTGGCCTCGGGACTGGCCAACTCCTCTCGCAGGTGGTAATATACAACAATCATAATTGTAGAGTAAAGCGAGCTATGCAGGCTAATTACAGTGTATGGTATTGCAGTAGACCTGTAAATGTACAGATTGGATATAACTATTGATCACTACTTTGCATAAACATCTAGTTCGCTTTGTGTATTCATTTTGTGAGTGGAAAAAAGTAAGAGACCAGTAGCAAACTAGATGCAGGGTGATCAGCGAGAATGTCAAGGAGTTTGGGATCAGCTCATAGGTTAAGCACCTGTTGCATAGATGTATGAAACCAGTAGGACGCAGAACTAGGTTTTGTCATCAACACCTTTTGGCTGTGTGTTCGTTTGTGTACTTTTTCCAAAAGTGTTCACTAGTCAATATGATGCACCTTCCCAAACAAAATACAATCTAGTTGACCCCAGGAAATTTAGATACACCAAGCTAACCTTTAAAGTCAAGGCCATGCAGGGTTTTACAGTAGCAATACTAATTATGCATTATGTAACAACTTACATATTTAGGAATGGAATTGGGCTGTCCTTTAGCAAACATACTGGTCTTTTTTGCCAAACAGGAGATAGTTAGCTTAATAAAAGTATCCATCCGAGTACTTATAGGTTTGCGATTATTTGAAAAAGACAGACATTTTCTTGCCTATTAGGAGTGGAGATGATATACTGCTGCACTCTCTCCCTCTCCATTAGCCTCTTTGAACTTGCAAAGAACATAGAAAGAGGGCATAGTGAGCCCTACGGGCAAGAGAGGAATGCAGGGTGAGCTGTGCTTTCATTGAACAAGGTAATTTAAATAGCTAGTTGTGTTACATTAGCAAATCTACAGAATTGCATAGCAGACAACACTGCTTATTTTATGCCTTGCATACTCATGGTTATGTCACACAGAGCAGGGCGGCAGAGCATCAGCTTCAGATTATGAAAATGTGAAAACTGATGGAGGAAATGTAAAAAAAAGATTACTCCAAATGAAGTATTCCAACAGAGTTCACCATAATGCACATACAACTCAATGCACCACTACTTAAGAAACTGATGAAACACTGAATATTTGTTAGTAGTGGAGCTTACATTTATGTGCAATGGTCTTTGCATCAGGAACATAGCACATTGCAATCATGTGCACCTTGAATTTGGCATGCCAAACATTTTCAAAATTGACCCTTAATAGTTCGTAATCACAAGTTTAAAAAGAATTGCCACCTATTGGTCTCAATTACAGATACATGTTTGGGATTTTGAAAAGTGAACCATACGTGTGGATGTCAGATTATGAAAAGTTGGGGGAGGATAGGGGAGGGGGTAGATTTCCAGGGAAAGGTAGGTGATGCTGAAAAGTGAAGTGGCCAACTCTGTGTCCCAAAAGGCTTTAGTTTATTTATAGAGCACACCCAACTTTGAGGTATCTGGGCACTTGTGCTTAATCAGTTACAGAAGCAGAACATAAAAAACAGTATAGAATTACAAGAAGTGCCAAATCAGGTAAACGAATTATGGATACAGACAGGGTGTTCATGGTCACTAACAGACTTGATTTGGCAGCAGAATAGTACAGGGAAGCCTGTGAGGCCATTGTACAGCTTTAGAAGAGCTGCATTTCCCCACTCATGCATCCAAAGAGAGCATAGCAGCAGAGCCGAGTGAGGGATGGTATGTTCCAAACATGCATGAGCGAGTAAATTAGTTTGTGGTAAATTGTATGGTTTGCAAACAGTCTGTCTGGTCACGCATTGAAAATCTTAAGGGGGAACGATACAACGGCCGGAAGGGCCCTTCCGGCACTTGCATGTCGACATGCAAGAGAGATGTGCCTACTGCAGGTACCTAATAGTAGTAGTCCGTCCATTTTCATGTTGGCTTGAGGCGGGACCCTGTGCAAAGAATGCCAAATCAGTTTCTAGTGAGGGAAGAATTTCCAAGATGGGGCGTATGTGAAGAGATAACATCAGATTATGGTCAGCACTTTGCCAAAGATCTCTTTGGGGAGATAACACGTCTCCTGGGAATTAAACACAACCTTTGCACAGTTACCAGCCGAAGGAGAACAGGATTGTGGAAAGGATAAATGGCTTATTCAAATAGCGCTTGGCTAATCTAACAATACTGTGTCAAAATTGCCATTTTTGCCTTCCTCTTGCACAGTTTGATCTCTGTAACACACCTTCTGCAGATCACCACCTGACTCTGCAGGAAATTGTACCAGGAAGGAGAATGCATGCGCCTTTCCCTCCTTTGTGTTCAATTTTAGACAGTGGTTTGTTTTGGGGGCTTATACAGACCTATGAACTAAAAACACAGACACACATTGTTAACATTATTTCGATACATCAATTGCAATTCTCCAAATTTAGAAGGAGTGTTGGTTGAAGCCAGATCAATTTCTTACCAAATTAAGTGACCAGTCACGGACGAGGTCCAAAGTTGGAGAAAACCATTTTCCTAGGGGTCATGAAAACTAACTATATAGTGAGCAGTGTAAGACTATGTGCGTGTATACATCTGCATCCAGCTCCATCCTTTCCTGCTAGATAAAAAAAGGGTGCAGACAGCTCCAGAATGCAAACACATTACTTCAGGGAAGAAGGTCAGCATGCACCTCCCTGCTACAACAGTTATTCAGTTCGTGATTGAGGGGGGGGGGGGGGGCCTTGTTCCTTCTGGACATCGCCACCCCTGATAAAATGAGGAAAGGGCCAAAGTGATGACAGACAAGCAAGAAAAGGAGAATTCCTCCCTCCCTGAATGCACTGCTGCAACTTTCAGCTACACCATGAGCCGGGGACGAAATGTTAAGGGGAGTATGGAAGGGATTTCGCCCATGCCATGGTCCTTTCCCCAGACTTGGATTTTGAAGTGGCTGATATGGTGGCAGGGCAGCAGATGAGTTCCTCCTGCTTTTAGCTATGGCAGCTGCTGCTACAACTAAATCGGTTTTAGTAGGAGGAAACATATCGTCAGTCACTACCCATCACACTTCACTGACAGATTCTTCCGCCCCTGTAGTATAGAGGTAGGGAACTACTTGATGTAGGAACGAATGACAATTACGACGTTTAGCCAGATGATTTGGAAATCTGAATATACTCCCTTGCCTCTGAATTGTTCCAAATTGAAAGCTGAACATTCCAAAATCACACGTTACATGGGCTGGAATGGGCGGTATCTGCCCCAGGTACGAGTTAATATGAGAGGGCCTTTAACAAGCATCCCTGATGCCGTAGGCACCCATTCCAGACTGTGGAAAAAAGAAAAGTGCAAGATGACAACCATGGGGCTGGAAGACGGGGTTCCAAGTATAGCCCCCCTTTTCCATAGCTGCCAGCAGGTAGACAGAGCGGCGGCAGCAGCGCCGCTGCGGAAGGCATGAAGTAGTGGGGTTGAGGAGTGACAGGAAATTGAAGAGGAAGGGAGGGTGAGGGGCGTGGGGGGTCGAAGGCAAGGCGGGGGCAGCAGCCATCAGGTTGCTCGGATTGTGGGATTCAGCCCACATTTCGAGCAACCTTGTAGCTCCCCTTGCCGCCAATTATTAGCATTGACTGTACCGCCTGGTCATCAGGCTTGAGAGAGGATGACTTGTGCAGCGGCCATTGGCAAGGAAAGACTGCAACAAATGCAGCCAAACAACCAGGCAAGGGTCTGTTTTTGGTAAAATGGTTAATGCGAGGAGCACAAAGCAGTTTACCTAAATGAAAAATAAAAAATGAATACTACTCGTGAAACAGTAAAGGGAGCCCAACAGTCCCCTTTCTCTTTTTTAATGGCAGCCGAGAAGCGGTCGACCACTGGGATTTGGTTGAATGGGGGCTTGCTTCACCGAGAGTTGCTGTGGGCTCACTCACTGGTTGCGCCCATCTTTGTGATGAAGCAGGGGGAGGCTCTCTTTTGAGTTACCAAGTACAGCAAAGATGGCGAGCACATGGTCCATTTTCCGCTGCCTCATTTTCTCGAAGGGTGGCGGTGGAGGATGTACTGCTGCAGTGAAATGTGCACGTTTTTACTTTGTAGACTACTGGAAACTGCTCAGACGAACATGAATGACGGCTAAGGCTTTCCACATCACAAAAGACCTCAAAATTTGGAACGCGCATTTTTTACACTTAAGCGGGCTAAGAACATACAGGACAAATTCTGTAGTTTCCGTTTGTCAGTACATTTTGAATGCATTATCAAAAGTAACTGGCAAATATGTGGAAATAGCACAATTTCCAAAAAATTCAAAATTTCGAAATGGAATACCTATGGAAAGACAATTGGCGGACTAAATATGTAATTTACTGCATCCAGTCCCTGTGCGGTTTTAACATTCTTGTGGTTTTACCCACACATTGAAGTACAAGAATTGTGGAACATAATTGGTAACAAAACCACAGGCGCTCCTATTGTGAAACATATCTTGGAAAAGGCGCACCCATCGGACAATCATAGATGGTGGGTGTTGGATGTAGTCATCTCCAACATCAGAAAATGTTTAACAGTTGGCATGCACAGATGGCTATATAACACATACTTTGGGCCTCAAGTTTGTAATTATTTGCTATTGTCTTAGTTAAGCAACACCCTTTAAACAGGTGATGTGACGTTCAATGCAGTCCTGATTTGCCAATACCAGCAGTTGTACAGGTCAAGTTAGTATTTGGAGCTCATAAATATATATTTAATGTAACATGGATGTGCATATTGTGGGTAATGATTTTTAACTTTACCCCAGTCAGTTGTCCATTTTGCTCAGTGCTCAGACCCTGTAAAGTACATCTTAAATTCAAATGTTTCCATTAGTATAGATTTTCTTTTTAACCATTTTTTATATTGCTCCTGTCCGAAAATAGCAATTTACAATGTGGGTGGATTCATCATAAGACCAGCAAGTTCCTGTGTTTACTTTTCTTTTTCAAACCACAGTGTTCCACATTTGTAACTTTTTAATATACCAGTATTCAGCCGATTTATTTCGTATTTAGATTACATAAAAATCTTGAACAATTTTTAAAGACGAACTCTGCTCCCAAGTCATCTTAGAATTTAAAATCAGGTAAATGTAATATATTTTCGTTACATTTTTATTATATATATTATGGGAGGATAGGTCCAAGAGACCCCCCCTCCCATACAGCCTCCCCCCCTTGTTGAGTCCATGGCTCATCAGGGGTTCCCCCTGCCACCAGGGCCCAGGTGGCGGGTGGGCCACTGGCTGAAACATTGACCAAACGTGCTGTATTAAGCTAGGCCCTGGAAACCATTTTGTGAAACCAGAATGACATGAGTCCCTGTGCGCCGCAGCGCGGCCCCCACCCTTGGAGAGTTCTCACTTGTCCCCTGCGGCCGCAGCTCCCTGGCAGACCCGCTGAGAGCCCGTTCTCACGAACAGGCGGACATGAGCTAGTGCTAGAAACAAACACTGTAACATTCACCTTCCACAGTGCATCACTGTCCATAGTATGACCCGGCCAGCCGGGCCGGGGTGGAAAAGAACTGTAAAATGGTCCCCCGGCAAAAGTAGAGACCCCAAATACCAATATGCAAACTGCCTGTGATAAAACCCTTTTCTCCACGACCTTTTGATAAGACATGTAACCTCCAAGAAGATGGAAGAATGTGTGTTCATGTGGCATTCTGGTTGAAATACCCACATGCCCGTAGCTATGTGCAAGTGGTAGAAGTGTCCCGGGGTTTTATGTTATATGTTTCTCTGAGAAGAATATACTCCAAGGCCCTATGCCATAACTGAACTAATGCTGCTAGAGTGCAAAGGAAGACAAGTGCAACCGCATTGGGAGCTCACGTAAATTGTGTAAGAAAACGCATAGAATGTATTTGAACGTCCAAGCTCACCATGTGTCACTGCCATCAGTCTCATTGGCCAGTTGTTCCTTCGTGCTCCACCAACCTTAATACTATCTCGCTTATCGTGCATGCATGGAGTGTAACAAAATGTCGTGGTTGTTAAATATAACATATGCAAAATGGGTATAGGTAACGCATTTGAAATGGCCATGTAAAGGCACCAACAATGTAGAAACGTAAGCTTTGAAAAGACTCAATGAGTATTGTACATTATATGAATGTTTATGCCTTTGTACATAATCTGCAACACACGAGGAAAATACCATTGTGGGCACATCCAAGGCCATTCCCCCTCCCTCCCCATTGAAGCCTGCCAGACAGAAAGCAGAGGCCTGTGCTGCTCTGCCTCACCTCCCCCCAATTCGGCTGGAGCCGCTTCAAGCATTCACATTTACCCGCAGCTCCCAGGGCCGCAACCAGCCACCTGAATTATTTA
Organism: Ambystoma mexicanum; assembly: GCF_040938575.1. NCBI lineage: Eukaryota > Metazoa > Chordata > Amphibia > Caudata > Ambystomatidae > Ambystoma > Ambystoma mexicanum. The sequence goes on from NC_090925.1 coordinate 730,529,802, forward strand.
CAACCCAGCAGTAAACCCCGGCCATAAACGCAGGCAAAACGGTGGCCTTTCTTAGGCTCCACGACCCACCAGATCACCCCAGGTTTATGGCCCCTGTAAAATTAGGACACCCAATATTATAGCAACACTGGAGGAACCCATTCATAATGACATCTAACGAGACACGAAAACTTGGACAGCTCACCCCTTGCCCTAAGACCCAACCTCGTGACCTACGATACCCGGCCAACAGGATGATGGTAACCACGTATTGATATATCACCAGAGGACCCCAACTCTAGGTGCATTCCTCCTGTGTTGCATTAACCTGTAGAATAACCTATTGTAGGATTTACAGGGGAAGATAATATTGCGGTATTGAACTAATGCAGTGTGCATGGCCTTAGGGCAGAAAGCCAAGGAAGACGATCAATGACACTGGCCACGCCTGGCACAACAGCACCGCCCGGATGAGCCCAGCTGACCTGCCCGGCCCACGTTGGCAACCAGCGACGTCCACCAACCACGGCGAACCACATCACAGCTGCACCTATAGTTAGTCATCGCCACCGAATCCTCACGAACATGTGCCCCCTATAGTGTGTAGGTTCTTGTGACATATTTTGTAAATATATACGCCTGTCTTTGCTAATGTCAGACAGAGCGCTCTCGGAGTTTGCAGAGTCTTTTGCATGCCCTATTTTCGACTTAGATAAACTCCCATTAAGCTCACCCGCACTTTGTCTTAGCCTTATTCCCCATCTTGGGAGAGTCCATTATTGTCTCTTATTGTGGGGAGGATCGTGCTATCAGTGGACGCTCGCCTTCAGTGGTGACCTCGACAGCGCGATTATTTTTTCCTTAAATATATCCCTACCGTCCCCTTTGGCACGAAAATCTCTGGTCGAAAAGGGATACGCACAGTGCGCCGGCTCCGGTAGGCTGCCCGATAACGGCGACCGGTACGCTTAGAAGTGCGCACTCAACAGAAAGAGGGGGACGGATCCCGGTTGAAAAATCCCCTTTGAGTACTGCTCGCCGGAGACCGCTGAGCGTACAGCAACACTGCCTGGACGGACCCAGTTCGGAGACTCTCGGTTCAAGACGGGCACGTGAGTATTAAGTGCGAGCGACCATAAAGGGAGCAGGGGAGGAAAACAGGACAGGGAATGAGGTTTTTGGGAATACTAAGAACCACTCTAGGCTTTCTTTACTTTTTCTTTGCATATGGCCATTAGGATCAAGAGGTGAAAAGAGATAGAGACGGGAACCTAGCTCCGCAAGGGGGTAGAAGGCGGCGCCGCATAGTGCTATCTTGACTAGTACTGGGAATATATGAAGTAGTAATAAGATAAAGGTGTCTGGTAAAAGGGAGACACGGTGAATATATTAGTAACTGCAATTCTTTCTATTCTTCTCTCTGGGTTTATGGGGAAAAAACAGGGTTAGTACCAAAAAAAAAAAGACAAAAAAAAGAAAAAAGAAGGATAACCTAAGTAAAAAGACTGGAGTTTATATCAAACTACAAAGACGAATTCATATCAGATTAAGAAAGAAAGGGACAACTAGCAAGGGAGGAAAGGGATTACAAATTGAGCTGTGAATAGAGTGTTGCCTATTGGTGTGTATGCATCACATGTGTCAGAATATACTTTGTCAAGATGAATGTGTAAAAGTGGTAAGAAGTGTATAATTATGGTGTGGTCATGGTAAGTGTGACCAGAAGAAATTTTACGAGGAAGAGCCCGATGCAGTAAAATGACTATTTTTTGAATAAATGTGCTGAAGATATTGATAGTGTACAGAGGATGGTTTGCTTTTGTATGTGCCCCCTAAATTATACGGAATAGAGGCTGTGCACGCCCATTCTCATATTGCCCAGGTGGCGGAAACACACAGGTCACACTAAATGTGTATATATATATATATATATCACCATTGGCCCATAAATATGGCCAGAAGGAGGATCGTTTGACAAGAGTGTCCTGGACATGGTAGTGACATGCATTTGTTTAAAATAGAAGGGGAAGCAGTTACATAATAGGAGAGAAATATTAGATCTATGGAGATTGTTTGAAGAAGTACCCCCTCCCAAAAAAAGAGAGCTAGGTACTGATTTGCCATCTACCACTGACAATCCGTTGCTAATACCGAGAGACGACAAGGTGTTGCAAGAGGGGGAACCACCACTAGAGGTAACTAAATTGTACCCAATATTAAATAAACCAATGCCCGCAGAAGGATACAGTGATCCCACATATGTGCCCCCAACATCAGTCACCACGACTCGAGGGTCAACGGCACCCCCACCGTATGAGAGCCATAGAGAGCGTGACCAGGTAAGTACACCCATAGTAAACCTAGAGAAACTAACAGAAGACTTAGAGTCTAGGCTCTCTGTAGCAAAAGACGAGCTCTCGAGGATAAAAAGCTTATGTGAACAGACTGGGGCTAACGCTGCTAGGTCAGAGCTGACATCAAGAGCACAGTCATGATAAAACAATTGAGGAAGGGTGGAAGAAGGGGGAGATACTGTTCAGAATACAAGAAGAACCAACTCGAATAATTGAACTGGAGGAGAGGGAGGAGCATACTGACGATGTGATTATGGCCACAGGAGGTAGAGAGGAATTATTGTGCGATATAGAAGAGGACTTAGAGGAAAGTGAAAGATTAAGCATGGCGATGGGAGGAGGAAATGAGGGGTTGGATGGTGCATGTTCGGGAAGAAGAATGGACAGGACGATTAAGGAATAGGTTGGGGAAAATGGCACCACTCGGAAAGAACGGAATGAAGGCGAGTACAGATAAGACAAAAGGGGAAGTTACAACTCCCATTAATACACAGGGGAGGAGGGAGGCCGAATTACGTACTCTGGGCTCAGATGGTCAAGGCCAATTTGTTAAAGCTATTGCCACCGCTATCAGGAAGGGCAAGCAAGTGGATATATGAATTTGAGAAACACACAGCCGGGGTACCACTAGCAATAGGGGATGGGAAAAGTCTGCTAGTATCGGCAGTTGGGGATCAAGCTGACAGAGTATGGGTAAAGGCTGGCTTCCCGGGGGTAACGTTAGACTGTGATCGCCATGATGGTGCCTCTTACACAGTACGTGCAAGGGTGTGGGACGCATTAAGAGAGACATTCCCAGACACCCCAGATTTGCAGTCAGTCATGCAATGTACGATGAATAATGGAGAAGATGCTATGGATTACATTTTTCCGGTCCAGGCGATGTGGAGAGCGGAAACGGGCACGCCCTGGTATCAGTCAACCTCATTATTTTACTTTATCATAAAGAGAGGGCTCCCTAAAGAGGTACAAAAGGCACTTGACAAAATTGCAGGTATTGAAGCGAAAGGGTGGCCCGAAATACAGAGTATAATAGTTCACCACTAAAAGAATAAAGGAGAGGGAAAAGGAAATAGCACAAAAAAGATTGGCAGACAAGGCAAAGTTAGTACAAACAAAACTGGTGAAGGTCGCTGCAGCAGTAGCAGCGCTCCCACACAGCAGGGAGGGAGAAGAGGAGGAGGAGGGGCTGGTAGCAATACAGGGGAGGATGGCAACGAATTGGGCAGGAGCAGGGCAACCACAGTGGAACGAACAGAACAGAGGTCCGCAGTGGCAAGATTGGGCCCCTCGAGGGGGACGAGGTGGGTACAGGGGTCGTAGAGGGGGTGGACAAAGGTACGGGGGAAACGGAGGAAATGGATGGCAGGGTCCCAGAGGCGCGTAGGGAAGCTGTTGGAACTGCGGGAGGTGGGGGCACTTTTCTAGAGAGTGCAGGAGTAGATCGAACAACGGATTTCACGAGATGGAACACTATGGTAACCCCCACCCGGGAAGCCCATACGGTCTTCCAATGGAAAGACAACATAGAAGAACATGGGTACACAGAGCAGAGCAAAGACAATCGCACCATTATAGAACACAGAATCACCCACAAAACGACAATATGCACTACACCCCAGGCAACCCCTTCGCAACGAATGCCAATGGAGCACCAGCCCCGGCCCCCTATAGTAGTGGTGACTCAGTAGTTTCAGGAAATGTCTTCAGCCGGGGGGGGGGGGGGGACAATGAGACAACCAGCATAGGACAGCCCACAAAGAACACTTGCGTGTCCTGTTCTATCTACCACCTACGATGCAGCGGAGGAACCATTGATAGGGGCGCAGATAGGAGACAAGCAGTTCATATTTATGGTAGATTCGGGAGCCGAGAAATCATGTATCCGTGAAGGTCGGTTTCCGCTATCTAACCGGAAGTTAGAGATGCAGGGGTTCTCTGGGGCTGTAATTGAAGTTCCTTACACAGAATATTTGGATGTGACAGTGGGGGGTAAAACGGTAGACACACCCTTACTGTATTATGAACAATCGCCAATAAACCTGCTCGGAAGGGACCTTCTTAGCAAGCTTAACATGACAATATCATTTACAGAAAGAGGGATGGTGTGCTCAACCCCATGAATATGCCCATTACGCATAATGCTAGTGGTACATGCCCGGGCAACAGCACCAGAAATACGCGGCATGCCAGTGGACGAAAGAATGTTTATCGAAGGATTAAAAACACTGGCCCAAGTAGTTCCCGAGCTAAAAGGATACCAGCAGAATTTATCTTCCGCCCAATAGTACGCCCAGACATAGCACCAGGTTCAGTGGTATCCTTAGACCTGCATGCGGTACAAGTATCAACAAAAAGGATTGCAGTAATTGGGATCGACATAGACGGGTGTGAATGGTGCACTGTACTGTGCATCAATGCTGATATTGCCCTAAGTGACTTATCTGATGAGGATCTCTTCTCTGATTCGGAGAGTGATGGCGAGATAATGGAAATAGCAATACCCTGTGACATTTTAATTCAAACAAGACAAGTACCCGTCCAGTTGATGGCAGTGGTGGGAGCACCACTGTAATTTTTTGAAGATGACATGCGACTGGTGCCAAACAATTTGTGGACAACAGGCCCCCATGATGTAGGCGTGTTGCATGGAGTGACACCAGTTGTGATAAAGCTCAAACCGGGGGCAATTGTGCCCCGAGTGAAACAGTACCCATTGTCCCGCGAAGCTGAGGAAGGGATAAAAGACAATAAGTGCATTGCTAGCACAGGGAATAATAGTGCCATCAAACTCCCCATGCAACATTTGTGTCTATCCGATCAAAAAAGCAAGAGGAGGGGCATGGAGGATGATCCAAGATTTACGACCCCTAAATGACGTCATACAAAAAGAATTTCCTTTGGTCCCGAATCCTGCATCCATACTGTGCAGTATCCCAAAAACGGCATCACATTTCACAGTGGTGGATTTGAAAAATGCATTCTTCTCCATCCCCTTGGCAGAAGATAGCAGATACTTGACAGCATTCACACTAGGGGGGGTGGGGGGGAAGAGATACGAGCATTGCAGGCTACCTCAGGGATACTGAGAGAGTCCAAGCGTATTTAACCGCATACTACACGAAGACCTGGGTAACCTAACAGTTGAAAGCACGATCATTCAGTACGTAGACGATTTGCTCGTCTGCGCACAGAGTGAAGAGATGTGCAGAAGAGACTCGGTTACCCTCTTGACACTGCTGGCCCATAAAGGGTACAACGTGGACAAAGGGAAACTACAATACTGCCAATCAGAAGTGCTGTACCTGGGACAGCTGATATCAAAGGTCGGGAAAAGAATAATACCTGACAGAGTGGAAGCAATAAGGTCAGTGAGAGAACCAACCACAGTGAAGGAGATGCAGAAATTCTTAGGAATGTGTAACTATTGCAGAGCATGGATACTAGATTATGCAGCCTACACCAGACCATTACTGCAAGCACTCAAGGAGGCCCAGCAAGAGAACAGGAAAATAGAGTGGTCAAAAGAAATGAGCGACTCATTCGGGTCACTAAAAGAGCTAATCTTGAGTGCTCCAGTACTCGCCAATCCTAATTAGGAGCGCAAATTTTACCTGTTCTAACATTGCCAGGGGACTCTTATGACGGCTGTGCTGACACAAAAGACTTCCCTAGGACACAAAACATTGGCCTACTATAGCGGCACATTGGATGCAGTAATGCAAGGCCATTTCGCATGCAAGCAGTCTCTTGCTGCCGCTACATTCGCCATTGAGAAAAGTGCCACAATAGTAACGAGGTGCCCTGTCACGTTGTTTGTGGAACACTCATTGTTTGCAATACTGGAAAGATCAAAAAAGTACACTGACTACACAGCGAGCAACCGCCTATGAGATAATATTGCCCAGCGCCAACATTCATGTTGTGAGGTGCAGGACAGTAAACCCAGCAACATTCATTACAGCACCGTGCACACTAGAGGACATGCAAGAACACAATTGTGCAACATACACAGGAGAAACGGGGGAGGGCACGGTGGCGTGTGAAAATGCCCTGAGCGAGGGAGAGGTGTACTTTGTAGATAGGTCAGCGTCAATTGACATGGACACAGGAGAGAAACATGTGGGACTAGCAGTAGTGAGGCTAGAAGAAGGTGAGTATGAAGTGTTAGTACAATATTGCCTTCCGTCCCATTTCTCAGCCCAAGCAGCAGAACTTCTCGCCCTAATAGAAGCATTACATGCAGCTAAGGGATGTGCAGTAACAATATACACAGATTCAGCCTACATGACGACCACCGTACACGGAGGTCTAGCCCGGTGAGGGCGGAGAGGGTTTGAAGGGCGGATGGGACCCCAGTGCAACATGCCGAACTGTTGAAGGAATTGATTGAGGCCCTGAACGGCCCAACAATGATAGCAATAGTAAAATGCCAAGCACATACGTCCAACACCGACGTTGTGTCTTTAGGGAACGCAGCAGCAAACGCTGCTGCCAAAGAGGCTTCGTATTTCGAAAGACATGGAACAGGTGAGTACGTATTGCAGCACCAGACAAGCACAAGCGAAGAACTTCCAGAAGGATACAATGCCATGCCCATATCGCAAATATTAGAGCTGCAGGAAGGTGCAAGTGGAGAAGAAAAAGTGTTGTGGGAAAAAAGGGGGTGCAGCCAATCAGCAACAGATTTATTGTGGCGCCAAAATAACTCAGGAAAAGTAGTAATGCCCATCAAACTGCTAGAGATAGCATTCCAGCAATTACACTTTCCAGCGCACAATGCTAAACACATTGCGGCAGAGATACAGGAAGATTGGTTCGTGCCATGTCTCCAAGAACACATAGCCAGATTGAAAATGGAGTGCACAACTTGCCAAATATATAACTCCGGGATGACCCTAAGGACACTCAGGGGGACAATTCCAAAACCAACAGGGCCCTTCAGAGAACTGCACATTGATTATGCAGACATGGGGGAGTGGTGTAATGGGGCACGCTACATGATAGTGGTTGTGTGTCCATTCTCCAGGTGGGTGGAAGCGGGACCATGTGCGCGTCCTGATGCTAAAAGCGCTGCAAAGTTCCTAGTGAGGGAAGTGTTCCCACACTAGGGAATTTGTGACGTGATTCGCTCAGACAACGGCACTCATTTTGTGAACAAACTCTTCAAGGAAGTGACTGCGTTATTGGGAATAAAGCATAAACTCTGCTCGATTTATCATCCTCAAAGAAATGGCGCAGTCGAAAAGATGGAACGGCTTGTTAAAGGAAGGTTGTCTAAATTGTGTTTTTCATTAAAGAAAAATTGGATCTACTGCCTGCCCCTTGCACTGTTTGAGCTGAGGAATCAGCCGAGCAAGGATCTTCATCTGTCCCCGCACGAAATCGTGACAGGGAGACGGATGCACACAGCACATTCCCCACTGCGCCAACACTCAGATCCACACAGAAGTGCCACCATATTAGGAGATGAATTCACAGATTACCTGAAGAAGCTAACTAGGGCAGCGCGTGCAATTTCAAGGTAGCTCTCACCACCATTCACAAGCGAAGAAGGGAAAACAACAGTGTCCTTTGTGGAACCGGACACACAAGGACAACTAATGCCAGGAGAGTTAATTTATGTCCGGAGCTTTGTGCGCCAGTGGAATGCCCCAAGGTTCCATGGGCCATACGAAGTAGTGTTTTGCACATCCACAGCTGTAAAGGTGAAGGGACTCAGGTATTGGGTACATTTGACAGATGTGCGGAAGGCATATACTAGTGTGCAGGAAGAAGTGGATGGGGAACCACAGAACAGCAAACCAAAATAATGGAAATGAGTGAACATGAACAGATGAATGGAGGAGTGTAACTGATAAATGAAGCTGTTAACGAAACAATTCTATTACAGGTTATTGATCGAGATAAAGGGAAACAAAAAAAAAAAAAGGAAATGTGTTTAATTGAAAATAACGGTGCAAAATATATGTATTTTCTGCTCCCTTCTCTGTGCCCCCCTCCCCCCCCCAACCATCTCCCTTTCTATGACCTCCTGGTACATACAGTGCCATCTCAAACAGGAACTACCATGGCAACAAACGGGCAGCCTGCAACGAATAGATTGATTAGATGTAGAGATGCTTTAGCTGAAAGGTGTAAATATTCGTATGAGTGTGGATTGTCTGTATGCATTACATTATTTTTTTACAATGCTGTTTGGCTTGGTTACTTATTGGTTCATAGCGTTCATCTCGATAGAGAGGGGGGGAGGGAATAACGGGATCAATGTAACAAATCAAACTACAGCTGCGAATACTAAAGAAGGTGATTTTTTGAGGTGGAACGGATCTAAACTTGTATGGGGATATTACACAAAACCGCCCAATGTTGTTACCCCGCCAAATGAAAGAATGCAGGATAAAATGCAAAATAGCACAACTTCCCCGCCAAATGTCTCTGATTACAATGCCTACAGTTTAAATGATCGCAACCCCTCTGTTATATCATGGATGTACAACACCCCCAACAGCGTGCCCACGCATATAACCACCCCCACAATAGAGAACACACTACCCGATAGAAGAAAGAGAATGAAGAGATGTCAGTGAGATACACAGCATTATATGATGAATGGGAAAAGGAGGGCGGAGGGAAGAAAGGGGAGTCTAGACTGTTCCTCGCCCATGAAAGCTGGGAGATATCTTGGAAATAATAGGAGGAAAAGGGAGGTGGGGAGGAGAAAATACGAGTATTACGGGTTGGTGCTGGACAAGATGGAAGACCCACGACACCCCCACCAGACAAATAAATGTTATGCAGACATGAGTGCAACTGCAAAACAAACAAATGAGAGTTGCTATGTCTGCTCCCTTATTCCCCATGCTTCAGGTAAACCCAAAGTATTGCTACCAAAAGAGTTGCCTATTGTGGATGCCGAATGTCTCCTTCATCTCACGTTGTGCAGAATTAAGAACACCTTCCAGGCACACGAGGGAACTTTTAATGCTGCAGAACGAGACCGGTTACCCGAAAGCGGAAGGAGTGATATGTTTGGAAGAACCATTTTTTTTATAATAAAAAGGGACATTATTTTCAGAAAATAAGTGGAAAGATGAAAAAATAATGTGCAAAGCTGAGGCGTTGCGAGGTGTGGCACCAGAGAAACTGCAGTGGATAGAAAAAACATGCACACCAGTATGGAAAGAGCACATTTCAAAATTGACATGGGTGACTGCCATTGAAAAACCATTCAAACTACAGAAAGAAATAGACTATGAACTGTGTTTCAAGGGAGGCGGGAAAACTATCATGGGGGTAAACAAAAACTGCAACAAGACCCTGGCAATCCCGGATATGAGAAAAGGGACAGCGGCCCTCATGGACACTTATTGGGTATGTGGCAACCAGGCATACCTGCACCTCCCACAATCCTGGAGCGGCAGCTGCTCATTGGCCACCCTACATTCTGCACTAATGGTGATACCGGAGAGCCACATTGATGGGAGCAAGAAAATGCGAGAGACCCCTCAGAAGAATGAGGCCCAACCAACTGCAGAATCACAATTATATGTCCTGTCTTCCGGTAATAAGGGGGAGATGCTGTCTCGGAACAGACGATCGTCGAACTACATATCAAAAGCATCTTCAGAACTACTGGCACAGATCCCAGACAGATATCGATTATTCAGCTCTGCAGAGACTTTCTTCGCTTCACTCATCCCCAGCATCCAGGCACGGGCAAATGCAAAATGGCTCCAAATCACACGCTGGGAGCTGATCCAGCTGGCAAATGACACTGAAGAAGGATTTAATGTAATAAAAGTGGAACTGCGAGCACTGCGGCTAATGACCATGCAAAATAGGTATGTCTTAGACCTGTCAACAGCGATGGATGGAGGTGTGTGCCGAAAAATTGGAAGTGCCTGCTGCACTTTCGTACCTTCCGAAGATGCAGATAATGGTACCTTATCCCACGTGATCGAAGCCATAAATAACCTAGGAGAAAGAATGAAAATGGAAGGTGGAGCAGAAGCAAGCACATGGTTCGACAACCTCTTCTCCTGGGTCCCGTCATGGCTGGGAATGACTGTTAAATTACTGATGCCGGCAGTAGTGTTCCTCCTTTTTATTTTGTGTGTGTGCCAGGTGGGTCTTCGATGTTGTGCAAACACAGTACCCAATGGTGCAATGATGGTGACAATGGGCAACGCTCGTGGTACAATACAAAATATGCAGGAGGTAGAGGTACAAACAGGAGCAGAAAACACACCAAGATTCCAGATGGTGCCCATATACCACAGCGGGGATGTAGTAGACAGGCTATGGCACACCACAATTAAAGAGCCCCATGAACTTGAGTGGTATGAGGAGGTGTGGGTGGATTTGGAAGGGTACGGGGGGGGGGGGGGGGTTATAATATAACACACACACACACACACACACACACACACACACACACACACACACACGAAGGGGGAAAAGCCTTCGAGGGATATGTAGGGCATGGATGCCCATAAAAGGCACCCCTGCATGGGATGAGGCAGTAGCTGAAGAAGAGGAACGCCAGAGGTTGAGGCAGTTACAGTATTAGTTACTTAAGTAACGAAAGGGGGGAAATGTATGGGAGGATAGGTCCAAGAGACCCCCCCCCCCCCTCCCCTCCATTCCCCCCCCCTTGTTCAGTCCATTACTCGTCGGGGGTTCCCCCTGCCACCAGGGCCCAGGTGGCGGGTGGGCCACTGGCTGAAACATTGACCAAACGTGCTGTATTAAGCTAGGCCCTGGAAACCATTTTGTAAAACCAGAATGACATAAGCCCCTGTGTGCCGCAGCGCGGCCCCCACCCTTGGAGAGTTCTCACTTGTCGCTGCAGCCGCAGCTCCCTGGCAGATCCGCTGAGAGCCCGTTCCCACGAACAGGCGGACATGAGCTAGTGCTAGAAACAAACACTGCAACATTCACCTTCCGCAGTGCATCACTGTCCACAGTATGACCCGGCTAGCAGGGTCGGGGTGGAAAAGAACTGTAAAATGGTCCCCCGGCAAAAGTAGAGACCCCAAATACCAATATGCAAACTGCCTGTGATAAAACCTTTTTCTCCACGACCTTTTGATAAGACATGTAACCTCCAAGAAGATGGAAGAATGTGTGTTCATGTGGCATTCTGGTTGAAACACCCACATCCCCGTAGCTATGCGCAAGTGGTAGAAGTGTCCCGGGGTTTTATGTTATATGTTTCTCTGAGAAGAATATACTCCAAGGCCCTATGCCATAACTGAACTAATGCTGCTAGAGTACAAAGGAAGACAAGTGCAACCGCATTGGGAGCTCACGTAAATTGTGTAAGAAAACGCATAGAATGTATTTGAACGTCCAAGCTCACCATGTGTCACTGCCGTCAATCTCATTGGCCAGTTGTTCCTGCGTGCACCACCAACCTTAATACTACCTTGCTTATCGTGCATGCATAGAGTGTAACAAAATGTCGTGGTTGTTAAATACATAGTTATCAATTGCAAAATGGGTATAGGTAACGCATTTGAAATGGCTATGTAAAGGCACTAACAATGTAGAAACGTAAGCTTTGAAAAGACTCAATGAGTATTGTACATTATATGAATGTTTATGCCTTTTTACATAATCTGCAACACACGAGGAAAATACCATTGTGGGCACATCCAAGGCCATTCCCCCTCCCTCCCCATTGAAGCCTGCCAGACGGAAAGCAGAGGCCTGTGCTGCTCTGCCTCACCTCCCCCAATTCGGCTGGAGCCGCTTCAAGCATTCATGTTTGCCCGCAGCTCCCAGGGCCGCAACCAGCCACCTGAATTCTTTACAACCCAGCAGTAAACTCCGGCCATAAACGCAGGCCAAAGGTGCCCTTTCTTAGGCTCCACGACCCATCAGCTCACCCCAGGTTAATGGCCCCTGTAAAATTAGGACACCCAATATTATAGCAACACTGGAGGAACCCATTCATAATGACATCTAACGAGACACGAAAAGTTGGACAGCTCACCCCTTGCCCTAAAACCCAACCTCGGGACCTACGATACCCGGCCAACAGGATGATGGTAACCATGTATTGATATATCACCAGAGGACCCCACTCTAGGTGCATTCCTCCTGTGTTGCATTAACCTGTAGAATAACCCCTATTGTAGGATTTACAGGGGAAGATAATATTGCGGTATTGAATGAATGCGGTGTGCGTGGCCTTAGGGCAGAAAGCCAAGGAAGACGTTCATCAATGACACTGGCCACGCAGGGCACAACAGCACCACCCGGATGAGCCCAGCTGACCTGCCCGGCCCACGTTGGCAACCAGCGACGTCCACCAACCACGGCGAACCACATCACAGCTGCACCTATAGTTAGTCATCGCCACCCAATCCCCATGAACATGTGCCCCCTATAGTGTGTAGATTCTTGTGACGTATTTTGTAAATATATACACCTGTCTTTGCTAATGTCAGAGCGCTCTCGGAGTTTGCAGAGTCCTTTGCATGCCCTATTTTCGACTTAGATAAACTCCCATTAAGCTCACCCGCACTTTGTCTTAGCCTTATTCCCATCTTGGGAGAGTCCATTATTGTCTCTAATTGCGGGGAGGATCGTGCTATCAGGGGACGCTCGCCTTCTCTAATAAATTATATATATTATAGTTCTTTTCAACCGTTTTCTAATTAAGATCCACAATTAACTCATTAACTTTACTTTGAACCATGTTTAAAGGATTGGCCCGTACGGCCCGATTGGCCCGTACGGATGAAACGCCTGGCAGATCCACTAATCCAATAAAGTTAGTCTTCCTTTGATTATTATTAAAGCGGATTACTTTGCATACTGGATAAATCGCCATTTACTTCACTCCATGTTGGTTAATTTGTTTGAGGCACGGTTTCATTATTTTTCGGCTTTTTTCTTCCCCCCATTTAAATATTGCTCAGTTAGGGGTTTGCCCGTAGGTAATAATTGCATTAGCTATTAATTTCACATTGCATTAGCTATTCAGTGCGGAGGAAAGTGTGAAAACCCAATGCAGGCTGTAACGGCATGCGCCAGTAACAGGAGCATTATTTGGACAATTAATGTGGCACGCAATTTGATTACTGTGCTTATTCATATTAATACATGCATATCACCGGGGGCATGGCCACATAGTTGACGAGCTTCGGAGGTTTCTATCTCATTAAACATGCTACGGATCCATTTTTCAACCAATACCATTATTTGGTCCTGGAACGCTACTATGTGCTGCAAATTTATTTCCTTTGGAATGCATACAAATGTTACTGATGGCAACGGATTTCGCTCAGCATACGTCGCAACATAGACCTGAATTACCTCACGGATTTGCGCAGATATTTTAGGCAATATATCAGTGTTTCACGTACCAGCTGAACTACATCATGCTTTTCTGATGCCCCTTGTGTCGTATTCATTGAAAACTACACATACGCACACAGACCGTCAGCGAGGCCTGTGGCAGTGGTGTTGATTAAGAAAACCTGGCACGCTAGTCAGCTGATCAGGACAATGCTCAGTTGGTAACCCGCTCAGAGCAGGGATACGTTCTTTCTTCACCACAAAGGTATTTGCTAGTACGATTGCATATGCTAACTGCTGATACTTCTATGATGAAAGCATTCTATAATTTAACACCAAACTCTTATTAAGTATTAGAAATAACTGGGACCCCTTTACTCAATGCATTACTGGTACTTTCCTGCAACAAATAATTTTCTAACTTTTGACATTATAAGTACTGTTCATTGCGTTTGTGGAAATCTATGCTCACTTCCAACAGTATACTTCCAGCTAGACGCCAATTATTTTTCTACCAATGTAGGAGCCTTCTAGAATTTACATTGGCAGTAGACACATTGGGCCTCATTACGAGGTGGGCGGTAAGGGATTATCGGCACCGGTAAGGGCACCGGCAATCCCTTACCGCCCTACTACGAGTTCCCTTTGCTGGTCCTTCCTTTTACCAGGCGTTAAGGACGGGACCAGCAAAGGGACTGGAGCTAATAACCGTACCGCAATTTACGGTACCGTTATTAGCGCGTTCCCCATTCCCATTGAGCCGTATGGGGGCTCGAATGGGGAAGGGCCCTGGTGAATGGGGAATTACCGCTCCGGCCAACCTTGGAATGGGGCGGTAATAGCTCCATTCACCAGGGCGGAGTCGGTAAGGATTTGGAGGCAGCCATGGCGCTAATAGCGCCATGGTTACCTCCAACCTCGTAATGAGGCCCATTGACTATTTTTACTGTATTGACACATTGACCATTTTTTTTTTACTGGAGACTCCGACCAGTACAGTTCCAATTACCAACCACAGAGTTTTTTTGACTTGAGGCTCTTAATCGCCACACAAAGTCTATTTACATCATATTGGATTGAGTTTGTTGCTGGCTGCTGAAATCTTTTCTCCTTTTCATAAAATATAGAACAGCCCGTATCCCAATTAAACGATTGCTGCCTCTTTCAGAACCAGTGGAGCTTTACATTTAAATTACATCTATTAGTGCACCATTGCATATCTTCATGTCAACTGGCTCCCTTTCCTCACACTAGCAATATTATCCTACTTGCTATTTACCTAACACTCTTATTTCATAACCAAAGAGGAATCATTTTACTCCCATCTTTTTCCACCATTTCCATATTTCACAGATATTTGCAAATAGTCGTCCTGAGAATGCGCCTTTGAATGCTTGTATGGAATAATATTTTGGAAGAACTCTAACATTTGACTTGATTCCCTCATCTTCCATTCAGGAAGAACTTTAAAGGCTTCAAAAATGACATTAAACTCTTCTCTGGCAGACTTGACGAAGCAAAAGAAAGAATTAGTACCTTAGAGGATAGAGTAGAAGGCCTGGAAAGCATGCAAACAAAAATACTACATGTAGAATGTGATGTGTTGGAAGATAGAAATCGCAGAGACAATTTACGTTTGTATGGGATTCCAGAAAAAGCTGATGATCCTATCAAATTTCTAACAAGCTCAATCCCTTCCACTCTTGGAATTACTTTCTCACCACCATTATAGCTACAACGGGCTCACAGGATCAGACCTCGCTTTGCCAGAACTGACTCACCAAGACCCTTCACTGCATGTTTTACCGTCATCAGCAGGCATGACAAATTCTTCAAGAGACCAGGAAAAACTCCCCCATTCTCTTCCAAAATAAAAGTTTCATGTCCCTGGATCCACCCAAGCTAAAAAGGAAGAGATTTCTAGACATGAGACAATCGCTCTACATCGGATATGGTCTACTAGATCCAACAAACATGGGTTATCATTATTCCCGATGGTCCTACTAAAGAATTCTCAAACCCAGACAAACTTGCTCCAAGTATTGCAAACTATTCCGATGAATACTTCTTCAAAATCCGCGACTCGTTTCCTCTTCTTCAGATTCATAAATACCTGTATCATCCTTCAGAATTCCCAATAACCAACATATAAAGTATACTCCCAAACGTAGCAGATCAACTTCCTCAATTCCTTTGGAGATACCAACCACCTCAAACCATCTTAAGAGACAAATCTAGATCTCCAATTAAATCACCAGAACCTTCATTCACTTCTTACAAACCGGATTGTCTTGTCAATTCTTTGCTTATACCTTTGATGCGATTAGAACTGCATCTTTCACCTCTTATGCAGTACGATCTCTCTATAGCCTATGGATTCCCTGGTGCGCTTAAATCTCTCATCTCATATGATTGTTCTCTCCTTTGCTCCTACTTCTCTTTGCTATGCTTATTCCATCTTCACACTAGACATCCTCCACGAGCCTCACCTTCACTTATTCTTCTGCTTACCGCATCTCTCTCATGCCATTATTTATTCATGTGCATCATCAGCTACATTGCCTCATGTATTTTTTCCTTTCGTCATCTTCCCTTCCTTTTGTTTTCACCTATATGTTCCAAACTCTTAATTGAATTCAGTATTTTCCATTCCATTGGTTTAATAATGACTCCAAAAAAGTGGTTAAGGAGTCTTCTAATGTCTATTAAACTCAATACATGGAATGTTAAAGGGCTACGCCACCCTATCAAGTGTAGTAAGATTATTTCCCCATTAACGTAGCAAAAATATGATATTTGTTTACCAGAAACTCACTTATGCTCTGATAAAGAGAATCTTAAATTATAAATTAAAGCACCCTGGATCAGAAAGCTGGAGTATCTATATTAATTAATAAGCGTTTAAATTTCACCCTAATCAGTGAAGAAAAAGATCCAGAAGGGAGCTGGATCATTGTGGAAACTATCATTAATAATCTTCCTGCCACTATTATTAATGTATATGGACCTAATGCCCCATATCCCTCTTTTTGGTCTTCTTTTCTTACTAAACTTCCACAGAAGACTACTAATATTATAATTTTTTGCAGTGATATGAATCAGATTGAGTATTTTCTGTCAAGGGTAAAATCAACAATTTAATCTGATCAATTCTAAATCCCGATCCAGCTTCTTAAATACAATATCTAAACTTAATTTACTCATGGCGTTTCTGCCATCCTGAACAACTGAATTTATGTTTTTCTCCCCACCTCACCATTCCTTAGCTAGACACGATTACATTTTTGTTAATTCATCATTAGCTCCCTCCATTTTAAACTCTAAAATTGATCCTACAACCATTTCTGATCATGCTTCTTTATCCACCATTCATGAATGGACTCTCAATAAACGCTCACCTAGATGGAAATCCAATTCGTTCCTTTTGAAAGATCGATCCTTTACTGATAAAACCAACTCCTTCATTAAAAATGTTTTTTTATTTAAAGCCTCCCTCTGGGAATTCATAATCGTTTGTTGCCATCAAAAAGAGACAGTCTGAATCTATCCATAATTCACTCTTAGCTTCAATTAAAAAACTTGAGAAATCGTATCATGCAAATCATTATTCTGCTATACTAAAAACTATGACCAAACATCTTGAATTTAATAAAATGTGCACGGACAAAGCCACCAATTCGATCCTCAGATTGAAAACAAAATCTTATAACCCATAAGATTTCACCTGAAGGTAACAGATTAACTAAACCAAAGGACATATACCCACGATTCCTCCATTAACTCTGAAAATATCACATCTTTTCTACAAGCCAATAAAAAAACTAATGTATCGAACATAATTGATTCTTCTTCCCTCGACTCCCCCATTTCTATCTCTGAAATTGAACAAGCCATACTTTATCTTCAACCCAACAAAGCCCCTGGTCCGGATGGATTAACTGTAGATTTCTACAAAACCTTTATTGATTCTATCGCTCCTAAACGCTTTTCCCACTTTGTGAATATTGGAAATAGCTGTCAATATTGGCCTGGTTCATTTAGTGAAGCCCACCATATCTTTTTCTCAAACATGACAAAGATCCTTCAATTATCGACCCATCTCTCATTAATTCGGACACAAAAATATCTGCAAAAATTCTTGCGAAACGCTTAGAAGTCTTCCTCCCTAAACTCATACAACCTGATCAAATCAGGATTCATTAAAGGTTGTCATGCCTCATCTAATTCGATACTATCGAATATTCTAGCACAATCCCGAAACTCAATGTTCCATCGACCCTTATCGCCCTCGATGCAGAAAAAGCTTTTGATCGTGTATACTGGTCTTTCAGGTTTCCTTCACAAAAACTGGCATGGCCTACCTCCCCACTTCTTCAACTTAATCAAAATTCTATACTCTCACGTGCCACCTGTATTCTGCCGGAGCAGCTGCAGCTTTCTCTTCTACCTTCTTAGGTGTGCCTGCATGCATGACACGGACTCCCTGCAAGGTAAGCCCCACTCCACTGGGCTCCAACGAGAGGCGCGCAACGGCGCATTGAATTAGATAAACATGGTTTCAACTTTGCCTGCTTAGGCATTTGTACCTTTGAGAAGGTTTATGACATTGGGAGCCTTTAAAACGCACCATTTCAGTGCCATGTTTTTTCACCTGCCTTTTGTCCATGTACCTGCCATTCTAAGATGGCCGTTTTCATTGCCTGCACCCGAGTGCTGGGCACAGTGCTGCTGGGGGTCTGGGATTGGCTGGTGCCTTTTTCATCTGGCCCAATGCGAAAGCCGGCAGGCTTGGCCGGCCCTCCTCACAAGGCCCACTCCTAAGGCCCCGCCTACCTAGGTGCCCCCCGTTATGGTTAGTGTTGCCCACTGCCCCCCTTGATGTTATTTGTGTCCCTTCTGCCCCCATTATGGTTCATGCTGCCCCTCTTGTTGTTGGTGTTCCTTCTGCCCCCCGCTCCCTCTGTTGGTGTCCCTTCTGCCCCGGTTATGGTTCGTGCTGCCCCCTGGCCCCGATGTTATTTGTGTCCCTCCTGCCCTCCCAATGTTTTGTGTCCCTTCTGCCACCGTTATGGTTCATGCTGCCCCCCCTTTGATGTTATTTGTGTCCCTCCTGCCCCCCCTGTTTTTGGTCTGTGCCCCCCCCTGCCTCCTGAATGGTTGTTCCCCCCCTACAGCCTCATGTACTGATGTTTCGCCCCTTACCTCCCCCCCTCTCCTCTTGCGCCTCCCCCTTGATGGTCATGTGTGCTCCCACCCCCCCTTTGGTCTCCCTTGATTGTGTGTTGTACCCCCATGCCCCCCCTCTCTGTCCGCTAGCACTTTGTTTCTACATACCTCCTGTTCTGTATGATCGTTGCCCGTCTAGGTCCCTCCTTTATTCTTGCTCTTCTCCTACCCCTCTCATCCAGTACTACTCTGAAAGGTAGTCTGGCTAAATATTTTGGTTCCCTTTTGTCCTTCACCTCTCCCCTCACCCTATCCCTCCCCTGCTGCCCTCCCGTCCACCTTGTTGTTTAATACCGGCACTACCTCAATTGCCGTCAGGCATAGTAATTGTAGCTGCCCGTCTTTCTCATCCCTCTCCTCCCCATTATTGTTCATTAGCACTTACTCTTATCATTTGTCTCTTGACCTTATGATAGCATCTTGTTTGTCTCTCCGCCTCCCCTCCAGCACTATTCTGAATCGTCGTCAGACCTAGTATGTTAGTTGCTTGTGTTGTTCTTTTCCTTCTCCCTCACACCTTACCACCACCTCACCTCCCCCTCCTCTTGATAATTTTCCAGCACTACGTCAATTGCAACCGTTTGTTTTTGTTTCATTTGCCTCCCCACGCCTACCTTATTTGTTGCATGCACTTGCACTATCTGAAATGTCGCCAGGCTGATTAAGATGCACATTCTGATTTGTTTCAGGACTTTTTTTCTCCCATGTTCCCTCCCTACTTGAAGCACTTTGAAACACAAAATAAACAATTCAATTCATTTAGAGTTGAGTCACTAGTCAAGGATGCCCCCTTTCTCCTTTATTGTTCAATCTTGCCTTTGAACCCCCACCTCAAAATATCAGATTAAACTCATCCATCAAAGGAATCTCTATAAATAATATAGAAGCCAAACGTTCTGCTTAAGCCGATGATATGCTAATCTATCTTTCTGATCCCGTCTCCTCTATATCGCATTTAATTTCCACCATTACCAAATACCCCGCCGTCTCTGCCTACAAATTAAACTTGGATAAATCAGAAGTTATGCCCCTCACTTATACTTGCAATAGGGTCAATACTCCCTTATCTGGTCTAGCATGGCAATCATCTCATATCAAATACAGGTCTGTTAGTTGCTAAAGACATCTTAAACACTAAATACTTAATTGAAAAAGTCAATGCTATGACAGAAAGATGGTCGCCACTTTCTCATGGTCGGGTCGTCTGGATACTATCAAAATGATGATTTGTCCCGTTATCCTATATTTCGCTTTCCATGATCCCCACTGCAATTCACTCCTCATTTTAAAAAAGACTCGATTCATTACTTCTTAATTTGGAACCACAAGACTCTTTGCATTGCAGCTAACCAGCTAAACTTCCTAAAACCTGTGGTGGAGTTAAATATGTTCAACTTTTATCATAAATCCTTTGTGCTAAAACAACTTGCTATGTTTAAACATTATGAACCATATCTTGATAAAGCTCCTCTCTGGATCAATATTGAAGCTAGCATTATTTCTCCACTTTTCCCTTTCTAATGACTTCCTGGCCTAACATTTCCTCTTAGCCATCACTTCACTATTTCAAGATCATCTGGAATAAGCTTCCTGCTAATTCCTTCATTAAAATCCCCTGAAGACTTATTTAACAAACAAATTTCCACCAAACCAAACCTTTCGGCTATATACACAGATGGTACACTCCAGGGATCCAATTCATCAAACAACTAATTCGAAATTCAGAAGCAATCTCCTTTCCAATAATATGTTCACAATACAATATTCCCACTTCTGATCATTCCTTTTACACTTCCTACATTCCTCCCTGCCATTAAACAGAAATCCCCTTCTCCCTTTTTACATCTTTTAAATAATAATCCCTCCATCAAGGTTGCAACCTTTCATGTTTCTAAATGACCCTTCCTCCTCTTAGTCAATTAATCATAGTACTACTAGACATTGGGAAACAGTTTGGACCCTTCAGCCGGCTCCAGATAATTGGACTAAAAATTGGAAGATATGTCAATACACAACTCCTGCTGCCAATCTGCCCCAAACTTTTCACCAAGCTTTTCTCACCCCTTCTCGTATTGCTAAAAGTATTGCTGAAGCTTCCAACAAATGTTGGTTATGTAATTAATCTAATCCGGATTTCTCTCTAATCTACCAATGTAAACCTGTTCATGCTTTTTGGTCTAAAGTTTGGGTTCAAATGCAATCAATTTTTATCTTAACAGAACCTTTAACACTTGCTAATCTTACGGTTGGGCCTATAATCCATCCGAATACAAGTCTAACTGACTGTTTGTAAACATTGCTTTTCATAATATTACATGCAATTGGAAAAACGCTACCAACCCGTCATACAATCTTTGGTGGAACTCCATCTGCTCTATCCATCAAATAGAACATGGTCATCCCTTGCTATTTGAGTGTACGCATACATTTAACAAAAAAAATAAAAAATTCTCCTTGCCGGAAACAGAAAGATGTAGTGCAAGCTGTACATCCAGTGGGGTCTGCCGGGATGCCACCAAGGTTTTGAATTGCTCCTCAGTGACATGACAGGCAAGAGCAATTACAAGCTGCTAGATGGATCTAACTCCTAACTCAGATGAAATATTACCATATATGGCAGCTTGGGAATGGGGCCTTCCCTTGGATCTTATTTGCATGCATCTGTCAGTTTCCCGGAACCTGCATTTTTATTTACCATCCCTCCTATTTTCTTTACGTCGGTTGCAATAGCAAAGCTATTTATTGTTCATTATTGAAAATCATAAAGTGGTTAAAAAAAAATTCAGAGAGCTGCACACCATCTGGATGCAGTAGCAAAGGGGTAATAAATGTTAGCATCCACTAGGCCACACTGCTCGTCATGCAGCAAGTCCCCCTGAAACTCAGCCAGCTCCTTCCTAAAGCACAGGTTGGCTGTGCCCAATAACGCACTAGCATTGGTCTGTCTGAACTGTAATGCCCAGTTGGAGTACACCCCTAATGTGAACAGAAGACACCACGCTGTAAATGATCCTCAACAAAAGAGCTGGATTCTCTGGCTCTCTCTAAAATGACGACAAAAGACTTCCACATCCAACCGCAACATCAGCCTTCCCCAGTAGTACACAAAGGTCTTCAAAATATTTCAAGTGTGTAGAATGGGAATACATTGCCCTTTTAGGTCCAAAGGGAATACCTCCTGAGCTTCTGGAAATCCCGGCACATAGCACCCTGCTAAGGAAGCTCAGGGGTCCCGACCCCCACGATGATCCCTCTGTACTTGAGGGGTTGCTGGATGGAGAACCCAAATATACCCTCGTGGAGAGCAGCAGCCAGCAAATAGCTCAGAGTATGACGTTTGGGTGGTTCTCCGATTTGGATCAGATGATTTCACTGGGACGGCAGGCCCTCCCACGCCAGACATATGCCCCCTATTCAGAGACTGCAAACTCAGGGTTAAGGTGGCTATGCTCCCTACCCTCCCAGCACCAGTGGATGTCCCAGAATTGAGGTGGAGGGAGGCTCCTTTCACAAGAACCAACCAATACAACCTCGAGTCAGAAGGAATGCAGGTACTGGAGAGACAGCCTGGAGAAATGGACTACAATCTAACAAGCAAAGATCAGGATTTCCAGAAGGACAGGCAACAAAAAAGTTAGAAGCCAAGCTTAGTGAAACCCAGCCACTAAACCCCAAAGATACTTGGTTGTGCAAGTTTCAGGGTCTCTTACTAGTTTACCAAGTCAAGTCTGACCAGCAGAAATGTCAACTCCTAGTCTTGCTGACCCATAGGCATTTCATGCTACAAATGGCACAGGAGAACACTAGGGGGTGAGGGCATCTGGGAGCAGAATATAAAAAGACCCAGTTAGTGCTACTACAGAGGTTCTACTGAAGCGGACGTCTGCTACACAAGTATAATTGGTCTTTCATAATGCTTAATACTGGAGACCAGTTTCTAAGCGCGAGACCGGGATTCAAACCTGTGTTGCTATGCATAGTCTTACTTCCAAGACAAATCCTTTGCCCCCCCACCTCCCCAATAGCCATCTTCCCAGACCTGTAATACCACGGTTTGACTGTTGGCGTTCCTAGCAAAGAGACCAGGTGACCCAATTTCATATCCATCATCATGAGCAGGCATGCTAGACTTCTCATATTCATCACATCTAGTCCAGCCCCCATCACCCCAAACGTACAGTTCTATGGAAAAAATATAATCAACAGATGATCAAGAAAACAGTAAGACCACAAGGAAAAGATCGAGACAGAGTTCCGCTTCTAATCCTGATGACCCACACTACAATCTCCTCCCAGATTTACCCAGTCAGAGTTAGTATTGTGCAGAGACTATTCTAGACAGGATTCTGGAGGATTTGGATAATCAGATGACCTTAATAACGTTTGTCCAAGAACTTCAGTCCCATATTGTGGTTTTAGAAGAAATGGCTTTGCTGCATCTTAAGGCCCAAAAGCTGAAAGATCAGTGTTAGAATGAAGGAACACAACTGCATCAGTTTCAACCTGGAGATGATGTAAGGGTGCCTTCACCCACAATGGAAAATAAGAGAATAGCCCTTGGAGGGGATCACCACATGTCATCCAAAAGTCCAGGGCTTAGGACATAAAAGCGTTGGAGAGAAGAAAATGAAAAGATAAGCCATGAAGCAGCTGCGACCGTGGGACCTTTAGTATCTGAACGCCACGATTACCCCAAAATGCATCCCACAAAAACACCAGCAGAGCCAACAGGCACAGGACTAGAAACTACCATTTGAGCTACACAGTGCCCAAGCAACGTTCCAACACTTGAAGGATGATCTCCTCCGGATCTACTGTTCCAATGCTGCTGCTTACATGGACAACAGTTTACAGTCCATCCTGAAGAGCCACACAAGACACCCTAGTACCATGCCGGAAGCGGCCCCACAATAACCCCAAAAAAGACCATGCTATCTACCCATTAGGCCGCATACCAAGGATACACAGTAGGAGCCAGATTCATGAAGCCCCAATTAAGAGTACCCATCCAATTCCCCAAACCAATAAAAGACATTCAATACTGGTTGTTCATTGCACACTTCACAAAATGTACTGCTCCTCTTACAGACCAACCGAAAATCCTCCTATTGTTACATGAGTAGAGGACCGACCCCGCCACATTGTTTACATTAGCAGGAAGCTTTTCGTGGACAAGCATACTCAATGATAGAAAAGGAATATCTGCCCCTTAAACGGGCGTGGAGTCACTACAGGATTATATGCTAGGCAGAACCTTCACCCTTCTGGTGATCATGCACTTTTGGTTTGGCTGTAATGTCAGAAGACTATTCACTGTGACCACAGATGGCTCGTGGCTATACAACCTTTCTTACCTACAATCGCCCAGGATCTCAGCAGACTTTACTGACTTCATATCTAGGCATCCTTTGCTGGCCGATCTTCATGGTCTGGTGGGAAGGATTGGCCCAAAGCCAGAAGCGGCTCTGGGAGAAACCAATCTGAACTGCCCTTTGCTTACTCACAATTGGTAGTCGATGGCAAAGCAACTCAATGAGGCACACCTCAGGACTAACGAGATTCTCCAACAGGAAAATACAAAGAATAAGCAAATTAAGCCATTTGCTCGTATCCAAACCTTGCGCAATGAGTTTTGGGATGCTGTGGGTAGATCAGCAGGAGCAAAACATCCAACATTCTTTCCCCCAAAACCAGGTCACTTGTGCCAGTTGCAAGTAAAAATGGAAACCAAAACGATTTCACTTTTCACCTTCACAAGTTAAGCTCAACTTTCAGACACTTGAGCTTGGTTAACAAAAAAGCAAATCATTCCCAGACGCATTTCCTGACGCTATGATTGCACCCATCACCAGGGAACTCTTTCCATGCAAGTACAATTTACGTGTGGCCGGAGGCGCAAAAGGCACCCATTCCAATTTGTATTTGCAAATGGGTTCCTTCGAGAATCAGGTGTAACAAATTTGGTGTAAAGACGCTGTGCAAGACAGTGAAGAAACTTGAGTCCACTGAGGTAGAACGACAGACCAAACTAAAAACGTGTAGAGGTATATGGAGGACATGCATCTGTGGAACCAGGTCGTGCCCATAATGAAGAGCCGTCTCCGGCAAAGAGGACGAAGA
This sequence comes from Ambystoma mexicanum, assembly GCF_040938575.1. Lineage (NCBI taxonomy): Eukaryota > Metazoa > Chordata > Amphibia > Caudata > Ambystomatidae > Ambystoma > Ambystoma mexicanum. The sequence goes on from NC_090925.1 coordinate 730,554,791, forward strand.
TGCTATATGTGCTCTTTGCTCTCAAAGTATGCTAATGAACACCAGTTGGTCAAGCTTTTGGAGGGGACCACAGTTCCGAGTACTCTCACAAATGAATTGCACAATTTCACAAGCAATGTTTCAGTTTATGGGGGCGTGCTACACAAACACTGGCAATGGAGGTATGTGAAGAGGAAGAATAGGGAGTTGCTTAGGGGAAAAAGATGGAGACAAGACATGGGTAGGTTGAAGGGGTGTAAATAAGGAACCTGGGTTCTCACCTGAGGCTTTGGAAGCTGGACGACTCGGCTGCCTGCTGTTGCTCTGGGTCTGGCCGTCGGTTGTACTCTGTTGGGAAGTCATAAGAAGCTGCATAGCGTTCGTCCTCCCCTTCCTCTTCTTCTGAAACCTGCCTGGGGTGTGATTCGGTCAGGGCCTCCAAGCGAGACACCAGCAGTGGCACCAGTCCGTTGGCCTGCAAGTACTCCAGAGCGACTTCATCGTAGAAGAAGTTAAGGAAAGAAGCTATGATGCGGGGGTGTGCCTGTGGGTAACGGCCATCCTTTGCCAAGGTCAGCAGCAGCTCTAGGCCACCCGCCTCACGCACCCGCACGCGGTTGATGGCCTCTCGGCAGCAGAGGCAAAGAGCCCGGATGTACAGCAAAGACACATCAGACTGTCCCTTCATTTCATCCACAAGACAACGGATGCCACCTGCATTGCCCACAGTTGGTCGCACCACACCCTGCAAACATAGGTTGCCTAGTGTCAGGAGGGTACACTCATGGATGGACTTGGTGGAGTGGCCAGCCAGTGCCACAAGTTTGGTCACGCCATCACTTAAGGAGAGCTGCTCAGCACAATCCAGGCTACAACCCTTGGTGAGATCGGAGAGGGCCCGCACACATGCTGCCACAAGTGCCACATCAGTGGAAGCCAGTCGTTCCACCATTGGTGGGATGGCACCATGCTGAGCAATGGATAGGCGATGACTAGGTGTGTCAGCCAGGTTACGCAGGGCCCGGATAACACTCTGAAGGCACTCACCATCCTGGCTGGTTTTCAGGACATCAACAAGATGTGGAAGAGCGCCTTTAGGGAGAGCAAAAGACATGCCGAGTCAGATGACATCTTCTCCAACACTGCTGTGTCCACCGTATCCAAGCACACAAGACCATCATTTGGCAACGCCCCTCCATCCCCAGGTCTATAATTAATACCATCACCTCTACAGCTAATCCTGTAGCACTACACTCCTTTCATTAAAGGACTGGTCTATGCTTCATCTGGAGCCCTTTCTTTGAATCCCCCCCCGTCCCCCATGATAATTCACAGATGACATTTTTGGCTGGTGCCAATACTCAGGAACTAATAATCCTACTGTGACCAATACTATTTAGCCCAATTGGATCTCACCACAATACATCTTTTGCAACAACAAAAGCAGTGCACCCATTGCCACTCCATCACACACCAATACAAAATGCACCACAACCCGCTCCGACTAAACAAATCTTACACTGTGCTTACCAGATTCGTGGATGACATGGCAGCTTTCAGGCTCCAATGCCAGGTTCCCAAGGGCCCGAGCAGTTCGGTTCAGAATGCTGTCAACGTTGAGAGATTTAAGGATGGTTACTGCAAAGACAGAAGGAATTAATTAACCAAAACTCGCATCACTGGATGGCTTGGGCTACCTCCTCCTAAAACGTTCCCATAAATGGAAACCTCACACAAAGAGTGACCCAGGTTAAACATCAGTAGATGTTAGACCTGGTGCATAGTGCTTACATGTGGCATCATCAATTAATTGGCAACTTTGAGTGAAAGGAACGCAAAGGGAGTCCATGTGTGCAAAGATTGGAGGGAATATTTGACACAAACACTCCCCTCTGTTGTCACTCTACTATTGCAAGACTAATTTGTTCAGACATTAGGCCTATGCTTCCGAGACAGGGATGGGAGCAGTTAATACCCGGGTTCCAAGGAGAGAAGCATGCTCATCCAATAATACCCTTACTGGCAGCATTCATGGAATGGCTTCCATGGCAGCGCGAAACCCACTTTGTGGGACTTAGGAACTAGAGCTTACTCAGATCAAGACCAACAACAGGGTCTATTGAACCTAAGTGTACAAGTTGTGCATGGCAGACAATGACCCATGTTGGAAGAGTGGTACGGGTACAGCGCCCCCTTATTTACTGGTGTTCCTTAGCTTCTGGACAAAGGTAGGAAGTAGGTTTTACCGATTTCTCTGACGAACACGTCCTTCTCAACCCTAATCCTACGAAAGGGCACTTGAGGTCCACTCAAAATAAAATAGTACGGGTTTCAAGTGAGCATCAGTGGCAAAAATAGGAGGAACAAAATAGGAATGTAGAAGCCAACTAAAGCACATCTTGAATATTCAGATCGTCGTTTTCAAAACTGGGGATTTTTAGCACTTAAAGAACATTTCTAAATTATGGCCGAAATGTATTTTTGCGGTCAATTTCACTTACTCTTCCTAAATTATTTACCACTAAATTGAGCGATTGACATTTGTAGGAATAGTGTTTGAAAGGCTGTTGGTACTGCTCACAGACCAGGCTCCCAAACACGTATGAACTGGATGCCCCAAAAGGAAAGAAATGCAGGTGCGGTCAGCTGCTTCCCATCCAATAGCAGCAGTGTCGATAGAGGCTCGAGGTTTAACGGCACAGCTTTGCTTAGGTGTTTCGAGCTCAGGTGGAGCACAGACAGTGCTCAATCTGGCAACAAAATGTCCTGGTGTGGCAAGCTCCGTCTTCAACTAACGTTTCCAGTGATACGATAACTAAAAACACACACACACACACACACACACACACACACACACCAGCCCCCCCCACTCTTCGACAAGCTTTCAAAAGCTCAAATGCTGCAACAAAATCCCCACCTTTGAATGCCCAAGTCGCCATTGTTTCTTCACTGCCACTTTTAAAAAACGCAAGAGCAATGATTTGAAGCAGCCCACGGGCTCCACAGTAAACCTAGTTCAAGAGGAAAAGCCAAAATAATTTGCCACCTCACACACTGTATGCCATTTCTTACTTGCCAAGAGTCAAATATTGCACCCTGACCTAGTTACATTCCTGCTTGGATGCCATTTTAGGATCCGTGTTGCACTTCACATACTAGAGTCAGAATGCCTTGCTTGCATATGGTAATCCCCGTTACAATGGTAATCCCCGTTACAATGGGCTTCTCCCCTGTTCACATCCCTCACTATACAAGGCTTTGCTCGCCCTTTCCAAAGAACCCCATTATCTAAACCTCTCCTCCCTCATAACTTTCCCCAGCCCCTTCCCTTCCTCTTACCAGTACGCATAAGGGAGTGGAGAAATGACATATCCAGTCTTTCCTAATAAGCAATAAGATACAACCTCCCCCTGAGGAGGGTGCGCAGGATGCAAGTACTGTGACGAGGGATGGGGGGGGGGGTGAAGAGGTCCATGTAATTGGAAACCATACATATATTTTTAGGCATTAATCAAGGAGGTCACCCCTCATTAGATGAGGGCATACAAATGAAATATGTGGTCTCTAGGTAGAAACATCACAGCAAAAGCAAATAAAAAAAATATTCATCTTAAGGTCACATTTAACTTCGGAGTTCCAGGACTGATCGAAGGTCACTCGAACCAACATCAGCTGCAATTGGCAAATCAATTTGCAACCGATAATGTGAACTGAAAGAGCGAGGAGCCGCCACGTGGTGGCACGACAGGGTCAACCAAGGCAACACACATAGCCTCTGCCCAAGAGGCTGCCACACTACTAGGGGACCTCCCTTGCACAATAGGAAGGAGGGGACTGCCCTTGCACAATAGGAAGGAGCAGAACCCCAGTCAATGTATACACCATGACAATCAGTAATCTGAGCCATCTACTCAGCAAAGCCACTGAAGGTTTAAGACCCTTGCAACTGCCTTCAAATCCACCAAGGGCTGATCACATAGCTTTTTTGGGACTGGCCACTGATGGGTATGGGTAGAACACAATCCATTAAGTAGGGGGGTTATACATTCATCCTTGAGAACTTACGATCGACTACTTCCTGAGAATAAAAATGTAGTAAACTGTAAAATTGGCAAGTCACACCTATTGGACCATGTACATGTGGTATTGTTACAGTAAGTTTCGCCATTGTCCAGAGTGGGGAATTGTGTCCCCATCAGGTGTATACAGAGCTTTGTATGCAACAATATAAAAAGGAATGCAGTGTAAAGGAAACAGGTACAGTGAAAGAAAGGTTAAATGCATATGAAAGATTTGTTCTGGTGATAAGTGGAGCGAGGTAGGGAAGGAGTTTGTGAAAGTTTTCATATTCTGGCCCTACAGGCAAGCTATCAAGCAAATGCTTAAGGTCCTCCAAACAGGCATTTACCCATGTGAGCTGTTTCTAGTACTTACAGGGAAGTGGCAAAAAATTCATAAGTGGTTCTGTAATGGGCTTGAGATTTGCTTGGGTATACACTTGAAACATTGGGGCTTGTCTGTTTGGGGCCACACCCGAGAAATTAATTTGAGAGTTTCATAGCCAACTTTCAGAAGTGACAAAGCACAGAGTGGAGCTTGTGCAAAGTGAAGGAGTTGCACACACAGGAAGAAAAATCAGGTATGCTGGCCTTCCCTCAGAGTGCCGTACTTGCACAGCCACATAAGGTGCGGTGGGAGAGGAAAAAGGTAACATTCTGAATATATATGTTCTGATAGAGCATTCCCAGCAAAGGTCAGGGCTCATTTTTGGGGGCAGCGGTTAGTACCCGACTGTCTCCACACAAGGTTGTGGCACGCTGGTTGCTTGTATTGCACAGTAATTGTGTTTGGAGTACAAGGGAGGCGGGGGGGGGTGCCAAACCACGCAAGACAACAGCTCAAAGATCAGTTTATAACTTTTCTTCTGTTTGACAGTCACTAAAAGATAAAAACAGGAGCAGAGGACAGATGGATTTTATCCTCAAAGGAGAAAACAAATATTTAAAAAAGAAAGTGCAGGAAATGTAAGTAAGGCATAAAATGGCCAATACATTTCTGAATGAGCATGCAATGCAAGTACGAGTAAGAAATCTAAAAATGAGACACTAAAATGTTAAAATCAAACATCAGTACACAGCTGAAGTGGAGTTTGGCTAGTTCCGGCTTGGATAGAAATACTGCAGCCAAGTAGAATGATGGGGCAGACTTCGACCATTAAGCAGAGACCATACACAAATCTGCTCAAAGCTGACAAAGATAAAGCGTAACAAAAAGCTGCTGCTGCATTGAAAAGGCATATGTTACCGTTTTCATAAGTTATTAATAAGGCGCAAACAAGGGATGCAATTTGTCAAACTCAATCAGCTCACCCAAAAGGTACCAAGAGACCAACAGCTGAGACAATGCATTCAGAGAAGAATAAATTAGCAAAATAATGTGGAAAAGTATCTATGTAATATTTTTTTTTTAGCATCAATTGGTTTACATTAAAACCTTTAATGCATACAAAGAAAAAGGTCAAAAGGAAGATGAAAAACACCACATTGCAGAAGAACATTACAAATAAATAAAAAGCTGCTCAAATTTCCGAGGCCCGGGTAAAGGCCTCAAAATGAATTTCCTATAGAACACAAAAAGGACTTAATTGTCTAGAATTACAAAAATAACCCTCAAAAAGTTAAAGAGGGCCAGAGTCAGAGATAAATTCCTTCCCCATCTTAAAATTGACCACCACTCTTCCAGTGTTCTTGTTTCAAATTCACCTAGGAATTTTCCCAACCATTTGTCTCTTGGTACTGCTAATAAATCACATCTCATAACCGAGTGGTACAGGGTTTCCGCCCCATTACCACAAATTCGACAGGATAATGATCAATTCACCCGGGCCTTTCTTCTTTCTGTAACTTCCCTTGTTGGATAAAGGTTCAACCGGAATCTTAAGAAGTTTTGCCTTTCCACTCTAGAGGGGAACTTTTCCAGGTATGGAAGAACTGTGCCCCTAGTGTAAATTTCGTCACGCCCTGTGTAATACCTGCACAGACCCTATGCCCTAAAGCAAGAATGTTTTGATGATGTCTAAATTAATATTCTAGGAGATCAGAAGTGGATCAACGTAATAGCGAAACCTGGCAGAGTTCCACTGCTGTGCAGTAGCTATCGACCAAATTGAATAATTTGCCTGAAAACGTGTACTCCAGATGCTTTAAATTGGAACCTAATAAGTCACTATAAGGGACTCCATCAGCCATTTGTACCATCTAAAAATAGTATGGCCTAAAAATAGTCAAATACCCCCAACAATAACACACACAAAAAGGGAAACCAACACAGGTGTGTGCCCCTCTACTTTCACCCACACAGCTCAGTGGATATGTTTGGCCCAGTAGTACACACAAGGTCACAGGAAGAAAGTACTTTTAATACTGCCTGATCTGAAGAGGTAAATATGCATCTTTTAATGTACATGAATATAGTGTAGCCAACCCTATATTTCTGGCAGGCCGGTCAAGAAATTACAGCCCAGATCCGGCAGACCACTCCACCCACTGCCTCTCCAGGGTGGAAAAAGTCCCACTTTTGCTTCAGGCAACCTGAGAAGGGGTCTGCAGAAGGTAGGACCAAACCTGTCAATTCGGTCTTTGCAGTACTCCACACTTTTGTGTGAAAGTGTGAACTCTGGGCAGCAGAACAGCTGTCCCAGGGGCAGCGGCAAGTTGCTCTGTATCAGAGCATTTACAATGGGAGCAATTAGGCACTGATGGGAGGTAGGGGAATTATTAGGTGGGGTTTTTGTCCCTTAAGAAATGTGAATGGGGTGATAAGTGAGAAGGCTGCACAATGCTGCACGCTTTATGAAATAATTACTATGGCCATCATTATTTTTGCTGGTATCCCGCCGGTAATTCCAGAGGAATACCAACAAACGGGTCTACCGTTACTGGCACCCGATATCCCAGAATTTCCAGCATTTTACATTACAGGTGCCGTCAACGATAGGTAAATCCCCATTCCATGGAGTCCATATCGGTGATACCAGATGTTTTTGGCTGGTGAGGGCCCGATTTATGCCCACCAGCAAACTTGCAGTTTGGAGGTGCAGGAAAAACGGCAGTGAAGGAATTACAGATGCTTTTTTCCCTGTAATGCTAAACTTGTAATGAGCCCCTATGGCTTTAAAACCCAAAGGGGATTTGTTTAGGCTCACATTTATTTGCATGGTGTTATTGTGACCTTACATGCAGGGAAAATAAAACTAAAGCCATACTATTATAGAGCAACACATTTCTATGACAAGTTATACAGTGTATAGACTCTATAATGTGGGCGTTTTTCAAGGCATTGCCAAAAGTATTATTTAAGCACATGAAATCCAAGGCAAAACCTTAATATTCATATCAGCTAAACCAGGGAAGATGTGTCCAGTTGCTTAAACTGTCTACATCTCAGTTTCACCATTTAACCAAAGTGTGTGATGCTGGGAAAATAATTTTTTCTTGCTGTCTCTTATCAGGAGCCTCCAAGTGATTCTCTTCAAAGTTTGTTGATATATGATGTCATTATTTTAAAAAAAAAGTTGCCCCTTATATTATAGTGATATTCATGCGTCTCACACCACAAAACAGTAATTTCTTGTAATTGCTGTATTGCTTCCAAGTATCAAAGACTCCTTGAAATGCCCTTTTCTTTTACGTCCCTTCTGTTGCCATCAACCCAATTTTGGAGGTTTGCTTGTATTTTGCCCCACATATCCTGGACAGAGCTCTACTAGGTTAGTTTTCTGCATCTGTAATTGTTTTACAGTTTTATTTTTGTTGTAGTAAAATGCCATCTACCACTAACGTTACCGAAAAAGCTGATGGAAAGGGGGCACGAATGAGAACACGCCCACTGCTGGCCGCTTCTAATGAGCTACCACGTCCAAAGTGTCCTGCGATACCATTTTGTGAAGTTGGCAACCATAGACTAATAGCTTCGTGCAAAGAATATTTCAAAACCATTTCTGTTTTACAGTTAAACCATATTTTTACTTGCCCATAAAATACTCCCTTTGGAAATGGGACTTACTAAAATACTACCACTTAAAAATCTTATCTGGAGTGCTCAATATCCTGATGTGCAGCAAGCCCAATACACCATTGGTTTGGGATTTGCCTGCAGGTTAAGAGGAAGATACAGAAACTGTTGAAAAAAAAGCCCCCTATGCTTGAAATAGTGGAATCCGAGCAGTTCGATTTGGCAAGTGGATGGAATAGGGACGAGGAGTCTGTGATTGGTGGGTTTAACGCCAACTAGGTCGCTTTTTACAGGCAAGGCTAATGTTGCGCTTCTAGGTTGCAAATCCCCGGGATATACAAAAAACGGTGGAAAAGTGCAATAGTCCACAATAATTAGAAATGACATAAATGGGATTAAGTCTATACGTGTTCCACATGTACACGTCACACGGTGTTACGTGCAGCTGGAGCAATGGCAAAACGTCAACACGCACTGGTCACGGCGTCACGTGAAGCTGGTGCAACGGCAAAACGTCAACACGCACAACCACACGGAAGTGCCGGCGTGGCAAAAATGGAAGAACCCATTATGTACTCACCCAGAGGGGGAATCCCTCCAACTTGGCGAACCTGAAGAGGAAATAAAAGAGAAAGATGTGGTTATTTGAACATGGCGAAAATATTTAACACATGTTCCTGCTACCCAAATTGTTCCTTCAGCATATAAACTCCCAGAGAGCCCACACACTTAAATACCTTCGCGCGACTGCCCCTCTCCGTGCAGCAATTTGCCAAGATGCTGAGGCCAAGGTCCATCCAGCGGCGCGCGCGCGGATTCCGCAACAGCGCTAACAATTTTTCCAGGCCGCCGTGCGCCCTAAAGCTCTCAATACCCCCCGGTTGCTTAATGTGGCGTGTGCGAATAACGTATAGGGCCCGGGCCTGGGCTGCGGGGTCGGGCCCTGCTAGCTTGGCCAAGGTTGCCACCAGCGATTCCCCCGCAGATTCCCGCGACGCCATCTTTCTCCCCCTCCTCCCGTCAATGGCGGCGTCAAATTACTTATGACGGACGCACGCACGCTAATGGGGCTGCTGGGGAGTGTAGTTGATCAGGCATCTTGTCTGCTTGAATCTGAAATTGACTAAGATACCATATCAGCCTTTATGTGGACAACTTGGCAAACACATTCTGATGACGTACTTCTGTAAAAGACTGTTTATAATTCTGTTTACAGTTTGTTGCAACAGCCACTTTCTGGGAGAAGGCTTCGGTGTAAAGCCATTTGGAAAGGCTTTGCCATACTCATTTTAATACCTGCCTGTTGCCATTAAATTTTAAAGGAGTTGGATCCAAGTACATTGTCATTCGCCTATTCAACCCAGCCCGCTAGAAGATTGGTGTCTTTAATCTTGTTCGTTATTTTACAACCTTTCGACGAATCAGAATTATTTATATGACGTAGGATCCGATCGCCTGTCTATCATTTATGTCCAATTGGTATTTCAGTTTCTTAGTGAAATTTCTGTAACGCTGTAAAATCTCTTTTTTAATACGCTATAGACTTATAATCTGGTCTTCAATGAATGATTCTAAGCGAACACTTTGGATGTTAAAATACCAAAACAAAGCAATATGGAAATGCACACAGACACGGACAAAATATTACGTTCTTATTTAAAATGAATAAAAATTATTAAATACAAAAAAAAACAAGCTACAGTTAAGGTATTTGTATTGTGTTTATTTATACAGCGCGCCTGGCCCAAATGCATCTGGCGCTTGTAGCATCAAATATCGATGGTAAGCTCTCCAGGCATATTTGAGCAATAATGTCTATTAGTACCCAGTTATCTTCATTACCCCAAGACGTTACACTACCATATGCACAGTTCTCAACCTTTAGTCTCGCAATGGTGGGTGAAAACAGCCGATTTTATTTTTGGTGGGTGAGGGCCCATTGAAGTGCATAGTAGTGTATGGGGCTTGGAAGGTGATTCAGCTGATTACAAATGTAATTGTGCACCAGCATGAACCTATTTCAGGCTGCAATCCACCCTACGGTCCACCGGGTCCTGGACAGCCGCCTCCTCGGTCGACCCAGAGGAGCGGCCCACCAGACTAGCAAGGACATCATTGATTGTTAAGTACCAAAAAAAGAGTGGAACTGTGACCCCGGTGGGGACAGAATAGGAAGGAAGGGAGCAACATGCATTCCAGGGCTGCAGTCATGCCGGTAGGCAGCCAATCGAGTTGAAAACAGAGATCAGATTAGCTGCAACAAACATCCGATGGGAAAAGGAGAAGTGTGCTCTAATTTCACAAAAACACAGGTCCGGAATGGTGAAAAAAAGGGTGTAAAAAGTAGAGGAGCTGTGAACAGTGAAAAACAAAGTAGCGGAACACCAGATCCCGACCGTCCCCGCTCACTTTGACCACTGCACCCCCCTTTCCTTTCCATGTCCTTCCCGGACAAAGAACATATAGCCAACATTTTCTTCCACCTCTTGCGAAGTTCAGAAGAGGAGGAAGATTAAGAAAAAAGGCAAGGAGCCTGAGCTGAGCAGTTTTCTGACCCATGGCGCAAGCCGCCCAAAACACAGCAAAAACAGAAATGCCAACAACACATGTACGTCCATTAAACCCCAGGAGAGAACAATCACCCAATTCCCCCTGGAATGGGCCGTCACTGCCGTTATTTAACGCCAGGCTCACCGGAGCACACAACTACAACACCCCTGCCCACCCCCAGGAGGGGCCATCCCGCCCTTGGAAGGCACAAAACACCACCTGTAGTCCACCGGCTCCTGCAGCGTTCCGGAGACAACAGCACGTGCCGTCACTTCTTCATATGAAAGGAAAAAGTCAGGGCAAGGTGCCCTAGTGCAGCAGAGCGCACACCCAAGGAGTGTAGTACCAACAAACAGGCACATCAATAGCCGAGTTTAAAATATTTACTTGCACCTCAATCAGCCATTTTACTTTCACATGCCTGAGAGGTGGCCTGAACCCTGCATGTTGTAGAAGGGGGACCCACATCCTACCTATTGAGATATCAGGATCCTCCAAAAACATCAACTGCAGGCCAGAAGAAAACCCACCAACAGGGGAAACAAACAATCCACCCCCATTGGAACGGGCTGTTACATTCAGCGTCCCCCTCAAGACACAGAGAAACATGAACATGAAAAACTCCCCCTGCCCACTGGAGGAGGAGCCCCGGCAAGGGTCACCAAACAACCGTAATGCTGTAGCAAACGGAACACTGAGTCCCGCGGGGCCTACTGGAATGGAAAAGGTGTGCAAATATTCCCGTCTCAGCCCCACCGGGGGCATACATGGGTCCAACACCCCGCCATCTCCTTACCGCAGCACGGGGCCCTGCAGGACCCAGGCATCGATGCCTCCACACTGGCTTTGGGCCAGGCAAAAAACTGGGAGAGGCTTCCTGCTCAACCATGACCCAAACCAGGGGGCCCGGAAGGGTTTATAGTCATTTTTTCGAATGCAAATATTTCGAAAGTCATTTTTTCGAAAAAAGAATGTCGAAAAAAAAATGTCGAATTTTTTTTTTAATACGTTTTTTATTCGAAATGGGGGGGTTCCCCCCCAACCCCTGTTTTTTACATTTTTTTTTTTGTTTTACCCATTTTTTTTTACTCCCGGACCCCAAAATAAATATATAATTTCAAAAAACGGAATTCAACATTTTTTTTTCGACATTATTTTTTCGAAAAAATTGTCATTTGACATTTTTTTTCCAAAAAAATGACTGACCACCGCCCGGGAGCACGCTGCACCTGGAAGAAAACGAGGCTCTGCCATACAGCCCTACCAGGGGGCCAGTAACTGTAGTTCCCCAGAGCCCTGCTCTGGGAACAGTCCAACCTGCCAGAGGCAGGAAAAATTAAACTGCATGCCGTGGGTCAAGGGGAGGAGTTATAGGAAATAAAAGAAATAGAAGAAGGTTCTGTGTCGGAGGCAGGGGCCTCATGAGGTAAGTACTGGGACGAGGAAGAGTGGATGTGGAGGGTAATGGGTGTGCTAACTTCCGGCACAAACTGGAGCAAATGTCCCTGTTGGGGAATTTTACAGCTGCCGGAGTAAAATGTACTCTAAAGGTATTTATGTAATCAAGTGTCGCCACGCAAATGCGGAAGACGCTCTGCCTACTAATGTATATCAATATTGCCTTTCTCTGTCCATCTCCAAATGTTTCCTTCTTTAATAATATAATTTCTAAAATAAAGCAGTCCACACAGTAATGTAATTTAAGGATTTGCATGAAAGGAATTGTGGAATACACCACTGTTTATAAAAAAGTTATCCAGACAGTAATCATTAGGCACAATGAAAAATGTCATCATTTGTACATCATCCTTTCTATTCTGCAACCAAGTTGCTGTGAAAAAGTAAGTCAATTGAAAAATGTGTGTGTGGCAATGTCGCCAAATGAGTTCAAGTAGTTTTATATTCCAGATTTCAATCTTGATGGTATGCTTTGTGGCATTCCAAACCAATATCAAAATGTGGGTGTCCATAAATCCAAGAGACGCGTTCACAATTTCATTCTTTAGTATGGCCACTGTGATGACCGGGTGTGACTTATTTTCCCTTCTTCTTAGGTTGGCCAATTCTTCATCTACATTTCACAGGCTTATTTACAGTGATGCAAGTCTATGTCAGCTAACTAGGTAGTAGCAAACAGGGGTCACATATCCATCATCATCACCAACATCTTTTGGCCATCAAAAAGGAATGTCACCCAACGGCTACTGAATAAACCATTGGGCGGGCGAGTAAGACTGTGTCACATGCAAGTCTGTAGGCAGTATATTTCGAGGACAATAACATAACAACATTTAGCCCATGTAACTTCTCCTTGCCCCACCCACCCTGAACAAATTGCACCCGTCCTTTGTCACTGTGTATTAGCTGCATAAGTGTTTCCTTGTCAACCATGAGATAGGCCAGGTTTTTACTTTGCATGCCGGGACTTGTATACCAATAATTACAATGTAAAAGCAAAACGGCAAGTCCCAGCCGTCAGTAGTAAATACCAGGGCTGGCTCAAGGTGTCATAAATTTGAAAGGACTACTTGGCTGCTAGCTATGCAGTGCTAACAAGCTGTTTTTTTTCACAGAGCTTTCTAACAATCCTTACTTTAAAGAAGCCCTCTGGCCACGCTGTGAATTTACAGGCAATACGAAATGTTCTGTACTTACACAACTCATCGATTAATGCAATTTCTCCCTAGCACCTGTTATCTCTCAAGACATTCAGTAATTCATTGAAATCAATATGTTTTGCTTTGCCATACCCTTGTGCAGAAAAAATTACCAGGTTACTCACCGTAATGACCACCTTACTCCTAGTCCATAGTCCCCTCTCCTCCATACTTATGGGACATCTCTCCGTCCTGTGGGACGGGACTGGAGCACTTTTGTAAAAAGCATCAACATTTTTTTCAAAAATGTGTCCCTCCTCTCTTTCCTGCGCGGGGCCCGGCACATGGCTGTAACCCCACCCACCTTGGCTCCGCCCCTTGCATCGCCCATCAGTCCTTTTCTATCGCAGGGTCAAGATCCATTAGCAATAACAGAGGAACCTTATTAGAGGGGACGGCGGGCGGGCGTATGGCGGAAAGGGGACTATGGACTAGGAGTAAGGTGGTCACTATGGGGAGTAACCTGGTAATAATCCTACGTCCCGTCCCCTTTCCTCCATACTTATGGGAGATTCCCAAGCACTCCTTACAGGAACTATGGGTGGATGGAAATACCCCTTACTGAAACAGGTTCTTCAGCACAGCCTGGCCGAACTGAGCGTCAGCTCTAGAGCTCATATCGAGGCAGTAATGCTTACAGAAAGCAGATGGGGAGGCCCAAGTAGCCGCTCTAGCGATGGACTCCCAGGGAACATACTTCTGAAAAGCAACCGCGGCTGCCTTGCCTCGCACCTGATGTGCATGGATACCTTTAGGAGGTTTCAGCTTTTGGACGGTGAAAGATTCCGTGATACAGGCAGCAATCCATCTGGAAATGGATGCCTTAGACGCTGGCCTGCCCTGGGGTTTACCGAAGGTCACAAACAGTTGGAAAGAGCTCCGAAGCTTGGCATTCCTGTCCAGGTAGAACTTAAGAGCTCTTCGGACATCCAGGCAGTGTAGAACCCTTTCCGCCTCTGAGGCAGGGTTCGGAAAAAAGCCCGGAAGGGAAATCGACTGATTCAGATGGAATTCGGTCACTACCTTTGGTAGGAAAGCTGGGTTCGTCCGAAGGACTACCTTGTCCTTGTGAAAGACCAAGAAAGGATGCTCCACCGACAATGCCTGGAGCTCACTGACTCTCCTCGCTGACATAACGGCTACCAGAAAGGACACTTTCCAGGACACGTACTTGAGGTCAACCGTAGCCATTGGCTCAAAAGGTTTATGGCACAGCGCCGTCAGGACTACATTTAGGTCCCAAGGCGGGTGCAGACTACGAACCGGAGGCTAGATGCGTGTCAAACCAGCAAAATGTCTCTTCACCACCGGGCTAGTTAACGAATAAGAACACTGGTCTGTAGAGAGGTAGGCGTAAATCGTCGAGAGATAACTCCTGCAGGACAAAACATGAAACCCTGACTCTGCTAGGGAGGAGACGAAGGACAGCACTGTGTCAATCGTCGCCACCCTCGGGTCCAATTCTTTCTCCAAACACCAATGACAGAACCTGAGCCATTTACTCTTGTATTGGGATCTGGTCGAGGGTTTCCTGGCTGCCTTGATAATGCGCATGTTATCCGCAGACAAACCCAAATGCTCTAGAGCCGTGAAATCAGGCACCATGCCGCCAAGTTGAGCGATTGTGGGGAGGGGTGCCACATCTGCTGTTCCCCTTGGTGAAGAAGATCGGGAGTTACTGGTAACCTGATCAGCGGACACACCGACAGGTGTCGAAGTTCTGAGAACCAAAACCTGGCCGGCCACCACAGAGATATCAGTAGAAGAGAACAGTTGACAGAGCTCTTCAACTTCCAAATTGCTCGATGAACCAGAGGAAGAGGCGGGAAGGCGTAAGCTCTCATGTTGTGCCATGGGATCTCAAGTGCGTCCCCCAGAGAGGAGGCTCCCAGCCCCCCTCTGGAGGCGTACTGAGGAAGCTTCTTGTTTACTGCCGTGGCAAAGAGGTCCACCTCCGGTGTGCCTCAACACGAGAAAATCCATGAGAGGATCTCCGCCTTCAACTCCCACTCGTAGCTGACCACTGTCCGCCGGCTGAGGGCATCCGCGGTGACATTCAGCCAGCCCAGGATGTGCACTGCAAGCAGCCAGACCCCATGAAGCACGGCCCACTCCCAAATCTGGATGGACAGATCCACGAGAGGGGGAGACTTCGTTCCCCCTTGCTTGTTTATGTAGTACATTGACACCGCATTGCCCGTTCTTATGCGGACCACCTTGTTGACAATGAGAGGTCTGAATGCCTTGAGCGCCAGAAAAATCGCCAGAAGCTCCAATTGATTTATGTGCAGGAGCTTGTCCTGAGGTGACCAGAGGTCCGAGACCTGAAGAAGATCTAACGTCGCACCCCACCCGAAAAGGGAGGAGTCTGTCGTGATCATCACCATGGGGGCTGGGTCCTGGAACCCCACACCCACTGACAGGTCGCTGAGAGACGACCACCAGTCCAGGTCCACTCTCATGGGATCTGGAATCATTATCCGTTTGGAGTCCGGGTCCACAGCCTGACGCCAGGAACTCCGAAGAGCCATCTGGGTCCGTCTCATTTTGAGACGAGCAAGAGGAAGAGCCAGTACACACAAGGGCATGAGGCCCAGAAGCCTCTGGTACCACCAGGCCGACATGCTCTCTGACTGCGTAAACATCTGACACGTGGCCAACAGATCCGCCATTCTGTCCCCGGTCAGATACACTCGGCAGTCTATCGTGTTCCAACGAAAACCCAGGAAAGTCAGGTCCTGTGAGACCGTCATGGAGGATTTCCGCTAGTTCACCGACAGCCCAAGATGGAACAGGAGCTGAAGGAGAGACTGGAGGTTGCCCGCTGCTGTCAACGGATAAGGGCTGCGTAGGAGCCAGTTGTCCAAATAGGGATACACATGGATACCCTGGAGACGAAGATAGGCCGCAATCACCAACATCATCTTCGTGAAGACACGCGGCGCCGAACTGAGGCCAAAAGGAAGCACCCGAAACTGGAAGTGCTCCTCTCCCAAAGAGAAACAGAGGTATCTCCTGTGTAGGTTCCAAATCAGGATATGTATGTACGCATCCTGAAGATCCACCACGCTGAGCCAATCGCCCGCCTGCAACGAGGAGCGAATCTGGCCGGGCGTGATCATCTTGAATTTCTCTTGGGGTAGGGAAAGATTGAACTGGGAAAGGTCTAGGATGGTGCGCAGGCCAGCCTGGTTGGGTTTGGGCACCGTAAGCAGCCGGGAGTAGAAGCCCTCCCCCCGCTCCCCAAGGGGAACAGGTTCCACAGCTCTAAGGATCAGAAGTTTCTGAACCTCGGCCTTGAGGGAGGGTGAGCCCAACAGCTGAAAAGGAGGGTTGCGGGGTGGGGTAGGGGGTAAAGGTAAGCGGAAGCCCGCTCGAGCGACTGACAAGACCCATCTGTCTTCTGTGATGGCTTGCCACGCCTCCCAATGAGACGCAATGCATCCTCCCACCGGGGTCTCGTGAAAACCCTCATTTGGCAGGTTTATCGGTGGCGGTGCCACCTGAACCTGATGAGGAGGCTGAGGAGTGGGAGAAATACCGCGTACGCTGTTGTCTACGGCGGTTATTCCCTGCAGGAGTATCCACTCTGCGATTTTTGCGGTCGAGGAAGCCCCTAAAACCAGAGGAAGGTCGACCTTGCGACAACGGTCTTTGAGCCTTGAAGGGAGCTTTAACCAGAACAGACAATGATTTGGCCGTCTGAGTGCTGTCTATGGTTTTGGTGAGTTCTACATCAGTAGAAGAGTGAAAAAGCTCCTTACTATCAAATGGAAGGTCCAGAACCTTGTCTTGCACCTCCTTCGAGAACTTGGTGGCATGTAGGCATGCTTGTCGAGAGGTATCAACCCCAAGCATCAGACCCCGAGCCGAGGTGTTCAGGAGATCCTGGGCCAAGACCCTGGCATCGGAAAGGCCTCCTCTGAAATCCTCCAGCTTCTCGACCGGAATGTGCTCCTCAAACTCCGACAGACCTCTCCACATCCGCATGTTAGCTCCTGCCAAAATCAATTCTGCATTGGCCTGCCTGAGCTGCAAAACCGAATTGGCAAAGATTTTCCTCCCTAGGGAGTCCAGGAGCTTGTCCTCCCTTCCCAAGACCTGAGTCGCCATCGCGGAGGAGGATGCTGCAGGTCTGGATTGCAACGTGGCCGCAGCCACCACTGTGGAGAAGGGAGGCGGACAAGACGACAAGGCCACTTCTTCTGAGGAATGTAGCCTGTACCTCGCGTAAATCTTTTTATTTACAAAAAGTCCCGAGTGTGGCTTTTCCCAAACTCTTCGGACCTCGGCCAGAACGTCCTTCTGCAAGAACAGGCCGGTACGCTCCAAAGGAGACAAGGTGAATGCCCCAGAAATCACGCCCTCCTGCAGAGCAGGTGCCTCGGGCACCGGAACATCTAAGAAGCTCAGCATGTCCAGTAGCCGGTCATGGAAAGCTCTGGTAGAGCGGGGCAAGTCCTCGTTGTCCTGATCACCTTGAGGGTCAGCTGACAGGTCAGGATCCTGCTGAGCCGTGTCAGGCACTGCCTTGTTCACTAGGGTCAATGGTGGCACAGGCGGAAGCGCAGGGGGAGGCACAACGAGCAAGGGAGGCGCCGGCGGAACCACCGTCGGAACGGGTGGAGCCGGAGGCGCGGGTGGACATATCTCCTTGAAAAGCCCTTTGAAATATTCCCTCATGGGGTCTGTGCGCATAAGCGCTTGAAATTTACCGAAAAAGGCGTCCTCAGGAGATTGTTTCGTAACCTGAGGAGGCCTCTCATGAGGTGGACAAATCCAGGGACGTAACGGGGAAGGGTGCCACACCGGCCCCTCCGCCGACGTATCCACATAAATCAAGGGAGCCGCCCCCGCGGGCAACGAAACATTGTGCGGAAGAGGCATCCGGGCGTTCCAATCATAAACCGGCTGGTAAGGATGCGCACAAGGGACCTTAGGTTCACCCGAAGGACCGAACCCTACACCAGGGGCCAATGGCGTAGGTGTAGAGGTAGTACCTAAAATGGCTGCCGTGGTCGTGGCGGGAACGGCCGCCATTTTGTCCTCATCTGAGGGGAACTGCGGCACGTGAGGAAGTGAGGCAGGGGTCCCCGTCGATGGATCAGGGGTCTTAATTTTAGCCTTAACGTAATTAACCTCGGCAGAGCCAGTACTATGAGGCCTGGAATGTTTCTGCGACATACCAACCGCCAACTGAGCCTTCGAAGGAAGAGCCTCGGCACTGCCGGTAAAAGAAGAAACTTTCTTCTTTGCCCCCTCAACAGATCTGGTGTCACCACAAGAGCGGGAACGGTGTGCTGTCACCGACAGGGCCTTGCCCGGCCCCTCAGAACTGTTGGTATCCTTAGCCTCTGTGCGAGGGACCTCGGACCTAGGCCCGGTAGAAGCCTTATCGGCACGGGCCTCGAACATCTGTTCGGTAACCTCAAGCCCAGCCAAGACCTCGGGACGTACCCCGGTTTTGTTTTTGAGGGAAGCCGAAAGAGCGGCCTCAGAGCAAGCTCCGGTACCCCACAACTCAGTAGAATGGGTCTACAAACAGCCCCCACAGGAGGGGCCTCGGAGCATACTCCGGTGTTCACAGGCCCCTTACGGAGACCCTCTGAGAAAACTCTGGTAGAATTATTAAGCCTGACAGGCACCTCAGGGCGAACCCCGGTAACAGAGCGATCAATGCCCCTCCTGGCTCGAGAGGAACCCGGGAAGGTATCCCCCAGCCGGGGTGCTCTGAAAATTAAAGAACTTACCGGGTTTTTTTTCTTCTCGTCGTTGAACGCCTGAAAATGCGAAGGAGGAGTCCATCCGAACACCTCCTCCCACCGCTCCAACTGACGTTGAAGTGCCCAGACCGAAAGGGAGTCACAGTAAAAACAGGACTCCCAACGGTGTTCCGGACCCAAACACTCTAAACAAAGAGGATGGGGATCCGCCCTCGTGAAGCGACAGTGACACGATGAACAGTCTGGAAAATCTAGTTTAAAAGACATAGGGCCTCATTACACGGTAGGCGGTGGACCAAGGTGCTATTAGCACCTTGGTCCATGCCGGTAAAATACCGGCACCGCCTTGGAGGAAAGGGGAATTACCGCCCTATTCCAAGGTTGGCGGGGCGGTAATTCCCCTTCCCCCATTGGCCTTCCCCATTCCCATTTTTGCCCCATAGGGCATAATGGGAATGGGGAAGGTGCTAATTACGGTACCGCAAATTGCGGTACCGTAATTAGCACCCTGGTCCCTTTGCGGGTTGGTTTTTAACGCCTGCAAAAAAGCAGGCGTTAAAGTACCAACCCGCAAAGGGACCTCGTAGTAAGGCGGTAAGGGTTAACGGTCACCGGTACAATTACCGGTGACCGTTAACCCTTACCGCCTTCCGTATAATGAGGCCCATAGACAGACTAGTAAACGAACGCTAGCGAGAGCCAGAGAGGGAAAAAGGGAAGAAAATCTTCTGAGGATGCTAGTGCGTCCAGCCCCGATCGTGCGGAGAAAAGGACTGATGGGCGATGCACGGGGCGGAGCCAAGGTGGGCGGGGTTACGGCCGCGTGCCGGGCCCCGCACAGGAAAGAGAGGACGGACACATTTTTGAAAAAATTTTGGATGCTTTTTACAAAAGTGCGCTGGTCCCGTCCCACAGGACGGAGAGATGTCCCATAAGTATGGAGAAAAGGGGACGGGACGTAGGAGTAAGCACATTGTATAGCCCACTAGTTCTTAGATTTCTTGTGTATTATCAAAACCTTCAACACTCCCCCGCAATTCTCGTATGTACTTCTCTTTTCCATTGCTATCCCAAGGACAAGCCCGATATAAAGAACTCCCCCTTGGCTCCAATGTAACATCTTTCTTGCAACCGCGATTGTCAACTACTGCCATTCACCAGAAAAAAATTTAAAGCACACCTTGTGCATTTCAATATAAATAAAGCTATTTAAAAAACGAAAATAGTAAGGGTTCATGCTCTCTATTGGGAGTGATATGAAGCCATTTTATACGACAGTCCAATGCATTAACAGAGCTCTACACCTTCATTAGTTGTATGTGATTTTACTTTACAAAACGTTGTGTTGTAAGTTGTTTGCAGCGGTGGACAGTGAGCCAAAAGGGTGCCTGGGAATGTTTTTCAAATGGGCCATGTATTTCTCTGCATAAGTGAATGGTGATACAAATGATGTAACATACTTTTGGTCAATTCGTCCATGGCTTTCCTAGCCCATAAATGAGACGAAGAATTCGGTACACAATTTTTAAATACAAACAATAGAGTTCTCTGCATATATAAAAGAACTTGTATGCCTTCCATGTGGCAGTTAATGTTAAAATGTGTCGTGTACTTCTGCCAGAACTCAAGTACCCACATTTTGAACATCTAATGTTGACCTTGAAATGTCACTATATTATTCTCATTATAGTTTGGATGACAGGGTAAAGGGACTTCAAGGGAGTTTGTACACGTTTTATAATTGCAATCAAGGTAACATGTCAAGCTATTGGTTGTGATTGTGATGAAGAGGTGGTGGTGGGGATGGCTGTCATTAGGGCTATCCTCACCCTCAACCTGACCACTGAAGCAGCATGTACACGGCCCACACACCTTAGTTGGCGAGAGATGCCCACTTTGATATACACACCACCTCAAGGCAACCAATGAGGGAAGAGGGTTAGGGAGAGGTTGTAGATAGGTAGAGGGAATTAGGGTAACCAGAAGGCGGTTTAGGAAGAGGTAACGTATGTGAAGGGAGTGGGGGGGGGGCAATACACAATATCCTGCAATCTCACGCTTTTCCAAGCTCCATTCTTGATACAAAAACACACTGAGTTTAACACAATTCCTTGTCATGAACTCATGTGTGAACATCATTCCTTAACATTTATCCCTGTATGACTGCATGCTTGCATTTGACACTGAATATCCTCCTAACACTGAACATCCTCCTAACACCATCCACGTAAAGACAGAATGCACATAACCATGCCTATCTCATAGATGCTCCTTTTACTCAGTCCAACATTTAGCACTTTATACAGTTTCACACTCCTCATATGAGGTTCTGAAAAGTCCGTAATAATTCAGGTGTTGCCACACTGAAACAGAAACCTAGAAAAGGCTGTATTTCCTTGCCCCAGAAACCAAGCAGAAATGCTGCTCCAACAAACCTTTAACGTGTACTTATGTGAACCCCGGAACGAGTTCAAAGGCATGGAGCAGCAGGCATCCAATTAGCCGAATCTCTCAATGCCGTGGCCTGGCAGCGTCGACCAAAGTGCCCCCACCCCGCCAACCCAGCGTTCCTCTGATCTAAGGCATTGCACTCCTCAGTGCACCGCTGTGGCCCGGAGGCTCCCAGATACCCCAACACCACCCATCGACTTCTCCAAATGTTCACGCCAGTAGAGCGTGCTCCAACCTGGACAAAAGGAAACACACACACGAGGCGTGCATGCTTCCCGGTGCGAATCACAAGCACCTGGGAAAGCATGCTGCCCGCTTTTCCTCTCTTCCGTGCATGCCATGGGTGCCGGTTTCTCTGGGAAAGCTGGGAACTGGAGTCCGGCACCAGAGTCTTCACCTCCCCTGGCTCCATACCACTCCGATGCGGGCTTGCATGCCTCATTTTCTGACAGTAACTCCCCCCTCAAACTGAGGGCCTGGGCGCTCTGGACAACGTCGACGGAACTGCTTCACCTTCAACCGCACATGCACATTTGTCGCTGGTTTCCATGACCTATCCTCTGGACCATAGCCCACCCAATCCACAGTGTACCACAATGCTCTTACTTCATACTTATCTTGTTCCTCGCTGTCACATGCTGGCGGCTCTTGCGTCCTGACCTCCGTGGCTTCCGGGTTTAGAACAGAAACATGAAATACAGTATGTATGTTCATACCCTTTGTTAACTGCAACCATATCACATTAGGTTTTTAACACTTCACTCCCCTCAAATGGTCCCACATAACGTTGAATGTAATTTCCGTGCTCCCTCAATCGCAAATGTTAAGATGATAACCACACCTCATCCCCCACCTTATATACTGAAGGAGGTCAACTCTTCACATCAGCATATGTTGTATCCACTTCTTTAGCAATTTTGATGAGCTTTCTGCCAACCCAATTGGATCTCATGACTCCTATCTTGTACTGCCGGTACTGTAGATACTACTGGCAATTTATCAGGCAACGCCCGCGGATAATAGCCCTAGAAGCAAAAGAACTGAGACATTTGCAAAGAGGCATGATAGTAGTTGTAACACCACTCCGCTAGCCATAAAGCCTCCAACCAATTACTTTCCTATTGAGCCACCAAACAGCGTAAATACTGTTTCATTAATTAACTCTCAGTCTGCCCGTCTGTCTGCTGGTGATAACGTGTGGATAATTTAATACGAATGCCCAATGGTTTGCAGAAGGATTTCCAAAACTTTGAAGTGAATTGAGACCTCCTGTCGTAGACCACCAAAGATGGCAACCTATGTAACTTCACCAAATTCTGCACAAATAGCTCTGCTAGATGCCCTGCCGTCGGCACTCCCTCACAGGACGCAAAGTGAGCCCTCACTGCCGGGTAATCCACCCCCCTACCCCCAAATGGTATCATAGGGCCTCATTACACGTTAGGCGGTAAGGGTTTACCGGTACCGGTAAGGGCACCGGTACCGGTAAACCCTTACTGCCTTACTACGAGTTCCCTTTGCGGGAGCTGACCTTAACGGCTGGTTTTATCAGCCGCTAAAGTAGAGTGCCGCAAAGGGACCTCGGAGCTAATTCGGTACTGCAATTTGCGGTACCGTAATTAGCGCCTTCCCCATTCCCATTATGCCCTATGTGGGCAAAAATGTGAATGGGGAAGTGCCTTGGTGAATGGGGAATTACCGCCCCCGCTCACCTTGGAGTAGGGCGGTAATTCCGCCATCCACCAAGGCGGACACGGTAAAATACCGGCGGCAACCATGGCGCTAATAGCGCCATGGTTACCGCCTACCGTGTAATGAGGCCCATAGACTCTAATATTGGGCAAATCTGTCACAAAGTCACTGGAAATATTCTCCCACGGCTCATTCAGGGATGGTAGTGGTTCGGGCAACTCCACCTGAGATTGATGCAATGCTTTATTCCTCACACTTCCCTACCCATTGTTGCACCTTTTTCTGATAACTGTGGCCACCAAAATTATCTTTGTATCTGCAGAACCGTTTTAGTAATCCCTGGATGTCCTCCTAGAGGACCCTCATGGACCCATTGTATAATCTGTTTTGCTGTTCCTCTACAGGAGCAAATATCTGGGTTCCTTGATATGGCAAACCCTCCCGCATATACCTACTAGAATCTTGTCTACACCACTCCTCTTTCCTTCCCCAAGTTATACTCTGTCTGATTCATATCAGCAACCTATCCACCAAAGCACTAATCACTCGCTCATGCGGTATAATAGATTGTACCTCTCACTCCACCTGCTCCTCCTTCTAATATCTGGACAATGCACCAGCCTTAGCATTCTTTTTTCCCGGATGGTATGGTATGGTATGTAATGATATAATCAAACCCTGCAAAATACTGCACCCAGCGCAATTGTCTCACCCTGTTTTTGCAGTCTTCAGATATTTTACATTCTTTTGATCTGTGAAAATGGTAATGGCATGTCTCGCATCCAAGGAGATAATGCTGCCATTCCCCCAACGCTTCATTGATTGCCAACAATTCTCTGTCTGCCACTGCACATTTGCATTCGGTAGGGGTCAGTTCTCTTGAAAAATAAGCCACTGGATGCACCATACCCTCCTCATTACGTTGAGACAATATATCCCACACTGCATCACCAAATGCACCTCTTTCCACTTGAAACAGTCTTGCGGTATCTGGGTGTTTCAATATTGGGGCAGTGGTAAATAACTGTTTCAAAGTCACAAACGCCTCTCCTGCTTGTTCATTCCACTCAAACCTAACCCCTTTTTTCAGCAACCTTATGATGGGAGTCACTGGGCCTCATTACGAGTATGGCGGTAAAGCAACAACGGTGCCGGTATTGCAACCGGCACTGTTGTTACCGTACCACCATACTAGGAGTTCTGCTCATGGGTGCCCTTACAGCCACCAGGTTTTACCGGGTGGCCGTACCGGCACTCGCGAGCAGAACTTGATGGTAGCATAACAGTACTGTTGCATTTTTTCCAGCACCCAGAAAAGGGCAATTACCGGGTCCACCAAGGTCGTAATGACCCGGTAATTGCCCTTTTCTCGACGCTGGATAAAAATCAATACAGGTGGCAGCCGTCCCTGTACTACAGGCACGGCTACGGCCATACTCGTAATGAGGCCCACTGTGTCTGAGAAACTCTGAATAAATCCAATGGTGACCACAGTTTGAGGTTGCTTCGTCTTTTTTTCCTATGTCATTTTTTCAATTTTTGTAGGTCACCTAACAAAAAGACCGATTTATTTTGGCTGATTTTAGGCAGCCTACAAAAATTGAAAAAATGACATTCCTTTGCCCCAAACCCCCACCTCTGCATCCGCCACCAAAACACACACGCTAAAACGCAACACACAAACACTTACCCGCTCTCCCCCGACGTCACTTCCGGGTCCTGGCGTGCCTGTCAGCCTCTGCGTGCACTCATGTGCGTCGCAGGACGTTACAGTTCAATTTAGAAAGAACGCTCCAATCGGTCACAGAGTGGTCTTTCTAAATCTTTTTTTTTTGGTTTGCTTTTTTAAAAAAGGTCTTTTGACCTAAAACCGCCTCTTTGGTTCCTCGGGCCGGAAAGGTTTATGTATCCAAGCTCCAAAATATGTTAAGATGCTCCTGATTAAAAATATCAGCCACAAACTCACAAGGAACAGAGTACAGACCAGGACCGAGTCTTTCCGTTTTGGTTTACTCCATGAAATAAAAACAAATCATTTACATAATGTATATGCCTCCCACGTACGCCAATGGAGCCCGGGAGTAGGAATCTTGTTACAAAGTATTTCCCTTCTCTGACTGCAGGATGTTGGATGTTCATGCTACAGAGGACAAGTACACACAGACGTCTCCCATCCATATTAAGAGCTCTTTTCCACTTGGGGTCCTCATCCAAACAGGAAAGTACTGGAAGCCTATGCAGAAAGACTATGGGCCTCATTAGAAAGTCCAGCAGTAGCCGTGCTGCTAAAACCGGCAGGCTGCTGCCGGACTTGTCAATTTTTCTGGCGCCTGGCTTCACAGAAACATAGGTTATTACGACCCGGATGTTCCTGGAAGTCAGCTGTTGGAAAATCGTTAATCCCATTCCCATTTGAGTCCCAAAGGACTCAATGGGGATAATGGAAGCACCGGCACCGTTAATAACAGTGCCAGTTCTTCCGTGAAAGTCTGTGGGGGCCGCTGCCGCCCGCAGACTTGGAGTGTGCTGGTCCAGTAACAACGGTGCTGGTAGGCTTCCTGGCACCGTTGTTACCAGACCGGCACACTCCTAAAGAGTCCCTATGTTGCTAAAACAAACACAAATACGTTTTTGTGATATTTCCAGTTCTGACCCCAGATGGCTTTGACTGGCCATCTGTTGGAAGGGAATTATCCCATTTAATTGCATTTTCACAAATGTCATGCATATTCCACATAATACCACAATGCTTGCATTTGTGTCAAACAAAGACAACACGCATGTCACTATCACACAGGCTCTTGTGGGTTGTAAGTCTGAAAGAAGTACAACCATATGTGGGGTAGGTTCAAGAGATTACACTATGTCAGGAGTGAATTCAACAATGTTCTGGCTTTTAGGTTCACTTCATGTTGCATTCTGGCACATGTAGCCCTGCATTTATAATATGTACAGTAATAGAAAATATCATGCTGTACAATACCAGAACTTCTCGAACATGGTTTGTGAGCTCAGTTTTTGCATATTTTTAAGAAATAGGATTGGTGTTAGGTGAGAAAATTGGATCATGTTTTTTCTGATTTTCTAACTTTTCAAGGCTTATGCATTTTATTACTGAGCAGTTACTTCACATGCATTTCGCTGTTCTTTACCAGAAGGGAAAATATGCAAATGCTTGAATTTTGCCAGGGCAAAATCTTGCCTTAAAAATGTCAAAGTCGATTAAATGAATACTATTTACTTGGTTATTACTAACATTCATAATTTATAATCTCATGAACCCAGTGGTACCCGCTTCGATGCAGTGAATCTTACTCATTCGCTTGTGGCAATTCATTTTGGTGAGCGTGAAATTTGAGTCATTCACACTGCAATAAATGCAATTGGTGTCAACGCCGCCTCACAACCCACAAAGCAAACTAATATTTTAAGACCACAAATTTAATCACAAAGTAAGCCCGTCTTTCCTGTCCATGTGGCATGTCAAATGTTTTATCGCAATACACATGCTGAATGCCTTTGTCAATTAGTACAAGCAGGTACTCTTATCACACAGTTTCATTTGATGGTGATATGTGTCTTGAAAGTACAGTAATAAAACTCAGAGGAGATTACATTTTGGACATGCATTACTTTACAATCTAAGACAATGGAAGTTGGCATTTGGTTGAATCATGTGTTTTAACTAGTTAAAAGTATTCAGTGGCCTACAATAGTTCAAGCTTTCGCATGGCCTGCAGGAGCATATAAAAGAAAAAAACACAATAAAATAAATGATCTCCTTTAGTTGTGTGGGCCATATCCCTGAGCACTCATCTATGATGTGCAGGCTTGCCCTAGCAGGACATCCTGGATACACCAATGGATTTAATTTTGTGACAAATGTGTGGCACTCACTGCTTAGAAACAGGCAGGCACGTGATTGACCACTGCAAGGTGTGTGCTGACTGCATGTACCACTTTTTCCACTCACACAAAGATTTCAATTCAGTTCAAAAAGCCAATACTCTACATGTTTATGATACACCTTTTTGGAGAGAAGCTGAATACTGTATTGCAATTCTCCGACAGAGGTATCTGCTCCAACATATTTGCATTAACTTATCATACATATGCACAAAATGCGCAACTTTAGAATATGCACAATATGTTAGCCAATAATAAGTACAAAGACTACACTGGTTCATTTTATTGAATGCACAAACTTTATTTTGTACATAATACACATATGTCATTGTAGGATTTGATAATGTAATAGGCCTTTAATATAGAGCAGATCACATTGACAAATGTAACAAAGTCAACATGACATGTTCATTTAAATCGACTACTTAGTTGGGTGACAATGGCAGTTGCGAGGAGCCGGGAATGAGACGCGGACACAGGCAACCCATGGTCTTGGGCATAAAAAAACGGGTTGGAAAATGCCTCTCTGTCCCTGCTCTAAGAGGTATGTCCCCTACCTAAAACAAAACTATGGATCTGTACGATTTCAAGATGTCCAAACCAAAATGTCCTGTGTCCAAAGTACTATTCTGGCCCTCATATTCTAAAAATCCACTCTAAGGTGAAAAGGGAAATGGCTTTGGCCTTGAGTAGTGTACAAATGTTCAAAAAGGAAATGCGTAATCTCCAAACACAAACATTCCAGAAGTTTATGTAAAGTTAACAGTTCCAGAGAATGGTTCCCTGCCCCCGGATTTCTCTTCACTCTGCTTTATACTTTTAAGAATATCAGTTCCTGGAGTTTAATTTGATCAACAATACAACTGGTATGCAAAACAACTTGGCTGTCAGTCTGAATCTTGGTAGGATACCTGGTGTACTCTCTTGCCAGGTTTCTTCTCTTTTAATATATATCATCACAGTCTTTGGCTATAACCAATGTATCCTTATCAGGACCTCCTCATGTAATGTACTTTACACACTGTCCAACTTGACCTTGTCTGGTATGATCTCTTGCCAGGGATTTCTTCTATGCAACTTGAATCTGCCCGGTATACTCTCCTGCTAGGGCTTTTCCCATATGAACACACTTGCAACTTGCATCTGCCCGGTATTCTCTCCTGCCAGGGCGTTTCTCATATGTATACTTTGTACACTTGCAAACTTGACAGTCTTTTATATTTGTTTTGTTCTGTCTCTTTAAGGAATATTAAATCTACCATTCTTTCTCATATGCTTAATTTACTATTATTTGTTTTTGGTAGGATTGCGGAATACCCCTATGTCCCTGCTTCCCTTGGGGGGACTCACCGGCTCTCTGTGACATGCACTGATTCTCCCTCGGCTAGCCTGCAGTGGTTCTTTGGCGTCCCGCACTTTGTCTCTGGATTCACTGCCTCTGGTTCGTGGCTTCTGTGCCCCTCGCAGCTCCTGCTCGCTTGCCCTGGGTTTCTCCATGCTTGGGCAGCATGGGGGCTGCCTTTTGGTACCTGCAAATACTTAGGAGAATTTCTTCCTCTTCTGGCATCCTCGTAGCATAACATCTCCTGCAGTCTGGTCTCCTCTGATTCTTCGTTGAGCCGGTTGGCTCCTCAGACCTCGCACCAGCCCAGCGGTTCCTCGGTCGACACCGAGAGGTCAAGACTTCTCCAGCTAGCATCTCCCTGTCAGCTGGGTCAGTGGTTTAAATGTCCCGGCATCACGTGTGTGCTTGCAACAAATAGAGCGCAGCTTGTGCTCTTGGCCTTCATTAATCAGCACAGCTTCCTCGTTACAGTACTTTTGTAATGAGGTTAAGGGAAGTTAGATCTTGATGACTTGAATGCAGAGCTTGGGAAAGTATTCTCAGTAACCCTCATAGGTGTTTGAGGGGAGTTATGACAATATGGCATTACTGCATGGGGAATGGAGGGGGTATCCTCAAAAGAAAAAGGTGGATACCATATCTCGTCTGATGATGTCATGTCACTCCCCTGAGGGTCGCCTCCCCCCATGTGATCCTCCCTCATATAGCTGCCCCCGGGGTCAGGGTCAGGTAGCGGCTACCCCCTCCCCTGCCCACATGGGGAGAGGACATTGCTGTGAAAGGAGTGATGACACCATCAGATTTGCCAGACAGTCTTTGGATGATTTCTTTCGAATGTTTTTGGACAATAGCTTTCCACATGATCTAAGGCAATAGCTCTCCAATCCCATTGCCATTAAGACCAGATTGTAGACGAACACTTATTGCATTTGCTTGGAAATTGGCTTTGCTACCCACTCTTTCTTTCGTTTGCTGAAGGCCAATCCATAATTAAATTCTGCAGTACTGTCCTTTCTGATTGCACCAACACCACTTCTTGTCTGCCCACGTTTCCACTGTATGCAAACATAGCTAAACGTGTCCTCACCTTCATGCCATTAATGATGAAATGCAACCTTTTGGGACAGTATTTGAGACACATGTTATGGAACACTTTTAAATCCCCTACGTGGCAACATTCTGTGATGCTCATCATATGTCTGCCATAGTCACAAGGGCTGTGTGAGAAAGTGACCCAGGCTCAAGCCCTTCTCTTCCTCACTCAATGGCAGATGTTTTCAGGCATGATACTGTGTGATGGATTCCCTTCAATGTTTGCAGTGTAGTGCAGAAAGGATTGCCATTTTTCGAACAGTATGTCTTCTGATTGTTCACAATTGTGAGACCTTCACCAATGTAGATTACTTATTAAATGCGACCATTGTATGAGTTGTTCTCAAGCTTGTTCCCCCGGCAGCGTTTATTTTCATAGCTACAGACTTTGACACATGTCAAACGTTGACGGAATGCCTGATCTGTGGGAATGTCTCTGGTTATACTTTGACTATGCTAACTAGTCTTGTTGGTGGCGTTCAGTTGGACTTGTAAACCTCTGGATTGAAGACGTTCAATCGATTTTCCAAAACCATGATTCTTCATCTCAACAGAGGAAGCACATTATGTAACCTGGAACACCATGTAGCTTAAAAATGTGTGCACAAGTCTTGGAAAGAATAAGTGCAACACTTTGCATGAAACCCAGGACTGTTGCACTGACCGTCACCTGCCGGGAGAGCATTGTCCAATGAAGCGTGCTCCTGTTACCATGTCTCATCTATTCCAGGGAAGAGGTATTTTCTCTGATATCTGAAGTAGGAGTTCTTAGACATGAACTGTAGTCCAAAAAAGTCAAGATTTTTCAGAATGTAGAACTGCTAAACAAATGCGCACATGCAGTGTTCATCCTCACAGGTGCCTTGAATCGTCAAGTTCACTGCAATTACATTTTTTAAATCAACAAAAGGTTTGCCACAAGTACTACAGTGAGTTAATGTGGTGAATGTCAGCATCCTTAAAATACTTATTAGACACTCCTGAGGTTCTCACAGAATCCCTTTTTTTGGCAATTAACTTTCAGCAGCCTCAAACGTGGAAGCAATTTCTTTTATACTGAACATACTATAGTCTGTGTCCAGTTCTTTACTAACAGTATAATTATTATTATTGTATTTATTGAGCGCGGACCTGGCTTCGAGATGCAACGGGGCACTTTACAGAGGTATACAATAGTACAGATGCATAACGTAGCGCTTTTCAGAGGTGACATCAGAACAGATGTACAGCAGAGGATAGAATCCAGAGGGGCACAGAGGAGGGGCACAGCTGTACAGGGTGGCGGAGAGGAGAGGGGTAGGCAGCATCTAGCGAATCAGGTGGCACGGAGGCAATGTGATCGCCTAGGTGTTGAGGGGAGACTCCTTGAAGAGGTATGTCTTGAGTTATTTTCTGAATTGAAGGAGCACGGGGTGATTCTGATGCTGACGGAGAGCAGGTTCCATAGTCTTGGGCCGCAGGCATAGAGGGCTTGTTTTCTGGTCCTTTCCTTTTTGCAGCATCAGATTTCAAGTCTGCATGTGTCCTGGCTTCTGGCAGTGCGCTGTCCACCAGAGCTGCTGAGTTTCTCCGCAAGGTAGCTAGGTGACTTGAGTGCGACTGTCCTTAAGCTTTTCCTTAGCTTCAGAAAGGGATCATTTTGGTGCATGTGATTTAATAGGCGATTTTGGGGAAATGTTCTCTGTCACATGTAAATCAGGGTTTGAAGGGGTAGATTGTGAAAGATATTCATCAGGTCTGAGTTTGGTTAACTCTTCTGTTAATGACAGCTGAGGAGGAAACATTGAAGAGTAGCAATGGACTTTCATGAACTTTCATCAACTTCCAGAGCACTGCACAGGTATTTAACTCAACTTCAGGCCAATGCATGTAGACATCCTTCTCAAGTACAATCAGTAATGGTTTGGATTGCTGCAATATCGATTGCCCCCAAATCACTGTTTCTGTGAGGGATCCACAATGAGAGGTGCACACAAAGAGATACCTTTCGCAATATAATTCATTTTATGAACAGAAAAAAGGGTATAGATAAAGGCCTAACTTTTCTTATCCTATCGGAAATGTCCCCTCCTATGAAATCAAAACTAAAATAGGATGACCTTGTGTTCAAACTCAGTCTGTTCAAGTTAATATAAAAGTGCAACAACTGAAACATATAACTTCAACAATAAATACTTCTTGTATCCAGGGTTGACTCCCTTCCCCTGGGTTACTTCAGGTACGTTATTCACAATGTTCCGGTATTCAGACCAGTTTCTTAAAGGCATTACAAATATCTTTTCCAACTAATACTTTTCTCAGGATGACAAAACAAATGTTCTTTTCATCACACTTGGTCAGATACAGCAAAGAAAAGCTTTTGCTTCTGAACTGTATGATCTCCAAACAACTCTTTATTATGAGGAGCAGTACCCTCGAGATAGATGGGGATGCAGATTCATACTCATGCATCAAATAATTAAGACAACTCAATAGTTTGGCAAAGGGAGTCTGTTTAATGACAAGTTCCTAAAGCGGGGAATACAACGAACATCATAGCAAAAACTCATCATTGCTGACGTACAACCTGCGCACATACTAACGTCATTCTATGTGGCATTCTAAAAAACCTAACATGCAACGTGATTGGTTATAGGAAGGTTATAGGAAGGTAACTTAACATAGGTACTATATCTGTATATGGTAACAGGGAGAGGGGATTGGATAATAAATGTCAGGTGGGGCAACTAAGCCCTCCCTTCAAAATGGCCACTATGACCGTCACTAAAAGTACGATGTCCCATTGGCTCTACTCACTATAGGACCCTAGATTACATGGTCCACTATGATTGGGTTGGCATCAACCCGACTATTCTTTTCCACCAACGTCTAACAGCACGCAGAAGCAACATCCAGGTGCAGAGAAGCTCGCCTGCACTCCAGCTTCCCACCAAGTATGCTACAATCAATCATCACCTCAGTGGTCATGTGTCAATTACTGCTTTGTAGTTTGGCCTTGTGTCTGGTCTGTACTCTGAGAGGGATGTGTAGGTGTAATAGTTTCACCCTCCCAGCCTGCCTTTGTCACGTGACTGGACACAATGAAATCTGCTTTTCTCTGTGTCTTTTTGTATGGTTGATTTAATTCTACCAGTCTTCTGACATCTGTGGCTCATCTTGACCTTTCCAAACAGGATCCTCTGGTCTCTTCTCTCCTCAATCTTATCCAATGTCAGCCTATTCCAGTCAGATAAGACCTTGGCTTCTTGGCATGGTCATCCTTTTGCTTCTTGATTTTCTTGCTGTGAAACACTCCATCTGTGGCCTTTTGTAACTTTTGTTAATTCTGCTTACGTGGTTAGTGGACTTACATTCATACATAAAGTGCTTCTTGAGGTATATACTTGTAAACGTTGGCGCTTGCCACAATCTATCAACTATAAAGCATAAGCAAGCTTCACGATTTCTTTGCCTCTTGCAGTTACTTGCATTTTACACGTTTAAACTTACTAAATATCTTCATCATGTATGTGTGTGACAAATCTACGGTAGAACACTTGGATAATCTGCAGTCGGGCTCTGGCTCTGTCAATACCAGGTTAAGCAGCTCCCTAAAGGGTTAATTCTAACTTTCAGCCGAATGAAATAGTGGACATCTCTAATAACCAATCACTGCCAGGCATTCAAGTGACTACAACTCTTTTGTTTTCCTGTCGTTGCTAGGAGACAGAGGGTCTGGAGCTTGAAAACGACAGTTACAAATGGGCTTACTGAGAGCTTTTGCAGGAGCGGAACTTAAACTAATAAAAAAGAAGACAAGTTGCGCCATTGCGCTTACCCCACGTTATTTTGCTGTTGTGTTGAGGCAATCGACTCAATCGCTGTGCATACAAAGTTTGCTGCGGCCACTATCAAGAAATTGACATGATGCAGTTAGAAGAGAGGGAAGGTTAACCCGTCACTTCCTATCTGTTAAAGAGTGACTGAGGACTCTTCTGAAGCCTTCCCATCGAGGACAAGGCTATTGACAAGACTTCCGAAACGCTCGATCATCGGATCGCAACGTCGGAAGGTGAGAGCGGGAGCAAGGCAGAGTTCAGGACTACGAGGTGCAGACCTCTGTCAGAGCCGCCACGATACACTCGTCAGCTGAAGTGGGGGCAGAGACCTCTCAATACTACGAACAGAATTCAACGAAGTAAAGTAAACAAAGGTACATGCGAGCCAGAGAGAGAGTGAGAAAAGTTAAGTGTAGAAGGAATGTGCAAGTGCAAGTTGACTTTAAGAGGCAGAGATTAGTAAAAACTTGAAGAGTATTTGAAGAGAATGCAGGAGAGATGTTAATTTATTAAGAGGAGAAAAGAAGGTGAATATTACGAACTGCTGTCAGAACTTAATTGTTAAAGAAATAATTAAACTACATGCTACGCATAGAGGAAATAGAGACCAAGTAATTATAAAGTTTGAAGAAAAGACAAGGAGAGGATATTCTGTAGAAGAATAAACCGTAAGAATTGTAATTAATAGGAACAGAGACTGTGTAACCTAAAGTGATAAAGACTTGAAGAGAGTGTAATGACAAGAAGAGTTGTTTGAAACTTGAGGAGATCTGAGCTAAGAGAAACTGTAAAAAAGACTTTGAGAAAGTGAGAGAACTTCTTATAGACTTACCTGAAAGTTCCAAGTACATTCTCTGAAACTGCTCCAAGTCGAGGTCGTCTGAAGAGATGAAAACGTATCCTTTTATCTAAGAGAACAAAATTGAGCAAAGAAAGTTATATTGAATAAAAGTTGTTTCTGAAACAGAATAACACCTACTTTTTAGTCTCCGCGTACTTATTTAATAACATACAGAGAATACCCGTTTACAAATTTGGTGTCAGAGGTGGGATAGAGATGGAACACCATTGAAGAACTCATTAAAACGCTGAGTGAAGGTCAACAACTTCTCCAACAAGCCTTACAAATACAGAATCAACAAGTGCAAGCTGATAGACAAGCTTTTCAGCAGGCCATTCAAGTCCAACAAGCCCAGTTATTAGAGGCTACCTCCTTACGCAGACATTCTCAGGTACCGGCTTCAGTACTTCAAAAATCTTCTAATGGTGAAGACCCCGCCCATTCTTTCGTGAATTTTGAAAGGGTGGCGAGGAATGCCCAATGGCCTAATGAAAGCTGGTGCCATTATACCACACCACTCATGACTGGCGAAATGCAGAGTGCCTACCAGGCAGCAAATCCAACTGGAGATACGGATATGAAAAGAGTGTTACTTGAACGCTTAGGTCATGATGAAGAGGCATATAGGCTAAAGTTTTGCGAGGTCAAGCTACAAACGGAAGAAAAACCACAACAACTTTTTTATAGGGTCAAAGAACTAGGAGATAAGTGGTTACAGACAACGACCACCATGGTTCAAGAAATGACAGAGAAAATTGTTATAGAACAATTTATTGAAGCCCTGCCCATTCCTATGCAACGCTGGGCCCGTCAACATCATCGACCCAGCCTTGTAGAGGCACTGGACATTGCATCTGCCTTTCGAAAAGCGGTACAGGGTCGTTCAATAACATATTTGACAAATACTAAACCATCTACAAACTTAATTAATCCTTCCACCAAAAACCCCAACGCTATGAGGTGGCCTAACTCGATGCTCCGGAAAACAGATTGGGAACTAGAGTGCAACCTAATAGTGAAAGTCCAGCTGGGATTCTAACGCCAAGTATAATTACTAAAGGAATACAGTGTTTCGAGTTTGGTGAGTGGGGACACTTAGCAAGAATGTGTCCTAAAATAGTCAAGGTAGGACCAATGGATGTGAGGAACATAGAAGTTCCTAAAGAAGGAGAATTTCAAGAACCAACAATTGTTACACGATCCCCTTATACCTATTCCTGCGAGGCTGAGGTGGATGGGAAACGAACAAGAGCCATGGTAGATACAGGCAGCTTACAGACAGTAGTAAGTACGGAACTTGTAGGTAATGTAGGGGTCTCGAATAGGAAAATTCTTATACGTTGTGTCCACGGGGATGTGAGATCTTACCCTACCAAAGAAATAAATTTGAAGGTGGCTGAGGAACAAATGGAGGTCAGGGCCGCTGTAATGCCGGTATTGCCAGAGCAACTCCTTATTGGATCAGATGTCCCTAATTTTTCAAAGATAGTAAAGAATGTAGAAGAGAGTTGGTTGCAAAATGCTCCTTTCTGTCATTATGAAATTCCTGTAGCTTTAACTAAAGAGAAGAAAACAAGAGCTACAATAAGAAAATTGAAGAAAGACTGGGGGGAAAGAAATGTTTTTCCCGTAGTAGTGGATTGGAAAATTGATGAGGGTGGAGATAGTTTTCGCATGGCCCAAGATTTAGACCCATTATTGGCAAATGCTAGGTCAAGGGTTCAAGATAATATATCAGGAAAAGGACCCTACTTTACTAAGGAGAAGGGACTGTACTATCGGATCAGTAAGGATATAACCAGAGTTACTGTAAAACAATTACTAGTCCCTAGCAAATATTATCA
The DNA here is from genome assembly GCF_040938575.1 of Ambystoma mexicanum. Taxonomy (NCBI): domain Eukaryota; kingdom Metazoa; phylum Chordata; class Amphibia; order Caudata; family Ambystomatidae; genus Ambystoma; species Ambystoma mexicanum. Next base: position 730,590,702 of record NC_090925.1, read on the forward strand.
AACCGTTATGGAAGTGGCTCACTTACAATTGGTCGAGGGACATTTGGGAACTGATAAAACCATACAGAAAATCTTGTGAAGGTTTTATTGGCCAGGACTTTATGCTCAAGTAACCCGATTTTGTCAGGCTTGCCCCGAGTGTCAAAAGAAAAATAGAGCGAATGTTAAAAAAGCTCCATTACAACCCATGCCAATTGTTTTGGAACCTTTTAGTAGAATTGGTTTGGATATTATTGGGCCCTTAGATCCATCCTCCAGAGGACATAAATACATCTTGGTAATCGTTGATTACGCAACTAGATACCCAGAAGCTTTCCCTCTTAAGTCTACCAACGCTCAGCACATCTGTGACGTATTGATACCCTTTATCAGCCGAGTAGGAATACCAAAAGAAATCGTCACAAATCGTGGGACTAATTTTATGTCAGCCGTCATGGAACAGGTCTGTGAGATTCTAAAGATAAAACATTTGCAAATGGCTGTTTATCACCCACAGACCGATGGCCTCGTTGAGAAGTATAATCAGACGATAAAGCAAATGCTACGTAAATCAATAGAACCCGGAGATAGGAGTTGGGACCGAATTTTGCCATGGATTTTAATCACACTCCACAACACACCCCAATCTTTAACTGGGTTCTCGCCGTTTGAGCTAATGTTTGGAAGGCCGGTGAGAACTTTGCTCGACATCTTAAAGAAGAGTTGGGAAGAAAATCCGGGACAGGAGATTTCATTAACAGAATATGCCTGTCAACTTAGAGAAAGGATAGAGAACTTACAGAAAATCACTCGAGAAAAATTGTTGCAAAGTCAAATCAAGGAAGAACATTATCACAACAGAAGTTCTCAGTTAAGAACATTCAAAAAGGGAGATCGGATGTTGGTACTATTACCGACCTCCAAAACTAAAATGTTGGCAACTTGGAGGGGACCGTATGTGATTGAAGAAGTCCTTGGCCCCTTGACGTATAAGGTGAGACAAAACGACCGAAGAATGCAGACACAAACATATCATGTGAACCTGCTTAAAAAATGGACGGATGCTGTGTCAACTGTGGCAATGATTAACACTAAGGAAATACCCATGCAACAATTTCCATAGTTAAAAGGAGATCTAGGAATCGAGGCATTTATCAGGACTGGCGCTATGGGCTACGGGACTTGCTATGTAATCAGCTATGTCTTCGTCTTCACTCGATTGATATCTCTCCCCAATCACTTCCTCCTCACCTGAGTAGTCCAGTTTCTTCCGGCGGGTAAGTCCAATGTAAGGCTTCTTCTTTTTTGGAAGATATGGTCTACCTCGGAAGGAAGCCACCGTGACTCCCAGACAGAGAAAACCCGCGGTGACTCCCCTCCGCGATAGCCAGAGGGGAAAAAGCCACTGGAATGGCAAAAAACCCCTGGATCCAAGGTAGTCGTGAAGGCTGTGGAAGTTGTCTGTACTGTAGGAGGTTGAATGGGTCCTCCGCCAAGAACCCAGGAAATGGTAAGGTCGGCGTGTCTCAGCAGCTCGAGAAGATTTGATAGGGCGGTTAACAGGTAGGTAACCTCGGGGTGAAGGACAAGTGTGAACTGGAGTGTCCGGGAATAAGAGAGTCCTAGAGCGAATAAATTGCAGCAGAATCAGCACGGGAACAAAACACAGGAGAAGGCAAGCGGGAACCAGAGAAGGGGGGAAGAGCCCATACGAAACGGGAGGAGGAGAAAGACAAGAAGTGTACGGAAGGCGTAATAGTAAGGCAGAACAGTCAGGAGGGATACTAGCGCAAGCAACAAGGCGAGGAAAGAAACACAGTTGCAACGCGCCGAACCGCCGGCAGCCGAGTGAGATATACGAATGGCGGCGGCCATCTTGAAAACAACTAGACCGAGTCTGGTAGGCGAGAAGGAACGTAACGGAACACTTCAATGGCGTCCTTGTTTCCACCTTCGCCACAAACACCAGTCGCCGGCGGCAGTGACAGTATGCCCCCTCCGAAGGCTTCTCCCTCCCGGCCTTCCTGGATGTAGTCGGTGGAACTTGTGTAACAGTTGAGGAGAGTGGATGTGGAAATGCGGTTTCCAAGTGTCTTCTGAGGAGGGATACCCTTTCCAATGTATGAGATACTCAAGACGTCCCCGACGATAATGGGAGTCCCGTATCTGAGAAACTTCATATTCCTCAAAGGCCGGAACCGGCAAAGTCCATAGCTTGGGGGATGCTTGTTTCCGGGTATCTGGCACAAAGGGACGTAAGAGAGATGAGTGAAACACGGGGTGAATACGCCTGAGTCCCTTTGGCAACTTGAGGCGGAAAGCCACAGGATTTATCTTTGAAGTTATCTCGAAGGGTCCAATGTAGCGGGGTGAAAGCTTAGAAGGCCGAACCCATCGAGGAAGGAACTTGGTGGACAGCATGACTTTGGAGCCCTTGTCCCAGTTAGGAACTTGACTCCGGTGTTTGTCGGTTTGCTCCTTATAATGTCTGCTAGCCTTAGAGAGGCTCTGACGGGCCGTGTTGTGGGCCTCCTTGATCTGCACAAGGGTGTTCTTTAAAGAAGGAATGTTAGTTTCCTCCCAGAAACTCGGAACTATGGACTGTGGGTGGTATCCGTAGGTACAAAAGAATGGGCTAATTCCTGTAGCCGTGTGGACCGCGTTGTTGTATGCAAATTCTGCTGTGGGAAGCAGGTCCACCCAATTGTCTTGCTGTTTATTGATGAAACACCTTAAGTATTGCTCTAAGGTACCATTTAACCTCTCGGTTTGTCCATTTGTCTGGGGGTGAAACCCCGATGAAAGGGCTCTCTCAACGCCCAATGAATTGCACAATGCTGACCAGAATCTGGAGGTATACTGACTGCCCCTGTCTGAAATTATCTTTTGAGGAAGGCCATGTAGCCTAAAAATGTCCTTGAGGAATACATCGGCCATGACTGAGGCAGACGGGATCTTTGTCAATGGTGAAAAATGTGCAAGTTTCGAGAAGGGGTCTACGGTTACCATTATGCAGGTACAGCCTCGGGAAACCGGTAACTCCACAATAAAATCCGTAGAAATGCATTTCCAGGGACCATGTGGGACTGGTTCCTGTTGCAACAGCCCCATAGGTTTCGAGGTGGTATATTTGCTTTGTAAGCACACCATGCAGGATTTGACATAGGCTTGAGCGTCGGCCTTCATGTTGGGCCAGATGAAAGCTCTTTGGAGAAGTTCCAGAGTGCCTCGTACTCCTCGATGACCTGCAGTCCTGGAATCGTGGCACCACTGAGTGACTCGTCTTCTGCGATTACTGGAAGGAATAAACAGTCTTCCGTGGATAAAGTGCAACCCGTCCTTAGTGGTGACTGGTTGATTTCCCATATTGAGAGTGGGTTCTTGGAGGTAGGCTCCTCGTACTTCTTCCAAGAAGTTAGACACTGTCGATATGATCCGGGTACGAGGGAACATAAGCTCCTTTCTGTAAGGGAAAGTAACATCGTCTTTGCGGGAGAGAGCATCGGCAACTAGATTTTTAGAGCCAGGGATGAATGTGATGACAAAATCAAACTGGGCGAAAAAATGAGCCCATCTGGCCTGACGGGTGTTATAACACTCTTGCTGCTTGAGTATTTGCAGATTTTTATGGTCTGTTTGTATCTGGAACGGGTGTAGGCTCACTTGGAGCAAATGCCTCCACTCCACACAAGCCAACTTCATAGCAAGTAATTCCTTTTCTATGACTGAGTAGTTGTGTTGGCTAGGATTCAAGGTCTTGGAGAAGTATGCCACCGGATGCTCGAGGTCCTTGACTCTCTGAAGAAGAACAGCCCCTACGGCTGCTGCATAAGCGTCAGTCTCCAAAATAAAGGGTAGTAGTTGATCTGGTTGTTTCAAGATAGGAGCTGAACAGAACTTTTTCTTTAAGCTGAGGAAGCTTTCTTCAGCCTCATTTGACCAGACGAAAAGACCTGTGTATTTCTTGAGAAGGGATGTAATGGGAAGAGTGAGTAAGGAAAACCTCGGAATGAACCTCCGATAGAAATTTGCCAGCCCCAAAAAACGTTGAATGTCCTTAACTGAAGAAGGCGACGGCCACGACAAGATGGCATCTACCTTCCTTGGGTCCATAGTAACCCCTTTGTCGGATAGGATGAATCCCAAGTATGGCAACGAGGATCGAGCAAATGCACATTTCTCAGGTTTTACCAGAAGACTGTGATGTTGTAGTCTACGCAGAACTTCCTTGACATGTAGGGTATGTTCCTCCTGGCTCCGTGAGAAGACTAAAATGTCATCCAGGTAAACCACTGTGTTAAGGTTCAGAAGGTCGGAAAACAATCGGTCCATTAATCTCTGGAAAATGGAAGGTGCATTTACTAGGCCAAACGGCATGACTTGATATTCAAACAACCCATAGGGAGTGCGAAACGCCGTCTTCCATTCATCTCCTGTTCTTATGCGGAGTAGATGATATGCATTCCGTAGATCAAGTTTAGTAAACACAACAGAGCCTTGGACAGCCTCGAGAATCTCTGATATAATGGGCATAGGGTACCGATCCTTTATGGTCACTCTGTTTAGCCCCCGATAGTCGATACAGGGCCGCAACTCCTTAGTATCCCGTTTGGGTATGAAAAATAAAGAGGCCCCAGCGGGGGATTTGGAAGGTCTTATGAGTCCATTTGCTAAATTATCATCAAGGTACTTTCGGAGCACAGCCTTTTCCGATACAGAGAGGGAATACATCCTCCCAAAGGGGACCAATGCCTGTGGTACTAGGTCAATACCACAATTCTCTGGGCGATGTGGAGGAAGTTCGATGGGGGTCTGCTCCTGAAAGACTTCTGTGAATTTGGAAAAACGTTCCGGTATGCAATGGATGGAACTGCTTTCGACCGCAGACATGGTCTTTACAGTTGCGAATGTTGGTTCCGGAAGGCATTCTCGCAGGCAGAAAGCGGAATGAAAACTCAGTAGATTCTTAGACCAATCCACCGATGGGTTGTGTTTCCTGAGCCAGCCTATTCCTAAGATGACAGGGAAGTGGGCCACCCGTATAATGTCAAACTTTATGAATTCAGAATGCTGGTGAATGGATACCTGAATCTCCTTGGTGGTGTGAGTAATGAGTCCCGAACATAGGGGTGTACCATCCACTCCTTCAACCTTTTGGTCCTCTTTTTTTTCAATCCTTAGCAGACCCACCTTATCAGCCCAAAAGGTGTCAAGGAAGTTACCAGCCGCCCCACAGTCCAGTAGAGCCTGCGTCTCTACTTCTCTCTTCCGGAAGCGGAGTTTAATGGCGATAACCATGAGACGCAAATCTTCGCTCATCTGAGATGAGGCCACAGAAAGTGTAGTGTAGGAACAAGGTGTAGCCCCTCGATAGTCTGTTCCACTGACTACCGAGGGCGGTCGTTTCCCGATCTCCTTGGGGGCACATCAGGACAGTCTCTCAGCAGATGGATGGCGGCTCCACAATATAAACAAAGATTTCCTTCTCGTCTCCTCTTCTTTTCTTCGGCAGTCAACGAAGATCTGGTGGTTCCGACCTGCATGGGTTCATCTCTGGCGGGACGCGATACAGGTGAGGAGGCTGACGGGGGTGTTTCCAAGAAAGGATGTGGACCTCGAGCCTTCTTCCTTTCGTTTCTCCGTTCCGTCAGGCGGAAATCGATTCTTAGAACTGCAGTCTGAAGATCTAAAAAGGTTCCAGGGCGCGGGATCCGGGCAAGCTCATCCTTGAGCTCCTCTCGCAAGCCCCTGCGGAATATGGTATACTGGGCCTGCTCTTGCCAACCAGCCTCTGCAGCGAGCTTCTTGAAAGTGGAGATATAGGATAGTAAGTCGGTACTCCCTTGTCGCACATCCAGCAGGTCTTCGCTAGCCACGTGTGAGCTTTCGGTTCGCAAAAAGGTGTGTAGTAGTAGTTCCTTAAAGGCCGCATAGTCCTGCAAAACTGGGTCTGATAGGGATACCAATGGAGTAGCCCATGACAAGGCGTTTCCCGTCATGTGCGTAATCATGAACCCCACCTTGGAATGATCTGTGGAAAAGGCATTTCTGCGGAAGGTGAAATGAATATTACAGGCTTCCAGGAATTCCTTAACCTTTCTTTCCGAGCCGTCGAATTTACCCGACACTAGGGTTAGTGGGGGTAAATCAGTTGTCTGTTGTTCTCTTGCAGCTACTCTTAGTTGGAGCGCCACGTTGTCAGCCTTTAGTGTTTGGACTTCTGCGTTGAGGGTTTGGAGAGCCGTCACCAGCTCTTGCAGTTGTTGTGGCGTGGCCATGGCTTCTTTCGGGCGTTGCAAGCTATCAGGACTGGCGCTATGGGCTACGGGACTTGCTAAGTAATCAGCTATGTCTTCGTCTTCACTCGATTGATATCTCTCCCCAATCACTTCCTCCTCACCTGAGTAGTCCAGTTTCTTCCGGCGGGTAAGTCCAATGTAAGGCTTCTTCTTTTTTGGAAGATATGGTCTACCTTGGAAGGAAGCCACCGTGACTCCCAGACAGAGAAAACCCGCGGTGACTCCCCTCCGCGATAGCCAGAGGGGAAAAAGCCACTGGAATGGCAAAAAAACCCTGGATCCAAGGTAGTCGTGAAGGCTGTGGAAGTCGTCTGTACTGTAGGAGGTTGAATGGGTCCTCCGCCAAGAACCCAGGAAATGGTAAGGTCGGCGTGTCTCAGCAGCTCGAGAAGATTTGATAGGGCGGTTAACAGGTAAGTAACCTCGGGGTGAAGGACAAGTGTGAACTGGAGTGTCCGGGAATAAGAGAGTCCTAGAGCGAATAAATTGCAGCAGAATCAGCACGGGAACAAAACACAGGAGAAGGCAAGCGGGAACCAGAGAAGGGGGGAAGAGCCCATACGAAACGGGAGGAGGAGAAAGACAAGAAGTGTACGGAAGGCGTAATAGTAAGGCAGAACAGTCAGGAGGGATACTAGCGCAAGCAACAAGGCGAGGAAAGAAACACAGTTGCAACGCGCCGAGCCGCCGGCAGCCGAGTGAGATATACGAATGGCGGCGGCCATCTTGAAAACAACTAGACCGAGTCTGGTAGGCGAGAAGGAACGTAACGGAACACTTCAATGGCGTCCTTGTTTCCACCTTCGCCACAAACACCAGTCGCCGGCGGCAGTGACAGCATTAAACATAAATCAAGACTTATCTAATAGTCAGAAGATGGAACGCCTAAAACTTGTGAATAAATATTCGGAAACCTTTTCTAGTTTACAATGAAGAACGAAGTTAGCCTACCATCACATTAAAACCCAACCGGGAGACGTGGTGAGGATCATACCTTATAAAATACCTGAGGCAAAGTTAGAATCAATTAATAAGGAGATCCAAGAGATGTTGGAATTGGGAGTGATAGAACCTTTGAGTAGTGAGTGGTCCTCACCCATAGTTTTGGTTCCCAAGCCAGATGGTACAACTCGTTTTTGCTTGGATTTCAGGAAGCTGAATGAGATCTCGAAATTCAATGCCTATCCTATGCCTAGGATAGAGGATTTACTTGATAAACTGGGGAAAGCCAAGTTTTTAACAACCATAGATCTAACAAAAGGATATTGGCAAATAACCCTCCATCCCAATGACAAGGAAAAAAACGCTTTTGCCACACCCTCTGGTTTATTTCAATTTACTGTTTTGCCTTTTGGCTTACATGGTGCTCCCGCAACCTTTCAGAGACTTATGAACTCTATTATTCAAGGTCATGAAAATTATGTGGGAGCTTACCTTGATGATATTATTGTTTTTAGTCAGTCCTGGAATGATCATATGTTACATCTGGATGCCATACTTCGACTCTTACAAAAATCCGGACTTCATGTAAATCCTAAAAAGACCTTTGTGGCCAATTTTCATACAAAGTATTTGGGGTATTCTGTCGGACAGGGCGTCATTAAACCCCAAGAAGAAAAATTAGAGGCTATAAAAAAATTGCAATTTCCTGTGAATGCCAGACAAGTTAGAGCTTTCCTTGGCTTCGTAGGGTATTACAGGAGGTTCATACCACATTTTTCCACATTACCTACACCTCTGACTAATCTCTTGAAGACATCAGCGTCACCAAAACAAGAATAGCATATGACTGAAACGGAGAAGGCTTTTAATAACTTAAAGAATGCTCTCTCTGAAAAAGCAATTCTTTATTGTCCGGATTTCTCAGCTCCATTCTTTTTGCATAGGGATGCATCGGGGACAGGCCTTGGAGCTGTATTATTCCAAAATCAAGGGGAGGCTGAAAGACCCATTATTTTCATAAGTAGGAAGTTACTTCCCCACAAAATGCATTATCCCACATTTGAGAAGGAATGTCTGGCGCTAAAGTGAGCAATAGAGGCATTGCAATATTATCTATTAGGTCGAGAGTTCACTTTAGTGACCGACCATGCTCCTCCGGTATGGTTAGCTCGAAACAAAGGCACGAATCCCAGAGTCCTCAGATGGTTTCTTTCCCTTCAACCTTTCACCTTCAAGACAGTGCATCTTCCTGGAAGGCTGATGGCCCAAGCAGATTTTTTAATTCGTAACACCACCCTTCCCGAGCGTAAGGGCCTAGAAGGGGGGGTGTGTGACAAATCTACGGTAGAACACTTGGATAATCTGCAGTCCTGCTCTGGCTCTGTCAATACCAGGTTAAGCAGCTCCCTAAAGGGTTAATTCTAACTTTCAGCCGAAGGAAATAGTGGACAGCTCTAATAACCAATCACTGCCAGGCATTCAAGTGACTACAACTCTTTTGTTTTCCTGTCATTGCTAGGAGACGGAGGGTCTGGAGATTGAAAATGACAGTTACAAATGGGCTTACTGAGAGCTTTTGCAGGAGCGGAACTTAAACTAATAAAAAAGAATTCAAGTTGCGCCGTTGCGCTTACCCCACGTTATTTTGCTGTTGGGTTCAAGCGATCAACTCAATCGCTGTGTATACAAAGTTTGATGCGGCCACTATCAAGAAATTGACGTGACGCCGTTAGAAGAGAGGGAAGGTTAACCCATCGCTTCCTATCTGTTAAAGAGTGACTGAGGACTCTTCTGAAGCCTTCCCGTCGAGGACAAGGCTATTGACAAGACTCCCGAAACGCTCAATCATAGGATCGCAACGTCGGAAGGTGAGAGGGGGAGCAAGGCGGAGTTCAGGACTCGCCGCCACATCAGGATTATTTACGAGGGGCAGACCTCTGTCAGAGCCGCCACGATACGCTCGTCAGCTGAAGTGGGGGCGGAGACCTCTCCATATGACGAGCGTATGAACAGCTGATTAGAGGACTGCCGGAAAGAAACTACGAACAGAACTCGACGAAGTAAAGTAAACAAAGGTACATGCGAGCCAGAGAGAGAGAGAGAAAAGTAAAGTGTAGAAGGGATGTACAAGTGCAAGTCGACTTTAAGAGGCAGAGATTAGTAAAGACTTGAAGAGTATTTGAAGAGAATGCAAGAGAGATGTTCATTTATTAAGAGGAGAAAGGAAGGTGAATATTACGAACTGCTGTCAGAACTTAATTGTTAAAGACATTATTAAACAACATGCTACGCATAGAGGAAATAGAGACCAAGTAATTATAAAGTTTGAAGAAAAGACACGGAGAGGATATTCTGAAGAAGAATAAACTGTAAGAATTGTAATCAATAGGAACAGGGGCTGTGTAACCTAAAGTGATAAAGACTTGAAGAGAGTGTAATGACACGAAGTGTTGTTTGAAACTTGAGGAGATCTGAGCTAAGAGAAACTGTAAAAAAGACTTTGAGAAACTGAGAGAACTTCTTAGAGACTTACCTGAAAGTTCATAGTACATTGTCTGAAATTGCTTCAAGTCGAGGTCGTCTGAAGAGATGAAAATGTATCCTTTTAGCTAAGAGAAAAAAATTGAGCAAAGAAAGTTATATTGAATAAAAGTTGTTTCTGAAACAGAATAACACCTACTTTTTAGTCTCAGCGTACTTATTTAATAACATACAGAGAATACCTGTTTACATAAGTTTCTTCATCTTGACATCAACTTCTTCACCTTGGGCTCAAGATGTCACTTATCCATGGTATTTCGTCAGTCCGATTTCTTATGACGTCACCATTCATCTTCCTTCATTATCTTCTTTGCTTCTTCAGGTATTTTATTCAAACAACCGTCATATTGTTTATAATGTAGATATGGCTTTTTTATTGGATACCTTACTGTCCAGGTTTTCTTAGGTGTCGGTATATTTACAGGTGCTCTTATGCTGATAGGTACTGGGCAGAGCCCATATGCTGCTCTTTGCTGATTCAACTGTTCTTCATACATCACATACTTGGTGTGAACTCAATAGGTAATGGGAGGGGGCAACTGGAGTAGGGACGATACTCAACACTTCCTCTGCACTCCCCCCTCTGGGCCATTCATCATCCACTCTCACTTCTTTCTTTGCATCCACGTTTTCTTCATCCTTCACTTTTATTTCATCTTCTGGATCCAGACATTTTGGTCTGAAGAGATGCTTCCTTGGGGTCCATATCTTTATGACTCCTTTTCAAGCGTCCTGCTGTTCTCACATGCTCATCCTTATTCCATGTCATCAGTTGGCATTCTCCACTTGGATTGCAATAGATCCATCTTCCCACATATTTTTTATGATTTCTTGCAGTTCCTTCTGGTGCATAAAAGCTGGTCTTCACAAAGACTCTTATTTCTTCATCCGTTAGGTCTTTGGGCTTCCATCCTGACTCAACTTCAATCATGATCTTCATCCCTATGGCTTTCTTTGCAGTCTTCTGGCATTGTGAGATTATTCATTTGATTACACAGAATCCAAGTAATATAATCACCAACAGGGCTCCTAAGCACTTGAATGCATCTGCCATCCATTGTGGAATCCATGAAAACGTGCTCCAACCAACTGTCATCATCAACTTCGTCATCTTCATCTATCATCTGATTCTGTAGTTTCTTCAGCATGTATATGGCCTCTGTTAAGGTTCTATTCTCGGCATCGTGTGAAGGTATAAATGTACAACACGATTCTCTGATTTTTGCACAAACACCTCCATCCATAGCTGTGATCATGTCTAAGACATATCTGTTCTGGAGTGTCATCAGTCGGATTGTTCTCAACTCTTCTCTGACTGCATTGAATCCTTTTATGGTTGTGTTGATGGTCTGCAGTAACTCCCATCTGGTTATCTGCAGCCATTTAGTATTTGCTCCAACCTGAATTCTTGGCATCAGGATCGGTGTAAACACTGATGAGGACAGGCTGAACAACCGTGTTTGTATGAGACAGCATCGAAAGCCTCAATGGATTTTGCAGAGAAATAATTGTCCCTCTTAGTTCTCCTCATAAGCTCCAGAGATCTTTCTTTCTTAGGTGAACATCTGCTTTCGGCAACTGTCAATGTTCACATCACTTTTTGGAATCACCAACGCTGGAACATGGACATTCACCAATGTACATATGCCTCCCCAATTTTTCGGCAATCTCATGTATGCCTGGGATCCAGACGCCCAATAGTGATCCATGATCACTGCAGTACCATGCACCATTCCAGGGATGTCAAAGACTTGACTACAATTGCGATTCGCTCCCATTTTTCTTGTGCCATTATTTCTGAAAAAGAACTTTGGGCTCTCCAATGGTATTATCTGCAAAGGTCCTCCTCTGTCCTCGACCCATGTCAGTAATTTAGCAAGCTTTGGCCATAATGGCTTGCATCCATTTTGCACTATGTCAATGGTAGCCTGGTAACAACCTATTCTGTTCCCCAGATTTGCATTTGACCTCTGTTCTTCCATCTGTGAGATTCTTCTGAAGTCTTTCCTGTGGTTTCCAATTTTTTTGTTTACTTCTCTTCTGATCTCTGCTCCTTTTATCCAGAGTTTGCATATCTGATTACAATCTTCTTCGTTTTGGCATTGTTTCTTGTCTTTATGTCTTGGACATAATCATCTTCATCTGGATCTGTTTTTTCAGTCGCCCATTTGAGAGAAGCATCACGTCCCATGAACTGACCTCTGGTTTTGCACATTGCTATATGTGACAGACAGTGTGCCGTCTGCACATCTATCTCGATAGCTACAAAGATTTTTGACTTTCCCATGCTGTAGGGCAAAAGTGCACATACAAAGCCTTCCTCATCTGAAGTTCGTCTTCCAACTTCCTTCATATGTTGGTACCATCTGTTGTTTCCCAAATGTTCTGCACTATCCAGGTAATCATTTAGTTTGTTATTGTCATCTTGTGTGCTTCTTTTAATTCTCAAAGTCTTTTTGTAGTTTGCTATAACCACATCTCTGAACTCATCGGTATAACTTCTTCTGGCTGGCGGATTCTCAGGAACATCCATCCGGGTTCTCTGAGTAGAAGAAAGTTTAGTAAGTCTTTCTTTATCCCTCTGCCTCTTTTTGGCTCTGTTTATAAATGGCCATATTGATTCTGCCATCATCTCTGCACGTGATTGTCTTGTGGTACTAGTACTTGGGCTTTTTGTCATTGTATCAGGTGTATCTGCATGCATTATTTGTGTGGGTGTAACTTTCATCAATCCCTTGTCTGCTTTGTGTATCATTGCTTATCACATCCATTTTAAGCTCAGTCACTCTGTCATTTTTTCTTGGAACAGGAATGACTATATCAGGTCTGGGTGCTCTTGTGGATATCAAGCGTGCATTCTCAGGTGGGTGCCCAGGAACAACACTTTGTGCACCTATAAATAATGCAGTTCTGATCGTTAATGATAGTAATACGATTATGAATATAATGCATGCATAACCAATGCATCGATAGGTCATCTTACAGCATTTGTTTCTTCGGCAATATGAATGCCTCTCCTCCTGAGGGAGAACAATGCTGTTGCTCTGGCTTCCCATTTCGATCATCTAAGGAAGCAAAAACTGGTTCTTTAATATATTTTCATTATTATCACTTTTGTACTGGATTCTGCTTCTTGGATGAATAGTTCTGGACTAGTTGTCCTCTAATTCTGAATAATGGACTATCTCTTGTCTCTGGAAACAGTTCTGTTTATAATGTAATGTTCCAACAAGGAACGATGACCTTGGTAAGTCTACAATACGTGTTCCATATAGACTAGTTCCCAGTCTATACCTCAAATCTGCTTCACTCCAGATGACATGCTACTGCCCTGTCAGCAAAAGTGTATTTTTTGTCAATACTTCCATGATCTGTCTCTTGAATTAAAGTCTCTACACTGTTCTGTGATTTTGATGAGAAGCAAGTGCAACCTGAATTATTGTGCTATGCAGAAGCATACTTAAGTTTGTCGTGTTAGCTGGATCTCGGATGAATGTGAGTACATTAACATTGGCATGTATCCCAACAAGGTCTGGAAAGTCTTCAATTAAATGAAAAAAGACTGCATTGGCCAGTCTACGATTCTCTGGTGATAGGGAAATTTGTCTTGTCCTTGCTGTACTCTGGAAGTAAAATAAACTGTTCTGTAATCACTGTGAGCAGTATTCGTATTGTTTTCTCGTTATCAGGATCTTGAAGAAATTCTGTTATGCTTGTAAGTCTCCCCACCAGTGATGGATAGGACCTCAATACCAATTCGAAATAGGTCAGTATGTAACTAGTGAGGTCACTATTGTATGACACCATAAGTAAGTCCAAACAAAGACTCTATATGGAAGGACTCAGGATATTCTATTCATTTCCAGTTTATATATCCTCGATCAAAATTTGGCATAGCTTTTGTTATCAAGGCTTGAGTGTGCCTCAGTCCAAAGTCAACAAGCTACTTGTGGTTCAATAAATGTAATTCTTCTTCTACTCTACAACTAGGATGCACAGAGTGTTCGTATTTGTGTCCCTTTCCCCTTATATTGCTCAAAGGCAATGTCTTATAACTGGGCCACAACCTTATCACAAAGGTTTCCTTGCTTTTTCACTTGACTGGTCATGCGTCCTTCTTCCTCGTCATGGATCTCGTCTGCACGTGCTGTGGTTCTTCTCCGTTGTCTGTAGTCTCTCTGGGTTGGGTTGCGGGAAGAGGGGTCTCTCCGATATATGGTTTGATGTCTCCAAGGAAGATCCATGCTCTTCTTCCCTGTAACTTGACTGCAGATGGTGTAATATCCTCTACAATGAAGGGGCTGTGGAAACTTGGCTCCTCGTCCCACCTTTTCTTTGTGTGATTCTGAACTAAGACGGTATCCACAGGGTGTAGTTGAGAAAACATAACCCCAGAACCTTGTCAGCCGTAATATCTCCTTCGGTGTTCTGTACTGCCCTACACCCTCCTTGTCGTCGCTGCAGCTGTCCTGAAATTACAGAAAAACTGGAAGTCATACAGTTCAGGTAGTTTTGCATTTCCAATCCTAGCACTTCTTCTGTTGGCTGAGCATCACATCTAGCTCTAGATCGAATCATTACCGGCGTCCACATTCTTCTGCCTGTCACAATTTCATGTGGCATAAGATGGTGGTCAGAACCAGGCTGGTTTCTGAGTGCATACAATGCCAGTGGAAGGCAGTGCAACCATCCTTTCTTCAGAGTTAGCTTCAACTTTGCTATCCTTTCTTTTAACAAGCCATTAAGCTTCTCGCAAATCCCAGTCCCTTGCAGATGATACGCCGATGAAAACTTGTGCTTTATACCAAGCAACAAGCTGCTCTGTTCAAATACTGTGTTAACAAAATTAAGACCGTTATCTGACCTCATTACTTCACAAACTCCCCATCTGGGAAACACCTCCCTTACCAAGAATTTGGCCGGACAGGTAGAGTCTGGGTGTGTACATGGACCTTCTTCTATCCATCTACAGAATGGACACACCACAACAATTAGATAACTGTACCCGTTACATACTTGAATCATATCGACATAGTCGATGTGCGAGTACTGAAAAGGACCATTAGGCCTTGGGATGACTCCTCTGATCACATGTAGTGTATGCCCAGCTGTGAATTTCTGACAGATGATGCAATTTATCATAAAAAATGCAACATGCTCATCTAGGTTTGGTACGAACCAGTCATAGGCAATGGTTGCTGTTAGATTCTCTCTTGTTATATGCGCTGGATAGTGTAACTGTTCCAGTGCTATTTTCAGTAAGGCTAGAGGCATTACTGGTTTACCAGTGCTGTCCTGTCGCCATAAAGCTTCAGAGGGGTTTAAGGAACACCCTCTTCGCTTCCAAAGATTCTTTTCTTCCTGTGGTGCCTCCCCTTGGAGCTCCATTAACTGAGTATTTGACATGTTACTGTAGCCTTCCGGCTCACTCCTTACAACTATCATTTTCTCATGCACATCAGGCATTCCCACATCCATCA
Organism: Ambystoma mexicanum; assembly: GCF_040938575.1. NCBI lineage: Eukaryota > Metazoa > Chordata > Amphibia > Caudata > Ambystomatidae > Ambystoma > Ambystoma mexicanum. The sequence goes on from NC_090925.1 coordinate 730,605,943, forward strand.
TTATTTCGTCTTCAGTTCCCACCCGCTTGGCTTCAGCATCTGCTGCTTCATTTCCACGTGAGATAAAATCGGTCCCTTTCATGCGGGCTGCGCATTTCACGACTGCTATGTACACTGGGAGTTGTAGTGCCTTGATTAGCCTGTCCAATAAGGCGGCGTGTTGCACTAGCGTGCCGTCTGCTCGGAGGTAGCCCCTCCTTTTCCAACGCGCTAAGCCTTTGTGCACTGTCGACGTCACATAGGCAGGGTCACTGTACGCCGTTACTTCCTGGTCTGCATGATTCTCAAGCACGAGTATCAACGCCATTAATTCTGCAGTCTGTGCTGAATAATGAAAGGGTAAACGTGCACTAATAAGTACTCGAAATTCCCCATTTGCTGTGTGCTTCACCGCAGCGGCACCTGTATATCTTTGACCATCATTTTGATCGATCCTTGAAGAACCGTCAATGAAGACAATTTCGCCTTCTGCCAATGCATTTTCTTTTACTCTGGGGATCTCATCATAGAATTCTTCATACTTTGCACAATCATGTATCGGCTCTCCTTAAGTAACTGGCTCTGCTATAAACATAGCTGGGTTCACTATTCTGCATCGGAATATTTTAATCGCTGGATTTTATATAACCACTACATAGCAGAAGCTCTGTGATGTCAATGTACCGTTTGGTTTCTCTAAAATGGCAAATAATGCGTGCTCAATGAATAACGTCATTGGGCATCCCATTACAATGGTTGTAGCTTTCTCTATGGCGAATGCGGCGGCAGCCAAACTTTGTTCGCACAGGAAATTACCCCTCATTACTGGGTCAAAAATCCCACTGTAGTATGCCAGGGGCTTATACCGCAACATGGATTTCTGTGTAAGGACTGCTGTCATAACAATACCATCTGTATGTGAAAACAGGTAGAATTCCTCTGCATAATTAGGAATCCCTAAATCTGGTGCCGTGCAAATGGCCTTTTTTAGTTCATCAAACCCTTCCTCCATGGCCTTAGTCCATACGATTTTTTCTTTCGTTGCCTGTGCTTTCCTAAAGGCTTGTAATAAGGTCCTGGTATAAGAGCTGTAGTCAATGACCCAAGCACTGACATAATTCCATAATCCTAGAAAAGCTTGCATTTGTTATACCGTCTGCGGCTTAGCTGTTCTCAAAATCGATCAGCTCTTGCAGGAGTAACCTTTTTTCCCTCAGGTGAAATCAATTGGCCTATGTACAACACCTCTTGTTGACAATACTGTAACTTCTCCTTGTCAACTTTATATTTTTTCTCAGCAAGTATAGCCAATAACTTAATGGAATTGCATCTGCACTCTCCCTCTGTTGTGCTGCAGACTAAAATGTCATCCACGTATTGCAAAACAACACTTTCTAATGCAATGTTGCTTAAGTCCATCTGCAGGACTCTATTGAAAATCGAAGGAGGCTCACAATAACCTTGTGGCAACCGTGTGCTTTTCAGACGAACTTGCCTGAACGTGAAAAATGTCAAATCTTGTGAGTCTTTGTGCAATGGGATTGAGAAAAATGAATTTTTTAAGTCAATCACCGTGAAATAACTTGCCTCAACAGGTATGTTACATAAGATTGTAGATGGGTTAGGGACTAGAGGGAACTCAGCCTCTACTATCTGGTTTATCGGTCTTAAATCACGTATTAAACGCCAAGGCCCTCCCTTTGATTTTATAATCGGATAAACCGAAGTATTGCATGACGACTCCGACATCACTAAGATGTCTTGCTCCATCATGGCATCATGGCAGAAATTGTCTTGAAAATCTCTTCATCTGCCTCCCTAGACATGGGATATTATTGTGCTCTTGGTAAAATTGCTCCTGGTTTCAATTTAATCTTCACTTCTCCAACTCCCTTTAGTAGGCCTACGTCATAAGGCCTGTAGTCCATACTGAGACAGGCAACTTTGCCATGTCTTCATCAAAATATTCAGGACATTTTTGTGCCATCATCATCCTCTGGGGCACCTCTCGTTTAATAATTTGCACCCAATAAATGAGATTAACCTCAAATGTCATCTCATCCTCACCTATTTGTTCTTCAAATAGATTGTCATCAGTGACGTCAGTCAATCTGTAACCTTCCCCAATGAAGATTATATCGCACCATTGTCTGCCTTCATCATCACAGCCATCAAGCAAAGCCATCTCTCCTCGCACTATGGCTCCATGTAATGTGAAGGGAAACACTCGTCCCTTTTCCTCATGCATAGGTATTCTTGGCCCGAACAGAAACTCATCTGGAGTTCTCATTGGTAGCCATGACATTAATATGCGCACTCCATATGCGAATATCTCATGTTTTAATGGAATAGCTCTCATAGCCACTCGTCCTGCGTATGCTCTCATCATTTTGCACATGTTTAGATAATGCATTCCTGGAGTTAAACACACTATGCCTTCCTCAGTGAACGAGATTGTCATATTCAGCTTTGTCATCAAATCTCATCCCAATATATTGACGGGCGTCTGTCTCGAATACAATAGTGGCACTTTCACGTCACATTCTTCTATAGAAAATGGAAGTTCTTTTACGAAAGGAACGCAGCTTTTGGCTCCTGTAAAACCTTGGGTATTCATGGCGTCGCCGGATAAAGAAAACTTGCCTTCACGTAAACAGGAGTGTGTCGCACCCGTGTCCACTAGGAACGAATATTCTTTATCCCCTATAGTGACATCTACCCTTGGTCCCTCGTGAGGGTTTGGTGTCACTGATAGGATGGAACACCTCAGGTCTCCCAGTGAGCTGTCCTAGTCCATGTACAATTTCGTCCCACTGTTAGTGAATGGATTTCCTCCATCACCCATGGCATTTCCTGGTCTAGAGTTCAATACCTGTCCTGTGCCTGTGGTCTGTAGAAGTTGCATTGGAGACTGTTGAGACTGCCCTTGTGGGAAATTGGTGACAGTCTGTTGTGGCAGTAAGCTTTGTTGCACTCTCTGAGCTTACTGCTGTACAGTTTGATTCTGCGCAAATCTGTCTCCACCCTGCTGCGAAAACGCAGGTCGATTCATCATCCCCCTCTTCTAAATTGGTCATTTTGCACCATCCGTTGACTTCTGCACATACATGCTAGATGCCCTGTGTTCCCACACGTCCAACGCGTTGGCGGTGTTCTGATTATTTTCCCATTTTGCATATTCTGATTTTCGCCTTGCATAGTCTGAAAACCTCTCTGATTATTTTGCCATCCCCTTCCTCAGTAGCCTCTTCCTCTTGGGCTGAACCCATTATTATTTTCATCAAACTGTCTTTGGTTATTAACCTGTTGCACATTGGATCCATCTGTGCTAGTTAACATTGCTCCTTCAATGGCATATTTCGCCAATTTTTTCTGCACTAATGTGGCTTCTTCGCCTTTTCTTGCATCATTCTTCTTGCGATTTTCCTTTTGCAGCAGCCTGCAATAATGCGCAATGGTCATTTGTATTTCAGACCATGGTTTAGCTGCAATTCCTACCACCTTTTTGAGCTGCTTCTGCACCTGTTCTGGCAGCCCTTGGCATAACATATGGTAGAACACGGGTATAGATTTCCCCCAAGATTCATGGGTTTCCAGCACCCATGCGTCTTGGAAATTCTGAATGAAAATCAATGAATCATCTCCCTCTTTCATGTTACGTGTATTTGTATTTATTTTATTTATAAAGTGCACCAGACCCCAGGGCATCCGGAAGCATCACTTAGTTACAGGCATGGTATAGGCAGAGGCATTTTTATGTATACAGAAAATATACAAATATTTGAATAAATATACAGAAATATACAAATAATACAGATAGTACAGGGAATATACAAGTGTAGAGTAGCAGGTTAAGGCAGTGGGCAGTTAATGCAGTGGCTGATGACTCAGAGGTAGAGTCATGGTAAGTCGTGGGTAGACAGCCAAGCTTTGGCTTTGCGCTTGAAGTCTAGGAAGGAAGTTTCAGCTCTCAGGGGATTAGGTAGCGAGTTCCATAGCTTGGCTGCTAGGACTGAGAAGCTACGACCACCGGATCTTTGGAGGTTAAAGCGTGGGATGCTAAGGCAATTGGTTTGGGCACTTCTGAGTGGTCTGGAAGTAGTGTGTCATTTAAATCTGCTGGCTAAGTAGCTAGGGGCTTGGTTGGCGAGGCTTTTGTGTGTGAGCGCCAGTGCTTTAAGAGAGACTCTTTGGGGGACTGAGAGCCAGAAGAGATTCCGTCTGCGATGTGCAGGTTCCTGGGAATGTTAAGAGCCACTCTGATTGTGTTGTTTTGGGTGATTTGTAGTTTTTTTTATATTGCATTGGTTGGTGCCCAGATGAAGGGCGTTGCAATAATCAATTTTGGATAGGACCAAGGTCCTGGCTAGTGTGGTGCAGTTGTTTGGTGAAAGGAAAGGGCAGCATGCTGTGATGAGCTTGCATGTATGAGAAGATACTGCATTAGTTTGTCTAGATAGTGAGCGTGTGGAGTCAATGTAGATACCAAGTGTTTTAGTATCCTTGGCAACTTTAATAGTGTTGCCATCAATGGTGAAGGATTTAAATGCTGGGTCAAGCTTGCTCAGTCTTTGGTGGGAGCCAAGGATGAGGAGCTCAGTCTTTTCGTCGTTTAAGCATAATTCATGCTGTGCAATCCAGGCCTGAATGACTTGATAAATGACGTTAATGGCTAGGGAATCAGTTTTGTGGTCTCCTGCGATGGGGATAAGTATTTGGGTATCGTCAGCGTAGTTAGTATACGTGATGCCCAGTAGATCCAGGATGTCGAAGAGGGGTTTTGTGAATACATTGTAGAGTGTCGGGGAAACACAAGATCCTTGAGGGACTCCACAAGTGGACAGGAGAGGGTTCAGAAGTGGTAGAAGGAGAGAAGACTCTCATGGATCTATTGTCAAGGAAGGATGTGATCCAGGCTGTGGCTTTGTCCGAGAAGTGGGCAGCAGTTTTAAGGTGGCGGCATAAGATTTGGTGATTTACTAAATCAAAAGCCGCGGAGAGATCTAAAAGGAGTAATAGGGCAAGTTTGTCCTTATCCTTTAGGTCCTCAATCTGAGTTTTGAGGTCTAAAAGAGCGGTGTCAGTGCCATAGCGTGTCGGAACCCAGATTGCCTTAGTCCTATGAGATTATATGTCATTATAACTCCCATGACAGAAGTGTCCGGGTATAGCACTCAAAGCGCTTTCCATACCATAGTTCTGCAATTATTAAATGGCGCTCCATCGTGTGCAGTATTAACTGTAGTCACACCTGGGTAACCTGCATGTGTCCAAACATCGGCCGCTCTGTTACCAAGTATGGCGATCAAAAGACACTTGATATCTCCTATAGATAATGTATTATCTCCCGTCATTTTTTCTAACTCGTGTATCCATTTCCCAGCTCCAGATGTCAACATTGGGAGCTTGATTTTTAGATTCTCTCTATCCATCTGTGGCCATGGTATATACTGTGGCCTTGTCCCTCCCTTCTCTAATAAGGGAAACTGTGACGCACTAAAGTCCTTTTCTTCTCTCATCATTTGTCTGTCTAACGCAGGGCTAACATTCCCACATCGCTGTCTGCCTGGCAATGTCCTTAACTGCTTAAGAATGGCGGGGGAGACACCCCCCTCTGACCCTGTGGCAGTCCTTCATACCGCTCTGACTGTGTCACTGACTCTGGCATCTTATTCCCTTTTCCCTAGAGAAATGTTTCTTGCGACCTTGCTCTGTGTCTCTTTCTTCTCTTTCTTCTCTTTCACAGGCTTCCCTTTCTTTGTCTGATATTGCCTGTGCCCAACTCATGCAGCTTCTCTCATCTTCCTCATTTTTATTTAGTGTTAACCGATCTAACGACAGCTCTCTATGTCTGCTGCTGCGTGAAGCATCCTCAGTGTCATACAACTGTGTGCTTTCAAGGCGCTCATCCTTTCCTTTTCCTTGGGGTACTTTTTCTAGTCCCATCTCATCATATATTTTATAGATTGTCTCTCTGATGCTTCTGGTGTCGAAGTCATCTTCTAGATTTACTCTAGATGTGCCTGGTACTGAATCGTACTCGGGAAAGAATTCTATATCTTCCCATTATACCACTGGATTGGGTTTTCTAACCTCCCTTTCCAGATACTCGAGATCACGTGTTCTATGTCTTCACTTGCGTTCCATATTGTCATCAAATTCTCTACGTTTCCTCGCTTCCTCTCTGACCCTGTCTTCCTCTTTATTCCTAGTGTCTGTTCATTCATTAGCCCTTCGTATTTCCTCATCTTTCCGTCTCTTTATTCTCTTCTCCCGTATGTTTTGCTCTTCTTCTTCTATTCTCCTTTGTTCTATTCTTTCCTGATCATCAGCTGTTCTTTGCTTATTATCACGTTTTCTTTGTTCTTACGCCTTTTCCTGTTTTCTAGCCTGTTCATCATGGTATAACTGCTCTCGTTTCTGCCTATCCTTTTTTCTCGCTCCTTCATCTCTCAATCGTCCTGCTTTTTCTTTACCCTTCTTTCTTGTTTGTCTTATTCTCCCTTTTGCCTTTTGTCCTCAATGCCTTTACCATCGAGTTTCAATAAAATCTGACCTCCCATCCATTCGTTCTGTGTGAATGCCATCTCATCAGTTCTATCCTTTCCATCTCTTTACCTCTCTTCCTGTACCTAGAGATGTACTTGCTTGCATTTGACCACCTTTTTCCTTTTCGCTTCTCTACTTGTCCCTCGGGACTTTGGAGGTAATATTTCTTTCCTTGTCTTGCTCTGGGCTTTCGTCACTACTTGGTGTATGTGACTCAGTCATATGACGGGTTGCTATATCCCCTTGCTGCTTTAAATTCTCTTAGAGGGTACAATCCTTCATCTTTACTAGCTTTGTGTTTTATTTCAGACAGGGCGGGTGGCGCAGAAGGCTCTTCACCCCCCTCTTTGTATATATTCAGTATCCAATCTGACGGCGGCTCCTCCCCTCTTTCTTCCTATTACATCTTCCAAAGTTCTAAACTAGCCAGGCGCTTGTCTAACCTTTTACCAGTGTATGTAGCTTGCAAATATGTCATCATGGGCTGTAGGACCGTTTTAGATAGCGATCCACCTTGGGGCCACGGCATAAAAAATTTTTCTGCAATCCCTTTCAACCATTCCCCACTGTACTGTTTAAACCTAAGTGCGTGTTTCGGCAACTGTTTGCACACGTGTACTAACAGAGTGATATCTTCCATGCTTAACTCGTTTATCACTTATGCATATAATACTTGCTTATTTTTTCACTTTACACTTTATTACAATTACATCTCAACAATCATCAATATGAGCAAGCACCAATCGTCGCAAGCTCCAATCCCGTTATTTCAATAATATTTTTTACTTTACTCTTGCTAAAAAACAACCATCAATCCATGTCATGCAATAATTTCCTTCTACAATCGTGCAATTTTCCTGCTTTTTTTCACAAAAACAGTTTTCGATCATGATGTCACAAGTTTACTTAAACACATAAAACAAACAGACAAACTCTGGCCAGCCACATGCACCTTATGCCATCTGTTCTCTCATACACATTTTACCCATATGTTTATTCTGACATGGAATTAAAGCCTATCTCTTTCGGATTTGCCTTTAATCAATACGGTCTCCTACATCATCCTATTAACAGGACTTTAGATAAGGGCTTCTGCTAGCGTTCTTTAAAACCTAGGCACTGGGCATATACTCTTATCGCGGCCACACTCACGGTAACTCTTTATATTGCTCGCCACACTCGAGTAAATTTCTTTCCCCTTATATATATTTTACACTCTTATTCTGACATCATATTTTATCCCGCCTCCCTCCGTTACCTTCCCTTTACTAGTTTTCTATGCATGCATACTTTGCCAAAACATTCAGTCTTTTTTACTCACCCTTCGCATGTCTTTCATCTACGGACTCTCGGGATCACCACCTTCGTTATCGCCTCTCCGTGCCGCTCGTCCGATTCACTACTCGTAGAAGTGGGAGGGTTTTTTGGGGGAAAACAAGGAACCCGTCACACCTAAACCGCAGGGTTTATAATTAATCTATCCACTATCTACGGGGAGCCTCTCGTTCTATCAGCCGGATGGCAAAGGACGTGTGATATTGCCGAGGACCCAAAGTTACTTATGTCGACGGTCGATGGGTATCTTTATCTAATCTAACCATCTAATCTCTGCTACCAAGTGAACTAGATGATCTCCAAACAGCCCTTTAAGATGAGTAGCAGTACCCTCGAGATAGATGGGGCTGCAGATTCATACTCATGCATCAAATAATTAAGACAACTCAATAGTTTGGCAAAGGTAGTCCGTTTAATGACAAGTTCATAAAACGGGGAGTACAACGAACATCAGCAACCGCTCGATCTTCTCACGCTCTCTACTTTTAGAAAAAACACAATATTTATAGCAAAAACTTGTCATTACTGACGTGCAACCCACGCACGTACTAACGTCATTCTACTTGGCAATCTTAAAAACCTAACATGAAAAGTGATTGGTTATAGGAAGGTAATTTAACATAGGTACTATATCTGTATATGGTAACAGGGAGAGGGGATTGGATAATAAATGTCAGGTGGAGCAACTAAGCCTTCCCTTCAAAATGGCCACTATGACCGTCACTAAAAGTACGACATCCCATTGGCTCTACTCACTATAGGACCCTAGATAACATGGTCCTCTATGAATGGGTTGGCATCAACCCCACTCATACTTTTCCACCTACGTCTAGCAGCACGCAGAAGGAACATCCAGAAGCAGAGAAGCTTGTTTGAACTCCAGCTTCCCACCATTTATGCTACAATCAATCATCACCTCAGTGGTCATGTGTCAATTATGGCCTTGTGTCTGGTTTGTACCCTGAGAACTTTTAAGGAGTATGGGCATGTCGGGGATGCGTAGGTGTGATAGTTTCACCCTCCCAGCCTGCCTTTGTCACATGACTGGACACAGTGAAATCTGCTTTTCTCTGTGCCTTTTCGTATATTTGATTTAATTCTACTAGTCTTCTGACGTCTGTGGCTCATCTTGACCTTTCTGAAAAGGATCCTCTGTTCTCCTCTCTCCTCAATTGTATCCAATGTCGGCCTATTCCAGTCAGATAAAACCTTGGCTTCTTGGCATGGTCATCCTTTTGCTGAGTTTTGTTCTTTCTTGATTCTCGATTTTCTTGCTGCGACACACTCAATCTGTGGCCTTTTGTAACCTTTGTTCATTCTGCTTATGTGCTTAGTGGACTTACATTCATACATAAAGTGCTTCTTGAGGTATATATTTGTAAACGTTGTAAAGTTTCTTCGTCTTGACAGCAACTTATTCACCTTGGGCTCAAATGTCACTTATCCATGGTATTTCGTCTCTTGTCAGTAGTCTTAGGTCATTATATCTTCTATATGTGCGTCAGTCCGATTTCTTATGACGCCACCATTCATCTTCCTTCATTATCTTCTTTGCTTCTTCAGGTATTTTATTCAAACAACCGTCATATTGTTTAGAATGTAGATATGGCTTTTTGAATGGATACCTTACTGTCCAGGTTTTCCTACGTGTTGTTATATTAACAGGTGCTGTCATGCTGATAGGTACTGGGCAGAGCCGATATGGTGCTCTTTGCTGATTCAACTGTTCTTCATACGTCACATACTTTAGGGTGAACTCAATAGGTAATGGGAGGGGTGCAACTGGAGTGGGGACAATACTCGACACTTCCTCTTCACTACTTTTCATAATGGCAAAGCATATGTCTCTTTCAAAACAATGATTGAAGTATGGCAAAAGGCATGTCTTTTCAAAGTTTCTGGTTGACAAAATATTCAATTGAAACAAGAACTTAATATGGCCAAGTCTCTTCTTAAAACACCAACTCAAAACACGTTTTCCGGTACACTTTCCTGCCAGTAAATGTCTCAACGGAGAAACTCTTGATATTGTGGTTTACTCTTCTGCCAGGAATATCCCCATTTTGGTTCACTTAGATACCATGGTGTGCTATCCTGCCAGGTAGCTCCTTCCAAAAAATGTTTGCTACCTGATACACTTATCAGGCTTCTCTGCAACATTCACACTCTCCTCTCTCTTAAATATTCTTACTGTTGCAACTCTCCAGAGAAGCAACCATTGTTGACTTAAGGTTTTTTGGCTGTTGGCAATACTTGTTCAAGGTCTCCCCCAACTGACACATTATGCCAGGAGAATTGTACAAATGTTGCCTCTTTATTTCTCTTAGAATTTGTTTTGGCTCTTGGCAATGTTGGTTCCAGTTTTCTCCCAGCTGACCTCCTAAGTCAGGAGGATTGCACCATATATTCCCCTCTAGTTCTTTACGTACGCAATGTCTTTTGGCTTAGACAATGCTGGTCACAGATTTCCCCCAACTGACATTTGATTTCAGGAGAATTGCACCATATTTGCCTTTTCCGTTTAATTATTTTTGATCGGTAATCAATAGTACTTTCACAATGCTGTTTAGCATGTGTTCACGTCCTGGGGCCCTCTTCAATATCAGGCTGACTCACCAGTTCACTGTGCAGTGGCTGAGATGTGCTCACGAAGGGGCCAGCTTCCCCCTGCCGACAGAGTCTCTCTGGGTCTCCACGTTGGCCATCCTGGCTTCCGCTGCCAAGACCCACACAGCCTCACAGAGCCGTGTCTCTCGCAGTCCTGCTGCACAGCGTCTGCTCTCTCTCTCTCTCCTGGAGTTCTCTGGTCCTGAGTGAGGCCAAACTGCTTCACCGGGCATCTCTCGTTCTTCTCCCAGGGTCTTCCATAGTTCTTCCTCTGCCACCATTGACGCTTCCCACTCTGCACACTCTCCTGCCTTCTTTCTCTCTCTTCCTTCATTCCTGACATTCTCCCTTTCATCTCCATTTACACAGCTGATCGGGGGATTTAAATGTCCTGCGTAATTGACTGGGCTGGCAATAACTAGCCTGCACATTGGTTTTCCTCCATATGAACTCCTTGTGCCTCCTCCTTGTCTCAGTACTTAGAGCTTTCTGGGACTTGGAGTCCCCATAAATTACAAATGATTTTGGATCACATTGTTGAACCATTGTGTTTGAAATACAATCATTAAAGTTATCAGATGTTCCACAACAATATGCCATTAAAAACTCTGGTTAAAAACTCTGGTATTAGGGTTTCCTTCTCACAAGAAGGGTGAGAATACTGCATCCCTCCCGTCAGAGCCAGCTCTCTTTCCTGGTCTTCACCTCCTCCCCTTGATCGTCCTTCTTGACACCACCCACAGGGTCAGGAAGCGGCTGCCTTTGCCTGGCCATGCGGGAGGAGAACGACACCGGGGAATCAGTGATGACTCCGCAGGAGTCATAACATTTGACAGCCTGCGTCCCTTGTTTGCATTGTGTTGTGCATTTCCTGTTCTTCTTGGATCTCTATTTTAAAGTAATACAATATTATTATGTGCAGACTGTTCGATGCAGTGCACCGGGCTGGAGAATGGTTGAGGGGTACACTATTGAGGGTCACTCTCTCATCTCCCATGGCTTTACACCTCCCTAACCTGTGCCTCTCTAAATCCTAGGTTAGTTTGGATAGCGATCACTGACCCCTACTATCTAGGAATCTGACTAAGGTGAGGGCGTAAAGGCCACATCCTTATCTACCTTACTCCGTCCATGACTTCCTAGGGGTACTGTTACTGTGCAAAGGTTTTTCCAAGGTCTTAAAGGTTGATTGTGTCAAAAAAAGATACCCTGCTCCTTGCAGTCTCTTCCCCAGTCGCCCCCTCTCTCTCCTGTGACTGGCCTTCTCCCTCCTTTATTTCACCCACCAACTCCTCTCTCTTCTCACCCCCAGACTCCTCTCCGGCATCCTTCTCCTAAACCCCTTTCTACTCTTCTTACTCTCTCCCAGGACCCACTCACTCTACTTACTACCATCACTCCCCTACTTCTGCCCCCACTAACTTCACTCTCGCAAACACTCTTCTCCCTCGCACACTGCTTTGCTCTCACAAATTGGTACCTTTCTCTCTCACTGCTAATATGTCACCTGCACTCCTCAACAACTCCACCACCAAATCATCAGCACTCTGCTCTGCCATTTGTCCTTCCATGATCTCTCGGTCCAACTTAACGCCTCCTGTACTTACCCGAAAACCTGCCATTCTCTCTTCTGTTTACTCCCCTTATGTACTCTGCACTTCCTGGTTCTGACTCCTCCATTCTCCCTCCATTGGTTCCAGTGCTCACCTGACTGAGGACCAGTCTATGCCTGTCCTTTCCCTATGGTCTGGGTTAACCCTCTAAGCACCTTGTCCATTTCCAGTAAGGTTTTGTTGGCAGACTCTGGTTGTTTACCTGCTGTTCCTCTGGTGTGCTATGGGTCTGGCAATTCATTTTTCTATTGTTGTGGTAAGTTATTTGCTTTTCTGAAGTGCTGAATGCTGTATGGGTATGGTGACGGATCATAGGCTGTATTAATAACATTGTTTCTGTTTTCTCCTTAGTTTGGTTCTGGTCTGGGTTTTCATGGTTTCACCAAGGTGCCCTCTGGGAGTTGCAGTTCGGAAAAGGAAAAGAGAAAACACTGACCAAAACAGTACTGGAAGGTATTATGGGAATGTGAAAAACCAGGGGGTGTTTCACAACCTAGTGCCCGGGGATCCCATACTCAGGTGGCATGGGAAGGGCCATCGCTGTTGGATCCCGACCCCGGGATTGGACAAGCGAGGGAGGATCACCTGGGTAGGGGATCCACCAGTAGTGAGGGAGAAATACCTGATTGCAAAACATGGTATCCCCTATTTCCACAACCCATCTAAACCCGATCCCTGCTTATTTTATGGGAAATGACAGCTCCCATAATTCCTCACCATATTATATTGACAACACGACTGAGCAGAGGAAGATGAGGAATACGGTCAGGCAGATTTCCTCCACTGACTTGCACTGGCTCTGTCCCTGTAATGAGGCCAGACAGAGTCAGGCACGTAATCCTAACTGTATACACCGGCACCTTGTTAACAGTCCCATTCAGACAAATAAAAGGTGGCATGCAAAGGCACACACTGAGCGAGACTGGGTACGAAAAGGAACAGCTCTTTCGGTGCTGATGCAAACCAGATGATGGAAGTCGGAAGGCCAAGGGGCTGATCTGCAGTTACGAAGCTCGAGAGAGAGCCAGGCGAGGATCCCCCACTTTCGGGAAGCCATAAGCATTGAAAGACTGAAACCGAGTCAGCAGAAGAAAGAAACCTTCAGGATTCTTGAAAGCAGCCCGCGACCCTCACGGTTGAACGACAGAGTTATGGAGGAGAAGAGGAGCGTTGATGAAAGAGGGCTGAGTAACACAACTGGTGATTTATCGAAGGCAACACAAGTCCGGTTTGTGTTAGAAGTAAAAGTAACTGTAACTCAAAGGTTGAAGGTTGCGCATATGCTGATAAAACACATAATGGAAAGGACAATTGCTGAATTGTAAAAGGAATGGATACATAGTAACAGAGTGGTCTTGCAAGGTGAAACCACACGTTCAAAAGTCTCTGTGAAATGTTCTGAGTTGATTGGGAATCAAAGGCAAGAAAGCAATTGCAATCCCCTAAGAAAATTGAATGAATGAAAAGCAAAGTATGCTCACCTTGAATATGCCAAGAGGGCAAACGATTTGAACTATGAAATAGGCCAAGAAAGCAAAACGAAGAGAATAAGAAACTACAAGTACCAAGAGGCATTGGTGGTGTGATTGTGGATTGTAGAATTATTGAAAGAGAGGTTGAAGTGGTCATGCAGAGGTCTATGTAAAATCCTTACAGTTTCGAAACTCTTTGACAGTGAAAAGGACACCTGAGGCAAAAGGTGGGGAATGGAACTACCAAGAAGTGAAAGAGAGGCTCGAACCCGGCAGAGGGAAGCTTCTGCAGAATTATGTGATAAAGTGACAAGAGACAGGCTCGAGCCCGGCAGAGGGAAGCTGAAAAAAAACGAGGGTTTCTTTAAGTTAAAAGCTGTTCATCTCAAATGCTCTTCCACACGTATACAAAATACAGTTCCCAAGTGTCAGGGGGAAGTCTCTTCCTTTATTGTTTTCTCCAGTCACAAACGTAGTATCAAGTCTGATGCACTATCCTGTGTGAAGGCATCATGAAGGAGGAAACAGACAACTGATTGAAAATTCAAAATAAACACTTTTATTAACTTAAATGTCAAGATGGTTAAAAATCTAACTTGCCTTATGCTAAGGTGGAATTACCCTACCTGAATGAAACTACGGAAAGTCTGAGTCACAAAGTTCAACTTGATAGTCCGTCTGTGTCCAAAACCTATCCTTGCCCTCACAAGTAGAACAAACAAATGTGTAGGGATATCAAAGTCAAAAGAAACAGTGTTTAACTTAAATTTATGAGCTTCTTCTAGTTCACAGCTTCCTCTCAGCTCCCCTTGCCCAAGCTTAGGAAAGTTCATAATAAGTAGTCTTAAAGTTGACCTTTTTCCAGTTCAAGACAATATAGTTCAGAACCAATCCTGGGGTTCCCTTCCCCAAGTTTCAAGTAACACAACTCCCAAATAAAAGGGTCTTGAGACTCTGTTCCCAAGACAACACTTGTAGTACTTCAAGTCAAAGGGTTCCCTTCCCCAACACTTCAATTTCTCACAGAGGTTCATTGGTACTTGCTCCTGTGCACCAAGTCCTCTTTACTTGATTCCTTTTATTGGCCTTTGAGTTTAGGGTGTACCCCTGGGTTTCTCTGGCTTCTCTTTGGCCTCCTCGTGGCTCTGCCACCATGTGTCACACGCCCCTTATCAAACTGTAGCCTTGCCACACTGCATTCATTCATTAAAGTTTGCTGTTTGGCTTCCTTCAGCTTTTAATGTGTTTGAGTTCAAGGTTTGATTTAATTTGTTGTGCAACTTATGTTTCATATTGTTCAATGGTAGTTCAAGGTTCTATGTGCTCTTATGTTGCTCAATTATATTCAGTATTCAGTGTATACATGTTTGCTTCAATGTCCAATTTCCCTTTAGTTTGGCATTCAATATGCATTGTATTTCTTCAATCTTAGGTTTGCATATGGTTCGGTATTCAATGTGCATTAGTTTTCAATAACTTCACAAACCTCACGTGTTTCACTTTCATTCAGTTAAATTTTTAACAAGGTGTGACTTTCATGCACTCCTATTTTAGTTTTATCCTCATTGATCTTTCTTAGCCATTGGCTTTTCGTTATAGTCACATGCGGTAAATATTTCACTTTCCTTAGTTGAAGACCTTCGATAATGTTCCTTCTTTTCTCCAAGGTGCTGTCATGGTGCATACTCCCTAAAATCTGGAGCTGACGGGCCTACCCCAGTTATTGGCACCCATAAGGGCTTATAAAGCCCCAAACGGGTGTTTTAGGACTTCCTGGACTCAGTTCTGGTGCCGTTGGTGCCAGGCTCATAATATTCTATCCTGTGGTAAACTACCTGGGACTACATACTGCCCAGCCTAATGGGGCTGAGCCTTCCAGCCTACCCTGGGTGTGGCTGAGGGACTACTTTACCTGAGATTACTAGTGCAGGATTAGGCTGGAGGGACTACTTTACCTGGAACTACTTGCAAGGCTATTTAAACCACACCCTACAGACAGAACACGCTGGGTTATTCTGCACTCCTGCAGCGTAACGCTCACCGTGTCTGCTTAGCTCCAGTATCCGAACTTCAACAGCCACGCCTGTCCTGGGATCATGATCCATCGGCATCTGTGAAGAAGGGAAAGAAAGGAACAGGAATTAGAACAGCGATTGAGGCCTTGCCTGAAGCATTCCATCCAAAAGGCTGTGCCTTCAGCTGCTCACTGGATCGTCGCACCTGCAGAAAAGAAGGCATTTGCATGAATAGCCAATACTCACCTGAAGACTGCTTTCTTCTAGGATTTCATTGAAGCGGTTCATCCAATCGCCGCTCTGGAGCCGCGCCGCACCTGCATTGCAGGAAAAGAAAAGAACAGCAGGTTAGCCACACACGGGAAATAAACCATTTAAAGACATTCAGCACCACGCACTCGCGCTAATTACTCATCCGCAGGAAATCTGCTCAGCGTCATAGGAATAGGCAAATCTTCATCAGAAAACTGCCCAAGGCCGCGCCTGAAAGAAAAAAGAACAAAAGTCAGAACTTGGGCTATAATGACATTAAGCAAACTATACCAAGCATCTATTGGCATAGAGACTCACCTGCTGAGTCAAGCTATTCAAGACTCTGCTAGAGCCCCGCAGGATCAGTGAAGTAACTTGATCCAGGGAAAAGACTGCACATATCGCGCCCCTGCTAGAGATCGTTGGACGGAGAGCCCACCATTAAAAAACCCAAGGTGAGGCATAAGCAGAGAGGGGCACTAGGAGGTTACGGCAGGTGGGAACCAAACCTGCTCCTCACGGCTGGCTAATATCTTGTTTCGACACTTTAGGCAGACCCTTCCTGGGAAGTGATACTGAGGGAGAAGACACGTGCAAGCATCATCACTCAGCCCCATGCTACGCGAGTGCAGACGTCATTCGTGCAGCTTTGTGCGATGCCCCCGTGGAGACCAGGTGAGTGTGACAGGTACGTGACCACATCAACAATACTTTAATTGCTTAAGAATGAAGAGTTCACAGCTTTCAGAGACTTTTGAAAATGTGCTTGTTGCTTTAAATAGACACTTAAACACTCTGATACACAGTACACATCTCTTGTTTCATTTAACAATAGCGGTTCACTTTGTAAGGCTCGTGATTTAAGTAACACTAGGTTTCTCTACCTTGGAAATGCACCGGCTAACTTTGAGGTCCTTTTCCGTAGTGCGCTGGCCACAGACTTTGTGATTTCCTTCCAAGGGGGCTTTTTCCACCCTCAGACACTCTTGCGCTCTCACAGCACCACTGGAGAATGAGCACTCCCTTCAATGGGATGAAGGACAGCCCCTCATCTGTCCTCCTTCCTTCACCTCGCCTCTGCCCCATGGAGCTCCTGCTCCCACGTCACACTCGCCTGGACCCTCAGCATTCTCAGTCCCTTGTGTGCTTCTCAGGCTGCAGTACGGCTCACCACTGCTCCCATCAACGTCTTTCCTCCCAAGTCTGACCTCACCTCTTTTATACACCTGTGTTGCGTAAAGGGGTTGTAGGCATAGCTCTCAACCATTTCTGTTGCAAAGGCGGGTGAAATCACCCGATTTTGTTTTTGGCGGGTGAGACGCCCATTGAAATGAATGGGCGTGCAGGAGGCTTGGCGGGTGTGTCAGCCCTTTACAAGGCGGGTGACACCCGCCAAAAGCGTGTGAGTTGAGAGCTATGTGTAGGTGTGAGTCCTTTCAATAGCCTGAACATAGTTAGGCTTATTAGTAAGACATGCCTTGTCTTTGCAATGATACTCCTCTGATTCTCTCTTCCTTGTCTCAGTGCCAAAGTGGTGTAGCAGCATGTTGGTGTGTATAACGCCTAGTTGTCTCTTCCTCCTCCCAGTGCTGTCAAGTGTCCCATGTGGGAAAATGAGCGGAGCTGGTCTATAATAGCCCCTTAAGATTGGGGAGGGTTAGTTTTGTCGTCCATAGGAAAAGAGGGATAATATGTCTCCCCAAGTGTTCCCCACGCCCAATTCTCAAGTACCCTCCACCCAGGTAATCCTCCCTCGCTTCTCCACCCCAAAGGGTCTGGATACAAGAGCAATGCCATTCCCTGGACACCTGCGCAGAGGATCCAAGGGGAGTAGGAGAGAGAATACCCTCAGGTTTCTCACAACTGCTAGACTTGACTGTAGGTCTCCTTTTCACAAGAACACAGTTTCCAGGTATCATGGGGGAGTCTCTTCACCTGTTCTTTCTTTAGCTCACAAACGTAATATCAAATATGATTCACTATCCGGCCAGACTTGACTATAGATTTTCAAATTCCAGAAAATGTCTCTTCTTTTCGCCATAGGTACTCAACCCCTTGTTTTAGCTTCTTGGACCTCTCCTTCTCTCTTATGTGGGCCCCAAACCCCTCTTGGCTGTCTCTAGGACTCCCCGACTTGTTCTGTAGCTTGTTTCTCTTTTGTGTGGGTCCCGGACCCCTTTATATTATCTCGGGATATCCCGACTTACTCTGGGCACGAGCCCCTTGACTGTGTGCTTCTTCTGACTTGTGTGGGTCCTTTACCCCTGTGTGTGGCTTTTGCTGGGTTCGCCCGACTTCGTATTGGGGCCCAAACCCTGGTGTGCTGTTCTGGATGGGCTTCCCCAACTTCATATGGGTCCCAGACCCTGGTGTGCTGTTTTTGTGGGCCCTCTGCCCCTGCTTCACTCAATGCCCAACTGAACAGACTTGGTGTACTCGCCTGCCAGGTACTGTTCCGCATAGGATATTTTGTAAAGTTTGTTCCAGTTTTCATAGATCTTTCGCAATCCCTTTCTGTCTCTCTGTATATTGCTTCATGTCCCTTTAATCTCTTTGGCTCCCTCTGTGCCCCACCAGCTGGCCTGAATCTTTCCCTACATTTGGGAAATGCTGTCACGGTCTCCAGTCTGTCCTGGCAGTGGAGCAGGACTTCTGCACTGCTTCCGCGTTCATTGTTTTGTCTTCGGCAGCTCCACAGCAGTAGGCTCACTCTCGTGTCCTTGGCTGCGTGTCCAGGGACGTCATTTCGATGCGATGGAAGATAACATTTCACCACTTGACAAAACAGGAAGTGGCATCACATAGCATTGTTCCTAAGTACCCTATGAAAAATATGGTTACAATATCACTGTAATGTGATATACATGTCATACAAGAATGGATCACCATATGTATCGTTAATATCAGTGTGTATAGGCCCATATTACCAAATTACTGTGAATGCAAACACACGTCCAAGGACAAATGATAATGATGTGTTATTGTATAACACTTATGCTTAAGTGCTTTGTATAAAGTTGGCTACTTGTCAAATCTGCGCGAACCTACTTTTTAGGCTTCAGAGGTTAGCAAAAAACATCCCATTTGCAGGGTTCATAATTGTGTATTAAAGAATTTAGAGTTGCGCATGGAAAGCAGCACATTCACACGGCAACCCGTACTCTGGGCACTCGTTTCCCCATATGATATGATATGATTTGATAGTTAATTTATATAGCGCCTAAATGTGTTTCAAAGTGCTTCAAGGCAAGGGAGGGAACAAGGGAAAATAGAATGACATTCTTACAGGCCATGAACAGTAAGGATGTGAAATTAACTATCGTACTCGGCCTGACGACATTTCAGATAGGGCAAGAGCTAAGACATAGATAAGGAAGGGAGTGGGAAGGAAATGGAAACAGACAGTCGACTACCGTACTAGGCCTGACAACATTTTTGGTAGAGCCGGAAAAAAACAAAAGGTGAGAGAGAGGGGTGAAGAAGGGGAGGGGAGGAACAAAACAAGCCACTATCATACTAGGCCTGACCACATTTCAGATAGTGCTGGAGGGGTGTGGGGGGGTCAAGTAAGGGGAGGGCGGAGGAGACAGACGAAGTTGCTATCATACTAGGTCCAGGGACACATCTGATAGAGTAAGTGCATAGAAGAAAATAAGGGGAGAAGGGGAGGTGATAGGAAAAGGGAGAAGGGAGAGGAGGAGAGAATAGACAGTAAGCAGTCAAAAAGAGTGGAGTATCAAGAGGGGAGAGTGAATACAATTGCAGAAGTCAGTAGTAACCCATAATGTGTTGCAAGCCAGGATACAAGATGAAGATGGGAACAGCAGGATTCAGGGCCACCATGAGTACAAGGTGCAAAGGAAGTCCAGCATGAGAGTTGAGAAAGGGTGACTCACCGACAATCAATGAACTCCATAAAAGTCAAATCCAGCATTGGCCACAAGACGGTGATGGTGAAACATGAATGTAACAGGACAGACTCCTGCAGAAGTAGGCTGGAGGGGGGTGATGGCGAGCAGGGTAGAAGAATCAAGCAAAACAGGCAACACCTGTGTGCTGGGGGGCACAAGGGAACATCACGGGAAGACTGGAGAGGGTGGGGAATGCCTGTGGGGACAGAGGGAGTAACACATGTTGGTGCATGCTTACTTGCTGTCTGAGCAGGGGGTCAGGCCCAGGGTCCTCCTGGTCCAAACAGGAATTGCCCTTTTCTTCATTTGCCCTTCGCTTCAGACGCCCGGGCGAGAGACGCACTTGATCTAAGAGTTAAGAGCAGGAAAGAAGAGGAGGGGCTAAGAAGGTGGGTGGTGCTCATACATGCAAACAAACATCCTGAACAGCATACCATAGAGATAGGAAAGATATACACATTGCAACAAAGCATTAATTGTGGCACAATGAAATCAAGGGCCACCCCATGTATTCTGCTCAAACATTTCTACACTGTAAACAAACCTTTAGGCACAAGGATTTAGTCAAGCGACTGAGGACACTGAGATGGAATGTCTTGTGATGATTGTAACAGAGATAATGGCAGAAATAACATGCTATAACTGTAACTTGCGGAAATACATAGTCCAAAATGGATTCTTATGCTATTCTAAATGCTTTTTGGAAGTTTGTGTCTGCACTGTGAATTTGAGGTGTTTAAGAAAAGACTAAATCATTGACTAACCCCCTGAAGTGTGCCTGAGATAAATCGTCCATTTGTCTAGCAATTGCTGCATAGAATGCCAGAAAGGTAAGTTATTTGTTATTCCTATTCTTTCTTTTTTAGGGTCACTGCTGAAAGTGGTACACTAGTGGAACCCCCTTTATTTGTTTAAGAGGCCTGAACAAGAAAGCCAGCCACTCCAGAAACAAAGAGCCACATGGCGCTAGCCACAGGCCAGGAGCTTCCTTTAAAAAATGTTTTTAACAAGTTATTTTCTTGGGATAGCAAGGGAGACCTCACCCCAAATGGCGTCCCTGCCCTACCCTAACAAGGGGGCTTTTATGGCATGTGTTTTGTTTAAAGATGAAGTGGTACAAGCTGGGTTTCACCCAAGGCTGCACTTTGGTGAAGGGTCACTCAGCATGTGTGCTGCACGGGGACCCTTAAAATGAAAACAAAGTTGTGGGAAGCATAACGGTGCAAGCAGAGTGGTGTTAAGGCAGTTAGGGAATACCTGACCCTCACTCTGAAGGGTCAAGTGGGCTCTCCAGTCAGAGCCTGTTAACAAAATACCTGGTTTATCCTGCTGGGACAATCTGCCCTGCTTGCCCCGTTGCCAGGAATGATACTGCACTGCTGTCCTCACCGTTGCTGTCAGGAACTACATACTGCGGCACTGCAGTGTCAAGGGGTGTCGTGCCTCACCCTCTCTGTGTTGCCCCAGATAGACACTGTCAGGGGTGTTGCGAGGTCTGGAAAGGATCTGGGGCTACGCTAATGTCGGGACTGTTGGGACTCGGGGCTAGCTAGCCTTTTGGTTGTAGTTCCTGATCTTCTATCCGGGGCCCCAACCTAAAGACCCGGGGCTAAAGCCCCCTAAACCCCGCTAGCTTTGCTTCACTGTAGCTTAACAAGCACTGCCCGGTCTTTACGCAAACATGGTGCCTCTTGCAGAGGAGGGGCGACTCACAACGAATCATCAGTCTGCCTGGCCTGCTTACATAGTGCTCATTGCTAGGAAGGGGAGTACCGTAGGAAAGCCCCTAGGCGAGCCCACTCAATGCCTGCGGGCCACTCCGGGCAAGTGGCCCAGGCAGGAAGACTCCATGAGGTCTCCTGCCACTGCCAAGTGTGAACTGGGTAGGCCCTGGCATACACAGCCGGCTGAAGAGGTACTAAAGGGCCTTACACTAGTAGGACAACCCAGAGTTGCCCTGACAGATGCAGTGCGGGTGGGGAATTGTCCCACTGGCTACTGCTGCCCTAGGCCACCCAGCACCCATGGCTAGGGGCTGAGGATGAGGCACAGGAGCAAAAAAGAGCACCTTCTATAAACAGGTGGCATCGAGGCAGCCTTGGCCAAGCTGACATTCAAGTAAGGACACTATGTGCACAGTTTGTTTATAAAGTGCACTTTATGTAAGACTAGCTGGGGTACCCGGCGTGGCCTGTGTCCTGATCGAGTGGTGAGTCATGTGCCCTGGAGGATGTTGCTCTTGTCCTCATGTCAGCAAGTCTTGCTTCAGTTTGTTTTGGCATCTCATTTGCCCTGGAGGAAGTTGATCTTGTCCTCTGGTCGGCAAGTTGTGCTGCTGTTTGTTGCATTTCAGAAGCTCTTGACATTGATTTTTGCTTTGCATCAGATGGAGCTTTTCCAAGTGATGTTGCTTTTTTGTGCGGCAGGTTTCAGTCACTCAATGGCTTCAGCACATTCGAGTTAATGTCCAAGAAAGATTGATCAACTGTGCTCTCTACTCGTGAATGAACTTAAGTCAACTGTAACTTTGCCATTTCCCATATTTGGAGTGGCGTGATAAAACATTTTTGTATTCCCTTTAAAAAATGCTTTAATAAACACTTTCAAACTGTATACAGTAATAATACATTTCAAAGGAATAACCAACACATCGAACATTTTGCGTCAGACACTTATCCACATTTTGACTGCTTCTAGTACATACTGTAGTGAATCGGGGTGAGCATCAGTAAATGAGGGTGTCTATGGAGTGAATGTTTTGCAACCAAACATAGACTACAATCTTGCCCCAGACAAATGAGGAATCCTTGCAAAGTTTGGTAGCAGTGGGTTCAACGGTGTGGATTTGTAGAGACGGACAAACATACACACACACATCCAAAAGATTTTTTTGCATATAAGCTTTTTGCATCCAAACATAGACTACAGTCCTGCCCCAGACAAAAGAGGAATCTATGCAAAATTTGATAGACGTGGGTTCAACGGTGTGGATTTGTATAGCCGGACAAACTTACATACAGCTTTATATATAAAGATTATATTTTCAAATACTCTTTTGATAACTTTAGTATTTTTAGGCAGCTGCTTTGGTAGGCATAGGCTTTAATATTACAGTGTGCAAATATTGGTGTGAATTGCTTACCCTTTTTATATAAAATAAGAAAATCTCTTCTGTACTGGAGACTGCTTACATAAATAACATCGTCTTATCAATAAAGAGACTGTACACAAGCATTATAGTTGTCTGTCCTTGTGTCACCTTATACATATATGATATGATATGGCATTCATAACGTGCCTGAACACAAGTGTTTCTAGGCGCCACAAGGCAAAGGAGGGAAGACATAGGGAGGACAAGACAAACGATCCTACTAGGCCTTTGACATTCGGATCGTGCAAGCGTAACAACAGAAGTGCAAGGGGAAGGAGGGGGAAGTGCAAGGGAGAGCAAAGGGGGAGGTGCAGCCAGGGCAGCGCGGCTCTGGCTACGTGGAAGGAGGCAGGGGGGCTGTAGGGGTTACAGTTACAGCCCCTAGGTGCCCGGTAGGCCAGGAGGCAGTGCAAAGGAAGACTGGCAATTTTGGGTTTCTCTCTATAGGGGTGGAATACTACTTTGGATACCTCTTTCCCTCCCTGAACTAAAATTTTACCAAATTTTACCAGTGCAGCACACCTGGAATGATCTCAGAAACCAGGGAGCGTGGGAATGCAGAAGACAGATAAGGGTGTAGGTAAAGTGTCTGATTGCGCCTACCTACACCTGTCTTCCGCCGATTGCTATTTACCATCCTCTGACTATAATTGCTTAGCATTACATTTTCATGTAATTTTCAGAAAAAGTTCCTTTTGACTTTTTGGTATGTGTTTTTTTTCATTATTACAGCATTCTCTGTAATTTAATTTGTTACTGCATGCCAAGTTTTGTTGTTTACAACTATTGTAGCCTTCAACATGCCTACCAGAAAGGCCACTGCTTCTTGTAAATTAGTGGTTTCTGTATATTTTCATACTGCCTTGCACTAGAGATGTCTTTATGGTAGGGCAAAAGGGGCCCTTCACCTGGGTCCCCACCTTAGAGGGGGGCCCACCAAGATGTCTCTGCTAAAGAACTAATTGTTCACCAAACATAAGTAGCGCCTGTCAGGATATTTCATGGCCTGCTGCTGAGGCTTTACATCTATTGCCTGTCAGCTGTTGACAAGTACATTCTGCTCTGATCAATTAATCCTGTAATGCTTTCTGTGTTCACATATGCATAGTTTGTACATTCACTACAGCACAACTCCTGTAGCATTCTCAACTTTCTGTGAGGATTTTATTGATCATGTGCAATAGCCAAAGTTGAAATTAGTATTGATAAATGTAAGTGCTGCAATGGTTCAGAAGATACCTCAGGTTGTTAAGCACTCATTACATATATCTGTGTTCATATGCAAGACTAGAATAACAAAGTCCAGCAAGGCCGACTCAGCCTTTCCTAGCTCTGGAGTAGATAAACATGTATATGTACTTTGTTTTGTAGCACAACAGATGCTGTTAACCTCACTGTACTTGCACAAGATAGTGGTTCCTTTGCAAACAAACATAGCATCAGTTTGTTCAGATGGGGAGTTGTAAAACCGAGGCACCCATCTCCAATTATGAGTATAAAATGTTAGTCCGGAGAGGTGATTAGTTTTCCAAATTCAACACTGTGGAACTCACATGTTCATGCTAGTATCTTGGCTTTGCCAGTAGACAATACAGTGATCCTAGACAAATCATCATATCACTGACATTACTGTGCTGTCTTTTGTGAAAAGGTTTGCCTTCTCAGATGCTGGTGGCATTGTTTAGCCCATTACCTGATCTTTCTTTTATGTATGCCATTTGAGTGGCAGGGGTACTAGAAGTAAGAAAGCAGACCAGGTATCGTGGGCCTCTGGCAAGCATATTTTAAGTTCTGCTCATTTGACACAAAAAACGTTTTCCTTTTTTGTAAAATTCGAATTTTTTTCTGCAATGTTTATAAATAACAATTTCACATACCTGTGTGTCAGCGTATTTAAATTACAAAGCTTTAAGTTATGTGGCGCTGTGGAGTAAGGAGTCGGGTAAAGGGGTGGCCTGTTTCAACAAGTTTTATTTGAAATATAAAGAGAAGGTCTGACCTCTCCATATCGCTGTAGGGTTATCCCTGCCTAAACAAATATAACTCGGGCGCTCGTCACCAGGATGTGTGTCCAAATGAAAAGGTCTGACCTCTGTCCAAAAAACCTACACTAACCCTACAACTAGTCCACAAACAGGTTCAGCATCCAAATGAAAAAAGCACCAGGAGAATGGCTCCCTACTCCTGGTAAACTGGCTCATTCTTTATCCCTTTCTCATCAGTCTTTTGCTCTAGTCTCTGATTCACCAAAGAAAGTGTGGTCAGGAGAAGGATTCCTTTCTCCTGGCCCACCTTGCACAGTCTTGAAGGCTGGCTAGGGATATTCTTTGACAAATGTCTCTTCACCTCTTCCCAAAGGTTTTTGAAAGCTTGCTTTACAGATCTAGTAATTCTTGCCCTGTCGTAGGACATTTTAAAGATGATCTCCAGCTAGCTCTTGTTGTCTAGAATCCTCTTTAGTCTTACTTGGAATATCACTGTGAAGAGGGAGATTCCTCCCGATGAACTCTTGATTTTCAGACCTTTGGATATCACTACTGTGACAAGGGAGATCACTCCCCAGATTTTCTTGACTCTTGATTCTCTGCTTATCACTACTGTGATGAGGGAGATTACTCCCGAGGGTTTCTTGACTCTTGGTTGTCTCGGTATCACTACTGTGATGAGTAGATTACTCCAGAGGCTTTCCTGACTCTTGGTTCTCTGGGTATCACCACTGTGCTGAGGGAGATTACTTCCGAGACAGTCTTGACACTTGGTTCTCGGGGTATGACTGCTGTTAACGAGATAGATTATCCCAAGACTTTCTTGACTCTTGTTTCTATCTGTATTACTACTGTGATGAGCAAGATTACTCCTGAGGCTTTCTTGATTCTCTGGTCTCTTCAGACCCCACCCAGGTCTCCCGCAGTTCCTGGTGCCTTGTTTGTGTTGGGAACAAATGTCCGGCTCTTCTCGGGGTTGTGGGCGGTTTGCTGTTCGCTCAATGTTTCTTTCTGGTTCGCCTGTTTGACTCTGCAAAGGCCTGGGGTTGCCGGTCTTGGCAGCATTGTCAGACTGAATGGTCCACCACCCCCAGAGGTCACGCCGCCACCTTTTGACTACCCCAGCACTGGAGTGATTCAGCTTTTTGACGGGTAGCGTGAGTTCTCTGCGACTTCCACTCTTCTGCGTCATCTCTTCCGAGGACCAACTTCTCTGCACAGCTGACAGGATCCCAGGTTCGAACTTCCCATGTTTTGCTGACTCATTTCTGGCTTCTCCTTTCTGTCTGTCCTTCCTCTTTTTTATCTCTCCTAGCTGGGCCCACCCCATCACAGTGTCATAGTCTTTTGGTTGTTTTCATGAGGTACTCTTCAGGCATCCTCATGGCCACCTCTTCCCATGACTTTTCGAAAAAGGTATGTCATTCTTCTTCTTCTTCTTCTTCTTCTTCTTCTTCTTCTTCTTCTTCTTCTTCTTCTTCTTCTTCTTCTTCTTCTTCTTCTTCTTCTTCTTCTTCTTCTTCTTCTTCTTCTTCTTCTTCTTCTTCTTCTTCGTGTCAAGTCTCAAGAAAGGAAGGGAAGGAATGTTACAGGAACACACAGTGGTACTTTCAGTTGCACTGTCTGCAGTGTTTAGGGTTTTTATGGGCGCAAAGGCAAGAGGGTTTGGCAGTTTCTTCACGTAATGGGAGTCCTTATCCCCATGAGGAGAGTCTCTGCATGTGAGGTCCCGCTTTCCACCACCCCAAGGAGCACTATTGGGTAGTGGCCTCACCTCCCTACCCTCACAAGGAGGGGCTCCCTCCTGGGGAGAAGTGACGAGATCCAGTGAATCGTCACATACCCTTCCCCTAATGGAGTTAGCTCCCTCATCTTCACCTAGAGGAAATCTGGAAAGAAAATCTGCATTCCCCTGTTCCTTTCCCTGTCTATGTTCAATGGTACAGCAGAAAGGCTGGAGATCTAAAAACCAATGCACTATGCGGGGATTGGTATCTTCCCACAAGCTTAGCCAGGTTACGGGACAATGGTCAGTAACTAGTCTAAACGTACGACCAGATAAATTATATTTTCAATATACCATAGCCCACTTGATGGCAAGAGCCTCTAACTCAATAGAGGCAGAGGTTTATTCCCAAGGTAAGAGCTTTCTGCTAATGTATATTACAGGATATTCCACGCCATCATATTCTTGGGAAAGGACCACTCCAAGACCCTCCTTAGGCGCTTCTCTATCTGTAGTATGAATTCCTTTTTGAAAATAACAAACTTTGAATACTCGTTCATTACAGAGTATGTTCTTCAGTGTGCCAAAGCTGGTCTGATCTTGTTTTTCCAACTGTAACTTTTGCGGTTCTGAATTCTTTAGTTTATCCATTAGACCTGATGTTATAATGGAATATCGAGGGATACATCTAGAATAGTGTCCGGTGAGAACAAGAAATGCGCAGAGATCTTTCTTCATTTTAGAGGGAGAGGTGTCTTGAGCAGCTCTTACCTTTTCTATCTGTGGCTGCACCAACCCATTTCCAACAAAGAAACTAAGATATTTCATGGCTGACTGAGCCAAATAGCATTTCTTGGGAATGGCGGTCAGCCCTGCCTTTCTCAGGACCCTCACAACTTCATATAAATAGAAAAGGTGTTCTTTCCAAGTTTGGCTGTGGATTAAAATGTAATTTAGGTATGTGCCGCAAAATGGGAAAAGGGTCTCAATACCTTATCCATCAACCTTTGTATGGATAAGGTATCGCACATGCAATTCTGCACACACTTGGGATAACCCACATATGGGTGATAGGAACTGGTAAAATGTAATTAATGATTATGATTAGCCTTGAAAAAGTACTAAGGTCGAAACATGTGTCGGCTAAAACTCAATAAACACCTTTGAATAATCACAA
Source organism: Ambystoma mexicanum (assembly GCF_040938575.1). Taxonomy (NCBI): domain Eukaryota; kingdom Metazoa; phylum Chordata; class Amphibia; order Caudata; family Ambystomatidae; genus Ambystoma; species Ambystoma mexicanum. The sequence continues at coordinate 730,633,715 of NC_090925.1, forward strand.
ATTCAAATTTCTCAAGCTTTATAAGGCAGAAGGTTTCTCTTTGCAATTTGAAGTGTCCAGCGCAAATGTGACGGGTCTAACACCAAACTTCCAATCATTGACCAGGGACAGTGGGGCACTGTCCCTAATAGACCGCATCCACACGCAGCAGGAAATTAAACAATTTCACTATTAAGCCCAGTGGTCACACAGTGCTACATTTCCCAATCACCAATCCCATATTGTCTGATGTGAAATCCAATATACTGTCCTGTAGAATTCGGGAATCTGCGTGGGTGCCAAGTGTGATGAACACAGGGATACGCAACACACTTTGGTTCCCAGTCTGCTGGGAATCCACCAAGTACACGTTATGTGCCTCCCATGAATAAGTACTGGGATGAATCAAGGGAATTTGTGCCTTCTCATTTTGGGGAGCCCCTCCCCGTGAGGCTAGAGAGGTGAGCCCGCTCTGCAATACCCTCCCTAGTGGCTAAGGCAAGTGGGACCTAAGTCGGAGAGACTCACCCTTTCAGGACAAGGACTCCCGTTCCTGTGAGGAACTCCCTTCACCAGTGAACATAATGGCATACATGGGACTACCAAATCTTGTCAAGTATCAAGACTGGGCCGAAGAAGAGGCTGAGGGTTGCTATTCTTCAGGAGAAAGATAAAATGTCTCTTTAAGGAAAAGTGAACCAACCAATGAGATGAGAGATTGAAAGGAGAACACTCATCATTTAGAGTAGGAGAAGGAGGATGAAGAGAGAGAGCAGTGGGTCTCCAAGCAGGGGAGGTTCCCTGCTGACATGAGCCTGGGGAGAGGCGAGCCATCAAGTGATGCGGAACCACCAAATTGCAAATGGGCTAGAAAACCAGAGAATGAACGCTGTGAATGACCAGCATACCCCAGACCCTGAGAGGAAAAGATTTGGTGGTGGCTTGACCCTGAAAGAGCAAGAGTGAGCCACTGGGCCACACAATAACGCCAACACCATCCAAGCAAAGCCACTACAAGTGAGGTGGCTCCCTGGAGAACAAATACTAAATGGTGAGCGTATCTGAGAGGCTGAGAGGAGAAGAATTGATGGTGGTGTTGTGAGAAACCAGAAGGTGTTTCACCCGCTAGTCCCTGGGAATCTATCATCTAGGTGGCCAGGACATGGCCATCGCTTTTGGATCCAGTTCCTGGGGGTGGATCAGGGTGGGAGAATCACCTGGATGGGGGGGTCTTCAGAGAGTGGGACATCGGATAGCGAGACGTGGTACCCCCTTCCCTGTAACACCTTTACCCGATCCTACCAGGAAGGTTACTTAGGAACTCACCCCCCCCTTTTCAAACACTAACACTTTCTCATGAACAACTTGCTATAAGAGAAAATGGACTAACACCAAAGTCGTATACCTGACATTTCCCAATACAATGGTCAGGCAGGGTCAGACAATTACTCACAATGACACACACCTGACTTCCATTACACTTCCCAACACAGATAAAAGGCGAGCACAAGAGCACACTACGAGCAAGGCAAAGCACACGAGGAAGCAGCAGTTATAAGATGGCAGTTCAATACAAAGCGAAAGACAGTAAAACAGAAGGGGAATGCAAGTGCCCTTGACCTTTTCGACAAGGAACTGTTACTTTCATGAACCTTTGAGAATAGAAAATGTAAGACCAGGAAACAAGGTTGAAGAATCCTACATTGTGTGTTGGGGGTACCCGATCTCTCCCACTTTGATAGTCAAGGTGGGGAGAATCGCTTGCTGCTGGGGTACTGTCCTTGGCTCCTACAGCAAAGTAGCACGCACCAGTGAAGTCAGCACAGCCGGTGAGTTGGGGAGACTAATACCAGACCGGTCTGTATTGAAGCCAAGATCGCAGGCGCAACATTTATAGTGACAGCTTAGGCGAACATTGTATGAAACGTATGTGATAATCAACATGAGTAAAATTGGACAATAGATGAGTGATTGAACTTTGAAGCCAAGATACGATACCTTAGACAAAGTGGTCCGGCACCGCGTGCATGCTCATTCAAAAGTCTCTGTAAGATATCCAACTGAAAGAGTGACAAAGAATTGTGAATCGAAGTGTTCCTGCAATGGGTCAAGCTAAATCCTGTGCACAATAGAAAGTCATCGATGTTAATAACATAAAGAAAGTTGATGACACAGTAGATGAAATTGGTCCGAACCCGGCGGAGGAAGATCAGTTGAGAACATTTGGTTAAAGCAAGTTTGTGTTAAATTGAAATTGGTTCGAGTCTGGCAGAGGGAGACTGATTGAACATTGTGTTAAAGAGTCACCCCGGCTGACGGAGATCCGGGGTGAACCGTGAATCACCTGAGATATTGTATACATGAAAATCCTATGAGCGTTGTGTTAAAAGGGATCTGAACCTGGCTGAGGTGGATCTGAGGTAATAGTGCATCACCTGCGAAACTGAGTGTGTGTGAAGTCCAGAGAGGAAAAAGAACGTATTGTCTGTTTGTTGCATCAGGCCCTCTGAAAGAACAGCCTTTGAAAGGCAAAGAGACTTGGGCAAGGAAGGCCCTGATGCTAATGATTGAACTGTTTCCTCGTGCTAAAGAAGCCAGAGACTGTGCTAAGCTTCAGTGTACCGCCTTGTCCCATGCTGAAAACGTGGGAAGTGAGGCCAACGGCCTGAACATCCTGACATATCATTTCCTGAACACTTCTTTCTTTTACATAACATTGTTTCCCACACCATTTGTACTTGGAGGTAAGGATTGGCAATAGGTTTATTATTATAGGCCATTTTATTTTGACAAGACACCACTAGGACTGCGTTATTATTATTTGATGTCGTAGCTTGCTCCCATCTTTAGATTTAGGATTAGATAGGTGTTTTTCAAACCTTTTTGAAGTTCAATAAACACCCTTGAACTGTGGTCACTTGTGTCTGTCATGCTGTTGATACCATGCCTTCCTTACAGTGTGACCCTGAGAGAACCAGGTTGGCAACTGGCCTGCACAACAATGCCGAGAGCATCCGAGGGAAGCCGCTGCAAGAGACGCGCCTCCCTGGTGAGATTTCAAGGAAACCAGAAGAAGTGCGAGGACAGAAGGCATAAAATGCAGAGGAAGACTGCTCGCAAGTGCAGCGAAGTGATCGAACCAATGCCAGACCCGTAAGAATCCCAGGGCTGTTTCCTGAACCTGATGAAGGTAACAGGGAACCGAGGAGGCACAGGAAAAAGTATTAAGAGTATAATATCGAACAAATAACTCACCTCAGTACAAATAAGAAGGAAGAGTTATTATATTGGAACTGTAATGATAAAACTCATTGATGGAGAGTGAATTATCATTGTTAAATGTGAATTGTGATAGTTTCTTGAAAAGAATAAGACTGTTCCCTGGAGGGGAAGAACGTAGAAATAACGTACACTTACTAAAAGTGAACTCTGCTAACACAAGGAAAGAAAGAATAACATTCCCAAAGGGGAAATGAATGAAAGTGAGAGAAGCTCAAGGGTAACCTTAACGAATGTGAACGCCTTGAGTGAAAGAGAGATACAGACATCCTCAAAGTAAGGAATGAACAAGGGAATACATTCCTATCCTGGAAAGAAAGGAAAACATGTGAACCACCCAAAGCAAGTGTGAGATAGGAAAGAGAGTATCTTAGCAGTTACATGCCCACCTACCCTGAACAAGCAGACAAGTTGAACAAAGCAAAGACGTGCCTAGAGTTAATTATATACATTGTCTAATGTGAGAAATGAATTATCTGAACTGATAAAGAGAGATGCCAAAGAATAGAACATATACCAAGAAGACAAGTGCTGGAAGCACAGAGCAGAGAAGGGAGTCATTCTACTGCCTTTATTTTGTTACGATAGTGAAAGGGTCAGATAGTAATAGTTTTGGGTGATGGAAAGATACTTTTTTGGACATTGGGAAAAAGACGAATGATGAGCAGCTTAGTTATTCTTTAGGTTTAGGTAGGGGACACCCCATAGCTATACAGATAGCTAGGCCTTTCTGATTTGTATTTAATTAACCTTACTTAAAATGTCCTCAAAGAGACTGTGTCATTCTTCTGACCCGTCACAGGACTCACTTTTTTGATTTGATTAAGACATTTTGACTCCCCAAATAGCCTGAATGCAAATCACAAGGTGTCATCAGGCTGTGGCTGGCACCTAGAACAACATGACAATGAAGAATCTGCAGGGGACAACATGGTTAAGCTGGTATTTTGGTTTATTCAAAGGGTGCCATTTGAATAAATTGGGCTGTTTAGTCACCGCTTTTGACCATTGTAAATGGACCAATCCAGAGTACCTGTAAAATGATTTCCCCAAAATACACATTCTGCTCCAATGAAACAGTAGCTCCCAAAAGTAATGATTTGGCATTGGAAAGTGTGTGACACAATTTCATTGACTAGTGAAAACATTTGATTGTCACAGTGATACCCTCAGGGATACCCACAAAATAGTAAGAAATAAATAGACATTTAAAAGTAGACATGCTGAATACAGATATATTCATATTACAGGTGAGGGTGGATGGGTGGCTCGATTAAAAGAAATCAAGTACAGGTGCCATCCCATATAAAAGAATACATCCTTTAGCCTTGGTATGCACAGTAATGTTTGGCAAATATTTGTAATGTAACGACATACTCACACATTAGTGGGGACATGTGGACGAGCAGTGCCGCAGTTTGTGCATCAAGGCCGTCAGCATTCGAAGAACTGAACGGCTAAGACACGCTTCCAGAAATTACCTTGTCTGTCTAATGTATTGTTCTTCTTCAGATAGATTTGCCCCACATGTTAAAGACTCCTGACAACAGGTGTTTTGAGCTAATTTAGAATTCAGTTCACAATGATGACATTGACACCAAGTGGAAACATTGTCTATTCAACTCGGTTCCAGGTAAGGAGGTCCGTCCTCAGAGTCACTGCCTTGCTCCATTAGTTCCAAACTTCCATAAAGACCGACCAATGTCCATTTGATATGGGCTTGGTAGATAAACAATGTATTGCTGACTACAGCTGACAGAAGAGACCTGGTCCAAAAAAGTATAGATACAAATGGTACCCAGTCAATTCTTCTAAAACATTACAGACGGTACATTTGACTTCGGACTATAACACCGGAAAACACAGCAAACATTAAATAAGTATATAAAGGGTAGTGGGCTAAGGGGTTGAATGGGTCGAATGCGGTTGGGGTGGTGTTATAAGGGTGGAAAATCAAGGGGCTTTGGGGCTGACCCCCAAAAAGTGTCATTCAGATCGCGCAAGTGCATGAGAAGGGGGCAGGGACAGTGCAGTACATGGGGATAGGTAAAAACAATAAGTAAAGTAACGGCCATCATGTGGCAGTGAATGGGTAAGTGCAGACATCAGGTGTCAAGGGCTGGTAGGGGGACTGTAGGGATACAGAAACAGTCCCCAAGTGCGGAGGTTGCCAGGTGGGAAGTGCAGGTGTGTGACGCTGGCGGTGGGGGGGGGGCTGGGTCCGAGAACAGAGGGTGTCCAGGTAGCCGGTGCAGTTCTGGTAACACCCAGGAGGTCAGCAGAGGAGAGGAGGAGAAAAAGCAGAAGCAAAGAGAAAGGTTTTGAGGTGCTTCCGGGACCAGAGATGGTTCTCATCAAGTTTAAGGGAGGCAGGGAGGCTATTCCAGAGGGAGGCCCCAGCCGAAGAAAGAGATCTACCACCAACTCGTTGCTTAGAGAAGCGACTGACTCTGAGGTAGTTGGAGACTGATGAGCGGAGAGCTCGAGAAGGAAGATATTTAGGGAGAGAGAGTTGAAGGTATTGAGGCCCTAGGCCCCAGAAGGCCTTGTGGACGATGCAGAGGGTTTTGAACTTAATCCTCGCAGCCACTGGGAGCCAGTGCAGAGTTTTCAGTCCTGGAGAGATACGATCCCTGGGCTTGAGGCCAAGGAGAAGTCTTGCAGTCCTGTTCTGGATAAGTTGCAGAGGGCGGAGAGTAGAAGCAGGAAGATTTAGTAAGAGGCTGTTGCAATAGTCCAGCCGAGAGACAACCAGAGCTCTGGAGACAGTGAGCTTCTGCAGGAAGGAGAGGAAAGGAAGAATGCCTCTGAGGAGGTGCAGCTGGTAGTGTGACTTTTTAGAGACATCAGATATGTGAGGGGAGAAGGAGAGTGTGGAGTCGAAGATGAACCTTAGGTTTTTTAAAAAAATATATTTTTATTAACTTTTTCTCACAAGACAATTTTGATACATGTTGGATTCACAGTACCTTTCTGTTGTATCTTCTCAAAACAATTAAAAGATAAATGCAAAGCAGTAATCAACTCAAGCCTTGTATATTAAACCCTTCCCTCCCCAACCTCCCACTCCCCTTATCCACTCATCACATTTCACAGGATAAAAAACAAGAACAGTATGCAAATTAACAATTAACAGTCTTGTACTGATTCTGCGCTGGTTTCCGCTATTATTTCTCACGCCACAACATGTAACGTAGATATATAGTATATAGCTTGGGATAAACAATTGACTGACAGTGTAGGGCACTGCCCTTAGCTTGACTTGTTGGCTACAGTAATAATTAGGTCTGATTAGTCTGTGGGCTCCCAATATGTTGTATAGTATTCTAGGAAGGGCAACCATATCATGTCAATATTTCTGCGCGATATGTTTACAGCGGCCGTAAGACTCTCCAGTTCATAAATGGCTGGCGCTTTAATTAACCATTCTCTTTTTGAGGGGAGTGCAGCTGATTTCCATTTAATGGTCAAGCACACTCTCGCCGCTAGTACCAAATTGCGTAGCAAGTGCGTCAATGATTCATATGTTTCGTCTTCCTCTGACTCTATGCCAAACAACACTAGCACGGGTGTCAGCTCCCTGAGGACCCCATCTATAGCTCGGATCCATCCCAGCACTTCCCGCCAATACACCTACACCTTGTCGCATTTCCACCATTGGTGCCATTAATCACAGCGTTCTCCGCAGCCTCTCCAGCAGTAGGGGGATGTCCTGGGGAACATTTTGGAGAGCCTAAGGGGTGTGTAATGCCACCTCATCAGTAGCCGTGCGTTGTGCATTTTGTATTGCATGGAAACTGATGACGTCCATACCGCCCTGTATATACCCTTCCATATCTCTGGTTGAGCTTCTATAGCTAGATCAGCTTCCCATTTAACTTCTGACAGTGGGCGTTGACAGTGACCCCTTGAGAGCAGTGATTTATACATTCTTGATATGAGACCTCTCGACACTTGGGGGGAGCTCAATATTTGCTCAAACGGTGTCAGGGAGCGCTTTAGGGAATTGCCCAACCTGACATCATGCATGGTGCTCCTCAACTGGAGGAAGAGCATGGGGGGAACTTCTACGCCCTGAAGATCATTCGTTTATTCTTCCATGGTGGTAAATACCTCGTTTTTCCACAGCTGTCCAGCCCGGCTAAAACCAGCTTCGTACCAAGGCTGAAATCGCTGGACCTCACTCAACAGTTCCTGAATGGGTGGAGACCAAATACAGCTCAGGGGAGAGGGCCAGATTATGACACCCTGCATGGCTCGAGATGGGCACCAGAGGGACCACAACACCTTGAGGATGGGGTGCTTTCTAATTCTTTGCGTCATGGCCAATAGTGGGACCCATAGCCATTCTCCCAGCGTGACTGGTGCAAAGATATAATTTTCTATTGCTACCCACTGCTTTTCTGGGTTTTCCCACAGGTAGTCCAGGAGTACCCGAAGTATTGTTGCTTTATAATATTCTTCTAAGTCTGGGAAACCCATACCTCCCTCCTCTTTGGGTCGGATCAATGTGGAGTACGGGATCCTTGCTCTTTTATCGGCCCACAGAAATCTTAGTAGTGTGCGCTTTACATCTGCCAGGAAGGACTCCGGGACCAAAACAGGGAGGGATTGGAATAGGAATAAGAACCATGGAAGGATGTTCATCTTTTTGGTGGTGAAATGCGCTGCCCAAGACATGGGCAGTTTGAGCCATCTAGAGATATCATTTTGAATAGCTGTCCATAGTGGGGTGTAATTGGCTTCGAAAAGGTTCGGGAGGGAGACCGTTATTTTATTTTTTTTTTTTTTATTTGTTTAGCTGTTACAAACAACTTTTCAAATATTTAACAATTGTTTCAGAATCAATAAAATAATACATTTACATACAATTATTTTTCTAAAATGCATCTCACTTCTCAACTTTTCTTAGATGTTTTATACATTTATACACAAGAAACCTCTGGCACGATTGTCTCTAAAAATGTACAATAGCTACCTTCACAGCCAATCTAGGACTTGTAAAGAGAGATTTCCAAAGTGTTCCCTCATCCGGCTCAGAAAAGAAGACAAGTACATTTTGAAACAGTTTCATGCGCAGAGAATACAGACCAGGGCACGCCACAACTAAGTGTTGAGGAGTTTCATTCTGTTGTACATTTAGGCAGTAACGACAAAAATTCTCATGCGGGGCAATTTGTTTTCGCCTCTGTAAAACATCACGGGTGTGCCACAAATTAAATCTGACTCTCATATATTGTCGTCGTATATGCGGAGATGGACATTTATTTAAGTATTCCGCCGGACCTTGTATTTTTTCAAATCAAAGACTGCGCTATCAAAGTCCTTGTAGGTCTTACAAGCTGCACAGTTTTTAATCCAGTCATATTCAAAGATCTTTTTCTTTGCTAAATCTGGATTAGTGAGTAGGATTTCAATAGTTACAGCAGCCAGGGCCATTTCAGTATACAAAAGCGTGCACCACTTAAGAGGAAATCCAGAGGTGTTAACAAGTAGGTACTGTGCTACTATGCCCAATACATTTGACACATTAAGATTTAGCAAACATTTCCTCAGGAAAGCTGACATTTTCCACAATATTTGGGAATAGAGTGATAATACCCCGAACTCAAAACGTATCATAGGTAGAGGAGTGCAGTTAGGCAATTGCAGTACCTTCCTCCAGTATTTACCCTCTAATTTGTCCCAGTACAGCTGATTTTGCGGGCTTCCTGACTCAGCACCATACAACAATATTGGTACAGCCTTCATTTGGTAAAATGACAATGCATGTTTGAAGCTAAATTTACCATATTTTGCAACAGGAATTCTTGTCTGGGAGATCAGAGTCTGAAGTTTGTTATTTGTTTCCCAATTTTCAATTTTCGGTGTAACAGAATTGGAAATAATAACACCCAGATATTTATAATGATCAACAACCAAAAGTTCCTTTCCCTGTATTGTCCAAGCATATTTCTTATTCTTTCGTTTACCTGTATTATGGCAAACTAATACTTGGGATTTTGATGCATTTATTTTCAGATGGTTAGAGATTGTGTACTGATTTAATCTATTTAGCATAAACTGGAGACCATATGGTGTTAATGACAATAGTACCAGATCATCAGCATATAGTAAATAGCTGACTTTACTGGTACCCACTTTCGGAGGGTCACAACAGATGGAGCTGAAAATTGCGCCCATGTCATAGATGAAAAAATTGAATAAGCTTGCAGCCAATGGACACCCTTGCTTTAGGCCTCTCAAGGTATCAATAGAGGCAGATAGTAAGCCTTCAAGCGTTAGGCGTACCTACATTGTGGTGTTAGATTGCAATAGCATCAACATATTCACTAAGGAGTTTGGGCAATTATATCTATTTAGTTTTTTGTGAAGCAATGCCTGGTCAATAGAATCGAACGCAGCCCGAAAATCTATGAACGCTAAGTACAATGACTGGCCCCTGGCAGCATAATGCATTTTGATTAAATTTAGGCACATTATATTTGGGATAGTACCCAAACCTGAGACAAAGCCAGATTGAAAGCTGTCTCTTACTTGTGCCAACATGGTCCACGCATTAAATCTTTTCAATAGCAGTCTACCAAAGATTTTACCTGGTACATCAAGAAGGGAGATTGGCCGATAGCTACTAGGTGCCTGCCGATCCCCCTTCTTGAATATCGGGACAGTGATGGAATGCGACCAAGTTTCAGGGATAGGCTGGGCTACATTGACTGCAGTAAAGATGTTATACGATATTGATGCCCATAATTCCGGGTGCAGCTTTAGAGTATAATTCGATAAACCATCAGGCTCGGCTGCTTTAGAGTTAGATGAAGTTTTAATGAGAGTACACATATCCTCATAATCAAAATCAAGTTTAAATTGACCATTCAAAACACTGGGTTGAAAAGGGGCTGCACCTTCTGGAACTGAATATAAGTCAAGAAAATGCTGTGTCCAAGCTTATTCTGACACAGCATTTGATTGTGCTGCAAGTTGTGAAGACCCTGTAGCACAATTAATGAAAGCCCACATTTTAGCAGTGTTTTTAGTTGCTAATATGGACAGCATTCCTGCACCATCTTGTTGGAACAGAATTGCGCGATGACTTTTTACCCAGTTAGTATATTTTTACTTTATTTTCGCAATCAATAGAACTCTGACAGCCGGAGGATACTTCATAGCCAATCTCAACTGGGCACGTTTTTCGGTTTTCTTTGTCCTCATAACTTGGTCAAATATATGTGGATGTATAGTTTTTGATCTGACCTTAGTTCTTGTATCATGAAAGAGCTGCATAGTGTTACTATATTGAATACACGGGTTGTTCATAATACTAGAGTTTTGCTCAGATGTTTCTGATAGATATTGGTTAAATTTATAGACAGCATCCTCAGACCATCATAGTCTATTACATCCCGGGTTCACAATTAAGACTCCTTGGGGCTGGACACTTTGTTGAATTGTGGTGATGTTTTTCTGCGACCATTTCATTGATAAAATATTATGGTCGCTTTGTTTAGTGTCAATGATTTCAAAATTCTTAATCGAGTGCAGTAGAGAGGTACTAACAAAAATGTAATCAATCACTGATTCCAGATGACCATTACGCCATGTGGCCCTCGGGGGTATGTCTTCTTTGAATATGCCATTAAGCGTATGTAAACCATGGTCTTTGGTCAACCCAAGCCATCTATACACCCGACCTTCAAGAGATTGGTTTTTCCCAAAGATTAAGTTAACATTTAGGTCACCAGCAAGAATCAAATGTGTAACTGAGTGCTCCAGAGCAACCATATCCAAAAGCATTATGACATCATCAAAGAAAACATTTTCACTTATGGCAGCAGTGTTCCAGTATATGTTAAGGACAGCATAACATACATTGTGAAGCCTAACCTTTACCAGAAGCATATGTTTATTTGGGGCTGCCCAGAATTCCGATGACACACCCTTTCGAATTTTAGTAGCTATAAGAAGCCCAACCGATGGTCTGCCCATTATCGGCTTATAAGCCAAATTGATGTGAATGCAAAATCCATTCCAAACTGGAGGATCAATAAGCGAGGTCTCTTGTAAAAGAATTAAATCATACAATCCTAAGCGATTCGAATCATTATTAAGGAGATGAATATACCCTCTAGTGTTCCAACTTAAGATCAATATTTGCAATTGCATATGGTCCTGTACTAGTTATGCTTGTTCTTGGGTACATTTACATGAGCAAGTGGTACTTCTTGGGGGGTTAACCTTTCCCTTCTGGGGGACTGGATGATCCAACAGATTTTTCAAAACTGGGGTAGGTGTGTTATTTTCGGCAATACGTTCAGACTGTTATATTTACCCCCAAATATTGCACAGAGTCAGTGTGTACCTGCAAGCTCCAGTTTGTTTTCAAATGCTCCACTAGTTTGGCGTTCTCTTTTAAGGGGACTGCTATGGTTTTTTGTAGACTAACCCGAAAATCTGAGAGGGCGCCATATCATGACAGTTCTTGAAAGAAAGCGGGGATGGAGTTTGATGGTTCGGCGAGGTACAGGAAGATATCGTCAGCAAACATAGCTAGTTTATATTCTTTACCCCCATGGGGGATACCCCTGATCATGGAATTAGACCAAATGGCTTGAGCAAAAGGCTCCACTACTAGGGCATAGATAAGAGGCGAGAATGGGCATCCTTGCCTTGTGCCCCGAGTGAGGTTGAAAGGGTGTGAGGAGACCCCGTTGATTGAAACATTGGCTTGGGCAGACCGGTACAGTGCTTTCGCTCCTTGTATCCACGCAGTCCCCAACCCCGCCCATTTCAGGACCGCTCTTAAAAACGGCCATTCCATTCAGTCAAATGCCTTTTTGGCATCTGCCGATAGTAAGAGGGGGTCTTCTCCCGCTTCTCGGAGTGTTGCCATAAGGTCCAGGGTTGTTCTAATATTATCCACCCCTTGCCGACCTCTCACGTATCCTACTTGGTCAGTGTGGACTTGTTGGGGGAGAACTTGAGCAAGACGGGCAGCCAGTATGCTGGAGTAGATTTTAGCGTCTATATTTATTAGGGAAATTGGCCGATAAGATGAACATTCTGTGGAGTCTTTACCTTCTTTGGGGATAACAATAATTATAGATTCGGTGAAGGACTTGGGGGCCTGTCCAGACTCCAAGATGGAAGACCCCGAGGTTTTTAGCCTTGCAGGTGGGAGCAGGAAGAGGGCCAAGAGAGGCCGGCCAGAGAGCAACAGGAAAGGAGGGAGCGGGTGTGCCGATGAGGAGAATCTCAGTCTTACTGGCATTAAGGCAGAGGTCATTGGCAGCACACCACTCCTGGATAGCAGACAGACAGTCAGAGATGAGGGAAGGAGAGGAGGAGGCCGAGGGTAGCCTGAAATTGATGCGGACATGCATTTCTGCGGAAATTACACACTGCATCGGTAACATTAATAACGTTAAACACGTCATCTGGCTGATGTAGCAGATGTTTGAGCATGTTGTAGTTTCACCAAGATGCAGAAAGTGATTTGTTAAAGCTAAACATTAGTGTAAAGCAATAAATGAAAGACACACACGCGTGCATAATAGAGCGAAAACAGAGACAGTCTGTGTTGATTTTTTTTTGCAGGCAAAGGCGTCTTCCACCTTTCCATGGTGACACGTGATTGCGTAAATGCGTTGAAACTAAATTTTGCGCCGGCTGCCGCAGGTGTCGCAAAACAAGGCTTTTGCTCTGGGCTGTGCCGCCAGAGCATTTAAACTTAACGCACCCATCATACGTCAAGTTACCCCAAGATTTGCTGTGGGGAATATGGGTGAGCTGCAGTGATACGTGTAAGTAGTGCTCCAAAAACATGCGTATTGGTGTGGAGCAGGTATTCCCAAGATGCATGGAGGACAAAGAAAAAGTGGGTTGCAAGCTGGCATTTCTTTTGTGTCCTTTAATACAATGGCCCTCATTACGACCTTGGCGGAGAACCATGGTGCTATTAGCACCATGGTCCATGCCGCTAAGGGTGCAATTCCGCCATGGTGGTTGGCGGACTTACCGCCCCATTCCGACCTTGGCGGGGCGGTAAGTCCCCAATCCCCATTTACCCTTCCCCATTCCCATTTTTGCCCCATAGGGCATAATGGGAGTGGGGAAGGCGTTAATTACGCCACCGTAAATTACGGTGGCGTAATTAACTCCATGGTCCCTTAGCGCCATGGATTTTAACACCTGCTAAAAGCAGGTGTTAAATCCGCCATGGCGCTAAGGGAACTCGTACTCAGGCGGTAAGGGTCGGCGATGTTTACGCCGGCGTAAACCCCTTACCGCCTGGGTCGTAATGAGGGCCAATGTGCTTTGACTAAAGGGGGCACCAGTTCATTGTAAATCAGCTGTGTTGGCGGGGAGGTTTGTCATGAGCGGACACATCAGCTTGCAACACGTCTGCCCTACTGATGCTCTTCCGCATTAAATGCCGCCATTTGTAACCTACAACTGCATTAGTTTCCTGGCCTTTTACCAAGTTAACAGCCACCAGTTGCACTGAAATAGCCTTTCTAGCCTTTTTTACCTGTAGCTCCATTCGGGTTTTCATGCCGGGCCGCCGAGAGGCACTGAAATGAAGTCATTAACAGTCAGGCTGTTCTGAACATTCTGGGCCTCATTTAAAAGGAGCATTGGCAAAGCCAACCGTTTTGGCGTATGCAGTTGTTTATTGCATTTTACATTTATGGTAGAGGGAAGAAATGACGAATGACAGCACAGAGAGGAAGAAATGAGAGCATGGGAGGGGATAAGGGCAGCAGGGGGGGGAGAGTTTGGGAGGGGTGGGGTTGGATGGATAAGCACTGTTGGCGGACGAATAAGAAATAAAATGGCAACACATCTCCCAAAAATAATCGCTTTTATGGTAACAGTATCCAGAAAGGGAAACCTACATGTAGCCCAAGAGGCCTGGAAAGTAGCCCAAATATAGCCCAACCCCCTGTGGCGGTAAAAACAAAGATCACTACGCCATCCCAGCTTTGAAAGTGACACAGTAACACAGAACTCCCCATTGGAGGAAAGTAGTTAAACAAGCCAATATTGGATTACATGGGTGTTAAGGAACACGAAATAACATTTAGTGTGTTGGCCGATTATGCCACAGCATTTCCAGTTATATTGCCACCCACACAGTCAGCTTTCTGGCATGCCTTTACTCTCTCTTCTCTGTATCAATACTGGTGGCGATATTTTGGTGGCTGTGCCACAAAAATGTGTCCAACCCAAAACGTGACTGTTAGGCTGTACAGGGGGTTTTAAGTCGCAAACAGTGGTTATCATAAATGACAGATTGGGGGGACTGCTGCATTCAGGAGGAAAGACTGTTCGGCAGGTCATGTGCATGAGGCTGTTAGGCTAAAGAGAGTAGGGGCAGGGGTGGTGTTGTAAATTGACTTATTAGTTTGCATATTTGGCTAAGTACTTGGTCATCTCCATCATGTGTTTATGGAGGACGACATTCACCACTGAATGGTCTCTTGGCCCTGGACCCAAATTGGCAGGGTGAATCAGAGGAGGCAGTTAATGCCTGAAGATGCAATGTGATGCCACTTCCTGTTTTGTCAAGGGGTATAAGGCAGTGTGATGTCATCAGACGTCAAGGGTCGCGTGATGTCACTTACGCTAACCCAGGCATTTTAGTGAAAAGGCGTCTTGTATTGCCAAAGTACGCTGATCGAAAGCTTTAACTTACACTGCAAAGCTGCCAAAATTGAATTACGTTTACCATGCAGTGCCAAATCCTTACCAGAATGCCCTCACTCACAGCAGTCATACTCCAAACCATGATACACAGCCTAATTACGCATCATGTTGTCCAATTTACTCTTTAATACTACGTTCAAAAGTTGGAATACTGACACATTACAGCGAGTATGCTCTTAAAAACTATTCCAGACAACTTCATTAAAAAGCCCTGGTATTTATACACAGTGCCACTTGGCGTGGTGTTTTGTGCAGGCTGCAATTTAGAATGTTAAGCAATCCACAATGTGCTGTGATGATCTGTCTACTGTAGGCATGTACATTCCACTCAGAAGCTTCTGCCTGTGCAGCTCTGTTTCTGGCAGCTGGATACGTTACTTGGCATAGGCATCATGGCTGGAGTTCCTTCGGG
The DNA here is from genome assembly GCF_040938575.1 of Ambystoma mexicanum. Taxonomy (NCBI): domain Eukaryota; kingdom Metazoa; phylum Chordata; class Amphibia; order Caudata; family Ambystomatidae; genus Ambystoma; species Ambystoma mexicanum. The sequence continues at coordinate 730,649,091 of NC_090925.1, forward strand.
GGATCTCATTGGATATATTTACTTGACAATTTGATGACTACCTTGGATTCACTCTTCGCCTCATAAAGCTAATTTAGTGGACGTGCCATGCCTCAGCCACATTCCCTGGGTGTCCAAAGCTCTTCTTCATGGAATATTTTTTCTATAGGACTTCATTTTCACATCCTGGAAAACTTGCTGCTGCTGCTGTTTTAAGGAAAAGCCACCTGCGCCCCGGTTTTGCTGCATGTGGCTGGGAAGAGTTAAGTGGCAACATCGGCTTCAGTGTGGGTACTGAGTGACTCATTTTTCTCTGCGATGTCCATGAGGGGCAACTTAAAAGCAACCATTACGTCATGGTTGCTGGTGGATGGCAAACACCCTGCCCAAAATATCGATGTGATTGGGTTTATTCACTATCTGTATGGACCCTCAGCAAGCACTGTTACATGTGCCATTAACATTAGCAGACTTTGAACGTTGGCATGTGCTGCCATCTACCTTTGTTTTATCATTAGCAAATGGAGATCATTATTGGCCTGCTCTCAGCCAATCCGAATGCTTACAGGGCAGTCAATAACTACCGGTATTGACTGAATTCTCAACATTCGGTCTTCGGAAGCTGACAGAGCAACAACAACGCAATTTCCAGTCAAATGTTTTTTCCACAAAGCTCCTGCTCTCTGGGAGGACGCTTTTTGCTGCAATATGCTATTTAACACCCAAAAGAGACCGCTAAAAACTGCTAAGTGCTTTCACTTTCTTACAGAGAAACTGTTTACTTTTATATGGCACCTGATACATACTCATGGAGACAGCCATGGTATTTACTATAAAATGAATCCACATTCAATTTACCAACTATTTGTCTATTTACGCACACTGAAAGAAGCATTTGTTGTGCTCCCCCACCAAAACTCCCAAACATGTAGTGCTACTCCCACCATGTGCTAATAGACCTCACAAAGGGGTCATTATTGCTTGGGATAATGACCCTTCTCCAACTTATGGCCCTCGTCTTGGCCTTAAGTCATAACTTGGTTGCACTTGCGGGCCATTATCTGCCGATAACAACCCCTGCCTCAGCCTAGACTGCTATATTACTAATGGTCAGAAAGTGACCTGCTCAGTGAGGAGAGTGCAAGTCGTGAGAGAATCAATCAACTCAGTGCATTTCCAGTTCTGTATAGTGTGAAGAAGGGCTTTTATTAAACCTGCTTCAGACTTTTAATGAAGAGAGGCACACTGCTTAACATACGTTTAGACTTTTGCAGCAGGTTTGCTGTGCGTGGCCATTTGGTGATTTCTTCAGACATTTTGCATCCAGCATTCGAAAGGCTTCCCACCAGGTGCGCGCGCTGCCACCATCTGCATTTCTGACGCTCAGGCCTGCTCCAATCTTCTGCTGTGGTGTCTCCAGATCTCTAACCCTCTTGCAAGGTTTGAATGCACCGTTTGCATAGTGGCCAACATGATCCATTCCAATCCAATCTCTAGGTGGTTGTCCAGTCCTGGTTTTTTTCTTTACATTCTAGTTCTTGTAGTCCGTGTTTTACAATGGGAAAAGCAGAACTGCAATTCCCAGAATGCAAAGAAAAAAACAGGACTAGATAAGCACCCACAGATTGCAATGGATCATGTTGGAGTCCAAACTGTTTGGACTCCTGATTTACTTTACATCAGTGGGAACGTTTTCTGCAGTCTTCAGGATAAAGACATTGGGACTCCTGGCCTTGTAGGCCCGCTGTCACTGGCTGATGGATTTTCATTGTGGGCGTGATTTCAAAGTTCTGATTCTTAACCCGTTTTTGAAGAGGATTTTGCATGACGTGCTCATGTGTGGGCACGTACTTCTCTGCTTGCATGTATTCGTTTTATTTTGATCTGCTGCAGTTTCTATGCTGTCATTTATTTTATTAATCATGTGCTGTCGTTATATGTTTTGTATCGAGAATATTTGTTGTTGCTTGTTGCAGTTATGCACCTTTAATTGATCACTGGATTCTTACCTAAAGAGCCCTGGCTGTTCCTAAATCAGCAACCATAGGGACCCTTGTGATGTTTGGAGGGCATGTGTACTAAGTCAACCAGCATGGGGTTCTCTCCTCCCCTGACCCCCCCCCCCAATTCCAATTTAGCTCACTGTTTGACATTCCCAGTAAGCTTGTCATTTCCAGTGTGACATTCCCGGCTCCAATTGGGACATTTCAAGTAAGCTCCAAGTTTGACATTCTCAGTAAAATCCCACTTCAAATTCCCACGAAGGTCCTATTATAATATTCCCAATATGCTACCCTATCACATTTCTAGTATGCTCCCAATCTGAAAATCTTAATATGTTTGTCATTTCCAGTATGATACCAGGTTGACATTGCCAGGTAAACTCCCAGTTTGACATCAACAGGAAGCTCTCATCATATTTCCTGTACGCTCCGAGTTTAACATCCCCAGTAAATGCATCATTCCCTGTAAACTCCCAGTTTAGAATTCCCAGAAAGTGTTGAGTTTTACATTCCTGGATTAACATTCCCAGTTAGCTCCAAGGTTCATATCTCTATATGCTTAACATTCCCAGCTTGCTCACAGTTTGACATTCCCAGTTAGCTCCCAGTTTGACATACCCAGTAAGCTCCCAGTTTAACATGCGCAGCTAGGATTCCAAGCTGGATAGTTTTCTCACGCAAGGCAACGAGAAGGTTGAGAGCTCTGCATATGCTTTCCAATATAAAGTGCCATTCCATTTTGGAGATGGAAGTCTATAGTTTTGTATTTGCATTCTGGGACTTGTAGGCCTACATTTCTCGCTATAGATACAAGCCAAGTCCCATAATACACAGAAACAATTTCCGGAATGGAACGGTATACATTATGTTAACCTTCTAGTTTGACATTACCAGGAGAGACATCAACAGGGTAATTCATGGAAATTCGCACAAAAGTGGCGCAGGCGGCTGGCGCACAGTGTTCCCACGCGATAGACTGCGCCAGCTGCGTGCGATAAAATCCATTTCAGCGCACAGCGTATTCATGGATTTTAGCCTCCAAAACCAGCCGTGGCGCAGAGTGGCGCAGCGACCCTGGAGCAGCGCCAGTTACGCCCCCAAGAACGCCCTCGCGCAAGGAAAAGGCATCAAAATCCCCAATCCAGCGCAAAGGTCTGCGCCAACCCAAAACCAGTTTACCGGACTGCCAAACAGCAAACGGCAAGCGGGGAACGTGTATTACGGGTTTCGCGGTAACTTCCACTCGTGAAAGGGCCTGTGCGAACTGGGGTTCGCGGGAAGTTTCACATGCGATTGGCCTGGGTATGTGTATTACAGGGGTGCGCGGGAAGTCTCACACGTGAATGGGCTGGGTACGTGTATTTCAGGGGTGCGTGGGAAGTTTCACACGCGATTGGCCTGGTTACGTGTATTTCAGGGGTTCGCGGGAAGTTTTACACACGAATGGGCTGGGTACGTGTATTTCAGGGGTGCGTGGGAAGTTTCACACGTGATTGGCCTGGTTACGTGTATTTCAGGGGTGCGCGGGAAGTTTCACATGCGATTGGCCTGGGTACGTGTATTTCAGGGGTCCACGGTAAGTTTCACACGCAAATGGGCTGGGTACGTGTATTTCGGGGGTGCGCGGGAAGTCTCACACGCGAATGGGCTGGGTACCTGTATTTCAGGGGTGCGTGGGAAGTTTCACACGCGATTGGCCTGGGTACGTGTATTCCAGCGGTGCGCGGGAAGTGTCACACGCGATTGGCCTGGGTACGTGTATTTCAGGGGTGCGCGGGAAGTTTCACACGCGAATGGGCTGGGTACATGTATTTCAGGGGTACGCGGGAAGTTTCACACGTGAATGGGCTGGGTACGTGTATTTCAGGGGTGCGCGGGAAGTCTCACGCGAATTGGCTGGGCACGTGTATTTCAGGGGTGCGCGGGAAGTCTCACACGCAAATGGGCTGGGTATGTGTATTTCAGGGGTGCGCGGGAAGTTTCCCACGCGATTGGCCTGGGTACGTGTATTTCAGGGGTGCGCGGGAAGTTTCACACGCGAATGGGCTGGGTACGTGTATAACGGCGGTGCCGGCGAGTCCTACACGTGAATTGGCAGTGTGGGTCCTCCCAGGTGTTCCCTCTACACCCTCCACAGCCCCTGCAGGCAGCCCACACCACAGGGGACTACCCTGCACCCCTGGTCATGTCCCGCAGGCAGCCCATCCACCATGGGCATGCCCCCCAGCAAAGCCACATGTCACCTTGCACTACTTGTCACCAACTCATGTCCCCCTGCACCCCCACCCCCCAGCAGTGCGGGGCACCTGCCAGCAGGCCCCCACTCATGTCCCCCTGCACCCCCACCCCCCAGCAGTGTGGGGCACCTGCCAGCATGCCCCCACTCATGTCCCCCTGCACCCCCAACCCCAGCAGTGCAGGGCACCTGCCAGCAGGCCCCCACTCATGTCCCACTCATGTCCCCCTGCACCCCCACCCCCCACCAGTGCGGGACACCTGCCAGCAGGCCCCCACTCATGTCCCACTCATGTCCCCCTGCACCCCCACCCCCAAGCAGTGAGGGGCACCTGCCAGCAGGCCCCCACTCATGTCCCACTCACGCCCCCCTGCAACCCCTCCCCAGCAGTCAGGGGCACACATACACCATGTCATGACTATACAGACCCATGGCCCTAATGCCAACCCAAATCCCAACCCTCCACCCCCCAGTGCAAACACCCAACGATCCACTGCACCCACTCCCTAGTAAATCACCCATTCCATGATAGTCTGAAAAGAACCAGCATGCCCATCAGCAAATGTCCTACAGAGCCACACAGTTGCAACCCATGACTGTGCCAATGCTCATGGAGACATGCACCAAACCATCACTGTACACCACACCAATAATGTAGAATAAATAAATGTATTAAAAAGTACAACAAATGTCAAAATGAAAAGCACACATGCAAAAGAAGAAATAATTTCTGAAATAAGAAAAAGAAAGTCAAATCCAAGCAAGAAAAGAAATCAAAAAAATCAAAAAATACAAGTGGTGCATCCCCAAAGTCCATAGAACGAAATCCAAAGATGAAAAGCATAAAAAAAACATTACTCCATGTGAATATGACTAAAAGAAAGTATATACATGTCCTGAAAATTGAAAAAGAAAGTCTGAAGGGTCCATTATCCCAAAAGCAAATGAAACCTAACAAAAACCCTATCTAAAATACAACTATATACAAAAAGTGGAGCAAAGTCTGTGGACTCCAAATCATAATAATAAAGAAATGAAACCTAAACCTAAATAACTATATACAAAGGCGGCGGGCTAGTCCGACAGCTCACTGGTTGATGTCATGGGCCAGGGCATCATCGAACTCCTGTTCAATGGCTTGGAGGCGGGCATGTTCCCTGGCCCCGAGGTCTCGCAGGGATAATGCAGTGTCCAGCTCCAACTCCCTGAGAATACTCTCGAGGCACTCAGCCCGCCTCAACGCCCTCCGCATGGAGTTCTCCGCCTTGACCATTGTGAGCCGTTCCTCCTCTGCCCGCCGCCGCTCCGCACCTATCTGCTGGCCCAACCGCTTCCACACGGAAGATACTCCCATTCCAGGGTTCTCCTGCCCTCCGGCCGATGCCTGCCCCTCTGATGTTGATGGCCCCGAGCCATGATGCCTCCCACGTCGAGCCTGCCGCTGCCTCCGACGCAACTGCCGCTGCCAGCACGACGGCATCCAGGCTGATGGAATCCACCGACGCCGTCGTGCACGTGCCCTGCCCAATGATGCCGTCACATCCTCCATCTGCTGGGGTCCAGTTGCTGGTGTGTCCACCCCTGCTGGACCTCCGACTCCCGACTGTGGCAGGGATGGGATCCCCACCGAGCGGGCTGCGTTGGTCGGAGCAGGTCCACAGGGGGCCCTGGTGGCATCTGGGCCGGAAGACGGCATGGAGAATGACTGGCGCATAGCCTCCACAGAGGAGGAGAGGGTCGCCAGAGTGCCCTACACATGTAGGAAACCCCCGAACATGGTCGCTCCCAACTGGGCCACGTTGGCACGCTGCTCTTCGTGATGACGTGCATGCTCCCCCCGGAAAGCACGCACCTCATCACGAATGACACCCGTGCGCAACGAGACACCAATCAGGACCTTCTCCATACGGCCATGGGTCCCCTCGTCCGCAGGTAGAGGAGTGTCAGATGACATGGACATCCCCCCTACCTGCGGACGGGACTGGAATGGGGCATCCCTGCTGGTGCATGGTGGTGCAGTCACAGTGTCAGGGACAGTGACATGCACAGGCCCCTCCACGGCGACCTGTGCTGCCTCCTGCCCCTGCCCCTGGACTGCACCACTTGCACCAGCAGGGATGCCCCCACCAGGCCCCATGTGCGGCTCAGCAGCGGCCTCCTCCTCCTCTGTGGAAACCACCAACCTGGATGGCTCCACACCGTCTTCCGCCATTGCAAGCCCCTGTGGTGCCTCACCCACCCCTTCCACTGCAGCCGTGGGGGCATCCCCGCCGCTTTGCTCCACAGCGCCGTCTCCGTCTTCTTCTTCACTTGCCGCTGTGTAGAGGGAGACATAGAACACAAGTATCAGGGTACTGTACAATGGTCCCCTAGACAGGAAGCAATAGCAGATGAGTGGCACTGTCAAACATCACTTCCATCATGTCCCTCCACAACACATGGGTCAGTGCAGGCAAAACACATGCAGTAATGGACATTAGCATACATGTCCAAGGGACTCTTGAAACATACAATGTTGGTTTGAAACTCACATGCATCATGGGCCATGCCTATCACATGCACACACCTCACCGTAGTTTCATCCATCTGGACTCGTACACCCCAGACACAGTGGATACAAGGATGACTAGGCTGCATCAGTGAATTCAAACATTGTCACAGACATGTGTCATGCATCCATGGCATTTACAAGTCACAGACATGCAGGTCAGACACACAGACAGGGACACCATACATGTACATGGCATCAGCACCCATCCCTCACCCCCACCCATGTCCAGGAACAGAGACTGGCATGCTTTCATGTGTCCATTCCGCATAGAGCTCCCCATGTTGCATTTCAACACATGCACCAACCATGTGGTTCACACATTACTGGTCCCACATGCATGACCATGATGTCCCTGCACACACACATACGTACATGGCCTATGTCACACATACAGTGCTCAACTCCAGAAGGGTCTGCCTCTCAAGGATCTGGGCGTGGAGCGCTGGGCATACGCGTTCCAGGACCCTCAGCTGGATGGTACTCATGGTGCCCCGGACCCCCTCCACGAGGCGCCGGGCCTTCATGAGGGTCCTGGACCTCAAGTCCTCCCAGCGCTTCCTCATTTGCTTGATGTTGCGGGTTGCACCCCCTCCGCGTTGATGGCAACCACAAAGTCGTCCCAGATCCTGTCCCGTCCTTCCTTGTTGGCACGTGATGATCTGAAGAGGGCATCATAATGCCCAGGACAAGCTCCACCAGGACACCAACTTCGGTGGCAGTGAAGCTGGTGCCCCTCTGCCTCTCTGGCTGGGGGTTGCCAGTGCTGCCAGATGGTGGTGTGCCCGACATGGCAACCCCAGAGGCAGGCGTGGGTGGGCAACTGGGTCCTGGGGCTGGGCTGTGGAGCGGTGGTATCCCAGTCGGGAGTCTTCAGTTCCAGCAGGGATGGACACAGCAACTGGACCCCTGCAGATGGCTGATGTGCAGGCACCAAATAGAAGGGCACATGGCCAGCAGGCAGTCAGGCAGCAGCAGATGGCAGGTGGGAGGCTGCTCGGGGCTCTGGGGGGCAGTGATTCGGCCTTTTGGGCAGGAGCGTGGTCTTCCGTGTGTTTTCGCGTGGCCAGCTTGATACAGAGTGATTTGGCACGTGAAAAAATTGCACATCAGCGTGTGATTCGAGGAAAGGCCCTAAGCGCGTAAGCGCGCCAGCACGCGTACACGATTTCATTGGACCAAAGGTCCTTAGCACGTAAGTGCGTCTGTGACGTATTGTGCACGGGCGTTGCCCTTTCGCGTGTAGAACTTTCCGCGAACCCCGTAATACACATACTCTGCAGAAATCGCGGGTGAAACTTCCCACGAACCCTAGTAATACACGTACCCCGCTCGCACAGGCCCAATATTCCTGGGGTTCGCGTGAAGTTTTACACGCGAAAGTGCCCTGTTGGAGCGGGGTACGTGTATACCTGTGGTTCGTGTGAAGTTTTACACGCGAAAGGGCCCTGTTGGAGCGGGGTACGTGTATTCCTGGGGTGCGCGTGAAGTTTCACACGCGAAAGGGCCCTGTTGGAGCGGGGTACGTGTATTCCTGGAGTGCGCGTGAAATTTCACACGCGAAAGGGCCCTATTGGAGCGGGGTACGTGTATTCCTGGGGTGCGCGTGAAGTTTCACACGCGAAAGCGCCCTGTTGGAGCGGGGTACGTGTATTCCTGGGGTGCGCGTGAAGTTTCACATGCGAAAGGGCCCCGTTGGAGCGGGGTACGTGTATTCCTGGGGTGCGCGTGAAGTTTCACACGCGAAAGGGCCCTGTTGGAGCGGGGTACGTGTATTCCTGGGGTGCGCGTGAAGTTTCACACGCGAAAGGGCCCTGTTGGAGCGGGGTACGTGTATTCCTGGGGTGCGCGTGAAGTTTCACACGCGAAAGGACCCCGTTGGAGCGGGGTACGTGTAGTCCTGGGGTGCGCGTGATGTTTCACACGCGATTTCAGCAGGGTACGTGTATAACTGGGGTTCGCGGGAAGTTTCACCCGCGATTGATGCAGGGTACGTGCATTACGGGGATGCGCGTGAAGTTTCACACGCAATTTCAGCAGGGTACGTGTATAACTGGGGTTCGCGGGAAGATACACCCGCGATTGATGCAGGGTACGTGTATTACGGGGGTGCCGGGGAGTCCTACACGTGATTTGGCAGTGTGGGTCCTCCCAGGTGTTCCCTCTACACCCTCCACGGCCCCTGCAGGCAGCCCACACCACAGGGGACTACCCTGCACCCCTGGTCATGTCCCGCAGGCAGCACATCCACCATGGGCATGCCCCCCAGCAAAGCCACATGTCACCTTGCACTACTGATCACCAACTCATGTCCTCCTGCACCCCCACCCCCCAGCAGTGCGGGGCACCTGCCAGCAGGCCCCCACTCATGTCCCACTCATGTCCCCCTGCACCCCCACCCCCCAGCAGTGCGGGGCACCTGCCAGCAGGCCCCCGCTCATGTCCCCTTGCCCCCAGGTAAGATGACGATCCGAAATCATGGCCCTTATGGCCAGCCTACCCAGCACAAAGACCCAACCAAGTATTGCATCCACCCACATAGAAAAGGCAATTAGATGATAAAACCCCAATGGCAAGTATGTAAATGAACACCTGTCCGTCACACACACACAATGGGTGCAAGTGAATCTCAAAACACAAATCATGACATGCATGAAACCAATGAGATAATACCACAAATGGAAGTATTAAAAACATATATTGAAGATAACATGAACGTAAATCAAATCAAACACACAACAATGGGAATAACAAAAGAAATTGGCCATGTCCGGTAAATAATGAAAAACAAGAAATAATAAGCCAAAGAAAGCCAAATAGGAATGGTGTCCAAAGTCACAGTCCAAATAATAAAATGCAAGGCTTAAAACAAAGTAAAAACCATTGCTCCATGGTGAACACAAAAAAAATATCAAAAAAGATGAATCCAATGTAGAACTATGTACAATCGAAGAATCCAGGGTCCATGATCCCAACTCAATAAATGAAACCTACAAAATACTACTACCTAATAAAAATAACTATATACAAAAATGTGGTTCAGTGTTCAAGCAGTCCAAAATAAAGAAAAAATTAAAGGAAACCTAACACTAACTAACTAACTAACTATTTACAAGGGCAGCGGGCAAGTCCAACGGCTCACTGGTTGATGTCCTGGGCCAGGGCATCATCGAACTCCTGCTCAATGTCCTGGAGGCGGTCCTCTTCCATGGCCCCGAGGGTTCGCAGGGACGATGACATCCGGATCTCCAGGTCCCTGCGAATGGCCTCGAGGCACTCGGCCCGCCTCAGGGCCCTCCGCATGGGGTCCCTGCGAATAGCCTTCAGGCACTAGGCCCGCCTCAGGGCCCACCGCATGGAGTTCTCTGTCCTGACCATCGTGAGCCGTGCCTCTTCCGCCCGCTGCCGCTCCGCATCTATGGCATGGCTCAACCGCTGCCACACGGAAGACACTTCCCGTCCAGGGTCCTCCTGCCCTCCGGCCGATGCCTGCCCCTCCGATGATGAAGGCCCCGAGCCATCATGGCCTCCACCTTGTTGCTGCTGCTGCTCTGCCGCTGCCTGTGCCCTGGCTCTTGCTGCCTGCACATCCTCCTCCGGCTGGGGTGCAGTTGTTGATGTGGCCACCCCTGCTAGACATACTACTCCCGACTGTGGCAGGGATGTGTCCTCCACCAGCCTGGCCGCAGGGTCAGAGCCAGCTCCACAGGGTACCCAGGTGATACATGGGTGGGAAGATGGCATGGAGGACAACTGGGGGATAGGGGTTCAGTTGAGGGGGGGGTCGGAACAAGGTCCAGAAAACAGAGGAATCCGGCCCTGGTGAGCTGGCCCAGTGGGTCAACGCGGTCAACGAGCCATGCGAGAAGACGTGCAGTCTCCTCATGAAAAGACTGCAGGTCAGCTCGCATGGCACGTTGACGCAACGCCACCCCACCCAGGACAGGCTCAACCCGGTGCCGGATAGCCACATCCGCAGGGAGAGGAAGGCCAGTTGGTGTAAGCCAATCCCCTCCCTAGGAACGGGTCTGGACGTAGACATCCCTGCTGGTGCAAGATGATGCAGTGACAGGATCAGGGACAGGATTGCACACAGGCACCTCCGCGGCGGCCTGTGCTGCCTCCTGTCCCTGCCCCTGCACTGCACCACTAGCACCAGTGGAATCCCCACCTCCAGACCCCATCTCTGTCCCTTGCACGGCCTCCTCCTCCACCAAACCCCCCACCAACCTGGATGACTCCGTGCCATCTTCCTCCGTCAGACCCTGTGGGGTCTCAGCTGCCCCTTCTGCTGCCGAGGAGTCCAACTCCGACCTCCGCCTCTTGGACCTCCCCTCGGCAGCTGCGACCTGGGATGCGGCACCGGACTCCTCACTCCCCGACGAGATGACAACCTGGGAGGGGAGCCGGGCTTTGCGTCTCCGGCTGGCGGTGCGATCCCTGCCGCTGTGCCCCACAGCACCCTCTCCGCCCTCTTCATCAGTTGACGCTGCAGACAGGGAGAGATAGGAGACAGGCATCTGGGCACTGTACAATGGACTCATACACACATGACAGTTGCACACGAGTGTCATTGTCAAACTTCAGACATGGCATCACAATCCCTGACACACATGTCATTTAAACTCACACACATGAGCTATTCCGCAGCCATATTGCAACAGCCAGCACCATCCATACACATACAACAGCATGAACAGCCAAAGGTGAGCCTGACATCACATTAAACACAAGGAGTGCACTAGACACGCACACACGCCACCACACTCACATGCATGTGTACACCTCCTACGACTGTCGCAGTGATGAGATTTGCACCCATGTGACATCTGGCAATCAGTCTTCTACACATCAGTGTCCCAGGCATCCATGTTGCATCACTGTTGCACCCTTGTCAAATACACACACATGCACATGAACACGGTGCAGACACATGCAGCTGGAACCGACATCCATGTGTGACACCACAACCATCCCAACTTACATACACAGTCATCCAAACATGTGTGCCCACACATCAGCATTTTGCATGCAAGCTCACACACACATGAGAGGCCTTGCATGTGTCAGCCACACGGCCCTGTACATACATGGCCCGACAAAAACACATGTGCAACCTGCACACTACTGGCACACCACCACACGCACAGCATACAATCAGTATGCATGTACACTTACTGCTCGACTCCAGACGGGTCTGCCTCCCAAGGACCTTGACGTGGAGCGCTGGGGTTATGCGTTCCAGGACCCTCATCTGATCTTCCGACAGCTGGCCCCGGCGCCCCTTAGCATTCGCTGCCTTCAAGAGGCGCCGGTCCTTGCTGAGGGTCCTGGACCTGAAGTCCTCCCAGCGCTTCTTGACATGATGGAATAGGCGGACTGCCACCCCCTCCGCGTTGATGGCAGTCACGATGTCCGTCCAGATCCGGGTCCGTCCTTCCTTGTCGGCGCGAGAACTTCCGTAGAGGGCATCATACTGCCCCAGGACTTGCTCCCCCAGGACACCAACTTCGGTGGCAGTGAAGCTGGTGGCCCTCTGCCTCTCTGGCTGGGGGTTGCCAGTGGTGCCAGATGGTGTAGTGCCCGACATGGCAACCCCAGAGGCAGGAGTGGGTGGGCAACTGGGTCCTGGGGCTGGGCTGTGGAGCGAGATGGTACTCCAGTCGGGAGTCTTCGGTTCCAGCAGGAGTGGTCACAGCAACTGCGCCCCTGGCTAATGTGCAGGCAGCAAATAGCAGGGCACGTGGGCAGAAGGCAGGCAGGCAGCAGCAGATGGCAGGTGGGAGCGTGCTCGGGGCTCTGGGGGGCAGTAATTCGGCCTTCTGGGCAGGAGCGTGGTCTTCTGTGTGCTTACGGGTGGCCAGCTTGATACGGAGTGATTTGGCACGTGAAAATCTTGCACGTCAGCGTGTAATTCGAGGAAAGGCCCTTAGCGCGTAAGCGCGTCAGCACGTGTACGCGATTTCATTGGACCAAAGGCCCTTAGTGCGTAAGCGCATCTGTGGCGTGCGTGCGCAGGCGTTTCCCTGTACACGGGTGCATGTTACACATCCAAGAACTGCACGTCCGAGTGTCAGCTCGTGTAATTGGAGGATAGGGCCTTAGCGCGTATACGCTGAAGTGACGTGGGACGTGTGGGCCGGTTCAAAAGGCACGTGTAGGACGTCATTTCCTTGTACGTGCTTTTCGTGGAGAGCGAGTGGGTGAATTCTGTACTTCTTGTCGGTTCACACGCGATTTACTTCACAGCGTTTCTAGTTCGTACTCCCTGTTACCTCTGACAGCTTTTTTCTGATTTTCTGTTCGGCCTGTTTCCTCATACAGCGTTCACTTCTTCTTTTGTCCTGTCTCCTCAGACAGTGTACAATTCTTCTTTTGGCGGGGGTGTTGCCAACGCGCACACGCACGTATTTTTCACGCTCATTTTCCAGGCAGACGATGAGTCGCGCACGTATTTACCAACTGTGATTGCCCCGTGTGTCGTGTACCCCTTCAGAGGTCACTGTGGGCTGCGTGTAACACGCGTATGTTCATTTTTGTGTTTCTGGGTGCCACAGCATAGTGCAGGTTCATTTTTCCATGCGCGTGGTCTACGAGGGGCGCGTGCACGTTATATTCTGTTTTTGGGGTGCCTGTGTGTTGCGTGACCCGTCATCTTTCCCCAGGGGTCACATACAGCCTTGCTAGAGCACTAGGGTACGAATTCCATCTAGTACCCTACCCCTTTGACACCCAATTGCCCTGGACAATAGTTTACTGCAACTCCCATACGCACAACAACATCAGTGCCATGGTTGGGAGGCGACCAAGCGGTAAGGGTGGCAAAGGTGGCCGAGCCTCAAGAGGTGGCCGTGGTGGGTGCGGTAGGGGACGTGGCCGGGATTTGCAGGGTACCTCTAGCCCCCCATGTGTGGAGGACCAGTCAGGGACACCCATCCCCCCCCATAGTTGAGGGAAACGTGGCTGACACCATCTTTGATCAGCCCTTGTTGGACCGGCCCATTGTGGCACCTGACCTGGCAGAGGGTGACTCCCAGGCTGACTTCCAGGTCGCCAAGTCTAGACCACTTGTGGCGGTGCAAGTTGGTGTCACCAAGCCACGTAGATCAGGGGCAGCTATGTCATCTGCTGCCCCGAGTAGGCAGGGTGGGGAGGCTGCAGGGGCAGCTGCAGCTCCATCCACCCCAGCTCTGACTCTCCCAGCCAGGGCAGTGTTGGTCCCAGTCCATCCTGCTAACGTTCCCCCTGACTACGTAACACTTCAGCCAATGCCTGCACCAAGTCCCGTGCATTCCCACACTCCAACTACGCAGTCCACCGGTGCTCCTGCCCCCAGTGGCCAGAGCAACGTAGGCCACTCAGGATCCCCACCACCTTCCAAAAAAAAGAGGAAGAGTGCTCGTCCACTGCAGATACCCCAGACACGGCTACGCAGTCCGGCACGCAAAGGAAGCCTAGCTTCAATGATGCCGAACGTGATGCACTTGTGCAGTATGTGTCCGCACACGACAGCGAAATGTTGATCACTTCAGGGTGCAAGACCACACCTGCCCGACGTCAGGCACACTGGCAGACCATCGCGGACATCATAAGTGCCCTTAGATCAGTGAGGCGCACAGCTGGTGAGTGCTACAAGCACTGGAATGACCTTAAGCACAGGGCAAAGAAAAAGCTGGCCTCAAGTCATGCCGCTACTCTGGTGACTGGAGGTGGGTCTCCACAAGAGGACATTGAACTCACTGTACATGAGTCTGTTGCTGGCACCTATGTCACAGAGGAACAGATCCAAGGTGTGGGAGATCTGCCAGATTACGAGGCATTGTCCGGTGAGTGCACATGCATGTGTGTGTGATCCATGTGTATGTTGTGTGTGTGAGGGGTTCTGATTGAGTGCCAGGTGAGGTTGTGTGTGCCTGAGTGGTTTGGGTCACCCATGTGCTTCATCCAAAACATTCTGCGCCCCTGGATTTGGGTATTACAGTATCCCTTCTGCCCACAGTAGACTTTTTGTGCAACATCACGCCAGTGCCCTTGAAGTGGCATCTTGCAACAACATTGTTCCGTATTTCTCATTGTTCATTCAGGCTGATTGTTTCGATCCCCCCACTTTCACTACGCATATCTGAGCCCTATTGTCAAACGATATGTGACATGCCTATGGTACATGCCATCTGTGTGATGGCATGGTCATGTATGTGGATTGGACATGCCACTCACACGCCAATGTGTGATGGCTCTGCTAGCCAGCATGCAGCCAATGTGTTGTTCTTCCATCTTGGTGTCATCAGTGTCTGACATTTTCCTCCCCTTCAAACTCAGTAACAGTGCA
The DNA here is from genome assembly GCF_040938575.1 of Ambystoma mexicanum. Taxonomy (NCBI): domain Eukaryota; kingdom Metazoa; phylum Chordata; class Amphibia; order Caudata; family Ambystomatidae; genus Ambystoma; species Ambystoma mexicanum. Next base: position 730,664,186 of record NC_090925.1, read on the forward strand.
TGCATGGGAGGGTTATAGTCATGTGGGACATGTGTCAATCAAGTACTGGTTCTGTACCTCGTGAGGCCTAATTGTGTGCCATGGTGCTAATGCCTGTTTCCATTTTCTGTCTTTCATGTTTCTGCAGGGGATGACGCACGTGATGCTGTTGAGGGTGAGGAGATGGTGCAGACCCAGGAGGGATCTCAGGCACGACCGTGCAACAGTGGGGGACGGGGTGTGGTGGTGGGTGAGAACCCACTCTTGCTGCAGACCGTTCTCTCCAGGGGTGTCCCTGGGTGCACCTCACCAGACCTCTTTTCGGGTGTTGATTCGGATGATGAGACCTATGTGGCTTCGCAGGTAGGTGTTTCTGGGAGGGATTCTGTTCTGTCCGACCCACCTGCACCAGGGGTGCAGCCCACTATGGGGATGTCAGTGTTGGTAGGTCCGCCTTTGGTGGTTACGGATGCAGGGCCACACTCCGCAACATCTGATCCTGTTCCTGGGCCAGCAGATCAGAGGGGGAATGCAGTCCTGCAGCCTCAGGCAGTGCCGACACAGCAAGGCACAGTTCGCCTTGCCCCAGACAGGTGTGGTGCCCGCCAACGCGGTGGCCGTACGCCACCAGGCAATACCGCATGGGAGAGATCCATATACGGTATGGCAAACCAACAGGCAGCAGCATCTGAGATGATGGCTCAAGCTATGGAGAGGGTGGCCACTTCCATTGTCCCCCAAGAGAGGCAGATGGAGCAACTACAGCAGGCAACAGACTCCATTTGCCAATCACTCAGGGACGACATTTTGGCGTCCAACAGGGACAGACGGGCGGCCCTGGACACTCTGCGGGAAGCCATTTCTTTAGAGTCCCAGGGCCAGAGGGAAGCCCTGAGGGTAGAAGTCCATCACCTCAGGCAGACTCTTGTGGAGCTTGAGGCTTCCACTGTCACGAGGACAGAACAGCTGCTGGAGCGTGTCACACGTACGCTCTCAGCAGAGATGCAGGCAACTCGGGAGGAGGTCCGGGCATCACGTCAGGTGGTGCATGGGGATCTCCGCACCATAATCCTCCAGAACGAGACCTTCCACACCCGCATGCTTGCTGCCATGGAGGACCAGACTAGGGCTTTGCGTGGGCTGCCTCCCATAGCACCACCACCTCCTGTGGCGGCAGCAGCACAGGGTGATAAGAGCGAGCGCAGCGATTCAGAATCTCTCACATTAGCGTAGCCGTGCAGGCCATGAGCCCATGGAGGTGTTTTTTTCTCGCAACATCCACACAGGTGGCTGTTGGTGTGCACCTTGTCCTCGGACCTCCTGGGTGGCCTCCCCCACCCTTCCTGGCTGTAACGCTCACCTGATTTCCACGGAGGCGCTGGGCTGGACTGAGCTGTCGCTGTGTCTTCTAGTGTGACTCGTAGATCTCGGCCTTCTCCTAGGGCTGGTCCCCTTCTCACGATGTACCGGACGTGTAGAGTGAGGTGTCTGCAGACGGAAGAACAAGGATTTAGGAACTGGATTGACTGAACTTCTCCTTCCTCAGTCCTCTTATTCGAACCAAGGGCGTGGCTTGCTCACCTTAGATATATTAAGGTCGGGCTCTCCATCCTGCGTCTTTGCAGGGGCGCAAGTACCAGTTACTTCACTGGTTCACTGACAATCCTCTTGATTGCAGAGGTTGATGTTGGAAGATACCGCTGTTTACCGCACGAGCGGTTTCTTGATAGTTATTGAAGCACCCTTAATTTAGTCCCTTGCTCAGTCTCAGGGTGTCAAGATTGAAATTGTAGAGGAATGATGCGGCGAGCAGGTGAGTAGGAAAGATGACCAGTTGCTGTCACCCTTTCTAATGTCTCTTTGTCCTGCAGGTTTAGGTGCAATGGACGCTGATGAATAAGTGCCCAGGATCGTGCAAGCGCGTATGTACGAAGAAGATGAAGCGCGGTGCACGTAAGTAAAATGACTGCTGTTTGTTTCAAAAGCACGCCTTAATGTCTCTTTTGTCCTTGCAGATCGTGGATGCAGAGAGCGTTGCTAGATGGATGCCGGCGAACGTGCGAGCGCGTAAGTAGAAAGTTTATGGTTGGTTTAGAATGCGCCTTAAAATGTCTCCCTTTGTTTTGCAGATGCCGGCATGCAGCGCTTCTTGAAGTTCAGAACGTGCGGAGCGCAGGTAAGCAATTCAAGAATGCAATGCTTAATCAAGTCCTTTTCTTTGCAGATGTCGATTGGGAGCCGAAGAAAGCGGCGGAAGGCTTTGGAAGATGCCGCCGTATTTGGTAAGTAAGAGCGCTGCTCTCGAATTGAATTCTCCTAACCTGTTGCTTTGTCTTGGCAGGTGCAGCTGAGGATCGGATCTCTAGCAGGTAAGGAATTCGTTTTCACAGGAACTGGAGCTGAAGAATCTCAGGAAGACTGGAGCTGACACGGTGAGCGTCCTGCTGCAGATGCAGAATAACGCGAAGCACGTTTCATCAATCGGGTGTGGTTTAAATAGCCTTCTGTAGTGCTTAGGCGTCTTCTTCCACAGCCTCGCCCGGGTAAGAAAAGAGCTCCTGTGTTCTGATTCCAGGGAGTGGCTCCTGCCCCACCCAGACAGGAAAAGTAATTCCAGGCGGAGAAGGATCAGAAGACCATCGAGCTGGTAAGTAAGCAGCATGGTCTGCTGCAGGTAGGTCCACCCATGCACTCTTAAGCATTATGAGCCCGGCGCTTCCAGTGCCGGGACCGGTCATCTTTATGAGCCTGGTGCCACTGGCAAGGTCCAAAAGGTCCCGATAGGGACCGGCTGGTACCCAGGATCAAGGTTATGGGCCTGCTTCCAAGGATGTGAGGCAAGTCCTGACCCCTTGGAAGCAGGGATCATGACACTGGCCCCCACATGGCCATTTTTGATTTTTGGATTTTTGTTTTTGATTTTTGATTTTTGATTTTTTGTTACAGTGTGTTGCCTTGTGTGGCTCCCGTGGGCATCCACTGTATTGTAGCTGGGCACATGCAGGCTTGTCCTGAGTTTGGGTTAGATGCTTGGGTTCGTGAGATGCACACCCCTCCTGCTTCCCGTTACCATGGGCTTGAAAAGGGTGAGCCCAAGTGACAGTAACTTACACAGTGACGTTGGACTCCCATGACATGTGTGGGCAGTCTGTAGTCAATACTGTGTATACATTCCTAGTGCATATTGTTGTAGTATTGTACACTGCATGGTGTATTGATGTGTGCTTGTGCATCCATGTCTCCCTCCTAATTTGCAGGTTCATTCCACATGTCTTCACAAGGCCGTCTACTTTGGAGATGGAGTTCATGTTGTAAGCAGTGCACTTCCAGATTTGCGTGGCACCAACACTGTACAGTCGATGTGCTAGCATCACCAGGTTGTAAATCTACGTATACTTTAACTTAGTACTGTCATGTGAATGCTTTGTTTGGGGTGGCTAGCTGCATTGTATTGTGGTAAGTCTTTGGTCATGTGTGTTATCAGTTCTACATTAATGGGAGCACATTGTGTGTGGCCATTTTTCCATCGAGACACTGTACTTAGTGACACTTGTGTCATGTTTTGGGGATTCCTTTGTTTGCTCCCACATAGCATGACATGCCATGGTGTGTTGGGGGGTGGTGCTGGGGAGGTGTTGGGTGACATGGCACTGTTGTCATGTTGTATCTTGCAAGGGGGTAATGATTTTTGCAGCATAGAAGTGTGTCTTTTGATGACACAGCATTGGTGGTATTTGTGTAGGTAGGAATGCACACAATGGAACACTACCAGGTGAACAATCTCAGGCTGGCATGGTTGTGACAGTTGACTGTCAGTTGACTCATCATCATTGATAGTCAGCTGGTATGTGCCAGGGCTGCGTGCACTCCACAGGGGTGTGATTTTAGGTGAAGTAATTAGCCACCCGCTGCGTACGGGCTGCCTCACCCCGTGCCCTTTCCCCTGCCATGCGCAGCGGGCGTGCATGTGGTTGGGGATGTGGGGGCACCACCATGTCCACCGGCAGGCCCCTGCGTGTTGCAACGTTGTGCAGGACACATGCTGCCACTATGATCCTGCACACTACTGGGGGAGTGTATAGCAGCTGCCCACCAGAGCGGTCAAGGGAGCGAAAGTGTGACTTGAGAACTCCAAATGTGCGCTCCACTATGCCCCAGGTTGCAATATGGGCTGTGTTGTATCTTACCTCGGGTGGCGTGGTGGGGTCCGAATTGGCGTCATCATGTGGGTGCTCAGAGGGTAGGCACTGTCCCCTGGGGAGGTGGTGATGGGTATCATTAGTGGGGTTGTGACATTACTCAGTATCTGACATGCATGCATGTGCTGTGGCATTTATACTCACCAACCAGCCATGTATCGCCATGCCGACTAGCTTCTAGGTCCCGGTTTAGGGTTGACATTCTGTAAATGAAACTGTCGTGGGTGGACCCTGGATAGTTGGCATATACTGAGATGATGATTCCCTTGGCATCACATACTACCTGGACGTTGATGGAATGCCAGTGCTTGCGGTTTCTATAGATGTGCTCAGTGGCCCTGGGGGGACGTAGAGCCACATGGGTGCAATCAATGGCACCTAGCACTTTGGGGAAGTGTGGCAACCCGTAAAAATCCGGGACAACAGCCTGCCTTTCTGCAGGTGTTCTGGGCAGGTATATGTGCCTGCGGACTGATGGGCGTGCAGTCATGATGGCCAACACCTGGTGTAGTCAGCGTGACTGCGTGGCCTGTGACACCCCCCCCCCCACTATGGCACTTGTCCGCTGAAATGATCCAGTGGCGAAGAAGTGCAGTACATTAAGGACCTTCACCAGGGGGCTGAGTGCTTGGGAGCAGAGGGTGGGTGATGTGAGGTCATCCTCCCACTCACTGACCAGGTCGAGTATTATGTGAGGTGGAAACCTGTACCTCCCATACACCTGGTCATCAGGCATCCCAAAAAGGCTGGTTCTGGGTGTACAAATTCTGGCCCTGGCTATCCTCCTCCTCCTCCTGCGGTATCCCACGGCCACTGTTGCTAGGAACGGTATATTCATCCTGGCATCTGAGCTTGTTTGTTGTTTACGCACACTTTTATGCTGCGCAGGTCGACGTACGCCTGCTTCCTGCTTGCGTACGTGTTTCCGGATTAGCGCAACTTTTTTTGCGTGTGCGTGTGGGCGTTCCGCGCATTTGCCTCCTGTACTTCCACGCCCACCACAGTGATACACGTACCCCGCTCGGCCAGGCCCAATCGCGTGTGAAACTTCACGCGAGCCCCTGAAGTACACGTACCCCGCTCGCCCAGGCCCAATCGCGTGTGAAACTTCCCCCGAGCAACCGAAATACACGCTATTTTTGACACAGAGGGTGTCCGTGTTTGTTGCGTACCCCTTTGCACGTCATTTGTCCTAGAGGGCCACAGTATGGGACATTCATCGAGCCGTATATACGGCTTTTCGTTTGCGCACATTTTTTTAATGCGCAGGGACGCTACCGCCTGCCTTCATAAGGCGGACATGTGTTGATGTACATAGTTGACTTTTGGTTTCTGTCGTGGGATCGCCATTTCAATGCTGGGGGGTGGGTGTGCAAGGGGACATGAGTGGGACATGAGTGGGGGCCTGCTGGCAGGTGCCTCGCACTGCTGGGGGTTGGGGGTGCAGGGGGACATGAGTGGGACATGAGTGGGGGTCTGCTGGCAGGTGCCCCGCACTGGTGGGGGGTGGGTGTGCAAGGGGACATGAGTGGGGGCCTGCTGGCAGGTGCCCCGCACTGCTGGGGGGTGGGGTTGCAGGGGGACATGAGTGGGACATGAGTGAAGGCCTGCTGGCAGGTGCCCCGCACTGCTGGGGGGTGGGTGTGCAAGGGGACATGAGTGGGGGCCTGCTGACAGGTGCCCTGCACTGCTGGGGGTTGGGGGTGCATGGGACATGAGTGGGACATGAGTGGGGGCCTGCTGGCAGGTGCCCCGCACTGGTGGGGGGTGGGTGTGCAAGGGGACATGAGTGGGGGCCTGCTGGCAGGTGCCCCGCTCTGCTGGGGGGAGGGGTTGCAGGGGGAAATGAGAGGGACATGAGTGGGGGCCTGCTGGCAGGTGCCCCGCACTGCTGGGGGGTGGGGGTGCAAGGGGACATGAGTGGGGGCCTGCTGGCAGGTGCCCCGCACTGCTGGGGGTGGGTGTGCAAGGGGACATGAGTGGGGGCCTGCTGGCAGGTGCCCCGCACTGCTGGGGGTGGGTGTGCAAGGGGACATGAGTGGGGGCCTGCTGGCAGGTGCCACGCACTGGTGGGGGGTGGGTGTGCAAGGGGACATGAGTGGGGGCCTGCTGGCAGGTGCCCCGCACTGCTGGGGGGTGGGGGTGCAAGGGGACATGAGTGGGGGCCTGCTGGCAGGTGCCCCGCACTGCTGGGGGTGGGTGTGAAAGGGGACATGAGTGGGGCCTGCTGGCAGGTGCCCCGCACTGCTGGGAGGGTGGGGGTGCAGGGGGACATGAGTGGGACATGAATGGGGGCCTGCTGGCAGGTGCCCCGCACTGGTGGGGGGTGGGTGTGCAAGGGGACATGAGTGGGGGCCTGCTGGCAGGTGCCCCGCACTGCTGGGGGGTGGGTGTGCAAGGGGACATGAGTGGGGGCCTGCTGGCAGATGCCCCGCACTGGTGGGGGGTGGGGGTGCAAGGGGACATGAGTGGGGGCCTTCTGGCAGGTGCCCCGCACTGGTGGGGGGTGGGGGTGCAGGGGGACATGAGTGGGACATGAGTGGGGGCCTGCTGGCAGGTGCCCCGCACTGCTGGGGGGTGGGTGTGCAAAGGGACATGAGTGGGGGCCTGCTGGCAGGTGCCCCGCACTGCTGGGGGGTGGGTGTGCAAGGGGACATGAGTGGGGACCTGCTGGCAGGTGCCCCGCACTGGTGGGGGGTGGGTGTGCAAGGGGACATGAGTGGGGGCCTGCTGGCAGGTGCACCGCACTGGTGGGGGGGTGGGGGTGCAGGGGGACATGAGTGGGACATGAGTGGGGGCCTGCTGGCAGGTGCCCCGCACTACTGGGGGGTGGGGGTGCAGGGGGACATGAGTGGGACATGAGTGGGGGTCTGCTGGCAGGTGCCCCGCACTGGTGTGGGGTGGGTGTGCAAGGGGACATGAGTGGGGGCTTGCTGGCAGGTGCCCCGCACTGCTGGGGGGTGGGGGTGCAGGGGGACATGAGTGGGACATGAGTGGGGGCCTGCTGGCAGGTTCCCCGCACTGCTGGGTGGTGGGTGTGCAAGGGGACATGAGTGGGGGCTTGCTGGCAGGTGCCCCGCACTGCTGGGGGTGGGGGGTGCAGGGGGACATGAGTGGGACATGAGTGGGGGCCTGCTGGCAGGTGCCCCGCACTGGTGGGGGGTGGGTGTGCAAGTGGACATGAGTGGGGGCCTGCTGGCAGGTGCCCTGCACTGCTGGGGGGTGGGTGTGCAAGGGGACATGAGTGGGGGCCTGCTGGCAGGTGCCCCGCACTGGTGGGGGGTGGTGGTGCAGGGGGACATGAGTGGGACATGAGTGGGGGCCTGCTGGCAGGTGCCCCGCACTGCTGGGGGGTGGGGGTGCAAGGGGACATGAGTGGGGGCCTGCTGGCAGGTGCCCCGCACTGGTGGGGGGTGGGGGTGCAGGGGGACATGAGTGGGACATAAGTGGGGGCCTGCTGGCAGGTGCCCCGCACTGCTGGGGGGTGGGTGTGCAAGGGAACATGAGTGGGGGCCTGCTGGCAGGTGCACCGCACTGGTGGGGGGTGGGGTTGCAGGGGGACATGAGTGGGGGCCTGCTGGCAGGTGCCCCGCACTTCTGGGGCGTGGGTGTGCAAGGGGACATGAGTGGGACATGAGTGGGACATGAGTGGGGGCCTGCTGGCAGGTGCCCCGCACTGCTGGGGGGTGGGGGTGCAGGGGGGCATGAGTCGGACATGAGTGGGGGCCTGCTGGCAGGTGCCCCGCACTGCTGGGTGGTGGGGGTGCAGGGGGACATGAGTGGGACATGAGTGGGGGCCTGCTGGCAGCTGCTCCGCACTGGTGGGGGGTGGGTGTGCAAGGGGACATGAGTGGGGGCCTGCTGGCAGGTACCCCGCACTGCTGGGGGGTGGGGGTGCAGGGGGCCATGAGTGGGACATGAGTGGGGGCCTCCTGGCAGGTGCCCCGCACTGCTGGGGGGTGGGGGGTGCAGGGGGACATGAGTGGGGGCCTGCTGGCAGGTGCCCGCACTGCTGGAGGGTGGGGGTGCAGGGGGACATGAGAGGGACATGAGTGGGGGCCTGCTGGCAGGTGCCCCGCACTGCTGGGGGGTGGGTGTGCAAGGGGACATGAGTGGGGGCCTGCTGGCAGGTGCCCCGCACTGCTGGGGGGTGGGGGTGCAGGGGGACATGAGTGGGACATGAGTGGGGGCCTGCTGGCAGGTGCCCCGCACTGGTGGGGGGTGGGGGTGCAAGGGGACATGAGTGGGGCCCTGCTGGCAGGTGCCCCGCACTGGTGGGGGGTGGGGATGCAGGGGGACATGAGTGGGACATGAGTGGGGGCCTGCTGGCAGGTGCCCTGCACTGGTGGGGGGTGAGGGTGCAGGGGGACATGAGTGGGACATGAGTGGGGGCCTGCTGGCAGGTGCCCCGCACTGCTGGGGGGTGGGTGTGCAAGGGGACATGAGTGGGGGCCTGCTGGCAGGTGCCCCGCACTGCTGGGGGGTGGGTGTGCAAGGGGACATGAGTGGGGACCTGCTGGCAGGTGCCCCGCACTGGTGGGGGGTGGGTGTGCAAGGGGACATGAGTGGGGGCCTGCTGGCAGGTGCACCGCACTGGTGGGGGAAGGGGGTGCAGGGGGACATGAGTGGGACATGAGTGGGGGCCTGCTGGCAGGTGCCCTGCACTGTTGGGGGTGGGTGTGCAAGGGGACATGAGTGGGACATGAGTGGGGGCCTGCTGGCAGGTGCCCCGCACTGCTGGGGGGTGGGGGTCCAGGGGTACATGAGTGGGACATGAGTGGGGGCCTGCTGGCAGGTGCCCGCACTGCTGGGGGGTGGGGGTACAGGGGGACATGAGTGGGACATGAATGGGGGCCTGCTGGCAGGTGCCCCGCACAGCTGGGGGGTGGGTGTGCAAGGGGACATGAGTGGGGGCCTGCTGGCAGGTGCCCCGCACTGCTAGGGGGGGTGCAAGGGGACATGAGTGGGACATGAGTGGGGGCCTGCTGGCAGGTGCCCCGCACTGGTGGGGGGTGGGTGTGCAAGGGGACATGAGTGGGGGCCTGCTGGCAGGTGCCCCGCACTGCTGGGGGTGGGTGTGCAAGGGGACATGAGTGGGACATGAGTGGGGGCCTGCTGGCAGTTGCCCCGCACTGCTGGGGGATGGGTGTGCAAGGGGACATGAGTGGGGGCCTGCTGGCAGGTGCCCCGCACTGCTGGGGGGTGGGTGTGCAAGGGGACATGAGTGGGACATGAGTGGGGGCCTGCTGGCAGGTGCCCCGCACTGCTGGGGGGTGGGTGTGCAAGGGGACATGAGTGGGACATGAGTGGGGGCCTGCTGGCAGGTGCCATGCACTGCTGGGGGGTGGGCGTGCAGGGGGACATGAGTGGGACATGAATGGGGGCCTGCTGGCAGGTGCCCTGCACTGGTGGGGGGTGGGTGTGCAAAGGGACATGAGTGGGAGCCTGCTGGCAGGTGCCCCGCACTGCTGGGGGGTGGGGGTGCAGGGGGACATTAGTGGGACATGAGTGGGGGCCTGCTGGCAGGTGCCCCACACTGCTGGGTGGTGGGTGTGCAAGGGGACATGAGTGGGGGCCTGCTGGCAGGTGCGCCGCACTGCTGGGGAGTGGGGGTGCAGGGGGACATGAATGGGGGCCTGCTGACAGGTGCCCCGCACTGCTGGGGGGTGGGGGTCCAGGGGGACATGAGTGGGACATGAGTGGGGCCTGCTGGCAGGTGCCCCGCACTGGTGGGGGGTGGGTGTGCAAGGGGACATGAGTGGGGGCCTGCTGGCAGATACCCCGCACTGCTGGGGGGTGGGTGTGCAAGGGGACATGAGTGGGGGCCTGCTGGCAGGTGCCCCGCACTGCTGGGGGTTGGGTGTGCAGGGGGACATGAGTGGGGCCTGCTGGCAGGTGCCCCGCAGTGGTGGGGGGTGGGTGTGCAAGGGGACATGAGTGGGGGCCTGCTGGCAGGTGCCCCGCACTGCTGGGGGTGCAGGGGGACATGAGTGGGACAGGAGTGGGGGCCTGTTGGCAGGTGCCCCGCACTGGTGGGGGGTGGGTGTGCAAGGGGACATGAGTGGGGGCCTGCTGGCAGGTGCCCCGCACTGCTGGGAGTGGATGTGCAAGGGGACATGAGTGGGGGCCTGCTGGCAGGTGCCCCGCACTGCTGGGGGTTGGGGGTGCAGGGGGACATGAGTGGGACATGAGTGGGGGCCTGCTGGCAGGTGCCCCGCACTGGTGGGGGGTGGGGGTGCAAGGGGACATGAGTGGGGGCCTGCTGGCAGGCGCCCGGCACTGGTGGGGGGTGGGGATGCAGGGGGACATGAGTGGGACATGAGTGGAGGCCTGCTGGCAGGTGCCCCACACTGGTGGGGGTTGGGGGTGCAAGGGGACATGAGTGGGGGCCTGCTGGCAGATGCCCCGCACTGGTGGGGGGTGGGGGTGCAGGGGGACATGAGTGGGACATGAGTGGGGGCCTGCTGGCAGTTGCCCCGCACTGCTGGGGGGTGGGTGTGCAAGGGGACATGAGTGGGGGCCTGCTGGCAGGTGCCCCGCACTGCTGGGGGGTGGGTGTGCAAGGGGACATGAGTGGGGGCCTGCTGGCAGGTGCCCCGCACTGGTGGGGGGTGGGTGTGCAAGGGGACATGAGTGGGGGCCTGCTGGCAGGTGCATCGCACTGGTGGGGGGTGGGGGTGCAGGGGGACATGAGTGGGACATGAGTGGGGGCCTGCTGGCAGGTGCCCCGCACTGCTGGGGGGTGGGTGTGCAAGGGGACATGAGTGGGACATGAGTGGGGGCCTGGTGGCAGGTGCCCTGCACTGCTGGGGGGTGGGGGTCCAGGGGGACATGAGTGGGGGCCTGCTGGCAGGTGCCCGCACTGCTGGGGGTTGGGGGTGCAGGGGGACATGAGTGGGACATGAATGGGGGCCTGCTGGCAGGTGCCCCGCACTGGTGGAGGGTGGGTGTGCAAAGGGACATGAGTGGGGGCCTGCTGGCGGGTGCCCCGCACTGCTGGGGGGTGGTGGTGCAGGGGGACATGAGTGGGACATGAGTGGGGGCCTGCTGGCAGGTGCCCCACACTGCTGGGGGTGTGTGTGCAAGGGGACATGAGTGGGGGCCTGCTGGCAGGTGCCCCGCACTGCTGGGGGGTGGGGGTGCAGGGGGACATGAGTGGGGGCCTGCTGGCAGGTGCCCCGCAATGCTGGGGGGTGGGGGTGCAGGGGGACATGAGTGGGGGCCTGCTGGCAGGTGTCCCACACTGCTGGGGGGTGGGTGTACAGGGGGACATGAGTGGGGCCTGCTGGCAGGTGCCCCGCACTGGTGGGGGGTGGGTGTGCAAGGGGACATGAGTGGGGGCCTGCTGGCAGGTGCCCCGCACTGCTGGGGGGTGGGGGTGCAGGTGGACATGAGTGGGACATGAGTGGGGGCCTGCTGGCAGGTGCCCCGCACTGGTGGGGGGTGGGTGTGCAAGGGGACATGAGTGGGGGCCTGCTGGCAGGTGCCCCGCACTTCTGGTGTGTGGGTGTGCAAGGGGACATAAGTGGGGGCCTGCTGGCAGGTGCCCCGCACTGGTGGGGGTTGGGGGTGCAAGGGGACATGAGTGGGGGCCTGCTGGCAGGTGGCCCGCACTGGTGGGGGGTGGGGTTGCAGGAGGACATGAGTGGGACATGAGTGGGGGCCTGCTGGCAGTTGCCCCGCACTGCTGGGGGATGGGTGTGCAAAGGGACATGAGTGGGGGCCTGCTGGCAGGTGCCCCACACTGCTGGGGGGTGGGTGTGCAAGGGGACATGAGTGGGGGCCTGCTGGCAGGTGCCCCGCACTGCTGGGGGGTGGGGGTGCAGGGGGACATGAGTGGGACATTAGTAGGGGCCTGCTGGCAGGTGCCCCGCACTGGTGGGGGGTGGGTGTGCAAGGGGACATGAGTGGGGGCCTGCTGGCAGGTGCCCCGCACTGCTGGGAGTGGATGTGCAAGGGGACATGAGTGGGGGCCTGCTGGCAGGTGCCCCGCACTGCTGGGGGTTGGGGATGCAGGGGGACATGAGTGGGACATGAGTGGGGGCCTGCTGGCAGGTGCCCCGCACTGGTGGGGGTTGGGGGTGCAAGGGGACATGAGTGGGGGCCTGCTGGCAGGTGCCCCGCACTGGTGGGGGGTGGGGGTGCAGGGGGACATGAGTGGGACATGAGTGGGGGCCTGCTGGCAGTTGCCCCGCACTGCTGGGGGTGGGTGTGCAAGGGGACATGAGTGGGGGCCTGCTGGCAGGTGCCCCACACTGCTGGGGGGTGGGTGTGCAAGGGGACATGAGTGGGGGCCTGCTGGCAGGAGCCCCGCACTGGTGGGGGGTGGGTGTGCAAGGGGACATGAGTGGGGGCCTGCTGGCAGGTGCACCGCACTGGTGGGGGGTGGGGGTGCAGGGGGACATGAGTGGGACATGAGTGGGGGCCTGCTGGCAGGTGCCCCGCACTGCTGGGTGGTGGGTGTGCAAGGGGACATGAGTGGGACATGAGTGGGGGCCTGCTGGCAGGTGCCCTGCACTGCTGGGGGGTGGGGGTCCAGAGGAACATGAGTGGGACATGAATGGGGGCCTGCTGGCAGGTGCCCCGCACTGGTGGGGGGTGGGTGTGCAAAGGGACATGAGTGGGGGCCTGCTGGCGGGTGCCCCGCACTGCTGGGGGGTGGGGGTGCCGGGGGACATGAGTGGGACATGAGTGGGGGCCTGCTGGCAGGTGCCCCACACTGCTGGGGGTGGGTGTGCAAGGGGACATGAGTGGGGGCCTGCTGGCAGGTGCCCCGCACTGCTGGGGGGTGGGGGTGCAGGGGGACATGAGTGGGGGCCTGCTGGCAGGTGCCCCGCAATGCTGGGGGGTGGGGGTGCAGGGGGACATGAGTGGGGGCCTGCTGGCAGGAGCCCCGCACTGGTGGGGGGTGGGTGTGCAAGGGGACATGAGTGGGGGCCTGCTGGCAGGTGCACCGCACTGGTGGGGGGTGGGGGTGCAGGGGGACATGAGTGGGACATGAGTGGGGGCCTGCTGGCAGGTGCCCCGCACTGCTGGGTGGTGGGTGTGCAAGGGGACATGAGTGGGACATGAGTGGGGGCCTGCTGGCAGGTGCCCTGCACTGCTGGGGGGTGGGGGTCCAGAGGAACATGAGTGGGACATGAATGGGGGCCTGCTGGCAGGTGCCCCGTACTGGTGGGGGGTGGGTGTGCAAAGGGACATGAGTGGGGGCCTGCTGGCGGGTGCCCCGCACTGCTGGGGGGTGGGGGTGCCGGGGGACATGAGTGGGACATGAGTGGGGGCCTGCTGGCAGGTGCCCCACACTGCTGGGGGTGGGTGTGCAAGGGGACATGAGTGGGGGCCTGCTGGCAGGTGCCCCGCACTGCTGGGGGGTGGGGGTGCAGGGGGACATGAGTGGGGGCCTGCTGGCAGGTGCCCCGCAATGCTGGGGGGTGGGGGTGCAGGGGGACATGAGTGGGGGCCTGCTGGCAGGTGCCCCGCACTGCTGGGGGGTGGGTGTACAGGGGGACATGAGTGGGGCCTGCTGGCAGGTGCCCCGCACTGGTGGGGGGTGGGTGTGCAAGGGGACATGAGTGGGGGCCTGCTGGCAGGTGCCCCGCACTGCTGGGGGGTGGGGGTGCAGGGGGACATGAGTGGGACATGAGTGGGGGCCTGCTGGCAGGTGTCCCGCACTGGTGGGGGGTGGGTGTGCAAGGGGACATGAGTGGGGGCCTGCTGGCAGGTGCCCCGCACTGCTGGGGGATGGGCGTGTAGGGGGTCATGCGTTGGTGATCAGTGGTAGTAGTGGTGCAAGCTGACATGTGGCTTGCCTGGTGGGCAGGCCCATGGTGGATGGGCTGCCTGCGGAACATGAAGTCCCCTGTGGTGTGGGCTGCCTGCAGGGGCCGTGGAGGGTGTAGAGAGAACACCTGGGAGGACCCACACTGCCAATTCACGTGTAGGACTCCCCTGCACCCCAGATATACACGTACCCCACTCGCACAGGGCCTGTCGCGTGTGATAATTCCCACGCACCCCCGAAATACACGTTCCCTGCTCGACCAAGGCCAATTGCGTGTGAAACTTCCCGCGCACCCCAGATTTACACGTACCCAGCCCAATCGCGTGTGGAACTTCACGCGAACCCCAGGAATAGACGCACCCCACTCGCACAGGGCCTATCGCGTTTGAAACTTCCCGCGAACCCCTGGAATACACGCATCCTGCTCCCCCAGGCACGATCACGCGTGGAACTTCACGCGCACCCCTGAAATACACGTACCCCATCTCCCCCATGCCCGATCGCGTGTGAAACTTTACGCGCACACACGAAATACACACACAAGCTAATTTCTCACACAGTGGGTGTCGCTGTTTGTCGCGTACACCTTTGCACGTCATTTGTCCTAGGGGGCCACAATATGGGACATTATTCAGAGCTGTTTATTCGTGCTTTTTGTTAGCGCACATTTTGGCGCACATTTTTTTCCTGCGCAGGGACGCTACTGCCTGCTTTCCTGTGGCAGACGGGTTGGGGTCAGTGCGCGTCTTTGCCCGTGCACTGGTTTGCCCTATTCGATTCCATGAATACGTGTTGTAGGCGAGCGTGTGGGCGTTCCGCGCACTTGCCTCCTGTACTTCCCCCGTGACACCCACATTTTCACGAGTTGTTCCCCATTCCGAGTGTTCCGCCCTGTGTTCCGCCTACTTTTGTTATGTGCGCCGCGCTATGTGCTTTTTCGCTGTGGCCTTGGCGCACGCCGTTAGATGACCTGTGCGCCGGCGTACGCCGCGCACTTTTTCAGCGCACATCCCTGATTTTCCTCGCGCACGGACTTCCATGAATAGATGTGCGATGGTTTCCCTGCGCTATTCGCACTTGCACTGCGATTTTCGCTCTTTCACTGCGAATCGCACGTTTTCGCATGCTTGCGTTGGAATTTTCGGCGCATATTGATTCCATGAATCGGCCTGCAAGTTTCAGGCTTCATATATGAGTCCCAACACGCATGTATGTCAGGTTCAGTTGTCACACTGGGTAGGCTAAAAATGCACAAAGCCTGGTTATAATTGAAATGTGCCTTTATTATGACTGCGCTCATCGGTTGGCTGCTGGACATCACACAGTTTGTGTCTTCTGTAGAGGATGCAGTAACACTCCTGACCTACGAGGGATCTCTCTTGCAGCCTCTACTGCAGAGGGAGGGAGATGCTTGTCGCGGTTTTTGTCTGCGTGTTTGGCTGTCTGTGGACGTGTAATTGGGCTTGTTAATATTGCAGTTAAGCCCATTACACGTCGCACAGAGCCTCCTGCACTGGGTTGCTGGCAGCACTTAATGGTATGAAATTGCTCCTTTGTCTTGCTCCCGGGTGCTCCATGTATTTTGCATATGCTTAGGCGTCTGGCACTGATGGGATCGTTACCTGCCCACTAGGTGGCCCATCAATGGCAAATGCCTAAACATATGTAAAAAGAAGCTCGCTTTAAAAGTGTAGTCATGCTGTCAGACACAGTGACATGTAAAGAAGGGATTTTTTTAATTTAGCAAATGTTTTTAAGAACATAGTCACTGTATAGCAATGTTATCCTGGTGATATCCCAAGTGCTGCCCCATTATCCACTAAAGTACTTTATTTATGTATTTGCAAGACTGAGTTAGCTATCCAAGGATTCAGTGTAATTAGAGTCTATAAACAATATATTCTCACTGGCGTAACAGGGGCCCCCGCAGCCACCGCGGAGCGGGGGGCCCCACCAGAACATGTCCTGGGAGGGGCCCCCACTTGTAGAAAAAAAATATATATATTTTTTTAATTCACTCTGCATTGATAAAGAAATTATTTCTGTAATAGAAATAATTTCTTTATGAAGTCAGAGTGACTTCAAAAAGAAACGATGGGCATCATCATGGGTTTGGCGGCAACCGTGCCATTGCTACCAGCAGGTTGCCGCTGGACCCGTAATGATTTACCGGCGCCCGACTTCCCGGTAACTCAGGGGGATTACAACCCTGGAGGTCTCGGAAGTCAGGTGCCGGCAAATGGTAAGTCCCCATTTCCATAAAGTCCTATTGGACTCTATGGGAATGGGGACCATAGAAGCACCGGCACTGTTAATAACGGTGCCGGTGCTTCCGTGAAAACTATGCGGGTGGGTGCCGTTCTGCCCGGCAGGACTGACCTGCCGGGCAGGACGGCAACCACCCACAGAGCTGTAATATGCCGGCCCGGAAACAACGGTGCCGGTGAGCTTACCGGCACTGTTGTTTACAGTCCAGCATAGTTGTAATGATGCTCAATTTCTTTTTTAAGTGTTAGGGCTCCCCTCAACCCCATGATGTGTGCGTGTGTGAGTGTATGTTGAAAGGGTGCACACTTAAATGTATAGGTGGCTGCCTGTGTGAGTGTATGGTGAAAGGGTGCGCACTTTAATATACAGGTGGCTGCCTGGTTGTGCCTGTATGGTGAAAGGGTGCACACTTAAATGTATAGGTGGCTGCCTGTGTGAGTGTATGGTGAAAGGGTGCGCACTTTAATATACAGGTGGCTGCCTGGTTGTGCCTGTATGGTGAAAGGGTGCACACTTAAATGTATGGGTGGGTGCCTGGGTGTGTGTGCCTGTATGGTGAAAGGGTGCTCACTTAAATGTATGGATGGCTGCCTGGGTGTGCCTGCATGGTGAAAGAATGCACACTTAATTGTATGGATGGCTGGGTGTGCGTGTGTGTATATGGTGAATGGTGTGTGTGCTTGCATTCAGGGGCGCAACAAAACCTACATTTCGGGGGCTTACCCTTCAAATGTTGGGAGGGGTGCCAACTTCATGGGCGGGGGGGAGGGGCAAACTTATTTGTTTGGGTCATCTAATTTCTTTATGCATTTTTATGAGACTATTCTAGTGTAGCTTCAATGTTACAAGCAGTTTACTCTCTTCTTTAAGGTTTAAAGCACCCATGTATGGACTGCTGTGAGAATGAGTGGTCTCCTGTTCCCTCTCTACCCTTCCAATCACTCCCCTGGCATGCAAGTATTAAACCCACATCACAATTTCAATTGCCTAAAAAATTTGGCATTTGAATGCAGGTACTAACAGTGTATTCCTTTATGTTAATAATTGGTGGGTTCTTGTTAACAGAGAAACCCAGGAGCCGTTTAACATCTGTGTCCTTTTCTGTCTGGCAACTGCTCTGAAGGTCAGCCAGGTCTAGTCAACATAGCCCAACATTTCGGGGGGGGGGGGGAGTGCTGAATCCCAGTCAACTCAATGGTGTTGCACCAATACTTGTGTTTAATGCCTGGATTACTTATTGGTATTACTCCTAGCCCTATTCTTCCTCGTCCCAGTGTGTATGAGACAGTACTTGTGCATAAGGCACTCTGCCTCATACACAAGTACTGGGATGAGGTAGAGGTACATGGAGGTAATGCTTGATTTAGCTACCTGTAATCTTCATTACTCCTAGTCCCACTCTTCCTCATCCTAGTACTTACCTATGAAACATGGAGCCTCAACTGTAAGATCTGGGTCAAGGAAGAGGGACGTGGAGGTAATTCTGGGCCAAGGAGCTGATTTTGGAGGTTGGGGTGGGAGGGAGAGGGGATGTGTGAGGGGGGCAGGATTGTACAACAAATTATAATGGCTGTCCATGTCCAGGCTAAGCAGGCATTATATGTGGTATTAGCGGCTAGAGAGACATTTTGGTGCAGCCAGTCTAGTAATTCCTAAGTTTGGTATGACTTTTTATTAATGGGGTATTTATGATAAAGCAGTCCTGCTAAGTGAATTACATAGCTAGACTGCCATTTGGGTGCTGCCAGTCTAGCCGTTTCTTACTGCGGCATTGTATATTTTCTGGGCATCTATGATCAAATGATATGATATAAGTCATTTATAACGCACCTGCACACAAGTGTTTCTATGCGCAACAATACAAGGGATGGAAGATAGAGGGAGGACAAGACAAACGATCTTACTAGGCCTTGTGTCATTCAGATCGTGCAAGTGTGGGAAGGAGAAGTGCAAGGGGAAAGGGAGGGTGGAAGTGCAAGGGAGAGGGGAGGGGAAAACAGGGCAGCAGTGCTCTTAGTAAGTGCTGTCAGTGCAGCACAGCTCTGGGTAGTGCAAGGAGAACAAGGGACTTTAGGGTTACAGTTACAGCCCCTAAGTGTACGGTAGGACCAGAGGCAGTTCAAGGGTGACTGATCAAGAATGAGTCTCGACTCAGTGAGACTCTGAGGGTAGCCAAGCAACCAGTCGGTACAGCAGACAGGTAGGTCAGGTAGGCCAGCAGGGGAGGGAGAGAGAGAAAGCAGAGGGGAAGAGGAAAGTTTTGAGCTGCTTCCAGAACTTCAGGTGGTCCGGTAAAGCTTGAGAGGGGCAGGGAGGCTATTACAGAGGGAGGCACCTGCAGAGGAGAGAGATCTACCCCCCACTCTCTTCCTGGAGAAGCGTCCAACCCTTAGAGAGTTGTAGGTAGCTGAGTGAAGGGCTCAAGAAGGAAGATATTTTGGAAGAGAGCGTTGGATGTAGTGCGGGCCCCAGGCCCAGAAAGCCTTGTGGGCAATGCAAAGGGTCTTGAACTTGATACTTGCAGCAATTGGGAGCCAGTGGAGAGATTTCAGGGCTGGAGAGAGATGATCCCTGTGTTTGAGGCCAAGGATAAGTCTTGCAGTCCTGTTCTGGATTAGTTGCAGGGGCTGGATAGTAGAGGAAGGCAGATTGAGAAAGAGGCTGTTGCTGTAGTCCAGCCTAGAGAGAACCAGGGCTCTGCAGACATTGAGCTTCTGGGGGAAAGTGAGAAAGGGAAGAGTCCCTTTGAGGAGGAGCAGCTGGTAGTGGGATTTCTTGGCGACGTCCGGGATGTGAGAAGAGAAAGAGAGAGTGGGGTCAAAGATGACATCAGTGTTGTTTGCCTCACAGGAAGGCGGCCAGAGTGAGAGAGGGAAAGCACAGGCAGGATTCCAAATGGGAAGGATCTCCATCGTACTGACATTAAGGCAGAGATCTTTGGAGGCACACCAATCCTGAATTGCATATAGACAGTCGGGAATGAGCGTGAGATGAGAGGAGTGTGAGGGGAGCCTGAAGGAAAGCGGAGTGTTATCCGCATTACACTGAAAGTTAGAGGAGAATGTAGAGATCACGTGGGTCAAAGGGTCGAGATAGAGGTTGAAAAACCAGAGTGAGAGGATGGAGCGGGGAGAAAGGGGCCAAGTTGGACCTGGGAGGGGCAGTCCAAGAGGAAGGTCAGCCGCTCAAGGGCCTGACCCGTGATGCCCAGGTTCTCATGGAGTCGATTGATCAGGATTGATTAGGATGGCATGGTTGACCGTGTCAAAAGCACAGGAAAGATCAAGGAGGATGAGGACAGAAGGAATGCTGGAATCAAGGTTAGAGAGCAGAACTTCACAGGTGTTCAGGACAGCAGTTTCCGTGTCTCCGGCAGCTCTGAAGCCAGACTAATGGTCATGGAGACAACCAACAGATTCCGTGTGCAAAGTAAGATGGGAGATGGCCAGCTTTTCCAAAAGTTTGCCCAGGAAAGGGGTGATGGAGATTGGGCGATAGTTTACCGGGCAGGCAGGATCGGCAGAAAGCTTCTTGAGGAGTGGGTGCATAAGGGAGTGCTTAACGGGAGAGGGGAAAGAGTGATTACAGAAATCGGTCAAGGCTGGAGAGAGGGTGTCAATATGATTCTTGACGGTTCTGGTGGAGCAGGAGAGCACCTGTTTGGATGACACTTTCATAGATCGGACTTGTCTAGAAACCTCGTCAGGTGTTGTCAGAGAGAAAGAGGAGAAAGGAGGAAGAGGGGTAGAGATGGCCAAAGGGGGGCCCAGAGAGGAAGAGGGAGAGGAAGAGGAGATGGAGGATAGGATGTCCTGAGTTTTAGCGTAGAAGTGAGATGACAGAGCCATACAGAGGGCCTGGGAGGGAACAGGAGAGGTAAAGACCGCAACAGGATTGACCAGTTCTTTTCAGATTTTGAAGAGTTTGGCCGTGTTGTTAGAGGCCACAGAGACACAGGCTTGAATGTGTGTTCTATTCTTGATGAGTGTTATTGCTTTGACTGCCATTTTGGTGCAACCAGTCTAGATATGTCTAAATGTGGCCTGGCAAGCTTTATTATATTGTTATTACATGTCTAAACCGGTCTACATTGTGCAGCCAGTTGGACATGTTTTCATTGTGGCATGGCATTTTTAATAGCAAAGCATTAATGTTCCTGTGCACTGTTGGTGACTTGCATCTATTGGATTGGTGTTACCCTACAAAACAATTGCAAACACACTGGCTTTTTAGTCAATTTTTCTCAGACAGTGTGCTGTATGTTATATTCAAACACATATT
Organism: Ambystoma mexicanum; assembly: GCF_040938575.1. Classification (NCBI taxonomy): domain Eukaryota; kingdom Metazoa; phylum Chordata; class Amphibia; order Caudata; family Ambystomatidae; genus Ambystoma; species Ambystoma mexicanum. Next base: position 730,684,694 of record NC_090925.1, read on the forward strand.
TATATCTTTCTCCTAGTGCAGTGTGCGTCATATCCGTTCAGCAGCACGTTTGTGCGTATTGCGCAAGTGTGATAATCCAGGCCGGCCCAGAGTGTGGCGCGACCCTTGTTTTGTTGCTGTGTTGGTGGGCCCCCTCAGCATGGCTCGCAGGGGTGCCCCCACATATTGTGTTATGCCACTCTCAGAGAGATTCATTCACGACGGCATTGTTTCTTTTCAGCTTCCAGTATGCCATGTTACAATGCATTTAAAAATCTATTTTGGTTCATTTTGTTGGTTACCCTGTTCACCCCCAGAATATGCACACTTCCATCTGAAATTGTCAATCTGTAGAACAAGTGCAGGTCATCCATTGTTCCCACTACAATTGGCAGATGTTGCAAACGGATAACCAAAGCCATGTTGAGCTGAATCAGTAAAGCACACCTTTAAACCATTAGACGTTTTCTTAACAAGTAATAGTGGACAACCAGGTTTTAAACTTTTTGTGTCCCATTTAGCTGTCTACATTGATAAATTTCAACATAGATATACTTTGCAATCTGCAGCCAGTATTACCATTTTTTCAAACAGCTCTTTTCCAAAGGTTCCTGTCCAGTCACAACCGGGAGATGACAAACGCTCTATACCCAAACACTGCCTGCTCTACCGCCAAAATGGATTGTTCTGTATTGAACCTACCTATCCAGACGTTTAGGATAACCATTCTTTAGCCAAGTTATGTTGTTACATAACGTTTATTAACCAATCTCAAAGTGAAAACAATACAGTAGTGCAAAAAGAAAATATATTTCAGGCCAGCATTATTTTGCATTCTGGGACTTCTAGTCTCCATTCAATAAAATATGGCTGTTCTAACACACTTTGTCAGTGTTCCGTCTATGTATGTTTTTGCTGTTTGATTTCTTCCAGTGTCCTGCTTTTTTGTAACAGCTTTTTCCGAAATTCAGGGGATCCACAACCTGCAATAGCTTGTGATTTAAGAGCTTAGTCAGTGGAATATTTGTCGAAATCACAGTATTTGGCTCTTTTTCTTAATCTCATGACAAAATTGTCCATACTTTCTTCTTTGTCCTGCGTAGTTGTGTGAAGGACATGCCGCTCGTAATAGACATTCCGCAATGGTGCAAAATATGTGTTCAATGAGTCAATTATACCTTGAAATGAGTCAACGTTGGAATCGGGCATTTAAAAAATGATATCACGTACTGTGGACCTAGAGAATGAAGCAGGATGCCTTTCAGGCGGCGTTCCTCTCTGACTCCAGAGGCGTCAATGTAGATATGTAATTCTTTTAGCCATCGAGCCCACCTGGGTGCCAGACTGTTTGTGTCTGTCATGTCAAAATGAGGCACTGCTTGCAGTTGTAGTGACTCTGAGGAGCCTTCTTCTCTGCTGCTTGCCGATCTGGGGGTGGAACTCGCTTAGGGGCTTTGTAGGCCGCTGTCCGTGTTGTCTGCTGGCATGATGGCAGCACGAGTGAAGTGCTTTGCTGTGACGTGTTCTAGCCAATTTTTGCCTTGTAATTACATGTGACCAGGGCAGTTTAATGAGACTTTTGAGTTCGAGGGCCCCCCGTGACTTGCATGCACGATTGTGTCCTGGGCTGTAGTTATCTCCGTGCCATCGTCTTGAAGCGAGGTGCGCAGGCGAACGGGAGCCGTCATCTTTTGACCACCGCCTGAGCGTAGAAAGACCCAGTAAGCGGGAAATGGCAATGACGTCTTGGGCCAGGGGCCGCGGTTTGCGCGCCGTGCTGCAGCTTCGGTCGAGTGGGTTCAGCCGGGCTGGGTGACCCAGTCAGAAGGTCCTCGTCGCCATTGTTGAGTTCCGACAACGTTCGGAACTAGAAACCACAAGCAATATATCAGAAACAATGAAATCAATCAATGAGACGCCGGAGCCGAGTCAGTGCTTCTGAACTCCTTTATTCACAATCTAGAACTGGCGCCAGAGGCGGTAACCCCGCCTCTTCCCCCAGCGTGGGGCACGGCCCACTACCAATATGCAACAATAGAAATGGGACTTGATTCCCAACAAACAATGTCATTGACATAGAAAAGAGGGGACGCAACAACGTTGTGTTACGTTTCTTACTTTTGAGACCTTTCCACTATGTTTTAGTTGCACACTTGTTTTTTCAGTTTATTTGGATGGGAGGCAGCTTGTTTTGGGCTTGCTTTGGAAGGGCATTCAGCTTATTTTTTCTTTCCGACCTGGCAACACTGCTCTGCACATCAGAGCTCCGCATGACTGCTCCTTCTGTGTTGTATGCCACCTCCTTCCTGTGCACGAGGAAACAGGGCAGTCCAGCTCTGCCACCAATATGCACTGGGCAGCTGGGAGAAGACTCTAACAGTAGAGTGACCAGATGGCCCTGAATTGGGCCCTCTGTGCCTCACCTCGTGGCGGTTTTGGGGAAAGGGAGGCTGACCTCTAGCAGAATCCCAATGCGAATATACGTTGGGATTAAATTATCACAATCGTCAACAATTCAAACTAACATTTATAAACCAAATGAACATCAGAGTAGTTTTGTAATTTTAAATAGTTCATGTAAACCAGACCTCCTGGAGGAGGCCTCAAACCCATACATTTTGAATTCACGGCCACATGTGCCAACTCATTGCGGCACAGAGGTTGCTTGGGCAAGGGATACATCGCAAAAGCTCCTTTGCTTTTAACAGGCTTGCCATCACAGTATAATGAGGGCAGTTTATGTCCAGTAACAGTACTTCAAATTGTAATGATTGACTGTGGGATGGGGGAGTGGTTGGTAGATGGGAATCAGGTAGTCTTACTTTTATGTTTGTGGCTGGTCCTGTTTCTTTATTTTGAAAAGCCCGTGACCCCAAGTTAAAGAGAAGCCACTGCAACACAGTGGGGGGAGGGGACTTCTGCGGGCTGGGCTGCCTTTGGAGTTTGAATGCTAGGCTGAGCTGATGCCTCGGTTGGTTGGGGGAAAAAAAGGAGCAGCAGAAGGGCCTGTGGCAAGGAGGCTTCCAATACCCCATGGCAGTGCCCTCAATGCCAAGGAGCCTAGTGAGGCGAGGCAGGCAGCAGGTAGAGCATCAGGGGGCTCAGCCAAACCAGGGAAGGGAATGTCTGTGTTTATTGTGTACCTGCTGAGAACACTGCAGCACACTACAGGCTTGGACTGTTGTAAATCGACACATGCATCGAACTAGAATTAACTGAATATCCAGCCAGGTCAGTCCCTGCCCTGCTCTGCTCTACATACATGTGCAGTTCTTATTTGGTTTAATATTTTCCTGTAGGGCATGCGTTTAGGAGGGTGCTGTGGGTTTTCTTGTCAGTGCAGCAGATGTGTTCATTTAAAGCACAACCACACATGCTTCAATATTTCCCAGGCAAGTAAATCAATAAGCAAAGTCGGTCCTATATCAAAGACTTCTCCCCGCCCCCCTCCAAAAAATCTTCAACTATTTATGTGAATCTGCGTATGTAGTATCACTTGCTAATCCTGACAGGGCAGAGGCTTTGGGGGCATTAGGGTCTGGCCATGGGCTGCAGCATAATCCATACATGGTGGAGATGTGGTAATGCTGTGCTGTGCTGTCAATGCAGATAATGGCGTTCTGGTATATCTACTGGCATATTGCAAGGGGCAAATGCTACACTTTACCCCATAGTTCTGTTCGACCACTGTTGTGCGGTGCAATTAATGGTATCATGTTTAGGACAAACAGCGAATTTGTATTGGGTATATGGTGGTATATCATACAGTGTATCTGTTCCCTTTTTGCTTTAACAGATAACCATCAGAGAATATATTGAAATACGGATGGTATAAGTAGGAGTCTAACCACCAATATAAAGGTAGACTTCTCAGACATTGGTGTTTGGTGACCCTGGTATTACAGGTGAATAATCTATGTAAATGGGAATATGAGGTCCTGAGCTCAACACAGGGTGCAGTCTTGTATGTCATTACAGTGGTGTGGGCAATCGTTGGATGCCCTATCACGACTATAAAAGAGTATGAATGCATCTATGCATTAAAAAGAATACCAAACACAGGAAACATGTATTTGTTTGTTCAAACATGTATTTATTTATTTATTTAAATTTGTATAGCGCGCAAGCAGCCCAGGGGCATTGAGGCGCTGTTACTTGCATGAGCTTAGTTACAGGCATGGTATCAGTAAGAGGCATATTACAGATAGGAACAAGCAAGGTTATCATTACAGCTTATGCGGTTGGTCAATACAACTTAGGCAGTGGGTCCTATGGTTGGTATTATGCTGCTGTGAGGGACTTTATGAGAAGAGGGTGGTTTTCAATGCTTTGCGGAAGGCTAGGAGGGAGGGCTCACTGCGGATGGTGGGAGGTAGGGCATTCCAGTGAGTGGGTGCGAGATAGGGGAAGCTGGATCCACCTGCTCTGGATCTTTTTACTAGTGGCACAGAGAGCATGTTGGTGTAGGGTGATCTTGTTGGTCTTGTAGAGGCGACGGAGTGGATTCTTTGTGAGAGGTAGTCGGGGGCAGTGAGATGGATGCATTTGTGTGTCAGTGTGAGCGCTTTGAAAATTATTCTCTCCTTTATTGGGAGCCAGTGGGCTAGTTTTCTGGCTTCCGAGATGTGGTCCCTTTTGGCAATACCTTGGGCTGCTCGGAGAGCACTATTCTGGATGACTTGTAGCCTCTCCAAGTTTCTTTTTGAGGTTCCTAGAAAGAGTATGTTGCAGTAGTCTAGCCTGGAGCCGGTGATGGCTCTGGCTATGTTTGTGCAGTTCTCTTTGGAGAGGAAAGGCCTGACTGCGTTGATCAGTTTAGCATGATATGCGGCTGAGGAGGCAATGGCGTTGACTTGTCTGTCCATGGAAAGGTTAGAGTCTAGATAGACTCCAAGAGTTTTGACTGAGTCTGAAACAGGTATTTTGATGGTGTCGATGGTGAAGTGACTGAATTGGGAGTCAAGTTTTTTTAGCATTTCGGGGGAACCTACCAGTATGAGTTCTGTCTTGTCAGAGTTGAGGCATAGTCCATTGTCTGCCATCCAGGCTTGGATGGTGTTGTAGAGGTTGTTAAGGGCCATGGAGTCAGTGTCGTAGTTGCCTGTGAGGGTAAGGAGGATCTGGGTATCGTCCGCGTAGTTAGTGTAGGATATACCCATAGCGTTGAGGATGAGGAAGAGGGGTCGTGTGAAGATGTTGTAGAGTGTGGGGGAGAGGCATGAGCCTTGGGGCATCAATGTATGTTTTGATGGTGTATTAATGCACTTTTCAGTCTAGGTTGTGTTTCCATCTTTGGTGCAATCTTAGATCTTTGTCATTAATTAACTTGGTGATATGTTTAAGAAATTAATGGTGACTCCGTTTATCCTCTTTTTGTCCTTCTCCCTAGTTTGTGGAGTGGTTGTTACGTTGTGGAGACCAGCTGACCCACCTGTCAATCAATTCCCTCCTCTCCCATGCTAAGCCCCCTGACTGAAACTGCAGTGGTTACCTGGTCACCCTGTGATCTCGAGCCCAGGTCCCCTCCACCGCCAGTCGCACACCTGCACTGTCTTCCTAGCAACCCCCGCACTCGGGACTGTCTCTGTATCTCTACAGTCCCACTACCAGCACTTGACATTGGATGTCTGCACTTACCCTTGCACTTGCCGCCAGCTGGCTGCACTTTACTTATTGTTATCATTCTATTTTCCCATGTACTGCACTTCCCCCCCCTCGCACTTTCCCCTTCCACCTTCCCATGCACTTTCCCAATCTGAATGACACCTGGCCTAGTAGGATCGCTGTCTGTAATCCCTCTGTTCCCCCTCCCTTGCCTCGTCGTGCCTTGAAACACTTGTGTATAGGCACGTTATAAATGCCATATCATATCATATCATTTTAGAAGTTGTGGCTGTTTTAGCCCCTGAAGAAGGTCTCAATACTTGTGCGTGAGGACTGAAACATGTCGAGCAGTTTATGTAACCACTTATTTTGGTCTTGTGTAGAAATGTCTTTGGACCTATTTGTGGTTTAGATAAATTGTTATGCATTACTGTAAATGTATTTCTATGTATAGGAAAATGTGTTCAATGTATGTTTTTATGACAGCAAAATAAAAAAATAAAAAATATGTGCAGTGTGTTTTATGTGATGTTACATGTTTTGTAACTGTTGTTTTTCTAAATGAATTTGATATTTTAAAAAAATGATGTACTATATGATGCATTTGGTCTACTATATTAATCAGGAGGGCTGGGGATGGGAGTCATTAGCATTTATTTCTTGTAAATTAAATTTTCTTTCTTTGCTATATACTTATTATATTGTTACCCATACAGTAGAAAGGAAGGTACCATGGCCAGGGTTGGTCACTAGCACACCTGGGTTTCTGACCTGTTTATACATGATAGGACACATAGCGGCCATTTATATTGTACTGTACAAGCCAAATAGTACTTTGGGCTATTAATAGTATTCTGTATGGGGAAAGGGCTACTCTGTACATTAGGAGACCATATTAGAATTCTGTATGGCATGCATAATGAGCATAACTACATGGGGTCATTAATGATGCACTGTCAGGCGACCATAAAGCTCATTATTACATATCTTGTTATTGTCCATATTGACTAGGACTAAGAGGTGATATTTGCAATTGTAGGGGAGAAGACGTTTGTGTTATTACATTCTGTTTAGATTTGTTTGGGGTATTTGAGGAACACGGAACCCTCACAAAGAAAATCGAAACCTCGAAAGTCTTAAAACAAGGATGCCCCCTTGCTCCAACCCTATTTCACTTTTTTGTAGAAGACTTTAAAAGGACTCTGAAAGACAAAACGACATTTCCACCAAAAATGAAAGGAACTGAGGTGGGCTGGCTATTATTCGCAGACGACTTAGTTCTTTTGGATCTCACCAAGATAGGGCTACAAAGGAAATGAGATATCCTTCAAAAATATGTGGAGAGTAATGACCTGAAAATTAACGCTGATAAGTCTGAGATCATGATATTTGGGAAAGTGAGAGGAAGAAGGAAAAAGAAAGAAAGTTGGTGGCTCAACAGGAAACATTTGGTTCCAGTTAGAGAATTGAAATATCTGGGTGTAATGTTAAGTTCGACAAAGGGTGAAAGGGCATGGATTGAATGCTTGAAGTCCAAAGTTAAAGGTCTGACAACACAAGGAAGGTCGATTGATAGAAGGTTCGTGAAGTTTTGTCTGCAACCAATTATAACCTTCTATAAACAAAAGGTAACACTAACACCTGCACTCATCTTTGGAGCTGAGGCGTGTTTGGGCCTAAGATGTGATCTTTGGGATGCTCTGGAAGGTTTCTTTTGGAAGCGTATTTTACATCTCCCATTGGCAGTTCCTATAGCAGTTATCAGGCATGAAATGGGTTTAACATCACAACCATGTCACTTACTCATACCCTCCCAAGATCAAATGATGGGATTCTGAACGCGACGCCAGAATATTTGATACAATTCCAGTGCAATAATCAAAGAGCGTTGTTCCTGAGATTTAGACTTGATGTATTACAGAACAAAACCACCCTCTTGAGATATGACAAGCACTTGGAGTCAAGTAAATGTTGTCTGTCTGATTTGCAGACAGAAACCCTGAAACATTTGACCCTGTTTTGCCCAAAGACCTGAGAACAACTAATTTACATGGAAAGATTGCAGGAATAGTGGGTCGAGATGCAGAGAAATGGTGGGACCTGGTGTATGGAGGACAAAATCAGAGAGTTCATTTTGCCATGATAAAATTCCTTGAGGCAGTATTAAAAAAACTGAAGGATAAGGAGGGGATAAAACTGTAAATAGAAGGACGTATGATAAATTGTATGTTCTGTTGAAGAATGATGGGGGGCGTGATGTTTTATGGACAAAGAAATGGACTATGGTTTCCTCTCTTTCTTTTGGGGTATTATTGGAATATAAATGAAAAGTTTGTAATAAACTAAATACACTTAATTAAAAATACCAAATGAGGACCCCTAAGAATTGTGCTCTGTACGTGGAAGCTCCCAGTTGTACATTCCCAGAGGCTCCCTGAATAACACTGACAGTAAACAGTATATGGTATAGATTCTTTGCAGGTTCTTTGTCATTTTTAATCTGCTTTGTTGCTTCTGTAGATTTGGGTTCCATCCAGGCATCTTTTGAAGGGGGTATTTGGCCAGGTGTTCTACTTCCCTTCATCAAGTACTGACTTGTGCCTTTTTTTGGATTGCAGCTAAGTGGTGTTCTCCTGCAGCACAGGCCTTCGCTTCCTGCACGCCTGCAACCGTGGCCTTCCCGATTCACAACACTGGCCTCTCTTTGCCAGGATGGGCACATGAGAGATGTATGTTCCTTCTAGGCTCATCTCTGCGGGGTGTGGTTGCTGGCAGCCAGCCGCCAACCCACATAGGTCTGCCCACCTGGCACCCTGTTCTTTGCCTTTCTGGTTCTCCATTCTGCCCGCAGGCTATTTATTTGGTTGTCCACGCATGTTGTGGCAACCTTTTATGAACCTACTGCTCTTCCATAGTTGGTGTGCTGCCGGCCCAGAGTCCTGTGCAGCGCGAGCACCACATCTGCAGATGTGGTGCTCACAGGGAACAAGGTCATGACCTGCGTGTCTTCTCTCATCGTTCCCTGTTTCTTGAATGTACTACTGAGTTTTTGCAGGACGCAAATCACAGATCAAGGCAAAGTGAAACGTGTGTGCTTTCTGCAATTCAGGGAAAACACGAATACGCAAAACAAGAAATGCATAACACTTCCAGAGCTTCCACCAGACATTAGAATCACAAAAATGCTCCCACCGCCTGTGGTCAGGAGGATCTCAAAGCCAGCAAGTGCCTGCTCTCTCCTGCCAGCAAAACAAAATGTCGCCCACCAGTGGGGTACCCCACCACCTTGTTTATGCTTCAAGGGGGTTTGCACTTATGTCCCAATCATTTGGAGGGGGTTGTCCTCTGTCATTAAAAGTCACAACTGTCATGATGGAAAATAAGCTTCTTGCTTTCCTCTGCCCTCTCATGTTTATCAATGGCAAGAAGCGGGGTGCTATCTCTACACCCCCTCATTTTACGTGTGGAATTTACTTGCTCCCCAATGCTTTGGCCAGAAGCAGGCTGCTCTTTGGTATTAAGCACGTTATAAAAGAATAATTATGAATATGAAGGGCAGAGATTGGTTTCTAAGCGTGGGATCGGGATTCGAACCTGTGTTGCGCTGCGTTGTCTTGCTTCCAAGACAAACGCCCCGGAGCTATCCCCCCCAGGAGAGGCAGTTGGCTACTTTCTCGCTAGTCTTAACAGTCTACCCCATCACTTCGGTCTACCCTGACCCCCACCACCTCCCCAACTGCACTGTCCTCCAGGAAGCCCTTCCCCAAGACTAGCCTGATGGGGCCTGCATCCCTACTGAGCCCGCTCCAGCCCCGTCCTCGCACTTAGTACGTGGACCTTCCCTCCCTGCACTACCTGCTTTCCCTGGAACTTGCCCACCTGGCCTCCCTTAGCACTCACCTACCCCCAGGCCCGCACCGCAACCCCTGCCCCTGCACTTCTTGTTACTGCCCTTGCATGATCCGAATGACACAAGGTCTAGTAGGACCGTTACTGTTATCTTCTCCCATGTCCCCCCTCCTCTTTTCTGTCTTGTGGCGCTTTCAAACACCATTTGCTGTACAGGCGCTTTATAAATCAATTGATAAAAAAAAGCTGTTCACTGCCCTGGTGAAGTAGTAAGGTACATGGCTTTTGCCCAACTACCACAGATGCCTCGCTCGTTTTTTGCAACCTCTGGCAAGATCCATTGTTTTTGTTCACATTTTGCAAGTGGCATTTTGGTTCAAGCCTGCCTCTCAGAGATAGATAACCGGACGGTCCCTTCTCCAGTAGTGGGCACCTTGATTTCACTATGTCACAGGCCGCACACTTTGCCTTGCCACAGGTATTGAAAGCTGGCTTAGTGGTTTCTCGACCATGAGGCCCTCTAGCTTATCCCAACTTTCATGGATGGAGGGCAAGTCTCAAACCAACTCTCTTCTGGCAATTTACTTTATCCAGACCCAGTGACACAGGAGTAGGGTGTTGTAAGGGAAAAAGGACAGAGCCCCTTTAAGAGGGGAGCGCAAGACTAGAGGAGGGAGCGGGAAGAGGGAGGAAAGGGAGGGGCAAGGGAAGAGGGAAGTCAGTAACGTCAAGGAGGAATAAAGAGAAGGTCGGAGTGCACAATGGCTCGGTGTAATGGTGTCGACCATTTGTCCTGTCGACCTTTTTTTTTCGACCAAATGTCTGGTAACCCAATGGCTCCTGTGTAGTTATTGGATGGGCCTGAAGCAGCCCCCAGGAGGGGTCCAACAACTGGCGACGAAGGGAAACGAGCCCCAGCAGTGCCATGGCAGAGGTGAGCCCAGCAAATGAAGGAGCCCAGCAAAAAGGAGGGTGCGGTGGAACCGACCCGGCAGAAGAGCGTGTGCCCAGCAGCAGTGGGCCCGTGTGCCCAGCAGCAGTGAGGGGCCCGTGAGCCCTGCAGTGAGCCCGTGAGCTCGGAACAACAGTGGGCCAGCGCGCCCGGCAATAGGAGGTGGGCCTGTGAGCCCTGCAGCGGGTCTGTGCGCCCAGAGTAAACGGGCCGGTGTGCCCTCGTGGTGGGCCCGTGTGCCCGGCAGTAGGAGGTGGGCCCGTGAGCCCTGCAGCGGGCCTGTGCGCCCTGAGTGAAGGACCCGTGTACCCAGAGTGAAGGGCCCGTGCGCCCAGCAAACAAGGTGGGCTTGCGCGCCCGGCAGGTTGCGTGAGCCCGTGTGCTCAACGCTCGTCGCGGGCTCGTGAGCCCGACCAACTATGTGGGCCCGTGGGCCCGGCAGATTGTGTGGGCGCGTGTGCCCAACGGTCGCTGGCCCGAGAGCCCGAGCGACAAGGTGGGCCTGTGCGCCCTGAAAATCACGTGGGCCTGCACCCAATGTTCGTGGGCCTGAGAGCCTGACAGAGAAGAGGGCCTGTGTCCCCTACGTCTACAAGACCGTGTGCCAGGAGTGAAGAAGTTCTGCGACCTGACGAGGAAGAAGGTGCTCAGCGGGAGAAGGAGGACCGGCATCCAGAAAGCTGCCGCAAGCCCGCCGACGGACACGTGGAAAAGCAGAAGAGGGAGCCCAGCCGCAGCGGAACGAGCGTGGAGAGCGGAAAGAGTGACAGAAGCATCGGCTATCAAGTAAGTAGTCCCGTGCCGGCGAAAGGGAGTGAATAGAACAGCACAGACTTCAAGCCCAGTGTCTTCCATTCGTGTGACAAAAAAAAAAAAGACACACGGCCACACTACAGGACCCTTTGTCTCCCCATTTGTGACACTCCAAAAAAAAATAAAACAAAATCTTTTTTCCCTATAATAAAGGAACAACCTGAAACAGAGAAGGGGAACAGGCACATTTAAGAGTAAACCCTGTGCCCCCCCTCTGACAGATCAAACAGCGCCACTCCAAGGAAATGAAAGAGATACATCACTAAGGAGCAAAGGCCACCACCAACCCCGAAGGTGTCCCACCCTACCAAAACAGCTAGCCGAAGCCTCCTAGAAGGAAAGGCCACAGTCTGGCACACCAAACAAACGAAAGTGGGCCCATTAACGAGAACACCAGAACTGCGCCCTAGCAGCAACACAAGTCACCACATCATACCCAGCGCCTTACCCCAATGCCCAGCCACCACAACCAGAGCCAGCACACAAAGGAGCACCCAGCATCCTGCTAACACCCCGGCTGCCGCAGCCAACGCAAACGTAACGTTGGGACAACGATAGTGAATAGGGGCGACGCACTAATGACCACCCACCACCCACCGTTACCTACTAAGGCACAAGAACGCAGTGGCACCCGTGCCCAGCCGCGCCAACGCCACCACCAACGAAAAGAACGGGGACCACCCGGAAAACCCAGACTCGCAGCACAACAACCTGAACTGCGCCAGAGCGCTCGCACACCACCTAAGAGCCACCATGACCGACCTAGTGCAAGCAGATGCCGACGCAAGTGCTCAAGCCCTAGCAGATTTGGGCCCCACGTCACATGCCGCCGTCATGAGAAGGCCCAACCCATTCGCCTTGATCCCGGTCCACGACCAAGGAACAAGATGAGAGGAATGGGTCGAAGAATTTGAGGACTTTCTAGGTGCAATTGGGGACAAAGACCCGCCAAACAAACTCAGCATATTTAGGAACTTGGTAGGAAAAGGGGTAAAGGACATCATCAAGACAATCCCAGCTACAGACAAAACTACGTACCAACGCCTCCTCGATGCAATCAACGACAAACTCATAGTAGGATCCAACAAAGACTACGAACGCCTTGCATTTAACCAACACAGGCAGCGCCCACACAGCCGCGCCAACGCCACCACCAATGAAAAGAACGGGGACCACCCGGAAAACCCAGACTCGCAGCACAACAACCTGAACTGCGCCAGAGCGCTCGCACACCACCTAAGAGCCACCATGACCGACCTAGTGCAAGCAGATGCCGACACAAGTGCGCAAGCCCTAGCAGATTTGGGCCCCACGTCACATGCCGCCGTCATGAGAAGGCCCAACCCATTCGCCTTGATCCCGGTCCATGACCAAGGAACAAGATGGGAGGAATGGGTCGAAGAATATGAGGACTTTCTAGGTGCAATTGGGGACAAAGACCCGCCAAACAAGCTCAGCATATTTAGAAACTTGGTAGGAAAAGGGGTAAAGGACATCATCAAGACAATCCCAGCTACAGACAAAACTACATACCAACGCCTCCTCGATGCAATCAACGACAAACTCATAGTAGGATCCAACAAAGACTACGAACGCCTTGCATTTAACCAACACAGGCAGCGCCCACACAAATCGATTGGGGAGTTCGTCATACGTCTCCAGCAGAGGATAGGAGAATGCGACTTCGCCAACTTCAATGATGAAGATGCCATAAGACTAAGGATCATCGAAGGGTGCACCTCGTCAACGTTCAGAAAACACCTTCTCATAAAGCCCCTACCCCTAGCGAAAATACTCAAAATGGCAAAAACGCACGAGAGAGTTGACGCACAGGCGGCCGCCATTGAAAGGAAAGGTGAACACGTCGCCATTGCGGCCCTCACGGAAGAGGAACCGCAATACTATGAGCCCACTCGACCCCGGAGAAGGAGGATACTGAGAAGAGAATGGCAAGAAAGCCCGAGCAAAGAGCAATGCCACGGTCGAGGGTGGAAACACACCCACAGACAACCATACCCAGTTTTTGGATGAACATGCTGGCGCTGTGGCCAGGAAGGTCATCTTCAGAGAATGTGCAGAACAGGACCACCCACAAGCTCGGCATGCCAACCCACACCCCAGGCAGGACACCCGAGTACACCCAGAGCATGGTTAGAAATCAGGAAACACATCAAGAACATGTACACCAGCCCACCCAGAAGTGTCAGACATGCACACCCCCTCTACCCTGAGCTAACCCACTACAAAGGGGACGGACCGACACTTGGCATGCGTACGCCACCCGTCCTGCGAGAGGACACTGAGCTTTGCAACTGGCCAGTACCCTTTGAAATATTGTACGGGGGGAAATGGAAGTCACAGAAAACGTCAGTACAAGGCAACAGTACCAGCCAAGGGTGAAGTATACCCCCTAGACAAACCCCAAGACCATGCCATCCAATGGAGGACGGCACAGACAGAGCAACCTAAAGGACGGTCACAATGTGACCCAACCCAAGGAGGACGCAGAGTGCCAGGCACCATCTGCATGAGACCGAGTCCCGCCAGAGGACACAGCTGTCTCAGTAACCAGACAGCACTACAGCACGCACTCATCAGCGTCCACTATAGGTCATTCAAAGTAACCCACAAGAAGGACCACATGCCCGAGCAAGATGCTGGAGAGACAAGCAAAGCCAAAGGACAGACTAACAGAGCAGATCCCATCCTAGCGACAGGGGACAAAGAACAAGTGACAAGTACGAAAAGGAACTACGGCAAAATGACGCCAAATGACTCCATCCTCCACGAGCTATACTTTGAAGAGCATGAACCAACGAAAAGGGAGGTGATCGAGACGGAGGAAAAAGAGAGAGAGGAGACTCATGAAATGCCACAACGAGAGAGAGTGCAGAGGAGACCCACGAGCAACCAAGCAGGCCCCATCGAACCACAAAGAGACCCCAACGGCTCATCGAGCAAATGTAACCTGGGAAGTCTAATGTTAAGAAAGGGGGAGGTGTTGTAAGGGAAAAAGGACAGAGCCCCTTTAAGAGGGGAGCGCAAGACTAGAGGAGGGAGCGGGAAGCGGGAGGAAAGGGAGGGGCAAGGGAAGAGGGAAGTCAGTAACGTCAAGGAGGAATAAAGAGAAGGTCGGAGTGCACAATGGCTCCTGTGTAGTTATTGGATGGGCCTGAAGCAGCCCCCAGGAGGGGTCCAACATAGGGTGCCACAGAGCCCGTCCCCCACAATGAGAATGCTTTTATCCTGCAACCAATCCTGATTGCTATATGTAGTCCCGCCCCTTCCTCTCAACTCTGAGGCTGCTTCTAGTCTCAGTTCTGCTGCTGCTGGAGCACCCCCTTCAGTTTATGTGGCACTGTGTATTCTGCCAAGAACTGTGAACACAAGTTCAATGCCTCGCCATTCCTAAGGTGTTCTATACCCAGGCCCCAACAGCTGGGTGGACATATACCCTGGTCCTTTGCCTATATCCTTCTCCCTCTACAGTCCTGAGGTCGCCTGATTATCCTACCATCTCTCAGCCATGTGGTTGTATAACCCCAGCCCCTCCCCACCCCAATCCCATGGCTTCCAGAACCTTCCTCTATCACCTAAGCTGCATCATGCAGTGCATCCCTTTCCACCGCATGTTTAGGGTAGTCCTGATTCTTTTCCCCACTCTGCCTGTATTGTGCTCGAACTGTAGGGAGGGGCTCGCTACTGCACCTATCAGTTGGGCTTTTGACAGTGTCTTATTCCCTGCCCGTTCCCTTCACCGACTACACCCATACAGCTGGTCTAAGAGTCCTTTGAAGAGGAAAGCAAGCCTCATAGCCCAACAGCCATTCCAGCCATGCACAGCGTACAAAGGCAAACCCACAGCCCCCAGCAGATGTAGTTGAAAGGAACATGCCAGGGTTGTTCAGTGCATGAGAGAAGATGTGGGCAACAGAGTATGCTACCTCGGGGGAACTGAATCCACCTAGCTTAGTTGGAGGCACATTCATTGCCACATGCCCCAGGGTCTGTGGAATGTTCTCTACTAGGTTTCTCTTGGTAGCCAAGCACGTTGGGGTGGGAGGAGAAAGTGGGAACATGACATTGTGAATGCTGCCGCATTTCTTTTTTTTCTTTTTTTTTTAACACTTTATTTAAGTTCGACAAGCACTTCAATAAACAGAACAGCCAGACATTACCTTGCAGATCAAACTGATCACACATATATGTATTCATGTGGGAATCAATCACAGCCTTAGTACATTTCTACATTAAGCCTTAGCCAGGAACGCCTGGAATTCACACCCAAGGGGGTCATTCATGGAATTAATGTGCACCGAAAACGGGTGCGCAAGATTGAAAATTGCAGCGCACGCGTGCATAAGCCATGCAAGCGCCCGTTTGGCGATTCATGAAAGGCGCTGCGCGTGGCTTACCTGTGGCGAAACCGCGTGTGGCGCTCACGTCATTGCGACATCCCGAAGGCTGTGCGCGAGACGCCCAGTGAAGGTGCACACCGGCCAGCGCACACACCTAAAAAGGGGGCGGATCACGCGGAATTGGGTACAACACGTGAAAATGTGGGTTTTACGGGGAAGTACTGCAGAAAAATCCTTGCAACGCCCCGACGTGCGCTAACAACACGTATTCATGGAATCGAACAGGGGAAAACCGCGTGCCACAAAAGATACGCTAAGCCGGAAAGACGTACGCCAGCCGAAAGCAGGCGTAAGCGCTCCCACGCAGCATAAAAATGTGCAAACAACAAACAAGCTCATACAGCTATGATGAATGTACCGTTCCTCACAGCACTGTTTGTGGGATACAGCAGGAGGAGGAGGATAGCCAGGCCCTGCATTTTATTACCCAGGACTAGCCTTTTTGGGATGCCTGATGACCAGGTCTATGGCAGGTACAGGTCTCACCCCATTTCATCCTAGACATGGTCATTGAGTGGGAGCATGACCTCACATCACCCACCCTGTGCTCCCAAGCACTAAGCCCCTTGGCAAAGGTGCTGAATGTACTGCATTTCTTGACCAATGGGTCATTTCAGTGGACAACTTCCATAGTTGGGGGCATCTCACAGCCCACGCAGTCACGCTGCCTAAACCAGGTGTTGGCAACCATGACTGCATGCCCCCTCAGTCCGCAGGCACATATACATGCCCAGAACACCCGCAGAAAGGCAGGCAGTGGTCCAGGACTTTTACGGGGTGGCACACTTCCCCAAAGTGCTTGGTGCCATTGATTGCACCCATGTGGCTCTACGTCCACCTAGGGACACTGAGCACATCTGTCGCAACCGCAAGCACTGGCATTCCATCAACATGGAGGTGGTATGCAATGCCAAGGGAATAATCACCTCTGTCTACGCAAACTATCCAGGGTCCACCCATGGTAGTTTCATATTCAGAATGTCACCCCTAAATTGGGACCTGGAAGCTGGGAGGCATGGCGATACATGGCTCATTGGTGAGTACAAATGTCTGTGCACATGCATGCATGTCACACACAGAGAAATGGAGAAACCCAACTAATCACAACCATTATGACCTCCCCAGGGGACAGTGCCTACCCTCTGAGCACTAACATGATGGCGTCAATACGGAACCCCACCACACCACCCGAGGTAAGATACAACGCAGCCCATATTGCAACCCAGATCATAATGGAGAGCACATTCGGAGTGCGGAAGTCACGTTTCCGCTCCCTTGACCGCTCTGGTGGGCAGCTACTATATGCGCCCCCAGTAGGTTGCAGGATCATTGTGGCAGCATGTGTCCTGCACAACGTTGAAACCCTGCGGGGCGTACCGGTATACATGGTGGTGCCCCCACATCCCCAACCACACGCACGGCCCCTGTGCATGGGAGGGGAAAGGGCACATGGCGAAGCTGCCCGTACCCAGCTTGTGGCTTCATTTTTCACCTAAAATCCCACCCCTGCAGAGTGCACACACGCCTGGCACATACCAGGTGACAATCGATGATGAGAAAGGGACAGTGAACTGTCACAACCTTACCAACCTGAGAATGTGTCCCTGGAAGTGTTACAATGTGTGCATCCCTAGCTACTTAAAGAAACCTAATGCCATATGACCAAAAGGCACACATTCATGCTGCATAATCCACTACCCTCTTGCAAATCAGCACAGCCAAATACTGGTATGTCACCTAACCCCCCCCAAAGCCCATGTCACCCGTCCAACACACCATGCCATGGCATGCAATGTGAAAGCAACCAAATAAATGCACAACACATGACACAATTGTCACAAAGCACAACATCAGAAATGGAAACTGGCCTCAGACAATTCCAGCTCACATATCGAAATGAAACTGTACACATGAACATATATTTACCTGCATGACAAATCATGAATACAGGACCCAACAGTGGCAACGTCAGACAGTGACTAATCACAATAGCCCAAGTTTCACAATCTGAGAAAGCCACCACATGGACCCCACCCATCTTCAGTGTGTTGCTGGTAGGTAAATGTGGCAGGGTACTGCATACAGCATGAACTGCATGTGCAGTGGAGAGAGGCAAGGTAACACATGAACAAGCAACATGTAAATATGCACAATGAGCTATCTTAAAAGCAACATACATATCAACCATGCAGTGGAGAAACCATCATGAATCCCCACTAGGGGTGTATACACAGCTTGGACTACAGACTGGCCACACAACTGATGGAAGCCCAATGCCTCTGTGTAAGTTACTGTCACACAGTGCATCCTTGCAAGCCCATGGAAAGGGGAAACAGGAGTGACATATGTGTCTGGACCCCAAGCCTCAAACACAAGACAAGCCTGTATGGGCCCAGCTGGAACACACAGTGGATGCCTTCGGATGCCACACAAAGCAACACACTGTCACATAAATGCACAATAGACAGAAAAAATAAAAATAAAAATAAAAAATCATAAATTAGCCATGGTTGACCAGGGGGGTGGGGGAGTAACCACCCAGGAGGGAGGAGGTGCAGGGTGCACCTCAACAGCCACATGCGTGGATGTTGAGAAAAAAAAGCACTATGGGCTCATGGCCTGCACGGCTAGCCGATCGTGGGAGAACTGCCGTCAATGTCGTCACCCTCTGGTGGAATATGAGAAGGTGCGCGTGGTACGGGAGGCAGACCACGCAAAGCTCTGGCATGCTCCTCCATGGCAGCAAGCATGCAGGTATGAAAGGTTTGCTTCTGTAGGATGATGATCCGGAGGTCCCCATGCAGCACCTCACATGTAGCACGGAGGTCTGCCTACAAGGCCTCACGTGATGCACGGACCTCCTCACGGATTGCCTGGAGCTCAGCTGAGATGTTGCGTGTTAGCTGTTCCAGTTGCTGTTCTGACTGTCTACTCCGGGCCATCTCAAGTGCACCCAGAGTAGCTCTGAGGGAGGTGTTACCTTCCCTTAGGGCATCCCTGTGGGCCAGTGCCTCTGCAGCTATTGCTGTGCGCAGAGCCCCCAGTTCAGCCTGTCAGTCCCAGTTGGCGGGCAACATGTCCTGCCTGTGTGAGGGGCACGTGGACTGCGTTGCCTACTGCTGGAGCTCCACCTGCCTTTCAGGGGGGGAGAATGGAAGTGGCCACCCTTTCCACAGCCTGAGCCATCATCTCACATGATGCCCCCTGTTGTTGTGCAATTGCATAAATAGAGTTCTCCCACACAGTATTGCCCGGTGGCATACGGCCACCGCGTTGCGGGACACAACACCTGTCGGGCCCAAGGAGACATGCCCCTTGCTGTGCTGGCGCTGCCTGTGGCTGCAGGGCTGCATTCCTCCTTTGATCTGCTGCCCCAGGAACAGGAGCAAATAGTGTGGAGTGTGACCCTGCATCCGTAACCGCCACAGGTGGACAAACCAACATTGAATGGCCCATTGAGGGGTCTACCCCCAGTGCAGGTGCATTGGACTGAACAGCATCCCTGCCAGAAACACTCACCTGCAACGTGACATGTGTGTCAAAGTCTGATTCAGTACCTGAGCCATAGAGATCATCAGAGGTGTACCCAGAGACACCCGTGGACAGGACGGTCTGGATTCTCGTGCAGCACCACCCCACATCCTCCACTGGTGGTTGGTTGGGGCTCTGAGTACTCCTGCCCCTGTGCCATCTCCTCCTCCTCCACAGCTTCCAGTGCTTCATCACCATCACAAAATGAAAAATAAGTAATGAATACACACGTGAACATCATAGCCCACACACATTGGCATCACAATGTTGACATCCAATCCATTAATCAGGACATATCACACAAACTCAGCCATGCATGCAGTGGCAATGAAGTGGAAGGGGACCCTGAAAGCAGACACTGATTACTCTAAAATGGATAAGCAACACATGTGCTGTATGGTTCATAGCACCTGCATCACACATAAGCCTGTGAGTGCCATGGACCATCCACAAACATGACAGATGCCAGCACACAGATGGCACGCAGCATAGCCATGGCAGAACTGACAAGGACACCCAGATGGCAGTGAAGCACTACTGTCCCCCATCCATGTAAAATGTGTTTAATCAAACAGAACATGCAAAAGAGTGGGAGTAAACACACATGTCACATGCTGCAACAACGCCAGTGTTTACAAAAACAGTGATGGGAGGCACATGGATACATCAATGGTAGGTCGCTTTGACATGACACAAGTCAATTGGCATGTTGAAGGTTGAAACAGGTTCAGAAGTGAGCGGGTGCAGTACATGTGTAGGTCCTCAGCAGTCGATAAAGATAAAAAAAACGTAATTACAATGTTGTGTTATGAAGACAGTTTAAGGTCAAGTGCAGTCCTCATGTGCAAAGTGTTTGCTGTGGTAAGTAGGGATACAGTGAACCCCAAACCCAAGGGCGGGGGATGGCTTGGAGGCACTACATGGGGCACATATGGCAGTGATGATTACATAGCCTGACCTGGCACTCGATCACAAACCATTACCCAAGCAACATACACATGGCCTGTGTCAAGATTGCCTTCTTAGGTTGCCCTCGTAGTGTAGAAGAAGAATTCTACCCTACAATGTAACCCTGTGTCTGGATATAAAATAAACCAGCACCAGGGATCAATTGTTTGGAAGAATGGACCCAAACACGCGTGGCAGAAGACTCCCTCGTGTGCGACCGTATTCCAGTTGAAAACAGCAATGCTTTTAATGCCGACGTCACAAGGAGCAGAAATAGCTGTTACAATATATAAAAAAACAAGAATCCTTAATGCTTACACAAGGGACATCAAAAAACAGAAACATGAAATAGGACAGACACTCTTACCATGGGACTGGTAACAAGAATTCCATAGGCAACCAATGCTCCAGTAAGACCGCCAGGTACAGGGGTGTAGGACTATTCCCGCTGGCACGCATACGCCTAAGGGTCGGCAGTACAATCCCCGATGAAACGAGGATGCTCCAACCTCTGCCCCTGATGGTACCACGGCAGTCTCTAGTCCGTACCGGGGAACGGAGAGGAGTAGTGTACCGGCAGCCTTGATGAGGAGCACTGGTCAGGTGGATCCCCAGAAGCCGGAGGTAATCCTATGAAGTCCACGCGTGAGTATAAACCAGGTTAATCAAGTTAAGAGGCAGTGGCAATCCATAAGGCAGTCCAGGTCGGTAGCTGAGAAAAGTTCAGAAGACAAAACGTGAGACAAAGGCAAATCCTGGGCGTGGTCCGGTTCGGCAACAATTTAGATGTGAGGGAGAACGGGGTTAGTTCCGCGGGAAGGCTGGAAAGATGAAAGGAGCAGGTAGGCGGAAGGCGAGGGGGAATCGCACCGACAAGAGATACTCAGAGTGCAAGGTAGCAGGGCAAGACAGGAAAACAAGGGTTCAAGGAACAGGGAAACAAGGATATTCACAAGGCACGTAGCAGACTCCAAATTCAAAATCAGAAGCAACGAGTTTACTGCAGGCTAGAGTTTATCTAGTTGCGATCACATGATCTGAACGTGCGGCAGCCGTGGTGCGGGTCGACGTCGCTGCCCTAATCTCCATGGTAACCGCCAATGCAAGAACCTTGAAGGACGAGGTTGTATCAAGTTCTTATGGCCGTGAATTAATCCTTTAATACGAGGTAACCGAGTGGATCGTGACCGCTGATGCAATGTAGCCTGACCCTGTTTTCCCTGAGACGGCGGGGGCGGGGCTAGCCTATTTAGACTCCTGTGGATCCCGGGCCAATTCCTGACAGCCTGGACACACACGCATGGACATTCACCGGACATTGTCTCAAGATCTGGCAGGTCTCCCACGCCTTGGATCTGATCCTCTGCAATGACCTCTCCAGCAATTGCCTCATGTTCTGTGAGTTCATCCTCCTCTGGTGGTGACCCACTGGCAGTCAGCAGAGTAGAGGCATAATTAGAAGCCAGCTTGTTCTTAGCTCGGCGTTTGAGGTAATTCCAACGCTTCGAGCAATCATCAGCTGTGCGCTTGACAAATCCCAAGGAACTAATGTGGACCGCAAAGCACTGCCAGTGGGCCCTACGCTGGGCAGGTATAGTTTTGCACCCTGCCATCACTAGCATGTCACGGCCGTGTTCCGACACGTAGCCCACAAGTGCGTCCAGTTCCACATTATTGCAACTCTGCTTCCTTGAGTGCCGGAGGGCAGAGCTGTGTCTGGGGTCCCAGCCTGTTTCACAAGAGCACGCTTCTTCCTCTTGAGAGGTGGTGTGGACCCTGAGCGGCTTACGCCGCTCTGGTCTGTAGGGGCTGGAGCGCAGGTGGACTAGCCACTAGAAGTAGGCACTGGCATGATGACCAAAGGTCTCACGCAGGCATTGGCTGCTGGGTGCTGTTGCCAAGACCAAGCGCCACAACTGCCTTGGTGTGAGTGTCACTCTGGGTGACTCACCGCCGGGGTGGTGTCAGCTGCAGCTGCCCCTGCAGCCTCCACAACCTGGCTGCTTGGGGCAGCAGTTGACATTGCTGCCCCAAATCCACGTGGCCTGGTGACAACAACTTCAGCCTGTGAGTTATCCCGTGCCTGTTCTGTGACCAATCCGGGCGGGGCTAGCAGGGCCTGAGCTGGGATGGTGTCAGCTTGAACTCCCTGACCCACGGGGGGCATAGCTGTCCCTGAATGGTCCTGGACACACTGCCCTCTTGGGCCACCTTGCCCACGTCCCCCTTCCGCTGCCACCTTGGCCGCCCTGGTCATCCTGGTCCTCCTGGCCACGTCCCCTACCATGGACACCTCTGGGAGGTTGCACATCTTTGCCTCCCTTACCACTTCGTGGCCCCCCAACCATGGCACTGTTGTACTTGTGCGAATGGGAGGTGCAGAAAAAAATGGTCCTGGGCAATATGGGTGAAGGGGGCAGGGTACTAGATGGAATAGGTTCCCCTGTGCTCCTGCAAGGCTGTCTGTGACCCCTGGGGAAAAATTACGGGTCAACCAACGCTCAGGCACCCCAAAAACAAATGTGCACACGACCCCTCGGAAGCCCACGTGCATGGAAATAAAGTGCTGCAGTACGCTGTGGCACCCAGAAACACAAAAAATACATTCATGTGGAACACGGAGGCGACCATGACCTTGTGAATGGGGTACGCGGCACACAGGGGCAAACACAGTGGGAATAATACATGCTCGACTCACCATCGGCCTGGAAAAAGTAGGAGCAACTCCCCCGCCAAAACAAGAAGTAAGCTCTGCCACATGAAAACAAGAAGTACGCACTGCAACCGTTGTGACCTAATCGTGTGTAAACCCACAAGAAGTAGAAGAATCACACGCTCGTTCTCCACAATAAGCACATACAGCAAAATGGCATATAATGCGCTCCTTTAACCCATGCGGAAAGCAACGCCTATGCGTGTCACGTCACTTACGCACTAAGGGCCTTTCCTCCAATTACACGCACACGTGCTGTTCCACAATAAGCACATACAGCAAAATGGCATACTAAGCGCACCTTTAACCCGTGCAGTAAGCAATGCCTACACGCAATCCGTCACTTAAGCGCTCATGCGCTAAGGGCCTTTCCTCGAATTGCATGCTCACATACTGTTTTTTCACTCACTCTGCATCAAGCTGGCCACGTGACAACACACAGAGACCAAGCTCCTGCCCAGAAGGCTATTTACCTGCCCCCCAGAACCCCGAGAAGCCTCCTACAAGCCATCTGCTGCTGCCAGCCTGCCTGCTGCCAAAGTGCCCTGCTATTTGGTGCCTGAACAGAAGCCATAGCCAGGGGTCCAGTTGCTGTGACCACCCCTGCTGGAAAAGAAGACTCCCGACTGGTGTTCCATCGCTCCACAGACCAGCCCCAGGACCCAGTTGCCCACCCACACCTGCCGCGGGGGTTGCCATGTCAGGCCAAACTCCATCTGGGACCAGTGACAACCCCCCGGCAGAGAGGCAGAGGGCTGCCAGCTTCACTGCTAAAGAAGTTGGCATCCTGGTGGATCAAGTCCTGGGGCATTATGATGCCCTCTTCTCACCAATATCGCGCCTCGGCAAGGATGGATGGAGGAGGATCTGGTCGGACATCGTGTATGCCATCAACGCGGAGGGGGTGGCATCCTGCAACTACCATTGCATCCTGAAGCGCTGGGAGGACTTCAGTTCCAGGACCCACAGCAAGGCCCGGCGCCTCATAGAAGCTCGTGGAGAAGTGGGGCGCCGGACAAGTTGTCCAACATCCAAATGCGGGTCCTGGAGTGCACACACCCAGTGCTTCACCACCAGGTCCTCGAGCTGCAGACCCGTCTGGAGTCGAGTGGTAAGTGTCCATGTGTTGCTGTCTAGCGATATGCATGTTGAGGTGTGGCAGGAGTGTGCACCTTGGCCTCATGTCTAGCATGCCCCATGTATGTATGTCTGTGTGCAGGGCCATGACAGTGCTGTATGTGAGTCCACTGAAGCCTCTTCCGCGTCAATGGTGTCTGTGTTGCAATGCATGATGTGCACCAGCATGTGATGATGCAGAAATGTTTGCATGCCTGTGTCTGGACTTGGCCATGTTTGGGGTGTGAGACCTATATGCTGATGTCACCATCATGGTCATGCATGGTGTACATGTGCGTGTGTCTGAGTGGTGTGTGTGTGACTGGGAAACGCCATGGATGCATGACACATGACCATCACGATGTGTGAATTCACTGATGCCGCCTAGTTGTGCATGAATCCACAGTGTCGGGAGGTAGACATGGCCAGATGAATGACTGTCCGGTGGTGTGTGTGCATGTGATCAGCATGTCCCATGATGCATGTGACGTTCAGCCCCCCATCAGATGTTCCAATGGTGTCTTGGACATGGATGCAAATGTCTGTTGCATGTGCCATGCCTGTTTCTGCATGTGTGTTGCTTGCACTGATCCATGTGTTGTGGAGGGTGATGATGGAAGTGACGTTTCACAGTGCAACTCATGTGCAATAGCTTTGTGTCTAGCAGACTATTGTTCAGTACTCTGATGTTTGTGTTCAATCTCTCCTTATCTACAGCGGCAACTGAGGAAGAGGGCGGAGACGGCGCCGTTCAGCAGAGCGGTGGGGATGCCTCCACCAGACGGGGATGCAAGACCTGGTCACCTTCTCAGGACATGTCATCTTCCGGGAGCGAGGGGACTGGTGCCGCGTCCAAGGCCAGGCCTGCCGAGGGGATACCCAAGAGGCAGAGGTTGGAAGTGGGCTCCTCGGCAGCGGTAGGGGCAGGTGAGCCCACACAGGGGCTGTCCACAGCAGAACACGGTGCAGAGACATCCAGGTTGGTGGTGTGTGAGGAGGAGGTAGCCTGGTGGGGGTGGTTCCACTGGTGCAAGGGGTGCAGTCCAGGGGCAGGGGCAGGAGGCAGCACAGGTTGCAGCGGAGGGACCTGTGCATGTTCCTACCCCTGCTACTGAGTCTGCATCACCATGCACCAGCAGGGATGCCCCGTTCCAGGCCCGTCCGCAGGTAGGGGGAGGCCCACGTCAACTGGCACTCCTCTACCTGCGGACGTGGCGATCCGTGACAGGGTTGAGCCCGTCCTAATCGGTGTCGCGTTGCACACATGTGACATTCGTGATGATGTGCATGCTTCCTAGAGGGACGACGCACGTCATCACGAACAGATGTGTTCCAATATGGGCCGGCTGGGAGGGCTCATGGTCGGGGGTTTCCTCCATGTGCAGGGTGCTCTTGCGACCCTCTCCTCCTCTTTACTCACTATGCGCCAGTCGTCCTCCATGCCGTGTTCCGGCCCACATGCCACCAGGGCCCCCTGTGGACCTGCCCAAGCCACCACGGCCACGCTGGTGAAGATCCCATCCCTGCCACAGTCGGGAGTTGGAGGTCCAGCAGAGGTGGTCACCCCAGCAACTGGAGGATGTGCAGGCACCATCAATTAGGCCACATGCACCAGGGCCCCGGATGTTTCCATCTTCCCGGGGGCAGTCGTGGTTGCAGAGGCAGTTGGCATTTAGGTGGCGGCAGACTAGGCATGGGAGGATCAGGCCTCGGGGCCATCTACATCACGGGGGCAGGCATCGGCCGATGGGCAGGAGGACCCTGGACTATGTATCTTCCGTGTGGCAGCGGTTGGGCCAGCAGATAGATGCAGAGCAGCGGCGGGCGGAGAGGGCATGGCTCACAATGGTGAGGGCGGAGAACTCCATGAGCCGGGCATTGAGGCGGGCAGCGTTCCTTGAGAAGACTCACAGGGAGTTGGAGGAGACCATGGTGACCTCCCTGCGAGCCCTCGTGGACAGTGCCCAGGCCCGGCTCTGGGACATCAACATGGAGTTTGATGATGCCCTGGCCAGAGACATCAACAACAGGAGTGAGCCGTAGGACCAGCCCGCTGCTGTTGTAAATAGTTCTTTAGGTATAAGTTTCCTTTATGTTTTTTTTTATTTTGGAGTTATTGGACATTGCTCCACATTTTGTAAATAGTTGGATTTTTCATGGACCTTGATTGTTTCTTTTTTTTGGGATCATGGACCCTTGTGGACATTTCTTATCAATGGTTGGATGTTATGTGGATCTGAATTTTCTTTTTGCCATGAGGTAATGGTTTAAAAAAAAATAATCATTGTGGATATGCGGTATTGCTGAGGGAAAATTGACCATATTTTTCATTCTCCTGTTTTTCATGGATTTATTTTCACTTTCGGATTTTGTTTTCATTTACATTTTCATTATTTGGTTATTCATAGTCATGTTTTTTTTTCATTTTGTCATATTTATTTTATTTTGAATACATTTCATTCATGTCCACTGTTGGTGTGGTCTGCCATTATTTGGTTGATGCATGCGTCAGTTGTCATTGGCTCAGTCATGTGCTACTTCTGTGTAGCTATGTTGCACATGCCTAAGGGTGCTTCTGTGATTGACGTGGGATGGGGCATGTGCTGGGGAGTGGCAACAATGGTTGGTCATAGATTTGCATTGTGGGGGGTTGATATGGAGTTACATTTGGGGGTGCATACGATGCTGGGGTCTGTGTTGCCATCACCGGGGTGGGGGGACATGAGCCGGGGCCTGCTGGCAGGTGCCCATCACTGGTGGGGGACATGAGTCGGGGCTCGCAGGTGCATGGTGCCATGTGGGCTGCCTGCGGGGCATGGTCAGGGTTGTAGGGGGATCCCCTGTGGTGTGGGCTGCCTGCGGGGCATAGACAGGCATGATGGGCTGCCTGCGGTGCGTAGAAATAGAATTTAGCGCAAGCAGCTGGCACACGCTCCCTCTCTGCGCAGGATTCTGTGAATTACCCCCTATAGCAGCAGGCATCATGATTGTGGCAAACGTAGGTAGGTGCAGTAGATTCATGGGGCGTGCACTTGTCCGTCATTGAGTGTGTGTCGCTGTTCATTCCCCTTTTTCAGGAGGGGTTTAATAGTGACTCTTTTGAGTTCTGCTTGTTCTGTGCCTCTGATAATAGATGCATTGTGTAGAGCTGTGGGGGGCAGGCACAAGGTTTGCATTTGTTCTTCCAGGAAGATGGTGATCGAGGGATCTGCTTGGAGCGAGGATAGCTTCATCTCAACATCTGACTCCAATGGAGACTAATTCAGGTAAGGTACCTTTTTTAGGATTTTGACACTATTGTATTCTGTTAACTATCTTATTGATTGAGAAAGATGACAGTTCATTGCTAAGATTTTGTGAAGGATGCAAATTTGATTTGAGAGATTGTTGGTTACTTCATTGTACATTTTGAGGATATCAGGGTCTTGCGGTACACTGGGCAAATACTGGCCTGATCATATACGTTGTAGATGTATAGGACTGATGTCTGGTAAATGTGAGTATGGGAAGATCAGGCCTATTTGTTACCTTCAATGAGAGATTTACTGCATTTCTTTTCAATACTTCTGTCTTTTCTTTTCAGGTCAGCAACTATTCAACCAATTGTTCGAAGATTTGATCAGGGAGATTGTGTCTTCTTTTTTTAATCTTAGGAGACAGTATCTCAAGTGTCCTGGATATCTCTGAATTAAGGTATTTGAGAATAATGTATGTAGCAGGGCATAGGGTTTCACAGAAGGATGAGTTACAGAAGGTTTTCACGAAAATCATGGGTGAGATTTGTTTTTAGAATTCTGTGGCGGGTCACAGAGATGGACATCCTTTTTCTCCTTTTGGAGCTCCATCTGGTCCAGGAATAGAACAACATTGTGATTGCATGGGCAAACAGAAGAGCTAATGACTGGTCCCCTTTGCCTCTCTGCTCTCTGATGCATTGTGAGAATCTGAGTTTGGACATGGTCATCAGAAAGTCTTGTGTAGTGATAGTCATCATTTTTCCAGAGGTTGAAGCCAAGGTGTGATTCGTGAAGTTGGTCCAATCGTTTAGAATGTTTTTGTTGTAGTCCAAAGGGCAATTGAGGTATTGGTATTCTGAAAGGCTTTGGTTGGAAAGTGTTTCATTCAGGGCTGGAAATGTCAAGTTGCAAGCTACTAGCCAGGTATAAAAAGTAACTTCCCCAAGAGGGGGCTGTTGTGCGGCTGCAAGATGACCACTGCCTGAGAGAGCTTGTATCCAGCAATGCTAAACATCCTAAATCATCCTTCGCTATCGTGAGGTGTAGGCACCGGCATTGGGTTGGCAATAACATGAGGCACCGCCCGAACCCCTTTGCTGCTCGATCGGTCAACATCCTGTGATATTTGACCCCTGTGGCTTCCATCCAGCCCTGGTGTCCCATCTGCAGCGTTCGCTCCAACTTGGAAGGCTCGGGACATGCGCTGAGCTCCGCCATCAGCCTCGGGAGCTCCGATCTGGTGCGCACTCTTGCAGAGCACAATCCGTTAGCCGACCTCCTGGCCTTGTGAATACTAACAGGCAGCACCCAGCCGGTACTCCTGGTGAGTCTCGCTGGTGCTCTCCCTGGGCTACCTGTCGGGGGCTGCCCAGCGCCCCACTTAAGGTTTGGCTGGGTTCCGTGCAGCTGCAGGAATTTGAGCTCCCAGGCGTAACGCTGCTTATTTCCATCCCTCAATCCAGGCTCTGCTGCTGCCTCACGCCCTGCTTCAGGGTTGGCTAGGCTCTGTGGGGCCGCAGGGACTGGTGCCTCCGAGCATAACTCTGCATACCTCCATCCCTCAGTCCAGGCTCTGCTGCTGCCTCAAGCCCTGTGCCCATCTTCCGCATGGGGGATAATTTACATTTGTTTGGCCTGCAACGTGGCGCGTTGATTTGTGTGCGGCAGGTGCACCGGCAAGACATCTGCCCACGTTGTCTGGCAACCCATGGCTTAAAAAAAAAATACAAATTTGGCGCAGCCTCGGCAGGGCTGGGACGGCGCTTCAGATTCATACACATTTTGCCTGGCTGCACCACCCTTGCTTAGCTGCAGACAGCAGCAGCCCCGCCACGTAACTGGATCGCCATCCCCCCACATTGGGGGCCCTAGTCACCTGTTGCCTAACACCTGGGACCTGACGCTGCCGCAGCCCGGTCCTGTACAATTGGGGGTGATGCTGGGATAGGCAATTCGTCCCCCTGGCTTGCCCAGTTTTCGACAGCATCCTGATTGGGGTTACTCCTGACTCGGAGGCTCCTGCCATCCATCACCCTTTGCTGCTTGCTTTCCATTCAACAAGATGGGGAATAACAAGGATCACGCTAAAATTGACTAATTTGCACACCAGGACCTGCCATCCCCTTCACCTGCTACAACCTCGAGCTCCACTACCATTGATGTGAACACTTTGAATCAAACTCTGCTCGCTCTGAAAAATAGCACAGACAATCTTGGCTCCAAATCGATACGCTAACATGCAAGGTGGAAACCTCAGCCATTCAGATAGACAAGCTATGTGGCCGCATGACTGAGGCTGAGCAGTGTATTGGGGACAACGAGAACAGAGTAGCTTCCCTGCTGAGGGAGGTGGTATCCCTTCAACAATCAGTGAGACGCGTGGAGGCCAAAAGCGACCATTTAGAGGGGAGATCATGCAGGAACAATATCCGCATTGTGGGGGTCCCCGAATCTACTCAAATTGATAACATGGAAGTATTTGTGGAAAAACTCATAATGTAAATATTCGAGCACCCTCTGATATCTAATATGTTCTTAGTCGAAAGGGCGAATCACTCCCTCAACCCTAAGCCATCCCAGGTGCTCCAGAAAGACCCATCATTGCCAGGATACCCAATTATAGGGACAGACACATCCTGGGGGGAGGTTAAGGTTGTTGTTAATGTTTAAGGTGCTTACATGATCATTGTTTCCTGTTACATACTCACATGGTAAATGGTTGTGCTGTCTCTCTGGGTATGAAACATTCCGTGTTGCCCTGGCTGTGCTGGGGTACCTCACTACTGGTCCTCTATCCAAATGACTATGGGGGGGTGAATCCCTAAATGTAATGTCTTGGAACATCAGGGGGGTCACCAACGGTAAAACATTTCGATTGGTGATTAACCAAGCCAAGATGCATAAGAGATGTACCTCCCTGGGGATGGAACGCTCCCATTGGCCAAGAGCTTGGGGATATATAGATACGCATCCTCCTACTCGTCACAGTCTAGAGGAGTCGCAATATACACACATCAATAATTGAAATTTCATTTGCATGACAAAATATGTGATATGAAGGGGTGCTAAATCTTTCTTGATATGATATGATAGTTTATTTATATAGCGCCTATACACAATGTGTTTCAAAGCGCTTCACGGCAAGGGATGTAACAAGAGAAAAATAAAATGACATTCTTACAGGCCATGAACAACAAGAATGTGAAATTAACTATCATACTCGACCTGGCGACATTTCAGATAGAGCAAGTTCAAAGACACAGATAGGAAGGAATGGGAAACAGTCAGGCGACTACCGTACTAGGCCTGACAACATTTCTGGTAGAGCCAGAATTTTACAAGGGGAGAGGGAGAAGGGATGAGAAGGAGGGAGAGGAACAAAACAAGAGACTATCTTACTAGGCCTGACAATATTTCAGATAGTGCTGGAAGAGGGGGAGGAGAACAAGTATGGGGGGTGAATGACATGACATGATTGGTTATTTATAATGCGCTTAATACCCAGAGGTTTCTAAGCGCGGACCTGGGGATAAAACCTGTGTTGCTCCATGTCTTCTTGCTTCCAAGGCGAGCACGCTGCCCCTAAGCTATCCTCCCGAGACTTAGGGCCTCATTAGGAGTTTGGAGGCAGCCATGTCCTTAGTAAGGGCATGGCTGCCTCCAAACTCGGGTCTGGGTTCTCTGAATGGGGAAATACCGGGCCATTCAGACCTTGGAAGGCCCAGTATTTCCCCATTCAGGGAACCCGGACCATCCCCATTCCCATTCGAGCCCCCATAGGGCTCATTGGGAATGGGGAGGGAGCTAACAACGGGCCTGTTGGTTTTAGCTCCCTGGTCCCCTCACGGGACCAGCAAAGGACGTCTGGTCTGACCAGACGTCCAGAGCGGGTCCAGCGAGGGAACCTAGTAATAGGGCGGTATGGGTTTAATGGCGCCGGCACCTTTAACGGCACCGTTAAACCCATACCACCAGGGTCCTAATGAGGTCCTAAGTCTTGTCCTATGTCTTGGGTTGAAACTTCTTGGGTATTGCAGGTGAATGTTTTGGGTTGAAACTTCTCTTTATCAATATATACGCTCCGAATGTCGACTCACCTGAATTTTTCCAGAACTGTGCAGCCATGATTCATAAATTCCCTGCATAAGAAGTGGTGTGGGTGGGGGACTCTAATTTAGCAATGGCCCTAGACTTGGTCCGTTAATTGACAATACAAACAACACTACCTAAAGCAGCCACTACCTGGGGCGATGTATCCAAATCATTAGGGTTAGTAGATATATAGAGATATATGCACCCTGATACAAGGGAGTTCTCATTTTACTCAGGAGCTCATGGTAGTGCCTTCAGGATAGACTACATCATGCTGACCATCCCCTTGGTTGGTGGGACACAACTCACCAGAATTTTACCAAGGACACTCTCCGAACATTCTCCTCTACTAGCTGCCATCTCCATCCCTAATACGGCACCACACTCCCCATGTTGGCGTTTCCGCCCTCCAGCCTTTGAGGATGCTGTGTTCCGGGCTGGGATTCAGGGGGATATCCTTGAATATTTTCATAAAAACGAATATTCGGTCCCCGACTATAGAACAATCTGGCAGGCCTTCAAGGATTTCATCAGGGGCTGTTGCATTTCCAGGGGTGGTGGTGTCCTTAAATCCCTAAGGTCGACCCTGTGTCATCTAGAAAAGGAAATTAAAGAATTGGAACATAAGCAGATTCTGGGTGGGGATCCACAGGTTGAGAAGTTACTGGCTGGTAAGAGACTGGAGCATCTCAAGACCACGAGTAGAGAGGATGGATATCTGGGGAACTTCGTTCTAGCGACAAAATAAGCGGAAAGTGGTAGAACCAGCCGTACCCTTGCCTGGGCGATCCGCAAGGACAGGTGTCAGGAAGGGATAATGGAGATTGCCAACCCAAACGCAAACCCGATACGTGTTTTCAATGACATCAATTAGATATTCTGAGACTATTATAGTCCCCTATGCTCATCCTAATTAACGGTCTCTACTGAGGAAATTAGATCGTACCTAGACTGGGTGGCCCTGGGATGGCTGGACCCCTCTCATACAGGCCTGCTGAGCTCGCCCCCTTTCGTGGAGGTAATCTGAAAGGTCATTTGAGATCTGCCTAGTGGCAAGGCCCCTGGCCAGGACAGTATTTCTGCAGAATTCTGCAAGGAATATGCCAATATCCTTGCTCCACACCTTTATTGCATGTAGGAATTATCCATATCCGCAGGCCTTCTCCCTGAATCCACCAGGACGGCAGTAGTCACCCCGCTGCTCAAACCTAATAAGGACCCTCACAGTGCGTTATCAACAGTGATAATAAAATTTAGGCTAAACTACTGGTTGATGGCTGATGGGTGCCTTAGTTCTCCTTGATCAGGCAAGTTTTATCCCAGGCAGATCCACACAAAACAACTTGAGGCAGATTTTCTCCCTGATGCATAATATTAAAAATGATGTCCCCATTGTAGTAGTGGCCCTTGATGCTGAAAAGGCCTTTGATTCATTCGAATGGCCTTTTCTATTTGAAATCCTCTGCAGATCCTGTCTAGGTCTCCATTATATTCAATGGATCTGGCTGCTGTGCACAGCCCCTCGAGCCACGATATTGATGAACTAGCTGACCTCTGACAGCATTTTTCCCTCCGGAGGTACGAGACAGGGAGCCCCCTCTCGCCTATCTTTTTTGCCCAAATGGTCGAATCCCTTGCATGCGCAATAAGGGAATTTCACTCGCATGGGGGGGGGGTTAAGATCTATTAACATATTTCAACCATCTTCCTCTATGCAGATTATATGCTACTTTAGGTCAGGAACCCCAAACAAAATCTACAGCCATTAGTACAGGAAATATCATTTTTATTTAGTAGTTTCTCAGGATTACGTATTAACGGGTCTAAATCGGAAATTCTACCTCTTACCTCAACGGTACACCTAACGGATGTTGGTACAGATTTCCGTTGGTATCCTCGGGGAATGAGGTATCTAGGTATAGTGGTGTCCAGTTCCCTATCTAAGCTTTTTGAGGAAAACTGGAAAATTTGCAACTGGATTATTGTAACAGTTTGTTAATGGAGACGTCCCAGGGGAATCTGAAGCAGCTACACACTGTGCAAAATGGTGCTGTTAGAGCAGTGATTTACTCAGGATAAACTGGCATGATCAGACAATCATAGTAGTGAACCCTGGTTCACTACTAACCTGACTGTTTTGTTACTGATTTGTAGACAAGTGGAGGGCAAATGGCGTGTGTTCTACTGCGCGCAATCTCGCCTTGCCCTTCGCCAGGCGACTGCCACCTATCAGCTGGCAATTACGCAAGCGAAATGCGCTATCGTTTTCTAACGAGGTCAGCGCCGCTACTAACTCCTCCAAGAAACTGTTTGGAGTCGTCAGCTCTCTTTCCTCTCCCTCTAATGCGCACAGTGTGGCTCCCTCTCAGAGCCTCTGTGACTCGCTTTCTACTTTCTTTGATGATATCATTTCCATCATTCGCCAAAAAACTCTGGCCTCGCCCAGGGCCGGTCCGGCTTTGGCGAGCCGTAGTCCCCCTGGTGCTTCCGCTCGAATCTGGTCATCTTTCCCTGTTTTTTCAGAATCGGCTGTGCTGTCAGCGGTGCATGGCCCGAAATCCACTTCTCCGGCGGATCCTATTCCTCTTGGTATCCTGAAGGAAATTGGACCTGGCATTGTGCACTTACTCACTGCTGCAGTTAATGATTCTTTCACTTCTGCTCTTATCCCTGGTTCTCTTAAGTATGCTCTTATCCTGCCTCTTCTTAAGAAACCGAATCTTCACCCGATTACTCTTCTCCCCTTCTCCATGAAACTCTTGGAAACTCTGGTCAACCCTCTCTTCTTTTCCTTTCTCGAGGCGTCTGCCTGTCTGGATCCCTTCCAGTCCGAGTTTCGGCCCAACAGAGTTACTAAGTCTGTGTTGGTGGCAGTGGTAGACCATCTAGCACAGATTAGGGATAAGGGTGGTACCACCGCCCTGATCCTGCTGGACTTATCCGGTGCCTTCGACACGGTCGATCATGGCAACCTTCTGGAATGGTTATCCACGGCAAGGGTATCGGGTTCTGTCTTGGACTGGCTCGTGTCCTTTTTAACTGATCGCTTTCAGACCCTTTCTGTTCCCCCAATTACCTCAATGGCTAAACCCCTCTTATGCGGGGTCCCCCAGGGTTCTGCTCTTTCACATCTTCTTTTCAATCTTTATATTCAGCCACTTGTTAAGTTGATTCACTCTTTTGGTTTTCGGTGTTTCTCCTTTACTGATGACACATATATCCTGGTGAGACTAGACCTTTCGCATCCTGCCTCTGCCAAACGCTGTCGTTCTTGTTTGTTGGCTATTCACTGCTGGATGGGTCAAAACTGGCTCTGCCTAAATGGCGAGAAGACAGAGGTTTTAGTAGTAGACCCTTTCTCTTCCCCCATTTACCTCAATGGCTAAACCCCTCTCATGCGGGGTCCCCCAGGGTTCTGCTCTTTCACCTCTTCTTTTCAATCTTTATATTCAGCCACTTGTTAAGTTGATTCACTCTTTTGGTTTTCGGTGTTTCTCATTTACTGATGACACACATATCCTGGTGAGACTAGACCTTTCCCATCCTGCCTCTGCCAAACGCTGTTGTTCTTGTTTGTTGGCTATTCACTGCTGGATGGGTCAAAACTGGCTCTGCCTAAATGGCGAGAAGACACAGGTTTTAGTAGTAGGCCCCTCTCTGGTTACCGTGGGCTGGTCTTTGGCTTTTTGGCCTCCCAAACTCAGTCCTTTGCGCATGCCTTCTCTGGTGGTGAAGAACCTGGGAGTTAAGCTCTCTGAATCTCCATCTATGCAGCCCCAGGTTACTGCTGTCTATCAGCCTATGCACTTTAAACTTTGTGTTCTTCGGAAGGTGCTCCCCTACCTTTCTTCTCATTTGCGTCCCATGGTTGTATCCTCTCTTGACTACTGCAATGCTCTCTACCTTGCCCAGCCAGCGTACCTTCTTCAGCGACTGCAGGTGTTGCAGAACCCGGCAGCATGACTGGCCGTGGGTGCCCGTCGGTTCAGCTCTACCATGCCAATCCTGGGTCAATTGCACTGGCTCCCGGTGGCAAAGCGCATTCAATTTAATACTTTGTGTGTGGTTCACCGAGCCGTTTATAGGCATGGCCTTGGTTTTCTTCAGGCGAAATTCCACCCCAACTCTGCTACTAGGAATCTTCGTTCAGCTGCATCCCTGAGAGTTACCGTTCCCTGGTTTAGGCTGGCCCGTGTGGGTGGTCATTCCTTCTCTGTGGCGGCTGCGGCTCTGTGGAACTCTGCCCATCTTTGCTTGCGGGCACTTTTCTGCCGTGCCTTGAAAACATATCTTTTCACAGTTTAGCAGTTGTCTGACGGGTCAGTTCTGAAACTCTCAGCCCCATGATGCCCCTGCTGGTGAAGGTGCGCTTCATAAATGTACTTTACATTACATTGCATTACATAAAGTAAAGCAGAAGCGCTATCAATGTTCACTGCAAAACAATTCCTCTGATATGATCCCCCCAGCATCATTCATAGCAAACGATGCCCTACTAGCACAACCATACATGTCCTATGTTTCCTTCTCCTGTATTTTGCTTGAACTTGTATGATATCTGCATATGTGCCAGCACCTGTTGCTGTGGGTTTGTGGCGGGTTAGGGTGGTGGGATTGGGGAATAGTGAAGTTGATATTATCAACCTATTGTTGTGGAAAGAAATTGAATGAAAAGTGATTTAAATAAATAAAAAGTCCCTTCCCCCTCAATTCTCCACATACCCACGGGACACAGGTTCTTACTCGCCAAGAGTCAGTTATCACTAGTTACTGGCGAGTCACATTTTGAGGCCTGGAAGGATTGAATGGGGTGAAAGACGTGGAGGTTCCTAGCTGTGATTATTGCTACCACCCTCTCCCCGGTTTCAAGTTCCTATTTTTGCTGAAGATGTTGTATCCTGGAGAAAGCAGATTATTGAAGATGGTGAGGGGTTTGTCTGTGATCAAGGACTCTGTTATCCTAAGAAATGAGAAGTTGTTCGTTTTTAAGAAAGAAGCGCTATTAAGGTGTCAATGCCTAAGTGGGGGTTGAGGTGAGGTCAGGATGTAATTGTTCACAGGGTTCAGTCTGGTCCTCCTGTCTTTTGGACCACTGCGACTGCATTGAAATGTGTGTGCCTGGTTCTGTGTTAGTGGTGTACAAGTGGGTTGCCACGGTCTGTTGAGTTGGGCTCTGAGTCCTTCAGCAATGTAGGATGTTGGCGATGGGGGTCGGTCTGCCAGGGGGAGGTCCAGTCCAGTCAGGGAAAGGATAAAGAAGTCCTATGCCTTTCCCAGCAACATTCGGATTCCATTTTCTATAGGCTTATGGGTATGTTATCAGCCTTGGAAGTTTAGCTCTGCCTTTGAAGCTATAGCCGCTTTTTTTGAGGGATGAGCGTAAGTTACGAGGTACGGTTCAGTTACCTTTGAGAGCAAGCAGGTTATATTCCCAGAGAGCAAGAGGTCTAATTTTCCTTTGCTCGAATAGTGTCAATGATGGCAGTCTGTGTGGAATAGCTCATGGTGGGAATGCCGTGATGTTTAACTTTCTTTTTTCTTCAAGGTAGAGCGAGGGGAATGGGTATTTCAGTAAAGGCTAAAGGCCTGACAATGGGTAGATTGGACATGGATCCATTCCGGGTGATTGGCTGGGACATGTGAGAGGCTGCGTTCTTTCTTGAGTGGGAAGTAGGGAAACCGGCCGTGAGCAGACAGCAGGGAAGACAGATGGAAAGCTAGTGGTCTGATAAAGGTCATAAGACCGTGGGTCACGGTGAAGTAGGGTCTATATCCCATGAGGAGACAGGTTGGCAGCTGGTCAGGATAGTTAGGGCGGCAGGCACCGTTGCGTGCGGTGAGTGATAGAGCTATATGGTGTAGGAAACAGGTAGGGGTTAGCGTTAGGTAGACCTTTGTAAGTGAAGTGGGGTGGTATGGACAACAGGCACTTACTCGGGAGCTCTCAGTTGTTGTTGGCGGGGATCAGCACTGTGTCAGGGATGCTTGGGAGAGCAGGCAAACAGGTGACACCCTTGCTCAAGCTGCCCATCGTCTGGACACCCTGGTGTTGTAAAGCTGGAGCTGGGACATGTGTCCCCTGGGACCTGACCTGCTGTTCTCTTCTCAGCCCCAGTGGATTCTGGGGTGCATTTGGCACCGGTGCTGGGTGCTGGCCCGGGTAGAAAGGATGCCCGCTGGCCTGGGAACTTGAGCGGGCATTGTATTCCTTGGCACACGGTGTAGTGATATTTCTCCACGCACAGGATTGA
This sequence comes from Ambystoma mexicanum, assembly GCF_040938575.1. Lineage (NCBI taxonomy): Eukaryota > Metazoa > Chordata > Amphibia > Caudata > Ambystomatidae > Ambystoma > Ambystoma mexicanum. The sequence continues at coordinate 730,722,196 of NC_090925.1, forward strand.
TGTTGATCCATTTTATTCTGGAGGAACTATTTACTCATTATTTCACATTGCACCTACCGGGAACCCTTTATTTGTACCCAGCGCCCAGGCCTCTGGTTGGTACTAACACATACACAATGCCCCTGAAAGTGGTGCAGCATCTTAATGCTTTGGGTCATTTCATGGGTCCTTGTGAAACACAGTAAATAAAAAGTCTGATGTGTTTGTCAATATGTATTGGAAAAGGTGCTGCCGCCATTTTACACACAGATGTCTGTAGGAGGGGCCCTGCTCTGAAGCCAGAAAGAGCTTACCTGTGTGCTGCACTATTACTTGGTTGTCCAAACCATAATGCCCCTTGTTCACGATTTTAAAATGTTGAGGCATGGCTTTAAGTTGCTGTATTTCATTGCTGCTTAGCTATATCATTTGATGTGATTAAATGTGATTAGAGATGTGCTATTCATCAGAATTCCTTTCTCTTTGTTTCCACTTTATCCAGAATGTGTCTGTGCGACAGTCGACACGCCCTTACTACAGCAGCCCCAACTTGCTCTTGTCTGGTCCATGGCTGCTTCTCCACTGTAGTCAGCCTTCCTGGAGTCTTCAAGCATTGCCGCATGGCCACCCCGCCCATCAGTAGAACATGCAGGGCACTGCCATGGCCAGCACCGTCTCGAGATTAGGTGGGAGCAGAAGGACCCTCGTTATCTCTTTGACTGTGTGTGTGAACGTGTTCTACTCTCTGCATCTGTGGTGTGTGTGTGTGCGCGTGCATGGGCGTGTGGGCCTGTCTGTTTTTCTGTGCCTTTGTGGCTCCTCATGTGACTAACTGAGCATGTGATTTGTCCTGTCGACCCATTAGAGTCGCTGTCAGTGCTTCGATCTTGTGTCGGTCGTCTTAAGTGCCTGAATACTAAAAATGGAAGCTCTTTGCCTCTAAAACGCCTTCAATGCTAACAGGCGAAACGAGAAAGAAAAACTGCATTGCCTGTTCCATCACTTTAGCCTTTGTTGGATTTGGTACATGTGTCTATTTTAGTTTATTTATTTATTTTATTCATCAGCATTTTTAAAGCGCTTACACAGCACATGGCGGCGCTGTTACAGGAATATGACTTAGTTGCGTATTTATAACGCGCTTAATACCCAGAGGTTTCTAAGCATGGACCCAGGGATCCAACCTATGTTGCTTTGTGTCGTCTTGTTTCCAAGGCGAGCACATTGCCATTGAGCTATCCTCCCGGGACAGTTGCCTTCCAGATCTTAGTTAGGTGCCCGGCTACATAAGCTGTGGTTTAGGTGCTGGCCAGTGGGTGTTAGGTCCTGGATAAGAATATTGGGGCGCCACAGTAGTGAGAGGTGCCTTATCAGTTAAGGCAGGGGTCTGCAACCTTTGGCTCTGCAGATCTTTCTCACTATAACTCCCATCAGCCCTATATTCGCATCATCAATGGTGGGGAATTATGGGAGTTGCAGTCCAAATCATCTGGAGAGCCGAAGGTTGCAGACCGATGAGCTCGGGTGTCACTTGTGGCGCATTGCAAAGCGGGTGGAGTTGTTCTGCCTTATGCATGCCCGCCATCCTGCATTCACAGCCGACTGTTATCCTGCTCATATTTGGATACACCACCTAGCCATGCCCCAGATGAACCGGTTATCACAGTGTTACATCCTGGAGAACGAGTAGTTGTTTCTAGCAAATGAAAAAGCAGTGAGCTGCTTCAAGTAACCTATTCCAGATGTTGGATGAAAACCTCCTGTGCAGCCGATAGCAAACAAGTAGAGATAGGGGGAAGATAAAACACATCCTTCATCCAGTTCCTTTTTTGTCAGTAATCATTTTTGGCGGCTCCTTCTGTATGCAAAGATTAGACACATTTCTACAAGACTCTGGTCTTTCACCCATTGAATGTTGGAGACCCCCAACTGGCTCCCTTCGTATGCCCATAAAGAGTAGTCTGAAAGTTATAACTCTCCGACCACCCACATAGGGAAAGACATGAGGTTTGTGGAGCGCCAGATGTGTCGTCTTTGTCGCCTTACGTGGCTCAGCTATTTTATTACTAATTACTGTCTTTGAATTTTTCTTTAGTGCTGGCTCTACTCGGAGGGTCCCAAAGAGCCTTACATGGTAGTGAGCGGTGCCAGAAAAATTGAGTTAATGGAATCACCTCCATTTTTTTCCTGCACCGCCAAACTCGTAGTGAGTACCTAAGTGTCAGAAAGCGATTCATGTCAACCCACAGCATGTACCTACGAAGCATATACTGGTTTGAAATAAATCACTATTGTTTTGACACACTTACGTGTATCCTGTCACATGAATTGGTTTCTAAATGACCTACTTGTAAAAAGTCTGCAGCGCCACAACAAGCAACAGATCCAGAATCCACTGACAAAAGGAAACAAAACATTTTACACAATTGCACCTGACATTGGATCTTCAAAACTAGTATAGGCACGTGTTTGCAGTGTACTTAAGTGTGGGACACTTAGTTGCAAACGGCGCGCTTGTAATTTTCAGAAATGGCCCCCCTCTGACCTCGTAGAGTTTTTAGTAAGTGATGCAAATGGCGGAGCGACTTCAGCCTTTGCTTCGACTAGTTCTGATGCTAGACCCAGTTTGGAATCCCAGCAGGGCACAGTCATCCTTTCATTTGTCTATTAGTCTTTATAAATTCATGTGAAGGGGTACAAAATGGCAGCAAGCTTGCCATTGAAAGCATGAGAATGGATCGGTCCAGTTTGGCGCTTTGCAAATGGCCTGTCCTGCGCACAGACACCTGGTTCTACTCTTGACAAACGACACAGAGAGAGAGTTGCATGCGGGTGTGAAGCAAAAGATGGCAGGGGACGAAATGTGGTCTAATGACTAAATTAGAGACTGTGAAAATGCAACAGCTGTGCACAAATCCTAGTTTTTCCACGTTACAAAATGTTTGATTGTGGGAAAAACACACTACCCCGAAGGCCCTAATTTTCCTAAACGCTCACACTAAGATTACATCAAAGGAATTTAGCTCAGTTTGCAACATAAACACAGATAAACTCAACAATGTACCACTAAATGTGCCATTGCCATATCCAAGCGCTCCCAATATATGGCTATCCAAAACCCATCCTAGCACCGCCCCCACCTCCACACTCTTGCCTTTCTTGATAGTCCTGTCTAGTGGGCCTGCGATCATTGCTGGTGGGGCAGGGCACGCCCATTGGCATAAGACTGGGCCTGGACAAATGAACCATCACTCGCAATATGATGGCAGCGGCTGGGCATTTGCTGCGCTGTATTGTCTGGTGACTATACCTGACGTATAGATGGCTTTCCCTATCATGATATTGCTGATTGCGGATGTGTTTTGCATATGGTGGCCCTACCTGGGTAAATGAGTTTGCACCTGTGGCAGGGTTTGAGCATGTGTGGCTATATGTCGCGTGGTTCTACTACTTCCAGTATATGTTGCTTGACTGATACACAAAGATAACTCGCTTGGACTTATCACGGCTCGGCTCGGTGTGCACTTGGCATATCATGACTCCACTCATGGTATATGAATGGTACAAGCCAGTTAATATGTCCTTGGTGGCCAAACCAACATAGCCCTTTGTCTGCTTCTTCAGCATTTGTTGATGTATTAATCTTACACTCATCATAGATTTTAAAAACACATTTGTGATGCAACTTTCTGGGATGCATCAGCACCAAACGCCAAGTGACATCACTTCCTGTGATGTCATTGGATCAAAGGTCGTGTGATGATACTTCTTGTGAAGTCATTGGATGTCTGATGTCCCTTACACTACCCCAAGGATTTTGGTGAATTGGCGTCCCTGCTAAAAAAGCTGCAGAGTTAAATTAAATTGATCAAAATCATGAGGAAAACAAGCTTTTATGTTGTCCTGAGCAAGTATGAGAGGTTTTGCAAGATTTGGATTTCAGCTAATTAAAATCTGCATTACTGTGCAGTATTTCTAGTTTCGTTTTCACAGCTTAAACGTAGGACTACAAGTACCATCATGCGGTATGATTGGAGCCTAAAATTCAGGGCTGGCTGTTCATCTTACATTTGGCCTGGGCCAACCCTTGATGTCTTTAAATCCCCCTTCTGGGTTATGCAGATGTGACAGTCCCCCCTCTTCTTAGTTGTTTTTTGATGCAGTCATTCGTCCTATGCACGATCTCAAAATAAGTTGAAGGGCCACAGAAACGTAAAGTAAGTCGTCAGTTATGGAAATCAACTCGTGATTTTCACTTTCAAAAAAGGTTTTGCTTTCTGAGTCTAGCAGTAGGAACACAGGACCTTACAGCAATTTATTTATTTATTTATTTAGTCTGAGAAAACTCAAACTTTGCACATATTATACAAGAAAACAAAAAATTATACAATATATTTAACAATTACATAGAACAAATACAACGAATCAATAATTCACATGATACTTAAAAAAAAAAAAAGAAAAAAGAATCCTACATCTACTGAATGGCCACTTAGCTTCACACTCGGCCACCAGCCTATATACACATAACAACTCAAGCATTATCACAGTTTCAGCTCTCTTCCCCTGAACTGATCAGATTTATCGCCTTCTTATCAGTAACTCGTTTTAGCATTCCTACCTTAAATTCCACCTTTAGCCATATGTTATAAAGGGCAATTAATAGGCTCATATTCCCCGGGTTTGTACAATAACAACAGAAGGGCAGATCTTTCAAAGTTTCCAGGTTATGGACATATTTACCAAGTAGTAAATGAATAGTATTGGTCATTTCTTGGCAGTCAGTTAATAGATGTCTGGCTGTCTCCAGTTTGTCCATTTGTTTGCAAAGTCGGCAAACACGATCCTTAATAGGAATCTTCGATCTGCTCCGCAAGATCATCATGGTTGGCAACTGTTCCATTCTAAGAAGAATGATAAATCGTCTAAGTCTTTTAGCTGGGCAAAGATTCAAATAGGTCTGTGGTTGCATAAAGATATAGTTTCTATTTTGAACGAATTGATAACTCTTCAGTGTACTCAAATGAGCAAAGTTCTCAAGCCAGTCCCACAGAGCAACTCTCTTTCCAAGTGCATTAGTAACAGGCTTTGAGTTCCAACCTATCTCCGCTAGATATTTCATCATGGGTCCAAATAATTTACCAATGATATAGCTTTTATTTAATTCCTGGTGAACTGCAGTTAATAGGGAATTGGAGGTAGAACTCATCATTCTAGGAAAGAACACAGCTCGCTTTTTTAACACCACTGCTTTTAAAGTGGGGAGTCCTAATTCTAATCTTATAAGAGCCATCGGCACTCCGGGGGGCAGCCCCAATATCCGTCGCCAGAATTTACCTTCAATAACTTGTAACCAAGTTAGATCGAAAGTTAGCAAAGCCTCCAGCCCATAGGTAATCATGCGAATGAACACTTGAACATATAATTGTTGTGTTGCCCACAACGTAAAGCCACCCTGTTTATGAGTAAAATTGGCCATTAGGGCCATGACTTGGGCAGCTCTGATGGTGCGTGTTTGCCTGCAGGTTTTGTAATCCCCATATGGTTCAAATTCTACCCCTAGATAACAATACGAAGGAGCATAAAGAATAGTAGTATTGCCTACCACAAGATTGACCCGGGTAACTCTTTTATGGGTATATCTCAGTTCTTTAGTTTTCTCTAAATTAATGGTCAATCCATTGTTACTGACATATTCCCATAGTGCCATAGCTGACCTTCGCAATCCGCCTATGGTGTTGTCTAATATAACCAGGTCGTCTGCATAGGCTAGGACCACACAAGGGGATTCTCTAACTTTAGGCGGACAATTTTTCACGGTCGCTAGTACTATTGGTATGTCATGGACATACAAATTATAGACTAATGGTGCCGTGACGCACCCCTGCTTCACCCCCATGTTCTGCAACACCCTATTAGTCAGATGTCCTTCCTGATCTAATTTAAGTCGGACTGAGGTGTTTAGGTGCAAAAGTCTAAGATAATAGAGTAGACTTTCAGGGCAGCCCATGCCTTCAAGTTTCGCCCATAACTGATCTCTAGGGTTAGAGTCAAACGCTGCCTTAAAATCAATATACAATGCATAAAGTGGAGGCTGCCCCTTAATACTTGCTCTAGTGCGTAGAATATCCTTAACTATCAGATTATGGGTAGTAGAATAGTCCCAACGGAATCCACTCTGAAATTTACACAGAATGTTAGCTTCATCTACCCACTTCTGAATTTTGCTAAGCAAAAATGAAGCAAACAGTTTTCCAGTGATATCTAACATAGACAGTAACCTGTAATTGTAAGGGTCTAGTGGATTTCCCTTTTTGAAAATAGGGATCAGGATCGCTGTTTGCCAAGTATGAGGTATTTTCCCTACGACCAAGATCTTCTTAAACAAGATAGTAAGCAGGCTAGCCCAAAAATCAGGGTGGTTCTTAATGACGGCATTAGACAATCCGTTAGGACCAGGGGCTCTCAAAACTTTCAGCTCTTTGATTTTACTAAGTATCGTCTCATGCAATACATGAAAGGGAGGCTCGGATGGAGTCCGTCTTACTGGCATATATTCATCTACCTGACTTTTTGAGTTCCGAGTTTCCAGAAATTTTACCCATACTGCTCCACTTATGGGATTGACTAGTTGGCCTTTGCTCTTCGCCTTAGCCTCGCTTAAAAGCGCCCAAATGTTATGCGAGTGAACCAATCGTTGGTATGAGCGGATGCTCTCAGCCTTTTTAATGTTTTTAATAGTTATCCTATATCTGTTTTTTGTTTTCCTAGTCAATTCGCCATATTGTGGCATAGGTCATTTCATAGCCTTTGTTCTTCGAAGCTCGGCTCTAAAATCCCTCTTAGCGTCCCTTATTTCTTTATTAAAGGGTCACGTATTGCCTTCTATTCTTAGCATTACCCCCATGGGGCTAGCAGCGTGTTTACCAGAGAAGGCCAAAATCCAATCTTCGATAGCATTAATGGACATACCCTCGAAGTCTAAAGAGTTCAGGATATCAAGGTGGATTAGGGATTCAGTTGCTAATCTTATGTTCTTATCTGACCAATTTATTCGTGTTCCAGCATTGTTTACCTTAATTTTTCCCATGTTGGATTGTGTAATAGAGTCCCTACGGATATTGAGTACGCACCGGAGGATTGCGTAATCACTCCAATTTTTGTTAATCACTTCCATATCCATCACCCGTTGTAACAGTTTTTGGCTCATAAAAATATAGTCCAACGTGCTCGAGGATATACCATTGGACCATGTGTGTTTACCTGGGGAGTCACTAGCAGTACGTCCATTAATCATTTCTAACTCCCAGCAGTCAAACAGATGAATCCAACCCTGTCCCCCCACACTCTTTTTCACATGTGTCATAGTACATTTCTCCTTTAGTTTAGGATACTGAGTAACACCTCCCTCGCCCTTCATATGGCAATTGAAATCCCCCAAGACAATTACAACTGAGTTCCCTGCTTTTAACATCCAGGTTGTCATTAGCTCGTGGAGCGCATCCTGGATTTGATCCCTAAATGCAGCACCCGGAGGGTTATAGAGACTTATGAGTAGAAATCTTTGAAAGGCTACTCTCTCGCCCCAACTCCACTTCAACCGCAATAAGGTAATCTTCTAGGTGACCATAGAGCCGTTTGGAGACCAATGAGTTTGCAACCCCTATAATTAATCCCCCATAAGGACGACCTCTTCTATCCCTTTTTGCGAAAGCTTGATGAACAACAAAACCATCTAATAACAAGGGGTCAACTGCCCATGTCTCGTGTAGGCAAAAGCAGCTATAATTTGCCAATAGAGCGGTGGACCCCTCAGTTCTTAATAAATGCGTAAAACCACGACAGTTCCAAGACAGAACAGTAAAATCTCAATGGTTCGCTAAAACCCCCGGCAAAGACTCCAACAACCATTTTAAGACTTGCTGCGCATCGGCAAGTTCAAGTTTTTTTCCTTCCATGTCCTTGACGCTGCATGCTTCACTTTCTGGAATAATAAGTTTTTCTTGAACAGCATTCAGATCTCTATCAATCAAGTCCACATCAATATCGATGTCCACTGTTCTCAAATCTTCTTTGTATTTTCTAATAATCTTTTCTGGTGCTAAGAATTTACAATGTAGCGCAGAGACATTGAGATTAGGACCATTTAGCGGCTCGACGAACAGGAAGTCTTCAGATGTAAGAACTCGGAGTTGAGGAACATAATTAAGCCTAGTTAATAGCTCCGAGCGTGTTAGCCATTTATTTTTACCACTTTGGTATAAGTTCTTTATCAGGCACACCGTGTTATTTGATAGATCTTCCCGATCTTCAACCGACTTTAACAGTGTTGTCATTACTTTTCCTTTCTCAAACAAAGATTTCACAGGTTGTTCAGGCGACCCTATTTCTCTTATGCCTTCTTCCTGATCAACAATCTCCAAAGCTTCCTCTTCTTCGTCCACCGCTTTCGTCATTTCTTGTTCCTTAAGAAGCCAACTAGTTAGTTGACCCTTAGCTGGTAGATTCTTATTCCTAGATGTGGACACTCTTTTCCTTGCTTTTTTTAACGCAGATCGGAAATAGGTGAATCTTCTAGCAATACAGGCTGAATGTTCAATTTAATAAGCTTTTGAGCTTTCTTTGCCAGTCTCCGCTGCCTCCGTGAAAAGAAGACATGCAGGCTGTGTTCATGGTGTGTCTCCGTCTCTTTGTCTAGTTGTTCTTCCTGCTCTTCGGGAATTATTATCTCCATCTCTTTGTCTAATTGTTCCTCATATTCTTTGGAATACTGTATCGTTTCTCCAAGGTTGGCTTCAGTCTCTTCTCTTTCTTTTACATTAAGCTCTTGTATCGCAGTCAGAGTATTAGTGTTGGCCAAAATGTGTCCAGACATTTGTAAAAGAATCTTGAGTGCAAATTGCAATGCAGCTACTGAGGACTGAAGCTCAGTGATCTCATTTGTCATATTTATATGACAGCCTAGGTCTTCTATTTCTTTATCTGGCGCGTCCTCCATGGAGGTCATCACAACATTCGGGGAAGCAGATAATCTCCCAGTACTCTCTGTAAGTAAAGGTAGGCCAGGCGACGCGCACGTGGATCTTGCTGTATGATGCAGTCCTCCATTTTCTACTGTCAGTCTAGTTTGTGAGGACATCTCCTTTTTCATACTTAAACACAGCTCCAGCAAGGAGTTGTTGTCAATATCCTCATAGTTAAATGAACTCATTAGAACGCTGCTTCTAGATTCAGGCACCTCACCTTCCTCAATTATTGTTAAGTTGATGTCCGCTGGAGGATTAGGTGGAAAAAAACCTGTTATTGTACCTTGACCTGCTACCACAGGTTTACTATTTTTCATTTTAGTCTTGGGCTTATTCACCATGGTTATCTCTTCAACGCTCACCTTATCGATCTGTGTTCTTGAGTTACGGAGGCAATATCGGTTCTTAAAAGCCCCTCTTCCCGGTGGCATTTCAATCCCAGCCGCCACCAGAGAGGCTGTGTAATGATTAGAGTGTTGCTTTCCACTGATACTTATTATAGCGACCTCCGCTCTCAACTGCTCCAGTTGCTATACCAAGCTGTATGGTGATAGAGTGTAGAACAACAAAAGCCACCCCCAATAGTTATCCCCAATTAGGTGGTAAAGAAAACGGTGGGTTGCAAATATGGGATCAAAGGCATTCAGCCCACAGTCTCCCAAGTAGTTTCCTTAGCTCCACCAATAAAAATCCACCCGTGTGGTGCTTAATACACCAGTAGAAGCTTGGTTCAACTAAATAGCTCTAATATGGCCAAAGAGGTCAGTAAATGCCCGTGCCTATTCACCAGCTCTTTTCTGAGCATTAAGATGGCTCACCCCAGTGGCTCCATGGCGGATCGTAACTGAGCTGCTAATGGGGTGAAGGAGGGGAGGCAGTCAGCTAATTCCCAGCTGGCGCTGGTGAATGAGCTGACACCTATTCACCAGTTTTGTTCGACCCCAACCCCCCACTCGTACCTTCTGCCCACGAGATAGTCTCTCTCTTCAGGAATGGTCGTTCCAACCGCCGGCTGCTCGCCCAAGGCACAGTGCAATGTCTATGCTTGCCTCGTCGGCAGCTCGCAGGGCTCAGGGAGGCGCACGGCTCAAAGAGTCATCCAGTCTGGCTTGAAAACCGCCTGCAGCGTTTTCGCCGCGCAACAGCTCCTCCGAGCGCACACTCACGTGGCACGGCTCAGAGGCCAAAAACAAGCACACTCTCCGGCGCTCCAAAGTTCTGAGGTTCCACAGCCTCAGAGGAAAGGACCCAGCAAACGTCTGGTCGTCAAGCCGCACCAGCTCTGAGCTGCGTAGGGATACACACCAACGCACCAACACTCAGCTCTGCACTGGCCGCCTCTGACAACCAATGTCCTGATGTGACCTGGAAACTGAAATTACAGCAATGGTGCCTTGTATACACCTGAAAGCAGCCCGCTTGAGCCGTGTGTTAGAAGGAGGGAATTTGACTTTGAGGAGTTTGCCTCACACTCTGCTAGCAGCCTCTGTCGACATGTACCCCAGGCAAACACTACCAACGAATCAGTGTAAACAAGGGTGTTGCCGCCAGTTCCAATGCAGCCCCTATCACGTCGTTCAGGGGCCTGAGGTTCCCTCGACCTACTCCGATTTTTCAGGAAAGTGGGGGGAAAGCTAAAAGCCTTGATGCATCTGGCGCCGCTGCCCCTGTTGAGGGCTATGGCCTATTGCAGAATTCTCCCAGAAATCAATGCAGGGCCGCCCTGGAATATTGCTTCTGTTCTTCTGCCAATCAGAATGTCTTGTTTAATGTTCTCATGAAACAACGAGCATCCCGCTGGCCTCTGGCAAGTGGGGCAGTGCCTGAAATGTCCTTCCATTAAATGTTGACCCGTTATCAGACCGGAGGGATTCCGGCAGGTATAACAAAACGGCGTCTGCATCTCAGGAGTACAAGGATGAGTAGTGGCGAAAGCGGCTACTCAGTACTCAAACTGCTACAATACAAGAGTGATCCTAATCATAAAGGTAAAGCAGGCACAGTTACGAGATATACCTCCTTCGCCTTTCGTAATAATGTGGGCTAAAGAAGGAGTGCACTCTCAAGAGGGGTCTGAATGTGATCCAGTAGCAACCCAAACAGCAACACACAACAGTACAAAATAAAGGGAATGTCCAATCAAGGTTCTATAAAAATATATACACTTTAACTAACCATATCATCTGCAAAAATAACTAAACAAAAAAACACTACACAAATCCCACCCTTGAGAAAAGAAAACAGACTATGCACTGATAGCAAGATGCAGCATTCTGGGTCATTAATCAGGAGTTAAAGGAAAGTAATAACCAAAATATACTTCAAAAGGAAGTGTTATTGAGTACAAATAGAGATTAAGGTGAACTAACCAGTTGCTAGGGCTGAAAGAAGGACCAAGGGGGCAGTTATCAATCAATAATACCTTCTGTGGCCCCTGGCAGTTCGACGATGTCGACCCATGCTACATGGTACTGTTTGTGCAGTACAAATAAGACTCAAATGTGTTGGTCACATTGTTCCAGACTGGGAGCAGGTGTTGAGCTGGGGTCGAATTAAACTTTGCTATGGTTCAAAGAAGTGTGGTTCATGGAGGCCACTAGGGTCGGTACAACAGATGGTTTGGTGGCGAACATGTTGGTGACTCGAGTATCAGTCTGATACAGCCTTGAGGGTCGTGGTTGGATGATGCCACCAGAGTCAGTTCGAATGGCGTTGAAGATCAGCAGCAAAGATGCTGGCAGTTTGAAGGGCGACTTGAAGCGGCATTCAGCAAAGTGCAGATCGTGGGGCCCACCAGGGTCAGTTCGACAGTCTGTTTGACAGCGAAGATGCTGGTGACTGGATGCAAAGTTATAAGTCAGACAGCTGCATTACGGCATTTGAAGGTTGTGGTTCGACGAGTCCACCTGATCGACTGCCGATGAAGATCGGCAATGTAGATGCTGGCTGTTTGAAAAGCAGTTTAAAGGTGGCGGGTGCAACAATGAGCTTCAAGTTTGAACCAGGGCCACGACACACTCAGCTGGGGTAGTCTGACAGTGAACTGGTTTGAGAGTGCAGAACAGTAGCTCAAAGATCGGTCGAGTGCCAAAAGCAGCTCTGGATGGTCCTGTTAGTTTGAACGAGGTTGAACGGGTCGAATCATGGCTCACAGCGTTTTGTCAGTGAAATCAAAGGAATCCCGGCTGTCTTGACTCTCAAGTTGTTGCGAGTCCCAATCCAGGGACGTAAAGATAAGTTTAGTCCTTGTTGTTGGGCTCCCACCTCGGGGATAGCTGGCACACACTTCCAGGCGTACCTTCAACATGGTGAGGTGCTGGGCAGCAGATTGGCTGGGAGAGGCAGGTCTTGCCCCAGCAGCAGGTCACCCCAAATGTGCCCTGGGGATGGTTAGGGGGTAGAGCTTAGACATTCAGTATTCACCTCCTGTGGAGAGCTTTGGGGAGTGAACTCTCCCAACAGATGTCCAGTGAATTGTTCCTTAGGTGTTAGATCCAAAGTGAATCTAAGAAGGTGTGCAAGACCACTTCTTTTAAAGGCAAAAATAGCCCAGGTGTTGGATAAAAGCAAACCTGTTTTGAGGGTCCACTCCCTATTAGGAACAAGTGGACGTTGCCTTCTGACATCACATCAAAAGTGCTTTGTCTTAAAAGAAGTGAAGGGGGCAGGAAGGAAGAGAAATAAAGAGGGAAAACAAGATGGTGGAGCCTTCCTCCAGCAAGTCTGTGCTCTCTCTGTTTACACTCAAACTGCTCCCTTTCCTTGTTGGTAGCATCAAAGGCCCTTTTGATATGCAGCACCCTGATGTGCGGCTAGTCCTATTGTGAAGTGTGCCCTTTGATTTCTATTCCCAGAGCAACTTCATGTGGAGTGGCTGTCTAACTGGAATGATGTTACCTGTCCTCACAAATGATTGAAGAGGGGCAACCCCCAGGGCTACAGTTTACTAGGAGCAGCAGCGACAGGCTGGCTTGGATGAGGGCCTGGGGGTAGATAACCATTCCACAACTGAGCTGAGTGCACAGGGCTGACACATGTGTGATATCACATTGATGTGGCTCAGATACTTGTGAGAGGTAGTAGCCACCATACTTTAAACTCAGTTATGGCTTATATTTAAAGTTTAGCGTACCACCAGGATAGCAACTCTTATAGTTGTGTCTTTTTGGAACAGGGGTACATGTCTCCAATGCAGCACCTACCCTGCACTGACTTGGCTGTCACAGCAGCTGTCAAATGGGCACCCGTAATCCCTTAAACTGCTCTGTGGCACTGGCAAGAAGGCGCTGTAGCTCAGGATACTGATCCAGCAGGACACGGGTGTACACTATGCTTTTGGTAGGCAGCTTATGAGCGGGAGATCTGATCAGCAGATTTCCCTTCCTTAGATGTAATTACCCATATAATTGTATTCATTTCATAAAAATAAATAATGCCTAGGCTTCTACACCCTCGCCAGATGGCCATCTGTGACATTAGGGCCGAATTCACAAACAGTTTTTCTTTGGTTTTGGATATATTTTTATCTTATTTTCTAACAAAGTTACTTCAAATTTAGTGTCACTCCATGTTGGTGTAAAGGGCGCTCATTTAGCAACAACACATTTATATAATAATATCTATATGAATACAAAAAAAGAGAAGCTCCAATTTAGCTGTTCATCTCACCTGCACTTTGCTTCCAATATTCAGCGCTCGATATACAGTACATAGGTGAATAAGAACTTGCTTTTACCAATACCCTGAAATGACAGCCATAGGTTTTGACCTGTTTCACCTTCAGGTGCAGGTCCCAGCACGTAATGCGGGATTGATCTGCAAGGACTGTAGGACTGTATGCCATATTGAGGATAGCTTAGCCTTCAGAGCGTGCTGAAGTCAAGTATATCGACCAAGGCTATGGTAGGATACAGTTATATGTTCCCTACCTTCAGGTTTTTTATTACAAGCAGATCCATTCTCCGAAGGTCTCACAACTTGTTGTTTTTAATGTTTGTTATGATTTCTCAATGTACTCAACTACCTGTCTGCATGTGTGCCTGTAGAAGAAGTTCCCGGATAGCATATGGGAGCGAAACATGTCAGTCTGACACACTAGGATACTTCTCTCCGGACATGTTCAAATGATAAATTATGACAATGAGATAATCATCCTGGGAAAAACTCTGGAAGTGTCCATAGGACGCCATATGTACTATACGTGCATGTCACGTCATTAGCACTATGTTGCTAGAGTTTAGCACAAAACATACTTGTCTTTTAGGAATTTAATGATAAATATAGTAAGCACTTTGTCAACATTTTTGCTTCAGCAAAGGGGTTAAAGTCAAAGTAGCGCAAGTGTCTATGAGTCAGTTCTCGTCTGGACCAACCTAGCAGGGGTTGTCTTTGTCCATGTGGCTTTTTGATGTCTGTAAGGTACTGCTAGTCTTCCCTCATTAGGTGTTTTGCAATACTATTCTAATTATATGCCAGAAACAATTACATTTAGATCCACCTAGATGACAAGGCCTACTCAAAAGGAAACGGTATAGCGTTCTTTCATATTTGGGTGAAATTTCGTGTCCCCCCCAGGATGGTTTAACGAAAAAACTCATTGAAATGTTTAGGGGGGTGTTAGAAAAGTATATATATGGGATCTGGGTGGTCGGGAAAAGGTAAAAAATAATAGGGGATGATTGTGGAGGAGGGGAAACCCCCAAAAATAAAAAATAAATCAATTCGATTAGATTTTCGTTAACCCCATTGATATTTCACCCAACGATGAAATGACATAGAACCAAGGAACCATGCTATCCTTGAATAAAACCCAGAACTGGATATCCAATAACATTTGCGTCTTAACGGGAGAAAATAAAAGATCTTGTTATGTAGCACTGCACTGCTGACACAAGTACCCTTTCCCTCACCTGTCAGATACCACTGGTACCCTTCAAAGCTAGACGAAACATGAAGAAACGTTGTCATTGTCTTTGACAAGAACCTATCCTTCCAACTGCAGAGGAATGCGGTCATAAGAAAGATCTGCCTTCTCTTTCATATGCTTAAGTAAATTATCCCAATAGTAGACTTCTGACACAGAGTGGATGTCGTTAGGCCCCTGGTACTGAGTGGACTATAGCAATCTTGTGTACCAGGCAATTCCAAAGAACTTTCTGGGGCACAATTTCAGCTAGTGAAGAATGGGTAGTCCGTGTGGTGTTTAGCATGAAAAACTAAGACAGCATCACCCCTATTTTTAGGTCCCTCCGTTGGTGTTCCCTTGAGCAACCAGCAACATTTAATCCACTGCACGCTTCCCACCAGGTCAGTTGGGACGTTGGTTTCAAATATGTGTCCACCATGGTGAAATGATCCAGCACCATCAGTTCGCCACGATTGGCCAGAACAGGCCTTTTTGCATGCCTAAGTCAAACAAAAGAAGGAGGGGGAAGGCTTGACCAGAAAGGACAATGGCCACATTATGTATTTGCTCGAGGATTTTACAAAGAAGCAGCAGGATTATTGGGACTCCCCTACAAACACCAGGTTATAATTTCTGGTTTTGGTAGCCATTCCAAGGCACCCTCAGTGCTTACCCAAATGTTTTGTACTTCTGGGGATGAAAGATGGAGTGGATGTGTGGGTAACTTGTGGCAACTCCAGATGTATCCGGAGGGTCAGAGCCCCTGCGCTACATCGGCTTCCACAGACACCATCCTCCCATTCTGGAGACAATGCGTTCTGGGGGAGTCCTACTTCCACCCCACAGATATTGAACTGAATTAGTGCCTTTATGGTGGTGAAAAGCGTGGCTCTGCTGGAGGTGCACACTATGGTACTTGCTTCAGGTGGGAGAGGGCAGCACAGAGAGACAACCTCCTTCTCGGTAAATATGTACAGGACCAGAGACACTTGCCTTGTTTCAGTGGTGGCAGCCAATCCTGGATCTGGGGTTTGGAAATAATTTGCATAAGTCTGACTGGCAGAAGCCATGTTATGGTCTGCAGACCAGAGTGGGATTGAGGCAGGAGGACAATGGAGCATAGTCCAGGCAATTTATTGAAAAGTCTGAAGAGAAGCTCACTTGCTTGAAGCCACTGGGCCATCGAATGACCCCAACGTTTGACTCTCAAGCAATGGTGAGAAACTGGCACACATAATTCAGGAGGTCTCAGTTTTCATCCCATCAGGACACTTCAGGTGTACCCTTGGTGTGAGGTAGGGTATTTATCCAGAACATGGACATCAGGGGGAACTGTGATGAGCTAGGCTGATCCGGGGATATTGCTGGGGAAAGGCTGGAGTATTTACTGTGGCACACAAGGGAGCTCAAAAAGACAGCCAGAGGCCTGACCTCTTCACTGTGATGTTTGCAAGGACGCCAACCAAAGGTGAAAAGAGTTGTAGTGTGTTAGGATGGGCTTTGTGGATCATAAAAAAGACAGGGGCTGTAGCCTTCTTTTTTGTTTAATGGGCGCCTGGTTCTAGAAAGCAAGGTACGTTTCAAAGTGAAATAGGGAAGGGAACCGGGCTACCCCTCCCTTGGGCGTCTAGGGGGGAAGACCTATTCAAGCAAAAAGACTAGTAATAATTCAAAATAATTCAAACTAGTTGTACAGAATCACACTCGAATTTATACATATAAAACCACGTTTAATTGAAAGAACATAATAAAAAACATTCATCAAAAAAGAGAAGAGAGGGGCAGTACAATTGTTACCCCAAAAAAAGACAATTAGACATGTGTCTTAACATTGTCAGAGCAATCCAACAAAGATGATTTCACATAAAAGGTAATGGATATATCTGCAGTACTAGATATGCAACACATTTTCACTGTCATTTATGTGCAGTACTAGATATGCAACACATTTTCGCTGTCATTTATGTGCAGTACTAGATATGCAACACATTTTCACTGTCATTAATGTGCAGTACTAGATATGCAACACATTTTCACTGTCATTTATGTGCAGTACTAGATATGCAACACATTTTCACTGTCATTTATGTGCAGTACTAGATATGCAACACATTTTCACTGTCATTTATGTGCAGTACTAGATATGCAACACATTTTCACTGTCGACACAGATGTGGTCTTTCTAGCTTGGAGGACTGGTTATAGTGTTTATCAGTCAAATGCGATGGTTATGGACACTGAAGTCTTGTTGACGGTCAAATGACTTTCGGGGACTCCAAGCTTTCTTCAGGACAACAAAGAAATGTAACTAGATACGCAAATGTTTATCTTTAGTAAAGGACGTCTAGGGAAGCAGAAATGGAGGCAAAAAACTGTATTGCGTTCAGTTCGTTGAAATCTCGGGTGATTATTGGCTACCTGGCGAGGTTGTTAGAAAAACACACAAGTGGTGTGTAAAATTGCAGATCCACAATGGAGGACTGAAAATCAGGAATTTGGAGGGCCAAAAGTGTCTGGCTGGGGGGAAGGCTGTGGTACCCAGTTGTTGCGATGGCACTCCGGTCGACACCTGTCACTGCGTCCTCGACGTGTACTTCTGTCTTCAAGGAATGGAGCTCGAGTGGATCGGCTGTTGCGACAACTGTAACCGGTCCTCCAAGCTAGAAACACCAAATCTGTGTCGAGATTGAAAATGTGTTGCATATCTAGTACTGCACATAAATGACAGTGAAAAGTGAACTGAATTAGTGCCTTTATGGTGGTGAAAAGCGTGGCGATCCCTGAGGTGTCAGGCTCTGCTGCAGGTGCACACTATGGTACTTGCTTCAGGTGGGAGAGGGCAGCACAGAGAGACAACCTCCTTCTCAGTATATATGTACAGGACCAGAGACCCTTGCCTTGTTTCAGTGGTGGCAGCCAATCCTGGATCTGGGGTTTGGAAATAATTTGCATAAGTCTGACTGGCAGAAGCCATGTTATGGTCTGCAGACCAGAGTGGGATTGAGGCAGGAGGACAATGGAGCATAGTCCAGGCAATTTATTGAAAAGTCTGAAGAGAAGCTCACTCGCTTGAAGCCACTGGGCCATTGAATGACCCAAATGTTTGACTCTCAAACACTGGTAAGAAACTGGCACACATAATTCAGGAGGTCTCAGATTTCATCCCATCAGGTAACTTCAGGTGTACCCTTGGTGTGAGGTGGGGTATTTATCCAGAACATGGACATCGGGGGGAACTGTGTTGCATATCTAGTACTGCACATAAATCAATTTCTTTTTATGTGAAATCATCTTTGTTGGATTGCTCCGACAATTTTAAGACACATGTCTAATTGTACTGCCCCTCTCTTCTCTTTTTTGATGAATGTTTTTATTATGTTCTTTCTATTAAACTTTGTTTTGTACAAATTCGAGTGTGATTCTGTACAACTAGTTTGAATTATTACTAGTCTTTTTGCTTGAATAGCCCCCCCCCGCCCTATACGCCCAAGGGAGGGGTAGCCCGGTTCCCTTCCCTTCGTAGAACATGGACAGGGAGCAAATGTGCTAATTCCTGGGGGATTTAAACCTTTATATTTAGGTATCCTGAGGATGCCAAGGGTATGTTAGGTCCTCCTCGTGAGAAGGAGCGAGCTACTGGCACTCTAAGCATCCATAGTCAAACATAAGCAGCCAAAGTGATCCTAAGGGACATGGACAATGGGCGGGGGGCAGCCTGGACATACACTGCTACAGAAGTGGTTCCTTTGGTGTTAGAAGTAGTTATTTTAGCCGATGAGGTGTGTTTGGGGCTGTAGTTTGCTGGGGAGCATTCCTGGGAATGAACTGGAGAGATTAGTACAAATGCTTGGAGGCAGACGGTTTATGATGGGTTACACTGCAGAAATCACGACTGGTATAAAGTTCTAAAGGAAAGATTTTTACCATAGACTTATCAGCTCTTGGGAGTAAGCTACAAGTGATGCGGGAATAGCTGTAGTAAAACACGACAGAATGGGACACCACAAAGTGGGGTCTGTCCCAGATCTCCAACACCTTTTGAAGATCAGTTCCAAATCCTATTCTTATAAGTTCTTGCTCCACCCTATGCTACAAAGGAAATGTTCACACAATGTGGGCAACAGAAAGTCTCCTAACATAGTCTTAAAAGTCGTTAGCCTCCAGAATATTCTATGCTTCAAAATAAAATATTCCAAGCTGTGGACAATGTACAAATTCAATATTCCTAAACTACAAATATCTAGGCCTAAGCTAATCAAAACCAAAACAAGCATCTATTCCTGTGAAAGCTCCTTCGGGGGTTACTCACAGTCTGGAGTTTCTGCTAGCCTCTCTGATTTCACCATATGTCTTGGGACCTTTCCCAGATATTCTCTTCTACAGCTTTCTATTCTTAGGCCTTGTGGGGGGCCGTGCAACATTTGCTAGTAGGCTTATCCCTGATCCCTTGTCTTCAGGGTTCACAGGAGGTCCACCTTAGACCTTAGGATTCTCAGTTTTCACATCAGTTCTCTCATTGAGTTTCTTAGAAATCACACGAAATCCCTCCCTGGCCTTCTCGGGATTCACAACAAGTCTCTTCTGGATCTTGCTACTCTGAGGATTCACAACAGGCCCCTACTGTAGTTTGGATTTCCAGACTCACAAGGGGTCACTGCTGGACCTGGGCTTTAATGTGTATTTCTCACTGGCCTATTGCTCCCTGCCTTGCGTCTCACTTTTTCCCTAGGGGATAGCTGGTAGAACACCTTTGGCTCTCATTTTCCCTTCCCCGGGGACTTGAGAGGAGCTGTTGTGCCTTTCTACCTCCAGAGCTTTCAGGGTTTACCATCTCTCCTCCCAGGCCCTCCAGGCTTCCACAGACTTCCATCAGACAGCAAGCCTTCCAGTACTCCTCGCCTTAGTAGCCTCTGTTTTTATTGCATACAAGTCAGCTGGTGTATCTCATCACGTATGCTAAAAACAGAGTAGGCCAACCCACAAAGAGCATCAGAATGGGAGCATCCAAGATGCACCCATCCAAATGCCCTTTTTCAGCCCCATTACAAATTTGAGCAAATCAGGGGAGGGGAATTTCTGCATGTAAAAGTGCATCCCGAATTCAATTCACAAACAGGATGCACTTTTAAATGTGTGCCTTTCGGAGCAGGAGCAGAGGATGCAGGAATCATGACAAGGTCATTTCTGGCCCTGTCATGCATTTATCTTCACGTGTGATAGCCTTGGTTTAATCTTTAGAAATTAGGGTCAAAGTCTTCACCCAATCTCAGCCTCCCCTCTATTTGCATTTAATTTAATCTATAAAGTGATTCCGGCTGAAGAAAAGGAGCAGTCTGAATTTGAGAAGAAATAAAATAACTGGACCACGAAGAAAGATTATTGATCAAGAAAAAGAAGAAAGATGTGAGCAGAAGTGGAGAAGAGTGGGAGAGGATCTGATGTTGAGTGGGAGGAATTGCAGTGCCTCGAGTCAAGAGGTGAGAAAGAGCGCAAACAGCATTGGGCAAAAGTGGATGTAGGGTCAGTAAGTGGAAACTGGAATCCAGAGTGACGAGAATGGGAAGGAACATAAAAGGAGACTAACGAAGAGACATGGAGGGGCAAGACCAGGTGTGCATTTAAAAGACAATACAAAGAACGTAAAACAGTAGACGAGAATCAAATGATAACCAGAAGAGGGAACGTAGAGATGGCGAAACTAGCTCAGGGTGCTAGCCTAGAGCGAGTACAGATAGCAGAATTAAAGATAGAGGGCAAACGGGAAAGTTGATAGGCAGGTGTACCAATAATGAGTGAAAAACAGTAGTCCAGACGAGAAAAGACAACAGTGGACATAGGTAGACTGGTGGCAGCGACAGTTAAGAAATAAAGGGTTTGAGTGTACTTTAAAATGGGAAATGACAGTAGTGAGAAATATTAGAGATATGATGAGACAGGAGTCAAAGGATACTGCTGGATTTCGGGCAGTGTTGGAGAAAGGAAGAGTTGACGGGGAAAAAGAAATATAACAGAGAGATAGAGCAGGAGGAATTGTAGGGGAGGGAAAATAGAATCTCAGTTTCTGAGGTGTTTAGGTGTAGAAAATGAGAGTGCCTCCACAATTGTACAGCGGGGAGGCAGGAGGAGATGGTTGAGTGCAAAGAACCAAAACACTCAGAGAAAGAGACACACATCGTAGAGTCTTTGACATATAAGTGAGATGAAAAACAGAAAGAAGAAACAATTGCGGAAAGGAAACGTATAGAGAGAACAAAGGAGAGGACCTAGAATTGAACCCTGGGGAACCCCATACAATAAAGTAAAGGTAGGGGAGTGTTCCCAGCCCAACATAAAGAAAAGAAGCGATTGTCAAGATAAGAGCAAAACCATTGTAATTCAGTGTGTGAAATACCTATGGGTATTCTACCATTAAGACCCACAGAGTCCTTTATTCAGGTGGCCTGGAGGCCATCGCTCTTGGGTCTCAACCCTGGGGATGGACGAGCGAGGGAGGATCACCTGGGTAGGGGGATATGGGGTTGCTTCATGGGACTGCCCCAGATGAGACGTGGTATTTAGATGGGATGATAGAAGAGTAGAAGGAAGTCCCGGACGCCTTCATGGGATACATTGATTCCTGTCACCCTAATCCAGGTCTCATTTTCCCTAATTCCAATTCCGTCATCCATGTCCCAAGGGGGAGGAAGGACAGAGTCAATTGCCCAAGGTGGGGAAGGAAGAAAAACCAACTAAAACAAAGACAAAAGTCTGATATTAATATCCATGAATCCTATACCAATTTAGATCACAGGGAAAACCATCAAGACTCATGTCTGTATAGGAGACATGTTTCCAGCTACAGCTGTTAAATCCTGTTCAGAATT
The DNA here is from genome assembly GCF_040938575.1 of Ambystoma mexicanum. Taxonomy (NCBI): domain Eukaryota; kingdom Metazoa; phylum Chordata; class Amphibia; order Caudata; family Ambystomatidae; genus Ambystoma; species Ambystoma mexicanum. The sequence goes on from NC_090925.1 coordinate 730,743,969, forward strand.
ATTGATCAGTACTATTACTAAAATTGTCAATGCCTCTCTGAAGGAAGGTCATGTACCCACACGTTTGAAGAGAGCATGGGTCACCCGCTCTTAAAAAAGCAGGGTCTTGATCCTGCTGTATCAACAAACCACAGACCCATAACTAACTCGCCATTCCTTCTCTAAATATTGGATAGGGTGGCATATGAGCAAGTGCTGGAACATCCGAAGAATCATAATATTCTTAACAGTGGCCAATCAGACATCAGACCAGGATTTAGCACATAATTGGCCCTTCTAGACTTGAAGTCCAATATGATAGAAAGGATTAGTGAAGGCCAAATCATGATGCTTATGGTATTAGATCTGTCGGCCGCTTTCGATTTAGTGGATATCTCCCTACTTCTTAAGAGAGTGTGAGAAGTGGCCAATTTGAGTGACCCAGCGATATCCTGGATCCAATTGTTTTTGGAAAACAGAACTATGAGGGTGTGTAGTAGCACTGCAGAAGCGATGCTAGTCCTGTCGCGCTATGGGGTGCCTGCGAGAAACCTGAAGGTGTCTCACTTACTAGTCCCCGGGGATCTGCCATCCAGGTGGCCATGACACGGCCCTCGCTATTGGATCCAGTTCCTGGGGGTGGACCAGTGCGGGAGGATCACCTGGATGGGGGATCTTCAGGGAGTGGAAGTGGGACACTGAAAGGTGAGATGCGGTATCCTCCTTCTTTTGATACCTTTTCCCCATTCTGTCCAGCATGATACGTAGAGATTCTACCCCCCCTTCATACACAAACACTTTCTCACCCTGTGTGCGACAACGGACTAATATCAGAGCTGTTTACCCAACATGTCCCAACACAAGGGTCAGGCAGAGTCAGGCAATTACCGACAACTACACACACCTGACCGCCATTTCCCTTCCCCACTGGGACAAAAGGCAGAGCACAAGAGCACACACTGAGCAAGGCTGAATGCACGAGGAAGTAGCTATTACAGGAAGGCAGATCAAATGGAGGAGATAGGTGGCGAGACCTGGGAGAACATCAAGGAGGGAGTTACCCTTGCCCGTTTCATCCCAGACCCACGAAGCCTCTGACAAAAGAAGCATAAGACCGGGAATCGCAGCTGGCGAATGGTGTGACGGTACATGGAACCCTCCCACACTGATAGCCATGGCGGAGAGATGCATTTGCCATCGTGGTTCCGTCCTTGACTCCAGAGGCAAAAGAATTGCCAACGAGTTTAGCACAGCCAGTGAGTCAGGAGAACCTGATAGCGGGCCGGACTGTGTTAGACTCAAGGTTGCAGTGGCAACATTAAAAGATTAAGAGACAGAAGCCTTTGTGAATGAACTTAATACCAGAGACAGAGTGATCCAGCGCCACGTGGGGCACATTAGAGGATCTCTGGCTGGTACCTCTCTTTTGAACAAAGAAGGTATTGAACCATAAGATAGTGGAACTACAAGTACCAAGATGCCATAGAGAAGGTCGGAATGATGTGTCAAGGTGGTCATACAAGGTTGAAGCCAAACCCCTGGTACAATCAAAAGTCAATGGCATGTTATAGAAATTGTAAACTGTGGGAATGTGAACTGGTTATTGTACATAAATATGCCCTTGCCATAGACTAACAAAGTGACCCAGCGAGATGCGATTGCCCTTTGGAAGTCTTTGTTTAAAGTTGGCAAGTGCAGTGGAAGGTCAGAGCCCAGATGAGGGGGAACTAATAAAAGGTGGTTGTTTAAAAAGAATGTGAGACATTTGAATATTACAAATAAGGAAGTTGAATGAAAGACAATAGTGTACCCGACTGAGGGACATCAAGCGAAAAGGGTAAAGAAGCTAACTGAGCAACATTGTGACGACAAGTATGAACGCGACTGAGGGATGTCCACAGTGAATGGTGGGTAAGAGCCCGATTGAGGGAGGCTAACCACTAAGAGGAGGATCGGAGCGCGGCTGAGGGGATCCAAGGGTGAATGGTAATAACCCTACGTGAAGGTTAACAGAAGGAACTTTTGTTTTGTTGTTTTGGATGAAGAATAATCACTCCACGTGAAGGTTATCAGAGGGAACTGTTTGTTTTGTTGGTTTTGGAATACATATCAGGCCCCTCTGAAGAAAGAGACTTTGCATGAGAAAGGACTTGGGCAGAGAAGGTCCTGATATAGAGAAAAGGGAACTTTAAGCTTGTGCCAGAAGCCCAGGACTGGGCTGTGCTCAAGAGTCCCGCCTTGTCCCATACTAAAAACGTGGGGAAGGGAGACCCCCGCCATAACATCCTGACTTATCATTTGGTGAACACTTCTTTCTTTTCTTGTGAAACATTACCCCAGACTATTTTGCAGCATAGCAGTAAGGGTTGGCAATAGCTTTTTTAGTATACGCCCTTTTTGTTTGAGTAGACTCCACTAGGACTCTATTATTATTATTTGATGGTCATAGCTTGCCCCCATCTTAGATTTAGGGTTAGATTCAGCATTTATCTCACCCATTTTATAGTTTATTAAACACCTTTGAACTGTGATCACTTCTGTCTGTCTTGCTTTGATACCATGCCTTACAGTGCCTCAGGGTGCATGCTTGTCGCCGGCCCCGTATAATATTTTTACAACACCACTGTTTCCGATATTAGATGAGAAGATTTGCTTCTCCAACTACGCTGATGATACCCAGTGTCTAATTCCATTGACAGGGAATTATCAGGAAGATGCTAGAATGGTGAATGAGATCTACAGTCTCACCCAGGACTGGATGTGCTTGAGTGGGCTGGCGCTTAATCATGAGAAAACACAACTCATGGTTATAGGCTCCATTCCCTGATTGATATACCTTAGTGCAGATTTTGAAAGCTTCCTGATTGCGGATTGCAAAATACAAACTAAAGATAAGATAAAGACACCGGGGGTCATATTGGATCAAAACCTCAACATGAAGGCACAGGTGAGCAGCGTGGTCTCTTCATCTGCTTATCACATTAGATTTCTCACCCATATTCATCCATATTGTTCTCAAAAATGTTGTGAGGCACTGGCAAGAGCTATAATTGGTTCAAAGATGGACTATTGCAGAAGCTTATTGGTGGGGTTTGGGAAGGGAGAGGTGACAAGATAGCAGGTGGTTCAAAAAGTACGATTAAAGCCATAATGGGATTGAAGAAATCTGATCAAGTGTCCGATGTCATAAGAGCCTCCATTGGTTACCTGTGGAGGCAAGAATCGAGTTTTGTCTACTCACTATCACCTATAAATGCTTGAAAGGATTGTATCTAGCTTATTTGTCACATAGGCTTTATAAGAAAAAAGAAGTCGAGAACCTCAGATCAAAAAATTTCAAGTTCTATAGGTACCAAGGGCAAATTTGGCCTTGGATAAAAAAAAGAGGATTTTGGGTGGCTGCACCTGAAAGCTAGAATGCAATACCACTTGACCTTAGAAGCTGCGATTCTTTGGACAGTTTTAAGAAAAAACTGAAAACCTTTCTGTTTAGATAAGTTTATGTTAACGGTTTTGATGGTGCAGGTTGTGCATTTTTGTGTTATTTGTCCTCATCGCTGTTGGGACTGTAGTTCCGAGCACCCGTACGCCTGCAGGCCACTTGGCTGCACGTTATAAATTAATAAAATAAACTAAAGTACTCAACCATCAGGAAGATGGAAGGGGCAACCATCCCCTTGAGGGAAAACAAGACTAGAGGATTTCCCTATTTACATTGTCGATTCTCTGATAGAGTAGTGGGAAATAGATCTATTCACCAAAACCCTTCCATCACCCCTCCTCATTTTCAACCAATACTGCGACGAGGAAGAGGCAACCGGGAGCAGTAAAGATTACCCACAAGAACAACATGGAGAAAGTAAGGGAAACCTACTATAGAAAGACCTCAAGTTGTCCCACTAATAGAGTCAGACAGGGTCAGGCATTCAATAATGACCATTCACACCTGACTCCACGTGACTGTTTTTTCAAATATAAAAGGTGTTGTTTTTTACAAGGAGGGGAGCGCGCTGGGGATACTGTCCTGTCTAATGTCAGGAATGGAAGCCAGGAGGAGATCGGCATGCTGATGCTAGCCCAATGTTTGTGTGGGGCTGCAGCGTGGCTAGCGAGCCGTGCATCCAAGGAGCTGGAGTAAAACAGTCTGTATCCTGCTGGTGGCGTTCGGCAGAATGCTCATTCCCTTGCGACGTGTGACGGTCACAACGGTATGTTAGGGGCAGGTGGTGAGACCCTGACTTCAACCCAGTGTATCCGGAGGGACCGCTTGACAATGCAATGCTGCCCAGTGAGTGAGAGAGAGAGAAACTCGGGAGTGTGCATTTGACTGAGGCAGAGCAGGGGAAAGACACTGTTTTAAAGCGGCATGAAGCGGAAAGTGCGATGAAGTATACAAAGGACAGAAAAGTGTAAGAGATAATCAGAATAAGAGAAATAGAAAGAAGGAAGTTACGCTAGCGGCTTGGAAGAAAAGTAAAGTGAAATAAAGGAATTTGAACAGTGCAAAGAAGGAAAAGTGGAAAAAAGAGACTTTTAAAGAGTGCAGAGGGTGTACGGTAAAGAGAAGGCAGTGTGCCAAGTGTGCAAGAAGCACAAGAAGTGCGCAAGAGGCACGATAAGAAAGCAAAGGAAGGTGCCAGAGTGCACAGTGAAAAAAAAGGAAAGCAAAGGGAAGGTGCAAGTGAGCACGAGGAAGAAGCAAAGGAAAACAAGAAGGGGTGCAGGAAGCACCTGAAAGTGAAAGGTTTAAAAGAAGGAGTAAGAAATAAAGAGAGGGATTACAGATCAGAGTGGTCATGCCTAGGAGGAGCAAAGAACCAGGTGGGGTTGAAAGTCTCTGATTGTACCCTGTTACGGTGAATTCTGGGGTCGGCAGAGCCGTACCTCGGGTCCGCAGACCTCCATTGCTCAGAAGGCCATAACTCCTTCCAATGTCCCAAAGAAGTCGAGGTCCACACAAGGAACAAAGGGTTACTGCTGTTTTATCATAGCAAACAAGCAGGGATTACACGCATGGAGCAAAATCCAGTCCAGGCACATCTCGCCGATTTTGGGCTTGCAGGCCACTTTTGTACACTTGTGACGTCACAATCAGCATCACTTACCAAAATCTTTCCCGGAACCTAGCCACTCCGGGTTGGCTCCCTGAGTGGTAGGTCCAGTATAGGAACATATAGTGTGCATTGTTACTGGTGGACACTGTGTCAGGTGGTATACTTGGATTGTCCCTAAAAATTGTTATCTGAAAAGTGTTACATTAGAGAGCCCGATGATTGGCTGAGGATTTCCGCCACCAGCCCCTAACTTCCAGTGCCCTCATTGGTAAGGCCGCGGGACCCCCAAGCCTGGGACTACCGTTGTTCCCAGCCCACAAGACACCTGCTTACGTACAGTGTATATCGATAAGGGGTGACTAAGTGACAGTGTGTAACAATAGGGTGCTTCTGCTAATGCCATGAGAGAGGTCCATTCCCAGTGCATGCTGTAGGTGGATTGTTACAATTTGTTGCAAGCTCAGTTCCCATCGTGAGACAGCTGCGCCTTCCCAGCTTCCAGGCCTTGGCATCGTGTCAGTTTGGCCAAGTCACGTGTGAGGAGACCATTGGTGAAGCCGAATTACTTTGATTTAATTTGTATTTTGGCTTGGACTATTCTCTCCTGTAGCCGGTCTAACCATGGCCCGGTGGGTGAGGAATGTCACTTGCAACATCATGTCCTTGGCAGCTGCGGTCCCTGCCAGGGCTATTCTGCTTGCACAGCATATTGCGGCTTGGGATGTCTTGTGAGACGATTCTGGCTTGCTGGATTTTCCTAAGGTCTACTTCGGCTCCGATTATGCATTCAGTGTAATTATCCATAGGTTTAAAGCATGTAATAGTTGGTCAGGTCCCTTGAATGCTCCTGTCCATCCATAGGGTTAATAACGTGTAGCATCTGCAAGCATATACACAAGCTCTTCTGTCATCTTGCATTTCTGCGGTGCTGTAGTGAGCATCAGTGGCAAAATAATAAACATGCAGACAGTATGCATATGTCACCGTCCTCTAACTCATAGAACTGTATGTGTGTGTTCTTCGTGTGGATTGGTGTGTGAGTATCCCAAATGTGCCGGTTGCACGTGTGCTTCCTGTCTAACGCAGCTAGGACGTCATGGTGTCTCTAACGAACTGCAGCATGGTTTGCAGGAGATTCAGTCGATTCGGTCCATATAATCATCTCCAGCTCGGTCTTGACTGTCGTCGCTTGGTTTGGATAGAGTCTGTACCATCGCAGGGTTATATGGTTGGGTGGCTGGGTACCGTTGTGGTGCATGCGTACTTGTTCCGGTTGGGGGGCCTGTGATGCTGGAAATGCATCAGAGGGACAGGGCCTCTGAATCTTTGTCCTTTACTGCTTTTTATCGTGTGTTCTGTCATGTTTTCTGCCCAGGAGTCCATGTGGGACCCCTGGCAGTGCAGCTCTCTCTTTTGGTTTGGTGAACAGACCCATGGGATACCCTTATGGCACCCATGGGTAGGGGTACAACCCTGTGCCCCTAGTGTATGTTTTTGGGCACCTGTGGGTGGCCCACAGAGCAGGGTATGGGCTGGTGGCAGCTCCATGCTGAATTTGACAGGTGCTCTGGGTGTCCTCCATTTTGGGATACCCAGGCCCTGCCATTGGGATCAGTTGATCCCTGATAGGAAACAAGATGGCCCCTGTGGCCTCTTGCTTTCTATTGCCTGTTACCTTGTTTCCCAAAGTCCTGGGAAGCCCTGACTCTGTCCCTTCCCCCTGACTGGCTGTTGGGTGGAAGTTCCATATATGGTGTTGTTGTGAAGGCCCAGCTAGACTGACTGGAGCCTTCCCAGTGACTGTATGTTGTGGGTACCTCCTGTAGGTGGGACCTGGGTGAATGGAGTGTGTGACCAATATACACTCCTTGTTGTGGTTGTCTGGTTTCTGGCATGAGAGACAAAGACTGAGACAGCCCTGCCCGAAACTGGCCTGAATGCAGTGTGTAGTGTTGAATGGCTGGGTACTTGTCCCAATCCACATTCCTTGTTGTGAGTGTCTGATAGGGAGGAGTGTGGCCTGAATGCACTGTGTGCCTGATTGGCTGACTGACTGCATGAATGCCCTTCTGTATGATTGGCTGCTGAGTGTGTGCCAGCAGTGTGGATGAGAGACAGAATAGTATATCTGGGGACCTCTCACCACTGGTAGTTGTTCAGAAGCGTTCTGGAGCTGAGTCTCCACTCTAAGAGTAACTGGAACTGCTGATCCTCGACGTCCAGCTGGAAGAAGAAGACTTGCTGTGGCATTTGCTTCAACCGATCCGAAGGCTGCCGAAATCGTCGAAGACTGACCCGAGAGAGGACCTGGTAAGGCGCCCTCTTCCCGTGCTCCGAGGGACCATCGAGCACCGCTCCATCTTCGCCGAAGCGCCCTGGAAGACAGACCCTCGAAGGCTGCCGACCCGAGACGGGACCGCCGAGGAGATCGAAGTGAAGCACCCGGACATCGCCGCCGTCGAAGTCCATTGCCGTCGACCAGGGTTCGCAGGTTTGTGTAACCGCTGGAGGCCCGTCGAAGTTGTGTTGCCCAGCCGTGGGGACCACTTGACGCCGTGCCGCCGACGACCGGAGCCGTCCGCTCCTTTGCCTAAGAACATTAGAATCAAAGGACTCCCTCGTCCGCACCGTCGACCGCTTTATCCTGCCGGAGAAAGTCGAGGACGACCAACGCGCTGAGGAGAAACCTGCCGGTGGGTTTCCCGCCACCCAAAGACCACAAAGACTCGAACGACTCGACGCCCTTGCTGGGCCTCCGTCTCCACAATCTTTGCGGTCCAGAACTATTGTCACCGAGGTGCCCCGCACGCCTCTGCCTTGCAGGACGCCGACGCTCCGACGCCGACGAGCACCACTCGGACGAAGCTGCCGCCTCATCGATGCCGTTCTACCGTTTGTCGACAGACGTTCGACGCCCCGTGTCTCCCGCTTGAAAGGGAAGGCATTCAAGAAGGGCCGTCGATTCCCCGCCGCCGAACGCCGAGTTCCTCGACGCTTCTCGACGCCTCTCGACGATCCGTGACTCCCGCTTGAAAGGGGGTCGCTCAAGAAGGATCTGTCGACGCCTCTTCCAAGAACTCGACTCGACCAGGTACATTGGGGGGGTAAAAACATTATAGGAGGGAATAAGACTTGCAGAACAATATATGGACTGGGCTTGTGCTATATCTTTATTTTACAGGTTGCCCAGGTGGGGGGATCTCCACACAGAACTTTGTCTAGTGATAGGGGCCAGTATTCTGCCTGTTGCTCAACCATCTTATTTTCTCTCCTCTCTCTATTGCTGGTTTCACTCTATTGATCTGTGTGACATGATTACAGTATTGTTGCTGCACTTTAATAAGATCTAATACAAAGGGTGGTACCACTTTAGAATTGTATATATTTGCCATTGTTGATTTTCCTAAGTACAAAGTGAGTTATTATGATAAGTGTACATAACCTTGAATATTGATTATATAAAGACTGTGTTCTAACCAATACAGTTTGTGGACATTCCTTTGTGGGGGCTTGGGGACTACACTGTACTTAAGAACCAGCCCGCATCACCTCCTGAGAAGCTAGGCCTTGATTGCTCGTCCATTGCTACCGTAATAGAGAATCTTGGCTGGGGTCTTCTGTGCCTCTCTTCTACCATATAGAGAGCAGAGGTACAGACACCCCCCACCGGTCCTTTACAGGGCCCGTCAGGAGGGAAGGGACATTCGGATTTTCCCTCTTCAACCCCACAAGTGAAGTTTGTGTGAAAGAACTGTATCTGAAAGGAGGGGTACATCCTGACAATCTGAACTTGTGTTTTAAACTAAAAGGGGCCTACGCTTGGGGAAGTAACCCTGAGAGGCCTACCAAAGTGGAATATCTATTATTTCATGATATTGAAGGAAAAGCAAAGTGCATCCCGACAAAACTGAATTTTATGTTAGAAATTGAATGGGGCTTGAGGAAGGGAGCCCTGAGAGGCCTATCAAAGTTGGAGATTTCTTGTTTTGTAGTGTTGAAAGGATTGAAGCTTGGGGAAGGGAACCCCAAGGAACCAAAGACGCTGAAAGTATTTGAGAATATTGCAAGGGCTCTATGGAGAAGGTCTTATGAACAGCCCTTTTTGATTGAACTCATTTTTGTGACATTGACCAAATGACACCTGGTGAGAAGACCACCTAAAACCAACCTTGGTCTCTTATTCTCTGTAGAACCACTGTTTGCTTCCTTTTTAAAGACTTCCTATCATGTTTTTTGAAGACTGAGGGCAAGCATAGGTTTAGACACAGACAGACTTTTATTTTGGACTATCAGACGTCGACGGCCTTTAGAAACATCAGGTAAGGAAACCAACCCTTTACAGTTAGGGGCAGTCAGGCATTACACCAACCCAGGAACCTTAGCAAATAAAGGTTTTGAAACTAACATCTTTGAGTCTGTGGGCCTCATTACGAGTGTGCCGGTCTGGTAACAAAGGTGCTGGTAAGCTTACCGGCACCGTTGTTACCGGACTGGCACACTCCAAGTGTGCGGGCGGCTGCCATCCCGGCTGCCAGGTCTGATCTGGCGGGCGGAGCAGCATCCGCCACAGACCTTTTACGGAAGCATCGGCATCATCCCCATTCCCATTGAGTCCTACTGGATTCAATGGGAATGTGGATTAACGATTTTCCGGCACCTGACTTTCAGTAACACCAGTGTCATAATCCCCCGGTGTTTCTGTGAAGTCAGGCGCTGAAAAAATTCACAATTCTGGCGGCTGCCTGCTGGATTTACCAGCACGGCTACCGCCAGACTTGTAATGAGGCCCGGTGTCTGTCTTGATACCATGCCTGTCTCACAAGTGCCAGAGAAACCAAGTGAGTTGAGGGAAGAAAGCAAGGTAGGTGATCAATAGCGTCAAACGTGCCAGAAAGAGGGAGATGGATAAGAATGTAGCAATCACCCCTGTGTCGGAGCCTAAGCAGGCCTGAGTGAAAAGAGGGCCTCGGCGAGGGTTTAGCGCTGTTACAATCTGTGTAGGCCCTCCCCTCCAGCCCCCCCCCACAAGGGGGTGATAGCTTTTCATACCCGGGACTCCATATGGGGTGTGAACGGGCTCTGTACATTTTGCGCAAGCCCAATCTCTAGTTAAAAAAAAAAAAACAAGATGTCTGCTTCCATAGTAAAATTAGGTATTTACATCGATGCAATTAAATCGTGTTTGCATCTTTATGCATTTGCATCTGTGCATTTACATTGGTTTCATCGTTTTTCAGGGAACTGGAAAAACAAATGTGAAAAAGGGTATAATGTATAGAGAAAAAGTGTGAGGTCGTTGCCCCCTACTCGTTTTAAAACAAAAAAAGATGCAAAAGGACAGATGAAATGCACCAATGAAGATATTAATGCATTAGCTCTAAAGATATGGAACTTTTTTTTTCTTGCAAAATAAATCCACACAAATAAACTGCCACCCCCCATATATGTGCCCGTGGGCAAGCAGGGGCTGTGTGCTTATCCATTGCAGCCGCCCCCAGGCACTTCAGAACTCAGCGCTCAGGCTCAGAGCAGCTGGCTCGCACGTGGCCGATGTGTCCCTTCACTCATGGCATTCCTTGGATGAACACTACACCAAACAAGTTCTCAGTTTATGTAGTGCGAGGTGAGGGGTCTCGCTCTGATCAGCAGCTGCATCCTGTCAGCAAGCCAGGCTTTCTTACCTGACAGGCCCGACATGTGCTAGTTTGGAGAAGACTGTCGCCTAATGTCATGCGACTGAAAACTTTCTCCTCAGGGGTATCCTTGCCATCTATAGAAAAAAATCTCCTCACAGAAAGGCCAGCCTGCCACATTATTAATTTCCAGGCAGCAGTTTCTAGGCAACCCATAAGACGTTCCCACTAGGCCACACCCCTCCTGCGGCTCAGCCAAGTGGATTTGCCCCTCCCATTCATTTTCTGATCCTATGGGCGCTGGACACTTCCTTACACCAGGCCTCTTCTCAAGCAGGAGTTGAAAAGCATTCCACACCCGGGCCGTTTATTTTGTAGAGCCCAGGCCCTTAGCGCGCGAGAGCTGAGGAATGAGAGCATTAACCCTTCCCCTGCTAGCCTCCGCACCCAGAGTTCAAACGATCTGCGTCATTGTTGGCAGTCTTTATGTTTCCTTCATTCGAGGCAACAAAATATGGCATGACGCACACTCTCACAAAGCTGTGCTTATATTGTACACCGTGTAAGCCACCAATGTTCGTGGGGGGCGTGGAGGGTCGCGCATCCAGGAAATGCCTCTTATGACGTTTCCATGAAGTGCTCTCATTTGCATGTCCCACGTTCCTATTCCGCACCATATATGATGGAATACCTTACTGTGCCCATGTTTTGCAGCACAACAGAAATCTGCATGTTAAACTTCATAACGTAACTACTGAGTATGAACCCTCAAAAGCCCACACAAGCTAGCTTTGCCAACACATCCCTGCCAGCTTTTTTTCACTTGACATCACTAGAAAGCAGCAGATGGTGATGAAACAGCTCGCAGCAAAGCATACAAGTCATAGGGCCTCATTACACGGATGGCGGTAAGGGTTTACCGGTACCGGTATTTTACCGGTACCGGTAAATCCTTACCGCCTTACTACGAGGTCCCTTTGCGGGTTGGGGAATTTAACGCCTGCTTTTTGCAGGCGTTAAAAACCAACCCGCAAAGGGACCAGTGGAGCTAATTACGGTACCGCAATTTGCGGTACCGTAATTAGCGCCTTCCCCATTCCCATAGAGCCCTATGGGGCAAAAATGGGAATGGGGAAGGGCAATGGTGGAAGGGGGAATTACCGCCCCGCCAACCTTGGAATAGGGCGGTAATTCCCCTTTCCACCAAGGCGATGACGGTATTTTACTGGCATGAACAATGGTGCTAATAGCACCATGGTTCTCCGCCATCCGTGTAATGAGGCCCATATTCTGCAGTCCTAGCTTCCTTTAGCATATGCAGTTTTTCAGTCTTGTGGAGTACTTGCAGTCTTTCACATTTAAAATGCAAAACTACAAGCACCAGAATGCATTATGAGTGGAGCGTAAAAGCAGGCTTGGCTGATTACTCCTTAGATGATATAGGGTACCTTGAGATTGCTCTAAACTGTAGCTGCCCAGATGGCTATTCTACACTGAGGATATAAAGACACAACCCAGGTGGACCTGTCGGATAACATCACCTGCCTTTAGTCATTGTTTGACACACGCTTGGAAGTTGTTGCTATGCAGGATTTGAAATAAACGTACAGTGCTACAAAAAAGGTTAACTGCTGGAGTTGACTTAGACATCTTATGATGGCGCTGCCCCAGGATTACTAGTTTACCATACTTTTGTAAACATTTTAGGGTGCTTCGACTCCCCCTCAAGCCTGTAGCTAATGCTGCCCCTGCATCATACATACATATTATATATAAATATTCAGTGAAAAAAACAGCTTATCTCAGTGGGAACCTGTTGATGTCCTCCATAATGCTATGTCCTCAAATTACCATTTTGATTGTCACTGTGAATCCGTTCCCTTCTAATATGTATGTGCTCATGGGCTCTGCAACGGAAGCACGCCGAGTTTCGGAGTGTTACGGAGGCGACATATAAGTCGTTTGCTACACTGACTACCCATTGACTATAGCATGCTGATGCTACCTGCTGCTGCCCTCCCTTATTTGTTTTATGTTGTACTGTCTGTTTGGCCGCTCTGAGGCCTGCGGTAGTTGGCGCTATACAAAAATAAATTAGGTTAGAGTTAAACTGGTCATGACTTCACACATTCAGTGAATTTCAAGGATTTTTTTGTGTTAAGTCTGCACAGCTTAACTGCACCTTAACTAAAGTTCTTTCAGTGAATTTCAAGGGTTTAGTTTTACCATAATTATTTTTACAAGCCACTAGACTTGACATTCGGCCGTGCCCACTGTACGTGTTCCCCCAATATGTTTCTTTTGGGCACACTAGGTGGCCACGGGTGATGTTTTCCGGGCCCATTAGCCAGGGCCTTTGGCCCTGCCCAGTGATCATGGATTTAGGCAGTGTCTACTTTATCTTTTAAAACATTACCTTTCTTTCCCCCTCACTAGCCATAGACTTCGCACACGACCATTGGCCCCGGACTTTGGCCGTGGCCCCTTTACATGATGCCCCAATACCTTTCTTCCAGTCCCACTAGCCATGGCCTTTAGCCATGGCCAGTGCCCACGGCCTTCGGCTGTGCCCACTTTACATATGGCTCCAACATGTTTCCTAAACTGACCCACTAGCCATATCCTTCAGCAGCGCCAGTAGGATTCTTTTGGGCACACTAGCCATTATCCCAGCCCCCCTCCTCTAATCCCTCAATTTCACACGATGTCTCCTTTCCCCTTCCCGCCTCTGGCCTGATGCCATTTCATCCTTTTTCCTCCTCCAAATGGCATTTTTTCCACTTTTCGCTTTTAACTTACCCCGGATATTTCGAAAATAACCCTGGTTATCTCTTGCATCGAACAAAAAAAACCAGCAGATTTTTCATTTCTGAAAAAGCTTCCCTGCTGCAAAGTACCATGGGAGATAGAGTTATAATCTTGGGAGGAGCGCACCCCATTTTCCATCAAATATTTTGACAACTACTGGACGGAATAACCCCAGAACTCTCCCAGCAATCAAATCAACACTTCGTGCCTAAGTTGTTTCGTACCTGGTCCATTTCCATCTAGTGGTATTTGCTGTGAGCTGTGCAGAAATGTTGACGTTTTCTTTACGGGCAAATGAATGGGAGTAGCCCGAAAACAGCATTTTCTGCTTTCTTAATAAGTTTTTCAATCTTGAACAAATCTTTCCCAAAATGTCCAGTCTGGGGGTGCCTGTGACACACTTAGTTTGCAAACTATCAGCCAAATCCGTCATGCAAGTCAAACATTACCAGCAATTCAGTATTCAGGTTTCCTGTGCAACTCTATATAGTGCGGCGACTTCTGCACTATAATGCATATATATACATATGATTCCTTTAAGTTTCTAGTACTTATTTTTCTCAGTTGCTTTATGTTAGATTTCTAATTCTATAAGTGACATGGGCAACGTGCATTAAGTCGATCATTGTGAATGACCAAAGCCCTGGTGTAGCTTAACAATTTTCCCATGCTCTGAAACATGTCGGCATACTACCTGGTATGATATGATTGGTTATTTATAACTCGCTTAATACCCAGAGGTTTTTAAGCGTGGACCCGGGGATCAAACCTGTGTTGCTCCGTGTCTTCTAGCTTCCAAGCTGAGCACTTTGCCCCTGAGCTATCCTCCCTTTCGTAACAAACCTACCCGTTGATGAGACAATCTTAGTTATTTACAATTAAAGAGATTCGTTTGTCTATTACTATGTTCTGACCAAACCACTGAGGGGGTCTGGTGTTCCAACAATTTGACACCACGAACACTTAAATCACCATTGAACGTTACCACCAGGAGATGCAAACAGCCATTGGGCATACTTCTAACTATTTCACAACTGATCCCACTATTAATACATCAAGTGAATATATAAATGGTTCAATCTTGACAAGGTTTACTGTGTGTTAAGGACCTCTTCAAATAATGTATTTAATTGAATAAGATTGCTACCAGCAGGGGTTGCCTGTATATTTATTACACATGTTAACTACTGCTGTCCTTTTGGGCTGCTTAGACAGTCATTTATGTTAGGTACGTCAACCTAACAGGCGCAGCAACATCATGTGAATAATGTAACTAGCATTGGGTATGACCACGCTACCCCTCCCGACCCCCAACATCCTGCAAGTTCCAATAGACCGCGCCACCACAATCTGTAACTCCTGCATTAATACCCTATTAGGAGCGACGTGTCTACTACCATCACTTGACTTCTTACACATATGTCCAAAAACGTTCTGCCCACTAGACCACCAACGCCCCACTTGATGTATCCATCACTGAAGCTGTTTAATGGAGCCCCACACTCTATATTGCTACTCACACCAGCCATGACGTCAGAAAGACTCAGCAACACGCCCCAGCGTGCCTCGTTGGCCACCCTGCTCCTAGCTTTGCATTCCCCTCGCCTGAGGGGTGTATGTGGCAAGCCCCTTTTTGTCCCAATGGCCCTGTCCCCTGAGCGCCCCTGCGGTGGCAGAGGACAGCACCGCCCTGCCGTTCCCGTCACCTTGAGCACACCGCCCTGCGGGGGCACCGCACAACACATATAAACCGCGGGAGCTGTTGTATGTCACTAAAGAGGATTGCCTGATAAGAGATTCGCTTGTTGGCAGAGACAAACCAATGCCAGACTGCGCCAAAGTTTAGAGATAGGACTGATTTACAATAAACATGAGAAGTGAAAGAGGAGGCAGGCCAGAGATTTGCATTTGCCCTGGGTAATGACATATACACTGTACACACGGTATCCTCTTCCGCCTTCGCTGAGGGTCACTTACCATGGCAAACTGCCCTCGATGAAGGGCATCCAACCGAGAAGACAAGACAAGCACTGACAATGCCAACAGTTTGGGCTTTTGTGTAGGCATGGGAAAGGCAATTACCAGGAACTGCCGTAGTGTATTAACTGCCCATTGATGGTCGCAGATGCAAAATGGTGCAAGTACCTGAGCATCTAATAGCAGGGCTTGGCATATGCCTAATACTTAGGCACAAGCCAAAACTGCTGGCTTTGCCAATGTTGGTTTTTAACAGGACTTCAGTAAAGGATACGCATAGTGCTTCTAAATCTAGTGACTGAAGTCAGACCTGGTTAATACATTTTTATTACACCTGTAAACTGTTTACAGCTCCAGTTAAGTCATTGGGACTCATTACAAGTTTCCCGGTATCTCACTGGTAATTCTGGCAGGATACTGGGAAACTGCACCTACCGTCTCCACCACCTGATATTATAGGCAGCGGCGATGGCAGTAAGTTCCCATTCAATGGAGTCCCACAGGACTCCATGGGATGGGATTGCCAGAATGGCCGGCACCAGTACTACCGGTGCCGGTCATTCCAGCATTTCTTTTCTGGTAGGGGCCTGATCTACTGGCAGGTCAGGCCTGCTGGTAGATCAGAGCCTCCACCGGCAAACTCCGGTTTCCCAGGTCCGGTAAAAATGCTGCTCCAGGTATTATCAGCAATTTTTCGGCATTTATACCAGACCTCAGAATGAGGCCTATTAACTCTCAAAAGACTGCTTTGAAAAACCACTGGCAGTAAATTTGAGTGCAAAGTTTGATGGTAAGGCTTGATTTAAGCGAGCTCAACGATTTCCTGTGAGGAGGTGTTTTGGGCAGCAAGCGGCAGGAACTGGGTGGGAATGACCATAGGGATTAGCTTGGCCATAGCTAGTTAATGGTTGGGAAAATAACCAAATAACACCTACTAGTTTTGTGTCCCTGCTCATATGCCATTTCTCCCTACCTGTACAGTAATGCGAAAGTGTCAGCTTATAGATAGTTCTAAAGCACCACCTAATAGACCAAACTAAACCAGAGGCTACCAGAGAGCACGCAGAGGTCACCCGAGAGCTTCCAAACAGAGCTCTCTGCTTACTGAGGCGGCCGTGATCTGTTGGTGGACATAAAGCAAGAGAGAGAGTGTGCGCCTTGCAGACTATACCACAGCGTGAGCGCTTAGCGGTAGTAGGCATGTGCCTCAATGTCTTACTGAACAGAGGAATACGGTCGATCCATTGGGATGCTGCAGGAACTTGGCTGACAGTATTTTGACCTGTGTTTATGAGGGAGATAGGCCCAGCTTCAAACAAGGCAGGTGCAACATTGTCATTGTGTGCAAAGCAAAAATGGCACAATCAACTTTGTCACATGTGCCGGGGGTTTAGGTAAGTCCTTGTTGAGTCTTTCGCCACTTGCGGGTTGTTACCGTCATGGAGACTCTTACAGTGTTGTACCTACCTATGAGATATACCTGGCATCCGATCCATGGTTCAGGGCCCTTCCACTTGACGGCACGAGATGGATGCAGGACTGGAGCTGAGCAGAGTGACCGCATTGAGTATGGCCCATGGAGCGACAACCATCCAAGGACCGCACAGCACACTATCGGAGAGCATCCAAGTACTTACTACCGGAGAGCACACCACCCTCAACCTCTGAAGAACACCCACAATACATTGCCACAAGCACATGTGAGGCACAAAGGCCTAACCTTGATGGATAGATTAGGTGTGGTGCGGGAACGGCACGCAAACCAGCTGCTGGATCCATCGATGCATGGGCTCTTATGATGAATGAGAGCTGTGTCTTGCGTAATGGTTAGATTTTAAGTGCTTTAATTAGACACATGAGGCTAATATTCCAGGTGAATTTATTAAACACTTTTTCCGACACGTGTTTCAACCCAACAGGGGTCTTTTTCAGGGGTCCTCAATGTTTCCCTTACACATCAAGAGACTCCACCAATGTGGAGCCCTGGTATAGCCCCTCACTCCGGTGAACTAATCCAAACACCTCATGCGTGACCAGAAATCTGCCATGTATGCAGCACCTGTTCTCAGCACCTCGGCGGCTTCTAATATATGCAGACAAGCAGTTGGCTGTTCGGGGTGCGCTACAGCGTCTCCTGCACTCCTGCTCTTACCCGGGGACTCTTGAATATACACCATTTTGAACAGATTGACCATAGTGGATCATAGGTCCAACTCTGGCCCCCTCCAACATCTAAAACGCAAACAAACGTTTTCAGAAGTATCAGGATCCTTCTTACGCCTTCGTTCAATTACCCAGGACAGAACTGTAAAATCCTAGTTTGACAATCTCGGTTTGCAAACTCAAAATATTCCCAGTTTGCACAATCCTTGTATATTCCTGGTTTGAGAATCCAACAACAAAGTTATTTATTTAGCAAAATGCCAAATTCACAGTCTAATTATATTCTTTTTAGGCATCTCTGCTGTTTGCATAGGAACTTCTTAGTTGTTTAAGGGAGCACTGGTCTCAAAATAACCAATAATGGGCCAAACTAAAATGTGTATGTGTGTCCCCTGTGACCTGGATGCGACTGTGTTGTGCAGTAAACTCTCAATGACTGATTGTGCAACTTTATTCTAGCTCCTTCTTGGTTGGTTCACGCTACTTATTTTGTGTGTATGGTCCTGTGGAAGATGTGTGCTAGGCTGAGGGCTTCAAAACGACACGGCTATTCCCTGTGTATTACAGGTCCACCACCCTAATATCTATTGCACCCATACATGTTCAACGTTTTAACATGCAGCAATTGCATGGGGATGGCTGCATGGCTTTAAATCCAACAACAGTTAAACATGGCGTCTTCTGTGAAAGTGACAATATTATGTAACCCCTTGTTACTAGGCTTTTACTTGGAAGAATTGGTATCCAAGAAGGGAAGATGAAGGTTTTGTTTACATAAAATGTGCTGAGTACAAACATCTCAGGCAGTTCACGAAACAAGGCTATGGAGACTCGTGTCTGATACCCCAGAGGAGATCAGACCCCGTCGTTGGCTGCGTGGCAGACGTAACAGGCACTAGTGCAGATAAAGGTGTGTTTATCATTCATGATGGAGACCGTGCATTTGGAGCTCTGCTGCTTTGGTTGCTTTGACCCGCTATAGGGCGAGTGTCACTGCTTTAAGACTGAGCTTCAGCGCGAAGCTCTTCATGCAGTCACGCACGAAGCCCGCTAGACTGAACATATCATTTTTCTCTTTTCATATGCAGTGTCAAATAGGTGTGGCGTGTCCACGTACCCTGATGCATTCCTTAGATATCCTGGAAGTGACGGTACAATTGGTGGGTTGTTATCTGGTGTCACTCACTTTCTTTGTGGGGGTGGGGAATCTGCTTTTTTCATTGGCCAAAGTATGTTGGGTATTTCTTGTTCTAAATGACTTGTTATAAGACACACCAGTCATTAAAATTAGCTTAAACTGTGGAGGCAGTGCAAACCGATTTGGCATTTTGAAAAAGGCACTCCCCTTAGCCCTCAAGTTCACATGAATCTGCTCAAATGAGCTTTGCGGGTTAGTGTGAAAGAGCTGGCTTACTTTAATTCACTAAAATATGCAGTCAGCTGTCATTCAATTGAATAAGGGGGTGAGGGTTTGGGGTGTGTGATGGGGGGGGGGGGGTGTTCATGGTGTGTCCATGTCAAATCTGAGACATTGAATAATCAAGAGGAGGTTGACACGCCTACTAGATTTGGAGGGAGGGGTTATTGCAGATTGGATGTGTGATGAGTTTAGATTTAGTTTTTCATTCAGAATGAGTTTCGTTTTTGTACTCCCTATTTTCATTGCTCTGTTGTGGGGGCACACTAGACGGCAACATTCAACTATGATACTGAACCATTGTTAGGAAAGTTTTCTCTTTTAGCAACTTTCCCTCCATATTCTATGGACCCTCAAACCCTTTGTTTTCGAGGTTGGCCTGACTTTTTACAGCTCGCCTGCCCTTTTGCTCATTATTGTTAGGGGGAAACGGATCAATCCATCAGACTATCAGTACCGGGAAACTGTTTCCCTTTTGTGCTACCTTTTATCTTTTTGGTAACTTTTTACCAGGGCACACAGAATCTTACAGAGCAGTGGGGGATACTTTTATGTCACCCTAGTAGTTTACACAAGGGATTTTTGGTTACTTTTATATGTGCCTGAAGAAAAGCTGGTTGCAGCATATATAATGCTACCATTTTTGTGTTATTTCTTGTGTGCAAATTCGTGTATACCGCGCATGGCTACTATTTCTGGTTACTTTTATATTTGCCTAAAGAAAAGCTGGTTGCAGCATATATAATGCTACCATTTATGTGTTATTTCTTGTGTGCACATTCGTGTATACCGCGTATGGCTACTAAATGTGTCTAGTGCCCTAAAATGGCCACACCACGATATTTCTGCTTGTTTTTTGGCCATATGTTTGGCCTTCTTCCTGCCTGCTAAGGTCCGGAAATCCCATATAAGGGGTGGCGGGTCAGAAGGAGGACATAGACTCTGATTTCACTGTAGTTTTTATTAAATAAAAGGAAAATGCCTACTTCTCCCTATGCTACAAGGCGTCCCTACCAAACAAAACTAAGGTGCTCGTCAGTGAATGCCTTAACAGAATCTGTCCACTGCCCAACCTTAACGGACCCTACCACTATGACAACAAATAAAGATAGGAGAATGACTCCCTTATCCTGGGTTTTCGCTTTCACCAACTTCAATAGCTGACTATTAGTCTCTGCTGACTGTTTTCATCAGTTCACACAATTCATTCAATACTGTACTGGACTTTTGTTTCTGTCCTCTTAGGGCAGTGTTCTTTATGTCTTTATTATTCTGCTCCTGTTTCACTGTAAAGAGAGTTGTTCTCTCTTCCCAAGGTAAAGTTATTCAAATGTATACATCTCCTTTTCTATATTCTCTTCCTGTTTATACAGTTCACTATATTTGATCCCTTTTTGATATCTGTCTTTGAACATTTATTCTGATCCAGCCTTATTCTCATGCTTGGCACTTATAGCGTTCCACTCTTATTTGCTTATGCTTTTTTTTAGTCCTGACTGATGGGAGTATGAGCATTCCAATGACGATCCTCCTTTACTTCTTGAGGTTTCACTATTACAATCATTTACTTGGATTAGGACGAGCAAGGTTGATCCCATACCAATTCTCATTCACTCTGGGTTTCAATATTACAGTCTCCTTATCTTGACTGGGACGAGTATGATCAGTCCCCTAAAGATTCTCCGTCCCGTCCCTGGTCTCCCGATTTCCCTGTTACCTGTAGTTCTTATGGATAACGTCACTGGGGCTTCCTCTGACTCGGGGTCGGCTCTCTTCTGTCTTGTCACGGCTGTTCCTTCATTGCTTCTTCCTTCATGCCGTCATCTGGGATGGTCATTCAGTACCATTTGGTTCCATGTATTCAGCTGTGGAGTGGTCTTGCTGTTGTTTCTGGGCCAGCCGGTCCACACCAAGCTTTTCGTGGTCACGCCACCACTTTCCTTCTCTCTCTCTCCCGCTCTCTGATTCTCAGAACACCCTGCACCTGACGTTTCTTCTCTCGTTCGCCTCTTGGTCAAACACTGCATGTCTACATCTGTTTCTCATTCTCCTCTGGTCACAAGGCGTGTTGGGATGTTTTCTAGGGCATTCCTAAGAGGAACAGGAGTACTTCTCCCCTACGGGGGAGTCTCTCCCAGTGAGATCTCACTTGCCTCTACCCCTAGGGAGGGTGTTGCGGAGTGGGCGCACCTCCCTAGCCTTACAGGGGGCTCTCCCTTGGGGAGAAGCGATGAATCTCCGCAATTCATCACATACCTTTCTCATTATTTCTTTGGCTTACCCATCTTCTGTTGATTCGTCATCCTTCATCCTTGAGACCGGAACGGGTGAAGTTGTTTTTTCTGGATTTGGAGATTGTACTACTTCCCAGTTTCAAATAGGTTCCTCCAATAGGTTAATGGAGTTTTCCCAGGAGAGTAGGGTTCCTGGGAGTTTCAGGAGGCCTCAATAAGTCACCAACATTTTGAAAGTCTGTGCCTATTATGACTTCTTCAGGTAACTCTGTTATGATTGCTGATTTTATAGTTATGGGTTGCGTACTTACCTCCAAGGTCAGGGGTACCTTTGGATAGGTTTCTACGCCTATGTGGGTGCACGTTATTTTCAGGGATTCACCCACTTTAATGTCCTAAGGATATAGAAGACTGTTCGGACAGCCGTTTGTTTGCTTTCAGACTCTGACAGCATTGGCCCAAACTCCATTTACAAGAATCCTTTTGTGAGTATTAATGGTCGGAAACCCACAATAATATATCTCAGAAGTGTCTAGTTCTGACCCCAATTCCTCTTTCTCTTCTTCCCACAGTTCAGCTGATAGTCACCCTATTTCCATCAGTTCTTCGGGTTTGTTCGCTGCACAGAATCCAGCTATGTGTCCCTTTTCTCCACATGAGAAACATGTTGGAGTTGTGGAAAAAGATGATTTTGCTTTCCCTACTGGAAAAGGGATTTTTTATTATTACACTAGGAGTAGTTATTTTATGAGGTTGTTCTTTACCTACTAGTCTCTCACTGAGGGTGAAGGGGAGGGTGAAAAATGTGTTCCTTTCGTACACTTGTCAGGTAGTATACATTTGGGCTGGGGTTATATTTATTTATTTGTTCCTGTGAACTGGCTTTGTTATATATCTCAGATATTTGGTTGCCTCTCAGTGGGCTTGTGCTATGTGAATGGCTGATCCCAACAAGGGGTTGAGTTGTTGTAAAATGCCTCATTGTAGAGTTGGGGGAAGACCCTTAATACATTGCTCTATGGTTAATGCTTTCAGTGCTTTGGGAAATGTCTTTCTTCCAAACCACTGGTAAAGTGTATTTTGAACCCATGCCGCTAATTCTAATGGTGTCTCATTACACAGAAGAGGGATTCCCCGGAACCTTAGTATATAGAAGCGCTTGGTTTGTCCTACTCTTTCCAAAAGAGCTCTTTTCATTTCAGAGAATTAAGTAGTTCCTAATGGATTAATAGTCTGATAGGAGGCTTGTAGGTCTCCTTATAACAGAGGGGCTAGGTAACAGGTCTTCACTCCTTGATCCCAGTTGAACTGGGTGGCAAGTCTTCAAAAATGTACAAAGAAGGCCCCCAGATCCTGTCCTTCCTAATAAAGTTGCAATATACTGTGGGGAACTGTACGGTGTTGTGGTCCCGATCTTATTTGGTCTAACCTTTCCTGGAGGCGTTGGTCTGTCTGAATCTCGTGATTCACTAGGGGATCGAGAAGGGTTTTTCGGGCCTTCATTCTGCAGTAGGCCCTTGCAAACTGGTCCTGCAGCCACCATTCCTGGCACAGCTTCAGGTAAGTGCTCCCCTATTGCCCCCTCGTTTTCTGCATAGATTTATGCTTTTTTCCCCTAGTTCCTCTTTTGTGCACCCTCTCCGCTTCTGCTACCCTCTTCTCTTTTCCCCTCCTTTTCCCTGCCTTTGGTCCCCTGCCTCCCATGACCCTGTTTTGTGTTTCCCTCCCCTATGTTTCTCCCGCTGCCAACCCGCTCCGCCTCCCCATGATTGGCCTGGCTGTGTTTGCAGCCCACCTTACCTGTTTGCAGGGTCCAGGATGGTCTTTCGATCTGCAGCAGGCCTGTGCAAGCAGGTCTTGCTGCAATCATTCCTGGCTGAGCTTCACTTAAGTGCCGTACTCCTGGCCCCCCTCCTTTTCCGCATATTTTTTTTTCCTAGTTCTAGTTCTCCCTCTTTTATGAACCCTCTTTACTTCTAGTTCTCCCTCTTTTATGCACCCTCTTCACTTCTGCTCCCCTCTTTCTCTTTCCCCCCCTTTTTCCAGCCTTTGGCCCTTTGCCTCCCCCGACCTGCTCTTGTTTTGTGTTTCCCTCCCGTATGTTTCTCCTGCCCTCTGTCCGCCTCCCCTCAACATGATTAGCCTGGCTGTTTTTGTGGCCACACTCTTAACAGAAGGACCAGAGGCAAAGGGCAGTTCCCTCATGAGCAGCTCAATCTGTTTGCCTGTGTTTGCCTGGGATGTCTGAGGTAGACAACCTACAGCGGCGGTTAAGGTAAGTGGAGTGTGGGCAGGGAGTACAGCCATTACTGTACTACAGTAAAACCCATCCAATCTTATGACCTAATATCATATAGCTACATGTATTAGCCCAGTTGTGTAAGGTAGCCATATTCTGCATTTAGCTTAATTGTGCAAGGTAGCCATATCCTGCATTTGGCCCAATTGTGTAAGGTAGCCTTATTCTGCGTTTAACCTAATTGTTTAAGGAAATGTGCTCTAGCACCTTGAAACATCGCTTGTGCTAGATGGAATTACAAATAATGATCTCCGACCAAATAATCAAACAGACTCAAGGAATATGGCAAAGTACTACTTTATTCTCATTTGCTAAAGCAGGGAGAACTGACATGCATCAAACTGATGCATGCACACTCACACAGTAGCTTGATTACATAGAGGTCTTATACCTCAATATGCATCATCTATGATGTCATTCATCGTGGCAAAACACAAACCCTTCGAGGGAAGGGATTGGTTAAGGAAACATATCTACTTATAGAACATATAAGGAATTGTGCATCATTGGCTACCCCTTATCTCTAGGGAATGCCTTGAACTACCTCTAAATATGTATAGTATTACTGTGCATTTACAGTTATTGACCAGAAAGTTACTTCATCTTCTTTGTATTCACAATTAATTTAGCTTTAGGTACATGTTTCTCTTAGTGCTTCAGGTACGTTGTCATTCCTAAGTGTTTTCAGGTTACTTCAGCGTAGGTTCATGTATCTTCTTTATGACATCCTCCTGCCCTCGTCAGATTTCACTTAACGTTCCATGATGTCCATAGGTGCGTGCTGACATCCTTCCATCTGGCATTCTTTCACACTGTCAGTGCGAGGGTACATTCTTTATGGCTGTCTGTGTGCATATTGTCTCTCATACACTCGATGCGGTATGGGAACAATACAGGGGGTATTATTTACTGCTCTTCTCCGGCTATTCCAGTATGATGGCTGTGAGGGGGTAGGAACTGGTGGGAACGTGTCTACCTGCTCCTCTACATTCCCCTCTTGTCGACTCTTCAACCAAATTCTCTTCTTCCATTGCCTTCATCATCTATCTTCATCTTCTTTTCATCCTGCTTTTTCTTAGGAATCCAAATCTTTACCACCACCCTCAGGTGACCAGCATTCCTTATATGTTCATCCACACTCCAGGTCATGTGGCAGCACTCTCCAGCTGGTGAACAGAATATACAACATCATACATATTTATTATGATCCTTGGGATAGTAGAACTTGGTTCCTGGAGGCGCAAGGGTACTCTTCTTTATATTCTCACGGGTAATTCTCTCATTTTGGATCTGCTCACCAGTTCCAGAGTCAATATCAATCATGATCTTCATTTCAATCGCTTTTTTGGCTGTCTTCTGGCATTGTCCCATAATTGTCCGTATGAGACAGAATCCTAGCAACACAAACACTGTTATTTCTCCATGTATTTTAAAAGCGTTTGCCAGCCAGGTTGGAATCCATGACAGTAAAGATGAAAAACAATCATCTCCTGCTGTCTAATCAGCTTCATCCTTCATTCCTTTTCATATGCAGGGTCATCAGCATAGTTATTGCCTCTGTCAAGTTTCTATTTCTTCCCTCATGAGATGGTTTAAATGTACAGCAAGAAGGCCCAATCTTGGCGTGCACGCCTCTTTCCATTGCTGTAATCCGGTCTAGGACATATCTGTTCTGTGGTGTCATCAACCTGATGGCTCTCAGTTCCTTTCCGATTGCATTGAATCCTTTTACTGTTACATTGATTGTCTGCAGCAGCTCCCATCTTGTAATCTGCAGCCACTTGGTGTTTACTGCAGCTTGAAGTCCTGGAAATAATATAGCTGTCATTATCAATGCCATCCCTATCTGCACTATGCTTGCTGATTCTTCAATAGATGTGCAGGGCAAGCCAATAGTCCTTCTTCCCATCCAGTAATGGTAAAAACACATCCATATATCACTAGCTGTGGTCTCTCTCCACATCTGGGCACTTCTGGTTTTTTCAATTATGTCTGAACAATTCCGCTTCTACATCTGGACAACCTTTATTCGTTTTCCAATCTGGGATGGCTACATATGTTTCTTGCTTGTCCACCCTAGTCCATTTTCCATCCTTCTTGTTTTCACATAGGTGTCTTCATTTGGGAATGCCACTTTTGATCGCCATCATAACATTGCCCATTTACTTTGAATTGTCCTCTGGTTGTGCATGCTGCTAAATGACTGAGGGATTTTGCATCATGTGTAGACATTTCTACTTGCAATAAATCTTTTTGCTGCATTTATGGCATATGGTATTAATGAACAGACATAACAGCTTTCATCTGATGTTCTTTCGCCCACACCCCACATCCCTTTTAAATCTAAATAAACTCCCAGGTATATTGTAAAACAGACTATCTGTACCTTTACTGGGGACAATAATAGGAGTTTCATTGACACCCTCCATATCGGTATTACTTTTTATAACACGTTGAAATGCCATAATAATGAGAAAAACACAAATCATAATACCAAATGATATCACCATCAATACTCCCTGAAAGCCTATCAACTTTCTGGATTGTAGTGAATCTCTGAAATGTTGAAGCCTCTGGATTTTGAGCTTACATTCATATGCAAATTTGTTATCTATTTTTTTAATCACTTTTATATCAGAAACTGTAATATAATTGCAATTATCACTCTCTAAACAATACAAACGTGACAACATTTACTCCTTTTCGTATTAGGGCTGGATATGACTGTAATATGTGGGAGAAAATAGCATACAAGAGTGTGTGTATTATGAAAGAAAAACATGCAATCATTGTTGTTAGGTAATCGTGCATCTCAACACCTAATGACTTCGTTACACTGTGGGCATCAGTTCTTACCCAAGTTGGAGGAGCAATTAGGAATCTGTGAGAAACCAAAGGTTACCTTACCTACGAGTCCCCGGGGATCTGTCTCTCAGGTGGCCAGGGCATGGCCATCGCCTTTGGATCCAGACCCTGGGGGTGGACCTGTGCGGGAGGATCACCTGGGTGAGGGGTCTCTGGGGAGTGGGGGTGAGGCAACTGATGGTGAGACACAGTATTCCCCCCTTTCCCGTACCCATGACCCATCCTATTTTATAGGATTCTCCAATGTTCCAACCCCCCCTTCTGCACAAAGACTGGGCCGAGGAAGCAGGTGACAGAGAGTAAAGAGGTTAACCCTTACATATCTCATTGGACATGTCCCCCTAATAGGGTCAGGTAAAGTCAGGTACTTGACCTTAATCACATACATCTGATACCCATTAGCACTCTCCACATGGATAAAAGGCGGAACATAAAGACACACTGTGAGCAAGGTGGAACACAAGAAGGAGCAGAATTTCCAGGGTGAAGGCAAACCTACTGGAGCAGAGCAGCCGATCGAGGGACTAGAGCAAAGGGTAAAGAAAACCTCTTGTTCCCTGCTGGAGGTCATTGCCTCCAGGAAGCCGTGAAGGAGACGTGGACAAAGCCAAATCACAGACTAGAAGTAACCTACATTGTGTTTCAAGGATGCCAGCAACCCTCCCGGGTGAATGACAGAGTTGGGGAGGCGAGGCCAAGACTGTGATATTAACCTTGACTCGTGAATCAAAGCTGCAAAGACAAGAAAGGAACACTCACAAGCGGTGAGTTAGTGAAAGACATGAAAGGCCAGTTTGTTTCAAGGAAAGCTTGAAGCCGCAAGAGTGTATCTCATAAGGGAAGGTTGTGCACCTGCTGATGAGACGCAAAAGAAAGCTAACCAGTGATGACATTTTAAGTGGCTGATAATTGTGAAGCCGGTAATACATAGTAGTGGAGTGGTCCAGCGAAAGGAAGTAGCCCACTCGAAAGTCTCCCCAAAATATGAAGTGTTTAGTTATGAAACTACAAAGTGAACAAACTCTGAAATGCAAAATGGTCAAGATTAACCCCAGCAAAAGGGAAAGAGAAAAGGTGAATGCTTGAAGAGAAAGATTTCTTTTGAACTTTTGAGTTTATGGTACTGAACTACCAAGACCAAGAGACACTGGGGCAAATAATATAAGATTGTGAGCTGAAAGGAAAGTCTAAGTGGTCTTTCAGACGTCTATAGTAAAAGCCTTGCCCATTTGAAAGTCTTCAAGATCAGGAAAAGGTCTGAGCCGAACTGAGGGAGACCTGAAGTGTGATTGGTTAGGGGAAGGGAATCCCTAAAAAAATGTGAATGAAGCTTGGGGAAGGGAACCCGTGCAAGTGTTGTGATTGCGAGGTCTGTGCCTGACGGAGAGAGATCTATGTTGAATCAGGTACTTTCTGGTTGAAAGGTCCGAGCCCAATCGAGGGAGATCTACGTGAACCTTTTGCTTTGAGAGGTCCGAACCCGACTGAGAGAGACCTGCGTGAACTTTTGTTGAACTGTGAAAGAACTTTTGAAAGCTGGAATTAGTTATTTTAATTTGGAATATGGGGTACATTTACCAGCCCAGCAGAACTCCCCTACATCACGAAACTGCATTTCAGAAGTTACAAGAAGAATGGAAGCGCTGGCTCTGCTGAGCGCTATTCCCTTGTACCAAAACTACGTTTTGCAGTCACCAAAATAATGGCTGCGCTGTTTTTACCAAGCACATATGGGGCGAGATGGAACACCCCGAGAATGGCTGCCAGTGTTTTCTTTATGTGCATAATTCAAAGGCAGCACTGCTATGCTGCCAGCTCAAAACTTCCAACTGAAAAAAAAAATGTTCTGCATTTAAAATGACTGCGTTCTGATGCTCTTTTCATCTTTTCAGCATTACCCAGTTTGGTTCCAGTAAGACACATTCGTGTTCACCCTTATTCAGGGTGTACACCAGCCAATGGGGGCATTACTCACTGAATGGCATGTTGTGTCAGGCAAAATCTGTGAAAGAGCAGAGAACTTCACTCCAAGCCGCATGGAAAACACTTTACTTTTTGCAACAAAATATTCCAGACAAACCCTTCATAAGAAGCCCTCTCTCTCTTTGCTTATGTCAGTTTAAATGGACCCTTGCCTTGGACAGATTCCTGTGTAGTAGAAATTGACTAGGACTATAAATAATGTTCAGAATCTAGATGCAAGAGAAAACCGCATTTGTGAAAGTGACATCCAAGAAGAATTAACCCACGTGTAAAAGGGTGTTTTTGACAAAGAAAATGCCTTTTAAAAAGTGAAATGTTAAACTAAGGCCCTGTGCTTGCATAGAAATGTGACGGGGGCTTGCTTGAAACATATACATGAAATTTCTTTCTAAAATACTTGCTTTCTGGTTAAGGAAAGGAAAATAAACAAATAAATAAAATACCTGTGAAACCAGCAGAACAAGCTTCAAAGGGCCCTGGGAACAGGATCATCTTCCCCCAAGTGGACCAGCCCCCTAGAAACTATGAATGGGCCAAGGGGAAGCATCTCGTACCCTAGTCAGACGAAGCAGCACTGTTCCAGCATGAAATGATGGACTGCCAGGACACACAGGTGTGAATTCCTGGTGACACCTTCCCTCAACTCAGGCTGAAGGGCTTCAAAGGTGAATCCATGACAACACTGGGCTAAACTGACCAGAACCTGACATTTGGCTGTGGCCTGGAAAGGAATGCCCATATTTGGAACACAAAGCCAGCCCAGTTGATTTCAGAGACTATGCAGCTGATGTCATTTATTTCAGTAACCAAAAGACATATTAATGTGAAATTATGACCATTTAAATGTCATGCTTGCGCCATTAAAATAAGATGTTGTAGGTTTTTCTAGCATGTTGGAGACGCAAACGTCTGGTTGCCCCCAGGAGGGGTTAATAACCACTGAACAGGTTATCATGTCTGTTCTTGCGAGAGAGGGGCGCCCGCTACCTTTGTAAAACTATTTGTTAAGGAACCTGGGATTGGTAACCCTAGGTCTCCTGGGGGCAACCAGACGTGGTCTCCCTCTCACTGTGCTTAGAGAGGCATCAGCTTCACCTCACTGATGATCCCCAACAAGGGTGAAGCACGTGTATGGGGTTGCTGGTGGTACTCTCGTTCAGATTGGAATTGCCATTGTATTTCGGTGCTGGACTGCCCCTGGGCAGGACAAAGACTGATATGCAAATGGATATTTCCCATCTGTGAAAGGCACAGTGAGTAAAAGCAGTGGCTGCGAACTCTCAAGTGGTTAAAAACCACTGAACAGGTTATCATGTCTGTTCTTGCGAGAGAGGGGCGCCCGCTACCTTTGTAAAACTATTTTTTAAGGAACCTGGGATTGGTAACCCTAGGTCTCCTGGGGGCAACCAGACGTGGTCTCCCTCTCACTGTGCTTAGAGAGGCATCAGCTTCACCTCACTGATGATCCCCAACAAGGGTGAAACACGTGTATGGGGTTGCTGGTGGTACTCTCGTTCAGATTGGAATTGCCATTGTATTTCGGTGCTGGACTGCCCCTGGGCAGGACAAAGACTGATATGCAAATGGATATTTCCCATCTGTGAAAGGCACAGTGAGTAAAAGCAGTGGCTGCGAACTCTCAAGTGGTTAAAAACCACTGAACAGGTTATCATGTCTGTTCTTGCGAGAGAGGGGCGCCCGCTACCTTTGTAAAACTATTTTTTAAGGAACCTGGGATTGGTAACCCTAGGTCTCCTGGGGGCAACCAGACGTGGTCTCCCTCTCACTGTGCTTAGAGAGGCATCAGCTTCACCTCACTGATGATCCCCAACAAGGGTGAAACACGTGTATGGGGTTGCTGGTGGTACTCTCGTTCAGATTGGAATTGCCATTGTATTTCGGTGCTGGACTGCCCCTGGGCAGGACAAAGACTGATATGCAAATGGATATTTCCCATCTGTGAAAGGCACAGTGAGTAAAAGCAGTGGCTGCGAACTCTCAAGTGGTTAAAAACCACTGAACAGGTTATCATGTCTGTTCTTGCGAGAGAGGGGCGCCCGCTACCTTTGTAAAACTATTTTTTAAGGAACCTGGGATTGGTAACCCTAGGTCTCCTGGGGGCAACCAGACGTGGTCTCCCTCTCACTGTGCTTAGAGAGGCATCAGCTTCACCTCACTGATGATCCCCAACAAGGGTGAAACACGTGTATGGGGTTGCTGGTGGTACTCTCGTTCAGATTGGAATTGCCATTGTATTTCGGTGCTGGACTGCCCCTGGGCAGGACAAAGACTGATATGCAAATGGATATTTCCCATCTGTGAAAGGCACAGTGAGTAAAAGCAGTGGCTGCGAACTCTCAAGTGGTTAAAAACCACTGAACAGGTTATCATGTCTGTTCTTGCGAGAGAGGGGCGCCCGCTACCTTTGTAAAACTATTTTTTAAGGAACCTGGGATTGGTAACCCTAGGTCTCCTGGGGGCAACCAGACGTGGTCTCCCTCTCACTGTGCTTAGAGAGGCATCAGCTTCACCTCACTGATGATCCCCAACAAGGGTGAAACACGTGTATGGGGTTGCTGGTGGTACTCTCGTTCAGATTGGAATTGCCATTGTATTTCGGTGCTGGACTGCCCCTGGGCAGGACAAAGACTGATATGCAAATGGATATTTCCCATCTGTGAAAGGCACAGTGAGTAAAAGCAGTGGCTGCGAACTCTCAAGTGGTTAAAAACCACTGAACAGGTTATCATGTCTGTTCTTGCGAGAGAGGGGCGCCCGCTACCTTTGTAAAACTATTTTTTAAGGAACCTGGGATTGGTAACCCTAGGTCTCCTGGGGGCAACCAGACGTGGTCTCCCTCTCACTGTGCTTAGAGAGGCATCAGCTTCACCTCACTGATGATCCCCAACAAGGGTGAAACACGTGTATGGGGTTGCTGGTGGTACTCTCGTTCAGATTGGAATTGCCATTGTATTTCGGTGCTGGACTGCCCCAGGGCAGGACAAAGACTGATATGCAAATGGATATTTCCCATCTGTGAAAGGCACAGTGAGTAAAAGCAGTGGCTGCGAACTCTCAAGTGGTTAAAAACCACTGAACAGGTTATCATGTCTGTTCTTGCGAGAGAGGGGCGCCCGCTACCTTTGTAAAACTATTACACACAAGTGCCTGTCACTGACTGCCCCGCGATACCTTTCCGACAAATTCACTAGACACAGCACTTCTAGACCCACCAGAACGCCCTACTTGCACCAACTCAAGGTCCCTAAATTCAATCTAAAAACAGCAGAAGGTTCCAGTTTCCCGGTTCTTGCAGCTCAATGTTGGAACACCCTCCCTCTTGCAATCAGATCGGAAGCGTCCTTCTGGCCATTCAGAGCCATGGTGAAATCTTGGCTCTCTGCCTAACACCGTGCCACTTACTCACTCATCCAAGTTCTAAACTATACCTTGAAACGGATCACCATGTAACCCGGTCCGCCACTTTCTATTGCATTTTTTGCTAATTTTTTACTTCACCATCTGTCTGCACCATTGAATGTATGTACTTTCCCTGCTGTGCGCAACAATATGTAACTATGTTGTCCATATGATTATGCGCCCAGCTACCCGAGGGTTCGGTCGCGCTCTATAAATAAACTAACTAAACTAAACTAAACTAAAGTGAGGCAAGCGCCTCCCCGTCCAAAAGAGATCCCAGAAGGAGTGTGGCAGAAGCTAGGACTTGACTTCATAGGCCCACTGGAACCGATGCCATCCAAGCACAAATACGGCATTCTGCTTATAGACTACCTATTGTGGGTGGAAGTGGAGTTTGTCCAGGACATTATGTCATCCACAGTAATGGCAGTGTTGAAAAACAATTTCCAGAGAGAAGGTTTGCCCAAAGATTTGGTCACCAACAATTGTGTCCAACTAGTTTCTAGTGAGATGGACACATTCCTGAGAGAAAACAACATCCACCAAGTAAAAGCGGCACTGTATCACACTCAAGCAAATGGCTTGGTGGAACAGGCCAATAGGATCATCAAGGGAGCAATGCAACTAGCCACACCGTCAGGGATAGATCCCTTTTCCACAGTCAAGGACGCAGAGGCAGCCCACAGACTGACCCCCAATGGGATCACCAAGGTGTCCCTGTTTCGGATGCTAAGAGGGTGCAGGGAAGCGTCCATTTGGTCCCTCCGTGGATGTGACAAGTAAGGAAGATGATGAAGTCAACATGGAAGAATTGGTATGGAGAATGAAGAAGAGAAAGGCACTCATGAAGGAGTGGAATGACAAGAGAAGGGCGCCCCACGGGAGCGGAATTCGAGGAGACTGGGTAAAGATAAAGCGGACACACAGAGACGCCATCACAGGGTCCAAATTCAGCAGACCCATCCAGGTGTTCAAAAGGGGGACTAATCACGTGCACACTCAGGATGGGAGAAGATGGAGCCTCGAACGAGTGACACTGTTTGAGAGAAGTCCCAAGGAAACACCAGGCCCCAGTGCTAGGGACCAGGTGCACGGAAGCAAGGAGAAGGGAGAGGAAAGAAGGATCGACAAAAGACCCAGAGCAAGGAGATGGCAGGGAGGCAGGAGGACTACAGCCAGACACCCCAGGAGGCGGGAACAAACTGGGAGGACAAAGCAGAGGACATGCAAGACAAGAAAGCAGAGAAGGTCGACCACAGAGGGAGAAAAAGAGACCTACACGATTCACAGACTTTGTCATGGAGTAGCACCACCTGCTTTCGTCTTCTTTTTTTTTTTTTTTTTAACTTTTATTTTTAGCGGCACAAGGTTACATGGTGCAGGCAACAAGGGCACGAGTCCAGCCCGTGTAAAAGACGTAACAATACAGTACATTTAACATGGTACATTGGACACAGCAATACAAGGCAGTGGTCGCATGAAATATATACAAATAAGTGTGCACATAGTAGGGGTAATTACACAGGGGTGGGAGACAAGCCAGAGCTGGAGGCACTTGTGCTTCTATTGTTAAGGTATGTGTTGAATTCTGTCCAGATGTTACGGGGGCGAGATGTAACAGGGAGCATGGATATGAATTCCTCCTCGCAATTGCGTGACCAGGTAAGCATATGGAGCCATTTCCGGTGAGCCGGAGGGGAGGGATTTTTCCAATTCTGAAGGACGCATTTCTTGGCAACCATACATGCAATATTCAAAAATCTAGCTGAACATCTAGTGTCATCGGTCGTCCAGGCGCCAAAGAGGACGGCCAGAGGATCTGGGTCAACAACAACCCCAATGATAGCAGAGAGAGTTTCTAGGATGCCCTCCCAGAAACCAAGCAGTTTGTTACAGGACCAAAACATGTGTAGGTGATCGGCCTCTGTCGCCCCGCAGCGGGGGCAGGGGCGTGTCGCAGTGTGAGCGAACCTAGAGGTTCTGTACGGAGTATAATAAAGTCTATTTAGGAGTTTGTACTGCATGGCGCGAAAACGGAAGTTGAGGGAGACTCGTTGGGTGTGCAGGCACATGTTCTCCCAGGCCCCATCTGATATTTCCAGGCCCAGGTCGTCGGCCCAGTCATCGCGTGCCTTGAGGGTGGGAGTAGGGGAAGCAGCCTGAAATATCTCGTAGAGTGAGGAGACCACGCCGCGGGCGCCCCCTGAGTTGGCAATGTATGCGATGGCTGGGTTGTCTGGGGGCTCGTCCGGGAATGTGGGCCATTTGGACCTAAACGCGGCCCGCAGTCTATAATATTGGAGGGTTTCCAAAGCGGTCCCGGTATGACCCGGTTTCCAAGATCGGGGGTCAATAAAGCTGCCTTCAGGGTAGAAGTCCGTCAGTGCATGGTATCCCAGCTCCCCCCAGTGTCGGGCCAGCGCTGCGTCGTGTGTGGGTTCCAGGCCAGGAAAGGCCCACACAGGAAGCCACTTGTAGTACGGGAAGGCTCCAGGCGTCTGGGAAAGCATGCGAGACCAGGCCAAGAGGGTTGTGTAGAGAGGGTCGATAGGAGAGTCGGGTATGTACTGGTAATGCAGTAGCGCGGACATTAGGTCGATGCCGGTGGTCGCCAATCTCTCCAGTTTGACATGGGGACGCGTTGGTGCACCAGGATACCAGTGGGTGGCATGTTGGGCCTGAGCTGCGTGCCAGTAAAGTGATATATTCAGGGCTGTGAGTCCCCCTAGTTTGTATGGAAGTGTCATGTCCGTCCACTTTTTGCGTACTGCGCCCGCGTGCCAAAGGAACTGAGCAAACAGTGTGTGCAGTCTGGTAAAGTAGTTGATCCCAGGCCACACGGGTACGTTGCTAAATATGTAGAGAAGTTTGGGGAGCAGAATCATTTTAATGAGGGAGAGCCGACCAGCAACGGAGAGCGGGAGGGCACGCCACCTGAGGATTTTAGTTTCAGCCATGCGTGTTACCGCCGAGTAATTGTCAGCGAGAAGGGAGGACTTGGCCGAGGATATGTGCACGCCCAAATATCTAAAACCATTCGGTGACCAACGGAGGGGGTATTCAGAGGCAGGTTGCTGGGTGGCCTTAGTGAGCGGGAAAATCTCCGACTTAGAATAATTGATAGTGAAGCCGGAGTGAGTGCCTATGCGAGTAATGTCCCTTAGTATTGAGTCAAGGTGTGTTGCAGGGTCTCTGATGTATAAGAGAACATCGTCCGCATATAGGGATATAATTTCGGGGCTGTCTTTCAGTCTTATACCCTTGCGGGCGTGGTGAGCACGGACATAGTCTGCCATTGGTTCAATTGCTAAGGCGAACAGTATTGGAGAGAAGGGACATCCCTGTCGGGTACCTCTGAACAGTGTGAAAAGATCAGAAGTTAGTGTATTGATCCTAACCCGTGCCACAGGAGAAGTGTAAAGTAATTTTATAAACTTAATCATGTTCGGGCCAATACCCATATTCTCAAGGACCAGCCAAGTGTATCTCCAGGAGACCATATCGAAGGCCTTCTGGGCGTCCAGTGTGACCGCCACTGCTTGTGCCTCTTGATCAATGCGGGACATTACATTAAACAGTCTCCTGATGTTGTGGGAGGTGGACCTGCCCGGTACAAAGCCGGCCTGGTCATCATGGACCAGATATGTCATAATGGGCAGAAATCGGTTCGCTATAATTTTTGCAAAGATCTTTGTGTCGAGGTTCATTAGGGAGAGGGGTCTATAGGACCCACATTCGTCGTCGGGCTTATCGGGCTTGAGCAGCACCGTAATGACTGCCTCGCGCATAGAGAGGGGAAGAATAGAGACGCGGAGCGATTCATCCCAGACCTCGAGTAGCTTGGGGGCAAGTATAGCGACGTGTTCTTGATAGAAATCGGCAGTCAGACCGTCGGGCCCCGGGGCTTTGCCTTTGGGTAGGTCAGAGATGGCTGTTACTATCTCGTCAAGCGTGACTGGAGAGTCCAGTTCGTCACGGGTAGCGGAGGAGATCTCAGTGGTGGGGATCGAGTCAAGGAGTTCCCGCATGTGCTGTTCAGTGTGCTCAGCAGGCTGGGAGTAGAGAGATCTGTAGAATTCGGTAAATGTGTTCAGGATTTGTAGGTCAGCCCATTGGGTATTACCCTGTTCATCTTTAAGTGAGGTGATTTGCGTTCGGCCAGATTCCCATTTAGTTAGTGTCGCTAACGTTCTCCCGGGCCTCTCTCCCTCACCATATCTCCTGGCCGCTTGAGGGCGACCAAGGAAATGTATCTCGCTGACGGCGAGTTTGTTGAAAGCTTGGAGTTCCTCAGAGATCTGGGCAAGAGTGGCGGGGACGGCACCAGAGGCGCCCTGCAGTTCCAGTTGTTTCAGTTTGCTTTCTGAACGGCTCAGCGCTGTACTGATTGATTTCAGCACCCCAGCTTCCCGGGAGATAGACATTCCCCTGATGTACACCTTAAAGGCGTCCCACCTCACGGCGGCAGAGGTATCTCGGAGAGTATTTAGTTCGAAGAAAGACAGAATATCGTCGAGTATTTCAGCCTTAAATACCACATCTCGCAGGGCGTCGGATTTAAAACGCCAGGTGCTGAACGTCGGGACGGGTACTCCTAGTCTGGCTGTGAGTGTGATCGGGGCATGATCAGAAAGCGTGCGGGGTAAGATCCGGGAGCCCAACACCCCTCCCATGACACCTTTCGAGACAAGAAACAAGTCTATCCTAGAAGAGCTCCCATGCACTGATGAGTAGTAAGTGTAGTCTCTAAGATGTGGGTGCAGCGACCTCCAGGCATCGCAAACGTCGAGGGTCTTAATGTGAGAGTGCAGCCTGCGTGCGGCGCTGGACAGAGGCCGTGGGTTGGATCCAGTCCTATCCAGGGCTGCATCAAGGATAAGATTCAGATCTCCCGCCCAAATGACCAGAGTTCCCACGTATCCCAGCAGTATAGTGGCGATCTTGTCAAAAAAATCAGGAGAATCGATATTGGGGCAATAGGTGTTGACGAGTAGATATTCTGTGTTGGCCAAAGTGCAATGTAGTATGACATAGCGTCCTTCAGGGTCAGTGTAGTTTTTATGCAGTGTGAACTTGATGGATTTATGGATCATGGTTAGAACCCCCCTGGATTGAGTGGAGTAGGAGGTAAAAAATCTAGTAGGCCCCCATGCCGGGGCCATTGTTCTGGGGATGTGGCCATTGGAGTGTGTCTCCTGCAGGAACAGTATCTTGCAATTATGTCTGTTGGCATATGCCATGATTTTGCGCGCCTTAGTGTGATTGCTTACCCCTCGGATATTCCATGACATTAAGACGGTTGCCATACCTGTGCCAGGTATCTCATTATGTAACACGTGTTCTCAATGAACGTCTCGGACCCAACAATAGTGTGCGCCCCAAGGGAAGGGGCAAAATTTACGACCGTGGCCCATTAGTGCCGGCCACATGCAACCCCGTGTGCCTTTTGTAGATAACACCCAGTTTCCCCCCCCCACCCTCACCACCAACCCATGATCAGCAGTGTACATCCCACCCATCTCCAACAGTGCACAGTCGGACCGACCCCAACTTGATCCAGCCTGTGCAAGAGCCCAACAGGGGCGAACCAAAAACAAAGAAATAGGAAGCAGTGCAATCGCAATGGGGTGCGCTATTGCCGTGTGTTAGCACGCTTGGGACACTAAGGCGTCCGTGAGAAAATAAACAGTGTTTGCGGTTTAGTGATGCATGTCACAGCCATTACCTGTGGCCGCGCCGGCCTGAATGCGAAATGGGGAGATATTGCATTTGATGAAGACAGGAATCAACATGATCACTATGAGTGGACCAACAACATGCAAAATAGAAAGTGCGTATCTGAGGGCTAAGGAACTGTGAGTGCAGCCCGGAGAGCGTGAAAAGTAGGAATAAAACAGTAGGGTGGTAGTGCGGGCAGTCCATGGATGATGAAGCCCTCAGACCGCTCAAGTAGGCGGCGATCCGGGAGAGCAAGTTTCAAATTAAGTTCAGTCATTTTCCATATCATCTCCGGCAGGTGGATGCAGAGGGATGTGTGCCTCTATGAATTTCACCGCTTCTTAGGGCACCGTGAAGAAATAAAGTTTGTTGTTAAATGTGAACTTTAGACGGGCCGGGAACAGGATGGCGTATGGAATGCTTCTCTCCCTGAGCAGGTTCTTGACCCCGAGAAATTGGCGGCGCTCCTGCTGTACTGCAATCGAGAAGTCGGGGAAGATTCGGATCACCTGCGAGTCCAATCTGAGTTCACCCTTCTCCCGCGCAAGGCGGAGGATTTGGTCCCGATCTCTAAAACTCAGAATTTTGGCGATGATGGGCCGCGGGAAGTCTCCTGGTTTGGGGCGTGGGGCTAACGCCCTGTGGGCCCTTTCGATTGTGAAGAAGGGGGACAATTCCGGATTGCCCAATTGGTCTTTCAGGAGGTTCTCGACTGCGGATTCAAGTCGGCCCTTCAGTGCATTTTCCGGGACTCCAATGATGCGTATGTTATTCCTCCGTGATCTAGATTCGAGGTCGTCGCATTTAGCGCGCACTAGTTTCATGTCCGTGACAAGGGTGGACACCGTGCTTTGCAGCGTGTTAATATTGTCCTCGTTGGAGCTGATCCTGTTTTCGGTTTCGGTGATACGCGACCCTTGTTGGTCCAGTTTGGTTCGTAGAGATGCCACATTTGCATTAATGTCATCTAGCTTCTCGTGAAAAGCTGCGAAGTTTCTGGCCATGGATTCCATAACGACCGTCAGGTCTGCGGGGGGGGGCCTCTGCAGGGAGCGGTGCTTCGATTTGATCGCATGATGTATGGGCCGAGTCGGGTCTCGGGGTGGCCTTAGCAAACTTGTCCATGGCGCCAGATTTACCGGTGTTCCTGGACCTGTTGGACATCGTGGCGTGTTCCAGGGAGTCAGACTCGTGAGGTTATCGTGAGACGAGGCAATGCACCGGTGCGGCGTGGAGGACCTTAAAACCGAGTGCCGGAGGTAGCGGGCGAGAGGTTCGTTCTGACGGAGCCCCGCACGGCTCTTAGGGCGGCATACAGATTGACCCAAGGGGTTGTGGAGAAATGCCGCACATACAGGGCCCACCAGCTCCTCACCTCAGGCTCGGTTCGCAGTCGTTAGTTGGTTCAGGCCAGGAGCGTCTTCAGCGGAGTCTTCAGCGGAGCCTTCCGCGGCGCCGCGCCGGGTCGGCCCACGCGTATCGGCGTAGGCCGCACAGGCGGCCCCCGCGCTCGGCCCCGGCCCCAGTCGCAAAGCAGGTGGGCGCGGTGGCGATAGATAGGGAGGCGGCCCGCCGGGTCGCCAGCTGCGACGGAAGGAAGTCTGCGACACCGTCCGCGGCGTCGACCGGCAGCGCACGGGCCTGGTTCGAAGCACCGCGAACACAGGGTCAGAAGGTCCGATTCAGGGCCAGATTTCACAGGCGGGTGGCCCCGAGTGTCAGCTATGCGTGGGCCAAGTCCGGAGACGGGGCAGAGTAGCAAACCGCAGATGGAAGCAGATGTAAAGCGGCAGCACACGGAGCTGAAAGGCTAGGCAGCCATCTTGTCGGCTGCTCAACAGCGCCCCCCCTGCTTTCGTCTTCTAACAAAAGGAGGTATGTAGAGCGTAATCTCACAAGAGTTCACCTGAGAACTCTTGCAAGAGTGTGGAATGAAAAGAAAAGTGCGGGCGCTCGAACGGCATTCGTGGCGCGGGCTAGTGTGGGACAGCACCGCAGCCCTAGCCCTCTGGCCAGCACGTCAGGCCCCATCTCCTGCCAGCCCACCACCCTTATTATAACCCCTCTTAACCACTCACAAAATATGCCAAGGACTAGAATGACCACAGTGAAGCAACTTAGTGCAAGCAGTATTACTTTATTGTCAATAAAGGCGGTGTCATACTAGAAAGCGCCCATGTGATCATTGGGAGGCCACAATACAGGCTGTCCTGTTGACCCTGCCATGGGACAACTGAAGATGTCAATATGCTCTCCAGTGCATTGTATGATTTGGCCACATGTAAGGCATGCAAATTGCATTCATGCATTATGCAAATAATTGTTTGTTATGGTAACAAGCAAATTGCTTAGTAAATGTTTCTTTCCCGAATATAAGCAATCAGCTGTGGTGAGAATTATGCTTTAAAATGCACATGAACCAGGTCACTGATGATGAATTTGCCCTCACAGCCCTTGGCATAGTTGCTGCCTTGTAACTATAAAAGACAGACAGTGGGCCTCATTACAACCCTGGTGGTAGCTGTGCCTGTAAAACAGGCACTGCTGCCGTCGGAGTTGCATTTTTTCCAGCGCCAAGAAATGGGCAATTACCGGGTCATTACGGCCTTGCCGGAACCGGTATTTGGCCATTACTGGACACCGGAAAACATTCTTCCCCATTCCCATTTGAGCCCCATAGGGCTCAATGGGAATGGGGAAGCCGGATGTACAGGCACCGTTATTAACGGTGCCTGTGCATCCGAAATGCTGTGCTCGCGGGTGCCTCTCATTCCGCCAGGTCAGACCTGGTAGAATGAAAGACACCCGCGAGCACAACTCTGAGTTTGCCGGTCCGGATACAACGGTACCAGCAAGCTTACCGGTACCATTGTATCCAGACCAACAAGCTCGTAATGAGGCCCAGTAAATAAAAAGTTGGTGAAAAACAGACCGGCTGCAACTGTAAATGAGAGCACAGCCTGACTCTTTGATTAAACACTGCCCTGAAGCTGCACTGATGCCAAGCGCCACCACATTATTTACAACAGATCGAATCACCTACATTATTTAATGTATTTATTAGTATTAGTAGACAATAGATTGCCCCTAGCAGAGAGGGGAACAAACCTCTCCTGGCCTCATTGAATACTCGGGGGTTTGGCCATCTTTATGCGGGAGAGAGTAACTTTCTAGGAAAATATGAACTAATATGCCTAAAGGAGACCTGGATTAGAACAACACCCATATGTGAAGGATACCAGGTCTATATAAATCCGGCCCAGAAAGGACCTATAGGAAGACCACGTGCAGGGCTTATAACCCTGGTAAAAGCTGACTTCCAATTTCAAGTCCTAAAACATCGGACACCAAATCCTCTTGTACAGATCACAACAATAGTGAAAAACAGAGGACGGCATGAAAAGAGACTCCTTATAATTAATACATACTGGAATACCCCCGAGTTAGAAACAGGAAAATACTTAGTAGATATCATGTTGGCCATTGATGCCTCATTGGTAGAGGATGAGGCGCGATTAATCATTATATGTGGCGATCTGAACATTAAATTGTTGGATAGAAATGGCCTCTTGAAAAGGAGAGCTACTCTTGCATCGAACGAAAAGCGTTGGCTTGATGAAATGGTCCCCAGAGAGATGTCGATGCTGAATGGCCAAACAAAAGGTGACCTCCCAGGGGCCGACACCTGGTCTGTGAATCTAGCAAGTGCCTGTCTAGATTATTGCTTCGTTGCCAGAAATAACCTGCCATGGATCAATTCCTTGAAAGTAATCCCTCAGAGAGCTAGTGACCATGCACTATTAGAAATAGAACTCCTTTGGAAGACGGATGAGTTGACCTATTGTAATGTACCTGAAATGGAAGTAACAGGGGGAAGGAACAGGTTAAGATTAAAAGCACGAGACATTCCTGAACTGGCAGAGCGACTCACCCATAAATTCAAAGAGAATCATGAAACTGCAGAATATGGCTGGCTACTGAAGGAGTTCGAAGTCAAGAATGGGATAAAAAAGAATAAAGACCTGGTAAGGAAACACGCATACAATAAATCTTTGGTGGAAAGACGAAGGGAATATCGCACAGCACTTAGATGACTTCAGAAAGGCACCAACCCTAACAAAGAGGAATGTATAAGACATTGTAAACAGTCCTATAAGAACTGGCTAAAATCCTCAAGGGTATGGAGAGCACAGGATGATGCGGAAAAAATGATGGCAGCAATAAGCACTGCCAACACAAGGTCTCTATGGGAGATAATAATGGTGAAGATCTTCAGACAGCCTTAACATCAAGCAAAGTATCAAAGGAGCACTGGGTAAAATTCTATCTGGACCTCTTCCAAGAGAAAGAAGCAATGAATAGTAGGCAAAAATCTGGAATAGAGTGGTCGATCAATATTGATAGAGAAGACATACTATCGAGGATACAAAAGCTGAGCTCATCAAGAGCCGCCAGCCCGGACGGCATCTCGAATAGTATGTTGAAGGAAAATAAGGAAGAGTGGGCAAATTTTATTCTGGTATTATTCCAGCAGATACTAAAAACAAGAACCATCCCACAGTCCTGGAAAGAGGCCTTAATTGTGCCAATATACAAAAAAGGAGACCGTAACAACCCGAGGAATTATAGACCTATTGCTCTCCTCGACTCCATAGGAAAACTGTTTTGCTCAATCTTGTTGAGAGACCTAAAGAAGTGGGCAATAAGATCAGGAATCCTAGATAAGCGACAAACAGCCTTCATTAGTGGTGTAGGAACATCTCTGAATCTATTCATTCTGAACATGCTAAAACTGCGGGCATTGAAGCAAAAAAGGAATATATACCTGGGTTTCATCGATCTCGAACAGGCCTTTGATGAGATCTGTCGAGAACAACTGTGGACCAAACTGAAAAAATGGAATTGCCCGGAAGATCTGCTTGAGGCCATCCAAGAACTATACACCAACACCTCGGTCCAAATATTGGTCTC
Organism: Ambystoma mexicanum; assembly: GCF_040938575.1. Taxonomy (NCBI): domain Eukaryota; kingdom Metazoa; phylum Chordata; class Amphibia; order Caudata; family Ambystomatidae; genus Ambystoma; species Ambystoma mexicanum. The sequence goes on from NC_090925.1 coordinate 730,786,490, forward strand.
TAAAGGTGGCGATCTGACAGAAAAAATCTTGACGTCAAAAGGCATAAAGCAAGGCTGTGCCCTGGCTCCTTTTCTGTTCGTCCTGTATTTAGCAGATATGAAGGAATCCCAGGATCAAATACGAGCATTCCCTCCAGCATTTCAGGATGAGGAACTCTCATGGATCTTGTATGCTGACGATGTCGTGTTTGTTGATCAAACTCCTATAGGACTCCAAAGACGCATGGCAGCATTTAAGAACTATTTAGGCAAAAACCATTTTAAGATCAATGTGAAAAAGGCCTGCGCCTTACATCGACGCTACGGAGCCTTTTCTATGATGCCACTGATTCTATTCTACAAGCAAAAGGCTGTGGCGATCTTGACCTCTGGGGCTGAATCTCTGCTAAATCTTCATTGGAAGACATGGGGCTTGCTTGAGGCACTCTTCTGGAGAAGGGTACTCAGGCTCCCTAATTGCCTCCCAGTGTCTACAATCAGGCACGAATTGAGACTACAATCGATGGAGTCGATAGTGTTGTGGAAGACACTCCCGTTATTTCGGAAGTGCATTCTAGATAAACCTCCTATCCAGTTTGAACTATTGGCAAATAAAGAGGCAAGTAATCCAGATCCTAACCTTAGTACTTGGAAACAGAATTGCCTAGCAATCATGGAGTTTCACAATATCAACCCCGATATGCTGAAAGAAAACCCGGACAAAGCAAAGAAAAGACTACGGGAAAAGGATTGGGAACTAACGGACAATATAAAGAGGCAGAATACAAACTGTCATAATATCATTTGGGAACGAAAGGCAGTGAATGACCCCCCGCCATATTTGCGAAGGTTCCCCTCTTCGAAATATAGGGATCTTTTGATGAGATGTAGGCTAAACATCCTGCCATCCAGGGAGATCCAATACCTAAGGAAACAAATACCAGTGGTAGAGGCCAGTTGTCGATTCTGTAATGATGCAGAGAAGATGGAATCAATAAAACATTGGACGCTAGCCTGTCCCGCCCTAAACACCCAAAGGAACTCTTATTTAGGATAATGGGTGGTCAATATAAGCACGTCAACGGACGATGAATATTGGGAACGAATATTGATTGTGCAAAAAATTGGCCCCACCCTGGAAGCCCTAAGATTTATAGAACCGATATTAAATGGACTAAAATAGGGCTCAGATGAATTCCGTGGGAGGGGTGAAGATACGGAAGGAGGGAGGGAAATGGGAAATGAAACTGACTGAATTGATATCTTAAAGGTTTTTAATTATTTAACCAATAAAACAAAAAACAAAAAATTATTAGTACTGCTTTCCACAACATTACTTTTAATTGGAAGCATAATTCCAATGTATCATATAGTACTTGGTGGAACTTTCTATGCTATATCCACCATATTGAAAAATGTCATGCTTTTTCTGTTAATTGTTTGTGCAAATTTAACAAAAAATGTAATGTTTTTATCCAATACCTGAATAATACTGAGTAAGGATGATTAATTATGCAGCACCGATATCGCTGTATTTAGATATCATTTGCCCTTTCCCCTACCTTTCCTATTGTATTCTATCTATTTTGTCTCCCCTGTACGTCTCATTCTCAATTCTCACACATAAAGAAATGCTGGTGAGGCTAGACGCTGGCACCCAGGCCGGTGGCCCTGGGAGTAACTGCAGATAGAGCCCTCCAGCAATCCCGTCTCGTACACTGGTGCACCAGCTTGGGCAGAAGGTGGCACACACAACGGCTGATCCTGTTGTGGTTTGTGTATGGGGACCCCCTTACCAAAGGTGACACAACAGAGTCAAAAGGAGGACACCACCTGTTACCTCTCACTGGATCCAGGAATGGCCAAGATACTGCAGCGCTTCAGGAGAGATACAGCTGCAATTCTGATGGCGCAAACGGTAGACAATCAACTTATACCGGGAAATGACAGGGAGGGTTCCACAAAGGCAGACATATGTATGCTGCTAGAGGAGATCAGATCGCTAAAGACAGGCCTAACCGGGACAGTATCGGACCTGCAAGGGAAAGTAGACAAGGTTAAAGAACAGTTGGAATCGATGGAAAATGATCAACTCTCAGTGTTCCTGATTGAAATGAGGACAGAGGGACACATGCAGGAGCTTGAACAGAAGGCGAGGGACCTGGCCTTGAAAAAAGATGACCTTGAGAACCGGGAGCGAAGTTCAAATATTAGAATCATGGGCATGAAGGAGCAACAATCCGAATCCGTACCTGCCCTTGAACGAGTGAAGACACTAATCAATAGTCTCTACGATGATCCGCCGGCCGCTGAGATCACGTTCGACAGAATTCATAGAGGAGTGGGTCCACCCTACAACCCTAGATTGGTCCAAGCGAAGTGCCACTACTTCAAACAGAAAATGGACATACTCTAGAGGGCCAGGGCAAAAGGGGATATCAAATTCAAGGGTTCACAAATACAGCTTTACCAGGACCTCTCATCAATTACATTAAATAAGAGACGGGAGTACCGCCATCTCACCAAATGGCTACATGGAAAAGGCGTACGCTACTGGTGGGGGTTTCCATTTGCATTTACTTTCAAACATCAAGGAGGGGAATTCAGGTTCACCACGCAAGAAGCAGCAGAGGGGTCCTGATGTGACTAAAGCTGAGGGCAATGGCATGGACACGAAGAAGGCTGCTAAAGATACTGGAGCAGACCATGGGAGGTGGGACACTCAACCAAAGAGGCGGAGCAGTGGACTCAATAAAGCATCGCAGATTTAACACCCCATTAGAGCCTGATTCTACCATTGTCTGAAACCTTGGGACACTAACATTTAGTTGCCGACCTGGGACTCGAGATCCGACACCTGAAGGACCACGTGCGGCCTGCGCCTCAAGCCAGTCACTACCAGGAGAAAGCTCTTGCTGTGTTTTTTCTTTTTCTGGTTCAATATGTTGTTGTGGTTGTTTATTGGGGGATGACGGGTCTCACGAGCATGTCCCTTTTGTTATTGTGGGTCTCCACACTAGCAATAGTTGTTCCATTCCCAGTCTCCTCCTCGTGAAGCAACAGGGGCTGGGTGAAGTTGGGGACTGGTTGGAGGCACGGTACTGCATATACAAACAAGGGAGACTGGGGTATGGTGCAGGAGGGTGGTGGCGCCATAGTTATTCCAATGTCGGCTGCTAGAATGTGTTTCATGAACCGAAAGGCATGTTGATTAATTGTCTAGTGATGGGTTGGACGTCTCACCATACATAACCGTAATCAACGAATACACAAACATGCTATGTTGTATACGCCATAATATGTGTTTGCGGAAAACTATATGTTGGAAGCACTGTCAGGCAGTTGGGAGTGCGGATAAGGGAACACCCTGCGAGTCTGAGAAGTGCTAACCCTAAATCACCACTAGCCACACATTGGCAAGAACAACATCAGTGGGGTAACAAGGAGGACTTACGATTTATTGGACTGATGAAAGCAAAGAGGGGGAAGAGAGGTGGTAACATTAGGCTCAATTGGGATGTAAATTAATCTGTTTTCTCAGATGTACCACTAATGGCCTTAATAGTGACCATGAGATGAATGTCTTTTTATGATATAATTATTCATTATATCCAAATGTCAAGGTTCATACCTTGTACACTACAAATAATTGTCTGATAAGGCAGTATACCTCTATAATTTTCAAAGATGTGATGCCATTTTGACTTGCCACTAGCTAACACATACTCACTTTGTTTGATATTAGCGAACAACTGATCCATGAACACCAGATCAATATCACTACTTGATGCTTCTTACGACATCTTTTATGACCATTGGATGTATTATAACAGTTTGTGCGAAGACGGTTGGTGGATTTCATCAGTACATTGTATTATATTGTACAATGAAATGCCACAGAGACCACACTGCTCATATGCCCCATTTCAGGGATTTTACATGACAATTGTTTACATCTGGGACAGGTCGATTACGGTTCGGATCAGGCCAGCAGCCCCATTTTTTAATACATTACATTGGTTTTTTGGAAGATTAATTTTAACTGATTAAATATCACTTTTTTATATTGCATCATACATAATGCTCTTTCAAAAATGTTCTCTCACCCATCATGGTTTATTACAGATACTACTCCTGATTTAATTTCATCCGTTTCAATGTACATCACGTGCTTGAGTGTTTTTACATGATGTCATGCATTGATTTACGCATGATATCATGACATGTGGGCGCTCTCGCGTGGGCTTTCGCGTGCAGAATATTGGGTTTTTCCATTTGAGGCTTCCTTATATTGTCTTATGTTAAAGAATCTCCAATAATCTTCTTCCAACCATCATGGTCAATAGCAGTTATTCATGTCACAATATAATGACAACGGACATAACGTGGATCAATGTTTACATATGACATCATGCGTTGCCCTGCGTAAGATGTCATCACGTATAGGTGCCTTTGTGCAGGTCGACAGATATCAGAGTGTTTTCACATTAGATTAATTTCCTTCAGGCACTGTCTGTGTGACTTTGTTCCAGGGATTTATCCCGTGCTATTCTTTCACCTATTTAAGGTAAGCATTTATGCTATTCAGTAAGTTTTTCCCTTCTGTGCATTTATTGGGCTTCCTTTCCGATTCTTTTCAAATTTCAACTTACTTGCACGTACAATTATAGCGGGATAGTATTGCAAAGGAAGGATATGGGCAATCCATTTGGGATTCACCATTTTAGAATTAGGGGGACCAATATGCCTGATCAAACCGGATCATGATGATAATTTCATCTATCCAGATTTCCCTGACAGCTTCATTGTGAATTTCGGTTATCCTTATCTTTCATGTCATACATATCATTTTGGACATTAATTCGATCAAGTACTGGGAAACCGCATTACAGTTTTTCGTACCATATTTGGACGTCTCATCTATCGAGATCATACCTGTGACACGAAACCTCAGGTAGGGGGTTTTCAGATATTTTCAATGGTATTAGGCCAGGTTCCATACTTAATCATACTTAATGCTGATCACTCATCATGGTTGCATTACAGATGAGGCATTTTTTAATCTTGGAACGGCTAAACCGCTTCGTATTACATTGTTCGATATCCTTTACTACTTACAGCGAATACTCAATCTTGCAAGGTATGTTCGAATCACACCACCTTCAGCGACCCAAATAGAACATTACTTTCTCAGTTCTCAAATTTTAGAATACATCATTTCCATCCTTAATATTTTGTCACGTCTACAGGAAATGAGATTTTGGCCTCTCTGAGTTGGGTAAGCACAATTTTGTAGTTTTGTGAAGATCTGACATATCAAACTATTTCACTATTTCATGATATAATTCCAATACTTAATTGTATCCATGACTTAGAACACAATATTTTAGTCCACCACATTGTACACAAGCTTGGGTGACTCACCATTAGTAAGTACATTTCATGTTTATTGGACTTACTATTTCACCTTGGATTTACATGGCTAATATTGAGGGAAAGTCTGGAGGCCCCACATCTCACGCTCTCTATCCATCATTTTGCCTTGGGTTAAGAAGGATCTTATAACATTAATTGATATTAGATGTTCTGTACCACTAATCTATCTATATATTAAAGTTTTTATATAGCGCCTTATCGCCCATGGGTCTCAGAGCGCTCACATTGAACAGACAACATGGAACAGAGAAGCGAACAAGAGATGGAGCAGAGATTCTATTAGATTTCTTCATCAAAAAAGTGCGTCTTGAGCAGTTTCTTAAAGATGGTAAGAGACGTGTTGTTTTTAATCAGAGATGGCATAGTGTTCCAAATCAATGGAGCCCAATGAATGAAATTGGTACCACCTACTCTTTCCAAGGTTTTACGTGGTTGTAGTAGATTATGTTTTTGGTTAGATCAAAGATTTCTTCGGACCGGAACCTTGGTTAATTTCTTAGCTAGATAGTTAGGGGCGGTGCCCGTCAAACATTTAAAAGTGATAACAGAACATTAGAATTTTATTTGCTGTAGGACTGGTAGCCAATGAAGTATTTTTCTGGCTACTGACGTTTTTTCCCGCCGACTCAAGCCCAAGACAGCCCTGACTGCACCATTCTGTATGGTCTGCAATTTTTTGATGTTACCTTTGGAGGTACCCATCAGGTGGCTGTTGCAGTAGTTCAATTTCGAGTTATTTATGGCTCCTGCAATCAGCGCTAGGCTTTGCTCTGATAGATATGGTTGAATTTGCCATATGAGATTGGTGTAGAACGCGCATGTTGATTTTAGAAAAGAAACATGTTTCTTGTCCGAGAGATTAATAATTCCATGAAGATGCCCAAGGTCTTAACATGCTCTGATACTTCAATGAAACTGTTATTTATCTTGAATTTTTTATATTGTTGATTTAGTTTCCCTATTTTTTGAGGTGTGCCAAGAATTAGGAGTTCTGTTTTTGCTTCGTTGAGAGCAAGGGAGTTATTTGCCACCCATTTTTGGATAGCATTAAACACTTTTTTTTAACTCTTTGCACATCCTTTTCATAGGAGCCTGACAGTTCAAAGACCTGCTGGGTGTCATCAGCGTAGTTTGTGAATTGGACACCCATATTTTTAAGCATGTCACATAAGAGTTTCGAGAAGATATGAAAGAGCAAAGGCGACAAGCATGAACCCTGCGGAACACCATAGGTCAGCAACGTTTTCAGAGAACTAAAGTTACCCTTTTACGACCGCGGCCATCCTTGGGCCTAAGAAGGATTTTAACCAATTTATTGCTAGAGGAGAGCATCTGCCAGTTGTTCTCAATCTCTCGGCCAAAAGATCATGATCTAATATCTAAATTGTACATGTCCTTTATTTTGATTTGTGTATTTTCTCTTGCAATTGCAATCAATTGGCTTTACTCTCCGTCTCTAACCTGAAATGTGGCACGCTTGGTATGTTCTATATTTGTATGTACATTTTTTCATCTTTTGCCAATTCACATTTCTGCTTTGCCTTGTTATGTGCATAATTTGATGAACACTTTTTGAAAATGTCGGTAAAATTGTAAGTCAAATGTTCTGTTCATAACTACTCACAGTCTTGAGAACGACCAGGTGGTTGAAACACGTGTCGGCTGTACATCACAGGATATAAAATCTCGATTTTTCATGGACTGATCCATCATAGTGATATTTATTCACAATATTTCTTAGTTCCACAACCACCAGTGGTTTGAGCGTGAGTCACCTTCCCAGATCTCCAATTCACAACATATATAACAGTAGTATCCGGATGGGCCCTCTGAATGTAAAAGGGCTTAACTCGCCCCAGAAATGTTTCATGTTGTTGCAGGGGTTCAAAACATTGGGGCTAGACATACTTTTCCGACAGGAAACTACATTTAAAGAGGGGGAGAAGTACACGTTATGGGGGAAGGAGCTGGGGAGCGCACTATGGGCACCGGGCACTTCAAAGAAAGCGGGAGTTGTGATACTCATCAAAACGTCTTTGGGTCTTGAAATACTGCAAGTCAAAAAAAAGAAGGAAGGGGAGATTTTTGGCAGCGAATGGGAACATAGGCCAAACAGCAGTCACGCTCTATTCACCTATACGCCCCCAACCATCAACAAATTCAGTTCTGTACCACTGCACTAGAAACACTACATTTATGGAAGACAACCTTTCCCTCTAGAGACGGGAAGTCCATCAGACCAAGCACTGTCTCTCCCATTGCCCAGGACGGTGACGCTTTGCAGACCCTCCTGCTCGAACATTTCATGATAGACACATGGAGAACACTACATCCATCTACACAAGCATTTACCTTTTTCTCGCCTCCTCATGCAACGTTTACAAGAATCAACTACATATTGTTGGACGCCTCACAAGAACACACGATGAGCGATGCAAACATACAAGTGGTGGGGTGGTCAGACCATAACATGTGTTGGTGAGCCTGGAGATCGGACCTTCTGCACCACTAGACACATGATGGGTCTGTAATGACACACTATACAGGGACCTGGCCTTCAGGGAAACCTTCCAGAAGAGGGTTAAAGAATTCTTCCAGCTTAATGTCGTGGACAACACCTCCCTCCAGCCTCCAAATAATCTGGGTGGCAGCCAAGGCCACCTTCTGTGGCCTCCTGATTTGGGAAAGGGCAGCAAAAAAAAAAGGAGAGAACGATGTTCGAAAATAAACTAAAGCAGGAAATTAGGGGGAAGGAGAGGGCATTGCAGAACCTGAATTAGAGTGGTGAGGGTCTTGTGGTGAAGATTGGGGAGCTGAGGAGGGATCTGGGGGATATCCAGAAGGGGAAGGCGATAACACAATTATGATATATTAAACAAAGATATTACGAAAAGGGGGACAAGGCTCACATGATGCTAGCAGCTCGTCTGAGAGATCAAAGGGCAGAACGAGCTGTCTATAAAATTGGGGACAAAATTGGCATGATCCACAAGGAGCCGGTAGCAATAGCACAACTCTTCGGTGAATACTACACCCAATTAGATGTCACTGAATGTACAGGGTCAGAGAGGGTCTCTCGAGATTACCTCGATGGGCTTGCACTTCCAGAGTTACACCCGGAAGACAGGACGGCCGTAGATTCCCTGATAACCTGATAAGCAACAACAAAATTCTCAGCGCTATCTCAAAGATGAAAGCGGGTTCAACCATGGGACAAGAGGGGTAAACTCCAGCCTTTTATAAATACCACGGTCCATAGCTGGAACCTTACCTGGTACAGTTGTTCAATAGTATGTTAGACGGTGGGGAGGGCTCCTGACTAGCTCACCCAAGCGCGTATTGTAGTTCTCTCAAAGGAGGGTAGAACCAAAATTAATTGTGGTTCCTATAGACCCATTTCGTTAATAAACGTTTACGCCAAGATCTTTGCTAGCATCTTGGTGGGGAGAATGAATTCTCTAGCATAAAGTATCTCGGTGTATACATCACCCATGTCGACCTGTGTGAGGCCAATCACCTACCTTTATTGGTTAAAATCAAGCTAGACTTACACAAGTGGTCGAAATTGAGGTTGTCATTGGCGTCTCAACACACGAGAATTAAGACGAATATCCTGCCAAGACTGCTGTTCTTATTCCAGGTGTTACCCCTGATATTGCCACGCCACAGGAAATAAAGAGAACTTTTTTAATGTTTTTGTGGAGAGGTTAGCACCCTGATCCTACCTAAAGGGGAGGGCGGGACGGGCTATCCAGATTTCTATGATTACCGTACCAACCAGCTTTGGGTTCTGGTGAACCACCTATGGGTGAGCAAAGAGAAACAAGTTTTCCGGTTCGTTAACAACGGTGCTGATAAGCTACCGGCACCATTGTTACCAGACTGGCAAACTACGAGTTCTTTGAACAGTTGCCTTTCCGCCCGGCAGATCTGACCTGGCGGCGGCACCCACAAGCAGATCTCGATGGATGCACCGGCACCATTCATGAATGGTGCCGGTGCATCCGGCCTCTCCATTCCCATTGAGTCCAATGTGACTCAAATGGGAATGGGGAGTAATAATTACTGGCACCCGGCAATGGGGATTTACCGGGTCCGCCGGGGCTGTAATGCCCTGGTAAATCCCCATTGCCGGGTGCCGGTAAATTCTTGACTCTGGTATTTACCGGCACGGCTACCGCCAGGGTCATAATGACCCCCAATGGGCCGCAATAGAAAACAGCCTCTTCACGGCGGTAACTCTAGGGGAATGGCTATGGGTCACACGCGGGAGATTACCAATGCGAATACGATCCCACCCGGTCCTCGTAGTCCTTTGGCGCCTTTGAAAGCCCTCTGGCGAAATGAAGGGTGTCACATTCTGGCCATCAACCTTAAGCTGCATATGGCCTCCCACCATCAGGGACAAAATTGCGGAACCCCTCAGATTTCAGCCATACTACGAAGCAGGCCTGACCAGACCTGGCCAATTGTGGAAAGAGGGTTCCTTCTTGCTAAAGGCCGACCTGAAAAAGGCCCTCGGGATTCCTAATATCCCCCCTGACGTTTCTCCAATTAAAAATGGACTGATGTTGGGCACACAATCTAAGCTGCCCACTGACCTGGTTTGAAGAAATCCTCAGTTCACACCGACTCCAGAGGCCTTGTCTCAGTGCTTTATTCCTCCCTCTTAACCAGGGGTCACATACCAGTCCCTAACACCCAAAGGCAATGGTCCGTAGATCTGTGTCTCTCAGAGAACACAGACTTATGGCAGACCATCTACAGAGCAGTGTTGTCCTCCACAATTGCCACACGATATAAGATGCACAATGGCAGGCTACTCTTCCGATGGCACCTGACCGCACAAAGTCTCTCCAAGATGTATCCTGACGTTAGCCCCCTATGTTGGAGAAACTGTGGCGAGACCGGCGCATATTGGCATATGTGGTGGGACTCCCGTCAGCGCTTCGGTACTGGAAGGAAGTGCTAGAGTGGATCAAGAGCATAGACGGCATCAGCAGAGACTCTCCCCATTGCTGGCTTTGTTTAGCACAGAAGGGCTGGAGGGTGAATACTCACTACTGCCTCAAATGCAGAAGAACCTGTTCCTAGTGGCAAGGGTTTGTATCACCCTTTACTGGAAGAGAAACCGCCTCCCAACACACTGACAATGGCTAGCCAAGTCATTCAAAATCTATAAGATGGAGAGCCTGATGGCTATCCTGTTACAAACACACAAACACATTGATGCACATTGTCAGCCCTTCCTAAAACACTATTGCCTGTAGATGAACAGAGGCGCGTCACAGAAGTGATGACCACAAGACCCAGTACACCCACACACACCTGCCCACTGAAGTAGAAGAGGGCCTACAGCCGGGCACCTGGCAGCCTCACTCACAGGCTTCACTACGTAACGCTTCAGCATCGTCTCAGCACCATGACATAGCTTCCACCAGCCCCACCTGGTGGGAGAGGTGGGAAGGAGGGGAAGGGGATAAGGCAGATGTCCATGTTGTTATTTGGCAAAATTGGTACATTACTCCTACAGTTGGCTATTGAACACTGAAGTGTGGTGGTAACCCCATCTTGGGGCTCCCCATGGAGTATTCTTTTTGTTGACTATTGTTACCTTGCTCCACGTCTATGAATCCCTGAGATGTTTTGTACCCTTTACTGTGGTAAAATTCCAATAAAAACATATTTGTTTGAAAAATTGGTCCTGAATGTATGCCTGCCATGTCAGCATGTACAAGTAAGTACCATTAATATGTTATAGCATAGGTTTATACACAACAATACGCTGTACAACAAATGTGGCACCCACCCTACTATTACAAAAACCCGAAACCTCAGACAGCTACATATCGGCTTGGTTTTGGGACAGAAACACACGGAACTCACACCAGACATATGCCAGGTGTACAATTAGGTGCAGATACTATGGCAAAGATGCTATCTGCACTACCACCCCCTATGATTGCCTTTCTCTGTGAATCTGCCTTTTTCAGACATGAACTTCCTGAAATCCAAACTTCGATCCCGTCTTAGAGCATCTGAGTGCTGTTGCTGTTTCAAGCTACACGCCAGATAACTGAGCACTGTGGATAGCATGCAGTGCCAGCCTTTACAAGCTACACGCCAGATAACTGAGCACTGTGGATAGCACGCAGTGCCAGCCTTTACAAGCTGCACGCCAGATAACTGAGCACTGGTGGATAGCACGCAGTGCCAGCCTTTACAAGCTACACGCCAGATAACTGAGCACTGTGGATAGCACGCAGTGCCAGCCTTTACAAGCCACACTCCAGATAACTGAGCACTGTGGATAGCACGCAGTGCCAGCCTTTACAAGCCACACGCCAGATAACTGAGCACTGTGGATAGCACGCAGTGCCAGCCTTTACAAGCTGCACGCCAGATAACTGAGCACTGGTGGATAGCACGCAGTGCCAGCCTTTACAAGCTACACGCCAGATAACTGAGCACTGTGGATAGCACGCAGTGCCAGCCTTTACAAGCCACACTCCAGATAACTGAGCACTGTGGATAGCACGCAGTGCCAGCCTTTACAAGCCACACGCCATATAACTGAGCACTGTGGATAGCACGCAGTGCCAGTCTTTACAAGCCACACGCCAGATAACTGAGCACTGGTGGATAGAACGCAGGGCCAGCCTTTACAAGCTACACGCTAGATAACTGAGCACTGGTGGATAGCTTGAGTGCCAGCCTTTACAAGCTACAAGCCAGATAACTGAGCACTGTGGATAGCGCGCAGTGCCAGCCTTGACAAGCTACACGCCAGATAACTGAGCACTGTGGATAGCACGCAGTGCCAGCCTTTACATTGATTGTTCCGGTTGCTTTCCTACATTCTGATATGCATCACCATTTCTAGGAGATAGCTACTAATAAAAGAAATGCAATAAACATGTTTTTAACGTTATTAATATCATGGGAAATGCACATGCTACTCCTTTTTTGTATAAAAAGCGAATAAAACACCCAAATAAATCTTAGTACAAATTCCCATACTCATGGATATCACCGCCCAGTAGCTCTCCCCAGTAGCTCCCTCCTATTGGCCATTAACTACAAGTAGTAGTTGTAGCGTTGGAGACCCATGCCCTAGGATCATTGTTGTGCATTATAAATCATGTACAAATAGAAATATATAAAATGTGCGATCATTGCCACTGTAATCACTTTCATGATGCTGCACTCTCAAGTTATGCAAGTACTCAGATCGTAAATTACTTTGATGTCACACCCGCAATATATGTCAACAATACAAGTGTGAATCACTTTCATGATGCTGTGTCAACAAAACATGCCCGCATTGCCACTGTAAATCACTTTCATGATGTTACATGCACAAAACCAGCCAATATCGCCTCAATAAATCACTTTCATATAGATGTGCTGATAATATTCCCAAAACTCTAAGACTGAGTTCAACCACAAGCCTGGTAGATAGATGAGCTCAGTAATTGTATTTCATGATGCTTCTGCATTTGGTCCAGTTGTATTGGACCACACCATGGTAAGGACACATGCCACACCATTCAATGCAACGGGAAGCCAGAGTTCATTGCAATAAGCCTGAATGCATGGGCGTAGGACATGGGGGTGATAGGGGGGACAAATCCCCCCCACAATTTTAAGTGGGGGGATATAATAACTTTTATCCCCCCCAGAATTTGTTTCTCTAGTGCAGCGGTCTTTACCGAAAAATATACACTTTCTTGAGTTAAATTATTTAATGGTGTTTTTTGTGGCTATTTTGTGTGTTCAGGATCCGAACCCTGGTTGTCTCAATTGCAGGTGGGGAACTTGGCTGCTGTGCCATGTGGAGCTGCTTGTAAACACACTGACAGATGTCAGTATCATGTTCTGCTTCTGCAGGCCGCCTGTAGTATCACAGTTGGCCTTGTGCGCCCCCACGACACTGTCTTGCTGAAGCAAGCTGCTCTTGTTTGCAAGAGATATCGGAGGGGCTGGGGCAGGATCATTATGACCATGAAATGAAAATATCACAGTAGCACTGCTGGTCGCCTGGAAATGTTCAAAATAATAGTTAAAAAATTGTGCAATTTCTTTCATGTGGCTTCTTTCCAAACTTCACACTGTACATTTCCACTTTAAATCACTTCCATGACACAGGTACACCCACTTTTAGTACATTAAGTGATCCATAGACACGCTGTACAGTAGAAGCCGACCAGGGTAGCTCAGCAGGTTGACAGACCGATACTGAGATGTTATATATTCAAAACTACAGGTTGTTAATCGTATGACTTTTTGAAATGCCTTTTAAAAAAAAAGTGTTATAAAATGTGTTTGGCCAGGGTATGGGTTGGGCTCGTTGCTTGCTTATATTCAGGGCGAAGGTGGGGATATTTCTGCCCCTGTAGTGAAAATCAAAGGTTGGCACCCACGAACCCACTGTTTAATTTCCTAAAAACTGCTGTCAGCACAACAAAAGCATTTATTTGTGATTAACCAGTTTGACAAGCATGTAACATCTTTATAAATATAACCTGTGCTAAAACACAGTGAGGCACAAAAAATAACAGAGTATGAGTGGTGTCTGACAAAAAAAAGCATTTCAAAGAAAACTAGTGAACGCAAGCAGCATTTTTCAATTTGGAAATTACTTTTTTTTTTTTATAGAAGTGTGAAATGCACATTTGGAAAACAATAGTGTGCCTAGCATGTAGAAAGCCTGCATAAAACGCAAAGGAGGGGGCACAAACATTACAGGATATTTGTGTGGTAGTCCAACAAATATCTGTCTTTTTGAGACAGCTACTAATAAATAATAATGCAACAAAGAGGGTTTTGAAGTTCTTAATATATTCGTGAAGGCATATGTTATTCCATCTGAGGGGAAATAAACGGGCCAAAAATATATTGGTAAAAAGTCTGAGGTTCATAAATATCCCCACCCCGATATCACCCGCTAGTATCTCTCCACTGTTGGCCTACACTGCAAGTAGCTCTAGCTAACGTGAAGGTTAGAGACCCCTGCTCTAGCGCCTTCACCTCAATGCCACGTTTGTGTGTCTCATTCCTGCAGTGCCACAAAACACCTCACTCGGTCGAGGACCAGAACACCCCCGCCCCTTGCCCGTAATAACATAGCACACCGGGTGTTCTCCCTGCTGCCCAGTACACACAGTGCCAGAACACACACACCTTTTCATCCGGTGTCTCGGTCGCTGTATTCCTGGGTCAAGGGCTGTTGCGAGGAAGGGGTCGCATTGCTGACTGCCCCCATTCACATTCGCTCTATCTTCCTTGCTTGCATGCAGTGGCAGACCACACCATATTTTTACCACCGCTTTCAGAGCCCCAACAAAACCCATCTTTCTTTCCACAATGCATACAGTGCCAGCACACACACCATATAACGTTCTTCCCCAATGCATGCAGTGTTAGATCACTCACAGTCCCCAACATAATGCATGCAATGCCTAAAGAAAGCACCCCCAGAACCCACGCACCCTAGCTCACATTAACACTTGCATGTAGTTATGTAACTCAGCCCATCTATTTCACTGCACCCCACTACACACACTGTGTGAAGACACACCCTTTCTCTCCCCCATTAAGCACAAGTAATGCCAGAACACACACACCTCTGACTCCTTTCACCCTAATGCCCCATTGCGGGCCCTGCCTCCTCCCTTCACCCCTTGGCCACAATGCATGCACTGCCACACAAGGTGACTCGCCTATCGCTCCCCACTGTATGCAGTGCCACAGCGGCATATGTGTGCCCTCCACCCACCTTCCACTGCAGTGGTGCCACCCTTGCCCCTCCCCGAGCTATCCATCACCTCTGCATGGAGAACTGCATGTGCCACTGCAACGGATGCCCCCACACCCTCGGCCGGTCAATGCCAGGGTACGCTCTTTGTTGCCAGGCCGCTGTGTCAGTGTTGCTGTCCCTTCTTGGCCACAAAAGTCACCATGCCGACACTCTGTGTCGCCTCCTGTGAGATTTTTTGAAGCATTTTGATAACAAATTATTCACCTTGAAAGATGAGCCTAGTCCCAAAAGAAAAAATCTTCCCCTTGTGGTGATAGATTAGTGCTTTTGTATATTCCTAGCACTCTACAATACTAAGTCCAATATTTGGAGAACCAGCATATGCTGCTTCGTACAAACTGGGGGCAATACACGGCCCGGGAGAGAGAAGGCGGGAGGGGATAATGGAACGACAGCACAGCGCTGGTAGGTGGAGGGGGTGTTGCATAAAATTGAAATGTGTGCATTTCTTATGCTGTCGTTGAAAGGCGGAGCTGGGGGAGTAGAGGCAGTCACGTGCCAGGTGGGTTGGGTGCGTCCATGTATCCTTATGCGGGCAGTAAAAGAAAAACTGATTTATAATATTCCAGAAGTATTATAGATGCTGGTACATCAGAGACTGTGCTAGGGCTGGGGCAGTTACATGTTGGTTGTGCCTACATAACCTTCTGTTCCTCTGACGGCCGTCAAATGTCTGCTACGGAATTGTGTAATGTATGAATGCATGGGTTTTATAAAGCGTAAACCTGTGTGGAAAGCAGCCCCTGTACATAGGCGATGCACCCAGGTGGCCATTATTAAGCACCGGTCCCTCTTAAAGACCAGTAGAGAAGAGGATCAACTTCACCCTCAAGGAAAATCAAAGGTTTTTCATAATCTAGACTAGGGTGGGCAGACTAGTAATCCCTCATTAACGCCAGAATATATGTGTGCCAATTTGCTTTTAATGAAATCACCACTACCAACATCTGAATCTGCCCATCTTAAAGGCACAGGTGGTTTAGCTGTCCCTGGAACACCAGGCAAGTATGTGTAGCGTGTAAAATACAATGTCAGCTTGCAAAAGTTAAAGTAGACTGTCTGCAACTTCTTTTGCGGTGCCCCGTGGCTGCGCATAATGAACGTGCCCAGGCCGGGGGACAAACTGCAAGTGCCCTGCCTGTGCAGTGGGTACCAAATACAACTATTGCAGTGCTTGGCAAGTGCCTTTTCCATGCCTACATTAAACCCCAAAGGGTTGGCGTTGCCAATGCTTGTTTTAAGACTGCATTTGTGGTACCCACTACCAGCTGACTAATGCATTGTAGACAAGTTTTAATAGTGGTCACCATAAGCCATCTTGGTGACCAAGAAAAAAATAAAGCAGAGCCTTGAGATTCAAAACAGCACTTGTTCCGCTATCCATGTAAATCCAATGAATACCTGGTGCCGAGGTATGATTGCAGCCCATCCACTGCTGTAAAGGGGCTCAAGTGGAATAGGATAGGATGGGCTGGGGAAAATCCATCAAGCATCTGCACTTAAAGCACAGTTGAGAGTATTATAAAAGATCTCTCTAAATGTCCATCGCTGGGAGGATTTTATATTCTGAACTGCTTTTCTTTTTCTTAATTTCCTTCCGCTTTCTTTTCTTCTTTTTTCTCTTGTTTCATACAGTGATGATATATGTAATTTAATACATACTGCTATTGTGATTTTGTGAGAAGTCGAGTTCTTTGACTAAAACACAATAAATAAATAAAAAAGCAAAGTCCCCAAGGTGCCCCAGATTTTATGGGTCTCCTACACCCCTGCCTGAATGCTTTTAGGGTGCAGGTGGTTAATTCTAATGATGTAAGTGAATCAGTTTTGAGAGAGTTTCTGGTCCAGTTTTGCTAAAATATCATGAAAACCTAACCGTTTTTTAGTATATTATGGTGGTTTTAAATACAACAGGACGGATTCAGAAAATGAGCGCAGAGAATGCTTGTTTCATTTGCACTCATTGCTGAAATGCTCATGTCAGACTTATTCTCAAAGGTGAAAAGGTGATCTGAGCATTTCAGGATGGGCTGGACAGTGGCGCACAGATGCCCTGTCCAGCTCCCTTGCCTATATTAGTGTCGGGGGAGCATGCACCACAGGCTCCCAGCAACCACATTGTTGCTGGGAGCGCATTTCACCGAGACGGGCCGTTAAAGGGCCCTTCTCAGTGAAATGCCAGAGAGAAAAAAAGCATCCATTTCTGTTTGGGGGATGGAAATGCAACTGTGACACCCGCAGTTTATACTCAGGCTGTTGCACTTCAGGAGGAAATCATGACAGGGACAGAATTAACCTGTCATGATTAGCGCCCTCCTACCCCTGCACCCATTTTGAAAGGCGCTTGGGGATGACCCTTACTTCAGGGCATTTAAAAGTGCATCTTATTTTTTATTTCTGGGATTTATTTATTTAGTTGATTTTTTATAACGCGCCCAATACCATACCTGAGTGTGGTTTCTAATCGCAGATCCGGGATTCGCACCGCTGGGGATCTGCGTGGTCTTGCTTCCAAGACCAGTGCGTTGCCCCTGTGCTATTCTCAGTACAGGGGGGGGCAAGGGCATCCGAATGAGTGCATCTAAGCTGCACTCATTCGGATGCCCTTTGTAAATTGGCTAGCGTATCTCCTCACGTGTGCCACAAACGTTTCAGAATCTGGCCCAACATGTTTATTAAGTCTGTCATTTACAAAATATTAGGTTGGGCAATTTACACACTTTCTTTCCAATGGCTCGGCTGGTGGTTTGGCTCTTAGGGCTAAGCCAGACTTCAGACTCAGCTCTGCCCTGGCTCTCCCCACACATTTCCTGGCACGCCCACCTCTAGTCACGTGCGCAGGTGATGCCATTAGATGCCAAGTGCAGACTCCAGTGCCCCAGTAATGCTGTCATATGCCTAGAGAGTAACCATAGAAACTGGAGTTGTACAGTGATGCACTTTATGTGTGTTCTCCTTTTCCAGTCCTTGGGATTCTAAAATCATTGGAAGGGTCTTGCTGGGAAGAGGGAGGTGGGGGGGGGGGGGGCTATAGACCTCTTTCTATTGGCGATTTCTGTTGTCACTCTTTGCTGGAAGGAGAGTTGTCTAATTATGGCACTATAGCCATAAAAACAGCAACAGCAGAAACAGGCAACAGAAACCTGAGAATGTGCGTCATCAAAACACATACAACAATACCTTGAGTCTGGCGGATCCAAGCAGGTGGAAAGCCCAGGCACATGTTATTCACCTGTAACCCCCACTCTCTCTTCTTCAAACGTCTGCAATTAGTTTTGACTCACACTCTGTGGTGCTTGCAAACATTCCCAAACAATATAACCCACCACAATTGTGCTAAGTTTACCAACCTTAAAACTATGATAGTGATCCTTTCTGCAGAACAAGCAATCCTTCGACACCTGACTCTGGAGACTCCTTTCACAGTGGTTACCAGTTTTCGATATAAAAGGGCTGGTTCTCAGTGAACGGAAAGGACGAAAATGGTATTAAACAGCAATATCGCTCAGGACATCTCCTGGTTTTTCAAGGAAAGAAAATAGTTTCCATTTCAGTGTTTAGAAGCCTCACACGACTTCCTGGGCCATTCTATCCCTCTCAAGCGGTGGTGTCAAGCGGGGTCTCCTCCTCCCCAGACTCCTCCTCACCTGTTTGGTCAGGTTCTTCCTCCACCCTGACGGGGCTTCTCTTCTTAATCCTTTTCTCTGGCTTCTTCTTCTCCTTTTTTTGTCGTAAATAGGGCCGCGCTCCCTCGGCTGCCTCCGTGGTCTGAATGTAATACAGAACCGGAGGTTGCCAGAGGAGCACGCCCTAAACGGGGAAAAAGCCGTATAGGCAAAAAACCCTGATGGAATCAAGACCGTAGTGATGAGATCTGAAGTCTTGCCGAAGACTTGCTGAAGCGGGAACCTTGGTCCGCCAATTCCAGCTATGGAACACTCCGGTATGGAATAAGGAGCAGGTTCTGGACTCAGCGTACGGGGATACCGCAGGTCTCTTCGGTTTCACTGGTCTCCGTGAATAAACCGGCATAGAGTGTAACAAGCCGAATATACGGAGTGGTAGAGGGAAGGAATAGAGGAAACACAGATAGGGAATAAATCAGAAAAGGTACAGAATTACCCCAACCGAGATAGCGGTTGTACACAGCGGGGCAGGACGAATGCAAAGAAAACACAGATAAGGAATACGCGTGTAATGAAGTAAACGCGTAGTGAAAGCTAAGACAGCTTGAATAGATCCCGATCACCTTACCTGAAGACCTGAAAGCACCACGAGTGGAAAGGCACAGAAATAAAGGCTAGGAACTTTAAGCTGAATAAAGAAGGCGAGTCACTGAAAGGGACTGGCAGCGCTGGTAGCAATTCGATACAAAGCGCCGAGCGCTAGTCTGATCAGCAGGTTATAGAAGAGGGCGGCCATCTTGGAATAGACTAGACCGTAAGGCTTGCTTCTGGCATCCATGTTAGTAGTACCTCCAGCGATGGACGAGCTTCCAGGGTTGGTGCATGACAGTATGCCCCCTCCGATATCTACTCCCTCCTGGTTTCCCCGGATACAGTCTGTGGAATCGCTGTACCAGTCTGGGGGCATGTACATGCGTTCTTGGCTCCCATGTTCTTTCAGCTGAGGGATAGCCCTTCCAGTGGATCAAATATTGTAAGGTTCCCTTTCTGTAGCGGGAATCCACAATCCTGTCCACCTCATATTCCTCTAGTTCCTCCTGGGGTGTTACCACAGTTCTCCTCCTAGATCTCTTGAATGGATCCTCTTGATATGTCTTGAGTAGAGAGGAGTGAAAAACAGGATGTATTTGCCGCAATGCATGAGGTAGCTGTAGTCGGAAGGCAACCAGATTAATTTGAGATTTAATCCGATAGGGGCCTATGTATCTGGCAGCAAACTTTGCCCTATGTGTCCACCGGGGAAGATATCTCGTTGACAGCCAGACTAGGTCTCCCGGTTTCCAAAGAGGCACTGCACTGCGTTTGGTATCGGCATAATTCTTGTATGTCTTGCGGCTCTCTTCTAATGTTCATAGGGCTTCTGCGTGGGTTCTGCGAAGATCAGTAAGCATCCTTTCCAAAGCTGGAGTGGTAGTTTGACCCTTAATAATGGAAATACCTGGTAGATGGTAAGGATGGTACCCATATGTACACTTGAAGGGGCTCAACCGGATTGCTGTGTGATAGGTGTTGTTATAAGCGAATTCCGCCATAGGTAGTAGAACTGCCCAATCATCCTGTTCTTTGTTACAAAAACAGCGAAGATACTGTTCTAGGTTGGAGTTTAACCTCTCTGTTTGGCCGTTTGTTTGCGGGTGAAACCCAGACGATAAGGCCCTTTGGATACCTAGTTGGGTGCACAACGAGTCCCAAAACTTTGAAGTGAATTGCGTTCCCCTGTCTGAAATAATGGAACGAGGTAAACCATGTAATCTAATCACTTTGCGAAGAAAAACCGTAGCAGTCTCTGATGCTGACGGGATCCCAGAAAGGGATATGAAATGTGCCAACTTGGAGAACGAATCCACTACAACTAAGACTGTGGTCTTCTCTTTAGAGGTAGGAAGTTCTCCGATGAAATCCAGTGAGAGGTCTTCCCAGGGACGTGTTGGTGCTTTAGCTTGGTGTAGAAGGCCATGTGGTTTATGACTGGGTGTCTTATTGATGGCACAAGTGGGACACGAAGAAACATAAGATGCTATGTCGCTTCGCATGGACGGCCACCAAAAGTTCCTGGAGACAAGCTCAAAAGTTGCCTTCTCTCCCTTGTGTCCTGCTAAGGGAAGGTCATGGCAAAATCTTATTGTTTGTGTTCTCAAACGAGGAGTAGGAAGAAACAAAGCTGATAGACGGAACCACAGTCCCTCACGTTCCTGCAACTGACAGGAGTTCTTCTCCCCCTGTGTGCTATGAAGTAGTTCCTCTCTAACCTCCTGAAGAAAAAGGTTTGCTATCGTGCGGAAATGGTGTCCTGGTAGGATCTTCTCCGTCTTTACCTCAGATAGTTCTTCTACACTCCAGCTTCGGGACAGAGCGTCAGCGACGCTGTTTTGGGATCCTGGTATGTGGGTGATCCTCAAGTCAAAGTTAGAGAAGTAATATGCCCACCGGGCATGCCTTGAGTTTCTGCACTCCATTTGTTGAAGAACCTTCAAATTTCGATGGTCCGTGCGGATGATAAATGGGTGTAAGGCTCCCTGCAGAAGATGTCTCCATTCTTGGCATGCACTACGTATAGCCAACAGTTCTCTCTCAAGTACTGAGTGGTTCCTCTCACTTCCTGTCAATGTACGGGAGTAATATGCTATGGGGTGTTCCAGCTCATCTGTTCCTTTCTGTAACAAAACAGCTCCCAATGCACCTCCAGAAGCATCTGTCTCAAGAACAAAAGGTTTACTCTGGTCAGGTTGGACCAAAACAAGGGCAGAGGTGAAAGCTTCCTTTAGGCTCTGGAAGGCTTCCCTAGCGGAAGGTCCCCAGTGGAATGTTACTCCTTTTTTGAGAAGACTAGTAATGGGTAATACGAGATCCGAGAATCTTGGTATGAACCTGCGATAGAAGTTCGCCAGACCCAGGAATCGTTGAATATCCTTAACTGAGGTGGGTTCTGGCCAGCGATCTATTGCTTGAACCTTAGATGGGTCCATACGGATTCCCTTGGTGGATAAGATGAACCCCAGGTATGGTACCTCTGAGGCCTCGAAAGTACACTTCTCTGGTTTAGCAAACAGATTGTTCTCTGACAGTCTACGGAGGACTTCACTCACATGGATGCGGTGTTCAGCTAATGAAGAGCAAAATACCGGTATATCGTCGAGGTATACAACCACTGACAAGTATAACAGGTCTGCGAGTATTCTGTCGACAAAACGTTGGAACACAGCTGGAGCATTTACCAAGCCGAATGGCATGACACAGTATTCAAACAACCCCAGCGGTGTTCTAAACACTGTCTTCCACTAGTCCCCCTGCTTGATCCTTAACAGGTGATAAGCCCCTCGAAGGTCGAGCTTGGTGAACACCCTGGAATTTCGAACTGCCTCAAGTATGTCTCTGATTAACGGCATCGGGTATCTGTCTCGAATGGTTATGCTGTTTAGACCCCTGTGGTCTATACAGGGGCGTAGTTCCTTGGAGTCCTTCTTTGAAATGAAAAACAATGATGCTCCTCCTGAAGATTTCGAGGGTCTGATAAGACCGTTTGCAAAATTGGCTGCTAGATACTCCTTCAAGGCCTCCTTTTCGGTTAAGGATAGAGGATACATGCGTCCGAATGGAAGTGAGGTTTCTTCCTTGAGGTCTATGCTGCAGTCCTCATTACGATGAGGTGGGAGGAGTCTCGGGTTATGATCCTCAAACACTCTTGCGAATGATTGATATTGTCTAGGTAAAGAAGATATCAGAAGACGGTCTTGAATACTCGCCAGACTGGATCGGACTTCAGTCGAAGCTTCTCTCGGTTCCATGCAATGCTCTTGACAAAATTCTGAATCGAAATTTATCCGATTCCTTGTCCAGTCTATTCTGGGGTTATGTCTTCTTAGCCATGGGATTCCCAGGATCAATGGAAAATGAGCTGCTCTGATTACATCAAAACGCAGGGTCTCAACATGGTATTCCATGCCTATTGTGATGGGAATGGTCTCCATCGTAATGGGTCCTGAAGTTAGAGGGCTTCCGTCCACTCCTTCCACCGGTACTGGCTTGTCCTTTTCCTTCAGTGGTATTTGGTTCTCCTCGGCCCAGGTTACATCGATAAAGTTTCCTGCAGCTCCGCAGTCCAACATAGCCAGTACTGAAAGTTTCTGTCCAGATTTGCAAGTAAACGTAACCTCGAACACCATCAAACGATTATCTTCTATTCCTTCTGAAGTGGTTCTGGTAGAACTGCAAGGGTTTGGGCGGTCTTCCCCATGGTCTCCCTTGCAAATACCTGGGGCTTGGCGTTTCCCTGTCGCTTTGAGGGTATGTCTGAACAGTCCTTTAACATGCGTTTAGCTGACCCACAATAAAATACAGAGATTCAGATCCTTTCTCCGCCTTCTTTCCGTCTTGGTAAGAGGTCCTCTGGTTGACCCTATTTGCATGGGTTCCTCCGGTGTAGGACGTTCTCTTCTTCCCTGGGGAGGGCTATGCTGGGAGGTCGGTCCTCTTCCTCTTCTTCTCTCGGTTCGTCTCTCCTGAAGACGGAAATCAATCTGAAGTACCAGAGTTACCAGTTCCTGGAAAGTGTTAGGCCTGACTACTCGGGCCAGCTCGTCCTTAAGGTCTTCATTCAAGCCTCGTCGGAATAGAGCTTGTTGTGCTGAGTCTGGCCATTCGGTAGATACTGCTAAGGCTTGGAAGTGGGCAATATTGCTCTAAAGATCCTGATTCCCCTGTTTAACCTCGAGGAAGGCATCAAACTTGGAATATTGCACGTCAGAGCGTTCAAATCTGTTCTTGAATCCCTGTACAAACTGAGCAAAATCATTTACCAGAGGGTCTTGGCTGGTAACCAGAGGGGTTGCCCAAGCAAGGGCACTTCCAGCCAAATTGGAAATGAGAAATCCTACTCGAGCTCTTCCAGACTCAAATGCTCGAGGTCTAAAAGAGAAGTAGACTGAGCAGGCATCGAGAAATTCCTTAAGGTACTTGGGATTTCCGTCATACTTCCCATAAGTAAAGGGCATAGGAGGTAAGTAATCTGTGCTGGCTTCCCGGGCCGCAGCTTGCTGTCGGAGAAGAAGGTTCTCAGCATGTAGTGATTGCATGTCCACTCGGAGGCTTTGTATGGCATTACACATCTCTTGGAGCTGCTCAGGCGAAGCCATTTCCTTCTTTGGGCGTTGTATACTGTCAAGCGGGGTCTCCTCCTCCCCAGACTCCTCCTCACCTGTTTGGTCAGGTTCTTCCTCCACCCTGACGGGGCTTTTCTTCTTAATCCTTTTCTCTGGCTTCTTCTTCTCCTTTTTTTGTCGTAAATAGGGCCGCGCTCCCTCGGCTGCCTCCGTGGTCTGAATGTAATACAGAACCGGAGGTTGCCAGAGGAGCACGCCCTAAACGGGGAAAAAGCTGTATAGGCAAAAACCCCCGATGGACTCAAGACCGTAGTGATGAGATCTGAAGTCTTGCCGAAGACTTGCTGAAGCGGGAACGTTGGTGCGCCAATTCCAGCTATGGAACACTCCGGTATGGAATAAGGAGCAGGTTCTGGACTCAGCGTACGGGGATACCGCAGGTCTCTTCAGTTTCACTGGTCTCCATGAATAAACCGGCATAGAGTGTAACAAGCCGAACATACGGAGTGGTAGAGGGAAGGAATAGAGGAAACACAGATAGGGAATAGATCAGAAAAGGTACAGAATTACCCCAACCGAGATAGCGGTTGTACACAGCGGGGCAGGATGAACGCAAAGAAAACACAGATAAGGAATTCGCGTGTAATGAAGTAAACGCGTAGTGAAAGCTAAGAAAGCTTGAATAGATCCCGATCACCTTACCCGAAGACCTGAAAGCACCGTGAGTGGAAAGGCACAGAAATAAAGGCTAGGAACTTTAAGCTGAATAAAGAAGGTGAGTCACTGAAAGGGACTGGCAGCGCTGGTAGCAATTCGATACAACGCGCCGAGCGCTAGTCTGATCAGCAGGTTATAGAAGAGGGCAGCCATCTTGGAATAGACTAGACCGTAAGGCTTGCTTCTGGCATCCATGTTAGTAGTACCTCCAGCGATGGACGAGCTTCCAGGGTTGGTGCATGACAGGTGGTCTGTCATTGTGCTCGGTAAGTCCTGGGTGGCCTTTCATAGTTCTCGGTAAGTCCTGGGTGGCCTTTCATAGTTCTCTGTAATTCCTGAGCGGCCTTATTATAGTTCTCAGTAATTCCTGGGTGGATCTCTGACCAGGCCATTGAACTCCCTGCCTTCCGGTTGTGACCTTGCTGCCCACCAGCACACACTCTCTCTCTCCTTGATGCTCTGGCACATGCATGTACCTAAGGGGGCCTACTTTAGCCCCTGTTCTCATTAATTTCTCCATCCAGACCTCCTCCCGCGAATACCTACTCTGCTCCTGGCCGCCTGCTCATACCCAGACCCATTCCATGGTTCACCGCTCTTTCTCCTTTTGACTTAGTGGGCACTGGCTTGACCGCTCCTCATCTTCCGACCCTGATGTTCTTGCACCGTTTCTTCTGTCCATTCACTCCCACCTCATCCTTGCTTTCTCGTTGCCTCTGTCAACTCTCTCCCACCGCCTACTTGAGGGCCTCCCGCTTCTCCTTTACACTACTCCTCCCAACATCCTTCTTGGTGACTTTGATATTCTTCCGCTCCTCCTCTACATTCCCCTTCCCAGCCTCCTCCTCCCTACTGATATTCCTCCCTACCTCTTACCAGCTTATCTCTTCCTCTCCTTTCCGCTCTCCTCCATGCTCTATCCTGTTTGCTGTTCGCCCTCTAACTTGCCCCAAACATGGCCCTCCTCTGGCTCTAAACACCCACGTTGCTGCCCTCCTTGCACTGCTTTTATACTTCCAGGCCGTCCCCCCCTGGGCCATGCTTCAGCCAAGGACATGCCTGTGTGAATGATTTTGAGTGCTTATCGATGTGTGTGAGAGAGAGAGGGATTGACAGGGGCAGTGTGAGCTAGAGTAATGGGACCTGTACGTAAGTGACCAGTGGTGGGAGTTCAAGGTTGCAAGTTATTTTGCCTTGCAAGGCCTACTCTCCCGTTCCCCTGACTAACCGCCTCCCCTCTAAGATATCCTACCACCTTACACTACACATACAACCCCCCACAGATGGCCACCACAGGCCTAGCCATCAGCACATCAACACTAACCAAGCCACGACTAAGCTCTCTTTACTTTACTTTCATTTATACCGCGCAACCCAGAAAGGCCCGGAAGCATGCGGGCCCTGGAGGAGAGAATCCTACCAAGAATGACACAAGACATACAACCTAGAACATACATAACTCACAGGGCAGTGTCTGCAATACAGTTGAGGCAGGCTAGCTAGATTTCGGGATTATTTAAAGAGAAAGGTCTTCAGGTTCTTCTTGAAGATACCTAAAGACTTTACACTTTTGAGATTTGGAGGGATAGAGTTCCAGAGTCTGGGTGCTGCTATACAAAATGCACTTTTACTGGCTTGGGACAATTCTGCTCTTAGCACAACAAGCATGCTGGTGTTGTCTGATCTCAGATGTTTGACAATGGGCCTCTTAATTAAACTTTATGCCAGGTACTATGGATTCAAGCTCTCCGGGCATTTATACACCATTGTTAGCAGTCGGAAGTGTATTCTAGCATCCACAGGGAGCCAATGTAAGCCCTTCCTATCCTCTGAGACATGTTCATATTTTTTCAGTCCTACTATAACCCTAATTGCACGGTTTATTACGACTTGGAGTCTTGCGATTTCACCTTTGTTGACTCCTGTCAGAAGGCTGCTACAATGATCTATCTTGGAGCCTACGATGGCTCTAGCGACCTTCTCATAGCTCTTTTTGGAAAAATGTGGACGGATGTGGCAGAGCAGTTTGATTTAATAGGAGGATGTTGCCACGAAGCTGTTCATTTGCGCTTTCATATTCACATTTTGATTAAGGAATACTCCCAGGGTTTTGATCTTCTGTTTCGTCGCGATTTTGCACTCTGCATTTTGAAACTCGACCTATTCCCCTCCCAATTTGAACATTCTGGTGCTAGTCCTTATGATCATGAGTTTGGTTTTCTTGTTATTTAACGCAAGCCCACTTTCCCTCATCCAATGCTGAATGAGATTGTATATCTTGTTGGCAGGAAGCGTGTAATCGCCATCGTTCCCGGTTTAAGTTACAGTTACACTAGTTACACTGCATATCGTCTGCATAGTTGGAGAAACGTTTGTCCATGTTTTCTGATATTTGGAACACAGGGGCAGTACAAATATTGTTCAGGGAGGTTGACAAGCATGCTCCCTGAGACACACCATATGGCAGTGGTACAGGGCTTGCAGCCGCAATGCCACTACAGACCCTAACAGCGAGAAAGGAGAGTACCGAGACTACTGCATCCTTACTGAAATGTGCCACCTCCTCCAGTCTCTGTAACAATAGTGTATGTTCCAAGTGAAAGCAGCTGATAGGTCCAGTACCGCCAGAAGCATCGTTTGACCAATGTCCATATTACGCTGTATGTTTGACTTTAGGTCTAAGAGGGCCGATTCGGTAATAAAACCTGGTCTGAAACCTGACTTCCACTTATTGAGGACATTATGCTTTGTCAGGTGGTCTAGTATTTGCTGATAGGCCACCCTGTCCAGGATTTTCAACAAAAAAGGGAGTTGGTGATTGGTCTGTAATTCCCTGGTATTCCTGGGTCTAGTCCTGGCTTTTGACGTTATCCATGCATTCTTTAGACCAAGTGGCACATGGCATTCCATCAGTGAAGTGTTGACAATTTTTGCGAGAGTGCTGATGAGTGATTCAGAGCATGCTTTAACCATCAAGGCTGGACAAATAACCCCTATCCTCATCGGGTTGAGCTTGCTTAAGCTGACACTGAGCTCTCCTCTTTAGCTGTGTTGCACTCTCCCACATAAGCAGCTAAGTGCTGTAGTCCATCGGATCTTGGGCTCTTCCCCATGCAGAACATACTTCCAAGTTTGTCCGCCAGCCCCATAGAAAGCAGATGGGCATGCAGGAACCAGGAATATCCGACCTGCACCAATTAACACCACAGGTTTCGCATCTGCCTTTTGCACAGTACCACTGATGAACCCGACCCCCCCATTTTCTTTACCGAGCCAAGTGCAGCGAGGCCACCAATAGTGGCATACTGGCGCTATGCAAGACCACCTACATTACATTATGACTGCTTTTTTGGAGGTGCTTCTTAAATGGTTTTCTATTTTTTCTGTGGCTAATTCAGCTTTGTGGATCTCCCACGACCTATTGACCGAACCTTGAAAAGGCAGGTCTGCCATTTGCTTTTGCGAGTTCCACTCTCAAGCCCAGCATCACACTCTGGGTGTTGGGGCCTTGCCAACCCACTAACCACCTTAAGGTTCCGGCCGGGGGCTTCATCACATTGGTATAGATTGAAATCAGCAACTGGGGGTGATGTCGTCCAGCATCTGACGCAAACAGGGAGCTCGGCATGTGGGCCTCACTGGCTGCTACTGGCCCACATATTCAGCTCCCTGATGTACCTGGCAAACCCATGTTACTTCCCTCGCTCATCACAGCCACTGTCCAGCCCCCTCAGCTGTTCCCCTGGCACTCTCCCACAAGCACCGTACTCAGACACAGTCAAATTCCTTTTCCTCTCATGGCCGCTTGCCTGCCCCAAATCTGACGCCTCCATAACATGCCGGATTCGATTTTCTTGGCGGCCAACTTTTATTACATTTTTAACTTGTGAAACTACCACCATATTGTTCTAGAAACTTTAAAACATGCAATTAGAACCCTGGAAAATATGCATATTGCTAACAGCTGCAACCGCCCTACGTGGGGGGGATGTACACCCCCCAGTAACAGCAACAGGGTTTGATGTAAGGCCACTCACTTTGGTCGGGCGTGTAACTTGGTCCCTGGGCTATTACTGGACAGTAAAGATCCCCGCCTCTGGGGCTATTGGTTAAGTAATGTGTCTTCCTAAGACTTCAGTCTGACAGTCCACTCATTGTTTCCATTGGACCCAATGGGCCAGATTTACAAAGATCTGCACTTGAGCAAATTCCAAGAGGCTTGAGAGCATCTCAGATTTGCTGATGCTTCCGTATGCCTGATTCACAAATGCTAGAATGGGAGCAGATCACATACAACACCAAATTCCCATGATCATATGTTTGACGAAATAACCTATATGAAAAAGAAAACCATAAGAAAAAACTTGCGTGCTTTGAAATCAGTACATTCAGAATTGAATCTGTACCTCATAGAAAGATCAAAATTGATCAATAATTACAAACATTGGTCTAGAGGCCACAGAATTATTTGACGGAGTATTAAAGATGGACAAGATATGTTAATCTCCCTACTGCCTATGCATGCAAAGAGCTTCTGGGCTCTGGTCAATACAAATGACGAGCCCCAAAGTGCTTGTAAAACCACTGTTATTCTCTCTGCCACTTGGGTGTCATATTTCATTGACAACTCCCAATCTGATACTAGTCGTGTACCATCTCTTAGGAGTCAAACATCTTGGACCTTAAGGATTGCAGAGGATGACATACTCCACATTATTAGTAATCTTTCTAAATCTCGTACAGCAGGTCCCAACGGTCTCCCAAATGAGATATTCTGTACAGAAACTGATTGCTGGGTGGTCATTCCCTGTCATCTTTTCTGCCACATAATTAAGATCAAAAACGTTCCACATTCATGGACCCAAGCCATAGTTATTCCCATTTATAAGAAGGGTCCTCACGCAGATCCTACAAACTACCAACCCATTGCGCTAATGGATGCAGACAATAACATTTTTACTCACCTAGTTTTGTGGGATCTTGAAGCATGGGCACAAAAGAAGGGAATTCTTTCAAAATTTCAAGTCGGTTTTCGTAAAGGCTTTTCTACATTGCTTAATGGCCTAATTATTAATACCTTAAAAGCTCAATCTCAAATGAGAAATGCTAGACCTACATATATTGCCTTAATCGATCTTTCAAAAGCTTTTGACCTAGTAAATAGGTCAAAACTTTGGCAAAAATTAAGATCATGGGACATTGCAGAGGACTTGTTGCATATTATCATTGCCCTTCATACTAGTACCATCAAGATTCGGCTAAATCAAAAGGGTGATTTAACCTCTCCCATTTCAATTGCTAAAGGAGTACGGCTGGGCTGTCTACTCGCTGCTCTCCTGTTCAACTTATATCTTTGGGATTTGACCCCTTTTCTTCAAAATTCTATCTTTGTCTCTCAAATCGCTGGCAAATGCAAAGTCCACTTTCTTGCTTATGCCGACAATACAGCTTTAATCGATAACACCCCAGTAGGGTTGCAACGTGTTCTTAATGCTCTTGAGGTGTACTTTACAAAGAATGAGCTTGTTGTTAAACCTGACAAATCTGCTATAATAATGTTTGATAAACACTGGAAAAGCACACCTAGGTTACACTGATCACTAATTGGCCAATCAATTCCCATAAAAAAACAAATATCAAATACTTAGGATTTAATATTCACACAAATCATGCAGTTATGGCACTCACTAAGGAGTTGGAGGGCAAGATTCTTCAATTTATATGCCAAATGGAAAAATGATTACATTAATTCTGTAGATTTTCACTTCTGCTCCTTATCCAATTTTACAAAGGTAAGATTCTACCTTCAATTCTTTGTGGCATGGAATGTCATCCAGCAAAATCAATTGGGACCGCCTTGAAGGCTGCTTATGGAAGAACTGCTTATCTGTACCATGATCGCTTCCCATTGCAAAATTAAGGTACAAGCTTGGCCTTTATTCCTTACAGTCATACTACCACTGGAAGGTTCTTGCTCTTCATAGACGTATTCTTATAACTCAAGATCAGTCACTATATGCAGACATTAATATCGATCTTGCTACACATCAGAATCTTTATTTGTCAAGTTTAAATACTGAAGCTGATTTAATTCTTCAGAATTGTGACCGCAATGATGATATATTAAAAGCCAATCCTGATAAGGTCAATCGTGCTTTGTTGCGCGCATGCTGGATTTGGACAAGAGCCTCTATAAGCAGATTAAAAAATACGAAAAGCTGTACTCTGTGTGAAAAACCAAGTCAGTATGTTCTCCCGTATATTTGGCGCTGGTATTACCCAAATTGTTCATTTACAATTGTTCGAATGAACAATTGAACAAATTTAAAGGGTCACAATTGACCTTTTCACAATTGACCGTATATATATATATATATATAGATAGATATGTATATATATATATATATATATGGGTTTTGGCGTTGGGTGGTGGGTTGTGGGGGGTTTCCCCCCACATATATGTTACAATTGACCTTCACAATTCGGTCAATTGTGAAAAGGTCAATTGTAATTCGAACAGTTGTAAAACGAACAATTTGTATACAACCTTTGGCGCTTCCACAATCCATCATGGTGCGCAGAATTGTTATGCTTTCACCTTAACTTACTGAAAACCAATGAAATGGAATGTATTTGGAAAAAACTGGATCCGGCAGCTTTCCATTGTAACCTCTGTGGCAAAGGTCTTATCGAAGACTCATACCATTTACTCATATCCTGCTCTGCCACTTTTGTGCTGTGAGTACAATATTTTGCACACTTCATTCATGATCCAGATTGGCTTTTTACCCACGCCTTCTGGCATAGGATCTCCTCTGGGAAAGAAATCCTGTTATGAATTGCCTTGTTAAAATTCTGAAATGAATAACATTTTATAAAAATGTCTTTATAATCATTCTGAGATGTATTGATTTCCACGTGTTTAAGTTCATATTTTTCATTCTTAAGAGATAATTGATTAATTCTGTGAATGCCTTTCAAACAACTGAATTTATTCGCTTTCTTTTTTTGTTGCTTTTTTTGTGATTTATGTCTTATATTATGGCCCTCACTACAACACCTAGCGCTAAACCATGGCGCTATTAGCACCTAACACTCGCTCCAACCCTCACACGGTGAAGTGTTGTTCTGAACAGAAAAAGGTATTGTGACATATCAGTGGACCCCTCAGAAACGTTTGTGGTGCCTCTGGCCAAGAGACAGCCAGGGCTAAATTCGAAGTCCTGCCTCAGAACAGTTCTATCTTTCACAGCAGCTGCCTTGTCTCTGTGGAAAATCGTTTTTTTAATAATCCTTTCTCTAAACACTTCTAAACCTCGCAGAGAGAATCTCGTGTCCGGTCGGGAAACATCTATGGGAGGGTGGGGCTTCCAGGTGGCAGGGGCGTAGCCAAGATTGTCTAACAAGTGGGGCATGAAGCTAACGTAGTTGGGCCCACCACAGTGACATTAACATCTGTATGTGCTCACGCTGTGCTGCTGAGTGGGCATTTACACATTTTGGGTGGGCCTTGCCAGCTCAGGCCTTAACCTGTCTATGCCTCTACCAGGTGGGCGTGGAACCCGGAGAATGCAAACGCCAGATCCTGCGCTCTGTGGGGAGCAGAATATTATGCAGCACCCCTCAGGTTCCCTCCCGTGCCAACTGGGACCCATTCTCCGAGCAGGAGCCGGGTTGTTCGACTCCTGATATACACCGGATAGGGTACCCCCTACAGTATGGCATAAGGATATTGGAAGTCAAGTAACCGAGGAGTTCTGTGACCAAATAGAGGGACCAGGCCGTAGGCCGAGTTCTTTTTTAAGGTCACGGAACTCCGAGGTGACTTGTAATGTTACTTAGATACGCTAGGTGGCATTTTATCACTTATGGCCACACACTGTCATTCCCTTTAATACCTAGTCTCTTGCTTCATATAATGGAGGGGATCTTCCATTTGCTGATCCATATAATCAATGTAGAATCTGTTTGGATTAAAAAAAAGCTAATATGCGGCTTTAAATGTGTTGCAGAAAAATACTTTAAACATTTTAATAAAATGTATTGAAAAAAGTTTTCATTTTGTACTTTTAAAAAATTGTTTTATTAGCATTTTCAACAACATGTAACATTCCGTCCCTCCATCCCCTCAGCCCCCCACCACCCCTTCATGAACAAAAGGAGAGCTGATTGCTCACCCAAAACTCAACCTTTCATTTCCTCAAGCCAGTTCCAACATCCATAGTCTTTGTGGGAAAAAGGCTTCTCGAGAGTCACTGTGAAGAAAGGATAGGACTACGTCCCAGTCTGCCCCAATTTTTTTGCAGATTCCCCTGTACAGAAAATGTCACTCGCTCCAGGGCGACAAAGTTCCAGATCTTTGTTATCCAATCCTGTTCTGTGGGTACAGCTCTATTCATCAATTTCTGAGCCACGAGTAGCAGTGCCGCTATGCCAAGGATCATGTAGGCCTTCATCGGAGATTTAGTAGGTAAGCTCTCCAAGATGCCAACCATTCCCAGCATGGCCTCCCCAAGGTCCCTGTGGGCCTGTATCCCATAGATACCTGACATGCGCTTCTTAAAGACTCCTAAAAGGGCCGTAACTTCCTACATGACGGCCATATATGATCCGAGGATCAAAGTGCATCACAACCTCTCCAACATCTACTTGAGAACGCTGGATAACATTTATGTATTCTTACAGGGGTAAGGTGCCTCTGCATCATGGCCTTAATCCACATTTCTCTGACCTGCACCGCCCTGGTCAACTTGGGAATGTTCCCCCAAAAGCGATCCCATTGGTCCCTCTCTATTTCGTGTCCCAGAGTATCTTCCCAGTGTTTCATATAGGGACACTTCGTTGTAACCCATGGGGTGGAAAATATTTTATAAAGCTGTGCTATCATAAAAATGTCCCAGCATTACTCGTTACATATTTCTCAAAGGGGGTGAGATCTCTGGTCGCAGGCTGCAACACCTCAGGTATTTTAAGCCAATGTCGAAGTTGAGAGAGCCGAAATCTCTCCCCCTGCCCCATTTCGAAATGTTGTTTGCACTGTAGGCAAGTCTTAATATCTTGACCCTCTACCATATGCCGCAGCATGCAGCACCACACCATCTCCCACCTTGCGAAAGCTCCCGCCTCCCGCCTCCCGCCTCCCGCCTTGGGGTACATTGTGGGTTTCAAAATATTGACGTATATGGTGATGGGAGGGTTGTCAGAACCACCAACCGAACCAGGGAATCCCACACCTCGCCCAGCAGTGCTGTTATCCTACTCATAAACATATTGTTGGTTCTGTCCACCCTGGGGCACCAGAGTACTTCTTTCAGGGGCCTCCCTACCACCGCCCTATCCATGTTACTCCATATCTTGAACCGGCCTTCATGAAACCACTCGTGAACCACCCGGACCTGGGCCGCCAGATAGTGTAGGTAAGAGTTTGGTACCCCCAAACCTCCCTTATGAGTAGGTGCCATTAGTAACCCCATGGAGGCCGTGGCTTTTTGTTGTTCCAGATGAAGCTGCCCATTTATTTTTGGAGAGCCTTAGAAAATGTTTACGAAACCAGCATGGGAGAGCCTGGAAGCAGTAGAGGACCTTGGGGAGGATCATCATCTTCGGGGTGTTTACCCTCACCAACCACAATATCAACATGGCACCCCTAATCTAGCAGCAGAAGCTTCACCCTTTCTAGGAGAGGCGGATAGTTGTCCCTGTACAATGCCCCTACAAATCCTGTGAGTTGTACTCCCAGATATCTGATACTGCCTTCCACCCAAACATAAGAGCCTCATCCCGCTCCTCTTGTTCGGTCAGGTTAAGCAATTCTGAATTGTGGCCATTGATCTTCAGGCCTGACACTGAGCCAAACTCATCTAGCTCCCTTCCAATTGCTGGCTGTGTTGTCTCTGGGGTTGTGATAACTAGCAAAAAGTAATCCGCAAAGGCGATCACTTTATGTTCCTCCCCCCAAACTAATCACCTTAATATCGGGTGCACCTTTAATTCCGGCAAGCAGTGGTTCTAGGTGGATCGCGTAAAGAAGTAGAGAAAGCGGGCGGCCCTTTTTTGTACCCCAAGAAACTTGTATCCCTTGGGAATGCCGGTCATTGATGGCTAGTCGGAGGGTTGGGCCCTGGTAGTTGGCTCTCCCCATCCGCAAGAACTTTGCCCGGAATCCCATGGCCTCCATGTTGTGGAACAGGAAAGACCACTCAACGTGGTCGAAGGCCTTCTCCGCGTCTAAGGCCAGAATCAATGCTAGAGTGTAGGTCAAATTAACTTTCTCAATTAGATGGCATACCCTAGGCATGTTATCAAAAGTCTGCCTGTGTCTGATGAACCCAGACTGGTCTGGGCCAATCAGTTTAGGGAGCACCCTGTCTAGGCAAGACGCCAAAATCTTAGTCTATATTTTCACGTCTATATTAATTAGGGCTATGGGGCGATATGACCCGCACAGTGTGACATCTTTATTGGGGTTTAAGGAGGAGCACCACTTTGGCCTCTTCAATAGACAGAGCGATACGTCCCGTCCACATGAAGGAGTTGAACAGAGGCACTAGCACCGTAATCAGCACCTCCTTGAACACTTTATAGAATTGTCCAACGTAGCCATCCGGCCCTGGGGCCTTACCAATCGGCAACACTAGGATCAATCCTTGAAATGGACCTATGGACATGGGAGTAGAATGTATACCCTCTATCCTCCCTGCGTTTTTCCCTCCAGGAGTCCACTAGAGCTAGCCGTGACATGCACTCCTTCGTGTTCTTAGAAGGGGCCACCTGATTATGATATATCCTCATGATCCTATCTTTCTCAGGGTCCTATGCTAGGGTACAATTCCCTGTGAGAGCAATTCTAACCTTCGCAAATGCTCTAATTGGGCCAAGACGGATCTCATGAAACTGCCGTACCCGGTTTTGGGGGAGTATACTGTCACTAGTGTGTATATCTCACTTTCCCATTCGACATTTGCCATAATGTATCTGCCAGAATGTATCTGCCCCCAGGATCCCCTAGCATATCTGTTATAAGTAGTCCCAGTTGGGCTTGTAGGGATAAGAGCACCCTGCTTCTTTTACTCTTGGCATTGGCCTGACTCATCTGGGAGCACCCTTTGATTTTAAGCCTATATCTGTCAGATTTTTGTATATGTGTCTTCTGCACCGCCACTCAATCTGGTCTCTCCCTTCCCAAAAAGTGCTCAACTTTCTTTCTCTTGACAGGGAAGTAAGAGTGACCAACTTGAATTTTGCCATCCTCTTCATGCCTTCCTCACAGGTGGAGATCTGATGTTGCCTCCCTTCCCATGAAAACAGTAGACCAAATGGGAAGGCCCATTCATATTTTACCTGGGTTTTCCTCAGAGCCCTGACCACCGGGCCCATTAATCTCCTCTTAACCAAGGTTGACTGTGCCATGTCTTGGTATAATTGGATCTCAGATCTGTTAATCTTAATCAGGTCAGCCCTCCTGGCAGCTAGTAGTATACTCTTCTTTGACCATATTGCTGCAAGGCCACTACCACGTCCTGTGGCCTGGCACCTGGTTCCCCTCTCCAGGGCCCCACTTGGTGTATGCAATCCATCTGAATGTTAGAGCAAGTGCCCTTTTCCAGCATATGAGTGAAGATGTGCTGGGTGGTCTCTCGTAAGTCTTTGTCTGACACCTATTGGACCGTCTTCAACGATTCTCAAGGTCTTCGCTCTGCAATTCCAAGTTCTGTGTCACTCTCGTGAGGTGCTCTACCAAGACATTCATCTTCCTGTTATCCTCGGCCAAATCTTGAAACGCTTTTTCTGCCGCATTGGTCCTTTCCCTCAAAGCTGCAATGTCATTTTTCACCTTTTGCAGGGATTGGGAAAGCACTGCTCTGATAATACTTAGTTGTGACTGAGCGTGTCAGTAATTCTTTTGCTAAAATCCTGGAAGCACTGCAGCATGTCCTTATTTGTAATTCCCTGATCCCCCGGGGGAGATGTCCGGCCCCCCAGATCAGCCTCCACTGGCGTGTCCTGCTCCACAGTCGTACCCCCTTTGCTCTCCTTCCTCCACAGCTTGTGCAATTGACCCTCAGGGCCCTTCTTCGAGTGTTTAGGGGTGGGCTGCATATCTTTGGATTTATTTCTTGACACTAGGGTATCCTGGGGGGGACTCTTCTATTATGTTCTGTTGGAGCCACTTAGTTCACCCCCTCTTTCCACCCTAAGGTGTCTACCAATGTCTCAGATCCCCCAGTAGTGACATGCCACAGTAGACCTATGTGGGCCCCTCGCCAAGCCGCCCCCGACTGTGTTTACTCCTTCCTCCCGGCCGAGGCGGTGAAACCTGTATGTGCAGGAGGACCCCTCTTCTTGACCAGGCCAGGTCCCGGGTCTGGACGCCTGTGCCTCTCCAATCTCCTTCACTGCTTGTGGCTATCTTCTGGTTGTATGCCCCTTCCCAGGCAGGAGACATAATGTAGCTATGTAGTAGGCCACTGCACCCATTCCCCATAGTGGTTTGTGCCCTTCAAATGGTCCCTTTGACTGTCTGAGCAGAGCTCCCGTTGATTACCAAGGCCCAATTAGCTGGGACGCCAGTTACTGCCCAGCACCCACTCCTCCTTTATACTGGGAGGCTCCTCACCTTTGGGGCCGAGGCGTGCCGCTTCCGTCCAGGCCGGTCACACTTTCTAAGGTGGGCCGCTGAGCCCCAGAGGGGTCTCTGCTCGTGCCTCTTCCCCCGACGCTCGCTGCACCCCTGTAGCTTCTGGGGGTGGGGCACCACCGACGCAATCCCTATGTTGTCCGATCCTCAGTAGCCAGGAGGGAGGTTGTACCTCCCTACCCCGCCTCAGTTTGCTTAATGGCCTCCTGCCCCTAGGTCCGCTGCTCCCACCCGCGGCTTCTTCTCAAGGGCCCAGAGTCGGCTGTTCCTCCTCTGATGTTTGCCTGGGGTGCTCTGTGCCTCCAGAAGGTCTCCTCTAGAGGTGGCCCGCGTCCCTCGCTGGTGTGGCCACCTTACGCCATACTCATCTCCTCCCACAGCAGCCCCAGAGTGCCGGCCGCATTCATGTTCTTCTATACTGCCTTTTCAGTACTTGAACCCGTTCTTGGTCTGCGATCTGGAGTAGGCACCCCCACCACATTGGTGCCTCCTCTCCGCTCGCCAGTGGGCCACTGAAGCCCTACCACATTGCTGGGATGGGGGGTGTGGGGGTTGAAGCTTTATTTTGCAATTTCTTGATTTATTTTGGCGCCTGGAGGAGAGAGCGCACTGGTGACAGTGCTCCCTGTTGGCACCCTGGCCGAGGCCGAGGGGAGGAATGACACAGGATTGTTCTCCCAGGTATCTGATACTGCCTTCCACCCAAACATAAGAGCTTCAACCCGCTCCTCTCGTACGGTCAGGTTAAGCAATTCCGACTTGTGGCCATTGATCTTCAGGCTTGACACTGAGCCAAACTCATCTAGCTCCCTTCCAATTGCTGGCAGTGTTGTCTCTGGGGTTTTGATCGCTATCAAAAAGTTGTCCGCAAAGACAACCACTTTATGTTCCTCCCCCCAAACTAATCCCCTTAATATCGGGTGCACCTCTAATTCAGGCAAGCAGTGGTTCTAAGTGGATCGCGTAAAGAAGTGGGCAAAGCGGGCGGCCCTTTTTCGTACCCCGAGAGACCCGTATCCCTTGGGAATGGCAGTCATTGATGGCTACTCGGAGGGTTGGGCCCTGATAGTTGGCTCTCCCCATACGTAAGAACTTTTCCCCGAATCCCATGGCCTCCATGGTGTGGAACAGGAAAGACCACTGGACGTGGTCGAAGGCCTTCTCCGCATCTAAGGCCAGAATCACTGCCAGAGTTTTGGTCAAATTGGCTTTCTCAATTAGGTGGCATGCCCTAGGCGTGTTATGAAAAGTCTGCCTGTGTCTGATGAACCCAGACTGGTCCGGGCCAATCAGCTTAGGGAGCACCCTGTCTAGGAAAGACGCCAAAATCTTAGTCTATATTTTCACGTCTATATTAATTAGGGCTATGGGGCGATATGACCCGCACAATGAGACAGCTTTATTGGGTTTAGGGAGCAACACCACTTTGGCCTCTTCAATAGACAGGGAGATACGTCCAGTCCACACAAAGAAGTTGAACAGAGGCGCCAGCAACATAATCAGCACCACCTTGAACACTTTATAGAAGTGTCCAACATAGCCATCTGGCCCAGGGGCCTTACCACTCGGCAACGCTAGGATCGCGGCCCTCACTTTCTCGGGGGCAATATCCCCTTCCAGCTCTTCCCTTTCCCCCGAAGTAATCTTCTG
This sequence comes from Ambystoma mexicanum, assembly GCF_040938575.1. NCBI lineage: Eukaryota > Metazoa > Chordata > Amphibia > Caudata > Ambystomatidae > Ambystoma > Ambystoma mexicanum. The sequence goes on from NC_090925.1 coordinate 730,825,514, forward strand.
CAGGGACATCTCGGCAGGTATTCATCCTGGGCCGTCTCCTCTGGTGAGTGTTTAGGTCTGAATACAATTCTGTAAAAGCATCCATAATTCCCTAATTTGAGGCACACTCCCCTGCCTGCCCTGTTCTAATATTCAGAATGGTCCTGGAGGCTTCTTTCCTCTTCACTCATCTTGCCAAGAGTCTAACGGCCTTCTTCGCCTGAATATAATATTTTTGTTGCAGATACAGCGGGGATTGTTCAGCGCTCCTGGTTGGGAATAGCTCAAGTTGATCGTTGGACAGCCTATATTCTTTGCTGACAGCATTACTCGTGTCCTTCTCCAATTTGGCATTTACCTGTTTAAGCTGGTCTTTGAGCTCTACCTGCATTTGATTTAGCTGTTTCTCTCTCTGCACTTTTTTCGCAATTAGTTCTCCCCTCATGTTAGCCTTGAATACATCCCACACAATGTATTCTTCTGTCCTCTGTGCACTGTTAATAACAGAGAATTCCCTAATCGTTCCCCTTTGGTCCTCGCATATCACCCGATCCTAAACCAGGTGTTCTGAGAACCTCCCTTTTCATAGCCATGGCCCCCCCTTTTTCTTCACATTGTAAGACTAATGGGCACATGATCTTACACTACTATCGCCCCAAAGCCTACCTCCCTCACTTGTCCCAGAATGGTATGAGACACCCAGACATAATCAATCCTTGAAAAGGACCTATGGACATGGGAGTAGAATGTGTAAACTCTATCCTCCCTGCGTTTTTCCCTCCAGGAGTCCAGTAGAGCTAGCCGTGCCATGCAGTCCTTCATCTTCTTAGAAGGGGCCACCTGATTATGATATATCCTCATGCTCCTATCTTTCTCAGGGTCCCATACTAGGGTACAATTCCATGTGAGAACAATTCTAACCTTCGCAAAGTGCTCGAATTTGGCCAGGACAGACCTCATGAACCTGTCCTGCCCAGTTTTGGGGGAATATACTGTCACTAGTGTGCATACCTCACTTTCCCATTTGACATTTCCCATAATGTATCTGCCATAATCTATCTGCCCTCAGGATCCCCTAGCATATCTGTGATAAGTAGTCCCAGTTGTGCTCATTGGGACAAGAGCACACTGCTTCTTTTACCCTTGGCATTGGCCTGAATCATCTGGGAGTACCCTTTGATTTTAAGCTTATGTATGTCAGATTTTTGTATATGTGTCTCCTGCACCGCCACCCAATCTGGCCTCTCCCTTCCCAAGAAGTGCTCAACTTTTTTTCTTTTGACAGGGGAGAAAGAGTGACCAGCTTGAATGTTGCCATCATCGCTGTACCCCTGCCGGCTCGAAATTCCATTCATGATCAGTTGTCCTCCTGCCCCCACCGTCCCCCCTCTCCCCTCACCACCACCTCCCTGATTACCCTCCCAACCCTCCCTGGATAGGGTCAACCATCCTAGTGATACCCCAGGCACTGGGCCTTGGGAATTAAGCCTCCGAAACCATCCTGAGGTAAATAATGCAGGTACTGTAAGAACCATGGGAAAACGTCAAGATGTTCAATCCCTCATCTCGCTCTCTCCCGAATGCCCCTCTGTCACCCCATCCCAAACATCCCCAACAGCCTCCCCACTAGGCACGTAACTCTCCCCTGGCATGAACCTTATTGCAGAGCTCCCGTAAACTTCATGGCTGCCCCTTCAGGTGGGCCACCTTTTCCAGACAGTCTTTCAGGGACCTTCTGGGCCCTTTTTTTCCAACCCCTATCTTGGACCAGTGTCTACTCCCATAGCTTCCTCTTAGCTGGTTCTTTCTTCCGCCTCTGGTCCTGGTGTTGGGCCCCTTCCTCCTCCACTTGCAAAATCTTCATGCCTTACTCACAGTTGGAGATCCGATTTTGCCTCCCTTCCCAGGAAAACAGCAGACCACATGGGAAGGCCCATTTTTATTTTACCTGTGCTTTTCCTCTTGCTATAATTGGATCTCAGATCTTAATCGGGTCAGACCCCCTGGCAGCTAGTAGTATATTCTTCTTTTGACCATATTGCTGCAAGGCCACTACCACGTCCCGTGGCCTGGCACCTGGTTCTCCTCTCCAGGGCCCCATTCGGTGTACGCGATCCAGCTGAATGTCAGAGCAAGTGTCCTTTTCCAGCAGGTCTTCACTCTGCAATTCCAAGTACCATGTCACTCTCGCGAGCTGCTCTACCAAGACATCCATCTTCCTGTTATCCTCGGCCAAATCTTGAAGCTCTTTTTCTGCCACATTGGTCCTTTCCCCCAAAGCCGCAATGTCATTTTTCACCTTTTGCAGGGTTTGCGTAAGCTCTGCTCTGATAATACTTAGTTGTGACTGGAGCGTGTCAGTAAATTTTTTGCTAAAATCCTGGAAGCACTGCCGCATGTCCTTTTTTTGTAATTCCCTGATCCCCCGGGGGAGGTGTCCGGCCCCCCAGGTCAGCCTCCACCGGCATGTCCTGCTCCACATTCGTACCCCCTTTGCTCTCCTTCCTCCACAGCTTATGCAATTGACCCTCAGGGACCTTCTTTGTGTTTAGGGGTGGGAGGCATATCTTTGGATTTATTTCTTTACACTCGGGTATCCGGGGTGGACTCTTCTGTTATGTTCTGTTGGAGCCACTTTGTTCACCCCCTCTTTCCACCCTAAAGTGTCCACCAGTGTCTCAGATCCTCCAGGAGTGACACGACACAGTAGACCTCTGCGGGCCCCTCACCAAGCCGCCCGACTGTGTTTACTCTTTCCTCCCAACCGAGGCAGGGAGACCTGTATCTGCAGGAGGACCCCTACCCTTGACCAGGCCGAGTCCCGGGTCCGGACGCAGGTGCCTCTCCAATCCCCTCACTGTTTGCTGCTGTTTTCTGGTTGTATGCCCCTTCCCAGACAGGTTGCACAATGTAGCTATGTAGTAAGCCACTGCACCCCTTCCCCATAGTGGTGTGTGCCCTTCAAATGATCCCTTCTCCTGTCTGAGCAGAGTACCCGTTGATTACTGAGGCCCAACTAGCTGGGGCCCCTACCACTGCCCAGCACCCAGAGGCCCAATTAGCTGGGGCCCCCACCACTGCACAGCACCCACTCCTCCTTTATACTGGCTGCCTCCTCATCTTTGGTACTGAGGCGTGCTGCTTCCCTCTGGGCCGGTCACACTTTCTAAGGTGGGCCTCCGAGCCCCACAGGGGTCTCTGCTTGTGCCTCTGCACCGATGTTCGCTGCACCCCTAGTAGCTCCTGTGGGGGGCGCCTCCGCCGCAATCCCTGTGTTTTCCGTTCCTCAGTAGCCAGGAGGGAGGTCGTACCTCCCTTCCCCGCCTCAGTTTGCTTAATGGCCTCCCACCCCTGGGTCCGATGCTGCCGCGGCTTCTTCTCAAGTGCCCAGGGTAGGCCGCTCCTCCTCTGATGTTTGCCTCGGGTGCTCTGTGCCTCCAGAAGATTTCCTCTAGCGTTGGCCTGCGTCCCTCGCTGGTGCAGCCACTTTGTGCCGTACTCATCTCCTCTCACAGCAGCCCCAGACTGCCGTCCACATTCAGGTTCTTCTATGCTGCCTTTTCAGTGCTTGAACCCGTTCTTGGTCCATGATCTGGAGTAGGCACCCCCACCACATTGGTTCCTCCTTTCTGCTCTCCAGTGGGCCATCGCAGCCCTAACACGTTGCTGGGACGGGGACAAATTCTTGATTTATTTTGGCGCCAGGAGAAGCAGGAGAAGCAAGCGCACTGGTGACAGTGCTCCCTGTTGGCACCATGGGCCGAGGCCGAGGGGAGGAATGACAGAGCCGGGCCTTCTTGGAACTTCCCTTTTTATTGACTTAACTTCCAACTGAAACTGAAACTTCCTTTCCAGCTACTTCTTCTTCATTCCCTCGCACAGTGCCTCAATGAAAGGCAACCGTGTTGCAACCGTTCTGCTTCACAACACCTCCCCGACACACATCTCCTTACGCCCATCTCACATTTCCTCTATGAGTCTATTTGGACACCTGATGGTCCATTGTGGTCGACTACCCCTGGCCCTTCCTCCTTCCGGGGGTCCTCTCTCCTCCGGCAGCTCTGCTCCTACCTCTCTGTCCGCTGCCCCTTCACAGTCCAGTGTCAGGGCAGGTTCTTGTTCTGATGCTCCTTCCCCACCAGACACAAGGTCATTGAACGAAGGAGGCATTGCGGGTTCTCTATTTCCTCTCATTCTGGGCCATTGCCATGGACCCTTTTATTTCAGTCACCATCAAAGGAGTTGTTTCATACCTGGGACTGGTCTTCCGTTGTATCCTCTGCTTTTTGAGTACTTCATCCCCTTCATTGAAGACCTTCATCTTCGCTCCTCTTTTCCAGTCGGTCCATTGGCTTGTTAATTCCTTCCCTCTTGCATCTCTCCCCCGTATCTCTGCTTCGGTCACTTCCATCTCCTCTCCTTCTGTCCCCTTCACAGTTCGGGGCAGCCTTGTCCTTGCCCGGTAGGCTATCACCAAGTTTCCAGGCAGTACTCCTGTGGCTTGGTGTGGCATATTACTGTAATGTTGGAGCATCCTGCACAGTGCCTGCTGCACTGGCATTCCTTCTATCATGGCTTCCTGGATTGTTATTTTTATAAATGCCATGAATCACACAGCCATTCCATTGGCCTGAGGCCACAATGGTGTAACCCTTTGAAATAAGAATCCTAGATGTTTTACAAATGCGTGGAACTCGTGACCGTTGAAAGGCGCCCCATTGTCTGTTTTCACTGTGTGCAGGACCCCCCATTCGCTGAAGACTTAGGGCCTCATTACGACTATTATCGCCATGGCTGCCTCCAAAATCGTGTCCGGGTCCGGTCTGGTGGAGTGGGGACTTACCGGGACATTCCGCCCTAGGCGGACCCAGTAAGTCCCCATTCCAAATGCCATTCCCCATTTCCATTTGAGCCCCCATAGGGCTCAATGGGAATGGGGAAGGCGCTAATTACGGGCCTGTTAACAGCAGGCCCGTAATTAGCACCCTGGTCCCCTAACGGGACCCGTAAAGGAAGTGTGGTCCGACCACAGGTCCCTTGCGGTTCCCACTATGGGACTTCATAATTGGGCGGTAAGGGATTACCGGCACCGGTCTCCTTACCGGTGCCCAGTATCCCTTACCGCCCAACTTGTAATGGCCTCCTTAATCAATTACCCCAATGACCTGGGTGAAGGCTGTGGAGGTTGTCTTCTTTACAAAGGAGAACCTTGAGAACTCTTCCATGATGACCAACAGATATTCTCCTGTTTTAAGGGGCCCATAGAAATCCATTGCGACCCATTGCCATACGCTCTCTGGGATCTCGTTCTCTTGCAGCGGGAGAGGTGGGTCGCTTTTGGCTGTGCACTGGCATGGGAAGCATTTCTTGACTTTCTCCTCCACCATATCGTCCATGAACAGGAAATAAACTGTCTGCCCCAGAAGCTTCTTGGTGGCCTCAACCCCCCTGTGTCCTGTGTGTGCTCTTAGCTGGTCCGATAGCACAGTGAGTAGAGTGCCTGGTTTGACATCTGTGCAGATCCTGCTGATGCAGGTTCGAATCCCGGAAAGGCCAAACTCAGCCTTTCATCCTTCTGAGGTTGATAAATGAGCACCACACACCGTGGGTAATAATAAGCAGTGCTCAGATGCCTACGGGTTCATAGAGCTATATAAATGCTAAATTATTATTATTAACACTAAACCCCTCCCGAGGGCTGCCGGTGTCACTAAGTCGCATCCTCTAAGCAGTATCTCTTGCTCCGACACAGCCAGCTCTGTTCAGGCTTTGGCTAACCGTTCCATCTCTTTCCTGTCACCTCTTGTTATCTCTCCACTTGTTGGAGCTGGTCAGTTCGGTTGACCTGACAAGAGATGGGTCTTCCTTCGATGCTTATGCTAGCTCTTCCATCATCCGTGCCGGTGGCAGGGTGTGTGCAATGACATAACAGAGGTATTCTGTGTCTCCTTCTCTCTGTGGTCTCTGTCTCAGTTCGGAGTGCTGGGAGATGTAGACGGCTGGGTTGTTGTCCCCCCCACCCGGCCTGTGGATGATGGCGTAATAATGATGTATGCTCCATCTGTCGATCCTCAGCGGCATCTTCATTTGTGGGTTGCTGAACAGTGACAGGCCTGGTGGTCCGTAGCAAATGTGACTCTCTTGCAAATGATAAAGTGGTGATAGTACTCACACATACATGCCAACATTCTGTGACCAAAAATCTGTAGGAATCTTAAAGTTTCAAAAATAGTCAGGCGAGGAGGTAATGATAGGAATAAAGCGTCAGCAGCCCATTGTCATTGAATGAGCCCGCTGCGGGTGCATTCAATGACAATGAGGCGCCTGCCACGCCTTCTGCCACCACGCCAGCTTGGGTGAGCCCTTGAAAGACTCCCCACGAGCTGGCGTGGTGGAGGGCTAATGGCGCCTTTTGTCAAAGGCACCTGCGGCAGAGGGGTGCATTTAGTCCGCCGCCGTGGGCGCCTTTTACATCAAAAGCCTGCATGCCGTGCCTTCTCCCGCTATGCCAGCTCGGGGTGCCCTTGAAAGACTCCCCCGAGCTAGCGTGGTGGGGGGCTAATGGACCCTTTTTTCAAAGGCACCCGCGGCAGAGGCGCGCATTTAGCCCGCCACTGTGGGTGCCTTTTACATCAAAAGCTTGCATGCTGTGCCTTCTCCTGCTACGCCAGCTTGGGGGAGCCCTTGAAAGACTCCCCCGAGCTGGCGTTGTGGGGGGCTAATGGCGCCTTTTGTCAAAGGCACCCGCAGCGGAGGGGCGCAGTTAGCCCGCTGCTGTGGGTGCCTTTTATATCAAAAGCCTGCATGCCGTGCCTTCTCCCGCTACGGCAGCTCGGGGGAGCCCTTGAAAGACTCCCCCGAGCTGGCGTGGCCAAAAAAGAAAAAATTGTTTAAAAAAAAAAAAATCGGTATTTGTTGCCAATAAATCTGTAGGCCGTAGGACTGCTTAAAAAGCGGTATCCTACCGCCTACATCGGTAGGGTTGGCAAGTATGCTCACATGTCCAGACTGCGGCCAAGCTCTCTTTCTCAGCCTGGGAATAGGCGCCTTCCATCTGGGAGAGTGCATGGCTGGTGTACGCCACAATGTAGCTTGCCGGGGCGTCAGGGGTTTCAAGTTGAGTGAGTATAGCTCCCAGCCCTACGGGGCTGGCGTCCATGATGATCTTGGTGTGCCAAGCCGGATTTAAACAGACCAGGTGAGTGCCGTTTGAGAGTTCTGCCTTGATGGTGTCAAACGTTGTCTGGCATTCTCATGACCACTGAAATGGCTTGTCCTTTCGCAGCAGCCTTCATAGTGGCTTTGTGGTGATGGCATATCACGGGAGGTACCTGGCACAGTACCTCACCATGTCCAGGAATGATCAAACATCCACCAGCTAACTATGTGCCGGCAGCTCATATATTGTTTGCTCCATCTCGTGGTCGGGCTGCATCCCTTGGCCCGAGAAAATGTGTCCATAGAATCGCAGTTTGTCCTTTGTTGATATTGCACTTCTCGTAGTTCAAAGTGAGGCCCAACTTGTGCAGAATATCACATACCGTCAGAAGGGCCTGGTCATGTTCCTCATGGGTGGTCCCATAGACCCGGATATCGCCAGAGTAATTAAACGCTGATTTGGCTGGGAGCAGCAGTTGATGGATGGCCTCTTGAAAGATTTCTGCGGCCGACAATATCCCAAAGTTGAGGCGTTTGTAGCAAAACAACCACTCTTGAGTGGAGAACATTACGATTGATCTTGTGTCTGGGTGCAGACCTGGTTGAGGTCCAGTATAGAGAATTTGGTGGCGCTGTTCAGTTGGACGATCATGTCCTCGATCATGAAACTCTCTCTCTCTATCGCTGTGTTTGCCACCCTCATGTCAACGAAGAGTTGACTTTTGTCTCCCTGTTTTGGCACTACCACCAGGGGGGAGATCCATGGTATTGGTGCCACTGCTTTTTCAATTATATCATTGTCCATAGGTTTCTGTAATTTTCGGATACCGCTTGTTGCAAATGGAATCCTACCCTCTGGGATGATGCGGTATGGGAACTGGTCTTATGCTTGTATTGATGTGCAGTCGCACCACGGTGACTTTCAGTTTCCCTAGCCCTCGGAATAGGTTGGGAAATGTTCTCCTGAAGGCTTCGTTCCCGATGGTCGACCTGGTCATGTGGGCTATGCTTCCTTTGATTGTGGGGCCCTTGCTGCACCAGACCACTTAATTTCCTTGATAAAGGACGTCTATCAGGACTAGCGCCTTCGCTGTCCTATAGCTGACTAGACATTTCCTGCGTTGTATCAGTTGTTTTCCCATTGTGCGATAATGTTCTCTGGAACGGTCCTAGCGATGGCAATGGTGCCTTAGCTCCCCATTGGAAAATGCGTACCTTTGATTGTGTCAGCTCTCTCGTCTCCCTTCTGAAGGAATTTTTGATCCCCATTAATATTTACAGGGGCAACTGTATCTATTAAGAAGCAGTGTGTCACTTCTCCCAGTCGGACCATCACTTTCGGAGTTACGCTCCATCTTGCTCCCTGTGCATCAGGTTGGCAAATTTGTTAGTGTATGCAAAGCATAGCTCCTGCGTGTATTCATCATATTTGTTGTATGGGTTGCTGTATTGGTCCCTGTGGTATTCATACTGATTGGGACAATAACCAGCTTGAGATGGCTACTGCGCACATGTAGTGTCGCTGTAGTCCAGGTCTAGGTTCATGGCCCTGATTGACCTACATGGCATCTGGGGTTAGATCGGGGGCAGCCTCCATGGTGCTTGCGGATACTGTCTGGCTGCGGTCCGCCACCCTGTGGGCAGTGGTTGCCTCCCGGTCGGAAATGGTCTTTCTTCTTGGCAGATGGTGTGAAAATGGAATTTCATGCCACATTTTGAGCATCCTTGGCTGACAGCTGGGTACATTCCTGTGTGTGGGAATGCCTGGCCACATCGGAGACATGTCCTCTGGGGCCGACGGCTCATTCTCCCTTGCGTGTATCCATCTCTCAGTAGGCCCCTCGCCATGACAGGGCTGTGGGAAGGCGATTTGGTTGCAGTGAAGGCAGCTACAGTCTCATTTGTCTCGCCCTTCTTCTTTGGCGCTTCCATCACGATTGCCTGTAACTCGACGTGTTGGTGTATTCCTTCCATCTCGATGACTTCATCAAACATTAGGGGTTTTTTCAGAAGTTGTTTCCGGAGGGTAGATGATACGCAGCCCTCGATGACGTGCAGCCGAGTGGCCTTGTCATCTGAGAACTGGGAGAATTGACAGTTAACCAACTTCGGCCGGAGACGTGTTATGAACTCTTCCACCGATTCGTGATAGGATGGCAAACATTGATTGATGGTGTACCTCTTGTAGACCCTGTTAAGCTGTATCTCCAACTTCCTGTTCAGGGCCGCTACAAGGTAGTCATATGTGGTTCTCTCTGTTGGTGGCATGGTATTGATGATTGCTTTGATCTCCTTCCCTGCCAAGTTCATGAATATGCCCTTTCGGACAGGTGACTTCTCCTCACCTGCCGCTTTGATAAAGTCATCAAATTCTTCAACCCTCACGGTCCACCTTGGGCCCCTTTCCTGTTGTGGGAATAGTGTGAATGGACTCACCTTCCTCAGGAAGTATGCTTTTGCGCTGGCCAATGGGCCCGCCATCTGTGTGGCACCTTGATCCTCAATGAGTTTCCGGGGTGGGCAACAGGCAGTGAATCTGTCTATCCGCAGGTACGATGGCCCCAACCAAGGTCAAAAATTAACAGTATAGGCATACCTTGTGGTAGTGGCCATTGTGGTAGTGAAACCCTTCAATCTATTGGGTTGGCTCAGTTACTGTTCCTGAATCAAGCAATGTGCGCCTGGTGGCTGCATCACTTAGTCATGGTTGTGGCACTAATAATGTTCCTTAATGAGATCCTGTAACCTCATGTTAACTCTCCCATGTTCCTGCCATCTCTGACTATTCCTTTGTCCTTCTCCCTTCATTTTTTTCCTTCTGATTGTAGCCTGCTCCCCTAGTGGTTCAGGCGGCACTGTACCAGGCTGCAGCCAGGACCAGGAGCGCGTCGGATGGATGCAGCAAGCACCAAGAGCTTCCCAGCAGGAATGCGTCACCCACCAGTGTAGGCAGTTGGCACCAGGATTGAGCAGGTAGGAGTGCAGGAATGCGTCACCCGATGCTTGCAGGACACCTCGCTTGGCAGGGCAGGATGCTGCAACAGCAGGAGGAGCCTCCGGCACAGATGTCAGTGTGGTTGCGTCTCAAGACGCTGAAAAAATCAAATGGAAGACGCCACGCCTGTCGTGATGACAAGACGCTGCAGTTACAGCAGCAGCGCCAGGACTGTCCGTCGCCTCGTTGCCAGTTGTTGGCACCATGTGCCGGGGCCGAGCAGTGGGGAGGAACGACACGAAGCCGGGCCCACTTGGAACTTCCCTTTTTATTAACTTAACTTCCAACTGAAACAGAAACTCCCTTTCCAGCTCCTACCTCATTCCCCAGCACGGTGCCTCACTGAAAGGGAACCGTGTTGCAACAGTTCTGCTTTAAAACACTCACCGTCAGGCAGCCATCTTGAAGTCTTCATTTTGTACTTTAAGATAAGTAATAACATGCAGCTTCTTGCTCACATGTGCTAAACTTCGGCAGTGCACAAATTGAATATTGTACCATGAACAGTTCCTTGGCAATTAATCGCTGTAAAGTGTCACAGAAAGCTAATTAAAAAGCAAGGAATTTGAAAAGATGTAACAGATTTAATTAAGTGCTGCAGTAACAGTTGGAATTCTGACCTTTGCTGGCTCATGCAGCAGGCATTGTGACGTTACAACGGAAGTGTAATAACTGATTAGGCAGCAGTTAGTTGTGATGTCATATTCCTATTACAAGTCAGTTGTGATTTCACAACTAGCATGTAACAGGAAAATTATTTCCAGGATTTTACACGATATTGCATGCTGCCATGTTACCGGAAGAGGCATCCTTTGGCCAAAGGTCTTACAGAGCAGAGGTTAAACTCTTGACTTTGCCACAGAGAACGTCAACAGTTGTGTGTGATGTATCAACAGAAAACAGACTGAGAGCGGAAAACGTTTACCGAGAGAGAAGGGTGGAGCATGGGGGTGTTTCAAAGGTGAAAAGGAGAAAGGAAACTGCTGGAGGCATCCTCTTGAAGCCACTTGCACTGTCTCGTTGATTTTTCAGAACAGTGGGATCCATATAACAAGCAACACCCAGGAGCTCTGCAAATGCACTTTGCATGAGGACCTTAATGTTAAAAAATGAATTTCAGGGCAATCTTAAGAAACTGTGGGGCCGGGGCATAAGCACTGTTGCCCCCCGCACTCCGAACCAAAGAAATGAAGGGATCCATCCAGAATATCTGATGGTGGCTGGCCCCCAGTCCCTTCAACCCATTGCTTGATAGGCAATACAAATATCCGTGAGTACCCCTTTTAGTCCCCTTACCACCCTCAGGCTAGCTGAAATCATAATAATAAGGTGTCCTTTCAAGGGCAACATTATAAGTCCACGGCACGGGTACAGGACACATTTTAACAAGCATTGGCAAAGCCAACAGGGTCGGCTTATGCATATGCAAAAAGATAGGCAGTGGTTAACACTGCTACTCTCCCACTTCAATCAAAATGTATGAAACGTTCAGAAATGAACGTTTCTTACATTAGGCCTTCCCCTGCGCCCAGTCCAAACAGGTGCAATGTAAGATCTTTCATCTTTCCACATATGAAAGCGCATTCCATTTGTGGATTCGGGAGGCACTTTGAAATGCACAAAAATGTCTCGCTATTTGCACAAATGAGCAAAGGGTGTGAAAAAGGGTGTCCGAATATGTGCATTTAAGATGCGCACATTCAGGGGTCCTGGGTTGATTTGGATGCACCTTTTTTTTGGTCCAAGGGATGAGATCTGTTAGCACATTTCATCACTTGCACCGACAAAGGTTTTGAGAATGTGGCCCCCTCTGTGTTGTGCATTGAACGCAGAAAGCTTTATGGGATTAATTGATCAAAACAGAATGTAAGTGTGAACATTCAGCCAGCAGGCTTAGAGATTTAGCAGGGCACCATAAAACACCCTGGCACCTCTTGTAAATAATGGGCACTGACTTCTTTGAGTGGCAAACAAGGGTGTAATGTCCCTGCTCCCTTTTCGAACTACTCAGTAACAAAATAATTCAAAGCTGTAATTGAAACTGGGGGTGCTCGCAATCAAACGTTCCTACAGAGCCATGGATCAGATGAGATAAACATCAAAGGTGTTCACACCGCTTGCGCAATCTGGACAGTTGCTGCACATTGCCCTAAAATATGCCAGTACGGCAAGTAATTAGTTAATTAGACCTTTTGCGTAATACGACAATATATTTTATAGCTCGATTTGTTAATCAATTTGTCACATTTAAAACGCATTTTACAAATCTTGATTAACAGATTCTTTACATAACTTTACACACAACAAAAACAGACGCAATAAAAATCAGTAGTTTAACGATACCCAGCTAGATCAGTTGTGCTGTCTGTCTGACGCGTTTCGAGTTAAAAACTCTTCTTCAGAGACTGTCATCTATACAAAGAAAATACATTGTTCTTGCAATATTAAGTCTTACCATACATTAGTGATTTACAAGTGTATTCAGATAGACACACTCCAAATATAAGATAAAGTGGTTCTAAAAACCACTGCTTAGCCAAGTGTAGTCAGGAAATTATAGAAACCAAAGAATACATCAATATTTGAATTTACCATGCCATACTAAAAAACAGAATATCCTATTTCACCTAAACTGCCATGATTAAGACCTACCACCACCAAAACCATGTGCTCATGTGAAACTCAGTAGTGTCAAAAAGAATAACTATATCCACCTTCACCCTTCCACAGTATACTCTCCCATCAAAGAATACCTCACATAAAGTAGCCAACAGTCTCGCACACAAAAGACTTTATCGTCTGGATAAAAGAACACAAACAAACGCCAATTAATCTCTATCACAATACCTCTTATATGGCCACTTGACATCAAGGGTGAAGTAAAATTCCCAGCCACTTACCTCACAATCATTCGCCTGTGTTCACTGACAATAATGAAGGTTTCAAACTGCCGAGTCACTGCTCCTTAAATATGGGGTGCAGTGTCACATGGACAAAACTACTATAAAGGTAGACAACATACTTCTAATGGTATTTTCTGGACTATGATGTACACCATCTAAAATGTGACAGAAATAAATAAATGGTAAAATAACATTTCACAGCATCATTTACCCATGTCTAGCGACACACTAATACGCTCGCAAACAGCCATGAAACACAGCTACTTGCATATAGTGTCCATTGTCACATGGACAACACTACTATAGAGGTAGACACAATACTTCTATTAGTAGTTCTTTAAGCTGCCATGTACAAATAACACTATCTTAAGTCTAACACAAATCAATAGAATGTAACCCAGTCACTATGAGCTATAGGTGTGTGCCTCTGAATTGGACATGACTACAAAAAAGGGAAACGCCACTCAATATTAATCCCCTCATGCCTTGTGTATGAATCAATAATCCAGTGTATTCTTAACATGTTCAGTTAATTGCAAAAACATACATTAATTTCTTTATGGCTGACCTTCAGCAGTCTGAGCCTGCAGCTAGATCCTTTGCACCAACCATAAGAGGCGTTCGCCTAAATCGTCTACTGTACACCGACAATTTGGTCTTAATAGACCAAACTCCAGTTGGTCTCCAGGGACAGGTGAAAAATACATTGACAAGAACGACCTGGAGATAAACACAGGAAAAATGCTAAACATCCTGGATAAAGTATGGCCTTGGCTAGAGGGACTCTTTTGGAAGAGAGTTTTGGGTGTCCCGATTTTCACACCCATTCAGATCATACGCAGAGAGCCTGGTCTTCTCTCCTTAAAAGCTGTGGTGGAATGGAACAGTCTGGCCCTGTTCAGAAAAATCATGTTAACCCACCCGCCTTTAAATTTTGACACCATCAATAAAGAACCAACAGAAGAGTCCAATGTAACCTTGAAAACCTGGGCAAAAAACAACAGAGACAAATTGGGTGTAATTGATTGCACTGAAGATGACCTGAAATCAATCTGACAAGAGTAAAAAAGAAGTTAGGAGAGAATGACTGGATTATTGCTCTCGCCAGTGCCTCCGGCTACCAGTCAATCGCACATTTAGCGGTCTAAACATGAAAACTAAACGCACTTTCGGAATACCTGACCACATTTCCCAACATATTCTATCTTGATCAATTCTTACGAATACGTCTGAACCTCTTACCAACAAACAAAATTATTGCAATGCGAGCCAAATCTGAACTAAACATATGTCGATTTTGTAGAGGGGAAGGCAATGTCAAAACCTTGAAGCACCTCTTGCTCCATTGGCCAGGCCTAAATGGGGAGAGAACTAAATCATTCGGCCAGCTCCTGCCGGAATTTCCATCATTCGATGCAGAGGACTGGTGGGCTGTTCTAATGAGTGGCGAAAAGACTTAATTTGTGATAGCAGTGGTCTCGTTTATGGCAAATATCCTGCCAAACAAAGAAGGAGAATAGATGTTGGACCGTACGATAAGATCCACGGTGGACCTTCTTCTCATCTTCTATCTTCTGTATTTTATGGATAACAGGAAGGATTTTTTAATTTTTGTAAAAATTGTAAATCAATGAAAGCAAATAAAAAACTTTTTTTTACAAAACCATGCATTCAACCAAAGGAATGTAGTGAAAAAGTGGGGCATAATGTACAAAAACTCCTGCAGAAAATACAATGAAAATGTGTATATAAAAAAAGTGTGTATAAAAGAATTGGTTTCTATGATTCACTTCTCTCTCAGACTAAAGTGGTATGCCAGAATGCATCTTAACTTGTAGGAGTTGGTCACTCTTCAAAAATTCAAAGGCTCTGATCACAATCCCACAGTACAGCTCACAGAGAAAAAACGTTTCTCAGCTAATAACTTGCAATAGATTTCATGCATACAAAAGATCACAATATATTCCTCCTTCCATTACAAGAAACAATTCAAACATCGTGCCTCATTCATCCCTTTGGGGACACTATATGCAATATATAAATCCAATGCGCGTCTTGTTGAAGCAACTATTGTTCTATGTTATGTGAAGGGTCAGAAATGTGAGGCGGACAACTTTGTAAATGTTTTTCAACAAATGCCATTTTAATAAATCATAAGGTTGGATAAACGTCTCACTATCCCTACCCTGACAAGGATTTCCCTGCGTAAAATAAACTAACAGAAAACACTCTAACAAAAGGTTTATGTCCCTCACACGTGCATACACAACACATCAATAAGGAAATATATGGCATTTTCACAACAACAATAGAACAGTATAAGTCACTGTCAGGGTTGGCAGCAGGGAACTTAAAAGCAGGGCAGACTGGAGACCAGTAGTTGTGCACAGGGTGGGAAGATGTTTTGTTAGGAGGAGATGTTAAAGGGTATTGGGCAGGGTGTTTGTGTTCTAGCTTCCTTAACCTTTTGTTGTACAGGTCTACCAAGTCAAAATGGATGAACAATAGCTGGGGAGCTGATTGGCTGGAGTTTCAAGGAACAATTACTTGGAATGCTCAGAAGGGGTTCTAACTGCCTTTCATCTAAGTTGCTGAAGGGTCAGGTTGTGTTCCAACTAATTCCCTAAAGTTAGGCCCAAAAGAGTAGCAGTTACAGGAATCTGTTACAGAAGAAATCAGAAAAAAGCAGTTCCAAGAAGAGTTAATAAGATACTTGAGTCAGCAGCTACAGAGAATTTAGGTGGGAGTGTAAAATGTTGAGAGTCTCGAACTGGATAGGAAAAAGAAAGGAGTATTTGAAATAGCTGATCACTAAACTGTGAATAACACTTCATTTAAGCAGAAGTTAAAGCAGAACTCTAAATAGACTGAAAGCCCATAAATCTGATAGTTGACATGCATGTGCACATTTTGAAGAACAAACATTACCCATTGAACTGAAACCTGAGTAAAGAACTCTTAAGCCTACAAGTATGCTATTTGATATGCATGTGTGCATTTTAAAGAATAAACAGTATCATTAGAACTGAAACCAGAGTAAAGAACTCAAAAGCCTGCAAGTGTAATAGTTGAAATTCTTGTGCTCAGTAAAGGAACCAAAATAAAAAAGGCAGTTTACGAGAGTTCAGCATCAAACCAAAGGACACAATTCTCTCTTAAGTCAGTGAACATGAACTCATGCCAAGACATAAGATGGAAATGTATATAGTTTAGGTAATTTGATTTAGTTGTTAGTTAGGGTAAGCAGGAAAAGCATTCAGAGACTTTTACTAAGCAACCTTACAGCATCTTATTATTCTGAGGAAAGAAAAAGTGAGAGATAGTTCAAATTAAGGAACCTCCCCTCTAGGCTATGGAACAGGTGTGACAGGTAAGAGTGAATTTTTTGTCATTGTATAGAAGAATAGATGGACTGAGAAATCTGAAGTGACAAGATATTCTTGGTGTTTCGCTGCAGAACGTGGAAACCGGAGCAGAGCCAGCTTGTTGGTGAAATATCTGTCTTTTAATTGTATCCACTACCCCTTTCTCCTTCCAGGGGTTCCTGACTCAACTGTACACAGGGAGGTTGGGTTGGAGGCATCTAGAGGGGGTATGTGGGATTAGCAGCTTCTGCGAAGAAGCTAAAGTCTGAACCTAGAAGTCCCACCACAATAGCTGCTTCTTCTGATAACCTGCCCAAACTCCCCTTCCGCAGATTCAAGCAGGTCTTTCTTTAAATGTTCAAAACGGATAAGGAAATACAAATAACAAAACGTTCCACTTCAGTTCTTATTCTAATTCAACTTGACAACACAACATTCCACCTTAGATTCCAAGGATAGCTCAGAATTGTTAACAAAACTTTCCTCTTTACACTTGTATTCAAGGTCTTGAGACAGCTTCCTGTCATCAACAATGAATAGTTAAAAACTTAATGAACCTCAAAACAAATGTCTTTGTCAGGATATTTTGGTACCACTTCAACTTCAGTACTACTTCATCAAAACAGACATCAATTAGGATATTTAAAAAATTCATAAGCTTCAAACCAAATGTCTTTGTCAGGATATTTTGGCACCACTTTGTCATAACCTTTATCCCACCATAGTACTTTATGAGCTTATACCTGGTTTACTCTCATGCCATATTTACCACTTCTACAACATTTTGCTCTTGTGTACTCTTGCCAGAACAGAACCAATGGTTAGCCATGCTCTTTGTCTGGTATACTCTCCTGCCAGCCAAGATAAACTACTGCAGTTATCTGTGCAGGTATAATCTCCTGCCCAAAGAGAACCTAATATACTCCCCTGCCAGGCCCAACTACTACCTATAAGTACTTCTTTGGTAAGGGTCAACGTCAAAGGTTTTAACAATATCTTCTGTTTCACAAACTTAGGTGTAGGATTTGCCTCAGGGGAGACAAGAATCAAACTGGTGCTATTTCCTACACCTATGTGTTTGCCACACACAAGACAGGCAAGGCTTCCTTCCTCCTGAACTTTTTTTTATCAGAAACCTTTTTTATTGGCCCTCCTGCCAATATTGCTGCACCTTTCTATTATTAACCAAATGCTGATAATAACTCTTCCTTTTCTTCACACTTCTTTGGCTTTGGCAATGTGGGTTTAAGACATTCTCTACGCCTGGGCAATATTCTTCATAACCTCAGTTACGTTCAGTTATCTTCTTTTGGCTTTGGCAACCATGGTTGTTTATCAATTGCATTTGTGTGTGTGCCTTTTAGCTTTGGAAATGGTGGTTTGGGTTCCCTTCTTGAGATATTGCCCCTTCGTTAGGTTGGCTGTTATAATCACCCAGTATATAGCAATCCCCTCCTTCAGGTGGGATCTTTGGAGTCTGAGTCTGCCAAATCCTTAGGTGTACATCAGCCTGGTATATGCCATTATCTGTATTTTGTTTTATATTAGTTTGGTATTCAATGAGGAGGCTGGATTCAGGCAACAAGTAACCACAGACCGCTCTGGGGTCCCAATATGACAGCGAACTCACTGGTGGTGTACGTGTCTGTGTACTTCCCTGCTCCCAGCACATCTGGTTCACTTCTCTGGCACAGCAGGACAACTTCTCCTGCACTGCTTCCTGCGTCTCAGACCCCTCAAAGCCCCCCCCCAGTGATCCAGTGTTCGCCTGCCACTGCTGAACGCTGCACTTTGAGGAAAGTTACAAACAGGTGCGCTTTCCACTGTGCAACCTCTGCAGCTAAAATCTAGAGCCCAAACAACCCTCTTAAAACTGGCATCAACGTCTCTCGCCACTCTTGTCCCAGCATCCAGGCTCTTCCAGGATTTCTTCTGCTGCTTGTGGAGAATTTGAAACTCCTACACACATTATTATTACTACTGCTCTCCTGCTGCTTCGGCCGCCTCGCCTTCTTCCGCCTTGGTCTCATGGCCTGCACCCGAGGGGACCACTTAGGCCTCTCAGCCATCCTCAGGTGTGGGTCATTAATCTTAATGGACTGCACTCTGCAACATTGTGCTTCTGCAGCCCTCTTCTTCGTCCCAGTACTCTAGGAATTTTGGAACTTGAAGTCCCTAACACAAAAGCCAGTTTTCTCAATAGTATTTTCCACACCAAGTTCCTTTTTCTCCTTATGCATACTCCTCAAAGGAGTATCACAAGGATGAAAAGATATATTCGGTTTTACAGAGGATTGAGATTTTTCCAGTTGCAGATTGGTCGTTTTTAAAGACCTTGTTGCAAGCTTTTCCTGAGACTCATAGGATTTCCTATTTCTAGGAGAGTTATAATTTGTGTAAGAGCTTTTCTTACCCTTACTGCATGGCTGGTTATAATTGTCTTCACTCACATTGTTATAATTAACTTTAGGGAGTACCCATTCTCTTTGACAGAATGTCATTACGTGTACTGGCACAATGATATCCCCCTCCTGGAGGTAGCCAAATACCGCCTCTCATCCCATGAAGTCCTCCTGTTTCCATGGGGCCCTTTTCCTCCTAGGTGATCCTCCTGGCTAGCACCGCCCCCAGGATGAGGATCAGGAAGCATCTGCTTTCCCTGGCCACCTGAGAGGAGACTTTAGGTGGGGTTTTTGTGAGGACTCCATAGGAGTCATCACAGTTACCACCTCTGTAATGCGTTTTCACTTGTTCTAACACAACAAATTGCATTTGTGCCACAGAGTGTCTGTATTGCGTAAAGTGTCTCACAACAGGTGAACTCATATTACCAGTTCTGACATTGCTTTATGTTAGTTCCAACAAACCTTTACTTTAAGGGTTGTCATGGACAGCGGATACCGTAAATGGCATTCCTTGTGTCACAGCTTGCGTAATGATGCAAGCAGATCTTTTTACCTGTTTATGGATGATAAATATGATCACCTTTGATTACATTATTGCAGTTTCCACACATTTAGCATGGGCAAGGTCCTTTTCTAAAGCTTTTAATAGCGCTTGATGGAGTCGCGTTCGCTGTAACTAGCATATTACGTAAATTCTGTTTATTGCTGAAGGCAAACACAGGTTCTTTAGGAAAAGGTTTATAGAGTAACTCATCATGTTCAAATAACCTCCAATGATTTTAATGATACTTTTTATAGAGCTGCTTTAACTAGAATAGTTCATCACATATATTATGCCTTTGCCTTCAGCTTGAGCTACTAAGTCATTGGAATAGCCCCGCTGCAAACATGTATTTTACATCTTCATTGCTTGCTCCACCACTAAGCCTGGGTCGGGCATTATTTTCTTTAGTCAAAGAAACTATGAATAGGGAGACTTTTCAAAACATGCAGAGGGTGAAAACGTGCAGCATGAAACATGTTGTTCCTGTCTACTGGTTTTTGATACATAGTAGTATATACATTATTTTACCACCGTTGAATAAGAACATCTAGATAATATAAACCTTCATTGTATACCTCTGATGTAAATTTAATGCATTGGTGCCTCATATTGAAGAAGTCATCAAACTCTCGAAATTCGTTCATTGTCCCAGCCCAAATACCAAACCCATCATCGAAGTAGTGGGGGCGACTAGCGCAAGCCCCTTTTTCCCTCTCATAAAGACATCTCTGATTCATTTACATAAATGATTACATTCTAAAATAGCATGGATTATTCATTCATTCATTTTGTCATATGTTATAGCACTGTTCACCATAATTATGGTCTCAACACGTTTTTAGTTGAAGGCCCTCAGAGGGACCAGAGTCCCAAAAATGTGATGAAGTTTGGGAGGAGCTATTATGTGTGTGCATTTCAGCCATTACATTTTTGAGAGGGTGGCTATGACCCTGGAAGTCACCTATGTCTAAAAGGAATGTGTATGGGTGCAGTGGAACAGAATACTATGGACTAAAGTGGGATTGTGTTTAAGGTGATATACAGTTATGTGGGAAGCTAATGTTGTAATTTTTGTTGTTAAAAGTAGCTTCATTCTTATAGCAGAGGTGATGTGCAGTAGTGTTTGTGCTGTAGGTGTGTGCAGGGTGTGTGAAGTGAGGCAGTGCCTTCCACTAAGTTGCAAAGGTGCAGTGTGCAAGAGGAGAAATGGGTTAGATGTACAAACTGTTAGGGAGAATTCTCATTCTATGGCTAATTTCCCTCACCTAGTGAGTCCCCCAGCAGCTTTGCTGGATTTCTGGAGTTTATTGTTTCCACTTGGTAAGAGTGTGCCTCTTTTTCCCACTCTTACCTGTGTTTTGTCATGGGCATTTCTACTTGTGTGATTTTGGGCTCTGGAGCACACCACTCCATGAGCCCAACGTGTTGTGTGTGTTACACAGCACCTTCAGTGCAGTAACACAGGGTTGTCTCTAAGACTTCCCAATGACTCCTTTTTCTGCGGCTGACTACTGTCCCCCAGAAACACCTTCAGTGCAGTAACACAGTGTTGTCTCTAAGACTTCCCAATGACTCCTTTTTCTGGGGCTGACTGCTGTCCCCCAGAAACAGGTAAAATTGCCATTAACTTTACATAGTCACTTTAAACTACAGACCCAGTACACCCCAACTACATGGAGTACTGGAAAGGGTTAATTCTTGTCCCTTTTTTTGTCTGTGCCTCTCTGAGCTGTATTTTGCTCTTTTAACATTTAGACTTGGCTGATGGCAGTGGTATCTACCCTAACTTTTCTACCGCTATTATACTATATAAACGTGGTATTGTTTTAGGCTATTATATTAGCCTCGAACATAAACCTGCTTGACCAAATACTCTTTCTTTTGGCTCCGGTTGGGTTTATTCACCATTTCTTTTTGTTAAAGTCCTTCTTGCGTTTTACTTTGCGCGGCAAACCAGGTTTGCCTTCATTGTTCACTGTCTTTTGGCAGGCTTCTGCCAAGAAGCCCTCCTCTGGGCGCCTGGGTGTCTAGGTGGGCTGAATGTGAGGGAGGGGTGTAGTCACCCCCTGCACAGGTATCCTAGGAAACCCAAGTTGCACTTTGCCATGATTGGCTGAGGTGGTTGTCCGGGCCAGACAACCCCCCTGCTGTGTGATTGACAGCCAGGCTATGTGAATGGGGGATTGTCACATAAAAGGCAGGACTCTTGGGCTGGAAGTCAGAGTCGCCACTGAAACTACAAGGAACCGAAGAGAAGCATAGAAGAAGATGGCTGCTGCAACTACCCCGCCCCGGTGAAGCCCTGCTGCAGTCCTGAGCTATTTACCCTTCAACGACCAGAGAAGATCCAGTCCGGAGTCTTCTTCCCTTGAGCCTGGTGGGGTCAACCAGCTCATCTTCCACAGCCACAGGATCCTCTTCGTGGTCGAAATCGCTGCACCCTGCTGTAGTGGTCCAGAAAGCCATCTGAAGAGCCTCTCCTGTTTTAAAGAAGCACACCTTTTATTCACCGTGGCAGCTGCTGGCTTCATCCCTGAGTAGTGCAGGGCCCTCCAGACATCCTCTTTCTTGTCTCCACGACCGAAGCTCCAGGAACCGTGGGTCTGCATGAAACCTCCAAGAACAACTGCCGTGGCATCAGCTTCTTCATTGAATAAGGTACTGAGTCCAGCTTCGAGGAACTAGGGTGAATCCCTTTTCTCCTCATCCAAGGCTTGCCCTTGTCTTCCCTCCTTCTTATAACTTTTGCTTCCTCTGTTGACAATATCCAAGTACTCCTGGCAATGTTGAATCTTGAACTGTCTGATTGTGTGATCCTCGACAACAGGAACCCGGTTCCACTTGACACTGGCTCCGGCCTATTGACTTTTGTTTTCCTGTCAGCAAGTGTTCTCTTATTCTGTCTGCCTTGACAAAAGTATTGCCTACGATTCTGCCCCCAGCTCTCTTTGGTTAACTCAGTTGCTAAGTGTGTTTTTTCCCCAATAACATTTCTTTCCGCGGATACCCGTATCTTTCATAAGGCCGAACTGTCATTACTGTAAAAAAGTGATCACATCTGTATACCCGGTAACGTCTTTTGTTTCACAACACCGGTCCGTAAAAACATAGGGTACTTACCTTGAGTTGTTCAGTACCAAGAGAATTGGTTGTGTGTAGTATATTTTTCGTGTGGTTTTAATTTAATAGAAGTGAAGTGTTTTTCGAACAGATGGTTTAGAAATAAATGTACTTTTACTTTTCAACCAAAAACCTTGAGTCAGTGTTTGCTTGAGTCACAGTAATTGTGGTCCTTTGTTTAATTTCTACTACTGCTCATTTGCTCTTGAGATAAGCCTGGCTGCTCCGCTACTGCTACCACTTTAACAGTGTAGTACAGGCTTGTACCAAAGGTGAACTTGTATTACCACTTGTAGTCTTAATTGTGTGTAGTGGTCCCTAAGGGCACTGCACAGGATTCTGCCTAACACCAACAACAATGAATATGTCCTGGGTTCCATCTATACACAAGCAGCATTGCTGCATCTCACAGGCGATATAAGTGCTTGATGAATGCATAATATGTTAACAAAAGTATGAATTCTAAAATTATAAACATTTTTACTTCATTAAAAATGCTACAATCGAGAATAGGAACTCCTTTTTTTGACTCCCTTAAATTCCCTGTTGCTCCCAACCTCCAAAAGTAATACATAAAATGCCTCTGCCCCATCCACAGAAATAATGTATACATATAAAACAAAGCTATGTTTGTTTGTGTGTTTGCATGTGGCGTTGATCTTGGGGACGTAACTCCTCATGAACGGTGAGGTCTGGCGTAATGAATTTTGCATGGAATATTGTATATTTCATTGATGAATTAATGCAACTATTTCTAGCTTGATAGGACATTCTTTCCCAAGATAATTAAGTTTTTTTTATTTTTCAGCATTAAGTTTTGCAGTGTTCCACGCTCCATCTACAGATCATTTGTAGAAAGTGCTCATCATCGCGCTGTCTGTGCAGAACTGGTCTTGCATGATTTTTGTTTCTAATTGTTTTAGAAGCTAGTCAATATGTCTTTCTTTTCATTGATTTATTTTGCAATAAACTCGATACAAGTTAATTTCACTAATTAATTGAACACCAAATTTAAATTGACCTCTGAATGAAATTCTCACATGAATATCATATTTGCATGTTTACTCTGATTGTTTGCAGTGTGTGTTTAGCAGCGACAATGGCCACCACTGCTCACAACACTGCAAATAATCAGAGTAAGCATACATATATGATAATCATGTGAGAATTTAATTTGGTGATAAAAGAAAATATGGAGTTCAATTAATTAGTGAAATTAACATGTATCATGTTTTACCTTTGGAGCAAACAATAATTGTTCATCTTTTCGTTGGAATATGAAAATAAATCTGAGAATGGGTATCCCAGGCGAAGTCGGGTACTTAGGCTAGTGCATGTATAGAAAAAAGTGCATGCTCAGAATCGCATTGCTCAATCAAGATAACATCAAAAGACCTTTAATGAAAAATCTACCATAATTTGGCAATTGTATTTCTAATGCCATATAGTACCCAGGGGTGGGCGGGTGGGAACTGGGCCCTGAGGGAGGACTTGAAGAGGGCTATGAAATGTGGCAACAAAACCACATTGATAATGTTGCTTCAGGCCCTCTTAACCTTTGAAGAGACTACCAATGCTCAAGGTCTTGCAAAGTGTGTTTCTTCGCCGGCTACCTCATCAAGCGAAAGTGACTCAGAGAAAGAGGCAGAGACCTGTAGCAAGCCCGCTACCATGAATGTTGCAAAATCAGCGGACAGAATGTGGGCTAAGATGAACTTGATTGAATCCAAGTTGGAGCCCTTACTTCTTTTATGTACAAATTTGGCCTCTGAACAATTAGATTCTAAGAGCATTTTTGTAAAGGTGGTTGATGTTGTATTGGCCAATTCTCCTAGGGAGGAGTCAGCGGTGTGTGAAGCCCCCCGTTGAAAGTAGGCCAAATTACTCTCCATGATTCACAACATGTATAACATCATGAAGGTTCTGTTATGGCCCAGGTTGCTCCTCCAAAGGAGTTAGGTAGATATGAACTCTTATCCACGGCTAAAGAGACGGTAGAGGAAGCTTTGGATGAAGTCAATATTATGGTATCTACTGAGGCACACGCTATAGAAGCTCTTTATGATGAAGAGTCTATGCTTATTAGTCCTTTATCCCACCAATCTGAAACAAGGGAGAAAAGGCAAGAGTACCATAGAACAGCTAGGCATCCCACTCGCGGTAGGAGAGCCAGGAAAGCTCTTGTTCGGAAACCCATATCTAATGGTGAATCCCTTAAAGTCCCTTCCCTCCCTAGACTCTACTATACTCTTACCAACAAGTTGGGTGATGGTACTACCAAGCAAGTCCTTCTACATGGCTCCCTTGATAGATGGTTAGAGCCTCGTAACACCCCTGATATGGCTGCCATTAGTCCGATTGGGATAGAAATCCTGACATGGGGGCTCGGATAGAGTCTAAATTGCCTCCCCCATTAAAGTCTAAGAAGTCCCAAAGTGTGAAGATAAGGCCCCAGAATCACCAACAAGCAAATTTGGGGATTCATGTCAGTGCTGGGAGTGAAATAGGGGAGGAGGTTCACCAAACAGGTGACAGGGTAATCCCTGAATGGAGCATTGACCAAAATGTTATTCAAGGACGCCAAATGGGCCCCACAGTCCTAGTTGGGGAGAAGGATTGCTGCTTGTTGCCATTTCTGTCGCACGAACATTGGCTAAGTCATGTAGACTCTATAGAAAACTCAAAAAGGGAACAGCTACCCATTTAGTCAGACCCTGCATGGTATGCTGATACCAAATACATCAATATTGCTGAGAATAATCCTTCAGCTTCTAGCCCCTTTCTTAATCACAGCTGGTTATTAGACTTGCTTCATTTCATCCCTGATTTGTCTAATGTTAGTACCAATGAAATCCAGGTCTTGAAATTACCCACGTTTTATAGCTCTCCGAATTGGGTCGTAGCTTCATGTGTTTCCGCTATTCTGGTGGAGTGCATTTGTAAACATGCTCCTTCATTCTCTTCCTTGGTCTTCGAATTTGCTGTTTTTCATCCTCTGGATCATGCAGAGAGGGAGGCAAATGTAGACAAAAGACCTCTGCCAGGCCTACATAGGGCAATCAAAAGCTGGCAGATGGCCTATTGGTCGGAGGGTCAGAGAGTTCCAGGGTCTTGGTTTAAGGTACACAGAACAATGACACATTGACATATATGTTAATAAAAGAGAGAATACGCAGGCATCACTTTGTTATTCTTTAGTAATCTCATTCATAAATTCTTTGGTTCGTATAAATTCCAGAGTGGGTGGAACCCACGTTATCACGCCACCATTCTGGGAATGTGTAAAACTGATAGTGAAAAGAGAGACCTAGGCTAGATAGTCTTCGGTGTGGGCTGCACACCCTAGTTACCACTCGAGTTGTTTTCCTGAGTTTTAATGTATTTTTTAATCATTCCCTTTTACTTAATAACGGTGAGCTGTAGATGTCTCGTGAAGTGAATTCCACCAGAATAATACACTCTTTAAAGTTTCAAAGTAAGATATCAGTGATTTATTTGCAGATGCAAGCACATTGCCAGTGCATTTCGGACTATTAGAAGTCCTTCATCAGGGCGTTTTTACTTCATTGTATCAATTCCAAAGGATACAATTCGACCCACATTTTTCAGTGTGAATATGTGATTGAGTTACACCAACAATCAGTCAAAACATGCTCGAGCAATTACAAAGAAACAGCAAAAGAAAAGTAAAATGAGAGAGAACAACATAACAACCATGCAAAATCATAACATTGATTGCATGCAGGCAACATGAGAATGACAAGAAAAGTACACCAACATTTGGTAGAACATTTAACACAAAGAGAGAGAAAAGAAAATCAGTCTGTTCTTATCTTTTGCAGAGAAAAGCATTACTTTCACTTCCATCCATCTTGTATATATGACCGGAAACTTCACATGCTTAGTGCCTTTAACAACTTTTAGTGTCCTCAAATTCTAAGAATTAGAATCAAGGTAAGTGAAGGTAGTGTCTGTCTACTGTAAAGTACAACTGTCGTGATCTAAAAGTCCTTTTTGGATCATCTCTTGGAATACTTGTGGGCACCGGTCCTTTATACAAAACGTTAAGGCATTTGGAAAAACTAAAAAATCCCTATTTTTTTTACTCCAAGAAACTTGGTTAACTGCCCCTTTTTCGCCCAATGGCTATACATTATTCTTCGCCCTCTTGCCGATACCAAAGGTAGGTCGCCCAAAGGGGGGCCTTTGTATCAGAGACGAGGAATACATTAAATTTGAAGAAAATGATAGCCACCAAAACGAATAATAATATGTTGTGTGCTGAACTGGTTAACCCTGCATTTGGCAGAGCCCCAATCCTGGTTTTTACCATTTATGACCCTCTGGGCTCTTCTTTAACTTCTTGCTTGACTGATATATTGCACGATATTATCAGACCTTGGCACTTGCAATACCCGAAGGGAGGGATTATTGTAACTGGCGATTTTAATGCAGATTGTCATGATTATTCTTGTGCTCTTAGGCTGGGCCATAGGGCATGGGGAGCTCACAGAGGTCAAAGATGGTGTGAGGCCCTGGCTGAATTTGAGATGTCACCTGCTCTGCCAAAGAAAGAGGACGTGATGTTCACTTGGTCAAGTGGGATTTCTAATAGCTTTATTGATTTCATTAATCATTTTTATGAATCCTGCTATTAAGAAATTGCTGCCGGAACTTTCAATAGTTCCGATTAATGTGAGTGACCACGCTATTCTTGAATTGGAATGCCAGAATACTAAACCTCTGGCTGAGGAAAAACGAATCTTTAACCTGACTGTTAACACCCAGGGGAACCGTTTGAGATGGTCAGTGTCCAATACACTTAGTTTAACAATGCCCTTGCCACCCTGGAAAAAATGGGGAGGGACCCACTGCGTGAATCCAAATGGGATCTAGAGATTATTGTAAAGCTCTACGGTCCATCTGCTCGCAGTCTTACACCCATCAATGGCCTTGTGAATGAGAGGGGGCATCTTTTTGATGTGGGTGTGACCAAGAAAAAAAGGGAACTGAATATGGCACTATGAACGATCAAGATAAATTATAATATAAATGAACTTAACAAGAGGGCCAACTGCTCCAAACTGAAATCCCAGTATAAATCTTGGTTTCGCAGTTATCGATCTAGCATAGCCTGTGCGGGCTGGAAATATGTGAATCAGCTTATTAGGATCAGGCACTCTGGTAAGTTCTGGCATATGATACTAACCTGTAGAGCTGGATTGGCTGCAATTGAGATTTCAGGTGTCACCGAAGTAGGCTGGGCAGCCAAGTTAGCTCATTATTTGGGGATAAAGATGCATTGTCTGTAATCATTAATTATGAAACTATGCTGGGTTCCCTGGTTTGGCAGCATATATGCAGGGCTGACCTTGTTAAGACCTTAATGCAGTTAAAATCTTCAAGAGCAATTGGCCCAGATGGATTATCCAATATGACAATTAAGAGTGATACTAGTCTTTTGGCTCATATTTTGAAACAACTGTTTGTCCATTTTTTGAGACTAGCAGATTTCCACAGTCTTGGCAATATTCTATTCTTATTCCCATCCATAAAAAGGGCCCTTAGCAGGTGCCAGGAATCTATAGACTGTTGGCCATGCTAGACAGCAGACTGAAGATTTTCTTGTTCCTTCTCTTGGAGCTCTTAACTGAGTGGGTGAATAAAAAGGGTCTTCTAAACTTGGCTCAGACAGGTTTTAGGAGGAGGTGTAGTACATCCCACTCGATTTGGGAACTGCAGACTTTGATTTCGGACACACTGCTTTCCCCGGAGTCTACGCTATATATATATGCTTTGTAGATTACAGTTCTGCTTTCGATAGTGTTAATCGAAGCAGACTTTGGGAAAAGTTGTCCCAATGGGATATAGACGCCTTTATCCCCTATTTCCTTAAGCTTTTGTACAGTGACACTTATGTCAGGGTCCGCTTAACCCAAAAGGAAGACTTAACTGACACGTTACCTACTAATCGAGGCTTAAAACAGGGATGTGTTGCTCCTATACTTTCTAACCTATATGTCACGGATTTTGTCCCTACCTTGACAATGGTAAAGAATTTCCTGCCTCAGTCTGGGAATGTGCCTATCCACTCCCTAGTATATGCAGACAATACAGTGATCTTGGATCGCACACCAATTGGCCTGCAATGATCATTGGATGTGTTGGGCCAGTATGCTACGATATATGGGCTGCGGCTAAATGGCCAAAAACTAAAATCATGTCCATTGGAAAAAAGCTCATTGACAGGCCTCCTTTTCATGGAGGCTTGGGGACCTTCCTATTGAGCAGGTTAATGAATATAAATTCTTGGATACTTATATTAGGAACACTTGGGCCTCATTACAAGTTTGGAGGCAGCCTGCCTGTATTACAGGCAGGCTGCCTCCAAACTTGCAAAAGAATCTGCCACCCGCGAATGGGCAATTACCGGGTCATGCCGAGTTTGGCAGACCTGGTAATTGCCCATTTGCGGGTGCCGGTAATAAGGGACTCCCCATCCCCATTTGGCCCCATGGTGGGAGCTTGGATGCACCGGCACCGTTCATAACGGTGCCGGTGCATCCACGAGTTGGGCTCGCAGGTGCCGCACTGCCCGCCAGGTCTGACCTGGCCCCATGACCTGGCGGGCAGCGCAAGACCCACAAGCACAACTCCTAGTATGGTGGTATGGTGGTACAGTAGCAATGGCGCCGGTAGCACTACCAGCGCCGTTGTTACTGTACCGCCATACTTATAATGAGGTCCCCTGTGTTTAACTTACCTGTCTGAAAGAGTCTCACTGAAGGCTTGGAACAAATGGCTCACTATTCGGTGGGTCATCGACATACATGGGATGGTCTATTGAGGCTAAAGTGCGGGCAATTAGACTGGAGTTGAGTCTCCAATCTTTAATTTCGCTTTGGGAGGTGTCGATCTGTCGATTCTGTGCCAGTATACGATTTGGAACATCTCGGAGTCCGTCTTTCAATGGACAGCGATTGACCGTGCGCTGAGGTGTACGCATAGTGTAGGTTTCAGAGATATAGAGTCTGTTGCCCTCCAACACTTTGCTGCGATTGGCTCGAGTGTACTCCCTGAGTCAGAGTTAGATTTTCATCTGTATGGGTATGTTGAGAAAACTAGACAATGTGACAGAATACAATCTATAGCACACTTGGCTGGTACACGGAAATATATAAGTTATTCTCAGCAGGATGACTTTGCGGAATTCCCGCGTAAGTACCTGACTGCTCTCCATTATCCAGCACTCACACGCTTCATTCTCCATTTAAGGTTGGAGATCTTACCAGTCTTGATAAATACTGGTGCTTGAAGGGGAATCCCTAGAGATGAACGTTCATGCAGGTTGTGTAATTTGCATGTACAAACCTCACGTCATATTCTCACAGAATGCATGTCTTTGACCCATACTTATGGAAAGACTTAAGCCAACTGTATTGATTACCAATCTGACTAAAGTTGGAGTTTAATTTTTGTGACCGAATCGTTGGTGGTCATAGCTGCGGCACTCCATATATGGTTGCTGGTAAAACCGAGACTTCTCCCTTAGTCTGGGTGATCCTCGGCTGAGAATACAATGGATATAGTGGTCAGTATTTTTAAGTTGTGGAGGAAAATGTGCAATAGGATGCTTCTGTTTTTGATATTAATGAATTTTACTAAAATTAAATATGTTATTTATTTGATTGTTAAAATTTGGTAATTTTGTGATTTATTGTGATTTTATTGTGATTTTATTTTAAGAGTGTTTTGATGTTTTTACATTTTGTATTTATCGTGTGAAAGGTTGTTTCAACCATATGCACATAAATAAAATTTTAAAAAATGTGGGAATATTGTTACAAATATCAAGGTAATCTATATTCCAAAACAACAAAAGCACAACCATTGAAATCCTCAAGACATTTAGTAATTCCAGTTGAACAGAACTCTGGGAACATGGTTATGTTCTTTACGTGTTTCGGTCTATTGACCTTCAGAAGCATCACCAGGCTACAGAAAAATTAAAGGAAAAATATCTTAGCTATAGTAGAATGGAATACAATACACATCTAGGTTTTTGACATGCAAGTATATATGTATACATCATTTTCAGAATTTCATGATTTCAAAACACATCCATACACCCCTAACCATACTTGAAAAGTGGGTGGTAACAAGGTAGGGTGAACGATGAGGAAAAAGCAGTATTACAGGGAACCCTCGTAAAAAAACAACATTGAAGTCTCAGTATCTCTCCCTAAGAACATTTTTTTTATATTGATGTAAAGGCATTCATGTTTTAAAGTATCAATATTTTTGTTATGTTGGTTGATAAGGGGGCACACCAAAGTTGTATCTAAAACCATGGAAAACCATTTCTAGCCCCTTTCTTCTTGGGATGTCACCTGGGAACCCAAAATGGCAGAGCACCTACATGGGAGAGGGGAGAGGTCAGGTCACCACAAAGGTATACCACCTAAGGTGTTTCAGATCAGTGTCTGAATGCTTTAATGAAAGTGCCTCCATCCTGGGGGATTAGGGTCAACTCCTGGAAACCATCAAAACTAAGAGAAAAACACTATAAAGGCTCGCTGCAAAATGCTTGTTCTCTTTTCTTTATGTAAATATTAATAATTGACAATACAAACCAAGACAATACCGGAACCTTTTTTATGATAGTGTGATTTTTTTTAATCTTTTTACATTAATTTTGGTATTTTTTTCTTTTTTTCTTCTGTATGTATGTGTAAGGTTCGTTTTTAAACCACGAACACAATAACAAAAAAGTGACCTACAGCAACACGGGGCCTATTAGGACCCTGGCGGTCCCGTAATGAACGCTGCCAGTACGGGACCGGCACTGTTCATTACGAGTTGCCGTATTACGAGGACTGTTGCGGGACCTGTTAAGGAACGCCTGGTCAGACCAGGCGTCCTTAGCGGGTCCCGCAAGCTGTCCAGGATGCTAAAAACGGGCCCATCATGAATGGGCTCGTTGTTAGCATCCTCCCCTTTCCCATTGAGCCCTACGGGGGCTCAAATGGGAATGGGGATTTACCGGTTCTGGGTCCTGCGAAAGGTATTTACCGGGCCGTTCCAAGGTCGGAATGGCCCGGTAAGTCCCATTTTGCGGGACCCGGACCAGGAACCTGGGGTGGAGGCAGCCATGCCGCTTTTAGCGCCATGGCTACCTCCATACTCGTAATGAGGCCCACAGTCTTTATTTTCTTCAGATGTCAATAAAGGCTTGTGCTCGGGCCGCAACCAACTGCTCAAAACCCAACCCGGCTCCTTGCAGGTCATGAGACTGATGCAATCGTCTAAGATTCTTATTATGGGTACGATTGCCAGTGTTCAGATTTTTCCGACCGCAAGGTGGCAACATCAGAACAAAACTACAGTGTAAGTGCAGTTAGCAACATGACATGTAATTCCAGGACAAAAAAATATTCATTCTTTTAAATACTTTACTTTTTCACTCAGTGGTACCATTGACCAGAGCATGTCTGCTCCAGGCCGTGCTACCAGACTCAGCAGTGTTTACAGCTTCCGGGGCAGCACTGCACGCTGCCTGGAAGCAGTCCAATGCAGCGGTGCGTCACAGGTTCCTCGCGACACCTTTGCGCTCCTCTCACGCAGTGCTCATTCACTCCCACTGGCAGCAGATCATGAGCAGCGCTGCTCCTCCCTTGCGTCTGGTAACCTCTCCCTCTATACTGGCTGCATCCTTCGTGCTTCTGGGAGTCTTGCTGAGGCCATTTTCAGGAACAGGATTCTAGTATTTTATATTATGTTATTGCTTAAAGCTGGAATCTAGTTCTACGGCAGTGGAGCACTTTAGAATGGGAGGGTGGCAGCATTGGACTTGGCATTTATACAAATAACCAAAGATAAAAGGTTTTCACAGTGGGCCTTTCCCGCTGGCCCGGTTTTAAGGGCCCTAGTGAAAATTTAAGATCCCACCTCATACCTTTTTTAAAGAAAATCCTAAAATGTGAGCATTGCTGCAGAAACCATTGCCTCTCTACCCCTGACTTCGGACCTAGAGAACCTCCTTCCATCTCAAAATCTGCATATTCAATGTTTTCCTTTACAGGGGTGCGTTACTAATGTTTCTATTAGCGTTTTTACATTTTTTGTTATTGAACCTCCATCCAACCTTCGCTCACCGACATTCCCTGCACCGGAGCAGACACACCAAATCCGAGATGCTGAGCCTTTGTTTTCAATGCCCTCACACCTATTTCCGCTCCCTAAATTAGGCCTCCTCCATTATCCCTCTTCTCAGTGTCTCCTGCATGGCACTGCACTCGCCCACAGCTCCCATGTAAATACCCCCTATCATTGTATCCCCTTCACCATTATCTCACTCCATGTAATCCTTAATGGGGGTCTCAGACCACCCCACCCCCAATAGCCACCTCTTCCCACTGCACTTTTCTCTAAGCCCGGGCCCTCCCCAGCCCTGCTTCCTTGTACTATCTGGCCATGGTGGGTGTCACCCTCGTCTAGTCAGTTACACCCACCACCACCTGCCTGGCCCCTCCTTACCTCCTTAACTCCTCCAATGCACTGCCCAGGATCTTGGCACATCACTGCCTCCTCTTACAGACTCCAGAAGCACTTCTCAACACATTCTTTGAGCCTGCAAGAAGGGGAGCGACGCATTTCATTTCTCTTGATCGGTTTCTTTAGATTCTGTGAATCCGAGTTTGGTCAAAGTGGCGAATCCCACATCCAGTTTCAGCCTGACAGATTGAACATTCCCGCCCAACAGCAGGGAGCACAGAAGAGGCCATTCAGGAGATGGCCCAGGCAGTACCTAAACGGCAAGTTCAAGTCACTGCTCATAGGGCTGGGGCCATGATACTGGCACAACAAATGGGTAAAATGAAGACACAGAGAAAGAATGTGCCCACACCAGAAAGCAATGCTCATCCATCTCCCTCAGGGGCAATTCCACTGAACCTAATACTGAGGGATGTCTCTATGCCAACTACAACCAAGGGCGTTATCGTGCACCAAAGCCCTCTTTTCTTCTGTACCACCTGGTTTCAATCTATCTGAAAGAATGGGGATGATAGGCAGTTGTGCATGACAATGTGCAGCAATTTTCCTTTGCTTTGAATATAGTTATGGGTCTGGACAGAGCGGGGTCACTGACCCGATTTTATTTTTTTAGTTTAAGAAAAAATATATATAAATGTTGCAATCAATAATCAAAAGGAAAGCAGATTACCAGCAATACAATAGAACATAATATATCTAATACCAGGGTGCATAATAATGAATGGTTCCATGTCATTTCATCGCGGAAATAACCATCGCTGGGTTTTTCTCTGCGAAAATATTTTTTGGGGGGTTCCCTCCTTAAGCCCCCCATCCCCTTTAATGTTTTCATATACCCGAATATACCCCAATACCCACACCCCATATATATTTCTTTGTAGCCCCCCACCAAAAATTCAATGAGTTTGTTTTCAATAGAATTTCCCCGGAGAAAAGCCCAGCAAGGGTTAATCCTGCGATGAAAGGACGTCGTACCTAATGAATACGGCAACTAAGATTAATATCAATAGGTTACATACAATAATCATTGAAAACCCACCCAATGAAGCCAAGACACGAACCAAACACATACAGACACTGGGAAGTCACTGACAGCTATACGGGGACAGGGAGGAAAAACCACAGGATTCAACTTTAGTCATGTAGCCTGACAAAAGGTTTGCAAACAGGTTCCATTTCAGTTCATGTTTTATTAGTAGTGGTGTAGTGGATGCTAAACATTTTTCAAGTCTATCAATATTGCAGAGTTCCACCACATTCTAAAAGTAATCTTATCTAATTGTTTCCAATTGAAGGTTATAGGTTGAGTTGCAATACGTATCAAAAGGTCAAACAAGGAGCCCGCATTATTTTCAATTGTACTCTGTAACAGAATAGTACCTAACAATGAATACTTAAAATATAAATCTAGATTTAGCGGAAAGATCCTCATAATCACATTCCATATCCTAACCCAAAACAGTTTTCGCAAATTTACACTCAACAAACATGTCTTTATAAGAACCTTCAGATTCTGAGCAATTCCAGCACTTATTGTCAGGTAACAGATTACATTTGAATAGTCTAGAGGGTGTAATAAAAACTGTGTTGAAAGAAGTATAGAGTTTGGGTAAAACTCGCTGATGTACTAGCATACGAAATCCTATTCCAAATGTGGGACCAAACATTTTCCATATCAACCAGATCACATTCCTTTTCCAAAATTATTTCCAAGCTCCATTTTTGTTCACTCATATTGCATGTGTTTAATACTTTATAAAACAATGAGGCTCTGTACGTGCAATCTTTCGTACGTTTTGACAGTCATGGGGAGTTCATTAGATAGTATGTTACACCATTTTAAGTGAGCCATATTGACACTTTAATAATAATGGTTCTCATTGAGCTATAGTCGAAACCTTAGGCTCTACCGGTATTCTCCAGAATCGGTTTATGGTCATTGCATCGAATCCCTTGCATCGAGGTGCCTTTGCATCAAATTTTTTCCATCTTAAAAATTTGCATCAAATGCATTTATTTTTCTTTTTTTTGGTTTTGGGCCCCCCCCCAAAAACCACCCGTTTTTTTACCCTTAAAAATCCACCTAAACAAAAATTAACCCTTTATCCCCAAGAAACATGCATTGAATGCACATTTTTTAGATGTAAAAAATTTGATGCAAATGCATTCGATGGTATGGCTTTCGATGCTGTGTTTTGCTAATAAAGGTGTTGAACTTGATACCTTACATGTTCTTTTTGGCCAGTTCCTCACATATTCCAAAACTAAGCTAGGGAACAGGGCTGAAATAGAACCACAAGGGATTTCCACAAGCCGGTATCTGCAGCAAGGACCCGCCATTATTAGCATAGTCCGGGGGCTTCCATCACGATATGAAGCTTGAGAAGTAGATGCCTTTGCCGCTTATTCTGCTTACTATTGACCGATTTAGTTTCAACCTTCTAGCCCCAATGTCTTATGCTCATACGTAGGCTTTAGCAACCCAAGAAAGTATTTAAGCAGTACACAAGCTCTCACCTCGAAAAGGGCAAGGCTTTAAAAAAAACCTCAGTCTTTCCAGTAGGATCCCAAATATGTGTCATCCCCAAAAAGATTGCAAAGAGATCAGACCGTAATTTGATTACAGACCGATTAACCATATCAATGTGAAAACTAGCTACCCACTGCCCTTCATACACCAGAGGGTACAGTCAATACTTTGGGATGCCCTTTGGTCTCTGCAATGTACTGGCTATCTTCCAAGACTTCTTAAAAGAAGTATTTTAGTGCATATCGGATGCAAGTGTGGTAGTTTATCTTGATGATATTCTGGTGATCTCCACCAACTACAGTAAACAAAACAAAAAAAAAGCGAACACAACGACTTCGTAGATAAACTCCTTCCGAGTTTAAGATATGCATAAATGCACCACTTCTGTGGTCATCTGCTGCAGGCAGGGCTTGCCATCCATGCACTCTAGAATGCAGCTACGGCTCTGACAGATCCAGTGTAGCTGGTCACATAACTTTGCACTGGAAACACCAGACTCGCCTCAACACCTCTGCCATTAGAATATAGCGACAACCTATGACAAATTCGGTCCAGCTGGGTACACATTGAGTCTCCTGCACTAGCAGTCTGTCATGGCCACCCTCAGCACCCGCCCACGTACCTGACCTGTTGGGCTGCTTACTGGAACATGGCCAGCCCTCCCAAATCCTAATTTCGGCCAAATGCACACATGCATCGTAAGACTCCTCTTAGAACTTTTCCCATACCAAGACTTCAGTTCCCGAGGTGGCCCCACCACAAAGCGCGTTGAGGCCATGCAAATGGGAAAAGGCGCTATATAAATGACAACTACAGTACAATATCACCCATGAAATATGATGTCGTAGAAGTGTTGAAAAGACCGTAGCATCATCTGCTTTATGTCAAACTTTCAAAACATGATTTCCATCAACACACAATGACCTCATTGGTTTGCATTACCTCCAAAAGGAATCGCCATGGATTCTCACACATTCTCAGCTATCCAGTATTAGCCATCTTCTGACAAACAAAACACTCTTGAGCTTTCTTGGGTTCTACTACTGTTAAAGCCGATTCATACATCACTGTTCCTGGATTGTTACTGAGACTGGGTGAATACATTCAGCTGAACACCGAATCATCTGCATTTTTGCAGAATTGGGGTGATTCGGTCTGGGGAACACCTTTTGGGAAGTCAGGTGACAGATTCAGGTTACGCTTATGACAGTCAAGGTTCGAGGCTTATATCAAGGCTCTTCTTTAAGGGCTGTAGGTTTCCACCCAGTCCCACCTGCTCCACAGATTTTAAAGAATGTGCCTTTTTTTATACCATGGGACTGTGGCAGAGGATGATCCTTGAGGCAAGATGAGAGCTGAGGGCCGGGTGGGTGTGGTGTGGTAGGGCACTTTCCTTAAGAGTACAGCAAGAGCAAAGAAGACGGCCTCCTTGAAAGACGTTTGTAAGATACTTTTGTTTGGACGCCTGGAGATTATTTATCAATGTTTGGGTTTTTATTTGCTACAGACATTTGGGATTTTACTTCAAGGGGGTAAAATAAATAGTGGCCTGTGGAGGGGGTATAGAGGGGTGGGTTAGGGTATGAATAGGATTATGTACTTTATCAAAGTACTGGTTTTTTTCTACGTGACTCTTACCATACCCATCCTATCGTCTCCAGAAAGC
Source organism: Ambystoma mexicanum (assembly GCF_040938575.1). Classification (NCBI taxonomy): domain Eukaryota; kingdom Metazoa; phylum Chordata; class Amphibia; order Caudata; family Ambystomatidae; genus Ambystoma; species Ambystoma mexicanum. The sequence goes on from NC_090925.1 coordinate 730,862,733, forward strand.
TCTCACTCGGATGTTAGATTCATAAGTTAGCATACCAAATCCAATCTCATTTATCCCTCCGCTTCTATACACATTGCTACCATCGACCTTGGACTCTGGAAAGCCAGGTCCTTATGTAACAAATCCACTGCAGTTTTGGACATTTTTCTGAGATTCAATTTACATTTCTTATGTATCACTGAAACATGGATTTTGCCTCACAACACAACTACTCCTGCTTCTTTGACTACACCCTTAACTACTTTGTACCATGTCCCCCACGCCACTAGTCCCAGCGGGGAAACTTGCCTTCTCTATTGCTCTTGCTTCTCTACTATTCCTTCTCCAGTCATTATTCCTTCTTATTCTTCTTTTGAATTCACCTACACAATTTTCATTACACCCTTCCCGATTTCATTCATCATTCTCTATCGCCCCCCTGCCCCAGTTGGTGCCTTCTGTGATGATATTGACCATCTTCTATCTCACCTTTTGCCTAGCCCCACTCCTATTGTATTACTTGGTGACTTTAATCTCCATCTGTCTTCGACACATGTTACCTTTATTTCTATTCTTGATTCTCACTTTCTCTTACCTCTTGCAACTCCTGCATCTCACATATGGGGCTCTTCTCTTAACTTTTATTTATTTAAACTTTCACTGCTTCTTCAGTATCTGACTTGCCTACCTATCTCTCAGATCACACCTTACTTTCAGTGTCACTATCCCCTTATATTCCTCAAAACTCCTTGACTCTCTCCTCTCCAGCAACATTTTTTTGTCGTGATCTACGAAATTTCAATTCCACGCTTTTTAATACCACCTATACTTCTGCTCTTCCTCCTATGCCTCTTTTTCCACCCTCAATTCTGACGAGGCGGCGTCTGTTATTTCCTCCTCTATTTCATCTTCTCTGGATCAGCATTATCCTCTGACTGATTTTCACCCCAACCGGAAACCCTCTCAACCTTGGCTGTCTCCTCACCTTTGTTCTATGCGTCGTTTTCTTCGTTGACTCGAACAGTGTTGGCTTAAATCTAAATCAGCACCTGATCACTCTTCCTACTTCTCTTACCACGCTCTCTATGATAATTGCTTACTCTCTGCTAAATGTGCTTATTTTTCTGATTTATTACACACTCAATCTGCCCGCCTCAGACTCTTGCACCACTTCTTTCTCCTCCCACCCGGGATTATTCTCTTAACTCAACATTGTCTGCTTCTGACTTAGCTAATTTCTTCTCTACAAATGTTCTATCCGTCTGTCGTGATATTGAAGCCTCGCTTCCATCCTTCACATCACCTCTCTACTCCTCAAACTTCTATTTCCCACTTTGCCTCAGTTTCTAACGCTGATGTTCTTCTTCTACTATCTAGAGCTCACCCTAAGGCTTCTCCAATTGATCCACTTCCTTCAGCACTTATTCCTAAAGTCTATCCTCTTCTTATACGCTATTTTGTTTCTTTCTTTCACATTTATCTTGCTGCGTCCACTTTTCCTACTTCATTTAAACATGCATCGATCAAGCCCAATTTTAAAAAACCTACCGCTAATCCATTGATCGCCTCTAATTTCCGTCCTATCTCTCTTTTATCTTATCTTTACAAACTCTTAGAGTGTCTTGTCTATACTCAAATTTCTGTTTTTGTCACTGATTCTTCTCTACTTCCTCGATTTCAATCTGGCTTTCATCCTCTTCACTGTACTGAAACTGCTTTGATTTCTGTTCTAAATTCTCTTCCCTCAACTTGCTACTATAAGCACTCTTCTTTTCTTATTCTCTTAGATCTTTCCGCTGCTTACGACACGGTAGATCACGCTTTACTCCTGACATCACTTTCATCAGTTGGCATTCAAGGTTCTGTTCTGTCCTGGTTCAAGTCATACCTTTCTAACCATTCTTTCTTAGTCCCTTGGGCGGGCAAGTCTTTTCCACCCTTTTCCCTCGACCACGGAGTGCCTAAATGGTCAGTTCTAGGACCTTTCCTTTTTTCTTTATACTCCTCACATCTTCCTGCTATTATCTCTTCTTTTGGTCTATCAAACCATTTCTATGCAGACGACACTCAACTATTTCTCTCTTTTTCCACTGAGATCCACCACACTCTTTCAGCTTGCCTTGAGGCTATTAAGTCTTGTATGCCTTCTCATTTTCTCACTCTTAACGCTGGTAAAACTGAGGTCCTGTTCTTTCTTGCTAACACCATTCCCCCTCATCTTCCGCCTCCATTTCTGTCTTTTCCACCTTCTAAGCTTTCAATTTCAACTACAGCACGCAACCTTGGCTTGCATCTTGACTCAAATCTTTCTTCTCTCACCATATCTCTCTTAGCTTCCGTTCTTGCCGTTTCCACCTTTACAACATCTGTAAAGCACGCCTATTCCTTACGTTTCATGCGTCCAAACCTCTAATCTCCTCTTGACTATTCTACTGTTCTTCCACCTTGTTTGGTCTTCCAAGGCCCCTCTAAATTCAGTCTTTAATTCTTCAATTCCTCTACTGTGTCTTCTTTCCTACCGCGACTCTATCTCCTCGGGTCTTGCAACACTTCATTGGCTACCTTTTCACTCACAAATTAAGTTTAATTTTCTTTGTCTTGTTTTTAAATCTCTTTACGGTCTTGCTCCCAACTACCTTAATGAACTCATATCTTTCTATCCTCCATCTAGCCCTATGTGGTCTTCTGCACATTTTAGACTTTTGGTCCCCCGCCCACCCTATGCTCAGTCTCATTTCTGATCTTTTGAACTTCCGGCTGCTCTCCATTGGAATGCTCTCCCACTTGCTATCCGTTCTGTTACTGCCTACTCTGATTTACATGGCTCTCTCAAAACACACTTACTTCTACACCATTGAATGTTTGTAATCTGGTTTCATTTGTCTACCCAATTTTACTGTACTGTGTTCTAATTATTGTACAGTGATTTGGCTTAAGGGGCTCTATAAAATACAAATAAAATACAAATACAAATGTAGGGCTTGGAGCGAGGTTTGGAGTAACTCCCCCAACAAAAGAAAAAAAAGGAACCTACAACTAAGTAACTTACCACAAAGTGATTTCTGTCATCGGGGCCATGTAGAACCCAGTCATACCTTTATCTCATAGGTTTTGTTATGAATCTGATGGAGTCATCAATGATTTCCCAGAGGTGACTTCCTCCCTTGTGGCCACGGGACGGCAGTCGCTACCTGATCCTGACCCTGGGGGCGGCTCTATGAGGGAGGATCACAACGGGGGAGACAACCTACTGGGAAATGTCATGGGTTCATTGGGTGAGACATGGTATCCCCCATTTTCCCTTGAAAATAACCCTCCCATATCTAATACCCTCATGGCCTATTGTCAAACATCTATTCATCCTCCCATGAAGTATAGGGAACACATATTCCCCAGACCTATAGTCCAAACTTCCGACTGCATTATGAAATCACTTTCTCCAGTTCCACCTATCCATCAACTGGCACCAACATGCCATTGAAAACCATTGAGAATGTTTATCCACATTTCTTGAGCCAATTGTCAAATAATTGACTTCCTTTCCCAGAATTCCCAAAATACTGGGACGAGGAAGAAGGATCTGACAATGCAGAGCAAAGGAGACTGCAAGCCCTGCAAGCACTCCAGTTGTTGCTCGCATACACCTGTGTCCGGGAAATGTAAAGACAAAGGCAGAGAAGCGAAGGGCTACATCTCTCCATGTAGACAAAAGAGCTGAAACGGTAAGACCGGCATGGTGGAGACAGGCAGCTCACTGACGACGGAGAAAAAACGCTGCCGCTTGCAACAGGAATGCTGCAGGAACGGCAGTAGCAAACGAGAGACTCCTGGACATTTGCAGGTGACACAGAGCAGCGCTTTACTTACCAGGAACGAAGCAGAAGTGGCAACTGTAAGCCACGAGAACCAGAACCACAGTATTATGAATCCTGAAGTCCATAGTGGTCGTGGTCCTTTGATATTAAGTTAGTTTTGCTTGTTTTATAAACTGAGAGTTGTCAGAGTTAGGAAATGTTGTGTAAAAGGTTTGTGTTTTAACATTGGGGTTCTGACCTCTGCATAAAACAGAGTCGTGACAATTAGAGGATGTTATATTTAATTCCTGAACTCCCAAGGAACAAACCTTACTCTGCTTAGATGATTTTTCATAACATGTTCTTTGGATAGTTTCATGGGAGGGAGTTGTGCAGTGACAGCATTCCATGAGGTATTTGGGAATTATAGGATTCTTATCCTCACAAGAAGATGAATATTACATTTCTCCCAAAGGAGTCACCACTTCCCCCTGACAGTCATCTTCTCCCATGTGATCCTCCCTCATGTTACCACCCCTATGGTTAGGATCAGGTAGTAGATGTCTATCCCTGGTGACACGGAAGGAGATCCTAGGCACTGGCGTAACGGGGGCCCCCGCGCCCCATGCCCCTGCCACCACATGTCCTGGGAGGGGGCCCCCTTGGACTATAAAAGCAAAATAAAAAAAAGATCTTTTTTTTTAGTCACTCTGCCTTCATAAAGAAATTATTTCTGTTAGAGCATAACAAAGATAATTTCTTTATGAAGGCAGAGTGACTACAAAAAGAAACTATTTCTTTTTGAAGTCTGAAGGCTTCCCCCAACCCATGACATGGAAGCCTCTAGGCTGGAGGCCTCCATGTCATGGGGTGGGGGAGCTGTATGACTTCAAAAAGAAATAGTTTCTTTTTGAAGTCACTCTGCCTTCATAAAGAAATGATTTCCTTTATGGTTCAGTCCTTAACGATATATTCTTTATGAGGTCTGAGTGACTTCAACCCATTTCTTTTTGAAGTAATAGAGCTCCCTTCAACCCCATGATGCATGCGTGTGTGAGTGTATGGTGAAAGGGTGCACACTTAAATGTATAGGTGACTGCCTGTGTGAGTGTATGGTGAAAGGGTGCACAAATAAATGTATGGGTGGCTGGGTGTGTGTGTGTCGAGTGTATGGTGAAATGGTGCACACTTAAATGTGTGGGTGGCTGCCTGGGTGTACCTATATGGTGAAAGGGTGCACACTTAAATGTATAGGTGGCTGCCTGTGTGAGTGTACGGTGAAAGTGTGTATACTGAAATGTGTAGGTGGCTGCCTGTGTGAGTGTATGGTGAAAGGGTGCAAATGTATAAGAACAGAAGAATGAAGGCGGTTGCAATGTAATGCCACAAACCGTGGACAGCAACACAATTTCAAGAACTGTAGAGAGCAAACACCAAATCAATACAGTAAACAAGGCACAGAACACAACAGGAACCTAGAGGAAGAATGCGGACAATGCAAAGTAATTCCAGAAAAACAGTGGAGCACAAGACAATGTCTGAATAGTACACAATAGATTGAAGAGGGACGGGCTGAGATGCGAGAAGAAGGAAGGGACATGCAGGCTTTGGGGAACGGAATAGGATGAGGGGACCTACGCGAGGGAGCACACACGGCCAAGTTGTTGGCTAAGTATTTGAGCAAAGCACAATACACACAGATTCGACTTTCCCAAAAGGAAGAAAAAAGCCTACGTTTTTGAGCACAGCAGAATACAACACACACAGATTCGACTCTCCCAAAAGGGGGAAAAAAGGCTACGTTTTTTAGCACAAGACAATACAACACACACACAGATTCGACTCTCCCAAAAGGGGGGAAAAAGGCTAGGTTTTTGAGCACAGTGCAATACAACACACACAGATTCGACTCACCCAAAAGGGGGGGAAAAGGCTATGTTTTTGAGCACAGCACTATACAACACACACAGATTCGACTTACCTGATCAGTCACAGCAGGTTGATGGCTGCAGGCTACGTGCTACCATGGGGGACAACGGCAGACACCACTGAAGCTGTCCTTTGCCTCTGGTCCTTGGCCCAGGGGGCTGCCACGGCAGCGGGTGACTTGGGTGGCCGTTTTTAAAGGGCCTGCCAACCAATGGGAGCACAGTCGGATGGAGAGAGGGGGAGCGTGAACACGGAAGCAACCGGGACAAAGGGAAGGGGAGCGGGCACACAAGCACTGCAGCACAAGAATACAACTTCTCCAAATGCACAATTTACTGTGCCATGGAGCACCTGTCCTCACCCCAGCACCGGAGAAGTTGATGTTGCCTGATGGTGGTGGGGATGGCATGTGGGGACAGAGGGAGAAACACATGTTGTTACATGCTTACCTGCTGTCTGAGCAGGGATTCGTGCCCTGGGTCCTCCTGGATGTTCTGATCTCCTCAGACCTCCCCTTCTCTAACCCTCACACCACTCCTCTCTCTTGGAATGATCACTTTCTCCTTTCTTCCCACCACTCTCTCTCTTTCCCACAGATCACGCCGACTCCAGCACTGCCACCTACCTTCTCAGTCATCTGACCCATGAAGCGTGTGTCAGTTGAGGCTTTTGCCGCTACTTTCTCTCCCCCTCCTGCAGCTTTGGCTGACTCACACCCTGACACAGCCCTCTCTAACATTCATCTCTCTAGCTCTAACACTCTGGATGTCCTTGCCTCTGTCATGAGGATCCACTTGAAGCCCAAATCCAAGTGCAACTCTTGGTATGATTCCGACTTCGCCGCCCTTAAACGCAAGTGTAGGGCGGCGGAGAGAAAGTGGAGGTCCTCGGGCGCATCCCCTAACAAACTGGCCTGCCGCCTGCTCCAAAGGCAGTACAGACTCTCTGTCTTCTCTAAGAAGAGAGCCTATATCCAAGCCTGCATCTCTGCGGCATCTAACAACTCGGCTGAACTTTTTAAAATCTGCAAGGATCTTACCATCCTGCAGCAGTCTCTACCTCTCCTGTTCCCTCCCAGGCCCCGTGCATGGCCTTGGCCTCTCATTTCACTACTAAAACTCAGGAAATCCTGTCCACCCTATCTTCCTCTACCTCCTCTTTCTCCTCCTACTCCTCCTCCTCCTCTCCCACTCCTGGCCCATCTGAGGCCGTCTCTCCTCCTCCTTTCTCCTCCTGTCACCTGTTCACCCCTGATGATGTTTCTAGACAAGTCTGATCTATGAAAGTCTCACCAAAGCAGGTTCTCCCCTGCTCATCCAGAACAATCAGGGATCACATCGACACCCTTGCTCCAGGCTTCGCAGATTCCTGCAATCACTCCTTTGCCACTGGAACTTTCCCCTCCCCCTTAAACACTCTTTTGTGCACCCCCTTCTAAAGAAGCCCTCGACCGATCCTTTCTCTCCAGCTAACTATTGCCGATCTCCATCACTCCTTTCCTGGGCAAACTCTTGGAAAGCTGGCCATCTCCCAGCTTTATCTACATACTGAATCTGTTGGTTGCCTCCGTGACCACGAGTCTGGCTTCAAAGCTGCCAGAAGCACAGAAACTGCTCTCCTGAACACCTGTGAAGACTTGCTCTCAATCTTGACTCTAATCTCCCTTCTGTCCTCATGCTCCTCGATCTATCCTCTACTTTTGACACAGTCAACCATGCCATCCTGCTCAATTAATACGGGACAACCTTGGTATTACTGATCAGGCCATGGCCTGGTTGATCTCCTTTCTCACCGACCGACCTTTAAGGTTCAACTGGGGTCTTTCCTCTCTTCTAACTCTCTCTCCACTTGTGGTTTTCCCCAGGGGTTTAACCTCTCTCCCTGGTTCTTCAACCACTCCCTGGCACCTCTTGCCCACTGCATCACTCATTTCTGCTCCAATATTCAATGTTATGCAGATGACACTCAGCTTTCTGTCAGGCTCCCCTCAGCCACCTCTGCTTCTTCTCTCATACCAGACTGTCTGGCCACAATTCAGGAATGTTGTGCCGCCAATGATCTCTGCCTTAATGCCAGTAAGACTGAAATCCTCCTCATTGGTACACCGGCTCCCTCCTCTCTTCTCTCTCTGGCCGCCCACTCTGGGCCCTCTTCTCTAAGAAGTGAAACTATCAGCTGCACCTCCTCAGAGGTATTCTTCCTTTTCTCACTTTCCCCTAGAAGCTCACTGTCTCCAGGGCTCTGGTCCTTTTTAGGCTGGACTATTGCAACAGCCTCTTTCTAAATCCTCCTGCCTCTACTTTACAACTTATCCAGAACAGGACTGCAAGACTTGTCCTTGGCCTCAAGCCCAGGGATTGTATCTCTCCAGCTCTGAAATGTCTTCACTGGCTCGCTGTGGCTGCAAGGATTAACTTCACGACCCTCTGCATTGTCCACAAGGCTTTCTGGGGCCTGGACCGCTCTACCTCCAACTTTCTCTTCCAAAACATCTTCCTTCTCGAGATCTCCACTCATCCACATCCAACTCTCTGAGTGTCAGACGCTTGTCCAAGCAGAGAGTTGGGGGCAGATCTATCTCCTCAGCTGGTGCCTCCCTCTGGAACAGCCTCCCTGCCTCTCTCAAACTTGAGCAGAACCACCTCTGGTTCCGGAAGCAACTCCAGACCTTCATTTTCGCTTCCGCTTTCTCTCTTCCTCTCCCCTAATAATGCACCTGACTGCTCCGTGCACTGGTCATTTGGTCACCCTCTGAACTCGGACCCAGGCTCCTGCATGCCCAGTTGCCCTCACACTGCCTCGGGGCTCCCCAGCACTTAAGGGTCTGTATCTGTAACCCTACAATCCCTTCTCTCTGCACTCATGAGCCACCCGCTGGCTGCACTTGAGCGTTAACTGCACTTCCCCCTCCCCCCTTGGCACTTCTCCCATCCCTCTTCCCCGCCCTTGCGCGATCTCAATGACACAAGGCATAGTAAGATTGTTATTGTGTCCTCCGTTGTTTCCTGCTCCTTGTCTTGTCGCACCTAGAAACACTTGTATAAAGGCGCGTTATAAATGCTGTATCATATATCATATCATGGGTGGCTAGGTGTGCGTGTCAAGTGTATGGTGAAAGGATGCACACTAGCCGGTCAAGTGGCACAGCGAGTAGAGCGCTCGCTTTGACATCAGTGCAGAGCCTGCGAATGCAGGTTCGAATCCCGGCAGCGCCAAACTCAGCGTTTCATCCTTCTGAGGTCGATAAATGAGCACCACACACCGTGGAGCACCACACACCGTGGGTAATAATAAGCAGCGCTCAGATACCTGAGGGTTTGTAGCGCTATATAAATGCCAAATTATTATTATTATTAATTAATTAATTATTATTATTAAATGTATGGGTGGCTGCCTGCGTGTGCCTGAATGAGAAAGGGTGCATACATAAATGTATAGGTGGCTGCCTGTTTGAGTGTATGGTGAAAGGGTGCACACTGGCTAGACTTCACCTTTGCATGTGTTCTTCGCCAAAAATGCAGAAAACCCAGTAGGTCACTGTATCGTTTCCAGGAATATCTGGGCATCTGAGGCAAGCTGAGTCTGAGCCTCCACCCCCACTCCCCCCGCATCCCTTCTGGAGGCCTGATAGGGGTGAACTGACTGCACCCTAGCGGATGAGGCCCAACAGGTGTCACTGGATCTAAAAACGCAGAACTTCATATTCTGCAGCACTTCTATGGAAACGTGAACACAAATAGACTACTAGTTAAACAATGCAACAGCGGAGGACAACTCGGGCACACCTTTTTTTCCGTCGACTCGTCAGCGCGCGTGAGAAGAAATAGGCGCCTTCTCACACCGGCTTCAAGGGCTCCGCAATGTCTCAAGGGCCGGCCCATCATGCTGCCTTGCGCCATTTTGTGGATAACTGCACTGTGCGGCTGGTAGTTTTCACTAGAATGAACAGATTAAAAAAATTAAAAAACAGGGACAGGGCATCGACATAAAAATAGGACTTCAATTGAAAAGGAACTGCCTTGAATAACCACCAGTAGTGGGATAATAAAGGGGTGGCGGAAGGGGGTTTGGGTCTAGTCACTTCCCTGGAAATAAACTTTAAAGATTTGGTGGTGACAGTAGGCAAGCTGAAAACAAGGCGACTTTTGATTACTATTTTAGTTCTACTAATGAAGCCATTACATACGACTCCTCTGTCTATCAGGGGAGTGCCAAATTACAGGCCCGGGCAGCAGCTGGAGCAGAGTGCCTGCAACCCTCTCGCTGATGACCATTTTTCTTTTCCTTTTAGAGCAATAGGCAGTCATCGAAGTGAGCGGGAAGGTTCGAGCGGTGTTCCACTACTTTGATGATTTTTTTCTGTTTTACATTCCTCTTCTCACTTAGACTATTGTAATGCCCTGTATGTATCTATTTGTATGTGTAAAAAGTCAGATTTTGACTAATATCACAATAGTTGCGCCGGGGATACAATTTTCGTTGATTTCTTCAGGATTCCCAGCGCAGCTTCATGCGCCGGGGATCCTTTCTTCAACCCCCACCCCCACCCCCCACCCCCGACCCAAAGGTTACAGAGGACATTCCCTAATTGATGTCTGTCCTGCAGGAAAAACGCGTTGATGGAAGACATGGCAAGAAGAGAGAGATTCTTGAAAGCTTTCACAGGGAAAGGTGAAGGGTAAGATGACAAGCACCCGAAGGTTTAGGAAATATATGAACACATTCTAGAGGAAATCAAAGTGATGGGTGCCTGATTTTGGATCATTTTGGACTTTTGGGGTATTTAATGGTCGGGTGCGGATATGCGTGGAGACGACCTAAAATCAATAACACCTTTTTTCCTGGGAGAAAACGGTGGACGTCTGCCTTTTTGCCTGGGAGGAGACGGTGGAAGTCTGCCTTTTTGCCTGGGAGGAGACGGTGAACATCTGTCTTTTGCCTGAGGGGAAACGTGGACATCTGCCTTTTTGCCTGGGAGGAGACGGTGGAACTTTATGCTTTTTTGCCTGGGAGGAGACGGTGGAACTTTATGCTTTTTTGCCTGGGAGGAGACGGTGAACATCTGTCTTTTGCCTGAGGGGAGACGTGGACATCTGCCTTTTTGCCTGGGAGGAGACGTGGACGTCTGCCTTTTTGCCTGGGACGAGACAGTGGAAGTATGCTTTTTTGCCTGGGAGGAGACGGTGAACATCTGTCTTTTGCCTGAGGGGAAACGTGGACATCTGCCTTTTTGCCTGGGAGGAGACGTGGACGTCTGCCTTTTTGCCTGGGAGGAGACGGTGGAAGTCTGAAATGTGTTGACTTGTTAAGTGGGAATGAGGAGGAAGAGGGGAAATAACCAGGACAGCCTGTACTATCCGGGCATCACACACTATTTCTGTTCTATTGAGGTTTAAGAAAAAAAGAGTTTGGTTTGATTACATCTTAAATCATTGGTGTCCAAAATTTACCACTTAAAAAGAGGGGTACCGAGCATGCAAGATTTGTATAGAAACATCTGGAAGACAATATACATTGATGACAAGTTCTGTGTGATGGAAAGGTCACGTTCATGCAGTCATGGGGCAGATGTCAATGAGTAGATTCTGAGTAGCCACCCTCAACGCAAAGGGGCTTAACTCCTCAACTAAAAGATCGATGCCTGGAAGGGAGCTGAGGAAAAACATCCTCTTAATAATATTTATTCAGGAGATCCATTATAAGAGGTTTGAAAAATATAATTCTTTTGGGCGTGGAGTAGGGAACACATGTTGGTCATCACCTACAGTGAAAAAAAAGGGGGGCTGGGAATCATACTAACACCTGACTCCATTAGAGGTGGTTGAACCCAGGACTAGACTGGAGATTAGGAAAAGAAAAACCACACAGAACGAGGAAAGCAGAAGAGCTGGAGCAGTGTCTCTATGAATTCGTTTGGTCTGATGGCTGGAGGGAAACCCACCAGGAGGATAAAGGATTTACTTCCTTCACTAACCCACACGGGTCGTACACCAGAGTTGACTATTTAATCATAGAAAAAGGCAGAGGATATCGACTACAAATGGGAAGGGCAGTTCCAATCGTGTGGTCAGACCTTGACATGGTCCTAATAGACATGATATGGGAAGGAAGGACACACAAGACATGCAGAAGCCAATGCAGAAACACCCTATTGAAGGTCTGGTGTTTGGTAACTTCCCCCATGATGAAATTAAACACCATTTGGTAACCAACGATAAGGGGGAGGTGACTTGAAGAGGGTCTGGGAAGCGGGAAAGGCCACTATCTGAGGCCTACTTATAGCGGAAGGAGTGAGTTGACAAAAAAAAAGATCCCTAGCAAAGGCTAGAGTGACAGGTGTGATCCAAGCACTAAAGTATCGCTTTGCAGCCGAGGAAGGTGTACAGAGGGGGATAATCGATTAACTAAACTAAAATCCAAAATGCAAGGGAAGTGGCTATCAATAGGACATACAAGGCTTCCAAAAGAATGACGAAAACCAACAGAGTGTGTCCCCACAGGTTACAGTTTATGGATGATAAGGAATCCAAATTACCTATACACACCTCATTTTCACTGCACAACAAAAAGCAAATGAATGAACAACCACATCATTTTAAATAAAAGAAATTGCAAAATAAAGGGTCACTGCTTTCTGGGTGGGCTAATTCGTAATTCCAGATAGCGTCCACATTTTTCTTATATATTCAGAATAACATTTTGTATGTAAATGGTGGCACACTCAATGCCCTTAACAGAAACATATCATTCAGTTTTGTCACTCAGCTGAACATAGATTCTAACCAGAAACTTCAAAAATACTTTTCTTCATTTAATATAAAGCATAAAATAGTCTTTTGTACAATAGCCTCAGCAGCATCTTACAAGGCAATTAACAATATTTCTTTAGAGTAGGCTCAACTTCAAGTGTATTGCATATCGCAAAAAACTGCCAACATTTGAATAAATCATAAATCATAGATCACAATAATGATTGAATGTCAACAAACAAAACAGGAAAATCTGTAGAATTAAGAGAAACAAAAATAAAGGAAATAAAAGAGGAAGAAAAAAAGACTTCCCAATACATAACAATTTTACTGAGTATCACAAGGATTCAATTACTCTCCTCTATTGGGCGGTTTTGTTAAATGACTCAGTTTACACCCAACTTCAAATTATGAGAGTCCAAACAATATATGTTCTCCAACTGTGCCAGAGAGATGTTCAATTGTTATTCTTTGTGGAGATTGGGGGTAGATTGCTAGTGTAAATTACTTCGCCCAAAAGAATGAAACAATCCAATTATGAAAAAGGGGGCAGAGCGGGGCCACTCCTGGCAAAAAGGATTAGAGCTCAAACGTGGACAGAAGAATCCCAATGATTATAGACACTGACGGGCGCATCTGGACCTGCACCAAGGAAGTGGCAGGGTACCTAGCAAATTACTGCTAAGCACTATTCACTAGAGACAACACCACGATATTGGGTGCTCAGAGTAACTACTTAAAAATGATATTAAGTAGATGACTCTGTCCCCAGAAGAATCAGCCAACGTAGAAGAATCCTCAGGGGTTGAATGGTTTACCCCGGCTTTATATAAAGAATACGTAGCTTTCCTGTGTCCTTTCTTGGGCATATTCTACAATGGCTTCATATTATACTATGGGATTCCCCCTGCATTTCTGTTTTTAAAATACATTTATTTTATTTGTTTGACACTAAAAAAGCCGCATTCATGTATACATATATAGAATTACTTACATATTTGTTGCAAATGGCATTACCATAATATTGCAGTGCACCCCACCTATATTTGGTTACCACGCTCCCTGACAAGTGTAATAGGATATACTCCAGGACAGGTGCCTCCTCTACTCTGCCCTTATGTTCTTAGGCCTGGAGGCTCTCAGAGGCGTGGTGATATACATGTCTTCATTGGCATTCGCCCATGTGGCATCCTTCAACCAATTTGCAATACAGGATGGGTGCTTGCTCTTCCAGTTTGACCTTTTCGCTAGCAACAACCCCAACTGCGCACATCTCAGTGTGCATATAGTTGTACCTTTATGCATTCTGAACAGGTGCTGTTTGGGTTCAGAGATAGTATGTAAGTCAGTTATCTCCTTCAGTTCTGCGCATACCCCGGACCAGAAGTTATGTAACGCATGACAGTGCTAGAACATATGCATATAGTCCGTCCTCTCTGTCGCACATCTGGGACATTGACCACTACAATCCTGCTGAAACAACTTTAATTATAATGCACTCTGCGCAGTACCTGTGCAGTATCTTGAATTGGATTAATTTAAATTTAGCATTGAACAACACCTGCTTCGTTAGCATGCACATCTCCTCCCCCCCATTCCTCCTCAGATATGGCTGCCCCCAGATCTAGTTCCCATCTGCACCTGAGTTTGGTGTTCTCAACCTGTGCTTGTTCCGGCATCATTCTGTATAATGCTACTGTGAGACCCCGACAACTCTACGAGTTAGCTATGTATGTAATCCATGTGGTCTTCGGGGCTCCCAGGGAAATGAAGGCCATTTAGCCTTAAATGCAGCTCTTAATCTGTAATATTGCAGCATTTCACGGGCCGTGCCCCTGGTTTCGACCATCGGGTCCTGCAACAAAAAGAACACCTCTCCTGGAAACATGTCCCCCAGGACACCAAACTGTAGTTCCCTCTGGGGGTTTTGTACATCCTTATCCATGGAAGGGGGTATGTCTGGGAATCCCCACTGCAGTGCCCTCTTGAAATATGGGACCTAACGCCAGTCTTGGTGTATAGCATTCGTCATGCTTGCAGGGTCATTCCCAGAGGGTCAGATGGACAGTCATCAATGTATGGTTTACATATAAATACGGCCCTATGGTCCACTTTGCCCACTGCCAGTTCCTCTAGCCTAACATGTGGAGGTTTCTGTTCAGCTGAAAACCAGTGGGAAGCAAATTGCACCTGTGCAGTTACCCAGTATTCCGCCAACCCCCCTTTGTTAAACTGTCTAGCAATTACCTCTCATTCCTTGATTGTTGTTATACGTCAGGAAGGTAAGGACAGCGCACGCTGTGAATCCCAAAGGTCAATTTAATTGCTGAATCTAGATCCCAAGATTTTCACAAGGACATTGGCCCGTAGATTAGAACTAGTCCTCCCAAGGTTTGTCCACCCAGATCAGGCGGGTTTTGGAAAGAGACAACACGGTGCAGATAATATTAGAAAAATCCTCAATCTAATAGCTCTACCTGCCATATGACGGCATATGCAATATTGACCTTAGACGCAGAAAAGGCCTTTGATACGGTGGACTGGTGGGTTCCTCCAGGAAGTGGTAAAAACAAATCCATGCCCCCTTGGTTCATCCTGTAGTAAATGGGATTCAAAGAAATAGCCTACCATTCCACAGAGGCACTCGCCAGGGCTGTCCTCTCTCCCCCTTGTTATAAGCCCTAGTTATGGAATCTCTAGCGATCAGGCTGAGGGAAAGCTATGAGATTCAGGGGCTCCTAGTTCAGGGACTCCAGTACAAACTGGCCCTCTTTGCAGAGACTTTATTGATAACCGCGAGGAACCCAAAGGATACCCTTCATGCGATAGTAAGAGAATTTACATGTTACGGGCTGCAATCAGGTTTTAAGGTAAATTACATTAAATAAACATCTTCACAGTGGGAGAGATAGACATCATGAATGATACGTATCTGACTCACTTGCCTTTTATGTACACCAAAAACAAAGTGATATTCCTGGGAATAACAATTACAAAATCCAACGAAACTATGGTAGAGGAAAATTACATAACGCTATGGGCAGAGCTATCAAGTGAAATGGAAAAGTGGCCTAAACTGATTTTATCATGGATGGCGCGCTGAACCTTACTAAAGTGAAAATTCTCCTCTGCATTTTATACTTATTCCAAATGCTCCACATACAATTACAGAGAAGCTTTTTAATGCAATTGAAAAAAACTCACACAAAAATGTCCTTTGAAGGTGGCTAAATGTAGAATACCTTATGATATTTTGTTTTGTCCTACGAATATGGGGGCGGGGCTCCCTCACTTTGAAAAGTACTTGAAAACAGCCCAGCTGAAAGTTATTGCCAACTACCCCAACCACAGAACCACTATGGGTACAAAGAAAGAGAATATTCACAAGAATCTTGAACAATCAAGTTCTCAAGGTCTTCTGGGACCCCTGTGAAGAAGGAACATACACTAGACGGTTATCAGCCTGGTCAGCACCCCCAAGCTGCATCTGGGAGCCCATAAGAGACCTTTAAAAAATGGTATGAGGGAGGGTTGGGCAAAGCAGGCCAGATGTGCCACAATAAAAAATTCATAACAATTCACTAACTGGAATCGCTATTAATTATTGGCCCCATATCATTGTTTCTCCACCACCAATTGAAGGGGTACTTATGGATAAGCATTGGGAGGTCAACCTTAGCCGAGATCTTACCTTGTTTCGTGTGTACTACTGGCAAGAAAACGAGTTAAGGGAATATATTGCGGCTATCTAAGGCTATCTTGCTAGATGAGTCTTAGGAGAACTTACGATTCAGAAATCAGCGAGAAATAGACATAGAAATGGAAATGGATAACCACCGCTTATCTATGTTATGTAGATCTGTGAGAAGGGTTTCCATAGCAACACATGTTAAACTCCTTGCCATTAAATTACTACAAAGGTGGCACCGGATGATAGGCACATACAGGTTCCAGCGCTGTTACATAAAGGGCAATGACAAGATTAAAAAACACAAAAACAAACAATATTCCAGTAACCAGGGAGTCAGACCCACAAGGGGACTTGATTATGTAAAAATGTCTCTAAAGTGAAATGTTTTCCAATTTTCTTCTAAAAGACACGCAAAGATGATGGTGGCGTGTTCCACAAGACTGAGGCGGAGGTCAGAAAGGATCTGCCATCAGCGCAATTACGCATATAGCATTTGTTGGTTAAGGACTGTTGTGAGCAGGAGTAGCGGGGACGGGATGGTTGTAAGACCGTAATCGAGCCTCAAGATAGGAGGGAGCTTCACTATACCTACATTTATCTACTATAGTCATGGCTTTAAACTTGATTCTCTGAGTGACTGGCAATCAATGAAGGCGTTTTGGCTTTTGGCAGATATAAGATTTTTTGGCCATATTTGGCAAAATCCAGGCGGCCGTGTTCTGTATCCCATGAAACCTTGCCACCTCACATGCCGGCGCGCCCACAAGCAATGCATTGCCATAGTCCAGTTTGCTCCCAATAAAAGCCCTGAGTATTGTAGCAACATAACAGTCAGCTATGAATGGTTTTAACTGGCGGAGCAGGCAAAGGTTGTGGTGACAAAATCTAACAGTAGCTGAGACCTCTCAGTATTCAGATAAATGCTAAGGGAATTGTCTTTTCTCAGTATCGGAATGGTATAGGTATTTCAAACATATGGGCCTCATTACGAGCTTGCCGTTCCGGATACAACGGTACCGGTAAGCTTGCCGGTACTGTTGTATCCGGACCGGCAAACTCCAAGTTGTGCTTGCGGGTGCCTTTCATTCCGCCAGGTCTGACCTGGTGGAATGAAAGGCACCCGCGAGCACAGCATGCCTGTAGCAAAGGCACTATTATGAACGGTGCTGGTGCTACAGGCATCCCCATTCCCATTGAGCCCTATGGGGCAGGAATGGGGATCACCCGATTCCGGCACCCGCGAAAGTGCAATTACCGGGTCTAGCGGGACCAGAATACCCCAGTAATTGCCCATTCGCAGGTGCTGGACTTTCTTGCAAGTTTGGAGGTAGCCTGCCGGTATTACCAGCAAGGCTACCGCCAACCTTGTAATGAGGCCCATAGAGTCATAAGAATGCCCACGTTTCTTAGTAGTGTTCAGGCTGCCAACAGTAGTAGTTCTGTCTTTTGATCATTCAGGCATAAAAAGTTGTCACTCATCCATAGGCTAATGACATTAAAGATGTTAGTAATATGGTTAGTATCTCTGGCTATGTCACCAGATAGCATAAACAGCAGCTGGGTGTCATCAGCATAGTTTTGAAATTGGACCTCACTGCTGCACAAAAGATCATGGAGGGGTTTATACATAGTTTGAAACGGGGGGGGGGGGAGATTCATACTCCCTCAGGCACTACCTGCATGATCAAACAACCATTAGGTGAATGCTGTCCCAACATCACAGAGGCAGACCTACCCCAGAAAAAAGAGCAGATCTAGCGAATGGCTATTTGATTATGGTTACGGTCGTGTGCAAGTCGTGACAGTAGGATGCTGTGATCAAGCACATCAGACTCTGCTGAGAGGCCCACGAATATCAACAACCCTGCTTTGCCATCATCAAAAATGTTTAATATGTTAGACTGAATATCGAACATGGAAGTCTCTGTACTATGTGCCCGACTGGTAAGTACCCGGTGGAGTATGAGTGACAACAAAATGCTGCAGCTGTAGGAATGCAATTTCATCCCCGATTTTAATGAGGAAGCTGACCTTAGTGATAGGCCGATAGTTGCTGGGATGAAAAGGATCCAGAGAGACCTCTTTTAAGATGGGAGCAATGCAGGTCTCTTTCAGCAAATCAGGTATGACTGGAAAATGTCTCATTAACTATTATGGTAATTGCTTGCACCAACAGTGGGGCACATTCTTTATTAAATTTGCCATTGCATACACCACTAGCACAATTTGTAGCTTTAAGCTCCCAGATAATTTTGGGGACTACATCAATGGACATAGGTGAAAAAGAAAACTGTGGAATAGAATTAACCATAGTTCTTCAAGAGATTGAAAGTGGCCTCAGGGGGACGTTCAGTAGATATTTTAGTCCTGATATTGTCTCTGATCTTGGTGGTTTGTTGTTCAGAATGGGCCATACGCTTATTACACCAATCAGACAAGGCAGGGGGACCAGCGGTAGTAATGTGCCCTTTCTCGAGGGTGCGCAATAAACTGAAAAGCTCTTAGCTGAAGAAATCGTATCATTATATATCCCCTTCTTAGAAATAACAAGGGCTGACCTATATTTGGCCTGTGGGGTGGCCCACTCTAATTTGTGCTCATAAAGGCCAGATTTATGCCATTTCCTGTCAGCTTTCCATTTAATCGTACAGCAATTGCTAATAGTGGGATTATCTATAGCAGAATTATGCTGAGTTCGTACAGTTTTTGGCCTAAATGAAGAAACAGTATCCAGAGCTGCTTGCAATAAGGCATGGTAGAAGCCTGCCTTCTGATCCAAAGATGTTTCGCAAAAGGAATCCACAAGCAAAGGCTCTGGTGATCATGCTGCTGTATAGCAACGTACTGGATGGAGGTGTTACTGTAGATACACGATCTGGAGGATTCAAGGAGGCAACTTAATACACTCTCGATTCTCTTTGATCTAGCCAAGGAAGAGGGACACTATACTAAACTACATCACACAAACTTCTTCTAGCAGTGAGGGTAAATGTGGCGGAAAATTGCAAGCACAGAATCCATCCAGCAAAATAAGAATGGATCAACACTGCTAAAAAATATATATCTGAAATGGAGACGCTGACACATCTGATCAATCAATCTAAAACTAATCAGTGTCCTTAAATGACGGACACTTCCTTCCCCTGCACACCTTAATTACTGATATATATTCAGTCAAAAGTTAATCTCATTCATATCATTCAATATCAATTGCTTTAGAGTTATATAATCAATAAAGATTTCACATATATATTTCGATATGTTTTAATTTCACGTAATTCATAAAAACGACTGGCACTCAATGAAGACTTTTTGGCGTTGTGGAGATATGAGATCTTTTGGCCATATTTGCCATAATCCGGGCGGCCGTATTCTGATTCACGTGAAACCCTGGCAACAATAAAGGGTGGACCAGTGGATCGGGGTGACACAACTCACTATCTCAGTTAATACAATTTTTATTAAATAAATCACAAATAAACGTATATCTGTATGGTTCCTTTTAAAACAACATTTTCATTGTTACAGGAAAAAAAGTCACACATCTTTCACAACTCAGACATCAAAACTCTCAATCCCTCATTCATACATAAGTACATAAAACCATAATGGCCTACTATACATATTGTAGCAACAATCTAATACTACACCAATGTTCACAAATATCTATTCAACATCTATTTTCTCTGACCCTGTCCTTATTAATAGTGTCATAAACAGTTTGTTTTATAATTTCCAAACAGTTTGTGTGGTCGTCGACACGTGTTTCGGTCACTTGGACAAAAATTACTGCCCTTTTCTTCTTAAGACCTTCCTCAGGATGTGAGGCAAAATCAAGATGTCCTGCCTCTCATGGACTGGAGTAAGCCATACCAAATCCCTGTGTACCAACTCCGGAGATGTAGATAGATGTAGTGGAATCAATCCTTCACAGGTACCTAATATCCTATAACTACTTTCTACTCTTCAGTGTGCTTCAATCATCTGGGAAAATAATAAAGAATATTGTAATAATATCCATCAATATTTCTCAAATAATCGTATTTTTAAAGCACAATGTCAGTCATCCTTAATGGGCATCTGCTCCCATTTACCTGGCTGAGTCTTGGTATATGTAAGTTTGTCAGATGAACTGCCTCACCTTCTTAAGTGGTTCTGCCATACTCAGCATTCATCTTAATCTGTATAGTGGAAGAGTAGAATATAGACTTACTAACAAGTTAAGTCATTAAATGTCTGAAATAGAATATAGGCTTACTAACCCATTAAGTCATTAAGGGACTAATTCATGGAAGTGTTTTATAATGCCAATCCCATAGGAAAAGGTTCATGAATCAGGCTCTAAATGTCTGAAATTACTGCAGTAGCCTGCTTTTTACCTCGTTAGACATAAAGATGTGGTTCCAGAAGGAATCTTCAAAATTCTATAGTCAGTAATCTTAGATTAGCAATCAAAATTAATATCAATTCTCAGCCAGTTTTAAAAATATATAAAAATCTATATGCAGAAATCTGTAACTCAAAAGGTGAACTGAATTTACAAACTCCTCCAATCTCAAATATGATAGTATTTCAATATAATATTGATTAACTCACCCTTACTCTATTGGGTGGCAAGAGGTTCAAGAGTGGTTCCTTTTAAAGTAGGCAGATGCCTAAAATGCATGTGCTGTTAAAAAAATAAATCGTATTGTAACAATCTGGTGGTACTAGTCAGTTGAATGTGAGGTTATAAAAAAGCACTAGGGGATTAAGAGCCAACACTTATGCATTCATTTCTCTTACCGTTAGGATTCCAAAATGCTCTCTAGAGGTAGTTTTCAGTAAGAAACCTTGCGATCACAGTAAAAATGGGTCCGTTGTATTTATTACGTTTCTGTGATGTCATTGCATCACAACGCAATGACATCATCGCGTGCCCAGCCATAACATTGGTTTATGCCGGTTTCACTGATGTATTCCCTCAGGTGAATAAGGATTTAAATGTTACATGGTATTCTATGATTGTCCAAAATATTAATTACTAAAAAAACTAAAATAGAGAAAGGTGATATCCAGTCAGATTTAATAATTGGATTTGGCAAACCTCAAGTGATTGAAGTGTGTGTATATATCTAAATAGTCATATTAGATGCAGTATAATAAGCTAGTCAGCCAGGTAACTAATCTGATCAATAAAACAGGAAGATGTATCCAAAGAAAATATATCCTGGGGGGAAGGGGAAGAAAACTGATGGCCTATCGCGGGGTGGTTCCAAAATCATCCAGTACTGAACTAGGATTATAGAAAACACCATTGAACGCATAACATGAGGGTCTTGGGGCGAAACAGCAACAGGAAAATGTTCCCTTTACTATGCTTGGCATTGTGGGGGAGCCTAAATATTATTTGTTTCATGGGATCTTGGTTCCATAAGTTGAATGAAAGTTAAGGTTGAAGGGTTCAAGACAATTTAGACAAAGGCTTGAAATCTGGTAAGTGCAGTCAACTACTTTATTCTTTATTTTATGCATCGACTAGATAAGCTGTGAAATGATATGATGTGTTTGTTTGTTTGTTATGTGTTCAAAAACCAATAAAAATATATTTGGAAAAAAAACATTCTTGATGATGGCTTTCCTTTCTTCCTGGTCTTCCTCGAACTCTCAGCCTGTTTTGACATAGTAGACCACCAGACACTCACCAACCTTCTACACATATGGATCAGCAAGACTTTCCTTAGCTTTTTTACTCCTATCATGCTGACCACCACTTATTCATCCAAATTGATTCCTCGTGATCGCCACCTCCACCCACAGTGCCACAGGGATCTATCCTTACATGACTGCAACTTGATCTTCAAACTTTACATGGAATGACTCGGTACCCTCCTGGCTCTGCACAATATCCACATCCACCAATATGCAGATGGCACACAGCTCTACCTCAAGATATCCTCCATTGAAGACATCCACAGGCTCAAGGATTGCCTCACATTGATCCATTCCTGGATGTCCAGTGCTTACCTAAAGCTCAACACCACAAAGACTAAATTCCTACTGCTGACCAACAACACTGAAAACCCTGAAATCTAGACCTGGCTCTCCGCTATGAGCCTTGAGGTCTTTACAGCCTAGCTGACCACCTTCTCTAAGTCCCTTCAGTTCTACTTCAACAGACACTCACCTTCAAGGAACACATAACATATGCAGATCGAAGTGAGCGGGAACGGTCGGGAGCGATGTTCCACTAATTTGATAATTTTTTTCTATTTAACATTCCTCTACTCAGACTATTGTAATTCCCCGGATGCAACACCTTGCCACATGTTGCATTATGCTTCAGCCTACCCTCTCCACTGCCGAGAACACAGTTACACTACTTGTTCAGATCACTTCTCCCATTGGCAATAGGACCCTTGCGAAGCACATGTCCTTACTCTAACTTCTTTTCTATTCACGGGTACCTGGCACAAAGTTGCGCCAGTGATAAGATTTTTGTTCGATTTTTTCTTCAATCCCCCGACCTAGAGGTTACAGAGGTCATTCCCCAATTCATGTCTGTGCTGCAGGGAAAACAGATTGATGGTAGACATGGCAAGAAGAGAGAGATTCTTGAAAGCTTTCACAGGGAAAGATGCGGGGGAAGATGACAAGCACCCAAAGGTGTAGGAAAGTTATGAACACATCCCAGAGGAAACCAAAGTGATGGATGCCTGCTGTTGGATCATTTTGGACATTTGGGGTGTTTAATGGTCAGGTGGAGATATGCGTGGAGACTACCTAAAATTAATGACACCTTTGGCCTGGGAGGAGATGGTGGATGTCTACCTTTCTGCCTGAGAGGAGACGCTGGACGTTTACCTTTTGGCCTGGGAGGAGACGGTGAACGTCTACCCTTTTGCCTGGGAGGAGACAGAGGACGTTTGCCTTTTTGCCTTGGAGGAGACGGTGGACGTCTACCTTTTTGCCTGGGAGGAGACCTTGGACGTCTGCCTTTTTGCCTGGGAGGAGATGGTGGATGTCTACCTTTTTGCCTGGGAGGAGACAGTGGACGTTTAACTTTTGGCCTGGGAGGATACGGTCGACGTCTACCTTTTTCCCTGGGAGGAGACGGTGGACGTCTGCCTTTTTGCCTGGGAGGAGATGGTCGATGTCTACCTTTTTGCCTGGGAGGAGACGGTGGACGTTTAACTTTTGGCCTGGGAGGAGACGGTGGACGTCTACCTTTTTGCCTGGGAGGAGACAGTGGACGTCTGCCTTTTTGCCTGGCAGGAGACGGTGGAGGTCTACCTTGTTGCCTGGGAGGTGATAGTGGATGTCTGAAATGTGTTGACTTGTTAAGTGGGAATGAGGAGGAAGAGGGGAAAGAACCAGGACAGCCTGGTACTATCCGGGCATCACACACTATTTCTGTTCTATTGAGGTTTAATAAAAAAAGAGTTTGGTTTGCTTGCATCTTAATCTAATGGTTTCTAAAAATGGACCACTTAAAAGGAGGGGTACCGAGCATACAAGATTTGCAAAGAAACATCTGGAAGACACTATACATTGATGACAAGTTCTGTGTGATGGAAAGGTCGCGTTCATGCAGTCACGGGGCAGATGTCAATGAGTAGATTGTGAATAGCCACCCTCAACGCAAAGCGGCTTAACTCCTCGACTAAAAGATCGATGCCTGGAAGGGAGCTGAGGAAAAACAACCTCTTAATATTATTTTTTCAGGAGATCCATTATAAGAGGGTCGATAAATATAATTCTTTTGGGCGTGGAGTAGGGAACACATGTTGGTCATCACCTACAGTGAAAGAAAAGGGGGCTGGGAATCATACTAACACCTGACCCCATTAGAGGTGGTTGAACCCAGGACTAGACTGGAGATTAGGGAAAGAAAAACCAGACAGAATGAGGAAAGCAGAAGAGAAGGAGCTGGGGCAGTGTCTCTATGAAATTGCTTGGACTGATGGCTGGAGGGATTCCACCAGGTGGATAAAGGATTTACTTCCTTCGCTCACCCACACGGGTCGTACACCAGAGTTGACTATTTAATCATAGAAAAAGGCAGAGGATATCGACTACAAATGGGAAGGGCAGTTCCAATCGTGTGGTCAGACCATGACATGGTCCTAATAGACATGATATGGGAAGGAAGGACACACAAGACATGCAGAAGCCAATGCAGAAACACCCTATTGAAGGTCTGGTGTTTTGTGACTTCCCCCATGATGAAATTAAACACCATTTGGTAACCAACGATAAGGGGGAGGTGACTTGAAGAGGGTCTGGGAAGCGGGAAAGGCCACTATCTGAGGCCTCCTTATAGCGGAAGGAGTGAGTTGACAATAAAAAGATCCCTAGCAGAGGCTAGAGTGACAGGTGTGATCCAAGCACTAAAGTATCGCTTTGCAGCCGAGGAAGGTGTACAGAGGGGAATAATGGATTAACTAAACTAAAATCCCAAATGCAAGGGAAGTGGATATCAATAGGACATACCAGGCTTCCAAAAGAATGAAACAATCCAATGATGAAAAAGGGGGCAGAGCGGGGCCACTCCTGGCAAAAAGGATTAGAGCTCAAACGTGGACAGAAGAATCCCAATGATTATAGACACTGACAGGCACATCTGGACCTGCACCAAGAAGTGGCAGGGTACCTAGCAAACTACTGCCAAGCACTATTCACTAGAGACAACACCACGATATTGGGTGCTCAGAGTAACTACTTAAATGAAATTAAGGTGATGCCTCTGTCCCCAGAACCATCAGCCAACCTAGAAAAGTGATAACCCATTGAAGAAGTAATGCTGGCTATTAAAGGGCTGAAATCTGAAGAATCCTCAGGGGTTGAATGGTTTACCCCGGCTTTATATAAAGAATACGTAGCTTTCCTGTGTCCTTTCTTGGGCATATTCTACAATGGCTTCATATTATACTATGGGATTCCCCCTGCATTTCTGTTTTTAAAATACATTTATTTTATTTGTTTGACACTAAAAATGCCACATTCATGTATACATATATAGAATTACTTACATATTTGTTGCAAATGGCATTACCATAATGTTGCAGTGCACCCCACCTATATTTGGTTACCACGCTCCCTGACAAGTGTAATAGGATATACTCCAGGACAGGTGCCTCCTCTACTCTGCCCTTATGTTCTTAGGCCTGGAGGCTCTCAGAGGCGTGGTGATATACATTTCTTCATTGGCATTCGCCCATGTGGCATCCTTCAACCAGTTTGCAATACAGGATGGGTGCTTGCTCTTCCAGTTTGACCTTTTCGCTAGCAACAACCCCAACTGCGCACATCTCAGTGTGCATATAGTTGTACCTTTATGCATTATGAACAGATGCTGTTTGGGTTCAGAGATAGTATGTAAGTCAGTTATCTCCTTCAGTTCTGCGCATACCCCGGACCAGAAGTTATGTAACGCATGACAGTGCTAGAACATATGCATATAGTCCGTCCTCTCTGTCGCACATCTGGGACATTGACCACTACAATCCTGCTGAAACAACTTTAATTATAATGCACTCTGCGCAGTATCTGTGCAGTATCTTGAATTGGATTAATTTAAATTTAGCATTGAACAACACCTGCTTCGTTAGCATGCACATCTCCTCCCCCCCATTCCTCCTCAGATATGGCTGCCCCCAGATCTAGTTCCCACCTGCACCTGAGTTTGGTGCTCTCAACCTGTGCTTGTTCCGGCATCATTCTGTATAATTCTACTGTGAGACCCCGACAACTCTACGAGTTAGCTATGTATGTAATCCATGTGGTCTTCGGGGCTCCCAGGGAAATGAAGGCCATTTAGCCTTAAATGCAGCTCTTAATCTGTAATATTACAGCATTTCACTGGCCGTGCCCCTGGTTTCGACCATCGGGTCCTGCAACAAAAAGAACACCCCTCCTGGGAACATGTCCACCAGGACACCAAACTGTAGTTCCCTCTGGTGGTTTTGTACATCCTTATGCATGGAAGGGGTATGTCTGGGAATCCCCACTGTAGTGCCCTCTTGAAATATGGGACCTAACGCCAGTCTTGGCGTATAGCATTCGTCATGCTTGCAGGGTCATTCCCAGAGGGTCAGATGGACAGTCATCAATGTATGGTTTACATATAAACAGGGCCCTATGGTCCACTTTGCCCACTGCCAGTTCCTCTAGCCTAACATATGAAGGTTTCTGTTCAGCTGAAAACCAGTGGGAAGCAAATTGCACCTGTGCAGTTACCCAGTATTCCGCCAACCCCCCTTTGTTAAACTGTCTAGCAATTACCTCCCATACTCCCCCCCATGCATTTCTACATGCCTTGATTGTTGTTATACATAAGGAAGGTAAGGACGACGCACGCTGTGAATTCCAAAGGTCAATTTCATTGCTGAATCTAGATCCCAAGATTTTCACAAGGACATTGGCGCCTAGATTAGAACTAGTCCTCCCAAGGTTTGTCCACCCAGATCAGGCGGGTTTTGGAAAGAGACAACACGGTGCAGATAACATAAGAAAAATCCTCAATCTAATAGCTCTACCTGCCATATGACGGCATATGCAATATTGACCTTAGACGCAGAAAAGGCCTTTGATACGGTGGACTGGGGGGTTCCTCCAGGAAGTGGTAAAAACAAATCCATGCCCCCTTGGTAAATACAGTAGTCAATGGGATTCAAAGAAATAGCCTACCATTCCACAGAGGCACTCGCCAGGGCTGCCCTCTCTCCCCCTTGCTATAAGCCCTAGTTATGGAATCTCTAACGATCAGGCTGAGAGACAGCCACGAGATTCAGGTGCTCTGAGTATAGGGACTCTACTACAAACTGGCCAGAGACTTTATTGATAAGCGCGAGGGACCCAAAGGATACCCTTCATGCGATAGTAAGAGAACTTACATGTTAAGTGCTGCAATCAGGTTTTAAGGTAAATTACACTAAATAAACATCTCCCCAGTGGAAGAGATAGGCATCAAGAATGATGAGTATCTGACTCACTAGCTTTTTACGTACACCAAAAACGTGAGATTCCTGGGAATAACAATTACAAAATCCAACAAAATTATGATAGAGGAACATTACAACGCTATGGGCAGAGCTAGCAAGCGAAATGGAAAAGTGGGATAACCTGATTTTATCATGGATGGCGTGCTGAACCTTATTAAAGTGAAGATTCTCCTCTGCTTTTATACTTATTCCAAATAGAGGGCGCTAGAGGGCCATCCAAGATGGCGGCTCCTATGTGAGCTCCCGTGAGGCTCCCAAATCAATCCTGATCAATCGTGGCTTCTCTGGAGAGTACGCAACTCCAGTTGGAAAAATAATCTGTCTAAAAGCCAGCGCCCGCAACACGCCAACAATCACGGCGCACAAGACCCACGGCACCTGAATTCCAGTGTAAGCGTAGGACTGGGAGAAGGCCCAGCAGCAGCCACGTGCCCGTGGCCTAGCCAGACCCCGCAATGTAACAGGCAAGAGCAGCAGCAGTTTCAGCCAGTGTTTTTTCACATCTGGGCAGGCTCAGGCAACAACAAGGACCTCCTGCGGCTCCCCGATATAACCCAGGAACGATAGCGGACCGGCGGGGAGACGCACCCAACATTGCCATCCAGAGCACCGTGAGCGGGGAAGCGGCGGAGACCCGCCCGACTGCAGGACACTCGGCCGGTGGCGGGACATGCCCAGCTGCGAAGCAACCGACAGCAAAAGCAGCGGAGGGGCAACCCTCGCACTCGCACCAGGAGGGTAGGTTCCAGCGCTGCTGCGACGTGGGGGGCCTGTGGCGGAGAGACAGGGAGGTGCGTGCCAACCAAGGTGGGCTGCTGGCATAAACACAGCATAGCCGCGGTGGTCCTGCACTCCCCCCAAAACGAGCCGGGTGAGGTTGCCGGCGGAAACACTGGGGACCCACCCCCCCATCGGCATGCGACATCGAACTGCGACACCAGATTTCATACGGGGAGAAAAACAACGGGTCCCTGCGGAACGCGAGATCCACACAGCCCGCAGCTACCGGCCAGCCCCACCACGAGCAACAAACGCAGTCCATACACTTTAGCAATTACCCTACTGAGACTACCAGCAGCCGTACCCAGAGATAACCTGCAAATAGGCTGCACCTCATAAATTACCCGGCTACCCAGCCCATCAGTGAGAACGCATAAACAAAGTTTTCTCTCTGGGAGATATCAGCATTCTCCCATTGTAATCCTACAGTAACCCCAGGGGATAGGCACCCCCATATGGGAAAAAAGTCGAGTGGACAAAATAACAGCACCACTGTCATCCGAACTGAAACACTGCACTGGCTAACTACGGTGGCAAATGCAATACTCCCCACAAAGGAAGACACAGGCTGCTCTCCTGATTCCCTGAAGAACTCAAACCACCATAAAGGCACAGCAAAAACCACAATTCCAGGAACACCCGCTCGTCAAACAATAAACGGCGCATCACCCGGCCCCTACGTCAGATCTCACAAGCAAAGAGCAACGCAGATAGAGGAGAGACAAGAGCCGTAAGAATACAAGTAAAAAGGTCTGACAACATCACTCAATTTCGGAGGCTGCACCACAGTTACAAAACAGCCTGGATAACCCACGGCACAACAGCTGCGGGTCTAACACCCTGATAACTTCGATACGATAAGGCGCCTGAAGGAGTACCCTCAGTCAAGATGACTGAGCATTCTGCGCTCATTCCCCTATAATCGGTACGCCTTAATGAGATCCTGCTCCTCAACTGGCAGACAACCCATCAACCATGCAGGGAACCTGGGCACCACCAAGCATAGTACCCACAACCTGATCGCCACCGCTGATAACACTTAGAGAGCAGATACTCCCCCCCAACCTCTTTGTACCAAGGCGTCACACTGGGAGCAGACCAGCCCGAATAAAAAAAAAGCGTCACCACCCCGCTTCTCGAGACGACCAGAGTCAAGAAAAAAAACCTGGAACCTCTACGAAGACTCCAAAACCTAGCAGCTGACCAGAGTCCCGGCAAGAGGACGCAATCCAAGAGGACGAAACACCCCAACACATGGACATACGTGAGATCCTTCTAGATCTGGAAGTTGGAATCGGCAATGAAGATTCCCCCTGCTAATAGCGCAGGGAGCTCTTGATTCTATTAAAGACAAGGAGGCGAGCATTATGCTTCATCTTCTTATTTATTTGCTCTCCAGCAGTTTCAACACAACAAATAAAATGTCCATCTATACGATGGCACAAACACATTTTTTTTTTTTTTTTTTTTTTCAAAACTTCATTTCCCATCAGCCTAGGCCCTGAACCCAGTGTCCTGGTCATGTGACCTAGTCCTTCCTCTTCCTGTAAACCTCCTCTTCTTTGACTGTATTCCAACCAACATCGAAAACATCTCTTGAACTGGCAACTTGATCCGGGAGGTCTTTGAACTGTAGAACTGTGGAACGAAATCTCGCCTCCAACTTGCGATCACTATCGATGCTTCTCGATCAGCTCACGTGCTTACTCAGCCGTTCTTCTGATCTTCTCCTAAGACGGGAAAACAACAGTACAAATTGGGGCGGCGGATACACACCCTATTTCTGAGGAAAAAATGCACTTGTTAATTACTCCGTACATATCTTTTATTCTTCCCTCGTGTATCTCGGGTGGGAAATGAATGCTCGCCTCCTTGTCTTTAATAGAATCAAGAGCTCCCTGCGCTATTAGCAGGGGGAATCTTCATTCTATGTCAAGACGGAGGCGAGCATTATGCTTGTTCAAAGCTTCTTACCATAGCTTCTGCCAGTGCATTAATTGGCTTAAAATAAAACGTTCTGAACGTGCTATCACTCGCCCAATCGGCTGCTTTCAAAATATCTTGCAATGTCGCTCCCTGACGGAGTGCTTTGGACGCCCCCGCTCCTCTTACAGAGTGTGCTCCAAACTTTGCCATGTCTATCCCTGCTAGACTCATGACTTCTCTAACCCACCTTGCTATGGTGGCTGTCGCTACGCCTTTATGCGGTTTCCTGCGCGCTATCAACAATTGCGTTGTCCCCGCTGATCTCAGCTCCGCTGTTCTATTTACATATTCTCTTATGCATGCGGCTACGCACCATTTAGGATGATCTTGCATATATGGATACGTTATTGACGAGGAGTCTGTCTTTGTCCTCCTGGCCAGATGAAAAGTCACTCCGTCTGGCCCGTATATCAATCTGTCTACCTCTAAAGCTCTGACGTCTGCCACTCTCCTGCAGGAGATCATGCATAGAAGCATCGCTAATTTCTCCGACAGTCTTCCCAGTGTTAGGTACCTATTGCTGGGCCAGTCGGCTAATAGTCGAAGCACTACTGTAACGTCCCATAGCGATTTATACCTCGGTTGCGGAGGCTTTCTATATTTTATCCCCTTCAGGAGTCTAACTACTGCCACGTTCTCACCGACTGGTACTCCTTCAATAGGCATATGGCCTATCGATATTGCGGATCGATATACCCCTATCGTACGGTAAGCTTTACCGTCCTGCAGGAGTTCTGCCAGGAAATTCACGATCTCTACTAGAGGGGCCGAAATGGGATGAAAACCTCTCGCCTTGCACCATCTTGACCACTTGTACCAAGCTGCATCGTAGCTCCTTCTAGTCGATGGAGCCCATGACTCTGCGATGAGGCTCGCCGCCTGAGACGAAATTCCCGGGAGATTCCAACGTCTCCTGCTATCTTGCACGCCATTAGCGGCATCGTCCCCTTCACTCTCAGAGGGTGATACGACCCAGCTGGGTCCGTGAGGAGATTTTCCTCTTGCGGCAACACTCGGGGATAGTCCGACAACAGTTCCATTAATGCCGGAAACCAGACTTGGGACTTCCATATCGGTACTACTATGATCAGGTTGGCTTCCTCCTTGCGGACTTTTGTTAGCACTCTGCTTATCATTATAAATGGGGGAAAAGCATATAGCGTTTGCCCTCTCCAATCTTGCAGAAAAGCATCTGTCCCTGCTGCTACTGGGTCCGGCCTCCAGCTGAAAAACCTGCCCATTTGAGCGTTCAGTCTGGACGCGAATAGATCTACGTGAAACGGTCCCCAGAGCTTCTCTATTCGCTGGAATGTCGCTCTGTGCAGCATCCAGTCGCTGGTGTCTGTGAGATGTCTGGAGTTCCAGTCTGCCACCACGTTCTGGGCTCCTGGTAGATATTCTGCCGTCACTGCTGTTCCCGACTCCAGACAAGAGCGCCAGAAGTCCTTGGCTATCTCTGCTAGCAATCTGGACTTCGTCCCACCTAAGTGATTTATGTATTTGACTGCTGAGATGTTGTCCATCTTCAGAAGTATACAAGAGTTCACTCTGTCCTTGGTGAAGGCTCTGATAGCAAAAGAGCCGGCCAGGAGCTCCAGGCAGTTTATGTGAAGCTTGAGCTCCTCCGAGCTCCATCTGCCTCCCGTTTGCAGTTCTCCGCATCGGGCACCCCAGCCTGCTCTGCTGGCGTCCGATTCTATTACCATGTCCGGGCGGTCGCCAAAAATGGCTCTGCCGTTCCATGCCTCCATGTTCTGGAGCCACCACTCCAGCTCCGTTCGGGCCTCTTGGTCTAGCTGGACTAGCTGGTGATAGCCGAGCCCTTGCTGTAGGTGTCTTATTTTCAACCTCTGGAGCGCTCGGTAATGAAGAGGCCCTGGGAATATCGCTTGGATTGACGCCGCCAGCAGGCCCACAATTCTTGCGATTGTTCGCAGCGATGTGGTCGGTCTGGCGAGGCAGGTCCTTATCTCCCTTCGAATATCTCTGATCTTCCTGTTCGGCAGCTCCAGGGTCGCCGACCTGGTATCTATGATGAAACCTAGGAATTCTATCCTCCTGGCTGGCACGGTTTCTGATTTCTCTTGGTTCACTAAGAATCCCAAAGAGGTTAATAGGTTCGCTACCCATCTGGTCTGATATCGCAGCGCTTCTTCGCTGCTTGCCATTATTAGGATATCGTCTAGGTAGATGATGATCCGAATGCCCTTCTCTCTGATTGCTGCTGCTACTGGTCTCATCATTTTCGTAAAAGCCCAGGGAGCGGACGCTAGTCCGAAAGGCATCGTGGCGAACTGCCATAATCGCCCGTCCCAGTTGAAGGCCAGGAAGGGTCGGTATTCTTGATCTACTGGGATCGTGAGATACGCGTCCTTCAGGTCTATCCTCGTGAGCCAGTCGCCCTGTCTGAGCGTGTCTCGCAGTTGGTGGGTCCCTTCCATCTTGAAGTGGTTGTAAACTACCCACTCGTTCAAGTCCTTCATATTTATTACTGGCCTCACTTTCTCTTTCCTGTGGACCAGGAACATATTGCTTATAAATTTCGGAGCTACGCAAGGCTCGATGGCCCGTTTCTCTGCTAAACTCTGAAGTTCTGTTCGCAACAGGGCTGCTTCTGTTCGCGCTGTCACTATCAACCTGGGGGTTCTGTATTGGACTGGGGTCTGAGTGAATTGTATGTGTAGGCCTCTGACTGACTGAAGCACCCAAGCGTCGCAGGAAAGCGCGCGCCAGTTCTCCCAGTACATCGCTGTCCTCCCCCCTACTGCAGGGTAAGCGGATACTCTCACCTGTGGGAACGTATTGACCTCTTCCCTGTCCTCTGCCTCGTCTTCCTCTGGGGAAACGGCCTCTGGGTTGGAAGAAGGTATCTGGCTTCTTATCTTCCCAATATTGCGCTCTGTTCGATTGAGGCCTTCTGGCTGACTGATAACGACCGGACGCTCGGCCTCTGTAGCGACCGGTCCCTCCAAAAACCCTTCCGGGGAAGATCTTTCGAATGGAGGCTTGCGCCTTCTCCAATGAGGTGTAGGTCCCTACGAACCTCCCCATCTCCTTTCCGAAGGTTTCGCCGAACAGCAGTCCTTGCGCGGCCTCTCCTGCTTCGTAGGAGGACAGGTCTCCTAGCTTTTGATCTATCTTCAGAAGCAGCCCCCTCCTACGCTCTGAGGATATGGCGCAGTTCGCGTTACCCAATAGGCATACGGCTCTTTGGGCCCAGTTCGCTAATACATCCGGGTCAATTTCTTCGCCTGTGTCTTTCGCTCTCTCTGCCAGGTCCATGATCTTGGCTAATGGGCCTGCTAGATCCAGGACTTTCTCCTGGCAACTCCTCCAGGAGCGGTCGATCCCTTTCCTAGGGTCTCTATTCGATTTTGCCACAAACGCTAGCATTTTAGGGTCTAATTCTGGCGCTTCTGCTACCTTCCCCGGGAGTTCCGGTCTGGGGCATTCCGCCCTCATTCTTTGCCTCACTTCCTTGTCTAAGGCATTGCGCAGCCTCTGCGTCATGTATCGTGCCACTCTCGGGGAGGGCACCCATTCCGACGATCTCGGGTTCCTAATCTCCTCGGGTTGAAACATGTCTGAGGTTTCCACTTCTAGGTGATTCAGTTTTCTCAGTCTCTTTTTCGGGCTCCCTTCGTCTCCGTCTTTATCTTCCTCCTCCTGCGAGGATGTCGGAGATTCTGCGAATTCCTCTTCTCGAGGGGCCTCCTCTCCTGTGTCTCCCATATTCTCCTCCCCTGGGTAGGGGGTCATGAGGCTCGGCACCTCCGACTTGGCCATAAAGGCTTCTCTGAGCCTATTGAAAGCGTCGGATGCCTCCGGGGCCTTTGGATTCGCCCCTTCAGGTTGGCCCGGGGGGTCAGAAGAGTTCGCGCTCTTCCGGGCCTTAGTACACCCCTGAGGGCTCTCTGGCGTGGCCCTGGTGGACGTGCTTGTCGATGGTACGGTGCTTCTGTCCTTTTGGCTTAGGACGGTCTCGATAGTTAGCAGGCGGTCCTGCAGGGGTCTGACTCCTAGAGCCACTGCCTCTATGAGTGAATTACCCAGCACGTCCTTGAAGCTCTGAGCCAGGTCTTCCGAGTACGTGGCTTCTTGCTCCTCCTCACTCCACTCAAAATCGGCCATGATACGTGCTGGTAGGTGCCTGGTAGTACCTGCAAAGGTGTAGGGGCACGTCCACTTCTCACTCCTTTATCTAGAGGCTGCACCTGACTGCAAAGCAGCTTCTTTACTTTTTTCAGTGTAGGCACTGAGTTCACCAATTTGCTCGAATGAGCGCTCTCCGGTAAAGATTACGGGTCTGTTCCTCGGCGAAGCCCCGCCTCCGCGGGGGAGCTGGGGAAAAGACGTATCTCCTCCGGCGTCGCCCGCGATGGGCGTTAGTTCTGTTTCTCGCGCCTCCCTCACGAAGGTGGGGGTCTCGCTTGTCCTAGGCCGGCCCCTGAGGTGCTGATACTGCAGCACGGGGCCAGGCTAAAAACTAATTAAAGTAAGGATTGTCGAATCCTCCCTACGCTGCGCGACTCCTGCGCGCTGCCCTAATGATAGATCGTGACAAAAACGCTATATATCATCGCTACAACTGATAACCCAAGACAAAAGCTGACAGAAATGCGCAGCTAAGTGAAAGGGTACTTATCTCTTTGGAGAGCAGGAAAAGAAGAGGAGGTTTACAGGAAGAGGAAGGACTAGGTCACATGACCAGGACACTGGGTTCAGGGCCTAGGCTGATGGGAAATGAAGTTTTGAAAAAAAAAAAAAAAAAAAAAAATGTGTTTGTGCCATCGTATAGATGGACATTTTATTTGTTGTGTTGAAACTGCTGGAGAGCAAATAAATAAGAAGATGAAGCATAATGCTCGCCTCCGTCTTGACATAGAATCTTGACTGCAAGCTGGATACACTGTCCTCTAAAGTTAACCAACTACAACACTGCCTTGAGAGGCACAGTGACAGGCTTGACTCAGTGGAACAAAGATTCTCCAATCTCGACGATACCGCAACAACACTAACAGCGAGGGTAACAACCCTGGAAGGACAGATGAAGGTGGCAATTGCCAAGAATGAAGACCTCGAAGATCGCTCCCGCCTAAATCATATAAGATTGATCGGAGTCAGAGAACAACAACTTCAGACAAAAATGGAGGACCACTTCGAAAAAATCTGTTCGTTGTGGAGAGAGCCCACAGAATCCCGACCACCAGACCCATCCCTGGAGCCACTCTGCCACCAATCATCCCGAAGTTGCTAAACTATAAGGACCGTGACACAATCCTGAGATTAGCGAGCGACAAGGGGCAACTTCGATATGACGGGGCTGGCATCCAATTATACCCAGATTTATCCCCAGCCGTCCAGGCGCAGAGGAGATCCTTTGCAGGCATCAAACGCCATTTACAGGAAAACCAAATCACTTATTCAGTGCTCTTTCCCGCAAAACTACAGTTCAAACACCACAGGAAAGTCCAATTCTTCAACTCACCTGAGGAGGCTAACTCCTTCCTAGATAGAGTGGCATACAGACTCCCCAACAACAACACAGGGATGCCACAAAGATACTGTGCGCAAAGAAACCCACAGTGAAAACGAAAATAAATGCAACAACCAAGCGCATCGTGAAGAAATGTCACCAACGCCAGAGAACCACAATTCTTCAAAGTAAGGGAGCCTACAATCTTGGGAGGCCACCAGCGGTCCAAGCGCAGCACTGTTAATGTTCTCGCATTTAGGGTGGGTTCTGAAGACGGGTGAGTTGTGGGTTGCCCGCGGAAGGGAGGGTTTTTACGAACTGTTACGGAAATGCGCCAACCGGGGCCTCACCCCTCACGACCCTACTCCACAATCCCCACAAGCTTCATTGCCCCTTCACAACGATATGGAAAAACCAACCGCTCATCTTGCACCCTGTCAGCACTGCCACCAGACCCCTGCAGGGAAGACTACCATATATTGCTCTAAAGAAGGAAACCAGTTCAAGGTAGCCACGTGGAATATTAGAGGGGGCAATCTCCCATCGAAAACAAGGAGAATCCTGCAGCATGTTAAAAGGCACAAAGTAGACGTGGCCTTTATACAAGAAATGTATCTCCTCCCAGAAACTGAGCACCGTTGGGCCCGGAACTGGGGCTGTCACAGGTACTTCTCCTCATATTCGTCGTACGCCAGAGGGGTTGCCATCCTCATTGACAAAAAATCCTGCTCCTGCCTAATAAAATCGGAGAAAGACACTCAGGGCAGAGCACTCCTAGTAAAAGGGTTCCTACCAGGGAAAGAGGTTGTTTTCGTAAACTCCTACGCCCCCAACGTAGACGGCGCAAATAACTTCGACTGGGTGCTGTCACGTCTTGAGGGGGCAGGACCCGCAATGATTATCTGGGGGGGCGATCTGAATACACCGCTTGACCCCCGGAAAGACAAATCACAAAACACAACCACTCTGCTAGCTAAAGCTAGTCTCCAAGCCCAAGAAATCTGAAGAGCCTACGACCTGGTGGATATGTGGAGGCACAATAACAGGGAGGCACGGGAATACACCTTCCATTCAGCAGTTCATAAGACTAGTTCATGCATAGATTATCTACTGGTCTCCACACACAGCCCATTCCAATGGGGACCGTGCCAAACCCTCCCCAAAACTTTCTCTGACCACTCCACGGTCACGCTCGGGTGTAATCGCCCTGATGTTAGATGATGCTGACCCCACTGGCGATTCAAACCAGGATCACTACTAGACCAGGTGTTCGCAACGGAATTACGGGACGAAATAACATAATTCCTGGAAATCAATCAACGCTCAGTCACATCAGCAGGTACACTCTGGGAAACGCTTAAGTGCTGCGTCAGGGGAGTGTGCATGGCAAAGGATAATGGAATACTGAAACTGATCAGAAGAGAGCTGGCCACCAGCGAAGACTGCTTGAAAGATCTGGAGCTCACATGCGCCACTTAAAACGATCCGCACAACCAAGCAGAACTTAATAAGGAACTACTGAAGTTCAGGACCACGGCAGAGCGTGAATTGAAATTCCTAGGGCGTGGACACCAGATTCGATAATATGGGGAAGGTCAGAAACCTGGGGCCCTCCTAGCCCGGCTAATAGCGGCAGACAGAAAACCTACTCTGGTAGAAAGAGTGCGCACAAAGCAGGGCACAATGGTACACGAAGAGGATGAAATCGTCGAGGAATTCTGGGCCTTCTATCAAGAATTGTACAGTTCCAAACACAGAGCGAGCCCTGAAACCCTACGTAGCTACCTAAATGACACGGAACTCTACTGGGTGGAGAGCGAGCTTCGAGAACCCCTAAATGAACCCATTACAACAGAATAACAAGCCATAAAAAGTTTATCCAACACCAAATCACCAGGCCCCAACGGTCTAACAGGTGAATTTCACAAAGCCTATGCTACCACACTGACCCCTCTCTTCCTACGAGTGTACGAGGAAGCGCTAGAGGTCGGGATCCTTCCACAAACTCTCTGGGAAGCCAACGTGAAACTCCGACACAAAGCAGGAAAGCCCCCTGAGGATTGCGCATCTTACAGACCAATCTCACTAATTAACCTTGACAATAAGATCATAGCTAAAATCCTGACCAACAGATTGCTCCCCCTGATGCCTGGGCTAGTGCTCGCAGACCAGGCGGGCATTGTCCCTGGGCGCAACACAATGTTCGGTATCAGAAGAATGTTTGGTGCCATGGAAGCACTTGATCCTATCCACCAAGCGGTCGCAGTCCTACTCAACGCGGGGAAGGCCTTCGACTCCGTCGAGTGGCTCTTTCTATTCGCAGTACTCCGACAAATGGGCCTAGGAAACCACTTTATCAACTTGTTTCCCTACTATATAACAGCCCAAAGTCGTCCATCATTCTGGGTACAATGAAATCCGCCCGTATAGACCTACAATGAGGAACCAGACAAAGCTATCCTCTATCGGCATTAATATTCACATTAGTAATGGAACCCCTAGCATCGGGACTACACACCCGGCAACTCCAGAGAGGGCTTTCCCTTGGGCCCCACAAACTGATTATCTCCCTCTATGCCGATGACGTTGTACTCTTCATCCAGGAACCTAGCGAAAACGTAAATCCCATTATACACAAAGTACTTAAATTCAGCGCTGTGTCCGGCCTAAAAATGAATCACACCAAATCGGTCATATTACCACTAACACCAAACACCAGAGAATTCCCAGACGACCATGGGTTCAAATGGGAGAGCTCCCATGTTCTCTATCTAGGGATACTAATGTCCCAAAACCATCTAGACATATTTCAGGATAACTACGAAAAGTGTTGAGATCCCTCCAGGAGAAAGTAGATAGGTGGAAATGACTCCCGCTGACACTATGGGGGAGAGCCTCGTTAGTTAAGATGATGATCCTCCCTAAATTCTTTTACCTGTTTGTTAACATACCCCTCCTGGTGCCACACCACTTTCTAAAAAAAGCTAGGAGCCTAATTCTTGAATTACTGTGGTCAGGCAAGCCAGCAAGAGTGGCTTACACAACGTTCATCGTACCGGTGTCTAAAGGTGGCCTAGCTCTCCCCGACCTAGATCGGTACTACTGGGCCGTCCAGACACAACTTCTCAGCTATTGGTACGCTACGCACTTCATAAGACCACATGTCCGAATATAACAGACCTGGCATCCCCCAACCTGCAGAGAGCAGTTATCTTATGTCAGCTACCCACTGCCACAAACCACGATGAATGTAGTCCTATCCACCGATGCGATCTGGAAACAAATAGCTCAGTAATGCTGCATCCAAACCAGATTCTCCCCTTTGCTACCAGTCAAGTTCATACCAGGAATATCCCTAACCACAGAAAAAGTGTTCCACTATTGGGTAGATAAACTACACATAAGCACACTAGGATTCGTTGGAGGAATCTTTCTAACACCCCAGCAAGCTGGAGAAAGGGGAGGGGGACACATCCCTGGACACATTTGCATACTTTAGACTCTGTTACACTTTCCAAGCGTTCTTCCCAACATTTCCACAACAACCACCCACATGGCAGTTACTATACAGTGTGATTCAAGCACAGGGTGAAGGCAGGCTTGTCTCTATGATATACAAATCCTTCTTGGCCGATACCGCACCTAGGAATGAATGAACAAAAAGCAAGATGGGAAAAATCCTTAAGGGCCTCGATACCAGACGACGACTGGACATACATTCTACAGCAGACCCAAAAAGTAGCACTAAATACACGATTCAAACAAATCCATTTCAACTATCTCCATCAAACATACTACACCCCAGCCAAAAGCTGCACACAACAGCCAGAGTCGCCAGAATCATGTGAAAGATGTGGTGTCCCGTGGGCTGACTTTTACCACTTAGCCTGGGATTGCCCCATCATAGCCCGATTCTGGACACAAGTCCTCCAAACGACAGCAGCGATAATCGGGGAAAATCCGCTGACCATACCCACAGTAGCGCGACTTGGGATGACAAGACAGCTGATGCCCACAATGGCGAGACTGGTAGGCGTCCTATTGATACTAGCACGCTTGAGAATCGCCATGTCATGGGGATGCGAACCAGTTCCTACCTTGGCAAAATGGCTCAAAGATGTTCTATACTGTCAAGACGTGGAGACAGAGTTTATTAAAACACTACCCCTGCATGCAAATCCTCCTGACATTTGGGGACCTTATGTGGCTTACCTTCTTTCCATCCCAGCCGACCCCACTTCACCAACCCGAACGCAGCAACCCACTCAGGAGAATGCGCACACCCACCCATCCAAGGAGTGCGAGATCAGAACAAAAGAGGCTCAATGAAGAGACAATATCCTAACATGTTACTGATGTGGACTGGTGGGGGGGTACCCGGGGTGGGTGCAATTGTTGGCACACCCCCCTTGGGGTGGTCCTGTTTGTAATTACTTGAAAACACCAAAAATAACATTCTTTTTAAGAACAATACTTATTCCAAATGCTCCCCATACAATTACAGAGAAGCTTTTTAATGCAATTGAAAAAACTCACACAAAAATGTCTTTTTAAGGTGGCTAAACCTAGAATAACTTATGATATTTTGTTTTGTCCTAAGAACATGGAGGCGGGGCTCCCTCACTTTGAAAAGTACTTTAAAACAGCTGAGCTGAAAGTTATTGCCAACTACCTCAACCACTGAACCACTATGGGTACAAAGAAAGAGAATATTCACAAGAATCTTGAACCATCAAGTTCTCAAGGTCTTCTGGGACTTCTGGAGAGAAGGAACATACACTAGGTGGTTATCAGCCTGGTCAGCACCCCCATGCTGCATCTGGGCCCCTCCCATAAGAGACCTTTTGATACAACCTAACATATTTAAAAAATGGTAGGAGGCCAGATGTGCGACAATAAGAAATTCATAACAATTCACTAACGGGAAGTGCTATTAAATATTGGCCCCATATCAATGTTTCTCCACCATCAATTGAAAGGGGTACTTATGGATAAGCATTGGCAGGTCAACCTTAGCCGAGATCTTACCTTGTTTCGTGTGTACTACTGGCAAGAAAACGAGTTAAGGGAATATATTGCGGCTATCTAAGGCTATCTTGCTAGATGAGTCTTAGGAGAACTTACGATTCAGAAATCAGTGAGAAATAGACATAGAAATGGAAATGG
Organism: Ambystoma mexicanum; assembly: GCF_040938575.1. Classification (NCBI taxonomy): domain Eukaryota; kingdom Metazoa; phylum Chordata; class Amphibia; order Caudata; family Ambystomatidae; genus Ambystoma; species Ambystoma mexicanum. The sequence goes on from NC_090925.1 coordinate 730,903,265, forward strand.
ATGACCACCTCTTATCTATGTTATGTAGATCTGTGAGAAGGGTTTCCATAGCACCAGGCAACACATTATAAACTCCATGCCTTTCAATTATTACAAAGGTGGTGTGGGATGACAGGCACATACTAGCTCAAGCGCTGTTACATAAAGGACAATGACAAGATGAAAAAAACACAAAAACAAACAATATTCCAGTAATCAGGGAGTGAGACCCAGAAGGGGACATGATTATGTAAAAATGTCTCTAAAGTGAAATGTTTTCCGATTTTCTTCTAAAAGATACGCAAACACGATGGTAGCATGTTCCACAAGGCTGAGGGCGATATCTGAAAGGATCTGCCACCAGTGCAATTATGCTCATAGCGTTTGTTGGTTAAGGACTGTTGTGAGCAGGAGCAGAGGGGACGGGATGGTTGTAAGACCGTAATCGAGCCTTAAGATGGGAGCGAGCTTCACCATACCTACATTTATCTACTATAGTCATGGCTTTAAACTGATTCTCTGAGCGACTGGCACTCAATGAAGACTTTTTGGCGTTGGGGAGATATGGGAGCTTTTGGCCATATTTGCCATAATCCGAGCGGCCGTGTTCTGATTCACGTGAAACCTTGGCAACAATAAAGGGTGGACCAGTGGATCGGGGTGACACAGCTCACTATCTCAGTTAATACAAATTTTATTAAATATATCACAAATAAACGTATATCTGTATGGTTCCTTTAAAACAACATTTTCATTTTTACAGGAAAAAAAGTCACAAATCTTTCACAACTCAGACATCAAAACTCTCAATCCCTCATTCATACATATGTACATAAAACCATAATGGCCTACTATACATATTGTAGCAACAATCTAATACTACACCAATGTTCACAAATATGTATTCAACATCTATTTTCTCTGACCCTGTCCTTATTAATAGTGTCATATACAGTTTGTTTTATAATTTCTAAACAGTTTGTTTGGTCGTCGACACGTGTTTCGGTCACTTGGAAAAAAATTACTGCCCTTTTCTTCTTAAGACCTTCCTCAGGATGTGAGGCAAAATCAAGATGTCCTGCATCTCATGCACTGAACTAAGCCATACAAAATCCCTGTGTACCAACTCCAGAGATGTAGATAGATGTAGTGGAATCAAACCTTCACAGGCGCCTAATATCCTATAACTACTTTCTACTCTTCAGTGTGCTTCAATCATCTGGGAAAATAAAACATAAAATTGTAATAATATCCATCAATATTTCTCAAATAATCGTATTTTTAAAGCACAATGTCATTCATCCTTAATGGGCATCTGCTCCCATTCACCTGGCTGAGTCTTGGTATATGTAAGTTTGTTAGATGAACAGCCTCACCTTCTTAAGTGGTTCTGCCATACTCAGCATTCATCTTAATCTGTATAGTGAAAGAGTAGAATATAGACTTACTAACAAGTTAAGTCATTAAATGTCTGAAATAGAATATAGGCTTACTAACCCGTTAAGTCATTAAGGGACTAATTCATGGAAGTGTTTTATAATGGGGCAATCCCGTAGGAAAATTTTCCATGAATCAGGCCCTAAATGTCTGAAATTACTGCAGTAGCCTGCTTCTAACCTCATTAGAGATAAAGATGTGGTTCCAGAAGGAATCTTCAAAATTCTGTTGTCAGTAATCTTAGATCAGAAATCAAAATGAATATAAATTCTCAGGCAGTTTTAAAAATATATAAAAATCTATATGCAGAAATGTGTAACTCAAAAGGTGAACTGAATTTACAAACTCCTCCAATCTCAAATATGATAGTATTTCAATATAATATTGATTAACTCACCCTTACTCTATGTCACGTCTCCCGCACCGAGTGCATCTCCTACAGGTGCTCTTTCCCCGCCCTCGGCCTCCGTCCCTCCCACTACCCCACACACGTACCCTGGCTCACGTAAACCCTTGCCCTTCGCCCATCCTGTTGGATTGCAGCATGGCAGACCCGGCGTTTATCGGCCCTCCCGTTCTTGGCAGCTGAACTGGAGGATTTCATCTCGCCATAACGCCAAGCGTTGCCCACGGAGACCCGCGCGTCAAGGATCACGTGATTTTCCACCACGCAGCAACGCTTCCGTGTCACATATCACGTGACTCCTGACATTGTATAACAGGCTTCCGGAAACAAGAAGCGTTGCTTCACAGCTGTTTTCCTCCTGGATCACGTGACACTTAGTTCTACGTTTTTGACCTACGGATTGTTTTCCTCGACCACGCTTTGTTCCACGGATTGCTTTGCCTTACCCTTTTACAAATCGAACTTTGGACCTCCTGTTGCCGAACTACGCTTTGCTCCACGGACTGCTCTGCCTCACCCTGCTACTGTTCGAACTTTGGACTTCCTGTTGCCGAACTACGCTTTGTCCCACGGACTGCTCTGCCTCACCCTTCTACTGTTCGAACTTTGGTCCTCTTGTTGCCTGACCACGGTATCGTCCCTGGATACTCTACGGATCACGTCTCTCTGTCTTGAAACCTGGCCTCAGGCCCCCACGCTAGGTGTTTACCTGTCCATACTCCTGACCTCACACAGCTCCTGCCCTGGGGTCCAGTCCTTCCTCGCATCTCTGGGCAACCTTTTCGTACACATAGGTAAGCAGTGCCAAGTTACCTGGGTTCTTGTGTTATTCTTCCTGTTCTGTGCATAACCTCATAATCCTTTGCTTTACAGCGTTCAAGGGGTTCTTCTGGCTGTTCCTGAATCAGGCCCGACGGACTACCACCTGTGGCCTCAAAGACCGCACAGGCAGTATTTCTGGTGTTGTCTGTGTGGTACTTGGGGACGGAGGTATACATACTCTGCACGACCATCAAGTCCATAACAGACTGTGAAGCCTTTGGCCGTTCAGAGTATGAATCCCTCCGCCGGGGACCCAGTGACCGCTCTAATGCAGGCCGTAGCAGCCCTTAGGACCGACATGGCCACAGCCACGACCGCCATTCACCATCGCCTAGACGCCTTGCAGAGCACACGTTATCCTCTACCTGCAGACACCGAGTTCGGGGACCCTGCCCCTCCAGTCCAGCCTGCCCCGGCTCCAGCCCCCTCACCCACTCCTGTGTTGCTCCCAACCTCTTTCCCTCTTGCTGCCCCAGAACGCTACCAGGGTGACCCACGGAAATAACGCATCTTCATAAACCAATGCAAACTTCACTTCTTGTGCAGACCCCAAGCCTTCCCCGATTCTGTCACAAAGGCCGCCTTTCTTTTGTCTCATCTATCTGGAGTAGCAGCTACCTGGGCAAACCCGTTGCTAGAAAATGACCACCCTGCTTTATACGATTTCGAGCTTCTCATAACGGAGATGGCTAAAGTGTTTGACACCCGCTACAAGGCCCAGTCAAGGGACCTGGAATTACTAGATCTCTCACAGGGAAAGCAAACACTTATTGAGTACATCACCCGGTACAATCAGCTCGCCGCTGAAACTTCCTGGCCAGAGGAAAAGAAACGATCGTGTTCTACCGAGGTTTATGCAACGCCATGAAGGATGCTCTGTCAGTGGTTCCTGCCCTTCCCTCTGTATTTACGGATCTTGTAGACCTTGCTTTACAGGTGGACGCCCGGAGGTCTGAACGGAAGGCAGAAACCACGTTTACCGGCCAGTCAACCCCGGCCCCTTCTCTCGCCGGTTCCGAACCCATGCAAATAGGCGGGATTCGAAGCCCGATAACACAGTCCGAACGGGAACGTCGGAGAACCGACAACGCCTGTTTTTACTGCGGGCTAAATGGACACTACGTAAGGGAATGCCCCCGACGACCAAAGAACAAGGCGTCGGGTTTTCAGAAGGCTCGCCCATGATACAGGGGGCACCGGCGAGCCTGTCCACGACCCCCACTGAACCCGCCTTCGGTCCTATCAGACCGGTTGTGGTTCACGCCCTTTTGAAACCTACCAAGGAGATCGTCCATGCTGTTCAGATCGTGATCGACTCCGGGGCCACGGGTTGTTTCATAGACATCGCATTAGCCCATCGTCTCAATCTGCCTCTGATTAAAAAAGAACACCCGGAACCAGTGCAAGCAGTCGATGGCACATCCTTGGCCTCTGGTCCAATTAAACACCAAACTGCGCCTCTGGAAGTGGTGATACAGAGCACTCATAAGGAGAACCTGACATTTGACCTCATCACCACGCCAAAGTTCGGTGTTATTTTGGGTATCCCCTGGTTACGGCACCACAACCCTTTGATTAATGGGGAACGGGACAAGTAACGTTCGAGTCGGAGGAATGCCAGCACTTCTGCCTAACAGAACCAGAACCACTCTCCTCTCCCGCCAGGATCCTCGGTGCTTTGGCTTCGTCCAGTATCAGGGATATAGTTCCCGACACCACGTCACCACACACCGTGGGAACTGTTATGGCAGGCATTCCCATGGACTACCACGACTATCATATGGTTTTCGACAAAGTCACAGCGGAAGGTCTACCTCCATACAGCCCCTACGACTGTCCTATTGATCTTCTCCCGGATGCTCCCATACCAAGGGGTAGGATCTACTCGTTATCACAGTCTGAGGAACGGGCCTTAAAAGAATACATCCAGCAAGCCTTGCGTTTGGGTCATATCCGCCCTTCCTGTTCTCCAGCTGCCAGTCCTATATTTTTCGTCCCAAAAAAGGAAGGCGATCTGCGTCCATGTGTAGACTATAGACGGTTAAATGCTATCACCGTAAAGAACAGGTACCCCATTCCGCTCATCTCCACGCTACTGGACAGGTTGACAAAGGCGTCCCTCTTTACCAAGTTAGACCTGAGAGGGGCATACAACCTAATCCGCATGCGGCGTGGAGACGAATGGAAAACGGCATTTTGCTCCCGACAGGGATTATTTGAATACACTGTGATGCCCTTCGGGCTCTGTAATGCCCCTGCAACGTTCCAGCGTTTCATCAACGACGTATTCTCTGACATCCTGGATACGTACGTGGTGGTCTATTTGGACGACATATTGATCTATTCGTCCTCCTTGAAAGAACATATCGCTCATGTCAGAGAGGTCCTCTCCCACCTCAAGAAGAACGCCCTGTTCGCCAAGCCAGAGAAATGCTTGTTTCATACGAGGGAGGTGGAATTCCTGGGTTTTCACATCACCCCTGGAGGGTTATCCATGAACCAGTCGAAGGTCCGTGCTGTCACAGAATGGCCAGTCCCTGTCAACCTCAAACAACTCCAGTCTTTTCTCGGCTTTGCTAACTTTTACCGGCGCTTCATCGCCGGCTTTTCTTCCATTGTATCTCCACTGACCGCGCTGACCAGCCCTCTTGTCCCTTTCGCCTGGTCCTCTGTACATCAGGAGGCCTTCGAGGCGCTTAAATCCAGGTTTGTTTCTGCCCCTGTGTTGCAGCACCCTGACCCGGACCTCCCGTTTGTAATAGAGGCAGACGCTTCCTCGTTCGCTCTGGGTGCCATACTGTCCCAGCCATGTCCAGCCACGGGTAGTTTGCATCCGGTAGCATATCACTCACGGAAGTTCACCATAGCCGAGTCACACTACACAGTGACCGAGAAAGAGCTGTTGGCCATCAAGGACGCCCTCCAATCATGGCGACACCACCTCATGGGGGCGAAACACCAGACAGTAGTATACACGGACCACAAGAACCTACAGGATCTGGCCTCTCTTAAATGCGTGAATAGCAGACAAGTGCGTTGGCACTTGTTCTTTGCTGCCTTTGATTTTGTGGTTAAGCACAGGCCAGGTCTTGTTCATGGTAAGGCAGATGCCCTTTCCCGCTCTCCTGGGGGGGAACCACTGTCTTCGTTTCCAGACACATTGTTGGGTAAGGGTCATGTTATTTGTTTGTGTAAACCATCCCCGCCCCTGCTTACCGCCATTAGACAATGGGTCTCCCAACACCCACATGCACTCACGGAATGGGATATTGTACTTCGGAAGGGGTTGCCATTTGTCCAGGGCAAGTTGTTCCTTCCCACGTGCGATGTGCGCAACCAAGCGCTTGCCTGGTCTCACGATGCTGCCATAAACGGTCATCCAGGGCAGCAACGCACCCTGGATCTGCTACACCGGTGGTGCTGGTGGCCGTCCATGAGAAGGGATATAGAGAACTATGTAAACACCTGTTCGATATGCGCCCAATGCAAGTCACGTAGAGGACGCCCCCTGGGCTTACTCCAGCCGCTGCCCATTCCCCCCCGACCGTGGCATACTATCTCCAAGGATCTTGTCACGGATCTACCACGCAGACAAGGTTATGACACCATCTGGGTTATCGTGGACTCCTACACTAAGATGGCCCGTTTCATTCCCTGTACCGGCATACCCTCAGCCCCAACATTGGCCCGCCTGTTCTTCAAGACGGTCTTTTGTCTCTTTGGTCTTCCGCAGGTCATCATATCGGATCGCGGGTCGCAGTTTACTTCCTGTTTCTGGCGTGCCCTTACCAAGCTCCTGGGTATTGATGCTCGCTTCTCCTCTGCCTACCACCCAGAAAGCGATGGGCAGACCGAGAGAGTGAATCAAGCCATGGAACAGTACCTGCGGTGCTTGACCCTTCAATACCAAGACTCCTAGTCCAATCTGCTCCACCTCGCTGAATTCGCATATAACAACTCACGACACTCAGCTACTGGTTTCTCCCCTTTCTATTCTATGTATGGTCAACATCCACGCACCCTCCCGCTCCCTGATCTCTCCTCCGCCACCCCTGCTGCCAACGCCTGCGTTAGCGACCTGGCGGATGTCCATGCTCAGACCCTTATCCATCTCCGTGAGGCCCAGATGTTGATGAAAACGAAGGCTGACCGGAGGCGGTCAGTGGCCCCTGCATATCGTGTGGGTGACCGGGTGTGGCTGTCGACCCGGCACTTACGTATCCCTGGGTGTCGCAAACTGCTGCCCCGTTTCGTGGGTCCCTACAAGATCGCAAAGGTCTTGAACCCTGTGGCCTTCCGCCTTGCTGTTCCTCCTGCTTGGCGGATCCACCCAGTATTTCATACCTCTCTCCTCAAGCCCTGCCTGGCTCCTACCCGTGTCAGTGCTCCACCCACCCCTGTCTCAGTGTCCTCCCCGGATGTCTTCGAGGTCAGTGCTATCCTGGGTTCCCGCTTTCACAGGGGTCGCCTTCAGTATCTCGTGGACTGGGTGGGTTACGGTCCCGAGGACCGCTCTTGGGTTCCCTCCCATGATGTCCATGCCCCACATCTTGTTGCCCGTTTCCATAGGGACTGCCCTACCTGCCCACGGGGTCGTGGGCCTTTGAGGGGGGACTCTGTCACGTCTCCCGCACCGAGTGCATCTCCTACAGGTGCTCTTTCCCCGCCCTCGGCCTCCGTCCCTCCCACTACCCCACACACGTACCCTGGCTCACGTAATCCCTTGCCCTTCGCCCATCCTGTTGGATTGCAGCATGGCAGACCCGGCGTTTATCGCCCCTCCCGTTCTTGGCAGCTGGAGGATTTCATCTCGCCATAACGCCAAGCGTTGCCCACGGAGACCCGCGCGTCACGGATCACGTGATTTTCCACCACGCAGCAACGCTTCCGTGTCACGTATCACGTGACTACTGACATTGTATAACAGTCTTCCGGAAACAAGGAGCGTTGCTTCACAGCTGTTTTCCTCCTGGATCACGTGACGCTTAGTTCTACGTTTTTGACCTACGGATTGTTTTCCTCGACCACGCTTTGTTCCACGGATTGCTTTGCCTTACCCTTTTACAAATCGAACTTTGGACCTCCTGTTGCCGAACTACGCTTTGCTCCACGGACTGCTCTGCCTCACCCTGCTACTGTTCGAACTTTGGACTTCCTGTTGCCGAACTACGCTTTGTCCCAGGGACTGCTCTGCCTCACCCTTCTACTGTTCGAACTTTGGTCCTCTTGTTGCCTGACCACGGTATCGTCCCTTGATACTCTACGGATCACGTCTCTCTGTCTTGAAACCTGGCCTCAGGCCCCCACGCTAGGTGTTTACCTGTCCATACTCCTGACCTCACACAGCACCTGCCCTGGGGTCCAGTCCTTCCTCGCATCTCTGGGCAACCTTTTCGTACACATAGGTAAGCAGTGCCAAGTTACCTGGGTTCTTGTGTTATTCTTCCTGTTCTGTGCATAACCTCATAATCCTTTGCTTTACAGCGTTCAAGGGGTTCTTCTGGCTGTTCCTGAATCAAGCCCGACGGACTACCACCTGTGGCCTCAAAGACCGCACAGGCAGTATTTCTGGTGTTGTCTGTGTGGTACTTGGGGACGGAGGTATACATACTCTGCACGACCATCAAGTCCATAACACTCTATTGGGTGGCAAGATGTTCAGGTGTTGATAAAGAGTGGTTCCTTTTAAAGTAGGCAGATGCCTATAATGCATGTGCTGTTAAAAAAATAAATCGTATTGTAACAATCTGGTGGTACTAGTCAGTTGAATGTGAGGTTATTAAAAAGCACTAGGGGATTAAGAGCCAACACTTATGCATTCATTTCTCTTACCTTTAGGATTCCAAAATGCTCTCTAGAGGGTTCCATGTGTTAATATCGCTGCAAGAATATCGCCATACAAAAATGTCCCCATATTTTTGCAGCGATATTACCCCATGGAACCTGTGGGGGACACCCCCGCAACCCCCATATATTTTAAAAGGGAGCAGGGGGCACCCCCGCAACCCCCCCATCAATTTACCCCATACATTATCCCCACCAAAAATATCGCCTATGGCTGTTCCCGACGACCATATGTACGGCGATATTTTTGGTGGGGATAATATTACCTGATACCCTCTAGTAGTTTTCAGTAAAAAACCTTGCGATCGCAGTAAAAATGGGCACTTTGTATTTATTGCATTTGTGTGACGTCATCGCGGCACAACGCAATGGCATCATCGCGTGCCCGGTCATAACATTGGTTTATACCGGTTTCACTGATGTATTCCCTCAGGTGAAAAAAGATTTAAGTTACATGGGATTCTATGATTGTCCAAAATATTAATTACTAAAAAAACTAAAATAGAGAAAGGTGATATCCAGTAGGATTTTATAGTTGGATTTGGCAAACCTCAAGTGATTGAAGTATGTGTTTGTATATCTAAATATTCATATTAGATGCAGTATAATAAGCTAGTCAGCCAGGTAACCAATCCGATCAATAAAACAGGAAGAAGTATCCAAAGAAAATATATCCTGGAGGAAGGGTAAGAAAACTGATGGCATATCTCAGGGTGGTTCAAAAATCATCCAGTACTGAACTAGGAGTATAGAAAACACCATTGAACGCAGAACATGAGGGTCTTGGGGCGGTACAGCGACAGGAAAACGTTCCCTTTACTATGTTTGGTATTGGGGGAGGGGGCCTAAATATCGTTCGTTTCATGGGATCCTGTTTGCATAAATTGAATGAAAGTTAAGGTTGAAGGGTTCAAGACAATTTAGACAAAGGCTCGAAATCAGGTAAGTGCAGTCAACTACTTTATTCCTTATTTTATGCATCAACTAGATAAGCTGTGAAATGATATGATGTGTTTATTTGTTATGTGTTCAAAAACCAGTAAAATTATATTTGGAAAAAAAACATTCTTTATGGTGGCCTTCCTTTCTTCCTGGTCTTCCTCGAACTCTCAGCCTGTTTCGACATAGTAGACAACCAGACACTAACCAACCTTCTACACATGTGGATCAGCAAGTCTGTCCTAATCTTCTTCACTCCTCTCATGCTAACCACCACCAATTCATCCAAATTGATTCCTCGTGATTGCCAACTCCACCCATCACCTGTCCAGTGCCTCAAGGATCTATCCTTGCATGACTGCAACTTGATCTTCAAACTTTACATGGAATGACTTGGTACCCTCCTGGCTCTGCACAACATCCACATCCACCAATATGCAGATGGCACACAGCTCTACCTCAGGATATCCTCCATTGAAGACACCCTCAGGCTCAAGGATTGCCTCACATTGATCCATTCCTGGATGTCCTGTGAGTACCTGAAGCTGAACACCACCAAGACCAAATTCCTACTACTGACCAACAAGACTGAACACCCTGCCATCTAGAACTGGCTCTCCGCTATGAGCCTTGAGGTCTTTACAGCCTAGCTGACCACCTGCTCCAAGTCCCTTGAGTTCTACTTCATCAGTCACTCTCCTTCAAGGAACACATAACATGGAAAACACAGACTGCTTGATACCAACTTTCCCTCCTGCAGAAAATCAAGCCCTTCATCCAGTAAACAACTTCAGATTTGCCATCCAAGCCTTGGTTCTCTCCCACATAGATGATGGCAATGCCCTCCTGAAAGGCCTTCTGGTGACCACCTTAGAAACACAGAGATGTCAGCGATCCCTGACTTCACAGCAGCAAGACGCTGCTGTGCAAGGACTGCTGCTTGGCCTGAGGATCTCCTGCAGTTCTGCTGTCTGGATGGCTATGCCCCTCTAATCAATGGGGGACCTTGTTGTGTGCTCGTTGCGGGCTGTGCACATTGGGATGTCGAATCATGTGAGCATCTTGCCCCTGGCCTTCTCTGCCTTGGGAGGACAGGGACCTATGCTTCCATGCCTCAGCTGGGAGCAGTGGCATCTGGCGGGACTGTGGCTGGTGGTTGGCCCTCTGGCACCTTGTTCCCTTAGGCAGTCTCTGATGTGGTGTGCCGGGGGAGCTGCTGCATCCGGGGGGCCATGGATCGGTGAGTGCTGTCAGCTGTGTGTTTGCTCACTGCCCGCAGTAGTTGCCTTTGCCGACTGGGAGTCCCCCGAAGGGCTTTTCAGTACACAGTTATTGCAGCATGCATGGCTGGGTGGGTGTGCGCCCCTAGGTTTGTGCGGTAGAAGGAGGCGGAGGAAGAGAGGATTGGACTGTGCCTGTGTTATGAGTGTGAATCTCAGCACAGTGCCGGTGGCGTCATGGTGTTGAAGTGTTACATGCTGGAGGATCTTTTAAATCCGTGTGCAGGATTCAGTCCCCCCTTTGTTATCGGTGATAGAGCTGCCTGAATCCATGTGGCAGCAGACTTCCCTTTATGTTGGCATGTGCAGCAGTCCCAGAGAGAGTGGATTTGGCATCTTTCTCATGCCCCCTACACTGCCCGTACTCCCTCCATTCCATCTACATTCCACAAAGCTTCAGTGCACAGGGAAACACGGCAGTACAGTCTACTCAATACAAGTCAGTCACCAACCACGGAAGAACTATCAGCCTGGCATCTGTGCATCCCTTTTCTTTGTTCTTCGGACTTGCCCATTCTGTCTCTCTGCTAGAGATGCGCGCTTTGCATGCAGGGCTTTTTCACTCCACGGCCTGGCGGAGCACATGTACAATCTGACATTGTTTAAATCTCCTAGCCTTCCCCTTCGAGCACACCCCCTGCTGCCAGACTCTTTCCACTGAGCTGGACTTCCCTCTCGTGCTCCTGACTCATCTGCTCCTGCCTTGCTGCTAAGCCGCATGTTACCCCAGCTGTTGCCCTCCTCCTCTGTTGCTGGAGCAGCTGATTACCCCACTCGGTAACCTGGATGATGATGTGCACCAATATATCTGCGCCTGTCTTGCTTCTAGGCTGCCTGGTGAGTTCAAGGTACTTTGTGCAGTTTCTCCTCCTCTCTCTCGCCCCCTCCCCCTTCCTGCCCTCTCCCTCCATGGTGCTCTCCATTTCCCTTATTTACTCTAATTGCTACCCTATCACCAATCCTACCTCGCTTTCGAAGCCTGGAAGGAAAACCTTCAAAAAAGATCTCCTGGTCTCCAACCCAGGTCCGCCCAATGCTGACACCTACGTCAAGGCTTCTTCCAGGCAGACTATCACAGACATCCTCTTTGTCGCTCTCTCTCCAGGCCTATGGACTCCCTACATGGTCGCTGTCCTCTACCCTTTCTCTTCATAACCCATTAATGGTGGCACCAGATGGTAAGTATTCTTGGCAGGCTTCTCATCCTCTTGGTGCATCATTAATATTTATCAGAATGGCACTACCATGGCCAGGGCTCTCAGCCCAACCTCCTCCTTCTTGATAGGCGTCTTCCGTCTCCCATCACCTGCCACTGCTCCATCTGCCACCCCTCTTGCCCCTTCCCCATCCTCGATGTGCATACAGCATTCCTGTATCCCTCCTCGGAAGACCTTCATAGGTATTAACAAGCTTCACCTGGCTGCCCTCAACTCTCGCTCTGCTGTCAAACACACCTCTGATATCTGTCTCCTTCTTGAAGACTTTTACCTCAACATTCTCGCTCCCACTGAGACGTGGTTCTCTGCCAGCACTGTCACTGCTTTTGACACACTCCTCCCTGAGGACTACAAGATCCTCTCTATGCCCAGGACTAACCGGTCTGGAAGCAGAGTGGCCTTGATCTTTCCTGAATGAGTCCCGGTTATTATCTTTCCCACTTACACTTACTCTTCCTTTGAGTGCCTCGTCTGCAGGCTTGATGTCTCCACAACCCTTTTGCTGACTCTCTCTACCATCTACAGAACTCCTAGTCCGGTCTCCCTCTTCCTCTCGTAGTGGTCTGACATCTCCTCTTCTCTGCTTGCCTCCTCCTCCTCCAAACCTCTCCTCCTCGGAGACTTCAATATCCACCTTGACTCTCCTGATTCAGTCACTGGACTCTTCCTCAGCCTCTGTGTCTTTCTTTCCCTCACCATTCATCCCTCTGTTCCGATGCACTCATCGGACATACCTTGGATGCTCTCATCTCAGCAGACATACCCATCTCCAAACTTCTCACTACACCTCTCTCCTGGTCTGACCATGCTCTCCTGTCCTCTCACCTGGATCTCTTAGGTCCCCCGGCTAAGCCTCTGCCTGCATTGCCAGTCTGCTTCTCTGTCATTCGACTGATGAAGCGAGTGTCAGTTGCGGCTTTTGCTGACACTTTCATTCCCCCTCCCACTCCTGCCTCAGACTCCCAAATTGACTCTGCCCTTGCGAATTTTCATCTCTCTATCACCAACACCCTGGACATCCTTGCCCCTGTCATGAGTATCCGCATGACGCCTGCCTCCAAGCGCAACACCTGGTATGACTCCGACCTCGCCTCTCTGAAACACAAGTGCAGAGTTGCTGAGCGGAAGAGGCGGGTATCAAGCACATCCTCTGACAGACTGGCCTATCACCTGCTCCAAAGGCAATACAGACTCTCCATTCTCTCAAAGAAGAGGGCCCATATCCAAGCCTGCATCTCTGGGGCCACTAACAACATGGGCAAACTGTTTAAAATCTGCAAGGAACTCGCCAATCCTTCTGCAGTCTCCACTTCTCCCGTGCCTTTCCACACTCTCTGTACTTCACTGGCCACCCACTTCTTAACCAAAACTCTGGACATCCTGTCCTCACTTTCCTCTACTCCCCTCTCTCTTCCCTCCCCAGCTCTCATGCCTCCATTGGTCCCCCTTTCCACTGCCCTCCTACACTCCTCTTTCTCGCCCATAGCACTGGATGAGGTCTCTAGACACGTTCTCTCTATATAAGCCTCATCCAAGCTGGTGCTCCCCTGCTCCTCCAGATCCATCAAGGACAACATTGCCTCCCTTGCGCCAGCCTTGGCTGATTTCTGCAATCATTCCTTTGCCACTGGCTCCTTCCTGCTACCGCTCAAGCACTCCCTTGTACATCTTCTCGTCAAAAAGCCCTCTGGTGCCCCCTTCTGCCCTGCTAACTACCACCCTATCTCCATTACCCCCTTCCTGGGCAAACTCCTGGAGAAGCTGGTCATCTCCCAACTGATCCAACACACCAAATCTGTTGGTTGTCTCCACAACCACCAGTCTGGCGTCAGAGCAGCCAGAGGCACGGAAACTGCTCTACTGAACATCCTTGAAGGCTTGCTCTCAAATCTCGAATCCAACTCGCCTTCCGTTCTTATCCTTCTGGATTTTTCCTCTGCCTTCAACACGGTCAATCATGCCATTCAGACAAATCGGCTCTGTGACACCCTTGGCATCACAGGCCTGGCACTTGACTGGTTGACCTCTTTCCTCTCCAACCGTCCTTCCCAGGCTCAACTTGCCTCCTTTCTCTCCCCTATCACTCTCTCCACCTGCGGCATCCCTCAAGGCTCTATCCTCTCGCTGTGGTTCTTCAACATCTACCTTGCACCACTGGCCCACCTGATCTCCTCCTTCTCTCCTTGCTTCCAGTGTTATGCTGACGACAGGCAGCTCTCCTTTAAGCTTCCCTCTACTGCCTCCTCTTCCCCCTCTCTCATCCTTGACTGTCTGACCTATTCAGGAATTGGTTTGTTGCCAATAATTTCTGCCTTAATGCCAGTAAGACTGAGATCCTTCTCATTGGGACGCCTGCTCCCTCCTTCCCTCCGGCCGATCTCTACTTGATAAATAAATTGAAGCGTTATCGACCTACTCGGGCCCTTAGGTATGGCGACCAACTTCTTCTCGTTATCCCTAGGACGAATTGCAGTTCAAGAGGAGATCGTTGTTTTTCAGTTTCCGGACCCAACTATGGAATAATCTTCCACTGAGCCTAAGACAGGCAAATTCTCTGTTGAATTTCAGATCAGAATTAAATACCTACCTATTCAAGTAAACCTGGTGACTGTGGATTTTGTTTATTTTCTGTGGCGTCAGATTTTTAAAAAAATCTAGGTTGATGTCTCTCTTTTATTATATTGTATTATCTGCACCAGGACTCAATTAAGTTAGTTGTGTGCGCGTTATAAATGTTTCACATTCAAATTCTCTATGGGTCCCCTCCCCTTAACCCCTTGTGAGGCAAAAAACCTTGGTTTCATCTTTGACTCCTCTCTCTCTCCTTCTCTCCTCACATTATGGACCTTGCCAAGAAGGCCCACTATCGGCTACACCTCCTCAGAGGCATTCTCCCTTTCCTCACATTCCCCCAGAAACTCAATGGGCCTCATTACGAGGCTGGCAGTAGCTGTGCCTGTAATACAGGCCGGCTGCCACTGGTATTTTTTTTTTCGGCGCCCAGACCCGGTATTTGCCCATTCCTGGGCGCCAGAAATAATTCTTCCCCATTCCCATTTCAGCCCCGTAGGTCTCAATGGGAACGGGGAAGCCGGATGCACTGGCACCGTAATGAACGGTGCATCCGACATGCTCTGCTTGCGGGTGCCAGTACGGCCGCCAGGTCAGACTTGGCGGCCGCAATGGCACCCGCAAACAGAACACGTAGTTTGCCGGTCCGGGATCTACGGTACCAGCATGCTTACCGGTACCGTAGTTCCCAGGCCGGCAACCTTATAATGAGGCCCAATGTCTCCAGAGCTCTGGTCCTCTCTTGGCTGTACTACTGCAACAGCATCTTCCTCACTCTTCCCTTATCCTCTCTTCGCCCCCTTCAACTAATCCAGAATAGGAATGCAAGACTTTTCCTTGGCCTCCAGCCCAGGGACCGCATCTCTCCAGCCCTAAAATCCATCCACTGGCTCCCAGTTGCTGCTAGGATCAAATACAAGATCCTCTACATCATTCTCAAGACCTTCTGGGGCCTAGGTCCCAGCTACATCCAACTCTCTCTCCCTAAATACCTCCCTGCTAGAGCCCTTAGGTCTTCTATCTCCTACTCTCTGCAGTTCGGACACTTTTCTAAGCAGAGAATGGGGGGCAGATTGCTATCCTCGGCAGGAGCCTCCCTCTGGAATGGCCTCCCCGCTCTCTTAGGCTTGAGCCAGATTTCCTTAAGGTCCGGAAGCTCCTGAAAACCCTCCTTTTCTATTCTTCCTTCCCTCTCCCCCTGCCCTGCTAACTAACCCCATCTGCCGCAGTGACTGGCTGCCTGGTTGCTTCTGAGTTCTACATGGCACCAGGCCCCCCAGCCCAGTCCACCCCCTACCTTGCACTTAGCACTAGACCCTCACCCCCAGCATCCTTTGTAATTCCATGGCACTTGCCCCCCTGGCCTCCATCTAGCACTCACCTAGCACCTGTTCTCCCTCTTCCCCCCCTCAATCCCTACTTTCACTTGCACTCTCTACTCTGCACTTCTCTTTTCACCCTAGCACTTCGCATTCACGCAGACTGGCACCCCCTCTCCCTCGCACTTCTTGTTACTGCACTTGCAGGATCCTAATGTCACAAGGCCTTCTGACTTGCTCCCTGCCCTCTTTTTGTCTTGTTGCACCTTGAAACACCATTTGTTGTATAGGCGCCTTACAAATATCTACTAAATAAATGTTTTACATGCTGTAGCATGACTCATCAAAGTAACCCGTAAATTTGACCACATCACCCCGATCCTCATAGAACTGCACTAGTTGAGCTGCAATCAGGTTTGACCTTCAAATCTTGCAGCATCATCTACAAGGCTGTTGCCTTCAAGTCCCCAAGTTACCTTCTAGAGAAGCTCAGCATCTCCAGAGGCCTACGAGCCACCAGAAGCAAGCATAAGTGCAGACCTGAAGTCTGCCAGTGCAAGAAGAAAGGAATTAGAAGACAGACCTTTTCTGTCTATGCCCCTAGAATTTGGAACCTTCCCCATCAACACCAGACTCACCCCTTCGTAAAGCCCTCTATTTATTCCGAAAGCTAGGTCTGTGCTCAATACATCCCATAATAAATAAGAATTATGTTTGCCCCAAAAAATAGTTATTTATAACGTGCTTAATACCCAGATGTTCTAAGCGCAGACCCGGGATCGAACCTTTATTGCTCTGCATTGTCTTTCTTCCAAGGCGGGCGCGTTGCCCCAGAGCTATCCTCCCAGCCTTATGGATAATGGGGTACAGCTCACCACATAGGCTATACTGGGGTTTCTGAAGAGGGCAGTCATTAATCACTTCAAAACGCCCTGTATCATCCCGGACTAATGAGCTGGTGGAGATGGCTAACAGGGTGCTGTGATGAATCCGATTCTTTCCCAGCAGTCATCTCTCCCCATGTTGCCAGAGGACAGTAGCCGCTACCTGATACTGATTCTGGGGTGCGACTATATGAGGGAGGATCACATGGGGGAGGCAACCGACAAGGGAGTGGCATAACATCAGCAGATGAGACATGGTATCCTTCGCTTTCTTTTGAGGATGCCCCATTCATTCCTCATGCCTTTATGGCACATTGTCATACACCCCTCACCCACCTAGGAAGACTCATGAAAACACCTTCCCATATTCTGCATACAAGTCATCAAGAATGTACTTGCCTTTCCCAGATCATGGAGAACACTGTCCCAGACTTTGCATAAAAGTGATCAAAAACAGACTTCTATTTTGCTAAATGCAAAGGTACTGTGACGAAGAAGATGAGCCGAGTAATGAGGTTTCATGGATGTCAGGAGATCAAGCTGTGATATAGTTGTTGCAAGGACATGTCGGGTGCCGAGAGATTTAAAGTGGCAAACCATCTGACAAGCAGACGCTAGCTGGAGACCTTGAGTGCAATGGATATTGACAGAGGGACTGCAGTATTGGTGCAAAGTCTGTGGAGCCAACTGGCCCAACAAATAGGCTATGTAGAGCTGAAAGAAGGATACGGTACACTGTGAGGATGCCCGAAGCAGGATAAAGGCTCTGGAGCATTCACAGGTACCGTGAAGCAACCCCCACATACCGCCAAGCCTGGAGAGACGCCAAACCGATGAGCGGGACCCACAAGAGAGAAGCTACAGTCCAGAGGCAGTCGAAGGGAGCAGAGCGCCACAGGCACACTGCAGGAGAATTTGCACACACCATCGAGAGCCGATGCGTCCACCCAAGGTAAGCGTGGACAACGGGGCATATTGGCAACCTTGCCGAAAGCAAATAACGGTGAATGCAATATATAAGAAAGAACAAGCAAGTGAAAGGGCACTTAAAGAGGCAGAGTAAATTAGATACAAGAGACTTTGAAGTTTGTAAATGTATGCCGTATACATACGAGAAAACCCCTGGAGAGAGAATATACCAGGCAGATTCAAGTCACAAGAGAAAAGCCCTGGCAAGAGAATATACCATGCAGTTTGAAGTGTGTTCATACAAGAAAGCCCTGGCAGGAGAGTATACCAGGCTGTTGAAAGTGTGTTCGTATAACAAAAGCCCTGGCAGGAGAGCATACCAGGCAGTTGCAAGTGTGTTCATATAAGAAAGCCTTGGCAGGAGAGTATACCAGGCAGTTGCAAATGTGTTTATATTTGAAAGCCCTGGTAGGGAAGCACACCAGTAAAGGACATGCTGATCAGTGTATATGAAATACACTACCTAAAGAGGTCCTAAGAGGATATATAAGGTCGAGTGAAAGGCTGTGTTAAGACACACCGAAGAGGAGTGAAAACCTGGCAAGAAAGTACACCAGTTATCCTACCAAGATACAGTCTCACAGCCAAGTTGTTTTGTTTACCAGTTGTGTTGTTGATCAAGAGAAACTTAAGGAACTAACATTCTTGGAAGTATAAAACAGAGTGTAGAGAAATCTAGGGGAAGGGAACCTACCCCCGGTAAAAGGAACTCTATCCTTTTGGAAGTTTGTGTTGGAGTTACACATTTCCTTTTTGAAAATGTGTACACTACACAAGGCCAAAGACATTTTCATTTTCACCTTAGTGTTGAGTTTTAGAATGTGAGGGCCAGAATAGTATTTTGGGCACAGGTCGTTTTGCTTTGGACATCCTGACATTTGAAAGACCCATAGTTTTGTTTGAGATAGGAAACACCTCTTAGTGTAGGGACAGAGAGGTATTTCCCAACCCCACTTTGTTTTG
Organism: Ambystoma mexicanum; assembly: GCF_040938575.1. Classification (NCBI taxonomy): domain Eukaryota; kingdom Metazoa; phylum Chordata; class Amphibia; order Caudata; family Ambystomatidae; genus Ambystoma; species Ambystoma mexicanum. The sequence continues at coordinate 730,921,895 of NC_090925.1, forward strand.
TCAACAAAAGTTTATGGCCAAAATCATGAACCCCCTGTGTCCCCGTCTCATTCCTGGCTCATCACAAATGGTATTAGAAGTGGGATCAGACTCAGTTGACACAAAATGGGGAACACTCAGGTTTGGAAAACTTAGTAATAGAGCTTCCGATCCATCAGTAGCCACACAACATTCTATTGGATTTGATTTGTGTAGCAGTAGGAGAGAGTTAATACAACCTGGAGAACGAGTGTTGATTCCCACTGATCTGGTCTTGATACCCCCGTCAGCACTTATATTTGGCTTGGTTTTAGGTCAGGCCTTTCTTGACGATATGGCCCAGCCATCTTGGTAGGCATCATAGACCCTGAGCATAAAGGCGACATAAAGATCCTAATTCAGAACATTGAAACAGAGGCCCATCAAGTAAAGGCATGAGAGAAAATAGCCCAGGGACCGTGGAAAAGGCTTTACTTCCTAAATCAAAGGAAGTTAAGAAAACTGATCAAAATGAGAGAGGGAGCAAAAACCTTGGGGAGGCAGACAAGGATTCCACAGCCACATTCAAGGAAATAGCAGCTACACTTCTTGGGGAAGAAGCTGAGATTATTCCAGGCTTCTGTTTGTCCAAAGGAACAATCCCTTGCTTGCAGAAGCTTTCCTTCATGCGTTATAAAAACCCAATTAAATAAATAAATAAATAAATAAATAAATAAATGTATCTGAAGAGGAGGGCAGGCAGAAAGGGGGGGGGGGTCAATTTTCTTTCTAAAAACCAGACTATGCTATCAAGGTGATCTTAGCCCTGATGGTACTCCCAGGTCTCAGATAATCGTACCCGAAAATCCACAAAAGAATGGTATCAGAAATTGCCCACTCCCATTTAAACAGGTGGTCACTTAGGAACAGCCAAGACACAAGCACAAATATTAAGCCTTTTCTACTGGCCGGGAAGCTATGCCAATGTGAAGACCATTGTGCGTACTTGTGCCCTGTGTCAAAAGACCAGTTCTCAAAGGCCCCCTCCAGTTCCATTACAACCTTTACCTAAGATTGATATACCCTTTTCCCGTAAAGGCATGGACATAATTGGGCACCTTGTACTAATGAAATTGGGGAACCAATATATATTGGTAATTGTGGATTATGCAACTCGTTATCCAGAATTCCCATTATGCAATAATACGACCCAACAGATTCTCAAACATCCAATTCCATTTTTCTCACGAGTTGGGTTTCCAAAGGAGATCCTAATGGATCAGGAATCTACCTTCAAGAGTCAGTTAATGGCAGAGGTGAAGGAAATTCTGCATATAAAAACTCTCAGGACTTCCTTCTATCACCCGCAAACAGGCACATTAGTGGAACTATTCAATAAAAACTTGAAGAATGTCCTAAAGAAGTTAGTTGAGGCAGACTACAAAAGCTGGGATATCCCAACACCTTGGGCCCTTTTTGCTGTCTGGAAAATAACACAATCCTCAACAGGATTTTCTCAGTTTGAATTATTATATGGCAGAGAACTACAGAATGTCCTTGACATAACACAGGAGACTTGCGACGAACGGGAGAAAGCCATCTTTCCCCTTTCCCAAACACCCAAGCGGTTAAAAGAACATATGGCTACTGTCAGAACGATAGTTCAAACCCACATGGTTAAGGCTCAAGAAACCCAGAAGACCTACCGTGATAAGAAAGCTGTAGTATTGCATTTATCTTTCTTACCGCCACTAAGCTCTGCCACGAGCGTAACTCGTGGACACATCAGCCATGAGTGTTCTGTGCTCAGAACACTGACCTTGTGTCTACGTATGCAGAACACTACAGTGTTTTGAACCACAGGAGAAATGTTGGCGCTGCGGTCGGTGGGGCCCCGTATGTTCCAATACACTTTTGTCCTTAATGTACCTTTCTTTATGATATTGGGCAATAAAGGTACTTGTAAAGCAACATACAGTCTCTTCCTCCTTACCTCACCCACTACAAGTGGCGACGAGGATTGTTCTGGGCCCCACCGCCTCATCGATCGACTTTGAGCATTGTAGCGGCCTGTGCAGCTACGCGGTCCCGCTGCTGCTGCTTCGCTCAGTCAGGCCTTCCAGCTCCTCCTCATCTGCCCCTGCCGCTCCATTCGTGTGAACGTTGTAGGGGCCATCAAATCAAGTAAGTGCCTGGCCGTGGCTGACCTGCTATCCTGCCGTAATCCTGCATCAATCTGCCTTATAATCACCTGGCCATGGCTGACCACGCACCCTGCTTACACTCTCACAAAATCTGTTTTGGTTCTGCCGGTTGCTAATGTCCCCGCCTCACGTTGCTCTCACGTTCCCCTGCGCGTATGTCCACGTATGTTACCGTATTACATGGTATACAAGCCTTGTGTTTTCTGCTGCCTGTTATAGAAGATAATTGCAATGTGAATGAAACTAACTATAATAATCAAACAGGGACGAACAAGGACACACGCCTACAGTGTCAGTCAAACCTCTCAGCTCTTCTAACATATAACTGACAGCAATCAAGCTCTGCACAGGGATCTATAATCAGAGTAGAAATACAAAGGCAAATGTTTTTTTCTGATTGCAATCCAATAATCCACAAACAACATTATTGCATGCAGTATTCTTGATAACAAGGAAATGGGGTACCAGTTACCTTTCAATAATATATAGGAATACAGTTTCTTCTATGAGCAAGAGCTTCTGTTCTGTCAAGTTCCCAAATTCAGCAAGTTTCGACTTTCTGTCACCTGACAGACATCCACAAGAGGCGGAAACATGTCTTTCAATAGTGTACCTCCACCCATGTTTTTCTTGTCAGAGGTTGGGGAGCCAGTGATACCGTGGAAAAGATGGATCAAATCATTCGAACACTATGCCGGAGTCGTGTGTGGTCAACATTGCAGTGTGGAGAAAAAAAATCACTGTTACTACACTGTCTAGGCTCTGCTGGGCAAGAAATGTTTGAAGACTTACCAGAACTACCTCCTGATGAAGATGTTAGTTTAAATGAATATGAACGCTCAGTAAAGAAAATGAGCAAACACTATGAAAAAAAGTTAAGTACAATTTTAGAACGCTACAAATTCAGAAAGAGAGTGCAAGAGGAGGGTGAAAGCGTGGAGCAATACATAACTAGTATTAGGAAGTTAGCTAAAACATGCAATTTTAATACACAGTTAGATGAAACACTGAGGGATCAATTCATGTTAGAGTGTAGGAGCAGTTAAGTAAGTACAGTTGAAATAAAGCATGAAATCCCTAAAGATAACATCACAATGACCAATTCTAATAAGAACAGCAAATCCATAGTACATGTGGCAGAAATTACAAATAGAAGAAGCAAGCCAGAGAGGGTTTGCAGACCAACTTGAAATGAAGACAGGAGAAACAAAATAACTGCCAAGAAAACGAGTAATAGTGTGAGAAGGAAGAGTCCACGCAGGCGAAGGACTGAATCTAAGAGAATGAACACGGGCAGGTGTTTTAGATGCGATGGCACGGATCATTGGGCAGATAACCCGGAGTGTCCGGCTCTCAAAATCATTTGTGGAAAATGCAAAGGCAAAGGTCATTATGCCGATGTTGTAGGATACAAAATACATCTAGAAACTGGATAGGGAGCGATAACTACAGTGAAGTTGAAGATGGAGAAGAATGTGTATTTGTCATAACGGGCAAAGAAAATTAAGAGGAGATGGAAAGTCCCAAGGCCACAGTGTGTGTTGATGGAATAAACATGCACACGATGATTGATTCCGGAGCTAAACATACTCTTGTGCCACAGAATCTGTGGAACAGGCAGAAACATGAATATTTACATGAGCCAGACATAAGACCCAGAGCCTATAGAGGAGCTAAAATAGATGTCATTGGGTGGTTCTGGGGCACGCTTAAATTCAAAGAGAGGAAAGCGAATGGCAAAATATACATTATCAAAGCAGGAAGAATGCCTTTGTTGAGTTGGACTCATCAGAGCAAACTCAAAGTGAAATTAGATGCTGCATCCAGTGAATCTGTGTTTTCGATTGAAAATGGCACAGTGAAATCCCGAGAGGCCAAGAAGATCACAAATAATGATGAAGTAATAAAAGGTGTTTTCAGAAATGAAATTGGGTGTCTTTGTGGATTTGCCCATGAAATCGAGATGAAACCGGATTATACTCCTGTGGCACAAAAGTTACGCAACATTCCACCTGCCATGAGAGAAGAGGTTAGGAAGGAGATTAAGATGCTAGAAGACCAGGAAATAATTGAAAGAAAAGATGCCAGTGAGTGGGTTTCGCCGTTAGTTGTCCTCAGAAAAAAATCTGGAAAGCTGAGACTATGTGTGGACATGAGAGAACTCAATAAGTGCGTGGTCCCTGATATGCATCCACTCCCTAATATACAAGAGATTGTGTCCACCATTGGCCCATCGAAATATTTTTCCACTCTTGACCTAAAGTAAGCATACCACCAAGTGAAACTACATAAAGAATCTAAGAGAATGACAGTGTTTATTACGCCAGGTGGATTGTACCAATACAAGAGATTACCTTTTGGGCTGATATCGGCAGCTTCAGTCTTTCAAAGGATCACGCACAAACTTTTCGAAGGAGATCAAGGCATCTGCTTTCAAGATGACATTTTGTTGCGTGCTACTGATCAGAAGGTATATGATGAGAGGCTACAACATGTTTACCAGAAGTTATATGGGTCAGGCATGACTCTTAGTAGAGAAAAATGTAATATCTATCATAGTGATACTGAATATCTTGGGCATACTATATCGGCTGAAGGAATACGACTGAAGAAACAGTTGGCCAATGCTATAAAATATATGCCACGACCCAAGTCGAAGGAAGAAGTGCGCACTTTTATTGGGATGGCGGAATACTATTCGAAGTTCATAAAAGATTTTGCTCTTCATACTATTCTGCTCCGTGGAATGTGAAGATGGATTTTGAAATGATCAAATTAGAATTGAGTAGAGCACCATCATTAAAGAATTTTAGAAGCGGCAAGAACATTATAATTACTACAGATGCTAATAATTTAGGTCTGGGAGCTGTTGTCACCCAGGAGGTTGATGGAAAGGAACTTCTGATTGCTTTTGCATCGAGATTGCTAAAAGGTGCAGAGAAATCGTATGCTGCTATTGAGAAGGAGATATTAGCCATCAAATGGGTGACAGAAAAATTCAGAAATTGCATTTGGGGAGTGGAGGTGGAAATTCGCACTGACCACAAACGGTTAATACATGTCATAATGAATAAAGGATTAAATAATGTTTCCAACTGCATAAAAAGATGGGTCATACTTTTACAGGAGTACAATTGCACAGTACGATACGTGCCAGGGGTAAGAAATCTTGCTGCTTATTGCTTATCACGTCTTACCAATATTTCTGAGATGGATGAGGGAATAGAGACTAGTTCGGAAGTTGTTCTAAATATAGAGACACTGTCCATATCCAAGACAGAATGGGAAGAAGCAGAAAGACAAGATGCTTCTATGATGCTTTTGAAACAAATTGTCCAAAGCAAGGAATCTCTGAAGAAAACAAAATTGGAACAAAATCTCATGGATTATTGGAGAGATGCTGATGAACTCAACGTGGAGAATGATAGAGTCATGAGAGGTGATCGGGTGATTCGGCCTACAAGTTTACAACAAAGAATTGTCGAATTGGGTCACAAGGGCCATTAAGGGATAATTGTTACGCTCACCTGGCTCCCACAGGGGCGTAGATCTGAACTGGACAGCTGCGGTCTCCACCAATGTGATGCGTAGTGATGAGATGACGGACTGGACTGGCCCACCTAGCTTCGTTTGCTTGGCCCGTAGGAATATTCTCCTGCAAATGAAGAAAGGGAATTAACCACCCGTGGAGTTGAGCATTAACCCCCCCCCCCACTCCCGCTGTTCTCCCCACTGATCACCTTTGATGTCCCCTCTTATATTCTCGCCTGATGGTTTGGAAAGATGAGCTCTCCATCCTGCACTGAGCGCAGGGGCGCGTAGATAACCAGTTGCTTCACTGGTTCGAAGGAAGTGGGGAGTTCCAGTTCAATATTGACCATGAGATTCCAGGCAAGACACTGTAAGTATGCAGTTCGTAAGAGTTCAAATGTCTGACTTTCACTCTTGTCCGATTCCTTGCAGATTGCAGCTTGACCCTAGCAAAGAGTTCCTCGTGGCAACCGGTAATGTTCAGGTAAGGATTTGTATTATCCAACACAGTTCGGTAAAATAATGTCAATATGTAACCTGTTGCTTTCCCCTTTATTCAGGCGTTGAGAGAAAGTATGAAGTCTCAGGGAATAATGCCTCCGGCGGTAAAATCAGGTAAGTCTATTGTGGTGAAGGTTTCCCCTTGTTTGTCCCTTTGTTTCACCTTGCTGTCCTTTTGTTTCCCCTTAGGGCCTGGGGTTCGGCGAAGATGCAGTGGAAGCTGCGCCGACCCGTGAAGAGAATTAGTACCCCCGGTGGTAAAATCAGGTAAGTCTATGGGGGGGTAACTAATATTGCCTCTGTGTATTCCCTTGGCTCACCTTGCTGTTCTTGTCTTCCCCTTAGGTGCCGGAGTGCGGCGGGAACATGCAGGAGGATGCGGTGGAATGTGAAGATGCTGCGAAGGCCGGTGAGTTAAGCGCGGCGCTGCAGCAGGCGAGGCAACGCGCATAAAATTACTTCTTTCTTCCAGCTCAAAGGCGCGATGGATCGGGAATTCAGGTAAGGATCAAAGGTATTGCTCTTGTTCTAACCTTTTGTCCTTCTTTCTCCCTTTTTCTAGGAGCTCCAGACTCGAGGCGGGCGTGGCAGAAGACTGGATGCAGACTTGCAGGCATGGTGAGCGTTACGCTGCTGGATGCAGAATAACGCAAAGCGTGTGCTGCTCTTCGGGCGTGGTTTAAATAGCCTCCAAAGTAGTCCCAGGTGAGTATTCCTCCCCAGCCCCACCCGAGTAAAAAATAGTCCCTAGATAAAGTACTCCCTTCCAAGCCTCTTTTGGCTTGGAGCTCTTGCAGCATGGTCTGCATCAGGTAAGTTTGCAGCATGGTCTGCATCAGGTAACTTTTAATCTATGAGCCTGGCGCCTATGGCGCCAGGACTGACTCTTCATATGAACCTGGCGCCATCAACGCCAGGACTGCACCCAAATAGCCCAGATCAGGGGTTGTTGGGCTTGTTTGGGATAACTTGATGCCTGCTACAGGGGTTGCTGGACTTGGTCTGGGTCCCCGGGGGTAGGCATCATGACAGCACTCCCCCCAAGGCCTCTCCTAAAGTCGTTCTTCCCTGTGGTTTCGGTTTGTCTTAGAAATTTCGGTGGAATTTTTTCACCAATCGGGGTAAATGAACATGGTCACTAGGTTCCCAAGACCTTTCCTGTGGTCCGTAACCTTTCCAGTTGATTAAATAAAAAAGTTTTGACTTTATCAGCTTGGAGTCCAGGATGTTCTTAACTTCAAATTCAGGTTCCCCGTCTACAAGGATGGGGTCTGGTGGCTTGGTTAGTCTTGTCCCTGGTTGCACTGGCTTCAAAAGTGACAGATGAAAGACAGGGTGAATTCGCATGTTAGCAGGTAAGTCCAACTTGACAGCCACCGGGTTGATAATGGCCTTAATAGAGTAAGGTCCCAAATATCTGGGGTTAAAGGTCTGTGTTCCCTTTAGAGGTATATGTTTTGTGGCTAACCATACTTGGTCCCCTATCTGGTATTGTGGAGTATCACTTCTATGCCGATCAGCATCTTTCTTGTATTTTTCTTTCGCATGTTTTAAATGTGCAGTTGCTTCCTTAAAGGCTTGTGTAATCGTAGCGTGCAGATGGTCCATTGCGGGCATTTCTAAGTGTTGGGGTCAGTCAAGGTCTGAGGTTCGAGGATGGTGCCCATATAAGGTATAAAAGGGACTTTGTCCAGTTCCAGAGTGTACTGAATTATTGTATGCATATTCGGCGATCCAAAGAATGTCTTTCCAATTACTCTCAGTCTGATGTAACATACAACGCAGGTACTGTTCGAGAGTCTGGTTGGTCCTCTCCGTTTGACCATCGGTTTGGGGGTGGTGACTGGTCGATAACCTCACATCGATTTGCTCCAATTGACAGCATTTTTTCCAAAAATGTGAAATGAATTGACTGCCCCGGTCAGAGACCAATACGGATGGAAATCCGTGCATGCAAACAATGTTTTCGAGGAAATCCTTGGCCAGGATTGAAGCTGAAGGTAATCCCTTTAAAGGAATAAAGTGGGCCATCTTGGAAAAAAGATCCACAATAACTAGAATGGTGTTAAATCCACTGCATGGGGGTAGATCAGTAATACAGTCTAACGATAAGGTGTGCCATGGTGTAGACGGAATGTCTAAAGGTTGTAAGAGTCCAGCTGGTTTTTTCTTTTGACTTTTGTTTTGTGCGCAAATGCCATAAGACATCACAAATGATTTAATATCCTTTCGCCAGGTGGGCCACCAGAATTGTCTTTTAATTTTAGCTTCAGTTTTTGCAATACCTGGGTGCCCCTCCATTAGGGTATCATGATAATGGGAAATTACTAGCTCTTGTAGTTCCTTGTGTGGCAGAAATAGCAGCCCTTGGTAATAAGGCAGGTCATTGGTGACAGAGTAGTCCGGGCCTTTTTTTACCCAGTCCTGCAGGGCTGTAGGATCAAAGAGTTGCTGGATCTTTACCTGAATGTCCTCTAGTGTCTGTAGAGTAGTCATGCCAAGAATCCTTTGTTCGGAAATTATAGGTACTGGTTCTGGTTTCACTTATGCCTCTCCCATCCCTATTCGGGATAAGGCGTCTACTTTACCATTCTTACAACCTGGTCGATAGGTTATCACGAAATCGAACTCGACAAAGAACAATGCCCATCGGAGTTGGCGTGACGATTGGGCCTTGGCTGTCTTTAAATACTGTAAGTTCCGGTGATCGGTGATCACAGTAATGGTATGCCTGGCACCGAGAAGATAGTGCCGCCAAGCCTTGAAGGCAGATTTAATGGCTAATAACTCCTTGTCGGTAACTGCATAGTTCAACTCGGGTGCCGAGAACTTTCTGGACCAAAATGCTACTGGGTGAAGCTGGCCAGTTTCAGGGTCCTTTTGAGACAGGACAGCTCCCATGGCTAGACTGGATGCATCAGTTTCCACTATGTATGGAAGTTCAGGGCGCGGGTGCTTTAATACAGGTGCAGACGTGAATTTCGCTTTCAGCTCTTGGAAGGCCTTTTCAGCTTCTTCAGTCCACATAAAGCGTTTATTTTTTCGCAAGAGTGCTGTGATGGGATGTACAACATGTGAAAAATCCGGGAGGAATCTGCGGTAGAAATTGGCAAAGCCGAGCATGCTTTGTACTCCTTTAACTGAACTTGGTGATGGCCACTTAAGGAATGCGTCCACCTTTCGTGAGTCCATTCGGACTCCTCTTGGGGTCAGGATAAACAACGGAATTCAACTTCTGTGGCATGAAAAACACATTTTTCCAGTTTTGCATATAGTTTGTGCTGGCGCAATTTCTCAAGGACTGCTCAGACGTGCTTCACATGGTCAGATTCTGAAGAGGAATATACTAGGATATCATCGATATATACGACAACACAAACGTCAATGAGTTCATGAAGGACATCGTTCATGAAGTATTGGAAGGCTGCTGGTGCATTAAACAACCCGAAAGGCATCACCTGGTATTCTAATAATCCATTCTTAGTGCGAAAAGCAGTCTTCCATTCGTCGCCCTCTTTTACACGTACCAGATGGTATGCCCCCCGGAGATCTAACTTAGTGTATATGCAAGCGTCCTTCACTTGGTCTAGTAATTCCGGGATCAGAGGCAATGGGTATCGGTTCTTAACAGTTATCTGGTTCAATGCGGGTTAGTCGATGCACGTTCTGAGGTCACCTTCCTTTTTGGGCACGAAGAATAAAGCTGAAGAGGCAGGGGACTTGGATGGGCGAATGAAACCATTGGCAAGGTACTGGTCTAAGTATTGTCGTAGGTGAAGGTTCTCAGGATCCGTAAGGGCATAGATAATGCTACAAGGGGGTTGTGCACCGGGTATGAGATCGATTTGACAATCGTACGATCTGTGAGGTGGTAAGGTGTTTGCCTGTTCTTTTTGGAAGACATACTGGAATTCTTGGTATTCTGGAGGTAGTTGCATGACTGCTGTGGCTACTGTGGCCAGGCCTGCGTTCAGATTTTTCTTTGGGTAACAGGTTTGTGCACAATCCGGGAAGGTTATTCTCTTCTCTCGCCAATCAATACAAGGATTATGTGTTTCCAACCAAGGTATCCCCAGTATTATTTGGAACTGTGGGGCTTTGATTAGATCAAACACAATAGTCTCTCGATACCCATCCTGACCCAATAGTGTCATCTCTGTGGTGGAATGAGTTACAGGCCCAGAGGCAATTTCAGTTCCATCGACTGTGGTGATGACATCTGAGGTGGTTTTTCGGCAGAGAGGTAGATTCATCCTGGAAGCCAATTCGTAGTCCACATAGTTTCCTATGGCCCCGCTATCAATGTATGCACTTACTGCGTGCATACGCGATGGCTGCCTTGGATCTACGAGGACCACTGGTATGGTGAAATGCGAGGTCTGAGTATCCTTCTTCAAGCTCGGCAAGCAGATATCTACGCTTGTCGGGCGTGGTCGTTTCCTGAGTCTGACTCCTTATGGCCTTTATCAGCAGCTCCTACCACCTTCTTGGGTGGTTTTACAGGGCAATCCCGTAGAAAATGCCCAGAAGTTCCACAATATAGACACAATTGCATTTGCCGTCTCCTTTCTCTTTCCTTCTGGGTTAAGGGTCTTTTAACCCCTCCGATTTGCATGGGTTCTGAAGCATCTGCTCCTTTGGGGTTAGCGTGGGTTTTGACCAACACCCGATTCTCAAACTTAGCTCAATCAGCCTTTCTGTTCTGAAGTCTGTGATCTAACTGGACCACTAAGTCTATATATTCAGCGAAGTCTTGAGGTGGGTTCACGACTTGAGCCAAGACATCCTTGAGCTCTCTTCGGAGCCCTCGATGAAATAACGTGATTCGTTTTACCTCAGGCCATCCAGTTTCCACTATCAACCTATTAAAGGTTGCGATGTAGGATAGAAGGTTCTGGTTACCCTGTCGTAGGGACAAAAATTCGTTATCCAGGGCCTGTCCTTGGGAGTGCCGGGCAAATAGTTTTTCCATGCTTATTTGAAAGCCCTGAAAATCCCGAAGAATTGTGTCATCCTGAGTAACTAGTGGAATCGACCAATCAGCTGCACTGCCGCTGAGATATGACAATACAAAGGCTACCTTGGCTTGATCGTTTGGGAAGGCTCCAGGTCTGCATAAAAAGTGCAAGTGGCATTGGTTCATAAACACGGCGAACCTTTTGGGATCTCCAGCAAAGCGTTCGGGCGGAGCTAATGGAATATTTCCTGGTAGGTTTATTTGCACAGGGTAACTCGATAACACAGGAGCTGGATTTCCCCCGGAACCTGGTAGGGGTGCTTGTCCAGCCTGGCTTTGCAGTAGTTGCCTAGCAAGGTCATCAGTTCGCTCCTTTGGCAAAATCAGTTCTCTCCTAAAAGCATTGGTTTCTTGACGGGCGGAATGCACTTCAGCCCTCAGTTCCCTTAGTAATTGGGCCAATTGGTCAGTTTCTGAGGTATCCATAACGCCCGGTGGGAATTTGTGGGTAGGCTTCGCATTCTGTTATGCTCACCTGGCTCCCACAGGGGCGTCGATCTGAACTGGACAGCTGTGGTCTCCACCAATGTGACACGTAGTGCCGAGATGACAGACTGGACTGGCCCACCTAGCTTCGTTTGCTTGGCCCGTAGGAATATTCTTCTGCAAATGGAAAAAGGAATTAACCACCCGTGGAGTTGAGCGTTAACCCCCCCCCCCCACTCCCGCTGTTCTCCCCACTGATCACCTTTGATGTCCCCTCTTATATTCTCACCGGATGGTTTGGAAAGTTGAGCTCTCCATCCTGCATTGAGCGCGGGGGCGCGTAGCTAACCAGTTGCTTCACTGGTTCGAAGGAATTGGGGAGTTCCAGAACAATATTGACTCTGAGATTCCAGGCAAGATGCCGTAAGTATGCAGTTCCTAAGAGTTCAAATGTCTGACTTTCACTCTTGTCCGATTCCTTGCAGATTGCAGCTTGACCCTAGCAAAGAGTTCCTCGTGGCAACCGGTAATGTTCAGGTAAGGATTTGTATTATCCAACACAGTTCGGTAAAATAATGTCAATATGTAACCTGTTGCTTTCTCCTTTAGTCAGGTGCTGAGAGAAAGTATGAAGTCTCAGGGAATAATACCTCCGGCGGTAAAATCAGGTAAGTCTATTGTGGTGAAGGTTTCCCCTTGTTTGTCCCTTTGTTTCACCTGGCTGTCCTTTTGTTTCCCCTTAGGGGCTGGGGTTCGGCGAAGATGCAGTGGAAGCTGCGCCGACCCGTGAAGAGGATTAGTACACCCGGTGGTAAAATCAGGTAAGTCTATGGGGGGTAACTAATATTGACTCTGTGTATTCCCTTGGCTCACCTTGCTGTTCCTGTCTTCCCCTTAGGTGCCGGAGTGAGGCGGGAACATGCAGGAGGATGCGGTGGAATGTAAAGAAGTTGCGAAAGCCGGTAAGTTCAGCGCGGCGCTGCAGCAGGCGAGGCGACGCGCATAAAATGACTTCTTTCTTCCAGCTCGAAGGCGCGATGGATCGGGAATTCAGGAAAGGATCAAAGGTATTGCTCTTGTTCTAACCTTTTGTCCTTCTTTCTCCCTTTTTCTAGGAGCTCCAGACTCGAGGCAGGCATGGCAGAAGACTGGATGCAGACTTGCAGGCATGGTGAGCGTTACGCTGCTGGATGCAGAATAACGCGAAGCGTGTGCTGCTCTTCGGGCGTGGTTTAAATAGCTGCCAAAGTAGTCCCAGGTGAGTATTCTTCCCCAGCCCCACCCGAGTAAAAAATAGTCCCTAGATAAAGTAGTCCCTTCCAAGCCTCTTTTGGCTTGGAGCTCTTGCAGCATGGTCTGCATCAGGTATGTTTGCAGCATGGTCTGCATCAGGTAACTTTTAATCTATGAGCCTGGCGCCATAGACGCCAGGACTGCACCCAAATAGCTGCTAGCAGGGGTTGTTGGGCTTGCTTGGGATAACTTGATGCCTGCTTCCGGGGTTGCTGGGCTTGGTCTGGGTCCCCGGGGGTAGGCATCATGACAATAATGAAGACGAAACAAAAGATACGTGATGACTTTTGATGGCCAGGATGCGACCTACAAATCGAGAGAGTCATCCGAGACTGTATCCTTTGCAATGACAGTGATAGGGCATGTACGAATTTGAATGTGAAATATCCTACGGTGGTGACGAATATCCCGGGTAAAGTGTGGGATGATGTAGGAATGGACATACTAGGTCCAATATATAGCGATGGCAAGCAACAATACTGTCTGGTAGTCATTGACCTGCTGACCAGGTGGGTGGAGGTACTGATTAAACCGTGCATGTCTGCAAAAGTAATTATTGAATTCCTATCTGAAATTTGTGCAAGAGAGGGTTTTCCGAAAAGTATATTGACTGTACTGTGAAACATGTAAAAAGTCGCTAAGATTGCCACACTTACTGCATAATTGTTCTACTATACACAAAACATAAAGAGACCACAACGCATACAAATATGAGCATATACAGGGAAAATAAAGTAAGCAAAAAAGTAGCAGTACTACCAGAAGGTGTTCATAACCTAACTGATTATCTTCATGCACAGAAATGATTGCTGTATTTCATGCTGACTTCTTCCCCTTTGCATATGTATCATATGATGTGCCTGAACCCTACGGCAAGTAGTTTAAGAACATATGAGAAGGGTAAAGTCTGCAAACATAGAACCTCTTGCATTCTTACTTCCTAACTGTCAGTGAAGAAAACCACCTGGCCTACATATGTCAGTGAACAAAAAAAGATGGAGCCAGACATGTGAAGTCATCAGTGATGTCATCAATGACATTTGTGATGTCATCTTTGATGTCATGGGTGTTAGTCTTTGCAGTGCACTGTAGTAGCGCAAGTTATAGTTGCTTAGCTTAACATAACTGCTGAATTTCTGGGGGTTTTCGGTTTTACCTGTAACCATAACGTCCCTGTAACAAAGTATTTCCATTGAATTTCAATCGTTTTTACTAGTGCAACTTAATCATAACATCACTTTAACAATGTTTTTTCACTGAATTTCATAGGTTTTTACCAGGATACCCTTAGTTTGTGAAGATGTACTGTACAACATAGTGAACCTGCTGGCACCATGTTAATGCGCACAGCAGTCGCGGACTATGCGTCTGGTTGCGGACTTCAGGTGGCATCCAACCTGCTCAGAAAGGCAGGGGCTCTCTTACATAGTGGTATCATTCAGCAAACCCAAGGAACATATACAAACAGCATCATGCACATGAATTGCAAAGGAAAATAGAGTAGATTTGCAAACTGTGTACTTATGATATAATAACATATATATAACACTTATAAGTGCACAAAGGCATAGGGAGTATAACCGAATGCACCAACGAGAGAAGTGACGTCTGCCGTTAACAGTATTACTGCACTTCTACTTTACATGGTAACAAAGATTGAACGGGCATAGTAAAAACTGGAAAGTACTAAGACCAGAACGTCACTACAACATTGTAAGCACACTAAAGTTTGTCTGATAATTGCACAGGTGGTGCAGTATACAATAGTAGAAAAGCATAACGTTTCTTTTTTTACACAGCAATGGCAAGCACCTTAGATTGGGTGGAAGAAAATGTTCCTCATGACGCAATGACTTACGATAGTAACCCCATTGGTACGCACTGCAGTCTGAAACGTAAAATATTTAATATCTACTGCTTCATGTACACTGCACAGATGTATTTATCTGTAAGAGAACATATTGGAAAGGAAAGCAAGGCAGCACAAGAGACACCCCTTCCACAACAGCATATGGGCACTGAAAAGGAAAGAAACTCTGTAAATAGCAAACTGGACAGCCTGGAAGCCAAAATGGAAGAATAGGTGAACAATTTTGTTGCCTTAAAAGATTACGTACAAGGACATATTATGGACTAAATAAAATACCACTGCCCGATCTGCACGTGTAGCCCTTGCCCATTTCACTGCCCGCCATCCCCTCAAAATCCGTGTAATTAGAGATGTTACGCTGATACCTCAATCTCTTCCTCCCCTCACGACCAACTTGTGCAAATCCCCAATTCCCCACAATACGTATGCACTTCTGCTACCCCATCCCTTTCCTAATGGTATGTATGAATGTGTGGAAGTGAATGTTAATATTTAAATTGCCGCTGAGTGTATATGCGGCTTTTCCTTTATTGTTAAAATGCCATTATGACTCAGCGGTTCACAGTACTGGTAGGAATGACCGCAATTAAGCAAAAGTGAGGTGTCCTACGGACACCGCACCTGTCCGGCCTATCCGCAATTACAATGGAGTCATCCGTACGATGCCAGTACAACCCGCATGTGCGCATCTTGTGAACCACCTATAATTAGTTGTGGGAGCGGACTGCATATCTCCTCCTCTGTCTTCTGGTGACACCGCCCCTGTGCAGCATATGCAAACAAACTTGAGACAAACTTTAATTAGGTCAAGCCACCCACCCATGTCCTACAGGTAGCTGCACACATAAACATCCCACCTGGTATGCCCTATAAACACCCAGCATGCCCCAAAATGGTAGGTGTACATGTGTCACACTATTAATCAGTCCAGAGATCCCAATGGTGTGTATAGGACACCTATGCACATGCGCACAAAGTATTCTGCCCAAAACACGTCCTGCGGACAGCCATCCCAATCGAGAACATTCCCGAGGTCACCATGAGACCGCACCCACGCTGTGAGTGGGCCCTTATTTCGCTGACACGCTCAGAGACCCTCAGAAAGTGGAAAAGTGCAGTGTTCTGCAATCTACGGAATGTTATTGGGACAGTGTGTGCTTACAAACAACCCACAATGTGCCATTGCACATGTATGTATTTGTTTGAACGATGTAGGCCTGTTTTCCAGGTGCAAGGTCTCCACAGCAGCCCTACAAAAGTCCACACCCCAGAGGTGCTCCGCAATCTGTTTGTAACTTTTCAGAACAGACTAGGGGGCCACATTGCTTTGAGCTGTAATTGATGTCGGACCAAATCTGCTCTGCTACATTACCTTTGCAAGTAATGGCAACCATGTCAGCCCGGCTCACTACGCACAGTAATGTAGAAAAGTATTAACGGCCCTTCCTGTGACCCACACCCTCAGTACCTATAGTCCCCACTGTCCCATTCCCATGGGCAGCATGCTGAAGATGGTAGTATGTGGCACATGCGGTTCCCCAAGTACGGCGAGGGCCGTGCTCCAATAAAGCAGAAACAGTCCTTCTTCCCTTTCCACTATCTTCTTTCTAGCACGTCCTCATTGGGTACTGCTAAATAGTCACACATGCATCCACCAATCACATTGGAGAGCTCTCCATGTAACACTATTAAGTCTGTACAACAGTCCTCTGCGTACACACCACACCCAGAAATGTTATTGCGCAATCCCTTAGCTTCCAAAGTCCCATTTCCATGCCCGCCATCTGCAAAAGCCCCGGAGGTGGCTTTCGTGCTGTGTGCGGGCGTGGGGGAATACATTGCAACCAGGGTAGGAGATTTCGTCTGTAGGGGTGGCTCTGAAAAGAGCATTTTTAAAATTTTTAAAAAATTTTTTAGGTGTGTTTAGAGAAACACCTTTATTTTCAATCATTACAGGGTTTTCTGTTTTCTTCTACTCCTCACATTCTTACAGTAAACTTTTCAACACCTCCTGTAGATGGGCAAACAAAAGAGTATCACCAATGCTGGACAAAGAAATGCCATTTGCATTGAAAAACTCAGCATTTCAAGGATTAATTATGTAATTCTTGCAGAAGAACACCCACGAGCGGACAAAAAATCACACATGCTTCTGTTGATGAGACCCCTTCCAGACTCTAGCTGGGAACAATATACATTCGGATAGTCCCATACTCTTCTTGGTGGTATGGCTGAGAAAACCACCCGGGCAGTGGGAAAAAGCCTCTTCACTGTATTCATCAACCTCTTCAGTTGATGGAACAAACGTAAACAAGCCATGTAACCCAAATGCATCCTGCCTTAATGCACAACGACTAAATGAACAGTAGCAAAACTGGCCACTTGTCTGCAAAGTGCAAACATATCGCCGAAACTGCAAACATGGACAGCGCACCACAATGCATCCACTCCTTCCAAACCGAAATCGCCATCAAAGTGTCTTTCCTGGGCATACTTGTGCAGATCTATCACAAAGGCATCACCCAAAACCAACACAATGCGTTTCTCCATGTCATGCGCCTCACTACGCAGAGTAATGAAAAGCAGTATTACCGCTCATTCCTGTGTACAACACCCTCAGTACCTGTTTGGATAATCCCCACAGTCCCATTTCCATTGGCCAGCATGGTGAGAAGCAGAGAATGTGGCACGTGCGCTTCCCCAAGTAGCGTGAGGGCCACGGCCCAGTACAGTAGGAGCAGTCCTTCTTCCCTTTCCATTATTTTTTTGTCCAGCACTTCCTCATTGGCTACTGTGAAATAGTCACACACGCATCCACCAATCCCATCCAAGAGGTCAGCATCCAACAATGACAGGTCTGTACAACACTTCATATGTACCGTTACACATTCAGACTGCAAGTGTCATGTCATTTGAAAGCACATCCAGTAGAAGGTTCAGTAAAACTATGTAAGATTTTTGCATCCACATACATCCCCATGGCCATCCATCACCACAAAATTGAGGTATGAATAATTGTTCTGCAGTATGTTTACAACTCTGTTATAAGTGCCTCTGAGCAAAGTATCTGCCACTGAACGTCCATTTATATAGCACTTTGGATAAAGGCACTATATAAATATCACATCATTATCATTACATACTTAAAAAACAGGTTTATTCTCCCATCACCTGCCATCATCAAGTGGCACTTCGTTGGTATATGCTTTCAAGGTTTTCATTTACCCATATCACACATTGTAACATCCAAACAGGAACTCTCTTCTTTCCTTCCGACAATGCTACAAATTTCTTTCCACACTAACCCATCTCCTACATAAATAGCAAAATTATCGCACCAAAACCAGCACTGAATGTATCTTACCAACCTAAACAAAGTTCCCAGAAACTGTCTCCACAGCTGTGGATTTCTCTGTAGGCTGTGAACTATTGCAACAGCCTCTTTCTAAATATGCCTGCTTCGACTCTCAGTCCTCTGCAACTCATCCAGAAAAGGACTGCGCAACTTGTCCTTGGCCTCAAGCCCATGGATCGTATCTCTCTGGGACTGAAATGTCTGCAATGGCTTCCAGTGGCTGCATGGATTAAGGTCAAAACCCTCTGCATTAACTGCAAGGCCTTCTGGGCCCTGGGGCCTCAATACCCTCAACTCTCACTTCCTAAATGTCTCTCTGCTCAAGCTCTTCGCTCATCCGCCTCCGACTCCCTCAGGGTCAGTCGCTTCTCCAAGCAACCAGTTGGTGGTAGATGTCTTTCTTCGGCTGGGGCCTCCCTCTGGAACAGCCTACCTGCCTCCCTGAAACTTGAGGAGAACCATCTCTGGTTCCGGAAGCACCTCATAACCTTTCTCTTTGCTTCTGCTTTTTTTCTCCTCCTCTCCCCTGTTGACTTCCTGGCTGAAACTGATTCTGCACTGGTTACCTGGACACCCTCTAATCTCAGGCCCAGGCCACCTCCCCCCAACATGTCGCACCCATGCACTGCCTTTCTGGCAACCCCCGCACTTGCGGGCTGTTTTCTGTACCCCTAACAATCCCACAGCCACCTATGGCTGGGTACAAATTCCACCGGCATGGTCCCATACTCCTCTTTGTGGTATGTATGAGAAAACGACCTTGGCAGTGGGAAAAATCTGCATCACTGCATTCATAATCTTCTTCAGGTGACGGAGTAAACGTCCACACAACATGTAACCCAAATGTAGACTTCCATAATGTACCATGACAATATTGACAGTTGCGACAGAGGCCACATATCTGCAAAGGTGAACCATGCTGCCAAAACTGCACTCATAGAGACTGCCCCACAAGCGTCCACTCCTTCCAGCCTGAAATTAGCAGCAACGCCTCTTTGCACGGCATACCTGTGCAGATCTTGCACAAAGGTATCACCCACAATAAGCACTGTGTGTCTCTCCATCTCTACCAACCTCATTAAACACAGTATTGGGAAAAAATAGTACCGCCCCTTCATGTGAACCACACCCTGAACACCTCATTGGCTAATCCCCAAAGTTCCATTTCCATGCCCACCATGCTCAGAATGGCAGGATGTGGCACATGTGCTTTCCCAGCTACTGCGAGGGCCGCACCCCAGTAAAGCAGGGACAGTCCTTCTTCCCTTTCCACTGTTCTTTTTCCAGCACTCCCTCATTCGTTACTGTGAAATATTCACACACGCATGCACCAATCCCATCCAAGACCTCTGCATCCAACACTATCACTTCTGTACAGCACGCCATATTTACCATTAAACTCTCTCTGAGTGCATGACACGTGTGCTTCCAAAGCACCTCCAGTAGAAAGTTCTGCAAAAGAATCCGCGATTTCAGCATCCAAAATCATCCAGAGCGGCACCCATCACAACTTTGGCCATGCACACAATAGTCTAGGCCTTGCACACACCCAGCACAACAAAATGGAACCATGCATGCGAACATGTGGCCAGATACCACAATCCACAAACATAACATAGCCAGCAGCACTTCTACCTAACCCCCGCACAATAACACAGCGATACATGGAAACATGTAACAGTTACCAGAATTCACAAACATATCACAGCTTCTGGCACCCCTACCCACTTCCATTCACAAAGTATTGTGTTACTGACAACCAAACCACAAAATCTTCACAACATTGGGCCAACTCACAGCAATCTGCACAAAGCAGAGTATCCAAGCACATAGATGATCCACTTCAACTCTACCCTCTTCTATACTGACAGTATTCCACAATGCACCCACTGGGCACACTGCAGGACTTGTTGCTGCACCATCTCCAGCCATACACCGAAAACTGTAGGATGTTCTAACAATGACCACACCCATGGAACCAATAATATACGCATTGTAGCTCACTTCTGGTGCTCTATGAAGTCTAAAATGTGCTCCACAACCATTCTTTAAAGGTCACCGCCCTCTGAGAGATGCAGAGTCAAAACTGCATAGCTGCAGTGGGTGTGGTCAAGGCCTTGGCTCTTGGGTGAATGGGCTATGGCCTACGGCCTTTGCCCATGCACCCAATAGTCTAGGCCTTGGTCACACCCACCACAACGTAACGCAGCCATGCATGCCAACATGTGACCAAATACCACAATCCAGACACATACCACAGCCAACGGCACTCCTACCCAACCTCTGCACCGCAATGCAGCTATGCATGGAAACATGCAACAGTTAGCAGAATCTACAAACATACCACAGCCTCCGGCACTCCTACCCACTTTCATTCACATACTATGGTGTTATTGCCAACTGACCCAAAAAATTGTTCACAACAGTGGCCGTGCTCCCAGAACAGTTAGCACTCTGCGCAATGGGCACTACCCAAGCTTATGAAATATGCAGTTCAACCCTATCCACTTCTATGCACACACTATTTGAACATTGCACCCAGTTGACATACTGCAGTAACCAAGCACATAGAAGATCCACTTCAATCCTACCCTCTTCTATACTGACAGTATTCCAACACTGCACCCAGTGGGCACACAAACTGTTGGATGTTCTAACAATGACCATACCCATGGAGCCAACAAAATACGCATGTCAGCTCACTTCTGGCGCTCTATCAAGTCTAAAATGTGCTCCACAACCATTCTTTACAGGTCACTACCCTCTGAGAGAAGCAGAGTCAAAACTACATTGCTGCGGTGGGTGTGGTCAAGGCCTTGTCTCTTGGATGCATGGCCTACGGCCTATGGCCTTTGGCCATGCACCCAATAGTCAAGGCCTTGCCCACACCCACCACAACCTAATGCAGCCATGCATGCCAACATGTGACCAAGTACCACAATCCACACACGTACCACAGCCACCGGAACGCCTACCTTACCGCCTCCCCGTAATACAGCTCTGCATGGAAACATGCTACAGTTAACAGAATCTACAAACATAACACAACCTCCGGCACCCCTAACCACTTTCATTCACATACTATGATGTTACTGCCAACTGAACCAAAAAACTGTTCACAACAGTGGCCCTGCTCCCAGCACTCTATTCAGTGCACAAAACCAATACTTCACAGTGCATTTCAGTAGTCAGCACTCCATGTAATGGACACTACCCAAGCCTATGAAATATGCAGTTCAACCCTATCCACTTCTATGCACACAGTATTTGAACATTGCACCCACTCGACACACTGCAGGAGTGTTCACTACATCAGCTCCAGGCATGGAGTAAACACTGTAGAATGTGCTAACAATCACCATACCCATGGAATGAACAATGTATGCAATGCTGACAAACTACGCACACAAGGCAACAATGTCAAACCTACTTGCAACCAGGGCAAATAGTTGTTGGTGAAAGGCCTCCAGCTATGCATGGAAGGGGCTATGGGCTTGCCACATGCAACACAACATAGTACACGCTATGTTACAATGATTACGTCATGTGCAATGCACTCCACTTCTGCAATTCACCTGCCACCAGTCACCACAGAAAGAGGTAGCTGCACAAGGTATTGTGGCGTAACGAAGGCTGCCTGCATTCACCACACAAGGTAGTCACCTGTGGAGGTACCTGCGAATTGGTGCAATATACACAGAGACTGCAGGCACACCACCATCTTCTTCCACCTATTGAGACATATCCCATGAACCACTTCTCACTGCCCCACCCTTTCCATCCCTTCTTCCCACCACCACATGGTGTAAAATATGTTTGTCATGCCCTTTCGGCGCCGCACTGTCCTCCGATACACCATGGCAGTGTTTCCCAAAAATGTTGATGCACAGCCTGCTTCCCTCCAGCCAACCACCGGCTGCATCCAATGTTTGCCGAAATCACGGCATACTGCAAGCCAATCAGACTTTTGCCCGCGGAGCGAACAGGGAAATGGGTCAGTGGAGTGGAGCCAGATATCACTAATTTCTTTAGACCTACATTTCAGTTCTTTGCAACAAAAGTACTGGTCGGATTTCCACCAAACACACAAAAGCACACTTTCGGAACCAAGCCCCCGCTCCTGCCGCAAATTTGGTTAAAATCCGTCCAGTTTATGGAGAAAAAAAAAATTTGGGACCCCCGCTATAACTTTGCACCCCCATCCATGAAACCTCGCCCAACTTTCCAAAACCATTCAGCGGGCCACAAATTTGTCCACAGCGAACAAAGTTATAAGCTGCCAAAAAAGTGGTCTTCCTATGGGTTGAGCAACTTAACCATAACTACAGCGGGCCGCGTAATAGATTATATGCGTATGAATGAGAAAACCAGGCAGATTCAAGTCACGAGAGAAAAGCCCTGGCAAGAGAATATACCAGGCATGTTTAAGTTACTAGAGGAAACCCCTTGCAAGAGCATATACCAGGCAGTTGCAAGTGTGTTCATATAAGAAAGCCCTGGCAGGAATGTATACCAGGCAGTTGCAAGAGTGTTCAATAAGAAAGCCCGGGCAGGCAGTTGCAAGTGTTTCTATATGAGAAAGCCCTGGTAGAGAAGCACACCAAGCAAGGACAAGCTGAACAGTGTATATGAAATACACCACCTAAAGGAGGTCCTGAGAGGATATATCAGGACTAGCAAAGGGCTACGTTAAGATTTTCTTTTTATTGTATATGGTTTACATATGAAACCTTTACATTTACATTTAATAACATCATCCATAAAATTCATCACAAGAAAATTATACAAAATCAGTACAGTGTAGGAAAATTCAATATCTCATATTATAAAAGAAAATCAATTCAAATTTCACATATCAAACTTCATTACCATAATCCACAGTCTATAATAGCAAGTTAAAATTTCAAACAAGATGGAATTAAAATGATCCCTTAATTAAAGGAATCCCTAATATATTCAGAGGTGCAAAGAGATCCAATGATTTAATAAAACCTGCAACTGCTAGACCCTCAACATTAGAAATAGAGACACATCTTAGCCAGGTATAGTCATCTGCCCCCAGAAGTCCAAGAGTAGCAAATTTCTCCAGGTGTAGAGCCCTGGATCCTTTCAGTTCAACACAATCTAAGAACAGATGACAAGCCGTTTCTAGGACCTCTGGCCTATGGCAGAATCTACAAAGAGTATTAGTGTCTTCAGTCAAGTTCCTTCTCTTCAGAACCTCTTTAGTTGGATGAATATTCCATCTAAGTTTCAGAAGAAGGAAACGATAATAATGATTCGGAAATTGTGTCATAATGAACGATAATGTTCCTCTTTTCCTATGATCTGATTTTATGTCAATAAGGGACAAGTAAGAATGTAGTTTTTCAATTTTATTTTTCCAATCTTGAGTATAGAGAAATGTTTTGACCTTTTCTGGATTGGTCATTAGTGTTACCCTGTCCGTGGACAGATCCATCAATTTCTTGTCACAGAGGTCTCTAAACTTAGCGAGATATACATTTCTACCTGAGCATCCCTGGAAAAAGAGAATTTTCCCTAGGCCAACATAGAGGAAATCATCTTTTGGACAGAGGAGAGAGAGAAATAGGGCCAAAACTCGCCAGAGGGATTTAACTCTTGTTGACACAAAGTCCAGTTCAAACCTTATGGCCATGATTGGAATGTTATTGGGCAATTTCAACACTTTTCTCCAGATAATTCCATCTATAATATCCCAGAAGGTATGGATGTCCATGAAGTGAAGCTCTATGCCATATATCAGCTTTGGCACAACTTTCCCCTCAAAGAAATCCACCACTGGCTTTAGGGAGAATCTTCCGTATTTTTTATCCAGGTTAATGGTCTGAGATATAAGTGGGATAGCCTTATGTCTGATGAACCGTCTAAGTTCAGAGACTGATGGTTGAGCCAAAATCAAAAATCCCAGGTACACCATTTCTTGGGCCCTTACAATGGATTACCCTCCAATTTTCCAGTCTAGTCTTTTCCCTGTTTTCCCCTTGGAAATCACCATTATACAGGTTTTACTTGGGTTAATTTTCAGCCTATTAGTTTCAGCATATTGTTCAAACTTATAGATCAAGCATCGTATTCCGACCTTGGTATGATCAAACAGGAGGAAATCATCGGCATAAGCCAACCACAGAAACCTGATATCCCCCAGTTTGGCACTCACCAACCCGGCATCCATGCGAAATTCGCCAGCATCTGCCAGATAGAGGATAAAGAGACAGGGGGCCAAAGAGCATCCCTGTCTCACACCTATCCGGGTTCTTATTCTTCTGGACAGATTCCCCTCCATGTTCAGGCGTACATGTATCCCCGAATTCTCATACACGGACATTATGAGTTTCAGTAAGGCTTCTGGGATGCCTCACTTGGAAAGTTTTGTCCAAAGTCGGGATCTAATAACCGAGTCAAATGCATTTGACAAATCTATAGAGGCAACATATAGAGAACCCCCATCTTTACTCTATGCTGAATCTTGAAGAGCGCTTAAGATGAAACCATTTAAATTAGTGGAGTGTCCAGCCCTGAACCCCGTCTGATATTTATCTAGTATATGGTTCTTCCTTATCCACTCATTAACATGTGATAACAGCAAGGAAGCAAATAACTTGCAATCTGCATCAAGTAATGCAATCGGTCTATAGTTTTTAGCGATATTCCGCTGACCTCTCTTTAAGATAGGGATTATATGTACAGTCTGCCACCTAGTAGGTATAGTGCCACTCCTCAGGGGGGCATGGCCAGCACACATGCGGTGAGGGCAAGCTTCCGAAGAGCTCCTGTCCGTGATCCTAAAGAAGGATTATAATATCTCTTTAAATCATCTGTTACCGAAAGAAAACCACACATAAGTGTGGGGGAACCGGTTTCCAACGCTCGACACTGCTCCTGGAGGGAATCGGAGCTACAAAGACGGAAAACACAAGGCTGAAAGTGGAGCCCCTGCGACTCTCAAGATGACGGCGCCCGCTATAGAATGAAAACGCTGCAATATACAGGAACAAGCTCGTCTAACAGTGGAAGTCTGCCGCAACATGCAACACTTTCCTCCTTTTATTTTGGCAGGGTGAAACGCCTACCCTTTGGCCGCACCTAAGCCAGCAACGGCGTATTAACTGCTACACAGAATTGCACCCAGCAAGAGGGAGCCAGAGGCGCCAACACCAGGAGCCACCCCAAGGCAGGGGACGGACAAAGTTTCCAGACACGCTTATGACTGGAACCGCGGGCATCGGCACACCGAACCATTGAGAAGCGCAAGGAGGTGGCGCCAGCGACGACCGCCTGGACCGCGTGAGCCGACAGCGACTCCAACCAAGTGGTGAAAACAAAGATCCAGCATCTTGGGAACACAGTGAGTCGGGAGGAGAACGTGTCGGACCCCCCCCATCGTTAAAAATAAGGGCACGAGTGTGTGGCGGGCCCTCGTTCACATGATCATCCAGCTGGGGGGAGAGGATAACTGGACCTGCAGGCCCAGAACCGGGCTGGGGCGCCTGAGGAATAACCCGAGTGTGGCAATAAGAGCTGTAAGCAGGCCTGGAAAAGGCACTAAGGCTCGCGCAGAGACGGGTGGACACCTGAAGTGAACTGTAGGTGTGAACTGGCTGGCGCCACGTACAACGATGTGTCTCAACGTGGGCAGAGTGCTAACGCTTGCCTGAATCAAAGGCATCGAGGGGTAACCGCACCGTCTGGCGCCCCGCATTGACACATGCTGTAAACTGGTGCCAGCTTTGGCACAAGTGCACAAATCTAGACAATAGCCCCACCCTTGACAAAGGACTAGAACCCACACAAACGGGAACAGGATCTCCAAACACTAACAGCAAGCAGCAAACATACTAAATCATAGGCAAATAGAGCGGCAATAAGTCAACCTGTAATCGGCCTCATGAACACTCGCCCCCAGCAGTAAACCAACAGTAAGGCAAGCACCATAAAACAGATGACACAACGGGGGCAGGAACAACCAAGAGTGACAAAGGCAGCAACCTGGGCTGCACCCTGGTCAACTGAACTGGGAACAAGAGCAAGTAGCACTGAGAAGCACTGCCCCAATTTGAAACTGCCAAGCACCCGCCCGTCAAGGGGATCCAGCCAGTGAGGCACTTTTGCGGATAAAACGACAGCAATACGACAAGGGGCCACCAAATTTGACAGCAGAGTAACTAAGTCCGACCCGCACAGCGGACTGGGGGCCCTGAGGAAGGTGACGTCTCCTCCTAAAACCAAATCGAAATCAGTTACGATGGACTCCTTCACGACTGTTAAACCCAAACAACAACCGCAACAAGATACTGCAACCACTGAGGAGCCGCCCCCACAAGAAGAGGACCCCAAAAACATGCAAGTCCTACAAGCAATAGCAGTACTCCGCACATTTATTGACAATAAAATAGAGGAGGTAAAATTGGACATGCAGCTCATGCGCCAGGATGCCCGCAACTTAACAGAAAGGGTGACTGTAACGGAAACCACCCTACAGGACAATGTTGAGAGTACCCAGGACCTGAAGATAAGAGTCCAAGATCTGGAACAAAAAGTGACGAGACTGGAGGCACGCTCTGAGGATGCTGAGTGACGTGCCCGTCGGAATAACATCCGCATCCTAGGTGTCCCGGAGGACATGGAGGGCCCAGACCCAACGGAATTCATTGAAACGATGCTGCAACAAGAAATAGGGCCAGGGAAACTCTCCCAAGGGTTCTCTGTAGAGCGAGCCCACAGATAGTTACAGAAGCGTCCCCCACCGGGGTCACACCTGCGCCCAATCATAGCCAAAATTCTAAACTTCCGAGACCGAGAAACAATACTGCAGTACTCGAGGGAAGGCGGAGAGATCAGGAGAAAGGACTCTACAATAGTCATGTACCCTGACTATACCCCCACAGTGCAGCGAGCAAGGAACTCTTTCATCCCAATAAAAGCAAGATTACGGAAACTTAACCTGAAGTACATGCTGCTCTACCCGTCATGCCTCAAGGTACTTTATAAGGGAAAGCGATATTTCTGGAGACCCCAGCTGCAGCAAGCATGTGGCTTGAGCACAATAATCTTTCGGATGACGGAGAAGAACCAATAAAGTCAGACATGAGATAATCAAGCACCCGCTATTGTAAAAAGCGAGACTGGACTCTCCCACAATAACACATGGAACAGACAACTATACTGCATTTGAAACTTACCATGAGGACAGCAACATCGGACAGGAGCTCAAAGGACCACGTGTGAAAACGAAAAGTGACCCACCCCACCAGAAACTGTGCAGGCAACCCGCCTACACACCACCCGTTCCGAAAGGCCAGGAGTGGCCTAGAAGGCTCGGGACCCCCTGAGCGCTGCAAGTTGGAAGCAACTGCTAGGGGCAGTAGAAAGTTGTTTTGGTTACCTCATCCACCAAAATGAGAGTTGTACAAGTTAATAAGTCTCCAAATTGCACCACAACAAGGGTGGGGGAGCTGAGCAGGGGGAGAACTGGCTGAAACTGGGTGAGCAAGCGGAAGAAGTTGATAGTTGCCGGACTGAAGTTGCAAACAACCCCATCAAGGGATCGAGATACCTGAACCCCCCGCCCCCTAAACCATTATGGCAACTAGAATAAAAATAATGACATGGAATGTGGGGGCCTTGGGAACTTATCTGCAACGGAACAGAATCAAGTCCTACTTAAATAGAAAGGGTGTGCAAGTAGCATTACTACAGGAAACACATTGCACGGAGGAATCTATGGCTAAATTGTGTGAACATTGGGGAGGACAGGGAGATGGAACCACCTACTCCAAATACGCCACAGGAGTATATACCTGGATTCACCCCCAACTCCCATTCCACTTAATTAAGTCGGAAAAAGACCCTGAGGGCAAGTTTGTGATAATATGGGGCCGAGTGGAGCAAACGGAGGTATGTGTAGTGAACTCTTATCTCCCTAATAACAACATTCCGGCGCACCTGAACACAATGTACGCCAAAATCACGCCATACAGAAATGGCCTTTTTTCGGGGGTGGAGACTTTAACTGTGTGCATAACCCTGAACTTGACAGGTCCCAGCCCCACCCGAAAGGCCCATCTCCGGCTACAACAGCTTTAACCCTAATGACGAACAGATTAGACCTTGCAGATGCATGGAGGGAGTTGCACTCAGACACACGAGGCTACTCATACTTCTCGTCCCAACATGGCCTGCACACAAGATTAGATTATGTCTTCATAAGCAAGGAACACCTATCACAAATAGGTGAAGCACAGTATCTGGGGAGGACCATCTCAGATCATTCACCACTCTTGGTGGAATGGATGGAATTGAACCACACTGGCCCTAGACCCCCTATCCCTATGTGGAGATTGCCTGTGGAGGACCTGAGTGAACCAGCGTTCAAAGAAGAGTTGCACGACTTCATAGATAACTTCATTGTGGTAAAGACGGGTAGTGTCGACCGCATGAGCACGATGTGGGATGCCCTAAAAGTAGTAATAAGGGGAGAAATTATAGCAAAAGCAGGAGGCATTCGAAAACAGCTGCGAGCTGAACTAGACCAGTGGGAACGAGAGGTTGAAAGATTGGAAGCCACCCCAATAGACACCCACCAGAGGGAAGCCAACCTTAAAACACGCTAGACTAGCAAAATTTGACCACACCACCAAAACGAACAGAGCGCACTCAGAAGCTGACAGGCCGAGCAGACTGCTGGCCTGGCTATGCAAAAAGAAACAACCCCAGACACCCAATCACAGCACTGCATGATACAGAAGGCAATATACAACAAACGCAACAGAGTATAAATGACACCTTCAAGCATTTCTTCGAACACCTATACTCCCCCAAGGATCAGGTCCCCCATGAACAAATAACAGACACACTGGAGGAGATAGGACTGCCCAGGCTGTCTCCTGCACAGTCCGAAGCCCTAGATGCAGACATCACAGCTGAAGATATAGCTGAAGCAATCAAATCCCTGGTGACCTGCAAAGCTCCTGGGAGCGACGGGCTACCCACTGAGTTTTATAAAGCATACGAGACCTCCCTGACACCCCTATTACATGAGGTCTTTCAAGAGGCACACGAGAGAGGGATACTACCTGAATGCACGAGAGAGACCCTTGTGATCCCGATTATCAAGCCCAATAAACACACTGACAAATGTGATTCTTACCGACCACTAGCCATGCTCAATTATGATGTGAAAATATTTACCACAATTCTAGCTAAGAGGCTGGCTAAGCCAATAGGTGATATTGTACACATGGACCAGTGTGGCTTCGTACCGGGCGAAATACTGGAATGAACTTACGCAGACTGCAACATGTTATAAAGCCAACTGACACAAACACAGAACCTTACGCGCTGCTATCCCTTGATGCCATTAAGGCGTTTGATTCCATATATTGGGAATGGCTGGTGGCTGTCCTTGAGGGTTTCGGCTTTGGCCCGGGGTTCATTAGATGGATCAAAATACTCTACACTAAACCTAGAGCACGGGTAAAGACCGGGACATATGTATCGGAGGCTTGGAACATATGCAGGGGCACTAGGCAGGGATACCCGCTATCCCCCATGCTTTATATACTGGGACTGGAGTCCATCGCCATCTATTTTCGGAAGCAATTTTTGATGCAGGGATACGCCTAGGTGGAGTGGACCACATCATTTCACTTTATGCGGATGATGTACTGCTATATGTTAGAGATCCACATAATAACGTACCTACAATGCTAGACATCCTGGACAACTACTCTCGGGTCTCAGTCATACAATTCAGCAAGGTAAAATCCTGTCTCTTTCCACTGGCGGGCCTAAAGGGCAAGAGCATAGAAGAACTCCCTTCAGTGGGGATACAGTGGGCGGCCACCTCATTTAGATACCTTGGAATACAAATAATGCATACCCCTGAAGTAATGCATGAGCACAACACGAAAGCGGCAATCCCCGCACTGCGTAAATCTATGAGCTTCTGGGCAAAACTTCCCCTGTCAATGATGGGCAGAGCCTCAATAATCAAAATGATTGTCCTCCCCAGATTCCTATACGGGTTCCAGAATGTGCATTATTGCATTAGTGCTTCTTTCTTTCGCCTGCTGGAGGCGATAATTCGCGAATTCCTGTGGGGGAAGGGCAGGCACAAGATAGCGCTATCCACAATAGACCTACCATACAGGCAGGGGGGAATCCAACTCACAAACCTAGAAAAATATTACCTGGCAGCACAGCTCAGCTTCGTGATTAAGTGGTTAGCAGATGACACCGCATCCGAGACACCCCTACTACAATCCATGATCTCCCCGATGCATTTAAGGGAACTTATTTGGGCCCCCCATCAACTGCTGCGAAATGCCCCCTTCTTAGCCGCCCTGGGAAGGAAAATATGGCACAGAGCAAAGGCACTTACGCACCTAAAGCACCCATACTCCCCAGAAATACCAATGATCTCAGACCTGTGCAAAACAGATACTGACCTACAACACATCAAACACTGGGAAAAGAAGGGAGCATACACATGGGGAGACTTGTACACTGATGGCACCTTTAAGGAATTTGCGACACTACAAGAGGAGGATGGCATTCACGCAGGCCAATTCCTATGGTACCAGAAACTCTGCACTACAGCACAAAACAAGTGGACAACATGGCCAGAGGAACCAGAACCAGACCCCTTGATTACATTGCTGTATAACCTAGGCGAGGGATGGAAACCAGTGTCCCAAATGCAATTGACTATGGTCGTAGGCTAGAGTCCGATATGTGCGCTTTGCACGTCTGAGTTGAAATGGGGAAGTTGAGCTGCGTCGCTGTAGTCAAAAGGCTGCGTGCGCCTACTGATACGCAGTGAAAATGATAAACATTCAATTGGATGTTGACTAGCAGATCGCGCTCTCTCCCAAAGTTACATCATAATAGACAATGTCCATCAAGTCCTCAAAGACAATCCTTAAATGGATATTTGAATGCAGTTTATTGACTCCTCCAATCAGCCGACACGTGTTTCGACAGATGCGTCGTTATCAAGGCTGATCATGGGCAATAACAAATAATAATTTATACATTGGCGTCATAATTAATGTTCCATTTAAATGAAAATTATATCACAAAATTCATTCACAAAATCATTGTTAACATCATGCCATTAAAAAGGTTATTTTAACATACCAATTTCGTAGACATCAATGTGAAATGTCGCAGGTAGGTTCATGGGGGGGAACATGAGGACAATAAGTTAACAAAACTAATTATAAGTATTGTAAATCGAACATGCAAAGTACAGGTATGGACAGCACTTGAGAGTGACATCAATATAAGTTCTCCGAAAGTGAAGAAACGTTAGTATTGGTTTCCCCACTGAAACACCATAAGTATTACCTGTGATAAATTTGATTAGTTATCTTTAAGGTTAAGTATTTGTCAAAAAGTTTGTTGTAGACTAAATATATATTGACAAAGTATGGGTGTATATGTATATACATATATAAAATTCTCACCCCATTACTTTAGGTTCTATGATGGTCACAATCACGTGAGTTATATAAAGATTAGATCTTCCATTGGGTATTCTTGCCCGTTGTTTGTTCTGTGAGAGTTAATAATATAAGTTGTCTATCATTGTATCATCAGTTTGGTATATAGATCACTCTATCTATCTCTTATCCCTGAAGTTCTAATATGTAGAGCAGAACGAGAGAACAAAATCGCTCACCTATTGTATTTGTCCCCTCAAGCATTATTGAATCGTCAAGAAAACGAAGTCCTCTAGGTCAGTTATACCATTGCAGAATTCAGTAGTGTTCCTGCTAATAAGTCAAATAGTATAAATTGAGAGCATGCGTATTTGTGTACGGAATTTGTCAATTGGATTGATTGTAGGAGAATAAACACTCACCTTATCATGGGCTAAATCCCTGAATTGTGTGGTGCGCGGGCAGCAAAACTTGTACCTCCATTCATTACGTCAATATATACTCTGTGAGATGGAGTTCGCCCCACGCGTAGGAGACTGTGACTGAGCATGCGCGCATACCGAGGCCACTGCTCTATACGCGCATGCTCAGTTCGCATAATAGCGTCGCGCTGACGCGCTTGTGTAGAGCGCCTGGATTTAGCTGGCCGTTCGTTTGGTTCATGTATTGGATGTTGCTAACAGATTAGTCAAAGGCAGAGGAGAGATCGAGCAGAATGAGAACACAGGGAGTGTTGGAATCGAGGTTCAGGAGCAGGTCCTCACGGATGTTCAGGAGAGCAGTTTCCGTGCTTCTGGCCGCTCTGAAGCCGGATTGATGGTCATGAAGATTACCAACAGATTCAGCATGGAGGTTAAGCTGGGAGATGGCCAGTTTCTCCAGGAGCTTGCCCAGGAAGGGAGTAATGGAGATTGGGCGATAGTTGGCCGGGCAGGAGGGGTCGGAAGAGGGTTTCTTGAGGAGGGGGTGCACAAGGGAGTGCTTGAGGGGGGATGGGAAGACTCCAGAGGCGAATGAGTGGTTGCAAAAGTCAGCCAGGGCAGGAGCCAGGGAGACGATGTGGTCCTTGATGGTTTTGGAGGAACAGGGGTGAACCTATTTAGACGAGGCTTTCATAGATCGGACTTGTCTGGAAACCTCGTCAGCAGAAAAAGGTGGAAATGAAGAGAAGGATTGGACAGAGTCTATACATTTCAAACTAAATATGATCATGTCTCAGTTAATTCACGTAGTAACACACCCATTCCATCACCAGTCAGCTCGGACCTTGATTCAGAAGAAGAAGCCTCAGTGGCAGGGACTAGCTCTACAGCTAGTGATGCAGGTTTTTTAGGACAAATAAGACGGTACAAAAAGGGTGCCCTAAAATAATACAAACAAGTAAGATTTCGGATCGATCCATTGCTAAATACTACAACAGCAAATCCCACATCAGAGGCAGGAGGGGAAGGGGGCAACACAGAAGAAGGAAACAGACCAAGAGGAATATTAACGAGATCAGTAGCACGCAAGCAACAGGGGAGATAAGCGCCCCCAATTTAGTTGTCAATCTATCAAACAAGACACTTACACCTTCTGAAATATCAGTTCTCAATAAAAGTCTTTCTTTTGCACCAACCTCGAGCACAGATTTTGTTCAATTTCAAATAGATCTATTCAAATTTGTTCGAAAATTAAAGCTTAAGAAATATTTTGCAACACAAGTTCGATCTTATAGACCTTTGCCTTCTGAAAATCCGGTGAGTATGTACTCTATACGACATATAGAGGATACATACACTCTATTGTCACTCAGTTCACAATCTCAAATAAACACGAAACTTGTTAGTGAAACCCTGGGAGTCAAGGAAAAAATGTTGAAACTTCACAAACTCAAGCCTAAATCAAGATTTACCCCTAATCTAGGAGTTGCGAGTGTCATAGAAACTTTTTATCAGGCTGTAACTGCTGACATCCATAAACATATGGACAAGAAATCTCAAGTTCCCAATACATTTTCCAATCTAACACGGGGGAAAAAGCATCCCTTAAACAATTACCACAAGATCAATCAAGATCAATCAATTACTATCAAGGAGGCAGATAAGGGGGGGCAATATAGTAATACTGAATACTAAAGATTATCTTCATATGGCCTATCAACATCAAGGGACCCCCAATTATTATCAACGTTTGAAGACCAATCCTACCAAGGAAATTGTTAAGAATATGCTAGCCTTGATCAGTGAATGGCATTCTTTAGGGTACTTAACGGATGACGAGAAACGGTTTTTGAGTATTACAGAACCCACTATGCCCACTATTTATTTTTTACCTAAGATACATAAGACCTTTACTCATCTTCCAGAGGTCAGACCTATAATGAGTGGGATAGGTTGGGCTACCGAAGGTTTATCTCAATATTTGGATAATGCTCTCAGACACTATGTAACTAAAATGCCTTCATTCATTAGGGATACAACCCATGTATTACAATTATTAGAACATACCTCATGGCAGCCCCACTATGTATTGGTTACTCTTGACGTCCCTGCACTGTACACTAGTATCAAACATGATCTAGCAGTTGCATGCTTAGATTACACTTTTCGCAATGGTTCAGCCTCATACAGAACTCATGTAACAATGTTGAAAATGTTTCTCAAATTCACACTGGAGAACAATATCTTTTTATTCAATGAACAATACTTTGCTCAGGTGAAAGGTGTTGCAATGGGAGCTAAATATGCCCCGTCTCTGGCGAACCTGTTCATGGCACAGATGGAAGAGAACCATATTCTTAACAATGAGATGTTTAAACCATATATTGTGCTATGGAGGAGATTCATAGATGACATTTTTATGATTTGGTCGGGACCTGTAAAAGAACTATCCAATTTCTACTTATACATTAACACCAACACGTATGGTATTAAATTCACAGCACAACATAGTAATCACACCATTGACTTTCTTGATCTTACGATTTTTATAGAAGATGGGATCATTAACCCTAAGACTTGTCGTAAACCATCCGAGGCCAATTCTACTCTTCACTCTACGAGTTGCCATTGTTCATCAACAATTCAGAATATTCCAAATGGGGAATTCTATAGGGCACGCAGGAACTGTAATAGAGATGAAGACTTTAAACAGGAATGTGAGCTTCTATCAACCCGGTTCCAGTAAAGAGGTTACTCTCAGGATAATATTAAGAGAAGTCTCAATAAATATCGTTCACTTGCTAGATCCAC
Source organism: Ambystoma mexicanum (assembly GCF_040938575.1). Taxonomy (NCBI): domain Eukaryota; kingdom Metazoa; phylum Chordata; class Amphibia; order Caudata; family Ambystomatidae; genus Ambystoma; species Ambystoma mexicanum. The sequence goes on from NC_090925.1 coordinate 730,956,749, forward strand.
CACATTACAGTCTGCCAAACATGAAGCTAACCAACACAGAACAGTGGATATTATTTCCAAATATTCAAGGGACTCTAGGATTCTGTACAGGCTGTTACATGGGCACTGGAATTTACTACTCTTGGATAAAGACATAAGACCTTTTCTGGCTGATAAACCCAAATTTGTCTTTACCAAATCTACAACATTACGGGACAAACTGAGTCCCTCATTTCTACAGATCCAAAATACTAAAACAAATGTAAATGCCACTTGGTTACCTGCTCCTACAGGGTTCCACAAATGTGGAACCTGCTCTATATGCAAATATGCAGATTGTAATGCTGTTCAGAATAGGGTACTTAAGGGTAATAATATACAGTTCAAAGATTTCATTAACTGTAGAAGTGCCCATGTTGTTTATGCTCTAAAATGTGTATGTGACAAGGTTTATATAGGTTCCACTATCAGACAGCTGCGCTTCCGTATACGTGAACATTTGGCCAGTCTGGCCAGCCAGGATCCTAGATTGCCTTTAGCCCTTCATTGGCAGACTGAACATCAAACAGCCAATAAGAATGACATACGTTTTATCGGATTTATAAAAGTGAAGCCGGGCAAAAGAGGAGGGGACATCACTCTAAAACTTAGACAAATGGAGGCCAAGTGTATTTGCCTCTATCGGTGTACACATATATCGGTCTTAATACCGACCATGAGATGCATGTCTTTTTGTGAATGTCTTTCTTTAACAGTGGATATAATAGCATTTTTGCGACCATCAATTGATCAGACATATAGAACACAATAGTTCATACATATATGACACAATGCATGTACACTCTTAGATGGATTAATATGAATATGGAATGCTTTGGAGATCGACAATGTGACTTGAGATCTCGGGTGGATTATGACCGATGGCATTCACTTAGCACGGCGAATTGTACGCATATGATAAGGTGATTTTCGAATGGTTAGTGTTCAGTTAAGGCAACATGCACTGTTCAGCTCTGGACAGCACACTTGGGGACATCATGCTTGATTTTCAATTAATCAATAATACAACATCAACAGACATCTAACATCCTCGTATTCATATTTAATATTTTGTCAACAGCTACGTTTCACATCAAATCTGTTGCTAAGCAACATCCAATACATGAACAAAACGAACGGTCAGCTAAATCCGGACTTTCTACAAATGCGCGTCAGCGCGACGCTATTATGTGAACTGAGCATGCGCGTATAGAGCAGTGGCCTCGGTATGCGCGCATGCTCAGTCACAGTCTCCTACGCGTCAGGCGAACTCCATCTCACAGAGTATGGGCCTCATTACGACCCAGGCGGTAAGTTACCGCCTGGGCCGTGACTTTACCACCATGGCGTAAACTACGTTTACGCCATGGTGGTTGGCGGACTTACCGCCCCATTCCGAGTTTGGCGGGGCGGTAAGTCCCCAATCCCCATTTACCCTTCCCCATTCCCATTTTTGCCCCATAGGGCATAATGGGAGTGGGGAAGGCGTTAATTACGCCACCGTAAATTACGGTGGCGTAATTAACTCCATGGTCCCTTAGCGCCATGGATTTTAACACCTGCTAAAAGCAGGTGTTAAATCCGCCATGGCGCTAAGGGACCTCGTACTCAGGCGGTAAGGGTCGGCGCTGTTTACGGCGCCGTAAACCCCTTACCGCCTGAGTTGTAATGAGGCCCTATATATTGACGTAATGAATGGAGGTACAAGTTTTGCTGCCCGCGCACCACACAATCCAGGGATTTAGCCCATGATAAGGTGAGTGTTTATTCTCCTACAATCAATCCAATTGATAAATTCCGTACGCAAATACGCACGCTCTCAATTTATACTATTTGACTTATTGGTAGGAACACTACTGAATTCTGCAATGGTATAACTGACCTAGAGGACTTCGCTTTCTTGACGATTCAATAATGCTTGAGGGGACAAATACAATAGGTGAGCGATTTTGTTCTCTCGTTCTGCTCTACATATTAGAACTTCAGGGATAAGAGATAGATAGAGTGATCTATATACCAAACTGATGATACAATGATAGACAACTTATATTATTAAATCTCACAGAACAAACAACGGGCAAGAATACCCAATGGAAGATCTAATCTTTATATAACTCGAGTGATTGTGACCATCATAGAAACTAAAGTAATGGGGTGAGAATTTTATATATGTATATACATATACACCCATACTTTGTCAATATATATTTAGTCTACAACAAACTTTTTGACAAATACTTAACCTTAAAGATAACTAATCAAATTTATCACAGGTAATACTTATGGTGTTTCAGTGGGGAAACCAATACTAACGTTTCTTCACTTTGGGAGAACTTATATTGATGTCACTCTCAAGTCCTGTCCATACCTGTACTTTGCATGTTCGATTTACAATACTTATAATTAGTTTTGTTAACTTATTGTCCTCATGTTCCCCCCCATGAACATACCTGCGACATTTCACATTGATGTCTACGAAATTGGTATGTCAAAATAACCTTTTTAATGGCATGATGTTAACAATGATTTTGTGAATGAATTTTGTGATATAATTTTCATTTAAATGGAACATTAATTATGACGCCAATGTATAAATTATTATTTGTTATTGCACATTATCAGCCTTGATAATGACGCATCTGTCGAAACACGTGTCGGCTGATTGGAGGAGTCAATAAACTGCATTCAAATATCCATTTAAGGATTGTCTTTGAGGACTTGATGGACATTGTCTATTATGATGTAACTTTGGGAGAGAGCGCGATCTGCTAGTCAACATCCAATTCAGTGTCCCAAATGTATTGCCACTTGAGTGACACACCTAACCCACGGAGCACAGAACTCAAAAGTAAATGGGAGGCCGATGTGGGTCGAGAAATAACAGATGTGGAATGGAACAGGGCACTAGTGTTTCCTGAAGCAGTGTGCAGAAACCATAGATTCAGGCTGATACAACTAAACATGCTGCACCGAACATACCTAACCCCATCCAGAATGGCGAAATTCAATAAAAAAACACAACCTAACTGTGCCTGGTGTGGGACAGATAGAGCGGATCTGCTCCACACATTTTGGTCATGCGACAAAACGCAGTCCCTTTGGGATAAAATAAAGCAGACAAGTAAAAAGGCAGGATTGACCGGGTACAAGTGGACTACGGATGTATGCCTTCTGGGAACATACCCCAGACCAGCCAAACTCAAGTATCTGGCAAAATTAATGGATATAATGTGCATACTGGCAAAAAAGTACTGTTGCAATGTCCTGGAAGAAGCCCGCTGGACCACAGCATAAAGTGTGGTACAAAGAACTAGAGCGGTGGGTGAACGCTGAAACAAAGGCATGGGAAGATAGCGTTGCCAGATCCACGGATGCTTCGAGCATGACACTAGTAGCATGGAAGGAAGAAAATCACGTGAAATTTATTTCATCCCTCAGACGATAAACCCCGATGAACACGGACAGTCAACAGAACACAGATTTGTGACCAAAGTTACGGTACCTCAGGCGAGACTAGATACAGCCCAAACGGGACCTTACTGGCTCGAGGCCCTCCCTTGCCCCCCCCTCCCGCCCTGACACCCTCCTTATGCTAAAAGACATGGACCCACCCTGTTGGGACAAAACAAAGAGACAGTGGCCCTCATTACGACCCTTGCGGAAATCGGAAAACGATGGCGGAAATGCAATACCGCCATCGAATAGCGCTCGGTGCGACTATGACCCGTCACCGCAAAGTACGAAGCCATTAGCGACACCGTAGTGAACGCCAACGCTAACTGCACCAAGCACGCGCGCGCGCGCCATGCGAAACCGCAAACACCACCATGGCGCAAGGGTACGCCAATTCCGACCCTAGCGGACATGTACCTAACGCCATCAGGCATGGCGTAATGTACCATTCCGCCATGGTGAGAAGTACGGCATCGCGAATCAACCGTAAACGGCCCCACTGAGTGCCTGTACACCGCTCCCTGCCCACAAAGTACAACTCCCCGTAGGTGTAATGAAGTCACAATGCAACCATTGAAATGTACAAGTCACCCATGCATGGCAACGAAGAAAAGAAACACAAGAGGGGCCAATGGGAGCTGCAGGGCACAGATGGCACGAATACAGAAGCCATCCCAATGGACATGACCACAGTCCCCCACCAAGAAAAGCACGCAAACACAGGCACCTGTGACCAGCAATATTCCGAGATTCACATCATTCCACCAGTCCACCTGGCTGACCGGCATCTGTTACACAAAACCCAATCCCCCGCCCCTGAGCATGACAACATTCAAACTGTCATATTGGCAGCCCCCATCCCTGACCTCACGGGCTTAGTAGGCAAACGCGCCCAGTACAGTACCACGCAACTAAACTCCGAAGCTGGAACCCAATGCAGATCTCCTCACAATACATCGCCCCCCAAATAGGCATATGCCACATCACTTGCAAAGAAAAACGCTACACGGGCCAAATCAGAATAGAAATTTAATGCACATCAAAGTCACCAAGCCCATACAGCCATCAGGCCATGAACTCCAAAACACTAATCACCATTGTGGGCTGCATCCGCAAGAAATGACCAGCCACTACTTGTGTGTCGCCCTGTTCCCCCATGGTACACAGAGCCACATTCACGTACGAAAAGGCAACATGGAAGCGCACAGAACCCCAGGGCCGTCCCAATGGGGAGGCACTAGTCCAGCTGAAAGGCCGAAATGTTGCTCCGAGCCACCAGTACTGCGTAAGGGCATGTGGGCCATTGGCGATCGTCCCATAAGATCGTAATGCTGCTCCACTGATTAACACGAAGCAGCAGGTGTCGGGAGTAAAACCCATCTGCAGGAGTGGCATACAGATGGCAGTGGCAAAAGGGGAGGAGATACCTGTCAACCAAAAGAAAAGAAAAAGAACAGAATGGCCATCAGAACTACATTCCAACAACTCACTTCAATGATCACACGAAGTCCACAGCCATATGCATGCTAGCCCACTCCAAAGGATCATCACCACCCCAAAACCACTTGCGACTCATAACCATCTATATCGAGGTGCAAACACCATCACAAACGAGTGTACCTGTGCATGCGTCTGTCAAAACAGAATCCATCAGATGGGAATGTTAACGTGCATGGACACAAGTGTCTGAGGGCGCGTCGAGACAGGGAGGGCTCAACAAGGCCAGATAGACGATGGTCCCACTATGGCAGCCCTGCATCACATAGCGCAGGGGAGGCGGATAGATCCCAAGAAGCCCTGTACATGGCAAACTCTGTATCAAATCACCTGCCCATGCATCCATTCATCATTCCCTCATCCCGGGATCAAAACGCCTGAATAATTACTCACATAACATTAGAAACATCCATTGAGTCTGTGCGTTATGCAGCCTGCAAAATCCACAGTGCCCCAGCCCGTAATTCCAGTCTAGTGAAGTAACATGTATTTGGGAACGGCCGGCCTCATCGCCCACGTAGCTATTGCGCATCCCAAACTATTCATATCAATCATTGCTTCCTCGCCATGGGCCCTGTCTCAAGGACATTGAACAATAGAACGTTATATTTGCAGTCAGACCTGTGGGCATCTCCTCGCCGCTAGCTGGAAACCGAAAGCGCCGCCCTTCGAATTCCTCATTTGCAACATCACGTCGAAAAGGCATCTGTGGCCGTTTGAAATCACTAATTATTCCATCGAGTGCGGCTGTGTGTGAAAATGGCAACTGCCTTCACCCACAAATGGGACGCCCCGCCCGTCGTTGCAACTCGGTACAGTGATGCATGAGGGCCCACCGTTACTCGAGTACTACGTTCCACTGACCCTTCGCAAGTCTGTTCGCGACTGCACAGATAGTATGTGAAACAATGGGACCACAGCAGAATGAACATATCAACCAATCTTACACGGCCATCGGGTACAAATACATGATTGCAATAGCAAGATGCCATTCCCCGAATTGCAGCGTTGTGCGCGGGACGTGCTCGGCCAAAGGGGAGAGCAGTTTGCACAGGTGGAATTAATCACCACAGGTGGAGGCCATACAGCCTGAAAACACATAAATTGCACAGCCAGTCTCCTCCCACAACCACACCGAAATGCTACCGGCAGGACTCGCGATGTTGGCCCTGGGGGACCTGATAGCACTGCAAGTGCTCCAACTCCAAGAAGAAGACGAACACCAACTACAACCAGCCGCACGGGGGAGACGCAGGAGGAGGAGGAGGCCAAGGCAGGGCCAGCAAGGCCCACCAGCACAGCCACTACCACCACGCAGGCAGCCCGCAATCCCACGCCTCCGAGCACATCCGTTCAACCTCACTGATGAGCAGATCCACACCCTCTACCGTCTGGACCGGGACACCATAGCCGCCATTGTGGACATGACACAGGCTGACCTTGTCAGCATGATAGATAGCCCAACCGCCATCCCACCCCTACTGAAGGTGGTGTCTGTACTCCACTTCCTGGCCACAGGCACCTACCAGCACACAGTCGGACAGTTGCATGGCATTTCTCAGCCACTGTTCTCACGGACACTATTTCAAGTGCTCGATGCCCTCCTGCAGCACGCAGACGACTACATCTCTCTACCACGCTCGGAGCAGGAAATTACCAACACAAAAGTGGGATTCCATGCACTTGCCGGCATACCGGGTTGCATTGGTGCCATCGACTGCACCCATGTGGAATTGGTCGTCCCACATGCCATGGAGGCCCAGTACCGCAACCGAAAACAATTTCATTCCCTGAATGTACAAATGGTGTGTGACTCCAACAGGATCATTACACATTGTTGTGCCCGATTCCCTGGATCAACCCATGATTCTATGGTCTTGAGGAACTCTACAATACCACGCTACATGGAGCGACACACAGGGAACAGATCCTGGCTACTCGGTGAGTCTCATTACATGCATGATTATGTGGGGTATGTGATTTGGCAATGACCTGGCAGGAAGGGGGGGGGGTGTGCGTACGTATCAATGGCATTCCACATCATACGTTTCTCGTCCACATACAGGTGATGCTGGATATCCACTGAAGAGATGGCTCCTCACACCAGTCCGGAACCCACGGGACCAGCATGAGGAGGACTACAACCATGCCCACTCACGTACCCGTGTAGTCATTGAACATGCATTCGGCCTACTGAAGACTCGTTTCCGCTGCCTCAGCAGGTCTGGCGGGGCACTCCTGTACCGCCATGAGAAGGTTGCAAAGATGGTCATGGCATGTGTCATGCTCCACAACATGTGCGTACGTAGAAATGTGCCCATGCCCCCTGACGCAGAACTGCAAGCACCTGATGATGGTCATGATGAGGGTGGGGATGTGGCTGCACCTCATGGAGTCTGCGAGGCACCGGAGGCCCGTGACATTCGTCAGCATCTCATTGATGCATGCTTCTAGTACTCACGCCTGGTGGCTGATACATGGACACGGGACTCGTGGCACTGCGTGTGTCTGGGACATGCACAATATGGACTGTACGCCTATGATGGCCTAGTACACAAAGATCAATGTCCACACATCTCATTGGTTGATCGTGCACTTTTTATGGCATATGTGATGTCATGTTGAACACCCTATCGACCCGCCACCCAAGTGAGCCCAACACACCCCCTCCACCCTCCTACCTCCCCCCCGAACACCAGTGTCCAAAGATGCTCATTGTCAGTGGGCTGTCGCTATTGCAAGCCCCCTCTGCGGGTATCAGGGGCACCCCTGCCTGTGGAGCGCAGGTTCCTTCCAGATCTACGTTGGGGGCTGCCCTGGACGGAACTTGCAACGGATGATGTGTCTGCCTGCTCACGTCCATGCATGTCCCTAAGGGTTTGCGAGAGCTCAGTGAGCACACGGCGCACTGCGGCAAGTTCGGCACATACGTCTTTGGACGTCGCATGCAGTTCCCCCCTCAGGCTCTCGGTGCTTCTCTCCATTTGGACTCTCAGGCTCTCGGTGCTACTCTCCATTTGGACTCTCAGGCTCTCGGTGCTACTCTCCATTTGTGCCCTTAGCGTCTCTGTACCTCTCTCCATTTCTGCCCTAAGTGTCTCAGTTGATGTTTCTATGTCTGCCTTAGTGCCCCCACATTCATCGGCATGGTCCTTGAGGAGTGTGGCCAGTTGCTGCTGTTGTACGATTAACTGGTCGAGGGACTGTTGCCTCTGCTGGGCCATGGCCATTTGCGGGGGTGTCACAGAGGGGCTGTTGTCCTCATGTTGCCTTGCCACAGGGCTTGTGGGGGATGGCCAGTCGTCGTCTTGTGGGTGCCCCTGCGTGGTATCCTCATGTTGTACGGGATGGGACAGACAGGGGGATTGGGACAGGTCATGGATGGATCTGACTTCGACATCCCCGTTTTCTGTGTCCGAGCATGCTGCCATCAATGGGGTGTCACCTATGGTGCTGCTGCCACCAGAGGCAGTGCCTTCTGTGGCATCCATTGGGGGGACCTGTGGGGGTGGTGTTGTGGGCATGCTGGCTGCTGGGGTGCCTGTTGATGTTCCCTCCTCTGTGCTGCCACCTGATTTGTGCTGCTGCCGTGTCTTGATGCGTGCAGCTGAGGTGGAGGGTCTCTGGCCGTTGGTCTTGGCCCTCTTTGCAGGTGTGCTGGTAGGGGTGTCCTGTAGCTCGTCGTTTGGATCGGACCCTGTGGTGGATTAAAGGAGGGCGAGGGTTATTGATGGGTCTGTGGGAATTGGAATGGCATTGTATCACATGCTTTGGGGTGGTACCTGAGGGTGATTTGGGTCGGGGCCTTGGAGGTGCTTTAATTTGTGTGTGGAGTGAGGGTGCAGTTGTTTGGCAGCCTGCAGTTAGGGTGTGCCTGCTGCACGTGTAGTGCGTGTATTAGGGGTTTTTAATTATTTATGTATTTATTGTGGGTTTTAACGTGCGCTATCAGGCCGATGTGTGTGGACGTTCTCCTGGACATGTGTTTCTGTTGCACTATGTGGACGCATGGTACTTCACATGGATGGACTGTGTGGATTTGGCATTGTTTTATCTGGCCCACCTACCTGAATCTTCGGATGTCTGCACTCCTTTCTCCATCCCTCCGACTCCCTCTATGCTCTCCATTCCGATGGTGGAGGCACAGATTTCTTCCCAGGGGGTCAACTTGATGGGTGATTCAGGACCTCCCCCGGTGGCTGTGGCAATGTTGCGGTTGGCAGAGAGTATGCTGCGGACGCGTATCCGCAGGTCGTCCCATCGCTTGCGGCATTGCTGTGGGGTGCGGGGTGCGGTCCCCACCGCACTTACCCGCTGTGCCACCAGAGCCCATATGGTCTTCTTGTTTGCAAGTGCCGTTCTGGTCATTTGCGTGGAGAAGACGACGGCAGCATTCTCCTGGAGGGTCTCTGTTAGCACGGTGAGTTCCTCACGGGAGAAGTGGACCTGCCGCTTGCGGTCGCACGCTTTCTTCGCTACTTTTCCCATTTTTCTTGGTTTCGCTAGGGTGGGTGACGGGTTGGGGTGTGTTTCAGGGTTGTGATTTTAGTGGTTGTGTGGTTTTAGTGGTTTTATAGGTGTACGGCGGGATGTTTCCCGTTCCGGGCCCATGTTTTTACTTCCGTTTCCGTATATTTCCGGTCACCGTACTTTCCGGTAGGCGCACACTGCGGTGACCGCTAAGAGGGGTGGCGGTATAGCACCTAGGGCGCCGTACGGCGGCGGTGTGGGCCGTTTTGGGGTCATTTCCGCCATCGCGGACTTTGCACTTCCGCCGTGGCGTGGTGCTCGTGCCCGATGGGTCGGAATGGGCCGCACTTTGCTCCTTCGTGCAATGGCGGAAACGCTATTTACGCTGTGGCGCTCCGGTCAGTCACTTTCCGCCAGGGTCGTAATGAGGGCCAGTTAGAGTTGTTTTGTTTAAAATGTTAATGTTGTTTAATATAAGATGCTCACTATCCTTTAACCACGGGCATGAAGTGTGTCATGCAAATGTAATATGATAAATGCCAATAAACACATTTTAAAATAAATAGTGCCACTCCTCACTATATTTCGAAAAAGCATAGAGAGTATTTGGGCCCACATTTCTGGTAATGCTTTCAATGTGTTATTTGGCAGTCCATTTGGACCCAGAGCCCTTGAATTCTTAGCTTTAGTGATTAAATTGAAAACCTGCCCATATTCAATAATCGGGCACCATGAAGTAGTATTTACGCCCTCCCCTATAGCTCTTTCTTGGTATCCCTCTGTCCCTTGTCCAAATAGCTCAGAGAAAAATTCAACCCATTGTACCTCTGATACACTATTCAGATGGTTAATTACTGAGAGAGAATCTTGGGAAGGAAGAGCCTTAAAAGCCCTGAGATCTCTTTTCACCAGGACACGTAACATCAACTCCCACTAAGAAGTTTGATATTTGCTGGAGACCAATGGACACCTGTACCTTGGCCCACAGTTCTCAAATTGCTTGGACCCTCTATAAGCAATTTTTAGACGGTAAAGACAAATGAACAGTCAAGGTCCCATGATCCCTCCAATTATTGAAGTTCACCTGAACTTCAGAGGACAGTGGGACCAAGGATTGATCTACAGAAAAGAATCTATGGTTGACGTAGATAGGCCCCTCCACCAAGTTGGAGGAGGCAGGTGGGCCAACTCAAAGATTCCATTAAGACATACAAGTCCCACAGATTCCAAGGAAAGAATACAGAGTCTACCCCAAAGATATTTCTGGGCCCTACATGAGATATCCCCCATGTCCTCACCCAAATCCCCATAGTCATCTTCAGGTGTAATGGTAAAGTCTGAATTTAGATCCCCACCAAGGATCACTTTCCCACTTATATTTACAGTTTTCCAGGACAAAATCACTTCTGTGATTCTTTCAAGAAAGGACTCTAAAGGTGCCAATCCTTGGTGCCAGTAAATATTAATCAATAAAATATCCCCCAAACCATCCTTTGAGGAGACCTCGACCGCCGAAATTCCTAGGGGCATATCGGGGATCACCCTAGTCAGAAGTCCTAGAGTGGACCTCAGACCAATGAGTAAACCCCCAGAAGCTCTACCACCCAAGCTAGGTTTGGCGGTCTGAACAGATTTCAAAACCATCAATAAAAGGGCTCAAAAGCAGCCAAGTTTCCTGAAGAAAGAAACATTTGGTGAGTTTTAGCAAAGAGGCTGAATCTATGTTTGTGAGTAGATGTAAATTCCCCCTGGTATTCCAGGAAAGACACCTTAAAGTAGTAGTGTGGGATAACTCCATCGAAGGAACCAATCTTCCCTTACGTTGATCAGTTCCACAGAGCTGAGGTGACTTGAGCCCAGTACCGTGCATCTCCATAATTTCTTCTTGGAGAATGCCTCCATTGTGGTTGAGGAAATCTTTCTGGATGGTAAACCATTGTCAAATTGCCCCTATAATCCTCAGTTCCGTTAACTTTCATGGAAGTTTGGATAGGTTTCACAGACTTAATTTAAAAACCCAATTCTTTCAGACCACCAATTTCTCCCAGTACCAAATCAAGAACCACTCTGGATTTAAGGACAATATTACTCAAGTCAACTCGGCCCTTATTTGGGAAATAAATCATTTCGAAGTCATAACTAGATACCAGGGACAGTGGCGGTATTTCGCAAAAAATTTAGAGAATATTCCCTCGGTTCATGCATATGGGCATATCGGCCCCCCAAAAACTGGTAAGCTTTAAAGTTTCAAGGGGATCTCTATTTCCCAAAGTATGAATGGGGCTATCGGAGTTATCCCCAACATATTGATTTGAGGAGTCATCTTGAGTTTCAGGGCCCTTAGCACCTCTTAGGATTGTCCCCCTATGTGTGGAGTGTGGGCCCAAAATGTGTATATCCTGGATACTAAGAGGTCCCAAGTTAGTAGACCTTATTTGAGTAGGATTCAAGATCTTTGGGACATATACTTCTCCCACTGTCTTGGGGCAAGTCAACTGGTCCCCCGAGAGAGAGTGGGGGATAGTCGATTGAACCCTTCAGACATATTTCACCTGACCAACTTTTTGGAGATTTCGAGAGACATCATTAATTACTTTATTAACGCCTAGAGCATCGAGGGGACCTTCGACTGGAATAGAGTTCACCCTATAAAGATCCTGTAAAAGTTGTTTAGCCGAAGCAATATTGACAAGGATTGGAATATTGCTGCTTATGGGGGTCTGAATGTCCAATGCAATAGGATTCGTTGGCAGGTTCTCATTTTGGGCATTATCTACCGACTGTTCCTTTTGGGCATTATTTGACGGCAACCCTCCCTCCCTCTTCACTATCATTCACCTCAATTTTGTCAATAGGGTTTTCAGATATAGGATGACCTGAGTGTTCAATAGCACAGACAGATACAGGATGGCCATTATTGTCCCCCAGGTCAGAGGTTTGTAAAGGTGGGTCAGTCTGTATGCCTATGGCAGCTTTCAGAGGGATGGATTTTTTCCCCTCAGCCATAGTCCCAATAATGGGGGTCGGCTGCAGTCCTTTTTCCTCCTGAATCCCCAAACAAGCAATACAATTACCTGGATCAGCAGCAACAGGGACCTCCATCAAATCAGAGACCGCTACATCCTTTGGGTTGCACGATCTTCCCTTTGGGGTAGGATAACTTTGGTAGAACCAGATTTTTCAAACTTTTATTCGTTAATGAGTTAATTTGTTTAGAATCTTTCTGGTTTTTGGTTTTCTTAATTTTTTGTAAATATCTTTTCCCCACAATAATATTTCTTTTATCTGGAAGATCATCTTTAGTTAAATCTATGATTACAGAATCCTTCTCTAAGTTTGACATAGCTTTTTCCCCAGAGGTAGTTACAGGGTCATCTCCCGTGCCCAGAAAAGGTTCTTTAGATATTACAGATTCAACTGTACATTTAAGGGCAGATGGGCAGCAGGTGACTAAATGCTTCAAGTCTATGTCAGAATTAGAGACCATTTTTTCTGGCGGTCCAGGGGCCAGCAAACCGGATCGACCTTCCTGCTCTGCATGTGACACCAAAGGTATCGAGGGGGGAGGTAGTACTGGCTTGGATATAATAGGGTTATCCTCCCTAATAATGCTCACCAATTCTTCAAATCTATCCAGTCCCTCTAGCCTGACATACATTTCTGAAAGTAGTTGAGAAAGAGATCTTACTTCAGCCCAGATGTTGTCATATAAACTGATGAAGGAACTCAACACCATATGTAATGCAGAGAACTGATGAAGGAACTCAACACCATATTTAATGCAGAGACTGTAGGTTGAGAAAGTCTTATCATTTGTCAGCTTCCCTAAGAGTATGATGCAGGATTGGATCACTAGAGTTTTCTTTTTATAGGTTCAGAGGTAGAGCCAATATAAGAGGCATCACATGTCTGTTGAGTGACATATTAATGTCTGACTATTTAGGTTCCAAGTTGCTCTCCGCAATTGCCTTATCAGCACACTCAATAATACTAATATCACCGATATCATTGTGTGAAGCCTCTTCGGTATCTAATTTTTTTACCACTTCTGCCAAATGCGAGTGGTCTAAGGTGGCAATTGATACGGCAGAGGAAGCTGACTTGATTAGGGTACTAGTGGCGGTTCTTTTGCCAAAATAATTGGATATCTTTTTACCAGGAATTGGATCCCCCAGTGTACCCTTAAAGAGTTCATGTTTAGGGGAACTAGGCAGGGGCTTCATCATAGGTGTTTTAATTAAAGGGGCTCCTTGTAAGGAGCTATCCAAATTCCCCTCTTTAGTAGAGGATAGATTCATATGCATTTTAGGCTTTAGATTTTTTGAATTATTAAAAGTAGAGTCCTCTATTAGCGACTCCATAGGGGAGACAGTATTATTATCACTGCCACTGATGTTAATAGGAGCATATGGCACACAGCTTTTAACCTCAGAGGCTTTTTTAGAATTAGATTCATAGTCTTCTGTCAATAGAGTAGACAGACACATTTTCGATGGAGGGCAGTTTGTATATGTATAATTATCTCCTCTTCTTTATCAGCGACCCTCATCATGCTGCCACCTTCATCCAAGTTATGATCTTCCTGGGCATCAATGGAGAAATCATCTTTCCCTTTGTGTATACAACTGTTAACACACATCCTCCCAGGAGTAATCCCCCAAAATATTGAGAACGTCCATCCTATCTTGGGAATGTATTTGAGCTTACACAATAGTAGTCGATTTAATAAGATTAGTTGAACATGAAGTTGATTCCCTAGTCATCTGATCCAACTGGGCCTCATCGTTGCCAATCAAGTCACTGTTAGGCAAATGGGCCAAAGTACCTTCTTTAGTATCAGGTATATTAAACTCCTCTGTAGATTTAAGAGGATCAGGAGAAGCCTCCATGGCTGGCTGACTCCTAAGGCCTTTGAGAGCCATAAATATAAGCCCCAAAATAAAATATATCCAAAGAAATAAAACTTTGAAGAAGGGGAGGGGCCAGATGGTAAGGGGAAGAGACATAGAAAGGTCCCCACACTAAACTGGGAGAAGAGAAAAAACACTTACTGGTAGAGATCCCCAAACTCACAAGGGCTAAAGAGAAGAAAATAGGGAGTATAGTTGTGCAATTAATTAAATATCAGTCAGTCAAACAAGTTTATTCGGTTGTATAAAACAACCATTAAACGACATATAGACACAATTATTACACTGGTTCAAATTACAAAATCTTAAAATTACACTTCCATAAAAAATAGAGTTTAAAGAACATTGCCTAAGGCAGCATACAAATACATTTGGCAATCGGACGGTTGCCTCGTCATGAACTACATTAAAAGATATTTTAGTAATGATTCATTTAAAAGACAATACAAAATGCTTTAACCCATTACGAGTGCTACAAAGTTTTCTTACGGGCCCTCACCACCTTGCAGTTTCAAAATACGATTTCTAAAATACATCGCTCTTTTCAGGAACGTCAAAAGAGCCCAAGCGGTGTAAACTGATTCGGCACTCAGGAGAAACACAAGAGCAGCCCTGTGTGTGCGGATCATCGACTTCTTAAGGGCAGGAATCATGGACACTTTACGTATACCTGCATACCCTATGCAGAAGAATAACAAATGAGAGAGATCCTCTCTACCGTGTCCACAAACCGGGCAACCCGCTGAGTCGGGAAAAGCCTTCCATTTATAGGTGTTGCCTTGCAACCGAAGGGAATCGAACCGTGCCCTCGTAATCAGCCACCTGTCCTTTTTTAACGTACTCCAAAGCAAGTAAGGCTGGATTCCCGTTAGGCAGCTAATGCTTGAATGAAATTCACCATTGCTATGGCCACGCTCTAGCAAAGTTCTTTTACTTACTATGAATTCACCCAGCATGGCTTTATAAACAGACCCCTCACTTTTGGTCAAAATAATTTCAGGCGGAAAAAGGGCGCCTAAATTGGCTTCATCCAGAATTGAAAAAACATACGCTAGCCATGGGATTTTTTTCCAGCCACATTTACCCAACACAGTATGAATAATAGTATGGCACAAGGAAGCATGCTCATTAGCCCACAGCCTGACCCAAAATAAAAGAGGGGCCAATATCACTACACTCAAATTGTAAAATAGGTTATGCTGGTTAACACTCCAAAGAATAATTTAAAAATAGAACATATTAATAAAAATATGAATTCCCACAATAGCACTGAACAATAAATGACATAAAAACAGATATGGGATTAGACTAGAGAGAGCATATTACAATACACCAGTGGTCAGGGGAGATAATATTCGCAGCCCCTGAAAACCAAAGGTTCACGGAGAGAGAGAATCTCGCATCCCCCAAATTGAAATATATTGCAATTAAAAGTCGACAACAAAACTTAAAATAGAGTACCGAGCATCAGGGAAAATGCTGGCTGCTTTTTAAACAAGAAACAGCAGAAAAAAAGAAACCCCAAAGACCGGGCGATGCAGAGCTAGCAACTTGAAATGCAATCCATGTCCGTCTCTCCAGCCGCTCCCTCTTACCAGAGTGAAAAGTTACAGGTGGACGAGGGCAAGGCCTGTTAGGCTGCAGTATTTCGAAATTTGTAAAGAACTGTAGGAATAAAGCTGATCTATAGATGAAAAGTAGAACAGACACAGGTAGAGGCCACTTGTAAGCAAACAGCAGTATAGTCCTTTCGCTGGAGATATTGACCCCTTATAAAAGCACAGTAAATAGGGCAAGTGCACAACGTGGCGGGTGGCTCAGATTGCTTAATGTAAAAGTCGACAGGAAATGACAAACAGGTAGAAAGCAAAAGGTTGTAATTTCCAAGCTGTTAGCATGGGCAGCAGGATCAAAGGAGATACCTTCGACAGTTTCCCGCTGATCCCCGAGTGTTGAGTAATATGAATGCAGGGGAGTGCCTTTACCGTTCTTTCCTTGCGTTTATTCTGCAGACAAGTTGTAAACGCTGAGACAGCTGATTAGTGCTAAGGGGAAGGCCTGTACTCACTGCACCACGGCACAACAGCAAAACAGCGTTACACACTACGGCCGCCCTTATCTCCTTCCTGTGTTAAGACATATTGAAGAGGAGTGAAATCCTAGCAAAGAAGTACACTATGTATCCTACCAAGATAAGGACTCACCGCCAGGTTGTTTGGTTTACCAGTTGTGTTGTTGATCAAGAGGAACTTGAGGAACTAACATTATTTGAAGTATAAAACACAGTGAAGAGAAATCCATGAGAAGGGAACCTCCCCGACCGTACAAGGAACTCTGTCCTTTTGAAAGTTTGTGTTGGACTTGCACATTTCCTTTTTGAACATTTGTACACTACTCAAGGCCAAAGACATTTTCCCTTTCACCTTAGTGTTGATTCT
The DNA here is from genome assembly GCF_040938575.1 of Ambystoma mexicanum. NCBI lineage: Eukaryota > Metazoa > Chordata > Amphibia > Caudata > Ambystomatidae > Ambystoma > Ambystoma mexicanum. The sequence continues at coordinate 730,973,535 of NC_090925.1, forward strand.
CAGAATGTGAGTGCCAGAATAGGACTTTGGACACAGGTTGTTTTGCTTTGAACATTCTGACATTCAACAGACCCATAGTTTTGTTTGAGATAGGGAAACACCTCTTAGTGTAGGGACAGAGAGGCATTTCCCAAACCCCCTTTTCTGTTGTCAATACATGTTTATGGCCAAAGCCATGAGCCCCCTGTTTCTGCATCTCATTCCTGGCTCCTCACATGGCCCAAGGCCTCCCTAGCTGCCGGTGGCGCGGAAAGTAGGGTTGCAATAGAAATAAGTGTTGTGACAAATGGTCAGGGCTTACTGCGCCATGTCCCACTGGGTCACCAAAATCCCCCCCTTGGGCTACCTTAAATGTAGGGCTACAAGCACAACCCTCCATCCCAACTGGGTAGCGGTAGCCAACACTATGCACCTAGACAGAGAGGATACAATGCAGTTGCTGAAAGCTGCACAAAAGTCCTAGAACAAGGTTTCGGTAGGGAGAGAGTGTCACCAAACGTACCACAGCCACCGGCACTCCTACCCAACCTCCTCACCGTAATACAGTTCTGGATGGAAACATGCTACAGTTAGCAGAATCTACAAAGATAACACAACCTCTGGCACCCCTACCCACTTTCATTCACTTACTATGGTGTTACTGCCAACCGAACCAAAAAACTGTTCACAACAGTGGCCCTGCTCCCAGCACTCTATTCAGTGCACAAAACCAATACTTCACAGTGCAGTTCAGTAGTCAGCACTCCGCGCAATGGACACTACCCAAGCCTATGAAATATGCAGTTCAGCCCTATCCACTTCTATGTACACAGTATTTGAACATTGCACCCACTCAACACACTGCAGGAGTGTTCACTCCATCAGCTCCAGGCATGGAGTAAACACTGTAGAATGTGCTAACAATCACCATACCCATGGAACCAACAATGTATGCAATGCTGACAAACCACACACACAAGGCAACAATGTCAAACCTACTTGCAACCAGGGCACATAGTTGTCAGTGAAAGGCCTCCAGCCATGCATGGAAGGGGCTACTGGCTTACCACAAGCAACACAACATAGTACACACTATGTTACAATGTTTACGTCATGTGCAATGCACTCCCTTTCTGCATTTCACCTGCCACCAGTCACCACGGAAAGAGGTCGCTGTACGAGCTATCGTGACATATCGTAGGCTGCCTGCATTCACCACACAATGTAGTCGCCTGTGGAGGTACCTGCGAATTGGCGCAGTACGCTCGGATACTGCAGGCACACCCCCGTCTTCTTCCACCTATTGAGATATATCCCATGAACCACTTCTCACTCCCCCTCCCTTTCCATCCCTTCTTCCCACCACCACATGGCGTAAAATATGTTTGCCGTGCCCTTTCGGCACCGCACTGTCCACCGATACACCATGGTGGCGTTTCCCAAAAATGTTGATGCACAGCACGCTTCCCTCCAGCCAACCACCAGCTGCATCCAATGTTCGCCGAAATCACGGCATACTGCAAGTCAATCAGACTTTTGTCCGCGGAGCGAACAGGGAAATGGATCCGCGGAGCGGAGCCAGATATCACTAATTTTTTTAGACCTCCATTTCAGTTCTTTGCAACAAAAGTACTGGTCATATTTCCACCAAACACACAAAAGCACGCTTTCGGAACCAAGCCCTCGCTCCTGCCGCAAATTTGGTTAAAATCCATCCAGCCTATGGAGAAAAAAAAATGTGGGACCACCCCCTATAACTTTGCTCCCCCCTCCAGGAAACCTCACCTAAAAAGTCCTAGAACAAGGTTTCGGTAGGGATAGAGTGTCAGAGACTAGACATTAGTACTGAATCCCAGGCTTAGCGCCAAGTTGTTGAGATCAGTAATTGCTGGGACCAAAGAGAATCTCTGGGGTGAGGGGAGGACTTGAAGCGTTGGAAGGGGAAAGTGTGGTCTAAGGATTGCTTGACCAAGTGCACAAAAGAAGGGGCACATGCTCAAAGCGACTGCTCTGGGATGGAGACTAGGCCTATGCATGCCTCCCTCCCTGGCTCAAAGCAGGCGATTGCACGGTCCCTGTCATAAGGGTAGTTCCCACACGCAGCACCCGCCAGACCCTCTCAACCACTGAGGAAATGGGATGACTGTAAATAATGTGTATAGTTTGTGGTGGGATTCTTGCAGTCTTTGTGGGGAGACGGATGCATTGTGTTTGCTCAGCTGGGCCTTGGCATAAGGGGTGGGTGAAATCTATAATTTTGAAAGGTGGAATGCACAGTTTCTGTCAGTTGAAGAGGGGAGGGCTGCCCATCAGACCAAATAAAGAATTCTCTCACCTGAGCATCTACGCCCTCTTCTTCTCCACAGGAGCCTGGCTCAGGTTCCAGCTGCAGACAAAGGTTCTTCAAACTGAGACCTGGAACGTTGCTGGGTGGGGCAAACATGATCTACAATTTTTTTTAATTACATTTGTATTGGTTTTTCATAAACATTAAACAGTGCACCACAACATGATGCATAACAAACTTCAACCCCCCCTCCCTACTTCCACATTCCACAACCACGGTATATTAGTCCACTGCTGTCTCTCCTGTATCTTCATCCGTTGAATCGTCTGTGTCTAGTGTTTCGGGGTCCGTGCTCGTCAGAGATGCCACCAGACATTGCCACTCTGTTAGTGTTCCTGTTTCCTCTTCCCCCTCTCTGCCAGCCACTTCCCTTCGTGCCACTATTTCTGCATCCGCCCACTTTAGGAGATCCCTCCACCAGGTCTCTATACTAGGCCTTTCTCGTGCCTTCCATCCCCTGGCGATCCTGCGCTTAGCCAAAATATATGCTAGATCTTTAAGCTTGCTCACATGCTTTAGTTTGTGCGGTCTAGGAAAGCCCCCACCATACATGCCCACAAAGAGTCGACCACCAGTCTTATCCCTTTGTCCGCTAGTCGGCCTGCTATCTCCTCCCAGTATCTCGTGATTTATGGACAGGCCCAAAACATGTGCACCATCCCCGCATGTTCCGCCCCGCATATTGGGCAGTGCTGCTTAGTCCCCTTCGCAAACTTGGCAATTTTCTTGGGGGTCATATATACTCCGTGGGAGATGTACAACTGAATCTGCTGCAGCCGGGCATTCCTTGAGACTTTCTTGTGGTATCCTTGCATTCTCTCCCACAGTCTATCATCTATGGTCTCCCCGCTCTCCTCCTCCCATCCTTGCCTGACCGTGACCACCTCTTTACCCACCTTGGACATCAATATCTCATAAATTCTAGAAACTTCATGGCCTCCCTCTGACACTGCTTGGAAGGTTTCTATAGCTGTGTCTGGCTGTTGGGTCAGTTCTACTTCTGACCACATTTTCAACTATAGTCTCAGCAGCCTAGCGTATGTGATGTACTGTCCACTGTGTAAGCCTGTATCCTCTACCAGTGTATCAAACTCTATCTTCACCCCCTTCCCGCCATACATCTCCCACTGTTGTCACACCCACCGGTTCCCAGTATTCTCGAATGGAACGCCTTAATTGATTGTCTATACCCCTCAGTGTTACGAGGGGGATGTGTGGGGAGCACATCTGGGGGTTCCCCATCACGGCAGAGGCTCTATGCCAGATGTTCCTGCCCAGGGCCAACAATGCCAATCTGTTTCCTTCCAGGGGCTCTGTCGCCCTCATCCACTCGTTTAGGAAGTAAGGTGCGCACTCTGCCCTCAGTAGCCTTAGCTCCGGGTTAGTGTCATCCAATAACCATCTAGCTACGTACTGAAGCTGGCCTGCTAGATAATACACCTCGAAATTGGGCAACCTTATCCCTGCTTGTTCATGTGGGTTCTGCAATTTCCAGAGGGCTATCCGATTTCTGGTGTTGTGCCAGATAAACCCCTTGCAAATACTGTGTAAATTGGAGAAGAATCGCTTGGGTATTAAATATGGGACATTAGCAAAGTTGTGGAGCAACCTAGGTAGGTCTATCATCTTGAGTAGAGCTGTCCTTCCCATCATGTACAAGGGCAACCTCTCCCAGAATATCATCCTTCGCTGGATTCCTTTCACTACCTTCACTGTATTGTTTTCGTGTTCGACTTCAGGTTTATGGTATATATCAATGCCCAGATATCGGAAGGTGTCCACCGCCCAACCGATCTGTAAAAGAGGCAACGCCCGTTCTGGCACTCCTATATATCTGTCCAGGGGGAACACACTGGATTTCTGTGGGTTTATTGTAATGCCTGACAATTGTGCAAACCTTTCTAGTACCTCCAATATGTATTGCAGATTTTCTTCCAGGTACTGCTGATACAGCAGCATGTCGTCTGCATATAGCGATATCAGGTGCTGCTCGCTGTGTGTCTTAATGGCCACCTCCCCATAATAATGCCTGAGATATGCTGCAATAGGTTCTAACGCCAGGATAAACAGCATCGGGGACCAGGGGCATCCCTGTCTGGTGCCCATGCTCAAAGTCCACCGCTTTGAGACCACGGGTCCCGTCCGGACTCTGGCCGTAGGATCGTTATACACTAACTTCACCAATTGTAAGTAGCCCGGTCCTATTCCGAATTTCTCCAAGACTGCCAGCAGCCATGGCCACTTGACATAATCAAAGCCTTTAACTGCGTCTAGTGAGACTATTGCCAATTCCTGGGTGCTCTCCGCAGTCTGGTCTATGATGTGGTGCACTCGTCTAAGATTGTTGGAGATGCACCGCTGGTGGACATATCCTGTTTGATCGTGGTGTATTAGGGAACCGATCAATGGTCTGAGCCTGTTCGCCATCACTGCGGTGAGGATCTTGCTATCCTGATTCAACATCGATAGCGGTCTATAGGATCCACAGTCCGAGTCTGTTTTGCCTGGTTTAAGGATTGGGACAATAATTGCCTCCATTAGGGTCTCTGGCAGCCTACCCTTTTCAAACGCCTCATTCAGCGTAGCTAACAGGTGTGTGGGTAGGTCCGACATGTATGTTTTATAAAACTCGCTAGGGAGGCCGTCCGCCCCTGGGGCCTTGCTGGTGGGTAAGGTACGGATGACATCTTCTAATTCCTCGAGATCTAATGTTGAGACCTTCACTTTCTCCCATGTCTGTGTACAGTTTATGATAATATCTTTGAAAGCACTCATTCACCCCCTCTTGGGTGTCTGCGAGTGTGCCATATGAGCGAACCATCTCTTGTATCACATGTCTCGGGGGTTCACTTTTGCACAGCCAGGTCAGCAATCTACCTGGCTTATCCCCTTCTGCGTGTTGCCTTTCCACGTATTTCCTGTAGTTCAGGTTGCACAGTCTCTCCCAGTGGGCCTTGCACTTCTCGGTTAGTCGCTGTACAGTCTCCGCTGTTCCCGGGGTCCCGGCCCTGCATGCATTATCTCCTCAATCTCTCTTTCTGCGGTTTGTTTGTCTGCCACTATTCCCCCCTGTAAACTTGCCACTTTGGAGATCGCCTCTCCCCTCACTAGTACCTTAAATGCTTCCCACAGCGTTCCGGCCGACTCCACACTTCCCACATTTATCTCAAAATATTCCTGTATGGTTTTTCTCAGGTCTTCCCTGAAGATGGTATCTCTGAGTGCCTCCGCTCGAAGTCTCCATGACGGAATCCTTGGTCTGGGTGGTGAGATCTGCCAAGTCACGACCAGGGGTGCGTGGTCTGACAGGTCTGCTGCCTTGTAATCTGCCTCTTTGACCTCCTCTACTAAGGAATCCGCCACGAATATATAATCCAACCTGGTATGCAGGTCGTGTGGGGCTGAGTAGTGTGAGTACTCTCTGCGCTGCGGGTGCAGCTCTCTCCATATCTGGGTCATCTGAAAATCTAGCTTAAGAGAAGCGAGGGCCTTTGCTCCTGGGTTCGGTCTGCTCATCTTTTCATCAGACCTGTCCATCACAGGGTTTAGTGTGTAATTAAAGTGCCCACCAACTATGACTATTCCGTCCATATATGGGCTAACAGTAGCATATATATTCCTAAAATATTGTGCGGTATCATTGTTCGGAGCGTAGATGTTGACCATGCTGGCTATCTTATTGCTCAGCAGCCCCTTGATTAGCGCTATTCTCCCGTCAGCTCCCACCTCCTGTTGTAGCAATTTAAAGGGAACATGGGGTGTTATCCGTATGAGCACCCGCCTGGCATACACGGAGTATGTGGCTTCGATAGTAGTCCCTTTCCATTTCCTCTTTACCAATTCTAGCTTCTCTTTTGTCAAGTGGGTTCCCTGTAACAACGCTATGTCTATCTTTTGCCGCCTCAGGTACATCATGATTTTGTTGCATTTAATGTACGAATTTAATCCCCGCACATTCCAGGTCACAATTCTTAAGTCCCCCATTTTAACCATATCCCTCACCGCCCTCCCTCCTCCCTTCTCTTTTCCTGTACAGTTTGACTTGTGCTCGTGGACGTACCGGGCTACTATCTGATGTTGTCTTCAATGTTCCCACCCCCCTTCCCTTGCCCTCCCCAAACCACACTCCCCCCCTTACACAACTTACCCCCACCCTTAATTGCCCGCCACCCTCCTGACCCCCCAACAATTGCCTAGCACCATCCCTGGATCTCAGGCTCCCCCGCATCTCGACCCCCACTATGCTGTCACTGGTGTACGGTCGCTGCGGGTGGATGCTAAACTACAGTATCCCTCATAAACTCCCTAATGGGGGTGAAGTCGCGTTCTACAGTGTTACTCCCATATACAATACCAAGTGCGCTTATATCAATATCGCTTGCAGAGCCCCATATGTGCCGTGCTCTACTCCAATGAGACTCTACTCTGCTCCAGCCCACCAGTTCCAGCCCTGCATGGAAAGAGAAACGGCGGTTCACTTATCCTTCGTCGTGGGCTCTCGGTCTCCAGTTCCTTCAGCGCAGTTCATCCTGTCCATCCAGCTCGCTGCATCTTCCGGGGTCTCAAAAAAGAACACCTTACCATTGTGCTGAACCCTAAGCCTTGCGGGGTAGAGCAGCACGTACTTCAAGCCAGAGTCTCACATCCTCCTCTTGATTGCTACAAAGTTCAGGTGTCGTTTTTGCATCAGGAATGTATAATCCGGGTACGCTGTGATGGTCGCTGAAGCTCTGGTGATTGTTCCGCCCTTCCGGAAGTACTCTAGGATCTTCTCCCTGTCCCTGTGACACAATATCTTGGCTATGATCGGGCGGGGTGGAGCTCCCGGTGGTGGTCTTCTGCTCTGGGCCCTGTGTGCCCTTTCCACTGCGAATCCTTGGGATAGCTTGCTCGCTCCTATTTCTTGTTGTAGCATCACCTTGATGTATTCAGTGGGGTCGGGGTGTTTTTCGCCTTCCGGCAGCCCCACTATGCGAATGTTGTTCCTCCTAGCCCTTCCTTCTGCCTCCTCAGCTCGATTTTCCAAGTTTTCCACTTTCTGTTGCAAGATATGTATCTCTCTGCTATTTTCTTATTTGGTTTCTGTAGTGGCCTTCATGTCCTTTTCCAGCATTCCAGTTTGTTCCGCTATGGCTCTGACATCCTGCCTCAGGAGATTTACATCAATGCTGACCGCATCTATCTTGGCATCTAGGGATGTTTTCAGGTCGTCCAGTTTGGATTCCAGGCAATTTTCAGCGCGGCAATGGCTTCAAGGATCTGTTGATCGCCCCTTGCCGACTCTCCTTTCTCCGGCGTGGAGTGTACTGGCGTGCTTACTCCCTCTTTAGTTTGGCAGGGCTTGGTGAAGATGTCCAGAGAGGACTGCTTCCCTTTTGGTTTGGTAGTTTCGGACGCCATCGCGCTACAATAGTCTACGGAGTCTCCTCTGCATGCGTCGCTGGTGGGTTATCAGTCTCCTCTCGCCGGCATAGGAGGGTGTGTCTGGACTGTTCGGGTGGGCCTGCCCTCTGGCTCAGTGTACCCTCATGTCTCCAACGTCCGCTTATGTCACATGCGTCACCTCCGCAAGTCAAAGCCACTTCTTCTGCGGTCAGGACTCCAGATCACCTTTGGGTCTGAGCAAGATTCGTACGGCTTCCAGCTTCCTCTAGTCCGTGCCCCCCTGGGCAGGCGTGGGGGCGCTGCAAATGTGTTCCTGTGGGGGCCCAATGGTTGGCCCCTGGCCCTGCGCCGTCTTGGGGCCCTCTCATCCAGGGTTGTCACGACCAATCATTGTTGTGTTCACAGTGTGTTGGGGGCCATGTGTGTGCCTCTGCATGCATTCACCTTCCCCTGGGTCTTGCCGCAGTCCCTCCCGTGTCCTGATGGTGACTGTCATACAGATGAAGACCCTGGCGTGGCTGCCTCCACTCGAAGCGCACGCTGCATGCAACAACGGGGCCCTGCCCCCTTCCAGTGTTGGCCTGCGACGGCCAATGTTTCCCTCGTCTCCCGTTCTGGGCCGCGTTCTGTCGGGGTCCCCACGGCGACTCCTCCACGCCGATGGCAAGGTCTGGCAGGCCACAGTGTCCCATACACCACTTGGGCAAACCGGTCCACGCGGCCCACCCCCAATTCGTGCAGGCGGGTCCTGTGGTTATCCTGGAATCAGCAGCCTCCAGGCTCCAGGCTGTACGTGCGAGGCCCCGCCGGGGTTGCACCTCGGCACCGGGTCCGTGATACTCTCGCAACCATCCGACTTGCAGTCAAGCGCTCGCATTCATGCCGCAGTCCGGGGCGCACTCGTCTGTCCCGCAGACATGTGTGTTCCGACTTCACGGGCGCTGTTATCTCCGGCAGCCCTCAGCACGCACTCCGGACCGCACAGCCCAGCCGCTTCCTTCGTTGCAACAGTGTTGCAGCCCACGCTACCATGGCCAGGCAGAGGCACAGCCCCTGCCATACATAGCTTGCGGTGTCAAGTCAAAGTCGCAGGCCCCCCCCCCACCCCTCCCCGATTGTAACTCTAGAGAATCGGGGAACACATAAACGTAGCTGATTTGCAGAATGAAGATTCCGAGAAAGAGCATACCTAGTAAGCTTTTCACACAGACAGAGTGCTCCGGAGTCATAATATGCCCGGTGAACAAGGAACAGGGTTTTGAATTTAATTCTAGCTGCAACAGGCAGCCAATGAAGGTTCCATAGTGCGCAAATTTAGGAAAGCTGACAGCCATGCGGCGGCAGAATTTTGCAGCACTTGTAAACGCTGTATTAGGAACTTGGGTTGGGCAAGCGACGTAGCATTGCGCTAGTCAAGAGTCCCTGGGGTGGTGGCAGAGACTACCGGACTCAACAGCATTTCTGGAATATACTGGAGGATTTTCCTCAAAATCCTGACTTCAGCATGGCCCGAGCTGCAACTCGCCTTAACCTGAGGTGATGCAGAAAGAGATGATGCAATTTTTACTCCTAGGTTTTCCACCAGAGAGACTGGGGTCGGTAGGGGGCCCAATGAGGAGGGCCAACAATCATTGGTGCGGAGAGCTTGGGCAGCTGGAGAGCAGCTGAGAACCATAACCTCGGCTTTCTCACTGTTTCACTTTAGCCAGTTTGTGTTCATCCAGCTGCCAATGTTGGCAAGGCCATAAAGTCCTGTTCTCCGTCTATTCCAAGAATTAGTTGTGTGTCGTCTGCGTAGGCGTAAAACCGGCAAGAATGAGAATGAATCAGCTTCTGGAGAACATAAATATTGAATAGCAGGGAGAAAGGGCCGATCCTTGGGCGACTACGAAGTCAGAGAAGAAGGCGCAGGAAGAAAAGGGGGGAGAGGAAGCATTTGCGTCTGGGCGACCAGAAAAGACCTCAACCAGTCAAGAGCTGATCCACCAACACCAATTTCTTTCAATTCTGTTTTTTGTATTTATAGTGTTCATTCGGTTTAGCCCTATTACTTAGTTGTATTACTTTGGTCTATATGACTGGGTTTCTGTACATATAATTGGTCTGTTCAATCCCTCATTTATGCAAGTTATGGGTTTGCATTTACACATGTTTTCTCAACGTTTCTACATTTTATTTAAATTCCATTTTTATGCCTTTCTTTTTCCCTGTGATATTATTTGCATTCTATGTATCATTCATTTTCTTTCATTTGCGTTTATTTTGTAACTTCTGTCTAAGGGAGGTGCTCCCCTATTTGCCATTCGATTTCTTTACATCTTTGGTATTTACCAATCCACTGGCACTGGCGCGGGTTCGAAGCTCCATTACGCCTGCGGACTGCGAGTGCCTCTGACATGGTAAAGGACTCATGTGCAACAATAGCTGCTTATGCAGCCAGAGAACAGGGTGTGCTGTGCTCTCTGTTTGACACAGATACACCCAGGCAATTCTATGCACCTTCTTTGTGACACTCTACGTTTCTTGCCTCTAGCTTCTTATTGTAACTTGACCTTTAGTTATTATCTACGTTTTAGCCTTTACAATAATTGCATTGCTCTGAAGTTTCTTTGGTTACATTGGATGTGTCTTACATTGATACATGTGTAGGTACAATTGCGCTTTTTACCTGTTTCAGGTAACTTTTGTTTTGTCTAACATGTTGGTTTTTCTAATTGGTTGATTCTTTGATTTTGAACATATGGGTTGGAATATTTGCATTTATATGACTGGCTCTTATCTCGTCATAGGAAACTATTTTGACAGATAGGGCATGTGCCTTCTATTTTGATGATTCAACATGTAACTTTACCAAGATATGGTATGTTTTGCATGTTAGAACTTCTTGCATATGAAAAATGATTTGTATTTGAGTTAAGTGTACAATTTCTGTATCTAAATTAATTTTGGTTTCTGAATGGATGTCCTTTTTTCCTTGACACACAGATTCAGCCCTGATGATGGCCTAAGGTCCTAAATGCATTGGCTTTTTTTTTGCAATCTGTTTACCTTGCTTTTTATTATTGTATATTCACATAACCTTTGGATCACACATGCTGTTAGTATGATCACTACATGTGTTGTACATATAATACATCTATACATATGTAAACATTTCCCTATGCATGCATTTGTAAGGTCTTTCTGGCCTTTTGGTTGAGTATGCAGTTCCTAGGGGGGCTTTCCTGGGGGATCTCTGTGCATTGCCACACTGGAGACCCATAACATTGTAGATCATGTTAGGAGCGTGGCTTGAGCGCCATGTGAAAGGACGCGTCTGCAGAGGGCTCCCGCTCCGAGCAGTGATCCGACAGAACAGTGCAAATATGTGCACCCGCGGTGGACTGTAAGGCAGGCACATGCTTATGAATATATGAAAATATGAGATATGTAGTGCAGGCTGCGATCCCTGAGAAATGCGCAGATCGGGGCAGTGAGAGACTCGAGGGGGATCACGCAGGTCCGAACTTGTGTCATCCAAGATGGCGGAAGCTGCATAACAAAGGGACCCGAGAGACTGCCCAGATGAGGACCGGTGACACGGACACCAGAAAGCAGTAATAGGTCCGTTGCCTCCCCCGAATGACTGAACGGTTCTCTGGATGGAGATTACTGTGAAGCACCCAGCGAGGAACGGACACAGAAGCGATAAAGATGCCTGCATGCACACCCTGCCAGAACACCTTTGGGTCTGAATAAGATTCATGCGGCTTCCAGCTTCCTCTAGTCTGTGGCCCCCTGGTCTGGCGTGGGGGTGCTGCAATTGTGTTCCTGTGAGGGCCCGATGGTTGGCCCTTGGCCCTGCGCCGTCTTGGGGCCCTCTCATCCAGTGTTGTCACCACCAATCATTGTTGTGTTCACAGTGTGTTGTATTTGTATTTTATTTATTTGTATAGCGCACCAGGCCCAAGGGCAACCGGGCGCATATCTTAGAGCAGCAGGTACATACATGGCAAAGGATTAGAGTTACAATCGAGCAGCAAAGTACATAGTAGTGCAGATAGGCTGGGCTATAGTTGTCAAAATAAAGAAAGGCGGAGAGAATAAGATGGCCTATGAATGCAGTTGGTCGAGTGTAGCGGATAGCCAGAGCTTGGCTTTGTGTTTGAATATGGTAGGTGATGGCAAGGATCTCATGGTGAGTGGCAGTGTGTTCCAGAGTTTGGTGGCTAGGACTGGGAAGCTTGAACCTCCGGCTGTTTGAAGTTTATATCTGTGGATCGTGAGGCAGTGTGCTTGGGTGGATCTGAGTGAACACGGAGGTATATACTGAGAGAACGGAGAGGCTAGGTAGATGGGGGCCTGGTTGTTTACACATTTGTGTGTGAGGGTCAAGGATTTCAGTGATATCCTTTGGGCAACTGAGAGCCAGTGTAGACTCTTCCTGGTTTCAGAGATGTGTGCAGATCTGGGAATGTTGAGGGCTGCTCTAATAGCATTATTTTGGGCGATATGAAGTTTGTTGAGGTTACGTTGATTGGTGCCTTGATAAAGTGCATTGCAGTAATCGAGTTTGGACATAACCAATGTCCTAGCTAGAATAATGCAATTACTTTTTTTTAGGAGAGGAATGGGCGACATGCTGTGGTAAGCTTACATGTCTAAGCAGAGGCAGCGGTGACGACATTGGTTTGTCTGTTGAGGGAGAGAGAAGCATCGAGATAGATTCCCAAAGTTTTGGTGTCTTTGGATACTTTGATGGAGTTGCCATCGATATTTAAAGTGTTAAACGAAGGGTCAAGCTTGTTGAGCCTTTTTTGGGTGCCTAAAATGAGAAGCTCTGTCTTGTCATCGTTGAGACAGAGCTCGTGTTGGGCCATCCAAGCTTGGATAACTTGGTAGATGTCATCCAAAGCTTTGGAATCGGCAATGTGGTCACCAGTGATAGGAATGAGTATCTGGGTGTCATCAGCGTAGTTGGTGTAGGTAACACCCAGATAGTCAAGCACATCAAACAAAGGTTTGGTAAATACATTGTAGAGTGTGGGGGATACACAAGACCCTTGTGGCACTCCGCAGGGGACCGGCGTTGGATCTGCAGATGAGGTAGGTGAAAATACTCTCATATGCCTATTGTCCAGGAAGGAACTAATCAAGTTAGTGGCTTTTTTCAGAGAAGTGGGCAGCTGATTTCAAATGATGGCAGAGGATTTGGTGATTGACCATATCGAAAGCTGCTGAAAGGTCGAGGAGTAAAAGGAGGGCCAGTTTGCCGTTGTCTTTTACATGCTCAATTTGAGTTTTGAGGTCTAATTGGGCTGTTTCTGTCCCGTGCCTAGGTCTAAAACCAGATTGTCGTGTGCCAAATTAATTGTTGGTTTCCAAGTACTTCTGGATCTGTAAATAGGCTGCTCTGTCTAGTATTTTTAGAAGGAACGGGTGTCATGATGCCTACCTCCAAGGTGCCAGACAAGACCCAGCTACCCCAGAGGCAGACATCATGTCTTCAAGGGAAGTCACAACAGCCTCAAGTAGGGGCTCTTTGGACTCAGTCCTGGCGCCTTTGGCGCCAGGCTCATATCGGGCCACAGTCCTGGCGCCAGGCTCATAAAAGGGGACTTTGTGTTAAAGGTGCTTAGTGTTAACTTACCTGATGCAGACCATGCTGCAACATCCAGGCCTTCTGAGGCCTGAATGGGACTACTTTATCTTTGGAACTACTTAACCACACGGGTGTGGTCAGGGGAGGAATACATACCTGAGAGGAAGGATACATACCTGGAACTACTTTGAAGGCTATTTAAGCCACGCCCAAGCAGCAACTCATGCTTCGCGTTGTTCTGCATCTAGCAGCTGGGCGCTCACCGTGTTTGCTCCTGCATTCTGTCTTCTGCCACTCCTGCCAGCATCCTGGAACACCTGCAAAGAGAGAAGAGAAGAGAAAAGGGTAAAGAAGAGTCCTTACCTGCTAAATCCGCATTCCGGAGACATCTCGCCGACGGTCCTGAAAAGGAAGACATCCATTTAAAAGCACATCGCATCGATCGATGCAGCGCCGCATCTCACTCACCTGTACAAGGTACCACCACGTTCTACGGCGACATCTGGACTCGCAGCCACATCACCACGCCTAGGGAGAAAAAGACAAGAATAAAGGTGAGAGGGGAAGGAAAACAAGGAAACCTTAATTTTCATTACAAAGCTTACCTGTTGGGTTATTCCAACTTCATTTCGGGTCGGTGCCGCATCCTGGCATTTCCGGACCCCGGCCCCTAAGGGGAAAAAAAGACATCAGCGTTAGTGGGCGCATGAAAAGACGTTACCCAACGCCCATTAAAGACTTACCTGATTTCTTCTGGATTGATCTTTGTTTCGGGTCGGTGCCGCATCCAGGCATTTCCGGACCCCGGCCCCTATGGGGAAAAAAGACATCAGCGTTAGTGGGCGCATGAAAAGACATTACCCAAACGCCCATTAAAGACTTACCTGATTTCTTCTGGATTGAGCTTCGTTTCGGGTCGGTGCCGCATCCAGGCATTTCCGGACCCCGGCCCTATGGGGAAAAAAGACATCAGCGTTAGTGAGCGCATTGATACAAGGACACTGAGAGAACTCTCATCAAGCTCACCAGAGTCTCATTCTTCGGTTCCACAGCTCTTCTCGGAATAGTTTCCACACCTGAAAAAGAGACAACGAACAATTATTATTGCGGAATCATACTCATTAACAGAATCCTTACGGCACTATACCGGGAAAACAAAACTTGAACCCTCTACAATCAAAATCCCAGTGAAGTACCTGGATACAAGGCGCCCCTGCATGAGAAGCAGGATGGAGAGCTCAACCTTTCAAACCCTAAGGTGAGACTTCACGTGGGGGTCGCAGGAGGGTTTCGTAGAGGGGTGAGAAGGGAGCGGGAGGCTTATACTTTCTCCTGCAGATTGTTAATACTCCCTTTTCACATACAGAAAGATATTCCTGCGAGCCAGAGAGTGCCAGATTCGAAGGTCCGGTCCAGTCCATCTTCCGGGTCCTGCGCTTCACCATAGAAGAAGCAACAACACTCCAAACCGGACCTGCGCCTCCGTGGGAGTCAGGTGAGCGTAACAACGGGACAGTGGTGATAGGTCTGTAGTTGGTCGATATCGAGGGGTCCAAAGTGGGTTTTTTCAGCAAGGGGATGACCCATGCGTCCTTCAGATTGTTGGGGACAATTCCAGAGTGAAATGAGGAGTTGATGAATGAGGTGATGAAGGGAGAAAGGTCGTGTGCAGATTCCTTGATGATGGGGGCAGGGCAGGAGTCGCCTTGGCAGTTGGAAGGTTTTAGATTGCTAATGATTTTTTTAACCTCTGAGATGGTGAGAGGTGCAAAGCTGAATGGGGTGTGGGTGAAGGAGGGGGTGGCCGTCTTAGGTGCCGAGAGTTTAGTGTGAGACGAGGTGAGAAGGCAGTTTTGTTTGGCAATGTTTTTGGCTTGTAGGGAGGTTATTTTAGTGAGGAGAGCATTTTGTATATTATTGCACCATGTACTGTCTTTGCTATATGTTTATAGGATGGGAGAAGGGGATTCTAGTTCTTTGAGAATTTTGAATAACTCCTTCGTGTTGGAATCTGCTTGTGAGATGCGCTGGTTGTACGTCTCTTTTTTTGCTTGTATGATCGATTCCTTGTAATTAAGGGATGCGATGAAAAGGTTGTCTTTGTTAGTCACACATGGATGACTTTTCCAAAGCGCTTCAGCCTTATGTTTTTCTTTGCGTAGTGCTCTAAGTTGCGGCGTAAACCAAGAATTCAAGTGAGCTTGTTGTTTAGCTTTCCATAGTTTGAGGGGTGCTATGGTATTAATGGCTTTGAGCAGTGTTTGATTGAAGGTGTCTACAAGGACTGTAGGGTCATTGTGCTGTAAGGCACAATTGTTAAGAATGGGTAAGATGAGGGGGAGTAGTTTGTCCCTAGTAATGTACTTTTTGTTCCTACTAGGAATGGGGGGAGCTATGTTAGGTTTGGGACAAGGGTTGTAGGCTGGTATATGAAAGATGATGATGTGGTGGTCGGACCAGGCACAGGCGGAATTTGAACTTATCGATGTGTTGCAGTTTAAATCTGCAATCCAATCGAGCATTCTGCCCTTGTTATGGGTGGATTCAAGAATACGTTGCAGGAAACCTAAGTTAGAGGTGATACTGGCGACCTCTGTGGCCATGAGATCCTTAGGGTCTGATAAACCAAGGTTGATGTCACCCAGTAGCAGAACTTGGGAATTGGGCTTGGTGTTATCAGTGAGGATGGATGTAATATCCTCCGCGAAGGAAGTGAGTGGTCCTGGTGGTCTGTAAATAAGATGTAGTGATGCAGTGTTGGTCGGTGATAGGGAGAGTTTAACTGATAGAGATTTGGCCGAGCTAAATTGAGTGTTGGGAATAAGTCTCATGTTGATGTTGTCCCTATGTATAAATGCAACGCCGCCACCTTTGAAGAGGTTGGATTGGCGGTCATTTCTAAGGATGGAATATCCATCAGGAATGGCGAGGGCCAAGAGTGGGCCTGAAGCGGCATGTAGCCAAGTTTCTGTGATGGCAATGAAGTCAAGGTTTTGGGCGGTGATGAGGTCTGTGATGATAAGAGCGTGGGCTGTGAGGGATCTCGCATTGATGAGGGCTCCCTTTACTTCTTTGTTAGGGGCGGTCACAGGATTGTCAGGTGGAATCTGCGTGGTTGGGCGTGGACTGGAGGTGTGGTGATGGTGTGAGTTGCACTGGGCGCACGGTATGTGATGCAGTCTGGATCTGAGTCTGGCATTCATAAATTGGAAGAAGCATGGTTGATTGTGTGTGGGTTTCGTAGCGAAATGTTGAATCCACAAGGCAGGTGCATTAAGATACAGGTTGGTAGAGAAGTCAGTAAGGGAATTAGTTGTAATATTATGTGTGGGTGTGAGTGGGGAGAAGTGGTGAGTCAGTGGTAATGTACTGTAGATCATTGTGTGGGAGTACAGGCTGGGATGGTGAATGAGAAACTCAGAGGTACCGATGGGTGGTGCACAGTATGCACCGACTAATTGCGAGATAGTACAAAAAGTGTCTAAACTTAAAGACACTCCCGTCCCCTGCACACCTTACAAGCTGAAATAAATCAGTCAAATTTCATAACATTTGCACTTTTATATATAGAAAGAATTGTCAATTTAGAACATAGGTAACAAAATATCTTCATAAAAGTACAGAAAAAAGGTATCAACTGACTTCCAATATGGCCAGCATGAAAAACAAATCAAACCAGACAAAAAAATAAGCTCCCAATTTTGAACTGCAGCTTCAAGCTCTACGCGTTTCGGGGACTATCCCCTTCTTCAGGAGCAAAAATATCTCACAGTGGGAATGTTGTCAAAGAAAATAGAGTCTCTGTCTGTGCATCTGTCTGTTACGTGTGAATTGGAGAGGAGCCGTTGAATCTGAGGTGAAGAGGTGCGCTTCTGGAATTGCATTATACATTTCTATAATCAGCAGGATGCTTTACATTGGATGCGGGGTACTGGAAGTCCTGAATTTGGATTGGATTGGCTATTGATTTGCCTTAGAGTTCGGCAATCACATTTCACTTGTTGAGGACGGCAGGAGTATTCGCAGGGATCCTGGTTCTGTGTACGTCGTGCACAGACAGATGCACAGATTTATTTCAGCTTGTAAGGTGTGCAGGGGACGGGAGTGTCTTTAAGTTTAGACACTTTTTGTTTTATGTTTAACACATGCTCCAGTGTCAGGGCGTGTATTCCTCCCCAGCACCCAGAATTGTAATAAAATTTCTCTAAATAGTTATTTAGTTTTTGAGTAATTAGGTGTGCTCTGATAGATACTTATTTTTGTAATTGCGAGATAGTGACAAGGTGTGTAAGGAGGATGGCGGCAGGTGCCCACAGCGGCATATCGTGACACAAGTGGCCTAAAGATTAGGATAGATAAAGTGTAAACACTGTAGAGGCACAAAAGGTACGTGTTCAATGGGAGCGTAGTAGTAGTACAGTACAGTATATACAGTATAGGTCAAAAAAGGTTCTCAACGTGCATACTAAGGCAGAAATAATCAGGCAATCAATGCCAAAGCAGTAGGTAAGATAGCATGACTCAGACTAAAGGTTTGCTACTGAGGCAGGTTATAAGCTGTGGTGCAACTGTAAAGCGAGCTAGAAATCAATCAATTCTATCAGGGCAAGGGGACAGAGCACAGGCAGAATGCAAATTATAAGCTGTAGTACTGCTAACGAACATGCAATAGAGCAAACATTGGCAGGATGCAGGGTATGGCAGACGTGATGCATTACAATTCAATGCATGCGTGTGCCTCTCCGTGAATTCACCTTCCCCTGGGTCTTGCCGCAGTCCCTCCCGTGTCCTGAGGGTGACTGTCATACAGCTGAAGACCCTGGCGTGGCTGCCTCCACTCGAAGCGCACGCTGCATGCAATAATGGGGCCCTACCCCTTTCTTGTGTTGGCCTGCGACGGCCAATGTTTCCCTCGTCTCCCGTTCTGGGCCGTGTTCTGTCGGTGTCCCTACGGCGACTCCTCCACGCCGATGGCAAGGTCCGGCAGGCCACAGTGTCCCGCACACCACTTGGGCGAACCGGGCCGAGGGGTCCCATGGTAATGCTGGAAACAGCAGCCTCCAGGCTCTAGGCTGCGCGCGTGCGAGGCCCGCCGGGGGTGCACCTCGGCACCGGGTTCGCGAGCCTCCCGCAACCGTCCGACTTGCAGTCAAGCGCTCGCGTTCATGCCGCAGTCCGGGGCGCACTCGCCTATCCTGCAGACATGTGTGTCCCGACTTCACCGGCGCTGTTATCTCTGGCAGCCCTCAGCACGTGCCCCGCACCGCGCAGCCTAGACGCTTCCTTCGTTGCAACAGTGTTGCAGCCCACGTTACCATGGCCAGGCAGAGGCACTGCCCCTGCCATACATAGCTCGCGGTGTCAGCTGACATCAAAGTCCAGGCAGGGTGTGCATGCGTTTTTATTGCTTCTGTGTCCGTTCCACGCTGGGTGCTTTACAGTAATCTCCATCCATAGAGCCGTTCAGTCATTCAGGGGAGGCAACGGACCTATTACTGCTTTCTGGTGTCTGTGTCACTGGTCCTCATCTGGGCTGTCTCTCGGGTCCCTTTGTTATGCAGCTTCCGCCATCTTGGATGAGACAAGTTCGGACCTCCGCGATCCCCCTCGAGTCGCTCACTGCCCCGATCTGCGCGTTTCTCAGGGATCCGCAGCCTGCACTACATGCCTCATATATTCATAAGCATGTGCCTGCCTTACAGTCCACCGCGGGTGCATATATTTGCACTTTTCTATCGGATCACTGCTCGGATGAGCGGGAGCCCTCTGCAGACGCGTCCTTTCACATGGCGCTCAAGCCACGCCCCCAACATGATCTACAATGTTATGGGACTCCAGTGAGGCAATTCACAGAGATCCCCCAGAAAAGCCCCCTAGGAACTGCATACTCAACCAAAAGGCCGGAAAGACCTTACAAATGCATGTATAGAATGTATTATATGTAGAACACATGTAATGATCATACTAAAAGCATGTGTGATCCAAAGGTTATATGAATATACAATAATAAAAAGCAGGGCAAACAGATTGCAAAAAAAAGCCATTGCATTTAGGACCTTAGGCCATCATCAGGGCTGAATCTGTGTGTCAAGGAAAAAAAGGACATCCATTCAGAAACCAAAATTAATTTAGATACAAAAATTGTACACTTAACTCAAATACAAATCATTTTTCATATGCAAGAAGTTCTAACGTACAAAACATACCATATCTTGCTAAATGTACATGTTGAATCATCAAAATAGAAGGCACATGCCCTATCTGTTAAAATAGTTTCCTATGACGAGATAAGAGCCAGTCATATAAATGCAAATATTCCAACCCATATGTTCAAAATCAAAGAATCAACCAATTAGAAAAACCAACATGTTAGACAAAACAAAAGTTACCTGAAACAGGTAAAAGCGCAATTGTACCTATATATGTATCTATGTAAGACACATCCAATGTAACCAAAGAAACTTCAGAACAATGCAATTATTGTAAAGGCTAAAACGTAGATAATAACTAAAGGTCAAGTTACAATAAGAAGCTAGAGGCAAGAAACGAGGAGTGTCACAAAGAAGGTGCATAGAATTACCTGGGTGTATCGCTGTCAAACAGAGAGCACAGCACAGCCTGTTCTCTGGCTGCACAAGCAGCTATTATTGCACATGAGTCCTTTACCATGTCAGAGGCACTCGCAGTCCGCAGGCGTCATGGAGCTTCGAACCCACGCCAGTGCCAGTGGAGTGGTAAATACCAAAGATGTAAAGAAATCGACTGGCAAATAGGGGAGCACCTCCCTTAGACAGAAGTTACAAAATAAACGCAAATGAAAGAAAATGAATGATACATAGAATGCAAATAATATCACAAGGAAAAAGAAAGGCATAAAAATGAAAATAAATAAAATGTAGAAACGTTGAGAAAACATGTGTAAATGCAAACCCATAACTTGCATAAATGAGGGATTGAACAGACCAATTATATGTACAGAAACCCAGTCATATAGACCAAAGTAATACAACTAAGTAATAGGGATAAACCGAATGAACACTATAAATACAAAAAACAGAATTGAAAGAAATTGGTGTTAGTGGATCAGCTCTTGACTGGTTGAGGTCTTTTCTGGTCGCCCGGACGCAAATGCTTCCTCTCCCCCCTTTTCTTCCTGCGCCTTCTTCTCTGACTTGCGTAGTCGCCCAAGGATCGGCCCTTTCCCCCTGCTATTCAATATTTATGTTCTCCCGAAGCTGATTCATTCTCATTCTTGCCGGTTTTACGTCTACGCAGACGACACACAACTAATTCTTGGAATAGACGGAGAACAGGACTTTATGGTCTTGCAAACATTGGCAGCTGGATGAACACCAACTGGCTAAAGTGAAACAGTGAGAAAGCCGAGGTTATGGTTCTCAGCTGCTCTCCAGCTGCCCAAGCTCTCCGCATCAATGATTGTTGGCCCTCCTCATTGGGCCCCCTACCGACCCCAGTCTCTCTGGTGGAAAACCTAGGAGTAAAAATTGCATCATCTCTTTCTGCATCACCTCAGGTTAAGGCGAGTTGCAGCTCGGGCCATGCTGAAGTCAGGATTTTGAGGAAAATCCTCCAGTATATTCCAGAAAAGCTGTTGAGTCTGGTAGTCTCTGCCACCACCCCAGGGACTCTTGACTACCGCAACGCTACGTTGCTTGCCCAACCCAAGTTCCTAATACAGCGTTTACAAGTGCTGCAAAATTCTGGTGCCGCTTGGCTGTCAGCTTTCCTAAATTTGCACACAATGGAACCTTCATTGGCTGCCTGTTGCAGCTAGAATTAAATTCAAACCCTGTTCCTTGTTCACCGGGCATATTATGACTCCGGAGCACTCTGTCTGTGTGAAAAGCTCACTAGGTATGCTCCTTCTCGGAATCTTCATTCTGCAAATCAGCTACGTTTGTGTGTTCCCCGATTCTCTAGAGTTACAATCGGGGGGGGGTGCGGGCTGGAGGCGAGCCTTTTTGGTCACAGCTCCGGCCTTGTGGAACTCACTTCCCCTGGTTCTACAAGCTACTGTTGACAATCGTGCCTTCCCGAAAGCGTTTAAAACATATCTTTTCAGCTGAGCACTTTTTCTGGTTTTTCCTAGTGGCTACCTTTTTTTTGGCTAAGGAATCTATAGCGCCAAGATACCTTTGGGTCAAAGCTGCGTACAAGAAGTTCTACTAACATAACATTCACTTTACATCTCTTTCAGACCTCGGGTCTCTCAGGATTCACTTCAGGTCTCTCACAGACCTTGGGCTTCTCATGATTTATTTCAGGTCTCTCCCAGACTTTAGGTTCATCAGCATTCACATGTCTCTCCCTGGCATTGTGTTTCTCAAGGCTCACTTCAAGTGCAATGGATATTTCTATCCCCTCATCCAGGGTCCTATTCAGGCACCCAACATTGTCCATGTGACAGGGGTTTCTTCCTTGTACGGCTTTAAGAAGCCCCTGACCTTCAGGATGCTTTCTGGTTTCTCTGCTTGGATGGAGGACCCTCGCCTATGGTCCTCCCTAAGTACAGCTTCCCCTCATGGGTCAGTTCTCTAAGTATGCTTTCTCCAGAGCAGCTGGTTTAAGGATACCAAAACGCGCTATGGTGGCCTGTTAAGGCCTGGTCTGCACATTGTCTGGCAAAGGTTCACCATGGAGAGTCTGTGCCTTATTCTGCTCCAGAATACAATCTGCATCCAAATGAGTGACCTCTATCACTCCAGTGGGCATATGAGATTTTCACAAGGGGTCCTCTGGGACTCACTAGGATTATGTTGCTGAATAGATGTGGGGAAGGGATTAGCAACACCCCATCGGGAGCTGATACTGCTCAGTGGTCAGGTGGCGAGTACCCCTTCAACCTTCTGGGAGACACATCGGGTAGTGGCTGGATCATCCTCATTCCCAGTGGTTTGCCTCCTCACATACAAGAATGAGGAGTTCATTTAACCCACCACAGTAGTCATTTTGATAAAGTAAAGGGGAAAACCGGTAATAGGTCTACTGAGTAGTGTAGCCAAATATAAAGCGTAACTCTGCCACAAGCCTACTCCTGAATTCACTTTCTGGGTGAGAGAACTATAACGGTGTCTAGTCAAATGGTCGACAGACAAATGGTCGACAGACAAATGGTCGACACAATTTGGTCGACAGGACAAATGATCACATTTTTTTTAGTTATATATATATTTTTTTAGGTTTTCGTTTAGGGAAAAAATGGGTTTTTAGCAAAAAAAAGGGGGGTTGGGACACCCCCAAAAAAAAAAAAAAATGTGAAAAAAAAAAATTAGATCATTTGACCTGTCGACCTTTTGGTGTCGACCATTTGTCCTGTCGACCATTTAGATTCGACCAGTTGACCTACAACCAACTATAACGGTTCATTCCAAATGATGGGTCTCAGAACTTCAAAAGAGCATCTGGAGAGAGGTTGGGGGGTGCATCCAACACAAAGACACCACACCTTGTATACAGAAATTCCACAAAATGTGCCAGAGAGAGGGGGCTACATGGGGGCCAGAGCCGATTACATATGTACAAAAGGAATAATGGACAGCAGGTCTTACACAATTGAGGGAAGGGTCAAAATGACTCCTGCTCTGCAGGAAGTGAGTAGTGGATAAACCACCCGCTCAGCCCCACACTACACTAAACCCGCAGTGATCCAATCATAAAGGTAAAACAGCCACTGCTGGAAAGGTATACCTCCTTCACCTAACGCAGGCCGAGTGCAGCCAATATCTAGGGGTGTGAGCTAGTAAACATCTAAACAACTTAAGTACAATGGCTCCAAAATAAAGAAATGACCAATCAAGATTCAATACAAATATAGACTTAATCAAACAATAAAATGCAATCAACTCATTATAAAACATTAGAAAGACCGACCCCTGTAAAAGAAACACAGAGAATGCAGAGTTTTGTGAAAGGCCACTCTGGGTAGATGAACATGGGTGTTCCGGCAATAGATTGGCAACAATGTCATTGTTCAAGGATATGACTTTGAAGAAAAAGTTAGAGAACGTTTGCTTAAAAGTCATTAGAGTCCCAAAAAAGTGGACATGGGGAACAGGCCGCTTCAGAGTACCTTAATTCTCTGCTGATTGTTCACATGCTGCTGGAGGGGGCCAACCGCGGTGGCACTCGCAGCTGATCTGCGCTCTTCTATGGCTCCTGAGCGTAGCAGAGTGGGCCGCACCGCGGGCTGTACCCTGCTATTTGCTGCAGGAGATTGAGAGCTGGTGCAGATACATGCTAAATTCCGAGGGAAAGGGCAATTTGCAGCAGTCTGACGCCTTTAAGATCCTTTCTGGTGTTGAGCGCCATTGCACTTCAACGTCTGTGCAAGCCTATCCCCATATAGTCTTCATGAGCCGCCTTAGTGCTGAGCCCTCAGCGACGCCTGAAGAAAAGGTATAAGGGCAGTCTCCAGTCTGAGGCAGTCCGCAGTCAACGGCTTTACACTTAAGGATAGTGCAAGGAGACCATCACTGCTGTGAGACAGGCATGGTATCAAGAGAGACAAAGACACAAAGGCTAATAGTTTGAAAACCTTTATTAAAAGTCTTAGGGTTGATGAAATACTTAACTTGCCCTATATCTAATGGGGTTTTTGCCTCAACTGATGTAGAGTCGAGGTCCGTAAGCCCCAAAACAAAAGTCTGTCTGTGTCAAACCTATTATTGCCCTCACTCTTCAAACAAAAGAAAAATGGTGGTTCAAAAAAAGAAGTGTAAAACAAGGCTGAATTCAGGTGGCCTTATCATCAGGGTCAGTTTAGCCAGTTCGAAACGGTGCCCTTGGAATCTTCCAGGCCAGGTTCATGCAGCAAAATAAAACAGTTCATAAAATGTTCCCAAGTCAAAATAATGTAACTCCAAAAAGGTGTCGTATGCTCTTTCGGGCACCATCCTCAGTTTTGACATAAACCAACTCAAAAAAGTTCTTAGGTTATCTGGAGGTACCCTTCCCCAAGCTTTTCACACCCGTCAATTCAACTCAGGCCTCTCAGGGTTCCTTTTCTCAAGCTTCTTCAAGTTCACAATCTTTATGGGCCTCTCAGGGTTCCCTTCCCCAAACGTAGGCCTCTCTTGTTTCAATAGTTCAACTAAAGTTCACAATTCAAATGAGCCTCTCAGGGATCCCTTTCCCCAAGCCTAGGCCCCTCTGGTCTCAAAAAGATTCACAATCCCTTTCAGGCCTCTCAGGGTTCCCTTCCCCAAGCCTAGACCTTTCTTGTTACAACAGTTTCCTTTGGGCCTCTCCGGGTTTCCTCCCCAAGCCTAGGCCCCTCTCGTCTCAAAAGGTTCACATCAAGGTTCACTAAACACAAATGTTCGTAAAACACAAAAGTTCAACGTCTTAGGATGCACCTCTCAACGTGCAGTTCCTTCTTTTTTGTTCAGAACAGCCTTTCTTTCACTTTGGGGATTTCGCACCCACTTCACCCTCGGTGTAGTTCCCCCTTTTTCCACCCTCTCTCAAGTGGCGCTGTTCACCTCCTCCTCTTTAACACTGGAGCAATATCAGAGGCTTTCGAGAACGCAGGGCTTTACTCCTCCCCATGCGCGACCACACTCATAGACAGCCCCTTATCCTTATATTCTTTATCTTGCTTTCTTTCCGTTCTGTTTGCACACTGTTACTTTTTTGCCTCTTGTGCCGCTAGCATGTTTTCCTTTTTTCCCCTTTCCCCCGTGCTGCTTGCACGTTTAAAACTTTCACTCTGGTTTTCTTTTCGGGTTGTCCGCACCCACTTATTTCTTCCTCTTATTTACATCTTGAAACACATTCTCCCTTGATCCTTTTGTGCCGCTTGCTCACCTCTGTTTCTTTCTGTTGCTGTCATGCCGCTTGCACACTCCTTGCTTTTATTAATGCTCCAGCTCCAGCCTCACACACGCATACCAGGTTTCTCACTGTCATAGAAACTGACTGGTTAGTGCAGCGCTGGTGAAAAGGCTTGTTGGCTTCAGTGTCGAGTTCAGGGTCTCACCACCTGCCCCTCAGGCCTCCCTGGAACTGGACACCTGCCAGGGGAACGAGCAATTGCCTGGACACAAGATACAGGATGCAGCAAAGCCCTATCAAGCTTCCGGAAGACAAAGCTCCCTCACCACGCTGCAACCCCTCTGACAGACCGGGTCGTGGTCCTGCTCTCCTCCGGATCCTTTGTGGTCCACCAGCTGCAGCCTGCTGTAGTACAGCTGCCACAATCTTTTCAGCACCCTGAGCTTGCTCTGAATCTCTGGCAGAAACTGACACAGGACTGAGAAGGAATCCCCTGCTGGACTGAGCCGCACATCATCCATTCTGCTCTCTGCATTGCTGCGCTCTGCACTGCCGAGTGCTCCATCTTTTATACACCTGAGCCCTATCAAGAGGTTTCAGGTGTGAGTCATTGGCCTCCCTTGCCTGACTTTCATTAGGCCAATTATAAGGACATGCCTGACCCTTAGATTTCCTTTTCTGCTGGTCAGTACTGGAGTGGTGTTCTTATTAAAGGGACAGCCTATTGGTGTACTGTAGTAGGCCTCTCTAGTCATCTTCCTCCTCTCAGTTCTATAGGCGCTTCTCTCATAAGTAATCTTCATTACTCTCAGGCGCCTCTTCCTCGTCTCTGTGTTGTAAATGAGGCGGGGGGACCAGAATAAGATTGACAATGGCCTCTGGAGGCTGAGGGATACTAGACTGATTGATAATGAGGAAGGGGGGATACCACATCGAACCCTCAGGTATCTTCTTACCACTCCCCAAGAACCCCCTACTCAGGTGATCCTCCCTCGCTTGTCCGCCCCCAGGGTAGGTATCCAAAAGTAATGACCCTTCTCTGGCCAACCGAGCAAAAGATCCGAGGGGAGAAAATGTGAGAACGCCCTCAGGTTTCTCACACTGCCAACAATAGCTTATGACTGACTCTCTGGAACCAAGGTACATTTTTTATATTACTGACTTGACATTCTATGGTTGGATATTATATGTATAAAGATTTGGGTCCTCCAAGACCAAATTCTTGCTCCTCACCAACAACACCGAACACCCAGACATACAGACTTGGCTATCAACCATGAACCCTGAGGGCTGCACACACAATGTCACCTTCTGCACCAAGTCCCTCGGGTTCCACATCAACAAACACCTCTTCTTCAAGACATACATAGCTAAGAAAACTCAGACAGCTTGGTATCAGCTCTCACTCCTGCGGAAAGTCAAGCGCTTCCGCCCTGTGGACAGCTTTAGGTCCACCTTTCAAGCACTGGTCGTATCCCACCTGGATGGGGACAATGCCCTCCCCAAAGGCCTCCAGACGTCCTCTCATGTGCCCCTGAGAATCGTCCTACATCAAGGCAGATACAACCACATCACCCCAACCCTCATCGACCTTCACTGGCTGCCATTTCACACACAAATCACCTTCACGTCTTGCTGCATCATCTATAAGTCAGTCTCCCTCAGGTCACCTAGATACCTCACAGAAAAATTCATCCTCTCCAGCAGAAAGCACACCACCAGAAGCCAGGACACATGCAGACTTGAAATTCACCCCTGCAAAAAGTAAAGGACCAGAAAACAAGCCTTCTCTGCCTATGCCCCAAGACTATGGAACCTCCTCCCTGTCAGCATCAGACTCGCCTCCACACTCCTACAATTCAGAAAAGAGCTCAAGACCCACCTCTTGGGCGTCTCTCCTCAAAAACCTAGGGCACCATGTTGCCCCCCCAGCTCCATCTGACTCGCTTAACGCCTCCCTCCTCTAACCTTTCCGCCACTCTGTACAGCTGTACACCTCCCCTGTGCTCCTCTGTATACCACCCCCCTGCTGTATATCTGTTCTACTGTTACCTCTGAAAAGCGCTCTGTTATGCATCTGTAATATTGTACACCTCTAAAGCGCTCCGTTATGTATCTGTATGGGTGTATACCTCTATAAAGCGCTCAATTGATTCTCGAAGCTCAATAAACACCATAATAATAATAACAATAATAATAATAATAATAATTAGGGGAGCCCTTTACCAAGTGAATTTTTACTTTTTCTAATTTTACCTGTACATGCCTGTTGCACATTGACAGACAATAAACCCAAGGCTCCCTGAGTTGAACTTATTCTGTCATTGTTTTTTTTATTGACTTGGCAGCTTGTGGGGTAGGGGAGGCGGACTATGGCAGCCACTTGGGCCATTTGGGCGTGCCCCACTGCTTACACTCTTACCAGTCAAGCCACAGCTGCATAATACACTTTATTAAAATTACAAAAAGGGAGACTACGTCCAATATGCCTCCTAAAAATTGACCTAAAAGAATAGCGCATATCATGGCTCCAATCACAGAGTCAATACCTTAATTAATTCAATTGAGTGAGTCTTGAATGACATGAAACAGCCTGAAGAGATGACACATAAGGTCAAAGCAGACATTAATAAATAATCGGTGCCTGAGGTTTCTACCAAACCTAGGATGCTTGCCAAAGTACATCAATCAAAATTTACTTTTGCTAACACTCATAATGTAATAAAACATGTAAAATAAATGCATGACTGTATTCAACTTTGATTCCTAAACTCTGTAAGGATGGCATGGTATCAACGGTAAGACAGACACAAGTGACCACAGTTCAAGGTGTGATAAACGCCTATCTAATCCTAAATCTAAAGATGGGAGCAAGCTACGACCATCAAATAATAATAATGCAGTTCTAGTGGAGTCTTGTCAAAATAAAAGGGCCAATCCTTACTGCTAAATACAAATAGTGTGGGGTAGTGTTCATGAAAAAGAAAGAAGTGTTCATCAAATGATATGTCATGATGTTCAGGCCGTTGTCCTCCATTACCCACGTTTTCAGCACGGGACAAGGCGGTTCACTCGAGCAAAGCACACACTCGAGGATACAGTTCCATTACCAGCATCAGGGCCTTCTGTGGCCAAGTCTTTTTACTTATTGAAGTCTCTTGATTCAGAGGGCCTGATGTATGAAAACAAAACACAAAGTTCCTTTCCTCTTATAAGTACTCAATTCAGGTGATTCACCCTGGATCCACCTCAGCCGGGCTCAGATCCCTTTTATATCACGATTGTTACTGTGGATCCCCCTCTTCCAGGCTCAGATGCTGCTTTTTACAATGTTCAGAGAATATTCTCTCTCGGGTGACTCACGGTTCACCTCGGATTCCACTCAGCCGGGCTCAGATCCTTCCTCTTACAGAATTAGTCTCCCTAAATCGGGCTCAGACCAATTTCAGTTTGCATCAAACTATCGAAGACTTTCGAATGTGCACAGGGTTTAGCTTGACCCGTTGCAGGACCACTTTGATCCCAGAATTCTCTTCTCACAATTGCCAACCAGTTGGATACCTAACAGAGACCTTTGAATAAGCACCCATGTGGCGCGGACCACTCTGGCTATGCTATCTTTCTTGGCCTCCAAAGTTCAATCACTCCTCTGGTTTCAATTATACTTGTGTTGCTCGTCACGTACGTTTCACACACTGTTCTCTTTAGATTTCTTCATACAATGTTGCCGCTCGCAACCTTGGTTCTTATACAGGCTGGTCTGGTATTAATCTCTCAGACTCACTGGCTGTGCTGTCGTTACTGGTGCTGCTTTGTTGTAGGACCCACAGACAGTACCAGAGCGGCAAATGCTCCTCCCCGCCTTGGTTATCGACACGGGAGAGCCCCAGGTACCTCCGACACACCATGCAGGTTTCTTCAGCTTTAGTCCCAGATCTCAAGTTTTATATTTTCCAAGGTTCACGAAAGTAACAGTCTTAAAAGGTCAAGGGCACTTCTCTCCTTGCAACCCTTTCTGGTCTTGCCATCTTTCTCCTGCCATCTTCGAACTGATGCTTCCTCGTGTGTTTTGCCTTGCTCAGAGTGTGCTTTCGTGCTCCATCTTAATCTGTAATGGAATTCAGGTGTGTGTAATGATCCGTAATTGACTGACCTTGCCTAATCATTGTATTGGGACATGTCAGGTATACGGCTCTGGTGTTAGTCTCTTTTTGCTCATGGTGAACTGTCCATGAGAAAGTGTTTGTGTCGGAAAAGGGGTTGGGTGTTGAGTTCCTAGGTATCCTATCTGGTAGGATGGGGACCAACCTCTTAGTTCCTGTAAAATTTCACATTTATAGTGGATCTACACACAAGCTGGTTGAAGCGAGGGAAACAGCTGGTAGAACCCTATTGATATGATATGATATGTTATTTAGAATGCGCCTGTATGCAATTGTTTCTAGGCAAGACAAGACAAGGGAGGGAGGGGAGACAGAAGGAGGACAAGACAAATGATCTTACTAGGCATTGTGTCATTCAGATTGTGCAACTGCGACAATGCAAAGTGCAGAGGGAAGGGAGAAGGAGAAGTGCAGGGAGAGCGAAGGGGGAAACACAATCAGGGCAGCATTGTTCTGAGTAGGTGCAGCCAGGGCAGTGTAGCTCTGGGTAAGTGCAAGGAGGCAGGGGACTGTAGAGATTACAGTTGCAGCCCCTAAGTGCACGGTAGGCCCGGAGGCAGTGCAGTGAGACTGATCATGGAGGAGCCTGGTACCCAGTGAGACTCTGAGGGTAGCCAAGCAACCAGTCGCCGCAGAAGAGAGGTAGGTCAGCAGGGGAGGAAATGAGGGAGAAAGCAGAGGATATTGTGAATGTCTTGAGCTGCTTCCGGGACTTCAGGTAGTCCGGCTCAAGTTTGAGAGGGCAAGGGAGGTAATTCCAGAGGGAGGCACCTGCAGAGGAGAGAGATCTACCCCCCACTCTCTGCCTGGAGAAGCATCTGACCCTCAGAGAGTTGGAAGGAGCTGAGCGAAGGGCTTGAGAAGGAAGGTATTTTGGAAGAAAGAGTTGGACGTAGTGCGGGCCACGGCCCCAGAAAGCCCTGTGGACGATGCAGAGGGTCTTGAACTTCAACCTTGCAGCCACCAGGATCCAGTGGAGAGACTTCAGGGCTGGAGATATATGGTCCCTGGGCTTGAGGCCAAGGATAAGTCTTGCACTCCTATTCTGGATTAGTTGCAGAGGGCGGAGAGTAGAGGAAGGCAGATTGCGAAAGAGGCTGTTGCAGTAGTCCAGCCTAGAGAGAACTAGGGCTCTGCAGACAGTGAGCTTCTGACAGAAAGTGAGAAAAGGAAGAATACCTCTGAGAGGTTGCAGCTGGTAGTGGGCCTTCTTGGCAAGGTCTGTGAGGTGAGGAGAGAAAGAGAGTGTGGAGTAGAAGATGACACCAAGGGTTTTTGCCTCACAGGAAGGCGAAGAAAGAGGGCCCAAGGAAGGCGGGCAGCATGAGAGAGGGAAAGCAGGAGCAGGGGTCCCAATTAGAAGAATCTCAGTCTTACTGGCATTAAGGCAGAGATCGTTGGAGGCACACCAATCCTGAATCTTGGATAGACCGTTAGGAATGAGCGAGAGAGGGGAGGAGGCTGAGGGGAGCCTGAAAGAGGGATGAGTGTCATTCGTATTACACTGAAAGTCAGATGAGAAGGTAGAGATTAAAAAAGGGGCCAAGTAGACATTGAAGAGCCAGGGTGAGAGGACAGAGCTCTGGGTAACACCACATGTGGAGAGAGAGGTGGTGGAGAGTAAGGACCCAAGTTGGACCTGAGAGGGTCGGTCCCAGAGGAAGGAGGAAAACCAATCCAGAGCCTAATCCGTGATGCCGAGGTTTTCACTGAGTCAATTAATCAGGATGGCGTGATTGACTGGTCAAAAGTAGAGGAAAGGTCATGGAGGATGAGTTCAGGAGGAAGACTAGAGGCAAGATCTTCACGGTTGTTCAAGAGAGCAGTTTCTGTGCCTCTGGAGCCAGACTGATGGCCATGGAGACAACCAACAGATTCAGTGTGGAGAGTAAGCTACGAGATGGCCAGATTTTCCAGGATTTTTCCCTGGAAAGGAGTGATAGAGATCAGGCCATAATTTGCCGGACAGGTAGGATCATCAGAAGGCTTTTATTTATTGTATTTATTGATTCCTGGTTCATTACAAACCTTTTCTCATTCAATACAAAAACTGAAAAAAACCTTTCCTTGATCAGGTAGGTACAAAACATCGAATTCTAATCCACAGCCAAATTTATTCCCATCATGTGCCCTCTCTGTCCATTTTGAAAGCCTCAGTAAGAAACTTCACCAGGGCGAATATAGCCGAAAAGTGCCCCCTGCCCCACTGCAGGAAAGACCAAAACTCTTCTGCGTCCCCAGATTGCCTTTTCCACTACTGCCTGCCACAAGTACTTCGATCTCATCTCGGTCAAACCTGGGAAGAATAGTGTAATGTGCTTAAGAGTTTCTTTCACCCCTTCCTTGAGACAGAACCTGTAGTCCACAGAAGAAACTTGCCTGCAGATTCTCAAAATCTGGTTGGTGGGGTGCAAGTTCATCCTGAAGCACATAAACTGGTTCCTATACCATCTGTTCGGAAATGTGGTTAAATATTTTGGAACAGAGCCCCAAGCCTTATGTTCATCTCTCATAGCAGTTTGGAAATTGTACAAATTATTTTCTTCTATGGTGTTGATCTAATCGTCCTGCCACAGTTTCCACTTCACCCTGGCGGGGTTATTGATCAAATCTTCAAAGTCAGCCTGGAGATGTTCTAGGCATCGCTGACAGCCGTTTCTCCACTTCATTAGCAGGCTGTTTCTACAGTTCTTTAATACTGTCCCCAAAATTTGGTAAGGTCTAGACGTGGAAGGGAGGAGACATTTGCGATACAAGCCCAAGGTTTTCCATGTAGAACTTGCTTGTCTGGAAATCAAGCCCAACTCAAACTTAATACCTGAAGTTGGTGTCAGATTAGGGAGCTTCAGTATTTTTCTCCAAACGCCTCCTTCTGAAGAAGGCCACAATTCCCAGGGAGTTAAAGGAAAACCTTTGGCTCCATAGATTAGAACTGGGGTAACCTTTGCTTGAAAAAAGGACAGCACTGGCAGGATGGAAAAGTTCCTGTATTTCCTCTGAACCAGTTTACCCTGGGCTATCAGAACTTTTTGTTTAGCCTTCAGGGCCTGCTGGCGGGGAAATCCGATTTACTGTTATCAATAAGGACCCCAGGTAGGTAACCTGTTGGGTCTGTACTAAGGGTTCTTGCTTGACGAACCAGTTGAACCCAAATCTTGATCTGGGACCTTGTAGGCCC
Organism: Ambystoma mexicanum; assembly: GCF_040938575.1. Lineage (NCBI taxonomy): Eukaryota > Metazoa > Chordata > Amphibia > Caudata > Ambystomatidae > Ambystoma > Ambystoma mexicanum. The sequence continues at coordinate 731,005,961 of NC_090925.1, forward strand.
AGTATCATGGTGGTAGTCGTAGCTGAGTTAATCGCCAATCCATTTGTGGTCATATATCCATTGAGAGCGTCCAAACTCTGCTGTAGACCGATTAGCATCAGGCCAACCAAGATCAAATCATTGGCAAACAGACGTCTTGTCACAGCTTGGTGGGAAGACTCTGATCTTGTCCCAGGTCTCCCAGAGATCCGAGAGAAATAGACTAAATAGTGTCGGGTCAACCCTGCTTTAAACCACCAAAGGTATCGATTGGTCTCGTCAAAAGACCTTGCACGTTGAGATGAATGTGTACATTGGTAGACTCGTAGAGAGACTTTATCGCCTCCAATAAATCTGATGGCCATTTCCATGCCTCCATTTTGGCACATAGTTGTTGACGATCTACGCTGCCAAAGGCCTTTTTTAAGTCCACAAATGCCACATAGATCTTAATCCTCTTGTTAAAGGCTTCTCCATTCAAGATATTTATCCAAACAAAGGTTCAAGTCTGTTCCAACATCTTTGACAAACTCTGTTTGTCTAGGGTCCTCTCTTTTCACAGTTTTAATCCACTTCTGCAGTTGTTTCAGCAGGAAGGAAGCAAATAATTTGCCCAGTGAGTCTAGAAGCGCAATGGGGCAGTAGTTAGAAGGATCTGCCCTGTTGCCTCATTTGGTGATGTGAACAATTGTCGCTGATCTCCACGATCCAGAGATTACACCCAATCTCATGATCTGTTTGAAAAGCTCAAATACAAAGGGAATCCAAGCCTCAGGAACTTCCTTGATCATGGAGTTTGTAATACCGTCTGGACCTGGGGCTCTAGAGTGATTGGCCTTCTTGATTAACAGTTCAGCGTCCAAAAGGTCCAACGGAAACTTCCACTCAGTGCTCGATTTAGTGGACGAAACCTGAATTAGGCCTTCTTTTCATTCGAATAGTTGTTGATAAAAGTTCATCCATGCTTCCTCCGTGATCACATTTAGGAGTGGAATAGATTGCCCTGCACCAGCATCATTAAGCATTTGCCAAATGGATCTTGAGTCTTTTTTGGAAAGGGCCACAAACACACGTTCTGCTTCGTTCTGTAAGACCTCGGCTTTATGTATCGTCATCCAGTTCTTGTACTTCTGCTTCCTTTTTTTCATCAGGACTAAGCGATGGACATCTTGCCGGCGGCTTAAATATTTTAGGTCTTTCTGCAGAAGCTTTTTTTCCAGTTTGATTCTCTCAACAAACGTATATTTGTGGCCAGGATCCGATGGTAAAGGCTTTTTGGACTGGGACTTGAACTCAACAAGTAACAGAACATAATTCACTTTGTCCCCCTGTATCAACAGGTTAATGGACTTTTTAGAAAATGCTTTGATGTTGTGTCGCCTCATTCTCAATCGATTTGCACCATGAGTGCGTTCGATAGCCATAGGTTTTGTCTCTCGCTTTGACCCATTCAGACCCCTCCAGGTGAGATTTAACAGCCAGTGATTGCTCGAGGGCTTCAGGGTGATTTCAAAGGAGGCTATGGGCCTCATTACAAGTTTGCCGGTCCGGAAACAACGTTGCCGGTAAGCTTACCGGCACCGTTGTTTCCAGACCGGCAAACTACGAGTCTGCTGGCGGGTGCCGTTTCACCTGCCAGGTCTGACCCTGAGGGGCGGAACAGCACCCGCCAGCACACTTTGATGGAAGCACTGGCACTGTTGCGCACAGTGTCGGTGCTTCTGTCCTCCCCATTCCCATTGAGTCCTATGTGGCTCAAATGGGAATGGGGAGTAACATTTTCTGGCGACTGGCTTCACGGACTGTCGGCGCTGTAATGCCCTGGTGATTCCCTCAAAGCTTGGCGCCGGAAAAAAAACACAACTACGGCAGCAGCCTGCTGTTTTTACCGGCACAACTAATGCCGGGGTTGTAATGAGGCCCTATGTCCTGAATTAGTGAACTCGATACAAAAACATAATCCAGGATAATGGATGTGTTTCCAGTAGACCAAGTTGTTTTTGGGGGAAATCTCCCACTGTTTGCCGTTAAGGATATGGAGGTCTCGAAAATTCATCAGGTTCAACCACTCAGAAGCTCGGAGCTCACTTGGAACATGCAGGCACTTGTTTGGGGGAAATTGACCAGTTCCTTTCCCTATACAAGGGCAATTAAGATCTCATCCAACAATTATATAATGAGGGTTGAATTGCCAGGCCCATTTATCAATTGCAGACATTACAGCGCTAGTAAACACTGTGGTGGTTAGAGCAGTAGGATTCCAGTAGATGTTAAGCACCAAACCACACCGAGCCTCACTTCCTAAAACTTCCTTAAAGCCAATGATTTGCACTAAGGAGTTCGGCTATCGAACACTTCTACCGTCAATTCATTCCTGTTCTTGACCAAGGTGACAAGGCCGGCCGCAGGCCGACCTTTAATACCTCCATAGGCAGGGGTAAATAAGGAAGTGCAGCCATCCAAAGCAGGGGCCAACCGGAGCCAGGTTGCCTGTAAGCATATTATATCCAGGGCGCCGCATTGTATATCGTGATCTGTAGGTAGATGTGCAAATCCTCTCGTTTTCCAGAAGGCCATCCGCCAGGAAGCTGCTTGTGGTTAATCGGAGTTCTGGTCACATCTGTGGCCGATACTCTGACGCCTCTTCAAGACGATTTCTCTTAGGTCTGTAAGGAAGGCATGGTATCAACAGAAAGACAGACACAAGTGACCACAGTTCAAGGGTGTTTATTGAACTTTAAAAAGGGTTTGAAAAAAGCCTATCTAATCCGAAATCTACAGATGGGAGCAAGCTACGAACATCAAATAATAATAATGCAGCACTAGTAGTGTTGTTACTCACCACACCATAAACCGGTTGGGGCGTTGGTAAGAAGACCTTGATGAAAGGATTGGTATACTGAGTGGATTAGTATTCAGCCTCCAGGACTCCAGTTCCCCTGAATTCTAAGATTCAGGCTTCCTCCAATTGAGGGTCTGTTCTTTACAATGTACCTCTCTGCTGTTTAAGTAAAAACAGACAGAGGTGTCAATTGTACAAAAGAGCGGGGAAAACACGCACCGCCAAAAACAATGCTGTAAAGGAATTACAGAAATGATTAGAATGACACAGTAAGGAATGTGATAAAAAAACAGGCAACAGAAAAGATTTTAGAATACCTAGGGCAAGATTTGTTCGCTGGTGAATAAGGGATGGATTCTGAATCTACAAAGAAACAAACCCCAAAGCCATGATTATGTTGCCCAACCATATAAGACCCCACTATAGTCAATAAGCAGTTAGACTGACCTGAGGTAAAGATTCTGAGCCCCTAATGGTGATAGTTGAAAGGAATACAACGGAAGGAAAAAATAATAAACAGGGAAGTTTGTATGGGAAGAATATACCCGGGCGGCACGAGGGACGCACTAAGTACGGGAAGGTACATGGACAGGAGAGCGTTCAGAAAATGCACTTAGTAGAATTTCTCAGCAGGTCCGAGGAGTACAGATTTGGTAACGATCCAACAATCCCAGTTCAGGTACAAATGGCAATTGTAGTTGGCAAGAAAATATGAAGGTAGTCAATGTTTATCCCCAAAAATGTAAACGTTGCAGCAAGGGCACAACACCCGCAGTGAACAGTACTCACGTTTCCGGATAGCAGTAAGTCTTCTGTAATAAGCGTGAGGAGTTTGCGTGATGCGCGGCACTCTGGAAGGGAGAGATGCACAGCCGCGTGTAATTCAATCCAAAAAACGTTCCGAGTCGGGCACCAGGAGATAAATACCAGCAGGCAAGGGAAGCGGCAATGGCAGTCCAAGAGTTTCGGGTTAGGCAACGGAGTAAACAGATCAAAGCCAAATGGAGAAACACAAAGGCAATCTGGATAGACGTAAGAAGGGTTCAGGAGCCAGGAAATCAATAGAACTTACGGAGAGTAATCCGAGAGGGAAGAGGAATTCGAAACAACAGGAAATGTGTGAATAACGCCACGATTAGCAGCAACAGGCACCCGGGAGAAGCCGGATTTAAACTGAAGGTGGGCGGGGTTTCCTTGCACGCATTCTATGCATGGAACGCATCAGCTGACACGACCGTCGCTGTTGACTAAGCAATCTCCATGTCAACCTGTAACTATGCAAGAGGGAAGTCCAGGAGCGCTTGTTTCTCTGCAAGTTTGGTTTACGAAATAAAGGAACGAGAGGTCCCTGCTGCCGACATGTAACAGGTGTCTTGTCAAAATAAAAGGGCCTATACTAATAAACCTATTGCCAATCCTTACCTCCAAATACAAATAGTGTGGGAAACAATGTTACATAAAATAAAGAAGTGTTCAAGAAATTATATATCAGGATGTTCAGGCCGTTGGCCTCCCTTCCCCATGTTTTCAGCACGGGGTAAGGCAGTACACTCGAGCTTAGCACCGTCTCTGGCTTCTCTAGGACGAGGATACAGTTCAAACATTACCATCAGTGCCTCTTTGCCTTCCAAAGTCTCTTCTTGCAGAGGGCCTGATACGACGAAAACACATTAAATTATTTTCCTCTTGGAATTTCACACATACTCAATTTCTCAGGTGATTCACTATTCACCTCGGCTCCCCCTCAACTAGGCTCAGATCCCCGTTAATACAAACTTTGTAGGATTTTCACGTGTCCAATTTCCTTTACTATCCCCCCCAGATCCTCCTCAGCCGGGCTCAGATCCGCTTTAATACAATGTTCAATCAGTCCCCTGCCGGGGTCAGACCAATTTAATTCACTTCAACACAAACTTGCTTTATCCCAAAAGCTTTCAAATGATCTCCCTTGTTCGGTCTCTGACCAACTTTCTCTATCTTGTCATCAATTTATTCATTTGATCTCCCTCGTTCGGGCTCGGACCAAATTGCTTGGCAGTATCAACATTGAAGACTTTCAATGGTGCACAGGATTTTTCTTGACCAGTCGCAGGACCACTTCGATGTACAGTCCTTTGCAACTCTTTCTCCTTTCTCAACTCTGAGTTGGATACCTTACAGAGACTTTCGAATGAGCATGCACATGGTGCAGGACCACTCTATCAAGGGTATCGTATCTTGGTTTCAAAGTTCAATCACTCATCTGTTGTTCCATTTTTACTTGCATTGGTTATCACATGCCTTTCATACACTGTTCATTTCAGCGCTCACCATGCAATGTTGCCGCTTGCAACCTTGGCTTCAACAAGATTAAACAACTGGCTATCCACACAGGATAAAATCCAGTTGAAAATGGCTTCTCTCACATACAAAATGTCTAAACAATGCGGCGCCCTGCTACCTTACTGAGAGAATCACTAGAAAAACCTCTTTAAGACTTTCCAGATTATCGAACACCAATTGCCTTTTGGTCCCAAGATTTAAACTCTCCAGAGTTGGGGGACGCAGTTTCCCGGTTAAGGCAGCCCAACTGTGGAACTCATTAACCCCCTCCCCTGCGGGAGGGTAAGATCAATCTTACCCACAATTCCGGCAGAACCTCATAAACTGGCTCAAAGACTCGGACCAGCAATCTGGCATATGACTCCATTCCACCGCCTGCTCTCCCTTGCACACACCAATGTGTAACCAGAATTGTATATAGTATTTTATCTGTATCCTAACTATGCAACATCATCCACACCTGGACTGTATACCTTGTATTATGTAAATGTACCTACGTAAATGTACTTTCTGTAACAATGTGTTACCATAATTGTACATAGTATTTTATCTGTATCCCCACCATGCAACATCGTTTTATCTTGGATTGCATACCTTGTATTATGTAAATATACCTATGTAAATGTACTTTCTGTAACTAAGCAAGTTGTCTTATGCAATGCGCCCTGATACCCTCGGGTCTGGTGCGCAATACAAGTGATAAAACAAAACATAAAACAAAACACAGACCGGGTTAGTATCAGTGTCCCCCAACTCACTGGCTGTGTTGATCTCACTGGTGCTGCTTTGTTGTAGGAGCCAAGGACAGGACCACAGCGGCAAGCGATTCTTCCCGCCTTGATTATCGACACAGGAGGGTCCCAGTAACTCTGACACACAATGCAGGATTCTTCAGCCTGGTTTCCTGATTTTATGTTTTCTATTTTCGAGGGTTCGTGAAAGAAACAGTTCCTCGTCGAAAAGGTCCAGGACACTTCCCTCCTTACAATCCCCTTCTGTTTTGCCATCTTTCTTCATGTGTTAAACTACCATCTTGGAACTGCTGCTTCCTTGCATGCTTTGCCTTTCTCTGAGTGTGCTCTCGTGCTCTGCCTTTTATCCATGTGGGTAAGTGTAATGGAATTTAGATGTGTTTGATGGTCAGTAATTGCCTGACCCTGCCTGACCATTATATTGGAACATGTCAGGTATACGGCTCGGGTGTTAGTCCGTTTTCTCTCACAGCGAGCTGTGAACATTTTTTTTTTTTCGATCATCTCAAACAAGATTGCTTAGTCTTTAGTGTTTTCGTTCATAGTCTCTTATAATTTCAAAATGAGTACAATGAGATGGTTAAGGCAGCCATTATGTTACACTGGCCCTCATTACGACCCTGGCGGAAATCGAAAAACGATGGCGGAAATGCAATACCGCCATCGAATACCGCTCGGTGCGACTATGACCCGTCACCGTAAAGTACGATGCCATTAGCGACACCGTAGTGAACGCCAACGCTAACTGCACCAAGTACGCGCGCGTGCGCCATGCCAAACCGTAAATACCACCATGGCGCAACGGTACGCGAATTCCGACCCTAGCGGACATGTACCTAACGCCATCAAGCACGGCGGAAAGTACCATTCCGCCATGGTGAGAAGTACGGCATCGCGAATCAACCGTAAACGGCCCCACTGAGTGCCTGTACACCGCTCCCTGGCCACATTGTACAACTCCCCGTAGGTGCAATGAAGTCACAATGCAACCAGTGAAATGTACAAGTCACCCATGCATGCCAACGAACAAAAGAATCTCAAGAGGGGCCAATGGGAGCTGCAGGGCACAGATGGCACGAATACAGAAGCCATTCCAATGGACATGACCCCAGTCTCCCACCAAGAAACGCACGCAAACACAGGCACCTGTGACCAACAATATTCCGAAAATCACATCATTCCACCAGTCCACCTGGCTGACCGGCATCTGTTACACAAAACCTAATCCCCCGCCCCTGAGCATGACATCATTCAAACAGTCATATTGGCAGCCCTCATCCCTGACCTCACTGGGCTTCGTAGGCAAACGCGCCCAGCACAGTACCACGCAACCATACTCCGAAGCTGGAACACAATGCAGATCTCCTCACAATACATCGCTCCCCAAATAGGAATATGCCACATCACTTGCAGAGAAGAACGCTACACGGCCCATATCAGAATAGAAATTTAATGCACAACAAATACACCAAGCCCATACAGCCATTAGGCCATGAACTCCAAAACACATTTCACCATTGTGGGCTGCATCCGCAAGAAATGACCAGCCACTTCTTGTGTGACGCCCTGTTCCTTCATGGTACACAGGGCCACATTCTCGTACGAAAAGGCAACATGGAAGCGCACAGAACCGCAGGGCCGTCCCAATAGGGAGGCACTAGTCCAGCTGAAAGGCCGAAATGTTGCTCCGAGCCACTAGTACTGCGTAAGGGCATGTGGCCCATTGGCGATCGTCCCATAAGATCGTAATGCTGCTCCACTGATTAACACGAAGCAGCAGGTGTCGGGAGTAAAAGCCATCTGCAGGAGTGGCATACAGATGGCAGTGGCAAAAGGGGAGGAGATACCTGTCAACCAAAAGAAAAGAAAAAGAATAGAATGGCCATCAGAACTACATTCGAACAACTCACTTCAATGATCACACTAAATCCACAGCCATATGCATGCTAGCCCACTCCAAAGGATCATCACCACCCAAAAACCACTTGCGACTCATAACTATCTATATCGAGGTGAAAACACCATCACAAACGAGTGTACCTGTGCATGCGTCTGTGAAAACAGAATCCATCAGATGGGATTGGTAACGTGCATGGACACAAGTGTCTGAAGGCGCGTCGAGACAGGGAGGGCTCAACAAGGCCAGATAGACGATGGTCCCACTATGGCAGCCCTGCATCACATAGCGCAGGGGAGGCGGACACTGTATCAAATCATCTGTCCATGCATCCATTCATCATCCCCTCATCCCGTAATGATAACGCCTGTTTCCATACTCACATAACATGTGAGAATTCCATTGAGTCTGTGCGTTATGCAGCCTGCAAAATCCACTGTGCCCCAGCCCGTAATTCCAGTGTTGTGAAGTAACATGTATTTGGGAACGTCCGGCCTCATCGTCCACTTCGCTATTGCGCATCCCAAACTATTCATATCAATAATTGCATCCTCGCCATGGCCCCTGTCCCAAGGACATTGGACAATAGAACGTTATATTTGCAGTCAGACCTGTGGGCATCTCCTCGCCGCTAGCTGATAACCGAAAGCGCCGCCCTTCGAATTCCTCATTTGCAACATCACGTCGAAAAGGCATCTGTGGCCGCTTGAAATCACAAATTAATCCATCGAGTGCGGCTGTGTGTGAAAATGGCAACTGCCTTCACTCACAAATGGGACGCCCCGCCCGTCGTTGCAACTCGGTACAGTGATGCATGAGGGTCCACCGTTACTCGAGTACTACGTTCCACTGACCCTTCACAAGTCTGTTCGCGACTGCTAAGATAGTATGTGAAACAATGGGACCATAGCCGAATGAACATATCAACCAATTTTACACGGCCATCGGGTACAAATACATGATTGTAATAGCAAGATGCCATTCCTCGAATTGCAGCGTTGTGTGCGGGACGTGCTCGGCCAAAGGGGAGAGCAGCTTGCACAGGTGGAATGAATCACCACAGGTGGAGGCCATACAGCCTGAAAACACATAAATTGCACACCCAGTCTCCTCCCACAACCACACCCACTCCGAAATGCTACCGGCAGGACTAGCTATGTTGGCCCTGGGGGACCTGATAGCACTGCAAGTACTCCAACTCCAAGAAGAAGATGAACACCAACTACAACCGGCCGCACGGAGGAGACGCAGGAGGAGGAGGAGGGCAAGGCAGGGCCAGCAAGGGCCGCCAGCACAGCCACTACCACCACGCAGGCAGCCCGCAATCCCACGCCTCCGAGCACATCCGTTCAACCTCACTGATGAGCAGATCCACACCCTCTACCGTTTGGACCGGGACACCATAGCCGCCATTGTGGACATGACACAGGCTGACCTTGTCAGCATGATAGATAGCCCAACCGCCATCCCACCCCTACTGAAGGTGGTGTCTGTACTCCACTTCCTGGCCACAGGCACCTACCAGCACACAGTCGGACAGTTGCATGGCATTTCTCAGCCACTGTTCTCACGGACACTATTGCAAGTGCTCGATGCCCTCCTGCAGCACGCAGACGACTACATCTCACTACCACGCTCGGAGCAGGAAATTACCAACACAAAAGTGGGATTGCATGCACTTGGCGGCATACCGGGTTGCATTGGTGCCATCGACTGCACCCATGTGGAATTGGTCGTCCCACATGCCATGGAGGCCCAGTACCGCAACCGAAAACAATTTCATTCTCTGAATGTACAAATGGTGTGTGACTCCAACAGGATCATTACACATTGTTGTGCCCGATTCCCTGGATCAACCCATGATTCCATGGTTCTGAGGAACTCAACAATACCACGCTACATGGAGCGACACGCAGGGTACAGATCCTGGCTACTCGGTGAGTCTCATTTCATGCATGATGATGTGGGGTATGTGATGCGGCAATGACCTGGCAGGAAGGGGGGGGGTGCGTACGTAGCAATGGCATTCCACATAATTAGTTTATCGTCCACATACAGGTGATGCCGGATATCCACTGAAGAGATGGCTCCTCACACCAGTCCGGAACCCACGGGACCAGCATGAGGAGGACTACAACCATGCCCACTCACGTACCCGTGTAGTCATTGAACAGGCATTCGGCCTACTGAAGACTCGTTTCCGGTGCCTCAGCAGGTCTGGCGGGGCACTCCTGTACCACCATGAGAAGGTTGCAGAGATGGTGATGGCATGTGTCATGCTACACAACATGTGCGTACGTAGAAATGTGCCCATGCCCCCTGACGCAGAACTGCAAGCACCTGAAGATGGTCATGATGAGGGTGGGGATGTGGCAGCACCTCAAGGAGTCCGCGAGGCACAGGAGGGCCGTGACATTCGTCAGCATCTCATTGATGCATGCTTCTAGCACTCACGCCTGGTGGCTGATACATGGACACGGGACTCGTGGCACTGTGTGTGTCTGGTACATGCACAATATGGACTGTACGCCTATGATGGCCTAGTACACAAAGATCATTGTCCACACATCTCATTGGTTGATCGTGCATTGTTTATGGCATATGTGATATCATGTTGAACACCCTATCGACCCGCCACCCAAGTGAGCCCAACACACCCCCTCCACCCTCCTACCTCCCCCCCGAACACCAGTGTCCAAAGATGCACATTGTCAGTGGGCAGTCGCTATTACAAGCCCCCTCTGCGGGTATCAGGGGCACCCCTGCCTGTGGAGCGCAGGTTCCTCCCAGATCTACGTTGGGGGCTGCCCTGGACGGAACTTGCAACGGATGATGTCTCTGCCTGCTCACGTCCATGCATGTCCCTAAGGGTTTGTGAGAGCTCAGTGAGCACACGGCGCACTGCGGCAAGTTCGGCACATACGTCTTTGGACGTCGCATGCAGTTCCCCCCTCAGGCTCTCGGTGCTTCTCTCCATTTGGACTCTCAGGCTCTCGGTGCTACTCTCCATTTGGACTCTCAGGCTCTCGGTGCTACTCTCCATTTGGACTCTCAGGCTCTCGGTGCTACTCTCCATTTGTGCCCTTAGTGTCTCTGTACTTCTCTCCATTTCTGCCCTGAGTGTCTCAGTTGATGTTTCTATGTCTGCCTTAGTGCCCCCACATTCATCGGAATGGTCCTTGAGGAGCGTGGCCAGTTGCTGCTGTTGCACGATTAACTGGTCGAGGGACTGTTGCCTCTGCTGGGCCATGGCCATTTGCGGTGGTGTCACAGAGTGGCTGGTCGCCTCATGTTGCCCTGCCACAGGGCTTGTGGGGGATGGCCAGTCGTCGTCTTGTGGGTGCCCCTGCGTGGTATCCTCATGGTGTACGGGATGGAACAGACAGGGGGATTGGGACAGGTCATGGATGGATCTGACTTCGACATCCCCGTCTTCTGTGTCGGAGCATGCTGCCATTAATGGGGTGTCACCTATGGTGCTGCTGCCACCAGAGGCAGTGCCTTCTGTGGCATCCATTGGGGGGACCTGTGGTGCTGCTGTTGTGGGCATGCTGGCTGCTGGGGTGCATGTTGATGTTCCCTCCTGTGTGCTGCCACTTGATTTGTGCTGCTGCCGTGTCTTGATGCGTGCAGCTGAGGTGGAGGGTCTTTGGCCGTTGGTCTTGGCCCTCTTTGCAGGTGTGCTGGTAGGGGTGTCCTGAAGCTCGTCGTTTGGATCGGACCCTGTGGTGGAGTAAAGGAGGGCGAGCGTTATTAATGGGTCTGTGGGAATTGGAATGGCAATGTATCACATGCATTGGGGTGGTACCTGAGGGTGATTTGGGTCGGGGCCTTGGAGGTGCTTTCATTTGTGTGTGGAGTGAGGGTGCAGTTGTTTGGCAGCCTGCAGTTAGGGTGTGCCTGCTGCACGTGTAGTGGGTGTTTTAGGGGTTTTTAATTATTTATGTATTTATTGTGAGTTTTAAAGTGCGCTATCAGGCCAATGTGTGTGGACGTTCTCCTGGCCATGTGTTACTGTTGCGCTATGTGGACACATGTGATTCACATGATTGGACATTGTGGATTTAGCATGGTTTTATTTGGGACACCTACCTGATTCTCCGGATGTCTGCACTCCTTTCTCCATCCCTCCGACTCCCTCTATGCTCTCCATTCCTATGGTGGAGGCACAGATTTCTTCCCAGGGGGTCAACTTGATGGGTGATTCCGATCCTCCCCCGGTGGCTGTGGCAATGTTGCGGTTGGCAGAAAGTATGCTACGGACGCGTATCCGCAGGTCGTCCCATCGCTTTCTGCATTGCTGTGGGTTGCGGGGTGCGGTCCCCACCGCACTTACCCGCTGTGCCACCAGGGCCCATATGGCCTTCTTGTTCGCAAGTGCCGTCCTGGTCATTTGCGTGGAGAAGACGGCGGCGGCATTCTCCTGGAGGGTCTCTGTGAGCACGGTGAGTTCCTCACGGGAGAAGTGGACCTGCCGCTTGCGGTCGCACGCTTTCTTCGCTACTTTTCCCATTTTTCTTGGTTTCACTAGGGTGGATGACGGGTTGGGATGTGTCTCAGGGTAGTGTTTTTAGTGGTTGTGTGGATTTTGTGGTTTTATAGGTGTACGGCGTGTTGTTTCCCGTTCCGGGACCATGTTTTTACTTCCGTTTCCGTATATTTACGGTCACCGTACTTTCCGGTTGGCGCTCACTGCGGTGTCCGCTAGGATGGGTGGCGGTATTGCACCTAGGGCGCCGTACGGCGGCGGTGTGGGCCGTTTTGGGGTCATTTCCGCCATCGCGGACTTTGCACTTCCGCCATGCCGTGGTGCTCGTGCCCGATGGGTCGGAATGGGCCGCACTTTGCTCCATCGTGCAATGGCGGAAACGCTATTTACGCTGTGGCGGTCCGGTCAGTCGCTTTCCGCCAGGGTCGTAATGAGGGCCACTGTGTTTTAAACGCTTTAGAATTCAGACCCTGTTTAGAGTCCTCAAAAGGTTTGGGAAAGAAGACTGAGTCATCCAGAGAAGCCACGATGGATGATCCCCATGAATTCTTAAGAGGTGTTTGTTGAATCCCCAGATCAATTGAAAAGGAAATCAGTCACTGTTGGTCTTTACCTATGAGGAACAAATCCTTTTTAGGAACATGTCGGTCACCTTTCAGTGGTGATTTGATGCCAATTCTCACTGAGGCTGAGGAAGCGCTGTAAGGGTTAGATCGTATATATCAGCCAGAGTCTCCCGGGAGACATCTTCCCATGTCAAAAGGGGATGCAGGTTCCAAATCCTCCTTGCTTGCAAGTTGACTCCGGATGAATATCAACTTAGTTGCAACAGGCAGGGCCCTATCTACGTCTCTAGCGATGTTATTAGAAGAGCCATCGCTGAACTTCTCTGTCTCCAGAGGTGCCATGTTTTCAAGCCGCCTGCCACATGATCCCCATCAGGAAGCGTCTGTAGGGTCGCAGACTAAGAGGGGCCATCCACCGACATTGCAGCGCCGATAACTACGGTATTGGCGGTGATGATTGTTCCCACCTCTAAACTTGGGGGCTCCTTGGAATAATCACTAAGTCTGTAAGATCAAGGACAAAACTTTTGTCCGTAGTGGGTTGTCCCGCAGTGTTCATGTCTGGTGGGTCCACTACTTGATGGGTCTCTGCGCATGAGAAGGGAAGAGAGTTAGAGGGATTCACCATCCATTTGGAAAGTTCTTTCCTCTTGAATGCATTGGTTAGGCCAGTACATTCTAACCCCTGTCCCCCGTAGAGTCCTGAAACCAAGTTTTTGCATCTTTCATTAGGCATACAGACCCACATTTAAAGCTCGCCTCAGGTAGCAGCAAAAGAGAGGGAGAGTGTTTTTGTGACTTGTGAGATTTTGGCAATAGTCTGCTCGCCTGGGATTCCAACTACTGTCTTGTTCTTGGCATTGGAAGAAATTGCAGTATGCCCAGCTCTGGATCCATTGGCACACTGTAACAATTTTCTCACTTCCTCAGTCTCCCCGGCCTCCTGGGCAACACGGACAACACTCCAGCACACTCCGCTTTTTAAGGAGGTAGTGCAAAAGGAAGTGCTTGAGGAGATAGGGGAAGATCCAGTGACGAAAAGAGTGATTGCAGAAATCAGCCAAGGCAAGAGCGAGGTGGTCAATGTGGTCCTTGAGGGTTCAAGAGGAGCAGGGGAGCACCTGTTTGGACGACACTTTCATAGATTGGACTTGTCTAGAAACATCGTCAGGCGTTGTCAGAGAGTAAAGCGCATGAAAGAGAGTAAAGCGCAGAAAGCAGGAGTAGGGGGAGAGGCTGCCCGAGGGGGGTCGGGAGAAATAGACATAGAGTGAGAGGAGAGCAAGCCCAGGATGTCCTGAGTTTTAGTGGTGAAGTGAGAACCCAGAGCCGTACAGAGGACCTGAGAGGGAACAGGAGAGTTGGAGACTGCATTAGGATTGGCCACCTCCTTGCCAATTTTTAAGAGTTTGGCCGTGTTGTTAGAGGCCACAGAGAGGCAGGCTTGGGTGTGAACTCTCTTCTTGGAAAGGACAGAGTGTCTATTAGCACAACCAGCAGAGACATCCCTAGTGGTTAATATTATCACAGAAGGAGAAGGTAACCAACAGATTTCAAGCGTTGGCTGACCTGGAATTCCAATGTGATCGGAGTTCTATGCATCCACCAAATGTTAAGGAGTGCACACATGAGTTGCTTGGAGTGACATCGACAGGTTAGATGCTGGTGAAAGAGGACCTTAAACTCATACATCACCTATGTCTATACCATGTGCACAGCTATGCCGTAATTGTGCCACCTTAACAGCAGAAATTGCATCATTGAGACAGGTACTGAAATCACTGAAATAGGAGGTTAAATTAATGAGGAAGGATGAGACAGTATTTTTTAAAAAACTTTTATTCAGCTTACGCCATCAAGTCAAACAAATAACATAGAAAGAATAACCAATCACAAAGTTAATACACTGATAAAAATTAATATATATACATTCATATCATCGTAAAATTAAAATGATCTTAGACAGTGATCAATAAAACCGTAAAACTACTGAGGAGGGTATTACTCGCAGCCTCGGGGAGCAATTTCAAACAATATAATAAAAAATCCATTGAGTTGGCTACTACATATGAGGAGAGTATTACTTGCAGCCTCAGAGAACAGTTTAAATCAGATTGTTAAAATCTGTTGGGTTAGCCATTACATATAGAAAAACATTGTAAACTGACTATGAACGTTATAAATACAATTTTGATAATTCGCCTATAGGCTTATAAAATACCCTCGGTTTGTAACCCCTTCATTCTTAGGAGCCATGTCCTATGGATATATCGAGCACAATCAAAGACTACAAATGGATCCGGGCTCATTTTTAGCAAACTCATTGCTGATTTGGTATCCCAAGCCCCTAGTTTCCACATCACGTGCCTCAACTACAATCTCCTGAGGTGCACATATTTTTGGCATAATAACATAAAATGCAATACTGTTTCTTTTGGATTCCCACACAGCGGGCACTAAGCCGTGTTAGAGTCCTGCCATAAATAGGTCTCAGCTGCCACCGGAAGAATACCCAATCTTAAGCGCAGAAACAGAGACCTTTCGAAAGCTGGTCGGATATAGTCCAAATATGTTTTCTGTCCAAAGAGGAAAAGCTCAAGGTAGTCTGAACCCTTTTTCAGCTCCAAGGCCATATTTAACAACTCATCCTGCGCATCGCAGTTTCTGGGACATCCCAGGCCAAGTCCTGGTCCTCACACAAACCAGCGAGAACACCCAAGGTTTTTATTCGCATGTTCAAATCTCCAGCCACCAGTAACAATTTATCGATACACCCTAACCCATTTTCTTTCTATAGAGAATTCTTAAGCAAGTTTAGGGTCTCTATTCCCTGCGGGTTGGAGGGCCTGTTACATATATTCATAAGGAGGATTTCCCACCCCCCTTTGGTATTAATAGTCAAAAATTGGAGCTCTCGGGAGCCCAAATCATTTTGAACTACCCTCCATCCCAATAGAACATCTACCAAACTAACATTCCTTCACTAAGCCTACGCTTCAAGTTGTTCTTTGCGGGAAATACAATAAGACTGAAACCCTTGAAGAAAAACAGGATCCATTGGCCAGGTCTGTTGGAGCATTATAACATTGTATCCTGTTGTGAATGAGGTCCTGGACAAATCTACCACCAGTCTGTTTACTCCTGCTATGTATCAGGATAAAAGTTGTAAGGTCCCACTCGCCATATTACTGCTGATGTTTACTAGGCCCAGTCACTCCACGTCATCATAAACACCCAACACAGGAGTTTGTAAATTGCTAACCTGTGACGCATTTGGCTTTTGCGCTTGCACCGGTTGGTTCAACATCGCATTGTAGTTAGATTTAATTGGGCCTCTGAGATATAAAAATTCCGGTGAGTGTAAAACAATCCTGGTTTTGTCGGCGGAGTAGACTCTCCGGTCAATGCTCAATAAGCCCTCAACCAAATCCCAGGATTTCAAATAGATTCTAATATGGTCCCAATGTGAATTCGGTAAATCACCCCTTTGGCAAAACAAAATATCAGCCACGACAACCGTAAAACACCCCTTAGTGTGTCTAATCCAGCAGGAAAAAGATTTTCTCCAAACTTTGGTTATCTTCGTATTGTCCGACTGCTAATCTTGGGACGTTAGTCATTACCACACTAGGGCAGTAATCAACTATTCATTGTTCACCCTTGAAGGGCCTGAGTTGCCATGGGTAGAGCATTTTACTGGGGCCAAATTAGAACCTGTCAGGAGGAAACCCTTCCTTGCTTCGAATGGTCTATGAAGGGGCAGTCTATGCTCATGGACCCGGCTCACATAGCCCCCTGATTCTACACCAGGGCTCCTCCTCTGGATGCCTTTGGGAGCCTCTACAGATCCCGGGCAAGTTGCCTGCATGATTAGCCAGGTGGGTGTTGCTAACTGCCATTGATTTCTCTATCAAACCTTCGTTTACACCTTTCTGCAGGTGCTTTGCCACCGTAGGCTCACATTGTACTATAAGGTTGCCTTATATTTCCCTAATCTCCACTATCAGGATGTTTAATAGACCGGTCACGCCATCGACCTTAGCTGCCAGCATCTCGGTTGATCGTTAAGTTGGGACAATATTGTGATCAGGAGACTTAAAAAGCTCAGTCTGAATACCTATTGGACATTGCTTGGGTGTTAGGTGCTTCTGCGGTACCGGAAGTGGTAACTTGCGTTTCCCTTTCAAATGGGTCCTTCCTTTGCCTTGTGTCGCTTGCACAGAATTAGATTCCCCTATAAAAGTAATGCCAGTCTCAGTGTGCCCCGTTGAAACTGGCACACAACTCAGAGAGGTTAATTGTTTTAGCAGTGGGTCAAAGCGGTTTGCAGTTGGAATCATAATTAAACTTGGAGTCCCACCGCCAGAGGTTACCCTTACCTTACCAATGGGGGGGTACACCTAGTACCACCCTGGGTTTTCAATTAAACAAATTTGGGGCCAGTTTTGGAACTACTTTTAGATTCAGGATCAGACCCACTAGTGGCAGTAAAGTCTTTATATATCTCAACTCTATCAACCCCTTCAGAACCCGGGGCCACAGAATTATTTTTAATATGGAAGTTATAATTTTTACCTCCCTCTTGCCCCGGTAAATGTGAAACTTCAAAAGGCGCCAGTATGTCCACCTTGTCCAGGGTCCTTTTCTCCTCATCATTGGATCAGTATCACAGAAATCGATAAGACCCACGTTCTCAGATTGAACAGTGCAATTCGATCTCACAATGGCTTTCAATTTAGGGGTAAGCTTCCCATTCCACAGGGACAGGCCTTTCTCTACCAGTAGCGTTGTCATCTTGTCGCTTCTGTTTAAACAATCAGCAGCATTGATGACTTCAATGTCTTGTAGAAACACCTTTACTTCGGTGATTAGATGATGAACCTCAGTTAGAGGTTCCAACATTTTAGAAATGTTATTTCTGGTGGCGCCCTGGGGGAACAAACCCTCTGCTTTCCTTCCCGCCATTACTCTGGCTAAAGGGAATAATTAATAATGACTAATCCCCCACACTAGCATGAGAAGGGGGTTTAGATTCTATTAAAGACAAGGAGGCGAGTATTATGCAGTACACTCTTAACTCTGAAACCACAGCAGCAAAGAAAAAACTTTTACAAACAAAAAAAGTTTGAAAACAGAACTAAATAGAGTTCAATGACAATGCAGGGGGGACTCCCCAATCCATCATTGAGGACAGGTCATGCCCTGCAGGAGACCAATGAGCAGGGACCCTCTATATAAGTCCTTTAATCCAATCCCAACTCCTCTTTCTGTAGCTGTCTTGAACCAGACGCCCACCACACAGACCGGATGAGAAATTATGAAGACAAAATCCAGCAAAGCTCCCGTATCACGCACTCTCCACATTACGTAACTGTGACCCACGTTCCTGAACAGAACCTCTCAGCCTGAAGCTGTAAGAACAAAAAACAAAGAAGGGTGGGTGGATGGGAAGAACAACAAACCAAACAATGTTCTTTCTTGAAACACCTGTGTATAGGCACGCTAAAAATGCCATATCATATCATATCAAGGGTGGGTGGGTGGGATAATACTCGCCTCCTTGTCTTTAATAGAATCTAAACCCCCTTCTCACGCTAGTGTGGGGGATTAGTCATTCTATGGCAAGACAGGAGGCTCATATTATGCAAGTTTAAAGCCTTGCATCACATTAAATACAACCTGATTAATACAATAGCGACAATACAATAATAATAGGAGAAGAAGTGTTTTAAATGTTTCTAGTTCGATCAATCAACTGATTGCAAAACCATTCCCCCAGGCTAGGTTGCCCCAACAACTGTCCTATAAGGCACAGCAGTCTTAACTGCAAAGAACTAGGAAGGTGCGCCAAGTCCAGTGTTCCTCACAGGCCACCAAAAACCACCCGGTTAAAAGAGAGCGAATGGGGAACCAGACAAAAGCCTCCCTACAGTAATAGACAGGAAAAAGGCAAGGAGAAATAAGCTCCTGTGTCTTCAACATTGAACATTTAAAACACTTACACTCATACCATCTTATGGTAACCTAGATAGCAAACGTAAGTAGTTAAACACTTTAGTTCTCCTGGAAATAAAGAAAAATTACCCCCCTGCCCCGAGGGGTGGAAGCTTTGTTGGGTCCATCGCATGTGCTGATGAAAGAAATTATATTAGAAACAATACATAACACATGACCACCGTGGAGAAACAGAGTCGGAGGCAAACATTCCTTGGAAGGGCCAAGCGGGAGTCAAAGGGACTCCTTATTAACATGTTATAGGACAACCTATCCTAGGGGCAGCTAAAATGCAATAAACTTGAGGTCTTTGTGAACCCAGGAAAATGTACCCCAAGTCCTGTCCCTAAATACACCATTGTCTCTAGTCAAATGTACCACCTGATACCAGAAAAACCCTTTCTAAACTCAGAAAGTATTACTTCTTCCGAAGGCAGAAGCGGGATGGAAGAGAGGGGCCACACCTGAAACCCAGCGGAAAGGTGCCAAATAACAACCTTATTAAAAGAGAGCCCCACCAGGGGACTCTGATGACAAAGAGATATTCTTGAAAAACCCCGGAAGAGTTAAATGCATCAAGCCGTAAAGTTGGGAGATTTTCAGACCTCCTGAACCCTGAAAAAAAAGGTACTCTGCTACCATGACAATAGGGAGATACTTACATAAACCTGACCCTTAAGAGACAAACTTGGCAAAGAAAAACTTATCTTACATCCAAACGTTCACATAATAACTATGCCTGATCTCCCTGCTAGAAACACCAGGTGCTTTGGCCTATCCCCTCCCCCATGGTTGATAAATCCCTGAAGGGAACATAAAGTAACTGAAGGAGGACCCACTAAATTCCATCGTCTTGAAAACGATTGTAGACTGCAAAGAAAAACTGATCATCAAACAATTAATATAAAGCTGGTTTACGGAGGAGGACTAACCTGCGTCTTAGTAAATCTGAACTATCTAGAAACCCCCGGCACACTATGCTGGCACGTTATTTCAGAACAATCTCCAGAGGGAACCAAAAAGTCTACCTGCCATGCAGACAGCTAAGTGAACCCAGTCACTAACAAAGTGTCTCCCTTCCCTAGAGCAACCGTACTGACAGACACTTACAGTGATGGCTAATGCTGAGTTGCTGAAATTCCTTGTGATAGAGAGGCCGTAATAACTTGGGTGGAAGATGAGCACCGTTCCCACACCCCTCTATCCTACTGAGGGATATTGTCAAATGGCCAGTGTGAGCTCTGTACTGGTCAAGAGCAAGAAACTCCTGTTAAAGGAAAAACACAGGAGAACCCTCATGTGTATCCCCCAGAGGTGTAACTTTATGGTGTAACCCCCCCCCAAATGATGTCAGGGGGAAAAGGGGGGGAGGGGAGTGAGGCACTGACCTAGGGACAATTAAAATAAAATAGCACTTATACAGTGTAACCAACCCTCAGGCATCTGAGCGCTGCTTATTATTATTATGCACGGTGTGTGGGGTATGGTGTTTATTGACCTCGGAAGGATGAAAAATTTATTCTGACCCTTCCAGGATACGACACCTGCATCAGCAGGGTCTGCACAGATGCCAAAGCAAGCACTCTATTTGCAGGGCTCAAGGGTAAAAAGAATGAAAATAAACAGCCACTTATAAACTGTGACAAGAAACAACTCCCTTGAAGGCAAAACTGGGCTTGTACTCCTCGAGCAGAGGAGAAATTGTATACACCACTAGATGTATAAGCGGGAGCAGACAAAGCTTTCGGAGGAAAGGTATGCGGCGTGCTCTAAAATTATATTATCTGGTAACCTTTCCCTCTGATACCAACAAGTGTTTCCTAAACACTGCCACACGGTCAGAACCCGGGAGCTCAACGTTGTCTTGCTAATAAAACAAAACCGCTATCTTTGAGCAAACCTTGTCCCCGCCAATAAGATAAAACTGTATTGATGAATACACTATTGGGACAATAGTAAGGGAAATCATAAACAGTTTAAGGAGTGAAATTGATGTTGCCGAGCAGGCAAACCCATCTGCACATCAAGCTGTGCAGCTCTTGCCCGTTAACAGGGATAACACCATCGGGGTAATAGTAAGGGAAATCAGGCCACTCTTTAAGGAGTGGAATCGGTGTTGCCGAGCAGGCGCACCCATCTGCACATCAAGCTTTGCAGCTCTTGCCCGTAAATAGGAATAACACTATCGGGACAATAATAAGGGAAATCACGCCACCCTTTAAGGAGCGGAACTGGTGTTGCCGAGCAGGCAAACCCATCTGCCCATAAAGCTCTGCAGCTCTTGCGCATCAATAGGGCTAACAATATTGGACAATAGCAAGGGAATTCACGCCACCCTTTATGGAGCGGAATTGGTGTTGCCGAGCAGGCGCACCCATCTGCACATCAAGCTTTGCAGCTCTTGCCCGTCAATAGGGATAACACTATTGGGACAATAATAAGGGAAATCACGCCACCCTTTAAGGAGCGGAACTGGTGTTGCCGAGCAGGCGAACCCATCTGCCCATAAAGCTCTGCAGCTCGGTAGGAATCGAGCCCAGGTCTCCCTACATGGTAAACATGCAGCTCTGTCAATGAGCTATCTTGCTTCCATTCTGAAGCACAAGCTTTCCTATATTTCAACACACACATTCACTGACAAGAAATATATAGGCCATAACAACCTGGTATTCCTAAGTGTTCTGATGTAATTAGCAAATGCCATGAGCTACAGAGTGCATACTGAAACAAGCACGAAGGCCCTTTTTAGTCTCAGATAAACGTAAGAGGCTTCCAAAAATTGAGCACGGCATCACTGCTTGTGCTAAATCCCCTTGAAATACAATGAGGCTCATGCACGGGACCAATAAAGGGGTTCATTTAAAACATCCCCAGGAAATACCATAGGATTAGAACTCAGGTATCCAGCCTTGAAAGACCAAGCACTCACCACTTGGGCCACTATGGCTGTACAGTGAGGCCCGCACGCACCTTGTTAGATGCAACAGCTTCATTCAGACCGGCGCGCAACAGGGTATAACAGCATTCTATTTCCCAAACCAAGGCTTCTCGCACGTGACCACACTGGCAGGCCAGCCCTTTAATGTATACACTTAAGTGTCAGAAGAAATTGAAACTCACACCTCTGTGTGATCTGCTGCTTTAGCTCCAGCCTCACATCATGGTGAGCTATCGGAGAACTACTCTAAAAATGAAAAAACAAGGAAAGATGCCCGCGCGCTTCGGGTCTGAAGAAAAAGCTTCCATTAGCCCGGCGCGTGCGGGACTAAATAAACAGTAGAAAGTCAATTTCGTTGATAGCCTGCAAGCTGATAGGTGCCATAAATCTCTCATGTCAGCTGCAGCTGATTTGGAGCGTTTGAAATAGCTTAAGAAAACACATTAACAAAAGCAACACGCGCCCTTCCAGCTACAATGGCAAAACAGTAAAATGCCCAAAATATATTAACAAATACATTATATGTACACATTTTAAAAAGGCCTAACGTACTACCAAGGCCAATATTCACTAACATGTAAGACACAACTAAAAGGAGTGACTTAACTGTGGTGTAAGCAGCAAAGAACGAGGAGTTGGGATTGGAGTAAAGGACTTATATAGGAGGGTCCCTGCTCATTGGTCTCCTGCAGGGCATGACCTGTCCTCCATGATGGATTGGGGAGTCCCCCCTGCATTGTCATTGAACTCTATTTAGTTCTGTTTTCAAACTTTTGTTGTTTGTAAAAGTTTTCTCTTTGCTGCTGTGGTTTTAGAGTAAAGATTGTAATGCATAATATGAACCTCCTGTCTTGCCATAGAATTAATGGGAAACACTGAGGTATCACTAGACCCAAATCCTATGAATGGGATTCGGCTTCTATTAATGATATGCAACCCATACAATGTTGTGCATTCTGGGAAAGATTGTGCAAATTATGCATGAATAAAACCAGGGCTCAAGTCGAGGGTACGCAGGGGGACGAAGCAGCAACAACTTAAGGTGAAATGTCCCATTTCGGTACTGCAAGTCCCAGGGAAAACATTTGCATTCATTCTTGGAGTTTAAAACATCCACACCTTTTAACACTTTCAAAAACACTATTAGAAGAAAATATCCTCTCTTGGTTTTGTGTGTGTGTTGATTTTATGAAAGGCAAATGCCATTCATCCTGTGCAATGTGGGTGGTTATGCAAAGCCAATTTGATGAAATGTGCATATTTCACCTTGATATGCGAATTTCTGGTGACGTCACATCCCATTGCATTTGTTGATGAGTCCCCCCACTTTAATTTTTAGGACTTGACCCCAGAATCAAACTAACATCTCCCCGCCTCCCTCCCCCTCCGGCCCCAGTGCACCGATCAGCTTTTGTGCAAAGTATTTATAAAACTATAGGTTTTCTGATCACTGAATGGTTTAAAATTACTTACAAGCACTAAATACAAACACAATAGTACAGCATAAAATCGGCCAGGCGGATAATATTAGTTAAACCATTTCTAAATAAGGAAGTTCATAATTGGGGGACATCAGGAACAAAAAAAGCACAGGGTAAACAAAGAACGTCATCTTAACCAGCCTTGCGATCAAAGAACGCCCGACCGGATCCAGGGGCACCCAGAGTCCTACTCCACCCCCCTTTAATCCCCAGGGTTTAGAGAGGGAGACAGAAAAGGCTACTTTCACCCGCCTTGGCTGCTGTACAGGGCCTGTAGCCTCCTCCTTCCAGAGATAAGGCAGCCGAGAGTGTTCCACGGAACACAAGTTCATGCAAATGAGGCCTCGAAAGTACACACTTCCTTAGCTTGGTGTCCGGAGCGTTAACAGACCTTGACGTTTAACTGTTATTTCCAAGAGACGGTCTCCCGCGCAAAACAGACATGTGAGGAACTGAGTAAAATAACTTAACTGTTGGTATCCCAGTCCACGGCAACAGTCTCCAGCAAAAGGACCAGAGGCAGCATGCGAGGAGCGAACGCTGAACCCGGCAGGGCAACGAAGCCAACCGTTGGCGCCCTGGCCTCAGCGCCAACACCGCCCTCACGCTGCACAGGAAGAAGGATGAGGCAGTATCAATAGGCAGACCATCCAAGCCTGCACAGTGCTCAAGGGGTCTGCTAGCATAACAGCTAGCAAACAAACAACGCAACTGAGCACCATACCGAAGATTATACCACTCTCCCAATAGTGGCTGCAGTGGTTATCTGACTAGCCCGCCCCCAAGAAAGAATGTTACCTGGTAGGAGCAAGAGGGGGGCCTACCCAAGCACGAACCAATTATGCAACTTCCTTCCTTTGAAAAGTGACAATGGGGCTTGCTTGGTCTAGATGGTTAATGTACCAAATTGTTGGAGAATATGCATATTTCTTCTCTCTGAGGCAAGCTGAGCCTGAGCCCCCCCCCCCTGCATCCCTTCTGGGAGTCCATAGGGGTGGACTGACTGAACCCCAGCAGATGATGGAAGAACAGGTGTCACTGGATCTACAAAATGGAGGACTTCATATTCTGCAGCACTTTGATGGAAACTTGAACCCAAACTGAATACTAGTTAAATAATACAACAGGGGAGGACAACTTGGGCACACCTGTTTTCCGTAAACTCGTTAACGCACCAGGGGAGAAACCAGCGTTTTCTGTGTAAGAACGTTCTGGACAGGCTCAGACTGGTTTCAAAGCAAAACAAAGAGGTGATGGCTATATGGTTAAGAATTAACCTTAAACCTCTGGCAATTGCTCTAGGCAACCCTGCAGACCATCGGTCTTCACCTGCCAAGTCATTACAGAAAGGAGAAAGACCATATGCAAATCAGGCCCGGTCCCACCCCCAAAGAGGCTGTCCTGCCCAAACTGCCTGGTCACATCCCTTCTGCACAAGACTGCAAGCATCCCCAGACATGTTTCGGCCTCATTGGGCGTCATCAGTGAGGAGTAGCTTGGGTCTCTAGGCCCAGCAGACACGGGACCCATTTCTAGTCATACTAGTCCCACTCCGGTGACAAAGCAAAACCAAGAGGTGGTTGGTGGAAGGATTAAAATTAATCTTATACCTCTGGCAATTGCTCTGGGCAACCCTCCAGACCATCGTTCCATTGTTTTGCATCAGACTGGATTCAGGTCAAAAGGGCAATGCCTGAAGGCCCAGCCCATATTGCTACTTTGGCCCACTCTGGTGATGAACTGCACTGTGCAGCTATTTGTTTTGACCAATGTTACTGACCACATTGCAATATATTTGTGCAATATATTTTTACCAAAAACTGCCCCTTAGTACTCCATCAGTTTGTCACGAAAAGAAACACACAAAAATTTGCAATTGTAGGACACATTTTTCTTAATACACAGCCCTATTTCATGTTCCAGTCCGAGGCTGGGGATCAGGGCTCTGCACAGTTCTATTAGGACTGCTCTGGAAGGGAAAAATTACCTCCATGTGTGCTTGGACTCAACCGCATAGCAAATCCCTAAATATGGGCCAATGAGCAGGTGAGGCAGGTCCACCTCGGGCGGTGTGAAGAATTAACCCAGGTCAGGGGAGGACTGGGAACCAAAAGACGCACTAGAAACAATTCTCAAAGGGACCCCATATTACACATTTTCCGCATGCCCAGCCCTTTTCCTGTGAGAAAATTTGGAAATAAAATAGGTTACCACACAAAAGAGGGCCAGGGTGCAGGGGCCTACTCTCCAGAGTTACGTCTACCCCTGAGCAAGATGCATGTTTTATTCTCCCATTTGGAAGCAGATTTATGCCGCCCTGTGCAAGATGCACTGACTTGCATCTCGATTCATAACCAGGACCAAGGGGATTAATGAGGGGGAGGGGGAGGAGGGTCTAGAGCAACGTCATGGATCTGAGAGAACAAGAAACCTGTATACTCAATGATGCTGAGTGCATGTCAAGGATCTTGGACAGAACATCATCAACGCATCACCAGATGTGGGGAGGGGCATAGCTAAGTCATTACAACTTGGTGTGGAGTGGATATACGTTTTTCCCAACAAGCTATGCAGTGTGCCCAAGTAAAAAGAGGAGTGTGGGGAGTTGATAACGGTCCTTTTGCTATAATAATGTATTTATTGTTATGTTTATAACTCAAAGGAGTTTTATCATAGCACTCACGAAATTGCAATTTCAAACATACTAAATTACGCATAATTAAATAAATCAACGGATGCATTCAATTATTCAACCAAGCTTTACACAATTTACAAATTCAAAGTTCATTTCATTTACATGTTCAGGTACAAGTATTGTTCTCCCTCGGGTGGCAGCTAATCACATTAAAACATAAAAATGTTAATAGAAAGAATAGCTTGATATTATTTGCGCCCTCAAATCACCACCTTAGCCATACCACTCCGACAACACTAACATACATAATATACTTTGTTTTCACTTAATCTACGAGGAGAGAGCCATGGCTGAAAATTGATGTGAGTATGAGTGACACTTCATCCTGTGAAATGCACTATACAAATGGTGAATATCATTCTATATGTTGCAACACTGCAGTCGGTTAAGCCATGCATGAGTGCGACTCTGTATGTTGTATACCTAAAAGAATCTCGTCAAGGAAATAAACATTTTGTCAGGTAAGGACACTAAAGCATAGTGAGGTAAAGTGATTTGGCCAGGATCACATACATTGATATAATGAAGAAGTTAGGCCGGCTTCCTTGGTTTTAAAATGTGAATTCAGGAAGCGGACTACGGGGTAATTATGGGTCTGGTGTTGCAGTAAAACGTGGTGATAATGGAATTAATGCAACCTTTGCCACTGCGCCATACTAACAGTTTGGAGGTAAAGTGGAGGAAATGAGTCCAGCACTTGGCTAGGTGTATTTTCTCTGCTTCACCTCTCAAAAAAATGGAAAGAATTAATGCAGATGGAATAACCAACTACCATAATTCTTCAAAGTCCCCAGTGGAGTCCTGTGGGACTCCATGAATAAGGGCCACCTTCACATTACAACCACTTATAATTAGGTGAGGTTACCACCGATATGAGTCGCAGTAACTGTGAATGGCATGGCAGTATTTCGGTGGGGAATATTGCTACACTCGTGATGTCCTTGCATGGCATCTTTAGTTTTACACCAACGTTCAATGCGTTCGGCATAGTTGTGTTTGTACGAAAGCCATATCAGTACTATGTAATCAATAAAGCTGACTTGCAATGCACCAAACCACATGGTAAATCATTGAACTATTGAAGCTGATGCTACTTATGCGTCTACGCCCAGAATAATAAGGCAGACACAAATATATACAAAATTGTCCACAATAAAGCTTGCTGCGATTATTTCTGTTTAATTGATACAGCCGACACGTGTTTCGACCTGACGGTCGTTTTCAAGGCTGTTAAATTGTTATCAGACACATGATGAATGTATTGTAATCAAAATCACAACCAAACATAACATTTAAAATAAAACATAAAATGACATACCAATTGTAATAGTCGTTTGCAATCAGGTTTGAGAGGGAGGGAAAATAAAAATATATATGTAATATGATGTGATCAATTGAGACTATGGAAAATAAACAAAAGTTGCCAACACACCAATACAAGCTGATGATAACAATTGAACACCACAAAGTGAAACCACGTGCATTGCCATCTCCAAGCGCCATAAATCAAAGTATGAACCACAAATGACCCAATGTAAATTATGTTAGCTGGCAATAAATGCCATGTTGCCAAAACCATCAATTATTACGCTATGTTAATGTGTGACACCCCATGCAGTTCATCTCAAATAAAATAGCCATTCAATAGTTTACTTGCATGATGGTGGTTATGGGGACCACATCGGATGCTCTTTGCTGCTAATACACCCTTTTCAATTGAAAGTTTGGGACCAGCGCACACCAAAGTTTATTCCCATGAACTATTTCCTTAGTATTTTATCATTAACATTGGGTGCTGCTGTCCCTCTGATTACTTCACTAACATGGCAGAATATCTTAAGAATAGAGAGGAAGACAGAGCTGCACTGTTTGCCCCTAGGGGTAGTACCCTGAATCCATTTAGGAGTATATCACAATCCATTGAGAATTTGAGTCAGAAATGTGTTAAATTAGAAAGGTTGTCCAAAAAAGAAATTAATAAATACTGGGAAGAAGCTTCTCTTACAAACTATTTAGACACTAAAATAATTCCAAGAGGACTCAGAATCCTTATATTTCCCAATTTTGATAAAGAGGAAGATTGAGACCTAGCTAATGAATGGGAAAAGAATTTGGAGCAGAGTTCCATGAATATGTTGAAATTATTGGCTGAGCATGCCAAGAGGGAACATTCACACACACTGACTGCTATCGATACTCTTAAAGAGGAAATTAAGAAAATGACGAATCCGGATGAAACCAAGGACAGGAACTATGCTAAAATGCACACAATTTTGGGTGCCTATCAGGATGAAATCAAATTGCGCAAGTTTCCCAAATTCTTTAGGGATGACAAGGACTATAGGGAGGATAGAGTCTACACGTTTCAAACTAAATTTGATGATTACATGAAAAAATCCAGGCAATCAACCCCCAATACATCTGTAGAAAGTTCGGATGTTGATTCTAAAGGGGAAGGCCTAACTGTACCGGATGCATCCAGGGCTAAACTGTCTACAGTAGACACAACGAGAAGTTTTTTAGATCAAATCAAGAGATACAAGAAGGGTACACAACTAGGCAGCAAACAGGTCAGATTTCAAGGACTACCCGAACAAGATATGCAAACATGGGACGACCCAGGGGTAGGAGGGGAAGGGGCAATCGGTGAAAGACCAAGCACAAACAGACCCCGAATAGGGATATTCTCGAGAGCAGGGTCAAGGAAGCAATTGGGGACTCAAAACCGTTAAGTTTGGTGGTTAATCTGTCTAATAAAGTTCTGACTCCAGTTGAGGACAATCTTCTTAATAAAGGTTTATCTTTTGCTCCAACTGCACAAACAGATTTTGTTGATTTTCAGATCGATCTTTTCAAATTCACCCGTAAATTGAAAATGAAAAAATATATTGCAACCCAGATTAAACAATTTACACCTCGAGAAATATTGGACCCACCTAGTGTTCACACAATTAAGGATATAGAAAACATACATTTATTGATGTCCTTATCATCTGATAAGGATACACCCATTAGTGTAACCAGACTTGATCTTGATATACATACCCTTTTTCTATCCACTCCGGAATTGAAAAATAAATCCAAATTTACTCTGATGTTTACTAATGATAATATTATTGACACGTTCCACTGTGCAGTTATTAAAGACCTACATAAATTCATGGACACTTCCAATGCCAATCATATAAACAGATTTTGTGATAATCTCACAAGGAAGGAAAGTGAGGCTTTACAGCATTTGAGAAGTGATAGCTCTTTGGTAATTCGTGAAGCTGATAAAGGTGGCAATATAATTCTTTTAAACATCACTGATTATATAGCGATGGGGAACAAACATTTGAGTACTCCAGGTTGTTATCAAATACTTCGTAATAATCCTACTAAATCCATCACCAAAGAATTGCATTTGTTGATTGATTCGTGGTATACTAAAGGAGCATTGTCGGACGATGAAAAAGCATTTCTCAGGATATCACATCCCATAATGCCAGTCATGTATTTTTTTGCTTAAAATTCACAGAAATTTCGAGCAATTGCCAGATGCTAGGCCAATTGTCAGTGGAATTGGTTCGGCCACAGAGGGTCTTTCAATTTACATAGACAATATTTTAAAAGAGTATGTGTTGCTGATGCCCTCCTATATTAGGGACAGTAGTCATGTCCTTCAAATGCTTCAGGATTTGCTATGGAGCGATCAGTTTCTTCTGGTTACTATGGACGTCACTGCATTATATACCTCGATCAGTCATGATTTAGCACTTGACACAATTGATTTCGTTTTTCAAGATTTTTCAGCATCTTACACACTCCAAATTGAAATGTTGAAATCAGTTTTGGATTTCACACTTAAACACAATGTTTTTCTTTTCAATGATACCTATTACTCCCAGGTGAAAGGGGTTGCGATGGGGGCTAAGTTTGCTCCCTCGTTGGCTAATTTATTCATGAATTTCTTTGAAACAAAACATGTGACATCAATAGAGCATTATAAAAAAAAGGTGATATTGTGGAAGAGGTTTATAGATGACATTTTGATGATCTGGAGTGGGAGTGAAAAGGAATGAACAGTTTTTGTAGAACATTTAAATATGAACAACTTTGGAATTAAGATTACAGAGGAGTGTAGTAGTACCCTTATTAACTTCCTTGACCTTACCATTTATATAGAGAATGGCCAACTTCAAACCAAGACATTCAGGAAACCAACAGAGGTCAACTCCACTTTACATGCAGATAGTTGTCACAGAAAAACAGTTGTCACTAATATACCAGTGGGAGAGTATTTTAGGGCACATTGTAATTGCTCTAGAGATGAGGTATTTTTGCAAGAATGCAATTTACTTTCCAAAAGATTTGAGAACAGAGGGTACAATTTGAACACAATATCTAAAGTGTATTCTAAAGTTAAGACCAAATCTAGCTCAGAGATGTTGAATAAACACAAGCCTCAGAAAGATAGCACTGGTTATTCCAGAAATGTGGGTATCATTACCAAATTTACCAAGGATTCCAGCACTCTCTATAAAATTGTACAGAGACATTGGGGCATTTTGCATCTGGATAGAGACATTTCTTCATTTTTGAACAACAAACCTTCATTTGTTTATACGAAAGCACCAAATTAAAAGAATCAACTATGCCCATCGTTTGTGAAAGAAGTGATTCCCAAAGGTACAGATTGGATGAAGCCACTTAGGGGCTTTACTAAATGTGGAACCTGTAACGTGTCATTATGTGTATCCAGATTCTTCTGAATTTGTTGATGCATTAGGTGTTCGAATTAGCATTGAGGAATTCACCAATTGTAGAAGTAAATTTGTAATTTATGCAATTGTGTGTGTGTGCGGTAAGATCTATGTGGGGAGTACGATTAGGGAGCTTCGTATAAGAATTAGGGAACATATATCCTCATTGAACAAAACAGACCTCAAATTACCTTTAACTAATCATTGGCAAACTAGCCATCAGATGAACAATATAGATGACATTTGGTTTATGGGTCTGAAGAAGGTTCTATTGGGTCCACGTGGAGGTGATCATTTATTGAAATTAAGAGAAATGGAGGCCAAATACATTTGTAAGATGCGTTGCACTTTGAGGGAGCTCAACACAAATCATGAGATGGGAAATTTCTTGTAAAGAGGAAAATAACCCTTTGTTTTGTAAAACATTGTTTTGTCATACGTATCATAGTACATTAATGTAATTTTGGTGTCGTGTCATTTCCAAGTGGCTATACTCAAGCATCAGTCTTGTTTGTTCATTCATCTATATATAATATCATTTATTTCTGTATTGTATACATATGGATTGTACTGGTGCCGTGCCATCTCCAAGTGGTTTCACTCGAGTAACAAACTTGTTTGATTAACATATATAGTTTTTATATCACATCTTTCATTTTTGCATTTTAAGCGCACATGTTGTTAATATTGGTTTCTGCAATTTCTGTGTCATTATTTCCAGTTTGTCTTAATTCTGAGACGTTTTGATTAAGTGTATGAATTTCAATTGGATATTTTTTTTTTTTAGGATTAGCATTGTAGCTTGTAATTCTGTAATTATTGCACATTACATATTAATATTGTGTCATTTTACATGAGAATGACTTACTACGCTCAGACAGATCATGTGATTTGCAGCACACCGTTCCTCGCGTACGCGTCATGTGAATTATTTGTTGTTCTCAAGTAATACCGGTATCATGGCGCCGGCTCACATATCACTCGTACGGCGCTTTCGCGTTCTATTTTCATTATTGACTCCGAGGGGTAAGTGATTACCTATTAACAACTTTCGAGTTGCGTATATGTAAGGGTGGTATGTAATCTCATTTAAATTGATATTTCATGCTCATGAACCACGGATTCACGAGATCTATGGATCAAATAACATATATGGTTATTTCCGGGTTTTTGTCTTAGTTCGTCCAATGTAATGGGTTTACATAAGTCTATTATGACTCATTTATTTTCAACTGATTCCGAATTTGGCCATAATGGCGTTTAGTTTCTTCTGTTGCTTCGGTCCATCTCGAAATATGTATTGCTTATGCATATCGATCATGTTGCAGGTATTTGAACCCTTGATTTTCCATTTATTTATTTGTACTCGTAATTCATCTGACAAGGTGTCTTCTATCATGTTTCATATAATCCTATTTCGCTCATTTATGTGGTGAGTAGATGCATTACATTGTTGGTAAAAACTTGTTCATTGTGAAAACCATTATCAATTAAGAATATATTTCTGTACAATCATATTTGGTTCCATAGATTGTTGGATACAAAGTAATTCTCGGTGAGTTGAATGATTCTATCACATCTAATTATCTTTTGTCCTCAACTTCTTTTCTATTGAATGGCTATTTTATTTGAGATGAAATGCTCCTCAAGAAAAGGAAACACGTGTGTCTGTATTCAAATTAGCTACCTACACTGATTTGCCGAGTAATGATTTGAGAAGATGCCAACTGTCTACATATAATTTAGACTTTATGTAGATCATTGCAAACCTAATAAATCTCCAAAAGTGCTCAACTATCCAACAAATGTTTGGGTGCAGGGGAGGAATACCGACCCTGACATGAAGCCGTAACAAAATATGAAACACATAGTGTCCAATCTATGGACACTCCCATCCCCTACACACATGAGTGCTGATGATTCAGCCGATTTCCCAATTCAGATTACCTAAGTTAGAGTTATTTACAACAACATATTGGATACAAAACTCTGTTAAAATCATCCAAAATTCTTTATTCTTTGGCATTCAGAAGGAGGCCAAAGGTGCTCTCCGCGTTTCGGGATGTCTTTGCCTTCTTCAGAAGGAAAAGAAACTGTAGGTACAAACATAAATAAATCCAATGTCGTACACATAATGTTTCTTATATAAATATCATTGCATTTCACCATGGTGGTATTTAATGTATCTTATCCCAATTCCCTGTGGTTAACATGCCTGGGGGTGTACAGGTTAGGTCCTATGGTATACTGTGAGCACGCCTCAGTTAATCATGAATAAATGTGGAGGACCAGCCGCCTTCCTTAAAACTCGTCAATATCATGTCACCACTTTGTATTATACTTTCTAATTTGAACCACCCAGATCCGTGAGCCGAGAGGGCATATCTAAAGGGCCTACCTGGCCTCTTCAACTTTTTTCAGTCAGTCATTGAATAGAATAGAGTAGCTGTATGGTCACAAGAGAAGTAATTAAAGAGCTGCCATGTTGCCAATCAATTCAAAGTGCAATCATAAATGTGGGGGCAGATCTCACCTGGATCTTCAAACCAAAAAAATGCTTTAATTCAAATGGCGAACGCTATGGAGCGTTGTCTCCGAAGACCCCAGCACCCTCAATGTATACGTGCGATGACCAAAAAAGGCTGTTCTGATGATGAGCCTACTGCTCCTGCATCACCTGACTTTCATGATTCAAGCAGGCACAGCAAGTCTGCTTTCAAATTACTCTATACCCTCCCCTGCTCACTTTTACTCTTCTAGTATGCTGTGCATTTCACCACTGGCGTTCGTGTTCTACTGCTACTATAGAGAACAAAGCTTCCTGGAGTAATCACGTGAGGGGAAGAACGTCACGAGTGTGTTCTTCTAAGCCTTAATTCACATAGTTTACAAACGGGGGCGCCATATTGGAGAGGACAAAAGCATATCAGTCCTCTACTACAAGTGGTGGACGGAAAGTCACATAAAAGTGTTTACCTAAAAGTGATGATGTTCCCCATGTGGGACGTGGACCCAAAACCAGGTCCCCTTGTATTCCAACGAGGTGTATTTAAAACGAAGCCCTAGGTTTCCAAAATTGTGTAACTCTCTTTTTCATCTAATAGGGGGTGAAGGTATCTCAACCTATATATTATACAAATATTAGATGCTGCACTCACAGTATACCATACATTCCCTCTATATCATGACTGGATAAATTCCACATAGGCGCACTGTGTAGGGGCGTAGGTAACGAACCTATAGCCATGTTCAACCATATTATCACTTTCTTTCAGATACCTTCTAGTCCCATAAAGTACATGGGTAGTAGACACACCAGGAAAACTGGTTCAAAATTAAGTCCAGGCTGTTAATTCATACAAGGTTATCTAGGTCCTATTCTAGTCCAGATCCATATTACACACTAGAATATAGCCTATCGGTCCTTACACAACTGCATATGTCATTTTGCATAGTCCAGTTAAGTTCTTACTTCCTATGTAATAGAAACCTATACCCTGTGTCATGTTAACCTCATAGTTCATGGCATGTTATACAATACAGCATGTTTTTTTCATCTTAAAGTTTGGTAGAAATATAAATAAACATGTCCCTTCCCACATTTATGAAAATCTCTGCATAGTCGACCACAACTTAGATGAAGCAATTTAGACAGAATTCTCCGTGTTCATCCCCTTGTGATGGACAGTATCCAACAGGTGGATCCAAAACATCTTTCTTTGTGACAAACGGGTGTTGAAATCATCCCCCATCTCCTGGGTGGGGCGTTTAACCACTTCTAGTATCATGAACTGCAACTGTGCAATTGAGTGTCTCTGCTCATTAAAGTGTTGCGCTACTGGTGATTTAGCACTTCTACACTGTACGTTAGATTTATGCTCCATCCACCTTTCACGGGCTGGCCTTGTTTGTCCCATGTACAAAAGCCCACATGGACAGTTGATGCTGTAAGTCACACCATATGTCACACACGTGGCGTAATCGTGTAGGGGAATCTTCTTTTCTGCATGTGGATGAGAGATACTTCTCCCTTTTGTCACATTGTTACAATGGCTACATGAAAGACAGCTATTCACAGGAAGCCAGTGTAGGGAGTGGCGCAGGGCAGAGATGGAATTGCGGTGTGATGTCTGAAAAATCAATCTAGCAGCTGCATGTTGCACTCCCTGGGGCTGTTTAATTTGGTATGCTGGAACTCCTGTGTATAGGGTGTTACATTAGTCAATTTTTGAATTGATCAAAGCACTGCCTATACCAGCCATAAACTCAGGCTTTATGAATGAAGCGGCTCCGCGTAAGAGCCGCCATTTGGCGAAAGCCGTCCCACCACTTGGTTTATCAGAGTTTCCAGGCCCAGCTCACGTTGCCACTAGAAACCAAGATTGCAAACGTCAGAGGCCTACTTCCGAGGTATGTCAAACAGAACTGGGGCTTCCAGAAGATTCCAGCTTGCACAATGCATTCAAGCAAACCTCTGCGTTGCTGGAAGTTGAGCTGCAGCGCATTTTGGAGCATCTAGCAGAGCTATATAGTCCATTGCTTGCTCGTGTCTTTGCCTGGTTGCATCTGTAAAGTGTGCTGTTTCCCCATAAGTGCAGAATTCTAGGTGTCAGAAGGACAGAAAGCATGCCACCTGCACTGGCCTGCTCGCAAGGGACATCGCACAGCGTCAGGTGTCTGCAGGATGTGCGTGGCAGGGTGCAAAGCGCCATCAGAAGGATGCTGTGTCTAGCCATTTTGAAATGTAGGCTTCCGTGCGGTGCGTAACATTAGCCTCGGGGTGCCTAGAGCCGTATCCACATATCTAACTATCCGCCGTGAAGGCTGTGAGGGTTGCAGCCTGTGCTGCGTGTTTCACTGCATTCTGGTTCTTGTAGTTTTGCTTTCAGTTATCAATGACGAGCTGCAAGGGACCGAATACAAGAGGAAGAGTGCGTGCTGGGTGCCCTAGCCACAGGTGAGGCTGGGGCCTGTGACATCACAGTAGAGCCTGCTCTGGGTTGGTTATCATATTTTATTTAATTATATTAATAATGTGATACAGTTTATAATTAAACTTTACACATGTTTACAAATTGTTTTGAATAAATAAACATTAATATTTCAAATATCAAAGCAGATGAAGAAGAAGAAAGAAAAAATAAAAGATATCAAACATATTTAAGGTAAAATAACATTAGATATATGGAAAACTCATATTTCTAAGTTCTTTCTTATTTAAGATCCCCATGTACAGTCCGGGAGTACAGATGGAACTAATCACCAATAACACTTGGGGTATCATGCGTCCATTATCATCTCAACCAAAGTTGCGTTGGGTCCATACCCCTTTCCCTGGGTCCTCTTTGCCCAGTAGTTGATATCACTTTCTACTTGGGTATGGGGTAGATCCGTATTGTTGGATGAATTCAGATGGAGATGTCCAAGAGTC
Source organism: Ambystoma mexicanum (assembly GCF_040938575.1). Taxonomy (NCBI): domain Eukaryota; kingdom Metazoa; phylum Chordata; class Amphibia; order Caudata; family Ambystomatidae; genus Ambystoma; species Ambystoma mexicanum. The sequence goes on from NC_090925.1 coordinate 731,042,092, forward strand.
TTTCTACTTTTAGCCAGACGTTGAACATAGCAATTAGTACCTGCAAGCTTTGGGAATTGATGAAACGTTGCCAAAACATGGGTTCTCGGATAGATTCTAAGTCATGTACATGATTACTATAGCATAATAAGTACATATCTGTCATGTTTGCGCACTCTATCAATAGGTGTTTTGCAGTTTCTTTAGTTCCTCCATCTTTACATACACGACAGAATCTTTCCAAGGGGGGCCAAGCACTGTGTATACTCCTATTTGGCAGGATCGGTAGGTTATCCATCCTCAGTAAGAGTATGAATCCTCTAAGCTTGCTTGAAGGACAGAGGTTCAGGTCGTTCTGCATTTGTTTAAATGTATAGAGCATATAATGAATATATTGGTATTTGCAGAGTTTCCCAAGGTGTTCATCATTTTCAAGCCAATCCCAAAGATCGACCTTTTTTGACAGAGCTATTTTTAAAGGATGACTAAAGGATTATCTTATTTATAAGCGTTGCCAGATTTTTGCAGGATTTGGAACCAGTAGGCAAAATGGATTGCGTTGTTTGGATAAATAGTGCAGTGTGGCAAAATAGCATTTTATTTTGGTTTGAGTAGGCAACCTTGTATATTTAAAAAAAGGGATTCAAGTGACCTCTTTTTCACAAATTAAGCAATCTTTCTACTACAGGGTGGCGGGGGACTTGGTTTCAAAATAAGCATGGCCCAACACAATTTACAGTTGGCCCTTTTCCTGAAAGGGTTACCAAAGTGAGACTTGCCCCCATGACCCATGTACCATTCTTTGCCCTCTGCTGTGAAGCCCATACCTGGCAACAGAGCTGTGAATGCCAGCTCAGAGGAGAACCCTTAGTCCTGACCAATCCCAACTACTCGCATCCTTAGACCGAACCCGACAACTGAGTGAACATTGGGGGCAGGGGGGTTAATACCCACCACACCACCCCCTGAAGCTACGCCCCTGGATATGGGAGACCGTCACACAGAACAGGGGCGCCTGGGTGACCTCTCTGCCAGGGCATTGAAAAGGAGCAGGGGTGTATGTGCTTGTACATGTTCTGATTAGGTGTTACTATGGGCAGCGACCACCCAGGCTTCAAAGCACTATATTTGTTGTTCTTGTTACGCAGTTTAATGGCACTTGGTGTATCACCCTCTGAAGGGTAAAGGGCCAGCAAAGTGCAGGGTAGCCGCGTATGGGAGGCGAGCGCGTAACTCCTCAGCTAACCTCTCCTAAAAGCTTAATCTGTGGCATTGCCTTTTGTAGGTTTCTGGAGGCCACACTGTGTGCATTTGATCATGTTCCAAAGATCAGAACCAGAGTACTGTGTCCTGTTCCGGAGGTTGCATTTGGAGTACTATGTCCAGTGAGTATTCATCTGGAGTCCAAACTGGGTGTATTTTGTGCTGTTCTAGAGCCACCAGCATGAGATGGCGTCCCTTTCCTGGGTTCCACTTGGAATAAAGTGCCCAGTTCTGGAGACTACTTCCGGAGTATTATTTCCAGCCCTGTAAGCCGCATCTGTAATATTCTACTCATTTCGGAGCTAGGGTTTCGGCCATGAGGGTTAACACAAGGCAGCCTCCCAATAGGGACATCATTACCAACAGCACTGGCCTCCAATCAGACCAACGACATCAACCTGTTGCCGTTACAAAAAGAAAGGCCCCTTTTCGCACACTGTTATCCATTCTGTGCGAGTTACACTAGAGTGGCTCCTGTCAGAGAGCGAATCTTAGGTTAAACAAGTGTCTCACTTTTGGCTGATCCACATGTTTGTTCTTGACTTTGCTCCTCCTCCTTGATCTTGACTGAAAGTTTGTGCCTTAGGTTTTTTGTGAGCCAAGCTCTTCTTGCTCAGTGACGTTACAGTGCTCCCTTAAGAGATGGCATGCTGTGGTGAGACCAGAATGCCCTGATTTGTGCTTCTATGTGATTTTCTGGCGTTCATCCCCCATTCCAGGGGCTGGAATGGGGGACAATGCCGCAGCGTCGGACTGGGACAAGAAACAGGCCAGGTCACTCAAAACAAAGTGGCCCAGCCCTCGCCCCAAAAAAGTGGCCCACCCCTCGCCTCACGACCCTTGATCTCTGATGACATCACCGGAAGTGATGTCATTTGACCCCACCCCAAAGTGACATCCCGGGAAGCGATGAAACATGACCTTTCACCCCTTGACAAAACAGGAAGTGGCATCAAATAGCATTGGTCCTAAGTACACTAAATTACTGTGAATGCAAGCAGACGTCCAAGGCCAAATGATAATATGTTACTGTATAGCACTTACGCTTAAGCTCTTTTTTATAGAGCAAATATGCATACAATATTTCCCTTATTGAGCAAATATGCATACAATATCACTCAACCTTTGTTGGTACTCATTTATCGACCTAAGAAGGATGAAAGGCTTTTGAAAATAAAAATGAAAAAAATACACATTTTCTATTTTTTTTTCCTTCTCCAAACCAGCCCAGGCATGGGCAGAAACCGGACCCCACTCCTCAAGGACGACTTCGGCCCGGCCACAGGCCGAAAGGCAGAGGGGCCAATCCGACCATGGACAACGGTCCATAAAATCAAGTTATCGGCCCGAGCGATGCAAGGGTGGTAACCGAAGGCTCCAGGCTGTTATCCCTCATTCCTGCTGCACCTGGAACGTGGGATGAAGGCCATTAGCACCACAGGTTGCAAAAGTGGTAACCTGGGGTGCTAAAAAAAAAAGGATTTTCCTTACTACTACAGGACGCGGCCAGCGACCTGCTGTAGGAACGAAAATCCTTTTCAAAGATGGCCACCATGGAAAGGAAAGGCGGGGCTCTGTACAGAGCCCCTCTTCCTTTTCCAGGGAGACCTACGGGAGGCAAAAGGAAGGAGTAGATGCAGCACTGGCCGCCACCACCGAAATAAGGTAAGTAGGGGGGTGGGGAGAGAAACAAATAAAATTAAAATGGGATGGAGGTTAGGGGGAAGATGGCAGCAGGGGAGCCCGGCCATCAGGCAGCTTGGAATGCAGGCTTGTACTGGTGGGTTCAAGCCCGTATTGCTAGCCATCGGATTGGCTGCCTCCCCCCCACCCGGGTGCTAATGTCGAATATTAAAAGCCTGCAACAAAAACACCTATTTCATGTTGCCCGATTTGGTATGGCCTTTAATATTTACAAAATAACACTTTTCAACCCCCATCAACTCTTAGATGGGGGGGGTTTAACCCCCAGACCCCCCCATGAATCCTGCACCCTCTCTCCATAACTATCCCTAAGCCCCCCCCACTAACACAAATACAAATACACACAACCCTTCTCCCCAGCCGCCTCCCACACACTCCAAACACCACCCCACAACATACGCACAGACACGGAAACAGTCACACACTTACCTCTCATCCCTCTTCCATCTTCACATGCTCGTCTTGGCCGTGCCTGTAAGCCCCTGTGTGCACTCGTGTGCGACAAGGGCACAAAAGTTAGATTTAGAAAGACAGCTCTGTGCAGTCACAGAGCGGTCTTTCTAAATCGGGCTTTGAAAATGTTTTTCTATAGACTACATTTTCACTTAGTACCTTAATTTTCAGGTGTTTTTTTCATTTTGTTAACTTGAACATCTAGTTTGATGACCTGCTCCCTCAAGCTCCCTATGTATAACTGGGGGGATGGTAGCCGCCGAAAGAATTAGACCATTCTTGAATTCTCGAATGTTGTATTATTTATAGGGAACTGTGATGGTGTTCGAGCTAATCACCCTATTCCCAGCATGCAAGTATTTCAAATTTTGCTCACATTCAGAGGAATAACAAAGTGTTTTCTGAATAAATCATAACAATTGTTATAAACTCCATAATTCAGGGGACATGTGTTTATTTACATGTATTGTAAGTAAAAATCAAATAGACAAAACATATACACCAAGAAAAATCATTGGCCCTCATTACGACCCTGGCGGAAAGTGACTGACCGGACCGCCACAGCGTAAATAGCGTTTCCGCCATTGCAAGAAGGAGCAAAGTGCGGCCCATTCCGACCCATCGGGCACGAGCACCACGGCATGGCGGAAGTGCAAAGTCCGCGATGGCGGAAATGACCCCAAAACGGCCCACACCGCCGCCGTACGGCGCCCTAGGTGCAATACCGCCACCCATCACAGCGGACACCGCAGTGTGCGCCTACCGTAAAGTACGGTGACCGGAAATATACGGAAACGGAAGTTAAAACACGGGCCCGGAACGGGAAACAACCCGCCGTACACCTATAAAACCACTAAAACCACACAACCACTAAAATCACCACCCTGAGACACAACCCAACCCGTCATCCACCCTAGCGAAACCAAGAAAAATGGGAAAAGTAGCGAAGAAAGCGTGCGACCGCAAGCGGCAGGTCCACTTCTCCCGTGAGGAACTCACCGTGCTAACAGAGACCCTCCAGGAGAATGCTGCCGTCGTCTTCTCCACGCAAATGACCAGGACGGCACTCGCAAACAAGAAGGCCATATGGGCTCTGGTGGCACAGCGGGTAAGTGCGGTGGGGACCGCACCCCGCACCCCACAGCAATGCCGTAAGCGATGGGACGACCTGCGGATACGCGTCCGCAGCATACTCTCTGCCAACCGCAACATTGCCACAGCCACCGGGGGAGGGTCGGAATCACCAATCAAGCTGACCCCCTGGGAAGAAATCTGTGCCTCCACCATCGGAATGGAGAGCATAGAGGGAGTCGGAGGGATGGAGAAAGGAGTGCAGACATCCGAAGAATCAGGTAGGTGGGCCTAATGAAACAATGCCAAAACCACAAAGTCCATCCATGTGAAGCACCATGTGTCCCCATAGTGCAACAGAAACACATGTCCAGGAGAACGTCCACACACATTGGCCTGATAGCGCACGTTAAAACCCACAATAAATACATAAATAATTAAAAACCCCTAAAACACGCACTACACGTGCAGCAGGCACACCCTAACTGCAGGCTGCCAAACAACTGCACCCTCACTCCACACACAAATGGAAGCACCTCCAAGGCCCCGACCCAAATCACCCTCAGGTACCACCCCAATGCATGTGATACAATGCCATTCCAATTCCCACAGACCCATTAATAACGCTCGCCCTCCTTTACTCCACCACAGGGTCCGATCCAAACGACGAGCTGCAGGACACCCCTACCAGCACACCTGCAAAGAGGGCCAAGACCAACGGCCAAAGACCCTCCACCTCAGCTGCACGCATCAAGACACGGCAGCAGCACAAATCAGGTGGCAGCACACAGGAGGGAACATCAACAGGCACCCCAGCAGCCAGCATGCCCACAACACCACCACCACAGGTCCCCCCAACGGATGCCACAGAAGGCACTGCCTCCGGTGGCAGCAGCACCATAGGTGACACCCCATTGATGGCAGCATGCTCCGACACAGAAGACGGGGATGTCGAAGTCAGATCCATCCATGACCTGTCCCAATCCCCCTGTCTGTCCCATCCCGTACTACATGAGGATACCACGCAGGGGCACCCACAAGACGACGACTGGCCATCCCCCACAAGCCCTGTGGCAGGGCAACATGAGGACAACAGCCCCTCTGTTACACCCCCGCAAATGGCCATGGCCCAGCAGAGGCAACAGTCCCTCGACCAGTTAATCGTGCAACAGCAGCAACTGGCCACGCTCCTCAAGGACCATGCCGATGAATGTGGGGGCACTAAGGCAGACATAGAAACATCAACTGAGACACTTAGGGCAGAAATGGAGAGAGGCACAGAGACACTAAGGGCACAAATGGAGAGTAGCACCGAGAGCCTGAGAGTCCAAATGGAGAGAAGCACCGAGAGCCTGAGGGGGGAACTGCATGCGACGTCCAAAGACGTATGTGGTGAACTTGCCGCAGTGCGCCGTGTGCTCACTGAGCTCTCGCAAACCCTTAGGGACATGCATGGACGTGAGCAGGCAGAGACATCATCCGTTGCAAGTTCCGTCCAGGGCAGCCCCCAACGTAGATCTGGGAGGAACCTGCGCTCCACAGGCAGGGGTGCCCCTGATACCCGCAGAGGGGGCTTGCAATAGCGACTGCCCACGGACGATGAGCATCTTTGGACACTGGTGTTCGGGGGGGGAGGTGGGAGGGTGGAGGGGGTGTGTTGGGCTCACTTGGGTGGCGGGTCGATAGGGTGTACAACATGATATCACATATGCCATAAAAAGTGCACGATCAACCAATGAGATGTGTGGACATTGATCTTTGTGTACTAGGCCATCATAGGCGTACAGTCCATATTGTGCATGTCCCAGACACACACAGTGCCACGAGTCCCGTGTCCATGTATCAGCCACCAGGCGTGAGTGCTAGAAGCATACATCAATGAGATGCTGACGAATGTCACGGGCCTCCGGTGCCTCGCAGACTCCTTGAGGTGCTGCCACATCCCCACCCTCATCATGACCATCTTCAGGTGCTTGCAGTTCTGCGTCAGGGGGCATGGGCACATTTCTACGTACGCACATGTTGTGGAGCATGACACATGCCATCACCATCTTTGCAACCTTCTCATGGCGGTACAGGAGTGCCCCGCCAGACCTGCTGAGGCAGCGGAAACGACCCTTCAGTAGGCCGAATGCCTGTTCAATGACTACACGGGTACGTGAGTGGGCATGGTTGTAGTCCTCCTCATGCTGGTCCCGTGGGTTCCGGACTGGTGTGAGGAGCCATCTCTTCAGTGGATACCCGGCATCACCTGTATGTGGACGATAAACGTATGATGTGGAATGCCATTGCTACGTACGCACACCCCCCCCGCCCCCTTCCTGCCAGGTCATTGCCGAATCACATACCCCACATCATCATGCATGAAATGAGACTCACCGAGTAGCCAGGATCTGTTCCCTGCGTGTCGCTCCATGTAGCGTGGTATTGTAGAGTTCCTCAAGACCATAGAATCATGGGTTGATCCAGGGAATCGGGCACAACAATGTGTAATGATCCTGTTGGAGTCACACACCATTTGTACATTCAGAGAATGAAATTGTTTTCGGTTGCGGTACTGGGCCTCCATGGCATGTGGGACGACCAATTCCACATGGGTGCAGTCGATGGCACCAATGCAACCCGGTATGCCGGCAAGTGCATGGAATCCCACTTTCGTGTTGGTAATTTCCAGCTCCGAGCGTGGTAGGGAGATGTAGTCATCTGCGTGCTTCAGGAGGGCATCGAGCACTTGCAATAGTGTCCGTGAGAACAGTGGCTGAGAAATGCCATGCAACTGTCCGACTGTGTGCTGGTAGGTGCCTGTGGCCAGGAAGTGTAGTACAGACACCACCTTCAGTAGGGGTGGGATGGCGGTTGGGCTATCTATCATGCTGACAAGGTCAGCCTGTGTCATGTCCACAATGGCGGTTATGGTGTCCCGGTCCAGACGGTAGAGGGTGTGGATCTGCTCATCAGTGAGGTTGAACGGATGTGCTCGGAGGCGTGGGATTGCGGGCTGCCTGCGTGGTGGTAGTGGCTGTGCTGGCGGCCCTTGCTGGCCCTGCCTTGGCCTCCTCCTCCTCCTGCGTCTCCTCCGTGCGGCCGGTTGTAGTTGGTGTTCGTCTTCTTCTTGGAGTTGGAGTACTTGCAGTGCTATCAGGTCCCCCAGGGCCAACATCGCGAGTCCTGCCGGTAGCATTTCGGTGTGGTTGTGGGAGGAGACTGGCTGTGCAATTTATGTGTTTCCAGGCTGAATGGCCTCCACCTGTGGTGATTCATTCCACCTGTGCAAACTGCTCTCCCCTTTGGCCGAGCACGTCCCGCGCACAACGCTGCAATTCGTGGAATGGCATCTTGCTATTGCAATCTTGTATTTGTACCCGATGGCCGTGTAACATTGGTTGATATGTTCATTCTGTTGTGGTCCCATTGTTTCACATACTATCTGTGCAGTCGCGAACAGAGTTGTGAAGGGTCAGTGGAACGTAGTACTCGAGTAACGGTGGGCCCTCATTCATCACTGTACCGAGTTGCAACGACGGGCGGGGCGTCCCATTCGTGGGTGAAGGCAGTTGCCATTTTCACACACAGCCGCACTCGATGGATTAATTAGTGTTTTCAAACGGCCACAGATGCCTCTTCGACGTGATGTTGCAAATGAGGAATTCGAAGGGTGGCGCTTTCGGTATTCAGCTAGCGGCGAGGAGATGCCCACAGGTCTGACTGCAAATATAACGTTCTATTTTTCAATGTCCTTGGGACAGGGGCCATGGCGAGAATGCTATGATTGATATGAATAGTATGGGATGCGCAATTGCGTAGTGGACGATAAGGCAGGACGTTCCCAAATACATGTTACTTCACAACACTGGAATTACGGGCTGGGGCACAGTGGATTTTGCAGGCTGCATAACGCACAGACTCAATGGATATTTCTAATGTTATGTGAGTAAATATTCAGGCGTTTTCATTACGGGATGAGGGAATGATGAATGGATGCATGGGCAGGTGATTTGATACAGTGTTTGCCATGTACAGGGCTTCTTGGGATCTGTCCGCCCCCCCCTGCGCTATGTGATGCAGGGCTGCCATAGTGGGACCATCGTCTATCTGGCCTTGTTGAGCCCTCCCTGTCTCGACGCGCCTTCAGACACTTGTGTCCATGCACGTTACCAATCCCATCTGAAGGATTCTGTTTTCACAGGCGCATGCACAGGTACACTCGTTTGTGATGGTGTTTTCACCTCGATATAGATAGTTATGATTCGCAAGTGGTTTTGGGGTGGTGATGATCCTTTGGAGTGGGCTTGCATGCATATGGCTGTGGATCTAGTGTGATCATTGAAGTGAGTTGTTCGAATGTAGTTCTGATGGCCATTCTATTCTTTTTCTTTTCTTTTGGTTGACAGGTATCTCCTCCCCTTTTGCCACTGCCATCTGTATGCCACTCCTGCAGATGGATTTTACTCCCGACACCTGCTGCTTCGTGTTAATCAGTGGAGCAGCATTACGATCTTATGGGACGATCGCCAATGGGCCACATGCCCTTACGCAGTACTGGTGGCTCGGAGCAACATTTCGGCCTTTCAGCTGGACTAGTGCCTCCCCATTGGGACGGCCCTGCGGTTCTGTGCGCTTCCATGTTGCCTTTTCGTACGTGTATGTGGCTCTGTATACCATGAGGGAACAGGGCGTCACACAAGTAGTGGCTGGTCATTTCTTGCGGATGCAGCCCACAATGGTGAAATGTGTTTTGGAGTTCATGGCCTGATGGCTGTATGGGCTTGGTGATATTGATGTGCATTAAAATTCTATTCTGATATGGGCCGTGTAGCGTTCTTCTTTGCAAGTGATGTGGCATATTCCTATTTGGGGAGCGATGTATTGTGAGGGGATCTGCATTGGGTTCCAGCTTCGGAGTTTTGTTGCGTGGTCCTGTACTGGGCGCGTTTGCCTACGAAGCCCGTGAGGTCAGGGATGGGGGCTGCCAATATGACAGTTTGAATGTTGTCATGCTCAGGGGCGGGGGATTGGGTTTTGTGTGACAGATGCCGGTCAGCCAGGTGGACTGGTGGAATGTTGTGATTTTCTGAATATTGCTGGTCACAGGTGCCTGTGTTTGCGTGCGTTTCTTGGTGGGGGACTGTGGTCATGTCCATTGGGATGGCTTCTGTATTCGTGCCATCTGTGCCCTGCAGCTCCCATTGGCCCCTCTTGAGGTTCATTTGTTCGTTGGCATGCATGGGTGACTTGTGCATTTCACTGGTTGCATTGTGGCTTCGTTGCACCTACGGGGAGTTGTACTTTGTGGGCAGGGAGCGGTGTACGGGCAGTCAGTGGGGCCGTTTACGGTTGATTCGCGATGCCGTACTTCTCACCATGGCGGAATGGTGCATTCCGCCATGCTTGATGGCGTTAGGTACATGTCCGCTGGGGTCGGAATTGGCGTACCGTTGCGCCATGGTGGTGTTTACGGTTTGGCATGGCGCGCGCGCGCGTGCTTGGTGCAGTTAGCGTTGGCGTTCACTACGGTGTCGCTGATGGCATCGTACTTTGCGGTGACGGGTCATAGTCGCACCGAGCGCTATTCGATGGCGGTATTGCATTTCCGCCATCGTTTTCCGAATTCCGCCAGGGTCGTAATGAGGGCCATTGTCATTATATGTAATCAAGGAATGGAGACAATGTTCAAATCCATGTATACCCACAACTAAACTGAGCATAGGTCCTAAAATAGGAGTAGATAACAATGTTGGATTTAGCAAGGAATTACTTTCTTCATGGAAAACAATTGGTTCCTAATATTTGAACCGGAAAAGGTGATCATAAACAATTTACTAATTCTGCAGTTTTCTATAAAACATAGATGGGTTAAAGTACATCCGGTGTTAGGCACAAGTAGTTGTGATGAAATGAAAACAAATAAATTAACAACCAAGGTTTAGTACATTTTGCAGAAAGAATGTCGTTGCTAACTAAGAGCATGACCTTTAGGCAAAGAAAACATTACAAGTACCTTGTCCTTGAGGAAATCTGAGCCTAACTGTTTGATTATTAATCAAGCAAAACCTTGTTGTTTGTGGTGAAATATTACACATTAGTTGAATGGTGGCCAATCCTTGGTCTACGTCGGGAAAGAAACTTCCCTGGTGTTGAACTGCCGGCAGCTCGATGCCAGCTGTAGTGACGTTTCGGCTTTTGAATGGACAGCCTTCTTCTGGGTCAATAGGATTGTGACAGCCTAAAAAAATGTGTAAGAAGAGAAAGAAACAAAAACGGTCTGTTTAAAAAGAAGGACACTTGCTTGTATTTTTAATATACAGCAGGTAATGCTGGGCCAACAGTTAAAAAGAGACACAGAACCACATGTAGATGTGTATTCTGATATGAGAGGGTTCAAAATATCTAACCTTGGGTAGGTCCGGGTTGGGAATGTTGGAGATGAAAACAAACTTGAACTGGAATGTGATTTAAAGGTCCAGTAATAGTACAGGGGTAAAGCCCTAGTTGGATGTTGTAGAATTGGTCTGGTGTGAACAGGAAAATCCGCTGGTGTAGCTGGAAACCTAACACAACGCAAGAAAAGAGGGAGGGGGAAAGAGGGGGAGAGATTGTTTGTCACTGGAATATGTACTTGCAGCCATCTCTAAGTAGGCAATCTAAAGCGCACTCCATTTTCTTACCTACTCCAGGAATAGACTGCTGATGGGCTGGGATACAGGTGAATCCATAGAAGGTGATTCTGTGAGGAGCCAATAGCGGTCCAAAATTCAGGACTTGTTTATAGTAGTGAAGGCTCCTGCAAGGTAAAAATGGCATGCCATTAGTGAATGGCTTCAGAAAGACCCAATCTGCCATGTGATTAGAGAAAAAGGGGGACTTGGTGTGGGCTAGTGGAGGCTACTACAAGCGTGAGCCTACCTGCAGAGGTTAAGCAAGGAGAGCGACGTAGTCCGTGTTTAGCTGTTGGTGGGCACAGGGCTGCTTGCGAACTGTGTCTTTGCCGAGCGGTGTGCTGCTCGTTCTGCTCATGCGTCTAGAATTAGTAGGCTGTTTAGCTTGCGGTCGACGCGAGCCTTTGCGCATGCGCTGTGAGTCAGTGACTACAGTGCATGCGTACGTGGTATCATGTACCTCCGGGACCTTGGAAACACTGCTCACAGTCAGTGCGCATGCGCATATGGGAGAAAAAATTAAGGTGTTGCAGATCTGCCATATTTTTATGTCATACTGCTGCGATGGAAAAGCTGTTATGTGTCGTCGCGTAGTGCGGGCACAGTGCGCAGAGATTAAGGCAATGGGAGGGTATGTATGTAAATCCCTCATATGTTTCAGGATGCATGTCAAACAAACTGGATCCGAGCACCATTGAATCGAGTTACAGAGAGAATGTGCTCAGATTGTGCATAACCTGCCAGTGCGCAGGAGTGGTGTAAAAAGTATGGAGGGAGAGATGGGTGCCTGGAGGCTGGGATACTAAAGAAAGCAGATGGAGGAACTGTGTTATGCCTATCTGTGAAGAGAGGCGGTTAGATGTGGCAGTGCGAAGTCATTAGTTGTGAATAGGGGCTCATATCTAGCCGGAAATGCGCTGTGGGGGACAGGGGGGAGAGGGTGCCCTTGTAGGGGGGCAAGATCATTATAGGTGTTCATGTTACCTAATATTTAGAACCCCTCCCACACCTGGATGTGTTGTAACTGTAGGCTAGGCTAGGTTAAGCTGGTATGTGACTTCGTGCTAGAGCCCTAGTGTGGGAAAATGGCCTGATGGGCACCAGTAACCACTATTTAGAAATAGATGCAAATTAAGTTCAGTTGTGGTGGTAATTTTCAGAAGGAGAGGCTTCATTTAGTCCATATTCAACTGTCCGTAGTTTAAAAATCCACCAAGCCTTTTTGTAGTTTAGGGCATTTTTGATGTTTGAGGTGTTTTGAATCTTGTCAAGGACCCACCATTTCATCTGATCTTGTGTATGTTGCAGTTCCATGAAGTGGGAAACCAACGGTGCTGTGGTGGAGCGACATCTTATTTTAGAACGGTGTTCGACCGATACGTTTATGTACCAGTCTTGTGGTTTGGCCCATGTATCAGAGGCCACAAGGGAACTCTATGGCGTAGATCACGTTGGGAGTCTTGCAGTAGGTAAATTGTCGCAGGGACCAGTCTCTTCCTTCAATTTTGAAGGATTTGGTTTTGCTTGTGTATTTGCAGGCTGTACAGTTACTGCATGGATGGTGGCCTGTAAGTGTTCTAAGGTCCCACATTCCTGTTCTGATGGTCTTTTTGGGGAGACGGGCATGTGTGAGCCATTCACTGAGATTTTTAGATCTTTTGAGAGCCATTCTGGGTATCGGTTCATCAAGTAAATTTTGGTGAACAAGAGGCCAGAATTATTTATTGATTTTCTTGATTCTGTTGGTATCTGGTCCGAAAGTAGTAACGCAGGTAATACGATCTTCTGGTGAATCAGGGCTTCTGGGTTGAAGTGAGGTTTCCCTTGGAATGCATTAGACCCTTTTGCATGTGTTCTTAATTAGTTTCCTTGAGTACCAGCGTGCCAGGAGTTTTGATTCAAGATGTGAAGCGTGCTGTCGGTATTGATGTGTTTCTGAACAGTTCCTGCGTACTCTTAAAAATTGGCCAAATGGTAAATTTGTTCTAAGGCTTTGCGGGTGGCTGCTTTTGAAATGAAGCAGTGTGTTTCGGTCCGTCTCTTTTACATACAGCATACATTTGAGCCTATAATCATCTGTAGTGATCGTTAGGTCCAGGAAATGTATAGCTGTGTGACTGTTGTTTAGGGTGAATTGAATCTCTGCTGATTGAGTATTCAGCCAGGTGTGGAAGAAGACGAGTTCAGGAGTGTTTCCTTTCCAAATAAACAGGATATCGTCTATGTATCTGTACCAATTTTGGATATTGTTCAAGAATGGATTATGCAGATTCAGAACAAACAAGGCTTCGTACTCTGCCATAAATATGATTGCTAGACTTGGGGCAAATGCTGCTCCAATGGCAGTGCCACTGATCTGCAAGTAGACTGTTTCATCAAAAGTAAAAAAGTTTTTTGTCAATGCAATTTCCAAGAGCTCGAGAATGAAATTGACGGGCACTCTTCTTTGTTCCATATGGTGAGTGAGGTGGTGTCTTATACACTCCAGGGCTGCTGTCTGGGGAACACTGGTGTAAAGTGCCTTAATATCCAACATGACTAGAGTGTCATGATTGTTGTCAAAAGGAAGATTTTCGAAGATGTTTATAGTAGACATGGTGTCCTTCAGGTATGTCGATGTGCGCTGGCATAGAGGCTTGACAAAAAAAGTCAATACATTTGCATAAGGGTTCCAGAATGGAACCACATCCTGAAATGATGGGTCTGCCGGGTGGGTTGGTGGCGTCCTTGTGGATCTTGGGGAGTGCGTAAAACGCAGGTGTTCTTCCCCCAGAGGTGTTATAAAATGTCTCTTCATCCTCCGTGCTCCAGTCTTGTTCTCGAGCGTTACTCGTACTTATAGTAATTTCCCGTTGGATGGTCTTGGTGGGAACTTGACTTAATTTTTTATAGTTGTTGCCATCTTCCAATCGTGTTGCAACCATCATCTTGTACTGGGTCAGGCTTTGTATAACTATACCCCCGCCCTTATCTGCTGTTTAGATCACAATGTTGTTGTTAGATGATAGTTGTCTGAGTCTGTCAAGCTCCCTAACCGACAATCTGGAAGCTCCTGGCCTAGCAGAACTGATTTCCCACCAAACCTACACTGTAGGACACACCCTCAACACCCTATTCTGCACATAGGTCTAGTCTCCCCACTCCCGCCTCACTCCCTCATCTGGACTGATCACCATGCTATACCTTTCTCACTTCAACACCACTCCCCCTCCACTTCCAGCAAACATCTCCTCAACCACCCTGGCCTCCCTCCCTCTCTGGAATAAAATCATCATCAACCCAGACCTGGCCAATTCCCTACTTCACACACTATCTGATCCCTCTCTCACAAGGAAGGACACCCCTCCATCGTCCTCTTCGACCAATGGCTCTCCAAAGCTATGACCCACCTCACACCAACCCATCGCTCCTCCCTTCGATCAAGCCCACACCAAAAGTGGTACACCCCTTCCCTCAAAGCTCTCAAAATCCTCCAGCATTGCCTAGAGGGAACTTGGAAGACCAACCCTACCAGACAAAAAACATGGCCTTCGCAAAACTGAAAAGGGCAAATCTGAACGAAATCAAGAAAGCCAAAAACAACACTATGGAAACAGAATATCACACTCCAAAAATCCATGCGCGGAACTCCACAAAATCCTAGGGGAATTCAAGGTCACTAGTTGCCTAACCTCTCTCTCCCCTACCTCACATGCTCACTGCGATGAACTTTCCAAACACTTTCATAACGTTGCAATTGAAAGACATCGTACCATCACCACAAAATGAGCTTGGATCCCAACAAAACTAACTCGGATCCTGCCCTCTACATCCGCCCCTCTCTCAAACCCGAACTTTTCCTCGCCCTCCCTACCAATTTTCTCTTCATTCACACCTCTTTACCAGACCAATTTCTGCAACCTACTAGCACTTAGCCGACCCTCAGACTGCCCACCCCTCTTCTAAAAAAGAGCCTTACCCCCACCTGTGCACGCAGTGTAGTCCACTGCATCATAAATCTATCCCTCTCATCTGGCACCTTCCCAGAGGCTTTCAAAACCTCTCATGTCAAACCACTACTTAGAAAACCCAGCCTTGACCCACTCTTTGCGTCAAGCTACCGCCCAATCTCCAACACCCACTTCATTGCTAAACTAATTGACCATGCGGCATATAAGCAACTTGGCCTCTTTACAGAAGCCAATAGACTCCTCGACCCAGCCCAATCAGGGTTCCGACCTCTGTGTGGAACGTTATGCTCTCTGGTCTCTATCTAGGATGACCTAAAAAGAACTGCTGATTCAGAAGGGTGTACCACACTCATCCTAATGGATCTATCCATGGCCTATGATACCATCAACCACACAATACTCAGGCACAGGCTCATCACCCTAGGCATCAAACACTCCAGCCTTAATTGGATCACCTCTTTTAATTCCAATCACTTGCAAATAATTCTCCTCCCAACTTTATCCCGCCCTTCACCCAGTCACAAAAGGGGTGCCACAAGGAGCCTCCCTTTCACGCCTCTTCTTCAACCTCTACCTAAGCCCACTGCCAGCTCTCATCCGCTCTCACAACCTTACCTGCTACAATTACGCAGACGACACCCAGATCATTTTCAAAATTCCCAAGACTCCAGCCTCCCCACTTCCCGACCTCACCTCTCGGATATCGACCTATGGATTACAAACAACCACCTAAAACTCAACCCGGGAAAAACAGAAATCCTAATAATGGCAAAACTGCTCTAATTCCCCAACCTTTACCTTGGGCAATAGCCCTGGGAGCCTCACTTGCCGCCCCCACCTCCGTTAAAAATCTTGGATGCACCATGGGCACAGACTTAGCTCTCTCCAAATACATCAACTCTGTATCCATAACCTGCCACTTACACATCCTAAAACAAATCTTTCCCTATCCTCAAAGACCCATCATACTGTCCATCATCATCATCTCCCGCCTAGACTACGCCAACTCCCACTATCTCGGTGTCCCAGCACGCCAGCTCAGGAAACTCCAATGAACTCAAAACAAGTAGCCAGACTGCTCTTGACCCTCTCGCCCAGAGAACACACCACCCCGCACTCAGAGTATTACACTGGCTCCCTGTTAGCCTCAAAGCAACCTTCAAAGCCATGTGGCTCACACACTGAGCCCTCTATAATACAGAACCTGAGTTCCTTCAGAACAAAATCATCCACTACCCACCCCCCAGAAACCTCTGATCAGACTCAGCTCCCCTCTTTGCTATTCCCCCTTACCACTCCACAAGAGTTGGTGGCTCAGCTTTCTCGATCTTAGCTCCCTCCATCTGGAACACTCATCCTCTGATCATCTGCTGCACTGAGAACCACCTTTCCTTAATAATAGCCCTCAGAACCTGGCTATTTGCCACATTATCCTCAAACACCTCCCTAAACCTTCCCATTCCCATTTCTAAACAGTGGAACACTCACCACCAGGTGGTGCCGGACGTATTCACGGCAGCGCCGAACTCGCAGCACCTGGCGCGTTGGCCGGTATCACGGCAGCCCCGACCACACACACTATCATACACGAATCATGACCCTGGTTTCCCACAAGCACCACCAGCTGAAACACAGCCCTTCTTATCTTTTTTCACACTATGAAATGTCACATGATTGATTAGTCACTGCATCTGGCATGTACAGGAAAATTGGCAAATCGCACTCAAATTGGTTGTGATAGAATCACCACCATTGCAATCGGACAGATTGGGATGCACTGTGGGGAATTGTCATGGGAGGAATTGTGTCATGGCCATATTTCGCACCAGAAGGCCAGTTGGGGTTTTCTTGTGCAGTTGGGGGCTCCTTCCCCCAGAAGCTGACTTTCTCCAGAGCTCTGGTTCTCTCCAGGGTGGACTACTGCAACAGTCTCTTTCTAAATCTGCCTGCCTCTACTCTCCGCCCTCTGCAACTCATCCAAAACAGGACTGCAAGACTTATCCTTGGCCTCAGGCCCAGGGATCGTATCACTCCAGGACTGAAATCTCTGCACTGGCTCCCAGTGGCGGCCAGGATTAAGTTCAAAACCCTCTGCATTGTCCACAAGGCCTCCTGGGGTCTGGGACTTCAATACCTTCAACTCTCTCTTCCTAAATATCTTCCTTCTCAAGCTCTTTGCTCATCCGCCTCCTACTCCCTCGCACCTCTATTTATTGCCTTTATTTATTTATTTATTTTACCTTTATCCTATGTACTGAACTCCTCCCTCTCCTTTCCCATGCACTTTTACCCTTCCCCCTCCCCTGCACTTGGTTGATCTCAATGTCACCTGGCCTAGTAGGATCGCTGTCTCTGTCTTCCCTCTGTTTCCCCTTCCTTGCCTCATCACGCCTTGAAACACTTGTGTATAGGCGCATTATAAATACCATATCCTATCATATCATTACTCCAGGAAGGCAATCAAATCTCACACCGGAATCGCACTGTAAGGACTTGAGGGATGGGCAGGTACTGCGCATGTATGAACTTTAGGTGGTAAGGGTAATAATTGAGAAGGTTCAGTAAGCGATCAATATCTGGGTTTACTCACCACGCTATCCGCCTAGAAGAATCTAAAAGTACAACTTGTTCTCTTCTAATTGAAAATAGTGGAGCAGAGACTGTCACTGTTGCCAACCATTTTATCACAGCTGCACGAATCGACAGAGGAAGCCAATACCTGATTGGACGCACAATCAACAAATCACCACCGAATCAGCTAGGTACTTTTAACGGACCACCATGATGGACACTGGCCGCAGACATGGCTACCCGCACACATCAGAATATGACAAATTGTGCTGGTCACATAATTCTCTACCTTCTTACACCAGACTCGGCCTCATCAACTCTGACATCAGAATGCAGTGAAGACCTATTACAAATTGGGGCACGCTGAACATGTAGCAGGTCTCTAGCAGTCACACCATCTCCCGACAACGCTCAGCACGCACCCACATCCCGTACCTCATTGGTTGCTCTCTTCCGGAGAATGGCCAGCCCTGCTAAGCCTTATTTGGCCAAATGCACAAACACAGTCTAATCTTACTCCATGACCTCCAACACTTTTGACTTCGGTCCACCGAGGGCCTTCCCACTAGCGCTTTGAGACTATAATAATGGTAAAAGGTGCTATATAAATGACAAGTACAATAAAATACAACAGCAGACTGAAAAACATGGAAGGGTTGCCCAAAGCAATGTCAGTGGTTATGATTGCTTCAAAACTTTCCATCCGTAATGTTCAGCGTTGCTGTGGGGCGGTTAAACTCAAACGCCAGTCCAGAGCCTGCTCTGCCTAGAGAGGGCTGGGAGGATAGCTCAGGGGCAACACAGCAGAGCAACACAGGCTTGAATTCCGGTCCCACGCTTAGAGTCTGGTCTCCGGTATTTCGCACGTAATAAAAGATGAGTTAGTTGGAAGCTACACCTCACGGATGACACCCAGTGAAGCTTAAACATGTCTAGGGTTTCATGTTGTGTAATGCAGAAGGGTGCTTGCCTAGCAGATTGCGCTGCACTAATTCATTTGGGTGGAGTCAAGCCTGTTGCGCATATTTTTACCCCTTCTCGAATGGCACAGCAGGCTGAACAACATTGCTTTCAACGGTTTCCCAGAGGCATGCCGCAGGTTACCATCACAATATGCTGCCCGTCACCCTTCAGTTTTGCCACAGCTACACCTAGCCATGGACGCCCTTCGCCATTGCCCACACATATATGAACGCAAGCTACTGCAAACCTTGAACATCCAAGCAAAGACACTTTACTTTACTTTTCACTTTATTCGATTTATATAGCTCAGGCCATGGACACTGAGGCTTAAGGGCGCTTGACAAAACAAAAGACGCATGAAACATAAATTCAGGGGGATGTATCAGCTAGTTGGGAGTAACTGCAGTCCTCTGTAACAAGCATTAGGGGAACAGAAATGTCTTCAGTTTCTTTTTGAAGACCTCTATAGCTTCTATGCTTCTTTGCTCCAAAGGAAGGCTATTCCATGACACCCACCAGGCTTGTGCAGTGGGTGGGGTTGCTGGTCTGGTTATTGGGGCCTACATCCGTGTCATAGGCTGTCCTCTGTAAAGAGGCAAACCCACAATTCTCGTCCTTGACTGTGCACTAATACTCTAATGAGCGCTTTGAAGCACTTCACTTGTGTATAAGCGCTTTACAAATAAGTAATTACATATGCAAATACATAGACACATCTTTTACAGCAAGGACAGAAAGCTATATCCTCACTGTTACAGAAAGTTGTGAACCTAGCGGGGATCCAGTGGAACAGGATCCAGTTGCCAGCTCCCGCCAGTGGAAAAAACACGCGAGCTGGCACTAGCCAGAAAAGGGAGATGTAAATAGCGTCAAGCAAAGGTTGGTCCAAGTTCCAGCCTTAAAAAGAGCAACACACATCAGAAGTGCAGAAAAATAAGCTTAGCAGAGATGTTCTACAGCGGAGAGCAGCATCTGAGCACGGAGGTCGCCAGGTCACCGGGCCAGATGCTTTTAGGAGAAGGGCCCATTATATAGGTGACTGTACATGATTCATGAATCAGCAGGTAGTATTTTATGGAAGCTGCCTTGGGTCTTACCAGACCTTCACTAATCCATTGCAGGTGTTCACAGGCAGCCCTTGAAAACAAACCACTTCCAAATCGTTGAATACACCAATTCCAAGCTGTCGTTTGTAGTATGCCATATCGCGATTACCTTCTGACTTCTAAAGATGCACCCTCCCCACCCCCACCCCCACCCCTGCTTGGGCATGGCCAATGAGGTCAAACCAGCCCGAAACACGTGTCTGGGGTTGCTGTTGGTACTCTTGTTCAGAGGAAAATTGCCTGGCATTTCGGTGCTGGACTGGCCCAAGGCAGGACAAAGTCTGATATGTTTGGGATATTTCTTCTCTGTGAAAGATAGTGAGCTAAAGACTTTGGGTAAGTCTCTCGTAACCAGGACTGATGTCTGGCAGAGAGACTCCCAGGACCCCCCTTGTTTTTTATCTAATGAGGATGCCCTGCCACCCATCAGTGGCATCACGGCCTTCCAGTCACCAGCAATGCTCTCTTGATGCCATGAGACGGCTTGAGACAATACGTTGCTTCCCTCTTGGGTTGTAGGCGCGAGTAATGGGACACACAACACTCAACGGTCCCATTTGCCCCCCAGCTTCCTCGTGGAACAGACAGACAGTGCCCTCCCCTGCCCCTCTCCAACCCCCCCCCCCCCCCCGCTTCTAGAGCCCACACTCCAGCCAAATAGCAAAGGTCACATGGAGCTGTTTTTATTCAAGGCTTGTGGCTTTCTCTAGCTGGGGCACTGCTCCCATGTAACAAAAGCAACATGTGGAAAGGCAGGGGAGTTGCTGGGGAGAGGGGGCTAATGGGGCTATAGCCCCTGATCTTTTGGTTGTAGCCCCGGATAGAATCTCAGGAGCTACAGCCAAAAGACTAGCTAGCCCCCAGTCCCAACAGTTCCAACATCAGCGTAGCCCCGGGTCTTTTCCAGACCTAGCAACTCCCCTGTGGAAAGTACACAGTAATGCTAAACCTGGCACATTGTAAGCACAAGGGTTATAGCCACGGCTCCAGAAACAATCTTCATCTAACAGCGTGTGATGTGCTGGGAGTGTTAGCAGGGAAGCTGCGCCTTAGTGCCTCCTGACACCTGACCATTAACTTCCCACAGATAAAACACACTGGGGCCCTCATTACGACCCTGGCGGTAAGGGGTTTACGCCAGCGTTAGCTGCGCCGACCCCTTACCGCCAACTACGAGTTCCCAGAGCGCCATGGTCACTTTTCTGCCCGCTTTTTGCGGGCGTAAAAATCCATGGCGCTATGGGACCTCGGTGTTAATTACGCCACCGTAGTGTACGGTGGCGTAATTAACGCCTTCCCCACTCCCATTGAGCCCTATGGGGCCGAAATGGGAATGGGGAAGGGTAAATGGGTCAATGGGGACTTACCGCCCCGCCAACCTCGGAATGGGGCGGTAAGTCCGCCATCCGCCATGGCGTAAAGGGACTTTGCGCCATGGCCGTAAAGTCCGCGGATGGCGGAAAAAATCCGCCAGGGTCGTAATGAGGGCCTGGGTCTTTTCGCCAATGTATTAATGCTATTGGTAAACATGCCGTCCTGGACCTTCCTGTTATGCCCCTTACAGGTTGGAGAGGGGGTGGGCTATACAGGTCTGGAGGAAGGGTAAGGTAAGGCGCACAGAGCAGGGTACCCAACTGTTAAAGAAAATGAGAACGCCATGGCCAGTATTATCACCAGGAAAGAAATGGCAGAGAACACGCCACATCAGCCAGCAAAAGGATATGGACTAATTTCCACCGAAACAGAACAAAAGCATTTAATGCAATTATGCCAACGGACCCACGGGGCTGAGGCTGCCAACAGCACATCACTGCTTTCTTGCACTTTTCCAGCTTCCTCGCACTAAGTCACCCTCCCTTCCTCTTTCAGAGCCGTCAGAGCGCTAGGGTACCACTCGGGTAGTGATAGCGCGCGGTACACATGTCCTTTAACATTAACATTACCATGGGCCTCATTACAACTCAGGCGGTAAGGGTTTTACGGCGGCGTAAACAGCGCCGACCCTTACCGCCTGAGTACGAGGTCCCTTAGCGCCATGGAGGTTTTAACACCTGCTTTTAGCAGGTGTTAAAATCCATGGCGCTAAGGGACCATGGAGTTAATTACGCCACCGTAATTTACGGTGGTGTAATTAACGCCTTCCCCACTCCCATTATGCCCTATGGGGCAAAATGGGAATGGGGAAGGGTAAATGGGAAAATGGGGATTTACCGCCCCGCCAAGGTTGGAATGGGGCGCTAAATCCGCCAACCACCATGGCGTAAACGTAGTTTACGCCATGGTGGTAAAGTCACGGCCCAGGCGGTAACTTACCGCCTGGGTCGTAATGAGGCCCCATGACTGGTCTTTTTAAATGTGGCACAAACGAAGCTGTAGACAAAGGTTGAATGTGTCGATGTCCGCCCCTAAAGTGCGAGGTGTGTTTCTTCCCCTTCCCGTGTCCCTCCCCTTCCGCCCTTGTGTGTGTGTCTTCCCTTGTAGGGGCTGCGCCCCTTCATTCAGATACAACAGTTCCGTAGCCCAGCTCTCCTTTGTCAGGTGTGCAACACCTTCGGCCTTTAGCCCTCTCTCAAATTCTGCGCCATTGCTGACTGGGCCTGGCTCCTAAACGGCTGTCAATCACAGGATAGGCCACAGATGATAAAAGGTGCCTAGGGCTGTTCAGACAGCATGTTAACAGGGTCCTGGAAATTACCGCCGGAACACCTTGTGTTGTTAGCAGCATAGCGGTGCTAATCCCTACTCTTTGGCCCTTACATCATATCAGTCACATGTATCACATTTCCACCCTGCTTGTCCCAAATGATAGAGTCAGAGACTTTCTGAAAGTTGGAAACATATATAACATTTTATTGGAAAAACATATGGTTGCATAATTTGGAGTCATCTTATGAGGGCGGCCCCCCAGTCCCTGCTCAGGTCTTATGACAGCCTGGCACCAACCATGGTCCTTAGCTGGGTGGCCCCACCAATCCCGCCTTACAAAGTCCCATGTCCAAAAGCCTGTGAGCCATCTCACACCATTCTGTTCTTGCGAGAACGGCCCACCCTGGATTCCATTGCCAGTTCAGTCATTCCTCCAGAGTGTATTGAGCGAATAAGGCCAATGCATCGTTTGTTGAGGAGTTCCAACCATCCCTAATGGAATCAGCGCCTGTGTCACCCCAGCCTGTCTGAAGCAGCCAGTGGTTGTAGCTCACGGCCCAGCTGCAGCTTGCCTCCTTCTTTGGGAACTGCCCTCGTAACTCTGCCACGCTTTGGGGTGGCCCCTCCCGCGACCCCAAATGCCCCCACACCAAATTCCTCCTCCTGATAGTACTCACCAACCATTATTTACATCCGGTTCTTGCCATCAGTCCCCATAGCCCTAAGTTGAAATGGCCCAATCCGTGCTCTGATAGATGCACTCCATCTGCTGCAAAATCTATTGAGTTATTTTCACATAACTCCCGGTGTCTGATAAACACAAGCCCTTCCTGTTTCATGAAGTGCTCCATGCTCCTGTTCACCCTCCTCCTAGACCTTTCCATTGCAGCCTTGGACGCCGCTCCCCGCCATACCTTCCTCGGAATCAGCTCTGACCAGGCTATTTCCCTTGCAGGCAGCATTTGTGCCAAGATTCTAATGCCCTCTTCCATTACTCTCATCAATCGCCCCCTCCCTAAATCAGCCAGGTCATTCTCCGCAAGCTGCACCACCAACAAACTCGGGGGGCCCT
The DNA here is from genome assembly GCF_040938575.1 of Ambystoma mexicanum. Taxonomy (NCBI): domain Eukaryota; kingdom Metazoa; phylum Chordata; class Amphibia; order Caudata; family Ambystomatidae; genus Ambystoma; species Ambystoma mexicanum. Next base: position 731,065,526 of record NC_090925.1, read on the forward strand.
CCTGTTGATCCGCCTGTGTAGTGCGGGGAGTAGTGAGTGCCAACGCATGCCTGGGCTGCCTAGCCACACCAGCTCGGTATCCCGAAAACCCAAATTGGCCCCCCGAACCAGCTTCGTGCTGGCCCATTTCTCCGCTCTGCTGATAAACGAGTGGCCAATTATCCAGACAGTACGCCCAGCTGTAATAAATCAAAATGCATAGTTGTTCAAAAACTTTCACCCTTCCCAGATCCCCCCCATTATGTTGTCCCCCTGGAACATGCCCTATTCCACTGGAGGGGTTGGGTTGTCCTGCCCCCCTGGGCGGATGTTAAGTTTATACCTGTCAGATTGCCATCTTCCCAACCTCTGGATCGATGGGCCGCGCATCCCAGCCTGAAATGCTGTTGTTGCTGCCCCTAACCGGAAACCATGCGTGGACCATCCTTCCCCGTGACACCCTGCTTTCTTTAAAGCCATGGTCAGTACCTTCTGGAATTGGAACATTGTCAGTGGAGACCCGTCTTTGTGTATTAAGAGGTACCTACCACCGGCTGGCGTCATTGTCATGTAGTAGGACAGTAGCCAAGTGGGGCAGCTGGCCTGTTCCACTGCCCTATGCAAGTTGATTGAGGCGCCCCGCCTGGCCTGATCAGTCTTTGATCTCCTGACCTTCACCATAAGGCCACCCTCCGTGAATGTGACATCCTCTGGAGCCAGTGCCCTTCCCGAGTCATCACCCTTCCCTGTTGCCATCAATTCGCTTACCCGGAGAGCCCTGAAGAATGCCAATGCAAATGCCGCCCTGGAGAGCCTGAGCTCAAAATCGTCTGTGCATACCCCTTCCAGGACCACAAGTAACTTCCCCAGAACTTCAAAGTCAATGGGCTTATGGACATCCTTCCTGTACCCTTCCAGTTTTCCCCAGCCTTTGATTGCTGCCCTTACTAAGAATACCTTAGTTGGGTCCCCCTCTCCTTTCAGTTTGCAATGGAATACTACAGCAGCTAAATGGCTTGTGACCCAGCTCCTGCTCTGCCCTTGGTTGTGTGCCCATACAACAAAACGCTCCACCTGGGCTGTTAGACCCAAGTTTGTGTGCCCAGCATCCTGCTTCACCCTTACAAACTTACTGTAGCCCTTCTGATACCTGGACCGCACTCCTGGTGAGAGCGACTGCTCCCCAAGATTCCTGCTCCCCAAGATTCCAGAGTGTCGGGTCCACGACATCAGGTGCCACAACTCCTGCATGAACTGCGTGCCCTTCTGCTGTGCCCCTGGGGGGGTCTTCCAGAATCTCTCCCACTGAAAACGAGAAAGAGCGTCAGCAGCTACATTCACAATTCCTGGTACTTGTTTCACCCCAAACTCAATATTCTTGTACAAGCATACTTCTACAAGTTTTCTTAGCAGACCCAGAACCACTGGGCATGAAGCGGACTGTAAGTTGATGGCCTGGGCCACCGCTTTGTTGTCCGACCAAATACGGACCCTCCTGTTGCACAACTCACCTGGCCACAGCAGGAGGGCGATCACGATCGGGAACAGCTCTAGGGCCATAATGTTCCCCAACCTCCCCTTTTTCCTCCATTGTGTTGGCCACCTCTGTGCACACCACTGTGTGCCCAGGATCACCCCAAACCCCTCTTTCCCAGAGGCGTCAGAGTACATTTGTAACATGCTGCTAGTAACCCATGCTTCCCGCCATAGGCTGACCCTGTTGTACCCCTGCAGAAACCTCCGCCACATGACTAGGTCCTCTTTGAGTGCGGTGCTCAGCCTGATGTGGTGGTGTTTGTTTGTCACCCTTGCTGTGGCTTTTGCTAATCTCCTGGCAAACACCCTTCCTGCTGGTACAACCCTGGCTGCAAAGTTGAGTTTCCCAGGCAGCTGTTGCACTTGACCCAGAGTTGTCTTTTGTTTTGCTAGAATGCTGGCAATCAATTCCACTAGCCCATCTACCTTTTCCTCTGGCAACCTGCATGTGCCTTTGCAAGTATCAATTTCTATGCCTAGAAATGTCAGGAAATGTACTGGGGTTTGTGTTTTCTATTTGGCTAGGGCTATCCCCATTTCTGTCATTAGAACCTGGAAAGATGCTAATGCTGCTCCACAGTCCTCAGTCCCCTCCGTACCAATGAACAAAAAATCTTCCAGGTAATGCATGATGGCCCCTCTCGGTTCCTTAGCTTTTGCTGCCCATTCTAGAAAGGAGCTAAACTGTTCAAAGAAGGCACATGAAACAGCACACCCGATCGGCATGCATCTGTCAAAGAAAATGTGGCCCTCCCATTTGAATCCCAACAAATGAAAGCTGTCTGGATGTACTGGCAGGAGCCTGAAAGCAGATTCAATGTCGACCTTTGCCAACAATGCCCTTCTTCCCATCTGGCCCACTAGCTCCATTGCTTTGTCAAAAGAAGCATATGTAACTGAGCAATATTCAGGGTCCAGCCAATCATTAATTGAATCCTCTTCTGGGTAAGACAGGTGGTGAATCAACCTGTACTTCCCTTCCTCCTTTTTAGGGACAACCCCCAATGGAGACACAATGAAGTTAGCAAGGGGAGCCTCCCTAAATGGACCTGCTATTCTCCCCAATGCTTTCTCTTTAGCCAGTTTTTCACTCGCAATACCTGGTAACTTGTCCGCTGAAGGGAGGTTCCTCGCCCCTTGTGAAGTCAGGGGGCCTTCATAAGGAATCTTAAACCCCTCCATGAAACCCTGAGAGATTTACTTTCCTTCACCAATTTTTGGGTAATCCGTTAGCCATCATTGCAATGTTGTCATTATTATGGGTGAAGGTCCCTTTCCCCAGTCCCTCTTACTGGGTGTTCTTACCTCGGCCCCTGCCCTGTGGTCCCCTGGACCTTTGATAGCACATAGAGGCAGGGTGGGACCCCTTACATTTTTCACAGGCATGGGCAAATATACATTCACGCCCGAAGCGGCAGTACCCTGCATTAAAACCCCTGCACGTGCCCCTGGCTGTGTCACCCCCGTGCCCTTGTTCTGCTCCCGCCATCTCTCCCCCTGCCCCTCTGTCTGTTCCAAAAGGGCTGCCAAGCTTCCCTCTTGTCCTCGTTGTACTTACCCTGCCCCGCCTTAGTCGTGTCTCTGATTGGCTTGCTGGACCTTTCTTGACCACCCATGAATGCAAACCAACCCTCTGTGTCCTTCTGGCCCCACGACATTGAGGGCAAATCTTCCATCTTATGCCTGAAACCCCTATCATAATCAATCCAACCAGAAGTCCCATATGTCTTATGTTCTGCCACTATGGTATCCCTGTAATTCCATAGATCAGTCCCTTCTTCTGGGAACTTCTGCATCATTACTGTAGCATATAGAGAGAAGGCCTTTGCCCAGTTGTCAATGGTTTCCTCCAGCCTGTACCGCTTTTGCCTCTTTTTCTCTTCCTCCTTTGATATATTAACATCTGGGCCCTCATTTTCAGATGTCAGCATAGAAAATATGTCAAAGTAATCTTTCGCCCATATTTGTTCCTTTACTTGTTTATGAATGTACCAAGACAGCGTACTCCTTCCTGTTAGTACTGGGGCTATTGTTACCAATGGGGTCCCCACGCTTCCTGTGGGTGTCCCTGCACCTAAGGAACCCACTGGTAATCCTTCCAGTGGTACCACCCTATTGGCCCCCAATGAACCTACCGGCAACCCCTCTGGCGGTATCACCAATGCTGTTTGCTGCGCTACCCCATTGGTTAGTGCCCCTATTCCACTGCCCTGCCCTGGAAGTCCTACCTGTGCCCCTGCAACTGCAGCCGGCCCTGCTGGTTGACCCCAGACAAGAGAGTGGGCCCCACACATTACTAGATTGCAGTGCCACGGGTACCTGTCCCAACCTGAGCATCATCTGATCCATAAATCTAGTCATCTCCAATTTTGCCCACTCCATGGTCTGCCTGCTTACCCCGAGCTGTGACACATTTTGGGGTGCTGTCCCTGTGTTTGCTACCACCCCCACCGGACCAGTGTTTACACAGACTATCGGCTCAATCCCCTGGATTGCCCCATTTGACTGCCCAGTACCAGTGCCTGGGGAAATTCCTGTTGGGGACAAAGGAATAGAGACATTGGGAGACACATTCACTACAGTATTATGCTCCTTACCCTTTTGCTTTCTGGGCGTGCTCTTTCTCTTAGTCGGCGTGGGTGTCGCCACCTCTGGAACCGTTGGAGGCACCCCCGTGTCTGGTAGTACGCTCGGTGCCGGTTCCCCCAGCGACTGCTCCACCATTTTCTTTGTCCATTCTGCACCTTTATTTCGGACCCTTTCTTGGAACCATGCCACCATCTGGGTCTCCTCCTGGCTCTCATAGGACCTTCCACTGTCCGAAGTGCCCTCCCCACTGTCGAACAAACTTGGTGATCCCTTCCTGGACATACTGCCCCTGCTGTAAGTGAGTAAACAAAATTGTGCAACCAGAGATTGTTGTCTAATATAATGTCATCACATAGTTGTGCATCTTTCCAGCCCTTTTGAGCAACTCCTCAGGGAGTCCCCGGTTACTGCTACCCCCGCTTAATGCCAGTGCCGTGGTCCTTATCTTATGTTGGTTGTCCCTTGGGCCCCAGTGCTCATTATCTGTGGCAGTTAAATGGCTGACCCCTTCCTTTGCTGGCCACCTCCAGCCCCCCAATAGGCCCCTTGCCTTACCACAGATCTTTTTCTTCAAACCACCTCTGTCAACCGTACCTCGAGAAGATATCTGCTGTGATCTGAAAATTACAAATAAATTGTTAAAAATTGCCCTTCAGACTAGGCCATTGTTATGGCCCATCCTCCTTCACCTTACTAACGCCTGCTAGCGTTATGGTGGCCATGCCTCTGCCTATGGGACACTTTTATACCCATTCCTTGGGGCATCGCAGATGTCCCCTTCAAACTTCACCTATAGTTATACTATTGCAGCTGCGTGAATAGCTTCCCTGGTCCCTGTTGTACACCCTTGTGTGTATGTGCGTCATGCATTCCTTTTTTTAATGTATTTATTTATTTATGAAAATTGTAGGAAAAACCAACACTGCCTTCCCAATGACCCTTGCATCGGCACAAATCATTACACACTTGTGTATAAGCGCGTTATAAATCCCTTCTTTTAATATATTCGAAAAACTATGGAAAGCAAACAAAGCCCGCACACTCGCTGTGACACACAACCTCCTCTTTTACTGTCGTGTGCACGAGGGTGGAATGCCCCAGCTGCTTTGCACGGCCGCACACCTATAATAGCTCCTGCAAGTGCAATAGACCATAAAACCTTCCTCGGCGTGACTGAGCCTTCGCCGCTTGACCCCCTTTGTTTGTTTTCCCCTTTTACGATCCTGTCGCACAAACATCAAACGGAAACATCTAAAACCTTCCTTGATACAACAAATCCTTCTCTTTGGAACATCCCTCGATGGCACCGTCGTATAGGCACGGTGTAAATTGGCCCAATACTTTCCTGCCATGCATACTAATGCTCAATAAATCCTCAACGGCCCACCCTGACGTACTTATTGCTATTCCTACCGGACTGGTCCGGTGTATTAAATGTTGCCCCTCCGCTTAAAATACTCACGCTTAATTTTCACCGAATTAGTACTTCAGTACCCTACAACGCCCCTAAAAACTTCCACGGTAGCTACCAGACATTGGGTTAGAACTCCGGTCTCCCGTATTGCAAGACCCAGCACTTACCACTTGTGCTACTTGTGGCTGAGCTACAGGAAACTCTTGCATGCATTATCCTGAAATGTAGGCCTTATAAAACGTGTTCAGCTGTGGCTTCAAACCCATTTAGTTCACTAGCCCTGCGCCCACTGCGCTCTTTCCCTGTGCTGAACGCTGCGCCTCGTAGACAAACAGATTCCGGATCTCCTGTGACTGCTGCCCTGAACAAAGGGAACCCTTGCGGCAAGATGGCATCTCAATGCACCCCCAAAGCGTGCATGGCCGATGACGGTGCCCATTATTACCAAGATATACTGTAACAAGTCGTAACACTTAAAAATCGCACATCCGGGTCACAGGGACCTAGCAATGTTCCCGCCGATGACCGTCGCCACATTCTTTCATCCCTACATATCAAACGTAAAATTGCACTTCCAGGGCCACCAGGCCTTGGCAACGTTCCCCCCCATGACCGGCACCACATTAGTCCATAGTTACACGATAAAAGGCAAAATAGCACGTTCCCCCCATGACCGGCGCCACATTATTCCATAATTCCACAATACAAGTCAAAATAGCACTTCCCAGCCCACCGGGCCTTGGCACGTCGACCACGCGGGGGGAAATGTTCTGCTCCATCTAGGGTGACCAGATTTTCAAAATAAAAACCCAGGACAGGACAGGCCACCGACATAGAAGTAGGACTACAATTTCGCGGGTCACTGACACAAAAGTAGGACTACATATCGTAGCACTGATAAAGACAAAAAAGGGACTACAAACATAGCACTTATGACAGTGAAGTTTGGGGGCAGCCACAGCAGATCAAATGCTGGATTAATGTACACATACCTGTGAAGCCACTATGTGGCACGGTTTTCTGTTTTTAGAGTGAATTCTTGGGGATCCACCTGTACAGGTAGAGCACTGCAGTGGACTGGGGTTATTGTCAACCCAACAATATTTTGCTGTGAGATTAAAGCAAGCATTTTCACAATTGTACACACTTTATGAAGACTGCTGGCCCCCTTGCATCATAGAATGGCACAAAAGTAATGCACCCCACATGCGTATGGCAAACTTTATTGTGGAATTATTTCACCCGAAAAGGTTTTTGGTGATGAAAAGAACTATGCCTTTATTGCAAAGAATGAAAACAGTGAAGATTGAAAACAGTGAAGATAAAAAGCAAGAGAATTGCTGTACACGTTTTATTACTATTATGAGTACTTTGCTGATGCCCCATTTGCTGCCCCATTTGCACGCCCCTAGAAGCGGCTCTATTCTGCATTATCAAGTCGTATCTATTTTAGTCAAATGACAGGTTAAATGAGCTGATGAAACTACTCCTGAAATACTTTAAGCAGAACAGCAGCATATAATTAAACACTTAAGGCATCACTACAAGGGCATCAGCATGATTTACACGGTTTGATAGTTGCAGAGTGCCTTACTGCTATTGGCCAGGCATCTGAGCGCTTTTGATTGTCTGGGAGACCGCTGGACTGAAGTCTGCAGATCATACTAAACAATACACTGCATTGAAGGGGAAGGGCATTACATGATAATTAATAGTAAGATTTCAGGCAAATGGCAAGTTTTGGCAGGGGTAACTTGTTCTGTAACATTATGTTTTAGCAGTTTTAAGGGGACGTCTGTGTGTGGTTCGCTGTGTCATTGAATATTTCGTTGCTGGCTGACATGAGAACAACATTTAGCGTGGAGGCCAGTCAACTAATAAGGGGCTGTTGCACTAGAAGGTGCGGCGAGCAGCTTGTACACAGAAATATCCATTCCTCGAACAACTGGTTGAAGTTGTGTGCTCTGCATTTCCATCTTAGACAGTACATTGTATGCATATATGGTAAACATTAAATGATAAACCGTATGTTACCTTTTATATGTTAAAATTGCTAACATTACACTTTGTAAAGTCAGTTAAATTTACAATTGACTCACACAGAGGGAGAGAAGTTACACGGGAAATTGTGCAATACATATATATACTACATACGATTACCCACAGAAATGCTGACATGTTAGTCATTTAGTGATTATATAACTGTTTATTTTTCATTTCTTCTGAAGCATTTTCACATTGTGGTTTTGAATGTGAAATTGCTCCTAAAAATTAAGTATTATGGAACTGAGTGCATGGGATTGATGGGATGACTTGTGGCATATATTTCAAATTGAATGAGGCAGCGTATCCTGCTTTCCCACATGCGCCACTTTTTTCAATGCAACGTTTACATGTTTGGCAAAGTGAAAGTATGAGCCTGCGCACTGCAGCGCAGGCTCATACTGCAGCGTCGGAGCGGTGTCGTCCGAAAATCGGGACACCAGACACCCGCGCAGCAAAACCCCGGACGGGGTTTGGAAAAAAAAAAAAACCCCGGGACCCCGGGACAGGGGGTGATTCCCCGGACCTGTCCCGGGAAAACCGGGACGTCTGGTCACCCTAGCTCCATCGCATACCTGCCTACATTTGAAAATCAAAATTCCTGAGATTTATGCCCCGCCCACAGCCACACAAGACTCCGCCCATTTGCACATGGCTCCGCCCACACGTCCAACAGGTAAACTCGGTTGTTGTAGGCTTCAGTTTGCTTACTATAGCATTGAAAATAATTCATTCAATGCTATAGTTAGCAAAATGAAGGCAGTGCTGCCGCCTTCACAATAGTGCTTTCAATCCATGTCATTGGATTGAAAGCACCATTTTTGCGGTGGCGGCGGCTTCTGTTTGTTTACTATAGCACTGAAAATAATTCATTCAATGCTATAGTAAGCAAACTGAAGTCGCCGCCGCCGCAATAATGCTGCTTTCAATCCATGTCACTGGATTGAAAGCAGCATTATTCCTGCTGCAGCGCCGCCTTCATTTTGCTTACTATAGCATTGAAAGAATGATTTTGGTAAGCAAAATGAACGTGGCACCGCCGCCGTAATAATACTGCTTTCAATCCAATTATATGGATTGCAAGCACTATTATTACAGGGGTCGGGGGTCGCATTGAGCACCGTTTCCGGTCCCGCCCAATTCTCCACCCGATTGGCTACCGGCGGCAGCCAATCAGGTGGAGAATATGACGGGACCCGGAAAGAATCTCAAAATTCCTGAGATTCACGGGACTTTTCCGGAGACCCGGAGAAATGCTTAAAATTCCGGAGTCTCCGGAAAAATTCCGGAGGTTAGGCAGGTATGCTCCATCGGTCTAATCGAGGTCGGGTGCAAATGCGCCGCCCTCCGACTTCCCTCTACCCCCTTTGTGCCTCCTGAAGCACGACATGGAGGAAATGCCGCGGTTCTAATCTCGCGGCAAGGACAACCGCCACTGCGCCGTCCATCAACTCCATACCCCCACCCCTTTTGTGCCTCCCGAGGCACAACGTGGAGGAAATGCCGAGGTCTCTGGACACACGGCAAGGACAGGCGCCACTGCGCCGTACCTCAACTCCACACTCTACCTTCTGTTAGCCGGCTATGTCGATCCGTTTAGTCCCTTTTCATTGTTGCCTTCTTGAGTAGCTGCTGCCAGGGCTGGATGAGAGGACTTGCTCTCTCCGCCCTGGCTATTTAAGCCCACCGAGGTGCCGGCCGTTTCCGGCCAGACCCCCGAGGGCACCCTGACTGCGTCCTCCCTAGAGGAGGCGAGTCCACGCAGGGGACGGCCAGAGGGGCGGCCCGCTATGTGTGCTGCACCTCTATCGCCCCCTGCGTGGGCTAGCGCACCTGCTGAGCCACTGTTATGCACCATGCATGAATGTTTAAGCAGTTGTGAAGGGACATTTCCAACCGGAAGCCTCCACACAGCTTCAACTACCTATACTGCATGGGGCTGTTTCCAAGACAATTAACATCAGTCACAGGTGTTTTATTTTAAACACATTGGGCCTCATTACGACCCTGGCGGTACGGAGTGAATGGCGCCGTAAAAGGTGCCGGCGCCGTTCACTCCGTACCGCTGCATTACGGGTTCCCCTCGCAGGACACGGTAAGCACGCCTGGGAAAACCAGGCGTGCTTACCGGGTCCCGCGAGGGGAAGAGGGAGCAAACAATGGGCCATCTCGTAATGGCCCGTTGTTTGCTCCCACTCCCATTCAGCCCCCTATGGGGGCTGAAATGGGAATGGGGAAGAAGCGTGTCCGGGTCCTTGGAGGGAGGAATTACCGGGCCTTCCGAACTCGGAATGGCCTGGTAAGTCCTCATTCCGAGGACCCGGACCCCGACGCGATTTCGGCAGCAGCCATGCCGCCAATAGCGGCATGGTTACCGCCGAACTCATAATGAGGGCCAAAGAGTGAAAGAGATAAACAGGTTCAAAGGTGGGCTGGGGCCGAATTTGGACACAGTAGTGAGCATCATATATGGAAGGGATTGTGAATATCGGCCGTTGCCGGATCTAGATAGAAAAGCAGAGATATTCAAGCACCACAACTAGAAAGAACGTGGAAATTTAGCACATATCACTTCTAGATAGAGAGGGCAATAACCAAACCACTAATAATCGCACCCCTCTGCATACACCTCTCAAACTCTAACCAAACACAACCACAACCCTATAGCACAACAAACCGCACACACTTCACTACACCACAACAACAAAACAAACCACACACTCGCACAACAGGACACACAGGCTACCGACCGGAAAATACCCCAACCCCAGCGAACGGTGTTAAACGTGTTGAGGCTGCAAATGGCACATCACTGCTCTCTTGCACTTTTCCCGCTTATTCCCACTAATCCCCTTCCCTTTTCAGAGCCGCCGGAGCGGCAGGGGACCGCTCCGGTAGTGATAGTGCACGGTACAAATATCCTTTAACATTAACATAATAAATGAATGGGAAAAGAAGTCTGTTATGTGCCCAGCCCCGCGGCCAGGAGCCCGCGCGGGCTGGCGTGGTTAGAGTAGGCCGCACAGCCTCTGGCGTAGCTCCAGCCGGAGCTCAAAGAATACGCAGCACACCTAGCGAGGGTATGCCCCGGAACTGCCTCCCTGTGCTCGGGGGCGGGGCTTTTATGAAGACCCTGCGTCACCGCGTAGCGGGACGCAGGGCGGATGCAACGTTCATCCTTTATTTTAACAAAACAACAATAACAATAAACGGTAGCATAAAGATCACAACAACCTAACCAATATTCAGGAGACCACCCGGGCTCTACCGGCCATACACTATAGGCCACATTGCCACACATAGTCATTTAGTCTGGCATGCGGTTTTGTAGCAGTTCTCAGACCGTACAGCCCTATTCGGGGGCTAACCCTCACTGTCCCACTGGGTGGCTCACCTTCGCTATCCGGGTCCCCCAGATTCAGCTCGCTCTCCGGTTCCCAGGATCGATCCTCCACCCCTGCCTCATCCTGGATGGACACGGGCTCTTCTTCGCTGGGCTGACCTCCTTCGTCTTCCTGGTGGCAGTCGCCATCGGTCCACAGATTCCGTGGCACCGCCTTAAACCATGATGCATTTCTCGTCACCTGGCGGCGTCCTCTTGTCACCGTCACCATAGTGCCTTGCCTGCTACTCACGGTCCATGGGATTTCTTCATATCTGGTGTCCAGTTTAGACTTCGTTGGATTTCGCAGCATGACCACTTGGTCACCCACTTGATGATTGGACGGCCTCGCCCTCCTCTTGGCACTCATGTGGGCGTTGGCGCTCCTTCTCCTTCTTTCGGTGTGCTCTTCGTTGACCTCATCCGGGGTCCTGCTAGGATGATGCGGAATGGAAGATTTGATGACTGTTCCAAACATGAGGTCCGCCGGCGGTACGCCTGTCGTGCTGTGAGGGGTTACATGGTAGTTCCTTAAAAAACGGTAAAGGTCAATCTACCACGGGCTGGCATTCGCCTTGGCCACTCTTAACACTTTGTTAATGGTCCTCATGAAACGTTCAACATCCCCGTTTGCCTGGGGCCACCTCGGCATGATGTGATGGTATTTTATATTGAGTTCTTGCAGGTACTGTTTAAATTCCTCGCCCGTGAAAGGGGGTCCATTGTCACTTTTAATGGAGGTTGGCAAACCATGGGTTGCAAACATTTTTTCTATGGCAGGGATGACGACCTCCGCTGATGTGGATTCAACTATTTCGACCTCTGTGTAGCCGGAGTGATCATTAATTGCCACCAAGAGGTGGAGGCCTTCCCGTAGCTTACAGAAGTCAATGCTAATGGCCTCCCATCGGGCGCGGCCACGTTCTGCTGACAGGATTGGTTCTGGTTCCGGTGGGGCCCCACTTATCTGGCAGGGCAGGCACGTGCTTATGAGTGTCTCGACCCGGTCATCGATTTGTGGGAACCATACCCTGTGCCTGATCCGGGCTTTTGTCCGTGCCATCCCTTGGTGTCCCTCGTGGGCCAATGACACTATCCTGTCTTGTATGGCCAATGGGATAACAATGTGATTTCCCCTTAGCAACAGTCCACTCTCAGTGATCGACAGATCCTGTCGGACGGTGAACATGCCAGACAGAAACGTCTTCGCCTCCATCGTTCTGTTGTGCGTATGCTTCATGAACGTCTTTCAATCACCTGAAATGATAGCGTCCTTCACCAGGTCACAACAAGGATCCCGGTGTGTCTCCGACTCAATGTCCTCGATGCTGACGGCTTTTGGCCTCATGGCGGGTATCACCTGGCATATATGCTCCTCGGTCTCTTCGGCCACTTGGACTTCCTGTGGGGTTGCTGCTCTAGGATGCCTTGAGAGAAAGTCTGCTGGGTTTCCACTGCCCGGCTGATAGACCAGTTCGAAATTGTACTGCTGCAGGTGGAGCAGCCATTTGGTGATCCTTGCTGGCGGATGTGACGATGTACCCATGAAGATGGGTAGTAAGGGTTTATGATCAGTGATCGCCATGAATCGGCGTCCATACAAGTGTAGGTGAAAATGCTGACACCCCCAGAGCACGGCAATGGCCTCTTTTTCAATATGAGAGTACCTCTGCTCTGTCGCTGTGAGCGCTCTTGAGGTATATGCGATGGGTCTTTTCTCCCCTTCTTTAGTTACTTGCATTAAGATGGCTTCGAGTCCTACTGGGCTCGCATCGACAAACAGATCTGTAGGGAGCTCGGTGTTGTAGTACGCCATCTTTGTGTCGACGGACAGGGACTCCTTGATGTTCTCGAAGGCCTCCTGGCACTCCTGTCCCCACTCCCATTTTGTGTTAGCTTTGGTCAGGTCACGTAGGGGCTTCGAAAGAGTAGCCAAGTTTCGGATGAACCTGCCGCAGTAGGTGGCCATGCCAAGAAAACTGCGTACCTCAGTGGGAGTCGTTGGCGGGCTCGCGGCTTGTATGTCTGCGACCTTCTGGGGATCAGGAGAGATGCCAGTACCGCCGAACCTGTAGCCAAAAAATGTAATTTCAGGTCTGAGAAATTCGCACTTCTCCCTGTGTATGGTTAAACCAGCATCTTCTAGCCTGCTCAGTAATGCCTGGAGTCTTTTGAGGTGTTCTTCCCTGTCAGGCACGTGAATTAGAATGTCATCACTCACGTTCAGGACGCCAGGTATGCCTCTAATGACCTCTTGAATGGTTTGTTGAAAGACTTCGGCCGCTGATGATATCCCGAAGCTCAGGCGCTTGTACCTTCGCAGACCTAGATGCGTTGAAAATGTCATAATATATCGAGAGTCCCTATGAAGTTTGAGCTGATGGTACCCCGCCTTCAGATCGACTTTGGAGAACACCCACGACTCCGTGAGGTCGGCCACAATTTCATCGATCGTCGGTGTGATGTGGCATTCCCTTTTAATAGCCGTATTCGGGAGGCGCATGTCGATGCAAATCCAGACTTTTACGGGCTGTTTTGGCTTTCTTGTTACCACCATTGGGGAGACCCATGGTGTGGGCCCTGTGACCTCCTCTATGATGCCGGCGTCTTCCAGTGCTTTAAGTTCATTCTCCACTAGTTCTCGCATGTGGAAAGGTGTTCTCCTATGCCTTACTGCTCTGAGTTGTACCGACTCATCGATATACAGTTTGATGGTTTTGCTTTTCAAACAACCTATTCCGTCTTGCAGCTTTGGGTGTTGGCTTAGAATGTTTTCCACCTCTGTGACCTCATCAACATGGCAGATGAATTTGACCACACCCAAATCTTCCGCAGCGTTGCCACTCAGAAGGCTTTCAATTCCTGCTTTTACGACATAGACCTTCGACCATAGCGTGTTTTCACCATGGCCCAGAGTAGTGCAGAACCTGCCCACGACTGGTAGAGGCTTCCGGCTGCCGTATGCAAACAACAGCGTGTCTGTGCTCTTCAGATCTGGTTGTGGGTTTAGAGTCTGAAATATGCTTGGGGGCATGACGTTCACTGAGGCACCTGTGTCGATGGTCATCAGAACTTGCTGGTTTTGGATGGTGACCACGCACTTCCGCCTTCGGACAGATTTTGTCTGTGGTGCTTCACCCTGGTTCAACGCAGACACCAGGTATACCTTCCTCCCTTTTCTGTCATTTTCCGTACCAGGGTCACGTTGTATGCCTGAGACATCATCACCCTCTTCCTCCGTTGAGGAGTTGGCAGCTGCGACCCTCATTGCACTGGCCTGCTTTTTCTTCTTAGTTGCGTTCTTTTCCTGAAGGTTCTGTGATGACTGTGTCGTCGTGCCTGCAGACCTGCATACCTTCGCATAGTGGTCCTTCCTGCCGCATGCTCCGGAAGTAGTACCTTGCGCGGGGCAGTTTCGTCAGCCATGTCGCGGTCCACCACACCAACTGCATTCTGTGGGACCCGGGCCGCGTGGTTGCCACCTCTTGTGAGCATAGCCCCCACTGACCTTGTCTCTTGTGACTTGTCTATTGGTGATCTTAGACACCATGGCTGTGGTGAGAGCGGGTTGCAATTTGTGTAGCGTGGCCTCCATGTTGGCAGCCCTGGTGTGTGCCAGTTCCCTTTGTCGTCCCAATTCACTGACCCGTTGCAGGGGGTTGCCTTTCTCACTAAGTACCAGCCGCCTTAGCTTTTCTGAGTGGAGGCCATTAATGATTTGCCTCCGGATCTCTTTCTCCACATTTGTAAATTCACAGGACATGGCTAACTTTCTTAATCGTGTGTGGTAGGCATCAAGAGTTAAATCCACTGCCTGAACGGTGGTGCAAAAAATAAACGTCTCATAGTCCGGGTTTAGTTGTGGGAGGAAGTGTGCCGGTAAAGCCTCTTTTGCACTCACATATGCATCTTGGCCGTCGTCAACGTTTAAGGAATTAAAGATGCGTAGTACCTCATCGCCCACTCTGAGCAGCAGGTGTGCCTTCATCTTTCTGGCCGTCGTTACGTTCTTGCATTCCATCGCCATTTCGAATGTTTGGATCCATAACTGCCATCTGGGCCCGCTCGATGATGGATCTGTTAAGGGGTCAAAAGGTTGGACCAGTGCCGATGAACCTCCCTGTGGGCGAGGCTGTGGTGATGCCATTGACAAGTTTGCTGCGATTCTTGACGGCGTGCTGGGCCCAGGAGTGGATGTTCCGGCCGCCATGTTGTCATGTACACGTACCGTCTAGGTGTGAGTCCTTCAGAGTTGTGCCACGGCACCGTGGTAGTCAAAGGTCCAGCACACCTCAGCTGTTCCCCTCAGATGATGCATGTGCAACTTCTTCTGGGCCTTACTTGGAGTTTGCTGCAGCTTCCAGACTCTGGGGAGGTGTATGTTGGACAGGTGGCTCCACGTCGTGGCTGTGGCAATTTGGAGCGTTGTGATGTATTTATGGTGAATGGATGGCACCAACGGAGAATAACCGTAGAAAAAAAAATATATTATTATTTTTATTTTTTTTTGGGCGGGGGGGATCACGTACGCGGCCCCCCCCCACCGGGTGTCCAAACATTTGCGCGCGATGGTTGCAGGCCATCCGCGTGCTGTCGTGCGATGAGCGCGTGTTGTAATCAGCTCCACCTCGTCGCCATTGTCATGTGCCCAGCCCCGCGGCCAGGAGTGTGCGCGGGCTGGCGTGGTTAGAGTAGGCCGCACGGCCTGTGGCTTAGCTCCAGCCGGAGCTCAAAGAATACGCAGCACACCTCGCGAGGGTATGCCCCGGAACTGCCTCCCTGTGCTCGGGGGCGGGGTTTTTATTAAGACGCCCTGCGTCACCGCGTAGCGGGATGCAGGGCGGATGCAACAAAGTCATTTAGGAATTGGAATGTACGCACTCTTGTGGGAGTCGAGAGATTGAGAAGGTAATAAGGGGACAAGAGCAAACTCATCTTCACAGCCGTCGCGTTTCCAGTTTCATATGGGAGGGGGGGAGAGTTATGGTTGCGTTTAATATAAAAACTTCACTACAATGTGTGCGAAGCCGTTAGATGCCGTAACACCACCTTAGGTTGAGAGTTCCCAGAGCCAGGAAGTGAGGGAAGTGAGTCATAAAAGAAAGCTGCTTGTTAACGTTTAGTTTATACCCAAGATGCCAAACTAGTTTAGCATGCAAAAAAAGGGTCTTGCATTCTGGGACTTATAGTCAGCCTTCCACTGAGGATGTGAAAAAACAAGCTACAATGATACTCTCTTGGGTTAACATGTTTCTCTAAAGATTTACCTACTGTCAGGTTTTTTTGGGAAATGGGCGTCCTTTCTTGGTCAGTAAACACTGTAAGATTGTACTATTGTAGTTCTTGAAAAACAAAACATAAACATTTCTACCACCTAGAGCTTGGAAGGCATGTGGCCAGGTACCTAAATTGCAGCGTGGGTTAAAATCCCAGCTTCACTACTTAACCAAAACGTGTGATCCGGGGCAAATAATTTAATCTCACTATGCCTTAACTGGAAAAAATCCTTAACTATAAAAAAGCCTCTGTTACAGCGGAGCAGATGTAATGATTTTGGGAAGAAAATGGTGTCCACCTCTTGCTCCTGTTTTGATGGCCCCCGAGGCTGCTTGCCTATAATTGCGGTACTGTAGCACTGCCCTTCCCTTAGTCACATAACACATGATTTGGCAGGGGGCTATGCATTCTCACAAGCCAGTCAGTGAACCAGGGAGTCTGGTATATCGGACTGACTGCAGCACAACCAACATTAAATTCCTCCTTTGTTGTTGCCAGTCAAAAGAGTTGCTTGGGTCGGCCAGGGCTCTGCCCCAAAGGCAAACGCGTGGAAATCTTTGCTATGCCCTCTTGTGCTATGATATTTAGTCTTGTGTAGCACCACTTCTGCCATTTCAAGGGTTCTGGAACCTTCAGGATCTTAAAGAGGAAGGGGTAAGGGACCAATGTGGGATCATCTTTGACTCCTCTCTCTCTTTCGCTCCACACATCACAGACCTTGCCAAGAAGTCCAACGTTCAGCTGCACCTCCTCAGGGGCATTCTACCTTTTCTCCCCTAACCCCAGAAGCTCAATGTCTCCAGAGCCCAGGTTCTCTCTAGGATGGACTACTGCAACAGACTCTTCCTCAACCTGCCTCTTTCCCCCCCTTCGCCCCCTTCAACTAATCCAGAATAGGACTGCAAGACTTATCCTTGTCCTCAAGCTCAGAGACTGCATCTTTCCAGCCCTAAAATCTCTTCACTGGCTCCCGGTGATGACCAGTATCAAATTCAAGACCCTTTGCATCATCCACAAGGCTGTCTGTGGCCTGGTAACTCACTACACCCAGCTTTCCCTCCCTAAATACCTCCCGGCCAGAGCCCTTCAGTCCTCTGGCTCCAACTCTCTGCAGGTCAAACGTTTCTCCAAGCAGAGAGTGGGAGGTTGATCCCTTTCCTTGGCTAGTTCCTCCCTCTGGAAAGGCCTCACTGCCCCCCCCTCAGACTTGAGACGGATCTTCTTAAGTTCTAGAAACTCCTCCAGACTTTCCTCTTCTCCTCTTACTTCCCTCTCCCCTCCTCTGCTAACTTTCTCTCTGCCGCTGTAACTGGGGCCTGGTTCCATCAGAGTCATACTGGGGCTAGACCACCCTCTACCAGTCCCCCCAGCATGCCTTGCAAGCACTTGCCCTCAGGCTCCCTTTACCGGACTAGCCCAACCTGGTGATGGTACCAGGAGGCCCCATACCCTGGACTTATACAAATGGCCTCCTGTTCCCACCCCAGCCCGCCCTGTGATCCCTACCAGCCCGAACTCCTCCGGTGAGAGGCAGCCAACCCACTCCACTGGCCGCTGTCCCCCAGCCCCTCATTGAGGAAAATCACCATCCGCGCTGACCCCAGCACCTGCCCCCCTCTGAAACACCAAAAACATTGGGTGGATGGGATGGCCAACGAAGTGGAAGAGGTTCGCCTTGAGGTGGCGAGTAGCAGGTGTCATGTGTAGCCCGAGTTTTTGATGGTCTTTTGGTGGAAATGGAAGACCCGCCCCTTCGGCAGACAAGGTATCGCGGCATGCAATGCCTCACCCAATATGGCAGCTCTGAGTGGCCCTGTTGTATCTGTATCCGGGCTTGAGCTAGGTGCCGGAAGAATGTGTCGCCAAGAGGCACTGTGGCACTGCTCTCCATGTGGTGTCTCTAATTAAAGAGTCTGCTCATCTCAATGCTTAGGTAACTTTGTGCCTTAGCTCAGCTTGTCGTTATTCCTACCACTCCATGTTTTTCCTTGTTGTCTTCTCATTCAGTTCTGTCCCCCCTTGTTGCTGTGTTCCTCCCGCTCCTCTTTGGCCTAATTTTTGTTGCTCTCCCTTTCTGGACAGCCTTGACTCTTTCCTCTTTGTGGATTCTGCTGCTCTCCAGTGTACCTCATTCCTTCCATCCTTCCATTGGACCCCTTTTGGAATTTTGTTCCACTGGATTTCAACCTAGGACATCTCAGCATCACAAAGGTTTTTTTTACCCCTAATGGGTTTTTCCCTTTTTCCTTTGGGGTTCGGTTTGGGGGTCAGGCCGGTTGTCGCAGCCGGTGCTGGGCAGAGTAGCTACCGGAGAAGATTGCCCATACCTGTGGGAATCACGTCTGTGGGACGAACTGAAATGCATAACCTTGTCTACGTCTGCTCACAAGTCTCAGGTAAGCTCAAACCCTGACAGCAGGACCAGCTCTTGGATCAGCAAGGAGAAGATGCAATCCCCTCCTCAAACTCCCTTCAATGGTATTTTTTCTGCTCCTGGATCCCCTCCCTGCCCGGGGAGAGCCTGTGAAATGGAGCTGCCTGCCCCCGAACTGTCCCCACACCTGGTGCCCCCAGCTGCTTCGGGCCTGGCGTGCTCATCCCATTACTGTTTACCCGAGAGGAGGAGGGACTGTTGAGGTGAAACACGGCCAAGCACCGCCCCTTCTGCCCGTGCCACCACCGTCCACCCAACCCAGCCGCCCCTCGATCCAGAGGTGCTTTACCTCTGTGGGCTGAGCAGGGGGCATCATACACGAGCAGAAAATATGCACTGAACAATCTTAGGAAGAAAAACTGGACACATTATTAACATTGCACACTTACATGTGTGTGAAAGGATGAGTGGGACACCAGTTGCCTGAACAGAAGTATTGCTTTATTGCTTTGATCGCAAAACAAAAAAAAACACAGAGTTCCCTCTTCAGCAGAACTCCAGGACTTGGCTTCAGTCTCTTAGGATACCCTGGTTCTCAGGGTTCGGTAATAAGGGTGGAGCTGAGGAAACCGCAGATCAATCCTCGTACGCCCAGCGATAGTTCCTTGTGACTTCCTCCTCCGATGTCCGTCTCTCCTATGAGATGAAGAGAAAAATGCACTCAGTCCTGTTGACTGATATAGGGGCTGGTGTAACCGCAGCCAATCAGGGCCCTGATGCTTGGTCTGGCAATATAATCCCACCAAAGCCCCGCCCCCTTTTCCCTGGGAAGTGGCTTGCCATGATGCCTCGGTTTCTGGGCCGGTTGGGCTAGAATGGACACCAGTATCCATTGCGGGATGTCCCGTGTCAACTTCCATGAGGCGTTCCAGCGGCGTAAGCCGTGACTTGTTGTGGATGTTCCCGTGCAGCGGTAAGGGTATAGCTGGCAGCTCTGAGTTCTCATTATAATCTGCCTCGTGGACTGTGCTCTCATGCTCCGACCTTGGAAGTGCTAGAATCGATGGAGGCTGTGTGGCTATGTTCACTAGAACTGTTATCTGCGGTCTAGTCTACCCCCAACATGGCTGTTGCTGTTATTTAGACTGCCATTTCCGGATACACGGTGCGTTGTATCCGTTCCTGGACCTGCGCTTGCTTGTACTTCGCTCCGTCATACTAGCGCTTTTCTTGTCATACTCCGTTCTGTTTGTTTTCTGTAGTATCTCTTCCTCACTCTTGGTTGTAGCTCCTTTACTACTAGATTCTGCACATACTCTTTCTTTTCCTCTATCCCTTGGTGCAGTCCGCTCTCGCAGTACTTTTTACTTTCGGTTTCTCATTTCCCGGCTGCTCCTTCTTGAGCGTATTCTTCTCGTTTACTTCTTACTTCCCTATCTCTTTGGCTTTCCACAGAACTGTTGCCGGTGCTCTCCCTTGTTTTTGGTTTCCGGTCACCGTTCACCGGCACAGTCTGTATTTCTTTGGTTTCCGTTATATTTTGTCTATTCTTTCGCCACCTTGTCAAGGCGCTTCCTACTTTCATTTGCTCTTTCTCCACCTCCTCCTTCTGGCAACACTTTTTTGTCTCTCTGTCTTTGAGATGAGGTTCTCTCTTCGTATGTACATTTCCATCTGTTGCTCTTCTTTTCTCCTGTTCCGTTCCGATTCCATTTGAGACTGCCCTACTTCTCTATTGTTTCGACGGTACTCGTTCCGTCCTTGTTAGATCCTATCTCAGGTTACTTTCTAAGGCCGTGTACTCCTGACTACGGCTGTATCCTGGAACTTTTCTGCAATTCAGCCCGACTTCCCTTCTAGGAGTGAGACATCTAAACTCAAGGGAAAAGGATTACTTACCCACGTGGTTCTGTGCCATAAACCACCTATATCAATAACTTTTTTTCATCAAGCAGCATAGCAGCACAGCCACTACTTTCACAGCCCAGTTCTGCCAACATCAATTCACCAGGTTTTCTTTGCCAATAAGGCTTTTTTTCCTGGACCTTTTGGGAGCTTGCTCCTTGGGGTTCCCCCTGACCTTGTTTCACTGCGGGTCATGGTGGCCTCCGAGGAAGCTCGCTCTTATTTGCATCTGAAAAAGGAAAAGAAGTCCAAAGAGACCAAGAAGATTAGAAGAAGGAAAGATTCTGAGACCCACGAAGACACCATTGAAGACTGAGGTGAGGGAATGGTTTAGGATGATTTTCCCGAAAACAAATGGTCACATTGACCATTTGTTCTAAAAATGCTACCACCAGCGGTTCGAACACCAAAAGTTTGAACCTTTGGTGGTAGCATTGTAAAAAACAAAACGGGGGTTCCGGGGGTGTCCTTCGCATTGCCCCGCTCACAATACTTCATGGTATAGTGAGCAGGGTTTGCGGGGCACACCTCTGCAACCTTCTGTTTAAACAAAATAATAATAATAAAAGAAAAGGACCCTGCAGCGCCGGTTCCCGATCACGGAAGTGAAAGGGAACTGGCGCTGCAGGGAACTAGCGTGAAGATGAAGGTAAGTGAGGTTTGTTTATGTTGGGGGTGTGGGTGGGGGTGTGCTGAGGGTGTGGGTGGGGGGGGTGTTATGGGTGTGTTGTGGGTGTGTTGTGTGTGTGTGTGGGTGTGAGAATGTATGTGTGTTCGCATGAGAAAGGTGCAAACATTTGGTACTTCGCACCTTTCTCATGCAAACGATTTGCATGCAGTATTTCAGCCGCGGGCAAATCATTTGGATTCGAGGGAACGGGAAGGTTCAGCAGGTCGTGACATGTGCTGGCGAGGTCCGCGTCAGGCGAGGTCCCATGGCTCCCTGAGGCAGATGCTGTGGCCGGCTTGGTAATCAGACAGAGCCGTAGTGCTCTCTACAAACTCCTTCTTCTTCACTGATCTGGCCCCCATATCGCGGCCTCTGACAGAGTTTTCCGGGCTATACCCAGTTGGAAGGCGAACGCCGGGGTTCCTGCACCATACAGAGTCGGTTAGTAAACCACAGCTATAGGAGGACTTCAGGGCGTCCGTGAGCGGGGCCACTATGGAGGAAAACAACAGGATAAACCATCTATAATATCCTACAAAGCCCAGGAAAGCCCTCACCTGTTTCTTGTTCCCTGGAAGGGGTAACCGGAGGATGGCTTCTACTTTGTCTAATTGTGGTCTGATGACTCTGCCCCCGACCAGGCAACCTAAATCTCAGGTCTAAGATGCTCCTAACGTGGTTTTCTTTGGGTTTATCCTTAACCCGGCAAAGTCAATGGCAGCGATCCCCTTTCTGAGGTGTTCCAGATGCTCGTCCCAAGTGTTGCTGAACATGATGATGTCATCGAGGTATGTTGAGCTATACGCGCTGTGGGGCTACAGTATGAGGTCCATGAGTGACTGAAAGGTGGCTGGCGCCCCACGCAGTCCACATGGCAGAACCGTGAACTGATAGAGACCGGATGGAGTAGAAAAGGCAGTCTTTTTCCTGTCCTTATGAAGAGGGATCTGCCAGTACCCTTTTGTTAGGTCGATAGTACACAATTATATGGCCAAACCCAGTCTTTCCAGGAGTTTGTCGATACGAGGCATGGGGTAGGCCTGATAGGTGGAGATGGAATTCAATTGGCGGAAGTCCATGCAAAATCTGGTAGAACCGTCAGGTTTTGGTACAAGCACTATTCGGGAGGACCAGTGACTGGAGGACAGTTATATTATGCAAAGCCCGAGCATTTCTTCCACCTCATCCTGTATGGTAGCCCGTTTAGCTTCCGGAATTTGACCCTTATCCTACGATTGGGTACTGTGTCTATCGAGTGTTCTCCCAGTGTGGTTCATCCTGGGTAGCACGAGGAGACTTGGGCCAGGGGTTTCATGGCAGCCCGTAGTTCCGCTCATGGCTCTATGACGTCTATGATGTTGTTGCCGACTGTCTGGGGGGGCAGGGTCTACCCAGCCTTTTAACAGATTGACATGATAGTTCTGCTCTTTTTCCCGTCAGTCTGGTTCTTGGATCAGGTAGTTCACTGGCCCTTAAACTGCTGATACCATGTACGGGCAGAACTCTCCACTGTGCCAGCATTTTATTATGGCTAGTGGGTAGTAGTACCAGCAACTTGTCCCTGATCTGGAATGTACGAGTGCGGCTGTTTTGGTTGTAGTATTTCTCTTGGGTTTGTTGTCTTCTCCCCAGGTTTTTCCAATGCCATCTCCCTTAGTTCCGTTAGGTTTGTTCTAAGTCCAGGACATAGTCCGTGACGGTTTTCTCTTCTTATTGACCCTCCCACTCACTATGTAATACATCAAGGACAGTGCAGGTTTTCTGGCCAAACAATAGTTCGAAGGAAGAAGGGAGAATCCGGTTGAAGACTGTGGTGTATCCCTTAAACCCTTAAACCATGAGAACCTAAGGAAGAACACAATCCCAATTCGCACCTGAGGGAGCGGTGACACTTTTCAAAATCTGCTTCAGGGTTTTATTATAGCATTAGACTAACCCATTTGTTTGTGGGTGGTACACAGAGGTTCTGCTCTGTAGTTGCTGACAGACAGACTTCATGGCAGAGGAGATAAGGTTTTGGCCCTGGTCTGTGACTATCTCACTCGGAATGCCTACTATAGCAAAGAATGGTATCAGCTGGTTGCATATTTGTGGTGCGCTCATTCCCCTGAGGGGAAAAGCTTTGGTGTAGCGTGTTGCATAGTCAACCACAACAAGAAGATATCGGTAGCCATGACTGGTGGGCTCCAAAGGCCCCACAATGTCCATACCGATTCTATAGAAGGGTTCCTTGATAAGGGTCATGGGTTGCAGTGGGGCTCGAAGAGGTAGTCTTGGGTTGGTCTTCTGACATACGGGGCACTCCTGGCAGTATTTACTGACGTCTTTGTAAACCCTGGGCCAGTAAAACCGTTTCAGGACCTTTTCTTGTGTTTTCTCTCCGGCCATATGTCCCCCGGCAGACTCATCATGGGCTAGTTAGAGGACCACATGATGGAACCCTCGTGGTACTAGCAACTGTTCTGTTTCCCGTTTTGCTTGATCCAGGGTCACGCAGTACAGCAGTCCCCTCCTGGCCTTAAACCAGGGGTAGACAGTACCCCGAGTCGGATCATCCACGGCCTGTTCTCTTGCCCCATTTAGCGTCGGATCCGTGAGGGTTTCATTCCTAAAGGTTGGTTGTTTATCATCCGGTAACCAGTCAATAAGACAGGTGGTCTGCTGGCTCTCGGCCCATTTTCTTTTTAGTTTTCTCACTTCCTCCCGGCTCTTTTTCTGGTGTCTTTGGCTGGGGTTTGTTAAGTCGACTTGAGAGAAGGGGGCACTCCCTAGCCAATCGGGGTCCCCCACGGACTCCTGGAGGCATTGGTGGTCTGTCATTACCGGGAAAGGCAGTTTAGGCATTATGGCAGCCCTGAGCTTAGCGCTGGTCCCACTATGGTTATTCGTTTGGATGTCTACTCCTTAACGTCCTCATTGTGAAGACTGGAGAGGGGTGTCTGTACTTCTGCTCTCTATATGGTAGAGGAAAGGCACAGAGGACCCCAGCCAAGATTCTCTATTGTGGTAGCAATGGACGAGAAATCAAAGCCTAGCTTCTCAGGAGGCGATGCAGGCTGGTTCTTAAGTACACTGTAGTCCCCAAGCACCCACAAAGGAATGTCCACACACTGTATTAGTTAAAAACAGTCTTTATATAATTAATATTGAAGGTTATATACAATATCACGATAACACACTTTGTGCTCGGTTATCTACAATGGCAAATATACAGTTCTATGTGGTCCACTATTACTATAACATCTCATTAAAGTGCATCAACTGTACGGTTAAATGTCACACAAATCAGTTTGTAAAGGAAACCAACAATAGATATAGGAAGAAAGCAAGATGATGAGAACAATAGGCAGAATACTAGCCCCTACCGTTAGACACAGTCCTGTGTGGAGATCCCCCCACCTGGGCAACCTGTAGTATAAAAATATATCACAAGCCCAGTCTATATATTGTTCACAAGAATCTTTCCAATAGTTCAGCAACCCCAAAGTACCTGGTGTTGTAGAGTTCCTCGTTGGGAAATCAACAGCCCTTCTTGAGTCCACTCCCTTTAAGGCAGGAGCCACGGGTCGTCGAACATCCGGCGATGAACACGGTGAACTACGGCAGTAAAGTGGCAGTTTCGTTCTTAGCGGTGCTCGTCGACAGGGAAGCGTAAAAGTCCTGCAAGGAAGAGGCATGCAGGGCACCTCGATGTCGATAGTTCTGGACCGCAAAGATTTTGAAGAACTGTGGCACAGCAAGGGCGTCGAGTCGTCGGTGTCTCTGTGGTCTTTGGGTGGCGGGAAACCCACAGGCGGATGCTCCTCGGTGCGTTGACGGCCTGGCCTTCTCCGGCGGGAATAAGGAGTGCCGCGGTGTGGAAGAGCGCTTCCGTGAATCGAAAGTTCTTAGGCAACGGGAGCACGGCGGCTCCGGACGGCGACGGCGGTCGTCGACGGTGGCAGACAACAGTCCCGGCGCTTCTCTTTGGGATTCCACGGTAGCCCCCGTCTCTGGTCGGCAGCCTGTCGTAGGTCTGTCTACCAGAGAGCTTTGGCAAAGATCAGCTGGTGCACGATGGTGCCTCGTAGCTCGGGGAGAGGGCGCCTTACCAGGTGCTCTCTGGGTCAGTCCTTGGAGACACAGCAGCTTTCAGATTGATGAAGTAGAGCAACAGCAAGACTTCTCTTCCAACAGGGCTTCAAGGTTAAGCTTCAGTTTCAACTCCAGTTTCTCTTCAGCTTCTGAATACGAATTCTAGCAGTGAGAGGCCCCCAGATATACTAGTTGATCACCCATTCATTCTGCTGGGTCACACTCAGGCAACCAATCGGTCAGAAGGGCATTCATGCAGGCAGGCATCCAATCAGGTGCATAGTGCATTCAGGCCATTCAACACTCCACACTGCATTCATACCAGTTTCGGGCAGGGCTGTCTCAGTCATTGTGTCAAACACCAGATACTAGACATACACAACACAGAATGCGTATTCGTCACACACTCCATTCATCCAGGTCCCACCCACAGGGTGTACCCACAACATACAGTCCCTGAGCAGGCACCAGCCAGTCTGGCCTGGACTTCAAAACAACACCATATATGGAACTTCCACCCAACAGCCATTCAGGGGGAAGGGAAAGAGTCAGGGCTTCCCAGGACTTTGGGAAAACAAGGTAACAGGCAATAGAAAGCAAGAGGCCACAGGGGCCATCTTGTTTCCTATCAGGAATCAACTGATTCCAATGGCAGGGCCTGGTTATCCCGAAATGGAGGATACTCAGAGCACCTGTCAAATTCAGCATGGAGCTGCCACTCAGCCCATACCCTGCTCTGTGGGTCACACACAGGAACCACAAAACATACACTAGGGGCACAGGGTTGTACCCCCACCCATGGGTGCCATAAGGGTATCCCATTGGTCTGTACACCAAACCAAAAGAGAGCTGCACCGCCAGGAGTCCCACATGAACTCCTGCACGGAAAACATGACAGAACACACGATATAAGGCAGTAAAGGACCAGGATATGGAGGCCCTGTCCCTCCGATGCATTTACAACATCACACCCATGTACACACTTGATGGGAATATAGGGTCCCCCTATGTCCCTGGCTCCACTTACTTCGGGTCTGATGGCAACCAGATAGGGATCCCGGCGTCTTCGGTACTCACAGACTTGTAGATAGCCGACCTCCATTGGTTCCTGTTTGGGCATTCGATGGCAATATCTGGTGATGTGCCCCCAATCCCTGCGGTCAAAGCACTGTGTTTGGTGGGGGAAGCTAGGCCAGGTGGGTCCCACGAACTCCTGGTCAGCCAGGTTTAGGCTCAGGGACCACCGGACTGCGACTGGCTCTGACCTTGGGTAAGTCATTACTGGGCACTCTGGCGGTGCCCCAGTCTTTTGGAAAGCAGCGGCTATGTCGATGGCCTCTGGCAACGTCAGTCTGTGATGCTGCCGGACCCAGCGTTGCATGGGTCCTGCGAGGGCTTCAATGAACTGGTCCAACTTTACCTTCTCTGTGATGTCCGCTACGCTGCTGCTGGAGGGTTTCAGTCACTTGTCTGTTAGCTCCTGTATTCGATAATAAAGTTGCCTTGGGGTTTCTCCGACCCTTAATTTAGTGTCAATTAGGCATTGTCTGTAGGCCTAATCATCCATTTCCAACCTTTCAAATATAGTCCTTTTGATCTCAGGATATGTGGTGTCACCAGCTGGGTTAGAAGCCTGGTACGCCCCCGTTAAAAGGGGCGCGATGTAATGCCCCCACCATTCTATTGGCCATTGAACTGTTTGGGCGACCCTTTCAAAGTTTGTGAAGAAGTAACTCGGGTCATCCCTTGAATGGTACTTCTGTAGTACTGAGGTGGGTGCCACTGGTTGTCCTTGGGAAGTTAACATAGCCTCAGTCACCTGTTTCAGTGTCTCATGGTTGGCAGCCTGAAGTTGTATGGCCTATTGGATGGCCTGCCGGTCGGCCTGCGCCTGGTGGCCTTGGACTTGTAGCAGTTTGTCATGATGCATGCCTCCAGACGTCAGGATCAGGCCAGCCTTCCCCAGTTGCAGGCTCCCATGGGGACCTTTAAGGCCCCAAAACGTGTCAGAAGCCTTCCTGGAGCCAGTCCTGGCGCCGTTGGCGCCAGGCTCATATGATTTAATCATGTGAACAAGGATTCAGTGAACATGGAGGCACACATAGCCCAGTCTGGAGGAACTGAGCCATGCAGTCTAGCTTCCAGGGTGTGGCTAGGCTTGGGACTACTTTACCTGGGACTATTTGATCAAGGCTATATAAACCACACCCAAAGGAAAGAACATTCTTTGCGTTATTCTGCACTCCTGCAGCGTAACGCGCACCATGTCTGCTCAGCTCCTGTTTACCCGGTCTTCAGCTACGCCTCAGGAACCACAGACCATCAGCACCTGTTGGAGAAAAGGAAAGAGAGATAAGCAGAAGAACAGCGGTTGTGTCCTTACCTAAGAGAAGCAGTCCTCTGAGTCCATCCGGACGGCCTTCTCTTCTGCTGTTTCCGGGAACCACTGCACCTGCAGAAAGAGACACAACAAGGAAGAGCGAATACTCACCCGGAGGTGACAGTCTTCCAGCATTCCATCAAATCGGTTCACACGATTGCTGCTCTGGAGTCACACCGCACCTGCAGAAAGAGAAAACGAAACATCAGTTTAGTCGCCCA
The DNA here is from genome assembly GCF_040938575.1 of Ambystoma mexicanum. Classification (NCBI taxonomy): domain Eukaryota; kingdom Metazoa; phylum Chordata; class Amphibia; order Caudata; family Ambystomatidae; genus Ambystoma; species Ambystoma mexicanum. Next base: position 731,093,370 of record NC_090925.1, read on the forward strand.
AAGGAGAAAAACCATTTATTTTTAAAATGTGTTTATTTATAGCTCAGCGCAACGGAGAACATAAACATTAACATAACTTAACCTCTGATTAGAACCCCTTAAAAATGCACCCCAGGATGGCCCTCCTCTGGTCCCACCCCCTTAGTCCATGTCCCCTGCTGGGGCTTATCTCTCAGTCCCATTGAGGCGAGGGTTAGTGAAGGGCTCTCGTGATCAGGCGTGGCTTGTGGGTCAGGGCTGGATAGTTCTGGTGATAGTCTAGTAGCGGAGTCCAGATGTTCATAAAGCGGTGGAGTATTCCCGCTTTGGCTGCCGTGACCTTTTCGGCTATGAGAATGTCCCAGATTTTATTCCACCACAGGGTCGTCAGGGGGATCTCCTCGGTTTTCCAGGTGCGGGCTACCCTGATTTTGGCTGCTAGCAGCAGTTGAGTTATTAATGCTGCCCTCTGGCCCGCTCTTGGGTAGACGTCTGGGATCGGGATCCCCAATAGGACCTGCTCAGGGGCCAGTTGTATTACCATTTGGGTGATGTCCTTTATTTTAGTGAGGCATTGAGACCAGAACTCTCTTACCCTGAGGCAAGTCCACCACATATGGAAATAGGTTCCTGGCTGGCTGCAACGGCTCCAGCATAATGTGTCCAGTGCCTGCTGGAAGTGGTGAAGGCGGAGCGGTGGGAAGTACCAGCGCTGTAGTCGTTTGTGGGCGCATTCCCGATTAGTAATGCCTGGGGAGGCCGTGCACGTCCTGGACCAGATGTCCACCCAGGAATGGTCCTCTACTTTGTGACCGAGGTCCGCCTACCATTGTGCCATATACGAGGGCCTGGCACGGAGGGGGTCCTGCTGTAGTAGTCTGTAGAGGGCCGTAATCTTCCCTTGAGGTGGCAGGTCGTTTATTGTTAGTTCCAGCAGGGCGAGGGTTCAGGTAATTGCCTCTCGAGTTAGCGGGTGGGAACACCAGTGCCTCAGCTGGGCGTAGGTAAACTCTGTTTCTGCCAATTGGAAGGTTTGTTTACATTGTTCAAAGGTGAGGGGGAGCCCTCCCTCAAAGAGCTGGCCCAGCGACTCCAGGCCGCCCACTACCCAGTTTCGAAAGTTTCTTGGATGAATGCCAGGGGAGAAGGCCGGGTTAAGGAAGATGGGGGAAAGAGGGCTCAGGTTCCCTGGAATACTTTTGTGCCTGCGGGCCCAATCCCAGGCCTTGATAGAATGTATGGTGGAGGACAGCAGATCTGGCCAAGCCCGGCATAGGGCAGGATGGATGAACGGTAAGAAGCGGAGGGGGAGCGGGAGGCAGGATTGTTCAATTCCTACATGCCTGAAGGTGGGCCAGCTGTGCTACGGTTTGATATTTGTGAAGGTCCGGCACACCCAGGCCACCCAGTTTCATACTGCCCATCATTTTCCTTCGCGGGATGCATGCTTTCTTGCCCTTCCAGACAAAGTCAGTTATATTCCGTTGCAGCCGCTGAAGTGGGGCGAGTGGGATCGAGACAGGAAGAGCTGAGCATGCATAGAGGAATCGTGGGAGCAGGTTCATCTTGCATGCCATGATACGGCTCACGAGAGAGATTTCCTGCACCTACCAGGGTTTGAGGTCCTTTTCCATTTCCGTGAAGAGGGTGGGGGAGTTTGTTTGGAACGTTTTTGCTGGGTGGGCGGGGATCTGAACCCCCAGGTATGGGATAGATTCTGTCTTCCATTGGTGTGGACTTCGTTGCTCTAAGGTTGCCCTTTGCTCCGGGCTCAGTCCCACCCCTGGGCCACCGATTTCCCAAAGTTGATCTCAAACCCTGCCACTCTCCCAAAGTACTGGATCTCTGTGAAGGCCATCTGCATGGAAGCCGCGATGTCAGTGACAGTCAGTAGCACATCATCTGCGTAGAGCACAATTTTATGTTGGTCGGGGCCCACCTGTAGGCCTCTAATCTGGGGGCTTCAGTGAATCCGCTGGGCCAAGGGCTCCATGGCTAAAGCGAAGAGCAGAGGAGACAGGGGGCAGCCCTGTCTGGTTCCGCATGTAAGCGGGATCGGGTCTCATTGGAGGCTGTTGACTCTCAGCCAGGTCCTAGGGGTTTGGTAATTTTCTAGAACCATTCTGCGGAAGGTTGGGCCGAAGCCAAAGGCTTCAAGGGTGAGACGTAAGTAACCCCAGTCCACCTTGTCAAAGGCCTTGGTTGCATCGAGGGCCAACGGGGGGAGTGGTTGCTTTTCATGGTTGGCAATCTCTATCAAGTCCAAGGCCCTCCGGATGTTGTCTTTCGTCGCTCTATGGGATATAAATCCTGTTTCGTCAGGGTCTATGATGTTAGGGAGAATAGGCACTAGGCGGTTAGCCAGGACCTTGGAGTATATGTTGGCGTCCAGGTTTAGTAAAGACACCGGCCTATATGAGCTAATGTCCTCCGGATCTTTCCCCGGTTTGAGAATGAGGACTGTGGTGGACTCCTGCATGGTCGGAGTGATGGTCCCGCTTGCAGCAAATGAGTTAAATAGTCGTGTTAATGGTGCCACAAATTGCGGTCGGAATAGCTTATAAAAGTGGGTAGAAAATCCATCTGGGCCCGGGGACTGGGTTTCAGGCTTTTGATGGCTTTGTCGACTTCCTCGCCTGTGATAGGGACTTCCAGTCATTCGCTAGACATAGGTGCGAGGGGCGGGAGAGCCGCCTCTTTGATGTAGGCCTGTTGTTCGCCTGAGTCCATTGAGGTCGCCGTCATTATTTGCGATTGGTGGACCACTGCCAGGCGCAATTTCTCGTGGTCCGCGAATTGGGTTACTCCTGTGGAGTCGCGGAGGCCCAAGATGGCATTTCGTCTCTTGACTTTGGCCAGTTTGCCAACCAGCAGCTTGTTGGCCTTGTTGCTATTGATGTAGTACCATTGTTTTGTCCTGGTCAATAAATTTGCTGTGGCGTCGGCGTAGTGCGCTTCCAGTCTTTTCCTTGCCACCTTTAGGGCCCTGTATGTTCTGGGGGACTAACCCTTACGTTTGTGGATGGCTTCCGCTTCCTGAACCTCTGCCTCCAGAGTGGTGTGGGTCGCCGGTTTCGTTCATGGAAGGCCGTGCCTTGGGCGATCAGTTCCCCTCGGAGCACTGCCTTCATGGTGTCCCAGTTAGTGGCTGGTGAGGTGTCCTCTTCCTGGTTCTCCTCAAAGAAGTTCTGAATCGATATGGCGATGGAATCTCTCACGGCCATATCATGCATGGTAGGTAGAGGTTCCACAGGCGGCGGGGTGAGGGGTCTGGATTATGGGCTTGCATACCCAATGAGGCCGGGGCATGGTCCGAGAGGATCCTGGAGCTGATGGAGACCTCGTCTGTAAAGGTCAGGAGCTGGGGAGAAGCCAGTATTAAGTCGATCCTAGAGAAAGTACGGTGCACATATGAATAGAAAGAGAAATCCCTCTCTTCCGGGTGCAGCACCCTCCAGGTGTCGACAACGTTTAGCGCCCGAAAAAGATTAAGCAAACTCTTTGCTAATGTGTAGTCCCGTTGGGAAGGGGGGTGTGATCTATCCTTAAGAGGATCCGGTGCTCTGTTGAAGTCTCCTCCAATAACGATTTGTCCCTCGACGAATGGAAGGAAGGCCTCCTCTAGATCCTGATCAAATCCTTCCTGGTGGGTGTTCGGGGCATAGGCTGAAATGAGAGTGTAAAGTTGGCCCAAAATGGTGCACTTGATTGGGATGAACCGACCCTCCTGACATCGTAGCGTGTCTAGAATCTGCAGTTTCAGGTCCTTCGCAAAGAGAATGGCTGTGCCACCCTTCTTGGTGCCATTAGATGCTAGGAATTGTAGGGGGAAGAGTCTGCTGCGTAGGCGGATGAAATCAGTTGGTGTTAGGTGGGTCTCTTGCACAAACGCCACGGAGGATCCCTCGTCCCGCAACATTTGCAAGATAGATTTCCTCTTAGGGGCGGAATTAAGGCCTCTGACATTTAGAGTAGTAAACTTCAACTTCCAATGTGGGGGTATGCTCCCTGCGCTATCAATCCGTGAGGGGAGGCTGGGGGGGGTGTCGTCAGCCATGATCATGGGGGGTGAAGTGCGTTGGGTTCTCCTGCAGCTGAGGGTTTTTAAATGGCCTCCAACGGGAGGAACAAATTACTAACTTGGGCCCCCAACGAGGGGCCAACATTGTGGCGAGGAGACCCCACTCCACCAGGCAACCAATCGCCAATCCAGTTGGCATTCTCTCCAAGGGTAACATGATGACTTCCACCTTGGAGGAGGGTGCAGACCGCATGAGGTCTGCGGCAAGCTTCCGAAAGCTTCAATGGTTCCGTCATCCAACAAGTTTCAAGGCCTCGTTTTAGGGGGTCATTTTGGTTTCCGGTTTCTCTGCACTCTGGTCCAGGGGCCACGTCTCGGCTTGGGGGAAGATGCGCCCGGGTCGGAACCCACCCCGCCGGATGGGGAGGACCCCACGGCCCCAGGGGAGCCCGGGCATAGGATTGAAGCCGCATCGTCCAGGTGGCTGATGGTGCGTGGGGTGCCCTTAAGCGTAAATTGTAGCACTGTGGGAAATAGCCACCAATAGCGAATGTGCTGGTCTCAGAGGAAGAGTGTAAGTGGCCACAGCAGTCTACGCTTCTGCAAGGTTAAAGGGGAGAAATCCTGAAAAATTTGGAGTGGGGAGCCCTGAAAGGATAGTTTGTCGCGTGAGCAACCAATCGCCGAGATGGCTTCTTTGGTATTGTAAAAGTGGACTCTCGTGATAACATCAGGGGGAGAGTCAGAATCGGTTCTTCGACGGGGCGAAGCCTATGAGTGCGATCCTGCAAGAGCTGGGCCTCAACCAGATTCGGCAGCAAAGATTGGAAGAAGTTGCCCATGTACTCAAGGAGCTCCTTGTCGGAGATCGCTGTTGGCACCACTCGGGTGCATAGATTATTGCGCCGGGAACGATTTTCCATGTCCTTCTCTTTAAATTCCAGGATCTCGGTTCTGTCCATTAGGGTGTGAATGGTGCGTTGGACCTCTGCTAAAGCATTGGAGTGCTCCAGGGCCAGGTCATCGACCTCCCCAACCTGTGTTCGATGTTGCTAACTCTCTGCTCCGTTTGTTCTAATTTCACGGTGAGTTCCGTTATGCAGGATCTGAATTCCGACTTAATGTCGGACATGAAAGCTAGGAGATCATCTTTGGTTGCGAGGGTCCCTTTGTCCTCTATGGCCTTCTGTGGTGTGAGTTTGGGGGGTTCTGGTTTCTTTCCCTTTTCCGTTGCCACCAACATGGTGGAGATGTCAGCGGATTTCGGTGGTTTCAGCGCTTTGGCCATTGTTTCAGCTGGGGGCTCACAGTAAGGCTGCCCGAGGTTAACCTACAGGTTGGTAGGTGAGGTGCTAGTTGATCCGCTGGTGACCTTGGGGTGTCTGTGAGGCCAGCAGGGCCAAGGGGAGCGGCAGCCGAAGGGAGATGCTGTGGGCCGGGGCGCCCCGGGGCCGGCAGGCAAGGCAACCCCCCACGAGGCGCAGATGGATAGCAGTGGCACCAAAAGGATGGAGTGAAGGGCAGACACAGGGCCCTCAATGGTGCGGTGGTGATGCGCTTTCAACTCGCCCCTTGCCGTGAGGGTTCTGGTGGCAGATGAGGGAGTTAGGGTCCCCCCAGCAACAATGAGCAGGAGGTGGGAAGGGGCAGGAGGCGTTGGTGCAGGGCTGAAGTAGGCATCAGCGGAGGATCCGTGAGCGCTGCTGAAGTTCAGGTGGGGGCCATTGTTGTGGGCTCCAGGGAGGTTGCCCCCCCCAACCGGGGGGTCGGTAGGGCAGCAGACGGTGAGTGGGCTGCAGCCCCCGAGGCAGGTCCAAAGCTTGAAGTGTAGTAGAGATGATGGGCCTGCGACTCTCCCCGGCTGCCGGCGATCAAGTGGATGGTGGAGGGGATTAGGCCCCTTCAACAGCTGTGGGCCAGAGGTGGGCAGGGGTGCCCCAGGAAGCCAGGGGGAGGCCTTCGTGCAGGATGACCATGCGTAGCATTGCCGGGTCCAGGAAGACCGGGGCCCCCAGTGGGCCACTGGAGCTAAAATCAGCGAGGGACCACAGCAACCCAGGTGACCCCAATTAGGGTCCAGTAGTGGGTGTCTGAGTCCCTGGGGGCCCGAGGCTAGCAGTTATCAATGGAGTGTCCCACTCCCGGAGGACAGCCCCAGGTTCGCCCGCTCCCCAGGGAGTGAGTGGCGGTGCTGTGTTGGCAGGTCCCGTCCCAGAGAACGGTCCCAGGTGCGCCCGGTCCCCAGAGAGTATGTGGCGGTGCTGTGCTGGTGGCGGGCGGAGGCAGGGGGGCTCTGATCCAGACCCCCCGAGGGGGGGGCATAGAGCCGGGTCCCCGCAAAGAGGAGCTGGGGCGCTCCGGCGCCGGTGAGGGGCGGCCCGCAGAGGCGGGTCCAGTGAGGGGGCAAGCTAGGTGTTACTCGACGCTGGAGCACCGCCTCAGGGGGGCACCCCGCACCCGGTCATAATGCAGGCATCAGAGATCAATCCTCGTAGGTAGGCCACGGGGGCACCCCGCCACCCTATGCGGCTCAAGAGCTTGTGGGGGTCGCCAGCCGTCCGCCGATGGAGAGTCGCAGAGATGCGGCTGCCATTTTTAGCCGAGCTACGTACGCGGGTGACAATCCTCCTCGCCGCGTTTTGGCAGTTTGTGAGGGCGTTATGCTCTCAAAGTGCTGTGATCAGCGCCCCAGGACCTCCGGAGCCGGACTCCCACCATTATATATATAAAAAACCTGGCTGGAAGCGGAGATAGTAGGGCTTAGCCACGGGCCCATGCACAGGCCATCAAAGGACCTGCCACATCACTGGCGCTCCAGGCCACGCCAGAAAAAACATTTCTAAATACATCTCGACGCTGTGCTCTCGCGCTAATACTCACCTGCAGAAATACAGCGCAGCGTCGTAGTGAGGAGTCCAATTCTTCATCTGACACCTCCAAAACCACACCTGCAAAGGAATAAGCACAATAGTGAAAACCTTGGTAACAAAAGAACCCTTAAGCAAAACTGATACCAAGAACCGATTGGTACAAAGACTTACCTATGGAGTCACAGCTGGTCTGGATTCCTCTACAGGCCGCAGGATCAGTGACGCAACTAGATCCAGAGAAAAGTCTATGAACATTAACGTGCCCCTGCATTCAGACGCAGGACGGAGAGTCCACCATTAAACACCTAAGGTGAGACATCAGCACAGAGGGAAGTGCTAGGTGGTTAAGGGAGGTGGGAGTCTTGCCTATCCAACGCAGCAGGTTAACATCTCCGTTCAACATTCTAGGCAAATGCCCACCCGTGAGAGAAGCAGTGAGACAGAGAAAGACATGTTCAGACGTTCATCGCTCAGCTTCGTGCGATGCCCCCGTGGAGACCAGGTGAGCGTAACAAAACGCGAAGCCTCCATAAAATCCTCTACCTGGGCGTCATGGAGACCTCTGAGACTGACCAGTTGGCCCATCTTTTGGGGGAACTCAGGGCCGAGGTGCACTCTGCTCGACAAGAAACAAACGCTATAAGAAGAGAACTAATTGTGACTAAAGATCGCACGGATGAACTAGCCAGACAATTACTTCAATCGCAGGCCGGTCAAACACTGTTACCAGGAATGACGTCATCAGTCCCAGCTCTGTCAAGTAACCCTGTACAGGTGGTTCTTCTGGGGGCCGTACCTTTGGCTCTACCTGAACGCTTCGCTGGAGACCCAAAACGGTATGCGGTTTGCATGAACCAGTGCCGCCTTAATTTCCTATGTAGGCCTGGAGCCTTTCCAAACGACCAATCAAAGGTGGCCTTTGTGCTTTCATATCTCAGTGGCAGCGCCGCAGATTGGTCGGTACCACTAGTTAATCAGGATGACCCTCTGCTACGGGACTTTCAGAGGTTTCAACAGAATATGGAGAAGTTGTTTGCCCGGCACACCCAAGGCCAAGCACTAGACAATGAACTCCTGTCTTTGCGTCAATGGAACCAAGATCTGTTAACGTATATCGCAACTTTCAACAGATTGGTAGTGGAAACTGGTTAGCCCGAAGACAAGAGAACAACACTGTTCCATCGTTATTTGAGAGGTGAGCTAAAAGACGTTTTGGCTCAAGTGGTAAATCCTCCAAGAGACTGTGTGGAATTCATCGACTTCGTGGTGCAACTAGACCACACTGCAGAATCGAAAAGCTGACCGAGCTAGAATGGAAAATTGGGTTTATGTGCGCCCTAAAGAAAACGCTTCCAAATCCACTGAAATGTCCGAACCTATGCAGATTGGAAGAGTTCGGGGTCCATTATCTAAGACCGAAAGAGACAAAAGAAGACAACAACAGTTGTGTTTATATTGCGGGACTGCCGGCCATTTCCTCCGAGAGTGTCCAGTGAAACCACCCAAGAAGGCAGTTGGGGTCGCTGACAAGGTTGAGGCAGAACCAGAGACGGAAAACGTCCACGCCCGACAAGCGTAGAGGTGCGTTTGTCCAGTAAAAAGAAGGATTCTCAGACCTCGCACCTAGCCTTGTCAATAATTCTTATCAGTCACCAACAACCGTCTTGCATGCATGCGGTCAGAGCATACATTGACAGCGGAGCCATTGGTAACTATATGGATCAAGAATTAGTTTCAAGGATGAATCTTCCTCTTTGCAAGAAGGCAACAACCGATTCGGTCACCACTGTCAACGGAACAGAGATATCCTCTTGTTCTGTAATGCACTCAACGACAGAGATGACACTTTTGTGCCAAGATGGGCATCGGGAAGCCATTGTGTTCAACCTAATCAAGGCTCCACAATTCCAAATAATTCTGGGAATGCCGTGGTTAGAAACACATGATCCTCGCATTGACTGGCGTGCTAAGAGGCTGATCTTCTCTGATGAATGTGCTCATACATGCTATCAGGCAGGAGAATCCTTTACTAAAGAGGTAGCAACAGTCATGAGTCTAACAATCCCACTACCCCAGGAATAACAAGACTTTCAGGATGTCTTCCAGAAAGATTAAGCCAACACTCTGCTGCCCCACAGAACGAACGACTGCCAGATCGACCTTATACCTGCCACACAGATTCCATGTGGTTGAATGTATGCGCTCACTGAGCCTGAAAACCTCCATCTAAAAAAGTATCTAGAGCAATATCTAGCAAACGGTTTCAATCGTCCATCCAAGTCCCCGGCGTCGTCGCCCTTATTCTTCGTACCTAAAAAGGAAGGAGATTTAAGGACTTGTATTGACTACCGTGCATTGAACCAAGTGACTCTAAAAAAATCGGTACCCCTTGCCTCTAATCCCTGAGCTGCTGGATCAAGTTAAAGACGCTTGGATTTATACCAAGTTAGATCTCAGAGGGGCATACCATCTTGTACGAGTCAAGAAGGGAGATAAATGGAAAACCCTTCCATACCAAATATGGGCTATTTGAATACCAGGTGATGCCCTTTGGGCTTTGTAACACCCCAGCGGCGTTTCAATACTTTATGAATGACGTCCTACGAGAACTAATTGATGTTTGCGTCTTAGTATACATTGACGACATTTTGGTGTAATCCTCTTCCAAGCAAGACCATGTGAAACACGTCCGTGCTGTCCTTGAAAATCTTTGGCAACATAAGTTATATGCTAAATTATAAAAATGCTTCTTCCATGTCACGAAGTCGAGTTTCTTGGATTTGTCCTAACCCCTCTTGGTGTTCGTATGGATTCACGTAAGGTAGATGCCATCCTCAATTGGCCTTCTCCAACTTCTATCAAAGGAGTCCAGAGTATGCTCGGCTTTGCAAACTTTAATTGCTGGTTTATCCGGGGTTTTTCATAACTTGTGCATCCCATCACGTCCTTACTGCGAAAGAATAAATGCTTTCAATGGTCGGATGAAGCGGAAAGAGCCTTTCAGGACTTGAAAGAAAAATTTAAGTCAGCCCCGATCCTGAAACATCCTCACCCATATCTCCTGTATGTGGTAGAAACCAATGCTGCCAGTCTGGCAATGGGGGCAGTCCTCTCTCAAAAGGACCCTGAGACAGGTCAACTTCACCCTGTGGCCTTTTGGTCACGGAAATTCACAGCACCGGAATAAAATTATGCTGTGACAGACAAGTAACTTTTGGCCATCAAAGCAGCTTTTAAAGCTTGGCGGCATTATCTCTTAGGCGCAAGACATACCGTCACAGTGATCACAGATCATCACAATCTGCAATACCTAAAGACGGCAAAGGCCCAGTCATCTCGCCAACTCCAGTGGGCCCTGTTCTTTGCTGAATATGATTTTGTGATTACATACCGACCTGGTTGTCGGAACGGAAAAGCTGATGCTCTGACACGCATCTGCGTAGATGAAGCATACACAATCCCAGATCCAGTAGCCATAATCCCTGGAGGAAGAATCCTGGGAATTACGACATCTCAGACCTTGGATGACATCCACAAGAAAATTCTGCATCTCATTGATTCAAAGACTTTGCAAGATTGGCCTACCAAAAGTGAATACCATACATTCACGAACCACCTGCCATATTTTCGGGGACGCCTTTATCTACCCAGTAAGAAACTTCAGGAACAGGTCATCTCAAATTACCACAAATCACTGGTGGAAGGTCATCCTGGAATTGCTAAAACTGTAGCCAAGATCAAAAGGAATTATTGGTGGCCAATGTGGCGTAAAGACATCACGCAATTTGTGCTATCATGCGATATTTGTGCACAGAACAAGGCTCAAAAGAAAAGACCACCAGACACCCTGGCATACGCTGTCTCTCGATTTTATCACCGATCTCCTTCCTTGTAATGGATTCAACACCATTTTAGTGGTAGTAGACTTGTTTTCCGAAATGGCCCACTTCATTCCACTAAAAGGCTTACCCACAGCTTCCATCCTGGCAAAGGAATTCCTAGAGCAGATCGTTTCAATACATGGGTTCCCTTCCGTCCTGATTTCAGATCGTGGCAGCCAATTCATCTCACATTTCTGGACAAAATGTTGCAAGTTAGCCCAAATCCATGTAGGACTTTCCACTAGCCACCACCCTCAAACCGATGGTCAGACCGAGAGAACCAACCAAACACTGGAACAGTATCTAAGATGCATGTTACACCAAACGGAATGTAATTGGAAGGATGTTTTATGGATAACCGAGTATGCCTATAACAATTCTTTACACTCCAGCAATGAGCAGAGTCCGTTCTATACGATTTACAGAATACATCCACAAACCTCCAACTTAGACCCCCCTGAACTTTTGGAAATGTCAGCCATGAGGAGTCTGCACGCTACCATCCCACAAGCCTTCAAAAAGGCAACAGAACATCTAAAGCAAGCTAAAGAAAAAAACAAATTGATTTGCAGACCAACATAGGCGTGCAACTCCAAAGTATCAGATTGGGGACGAAGTTTGGTTTGCCTCGAAACACATACCAGTAAAAGGAACTCACACTTTCACTCCCAGATATTTAGGACCGTACACCATTAAAGCCATTATCAATCCTGTGGCAGTGAAATTGGAGTTACCTCCACATATGCGAATCCATCCTGTGTTTCACGTCTCACTTTTAAAACCTGTACAACCAGGAACTCGAGTAACAAAACCACCAAAGCCACTCATGATCAACGGGGAACCTGAATTTGAAGTTAAGGATATTCTGGACTCCAAGGTTGTCAAATCAAAACTATTCTATCTAGTTGACTGGAAAGTCTATGGACCGCAAGAAAGAACATGGGAGCCTAGTAAACACATCCATGCACCACTCCTGGTAAAAAGGTTCCATCGAAATCATCCAAGCAAGCCTGGACCAGATGGAGAACCCACCCTGAGGGGGGCCTTGGAGGGGAGTGCTGTCATGATGCATGCCTCCAGACGTCAGGATCAGGCCAGCCTTCCCCAGTTGGAGGCTCCCATGAGGACCTTTAAGGCCCCAAAACGTTGTCAGAAGCCTTCCTGGAGCCAGTCCTGGCGCTGCTGGCGCCAGGCTCATATGATTTAATCATGTGAACACGGATTCAGTGAACATGGAGGCACACATAGCCCAGTCTGGAGGAACTGAGCCATGCAGTCTAGCTTCTAGGGTGTGGCTGGGCTTGGGACTACTATACCTCGGACTATTTGATCAAGGCTATATAAACCACACCCAAAGGACAGAACGCGCTTCGCGTTATTCTGCACTCCTGCAGCGTAACGCTCACCGTGTCTGCTCAGCTCCTGTGTACCCAGTCTTCAGCTATGCCTCAGGAACCACGGACCATCAGCACCTGTTGGAGAAAAGGAAAGAGAGATAAGAAGAAGAACAGCAGTTGTGTCCTTACCTAAGAGAAGCAGTCCTCTGAGTCCATCCGGGCGGCCTTCTCTTCTGCTGTTCCCGGGAACCACTGCACCTGCAGAAAGAGACACAAGAAGGAAGAGCGAATACTGACGACATTCTTCCAGCATTCCATCAAAGCGGTTCACGGGATCGCTGCTCCGGGGTCACACCGCACCTGCAGAAAGAGAAAACGAAACATCAGGTTAGTTGCGCAAAGGAGAAAAACATTTCTAAATACATCTCGGCGCCGGGCTCTCGCGCTAATACTCATCTGCAGAAATACAGTGCAGCGTCGTAGCGAGGAGTCCAATTCTTCATCGGGCACCTCCAAAACCACACCTGCAAAGGAATAAGCACAATAGTGAAAACTTTGGCAACAAAAGAACCCTTAAGCAAAACTGATACCAAGAACCAATTGGTACAAAGACTTACCTACAGAGTCACAGCTGGTTTGGATTCCTCTACAGGCCGCAGGATCAGTGACGCAAATAGATCCAGAGAAAAGCCTATGAACATTAACGTGCCCCTGCATTCAGACGCAGGACGGAGAGTCCACCATTAAAACATCTAAGGTGAGACATCAGCACAGAGGGAAGCGCTAGGAGGTTAAGGGAGGTGGGAGTCTTGCCTATCCAACGCAGCAGGTTAAAATCTCCGTTCAACATTCTAGGCAAACGCCCACCTGTGAGAGAAGCAGTGAGACAGAGAAAGACACTTGCTGACATTCATCGCTCAGCTTCGTGCGACGCCCCCGTGGAGACCAGGTGAGCGTAACACAGTTGCTGGAGCTGCTGTTGTCCTTCCGCCAGTGTCTTCATGATCCCCTGCATGGCGTTGTCGATCCCACTGCTGCCATCACTCTGTGAAAGAATGAGTGGGACAACAGTTACCTGAACAGAAGTATTGCTTTATTGCTTTGATCACAAAAAAACACAAAAAAACACAGAGTTCCCTCTTAATCAGAACTCCAGGACTTGGCTTCAGTCTCTTAGGATACCTTAGGTTCGGTAATAAGGGTGGAGCTTAGGGAACCAAAGATCAATCCTCGTACGCCCAGCGATAGTTCCTTGTGACTTCCTCCTCCGAGGTCTGTCTCTCTCCTATGAGATGAAGAGAAAAACGCACTCAGTCCTTCTTTGCTGTTTGACTGATATAGGGGCTGGTTTAGTCGCTGCCAATCAGGGCCCTGATGCTGGGCCTGGCAATATAATCCCTTGCAAGCCCCACCCCATTTTCCCCAAGAAATGGCTTGCCATGATGCCTCGCTTTCTGGGCCGGTGAGGCTAGAATGGTCCCCGGTAGCAATTGCGGTATGTCCCCTGTCGACTTCCATGAGGTGTTCCAGTGGGGTAAGCCGTTACTTGTTGTGGGTGTTCCCGTACGACAGTAAGGGTATGGCTGGCAGTTCCGAGTTCTCATTATAATCTGCCTCGCGAACTGTGCTGGCCGGTTCCGCATCAGGCGAGGTCCCATAGCTCCCAAAGAAGATGCTGTAGCCGGCTTGGTGATCAGACGGAGCCGTAGTGCTCTCCCCAAACTCCTCCTTCTTCACTGATCCGGCCCCCATATCGCGGTCGCTGACAGAGTTTTCTGGGCTATGCCTGGTTGGAAGGCGACAGTCGGGCCCTCCTGCTCCTTACAGTCCCGTGCCCGCTCACAATGGGACATGTAAAACAGAATTCAATAGAAGCAGCAAGCATTAGCACTATTGATCCTGGCTTAAATTTCCTCTTGATGACAGGTAGTCCGTTCCGTCCCCTTGGTGGTGCACGATTGTGAGTCCCCACCCTGGTGTCCCTGCCATGCCCTTTTGGGAGCGGTACAAGGAGGCCCCATACTCTGGACCTATACCAATGGCCTCCTGATTCCGCCCCGCTGTCCCTGTGACCGTTACTGACACAAAGTCCACCGGTGAGAAGCAGCACTGGCCACCGAAGCCGGGTTCTGGTGCCCCCCAAAGAGGCAAATCACCATCTCTCGGACACCCACCACATGCCACAGGGACCAGGACCTACCGGTCCGGAGCACACTCTCCATCCCAAGCAGTACTTGCCATGGAGTTCTCAACAATAGCTCTGTTCCCTGCTGTGAAGGGCCAGAAATGAGACGCAGACACAGAGATCTCATGTTTGTGGCTATAGACTTTTATTCAAAATAAAAAGGGGTTGGAAAATGCCCTGCTGTCCCTATTCTAAGAGATATTTCCCTACCTCAACCAAAAACTAAGAATCTGTCAAATGTCAAGATATCCAAAGCAAAAACGTCCTGTGTCCTAAATACTATTATGGCCTTCACATTCTAAGATTAACCCTAAGGTGCAAATGTAATGTCTTTGGCCTTGAAAGTGCACAAATGTTCAAGTTCAAAAGGAAATGTGTAACTTGAACACAAAGGTTCCCAATGGATTAAGTTCACAGTAACAGGAGATTGCTCCCTTCACCAGATTTTCTCTTCAAGACACTTTAAACTCCTATGGGTATGACTCTTCCTTGGAATTATTTGATAAACAACAAAAAAAAACAACTTGTATATAAACCAACTTGGCTATTAGTCCCAACTTCATAGGGCACCTGGTAGACTCCTCTACCAGGTTATTTATCCACTTTAATGTAACTCTTTACTCATAGTCTTGGTTTTGCCTGGTGTATTCTCCTACCAGGACTTCCTCATGTGATTCACTTTACACACTTGCCAACATGACTTTTCTTGGTATACTGTCCTGTATGAGGGGTCAGCAATGCGAGGCGGACAACTGTTTGATGATTGTTCAGAATATGCTATTTTATTAAAGTATAAATGATAGCAAATGCCTCACTATACCTACTCTGCTGAGGGTTTCCCTGCCTAACCAAAACTAAAGGGAAACACCTTGACACAGAATGTCTGGCCTTCACACTAAGCAGAGAAATACAAAGAAAATATATGGCAATTCAAAATAGCATCAACAACATTCACAGTTCCTTGATAACCTCTCAATAACCTGGGTGACCTCCTTTCTGCAGGATTCACAGTGAGTTCTACTTCAAAGTTCAACAGCAGAAAGAAACAAGGAACTCCCTTAGATAGGATAGTCTCAAATCAGTTCTTAATGTTTCAAAGTCAAGGTAACGTTTTGTTAACCAAAGTTCCAACAATAGCAAATATTTTCTCCTTGATGAAATATGGACTTTCCACTTCCTCAGAACAGCACCAATGGGATTCACGACCACAATGTGTTGCCACAGTTCCAAATCAAATGCTACTCCTGCAATTTTCAGTGAAACACAGTTCTTGGTTAACAGTATGTTGTTAGTCACAAGATTGGAATTCACAATAGGTATATTGGTTAGGATCACTTCACGGTGTAGCTGCTCCCACTTCAACAACTTCACTTCTACTCAGGTTTACCATGAGAGCATTCTCCTCTGTCTCATAGTACTTCACTTCCTTTGAGCTTCTGGAATGTTGCATCTACTGACACTTAAATAGAACAGAACTTTCTCAGTACTCTGAAATACCACTAAAGCTTCAGTAATTTGTCATTCAATACAGGTTTTGACAAGATTCACTTTAAAGTACTTCAAAACCTTCACATAGGCAAGGAACTCTTCCTCTGAATATCTCTCCTCAAAAGGAGTAGCCTCTTTGTCTCTCTTGTCTTTCTGGCACAACTACTTCAAATAATACCCATCAGCAGCAACGTTTCCTTCCTGAACTTTGACTTCATCTCTCTTCCAACTGTTAGCAACAATAATTACCCAGAGACCTTGGTGCCACTCTCTGGGATCCAGGTAATGCTTGCACACTTGTATTTCAGGCAACTTTGAACTGTTATTGGGTTCAAAGTAATAGTTACAGTGCTTTCTGGCTCTGAAAATGGTTGTTGTCTTAGTATGAGGATACTCTTGGCTTGGGAAATGCTTGCTCTTCTCTTCAATTGTATATACAATGTTCAACTGCTTAACTTCTTTTATAAGAAATGAATGCCTGTGTGAAATAATGGACAGAGTTCAGTCTTCCTTTGGAAAACCCAATTAGGCACAGGAGACCATCTCTTTATGTAGTTTCGAAAGATTAAAGGTTTAACAATGGTGTTAACAGAGTTAAATGTTCAGCAATGGCCTTCGCAACATTTACTCTTCATAATGAGAGACACGCGACCACTTCTTCATATGGTTTACAGTCTTCTAAGGGAATAAGGACTTTCACAGAGTTTGCTCTTCATGCGAGTAAATGACAATTACCCAATACATGCAAGAGCTACATTTCCATTGTTCCCTTATTAAAGCTTTGATGAACAACTTCAGCTTGCTTCTGACTATACGCGAGTGAATAGGAAACTGGATACTGTTGCCGGCATTGCTCACGTAAGGAATCAAAAAGCCAGGTTTCACTCACTGGCTTCAGTGAACCTTGTTCTGCGGGTTTCACAACTTCCACGACTCCTGACACACCTTCTACCGCTTCTGGCTTCACAGGGACCCACACCCTTCCTCGCTGAAGGTGTCTCCAGTCTGGGCACTCGTTTAAGGAGCCCCTCCCGTTCTGAGACCCACAGCTTGACAACATCGTCTTGCCTCAGTCTATGACAGGTTTCCTGCACGGCAACCACAGCAATCAGGCTCACATGGGGAAAGACAGCCTTCCTGCATGTCTTCCCGCATGCGCAGCCTCTACACTTCAGTGTTTGTGTTAACAGGACCCTCTCAGAACAAACGGGTGAAATCTGCTGCATAGGCGTTCTGGCATCCCTCTGGTTTCCCCATTTCTGCTTGGTTTGCCAGCTCTGTGCCTTCTTCTTTCTGCTTCTACTATAGCACGCACTCCAGACACAGTTCCTGCTCCATCTCATTGCCTGCACCTGATGGGGCCTTTTATGCCTCCCAGGTTCCTTCATGTGTGGGCTGTTAGGCTTTAATGCCTGACTACTGCTACAACATGCCTCCTCAGCCCTCAGTCCTCTTCCTCATCCCAGTACTGATGGGATTATGAGACTTGTTGTCCCCAACAACAAAGTTAGTTCTTTTAGGCAATTACTTCATTTTGAGGGTAGATGTGTTTCCCTTAGAAATATTAAAAGATGGACCGTTAGAATTAGTTGTCATAGAGGAAGACAATTGACTTAAGGCAATATTGCTACATCCTTTTACATTATACCTTTGGGAGCAAAGAGGGTTTTTATCCCAAGATACCTTGAAGGATCTTTCTGTCATTAGGTCGGTTCAGGTTTTATGGTATAAGTGCCCAGAGCCACAGAATGTATATGTGGTTCAGATACACTGGGCCTCATTACACGGTAGGCGGTAGGGACATACCGTTACCGGTAAGGGATTACCGGTATCGGTAAATCCCCTCCCCAATCACGACCCGGACATACCGCTATTAGCGGCACCGCTAAGTACGGTGGCACTAT
Organism: Ambystoma mexicanum; assembly: GCF_040938575.1. Taxonomy (NCBI): domain Eukaryota; kingdom Metazoa; phylum Chordata; class Amphibia; order Caudata; family Ambystomatidae; genus Ambystoma; species Ambystoma mexicanum. Next base: position 731,111,035 of record NC_090925.1, read on the forward strand.
TAGCGGCAAGTCCGTGAGCGCGCGCCCCTCAGACCGGAAATAGCGGCATAGCGCTAATATCACGGCATCACGAGCCATGCGTACATGGCAATACCGGCATGTAGTAGACCCAAAGAACCCTTACCGGCAAGGCGCTAATACCGGCATCGCGAACCACACGTTAAAAGAGCACAGCAGAGTTCCCACCTGCCACAGGTGGACAAAATCAGCACAGGTGGAGGCAATGGAGACTGGCAGCACAAAAGAGCACACCACACCCCTCCCCACACCCATTCCCACACCAAGATGGATGCAATACTAGCAGCATTACATGGGCTAGAGGACATGATTGCAGTGCAGCAGCTACAACAACAGGCAGCACAGAGGAGACGCAGGAGTAGGAGGAGGAGGAGGAGGGCAAGACAGGCGCAGCAAGCACCACCAGTGCACCTAGTGATACCACAGAGGCAGCCACCAATTCCCAGGATCAGAGCCAGTCCAGTCAACCTAACCCCTGAGCAGATACACACCCTGTACCGTCTGGACTGGGATACCATCACCACCATAGTAGACATGATATACAACGACATTGTGAGTCTCATTGACATCCGTACTGCCATCCCCCCTCTACTGAAGGTGGTAACAGTGCTCCACTTCTTGGCCACAGGCACCTACCAGCATACGGTAGGTCAGATGCATGGCATATCACAACCAGTATTCTCACGCACACTGAACCAGGTGCTCGATGCCCTCCTGCAGCACACAAGTCAACACATATACATGCCACGGACTGCCCAGGAGATCTCCAACACCAAAGTTGGCTTCCATTCACTGGCAGGCATCCCAAGTTGCATCGGGGCCATCGACTGTACCCATGTAGAACTGGTGGTCCCACATGCCAATGAGGCAGTGTACCGTAACAGAAAGCTATACCACTCCATCAACGTCCAAATGGTATGTGACTCCAACAAGATCATCACACATTGCTGTGCCCGATATCCCGGTTCAACCCATGATGCAATGGTCCTGCGGAACTCGACAATACCACGATACATGGAGCGACATGCTGGACAACGTTCGTGGCTACTTGGTGAGTAGCAGGCCGACCACATGTCAGTGTGATGTGGATTGTGAGTGGGGGGGGGAGATGCATACTCCAACTGAACGTGAATGGGGGGGGAGATGCATACTCCAACTGGGCGTGAATGGGGGGGGGAGATGCATACTCCAACTGGGCGTGAATGGGGGGGGGGGAGATGCATACTCCAACTGGGCGTGAATGGGGGGGGAGATGCATACTCCAACTGGGCGTGAATGGGGGGGGGGAGATGCATACTCCAACTGGGCGTGAATGGGGGGGGGGAGATGCATACTCCAACTGGGCGTGAATGGGGGGGGGAGATGCATACTCCAACTGGGCGTGAATGGGGGGGGGGAGATGCATACTCCAACTGGGCGTGAACTGGTGTCATGAGAAGAATGGACATACATATTTGCATCACTGTACAGTGAGGCAGCCCACAATGGACCAGAGACAAAACCACATGCTGGAAGTGAGTGCCACGACAAACATATCAATCCATTACGCCAAACAGGCCATTCCAAACAACATGCACACCGCACAACACACCATTCCCCCCATTACACAAATCAGCAACATGCATATCAAAATCACAACTGAAATGTACGCTGAACAACATCAGAAATGGTCCGCGCACATGAGTGCATACAAATGGATCCCCTGTAGCCATTGTGGTGAGGCACACCCGTACCCCACCACAGAATTGCCATCAAACAGCATGGGGACATCAACTAAGGAATGGCAGTGTACTAGCAGTGTGGCACTAACGTTGCCAGGGCCAGGAAACACAAATCACTTAAACTCAGGTGGGACATGGCAATCCCTGCCGTATGCATGCATGGTGCATGTCCACTTGCAAGGACCACCTCACCTTCCCACATTGCAGTTACCCTGATTGCCATGCGTGCTTGGATCTGTGGATGTTGTTGAATATGCAATGTTTGTTTGTGTGATATGTGCACGCTCCACATTATGTAGACACTTACACATACCCATTGTTGCACCCATGCAGGTGATGCAGGTTATCCCCTGAAGAGGTGGCTCCTTACCCCTGTGCGGAACCCACAGAACAGGCACGAAGAGGACTACAATCATGCACACACCCGTACCCGCGTGGTGATCGAGCAGACATTCGGCCTATTGAAGGAACGCTTCCGGTGCCTCAGCAGGTCGGGGGGGGGTACTCCTGTACGGGCATGAGAAGGTGGCCAAGATCACCATGGCATGTGTCATGCTTCACAATATGTGTATCAGACGGAATGTGCCAATGCCCCCTGACATAGAACTGCGACCACCGTCTGAGGATGATGACGGGGATGAGGATGGAGGAGAGGGGGCTGCAGGTCATGCAGGTGGTGATGCCCATGAGGGACATGCTGTGCGGCAGCACCTGATAGACCATTGTTTCTGATGCACATGGATTAGGAGGGTGCAATTGGTGTTCAGCTCAGGGCACGGGGTGTATGGAGGACATAAACACAGTGCACCCTTCAACAATAAAGCACACATACACAATGATCAATGTCCAGTCATGTGATTATCCATGCCATTACGTGTGTATTGAGCATTATGACATTCAAACGTGCATGTACCCTCCACCCCAACAACCCTCACCCCCCTCCCCCCACAACTCCCCCAAACACCCTCACCCCCCTCCCCCCACAACTCCACCAAACACCCTCACCCCCCTCCCCCCACAACTCCCCCAAACACCCTCCCCCCCTCCCCCCACAGCTCCACCAAACACCCTCACCCCCCTCCCCCCACAACTCCACCGAACATGGTGTGCACATCAGTGCTGCATTAGTTCCCAAGTGTCAACAGGGACAGGCTGGCCCTACTTCCCTCCTCCACTACCACCATTGGGGGGTTGTGAGTCTGACCGCCGCAAGGACCGCCTGGACCTGCGCAGGATGGTTGTCTGGTCGGAGCTAGTAGACGAGGGGGTGGCTGGTTGATCTGCTCCCTGTGAGTGACGCATGCTCTCCATCGCCTCAGCAATGCGCGTTAGGACCTGCCTCACAGTGGCCATCTCGTCACATAGGCGCGTCGTGTTGCTGTCCATGGCAGCTTTCATGTCCCTTGACAACACCCGGATCTCCTCCCTGGTCGAGGCAGCCTCGCTCACTTGCCGGGCAACCAGGGCATTGAGCTCCTCCTGGCGCTGGCGTATCAGGCTCATGGTGTCGTCTGCGGCCCTGCCCCTGTTACTCCTCGGCGCAGCTTGCTGCATCTGGCCGACATCAGGTGAGCTCGCCACGGGACTGAATGACCCATCCATTGCATCTCCGGCATGCACCTCATGGATGCTGCCATTGGATGTGTTGCATGGGCTGTGGAGTGGGGACAGCTGGGTGCTGGGTGTACGCTGCCCTTCCAGTGTCGGACATGGGTCGTCCACATCACTCATAGGTGCAGTGGCTGCTGCTTCCCCGACGGAGCTATTGGCTGCGGACGGCGTGCCTTCTGGCACTGGCTCCTGAGTGGTGGGGGTGGGTGGTGGGGGTGCTGCCACAGTGTCGGATGGCATTTCGACCCTTGGTGTGGTCGTTTCGTGTGTGGCTTTTGAACGCTGGGCCACTCCAGATATCCCAGTGCCCCTCGATGTACTGGGCCTGGTGCCTGCATCCTTTCCCTTGGCCTGCTTTTTGGGTGGTGGGGCCTGCGTTGCAGAGTCCAGCTCCTCACTGTCAGATTGTGACCCTGTGGGGGAGCAAGACAGGGATAACATCAGTGATGGGTCAACGTGCATCATGCATATGTTGTTGTTGCTGCAGTTCTTTGGATTTGGACATCTAGTTTGGGCCTGCAGGTTGTTGGCCAGATGGGTGGGTCATCCGGACATGTGTCAGGGTGACACGTGTGTGAGGTGCTGCATGCATGTGGTTGTGTGGGGATGTGCAGGGCATATATGCAGGGTTGTGTACATGTGTGTGTGATGACCCCATCCATTAGCTAATTCCCATTTCACATTTGGGGGAGGGACTCATGCTTAGCATTGCTGTGTTTTGCGTGGTCACTCACCTCCGTCTGACGTTGTTGCCACACCACACTCCATTCGGCCCACTCCCTCGATCTATTCTATGCCAATGGTGCTGGCACATGTCTCCTCCCACTCCTGCATCTTCATCGGAGATCCACCTCCGCCTCCTGTGCCCATGGCCAGATTCCTGTTGGCCGATAAAATGCTGCGTACACGGAGGCGCAGATCATCCCACCGCTTGCGCACGTCCTTTACGGTGCGGGGGGTGGAGCCCACCGCACTGACTTTCTGCGCCACCTCAGCCCAGATTTCCTTTTTTCTCAGGAGTGCCGGGCGCCGCATGTCGCTAGCGAACACTACGTCTGCATTTGCAGCCAGGGTGTCTGCCAGCATTTTCAATTCCTCGTTTGAGAAGCGTTCTTTGCGCTGGCGCGCATCGGCTTTCTTTAGGGCCTTGGGCATTGTTTGTTCTTGTGGGATGTGGTTTTGCCAGTCGTGGTGTTGCTGCAGGTCCTGAGTGCAGGGGATGGCAATGGATTGTGTTTTTAAAGATGGCCGCCGGGCTCTTTCCCGTTCCGGTGCGATGACGCTATTTCCGGTTCCGGTGTATTACGGTGACCGCTAATAGCAGTGACCGCTAACAGCGGTGACCGCTAATAGCGTGCAGCATGAGGGCGGAGGTGCTATCAGCACTTTGATCGGAGCCGGTAAGGTGCTTTTGCGCCATGGCGTTAGGGTCATTTACCGGCATGGCCCTATGCGCGTGTCCGCTAACTCGTAATGGTACGCTATTAGCGGTCTCCTACGATGGCGGACACGCTAATAGCGCCATGACGGTAAATCACATTTTTTACCGCCTACCGTGTAATGAGGCCCACTGTAATGATAATAAGCCATTACCTGTTTTGGCAATCTTGAAAGGTGCTCCCTTTCAAAGGACACATACCGCGTCTCATCCCACAGGATCTCCTCACCACCCTGGGCCTCATCTCCTCCCAGGTGATCCTCCCACAGTACACCACCCCCATGGTCAGGATCAGGAAGCGTCTGCCTTTCCCTGGCCACCTGGGTGGAGACTTTAGGCAGGGGTTCAGTGAGGGATCCGTAGGATTGCTCACACCTGCCAGGGCTTTCTCATGTGCTTCACTTGTTCACTTGACAGACTTACAAACTTGACTTTACCTGTTATACTCTCCTGCCAGGACTTTCTTATGTGCTTCACTTGACACACTTGTATGCTTGACTTTGCCTGATATACTCTCCTGCCAGGGATTTTTCATGTGTTTCACATGACACACTTGCAAACTTAACTTTACCTGGTATACTCTCCTGCCAGGGCTTTTTCATGTTTTTCACTTGAAAACTTGTATATATCTTGCCTTCATTCTGCAATCCCCCCTTTGGACATACTGTGTTTCACATTTCCTTTTATGTGCTTTTCTTATTTGTCCTTGTTATGGTTGCTAAATGCCCCCGGAGTCCCAGGGCCTCATCACGAGTCTGGCGGTATCCCTTAAATGCGGTGGTAGTGCTATTAGCACCGCATTTAAGGGTCCGCTAGATCATGGCCTTGGCAGATTTCCCTCCAGCTCAGAGCAAATCCGTGACAAATTTGCTGATTTTCGGCATGATTAACGCCAGTGGGAAATCCACTGATGGTAATAGCGCAAATGTTCCCCATTGGGCCCAATAGGTAATGAGGAATTCCTGAATGGGCCCAATGGGGAACGGGCACTAACCGTTCTGCCAAACCTGTGATTCGGCTGGGGGTTTGGCGGTTGGGGCGGTAATAGCGCCGGCGTTACTGCCCATCTCGTGATGAGGCTCCCAGTGTCCCTCCTGAGGACTAAGAGGCTTTCTGTGGCATCCTTCAGTTCACACTTCCTGGGTTCATTGACTTTGTTTGGCAGCGTCCACGTTCTTCACAGCACCCACATGCCTGCTGTGTGCTTCTCTGTGTTTGGGTGACGTGGATAGGGTTCTTCATTTCCTGCAAATGCCAGAAAGTCTTTCCTCTTCCTCTCACAGCCTCTATTCGGTGGACAGGCTTCAGCAGTCTTCTTCCTCCGACTTGTTCATGAGCCGGCTGGCTCCATGATCTTCTCAGCAGCACAGTAGTCCCTCGGTTGATATTGAGAGGATGAGGCTTTCCCAGGCAGCGTCTCTCCCCTGCCAGCTTGTTAGGGTTTTTAAATGTCCTGGCACCTATCATGCGCTCGCCGCCACTAGAGTGCATCTTGTGCTTCTCGCCCTTACTGATCCTCATTGCTCCATTCAACTTTCTCGTCACAGTACTTTCACATGCATAAATATGATAGTCTGTTTTTGGTAACTAATGTACAGAAAATTGAAAGGTATTAACAGTAGGTCCTATGGATGGTTGAAGGGAGCTAGTACAATATGACATTAGGGCATGGGGAATGGAGGGGATATCCCTAAAACGAAAAGGGGGGTGCCATGTCTCATCCAATGATGTTGTGTTACTCCCCCTCCCCAGGGTCTCCTCCACCATGTGGTCCTCCCTCATATAGACGACCCGGGGTCAGGATCAGGTAGCGGCTGCCATCCCTTGGCAACATGAGGAGAAGATATCTCCGAGGAGATAATGATGACATCACCGGATTCATCATACTGCTCAGACAGATGAACCGCATCATGATGGAAGTAAGATGCACCTCTCACTAAACCATTAGCCACAACCTGAATCGCCCATGGCAGGAGGCCAACTGGGCCAGTCCATTCTTCAGCTTTCAGGTGGAAATGTTCATGGGATGCACCGACACGCAAGCCCCCCACACAGTCCAACGTCACGGCAGTCCATATGCCCAGACGTGGGTCCCGTGCCTGCTGGGCCTAGAGACCCAAGCTAGTCCTATCTGATGACGCCCAACAAGGCTGAAACATGTCTGGGGATGCTTGTGGTCTCGTGCAGAAGAGATGTGACCTAGCAGTTCGGGCTGGACTACCCCTTTGGGGGTGGGGCCAAGCCTGATTTGCATATGGTCTTTCCCCTTCTGTAATGGCTTGGCAGGCAAAGAACGATGGTCTGGAGGGTTGCCCAGAGCAATGCCAGAGGTTAAGATGTATTCTAAACCTTCCAGCCATCACCTCTTTTGTTTTACAATTTGGGGCCATGCAATGATTGCCCTAGGGCAGAACCTAACCAAAGTAGTGATCCTAAATGTTAATCCACCTGAATTCATCTCCAATTTGAATAAGTCTAGTCAAGAGAAAAATTCACTTAGAGCATTTATTAAATCAATTGTTTTTTTCATAAGATAGCACAATGGTAAGAAAAAGTACAAATATAATGAAGATAAAAATGCACAAAGATAAAAACATGCTGTGACATCAATACAAAAGAATTCATGTATATCTCTCCAGTGACATATTCCAATAACCCACATATTGATCCATTGGAGAAAATCAACACACACTCAGACAATAGGTACTACAGAATCACACAAATGGTTTACAGGTGAATGTAAACCACATACTCATAAATTCTAAAAATGCGTGCAACATGACTTTGCACGACAGGAGATGTAATGTATCCCTGCTTGTTCATGCACATATCCTGAATGTAGCCGCAAGCCAAAACATCTATGCAATGGGTCATCTGCCAACTCGAGTTTTTTTCGGCTGGCAGGGTTTCGCAACTTCCATGCCCAGCCTTTCTGAGGACGAATCTTATTCTGTCACAGAGGAGATTTTTGACCAATATCTACAATTAATCAAACATTATTTTTGTTCTTATTCTTGCTAATTCTATGGAACAAGTTAATCATTGATTACAAGAGTGATATATAAATATTGAGAAGCACGCACATGCTAGTGTGCACTAAGCCTTGTTAGTAGTGAAGACCATTTAAAGGGGGAATAGACTTGTCCCTTCGTAGCCAGGTCCTAGAGTGCACCATATGCTGGAAGCAGAAAATGAATGCCATAAGGCGCTGACATTTTCGAGCATCAATATAAAAAGGAAACGAAACTGAACCTACCTTCTGGTAGGCTTCAGAAAGTTTAATTTGGTTTGGTTCATTCACCGCCTGAAAAGGCAAATGGAACGTTTGCTTTTACTAACATTGCTGCTAATCAGCGATCACTGTCAGATATAAGGGCGGAACAGTTTACTAAACACTGTGACTCGATTGTGTCTACAATGGAAGTCGTGAGTTTACCTACTTGTAATATCAAACTCAGTTGTGGCATAGGGGTAACTTGAAGGCCGACGCTTGATGGTGCAAGTCACTTGATTCTATTCATCTTACCGCACAAGCATGATTCTAAGATGCTATATATAAGAACGCCAGAGGGAAATGAAATAACGACTAGAGTGGGTATATATAGTAACAACGGCCTACCGTGCAGCCATTTTGATGGACACAGTTATGATTCTAAATATACTACAAAATGCTTTCAAGGAGAGAGAAAATCTCATTACTCTGAAAGTCAAAGGAAAAAATAAACATGTATTGTGCCGCAATGCTGCTTAGATAAAAAATAGCAGGAAGCCATTGGAGCAATTAAAGGGATGCAAATGCAAAGATAAGCATTCTGAAAAAACCTGAATATGTACCCTGAGAATGTATAAAGATCATCCTATAATTGCTGACTATTGAACGTCCTCATTTATGCTTCCTCATGCTGCTTAGATAAAAAATAGCAGGAAGCCATTGGAGCAATTAAAGGGATGCAAATGCAAAGATAAGCATTCTGAAAAAACCTGAATATGTACCCTGAGAATGTATAAAGATCATCCTATAATTACTGACTATTGAACGTCCTCATTTAAAACTGTTTGGTATATTTTAAACAGTGGATCCAGATTTGTTCCAATTTAAACAGCTTTCTTTTCATAGAGAAGTTGTGTCTGTCAGAAGTCAAGCTGTCGATGACCACCCATCTAAGGTCTCGATCAGAACCTGCTCATCCATGAGAAGAGAGAGACGTTCCCTCAGATTCTTCCTGGCCAAGGGCACCAGGTCGTTCCCCCCGTTGTGCAAAATGACCAAATCTGGATCGAACATCCCCTGTCTGGTATTCTCCTTCGCCACGGACCTCTGGACCTGTTGTAGCCGCAGGCCCCCTACACCATTCCAACACACTGAAACGTTGAGACCCTTCAAGAGACCCGGCCTTCCTCAGGCACTCCGCTCCATCCTCCTTAAGAAAGAGTTACTGATAATCCACACCACTCTCCTTGGCGCCATCGTATAGAGTGATGAGAAAACAACATGTGAGTATTTTGCTCGCATCTCGTGAGGAGTATCATCTGTGTACAGTAAGCCCGCTCTATCCATGTTGCCCATGCCCACCGGGACTTTTACTGTACTTTTTTTTAACCCTGTTCCTACTCTCCAAAGCCCTTTCCCTTACCCTCCTCTCTCCCACCTCCAAACCCGCCCACTCCCGTGCCGTATTGGTCAGTGCATTCAGCAAGTGACCAGAACGTCCACTTTTCAGCACACCTCCCATGGCAGCCTTGCCCGGGCAGCCGGCAGAGGGCGGGAGGCAATGGGCAGCTCCCTAAGGCAGCTTCCACTTCCTGTTTGCCCTGTTCGTACTGGAAGCCTGACGAAACACCCCACACCCACAGCTACAACCAGGTAAGGCAGAAAGGGTTGGGAGCACAGTGATGGCTGTGCTCCCAACCATAAAACCCACCCACTTCTACATTACCACCACTTGTTCTTAACTTTATGTTTGAATTGTACTGTGCTCTGAGTTTGCAATATGTTGAACCTAGCTGTGTTCTTTAGTTAGCCTTTGTGTTGAACCTTGCTGCGCTCTTAATTAGCCATTGTGTTGAACCTAGCTTCGCTCTTTAGTTAGCCAGAGTGCTTACCACCACTGTCAAATCTAGGTGAACACTAGAACATAGACGCAGTCATATCTAGGTGAACATTCAGATGTATTGTGAATAACTAGAGGATTACACATGTTTTGAATTTGGCTGCATTTTAGGTTCTACAAAGGGCTTTGAACATAGCTTCTTTTTCAGCATTACAAATGTTTTGAATCTGGCTGCTGTGACGAATCCTTGGATGTCGTGCCTCCTTCCCTATACAGAGCCCCTTCCCATGAGTCCAGGGAGGTGAGGCCGCAACCCGATAGTCCTCATGGGGATGGTACTCAGCCGGTGGATCTCATGGTGAGGGATCCCCCCATGGCACTAGAGACGACTAACTGCAAAGAATATGGCACACACAAAACATATACCCACCTCTCTCATCCTCCTACCCCATAGAGAGTCCCAGAATTCCACACACCTCCATGTATCTTTTTAGGGTATATTACATGACCTCCCTAGAAAGTACTGGGATGAGGAAGAGTAGGTATCACATCTGTGAATCACCAACAGAAACTGGGACAACGAAAAACGCAAGAAACCCACTTGAGAATAAGAACATCAATATTGAGACAAGGAGGAGGCGCACAGCACTACAGGCCAGACAATGTGAAACAAACAAGTACACGCTGAGGATAAAAAGGGAAAAGGGACTTTACGACCCATCAGATCCTTCCTGGAGGAGCAGGGAATTTCGAATGCAGCCAAAGCAAGGGAGATGCCAGGAGTGCAGAGGCCAAGAAACTTGGCCCCCGGCAGAGGCGTCACTGGTAACTCCATTGTGGTCTGAGCAGAGAAGAATGCAGAGGGCAGGACAACCAGCCAACGAGGAGAGCTGGTCTGCGCAGAGAACTGGAAGCACACCGTACAGGTGCAGGAGAACGCGGCAAGGCCGTTGTGGTTTGTGGAGAGACTGCGAGAAGCCCAAGTGGGGAAGAGAAGCCCACAGACAACTGGAGGTGGCCTGTAAGAAGCATGGAGACGTCCAGGTAGCTGGGACGGTTGGTGGGAACCCAGAGGGGTGGAGAGGTTGCAAGGTACGGGTCTCGGACGCGTAACAGAAAACAAACTGCCTCCAAAGCCATCTTCATAGTCACAGTACCCGATAGGATAGTAAACCAGGTCAGAAACATAGAGAAGGGAAATTCTCATGGGTCTGGGACCCGCACCCTTCTTTGAAGAGTAACCCAAGTCCTCTTCACAGTCACAGTACCTGGCAGGGTAGTGAACCAGGAGGGCTGTGAGGGAAAGGCCAGTGGAACAGGAGCATACCACCTGGCATTGTGAAATGAGGAAGGTCAGGGGGAAGAAGCATAACCCCCTGACATTGTGATGACGTTTGTGAAATTGTAAAGGCCAAGAGAAGGGAGTCATTCTCTTAACATTATAAGAGGCCTGAGAAAGGGCAGCGGAAGAAACATACCCCCGGGCATCGTGAACTGTGTAAGCCTGAGAAAGGCCAGGGGAAGGGAGTCATTCCCCCGGCGTTGTGAACTACTGGCAAGGTAGTCTGCTCTACAGAAGAAGGAAGCCAATCTTCTGTATTAAGAAAACTTGGCAACATTTTTAGTTGATTTTAAAGTGTAAGGGATGGAAGTATGCTTTTGACACAGGACAGTTGACTGTATAATTTCAATGGACTTCTTGACTGAATCCTTGGAATTCAATGATATTTTATTTATATTGCGCTCGTAAACACGTGTTTCAGAGCGCAACCAGGCAAAAAGAGAGGGGAACAAGGGAGAACAAACAACAACAAAAAAAGAGAAAAACAGCGATCTTACTAGGCCCAGTGACATTTAAGAAAGCGCACGTGCATGGAAAGGGTAAACGGGGGAAAGTGCATGGGGGAGAGGAGAGTGCAGAGGAGAGAAAACAGAATAAATATAAAATAAAATAAATAAATAAGGGCGATAAACCATGATAGTACAGCCAGCAAGTGGCAGGTGAAAGTTAGTCAGATAAGGTAATTCTGATAAGTGCAGAAGAAAAGTGGGAGGGGGACTGTATGGGTACAGATACAGAACCCTAGTGCAGGGGGTGGCCTGGAGGCAGTGCAGAAGGGTGGCAGGGTGAGCAGGTACCTGGACCCGAATTACAGAGGGTGGCCAGGTGCACAATGAAAAGAGAAGAAACAGGTTAACAGGGGATAAGGGGGCAAAGGCGGAGGCAAAGAGGAACGTCTTGAGGTGCTTCCAGAACCAGAGATGGTCTTCCTCAAGTTTCAAGGTGGCGGGGAGGCTGTTCCAAAGGGAGGCACCAGCCGAAGACAGAGATCTACCCCCAGCTCGTTTCTTTGCAAAACGACTCACCCTGAGGGAGTTAGAAGTAGAGGAGCGAAGGGCCAGAGAGGGGAGATATTTACAGAGGGATAGTTGAAGGTATTTTGGACCCAGGCCAGTGTTTAGTTGGATCCAGGTTAGTATTTAGTGTTTAGTTGGACCCAGGTTAGTGTTTAGTTGAGGCAGGGAAACCCCGATTAGCATTAGGGATAATTAGGGCTTTTATTTTCACCAAATAAAGGTTTATAACTACACCAATGCCACCTGTGTATCAGTCTCTTTGTTCCACAACCTTATACTGTATGTTAGGATCTACAAAGGTCTTTGAATCTAGCTGCTTTTTAGGCATGACAAATGTTTTGAATACTATTGCATTTTAGGTACTACAAATGTTTTGAATCCTATTCCATATTAGGCACTACAAAGGTTTTGAATCTAGATGCAGTTTAGATACTAAAATTGTTTTTAATCTAGCTCCTTTCATGTACAACAAAATGCGCTGAACCCTATGCACTAAGTACAGTGACTGTTTCAATGCCATTTTGCGTCAAAGTGCACTGTACATTTTTTAAACTAGTTATATAATAAAGGTATTTCTGACTCTAAATCTAGCAGGTATCCGAGTATCTCATCTGCCCTGAATTACAGTGACACCCGTGCAAGTACAACACAACACCTATATAGACCCACCTCATCCCCTTCTTTGAAATCTTCCTTTTCTACTGCCCACTCTCGTAGCACCGCCTTCTCTCCTGTCCCCTCTGCAGGCTTAAATAAAGTGACAGGACCTCCAGCTCCCAAAGTGTCCTTCTTCATTTTTCCTTCAGAACACAGGCAATCTCTTGCCACCATGCCTAGCAGCTCCTAAGTTAGAGAGGTACTATGGCGTTCCAGAAACCTGACCTCCGCCACCTCCCTGCCCATCTACCTTCCCTCTTTTACCCTTCCAACACCCCAGGCCCCCCCAACATGCACACCTCTCACCTCCATCTCCCCCCCACTTCCCAAGCTCTTGCCTGCTCAAACAAAACCTCACAATCTTACACTATGAGAAACAACCATGCAACACAGACTGCAAACCACTACTAGTGAAATTCCATTCTCACTCCCTCCATCACCCACAGCTTCCTACTCCTTTACAGACCCGTAGACTACAACACACATTTTTCAGACTCCCTTAGAAACTCTTTAGCAGCCATCCCGATATTCCACCCCTTCCTCTCGATGCTAGGGGATTTCAACATCAGGTTTGATGTCCCTTCTAACCCTATGACCCATCCACTAATTGACAACTTAGAAGCCCTCAACATAAGCCAACTGATATCAAATCCCACTCACATAGCAGGACACACCCTTGACGCTTTATTCAGCTCTACCAGCTTGATGTCCACTGTGCCCCCTTCCACCAATTTTGACTAATCACTTTGCCAACTTCTGCTCTCTCACGACCAACACCCCCTTCCCCACCCATCTCACCAGCCAAATTCCATCTTCCTGTGTACCTCTTTGGAACAAAGTCATACTAAACCCTGACCTGGCCAAATCCCTTCTAGCCCCCTCCCCCCCACACCCAAACTGCCCTCTATTGATCTTTTTAACCAATGGCTCTCTAATGCCCTCTCACCCCGACCAGATCTGCTTCTCGCAGACTAGGCCCTACTCCCAAGTGGTTCAGTCCCTCCTCCAAATCCCTCAAAACCATAAAGCACCACCTGCAGCACACATGGAGAGCCAATCCAACACCCCATAACAAAGCCATCTATGCCACACAGATTAGGGCCTACACATCAGAAATGAGTAAAGCCAAACAATCTTTCTATGTAACCCGAATAGCCGACTCCCACAACCCTAGCAGGGAACGCCATAGGATTGTTGCAGAATCCTAAGCTCCACTCTGCTCTACCCTCCTCCCCCACTCCCAAACACTTTGCGATTCCTGCCAGACTGCTTTAACAACATCGCTATCGAAAGACACCATACCAACAGCACTAAATTAGAAACATTCTCGACCCCCTCGTCTCCTCCATTTCCTGCTCTTCCCCCCCTCAACCCACACCCCCTCATTTCCTCCTTCTCTGCCATCTCCCACCCCAAATTCCTGAAAGTACTATCCAGAAGACACCCAACAGGATCCCCTGGAGACCCATGCGCCTCCTCTCTCCTAAAGAACCTTCCATCCTCAACATGTGCAGACAGCGTTGCTAGATTGATAAATAACCATTCTCGGACATCAGGCATCTTCCCTGCTGCTTTCAAAACCTCTCATGTCAAACCCCTACTTAAAAAGCCATCCCTCAACCCCCTCCTTCCTCCCAACTACCACCCAATCTCAAACACCTGCTTCATCACCAAACTCTTAGACCGCACGGTATATGACCAGCTCTGCCTCTTCACAGAATCCAATTGCCTACTCATTCCTGCCCAGTCCGGATTCAGAAACCCTCTGAGGAACGGAATCTTCCCTCGTCTTCATCTGGGATGCCATGAAAAGAATGGCAGACTCAGAAGGCTATGCTGCCCTCATCCTCCTCAACCTTTTGGCTGCCTTTGACACCATTGACCACTCCATCCTCAGGTATAGACTCTACTCTCTAGGCATCAGGGACTCCACTCTAAGATGGATCTCCTCTTTCCTTGCCAACCACTCACAAATCACGGTCCTCCCACCCTTCTCCTCTGTCCTCTGTTCAGTCTCCAAAGGGATCCGACAGGGGGCCTCCCTGTCCCCTCTCCTCTTCAACCTCTACCTAAGCCCACTACCTGCCCTCATCCGCTCATAAACCTGCTACAACTACGCCGATGACACTCAGATCATTGTCAAGATTCCCAGGGTAATCTTCTCCTCGGCTTTAGGGTCCCAATGCTGAAACTCCTGCATCTTAAAATGAGACAAAGCATTTGCAGCATTATTATTCACACCAGGGACATGGCGAGCACAAAACTGAATGTTATACATAATACACAACACCAGTCGCTTTAACAGTCTTAAGACCACGGGACAAGAAGCGCTCTGACTGTTGATGACCTGCATCACAGGCATGCTATCTGACCAAAAGACCACACTCTTGCCTAGCATTGCCCCCTCCCAAATCATCAGTGCTACCACAATGGGAAACAATTCTAAAAATGTAACATTCTGCACCAAGCCACACTTAAACCTCTCGGGAGGCCATTGTTTACCGCACCTTTCCGGATCCAGGATTACTCCAACGGCCTAACTGCCTGCTGTGTCAGTATGTAGAACGTACTGCACATTTGATGTTTCCATTTCAGGCCAAATCCTAGATCTGTTGAAGTCAGACAAGAACGTTGCCTAGGTTGCCTAGACCCTCAAGTCATCCTTCACCCCCAGAGACAACCTTGTGTGATGATATTTCTCTGTCATCCCTCTCATCACCCCTTTGATAGACTTGGAAAAGGGCCTGGCCTTGGGAACTATATGCACTGTGTTCAGTTGACACCACAATTGCTTTAGGTGCCCCAGGGTCCCTGTCTTAGCATGCATACATCCTTCCACAGACTCCTGGAAGTCCTGCATCTTCCCCATTGGCAAACAACACTCACCCTGCACTGAATCAACTTCAATGATATGATATGATATGGCATTTATAAACTGCCTGTACACAAGTGTTTCTAGGTGTGACAAGACAAGGAGGGGGAAACAAAGGGAGGATAAAGCAACGATCTTACTAAGCCTTGTGTCATTCAGATCACGTAAGTGCAGGGAAGCGGGAAGGGGAGAAGCGCAAGGGGGCAGGGGAAGGGAGAGGTGCAGATAAAGCAATAAGTGCAGCCAGCGGGTGGCTCATAGGTGCATCGAGAAGGGACTGCAGGGTTGAAGGAGCAGACCCTTAAGTGCTGAGGGAGCCTGGAGGCGGTTTGAGTGCAACTGGACATGCAGTAGCCTGGGCCCGAGTTCAGAGAGTATCCAAGTGACCGGTGCGTGTAGCAGTGAGGAGCATCAGCAGGGAAGAGGACGAGAGAAAGCAGAAGCAAAAAGGAAGGGCTTCAGTTGCTTCCGGAACCAGAGGTGATTCTGCTCAAGTTTGAGAGAGGCAGGGAGGCTTTTCCAGAGGGAGGTCCCAAGCTGAAGAGATAGATCTGCCCCAATTCTCTGCTTGGAGAAGCGCCTGACCCTCATAGAGTTGGAGGTGGACGAGCAGAGGTGGACGAGCAGAGAGCTCGAGAAGAAAGATGTTTTGGAAGAGAAAGTTGGATGTAGAGCGGTCCCAGGCCCCAGAAAGCCTTGTTAGCGATGCAGAGGGTCTTGAACTTGATCCTTGCAGCCACAGGGAGCCAATGCAGAGATTTCAGTGCTGGAGAGATATAATCCCTGGGCTTGAGGCCAAGGACAAGTCTTGCAGTCCCGTTCTGTAAAGGTCAAAGAGTAGAGGCAGGCACATTTTGAAAGAGGCTGTTGCAGTAGTCGAGGCTAGAGAGGATCAGAGCTCTGGAGACATTGAGCTTCTGGGGGAAAGTGAGAAAAGGAAGAATAGCTCTGAGGAGGTTCAGCTGATAGTTTGGCTTCTTAGACACATCATAAATGTGAGGAGAGAAGGAGAGGGTGGAGTCGAAGATGACAAAAAGGTTCTTAGCCTCACATGAAGGAGCAGAGAGAGTGCCCAGTGTGGGTGGCCAGAGAGAGAGAGAGAGGAAACGAGGGAGCAGATGTCCCAATGAGGAGGATCTCAGTCTTACTGGCATTAAGGCAGCACAACATTCCTGAATTGCGGCCAGACAATCTACTATGAGAGAAGGAGCAGATGTGGCTGAGAGGAGCCTGAAAGAGGGCTGGGTGTCATCCACATATCACTTAAAATTGGAGCAGAAAGGAGCGATGTGGTGGGCAAGAGGTGCCAGGTATTGGTTGAACAGCCATGGAGAGAGGTTAGACCCCTGGAGAACACCACAAGTAGAGACAGACATAGAAGAGAGAAAATACCCCAGTTGAACCTGAGAGGGTTGGTCAGTGAGAAAGGAGGTCAACCAACCCAGGGCATGATCAGTGATATCTAGGTTGTCACAGAGACGTTTCAGCAGGATGGCAAGTTTGACCATGTCAAAAGCAGAGGATAGATAGAGGAGAATGAGGACAAAAGGGAGATTAGAGTCAAGATTGGAGAGCAGGGCTTCGAGGTGTTCGGGAGAGCAGTTTGCATGCTTCTGGCAGCTCTGAAGACAGACTGGTGGTCGTGGAGGTAACCAACAGATTCAGTATGCAGATTATGCTGGGAGATTGCTAGCTTTTCCAAGAGGTTGCCCAGCAAAGGAGTGATGGAAATATGGTGATAATTAGCCGGAGAGGAAGGATCGGTTTAGGGCTTCTTTAGAAGGGGGTGCACAAGGGAGTGCTTAAGTGGGAAGGGAACGTTCCAGTGGCAAAGGATTGATTGCAGAAATCAGCCAAGGCTGGAGCAAGGATGTCGATATGGTCCTTGATGGTTTTGGATGAGCAGGGGAGAACCTGCTTTGATGAGACTTTCATAGATCGGACTTGTCTAAAAACATTGGGCCTCATTACGACCCTGGCGGTACGGGGTTAACGGCGCCGTAAAATGTGCCAGCGCCGTTAGCCCCGTACCGCCTCATTACGAGGTCCCCTCGCGGGACACGGTAAGCATGCCTGGGAAAACCAGGCGTGCTTACCGGGTCCTGCGAGGGGAAGAGGGAGCAAACAACGGGCCAACTCGTAATGGCCCGTTGTTTGCTCCCTCTCCCATTCCCATTCAGCCCTATGGGGGCTGAAATGGGAATGGGGAAGGACCGGGTCCGGGTCCTTGGAGGGAGGAATTACCGGGCCTTCCGAACTTGGAATGGCCCGTAATTCCTCATTCTGTGGACCCCGACCTGGACGCGATTTTGGCAGCAGCCATGCCGCCAATAGCAGCATGGCTACCGCCGAGGTCGTAATGAGGGCCATTGCCTGGGGTGAACAGGGAAAAAGAGGAGAAAGGAGGATGAGAGACGGCCTCAGATGGACCAGAAGTGGCAGAGGAGGAGGAAGAGGCAGAGGAAGAGAGGGTGGACAGGGTGTCCTGGTTTTAGTGGTGAAATGAGAAGCCAAGGCTGTGCAGAGGGCCTGGGATGGAACAGGAGTGGTAGAGATTGAAGCAGGATTGGCCAGCTCCTTGCAGATTTTGGAAAGTTTGGCTGAATTGTTAGAAGCCACAGAGGCAAAGGCTTAGATGTAGGCTCTCTTCTTAGAGAGGACAGAGAGTATGTACTGCCTTTGGAGCAGGTGGCAGGCCAGTTTGTCAGGGGTTGTGCCTGATGCCCTCCACTTCCTCTCCGCCGCCCTTCACTTGCATTTAAGGGTGGTGAGGTCAGAATCGTACCAAGAGTTGCACTTCGATTTAGGCTTCAAGCGGCTCCTCATGACGGGCCAAGGACATCCATAGTGTTAGAGATAGATTTGAAAGTTAGAGAGGGCTGTGTCAGGGTGTGAGTCAGCCAAGGGTGCAGGAGGAGGACCGAGAAGGTTGGTGGCAGTGTTGAAGTCGGCTTGGCCTGAGGGGTAGAGAGAGAGAGGTGGGAGGAAAGGAGAAAGTGATCACTCCAAGAGAGAGGAGTGGTGAGAGGGTTAGAGAGGGGGAGGTCTGAGGAGATCAGAACATCCAAGGTGGGCCCTGCAGAGTGAGTTGGGCCAGAGAGAAGAATAGAGCTAGAGAGAGAGTCACAGAGGTTGCAAAAGAGTCCCAAAGAAGGGGAGTATCCAGGTGGATGTTCAGGTCACCAAGGAGGAGAAGTTGAGAGGAAGAGGCAAGGAGGGAGGAGGAGAGGCCAGCCCACTCAGAGAGGAAGAGAGTGACCTGGCCAGGCGGCCTGTAGATAGTGGCCACAGTGAGAGAAAGGCCAAGAGAGATAGAGAGCATGCGGACAGGATAGAGAGCCTGCGGACAGGCATTCAAAGAAGGAGTAATCCTGCATTGGAATGATAGAAGCAGTGTTCCACTCCAGGAAAATCAAGGAAAACCACCGGGAGGTTGGTTCTAGGTTCGGAGAGGATCTTGTTGCCATCAGGAAGGAGAGTGTCAAAACTCATGACAGAGCTGGCGGTGAATCAAGTCTCAGCGAGGCCGAGTACATCCAAATCAAGCTCTTCCAGGAGACGGCAGATGTCAGAGGAATGTTTGACAGCTGAACGAGAGTTGAGAGTAGCGATGTGGAACAGGTTGCCACATTTGAAGGACTTCCGGGTCAGGTTAAAGGCCAGAGGTACGTCTTAAAGAATTGTTGGATGTGCCCTAGGATGGGCAGTGGAGGAAGGATGAGAAGGCAGGGTAGTCATAGAGGAAGAAGAAGGTGCCAGAGGGATGGCAGAGGAGGGAGGCAACAGGGTGGTCAGAGAAGCAGCAGGAAGTGCCGGAGAGTTGGCTGAGGAAGGAGGCGGCAGAGGAGCCTGAGAGGGGTAAGAAGGGATAGCAGGAGAGGAAAGGAAGTTGATAAGGCATGGGAAGCGTCTATCAAAAAGAGGGAGATTGGCCTGAGGACCCTGGACCAAGACAGTGCCATTTAGGTAAATATTAATGATGGTCTTAGAGGAGTGGAAGGCGGTCAGGAGGGCCTCCCAACGGGTGCCAACATTAATGGGAGAAGAGACAAAAGGAGAGAGAACAGAGACCATGTGAGGGCTCAATAGGCCTGGAGAGGAATGACAAAGAGTATGTCGGTAAGGGTCTGTCTGGAGGAAGCGAAGTGCTAGTGTAGGTATTAGCGATAGGGAGGCCTGGGTTGGAAACCAGGATGTCCCTTTTGAACTTCTTCCTACTGGACTTAGTGTGAGGGATAGGATAGGAGAAGGAGTAGCAGTTAGAGAAGATGGGAGAAACAGTGAGCTCCATAGAGGGTACCAAGGAGGTAGGAGGGAGGAGACATGCCTGAGGGAAGGGAGAGATGCCCAGCCCTGTGGCACACAACTCGGGATGCACAGTGGGGGGAGGGGCTCGGGTCACAACAAAGGAAGACTCAGGGGGAGAACAAGTAACACACAAGAGTGAACGCAATGCCTTGCAGGGGGATCTAGAGTCAGAGGGAGCCTAAAGAGACCCAGTAACAGTGCCACAGTTACTAGAATGCAAAATACTCAGATTCAACGTTCCTAGAGCGCAGAAAAAAGGCAGTTTTAAACACAGCACAATGCAAAAACACCCAGATTCAAATTTCCTAGAGCAGGAAAAAAGGCTCTGTTTTAAACACAGCACAATGCAAAAACGCCCAGATTCAACTTTCATAGAGCAGGGGAAAAGGCTCTGTTTTAAACACAGCACAATTCAAAGACACCCAGATTCAACATACCTGGAAAGTTGCAGCAGGTTGAGGGCTGCAGGCCTCATGCTACTACAGCAGACACCGGCAGATGCCAATTGCAGCGGTCTTTGGCCTCTGGTCCTTGGCCAAAGGGTTGCCACGGAAGGGGCTGCCTTGGGTGGCTGATTTAAAAGGGTCCACCACCCAATGGAAACGCGGTGGGAGGGAGGATCGCCAACATGAAAGCACCGGGAAAAGGGAGGGGGGAGCGGGCACACACACGCACTGCGGCCCGAAAAAATTGACTTTTTAAAGATGCACAGAGCACCTGGCCTCACCCCAGGCCTAGACATTCTAATGCCCAGGAATGTCAGCGTGAAAACGGAGCCCTCAGTCTTGTCGTCAGCCAAGCGCACCCCTAGTCTACTGGCCACCTGCTGTGAAATCTGCAATGCAGCCTCGCGCTGCTGTGTCCCATGCTGCCCTAAAAACAGAAAATAGTCCAAGTAAAGGAGCAACTAGGCCCCTCTTCCAATCCGCACACTGCCCCCCTCTAGGAGTGTGCTGAATTTCTTGAAATAACTGCACGAGACAGAACATCCCACCGGCATGGATTTGTCATAATAGAAGCGCCCGTCCACTTGAAAACCGAGACGGCGATAATCTTCCGGATGCACCGGTAGGCGATGAAAGGCGGATTTGACATCCGCCATAGCCAACAGAGCCCCCCTACCCAGCTGCTACAGCTGAGAGAGCACCATATCGAAGGAGGCATTGTCTCGGGAGGATAGCTATGGGGCAACGCAGCCTCCTTGTTATAAATGACCTATCACATCATTTCACACTGTGCATAGCTTCTCATCTATGGCGTCGTTAACTGATGCCACCCTCGGGAAGGACAGATTATGAATCAAGCTGAATTTTGCCACCTCCTTCTTGTGCACCACGCCCAAGGGGGAACAAACACATTCCTTCAACTTGGGGCTTGCAAAAGGGCCTGCGATTCTCCCTAAAGCTCTTTCCTTCCTTCTTTTTTTTGTTTTACTTCCGACCTCTTGAGAGATGAAAACTGCTTCTTAGGGATGTCCGGAATGGACATCCCCTGGACCGGAATCCGAAACCCACAAGAGAAACCCATCACTAACAGTAAAGCGTCATCAACATTTGGATACACATTTGCCCATAGCTGCAAAAGATCTACCTGGACTGGCGTCGGCAACTCGCACCCCCCAGTGCAGTGCCAAGTCCAAGCCGCGGGCCCAGAACCCGTTCACTTCTGGTCTTTCTCCCTAGCATGTTTGTGGCACTGCACTCCTGGGTGGCCCCTAACCCCGCAGAAGGAAGCAGGGTGCTTGAACTTGCAATTGGACCTGGTGCATGCTTTTTTGTTGAACGCCCAGCATGACCCAGCTCTCATCCAGTGACTGTGCGCTGGTCCAACAGGGCTGACCAAATCTGGAGGACCCAGCGGTTTTGCCTCTGTGCACTCCACCCTTAAATGGATGCCCCATTCCGGGTCAATGCTTCCTGCTTTTGCCCCTCTAATTCTCTCCTCGTAAGTCAAGCATGCCCCATGAGCACCCTCAAGATACATTGATACAATAAGATGCAGATCCGGAAAAGCAACTTGGGGCGTAACTCGGTTACTTCTCTGCCATCACTGCTGCAAAAAATCACAAAGTCCTATTAACTATCGATCTCTCCATGGGAGGCTTCTTTTCTTTGCTATCTGACTTATTTTCCTTATTGTCTTCGGATATGGAATGTTCTAGCAATCAATAAATGTGTCCTTCAAGATCTTTTCCTTTGTCTCTGGCGCCATGTGCCAAATAAGCATACCTGACTACATCAGAACGGAGACAGGCCCAGCCTTCGCGTCACCGGAACCAGCACTTCCGGTAAACACCACAGGGCTTGCCTGGATTCTTCCAGCATCCCCCTGCTTGCTGGCCCTCCTGGATTCTTCCAGCATCCCCCTGCTTGCTGGCCCTCCTGTCATGGTAGTTGCCCCGGCAGGGGGAGTCCCCCCTGCTCCCACTGCCTCTGCGCTTTCTCTTGTCCTGAATGTTGTCACATCCCTGCCTGGGATTCCCACAGGCCCTGGTCCCTGCTGCCCCGTCAAAGGAGCGACCCAACCAGGAGGCCCTGGAGACCACTTCCTCAAGGGGATGCCCAGGTTGGAGGTGTCCGGTAACCCTGATTCCCCATGCCTGCGCCACTCTGCTCCGCACTCGACCATGCCTTGTCCCCTCACTGGCAACAAAGGAAGCCTTTGGGGATCCTGCCCCTGGGACTGAAGGGATCTCTGTGCTGATTGGCCTTTTCTGACTCCCCCAATACACCACCAAGCACCTCACCCCAAAAAGACAGTGCCATGCACGCAACACCTGCCCCTAACCAGACACCGCAGGCCTAGATAACTCTACTCCACCGCCCACACAACACGAGGGCCCACTTAGGGGTCATCTTCGACTCCACACTCTCCTTCTCTCCTCACATATCTGAAGTCTCTAAGAAGTCACACTACCAGCTCCACCTCCTCAGAGGTATTCTTCCTTTCCTCTCCTTCCCCCCGAAGCTCAGTCTCCAGAGCCCTGGTTCTCTCTAAGCTGGACTACTGTAACAGCCTCTATCTAAATCTTCCTGCCTCTACTCTCCGCCCTCTGCAACTCATCCAGAACTGGACGGCGAGACTCGTCCTTGGCCTCAAGCCCAGGGACTGTATCTTTCTAGGACTGAAATCTCTGCACTGGCTCCCAGTCGCTGAAGGGATTAAGTTCAAAACCCTCTGCATTGTCCACAAGGCCTTCTGGGGCTTGGGGCCAAAATACCTTCAACTCTCTCTTCCTAAATATCTTCCTTCGCGAGCTCTTCGCTCATCCGCGTCCAAATCCCTCAGGGTCAGCCGCTTCTCCAAGCAATGAGTTGGGGGTAGATCACTCTCCGCGGCAGGGGCCTCCTTCTGGAGCAGCCTTCCTGCCTCCCTGAAACTTGAGGAGAACCATCTCCGGTTCCGGAAGCACCTCAAAACCTTCCTCTTTGCTTCTGCTTTCTCTCCCCCTCTCCCCTGCTAAATTCCTGACCGAAACTGCACTGAATCTGCAACTGGGCCACTCTCATCGATCTCGGTCCCTGGCCCAGCCACTCTCCCCTTGCACTGCCTCCCTTGGCTACCACTGCACTGCGGGACTGTCTCTGTATCCCTACAGCCCCCCTCCCAAGCACTTGTCTGCACTTACCCTGCACTTGCCACCAGCTGGCCCTTATTATTTATCGTGTTATTCTACTACCCCTGTACTGCACTTTCCCCTCTCCCTTTCCCCTTGCACTTTCCCTTCCCCCTCTGCCCATGCACTTGCGCGATCTGAATGACACCTGGCCTAGTAGGATCGTTGTCTGTCTTCCCTTTGTCCCCCCTCCCTGCCTCGTCGCGCCTTGAAACACTTGTGTATAGGCGCGTTACAAATGTCTTATCATATCATATCATATCACAAAGAGACCCACTCGTCCCCGCAAACCCTCACAGGACCCAACACCTTGCTCCCTGCAAGCACTCATCGATCCGGTTCCACAATCAGCTGATTCGGCCTGACATGGGGAAAGTGAGCAGGTAGTCCCTGGAGGCCCAAGAGACCCCGTGTAGCGAGGACGGCAGGCAGCAGGTGGAGCCTTGGCTGTGGTGGTGCCGAGGCTAGGTACAGGATCCGGGAAAGGCTGTTGCTGGAGAATGCTGGCAACAAAGTGATGAAGGCTTGTGTTAGGGTTGCGAGGAGCAGGACCGGCGCCCAGATCACCGAGGAGGAAATGCTTACCCCCCTCGGGCTGCCCTTAAATGGAGGTTTTCCTGCCACCGGATCATCTCCCTGCCTCCATCGAGCCGACGAAATGAAGCCATCACCCCCTGACCCCACCTACCCATCACTGTGCGCAGAGAGATGGGGGCCCAGGGGAGGAGACGGGGAGCCACACCCAAGTGCCTCACCTTCAGCCCATGCTGCCACTTCCTGCCCACCCTGGCCGCCCCTTCATTCCTAGAGGCCTAACATCCATTATCTCAAACATACTGTTGGGTAGCGTATCGCCCGTTCCGCGGGCTATATGGACAGGAAGGCATGCGCCATTCAAATAGCCTTATCCGCCCTGCCCCCCCCCCCCAGCCCAATGTAATTTCCCTTGCCCAAACATGGGCCTTCCCACAAAGTGATGTGGGAGAGCACTTAGCACGTATTCACAACATGACATCTCCCCCCTTTTAGTTCAGATACTGACTCTAGCAGAGAAGAGAATCCTCAAAACCCACCGCAGGCATCTGGTAGCAGTGATAGAGCAGAAGAGAGTGGATCAGGAGCAAGAAGAAACAGCCACACTTTTTTAGGCAGCAGCCGAGGAGGAAGAGAACGAGGAGGGGGAAGAGGAAAAGGTCCAGGACCGGGAATCCAGACGAGATATCAAGCGCGGACAACTTAGTGGTCAACATCTCCAATAGAACGCTAAATGATGAAGAAAACAGAGTACTACAGAAGGGTCTGAAATTCGTACCAACATATGGTACCAATTTATTCAATACAAAAGTCGAGTTACACAAACTTATACGCAAATTGAAACTGAAAATTTTCTTTGCAGGGATTGGAAACGAGCATCGTGAAGACTCAGATGTGGAAGAAGTAGTTGAATTTAAACCCAAGAGCACCTTTACTGCTCCCATTATAGTTCCCTCTGTCGACATTTTTGAGAAAATGGTACTTGCGGATCTTAAGAAAATGCACTTTGGTCCACCCAAGTACAAAAACTTAAGTAGAGGCGAAATGTCTATCATCAAGGAATTGTATACAGATGATAAAATCACCATAAGACCAGCAGACAAGGGAGGCGCAATAGTAATTCAGAATACGGAAGACTATAAAAAGGAATGCATGCGACAACTTAACGATCAGACCATTTACGCAAAAATAAATCACGATCCAATCAACAGGATCCATAACAAACTAGAATCCATACTTACAAGAGCGGAAGATTTGCGAATGATAACAAAAAAACCAAGCTATTCTTACAAAATCTGTCACCTAAAACACCACACTTTTACTTACTTCCAAAAATCCACAAGAGCTTGATCAACCCACTGGGCAGGCCAATTGTGGCAGCGACAGGAGGGGTATTACAACCTTTAGGTACTTATATTGATTACTTTTTACAACCGATCATACAAAAAACAACTACATAAGTTAAATACAGTACTCATTTCCTTAACATCTTGGAACAGATTCAATTAGAAGAACATGATATTCTGTTTACCATTGACGTTAATAGTTTTTACACTAGTATACCTCATGACCTTGGACAATCAGAGGTGGAATGGCTGCTACTACAAGAAGGTAACATAGGAGCCTACAAAGAATTCATCCTTACCTTACTCACCTTCTTTTCTATGAACTCCTACTTCACCTACAACAATGAATATTATTTTCAGACATCCGGGACTGCGATGGGAGCCACCATGGCACCCTCGAATGCCAATGCATTCATGTATCGTTTTGAAACCGAACATATCCTTAATAAAAGAGAATGGAATGACCAATTGAAGGTATGGCTACGATATATTGATTACTTTTTCGGGATATGGAAAGGAAACAGAGAGTCATTGAATGAGTTTTTGAAGTACATCAATCAGATAGATACACAAATACAGTTTACGGCAGAAATTGGGAACCCTAATAGTCATTACCTTGATGTGGAAGTTAAAATCATCCAAATACAAATTACTATCTCATTATACACTAAGCCAACAGATAGGAATAACCTCTTACACCGGATGAGTTTTCATCCACAGAACACGTTACGCAATCTACCATACGGACAAATGTTACGACTTAAAAGGATCATCAGTGATCAAGAAGAATTGAACCAAGAACGACATAAACTTCAGGGTAAATTACTCGCTCGCGGGTATAGCCATGAAGAATTGGATCAGGCATCATCTAAAGTAACAATGAAGACCAGAATTAGCACATTGGAACAAAAAGCAAAGAAAGAGACTCCAGCAATTGTGTACGAGTCTAAATTTTCCACCCAAAGCGCACAGATACAAAGATGCATAAATAAACATTGGGCTATTCTCACTAATGATGAACGTACAACGCAATTATTTCAGGCTAGCCAGTGTTCGCGTATCAACGCACCAACAACCTACGTGACCTTCTGGTCAACACCAAGAGTAATAAAGACAAACCTCAGAGACATAAACAACTAGGCACACACACGTGCTTGAATTGCAAAAACTGTAATAGTATTATCAAGGGAACTACAGTATTGCATCCCCATTCTGGAGAAAAAATTAAATTGAGATGTTTCAGAACATGTAACATTGAAAACTGTGTCTATTGCATACGGTGCCCATGTGGCCTATGCTGCGTAGGAGAGACTGGACGGAAGTTGAAAATCCGGATGACCGAACATAAGTCCTGCATACGAAACCAGAGCACTAATTCAGCTGTTGCCAAACATTTCAACTAAAAACACCACACAGCAGCACAGTTGAGGTTTCAAATACTAGAAGTACTGGATTATCACCAACCTGGGACTCATCCAAAAAGAAGACGTCAACAAAGGGAAGCATACTGGATTGATCGATTGGACACATTATTTCCTAGAGGAATGAACGAAGAACTTGATTTGAATTGTTTTTTGTGAAATTGATAACTATGTGTTGATCTCTTTTCTTGATTATGGCACATCTACTTGATTATGTTAGGTTCTTGAATATGTCAAACTATTGGGCACGCCCAATACTTCATCTGCGAGAAATACTCCAATTGGGATATTCCTGTTTCAAGTTAATGTATTCATGTATTTTTCATTTAAGGTTGTAGCTTGAGATTCCATAACATACCAAGACTCATTATTATATCTATCACCTCTACACAGTTTATTACATGTTTTCCAGTTTATCATAAACCGTAAGGGAAAACACACTTTAATTTTTTGTAAGACCTTATTTAAACCACTTTTTATTAAGATCGCTTTACGATCAGCAGCTTTTTAGGAGCTGCTTTATGTACTGCCTTTACAGGCAACCCGACCTTCATTCTTTTATTTTTACTGTTCATGTCACTGTTTGGTTTACAATTTGTTTATTTTAGGTTTCTGTTCTTTTACATGTACCAGATGTAGAATATACATCCACATTGATACCATTCACGCATACGATTTTTGAGTGCCCCTCACATAATGGCACATTCATATGGACGAACGTTCATGTTGAGTGTGTCAGTAACTATAGTAGCCGGAGCCTCGCCCTCATTGCAAAGCTTCGTGTTCACTTTGCGAGCCGAAAGCCGACGCGAAAAAGAAAGCGTGAGGAAGTCACAGTGCGATAGAGAAGGTATGTAAAATTACTATAGATACGTCCCGTGTAGACAGATTATACTTTAAATAAGAGATGTTATTGTGGTGTACAGGCTCGCGCTCGCATCTGTACTACAGCGGCTACGCCGCGGATGAACATTCGAGGAATCGAATCTATTAACAACATTACCAAAGGTCAGACGCTTTTTCATTTTAGTTTGCATGATAATGCCACTTACTCGCACGTATTCAACACTGGCTACATGACAGTGTCACATGAGATAGCGCCCACTCACGACCATCATTCAGTATTATTGACACTGACCCTTGAATGTTAACAACTC
This sequence comes from Ambystoma mexicanum, assembly GCF_040938575.1. Classification (NCBI taxonomy): domain Eukaryota; kingdom Metazoa; phylum Chordata; class Amphibia; order Caudata; family Ambystomatidae; genus Ambystoma; species Ambystoma mexicanum. The sequence continues at coordinate 731,139,143 of NC_090925.1, forward strand.
TAACAGATGCAAATATATCCACCAGGGAAGCAGTATTACTAGTCGCATATAACAAGCATACCTTTTTGGCATACACGCATCATCACAAGTGACAAACGCACTAGTTTATTGGGAGAGGTCATACTAACACATTGTATTATGATGAAACTTATGCTTAATGAGATACTTGTTATGTTTTTTTCTCTCTGTTTTCTGTATGTCTTATCTTTATGTATGTGGGTACCCTGTCTTTTTTTTATACACATGTTTTCAATTATTATTTTTAAAATGGTATGTTTGGATCGTTTTGTCTCGATTGTCTTTTGAATATAGTGATCTTGAATTATGTATATGAATTACACCAATGATGGTTATATGATTTGTTTAATTAGACTGGGCCCTGAAGAAGGACTATACAGTCCGAAATGCATTGGCCATTGGATGTTGTTTTGCTTACACCAATAATACTTTTGAAAATCAATGAATAAATTGATAACGTTAACAACAAATATTTTCTGACCACACTTTTAAGATATCAGTATTTTTGAAAATATCCCAATGGGACACTAGGGTGTGCGGCCCACACCGCAGGCAACATTGCCTAGGTCTTTTCTTTCATACAGTCTACTTTTTGTGCTGATACACAGTTGCACAATTACAGCAGACTGCACCCCAGAAACTGCACTAAAGCACTATAAAATCTGCATTAAGAGTAAGATAAACAGCAGTGCCCGCTCAATTCTCAGCTTCTTCTGTGTATCTCCCCCCTTTTGAGCATGCCAGTCCATCTCACAGCTTACCTCATTTCTTCAATCAGTCTCTGAGGCTTGATGCAACATCTCTGAGGTTGTGTCGGATGATTGTGCTCGTTGGGGTACTGTAGTTCTTCCTTCTTGCCACTACTGGCTCCTTCCTTTGACTGCTCACCATCTCCCAAGTATGAGTCATCCGAGAGAAAGTCATCTTGACCGCTGGCCAAAGGTTCCCAGACGATGGGAAGTGGACCAGTGACTTTCTTGAAGTGGGAGGTGTTTCGGGTTAAGGACTGCTGCTGGTGGGGGCGTGGCCTGATGTCCGAGGAGTGAGGACGCAGGCTCCCTGAGCTCCGGCTAAGCCACAGCAGTCCGATCCTTTTCTGGGTGCTTCTAGCCCACATACATCATCCACACTGCGATCCGCCAGAGACCGAGGCGAAGAGCCGTGCTTTCCTCCCTACACCGACAAAAATCGGAGCCCGTGAAGCCTCTGCCGCGATCCGGCCCGGCTCCCCCTCCTCCCCGTGCGAGGCGCACAAGATGGCGGCCGCCTCGCGCTGACGGACCCGAGGCACATATCGGTGCCGGGAGCCAGCGACTACAGACCCAGGCTGACGCCGAGTGCCCCCTGCAGATGTTCCCTCCCTGGGGGCACGGGGTGAACCCACGGGCCGGCCGCTAGAGCCCACAAGGACTCCATTCGGAACCGGAGGGTGCCCCTCCCCCCACGGCCCGAGCGCCCTAGATAACGGCCGAGGGCCGACGCCACGAAGAGTCAGTGTGCGGCTGGAACACACCAAGGCAGCTGGACCGGCAGCACCTGGGGACCGTCTCAGAGGGAGCACACAAGCCCACCGCCCGCACGCCGAGGAACGGCGTTGATCCATACCCGGGAGGCAGCACTCGATCAACGCACCTGGTGAGTGTCCCCCCCGATCCACGAACCGGGAGCCCGGTGTGCCTGTTGGGGGGAGACGCCACTTCGCGCCAAGGGGGCGGCGGGGGAACGCATTGTGACGGACCCCACCAAGACCACTCACCCCACCACCCGACAGCCACTTCAACATCGGGGAGCCACTCCCCGAGACGGAGCCTCCTCCATCGGCGGTGCTCGTGGCCGTCGACCAGCTGCCTAACGCCACAGCACCATAACACCGGAGTCCCGGACGGTCACTTCGGCATCGGGGAGCCGAGCATCCGCTCCCCGACACAGATCCTTCTTCACCGACGGGGCCGGGGTCGCCGCCCAACCACCCAGCGCCACAGCACCAGAACATCGGAGCCCATCCACGGCACTCACGGAGAGTCAGTTCAAAATTGGGGAGCCAAGCAGCCGTTCCCTGTCACAGTGCCTCCTACACTAGAGAGGCCGGGGTAGCCAGCCATCTGCCCATTGTCACGACCCCAAGACAGTACCCTCATGTAGTGGGCACATCTAGGTCCCCCCAACCACGCCTCCCCTGCACGCAATAGTGCTAATGTGGCGAAATCCTCCTTGGTGCTCGCGTAGGTCCCATTGTCAATCCTTTCTGCCTGCCAAGAGAGCCCACCGCCGTCAAGGAGTACGGCCACCCCATAGAGGACAAATCAATCAATCGGACACCGTGGACCCACGCTAAGGAGCCCCCCCCACCGCTCCAACCGTACAACACACCACTTGGACAGTGTCATTTCAAGAGCCCCCAAGGAGGCCCCTCAGCATCATAGACCACCGCAGAAGGGGCATGCCCACGGACCCTAATGCCGCTTATGCCACTGACACAAGGCGCCACCATGCCCTAGGGTCCAGACCATCACTGTGAGTGGCAGAACTACACTGTCGTACACTGGGCCGAAACAAGCTGTGAGAGTCCACACACGCTACTTCTCTCAAGGGGAGCTACAGACACGCTGCATTATCTAGCGGGACCAGGCAAAGTAGAGATGGCCGCTGCAAGGAACAAAGCCAAGAATGCCACTCTGGACCCTTTCATAACAACCAAGCCTCACCCCACTGCCCAATCCACCCCGAAAAGCTCAGCAACTCACGATGGCCCAGAAGATGAGGTCAGGCATAACCAGCTGCTAGAGGCGATCGCAGCCCTGAGAACATTCATCGACACGAAAATAGGTGAGGTTAAGGCCGATATCCAACTCATAAGGCAAGATGCCCGTAACCTAACGGAGCGCGTCACCATCATTGAATCCTCCCAGAAGGACATTTCAGACGATACGTCGGCTCTGAAGACAGAGGTTGCAGACCTCAAACGCAAAGTGAGCTTCCTGGAGGCGAGGTCTGAGGAAGCAGAGGGTCGGGCCAGACGAAATAATATTAGGATTCTAGGTATACCGGAGGGAACAGAGACCACGGACCCGACAACCTATGTGGAATCCTTAATACAGCAGGAAATAGGGGCAGCGAACCTCTCACAGGGTTTTGCCATAGAGAGGGCTCACAGATCTCTTCAGAAGAGGCCCCCCCCTGGATCCTATCCCTGCCCCATTATCGCTAAGGTCCTCAATTTCCGTGACCGCAAGGTGATCCTGAAATTCTCAAGAGATGGAGGAGAGATAGAGCGGGGCAACTCAAAGATCACCATATACCCTGACTATACTCAATCGTGCAGAGAGCAAGGAATTCCTTCGTCCCGATCAAGGCTAGGTTGAGGAAACTAAACCTGAAATACATGCTGCTGTACCCTTCACGATTGAAGGTAATCCACAAAGGGCGTGCGATATTCTTAGAGTCACCAGAAGCAGCTACCATGTGGATGGAACACAACAACCTGGCCGAGGTCCCCAGAGAACCCACACCTGAGAAACATAACGAAAGCAGCCAAGGTTGATCGCTTGCTATCTCGGCTAGGGCACCCATGGCCCTTGTATCGTACCCTAAATCAGAACGAAGCTACACTACCACTGAAGCAAAACTACTACGTGAGAATGCTAAATGACTGCAGGGCTCACCTGACCTCCTGCACATGGACACAGACCACGGACCCGCCGATGACCAGTGCAGGCCAGTTGCCTGCACGCAACCACTCGCGCCAGAGACCCGGATTAGGTCAGACAGCGCGAGAGCCCCCGAGCACTGCACCGCGGTGACAGAAGCTGGGTGCGTTAGTTACAGTTACTTTTTCCAAGTTGTTATTGTTTCGACTGTCCTATCTCAGATGAACAATGGTTGGGCTGGTCTGGACATCGGACCGGAGGCTGGGTCTGCCCATCCCACACAAGCGGAACAACATGTGTCATATGATTCGAAGCATGTAACCCAGGAGGAAGGGGAGGTGCTCCCCACCACAAGGAACCCACTCATGCAATGGCAGCAAGACTCAAGTTAATCACATGGAATGTTAGAGGGATGGGAACCTATATAAGGAGAAACCTAATATACTCATACCTGAAGAGAAAAAGGATATCACTGGCCCTCCTTCAAGAAACACACCTCACCACGGAGGCCACAGATAAGATGGTGAGCTACTGGGGGGGCCAGGGCAACGGCGCATCCTACTCAAAGTATGCAAGAGGAGTCTACACATGGGTGAGTCCGGAAACACCGTTTCAACAAATGGGGGTAGAATTGGACAAAGAAGGCAGGTACGTGATAGTGTGGGGCATGCTTGAGAACTCCCCTTTGTGCATAGTAAACTCATACTTCCCTCAACACAACATACCCTCTCACATCAAGGAGCTATGTGCCAGATTGCTGCACTACAGAGAATACACTTTCATATGGGGAGGAGACTTCAATTCCGTCATGAATGCCAAATTAGACAGATCCGCAACGCCACGCATACCTAACAACGCTTCCTCAGGGCCCCTCTCCAGGATGGTGGCAGACCTACACTTAACTGACATTTGGAGAGACCTTCACCCCTTCGACAGATCATATTCATTCTACTCGGCTCCCCATAACCTCCACACCAGGATAGACTATTTTTTCATCGCCAATGAGCTAACCCCGCAAGTAGAATCGGCAGATTACATGGGCAGATCAATATCGGACCACTCCCCTTTACTGTTACAGCTCTGCTTCAAGGGCCCTCGCCCACCTATCCCGATGTGGCGCATGCCAGTAGACGCCCTGACCGACCCCGCATTCAAGGAAGCCTTAGGAGAAAAGCTAGAAGAATATTTAATGATAAACAAGGGTTCAGTCGGGAAATGGAGCACACTCTGGGAGGCGTTGAAAGTAGTGTCAAGGGGAGAGATAATTGCCGAAGCAGGCGGGATCAGGAGGCAGCTGAGAAGGGAACTAGAGACAGTGGAGGAGAAAATCAGACACCTCGAAAGCGACGGCCCATCGGCCACTCAAAAGGAATCAGAACTGAAAACGATCAGGGAAGACTGCAGGGCCGCATGGGAAAGACTCTCAAAGTTCGACTTCTCTGTGCGCACCCTGAAGGCCCACAAGGAAGCAGATAAGCCAGGCAGAATACTCGCATGGTTATGCAGAAAGGAACACCCGAGACAGGCCCTCAAGGAGATCAAAGATAGGAACGATATAACCCGTAGGACACAACAGGAGATCAATGATGTCTTCACGGATTTCTACAATGAGCTATACACTCACGGGAACGAGATTCCTACGGCAGATATAAGAGACACGTTGGCCGAAGTAGGACTACCCAGGCTGAATCAGGAACAACGGGACAAGCTGGGAGAAGCTATCACGGTTGAGGACATCTCGGATGCGATTAGATCCCTTTCCACATGCAAGTCCCCCGGGACAGATGGCCTCATCCCAGAATTTTACAAGGCCTATGAGGAGACTTTGTCCCCTGTACTACATGCAGTATACAAGGAGGCATATGAGTCTGGTACTCTTCCCAATACCATGAGAGAAACCCTCATTGTCCCAATGCTCAAGCCAGGCAAACCAGCCGACAAGTGTGATTCGTATCGCCCACTGGCGCTCCTAAACTACGACGGCAAAATATTAACAACCATATTGGCTAAGAGGCTCTCGAGGGTGATCGGATCTCTGGTGCACGAAGATCAAAATGGTTTCGTTCCGGGACGAAACACCACTGCCAACCTCAGGAGGCTCCAACACATAATAGCACAAACAACCGAACGCAAGGAAGACCTAGCAGTACTCTCACTAGATGCCATAAAAGCCTTCGATTCTATTTATTGGGAATGGCTGATTGAGACTCTGAGGGAGTTCGGGCTCGGAGAACACTTCATCCGTTGGATCAAGGTCCTCTACAGCAACCCATTAGCAAGAGTAAAAACAGGAGCCATGGTATCAAAAGCCTGGCCTATTCAGAGGGGTACCAGACAGGGATGCCCGCTCTCACCAATGCTATATATCCTGGGTTTGGAACCAGTGGCAATCTACTTTAGGAAGCAGTTTTTTGACGCTGGCATTAGCATTGGTGGGTCGGACAACATTGTCTCTTTATACGCAGATGACGTCCTCCTATATCTGCGAGACCCCCTGGAGAATGCCCCGATTGTACTGGATGTCCTGGATAACTTCGCGAAATACTCGGGGATAAAATTTAGTAGACAGAAGTCATGCTCGTTCCCACTTGCAAGTCTAAGGGGAAAACCTGTGGAAGAGCTTCCTGAGATCGGGATCCGTTGGCAGGTGGACGTCTTTCGATACCTAGGCCTTAATATCACACACACACCAATAACCACCCGTAAATCCAACACGGAGGCTTCAATGATCGGAGTACGTAGATCCATACAATTCTGGTTGAAGCTCCCGCTCTCCATGATGGGCAGAGCTGCAATATCCAAAATGATAATTCTCCCCAGGTTCCTCTACTACTTCACCGACGTGACATACTACATTCCCCCATCCTTCTTCAGGAAGCTGGAATCCCTGATTAGGGACTTTCTCTGGGGACGAGCCAGACACAGACTCACACTAAATGTCCTTACACTCACCCACACCGAGGGTGGCATCCAACTTCCCGATTTCCAGAGATACTACTTGGCGGCTCAATCGACACATCTAGCAAAATGGCTTTCAGACGAACCTACAGCTGAGCTGAATCTTCTCTCCCAATTGTCCTCACCGCTACACCCCAAAGAGTTAATATGGAACACTCGAGTAGGGCCGTCCAACCCACCCATGATACTAGAGGTAGGGAGACAAGTATGGAACAAGGTGAGATCCATAGTCGGACTACAGCACTCATATACACCCGACATCCCCATGCTGGCGGACGTTTGCAAAACCCCCAGTGATCTATCAATACTGAGGTGCTGGGAGAGTCATGGCCTCTACACATGGGGGGACATGTTCTGCGAGGGACTCTTCAGGGACTTTGAATCACTCCAAGAAAGGGACGGACTTCCACCAGGCCAATTCCTTTGGTACCAAAAAGTGAAACATGTAGCCAAAGAGAACTGGGACAAATGGCCTGAGGAGCCAGAGACACATCCCCTCCTGCGGGAAATATACGAACTCAGCGACGGATGGAGACCAACATCACGGCTATACACCCAAATAAACAGCAGACCCAACCCAAGGAGCGCACGGCTGAAAGAGAAATGGGAGATAGACTTGGGGACTGAAATCACAGAGGGCGAATGGTCGAGAGCCCTGGTATACCCAAAGGAGGTATCTAGGAATGCCAGGTTCAGACTGATCCAACTGAACATACTCTACAGAACGTATAAGACCCCACACAGGATATCCACATTTAACAACACAGCCGACCCAAAATGTCCCTGGTGCTCCTCAGACCTGGCAGACATGATCCACATGTTCTGGGCCTGTCCCAAATCTCAGAAACTCTGGCAGGCCGCTGAACAAACCTGCAGGAACGCTGGGCTAGAGACATATGAATGGACACCCAAGGAGTGCCTATTGGGCACTTACCCGAGGCTAAGTAAAATCAAGCACCTGGCAAAGCTTATGGACATGGCCTGCGTGTTAACCAAGAGGACGATTGCCATGGCCTGGAAATCCTCAGCAGGCCCCAGTTATGAGCCCTGGATTAAAGAGATGGAGAGGTGGACCACGGCCGAAACTAGAGCCTGGGAGGAGGGGAACAGACGGGGAGGCGACGACGCGAGCAACACACTAGAGGCTTGGAGGGCTCTCCTGAGAGACATGATCTTTTCAACAAACTATAAACCCCCTTGAACCTATCCCCCTCGAACCCCAGAAGGTAACAGGCAGCAGAGATCAGTCCATCACTCCCATGTGCTCCACTTTGTCACTGCCCTGAGTGGGCAAACGCAGAGAACTGGCTCCGGACCCGGGCCCCTAACCTGGAAACATGGAACACGAGGTGCTAGTAAATGGTGGGACAGTCAATGTTGTTACTTTGTTTGTTTATTTGTTATTGTATTATTGCAATTTAATTGGCACACAATATATGCATCAGACGATGCAACCCAAAGCAGTTGCTCAACAGTTTCTCTGTATACTTATAAATGCCAATAAAAACATTTAAAAATAAATGGACTGCTGCTGGTCCCCACTGGCCGTTATCATGGTGTCCTTCTTGCTGGTTACAACCAAGCACTTGGGTGCAAACGTGGGGTCCTCTTTCCTTACTTTCAACTGTTGCACTAGCACATGCTCTCCCAGTTCTACGTCGCACTCTCGCTTTTCGAAATCCTTTCTTTCTCTTCTTGGTCACAAGTCCTGGCCTTTTTTTCTAGCGGTTCTAGAGGTATTGCAGGCACTTGGTTGTTGCCTTCAGGTAGTTGTGTTCTTACTGTTCTGTGGAACATGAGATCAGATTGGCAGACTCCCGTGGTGCTATGTGCGGTGTGCCGATATTCACACAGGAGTTGATATAACGCTTGCTCAAATGGCTTGTTGACGATGTTGGCTATTTGTAGTGTTCTTTTGATATTAGCCATGAATCTTTCAACAATGCCATTGGCTTGGTGCCATCGCAGGGTTATCTTCCTGTGTTGGAACCCCATGTAGCATGCAAAATTCTCAAAGTCATGGGTTGTAAACAGCGTGCCGTTATCTGACTTTATAATCTTTGGTATCCCTTATGTTGATAGAATGCGATCTAGTGCGGGGATGACGCAGGTAGCTGCTGTAGAGTCTATGAGTTCGGTGTCCAGAAAGCGTGAGTACTCATCGATTAGTACAAGAACATATGCACCATTTCATAACGGGCCGAAGAAGTCTAAAGCCACTCCTTGCCAGAGACTCTCTGGTAGCGAGGACATTTGTAGTGGGTTGAGATGAGAGGGAGGAGAGACTTGAGAGCAGATGGTGTATTTGCCTATTATTTCTTCTACTATGGCATCCAACTTGGGAACTATACTTTCTGTTGTGGGAAGCGTTGTGTAGAAACAACCCCCCAGTGGCCTTCATGCGCCAACATGACTGTCTTTTCTCTCAGTGCTTCTGGTATTATTACTTTGCAGCCCTTCTTGATGATGTGGTCATACAAGTTCGTGAGTTCGTCCTTCACCAGATCCATGCATCTCACGTCATCCCTCACTGATGCTGGCTTGCTTCTGACCTGGTTCCGTAGGTGGGTTGTCTTACCGGTTTTGATGCAGTGTGCTGTAATTGTTAGCACCAGGTCCTGTTGCAATTCTTTTGCTAGGGTGGTCCAATCGACTGGCAGAGGCTTTAGGTGGTGAATTACGTAGTTCATGTGTGCATCTGCTATAGAGGGGCCTGCTTGGGCCGGCCCTCTGGGATGTCTAGACAGGTAATCTTCTGTTTTGCTTTCCTTGCCCGGGCAGTGTATGATATCAAACTTGTAGTCTTAGTCCCCATTGCGCAATTCTCCTCCCTGCTTTCGGATCACCATAGATGTTTAGGAGGGCTTGGTGGTCTGTGACAACGATGAAGGCCTTCCATATAGGAAGAGATGGAAATACTTGCAGGCCCACACCACCGCCAGGCTTTCCTTTTCTGCTTGGGAGTATGCTCGTTCTGAAGCTATGAGGCTCCTGCTTGCGTAGGCCACACTGAATTCATTGTTTGGGTCCATGGGGTCTCGTGTCAGTATTGCCCTCAGACCCACCAGACTGGCATCAACAATGACTTCAGTCTTCCTTTCTGCGTTGAAGTAGGCCATGTCTTCTGCCTTGGAGATGTTGTTTAGTATGGTCTCAAAGGCTTGCTGGCTGTCCTTCGTCCATTCAAAGGGCAGGTCCTTCCGTGTAGGTAGACAGAGGGGGTTGCTGACTGTCAGATAGTCCTGGAGGCACTTTGTGCAGTAACTCGCAAGTCTGAGGAATGATCTGAGTTCCAAGACATTCTGAGGTGGCTGTGCAGTGTTCAATGCTGCTACCTTGTCCGGGTCAGGTTGCATTCCTTTCTCCGAAAATATGTGTCCGGAAAACCTGAGCGAACCCTTCCTGAATTCACATTTGTTCTTGTTGAGCATCAGACCTGCGGCCTCCAGGAACGCGAACACTCGGTGCAGGTCGGCATCGTGTTCATCCTTCGACTTGCCGAAGACCATAACTTCATCAGAATAGTTGAGGCAATTGGGGCCATGGCGAATTAGTTTGTGGAACTCTTCTTGAAAAACGCTTGCTGCAGACGGGATTCCGAAACTAAGCCGTTTGTATTGAAAGAGACCCAAGTGGGTTATGAAGGTTGTGATGTACCAAGATTCAGGGGCGATCTCGAGCTGATGATAGCCTTTTCGTAAGGTCCAATTTGGGGGAAAACGTTGCGCCATGTAGTAGGTGAATCATGTCAGTTATCCTGGGCGCTTGATGTCTTTTCCGCTCAGTCGCTTTGTTCACTCTCCTCATGTTCACACATAGCCTAATGGAGCTGTCTGGTGATTTCTTGGGGACAGGGACTATGGGTGACACCCAGAGAGTGGCCCTGTCACTGGCTCGGTGACCTGCTGCTTCAAGAGTTTGCTGATCTCCTCTTCAACTTGTCATTGTATATTAATGAGTATGCTCCGATATTGTTGGGCGACGGGCTTAATATCTGGATTGATATGCAGCTGAATTTTCCAGTTCTTTAGTTTTCTGAGCCCTTTGAATAGGTTGGGAAATGCTGCTTCAATGTCCTCCGGCCTTGCAAAGTATTTATGGGCCATTATCTGGTATAATATGTGTATGCGGCCCATTTCCACTGCTGTTTTGAAGCTGAGGATTCACCGCTATTCACTTCAGATTTGAGGACATGTAGGGGTACCTTTGCTCTATGGGTCTTGTAAGTGCACGTGGCGGTGATGACCCCTTTGCATGGAAGCAGCGAGGTGGATCCATAAGGAAAAATTTCAATGGTGGATCTCTTCAGTTTTGGGGCTCTGGAAAGTGTGTAATAAGCTTCCTCACTGATTATGTTGACCCTTGGCCCTGTGTCAATCAGGAACTCCAAGGGTGTATCATTGACTTCAAGCGTGAGGACTGGACTGCGTTGCATCGCTGTGTTGCTGTTTAATGCCCACACATATCCTTTTTTCCGTTGATCTTCACTGGATGAGGGTGAGTCACTAATGGAGGGTGACCTCACCTCGATGTACGGGACGTAGCGTTTGCGACCGCTCCGTCTGAAGCTTTCAGGTGGTCTATGGTCTTCTTGCACGTATGCCCTGCTATATTTGTGCTCGTCTCATCTTGGCTTTCGGGGACTCGGCGTCGGGCCCAGGCTTGTGAGGGCTGGTCAGTGTTGTCCTCTGTCAGTTCCTCAATGACCTTCTGCTGGCTGGGGGAAATGGATGTTTTTGCACATGGCCCTAAAGTCGTCAGAGTCCCTACATGCAGCGCATTTCTGACCAAGTGCCGGGTACTCTCCGGTGTGAGGATATTCGTATCCACATCTGAAGCATGTGGCGTCCGAGAGCCTGGCCGGTAGGTTGGGTGTGGCGTACAATTTGTTGACGGTGTCAGGTTCATTTGATTTGGGTTGTATTGTGACCTTGCTTAGGTTGTCCCACTGGGATTCGACGGCGGCTTCCATGTGGGCCAAGGCTAGAATTGCCTCTAGTGATCTCTGTTTTTGCAGGAGTTTCTTCCTGAACGCTTGAGAGTCACATCCGGCTATGACTTGGGATCTCAGTGCCTCCTCGTTGGAGTATCTGTGGAATTCACAGTGTTTCAGCTTTATTCTCAGCCTCATGAGGAAGTTGTCAAGAGATTCTCCTTTGTCTTGGCGCGTTGTGTGAAAAATGTGTCTTTCATAGTTGACGTTGGTGTAGGGCACAAAGTATTCTGACCATTTTTGTGTAGGTCTTGGAACGACGCTGTCTCCAAGTTGAGTAGTTCACCTGCAATGTCTCTGGTCGCTGGCCCAGTGGCCACGGAAAGTGTGTTTTTTAGTCTCTCTTCATCAATAAGTCCTATGGATCATGCATAGGATTTGAAGTCTCTTGGCCAGATTCTCCATCGTGGGCCCAGGTTACTGGTGTCACGCAGGTGAGATGCATGTGGTAGGTTTAGTATCTGGGATCCTCCACCCGAAAAAGGGTGGGTCCCGCTGTGCCTGACGTGGATGATGTGTCGTCTTCTGACATAATGCGGTGCAGGTGGTGCTCTGCTAGCACTATTCCTCTTCGCTGACTGGGGTCTACCTTCTTCTGAATTTATGTCTTTTGGTTCAGTGTGGCACACCAATTTATGGCAGGGTGTGGTATTTTCTCTATTTCTGCTGTGCTTGCTAGGGTTCCTACACCACTCTCAGATGTGCTGTTGTGGGTCTCTCTCTAGCATGCAGCACTTGCTGGGGTCTCTTTGTGTGCTGTGTCCCTGCTGACCCTCACTGGGCCCTGGTAGCCACTCCGTCTGTTAGCTCAGGCCTGCTTGTGGGAGCGTATTGTATCCCCCTCTGTACCTTGTGCTGAATGCTTACGGTCTGACGGGAGGCGAGCTGACACGCATTAGATGTGCCCGACGGCACCCTCCTGGGCCGCAGGGCTGCAAGCTGTTGTGTTTAGCATGCCGGGGCCAGGTGGTGCGGCTGTTGTGGCGTGTGTCTGACTTGGCCTCCTTCATCGCCAATTTCGGGTAGCGCATCACCCGTTCTGCGGGCTATATCGACAGGAAGGCACACACCATTCAAATAAGCAAAACACAAGACGGCCGGTGTCAACTTGCTTCTATATTGTACACTGTCATGGCGATAACTGCCGTTCCCTTATGCGCCCACCCCTCTCCCTAGCCCAAGCTCATTTCCCTGGTCCCGGCCCAAACATGGGCCTTCCCACACAACAATGTGGGAGGGCGCTTAGCCCGTATTCACAACATGACACATGCCATGCAACAGGCTCGACAACCTCAGGCGGCGGACGTCTAAAATCGCTAAAGACGTTCCCTAACAATTATTTTTAATAGAACTCTTGTTATGGTCTTCACCACGTTTTTGGTAACTTCATGAAAAAAGCAGTGGGCAATGGCAAAGCCTGCCGTTTTGGCTTTTGTGTAGTCATCGGACAAGTACTACTTTGCAACAGCTGGACAATGGTGTGATTACGTAGGCCTATGATAGCAGTACCAGGCCAATGCCTATCTAATACCCACACACAAGCCCAAACTGTTGGCTTTGTCATTTCTTCTTTTATATCAGGACTTCAGTGCAAGTAACAGATATAAATCAAGTGGCTTTAGGTACAGTTGGTCAAGACAGTTTTATCACACCAGCAGTGTATTCACTGCTGCAATTAATCCATTATCAGTCTTGTATAAGACAAATGCATAGATATGACATGACAACCAGAAGCTGAAATCCATATTACAAGCAATTAATATATCTATACCTACATACCTCCAAAAGTTAAAGTTACAAATCACATCTTAATGCCATTAACAACTCATAACAAACAAAGGAAAAGGGGGAAGATAACAAGAGGATCTGGGACTGGGAATGAGCTTGTCTAAGTAGGTTTATTTCATATAAGATCTTCACCTTATTCTATTGGCTTCAACGTCATGCATGCAAGTCATTTAAAGGGTCCCAAATTGCATTATACTCTTCTAGAGTTTTTTTAAACGACACATTTTCTTTCGCTTATACAATTACTATTCTTTGCATCAAACATGTTTTCACAGTTTGAATTGTTGTCACAATTCTAGTGAGTTAGTGTTGGTTGTGGGTTTCCAATCCTTGTTAGATGGGCACTGCACACATTCCATATTCCTGGTCAACAGCTCACACAAAGGACAGTTGAGTCCTTCAGTGGTGCTCTGTAGTCCAGAGGTCGCAATCCCGGCTCTCCAGGTCTAATGAACTACAACTATCATCACCCCTCACCATTGCAAATGCTGGCTGGGGCTGATGGGAGTGAGTTATGGTCCAAACCATCTGGACAGATGAAGGTTGCAGACCCCTGATCTAGCCACATAGAGGGAGGGGTCCACATCTGGATTGTAGAGTGAAAACACAAGCGCTTCAACATTTCCAAAAATGTGAGAGCCAGGCATTGGGGATAAACAATGCCAAATAAACTGCTCTATGCATTAGTTCCCAATGCGACAGGGTCGGCAGCCTGATCCTGTCAAGTTTAGATGGGGTCCTCATTCAGCCTGGGGTGGGAGGCCTACCAGGGAGGCATCCAGAGCCATTCCCAGCCCAGGGGGAGGGGGATGGTAGTTGGGGATGTGTGGGGGTTGGGGGATGGGGGGGTGGTATCCATGTCTCTTCTAATCATACCAGTTTGCTTGCATACAGTGCCACAGACAATCGCCCAATATCTTTTGCATGATGCTGGCCAATCGTTCACTATTTTGTCAGAATATCTACATCTCTCAGCATCTCCTGCGAGAGAAAGACCCATCAACAGCTGAACAGAAGTTATCCAGAGTGACTGGGAGCCTGTAAACCACAACCAGCAATTTTTGGAAGAGAGAGTCTGCTTTGTGACCTATGGAACCGCAACCGGAAGCGTAGTCAACAGAAGCCGCTGCGAGAACCGAGACTGTTATATCTTCATCGCTGTGCCTCCTGGGTAATTTATGTCACAAAGTGACTGTTCCTGTGTGTATGGAAGGTTAGTATAATATGATATGGCATTTATAACGTGCCTGTACACAAGTGTTTCTAGGCACGACAAGACAGGGAGGGGGAAACAGAGGGAGGACAAAACAATGATCTTACTAGGCCTTCTGTCATTCAGATCACGCAAGCGCATGAAAGGGGAAGGGGAAAAGTGCAAGGAGGGTTGGAGAAGTGCAGGCAAACAAAACTGCAGCCAGTGGGTGGCTCAGTGTAGGGAGTTAGAAAGTGCAGCCAATGGGTGGCTCATAAGTGCAGGGAGAGGGGACTGTAGGGTTACAGATGCAGGCCGCAAGTGCTGGGGGAGCCAAGAGGCAGTGCGAGGTGCAACTGGACAGGCAGCGACCTGGGTCCAGGTTCAGAGGGTGGCTAGGTGACCAGTGCATAGAGCAGTCGGGACATCAGCAGGCGAGAGGAAGAGAGAAAGTGGAAGCAAAGAGGAAGGTCTTGAGTTGCTTCTGGAAGCGAAGGTGTTTCTGCTCAAGTTTGAGAGAGGCAGGGAGGCAGTTCCAGAGAGAGCGAGTACCCTAAGAGGGAGATCTGTGATCTGTCCCCCACTCTTACTTGGAGAAGCGTCTGACCCTCAGAGAGTTGGGGGTGGATAAGCAGAGAGCTTGAGATGGGAGATACTTAGGAAGAGAGAGTTGAAGGTAGTGCGGTCCCAGTTCCCAGACAGCCTTGTGAACAATGCAGAGGGTCTTGAATTTGATCCTTTCCGCCACTGGGAGCCAATTAAGAGACTTCAGAGCTGGAGAGATACAATCCCTGGGCTCGAGGCCATGGACAAGTCTTGCAGTCCTGTTCTTGATAAGTTATAGAGGATGGAGAGTAGAGGCAGCAAGATTTAGAAAGAGGCTGTTGCAGTAGTCCAGCCTTGAGAGGACCAGAGCTCTGGAGACAGTGAGCTTCTGGGGGAAAGTGAGGAAAGGAACAATACCTCTGAGGAGATGCCATTGATAGTTTGACTTCTTAGAGACGTCAGATATGTGAGTAGAGAAGGAGAGGGTGGAGTCGAAGATGACCCCAAGGTTCTTAGCCTCACAGGTAGGAGCAGGAAGAGGTCCGAGAGTGGGTGGCCAGAGAGAGAGAGCAAAGCATGGAGCTGGTGTTCCGATGAGGAGGCTCTCCGTATTACTGGCATGAAGGCAGAGATCATTGGCGGCACACCACTCCTGAATTGCAGACAGACAGTCAGGAATGAGAGAAGGAGAAGAAGTGGCCGAAGGGGAGCATGAAAGAGAGCTTGGTGTCATCTGCATTAACACTGAAAGTTGGAGCAGAGCGCAGCGATGCAGTGGGCAAGAGGAGCCAGGTATTGGTTGAACAGGCAGGGAGAGAGGTTAGACCCAGGGGAACACCACAGGTAGAGAGAGAGAGAAGAGAGGAAGGACCCCAGTTGGACCTGAGACGGTCGGTCAGTGAGAAAGGAGGTCAGCCAGGCCAGGGCCTGATCAGTGATAGCCAGGTTATCACGGAGGCACTTGAGCAGGATGGCATGGTTCACCCTGTCGAAAGCAGAAGAAAGATGGAAGAGAATGAGGACAGAAGGAAGGTTAGAATCAAGGTTGGAGAGTAGGTCTTCACGGATGTTCAGGAGAGAGGTTTCCGTGCTTCTGGCCGCTCTGAAGCCAGGCTGATGGTCATGGAGACAACAACCAACAGATTCATCATGAAGGTTAAGCTGGAAGAATGTGAATGTAGGTTCCAGCTGAGGCAGTTGGTGCCAGCTGGTCTGTGTGGTGGGTGCCAGTGAGGTCTCTCCTCGGGCCTTGGGGCCCTGGTCCCCTTTGGAGCCCAGTCCCTTTACTTTGTCATCTACCTATTTCAACCTGAATAAATGGAACTTGAATGAACTCACCTGCAGCCTCCCGACATCCTTCATTACAACACAGGCCCACGAGACCCACACACAAACTGGGTCTTAAGCCCCATAACTCTCCATCGCGTGCCACAATTGCAGAAGTCCCGGAGGAGGGAAGGATTGTAAAGAAGGACCTGCGAGCTAGGGAGTTGGGGGGTGCTCAGGTGAGGTGAGAGGATCGTAGGCGGACCAAGAGACCTCGCGGAGGAAGGATGGTGGAGAGGAGCACGAGGAGGTTTACATAACCAATGTGCTAGGTGAGGTATTAGTTGGTGAGAGGAAGTGGTACTGGAAATGAATGTGCGTGTGTGTGTGTGTGTGAGTGGAGTGGTGGGAAAGAGTAGAGAGTGAATGAGAAGGTGATTGGAAAAATTTAAGGAGAGTGAATATAAGAGATGGGTGCGAGGAATGGTAGTGCTGTGGAGCAGGGCGAGTAGAAGTGGTGTGGAGAGTTGTAATGTTGTGAAGAGAGGAGAGTTGTAGTGGTGTGCAGAGGGAAGAATGTTATTCTGGCTAGGAGAGGTAGTAGTGTGGAGGGTATCCAGTCATAATTTCGAATACAATATATTCGAAAGTAAAAATGACGAAAATATTTAGTCGAAAAACAAAAATGTCGAAAAACAAAAATGTCGACTTTTTTTTGACTTTTTTCGATTTTATGTGTTAATAATAAATATTTTATTAAACTTTTTTTTAAAAATAATTAAAGGTATTTCCATGGGGGGTGGGGGTGATGGGGAGGATGGGGGGGTTGGGGATAGGGGTTTGGGATGGTTTTTTAAATAATTAATTAATTATTTAATATTATATTAAAGATTTTTTTAAAATAATTAAAGGTATATCTATGGGGGGTGGGGGGGATGGGGAGGAGGGGGTGGGAGTTGGGGTAGGGGTTTGGGATGGGGGGATGGGGGGGGACCCCCCCATAATAAATGTTACTATCTGGGTAAAAAAAAAAAAAAAGTGTTTTGGGTTTTCGATTTTTTTTTCGACATTTTTTTTTCGAAATTATGACTTTTCCTATTATATGTATGTTTTTTCGACTTTTTTACATTCAACATTTTTTTTCGACATTTTTGCTATTCGACATTATGTTTTCGACTTTTTGACTATAAACCAGTGTGGAGAGTGATGGCAACATGCTGACGGCAACATGCTGGGGTAGCCTTGTTGGGTGGGGCCGGGTAGGCCTTGCAGATGGATTCCCCCCTTCCGGCGCCGTGCAATGACACCATTGCCTTCCCCGCGTGCCTCTGCACCAATCCACGCCTGCCGAGCTGCCAGCACTGACCACAACCAGAGAGGGGTAGTAGTGTAGAGAGTAGTGGTGATAAGATAGATGGGCGGAGGGAGAGAAGAAAGCGGACCATTGGAGGGACAGTGGAGAGAGCGTATAGGGGAAACAGGGGAGGTGGTGGATGGAGTAGGAGAGTAGGACGAAAAGAGGGCAAATGGCAGAGAGATTCAGGGGGATGAATATTAGGGCGCGGAAAGAAGAGCGAGGGTGAATACCTGAGTGTCCGAAAGGCACAAGTCATGAAGGGATTGCAAGGGGGAAAGCCACCAGGCAGGAACCCTTCGATTGCTCCCTGATGAACCTTAGTTATAAAAGGATTTAGCCTGTAGGCATCACCAGAAGACCGATCATGTTTTAACAGCCAGCAGGGGTTACAATCTCTAGGACAGTCTAGGATCGAGGGACACCTCTGCTAGGGTGGGACCGCTCCTTCCTAGATTAGAGAGATGGGGATGTCCATTAGACCCAAGGCAGGAATGAAAACAAAAACCCTTGGACTGGCCCTGGATGTTGGTGTTTTCTTGAGGCCATCTGGGACACCACAAAAACTGATCAGTGCAGAGGCGGAGCCCTTGGTCTCTGTGCCTAGAGAGACGTGCCGCGCGGCACTACCTCACCAATGCCATCAAAGGGCAACATCCCACAGAACGGGTTGTTTGCCTTCTCCCACTTCTGACAGGTTTTGGACTTCTCGCTCAGTTAGCGACTTTTATAACTGTAATTCAAAACTGACCCCGTTCTGTAATTTAAAAAAGTTGCATTACTTTTAATAAGACAAAGGCAACTTTGGAAAAGTTATGAAAGAGCTGATGTAAGTCAGCAGTACACACTAAGGAAACGGGGACCCTCCTCTGAAGTCTATTTACAGGCGAGTGACATGTGCAAGTCAGTGAAACTGCTGCGCACGTGGGCCTTGCCCTTACTACAAGGGCCCTTTCCCACAGGCTACCATTGTCATGACTCCATGCTGGTTCCAAGCAGTGGCCCCCGCTGCCCCACACAAGCTCCCCATGGGCTGCTCCCATCCACCACACCAGCCATCTTAGGTTTTAGTTTTTTTTTTTAAGGGAATTTGATGTGCTAGAAAGGCATGGCCAAATTCCCTAAAACAAAAGCTATAAGGTCCCGGGCTCGCTTGTTTGGGTGCTAATGGCAATACACACTTCGGAGGGGGCAAACATCCAATTCTCAGGCACCCAATGTTGT
The DNA here is from genome assembly GCF_040938575.1 of Ambystoma mexicanum. Lineage (NCBI taxonomy): Eukaryota > Metazoa > Chordata > Amphibia > Caudata > Ambystomatidae > Ambystoma > Ambystoma mexicanum. The sequence continues at coordinate 731,158,129 of NC_090925.1, forward strand.
GAATTTCTTAATGATGTTGACACAGGTAACGCATGTATATTTGGATTATTTATCAGTTTAATCGGAGGAGCCCCCGAAACGGCCTTCTCAGCCAAGCCACATCTTCGTATATGATTCCATCAACATTCTGGAATCGTATACGAAGACGTAACCATGGTAACAAACCAACATTCTCACATCTCCCTTTCTAAACAATAAAAATACATATTGTATTCAAACAAAACTTTTCTGTTAACTTTAACTAAAACACTAAACAATATAAATATTGAACATCACACTGTATCTTAATAACCAAGAAAAGGGATACAATTTCTTCCTTGTTTTTTTTTCACGTATCAGCCAGTCTTGAAAATATCACTATGTTGAACTCTTCAATAATATACATAGCCTTGTCTGTAATTCCATATTCTTTTTCTACTTTTTGATCCTGACTGAACACTGTCATTTTTCTCTTCAATTGAACCTTTCTGTACTTCCTTCCCTTGCAACTTTCCTTTTCCTGCAACAAAATCATCTTCTCCATATCTCCTCACTTCATTCTCCTTTGCCACCACAATATCATCACATGACCATTTCTTGCCATCTTCCAGTATCACAGACTTTCTTGAGCACTCCATAACTTTCTGTGGAGCACGAAACTTAGACTCTCCTTTCATCACACATGTTGGTTCCCTCACTCTAACCATATCACCTTTCCTGATTTTACTCTCTTGAACGTTTCTCTGCTTGTCATAATAACTTTTATATTTCTCTTGTTTCCTTTTCACCTTGTCAACAATGTCATCCATGTTAATTTTCTTTTTACTCTCATTGCTCATCATCCAAGCAGGCCTCAATCTATTGGTGAAAAGTCTCCCTCTCATCAATGTAAATGGCACCTCCTCGGTAATTGAATGTGGTGTGACCTTATATGTAGTGAGAGCTTCTTTAAGTGTCTCCTTCCATGGTAACCCATTTGCACACGCTAACTGTAATATACCTTTAATGAAACGATTCATTCTTTCTACCAGACCATTACCCATTGGGTGGTATAACGCTGTAGTATTGTGTTTGATAGATCTGTCCCTTAAAAATCCTTGAATCTCTGACGACATGAACTGGGCTCCATTATCTGATACAATTTCTTGCGGGTCTCCTTCTCTACTAAAAATCTCATCCAAAAACTTCACTACTTTAACAGCTGTCACTGACTCCTCTGCTATGCCACATTCCACCCACTTGGATGTATAATCAACCAATACTATTAGATAGATCTTCTGACACTCCAAAGATTCATATGGACCAGCTATATCAATAGCCAATTTAGTCCAAACAGTAACAGGAATGTCCACAGGTTGTAATGGAGTCACTCGTACAGATTTGCTTTTGTCACTTACAGCACAAGCAGTACAATTTTTAACCAAGGCTTCCATATCACTCCACATGTTGGGCCACCAGTAAGCCTCTCTTACTCTTCTTTTCGTCAACATTCTACCCACATGGCCCTCATGCGCAATGTCCATGATCCTTTTTCTTAAAACTGTAGGTGGTATTATACGATCTCCTCTATACACACATACCTCATCACTGGACAATTCATCCTTAAATCTTTCCCAATGGCTCAACTTGTCATCAGTTTTTCTCCAACCAGCTTCAATAGCCTTCCTCAACATCTCTTGTTCAATATCATTCTCTGTTGCTTCCATCCAATCTTTTTTTGAAAAACTAGGATGCACTTGAGCTATAATACAATCCATGCTCTGTTCCTCTCTGAACACTTGTTCATCCTCACCGTTATCTAGATTATTTTCACATGGCAATCTTGAGAAACAGTCCGCAACAACATTATTCTTTCCGGGAGTGTACTTTATGATCACATTGAATTGCATAATAATCAAAGTCCATCTTCTTATACGTGGAGACATCATGTGGGAATTTTTTGCGTTCAATACATGAACAAGAGGCTTATGATCCGTTCTTACATCTACAGGAATTCCCCAAATAAGACTCTTAAAATGTTCTAATATCCACTTTACTCCAAGTGCTTCTTTTTCTATTGGCGAATAACTTCGCTCAGCACCTCTTAATGTCCTTGATGCAAACGCTATGGGAACTACTTCTCCATTTTGAACTTGTTCCAAAATACCACCTAAACCTACATTGCTTGCATCCACTGCTATTCTTGTTCTGGCACTTGAATCAAACAATTTCAAAGCTGGTGCTTTATTAATCATAGTCTTTATCTTTTCAAACTCCTTTTTACATTCTTCTGACCAAACATATTTCATTCCTTTGCACATTAACTTCCTCATGCTTTCAGTGTTATCAGAGTAGTGATCAATAAATTTGGAATAATATTCTGTGAGACCCAAAAAACTCCTCAACTGGTCTTTATTATTTGGTTCTGCAATTTTAAGAATGGTGTCCACCAAAGATTCTTTAGGCATGATGCCTTTATCACTTATTCGGTGACCCAAATATGTCACTTCATTTTGTTTTATTTTACACTTTTCAATCTTGAGTGTCATTCCCTTCTGCTGTAACATTTGCAGCACAGCTAACAATTTTGCATCATGCTCCTCTTGAGAATTTCCTGACACCAAAATATCGTCCTGGAAATAATACACTCCTTGTAGACCTTCAAACAGATGATGCATTAACCTCTGGAACACTGCAGCAGCCGAAGCTAACCCAAACGGCATTCTCTTGTACCTAAAAGCTCCCAATGGCGTCACAAAAGATGTCAAATGTCTCGATCCTTCCTCAAGTACCACCTGATGGTAGGCCGACAACAAATCCAAAGTCGTGAAAAATTTTGCTGGACTCATAGTGGATAACATCTCTCCAATATTAGGTAAGGGATGTCGATCAATCCATATGTTGGCATTTAAATCTCTTAAATCGACACACATCCTGATGGATCCATCTGTTTTTTTAACCAATACAATAGGCGATAACCATTCCGAACTTTCAATTGGTTCAATGACATCTTGCTTGCATAGTTTCTCTAACTCAGCCTTTAATGCATCTCTGGTGCCGATGGGTATACTTCTTACTTTATGTACAACTGGTGTCACACCTCGTTTGAGAATAATGCGATGCTCAAATCCTTTAAGCAAACCAATCTTGTCATTGAAGACATTTGGAAAAGTTTTTGCCAAACTCTCTGCATTGTCACACACCTTTTCAGAAATGCACAGAATGGGTACACTTTCTCCTGGATGAATTTTGATATTCAATGCAGCTTGCTCCCACCATCCTACTATTGAAAAACCATCCTCCGCCACATACAATCTGCAGTATGTCTTGCGTCCTTCAAATTTCAATTTCACCCAAACACAACCTATAATATTGATAGGTGTCTTTCCATAACCTGTTGCTCTGGTGTTTGTCATCTGTAAATCTTCCATCTTCTTCTTCAAAACATTTACATACGTTTGTACATCAACCATAGTATAAGGGGAACCTGTATCCACCATCACTTGTAACGTTACACCATCAATATCCATAGGAACCCAAGATCCTACTCCATCATCTCTTGGTGTGACAGTAAGTATCTGGACTCTATCCTCTGCCGATCTGTTATTGCTACCAAATTACTGGAATCAGCATTCTCCTCAACAGCTCTCACGCCCACGGTAGTTGCATTTCTGCTTCTATAAAATCGACCAGTAATCCTACCAAATCTACCATTAAATCTGCTGTCGAAGGGCGACAAGGGCAGTCAGCAGTACCAGCACGCTGTGCTGGAGATCGAGTATTTTTTCCAGTTTCATCATTGGAGGCGTGTGCTCAGAGGCGTGTCCCGAGCCCTCCACTCTACATACCCTCAGTCTTCCGCGAAGCGGATCGCGAAGGGACTGACAAGGGCAGTCAGCAGTACCAGCACGCTGTGCTGGAGATCGAGTATTTTTTCCAGTTTCATCATTGGAGGCGTGTGCTCAGAGGCGTGTCCCGAGCCCTCCACTCTGCATACCCTCAGTCTTCCGCGAAGCGGACCGCGAAGGGACTGACAAGGGCAGTCAGCAGTACCAGCACGCTGTGCTGGAGATCGAGTATTTTTTCCAGTTTCATCATTGGAGGCGTGTGCTCAGAGGCGTGTCCCGAGCCCTCCACTCTACATACCCTCAGTCTTCCGCGAAGCGGACCGCGAAGGGACTGACAAGGGCAGTCAGCAGTACCAGCACGCTGTGCTGGAGATCGAGTATTTTTTCCAGTTTCATCATTGGAGGCGTGTGCTCAGAGGCGTGTCCCGAGCCCTCCACTCTACATACCCTCAGTCTTCCGCGAAGCGGACCGCGAAGGGACTGACAAGGGCAGTCAGCAGTCCGCGGGCCCGCGTGACCGCGTGCTGATCCAACTCTGAGACATTTTTCATAAAGATCCACTGTTCCTCAGGCCCGGCGGATGGCTGCCTTGGACGAATCCGTAAAGCGGAAATCTGGGTTGGAAGACCTGGATAAGCGCTTGCTAAGAAACGGCAAACCTCGCCAGCCGCCGACCCATAACAAGGACCATGTAACCTCGCCGGAAAGCGTGGAGCAGTTGGCTACTCAGAGGCTTCAACGGATTTCCCGCATTAAACACGCGAGCAAAATGATTCAGGCAAATACAAATCGCCCAGCGGAGCTTAACGAAGTAAGTGACTTCATGTTTCCCCCGATTGAATCCCTGGGCTTGGAGGGCACACCGTCTCTGACAGTGCCGACTGCAGAACACGATCAAACTATCCCTCAAGAGGCCATCTCAATAACGACGTGCCCCGCGTCTACCTACACACTTCCCTCCCCTCTACCCAATACGGAGGCCCAAGGTCCAGAAACAGGGAGGGGAAGCCCGACAAACCCGGAGTTGTTCCCACTGTTTGGCGAGGGAGCGCAAGTGGCCACGCCCGAGCAGCCCACGACCCCCACACGGGACGTGGAGGGGGGGGAAGCCAGTCACCGTCCTGCTTTTTGGACTCCCCCGCGGAGCAAGCAACGCACACGGGCGGCAGGAAAATACCCCGGACAGACCCAATCCCGCTCTCACTCCCGGGGGAGTCAGTAGTGATCATGATACACAACACAGAGGGAGTGGCGGCAGTGGAGGATTTAAGAACACCACCGGGACTAGTCGCCCCACTTTCCTCCCCCCAATCGCTGTTCGAACTTGCGGGTGAGGAGGGAAGGGACGAACATCGGGGGTTGGAGATTGTGGGGATTGCCCTGGAAGAGGGCGGTACCCAACCCTCTGCTCCCCGCTCTCAGTCGGGAATTCCGAAGCCCAGCTCCTGCCCAGTGAAAAAACATCCATTTTTACCCAGTACACCCCCCCCACCCTTACTCGGTGTGGTTGATGCAACAGCAAATGCCAACGAGATTCTGAGCAACTTGCCGAAACTTTCGGGAGGCTCTCAAAAGATGTCCTCTCGTAGAACGGTGAGGGCCAAGCCCCCGTACAAAAGAGGACAGGGGAGGGGTAAAAAACATCTTATCCCTCACTGTATGTCAACTCTGAAAGAGTTTTTTGGGAAAAAAATACGAACGGAGGGCGAAGGATACCAAGACGTATCAGATGCAGAGCTTTTGGCCATAGTTGAAGATAGAGCCATACTCCCCTCAACCCTGAACTTCCCTGTTAAGATGACCGCATCCTTAGAGAAAGCGGTTAATAGTGCTTCACACTTAACCGCTCAAGCGAGTCGGAGTCCAAATTTAATAAACACGGGATCAGAAGCTGTAACGGGGAGGGACATAATACAACCGGTTAATGGTGCTGGAACTTGTGATCTGTTGGACAAGACGACTGTTTCAACTCAGCCGTATACCGAGTTAACAGACGCTGGAAGGGGGACCTCGGGAAGTGCCACCTTGGTTACTGGCACCCCGTGCTCCATTAATAAACAAGTAGAGGGATTGGGGCTGTCAGGAACCCCAGTGGGAGAGCCACACCCGCCCCTGGCTCCGGTTAATGACCCCCCTGCGCTGCCCAAAGTGACCGTCCCCTTTTTTCCTCGACCTCTGGAGTGCAGCTTGGAACCGCATATTAGAGGGGTGGGCCCTCCGTATGAGGAAAATCCGAGCCACCCCAAAGAACGGGGCTCTTCGACGCCCCTCAGTTGTCAAGGCGAATCTCCTCCTAGCCAAGTGTCTGAAACTCCCTCGCAAAAAGAGGATCTTATGTCTATTCTAGCTACAGTCACTATCGCGTTGGCACCATTCGGGAAATTATATGAAGCCATCAGCGATACTCTAAAAGATCAAACCACTCTGATCGCACATATGCACACCAAACTGAATTTCCTAGAGGGGTTCATTACAGCTTTTCAACAGCACAAAGGCGATGACATGGAAGGTTCGAGTGTGGGGAGCAAATCCCTGTCAGTGGACCAGCTACCAACCGACCACTCGTGCTCTGGAAACAGGCCAGAAAACGCTCAGGGGACACAACCGACCGATCGGCCTTGCTCGAGAGAATCCCCTGAGACGAACCAAGGTCTCGAGTCCGGCCGGGAGATAGAGGTGGGCACTTGGCCCACTGACAGACCACTACCTTTGGCGAAAAGTGCAACACAGACGGAACTCCGCTCAAAGGGGGGCCTGTCTTTGAATGAATCGACTGGTAAACCAGGAAGGAAAAATGGATCAGTGGCATTTGCCCTCCCAGAAAGTGCAGCGATCCAATCAGTCGCGAAACCAATAGACTTCTCCAAAATGAAAATCCCGTCTACCTTTGAAATATTCCAACACAAAGGCCAAAGTGAACCGGTCTGTAAGGGCAAAAAGGCTTCGAAACATAAGCCCCCTCAACAGCCCGCACAAAAAGACAAAACAGAGAGCAGAGGTCAAAGTAACCAAGAGAAACCTACCCCACCAATACAAAATCGTCAAGTTTTCAAATTAAAACCCTCGGATAAGACGCAGAAGGCCTTACGGAGTCTAGAGAGGTCGCGAGAGGATTCTTGGAACTCACTTGACCTAATGAACATGAGTACATACACGGTCGAGGATTCAGAATCAGAAATTCCGCAAGCGCTGAATCAAAAAAGAAAAAAAACGGAAAGTCGCGAAAACAGAGAAGCAGATGAACCGAAATCAAAGGCTCTGCTCCTTGATTCTCCCTCGACCTCGCCGCGAGCGTTGGAAAAAACTACTTTGCCACAAAAAAGAGCAAGTAGGAACTTGGGACAATTGCGGGGTAAGGGGCATCAGGGGAGAAATCAAGGTGAAGTCCACCCCCGAGACCCTCAGCAAAGATCGCGCTCTCCAGGGGAGAAGAACCCTTGGGTTCAACATGACAGAAAAAAGGATAGGAGCCCAGCAATGGACAAACCTAAATGCCAGTACAGAACCAGGGCTCATGCTCCGTCGGGATCACCAGGCCGGCGGATTGATGGAGCCACCCGTTCTAACCGCTCTCCTCCGCCTAGACAAAGGAATACGACGACAAGAACTTTTAATTTGCAAAGAATATATGATAGACAGGACAGTTGGACACTGAACCGTAAAGCTTTACTCAAACTGTTTCAGGAGAGCCGGTTGTCTCATATCGATGTCACAAAAGACATAAAAATCTTGGAACCGAATCCTAACGGAAGAAAAGATAGTTCGTTCCTACATATAGGATCGAATTATATTCAAGAACAAATCTGGAAAGCAAGAGACAAATTGTACAATCTTGGCTTCGATCTGTCAAATGCGGGGGAGGGCAAAACATCGTCTGTGCCCCCGCAGGAGCGGTCTTACTATCGATCTAGACAGCAGGAACCTGATCGAGGCTCTCTGCCGCACAAGATTCCTACCGGGGAACAAGCTCCCAGTAAATATGTCGAAAACCGGATCCGGCGCAAATCTAACATTCTGAACACTCGACGGGATGTGAATAGGAGAGTGAGCTCGGAGAGGGATCTCTCACCGGCATCACACCCGACACGTAATGTAACTCACAGAATCTTTCAACGCATTGATCAAACAGATGAGACAACGAAGCACGGCAGAAGCTTATCGGGAAAAATTGACCCGGTTGCAGAGGGAACAATTTACAGCAGGCACTCCCCGAAATCCCAAGTTAGAAGGCAGTAGCCACCAGAGGGCCCTTCCGGCGATTCCTTCAGGAAGGCATGGGCTTCTATGGAACCCACAGAAGTATCGTTGAAACTAGGATTGTGGAATACCAGAGGCTTTGCTCACTTAACTGTCACATCAGACGTCAACTTTGGGAGCTTCGACGCCTTATGTCTGCAGGAAACATGGCTAATTGAGCCACCCACTTTAGACGGTTTCCAAATGGCACATTCACCGGCTCAAAGAAGCGAGAGGGGCAGACCGAGATCTGGCCTTATTACTGCCATAAGAGTGGGCTCCGGCTTATCACTGTCAAAGACACTTTTGGCCTCAGAATTCATTCTGGCGATGCTCTTGGAGTGGGAAAAGAAGGAAGGTTCTTCGGAGCCGAATCAAAGTGCAGAGATTCTTTTGATCAACGCCTACTGGAACCCAAAGCGAGTGACCAACGACTATTTTCTCGCTCAAATTGAGACTCTAATAGATGACTTTCTGATAACATCTAGCTCCAGCGACGTGATTATCGCCGGAGACCTGAATACTGATCTAACCTTCCACTCCAAAGTGCTCCAAAGTAGAAACAATATGTGGCACAACCTTCTAAACGCAAGAGAGATGTACATCCTCAAGCAAAAGGATGTGAAGAAGCTCAAAGCCATCCCAACTTGGGAGAGAGAGGATCAAGCGGCAATTATAGACTACATACAGGTTTCGAGAAGCCTATTGCCATTGCTCACATCCTTTACAATTACCAGGACGCAACATAGCGACCATAACTTGCTCACCTTCTCGTGGTATTCACGGAGAAGAGAGGCGGTTTATGACGCTCAGAACCTGGAAGTAAATCAGAGCGGGATAAGGCTGAGACTGTCAGAAGTAGCCATTGCCAACATAACCACCCAATATAAGGCACGATCGCTGGTTGACCATTTATGCCCGGAAGGACGGATCGAATACTCGCCCCTTCTGACAGTGTACCATCGGAAAAAAGGAGCGTTGAAGCAAGAAAACAAGGTCCCACTCCATACTTACAATGAACAGCTAGTTGCCCGAAGAAAGGGGGTCAGAAAATTGCAACGGGAGGCCGCAAAAACAACGTCCTTAAGTAAGAAGGTTGAAGCTATTAAGGCAGCAAAAACCTATAAAGCCTGGTTGAAGTTAACAAAAGCAAATAGGTCCCAAGCTGACGCGGAGAATATGCTGCGCGCTATCAGTGGCCATAAGGCACGCGACTTCTGGTCACTGATTAAGGGTAATTCTAAAGTAGTGAACCAGGCACTGCAAAATTCAATTGGTGAAAAAACATGGCTATTCCACTTCGAAAAACTGTACGGAGTCAAAGATAAAAAAAAAGAGAGCAAGGCCCCCAGCTCTGGGGACCGGTGGGAAATCCCTCTGGACCTGAACACAATCAAAGGGAAAATAATACATCTCAATGGATCCAGAGCGGCAGGCCCCGACGGAATAACCAATTTTGATATAAAAAACAAATTGGAATTCTGGGCACTCTTCATCAAGGAGGTTTTCTCAAACTGCGTCAGCCTGTCGACCATTCCATCATCATGGAAAAAAGCGATTCTGGTTCCCATTTTCAAAAAGGGAGCTAAAGATAACCCTTCACACTACCGCCCTATCGCTCTACTTGACTCCATAGGAAAGCTCTTTGGCGCCCTAATCCTGGATAATTTTAGTAATTGGATCTCCGTGACTGGCCTGTCGGACCCTTTCCAGGCGGGTTTCGTGAAAAACGTCGGAACTACGGTTAACATCCTGGCGGTGAGCACACTTAAAGCTAAAGTGTTCGAGGGCAGCCCGAAGATCTACATGGCATTCATCGATCTGGTGCAGGCCTTTGATCGGGTAGACAGGCAACGTCTCTGGGCAAAATTACAACTTCACGCCTGTCCCCCAAGGATACTGGAGCCCATAAAGGCCTTGTACACGGAAACCACAATATGTGTTCGGTTAAACAACCAAGGCCTTTTATCTTCCTGGATGAAGACGGAAAGAGGGGTAAAGCAGGGATGTCCCTTAGCCCCCGCCCTGTACAACGCATACACGGCCGATTTCAAAGAGCACGAAACAAGAGTCCGGATGTTCCCTCCAACACTGGGATCCAGCAAAATCTCACGCCTATTATATGCGGACGATATAATACTCTTCGATGTTACTCCGATCGGCCTCCAGAGGCAGATAAACAACCTCGACTCCTATCTGAAGGAAAACAACCTCTTGATGAACTTGGAAAAGACTAAGATCATGACTTTGGGCGGAAACGAAAGGAAGTTGGAGAAATTTACATGGGCGGTAAATAACACCAAACTTGAACTGGTGGATAGCTTCAAATACCTGGGCGTTATTATCAACAAAAACAGTAAGGAAACGATGATGCAGGAGAGCATCATGTCCAAAGCGAGACTACTCATTTCACAATCCCGAGCAGTACTGAAAAAATATGGAAAATTCACCATGGCGCCAGTGGTGACTTTCTACAAGTCTAAAGTGATCCCAACACTCACCTACGGGGCAGAAGCTCTACCAAACCTTCCAACATCCTTTTGGTTAAAACTGGAAGGATTCTATTGGAGAAAGGTCCTTAACCTCCCTGACTCGCTACCAATGGTGTTAATAAGAAGGGAACTCTCTCTACAATCGCTGACCTCCATTGTGACCCGTAACGAAGCCATGCTATTCCGAAAGTCTTTACTTCCAAGCCCTCCTTTGATTATGCAAGAAATCCATCAAGAAATTCAGTCGGGATCATGCAAAATGCTAACAAAATGGGCGGCAAAGATCGACGCAATTCTGGAGGGTGTTGGAAGCTCTAAAGACAAATTAATTTACAACCCTTCTAAGGTCAAACTGCGTCTACTACACCAAGATTGGATTGATACACTGGAAAAAGCAACCGCTTCGAATTTGTTCACTGATCTGCCTCCACAACTGACTAAAGTGAACAAACTTAAGTCTTACTTGGTAAAAGTGCCGGATTCGAATCTTAGGGTGAACTTCTTAAGAATCCGCCTGAACATTCTTCACACAAGAGAAGTTCTATTCCGAAGAAAATTGGCTTCGGATGAAACCTGCAGATTCTGTAGAAAGTTAGAGATGGCAGAAACCATAAAACACCTACTGCTAAACTGCTTAGGAGTCACGGGCCCCCGCCAGAGACATCTGGGACACTTGTTCAAAAATCTATATATCTATGATGAAGAGGAATGGTGGTGTCGGCTTCTAAGTGGGGAAAAGACTACTTGGGTGATTGCGGTGGTGGGCTTCTTCCGAGAGATAAAACTGCTCACCTGATGGCAGTTAAGAGTGGGCTGGATTGCCAGCTGGGCGTCCCTATCTCATCTTCTCCTGGGGGGAAGCCGAATTTGACCCTGACTCTGAATCTGAACTCGAATCGAAAAAGAATTGATCTGACGGAGCCTCGCGGGTGAGATGTTTGGGGCGCAGGACAAAGATTGACGGTGGGGAATCTGGAACAGTTAACGTGGAGATTTCTCTTTTCTTTTTCTATACCTCTTCAACTTTGTAAAAATTGTTCTATACAATTAAATCAAATAAAAAAAATAAAAAAAAATCTGCTTCTTCCTCTGTTGGTGCGACACATCTTTCCAAAATGTCCAGTATGTCCACACCTAAAACACTCTGCTGAGAATGCTGGACACTCCTTTTCCATGTTTTCGTGTTTGCTCCATCCACAATATGTACACCTATTACTTTGCTTGAATGCACCTCCTCCATCTTGTCTGTAACCACCAGATGTCTCTGACCTGACCATTCTCTTGACCATGGCAATCAGTTTTTCTTATTGGTTGTTTTGCTGTTCATCATCTATCCCTTGGACTGACTTAATTCCAGTGAACTCTGGTTTACTTTGAACCTCTCTCATACATTTTTCACCCATTTCCATTGACCTGGCTATCTCCATAGTCTTTTCTAATGTGGGATTTTTCGCCTGCCACAGTCGTTGCTGAATGCGCGGGTCAGCCACATGCAACACTATCTGATCCCTCAAATATTCATCTGTGACCCCTGTGAAAGCACATGTGGTCATTAGTCCTCTCAATGCAGCTACATATGAATCAATACTTTCTTCTTTGCCCTGTTTTCTTGTGAAAAATCTGTATCTTTCCAAAACAATGTTGGACTTATTACCAAAATGTTTGTTCAATTTAGCAACTGCTATATCATACTTCCTTGACCCACTTGACGCTTCACCCCATGTTTCTTCATCCTGTTCTAGATCAGGTAATGATCTAAATATCCTCAAAGCTTCAGTACCAATGCAGTGTAACAAAGTTGCTTCTTTTTGATCATCATTGAATTTAGCCCCTCCAATCGCTCTCAAATAAACATGAAAATTGTCTTGCCACTGCTCCCAAGGGCATGTTGGATTACCAGGAGCCGACAAGAATTTTATAGGAGCAGCCGTGTTTTGCATGGCTAAAGCTTGATGATGATTAGTATGTAATGCCCTACTCATATGTAGTATCTTCTGAATTGTTAGTATACTTCTTTGTTTATTATCATTTGCTCTTTACAACATTTTTTTTTATTTTTTTAATTTGCCCAACTTCCTGTCTTACGGCAAAAAAAAACACAAACTAAAGTCGGTAATGCCGTGCACCTATAAGCGTTGTATTAATCGCCGTTTGTTTATCTCCTTCGATACGTTGTAACTGTAACAAACAGCTGATCGCCGTAAGCGCAATCGTACCAAAACAAGTTTTTTTTTTTTTTAAATGGCGGCACGCAACTCACGTACGAGGGTCCTTTACTCTAGCCTCAAACGACGGTTGATCCACACACTCTCGCGCTGCCCTCGATATCCCTGGTAAAGTGATTTCTTAACTTCCTTGATGTAATGTTACTGCTTCCTGATGCCGCTCACCCGTTCTTCGTCATTAATGTCTCCTCCGGCACAGCAGCTCACACAAACCGACCTTTACACCATATAACCTTCACTTCCTCTCTTTCTCCTGTCCGGGGGCTCCCTCCACTGATCAGCATCCTCGTCGCCAATTGTTGTGAATTTCTTAATGATGTTGACACAGGTAACGCATGTATATTTGGATTATTTATCAGTTTAATCGGAGGAGCCCCCGAAACGGCCTTCTCAGCCAAGCCACATCTTCGTATATGATTCCATCAACATTCTGGAATCGTATACGAAGATGTAACCATGGTAACAAACCAACATTCTCACACCCAATTTGCGTAAATTTGCAAGCAAAAGACTCTTTGACAGAGCTTTAAGTGGCACGTGAAATCGAGGGGGGCCTGTAAAGGGGCGTGGCGTAAAGGGCCACAGCACAACACTGGCAGTTAAGTGCTACTGACCCCCTGCAGGCATCCCTTTGCAGCGATCATTGCCCTCTCCCCCAGGGTGCGAGTCTGAGGATCCCTTCATCTCTTACATAAAAAGATGCCTGGCAGAGTTCAGTGCCATGCCAACCCGCCAGGCATCCCATTAACTAAGAGACGCAGGGATCATCATCAGCATCATCGCAACCTGGGTACAAGGATACTGATCCTTGGATGTTTTAGCTAAAGGGATGCCTGGCAGGAGTCTGTGCTGACCTCCGCTAGGAATCCCCTTAACTAAGAGATGCAGCGATCGCTCTCGGGTTATTCCTGCATCTTTTAGTTAAAAGGATGCCTGGTGTTTGTGAGGGCCACCATTAAGTATGAAAAGGCACGGGCGCGAGAAACCGAGGCCTTTTTTCTAAAGACGGAAGCTCTCAAGCGAGGGCTTCAGACTTTAGAAAAAAAGGCATCGGCTTCTAGCAGCCTCGCTTTTTCTTCCATAAAAGCAGCGCCGCCCCCGCATCCCTTAGTTAAAGGGACGCTTGGCCGGTGCAGGCGTCACCGTTATGGAAGAAAATGCCTTTATTCTAAAGCCGGAAGCTCTCGTGTATGAGTAAGAGCGCAAGGCTTTAGGAACAAGTCCGTGTCCTCTGTGGCCTCATCGGCTGGCGCTGCCAGGGGGCTTTAGGAATCCCGGCAGCACACTTTCAAAGACACATTTTTTCGGGCACTGCCGGGGCTCCGCCCCAGCTAGCCCTGGGCCACTAAATGTGGCTCTCTGATGAGTTTACCCAAATTCATCAAAATGCAGGTCTATAATGATCCACAATTGGTCTTTCCCATGAAGCTGGAATAGTGTCATAGAAAGCCACGCCTATCCGACACAAGACCTTTATCTAAGTTGGCAAGCCTTGAAAAGTAAAAAAACCGGGACAGGGCAACTAACATAAAAGTAGGACTAACTCTTGAAACTAGCTGTCAAGGCACAACACTTCAGTAGCGTTTGGAGGATAAGGGGGTTTAAGTGTTACTCGTCAAAGAAACATATGATATTATAATCAATTTCTCACAAACAAACACTATTTTAAGTTGCAAAATGCAGCATTTCCTCTGTGCCATATTGAGCCTTCCTGCCTGCCAGCTATTAGGACCTACTAAGACAAAACGGAACCACTCCAGTTTCCAATGTTGTGGTGTCACGTGCCCTGACGTGAAAGGTCACGTGACCCTGAAGGGGGGGAGATAATAAAGGAATCACCGGAACTGGCGGGTTGACGCCAGTCCGGGTTCATGCAACCCAACAGTAGTCGTGTGTTTAATTGCCGCGCTGTGTTCCGCATGCTGTGCGACCGAGCAGGCCTCCGCCGAAGGCCCGCATCACCTTCCTGCTGCCGACCGCAACACCGGCGGCAGCATACTTCACACATGTGAGCATAATCTCGAGAAAGGGGGACCCAGGACAGTCCCTGCCAAACCGGGCCGTCTGGTCACCCTCCCTTGATCGCGCCAGCAGCCGCGTGGCATCTGACAGGCGGGTTGGACACAGAGGAGCTTATATATAAGTAACTTAGCATGTTAATGAAAGCATGTTGCCATTGAATGCCACTTCCTGGTAAGAGAAATTGAACCTTTTGCACGGGAATGAGTTATTTCGTCCATCACTATCCCAACGTTTGCCAGGCTGTATTACAATGCAAGGCAAGTTTCAAGAGAGTACAGGTACTCACGAACTTTGCCAAACGTTCCACACACATGCGCTGTCCAAAGCCTTCCCAGCTCGGCGTTCACACTTTGCCCTGTGAACCGTCAAAGCGTAGAAACCCACAGCTGCTACCCTGCATTACAATAAGGGCAATTCGAATGTGTTAGCCCAGGTTATGAAAAAAAAGGGAGGGAAACTTCATGCTGTGTGAATTAAAAACTCCAGCAGATGACTTTATATTGTGTTCCATTTTCTTTCAACGTGAATGCAGTTTTAAAAGTCGCGCACTTGTGGAGGCGTTTACTGTGACCTTCTAGTCAGGATGGGCAAAATAAAGCTCTAATACTATTTTTGCCCGACATGTGTGTAAAATCATTTATTTAATGTAAGCTTAGTCTTTTATGCAATGTATGTACTTTTAAATTCATTGCTACAAAACTATTATTTTATTTTTTCAAACCCAAAGCATAACAAATACTTACATTAAATATAGATGGGAGGTAGATGTGAACAATTGCTTAAATCACTAACTGGGCTCAAATCTGATGGTCATCTTTGAAAGATGTCTGCATTCTGCTGACAGAATCAAATTTCAAGTGAATGACTTAAAAATACACAGTTATACTGATTGTAATGTTTTAGTGTGCCGGGGTCCCAAGGTCCGAGCTCAGAATGTGATTAGAGCGGGAGGAAGTGAGGAGACAGACAATAGAAATTGATACAAATAATGAAACGCAAAGAGCGAGACAAAAATAGAGAGTGAGAAAAATAGAAAATGACGTGACTGGGTCGAGAGACAGGGTGCATTTCATAGAACTGGTTTGGGGAGACATGGCAGGAGAGCAATTTTTGGACCTTAGCGGGTCTGTGCCATGGTCCACTTAAAGCCTAGATTGGTGAGTACCGGCACTTCTTTTTTCCATTTAAAACACCAGATTCCCTCACCCCTAGAAATAGCAGGTCTATGACTAATGTGGGGGCCTGTAATAGTGCATGCCACCCGGGAATAAAGCAGGTGCAAAGTGGGATTCTGTTAGGCCCCTGCAATCAAAGGCCTGATGCCACCCATGGGAGCCCAGCCTCTGATTCGTGTGGAGGGCGGGTGAGGGGGAGTGAGGTTCTTGCACTGAAAAGTGGATTTAACCGTTTCTCTTTTGTAGGCCACATTCAAGCTTCTGCTGCCCTAGCCTGGCAACCTAGAAGGTGTGGGGGCCAAGGACGCTGATTCACCAAAATGTGACAACACAGCCCTGATGACATCACCGGAAGTGATGTCACTTGACCTTTAACCCAGATGGCACCAGTTCCTCTTTAACCGTGGTGACATTACCGGAAGTGGTTTGCAGGTGTAAAAAAAGTACATCAACGTAAACATGTTAAAATACCAAATACCTACTGAAGCAGACAAGAATATTTTAGATACCAACCACATTTCAACAGGGGTTCTGCCTTCATATGTCATGGAAGGGGTCATGATATGATAGGACTAGACCCAACAGTACAACATAGGCAAAGGCAATATTGGTTCCACCATCGGTTTTGCTATTTGAAGATTTGAAAATATCTTTAAGCAATAATTATGACAAAGCGTTGAGCAATTTTGGGGAGTTCTGTTACCCCGATATATGCTGAAATGGACTCAGACAAACTTACATTGATGGAAAGCCCGGTGAAGATGTACAACAAAATCAAAATTGTAAAATGGGGAAAGATATACAGAGAATATCATTGCATAAACTACAAAGAGAGCTAACCACACACACGAGGACATATAAGGTGATACAGTGCTCCGTAATGAGATTCCCAGGGCTGAAATATTTTTACATTTATACACGCTTTTGTCTTAACTTACTCGGCTCCCTACAAAGGTGGGGTCCCATAAGAGGGATCCCTCGGCAAGAAAGACATTTTCGGCTCTATAAAAAGCCGGGGAGGCAGAAACGCTAAAACATTGGCTGACTGGCTGTAGCACAGCACTAGGGCAGAGGAAAATGTGGTTGGAAGAGTTCATAAGGAGATTAGAGGATTTAAACAGTGGAGTCATGTGGGCTAAGCTCTTGTATGGATAGTCTATGTCAATGGCCATTGATTTAGTGAATATCTTACTAGTGATACACAAAAAGTTGGGGGAAAATGTTTTTCTCGATCAGTCTACAATAATGAAGTAGAGTAGGGAGCAATTTGTCGGATAGCTGGAAACTGTAATATTGGAGGCTAAGAAAGGGAGGTCCTGATAGGTACATAGTATATGATATTATATTGTATTGTGTTGAATGAATCAATGTCTGTAATGTCTGTTTTAGAATGTTGCGTCTGAAGTAATTTATTGCCATTTGTAATGAACTAAGAGTTGTGAAGTACAATGTTTTTAATAGACTATAAACATGCGAAAAAATAGGCAGAGGCACTCGCAAAGATATGCCACTTCAGCATTGTATGGCCAGCTACTTCCAGATTATGCCAATTTTAGCTGCATGTCGGGTATTGTTAGATCCCCTACACGGGCAGTGGCTTCAATAATACAGTATCCAAAAATCCATTAGATGCAAGTTACTTTCAGTGCACAGGAGCATTAATGCTTTAATTAATGATAATATATTGTTATTTATATAGAACTTTACATAGCACATATTTACATACAATTCTCATCCCAACCAAAGTTGGTACTCATTTATCAACCTCAGAAGAATGAAATGTTGAGTTGGCCTTTTCAGGATTTTAAATTGCAGCCTACAGATCACAGCAGCAAACTCCCAACCCGCTGAGCTATTTTACTGCTTTGCTATTAAAAATGCAATGTCGCCATAAGAAAGAAAGCATGTAAAAACTGTCTGCACAATGTAGGCTCGACACATAATAACTGAATTAAGGCGTGGGATTTATTGACCTCCTTGATTACAAACAAGAGGATCTAGGCCTAGGAAATCCCCCACAGTCAAAAACAGAAGAGTCCAACAATGTACCAAATGTTTACTGTTTTATTTAAGAGCTCTCACACAGGGATTCAGCAATGGACAAAGCAGCATTCTCCAATACTCTCTCACCGATCACAGGCCTGTCAAGGCGTTGCATGGCACGGTGACATCACCAAATAATGATACATGCCGCAAAACCTAAGGTGGAATAGGATTGGTTAGTAGGGTAGACTACATTATATAAAATATAGGGTATTAGTAAATTGATTGGGTAAAACGCATCTGGTGGCTTCTCCTGCGACCACCTCCTAAATGGTGCAACTACAAATATGTCAGGTTAGTGTGCTGTGATTGGGTTATGCCACAAAGTGTGAGCTTAGTGTCGAAGGTAAATAGAGATTGGTTAAAGAGGGTCTTCTCAGCCTTGGAGCTTGGGAAAGTTACCAGCCCAACTGCAACTACTCATGGTGGTGAGAATGGCCCCAAAGGTGATGCATTCCCCCAACAAGTTACCATCTCCGGTCTTCTAGGCCATGAGAGAGAATATTCGGCTTTGAACCAGGTGTTACTTTTGTATCATCTTGCCTTCGGTTGGATGGGAACAACGGTCCCCGCCTGGCTCGAATGAATAGACTGTCTCCTAGGTTCTGCTCACATGTGTAGGGACCAACATCTTGAGTTCTCCTACTTGCATTTATGATGATTTTCAGTTCTTGCACATGCAGGTGTCCTATCTCGTCTGCTAATATGAAATGTTTTCTCCTCAGTGTCCATGGTAAGAATATGCACACTGGCTCCAATGACATCCTGGTCAGCGCGTCTCTGCTACATCAGCATGTCAGACTCTCTCTTTATTCTCAAGTCCTTTTAACACCTTCCATTCATTTCAATGTATCTGTGGCTTCCATCTTGATTAACATGGCCTAACTATCAAACCCTGCAACAGGCCCCCACTAATATACCAACCAATGATATCCTTAAAGGCATAAACACCTCACGTTTAAAGGGAAAGACAGCATATAGGACATCAATGAATCAAGCTGAAACTTCTCAACTTGATCAAACCACTAGCATCCAAGAGATGATTGCACCACCAGCCATCCCTGAAGATGTGAATATTTCAGGCTCCCAACGGCAAGGAGACACTAATGAAGGCGATACTCATCCACATGTAGAACCAGGAGTTATGCTTAAAATACCAGATCCTTGAACAACCCCTACCCCCGATATTCACCATCTGATAGTGGACACAAATCTGGACATCCTGTGATTAGAGATACTAGTGGTCCAGCTACTAGCCTAGCAGTACCTCCGGGCTACTCCATTCTTTGTAAAAACAGGGAAACAGGATTAGGAGGAGGCATAGCAATGATTGCTTGTCTCTCCTATATTATGTCAGGATTGTGAGGTTCTGCCTGCTAAAATCAACCCAATTCGAGGACCTGAACCGTGCAACACCTTTTCTAGGTGATATGAATCGCTGGAATCACTGCAAGGGTGATAAAGCAGACAAGGAAGCTATGGATCTAGAGAGAGCTTTGAACGACATTCATGTTCAAGTTATGAATAATGAACCCACTACGGACAAACATCATATCCTGGATTGGGTGATTACTAGAAACCTTAAAGTCAAGATCAACCAGGAGTGGCCATGTATCTGGTCTGATCACTATATCATTGAATTTCACATTCAGCTCCCAAAAGACCACGTTAAACGCTTCAACCAGACCAAAGTAGTTACTAGTCATGACCTCACAAAGATAGACTCTAAAGAACTGTCACCCTGTCTTAATATCTTCATGGCCGAAACATCAAACATGGACTCAGTTGAACATCTTGTCAGTTTCTATGTTAATAACCTAACTAAGATGCTAGAAAGATCAGCCCCAGTGAACAAAAATGGTTCTGCCTGATCTAAGTACTCTAAAAAGGCAAAAGCGGAAACTAGAATCACTCTGGTTAAAACATCTATCTGAAGAAAATAAAAAGGCATGGAAAAAGGCAGACAAAATGTATAAAAACAAAATCGTAGACACCAAAAAGAAGTATTACAACCTTAAAATAAAACAAGCAGCTAACAGCTCAAGAAAACTCTTTGAAAGACTTAGACTCATGGAAAAACCCAAAGCTCTTCAAATTCCCTTTCTGCCCATAATTCAAGACTCCATAGCAGTTCAGACTGTATTTGAAGCAAACATGATCGATGTTGGCGGAAAAACAAAGAAAAAGTGCTGCCCATGCCTAACAACCTTCAGCACACACATCTCTTCTCTCAGAATCACCCCCCTTTTTCAGTCTCTCAAATGACATGGAGAAAATAGTCATGTCCATGAGGGCCACAGAATGCCCAGAAAAAAAAACCTTCTCGCAAAAATAATTTTAGAACACTAGGAGCTCTTCGCCCCATTTCTCATGAGATTCGTGAATGCGTCCTTTAGAGATGGTAGGGTCCCCAAGTCCATCAAGACTGCCTCGGTCACCCCTCTGCCAAAAAAAACGGACTTAAACCCCAAAGATCCCAGTAATCTCAGACCAATTGCCAACTGCAATTTTCTCCTTAAAATCCTAGATAAATCTGCATATCTACAATTTCAGTCAAATGTAGAATCAAACAATATTCTTCATGGAAGACAATCAGGCTCCGGGGCCAGCTATAGTATGGACAGAGACTGTATTGGTTGATCTTCAATCACATATGCTTAAAATCATAGAGGAGAGGGAAAGTGGGGCTTCTGGCCCTAATGGACATGTCGGCGGCCTTTGATCTGGTGGATCCTGGCCTTCTCCGACAATCATTTTGCCACCTTGGTCATTGTGCTGATGGAGCTGTTGACTGGTTTCACTCCTTCCTATCAGACCACGAATCCAGAATTCAGTGGGGTCCAGCTTGTTCAACAACAGCCCCAATCTGGTGTGGACTCCCTCGGGGGGCAAGTTTGTCACCCTTATTGTTCAATATATATATCAGGACTCTATGTTCTCTTCTTGACCTTCTGGGTGTATTATTTACAAACTATGCAGGTGACACTCAGTTAGTCATAGAAACCACCAGTGATTATAACACAGATTCTGCAGCCCTGTCATACCTTTACAAACAAATTCAAGCCTGGATGTCATCCAATTTTCTCTGCCTTAATGGCAATAAAACCGAGCTTTTGATTTTTGGTTCAAAGCTAGCCCAGACGAAACTAAGCACTGACTATAAGAGTTTACAAATCAGACTGAATAACATCCCTGTCCAAAGCAAGTTGGAAATTATGGGTATCCAGCTGGAGGCATCACTGAATTCAGACGCCTATGTTAATCAGTTGAGTAAGAACTGCAACTGCTTCCCTCGCCTTCTCACAAACATTTGCCCTTACATCACCAAAGATAATTGTGCAATCACAGCCTGAGCCACCATTTTATCAAGACTAGATTACTACAACTTGCTACTGACTGGAGCCTCTACCCTTAATCTAAGAAAGTGTCAAGTACTACAAAACAATGCTGTATGCATTGTTAAGAAACTATCTAGAGGTAAACACATCTCCAATCACCAACAAGAGTTCCATTGGCTGCCAATTCAGGAACGTATCAATTTCAAAGTAGGAACACTGGTTCACAAACGCGTCAATGGTATCGCACCTGCTTACCTCAAAGCACTAATTCCTCAATACTATCCATCTAGAGCACTGCGGTCTTCGAACAAAAACCAGATCATCTGCCGGAATTACAGATGTGCAAATGGTATTGGAAGATCATTTCCGATCAAAGCAGCCAAACTTTGGAACTCACTTCCTATCACTCTGACAGCTGAACCCGAACTAAGAGTCTTCAGGAAATCCTTAAACACCCTGCTATTTAAGTTCTCTATCCCCACTCTCCTAGACTCATGATACCTAGTCCTGTAGATTGATGTTTGTCCTTCTGTGTTGTTGGTTTCCACCCCGATGCCTGCAGGCTTTTGGCCCATTAGGAATAAACAAATAAATACAATGGCCACCCAAGTTAGTTATGTTTTAGCATCAGCAAGCACTTTATATGTATTCTTATGGAAATTGCAGTTACTGCATAGCAAGAGTGTGTCCTTCCTCTACCTAAGTGGATCATAAGCATGTTCTTCATGTCTACAGGCCAATTTAATCTAAGGGCCTCATCACGAGTTGGGCGGTATCCTGGCTGTAATACAGCCCAACTTTAGTTACGTTAGCACCAATCGGTCCGTTGCTATTAGCGCTGGTTCATGGGTTGGGCGTTAACCATAAATCCCTATTTCCCATTGGGTCCATTGGACCCAATGGGAAATTTTCGGTGCAAATACCACACGCTAATAGCTTTAGCGCCCAACTCGTGATAGGGCCAGCCCTTAAATGTGCAGTAATACCGTTACCACTGCATTTAAGGGTTACCACCCAACTCCTGATGAGTCCCAAAGTGTCTGTGTAGCTTCATGCAGGAATGCAAATGTACTTCATGTCTAATGCATGTATGTCATAGTCTCTGTCATGATGTCATCAGCGTCTGCATGGTCGCAGGCAGTCTACTTGCTCCATCGACTGCAAGCTTATGTCTTCAGCTGCAACATTAGGATAGGGCCTAAAGGGCTGTCTGAGTGGATAGCATTTCTCACACCTGTGGTACATCAATGATGGGGATGAGTGTGGGAAGGTATACCAGAAGCACTGGGGTTCACACTACAAGCTCACAGTTCAAGCTCCCAGAGCTCAACCAACCCTCCCCAGTTCACAGACAGAAGACTCAGCCAAGGGCAAGTTAGAACTGTTGTCTATTACACAAACAGACAGGGATCATACAGGACATTGAGAATCTCCTGAAATCACAGCTCCTGAGCCTGTGCTGGGCAATTCTGTTCAGTTACTGTGTCACAACACGGGGCTCTTCCCCAAAAACCTAGGAGGGTAAGCGATTAGGTAGTTGGGATGGTAGTGCCTATAGACGGCACTATAGAGATTATTCTATTGGCCCTCGCATGTCAGGTGGCTTGCCTGACACTTCCCCAAAAACGATCTATTACATTGTTGCAGGGCCACAGAATTACCATTGGCAGTTGCCCTCTGCCATCCACCCCTAGATTTGTGTTCCCTGATTGGCTGGAACTGATCTCCCCAGGCCTCGGACCCAGCTCTGTTTTCAGCGCTCAGTGCACCTTCTCAAGGTGATGAGAAAGACTATGTGGGTCATTATGAGTTGGGCGGTAAGGGATTACTGGCACCGGTAAGGAGACTGGTGCTGGTAATCCCTTACCCCCCAATTCCGAGGTCCCTTAGCGGGAACCGTAAGGAATGTGTGGTCTGACCACATGTCCCTTATGAGTCCCGCTAAGGGACCAGGGCGCTAATAATGGGCTTGCTAGTCGCGAGCCCGTTATTAGCATCCTCCCCACTCCAATTGAGCCCTATGGGGGCTCAAATGGGAATGGGGAATGGTTTGTTCAATGGGGACTTACCGGTCCCTCCAGGGTCGGAATGCACTGGTAAGTCCCCATTGAACAAGACCAATGCCGGACCCGGTATTGGAGGCAGCCATGGCGCAAATAGCGCCATGCCTACCTCCAATCTCAGAATGAGGCCCTATGGGTTCCCAATTTAACCGCCAGCATTACCACTTTTGCCTTTGACGGTGCCCACAGAGTTGCAACATTTGTTGAAGAATCCATGTTTCACTTTGTGTCTGTGTCGCTGACAACTGCTCATCTTCACACTGCAGGTCAATGCCCATTGTCTGGTTCGGCCGCTCCATGTGGTTGATGACCGCAAAATCAAGCTCTTTCGTCTGCAATTTGTGAGGATTTATGCTAGTATTTTGCTGGTTGCTCCTTGTCTCCGAGGTCCAGGAATGTTCTGCTCATCGCTAACGTTGGCTGCAAGCTCTGGCCTGCTGGTTCATGCAGCCTAATTCTGCTTTTCTTTGCATCTCCTCCCAAGCCCTGTGCCTCATGTAATCTCACTACAGTTATACTACAATCTCTATATATCTACACCATGCTATGGTTATTGTATGTTAGTAGTATGTGGTTTTTCCAGGCTCCTTATATAACCCTGTAGTTCCATTGGGTTAGTTGCAATAAGCATATGTAAGCTTGCTCTGCACCTTTACCTTGCTTTGGGTTTTGCCATTCTGCGTTTGACTAATGAGAAAAATAATAAAGGCTTTTGACAGTATGTATATGTATTGGTCCTCTATCTACATAACTGTGTAAACATGTTCTTCGTGTGTGTCTGTGTAAATGTGTACATGGGTGCAAGTTTGCTTCTTGACTAACATTGCTATGTCGTGGTATCACTAATGACATCAGCATAACGGATTTCTGTTATTAGTCAATTTGATCCAGTGAGGTGTTTGGATCATTGATCAGTGTTGTGGCACATGTATCTATAAATACATTAGCTGGATAAGGTTTGAAAAGTTGTCTGAGAGAATATCTGTTCGCATATGTGGATGTCACTGGCCCTCCTGGGGCTGTCCAAAGAGTGAGTTGCAGCTTGCGTTCTTGACTCTTCTGGCTGTCATGCTCATGGGGGTGAGGAGGGGCATTCTAGGGACCCCCTCTTCAGTCCCCCCTCTGGTCATCTTGTCAACCAAATCACCATGCTTAATCACTATTGCTTTTGGTAGCCATATCTTTGTTACTCCTCCAAGATGGCCGTAGTAATTTGCATGGTCATTGAAACTACATGTATTGTAACTGCAGCCTCTTTCTGGGTTGCACCACACCCATTTCGCCCAGTATTTGTTGTTGTAAAAGGGATTGTCAAATGTTATCATCTCACTCGGGAACAGTGGGCACTCCTTTATCTTTGCCCTCAGGTTATTTCTCTCTTCTACTATCTTGTCCTTGTTCTCTTTGACATTTATATCTACCAACACTTTCATGTCATGACCCTTGCCCCTGGCCCTCACTGGCAAGTCAGCCTTCCAGTTAGGGCCAGGTCAAAGACCTTAAAACCTCATCCAAGACTCTCTTGGAGTCAGTCCTGGCGCCTTTGGCGCCAGGCTCATAACTATCATGAAGACCGACATGAGAATGGGACTATTTACTTGGGACTATTTAACTTGGGGGGTTCAGCCAACATGGAGGCACACACATAGCTCAGTTACAAGGAACTGAGCTATGCGGTCTAGTCTTTTGGGTGTGGCAGGCCTGGGACTACTTTACCTTGACTACTTTGGGTGTGGCAGGCCTGGGACTATTTTACCTGGACTATTTTACCTGAGACTATTTAAACCACACCCAAACAGCAGAACATGCTTTGTCTTATTCTGCTGTGGGCAGCGTAACGCTCACCGTGTCCAGTTCTTTGATGCCAGCTTACCTAAAACCAAGGACCTGCAGAGAGAGAAAGAACACTACGAAACTTACCTGGAACAGTATCCTGTCTTCAATCCACCGCTGACTTCAGTTCCACTCACCTGAAGGTACGAACTCCATCATCCGGCACTGCATGCATCCTGGAATACCATAACCTGGAAAGAGGAGAAAGAAAGACAGCATTAGTAAGCGTTTACTCACGTTTCCTCCCGAGTGAAGAAAGCCACACAATTCTTACCTGGGTAGTCATCTCCTGGTCAGTATAATTGCTGGAACATTACGGCGCTCGGCGAGGAACATCGCAACCTGCAAGGAGAGAAAAGACACTGGTTAGCAATATCACGCATTACTCACCGGACAGCATCGCGCACACCGCTCTTTCACCTACCGGCCCATGCTCATCTTCAAACTGCATGACAATACCAAAATACCTTTCCATACCTAAAAGGAAAGAAGCAAGACATTATTATTCGAACTAAGAGGAACATAAGAACTGCATATAAAGACTGTAAAGCAGCAAACCTACGGAGTCGCAGCAGGCCTGGATTCCCACAGGGGCCTTGCACCATTGAAGTAACTTGGTCGCTGCTCACCCCCCACATGTATGCGCCCCTGCCACGAGGAGCAGGATGGAGAATCCACCTCTTACAATATTAAGGTGAGGAGAAGGCCCAAGGGGGAGGAAGGAGTTGAGGCCAAGGGAGGTGGGAAAACATAAAGACAATCTGGTATTGAATCCAGCTCTCCTATATTGCGGACCCATCTTTCACCAGAGGCCTTACCAAGGGACCGGGAGAGGGCTCGAGAGTGCAAATCATCCAACCAGGGCTGGGTGGCGTCCCCGTGGATACCAGGTGAGCGTAACATTTCATCCCTATTGTTTTTGCATTTGTTTTCTGACATTGTGTAATGCAGATCTTGATCACACACAGTCCTACTAGTACTAGGATCAGTGCTCCTAGTAGTACTTTCAGTCCATCTTCCAGCCACGTTGGCATCCAGAAAAATATATATGACAGCCAGCTCTGATCTTTTCCTGTTCCTTTAGCTTCCGCCTCCATTTTGGCGCACATTTTTGACAATCGTGTTACTGCTTCTGTCAGTGTGCCATTTTTGCCATCATTTGTGGGCATAAACGTGCAACATGATCTCCTGGTCTTGGCTCAACCTCCTCCTTCTATTACGGTGAGAAGGTTTAGAACATATCTGTTTTGGAGAGCCATCAACCTTACTGCTCAGAGCTCTTCTTTTATCGCATTGAAGCCACTTACTGTTCAGTTTATTGTTTGTATTAGCTCCCAATCCTGTTATCTGCAGCCATTTCACGTTTGTGTATGTCTGTACAGCTGGAACTACTGACGCGAAAAACCTTTCTGTCCTACTGAACAGCCAGTGCTCAGGTGGCACATTGTCCAGTGATGCTTCTGATGCTGATTATAAATAGTCATATCTTTTCACTCTCCTCACTTCTACTGACCTTTTCTTTCTGTGTGCGTGGTCCATTTTAGGGAAGTCGTCTATCTTGATGTCCTTCTTTGGTACTAGTGCTGCCATGTTGATGTGTACCAACTAGCATACTCCTCCCCAGTTGGGTGGCAGCTTCTCACACACCTTAGATCCACACTCCCAATAGTGATCCATTAATAGTACTGTCCCACTCTTCATTGCTGGATGCTTTTCTGTGTGCCTAAACTCCTTGTGTTTTCTCCAACCGTTACTGCTCCATCACTCTGGAAACACACTGCTAGTTTCTTCTGTGGTATTACCGACGTTGGTCCAGCTTCATTGTCCACCCAGGTCAGTAACTTTCTGCTCGCATCCCATTCTTTCAGGCACTTGTCATTCTCTCCTTGTACTGTGTTTACTGGTGCTTGTACTAGAGTGTGTGCCTTGCTAAATACTACTCTCTCCTTCCATCCTTCAGCTCTGTATACTTGTATACTGGGCCATACACAAACATTTGGGGTCTTTCCCAAAATCCCGGTACTCCTCCTATTTCCTTGGCTCCTATCTTAGGGCATGGTCATTCTTTCAGCGTTATTGTTTTTGTTTCTCCTTTCTGTGGGCTATCAGTTGCGTATTGTATAGCTTGGTCTAGTTGCCAGTAATTGTTCATCATGTCAAGTGCCTTTATGTAACTGTCTTCATAGGGAAATGTTGCCTTGGGCATCCATCTCAATGTTGTTGTTCTCCCTTGGAATCTTCCTCGTGTTGTAACCATGGCTAGGCACATATGGCATCGTGTTCTTGCTGCTGGTATTTCAGTTGCTATAATACCATGGAGGCACTCATGGCATAGGGGATTAGTAAGCAGACATAGCAGCTCTCCACAGTGGTTTCTTTACCTACTTTGGTCATGTGCTTGTACCATATGTTGTTAGATACTCAAGCAGTATCAGAGAGATAGAGTTCCACCCCCATGTCTGCATCTGCACTGCATCTACCTCTCTGTAGTGTACTTACAGTGCTTCCTTGTCCACCTGACATGGTCGTTCCACCTGCTAGTCGGGTTTGTGTTAGTAGAGGGTACAGCAGTATTTCTAGCAACATAGGATGCTCGCCAAAAGATGAGGGTCGAAAATACTACATGAGAATAAGACACAAGACACAATAATCATTCTTTTGATAATGCTTTCCATAACTTACCCCTCTCTGGATCCTTGTGTAGTTTGAAGATATCAGATGCCCGCGGAATGGTGTTAATATAGTATTGATTCAACCCTGAGAACAAAATAGTCTGTCATACCAAGAAGGAATAGCTGTTCCCACACTGCTTCTGTTCTGGGGTCACGGATTACTGAGAGTACTGATGTATTTCCCCCTTCCGGGTGTGGATATATTTGGGACAAATAAGCTATTAAGATGCAGAAATACCCGTTAGGGTGGTGCCTCCTGGTACTGTTGGAACTCCTAAGAAATTGGACAAATTGGCCTTGGAAAGTTTCAGGATGAGGATCACAGGGAATCATGGAACAAATGCAATAAAACAGTCACACTTTCACGATGAATGTTTGCGGAAAGAAAAATAACAAAAACTGTGTGCCCTCATGCTGGATGTGTACGAAGTCCTTGCCCTAGCTCTCCTGCATATGAGCGAATAACCATTGGATGTCCTCTTCTGGGCTGTGCGTATTACAAGTTATTGTTTTGCTCTTCTGTTTGTGGATCATTGGCCCTTTTGATAATGGTGCCAGGAAAGGTTGCTGCTTTGTTGGGCTCAATGGCCCTGAGGTGGTTCCAAGTATTTTTCCCCACAAGGTCCATAGTTCGCTCAGTTCAAACGTGTATGTTCCCGTAAAGCGCGGTTTGTCCCAGTTCCTGGAAACATTTAATAAGAGGACCGGGTGCCCTGGATACATAGGTAACTTCTTAATTAAGTCCTTGTTAGCTTCTGTGTTGCTGCTCTCTTCTCCTGCTTCAGGCCTCTCCCGTTGGCTCTGAAGTTGACAAGAAATAAAAGAAGCACTAGCAATCAATGAAGCGCTGTACTCATACATTTCCAGACCCAATACACCAGATACTTTCTCAGCGTCTTTGATTGTCCTAGTGGGAGGAGCCAGGGGAAGTCACATGCACTGTCCTGTTACCACCTCATGTGGGGTTAAATGGTGGTTGGAACCGGGTTTGTTCCGCAATGCGAACAATGCTTAGGGAACACAATGAAGGCAACTTTTGTTGAGAGTCTTTTTAGTTTTTGCTATACTTTCTTGAGCAAGCCGTTGAGGTGCTCACACATCCTGTTTGCTTGCGGGGTATAGGCGCAAGAGAATTTGTGCTGGATTCCTAACAAGGTTGTAATGTGCTGGAACATCTCATTGGCAAAGTAAGGGCCATTGTCAGACCGCAGGACCTCACACATGCCCCATCATGAGAATATCTCCCGGACCAGGATGGGAACAAGGACTGGCTTCGATCCAACTGGAAAATGGGCATACAACCACTATCATGTAGCGGTAACCTTGGCATACTTGGATCATGTCGACATAGTCGACATGCAGGTGTTGGAATGGACCCACTGGGCGAGGTATGTCTCCTCTCACTACCCTCAATGCATGACCTGCAGTGAATTGTTTACACACTCGACAATCAGTCATGAATTCAGCCACTAGTTCTGCCAAGTTAGGACAGAACCATGATTCTACAATATGAGCAGCAAGCACCTCCTTCCCTATATGGGTCTGATGATGTAATTGTGTCAGTGCAGTGTGTGATAATGAGAAAGGCATTAACACTTGCCCTTTGTTATTTTGCCACCATAAGGCATCTGTCGGAGACACTGTCCATCCCCTCATTATCCATAACTCATTTTCTTCCCTGGGTGCAGCTCCCTGCAACTCCATAATCTGTGTCACTGCTAAGATGTTATAAACTTCCTTTAGTATCATTGTTTGCACATAATAGTGCATTTGGGACGATGCATCCATTTCCCCAAGGTAGGTGGAGCATTTTGCTTCTGCGTCTGCTGCTTCGTGGCACCTGGAGTTGGGGTCCTCCCCCTTCATGTGTGCTTGGCACTTCGCTACTGCTATTCGCTGTGGGAAGTCTATTGCCTCTATCAGTCTGCCCAATATGAGTGTGTGCTAACCCGTGACCCATCAGCACGTCTGAAGCCCCTCCTGAGCCAATGTGACAGCCCAGAATGGACTGTGGATGTCACGTAGGCTGAATCTGAATACACTGTTACTTCCTTCTCCCTGCTGTGTTCTAGTACCAATATTAAAGCTTTCCTGTCCTCTCTCAATCTCACTACTGCTGTCCCAGTATGTCTTTCCCGAGTAGTTTGATCAATTGTTGGTGACCCGTCACTGTAACGCACGTCTCTCCCCTCAAGTGCATTCTTCTGTACTTTGCGAGTGGCACAGAATTGTTCTATGTTTGCTGTGCAGTCGTGTACATAGTCACCCTCCTGGAAGATGTTGGCGATGAAAGTCACCGGGTTGACAAGTCTGCATCTCACTATCTTCAGAGCTGGGTTTGACAGTAACACTTCGTACCCTGAAGCTCTTTGTGTTGTCAATGTGCTTTTCGGTCTTTCCAGTATTAAAAAGAGAGCATGCGCCACTTAAAGAGTGCCGCTGCATCCCATGGTAACACTCGCTGATTTGTCCACTGTGAATGCGGCAGCAGCCAATGTCTGTTTGCATGCATAGTGTCCTCTCATTACTGGCACTAATTTCCCACTGTAGTATGCTAGAGGCTTGTGCCCCATGCTCGTCTTTTGTGTCAGTACTGCAGTCATAACCACTCCATCGGAGTGTGAGAATAGGAAAGATTCCCTTTGATAATCTGGGATCACTAACACTGGAGCTATGCATATAGCTTCCTTCAGCTCGTCAAATGCCTCAGTCATTTCTGTTGTCCATTATATTGTCTTCTCCCCCTCTGTGTTTCCATCAGTGCACTCAATAAGGGCCCAGTGTAAGTGTTATAGTCAAATACCCATGCCTTGCTGTAGTTACATAGTCCTAGGACCTGCTACATTTGTCTTACGGTTGCGGGTTCTGCTCTCCTGCGTATTGCTTCTGCTCTTTCTCGTGTCACTTTTCTCCCATCTTGGGATATCAGTTGTCCAATGTACAACACTTCTGCCGGGCAATATTGTAATTTGGCCCTGTCTACCTTGTACCCGTTTTCTGCTAGTACTGTCAGCATGTGTACTCAGACATTTCTACACTTTTCCTCTTTCTAGCAAAAAATCAATATGTCATCTACGTACGGTATAAGTGTATAACCATGCTCTCCATCTGTACGCTGCCTAAGTCCATTTGGAGTACTCTGTTGAATATGGAAGGTGATTCACAGTACCCTTGAGGAAGTCTTGTATGTTTCCACTTATTTCTATATAGAAATGAAGTTAAGTCCTGTGAGTCTGGGTGTAATGATATAGAGAAGAATGCATTCTTCAAATCTATGACCGTGAAGTAGGCAGCTTCCATGGGAATGCAGGAATGCTACACAAAATTGTCACTGGATTCGGAAACTAAAGGACACTCTGCTTCTACAATGTGGTTAAGAGGGCACACAAGTCCTGTACAAAATGCCATAACATTGTCACCTTTTTGACAGGGTACACAGCTGTGTTGCATGGTGATTCTGATGGCACTAGGATGCCCTGATTCACTAGTGCTGCAATAGTCTCGTAGATACCCTCCTCTGCCTCCCTTGACAGTGAATATTGCGTAACTCTTGGTAAAATGGCTCCTGTCGTCAGCTTTATTTTCACTGTTCCTATCCCTTTCAGAAGTCCCACATCATAGGGACTTGTGGTCCATAAGATGTTGTGGACCAAGTCTTTCTCAAGAAATGTTGGCTGTGCTTTTAGCATCATCGCCATTCTATCTGGTACTTCTCTGTAATGTATTCTCACCCAATATGTGATGCTAATTTCGAACATCATCTTATGATCTGATTCGTTGTCTTTGAATAGTTCTTCATCTGTAACCATAGTCAACCTGTATCCTTCTGCCACACGATCCCTGCTCACCTTTGTTGCCCTGTGTCGTCTGTCCCATGCACTGCTATCCAGTCATCCCCCACTATTACTGCCTCTAATTCTAATGGCACTATTGTCCCTTCCTTCTCATATAATGGTATTTCTGGCCTGAATAAGTACTCATTTGGAAGGCGCCACATTTTCCCCTGAATCCCTGGGAGCCATGCTATTATATTTTCAATCCCATATTGAAACAGTTTCTCATCTACCTGCACCCCCCTCTGTACCGTCTGCTCACAATAGGCTTTAATAATCTCCCTCACGTTTAGAAGGTGTGTCCCTGGTGTGGAACACACTAACCCCTTGTCAGTGAATGAAAGGGCCATGTTATGTTTGCTCATGATATCTCTCCCCAGTATGTTTACGGGTGTCTGTCGGGAATATAGTAGGGGTAAAGCTAAGTCGTATTCCCCTATGGAAAGTGTAATATCGTCTGTAAAAGGAACTAATTCCGTTGACCCAGAGAACCTTCGAGCATTCATGGCATTGCCTGACATACTATACATCCCCCTCCCGGATGCAGGGTCTAGTCACCCCTGTGTCTACAAGAAAGGAAAAATGTTTTGTCACCTACCATCACCCCTATACATGGTTCCTCCGGTTCCTCTTCCGGGTTGGGTGTAATCAAAAGGATGGAACACATCAAGTCTGTTCTGTTTCCAAAGAAGGGTTACCGCCCAGTTCAGTGACCCCCCTAGTTTCCTAATGGGAGTTGTTGTCATGGAGTCCGTGTGTGCCACTGTCCCTTCATTTGGCTGTGTGCTTTTCTTCATCTGTGGTAGCTGCTGTGCCATGTAGAATTGATGCGTGTTATCCTGCATCTGCAGTATCTGTGTTGCCTGTGAATACTGCTGCACAGGTGCCTGCATCTGTGGTGTCTGTGTCATGGGCTGCTGTGCCTGCAGGTATGCATTTGGTGACTGTCCTTGTTGCTGTGTCTGGTCCTGGGCATAGAACACATTCTGTTCCCCTGGATATGCTGGCTGGTATTGCATTTCCCCATTATGTTACATCTGTCCTCTGCTTCTACATACCCTTGAGATGTGTCCTATCTGTCCACACACCCAGCACTGGGGCAGTTCTCTTACTTGCCTCTGATACCCTCCAGCAAACCCTTATGGACCCTGCCCCCGATACCCTCCCAGAAATCCCCCTTGGCTCTGTTGTATTTGGTGCCCATACCCGCGTCCCTTTGGTGGCCCCCTTCTTCCTTGCCACCCATGCCCCATGGACCCCCTCACACGGGCGGTGGTGCGTACTGTGTCTGTGATGCCCCGTATCCTCCTGTGCTTGTTAATATTGCCTCTTCCGTGGCATATTTAGCCAGCTTCTTCTCCACTAACTTCGCCTCCTCCTGCTTTCTTTCCTCATGCTTTTTCCTAGCCTTCTCTTGCATTAGCCTGCAGTAATGTACTATTGTGAGTTGTATTTCTGACCATGGTTTTGCTTCCATTCCCACCAACTTCTTTAGTTGCTTTTGCACCTGTTCTGGTAACCCTTGGCATAGTATATGATACAATAATGCCACTGTTTTATCCCACGGTTCTCATGTTTCAAGGTGCCATAACTCTTGAATAGCCTGAATTTGGAAGGGGTCTTCGTCTTCCCTCATTCTGTGTGCTATAATCGCACTAATGTCTGATGTGTCTGGGTACTGCGTGCGCAGAGCTTGCCATACGGCTGCATGGCAGTTAGCGAACGGTGAACCATTGTGCGCTGTGTTCTGGTTTGTTACTCCTGGGTACCCTGCCCATTTCCGTACGTCATCAGCGGCTACCCCTTTATGTACACTACTGCAAATTTCTGCCCTGCAGTCATCCTTTCCATCTTGTATATCCATTTCCCCACACCAAAAGTCAACAAGGGTAACCTACTGTAAGGGTGTCCCTAATTACGCTCACACCAGAATCAATACAACTCTCTAGGGAAATAAGGCAAAAAGGCGATCTTGTAAGAATAGCAAGTTTAATCTTACAAAATGAGGATGGTAGCAAAGGACTCTGCTGCCTGAACGGTTTTCTCCTGTCTCTCTCCGCATTTCTTCCCTGCCAAGCAGGTGTTTATATAGGTCTAGCTTGCCATGGTGATGTCTCTGGAGCTGGATCATGGCTTCATCCCAATTCGTCCTTTTTCTATAGTAGGGATGCTCCAAAGCCTTCTTTCGCCACCCTCAGCCATTTTGTCATTGCATGCTGTTCTACATTTTACTAGCTATGCAAAAACACACTGTAGCTCATGCTTTCACCCATTGTGCTAATTATGCGAAAACACGCTACCTCTCTGCAGACTTTTACAAACCTTGAGGCCTAGCCCAAGGAAAAAACAAACAGTTATCCATGTTCAAACATTTTCCAGTCATTCCATCCATATTCCACTCATCCTGCTCACGTTTATCTGGGTCCTGTAGTTTCCTCACAATTTAGACTTGTAATTTCTATTTCTAAATGCACTTTGCCATACAAAACATGCTAGTCCTATTTTTAACACGCATGGACCCTTGATGGACAGTGGACACCTGATGAGTCTGTTTGTCCTGGCCATGGTGATGACCACCGCACACTAAGTCTGCAGTATATTTTGAATCCCACAGGCCACATTCCTTCTGGGATGGAGGGGGAGCTTCACTCATCTACAGCACTAGCTAAGCTTTTAAAATGCGTCGGATCTGACATTACAAGTCTATCCAACTAATGGTTAATTGTGCCTTATATTTTGACAATAACTACCTTCTTCAGTGTTTGCCTATGTCTGTGTATGTGATTATGTTTTTGTGAGAGAGCCTTCCCAGTGCCCCTCCTCCCCCTAGTCCGTTATAGCACCTTAAAGCGGTCTTGCCTAAGTTTAAAGCGCTTGGGGGTTCGGGAGGACCCTGGTTCCTTCCCAACACCACACCTCAAATTTTCCTTGTCTATATGCTTCCATGTACTGAGGTCATCCCCTCCCTTTTCCAGTAAAGGAATCTGTGTGAACCCAATTTCCCCATCCAATCCTCTTATCAACTTGATCCCCCTCTGATTTCCCAGTGTCTTTGGTGGTGGGGAACGCCTTTAACATTTCACCCCTCCTTCGTTCTGGGAGGTTCCTGAGCCTCTGTGCATATGGGGTTAACCCATGCAGGCTGAGCGATGTATCCCGGGACCGTTGTGGTCTCTTGTCCTTGTCTCCCTGCAATTCCCCAGCATCTCTGTCTGCTCCCCATGTGGAGCTTCGATCAGTCTTATTCCCTGTCAATCGACAAACAGTTCATCTTCTGACTCTGTCTCCCAGATCACTGTCTAAATCGTCATGGAAGCTCAGTCTCCTCAGTACCTTGCCTCCCTGTGGTTCCCCTTCTAAGTCCAGCAGGTTCCCACTGTCCCCCCTCATGGAGGACCCTGTACTGGTTTTGCCTGGCAGCATGGCTGCCTTATCATATATCTTGCTGCAATCATGCTCCACTTACCTATCCCTTCCCATGCTATCATCAGACATGGTCAATCCCCATTTTAGACTTATGTCTCTTACTGCGCGCTCCTTCTCCTCCTTGCCTTTGCGCTCTTTTGCAAGCCGCTCTAGTTCCCACTTCCTCCTTTCCCTTCTTACCAAGACTTGCTTTTCCTTCTCGTCCTCCTCCCTTTGCCTCTCTCTCTCCTCGAGCTCCCTCTTTCTCCTCATCTCTTGTTGCTCCCACTCTTTCTCTTCTTCCCTTTGCCTTTCTCTTCACACCCTCTTGCGTTCCTCCTTCTCTTGCCTTTCAACTTCTTCCATTATCTCTGCCCATTCTTGTGCTTCACTGCTCTCCTTACAACCAACTGCATCCTTACTTGAACCTCCTTATTCTCCCGCTGTCTTCCCATCTAATTTCAATAGTATTTGCTCTCCAACTCACTTGTTTGGTGCTATTCTTTCCAGCCCCTCCTTGGTGCTTGTCTGGGTCTTGCTGTGTGCCCCTTTTCCACCACCTGCTGGCCCTTTCTGCCCCTCCTTCCTGGTATATGGTGGAGGTTCAAATGTTGGATTTGCGTGCCCCTCTGCTGCTTTTAATTCCTGTATAGGGTATACTCCCTGTGTTCCTGTTGTAGCCCCTTTGTTCTCATGGTGAGGAGGAGGTGTGTGAGCGGGGGCCGAGGGAGCTGTGCCGGGGTCGCCTGCTATCTCAGCATCCATTCACACCTCGCTACTTCCCCCTCGTCCTCCTGAAACATTTTCCAGATCTTGAATATTGCCATATGATTGCTCAGCGTTTTCCCCTTATAAGCCTCTTGCATATGTTGGTGTGTAATGATTGCTGCACATATTTGGAGAAGCTTCCATGTTGTGGCCATGGCTTAGTCAATTTATCTTCTGTATTTTTCGTCCATTCCATGCTATATTTACAAATCTTGTCCTTATATCGGGGAAGGGTCTTATATAGATGCTGTAAGGGCGTATTCTTCCCCCCCTACCGCATTTCCCGATACATTGCTTTATACTCACTTGACCTCAAGTGGAGGCTTTCGACATGCCTGTTGCTATTCAAACACAAAAATACTTTTAATCTAGATTTTCTCAACTTCACGAATACCAGTTCTTGTCAATTATCACAAGCCTCTCTGGCTCCCAACCAACCTTTCAGGCGTGCTCCACGCACCAACCTGCTACAACTCTCTGCCTCCTCAGGCACACCCACCAAACTGGCACATGCACCTTCCACGCACCACCACTAAACAGCTTATTCGTCAATTGTGAACACTGACTTCTGTACCTCCTCGTGCTCTCCTAGTCCTATGCACAGACCTTATGTGTGACGTCACTGCTTCACTAAATAAGGGAATGATAGAAATCACTAACAGAGTGCACAACCCTATTGCTTCATCACACAGACATTTTCACAAACCTGACATATACCCACAGCTGTCTTCCGGCCTCCTAACAGGGCATACCGCTAATTTGCGTGCTCTATCTGTACCTACAGCATTGTCTTGTAAATAAAACGCCTCAGCGAGATTTTACCAGAAGAACACCTTTCCGCAATTTGAGCTAGTTCCATTTGCTAACTCCTATACACGGGGATACCATCATCCATGACCCGAGCTAAAATGCCCAATCCACAGGCAATCCAATATTCACATAACTTTTGTCATCCGTACCCTTAAATCAATAGTCTAGTTTATTCGCCTGAATCTTTTACCTCAAGAGTGAATGCTCCCTAACCACAAATATGACATCTACCTCTGCTCCTTCCCTCCTGTACTACATGCTATACTACTAAACAATACTCAATGGTACTTCAAAGATACTCATCAACACTCGTCGCCACCCCATCCCCAACATTTCCTTACCATCCCAATCAGTTCCTCCGTGATCCACTGACGCTGCTCGGCTACCAGCTCCCCCAAAGCTGCCACATCACTCTTCTGGTCTGCTGGGCTCCTCCAGGACTGCGGGCAGGATATTCTCCAAAACGGGCTCCTTTTGGCCTCTGCATGGGGTACACCTCCCGTAGAACTCACACTACATGAGGCGCCTCGCAGCGCGCCAGGTGCTGCGACCGAAGAGGCAGCTTTATGCCGAATGTGCATAGTGAACCATCTTCTGCTACCAATCTGTTGGCTAGGTATACAAGAGGGACTGGAGTTCACAATACAAGCTCACTGTTCAAGCTCCCACGGCCCAACAAACGCTCCCACAGATGGAGGACACAGCCAAGGACAGGTTAGAACGGTCTTTTATTACACAAACAGACAGGGCTCATACAGGACATTGAGAATCTCCCGAAATCACAGCTCCTGACCCCGTGCCAGCACTTTTGCTCAGTTACTGGGCCTCATTAGGACCCTGGCGGAAGCCCACCGGTAATGATTTTTTTCCGGGGTCCAGAAAAGGGCAATAACCGGGTCATGCCAAACATGGCGAATAACTGGGTCATGCCGACCTTGGTGGACCCGGTTATTGCCTTTTTCTAGGCTCCAGAAAAAATAATTCACCATTCCCATTTGAGCCCCATAGGGCTCAATGAGAATGGGGAGGGTGCTAACAACGGGCCCATTGTTAGCATCCAGGTCTGCTAGCGGGTCCCGCTAAGGACGCCTGGTTTTACCAGATGTCCTCAGTGGGACCCGCTGCAGACCTCGGAATGTGACGGCCCGGAATGTATGGTGCCAGTCCCTTACCGGCACCGTACATCCCACAGCCGCCACACTCCTAATGAGGCCCATTGTGTCAGAACATGGGGCTTTTCCCCAAAAACCTATAAACGTACAGGATTGGGTAGTTGGGGAGGTAGCGCCTATAGACAGAACCTATAGAGCTTATTCTGTTGGCCCTAACATGTCAGGTGGCTTGGCTGACCCTTCCCCAAAAACAATCTATTACATTATTGCAGGGTCGCAGGATTACCAGCGGCCTTGCCCTCTGCCATCCACCTCTGGATTTGTGTTCATTGATTGGCTGGAGCTGATCTCCCCAGGCCTGGGACCCAGCTCTGTTCTCAGCACTCAGTGCACCTTTTCAAGGTGATGAGAAAGACTATGGGCCCCATTACAAGTATGCTGGTAAGTATTCCTGGTTACCATCATGCCAGTGCCATGGTTTCAGGCAACCCGTGATTCCGGAATGACCAGATGATTACGGGTTGTCAGGCACGCGCATACCAGCATTCTGGAAACGGCAGTACCGGCATCACAGAAACCATCAAACTTCCCAAAAAATGACAACACCGTCGTCCTCTGTGCCAGTGCCTCAGAATCCAGTGTACTGGGGAGACCCCCGGCCGGCCCATAGAGTCGGCGTTTGCTCCGCAGTACTTTAAGAAGAGATAGCTGCACCTTTGAGATGGATGGGTGTGTGGATATATTACTGCAACACCAATCAATAAGGACAACTCAATGGTTTTGCAAAGGGGAGTCCGTTTAATGACAAGTACAAAAAACAGGGAAACATGGAAATCAACAGTGATGCGATAGTCCGTCTCTCTTCAACTCCCAAGAACTTCATACAAACATTAACATTTATACCCAAAACCCGTCATCATTGACGTGTAACGCTCGAAAAGTTAACATGCAATTATATTGGTTGGGAAAAGGTACTTTACTATAGGTACTATATTTGTATATGGTAACGGAGTAAGAGGATTGGATAAACACTATCAGGTGGGCGTCTAAGCCCTTCCTTCTAACATTACTATAGTAGACATCACTATGATACAACGTCCCATTGGTTCTACTATCTATAGGACCCTAGATTATTTGGTCCATTGTGATTGGGTTGGCTTCAACCCCATGCATAAATCTCCACTTTACTTAGCAGCACGCAGAATGGTCAGCCAGGTGTAGGATGCCCCAAGATTCACCCGGCCTCCCTTCAATCAATCATTACTTTAGTGGCTATGAGTCAATTAGTTGGCTGTGGTCGGCTTTGAAACTGTATCTTCTTGTCAGAGAAGGTTATGATATCTCTGTCTGGGCGACAGCCAGGCGTAGGTGTGAACCTGTGCCTCTTCTTGCTCGGATGGTCACGTGCTGCTCACACCGTGAATCTGCCTAGTTTCCTTCAATTTGTGCATTTAATTCTTGTTCGGCTTGCCACCTGCCTGGGCCTCCTTATCTCGGCCTTCCTGAGATAGGCTGTTCTGTTCTTAAGTTTCGATTCCGCAAAGCTACTTTTTGCTCCTTCTATTGGTCTGACCTTGGCTCTTCCTGGCTCGCGTTGCCTCTGCTGAGTTTCGATTTAGCCATCTGTTCTCGTTTTAGCTGGAATACGAATCCTGTCCTGTTTGACTTCTAGTAACCTGAGTTATTTCTGCTTTTGCGTAAAGTGGACTCGCACTTGTATAGTGTGCTTCGTTGAGGTAGGTATATGTAGGTGGCACTTGCCACGGTCCATCTTCTACTAAGCATAGCAAGCGCACTCTTTTCTTAGCTTTCTTGCTTTTTCAAGCATATGTACAGGCGTTTAGCTGGTTGAGTGACTTCATCCTGCTTTACAGCTTAAGTTTCTTTTTATTGCAACATCGTCTCTCCTTCTAGGTTCAAGATATCCTTATTCATGGCGTTTCGTCTCGTTGTGTCATCTTTGGGTCATCTTATCTTCTATCTGCATGTCTGTCCGGGCCTTCGTGATGTCACCATTCGTCTTCAATTAAGGCCTTTTGAGTTTCTTCCAGGACAGTGTTTAAGCAACCTTCATTTTGTTTCCTTTGCTGGTAGGGTTTTCTTAATGGATACCTTACTGTTCATGGTTGTCTGGTTACTGGAACTTCAACAGGTATTGTTCTTCTGATAGGCACCTGGCAGAGCCCTACTGCGGCTCCCTGCTGGTTTATTTGCTCATCATACGTCACATATCTCGGTGTGAACGTTCCTGGTACTTCGGAATGGGCGGCTAGAGTGCAGACTTAATTTCAGACCTCCTGTACACTCCACCCTCTGGTCGATCCAGTGACCACATTCCTCCTTTGGATTCATCTTACTTGGTTCTTCTGTATTCATCTTCACTTCATCTTCTGGGTTCATTCCTTCTTCATCTTCTGTGTTTGTACATGATGGTTTGAAGAAGTGGCTCTTTGTAGTCCATATTTTTATCACTCCTTTCAGGCTTCCTGCTGTCCTTACATGTTCATCTCTGTTCCATGTCATCAGCTGACATTGTCCATTTGGGCTGCAGTAAATGCATTTTCCTTCATAATTTCTGCATTTCCTGGGATAAAGAAACTTTGTACCTTCTGGTGAATGCTTGCTAGCCTTCACAAAGTCTCTTATTTCTTCATCAGTCAGATCTCTGGGCTTCCATCCTGGTTTGACATCAATCATGATCTTCATCCCTATGGCTTTCTTTGCAGTTTTCTGGCATTGCGATAGTATTATCTTGATAACACAAACTCCCAGTAATATCATCACTAGCAGGGCTCCCAAGAATTTGAATGCACCCGCCATCCATTGTGGAACCCACGAAAA
The DNA here is from genome assembly GCF_040938575.1 of Ambystoma mexicanum. Lineage (NCBI taxonomy): Eukaryota > Metazoa > Chordata > Amphibia > Caudata > Ambystomatidae > Ambystoma > Ambystoma mexicanum. The sequence continues at coordinate 731,198,803 of NC_090925.1, forward strand.
CAGTGATCCAAACCAGCTATCATCATCAACTTTGTTGGTTTCATTGATCATCTGGTTCTGTAGGTTTGTCAGCATACTTACAGCTTCCGTTAAAGTTACATTTTCCTCGTCGTGAGAAGGTATAAAAATGTGCAACATGATTCTCCAATTTTTGCACAAACTCCTCCATCCATAGCTGTGATCATGTCAAGGACATATCTGTTTTGGAGAGTCATCAGTCGGATTGCTCTTAACTCTTCGTTAATTGCATTGAATCCTTTTATGGTCGTGTTGATTGTCTGTAGCAATTCCCATCTGGTTATCTGCAACCATTTAGTATTTACTCCAACTTGGATTTGTGGCATGAAAATCGTTGTGAACACTGATTAGGTGAGGCTGAACAGCCTGTGTTCATATGGGACTGCGTGAAAGGATTCTTCTAATTTGGCGGAAAAGTATTTTTCTCTCTACATTCGAGTTATCAATTCCACAGATCTCCCCTTCCTCAGGTGAGCATCTGCTTTCGGGAAACTGTCAATGTTCAGGTCACTTTTCGGGATTACTAATGCTGGAACGTGGACATTCACTATTGTGCATATGCCTCCCCAGTTTTTCGGCAGTCTGATGTATGCTTTGGGTCCACATGCCCAATAATGATCCATGATCACTGCAGTCCCATGAGTCCTGCCTGGAGCCTCAAAAATTAATCTGCAGTTCTGATTCTCTCCCATCTTCCTCGTGCCATTGTTCCTGAAGCACAATTTCGGGCTTTCGAGCGGTACTATCTGCAAGGGTCCTCCTCTGTCTTCGACCCATGTTGGTAATTTTGTAAGTTTAGGCCACAGTGGTTTGCACAGTCTTTGTGAGTTTTTTATGGCTTCCTTGCAGGCTCCGAGGACCATCCATGCTCGGCAGATCACCACTCCTTGCTCCCAACCATCTGGTAAAAGTACTGTTCCCCAAATCTGCATTTGGCCTCTGTTCTTTCCAAATTTGAGCCTCTTCTGGAGTTTTCTCTTGGACGTTCAGTCTCGGATTTACTTCCCATCTTAATCCTGTTCCTTTAACTCCAGGCTTCTCGTACCTGATCACATGGTTCCTAGTATGGACTCTATTTCTCGTCTTAATGTCCTGGACATAATCATCTTCATCGGGGTACGCTGTTTCAGTTGCCCATATCAATGAGGCATCACTTCCCATGAACTGGCCTCTGGTATTGCACATTGCTATGTGTAAGAGACAGTGTGCTGTTGGGATATCAATTTCTACAGCCACAAAGATCTTGGACTTTCCCATGCTGTTCTGTAGGAGTGTGCAAACAAAGCAATCCCCTTCGGATTTTCGTCTTCCAACTTCCTTCATGTGCTGGTACCAAATGTTGTTACCTAAGTGTGATGTGCTGTCCAGGTAATCGTTCAGTTCGGTGTTGTCTTCATGCATGCTTCTCTTGATTCTTAAAGCTTTCATGTAGTTTGCTATTACTACATCTCTATCTCTAAATGTATGTGTATGGCTCTTTCTTGCTGGAGGGTTCTTAGGTATCCTGGCCCATGGTGCAGGCTTCTTCACCTGCGCCATTTGAGTGGACAGGAGTCTGGCAGCTCTTTCCTGGTCCTCATGCCTCTTTTCTCTGCTGCGTGCAAATGCCCATGCCAACCAGCCTGACACTGGTCTGGTATATGGCTGTATTGTGGAACTGGTACTTGTCCCTTGTGTTGGAACATATATGCTGGGTAATGCAGTCTCTGTGGTTTTATTTTTCAGTTCCTCATGCAGTTTCCTCACTCTAGCTATGTGCGGGAATAATAAATCTACTAACATTTGTGTCCTTGCAGAGTGTTTTTCTGAGGGCGCTTCCGTTTTCTTAAGGGTTTCTAATATGACTGCTTCTGTTGGTCTTTCTCTTAATTCTTCTTTTTTTCTCCCACTATCTTCTATGAAGGTTCTTATGGCAGGCAGTCTCATCTTCTCTGCTGTTTTCGTTTGAGGTTCTGCGGTCATTGACACTAGGCCTGTTTCGTGTGCATTCAGTGTGTGTGTGTGTATAGTTGTCAGTGTTTTTTCTTCATTCATTTCATGCCGACCCTGTCTCTGGCTTTCCTGCTCATTTGTTATCAGAAGTGTGTGTATATCACTATTAATCACGTTCATTTCAAGTTCATTTACTCTACCATCAGATTTTGTAGGGACTGGAATGACTATATAGGGTCTGGGTGCTCTTGTGGTTGTCATGCGTGTATCATCCGGTGGGTGCACGGAAATTGGAACGCTTCGTGCACCAATAAAAATGCAGTTCTGATCGTTAATGACAATAAAATAATGATAAATACAATGCATAAGTACATTATGGTTTGATATGTGAGGCGACAGCATTTCCTTCCAGAGAAGCGAGGGTGCCTCTCTGCTTGTGGGAGGTCCAGTTTGCTGTTCTGGGCCCCATCTCGATCATTCGCCAAATGTCAATGTTATTATTTCCTCAACCAATATCGTCCTTCAAATACTGCGTTTGCGAGTGTTAGATGGTTCACAAGTGTCCCCCCTCTTGTGGGCGACGGATTGTCTCTTATTTCAGGATACAGTTCCTCTGTTAGACTCTGGGAAAAACAGATTATATAACACTTCAGTGAGCCCTTTTACTGTGCATGTTCAAAGTAGGTCAGCTCTCAGTCCACCCCTCGAATCTGCTTCAGTCCTGAGGACATGTTGGGCACTGGTCAGTATGAAGAAATAGGGAGAAAATAACAACAAATATAACAAATGGAGTTCTCGACTGTGCTCCCTCGATCTGTCCCTCGGCGGAAAGTTTCACGATCTTCTCCTAAGGATTCGATGGAGATTGGAAATTTTGATCAGAGCTATAATACCATGCAGGAGCATGTTTAGCTGTGTACACTTTACTGGATCTCTGAGAAATGTAACTACGTCAACATTGATTGGTCTTCCCACTGGCTCTGGAAAGCCTTCAAGAAGGTGAAAGAAGACGTTGTATGCCAATCTGCTGTCTTCTGGTGACAGGGATATTTGTCTTGTCTTTGCTTGTTTCAGGGTTATATGTTTTTTCCTTGATGTAAACAATATCTGCACTGTCCGGTCGCGTGGAGTGCGACCAAAATGATTATCTTATATAAGAGATGGCTCAAATGTTCAGTGTTTGCTGGGTCTCAAAGAAATGTCGGTGTATCTGTCGTTCTTCCGACAATGGTTGGACAGTCTTCAGTTATGCGAAAGAACAGTGTGTTGATGAGCTCATCTATTTCCGCCTGTGTTGGGAGCATTGGGTTATTTCTCACTGTACTCAGGGAGTATGATGAGTTGTTTGGCAATGACAGTAAGCAGTTGTGTTATTATGTTTTCGTTTTCAGGATCTTGGAGAAAGTCTGTGACACTGGTGAGCCTCCCTACCAGTGACGGGTACCATTTTAGCACTAGGTTGAAATAGGTGACCACGTCCTTTGTGATGTCTCTACTGTGGGACACCATAAGTGATTTTGAATAAGGTCTCGGTGCTGAATGAATCGGGATACTGTATTTTCTTCCAATGTGAGTGTCCTCGGTCAAAATTTGTCATTGTCCTTTTTTTCATCAAGGTTTAAGTGTGCCTCAGTTTAAAGTTCAAATCAACAAAACATGTTGTGGCTTATACGCAAAATTTTCTTCTTCACCCTGCAACTTGGATGCACAGAAATGTCAATTTTTATGTCCTTATCCCCTTTTTTGCTTAGACGAAGTGTCCAAGTTAAGCCACAACCTTGCAAAAAAAGTTCTTTGTCTTTACTTTGCTGGTCATGCGTCCTTCTTCCTCTTCATGGATCTCGTCTGCACGTGCTGTGGTTCTTCCCTGTTGTCTGTAGTCTCTTTGCTATGGGGTGCAGTCAGGGGGGTTCTTCCGACATATGGCTTGATATCACCCAGGAAGATCCAAGCTCTTCTTTCTTGTAGCTTGACTGTAGATGGAGTAACGTCTTCAACTGTGAACGGTCCGTTGAACCTTGGCTCGTCCCACGTTTTCCTTGTGTGATTCCTCACGAAGACGGTGTCTCCAGGGAAGAGGAGTGGAACACGTAGACCTTGAACTGGGTCTGTTGCAGTGTGTCCTTCTGTGTCCTGTGCTGCGCTGCACCCTTTTCGTCATCGCTGCAGCTGGTCTGAAATTACAGTAAGGCAAGATGTCATGCAGTTCAGATAGTTTTGCATTTCAGACCCTAAAACCTCTCCTGTTGACTGGGCATCACATCTAGCTCTATCTCGGGGTGTTAGGGGAGTTCTCATTCTTCTTCCTGTGGCTATCTCATGTGGCGTAAGATGATGGTCGGAGCCAGGTTTGTTCCGAAGAGCATACAATGCCAGTGGAAGGCAGTGCAACCATCCCTTCCTTAGAGTAAGCTTCAACTTGGCTCTATCCTTTCCTTTAACAAGCCGTTGAGCTTCTCACAGAGCCCATTACCTTGTGGATGATACGCCAATGAGAACTTGTGCTTTATACCAAGCAGCAAGTTAATCTGTTCGAACACTGCATTGACAAAGTGAGCCCCATTATCTGATCTCATGACTTCACACACCCCACACCTGGGGAACACTTCCCTCACAAAAAATGTGGCCGCACAGGAACGGTTTAGGTGTGTACATGGACCTGCCTCTACCCATCTAGAGAATGGGCACACCACAACAATTAAGTATCTGTACCCGTTACAAACTTGAATCATGTCGACGTAATCGACATGCAAGTGCTGAAAAGGCCCATTTGGCCTGGGGATGACTCCTCTCATAACTTTTAATGTGTGCCCAGCGGTGAATTGTTGGCAGATTATGCAGTTCACCATAAAGAATGCAACATGCTCAGCTAAATTCGGTATGAACCAGTCTTCCGCGAGCGTTGCTGCTAGATTCTCCTTTGTCATATGCGCCGAGTAATGTAACTGCTCCAGTGCTATTTTTAGTAGGGCTACAGGCATTACTGGTTTACCAGTGCTGTCTTGTCGCCACAAGCTGTCAGAGGGGTTTAAAGAACACCCTTGACGTTTCTACAGGTTTTTCTCTTCCTGTGGTGCCTTCCCATGGAGCTCCATTAGTTGCGTTTGCTCAAGATCGTTCTAGGCTTCAGATGTTGTTCGTGCAACCATCATTCTTTCATTGGTGCACGGCACTTCCACTTCCATAATTGTGTCACTTTTGGTTGCCTACGCTTGTCTTCCGTGTCTGCTGCTTGGTTTCCGCGTGAGACAAAATCTGTCCCTTTCATGTGGGCGGCGCATTTCACGACCACTATGCCCACTGGGAGCTGTAGTGCCTTAATCAGCCTGTCCAATAAGGCTGAGAGCTGTGCAGGCGTGCCGTCTGCTCGGAGGTAGCCCCTTCTTTTCCAGCGCGCTAAGCCTGCGTGCACTGTTGACGTCACATAGGCGGAGTCACTGTACATCGTTCCTTCCTGGTCTGCGTGATTCTCAATGGCGAGTATCAATGCCAATAATTCTGCAGCCTGTGCTGAATAATGAGATGGTATTCGTGCACTAAGTAGCACTTGAAACTCTCCATTAGCTGTGTGCTTTCTCACAGCAACGCCTGCATATCTTTGCCCGTCATTTTGATTGATTCTCGAAGACCCATCAATGAAGACGATCTCTCCTCCTGCCAAGGCATTTTCTTTTATCCTGGGGATTTCAACATAGAACTCTTCATAATTTGCGCAGTCATGTATCGGCTCTCCCTCATGACTGGCTCTGCGATGAACATAGCTGGGTTTACTATCTTACATCGGACTATTTTAATTGATGGGTTTGATATGATCACTTTATAAGCAGAAACTCTCTGAGATGTCAATGTGACCTTTGGTTTCTCTAGAATGGCAAATAATGAGTGCTCAACGTACAATGTCATAGAGCATCCCATCACAATGGTTGTCACCTTTTCTATGGCGAAAGCTGCAGCAGCTAAACTTTTGTTCGAAATGGGAAGTGGCCTCTCATTACTGGGTGCAGATTCCCACTGTAATATGCCAGGGGCTTGTACCCCAATGAGGTTCTAATTGGAATTGGGAATTCTGAGAACTGGAGCTGTACAGATCGCCCTCTTGAGTTCAGCAAACCCCTTCTCCATGGCCTCAGACCATTCAATCTTTTCTTTCGTCACTTGGGCTTTCTTTAGGGCCTGAAGTAAAGGCTTAGTGTAAGAGCTGTAATCGAAAACCCATGCCCTAACATAGTTGCATAGGCCTAGAAATTTCTGCATTTGCTTTATCGTGTGTGGTTAGCCGTGTTCAATATAGCTTCAACCCTTTCTGGGGTCACCTTCTCCCCTTCATGTGAGATCAGCTGGCCTATGTACAGCACTTCCTGTTGACAATATTTTAATTTTTCCTTGTCAACCTTATACCCTTTCTCAGCCAGTATAATCAATAGTTGAATGGAATCGTGCCTGCATTGCTCTTCTGTGGTGCTGCAGATTAGGATGTCATCCACATACTGTAGGACGACATTTTTAATGCAATATTAGTTAAGTCCATTTGCAGGACTCTGTTGAGAATAGAAGGAGACTTACAGTATCCCTGTGGCAGCCTTGTGCTTTTCAGATGCATTTGTCTGAACGTAAATTACGTCATATCTTGTAAGTCACGATGCAACAGGATTGAGAAAAATGAATTTTTCAAGTCAATTACCGTGAAATAATTTGCCTCAACAGGTATATTGCATAATATTGTAGCCGGGTTCGGGACTAAGGGGAACTCGGCCTCAACAATATCGTTTATTGGCCTTAGATCTTGAATTAGTCTCCAAGACCCCACCTTTGATTTTTTGACAGGATACACTGATGTATTACATGGTGACTCTAATGTCACTAAGATGCCCTGGTCCATCATGGCAGAAATTGTCTTAGAAATCCCTTCATCTGCCTCTCTAGACATGGGATATTGTCGGGCTCTCGATAAAATTGCTCCTGGTTTCAGTTTAATCTTCACTTCTCCAACCCCCTTCAAGAGACCCACGTCATAGGGTCAGGTAGTCCACACTGAGACAGGCACGTTAGCTATATTGTCATCAAAATATTCAGGACGTTTTAGTGCCAACATCATTCTCTGAGGTACTTCTCTTTTAATTATCTTTACCCAAAAGGTGAGACTCACTTCCACCATTGTCTCTCCCATTTCTACTTGTTCTTCAAACAGATCATCATCGGTGATGTCAGTCACTCGATATCCTTCTTCAATGGCAATTATTGCGCACCATTGTCTGCCTTCATCATCGTAACCATCAACCAAGACCACTTTCCGTCGCACTGCAGCTGTGTGTATCATCAAGGGAAATACTTGTTCCTTCTCCTCATGCATAGGTATTCTTGGTCTGAATAAAAACTCATCAGGGGTTCTCATGATCCTGTCTGCAAGGCCTGGCAATCCCGTCATAAGCACTTGTATGCCATATGCGAAGATTTCTAGCTCTAATGGTATGGCCCTCATGGCTATGTGTCCTTAGTAAGCTCTAATCATTTCACATATATTTGAGTAGTGCATTCCTGGAGTGGAACATACTATGCCCTCCCCCGTGAACGAAATTGTCATGTTCAACTTTGTCATTAAGTCTCGACCCAAAATGTTTACTGGGGTCTGACGTGAATACAATAAAGGTACATTCATTTTGCACTCTCCTATGGAGACTGGGAGTGCGTGTGTAAAGGGAACTCGACTGTGAGCTCCTGTAAAACTCAGAGTATGGCCTCGCCGGACAAGGAAAACCTGCCTTCACGTATGCACGAGCGTGTCGCACCTGTGTCAACTAGGAAGGAATATTCTTTAACCCCTATAATGACATCCACCCTAGGTTCCCTAAGAGGGTCTGGTGTCACTGATAGGATAGAGCACATCAGGGTTCCCAGTGAGCTGTCCTAGTTCATATACAGGTTTGGCCCACCATGCACCTGTGGAGTTTCCCCATTCCCATTGTTACTTCCCCTTCCATGGTTCATGGTCTGTGATAGTTGCAGCGGTGTCTGTTGGGATTGTCCTTGTGGAAAATTCCCCATGCTTTGTGGTTGCACCTCTTGTTGCGCTCTGGGCGCTTATTGCTGCACCGTGTGATTTTGTCCAATGCCCGGTTGTAAAACTGCAGGTGGATTCGCCATGCCTGCTCCTGTTCCTTGGCCGTTCTGCATCATGCCTTGACTTCTGCATGTGTGCGCCAAATGCCCTGTCATTCCACACAGCCAACATACTGATGGTGGTCGGATCATTTGCCCATTTGACATATCTTGGTTACCATTTTGCATATTTTGAAAGCCTCCTTGATTATTTTGGAAACCTCCCTTATTGCTCTGCCATCCTCTTCCTATAAATCCTCTTCGTCGGGGGTGAAACCCTACGTTACCCTGATTATTTTGTTGTGGACTAGCCACCTGCTGCATGCTTGATTCAGCTGCGCTAGTTAGCATGGCTCCTTCAAGGGCATACTTTGATAATTTCTTATACACCAATTTATCTTCCTCACCCTTTCGAGTTGCCTCCTTTTTGCAATTCTTTTCCTGCAGCAGTCTGCAATAATGTGCGATAGTCAACTGTATTTCAGCCAAAGGTTTAGCCTCAACTTCTATCAATTTCTTGAGTTGTTTCTGCACCGGTTCTGGCAACCCTTGGCATAGTATATGGTAAAACAATGGTATAGATTTCGTCCAAGATTTGTGCGTTTCGAGCACCCACGCTTCTTGGAAATTCTGTATATAAATTAGCGGATCTTCAGAATCCCTCATTTTTCAAGTCATTATAGCTCGCATATCGGAGGTATCTGGGTAAAGTACTACTAGCGCTTTCCATACTGCTGCTCTACAATTGTTAAATGGCTCCTTGTCGTGCGCGGTATTAATTGTGGTTACGCCAGAGTAGCCTGCTCGTGCCCACACATCGTCTGCTCTCTCACCGAGTATGGTGATTAGGAGACCCTTGATGTCCCCTATAGCTAGTGTGTTGCTGCCTGTCATTTTTTCTAAATCATGTATCCACTTTCCAGCTCCCGATGTCAGCATTGGAAGCTTGTTTTTCAAGTTTTCTCGATCCATGTGTGGCCATGGAATATATTGTGGTCTTACTCCCCCCCTTCGCTAGTAGCGGAAATTGGAATGCGTAGCCCTCTTTCTCTTCTCTCATTGTTCTCCTGTCTATTGCAGGGGTAATATTCCTGCATCGCCATCTACCTGGCAATGTCCTTAGTCTGTCTACATAGGGCGGCAAAGACACTCCCCTCTGACGTGCGAAACTTCTTCATATCGGTCAGGCTGTGTGGCGGATTCTGACGCTCTTGGTGCAGACTCACTAACGTCTGACCATCTTATTTCCTTTTCCCTTGGGAGTCGTCTTTCACTTCACCTCCCTTCCTTGTTTTTGTCGCGCTCTTCCCTTTCGGAGTCGGACATTGTCTGTCCTCAATTCACGCAACTTCTCGTATCCTCCTTGTTCCTGCTTATTTCTAATCTATCCAGGGATAGCTCTCTGTTTCCGCTGCTTCGAGTGAGCTCCTCAGTGTCATACAGCTGAGTGCTTTCCAGGCACTCATCTTCCCCCTCCCCTTGGGGTATTTGTTCTAGCCCCATTTCATCATGTATTCTATCGATCGTTTCTCCAATGCTTCTGGTGTCGAAGTCATCATCAATATTTGCCCTAGACGTGCCTGGTACTGAATCGTACGCAGGAAAGAATTCTTCGATGTCTTCCCAGTCTACAACTGGAGCAGGTTTTTTAACCTCTCTCCCCAGATATTCAAGATTGCGTGCTCTCTGTTTTCGCTTACGTTCTACGTCATCATCAAATTCTTTGCACGTCCTCGCCTCTTCTCTGACCCTATCTTTTTCCTTTCCCTTTTCATTTCTACGTTCATCTGCCCTTTGAATTTCCTCATCTCTTTGTCTCCTTATCCTTTTTTCACATACCCTTTGCTCTTCTTGTAACCTTTGCTGTTTCTGTCTGTCTTGACCATAGGCTACTCTTGGGATGTGATCAAGCTGTTTTTCTTGCTCTTCGCGATATAGCTGTTTTCGCCTTTGTCTGTCTTTCCTTCGTATCCTTTCGTCTCTTAACTCTGTCTCTTTTCCCTTTCTGTGTGTCTCATCTAACCTCTCCTTTTATCTCGCGTCATCAATGCCTTTTCCATCGAGTTTCAATAAAACTTGTCCTCCCATCCATTCTTCTTTTGAGAATGCTATCTCATTAGTTCTGTCTTCGCTCCCTTTCCATAGCTTCCCGACTCTCTCCTTGTCGAGAGATGCACTTGCCTGTGCCTGTTCTTTTCTTTCATCATCGCGTCTCCCCTTGTCCCTTGGGACTGCAGAGGTAATATTCTTGCCCTTTCTCTCCCTCGATTCTCGTCACTACTATGTGCAGGTGACTCATATGCGGGGTTGCTGTACCCCGTGGCTGCTTTGAGTTCCCTCAACGGATATAATCCCTAATCCTTAATTCCTTTGATTTTTGTTTCAGGCAGGGCAGGTGGCGCGGTAGGCATCTCACCCCCCCTCTGTGCATACATTAAGTATCCAATTTCTTGACGGCTCTTCCTCCTTTACCTGTTCGTACATTTTCCACAACTCGAGAACAGCAAGGTGTTTTTTTCCAACTTCTTGCCTGTATATGTGGCATTCAATTATGTCATCATATGCTGTAAGACAGCTTTAGATAAAGACCCATTTTGTGGCCACGGCATAAACATCTTGTGGGCGGGACCCTTAACCCACTCAGTACTATATTTCTTTAGCTTCGGTGCGTGTTTTGTCAATTGCTTGCATTAGTGTGCCAATGGCGTCATGTCTTCCATGCTTAAATCTGTTCCCTTTCCTCTCATACAACACTTGTCAATGCTTTCATGCAACTTCAACACTTCCAATAATATGAGCGTGCACCAAACACCGCAAGCTCCAATCCAACTTCTTCATGAAATTTTACCCTTTCAATTTGTTCAAAAAACATCAATTCATGTGCGATTCTTTCTCAGCCTTCAAATTGCAAACATTTTAAAGTTTTCTTTAAAAATGTTCAATACATATGACATAAAAAAATACATATAAGACAGACACTTAACAGACTAGACAGACACGAGCTGGACACAAATATCTGTGCCTCTAATCATTACCCCTTCGTGGAGTGTAAACGTACCCCTTTCACAAAGTCTTTAAACGTTGTGGTAGCCTATGCATTCTCCATTATGTGGGACTTTGGGTACACATTTCTTTTGGCCGCTATATTAAAGCGCAGGAATAAGACAAATCCTCTCACTTCTCAGGTGTCCGCCCTGGTAACCTCTCTCTTCTCGGGTGTCCACCCCTGTAATCTCTCATTTACCCTTTTATTGCTCTCAAGTCATTATCCCCACAAATATATATATATATATATAGTCTTCTCTACTTCTAACTATATTTTGTTTTCGCTCCTCCCTCTGTTACCTTTTCCCTCTACGTGCCAAAGCACTCAATTTTTTCTTCACTCACCGTTCGCATAGTTCCTCTCTGGACCCTCGGGATCACCACCTTTGTTACCGCCTCCTCCAGCTTTTCGCTCGCTCTGCTGCCCCGTAGAAATTGGAAGGGAAGTGTGGGAAAACGGGTCCCTTCAGGCCCTTTCTGCAGACTCTTGCTTACACTACCATTGTCTACGGGGAGCTTCACGGTCTACTCAGCCAAATGGCAAAGAACTTGCGATATTGCCAAAGACCTACAGTTACTTTATGTTGACGGTCAATAGGTGTCTTATTTTAATCAATAATCGATAGTCACCAACCATCTTCTGCTACCAAGTGTACTGGGAAGGCCCCAAGCCGGCCCATAGAGTTGGGGTTTGCTCCGCGGTACTTTAAAACGAGATAGCTGCACCTTTCAGATGGATGGGCGTGTGGGTATATTACTTCAACACCAATCAATAAGGACAACTCAATGGTTTGGCAAATGGGAGTCCGTTTAATAACAAGTACAAAAAACGGGGAAACATGGAAATCAACAGTGATGCGATAGTCCGTCTCGCTTCAACTCCCAAAAACTTCATACAAACTGTAACATTTATACCCAAAACTCGTCATCATTGACGTGTAACGCTCGAAAAGTCAACATGCAATTCTATTGGTTGGGAAAAGGTAACTTTACTATAGGTACTATATCTGTATATAGTAACGGAATAGGAGGATTGGATAAACACTATAAGCCCTTCCTTCTAGCATTACTCTAGTAGGCATCACTATGAGTACGACGTCCCATTGGTTCTACTATCTATAGGACCCTAGATTATTTGGTCCATTGTGATTGGGTTGGCTTCAACCCCATGCATAAATCTCCACTTTACTTAGCAGCAGACAGAACGGTCAGCCAGGTGCAGGATGCCCCAAGATTCACCCGGCCTCCCTTCAATCAATCATTGCTTTAGTGGCTATATGTCAATTAGTTGGCTGTGGTCGGCCTCGAAACTGTATCTTCTTGTCAGAGAAAGTTATGATATCTCTGTCTGGGCGACAGCCAGGCGTAGGTGTGAACCCGTGCCTCTTCTTGCTCGGATGGTCACGTGCTGCTCACACCGTGAACCTGCCTAGTTTCCTTCAATTTGTGCATTTAATTCTTGTTCGGCTTGCCACCTGCCTGGGCCTCCTCATCCCGGCCTTCCTGAGATAGGCTGTTCTGTTCTAAAGTTTCAATTCTGCAAAGCTACTGTTTGCACCTTCTATTGGTCTGACCTTGGCTCTTCCTGGCTCACATTGCCTCTGCTGAGTTTCAATTCAGCCATCTGTTCTCGTTTTAGCTGGAATATGAATCCTGTCCTGTTTGACCTCTAGTAACCTGAGTTAATTCTGCTTTTGCGTAAAGTGGACTTGCACTTGTATAGTGTGCTTCGTTGAGGTAGATATGTGTAGGTGGCGCTTGCCGCGGTCTATCTTCTACTAAGCATATCAAGCCGCACTGGTTTCTTAGCTTTCTTGCGGCTTCAAGCATATGTACAGGCGTTTAGATGGTTGAGTGACTTCATCCTGCTTTATAGCGTAAGTTTCTTTATATTTCAACATCGTCTCTCCTTCTAGGTATACGATATCCTTATTCATGACATTTTGTCTACCTTACTGTCCATGCTTGTCTGGTTATTATAACTTCAACAGGTATTGTTCTTCTGATAGGCACTGGGCAGAGCCCTACTGCGGCTCTCTGCTGGTGTATTTGCTCATCATACGTCACATATCTCGGTGTGAACTTTCCTGGTACTTCGAAATGGGCGGCTGGAGTGCAGGCTTTATTTGGGACCTCCTCTACACCGGCATCACAGTGCCAGACCAAGTGGCACCAGAAACAGCAGTACCGCAATTACTGTGACCAGACCCAAAGTGATCGCCAGAACAGGAACTGGCCAGCAGCCATAACAAAAACACAATCCATTGCAATCCACAAGCCACAGGTGACATCCACCCCTCCTGACAGACAAACTACACCAGTAGCATGTCATCTAGAGTGTGTGAGACCCGCAAGCGGAAGCCACGCTTCTCTGAGCCCGAGCTCAACATGCTTGCGGACACCATTGTCCAGCATGCTGCAGAGCTCTTCAGCAATGACCAGCGCAAAGCCAGCTGTGCAAGAAGACCATTTGGGAGGAGGTGGCCCAGAAGATGTCGGCAGTCGGCAGAGCCCCACGCGCAGTGCGAGAATGCCACAAGCGATGAGACAACATGCGCCTGAGGGTACAGAACCTCCTCCCGGCCCAGCAGAGAAAGGGCATGGCCACAGGTGGTGGGAGCACATCCCCAATACGCCTGATGCCCTGGGAGGAGACGTGCAGCACTGTTCTGCACCTAGAGTCAATTGAAGGTGTCGGTGCTGCGGAGGCCGAAGCCGGGACACCAGAAGAGGCTGGTGAGTACACATAACCCCAATGTAATAATCAACATCCGTAGCCACCCTGCTCCCACCACTGTACCAACATATCACAGAAATGTGAATTGCATCATCCACAACCCCAAAAACACCCTGCATGATCCCCCCAAGTAAACAACATCCTGGACATACACCCTGGCCACCAAACTATGACCCATCCCAGTAATACACGTAGAACTCAGCACTGGCACCCTGTTCTGCCAACTGAACATGCATCTGCCCCCACACAGACACACATCACCTTGTCACAGTGTACTGCATGTGTGCCTGCCGTGCGTCTACTGGTACCAAATCACAACAGTGCTAAGCCCCATCTCCACCCACACATGACCACCATAGCACACAAAGTCAATATGTGTCCCCCTTGTCCCAGCCAGCCCGACCCCTGAGCACAAATGCACAACTGTCCCCGTAATTGGTACAGGCATCAAGCCCATACTTGCCCCATCCATACCACACCCCTCCCCACTCCAACATCCAACAGTGTGAACACCCCCTCTAACAAAGTACTCAACAAGTGGCAGTACACCACGACAGTATCCCCAACACACTACTCTACCATAGACAAACATCAAACATCCTGCAGCTCAGTAACAGTATAACACAAGCAAGTGTGCACCATGCCATGTACCATGCCATGTCCCCGACACAGCACAGCCATGATCAACATAATGCATGTATCTGTGCATAATTAATCCACACTTTTCACTCACAACATGCCTTTCTGACTCCCTCAGGCACATCATCTGACCAAGGAAGTGGCCCATGCAAGCACCTCAAGGAGCACCAGCCGCCACACCACACGGACCACCACCGCCCAGGACACTGCAGCCTCCACTGGTACAACTGCCACAGTGACCACAACTGAGGCCATCCCACCAGCCCCAACCATCACTATGACCACAGCTGCGACCATCCCGCCAGCCCCAGCCATCACTGTGACTAAAGCTGCGGACATTCCACCAGCCCCAACTGCTGTAGTACAACCACCACCAGCACAGCAGCCACATGCACCTGCCCAACAATCAAGTGCAGAGGACATAGCTGACAATGCTGGAGTCAACATAGGGGAGACCAGCAACCAGAGCAGCTATGAGCCTGCCGTATTCAGCCTGATGAGCCCACTAAGCACACAGTGCCCACCCTTCCCCAGTGTCAAGGATATGGATGACAGACTCCGCCACATTGAGGAACGTCAGGATGCCTTAACTGCCCTAGTGCAGCAGCACCTCCAGGAGGTGCAGTTGATGCGGGAGAGTGTAGAGGCCGGTGGGCGGTGAAATGCATTTGACCCTGGTCGTCCGACAACTGCCTTAGTCCTGGTAGCCAGGAGGGTACGCGAAGGCAATAGTATCATGTCCTCCATTGCCGAGACCCTGGCAATGTACCTTCAGGCCTACCTTGAGAGACAGCTGACACACACCATCCACAAGCTGCACGACCGCAAGTTCGGTGCCCAGCAGCCCAATGCGATGTTCGATGCGCCTTTCATCCTCTGCATACAGTTGCAAGCCAGATGGCAACATTACTGAAGACGTTACTCAATTAAAGTTAATATGTCGAAACCGGTTGAGAAATTGGCGATGAGGTCGACCTGGGATATTGATGTGACCCATCCCAACCTTTGACCACTTATGCAATTGACTGTGGCTTATATATTGATTGTATATTTCTTTTATAATGAATACAATAATTAATTGTTTGTTATGACTTTTTATAAGGTTTTAGCTTATATTTGTTATTGTTTGACTTGAGTGTATGAATGCATGATGGACGCATGTGGACGAATGATATGAATTGTACTTAAAATTGTGTGTTCTTGATTTTCCTGCTATGTAAAATTATTATGAGTGCTGAATAAATCATTATTAAAATTCATATATTTAAATAATGTATCAGGTCTAATAAAATCCCTTGATACCCTGTTTTCAAAATTGTACCCTCTGGATTTTCTTTCTAAGATGAGTAGCTATACTAATACCCCGACCCAGAGTGTGGGGTCCCCTGTGACTTTCAGATAAATACATATCACCCATCCATCCATATGTCCAGCTATTTTGTTGCCGTTCATGTCACATGCATATGTTTATGTGCACTTGGGACAGGCAGGCGAACTGGCTACCTGCTGTGGGGTACGCTAGTGGTTTGCAGGTGGGGTGGTGGGCTGCATTTGATTGATTAGTCTGTGCTGCAAGCTGTGTGGGTTATGGCCAGTGTGTTTTTGCAGGGGTTTGAGACATTGGTGTGATACATTCTGAAACCTGTAGTGCATTTTTATGTTGCAGTACAGCTTTGACGTTATTATGCATGTGCATGCTCTGTCTGGCCATTTGACACACGTGAGTCATGCCCTTCAAGTCATGCATGCTGTTTGTGGCTCAGACATTGCGTTGCACACATGCACTGAAGATGGTTGCCGCCCCCCCAATTCCACAGTGCACATGCTTTGGTAATTACACTCACCCAACAGCCAGGTCACTCGGGTGTGTTAGCCCCCCCCCCCAATTCCACAGTGCACATGCTTTGGTAAATACACTCACCCAACAGCCAGGTCCACTCGGGTGTGTTAGCCCCCGCCCAATTACACAGTAAAGATGCCTTGGTAATTCCACTCACCCAACAGCCAGGCCTGCTCTCTGCTGTGACCTGCCATGTACCCTTGCAGCGTGGATTTCCTCAGCAACATAGAATCGTGTGTTGATCCCAGAACTCTTGCACAGCAATGGGCGATGAGGTGGTTTGCATCACACAGCATCTACACATTGAGAGAGTGGTAAAGTTTACAGTTCCTGTAGTCTGCCTCAATGGCATGCCTGGCCACCAACTCCACATGTGTGCAGTCCAATGCACCAATCACATTGGGCATGCCCGCCAGGGCATGGAATGCAACCTTGGTTGCATTGATCTGGTCAAGTGTTCTGGGTAGGGCTGTGTGATCAGACACATGCCACAAGAGGGCATCCAGGACCTGGAAGAGTACCCTCAAAAAACAGGGTTGGAATAGCCCATGCAGTTTGCCCACAGTGTGTTGGTAGATGCCGGTGGCAAAGAAATGTAGCACAGCCACTACCTTGAGCAAGGAGGGGATGGCAGTATGGGTACGAATGAGGATGACAAGCATTGTGGATCAGGTCCACTATGGAGGTGATGGTATCCCTGTCTAGGCGGTACAGGGTGTGGATCTGTGTTTGGCTGAGGTTGAAGGATGTGGCCCTTATGCAGGGTATGAGTGTCTGCCTGCGGGCTGCTACCTGATGCCCATTGTTATTTTGCATGGCCATGATGACCCTCCTTTTCCTCCTGCACCTCCGCTGCCTCCTCTGCCTCTTCCAGTTTTATCCCTACATGCAGGGCCTCCAGCTCAATTACTGCTACTGCTGCTGCAAGCATGGTTGTGTTGGAAGGGGCGTGGGAGTGGTCCTTTTGTGCTTTTCCAGTATTCATGGTGTGCGCCTGGGCTGATTTTGGCCACCTGTGTTATGTTCCTGCACACCTGACACTGTTTAACGACTGGACCGCAATGCCAGTGTTTCTGGTGCCATCATCATGGTGCTAACGCCACTTTTACAATGGTGTTTCCGTGAAGTTGGTACTCAGAATTTGCCCATATTACTGCTGTGCCGGTGTTTCAGGCACGGCTGATACGTCATTGTGCAGATTCTGTTCACAGTGCTGCCGAATATGGAAGTTTGCGGCATCGTGACTCGGAATGTGCCGGTCCGGAAAAAGGTGCCGG
This sequence comes from Ambystoma mexicanum, assembly GCF_040938575.1. Lineage (NCBI taxonomy): Eukaryota > Metazoa > Chordata > Amphibia > Caudata > Ambystomatidae > Ambystoma > Ambystoma mexicanum. The sequence goes on from NC_090925.1 coordinate 731,216,387, forward strand.
TACGGAGCAACCGGCACCGCTATTTTTGGACCAGCATACTTGTAATGAGGCCCTATGTGTTCCCAATGTAACCATCAGCATTACCACTTTTGCCTTTGAGAGTGTGCACAGGGTTGCTACGTTGTTAATAAATCCATGAATGACCATTGTCTGGTTCGGTCACACGACATGGTTGAGGACCGCGAAATAGAGCTCTCTGGTATGCAATTTGTGAGGATTTATACTAGTATTTTGCCGGTTGCTCCTCGTCTCCGAGGGCCAGGAATGTTCTGCTCATCGCTGACCATGAGCTTTGGCTTACCAAAGGGACATTTGGTAAATGTGAAATTGTAGACATTTGTTGAATGTATTTGTTTTTTTCCTTCAGCTGTTTATGTGATGTATTTTGAGATTTGTCTATGCACTAAAATACATGTGATATTCACAGAAAGCTATGTAGAATAAGCACTAACTATTGGATGCTCGAGATTTTAATTTAATGTTTGTTTTTGAATATGTATGTCTGAAAAATGTTGCAAAATGAGAAATGACCATCCTGGTTCTGGAACAAGAATTGAACTGATACTATTTCTTGCACAACACGAAAAACGTAATAAAATGGCGCAATGAGAAACGCCCAATATGAAAATGTTTACAAAATGAATTATTAGCACTATGAATGTCAAAGAGACTAGCTGAAGGTGAATGAGTATTAACTACCACAGACAGATTAATGAAATTATACAGAAATGTATGTTTTGGAATTTTGATTACTAAGACACCTTTTTGTTATAATGATTTGTCCATAAACTTGACACAAATGCGTACCAAAACTCTTAATGTTCATTATTATCATTGGTTCGGTTAATCAGGTTCTTCTATGATAATACTGTGCTAATGCAGCAATAAGAAAATCACTCCCAAATAAATTGGTGTTTTGTGTGACCAAGCAAAGTAATAATGGGCACGTTACTCCTTGTCAGCAATGAATAGGTGTGTGCAACGTATAGAAGAAAAGCATAAATTAAAACTTTTGTTGATATCATTTGTTCTGAGGTTACTATAAGTTCATACGTGTGAAATTACTCATCGAAAATCAGTCCAAGCATTTGCAGTTGCCACTTAACATGTAGAAAAGACAGTGGGCCTCCTCACAAATTGGGCAGAGTAGTAAAAATACAGCGGTTATGCTATTACCACTGCATAACCACTCCGCCCAACTATGAGTTGGGCAGAAGGTCCACAGATTTATTTCTGGCAATATTTAGGGCAATTACCGCAGTAATTGCACTGATAAATCCCATATGGGTCCAATGGACCAAATATAAATGGGGGCTTACTGCCCCAACACAACTCGGGATCTGGTGCTAATAGTGCCGGACTAAGATGAGGTTACGCTATTTGCATTGGGCGGTATCCCAGCAGATTTACCACCGGGATACCGCCCACTCCTGATGAGGCCCAGCATGCCTAAACTAGCTGTCAATAGGCTTCTGTCTAGCTCTGGTTTGTGATTGTGTCGGGATCTGCTGCTGTGTTTCTTCTTCTTCTTGTGGTGTATCATCTACAATTTTTTCTTTGAGCAAGCCATTCAGGGGTTCACAAATACCATTCGCTTGCGGGTGATATTCACAAGAGAACTTGTGCTTTATTCCTAGCAGGGCTGTGGTGTACTCAAACACTTAATTGCCAAAGTGAGGTGCATTATCGAATTGTAGGAACTTGCACACCCCCACTATGGGAAAAACTCTCTGACTAGGAATTTCGCCAAACAGAGGGCATCGGGGTGTGAGCATGGACCGGCTTCGATTCAGCAAGAAAATGGACCCACGTCTACAAGCATGTACCTGCAGCCATTGCATACTTGAATCATATCGAAGGGCCCATTAGGGCGGGGTATTGCTCCTCTCACTACACGCTATGTATGTCCTGCTGTTCACTGTTGACACACAAGGCAATTATTCATAAATGTGGCAACGTGCTCTGCCAAGTTGGGGCAGAACCAGTCTTACGCTATCTGTGCTGCAAGAACTCGTTTACTCAGGTGGGTTGAGTAATGTAGCTGCGTAAGCGCCATTTGCAATAATGCTTGGGGCATCACTGACTTTCCAGTCCTCTCCTGTCTTCACATCGCATATGTGGGGGATATTGAACACACCTTCCTTATCCATAACTCCTGTTCCTCTACTAGTGCTTGCCGACCTTGTAGTTCTATTACCTGGGTAATGGGTAATGAAATATACCCTTCTCACAATATCATGCTGAGCGCTTGCATGCATTTGTCAGGTGGAGTGTTAAATTTGTTTTTTTCTACAAAATAGGCTGCTCACTTTGCTTCATCATCTGTGGCTTTGTTGCAGTGGGAAACCACGTCCTCCCCCCTCTTGTGAGCCTGGAATTTCACTACTGCAACAGCTGCTGGGAGATGTAGTGCTCCTATGAGCCTATCCAATAGGGGCGCGTGCTGCACTGGTGTTCCGTCAGCATGTCGGAAGACCCTCCTATTCCAACGTGACAGTCCTGTATGTATGGTTGACGTCACATATGCAGAGTCGGAGTATACTGTAATCTCCTCGTGCTCATGTGTCTCTAGCGCTATTATAAGTGCTACTAATTCAGCCACTTGTGCTGAAAAATTAGAGGGTAATGTTGTGCTTTTCACCCCTTCAAAGGTCTCAGTCTGTTCTAATTTCACAACTGCTGTCCCAGTATGTCGTTCTCCCATCGCTTAGTCAATTGTCAAGGACCTGTCAATAAAAAGTACCACCCTTCTCCCAACGGCATTCTCCTGTGCTCTAAGAATGTCATCTTTATATTCAGTATATGTAGCAGAGTCATGTACATAGTCTCCCTCCTCTATTGGCTCTGCTATAAACGTCACCTGATTTACGACTCTACATCTCACTACTTTTATTGCTGTATTTGAGATAATTACCACATATCTGGATGCTCTCTTTGTGGTCCATGTGCTCTTGGGCTTTTCAAGAATGGCAAAAAAGGCATGCTCCCATCCATTGTGATACTTACTGACTTCTCTACTACAAATGCAGCAGCAACCAGTGCTTGTTCGCAAGAATAGTGGCCACTCATCACTGGGTCTAGATGTCGACTGTAATAAGCTAGAGGTTTGTCTCCTATGGTAGTCTTTTGTGGGAGCACTGCTGTCATTACTGCTCCATTTGTGTGTGAAAACAAATACAATTCTGCACTATAGCCTGGAATCCACAAGACTGGAGCCATGAAAATTGCCCCTTTTAATTAATTGAATTCTTCTGTCATCTCCCCTGTCCACATTAGTTTACCATCTCCCCTCTGAGCAGCCTTATGTTAGTTGAAAAGAGGTCTAGTGTACTTGCTATAATCATATACCCAGGCCCTGCAATAATTGCAAAGACCCATGAATTGCTGCATTTTCCTCACTGTCTTTGGTGGTGGTATCCTGGAAATCACCTGCTCTTCTGAACTGCTGCATATTAAGATATCATCCATGTAATGAACGACTGTGCTGCCTCAAATGTACGTTCCCTAGGTCCATTTGCAGGACCCTTTAAAATATAGAAGGGGATTCGCAGGCCATCCTCTGTAGGACTTCTTTGTAATGTATTCTCATCCAGTAATGCTCATAAAGAACACTCTCTCAATATCTGAATAGTTGTCTTTAAACAATTCTTCGTCTGTCCACTCAGTCAGTCTGTGCCCTTCAATTACTGCTCACCATGCTGACCCTTTATCATCAGTCCCATGAAGTACTATTCTCTCGTCTCTTACTATAACTGTCTACAACTCAAGTGGGAATACTTGTCTTTCCTCCTTGTCTAAGGGAAACTCTGGTCTGAAAAACACTTGGTTGGGTAATTGAAGCAGCTTGCCCTGTATCCCTGGAAGCCATGCTAACAGTACTTATAACCCATATAGAAATAGCTCAGGGTCGAAGGGCTCCTCCCTCTGTACAGTCTGACCACAAAATGCATGAATACATTCCCAACCATTCATGTAGTGGATTCCCAGGGTAGAACACACTATCCCCTGGTCAGAAAATGAAATGGTCATGTTAGGTTTGCTCATCATGTCCCTTCCTATTATGTTAACTGGTGTCTGGCGGGAATATAACAATAGAATGGTAAAGTCGTGTTCCCCAATGGAAAATGACAATTTGTCAGTAAATCCATAGCCCCAGAGAACCCTTGTGCATTCATGGCAATGCATGACATTGGGTATCTCCCCTCCCTAATACAGGATATAGTGCACCTGTAACCACAAGAAAAGAGAAGATTTTGTCACCTATGGTTAACCCTACACGTGGTTTCTCATTCTGGTCAGGTGTAACAGATAGGATCAAACACATTATGTCAGTCTGTGGGCTGTCCTATTGTGGGTATTAAGTCATCCCTGTCCCCGTAAAAGGATTCCCTCCTATTACGGTCGCTCCACCTAGTTTCTGTGTAGCAGTCTGCATCACAGTGTCTGCGTGTTTTACGGCTTCAGCGTTCTGCTGCACCAATGTTTGAAATGCTGCTTGCGATGTCTGTGTGTACACCCGGGTCTGCGACATATATGTCACAAGCTGTTGTGAAAGGACCGGTGCATGCTGGGCTGGCGCCACTTGTAGTGCACATGTCTGTGTCTGAGTGTGATCTTGGGCATAATAGTCGGGTTGCTCAATATTGTGTGTTGGCGGATATGTAGCCTCCCTATTCTGCTGCATTCCCTCTCTGCTTCTATACACTTGGGATATATGGCCTACCTTCCTGCATGCCCAACATTGTGGTGGACCTCTAATGGGTCTGGGCTGTCCCCTGTTAAACCTGTCTCCTCGATGCTGCGCTGGGTGCCCTGCTCCTCTCCCACTGGGCACTCCTCCTCTTCCCTGCAGCCAATAAGTAGAGTCTCCTTTGCCTGCAAAGCCTGCCCCTGCCATTGGCTGCTTATACTGAGTGTTCAGGGTAGCCATCCCTCTCCACTTGTCAACACTGCCCCTTCCATTGTACACTTTGACATTTTTTTCAGAACTAACTTTGCTTCTTCCTGTTTTCTCTCACATTTCTTTCTCGAGTTCTCCTACATTAAACAACAATAATGCACTATAGTCAACTACATTTTTTACCATGGCTTCGCCTCGCTCCCCACTAATTCCTTTAACTGTTTTTGTACCTGCTCTGGTAATCCTGGCTTAGTATATGGTAGAATAAGCCTGCTGTTTTGTCCCATGGTTCACATGTCTCAAGACACCAGCGTTCTTGTATCTCCTGAATGTATTGAAGTGGGTCTTCGTTCTCACACATTTTTCATGCCATAATTGGGCCTATATTACCCTCTGTGGGTACCCCACTATGCTTCTATAATTAATAATAATAATAATTTAGCAATTATATAGCGCTACAAACCCTCAGGTATCTGAGCGCTGCTTGTTATTACCCACAGTGTGTGGTGCTCATTTATCGACCACAGAAGGATGAAAGGCTGAGTTTGGCCCTGCCGGGATTCGAACCTGCGTCAGCAGGCTCTGCAAAGATGTCAAAGCGAGCGCTCTACTCGCTGTGCTATCAGACCGGCTCCAAATGTGTCTGGGTAGAGTGCCCTAAGAGCCGGTCATACGGCTGCTCTGCAGTTATTGAACGGTGCCCCATCGTTGGCTGTGTTCTACGTTGTCACTCCAGGATACCATGCTCATTTCTAAACATCGTCAGCTACTGCTCCAAGAATGGCTCAAAGTAACCTTTTCATGTCACCCACTGCCAATGTCATTCCTGCTTTGTAGTTCATAAATCCATTTACCCACTCTTGCAGTTGGTGGGTTACACCTCAAATTATCCTTGGCCATTCGTTGCCATGGTATATGTTGTGGTCATCCGCCACCCTTTTCTTGCAATAGAATTGTTTCAGCCCCACACCTCCGTCATGTCTCCCTAAACCTCTCGTAATGGAAAATGCTCCCGACACACTAGTTCTCCTTCATCCAGATAATGCCCTCAAATGCTGCACATATGAGGTAACCTCATCTGCGCTATGCAATCTGCCTTTGGAGCGCTCGAGGGGTTCAAGTTCCAGCCTTCACCTTTCCATGTCCACCCGTTCATGCCACAGTGTCTCCCGGTCCGGGCTTACTCCCGCAGAGGAGCGTTGTGGCCTCCTCCCTTCATTATCATCGATGTCCCCTAGCTTCTGGTTTGACTCCATTGTCCCTAAGCTATCATCACTGTCTTCACCCTTGTTGTCCTCAAAGTTGAGCCTCCTCAACGTGTTCTTCCCTTGTCGTCTCCCCAATTCTCTGTGCAGTGAGTCACTTCCACCCTCTGTGGGTACCCCACTATGCTTCTGCTTGCCTTAGGGGCAGGAGCACTATCTCTTCTACTCCTATACAATATGCCAATTCTTCTTCGTATTCCCTCTTCCTCATCGTCATTTAAACGTTAAGGACCTGCCATTATGTCCTCCACCTCCTTGAGGCATCTCCCTCTACTTTTCTCTTTCCTGCTCCTTTCTGCCTCCTCTTCCTCTCTTCGCTGACGTTCCTTAACACGTCTTTCAATTTCCATTTTCCTCTTTCCCATTCTTAATTGTGTCTGCGTTTTCCTTCTCTTCTTCTACCTTTCTGTTCACCTTCTCCTCTATTTCCTTCTGTCGTCTCTTTTCTCTCCTTTCTCTCTTTTGCTTCTACTTTCCCTGCCTGTAACGCTCACCTGGTTCCCTCGGAGGCGCTGGTCTTGGGCTGGGCACTGCAAACGTCTTCAAAGTTAGGCGTAGGGTTCGTTTGGCTCCCGGATTTGGCCCCTTGCTCACCGAAAGCTTGACCTGCAGAGTGAGGTGTCTTAAGTAAGTGAATGTTGAGCTCTCCATCCTGCGTCTTGTGCAGGGGCGCTGGGTCCAGTTACTTCACTGGATGTGAGTTCCGCCTCTTGATTGCAGAGGGAAGGTAAGAGCGATGCCGCCGTTTTGCTGCACGAGCGTGACTTGTAAGTATTAAAGTTCTCTTTGGATTGCTCTCTTTAAATGTCTTTTTCCTTATGTCTATGTCTTTTGCTTTTAGGATGCTGTCGATGCCAAAGAAGATGCTCTCCCAGATTCGTGGCAGAGAGCGTAACAAGAAGATGGTGAATTCGAAGGCACGTAAGTAGGAAGGCTGCTTTAGGGCCGTAGAATGCACCTTAATGTCCCCTTTTGTTTTTACAGGTGCCGGAATGCAGCGCGAACAAAGTTGGAGCAAGCGCAACACAGGTAAGCAGTATTGTAACTGAACGTTACTAACCAATGTTCTTTGTCTTTGCAGGCCCGATGCCGGACGCGGAATGCAGAAAAGAAAACGACTTGGATGCTGCCGATGGCTCGGGTGAGTTGAAGCGCTAACTTTGCCTTTGTCTAACCTGTGCCTTTTGTTTTGCAGGAGCTGCTGAAGATTGAAGATTGGTTCCCAGCAGGTAATTTTCGTAACTACAGGATCCGGAGCTGAAGATTCGCTGGAGCTGACACGGTGAGCGTCCTGCTGCAGATGCAGAATAACGCGAAGCATGTGGTACCAATCGGGTGTGGTTTAAATAGCCCATAGGCGTACTTAGGTGTCTTCTTCCACCGCAGCCGCGCCCAGGTAAAAGAGTTCCTGCTTCCAGAAGAGTTCCAGCATCAGTGATCCAGGGAGTGGTGCCTGCCCCACCCAGAAAGAAAAGTAGTCCCTGTTATAAGAGAGTAAAGCATCATCTGGCTGGTAAGTAAGCAGCATGGTCTGCTTCAGGTAGGTTCACCCAAGCACTTTTACACTTGATATGAGCCCGGCGCTTCCTGTGCCGGGACGGGTCCTTACTATGAGCCTGGCACCACCGGTGCCAGGACAAGGTCCAAAAGGTCCCTATTGGGACTTGCTGGTGCCGATAAGGCATGTTATGAGCCTGTTTCCAAGGGTGTTGGGTAGGTCCTGACTCCTTGAAAGCAGTGGTCATGACAGCGCATCCTTTCTCACCTGTTCCTTCATTTCCTCCCTTTCTCTTCTGTTCACTTCTTGCATTATTTCTGCCCATTCTCTGTCCTCTTCCTCTTTTCCCTTTGTTTCATATCTTCCTCCTCAATGTCTCTGGACTCTGTTATACTCCTTCCGTCCAGTTTAAGCAATATCTGTCCTACCACCTACCAGTTTTGTGGAACTGTCACTTCTTCATCTCCTTTGTGTCCCTTACGTGCCCTGTCATCCCAGTGAACTTTGCTTGCAAATCTCTGCGCTCTTTGCATTTATCAGTCCTAGTTCCTATTTTCTTATTCGCCAGCTTAACACTATTAAGCGTGTCCTCGCTGCTATACGCAGGAGCTGCATAAACAGTATTAGTGTATCCTGCTGCTGCTTTTAGTTCCTTCACAGGGTAAAATCCCTGGCCTTCTGCGTGAAGGTCTGCGGTTTGAGGAGGAGAAGGAGCCATTAGCGCTTTGTCCCTGCATCATGCTGGCTGAGCATCCACTCTTTCTTGGGCGGGTCCTCTTCCTTGTCCTCAAACATCTTCCATAGCTCCAACATTGCTAATCTACTGCTCAATTTCGTTTCTTTATAAGCAACATGTAGATATGAGGACATGTATTGCAGCATAGATTTCAAAAGAAAGCCTTCCATGGGCCATGGCTTTGCCATCTTGCCCTCCGTATTGTGAGTAAATTCTGAGCTATACTTGTATATTTTGTCCTGATATCGCAGAAGGGACATGCATAAGTGTCTCTGGGGTGTAGCCCCCCCCATGGTACCATCTCAGATGGGTGATACTTACTTGACCTCAAATCGGGATTTTGTACACTTCAACAATGCCATATTCAATATCACACTTATTGTCAACAATTAATCAATTTCTCCAAAACACAGTCTTCAATTTATTCCACCAGCCTCTCTGGCTCACCGACTACGAGCAGGGCGTGTTCCGCACACCAACCTCACTCTACTCTCCGCCCTCCAGGGCCAAGCCACATTTCTTCCACATGCTCCTTGAGCCCAACCCAAATGGTACAACGATCCTCTAAAGCATCAAAACCATCTCGACGGGCTATAAACCACCATCTTTTCCAGGTTTGCTCTTTCTTTGGCTAATAATTCTGTGCCCCTCCGCAGGCCTTTCGCTCTCGCATCAATGCGTTATGTCCTCTTAGCAACCATTTTGTGTGACATCACCAGCCCTAATGCAAAACCAATACTTCGAGTGCACACTTAAACCCCACAATACATTAAGACACAACAACATAAATACCCCAGGCTGTCATCCTGCTTTATAAATCACAGGGGATACCAATCTTAAAAATGTGTTTCTTCTTCTACACTGCAGCATAGGAATACATCTATAAAGATTTAATAGGATAGCACCTTCTGTGACCTAAGCTACCACCTAGACACAGGGATCCGTAAACTAAGCTAACCGGCTCAAAAACTGGTATACATAAATAATTAATCGGTAAACTAAAGTAACCACCTAGAAACAGGTATACTTCTCGGCATCCGTAAACTAAGCTAACTGCCTAGAAACAAATATTAAACAAAGCTAGAACCTAGAAGCAGGTATCCATACATAATTCATGCGTAAACTGAGCTAGTGCCTAGAAACAGGTATATTTCATTAAAAAAAACACCTAAACAAACCACAAGACAACACTTTCCCTCCCCAATATTTGTTATATCAATGGGCCTATGCTTACACTCTGCGGACCCAGTTAAGCCCTCGGACACTCCCACAATCTGCCAATCTGCCTTCCGGTCTGCTTGGTGTCCCACAGCGAGGGGGCAGGAATTTCACCAAGGGGGCTCCTGGTGACATTCTCAAATTCCATGCATGGTCTTTAACTCGGTCCTTGAGAGTCGGGACGCATCCCTTCGGGCACACGGTGGGGAAAAAACTGTATTATTCACCGGTGGTCTTAGTGACTGTCCTCTGCTATCACCTGAATTAAGGCGAGGGATTTATTAATCTCCCTGATTACAAGCAAGAGGAACTGGGCTGAAGAAATCCTCCACAATCAAAAACAGAAAAGTTGAACAATGTACCAAAAGTGTACTGTTTTATTTAAGAGCTCTCACTCAGGGATTAAGCAATGGACAAAGTAGCATACTCCAATACTCTCTCGTGGATCAAAGGCCTGTCTAGGCGTTTTATGGCACAGTGATGTCACAAAATAATGATAGATGGAACAAAACCTAAGGTGGAATAGGATTGGTTAGTAGGGCAGACTACATATTTAAAATATAGGATATTAGTACATTGATTGGGTAAAACATATCTGGTGGCTCCTCCTGGGGCCACCTCCTAAATGTTGCAACAACAAATATTTCAGGTTAATGTGCTGTGAATGGGTTATGCAATAAGGTGTGAGCTTAGTGTAGAAGGTGAATAGGGATTGGTCAAAGAGGGTCTTCTCAGCCTTGGAACTTTGGAAAGTTACAAGCCCAAGTGCAACTACTCAAGGTGGTGAGAACGGCCCCAAAGGTGCTGCATGTTCCCAACAAGTTACCATCTTCGATCCTCTAGTACGTGAGACAGAAGATTCGGCTTTGAACCAGGTGTTACTTTTGTATTATCTTGCCTTCGGTTGGATGGGAACAACGGTCCCTGTCTGGCTCGAACGAATAGGCTTTATCCCCTAGGTTCTGATCACGTGTGTACGGACCACCAACTTCATTTCTCCTGCTTGAATTTATGAGGATTTTCAGCTCTTACACATGTAGGTGTCCTATCTCATCTGCTAATATGAAACCTTTTCTCCTCAGTGTCCTGGGCAAGAATATGCACACTGGCTGCACTGACCGCCGGGTCAGCGCATCTCTGCCACATCAGCATGTCAGCCTCTCTCTGTATTCCCAAGTCCTTTTAACACCTTCCATTCATTTCAATGTAGCTGTAGCGTCCATCTTGATTTACATGGCTGCCCAAATTAGTTACGTTTTAGCATCAGCAAGCAGTTTATGTGTATTCTTGTGCAATTTGGAATTACTGCATATCAAGAGTGTGTCTGTCCTTTATCTAAATTGGTCATAAACATGTTCTTAATCTAAGTGTCTGCATAGCTTCATGAGGGAATGCAAATGTGCTTCATGTCTATCGCATCTATGTCATAGTTTCTGTCATGACGTCATCAGCTTCTGCATGGTCGCAGTCAGTCTACTTGCTCCATCGACTACAAACTTATCTTCAGCAGCGTCCTTAGGATAGGGCCTAAAGGGCTGTGTGAGTGAATAGCATTTTTCACACCTGCGATACATTGATGATGGAGATGAGGGATACAAGAACGATGTACACATTTCATTTCTCTGCCACTGAGATTGGAGTGGGATAAGTGAAACGAGGGCCACATTAAGGTTTCCCTCTTCATAACACTTATCATGTTTGCTGTAGACTTGATGATGCACAGTGAAAAATGCCTACCCACAGTAAGGCATACCGAGACTGGCAGCACCAAAATGCCATTCTAACCACTGTGATGAATCTGATGGTGTCATCACTTGTTTCTCAGTGGTGACTTCTCCCCATGTTGCCAGGAAACAGCAGCCGCTACCTGATCCTGACCCTGGGGGCGGCTATATGAGGGAGGATCACATGGGGGGAGACAACCTCTGGGAAAATATCATGGCACCATTGGATGAGACATGGTATCCCCCTCTTCTTTTGAGGATACCCATCCTGCCTAATGCCTTAATGGCTTACTGTAACACCCCCCCTGATGCACTTAGGAAAGATGTTGAAGACCTTCTAATGGGAGGTGTATGTAAGTCATCACGATCTGACTTACCTTCTAAAAGTAAGGCAAATACCATCTTCAGCTTCTAACTACAAGTCCCTTTCTCCTCCCCTACCCTCCCATTGAAGTCTTCCAGGCTCAAGAATGTGTTGTTCACGTAGGAGTCTCCCATTCGCACAATTCCCACTTTGTCCACCAGGGCCGTATACACCAGTCCATTGGTAATTCCCAACCCATGGATAAACTTAACTGGTAGGGCCGGTGAATACAGCATTTCCACCACTATTTTCCACGCCATTCTCCTCCACACTTGACATGTGCCGGCTACTATCCCAGTGCCTCTGTGCCTCTGCTTGCCCCCGAGAATCTCTACATGCAATAGGTGAGGTGTTGCTATCGCCCTCTCTTTTTGCACATGAGGTCGACTGGGTCTCTCCTCATACCAGAAGAAGATAAAGTGGCCTTGTGCTACCCATAATTAGTGTTAAGGTCCACGAGTACCAGCCCCGCTCCCCGATACGATTGCGTAAACACCAACCAGCTCACTCTCAGGACTTTCCCAGCCCATAGGAATTATAGTAGCATCCCCTGCAGTCTCTTTTAAAAATGCATTTAGGAAGAATGATATGCAGATTCTGCAACAGATAGAGAAATGTAGGTAACACCTACATAATAATAACTGCAACTCATCCCATTAAGGAAAGTTGAAGATTCCTCCATCTGTCTATTTGCTCCTGTAGCCTGTGGACCAGCCTACCATAGTTTTCCCTAAACAGGACCTCCAGATCTTCTGACATCTCTATGCCAAGATACCGTGTGTGAACCATCTCCCACCTAAAGCTGTAGTCATCACCAAAGGACTCTACCCCTTATGTGAGTGGGAATATCACTGATTAATCGTAATTTATTTTTAAGCCAGACATCTCACAAAACTGGATTATTTGCCTCATGACAGGGTTAAGGTTGTCTTCTGGGTTTTTCACGAATAGAGCTATATCATCTGCATAAAGGGAGAGGATAACCCTCTATGTGTCGAACTAAATTCCCCTCTCGAGGTATCGTTCCCTCAGTGCAAGGCCAACGGTTCGATAGACAGCGCAAAGAGAAGCAGCGAGAGGGGGTTGTCTTGCTGCATCTCCCTCGCCATCTTTACCGGTGCCAGCCATTCCCCATTAATGGCTATCCACACGGTATGGGACGCGTATATCAAGGCAACATAATCCAAGAGCCTGCTCCACAAGCCCATCCGATGCATTGTGCAGAACATAAACTTCAACCCTACAGAATAAAACGCCTTATCGGCATCCTGGTGGACTTCCGGTACCTCCAGGTCTATCCCTTCGAGAAGGCCAAAGAATCTATGCAACCAATAGGTGGTATTCCTCCCCGGAATAAACCCTGACTGGTCCGCCAAGACTAGACTGCGCATAAGGGTAAGAAGCCTATTCGCCAACAACTTGGCCAGTATTTTATAATCCAAATTAATTAAGTATATAGGCCTGTATGAAGAGCAGTTTTCTACTGGCTTCCACTCCATTTGCATGATGGTTATTGTGTCTTACCGCTATGTGGGTGGTACGGTGCCCCTCTGCACTGCCTCTAGGTACACCTGAAGTGATATGATATGATAGTTTATTTATATAGCGCCTATACACAATGTGTTTCGAAGCGCTTCAAGGCAAGGGAGGGAACAAGGGAAAATACAACCACATTCTTGCAGGCCATGAACAGTAAGGATGTGAAATTAACTATCGTACTCGGCCTGACAACATTTCAGATAGTGCAAGAGCTAAGACATAGAAAAGGAAGGGAGGGGAGAGTGGGAAGGAAATGGAAAAAGACAGGCGACTACCGTACTAGGCCTGACGACATTTCTGGCAGAGCTAGAGAAAAACAAAAGGTGAGGGAGAGGGGTGCAGAAAGGGAGGGGAGGAACAAAACAAGCGACTATCATACTAGACCTGACGACATTTCAGATAGTGCTGGAGGCGTGTTGGGGAGGAAAAAAACAGTAATGGGAGGGCGGAGGAAACAGACGAGGTTGCTATCATATTAGGTCCAGGGACAATTCTGATAGAGTAAGTGCATAGACGAAAGTAAGGAGGGAGGAGATAGGAAAAGGGAGAAGGGAAAGGAGGAGAGAAAAGAGAGTAAGCAGTCAAAAAGAGGGGAGAAGCAAGAGTGGAGAGCGAATACAATTGCAGAAGTCATTAGTAACACATAATGTTGCAAGCCAGGATACAAGATGAAGATGGGAACAGCATGATTCAGGGCCACCATGAGTACAAGATGCAAAGGAAGTCCAGCATGAGAGTTGAGAAAGAGTGACGCATCGTGAATGAATGAAGTCCATAAAAGTCAAATCCAGCATTGGCCACAAGACAGTAATGGTGAAGGAAGGCACCAGGTGGGTGGGGCTTGCTAAGTGGTGAAAGAGAGCAGCAGGCTGGAAGGTACCAGGTGGGCGGGGCTTAGGCCAGGTGACCTAGATCCACTTGCACCTGCTCCCCATCTGCAAAGGAAAAGAAGCTGGAGGGCTCCTTAAGTAGGGAAACAGAGCGGCAAGCTTAAGTAAATACAGAGCTACTATTTGACTGTTGGCCTTGTAAAGAGTGCCCGTGAGGCCATCTAGACCTGGCGATTTAGCCCCTGGCAGCTCCTTGAACAGCCCCAAAATTTGGCCTATTGTAAATTCCTTATCCAGGTGCTCCCACTGTTCTGTGACAACGAATTTGGCCTAACTCCCCCAAGTACTGCTCAATACCATCCTCTGAGTGCGTACTCTTTGACAAGTACAGGCACAATAGTACTCCCAGAATGCCTCCCCTATATCCGCTGTCTGATATACATACTCCCTTCAGGAATTATTCACGTAATCCACTCGGATCGGTCTCCGTTCTGCCACCAGGAGCCTCGCCAAAAGTGCTCCAGCCTTCTGGCCCTCCCCGTATTGTCAGACCTGGGCTGATCTATGCATCTAACAAACCTCTCCCACCGCATTCGCCTGAAACTCATCAAGCTCTTTCCTGATGTCCACTAATACAGCGTCCTCCCCCCTTTCCTGATATAGTCCCTCTAGATCATTCAGTTTACTTTTGTTAGCCTGCAGGTTGGCCCTTATCAGTCTCAGTATCCCTGCTTCTTTCCCTAGGAACATGCCCCGGACACAACACTTGAAGGCATCCCCGGAGGATTCCACTGTGCCCTTATTAGTGGCAAAGAAGGCCTGTATGTCTGCGAACAGCTCATCATTAATGACTGTATCCCCAAGCCCTTCCGATTTGAACCGCTTATTCACCCCCCCTCCCATCCAGCCCTGGAAGGAGGCACTCCAGTATTACCAGTGAGTGATTTGACAGTGTCCTTGGTAAGATATTGAAAGCCCCCGAGTGCATCCCAGAGTGTCTGGATGTCAATATCAGGTCTATTCGGGAAACCGGATGGTGCACCCATGAGTGGAATGTATAGTCCCGCTGACTGACATGGTGCGTCTGCCATACGTCTATCAACCCATTGTGAGGAATTTGAACATCCGCATGGTGGGTGTTTGCTCGCCTGGGCTTTTTTGAAATTTTAAATGAAATTGAATGATGGTAGATCAACCTCCGTTAAATGTGTGGGGCTAATATACACACAATTTCCTATGCTCACCATACGACATGCGCATAGACCTGTGTACTTTGGGTGGACACAGTCTACAGGCACAGTCCCCCTGCCAGGCCAGTATATTGATGGGCCTGATTGTAGCATCAATGGATTTGGCGGAAAGAGTAAGTGCTCCTTGGCGATAGTAGAGATCAGCTAGTGAGGTGAAATGACCCAGCGCTGTGTAGCGATAAAATACTTAATCCCTGTCCCATGTCTGTTGGGTAATGATCTTCCTGATACTGAGATAGTCGCAGCGGCTGTCTGATCGAGGGCCAAAGAGATCGTCAGATTGAATACTCCGAGAGCCTTATGGCTGGAGTGCATCTGGAGGGCTTGTTGGAGGGACTGGCATGGCCTGTAACCCCCTGGTCCATTTCCATAGACTGCTGAGTCGCCTACTACTGTGGGAGATGGGCCAATAGCCACTGAGCACCCTACCTTGGTAGCAAGGAACTCAGTGATTTCAGTTGCATGGTGAAGCGCAGGAACCTGAGGTGGAAGAGCAGGTGAGCACAGATCAGAAGGGTTTGCCCAAGCTGGATGAGTTTGCATCAGCTGGGGGCCCAGATCAGACCGACATCTTCAAAGCACAAAAAGAGTGTCCCACTCTGGCGGGTCTGCTGAAGCAGGTGGAGAAGGCTATGGGCGAGGCCCCTGGACCGTTCAAAGTGTACTGGTAGGATGGACTCCTGTAGAGTGAGCCATAAGACTCTGGGGGTGAGGGCACCAGAAGGTTGGTGATTTCCCAGTGCCACAGACAGTTCCTTTTGGATTTGGCTCACTAAATTCCTTTAGTGGGTCATTTGGGAGTGACTTAGACAATGGACCTGTTGTCTGCATACTTTTACTGGCCACAGTTCTGCGTAGAAGTTAAGGCATTTGCCCGGTCCTGCCCCACTTGTCAAGCTTCCGGCAAGTCAGGTGGTGCCAAAAGGGCCCCCTTAATTCCACTACCCATGGTTGGACGGCCTTTCAAGAGAATAGGCATGGATATTGTGGGTCCTTTGGATCCTCAAACCAGCATAGGGAACAGACACATCTTGCTGGTGGCAGACCACACCACAAGGTATATTGAGGCTGTCCCTCTAAGGGGCATAAAAGCCCCTGTGGTATTAAAGGCTCTAATTGGAATACTCTTCCGTGTTGGATTCCCCAAGCAAGTCGTTTTCTGATAGGGGATCAAATTGTATATCAGTGTATATGAAGACTATGTGGGAAGAGTGTGGAGTCACCTACCTGTTCCCTACATCCTTCCATCCACAAACGGGCTTGTTGAGTGGTTCAGTAAGACCCTGAAAGACATGACAGGTGGCTTGGAAGAGCACCTGAGGAGAAAATGAGATATTCTCCTGCCATGCCTTCTGTTTTCCTACAGAGAGGTGCCGCAGAACGGAGTAGGGTTTAGCCCCTTTGAGCTTCTGTTTGGACACCCTGTACGAGGACCCCTCAGTCTAGTGAAAGAGGGATGAGAGGGTAACCCTTCATCTCTTATGTGAGATGTGGCGGACTATGTACTTGGTCTTTGGTCTAGAACGGCAAAGTACATGGAACAGTCGACGAAAAACCTAAAGGCCAGTCAGGAGCTGATGAAGCACTGGCACGACCAGAAGGCCACAGAGACAGACTATTCTACAGGCCAGTGGGTGTGGATTATGGAGCCTGTCAAACCCAATGCCCTTTAGGAGAAGTGGACTGGGCCTTACTGTGTGCTGGAAAAATTCAGTAAGCCAAATTATCTCATTGATGTGAAAGGACCTAAACAGATGTGCAGGTCTTTGACTTCAACCGGTTAAAACCCCATTATAGCTGGGATGACTTAGTCATAGCATTAGTGACTGACGGAGAGAATAAGGAGGAGGCCGATCCTCTCCCAGACCTCCTGCACACTGAAGCTACAGATGAGTCAGTTGAAGGTGTCAACCTTGCGACTGAGCTGTCAGCACAGCTACTGGCAGATTGTCACTGTTTACTTGGACAGTTTGCCAGGCTGTTTTCGCTGACTCCAAGTCACGCAGATTGGTGCACCCATGATATGGACACTGGAGACAGTAAGCAGGTGAAGAGCAGGATTCAACAATTGTCTGAAAATGTAGGGACACTATCAAGGAGCAAGTTTCCAAGATGTTGTCCCTAGGAGAGATAGAGCCATCCCACAGCCCCTGGGCTAGCCCAGAGATACTGGTCCCTAGAAAGTGGTGGGAAGACTGAAGTTCACTTTTGTGTGGACTACAGCAGGCTCAATTCTGTCACGAATACAGATGCTCACCTCATTCCTCGGGCAGATGAACTTACTGACAGGCTCAGTGCTGCCAAATACATGAGTACCTCTGACCTCATGGCAGGGAGAGGGAGAGGGAGAGGGAGAGGGAGAGAGAGAGAGAGAGAGAGATACATTCTCAACCCCCAGAAGGACATTTTCAGTTCACTGTGATGCCCTTCAGATTGAAGAATGCTTCTGCCACTTTTCAAAGGATGGTTAACCAGGTTTTGTCTGCAGTGGAAAACTTCAGTGTTACCTATTTAGACGACATTGCGGTGTTGAGCCCCACCTGGGAAGATCACTTATCCCACATGAAACAAGTGCTTTATGCGCTGCAGAACACAGTTCTGACTAGCAAGGACACAAAGTGCCAGATAGCGCAGAGCACAGTAACTTACCTACGGCACCTGGTCGGTGGAGGTAAGAAACAACCTCTCGAAGCGAAGGTATAGGCTGTGAAGGATTGTGGCATCCCCACCACACAGATGCAGGTGAGAGTCTTTCTAGGTCTCACCAGGTGCTACCGGTCATTCATCAAGGGGTATGGGACCATTGCCATGCCCCTGAATGATGTAACTTTTAATTAAAGGCCAATGAAGGTAGCTTGGACCCCCGCCTGTCAAAACGCCTTTCAGGATTTGAAGGATGTATTGTGCAGGGCCCTAGTTCTGAAAGTTCTGAAAGTGCCAAGATTATGATCAGGAGTTTGTTATCCAGATACCTGTGATTTTAGGATTGGAGCAGTGTTTGTAGTGTTAGTGGAGCTGAACTCTGAAGGGGTAAAGCAGCCACTCACTTACATAACCAGGCGTTTGATAACAAGGGAAAGGAACTGGGCCGTCGCTGAAAAAGAGGATTACGCAGTTGTGTGTGCCGTAAAGAAGCTGAAACCCTAGATCTTTGGGCCTCTTCAATGATTAATGGCCATGCAAGGGGAGAAACTCTAAGCTTTTGCGTTGGGGCATATCCCTACAGGGATTAGATAAGGACATCCAGCACAAGCCAGGCTCCCAGCGTGGAAATGCAGATGGCCTCAGCCAGTGCTTTTGCCTTGATAATGAACCCGACCCTCAGTAGGGTGGTGGTTCACATGTTGAGGCTGGGGGCATGTGAGGAATTCAACCATGCACTTAGTGGGTGTGCATTCACCTGGGCTTTTTTGAAATTTTAAATGAAATTGAATGATGGCACATGGGGCCTGGCTGCAGAGACTAACAAAGGAGACAAGAAATCTAAACACCCTTTCATGTGCACTGTGTCAACCTGAAGCCAACCCCCGCCCTTACTATCAATTGACAGTGAAATGTCATGTCTGAGGCTGCGTGTTTACAGTAGTCATCCCTGCTGGGGTACCCTATTATGAAGGTGCGAGTATGTGAATTGACGGCACCAGGAAGACTATCTCACCGCAGCTTCAAGGGAGACCTGCCACTTTAATCAGGAACCACAGAGAGCTCCATTAAACAGAGGGACACTTTGATCCACAACAGACAGGAAGATGGGTGGGACTTAGTATTACATGTTTTTACCCCATGCATACAGGGGATTGTTGGTGGGGGAACCAGGATTGGTTCATTAAGGTAGGCTTAGCCTAACCAATCCCTGTGGTCCATTTGGCTTTAAAAGAGGGCTGAGCCCCTCTTTTGGCAGATCAACTGAAGGCTTCACCAGAAGCAGAAGGAAGACCTCATCATTGGACCCTGGCTGAAGATACAGTCTGCCTTACATCTTCCACCAGTGAAGGAAGGTGAGGACCTTGCATAGGGAAGAAATATCCCTCCCCTAAATATCTCCCAGGGAACAGAGGGAAATACCAAATCTAGATGACCCTCCAGCAGCTCCAGAAACCGGTACCCAGCCAGCACACAGCATGCTCTGCTAGGCTCTGCAGCAAGCTTCCTAGGTGGGAAGTGCTAGAGAGTCTCTTAAGCAAACCAAGGACAATTCAGCTGCCTGCAACACTCTCCTCAACGTTGGCTTGGCTTTGGGTTGTCTGTCTTAAAGATTTACATGAGCCCAGAGAATAAGCTGGAGAAGTGCATCAACAGGCATCTACCAATGTCCGCCTTAAGGACATTTTCAAGTCAGTCGAGCCCCACGAGCTGCAACCGACTGCACTGCTGACTGTTGTTATGCCGCAGTCGCTAAAGCTGTCCAAAATGCCCCGATCAGTGCTTCAGAACCGCCGACCAGCACTGAGACAAGTATTCCTGACCCCATGCCGCCATGTAGGCCAGCCTGCAGCCTACCGTTGCTCACCGAACTGCCTGCTGCCTGATACCCGCAGCTGTATCCCGTCTTGAACACTGTCGCAGAAGCTGCAAAGAGCCCTGAAACCTAGTCAACCCTGTCGAGCACCAAGAACTCCTACAGCACAAGTAAAGTTTGGGTCTGTCCCCCTGGTCATGCTCCAAAGGCCCGTAGTGACATTTGCTCCCAATGTCACTACATTGCTCCCATTGCTCCCTTTGTGTTGAAACCAAGTATCATTGAACTATTCCAATCAATTACTATACCGACTACCCTCTTGTCAGTATCCTGAGTGCATCCCTTTTTGTTCTTTGAAACTGTCTGCCCTCTTCATTCCTTTACAGGGTGGGTTGTATTTTGGTAGTGTGCTAGAACTGTCTGTTGTGATAATAATAAAGTATATATTTGTATACAACCGTCACTGGACAGTCCCTTTTATCATTGGGTAATAATTGTATTTTCGCTGTGTTGCAACTAACCAACAATCCATAACCTTTCGGTGATAAGCCTGCTGTTATGTCCAAGTTACCAAAATTGGATAAGGTGGTTTATAATGTGTCTGTGTTTCCAATCTGTTCAGATCCCTTCTGTTGTACTAAAGGTTTGGGGCTGATTGATGGTGTAGAAACGGATATTCACCCCTGAACCACTAGTACCCTGGAGGTTAATTCGTCACACTCATATAGTTCACAAATACCCAGGATCTTCCGGCTAGCTTTGTATTGGTGATTATGCCCACTCGTGGACCTGTCCAGATACTCCCCTAAAACGTTGTTCAAGTCCTCCTTCCCCCGCCTCCACAAAGAATCAGAGAATCAGCCACCTGGGATAGATGGGATGCCATCCAATCAAAGAAACCCGGGTCATCCATGTTGGGAGCATACATGTTTAGGAGAGAAACCCTCAGCCCCTCGATATACCCAGTTAGAAGAAGCGCCCTGTCCTGAGAGTCTGAGTCTCTAGTCACTTCCGAATGGTGAAACCTAAGGGAGCTGTAAATCAGTATAGCCACCCGCCTAACACGTTAGGTGGCCTACGTGTCTTACCCACCCACAGAAATCCCTGCAGCAACATTTGTGCTACCGCTCTCTCCATCCGCCCCCAGCTCTTTGTCTCATCCCCTGTCAACAATTCCCTAATGAACCTCAACTGGGCCGCTTCATAGTACTTCCTAAGGTTGGGGGCACCCAGCCCCCCTCCCTCTATCTGCCATCAGAATTCTGTACGTTACCCTTGGGTGCCTATTCTGCCAGATGAAGGCTGAGATTATTTGAGGGCCCTGAAGATTGCTTTGGGAAGGGGTATGGGAAGGGCCTGGAAGTAAAATAGTACCCCTGCCAAGATCACCATCATTACCAAGGCTATTCGACCCACCCAGGTGATATGTAAAGGGTTCTAGCTGGCCACGTCCTCCTTCACCTTGCTCTGGAGAGCCGGGTAGTCGCCCTGTACAGTTGTTCAATCGAGCTAGTAATCATGACCCCCAGGTACTTGATCCCCCCCTTGGCCCAGCGGTAAGGATGCTTGCTCTGGATTTATGCTCTGTCTGCTTGGTCAAAGGCCAGGCCCAGGATCTCTGATTTCTGTATGTTTACTTTCAGCCCTGAAACCCTGCTGTATCTTGCTTGTTCTGTCCCCATCTCTTTTAAGGAGGTCTCCGGATCTGTAAGCATTAAAAGTATATCGTCCGCGTAGGCCATGCTCTTATGCGTTTCACCCCTGAACTCTATCCCCCTCACTCCAGTTGCTGCCCTAATTCTAGAAAGAAAGGGTTCCAAGAAGATAACAAATAGGAGCAGGGACAGGGGCAGCCCTGTCTCGTACACCGAGTAAGAGGAGTATGTCTATAAATGTGTCTGTTGATAGCTAGCTGCACCGAGCGCGAGTGGTAGTTGGCCCTTATCGCCTTTATACATTTCGGACCAGAGCCCATACAGGCTAGAGTTCGAATCAGGAACGTCCATTCAACACGATCAAATGCCTTTTCCACGTCAAGTGTGACCACCACCAATGGTGTTTGCTTAAGCTTTGTCTTTTCTATAAGGTGGAAGACCAACTGGATGTTGTCGTAGGTCTGTCTCCCTGGTTCAAAGCCAGCCTGGTCAGGGCCTATCAGCCTAGGAAGCAGCGGCACCAGTCTACTTGCCAACACTTTGGTATAGATTTTTGCATCAATGTTTAACAATGCTATGGGTCTATAACCACAGCTAGCTGGATCCTTTCCTGGCTTGGGGAATACCATAATTTTGGCCTCCTCCATTGACTTTGTAAACCCACCCGTGGTTCTAACAGGGTTATATAGACGAATCAAACTAGGCACCAGTTGCGCCCTGAATTCTTTACAGCACAGGCCGTTTATCCGTCTGGGCCTGGTGCTTTACTATGGCAGAGTGATTTGATCGTATTTCCTACCTCCTGAGGCAGGGGAGTCTTCTCCAAGTAGGAGTCTTGTTCCTGCCCTTCGGGGAGGTCTGTAGAGTACAAGTGCCCAGAGAAGGCAGCAAAGGCCTCCCCTATTGCCCCACTTTCTGACACCATTTCCCCTGACTTTGCGGCTACTTTCCTGACTGTCCGGGCAGCCATCTTCCCCCTTAATTGTCGAGCTAACAGTCGATCAGCCTTGTTTGCCCTTACATAGTAGTGTTGCCTTGCCGCCAGCAGGGATTTCTCTGCTCTAGGAGTCCAGATCAGATCCAGTTGACCAAGTGTATGTTGCTACTACCTACGCAGTTTCCACGACTGACTTCCCACCAGGACTGTCTAATTTCGTTAAGCCGGTCCTTCAGCTCCCTCTCCAACCACCCCCACTGCTTTTCCCACATAGCTTTTATCGCTTAGAGCTCTCCCCTCAGCACTGCCTTGAAAGAGTCCCCAATCGTCACCTGCCTCACGCCCGGGGTAACATTTTCCACAAAAGTATTGGTCTATTTTGTCTCAATTCGCTCCATCAGGACTGGGTCCCCTAGAATGTCATCAGGAAACTCCCACCCCCAGATTTGCCTTCCATCCCTGGGGAGCTTAATGTAAGTTTCAATGGGGTATGATCGGATAGTGATAATAACCCAAGATCCATATCCACAGCCCTCTCTATCAGCCCTGGTGTCACCCAAATATAGTCGATCTGTGGCATTGTAGAGAAAACGTGGGAATAACACTTGTATCCTTATTCGGCCCCCTTAAGTACCCTCCATGCATCCCGGAGGGCCAGTCTGTGAATCCTGTCCTTCAGGGCCCCAACCGACGCTGCAATTCCCTTTGTCCCCCCCAACCCCTGAGCTTCTGTCAACCTGAGGGTCCCAAGGTAGGTTGAAATTTCCCACCATGATAGTCTCCCCCTCCCCAAACCTCTCTAGCAGCGTAAAGACTTCCCTCAGAAAGCCTATTTGGCCATTATTGGGGGCATATATGGAAATTAGCGTATACTTCTGTTGGTCTATCTGGGCTTTATTAACAAACAGATACTGACCCTACCTATCCCCATGGGTCCGCGTTACCTGGGCATTTAGAATGTCTTTAAAAGCCACCAGTACCCCACGTTTTCCCCTGCGCACAGGCCTGATATACTCTTGAGAATTGAGGGAGCCTCCACCCCCCCCTATCCCTCTTTCTGATATGTGTCTCCTGCAGTAGTAGAACATCTACCTTCTACCTCTTTAGTAGCTGCCCCAGCTTTTTTATGCTTAAACAGCAAGCTCATCCCACGTATGTTGTAAGTCAAGAGGTTAAACATTTTCAACATGCGCCACCCTCCTCTTCACCCAGTGAATCGCTATTGGGTTGCTCCCCTGTCCCCTACCTCTCGGATGTGCAGTCCCCCTCCACACCCCCACAACCCTCCCCTCCCCCACCCAGGTGAAATCACTTATCCAAAAGGACCTTGGGTAGCTTCTGCCCTGGACGTGATCCAGTTGAACACCCAGGCTCCCATACAACTCGGTGAGGTGAGTCTCTCCACCCTCAACTCTAGACAGACCCATGCCTAACTGCCCCTGTCTCGCCTCATCCAGGTCAACAATTCAACCCACAACATTATTAACTTCTTCAACATGTTCAAAGCTCCCCTCCGATCTTGCGGAGGAACCCCCTTGCCTTCACCATCACCCCTAAACCTCCAGTGACCGGCAATTCCATCTTGCGTTGGGTCAGCCCCTTGTGAGCCATGCCCCTTCCCTGCTCATCCCGTCAGTCCACTCCTTCTCTCCCATGGTTTTTTTTGGGACGAGTTCCCTCTCCAAGCCACGTATGCTCTTCCCCATTGGTTTCCTCAGCGGTTTCTGAGCCGGCCCCTCCTCCACAAGCTGTAGTATACTTTCTCCTTCCTCCACTGTGGTGATTCAATGCTTTTGTAGAGAGGATTGGGCCAGATCCTGGTAGAGTGATATTTCCTTCCTGGTCACTGCCAGATGTTGCAACCCCCTGCTACCTCTCAAAATGTCTTCCTTTTGGCCAAATGATGTCATGGCAGCCAACACGTCTCGGGGGCATGCCCATGGTCCAGATCTTTTAAGCCCCAATCTGTGTATCCTATCAATGTCTATCTGCTCGGGAGAAACACCAGCTAGCAGATCCCCAAAGAACTGTTGCATTGTAGCCTTGCATTTCTTGTCCCCAATGTCTTCCGACAGACCCTTTACCCTTACGTTTTCCAGATCTTCAAACTGGAGTTCCAGGTTCCATGAAAGATTTGTAAGGCGGTCCAGTGCTTCATCCGTCTTGCCAGCATCTTCCGCCAAGTCCTGCACTACCTTTCTGTGGTATCCATTCTCTCCTCCAACTTCCCGATCTCCGCTTTCAGGATAGCTTGATCTCTTCCTTCAGTGCTGCGAACTGGTCTTGGAAGGAGGTGGTAGGTTTGTCCTGGAATTCTCTCAAACACTGGGCCAGCTCCTCCATGTTGGCCCCCATGGCCCCTGCTTCTCCACTGGACGCTGGCACCTTAATCGAGCCTTGTTTCCCCTTTTCTCAGGCTCCGGACGCCTGCGGTCACCAGCACCTTTGGAGTCCTCCTTCTTGCGTCTTGTGTGACGATTGCTGCAGTGGCGAGGTGGTCAGCCTCCACAGGGTGCCCTTTGTCTTCGGGCACGGCATCAGCTGAGACTTCCCCTCAGCGTGCCCCTTCAGGATACTTGACTTGTCTGGGGGCCCCCCTCCCCTTCTCAGGTAGCCGTGACCTACTGCCGTATTAGCTCTGGTCACCCAGCACCCCAATCCGACCTGTCACTCTAGCTGTGTCCAGTCAATGCAAGCCTCCTACTCGATGCCTTGAGGACCCATTTCCTGTAACCTCTCTCTACCGGGGGCAGTCCCTTAAGCATTCTGGGGCCTCCCCTGATCCGTCAGCCCCCAGCTCGGCTTGCCCCTTTTAAGGTCTTTCGATGCAAACCCCACTTCACCTTGCCTGATCCACAGTTCAGCGGCCTACCGGCTAAGATCTTGCCTCGTTTCCACAGTTGCAGCTGAAGGGGACCCTCCAGCCCCCACTCCTACCTCCTCTGCTTATGAGTCACCTCTGTGTGCCAGGCAGCCACTCACCACTGCGGTTCTGGATCTTTTGAGGAACAGAGGGGCGGTAGTAACAGCCTCTTCCTCCCAGATTGCCACTGACCCTCAAAGGCCACCTCCCCAGGGGGCCTTGTCCAGGGACAGGGATCTGCGGTGTGACCACTGGGGCTCTGTCAACACTATCTGTGGGCTCCTCCGCTCAGCCTGGTTCCCCTGCCACCACCGGAGCTGGAATGTGGCGAGCAGCACGCCCAAGTGGACCCGCTCCTGATAGCACTGTGCACTCAGGCCGTTCGCCGGCTCTCCCACAGCGCTTTCTACACCCTCTCAATATTTCTAGCCCCCTTCACCTATGTCATGGTTCCGGCAGTGCCGCTATGCCTTCTTCCATGCAGCAGCGGTCCCTGGCTCCATCAAGGAGGGGGACCGCTGTGGGTTTCTGCAAGTGTTGTTGGCGTATATGTCAAGGCCCGGAGGGAGGGTGCAGTCTCCATGTCCTCTACCATCTGGCAGCCATCTTGAGTCCCGAAATTGTGCTTTTTAATGGATGTTATGACCCTTAAGACATATGTCAATTCAAAAGTAATTTTATCTATTGTATTGCAGATTTTGTTTATTATGTTGTGAAAGTTCACTGTTGTGAGCAAAACACAATAAAATAAAAAAAGTAAAAGTATAATTCGTCTTCAATGTTCCTACCAGTTGTTCACTCCCATTCCCCTGTAGCTCCCTACCCACACTTCCTTCTCTCCCAATCACTTCACGCGTACACACACCACTTCTTCCACAGGTCTTCCCTTGGCCCCCTCACTACACAATATAAATATAAAACACTAAAACAATAAGCTAAAATAATAAACTAAAATAACAACCACTACTTTATATTGGGCACAGGAATTCGAGCCCTCTGACTATAAGGAGTCCCTACTTCTGTATTCTCTTATCTTATTTCAAAATATGGCTCCATCTTATTCCCTAGCTCAGAAAGGATCCCAATTCTCCATTTCTCTTCTCATATATTCATTATAATAAAAAAAGATATATATATATGTATATATATATTATTCCACCATGTTATGTTTATAAACTATTCAATTCAATTCAATCACACACCTGTCTCCTGCACCCTCTCACCCGTTCAATACACGCAAACCTTTCCCAAAATTCCCCAACTTCCTTCTCAGTGTCCTCCCCCCGTTGTTTTCGCCCGCAATAGGTCTACTCACATCTGCATGTTCACCCGAGCTCCTCCATCACGGGGTCCCATTAACGGCCTGCACAATCCTAGGAGCTGCGCCCCGCTCCAAAAAGCAGACATGAATTCTATCAACATGGCTTCTGTACACCACTACGGTTTTGCACGCTTGTGACTGATCGCTGCTGGTGGGCACGGCCCCTCCAGATGTGCGGCCTGGAATCTTCTCTCTCTTGCGGAAAACCTGGGATCATATCGGGGTCACCAAAAATGTAGAGTCACCCCTCAATGCACACACCAGAAAAAATACAACCCACTAGGGAAAAACGTCTAGCACACCTCCTGCAAGGAGAACAAGGTTAATCTCACAAAAATACAAGTATGTGCCAACAAAGAACTCACAGAGCGCTCTGCCGAATCCAGACAAGACACTACATTTATTTGAAGGGCGCATGTCGTCACTCTTGACATAGATTATATAGGCTGCAAATCCATGGAGTTGGTTGGGGCGACCCAATACATAGCCGGCTTGCTCCATAAGAGATGCCAGGACATTGGTCCCAGCTTCATCTGCTCATCTTCTTCCATGTGGGATTCTCCTTTGTACGTCATCAGGCACAAAGCTCTTAATTGGCAATTACTTACACAATTCAGTCCATCTCCTTTCTGCGGCCTAATGTGCACCTGGTAATGCGCACATAGGCGCAGAGTCTACTTTCAAGGCCACAATAACTCTAAACCCCTGCTCCATCACAGCTGCATCAGTGCTGTTGCAATTCTTCCCACCCCAAGTTTAAATGAGTTACCTCCCCCCCTGGCACCTCACAGCACAAATCACAGGGACCCCAGGAGGGGTGAACTGTACTTACTGCTGTGATCCTACTGATAAATTAGCACACTAACAGTTGTAGGGTCAGTGGCCTGGAGTTGACCAGTACACTGGAATGCTGGGGTCTTGTGGGCTGGGTTATCTGGTCACTATAACTTAGGATTTGGACATAGTGAAGGTCTGAGGTCCTCTCCCTCTTTCTCGTGGGATAGCATTTCAGAAGGTGCTTTCCGGCCCTCATGGCCTTGCAGGGCACATGCCTTCTGGGCGACATGTACTACTAGAGGGAAACAATGAGAGGTTTATGAATCTCCAAGCATTTAGCTGTCTACGCGGCTGCCTCCGCTACTACCCGGCCCTGCATGAACGCACTTATTTCTATGTTTTGGGCCTGGTCCTGATGCTCTTGCTGCAGCATGGCGCTAGGCCTCAATTTCAAAATGGCTACTGATTTCTAAAATGGTGTATTTCACTACCAATGCAATTTATACCTAAACATATGATGATCTACCACTAATCCATATTTGTTGACACCCCCCTATAATCTCTTTGAGCCCTTACAATGCCCTCTCATGCTTTTGCCTTATCCAAAACCTCTTGGGGGCCTGGGAAGATCATACCTGCTCCCCAACACTCCACAGGATGTCCTTTGCATGGCCTCCTCTGGGGCCTCTTCCAGGTTGCACCCCCCACTGGCTTATGGTCCCTCTACCACTTAGTCCTCCTCAACGCGGGCCCCAAGATTGGTGTCCCTTCTCTCTCATGGAGGCCCCAATCTCCTCAAACTCTCAGTGGGCACTTGCCAACTGTAGCCACACTGTGGTCAGCTCCTCCGTTTACCTCCAGCACAGCCTCCTGCCGGATGGCGTGGAGCCCTCATAACTCACAGGGGCCGCTGATCTGAGAGGATATTTGCCGCCAACATGCTATGGCAGCCTGTGGTGGCTCATTGCTCCCCAGGGCCGTGCTGCGTTCACTCTCGTCCCAGTACTTACGTATGAGGCAAGGTGCTTCAAGGGCAAGTACTGGGACAAGGAAGAGAAGGGCTAGGAGAGGGGGAATGATGGTTACTGGTAAGTAATCTAGGTGCTGAACACAATAATGCCATTCACATACTCATATACACTGCACCCATCCACCATTCACTCGCACACCCAGCCACCCATACATCTTGCTCTCACTCACACACTACATAATATATGCATACATGCACACCCTTTGATGCACACACATTTACAAAAAAACACTTTCTTACCTTTTTCCAAGTCCATTGCTGCTTCGAGGAACTCCCCTCTGACTGCAGGCAATCCTCTCTCCCATGCTCCCTGCACGCAATGCCTGTAATGTGCAGAGCAGTGTAGGCAGAGTGTTCTATGTCCTCTGGGGGAAGTCAGGGTGGGGGTTCTTTTTTAAATAATGCTCAGTTCAAAAAAATACATTATTTTCGTTACAGAAATAATTAAGTTTGGAGGTGAGACTCACTGAAAAAAGAAATGAATGCAAAGAGGGCTCTCGTCTGACAGTCCTCTTTATTTTCAGTTTCTCTCTGCCTCGGTAACCCTCAGGGGTCGAGGAAGCAGAGTCAGGGGTCGCACAGGAGTTGCCTGGGGTTGTAATTATGACCCCTGGAGACTCCTAATTGATGTCCCTGGTGTGGGCCCTCTCACCCACTGGGTGTTTTTAGAGGGATCCCACTCCTGGAAACAACAGCAACAGAGTAATATGGAGCTGCTGCGCCCCATTGCCTGGCTGTATGTAAAACCTCCAACAAGGAGGCTGGGGTGAGCAAACTGCCAACATTGTTATGTTCAATTAGGAGACTAAATACATTGTCGAAAATGAACAATGGTCATCCAAATTGTTGTTTTGGAGACATTACATTGTCAATGTCTTTGGAATTTGGAATGGCACTAGAAGGGAGTTAAATCAAGTCTATGATTATCTCAACAGCTGTCATATTTCATTCACTATGGAAGTTGGAGAACCTAATATCAACTTCCTAGATGGCATGGTGAGACTCACAGAAGAGGGCCTCTTGACTAATATTTACAGAAAACCAACAGATGTTAACAGCACACTCCACTACAACAGCTTCCATCCAAAACATCTCAAAGAAAGCCTAACCTATTGCCAATTGTTAAGGCTTAAGAGGGTAGTCTCTAATACGGAATCTCCACAGAAGGAATACGACCTAATGACAGAAAGGTTCAAGGCACATGGTTACCCCTCAGATATTCTATAAAAAAAAGAGATCCATAGAACCGAATCGCACATGAGGGACGACATACTCAAAACAGGAACTAGAAAAGAGACCGCTCTATTGATCCACTCACTGAAATTCTCACCACAGAGTTACCAAGTCAGTAGGATCATAAAGAAAAACTGGGAACTGATAAAATTGGATCCTACCTTACAATGACTCTTCCCAGAACCGCCAATGATGGTGTATGAGAGGGGCAAGAATCTAAGAGATTCGCTGGTGAAAGCAGAGAGACCCAAAAAGCCAATACAGAGAACACCGCAGAAACCTTAATTAGGCACTTTTCCATGCCTCAACTCTCTACATTGCGCAAACAGTATTAAAGGAGCCCACATACAACACCCGAACACCGGAAAGAAAATTCAACTGAAACACTATGGGACATGCAACACTAAAAATGTCATCTACGCATTAAGATGCCCGTGTGCGAAATATTATGTGGGACAAACCGCACGAAAAGCCAAAGAAAGATGGACACAGCACAAATCAATTATAACGACTGCCAACATAAAATCAGCAGCCTATGGACATTTTGGTGACAACCGACACACCATAGCTCAATTGAGATGTGTCATTTTTGAGGTTTTACACCAGCTATCAAGAGGTGGAGACATGGCCAAGAAATGATCTCAGAGAGAACTTTAATGTAATTGTAATTGTGATTATGATTGTTTATTTGTAGGGATCTTATACACAAGTGAAGTGCTTCAAAGCATTTCAAGGCACGAAGGGAAGAAGGGAACACAGTAGTCATTCTTAGGCCTTGAAGTTTCCGAATGATCTAAGATTCATTTTGGATTCATCTGTTGGATGCTATGGCCACATTGGGGATGAATGAAGATTTGTATCTAGGTCCATACCTGCAAACTAATACATAGTACAACATCTTGCCACTTTCCCTCTAACACCTAGATTCATTTATCTTTCACAACAACATCCCTTAGGACTTTCAGTGGGTCCTGAACCAGGTTGATTGAATTATGGGAGGATTTTCCAGCCTATCAAATTGTGCACTCTTAAGAGTCAGCCTGTCTTATAGCATGAACAATGTATTCTACCCTGTTAGACTGTAGACTCTGAGAAGTAAGTTAATTCATTGATCTGGGTACTGAGATTGATCAGTTTGTACGAAATGAGTGAAGACTTTAACCTTACCTCCAACTTGCTTGTGATAGGTCATGAAATTATCCTTTTTTTACACATCATTTAGCCAATGGGTTGAATGTTCATATTCATAAAACTTTTAGTCTCCCGCACTAAGA
The DNA here is from genome assembly GCF_040938575.1 of Ambystoma mexicanum. Taxonomy (NCBI): domain Eukaryota; kingdom Metazoa; phylum Chordata; class Amphibia; order Caudata; family Ambystomatidae; genus Ambystoma; species Ambystoma mexicanum. The sequence continues at coordinate 731,247,260 of NC_090925.1, forward strand.
CAGTAAGATAGCAAATTTATCTCTAGCTAGGTTTCTTCTAATATTATTGAATAATCCTTAGATGTACAATCATCGTCAACACGCATCAAACCTGATTGGTCACAAAGTTCAATTCCAATTTAGGACCCATTTGTTGTGAAAGATGCAAAGAGACGAGACTTCATTCTAATGAGTTTGTCATTTCGATTTAACAGATGCATATGTGCTCGGTTCTAATGTTCCAAACATACATGTGTTCAATTTTATCATAATATAAGATTGGAGAATATTACACAATCATGTGAAGGTCGATCCTGATCTACTGCCTTTTGTCCATCACACAATTTGATTGGGAATAGAGTCTCACGAATTTATTATTCCTGCAGTCATGTTTATATCTATATAGATGCCTCTCAATACATTAGTATACATTTTCATTACCACACTTTGTTTTGCACTTGTGACATCATGAGTGTCACCAGGTGATGATGTCACGCACACTCATTGCTAAGTTGCGTGGTGATGTCATCACACCACCAGTGATGTTCTACATATTAGGTGGCCATCTTAGATGCTTCCCGAATTGGCGTTCGAGATTGACAGAAACTATACACACATCCACACATTTAGGATTTCTTGAGGTAAGCCACACATTCCACCACCTTAAGGCGACTTTAGCACTGATTATAACAAACTGGACCCTAGCTGATCTTAGTGTTTCCACTCTAGGTACTCACTGGGCCCGATGTAAACTAGATCAGGACTCTCTAATTAACACAGACAACAGAGGCTACCTTGGGTACGTTTGTTACTCTTTGTTATAAACTGTACGACTCTCCAACTAGGACATTGGATTAGAGTTACTCATTACTCCTGTTCACAGATACTAAAGGATACCCACACCAACCAGTAGAGAAGACCACCTGTCTAGTCGACAAACCTGATTCAGCTTCAGTTCCCAATAGTAGGGTGAGTTATTTTACCTTTCGATTCTAATCTACGTGTATACCTTACACAATGAATTCTCTGTCTCTCAGGAACCTAAGAAGCAATCAACATGGATGACATTTATACATTCACATAAGAAGCATTATGGAATGCTAAGGTATGAATTTTGTGTAGTAGATACATGGTGTTTTTAGAAATAGAGAATAGTTCTGCTATATTTCAACATATCCATTGATTCTTGTCGCCTTGAATTCCACTAGAATTGTCTAGCTAGGATAGAATTAGATCCTTACATTTTTTGGATAGAATGATCCTTACCTTATCGTATATAGGCATGTAGCAAAAGTGTAACAACTCTCCATGGCAATCAAGTGATGAAATTATTCCATGTTATGTGTTGATCCTACATCCAATCTCTAAGGCAGTATGAGTGGAACCCATAATTATCTTACATGACTCCCTAATTATGAAACTACTGATCTGAAAGTAATGAGTTTATACTTACGGAATTTTTTGGATGTTTTTATTTTTTTTTAGAAATATTACCCCTGATGAAGACAGATTATTCTCGAAACGCGTTGCGAAACTTCAATAAAGACTTTTTTATATACCTAATTACCTCTGTGACACATACCTTAATTGTAATTTGTCAAAAAAAATGGCAGACTGTAGAAGAATTCATCCACAAATTAATCGAATGTTTGGCTGAATTACTTCGGCCTAGGATAGTGTACAGGGGACGGGAATTCCCCTATCTTAGGGAACTTTATTTTCGTTTGCGTGAGCACACTGCTCACCATGTGACCTCTGTTTCACTAGGGCCAAGTGTTGAATGGAGCTAATTGTCCAGTGGTGTGACGAAGTATGATGCCTCCCCTACCTTTAGGGGAAACAGTGAGCCCCTGCCTGAGCCTCCTCAAATGTGTATGTGTTCCTTTAACAACCAAATATAGACACGACAGTGTGGCTTAGTGGTAGTTTGCACATTTTAACTACCACTGACATTTGGTGTAATGCCTGTTTTATTAACATTAATTTCACAAAAAGATATAACAAAGAAATAAAAACAACGAAAACAAATGCCAAGCGTCATTTGTGTTGTAAATCCCTTTAAAAAAAACAAGCATTGGCAATGTCAACAGTTTGGGCTTTTGTGTAGGCATTAGAAAGGCATTTGTCCGGTACAGCCGTATTGGTATTACTTCTCAATTGATGGCAGCAGGTGCAAAATGGTTCAAGTACCTTTGCATGTGACGGCAGTGCCTGAAAAATGCCTAATACATATACAGAGGCCAAAATTGTTTGCTTTCCCAAAGCTTGTTTTTAGCAGGACTTCAGTGAAGGACATGCAGGGTATAAATTGAGTGGATGAAGGCAGACCTGGTTAACACATTTTAATTACACCAGTAGCAGGGTTTATAACTCCAATTAAGTAATTGGGGGGTCATTATAAGTTTGCCAGTTTGGAAAAAATGCTGGTAAAAGTGCCGGTAATTCTGTGACCAGCACTTTTCGCAGAACAACAAACTACAGGTTTGCCGGTGAGGGTCACTGATATACCTCCAGCAAAGAGCTGGAGGTAAATCAGAGCCCCACAGGAAAAAACAGCCAGTATTTCCATTATCGGTATTACTAGTGTCAGAAATACCGGCAATCCCCTCCTTGGACGAAATGGGGATTTACCACCCGTTCCGCCGCCAGCAATAGCAGGCGGCAGAAACGGTAGGTCAGTTTTTTGGTATCCTTCCGGAATTACCTGCGGGATACCGGCAAAGTTGTATTGACCCCCATTAACTCTCAGAAGACTGCTTTGAAAAAACAATGGTAGGCACTTTGAGTGGAAAGTTTGATGGTAAGGCTTGATTAAAGCAACTCAAAGAATTCCCATGAGGAGATGTTTTGGCCGGTGAGGGGCAAGACCAACTGCATCATCCACAAGGCCACCTGGGGCCTCGGACCACGCTATCTCCAACTTTCCCTCCCTAAATACTTCCCTTCTAGAGCCCTACACTCCTCTAACTCCAACTATTTGACTGTCAAACGCTTCTCCAAGCACAGTGGGGGGCAGGTCTCCCTCCTCAGGTGGCGCCTCCCTTTGGAACAGCCTCCATGCCCCTCTCAGACTTGAGCCAGACTTTGTAAAGTTCCGGAAACTGCAAAAAAAACTCTGCTGCTCTCTATCTCTGACCCTTCCCAGCTAATCACCCCACTGCCGTTGTGACTGGTGGCCTGATCCTCATGAATCAAATAGGAGTAGGGCCCTTCTCCCCAGTCGATACCAGCACCCCCCGCCTAACCCTCAACCCCCACTGCACTACCCTTGTGGGCCCCTGCAAGGCAGCTCTTCATCATCTTGGGAGGATAGCTCAGGGGCAACATGCTCGCCTTTGACGCAAAACGACACGGAGCAGCACAGGTTTTATCACCGGGTCCACGCTTAGAAACCTCTGCGTATTAAGCTTGTAATATAAATAACCTATCATATCAAATCCTGCCTTTGGGAGCCGCCTGCAGTAGCACTTAGCCTGAGGTTCTCTTCCTTGGCTCCCCTTAGCGTTTCCCTCCACCAGCACTTGCCATTTCGTCTGCCACCCCCTCTTTCTCCTCACTGTACTTGCTCGTCCGAATGCCACAAGGCCTAGTAGGACCATTATTGTATTTTACTGTTTTTGCCATTGTTATTTTGCCCTCTTCCCTTCCCATTTAGCCTTGTGGTGCTTTGAAACACTATTCAGTTGTATAAGCACCTAACAAATGCACAATAAAATAAAAAATAAAAAAATATAACTGGGTGAATTAGCATGGCAAATAACCAAAGAGCAGCAACAAGCTGTGTGTCCCTCCTCATATGCCATTTTCCCATACCTGTACTCTAATGCAATAGTTTCGGCATATAGGTGTCGCAAGCAATAATTAATAGCGCAAACTAAAAAACGGTTTCTGATATTAAAACAGTGCCAGCAATGGCTTGAGAATACCCTGGGCTTCCCTGGCATAGCAGCCAACGCCTGATCACAGAGGTGCAACTTCCCTCCCCAACAGCACCCCAAATGGGATGTAGGTATAATTGTAGCTTGCTCCTATACCCACTCCCCTTTGGTGGCATTACTATGGTGCGAGGTGTGTACACCCCGAGTGTGGAAGCCTGCCTCTGTGATTTCCCTCATTTTGTTTGATCCAAGTCAGCGCCCATTAAAGTTTTTATGATAACGTAGTGTGACAATGCGGCTTCACAGGGCCTGGGTCACATTGTGTCCTGCTTCTTTGTTTCTTCTAAGGAGCAGAATTGCCCTTTCTTTTATTACAAGGTTGCAGGGACATGAACTTGCAATGGGGAGAGGGAACAGCCCCTCTCAATGTCAGGTCAGTGTGATTGGCCATTGACATTTCAAAGCCCTCATTCTGGTTCTACCCTAAAGTAAATACCTGCATAACATGACACGTGTTTTTACATTGAACAATGGGAGCTTAGTCGGTCATGGGTCTGCCACGCCTCAACCCTGCTCTCCAAGATTGTGAGTCTGGGGATTCACAAACACGTCCGCATCTCCCGTCTCTTTGTTTCTCTTAAGTTAGCCTAATTGGCTCTTTGACTGCAACCAACCTGCAGTACACAAGGGAAATGGGGAGCGCGGGAACAACAGCCCCTCTGTCACCGCACAGCTGACTAGAATGGGACATTAGCATTTCAAAGTCCCCAATTCGGGGCCTACTTCAAAGTATTCTTTTTTTTTTAACTTAACAGTGATGACTAGTCTTTCATGGGTAAAAACAATGGGCTCAAAATATGTGCTCGTGTGTGTGGCGTGCTTATCCATTTAATTCGCGGTAGGCATAAAAAGAAGATACGTAATCCTAAAACCAAAGTTTCCATAAGAAAGAAGAAGGGATCCTGGAGACTAAGGAATGGCGGCAATCTGCGCGCCCAGGCATAGGGCTGGCCTGATGGATTTACCCCCTACTTGGTGTTGGCTGTAAGTGGGAGAGGGGTGTTGAAATGAATGTCAGAAAAAATAAAGAGGGCCCTTTCAAAAAATGTGGACTCGCATGGGTAGCACTTTAGACTGAGAGAGCCACAGCCAGGCAGTTTCCCCCTTATCCACTTTTACACCTCACTCTTTGCCTTGCCACCCTGATGGGTGCAGGCCCTCACTGGTCCTGCACTTGCATGCCCTCCTGCTGTACTTAAGTTCACCCCCAAAGTGCAAAAGGACACTTCTGTGTGCTGATGGGTGTTGTGACGTCATTGAACGTTTCATACCAAGAGCTGTCCATCCCAGCGGTGTACCTTGCCACTTTGGGCCATGGTTAATCACCATATACATCTATGCCCAAAAAAGAATCTATGAAAACGCGAAGCGTATAGTGCCTCCTAGCTCATATTTCTGCTTTTAAAGCGCTGAGTTCGGTGTTTTTATTGCCCAATTTAGTAGCCATCCGTTTCTTTTTTATAAGGGTTTACAAAACCGTATACACTATAAAATCACTGATCAATTACAGCAAAAAGAAACATTCTGTTTACTCCAGAATATACGATCTTAAAATCCATACCGTCAAGGACAAGCAAATAATCTTCCCTTGCTATTCCTGTACGAATTAACTAACGCTAGTTGTCAATTCTTTAAAAACTTGAAGTCCTCCCCTTTAAAAATGGCATCCAAAATGTTTTTAGGTTTAATTTTTTACTAGAATGTCACATACATCCGGCCCTGGCTCCACTGAGCGCTTTACTTTCAACAAAAACAATCAATGTCAGGGGTCGAGGTAATTTCCGGAGCTCTACAATATTTACATACCCGCTCCTGGAGTTGTTTGTCCAACACTTTAACTTGTTTAACCGCCCAACACTAACTATGTGTTTCCTTCATTGGCAGCAACATAGGCCAAGTGAGGGGCCACGTAGGAAGCCATTTTATGTAGCGACGGGCATTTGTTTACATCCTTGCGTGCTTTGCTACCGAGGACCCTTGGCTGCCAAATAGGATTATATTTCCCTTTTAAAGTGTGAGAAGCCTCCGTTGTACTGAGTTTATTCACCTCAGAAAAAGATAAGGACCTAAGTGTGCCTAAACGCATTCCAACCTGTAAACTTATCAAAAGGCAGGAAATCTGAAAACATAGAAATGGGAAGATGGCAGCAAAATGGAAGACGTCACGGGTGTCTTCAAAGGGCTGTGCACAGGTGTGCGGCGCTTCGAGGGGATTACCAAGGCCCGGGCAAATGGCGCCGCCACTCGAGAGCTTGTTCATATCAGAATCTAGCCTCGTTCAAGCCGTGATGGGAGGGAGAGGGCAGAGCTGTGCACACAGCAAATCTCAATTTCTAGTGCAGTACTTAATTTGCAAGGGGCTTGCCAGGGCTCAGCCCCGGCACTTATTTCTGAGCACTGGAACTTATTTTTAAGCCCAGCTTGATTATGATGTGGTGTTTTGGCAACTTTATTATTTTAACCGTCAGTCATAGTGCTATAACAATCAACAACAGTGTGCACTGGCCATGGTCTCTGCATCCCGAGCTGGCTCATTGGTATTCACAAACCGGATGATGGAGGTTGACAGGGTAGGACTATTTATCAATTTTCATGACAAACAGTGAGATGCAAGGTAACAATCCTGGGCAGTGATGCTGGCCATGTCCCTTGTCTCAGGAGGATAGCTCAGGGGCAACGTGCTTGAGCAACACTTGTTCGATCCCCGGGTCCGCGCTTAGAAACCTATGGGTATTAAGCGCGTTATAAATAACCAATCATATGATATCACACGCTGCTCCACTCAGCCTCCATGACATTGCTGCAAATTCTCTCGTGTAATAACTAGCAGGGTGGCTTGACAACAACAGGACATCCAACAGCCCCAACATAGTGGCAAAGTCAGTGAAAAGTCCCATATTGAACAGGAGAACCAATCTTGAGGGCCAACCTATGCAAGACGATCTTGCTGCAGTCTATGACAGGCAACACATCAGTTCAGTAATGACTTTGCCTACATTCGTCCAGGGCGATCACGAGGGGAAGCACAGAAATGTCTTCAGCCTCATCAAGGTTGTTGTGTGAGGATCTCGCGGTCCCAGTATTTCCAGCTGCAAAGTTTGGGAACAGTGATTGTTGACCCTAAATCCTCCTTCCGCCCGACCAGTCCGATTGTGTTTATTCTGACAAAAATAAAAGTGAGTAAGAGTATCCACTACAACCAGCAGCAAGTTTTGTTTTGATGAAATGAAAACACTGCAAGGGCACCACAGGGTTAGTTATTAAGCCCGCCTTGAACATGTCCTGTCGCAACAGCCTATGCTCATGTGTGACACTTCCACATAGCTGTACTTTTTTTGTTTAGCTAACACAGCTGCATAAATCTGACTTAAAATACCCACATGAACAGTACAAATGTAAGTTCAGACTGCAAAGTGCTTTTGACTTTAAAGGCATGGTCTAGTAAAATTTTTTATTGTCCCTACGGGTCGGCCATGTTTTTTTAAGCCTAAGTGGCTCGATTTTAGAAAACTTTCCTATGGACCTTACCCACGTTTTCGTCCATTAAACGCACGTGAAAACAGGCACCAGGGAGCTGCCATTTTGTGATAATCCTATCACTTGCCGCATCACCCTGGCTGACCTGCTTCTGCAGCACTAAATCAAATTCCCCGCCCCTGAGCCTGTCATCAGCAGACTCGTACCACCCATTTCCCAACGCCAAAGCACGTCTTGTGTCAACAATCGCTGCGCCTCAGCTAATGACGTGTCGCCATGGAAATGACAGGACGTCTCTTTCCTCAATAAGTATAAACAGACCGTTTTCCAACACACAGCAGCAGATTTTCGATTCCATTCCTCTCTCTGTGTTACTTTGAGTATTCTGTGACTCGTTTCTGTGCTCTGGTCAGCTACCTTCGCCGCTTGTAGCCCGTGTGAACACCTGTACCATCTCTGTAAATTATTTTACTTTGTTTACCACACAATGGCTACAATAATGCCCTACATGTACGAGCCCGAGTATACCGAGGAGGAACTACTGGAAAGGGAAGCACGCGAAAACGATGGGGATTAGGACGGCAGTTGGGAGGACGATTCAACAGATGAAGAGCCTGGGCCTAGTCACATGGACGGCGTCTCCACCTGGTGCACATGCAATCGGTGCGAGCTAATGCCAACCGAGGACGAGAACTGCTGCTGCCGAGAAAACTCGGGATGCCTGGCCTACATTTCGGAAGGCGAGCCACGACCGCAATGCATCACTCAGCTGCCAGACTTCAGGGCAGCCTGCCTCACACGGGCCGGGTTGAGAATAATGATGGTTCTTATGCACGAACTTCGCGCAACTGTTCGTCCTCGTAATCCGAGTAAGTATACTCTGCTTGTCATGCCACTCCTATTTCATGTTCTTCTACTATATCCAAAATTATATATTCATATCATAGTAACGCATGAAAGTCGTTCAATAGTGTGCATTGTCTAGATAGCATTTGTCCGTGCAGAATGCCATTAGTTACAAGAATTGTCATTGACAACAAACGTTTGTTTCATTCCTTTTCACAGGTGGTACAGGCTGGTGGCCTATCGTTCCTTTACATGGAGGCTCCACGGGAGGCTTGGACATCGTGTTCGAAGAGTGATACCCGCCTGTGCCGTTCGTGCCATAAGAGAAAAGTTCCCGAGTGACAGCGGTCAGTACAGGGGATTTTCTCTCGCTGTGCTGCAACCTGACCTGTATAATCTTTAAAGTCTTGTATTTTTGTGTCATGAAAATAAGATACAAAATAAAACACCACATATATTTTAACAACGGCTGTTTCGATTTTTTAAATGAATCAAGTGTGTCTCCATTCAAGGATGGACGTCAGACATCTGTGCTCCGAATGGGTGAAGGTCTGGTCGCTGTGGAGCAGGGTGGTCACTATCTATCTAAGCTAACATAAAATATTCTCGATAATGCATGCACTAAATAACACTTGTTCAAAGTCTTTCAGTAGGTTATGTCTCTATAAAAGTCACACATATATCTATATTAACAATTACCATTGGATTATACAGGCCTCGGGTTAAGGGTCTTGACCACTATAATACACCGGTTGAAGTGTGGGTCTGTGCTCACAAGAATCTCCGGTATGTGGCATTTGTTATTGATAAGCAACGATAAACTATCAAAGGCAGTTCGCACCCGTGGATGAGCGCTGGCATGTGGGGCTGTCTGGGGCGGGAACGGCCAAGGTGCCAAACAACATGTACACTTCAAAAGGTATCCCACGCCAAGGGGCCATCGGTCACATGGCCTCCTCAGACCCTGTGTCTCCAGCCAGGCCTCCCCTCGAAGCAGGCCGCCCCCCTGCAATCCACATAAGTGTGTCTCCATTCAGCAGTCTTCCTGTGCCTTATCTGCACGCCCCAGGCCCCTCCATCCCACCCACCCTCTATCAAAGGCGGTTCGCGCCAGTGGATGCGCGCTGTCAGGGGCGCGAAAAGCCAAGGTGCCAAACTACATGTACACTTCAAAAGGTATCCCACGCCAAGGGGCCATCGGTCACATGGCCTCCTCAGACCCCGTGTCTCCAGCCAGGCCTCCCCTTGAAGCAGGCCGCCCCCTGCAATTCACATAAGTGTGTCTCCATTCAGCAGTCTTCCTGTGCCTTATCTGCACGCCCCAGGCCCCTCCATCCCACCCACCCTCTATCAAAGGCGGTTCGCGCCAGTGGATGCACGCTGTCAGGGGCGCGAAAGGCCAAGGTGCCAAACTACATGTACACTTCAAAAGGTATCCCATGCCAAGGGGCCATCGGTCACATGGCCTCCTCAGACCCCGTGTCTCCAGCCAGGCCTCCCCTTGAAGCAGGCCGCCCCCCTGCAATCCAAATGTGTGTCTCCATTCAGCAGTCTTCCTGTGCCTTATCTGCACGCCCCAGGCCCATCCATCCCACCCCCTCTATCAAAGGCGGTTCGCACCCGGGGATGAGCGCTAACATGGGGGGATGTCACGGGCGCAAACGGCCAAGGTGCCAAACAGCATGTACACTTCAAAAGGTATCCCACGCCCAGGGGCCATCGGTCACATGGCCTCCTCAGACCCCGTGTCTCCAGCCAGGCCTCCCCTTGAAGCAGGCCGCCCCCCTGCAATTCACATAAGTGTGTCTCCATTCAGCAGTCTTCCTGTGCCTTATCTGCACGCACCAGGCCCATCCATCCCACCCCCTCTATCAAAGGCAGTTCGCACCCGGGGATGAGCGCTGGCATGGGGGGCTGTCACGGGCGCAAACGGCCAAGGTGCCAAACAGCATGTACACTTCAAAAGGTATCCCACGCCCAGGGGCCATCGCTCACATGGCCTCCTCAGACCCCGTGTCTCCAGCCAGGCCTCCTCTTCAAGCAGGCCGCCCCCCTAAGACCACGACATACATACGTCATTCATTCACAAACACACCCCTGTTTCTAATACTTTATAAACCACTTGATATGTCTCATGAGAACATCTCTGTGCTTTGCAAGTCAACTCCTGAACGTGCTACCTGGCAACCACTGAGATCTAGGCTAATCTGCTCATCGTTGTGCTATCCGTGAACTTCTGTGACCGCTTAGAGCAAACCCATCAGTGTGCTACCTGTGGCCACCCACCTATTTTCCTGCAACATACTGCTCTGCTTGCTGAATCCAACTGTTTGTTGGTCAAGGTAAGGCCATGTTTCCTAGTCATATTTCGCAGATTTTTAAATTTCTATCTATTTGCGAGTAGAGTACACAATGGTGCTATGTTCATTGGTCTCATTGCTATTGACTGGAGTTTCCATTGCTATGCTATCAATAGATCTATTTATTTTCATCTGTCTATTGTGATCGAATTGCATCCTTCGGGGGTCCAGTCTATAATGTAAGCATGTTTCCTTCTCGTGCAAGACAGAACATCCAAGGGACGAGTCACATGTTCAGATTTTAGTCACAACATTTATACATTCCTGCAACTTATGCAAATACTAAGCCGCACATAATGAACTGGTATAGTTCCTGCGACCAAAACAAACCTTGAATTGATCATTGTATGATTCATTTGCTTTTGTATCAAATCTTTATTCATGAAGATTGTATAATAATGTCGATATTTACTTTTCAGATTTATCAACAATGTCTGCCTGTTCGATTAGCGGTTGCCCTTTGAAGACCCATGCGAAATCTGAAGGCCCTACAATGCATGTATTCCCGAAAACTGTTGATCGAATAAGAGAATGGGTCAGACATTGCGGATATCCACTGGATGAGCTGGAAAGTAGAGTCCAACAAGTCTTACAGGACAAGAGGGGTGATCGATACCGCATCTGCAGCCGGCACTTTTCCTTGGACATGTACACAACATCTTGGGTAACAAAGAAGAATAAACGGCGAACGACACGGAAATTGCTCAAACGCTATTCCCACTCTATTCGTCCACATTCCGCCACCGGTGAGTCAAGTGTCCGGATTTAGCTTTAGGGCTTGCGATAGTGTGTAGGTAGCCGAATGGATTAATTGATATTGTAGGTGTTCTATCCCTTGTAATAATTTCGATATTGATATGAGTGTATAGCTTTTTGAATAATGACATTTATCAACATATTCTTTTTCGATTTCATAACCCACAAACGAAATGTATATATATGGGAACCGGGAACTGTGCTGTATTGAGCATTTTTCAAGTATTCTGTCGCCTTACATGGCTATTTTTAATATTGGCATTTCATTATCAATCATTAATTTACCTTTACATCTTCTTGACTATCCCTTGAATCTGAAGCAAGAACATTCTACATCCTTGACGTGGTCGCAGTTATCAACCACTTCTAGCGCGTATCAGGTAATCTTACTAGGCTAATCCGCTACAGACTTGTTTTATGCATGTCAAGTAATAGTTTTATTCTATTGTGTAATTATTTTACCGAATGTTTGGTTAGTGCTTTCCAATTGATATACACCTTAGTTATCGTCCACTGGTGTTTTCAGTTATAATTAGTGTTATCCATACTAATGCAAGTACTGTCTTTCAGGGAGATGCTGAAGCGTCCGCCACATCTACAACATTTCTAGATGTTCTTCACCAGCAGGAGGTATGGATACTGACAGCTCCATCGAGCGTCATCATCAGAGCTGGAATTCTTGTTGTTTGATTGTTCTACACAATGTTTCATTCGTGGTTAGCCGTTGATATGTACCTGTGCTGTCGACCCCAGGTGTGTGTTATGTTTTCACTATTGTAATCATCCACTGCCTGAAACATAGTACTTGCATTAGTGAGGGAGCGTCAACCCATGCACTTGATGCGGAACCTGACATTCAAGTAATTCCAGGGGAAGTGGAAGCGGGACCATGCGTATACGAATCGGCGCAACAGCTTTCGGAAGTCCGCACTACATTTGCAACATCCATAGATATTCTTCAGCAGCACGAGGTATGGATACTGACAGCTCCATCATGCGTGATCATATAACGTGATTCCATTTGCTATACTTTCTTCCCTATTAACGCAAGTGCTGTGTTTCAGGGAGACGACGGAGCTTCCACTACAATCACAACATCCCATTTAGATGATGCAGATGCAAATAAATCGGAGAAATAAGTCGATGAAATGTGATCATATTTAGATTTTCCTTGATTCTTTTACACAATGCATCATTTGTGGTTATCTCTTTATATGTACCTGTGCGTTCGACCCCAAGTGTGTGTTATGTTTCCAATATTGAAAACCATACTAATGCAAGTACTGTGATTCAGGGAGACGACGGAGCTTCCACTACAATCACAACATCCCATTTTGATGATGCAGATGTAAAGGAATCGGAGAAATAAGACGATGAAATCTGCATATTTATATTTTCCTTGATTGTTTTAGACAATGTATCATTTGTGGTTATCTCTTTATATGTACCTGTGCTGTCGACCCCAAGTGTGTGTTGTTTCCAATATTGAAAACCATACTAATGCAAGTACTGTGTTTCAGGGAGATGCTGATGCCTCCTCTCCAATACAACCAATTAATGGCAGTCCATGCAGAGCCAGAGGTATGGATACTGACAGTTCCATCGAAATAGAGCATCACAGGTCGAATACTTGTCGTTTGATTGTTGCACACAATGTTTAAATCGTGTTTGGCTATTGAAATGTACCTGTGTATTCGTCCTCATGTGTGTTTTATGCTAACAATATTTTGATACATAGTAATGAAAGTACTATGTTTCAGGGAGACGATGGAGCCTCATTCCGTGCAGTCTATGCGTATACAGAAAATGTAGTCGTTGCAGCGCAAGAGGAAGGGAGGACATGCGGAAACGAATCGGAGCTACAGCGTGCAGATGTTGAAGGTCGAGTCAAAAAAGTTGCAAAGAAAAAAAAAAAACAAAAAAAAGGTTAGTTACAAACAGTTCATAACTTTAAAAAAATGTTTGTGCTGGGGACTATTTTATGTTTTTTTCCAGTCAATTGGACTACACTTTATCTTGTGTTTAAACTGAACATCCCTTTTCCAATCTCTCCTCTAGTTACCCGTGGGTGTCAGAAGTATACATACACAGACAGTGAAGCGAATGAGAGATGTTGCTTGCCAGACCATGTACACTATGGAGGAACTATTAATTGAGGCGAGGCGTGTTCAGGCTCGAGATGCTCATGTCCAATGGCCAGAACATGAATTAACTGTGTTTGGAGAATACAGCAAAGTTGCATTGGACCATTGCTACAGTGCGACCGCACCACCACAAGAAGATGATATTGAATGTATTGAAGATAGCTCAGAAGTAGTTGCAGATCAATTCACACAATCTACACCCGCCAAAAAATTACCACCCAAAAACATGTCAACATTGTTGTGTTCTCCCATCAATGTTGAAGTAGCATATGTTGAAATGACAGAGAATGAACCAGCCGCAGCATCCATAGACGCATCAGAACTTGATAGCAGCGACATTACTTTCCAATGTGTTGAAATCTCCGCAACGTCAGAGGCCGAAACAACGTTGACGCAGGATGACAGTCTAATGAAAGAGAGCAAATACATTGTATTCGACAGTTGTTTGATGGATATTATAAGCATGCTGAAATGTGTGCATTCCATTAGAGGGAAAGTATGTGGGAAGCCATTGATTAATGTGACTCGTCAAATAAAAGGCAGTAACGTCAAAATAAATGCCGCCTGTCGATTAAATCATAGGTTCTCATGGTCTGCACAAACGATGCTGGGGAAAATGCCAGCAGGCAATCTACTGTGTGCAGCTGCATCACTTTTTAGTGGCTCCAGTTTTAGAAAGTTAAAGGCTTTCTTTCAGTTTGTGGGACTCCATTTCATTTCTAAATCGCTGTACTACATATACCAACGTGATTATCTGTTTACGGCCATTAGTGATGCTTGGAAAATTGAACAATTGTCTCTAGCAAGTACATTCGAAGGGAAACGTTTCAGGCTAGCTGGCGATGGACAGTGCGACAGCCCTGGATTTTCTGCCAAGTACTGCACCTACCACTTTCAGGACATGGATAGTAAGAAAATTGTGAGTTTGGTGGTCGTGCAGGTAACACAATGTACATCCTCAGTGGCCATGGAGAAACTAGGATTTATAAAATCAGTGGAATATCTACAATCAAGTGGAATGCACATCGACCTCATAGCCACGGACAGACACGTTTCAATTGCCAAGACAATGAAAGAGCAGTTCCCGCTTATTAATCATCAATTTGACGTATGGCATCTTGCTAAATCAATCAGTAAGAAAATCTCGGCTGCAGGAAAAAAAAAGGTTTTGAAAGTATTTTGCAGTGGTCCCAGTCTATCACCAATCATCTTTGGTGGAGCTCAAAAACTTGTGAAGGGTCAGTGGAAATACTACTTGAAAAATGGCGGTCACTGATGCATTACTGTACCAACATTCACCGCTGGTCAGAAAACCTACATTTCCACCAATGTGAACATGGCCCTTTGTCCCCAGAGGAGGCAAGGAAGAAGAAGTGGTTGATTCCATCTTCACCGACACACAAAGCCATTGAGAAGATTGTTTTCGACAAAACTCTATAAAGAGATTTGAGAGGACTGACAGAATTCTGTCACACAGGAGATTTGGAGGTGTTCCACAATATGTGCCTTAAGTACAGGCCAAAGCGCTTGCATTTTAGCTTTCGGGGCATGAAACATTGCACTCTACTAGCGGTCTTGGCCCATAACAGCAATGCCGGACGTGAACAATCTAGGACTAGGGGTAAAGTAAGGATGCCTCGCTACACTAAGGTGTTTTCAAAACGAAGTAAGCAATGGGTGATCAAACCAGTCTATGATGAAATGCAGTTCGACTTTGTGAAAGGCCTTATTGTTGCTGTGTTAGAGAAGCACAGATATGGAATTTTGGACGTTTCTGTGCAGAGCAGTGATCCATTGCCACCGAACATTGCAACTGTGCAATGTCCACCCGAAGCACAGCTGGTTGTGAAGTACAAATCCCAGTTTAAATAATTGCAATACGATTGTCTTTTTGTAAATAAATGTTATTGTACAGTGTACCTGTATCCCTAACCCCTACCTTCACCATCATGGGTGGCGAACAAGCTGGGTGTCATCTTTGAATTCTCTCTATTCACCTCATATATGTGTATGTATATATTTTTCTCATGTCTCATCTCATGTAAATGTAAATGCTGCGCACTGTTGCGCACTGTTAACGGAGGGGAGGCTTGCGTATTGCAAATAATAAAACAAACAATAAATCTCACTTTTAACTCAACTCCTGTGGTACTTTATACTTTCCCTGACCTTCCGCCAAAAATTAAATGTCTCCATAGTTATGATTCTTTGGGGCTGCAAAGCTCGCAGACAACGGGGACAAAATTGGGGCCCTTAGAACGCGCCAAGCGGGCCGTGGCATTTGGGAGAGAAGCCAATTCGCATTTGCACATTGTGGCGCACTACATAGAGGGATTCTAAACTTCAAGTTCTCACAGATGCCTTTACTACGGGATGTTGCAAATAAAGAATGCAAAGGACAGCGGCTTTGATTTTCAGCTTGCGCCCAGAAGAGGCCCACAAGTCGCACTGGAAGTATAAGGGTCTATTGTTTTTTTACCTTGAGACAGGGACCATGCCGAAAGAACTTCATTTGAAGGGAGTGCGCAATAACGTAAGAGAAGATAAGGCAGAAAATTCAAAAACTAGACCGAGTTTCATTTTAGTTCAGTATACGAAAAATCGTTGTCAAGAGCACGGTCGGATTTACAGACTGCATTACGCAGAGACACAATGGAAATTTCAAATATAATGTGAGTAAATCTTTAGACGCTTTTATACCGGAATGAAGAATTAATGAATGGATGCATGAATAAATTAATGAATGAAGCTAGGAAAAGCAAGAAAAACGTGTTCGTAGTGGGCACATGGGCATGCAGGTCCACAGGTCTCACCGATCTCGGTCCTTGGCCCAGACACTTTTCCCTGCACTGCCTACCTGCACTACGGGACTCTATCTGTATCCTTCAGCCCCTTCTCCCGGCATTTACCTTGCACTTGCCACCAGCTGGCCCTATTATTTATCTTGTATTCTACTAACCATGTACAGCACTTTTACCCCCCTCTCCCCTTCCCCTTGTGCGATCTGAAAGACACCTGGCTTAGTAGGACCGTTGTCTGTCTGCCCTTGTTCCCCCCCCCTGCCTCGTCGCACCTTGAAACACTTGTGTATAGGCGCGTTACAAATGCCATATCATATATCATATCATTCCACATGCATGTAGACAAACTGTCGTTTCTCATTGTGTGTTGGCCTCGATTTATTTCGTTACTTTTCGCATTGATTTTAGAGCCGAACATACTCCATTGAACTATCCTTGCAAGCAAATAGTTCTGATCGGCCGTAATAAATAAAATAATTTATTTGTTTTCATAACAGGTATTTGATCCCGTTCTGCTACTGTCATCGGTTTGAGACACCGGCAGATGGTTTTTTCAACAGACACCTTCAGCTTTGTGTGAACAACTGGAGCACACTGACAATTTTATGGGACGATCGCCAAGGGCCCACATGCCCTTACGCTGTACTAGTGGCTAGAAGCAACATATCAACCTTTACGATGGACTAGTGCCTAGTTGATGGAACAGCATTGCGGTTTACCGTGCTTCCAAAGTGCTTCTTTTAACGAAAACCAACACCCTGTGTACCATAAAGGAACAGCGCGTGACTCAATATAAACTTATTTGCGGATACAGATAAAAGAAAATAAATGGCTTTCGGAGTTCATATGGCAATTGCTGAATATTCTCTAAACATTTAATGTCAAATAAATGTACTTTACCAAATGTACCGTGTTGCTGTTTGATTTTAAAGTACAGTTTCATATTCCGAATTGTGGCGCGCTGTGTTGTGAGATGGTCTGTGTTGGTTTCCAGGTTCTGTGTGGAGTCGCGTAGAAGACGACTGGGCGCGTTTGCCTACGCAGCACAGTAACGTCACGGAGAGAGGCGGGGAATATGAATGTTTTGATAATGTCAGGCTCAGGGGCGGGGGATTTGATTTAGTGCCGCAGAAGCAGGTCAGCCAGGGCGATGTGGCAAGTGATAGGATTATCACAAAATGGCAGCTCCCTGGTGCCTGTTTTCGCGTGCGTTTAATGGACGAAAAATCGGGTAAGGTCCATAGGAAAGTTTTCTAAAATCGAGCCACTTAGGCTTAAAAAAACATGGCCGACCCGCAGGGACAATAAAAAATTTTACTAGACCATGCCTTTAAGGCCAAGACACTTGTTTTTTTTCTTATAGGGCCATGCTTTTTTAAACCTAAGGCAGGCAGCTCTCAACAATGCAGACATAAACATCCTCAATATTAATAATCCAAGTGATAGACTATGACATCCCTTTTAGTTTTAACTACTAGGTGCGCCACCTATAAGTCAAAACTAATGCATTAGACTACAGGTGTAATGGCACAAAGCTTGTAGGTGTTGTCTGGATACCTCCCTCTACCCCCCATTGACTGCCTATGGCCATGCTAATACCTATGGCATTCCCACCCAGTCCCTGACCCCCCCGCCCCCAAAAAAAAACACTGCGTCATGGCAGCACATTGAGCTAGCTTTAATCAAGCCTTACTGTCAAACGTTACACTCAATGTGCCTACCAGTGTTTTCTCAAGAGTCTACTTGGAGTGAATGACTTAATGGGCGCCGTAAACACACCATTGGTGTAATAAAAATGTCTTGACCAGGTCCATCTTCAGCCACTTTATTTAAAAGTACCATGCATGTCCTTTACTGAAGTCCTGTTAAAAACAAGCATTGGCAAAAACAACAGTTTTGGCGTGTGCACAAGTATTAGGCATTTTCCAGGAACTGTTATTAGTTGGGAAGGTTCTTGAACCATTTTGCACCTGCTGCCATTGATGGTCAGTTAATTCCAATACAGCAGTACCTTTCCCATGCCTACACGAGAGCCCGAACTGTTGCCATTGCAAATGCTTGTTTTGCTTTACCCCTGATGCACAGGACCATGCATCAAGGTTAGAGCAAATTTAAATGTTACTACATGGCTAATCTGGACCACATTGAATGCAGGCCAGTCCAGCCAGTAATAACACTGATGTGCAGCCAGCCTAGATATACATTCTGGGAATCTGGGAGTCCTTATAGGGTAATAAAGGCATATATTGGTGCAGCCTGCATCAACATGCATGGGAACAGCCAGCATTAACATATTTTTATACTGGCATATGTATTGGGCAAAGGCGGCATTAAATGCATTTGAAAATGTTCCCGTGCATGGTTGGTGACTTGCAACTATTGGTTTTCCCATGTGCTACCATACAAAACCAATTGCAAACTGTATGGCTTTCTACCCAATTTTTTAAAGAAAGTGATGTAAAATGCACCATTTTAACCCAATGTTTCAAATATTTTCTGGGGAGTGAGAACCCCTCTCAAGCACCCCTTGTTTGGTTTGGGCTCCCTCACCAGCCTCCACTGTACATGTCACTTTGTATGATGTGTGTTGTAATACACATACAGGGGCTGGACCAACCTTAATGCTGGCGCCTTGCACCACACGTGGGCATGCCATCCTATACATATTTATGCATATGATACAAAGATTAGTCTGACATAAACCTTTCTTTAGTAGAGAAACCTAACTTTGCTGTAGTTGTTTCGCAGTTGTAGGAATAAATCAGATTTCGGTTCCTCCAAACAAAAACTCAAGGGGATATTTCTCATGGCTCCTGTTTGCAGCGGTGCCGCCGCTGGCCCAGTGCAAACAATCATAAGGGGGCCTCACCACACCTTGTGACAGCCCTGCATTCGTCCATCAATTTACCATAGGAGGAAAGCATTTTTGCTCTTTTTTCCTTTGGTTAACATGCTCCACTTGACAACAATAGGATTGAAGCAAAATGTAAATCATGATGTGTTTTAAAGAAACTCTTAAATATTTATTTTATTTCAAGACACAACTAATATGTTATGTTGAATTCACCGTCATCGAGCCAGTGAGAGATAGAGCTTTAAGCCCAAATATGTTGACACTGTATGGAGCAGCCGTGAGTGTGACACTGTATGGAGCAACAGTGGGTGGTGTCAAAAGTAGACAGGGAGCCGCCCCTCCCTATGCAAGAAAATATTTTCTTACAAATTAAGCACTGGCTAAGTGGAGGTGGCTCACGGCAGTGGCATCACCCGTAGGCCCTCGACGTGACCAGGCTCGGACCAGCCTATAAGGAAATGCCCGAATTGCATGCCCAACATTCTAGCGTGCGACCGTTTTTTTTTTTTGTTAAAATGGTCCAGCATTTTAGCCAGAGTGGGCCACTTTAATTATATGCGGCTAGTAGTTTTGTACAGTGTTATTGAACATACAACTGTTGTATCTGGTAGTGTGCACGCAATGACAGCCCAATCCTTCGACTTTGGAATGCCATCGTGTGCAACCATTCTGAAGTGACAATTGGTCACAGCGATGCCCGCTTGTGGCTGGACCTGTGTTGGGGTCTTCTATCAATAAATAAACGTGTTCTGTTACCCAATAAACTGCGGTTATTCTTCATCATCAGTACTACATTAGTGGCGACGGAGGTGGCGCAGGAGGAAGACCCCAATAGCAGAGAAGAGCGCTTAAGGATCTGAGGGAGGGATGTCGTCAGCAGTGCCAACAGCATCTGGAGCAGCTGTTCATTGTTCTTGGCATCTGGTGGGGCCAGAGCCCGTGTCAGGCTGGTGCGAGGAGCCGGGCCGGTGACGTGGTCCATATAAGGGCTGAGGTGGATCAATTCCTGCTGTGAGGGGATTGCAGCCGGGTGGGAAGCGCAGGGCCGGCCTTGTTGGGCTGGCGGAGAAGAGGCAGACTGTGGGGGCTGTGCCTGTACGCAAATTTAAACTGTTTGTTGTGGTGGAGGAGGGGCAGCTGTCCCGACACATTGTCTGTGGTGTGTGCGCAGTGTACCAGCGCCACCTCAATACCAGGCTGGTCAAAGACGGACATTATGCTGTCGTTTATATACCGCGCCATCTAAAGGTCAGGCAGCCAATTACAAGGAAGTGTGCCGTTTTAACGTCAGGCAGGTCAAAAGCTGACAGTGGTGCTATTCAACAGACGCTGCGCCCCCTGAAGGTCAGGCAGTGATTTGCTGACTGCTATTTGAGTGGACTGCCACTGTGGTCATTGTACTCTGGTGCAGGTTAAGGTGCAGCGGATGTTGTGTTGTGAGGCATTAAAGCTGGCAGTGTGAATGTGTCCTGCCAGGGATATTTAAAGTCGCAGACATTAAAGGTGGCAGTGGGAAATCGTTCCTGCCAGGGGCATTTAAGGTGGTAGTGAGAAATTGTTCCGGCCAGGGACATTTAAGGTGGCAGTGGGAATTCACTCCTACTGAAACTTTTACAAAAGTGAACACCTTTTACACGTGGCCAACGTATTTAATGAAACATTTCCCCTCCATTGTTATTTTTCTGTTGTTGATTACTTTTTTCGAAAGGCCAATGCTCTTTTGTCTGTTGCACTTTCTTTGAAGGAGAAAGGTCAAGTGAACTAAATTTGTATCTTTCACTTTAAGATATGGTCACTTACTCCGCATATATTCTTGGGTGCCAGCTTTTGATATTGGCTATGGGGGCAAAAGTTCCCACACGGGTGAAGCGCGGGAGCTTTACTCATCCCCATTTCAAAGCACCACATGTTACAGCACCCGCTGCTGCAGGAATGGGAAACAAGACATATGATTTACAGGAAAGTCTAAACGTATAACATCTCAGCAACAGTCTCCCAACCTGCTCAGTTGCCTTTGTAACTTTCTGCTATAGGAGCCCCTGCTATTCTACACCCGGTGTCCAGTTTTGTCCTGCTCCTCCTCCAATCAAGGCGCAGGGGGTACATTAATGAGGCAACCTTCTCTTTTTGCACTGAGCAGCACTTGATAAACTTAGTTATTATTTTCTATTATTTTTTTGATAGTCAAAATAATCCTCATCTGAAATAAAAGCATATTGCTCATTTGAACAGTATGCCCAAATATACACACAAGAAAAATAAAAACAATCGTGAAACTACTGCAGAGACCGACGTTCGTTTGAGTTGACAAAACACAATCACCTTATTTTTGCAATGCCGTCCACAGATAGTGTTTTTAAACCAACATTTCAAAAGACCTTTTGCAAACAGTATTTCTACCAATTACATCTGGGAAGAGATGTTTTCAAGTTCCTGAGTTGCAGACGGCTCTCAAATCGGGCTTCGCCACTTACCCAAAGTGAGTGCTACCGTAACTTTGATCACACTATGCATTATCTGCCGAAGTTAGAAGTCTGTACAAAGTATTCAGCTGTATGCTACTTCAAAAAATGCCTCACTCCTGATATTGCAACATAGGTAAATGTTAATAGTGGCAATTCATATACTGGGCGCCACAGTATATTTGTCTACTATCTTGTTTTTGATTTAACGTCCCATGATACAGTTGCGTTCTAAAGACTAATTCTGTGATATCTCTGATGTCGCTATTTATGCAAATTAGGCAGGCCCACACATCTTTTGCCACCCAGGGCCCCGCAAAGCCTAGGGCCGGCCCTGGCCACCGCGATGTCCGCTTGTGGTTGGAACTGTGTTGGGGGGGGGGGGGTCTTATATCAATAAATAAACATCTTATATCAACAACTAAACTACAGTAATTGAAAAAGACAAAATCCTCTGGGATCTAGCCTGCCACAAAGTAACCGGGTGCTGCTCAGATTCTATGTGGATGGGGTGAGACATTTGTCTTGATTCCAGCAATGTTCTAGAGGGCCTGGGTGGCCCCCACACGTGGGCCTCTATAGTGTAGGCCAGGGAGAGGAATCTAGGCTGCAGGGGCATGTCCATACCACCCAGTGGCAATTAATGCATTTAAATAACAGATTCTGTCACCCTGGATGGCAATCTTGGCACCACTGCTCTCCATACATTATTGGTCTGTTACAATCCACAGCAGCTCATCACGGTTCCTACTTGCCAAGGAAGTAGGGGTACATCTCTTATTAGTGTATGTCCTTGGTTTGATTTTGTATGAATGCATCCCTATGTTCCGGTGAATGTATGTTACATATATAGTGGTTATACAAATGGCTATTAGACTGTTTGGGGTTCTTACCTATGGACACAGTTGAAAAACACACATAGAAAGATGTAATATGCAGGTATTAATGATTAGAAGACTACAAACTAAGGGGGTCATGCAGAGTTGGGTGGATTTTTTAATACCACTGAAGAAAGTTATGAGCTCTGCCGGTGGGATTTCGGAAATGCCACTCTGCCGAAAATGTACCACCAGCAGAGGTGGTCTTCCTGGAATACCTCCAGTGCTATTTCAGAAATATCACCTCATTTGGTGGTAACGTAAAAAGGATGTTTGTACATTTTTCATCATTAATGTGAAGGGAGAAATGGATGATGTACAGTAGTGGCCCTTTGATGCATTATGTGAGTAAGTTGGTGAGAGGAGGCAATCAGAGATGCTCACTTCTTACCCCCTAAATAAGGCCTGTTGTAGAACGCCTTTTCACTCTATTGAAGGGAAGCACCTGGGAGTTGGTTCTGTACAGTAAAAAAGAAAAAATGTAAAAATTGGGGGCCTGTATCTGTCTAAAATTCCTATGGAATACCACTGGTGGTATTGTATCATACCCTGATTTGGGTAGACAGTAAAATCAACAGTATTTGCCAAATACTGACGGTTTCACTGTTACCACCCAACTCTGAATGAACCCCTGAGTATGTGATTATTTTTCATTGTCTCGTCCAGAACACCCTTCTCTTATGTGATCAACAAAAACACACATGCAAATCAACACCAGATTCAAATATTTATATACAAAGTCACACTTTCCCTATAAAATACACTGTCACAAATACACAGATACATTATTCCAGTCACAGAAATGGAAACACACACCACCTTATTTCAACACACACATAAACGTAATATGCGCCTCTTGGTCCCTCTCCATCACCGGTCCAGCGCGTATTCCCTTTGCAGCTCTCCCTGCTTCCATGTGTTGAAATATGCAGCTGACTTTCCAAGAGTGTGCAACTTGGGAGCACAAAAACAGCCATGTCCCCTGGCTGTCTTTCGTTCTGCAGTGTCCAACTGCAGAACCATAGCCACAATTACCAGCAAGAAGCCGACAAAGGGTTCTTGTCACGTTTCTCAGAGGCTGACCGGCAAATCACGGTGCTCTGCTGACTAACTGTAAGCGAAGGCAACAGAAGGTGGTGAAGGGTAAGGGGTGGGCTTGATTTGATATGCAATTAAAGGGCATGAGAGGCAAGGAATTGCTGACTGGGCAATTTGGGCAAGGGAAGGAACTGCGCGCAATGGAAGGGAAGGGATTGGGTTAAAGGATGGAGCAAAAGGGGAACAGTGGTCTGAAAGTTAATTATAAGAAACGGGGGGTATTGAAGACACCGGAGGATGATGGGTGAGGAAATAGGGAAAATGCAATGAAGGTGCACATATGGAATGGGAGGTCAGCAGGTTGACTGTTGCTGAGAGCTATGCCTCACCTGCGTGCCACTGCACCCGACTGTGGGACGAGCGTGCTTTTTGAACGTATTTTTCAATTACTACATTTCTTATATTTTTTCAGGTTGCTTTAAATGCGACTTGGTGCTGTGAAAGTACACACAATTGCACGGACAACTATAATTATAGTGAGTTTTCATTACAATCACGGTAGTCTGTTTCTTGTAAATACATTGGTGCTTTGAAAAACAGATTTATTCAACAGTATACTAGTTTATCCCTTGAATAACAACTTTGTAGAAAGTATTTTTTTTGTTTCTAATATTGAAGATGGAATAAAAAAAGATGAAGTCTCCCCTGCTTTCTAAATTGGAAACAATAAAAAAAAACAGGAAGGTAGGGCTTGAATCTCTGTCTTCCACATATTATGTGATCCTGAGCAAATCACTTTTCATCACTATGCAGCATTTTCCTTACAGCCTCACTCATCTGTGTTTATATTCTATAAATAATTATAATAGAAACAATGTCTGTTGAGCATACTGGTGAGGAGGGAAGATGACAAGTGAGGGTCTTATGTGGTGGGGGTGGGTACAGAGGGTGCAGGGATGGGTCTTTTCCCATGCCAGCTCTTGTCTGGCTGTGAGAGCAAACCCAGCCCCCCTGGTTCAGCAATGGCTCTGCTCTACAAATGAGGTCCCCACCTCGGTCACCTCATTACATGGTTCTGCAACTAAAGATGGGATGGGATAGGGGAGATGAAGCCTGTTGTCAAAGTACAAGTTGTAGCACACTGAAACCTGGGCTCAAATCCCGGCGTTCCCATTTCACCAGATTATATTATGCCAGTGAAATAATGTTGCTATGTTTGGTAACTGGGAGAATGTCCAGGGGCCGGATCTCTAAGAATCCACAAATATAACTAAAAAAAAGCTGCTGCCTAAAAGGAAAGTAATGTCAATAATGTCTACTATATATATATATTTTTTTTTAATTGTTTATTTGTTTTGGTAGCAAAAATTAATTTACACCTTTACAAATGTTAGAATCTTATACTATAATACCGTCTACTATATATTCTTGAGAATGTGGGGGGGGGGGTTGGTGTTGAGTTTTCCGTGTTCTGGAAGTTGGGGCCATGACACTATAGGCCAGAAAACAACCTGCCCCCAGGCTAAAAGTTGCAGTCCCCCACACCCCGTTCACCATCATTACTGCAATAACCTTTCAAAAGTGGAATGTTCTACATATTTCACCAGAAAATGCCCCCTTGGGTTTTGCTGAAACTGTGCATCACGAAAGGAATGAATTGCCATTGGCAACTGTGGGCCACTTTTTAATTGGTGCCCAGGCCAGTTGCGTGCCTCAGCGCGTCCCTGGGGTGGAGGGGGGGGGGGCTCACTAGATCGTGCCTCATTACCACTAGGAGCACTGATTGTACCTGTTCATTCATCCACTTTTTTTCAGTGTAGAGCGAGCGCTGCGAAGCTGGCTCCTGCACCGCGCCTGGGCGCTATGTGAGTGAACACCGTGCCCTTAGCACGCACATGCCAGTACTGGGAGCGCGTAGGAAGCCACGCAGGAATCTCACCCCGATGCCAGCAGCCAGGCGCTATTGACCTTGCAGAGCAGGGACACCAGGCGCCACACCCTCCTTCGTGGAGGGAGTGCCCGCTGGGGGCTGGGCAGGTAGGAGGTGCTGGGGTTATAACAACAGGGACAGGGCAGTAAGCACTGCCATTCACCGACAGAGATAGCAGGACAGGGTGTTATAGACCAAGAGGCATCGCAGGAGGCTGTAATCACAGAAGGGCCGGGCAATATTCAGCAACAGAGGCCCTCAGACTGACACCCGCCCTTGTGACAGACCGAGGGGGCCAAACCAGCCAAGAAGCCAAGAGGTAAGGGCACGAAATGGCCTAGGAAGGGTCTAGAATATCAACAGATGGGTGGGTGCGGGCGGGATAGCAGGCCCGAGATGGATAAATTCACGGGCTTGCAGACCCAGGGTAGCTAAGGGTGCGGGAGCAGGGTCTGCAGTATGGGGGCATAGATGTGAGGCAGCGGGTTCAGGGGTATGGGTGACCAGATGTGAGACAGCAGGCTCTGAGGTAGAGATGACCAGATGCGAGGCAGCAGGCTCTGAGGTACAGGTGACCAGATGCGAGGCAGCAGGCTCTGGGGTACAGGTGACCAGATGCGAGGCAGCAGACTCTGGGGTACAGATGACCAGATGCGAGCCAGCAGGCTCTGGGGTACAGATGACCAGATGCGAGGCAGCAGGCTCTGGGGTACAGGTGACCAGATGCGAGGCAGCAGGCTCTGGGGTATGGGTGACAGATGTGAGGCAGCAGGCTCTGGGGTATGGGTGACCAGATGTGAGGCAGCAGGCTCTGAGGTAGAGGTTATAAGATGCGAGCTAGCAGCCTCTGGGGTACAGGTGACCAGATAACCAGATGCGAGGCAGCAGGCTCTGGGGTATGGGTGACCAGATGTGAGGCAGCAGGCTCTGAGTTATAGGTGACCAGATGCGAGGCAGCAGGCTCTGAGGAACAGGTGACCAGATGCGAGCCAGCAGGCTCTGGGATACAGGTGACCAGATGCGAGGCAGCAGGCTCTGGGGTACAGGTGACCTGATGCGAGGCAACAGGCTCTGAGGTAGAGGTGACCAGATGCGAGGGAGCAGGCTCTGCGGTACAGGTGACTAGATGCGAGGCAGCAGGCTCTGAGGTACAGGTGACCAGATGCGAGGCAGCAGGCTCTGAGGTACACGCGACCAGATGCGATGCAGCAGGTTCTGGGGTATGGGTGGCCAGATGTGAGGCAGCAGGCTCTGAGGTAGAGGTGACAACATGCGAGGCAGCAGGCTCCGGGCTACAGGTGACCAGATGCCAGGTAGCAGGCTCTGAGGTACAGGTGACCAGATGCGAGGCAGCAGGCTATGAAGTACAGGTGACAAGATGCGAGGCAGCAGGCTCTGGGTACAGGAGACCAGATGCGAGGCAGCAGGCTCTGAGGTACAGGTGACCAGATGCGAGGCACCAGGCTCTGAGGTACAAGGGACCAGATGTGAGGCAGCAGGCTTTGAGGTTCAGGTTACCATATGCGAGGCAGCAGCCTCTGAGGTACAGGTGACCAGATG
Source organism: Ambystoma mexicanum (assembly GCF_040938575.1). NCBI lineage: Eukaryota > Metazoa > Chordata > Amphibia > Caudata > Ambystomatidae > Ambystoma > Ambystoma mexicanum. The sequence continues at coordinate 731,274,283 of NC_090925.1, forward strand.
AGAGGCAGCAGGCTCTGGCGTGTAAGGGGCTGGAAGCGAGGCCGCGGGATCCAGGGTATATTAGTGGCTGCATGTGAAGCACCGGGGCCTGGGGAATGTGGAGGGCTAGATGTGAGGCAGCAGGATCTGGGATATATTAGTGGATGCATATGGACATTTGAGGCAGGAAGCGGGATATGTCTGTCTAGAGGGAGGCAGCAGGAGGCGAGACATGGGTGGCTAGAGGGAGGCAGCAGGATGCGGGATATGGGTGGCTACAGAGAGGCAGCGGGATACGGGTGGCTAGAGGGAGGCAGTAGGATGCGGGATGTCTGGCTAGAGGGAGGCAGCAATATGTGGGATATGTGTGGTTAGATGTGAGGCAGCGTGGTCTGGGCTATATCGATGGATGCATATGGACATGTGAAGCAGCAGGTTTCGGGATATGGATGGCTGGGGTGAACAGAATTCGGATATTTTTGTCGGTTCTTTAGATGACTAGATACAGAACAGTGCGAACTGGAGGCTACAGGTGGGACATCAGGGTCTCTGGGGCTGGCTGTGGGGCTGTAAGGTCTCGGCGGCTGACTGTGGGGGCAGCAGGGTCTCTAGCTGGCTGTGGGGCGGCAGGGTCTCTGCGGCTGGCTGTGGGGCGGCAGGGTCTCTGCGGCTGGCTGTGGGGTGGCAGGGTCTCTGCGGCTGGCTGTGGGGCGGCAGGGTCTCTGTGGCTGGATGTGGGGCGGCAAGGTCTCTGGCTGGCTGTGGGGCGGCAGGGTCTCTGTGGCTGGATGTGGGGCTGCAGGGTCTCTGTGGCTGGCTGTGGGGTGGCAGGGTCTCTGTGGTTGGCTGTGGGGCGGAAGGGGCTCTGTGGCTGGCTGTGGGGCGGCAGGGTCTCTGTGGTTGGCTGTGGGGTGGCAGAGTCTCTGGGGCTGGCTGTGGGGCGGCTTGGTCTCTGTGGTTGGCTGTGGGGCGGCAGGGTCTCTGGGGCTGGCTGTGGGGCGGCAGGGTCTCTGTGGCTGGCTGTGGGGCGGCAGGGTCTCTGTGGCTGGCTGTGGGCGGCAGGGTCTCTGGGGCTGGCTGTGGGGAGGCAGGGTCTCTGTGGCTGGCTGTGGGCGGCAGGGTCTCTGGGGCTGGCTGTGGGGCGGCTCATGGCTGGATGTGGGAGCTAATGCTGCGGTGTGTTTATTTCCCCCGTGCAGGAATGGGCCTTCGGAAGGTTCTGGTGCTGCTGCTGGTGTTGGGCTGGGCCTCGGTGCACCCGGCACGTGCAGGTAAATGCTCTCCTCCAGGCATAGATCTCCCCGCGCAGCCCTCTCAGCCTGTCTCGCGGCGCTAGCTTCATTCCTGCTGCGCCATCTCTCCCACCATCTGCGCCTCCTAGAATCTCTGGGTGTCTCCTGGTAGCCCCTCAGCGTAAGTCGGTCCCCTGTTTCCTCTCCTCCATGTCCACGCACCCTGCCCGGGCCCTCATGCTACACTTGTACACCTCCCCCTGCCTCAGCAGCCTCAGAGCCTGTCCATTGCTGGGGGAGCACTCCCCTCTTTACTCTTCGAATGTATCCTGTGGGGGTTCATCGAAATGTTGGCATGAGGACGTAGCGCTCCGATATCTTACGCCCCCCGTCACCTTGGCACGTGTAATGGTGCCCTAGGGCTGTCGCCTGACCACCACGATCTCATTTAGGCTCAGTGGTGCAACACCATTGAGCCGAACGGGGTTCACCCCCCTCGCTCCCCCCGAAATTGTGGCTATGTTGACTCTACTCCACTGACCTACAGAGCCGTGGTGGACAGAACAGGACACAGACATTAAATGCGCCTGGCCACTGCTGTTAACAAAGGCCCTGCAATTAAAGCATTTCGTTGTTAGCACCTGCGTTTATATGTATACTTGTTTAGGCAATTGAAATCGTGACGTGTGATTAGCACTTGCAGGCCAGAGAAATTATTGGAATTGGGTGAGGAGGTAGGCAGGAGAAAGCTCATTCTCACAGCAGGGCTTAAGTGTGTGGTTTCAGATGTGGAGAGAGTTAACTGCCTGTAACATTGAAGCTGTGCTAGACTAGTCTCATTAGAATATTTGTTTTGTTATTTGGCATTTCTATAGCGCTCTATATATCATTTGTATCACCTCAAAGCGGTGGTCTGGTCCGGGTCAGTTGAGAGTACGGTGGCACAGGGTGCATGGGTGCACCGGTTATGTGCGCAGCTGAAGCGTCTGCGCGATGGTAGCTGCACCCTAGTATTAGGTGTGGTGGTATTTGATATCAGTAGAATGTGTGCAGTCAGGGTGATGATCCCCAGGACAGGGCTCTAGCTGTGTTAGGCCTGTTTAGGAGACATAAAGAAATTGGAGGCCCCCACACAAGCAAGTGTTCCCCTCCCCCACAGTCTCTGAAGTTAGTGCCTCTCCCAACGTTTTAAGATTTAGCCCCCCGAAATGTTAGCCTAGGAGCACCCCTGGAGGGAGGGCAGCCTTTCCCGAAACTTGCTGGGTTCAAGTTTTACTGTGTTTGGGCAGAAAAATGTATTTGCACAAACGCAGCTAAACTTTAAAGCTGCTAGTTTCAGGAAAGGCTTCCCTTACCCCTGTGCGTAACAAAAATCCAACGCACACATGATCAGCCAGCCCCACCCCACGGATGAGGGCCCATATCACATCGTGTGTGCTGTTTCACATCCGAGGGGAGGGGGCTGATGCAGGGAGTTGCGGGAAGCATTGTTGCATGTTTGCTCATGTATGTATGTATGTATGTATGTGTGTGTGCAATGAGTGTACATATGTGTTATGTAGTGTGTGAAGGAGTGAATGATGAATGGGTGCCTGTGTGAATGAGCAAGTGTACAGTGATGGAGGTGCGAGTGAACAGAGGGGGGGGCGGAGCCTCTAAATTTTCCCTGCCCAGTTTCTGAAGTGGCCCCTCCCATCACCCATTAGCTCCCAGAGTCCCAGATGTAGGTTTCGTTGCGCCCCTGGTTAGGCTTCCGGCCCCACGGCCGGTCTGTTCCCTGTGGTGCCTCCGCCGTCTCACGCACGCCCCCCCTGCATCATTAGCCCCTTAGGCCGCCTCTGTTCCTTTGTGGCCCTGGATTCTCAGCCCTTCCCCGCCTGCTTCCTCGCCTCCAGACGATGCCCCCTGGTCCTTTGTAAATCCCAGTGCCTGCGCAATCTCCCAGGCTGCCGCCTGCTTCCTCACCTGTATCTCTGCACCTCCCACGTCAGCTAATTAGTCTCACTCTCCCGTGGTCCCTCCTCAATCTTCCATTGCATATTCCCGAGGACGGCTCACCCCTCTCCCAGTATATAAGCCTATGTGCGCCCCATTAGCCATTGTGGCTCCTCATTCTCCAAACGTGCAACACGGGTGGGTGCTCAGCTGCCCACCGTGTAACCCTGGTGGCTCCTCAGTCTGCAAGTGAGCAACCCCTGTGGATCCTCAGTCTCCAAGCGTGTAACACAGGTGGGTGCTCAGTTGGCCACTGTATAACCCTGGTGGCTCCTCAGTATCTGAGTGTATAACCCTGGTGGCTTCTTCATGTCCCATTGTGTAACGCTGGTGGCTCCTCAGTCTCCAAGTGCATAACCGTGGTGGTCCCTCAGTTTCCGAAGGTGTAACCCTGATGGCTCCTCATTCTCCCACTGTGTAACCCACTCTTCAGTCTCCAAATTCATATCCCTGATGATTCAGCAGGTTCTCATGTGTGACCCTGGTAGATCCTCAGTCTCTAAGTGTGTAACCCTGTTGGCTCCTCAGGCTCCCAGTTTGTAACCCACTCTTCCGTCTCCAAATTCATAACCCTGATGATTCAGCAGGTTCTCATGTGTGACCCTGGTAGTTCCTCAGTCTCTAAGTGTGTAACCCTGATGGCTCCTCACTCCCCAATTGTGGAAAGGTGGTGGCTCCTCAGCCTCGTACTTTGTTTACCCCGTTGGCTCATCCGTACCTCAGTGTGCAAACCTGCAACTCCTCAGTCTCCAAGTGTGCAACCCTGTTGGCTACCAAGTCTCCAAGTGTGTAACCTTGGTGGCTCCTCAGTCTACAAGTGTGCAACCCTGGTGGCTCTTCAGTCCCCCAGGGTGTAATCCCAGTGGCTTCTTCCTATCCCAGTGTGAAACCCTGCGGCTCCTCATTTTCCTAATGTGTAACCCTGATGGCTCCTCATCCTCCCAGTGTGTTAAGGTGGTGGCCCCTCAGCCTCCCAGTTTGTGTACCCTGTTGGCTCATCAGTATCTGAGTGTATAATGTTGGTGGCTTCTTCATTTCCCAGTGTGAAACCTTGCGGCTCCTCATTCTCCTAATGTGTAACCCTGATGGCTCCTCATTCTCCCAGTGTGTTAAGGTGGTGGCCCCTTATCCTCCCAGTTTGTGTACCCTGTTGGCTCACCAGTATCTGAGTGTATAACCCTGGTGGCTTCTTCATGTCCCATTGTGTAACGCTGGTGGCTCCTCAGTCTCCGAGTGAATAACCGTGGTGGTCCCTCAGTTTCCCAGGGTCTAACTCTGGTGGCTCCTCATTCTCCCACTGTGTAACCTTAGTGGCTCCACAGTTTCCAAACACACAACCTTGGTGGCTCTTCAGTCTCCCAGGTTCTAACCCTGGTGGCTCCTCATTCTCCCAATGTGCAATCCTGGTGGCTCCTGAGTGAGTGTAAGGCCCTTTGGGTATTGTGCATGCAATGGATGGGGATACAGAATAACTCTGACACAAAAAACGTCATCTTCAACAATATTAAGTATACAGTATATCATTGGCTCTCAAACTATAAGGCCCTTCGTTATACTGCCCTATATAATTGGTTGGCATGCTCGTGCCATTCTGCAACATTAGGTTCACTTAGCAGCACATAAACTCAGACCCAGGTGCCAGGAGGTGGACTTGACTTTACCTTCCCCACCCAATTAGCCCAATATTTCTCATCACCCATGCCTCCTGCCATGAAGATTGTCTTTGAACTTGGCCTTGCAACGTATCCTTGTATTAGGGAGAGTTCTCAGAAATGTGCTAATTCCCTCCACCTTAGAGACCCCCAGCAGCATTGCTGAATTTTGAGGACTTCATGTTTTTAACCTGGAGAGAGTGAGACCCTTTTCCCCACTCTCTCATGTATTTTTTATGTGAATTGTGTACTCTGTGTTTCTTTTGGTTGTGGGGTCTGACAAACTCCATAGGCATCATCTTTTACATTGTGCCACACAGCACCTTCAGTGCAGTGGCACAGGGAAGTCTTTTAGATTTCCCAAAGGTTTAAATACCTTCTCTGGGATAAACTACTGTTTCCCAGAGCAGTAAAGTGAAAATGGGGGTCATTATGAGTTGGGCGGTAAGGGACACCGGCCACCGGTAAGGTGACCGGTGGGACTGGGTCCCATTTGAGCCCCCTATGGGGGCTCAAATGGGAATGGGGAATGGTTGGTTGAATGGGGACTTACCAGGTCCTCCAGGGTCGGAATGACCCGGTGAGTCCCCATTCAACCAGACCGGTGCCGGACCCGGTATTGGAGGCAGCCATGGCGCAAATAGCACCATGGCTACCTCCAATCTCAGAATGGGGGCCATTGACCTTATTTACATTTGTAACATTCTAGACCCAGCACACACTATCTTACAATAGGGTGCTGGAGAGGTTACCTAGTATCCCCTTTGTCTAACTTTACCTGTAACATTTTTATGTTACCCTTTCCTCACTAAATGGCTGGTGCCAGTGGTTTAGTTTTAACTACTGTGGTGTGCATGTACCGCGGCCTGCGTTCACAGCTGCAGTAAAGCACCCAAGAGTGCCATTTTTGTCAAAATGGCCCTGGTCTTATTTTTCACCATTTCTTTGTGGATAGGTCCTTCTTGGGATTTACTCAGAGCGCCAAACCAGGTTTGGTCCCATTGTTCGCTTTACCTTTGGTGGGATTCACAAGCGAAGCCCACGGTATCTGGGGTAGGCAGAAAGTGAGGGAGGTGCCCGAAACTCCCTGTGCTTAGTCTCCTAGGAGACCCAAATGCACTCTGTGGTGATTGGCCGGCTGACTGTCCGGCAAGGACGGCCACCCTGCTGGGTGACTGATAGCTAGGCTGGAATGAATGGGAGAGAACTGAATAAAAGGTTAGGCTTTTGGCTTGGAAGGCAGAGTCGACCACTGGACAAAGGAACCGAAGAACTTGAAGAGGACACCTGCTGCAACTCCTGGACCGTTTTGCCCGGTGAAGCCCTGCTGCTGTGCTGAAACTCCAAATTCGTATCGACAGAGAAGCGCAAGGACGACTTCGCCCCTTGAGTTGGTGGGACCAAGCTACTCCAGAGTAAGCCACCTGGACATTCTTTTCAGAGCTGGTTGAATTTCCACAAAGTTGCTGCTGGAAACCGTATAGACAGGGAGAGGAACACCAGATTGTGTGCGTTGCTTTTAAGTTGACCGAGCCTGGGCCCCCTCAACAGAGTGTGGGACCCCAGAAGTAAAGAAAGTCCATCAGGACAGTCAGGAACCGCGGTTTTGCTATTTGCGGTGGTTGCAAGGAGCTGAAACACTGAAGTGCCACTTTTTGGAAAAATTGCCGGTTGCTAGTGGTGACCATCCCATTACACTGCAGGAGTCCCTAGAAGTCCTCCCTCTTGTCCCCATGACTGAGGCCCAGGAACAGTGAGATCTGCAGAGCTGCACAGGAACAGACGTCATCCGCTGCACTTTTTCTTACAAAGGTATTGTAAAGTCTGAGAGAACTTACCTCTCACTGTAGAGTTGCTTGCATCTTCTACCACTCACAAGTCTAATCAGCGTGTGGCCCTACACGTGATTCTTCTTTTCTTCAAAGACTTCTAAAACATTGTGCAAATACTTTTTATACTTACCTACTAGAAGTGCTTCATCGTATATAAGACTTTTGCCCATTGACTTTAGATTAGCCTTTTGTTCTGAATGCCCCTTTCTGGAGGGATCCAAAAGTATTTGCCTGCTTAAGAATATTTGTGGCCCCTTGTTGTTCTAATAACCATTTCCCTTTACCAACTTCTAAGAGTATTCTAAATGCCAACAGTAAGTAAGATATTAATTTCCCCAGCACCCTAGCTATTGAAGTCACCTGAGGGTGTAGGTTATGTCTGTCGGCAATCCCAAAATGGTCTTTACTGACTTAGAAACTAAGAGTGTACAGTATTGAAGTGTATTTGTGTGTTATTTTTATATTGCTCCCTTCTGAAAAGTCTTACTCTAACTGACTGATAAATGAATAATTGTTTATTCAAGAAACCTTGTGTGTAAGAGTTTATTTGAATACTTGTGACTGTGAATCTCTGTGTAACTCCCCTACAGTTCACATTGACCCCTCCTGAGATAAGCCTGGCTGCTCAACATGCTACCAACCTGTGTAGTACAGACTTATACCAATGGTTGTGTTCCTATACCTGTTGTCAGAGTTGTGTGTAGTGCACCCAAAGGGTACTGCATACAAACTATGCCTAACACCTTGTCTCTTGGAATATAAGGGAGTACAGGCTTTCACAATCGTACTAGAACTCCATGCTCAACTCTATTTCCATTCATGGTTCACGTGACAGGAGACCACAATATGGTCCATTTTGCGGCATTTAAATGTCTTAAACCTCAGTCTCCAAGCGCATAACCTTGGTGGTTCTTCAGTCTCCCAAGGTGTAACCCTGCTGGCCTCTCAATCTCTCAATTTGCAATTCTGGTGGCACCTCAGTCTCCAAGCGCATAACCTTGGTGGCTCTTCAGTCTCTCAAGGTGTAACCCTGCTTGCCCCTCATTCTCCCAATGTGCAGTCCTGGTGGCAACTCAGTCTCCAAGCGCATAACCTTGGTGGCTCTTCAGTCTCCCAAGGAGTAACCCTGCTGGCTCCTCATTCTCCCAATGTGCAATCCTGGTGGCACCTCAGTCTCCAAGCGCATAACCTTGGTGGCTCTTCAGTCTCCCAAGGAGTAACCCTGCTGGCTCCTAATTCTCCCAATGTGTAATCCTGGTGGCACCTCAGTCTCCAAGCGCATAACCTTGGTGGCGCTTCAGTCTCCCAAGGAGTAACCCTGCTGGCTCCTCATTCTCCCAATGTGCAATCCTGGTGGCACCTCAGTCTCCAAGCGCATAACCTTGGTGACTCCTTAGTCGCTCAGGGTGTAACCCTGGTGGCACCTTGCTCTCCACTGTATAACCCTGCTGGCGCCTCAGTCACACTATCTGTGCCCTGGTGATCCCTGAGTCTCACCGTGTGTGTGTGCCCTTCTGCAGATTTCAATTCGTTAAAAAAAAGTCCCAGGGCCAAGAACGTTTCTTGTAAGGCAGGCAGGACATACTTTCAAAAGATGTTCTGGAAATAATAAGCAAAATGGTGCATCCCTAAGCGACCAGACATTAATTAAAAAAAAAGGTTCCCCAAATGCCCCTTTCAAAATATAAATTACCTCTGCAACATCATGAAGTGCCCCCAAAATATCAGACATTCCACATAGTATCGTGAAATGCCCCCAAATGTCACTAGGACATGTTCCCTAAAAGCATCTTTATTTTCCTTGGGTAACCGTCCATTACGAAATGCACCCCCAAAAACACATTATTTTTAGTGCAAATGTCCCACAAAGGGCGTACTCTGCCCAGAGTATCTACTTTCGATTGTCCTGGTCTTTCTCTGCCCCTCCCTGCCCCCGCCTCTTGAACGCCCTCTCTTTCGCGCGCTGTCGTGGTCGTTCTCTGCCCCTCTCTGACTCCGCCTCTTTAATACCCTCTCTTTTGCGCGCTGTCCTGGTTTTTCTCTGCCCCTTCCTGCCGCCGCCTCTTGAACTCCCTCTCTTCCTGGTCGTTCTCTGCCCCTCCCTGCCTCCGCCTCTTGACCGCCCTCTCTGTCTCGCTCTGTCCTGGTCGTTCTCTGCCCCTCCCTGACTCCGCCTCTTGACTGCCCTCTCTTTAGTGCGCTGTCCTGGTCGTTCTCTGCCCCTCCCTGCCTCCGCCTCTTGACTGCCCTCTCTTTCGCGCGCTGTCCTGGTCGTTCTCTGCCCCTCCCTGCCTCCGCCTCTTGACCGCCCTCTCTTCCTGGTTGTTCTCTGCCCCTCCCTGCCTCTTGACCGCCCTCTCTTTCGTGCGCTGTCCTGGTCGTTCTCTGCCCCTCCCTGCCTCCGCCTCTTGACCGCCCTCTCTTTCGCGCGCTGTCCTGGTCGTTCTCTGCCCCTCCCTCCCTCCGCCTCTTGAACGCCCTGTCTTTCGTGCGCTGTCCTGGTCGTTCTCTGCCCCTCCCTGCAGCCGCCTCTTCAACGCCCTCTCTTTCGCGCGCTTCTGTACTTGATGAAGGCCCCTTCTAGCTCCTCATGCAGAAGCTTCTCGCCACCTCCCCACATCGCCTTCTTTTTCAAGCATCTCACTCGCAGCAGTCTAAACCTGCAATATCTGCAGCAGTCTAAACCTGCAATATCTGCTCATGCTTTTTCTTTCAGTTATGGCCTAGTTATAAGTTTGGCGGTATATAACCTCTGGTAATATCGCCAAACGTATTTACAGTTACCACATGCACCACAAATCCCGTGTCCGGTCGGGTCTGCGTGATGACCCTTCTATTAGCCCACGTGTTAGAGACCCGCGGGACTCCACGTGCCGCGGATCGGTAAATACCACATGTGGTAAGTGTCGCTTGAGGTATGGCTGTTGTGTGGGGGTAATACGCTCTACATAAAAGCACACAGAGAAATTAGTATTTGTACCGAAACTTGGTTGCGTGGAAAAGCATCAGGTATTTTGGGGTTGCCACAAGACGGGTTGGCGTGCTGGACCTTAGTCTCCCTCCCTCAGCCAGCACAGGGAAGTGCAGGCTGCTCACGCTCGCTATAAATAGCGCCATCTACCGAGCAGATATGGAGCTGCATTAGCGCGATAATTACACGCACAACCAGCTCTTCAACGAACCTGACACCACCCTTCAGTGGAAACTGCCCAAGCCTCACACACAGTGTTGCATCTGTCCAAACTCATATATATTGCCTGCAATTTCCAGACATCCATATATCAGGGTGAATATAGTGACCAATCAAAACAGAAGAGTCCATTATTCACTTCAAAGGGTTTCTTTCCGAATCACTGTAAGACATGTTTATCATTTACAATTGTGAACATGATGGTCCCATAATGCACTTTGCTTTTATGCAAGTCGCCGGGGTTGGGTCCATGAGGACATACTGGGTTGCTAACCTGGCTGGGGGTACGCCCCATAGCTCTGCCCCCTCCTCACCACAGCCCCGCTCATCCCAAGAAGTGACAGTTCCCCCTATATTTTCCCCATTTCCAGGACCGCTCTCAGCACTTCATCCTCAGTTTTTCTCTGATCTCCACATAATCTGCAGAGCCCAGAGCCGGCTGACCTGTTACCCTGTTTGGTGTTGTAAATGAAGACCTGAGTCATTGGGCCTCATTAAAACTCCAGCGGTAGCCGTGCCGGTAAAACGGGCAGGCTGCCGCAAGAGTTGTTATTTATTCCAGAGTCTGGCTCCACGGAAACACAGAGGGATTACGACCCTGGTGTTCCTGGAAGTCAAGCGCCAGAAAAATGTAAATCCTCATTCCCATTTGAGTCCCACAGGTCGAAATGGAAATGGGGATGAGGGAAGCACCGGCACCGTTAGTAACAGTGTTGGTGCTTCCCGGAAAGCCTGCGTGCGGGTGCCGTCCCACCCACCAGGTCAAACCTGGCAGCAGGGACGGCAGCTGCGCGCGGACTCAAAGGGCCTCATTACGAGTATGGAGGTAGCCATGCCTTTAATAAGGGCATGGCTGCCTCCATACCGGGTTCCACCAATGAGGACTTAACAGGCTATTCCAATCATGGAAGACCCGGTAAATCCTCATTGGTAAAACCCATCCCCATTCCCATTTCAGCCCCATAGGGCTCAATGGGAATGGGAAGGGAGCTAATAACAACGGGCCCGTTATTAGCTCCCTGGTCCCCTCGCATGCCTGCTAAGGATGCCTGGTTTCACCAGGCGTCCTTACCGGGTCCCGCAAGGGAACCTCGTAATAGGACATCCCATAATGAAGGGTGCTGGTCCCGTACCGACACCCTTCATTACGGGAGCACCATGGGCATAATGAGGCCCAGAGTGTGCCGGTCTGGTAACCATCGTGCCAGTATGCTTACCAGCACCGTTGTTACCGGACGGCACACTCATAATGAGGTCCAATGGGGGTCATTACAATTTTGGAGATAGCCATGGAGCAAATAGCACCATGGCTGCCTCCAAACCCGTGTCTGGGTCTGTGGTGTCGGAATGGGGACTTACCGGGACATTCCAACCATTGCGGACCTGGTAAGTCCCCATTTCGAAAACCATTCCCATTCGAGCCCACATAGGGCTCAATGGGAATGGGGAAGGAGCTTATAACGAGCCCGCAAATTGCGGGCCCGTTATTAGCTCACTGGTCCCTTAACAGGTCCCGCTAAGGGCATCTGGTAAAACCAGCCGGGACCTCGGAATGCGGCGGTAGGGGGTTAATGGCACTGGCATCCTTACCGGTGCCGTTAACTCCCTACCGCCGTACTCGTAATGACCCCGAATCCTGGAAGGCTGCTCTGCACTCCATTTTGCCTGTAAGCTGTACAAAGAAACAAGTCACTGCATATTACTTGGGGGCGAACCAGGCTTTTCATTGTCTTGCACACGTCAGTCACGCATGCTCTGTGTATGGGCATTTATGTGCATGTGCACGCACACGGCGGTCCGTCATGCTCTGTATGGTTATTTATGTGCACGCACACGGCGGTCGCTCATGCTCTGTGTATGGTAATTTATGTGCACGCACACGGCAGTCGCTCATGCTCTGTGTATGGTCATTTATGTGCACGCACACAGTAGTCGCTCATGCGCACTTGTGCCTCTCCCCACCGCCCCCCCAAAAGTCTAAGGGCCTAATTCACAGAAGCGTTTTATTGTGGCAAACCCCCATTGGAAAACACTCTGCGTATAAGGGCCGAAACATTATTTCCATTTGACAAATGTCTTTCACCCTGGAGCAAAGCAGGCTGGCTGTAGACCTTTCCATGTGCTAGAGAGCACGACAATGACACATGTTAACACAAGCAAACACATGCCCAGTAATTGTTAGCATGAATTGTGTTCTTTTTTGCATGAGGGATCAGCATGCATTGAATTCCACACGGGGCTAGTGGTTGGGGGTTCTGAAGCCCGGGTCCATTTGAAATTAAAAGGTTGAAAGACCCTGACGCAGCCCCTGTCTGACACAACATACCCTCTCTCACAGAGAGACCTTATTAAATAGGATTCCATACTTCCAAAAGGAGAGGAACTGGGGGGGAGGGGGTCAGGGAGCGGGTCAGGGAGCCCTCGGCAGAAAATGATCAGCGCTCCTCGTCAGATGTCGTTTTCTGCAGAATTGATCAAGCCACAGCAAGGAGCACTTGACACCACCTCTTTCCTGCCCGGGCCACTGGCCTGTCAACATGTGGTACACGCCGTCCTTACATGCCCTTCGGCCTGCACTCTACGACTCAAAACCTCTTCCAATGTTGCCAGAGGGTTTGTGCGCCTGCCTCAGCCTTCCATTAAAGACTTTACTTGCAACGAAACTCTCGCTCACAAACGCTGTTACGTTTCTCCGGTAAAGCAAGTGGGGGGTCTGTTTTGCAGAGATTCATTTATTTCCAATTAACTTTGATATATTTTGCAACTATGTTCTTTACATTGCATTTCTTATTGTATGCCGACTCCATTGATCCCAGGTGCCTTTTCTTGGAGCTTTCCCCGGGAAACGTCAGGTAGCATATCTCACTTGTTGACAGCATTATGTGTGATGTCATCATTTCCTGGTTGATAAATGAGAACCAGAAAGAATAGGCTTGATTATCTAAGGGCCAGACCCCGCATGTTTGCTGGATTGCATTTTATACTAGCACTTAGATTTCTACGAAAGTGTTTCTAACACTACCGTTTTCTATCTGTAATGGCGTATTTTTCCACTCAAACAATCTGCAAATGTGACGCGCACCGTGAAATGCTGAAATTCTGGCTGGAAAAGCTGGTCCACGGGCGGCCATCCGGTGTCGTTATTTTATTCCGTCTAAATCACAATGTCGCCCAAGTTCATTTGTCAGGACAGCACCACCTTTCTGGATTTCCTGCCTCTTCCGCCAAACGAGTGGGAGCCCCGGCCTCCAGCACCGAAAAGCCGGCCAAGTTCCGGTGAACTAGAGTGCCGGCGTGTGTGCATGCGCGTGCTCCTGGCCTGCTGGGCGTCGCCAGTGAGGTGCGGCCAAGGTGTATGTTATGTTATGTTAAAGGTACTTATATAGCGCACCGTCACCAACGGAATTGGTCCCCGGGCACTCTGGCAGATCTTTAAGCAGGAGGAGAGCGGGTAGGGTTAGTCGAGGAGGAGGGGAGTGGGGGAAGTGGTGTGCTTGGCAGCTTCAGCTCGGTATATACCGGGTGCTGGGCTTTGGTGCAAGTATCGGGTCGGGTGAGGCCTCATGTGCTGTAGGTGCTGTCTATGTGTTGTTGATGCAGTGTGGTAAAGTGCATGCGGATTGCTGGGAGAGAAATGGTTGTGTGAGTTTTGTGTGGGTTGAGTATGCAGAAAATTGAGGGTTGGGTTAGTGGGGTCTGTATCCTGGTCCAGGTGTGGGTGGGGTTGTTGCTGGTCCCTTATGAGTTGTCTCACTGTGGTGGTGCTGCGCGTATCCAGCTGTATCATAGTGAGTCTTGTATGGGGTGGTAGGTGTGTCAACCATTTCTTCGGGTGCAGAACTGGGTTGGTACTATCTATTCTCGTATGATCTAATGTGACATTGGTTAGTTGAAGCTTTGAATGGTTCAGGGTCAGAATGCTGTTGATGAGACGTCCTAGTGTGCCTGTCTGGGTCAGCCTGTGTATTCAGTCGTTAGTTTCCTCCTATCATGACTATCTTTCAGTTGGTTCTTTGGTTTCCGTGGGGTGACTTCCTTAGGGCTATTGTTTAGTTGTAGTTTGTGTCTGATGGCGCATTGTGCTTCCCGATGTATCTTGTACCAACCCCAGAAGGCATAGTTTTGGGAGATGAGGACCAATGATGACCTCCTTACTTCTTCCTGACTGGGGTTTCAGTCGTTAGAACAGTGACAAACAGACCAAAAGAGTACACCTAGGATATGTGGAGATGAGAGAAAAACTGAGAACGAAGTGCTTAGAGCAGTGCTGGAAATGTACAGGGGGAACTGTCACTTCTTTGGAGGGGCGGGCTGTGGGAAGGAGTGGGCGGAGCCAGGGGCATGGCCCCGGCCAGGTTGGCAACACAGTGGGCCTCATTACGACCCTGGCGGTAGCCGTGCCCTTATTAAGGGGATGGCTGCCGCCGGCAATGATTTTTTACTGGGCCAAGAAAAGGGCAATAACCGGGTCATGCCGACATTGGCGGACCCAGTAATTGCCCTTTTCTTAGACCTGATAAAGATCAATCCCCATCCCACTTGAGCCCCATAGTGCTCAATGGGAATGGGGAGGATGCTAACAACGGGCCCGTTAATGACAGGCCCGTGGTTAGCATCCTGGCCTGCTAGCGGGTCCCGCTTTTCATGTCTGGTCTGACCAGGCGTGAAAAGCGGGACCCGCTAGCAGGCCTCGTAATAGGGCAGCCCGTAATGAACAGTACCGTTCATTACGGGACCACCAGGGTCCTAATGAGGCCCAGTATGTCTTCATAGGACCTAATGCTGGCGTATGGCATAAAAGCAAAGTGCATTATGGGAACATCATAATGTTCACAATTGTACATGTTAAACTTGTCTTATAGTGATTCAGAAAGAAACCCTTTGAAGCGAACAATGGACTACATGCCTTTCAGTCCTAAAAATTCTTAGGGCCATGACCATCGTAACACTGAATGAAGAACAATATTGAGATAAGGGCCAAGCACATAGCCTGCACAGATAATAACATTGCAGATGCTTTGTTTCGCTTTCAGTGGGAGACATTTCGCAAAATGAAGCCAGAGGCAGACACCAGGCGGACAGAGATACCCAAAGAATGCTGGGAAATACTGGCAGAGAAATGAGGCAATCACCTGCGTCAACACCGAACGGCAAAGGTGAGATAACAACCAAACCGGGCACCTCAAAAACGGGTGCTAGCATGAGCACGCCTCAGGGCGTTTACACACATCCTGCTACAGGGTTATTACTAGGGCTTGCCAAGAAAGCCTTGGCAGCAAACACAGCGAAGCAATATAGCAGGTGTCTGGAAACGGTACTGAAAGTAACACAGATAGAGCATGTAGAGCTCGTAACAACAAAAGAAATTAATAGTTTTTTTAGAATGGGCTTACAATCAAAAATGAAAAAAGATTGGGCAAAGAGGAACTTAACTGCAGTAGCATATTTCACAAAAATACAAGGGGATTGGACACAAACTGCAGTGTATTGATATAACCTATGCTCTAAAAGGTTTGGGAAAGGTAGAGGGTCAGCACAAGAATACAAGATGCCCACTAAATTTGGAGAAAGCAGCAATATTGTAAAATTTATTGGAAACCGTTTGCTTGGAAAAGTACGAGATACAGGTGTTTATATTTTGGGGCATTTAGAGTTAGCGAGCTTATAGCATCAGGCACTAAAGCTGCTGATGGTTTAGGCACGCTGGAGGTCCAAGTAGAAAGGGATTACATGGCAATAGATACACAAATGTCCACGATGGGAAGCAAAAGGACCAGTACAATGTATTGCATTGATGACAAAGAACACTGCCCAATGTGCATCACAAACCCGTACCTCAGGTACCGTCCAAGTATAAGGGGGGGGCGTTTTTCGATATATAAAGATGGGAGGGCTCCGAGTCAATTTCAATTTCAGGCTGTCCTCAAGACAACCATTCAGAAAGCAGGTTGGGACAGCCGCGAATTTGGGACACACTTATTCAGAATTGGAGCAGCCACATCAGCATGGCAAGGGGGCCTGGGGGCGGACAAAGTAAAACGACTAGGGGCTTAGAAGTCTGAAGATATGTAAGGCCAGAACCAATGTAACAATGATTTTCCCCAGCAGAACGAGATGCCCCACTGAAGTCGGCATGGATCATAGGACTCCCTTTTATTTTCAGGACAGGGAGATGGTCCGAAAAGACAAAAGAAAAAACAGCATTTAGGAACACCATTATATCATGGTGGGGATAAAGGGGCATGGGTTGGGCTGAGATACACGACAAACTGGCAGACTTGGTAGCATTCAGGGACCCACCTGAATTTTTTATTTTACACCTGGGGGGGCCAATGACCTGGTGGAGCAAGGCAGGAAACAATTGCTGTTGGATACATGTGCATCATTAGCAGGAATAGCGCACAATTGGAGGGAGACCGAAATCTTCTACTCAGCCATGCTACCTCGAAAAACATGGCAGGGGGCAAACTCGTACAAAGCAATTCACAATGCGAGGAAAAAGCTTAAGAGGGGAATAGAAACATTCTGCATCAGCAGGGGAATCCATTTCATACATCACTCCGCAATTTCACTAGCAGACCCAGAGCTGTTCCATGCAGACGGGGTCCACTTGTCAGTCAGAGGCATGACAACATTCCATGATGAGATGATTGAGAATCTAGCTACAAGAGGATGCAAGTCATTCCGTAACTTTTGGGGGGAACCTCGATGGCCGAGAACCCATCCAGGTGTGGCGGCACGGGCCAGGTAGATGCCACTGGCCCGGTGCCCAAAAGATAACCATCGTTTATCATTGTGTGTTTTTGGATAAATACATTTACCAAAATGTGATGTACAATTATACTGTTGCAATAAAAACCACTGCCTTTTATTGCCAACCATAAGATAATGGTGTCCAGTCATAATGTCGAATACAATAATATCGAAAGTCAAAATGTCGAAAATAAAAAATGTCGAATTACAAAAATGTCGAATTTTTTTCGAAATAATGTTTAAATAAATAATTAATTAATTATATTTTATAAAACATTTTTTTTAACTGGTTAAAGGTATATCCATGGTGAGTGGGAGGGATGGGGAGGAGGGGGGGGGGTTGGGGTAGGGGTTTGGGATGGGTTTTTTTAATAATTAATTATTTAATTAATGTTTTATTAAATACTTTTTAAAACAAATTAAAGGTATATCCATGGGGGGTGTTGGGGGGGATGGGGAGGAGTGGAGGGTTGGGGTAGTGATTTGGGATGGGATGTTTGGGGGGGGATCCCCCCCTTATAAAAATTGTTAGTATATGTGATATTTTACATAGTTATTTTAACATTGGGTTTTCGATTTTTTTTCGACATTTTATTTTCGAATTAATGACTTTTTCTATTATATGTATGTGTTTTCGACATTTTTGAATTCGACATTTTTTTTCGATATTATGACTATAAACCTAAGATAATGACTCAGATCATAATTTACAACACCAAACAGGGTAACAGGTCAGCCGGCTCTGGGCTCTGCAGATTATGGCCAACTGCCGCGGAATATGGCACCAATGGAGCTTGCAGGCACAGGGTAATAATCAGGAGGGCCAGGGCAAGGTAACGCACCCAACAAGCAAGGCTGCTTTAGGCAGTCCTTGTAGAAACCAGGTGTGATGCTGGAAATGCATCGGAGGGACAGGGCCTCTATATCCTTGCCCTTTACTGCCTTTTATCGTGTGTTCTGTCGTGTTTTCCGCACAGGTGTTCATGTGGGACTCCTGGCGGTGCAGCTCTCTCTTTTGGTTTTGGTGAACAGACCCATGGGATACCCTTATGGCAACCATGGGTGGGGGTACAACCCTGTGCCCCTAGTGTATGTTTTTGGGCACCTGTGTGTGGCCCACAGAGCAGGGTCTGGGCTGGTGGCAGCTCTGTGCTGAATTTGACAAGTGCTCTGAGCATCCTCCATTTTGGGATACCCAGGCCCTGCCATTGGAATCAGTTGATTCCTGATAGGAAACAAGATGGCCCCTGTGGCCTCTTGCTTTCTATTGCCTGTTACCTTGTTTTCCCAAAGTCCTGGGAAGCCCTGACTCTGTCCCTTCCCCCTGACTGGCTGTTGGGTGAAGTTCCATATATGGTGTTGTAGTGAAGTCCAGGCCAGACTGGCTGGAGCCTTCCCAGTGACTGTATGTTGTGGGTACGCCTGTGGGTAGGACCTGGGTGAATGGAGCGCATGACCAATTTGCACTTCTTATTGTGGATGTCTAGTTTATGGTGTTTGACGCAATGACTGAGACAGCCCTGCCCTATACTGGTATGAATGCAGTGTGGAGTGTTGAATGGCTGGGTACTTGTCCCGATACACATAACTTGTTGTGAGTGTCTGGAGAGAAGTGAATGGCCTGAATACACTATGCACCTGATTGGCTGCCTGCCTGCATGAATGCCCTTCTGACCGATTGGTTGCCTGAGTGTAACCCAGCAGAATGAATGGGAGATGAAATCTGGGGGCCTCCCACTGCTAGAATTTGTGCTCAGAAGCTGAAGAGAAACTGGAGTTGAAACTGAAGCTTAACCTTGAAGCCCTCTTGGAAGAGAAGAATTGCTGTTGGCCTTCTTCATCAATCTGAAAGCTGCTGTGTCTCCAAGGACTGACCCAGAGAGGACCTGGTAAGGCGCCTTCTTCCCGAGCTACGAGGGACCATCGTGCACCAGCTTATCTTTGCCAAAGCTCCCTGGTAGACAGACCTACGACAGGCTGCCGACCGTAGACGGGGACCGCCGTGGAATCACAAGGAGAAGCACCTGGACACTGTTGTCCACCACCGTCGACGACCGGATCTGCCGTGCTCCCCTTGCCTAAGAACTTTCGATTCACGGACACGCTCGTCCGCACCACCGCCCGCCTTATCCTGCCAGAGACGCCCAGGCCATCGACGCGCCGAGGAGCATCCGCTGGTGGGTTTTCCGCCACCCAAAGACCACAGAGATGCCAACGACTCGACCCCCTTGCTGGGCCACAGTTCTTCAAACTCTTTGCGGTCCTGAACTATCAACATCGAAGGCCCCGCACGCCTCATCCTTGCAGGACGTCTACGCTCCGTTGCCGATGAGCACTGCTAGGAACGAAGCTGCTACTTCACCGCCTTAGTTCACCCTGTTCATCGCCGGACGTTCGATGACCCGTGGCTCCTGCCTTAAAGGGAGTGCACTCAAGAAGGGCCGTCGATTTCCCGACGAGGAACTCTACAACACCAGGTACTTTGGGGTTGCTGAACTATTGGAAAGACTCTTGTGAACAATATGTGGACTGGGCTTGTGATGAACAAGTTACTTCTTACCTTGTAACTTTCTTTCGACGGGATGTTCCTCCGACGTATTCCTCATCTTAGATATATCCTTCCAGCTCTGCTGGCCTAGGAAAATTTTTTCTCTAGAGGGCGCTGCGCGTCGACGTCCCTCGAGTCGATGTCCTTCGACAGCCGCCGTATCGACGCTCGACGTCATCCTGCCTATAAAGGCCGCGCGCAGCGTCCGTTGCTCAGTTCCGTTTTGTAGCCCACAGTATTACTGTCTGGACTAGACTAATCACCCTGAAGGAGCGTAAGCTGCAACAACAAGGGAAGTAGAACTGCGGGGATGGATGGGAGGGTCGATGAGGAATACGTCGGAAGAACATCCCGTCGAAAGAACATTACAAGGTAAGAAGTAACTTGTTCTTCGAAGGGATTGTGTCCTCCGACGTATTCCTCATCTTAGATAGGCTCCCATAGCAGTATTCTATATTCGGAGGAGGGAGTACTGACTTCACGCTGTCTTCTATTGATGAATAGAATGCAGTACAGCCCTTCCAAACCTAGTCTC
Organism: Ambystoma mexicanum; assembly: GCF_040938575.1. NCBI lineage: Eukaryota > Metazoa > Chordata > Amphibia > Caudata > Ambystomatidae > Ambystoma > Ambystoma mexicanum. The sequence continues at coordinate 731,293,999 of NC_090925.1, forward strand.
TTGACTAGAGGAGGAATCCAGATTGTAAAAACGTGTAAAGGTATGGACAGACGACCATGTAGCGGCCGCACATATGTCTTTAACCGGCACGCCTCTTTTGAGGGCCGATGAAGCTGCCATACCTCTGGTCGAATGAGCCCTAAGGTTTTGAGGGGGCTCTTTCCCTGCCAGTTTATAACATTCCAGAATGGCTAGAATGATCCATCTGGAAATGGTCTGCTTAGTTATTGGTAACCCCAGCTTGTGACCTGCGTAACCTACAAACAGCTGGTCTGCCTGTCTTATCCTGGCTAGTCTACTAATGTAAAAACTTAAAACCCTCCTAGGGTCTAGTCTGTGTAACCTCTCTTCCTCTTTCCCCGGGTGAGGAGGAGGATAGAAAGATGGTAGGGTAATCTTCTGAGAGATATGGAATTCAGAAACTACCTTTGGGAGGAAATTAGGCTTCACTTGCAGGACAACTTTGTCTTTGTGAAAGATTGTATGAGGGGGTTTACAAGAAAGAGCTTGTAATTCGCTCACCCTTCTAGCAGATGTAAGTGCTATTAATAAAACAGTTTTAAGGGTAAGGAATCTTAACGAACAAGAATGGAGAGGTTCGAAAGGTGTACCCATCAGGAAAGTTAGTACTAAGTTTAAATCCCATAGGGGAACTTGGAATGGTCTTGGGGGATAAACATTGGTTAACCCCTTTAGAAACTGTATTACCAAGGGTAATTTGAAATAGGATGGTTCTTCCGCAGTACGCTTAAAGATAGATAGCGCTGCGAGATAGCCCTTAATGGTGCCAACTTGAAGGCCTGAATTTGCCAAATATAGTAGGAAGGACAAAACCATTGGTGTACCACATGAAAATGGGTCGATATTCTGTTCTCTACACCAGCTACAAAATCTGTTCCAACGGCAGCGGTATAAAGACTTTGTTGCTGGCCTCCTTGCCGAAAGCAACACCTCCATAACATCATCAGGGAGGTCCCAATCCTTGTACCTCAGCCGTTCAGAAGCCAAGCGTGAAGGTTGAGGGTTTTGATGTCTGGATGGAGAACCTGACCTCCCTTCTGTGAGAGTAGGTTCTCTCTGAGAGGAAGTCGAATTGGAGGGCAGATGGACAAGTCTAGAAGGTCCGGGTACCACGTTCTCCTGTCCCAATCCGGGGCAATTAGGATCATGGTTCGCCGGAATCTTCTCAACCTCCTGATCATTTGAGGAATGACAGGGACCGGTGGGAACGCGTACAGAAGCGGAAACTCCCAGTCCACTATGAACGCGTCTCCCAGAGCTCCTCTCGGAGGAAATTCCCTTTAGCAGAACAGGTCGCATTTCCTGTTTAGGCTGGTGGCGAACAGATCTACCTGAGGGGTTCCCCAAAGGGCGAAGATCTCTTGAAGGACTTCCTGAGCTAGCTCCCACTCGTGGGAGACTGTGTTCTGCCTGCTCAGAGCGTCCGCTGTCAAGTTCTTCTCTCCGGCTAGGTGAACTGCCGAAAGAGAGATTCCTTCTTGGATTGCCCAAAACCAGAGCTGCATCGCCTCTCTGCACAGGGGTAGTGATCCTACGCCTCCCCTTTTGTTGAGGTAATGCATGGCCACCGTGTTGTCCGTCATTATCAGGACGTTCTTCCCTTGTACAGCTGGCAGGAAAGCCTTCAGCGCAAGTCTGATGGCTCTCAGCTCTAACAGGTTGATGTGTAGTCTGGACTCCGATGGAGACCAACGACCGCTGATGGTCAAGTCGTTGGCGTGGGCTCCCCACCCCGTGAGTGAGGCATCCGTGACTACTGTTATCTCCGGCCAGGGTTGCCAAAACTGTTCTCCTTTCAGAATGTTCTCCTGACAGGCCCACCACTGAAGGTCTCGAGCCACCCTGCCGGGAACCTGAAGAAGATCTGTCATTCTCCCTGAGAATTGTGACCACTGAGTCCTCAGTGCCCACTGGAGGGATCTCATTCTCAGGCGAGCCTCTGGCACAAGGAAAATGCAGGATGCCATGAGGCCTAGCAACCTCAAAAAGTCGAAGGCTGGGAGACGTTGGGCATGTTGGAACTTGGTAACCATCTGTAGAATATCTTGAGCCCTCACCTCTGGTGGCGAGGCTTTTCCCAGGGAAGTATCCAGGATCGCTCCTATGAACTGGAGCCTCTGCGATGGTATCATTTGAGACTTCTTTAAATTGAGGGAGAAGCCCAGTTTGTGAAGGGAGTAGCACACGTGATTTAGCTGGATCTGAGCTTGCTCCGGAGAAACAGCCCTGATCAGCCAATCGTCCAGGTAGGGGTAAACGTGAATCCCTTCCCTCCTTAGACTTGCAGCCACTACCGACATTAACTTGGTGAAGACCCTCGGGGCGGAGGTCAGCCCAAATGGCAGTACTCAAAATTGATAGTGAGAGTTGCCAATTGCGAACCTCAGGTATTTCCTGTGTTTGAGATGGATAGGCACATGGAAATAAGCGTCCTGAAGGTCCAGAGATACCAACAAGTCCTGAAACTGAAGGGCCTGGAGGATCTGAGAAAGAGTGACCATCTTGAATTTGTCTTTCCTGAGGAATTTGTTCAATTCTCGCAAGTCCAAGATGGGTCTCAGTCCTCCGTCTTTCTTCGGAATGAGAAAGTAAGGGGAGTACCAGCCCTTGTTCCTCTCCGCTACAGGTACCGGTTCTATGGCACCTTTCTCTAGCAGGTCCAAAATTTCCTGCAAGAGGAGCGGATCTGGAGCTTTCTGAGAGCTGATCCCCGGTGGATGACTCTGAGGTATACGTAGGAAAGGCAGGCAGTAACCTTGGGCGACTGTTTCCAATGCCCAAGCATCTGACGTGATAGCCTGCCATACCGTCAGATGTTGAGTCAACCTGCCTCCTACAGGTGTCCTGTGAGGGGAGTCCTCAGAGTGGTTTTGGGGCGGCTGATGCAGATGCCGATGGTAAAGAGGCACCTGCTGTTGCTGCGGCTTTAGAATATCTACCCCGTCCACCTCGGGTAGTTCTTCTTTGACCCCTTTGAGCCGGTCGTCCTCTACCTCTTCCGAATGCGGAGTAGAAGCGAAAGGACTTGCCCCTCGCAGAGGTTCCTGTGGGACGAAAAGGAGTCTGACGGATTGCAGCTCCTAGGGATTTTGCTGCAGCTTTTGAAGTTTGCAGTTTCTCTAAACTGTCATCCGCCTTTTTCCCGAACAAAGAAGAGCCATCGAATGGCATGTTCAAGAGCCTGGCTTGCACATCTGGGGCAAAACCCGACTTTCTCAACCAAGCGAATCTCCTGGTTGATGTACTTGCCGCCATTGCTCTGCTGATACTGTCAGCCGAATCAATGCCCGTCTGAGGGATTCGCACATAGCGTCTTTACCGTCCTGTATAATATTCAGGAACGCATCCCTTTCTTCTCCCTCCGGGATGCAGTCAGCCGCTGTAGAAGCACACTCCCAAAGTGTATGGCTGAACCTAGCAAGGGTGCACGTAGCATTAACCGACTTTAACGCCATGGTACATGCTGAAAAGACTTTCTTTGCCATAGCATCATATTTTTTATCGTCCCTGTCCTATGGGACTGTAGGATAAGCCGTCTTGACATCGGTAGAGGATGCTGCTTGTACCACCAGACTTTCTGGGGATGGATGTTTAGACAAAAACTCTGGGTCTGTGGAAGATACCCTGTACTTTGCAGACAGTTTTTTATTTACTGCTGGTATTACATCTGGGGTTTCCCAGTTTGACATGATCTTTCTCTGAAGAGCTTTATGAAAGGGCACCACTGGATCCTCTTGTGGGCCTTTGTCAAGAATATCTGTGAGGTCATCTTGCTGGAAAGATTGTGAAGGTGCAGACCACCCCATGAACTCTGTAATCCTGGCCATTAAGGCTCTGTAGGGGGTTTCAGCATGCTCCCCCGGTTCTGGCTTGGCAAAATCCACCTCAGGGGAAGTGTCTAATCCACTTGCCTCATGTAAAGAATCATGAAGATCCTTTAATCTGCGCTCTTCAGAGGAAAATTCCTCTCTAACTGGGGTTACAGGTCCCTGTAACTCAAATGTGTCTTGTTCAGACAAATCACCCTCTTCTAAAATTGAGGATATAGTTCTCAATTGTTCTGAACTCATAAAGGGAGTAAATCCCATTTCCAAGGCAGAGGGTGCCGAACTTGTCATTATTGGCCTCGAAAACGTCGATGTCGTCGACGCCTTCGAGCGTGGCGTCGAAAACAGAGGTGGAGGCCTCGAGGACCTCGACAGAATTGGAATTCTACTCGACAATATCGATGCCATCGACGTCGAGGGCCTGGGGATAGTCACTGGATGTGTGGTCACCGTGACTTTTCTTGGCGTCGACGCCGGTGTCGAGGCCGGCGTCGAGTCGACAGACCCGTGTATCGAAGGTCCCTTCGACAACGGCGTTGAAGACATCGACGTCGACGGAACCTTCGAGGAAGGTTTGGAGGTCATAGTCCTGCTCGAGGGTTCGAGACGCGCTCGAGAGGTTTCTTTCGCCGGGTACTGCGACTCGCGGCGTTTTTGACCTTCGGGTCTTTCGACCAGAGCATCGCTCTCGGCAGTCTTCGAGGGGGTCGAGGCCGCTTTCTCGAAGACGCTCATCATATTTTTTCGGAATTCCTCCCATTCAGCCCGGGAACTATGTTTCGTGGGGCAAGGGATTCTTTTTGGCGAAACAGAGGAAGAGGAAGACGGAGAAGGGGATCTTCGACGTCTCCTCTTCGAGTGCTTCGATCTCGAGGAGTGATGAGACCCACTCCGAGACCTGGAGCGCGAATGGTGACGAGGAGACGAATGTCTCGACTTCGTCGACGAAGAAGAAGCTTTAAAAGTCTTACCTTTCTCCAGCTTCCCCCTACACTCCTTCAGGGCCTTAGCTGTCATGGACATACAGTCCTCGCATTCCGAACAATGGTGTTCAGCTCCCAAGCACCACAGACAATTTCTGTGAGGATCGGTCAACGACATCTTTTTCCCACAATCTCGACATTTTTTGAAGCCGGATCGAGGAGTTGTCGGTTCCGACGAGGAAGCCATCGAGTACGGATCGAATAACTCGAGGTAAATAGGATTAATCTGACTAAGAACTGAGCAACGGTATTCCGAGGCACCGAGTAAGCGCGGAAAAACGGAACTGAGCAACGGACGCTGCGCACGGCCTTTATAGGCAGGATGACGTCGAGCGTCGATACGGCGGCTGTCGAAGGACATCGACTCGAGGGACGTCGACGCGCAGCGCCCTCTAGAGAAAAAATTTTCCGAGGCCAGCAGAGCTGGAAGGATATATCTAAGATGAGGAATACGTCGGAGGACACAATCCCTTCGAAATATCTTTACTTTACAGCTTGCCCAGGTGTCGGGATATCCACACAGAGCTGTGTCTAGGTAGCAGGGCCAGTATTCTGCCTATTGTTCTAAACAACTGCTTTCCTCTTATATCTATTGTTGGTTTCCTTTACAAACTGATTTGTGTGACATTTAACCGTACAGTTGATGCCCTTTAATGAGATCTAATAGTAAGAGCGGTACCACGTAGAACTGTATATTTGCCATTGTAGATAACTGAGTACAAAGTGAGTTATCATGATATTGTGCATAACCTTGAACATTAAATATATAAAGACTGTGTTTTAACTAATACAGTGTGTGGACATTCCTTTGTGGAGGCTTGGGGACTACACTGTACTTAAGAACCAGCCTGCATCACCTTCTGAGAAGCTAGGCCTTGATTGCTTGACCACGTACCAATAGTAGAGAATCTTGGCTGGGGTCCTCTGTGCCTCTCCTCTACCATATAGAGAGCAGAAGTACAGACACCCCCCTCCAGTCTATACACCAGGAAGGCAGCCTGGCGACTCCACCATAGTCAGGTCCCTCCCCCAACACCTACCACACAGCATGGTCCCAGGAACAAAAGCGAGCAGTAGGACAAGGAGGATTAGGACAAAGGCCACACCAAGGTGTGAATGGCCATCGGCGCCATCCGGCCAGAGGGGCAGGAAGCCCCTGGAAGCAGACATGCCGGCAGGCGCGAAAAGAAGGAATATAAGGAGAGAACTGGAATGTGGAAATTAGTTTACTGTGGTACTCCGAACGGAGCACCATCCGTCATACTGTGTACGCAGAAGACTTCTTTCTTTCCCAATCCCACCCACCCCGAAAAGAATAACAGGGCAGCGAATGGGGGGCCCACAAAGTCGTGGGAAGATGATTGGCGGCATGAGCCAAGTAGATGCCACTGGCCCAGTGCCTAAAAGATAACAGTTGTTTATCATTGTGTGTTTTTGGATAAATACATTTACCAAAATGTGATATACGATTATACTGTTGCAATAAAAACCACTGCCTTTTATTGCCAACCATAAGACAATGGGCCTCATTACGAGTTTGGAGGTAGCCATGCCGTTCTTACTGGCATGGCTATCTCCAAACCGGATACCGGGTCCCAGAAATAGGGAATTACCGGGCCATGCCGACTCTTGCGGGCCCAGTAATTCCCATTCTTAGGACCCGGACCCGGTACAACCCCATTCCCATTTGAGGCCCCTTAGGGCTCAATGGGAATGGGGAGGATGCTAACAACGGACCCGTTAATGACGGGTCCATTGTTGGTATCCTGGTCTGCTTGCGGGTGCCGCTTAGGACGTCTGGTCTGACTAGACGTCCTCAGCGGCAACCGCGAGCAGACCTCGTAATGAGGCAGTAGAGTGATAACGGCGCCGGCAGCTCTACGGGCGCCGTTATCACTCTACCACCTACCGTGTAATGAGGTCCAATGTCTCCAGAGCTCTGGTCCTCTCCAGGCTGGACTACTGCAACAGCCTCTTCCTCAATCTGCCTAAATCCTCCCTTCGTCCACTTCACTAATCCAGAATGGGACTGCAAGACTTATTCTTGGCCTCAAGCCCAGGGATCGCATCTCTACAGCCATAATTTCCCTCCACTGGCTCCCGGTTGCTGCCAGGGGCAAGTTCAAGACGCTCTGCATCATCCACAAGGCTTTCTGGGGCCTGGGTCCCCACTACATCCAACTCTCTCTCCCTAAATGCCTCCCTGCTAGAGCTCTTCTGTTATCTAGCTCCAACTCTCTGTAGAACAGACGCTTCTCTAAACAGAGAGTGGGAGGGGGATAGATTTCTCTCCTCCACAGAAACCTTCCCCTGGAATGAGCCGGATCTTTTTAAGTTCCGGAAGCTCCTTAAGACCCTCCTTTTCTCCTCCTCCTTCACTCTCCCCTCACTGGTTAACTCCTTCTTCTGTCTCATTGACTGGTTCCCTCTGAGTAATACAGGACTCCAGGTCCCCCTACCCAGTTCCCCATCCCTGCACTTACCTGCATTCTCTGGCACTTGCAAGCTGGCCTCAGTCGGCAGGACCAGTGAGGTACACCAGACACAAATATTCTTTGGAAGGAAGGCATTAGGCCGCATTTATTATTACACCTCTTACATCATCAAAATGTGACGGACCATGACACCATCAACTATTATGTCATTAATTACGTCATTGTTAGGTCATCAGTACATCATCACTGATGTCATAATTAGGTACTTAAGCGTGGGGGGGTGGCAGTGGCCATCACCCTCCCATGCTCCAGGATGGGCCTAAGGGAAATCTGTGACCCCCTAAACCAACCGACCCTCTCTCCCTTGCACGGACTGGCGAGGACCACTCTATGAGCCCCTGGCCTGACACCTCACCTTTCCAAACCTAGGACCATAACCCGAATTAAGCCCTAAATCTCCCTACCCTTGCTTCCAGTGGCCCAAATGGTTGAGCCCATAGCTCAGTTCAATACAATGTGCCCCAACCTACTGCCACAGGGCCACTGGCCTACCGGCCAGGGGCACTCCCCCTTCCTGAAACAGTATTTATGTTCGTATCATGAGACCATGACACCATCAACTATTACATCATCAATTACGTCATTGTTAGGTCATCATTACATCATCACTGATGTCATAATAAGGTACTTAAGCGTGGGGGGCTGGCAGTGGCCATCACCCTCCCATGCTCCAGGATGGGCCTAGGGGAAATCTGTGACCCCCGAAACCAACCAGACCCTCTCCCCCTTGCACATAGCGGCGAGGACCACTCTATGAGCCACTGGCCCGACATCTCACCGTTCTGAACCTTGGACCATAATCAGAATTAAGCCCTAAATCTCCCTTCCTGTGCTTCCAGTGACCCAAATGGTTGAGCACATAGCTCAGTTCAATGCAATGTGCCACAACCTACCGCAGCACACCCTCTCAACCCCTGATCTAAAGTGTGGTTGGGCAGGAAAACAAAAAGGTGCTGCCTTTTCAGCTCATCTGTCCTCGGCAAGGCAAGAGAGAGGGGGAGGACCTTGTGTCCCCTCTCTTTATACCTTCCCGGGACCCATTGGCTCATCTACTTCCGGTGCATGACACTGACATCACTGCGCTGCCCGATGCCAGGAAGGTCCCCTCCTCCAAACTACTGCCCCTCACTTCTTGGCCCGCCTCCATGCGTCCCAATCCACTGCCCTGGCAAAATGCCAGGGATGCTATTCTGGGTGACGCAGTCGGCAGGGCCACTCAGGAACACCAGACACAAATTTTCTTTGGAAGGCATTAGGCTGCATTTATTATGACACCTCTTACATCATCAAAATGCAACGGACCATGAACTATTATGTAATTAATTACGTCATTGTTAGGTTATCATTACATCATCACTGATGTCATCATTACGTACTTAAGTGTGGGGTGGTGGCAGTGGCAATGGCATCCCCACTGCCCTAAAGCTCCAGGATGGGCCTTAGGGAAATCTGGGACCCCCCTAAACCAGCGTTATTCAAACTGTGGGTCGCGGCCCTCTGGTGGGTCGCAGCCTCATGCCCAGGGGTCCGCGCATCCACAGTTTGAAAGTAAACATTGGCATCCATTACCAAAGGATCAGGCTGTTGCTTCATCAAAGAGCAACAGCCCGATCCACGGCCCCTGCCACACATGCTTAGTGCGACAGGGGCCGGGCTTTGTCAGGTCTCAGGCTCGCATTAGAAGCCTATTTAGGAAGACAAAAAAAAACACACACACACTTTGTTTGCCGTGATGACAAGTCATCGCGGCAAAAGAAGGTGTGCGCTTTTTCTTTTGTCTTCATGAATAGGCTCCTAATGGAGCCTGAGGCCCCACAAAGGCCCGACCCCTGTCACACTGAGGTCAGGGGCCTGGCTTTTGTGAGGCCCTGCAGGCTCCATTAGGAGCCTATTCATGAAACAAGGTAAAGCGCACACCTTGTTTTGCAGGGATGACCAGCCCCTCCCATATGAATGCAGAGCAGGAAACCACTAATGATGGCACATTAGTGACAAACTGCCCTACTTTCAGATGGGAGGGGTGGTAGGGAGAGTGAGCCAATCCATGACAGCCAGCTTCTCTAAACTTGCATTTGGCAAGGGCCTCAAGCTGTGCTGCTAGCTCAATCTGGCTGACTGACAGCCAATGAGGATGGAAGGCGCCACGTCTTCCAACAATAAATAGTACTCACCTGCAGCTTCAGTGATCCTGCTTCAGATTGCGTCCATCAACTCCGGAGTTACATGCTGTCACGAGGTTCCTGCTTTTCTATTCTTTTTACTTTCAAAAAGGTAAGTGGCATTTACATACATGACCAATAAATAAAGTGACCAGAAACACAAGGAAAATCGAGGCGTGGGGGCCTCTGTTCTAGTTGATAGAACAGAGGTCCCCACGGTCCTTATTTCTCCTGCAGCAGCAGTGTCCAGGGACAGCGCCAGGGCATTATATCCCTTTCGAATTGGAGGCGCCAGGGCATTTCAAACTTTTCACATGAGAGGGGCCTTCACTGAGTCTTGGGGGCAGGAGGAGCAACTGCCCCCATGTTTCCAGTCAGAATTCATTTAGCTCAGTGATATATTCAGTGCTCTGTTTTTTTTGTGTGCTGGTGCTTAAAATGTGCGCTTTGCATTACAAGCTGTATACCGCTGACTGGTTCCACTCTAAGCAGGGGAGAAAAGAGGTCTGTGGGGACTCCGTACAAGTGAATAGAAAAAAGACCCCATGTTCCTCATGTCTCTTGCAGCACCAGTGGCCAGGGAAGGCGCCAGGGCATTTCATCCGTTTCAAATTACAGGCGCCAGGGCATTTCATCCGTTTCAAATTACAGTCGCCAGGGCATTTCAAACTTTTCACATGAGAGGGGCCTTCATTAAGTCTTCGGGGAGGGGGAGCAACTGCCCCCATGTTGCCAGTCAGAATTCATTTAGCTCAGTGATGTATTCAGTCCTGTTTTTTTGTGATGCTGCTTAATATGTGCGCTTTGCATTACAAGCTGTATGCCGCAGACTGGTTCCACTCTAAGCGGGTGAGAAATGAGGTCTCTGTACAAGTGAATAGTGAATTGTGAAGGGGTGGGTGAAGCGGCTATGGTTGTCTCAAGGCTTATTGGAGGCAAAGGTACAATTTCTTTCTTGGAGGACCACCACATAATGCCCCAATGGATTGTGGCCAGCACAAGCAGTTAGCAATGTCCCTTGCCTTTCTTTGGATTCTACAAACTAACCAGATCTTCAAGTCGGGACCCATAGTACATGTAGAACACCACAAAACATGTGGTGCACTATTGGAGGACCATGTTTTTTTCAGCCCCTCATTTTTGCTCAAAAGCCTTCTAGTGCATGTGTGATTTTGTCACAGCTACATGTTTTGCATTTTTGTTTTTGAATTATCGTTTTCAAATCCTACTGTACCTCATTCGGTACGTAAATGAGGTTATCAACAAAGCATATGAAAAGGCATTAATATGGGAGTTTACATTTTTTCATAGGTGAGGAACCCATTTTGAAATGGAGCACTTCTTTTTGCCCAAAAACGGTAGTGTGAAAAGGAAGGCAGACGCAGACATTGACACAGGAAAAAAACCTGCAAAAGCCAGAAAGTTTGATGGCACATATTTAGACCTTGGATTTACTTCCGTTGTGATCAGAGGTGAAACGAGGCCTCAGTGTGTGGTGTGTGGAGCAATTTTAGCCAATGAGAGCATGAAACCAGCCAAATTAAGACGCCACTTGGAAACAAAACATGGGGAGCTCATTGGCAAGAGCAGAGACTTCTTTGCTCGCAAGTTACAAGTCATCAGTCAGCAGAAAAGTACAGTGCAAAATATTGCTTCTACTCCAGCCAGTGCACTGAAGGCATCTTATGATGTTGCCTACCTCCTTGCCAAAAATAAAAAACCGTTCACCGATGCCGAGAAAGTCGTTCTACCAGCAGCCATCGCAATGTGCAGGAGAATGGGTGCTGAAAGTGTAGCGGACAAGCTAAAAATGATTCCTCTGTCAGACACCACCATCAGCCGACGTGTGTCTGAGATGGCAGACAATATCACTGCTCAGTTAATCACACAGCTGCAAACAAGTCTCTTTGCATTACAGTTGGATGAGGCAACAGATATATCCAGAGAGGCTCATTTAATAGCCTATGTAAGGTACTGTGGGGCAACTACAATATTGGAAGACTTTTTGTTTTGTAAGGCCATTAAAACCAGGGCAACAGCATCAGAACTGTTTGACATTTTAAATGATTTTATGAGCAGCCACTGTTTGAGATGGGAAGCCTGCGTAGGAATCTGCACAGATGGTGCCCCTTCAATGTGTGGAGATAGATCGGGATTGAAGGCCAAAGTGTTGGCAGTCGCTCCACATGTTGTATGGACACACTGCATAATTCACCGTGAAGCGCTTGCTGCTCGGAATATGGACAATGAACTTTCTGATGTACTCAGTTCAGCTGTAAAAATAGTTAATGCCATCAAAGCACAGCCAACAAGAGCACGTCTCTTTGCAATTCTGTGTGCAGAAATGGGGTCAGAACATGATGGTTTGCTCTTTCACACAGAAGTCAGATGGCTGTCCAGGGGAAGAGTGCTGCAACGTGTGTTTGAACTCCGAAATGAAGTGCGGCAATTCCTTTTGGATGTGGACACTGGCAAAGCAAACCATCTGTGTGATCCCCGCTGGCTTGTGCTCTTGGCATACCTTGCTGATATTTTCGATAAGCTAAATACCCTCAATATGTCTTTGCAAGGAGCCAATGCCAACTCATTTACAATGAATAAAAAAGTATTTGCCTTCAAGAGGAAGCTAGACCTCTGGAAACGAACAATTGGAGCTGGGGTAGCAGTTCCGTTCCCATTGCTTGCAGAAGCAATTGAGGAAACAGAGTACAACCTGCTGCATGTCCTAGAACCAATCACAAGTCACCTAACAACATTAAGGTCCAGCTTTGATAAATACTTCCCTGAAGAAAATGCTGGCATTAATGACTGGGTGATGCAGCCTTTTCTGGCAGAGGAGGTGGTGCATCTTCCATTTGATGCCCTGGAGGAGCTGATTGAGGTTCAGTCGGACACTATTCTGCAATCTGAATTTAGGAACATTGCAGTGGGTGACTTTTGGCTGAAGGTAATCCTGGAGTATCCTACATTGGCAAGGTCTGCTATACAGTCTCTCTTACCCTTTGGGTCTTCCTACTTGTGCGAAATAGGCTTTTCAGCATTGGCTGTACTGAAAACTAAATACCGCACAAGGCTGGAAGTGGAGGACAACCTCAGAGTGGCGGTCTCAAAAATAAAGCCACACATTGACTCACTTTCTGCAGAGAGACAGGCCCACCCTTCCCATTAGTGCTTGCTCTGTAAAATCAAATTGCCTTCTGCTGAATATACTAATAGGAATGTATTTTGAGAAAATAAAAGCCCTACTGGAGAATTTTGTGTTTACTTGCACGGTTTCTATGTTTGGATTGGATGTGATTGTCCTAGTGTCTTGGAATGTCTCCCCAACAGCATATCCCTTCATAATTATGGCACCACGCATTCTGCAGCCCTCTATAAAAAAAAAAAATAACACCAACACAGAGGGGCGGGGCAGGGGGGTCCCGAACAATTTATTTTCTGCTCAGGGGGGCCATGGCATAAAAAGTTTGAAGACCACTGCCCTAAACCGACCAGACCCTCTACCCCTTGCACGGACTGGCGAGGACCGCTCTATTAGCCCCTGGCCTGACACCTCACCGTTCCGAACCTAGGACCATAACCCGAATTAAGCCCTAAATCTCCCAACCCATGCTTCCAGTGACCCAAATGGTTGAGCCCATAGCTCAGATCAATACAATGTGCCCCAACCTATTACCACAGGGCCACTGGCCTACCGGCCAGGGGCACTCCCCCTTCCTGAAACAGTATTTATGTTCATCTCACGAGACCACTTACGGCCGGACTCCTGACCCCCGACCCCTTGCACCCCGCTCACCTTTGGAACCATTGTGTACTCTTCTGTACCCCACCCTGCAGGACCCTTTAATCATACATACAACTTTTTTGGGCACATTTCTTCAGTTGCCCGTGGCAGCAGCCACCCGGGAATTCTTGGATGCTCCCATCGGATTATGCCAATCCCAGCACTTTTCCTCCACCTCTGTGCAGCCTGCACATATTACCCCCACTCGAGGCAGTGCCCTTGTTCGCACTTCTGGTCAATCCAACGGTCCATCTAGAGATATAAAACAAGACACATTAAAAATATCGGATGCTAGACCAGCCCACACCACAAGCTAGCCAGCCTGGAGCTGGGCGCCTTTGCCCGGCCCATAACACCCTGACTGTCCTGACATGCCCAACACAGGCCTAGCGCGACGGTCCTCCCGGCCCACGAGAGGGCCCAGTCGCTGCATAATTCAATTCAACCTCCTCATACATTAGTCCCCTCTATTCCTAGCATTGGGGAGTGGCCCCCGGTTCTCAACCGATACCCAGGGAGCCTACCGAGCCCAGCCTTCAACCCATGGCCCCCTGATCCTTACCACCTGGTCTCCACCAACCACCAGCTGCCTGAAGTCCCACCCAGCCCTACTGGAAGAGGGACCAGCCATCCCCACGTATGGCACCAGACAGCAGGGCTGCCACCCGCAAGGTGGGATGGGGGGGAAGAATCATCAATCTACTGAGCCCCCCCCTCCAAAAACCCACCACAGGCACACTTGTCTTTTAGTATTGGCACATCCCAAATGTTAAATGTTAAAGGTATTTGTACTATGCACCGTCACCAACGGAATTGGTCCCCAGGCGCTCTGGCGGATCTGTAAACGATAAGGTGGGATGGGTTAGTAAGGTGAAGAGGGAGTAGGATAGTGAGAGGAGTGGTGTTCTCTTGGCAGCTTCAGGTCGGTATACACCAGATACTGAGCTTTGGTGCAGGTATTGGATCGGTGTCAGTCCGTGTGTGCTGGTGCTCCGGCTTATGTGTTGTTGCAGTGTTGTGAAGTGTGTGCGGCTTGTGGTGCGAGAGATGGTTGTGTGAGTTTTTGAGTTTTTAAGTATGCAGAGTTTGAGGTTATATTGGTTAGTGGGCTACCTGACCTTTAGCATGCTAATATTCACAGTTTTCTCTAAGTGTGGCACTTGTTGGCCTTTCACAGTCCTATCTAGAAGTGGCGCAGGCCAATGTTCACAGTTCTATCTAGGTGTGGGCATGCTAACATTCACAATCTTATCTAGGAGCGGCGCAGGCTGGTGTTCTAAGTGTGGCACATGCTAACATTCGAGTTTCATCTAGGCGTGGGCATGCTATCCTTCAATCAAAACCTATTTAGATGCGACGCAGGCCAATGTTCCCATTCTATCCAAGCGTGGATAAGCCAACTTTTACAATTCTATCCAAGTGTGGACATGCTAGCATTCACAATTCTATCCAGACGCGACGCAGGCTAATGTTCACAATCTATCTAAGTGTGGGCATGCTAATATTTCCAATTCTATCTAGATGCGACGCAGGCTAGTGTTCACAATTCTATCTAAGTTGGACATGCTAATATTTACTATGCTATCCAAGTGTGGACATGCTAATATTTCCAATTCTATCTAGATGCGACGCAGGCTAATTTTCACAAATCTATCTAAGTGTGGACATGCTAATATTTACAATGCTATCCAAGTGTGGGCATGCTAATATTTACAATGCTATCCAAGTGTGGGCATGCTAATATTTACAATGCTATCCAAGTGTGGGCATGCTAATATTTCCAATTCTATCTAGATGCGATGCAGGCTAGTGTTCACAATTCTATCTAAGTGTGGACATGCTAATATTTCCAATTCTATCTAGATGCGACGCAGGCTAATGTTCACAAATCTATCTAAGTGTGGACATGCTAATATTTACAATGCTATCCAAGTAAGGGCATGCTAATATTTCCAATTCTATCTAGATGCGACGCAGGCTAATGTTCACAATTCTGTCTAAGTGTGCACATGCTAATAATTACAATTCTATCTAAGTGTGGACATGCTAATATTTACAATTCTGTCTAGGACATGCTAATATTTACAATTCTATCTAAGTGTGGACATGCTAATATTTACAATTCTATCTAGATGCGATGCAGGCTAGTGTTCACAATTCTATCTAAGTGTGGACATGCTAATATTTACAATTCTATCTAAGGGTGGACATGCTAATATTATGGCACTTTATGTTATTGGGAGGTAAGATAGAGTGGCAGGAGAGGGCGCTAGAGGGCCATCCAAGATGGCCGCCTTGGCCTGAGCACCCGCAATCGCCCCGCATCAATCCTTAATAATCCTGCTGTTTCCTGCACTGCACAGCCCCAACTCCCCGTTTCCTGTCTCCCTGATCTGCCCAGCTGCCTGCCGGTGTTTTTCCAACGAGAATCAGCCCCTCCATGCCTGTTCGGGACCCATGAGGCCCTGGGTCTGAGCCCTACACAGCTAGCCCACCGGAGCAAGGGAAGCCGCAGCCCACGTCCAGCCCGCCGACCACGAGTGCCTACACCGCGCCGCCGGCGGGTCTACCTCACTCGGCGTGGACCGAGCCCGGCGCGGGAGCGAGCGACGGGGGTCCAGCGGTGCGGGCTCGGCATCCGCCAGGCGCGCTGCCTACATCGGTGCCCGCCCGCCCCCAGTTAGCCCCGCCGGAGTTCGGAGGAGGGAGGCCGGAGGACCAGCAGAGACACCAGGTACGGGGGGGGTTCGCGCGCCGCGCTGAAGTTGGCCCCGAGCCGGCCCGACCACCCCCCCAGCCCGGCTCCCCCCCCCAGTTAGCCCCGGCCGCAGGAGGCCACGATCCGGGGCTGTGGGGCGTGTGGAGTTCCCGCCGGCGCACTGAGGCTTCGGCCTCGAGGGGAGCCGGGGGCCTGGTTCGGATCGGCGGAGGAGAGAGTTGCTGGGAATACCCCTGGATGAGCCGGCCCTCCTCGTTCCCCTCCACTTTGGATTGATGCTTCGGTTCTGACTAGCTACCCAACACTCCGGGGGCGTTATTCTCCTGCACCCCTCCGGCACCTCGGCGCCCTGACATCCACCATACAGCCAGTCAAGACAGTCACCAACGCAAGGCTGCATCTCACTTCATTCGCCTACCGAGGCCACAGCTACAAGCCCAACAGAGAACTTCGCCCTCCGTCTCCCCACCGCAGTGTCGGCACCATCTTAGAGAGAGCCCACCGGTGGCCGGACCGGCCACCACAGCTGGTCGCCAACCCCTCACCCAAATCAAACCACATCAGCCCCCTAGGGCGCGCAGAACGCAATCCAAAAACGGAGCTCCATTTTGTTATTGAACTATAACTCGCCCAGAACCGAGCAACCGGACAACTTCTGCCCACCCCAGGCCTTACAACACAACAGCTCTCACTTAAAGCGCACCGGCTCCACAGCCGAAATGGGGAAAAACGACAAGTCTCAGAGGAAATTAACTTTTGAGGGCGGCGCGACTCCAAGAGCCCACGTCCTGCGGGAAGACCAACCGCCCGCTCCCGGTGGTTCGCCCCCGACAGAACCAGAGGGCAATACATTTGAAATAAAAGAACTCCTTTTAGACCTGAAGGCAGGCATCGGAAATCTGAACAACAAAATGGACGGCCTCGCCTCCAAGGTAGACCTCCTTCAACACCGCATAGACACTCACACAGAACGTCTAGACGAGGTCGAGCAAAGAGTGTCAAATCTGGATGATGGCACGTCATCCCTCTCAACCAAAGTTTCGCAACTCGAAACCCAAATGAAGGCAACAATAGCTAAATGTGAGGACCTCGAAGGTCGTTCAAGACGGAATAACATAAGAATCGTCGGGGTGAGAGAACATCAGCCGCAAAGTAGGATGGAGGAGTTCGTGGAGTCGCTCTGCTCATCACTCTTCAGTAGGGAAGCACTGTCCCCAATGTTTATAGTGGAGAGAGCTCACAGGATTCCATAGACCCGACCGGCCCCCGACGCTCCACCCAGACCAATTATTGCCAGGTTACTCAACTACAAAGACCGAGACACTATCCTCCGCCTGGCAAGAGAGAAAGGAGAGCTCCTTCATGATGGGGACATAATTCATTTCTATCCAGACTTCTCTCCCACGGTACAAACCCAGAGGAAATCCTTCACCGCCATCAAACAAAGACTCCGTGCCAATCAATTACCATATTCGATGCTCTTTCCAGCACCGCTCAGAGTGCAGCATGGAGAGAGGGTCCACTTTTCCAAACACCCGAGGATGCACGCATGTTTCTGGATCAGATGGGCTGCCCGGACCCGAATCCCATCCGTCCCAGGCCCCAAAGAGACAGAAATAACAGGAATCCGCCATAGTCCGGAGCGACCAGGGGCGGAGTGAAAACTCGCAAGACGGTACGACGGAAACAGGCTCAAGACATAGTGATTTCAATGCGGGGCAGGGTAGCTTGGAGGGCCCCTGGTGCCCCTAGCACAGCTCCAGTTTATTCCCCAGGGTGCACTCGGCTACCAGTAGGTCTCTAAGCTGAGTCCCTCGGGGGTACAGTTTTCACAGCGACATGGTTTCCAATTGTTACGCTGTTTGTTTCAAAGGGATTAGGTGGGATCTCTGTGGGCCAGTTGGGGGTTGCCCACCAGGAAGAGGGAAACACCACGGGTTGGTGGGGGGTTGTCCACGGACGGTGCCCTCAAGGTTCATCAGGAAAGTTCAGCGCCACCGGTTCGCACCCCCCCTCTCGCTCTCCGCCTCCTGGGCAGACTCCAATGTCATCTATTCAAGCAAGTTACAAAGCTATCAGCGCCAAAGCCAACAAGTCTCTTCTCGGTACCTCTCTGAGACCAACGGTAGTAAACGAAAAGCAGACAATTAGAATGCGTCACCCAAACCATTCAACGTATTAACGTGGAACATTAGAGGCGGCAATATCCCAGCCAAAACCAGGAAAATCCTCCAATACCTCAGGCGGCACAAAATCGACGTGGCTATGATTCAAGAGACCCACCTTCTGCCAGGGAATGAGCACCAGTGGGCCAAGAGCTGGGGCTGCCACAGATACTACTCCTCTTACTCAACCTACTCTAGAGGAGTCGCCATACTTATACACAGAAGGATGAGCTTCCGCCTGTTACGCATGGCAAAAGACGCGGAGGGGAGAGCCATCATAGTAAGCGGCATCGTAACCGGACGGAAGGTGACCTTTGTCAACTCCTACGCTCCGAACACAGACGGCCCCGACAATTTCGGATGGGTACTTACCCAGCTTTCCAAACAGGATCCTGCGACCATAATCTGGGGGGGAGACATGAACACTGTGCTTGATCCACTAAAGGACAGATCAAAACCCTCTCCTCTGCCTCCCACCAAAGCTGGCCTCAAAATAAAAGAAATCTGCAACGCCTTCAGCTTGATAGACATTTGGAGGGTCTCCAATGGCGACTCACAGGAATTCACCTTTCATTCACCTGTACACAACTCGAGCTCACGCATTGACTATCTCTTCATCTCTGCAAGTGGCCCTCTGACAGGAGATCGATGCTGCATACATCCGAGAACTATCTCCGATCATTCCCCTATCTTCCTCAACTTAAAGCCATCCACGCCGACACCACCGCTACAACGATGGCGCTTCAAGAACGGCTCGCTAAGGGATGAAGTGTTTGCTTCCGAACTAAGAGACGAGATCATGGTGTTTCTTGATGCCAACGCTGGGTCAGTCACATCCGCTAGCACAATTTGGGAGGCACTAAAATGCTTTATTAGAGGAGTCTGCCACGCCAATGAAAATGGCATCCACCGGCTCATCAAGCGCGAGCTCACAAACAGCGAAGGGAGACTAAAGAACCTTGAGCGTCAAGTCATTACTGGGGCGGATCCCAAAATATCAGCAGCCCTGAAAGAAGAATTGACGAAATTACATCTGGCAGCAGACCGTGAGGTCAAATTCCTGAATCGTAATAGCCAAGCTCGTCAGTACGGAGAAGGCCAAAAGCCTGGGGCCCTTCTAGCAAACTTAATCAGAGCCGACAACAGAAGTGCACACATTGAGACGATCCGGACCGCCACAGGAGAGTTAGTCTATACCGATGACAGGATAGCGGAGGAGTTCAGGGTCTTCTATCAAGAACTATATAGTGCTAAACTCAACAAGTCGTCGACTGCCCCGCTGGAGTACCTGCAAGACACGGAACTCTACTGGGTCGAACATCCTCTCTGAGAACCCCTAAACGAATTGATCACGCAAGAAGAGATCTTAGAAGCCATAAAGTCCCTCCCCAGCTCCAAAGCGCCGGGCCCCGACGGACTGACGGGAGAATCCTATAAATCCTTCGCGGGCACCTTGGCCCCCCTCCTGGAGGCAGTATATGCGGAAGCACTGGAAAGAGGGCACCTGCCCCCTACGACCTGTGAAGCAAATGTTATTCTTCTGCACAAAACTGGCAAATCTCCAGAAGACTGCTCATCATACCGACCAATATCTCTCCTCAATCTAGACAATAAAATACTTGCCAAGGTGCTGGCCAAGAGGTTGATACCTTTGATGCCTGCCCTTGTTCTGGCGGACCAAGCCGGCTTCATCCCAGGCCGCAACACGACGTTTGGTCTTAGGAGAATGTTCGGTGTCATGGCCGCACTGGACCCCTCACTGCAAGCCGTGGCGGTGCTTCTCGACGCCGAAAAGGCATTTGACTCGGTCGAGTGGCCTTTTCCGTTTACGGTGCTCACTAGAATGGGCCTAGGCGCCCGTTTTATTAACCTGGTCTCCCTCCTGTATACCAAGCCTCGTGCCAACATTATTGTTGGTACAGCCAAGTCGGCCCCAATAGCTCTGCAACGAGGCACAAGACAAGGCTGCCCACTATCGGCCTTAATATTCGCCCTGGTGATGGAACCTCTAGCCTCCAATCTGCGGGAACAGAGACAGCAGAGAGGACTTACTATAGGCCCCCACAAGCTCATCATCTCGCTCTACGCAGACGACGTAGCACTATTCATCCGAAACCCAGAAGAAAATCTTAACCCAGTCATGAGAGAAGTCCTCAAGTTCGGAGCAGCGTCGGGATTAAAAATCAACCACGCAAAATCCATCGTATTCCCCCTAACACCTGCCACCAAACAGTTCTCAGACGACTTCAACCTCACATGGAAGTGCTCCGGAGTTAGGTACCTCAGGATACAGCTATCTCTAAATCGTCAGGAAGTGTTCCGGGATAACTATGAAGTGGTGGTCAAATCACTTCAGGACAAGATCTCTCGTTGGAAGTCTCTTCCACTAACCCTCTGGGGCAGGATCTCCCTGGTGAAGATGGTGATTTTACCCAAACTATTATATCTCTTCAACAATATTCCAATGTCGCTGCAACAATCCTTCTGGAAAAAATTGAAAAGCTTGGTCCTTGAATTACTCTGGGCGGGTAAGCCAGCGAGAGTGGCATACACCACGCTAACACTCCCAGTCTCCGAAGGGGGATTGGCTCTGCCGGACCTGGAAAGATACTATTTGGCGGCCCAAGCACAGTTCCTCAGCCATTGGTACGCCTCCCCGGCGATCCGACCTCATGTACAAGTTGAGCGTGCCCTTGCAACACCTAACTTCCTAACTGCAATCGTCCTTAGTCAAACGCCAGTTCCCAGTGCCACGATGAATGTGATGCTCATAACGTACAAGGCTTGGAAGACGCTGGCCCAGAAGCTTGGGGTGCAGTCACGATACTCCCCGCTCCTACCTATCAAGTTTATTCCCGGAGTCCCGCTGACCTCGGAGACGGTGTTCCACAGGTGGGTCGACAAGCTGAGCATACGAACACTGGGGGATCTCTTCACAGAGGAGGGTTTTCTAACACCACAGCAAGCAAAAAGTAAAGGAGGAGACACGGCTCTGGACGTATTCCTCTACTTCAGAACTCGCTACACAATGCAGACTCTACTACCAGACTTCCCTCGTCAGCCACCAACATGGCAATTACTACATAACGTCATCCAAGCGCAGGGCGAGGGCAGGCTGGTGTCGCAGATATACAAGGCTCTCACTCCCGGCTCATCCCTCGCCATCTCAGGTGCAAAGGCCAGATGGGAGAAGTCGTTACAGGTTAAGATTTCCGATGAAGACTGGTTGTTCTGCCTGAAACAAACTCAGAAAGTGGCGCTAAACTCACGCCTTAAACTTATCCACTTCAACTTTCTCCATCAAACATATCACACACCAGCGAAGACAAGCAAGCATCACCCAGACACAGAAGCGAAATGCATCAGATGTGGGCTGGTCTCTGCAAACTTTACTCACCTGGCCTGGGAGTGCCCCGAGCTCTCGCCTTTCTGGAATCAAGTTCTGAAGACGACTGCGGCTGTTGTAGGAGAGCCAATACAACCAAGTCATACAGCGGCTATGTTGGGCATGACTAGGCTGCTCTCCGCTCCAATAAGGAAACTGGCGGGGGTAATGCTAACTCTGGCCCGTAGGAGGGTCGCCATGGCATGGGGCAGAGGCCCCCCCCGTCGGCCCAGGCCTGGCGCAAAGACTTGCTATATTACCAGGATGTAGAAACGGACTTCATTAAATTACTCCCGCTGCACGCCCGACCCCCAGACATCTGGGGGCCACTGACCCTGTTCTTGATGGGCGAAGCGGCTGAGCACGCATCTGCATCGTCAGACTCGGAGGACACCCCCCCGGTGAGGTCTGAGCCAGATTGACTCCACATCCTCGATGTGTTGGCTGGAGGGGGCACTAGCTCAATTATAGAGGACGCTGTTTCAGGGGGACGGAGTTGTGAGGGGGTGGGTGGGAGGGGCAACGGGTGGGTTCCGGGTCAAGGCACAAAGTTTTAGTCCACCCTAATGTGGGTGTGAAGTTGTATCATGTTTTAAATACCAAAAATAAAGTTCGTAAATAAAAAGATAGAGTGGCAGTGGTTTTCTGGAGTAGAGTGATTGCTCTACTCCCCACCCATGCCACACTCACAGTTTTTGTTGGTGTCTATTGACGTTGACTGCTGGCTTCACTGGCTTCCCCTGTGGACACCTGCAGACACATCTTGGAGCCGCCAATGTAGGAGCCGCCCTTTGCCTCGTGGTCCTTCGCCGCGAGGGCTGCCCCGGAATGTTCTTGATATGGGGTGTATGGACCAATCCGGGTGCAGTGGGCGGGTAGGGAGGTGGGCATAAGGGAAAGCAGGAAGCGGCCAGCCCCGGGGAGACAAACCACGCGCCGAGTGCGCAATGGATGGTGCTTTTAAGTGCCATTTATTTAATTTAAAATTAAAGTTGCCTTCTAGGGAGGTGAGGGACAGGAGACTCCTTACCTCGTCAGGGGTCCGCTGGTAATGGCGGAATGCTGCTGGTGCCGAGCCTCGCTGCGGCCTGTTTGTTTTCTTTTTTTTTTCTTAGATGGGCCAATCGGGATGGGAGGCGGGCATAAGGGAAAGCAGGAAGCAGCCAGCGCCGGGGAGACAAACCACGCGCCGAGTGCGCAATGGATGGTGCTTTTAAGCGCCATTTATTTAATTTAAAATTAAAAGTTGCCTTCTTGGGAGGTGAGGGTCAGGAGACTCCTTACCTCGTCAGGGGTCCGCTGGTAATGGCGGAATGATGCTGGTGCCGAGCCTCGCTGCGGCTCTGTTTGTTTTCTTTTTTTTCTGTCTTAGATGGGCCAATCGGGATGGGGAGGCGGGCATAAGGGAAAGCTTGAAGCGGCCAGCCCCGGGGAGACAAACCACGCGCCGAGTGCGCAATGGATGGTGCTTTTAAGCGCCATTTATTTAATTTAAAATTAAAGTTGCCTTCTTGGGAGGTGAGGGTCAGGAGACTCCTTACCTCGTCAGGGGTCCGCTGGTAATGAAGGGTGAGCTCACCTCACCCATGATACCCTCTTTGAAATGAGTCCCAGATAAGCCCACAGACCGTCTGCCTGCGTACAGCCCCCCCCCCATCCTCCTGGCCCGCGACAGCAGCATTGCCTTTTACCTCCCCCGGCTTTGGCACTGGACTTTAAAGCGCTCTTGGGACTTACCGTCCCTGCTGTTCCTGTCAGCACAGTGAGATAGCCGTGATGTGCCCAACGTGTCAGATCTGACGCCTTTATTGATACACTGGCCTGTCTTCAAACACTTGTGCAAAGGAAGGCGCGGTCAGATAATAATGTGTCAGTAATGGCCTGTCAGGTCACCTGCAATGTTCGAGCACAGATCTGCACCTCCTAAAGACCCAACAGCCCCCCCACAACCAGGGTCGGACTGGGACAAGAAATAGGCCCGGACAACAAAAAAAAAGTGGCCCACCCCTCGCCTCAAAAAAGTGGCCCACCCCTCGCCTCAAAAAAAGTGGCCCCTTTCGGGATACCAATGCCCCTATGCCCTCGACAAAGACACTGTGGGGTGCTTCCGAACTGCACACAGTCAGCAACAAAGGCTAGCTATCATCCGGGGTCAGACTGGGCCATGCAATTATCTCAGGCACCAAAGATAAAGTGGCCCGCAGTTGCAAATGGCTTTTCATTCCTTTTGTGATACTGTTTGAATAGTACCCAGGCGGAGCTTTTTGATAAAGTGACATGCAAATTGTATATTTTAAAGAATATTTATTCAGCAAGCAACACTGGTCAAAACTACTAGTCGCAGTGTGAATTAACTCATCAAACTGGCCCACATGGGCCAACAAGGGTCCCACTTTGGCCAATAAAACGGTCCCACACCAGCATTTTGTGTTTTTGGTTGGCCCTGGGCCTATAGTCCTACAGGCCAGTCCGAGGCTGCTCACAGCTCAACTGACTTTTCAGTACTGACACTTTTTCCCTCATCTTTTCCCCCAGTTGCAACCCCTACCCACAGAAAAAAAAGTCATGTTTTACCATGGGCAGGGCCACAATCCATCTCTATCAAGGAAGCCTAAATGCTTTGAGAGCAATGTAGCAGCATGCAATACTCTTTACCTAACTATTCATGCCAATGAACAGGTACAGCCAGCTTCCAAAACGGATACGGTTACATTTCGCTCATGCCCACATTGCCCAACAAATACAACCAGCTCTGATGCCCAAGGAGCCGTACAGCATAACTGGTACAGCCTGCTCCCAGCTATGGTAAAGCTAGTTCAAACACAATCGGCTCCTGATCATTCTCTGTGAACGTTGCTGCACCCATTTAGTAACAGGTAGAGGAGCAAATTCCCACATATGTCAGGCAATAGATAGCGCAAGGTAACACCATTTCCATTAACAGGGACAGCGAGCTACTGCTCACGTCCAGTAGCTTTTACAACCCAAACTCCTCGCACTCATCACCGGAACTGGTACAGCTATAGCCTTCAACATGCCCAGCCCCACCCCACCCCCCTTAGCTCACAATGTCCATACTATAGGCTCCATTTCGAAAGGCATGTAACACTGGAAACTGATGCGGAAAGGTAGGGAGACTAAGCATGAAAGCATGGCAGTAGGGCAATACATTGGCCCATGGCTGTGCCACCTAATTCTGACTGCTGCCCTCACCAAGAACAGCTGAGCTCAGTCTTGCAATAGACCAGTGAAAAAATTATGACATACTTGTCGGATGGTGGAAAAATAAAGCTTGTAACTGGATCAGCCCCAGACAGGTCCCCAGAGGCATAGGCCCCTCTGGAGTGTTCCCAAGTTCCTTATGGGCCAGTCTGCCACTGTCGGCCTCACTATAAGTATGGTGGTAACAGGTGGCATTCCAGAGTAGCGCCTATCTTGCCGAAACACACAATAATGGCCTTTGCAGCCCATGCATATGCTGCCTGCTTGTTGCCTCATCTTCAATGGAGGTATTGCCCCATGCAGTATTACCACATGTCCCCAATGCAGTTCAATTGGCCTCAAAAGGGGGCAATAACTTGTACTGCACCAACCCTAAATCAGTTGTAGTATTATCGTAGCCGCATGCAGTAAGAGGAATTCAGTTGAGCGGTATTACCATAGTTGATACCGCCAAACTTACAATGTGGCGCAGAATTACAGAAACAGCTTGTCACATGATGGAAACAGAGTGTAAACATAGCAGAGTCCATGCTGGACACACACAAACATACACAACATTTGAGGTGCACAGAGATAGAGCCTGCCCTGGGGCACGAGAGAGACCAACAAGGGCAGGAGGAGAGATGGAGCCTGGGGAGTTGGGCTGGGGCAAGGCAGGCCAATAAGGGCAGAACCTGAGATGCAGCCTAGGGAGGAGGGTAAGTTCTAGATGGGCAAACAAGTGCAAAAAGAGCGATTGATGGGCCCTGGTGGGGGCTGGGGAAGAACACAGGTATGCTTTTGGTACTCAGGCAGGAGGCAAAAAGAGAGTGGGTGTATGCAGGCAGAGGAAGTGTACAGTAAGGGTGAGGTCTAAAGAAAAATAAGTTTGGACTATGGAGTAGGGATATACACAATGAAAGGAAAATGAAATCAGAAACAAACACTTGGTGACTTAGCAGGGTAGGAAAATAGTTTGAAATTGATAAATATTAACACAAAAGAGAAGGTAAAATTCGAAAAATAAACGGAAACAGAAGTTTGCAAGATAGCTTAAGGACAAAAAAAGGTGAGTCTGAAGAGAGAGAAATTAAAAGACGATGGAAACTATAAAAGGCAGGTGTGCAGAGGAAACTGAGTAACATTTGATGAGAGAAAAGGAAGAATATTGAACATTTTAAAACAAATGGACAGAAAGTCTTTGGTCAAAGAAGAAGGAAAGATGGAAAGACTTGAGCTGGAATTGGGACCAGGACTGGGGAATTACCCGACTCGGGAAGATTCGACTCGTTTGTTCGGTGAGAGGGTAATAGAGAGATAGGGGGAAGGGAACAAAGAGGAAAGGGGGGCTCCGGTGTCGGGGAGAGCCCCTGGGGCAGAGGTACCACCCCGTGTCAGGCTGCAGGGGTCTACTGTCTACAGAAGGTATACACGCGTGAACCGAGGGAAGGAAAGGGTTTGAGAAAGGGGGCTCAGAGTATGGGGCGAGCCCAAGGGTCTGGGGGAGCCCCATCCGGCACTTCAGGTAACGTCATGCACCATTGAAAGGAATGCGCTGCTTACGCCTACACATATAATGGAATGGTGACTAAAGAAAGGTTTGCGAATCCCAGGCTAAATATTAAGCTATAGATCTGGGCGTTATGCGTTGCAATGTGTTTGAAAAACAAGTTGCTTGGAGCTGGCACCCAGCAAGCAGATGCAGCCGCACGACCACACCACACTGGGGCAGTAACGAGCTGCTCAAGCGGGGGTGCATCACATCATTCCTGCATTTGGGATTCATAAGCCAATCAGAAACCTGTGTTATGTCTTGTTCTACTGAGTTAATGGGATCCATGTGATCGCATGATAACGTTTGCCTTTGGTGCCACAGAGAGGTTAGTTGCCTTTCTGCAGAGGGCTTCACTGTCTGTCATAATGCACATCAGTATCTAATAATTATTAAACAGCGTAGATGCACATCTTTTAGGGAGTGCTAGTGGCCTACTAGAGTGCCATTTTGCCAGGGATTGGCAACTGACCATTGACCAACATGTTGGAAGTCATGAATTGGTTCTCCAATTGCTTTGAATCTCTGTGTCCAAACCGGAGGCCGCTATTATGCATTAATCTCCGTGGCACGAGGGTAATGAAGAGGGATGGGTCTGCGGGATGTGCGAGTGCCGAGTGTGTGTGCGCATCACTGGCACAGCAGACCTGCACGGTAAACCCTGGATCAGAGGCAGCAAGTGGGCAGCAGCAGTGCCTCTCACCTTAGCAGGGAGGTGTCCGGCATTAAGTGCTATGTAATAATACACATCATTGCCCTGGTCAACGGCACAACCGAACTCTATTTGTATTATGGAGGATACTGGAATTAAACATTGTGCAAAATAAAATAAAATATAGCTAAACCGAACGTGAGGCGTCAGCCGACACAATTATGTATCTCACTGCACATATGGTGACCATTGCATACACATTTTATGAAACGGGTATTTGTAAATCAAACCACATCTGGCAGGGATGTCAACTCATGTAGGGGTTGCCAGGGGTCTGCCTGGTGACCCCTGAAGCCTCCCTTGCTACCCCTGTGGTCTCCCTTGCTACCCCTAATTTAAAATTGGGGCTCCTGGGCTGTGGTCAGCAGCATGTGGCTCTGTGTTTCTTAAGTGGCTAGTTTTCTGATAGCTATAGCGGTAAGATAGCTCAGTGGGTTCAGCGCTCACTGCTGCAATGTGCGTGTGCTCTGCAGGTTGCAGGTTCAGCTCCCAGAGAGAGAGGTCAGGTCAACTCAGCCTTTTATCCTCCTGAGGTTGATAAGTGAGTACCAACACAGGTTGGGTGACTTTGTAGGTATATTTGGTCTAAATGAAGCTCTTACAAGTAAGTGCTATATAATAACACAACATTATCATTTGGCCTTGGACATCTGCTTGCATTCACAGTAATTTGGTAAATTGGCCCATATGCGCTGATATTAATGATACATATGGTGATCCATTCTTGTATGAAATGTATATCACTTCACAGCAGACCTGCATGCACCCCCCACCCCAGGCACACTCACATGGCATGGCATGGCAGGGAAAGCCCCTGGAAAGGGACGGTGTGGCTGAGACACACAGGCACTTGTTAGACTCTGCCCTAATGTTTACGTTGCTCAATGCTCACAGTAGTCCCACTCCAGTCCAGTCCTTACCTCAGTTGGCTGGCTGTTGGCTGGGCTGCTGCCTGCTGTCTGTGTGGCCGGCACTGGCACTGGGCACTCCACTGTCTGTCTGCTGGCCGGCCGCCTCAGTGCTGCTGTGGTCCTCCTGTCCTGTGTGGGCTGTGGCTGTGGGCACTGGCACTGTCGGTCTCGAGGTCCACTGCAGACGGTGTGTGCTTGTGGGGCACTGGGGCTCATATAGCAGCAGCCCAGCCAGTAGCATAATGTATGCATTGGCGATTTCGCCGATTTGGCGGCAAATTGGGTGGGCAGGCTCTGCCTGCCCAGCCGAATTTTCATTGGGTCAATGGGTCTGATCCGTCCACGGCGCCGGCGGCCGGGGGGGCCCAGGCCAGCCAGCCCCCAGGCGCACAATTTGAAGACAGTTGCTTTCAACTTTGCAAAGAAGTGTTACTTACTTCCTGCAGCAAAGTTGAAAGCAAGTGTGAAATGTGTCACTGTGTTTTACAGTGCCAGGCTCGGCCCCAGCTCAGCGGAGCCCTCAGTCAGCCTGCAGGCAGGCTGCACCCCCCAGGGTCAGGAGGACTCGGAGGGGAGGAGGGAGGCAGGTGTTACAATTGCTTTGTGTTTGCAATTGCTTCAGCCTGCCTCCCTCCGGCTCCCGAGTCCCACCACAGATTAAACAACTAAACAAGTTGTTTTCTCTGTGGCCGCGCCCGCCGCAGCCGCAGGCCAGAGGCTCGTGAGCTGACGGCAGGCGCACCGGCCCCCTGCAGTGGCACTGGGCGGGCGGCGGCATGCCGCCGGCCTGGCCAGGCCCCAGGCCCACCGGCCTGTGAATTATGCACATGCATCTGCATCTGCATGCATCATAAATTATGATGCATGCATGATGCAGATGCACTCATCAAAGCAAGGTAACTGACTAGTGTTACCTTGCTATGATGATTGTGCAGAGCAGAGCAGACTCTCACTCCCCCTCCTGGCTCCCGCCCTCCACTGACTGGCTGGCTCGCCCAGCCCAGGGCAGGCGAGGCGACTCACTCCTCCAGCCCCGGCCCCCCCCCATCCGGCCATCCCCTGATTTGGCCGCAGGCCGCGAATACTCGCGACGCCGCGGCTCGGCACACTGTAGCGCACACACACACACTGACACACACACACACTAGGCCGGCCCCGGGGGGCCGCTGGCCCGGCCTGCCAATAAAAAAAAAAAGACTTTTTTTTTTTTTTAAAAACGGCCCAGAGGTGGCTGCCGGAAAACCGGCCCCAGGGGACCCCAAAGTCGTTCGGCCACGGGCCGAAAGACCGAAAGGGCCAGTCCGACCCTGCCCACAACTCCTACAAATTAACACCACATGGAAATCAAAGCGCCCCCTTTCTTTCTGCAATTGACTGCTTGTAGGGCTGAGCAAATGGGACTTGCTTAAGCTTTCATTGTCCAGCGTGGATCTTTCTTTTGTGCAAAACAAGGGGTGAGATTTATCGCTCTCTCTGCAGGAAGGAAGTGTCTCAAAGGGAAACCGTTTTGTCGGTCCAGAGATTTAAAACGGTTTGAGAAAGAAAGAGAATGGTGTGTAATTCACAATGCTTGCCACATGTACAACTGAAAGGAATCAGTTGTACATGTAGCGAGCATTGTGAATTACACACCAGTGCCAAAGGCGGCGGTAAAAGGCATTGCAGCCGTCGCGGGCGCTTTAAAAAAGAAAAATGTATTCCAGCATTGCTGGATGCAAAGACTATTACGTTACAGTGCCTTGCATTTTTCAGGTTCTAAACTATCCATTTTTTTTTTTTTTAGCAACACGGCCATAGCTGTTAAACAATTCTTCATCAGAACAGTTATAAACCAAATAAATGCCCCAATTCACAGAAGCGTTTTATAATGACAAAACCCCAGTAGGAAACGCTCTGTGAATTAGGCCCAAAGGTTCATTTGATCGGAGGTCCACTACCAGCACCGCCCCCTCTAGACCACACCCCTTTGGGCACCGCCCCCACAAACTCCTCCCCCACCTCGGCCCTTGTGGGATCTCCCACCACATTTTTTCCATTTCCACCACTGCCCAACCGCACACCACACACGATTCATCAGAAAATTGAAGCTCCAACCCTGCTCACCTCGATAAATCTCCCAAATGTACCCGAGCACCCTATGAGTCACCGCGCTCATGCCACCACTGCCGACATCGCAGCAGTCCGCTGCCATCGCGCGTGGCAATGAAAAGAAAACAAAAAGGTGCTGCCTTGCAGCTCATCTGTCCCGGGCAAGGCAAGAGAGAGGGCGAGCACCTTGAACACCCTCTCTTTATACCTGCCCGGGACCACTTGGCTCAACTACTTCTGGCGCCAGCGCATGTCAGTGATATCACTGCACCGCCTGACACCGAGAAGGTCCCCTTCCGCAAACTGCTGACCCTCCCTTCTTGGTACGCCTCTCAATCCGCTGCCCTGTCAAAACGGCAAGGCTGCTACTGCACTTGTTATTTGCGCAAACCTTCACTCCCCCCTCTCCCTTGCACTTCTTGTTCAGCACTTGCACGTTCCTAATGTCACAAGGCCTAGTAGGATTGTTATTGTACCTTTCTCCCTTGTCCCCCCACCCCCTTTTTTTTGTCTTGTGGCAACTTGAAACACCATTTGTTGTATAGGCGCCTTACAAATATCCAATAAATAAATACAAATCTCACTGTATACAGCAGCAAATCCTTTTGTTCAGCCCTTTGCCTTTCCAGATAGTTTCCATTACAAATTTAATTTGGCTGCACCCCCCTCAGTGCTGGTCCAGCTCCACTTCCTTAACTGCTTGGCACCCCTTTGTCATTCCAGCACCTTAGCTCCTGGGAGTGTGCCCTGCAGAGCTGCCCATTAGCGCCTCCTTCCTGCTTTTTTTGTTTATTTCATTACAATGGTGGGGATCCCGCCTTGGAGCCTTCATGGCTGGGTGCTGACTGGGCGGAAGGGGGGGGGGGGATTAAAGGTTTCACTGTGCCCCTCTCTGCTCTACACTCTGCTCCCAGATGCAGAACTGGCAGACCACCTGGACCTGGATGATGCGAGTGGAGCTTTGTATCTTGAGCGCTAAGTTGATGCCAACCCAGCTGCTTGCATCATTTCCTGGCCTCAGTATCAGTGTGTGTGCCCCCCCCAACCTCCCCTGAGACTGACTGCGGCTCCTAGAGTTTGCCCCATAGGTGAAAACAAAGAGAATCCACCACACTGGATTCCTTGTGGCTTGCGCCCCCATTTGCTATTTCCTGGTGAATGTTGCCTTCCTGCTTGGTGATCCCCCACCTGCCCTCAACCAATTAGCTTCCCTGTTACCATTCTGTTTTCATAACTTTCCCTTCCTCTATTTATTCTGTGAGGTAGATGTATTGCTTGTATCAGGAGAGCCAAGGCAGAAATGAGAGGAGGTAGCTCAGCAGGTTGAGAGACTGTAGCTGAGATATGTGTTTAAGTTACATCAGACTGCTCCTTTATGAATCCTTGCAGCCAACTTTGCCCCTTTCTTTTTTTTTTTACAGAAGGGATTTATATTTATTTTCAAAACCTGTTTCTATTTCATTTTTAGTTTCTACTATTAGGTGGTGCTTTAGCGGCAGTTTTTATTTATTTTATTCAGCATTTGTAAGGTGCTTTATACAACAGTCTTGTGCCACAGGGCTAAATGGAAAGGGAACAGGGGAACTATTTTTTTTAATTTAATTTCTTTTTTAATTTAATTTATTTGTGTATAGTTTAAAAAAAACCTTTACAAAATTGTAAGAGAAGGAAATAAACAATACAAAAGATAAAATTCTACATTATACTTTTACCATTCTATCTAAAATGCATCTAAAAAACGAAATCATAAAAGAAAATTTAAGAAAACAAATAATTCTAAAAATATACAGATTTCAATACATTTCATACATAAAAAAAGGAAAGTAAACTTCCTCTAACAATTCAAAACCTATTTAACAATCCATCTAAGATACAACTAATTGAAAGGAAAAAGAAGAAACAAAAATTCAACAGAGTTCATATAGAGCTGAGCATTTCTCTTAACTAACTCAGAATATATATAAACTAGACAAGATCATACTCCATCTTTAAAAATCTTACAACCGCTAGATGCAGAGGTATTTCTTTATCGTATAGCATGCATTTCCATAGTAGATCAGGATCCACATTATTTGGATCCGAGACAAAGCGGGCACAATATAGTGGCCTAACTAAGACTAAGGCTGGACAGTCAATCAGCAAATGTCACAGAGTTTCTTTAACCCCATTCTCCTTACAGTGTCTGCATAATATTATCAGGGTCAAAGATTTGGCGCGGGCTGCAATAATTTCTCCCTTTAACAACACATTAAATAGAAATCTCAAATTAGTTTCTCCAACATCTATTTGGAAAACAGATTAGGTATGGTTCTGGTAGGCCCAAACATTTGTAATAAGAAACCATATGGCAGTATAATCTATATTCAGTCAGTATTTGAATTGTGTTGGCCCAGTCTCTATTCTGAAGCAATTGTTTTACTCTTTTAGGATTCTTCAGTAATGTGCTCACAGACACTCCAGCAGTTCTCAATAATTTCTTACAAATTTCCATTAAGTTCTTAAAATATTGCGGATTTAGAAAGATCTTGATTCATATGATAAGCCAAATCATTATACAAAGTATTTCTATTTTGTCTTATGAGATTTCGATATAATATAAGACATTTCCACTCACCAATACTTTGTAGTGATTGCAAGCCAAATTCATAACGCAAGGCTACTAAAGGAATATATCTTGGGAGGCAAAATGCCATTTCTCTTAGAATACTAGCTTCCAATTTGTTCATATCTGCAGTGCCAATTATAAACAAAATTTCAAGGCTGTACAAGATTTTTGGAATCGTTTTTTGTTTATAGTATCTAAGAAAAGGAATGCATGAAAATGTGCCAAACTTACAATCCACTACTCGCATTTGATTTGGATAGTGCATAATTTAGCTTTCATGAGGTAATAATTTCTAGTCTGCAAGCCATTTGGGCTATCAATTACCAGAAATCCGAGATATATCATAGAATTCTTAATTCCCAGAGTAGTCTTAGCCAAGAACCATTCTTCCTGTGTTTGCTTTTTCTTTCGGCTAAAGCGCAATACATAGGATTTTTGCATGTTTACAATCCGGCCATTTATAGCCATATATTCTACAAAAGCTGTTAGCAAACGCTGTAGCCCCAATGGTGCCCTATCAAATAGCAGAAAATCATCCGCATAAGAGCATCAACTCATTTTTTTCCCTTCTAACATAGGTTGAATAAAGGAGGCAGTCTGTAAGCAAGGGCCAATGTCAGACGTATAGAGACTGTAGAGAGCGGGAGCAAAGATGCAACCCTGTCTTAAACCATTAGATGTTTTGATTGGAAGAGAAAGGAGCCCTTCATTATTTAGGCGAATTTGGATTTTGTAGCCTTCACGCAGATGGATCAATGTAGCCAAAATGTCCTCATTTCCTCCATAATGTGGCTCGATCAACCAAATCAAATGCTACGGATAAGTCCATACTAAGTAAATAGGGGTAGCCCCTCTTTTCCATCCCAATTCCTGAAGTAGGGAGATTAGAAGTCCCCCTGCAAGGAGCCCCACCCCTTTCCTAAAGCGAAATTGTGCCGACGAAATGATCGCATTATCAGATGACCACTCTTCAACACGTTGAAGAAGAAGGCTAGCAAAGATTTTAGAGTCTGCATCTAGTAATGCAATTGGTCGATAATTTAACAGTGAGTCTCTATCGCCCTTCTTATAAATTAAAAGACATATTCCACAAAAGCGGGATAGTCTCAGTTTGGCTTATGTCTGCAAAAAAAGGGATAGCACTCTTCACCAGATGTCTGGGTCACCCTTCAACACTGCATTTGATAGTCCGTGAGGACCAGCAGCCCTCGACGAGCTGGCCAGGAGAATCCTTTCCTGAATTTGAGCAATTGAAAAGTTGCAATTCCAATGAATGGTTGATAAAGTGTTGGTGATTAAAAACAGGGGGGCTTTTGTTGCATAAAGATCGATAAAGTGCCCAGACCAGGCCTGTTCAGTGATTGAATTATGGCCAAAATGAAAATTAGAACAGGAGTTCTTATTCATAAGGTGCCAAAACTGTCTCGCAGAGTTGTCTTTCAAGGAAACCAACATTTCTTTGTTATCCGCTTGAAACATTAGGCTTTTATGGCCAATTTGTATAGAGTTGTTTCAAACATTTGGCCCCCTCTTTCATAGATGTTTCAGAGAGTGTTAATAATCTGAGTTTTCTTAGGGAACGACGTAGAAGGATTTTGCTGGTCCGAACAATCCTATCGTATTTATGGGCATGAGATTTCTTTCTCTGAATTTTGCCTGTTTGAACTATCTATAAGAGTTTTGACATAAGGAATGAAATGGGCATGCGTAAATCTTACTTGTTTTTCTTCATAAGTCGATATGTCATGGTCATACCGAAACAGGTTATTGCAAGCCTGGACATTTCCGGGATGCCATATAAT
Organism: Ambystoma mexicanum; assembly: GCF_040938575.1. Lineage (NCBI taxonomy): Eukaryota > Metazoa > Chordata > Amphibia > Caudata > Ambystomatidae > Ambystoma > Ambystoma mexicanum. The sequence continues at coordinate 731,328,408 of NC_090925.1, forward strand.
GCGGTTATTGGCAGAATTCGTATCAAGTTCAGTAGACAAAGTTGAGCGAAACAGCTCCTCTTGGAATCATTAAGGATAGCTCAAGCATCTTCTGATTGCTCAATATCGTTAAATTTGTGGCAAAAGTTTCCACTAAATTAAGTATGTAGTCAGAAACAAAAATGTAATCAATTGCAGATGACCTGTTTCCAGATGACCAGGTGATGTAATTCTCTTTCAACCCCAAAAGTCGGAATTTCTCTCCCCAGTAAATTCTCCAAACCCATTCCTCGTTACAACAGGGGCAACCTCTAAATCGTCCTTTACAAGCTTCACATTGGAATTTAAATCGCCCATGATGAGGATCTGGAGACCTAAGTATTTGGAGAGGGAGTTATCCATGATTAACTCCATTTTTATTATTAAATCATAGAGGTTAGAGCCCGGGGACCAATAAACATTCAAGATCAGGAAGTGAGAAACATGAGGGTTACCATCTAACTTCACCAAAACTCCCAAGACATGAGGCGGAACTGGAAAGATTTCCATAACATGAAGGTCTGTGTCCTGCTTAATGGCAGTAAGAAGGCCTCCTGAGGGTAGGCCTTTAATGCCCTTAGTGGCTAAAAGATGGCAACATTCAAAGCCATCAAGCTGTGCAGGGCTCGTCATCCAAGTTTCCTGGACACACAGTATGTTTTTGGCTTTCAACTTATGACATAATTCGGGAGAAGATGATAAATAAGAGCTACCGTGGGAGTTCCAACAGAGTATGGATAATGTTTTTTCTGGGTTAAAGTTGCTGTTTTAGTGATTGGAGCTGTGATATGGAATCACGAAGGCTCAAAGCCAACCATCTCCAACTCATTTCCTGCTCAGAGAGATTTTCTGTCTCCTTCTTTTGATGCTGCGCCCCCGAATGTAGAGGTCGTAACATTTCGTTTGAGACATTTCCATCTTGTTGTACCAATCCGTCCCCGAAGATTAATAACTCAAAACCCTTACTATTAAACTGATACAATTCAGCAAGCACTTTTTGGTAGACCAACTTGGAATAGAAAACTATCCTCACATGATCGTAACACATAGGGTGGATAAAGTCAATCCTCAATGTCTGCTGAGGCCAGATTTGCCAAAGATGGAATATCATTAAGGAGTTGCAGAGATCTTTCCCTATTCATCGCAGGCTGCATGCCACAATCAAATAGGGGATATAAGAGGATTCTTGGGAAATCAAGATGGCATGGTTTCCTCCATGAGATATATCTTAATTCAGTCTGTAGGTAATTTTTTGGGAACCTCGTAACTACTTCCCCTAGCGTTTCTCTAGGACATGCTGGCATTGGAGTTGGAGGTTTCGAAGGAGGAATTTTTTTAACTTTATCCAATGCTTAAGAGAGGTATGAAGGACTGAAATGTGATGGCATAATGCCATCTGCCGCTCCAGGCAGAACTAGATTTTTTTCCTCCTCTTCTAGGGGAGTCTCATTAGTAGATGCTCAGGGCATCAAAAGCTGAGGAGTATCACTTTCAGCTATATCCCGTGGTACGCCCCTACCCTTCAATGCTTCATCCACAGCTGTGCAAATCAGCAATTCCAGATGGAGGTCGCCCATAGCACGTTTGTCCTGATCACCTCGAAATGGGTTTCCCAGAAGATCTTTTTCTGTGGTTAAATCAACTATCTTTGGGAGGCAATCAGGTGCATTCAAATGAGGAATCAAATTAGGGACCCCTATTGCGATAGTATCTGGTTGCAGCAAAATTACTTGGGGAGTGGGAGAGGTAGTTGATTTTTCTTGATTTGTCAGATTGGGCTTAGAAAACAGACCATATATTTCCCTCTGGCCCAAGATTGACGGCAAATTATCCATAGGAAGCACAATCTTGGCCCTGGGGGCAGCATACGGCTTGCTTTGGTTTTAAGGCCACATTCATTTCTTTCGTGATTATCTTATGGGTCATTTAATCTGAAAGCGAATTAGTGGGAATGATGTATTCTCCACCATTGGTGGTTGATTTAGTAGATGGACTCACAACAACAGCCACTTCGGAGGATGAGAGTTGCTCTTTTCCTCTCTAATAAAATTTCACCAAGTATTTTTAGAAATTTTATTTCTCTGATTATATTTGGAGGAATTCAAATTTTTCTTGTTTTTCTTCTTTTGTGGGGCCTTTTTTTGGGGGGGGGGGGTCTTTAGATTTTTCCCAATAGGGATGTTTGATTGTAGTTGTTGCTCTAAAGATGCTGGTCCCTGTAAGAAATGATTAGTAGGCACAGATTGACCCAAATCGGTATCTAATTTCTTGACTGGATTAATTTCCAAAACAGTCAGCTAAGTTGCCAACTTGATAGGAAGCAATTCCAATATGTCCAAACCTGTTTTAGATTGAACTATTTGGCGTTCCATGAGAATTCCCAGTTCTATGAAGCAAGTAGAGTGAGCTTTTAGTTCATGTAGGACTAGTAATAGGGTCCCTGCCATATCCGCTTTCTGGGATGTGTGCTGTTGTTCTATATAACTGGAAGTCTCTTGAAGATGTTGAGATAATGCATGAAGTGCTGCATCAGCTGTAAGAAAGACTGGGGGAATATCCAAGAAGGAGGCCTCTTGCAATGAAGAAATGTCCTTTTTAGATTGTGATTCAAAAAGACAAGAGCTCGAGGCTTCCTCTTGGTGTGCTTGCGCATGACCTCCGAGGGATAGCATCGAGGAATCAGCAACAAAGAATAACTTGGTTCTGGTGGAGACGGTGGGAGAGGCATATTCATTGCCATGCGTATATTTTTCACCGGCGGAAATACAAGGGTTGCAGACAGTATATCATCGTACAGCTGCACCCCCTGTGTTTTTGAGCTCCTCGTTGCAGGGCCCGAGGTTATAGGTCAGGTGTAAACATATTCAATACTATTGCATCTTCTCGACATGATTAGCAGCTACTGGGCACCCACGGTGTCTCTCAAAAGGTTACTCTGTGGCTAATGACTGTAAGCTGAAAGCGAGCAGCAATGCTAAATGCAAGACACGCAAGCACCATAAAATGCTAACACCATGAAGCTATAAGCTGTAGACTAGCAGTGTTGCGAGAAGGCTCCCGGGACTATCAAGGTCACCAGGGAAGCAACTCAGTTAAACAGTGCGAGAATGGATGAATTTGGTAAAGGTACAAATATCTCACTTGCCTTTCACCCCTCTGCTTTGCCCACCAGAAGGCCGCCTGTAAGGGAGTGGGGGAAACCCCAACCCACGGCCCCAGGCCTAACAGGAGTAACAGGCAGGCACTTCTGGCAGGCACTTCCGGCTCAAGCGCGCGGCCCGGATGTTATAATGCCGGCTGCTCGCAGAGCGGGCGTGGTCCTAAAAGGCAAGATACAGGACCGTTAGAGCAAAGTGAAAGACTGTTACCAGGGCAATGTGGGGGCCAGGGCAAATACACTGATTACCAGCAGAATTACACACCCAATGTCCAGTAAATGCACAAAGTTCGACAAGGCTCCAGCAGTTGTGCAGAGATCCACAGGCTTAACAGGCAGGCACTTCTGGCCAGCACTTCCGGCTCGGGCACGTGCGCGAGGGCGCGAGGCCCGGGTGTTATAATGCCGGCTGCTCGCAGAGGGGGTGTGGTCCCAATGTCCAATGAATGCACAAAGTTCGACAAGGCTCCAGCAGTTGTGCAGAGATCCATAGGCGTAACAGGCAGGCACTTCTGACGGGCACTTCCGGTTCGGGCGCGCCAGTGGAACTAATAACCATGTTGAAAACAGTTAACATGCAGTTGTGGTCCTGCCAGGCCTTGTGGCATTCGGCCATGCAAGTGCAACGAGGAGAAGGGGATGGAAGGAGGAACAGACTAGCGGGCAAGTGCTGGAGGAGGGCCCAGGAGGGAAGTGCTAAGGGGAGCCTCAGGCAGAGTGCTAGCGCAGGCGGCTCTCAAGGGTGGGATATAAGCTGAAACTATTGCATTAGAGTACAGACAGAAGGGATGGCATATGGGGTCCCAAAGCTTGTAGGTGTTGTTTGGTTATTTATCCACCCATTAATCATTTCAAGATCTGTTTGGATTTCTATTCACACTCTCTGAGATCAACAATGCGGCTGTCCTAAAACAGCACGGTTCTAATCTGACCCAGTATTCAGATGTAGATGTTGATGGCTTTCAGATGGGGAAGGAGCTTAAGGCTGCTAGCAGTGTGGTCACCCCCACTCCAGACACACCATTCTCTGGATTGAATTATCCAGCAGGGCATGGACCTTCACCAGCATTCCCAAACCTCAGTAGTTCACTTCAGATTCTGATAACCATTCCTGTCTCCACCATTCTGCAAGCTCCACTGCATAAAGCACAACCTCGGACCGCAAATGTCAAGACGAGAGGTCGTCTCATTTGGCATTGTTTTCAATGGAAGAACAAGACTGCAGAGTCATTCGATATTTCATGATTAATTAATACGTTTGCTTGTATCAAGGTGAGAAAGGTAAAACTTTGGTATCTCAACTGTTTTTATTATTGACTTAATATGGCTTATTAATAATAATAATAATAATAATTCTTTAATGTGGTATAGAATGAAAATACATTCAAACTTTACACATTATAATTTACAAGTTACAAAACATTATACTTGAATCATAAATATACACAAATATGTAAAAACATAAGTGAATCTCAAATATAAAAACAGCAACTAAAAAGGAACAGTTACACAACAACTTTCCTTATAGAATTTACAAACAATCATACCGGAGTATATTACAAAGGCCAACCTGTGTCTAAGTTGGAGTTGAAATAAGTATATTTAAGAATAAAGCCGATTTCTATCTCAAATAAGGTACTCTATGGATTCCTTGATCTCCTCAATATTGGGATAGTTCCAGTCCACACTCCAGATCAAGTTCGACCTGTTGCCAGATATTGTAAAGTGCAATGAATACGTGCATATTGCTGGTGTTAGTGCAATAGAGCCAGAAAGACATTTCGCGTATATTGCAAAATCATGTATGAATTCACCCAAGTGATGTAGAATTGTGTCCTTCAGTATCTGGCATTCAGTGAGAAGATGTCTGGCTGTCTCTAGGCATTCTGAGGATTTACAGAGACGGCATGTACGCTCATCAGCCGGGATATTCTCCCATGCACCTCTAATATACAAAGTAGGCAATTGCTCTAATCTAAACAGGATGATGAAGCGTCTAAGTCTTCTAGAGGGGCAGAGGTATAGGTAGGCTTGAGGTTTCATGAAATTATACAGTCTATATTTCACAAAATTATAGGTCTTAAGGCTACTTATGTGTGCAAAATTCTCAAGCCAATCCCAGAGGTCTACTTTTTTTCCTAGTGCATTTAAGGTTTCCTTGGTGACAGTTGCCCCTCTATGTGTCCATCCAATGTCTAAGAAAAATGTAGTCATATCTTTATGTAAGGGCGAAGTAGTATATTTTTTGGTCACCTCCTGATGGATCACAGTTAATAAGGGGTTAATAGAGCCACCTATCATCTTAAGGTGGAACCCTGCTCTTTTCCTCAGTACCATTGCTTTCAAAGAGGGGAGGCCCAATTCAAGTCTAATCAGGGCCATCGGTACCCCAGGGGGTAACCCCAATATTCGTCTCCAGAACTTGCCGTCCAGCACTTGCAGCCACGCGAGATCCATTGTATGCAGTGACTCAAGGCCATAGATGATCATGGGGGCAAACACTTGGATGTAAAGATGACGCGTCCCCCAAAGGGTAAAACCACCCTGCTTGTTTGTAAAAGAGAAAATTAGTGAGGTGACTTGCATGGCCCTAGTGATTCGACCCGGTCTACAGAGTGAATAATCGCCAAGGGGCTCAATTTCGACTCCTAAATAACGATATGATGGAGCATAGGGTATGAGATTTCCGTGTACTATCAAATTCACGCGCGATACTCTTCTCCTAGTGAATCTTAGCACCTTTGTCGTGTCCAGATTAATGGTCAAGCCATTTATCCTGGCATAATCCCATAGGGTAGAAGCAGAACGCCTCAAACCACCTATGGTATTACCAAAGACAACCAGATCGTCCGCGTATGCTAATACCGCGCATGATACTTCACCTACTTTAGGAGGGCAGTTATCAACCTTGGCTAACACTGCAGGGATGTCGTACACATAAAGATTATAAATGAGGGGTGCTGTGACGCATCCCTGCTTTACCCCACTATCTTGGATCACATTTCGGGTCATGTTTCCTTCCTGATTCAATCTAAGGCACGCCGTAGTATTTTGATGGAGTAATCTTAGATAGTATAATAGACCTGACGGGCATCCCAATTTCTCTAGCTTGGTCCATAGCCTCACTCGGGGGGATGGAGTCAAATGCGGCCTTAAAATCGATATACAGGGCGTACAACGGGGGCTGCCCCTTACTAAGTGCCCGTGACCGGAGTATATCCATAACCAAAAGGTTATGTGAGGTGGAAAAGTCCCGCCTAAAACCGCATTGAAATCTGCTGAGTATTTTAGAATTTTCTACCCATTTCTGCATCTCACTAAGCAATAGTGAGGCAAACAGTTTACCTGAGATATCTAGCATGGATAGAAGCCTATAATTATTAGGGTCAGTACGGCTTCCTTTTTTAAATACAGGAATGAGAATGGCTGTTTGCCAGGACCGGGGAATTATCCCCTGCTCTAGGATCTTGTTGAAGAGTAGGGAGAACAAGTCAGCCCAGAATAGAGGATGACTCTTGATCACTACGTTAGCTAGCCCGTTGGGTCCAGGGGCTCTAGAGGACTTAAGGGCAACTATTTTATTCCGTATTGCCTCTGCTGAGACATCGAAAGGCAGCTGGGTAGGGGCCTTCTCCGAAGATCTATTCAAGGTTTCCACTCCTCCTGAGTTTCGGCCTAATATGAATTTTTCCTATGTCTCCTTACTTATTGGATTGATTAAGGGGCCTTTGGCCTTCTCTCTGTTCTCATTTAGGAGTGACCAATATGGCTTATTGTAGTTGGGTTACTGTGCAAACAGCAGTATGAATGGCATTGGTAGTACATACAATGAATAGCACGCATGCATGCCAGTGGGCATGGTTGAACCTGGTTGGCAGGGGGCCCCGAAGAAGGCATTTGAAGTTCACCCCCACTCGCCTTCATGTGCTAGAGAGCATGGCATATGTTAACACAAGCAAACACATGCCCAGTAATTGTTAGCATGAAATATGTACTTTTCTTTGAATGAGAGATCAACATGCATTGACTTCAACACAGGGGCAGCGGCTGGGGCCCCCCTAAAGCTTGGGGCCCATTTCAAATGAAAAGTTTGAAAGGCCCTGATGCCACCCTTACCTGGGACTCCTAGCCTGTTACTGTTTGCCTCTTCTCTCAGAAATTGCCACCATGTGCTTGCATAGTGTCCCCGTTTCTGCCATGGTGCCTTCTTATTCTGCCACCTACGGCATTTCCAATCTCCTTATCATGCCTGTATTGCTGCCTCAGTCTGTGAGAATGCCCACCAGTGGTGCCTTCGTTTCTCACTCTGACCCCATGCGCCTCTTCAGTCTCCCAGCTTGACTCCTCTACCTGAGCATCACCCTAGGGGCCTCCTCACTTTGTCAGCCAGGCCCCTCCAGTCCTTTTGGTATCTTAACATCAGGACCGGCCTTAGGGCAGGGCGGGCCGGGCGACCGCCTGGGGTGCCATGCCCCCGGACGCCATTAGCCATTGCCACGCCAGCTCGGGGGACTCTTTCGAGGGCTCCCCCGCAGTGGCGTAGTGGGAGAAGGCGCGACAGGGGCCCTTTCACTATTAAATGCCCCCGCGGGGCATTAAATGAACCCGCGAGGCGGGGCACGCATTTAACAACAATAGGGTGTTGATGCTTTGCATCAGCACCCTAGTCACATGATTACCTTCCCACTCTGACGCAGGAGCAAGGCAGTTTTCATTGTAATAAGGGGCTCATGCATCAGCATGAGTGTCCTATTCCAGTGAATAACTCCCTGTCAGGCGCCAGAGCGGGGAGTTAGAAAAGAAATGTGGCGCTCCACCTACTACGAGTATGGCCCTGGAGTGGGGGATTTACCTCCAGCATTATACTGGAGGTAAATCCTCCCACATTCTGCTGGAAATCAGCAAAATCAGCAGAATTAAAGCCACAGTAATTCCGCCAGAGGTATTTCCACAAAAAATCCCTATAGAGTACAATGGACACTCAAAAATGGGGATTAACTCTGCCACCGCCACTTTTAATCCAGTGGTAATTCTGCTGGATCAGTGACTGTAACGGTAATGCCATTGGCGGTATTCTGGCGGATGTATCACCGGAATACTGCCCAACTCGTAATGAGCCCCATTTTTCTCCATGGATGTCTGTGTATTGGGGACTGGAAGTGGTCTGCTAACCCCTTCCTTGTTTCTTCCAGGGTGTCCTTCATGTCCCAGCCTCTGAGTAAGAGGTTCAAAGTCTCTACAGTTTGCTTTTCAGCTCCCTGAACATCCTCTTCTTTTCCTGTGCAGCAGCTCTGCTTGCACCCTGGAAGAAGCTTCGGACCTGGGTCTTGACCCACTCCCACCACTCCCCTGTGGATTGAAAGCAGTCCCTAACTTCTCCTCCACCCTGCGTATGTCTCTCTGAGGTTTGTCTTTGTCTTTTCACTTTGCAACAGTGTGCAATTCAGTTTCCAGGAACCCAGGAACCCATGCCACCTGGGAACCTTTCTGAAAGCCCCTCCTTGTAGCTGAATGATCTGTGGTCAATGAAGTTGATAGCAGCCATGGAGCTCTGAACCGGCTTTACCGTCTGGGAGGTGAAGATAAAGTAAATCCTGGAGCACACAGAGCCCTCAGGGCGACTCCATGAGAAGTTCCTGGCATTCACCCCATATCTCGGATGACTTCTCTCAGTGAAGACTCCCCAACAACCTCCCGGAGCAGCCTGGATGTCGAATCCATTCCTGCAGAGCTGGGGTCCGTGCATCCATCCTCCTCTATGGTACGGTTAGACACCCCTCCATAAGGACGATCTTGGAGGTGGCAAGAAGCAGCCTCAGGTTTTCAAACACTCCACCTGTTCATTCTTGGTCAGGGGGGCATACACGTTGATCAGTTGGATCGTTTCGCCTGCCCATGAGCCATCAATGGTCAGCACTCTGCTGTTCACCTGTTCGGTTACTGGTACAACCGTGAGCTGCCTCCCTTTCACAAGAATGGCCACACCTGAGGAATTGCAGTCGTTCCCTCTTGACCAAAATGATGGCCCAAGAGACTCCACTTCGCCTCGAGGTGTTTGTATGACCCGCCATACTGTATTCCACACTCCTGAGCGATGCACACATCGCAATTCTGGGATGCAAAAAGCTGAAGGTGCTGGCCCATCTGTTCCTGTCCTTCAAGCATCTGACATTCATGATGAGCAGTGATATTGCCATCCTTGCAATGTTTGAGCTGCAGTCTTTGTGTCAATCAGGGATTAGTCTGGGTCCCTGTCTATATGTTACCCGGGCATAGACCCACACGTGCTCCATCTCTTCTTCTTCGATCCTATCTCTTGTCATTTCTTCTGTGGCTTGGCCGACCTCCTCAGATAGCCACTCAGCAATGGGTCCTCCTGTCAGGTCCCTGCTTCCGGTTGCCAGTGCCTTGGTCGAAGATGTCTAGCTCTCGGAGTCTTGCCAACTCCTCCTAGATTTCTGGTGTCTCTTCATTGTCCTCTTCGATGACCGCCTGGTTATCGCATGCAGCCTTCTTGCTCGAGTAGAAGTCTTCCTTGAATGTCAGGGGTCTCTTCTTTGCCGACCGGGTGGTCCGCACATAGCCTTCCACCCCGCTTTCTTCTGCTGGTGGCATGGCTGGGGCGCAGTCCTTGGTCTACCTCTGCTTATGCTCCTCTCTTCTTCCTCCTTCTTGCTCTTCTTTTCCTTGGGTTTTTCCTTCCCTGTGAGCCCATTCGTCATCTGTCGACTCCTCTGCCTTAGCGGGGTGGGGGGTTCTCTGTCTCCTCCTTGGCCTCCGCTACCTGCTCGGCCTTGCTTCCTTCTGCTGCGGGTGCCTCCTCATCTGGGGTGGGTTCCTCCATCTTCGTGGCTGGTGTTGTCTCTGGTTCATCTGCTCCTGGGTGATCCTGGACTGGCGGGCAGATGCTGGTTCCTGGACCTGCAAAGGGGTCGCTGGGCCTGGGTTCACCTTGATTGGTGTAGCCTTCTTCTTCTTGCCTGCTTCCTCCTCTCTGCTCTCCCTAAGCAGGGCTCCAATCTTCTCCTGTGCCTCGAGGCTGAGGGTCTTACAGGGAGACAAGTGGACCCATGACTCCTTCAGCTACCACTCCAGCGTAGGACCTGGCAGAGAATGGGCAGCGGCAGTAGGTGTGGCCCTCTGCTCTGCCGAAGTTGCAAGTCTTCTTGCAGCTGCACTTATGGGCCTTGTGCCCAGATCTTCTATACGATATAATGAACTTTAGAGGGGCATGCCTTCCCGCTGTGCTTCTCGCTGTTGCACCTTCTGCAGGTGAAGGGTTGTTCCAGGTACTTGATCCTCCCTTCATCTGCTCCAAGGTAGAAGACAGACGGCAGGTGTTGCAGGCCGTCCCTGCCTTGGTGTCACAAGTCTCTCCCCTTCTCACCTGTTTTTCCTGTTTGCTTGCGACCTTCTTTTGTGACTTCTTCCGCACGGTCCGGTATTTATATAAGCCCGCATGCAGGTCTTCGGATTCCAGCATGCTTCGTTCAGATTGTCCAGGACGGAACCAGGAAGGAACAATGTGACTCGAGTGCGGGAGAAAATCCAGGAAAGTTCGGTAAGTTTGAAGGATGAAAGGAAAGGAGGAGGAATCAAGGAACCGGGAAATAGAGAATTCAGGAAAATAGCCCCGAGCGAACTCCGGCAGCACACGTCCAGCTACGGCGAGCAGTAGCGTTGAGACGCGCAGAGCTGCGGGGGTGTGTCTGTTTAGTAGTGCTCCAAGCGTGGAACGTAAAGGCTGGCAAGCTGCGTTTCGTATTCGACAGCCATGTTGGGAGGGTTACTGCATTCAATGCTCCATGGGTCAGGGACCACGAGGTCCAAAAGGGACGTAGGCGACGGTTCATGACAGCATGCCTCCTCTGGGTTTGCCTGGATGGATAAGGTGGTATCTTCGAATCAGCCTGTGGGCATTCATGTTTGATATGGGTTCCCAGGCGCGCTCACTGGGTGGATATCCTTTCCATTCGACCAAATATTGCAGCTGACCACATCGGTACCTAGAATCACAAATTCTGGAGACCTCGTATTCGAGTTGGTCATTGACAATCACTGGAGGAGATCTTGGAGCAGTTCGAGAGGGTTGAACATATGGCTTCAACAGAGAAGTATGGAAGACTGGGTGGATCCTTTTCAATGATTCTGGTAGTCGGAGTCGAAAGGCCACTGGATTGACGATTTCTTTTATAGTAAAGGGACCGTAATACCTGGGGGCCAATTTATTTGGACGTAGGTGACGTGGGAGGTGTTTTGAGGATAACCAGACCTTATCGCCTATTGAATAGGAAGGCCCTGGTCTTCTTTTGAAGTCAGCATAATGTTTCACGTCTCTTCGGGCCTTTTCTTGGTTTTCTTTAGCTTCTTTATGTACATTAATTAGTGTTTCAATCCAGGAATCAACCGTAGGAACTGGGGTTGGATGTGGAAGAATGGACGATAGGACTGAAGGATGAAATCCTTGACTACAGAAAAAGGGGCTGGTTTTTATAGCTGAATAATCCGAATTGTTGTATGCGAATTCGGCCACAGGTATTAAGAGTGACCAATCGCCCTGGACCTTGGTGCCGAAGCAACGAAGATATTGTTCCAGAGTTTGGTTTACTCGCTCAGTAGCTCCATTGGTCTGTGGATGATAACCCGAAGACAAGGCACGCTGGATACCCAGTATACGACATAAATTTTTCCAGAACTGGGACATGTACTGGGGCCCTCTATCCGAAATGATCTTGGAAGGCAGCCCATGAAGCCGGAAAATGTGTTCCAGGAAAATTCCACCAAGTTCAGATGAGGATGGCAGTTTGCAAAAAGTTGTAAAATGAGCCATGTGAGTGAACAAATCAATGGTAACCATTATAGCTGTGTAGCCCCAGGAAGAGGGTAGTTCCACGATGAAATCCGTGGCAATGATTTCCCAGGGTCTTGTTGATATCGCCAGTTGGAGCAGGAGACCTGCTGGTCTTTTGTTATCATGTTTGTTCTGATTGCAGACTGCACAGGTCTGGATATGGATCTTGATATCATCCTTCATTTTTGGCCACCAAAACTGTCTTTGTATTAGATGGAGAGTGTTGGTGATGCCACGGTGTCCTGAATGGAAAGTATCATGACCTAGGCTTGTGGTCTTTTGTCTCAGTCCAGGAGTGGGAATGACCAAGCGATTATCCTTGAACAGGTATCCGTCCTTTGTTTTGAGATTCCATCGATTGTTTCTCTTAAACTCCTTCCAAGGTTCAGAGGACTGAGTTTGAATTCGAATATCCTCCAGGAGAGTAATTGCTTGGGCAACAAATATTGTGTGGGGAAACATCTTAGGCAAGGTCCGATCCTCAAGGGGTTCATAGTCAGGACGCCTGGATAAAGCATCAGCTATAATGTTATGTGTTCCAGGGAAGTGATGGATTTGGAATTGGTATTGGGCAAAAAAGAAAGCCCAGCGGGCTTGGCGACTGTTTCTGCATTCTAGGGATTGTAGTACTTGGAGATTCCGATGGTCTGTGTGAACTTGAACCCGGTGTTAGCTCCCAGAAGGAGCTGACGCCAATCAGTGAAGGCCTGACGGATGGCTAACAATTCCTTCTCCAGGACGGAATAATGGGTTTCACTGGGAGTCAAGGTGTGGGAGAGATAGGCGATGGGGTGTTCTAGTTTGTCTCCAAGTTCCTGTTCCAGGACCGCCCCAATGGCGTAGCTGGAAGCATCAGTTTCGACAATGAAGGGTCTGTCTGTGTCAGGTTGAGCAAGGATGGGAGCTTGTGTAAACTCCGACTTTAATCGTTGAAATGCCGAATCTTGGACTGAGGTCCACTGAAAGGGGGTGTCCTTTTTTAACAATGTAACAATAGGATGAACAATTTCCGAAAATGCTGGAATAAACTTTCTGTAGAAGTTAGAAAGCCCCAGGAAGGATTGAATTAGCTTTACGCTAGTTGGAACAGGCCAAGATAGAATGGAGTCAACCTTCGAAGAGTCCATTCAAATCCCCTTTTGGCTAAGAACAAATCCGAGATAGTGAACAGTAGATACGTGAAAAAGGCATTTCTAGGGTTTGGCCAGGAGTTTATGTTCCCGTAGAAGTTGTAAGACTGCCCTTACGTGCTCTTCATGTTTTTGATGGTCCTTGGAGTAGATCAGTATGTCGCCAGATATACAATGACGAAGAGGAACAGCATATCAGAAAATACCCGATCCATGAAGCGTTAGAAGACTGCTGGGGCATTAGCAAGTCCAAAGGGCATAACTAGATATTCAAAATGGCCGATAGGGAGGCGCCTGCAAGGGACTTGGATTGTCGAATAGTTCCGTTTTCCAGATTGGTATCCAGGTATTCCCAGAGGGCCCTCTTTTCAGGTTCTCACAAGATAAACATTCTTCCAAACGGAATTACTGCTGAAGGTTCGGTATCAATGGCACAATCTTCAGGTCTGTGGGGTGGTAGAGCTTGAACTATGACTGTTGAAAACACATCTGTGTACGCCTGATAGGCCCTGGGAATCTGGATGACATTAGAGACAGTGACTGGTATTTGTTGATTTTTTTGGAAGTCTTCAGAGGCTTTTGGTAAGGTGTTCAGGGACAAACAGTGGGACATACAATGTTCCGAAATAGAGAGCCTGCTGCCCAATTGATATACGGATTGTGCTTCTGTAACCAGGGCATGCCTAAAACCATTGGATAGTGGGCAGATCTTATAATATCAAATTTAACCTTTTCTTGATGGTGGTTTATGGAGAGAAGAATCTCCTTGGTTTGAAGGGTTATGGGTCCTGAAGACAGGGGTCTTCCAACGATAGCTTCAACAGGTTGCATAGTCTCTCGTGTTTTGCATGGAATGTGATGAGTTGTGACCCAATCATTATCTATGAATATGCCCATGGTTCCGCAATCCACTAATGCCAGGATGGGGTAGGATTCTTTCTTGGAAGGCAATAGAAAGGCCTGTAGAATCACAAGGTTAATTTGTCCAGGAGAGTTCAAGGAAGGAATTGATGTGGAGCAGACATCATTCTCCCGAAACTGTGCCCCATCTAGGATCGGGACCTGGCGTTTCCCGAACGCTTTGGAGGAGCAATAGGGCACTCTCTGACAAGATGTTTATCGGAGGCGCAATACATGCAGAGACCAGTGTGAATACGGTGCATCCTTTCGTGTGGGGTAATGGGTCCACGGAATGCCCCCAGTTGCATGGGTTCTGGATCGGAGGTCGGAGAAATTGCGGGTTCTGGGCTAGATGGGTGGTCTATGTCAGCCTTTGGGAATGATCAATTCGACTTCTTTTTCTACGCCTTTCTTTCCTGGATTCGAAAATCAATTTGCAAGGAAAGATCCAAGAGGGCCTGCAAGGAATTAGGGCGAGCTACCCTGGCTAGCTCATCCTTATTTCTTCATTCAACCCTCTGCGAAAGAGAGTGAAGCTAGCCTCTTGGGACCAATCAGTTTCCTTCATAAGTTGTTTGAAACGGGTGACATAGGTAAGCATATCCTGGGATCCTTGTGGAAAATCAAGTAGACGTTCTAAAGCACTGGAAACCTGCTCAGGACGATCAAACATGGCCTTTAGGGCTTCCATGAATCCATTGTAATCATCCAGGAGGGCGTCGCCCGAATTGACTGGGGGAGTTGCCCAGGTTAATGCGTTGCCAGTGAGGTGTGATATCATAAACCCTACTTTTGCTCTAGGGGTGGAAAGTAGTAGGGCTTGAAGGTGAAATGTACCAAGCATGAATCTAGGAAGGTATGAAGGGTCTTTGGAGAGCCATCATATTTGTCCACCACTCCTCCCAATAACACACTTTCCTTGGTAGCAGAATCACGAGACAATACCAGCTGCTTTAAGGCAGCGTTCTCAGCTTTAAGGTTTTGAACTTCAGTGGTGAGTTCCTGCATGCCTCGCATGAGGTCTTGAACCGCGGCTTCCATCCCTGTATCCGTATCGATTTTTAGGCGTCTCAATCTGTCACAAGTCTTTCTCCTTCTCACCTGTTTTTCCTGTTTGCTTGCAACCTTCTTTTGTGACTTCTTCCGCACGGTCCGGGATTTAAGTAAGCCTGCACGCGGGTCTTCGGATTCCAGCGTGCTTTGTTCAGATTGTCCAGGACGGAACCAGGAAGAAACAATGTCCGCGCGTGGAGGCACGGAAGCCGTGACTCGCGCGCGTACGAAAATCCAGGAAAGGTCGGTAAGTTTGAAGGATGAAAGGAAAGGAGGAATCAAGGAACCGGGATATAGAGAATTCAGGAAAATAGCCCAGAGTGAACTCCAGCAGCACACGTCCAGCTACGGCGAGCAGTAGCATTGAGACACGCAGAGCCGCAGGGGTGTGTCTGTTTAGTAGTGCTCCGAGCGTGGAATGTAAAGGCTGGCAAGCTGCGTTTCGTATTTGACGGCCATGTTGGGAGGGTTACTGCATTCAGTGCTCTATGGGTCAGGGACCACAAGGTCCAAAAGGGACGTAGGCGACGGTTCATGACACTTGGCCGCTCCGCTCCAGCACCAGGAGCACTCTCCGTTGCTGTCTCTGATCTTCGTTGGCCCCGCCTTGATGCCACTGTACCTTCTCAGCAGGGTACTGATGTCTGCATCTGAGACTTGGTGGTTGGTCATCTCCATTGTGATTCTCTTTTCCCTTGTCTCCATCTGGGTTTCCATTTCAAATGTGCTTAACGGTATCTAGTGTTTCCATCGAAAAGGTTTCCAGATAAACCTTTTCCATTGAAACAAATCCATCGAAAATATATGCATCAAATGCATGTATGTGTAGGATAAAGGGTTCATTTTCATTGGGGTGGATTTTTAAGGGTAAGGAACACGGGGTTGAGGAACCCCCACAAATACAAAAAAAATACAAAAAATGCTTCCGATGCAAATATTTTCGATGGATAGGTTGTGATGCTAAACACCTTTGTTGGAAAGTTTTCGTTGGAAAGACCATAAACCGTGCTGAACGGGGCATCCTCCTTCGCCTGGACGATATCACAGTACTTTTGCTGAGGGCATGCATAAAGAACTATAGGAGGAAAACTCTGCATTACAGGTAGTCCTGGAGGCTGAGGATATCTTTGGGTTTCAACCCCATCGCCAAGACCACCTTGTTCCAGAACATTTCTCTGTCCACCATGGGATGCTTGCCAACCACCGCCTTTACCTGCATCCGGACTGTCTGCCTCATTCAGTGGTTCCGGAATAGTGCTTGTGGGCCCAGATGGTGCTACCGCCTGGTTTGACCCCTCGCCCAATGCAGCTGCCACCTATTTGGGTCCTCCACTGGTGTCCCGGGGGTTGCTTCCCTTCCCTCCAGCAGTACTGGGGCCACAGGGCTGCACTGCACTGTTGCCTTTTCCTCCTGGTGGGCGAGCCCCCTCCTGGGTACCTAGGCCTCCCTTCCTGGCTTTGCCAGCCGCATGCTGTGGGCCTCCACTGCAGGGTACTCCGCCTGGCCGTTCCATCACCTTCTCCATCTGCTCCACATGGGGCAGCGCTCCACTTTGACTGCTGCTGCTGCTTGCTGCCATCTCCACCTTGGCCACCTCTCGAGTTGCCTGTCCAACTGCAGCTTGGTCTCAGTCACACTCTTTCCTCCCAGGCTTTAGAAAGTGGGTTATGGTTGCAAAAAACCAAGCATGGATCCCCACCTTAAAAAGCTGAGTACCGGAGTGGATTTTGGGTAAAGTATTAGGACAATATAATTACATATTTTTCTACATAAATCCGCTTATGCACCAGAAATGATCACCAATGCCTATATTATCACTTCAAATCAACTGAGAAGAACAGATACTACACTTGATCTTAGCCAAATGGAAAACAAACTCTTGTCCCTCCGCCAAGGGAATCAAGATTTGCTGACTTATATTGCCACCTTTAATAGACTGGTTGACACATATTACAGTCAGTTCATCCTCTCTTTAAAGATCTAAGATTGTCTTAATGAGTATATATGGATCATGGTTACAAACACTTTAACTTTAGGATGAGTGTTGTGAAAATGGAATTAAGTGGCAAGCTCTGTGTGCATTATGTACCTGCTGATGATTCAGTTATACAACCCTTTTATCATAGACATAGGATCTGTGGTAATTCCTGTATTCCTAAAATGCCACCCTCCTCTTTCTCATAGGGGCATTTCAAAGTATAGCAGGAGATAATAGATATGGTCAGTCTAGGTTTTGATAATATGCTTTTGTAAGGGAGGTATGGTATCACAAGTATGACACTGACACGAGAGGTACAATTTCAAAACCTTTATTCAGTTTTCAGGGTTTGGAAAAACTCCTGCTTTGCCCTATAGCTATGATGAGAGTAGTCTCTACCATCAAATAATAAAGAAAACAGTCCTACTCAGTCTCTATCAAATCAAAATGGCCTATACTAACTAAACCTAATGCCTTTTATACAAAAAGTGTGTAAAGGGGAATTATGTATGCAAAAGAAAATCAGTGTTATAACAAAAAGGATCATGATGGCTGAGTCAGCTCTCCTCCCCACGTTGGACAGCACGGAGTAAGGCTGTCCCTGTAGACAGGATGACACACTCTGGCTCAGGTTCTCAAAACAAGGCAGTTCAAAACGTGGATCGAGGCCCGCCTGGCCTTCCATGTTAAAGGCACGTGTTCTAATGTTCCCAAAGGTTCTTTCATAGTTCAACTAAAAGTTCACACAGGTCTCCCACGGTCGAACTCAGAGCGAAAAGTTTGAAGCAAAAGGTTCAATTAGGTCTCCCTCGGTCGTGCTCAGACCTTTCAATCACAACACTTGCAGGGGTTCCTTTCCCCAAGCTTGTTTTACATTTGTTAGGGGTTCTCTTACCCTAACTTATCACATTTCTGGTCTCCCGCAGTTGGGCTCAGACGTTTTATGATGTCAAAGACTTTCGAATGTGCGAGTCTTTGGCTATAGAGCTCCGCAGGACCGCTTCGACTTTCCCGTCACCTCACACTCTTGTGTTATTCGCCCAAGTGTCTCTTGGTCTGGGTAGTTCAGTATCATAAGCACAAAAGTTCAACATTCACCTTTTCACTTCCCCTTTTGCCGGGGTTAATCTTGACCATTATGCAGTTGAGAGTTCATTCACTTTGTCGCTTTATAGGAAAACATTTCACCTTTCGCAGAGACTTTCGAGTGAGCTACTTGCTTTCGTCAGACCACTCCGCTACTCTGTAACACTGGCTTCACAGTTATTGGTAAAGTTCACCACAGGTCTGCCTTCCTTTGTGTCTCAGCCACAAGCGTGCCGCCTTAAAATGTAAAAACTACTGTTGCAACTTCAATCTTTCTTTAACACACATCGGCCTTTCATGTCGCTCGCCAGCTCACCCGCTGTGTGCATTCCTTTCTTGTCTTTGCGGTTTAAATTCACGAGTCAATGTTAATACTACAGCCTTGGCCTCACCTCCCCAACTCTGTCATTTAACCGGGAAGGTTGCTGGTGTCCTTGAAACACAATTCAGGTTTCTTCTTGTCTGTGATTTGGCTTTCTCCACGTCTCCTTCACGTCATCCCGGAGGCAACAGCTTCCTGCAGGGAACTTCAGGTTTTCTTCAACCTTTGCTCTAGTCCCTCGATCAGTCGCTCTACTCCAGGAGGTTTGCCTTTGCCCCTGAAGTTCTGCTCCTTCATGTGCTCAGAGTGTGTCTGTATGTTCCGCCTTTTTTCCGTGTGGGGAGATCGGATGGGTATCAGATGTATGTGATTAAAGTCAAGTGCCTGACTTTGCCTGACCAGATTAGCGGGACATGTCCAATGTGATATGTAAGGATTAGCCTCTTTACTCTCAGTCGCCCTCTTCCTTGGCCCAATGTTTGTGCAGAAGAGGGGGGGGGGGAGTTGGAACATTGGAGAATCCTATGAAAAAGGCTGGGTCATGGGTATGGGGAAGTGTGTGGAATACTGCATTTCACCATCGGTTGCCTCACTCCACTCCCTGAAGACTCCTCACCCAGGTGATCCTCCCGCACTGGCCCAGCCCCAGGGTCTGGATCCAAACGTGATGGCCGCGCCCTGGCCACCTGAGAGAGAAATCCCCAGGGACTAGTAGGTAAGACTTTACTTTTACTTTAATATATTTATAATGCACAGACCATGGACCCGTAGGCATCAGGGCGCAACAAACACAGATACGGAACATCAATCCAGAGCTATTTAATAGACACCTGATCATAGAAATTCACACTTACAGAATCAGGCAAATAGAAGCATTTTTAATTTCTTCTTAAAAAGATCTATAGACTTCTGGCATCTAAGTTCCAGAGGCAAGTCGTTTCAAACCTTAAGTGCTACAATATGAAAGCCCCCCTTTTCGGCCCTCACGGTCCTGCACCTAGGAAGCATTAGCTTTTCCTGGTTACTGTATCTGAGAGTTCTCCTGTGAGTTTTTTCAGTGAGAAGATTTTGCAGGTAAAGAGGCATTTTGCTCTGTCTACATTTAAATGTGATAACTAGTAGGCAGAAGAGGAGCGTAGCCTCTACTGTTAGCCAGTGGAATGCCCGTTTTGCGGCAGAAACGTGGTCTCTCCGGGCTAATCCCACGACTACATGCACTGCCCCATTATGAACCACCTGCCGCCTATTACAGTCTGTCTTATTCAGACCAGCGAGCAGACTACAACAATAATCTATTTTGGCCCCTACAATTGCTCTTGCGATGGTTTCCGCATTGGTTTGAGTAATAAAATGTCAGAGGTGGGCTAAACGCTTAATGTAGTAGGTTGATGCCTACACTAGGCTCGCAACATGGGCCTTCATATTGAGTAGTTGGTCCAATATAACGCCTAATGTCTTGACCGTCTTTTGAGGGATTATCTTTACATCAGCGATTTGAAAGCTCTCATAAAATGGGCAAAGTTTTAATAGCATACTATGGGAGCCAACAATCAAAAGCTCAGTCTTTTCTCTGTTCAGGTCTAGATTGTTATGAACTATCCAGCTCTCTATAAGGACATAAATCCTGTTCAGCTCTGCTTCGTCAATTACATGTCTCCCAGAAATAGGGATGACACACAGCGTGTCATCCGCATAATTTGTGAACACTACCCCATATTGTTCCAAGAGGGCAAAAAAGGGTGTAAATATATTATATAAGCAGGGCAAAATACATGATCCCTGCGGCAGACTGTATTTTAGTGTTATAGGCAGAGCTACTGCCTCCTCATGATACACTCTACTATCCCTATTACTTAGGAATGAAGCTATCCACCGAACTGCTGTCAGCGAAAGATTCGCCACATCCCCCAACCTGGTGACCATGATGGAGTGGTCCACCAGGTCTAAGGCAGCCGACAGATCAAGCAGCATCAGAATGGATGGTTTTTTTTTTATCCATGCGTTCCAGGAGCCTAGACTTCAATTAGAGTAGCGCGGTCTCAGTTCGAAACCCCTGCCTAAACCCTGATTGGCGATTGTTAAGAATAGGGAATTTATTCAGATGATCTTCAATTTGTACATACACAACACGATCCAATATTTTAAATAAAAAAGGGGTTTTGGTAATCGGCCTATAATTAAGTAGAACATCAGTGGGTAAACCAGGTTTTGTCAAAATAGGGTTTACCCACGCCTTTTTTAGTACCTGGGGTACCTCACCCTCCATGAGGGATGTATTCACGAACTTGCAGATGGCTTCAAGCAGAGTGGGTGGACAAGTTTTAATAATAATGGCCGAACAAGGGTCACCCTTACACTTTGTGGCCTTTAACTGTTACACTATAATAGACACATTGGCAACCGTTATGATAGAGAAATTACATTGGGGGATGGATGAGCATCTAACATGATCCTCAGTCACACCTTTGCTTAAAACAATAGTTTGGTTTTCTTTTATTCAGGCTATATCTAACCTAATACCATTCAGCTTACCCTGCATGGCTTCCTTAATCTCTGAGCATCATGCTGCATCCTTCACTAACAAACCAGAGTCAGGAGAATGCGTAGTTTCTTGCTCCTTCAAAATCTTAAAGAGCTCTTTAACATCGGACTGTGCATTCTGTACTCTAGAGTTAAAGGAGTTTTTTTGCATCCATGATCGCTAATCTATATGTTTTGGCTGCTCCTTTATAGGCTGCCAATGCTCCAGGGATGGGGTTCGATTTCCAAATATGAAACAGTTTAAGTGTGGAAGATTTGAGTTTTTTCAATTTCGGAGAAAACCACGACTTGTTTTTCTTCCATTCCTTAACCCTTCTCTGTTTAAGTAGAGCTAACAAGTTTGCGATATTATCCATATTTAATCAAATACATTTCAACATCTCCTCAGAGGATTTTTGAAGGAGAAAATTAGTCATTGGGCACACAAGGGGTCCAATTCGTTCCAGTTTAAGATTCTTAAGATTTCTCAATAGAGCCCTTTGAGTCCTTCCACCATTGATTTTTCTAGGAAATTCCGCTTGTACTGTAAAGTGCACAAAATAGTGATCTGACCACGGACAGGGCGATACTTGAAAATCCTTAGAGACCACCCTAAGTGTGGAAACCCAATGTAAAGTATGCACAAAGAAATGGGTTGGAACACAGATCTTTTGCTCGAAAACCAGGTTAGACAAAACCAACTCCAACTCGAAAGCAAGATTGTCCTGCTTGTGCCCCAACCAAAAATGAAGATCACTCAATAATAGAAAACTTGTATTTGGTTTCAGGAAGGCGAGCAGGTAGTTAGACAGGGCAGTAATAAAGTCCTCTGTCATAGACAGTGGTCTATAAATTAAAAGGACATTCATGTTTGATTCAGCATTAAGGCCGATTTTAACATGTAAGCACTCTATCCCATCCATGATTTGGCCACTGATTTCCCAGATAGTACGCGAGGATTTAGAAATCAGCGCGACCCCCCTGTACCATCTTCCCTATCTTTAGCATGTAATTGCCTTCCAGTATAGCTAGGTTCAAAGAGGGGCCCGCTGCACTATGACCCCAAGTTTCAGTAATAGCGCACAGGTCGATGTTTTTATCTTCTATATAAGTGGCTACCTCCACTGCATGTTTTACTAAGGACTTCAAATTTAGTAGCATACACAATAAATCAAGGACTGGTGTAATTCTACCTCACCCTGGGAGGAGCAACACCCCCAACCCCTCCGTAACTGGGCTACTTTTCCCTGAAACCCTGATCAATTCCTCACTAAGAAGAGTATCCTCTACTCCCTGGACGGCGAGATCTTGAAAATTACTCAACTTAGGAACATCCAATGTGTCACTACCATCGCGCATAACGCGTGATTCAGCCGGTATCGTGGTAGGGGTAACTGGCATGTTCCCAGTTTGCAATCTGTTGTTCCAAGAATGTGTAATAACTTCAGAGACTTGCGACAAATCTGTAATAATATCAACTGTGCTACAAACAGTCTGACTCACCAGTGACCGGGAATCTGCCCTTGGTTCACCGTGATTGAAAATGTTTCTGGCTGCCATGATAGCGGCACGTACTTCTGCGATACCCATCATGGAGGATGCGTCCATGCAACCGGGACTTCTGCCTCCCGGCCCTGCATGGACCGGCACAGACCGGCTAGTCTTGTTAGCGCTGGTGCGTTGAATCCTGGATTGCGAACATATACGTCCAAGAACTACAGAATAGATAGAAAGTGTAGTTCTTGTGGCGGCAACGGTGTGCGTGCAGAACACGAGGTGCTCAGATTCAAATCACACGTGAATGACAGGAAATATATTAACATATGCACCACCAGGGGCACCAATAGAGATATTACATGCAAGTCAAAGGCAAAAAACAATTACACAACACTGGTAGCGGGTAAAAGAATAAAACCAGCTAAAACAAAGTTGGTGAAAAAAGCTACTCGAAATGTATAAAAGCAATTTACCAAAGCAGTCAAAACAATCTACCCTTCGGTTACTCACACTTTGCTCAGTAAGATAAACGTAACATTCCTATTAACACTACAATATGTACTGGAAATGATCATTAAAAATGAGCAGAGTAACATTTTTAAAAGAACACATTTACAATGTTACTACAATTCTATATTTTCCTGGTTTAAATAGCTTCTTTTGCAAAGAACACATGCCATTTTGTCTCTAAAAATGATTTTCATTTTTTAGAGAGGGTTGTGCTCAGGTTAAAACCAATGACCTCTTTCTTCTGAGAGCATCGGGACACTGTTTCATTTTATGTGATGGCCAATGATTGCTTGGTAGTTCTGCTGACCCTGTACGTTTGATTAGTTGCAGTGTGCAGACACACTAATAATTGACAAAAGTGAGAATGGCAGAGCCTTCAGCCTGGTCCTCTGATGCCTGACAAGTTTGGTCAGAACACCAGCCCCCTACCCTCTACATAGCGTAGCTGTTGCCCCTTCACTCCCCCTTACAAACGATGCACTGTTGGTGTGATGGTGGCATTCCTGCTGGACATACACAACAACAATGTATGTCTGCACACACAGGTTGGTCCCCACCTCGGGAGATGCCTATATCGCTGTTTCTCTCAATCTAATTTTAACCATAGAAATGTCAGCACCTAACCTACTTTAATAGATGCGTTTTCCTCTAGTCACCCTGCTGTCGCCAATGGCTAGTGAGACTCCAGCATATGGGGAGTAAGCAGTGTGTTACAGGTGGGGTGTCGGGGTTGAGAAGACGAGATTCAGGGGACCTGCAGAAACTGCATGTGCCGTGCAACCAGGGGTGCTGCTAGGTCTGGAAAAGATCAGGGGCTAAGCTAATGTCCGGACTGGCGGGACTCGGGGCTAGCTAGCCTTTTGGTTGTAGCATCTGAGCTTCTATCCGGGGCTACAACCAAAAGACCCAGGGCTATAGACCCCTTGCCCCCCACCTAGCAACGCCACAGTATGCAACCCCAATGAGTACTGCCACTTGGGATTACTGTGCCTAGTCGTTTTACGATTTCATGTTGACACAAGTGCCATTTAAGATTGCATGGGGTGGTGATTGTTGTATTTGAAGGATCTCCAACTGACTAATCTATGCCGTTCCGCATCCCGGTGTACACCCTCGTCTACACCCATCAACTCACTCACGAGTTTGTTTTAGGTCCCCCACATCCCAAGGGGGAATTCCCATGCATCAAAAAAGTCTAGGGGGGGTGGGGGCCTTTCTACAGAAGTGCTTGCCCTGTATATATTCTTCTGGTTCCCTTAGGCGAAAGGGATGCCACTGATATGTTTGCGAGAAACCTCACTGGGATATTCCTGAGGAGCAATATGGTGGCCATTAGCAGAGGGGAGTTAATGGCCAGAGGGGAGTTGGGTGAATTCTGGCCCTCTTCTGCCTTGCCTGTGGTGGATCTTCACACCTCCATGATTCCCAAAAGGCTGAACATAAGCTTGGAGTGGTGGGATGGGGAGAGCCATTTCCTGCTTCAGATTTTCTTGGGCACTAGCAAACATTATATCGGGCTGTATAAAATGCAGGCAATTATTTAGTATCAAAACTCACGCCGGCTACCTCTCTAAGGACAACA
Source organism: Ambystoma mexicanum (assembly GCF_040938575.1). NCBI lineage: Eukaryota > Metazoa > Chordata > Amphibia > Caudata > Ambystomatidae > Ambystoma > Ambystoma mexicanum. The sequence goes on from NC_090925.1 coordinate 731,353,013, forward strand.
TAACCACATTATTTAGAATCAATGGGCCCCATTACAAGGTTACCGGTCCAGTAACAATGGTACGGGTAAGCTTGCCGGTACCGTTGTTACCGGACCGGCAAAATACGAGGTCTACTCGTGGGTGCCTTTCAGCCCGGCAGGTCTGACCTGTCGGGCGGAACGGCACCCATGAGCTGACCTACACGGTAGCGCTGGCACCGTTCATAATGGTACCGGTGCTACCTGCCTACCTGCCTCCCCATTCCCATTGAGTCCTATGGGACTCAAATGGGAATGGGGAGTAATTTTTACCGGCACCCGGCAAAATGCCCCGTTGCTATCGCCTCATTTATAATGACCCCCCCAATGTCTTCTTATGTTTGAGTTGTGCGGCCTAGGGAGATTACAGCTCCCCTAGGGCACAGAACAACAAGATAATCATAATTATTGGGCGTTGCCAACCAAAGTCCCAGGTACAAAGACTCAAGAGGATACTCTCCTGGCAGAAAGGACTATCACTTATATTTCCAATCTTCAGGGCTTAAAGAAACCCTCAGGATCCCCGTTGTAGAATTGTACGCCCAAACTATGAGTTGTGTCTCTGGAGGGGCCCTGAGGTCATCACATCAAACCTAATATTCTAAAGACTTCCGGGGTACTTCAGCATGCCACAGTGTGACAGAGCAGATTCACCCATCGCCCCGTAGTCAGTCCTCCTGTGTCTCATCGCCCTCTCGGCCTGTCACCTGGTACGTCCTCAGTGTTGCGGGCTTCCCCTAAGTCCCTCCTCAGTTTCTCGGCCTGTCCCCTGGTACCTTCTCAGTCTCTGATTTTGTACATGGATGCCCTCTCAGTGTCTCCGCCACACCCTTTTGGCGCCGTCTCTGTTGGATCGTGTCCTTTACTGCCCCATCCGTCAGCGTCCCCCTGGGGCTTCTTCTTTTTGAGCCTGTCCACGGGTGCCACCTCACACACTCAGCTTGTACACGTGTCCCCTCAGTTTTCCCCCTTTCCGCCTGGTGTCTCGACCTATGCTCACATGTCAACTCAGTCTCTCGGCCTGTCACATGACACTTTCTCAGTCTCTCAGACTTCCCCCTAGTCATTTCTATGTGCCTTTCTACCAGTGCGTCACTTTCTGAACCTGTACACACTGCCTACTTAACCCCAACCTGTTCCCAGTGCCTTCTTAGGCTCTGCTCCTGTCCCTTGGTGTCTCCTTACTTTTTGAGCCCGTCCTCTCTCCGTTATTCCATGGGTGTCTGGGCTGTTTCATTGATTCCCCTCATCCAGAGTTTGTCCCCTTCCCCTGCTGCCCTGTTCCCTCTCTCTGCCCCCTGATTCTCCCCACTCTTCCAACCTTTGCCCCTGTGGCCCTTTTGTCTCACAGGCTGTCTCTGATTCGGTACCCGAGTGCCCTCTCGTCTTTTGCCATATCCACCTAGTGCCTCGCTAGTCTCACAGACAGTCCCAACGCGCCCCTTCAGCTGTGAGCCTATCCCCGCTGCGAGACTTCAGATTCTGTGCTTGTCATCTAGTTCCACCCCAGTTTCTAACCGTGTTCCTTGGTGCATCACTGAACCTTTCCACCTATGCTTTTTCTGTCTCTGAGCTCCCAGTGTCTGTTGTTTTGCTATGCTTGTGCCCGGTGTTTCCACATTTCTGAGTCTGGTTTTTTTGTGCTATTTTTGCAGAATGGTGCTACACCGAAGCTGATTGCGGTAAGAAGCTCCTCAAAGAAGATTCATGCAGAAGAGCACGGAGTGGCAGCTTTACATATCACTGTGCACAGTTACCCACATCATGCACACACAAACACCCACACACACACCTGCATACACTAACATAACTGTTTACACACAGCTACTTCGTCACAGCTACTTCCACCCGTTCACAACAAAACATCGACGGTGTTAAGATGGATTTCTAGAATCTGGCTTGGGGGACAGATTTTAGGAGGCCACCCTAGTTATAGTGAACAGGGCAACTCTGGGGTTAGCCAAAACACAATCAAGGTAGCAGAGGAGAGCAGTCAAGGTTATTCTCAGGAGAGTGAGTGTGGTCCGGCGTCCACAATGAGTCCACACAGTGAAGCACACAATAATTCAATTATTAAGCAATTACAAAAATACTCTTTTTATTCTAGGCCCAAAAACCACACTAGGAAATGAAACAATCAGGTGGTAGCTTCACCCAACACTCAACTATAAAACATATATTCAGTCACCTTTAGGTTCTTAGGAATGCATTCATTAACTTATTCAACAAAAAGTAGGTAAGTAGTGATGCAGTAGAAAGGAACCAAATCACAAGAAATATACCCTAACTTTATACGTCCATTCTCTAGGATGAGTGAAAACGTCTTTTTAGGAAAAGGGTCTGATGTAGGAAGAGTTCTTCTATTGGTGACATTTTCCAGAAGATATTCAACAAAGTTACTGGTAGGTAAAATGATGTCTTATCCTTTAGCTACAATGTTTTTAGAAGTGAAGGTCACAAAGTGATGGAATGGAATAACCAAAGTGTATTCTAAGGTTTATTCCAAAGAGAAGAGGGGGAGACAAATGCGTTACGATTACTTCACCCCTGATTCCGATTTCCCCAGATTACTTTTTGGGTCGACTGGTGGGCGCTGGAAGAAGGTTTTACTGATGATGGCTCCAGTGAGAGGTGCCTAGGAGCTGTGGGTGAAAGGATTCTTACGGTCGGTTCCAGGAGCAGAGTGCAACCCTTGGAGAGGAACAAATGCAGAAGGCACTGATGCAGGCCTCTTCAGGACACTTCACCAGATGGGGGAGCACGAATTCCAGTGAGGCTAAGGCACACAGGCAACAGTAGGCATCTTTCCAGTCGCTGTTGAAGAAGACCTTCTAGAACAGGATCCACTGAAGCTGGGAAGTTTGGCAGAAAGGCAACTTACACCACAAGCTGGCGACAAACACAGAACAGTGATGATTCTACTGAGGTAGCCCACTGGAGAGCTGGTCAGTCCACCCAGTGGTCCATGGACACTTACAAAGGCTCAGGACAGCTGGGTCCTTGAGAATGTGTCAAGACTGGTTGGTCCCATCAGTCCAAGGATTCAAGCACTGCTCAGGGGCCTTGCAGATCAGATAGTCTAGCAGAGCTTCACTGGGCCAAACGTAGGAAGGGATGCTGGGCCTCTTGAGGTGTCATCCATGGATCTTCAGTCGGTTGGTCTTCTACACAGGATACCTGGCTCCAACACTGATCTGAAGAAATGGCAGCAGGACTCCTCATATCCCAAAGCGAGCCTGGAAGCAGGTCCAAGCTCACCAATGGAAAGGAGCTGCACCATTCAAATAGCAATGGTCCAATCAGGGACTACTGTGGGTTTCACTCATGCCACAGACCTAGACTCTCAGGCACTATGGATGTGGAATGGAACCAGACAGTCCCACCCCCTATCTGGCACAAGGACACACAAAGTCATCACTAGTCAGTGAAAGCAGCAGCTTTCCCAGGCAAGTGTATGACCATATATGGGATTTCCTGCCCTGACGAGGCAGGAAGAAGGCCAAACAACAATATGCTCAAAGAAAAAGTGAAATTGTTGTGGCACAGCCATTTTAGGACACTAGGCATGTTTAGTAGTTGTAGGATGTAAAGGTGAGTGTACACACTAGAAAGAAAGCAAAAGAATTGTAAAAATGTAATTGCTGCCACCTGCTTATCTCTAGGCACTTGTAAAAGTAACCAAAAATCCCAAGTGTAAAAGATTGGGGTGATACAAATGTAGCTCTACTCTACTGCACTGCATAGCCAGATGCTGTGTGCACTCTCAAAAAGCTACCAACAAAAGGTCAAATGTAAAAAGACAAAACAGGAAACATTCTTTCCCATTGCTGATAGTCGGACTGATCAGTTTCCTCATAACAAAATTAACAAAAGGCCAGGGGAGCGAACCTGAAGGCTTCATTCACTTCCCTGTTAAAAGTCAGGACGGGTTAAAAAACAAAAGCACAAACTTTGGGAGTCTGTAGAGGACATACAAATGGGGAAATGGTGCTATATAAATAATGACTACAATACAATATGGAGGGAAAGTTGCTAAACGACAAAAGATATTTCCTAACACTTGCCCCCACTCCAGAATAGGGACAAGGGGATCTAATACACCCCCTAATACACCCCTGGATGGGTTTCCTGTTGCAGTTGGTTATACATTCTGGACAGTCCATCAGCATCATTGCTATGTTGTGCATTTAGCCTATGCTCTATAGTGAAGTCAAACCCATGCGTGCTTATGGACCAACTGAGCAACTTAGGATTCTCTCCCTTCATGTTTGTTAGCCACTTTAAGGGCTTATAGTCTGTTTCCACAGTGAAGTGGGTCCCAAAAAGTTAGGGTCTCAGCTTCCCCAGGCCCCACACGATGAAAAAACATTTCTTTCCCACAGTCGCCCACCAGCGCTCTCTTTCCTTGAGCTAGCAACTAATAAAACATATAGGATATTCCCTGCCTTTGTTATCTAACTTTGAAAGGAGAGCACCTAACCAGTGTCAGAGGCATCTGTGTGCATCACAAAAGCTTCTGGTAATCAGTTGCCCTGGGAACAGGGGTCTGGCAAAGGGAATCCTTCAGGCCTTGGAAGGCCTTCTCACGCATCTCAGAAAAATACACTTTCTTAGGTTTCGTAGGAGTTGTGAGGGCAGTCAGGGGGATAGCTATGGTTCCATCGTCTGCCATGAAGTGTCTGTAATACCCAGTGAAGCCTAGACATGTTTTCTCCTAGGTGTGGGTTTTGGGGGTTGCCAAGTCTTGTATGGCCTGTACTTAGCTGGGAAGAGGCTGAATCCTGCCCTCACCACCCTCATGCCCAAGGAACGTCACTGAACCCTGACCAATCTGGCACTTGGTAGGCTTTATAATCAGGTGGGCCTGCTGAAGAGCATGCAACATAATTTTACACGTTCCTTCTAAGTAGGGCTGAACACTGATATGTCGTACAGATAAGCCATGCAGAAGTCATCCAACCCATTCAGGACATGGTTGACCAACCTTTGAAAAGTGGCAGATGCATTCTTCAAACCAAAGGGTATTACCCTTAAATGGTAAAGTGCCTCAGGTGTTGACAATGCAGTCTTCTCCCTGATATTTTCTGTCAAGGATATTTGTGAATACCCTGTACTTAGGTCAAAGGTACTAAGACAGTTGGCAGCATCTAGCTTGTCCACTAACTCATCAGTTCCTGGAAGGGGTGAGCATCTCTCTTGGTAAAAGCATTAAGAATTCTTTAGTCCACACAGAATCTCAAATCAGATGTACCTGCTTTTGCCACATAAACCACAGGAATGGACCAAGGACTATTGGAGGGTTCTATAACCCCTAGATCCAACATTGAGTTGACCTCTGACTTTATGTGAGATTTTACTTGGTCTGAACTACACCTCCTTAACTTGGTAGGTCCAACAACTCTAATGACAAAGTCCTGCTCACACCAAAGGGTTAAACCTGGAATTAGGCAAAACAAGGGGGTAAATTGCCTTAGCAAAGTTCTCACCTCACCTTGTTGAAATAGCGCCAGTTGTGGAGACACCGGATCATCCCCAATGAAGCCACTAGAAGGGCTGCCCTGGAACAGCTCAAGGAGGGATTCAAAGTTCTCTGCCTCCCTTTCAGAAGCCAGGAGCAGGGCTCTTCTTTCATGCCTAAAGAAGAAAGCCTTCAATCTATTCATAGGGAAATCTATGGGAGCCTTTCTAGGTCTCCCAAGGTCCACTGACTGATTGTGCTCTAGCACCTTGAAGCATCTGTGTGCCAGATGGAATTACCAGTAAAATACCTCAGACCAAATAACCGGACAGACTCAAAGGAGATGGTAAAATACTGCTTTAATCTCAAGAAGTAAAGTATGGCGAATAAACACTCATCAAGTCGATTCATGCAGGATCACAATGTCTTTCCGATTATAGTTAGTTTATATAATGCTAGATGCGTCATCTATGAGGTCATCCTACGTGGCAAAATGCAAAAACCTATCGAGGGGTGGGATTGGATGAGGGGATCATGTCTACCTACAGAATATATGCGTGTTAATCCCTCATTGTTGGTCTCTTATCTGTGAGACACACCCTGAGCTACTTCTATACACGTGGTGTTGTAAGGCCCTCGTCAAAGCAGAGAATATGGCAGCTGAATATTACCTTTCAACATTGTATGTAAATGTGCATGGCAGGCTATTTTATTTGATTGGCAACCCAAATCCAACCTTGGACATTCGGCTTGCTAGTAGCACGTACATAGATACGAAACCCAGGTGCTTGGAGTAATGTCAGCTTTCCCCTTGTTTCCCCAATTAGTCCATCTCTCATCGGTAGGCCTCATGCCAGTGTCTTCTGTTTGAAGGCTGACCTTGGCAGTCTGCAATGTCTCAGAACATTCAAGGGAGTGTAGGCACAGCATTATCTTAGCTTCAAGGTTAATGAAAAGCCCTTGTTTGTGAGCTTTTCATCACGTGTTACAAGACCATGAAATTGTCTGTATGATGGTGCTTTTAACATCATTTGATTCAATTATGCAGTTGTTCCTCTTGGCTTTCAGAGACTTGCACACTCAATCCTATATTTACTTCATGCCTTTTTTATTGTCCAATATTTGGCATCCGCAAATGTTCTTGCTCCTACTGATCTTTGGGAAATATGTCCTTGCGCATGGTATGCTTGTTGACTCGCTTTGTGCTTTTCTTCCAAATAGCATCCTTGGTTCCATGCCAATGTACTCCTTTATTTTGCAAGTGAAAACAGCTTCTTTGTCATCTTTCCACGTTAAGATCCTGGTCTCTTATTTGGAGGTAGCTGACTTCATTGACATAAGCCGTCGTCCATCTTCTTCTATTGGTCATTCTAAAAGTTGAATATATACCTCTCATAAGCAGGCTTCTACGTGTTCTTTCTACCTTGCGTTTCAGCGTATTTGCAGTTATTGACCAGCTGATCACTTCATTCTTCTTTGTGTTCATACGTACTGCATCATGGAGCACATATTTTTCTTAGTACTCCAGTTACATCGTTCTTCTTAGGTATTTTCATATCGTTTCAGCATAGATTCATATATCTTCTTTCGGACATCCTTTTGCTGTCATTAGACTTTGTTTAAAGTACATCCATGTCGCGCACCATTTTAGTCATGGCTGAATTTCGACAACTAGGGAAGGGACATCCTTCTTGGTAGCTTCCTCCACTGTTTCAACGTGAGGGTATCTTCTAAATGGCTGTCTGAGTGCATATCGTCTTTCATATAATCGACGTGGCATGGACACGTTGCATAAACTTGTGCATGGGTTCTCATTTGTTGCTCCTCGTCTTTCATTCCAATAGGGCGGGGTGAGAGGGCAGTGCCTAGGGAGAATGCGTCCACTTGCTCCGCTACATGATATTGCATCTTGCTGAAAGGTTTTCCTTTTTCCAGTGGGATGCAGCATAATGGCCATGTGGGATACCGTCGGCTAGTAGTTGGTGAGTGTGGGTTTGGCATAAGTGAAACAATAGTTTCTGCGATTGCTTGGTCAATGCAGTGCCTTCAGTGAGGTTCATGGCTTGGTTGGAAAGTTCACCCAAATAGCCCTCTCAAATGGGCAGGTCTTTTTCTTTTCTGCTTTTCATCTATTATATTCCTTGTACCTGAATGTATATGTTTGGCCCAGGTGTCCATTTGGGTGAGTTGTTTGTCTTAGTATTGTCTTTTACCATGGTGCTGGGCTGTGATTTCTTGTTCACGTGTTTGGGCTTCGAGCCTTTGTTTAGAGACAGCTTTTGAGTGCTTTTATAAGGGACAACAAGGTTGTCTTTCCGGGGGGGATCAGATACTAATGCGTTGGGAGTTCTGCAGTTAATTCACTGCAATAGCAAAAGGGAAGCCTTCCTGAAGAAAGTTCCCCTTTTGCGATTATATGTTGTATGGTGGCACCCTTGGGCACCATACAACAGTATATGGTGGAATGTGAGGCATTTGTCCATCAACATTCTCAGGTTTTGGAATCATTTTGATATATGAGAGCAGATACCCATTTTATCGGGTCATGGAATGTTTGCGAGGATGTGTGTCTTGGTGCAGAAGATTCGCACTACAGTTTGTTGCAATTGGGTTTGATCCCTATTTTGTGTCAGCCAGTTGTTCACCTGTGCGGTCATTTGCATTGTCTCTTTTGTGTGGCTGGATGGTCCCCCCTTGACAATGATTTTAGTAGTTGTAGCGTGTAGATTTTCAACAGCACAGTGCACCACAGTTGGTGTTGCATGGGGTCGATTGGAAAGGTGGAAGGCATATGGTCTCTGTCTGGCTGGAGAGGTAGCACTGGGTTGCTGTGATGGTCACGCCCACTTTGGGCATTCTTTCCTTAAGATGATCATAGCAAATGCCACTGATACGTCTCATAGGATGAGGGCGCAAGGATTTCCTGCATCTGTGATTTTCTGTAGGTCATCTCGGATTGACAGCCAGGCTGATTACTTTCACCTGAGCGGTCTGCATTCTACTAGTCCTTGATCCAGTGGGATCTGTCTGGCGTAGGGAGGTAGTTGGTTGGTTGTTCTTTTTGAGGGGCTTGATGTAAGTTGCCTTGAAATCTTGGTGGAAGAATGAGTTAAAGAGATCCTTGAGCTTATTTATTTTATTTATTTATTTGAATTTATAAAGCGCTCAGCACCCCTCAGGCATCGTGGCGCTGTTACAGAAGATTCACTTGATTAGAGATTACACGTAAGAATGCCGAAAGTAGAGAAACATTACTAGGTTCAATGAGGTAATATAAGTGGATATGTTCCATGGTAACAGAGGAACATTATGTATATTCTAGTTGAACAGCTTCGTTGTCAATGCTTTTCTGAACACGGTGAAAGAAGTTTCATCTCTAAGGTTGAGTGGTAGTGCATTCAAGTTTCTTGGTACTAGCTTGGTAGCTTTTATTCGCCATGTAGATTTCCTCGTGGGTAGGGGTGTGTTGGTGAGTCAGCATGCTGCCTGTTCTTACAAGGTTTGGCAAGTCAGCTCTGCTAATGGGTGTGAAGGATTTCAGGGGAGCTGTCTTTGTGGCTCGCTTGGTCTCCATGTTTCCTTCTCCAGTTTGCTGTGAACGGGAGAGCGTTTGGAGATATGATATATGATATGATAGGTTATTTATAACAGGATCAAACCTGTGGTGCTCCGTTTCGCCTTGCTTCCAAGGCGAGCACGTTGCCCCTGAGCTATCCTCTCGAGACGGAAGCTGAGAGCTGATGGCCTTGCATAGGGTCTCAGATAGGGTCTCAGATAGACGTCTTGCGTGGTGTCCCTGTTTTGCTCTTTGCGTCTCTGCCGTCTAGTGCAGGAGCACTTTCATATGTGGCTTTGTCAAGCGTGTTGTAGTTCGGTGTGTTTTGGTTGGAGAAGTTGCACGCTGTCTGCTGTGGACCCTGCCACCTTAGCAAGCATGGCAACATACCCCATGTCACTGCGGATATGCCCACACACTCCTGAGTTTTATCTTTGAATTCTGGAACTTGTAGCCATGGATTTATCATGTGAAAAGTAAAACTGAAAGAACTAGAATTCATAGACATTACCAGGACGGGATGAGAACCCTGTGAATGACATGGGTCATATTAGCATGTGATCCTTAGGTAAGCAAAAGGTCATTCATAGCACACTTCTGCCATGTGGTGAAGGCATCAGTGCACGTGGCTTAGTAAGAAAAATAGGGGGTGACGTCAAGACCAAGTGGGATAGCGGGAGAGGGAGAGGTAGTGAAACCTGTGGTGTTGATGGATGCAAGTCAGAAGTACCCGGGAACTGTGCTCTGGTGCGCTTCGGTGGGTTTGGTGGAGACCCTGGTGGATATGTTATCTTTCAGGGAAATCCGAAAGACTGAAAGGGTGAACGTGCTTTGGCTAATGTTACCCACTGGTATGGGAAAGGGTAATAGGACTTAAGAGTGCAGCTTAGTCATATCTCCGTAATGTTCACGTGATATTGGCTCGGCCTGTGGCAGCCGTCTGTGGGAGATGTTCAAGGGTAGTTTAGGTGGTAGGATGAGATTTTTAGAGGGGGGGGTTGGTGAGTTGAGGTGTGTCTCGCGACCAAGGTTCTACCTACCTGCAGTCCTGTGCTTCAGTGCCTTGTCCCAGGCCAGGAAGCAGACCTGCAAAAGAGAGTGAGGGAGAGAATGCGAAACCCCCCCCTATCCCTTCTATTGCAATCGACACCCTCCCTTCCACCACTTGTATTCTCACAAAAAGACCTGAACGAGTGTAGCTCTCGTCAGCCACACGTTGTGCTTTTTACAGATCTACTCTGCTGCCCCCTTCAGAGAGGTGCACGCAACTCTTACCGGAAGTAGTCCTGATGCTATGCAGCTGCACAGACCCACAATGCACATAATTCTTTTTGCATATCTATCCCCATCCCTTAGTGACTGACTCAATAAATATACTTCTGTGGCACGTTGGGCGGCAGTATCAGACTTGCTTATTGGACAATAGGGAATTTCCTAAGTGGCTGGACCATCTGGGAAGTGTGTGTCACTTATGTGGCCTCTGTGAGCAGGTTTCATGAGTAAATGCACTGTACAGGGAGTCATTTTGAAAAATGGGATTAACCGAGAGTACATTAAAGTGCCAAATGTTTGAACACAAACGGGCCTCCAAGTACTTCTCAAACAGTTTCTGGGAACAAGTAATGGTAAGTGACTGGTGGTCGTTGGTAATGGTAAGTGACTGGAGGTCGTAGGTAATGGTAAGTGACTGGAGGTCGTAGGTAATGGTAAGTGATTGGAGGTCGTAAGTAATGGTAAGTGATTGGCGGTCGTAGGTAATGGTAAGTGACTGGAGGTCGTAAGTAATTGTAACTGATTGGAGGTCATAGGTAATGGCAGGTGACTGGAGGTCGTAGGCCCACTTTCTTATTGGAGCCTGGACCTAGATTTGCCCCAGTCCAACCCTGGCTGGTGTGCTCTACTGCCTCAAGGTGGTAGGTCCACCCATGAGTGCAATATAGCAGTATTAGCTGCAGTTCTTTGCATAATGTTTTGTCCTCACATCATTTTGCATGTTAGGTAATCTTTTGGAAACACCTTTGAAATGAATAGCACTTTAAGGATTGTAGAGTCTATTTTAATCTGGCAGAATGTTTTTATTTTTCCAATATGCCATGGATACACAGTATATGGCAAGATTCTTCCATGAAATGCCCCTGAGAGTGTCCGCGGCAGCGGGGCGAAACGGTCCCCCTTCTTGGCAGATTGGTATTGTCTTTGCCAGGTATATTCGCTCCCTCTATAGCCAGTCCGTCCTTCTCATAGAAGAGGCTTTCGAGAAGCACCTCTTAGTCAGGCCTCGAGTCGCTTTTCGGTCTGGGATAGCTTGGGCCCACAATGTAGTTCCGTAGCAGCATGCTGAAAAGGGGGTAACCTGGAAGTGCCAGGCCCCGCCAGGTCTTTACGGCATTCGCCGGCTCAGGTTTGCATCCAAATCATTAACAATAGGTGCACCACGAGCTGCGACCAATATTGCGTCCCGCTGGCGCCCCATGACGGCCTTCCCTCATGGGGAAACCGAGGGGACGGGTGCTCCTGATGCGGTCTGGGGAGCCATAGCCATCAATGGAGTCCACCAAACGCTCCCGTCGCCTCACACCCGCCCCCACCTCCCCAAATCCTAATCACCAAAGTTTTAAAGCCCCAGAGGTGACCACATTTGCAACATTTTTAAAGGAGATATTGATTCAGTGAAGTACAAGATTCTATGGTAATTAGAAGGAGTAGGCAAAGCCCGAACTGCCTGGATAGGTGAGGTCTGAAGGACACATTGGCATCCATTCTTGAAAGCGCTGGGGTAATGTGGGTACTGCCATGGCATGTGTGCTTCACTGGGGCATCACGGAATCTGGCAGGATAATGTGTTATTTAGGGGACCAGGGGATCGTGCACTCTGACAACAGGCCCTTTTACATGGACATTTTGGAAACTGGCAATCTTTGTAATACTATTGCCTGGTGGGTGGAAAATGATATCCTGGCAGCATGTGCTCTTTCGGTAAAGCAGAGTTTGGTTTTGTGGCACTACAACTTGACCGATAGCTGTGATGGCAGAGGCATGAGGCTTTCACACCTGTAGCCTTCCGCAAGTTGTAGCTTTCACTAGCTTTAGCGAAGTAAAACTCCCCAGCACCATTGGGCACATTGAGCAGCACGTGCATGTTTGAACTGCCCCCATGGCACATTGAGCAGCACGTGCATGCTGGAACTGCCCCCCTGGCACATTGAGCAGCACGTGCATGTAGGAACTGCCCCAAGGCACATTGAGCAGCACGTGCATGCAGGAACTGCCCCTATGGCACATTGAGCAGCACGTGCATGCTGGAACTGCCCCCATGGCACATTGAGCAGTACGTGCATGTAGGAACTGCCCCAAGGCACATTGAGCAGCACGTGCATGCAGGAACTGCCCCCATGGCACATTGAGCAGCACGTGCATGTTTGAACACCCACAATGGCACTTTGAACAGCACGTGCATTGAACTGCCGCAATGGAAAATTGAGCAGCACATTCATGTTGGAACTGCCCCCAGGGCACATTGAGCAGCACCTGCATGTTTGAACTGCCACAATAGCACGTTGAGCAGTACATGCATGTTTGAACTGCCACAATGGCACATTGAGCAGTCCTACTGCATTAGGTTAGCATGCCCAGTAAAGTTGGTCAGTACCAGTGGTAGATTGGCACATTTAATCATACTCTGGGCCCCACCCAGCTACATTCCAGCACCTCACATATATTGAAATTCCTATGCCGGAAAAGGGCAGCACCCGGCCATGTAAATGGTAGCAATTTTGAGGGCATTTTATTCTCTGGTAACACAAAGATTTCTAATTATAACCCAGTGGAGTCAAACTGATGGTCAGTAAATCTGTCAGCACGGTATTTGAAACTGGTGCTATGTATTGCGCATATCATTCACGATGGACATTTTCTCACAATGTGGCGCACTGTAGCAGATCAGCATTAAGACAGATATCCGTTGGCTGAGCATCCAGTGTTTTTATCAGGCACACAAGTGTCTGATGAACTCATATATGATGTACAACTGCAGTGCTAGGGATCAATAATGCACCTGGCGCCGGCGGTAGACCCTAAACTGTGGAAATGCATTTTGAGAGCTGCCCTACAGGACTGTCTGTTAAATCTCTGGCTTTTTATCCCATGGCTTTAGAAACTCATTTTGTAAAATGTGCTGACTGCAACTCTGTTTTCAAAATGATAGTGAGGTGAGAACCCCCAAAAAGTAGCGTCATAGTGTGGCGGCGTACTGAGGCACCCCTGAATGGGTTGGTATCCCCCTTAACTGTCAGAGTGCAGTGGCTAGTTCTGCATGAGAGTGAGGAAAGACAGCATTTTAAACCAAGGAAACAGCTGCAGGGGAGAGACTATAATGGGAACACCCAGGTGGAAGTCAAAGCAAGGCAGAGTTCTCCAAAAGCTAAGATGGTCCTGGAGTGTGCAAATTCCTCTTGGAAAGGAGTACCCGGGTTTGGTGCTGGCTCTAGTAGTCTGACCCTCCATTTGTGGTTCCAGCGTGAGTCTGCCCCTTTCTGACCATTTTCAATGTCTCTGGGCAAGTGCCCAACTCTCAAATTGGTATCTTAAGTATATCGATGGCAGGGGGAATCCTGATCTGTGTATTTTCAGGGTTGAGTTTTAGGTTCTTTCACGTCATCCCTGGTTCACCTGTGCAAGGAGACTTGTGGGGTCAGCCTCCGAGTGTTGTCAGCTGTCATTTTGAAAATGAACTTGTGTGTCGCCATCATAGTTGTAGCAGGTGAGGCAGTGTCTTTTGATGAGTCTGTAAAGATGGTCCTTCTGGGTCTGATCAAATTCCTTGACATCTGTGGATCAGTCACTGGGACAGGAATGAAGGGACGGACGCCCAGGTACAAATTCACAGCCATCTTTAATACAGGTTCAGAAAGAAAGACTCAAAGGCATACTCAGCTGCTACAATCAGCTTGCTTTTATATGTTTTTTTTCCAATGACATAATGCTTTAATATAAGCCCTACTGGTCTGATTGGTTGGCTTATTTGTCACTCACAAAGTCCACATGAGCTCATTTTGGCAAGCACGGGTTGACTGACACCTTGACTGATCAGCTTTCTTGAGACCCAGAAGGACCTAATTACTTATTCTTTAATGCCTGCCAAGAAACAGCCCGTATCTACTTGTCGAGGTTCTGACAAAATTACTTGGCAGCTCATACAGTGAAAAACTCCATGAGCTCATTTTATTTGTTGTCAAGTAAGCAGCTGTTATGTCTAATCAGTAGCCTTCCCTTACCTTTACCTGATTTACTATCAATCATTGTATGCTTTCCCTGCCAACATTTCTAAATATACCCTTCCAAACGTACTTATCTCACAGTGAACTGCTGCCAAAGAATATTTCACCATCAGCATGATATAGCTCTTTTAACACCTGATCCCGAATCCATTGTTCTATTTTGGCATCCATTTTTTAATCTATCTCAGTTTGTTCAGCCTCACTACCAAATGGCAAACCAATCTACTTTTGTACATAACTCGTTTTCTATCCAGTTTCCAGAATATATTTTTAGATATTCATGATGTGTATGCAATACCCGAGACACCCTCCACTTCCTGGGTCATTCTGACCCTAAAAATATGTCACCTAACATACACCTTCCACCTTAGAATAAAAGTGCTATGATTCTAATTTTTGCAATGCTGGAATCATTGATCAGCCTGTCATGTTATCTGCGCTCAGTTTGAGGGGGACGGGGGTCTGGTACCCCTCTACAAGTCCTCTTACTGGGGGCAGGTATATGTTGAAGACCCGAGATGTGATACTTGTTTGTTGCGGAATGCCACATGTTATGTTCAGCAAATTTGATTTGTAGGGGTATAGCCAGGATGTTTCTGTTCTGATTGTGAGGATAGCACCTCCCAATTCTCCAAAATCTTTGGACTCTGGTCCCTCTAGGGGCGTTCAATCAAAGCGCGTTGGGACCATAATTATGGTGAAAGGTGCTATATAACAAATGCCGCCAAAATGAATGAGGTCATCAATCTTCATACAGTGTTACCTGGCCTTGCACCCCAGAACCTTTTGATTAGTGGTGAGTCGTTCACTGTGTAGAATACTGCATAATACCTTGGAGTATGAGGGGAAAGATAGTGTTGCCAGCCATGGTGGTCCTTAGGTCATCCGATATGGCGAGGACACTGATTTAGTCCCTCCTTCTGGGCTGTGTCCTATTTGGGCATGGTCAAGAATATCATACGACGCGCTCTCAGTGGTGGGTC
This sequence comes from Ambystoma mexicanum, assembly GCF_040938575.1. NCBI lineage: Eukaryota > Metazoa > Chordata > Amphibia > Caudata > Ambystomatidae > Ambystoma > Ambystoma mexicanum. The sequence goes on from NC_090925.1 coordinate 731,368,304, forward strand.
ATATTACTAGGTGAAAAGGCACTGCCCGCTGATTTTTGATGTAATTGAAACTTAAATCTTTCACTTGGCACAGCGCTACCATTGACGCACCTATCCCAGACAGCCCATTGTGCATGCAATGCTGTCCTGCTTTTCTGTACGGAGCCATGGACTCTCCAAAGTCTGCGTTGCGTTTTTACATTTTAAGTCAGCGAAGCATTGGAGGTAAGGCCCTGTTGACTCTCTAAAGCTATGCAAATAGTGCAACGCTAGCCTCTGTGTGTGAGGCCGACGGCCAGTCTAAAGCCAGAGTCTGCTGTCAGTCATGCACCCATTCAGTTAACATTGGCTGTTTTTATTAGCCAATATAAATTGAATGTGTGCTGTGCAGGGGTGGGGCTGGCACTTTCTGTTTCTCACTCCGAGTACATTGTGTCGGCACAGGCATTAGCATAATTGACCTAAAATATGTGACCTAAAAAATTTTATCGAATTTATTTGACCTTTTTTTGGTCTAATTTAATGAAATGTATATATTTGGGGGTGGGTAGGGGTATAGATTAGGTTAAGGGGAAGTGGGGGGGGTTGCGGGAATCTCCCCCCGCATTTTAGACAAAAAAAGGTCAAATAATTCAATCAAATGTGATTAGTTCAAATGTTTTAGGTCAAATAGCCCCAAACCGTCGGCACATGCAGGACAGATGACCCAGAACCAGGAGGAGAATGAGGCGCCAAGGTGCCCCAGTGCTAAGCCAGCTGAGCTGCCTCTTTAGCACCCGAGCATGGGGCAAAGCATGCTTCACTGCCAGGGTCTGCCAGACCCTTCTGATTGAGCGTGATGGAGATACCTGGCCCCAGTGGCCACGAAGCCCCAGGATATACAATTAATTCCAGCCAGCATGCCTCAACAGGGCAGGTTTTGACCACATCAATCCTCCTATAATGTCAGTCATTCACACCTCTCTAAAAAAGATTATGGGGCTCATGTTCAATTGAGGAGTAATGTGAATGCAAGTCGTAAAAGCCTTGCGTAAAGCTTTAACACCTTGCATTCACACCACGGTTCATTTCCCAGGATGGCACGATGAACCCTTGCTGGGTTTTTCTCCGTGGAAATGTTATCGAAAAAAAACTCATATTTTTGAGGGTTCTACAAAGAGTTAATCCCATTATTAAATGACATGGAACCGAGAGGAGGGACGGAACGCAACTTGTGTTTCCGCCACCACCCTTCTTCTCTGCCATACAAATGCTCCAGCATCTGTGCCAGCATGGATGTTCATGCCAACGCAAATGCTGGAGATCCCTATGTGGTCCGCCTGCTTGATGCACCCACATAAAACAAGCAGACCCCATCAGGATCCATTGTTCACGCTCCCTGCCATGCTCATTTCTACAACTGAAATGAAACATGTTGAGGGGGTTTAATTTCAATTGGGAACACTGCTTACCATGTGTGCATCGTAAGCAGTGTTCCTAGTTGAAATGAAACCCTACTAGACATGTGAGCATGTCAACAAGGGTTTCATTTCGATTGTGAGCATGTCCTGCCATTGTGCAGCGCCTTTTGCCCTTTACATTTGGACCCTGCAGTGCAAATGACGAAATATTAAGCAGCGGGACCTGATTACGTTACAGTGTAAACGTAATGTGCCCAGCCGCAAAAATTGCACACATGAGCAACATGAACTTCTATATCATCACCTCCCACAAGATGTCCCTTCCTTTTCTCATGAAAACCTTTCACAGCTCTTAAAACACCTTTGCCAATTAGTTCTTGTTCCGAAATGTTGCCAAGTATCCTAAGTGCCAAATTCCTTACTGTCTATGTAATCTCTGCTAAAATTTCAGCTGCTTCCCCTGAATCCCTCCCTGTTGCTTGACCTCCCCACAATGGGCCTATGTTCATCAAAGCCGTAACTTCAACTAGCACCCAGGGTGGGGGGTGGGGGGCATCCAATCAGGTTGCTCGGATCACGGGCTGAATCTACCGATCCAAGCCTGCATTCCGAGCAACCTAATGGTTGCTTCCCCCGCCCTGCCATCTTCCCCCCCACCCTCCCATCCTTTCTTCTTTGTAATCCCCCGCAGCCCCACTTACCTGAATACTGCTGCCTCCTCCCATTGTCCCCACTGGCTGCCATGAAAATGGAAGATGGACTCTGTACAGAGACCTCTCTTCCTGATCCATGGGGCCATCTTTAGTGAGTATTTTGTTTGAAGGAATGAGACACTGCGAGCTGTCCCGTTCATTCAAACAAAATAGTTTGCACTTAGATTACCAGATTGGCAACCCGGGGTGCTAATAGCTATAATCACCCATCCACGTGCTGAAACGGGTGATAACAGCACTGGGGACCGTCATTAAAGATCTTCACGTGGAACGGGTGATACGTCTTCAGGCAACGTCAAAGTCCATATTCAAGCATTTGCAGTGGTGGAAATGGAAAAAATGTGGTGGGGGATCCCACAACACAAGGGCCGGGGTGGGCGAGGAGTTTGGGGGCAGGAGAGCGGTGCCCGAGGGGGCGTGGTCTAGAGAGGGCGGGGCTCATAGTGGACACCCAGCAATGCTGGAATACGTATATAAAACACCACGGCTTCGGCACTGGTGTGTAATACACAAACGAGCATTGTGCATACACAGCAGTGCCAAAGCCGGCGGTAAAAGACAATGCTGCCGTCACAGGCGTTTTTTTTGTTTTGTTTTACTATTGCAGCGCGGTTCATTGTCTTGGGCGGCTGACTATGGCCGGATCCCGAGATCCGGCTCCATATCTGGTGCCGGATCTTGGATCCACTGAGAACTGGCCCAATGACCAGCACTGAGCATTTGTATGGCAGAGAGGAGGGGCGGAACGCAAATTGAGTTTCTGCCACCTCCTTTCCTCTCTGCCATACAAATGGATTTTCATACCAGCGCAAATGCTGGGGATCCCTATGGGGTTTGCTGGCTTTACACATCAGCATAAAGCCGGCTGACCCCGTATGGGTCCATTGTAAACACCGCTTGACATGCTAAGGAGTGTTCACAAACGAAACTTAAACTTTGGAGAGCATTTATTTTTCACTGTGAGCACCGCTTGCCATGCTCACAATCAAAAGTAAACGCATGCCAGGCGTCGTTTATTCACCTTGCCATGCAGAGTGCAAATGTGAAGGCCAAGAGGTGGCGTAAAGCTTTGCACACCACCAATGACCTGCTTACGATACAGTGTAAACGTAACGGTCCCTGCTGTCAAATTACGAGGAACTCGAAAATGAGCCCAAAGCAATTTGTGGCATTTGCCCGAAAAATGCCCATCCCCTGTTTTAGTATAGCGCTTAAAAGTCCAGCATGAATTGCTATAAAACACCTTCTTGTTTCTCTACGTCACCACTACGTTCTCTTCTGTGAAGTCCAAAGATGCAGCGACATCCTTCCTTCCAACCCCGCCCCCTCTCCGTCGCCCCCCCCGCCACCCACGTCCGCACACGTCCAAAAGCATCGGTTTTTCCGAAAAAAAAAGACAGGTGCTTTTGGTCGTGTCTGCGAGGGGCTCTCTCTTTTCTGCCCTCCACCTCCTTAGACGTGACCAGGGATCTGGACATCTGCCAGGCATTCATTCCACAATGCATGGCAACAGGACCGCCGTGAACACAGATCCGTTTAAAAAACGGCTGATCCATAATGAATAGTAGTGGCCAAGGGCAAGGGACCGAAAGGAAACGCAGGGGAGGCAGCTGCAATATGCTGTTTGTACACAGGCAGGAAAATGCCATGTATTTTCATGTGCAACTTGACACGTAGGCAGACTTGCACTACCTGTGAAGTGCCATGCATTTGTTTATTTATTTATATTGCACCGAAGCCCGCAGGCATAACTTTTACAGCGGGGAAGGCATACACGCAAGGTAGCTTGATATACTTATGCATAACGTGCAAGTAGATATACCAGACCATAATGTAATCTAGAGGACAACAAGGAGAAATTCGGTAGGCGGCAGGGTCAAGGAGTGACACCAGACACAGGCATTCTCATGACATCGCAAAAGGCGGCTGGAAGCAGAACATGCATGACATCATAGCCAACCTGTTAACATCATTGGTTACATACGTGAGCCTGGGGGGTGGCGGGGCCCATCAACCCCCATCCACCCGGAATGGTCCTCGGAGGATTAGGTGAGCCCCCATAACTTATCCAGACCCTCAGTCCCGTTCCCTTTGCACTCACCAGTGAGGACCGTACAATGAGTGCCTGGCATGACACCTCACCGTTCATGACCTTGGACTCCGACATAAATCAGCACGAAATCACCCTTGCAGTTACCCTACTTGGTGAGGCCATAACTCGGTGCAATGTGCCCTGACATATCGCTCCACTCCCCATGACCATTAAAACACCCTCTCAACCACCAATCTACAGGGTGGGAAAAACAGCAGCGGTGCTGGCTTTGCACCACTCGCTCCCTCTCTTTATACACGCCCGAGACCATCAGTGTGTGGTACCGGTGCTGAGCAGCGACACCAAAGAATGGGGTCATCATGCCGCTTAGTGCCTCAATGACCCCCCCCCCCCTTCTTACTTAACTCACTCCTCTTGGCCTGCGCTGCGCCTCCCAATCCACTGGCTGGCAAGGTGCCAGGGCTGCCATTATGGGTGGCGCAGGCAGCAGGGCCAATGAGTGATACCAGACACAGGTGTTCTTTGGAAGGCATTCTTATGACATTGCAAAAGGCAGCTGGAAGCAGAACATGCATGACATCATAGCCCACCTGTTTACGTCATAAGTCACACGCGCGTGTGGGGGAGTGGAAGTGACAGAAGAGACCATCACCAGTCACGCCCAGGACCTGTTCTGAGGGAATTCGGTGAACCCCTGGAAACTGTCTAGATCCCCAATCCCGTTCCCCCTTGCACTTACTGGTGAAGACGGCTCAACGAGCGCCTAGCATGACACCTCACTGTTCTGTGCCTTGGACGATGACCTCAATTAGCAAGACATCTCCCTTACAGTGACCCCACTTGCTGAGCCCATAACTCAATTCAATGTAATGTGTCCTAACATACCACCAGAGGGACCCCGACCTAACGGTCAAGGGCACCCCCCCCCCCATCAAAAACAGGGCTTATGCTCCCACCCTCGAGAACCTATAGCCCTTTCTCCATTCATTGCATTGTCCAATTCCCAGCCATTTGCACACAATAGGCTCCCGATTGACTGAAAAATGCTGATGGCAGTAGCTGACGGGGACTCACTAACCCACACTCGCTGCCCCCCCTCCTAAATTGAAGCCCATGCCTGCCTGCACAGCATCCAACCAGGGCATGTCGTTCCGTTCTCTGCGGGCCTGTCCTGTGCAAAGATGTAGAGCCTACTAGACCTCCACCCTTGCTGCCCTGCTCTGCAGACCAGAGGGACTGCCAAGGTATCTGAGGAAGGAAACACAAACCGTTCTTGCCGCCATGAAAACCGCCCTTGCAAGCGGGCACCACCAGACCCTCTGGGCCTCTAAGTGAAGATCCCCAGGAAACCCTGGCTGCCGAGCACGTGCATCATGTAGGAGTCATACCTTGGGAAACGTCTGAATTCTTTACCTGTATCAAATCTACTGGCCCGACTGACCCAAGGACGCAGCCCTTGGGTCGCGGCTGCTAACACACCAGCCCTCAAGCCCACCAACCGGGTCTGCAGGCCCCTTGTAATACCAGGTACAACAAATCAAACCGACCCCCCTACACACTCTGGTGTGCTCACAACACATGTCCCACTGATCTAACATGTGACCTCAACTTCCATGCTAACTTCAACATGGTGCGCCCCCCCCCCATCCCCCACGCACCTCCACCAGTTCTGCAGGCCCCATGTAAGATCCAGCATGGTAAACTCAACCAGCCCTCGCGGACCTCGTGTGAGCTCCGGAAACATGTATCACATTGGCACCCTCTAGCGCATCAAACGTGATGGCAGGCCGCCAAAAAGCTCCTGCCTGCAGCCCTACCTGCCTGGGCCAACCTCTGGTGCACCCCCATCACATGTACCCTCCTGGTACCCTGCCCACACCCTATGGCAGGCCACCCCTACCAGCTCTATCTGACCACCTACCTGTCCTCCCTCCACTCCTACCACTCGAACGGCAGGCTGCCAACTGTGACCCCTCCACTGGCAGGCTCGGGCTCCAGGGCCGCCTCTGGAGGGCAACCATTTGCAAAACCTACCAACCCTCTGCTTTGGCCCGCATACTCCAACATCTCCTCTCAGCACCACGCGCAAACACTTCATAATGAAGTCGGGGCTGCGCCCCCCCCCCACCAACCCCCGGCCGCAGAGAGAGACGCAGTATGGATGGCCTTTTGTTCCATCCATACTGTGTCTCTCTCTGGCGGCCCCGGTAAAAGCCGTGGAAAAACGACGTTTAGAAATTGTGGGACAGATGCAAAGCAAGAAGCTCTTGCTTTGGATCTGTCCCTCAATTTCTAAAAATCGTTTTGGGTTTGGTATACTTCTACATCTGTGCACCGGGGTGCACAGATGTAGAGGTACGCCCAACCAAAAACGATTTTTAGAAATGGAGGCACAGATGCAAAACAAGTCTGTCCCTCAATTTCTAAAAATCGTTTTGGGTGGGTGTATTTGTACATCTGTGCACCCCTCTTGGCAAGAGGGGTGAACAGATATAGAGGTACACCCAACCCAGAAGGATTTTTAGAAATAGAGGTACAGATGCAAAGCGAGGGAGGGGGCAGGGAGAGGGAGAGGGCAAATGAGACTGTTTGCATGTCTCTGAGTGCGCACGTGGTGAGGATGCATGCTATGGGCGGGGAGCGGAGGCGTATGAGCAAGCACTTTCCAGTAGAGCTGCTACACTCTTATTGACAAGGCCCCAGCACTTCTCAACAGATGTATTTCTTTTTATTTTAATTGGTTATTTATAATGTGTGTACTACCCAGAGGTTTCTTAGCATGGACTGAGGGAGCAAAACTGTGTTGCGCGGACTGAGGGAGCGAACCTGTGTTGTGCAGACCGAGGGAGCGAACCGGTGTTGTGCGGACCAAGGGAGCGAACCGGTGTTGCGCGGACCGAGGGAGCGAACCGGTGTTGCGCGGACCGAGGGAGCGAACCGGTGTTGCGCGGACCGAGGGAGCGAACCGGTGTTGCGCGGACCGAGGGAGCGAACCGGTGTTGCGCGGACCGAGGGAGCGAACCGGTGTTGCGCGGACCGAGGGAGCGAACCGGTCTTGCGCGGACCGAGGGAGCGAACCGGTCTTGCGCGGACCGAGGGAGCGAACCGGTGTTGCGCGGACCGAGGGAGCGGACCGGTGTTGCGCGGACCGAGGGATTGAACCTGTGTTGCTCTGTGTCGTCTTGCTTCCAAGGCGAGCATGTAGCCCCTGAGCTATCCTTCCGATACTCTAAAGATCTGAAGTACATTTAATGATACAGAACCAGAACTGTTGAGCAAGTCTGTCATCATCAGAATAACTCAACACTGTCGTGGTTATACAAGAGCTCATATATTTAAAGGGATGGAATTACTCAGAATGTAGCAGCACTACTCAATAACCCAAAGTTCTTAAGCATAATTAATGTGAAAATACTACACTTCTCACCGTTGGGACAGTACTGCCACTTCTCACAGAGGCTTCTACACCTTTTATGGGGCAGCACTGATCCAGCCTACTGCTCACATGCTCAGAATTGTCATTTCTCAGCAGGACTGCAACACTAGACCATTGTGTTCTCCATGTTGTGTGCTTCTTCACCACCAATGTGGATTCATGGCTCTCTCCCAGTGTCTAAATAGTAGATCTGTCTACATTCAATTGGCAACAGGCATGTCCGGAGCTGCCTGCTGTCCATAATCTGCCGCTCAGGATGTTGGGAGCCGTGATGGGGCACGGGATAGAAGGCTCGAGCCTGTCCGATAGCAGAATCAGCAGGGTCTTAAAACCTGCTCACTCCTTCTAGAGGGGCCATGGGGCAAAATGAGCCTGGTCCTACATACAGGGGATTGTTACCCCTTTATCTCTCCTGAATGAAAGAATGAGCTCTCTCAGACACAAGTTACCACCCCTGCACGCGCATTGAATGAATATGGTATGGATCTATAGATCGAGAAAACTGGAGTGACAATTCAGAGTGTTTTAAAAGAAATATAATTGTCTTCCCATATGGGAGACTGACTCCATTAATATACATGGGGTCACTGAGATGACCAAGAGTGAAACTGTACATTCAGTTGTGAGATTACCAGCAACGGTTGATACTATGCTCCAAGGAGTGAGGTGCCCACTCAATATATCAAACTGTTCATAGGTGTAAGACCCATCCTGAATGCTTGCCCAAAGAGCCTTGGCCAGAGTTTCACACTGAAGTGAGCATGTGATCCGGGGTCTGCAGCCCACAACACACAGGGGATTCCCATGCTCCCGCTTGCGAGATTTGCACCAAATTAGTGAGATTGTGCTCCAAGGTAGGAGGCACACCTACAGTCTTTGCTCTGACGTTTGACACACTCACAGGAAGGGACGGCATTTCGTTCTCCCATCCTAGTTGTGTTGCTCTGCCTTTTGAGGGCTACTATAACCTGGATGATTATAGAGGGGTGGAGTAGGGGCAGTGATGGCCTACTGGAATGCAACTCAAAGGCTTAAATCTCCTTCTTACTTGACTTTAGTATATGCAGTACATGCTAGCCAATGTTTCCACTGTTCTGCGCTGTGGGCGCCTCCAACCCCCCACGCGCCGTTGCACCAAGTTGGCGACTACATGCAAATTTGCGGTCCTATAACTGCCAGTGACGTCACTTCCTGTATTTGCCCCCCCCCGGGAAATTCATAAGTCGGCTCCCCTGATTGGGAGCCCCGTCAGACCACCCCACTGACCTCCCTGCTCGTAAGGTGCTGTCGGCGCGTATCACTGTGCCGGCTCTGCATAACCCAACCCAGCGTCGGACATCGACGTGTCTGCCGACTCAGCTATCAAAGCACCCACCAACCTGTCTAGTAAATATTGCAGCATAGTGGCACCAATGGGAGGATAGCTGTCCCGGGAGGATAGCTCCGGGGCAACGTGCTCGTCTTGGAAGCAAGATGACACAGAGCACCACAGGTTCGATCCCCGGGTCCATGCTTATAAACCTCTGGGTATTAAGAGCGTTATAAATAACCAATTACAATTGCACGCCAAGCCTTATGATGCAACTCTGGCCCACATGTGCTGGACCCAACCCTGCACTCACTCACCCAGGAGCGCTCAAGCGGTGGTCCTGTGTGATGTAGCCCCTGCTGCCACTCCATCGCCCAGGTCCCCCTCCCCCATACCCAAGAACTGCTCCTGCACACCTACCGCGTCAGCTGCCAGAGAGGGCCAGCATGGCCCCATTCCTCACCAGCACCAACCTCCGGTGGGCTCCTCGGCCCAACCAAACAGTCCTGTACCCCCTTACCAGGGTCTACTCCGGGGGTGGTCCTGCATCCCCCCCATGTACTGCTCCTGTTGAGAGACAAAACGCTCTTTCAAGAAAACATTTATGGTAAAGCTTCACTGCTTAACCAAAGTGTGTGACGCTGGGTAAATAATTCAATCTCGCTGTGACTTTGCTGCAAAAATTGGATTCCTTAGACTTCATTAAGTTCACACAATTTAAAAAAAAAACTCCATTACAATGGGGAAGATTTGATAATTGTAGGACAGAATGGTGTCCCCTGTACCCCTCTATTAGTGGCCACCGAGGCCATCACCTAGAATTGTGTTATTGTTGCACTTGCCCTTCCCCGTCTCATATCACGTGACTTGACGGGCAGATATATAGTCTCAGCAGCCAGGAAATGCACCAGAGAGTCTAGAATGACAGACTCCCTGCAGCAGAACCAACATTCGCACCCGGGGAAGGGTGCTCAGCTAATCAAGTGGCTGGAGCAGTGGGGAGAATGCGCAGTGTCCCACCTGCTGTTTCCAGCCACCCGAGGCCCTTTCCTGGGTGGCGCCATCTTTTTTGTAACAGGGATCCCCTCGAGGGGCAGCACCACCATTAAGGCTGAAAAGGCAAGGCGCTGTCCTGTCAGGCAAGCCTTTAGCAAATAAATGCAGAGATCAGCACTCAGCCCCCCTCTAAGGGGGGGAGAGGGTTCTGATCTCTACACAAGGCTGCATGGTGGGGGGGCCTGGAGACCATTGGCTCGGGGCTCGTCAAGGGGCATTGCCTAGCGATCCCCCATTAGGCCATGCCCCCCTTGATGTGACGGCTCATTTTCCAGTGCCACTCAAGGCACTGCGTTGGAGGCAGAAACGCAGTTTGTGGGGTCTGAGAGTGACATGATGCTCAACTGGGGATCAGCCCGCTCCTGCCAAGGTGGAAACTCCCTGATGTGATACTGCACCCACCCCTTTTTGCCTGACTGTCATGTAGGTGCACCCCCTTCGTCTCACTCCTCACCCGCTCGCTCACTCTCTTCGTGCACTCGGCCCGCGCCCCAGACCCTTCTTCTCCACACCTGCAGCTCAAAGCTTTACACACACATCTGAGAGCGGTAACATGCAAAGCAAAGAATGCTGGTGACGTGGGCTGCTTCTATCGCTGCACATGCTGGTTGCGCATCCCCCCCACCCCTCCTCTATATGGGAGCGTCCACCTATACTTCCCTTGCTCGTTGCCTGGATTTCACTAGGAATGGGATCACACAAATTCAAATATGACCTGGTTGGCTGAGCAGTCGGGGTACATTGAGGCTCATTGTAACGAAAAGTTGATTCTGGGGGGGGGGGTGGCGAAGTAATTGAGAGTTCAGAGTGCAGAACCCCTACCCGCAGGCCCCTCTCTCTTATGGACTCTGGCTACATCTTCCATGACTTTTAAAGATGGCTCCAACACAGTGTCTCTTCATGCTGGACTTCCGGGTTCCTAACATATCGCTTTGTGTGCTGGTTTTTTAGCATGTCCTCAGTTCAATGTGATAGTGTAACCTGCCATATATCTATATTTTGATTTCACTTCTGTCAGTTTAGTTGTGCGATTGTATGATCTGCTTTTCATAATTCCCCAAATAATGTGGTTTTCCAGCGAGTGTGAATTTGCTGGAGAGGGGGGACCGCACTCTGGCTCTTTGTATTGGAATGAGGCTCTCCGCAAGCACTTGGGCTGCACGTGGGACTGGACAGGAACGGTCACAGGCCACATCCATAGAGTTGCCGCTGCTCTCAGAGGACTGAGTTAATGATACGTCTGTGTGTGTCTCTCTGAGGACTGAGTCAATGATACGTCTCTGTGTCTCTAAGGACTGAGTCGATGATACGTCTGTCTGTGTCCCTCTAAGGACTGAGTCAATGATACGTCTGTGTGTGTCCCTCTAAGGACTGAGTCAATGATACATCTGTGTGTGTCTCTCTAAGGACTGAGTCAATGATATGCCTGTGTCTCTCTCTCAGGACTGAGTCAATGATACGTCTGTGTGTGTCTCTCTGAGGACTGAGTCAATGATACGTCTGTGTCTCTCTAAGGACTGAGTCAATGATACATCTGTGTCTCTCTAAGGACTGAGTCAATGATACATCTGTGTCTCTCTAAGGACTGAGTCGATGATACGTCTGTCTGTGTCCCTCTAAGGACTGAGTCAATGATACGTCTGTGTCTCTCTAAGGACTGAGTCAATGATACATCTGTGTCTCTCTAAGGACTGAGTCAATGATACATCTGTGTCTCTCTAAGGACTGAGTCGATGATACGTCTGTCTGTGTCTCTCTAAGGACTGAGTTAATGATATGCCTGTGTCTCTCTCTCAGGACTGAGTCAATGATACGTCTGTGTCTCTCTCAGGACTGAGTCAATGATACGTCTGTGTCTCTCTCAGGACTGAGTCGATGATACGTCTGTGTATCTCTAAGGACTGAGTCGATGATACGTCTGTGTCTCTCCAAGGACTGAGTCAATGATACATCTGTGTCTCTCTAAGGACTGAGTCAATGATACGTCTGTGTCTCTCTCAGGACTGAGTCAATGATACGTCTGTGTCTCTCCAAGGACTGAGTCAATGATACGTCTGTGTCTCTCTAAGGACTGAGTCAATGATACGTCTGTGTCTCTCTAAGGACTGAGTCAATGATACGTCTGTGTCTCTCTAAGGACTGAGTCAATGATATGTCTGTGTCTCTCTCAGGACTGAGTCAATGATACGTCTGTGTCTCTCTCAGGACTGAGTCAATGATACATATGTGTCTTTGTCAGGACAGAGTCAATGATACGTCTGTGTTTCTCTCTTAACACAGGTCCTCTCACCTGGAGCACACTTGGCTTTTGCAATGCTAGCCGCCAGTCCCCAGTTAACATTAATGACAGCCTCGCCGTCTTCAACTCCAGCCTCAGCGCCTTGAAATTCACTGGTTACGGAAATGTCAGCCAACTTCTGTCAATCACCAACCTGGGCCACACAGGTGAGGAAAACTATACTGTCCAACCTGGCATTCACACCAGGGAGAGCCCACACTGCCCCACGCAAGCTATGTAGTTGAAAGAGGAAGACCGAAGATCTCACCACCCCATCAGGTCCACAAAGGTGAGAGAGCCCTCACTATACCTGGGGGACACGGTGGAGAAGGGCCACAAAGTCAGAGACGCCTCACTGGTCAACCTGGACACACATGTCAGACAGCCCTCACTTTCAAAACCAGGAAATAGAGCTGAGAGGCGCCTCAGTGGGCCACTAAAACACACACACAAGGTGACGCTAGGCCACACAAACAAAAAAGACCACGCTTTGCCCAATCTGGGCCACACAGGCGTGAAAGGCTTCTTTCTCCAGCCTGTGACACTCATTCCCCATGTCCATGTCTCCCAGCATACCCAGCACTTAGAGACAGGCAGGCGGCCAGGGCCCGTCCCACCTGCAGTGATGTGTCCCACGGGGGTAAGTTGTGCGCTTTGCGGCCGGACAGTGGCTCAGCACACACTCCTATTTCTCTTGCAGTGGAAGTGGAGCTGGCAGGGGGCGCGAGCATCGCTGGCGGGGGCCTCCAAGATGTCTACTCCGCAGTGGCCTTCCACTTTCATTGGGGGAACGGAAGCTCGCAACCTGGCTCTGAGCATCGGATCAATGGAAAGCAGTTCCCTATGGAGGTGAGTTGGTTACTCTGGTTAACACCCAAGAGTGACACATAGCCACAGACAAGAAGGGTGTGTTATACAAAAAGGTGTGATAGAGAAACCCTAGTGCATGAAAAAAAGGAGGGTGTAGTACATGGAAGAGGGTGCCTTAGATACAAGGTGGCGCATTGGATTACAATGGAATCATTACTTTACAAGGGGAATAGGGCGCCAAAACTACTGTCCTGGGCTATAAAGGGTGAATTTGCCTAAGCAGGGAACATTGCCTTCGATTACATATAATGCATTACTTTACTAAGGGGCCAATAGCTAAACGTGGTGCATTCAGTTAATGCTGGTGCATGTTTATGACATGGGTAGTATTAGAATAAATGGAGTGCATTTACTTGCTGATGCTGCAGTAGATTAAAGAGGACACCTTTAATGAAAGAAAGACTATATAGCAAGAAAAGAAATCGAATACATCGCGTGTACTAATTTAAAGATGGTGTTTTAGATTAGAGGGTCTCCATTTGAGAAAGGAGGGTCACTCTCATTAAAGAGTTATCACTCAAGAGGCTACCTTTGATCACTGAAGATGCACCAGGCAGATTTAACTGAGTACATTAGATCACATATCATTGGCAAGGTATGTTTATCATGCACATTAAACCGTGTTCAAATGTCGACTCGAATGCCTTGTGAAATTATGTTAAAGGTCATTTGTACCGCGCACTATCGCCACTGGAGTGGTCCCCTGGCGCTCTGGCGGCTCTGAAAGAGGAGGGGGGGGAGGGTGGGTTAGTGGGTGGAGGCTGGAAAAGTTGGCAGCCTCAGCCCGGTGGTTCCGTCGGCTGGGCCTGGGGTGTATGCGGCCGGTAGTCGTCGTGTGCTGATGTGCGAGTCTATGTGTTTTTTTGTTTTGTTGTTGCAGTGTAGTGAAGTTCGTGCGGTTTGCTGCGCTAGAGGTTTGTGGTTGTGTTTGGTTTGGAGTTTGAGAGGTGTATGCAGAGAAGGAAATTGTTAATGGTATTCGTTAGTCATCTCTATCCTGGACTGAACTGGTTGGGCTCGTGTAATCTTACCCGACAGGATGCTTGTACACCCTGAGCCTCAGGAGGTATGTGCCCGTTTTTCCATTCGAGGCCGTTTGAGGATCTAGCTGTCCCCTCCGCCCGCTCCCTTAATAACCTTGCATGCTCCTCACCCCCTCCACATGACTAGCGCCGCTGCTAGTGTCTACACCCAGTTGTGTGGTGATTGGTGGTATCTTGTCTGTTCCACAGCCTCGTGGAACCTAGTTGTGGCTGTACGGGCGGTGGGGGATGGTAAGGGTTGGCTGGAGTAGTTGTATCCGTTTCTCTGGGTCTCGTGGGTGGACCCCTGTGTCTAGCGTCAGCCCTACTGGTGCCCAGGGTACTTCTGTCGGTTCTAGGGGTTTGTCAATGTCCTTTTTTGATGAGTTGTTTGTCTTATTGTTGTTTCGGTTTTAGTCTCCGGTGTTGAAGAGGTAGGTTTTTAGTAATTTTCTGAATTTAAGGTGGTCTTTGGTGTTCCTTATTACTTTTGGGATGTTGTTCCAGGTTTTCGCGGCTAAGTGGTAGAAAGCAGTGCCTCCGAGTTTCTTCTTGATGTAAGGTTTTTGTTCCAGTCGGATTTCGTTGGTTGACCTGAGTGGTCTCGTTGGCTTGTAGATTGTTATTTGTTTTTGTAGAAATTCTGCTCCTTGTCCGCTGATTGCCCTGTGCGTTATGCACATTGTTTTGAAGATGATACACTGTTTTACTGGGAGCCAGTGTAGTGTTTTTAGGGCCGGGGTGATGTGGTCTCTTCTGGATAGTTTGAGGAGTAGTCTGGCTGCAGTGTTTTGGATCCGTTGTAGCTTCTTCAGTAGGTATTCCGGTATACCGAGGTAGAGGCTGTTTGCATAGTCGATACTTGACATGATGAGGCCGACGATGGTGAGTGTTTTGTGTGTGAAGGAGAGGAACGGTAGTATTTTTCTTGCCGTGTGGAGGAGGAAGCAGCATTTCTTGACTGTTGCGTTTATTTGCGGTTCTAAGATTAGGGTGTTGTCCATCAGGACTCCAAGATTTTTTACTACCTTAGATGGTGATGGTGTAGATCCCATTTCCGTTGGCCACGGGATGGCGGTTTCCTTCTCTTGGTCTTTGGATATGATCATGATTTCGGTTTTCCTGGGTTGATTTACAGGTTGTTGGCATTCATCCAGTTGAAGACTTCTTTTAGACAGTCGGTTAAGTTTGAATGATCGGCTTGGGTGTCTTCGATCTTGTAGATGATTTGAGTGTCGTCTGCATAGTTGTAGCATTTGATGTTGTGTTTCTTGAAGATTCTGATTACTGGGGTTTGGTAGATGTTGAAGTACAGTGGAGATAGTGAGGATCCTTGTGGTACTCCACAGTCGTTGACTCGTGGGGTGGATTTGAAGGGTTTGATCCAGACGGTTTCAGTTCTGTCTGCTAGGAATGATTTAGTCCAGCGTAGCGCGGTGTCTGTTATGCCTATGTCTTTTGGTTAGGGTGTCATGGCTAACTGTGTCGAAGGCAGCAGAGAGGTCGAGCAGGATAAGGGCAGATGTTGTGTTGGAGTCTGGGTTTGTTTTTAGGTCATCCCAGATGGATAGTAGTGCTGTTTCTGTACCTCTTGTGGGTCTGAAGCCGACTTGAGCTTGGTCTAGCAGGTGGTGTTCTTCAACGTATTCTTGGGTTAGTTTGTATACGTAGGTTTCGAGGAGTTTGGCTGGGTAGGGGATGTTGGAGATTGGTCTGTAGTTGGAGAGGTCATCTACGTCCCCGCTTGTGTTTTTCAGAAGTGGTTTGATGTAAGCCGATTTGAAGATCCTTGGTACTGTTCCTGTTGCCAGTGATAGATTTAGAAGGTTTCTGAAGTATTCTGCTGGTGTTCCTTGTCCGAGGATTGATTTGTAGATGTCCGGGGGGCAGGGATCCATCGGTGAGCCCTCTTTCTTGCTGTGTTTTATCAGCATTGCTAATGCCTCTGCTGATATTTGAGGGTAGTTATTGAGTTTGTGCTGCGGTTCTGATTTAGGTTCATTTGGTTGTAAGTCGCTGCTGGTTGGTCTCTGTTGGATGGTTTGTCGGATGTCATTGATTTTCTTTTTGAAGTGGTCTGCAAGGTTGTTGCATAGTTTCTCCGAGGGGGTTGGGGTGTTGTCACAGCCTGGTGGGTTTCTCATTTCTTTAACGATACAGAACATTTCTTTTTGTGTGTTGGTGGCATTTTTGATTCTGTCATCATAATGCTTTCTCTTTGCCTTTTGAATTTCCTTCTTGTATGCGCGAATGTGCTTCTGGAACATTGTTTTTTTGTCTGGATTGTAATCTTTCCTCCATTCCGTTTCCATCTTTTTGTTTTCTTTTTTCAAGGTGCTTAGTAGTGGGGTAAACCATTTTGCCATTGCTCTTTTTTTTGATGGTGTGAATGGTTTTTCTGGGGCCATCTTGTCGATTGTATCTGCAATCCATTTGTGTAATATCTCCGCTTTCCCGTCTAGGTCAGCTAGGTCTAGTTCTGTTGTTGAGGGCTTGGTTAACTCCAGTTGTTCGAATAGGTTGCCTTTTTTGACGTCTTTCCAGTTTATTTTTGTGGTGGCTGTGAGTTTGGGAGGTTGAATGTAGACTTGAGTAGGCAGAGTGATTACGAATGGGATGATGAGATGGTCACTCCACAGTATTTGTATCGGCGATGCCATGGTGATGAGTTTTTCCTCTGCGAATATTGCATCCAAGGTGTGTCCTGCCGAGTGAGTTGCCACTTTTACTAGTTGTCGTAGTTTCATGGTGGCGAGTTGTTCAATCAGTGAGTTTTGGGAGTTGGCATGACTGTCTTCGAACCAGATGTTGAAATCCCCCAGTATGATTAGGTGTTCGTGGTTGATGGCTATGTTGGTTATGGCTTCTATGAAGTTGTCGACGAAGGATGCATCATAGGTTGGGGGTCTGTACACCAGGATGAATGTGATGTTGGTTTTTGGGCTAGTTGTTAAGTGTATGACCATGGACTCGCAGTTGGGGATGTTGAGTGGTTCGTCTGTTCTTATTTTCAGCTGCTCTTTAAATGCTATTGCAATGCCTCCTCCTTTTTTGTTTTTCCTGTTTATTTGAAGGCATTTAAAGTTTGCTGGAAGGCAGCTTTGGAGTGTGATTTTGTAGTTGTCGTCCAGCCAAGTTTCTGTGATGAAGAGGATGTCGATGCCGTTGTCGTCGAGTAGGTCGAAGATCTCTGTAGAGTGTTTTGACATGGATCTTGCATTTATTAGATTGCAGTGGAGTTTAGAGGTGTAGCTTGGTTTGCCTTTTTTTGTTAGGGTCGTTTTCTGATCTTGTTCAGGAGCAGGTTTCAGGTTGTCGGCGTTCTCGAATAGTACTTCTAGGTTTAGCCTAGGGTTTTTGTTTTCATCTGGTTCGTCTTCCAGGGGACATGGTTGTGGGTTGGGGGTTCTTCTTGCTTTGGTGATGTATGGTGTTATTGCTTCAGTTGTGTGCTTGTTGTATCTGGTGGGGTTTGTCCTTCTTCATGATGTTGGTAGGTTGTTCAGTGTAGTTGGTTTTGGCGTCGCGTTGGTTCGATCTGGTGAGTAGGTCTCAGTGAGGTATGGAGTTAGGTAAAGGGATTTGTCTCTTCTTTCAGTGTTGGTCCGATCTTTGAACCTGTCTGTGGGGGTGTGTTCTGTTGTTGCGGTTCTAAGTTGAAGTTTCGGGGTGTTTGTTCTTTCTTCTCTTCTTTCCCTCTGGGTGGGTCGTTTGCGCGGCATTGTACGATTCCGAGTTGTTTTAGTCTAGTTGTTGTCTTGGTCGGGGTGTAAGGGTGGAGTTAAGGGTTGTATAGTCTCCCTTAGCGACAATCTGTGCAGTTTGGAGAACAGACAATGCAATTTGGGCACGGCGGCCCTGCTAGGTTTGAGACACCTGTACAGTGGGAGAGAGGCCTGTCAAAGCAGTCTGGACAACAGACAATGCAGTTTGGACACAGCGGCCCTGCTAGGTTTGAGAACCTGTATAGTGTGGGAGTGGCCCATCAGTGCAGTTTGGAGAACAGACAATACACTTTGGGCACGGCAGCCCAGCTAAATTTGAGACAACTGTATATAGAGGGAGAGAGGCCTATCAATGCAGTTTGGGGGACAGACAATGCAATTTGGGCACGGTGGCCCTGCTAAGTTTGAGACACCTGTATAGTGGGAGAAAAGCCTATCAGTGCAGTTTGGAGAACAGACAATACACTTTGGGCACGGCGGCCTTCTATCTGCTACGTTTGAGAGACACCTGTATAGTGTGGGAGTGGCCTATCAGTGCAGTTTGGAGAACAGACAATGCAATTTGGGCACGGCGGCCCTTCTATCTGCTACGTTTGAGAGACACCTGTATAGTGTGGGAGTGGCCTATCAGTGCAGTTTGGAGAACAGACAATGCAATTTGGGCACGGCGGCCCTGCTAGGTTTGAGACACCTGTACAGTGTGGGAGTGGCCTATCAGTGCAGTTTGGAGAATAGACAATGCAATTTGGGCACGGCGGCCCTTCTATCAGTGCAGTTTGGAGAACAGACAATGCAATTTGGGCACGGCGGCCCTTCTATCAATGCAGTTTGGAGAACAGACAATGCAATTTGGGCGCGGTGGCCCTTCTATCAAATGCAGTTTGGGGCAACGAGGTTAGGTATCTGGTGTAAAGCTGTACCTCTCCCAACCCCGGCCCTCCTACCTTACTGGTCCTTGTTGTCGCTGGTTGACGGCTGGCCACTGGGGTGGCTTCCCCTGCAGACACTTCCTGGAGTCGCCTCTGTTGGAGTCGCCCTTGGCCTCGGGGCCCTTAGCCGCTGGGGGCTGCCGGGCAGAGGGCTGGTGATAAAGGCTGGAGGGACTAATGAGAACGGTGCTGGGAGAGGTGGGCTTTGGTTGGTGAAAGGCAGTGGGCGCCTGCAGCGCGGGTCGCTAGACCCTGGGCCCGGAAGCCCAGTAACCAATCACGGGCGGTGGGCGGGTTGGGAGGCGGGAGGGAGCAGGGACACGCTTGGGGGGGTCTGCAGGGCAAAATGGAGGTCGGGGGCTGCAAGCACTCACCTGCCGATGATTTTTTAGGAGGCAGTGGGCGCCTGCAGCGCGGGTCGCTAGAGCCTGGGCCCAGAAGCCCAGTAACCAATCACTGGCGGTAGGCGGGTTGGGAGGCGGGAGGGAGCAGGGACACGCTCGGGGAGGGATGCGGGATGCGGTGGGACGGGGGGGTCTGCAGGGCAAAATGGAGGTCGGGGGCTGCAAGCACTCACCTGCCGATGATTTTTTAGGAGACAGTGGCCGCCTGCAGCGCGGGTCGCTAGACCCTGGGCCCGGAAGCCCAGTAACCAATCACGGGCGGTGGGCGGTTTGGGAGGCGGGAGGGAGCAGGAACACGCTCGGGGAGGGATGCGGAATGCGGTGGGAAGGGGGGGTCTGCAGGGCAAAATGGAGGTCGGGGGCTGCAAGCACTCACCTGCCGATGATTTTTTAGGAGGCAGTGGGCGCCTGCAGCGCGGGTCGCTAGACCCTGGGCCCGGAAGCCCAGTAACCAATCACGGGCGGTGGGCGGGTTGGGAGGCGGGAGGGAGCAGGGACACGCTCGGGGAGGGATGCGGGATGCGGTGGGAAGGGGGGTCTGCAGGGCAAAATGGAGGTCGGGGGCTGCAAGCACTCACCTGCCGATGATTTATTAGGAGGCAGTGGGCGCCTGCAGCGCGGGTCGCTAGACCCAGGGCCCGGAAGCCCAGTAACCAATCACGGGCGGTGGGCGGGTTGGGAGGCGGGAGGGAGCAGGGACACGCTCGGGGAGGGATGCGGGATGCGGTGGGAAGGGGGGGTCAGCAGGGCAAAATGGAGGTCGGGGGCTGCAAGCACTCACCTGCCGATGATTTTTTAGGAGGCAGTGGGCGCCTGCAGCGCGGGTCACTAGACCCTGGGCCCGGAAGCCCAGTAACCAATCACGGGCGGTGGGCGGGTTGGGAGGCGGGAGGGAGCAGGGACACGCTCGGGGAGGGATGTGGGAAGGGGGGGTCTGCAGGGCAAAATGGAGGTCGGGGGTTGCAAGCACTCACCTGCCGATGATTTTTTAGGAGGCAGTGGGCGCCTGCAGCGCGGGTCGCTAGACCCTGGGCCCAGAAGCCCAGTAACCAATCACGGGCGGTGGGCGGGTTGGGAGGCGGGAGGGAGCAGGGACACGCTCGGGGAGGGATGCGGGATGCGGTGGGAAAGGGGGGTCTGCAGGGCAAAATGGAGGTCGGGGGCTGCAAGCACTCACCTGCCGATGATTTTTTAGGAGGCAGTGGGCGCCTGCAGCGCGGGTCACTAGACCCTGGGCCCGGAAGCCCAGTAACCAATCACGGGCGGTGGGCGGGTTGGGAGGCGGGAGGGAGCAGGGACACGCTCGGGGAGGGATGTGGGAAGGGGGGGTCTGCAGGGCAAAATGGAGGTCGGGGGCTGCAAGCACTCACCTGCCGATGATTTTTTAGGAGGCAGTGGGCGCCTGCAGCGCGGGTCGCTAGACCCTGGGCCCAGAAGCCCAGTAACCAATCACGGGCGGTGGGCAGGTTGGGAGGCGGGAGGGAGCAGGGACACGCTCGGGGAGGGATGTGGGAAGGGGGGGTCTGCAGGGCAAAATGGAGGTCGGGGGCTGCAAGCACTCACCTGCCGATGATTTTTTAGGAGGCAGTAGGCGCCTGCAGCGCGGGTCGCTAGACCCTGGGCCCGGAAGCCCAGTAACCAATCACGGGCGGTGGGCGGGTTGGGAGGCGGGAGGGAGCAGGGACACGCTCGGGGAGGGATGCGGGATGCGGTGGGAAGGGGGGGTCTGCAGGGCAAAATGGATGTCGGGGGCTGCAAGCACTCACCTGCCGATGATTTTTTAGGAGGCAGTGGGCGCCTGCAGCGCGGGTCGCTAGACCCTGGGCCCGGAAGCCCAGTAACCAATCAGGGGCGGTGGGCGGGTTGGGAGGCGGGAGGGAGCAGGGACACGCTCGGGGAGGGATGTGGGAAGGGGGGCTCTGCAGGGCAAAATGGAGGTCGGGGGCTGCAAGCACTCACCTGCCGATTATTTTTTAGGAGGCAGTGAGCGCCTGCAGCGCGGGTCGCTAGACCCTGGGCCCGGAAGCCCAGTAACCAATCACGGGCGGTGGGCGGGTTGGGAGGCGGGAGGGAGCAGGGACACGCTCGGGGAGGGATGTGGGAAGGGGGGGTCTGCAGGGCAAAATGGAGGTCGGGGGCTGCAAGCACTCACCTGCCGATGATTTTTTAGGAGGCAGTGGGCGCCTGCAGCGCGGGTCGCTAGACCCTGGGCCCGGAAGCCCAGTAACCAATCACGGGCGGTGGGCGGGTTGGGAGGCGAGGGGGAGCAGGGACACGCTCGGGGAGGGATGCGGTGGGAAGGGGGGTCTGCAGGGTAAAATGGAGGTTGGGGGCTGCAAGCACTCACCTGCCGATGATTTTTTAGGAGGCAGTGGGCGCCTGCAGCGCGGGTCACTAGACCCTGAGCCCGGAAGCCCAGTAACCAATCACGGGCGGTGGGCGGGTTTGGGGGCGGGAGGGAGCAGGGACACGCTCGGGGAGGGATGTGGGAAGGGGGGGTCTGCAGGGCAAAATGGAGGTCGGGGGCTGCAAGCACTCACCTGCCGATGATTTTTTAGGAGGCAGTGGGCGCCTGCAGCGCGGGTCGCTAGACCCTGGGCCCGGAAGCCCAGTAACCAATCACGGGCGGTGGGCGGGTTGGGAGGCGGGAGGGAGCAGGGACACGCTCGGGAAGGGATGTGGGAAGGGGGGGTCTGCAGGGCAAAATGGAGGTCGGGGGCTGCAAGCACTCACCTGCCGATTATTTTTTAGGAGGCAGTGGGCGGCTGCAGCGCGGGTCGCTAGACCCTGGGCCCGGAAGCCCAGTAACCAATCACGGGCGGTGGGCGGGTTGGGAGGCGGGAGGGAGCAGGGACACGCTCGGGGAGGGATGCGGGATGCAGTGGGAAGGGGGGGGGTCTGCAGGGCAAAATGGAGGTCGGGGGCTGCAAGCACTCGCCTGCTGATGATTTTTTAGGAGGCAGTGGGCGGCTGCAGCGCGGGTCGCTAGACCCTGGGCCCGGAAGCCCAGTAACCAATCACGGGCGGTGGGCGGGTTGGGAGGCGGGAGGGAGCAGGGACACGCTCGGGGAGGGATGCGGTGGGAAGGGGGGGTCAGCAGGGCAAAATGGAGGTCGGGGGCTGCAAGCACTCACCTGCCGATGATTTTTTAGGAGGCAGTGGGCGCCTGCAGCGCGGGTCGCTAGACCCTGGGCCCGGAAGCCCAGTAACCAATCACGGGCGGTGGGTGGGTTGGGAGGCGGGAGGGAGCAGGGACACGCTCGGGGAGGGATGCGGTGGGAAGGGGGGTCTGCAGGGCAAAATGGAGGTCGGGGGCTGCAAGCACTCACCTGCCGATGATTTTTTAGGAGGCAGTGGGCGCCTGCAGCGCGGGTCGCTAGACCCTGGGCCCGGAAGCCCAGTAACCAATCACGGGCGGTGGCCGGGTTGAGAGGCGGGAGGGAGCAGGGACACGCTCGGGGAGGGATGCGGTGGGAAGGGGGGTCTGCAGGGCAAAATGGAGGTCGGGGGCTGCAAGCACTCACCTGCCGATGATTTTTTAGGAGGCAGTGGGCGCCTGCAGCGCGGGTCGCTGGACCCTGGGCCCGGAAGCCCAGTAACCAATCACGGGCGGTGGCCGGGTTGAGAGGCGGGAGGGAGCAGGGACACGCTCGGGGAGGGATGCGGTGGGAAGGGGGGGTCTGCAGGGCAAAATGGAGGTCGGGGGCCAGACCCAAACACTCTAAACAAAGGATGGGGATCCGCACTCGCAAAGCGACGGTGACAAGATGAACAATCTGGAAAGTCTAGTTTGACCGACAGTACACGATCGCTAGCGAGAGCCAGAGAGGAAAAAGGGAAGAAAATCTTCTGCGGATGCAAGTGTGCCCAGTGCCTAACGAGTGGAAAAAAGGACTGGTGGGCGAAGCGTGGGGCGTAGCCAAGGTGGGTGGGGTTACAACCGCGTGCCAGGCCCCGCGCAAGAAAGAGGAAGGACACATTTTTGTAACATTTTTGGATGCTTTTTACAAAGTGCTCCGGTCCCGAGCCCACAGGACGGAGAGATGTCCCATAAGTATGGAGGAAAGGGGACAGATGTAGGAGTAATCCCATTAAAATACATTAGTGGGTCAAAAGGGTGTCTCAGGTTAATCAAGTCATCAAAAGCCAGCAAAGTTGCTAGGGGTCTCCAAGGTGGAGGGAATTAGCCAATTTCTTTGAATACTCCCCAACAGAGTGAGACCCTTTCCCCCCCCCCACTCTTCATGTATTTTAATATGATTTGGTTGAGGAGTCTGACAAACTCCATAGGCATCACCTTTTATATTGTGTCACAGCACCTTCAGTGCAGTGTCACAATTTCCCAAGGTTTAAATACCTTCTCTGGGATAAGGTGTTTCCCAGTGAAGTAAAGTGAAGTGAAATGGACTTTACTTACATTTGTAAGTATCTAGACCCAGCACACCATCTTACAATAGGGTGCTGGAGGGGTTACCTAGTATCCCCTTTGTATAGCTTCTCATGTAACATTTTTATGTTACCCTTTCCTCACTGTATGGCTGGTGGCAGTGGTTTCGTTATTACTACCTTGGTGTGCATTTACCATGGGCTGCGCTCGCAGCCACTGTAAAGCACCCAAGGGGGCCATTTGTCAAAACGGCTGAGTCTTTTTTCACCATTTCTTTATGGAAAGTTACTTTGAGACTTACTCTGCGCGACTAACCAGGTATGGTCCCATTGTTCGCTTTGCCTTTGGCGGGATTCACGAGTGAAGCCCCGCCTCTGGCTCCAGTGTGTCTGGGGTAGGTGCCCGAAGCACCCTGTGCTTAGACTCCTAGGAGACCCAAATGCACTCCGATTGGCTGGCTGACTGTCCGGCAAGGACAGCAACCCTTTTTGGGTGACAGCTAGGATGGCATGAAGGGAGAGAACCAAGTAAAAGGCTTTTGGCTTGGAAGGCAGAGTCGACCACTGGGCGAAGGAACCAAAGAACTTGAAGAGGACGCCTGCTGCAACTCCTGTACCGTTGGTTTGCCCAGTGAAGCCCTGCTGCTCACTCCAAATTCGTATTGACAGAAAAGCCCCTGCAAGGACGACTTCTTCCTTTGAGTTGGTGGGACCAATCAACTCTAAAGTAAGCCACCTGGACATCCTTCTTGGAGCTGGTTGAATTTCCACTGCGTTGCTGCTAGAAACTGTATAGCCAGAGAGAGGAACACCAGATTGTGTGCGCTGATTTTAAGCTGGCCTAGAGCTCCAGAAGATCCTCTGGACTCCCAGGAAGCAGAACTGACTGAGCTTGAGCCCCATCAACAGAGTGCAGTACCCCAGAAGCAAGGAAAGCCCACCCAGATAGCCAGAAACCACAGTGTTGCTATTTGCAGTAGACACAAGGAGCTGAAACGCCCCAACAGCCAAGGATTTGAAGATTGTGAGCGGTGTGTCGCATTGCAAGTCCCTCTTGTCCCCACGACTGAAGTCCAGGAACAGTGATATCTGCAGAGCTGCTCAGTAACAAGTCATCTGCTGCACTTTTTCTTCAATACAAGGTACTGTAAAGTCTGAGAAAACTTACTAGAGGCGCTTGCATCTTCTAAAGTCTAACAGCTTGTGGCCCTACATGGATTCTTTTTTCCTCAAAGACTTCAAAAACATTGTGCAAAGACTTTTCTACTTTCCTGCAAAGAAATGCTTCAGCTCATAAACATTTGCCCATTGACTTTGGCTTTGCCCGTTTTACTGAATGACTTTGATTTGTTGTCTCTTGTATGATCGAATAACCTTTTCCTTTGATTTACTCTGAATTGATTCTTAAAGCAACATTGATACATTAATGTCCCCAGCACCCTAGCTACTGAACTCACCTGAGGGTGTAGGTTATGTCTGTGGGCCATCCCAAAAGGGTACATACTGATTCAGAGATATTAAGAGTATAGTTTTGAAGTGTATTTGTGTGTTGGTTGATATGGCTCCCTTCTGTGAAGAAGTCTAGTCTCACTGATAAAAAAACAGTTTATTCAAGAAACCTTGTGTCCAAGAGTTTAATACTTGTCACTGTGAACCTCTGTGTAACCCCCCCACAGCTCATTGACCCCTCTTGAGATAAGCCTGGCTGCTCAACACGCTACCAAAACTGTAGTACAAGCTTATACCAAAGGTTGGGTTTCCTATTACCTGTAGTCTGGGTTGTTGTAGTGTTCCAAGGGTACTGCATACAATCTTGCCTAACACCCATTAGCCTGGCCCTCCTACAGTCCAGTCAGAATCCATTTGTGATCAATAAATCCTTTATGAGTCGGGCAAACAGTAAGTGGCACTGGGGCAATTACATCACTAACCAAAATGACAAAAGATTTAACCCCTCACGAGCTATGTGTCCTAAATGCGATCTGGGGTGTACACATACCTCGCTTGAGTACTTCTTCTCTCACACGTTGTTTCTCCTCAGATAGTTCAACACCTTCCTTTGATGCCCTGAATCTCCTGGAGCGCTGCTGGTTCATTTTAGCACGAGGGGCCACACCATCATTTTCTGCGATGTGTAGGTCTGGCTAGGATGCGCATGGCTGGCTAGGATGTACATGTCTGCATGGCTGGCTCGGATGCACATGGCTGGCTAGGATGCGCATGGCTGGCTAGGATGCGCATGTCTGCATGGCTGGCTAGGATGCACATGGCTGGCTAGGATGCACATGGCTGGCTAGGATGTGCATGGCTGGCTAGGATGTACATGTCTGCATGGCTGGCTCGGATGCACATGGCTGGCTAGGATGCGCATGGCTGGCTAGGATGTACATGTCTGCATGGCTGGCTAGGATGTGCATGGCTGGCTAGGAGGCGCATGGCTGGCTAGGAGAGCATGGCTGGCTCGGAGGCGCATGGGCCCCGGAGTCAATCAGCTGCTCCGTGAGGCAATAAGTGCCTCATGGCGAAAGCTCCTTTACAGTATTGCCCATTTTGTAGGCGCAAGCATAAGTGTGAAAAATTAGGGAGCTAAATGTGAAATGTTGCTTGCAGGAACTTCTTTCGTTTCCATGCTACTAGGTACATTAATGTGTTTTCCACGTTTCTGATGAATCGTGGTTAAATCATACAACAATGAGGCTCCCAATACATAACATGTGGCCGTTGCATCTTAATAGAAGCAATAGTTTTCGGGGCACTCTCTTAAATCAGTAGGACATGGTGACAATATTATTGTAACTTGTGTGTCACCCTTGTGATGTTTGTATTCAGAGTGTGTTTTCCTTGCACGTGACACCATTCAGCTGTAGTATGTTATCATGCTGTATAGTGAATGATCACCGCATTAGCAATGCTTGCGCTTTATTTTTGAGCTGCGACATGTAATATAACATATTATTACTGTAAGTTAATAATTGATTGTGTTAAAGGAAACATTTTTTTCGAATAGAGTGCTTGCTATGCACGAGCAGACTGCCTTTTGATAACATTTCAGAGAAAAAAGGCTTAATCAGATAAAGCTACAAAATGCTAAGTATAAGCGCCCGACGCACACACTTATTCAGCAAAAAAAGTACTTTGTATTATCCCAGCATGTAGAATCCAAAGTAAATAGCAAGGTTTCCCCCATACCTCATTCTGCTGTACAATGATCTACTGGGCTCCGTGCTGGGGTCCCATATCTAACTGGAAGTGGGTGCGACTAGTGTCTAGTGTTCTCCCCCCATTAGCCCCCCCTCCCCCTTACAGGGTGTCTTTGGCATAATGTTACTTCGGAATCTTGCATTTGTGGATCCAAAAGTTTGAAAATATAGCAATGCATCCTGTGTTGAATAATTTATTTCACATCGTTTTTGTTTTGGCTGTCGAGTCATGGATCCAGAGACCAATTTCATTTTTACATACCAATAAAACAAATATTTAGTGAAGACCTAGGAAACAATGAAGAGTAACCACAAACACGTGTTCCCTGTCTTCTTAAATCAATGCAGGTAGCTAATACATAGGCTCTCTCATGCAAGTACGAATTGTATTACACACAACATTTCAGACACGTAATTTCGTAAACTGGTCTAACAATCTCACTTTACTTTTTTAGTAATAAAAACAGTGCATTATTCATATGATAGTTAGTTGCTCCTGGGGCATCTTTTCTTCATTTCCTCCACCTTCTCGTTCTCGCCTGTCCTCCATCAGGCTGTTCCCCCTCCTCGCCGTTCAGAAATGGACTGACTCTTTACCCTACAGCTAGCAACTCCCGCGCCTTTCCTATTCCTTTGGCCCCCGTGTATGGTTTAGCAGTCGGCCCGCTGGCAAAGTACTTGAGGGGTCGAATTAAGCTTGGAGTTGGTTATGCGCGAGCTTGGCGAAGGGCCTACCGTAGTACCGTCTCTAAAATGAACAGACGGTCTCGGCCGCATTCACGTGTGTTGCGTGCGTCAGCGTGGGTCCACGTCCCGAGGCTTTCATTTGGGTCACCTCCATTTTGATTTCATCAGGCGATTGCTCGCTGCCAGGGCTGCGTCACAGAAACCTGCGCTCTTGCTCCTGGGTGCTGGAATTTGGCGTCAGCGTGGGACCACGTCCCGAGGCTTTCATTCGGGTTGCCTGCATACCTGCCTACATTTGCACATCAAAAACTCTGAGATGTAAGCTCCGCCCATATGCACACAAGACTCCGCCCAATTGTGCAAGGCTCCGCCCACATGCCAAAAAGGTAAACTCAGTGGTTGTGGTTGCAATGGAAACATGTTTTCAGTATTAGAAACCTTAATTCTATTGTAATCTATGCTCCACACAGCTGCCTCCCCAAAAGAAAGTCATTTGCCTATGTTGCATTAAATTCATTCTTTCAGTTCCTTAAATTATATTCATTGTGTGATCGCCTATGTGCACAAAACTGCACTAAATGAAACTGTGCCCTCAAAAAACGCATTTAACCATATATGTCAACATTGCGACGTACCTTGGAGGGAGATTTCCCCAAGGAAATCGGGAGACATGCATTTTCCCATTGGAATGCATCGGGGCTGAGGTTATTTTAGGCGGGAGAGCATGAAGAATAGCAATATTTTTCACAGAAAAATCGGGACTCTCCCGCCTAAATCGGGAGGGTTGGCATGTATGATTTAACATTTTTGGAGTTTCCTTTTGCATTTGGAAACCTTACACAGGGCAAACACAAACGCTGCAAGCAGGTGCAGCACATCAACAGTACTGACTTCGTTGAAACAGGCAGCCATGTGTGGGAACCTCCCATGGTGGGGCCCAGGCATTTGCTCTCCAAGGCATATTTACCTATTATTAAGGTCCATCCGTAGTTTGTTACATTTTTGGAACCGCTATAACTGCTGAGGCAAACGGACTGGTGTAATGTGAATAGAAGCTGCAAAAGGCCTCCCTGTGTTCCTGGATCTTAATTCTGTCTCCCCGAAGTGAATTCCATTTGTATATTTGGCACGTAAAATGACCAATACATTTTTTTTTAATGGGTATGCACTGTTTGTTACTGCACTTGCAGCATTTCACTTCTGATTTCAATGCGCTTGTCCTCTTTTTGGTGCGTTGAGTCCTTTTAGTCAATGTGGTTCAATGGGGTCACATCCCGGTCTCTTTGCTGTGTCCGTCGCTGGCACCCGTTTTCCATGTGAATAGACAGATAATCACAGGGCATTGTGTCTGGCAGCAGCTTTTAATCACATGAGCCCCAGCTAACGATGAACGCGAAATGCCTGCAGATGTGTATTGTTATTTAAACACTGGGTCTGCGGCAGAAAACCTTGAGACTTTTCGCTCTTCCACAGAGACCCAGAGAAGAGCGTGAAAACCCCGAGTCTCCGGGATAAACCCGGAGGTTAGGCAGGTATGGTTGCCTGCCTCTTGGTTTTATCAGGCGATTGCTCGCGGCCAGGGCTGCCTCACAGAAGCCCATGCTCTTGCTCCTTGGTGCTGGAGTTTGGTGTCAGCATGGGCCCACGTCCCGAGGATTTCATTTGGGTCGCCTCCCTCTTGGTTTCATCAGGCAATTGCTCACTGCCAGGGCTGCGTCACAGAGGCCCACTGTTAGGGAATATTCTCAATCAATGGCTAATTTCCCTTACCTAGTGAGCCCCTCAGCAGCTAGACCCCCCCCCCGATTCCATTTCTGAGGCTGACTACTTTCCCCCAGAAAAGGGTAAAGTTGCCATTAACTTTACTTAGCCATTTGACCACAGATCCAGTACACCCCATCTAACATGGAGTACTGGAAAGGGTTCAACCTTAGCCCTTTTTATCTGTACCTCCTAGAGCATTGTTTCACTCTTAACATTTAGACTTGGCTGGTGGCAGTGGTATCTACCCTAACCTTTCTACCGCGATTATACTATATAAACGTGGTATTGTTTTAGGTTGTTATATTAGCCTCAAACTTAAACCTGCTTGACCAAATCCTTTTTCTTTTGGCTTCGGTCGGGTTTATTCGCCATTTCTTTTTGTTAAAGTCCTTCTTGTGTTTTACTTTGCGCGGCAAACCACGTTTGCCTTCTTTGTTAACTGTCTTTTGGCGGGCTTCTGCCAAGAAGCCCTCCTCTAGGTGCCTGGGTATCTAGGTGGGCTGAATGTGAAGGAAGGGTGTAGTCACCCCCAGCACAGGGTATCCTAGGAAACCCAAGTCACACTTTGATTGGCTGAGGTGGTTGTCCCAGCCGGACAACCCCCCCTGCTGCGTGATTGACAGCCAGGCTGTGTGAATGGTGGATTTTCGCATAAAAGGCAGGTCTCTTGGGCTAGAAGTCAGAGTCGCCACTGGAACTACAAAGAACCGAAGAGAAGCGGAGAAGAAGACGGCTGCTGCAACTATCACGTCCCGGTGAAGCCCTGCTGCAGTCCTGAGCTATCTACCCTTCGACGACCAGAGAAGATCCAGTCCGGAGTCTTCTTCCCTTGAGCTTGGTGGGGATAACCAGCTCCTCTTCTACAGCCAGAGGATCCTCTTCGTGGTCAAAATCGCTGCACACTGCTGTAGTGGTCCGGATAGCCAACTGAAGAGCCTCTCCTGTTTTTAAGAAGTGCACCTTTTATTCACCGTCACTGCTGCCGGCTTCATCCCTGTGTGGTGCAGACCCCTCTAGACGTCCTCCTTCGGATCGAATCTCCAGGAACCAAGGGTCTGTAGGAAACCTACCAGGAACAACAGCCGTGGCACCAGCTTCTTCATTGAATAAGTTAATGTGTTCTGCTCGAGGAATTAGGGTGAATCCCTTTTCTTCACATCCAAGGCTCGCCCTTGTCTTCCCTCCTTCTTATAACTTTTGCTTCCTCTGTTGACAATATCTAAGTACTCCTGGCTACGTTGAATCGTGAACTATCCAACTGTGTGATCCTCCACAACAGGAACCCGGTTCCACTTGACACTGGCTCCGGCCTATTGACTTTTGAATTTCTGTCTAAGAGTGTTCTCTGATTCTGTCTGCTTTGACAAAAGTATTGCTTATGATTTTTGCCCCCAACTCTCTCTGGGTATCTCAGGTGCTAAGTGTGTTTTTGCCCCGGTAACATCTCTTGCCACGGATACGCATTTCTTTAGACCGAACTGTCATTACTGTCAAAAAGTGATCGCAAGTGTATTCCCGGTAACGTCTTTTGTTTCGCAACACCGGTCCGCTAAAACACAGGGTACTTACCTGGAAAAATACTGTACAAAGTGAGTTTGTTAATGATAGTGTATTTTACGTGTGGTTTTTGAATTAATAGAAGTGTTGTGTTTATAACAAATGGTTTAA
This sequence comes from Ambystoma mexicanum, assembly GCF_040938575.1. Classification (NCBI taxonomy): domain Eukaryota; kingdom Metazoa; phylum Chordata; class Amphibia; order Caudata; family Ambystomatidae; genus Ambystoma; species Ambystoma mexicanum. The sequence continues at coordinate 731,399,183 of NC_090925.1, forward strand.
AACAAATGTACTTATATTTATTACCTGAAACCTTGAGTCAGTGTTTGCTTGAGTCACAGTAATTGTGGTGCCTTTGTGTAATCTCTGCTACTGCTCATATACTCTTGAGATAAGCCTGGCTGCTCCGCTACTGCTACAACTTTAACATAGTAGTACAGGCTTGTACCAAAGGTAAAACTTGTATTGCCATTTGTAGTCTAAATTGTGTTTAGTGGTCCCTAATGGCACTGCACAGGATTCTGCCTAACACCCGCGCTCTTGCTCCTATGGTGCTGTAATTTTGTTCAGTCTCTGATTTCAGGCTACTCTTTGTGGATTCATGCAGCGCAAGCCTGTGGTCCTCCATGCGCAGGAGCGTGTGGTCCTCCATGCACGGGAGCCTAGCTCACAAGTGTTGCATGTGACTGAACAATGCTGCTGCAGCTACATTTTCTGGCCTCGGGCAACCGCAGTAGCGGCACAGCAGGCAGACGAAGGCTCACTGTATCCATCAAACTCATTCCTTGTTAGTCCCTCTCCGACACACCCTGGCGTTTTGACTACAAATAACACTTATTGCCAGCCAATTGGCGCAATCGGTTTCTGCCGTTCAAGGACCTTCACTTGAGCAGATTTAACACAGATTTCCTGAAGGAGGGTTGGGGGTTTCACCCATGCTGATAAAGGGGTCTTCGGGTTACATGGGTATTATGGCATAATGGCTGGTGACTGGATACCTCTCTCAGGCAAGGGCGTTCAGGGTTGTCCTTTACCTCTGCCCAAGGTCCAAGGGAATGCCAATTTGGAATTTTGAAAACCCAGGATGTTCCGGAGACCTGTTCATTTATTTCCAGACAAGTAACCCACCTCTGCCTTTTTCCTTAGACCATATGCCTATTGGGAAACCATTACACAATTCTATTCCGTAGATCTATGGCTAAAAGGTTTGGGTTTGAAGAGCCTTTGCGCTGAGTATTTATACTAAGGGTGTCGATGGTCTGGGAATCCTGGGGGACCCTCTGTGTACCTCGTCTGGGGCAGACATCACAGAGGGGGTTGTAACACCCTGCCTCCAGAGTCACCCTTGTCCTATTATCCAGCCTCTTTGTGCAAATTGATCACATATCCCAACTCATATCTAGTTGGCATTTTCCAAATAGGGGGTATGTACAATACTGCATGCTTTTATCATTACCGCCATACTCACAATGAGGTTCTTGGCCCAATGGCGACCGTACAGAAGACACGTTAGAAATCCTTTTACTTCAAGCCTCGCTGTTAGTGCTGGGTGAAGGATTTTTACTCTAGCTAACCCTTTCACTGGTCGGAATGTAAAGCATTCCTATAGAAATTGGGGCAGCGAAAGGGGTCAGCTATTGTGATTTCATTTTACTATTAATTTGGATCCATTTATGCATAAACAATGCAGCAATTGATTCCAATAGGAACTGCAAAGAACGTATAGTACCAGCAACATGCAATTGCTGTCACTCACTGAACATGCTCTGGGTCCAGCTACTAGCCGAGCAAAGGATCGTTTAGGGACATTCAAAGAGCCTTGTGTGACATAGAAAGTGAACAGATTGAGAGGAGCTTGGCCAGAACTTATTAGGACTACTGTGCATCAGCCACCTTAACCCTAACAGTGCAGTAGGTTAAACAGTGCTGACGACTATTTCATTAAATAGTGTGATGTGAAATAAAGAGAGTACATTAGGCTATAAAAAGTGTTTTAGATTAAAGAGGGTGCATGAGATTAAGGTGGGTGCATTGATTCAACCTTGCGAGTAGGGGTTGCTCTACTCTGAGCAGGGATAGGTCTTGGCAAGCAGATATCGGCCTCCCCGAGCAGCAGTCGGCGTTCCAATTGGACATAATTCTCTCTCGGAGCAGGGATTGGTCTCCAGTACCATGCCTCGATATCGCTATGTCTAGGAATGTCCCTCTGATCAGGGATAGGTCTCTGTGAAAGGATCAACTCCTCTGATCACAGAGAGGCTTCTCTGGACAGGGCTGTCTCCCTCTCCCACCCTCGCTCTCTCACTTTCTGACGAAGCTTAGGTTTTCTCTGTTAATTTGTTGAAGACAAAGATTGTTCATTTGGGCAAAGGCAGGGCGAGGCAGGAATTGTGCACAAGTGGCGCACCGGCGGGTCCCTTGATATCATATACCTATTTAGCTCTTACATTTATGGAAACAGGTGGAAAGTCTTTATGTCTTGCACAGAATCGAAGACAATCCAAAATGGCTGTTTCCGAGTCCATTGGAGATTAGGTTTGGCGATTTTGTTTTTGTGCAAGTGATCAATTTATGCAAGGCTGGTCTGTTACGGGCATAGCTTGGCGTTTACTCTTGAAGGTATATACGAAATCAGTATTTAAACCACTTCCACATCAACCCTCTACTGATGGGCGAAGAACAGTGGTGGTTTAAGAAGATAGGAGGAGACAGAGCTTCCTGGCAAACGGCTGCGTGCAAAATCCTTCAACACGTCCTATCAGCCACGCCAAGTGCCTCAAACCTAAACTTAAACTTAAGACCGCCTAGCCAAGGATGACATTTGATTTATGATTTCTTTGTGACTTTTTGACTCCTCCTCCTAAGTTGTCCCCACTGGAACTTCAAGTTTCCTCTTTCTCCTTTTAGGAAAAATCTTTTTGATTAAACACAAATAAAAATAAAATAAAAAAAATAATACATTTCTGAGAACATTGATGGGATGTCGCATGTGGCCCCCGGCAAGTGCTTTCAAATTATTGTTGAATTTCCAATTCATAACACTAATGGTGAGTTTAGCACCAACGTTTGTTCCAAGAACATGTCTGGGTATGAACAGAGAGTAGTGTGTAGTCCTATGTCCTTAAGGAGATGGGAATAACCACGGGATCAAAAGGGACATTCCTGGTGAGTTTATGCTGCTGATCTATTGAAGGATCAGGTTTTACGCTTTTCCAAAAGCAAGGTTGAAGTCTGAAAGTTAGGATGGGGATAAATGACGATGTGTGTTGGGGTGACTAAGGGTCCGGGCTCCGCCATATGCTTTCAAAATAGTGGACCGGCCTATTGGAGGATCAGTCCACAGAACGTAACACGCAATTCACGCCCCAGCCAATCCCCAGCTCAGAGATCTCACTACATACATGTGCAGGCCCTGGGGAATAGCCCGGTCCTGGGGGACGGACTGGGAGTTGATAAAAGCACAAAGAGAACATTGGCGAGTGTTGGTGTTTGGAGCAGTGGAGTGAGGAGGCATGAACAGAGGTACAGAGAGAGTTGCGGGTCCCGGAGGAGGTGCAGAAAGAGGTAGAGGTGCAGAAGAAGGAGTTGCAGTGGGAGTTGGTGAGACAAGTTGAGGAGGGGCAGAGAGAGCTAAAGGTTCATGGAGTATAGGTAGGGCAAGAGAGAGATGGCTGGGGGTAGGGGAGGGAAAGAGGGGATTAAAGCAGAAGAGGTTAGAGGAAATAGCATCAAGTAGGAGAGAAGAGCGTATTAAAACAAAGGAAGGGGGAAGAGTAAAATATTCAAAAGGAGGAAAGGACAGAAGTGGTTGGAGGAGGAGAAAAGCAAGCACATGAGGAGAGTACAGAGGATGCGTGATAAGATTATGGTAGAAAGGGGGAGCAGAGGATGGAGAGAGAGGACATTGAGGAGGAGAGGAGCGTGTAGAATGGGCCAGAGGAGGGCGACAGCATCAAAGGAGGAAGAGGTTGGAGGAGGGCATGGTAAGTGAAGAGAATAATAGGCAGGACTTTGGTAGTACCCTGGAGCCACAGGGCCAGCCCTAGACAGAGAGCCGGACAACCACTATCAAACCTTTGTCTGGAAGGCGAGAGAGGACGAACAAGCTCATGGTGGACCACAGAGGCGGTTAGAAGGCGGATTACTAGGCTCAGAGTCTGGTGCCCAAGAATTAATGAGCGTTGGATCGATGAGGAGGACACTAAGGTGGGACTATGGGACAGGATCTGGCCTTGGGGTGAGAATAGCACCCAAGCACCTGCACAAGCACTGAGACACCCTCCTAGCCTACCTCACCTCTGGCAGATGCTGTGGACACTCCTGCAACAAAGCTCGATATTGCAGCAGGAGCGATTGTTTTGCATAAGTCTCAGGAGGAGAGCTCAGCGGCAACATGCTCCCCTTGGAAGCAGGTCAACACGGAGCAACATAGGTTTGATCCCCAGGTCCGCGTTTAGAAACCTCTGGGTATTAAGCGCGTTATAAATAACCTATCATATCATATCATGAAGACTACTACCTGCCCAATGGACCCAAGGGAAAGCACTTGAAAAAGGATGCCCTCAGCAGCAGCCCGATTGGACCAAAAGACTGAGTGACACCAGAGAAAGACCCAGAGAGACTCCTGGAGAAACATTGGCCTTGGATCAAGGAGATTATTGTGTTGGATTATCTGTCCCCTTGTCCTGGTTTTGAATTTCCAAAGATTTGTTTCAAGCCCGTAATGCTGTTGAAGTGTATGCAGACACCAGAGCACTGATTAAATGGAAAAAGGGCACATATAGCATTTTTATACTGCACATGCACAATAGGTGAGGGAGTAGTAGATTATATGTGGCAGTAGCTAGTGTTTTAACCCAAAATGGCAAGTGTGAGAAAAGATTTTGTAGCCTGTACTGTGTCGAGTGCAGGATGCTTATTTCAGAGTGAGAAACAAGGCCACAGAATTCCTGCTAGACAATGTGGATGAAGGTACAACACAGGGTTAACCATTGCTGGGCTTTTGGTGGGGGTTAGAAATATATATGGGGTTTGGGTTTTCGGGAATGGAAAACAATTAAAGGGGATGGGGGACTTAGAGGGGTGTGGGGGAGTGGGGCACCCCACCCAAAAAAAAATATAAAAAAATGAGATGGGTTTTTTCAAAAAGATTTCCACGAGGAAAAAAAACAGCTATGTTTAATCCTGCGATTAAATGGCATGGAACCGTGGATGAGTGTAATGGCCAGGCTTTAGAGTAACATCTTGAAACTGTGGCCACAATGATAGAAAGATGAAAAGAGGGAGAACTGTTGAACGTAGGAAACATGAGTATAATGATGTTAATCTTTTTTCCCCAATGGTGACCAGCTGAGAAGAGGTATGGGCTGATCTGAGCAATGCTGATCTTAACCATGGAGAAATAACTGTGATATTGTACTGGTAGGGAGGACTGGATGTAATATAATGTAGTACTGTATCCAGCTGAATAACAGCTTGCATTACTGCTGATCCCACGCTGCAGTGGTGGATCTTCTCAGGAGGGAAAGGCATCTCTGTGCAGGATAAGTCTCTTTCGATCAGATAGGAGTGAGCAAGGATAGACCCTATGAATAGCTCTGATCGGCAATTGGCGCCCGTTCCCAGGACTGCATCTCTGTCCGAGGAGCAATTCTCTGAGCAGTGATAGGACTCTCAGGTCATTGATAGACCCCTGTCGATAGTCAATAAATGGTCTCTACTTCCCTGGGTCGGTCTTTCTGAGCAAAGGCAGACCTCACTTTGCAGACATAGGCTTATTCCTTTCTGGTCCGGATGCATGATGCCCTCTGACCCCTGTGTTCTCTCGCTCTTTTATGTTTCAGATGCACATTGTCCACACTAAACAGGGAATGAACCTCACACAGGCCAAAAAGGACCCCACGGGCATTGCTGTACTGGCCTTCTTCTTAGACGTAAGTAACAAGGGAACAGAGATGTGAGGGGAGCCTCAAGGAGCCTCATGCATGAATGCAGTTTTTAAGTGGCGGGGAGTGCATTTCTGCGGGATCTTTCCTCAGTTGCTTGTATTATCTGCTGGTAGTTATCTGTTTGTTGCTGGAAATATCTGCTGGTTTTCCATGGCTCACTGGTGGTGTTGTTGGTGGTGTTTCGCACTTTGATCATAACTGCAGAGATTTTCAATCTTTCCATGCATTCCACTGTCCAGTTTTGTCACTATGGAAAAAAATAGGTTCTGAATCCTCAGCACGTGCTGTCACGTTCTTTCCCAACTCCTGGGTTGAGATGCACCCAAACTAATTCTCCCAGTAGTGTGGGGGACCAGTCTGCCTGAGAATTATAATTAATTAATTAGCATAATTATAATTGTTCTTTCATAACACGCTTAATACCAGCGAGTGATTTCTAAGCGCGGGATCGGGATTCAAACATGTGTTGCGCTGCACTGTCTTGCTTCCAAGACAAATGCGTTACCCCTGAGCTATCCTTCCTCCCCTGGCAGGCAGCGCTTGCTGTACTTGCCATACTGCTACCCTCGACTTCCTAGGGTAGGGGTCTGCAACCTACGGCTTTCCAGTTGTTTTGGACCACGACTCCCATGCTCCCATCATAATTGACAGTGCTATCTAGGGCTGATGGGAGTAAGTCCAGCTAAATATTCGTACCGCCCTAATTTGAGTACCTGCCTACAGAGGAGCTGCTTCTTGCGTATGGAGAGTAGAAGGCAAGCCATCAGATCTGCTACTTCGACCCTTAGGTGTCCATCCTCTTTGCTGTAGTGTAAAGACCACCCTGAACACGCCAGGCCTCCCTTAATACAAAAATAAAAAAATACATTATGCGTACATATGAGGAAAGTTACCACCCCATTTGTGAAAACAATAAACAATTTAAAATGTGCACATACATGTGATTTCAGGCACATATGTATTACTCATAGCTCTACTCTTCATTGTCACAACACTTACCTATGAAGCACCTTCTCCTGATCCAGGACCATTTCCCCACTTTTTTTAGACCCTGCTCCTCCCATCCCACAGATGGATATTGCCCACTTTGCCCACCCACAATCCAGTGGTTATCTTTTCCCAGAGGATTATGAGCCCTGCCATCCACTCGTGTGGAGGAGAGGTGGGATGCCACCACTGGGACGAGAAAGGGAATGCTACTTGATGGAAGTCTTCTATGGATGATCCAGACAGACCAGCTTAAGTGCTCCTGCACTATCAACTACATTTATTTTTTCCAGACCAACCTGCACTCCACTTCCCGCAGTGAGTGCCTGTTCTCGGTGTTGTGGTCAGGATACCACCATCATTCTTCTGCACACAATGGACATGAAGGACGCCTGGGTCCCACTACTTTTAAACAAACCCTTCCTAGACCCTAATACCCCAACTAACTATAGACCAATCACCACAGTGCCCTTCCTCCTAAAAATCTTGAACAGAGCTGCCTACCTTCAGATTCAGCACCACCCGGAAAGCAAATACCTGCTAGGGCTCCATCAATCAGGCTTCCGACCAAGGCATGGCCCGAAAACAGCCCTGATAGATCTAGTAACACAAATAGAAACTATAAAAGACAAAGGCAACCTTGCCCTCCTTCTGTTACTCGATCTATCAGCCGCCTTTGACTTAGTAAATCACAAAACACTCTGTAACCACCTCTCATTGGCGGCCCATTTCTCTGCCAATGCTATTTCCTGGACTCAGTAATTCCTCAATAACAGAACCACCAGAGTATTTGCCCGAATGGAATATGGTACACATGCGCCTGTCACATGTGGGGGCCCCCAGGGTTCCTGCATCTCCCCAATGCTTTATAATATATTTACAAAGCCTCTATTTGATTACCTAAATCACTTGGGTGTCTCATACACAAATTATGCTGACGACACCCACATTCTGATCCCCATTACAGGTAATTACAACAGACTCCAAACGTTTAAAATACATCTACATACTCATTCAAGCTTGGATGACTAAACACAGACTATGGGCCTCATTCCGAGGCTGGCGCTATCCATGGAGTAAAGAGCACCATGGTAAGCAACCATGGAGCTATTTACTCCATGGAAATCCGGCATGGTGAATGGAGTAATTACCGGTCCATTCCAAGGTTGGAGGGACCGGTAATTCCCCATTCACCATACCGGTTCCCCATCCCCATTCCTGCCCCCATAGGGCTCAATGGGAATGGGGAAGGAGTAAATTACGGCACCGTAAATTACGGTGCCGTAATTTACTCCAAGGTCCCTTTGCGGGTTGGATTTTTAACGCCTGCTAAAAGCAGGCGTTAAATGCCAACCCGCAAAAGGGAACTCGGAATATGGTGGTAAGTGTTAACGGTCACCGTTGCCATTAACGGTGACCGTTAACCCTTACCTCCAGCCTCGGAATGAGGCCCTATGTCTTGACGATAAAACAGAGTTACTCCTTGAAGGAACCCAAGCTAGTCTTAACAGACTGGACAAACAGTTTAACTCATTCACCATTGACGACAATGACATCAAGGCATCGAAGGATGTAAAAACATTAGGCATTTATATTGACTCCTCTCTTTCCTTATCAAGACATATCAACGCTACTGCAACTACTACAGCCTACACCTGTAAGCTTATTAACGCTTGTAGGCCATTCCCAACCACTACTAACTGCATCACCCTAGCTAGGGCATTAGTCTTAACCAAGTTATACTACTGCAGTGCCCTTTAGATAGGCACTAGCCACTACAACCTAAAAAAGTTACAAACTTTCCAGAACAACGCGTTTAGAGCAGCGACTAACTTTCCTAGATCACTCCACATCGCAGAGTTAAGACGCAGCAACCGCTGGCTCTCAATCAAAGAATCAGACTTAAAACGCTATCACTCAACTTCAAATGCTTAAATAACCTAGCTCTGATATACCTCTGTGACGAATTCAAACTCAATTCCTCTGATTGACCACCCAGATCCTCACAAGCCAACTCCCCTATCATCCCAAGGTTTAAGCTCCAAAAGGCTGGAGGCAGAATTTTCCCTATCCTAGCAGCTAAACCTTGAAACACTTTACCCTCCACCCTCAGAACTGAACCTTCCTTCCACAAATTCAGAACTAATGTCAAAATCTGGCTCACTATGAGCGTGGACCAATATATGGTCCCACTCTAACCTAAGTTGTAAGTTCTGTAACGCCTGCTGCTTACCTGCTATAATGACTGTACTGCCAATCATATTTTGCACAATGCCTATCCAATGTCATATGCAAATATTGCTATTTATAAATAATGTTATATGTAATTGCGTATATATATATATATATATATATATAAATATATATACACACATATAGTATGCAACTGTATCCATCCAATTTCATATGTAAATAGTGCCATATGTAAATACTGCTATATGTAACTGCAAATGTATACTATGAAACTGTAAATACCTCTCTGTCTATGTACCCACAAGGTATGTGCACAGATGGCCCAGAGCTTGGTGCGCTTTATAAATAAATACAATACAATATGTTGAAGTGCCACACATTATCCACCATTCAAATACATCCAAGTGTGACACATATTTTGCCCCCAAAAACATCCAAGTGAAACACATTTCCTGCCCCCAAAATACATCTATGTGCAACCCATTTACTGCTCCCAAATACATCTATGTGTGACACATTTCCTGCCCTCTGACAGACAGTTAACTCCCAGTACATCTAAATGGCTATCTAGGGGGGCAGTAGGTAATCTACACTATAATTTGATGGTGGTACTAGTGTAGAAGTAGCAGGATTTTAAATGAGCAAAGGAATGGTTCACCACCCGCACCTCCTTACCTTAGTTGTTGCTGTAGGGTGCTTCATCAGGTTTCCATGGGCAAAGAAGGGGCAAACAGGGATGGGAGCTGCCCTTTGCCTTGGGCCCTTCGCCGGCTGCCCTTGGAGGGCTTCTTAAATGCAGCTGTTCCAGTCACATGAGAGGGCACAGACCAATGAGAACCAAATGGGCGGTCGGGAGGAGTGGGGGGGACAGGGAATGGATGAAGGTTGATGGGAGAAGGCAGAAGAAAATCACTCAGAGAAGGCTGCCAAGACAAAGGCCCAGAGATACCTGACTGCCTTAGCCAATTGCCAAGGGGTGGGTGGAGGAGAAGAAAAAAGCCAGAAACAAACAAAGTACTACAACACAAAGTCAGAGAACCCTACTTGCAGATGAGCTAATAAAACGGATTACAAAACATAGTAAAACCACCGAAAAATCCCTCTAAAAACAACCAATCAGGCCAAAAAACAGGTTGGAAACTCAAAAATCATCCCTCTTAAAGCACTTTACAGCCATTAAACGGATTGGGAATCTAACCTAATCACACTCATATCCTCAAAAAGCACCATCTAGCCTCTTACCTAGAGATTATTGTGAACGATGGCTACAGATCACAATCGGGAAAGGCAGAGGAAGAGCACTCAGAGAAAAAAGGCTGCCAAGACAAAGGCCCAGAGATACCTGAATATGTATAGAAAAAAAGATGTCTGGTAAAATAGCAGAACAATATTGCAAGTAGATGTATGCGTTTCTTCCTTTAATAAGACTTCTGGGAGAAAATGAACAACGTGTCATACAGGGATATTGATAAACGCGGTCTTGGATTCTTTTCCAGGATCCGTTTACCATGGCAGTCACAGAGTCTAAAAGCACTTAAATTCAACTCAGCATTTGGATGGAAATGTAAACATGTAGGAACGCGGCCTGTCAGGAAAAAGGCACGAGTTGGTTCACATACCTGCACTTTTAGTTATTTGAGATTAAGTGCATATCATTGTAGGCCTCACATGAACTTGTCCTAGATGTGTGTTCTGACTTGAGTGTCGTGTAGACCGATGAGACCTCCGTCCCCAAGTGACGCACAGGGGAACTAAAAGAAACCCTCTGTACGACCTTTGAGGCCACAGGTGGGAGATGACTTCCCAGATCCACAGAACCTCTGGAACACCGATGCTGCTGTCAAAAAGGAACGAGGTTAAGTACCAGGCAACTACAATATATGTTCAGTAAACCAAGGATCTAAAAGGTCTTACCTATCAGGTGTTAGGAAAACCCCGGAAACCTAGTAGAGGTTCGAGACTCAGATGATGCAGCGGTCCCTGAAGTAGTAGGACCGCAAGATAGCGTGGATGTAGGATCAGCCACCTGTAGGAGTGAAGACGTGACTTGAATCCCCAAAAGGGAAATGGCGTAGGAGTTCAGTGAAGTACCAAGGGATGATCCAAAGACAAGTCAGGATGTAGTCCAAAGTCTGGCAACAGGTAAACAGTTCCAAGCGAAGGTACAAGGGGTATCCGAAGGAGTCCAAGGTAGAGTTCCGTGATCAAAGGCAACAGTGGAGCAATACGTAACGCCAAACAGAGTCTGAAGACAGCTGAGAAGCAATGAGTGTTCTGTCTCTCAGACCTTTATACTTTGCGTCTCTGGGTCATGTGACGTCTCTGGGTCATGTGACGTCCACCAAGGTCACGTGAGGAACGCCACTCTGGATCACGTGATCGACGTGGAGACGTAACACCGCCCCTTCTGCTATACGTTCTCCAAGGCAATTGCCAATGCAGAAAGGGTTGCAATCGAGCCCGTACACCATAGCTGGTACGGAGTTTCCGGTCCTTTGGGTTCACCGGATCATTTGAGCCTCGAACCGTGGGAGGAGATGTTGGGGAAATGTGAGCAGTGTTCTGGTGTGTAGCGGACTGGGGTGTAGAGGATCGCCTAACATAGCCCCTCCCCAACGGCCCACGACCCCGTGGGCAGGACGGATGATCCCTATGGAAGCGGGCCACCAACCGAGGGGCGTCTAGATCCAAGGCGGAAACTCAAGAACGCTCCTCCGGGCCGTAACCCTTCCAATCCACTAGATACTGGAGCCTACCCCTAAACCATCGGGACCCCAAAATGGCCAACACCTCAAAGACATCAGAAGAGGCCAGGGACACCGGCGCAACAGGGGCTGGGAGACGGACAGAGTCGGGACAAGGCTTGAGGAGGGAGACCTGGAATACTGGATGGATACGCCAAGAACTAGGAAGCACTAGACGAAACGCCACCGGGTTCACAACCTGAGAGATCACATACGGGCCGACAAAACGAGGCAGCAACTTCCGGCAACCCACTAGGCGAAGATGACACGAAGACAACCAGACCCTAGAACCCACCACCAAAGGAGGAGCAGCTAGACGTTTGCCATCCACACGGGCCTTCATAGAAGCCTTTGCTTCAGTGAGATGGACCACAGTACTAGCATGTATAGCAGACAGATCCCCAAGACATGTCGTGGCCGCAGGATTTGAAGAAATAGAAGCATCGGGGACCGGCAAGACCTTGGGATGTTGGCCGTAGAGGGCGGAATGAGCCGCGTTATTGTATGCGAACTCAGCAAGCCGTATAACGGCCAACCAGGAGGTCTGGTGTTGCAATATAAGGCAGCAAAGATACTGCTCCATGGATTGATTCGTCCTTTCAGTCTGCCCGTCAGTCTCAGGATGATAGGCCGAAGAATACCTGGTATCAATGCCCAACAATTTAGTCAACGACCTCCAAAAACGAGAGGTGAACTGTGATCCTCGATCTGATATTATGACCGAAGGGAGTCCAAATAACATGAACACGTGTTCAAAAAACAAGTCCTCCAAGACCGGAGCCGAAGGAATACCCTTACAAGGAACAAAACGAGCCATTTTTGTGAACGTGTCCACCACTACCCAGATGGAGTCAAAACCTTGTGACTTGGGGAGATCGGTAACGAAATCCATAGACAGTGTATGCCAAGGTCTGGGAGGTACCGGAAGCGGGAGTAGTAACCCAACCGGTCGGCCTCTCCGATGTTTAGCCTGAGCACACACTGCGCACGAATTGACATAACACTCCACATCGCGCTTCATAGAGGGCCACCAACACCAGCGCTTGAGAAGATCTAAAGTGCGCTCCTGACCGGGATGGGCATTAAAAGGAGCATCATGAGACCACTCAAGGGCCAGATTACGAGTGTCAGGTGTGGGAAGAAACAGGCGTTCATGCACAAAGGGCAAACCATCCGAATACACGGGGTCCCATTCTCGCAACTGTTCGGAATGAATGCTAGTCCAGGATCGGATCGAGTCTAATAACGACAATGAGGGTGTACAGAGGCAAATTACATGACTCTTTCCGAGAACAGTGTCAGGGAAGGTTGGCAACTCGACCCCACCTGGGGAACGTGACAAGGCGTCTGCTTTACCATGTGAAGTTCCAGGACGATGCGTAATATGAAAATCAAAAGAGGAAAAGAAAAGATGCCACCGAACCTGTCTGCTATTAATGCACTTCAATGAAGCCAGATCCTGTAAATTACGATGATCTGAGTATACAGTGATTGGATGTTTAGCCCCCAGAAGATGATGGCGCCAAACACGAAAGGCGTCCATGACAGCCAGGAGTTCCTTCTCCGTAACGGTGTAGTGTGTCTCAGTACTGGAGAACTTACGGGAATGGTATGCCACTGGGTGTAATTTGCCTGTTGTAGGACATGATTGGGACAATACCGCACCAAGAGCAAAAGAAGAGGCATCCGCCTCAACTATGAATGGAAGATCAGGATTGGGGTGCTGGAGCACCGGTGCGGTAGTGAAAGCGTTTTTCAAAGCCTCAAAAGCCTCCTGATGTTCTCTTTGCCAACGATAGGGTACCTGAGGGCTGGTCAGGGCCGTGAGCGGGGCAACGATTGTGGAAAAGGAGGAAATGAAACGCCTATAAAAGTTGGCGAAGCCCAAAAAGGACTGCAATGACTTGAGTGTTTGAGGTACTGGCCACTCTAAGACTGCTCTGACCTTGGAATCGTTCATGGATAACGCTCCCGGAGTAATGTGAAATCCCAGAAACTCAACAGACGTTTTATGAAACTGACATTTCTCAGGTTTGGCAAATAAGGAATGTTCTCTGAGACGGGATAGTGCTTCTTGGACATGTCTTACATGGTCATCAAGATTACGAGAAAAGATCAAGATGTCGTCCAAGTACACAACCATGTATACATCCAAAATATCCCCTAATATATCATTCATAAAGCGTTGGAATGTGGCTGGGGCATTACACAGACCGAAGGGCATGACTAGGTATTCATACAAGCCGTAACGAGTACAGAAAGCAGTTTTCCACTCGTCGCCCTCGCGAACGCGTACTAGATTGTATGCGCCGCGCAGATCAAGCTTGGTGAAAACAGAAGCATGTGATAAGTGGTCCAGAAGGGGTGTGATTAACGGAATTGGATACCTATCCTTTTTTGTGATGGCATTAAGACGCCGATAATCCACACAAGGACGTAAATCCCCCTCTTTCTTAGGTACAAAAAATATAGGGCTTGCCGCTGGTGAAGTAGAGGGGCGGATGTGTCCTAAACGAAGGGCGTTCTGTACATACTCTTTCAATGCTAGTTCCTCCGAAGGTGATAAAGAATAAATCCTGCCCGAAGGAATAGTGGAACCAGGGATTAATTCGATTGGGCAGTCATATGGTCTATGTGGAGGTAGTACCTCAGCAGAGCCACGATCAAAAACTGATTCAAATGCTTTGTACTCAGACGGAATCCCAGACACCAACCCCCCAACTGTATGTGGAGTCACAAACTCAGATCCATCAACACTCAGCGTGAGTTGAGCTAAGGCTCCCAAAGCCCGAGAAGGGGTATCAGCTGTTTGATGGGTCGGGAGACAATAATTCTGACAGATCTCGGATTCGAAGAGCACAGTGCCTGATTGCCAATTAATCAGTGGATTGTGTTCACGTAACCATGGTATCCCTAATATGATACCGAATTGAGGTGTGGTGATTAGGTCAAAACTTAAGGTCTCTGTGTGAATATCTTGTATGGTCAACAAGAGAGGTGCAGTTTGGTGTCTAACAGGACCAGAGACTAACTCAGAGCCATCTACGGCTTGAACGGGTTCAGGTCGGGTTTTTACCACTAAAGGTAGATTGAGGGAATGGGCTAAAGCAATGTCTATGTAATTTCCAGTGGCACCTGAATCAATGATGATTGTAACTGCATGAAGAAGGCCTGTAGAAGGACATAGAGTAGCGTTTACAGAGACGGGTTGAACCTGAGCAAAGGCAAGAGAGGTACCCGGAGATGGAGACTGAACACTCGACCTACTCTCCGGATCTAAGGTCGAGCTATCCGAAAAACCTGGCTCTTCTTGGGACGTCGAGGACACTCTTTCACATAATGCCCCGTGGTGCCACAATAAAAGCATGCATTATCCACCCTTCTACGTTCCCTCTCTGATGTTGTAATAGGGCTACGTAAACCTCCCACTTGCATAGGTTCTTCCGTACTGGAAGCAGGAGTACTGGCAAGTGTAGGATGGGAAGAAACCCCCAACTCGGCTCTACGCTCCGATCGCCGTGCATCTACTTGTAGTGCAAGATCAACTAGTTCCTGATACTGAGTGGGCATAGAAGGGATCACTGCTAAAGCGTCTTTCATTATGTTACTCAACCCTCTATAAAAGACAACTGCCCGCTTGTTTTCTGGCCATGATGTTTCAGCTACTAATTGATTGAACCGGGTGATGTATTCTATCAAGGTCCTTCTACCCTGCGTTAGTTCTAACAACTCCAAATCCCTAGACTGTGCCTTGTGTCGGGTATCAAATACTCGAGACATTTCTAGAACCAACAGATCAATGTCATAAAGGACTGGGTTATTATTCTCCAACAGAGGATTAGCCCAAGCAGCAGCTGTCCCGGCTAAATGGGAAAGGGCAAAGGCGGCTTTAGCAGTGGAAGTAGGAAAGGCCAAAGGTCTGCACAAGAAATGTAACTTGCACTGGTTAATGAAGGTCCTGAATTTCTTGGGGTCACCTTGAAAACGTTCAGGAGCGGCCAGGGGGGAAGGGGTTGGGAGGATCACCGGAGTTGGGACTATAGTATTAGCCAAGGGAGGAGGTGTGGTTGAGGAACTAGCTTCTCCGAACTCAGGGTCTGCAGGAAGGGAATGCTGAACACTCTGTATGGAGTCTAACCTTTGGTGGATCACCGTATTCGCGGCGGCCATATCTGCCCTTAATACTGTAATCGCCTGGACTAAAGCAGCTATGGGTTCTTCCGTGGATCCCTGCATTGTCTAATGACTATACGGCTTCTCAGTCTGTTCTGACTTGAGTGTCGTGTAGACCGATGAGACCTCCGTCCCCAAGTGACGCACAGGGGAACTAAAAGAAACCCTCTGTACGACCTTTGAGGCCACAGGTGGGAGATGACTTCCCAGATCCACGGAACCTCTGGAACACCGATGCTGCTGTCAAAAAGGAACGAGGTTAAGTACCAGGCAACTACAATATATGTTCAGTAAACCAAGGATCTAAAAGGTCTTACCTATCAGGTGTTAGGAAAACCCCGGAAACCTAGTAGAGGTTCGAGACTCAGATGATGCAGCGGTCCCTGAAGTAGTAGGACCGCAAGATAGCGTGGATGTAGGATCAGCCACCTGTAGGAGTGAAGACGTGACTTGAATCCCCAAAAGGGAAATGGTGTAGGAGTTCAGTGAAGTACCAAGGGATGATCCAAAGACAAGTCAGGATGTAGTCCAAAGTCCGGCAACAGGTAAACAGTTCCAAGCGAAGGTACAAGGGGTATCCGAAGGAGTCCGAGGTAGAGTTCCGTGATCAAAGGCAACAGTGGAGCAATACGTAACGCCAAACAGAGTCTGAAGACAGCTGAGAAGCAATGAGTGTTCTGTCTCTCAGACCTTTATACTTTGCGTCTCTGGGTCATGTTTCGTCTCTGGGTCATGTGACGTCCACCAAGGTCACATGAGGAACGCCACTCTGGATCACGTGATCGACGTGGAGACGTAACACCGCCCCTTCTGCTATACGTTCTCCAAGGCAATTGCCAATGCAGAAAGGGTTGCAATCGAGCCCGTACACCATAGCTGGTACGGAGTTTCCGGTCCTTTGGGTTCACCGGATCATTTGAGCCTCGAACCGTGGGAGGAGATGTTGGGGAAATGTGAGCAGTGTTCTGGTGTGTAGCGGACTGGGGTGTAGAGGATCGCCTAACAATGTGACATGAGAGACAGGACCTGAGAATAATAAAAGTAAGAGTGTTTCAAAATCCTGGATTTGTGAGTATTTTTGACTCCAATCAGTCACAATAAGATATGTTGCATTTAGCACATGCAATATGTCGAACAATGCGTACTTCCCAAAACCTTTTTGCTATCAGGGGACCAGTTTCACTGTGGGAAGGGAACTAAACATTTAAAACAAGTAGGAAACTGGTTACCCCTCCTTTTGCACTTAACACCTTGAGTGTGTACACAAAACGACACCATGGACTGACCTAATTATTTAGTCAACATACACAAAAAGTGACAAATGTATATGAAAAAATATACTCTTTTAATCCAAATTTATCATCTCAAAATAACCAAACCAAAGGCGCACATTATACAGAAAACAAAATACTCGTTAATGTGACTTATATATGGTATAATCTATGATGATCGGAGATTTGTCTGATACAAGTCAAGTGGTCACTCCACGTCTAACAGTTCTTGATTTTTAAAGATGAAAAAGGAGAAACAAGACTTATAATGCAGTCTTATAGTCGTCGTCAACACGTTTCGGTCTTAGGCACGAAGCGCTTTTCCCCTTGCGCTCTCGTTACTTGTCAGTGGGGCCTCATCAGGACGTAAACTTAGTTTGAGAAACAAGGATACCCGAAGTCGAGTTCTAGGGCACTAGAAAACACAAAGCAAAACCATTAAAGGAATGTCACTTTTGTCCATGCCTCACTATCATGTAGGCATATAAATTGAAAGGTGAGAACATTTGCTACCCTGAATTATTAGTCCAGGACATGCTAGGATGTACTGATTCCAAACATACGGGTCATCATTGTTTTAAGAGGAGTACTGGAACGCCTTCACTTTATAAAAAACACACCAGGACAGTTTCATTATTACTTTCTCAGTTTTACCCTTTTTTATTGTGTTGCTGCCAGGATAACCAGTTAACACAAACCAAACCAAATGGGATGTCACTTTTGTCCCACTAACATGTGGACTGAGAGGTGAAAGGTTTACTGACTTGAGTTAGCGGTCAATAACGTTCTAAGCTGTACTTGTTCCAATCATATAAATCATCATTGCTTAGAGGACTGCCAAAAAGTCTCCACTCTACAAAAACACAGGACAGTATGAGCATCACTATCTCTGTTTCATCTCTTTTTAGATGTTACTACCATCATTAGCAAGTTTATCACTGGTGTAAAGACAATAAAAGAAACTGAAAACACTGACCTGCACCCGTGATGTGTTTATATCTTACTCCTTGGTGTAGTGGTACCTCAATATTATAAGGTTCTATCTCAACCTGCAGGGAGACAGAAAGAAGGCCGGGTGGCACAGAAAGAAGGGAAGGGGGGGGGGGGCATCAAAGGAATCAGTGCTACATGATGCACAACCTGGCATTTAAAAATACCATGGGTCTCATTTTCATGTGCTGCCTTGCCGTTTACATTTAATCATGTTAAAGACAAAAAAGACGGCAATTGCCTGCCATTTCGGTGCATACTGAAAAAATATATGTGTATCTATGCTGCTCGGTTGACAGAGGCCAAACTGGAAAGAAACATGCTCTCATTGTCGTGTCACATCCATATGTAAAACAGCTATGCGTGATCCAGCCGTGGCTATGCTGAGGGCTGCTCAGGCGGACGGCCTGATCATTCTAATAAAAGGGACATACGAAGGCTAGTGCGGTATGTGCTTCTTTATTGCAAGCCAGCATAGTCAACAACTGCCCTTCCCCCCTGAATCCCACCCCCTCCATAACCCAACGTCACTTCCCCAAAGTTCTGGCACAAATGTGGTTTGGTTGCGACGTGACATCTCCCCCCTTTTTAACATGCCGACTCACTTACAGTTTACCCCATCTCTTCAATTAGTCTCTGGGGCTTAATGCAACATTCATAGGGTCGCATCGGCAAGCAGGGTACCTCCCCTTGTGTAGTGCCATCGCATTCTGCACTGCTGCCTTCTTCGTCTGACTGCTCGCTGTCACCCAAGTATGAGTCGTCCGAGAACACTGCTTCACAGTTTCACTGCTTAGTGAGCCTTCCCAGGTCAGGGGGGCTGGGTCCACGAGTTTCTTGAAGTGTGAGGAGTTATGGGCAGGTGTCGTTCTCCGCTTGCCGATATCATGGTTCCTTTTTTGGTGGTCTCGACCAGTCGTCCAGGTGCGAATGTATGGTCTTCCTTCCTTGTCTGTGGCTGGCGCAATAGTACCTGTTCTCCTAGTTCAATGTTGCATTCCTTTGCTCCTCGTCGAGTGTCTGTTCTTTCTTTCATTCTGCTCTTCTCTTCCTGCTCTTGAGTCATCGCTTGTTGTTCTAGGGGTCCTGTGGGCTGCCGTCGGCTGCCTTCAGGTAGTCGTGATCTCACGGTTCTTTTGAACATGAGGTCCAATGGGCAGCCTCCTGTGGTGTTGTGGGGCGTGTCTGTATTCCTGCAGAAATTGATATAGGGCTTGCTGAAATGGCTTGTTGAGGATGTTTGCTATCTGAAGAGTCCTTTTGACGTTTGCCATAAATCTTCCAATGATGCTGTTGGCCTGGTTCCACCGTGGTCTTATTTTCCTGTGCTGAAAACCCATGCATCCTGCAAAGTTGTCAAAGTCATGGCTGGTGAAAGGCAGGCCATTGTCTGACTTTATAACTTTGGATATTCCATTTGTGGATAACATGCAGTCTAACACAGGAATGACACACATTGCTGCTGTGGATTCTATCAGCTGCGCATCAGGAAAACGGGAGTGCTCATCAATGAATACGAGGACATACGCTCCATTTCTTAGTGTGCCAAAGAAGTCCATCGCCAGTTCTTCCCAGACGCACTTCCCAGATCTAATTTTGGGAACCATACTTTTTGACGCAGGAGACGTTTGATGGAGACTATCCACCGGTGGCCTTCGTGCACCAGCATGCCTGTCCTTTCTCTGAGCACTGCAGGTATCGAAACTTTGCATCCTTTCAAAATAAGGTGGTCGCCCACCTTATGCTTCTTTTCACAAAAACGCTAGCGGCATAACTCGCATGTCGTTGCTAAGAGGGATGTTGATCTCCCATTATCTTACTCCCAGCCTCGTTCTGGAGGTGAGGCTTGGGAGCCACAGAAATCGGATCCAGCCTCGCTTTCATGCAAAAATCTGGATGCATTCAATGCAATGCGGCCCCATCTATATTCCGTGAACAAGGCTGGTCAGGCTTTGTTAGCCGCAACCTTACCTCGTTTTCATGCTACTTCCAAACTGAGATTGTGTTACAGAAGGATGGCACTGAGTCCATGGACGGTGCAAAAAATTATAATAAAATGAAGTGTGCCTGTGGCCTAATGTTGTTCCTTCTTAATTGCAAAATTATAACATCCACACAGATACAGGGGGATTTTTTGGGTACAGAATATTTCGGCCAATTGTTGAACAAAAAATCGTTAGCAGAAAAACATAAAATGCCTTTTCTTAAAATTAAAATTTAGACGTCTTCTGAAAGGACATGGATGCCTCAGACAATGTCCTGGGCGACCTCGGGATACGTACCAAGCTGGTCCTGGTGAGCCCATAGGAGAAATGCCTATAATCTCACTTGCAACATAAAGAAGTGCTTTGATTTCTTGATTAGAGCACACCTCACTAATGCATGAAGAGGCCCCATACAATGCTGGTGTTCAAACTGTTGTTCGCACAATCCAGCCTAAAAAGATTTTTTGCTCGAGTTTCCTCCACATCAGGTCTCGATCGCCTCCTCTAGGGGCTGATGCCACTGTTTGTATGACATACTATAGTATGTCAGTCGGTTTGTGCTTATACTGAGTGAAATGGGCCACCAGCGGTTTGTCACCTTCTCTGTTCTTGAGGCATGAGCAGTATTCAAAGATTCTATGTCGGATCTCTCGCTTATATAGATCAAGCCACAAGGGCATTTGATTCAATATATTAACCATTGGGATCTGCAGTTGGTGAAAGAATTGAGGCGCCAATGTCAAACTACACACAACGCAGTTGCCACACTTACAGTGGCCTACTACAGGGGGAAGTTCCCAGAGTGTGCATTGCTGATCTTTAGTGTACCAACATATCTCGTAGGTTACTTTGTCTTTTAAGCCCAATCCTTGGTTTGGTGGGCATAGAATCAGGTGCCTGTAACATCTGCCAATTTCTGAGGATCGATCTTCTAAGATGATTACTCAAAGGGCTAAATGTGGAAATACAGGTCATCTCATCTAATTTGGTTTTGTCCCGTGGAGTAAGATATTACTCACAGGGAGTGTGTTGAGCCAATTGCATGTTTTCCGAATCATGGGGAATGTATACCCCCCCTGCTTCAGACGAGAGCTCTGTTCTTTACCGTGCTGGTTAAAGTCCATCATAGTACTGCCATTCCTACGTACATGTAAACCTCGATCCACTGGCAAGTTGTTCCTTGAAATTTGTGGGTGAAAACTATCATACATCAGTAGTGTATTTTTGTCCATTGGTTTTCTGAATAAAGCGGTGTCGAGCGTGCCTTCAGATGATTTGCTTATCATTAAATACAAAAAAGCCATTTTGTTGTAATCAAATGCCATTGTGAAACCGATGTATTGGTTCCTTGAGTTTAGCCATGTTAGAAAAGATGCCAGGCTGCTTTCGGCCCCTCTCCAGATCATAAAGACATTGTTTATGTAGCGACGCCATTACGAACTGATGATTCGTGAGCTGAAAGGGTTATTGTCAAGATAGACAAACTTTGATTCAAAACCGTCCATAAAGATGTTCGCGATGTCTGGGGCAAAAGTTGCTCCCATTCTCGTTAAGGGTTTCTGATTGAAGAACTCAGCTTCAAACAAAAAAAATGTTCTCAGTGAGTGCTACTCTGGTGCACTTAAGTATAAAGTCTCTGGATATACTACAGTGCTAGGGCCAATCCGGCGGTATTCTTGAATGATCTTAATGCTTTCCGTTTGCGGAATGCTTGTATACAACGCCTCAACATCTAGAGATACTAACAGGTCATGTGGTTCGATAGTCTTGGCTTTCAGAAAGTGCAGCATTGATGTGGTGTCTTTTACATAAGAGTGCATCTGCCCAATGAAGGGTCTTAAAAAATTGTCTATATAGATTGACAGTGGTTCCAAAATGGATACTAATGCTGAAACAATTGGTCGACCATGTGGCACATATCTAAGAAAGGAAATTAACGAGAAATGTAAATAAGATGTATTGCATAATTAAGCTAATTTCTTAGAAAGTTAATTCGAAATTAGAACAGTCTGAAGCCTGGTCGCTTATACAGATACAAATAAGATGTTGCCCTATTCCTTTATATGTATTTATGGGCATTGAACAGTCACAGCTATATGTTTTGATTAATGACATGAGAGCCATGGGGAAATGGCATCCTAAGGAAGACCCCATGCAATGCAAGAGGTTGAAACATGTGTCGCGATGCATGTAATGTATGTAGCATTGTTTTTTTTAAGGAGTTCTTAAATCATTCCCTTCCCACTCTCCAGCAAATCCCATGTATCTGCATGTTGGTTTATATATTATTTAATAGATTGTGAGTTTTGGAATATTTTTACATGACTAATATTGTGTATGTGTATGTGTGTTACCTTAAGTGTATAAGAGCAATTCAAGGGAAAATAATAAGACCAGGTTATCACTGTCTGACATAGGATTGTGTATACTCATGCAATGAAGATGACGGTGTAAATTATGCAGGCACATTTAAATAGTTTGTGGGTGGTGTATGTTATATTTCTGTGGCGGGCAGGCTATGGGGGTGAGTGGGTAGAAAAAAGTGAGCCAGCTGTGGGCTGTTACCCAGATCCCAATGGTAGTTATGATATATGATATAATATGATATGATGTGGCATTGATTACACGCCTATACACAAGTGTTTCTAGGCGCGACAAGACAAGGAGGGGGAACAACGGGAGGACAAAATAACAATCTTACTAAGCCTTATGTCATTCAGATTGCGCAAGTGCAGCAAGAGGGAAGGGGAGAAGTGCCAGGGGGAAGTGCAGTTAACTCACAAGTGCAGCCAGCGGGTGGCTCATAAGTGCAGAGAGAAGGGACTGTAGGGTAGCAGATACAGACCCTTAAGTGCTGGGGAGCCCAGAGGCAGTACAAGGGTAACTGGACATGCAGGAGCCTGGGCCCGAGTTCGGAGGGTAACCAGGTGACCAGTGCGCAGAGCAGTCAGATGCATCAGCAGGGGAGAGGAAGAGAGAAAACGGAACGAAAAGGAAGGTCTTGAGTTGCTTCCGGAAACTGAGGTGGTTCTGCTCATGTTTGAAAGAGGCAGGGAGGCTGTTCCAGAGAGAGGCCCCCAGTGAGGAAATAGATCTGCCCCCAACTCTCTGCTTGGAGAAGCATCTGACCCTCAGAGTTGGAGGTGGATGAGCAGAGAGCTCGAGAAGAAAGATGTTTTGGAAGAGAAAATTGGAGATAGAGTGGTCCCAGGCCCCAGAAAGCCTTGTGGATGATGCAGAGAGTCTTGAACTTCATCCTTGCAGCCAGTCAACAGATTTCAGAGCCGGAGAGATACGATCCCTGGCTTGAGGCCAAGGACAAGTCTTACAGTCCTAGTCTGATACTTTGTAAAGGTCGAAGAGTAGAGGCAGGAAGATTTAGAAAGAGGCTGTTGCAATTGTCCAGCCTAGAGAGGACCAGAGCTCTGGAGGTAGTGAGCTTCAGGGGGAAAGTGAGAAAAGGAAGAATACATCTGGGGAGGCGCAGCTGATAGTGTGACTTCTTAGAGACATCAGAGATGTGAGGAGAGCAGGAGAGGGTGGAGTCGAAGATAACACCAAGGGTCACGGGAAGGAGCAGGAAGAGGGCCCAGAGTGGGTGGCCAAAGAGAGAGAGGAAAGGAGGGAGCGGGTGTCCCAATGAGGACGATCTCAGTCTTACTGGCATTAAGGCAGAGATCATGTGTGGCACACCATTCCTGAATTGCGGGCAGTCAGGTATGAGAGAAGAAGCAGAGGTGGCTGAGGGGAGCCTGAAAGAGAGCTGAGTGTCATCCGCATAACGTTGAAAATTGGAGCAGAAAGTAGCGATGCAGTGGGCAAGAGATGCCAGGTAGTGGTTGATGAGCCAGGGAGAGAGGTTAGAGCCCTGGGGAACATCACAAGTAGAGAGAGGGATAGAAAGGAGGAAAGACCCCAGTTGGACCTGAGAGGGTCAGTCAGTGAGAAAGGAGGTCAGACAGACCACGGCCTGATCAGTAATACCAAGGTTGTCTCAGAGGCGATTGAGCAGGATGGCATGGAAAAACATGTCAAAAGCAGAGGATGGATCGAGGAGAATGAGGACAGAAGGGAGATTAGAGTCTAGATTGGACAGCAAGTCTTCCCGGATGTTTAGGAGAGCAGTTTTCGTGCTTCTGGCAGCTCTAAAACCAGACCGGCGGTCATGGAGTCAACCAACAGATTCCGTATGTAGATTAAGCTGGGAGATGGCCAGCTTTTCCAAAAGTTATCCCAGGAAAGGAGTGATTGAAATTGGGCGATAGTTAGCCGGAGATGAAGAATCGGCCAAGAGCTTCTTTAGAAGGGGGTGCACAAGAGAGTGCTTAAGGAGGAGGGGGAAGTTCCAGTGGCAAAGGAGTGATTGCAGAAATCAGTCAAGGCTGGAGTAAGGGTGTTAATGTGGTCCTTGATGGTCATGGATGAGCAGGGGAGAACCCGCTTTGATGAGACTTCATAGATCGGACTTGTCTAGAAACATTGTCAGGGGTGCACAGGGAAAAGGAGGAGAAAGAAGGAGGAGGGACGGCCTCAGATGGGCCAGGACTGATAGAGGAGGAGGTAGAGGAAGAGAGGGTGGACAGGATGCCCTGAGTTTTAGGAGTGAAATGAGGTGCCAAGGCTGTGCAGAGGGCCTGGGAGGGAACAGGAGAGGTAGAGACTGCAGCAGGATTGGCCAGCTCCTTGCAGATTTTGAAAGGTTTGGCCGAGTTGTTAGATGCCGCAGAGATGCAGGCGTGGATATAGGCTCTCTTCTTAGAGAGGATAGAAAGTATGTACTGCCTTTGGAGCAGGCGGTAGGCCAGTTTGTCAAGGGGTGCACCCGATGCCCTCCACTTCCTCTCCGCCGCCCTACACTTGTGTTAAGGGGAGGTGAGGCCGAAATCGTACCAAGAGTTGCACTTAGATTTGGGATTCAAATGGATCCTCATGACAGGGGCAAATACATCCAGAGTGCTAGAGATAGAGAGATGAAGGTTAGCAAGGGCTGTGTCAGGGTGTGAGTCAGACAAAGGTGCAGGAGGAGAGAAAGTAGTGGCAAAAGCCTCAACTGACACATGTTTCGGATGACCGAGAAGGTAGGTGGCAGTGCTGGAGAGAGAAGGGGAGAGAGGGGGAGATAGGGAGGGGGAGAGAGGGAGGGGGAGAGTATATCACAGAGGTTCCAAAAGAGTCCTAAAGAAGGGCTGGATGTTCAAGTCTGATAGGAGAAGTTGAGAGTTAGAGGCAAGGAGGAGAGGTAAGCCCACTCAGAGAGGAAGAGGGCAACCTGGCCAGGCGGCCTGTATATAGTGGCCACAGTAAGAGAGAGGCCAGGAGAGAGATAGAGGGCCTGCAGACCAGGCATTCCAAGGAGGAGTAGTGCTGCATTGGAAAGATAGAAGCAGGGATCCACTCTGGGAAAATCAAGGCTACACCCCCACAGGGACGGTTGGTTCTGGGTTCGGAGAGGATCTTGTAACCATTGGGAAGGAGAGTGTTGAAACCCGCGACAGAGCTGGACATCAACCGAGTACATCCAAATCAAGCTCTGCCAGGAGACGGCAGATGTCAGGAGTGTTTGACAGCTGAACGAGATTTGAGAGTAGCAATGTGGAGCACATTGCCACATTTGAAGGACTTCCGGGGAGGGGTAAAGGCCAGAGGTACACCCTGTGGAAGTGTTGGAGGTGATCGAGGATGGGCAGAGGAAGAAGGAAGAGAAGGCAGGGTAGACATAGAGGGAGCAGAGAGTGCCAAAGGGGTGGTGGAGAAGGGAGGCAACAGGGTGGCCAGAGAAGCAGCAGGTAGTGCTGAAGAGGTGGCAGAAGAAGGAGGCGGCAGAGGAGCCACCGAGGGGTAAGGAGGGATAGCAGAAGAGGAATGGAAGTTGATAAGCAGCAGAATGCATCGATCAAAGAGGAGGGGATTGTTCTAAGGCCCCTGGACCAAGACAGTGCTATTTAAGTAGACATTAATGATGGTCGTAGAGGAGTGGAAGGGGGATAGGAGGGTCTCCCACCGGGTGCCATAATTAATGGGAGAAGAGGGAAAAGGAGAGAGAATAGAGAACATATAGGGGGTCCATAGGCCTGGAGAGGGAACAACAAAGAGTATTTCGGTAAGGGTCTGTCTGGAAGAAGCTCTAGTATAGGTATCAGTGATAGGGAGGCCTGGGTTGGAGACCAGGATGTCCCTTTTGAGCTTCTTCCTGCCAGACCTAGTGAGAGGGATAGGATAGTCGATATAAAAGCAATTAGTAAAGATAGGTGAGACAGAGAGCACCAAAGGGGGTGCAGGGAGAAAAGGGCGGTAGGGAAAGAGGAGCTGAGGCAGAGGAGGGGGGGTGGTCCCGCAGGGGGGCCGATGAGAGGGAGGCACAAGGGGGACATGAAAGGGAGGAGGGCACAACAAAAAACAAGAACGGACCTACAAAGAAAAGAGCACAACAGGGAACCTAGAAGTAAAGAATGCAGATATAGTAGAGGGCCAAAAGCAAAACACAGAGGTCAGCAGGGAACCTAGAAGTGAGGAATGCAGGTAATTGCAATGTGTTGCCACAAACCGTGGATAGCAACACAATATCCAGAACCGTAGAGAGCAAAGACAAGTCAATGCAGTCAACAAGGCATAGAACACCACAGGAACCTAGAATAATAATGCAGGCAATTCAAAGTAATCCCAGAAAAACAGTGGAGCACGAGACCGTGTCAGAATAGTACACAATAGATCGAAGAGGGAAGGGCTGAGATGCGAGAGGAAGGAAGGGAAACGCAGGAGTGGGGAACGGAACAGGGTGCGGGGACCTAAGATGCGATGGAGCGCACGCCGCTAGAGAAGCAAGGGAGCGCACGCGGCCAAGTTGTGAGGGAGCTCACGCATGCAAGCAGGATGAGGGGACCTACGATGCGAGGGAGCGCATGCGGCTCGGGTAGCAAGGGAGCATACCTGGTACTATGCTGGTTTGTGGTCGCAACCTTGCAGCTGGCTGGTGGATTATAATTACTGCAGCCTCATAATGACCCTGGTTGTGGGGGGGAGGAGCTCTTCACAGGGAGTCCCCTTGGAAAGGGGGGGCTGCATAGTCTTGCCCTGGAAGGAGTTCACAGAGTCTCCTAGGGCAAGTAGGGGGAGGACGAGTGGAATCTGAAGGGTGTTGCCCAGGGAGGAGGTTATCACATTAAACACCCTGAGACTGTGAGAATGTAAGTCTTTTTAGCTTAGCCCACGTTCATGTTGTTAGATTTACTCAGACACGCGAACACTTAGGAGGCAGCTTCACCTTGTATTGCCTATGTCGTCTTGGGGTTTCCTTCACCCTACCCTGACCCTAGGACTCGGCTTAAGAGGAAAGCAGGAATCAGTTGGGGAAATCGATCATGGGGAACAAATGTATCCCTGGGACATAATTGGTGGAAAGTGGACACTCCTTTGACGCTGCAAGATATCCGTGTAACCCTAGTGTGCCAAGTACTGTTGGGCCACCTTTTGTTGATTGATAACCCTCCTCCCCTTTTTGGGGACGGCCAAGTAGGCAGTCCTCTGTTTATTGTACACCCCTTTACCTACCAACTTCAACCTTTGCTCAAGTAAGAATAAAAAGCTATCCCATTGTAATTGGCAAGCCAGGGAGTGTATGCCTTTGGATAGCACATGGATTTCTCACATTTAACCTGATCAAGTGGAGTCTGGTTAATCACTTAGTTGACCCAGGAGCCCCTTAGGAACTTGGCGGGGTGTTACATGTAAACCATGTTGAGCTTCAACATTATCGGGGAGCCCAACCTGTTTCATTCTCACCCACACTTCCATGCAGACAGAATGCAGAATGGGTCTTGCTCAGGCATTTCGCCCCACTTGTCTCCCTGACACCAGGACTGAAGCTTTGGAGCAGGCATCAGAGTCATACTGCAGACAAGATGCTTGTCTAATCGACACTTAAAGAAGGTAATGCAAGCTGAGAGGGACATCAAGGTGCAGGGGGCACCATTAGGAAGAGTAGCTAGACATCAACATTGGAAAGGGGCTTGGTTCGTGCTACACAAAGACCAAGGAAAGCCTTAATTCCAGGTAATGTTGCTTTTTTCATATTTAGCGATGGGCTTTGAAGGACAAAGATACCCTCATGTTGTAGCACTCAACATGGAACTCAAAAATTACATGAGGATTTCAGCCTCGCCGCCACCAACCAACATTCCCAGTAACGCAGTGCATCTATGGGCCAGCTGGTTGAAAGAGAAGCTGCAGGAGCCACACATTACTTGCACATATGAATCACAGGGATTTTCACGTAACACAAAAATTGAAACCTTTTGGGACGCAGCAGTCCAAAACTACTCTTACCTCATTGCTAATATCTGCTGGTGCCTCCCTTTGACTGATGAGATCTGCTGGTATTTCCCTCTAGTCAGTGGTTATTTCTGGACATATCCCTCTTTTATTTACACTTTCTCCTGATCTTTTCCTCTGTTCCTTGAGTTATGTGATTCCAGTCTTATTGTGTGAGTGGTTATATCTGCTGGTATCCCTCTGTTATTTACACTATCTCCTGATCTTTTCCTCTGTTCCTTGTGATAAGTGATTCCAGTTTTAGCGTGTGAGTGGTTATGTCGGCGGGTATCCCTCTGTTATTTACACTATCTCCTGATCTGTTATTCTGTTCCTTGTGATATGCGATTCCAGTCTCATCCGTTGAGTGGTTATATCTGCTGGCATCCCTCTGTTATTCATATCTGTTGACGCCCCCACATCCCCCTCTGTTACTTGTGTGTATCTGCTGGATGTTTTCTCCTACTACCTTCTTAAGAGGTTGTGCCCTGTTCACGTAACTGGTGATGCTTGAAGGTGTTTCTGGCTATTAGTGGTGATAATATCTGTTGATGCTTGGCGCGTGTTGGTGGGTGGGGGGAATGCTGGGAATTTCTGGTCGCACATTATCCATCTTTTTTCTATATATCTATTGCACAGGTGTCTGAAGCTGCCAGCGCCAATGCATTCCTAAACCTGACCAGCCTGCTGTCGAGTATCAGAGATCCAGGTATGGCCAATCTCAAGGGTGCGGGACCATGTGGTTGGGCTGGCTCTTTCGGCGTGACCTTGTTGGGATGGGTGGATCCAAGCATGGCTGGTCAGGGGAAGCTTTACTGAGAGGATGTGCTGGTTATGAGCTTGACATGAAGTGTGTCACCAGACCGAGAGCACGTGGACTGGGGCGGGAAAAGCAGAGGTTGGTAGCCTACCCGAAGACAACCCTCTAGTAGAGCAATATCCCTTAGGACAGGGTAAAACCTAGCAACATACCTGGAAGGAACACTCCAGTGGCACAGTGTTAAACCTGGTAGCATACCTGAAGGCAACACTCCAGCAACAGAGTGTCAAATCTGTGAGCATACTTGAAGGAATAACTTAGTGTCAAATCTGGAAGCATGCATGAAGGGAGCACACCAGTAGTATAGTGTCAAACCTGTTAGCATACCTGAAGGAGCACTCCAGTAGCACAGTGTCAAACCTGGTAACATGCCTAAAGGGAACACTCCGGAACCACAGTGTTAAACCTGGTAAGCATGCCTGAAGTTAGTGCAATATCAAACCTATTAGCATACATAAAAGCAACACTCCAGTAGCACAGTGTCATCCCTGGTAGCACACCTGAAGGCAACACTCCTGCAATACAGTGTCAAATCTGGGAGCACTCCAGTAGCACAGTGTTGAATCTGGTAGCATACTTAAAGGGATAATTCAAGTAACACAGTGTCAAATCTGGTAACATGCGTAAAGGGAACACTCCGGAAGCAGAGTGTTAAAACTGGTAAGCATCCCTGAAGTTAGTGTAATATCAAACTTGTAGTTTGTTTGTGCCTACACCTCTTTGCGCCAAATTTCTGATGTA
The DNA here is from genome assembly GCF_040938575.1 of Ambystoma mexicanum. NCBI lineage: Eukaryota > Metazoa > Chordata > Amphibia > Caudata > Ambystomatidae > Ambystoma > Ambystoma mexicanum. The sequence continues at coordinate 731,429,060 of NC_090925.1, forward strand.
AATGAATAAAAGTACGTAGTCAAGTTTCTTCAAGTATATTTTCTTAATTTATTTGATATATGTTCTGCCCATATGGATGACACGTGTTTCGGCGTTCCATTGGCGCCTTTTTCAAATCCGGGCTGAATGCAAGCGTAACATGTAATAAAACAAAACACAAAATATAACATATGAAATAGCATTTTAGCATATTTTATAACACATTTAGTAGTTAGAATAGTGACTTAGGCTGTGTAGTATATCCTTTTAGCATTCTCAAATTGCATGAACACCTAAAAGTGCAGCACCTCTTAGTTACCTCAAATGGTTAAAAATAAATCCATTACAGTGACTATGTTAGTTTTTTAAAATTAAATTTGTGCAATCCGAAAAAGAAGTAAGTATGGGATGGCATGGACCTAACAATTTTTGGCTGTCAGAAAAGCATGTGAATTTGTTTTCTTACCCTTATTGAATGTAATGCGAATCTCCCTTTCCTTATTTCCGGGAATTCGTTTTTAGTTGAAGTGTATCACGGTAGTTCCAGGGTTAAATCCCACCTAGAACAAATTTGGTTGTTCTGTTATGCTAACATTAGCCTTTTAACCTTCTATCAGATTGATTCTTTATGCATGATTCCCTAGCATATATTTAGACACATTTTAAACTCTAGTAAGCATGACTAGTAACATCTTTCTCATTGCATTTGTGTAAAAAGTGCTATTCATATTTACAATCCTCCAATCGCATTACATATCCTTGGTCTCATGCATTCTGTTACTCTAGCGGTCGCTAGGAATTACTTTTTCAGTTACAATGACTGGTAACCGATTTGCTCCCCGCTTGATGCCGAGTGGCATAAACAAAATATATTTTGGTTGGGATTTCAAACTCACACGAAAGGGTGTTTTGGTAAACACAAATGCAATGAGAAAGATGTTACTAGTCATGCTTACTAGAGTTTAAAATGTGTCTAAATATATGCTAGGGAATCATGCATAAAGAATCAATCCGATAGAAGGTTAAAAGGCTAATGTTAGCATAACAGAACAACCAAATTTGTTCTAGGTGGGATTTAACCCTGGAACTACCGTGATACACTTCAACTAAAAACTAATTCCCGGAAATAAGGAAAGGGAGATTCGCATTACATTCAATAAGGGTAAGAAAACAAATTCACATGCTTTTCTGACAGCCAAAAATTGTTAGGTCCATGCCATCCCATACTTACTTCTTTTTCGGATTGCACAAATTTAATTTTAAAAAACTAACATAGTCACTGTAATGGATTTATTTTTAACCATTTGAGGTAACTAAGAGGTGCTGCACTTTTAGGTGTTCATGCAATTTGAGAATGCTAAAAGGATATACTACACAGCCTAAGTCACTATTCTAACTACTAAATGTGTTATAAAATATGCTAAAATGCTATTTCATATGTTATATTTTGTGTTTTGTTTTATTACATGTTACGCTTGCATTCAGCCCAGATTTGAAAAAGGCGCCAATGGAACGCCGAAACACGTGTCATCCATATGGGCAGAACATATATCAAATAAATTAAGAAAATATACTTGAAGAAACTTGACTACGTACTTTTATTCATTTACATCAGAAATTTGGCGCAAAGAGGTGTAGGCACAAACAAACTACTGCTTATTTTACAAACGGAGCTGAGGGACTCTATGTCTCCGTGTTGACCTACATCCTTGCGACACAAGAATAAAATAATAAAATAAGAAAACCATTGCCAACTTTAATAGCACTAACATACGGGTCGCGAGAGTACACCTTATGAGATCCCCACTCAAGAAGTTCCTCACTCAGTAGAGAGTAATATCAAACTTGTTAGCATTAATGAAAGCAACACTCCGGAAGCACAGTGTTAAACCTGTTAGCATATTTGAAGGGATAACTCCAGTAGCAGTGTCAAATCTGGTAGCATATATGAAGGGAACACTCCAGAACATTAGTATCAAATCTAGTAGCATACCAAAAGGCAACACTCCAGTAGCACAATATCAAATCCGGGAACACAAGTGAAAGGAATACTTCAGTAGCACAGTGTCAAATATGGTAGCATGCCTGAAGGGAACACTCGGATACCACAGTGCAAATTAGGTAGCAGAAATACAACGATAGTGTGGTTACAGTGGTTACAATTCTAGAAAAGAGTCACTCCCAAACACAAAACAATGGCTTAGCAATAAAACCTTGCAGGGCATGAGGAAAGCAGTACAAAACAAGTCACCTAAGCTTTTTCCAAAATCTACTCTTTTAGAACAGTGCGTGTGTTTTTAAAAGAGACGGGCTGCTCACCTTGACCTGGGCTCAAATATATCGTAGTTCCCACCCCCGGCAGACGCACCGCATCCTGGAACTTGTAGCTGCCTTCAGCGTAAAAAAGATGGCTGCCGGAAGTGAAGGTCACACTAATAAAAGTGACGCCAATCTCACCCTTTCCTTAGATGGACCACAAACCCTGCAAAACACACATGAAAGAAATGAAAATGTCCACTGCAAAAAGACGACAGAGTCTGATTTATTTGTCCAAATAAAACAAACACTGCTGAAATCCCTGCCGTGGGCTCTGGAGTTTGTGCATGTACTTACATAGAGTCCTTTGCACAGTCCTGGTATATCATCACCTCGGGACAAAGGACTGCTATATAAAACGGCGCACACGCTCTGTTCCTCCTTTCCTGCCAGAGAGACAAGGTGGGCAGTGGGCACCCGAGGATGCATTGGCAAATTCAGTGAGCTGCCATTTTCCCGTCCTGCACGATGGAATCAAGCTGGCCCCTCAACGGGATTTACTGCTTCCTGTGCTGGCCCTACCGCGAGAGACGCCATGTTTGTCCCTTGGCTCGGACGCAGTTATTTCCCTTGGCTCTGACGCAGTTATTTCATCCCCTTTAGCAGACGGCCCTGTATTGCAGTCAGCAGATCTATTAACACTGGTCCTTTTGCTTTTTACAGGTAGCGTGCCGTTAAACGGTTCCCTTTCCATTGATATGTTACTCGAAGGCGTGAACCGCACCTCCTACTACCGATACATGGGCTCTCTCACCATCCCCACCTGTGACGAGGCGGTGGTCTGGACCGTATTCCAGAACCCCATCTTGGTCCCTTCCAGAGTTGTGAGTATGTCGGTCTTTTGCTACACTGTGTGTGGTTAGTAGCCAAACAATATGTCTTCCTAGTGTGTACACAGTGCTTGGTTCATTTGAATGAACCGGGACTCCATCACCCAGAATACATTCAGCGGTGTAATGAAATCAATGGGCTGTGAGTGAACACGGTGCCTCCTGTGATATGTGGTCTCCTCATTTATGACATTATCTGGTCCTTCTACTGAGTACAGACTTGAAAGATGGCTTGGGGCTGATCCATTCAGAGTTTCACCCTTCATCGTCCCCTGCGTAGCGGTTGCAGAACTCATAGCTTCAAGCACCTAGTCCCATTCTGAGTGACCACAAGTCTCCAGGTTTCAGTGGATAGAGGAAAATAGGGTCTTGGGGTACACAAGATGAGGATGGAATGTACGCGACCACTCGGGGTGTGAACCTTAATTTCAGCGATTTTGATCCAAATTCTAATTCCAACTGGGACAAAGTCAATTTTCTCATGGCCATACAAAAGCCTTTGGTTCATCGTTTTTTTTGTTTTTGCAATTTGATGAACAATTTGATCTTATACATAAAAGAGAACATTTTCCGAAAATAATTCTTGCAGAAAATGTTTTACAATTCAATTTTAGATAGGAAGAAGATAAAATAGGTTACAAATCCAGATCAATACATTGTCAATACATTAAAAACAACAAGGAAGAACGCAAGAAGTCAGATTACAATTTCCACAGTTCACACATATTCTATCAGTTAATCGTATAATTCCATATTTGTTTTAAAATGATCATGTTAGCTATATAGGTTTAGTTCTTTGAGCGTTTGGATCACTGCATATGTTAAAAATAACTTAGAATCGGCTGACAGCCGTTTCCACATACCGTCTACAAGTACAAAACCATTCTTACTACAGAGGAAGCAGCCTAAGTGCTGTGTTCTTATATCTGCCAAGGCAGTGCATTCTACCAAGAGATGTTGGAGGGTTTCTGGCCTTTCCGCAACATTACAATGTGTGCAGATATCATTTGTTGCCTCTTGTATCACAGATCTAACATGTGGAATTTCATCGGGTGGCAAAACATAGAAACGGAATCTCAGGAAAGCTTGTCTTGTGATAGGGCAAGCAAAGCAACAGAGGTATTTGGGCGAATCTCCTAGCGGTTGATCAATAGCTGGGAAAGTTGAGTGGATTCTGTAGCATCGTGTTTTGTCAATGGTAGTGATCCAGTCCCACTCCTTTAGTGACTTTTTTATAGACAGGGGATTTGTTACTAATACAAATCGGTCTTTGTTCATTTGATTTAACAGTTCATCAGTAAGGGCTGACATTTCATTCAGGAATGGGGAAACCTTTCGGTTCAGACACTCCTGAAGATTTCTCGAACAGAGTATTTGGCAAAGGAGACACCATTTTTCCAAAGATTGATATTACGCGCCAATTCAACCAGTATTGCAGAGACAGGAAACCTAATTCAAAGCGAGGGATGCCATGGGAAGAGAGGAGGGCATTCCCAGGACTCTCTTCCAAAGCCTCCCTTCAATCTATCCCAATCGATGTTATATGGTGCGCCATTCAGTTCAACACCGTACATCATTTTGGACAAACTGGAACTGGTGCCTTGGCATTGTGTCAGCCATTGTTGAGATTTGTTTGTGATGTGGATGCAGCATGGCCAAAGGCCATGCCCCGAGCATAGCAACCCCTGAGCATGGTCACTTTGAGGCAAAAGGCCATGCCCCGAGCATAGCAACCCCAGAGCATGGTCACAGGCAGTCTCCAGTTGGCACTTTGAGGTCAAAGGCCATGCACCAGGGAACGCTGTCCATTAGGCATAGCCACAGACAATGTCCAGTGGACACTGAGCCTCTTGGCGATGCCCAGGCACACTACCCACAGGGTATGGTCAGAAGTCATGCACCGTGGGCACTGAGCGTGTGATTGAGGTGTCCACTGGGCAGTGGTGGCCATACCATGCCTACAGGGGGAATTGGCTCGGTTTAATAGACCCCTGGTAGGAAGAACACTTTTCCAGAGGCTTATAACCTTGGCACCATTCGATGAATCTTCATAAAACTTAAACTACATAGACCTGACTGAATTTTTTGGGTAAGATTCCGGAGGGATCCATTAAAGTGGGAAAGGAAGTGTTAGGAGGAACCCAAAACGTCAATTTCTTATTCAATCTCAAATAGGGCAAATCTTGTTCTCACCTATAGCCCAAACCACTGGACGGGTTCTCGCCAAAGTTTTGCAACAAACGACCATCTTGTCCCGAAAGTTTGCTTTCGCAAAGTTAGAGCAGATCCAAAAAGCTGTTTGTTTTAATGTAAAAATGTAAATGTAAATGTCAAATGTAGCCCAAAGTGGCAAACATCCCATTAATCATATTTTGGACTGGCCAGATTATGCGCAGACCAACCCCCTTGTATCAAGAAGTGGATTGGTGTATATTTGTACACATTCCTGTTTGGTTCCCCGAAAGCAGTAAAAGGCAACCAGATTGCCTAGTCTAAAAGGCAGCTAATTTGGTTGGATGGGAGGAGGTAACATTATTTAGAATGGCAAATTACAATCATCTTGGGTTCACCCAACCGTAGGCAGGGCGAGGGCGGGGGATCCCACAGGGGGTCAATAGGACTGCAAACCACCACCCATTTCATGGATATGAATTGAACTCTCACAGTGTCTGCAGGCCATGCCCATTATGGTTGGTTTGAAGGACCCTTGGCAATGTTATCATTGGCTATGGCCATAGGCGATGGCTAGTGCGCACTACATATGGATTCAGGGTGCCGGGGCATGACCAAAGGCCATGTCCCTGGAAAACTGACTGCTGCCCATGGCTGCAGGCTATGGCCAGTGGCCACTATGGAAGTACTGGGGGCATATGCTCATGGCCAAGGCAAGGAAACCACTGGTCATGGCCAAAGGCAAAGAGCCCACTGGGCATGGCACCGGCACGGTAGCCAGTACAGGTGGCTCAGGCATGCTCTGTGCCTGACAGAAGGCCATGCCCGGGCAAAGTGCCTACTGGATGTTGCCAGAGTCAGTGGGCACTGCTGGTAAGATAGTGTTTAACAAAAATAAACATTCTGTGAACAATTATGATTAAATGGACCGTCTACTTTTAAGATTTCCCTAAAAACACATTGGAATTCAGTGCAACACGGTTGTTAAAGGTACGTTATGCTTGCAATAAAAAGTAACACAACAAATCAATTCACCAGTTGTGCTTTGTGAAGCAACCATGACTCAGCCACTGCCCTTGTGAAAGTATAGCTCGGCCGCCACCACACACGGCTCATGGAGCCACATTTACTAACACAAACCACATGCATCTTCCCACACAGGGCAACAAGAAAGAGCTCTGGGGTACCCCCAAACTGGTTCAGGTCATTTTAAATTTGATGTGAGGGCCAACACAAAAAACAAACAACTGTAAAAAAAAAATGATTTGGAGGGGGACAGCACAACGAGAGGCGTTCATGGGCAGGGGAGTTGTGACTATTTGACGGTGGCAGTGACAGTGGTTGCTTAAGAAACCACTGAGTTTAAGATGAAAACGTTATGCCACCTTAATCATAAATTGCCATTTGATATGCACGTTCAAGCCTGTGGCAGGATCATCAGGCTGTGGCAGGATCATCTGATATTAGGCTTTGCTGTGTCCTTCCATGTGCTCTTCAGTGTTTAGTTCCCTGTGGTCGTAGGATGGGTCCTGCAGGTGCCATCTTTGGTGCTTGCGAGGCTATGCCCACCCCACGTGCTCCCTTTGGGGTCATTTGAAGTGATGTGGCATGTTGCGGGGCACCACACAGACCCACACACTCTGAATTGTGGCGTGTGCTATTTTCTCTTCAGATTCACTGCACAATCATTTCCTTGAATCTTTTCAGCCCCCCTTTCCGGCCATTAAACCAAGATCAAAATCTACAGTCATTAGTGATTAACCAATAACCAGGCGTTTCTTTCCCGTGGGAGGGCGACAGAGCTCAATGACCAGGCCAAAACTAAAATGCAAGTGGAGCAGAATTGATCTAGTGTTGGAAGACATGATAAAAGATGGCCAAAGTAACATTGCGATGATTAACCACATTTTTGCGTATGATGTATGCAGGAAATATTTGTAACACTGGACAAAAACACATTTCAGTCGCTGTGGTAGGACGCAGAATGTATTTATTGACCTATTGTTGTTTTATAAAGCACAGCACGTGTCACGATCACTTCGTAGTGCCCCAAGCCCCATCTTGGAGGGAGTGGGGCCGGAAGGGGAGGGGGTGATCTGAACCTTGGAAAAGTCCGGCATATTAAGTGCAATAAGCCAAGTGCCCAACAGGACAATGTGAAACAGACAAGTGCAAGCGAACAAAGCCAGGATAAGTGCAAAAGATCCCCATAGTCGGATGACCATGCAAAAGCGGGGTCTCCCAGCCCTAACATTTGTTACTTCCCATCTCTCTCCTATATGGCACAAACATACTCCTTTTTGAAGCATGTGCTTTAAAAAAAAGCTTCTGCTGTTGAGCTCGTGGCGCTTTTAGCCTCCCTAAGGTGTATCAATGACCGTGTATGCATTAACCATGTCATAAGGTGAATGCATGGCAATTAAGATGTTAAATAAGTAGGTCAGAGTTGGATGAATGTTCATTCTGTCTCCGGAGGAGGGGGAATAAAGGGTTGGCTTGTTTTCTCCCCTTACTGGCACCATCAGTGTGCCTCGCTCTCCGCATGTCGATCTTGTATTCTCTCTTTCTATCCCCTTAATGCTCTTTTGTGCTCTCTTTTTCCTTCCCTCCCAAGCAGTCATCCTTTTCTCTTCCTCCACCCCACCTCTGTCTCTCAAAATACATCGTTCAGTCTCTCTCTCTCTCTCTCTCTCTCTCTTTTCTTAACCCCTCTCTCTCTCTTACCCTGCATCAATATCTTTCCCTTCCACGTACGAGAAATAACTCTTGGACCCTGACAACTCTTTCTGGGTTTTTTGCAGATGGACGCTTTCCCCGCTCAGCTGCGAAGCAATGCTACTTCAGAAGAGCCCATATTTAGCGTGTTCAGGCCGCCGCAGCCTTTGGGCCAGAGACAAGTCCAGACTTCGGTGGCCAAGGCTGTTCCTGGTCGGGGGTCATCTCTCTGCCCTGCGCAAGCCCTGGCTCTTACCTTGGCCTTCCTGGCCATTGTCAAGGGGGCAGCGTAACTGTCACGAGGTGCATGGTGACAGCATGGGCAGGGAACCAGACCTTCAGAAGCTTCTGACCTGCAGGAGAACAAGCCCCATACTCCGGCCGGGCATGGGGATGCCTCAAAAGCTACAGAACAATCACTTCTGCCAGCTCCTCCTGTAGGCCCAAGACCAGCTACCACAGATCACAACAAAGGGCAACATGAGTTCCTGGTTATCTAGCATTCTTATTCTTCTTGGATTTATAATGTAAAGAAAAATACTCAGCCCGCCCTGGGCGCCCACACCATTGAAACAAGCTTGGTTCTCTCGTGGAGAGCTTTGCCTGCCAGCAGTTCTAGAGCCATCCTTTCCCGAGAGCGTTGGACGACAAGGCTCAGTGCAACGAGTGGACCTCTCATCTGCTGGCTAGCGGGGATCGCAGGATGCCAGGTCAGTGCTCGCCCTAGTTGAGGGGGCCATGGCTGGAGAGACAAACGGAAATGAAAGGCCAATTCAGGAAGCCACAAATCAATTATTGTATTTCCATGACTGTCCCTCAATGAGAAATACTCCCAGTGCCACTCATCAGGCTCTCTGTCTTGTTGACAAGGTGTAGGATTTCCTTTCTTGAAATATAACCAAATTTGTTAACTTGATTACTTTGCAAAATTAAAAAAAGATTACTGCCTCTGAATGTGTTCTAGAAGTGATGCAATCCCGACTCATGATTAATCACGCTCTGCATAGTGCAAAGTGCTGCTTCTTCTGCCAGGAAGCCCTTGCAATGCGATTATGTCTCATTGGATGACCTCCAGAAGCTTGACTTTGACTTTGGGACAGGGATTCGTCGACTCGATAGCAGACACAGCATGGCTCGGCCCAGAGGACTTCATAAAAACTCACTCACATGGTATACTCCATTTAACTCCTGTGATAACATGTGCGGGATAAGGGCCATCCTTATCTCAAATGCTGCTCCTGTAAGAAGGCGTCTTTCGCATGGAAGCATCGTGAGCTCCAAGTGCTTGATATCAGCGGGAAGCAAATGACACCAGATGTGAAGCTTTTATGATTTCATTTAATTCAGAAATTGATTGCTGTAATTATTCGGCGTCCATGGAAAAACTGTATTGTTTTCATGAAAACATGATTTTTTTTAAAAAAGTGTTTATAATTCCATATTTCAAATTGTTCTTGACTTTGCTTGCATGAGTATAAAGCAGGAAGGTGCATACCGCTTTTCTTCCTTGCACCCACCCATCAGTACTTGCCATACAGAGGCATTGTGAATGAAGGACATGCACGGGTAAGAGGTGAGTATGATATGATATGGCATTTGTAACACGCCTATACAAAAGTGTTTCAAGGCGCAACGAGGCAAGGAAGGATCTTACTAAGCCAAGTGACTTTGAGATTGTACAAGTGCAGGGGAGGGGGAGTGGGAGGGGAAAAGTACCAGGGGAAAGGGGAAGGAGCAATGCTGTACATGGGATCAAAACAATAACAAGAAGTGCGGCCAGCAGGTGCAAGGGTAAGTGCAGAGAGCAGGTGTCCAAAAGTGCAGGTATGGGGACTGTAGGGTTACAGATACAGACCCAAGCGCAAGGGTTACCGGGCGGCAGTGCAAGTGTGCAACTCGGCGGGTAGGGACCTGGGCCTGAAATCAGAGGGTAGCCAGGTGAACAGTGCAGTATCAGACAGGAAATCAGCAGGGAAGAGGAAGGGAGAAGGCAGAAGCAAAGAGGAAGGTCTTGAGGTGCTTCCGGAATTGGAGATGGTTCTCCTCTAGTTTCAGAGAGCAAGGGAGGCTGTTCCAGAGGGAGGCCCCAGCGAAGAAAGAGATCTACCTCCAATTTGTTGCTTGGAGAAGCGACTGACCCTGACGGAGTTGGAGGAGTGAAGAGCTCGAGTTGAAAGGTATTTACGAAGAGAGTGTTGGAGGTATTGAGGACCCAGTCCCCAGAAGGACTTGTGGAACTTAATCCTTGCAGTCACTGGGAGCCAATGTGGAGATTTCAGTGCTGGAGAGTTACGATCCCTGGGCTTGAGGCCAAGAACAAGTCTTGCAGTCCTGTTCTGGATGAATTGCAGAGGGTGGAGAGTAGAAGCAGGCAGATTTAGAAAGAGGCTGTTGCAGTAGTCCAGCCAAAAGAGAACCAGAGATCTAGAGACACTGAGCTTCTGGGGGAAGGAGAGGAAAGTAGGAATACCTCTGAGGAGGTGCAGTTGGTAGTTTGCCTTCTTAGAGACATCCGAGATGTGAGGAGAAAAGTAGAGTGTGGAGTCAAAGATTACCCCAAGGTTCTTAGACTCACAGGTGGGAGCAGGAAGAGGGCCGAGGGAGGCCGGCCAGAGAGTGACAGGAAAGGAGGGTGCAGGTGTGCCGATGAGGAGAATCTCTGTCTTACTGGCATTAAGGCAGAGATCGTTGGCGGCACACCACTCCTGGGTAGCAGACAGACACTCAGAGATGAGAGATGGAGAAGAGGTGGCAGAAGGGAGCCTGAAAACAAGATGAGTATTATCTGCATAGCACTAAAAGTTGGATCACAGAGTAGAAATGCGGTGGGCGAGAGGTGCCAGGTATTGGTTGAACAGCCAGGGTTAGACCCCTGGGGAACACCACAGGTAGAGAGTGAGATAGAGGAAAGGAAGGACCCAAGTTGGACCTGGGAGGGTCGATCACAGAAGAACGAGGCCAGCCAGACCAGGACCTGATCAGTGATACCCAGGTCATCACAGAGACGATTGAGCAGGATTGCATGGTTGACTGTGTCAAAGGGAGAAGAGAGATCGAGTAAGATGAAGACAGAGTGGAGATTAGAATCAAGGTTAGAGAGCAGGTCTTCACGGATGTTCAAGAGAGCAGTTTCCGTGCTTCTGGCTGCTCTGAAGCCAGACTGATGGTCATGGAGCCAACCAACAGATTCAGTGCGAAGATTAAGCTGGGAGATGGCCAGCTCTTCCAGGAGTTTGCCCAGGTAAGGAGTGATGGAGATCGGGCGATAGCTGGGCATGAGGGGTCGGCTGATATATTCTTGAGAAGAGGGTGCACAAGAGAGTGCTTCAGGGAGGAAGGGAAGGCTCCAGTGGCGAAGAAGTGGTTGCAGAAGTCAGCCAGGGCAAGAGCGAGGGTGTCAATGTGGTCCTTGATAGTTTTGGAAGAACCGGGAAGAACCTGTTTTGATGAGACTTTCATAGATCAGACTTGTCTAGATACCTTGTCAGGGGAGAACAGAGGAAAGAAAGAGAAAGAGGGAGGAGAGGTGGCCACAGGGGGGCCAGAGGGAGGAGGAGGAGAGGACGAGAGGGTGGACAGGATGTCCTGCGTTTTAGAGATGAAATGAGAAGCCAAGGCTGTGCAGAGGGCCTGGGAGGGGACAGGAGAGGTAGAGACTGCAGCAGGATTGGCTAGCTTCTTGCAGATTTTAAAGAGTTCTGCCAAGTTGTTAGATGCCGCAGAGGTGCAGGCTTGGATGTGGGCTCTCTTTTTAGTGCAGACAGAGAGCCAGTATTGCCTTTGGAGCAGGCGGCAGGCCAGTTTGTCAAAGGATGAGCAAGAAGCTAGCCATTTCCTCTCAGCCACCCTGCAGTTGCATTTAAGGGTGATGAGGTCAAAGTCATACTAGGAGTCGCACTTGGCTTTGGGCTTCAAGCGGATCCTCATGACAGGGGCAAGAACATCAAGAGTATCAGAGATAGAAGAGGGGAGCATGAAAAGGGCTGTGTCAGGGAGTGAGTCAGCCAGAGGAGGAGATGGGGGAGAGAAAATGGCGGCAAAAGCCTCAACAGACACATGCTTCATGGGTCGGATGACCGAGAAGGTAGTTGGCAGTGCAGGAGTTGGCTTGCCGTGAGGGGTAGAGAGGGGGAGATGGGAGGAAAGGAGAAAGTGATCACTCCAGGAGAGAGGAGTGTTGAGGGGGAGGTGTGAGGAGATCAGGAGGTCTGAGGAGATCAGAACATCCAGAGTGTGCCCTGCAAGGTGAGTTGGGCCAGAGCGTAGAATAAAAAGAGAGAGTGGCAGAGGTCGCGAAAGAGTCCAGAGGAGGGGCAGGAAGCATCCAGGTGGATGTTAAAGTCTCCAAGAAGGAGGAGTTGAGTGGTTGAGGCCAGGAGGGAGGAGGGTAGATCGGCCTACTCAGAGAGGAAGGAAGTGATCTGACCAGGTGGCCGATACATAGTAGCCACGGTAAGAGTGGCCAGGAGAGAGAGAGAGAGAGAGTCTGCAGACAAGGCATTCGAAAGAGGAGTAGGCCTGCATAGCAATGACCGAGGCAGGAATACACTCCGGGAAGATCAAGGCTACACACCCACCGGAACCGTTGGATCCGGGCACAGAGAGGATCTTGTAACCATCAGGGAGGAGAGTGTCAAAGATCGTGACAGAGCCGGACATGAACCATGTCTCGGTGAGACCGTGGGCATCGAGATCAGATTCCTCCAGGTGATGGCAGATGTCGGAGGAGTGTTTGACACCTGAGTGAGAGTTGAGAGAGGCAATATGGAGAAGGTTGCCAACCTTGAAAGACTTCCGGGGTGGGGTACAAATCAGAGGTACACCCTGCAGAGGTTTGGTTGGAGCCCAAGGGGGCAAAAGAGGGAGGAGGAGAGGGCAAGGTAGCCAAGGAGGAGGCAGATGGGGGAGGCAAGGGAGCCGAAGAAGGGAGAGAAGGAGCAGCAGGAGAAAAAAGTAAATTAATGAGGCGCGGGAAGTGTCCATCAAAGAGAAGGTTTGCTTGAGGGCCTTGGACCACGACAGTGCATTTCAGGTAACTTTAATGATGGTCTTAGAGGAGTGGACGGAGGCCAGGAGGGCCTCCCACCATGTGCCACCACTAATGAGAGAAGAAGAGAAAGGAGAGAGCACAGAGACCATATTAAGAGTCCATAGGTCTGGCGAGGGAACAACAAAGAGAATGTTAGTGAGGGTCTGTCTGGAGGAAGCACTGGTCAGCGATCAGGAGGCCTGGTTTGAAGACCAGGATATCCTTTTTGAACTTCTTCCTACCAGACTTAGTGAGGAGAGCAGGATAGAGCAGTTTGAAAAGATAGGAGAAACAGAGAGCACCATACAGTAGGTGGGGGAAGAGGAGAGAGGAAGAGGGGTGGAGGGGAAAGGTGGGGAGGGAGACGCTAGGGGAGGACACAAGGAGGGGGGGTGCAAGAAGACGAGACAGAAAGGGACAAGACAATAGTGGACGATTGACTAAGTAGACAAGAACTCAGATGGGAGAGCAGGCAGAAAACAAAGCAGTCCAGTAAGCAAATCAGGATACCAGGGCATCAGGAACAGAGCAGTCATTAAACAGAGAACCTAGAGGAGGGTGGAGCACAGCACAACACAGAACAATATACAAAAGAACAAAACAGTCAGCAAATGTAAACCTAGAAGAAGGAAGAATGCAGCCGAACACAAAGCAATACAATGCAAAACAGTACAGTCAATGAGGAAGAGCAAAGGGGGCGCGTGGGTGCAGGAGGCTGGAGAAGAGGGGCGTGAGGCACACGCAATAGGGAGCAGCGAGGGACCATGCAGTCAGGGAGGCGCCGCTGCGAGTGAACCGCACACACACACACCCTGCAGCACGAGAATATAACTTTTACAAATGCACAACTTACTGTGCCATGGAGCACCTGTCCTCACCCCAGCATCGGAGAAGTTGATGTTGGCGTTGCCTGATGATGGCGGGATGGCCTGTGGGGACAGAGGGTGTAAACACATTTTGGTACATGCTTACCTCCTGTCTGGGCAGGGGTTCAGGCCCTGGGTTCTCCTGATCCGAACTGGTCCAAACAGGAATTGCCCCTTTCTTGTTTCTGACGCCCAGGCGAGAGACGCCCTTGATCTAAGAGTTAAGAGCAGAAAGGAAGAGGCAGGGCTAAGAAGGTGGGTGGTGCTTAGGCCAGGTGACGTAGATCCACTTGCCCCTGCTCCCCATCTGCACAGGAAAAGAGGCTGGAGGGCTCCTTAAGTAGGGAAAAAGAGCGTCAACAAGGAAGGCACCAGCCGCTACCCGAGCCGAAATTCCAAGGTTGGGTGAGAATGCCAACCAATCAGTGGGTCTATGGGGCAACCTGCTATACAATGTTGCATAGACTAGCTTTGAGGAGGTGTGTGTGATATAAAAAGCAGCTGCAATGGAGCTTGGAGGCCAAAAGAAGTAAGGGCCAGAGAGAGGACGAGACATGCCCATGGTCACACAGAACATTCATTAAGGTTTAAACCACACCGCCTTGGCCTCATGCTTTGTTCTCTGGTTACTAGGAAGCCACTGCTGATGTTTTCGTATTAACCACATGCACACACTCAAGGACCAGAGAATTTCGATGATCACCAAGAATCGGATCAAGGACCCTGCAGACTAGTTGGCATGTGCCAGCATATAGTACTGATGGCGGGATGTGATCTTTGGAACCAGCTGGTGGTCCTGCGCCCTGAGTAGCGGGTGCTTATAATGTGGTTGGAAACCCTCACCCATTAGGAGCGATTTAATGAACGGGCGCGGAGACTTGTATAGTTAAAAGGTAGCACACTTCATCACCTCTCAGCATTCTCGCCTTTTCTTGGTATTTGGCTCTCAGCTTCTAATTCAACAAATGCACCTACACCGGCCCCACCCACCAGAACATGAGCTCATGGCCTCAAGGTTGGAACATCAACAATGTCAACAAGGAACAATAAAAACACAATCCCAGGCAGCCTCCACTGGCACCACGAGAATGGGTGGTGGGTGGAACAGGGTCACCTTACCCGAATCCGGGCTCCAGGACATGGGAGAAGGGATGCCAAAATAGCAATTGCGCTCAAGAGGCATACATCTTTGCACTCTATAAGACAATGAACAAGCAGCATTGGCAAAGCAAATAGGCTTTGGATATTATTAAATGGAGGGCTAACTGGATCAACACAATGCCAATACTGCAAACCTAGCAATGAAACTATTGTGCATTTTCTTTTTTTATACCCTTTATTTACATCCTTATGGTCTCGTTAGCTGAAGTCACTCATATTACAAGAAGGCTTAAGGAATATTTTTACGTTTCTGTAATCAAACGATTAACTTATGGTGTTTATTGGTTAACGAACCCCAGCGCCCAGTCGCTCTCACCCTCAAGCAATAACTGACATAGAATGTAGAACCTTGGACGTGAGTAAGCAGTCCAAGGTTCCATTACAACACTTCTCCATTCCATGGAAGAACAGAACAATAAATAAAAACAAAACGGAAGGTAACAAAACAGAGAGTACAACAAAATGATCCAATAACAAAATAAGAACTGATCACAATAAACAACAATGGACCAACCATGCCAATGGTTCGGCAAAGTCACACCGCATGCAGGGGAGCCTCTAGCGCTCCATAATACAAATCGCAACATGCCATTCAAAAACACGCATGCACTGATGCTCCGAACACACAATTTACATTTGGGTACCTCCCTTCCTGGACCGCCAATGCACATAATCCCTGAACCTGATGGTTGGCAGCCCAATTCTTGTAGAGCGACCTGAGACCGCACACTCATTGGACCAGACCTCCTCTTGATCAAACTGCACAGGAGGGATGGAAATGGAAACCCCTCCTTCAGCCCCATTAACATCCCCTCTTCCACTCCCCCCCCCAACATCCACATTTCTTTCCTCCCTTGTACCTGTGCTTGAATTCTCCAGGGCACACCTCCTCCTGAAAGACTAGATGGAATATAACATTTTTTAGGTCCCAATGCACAAACTGCTCTCTCACCTGGAACCACAGGACCAACCGCCCCCCTCTGTACCACAATCCTCATTTTACTCCACCTTGACCCATCATCAAACACAACATAACCTGCACCCACCTTCAACACAACATGTACGTATAAACTGGCCACTTTTGGAACAAACCGCAGGTTTTTTGCACGAACACACGTCCAACAACACATTAAGGGGGTTCCTTCCCAAATTCTCCTCCCTCCTCCCTTACCTTTCCTGACGTAGACGCCCTCTTTCCAAAACCTCAGCCATGTCCACCTCTGGACATGGCTGAGGTTTTGGAAAACAAAACAAAGCTGCAATTCCCAACCTGGAACCAGGTTTCCTACCCCTCATAATTTCAAAAGGGGAATGTCCAGTAACAACCGATGGCGTATGTATCTATGCCGACAACGCTTCAGATAGCACCTCGATCCAGATCAACCCAACTGTATAGCCCCCTTGACAAAATGTAACAAGTAACAATGCTAGCCGGTACTCCTTCCCTGTCTATTAATTCACCACTACTTTTGATGAACTATTACAGACACAGCACTGGACATGGATCGCACTGGGCACTGGTCATGGATAACACTGGGCACTGTACAATTATAAATGCACTCACACTGACTAAGCAATGTCCAGTCATGTTTTTTGGAAACACCAGGTGCATTGTGACCTGAATAACGATGTACAAATGTGCCTGTCATTGCCTAACACTACAATCCTGTACTATTGACCCCAGGCCCCCTCCAAAAATATCCACACACCCCCTCCCTAACTATCCCCACACCCCCTCCCCAACTACTCCCTCCCCAAAGGCACAAGAACCTTGACCTATTTACGCCCCCTTTTAGTAGGAGGGGGGTGTCCCTCTGCCGGGCGATTGAGCCGCTGGGAACATTGCACAGGGCTGCTTTGCATAGAACTTGAAGGTGTTATGCTCGACGATGGGGACAGTGGCGTGGTGATGTGTCGTTGTTCGGCAATTGCCCAAACCAACACGTTGATTGACTCCCCTAGGGATGAGATGGTACCATTGCCCTCCCTCACACACCTCGCCAGGTGGTACACCCCCTCTGTGAATCAGCCCAGAATTTCTGCAATGTTCTGTGTGGTGTCCTGCATCGTCTGGCTTGTGAGTTGTGCCTCAGCAAGATATTGCTGCACCATTGCGTGCATTGCCTGCTGCGGTTCCTCTATCCTGGTGAGGCGGCCCTCAATGTCATCTACATTACGAAGTCCAGGTTGTGGTATGGGTGGCTCCAAGGGCCCATGGGACTGAATTCAGCACCATCCACATAGCTAGGGTCGCTGTGTAAGTTGTGCACACTGCCCTCCACAATGCTGTCGGCTCCAAACCCTTGTGGAAGTGGTGCAGGTTGATCCTGCTGGGGGCGTGCCGGGGGGGACAAGTCCATCCTGCTGGCAGGGGGGCGGGGAAACAGGTTCATCCTGCTGGCGGGGGGGCGGGGAAGCAGGTGCCTCCTGCTGGCGGAGCTGCTTTGGCTGCAAGTGCCTCCTGCTGGCGGGGGGTGGGGGGTGGGGGGCTGGCCCAAAGGTGTTGTAGCACATTCCGATCTGTTGATGGATGTGCTGGCTACCCGGCTCGAGGTGGTGCTTTGCCTGCAGCGGGGCTGTGCCCCGGGATGTGGTTGCCTCTTCCGCGTCATTGTCAGATCTTGTGCCTATGGGGGACAGTGAGGCAGGGCATCAGTGATGGGTGTGGATCCATCAGACAGACATCAATGCCAGTACTTTCAGAATCAAGTGCATTACAAGGACATCTTGGAGGGCATGGCATGGTGCACACATGCATGTGTGGGGGATGCAGTGTGGGTGCATGTTTGGTGTGTGGCCATGGTGTGTGCAGTGTCTGTTGACTGGGGTAGTGGTGTTTACAGTTTTAGGTTTTATGGCCATGCCACACGAGCTGTGTGACATGTTGTGTTTGATTGTGAAACTGATGTGTTTCACTTGCGACTGCTGCCTATGGCGGTTGCTGTGTTGATGGTGATTCAGAGTGATTGGGCATGGTGGGTGTGACAAGTGTGCTACATGTTTCATTGATGTGTGCATCTTGTCATGACATGGCTTTGGGCATGTGGTAGCACGGCGGTGACGACAGCAGTTGGGCATTGTCACGGTGATGTGTGTCTGTGTGCATGCAGATGTTACTTGTGTGGCCGATTTTGGGTTTCAGGTAAGTACATTGTGCATGTGTGCAACAAGGTTGACAGTGGGTGGAATGGCAGCAGGGATAAGGTTCCACAAACTTGACATATTGCCGTAGCCATATGCATTGGGGCTACAAGGTGTGCGATGTGACTTTGGTCTTACGGGGACTCACCGGCATCATCGGATGTCACATCTCCCGTCTCTGCCTCTCCAACTCCCTCTATCGCCTCCATGTGCAGGATGGTACTGCACGTTTCCTCCCATACCTGCAGTTTGATAGGGGATGGTGGTCCCCCTATTGTGGCCATGCCCTGGCTGTGCTGTGCGGCAAGGAGGTTGTGCACACGGAGACGTAGGTCGTCCCACCTCTTCTTGGAGTCTTGCACAGTCTGTGGTGTTGTCACCACCGCCGAAACTTTACGGGCAACCTCCTCCCATATTGCCTTCTTATGGATTTGCGTTTGGCGCCGCAGATCGGTACAAAACACTTCATCCGAGTGCTCAACCAGGATGTCGGCAAGCATGTTGAGTTCAGGTTCACTGAACCTTGGCTTGCAGCGATAGACTGCAGGTTGCCTTGTAGACATGTCTTTAGGTGTTGGTAGCTGCTCAGTTGTTCACTCACACTCCTGTGCACTGAGGATTGCAGTGGATTGTGTTGTTGTAATGGCTGCCGGTACATTTCCTGTACCGGCGATGACGTTATTTTCGTGATCGGTAACACAGGTACCGGTAACAACAGTGTTCTCGGAGCTGGAGTTAGCGTCTGCGAGGATGCTGGTATAGGGGGGTTTGGGGCCGTTACAGGCATGACAGTGCTACCGTTTCTGGCATGCCGGAATGCGCGTGCATGCTGACTCGGTTTCTACCGTTGAATCAGGGAACTAAACAGGATAAATGAAGAACAAGGGCAGGAAACGCCATGACAATGGATCCTGAGCATCAGCTTAACAGACAAAATGCATCTTTCCAGGTAGCACTCTTCCCCTTATGCTCTGCCGAAAAGCAAATTGTTCTTTGCTAGCAGATGCAACCTGTCCTGATGAGGATCGACACGCTCCAGCACACGTGTGTTACTGTTGGGCTGAGAAATCATGAACCTGTTCCATTTCGTCCTGTCCTCCAGAACCAGATGGTTTTCAACCATTTTCACAACACAGCAAGAAGCAAAATACACGGAGCATCCTCTTTTCACATGAAAGGTTTCTGTGCTCTCATCAAGTCTTCACACACTGCATCATACCCACATTGGACTCTTTGGGGTACCATAGACTCCCTTATATTTAGCTTGGTATGAGCATACCCTTGACACCCACACGCCGATGGAGGACGCACATCAGATTGCAGCTCTCTCACACGCAACATAGTAAAGGAAGACTGGACCTTTAGCCACATTTGGGGTATCATCACATGCAACCACCATGCCATTCATTACATCTCTCCATTTGATACCAATGGCCAGTGCCAATTGAGTGTCCTCTTTAATCAAACGGTTCACACATTCCAGCATGCAATGACTCAGAAGATGCTGCACACAGTGCTCAGCTTCACTGGCCCTCTTTCTGCTATAACATGTTCATGTCATTGGATAGGAGTTGTAGTCTGATGCCCTCACAGTGGAACTACTCCTGTTCCCTGAAACTAGGACCCTGAGTTTCCACCATGAGGATGGCCACCTGAGCTACTCTACATGTCAGTGTAGCTTGCTTTCTCCACCTTGTTGTCTAGGGGCTTGTGACAAAATCACAAGGGAACACCACCAGACACACTGGCACTTCTGAAAGGATGTTTATTCGGTTTCCTGCATGTATTGGGAACAGGGAACATCCTCAGAAAGAATATTTTAATTCTGTCTTTCTTTAGTCTGTGTTCTTTTGTGCTTCACCATTCTATAGTTTTATGTTTATTTTTACTCCATGTTTATCATGACCGTTTTTTTACAGTGTGGGCCATCTAACATAGATATAGTTGCGCTGATACGTGTCATTTTGAAAACCCAGCCGTTAGGGGTGCAGTACAGTTTACGAGACCTCAGTTGACACAACTGCTGGTGCACTAAGGAAGAGGCCAACATGGCATTGGATTGCCGGTTCTGAATAAGGATGACGCTGCTCTTTGAGGCCCTGGGAGATGTCACATGGCATGGACACTTGAACAATGGACCATTATGGATCTGATGGTGTGACTGGAATGTTACTGCCATGTGAGGAAAAAGGTGGGTAATCTCAGGTTACCACCTGGACTGGACACTTTTAGACGGTTCTGAGTCAGATGACCAGAACAGCAGGTGCAACTGCGTCACTGTCGGATTAGTGCAGAGATGGAGAAAGGACTTTGTGGAACTACACTTCCAAAGCGGAGCATGGTCTCTTCCTA
This sequence comes from Ambystoma mexicanum, assembly GCF_040938575.1. NCBI lineage: Eukaryota > Metazoa > Chordata > Amphibia > Caudata > Ambystomatidae > Ambystoma > Ambystoma mexicanum. The sequence goes on from NC_090925.1 coordinate 731,449,621, forward strand.
CGGATAATCAATGCCATCCTTTGTGTTCTTAACTTAAGACTCGGTTGCCTACTCTCAGAACAATGTGGCCTATAACGGTTGTGGTCTTGTGGGTGGGTCTAAGTTGCTGCTAGATAGTTGGAAGGGGGGACATACTGTCCGTTTGTCTCTTCTATGTGTTGCAATGCAATAAACAATCTCTTTTCTTTGGTACTCTTAAAAAACATTTTCTATGAGCTTCGCTTCCCTGGCATTCTTGCTGCTCTGAGAGGACACTGGGAGTTTGCCACCAAACCTCTGGGGCACCTAAACTGCCAAGACAAGGAGTCAATTTAGAACTCCAGCAGGGTGGTCGGGGACATGCTGACCGGAAGTAGTGCTCTCCTTTGAGACACACAGGTTACTGTATTTTTAGGATTTAGCAAGTGCAGATGCAGAGGGGAATTATGGGGGTTTATAACGGCGCCAGTAAAATGGTACAAGAGTGCATAGCATAAGGGGTGAAACAGAAAGGGATAATAAACGCAAAGGGTCATTCATGTCTGCTCGGGGTTGATATATGCAGGCATACCTAGAACCGGAAACCTGTTCCACAACACCATCTGACAATCAGTCTGTCAATTCATGCAGTTAGCCAATCAGCAACGAGGTAAGCAGTGAGTCAAGTGATTGACACCAGTCAGGAAAATAGTAGATCACTCTGGATGGGTTTGAGCAGGGGCAAACATCACAGCCGTGTGAATGAGTAGGCTCGATTCTTTCGTCCCTTCCATTTCTACTGAACATTTCATCTGTGGGTGTCTCTTTCCTCCTCTGGGCCACTTGGTAGAATTTCCTCCTTTTCTTTGTCCCCAAATGTTTCCACCTGAGTGCCATAGAGAAGAGGTGTTATTCTTGTATGGGGGGGGGGTGTGTGTGTGTGTGTGTGTGTGTATATATATATATATATATATAGAGTAGTTGAGGAAGGGGGGCTTCATGAGACAGTTTAATAGCGGGCTATCCCGCGCTGGCATTAGCAGGTCTAGCAGAACAATGTATACAGAACATGATGCCACCTAAGGACAACCCTCACTAAGAAACGTATTGACTTAGGATTCACACAAAAAGTATTGAATCCTACGCATTCCAAAGGCCGCACCCTAGACTGGGTCGCAGACCATAAATGCCTCACCACTATCACCTCCAATGCAGCCATGCCATGGACTGATCACAACTGTATTGAATTCACTCTACCCATCACAGAAAGCCACAAAACTCTCACACCTGCCCCCACAGCTCAAGTGAAAAGCTCCAAGAAGCTCAATGAGGATAACCTTCGCCCTTACCTTAACATCCCTGAGCTAGCGCCCCCCCCTTTCTCCAATGATCCTAATACCCTAGCAGAGATCTACAAAGACACTCTCACTAAAGCCATTAATGCAATAGCCCAACTTGAATGCAAAAAAGAAAAGAAATCATTACACTCCAATTCCTGGTTCACTGAAGAACTACAGTCCCTGCGCTCCTGCAAATGAGAGGCATTAAAAAACTGGCAAACTACTCCAAGTGACAGTGCCAACAGCAGCTTTAACTTAATCTCCCACCAATACAAAGCAGCCATCACCGAAGCCAAAGCCAACGCATTTAATGCACGCATTTCCAATGCCAAATCACACTCAAAGGAAATCTTCACTATCTTCAACAAGCTCATCTCGCCAATCAACACCCCAGACGAAATCGTCAAAGATGAAGCCTGGTGTGCCAGTATTCAATCAGCCATGCTAAACAAAATCGATCTCCTTCAAAAAAAAAAATCCAGGATCACTGTAAAGCCCTACCTATTCAGCTTAGGCCTAAGCAAACCAATTCAACTCCCGCCTCAACTAACTCCACTAAACCCGTCTTCACCTTCAGTGACATCACTGAATTAGACGTAATGAACCTCCTCAAAAACCTCAAACCCTCTATGTGTAAAGGGGACATATGTCCTCCTAAACTCATCAAGGACTACGCAGACCATTTTGCACCGCTCCTGACGGCCTTCATTAATGCTTCCTTCAGAACAGGCATTATCCCTGACAGCCTCAAAGAGGCCTGGGTCTGCCCCCTTATAAAAAAGCCTACTCTCGACCCTCTCCGACCTAATAACTACCGACCCATAACCACTATGCCCTTCTTCCTCAAGATATTGGACAAAGCCGCTCATAGCCAGATCCAACACTTCCTGGAAACCCACTCTATCCTCGGGACTAAGCAATCTGGTTTCCGAAAAGGACACAGCACTGAAACAGCCCTGGTGGACTTAAAGAATCAGATCACCCAAATCATGGACAAAGGCAAGCCAGCCCTATTTTTACTCCTAGACCTCTCGGCTGCTTTTGATCTAGTGGACCACAAGACCCTCACATCGCACCTTACTCACTCAGCTAACTTCTCTAAAGAAGCAGCTCTCTGGATCACCTCCTTCCTTGAAGGCAGAGAAATGAAGGTATTCTCAAACATAGCAAACGCTACCCCTACCACCATCCACTGCGGAGTCCCACAGGGCTCTTGCACAGCACCCACTTTATACAACTTGTCCACGAAGCCTCTCTTTGACAAGCTCGACTCACTTGGTATTGTGTACACGAATTACGCTGACGATACTTAAGTACTCTTACCTCTTTCTGGCTCATACCACAAAGGCGCAGAGGCACTTCACACAATTTACTCCACCATCCAAGCCTGGATGGTGGTCAATGGCCTTTGTGTCATGACCACTGTTAGGGGTCACAAGCTGTGCCACAAGCAGGCTCCCACCAGAACCCTAAGGGCCTTAAAACATCTGCAAAAAGGCTCCTGGAGCCAGTCCTGGCACCTTTGGCACCAGGCTCATATGCGGTAAGGAGAAACTTATCAGGCTTGCTTTAATTTATGTACATGGGTCTTTAAATCCAACATGGAAGCAACTGCATAGCTTAGTTCGTATGAACCAAGCCATGCGGTCTGGTGTTTTGGGTGTGGCTGGGCCAGGAACTACTTTACCTGTTACTATTTTACATGGGCTGTATAAACCACACCCAGACTGCAGAAAATGCTTCGCGTTATTCTTCAACTAGCAGTGTGACGCTCACCGTGTCCAGCTCCTGGTCTTCAGCATCTTCCTGTAATCCTGCAAGAACAAGATGACTTGTCTTACCTGAGAATACACCATCCTACGCTCAGCATCTCAACTGGGCCGCAACCTGTGAAAACCGAGAGAAGAAGAAACATCACCTGTGAGTACTAGCTTGAGGAATTCCAGCATCCCGCAGCCACAGCTCCCGTTCGAACCGCGTGACCTGCAAAGCAAGAAAGGGAAAAACAATAGTAGAACGCACGCGCTTCCAAAACATCAAATTCCATCATTCTTGCCTGAATTCCATCGCGCTATGCAGCGCTTCATCTGGAACTCCACAGAAACACACTGCAAGGGAAAAGGAGAAATATTCAGGTTCGCTTTCAATATTTAACGCCCACATAGCGCTTAACTTACCTTAACGGATCTCTGGGGTCAGTTTTAATCATGCTCTCATCCACGTGTAGCACCGCAGCAGCCTGTGAGGAGAAGAAGAAGAGAACACAGGATATCTTAAAAAAGACAATAAAGAACGCAGTGTTTCATGCTTTCCCTTACCTTAAAATGTGCCTCTTCATCCAGCACGACAGCATCAAACCTTCGCAGCTGAAAAGAAGACGATAAAGACATTAAGGGGGTTTCCACCATAAAACAGAACTAAGACTTACAATTAACAAACCTACCTGCCTACCAGCAAAGTCGGGGTCACAGCAGGCCTGGACCCGGAGAAAGGCGCACTGCACCAGTAAAGCAACTCGGGCAGATCGCCAACAAACGCCAATCGCCCCTGCACCAGACGCAGGACGGATAGCTCACCCTACAAATAATTAAGGTGAGAAAGACTCAATGGTAGAGGGATCGGTCTGAGGGAGGTGGGAGATTTACCCATTAGAGCCAGTTATCACAAATCCTCCCTTCTGTGATTGCAGATTTGTTATTCCGTGCTGGGCAACTATGTATCCAGGGTTCCAGATCTCAGAGCCTTCAGACGCCCTCGGGGATATCAGGTGAGCGTTACATTTTGCCTCAATGGGGATAAGACCGAAATAATTATACTAGGTCAAAAAAATACTCTAGTCAAACTTGATACACTGTACTCCAACTTTACCAATGACAATACTATCATCCCTGTGTCGACATCTGTCAAGACCCTGGGGGTTTACATAGACTGCACACTATCCATAACTAGACAGGTCAGCGCTATCGCATCCTCATCTGCACACACCACCAAGCTCATAAAACGCCATAAAACCATACCTATCCAACCCCAATTGTTTATCAATAGCTAGAGCAACTATTGGTGCCAAATTAAACTATTGCAACGCTTTACTAGCAGGTACATCCAAAAAAAAAACCTAAACAGATTACAAGTCCCGCAGAAAAATGCACTTTGTGCAGCTTTAAGCATCCCAATAAGGGAGCATATCTCCCAAGCCAGACAATCAGCTCAATGGCTCCGGGTCAAAGAGCAAATCACTTTCAAAATTCTCACCCTCACACATAAATGCCTCACTCTCTCTGCACCATCATACCTATCAGAAACAATCACCAAATCCTCCTCTACACGACCCACTAGGACACAATACACCAACCAACTTCACATCCCATGAATCAATAGGGCCAAACCTGGTGGCCGAGGCTTCCCCTACATTGCCGTCAAATCCTTGAACGCACTACCCACAGACATCGGAGCAGAACATTCACCTCTTGCCTTCCAAAGAAAATCTAAAACCTCACTTTATGTACTGTAAATTGCAACTGTTGTTATTTAACTGTAACTATGAATTGTCTGTAACAATAGAAACCACACTGTAAATTGCAAATGTTCATTTATCTGTAACTAAGAACTGTCTGTAACAAGCGTCATGATGCCCCTGGGCTGTTGCACACTCTACAAATCTGAATAAATAAATAAATAAACTCAGCGCACTATAGCCATACTCAATATAGAGGCAGAACGTGCAGGTACTTGCAGGCATGGCACGCTTTAACACATAGAGAATCAGCTTAACCAGTTCCTGTAGGAAGGCACCCTATCCATAAACCTTTGAATTTGAAAGTACTTTGCAGGCAGCATCTGCACTTTTTCCAAAATGGATTTAAATATGAACAGTGCGGGTGGTGTTTTGCCCTTTCCATTTCCTCTCCATTTTGGAAATAACAGAAATTGCACGGACGGGACATTTGACATAAAAGGGGAAATGGACACAATCGCACCCAGTGCAGTTTAAGAGTCAGGTAAAAGAACACCCAATCGGCCCGATACACAGACAGGCTTCATAATGTCGCAAACCCATTGTAAAACGCTCTGAGAATCAGTCCCAATGTGCTTTTCTGACCAGAGTGCAAAATTAGTGGTCCTAACACAAGCATGCATATTAGTAGATCAACAGTGTCAAACCATGTATGCCTTTGTGTAGCGTACGATATGGGCCAAATATGGAAGTCTTGCACCTCATCAGGTTGCCCAATAAAATGTTATGAGTATGAATGACCACTTTTAGATAGCATCATGCTACCCAAACAGTTAGCAATTGTAAAGTGTGCAGCACATCAACCACTCGTTGACAACATTTCACGCTGGGATACCTTAGCTGACACAGCTGCTAAGGAGTTGGTGGTTTCCAGCTCTCAGGATAATTATGTGTTATGAGTAAATAGTCTGCCACAGGCCCCTCTGTTTGCTTCCCTAGAAGAATTAACACTCGTACAAGATGCTTCCCAGAGTCAGAAAAAGGGGTTCAGTCTAGGATAGACTGTCACCTGCACTCTGAGAACCTTTGGAGAAACAGATATGGCTGAGTATCACACCAACGTTGCCGTTATCCTGCTTGACTCTGAGTTATCACAGACTCACCCATGAAGTAAAGGGGAGTATGATCACCACCGTGAATCAAGACTGGATCCTGCCACACTTTTCTGCCATGGCACAGGCTTATTGCAGATAATGGAATATCTGCCAGCAAAATCATCTTGGTCAGACTGTTAAAGTGATCCCAGGAGCTCCTTCACAACCTTTCAGACGTTCATGAACATCCAGGATGACTTTATCCACGTCTAGACGTTCAATAGCTTTCCATGCAGGGTAGTACCGGTGTACTTTTGGTCAGGCTGGGTAGACTCCTATCCAGGCAGCAAGGTGGATAAGATCACAGTGGGTTGAACTGCTGATTAAAGACCGTTTAACTGGCTTTGACGTTCTGGTCAGCACAGTTATAGAGGCACACATTCCATAGGCAAAGTGGTGAAGGAACTCTGTGTGGCCCTCCACATACAGCAGAAGATCCACTGCCATCAGCAGGGACAGTAGAGAGACAGACTGGGCACATTACAATTAAACTGTCTACACCCTGGACTGTGGCAGGTTGGAGGTGGCTGGTTTCCATATCCTTAGCTTGCTTGGGTATTCAGAGTAAAGCAAGTAAAATAACTTGTGTGAGCCCACATGAGATACCACCTCTTAAAAGTAGCTATTCAAATATTCATTTAGGTGATGATGTATTATTGGTGCATTGTAAAAAGCTTATCCCTTCTATAAAGTCTTGACACATGTAGGTATGGGAGGCGTTGCAACAACAAAACCACGGAAAATACTTGCCATTCTTTGAAATCAGGCGATTTTATCTATGTCAAGGTACCAGTGGAGTAACAGTGCTGAAAATGTTGGGGACGGGGGTACATGACATCTAAATGAAAGGGGCCCCTGCCAAATGAGCAAGACAAAATGGTGAGTCACAAAAATTGGGTGTGGGAGGGACAACACCCTTGCCCCCCCTAAAATTACACCCATGCAAGTTACCACAGAAGTAAACTGTGGTGCCCCCAGATAATAGGGGCCTTACCATGTACTACTCACAACTAATACTGCTATTAAGGTCAGGGAGGTGGCAGTGTGGATTCAGGCAACACTCTCATCACATGCAGTGTTGCACCAGAAGATACAAAACAGACTGATAACAGTCTTCTGGTGCAACGTCTCTATTTCAGGAGTCGGCAGTCATCTAGAACAGGAGTCAATATTCAATTGTAACGGTTGGCGAGGGAAATTAATGGATTAACTTGTGCAATATTATTACTACTGCAGAAATACACGCTGTCTTTGGTGGTGGAATCATAACATCATGGCCTGGAAAAGGCAGACTCTGTGCTTTCTTTGGAGCACGGCAGTGTGGTATTGATTCGAACAAGGGAATAATAATTATGCTGTCAAGGAGTTCCCCCTTCTCACCTGGGTCCGTTCTTTGCTGGAGTCCTTGGTCGCTGCCTTCTTGCGGACGGACCTAGTCTTGAGCAAGGCTGTCCGAGTCTCTTCTGACTCCAGAGTGCGTTCAGTTTCCAGGACGCGGGTCCAGGAATCCGGGGAACTAGGAAAGGTGCAACTAGCACACGAGTCCAGGAATTAGGAGTAAAGGAGGGGGCAAAGAACGGGTAGATAGACAGGTACAAGGAAACAATATCGCTAGCTACAGGACACACGTCGGATCGCTACTTTGCAATAGCATTGAGACGCGCAGAGCCACGGAAGGCGTGGTCTATTAATAGAATACGTTACATCCAGCGCGTGGAGCGAGAAAGGGGTTTCACGCTGGACGACCATGTTAGGAGTATTATGGAGTGCAAGCCCCGTTGTGACAAGGACCAGGAAGTCCAAAAGGGACGTGTTCTGTAGTTCATGCCACTATGCCTCCCCCGAAGACCCTTTCCGCCAGGTTTGCCCGGGTGTATGAGGTGAAATCTTCTGAGCAACCGAGGAGCCTTGATATTAGAAATAGGTTCCCAGGTTCTTTCACTAGGAGGGTATCCTTTCCATTCAACCAGGTATTGAAGCTGGCCCCGTTTATACCTGGAATCGCAAATCCGGGATACCTCATATTCCAGCTGGCTGTCGACCAGCAGAGGAGGAGGTCTACAGGATTTTCGGGAGGATGGAATGTAGGGTTTAAATAAAGAGGTATGAAAAACTGGATGAATTTTCTTCCAGGAGTCTGGTAGTTTGATCCGGTATGAGAAATGGACCATAGTACCGGGGGGCCAATTTGTTTGGTCTTAGATGTCGGGGTAGTAATTTTGATGACAACCAGACTTGGTCACCGAGTGCAAAAGAGGGGCCTGGTCTTCTTTTGGAATCCGCATATCTCTTGGTCTGCGATCTGGCCTTCTCTAAGTATTCCTTGGCCTCCTGATGTATGTTGACGAGGGTTTCGATCCAGGAGTCAACAGTAGGTACCGGTGTAGAATGAGGAAGAACAGAGGGTAAAAGCGATGGATGGAACCCTTGACTACAATAAAAAGGACTGGTTTTAAGCGCTAAATGTTCGGAGTTGTTGTTGATCCTGGACCTTGGTGGCGAAACATCGAAGATACTGTTCCAGGGTCTGATTCGCACGTTTTGTGGCTCCGTTGGTTTCGGGGTGATACCCTGAAGAGAGGGCACGTTGAATTCCCAGAATTCGACAGAGATGTTTCCAGAATTGTGAGACGTATTGAGGTCCTCTATCAGATATGATCTTGGAAGGAAGTCCGTGCAGGCAGAATATGTGTTCCAGAAAGTTTCCAGCTAGTTCGGAGGAGGATGGTAGTTTACTGAGGGGAGTAAAATGAGCCATAAGAGTGAACAAGTCTATGGTAACCATGATAGTAGTGTATCCTCGAGATGGTGGTAGTTCCACAATGAAGCCTGTAGCAATGAATTCCCATGGCCTAGTTGGCAGTGTTGGTTGCAGTAGAAGACCCGCCGGTCTCTTGTTATCATGCTTATTTTGACCACAGACAATGCAAGCTTGGATGTAGTGCTGTACGTCAGTCTTCATCTTAGGCCACCAGAACTGTCTCTGTAAAAGACGGAGGGTATTGATGATGCCACGATGCCCGTAGTGACGTGTGTTATGACAGAGGTTTATTGTTTTCTGTTGTAATTTCTGTGTAGGAATGAGCAGAGCATTGCCCTTGAATAAATATCCTTCTTTGGCTCTTAGATTCCATTGATTTTTCCTTGACATAGCCTTCCATAACTCAGAGGATTGGGTTTGCGCTTGGATTTCTTCCAGGAGGTTGACTGCTTGAGCTACGAAGATCGTGGGGGAAAACATCTTAGGATAAGCCTTAGTTTAGTTAAGTTTAGTTTGTTTATTTATAAAGCGCATCCGAACCCTCAGGTAACTGGGCGCATAATCATGTGTACAGCAGGGTTACATATCGTTGCACGAACATCATATAACAATAGACAGAGCGTACATTAGTCCAGGCTCTGAGTGCTTACATACAAGAGTAGAATATGCCAAGAAAAGAAAAGTATGTACAGAGAATATGGGATGAGGAATAACGGTTACAGTGGCTAATGCGGACCGGGTTACAGGTTGGTCCTGACTATGCTGTAGGTAGAATAAACATTACTACAGGTGGAGAGTGGCGGCTAGCAGGTCATGACGGTGAGAATCTGGGTGTTTAGGCTAGTAGCCATGATTTTACCATGGCTCTGAATGGCCAGAATGCAGCTTCCCATCTAATTGTAGTGGGGAGGGTGTTCCAACATTGTGCTGCGAGCACTGGAAAACTGGAGCCCCCTGCTGTTTTTAGGTTATAATTCGGGATCTTTAGTTGGTGTAGGTAAGGTGTTCTGGTGGGTCTAATGGGGCAGTGTCTAGAAAGTTTGTCAGAAAGGTACCGTGGGGTAGTGTGTGATAGGCACTTGTGGGTGATGACCAGTGTTCTTAGCTTAATTCTGTCACAGATTGGGAGCCAGTGGACTTCTTTTCTAGCCGTAGATATGTGCGCCTTGCGCGGGAGGTTGAGGGCACATCTTAGTGCATTATTTTGCAGGATCTGGAGTCTATTCAAATTTTTAGTGGTAGTGCCTAAGACAATATCAGCGCTCTAGATAGGGTGAGGCAGCTAGAGGTGGAGAGAAAAGGCCTGCAGGCATTGATCAGTTTATTGGTGTATGAGGTAGCTGCGATGGTAGAGTTTATTTGTTTCTTTAGTGATAGGGTAGAATCGAGGTATACACCTAGTGTTTTAACCTCTTTTGAGACTTTTATGATGTTGCCATCAATAGCAAAGGAATGGTACCTTTGGTCCAGTTTATTAAGGCGCGCCTGGGAGCCTACGATAAGCAATTCTGTCTTATCATCGTTAAGGCAAAGACTGTGTGTGGCCATCCAGGCTTGGATTTCTAAGTAGATATCGTTAAGCTTTGCAACATCTTCCTCATAGCTACCAGTGAGCGTGATGAGGACCTGGGTGTCGTCAGCATAATTGGTGTAGCTGACACCCAAATCGTCAAGACGGTCAAATAGGAGCTTCGTGAAGATGTTGTAAAGTGTGGGAGAAATGCAGGAGCCTTGTGGCACTCCACATGTGATTGGGATAGGGTCCGCAGCCGCAGTGGGGGCGAAGACTCTAGTCGTCCTGTCAGACAGAAATGACTGGATCCACTTAGTGGCATTCTGGGAGAATGCAGCAGCCGAGGAGAGGTGTTGAGTGAGGATCTGGTGGTCAACCAGATCAAAGGCAGCAGAGAGATCCAACAAGAGCAAAATGGCCAGTTTGCCCTTGTCTTTGGCGTCATCCATTTGGGTTTTTAGATCCAAGAGGGCGGTTTCAGTCCCGGGCCTTGGTCTGAAACCGGATTTTCGCAGGCCTAGGAGGTTATCTTCCAAATGTTGTTGTATTTGGAGATAGGCTACCCTGTCCAAGATTTTGAGAAGAAATGGGACTGTGGTGATAGGCCTGTAATTTGTAGGAATGTTGGGATCTAGGTTAGTTTTTTTGAGCAGGGGTAGGACCCACGCTTCTTTTAGGTTGTTGGGGACCACTGAGTTTTTGAAGGAGGAGTTGATCAGAGAGGTGATGAGAGGGGCTAACTCATTAGCACCATCTTTGATGACGGATGCTGGGCAAATGTCACCTTTGCAGTTGGATGGTTTGAGGCTGGCGATTATCTTGATTACTTCCTCTTCTGTGACTGGTGAGAAGTGGAAAGATGGGCAGATAGGGGTAGTGATGTTAATTATGCTGCTGGGGTTCTGTTTAGAGGCAAGGCTAGCTTTTTTTGCTTCTATCTTAGTTTGTAGGAGGGCAATTTTGTTAGCACGGGCAAGCTGGATATTGTTACACCAGGCCTTGTCTTTGATGCAGTCCTCTGTAGGGGGCAGTGGTGATTCAAGTTCTCTTAGTAAAGAGAAGAGTTCTTTGGTGCCAGATTTGGCATTTTGTATTCTCAAATTGTAGGTCTCTTACTTAGCATTTAAGATGGCGGATTTGTAAGTGGAGGCAGCTGAAGCGAATTTGTCTTAAGTGGAGAGAGAAGGGGCTTTTCTCCAGCTAGTTTCTGCAGTTCCTTTAATATTGCAGAGAGCTTTTAATTCTGCTGAGAACCATTTGTTGGAATGGGCAATAGGCTTGGCTTTTCGTTGTTTGAGAGGAGCTATTTGGTTGAGGGCTAGTTCTAGAGTCTTGTTATATATGTCTACTATGGCTGCTGGTTTGTTTTTTTGCGTGGGTAGATTAGCTTTACTGATAGGCGCGAGAAGGGGTTTGAGGTTCTCTATAGTGATGTTGCGGTTGTTTCTGGAGATTATTTGAGGTAACTTTGTGAGTTGTGTGATAGATGGTAGGGATCTGGGTAAGGAGAAGGTAATGAGATGATGGTCAGTCCAAGCACAGGGTGTGATGTCAGTCAGTGAAAGGTTGCAATTAGCATCTGCAAGCCAATCCAAGGATCTTCCTTTCGTGTGTGTAGGTTGGTTAATGTGTTGGGTGAAGCCTAGATGAGTAATCGTGTCATTTAGGGAAGTGGCTTGGTTGTCATTAGGGTCGTTGAGTCCCAGGTTGAAATCTCCCAGAATGATGATTTGGGATTTCGGTTTCAAATTGGTAGTGAGTAGGAGAGAGATATCCTCTTCAAAGGTAGAAGGGGGTCCTGGGGGTCTGTATATAATATGGAGCAAGATGGTTTGTGTGTCAGATAATGGGAGTTTGACAGATAGTAGTTCGGCAGAAGGTAGGGTTGTGCTGGTTACTTCTCTGATGTTAAGGGTGGATTTTGCAATAATTGCTATTCCTCCGCCTATTCCACTTTTCCTGTCAGCTCGGATGATGTTGTAGTTGTCTGGAGTGGCTAACGCTATTGTGGGACCGGCTGCTGGGTGGAGCCATGTCTCCGTGATGGCGATAAAGTCTAGGTGGTTAGTGGAGATAATGTCGGCGACATCAGTCGCGTGGGCAACCAATGAGCGAGCGTTGATGAGGGCTCCCTTGATAGAAGTCTGTGGAGGGTTAGTTTTCGTGTGTGATGGCGAGTGCGGTATAGTAGGGTTGTGACTGGGTGGGAGTTCAGAAAGTGAGGTAGGCTGCTTGGGGTTCATAGTCTGATTGGTGTGCATTCTAGTTAATTTTGTGACAAGATTCGTACGATAGCTGAGTCTATCGTTTCTAGTTATGGTCAGTGGGGCTGCGTTCAGGTATGTGGTAGAGGGTACAACAAGGCGAGAACCTAGTCTTGTGTTTCTAAGGGGTGTGGGACAGGGTATGCATGGTGAAGGTGGGCGGGCAAATCTGTTTATCCATTCTATTGGAGATAGTAGGTCTGGGTAAAGTGGTGTGGTTGTGTGGGCGCGGAGCAGCGGGATGAGGGCAGCCATAGTTAGAGTGGCGCCTCTAAATGTGGCCATTGTAGGTGGCTTGGCTCTGATGGTGGGGGCAGTGAAATTCATAGGTTTTTAGCAAGAGTGCAGTAGTGACTACAGGTGACTACAGGTAAGGCACAACACAGGTCAATGAGGTCTATTAGCGACCATAGGGCACAACACAGATCAAATGAGGTCTATTAGCGACCATAGGGTACAACACAGGTCAATGAGGTCTATTAGCGACCATAGGGTACAACACAGGTCAAATGAGGTCTATTAGCGACCATAGGGCACAACACAGGTCAAATGAGGTCTATTAGCGACCATAGGGCACAACACAGATCAAATGAGGTCTATTAGCGACCATCGGGTACAACACAGGTCAATGAGGTCTATTAGCGACCATATCTTCATTGTTATCTTCAGTGGTTACGTAGTCAGGACGGCGAGACAAGGCGTCTGCAATCAGATTTTGTGATCCAGGGACACGAGTGATGTGGAACTGGTACTGGGCAAAAAAGTATGCCCAACGCGCCTGACAACTATTTCTACATTCCAATGACTGTAGAATCTGAAGATTCCGATGGTCCATACGGACTTGGACTGGATTTCTAGCTCCCCGAAGTAGATGCCGCCAATCAGTGAAGGCTTGGCGGATGGCTAACAATTCCTTTTCCAGGACAGAGTAGTGCGTTTCACTCGGAGTCAGGGTTCGTGAAAGATAAGCAATGGGGTGTTCCAGCTTATCTTCTAATTTCTGTTTCAACACTGCTCCTATGGCGTAATTAGAGGCATCCGTTTCCACTAGAAATGGTCGGCTTATGTTGGGTTGGGCTAAGATAGGAGTTTGTGTAAACTCGGTCTTCAAATGCTGGAACGCTGTGTCTTGCTATGTGGACCAGATAAAAGGAGTGTCCTTCTTTAAGAGAGCAACGATCGGTTGAACAATCTCGGAAAAGGTGGATATGAACTTTTGGTAGAAATTGGCAAGTCCCAGGAAGGATTGAACTTGTTTCACGGACGTGAGAGCAGGCCATGCCAGAATGGCCTTTACCTTTGAAGGGTCCATACCAATTCCCTCTGGGCTAAGGATAAATCCTAGGTAGTGAACAGAGGTAACGTGAAACAAGCATTTTTCGGGTTTGGCCCAGAGTTGGTGTTCACAGAGTCTTTGTAGTACTGCCTTTACGTGTTCTTCATGCTTTTGAGGGTCTTTGGAAAAGATCAATATGTCATCCAGATATACAATGATGAAGAGGAACAACATGTCAGAGAACACCCTATCCATAAAACGTTGGAAGACGGCCGGGGCATTAGCTAGTTCAAAGGGCATAACCAGGTATTCGTAATGGCCAAAGGGTGTTCTAAAGGGGTTTTACACTTGTCTCCTTCCCGTATACGAATCAAATGATAGGTACCCCGGAGATCCAACTTGGTGAATATTAACACGCCTCTTACGACTTCCAGGATATCTGAAATCAAGGGTAGTGGGTATCGGTCTTTGAGGGTGCATTGATTTAGGCCACGATAATCGAGGCAGGGTCTGAGTTCCTGGGTATCCTTTTTGGGAACAAAGAATAACGAAGCACCTGCTGGAGATTTTGAAGGTCTTATGGTGCCATTTTCAAGGTTGGTATCCAGGTAGTCTTTGAGGGCCTTTTTCTCTGGTTCAGAAAGGATTAACATCCTGCCGAAGGGAATCACTGCTGAGGGTTCCGTTTCTATTGCGCAGTTTTCAGGCCTGTGTGGGGGTAAGGCCTGGACTATGGCAGTCGAAAATACATCAGCGTAACCTTGGTAGGCCTCAGGGACTTGTATGATATTGGAAACCACGAGTGGTGTTTCTTGGTCTTTATGCAGTTTCTTAGGGGGTGTTGATGAAGGTTCCAGGAATAGGCAGTGAGACATACAAAACTCTGAGCCTAGGAATAGTGATCCTGCTGTCCAGTTGATATACGGATTATGTTTTTGTAACCAGGGCATACCCAGTACCATGGGGTAGTGGGCTGACTTAATGATGCCGAACCTAATCAGCTCTTGATGGTGATTTATTGAGAGCTGGATCTCCTTGGTCTGCAGGCTTATGGGCCCTGAAGTGAGGGGTCTTCCGTCGATGGCTTCCACAGGCTGCAAGGTACTTCATGTCTCGTACGGAATCTGGTGATTGGCAACCCAATCATGATCAATGAAGATCCCCATTGCTCCCCAGTCTACCAAGGCCAAAATGGGATAGGTCTTGCTCTTGGAGGGTGATAGAAATGCCTGTAGTATGACCAATTTGTTTTGTCCAGGAGAGTTCAAGGATGGAATTGATGTGGAGCAAACATCTCTCTCCCGAAGCTCTGCTCCATCTAGGATTGGGAGCTGACGTTTCCCAAACGCTGAGGGGGGGGCTAGAGGACATTCCCTAACCAAATGTTTGTCCGAAGCACAATACATACACAACCCGCATGAATCCTTCTCATCCTTTCTTGCGGGGATATGGGTCCACGGAAGGCTCCTACCTGCATGGTTTCTGGTTCTGTGACTGAGCCTGGGTTTGTGTCCATTCTGACGGTGCTGGCAAAGGACACCTTGGAAGTATTTCCCCAGGATTTCTTCTTTTCAGCCTTTCTTTCCTGGATACAGAAGTCTATTTGCATGGCAAGGTCCATTAGTGCCTGGAATGAGTTTGGTCGAGCTACTCTGGCCAACTCATCCTTAATCTCATCATTCAGTCCTCTCCTGAACAGGGTGAAACTCACCTCAGAGGACCAATCAGCTTCCTTGGCCAATTGTTTGAATCGGGTCACATAAGTGAGCATATCCTGGGAACCCTGCTGAAAGTCTAACAGACGTTCCTGGGCACTAAAGACCTGCTCAGGGCGATCAAACATGTTTTTAAGGGCCTGTATGAACCCATCATAGTCATCTAGGAGGGAATCGCCGGAGTTAACGAGGGGTGTAGCCCAGGTTAAGGCATTCCCAGAAAGGTGGGAAATTATGAACCCCTCCTTAGCCCTGGGAGTCGAAAAGTAATAAGGCTTAGATGTAAAGTGGACCAAACATGAATCCAGGAATCCACAAAGGGTTTTTGCCGAACCATCGTATTTGTCAACAATGCCACCCAACAAGACGCTTTCTTTTGTGGCCGAATCCCGGGATAGGACCAATTGTTTGAGTGTGGCGTTTTCCGCCTTTAGATTTTGGACCTCGGTTGATAGTTCTTGCATGCCACGCATCAGGTCCTGAACAGCGGCTTCCATGTCGCTATCGAGTTCGGTCGGGTGGCGTCTCAAACTGTCAAGGAGTTCCCCCCTTCTCACCTGGGTCCATTCTTTGCTGGAGTCCTTGGTCGCTGCCTTCTTGCGGACGGACCTGGTCTTGAGCAAGGCTGTCCGAGTCTCTTCCGACTCCAGAGTGCGTTCACTTTCCGGGACGCAGGTCCAGGAATCGGGGGAACTAGGAAAGGTGCAACTAGCACACGAGTCCAGGAATTAGGAGGAAAGGAGGGGGCAAGGAACGGGTAGAAAGACAGGTACAAGGAAACAATACCGCGAGCTACGGGACACACGTCGGATCGCTACTTTGCAATAGCATTGAGACGCGCGGATCCGCGGAAGGCGTGGTCTATTAATAGAATACGTTACGTCCAGCTCGTGGAGCGAGAAAGGGGTTTCACGCTGGACGACCATATTTTGAGTATTGTGGAGTGCAAGCCCCGTTGTGACAAGGACCAGGAAGTCCAAAAGGGACGTGTTCTGTAGTTCATGACATGTGCAGTACACTGCAAGGAGGTTCAAGTTATTTCTCTTGGTTACACCTTTTCTAACTGGATGTCAGATGAGGATTATGCCAAGGCACTGGATATCATAAATAAGTCACAAACATCTGCTCCACAAATTAACCCAACTACTTCTACCTCTGTTCACTGAATTGCTGTTGTTCCTGATGATTTGAAATGATCCAAACCATCACATGTCATGCTACTGATATATGTTCCTATTGTGCTGCTAATTTGTTTTTTTCAGGTGCTAGACAGGTTTTTGAGGTCTGTAACATGGTATGTGAATGACACTGTACAGGTGCAAAAGTGTACTACTCGAAGACAGTGACCTTTCCCGAAGAAGTGGACATGGCGACAGCTGCAGATCATTGCAATATATAGAGAACGGTTTGGACAATTTTAACAGGCTCTTCTGTTTCTTATTTACCTGTTTGACCGTGAAGAATAAAATCATGACTAAAAGAGTGCGTTCAGGTAGACCTCACTTATGGTGCACTCACGAGTATAAGCAGAATAATGCCTCTTGTTCCCTTGTGCAGTTCTATCTCTCACATTATGGACGTGTCAGAATTCCTAAATGTCACCACCAATGTAGCAGGACAAGAGCTATGGTATGAGACAGAAACCAGGCTAGCTAGATCAGAATTTAGGTATACATTTGGGAGTGTCACTTTAGGCACTATTAGCTTCTAAATGCTTCTGTCTATCTTTCAGGGCGTCTCTCAGTATCCACACTGTCACAAGGGTGCAGCTATATGTCTGGCTCAACAGAAAGCATTGTTCACAGCAAGAACTAAGCAGTACACAGAGGAGTGGCCATGAAATCAGGCAAATACTGTCCTTGGGACATGAAGTGTTAATAGAGGCCAGCGACCAATTAGGATGCTCAGAGAAGGCACCAGGGTTTATATCCAGTGCAGAAATGTCAAATTATGATGCTAAATTCGGAGCACTGAGGATAATCTCTTCCCTGAGCACAGTCATCAAAGAACTCTTGACAAGATAGATTTGGAGTATCCCCATGGACCGAGAACCTCTACAATGGGATATTGGCCGTGCAGAAGTTCAGGACTTCCTGGATGAGCAGCTGCTGAGGATTTGTGAAGATGTGCAACATCATGCCTGGCCCTGGGAACTTTGGGAAGAATCTAGAATTCCTGCTGAATTATGGACATGGCCTTGGGGAAATCTCTGGAAGTACGGCAGCTGGAACTACCAGAGATTGCAGTGCTCTATCAGGCTTATGGGCCCATGAAAGGAGTCTGGGACCCCACCAGTCAAATGCTGCCCGGTTCAGGGGATAGATGCATCTGGGACTGGATTGTTCATCATGGCATATGGTATATGAAGGTTTCGGAACAATCTACAAGATTCCTGCTTAGTGCCGAGGAGCCAAACCCTGACATCTGGATAGCCCTGGGAACTAGTTGGTAACTGTGGCTCCTTGAACCTCCACAGATGCAGTATATCAAGAAACTAGTACCAGGTCAGATAGTGTTGGTGGGGTCAGAATATGTTGGGAGGGATGAGCTCATGGGCGTTCTATAGAGGGTCAGAGTTGTTTACTGCAAATGATAGCTGTGTTTGTATCAGTTGTGTTCCCTCCCATGATAGACATTTTATCCTTCAGTAAAATACTAGAACTCACAGTTCATTTTGGCCTCCGCAGGAGGAAAGGTTGGAGCACCATGAAATTTCTATACGGGTTCCAAAATGTGCACTACTACATCAATGTCCCCTTCTTTCGCCTGCTCGACACACTGCTTCGAGAATTCCTATGGGGGGAAAAACAGGCACAGACTGGCACTCTACACTAGTCCTTCCATATAGACAGGGAGGAATACAGCTTCCAAACCTGGAGAAATATTATTTAGCGGCACAACTTAGTTTTATAACTAAGTGGCTGGCGGACGACACCACGTCCGAAACAACCCTACTGCGCCAACTGGTCTCCCCAATACAACTGAAGGAACTTATCTGGGCGCCCGACAACTCCTAAGGGAGGAGCCTTTACTTGTTGAACTGGGCAGGAAAATATGGCACAGGTCCAAAACACTCTTACACGCGAAGCACCCGTACTCACCAGAAATCCCACTGATCGCAGACCTATGCAAAACTAGCGCAGATCTGAAGAATATTAGGCTCTGGGAAAGAGCCAGAGTTTATACCTGGGGGACCTGTATGCAGGGGGCACTTTCTGAGAGTTCGCTACAATACAAGAAGAGGATGACATGCCTAGCGGCCAGTTCTTGTGGTACCAAAGAATCTGCGGGACAGCACGGGCTAAGTGGGAGACCTGGCCTGAGGAGCCAGAAGCAGACCCCCTTGTGACACTGTTGTATAACCTTGGGGAGGGAGGGAGACCAGTATCCCAAATATACGGCCAACTAAACGACATCCCGAACCCTCGCAGCGCCACACTGTGAGCTATGTGGGAAGAAGACCTGGGGATGGAACTGACCGACAAAGAATGGGACAGGGTGCTTATTTACCCCAAAGAAGTATCTAGGAATTCCAGGTTCTGCCTTATACAGCTGAATGTATTATACCGCACATACTTAACCCCACACAGAATAGCGAAGTTCAATGTGCAGACACTACGTAACTGCGTCTGGTGCAACATGGATGATGCAGACCTGTTTCACATGTCATGGAAATGGACAAAGGTGCAGAGCCTCTGGGCAGGTGTGGAGTAGGCATGCAAGAGGGCAGGCATGACACGATACGAATGGTCCCCCAGTGAATGTCTACTAGAAACCTACCCCAGGATGGCTAAATCCAAACATACAATGAAACTCATGGACATAGCGTGTGTGCTAATTAAGAGGACAATTGCAATTGCCTGGAAACGGCCCGCTGGCCCACAGTACAACGCATGGTACAGAGAACTGGAATGCTGGGTGGGCGTGGAAACTAAAGCCTGGGAAGATAGCGTTGCCAGATCTGTAGATGGCACAAGCGAGGCATTGGACACCTGGAAACTAACATGGAGCATGTTCCACCCCTCAGATGACATGCCCTCATGAACGCCTCTGCTTGAACGCCACAATGACCCACCACCCGAGGTGGTACCCAAGCTGAAACACCCCTGGACAAGGGCCCGCTCCCCGAACAATCCCCCCGAACTGAAAATAATTGCATCGGAATATACAGACAATGTATGGAGAAAGTTAATGTTGTTTATGTTTTCTTTCGAGTTCATTTTTATATCTTTCTTTTTTTTAATGTTCTTACGAATAAAACCACCAGATATGCTATGTAACTATGACAAAATGCCAATAAAGAAATTTAAAAATAAATTGGAGCACCATGAAGATTCTTGAGCGCCTGACCGTTAAGCCTTATTCTTGCAACAGGGTTCTGGTCTCCAGGTGACTAGCCCCAACCAAACTATTAGGGCATGGTGGGGTAGGCCTGGGGAGGCTTTGCATACCATGCGGTGTCACTTGGCCGACATGATCACCCCACCCTCTAACCCACGAGTCATGCAGAGGACATGCTCACAATGCCCAGAACCTCCTTGGCGTCTATCAGACCAGTATTAGTTTCTCTCACACTTTGACTGGAACACCTTCCGGCTGATGTAGCGGAATACTTATCCTATGTGTGTTGTTACTCTCAATACGCAGCTCAATTGTTTGTTACCTCTCCACCAAATGATCCATACCTGTCCACCAGTATGTTTGCCTCAAACTCTTTAGAGTGTAGGCCAAGCGTCCCGCATGGGGATTCACCACTTGATGGTCCTACTAGCCACTCGGAGCACAGTTCTATCACCCATAATCTGTCCCCACTCACGCACTACCAGCTCATCACTGATTTTCACAAAGCCTGATCCTCTTGGGATTGTTCAGCTGGCCAGCCTTCACATAAAGGTGTAATGAAGTCCTTTGCCAGTGCATGGGGTTAGTGGATGGGGTGGTGCTGGGGGACAGGTGCCACCACCCACGCCTTAATTCTGGGCATTCAGGAGGTAAAAGGGTGATCCCTGGACCACCTCCACTCTTCCTAGGGCCATGGAAGCGGACTGTCACAAAAGATATGTACACCCACCCACTACCTTTCCCTTTTAGAAGCACCCAAGCTTGCGTGGCGAGTCA
Organism: Ambystoma mexicanum; assembly: GCF_040938575.1. NCBI lineage: Eukaryota > Metazoa > Chordata > Amphibia > Caudata > Ambystomatidae > Ambystoma > Ambystoma mexicanum. The sequence goes on from NC_090925.1 coordinate 731,470,174, forward strand.
GAGCCCTGTTGTTGGTAAACCTATCACCATCTAAATGAGCCAGCTTAAAAAGGAACAGCTATCTGCATCGATTGCGGTACCTTTCAACAAGAGCAGGGCTGGGATGGCAGTGTTGCAGAAGGCCAATATGGGTATGTTGTGTGGGGGAGTTTCTCACAGCACTGGAAGATGCACAGGTATTTTGGGCGAACCTTAAGAATGTGTGGTACACAGAACTACGCAAAGCTGCATCTGCCAATTTCAAACAGTTGACTTGAATACCTGCTCCCTGGCACATCAGTCCACATGCTACACTAACAATCATGCAAAGATACACGCACTCACATGGAGAGCAGTCCAGGGCGAAAGGCTAGGGCCCGATACAAGCAGTGTCATTTGAGAAGTAGTAATGGAGACAGGAGTTGGAGATTGAGTGGCATAGGTTCATGGTGAGGGAAGTGGAGTGGTGGAGGGGCTGAGGACAAGGAGAGAGAAAGCCAAGGTGGAGTAGTAAGAGCGAACAATGGGCGGGTAGAAGAGAGTAAGACCAGGTGATGGAAGGAGGTCAGGAAAAGAAGAAAGGAGAGGAAAAAGGGTTAATGGAATCCGAAAGAAACATTTAAAGGAGCACCCCAAGGCAGCATTGCCTTGGGGTATCCCCCGGGGAAGCACATTACATAGCTACTGTCTCTGCTCTGTTGCCCTCATGTATCGGTGTCCCCGGGGAAGCACATTGCATAGCTACTGTGTCTGCTCTGTTGCCCTCATGTATCGGTGTCCCCGGGGAAGCACATTGCATAGCTACTGTCTCTGCTCTGTTGCCCTCATGAATGGGTGTCCCCGGGGTAGCACATAGCATAGCTACTGTCTCTGCTCTGTTGCCCTTATGTTTGGGTGTCCCCGGGGAAGCACATTGCATAGCTACTGTCTCTGCTCTGTTGCCCTCATGTATCGGTGTCCCGGGGAAGCACATTGCATAGCTACTGTCTCTGCTCTGTTACCCTCATGAATGGGTGTCCCCGGGGTAGCACATTGCATAGCTACTGTCTCTGCTCTGTTGCCCTTATGTTTGGGTGTCCCCGGGGAAGCACATTGCATAGCTACTGTCTCTGCTCTGTTGCCCTCATGTCCCTGGGAAGCACATTGCATAGCTAATGTCTCTGCTCTGTTCTGTTTCACTTCTCAGGACCCCTGGGAAGGCGTCATTGAATTGTGCAGGTTTCTCTTTCTGGACGTAGCTAGAATGATGCAGTGGATTGTCCAATGTTGCATGCCTTTGCGTTTTACATCTAGCTGCTCCCTTAAAAGGACACTGCACTGAACTCAGATCCGGGTATCCCTGAAGTGACACACAATGGTTTCATGTAAACTGTGTTTCATACCTAAGTGTCCCAGTTAAAGGGCATTGCATTCACATTTAGGTCTCCTTAACATTATCAACATTATCAATTGAACCGCCTCTTGCACACACTTGTGTTTCATAGTTGCCTTTGGTGTGAGTGCCTGTCAGGTTGCCTACCGAAACATCAACCGCTCACATCGTTGTGTGGGTGGACCGCTGTTGCGGTCCTTTTTCCCGGCAAGGGAAATGACGTTGGGTTAGGGAGGGGGGTCGAGGTTCTTCCGGCAGTTACTGCCAATGTTAAATTAAAGAGCAGTTGTAGGCACTCTGGCTCCCGCATACTTTCTGCATGTGACGGTTTGCGAGGTCCGTGTAAAAGCTCACAATTGGCGATGAGGGGTGTCTGACACCCAACCGTGCCAGTCCGAGGCCCACGGTCGAGCGGTACAGCGTGTCGGCGCACCTAGACCCCAGGACCACGCAGAGGACCGCGGTCGAGCAGCTTGGCGCATTGGCGCAACTCCGCCCAGCGACACTCCAGGTGAGAGGTCCCGGCCAGCCCCAGAGCACTGCCATCACACGCTGACCCCCCCACCACTGTTGCGACCTGCGGGGACACGTGGGGCGACACGGCAGCCCAAGGAGACCCTCCCACGCACACCCCCACAACGGCAAGGAAAGGCCCTGTCACGTGGGTCCAACAGCGACCCGGGACAGCACCAGGAGGCCACGTGGACTGCAACGAGGCCCAGGGAGGCCCCGCTGAGGCCTAGGAAACTCCACCATGCGAGCACCACAGCAGCCAAGGGTGGCCCCGCCAAGGGAGCTTCAGAGGGGCCCAAATAAGCACCTTCACACGTACATGCAACACGCCAGCCCACAGAGGTGGCCAGCGCTCACCCCTAACGCAGTGAAGCACACAAGGACTCACAGGACACACTCCATCAAGAGGCGTGTAGGAACATCTCACGCCAGGGACAACAGCGGCGCGAGACACAGACTCCGCGCACAGCGCCATGTCAAACCCCTCAAGCCCAGTGGCATCCTCTGCAGGAGGAGCAGTTACAGCGGCAGATGACACTCAACATGCGCAAGGGGCAGGAAGCTCCTCGCAAAACATGCCCATGCCAGGCCCATTTGACCTCAGAGCCACCTCCAATCTAGGGCCCAGTTGGGTCATATGGCTACGTGACTTTAAGTTCTACGCAGGAGCAATTGGCCTAACAGATGATGCAAGGCTAAAAAACACGCTGTTCATGGCCGTAGGCCCGGCCGTCAGAGACATTGCAGGTGAATTCCTAAATGTCGACACGGTAACCTATGGAGAACTTAATGGCAAATTATCAGAATACTTCGCCCCTCATACCAACATAGACTATGAGCGTCACGTATTCCACACCACAAGACAAGAAAAAGGGGAATCAATGGACAACTTCGTGATGCACCTACGCGTCAAGTTAAAATATTGCGAATTTCACAAATATTCCAATGAAGAGGCACTAAGGTCACAAATCATCGCAGGCTGCATATCTCAACCCTTCAGGAAGCAACTACTCCAAAAGCAAAGATCACTAGAGGAAATACTTGCACTAGCTAGAATGGAGGTGGCTGTAGAGTCACAGCTAGACAGTCTAGGCAAAGTCACCATACAACATCATAGTCCCAACACGGATGTAATCAACAAGCTATACACCACGCCCACACAAGGCGGGAAACGTGCAGACGCCACATGCTATCGGTGCGGGTATGAATACCTGCACAAGGGAGAATGCCCGGCAGTCGGGCAACAATGCGCCGCCTGTGGGGGAATGGACCACTACAGAGCTGTCTTCAAGAACATGCCAGGACCTGCACCCAGCAGGCAGAGACACCAGGAGAGAGGGAGAAGCTCATGACTCAGCCCACCGACTAATAGAGGGGATGGAGAACAGGCGGTACCAAGACGGGAAGACAGAGCCCGAAGGAGCTCATACGCACGGGAAGACAAGAGGCCACTGGACGGTTCCAGACGGTTCCAGACAGTCCCAGAGGAGGAGATTCGTCAGATACATCGAGATGCGCTCCCCATCCAGCAGCGAATCCCAGTCCTCAGAGGAGGACCAGAGAAAAAAAGGCTACGTATGGGCTCTCAATAACGCCATGGCCACCCAGCACAGCCCCACTCTTACACTGCAAGTGAACAACACACCTCTAGAATTCCTCATAGGCAATCCGCAAGGCAACGGTAGACATTTACCCATACGGATCGGCAGCCCCGCTACCCTGCAAAGGGACAATCTCAGCATGGTGTGTACACAAATCTCACGCCGCGAAGATTCCCCTACACATACTGAAGACGGAAGCCAACAGTGGCTGCATTTTAAGCTTCAAAACGGCAGTAGAAATGGGTTTGGTCCACGTATTATACCAACTAATGGCCCACAAATATTTCGCCAGACCTGACTCCGTAAAACAGGCGTTTCCAAATCTCTTCAAAGTCTTGGGGAAACTGAAACACAGGAAAGTCCAGCTCCACATCAACCCGGAAGACCCACAAGTCACTCAACACTATTGAGGAATACATGTGAATATCCAAAAACAAGTTGAAGACGATCTAGACAAGCTCATCAAACTCAACGTCATTGAACCTGTCTCCGGACCCACACCATGGGTGTCCCCCATAGTTCCGGTCCCCAAGAAATCCCCGGATGGATCAATACATTTGTGCGTAGATATGAGAAGGGCAAATGCAGAGATTGAAAGGGAGAGACATCAAGCACCCAGGATCACTGACATGATCCATCTTCACCACGAACACAAGTCTTCTCAAAGCTCGACCTCACAAAAGGGTACCATCAAATCGAGATAGCCCCTGAATCAAGGTACATAACAATGTTCGTAACGCATCTGGGACTGTTCCAGTACAAGAGGCTTAGCTTCAGAATCTCATCTGCAGCTGAGATCTTCCAGGAAGAAATTCATAGGGTCATCAGGCACGTACCAAACTGCCTAAATTACTCAGACGACGTATTAGTCTTCGGAAAAACCAAGGAGGAACATGATACAGCCCTCCACAGAGTGTGCGCAGCACTGGAAGGAGCGGGGCTGACACTTAACAAGGCCAAATGCGAATTTGGCAAAGGCTCGTTACGTTTCTTCAGACACATTTTCTGCAGCAAAGGCATGCGGCCGGAACCCGATAAGGTGGCTGCTCTCAACTCGGCCTCACCTCCGAAAACCGCAATAGAACTGAGGTTGTTCCTCGGGTTGGCCAGTTACTGCGCCCGATATTTAAAGGATTACGCCACGGTCAGCAACCCACTGCTGTTGTTAATGCACAAACATCAACCGTACAACTGGTCAGAAGACTGCCAGAAAGTGTTCAAAGCTATACGCAATGCCATCGTGAAAGCGGAGGACATGGCCTACTTTGACACAAAACGTGACACGGAGGTTATAGTAGACGCCAGCCCCGTCGGACTGGGAGCCATCCTAACGCAAAAGGACCCCGAGGCGCCCGCAAACGTCTACTTAGTGGCATACGCTACCAGAAGTCTAACCCCGACAGAACAAGCCTACTCCCAAGCAGAAAAAGAAAGCTTGGCAGTGGTATGGGCATGCAAGTACTTTCATTTGTTTTTGTACGGGAAGGAATTCACCATTACGACAGATCATCAAGCCCTGCTCACGATATACGGGGACCCCAAGGCGAGGATGCCCTTGTGGTTAGCCAGGTGGGGCTTGCGCCTGCAAGATTACAAATTTACCATCCAACATCGCCCGGGAAAAGAAGACAACCCGGCAGGCTACCTGTCTCGTCACCCCACGGGACCAGCAAGCCCCCAGCCATCCATAGCGGATGAGTACCTCAACTACGTGGTGCACCACCTGCAGCCCTTGCCCATAGGATGGGCGGACATCATTGCACAGTCAGAATTAGACCCGGCCCTCAAAATAGTCCAACACAGCATACAGGAGAAAAGAAGAGCGCACATGAGGCAACAGGCGAAACAGGTCCCGGAGGCGGTGCAAGAGGACATCAAGTGGATAGACCAAGTCTGAGATGAACTCTCCATTGTAGACGACCACGTCGTACTAAAAGGATGCAAGGTAATCATTCCAGAGACTCTGCAAGCAAAAACAATACACATGGCGCATGAAAGTCACCGTGGGGTGGTCACCACTAAGAGACTACTAAGACAAAAAGTGTGGTTCCCAAAGCTAGACGCCATGGTGGAAGAGATAGTGGGAAACTGCCCGACGTGTGAACAAATAGCGCCACCTCCATACCCAAACCCGCTCCAGATGTCACCACTATGGGACATGTATGGGAAGAACTAGCGGTGGACTTCTTCGGACCGCTGAGAGACGGCAACTATGTACTAGTGCTAATAGATGAACATTCACGCTTCCCCGAGGCACAAATCGTGGAGAGCACAGCCGCCTCAAGTGTCATCCCTGCACTCGATCGCATGCTATCCACATATGGAATCCCCCGACTAATAAAGTCCGACAACGGGTCACCATTCATGAGCCAGGACTTCAAGAACTTCTCCAAATACATGGGATTTCAACACCGAAAAATAACGCCTCGATGGCCACAGGCTAATGGCATAGTCGAGAGGTTCATGGCCAACGTTAAAAGAACACTACAAATAGCCACCATCCTCAATAAGCCATTCGAACAAGCCCTGTACCAATTCTTGAGGGATTACAGACACACCACTCACAGCACGACGGGGATGTGCCCGGCCGACCTGATGTTCCGAAGACCAGTTAAAACCCGGCTACCTGAAGACCCCAGCCTGGCAGACACAACCCCGTTAGAACAGGAAGCCAGAGAAAGAGACGAGGTCGCGAAGGCCAAAATGAAGGACACGGCGGATCACAAAAGAAGGGCACAGGAGTCAACAGTGGAATTAGGAGACCAGGTGTGGATGCGCCAACCAAAACAACGCAAGGAGGATGCCACGTTTGCAAAGGAACCACTGACAGTGACGCAGAACAAAGGAACGATGATCACGGCACAGGGGAAAGACCACTCATCGGTGACCCACAACGTATCACACTTCAAGCGCCTGAAGAATAACCCAGAAAGTAACAGGGACAGAAGTGAGCACAGCGATGAAGGCAGACAAAGAGACTAACCATACTTAGGGGATAGTGAGGCCTCTTAGGCAGAGGACAACAGGATGCACGAGGCCAAGACTGAAAGTACTCCTAGGAGGTGGGGAAGACCCCAAAGGAGTCGCATGAAACCTCACAGACTCATTGAAGAGATGGAGTGAGAAGAGGCAAGGACCTGTATGATTAAAATGGGGGGAGATGTCAGGTTGCCTACCGAAACATCACCCGCCCACATCGTTATGTGGGTGGACCGCCGTTGCAGTCCTTTTTCCGGGAAAGGGAAATGACGTTGGGTTAGGGAGGGAGTCGGGGTTCTTCCGGCAGTTACTGCCAATGTTAAATTAAAGAGAAGTTGAAGGCACTCCGGCTCCCGCGTACTTTCTGCATGTGACGGTTTGCGAGGTCTTTGTAAAACCTCACAGTGCCGACCAATGCAATGCACTGCCCTCAAAACTAGGCATCCTCAATGATGATCGACTGAATTGCTTCATTTCAATGTCTCTCATAATGGGGTGTCTCCATGAAGGCACCTCACCTCATTTTACACTCCTTGCTGCACACAACTAGACATCCCTAACTAAAGCCACGCCCTGTTTTGCACACGCTCTTGCGTGCTTAAGAAAGCGTGCTGCATTGTTTTATAATTGTGCTTTTTGTGCTCACAAAACGGCATCACTAAAAAGACACATTGTTCGGCTGTGGATTTTGCCCAGTTGTCTTCCTAAACATTGACGGGCCTGAGTTTTTTGCACTGCTCTATATTGTGTTTTCTCTCTGGGTGTTCACAGAGATAAGTGCACTGCACTTCTCTTTGTACTGTGTATTCTGTCTAGTTGTTGTCAGAAATAGGCACACTTCACTGCTCTGTATTGTGTTTTCTCTCTTCGTGTTCACAGAGATAAGTGCACTGCACTGCTCTATGTACTGCATATTCTGTCTAGTTCTCAGAAATAAGCACACTGCACTGCTCTATGTTGTGTTTTCTCTCTGGGTGTTCACAGAGATAAGTGCACTGCACTTCTCTATGTACTGTGTATTCTGTATAGTTGTCAGAAATAAGCAACCTGCACTGCTCTATATTATGTTTTATCTCTGGGTGTTCACAGAGCTAAGTGCACTGCACTGCTCTATGTACTGTGTATTCTGTCTAGTTGTCAGAAGTAAGCACACTGCACTGCTCTATGTTGCGTTTTCTCTCTGGGTGTTCACAGAGATAAGTGCACTGCACTGGTCTATGTACTGTGCATTCTGTCTAGTTGTTGTCAGAAATAAGCGCACACTGCACTGCTCTATATTGTGTTTGTGATGCTGGAAATGCAGCGGAGGGACAGGGCCTCTGTATCCTTGTCCTTTACTGCTTTTTATAGTGTGTTCTGTTGTATTTTCTGCACAGGAGTTCATGTGGGACTCCTGGCGGTCCAGCTCTCTCTTTTGGTTTGGTGTGCAGCCCCATGGGATACCCTTATGGCACCCATGGGTGGGGGGTACAACCCTGTGCCCCTAGTCTATGTTTTTGGGCACCTGTGTGTGGCCCACAGAGCCGGGTATGGGCTGGTGGCAGCTCCATGCTGAATTTGACAGGTGCTTTGAGTATCCTCCATTTTGGGATACCCAGGCCCTGCCATTGGAATTAGTTGATTCCTGATAGGAAACAAGATGGCCCCTGTGGCCTCTTGCTTTCTATTGCCTGTTACCTTGTTTTCCCAAAGTCCTGGGAAGCCCTGACTCTGTCCCTTCCCCCTGACCGGCTGTTGGGTGGAAGTTCCATATATGGTGTTGTTGTGAAGTCCAGGCCAGACTGGCTGGAGCCTTCCCAGTGACTGCATGTTGTGGGTACACCCTGTGGGTGGGACCTGGGTGAATGGTGTGTGTGGCGAATACGCATTCTGTGCTGTGGATGTCTAGTATCTGGTGTTTGACACAATGACTGAGACAGACCTGCCCGAAACCGGTATGGATGCAGTGTAGAGTGTTGAATGGCTGGGTACTTGTCCCAATACACATAACTTGCTGTGAGTGTCTGGAGAGAAGTGAATGGCCTGAATGCACTATGCACCTGATTGGCTGCCTGCCTGCATGAATGCCCTTCTGACCAATTGGTTGCCCGAGTGTGACCCAGCAGAATTAATGGGAGATCAACTAGTATATCTGAGGGCCTCTCACTGCTAGAATTTGTGTTCAGAAGCTGAAGTCCAAACTACGAAGAGTAACTGGAGTGAAACTGAAGCTTGACCTTGAAGCCCTGCTGGAAGAGAAGAATTTCTGTTGCCCTTCTTCATCAATCTGAAAGATGCTGTGTCTCCAAGGACTGACCCAGAGAGGACCTGTTAAGGCGCCCTCTTCCCGAGCTACGAGGGACCATCGTGCACCAACTGATCTTTGCCAAAGCTCCCTGGTAGACAGACTTACGACAGGCTGCCGACCGGAGACGGCGACTGCCGTGGAATCCCAAAGAGAAGCGCCCAGACTGTTGTCCGCCACTGTCGACGACCGCCGTCGCCGACCAAAGCCACCGTGCTCCCGTTGCCTAAGAACCTTCGTGTCACAGACGCGCTTGTCCACACCGCCGCCCGCATTATCCCGCCGGAAAAGGCCCAGCCGTCGACGCGCCAAGGAGCATCCGCTGGTGGGTTTCCCGCCACCCAAAGACCACAGAGATGCCGACGACTCGATACCCTTGCTGGGCCACAGTTGTTCAAACTCTTTGCAGTCCTGAACTATCGACACTGAGGTGCCCCGCATGCCTCTTCCTTGCAGGATGTTTACGCTTCCCCAGTGACGAGCACCGCTAGGAAAGAAGCTGCCACTTCAGCGTCGTAGTTCACCCTGTTCTCCTTCGGACGTTCGACGACCCGTGACTCCTGTCTTAAAGGGAGGGCACTCAAGAAGGGCCGTCGATTCCCCAATGGGGAACGCTACAACGCCAGGTACTTTGGGGTTGCAGAACTATTGGAAAGTCTCTTGTGAACAATATATGGACTGGGCCTGTGATATATCTTTATTCTACTGGTTGCCCAGGTGGGGGGATCTCCACACAGAACTGTGTCTAGGTATCGGGGCCAGTATTCTGCCACTTGTTCTAACCAACTGCTTTCCTCTTATTCATTTTTGTGGCATTTACCATACAGGTGATGCACTTTAAAGAGATCTAATAGTAATTGTGGTACCACGTAGAACTGTATATTTGCCATTATAGATAACCGAGTACAAAGTGAGTTATCGTGATATTGTACATAATCTTGAATATTAATTATATAAAGACTGTGTTGTAACTAAAACAGTGTGCGGACATTCCTTTGTGGGTGCTTGGGGACTACACTGTACTTAAAAACCAGCCTGCATCACCTCCTGAGAAGCTAGGCCTTGATTGCTCGTCAATTGCTACCACAATAGAGACTCTTGGCTGTGCTCTTCTGTGCCTCTCCTCTACCATATAGAGAGCAGAAGTACAGACACCCCCCTCCGGTCTTTACACTGTTTTCTCTCTGGGTGTTCACAGAGATAAGTGCACTGCACTGCTCTATGTACTGTGTATTCTGTCTAGTTGTTGTCAGAAAAAAGCACACTGCACTTCTCTATATTGTGGTTTCTCTTTGGGTGTTCACAGAAATAAGTGCATTGCATTGCTCTATATTCTGTGTATTCTGTCTAGTTGTCAGAAATAAGCACACTGTACTGCTCTGTATTGTGTTTTCATTTAAGGTGTGTCCCAGACATAGGCACTTTGTACTGCCCTTTTCTGAGCTCTCTGCTTGTGTGTCCTTCACACTGCCCTATATTTGTGTTTCTATCTTGGTATCTATCAAACACGAGGGCGTAGCCCCGCACAGTGTTGTGTGCTCTGCCTGGGTGTGTTGCACTGCTCTTTTTGGTACTTTCAATCATCTGGGTGTTCTCAGATGTAGGTACATTGCACTGCTATCCATTGTGTTATATATCTTGATGCTCTCTGAGACGAGTGCACTGCACTGCTGTACCCTGCGGCTCATGCTCATGAGGGGCGTAACTTAACAAACATGCAAAAAAAGCCTTGTGTAAGGTTTTAACTCATCTTTGTTACATCACGCCCCATTTTCAATCATTTGTATGGCGGAGAGGAGGGGCGGAACGCAACTTGCTGTTAGGCAGAAACCTGTGCAGTTCCCTCTGGGAACACTGCAAAAGATTAGGACTACAGGTGTTTGGCAGTAAACCCACTTGGTAGCAGTCTGTACCACACAGATTCACTTGGTAGCTGTGGCTGAGCAGTCAGACTTCCCTCAAGAAGAGTTAGGCAGTATACAGAGTATTCACAATAGGTCAAGAGAACACAATAGAACAAGTAAACACTGACCAGGGCTTGGTGTAAAAGAGATATAATTATTTATTTAAAACCACATCTAGAAAAACACACAGGCACTAATAGTAAGCAATTCAAAAACATGATCACTAAAAGATATGCACTCCCTTGAAAGAATATTAGACAAGTCTTAAGTAAAGCCCCACTTATTTTCAGACAGCGGTGAGCGCTTAACGTAGATGACACTCTAATAATTCGTTTTAAAAAGGGAGAGAAAAGCAGAGAATCAATTGAAACAGATCCCAACACTTTTTCACGAACACAACAAGAGAGGAAGGCAAAGTAACACCGTGAATTCAGAGTCAGTAGGCCGGATCCACTTTAAGAGGATCAAAACGAAATGTGTCCAAGGTCACATGGTTGCAGTGCACAAAAGTCTTGTAACGGTTCAAAAAGGAGTTGGACCAAAGAAAGGGGCCAGTTAGAGGGTCAAGGCGGCCAGCCCAGTCCAGAAGGTTAAGGGGTTATTATTACCTTGTAGCAATCTTTAGAAAGGGAGGCCTGGCGGACACGGTACCTTAAAGTGGTGAGAATACTCCAGCGGGGGCAGTTGTTCCTGGCAGCGGATGCAAGTCGGTGCTTTGTCCGGGGGAAGAGAGGATCTCGTCGGGGAGGAAGACAGGAGTCCGTTGCACTGGCAGGGAAGAAACCAGCCGCAAAGTTTCTCAGGTACAAGGAGCAGTCCATTGGTTCGCGGTCCATTGGTAAGTGGCTATCCGGCTGCCGGGGTGCTTGGCATGGGCAATTCGACCACACACCGGTCTGGGTTGCGAAGAGTCGGTTCCGCAGGGCTCCACCGGTGGTGTCGTCGTGGTAGGTCAGCTCAGCTTCTCCCTCGTCGGATTCTCAGGTCCTGTGGTGACTTCTGAAGTTCCAGTCCCCAAAGCCCTGCTTTTATGCAGCATACCCCCATTCACTCAGCCTAGCTGTCAATCAAACATGCTAAGTGGTGAGCCGGCCGGCTCACCACTTGGGCCAATCACACAAGAGTGCGACTTGAGTTACCAAGGTAACTCAGTCCAGGGTGCCTAAACCCCCTCTCACACCCCCTGTGGTACCCAGACAGAGTGGCACCACTTTTGGAGACTTCTGTGGAGAAGCCCACCAAACAGTGGAACAAAGGGCTCGACTTGGGTTGGAGTCACAGAAGAGAACACAAACGCCATTTTAGAATCGAGTCCGGGCAAAAAATACCAACCGGCGAATTAATATTAATTAAATAAACTGGCGGTATGTTCGAGGCTATGAGAATTAAATCATTAAAGTTGGTAGCCTCGAACAATGGGAAAATACCCTAGGGAAATATTTGCGGTCGAATATAAAAAGTAGTATCCACTGCCACCAGCCAAAACTCGATCAGGGGGGACGGAGACGTGCCCCCTCGACTAACAGACCCCGGGGCAATCGAATTGCCCCGACCAGTACGTCCATAATATGATGGTTTGTACTGGTTTCTGTTAATAATTTGGGACTAGTAAAGCCAATGGTGACTTTACATGCCCTGGGAGACAGTAGTCAGTCCCAGGGTATGGAGTCTATGGTGGGGTGTCACTATGACACCCCTGTGTTACTGCACAGAGAGTGCAGAGTAACACACATAGTAAAAACACATGAGACCCTATGGAGTAAAGGACCCCATAGCCCATAAAACACATAAACAGTCAAAGGAACACCATAAATCATGTCCAAGAGTGGGACAAAAAGAGTCTCACTCTTGGCAGGAGAAAAAAACAAACTCCAGAAATCCAGCAAAGCTACTGGGGGGCTCACTAGGTTAGGAAATTCAGCCTAAAGAGAGAATTCTCCCTAACACTCGCCCCCCTCAGACTAAGGGACAGAAGGATTTAATCCACTCCTGGATGAATCACATACCTCTAGTCGATTACATACATCCTGGAGAGACCATCAGCATTTTGGTGGTGACACTCTGACCTGTGCTCAATGGTGAAATCGAACCCTTGCAGGCAGATTGACCATCTCAATAGTTCTGGGTTTTCCCCTTTCATTTGCATTAACCATCTCAAGGGTTGGTGGTTAGTCTGAATGACAAAAGTAGAACCATACAAGTATGGCCTAAACTTCTTCAGAGCCCACACAATAGCAAAACACTCTCGTTCAATGGTTGCCCACCTTGTTTCAGGCTCCTTCAGTTTTCTACTGATGAAGCAAATGAGGTGCTTCCTACCTTTGCCATCCAGTTGACTGAGGACTGCACCTATTCCTACATTTGAAGCATTGGTTTGAACAATGAAAGTTTGGTGGTAGTCAGGAGCTCTGAGTACTGGGGCTTGGCAAAGAGCCTTTTTCAGGGTTTCAAAGGCCTGATTGCATTCCTCATTCCACCTAACCTTTTTAGGGAATTTAGGAGAGGAGATGACATTCAGTGGAGAAGCTATGGACCCATAGTTCTCAATGAAATTCCTGTAATACCCAGTGAGACCTAAGAAGGCTCTCACCTGGGTCTGAGTAGTGGGTGTTGTCCAATTTTGCACAGCTTCAATCTTACTGGGCAAAGGCCTTATTTCTCCACCTCCTACCTCATGACCAAGGTATACCACTTTACTCTGTTCAATCTGGCATTTACTTGCTTTATGGTCAGATTGGCCTTTCCAAGAGCCTGCAAAACATATCCCAGGTGGTCCACATGTTCTTCCCAGGAATTGCTGAACACTGCTATATCATCCAAGTATGCCATGCAGAAGTCCGCCATCCCATTCAGAACCTGGTTTACCATCCTTTGAAATGTAGCAGGTGCATTTTTCAATCCAAAAGGCATAACCTTAAACTGGTATAAGCCAACTGGGGTAGATAATGCAGTTTTCTCCTTGGAATGGTCTGTCAGGGCTATTTGCCAATAGCCTGACGTCAAGTCAAATGTGCTGAGGAACTTGGCTGAACCAAGTCTATCCACCAACTCATCTGTCCTTGGCAAAGGGTGGGCATCAGTCTTAGTGACTGCATTAAGAGCTCTGTAATCCACACAGAATCTAAGTTCTTTAGATCCTGCCTTTGGTACTAACACAACTGGGCTAGACCATGGACTAGTAGAGGGCTCTATTACCACGAGATCAAGCATCTTGTTGACCTCACCTTTGATGTGGGTTCTTACATTTTCTGACATTCGATATCCTCTGCTTTTGACTGGCAGACAGTCACCAGTGAGTATGTCATGCTGTCCCCAAGGGGTCAAGCCTGGTGAAAGTGAGAACAGAGAGGCAAACTGATTCAACATGGATTTGCACTCTTCCTGTTGCCCAGGTGTCAGATTTGAAGAGAGATTTACTCCTTCAATCTTTTCATCTAAAGGTAAGCCTCTGAGGAGATCAGGAAGAGCTTCACTCTCTTCTCCTTCTTCCTCTGATGATGCTAGAAGCAAAGCTCCTACATCAGGTCTGGAGACATACGCTTTTAGTCGGTTGGTGTAGAAGACTGTTGGAGCCTCCTTGGGGTTGCCCAAGTCCACCAGATAGTTGACCTCTCCAAGTTTACCCACAACTTTGAAGGGTCCCATCCATTTGTCTTGCAAGGCCCTCTGCCTTGTGGGAATCATAACGAGAACTAGCTGGTCCTGAGTAAACTCAACCATGTTAGCCTTTTGGTCATGCCAGTGCTTGACCAATGCTTGTCCAGCTTTCAAGTTATCACTTGCTTCGCCCATCATTTGTGACATTCTCCTTCGGAGACATATCACGTAGTCAGTCACTCTGACTGGCTTGGGGGAAGGAGCACTCTCCAACCCCTCCTTGATCAGGGCCAATGGACCTCTGACCAGATGACCATAAAGAAGTTCAAAGGGAGAATAACCTACTCCATCCTGAGGGACTTCTCTATAAGCAAAGAGAAGGCATGGCAGTAGAAGGTCCCACTTTCTTTTAAGGGGGTCCTCTAAAGCACCTATCATGCTCTTCATGGTTCTGTTGAACCTTTCAACCAGTCCATTTGTCTGAGGGTGGTATACGGTTGAGAACTTGTAAGTAACTCCGCAGGTTTTCCACATGGCTTTCATGTAGTGGGACATAAAATGTGACCCCCTGTCAGAGATTACTTCCTTAGGAAACCCAACCCTGGTAAAAATACCAAGGAGGGCCTTAGCCACAGCCAGAGCTGTAACAGTACTCATAGGAATTGCCTCGGGGTACCTAGTAGCATGGTCTACTACAACAAGTATAAACCTGTTGCCTGAGGAGGTTGGAGGATCAAGGGGACCAACAATGTCAATCCCTACTCTCTCAAATGGGACTCCCACAACTGGGAGAGGCACTAAAGGTGCCACATTCTTGGAGCCAACCTTACCAGAAGTCTGGCAGGTGTGGCAGCTCCTGCAGTATTTATCTACTTCAGCCCCTATCTTTGGCCAATAAAAGTAGAGTGAGAGCCTTTCCTTAGTCTTCTTGAAACTCAAGTGACCAGCCAAAGGAATCTCATGGGCTAACTGCAAGAACTGTGGTCTGTCCTCTTGGGGTACTACAAGTCGTTTGTTGTCCCCAGGTGCAGACTCTTGCCCTTCAGCCTGAGCATCTGCCTGGTGGCGAAGGCCTTCCAGAGTTGGACATTCTCTCTGTCCCTTACTGAAGTTTGCCCTGTTGGGTCTACCTTCTGCCAGTAAAGACTGCAGCTCAGGATGGTCAACAGGATCCAGATCTCCAATGAGTTCCTGGCCTTCCACTAGCTCTTCTTCGGAGTCTAGTTCAACCACACAGGGTTGTACCTCCCTCTCAGCCTCAGCTGGAGGGGGAGTTACTGGTGTAACTTTGGACAACCTAGGGGAAGTCCTTGTTGGCTGTACTGAAGTGCTGACTGCGGGTTTCTTGTTAGAAGTCTTAGGTTTCCCATTTGCTTCTTGTTGCTTAGAGACAGCAGCTGACATCTCCAGTGGAGCAGGAGTGATCTCTTTCTTCATCATCTCCTTGGGACTACCTCTCATGGTTCTCTCCCTTGCAGGTCTGGTGAGCTCCTGTAACCTTTTACTAGGAGGTCTGGGGGTATGGGACACTACTCCAAGAGTTTTCAAGTCATTACCCAGCAGAACCCTTCCTGGCACCTCACTTTGTATGGTGACAGGTATCTTCACAGTCATGTCATTACACTGGATGAGAACTGGTAATTGGGGAAGCATCTGCACAGGCCCTCCAGCTAACTTGGTGAGGCGTTTGGGTGCCTTGGCAACATCCTCAGCCTGAGAAAACGATTTGTCCACCACAGTTATGCTGGCCCCAGTGTCCCTAATGGCAGGAGTCTCCTGACCATTCACCTGGACACTGTCCTTATAATACTCTTTATTATTATCTGGGATAGAATTATAGACATCTAAGTTCTGTTGTTCCCACAAACCCAGAGACACTAAAGAAACACTGGCTGAGACTCCAATGGGGTCATCAGCCAGTAATAGAAAGTTTCCATTTGCCATTTGTACTTCCTCCTCTGGAGCGAAGGCTAAGGAGACAAGCTGGACCCCTGAAGGTTTACCCTTACATCTGGGATCTCCTTTCACATGGTCAGTAGAGCCACAAACAAAGCATTTACCAAATGCTTTCTGGAATGGTGGCTTGTTCTGACCTCCTTCTGGTTTGGCACCAGGAGGTACACTAGCCTGATTTGGTTTCCCTTGTGGCTTACCCTTTTGGTTTTGTTTGGGGCCCTCTTTGGAATTGGAATTATTAGAATTCTCTTTGGAGTCCTTCTTTGGCTGTTTTCCCTCATCCTTTTTCTGAGTAGCCCCAGAATCATTGTGAGTGGCCCTGTTGGCAACCCACAAGTCAGCAGCTTTAGCTAACTTCCTGGAATCTAATTCCTTTGAATCAGCCAAGTGGTGTCTGAGCTCAGGAGAGCAGGCATCATAAATTGACTCCAACATTACAAGATCCTTCATTCCTTCATAAGTGTTAACTCTGTAACCCTTAATCCGTCCCTCTAAGTTTTTCAAACTTTCACTCACCCAGGTAGCCCAAGGGGTACCATCATGCTTTTTGAGGGTCCTAAACCTCTTAAGGTACTGGGAAGGGGTCTTCCCAAATCTAGCTATCAAAGATAGTTTCACACATTCATAATCCTTCTTATCCACCTCCCCCAACTCCATTACCACATCAGTTGCAACAGGGGGAAGCCTAGAGAACAACCAGGGAAGTAACTCATTCCCTGTGATGTCCTGGAGCCCATGATTATACTCAAACATTTTTAACCAATCCAACACATCCAACCTAGGTTCATACATACCCAGTAATTCCTTAGGCATCCGGGGTCTTTTGGGACTGGAACTCCTAGAAGAACCAGAGGAGAGAGAAGCATTTTCCAGAGACAACCTTTTCATTTCTAGTTCATGATTAAGCTCTATTTCTCTGAGTCTTAACTCAGCTTGCTTCTGCTCAGCCTGGGCATTAATTCTTCTGAACTCTAGCTCTTGGTTTCTTTCAGATTGAGCAATAAAACATTGGTACTCTAATTCAAGCATCATTTTTTCAAGTTCAAAATAAGCAGGGTTACATGTAGGACCTGGTATAGGCCAAGTAGGTACAGTAGGTAAGGCAGACAGAGGCTCAGAGTGGCTAACTTCATTAGGTTCACTTTCCTCTTCTGACGCATTATCAAGACTTTGATTCAGATCAATACCATCACTGTTTTCTACATTTGCTGGGGTGGTAGATTCCTCTGTACCACCCAGACTTTGGTGTTCTAACAATCTTTCTATAAGTTCCATTTTCTTGCCCTTCTCAGAGAGATTCTTATGTCTACACAATACTTTCAAGCAATCAGCAGTTTTGGCCGGCAATGATCCTAGGGTACAACTCTCCATAGCAGACATAGTTAGAAAATCAGCTTTTTAGTGCTAAACTCTGTGGTTAGTTGTCCTAAATTGTTCAACAAGCACTCTAAAGTTTATACTCAATACAAATCCCACCGCTGTACACCAGTGTTAGGCAGAAACCTGTGCAGTTCCCTCTGGGACCACGGCAAAAGATTTAGGACTACAGTTGTTTGGCAGTAAACCCACTTGGTAGCAGTCTGCACCACACAGATTCACTTGGTAGCTGTGGCTGAGCAGTCAGACTTCCCTCAAGAAGAGTTAGGCAGTATACAGAGTATTCACAATAGGTCAAGAGAGCACAATAGAACAAGTAAACACTGACAAGGGCTTGGTGTAAAAGAGATGTAATTATTTATTTAAAACCACATCTAGAAAAACGCACAGGCACTAATAGTAAGCAATTCAAAAACACGGTCACTAAAAGGTATACACTCCCTTAAAAGAATATTAGACAAGTCTTAAGTAAAGCCCCACTTATTTTCGGACAGCGGTGAGCGCTTAACGTAGATGGCACTCTAATAATTCGTTTTAAAAAGGGAGAGAAAAGCAGAGAATCAATTGAAACAGATCCCAACACTTTTTCACGAACACAACAAGAGAGGAAGGCAAAGTAACACCGTGAATTCAGAGTCAGTAGGCCGGATCCGCTTTAAGAGGATCAAAAAACGAAATGTGTCCAAGGTCACATGGTTGCAGTGCACAAAAGTCTTGTAACGGTTCAAAAAGGAGTTGGACCAAAGAAAGGGACCAGTTAGAGGGTCAAGGCGGGCAGCCCAGTCCAGAAGGTTAAAGGGTTATTATTACCTTGTAGCAATCTTTAAAAAGGGAGGCCTGGCGGACACGGTACCTTAAAGTGGTGAGAATACTCCAGCGGGGGCAGTTGTTCCTGGCAGTGGATGCAAGTCGGTGCTTCGTCCGGGGGAAGAGAGGATCTCGTCGGGGAGGAAGACAGGAGTATGTTGCACTGGCAGGGAAGAAACCAGCAGCGGAGTTTCTCAGGTACAAGGAGTGGTCCGTTGGTTCGCGGTCCAGTGGTAAGTGGCTATCCGGCTGCCGGGGTGCAAAGCACGGGCAATTCAACCACAAAGCGGTCTGGGGTGCGAAGAGAAGAAGGTAAACTGGTTGTGCCCACCAGTCAGGGGAAGAAGCCTCTCCAGCCGGGAGATCTTCTCTGTCGTCGGGAAGTGGTGAATCGGTTCCGCAGGGCTCCACCGGTGGTGTTGTCGTGGTAGGTCGGCTCAGCTTCTCCCTCATCGGATTCTCAGGTCCTGTGGCGACTTCTGAAGTTCCAGTCCCCAAAGCCCTGCTTTTATGCAGCATACCCCCATTCATTCAGCCTAGCTGTCAATCAAACATGCTAAGTGGTGAGCTGGCCGGCTCACCACTTGGGCCAATCACACAAGAGTGCGACTTGAGTTACCAAGGTAACTCAGTCCAGGGTGCCTAAACCCCCTCCCACAGCCCCTGTGGTACCCAGACAGAGTGGCACCACTTTTGGAGGCTTCCGTGGAGAAGCCAGCCAAAAAGTGGAACAAAGGGCTCGACTTGGGTTGGAGTCACAGAAGAGAACACAAACGCCATTTTAGAATCGAGTCCTGGCAAAAAATACCAACGGGCGAATTAATATTAATTAAATAAACCGGCGGTATGTTCGAGGCTATGAGAATTAAATAATTAAAGTTGGTAGCCTCGAACAATGGGAAAATCTCCAAGGGAAATATTTGCGGTCGAATATAAAAAGTAGTATTCACTGCCACCAGCCAAAACTCGATCAGGGGGGGCGGAGACGTGCCCCCTCGACTAACAGACCCCGGGGCAATTGAATTGCCCCGACCAGTATGTCCACAATATGATGGTATGTACTGGTTTATGTTAATAATTTGGGACTAGTAAAGCCAATGGTGACTTTACATGCCCTGGGAGACAGTAGTCAGTCCCAGGGTATGGAGTCTATGGTGGGGTGTCACTATGACACCCATGTGTTACTGCACGGAGGGTGCGGTGTAACACACATAGTAAAAACACATGAGACCCTATGGAGTAAAGGATCCCATAGCCCATAAAACACAAACAGTCAAAGGAACACCATAAATCATGTCCAAGAGTGGGAGAAAAAAGAGTCTCACTCTTGGCAGGAGAAAAAAACAAACTCCAGAAATCCAGCAAAGCTGCTGGGGGACTCACTAGGTTAGGAAATTCAGCCTAAAGAGAGAATTCTCCCTAACACTTGCATTTCCACCACCTCCCTCTCCGCCATACAAATGCTACAGCATTTGCGCCGGCATGGATTTTCTTCCCAGCGCAAATGCTAGAGATCCCTGATGTTGCGTAGTGACTACGCTGTATTGGGCATGCGCAGCCCATAACGAGGCTCGCGCATGCGCGCAGTTAATAAAGACGGCCTGACACGGTAGTTGCCGCCCTGACCTGAGCAGGCAGCACGCGTCTCGTGTGGTCTGTACCGTACGCATGTGTGAGTGCGTGTGAGTGCCAGCGAGGGTCTCAGGCGGCCCCCGCCCTTACAACACTGGCGACGAGGTACGGCATCAGAGGCCCGAGCCATTGCTCCGAGTGCATCGGAGAGAGCGGCTCTCCTCCGTGTCGGCACGGACCCACGCACACGGCCGGCGGCCATTTTGTTTCAACGCGGATCGCAGCCGGCCTGCGATCCTCTGAATTGAACGTCAATTTTTGGAACATTCCACAGCCCTTGCAGGCTGAAGGGCTGTGGACTAAAAAAAAAAAGGGGAAAGAACATTCTTCCCTGGAAGTGAAGGGTGACTACTGGAATCTTCTCCATCCAGTCCTGCGGGGCATTACGTCATTGTTCTTTGGAGCTGGGCACCTGTGCACCCATCCTGAGACTGGGCTTCTCGAGCCACCATCCAAGGGTGCCAGACTGTGAGTACTTCACCCTGTTGTCATCATGAGTGAGGGAGGAGAAGAAGAGGGTGCCCCTGTGCCTGTACCACACAGAATGCACAGCACACTTGCCCCCATGCCTGAAATTGACACTACTGGCCCAACATCCAAGCTGGGGCCGAAGTGGCTTCTGTGGGTCAAGAAACTGGAGATGTTCTTGAGGGCCTCAGGGGAAGAGGATGATGACACGAAGATTGCGACCATGGTGTACTCTGCGGGCACTGAGGTCCATAGGATTTATGACTCTCTCAAACTCCAGGTGGTTACATATGATACAGTGAAATAGGCCCTCCAGGACCATTTTCTTCCTATGGCGAATGGCGATTTTGACCGATTTGTTATGTGTGTGAAGAGGCAACAGGAAAGGGAGTCACTGGACCAGTTCTGTGCACGGCTGAGGCACCTAGCAAGCACCTACAGGTGGGTGAATGAGGAGGAGATGGTACGGAACCAGCTGCTGCAGGGTGTAGCTCTGGGAAGCTGAGGAGGCAGGCGTTGAGGGAACCAGGCCTGACACTACAACAAATTCCCGACACAGGAAGAGCTTATGAACTGGCGGATTCCAGAGGGGCGAAGATGGATGCGGCCATGCATCCTGGCAAGGGCGAAGAAGCTTTTGCAATCGGACGCTCTGCCCCAGGGAGGGTGCGATGGACACCTAGGAGGGTGGATGGTCCCCCTGCGACTGGCACTGCGCAGTCGTGCCCATATTGCGGGTATGACCTGCTGCACGTGGGGGAATGCCCGGAGAAGATGCGGGTCTGTGGCCGGTGCGGTACACCAGGACACTATGCGAGGGTGTGCAAGGCCTCCACTCCGGTGACGGCGTTGAGGGGGCCAGTGAGAGTCGGAGGGAACAACGCCCGGAGAGTGAGCGGGTGTGTCGTCGGTCGAGCAAGGCATGCAGGATCTGGACATAATGGAGGAGGAAGAAGAGGAACAGGAGATCTTCTTCATCTCGAGCATTGGTCCCAAAATTGGTGAGATCCCCACCCCTGTCCTCATAGACACTGGCGCGTCAGTCTGCGTGTTAGCAACAGAGTACTATGAAGCTCCTCCGGGCCCTCCCGAGCTGTCTGAGTCCAAGGCCCTGATATATGCTTTTGGGGGAGATACTCTGCTACCGATCCAGGGAGAGTTCGTGGCGCCAGTGTCCCATGGGCAGAGCAAGATCAAGGCGAGGTTCTTCGTGATGAGTGTAAGCCCGCACTCCCTCCTAAGCTGTGCTGCCTTTGAAGCCCTCAATATAGTACATTTCACGTTGGCCGTTTACCACAAAGATATAGACCGCCTACTGCAGCGCTTTGACACCATCTTCCAAGGGGTCGGAATACTGAAAGGTGATTCCATCAGGCTTCACTTCGACGGGTCGGTGAGAGCGACAGCCCTCAAACACCGCCGAATACCGTTCCACCTGAGGGCACAGGTGGAACAGGAACTTCAGTCGCTCATTGACTTAGACATTATCGAGAGGGTTGAAGGCCCGACCCGTGGGTCTCCCCAATTGTTGTCGCCCCAAAGCCCAAACAGCCAGGAGCCGTCCGCATCTGCGTGGACATGAGGTTGCCGAACATGGCGATCAAAAGGGAGCGGCACCTCACGCCCACCCTGGATGACATTGTCGGCGAGCTACAGGGAGCGAGAGTCTTCTCCAAGCTAGACCTGAGGTATGGCTACCATCAACTGGAACTTCACCCGGAGTCAAGATATATTACCACCTTCACGACTCACGAGGGACTATACCAGTTCAAGAGGCTCAGCTTCGGGGTCTCGTCTGCAGTAGAAGTCTTCCAGAACGCCATCCGGGGGGCACTGGCGGGGCTGAAAGGGGTGATCAATATGTCGGACGACATTCTGGTGTTCGCACAATTAGAAGCGGAACATCTGAAGCGTCTGGAGTGGGCAATGGAAAGACTCCAGAGCCTGGGGCTGACCCTGCACCGGAAGAAGTGTGAATTTCTGAAGGACAGAATAGAATTTTTCGGGTTTGTGTTCCATGCCGGGGGCATCTCACCTGATCCGGAGAAGGTACGGGACATTTGAGAAGCGGCTCCGCCAGAGTCTCCTACCGAGATAAGGAGCTTCCTTGGTATGGTCAATTATTGTGGACGATTCATTCGCGACCTGGCCTCGCTGTCGGAACCACTGCAGGCTCTGACTAGGACTGATGTGGCGTGAGCCTGGACGGAGAAAGAACAGAGGGCGTTCGCCGAGATCAAGAACGCCCTGTCGGGGCAGGAGACCATGGCGTATTTTAATCTGGACAGCGAATCAGAAATAGTGGTAAACGCCAGCCCAGTGGGGCTGGGTGCGGTCCTCATGCAGGCAGGCCTGCAGGGGACCATGCGGCCCATCGCCTATGCCAGCAAGGCGCTAACAGAGACGGAGAAGCGATATTCGCAAATTGAGCGCAAGGGCCTGGCCATCCTATGGGGCTGCAATCACTTCCGGATCTACATCCTGGGAAAGCCCGTAGTCATCATAATGGACCACAAGCCCCTGATTCCGATCATGTCCAGAGCGTCGCCCAAGCCCCCACCGCGCATCGAGAGATGGATGCTGTCGCTCATGGAATATGGAGTCAAGCTGCAGTATCGCCCGGGCACGTACAATCCAGCGGACTATCATACCGTGCCAGGCGGCTAGTCCAGCGGAAAGAGGGCCACCAATCCAGGCCATGGAAAGAAGTGAACAACCATGGGGGACAGTGCATGCTGACTTCGGGTCCACGGGCCGAGGAATGTACTTTCTTGCAGTGGTAGACCAGTGGTCGCGCTACCCTGAGGTGGAGCTGGTGGAATCCACGGCCAGCGATCAAACCATTCTGGCCCCGGAGAAGATGTTTGCCACCCATGGCTTCCCCATCGAGATTTGTTCGGATAACGGCTCACTCTTCCAAGGGCAGCAGTTTGTCCAGTACTGCGAGGAAAGGGGGATCAAGCACCGAAAAGTCTCCCGTCTCTGGCCCAGGGAAAATGGGGAAGTGGAACGCTTTATGCGGACGCTGAATAAATCTTCCGAATCTCGTTGAATGGAGGAGAGGAGCTCCGCCGAAACCTCTTTGAATTTCTGCGCGAGTACCGCACGACCCCAACTCAGTCCACCGGGGTCACGCCAGCTGAGGCCCTTTTCAAAAAGGGGTCCCAAGGGAAAGGCTGCCCGAAGTAGAAGGACGTCGCCCGGGAGTGATCGACAATGACTGGGTGCGGGCAGAGAGGGCCGTCCAAATCGAGCGGGAGAGCGCCCAACGGAACCTGCCAGAGAAGCCGATTGCAGTAGGGGACACTGTGCTGGTCCGGAACCGCAGGCCGGAGGGGAAGCTGTCACTCCCGTACAAAGCACAGCCACTGGGAGTGACCCACATCAAGGGGTCCATGATCACAGGGGCCAATGCCAGAGGCACTGTCACAAGGAATGTGTCATTCTTCAAGCGGATTGAGGCGGCGCCTCCCCCCGCGATGCACGACGTGCCCGGACCCAGATCCAGGGCAGGATCTCGACCAAGGGACGAGGGACCACCAGATGCCCCAGGGACACCAGAGACACCTTCAGAGGAGTCCAGAAGGTACCCAAGCCGGGCGGGGCGCAAGCCGCTGCAGAGGTTCCAAGACTTTATCATGGACACTGCCTCGTAATAGGTGGAGGACTGTTTGTGAACTGTTAAAGTGTTATCGTTGTGTGCACATGTTATAACTGTTTCTTGTTTGGGAAAAAAGGAGGGATGTTGCGTAGTGACTACACTGTGTTGTGCATGCACGGCCCATAACGAGGATCGCGCATCAGTGCAGTTAATAAAGACGGCCGACACGCCACATGGGAGCAGACAGCACGCATCCCATGTGGTCTGTACCGTACGCATGTGTGAGTGCGTGTGAGTGCCGGCGAGGGCCTCAGGCGGCCCCCGCCCATACAACACCTATGGAGTCCGCCTGCTTTATGAACCAGAATCCATGCCCAAGGATTCATTGTACATGCATGGCAGACAGGGTGTACAATTACAATTAAACCAAGTATGCATGCTCTAATGTCGGGCAGGGTTTATTTGTAATTTTGAGCTCCACTTGACATGCACTCCACTTGCAAGCATGGCAAGCAGCGGTCACAATTAAAAGTAAACATGCCATGCACCATTTACTCACTTTGCACGGCTGAGTGCAAAAATGCAGGGCAAAAGGCAGCGTGGGCACATGCACACCGCCTTTTGACCTGCACTTTTGCACTACGCCATGGAAATGACAAATATTTGGCTCCTCGTCGCCAAAATACATTTAGTAGAAACATTTGCTCCACTCTGTTTCATTTGTCTCCGAGGTAGGTGCATTGCTCTGCTATTTTGTTCTCTGGCCGGGTGATATTAGACGTAGGTGTATCGCTCTGTCCTATATTGTAGGCAACAAGCAACAGACAGAGTGACTAACCTAAACTGGAATACACCTCTCATTAAGAACCTGTCACAGTACCTACGAACCAGGGACGTCAATTCACCAGAACAACAGGCAGTGATGTCATATGACCCTTTCACCCTGATGACATCCCATGAAATAACATCACATGACATTTAACCTCAATGGCATCTCCTGAAGTGACGGACAGGTTTAAAATAATTTATATAAGCTTACAGTTCATTAAATAAGAAACATTACTAAAGCAGACATAAGACCTTTTTTTAGATACTAACCACCTTTTAACAAGGTTGCTGCCTTGATATGCCATGGAGGAGGTCATGTTATATAACACGGGTAGACCCAACAGAACCAACATAGGCCAGGGACACTGCCATGCATATGCCACTACATCATCATATGGCCATTTACTGCCAGCTTATACAAATTATAGCTGTACAGGTCTCGTTTAGTAATCATATGCTAAGTAAAGACCCATATTCCCGGGTGCTGCCATAATACAGCATGCTAAATATAGCCTCGATTTGAGGGCCCTGGCATTTTATGGCTTTTACAGTCTTACAGCCTAGGTACATTTTAAATATGTAGTTACAGCTTTATATATCCAATTTCTTTTTTTGATATGCCAAGTGCATCCTCAAATGCCGAGTAATGCCACCCAATGTCAGTTAATGTAATCAGGAGAGAGCAAATTCAGGGAACTAACTTGCAAATGGAAAAAAACAAGATTTTCCTTTCAAAATGTAATCAACTGTTATTGCCTAGTACATTGGTCTGAGCCATGACATTTTTGCACATATCACAACATTCACATTTTCAAACAAAACAAGATTTTATCATCAGAAAAACTAGTTGATGATTTTTATTGCCTTTTTTGCCTGCCTTTTTGTTGTGTACACGTGTGCATGTAATTGTGCTTCGTCTAACAAGGCTTCCTGGAGGCTAAATGATGTGATGACTCCTGTGAGAGGTCTCCTCCTATGTGGCCAGGGGACGGCAGCTGCTACCTGATCCTGATTCCTGACCCTGGGGCTAGTGTTATTAGGGGAGGAGATGGGTGTTGGGGGCAGGTGGTGATCCCATCAGGAGAGAGCAGCATTCTTCACTTCCTAAAGAAGAAAACCTCATAATTCATACACTCTTGATGGCTTGTTGTCACTTTACAAATCCCTCCCGTTGTAAAACCCGAAACCCCTTTCCTGCAAAACATTCTGAGCAGAATACCATTCATACCTCATATACACATAGTACACAATTAACATCTCTTGTTTCTGATGTGTTTGTTCTAAACAAAAATCCTAAACAATATCACCTTTGGACTCCAAATCCCATAAAGCCTCAAGTAATGAGACGAGGAAGGAGCTCATGTGGATTGAAGGAAACACCAAGCTGAGCATGCAGACTAGCTGTTACAATGAAATCCTAGTGCACGGGACATTTTAAAATGGCGTACACATTCAAAAAGGAGACGGAGAAGAGAGAAGCAGAATGGGAGAAGCGGGAAGCAGAACCAAGGGAGAAGGCAGTGGCATGGAAACAGACTGTGCTGGAGAAGGCAGGTGATTCCAAGTTGCTGCTCGTAAGCATTACCTACTGGTGTGGCACGAGGCCAAAGGAGACACAGCAGGCACTGTGGAACAGCCGCTGGGGAGCCGGCAGCAGCAGCGGAGCCATCAGGGAGAAGTTCTGCAGAGTGGGAAACACTGTCTCAAAGTGAAAGCTTTCCTGCAGCAACGTGCCACGGGCCAGGAACGCTACCAGACACCAGTGAGTCTGTTCAGGGATGTTGGGGACCCCGGGGAAGACCAACAGGCATGTGAGCAGTTAAAAACTTGTGTTGAATACCAACCATGTACATTCGAAAGACAGAGTTTGCACAAACCCTCATTTATGAGATGTCAATATGGGGAAAGTATCACAAACAGATGAATGTTAATGAAGAAGTTAAGAGACAGAACTTGAACAAGTCTCCATATATGACATGTCAATATGGGGAACATTGGAACAAGTAGTACTTCAAGCAAATGAAGTATAGACAGTGAAAGAATACAACTGTGCTATACTGAAAAACAGTAAGAACATTGAAGGAAATCCTGGTGAAAAGCACATCAGGCGGGGAGCATTTGGAGGGGAAAGCTACCTGGCATAGAAGCATACAAGGGCATCTGCAAGACCCCAGAGCGGGATTCATGACAGGGGAGTATACCAGTTAATCCATTTGAAATAACCAGAACATTGAAAGAAGTCCTGGTGAAAGAAGCACATCAGGCGGAGAGACTTTGGGGAAAAAGATACCTGGCAGGGAAGCATGCCAGGGGATCTGCAAGACCCCAAAAGGGGATTCCTGGGAGGGGAGTACACTAGGAAATCCATTTTAAATATACCGAACATTGAAAGAAGTCCTGGTGAAAGAAGCACATCAGGCGGAGAGACTTTGGGGGAAAAGGTACCCGTCAGAGAAGCATACCAGGGGATCTGCAACACCCCAGAAGGGGATTCCTAGCAGGGGAGTACACCAGATAATCAATTTAAAATATACAGAATAAGACATTGGGCCTCATCACGAGTTGGGCGGTAGCCCTCAAATGCGGTGTTAAAGGGATACCGCCACATTAAAGGGTCGAACCAATCATGAGTATGTCGTGTTTACCCCCAGCTAAACACTGGGGGTAAACTTGCAGGAAAAATGCTGATTTTGGACCCAATGGGGAATGGGGAATAACGTTTACCACCCTAACTCTGATCTGGTAGTAATACCGCCAGACGGGTGGGCGGTAACGCAAATGAAGTATTCACACATGGACAGGTATCACTTGGCAAGAAAACCTTCACAACAGTAGCCATAATCTATCACACAGGCGACACAACCAGTGCAGGCCACTATACCGCATATATTAGAAAGCAATGGTCATGGTGGGAATCCAATGATACTTCCATCATTCCAAAGCAGAGATTACCTGCAAATCTTGCCAATGCCTACTTAATCTTCTTGAAGCCAGAATTCTATCATTGACGTACACATCTGCTATGCCCTACTCCCCAGCACCCACCAGTACCTTCGTAATTGCACAAAAAAAGAATTACCTTCCACACTGTGGACCTAAAGCAACTTAGCATACAGCAAGTATTCAAGAAATGCATTACAGTGTGTGTTGGACAATTGTAATCCCAATGAACCCAATGAGTACACTCGGACAACCAATACGTGTACACAAATGACAGTAGCAGTATTTTCCACATGATACTTAAAAGGGAAAGTTCTAAGTATGAGGGTTCAAAACTATCCTCAGGAACCTTTGAATCCAGCAAGTACGCAATTGAGTCACTGCCTCTCTAAGAATATGCATACAAATGCTATAAATATGGAACTATCACTACGTAAACCCACAATGGTACACCACCACTTCAGAATGTACACAGATGTGAAAGTAGCAACATGAATGCACAAGCTTGTAAATGTACCCTATAGGAATGGGACACTGTAAACAGTTAGAATACGCCACCTGGTATCTAACGGCAACCAGAATACTACAATGTCATGTGCAGCACTACAACAACCCAACTCAACCTTCAACAACTACTGTGCTACAAACATATCCCATAACACTTCCAAAGTATGAGCAGTTACAGTACGCCAATAGGTACGTAACTACCATCACAATTCTGCAGTAGCACAGTACAATGCCACAATACTTGGAAAACACCAGCAGCAACCAAACGCATAGAGAAGCAGTGCTAAAAAAAGGAAGCAGGTAAACATTTAGAAAACACCAACTGCTATACAACGCCATCCATCCTACCAACATGTATAGGGCAGAAATCTTAAACCATTACATTTCCACCTACTTCAAGAGCAAACCTTAAAAATTGCTATAACCACTGCAAACATTACTGTAATTCATTGTGCACCATAGCAGCAATGAAATTTGGAAGTTTTTTTTAAAATCGAGCATGGATTTCTTTTCCCCACAGACCCAATGATTATGCAAAGAAACACAGGAACTGCGCACATTGCACAGTACACTGGTTCAAAGCATAGTACTTATGAAGTACTAGTTATGAGGGTCCACAAAGTAAATAAATATATGCAATGCTGTGGACTGCAAAGTAACAAAATAACTGGCTCTAATATGTTCTGTTCTCTTTTCCCACAGATAATGCAGCAACGATTACTACAACATTTCACATTCCATACACAAAAAACAGCACAGGCCCTTCCCAAACCAAACAGTTAGTATGAAATTATTGGTATCATACTTCTCTACAATATCCACAGTGCAATGTGTGCACTTATTTCTGCAATGCACCTAGAAATGTCACAATTTGCAATATACACCTATATTACACTACGCAGCTTGTGCCTACGCCCTACATGCTTCACTACACCCAGTACAGTGTACGGACTCCAGTCATGCACCCAATATTGTAGACTCTGCCCAGAACTACTGATGCACTGTACAAATATGCATACAAACATCTATCCACGTACCACAAACCACGAAGGAAGGCACAGGAAGAAAGGCACCTGACTGAGCCTTCTGCCTGCAGTCCTTTCCACGCCAGAGCTGGAGCTCTGCCGACCCATCCAGCTGCAGGAGCAGCTCCCCCATCACTTTCACCCCTCCGGGTGCCAAGGTAAGCTCTGGGCAGCATTAGAGAGCCCGAGCGAATATCGCAGATGTTTCCTCATCCCGCAACCTAATTTCTAAATACCAAAGCATCCGTTGCTGTTGCAATATCCACCCGCAGCCTTTTTTTTTAAAACGTGGATTTTCTATTTTATTCTGCAAAACCGAGTGCAGCCACCATTGTGCACCACGAGGACCCTGCACACTTCATGATGGCCGCCCAGGCCTCCTGCACCCTCCCCAGCCAGTGCCTCAGTCTCAGGAGCATTGTGATTGGCAGCCAGCTTTAACAACTAGCCAATCATCCTCGCCGGCTGGCGAGCGCCGGCCCACGAAGGAAGGCACAGGAAGAAAGGCACCTGACTGAGCTGACCGAGCGTGCCGCGCTGCGGGCTGCTCAGGTCCAAGCTCCTCTGGTGTGCCTTGCCTCTTCCCTCTCCACGACTGTTGCTACCACGGTGAGACAATCCTTAAACAATTCCAAATGGTATTAAACACTGCATGATACTACAAGCCCTTCTCACTCATACCAGTGACACACTCCATATCTACTAAGCATAGCGTACTACTCCTACTGCCCTATCTTGTCTGTACCCTATATGTGTTCCGCCCGAGGCACGGACGTGTGTACTTACTACTGTACCTTAACGCTCCAAACGCTATAGTGTGACGCTTAGCTGCTTATACTATATTTAAACACAGCACTGCCATGTCTCTTTCAATGTCATTGTCTATATCATGCATTCGTTTTATACACATCAGTATACAGCATACCTGTAGGTCTTTAGCAAGCCCTGCTACTGTAGCTGTCTCAAGCACATAGGTGCACAGTCGCTTTCAGCCTGATCTAATGTGTTTAGTCAGGACTACCTTTGCCTTGTCTAGCACATAGGTGCACAGTCGCTTTCAGCCTGATCTAATGTGTTTAGTCAGTACTACCTTTGCCTTGTCTAGCACATAGGTGCACAGTCGCTTTTAGCCTGATCTAATGTGTTTAGTCAGTACTACCTTTGCCCTGTCTAGCACATAGGTGCACAGTCGCTTTTAGCCTGCCCTAATGTGTTTAGTCAGTATTACCTTTGCCTTGTCTAGCATATAGGTGAATAGCCGCCTCAGATTGGTCGGATTGTCATTAACAAGCCCGGCCTTTGCCCCTGTCCACATAGCCTAACCTTACAACTAGGATACCTCTCTCCACTATAGAAACACCTACCTTGCACGTCTCCTACCCTCCCAATTAAGTGATAGCCTTGAATAATGTCAAGTTTACTTAGTATCTACTGCATCATGGCCACTGCTATATTCCGTGCCTCCAGTAATCAGGTCAGCCATACAGGGGTCCCCCTAGGTGGACCAGTATCCTTCTCGCTCCTATCGACTGACACTACCACCAACACTCCTGTCTACTCTGATCATAAACACCAGGCTTTGCCAGCCTATGACTCCCAGCCTAGCTCTACATACGATAGAAATAATAAACTACGAGCTAGACTTAACAAACTTCACGAGATACCTAGACGACTCCTCCCTCTTACAAAACGTGAAACAAAACCCCACATTGATAAGGATTGTAATGTTTCCAATACCACCTCAGTCACAATGAACCTACAAATACCTAAATCTAAGACAAAATCTAGTGCTAAGAGTATTCCAAATCTTACACAATTTAAAGCAGAAACTAAGGATCTCTCCTACAAAGGAGCGCTTCTCAATGCTAGGTCATTAGTCGCCCATGCCCTCGACATAGCTGATTTAATCACTGAGGCGAATTTAGACTTCATTGCAATAACTGAGACCTGGCTACACAAGGCAGCAGGCCCGTCACTCATGTTGGCCATCCCTAACGGCTATACCATATGCAGGCAAGACCGAGAGGGCACCCGTGGAAGTGGAATTGCCATTATTTCCAAATCCTATCTATCGCTAAGGCTAGCCCCTTCCCAAACCTATCAATCTTGTGAAGCCCTCACTGCAACACTCATCATAAATAATACTCAATCCTTAACCATTCCCCTAATCTACAGACCTCCAGGCCCGCTTGGGACCTTTGAAGAGGATCTGCATATGCTACTAACCAACAATGCTAAAACGAATTCACAACTGCTGGTACTAGGGGACTTCAACCTAGGATTTAACGACCAAGCGGACGCGCACGCCTTGACCATTGGCAACGCCATTAACTCCCTAGGACTCTCCCAAAAAGTCAATAATTCTACCCAGACAAAGGGTACAATATTAGATTGGGTTGCCGACTAACTGTACAGCAGCCATCTCGTCTATCTCGCCTTTATCATGGACCGCCCACTCATTAGTGTCCTTCAACCTCTTAACTTCCCGACCATCCCCCATAGCTGCTCCTACGGCACCATCGTGCCTGACCAGAAACAAGAAGAACATGACAATAGACAATGTCATACCTGCCATCCTCCCCACATTAAATGCATTACCTGTCAACTCAGACTCCAGTACTCTCATTCATGAGTATAACAAAATAATGACTGAGACTATGGACAAAATTGCCCCACTTAAAATGCGCACAAGCAAACCCAAAGCCCACCTAAACAAATGGTTTATACCTGAACTTAAGGCCCTACGCCTTACTAAGAGAAAATGTGAATCTAACTGCAAACTATGCCCAACCAATGAGAATAAGGCCAACCTAACATCCATCTCACGCCACTATAAAAAGAAAGTATACCTGGCTAAGAGGAACTCTTATAACGAACGTATTGCCAATTCTAATTCAAGCATGAAGGAACCCTTCTCCATACTGAAGGAACTTGAATCACCCATTGCCATACCAGACACTTGCACGAAGGACCAGACCTGGTGCACAGATATTCAACATGCCCTAGCTAACAAAATAAATACCCTCCAAAACAAAATCCAACTAAAAAAAGACTCGCTCAACCTCGCTAATCTGCCTATGCCACCAACTAATGCCACCCACAATCCCCAAACTAGTAAATTCTCCTTCACCAAAACCACTACACTAGAGGTAGAGAAAATCATCCTCACCCTCAAACCATCCAAATGCAAAGGCGACATCTGCCCAGCACAGATAATAAAAGACGCTGCCAGAGATTTATCACCTTTTATCTCCAAACTTGTTAACGCGTCCTTCTCCACAGGCATCATCCCTCCTAACTTAAAACAATCTTGGGTGCTCCCGCTGCTCAAAAAGCAGACATTAGACCCTCTGATCCCTACTAATTACCGTCCAATTACCACAGTTCCATTTCTTCTGAAGATCTTGGACAAAGTGGCCTATACGCAGATTCAAAAACACTTTGAACTGCATAAGCTGCTAGGAGCTAGACAATCTGGCTTCCGCCCATTACACGGAACGGAAACCGCTCTTATCGACTTAAAGACCCAAATAGACGAACTGAGAGATCAAGGTAAGACAGCTCTCTTCCTCTTACTAGATCTCTCAGCTGCCTTCGATCTTGTCTACCATAAGGTCCTTTGTAAACATTGGGACACTGCCGCTCACTTCTCCACACAAGCCATCAGTTGGATAGAATCCTTTCTGAGTGAAAGAACTATGAGAGTATTTTCCCCATCGGCAGCAGCAGACCCCATACCTATCACATGCGGAGTCCCTCAGGGATCCTGCGTCTCACCTACTCTATACAATATTTTCACCAAACCTCTGTTTGATGATCTGGATAATCTAGGTATCACCTATACTAACTATGCAGATGATACACAAATTCTCCTCCCGCTTTCTGGGGATCATAGCAAGGACAGAGAGTTGGTGAACAGAGTGTATCTTATCATTCAGGCATGGATGGCAATCCATGGTCTCTGTCTGCATACAAACTAACAAGCATGCTTCACTTGCACACAAACACATAAACACATTCAGGCAGACCCGGCACACACCCCACCCCCGCAACTCAACACACACTGCACTTGCACACCAACACATTCAAGCATACCCGACACACACCCCACCCCCGCATCTCAACATACACTGAACTTGCACAGAAACACATTCAGGCAGACCCGACACATACCCCACCCCCGCATCTCAACACACACTGCACTTGCACACAAACACATTCAGGCAGACCCGGCCCCCCCACCCTCCTCCGCATCTCAACACACAATCCACTTGCACACAAACACATTCAGGCAGACCCGACACACACCCCACCCCCGCATCTCAACATACACTGAACTTGCACACACACACATTCAGGCAGACCCGACACACACACCCCCTCCGCATCTCAACACACACTGCACTTGCACACAAACACATTCAGGCAGACCCGACACATACCCCACCCCCGCATCTCAACACACACTGCACTTGCACACAAACACATTCAGGCAGACCCGACCCCCCCCACCCTCCTCCGCATCTCAACACACAATCCACTTGCACACAAACACATTCAGGCAGACCCGACACACACCCCACCCCCGCATCTCAACACACACTGCACTTGCACACCAACACATTCAAGCATACCCGACACACACCCCACCCCCGCATCTCAACATACACTGAACTTGCACAGAAACACATTCAGGCAGACCCGACACATACCCCACCCCCGCATCTCAACACACACTGCACTTGCACACAAACACATTCAGGCAGACCCGACCCCCCCCACCCTCCTCCGCATCTCAACACACAATCCACTTGCACACAAACACATTCAGGCAGACCCGACACACACCCCACCCCCGCATCTCAACATACACTGAACTTGCACACAAACACATTCAGGCATACCCGACACACACACACACCCCCTAGGCATCTCAACACACAATCCACTTGCACACAAACACTTTCGGGCAGACCCGACACACACCCCACCCCCGCATCTCAACATACACTGAACTTGCACACACACACATTCAGGCAGACCCGACACACACACCCCCTCCGCATCTCAACACACGCTGCACTTGCACACAAACACATTCAAGCAGACCCGACACACCCCCCACCCCCGCATCTCAACATACACTGAACTTGCACACACACACATTCAGGCAGACCCGACACACCCCCCACCCCCGCATCTCAACATACACTGCAGACATACAAATACAAACACACCCACACACACCCGACACACCCTCCCCACCTCCGCCTCTCAACATATATACAAAAACAAAAAACACAGTCAGGACGGACCCGAGACAGACACACACACACAAACATACAGCCCCCCCCACCATGTACTTACCCAGACGTGCTGGAACGCTGGCGAGGCTTCTGGCACTACGGCTGGCGTGGGCGTGACAAGGCTGAAATGCCTTCCGGCATCAAGCCTTACTGGCCACGCCAGCCATAGTGCTGGCACTCCATTGGTGCAGCACACACACACTACGCGGCTCCTAGGAGCTGCGTGGTTCGTGTGCACTGAACCAATGAGGGCCAGTGTTTTGTCCGGCCCGGAAGACAACAAAGACTTTCCTAATGGAGGGCGGCCGATGCTCCTTGTGGCCGCCCTCCATTAGGAAAGTGTTTGTGCCTCGCTGCCGGACAAAACAGCATGGCGGGCCGCAACTGGCCCGCGGGCCGTATGTTGTGCACCCATGGCCTAAACTCTGTATATGATTCCACTCCACTGTACGCCTAACCTCTCTCAATTGTATATAGAGACTATTAGCTACCTTCATTATACCTATAACTGTTTTAATATTGTGTATATATACTCCTGCACATTTCTGAGTGTACATGGTAACTACTTAAACACACTGTAAATTTGTAACTATACATTTATGTAATACTGTAAATTTTGTTCAATACTGTCAATTTTATTCATGTAACATTGTAAGCTTCGCATATACTTTCTGCTGCGCGCGGTAACCTTTGGGTCTGGAGCGCATTATAAATAAATAAACAAACTAAATAAATAAATAAACAAACAAACAAACCCCACACATAACACAGCCACCTATCCCTTAGCCACTGCAGTTGACATTGCCTGCAATTTCTTCCACACAATAGATAACCTTTTTCCTATGTACACTGTGCACCTAAGCCTATAATAAGCGGACACACTGTATACACAACAGTACGGTAACCTACCCGATAATCTGCACAATCACAACAATGCAAACTGAACAATGCATCCATTTGTTTTACATAACTGTCCTAACTGCTGCAACATTTGCCTCCTCAAATTCCACTAGCACCGTTTAGGGCATTAGGTCATCTTCATTTTTATGTACACCATTTCAAAAGATGGTATACAACACAGATTTCACTGGAGCACATGTTACATTGCTCGGCAGCCATATTGCATTACTCCTTAAACTTTCAAACTTCTGATTCCATTTCTTATTGTGTAATGGAAACACCATTTAAACACCATACCCCCTGTGACGGCTCGAAGTCGGAGGAAGGGGCCGTGAGGAAGGAGGAGGTGGACTCCGAGGTCGAGACGTGGTGGGGTGCCGACTGCGGCTCACACGCTTTCCAGTTCGAACCAAAGCCGGCTGCGGGTGACTGCACAGGTGATTGCGCACAGAGGAGGGAGGAGATTGGAATCCAGAGCGCGGCTGTGGTCAGGACCCAGGCGAACAAGGAGGGAGACGGCCAGAGCCTGGCCTGTGCGCCGCAACAAGAGAGAGACCCGGGTTTTGTGATGTTGGCATGCAGCCCCTGTGAGGAATGTGACCAGCGGCTCCGCACGTGGCAGAGAAAGGAAGGTCTAGGTGCTATCAAGACGGCACGCCGACACACAACCACGGCTCGGGAAAGGGCGGAGAACCCATATGAATTGCCACAAGAAAGACAATTAAAAGTCAAGTATAACACTCGCCAAAACAAGGAACAACAAAGCCCCAATGCACACCAGAATCCTTACCTCATGGCACGCGGGTCGAGTGCATCATGGCGAACGGCCTCAAGGAAGGAAGGGGGCAGGGCTTGGGGGGGTTTATCAAGGCTTAGCTGGGTAAAGGACTCTGATTGGCCCAGAAGTGACCAGCTCCTATATAAACCAGAGAGAGATGTAGGACTAATGGTGAATTTTCCACTTCTTTGCAGAACCAACTGGAAAGCGAATCAGCAGGAGCCTCTTACCGTTGGGCTTACGATGACTAAGCCCAGATTTAGTCCATATTCCAGAAGGAAGCTTACAAGGACTGCATCCCAGGCACTAAGAAGGTGTCCTTGGAAGCCTGACTGAAAAGATTAATTTCTTCATTATTATTATTTTTTTTTACCTGCTATAACTTGAAGCTGTTCAAAAGTCAATAAAGTCTAACATTTTGGTTATATCAGCTGCCTTGTCGGAGTGATCCCTTACAAATTTGGTGGCAGCGGTGGGATCGGAGAACGCCATGGAGGCAATCATAAAAGCCCTCACAGATGGACAGCAACAGCTCCAACAATTAATGCAAGTTCAGTCACATCAAGCACAGACGGAGAGACAGACTCTACAGCAGGCGTTGCAATTACAGGCGGCAACTCAAGATGCCATCAAACAGATAACGGAAACGATGGCAGCAACCAGGGGTACTTCCATAGCCCCTACCAATGTGTTACAAAAATTCCAGCAAGGAGAAGACCCGTGGTACTTTTTTACAACTTCGAAAGGGTGGCGAGAAATTCACAATGGCCAGTGGACAAATGGGGCCATTTCATCGCTCCTCTACTAACAGGCCCCATGCAAGGGGCATATCAGGCTGCTAACCCTGCAGGTGATGCTACATATGCGGACATAAAGAAAACCATTCTAGAAAGGATGGGGGTTGACGAAGAAGCCTACAGAACCAGGTTACGGGAATCCAGACTACGCAGTGACGAAACGCCCAGACAATTATATTACAGAATCCATGATCTTAGTGACAAATGGTTAAAGCCAGCCTCAAGTTCAGTGCAAGAAATCATGGACAAAATCAAACTTGAACAGTTTGTAGAGGCCCTGCCAATGGCAATGCAACGCTTGGTAAGGCAACACCACCGTCCAACACTCGCTGAAGCCATTGACATTGCTTCCGCTTTCCAAAAAGCCGGACCAAACCGCCTGACACCCACAGACTTTCAAAAACCGGTAGCCCGAGGTTCTGTACCCACAGAGAACAAGAGTGGTCGCACCGAAGCAAAAAGCCCAACATGGCCCACCGCTAACAGGCAGCCTCAATGTTTCGACTGTGGAGAATGGGGGCACATAGCCCGATTTTGCCCCAGGAAGCCAAAAATTGAACCGATGGAAATCGGATGTGTCCAGTCCAGAGGCTTCAGACGAAGAAGAGATCCCTATCTTGTAGACGTACGAGTAGATGGGACACCCAGACAAGGTCTTCTTGATTCCGGAAGTGAACAGACCGCCATAAGACTGGAAGTAAGTGATCTTAAAGAGGCGGGGAAACATCCTATACAAATTAAGTGTGTACATGGGGACATAAAAATGTATCCATCAAAAGAAGTAGATCTGGAGCTCAAGGGGGTTAACACCAGAATGAGGGTCGCCATAATGCCACACTTACCAGCCCAGGTGTTGTTGGGGACAGATTTACCTTCGTTTGGGGAGTGTGTTAACGAAGCAGAATGGTTAAAAGTTGCCCTTTATGCACAGCGTGAGATTGACCCCTGTGCCAGTAACCACCTAAAGAAAACAAGAAGGGAAGTGATAGAGGCAAAGAAACAATGGGGAGTAAGAAGCCAGTTACTAGGGGTAATCGATTGGTTACCGGAAGATGGCATGAAAACATTTCGGAGTGAACTATTGAGTGATCCGTCATTGAAAATCGCCAGAGAGCAGGCCAAGCCCGATAGAGGAACAGGAACCGCATACCCCTGGTTCAAATAAAAAAAGGGCTCATTTATAGAATAACAATGGAACCAAATAGAGGCGAAATAGAACAATTACTTGTGCCACTGAGTTACAGGACAACAGTGTTAGGATTGGCCCATGATGATGTAGTGGGTGGCCACCTGGGTAAAGAAAAAACTCAACAGAAGTTGTTAAAAAGGTTCTTCTGGCCAGGAGTGTGCAGGGAAGAGGCCAAATACTGTGAGGAGTGCCCAGTCTGTCAGAAAACCAACCCCCATAAACCACAAAAAGCTCTGTTATGTCCAATGCCCCTCATCAAAGAACCTTTCTCAAGAATTGGTATGGACCTGGTTGGCCCTTTGGGACCGAATAGTCACGGACATAAATACATACTGGTTGTGGTAGATTATGCCACTAGGTACCTGGAGGCATTTCCTATGAGAGGAATAAGTGCCCAACAGGTGTGTCAACAATTGATTCCATTTTTTTGCAGAGTTGGCTTGCCTAATGAAATAGTGACGGACCAAGGTCACAATTTTGTATCAGGAATAATGCAGAAGGTATGCCAACAGTTACATATTAAACACCTACGAACTTCCATCTACCACCCCCAGACGGATGGATTAGTGGAGCGGTATAATAAAACAATCAAAGCCATGCTCAAAAAAATAACAGCCCCTTCCGGAAAAGATTGGGACCGTGTACTTCTGTGGGTCTTAATGGTCCTGAGGGACACACCCCAGTCGTCCACGGGGTTTTCTCCGTTTGAACTGTTGTTCGGACATAAACCCAAAACGATTCTGGATATTGCAAAAACGGAATGGGAAGAACAAGAGGAAGAAACCAATCTAACAGATTACGTAATCGAAATGAAAGAACACCTCTCAAGGTTGAGAGACTTGGCCAGAGAGAACCTAGGGAGAGCCCAGTCATCCCAAGCGAAGTATTACAATCAGAATGCAAGGGTGAGATCCTTCAAAGTTGGTGATAAGGTCCTGGTTTTATTACCTGACTCATCAAACAAAATGCTGGCTCAGTGGAGGGGGCCATATACCATCACAGCTATAGTCGGTCCAGTGAACTACCAGGTGGAACAACCAGAAAGGAAGGAGAAACAACAGATCTATCATATCAACCATCTAAAAAAATGGAGAGAAGCCGACTCGGACAAGCGGGGGATGAATCACATACAAGTTACAAGTACAGATACAGCCTTCCAGGCTGTCAACTGGGGATCTCAACTCAGCCAAGAAGAAAGACAAGAGTTGAGAAAAGTCCTAGAGCCCCTGGCCCATGTGTTCTCATTCTATCCAGGGAAGACGACTCTTGTGGAACACAAGATCAACACGGAGCCAAACCAAACAGTAAGAATAAGACCTTACAGACTTCCAGAGTCAAAAAGAACAGCCATACAAGCCGAAGTCGAAGAGATGTTGCGCCTAGGGGTGATTGAACCATCCAACAGTCACTGGTCCTCACCAATAGTGTTAGTCCCTAAACCTGATGGGTCCACCAGGTTCTGTATGGATTACAGAAAACTCAACACCATATCCACCTTTCAAGCATACCCCATGCCAAGCATTGATGAGCTAATATAACAACTCAGCACAGCACAATACATCAGTACAATAGATTTAACGAAGGGCTACTGGCAGATCCCCTTGCGTGAAGAAGATAAATTGAAAACAGCGTTTTCCACGCCAACTGGTTTATACCAGTTTACAGTATTGCCTTTTGGTCTACATGGTTCCCCAGCAACCTTTCAGGCATTGATGAATAAAGTATTGGCTCCACACACACAGTACAGTTCGGCATATCTGGACGACATTATTGTATTCAGCAGAACATGGGAGGAGCACCTGGAACATTTAGTGAAAGTAATGACCTCCTTAGGCACAGCAGGGTTACACATTAACCCAAAGAAAACCATTCTCGCGGCCAGAGAAACTAAATATCTGGGATACCTGGTTGGAGGTGGGGTCATCAAACCTCAAGTAGACAAGGTGGAGGCCATTATGCGGTTACCTATGCCCAGCAACAGGAAACAAATAAGAGCGTTCTTGGGGTTCGTAGGATACTACAGAAGATTCATTCCTATGTTTTCTACCATTGCGGGACCCTTAACTGAGGCCCTAAAATCCAGTTATAAGGGTAACGTAGTACAAGACATTTCGGCCATAGAGGCCTTCAAAACCCTGAAAACCCCAATGTCCACGCTACCGGTATTAAGGTGTCCAGACTTCGAAAAACAATTTTTTGTACAAACGGATGCATCTGGAACAGGACTAGGCGCTGTACTATCTCAAGGAACAGAAGAGGACTTCGTACCAGTATCCTTTATTAGTAGAAAACTTCTACCACACGAGGTGGCGTATTCCACTTTGGAAAAAGAGTGTCTGGCCATCAAATGGGCCATTGAAGCCCTAAAATACTATCTGTTAGGAAGGTCCTTCACGGTTTTCACTGACCACGCTCCTCTACCATGGCTGGCCACTCATAAAGATTCCAATCAAATAGTCCTCCGATGGTTCCTCACACTACAGGTGTTCTTATTTAAGACAGTACATAAACCTTCCTCATTTCAGATTGTCCCTGACTATCTGTCCCGGAGCATGGATCGGCCCGAGCGGCTCGATTCCTCGGGGGGTGTATGTGACGGCTCGAAGTCGGGGGAAGAGGCCGTGAGGAAGGAGGGGGTGGACTCCGAGGTCGAGACGTGGTGGGGTGCCGACTGCAGCTCGCACGCTTCCCAGTTCGAACCAAAGCCGGCTCCGGGTGACTGCACAGGTGATTGCGCACAGAGGAGGGAGGAGATTGGAATCAAGAGCGCGGCTGTGGTCAGGACCCAGGCGAACCAGGAGGGAAACAGCCAGAGCCTGGCCTGTGCGCCGCGACAAGAGAGAGACCCGGGTTTCGTGATGTCGGCATGCAGCCCCTGTGAGGAATGTGACCAGCGGCTCCGCGCGCGGCAGAGAAAGGAAGGTCTAGTTGCTATCAAGACGGCACGCCGACACACAACCACAGCTCGGGAAAGGGCGGAGAACCCATATGAATTGCCACAAGAAAGACAATTAAAAGTCAAGTATAACACGCCCCAAAACAAGGAACAACAAAGCCCCAATACACACCAGAATCCTTACCTCATGGCACGCGGGTCGAGTGCATCATGGCAAACGGCCTCAAGGAAGGAAGGGGGCGGGGCTTGGGGGGGTTTATCAAGGCTTAGCTGGGTAAAGGACTCTGATTGGCCCAGAAGTGACCAGCTCCTATATAAACCAGAGAGAGATGTAGGACTAATGGTGAATGTTCTGCTTCTTTGCAGAACCAACTGGAAAGCGAACCAGCAGGAGCCTCTTACTGTTGGGCTTACGAGGACTAAGCCCAGATTTAGTCCATAATCCAGAAGGAAGCTTACAAGGACTGCATCTCAGGCACTAAGAAGGAGTACTTGGAAGCCTGACTGAAAAGATTAATTTCTTTATTATTTTTTTTTACCTGCTATAACTTGAAGCTGTTCAAAAGTCAATAAAGACTAACATTCTGGTTATATCAGCTGCCTTGTCGGAGTGATCCCTTACACCCCCCTTACAATGTTTGAAGGAGGTACAAAGTAATTCCTTTTCTTTTATCAACGACAGCCCCAAACACGTTCATGCTGCAAGACACCAAACTGCGTATGATTGTCCAGACACCCACGTATGCTGATCCGGCGCACAACCGTCTGCCATCGTCCAGCGTTGCCCCGTAACACACTGCACATATAAATGTTCCTTAGGGACTGTAAATTCACATTTTATGTATGTTGACATCTGTGCATTTAGTGCAGTATGTGTACGGCACCACCATTAATTTCACGGTAATGACACTACCAACATTCGGAAATGCATGGTACAAATGAAACATGTTGCCGCCTGGATCCTTTTTTTTTTTTCCAGCATCATCTCCAGAAAGGCAAACCTAATGTACCTCTCCTTTAACAGAACAAATGCTAATTGTAAAACATCCTTGAGTGAGAAGCATGATTATCTCCAAGGGCAGACATTGTATGGAATTGTAGAAAAAAAGGAAAGATAACTTACAGTGCAGTTGCTCTGCCCATGTGCCCCAAAGGTAGTCAACAATTCAATATGCCGTACACTGAAATTTGTCGTCCACCCAATACAAGCATTGAATTTGCCAAAGTTATGTAAGTACAACTTTACATCACATGTGTATTAGGATTAAAATGTAAAAGGCTGCCATTCTGTATGCATAATTATTAATTTATTTTACCACACACTTTCTCTGTGTGCATTGTACAGAGGTGTGTGACAGGAGTAATCACGCACTGTTACATCGCCATGTCTCCACCATTCCCTGTACATTGCAACTGTGATTGTACTTCGTTTTCTTGCCATTCTTCACCAGTCCAAGAAATCCAGACATAAAGGACAAGACGAAAAGGGAACGCAATTCGTGCAGTGAAACAGCACATCTTATGATGATCACTTGTGCAGTGCTACATTCCCTGTTTTGCCCTTACTATGCCCTTTCAAACATTTATCAGTTCTACGCACCCTCATTGTATTGAAAGTAATAACGTCCAGAAGTGCACGCAGCAGTCAACCGGCACCCAAACATCGACAGGTCACATTTCAGTGTTGCATGTTTTAGCAAAACAGCTCCTGCATTCTCCTGCAATCCGAAGGGACCCCCATTAGGGTTCTTTTTTTTCCTTTTTTCCTTTCCACACACACAGAAACATTGTGCTATGAGTCTAACAACACTCGCTAGCACTGCCATTTTTTATAAAAAGGAAACACATGAAAGGAGCGTCTGGTGGCAACGTTTCAAAGACATTTAGCTTGTGTGGAGCCGTACAAGGACAGTATCACCTACAAAGCAGAGAGCAAGACAGTGGGTTAACATATGACGCTACTCAATAACACACAGAAAAGGGTCCATGAGGCAGCCACCTATTACGACATCATTCCCGCAAACTCTTGTCCTGTAATGCTGTCACTAATAACGGCTACTTAAATCTATTCCTGTTCCTGTTTTAGCCTAGAACAAGGAAACATCAGCAAATATCACTGTAATAGGATCCTGGAATACTAGGGGTAATCAACATCTATTTGAAAGTGACACAAAGGCATGTGACTCTTTCGATATCCTATGTTTACAAGAAACATGGATAACAGACAAATCATTAGCAGAAGGATATGAGGTTATCCATAACCCTGCCCAGAAGGGACCAACAGGACACCCCTCATCTGGCCTTATATCCATGTTCAAGGAAACAACTCAACCTCAGTATTCACTCAACCAAGAATCCAAATGACAATATGCAGATCGTAATCTTGAAACTCAATTGTTC
The DNA here is from genome assembly GCF_040938575.1 of Ambystoma mexicanum. Classification (NCBI taxonomy): domain Eukaryota; kingdom Metazoa; phylum Chordata; class Amphibia; order Caudata; family Ambystomatidae; genus Ambystoma; species Ambystoma mexicanum. The sequence continues at coordinate 731,513,810 of NC_090925.1, forward strand.
GAAATGTATACTTCCTGAGATACTAATCTTGATGAACATATATTGGAACCCAGCGGACTGGACAACAGCAACATTTGTGGCGACCATGATATCAAACCTCGATGAATGTCTAGCCAAATTTGACAGCCCTCAAATCATTATCTGTGGAGATTTTAACGCAAACTGCCTCACAGGAAATTGTAACAAAAATAATCAAAAGAAACCAATTCTAACCTAAAGATAACAAGAGGAGAATTATTATTAAGAAAACTAGCAATACGTGACATACATACATTAAACAGTAACACCAGAGGAGATTTATCTGCAGCAACTACTTGGTCGAACAGCCTAGTAAGTTCGACCATTGACTATTTCTTTGTAACAAACAACCTAGCAAACAGAGTAGAACAGCTAGTAGCCACAGTAACTCCTAAATGTGATCATAACATACTTATTCTCACAATAAACTGGCACCACAACATCCTAGAGGAAAAGTACCAACACCAAGTACACATTAATGCTGGCAGAAACTGATTATTCATAAACGGTGAGAATGTAAACCATCTCTGAGAAAAATACAAAAATGCAGTAACTACTGAAAATCTTGGATACAATGATGTCCCTCTGTTACAAATGTTTGAACAGAAAGTCAACAAATGCATGAAACCCAACTTCAAACACAAACACATAGCAGATGGACATGCTAAACAACAGAAGCGCATTCTACGAAATTCAATCCGGAGAGAGCAAAAAAGAGATCTTACTACAAAACATATCACCATTGCAAAGTTAAAACAAAACCACAAAAACTGGCTGAAATAGCACAAAAATTTCTAATTACAATAAGATGCTGAAAGAATGATGAAATCAATATTGAATAAAAACACTAGAGCATTATGGCCGATACCGAACAAAGCTATCACCTCAAGCATTGCAATTGTCAGTAACACAATATCAGGAAACACATGGATCAGATTGTACTCAGACCTATATAACGGAACCTCAGAATCAACATCTAACTTACAATACCAGGATAATTCATGGAATTTAAAAAACACCGAAGGAAAAGAACAGAAAGAAATAGAACAACCTGCTAAAGACTGGAACCTTCATACAACAGCTACAGAAATTCTTGGGCTGATCATGAACGCAAGCACCTCACGTGCCCCCGGCCCTGACGGGCTTACTAATTTCATACTAAAAAAAACACCCAAAGAGTGGGCTAACTTCTGTCAGTCACTCTTTGATACAATATCAATCACAAAAAAATGTTCCTTCATCATGGACAACTTCAGTCATCATTCCCATCTTCAAAAAAGGATCTAGAGACGACCCAAAAAACTATCGTCCTACAGCACTGCTGGACGTGCTGGGTAAAATACACGCCTCAGTACTATTAGATCACCGTAAACAGTGGAGTGAAACCACAACACACAGATGACCGCCAATGTGGATTTGTAAGTGGAGTGGGTAGTGCACTAAATCTATTTCTTCTAAACATCCTGAAGCTCCGAGCTCTTCATAAAAAAACAAAAACATATATAGCTTTAGTAGATTTCACACAAACGTTTGATAGGGTTGACTGGACTCTATTATGGTCAGAACTACACAAATGGAAGTGTCACCGGAGCATCTTAGAACCAATAATGGCGCTCTACTCGAACACCACAATCAACATAAGACTAAACCAAGATGAATTATTAACCGACCAAATAGAAACAACCAATGGCCTAAAGCAAGGATGCCCCTTGGCATCAGAATTTTTTAAGCTGTTCATCTCAGACATGGACCAAACAACACAAGAACAATCATCATTCTCTCCAAAGATCAACCGACTCACAATTGGAAGCCTCATCTATGCAGATGATCTAATTCTTTTAGATCAAACAGAAATTGGGCTGCAAAGGAAACTACAACTCTTAAACTTCTATATGATACAAAACGGCCTTAAAATCAATACCGAAAAATCTACAATACTCGTTTTCGAATCCACAAGTGGAAGAAAAGCAAAAAGGAAATTTCAATGGTACTTGACCAACCAACCCTTGTTGCAAACTCCAACAGCAAAATACCTGGGTGTAATCTTGAATTCAAGCCAAAATGACACTCACAAACACATGGCCATAAAAGCAAGGATTTGAGCATTGACAACTCAAGGCCAAATCATCCATCGCAAATTTGGTATATTTTCCTTAATACCAATATTGAGCGTCTATAAGTAGAAAGTTTGTCCAATAGTCACTTAGGGAGCTGAAACTGCACTATGTCTGACATATGAAATCTGGCCTACCATTGAAGGGTATTTCTGGAAAAAAATCTTACTCCTACCGCAAAGCATGCTTGTGCAGCTCATCAGACACGAACTTGGCCTATGATCGCTTCTTGCGATAGTTGAGTGTAATGCCCTATCATTATACCGAAAAACCTTATTGAATCTGGGGAACAAACAACATCTCATTCTAAAAAGTGAAGAGGTTAAACACACTGACTTTGTCATTAAATCGTGGTCAAAATGCTGTCTAAACTTGCTTTCAAATGAGAACATTACACATGACCTCCTTGTTAATAATCCTGATGCAGCCAAAAAGAAATACTGGGAACACGATTGGATCAGAACAGAAGACGACAGGACAAAAATCAAGCTGCAATCTCATATATATATATATAGAAGTCAAAGCCCGGAACAAAATACTACGCTACCTAAACAAGTTCCCCAGTCCGGAAAACAGAGCCACATTCATGCAATTCAGATTAAACCTGTTTAAAACAAAAGAAGTACTAGTATATCGGAAACAGATTAATCTGAGCAACCAATCATGTCGCCTATGCCACAAAGAAAAAGAAACACTGAAACATTTAGTACTTGTGTGCATCCAATTAGAGCCAACAACAACGAAATATCTTGGAGCCATCGTGAATTATAGCTGCACAAAAGACATTGACACATGGTGGCTCAGACTGTGCAACGCTGAAAGCACAAAAAACATTCTTGCACTGGGGAAAATGCTACATGAGATTTTTCGTAATGAAACATGGGACGACATGATCGTGAAACAAACATCATTATAACATAAACTGCTGGCTAAACCATGGCAGAAAGAACAAATCAATTTCTACTCAAATGTATCCTTTATTTATTATAAACTATATGTCATGAATGTAAGTTTGTTCTAATAAATGTTAAAAAAAAAGCCAAAAAAAAGACAAAATATTCCTGTTTCTTCTCAGATACCTTGCACCTTACTGTGCATGCCCCTCCTTCCACATTCCAACAGACGGGTGGTGGACCAAACCTAGCAAGATTACCCTAAGCGATGTGTTTTCTGTCGTTGTTATCTGGGTTGACCGATATGGGCATGTATGTCCATTTGCGGTTCCGGCAATACGAACCAACCTGCAAACGTTTATGCTGTAATGCTCTGTGTGTGCATGTCTGCTTTTGCTTTTGTTTATGTTGTTCCTTTCCGGAGCTAGGTACTCACATGACAGAGTGCGCTATTCTTGGCAAGCATGTTACAAAAGTACCTGGAGTGCACGCCATGAGAAACGACTCTCCACAACTAAAGTCAGCTATGCCAGTGACTGTTGCAATGGTATATCACGCACACACGTATAGGTAATGGAAGCGATGCACACATTAGTACTGCACACAATAGGAACGCCAACCGCGTTTGTTGGCCATCTAAACAAGTACGCAAAAGAAAGCTAACAGTCAGATGGCCTTCCGTCCTGTTTTTAGTGGGACTTAAGGTCAAAGATGGTTTTGTCCGGTGCAAATGTATGTGTACATTATCCATACTTTACATGTGTGATGCTTAGTAACTCGTGTCATGTCGTAATATCTTTCTTCACTCTCAAAGCACAGGGTATTATCAGGGGCACACCATACCAAACAGAAATACTGGCATGTCAGTCCGTGAACGGAAACAAGTCCAATGACGTACACCATATGCAAGTGCAGGCACTGCATGCCACCTCTGATGGTGTACCAACTACAAAATGTCCTCCACAGCCATTCTGTAATGGTGACCACCCACAGGAGAGATGCATACTTCCAAGAGTGTACGCTGGAGTTACATATCAGCATAGGAACAGACCCAAAGGAGGCAACATTCTGAAACCTACTTCCAACCAGTGGCCAGAACATTAGTTCCAAGGGCCCTAGCCATGCACACAAGGCAGTAGGGGCTTGCCACTCCCAACACAACATAGTACACCGAATGGAAATATCCCCATATCATCTGTAAGACCCTCCCCATCCCCAATGGACTCTGAAGGCCTGTGCAGGTACCCGACAATGAATTATATGTGAGTAGCTGTGTAAATGGTCTATATCGCAAATGTGTGATGGTAAAAAAATCCTTTCATGTCCCAATGTCTTACTACACTCCCTGAAACAAGGCTCTGTTCACAGCCACACCATTCCAAAGGCAAATAGAGGCATGTCTCACCACTACTGCTGCAGGAAGTCTAACATGTCCTACACAATGATTCTGCAAACGTGGGTACCTTAGGACACTTACATATTTAAACGTCTGTGGGATGTAAGAAGGTATGGTTATAATAACGTATCCAAATTAGCTACGGCAAAGGGAATGCACTCTTTATACATATGTGTGTAATGCACATACCAATAGCACAGTGGTCCCATACATGGCCGCATTGCGTTGCGGGGGTTGTGTCCAAGGCCTAGGCTCTTGGGTACATGCGGAGGCCTATGGCCTCCGCCCATGCACCCAAGAGCCTAGTCCTTCGGCACACCCACTGCAAGGCAATAGAGTCATGCATGGGAAAATGCGGCCACGTAGCTTTCTTGACTACGGTATGTATGGGTATTGTAACAGACCCAAAAAGGCAATATTCTGAAATCTCCTTCCAACCAGTGGCCAGACTGTTAGGTCCAAGGGCCCTAGCCATGCACACAAGGCAGTAGGGGCGTTGCAGGCGCAACACAACATAGTACACCAACTAGAAATATCCTCATATTGTCTCCAACGCACTCCCCATCCCCAATGGAGTCTGCCTGCACTCACCAAAAAATGATAGCCGCCTGTGCAGCTATCTGCCAATGAAGTATATGTGAGTAGCTGCGTAAATGGTCCATATCGCAAACGTGTCATAGAAAGAAAATCCTTTCATGTGGCAACGTCTTACTGCCCTCCCTGAAGCAAGGCTTCACTGCCCATTCACCCAAAAGCGTACGCCTTGCCCACAACCACTACAAGGCAATGGAGGCATACATGGAAACATGTGGCCACGTACCATACTTGACAAATGTACCACAGCCACTGACACCCCTACCCACCGCCACAACACAATGGGAACCCTCAATGTCAACATAATCACTGGCACCCCTGGCCAACAGCACAACACATTCTCAATTTCGTTGCATCATCTGCAATGCAGTCCCCTTTCCCAATGGAGCGTCCATGCAACCGCCATAGAGGATAGTCGCCGGATGAGCTACCTGCAAATTGCCTCACTGCTCTCCCATGCATGGCGGCATTGCATTGCAGGGGCGGTGCCCAAGCTCTAGCCTCTTGGTTACAAATGGTCCATATTGCAAAAATGTGATGCTAAAAAAATCCTTTCATGTGGCAATGTCTTACTGCGCTCCCTGAAGCAAGGCTGTGCCCAAGCCCTAGGCTCGTGGGTACATGCGGAGGCCTAGGACCTCTGCCCATGCACGCAAAAGCCTAGGCCTTGAACACAACCACTACAAGGCAATGGAGGCATACATGAGAACATGTGGCCATGTACCATACTTTACAAACATACCAGAGCCACCGACAGCCCTACCCACTGCCACAACACAAAGGGAACCCACAAAGTCAAGATACCCACCGGCACCCCTAGCCCACAGCACAACCAATTCTCAATTTCTTTGCATCATCTGCAATGCAGTCCCCATTCCCAAGGGAGCGTCCATGCAGTCCCCACAGAAGGTAGTCGCCAATGAGCTACTCGCAAATTGCTTCACTGCTTTCCCATGCATGGAGACTTTGAATTTGCGTGGGTGGGGGCCAAGCCATAGGTTCTTGGATACAAGCGGAGGCCTACGGCCTCTGCCCATGCACCCAAAAGCCTAGGCCTTGCCCACAACCACTACAAGGCAATGGAGGCATGCATGGGAACATTTGGTCATGTACCATACTTGCCAAACTTACTACTACCAGTGACGCCCCTACCCACCTCTACAACACAATGGAAACCCACAAAGACAACATAAACACCGACACCCCTAGCCAATAGCACAACACATTGTCAATTTCTTCACATCATCTGCAATGCAGTCCCCATTCCCAATGGAGCATCCATGCAGTCGCCACAGAAGGTTGTCGCCTGAGGAGCTACTCGCAAAGTGCTGCATTGCTCGCGTACACCCCTCGCACACCACCATCTTCTTCGACCTAAACAAATATATCATATTTTCCACCTTTCACTCCCCAAACTTGTCATCCCCTCTTCCACCCACACAATCCTGCAAATCGTGTTTTGCAACCCCTGCCGATGTGGCAAAATTGCCACAGTGCTCATGTACACCACTCGCACACCACCGTCTTCTTCGACCTAAACAAATATATCATATTTTCCACCTTTCACTCCCCCAAACTTGTCATCCCCTCTTCCACCCACCCAATCCTGCAAACCATGTTTTGCTACCCCTTCTGGCGCTGCACTATCCCCCGATTCACCATGGCAGCGTTTCCCATAAACTTTGACGCACAGCACGCTTCGCTCCAGCCAACCACCGGCCGCGTCCAATATTCGCTGACATCACAGCATACTGCAAGCCAATGAGACTGATGTCCGCGGAGTGAACAGGGAAATGGGTCCGCGGAGCGGAGCCAGATAGCACATTTTTTTAAACGTACATTTCAGTTCTTTTCAACAAAAGTACTGGTCGGATTTCCACCAAGCACACAAAAGTACGCTTTCGGAACCAAGCCCCCGCTCCTGCCACAAATTTGTTTAGAATCCACCCAGCCTTTCATCTTGTAGGCGTGCGCAACGTTTTTGCCCATTTAGTCTATGGGAAAAAAAACATTTGGGACCCCCCATTATAACTTTGCCCCCTGCACGAAACCTCACCAAACCTGCTTGTGGGTTTAGCAGCTTAACCATATATATATATATATATATATATGTATACATATATTACACTGCCACAGCAGTGGCTGTGTAGTTATGGTTAAGTTGCTAATGGTTAAGTTGCTAATCCCATAGAAAGAGCACTTTTGGGTGGCTTATAACTTCGCTCTCTCCCTGGACGAATCCTCACCAAACTTTGCAAAAAGAGTATATAGCCCACTCTGAATTTATTTGCAAAGTCTGGTGAGATTTGGTCCGGGGGGGGGGCAAAGTGTCGTTTTCCCCATAGACTGAATGGGGAAAAAACTTTGCGCACGCCTACAGCCCAAACCGCTGGATGGATTTTCACCAAATTTGCAGCAGGAGCAGCGGCTTGGTCCTAAAAGCATGCTTTAGTATATTTATAGTAAACGTATCAAATAATCTCTGGGGAGGTGAGGGGTGATGAGGATGGGATGGGATATGGCTGCAAGAAGCAAAAAACGGGTTTCTTTGTCGCACAAGTCACACAGTACATTTGGAGGTGTTCCACAATATATGCCTAAAGTACAGGTGAAAGAGATTGCATTTTGGCATTCAAGGGATGAAGATGTATAAACATGGAATTGTGGACTTGTAAACATAGATTGTTGCTTCTGCAGTCTGCAACCCCAACCTTACCTTGTGGTATTACAGAGTAATACTACATTTTGAAAAAGCCCGTTCCTCTATATTGTTTATATTGGTTGCCCAATATTTATTAATATTAAATAGAAGCAATTTCAGGTTATTTTACACTCTTAATTAAAACGGTTGATGTTCATAAATCGATGTGCTGGTGCTATACCCAGAGCGCGGAAAATAAAGGGCTAATGTGTCTGTGTTAAAATGTAATTAAAATAATAATGCAGTCAGACTGGCGACCCCTAGAGGCTGGCACCTCAGGCAGCCACCTGCAGTGCCTGATGGACGTGGATCAGAATAACAGTTCTCATGGATGCAGTGAGGCAAGTTGTTGCAAAGATTATGAATATTGCACCTCCATCATGTATGCTGCACACAATGCCTATGTTTCTACATGAGTAGCTTAATATACTGAATAGAACTTCATAATACAATGCTATTTATATCAATGCATTGCTTAATGCACTAAGTAGCTCATGATATTTATTCCAAAGATCCTTGACACTTTTTTGTCAACATTATAATAAGAATCACTTGTACAGACTTTTCATGAAAAGGAAATGCACATGTGATGTCATCAGTGATGTCATCAATGACATTTGTGATGTCATCTTTGATGTCCTGGGCGTTAGTCTTAGCAGTGCACGGTGGTGGCGCGAGTTATGGTTGGTTAGCTTAACATAACTGGCAAATTTCAGGGGGTTTTCGGTTTTTCTTGGAACCATAATGTCCCTTTAACAATGGTTTTTCACTGAATTTCATAGGTTTTTAGTAGCACAACTTAACCATAACGTCCCTTTAAAGAAGTTTTTTCATTGAATTTCATATATTGCAAACAATGTAAGTGGCGGAATGAGCCCCTCCCCCCAGCCCCCTTTGTTTGCAATAAATGTTTGGGAGCTCTGGACTTCAGAGGGGCAGCACCGGGGTGACACCCTAACCCCCTTTGGGATTTACATTATGTGATCGAAGGGAGAGTTGATTCCTGTTTGTCTTCATGTACTCCAGCTACCAGAATCCCTGAGGCTACAAACCAGCAACACCTGAACTGACTGCCTCCCTGAGGAGTGTAAGAGGCATGAAAGCGCTGGGAGGAGAACACCATCTGGACTGTGAGTGGCTGAATGAGCTGGGAACCAGAGTACACTCCGCAACCCACTTTGTTTGTAATATATAAATATATATGTAAACATATTGTAAGGGTGCAGAAATACGAGTCTGACACAGTGGTGGCATAGTTGTTGGCAAATACTTTTTTATTGAGGAATACAAGTAAAGAAAAGAGAACATATGTTTCCCTATTTCTAAGAGGCGGTTGCCTTACCTCAACAAAAATACCAAGGATTCTGTCAGGATGTCCAATAAAGTAAAACTTCCACCGTCCTGTGTCCAAACCTATTTCCATCCCTTACACTGTGAAGTAAACTAAGGAAAACTGGGTATCTTCTTGGTCCAGAAGGGTTGCACCCTCCTTCTGGATGATAGCTTAATGTTCACCTCCCGATGAGGAAACAAAAAGAGTTCTTCTCCTTGTGTTATATCAACAGTTCTCAGTAAGTTCTCCAAGATGGATAATCCGTCAAAAACGTAGAAAAGAAAGTCTCTTCAGTTTTCTTTCCAGTTAACACTCTTAGGGTGGCAGGGGGTGCCTTCGTCCCGCTAACCTTGTCAGGCTTCTCAAAACTGGCACACAAAGGATCAACGGGGGAATGCCTTCCTTCCCATTGCCTTTTCAGGCTGCCTGATTCACAAATACACAGTTTTCAAATATCAGGGGGAACTGTCTCCCCTCCCCAAGCCTTTTTCAGGTTCACTATCCTGCCAGACTTGTTAATCGAGATCAGTTGTTCTTAACCGTCTTTTTCTTTTAACTATGGGTTCCGACCCGTCGCCTTATGGAAACTACAAAACACATACGAGAGAGGAGGTATAAAATTGCCTAACATTGAGATATATCATTTGGCGGCAAAGCTACAGTATGTAGCTAAGTGGCTAACTGAGGAAGCAACAGCAGAGTCCAGACTGCTGAGGGCCGAATGTACACCCTTCTTTTTGAAAGAACTAATATGGCTGCCAAGGTCGGAGCTGAAAGGGCGACGAGACTACTAGAATTAGGGTGGAAAACATGGCATAAGGCATGCCGGGTCGTAGAGAACCCAACACCATGCTCCCCCAAGCGCCGCTAGTTGCACTAGGGGGAGTAGATGAACAACTAAGGAAAACGATATGCAGGCATTGGGAACCGGCGGGCATAGCAACACTGGGGGACGTATGGCGGGAAGGGAGGGCACTGGAATTTGCAACATTAATGGAGGAAACCAGAGTGCACCCTGGGCAATATATTACCCACACTAGATTGGTAAAGCAGATAAAAGCCTCATTGTCAGAAGTAGTATTAGAAGACAAACCAGACTCAGTCATTGAGACAATGGGCCTCATTACACGGTAGGCGGTAAGGGTTTACCGGTACCAGTATTTTACCGGCATGGACCAAGGTGCTAATAGCACCTTGGTCCACCGCCGTCCGTGTAATGAGGCCCAATGTATGACATCTCGGAGGGAGGGCATGAGGTGTCCCGGATATATGAACTATTAATGGGCAGAGTGGGGAAGGAGGTGACCCAGCTAAGGCGAGGATGGGAGGAAGATGCAGGAGAACCCATGCATGATGGGCAATGGGAAAGAGCGCAGGGACGCAGGGATACCATAAGAAAGTGTCAAGGAATGTCAGATTACAACAGATCCAGCTATATGTAACCCACAGAGCGTACATGACCCCCCAAAAAGATAGCTCAATTCCAAAATACAGATACTCTAAGGTGCCCCAAATGTGGAGAGGTGAATGCGGGGATGATGCACATGTTCTGGGCATGTCCAGAGATTCGGAAATTTTGGGAGAGGTCACCTACCGCCTCTCCGAGAAAGTTATCAAGCTAAACGTAGACTCGGTATGGGCATGTATGATGGGAGGATTCACTAGACCACGTAAAAGGAAGCATATTTGCAAACTCAAAGACCTGGCGTATATCTTAGCCAAACGCAGAATAGCTATGGGATGGAAAGCAAGCCAGAGACTGCGGTTAGAGGTGTGGTGGCATGATCTATTAAAATGGGCAGCAGTGGAAATGGCAGCATGGTATGATGCAGCCTATAAAGGGGACGACAAAGAAGTGGGAGTGCTGATGGGCTGGAGACAGCTAATAGCTACGCTAACTGAACCTGCGCGCGACATTTTAAGCGAACACGACTCTTCCAGGAGCACTGATGAAGAGGTGCTCCAGGAGGAATAAGGCTAAAGCGCAGCACGTAAGCTCAAGTTAAAGGGGGGAGGAAGGGGAAGACAGCGACTACATAAGTGAATGTATATGGTGTTTGAAAATGTAATATTGTCGCTGCCGGGGCGTGCTGGGATGTTGTGTTTATTATGAGAAAATTTAATACAAAATAAAAATCATTTTAAAAAAAACTATGGGTTCCGACCCTTCTGACTTCTTAACCAAAATTCAGATACCAATGTGTGGGTCCGAAACCCCTGTTTCCCTGCTTCTCTGGACTTCCCCGACAATATGGGTCCCAGTACTTTAGTTGTGTGTTTCTCGAGACCTCCCTGAGTTGATATGGGTCCTCGACCCTTGTATATGATTTGAAATTATATGGTATTTATAAAGCACCTGTACACAAGTGTTTCTAGGTGCCACAAGACAAGGGAGGGAAGACAGGGAGGACAAGACAAATGATCTTACTAGGCCTTGTGTCATTCAGATCGTGCACATACGAGGGGAAGAGCAAGGGGAAGGAGAGGGGGGAAATGCAAGGGTGAGGAAAAGGGGGAAGTGCACACAGGGCAGCAAAGCTATGAGTAAGTGCAGCGAGGGTGGCACATCTCTGGGTAAGTGCAGGATGAAGGGGAGGCTGAAGGGGTTACCATTACAGCCCCTAAGTGCACTTACCGTTACAGCCCCTAAGTGCATGGAAGGCAAGGTAGTGCAAAGGAAGACTGGTCGTGGAGGGCCCTGATACCCAGTGAGACTGCGCGGAAAAACAAACCAGTCGGCCCAGCAGACAGGCAAGTTAGCAAGGGAGCGAGAGAGAAGGCAGAGGACAAAAGGAGGGTCTTGAGCTGCTTCCGGAACTTACGGTGGTCTGGCTCAAGACTGAGAGGGACAGGCAGGACGTTACAGAGGGAGGCACCTGCAGGGGAGAGAGAGCTAGCCCCCACTGGAGAAGTGTCTGACCCTCACAGAGTTGGAGGTAGCTTAGCCAAGGACTCTGGAATGAATGTATTTCAGAAGAGAGAGTGGATTTAGTGTTACCCCTGGGCCAGCAAGCCTTGTCGACGATGTAGAGGGTCTTGAACTTGATCCTTGCAGCCAACGGGAGCCAGTGGAGAGATGTGAGGGCTGGAGAGATATGGTCCCTGGGTGTGAGGTCAAGGATAAATCCTGCAGTCCTGTTCTGGATTAGTTGTAGGGGGAGAAGAGTAGATGTATGTAGATTTAGAAAGAGGCTGTTGCAGTAGTCAAGCCTGGACAGAACCATGGCTCTGGAGACAGTGAGCTTCTGGGGGAAAGTGAGAAAAGGAGGTAGAATACCTCTGTGGAGGTGCAGCTGGAAGTGGGCCTTTTTGGCAAGGTCTGAGATGTGACGAAAGAAGGGAGTGGAGGTGAAGATAACGCCAAGGTTTTTTGCCTCACAGGAGGGCGAGGGTAACGGGCCCAAGGAGGGCAGCTGGATTAAGAGAGGGAAAGCAGGAGCAGGGGTCCCAACGAGAAGGATCTCCGTCTTACTGGCATTAAGGCAAAGATTGTTGGATAGACAGACAGGAATGAGTGTTGGAGGAGAGGAGGCTGATGGAAGACTGAAAGAGAGCTGAGTGTCATCCGCATAACACTGACCGTTAGAAGTGATGGTGGCCATCAGAGAGGCCAGATAAACATTGAAGAGCCAGGGTGAGAGGATAGAGCCCTGTGGGACACCACATGTGGAGAGAGAGGTGGTGGAGAGAAAGGACCCAAGTTGGACCTGGGAGGGATGGTCCAGGAGGAAGGAGGTCAGTTACGCCAGGGCCTGATCCGTGATGGCCAGGTTTACACAGAGTTGGTTGATCAGGGTGGCGTCATTGACTGTGTCGAAGGCAGAGGAAAGGTCAAGGAGGATGAGGACAGAAGGAGTGCTGGAATCGAGGTTAGAGAGCAGATCTTCATGGGTGTTCAGGAGAGCAGTTTCCATGCCTCTGGCTGCTCTGAAGCCAAACTGCTGGTCATGGAGGTAGCCAACAACTTCAGTGTGGAGTGTCAACTGGGAGATGGCCCGCTCTTCCAAGAGTTTGCCCCGGGAAGGAGTGATACAAATCAGCCAATAGTTTGCCAGACATGTAGGATCGGCAGACAACTTTTTTTAGGAGGGGGTGCACAAGGAAGTGCTTGGGGACAGAGGGGAAAGCTCCAGTGGTGAAAGAGTGATTGTAGAAATCGGCCAGGGCTGGAGCGAGACTGGCAAAGTGGTCCTTGATGGTTGTGGAGGAGCAAGGGAGCACCTGTTTGAATGACACTTTCATAGATCAGACTTGTCTAGAGACATTGTCAGGTGTTGTCAGAGGGGAGGAGAAAAAATAATGAGGAGAGGAAGAGGTGGACAAAGTGGGCATGAGAGAGGCAGAGGGAGTGGAAGAGGAAAGCGAGGACAGGGTGTCCTGCATTTTAGTGGTGAAATGAGAGGCCAGGGCCGTACAGAAGGCCTGGGAGGGAACAGGAGAGTTGGAGACTGCAGTAGGATTGGCTAGCTCCTTGCAGATTTGAAAAAGTTTGGCCATGTTGTTAGAGGCTGCAGAGACGCAGGCTTGTATATGGACCCTCTTCTTGGAAAGGATAGAGAGTCTGTATTGCCTTTGGAGCTTCAACTGGACTGCACATACAATGACTGACACTGAACCATCCCCTTCTGGTCTCTGTTCTCTCTCCTTTCTCCTCCTCTCCCATTAATGGTGGCATCCGCCCCTTCAATTCTTCCAAGACCATCATCAATGTCTGTGTAAATGGTACCTGCTCCATGTAGCTACTCTTAACTCTTGCTCTGCTGTCAAACATTCCTCTGACATCTGCCACCTCCTCGAAGACCTGGTCCTGGAGGTCCTCACTCTCACCAAGACATGGTTCACGGGCAGCTTTGCCTGAGGATTACAAGATCCTCTTCGACCCAGAACCAACCGGGCCGGAGGTGGAGTGGCCCTGATCTTTCCAGAGTGGTCCCTGCTTCTGTCTTTCCTAAGCAGGCCTACTCCTCATTTGAATGCCTAGTCTACAGGCTCTCTATCTCTCCTGGCCTCTCTCTGACCGTGGCCACCATCTAGAGGCCTCCTGGCCAGGGCACCCTCTTACTCTCTGAACGGGCTGACCTCTATTCTTCTCTCCTTGCCTCAACCTCTCAACTTCTCCTCCTTTGCGACTTCAACATCCTCCTAGTTGCTTCCAATACCTCCTCTGGGCTTTCCCGTAACCTATGCGACTCGCTCTCTTTCTCCATTCTTCCCTCTGGTCCAACACACTCTGCTGGACACATCTTGGATGCTCCCATCTCCTCAGACATTCCCCTCTCTAACCCCCTGACCACTTCTCTCTCTTGGTCCATCCACTTTCTGCTCTCCTCTCACCTGAAAGTTATTGCCCCTCAAGCAAAAGCCTATCCCCAGCACTGCCACCTTCCTTCTTGGTCATTCAGTCCATGAGACGAGTGTCAGTGGATGCCATTGCCTCTACTTTCTCTGCTCCTCCTGCTCCTGCGGCTGACTCACACACTGACACAGCCCTCTCCAACCTGCACCTTTCTATCTACAACATTCTGGACATCCTTGCCCCTTGTCATGAGAATCCATCTAAAGCCTACCTCCGAGTGCAACTCTTGGTACAACTCTGACCTCACCGCCCTGAAACGCAAGTGCAAGGTGACTGAGAGGAAGTGGAGGGCTTTGCCTGCATCCTCTGACAAACTGGCCTATTGCTGCTACGTGGAGGTTGACGCACACCTTCACGAAATTCTACTGCACCGACAGAGATTCCAGGGAGGAGTCCAGAGTCGGCCAAGCCGTTCTGCGCAATCTGTTCGCTTGAAGGTGAGCTTGTTGAGGAGGTAAGAGATTGCTTCTGTTGAGCCTTGCCACCTCCCGTGGTTACGCATGTGTGTACTGTTATGTATTGTTTATTCATGAGCATGTGAATCCATGCCAGACCCCATGCTGGAGAAGGAACAAGTTACTTACCTGCAACTGTTGTTCTCCAGCATGGGTCTGGCATGGATTTACATGCGAACCCTCCTGCCTACCTCTCTGCGGCTCTTCTCTTGGTCCTGCTGCCACTTTACGTGCTACCAAATCTGAAGATGGTTCCCTGAGAAGGGGCTTAGGTAGAGTGCAGTCATTGGCGGGGGGCAGTATGCCCCAGAGCTCAGTGATTGGTTGTTAGGAGAAAGACAGTTCAGAAATTAAACGGAAACTGATTTTTCCATTTACCGAGGATTCCCAGCCTGATGACGGGGAATATTCGTGAGCATGTGAATCCATGCCAGACCCCATGCTGGAGAACCATATACATCTTCTGAGTGCTATGGACAGGCTACCATTTGAAATCTTCTAAGTGCAATACAGAGTCTACCTGCATATATCTGTTAAGTAGAATACATTGGGTAACTCATAGATCTTCTACTGAAATAGACAGGCTATCTTAATAAGTGCCACACATTGCCCACCCCAAAATTCCCTCTAAGTGCAACGCATTGCCCACCCCCAAAAATTCACCTGAGTGCAAACACTGTCTGCCCTCAAAGTTCCTCCCGGTGCGAGACAAATGTCACTCCGATGACTCCTCAGAGCGCCATATTCTGGCCACCTCCGCAGTTGTTCTAGTGTCACATCATAGCTAAACTTCACAGTAGTCCCAAGTGGCATACACAGCCTACCCCCTGTATCATTCTGAGTTCAACACATTGGCTAACAAGAGAGTGCACCGTGTAGGCCAACAGCAGGTTAGGCACAGTTAATAGTAATGAGGAGTGGCACGGTTTTACCAGAGCACAGTAATAGCTGTGCTCCCCACCCGTACCACTTTGCCTGGGGTGTAGATGTAGGGTGCTCAGTCCACCATCCATTGGTGAACAGGGGCAAACAGGGAATGGGAGCTGCCCAGAAGGGAGCTGCTCTTTGCATCTGGCCCTTGGCCAGCTGCTCTGTGAACCTCTGTAATGAGGGCTTATTCCGGGGGGAAGCAGGCCAATCGCGGGCATGGTGGCGGGAGTGGGGCAGGTGGATGACAGGGGAGGGAGAATATGAGGAAGGAGGCACAAGGATGGGGACCATGACAGCTAGAAGCGGAGGGGCATGAACATTAAAAATAACTTCAGAGGAGCGGGGAAAGGGAAATAAGTGTGCAGAGGGGAAGATGAGTACAGAAGAAAAAAAAAAGAAAAGCATGGAGCAGGGGTAGAAAATAAATAAGTGTGGGATGGAAGGAAGGTAGATAAGAGAGCACAGAGTTGAATATAAATGATCGCGGGTTGACGGGTACACAAAAAAGTCCAGCAATCTATATCTTACTTTAGATTCCTTTTAAGAGTGGTATGATTTAGCTGCACTAGATATCCCTCATGTGGTGACTGACCTTAGTGGGAGCTGGTGTGCCACCTATCTAGGGTTATGGGACAGACAGAGAAAACTAGTCCAGAATAATTCTAGACCAAAATCTCATAGAGGTGCAACAAAAATGGGTGGGTAGCGAGTCCCACGCTGTTATAAATTCCAGAAATACCGGAACAAGGAGCACAGAAGGGAGATCAGTCCAATCTAATGCCCCCTACACATCTGTTTACTGGTGAAACCTTTAGAACAACAAAAGTAGTTCCTCCAGGATGTCTCGTTAGTATGCAGACATTCCAAAACTTGGATGGTCGACCGGTTTCAGTGGTGTGTTGATCACTTCTAACCCACTTTTCTCAGGACCCAACACATAAAACCTCTTGTGCCATGAGTCACAATTCTGCTGCACGAGACCAGACTTATATAGCAGAGACCGTGGCGAATGTGATGGGGGAGCCGGTGCCTCGGGCCGCCATGTACTAACACGCGTACACACACAATCACTGAGACATGACACATGCGTCCATGCTTTCCAAGGTCCCGGCGGCAACTGCTGCACGGACGTTCTTTATTCAAAACACCCATGCGTGACCCAAAACGAGGCTCACGCATACGTCGTGCACACTGACGACTTCACATCCCTTTTTTTCTTTAATTAAAACAAACTTGCATGAAACACAACAATACAACATGGAAAACGATAACTGGACCCGGCGTGGGTCGCTGACCTGACTCTGATGCCGGCTCAGTCTCCTGAGTCCAGGATGTAGTCCTTGAGAAGAGCCAGCGGCCTGCGATCATGTCGCACAAGATATCGGTGGCAGTTCTGGAAGATCGCTCCGGGGCTCTCCACCCGCGGCAGCACCTCTGGTGGGGCATCCGCTCCGGGGCTCTCTGCCCCCGCTTCCAATGAGTCTCCATCGTCAGGGCCCACCTTCTCACCAGCAACGTCCACTTTCTTAAAAAAAGATTGGTTGTGGGTGATTGTCCCTCGTTCATTGGCCGTGGTGACCATGGTCCCCTTCACGTGGGTAACGGTCCACGGCTGAGGTTCGTATGGTAGTGACAGCTTCCCTTCAGGTCGACGATTCCGCACTAACACTGAATCACCTACAGCCACCTCTTTGTCTTGCAAACCTCTCCTCGCACTCTCCTTCATGTTATGTGCCGCTCGCTCCTCCCGGACTTTCTCGTTGTCAATAACCACGGGTTCTCGGCCCTCCATCTCGGGTATCAAACCTCTCAGGCAGCGTCCAAACAGTGCTTGAGCTGGGGCGACCCCCGTGGACTCGTGGGGTGTGGTTCTGTATTCCCTTAGGAACTCGACCAATTTCTGCCGTAGATCACTCCCTCCATTTGCAGATATTCTGAACACTTTATTAAGGGTCTGCATCATTCTCTCAGCTTCACCATTCGCCCGAGGCCAGAGGGGCGAGACCTTCCGATGTTGGATGCCTTTTTCCTTCAAGTACTGTGCAAACTGGTTGCCCGTGAATGGGGGTCCATTGTCCGAGCACAACATTTCAGGGAAACCATGCCTGGCAAACATTCTGCCCAACGCCCTAGTGGTGTGTTCAGTCGCTGCCGATTCCACCACTTCCACCTCCGGGTACCTCGAGCGTTGGTCGACCACTGCCAAAAAGTACATGCCCCTTCCCGTTGATCCAAAATCAGCATGGATGGTGCCCCACGGCTTCTCACTCCTTTCCATGGAACAGATGGGCGGAGCCCTCTCAACCGGACCTGCCGCTTGGCACGGTAAACACCTTTTCACATGCAATTCCACCAGACTTTCCAGATCGGGGAACCATACCTTGGGTCTGAGCCCTGCGTTTGTCTTGGCGATACCTTTGTGCCCCGTATGGGCCAGTTCCAGGACGCGGTTCCTCAGGGCTTGTGGAATGACGATTTGCCTTCCCCGCAGCAGTAGTCCGTCTTCCGATATCGATAGTTCGTCCCTCATCCTCCAGAGCGCCTGAAGGTCCTTCTGAGCCCTCTGTGCCCACCTGGAGTTGTTTTGGAGCACCTCCTTCCAGTCACCACTTCTCACCGCAGCCTTGACAATCTAGAACACTTCATCCATCGATGACTCCCCAGCCATGGCTACCCTGGAGAGAGCCATGGGCATCGTACTCTCCACCACGTGGCACACCAACTCTTGGCAATCTAACACTTCACTGGGGCCTGCCGCCCGCTCGTGATTCGGGTGGCGTGAGAGGTAGTCTGCCAGATTATTAGTCCCCGGTCTGTAGACAAGCTTGACCCCGTACTCGATGAGTGCTAGCATCCATCGCTCTATCCTTGGGGGAGGTTTTGACGACGCGCCTGCCAGGATGGGCAGGAGCGGCTTGTGGTCAGTCACAACCGTAACTGGCTTGCCAAGAATGTACAGACGAAAGTGGCGGCAGCCCCACAGAATGGCCAACGCCTCTCTCTCGATCTGCGAGTAGCGCTTTTCCGTGTCCGTGAGAACTTTACTCGCATATGCAATGAGGTGCATGTCTCCTCTGTTATCAGCCTGCATAAGGACACCCCCCAGACCCACCGGGCTGGCATCAACGACAATCTCCGATTCAGCGGTGGGGTCAAAGTATGCCATTGTGTCCCGATCAGACAGAGCTTTCTTGATCTCCTGAAACGCATCCTGCTCTCTCCTGTCCCACACCCAGATGGCCTCATTCTTGGTCAATGCCCTGAGAGGCTCGGACAGGGACGCCAGCCCCTTGATGAATCACCTGCAGTAGTTAACCATCTCCAGGAAGCTACATACCTCCGCGGGGGACTGGGGCGCCACCGCTTTGCGAATCTCCATGACCTTTTCAGGATCTGGCGAGACGCCGCTGGCATGGAAGATGAAACCAAAAAACCCAATCCTGTCCTTGAAAAACTTGCATTTATCACGGTACAAGGTAAGTCCCAACTCGCTCAACCTTCGCAGGGTACGCTCCAGTCTCTTCATGTGTTCTGCCTTGGACTCTGAAAAAACCAAAATGTCATCACTCATATTGAGTACCCCTTTTATGCCAGCCAGCGCACCCCTGATGGCATTTTGAAAAACTTCTGCCGCAGAGGAAATGCCAAAACTCAGACGTTTAAACTGATAGAGACCCTTGTGTGTAGTAAATGTTGTAATATATCTGGAATCTGGGTGGAGCTCTAACTGGTGGTAGCCCGACTTCAGATCCAGCTTCGAGAATACTCTGGCCCCTTGTAGTTCCCCCACGATGTTATCAAGGGTCGGTGTCAAATGTCTTTCACGTTTAATGGCGGCATTCGGGAGGCACATGTCCACGCAGATGCGTACCGCACCCGGCTGTTTCGGCTTCGGTGCCATTACGATGGGCGAGACCCAGGGCGTCAGCCCATCCACCCTCTCAATTATGTCCATTTTGACTAGAAGTTGAAGCGCCTTCTCCACTTGCTCCCTGAGGTGGAACGGGATTCTTCTATGTTTGAGGGCAGTGGCCCGGATGGTGTGATCGATATGAAGACTCACTGCGGGACCCTTCAGCTTGCCCACTCCCTGAAAGATACCGGCGAACTTGGCCAGAAGTTGGTCAATGTCCACCTGGTACACCTCAAGGGCAAAGTGCACAAGGTCCAACGCCTCTGACGCAGCGCAACTGAGTAGTGAGTGCGGGCTGACGTCTGTGATGAAAAAACGTGCCTTGATGGTCTTGGTCCCTTTGGTGACAGGTGCCACAAACACCCCTTGAATGGGTAGCGGAGTGTCGCCTCCAAAGGTGAAAATCTTTGCCGTTGACACATCCAATGGTGGTGTTCCCGGATTGCCATATAGTGGTCGGTGGTGAGCACACAGACAGAGGCGCCTGTGTCTATCAGTACCTGCGTCGGGACACCTTGAATGTCAACCACCCCTTTGGCTGCCTCTTTTTCCGTGCTCCTGTCGCAAGGTTCGAAATTAAAAAAACCTCTTCTTCCTCCTCCTCTTCTTCTGCGATATTTAGTCTCTGGACATCTTGCTCCAGTGTCGCAACACTGCATTGTCCCCTAAATCTGCTGCCACTGGGCCTTGCCGGTCCTCTTTGCATGGCAGCTGGTGCGGGGGCACGACACATCCTGGCATAATGGCCAGGACCATTGCACCTGCCGCAGGTTCTCGACTTGGCGGGACAGTCATCAGAGTGGGGCAGATCATATCCGCAGTACTGGCAAATGGTCACCGATCCGTGCGACGGAGCTGCATCCTGGCGTTTCTGGCTCCATCGCGCTTTCGATGAAGTTTGCCTCCCCACTGCAAATGCCTCTTCAGACTTTCCCGGGCGCACTGCTGCATCCATCTTTGCGCCTCTCGTCTCAGCCAACTCATACACTCTGCCACTGTCTAATATTTGGACAAGAGACAATCCCGGCTCCCGCAGTACCTGTCTGTGCAATTTGCCCGAACTGCACCCCTGAATCACTTGATTGCGGACCATACCCTCTTCATTATCCCACCTACAAGTGGTAGCCATCTGCCGCAGACGTGCGCAGAACTGATCAAGCGATTCCTCCTCCCGCCGTTTCTCACCACAGAATAAAATCTGTCGAAGTCCACGTTGAATAGAGGAATAAAGTAGTTCTTGAGGGCCGTTTTAACGGTATCATACGTCACCACTTGCAGGTTTAGAGACTCACATATGCGGAGAACGTCCATCCTTGCCAAATAGAGCAGTGTCGCCCTCTTGGCGTCGTCATTTATCTCTCCGGTCGCTGCAAAATACATGTCCAATTTTTTTATTCACAGCAACCATTTTGGGCCCAATTTTGAGGGTGGACCTGAAGTGTCAAATTCCTGCATGGGTAACAATGAACCCTGTTGTCTGCGCATCACCGTTTGCTTCGCCAATGCTTCTCCATCGCTGCCCGTCATCTTCGCCGGTCGCACAGGCACCTCAATGCCGGATTAGAGGCCGCAAACCTGACTCGGACAGATTGTTGATGCACCTGGTCCCATGCGCAGAGGTGACACGGTGCTGCGACGATGTTCCAATGCCTGGCTGCCTTGTGTGCTTAGATGGCCATGCAGTCCTCTTGGAACGAAGAACTACGGATGCTCCAAAATTTGGCGTTCTATCCTCCGTTAGCACGTGGGCAGCGCACGAGCACCCTCGCGGGCCGCTACTGCCTTCCGCACTGAAGATAACGATATCGCCATCGCTCGCGTCAGATTCGGGATGCACAATGAAGAAAATGCTTGTGGTTGACACGTCAGTGCGTGTCAAACTGCTCACTCCGTTGGATCCTGCCTCGTCGCCAATTTGATGGGCGAGCCGGTGCCTCAGGCCGCCCTGTACTAACACGCGTACGCACACAATCACTGAGACATGACACATGCATCCATGCTTTCCAAGGTCCCGGCGGCAACTGCCGCACGGACGTTCTTTATTCAAAACACGCATGCGCGACCCAAAACGAGGCTTGCGCATGCGTCGTGCA
This sequence comes from Ambystoma mexicanum, assembly GCF_040938575.1. Classification (NCBI taxonomy): domain Eukaryota; kingdom Metazoa; phylum Chordata; class Amphibia; order Caudata; family Ambystomatidae; genus Ambystoma; species Ambystoma mexicanum. The sequence goes on from NC_090925.1 coordinate 731,535,606, forward strand.
CACTGACAACGTCACAGAGGAGACCATGTGACTGGTGATCCTTTCTTGAAGTGAGTCAGGGTGTGCACTGAACATCGCCACTGATTTCCCATATGTGTGGTACAGTCCTGTTCTTGCGGGCTACAAGGGGAAGTATGCCTGTCTCTATTCACTGCTAGCTTGTTTTGCAGTAGTGGTCTTCTTTCTGTTTTCATTTTGAAGTGAAAAAGACATACAAGGCAGAGCGTCCACTTACTGGGGCTGCTACCACCACCCCAAGCAGGTGTGCGGAGCCCATTGGAACCGGCAGGATCCGCTCTCCCGGGCCTGTAGATATACTGGTGAGCAGCAGGAGGTCAAATAATGGCGCAGTCAGTGCAGGAAATGGACCGGAACGAGCCCACTCTGCCCTCCAGACCAAGGGGGTCCCAGACACGACTCTCTGCAGACTCTGTGCCTCATCTAGCAGACCGCTTTCAGAAGACTCAGCATTCTTGCTGAGTCTCCTGAAAGCAGGATTCTCCTGCTGCACAACCCATTCTTCAACGAGCGCTCAGAACACGCAGTACTGGAGCCTGCATACAGAAACTGCCAGAGCCTCACATACAAGTTTGCAGCTGTTCAAACTAGCATATATCTCGTGCATTTTACAGACATCTCTTTATTAGGGTGAATATTATGACCAATCAAAACAGAAGAGTCCATTAGTCGCTTTTCTTAATGAATCACTCTATAAGACATGTTTAACATTTAAAATTGTGGACATTATGTTGTTCCCATAATGCTCTTTGCTTTTATGCAAATCGGCAGGATTGGGTTCTATATAGATATACTGGGCCTCATTACAAGTTTAGCGGTAGCCTTGCCGGTGGATTTTTTCCAGCACCCACGAATGGGCAATTACTGGGTCAATACGGCCCGCCAGTCCCGGTAATTGCCGAATCGCGGGCGCTGGAAAAAAATGCTCCCCCTTCCGATTTGAGCCCAATAAGGCTCAACGGGAATGGGGAGGTTGGATGCACCGGCACCATTCAGAATGGTGCCGGTGCATCTGTCATGCTCTGATCACGGGTGCCAGTAAACCCGCCAAGCCAGTCCTGGCGGGCGGGAAGGTACCCGCGAGCAGAACTCGTAGTTTGTCGGTCCGGTAACTTACCGGTACCGTTGTTACCGGACTGGCAAACTTGTAATGAGGCCCACTGTGTTGCACAACCTGGCCGGGGCCATGCCCCTTTGCCCCGCCCAAAGCCCCACCCCTCCTAAGAAGTGTCGGTTCTCCCAATAAATGTTTTCCATTTCCAGCACTGGCCACATCGTTGCATTTTTTGGGGATTAAGACACAAGTAGAGTACACTCCTTGACCGACTTCTTGCAGCTGTTCTCAGGGCTGTTGCCAAGCCTGGAAAAAGATCAGGGGCTATGCTAATGTCGGGATTGTCGGGACTCGGGGCTAGCCAGCCTTTTCGTTGTAGCCCCTGAGTTTCTATCCAGGACTGCAACCAAATGACCTGGGGCTATAGCCCCCTTAGGCCGCCTCCCCCCCAGCAACGCCCCAGAGTTCTCTTATTGCACTGTTTTGTAAAAGAGCGTTCACTTGCTTAATCACAACTGCTTGCTGCTTTTAAGGGAATAAACCGTACTATACAGCCTGCAATTTCTATGAGTACATGGGCCACTCATCCCGGAAGAACCTCTCCTCACCCCATTACTGAAGTTGGGGGGAAAGGAAGCCTAATCCGGTGTCGCTTGGAAGCAGGAGAGTCCTTAGTGGGCATTGCCTCTTCCGAAAAAGTGTACTGCCCCACAATCCTCTTGCTGGTATAGTATGTTGCCACACATCTAGAACTATGATAGAGTTGGGAATCATTTTAAAAGAAAAGCTTAAGCCTCGCTTACATGATTATTGTGGCCACCATGCTGTTGACTCCAGGTGAGCCTTACTGAGCCTCCCCCCCCCCCCCCCCCCCCCTCCGGCTTAGCAGATTCTGGCCTTGAATCGTTTTGATGACAGCATCAACCTACTTTACTAACTGCTTATATAGAGGAATTGGTTATGCCTTTCGGTTCTGAAAGAAGAAATATGTCAAACTGAATCCCTTCCTGCTCATCACCAGCCCAATAAGGACCTGCCAGCGTGTGCTGTATCCAGTGTGACCTGGATTCGTTTATTGGAACTAACCTTTCTGCGGCCTCTGCTCTTTTCTTGAGTTTGTCTGGGAAACATTTGATCTTTTGTGGCATCTCTTCCCATTGTGATCTGTCATACATTACATTATGTTACTCCTCTTTTATACGACACCAATCACCTCCATAGTGGCCTTACCTTGTCCAACCTATGGCACCTTTTGTCCCAGGCTGTGGTACACAGACATTTGCCTGCAGAGCAAATGGAGAATTTGGGGGTGGGTGTGGGGGCAAGAGGATGCAGGTACAACACGAAGGAGGCATGTTTGGATATAGCTTAAGTGCATATAGATACCACTACCATGGACCTTCGATCGTGCTTGTGGAAAAGAACATGTTAGATAACCTACGGGTAAAGTTGGTTTGAATGGGTACAATGTCTCCGCAGATTCCTTCCCTTCTAAATGTCAAGCCTGCAGACCGATACCACATAGATTTTGGAATCACTACCCACGGTGCTGTGAGGGGCCTCCATTGCAATGAACAGTGTCCAGGGAACAAGTGGCACCGTCTGGCCCGAGCCCAACCGTTCTACAGATACATCCCACCACAGGTATAAGGGATCCTTTTGAGGGGAGGGGGGGCAGAACGAATAAGAAGTCTTCAGAGGAGACTTTGTATCCATCAGAACCTTTACCCGTAAGTTATGTGGCATGTTCATCATCTAATGGATACCATCTCCTTTGTAGGTTCCTTATCTTTGAAAGATTAATCGAGCAATGCCAATCAAAAAAGAAGTAAGGAGGGCGCCTCTGAGATCTCCCCCAAGGATCTGTGCTGCACTGCAGCCGTGCCGAACACTGCACTAGCAAATGCACGCAGAGTTGACCAGGTGGCCGCTCTGCAGATCTCCTGGATCGGGAGCCCACTCATGAAAGCAGTCATAAGCGCCTTGCCCCAGGTGCCGCGTGCCACAATTCCCTCTGGAGTTTTGTGGGCCAAGTCATATCAGATTCTGATGCATGCAACAATCCATCCGTGGTGGTCTGTTTAAACACAGCGGCCTTCCCCCTCCCCCCCCCCAGATTAATGACAATCGGCCACAAACAGCCGTCTCTCAATTTTTTGCCTATCCAACCTAGATTTGTTTTGTCAAACAACTCTTTATTGAACTCCAACATTGAGTTAGAACTCTTCATTAGTGCATTTGAGCTCGGTGACGGAGAAGAGCATCATCTTAACAATGACCACAATTGACTACGTCAAAAGATCCATATACATCATCTTACTGTTGTCAGAAGCAAGGCATCTTATCAGATAATCATATATACAAATATTGCAATCAACAAATACTGAATTATAGTTCTCCCCACATCACAAACTAACAGGAAGAAGGAACTTCAAGAAATGATCCTCCATTTTAATAGTCATCGTTTCCTAAAAAGAGTAATATATGCTCCATGCAATATGTTAAACTGCAGCCGTTTGAAGCAGGCCCCCATTGCCAGCCTGCGCGTTAATGATGGAGATCCCCTCCCCAAGCCCTTCTGACCTTCAACAGAGTGAGCCAGGAATCGAAATCCAGTGCTTTGTAAAGTGTTGTGATCTGTCGTCTCACCTGAGGACCGACCACCCCCCCAACCCCAGGCCTAATTGTTGTGGAGAGTCAATGAGATTCCAAAGACACGTCCTAGGGACATCTGGCCAGCCTTCTCTAGCTGCTTTGGAATCCCCCACAAATTGTAAGAAACAGACTTTACTGATATGCAATTGTCCGCACATAACGTCAAATGTGGTGAACCACGTGCCCATATATACACCCCTGCAGTTAATTAACCACCGTTAATGCAAGGGATAACATCAGATCTCAATGCCAGTGTCACACAAAGAGGTCATCTCCGAAAGGGGAAGGTACCAGCAAAGCGAGATGTTAGGGTGACTCTGTTCGACAATTTGCAACCTATTTGGAAAAGCAGATTATGGTGCTTTACGGCTTTGGCGGTAGCCATGCCGCTATTGGCGGCATGGCTGCCTCCAAAACCGGGTCCGGGTTCCCTGAATGGGGAATTACTGGGCCATTCCGATTTAGGAGGGCCCGGTAATTCCTCCCTCAGGGAACCCAGGCCCAGACCTTCCCCATTCCCATTCGAGTCCCCATAGGGCTCAATGGGAATGGGTGCAGGGAGCTAACAACGGACCAATTACGACCGGCCCAATTTTAGCTCCCTGGTTCCCTCGCGGGACCCGGTAAGGATGCCTGGTTTTACCAGGCGTCCTTACCGGGTCCCGCGAGGGGACCTCGTAATCAGGCGGAATGGGAATAACGGGTCCACATCCATTAGCGGACCCCGTTAACCCATTCCGCCTGACTCGTAATGAGGCCCTATCTAACAGGGAGCTTGCCCCCACATATCTGTGCTCGATCTGAGTCTGTGCCCTGTCTCCGAACCCTTATGCTACAAACTGCAGCTGTGCCGCTAAGTAACACATTTCAAGGATCAGAGCAGCCAGGCCACCAGGCGGTTTCCAGGCATTGCTATTAAATGCTGAGGTACTCGTACCATTTTGCACCCGCTACCATCAATAGCCAGTTATTACCACCATGGAAGTGCCTTTCCCGTGCCTACACAAAAGCCCAATCTGTTTGCCTAGCCAAAGCTTGCTAGCAGTTTGAAATCTTTTCATGTGGTATGCAGGGAGGTTGGGATAATCATGTATCAGTTTATTAGGGATCAAACTGTTTCATGCTTGAAGGGCACAATTTCCATGAGGAATGTGAGATGGACAAAGCACGGTTTACCGCGGCACCAATTGGAGAGTTCATGTTATGCCTGTTTTCTCATGGTCAGATAATCGTCTGCAGACTGCTCGATCAGTGCCTCCAAACTTGGCATCAGAGGCGTTGCTGGGGGAGGGGCTATAGCCCCTGGTTTTTTGGTTGTAGCCTCAGATAGAATCTCAGGAGCTACAACCAAAAGGCAAGCTAGTCCCCAGTCCCGACAGTTCCAACATCAGCGTAGCCCCAGGTCTTTTCCAGACCTAGCAACACTCCTGCTCTGCATTTATTTGTTGATTCAACAATGGGCCATTGTGATGCTGGAAATGCATCGGGGGGACAGGGCCTCCGTATCGTGTGCTCTGTCTTGTTTTCATGTGGGACTCATGGCGGTACAGCTCTCTCTTTTGGTTTTGGTGAACAGACCCATGGGATACCCTTATGGCACCCATGGGTGGGGATACAACCCTGTGCCCCTAGCGTATGTTTTTGGGCACCTGTGGGTGGCCCACAGAGCAGGGTATGGGCTGGTGGCACCTCCATGCTGAATTCAACAGGTGCTCTGAGTATCCTCCATTTTGGGATACCAAGGCCCTGCTATTGGAATCAGTTGATTCCTGATAGGAAACAAGATGGCCCCTGTGGCCTCTTGCTTTCTATTGCCTGTTACCTTGCTTTCCCAAAGTCCTGGGAAGCCCTGACTATGTCCCTTCCCCCTGACTGGATGTTGGGTGGAAGTTCCATATATGGTGTTGTTGTGAAGTCCAGGCCAGACTGGCTGGAGCCTTCCCAGTGACTGTATGTTGTGGGTACGCCTGTGGGTGGGACCTGGGTGAATGGAGTGTGTGACGAATACGCATTCTGTATTGTGGATGTCTAGTATCTGGTGTTTGACACAATGACTGAGACAGCCCTGCCCGAAACTGGTATGAATGCAGTGTGGAGTGTTGAATGGCTGGGTACTTGTCCCAATACACATAACTTGTTGTGAGTGTCTGGAGAGAAGTGAATGGCCTGAATGCACTATGCACCTGATTGGCTGCCTGCCTGCCTGGCTGCATGAATGCCCTTTGCAGTGATTGGATGGTTAAGTGTGACAGCGGAATGAATGGGAGATCAACAGTATATCTGGGGACCTCTCAGTGTTCAGAAGTGTTCAAAAGCTAAAGTCCACTATGAAGAGTAACTGGAGTAGAACGGAAGCTTAAACTTGAAGCCCTGCTGAAATAGAAGAATTGGCGTTGCTCTCCTTCATCAATCTGAAAGCTGCTGTGTCTCCAAGGACTGACCCAGAGAGGACCTGGTAAGGCGCCCTCTTCCCAAGCTATGAGGGACCATCGTGCACCAGCTGATCTTTGTCAAAGCTCCCTGGTTGACCAACCTACGACAGGCTGCCGAGCAGAGACGGGGACCGCAGCAGAATCACAAGGAGAAACGCCCGGGCACTGTTGTCCATCACCGTCGACGACGCTGTGGCTGACCGGAGCCGCCATGCTCCCTTTGCCTAAGTAACATTTGATCCAAGGACACTATTGCCTGCACCGTTGACTGCTTTGTCCCACTGGAGAAAGTCGAGGCCACCGACGCGCCGAGGAGCCTCCACCGGTGGGTTCCCACCACCTGAAGACCACAGAGACACCGACGACTTGACGCCCTTGCTGGATCACAGTTCTTCAAATTCTTTGCGGCCCTGAACTATCGTCACCGAGGTGCCCCACACGCCTCTTCCTTGCAGGACGTCAATGCTCCGTCGTCGCCGTGCACCACTAGGAACAAAGCTGCCACCTCCCTGTTGTCGTTCAACCCTTTTCCTCATGGCATCTCGACGATCCGTGGCTCCTGCTTTAAAGGGAGCCGCTCAAGAAGGATCCGTCGACGACCCGACGAGGAACTCTGCTATTCCAAGGTACATTGGGGTCATAGAACTATTTTAGAAGAAAATAAGATTTATAGAACATATGGACTGGGCTTGTATGATATCTCTTTATTTACAGGTTGCCCAGGTGGGGGGATCTCCACACAGAACTGTGTTTAATGGTAGAGGCCAGTATTCTGCCAATTGTTCTAACCAACTGCTTTCCTCCTATGTCTATGGTTGGTTGCCTTTATTAAGTGATCTGTGTCAAATTTAACCAGAGTATAGTTGACACACTTTAATGAGATCTGATAATAATTGTGGTACAACTTTAGAACTGTATATATTTGCCATTATAGATTCACTGAGCACAAAGTGAGTTATTGTGATAGTGTACATAACCTTGAATATTAATTATATAAAGACTGTGTTTTAACTAATACAGTGTGTGGACATTCCTCTTTGTGGGGGTTTGGGGACTACACTGTACTTAAGAACCAGCCTGCATCACCTCCTGAGAAGCTAGGCCTTGATTGCTCGACTACGTTACCAATAATAGAGAATCTTGGCTGGGGTCCTCTGTGCCTCTCCTCTACCATATAGAGAGCAGAAGTACAGACACCCCCCTCCAGTCTTTACACTGGTGGCAGAAGTGGGATGCTTATGGTTTTAAGAATCAGTGTATGACCGTGCCACTTACAAAATATCTGCACTTTGTTAAATTGAGGTTTAGTTGTGTACAAGATAACTGCATTACAAGCAATGGAATCTATTGCAAATGGTAAATTGACTCGGATGAGCCTAGCGGCTCTCCAGGATGCTGTGAAGCCAGGGAGTTAGACTTTTTGGATAAGTCTAGGGCTGAGCTGATAGCTGACCTGGTGGACTGCCAGACTGATGGTGAAACTCTTGAAGGGGGAGGTGCAACCAATGAGGACTCTGCCCCAAGGGTTGTCGCTGAATCTGTTTCTGGGAATGCCACCATTCCTGCTGCCTCTGTTCCAAACCCCAGCAATTCCTTCGAGCTTGAGTTATTAAGGATTGGCCTTTGAATAACGCAAGTTGGAAGAGAAAGTGGAGTTGGCACAACAAGTAGAGCTCAAGAATAGGGATCTTGAACTGAAAGATAAGGACCTTGAACTCAAGAACCGGGACACTGAATGTCAGAGAATCCAGCTAGAGTGGAGACTTCAGCTAAACCAGTTGAGAGTGTCAGGTCCCCAGCAACTAAGTTTATGAAAGATTTGGTTGGTGTGTATGTGGAGGGTTCTGATATCCTCCAATGGATTGAAGCGTTTGAAATGGCTTGTGCAATTCATGATGTTGATAAGAGAGATTGGGCTAAGTGTGTGTTAAGCAGAGTGCCTCAGACTGGATATGACTGTATTCTGAAGTTGAGTTTGGAAGAAAGGGGTCATTATGAGTGCATGAAGTCTGCTTTAATTGACAATTTTGGCAAGACACCTACCCGGTACCTTAAGAGGTTCAGGGGTTTTAAGAAACGAGAGAACGTGTCTTGGATTGACTGGGTGAGTGCTGCACACATGAACATGATGGGGGGGATTGATGGATACAAGGTGGAAACATTTGTTGAATTGTCCTACCTTTTGTTTTTTGAGCATTTTTCTGAAGCCCGTTCACCAGAGCTTCGTCAGTATGTGGCTTACCAAAACATTTTGGATCCCTTTAAGCTGGCTAGGTTGACTGACAAGTGGGTCTCCCACTGGGTGTCCCCTAAGGACTCCAGTGGGAAGGACAAGGAAAAAGAAAAGGGGACCTCTCAGAAACCTCAGGAGTCCCAGAGGCAATCACAGTCGAGTAAACCAAAACCTTCCTCTCCTAAAACCCCAAAATCTAGTGGGGATAAGTCATCTGTGGGTGGGAACAAGAGTAGTGGTCCACCTGCTGCAAAGCAGGCTCCCAGTGGTTCCAGTACCATACCCCGCATTCCTTGCACTTGTTGGGACTGTGAGCTCTGGATCACCGAAGTGGTGACCCCAAGTGTAAGGTAAGGCACTTGGAGTCCAGGCTGTCAGCCTGACCTACCCCTACTCTGTACCTGAGGTGGAGGCCACTGTCCTCCCCTCCTCTACTGGGATCACCTTCGGTGCTCCTGTAGAGATTTCCTTAGTGTCCCTTGGGGCCTGACACCAGTACGGATAAGTACTGGTGACTATCCCACAGAACACTGGTAGGTTTTTGAGAAGTGTCCTCTTGAATGACCAACCTTCTACTGGTTTGAGAGAAACTGGGGCAAGCATGACACTGGTGGACATGACCTTGCTCAAGCCAGAGGACTTTGTAGGTGCTCCTCTGAAAACCACCAGGTTAGCTGGTGGGCCTCCCAAATTATCGCCTGTAGCCTTAGTCAACATTACGATTGGAGACAAGACAGCAAAGCTTTCGGTCCTGGTTCAGGACAACGTGCCTGCAAACATTTTGTTAGGAAACGGTTTGGTCGAGTTGGGGTTGATCACGGATGGTCTTCCCATGGCTGCTGTCGCGGTCACCCGATCGCAGGTTACACAGGGTCCGGCTGTGAGCCCGGTACCCTCGCTGATGGGGAAACCCAAGGCATGAAGGAAACAGAAGAGTAAGAAGGCCACCTCTGTGGACGGAGCCCCTGCTCTTCCTGCTGTTCCGACAGCACCCATTGGGATCCAGGCTCTGGACGGGCTGGGTCCAGTGGTGAACCCCGTCTCAACTCCTGTGGGTGAAGAGCCAGAAGACTTTCCTGTGGGAGAGGTACTCAACCCAGAGGACCAACCTGACCTTCAATGCTTGTTAGCTGAAGGGGGACCCTCCCGGGCGGACTTCTGTAAGGGTCAGAGAGAGTGCCACTCTCTTGAGGGTCTGAGGAAATAGGCCCTGTCCCAGGCACAAGGAGAAGTGCCTAGGACATTCCGGATTTATTGGAAGGGTGATCTCCTTGTTAGAAAGCCCGCTAAGCCTGAACCTGGTGCCCTCAAGAGGTTGGTGGTACCCCAGGTTTACAGGCTCTTCCTGATGCAGTTGGCGCATGAGGTGCCCTTAGCTGGTCATCTTGGTACCAAGAAGACTAAGCAGAGGCTCTATGGCCATTTTTACTGGCCTCGGATGGGAGTAGAAGTGGAGTCCCACTGCAGGACCTGTCCAACTTGTCAGTTGTCTGGCAAGACTGGAGGCAGTGTCATTGCCCCACTGCAGCCATTGCCAGTGGTTGGCACACCGTTTGAGAGGGTGGGCATCGACATTGTCGGCCCCCTTGACCCTCCCACTTCAGGTGGACATCGGTTCATCCTGGTCTTGGTTGATCATGCCACAAGGTACCCTGAGGCTATACCCCTTTGGACTGTTACTGCCAAGGTGTTTGCCAGGGCTCTCCTGGGCATTTTCCCCCATGTTGGATTCCCTAAGGAGGTTGTCTCTGACAGAGGATCCAACTTCATGTCTAGTTACATGAAAACCATGTGGAAAGAGTGCAGGGTAACCTATACATTCTCTACCTCTTACCATGCCCAGACCAATGGTCTGGTTGAGAGATTTAATAAAACTCTCAAGGGCATGCTAGGCGCTTTGGTAGAGCCCATAAGGAGGAAATCGGATCTCCTCCTGCCATGCCTGCTGTTTGCTTGCAGAGAGGTACCTCAAGAGGGTGTTAGTTTCAGCCCCTTTGAGTTACTCTTTGGATATACCGTTAGGGGGCCACTTGCCTTGATCAGAGAAGGTTTGAGGCCACCCCTCCAGGTCCCGCCAAGCAAGTGGGGGACTATGTGTTAGGCCTCAGACGGAGGATAACACAGATGATGGGTCAGGCAACAGCAAATCTCAAGGCCAGCCAAGAACTGAATAAGTACTGGCATGATCTTAAAGCCTCGCAAGTGGATATGACTTAGGGACAGGAAATCCTTGTGATGGAGCCTACCAAGCCTAGAGCCTTGGCAGACAAGTGGACTGGACCCTTCAGGATAATCTCCAAGATGGGCGAAGTCAATTATCTGGTTGACATGGGAGTCCCTGGGGTAGCCCCTCAGGTATTCCATGTTAACAGGCTCAAGCCTTTCCACAGGCGAGCAGAAGTCTCATGTCTCTTGCTAGCTTCAGAGCAAGAAGAGGATGAGAGTGAGCCCCTTCCTGACTTGCTGCATAGCAACCCTCAGGATGGTTCAGTGGAGGGAGTACATCTCTCTCCAGATCTGATGACAGAGCAGCAGAAGCCCTGCAGGGCATTGCTCAGGCAGTATGCCTCTCTGTTTTCACTGACACCAGGCCTTACACCGTGGTGTAGGTACGAAATTGACACTGGTGGCAGTTTGTCTGTCAAAAGCAGGTGCTACCGTATATCAGATACAGTTAAGAACCACATCCAGGCTGAGGTCGCCAAGATGTTGGATCTGGGTGTTATTGAATGCTCAACCAGTCCCTGGTCCGGTCCCATGGTCCTTGTCCCCAAAGCAAGTTCCCAGGCAGGTACCAAGGATTGGAGGTTCTGTGTGGACTACCGAGGAGTCAATGCTGTCACCAAAACTGACGCGCACCCATTGCCCAGGGCTGATGAGCTCGTGGACACCATAGGTGCTGCCAAATTTGTGAGCACATTTGACCTCACCTCAGGATATTGGCAAATAGCTCTGACCGACCATGCCAAGGAAAAGACGGCATTCTCAACACCAGAGGGACTCTACCAGTTTAGGGTCATGCCTTTTGGGTTGAAGAATGCCCCTGCCACCTTCCAGAGATTGGTCAATCATGCTCTCAGTGGGCTGGAAGCCTTTTGTGTGGCTTATTTAGACGACATTGCCGTCTACAGTTCCACTTGGGAAGAGCACTTCTGGGTAGAGTGTTGCAAGCCTTAAAGAGGGCTAACCTCACTATCAAGGCCACCAAGTCTCAGATAGCTCAGGGGAAAGTCACGTATCTTGGTCATGAGGTAGGAGGGGGTCAAATCCAACCTCTCCCCAGTAAAGTACAGGAGGTACATGACTGGGAGACTCCCACTACTCAAACCCAGGTGAGAACCTTTTTGGGCCTCTCTGGGTATTATCGCAAATTCAAGGCAGACTATGGAACCATAGCTGCCCCACTGACAGCTCTGACTTCACCCAAACAGCCTAGGAAGGTTAATTGGACTGAAGGCTGTCAGAGGGCCTTTGATGGCTTTAAAGAAAGTCTGTATAGGGCACCTGTGTTGTGTGCGCCTGTTTACAGCAACCTTTATTGTTCAAACTGACGCCTGCGACACAGGAATTGGAGCTGTCTTGTCCCAGTTAGATGACAAAGGGAGGGAACATCCGATCATATTCATCAGTAGACAACTCAAGGGTAGAGAACTTAGGTGGGCGACTGTTGAAAAGGAATGTTTCAGTATAGTTTGGAGCCTTAGGTGTTTTAGGCCCTACCTTACAGGGTCTACCTTCAAGGTCCAAACAGATCATAAGCCCCTAAAGCGGCTTATGCAGATGAAGGGTGAGAACCCGAAACTGGTAAGGTGGTCCGTTAGCCTGCAAGGGCTAGACTTCACCATAGAGCATAGACCAGGGAAGAGTCACAATAATGCAGATGGCCTTTCCAGAAGGTTTGTTGACCGTCTGGATGAGGGTGTCTATCTCGTGGGCGATTAGGCACCCTAAGCTCAGTCTGGGGGGAGCGACTGTGATGCTGGAAATGCATTGGAGGGACAAGGCCTCTGTATCCTTGTCCTTTGCTGCTTTTTATTGTGTGTTCTGTTGTGTTTTCCGCGCAGGAGTTCATGTGGGACTACTGGCGGTGCAGCTCTCTCTTTTGGTTTTGGAGAACAGACCCATGGGATACTCTTATGGCACCCATGGGTGGGGGTACAACCCTGTGCCCCTAGTGTATGTTTTTGGGCACCTGTGGGCGGCCCACAGAGCAGGGTATGGGCTGGTGGCAGCTCCATGCTGAATTCGACAGGTGCTCTGAGTATCCTCCCTTTTGGGATACCCAGGGCCTGCTATTGGAATCAGTTGATTCCTGATAGGAAACAAGATGGCCCCTGTGGCCTCTTGCCTTCTATTGCCTGTTACCTTGTTTTCCCAAAGTCCTGGGAAGCCCTGACTCTGTCCCTTCCCCCTGACAGGATGTTGGGTGGAAGTTCCATATATGGTGTTGTTGGGAAGTCCAGGTCAGACTGGCCGGAGCCTTCCCAGTGACTGTATGTTGTGGGTACGCCTGTGGGTGGGACCTGGGTGAATGGAGTGTGTGAACAATACGCATTCTGTGTTGTGGTGGTCTAGTATCTGGTGTTTGACACAATGACTGAGACAGCCTTGCCTGAAACTGGTATGCATGTAGGGTGGAGTGTTGAATGGCTGGGTACTTGTTCCAATACACATAACTTGTTGTGAGTGTCCGGAGAGAAGTGAATGGCCTGAATGCACTATGCACCTGATTGGCTGCCTGCCTGCATGAATGCCCTTCGCAGTGATTAGATGCTTAAGTGTGACACAGCAGAATGAATGGGAGATCAACAGTATATCTGGGGACCTCTCAGTGTTCAGAAGTGTTCAGAAGTTGAAGTCCACTACGAAGAGTAACTGGAGTAAAACTGAAGCTTAACCTTGAAGCCCTGCTGGAATAGAAGAATTGCTGTTGCTCTCCTTCATCAATCTGAAAGCTGCTGTGTCTCCTCCAAGGACTGACCCAGAGAGGACCTGGTAAGGCCCTCTTCCTGAGCTATGAGGGGCCATCGTGTACCAGCTGATCTTTGCCAAAGCTCCCTGGTAGACAGACCTGCGACAGGCTGCCGACTGGAGACGGGGACCACCACGGAATCACAAGGAGAAGCACCCGGAAACTGTTGTCCATCACGGTCGACGACCGCCATCGCCGACCGGAGCAGCTGTGCTCTCTTTGCCTAAGTAACATTTCATCCAAGGACGCTCTCACCTGCACCGTCGACCGCTTTGTCCCACCGGAGAAAGTCGAGACCGCCGACGCACCGAGGAGCATCCGCCGGTGGGTTTCCCACCACCTAAAGACCACAGAGACGCCGACGACTCGATGCCCTTGCCTGGCCATAGTTCTTCAAATTCTTTGCGGTCCTGAACTATCGTCACCAAGGTGTCCCGCACGTCTCTTCCTTGCAGGACGTCAACGCTCCGTCGCCGCCGAGCACCACTAGGAACGAAGCTGTCACATCCCAGTTGTCTTTCAACCCTTTTCCCCGTGGGATCTCGACGATCCGTGAATCCTGCTTTAAAGGGAGCCGCTCAAGAAGGATCCGTCGACGACCCGACGAGGAACTCTACTAATCCAGGTACGTTGGGGTCGTAGAACTATTTTAGAAGGTAATAAGACTTATAGAACAACATATGGACTGGGCTTGTATGATATCTCTTTATTTACAGGTTGCCCAGGTGGGGGGATCTCCACACAGAACTGTGTTTAATGGTAGAGTCCAGTATACTGCCAATTGTTCTAACCAACTGCTTTCCACCTATGTCTATGGTTGGTTGCCTTTATTAAGTGATCTGTGTCAAATTTAACCAGAGTATAGTTGAGCTGAGTTCCAGTCTGCACCAGTCCCCGCTGTGTCAGGACATGCTTTCTCACTTTTCTGCTGCTTCGTGTTCTACAGTGTACACCTTTAAGAAAACTGCAAGCCCTATCAGCTTTAAAAACTCAATTTCAGCGCGGAGCGCGCGTGGAGTTCCGAGTTGAGTTCCAGTCTGCACCAGTCCCCGCTGTGTCAGGACGTGCTTTCTCACTTCTCTGCTGCTTCGTGTTCTACAGTGTACACCTTTAAGAAAACTGCAAGCCCTATCAGCTTTAAAAACTCAATTTCAGCGCAGAGCGCGCGCAGATTTCCAAGCTGAGTTCCAGTCTGCACCAGTCCCCGCTGTGTCAGGACGTGCTTTCTCACTTCTCTGCTGCTTCGTGTTCTACAGTGTACACCTTTAAGAAAACTGCAAGCCCTATCAGCTTTAAAAACTCCATTTCAGCGCGGAGCGTGCGCGGAGTTCCAAGCTTAGTTCCAGTCTGCACCAGTCCCCGCTGTGTCAGGACGTGCTTTCTCACTTCTCTGCTGCTTCGTGTTCTACAGTGTACACCTTTAAGAAAACTCCAAGCCCTATCAGCTTTAAAAACTCCATTTCAGCGCAAAGCGCGCGCAGAGTTCCGAGCTGAGTTCCAGTCTGCACCAGTCCCCGCTGTGTCAGGATGTGCTTTCTCACTTCTCTGCTGCTTCGTGTTCTACAGTGTACACCTTTAAGAAAACTGCAAGCCCTATCAGCTTTAAAAACTCTATTTCAGTAAGGAGCGCGTGCGGAGTTCTGAGCTGAGTTCCAGTCTGCACCAGTCCCCGCTGTGTCAGGATATGCTTTCTCACTTCTCTG
The DNA here is from genome assembly GCF_040938575.1 of Ambystoma mexicanum. Classification (NCBI taxonomy): domain Eukaryota; kingdom Metazoa; phylum Chordata; class Amphibia; order Caudata; family Ambystomatidae; genus Ambystoma; species Ambystoma mexicanum. The sequence goes on from NC_090925.1 coordinate 731,550,673, forward strand.
CTGCTTCGTGTTCTACAGTGTACACCTTTAAGGAAACTGCAAGCCCTATCAGCTTTAAAAACTCCATTTCAGCACGGAGCGCGCGCGGAGTTCCGATCTGAGTTCCAGTCTGCACCAGTCCCCGCTGTGTCAGGACGTGCTTTCTCACTTCTCTGCTGCTTCGTGTTCTACAGTGTACACCTTTAAGAAAACTGCAAGCCCTATCAGCTTTAAAAACTCCATTTCAGCGCTCCGCGCGCACGGAGTTCCGAGCTGAGTTCCAGTCTGCACCAGTCCCCGCTGTGTCAAGACGTGCTTTCTCACTTCTTTGCTGCTTCATGTTCTACAGTGTACACCTTTAAGAAAACTGCAAGCCCTATCAGCTTTAAAAACTCCATTTCAGCACGGAGCGCGCGTGGAGTTCCGAGCCGAGTTCCAGTCTTGTACCAGTCCGCACCGGGAGCGTGTGGATGTTTGGACGCTCAGCTCAGATCAGCGGCTCAGATCAGCGGCTCCCGGACACAGAGGACACAGAGGTAGGCAGCTCTGTCTTGTGCTGTTACCTCTGGCCCCATCTCTTTGACCCGCTTTGAACACTGCGGCTTGTTTTTCTGAGCACATTGAACTTGCCTACATCCCGCGGACAGTATCGGACTTTCGCCAACCACATTCCTCCTTCTTCCTTCCCACTTTTCCCCGTCCCCTCTTCCCCCCCCCCTCTCCTCACTCGTCACTCCCACTGCCCCCTCCCCTGCTCTCCCCCTTCCCCTTTTCCCAAAGACCTTCCGTTCCCAGTCCCCACATGGAGAAAGACTCGGCTCAACGACTCTTAAGGAGTCACATGAAAAAAACCTCACTGTGAGCTCGTCCCTTACTGCTAATGCTGCCTTTTCTGCTCCGGCTGGGAATTGCACGCTGTCCCTGTTTGACCCAGCTCTGCCCCGAGGTGACACGCTGCTCCAGCAGAAAGTCGGCAACAAAGACCAGTGTTCGCTTCATCTGCCGCATGACGGCCTCGGACAAAAGTTCCCAAACCACCCACTGGTTTCAGGCACTACGGACTCAGCGACGGCACACGTTACATCGTGGGAACTTCTGAACCCTGCATCCAGCACAGAAAGCAGAGGCGGAATCTCTGGACTGCTTCCGGGACTGTGTCTGGCACCACCAGCCGATGCTATCCGCCCCCTCACCGGCTCGGTGGGCGGCCCGTCCTGCTCAGGGACCGGAGGGTCCCCGACAAGGGGTCTGAGTGCAGAAGCGACGGCGGCCGCAGCCAAACACCCGCTTCTTCATTCTCAGGAGAGATTGGCCCAACAGACCATTACGGTCACGATGCATCCTGCCCCGCAGGACAGACCTGCCAATTCCACAGCTGTAGAAATCATGCCTTCACGCAACGTACCTGCAGCAGCTCACATACTTGGCGAGACTATCAGGAACTTTACACCTGGAGTAACATCCTCACATCTGGTGGCTGATGTTACAACGCTCCCTTCCCACTTAGACCCATCCCGGGAAGTCAATTTGACTGCCGCCCCACCCCCGGACCCTCAAACTCAAAGTCAGCTCTCAAAACCTCTCCCAGAGATGGACTCTGACCCAGATTCCTACAACTGCTCCATAATGTCGGACAACGGCAATCATAAACCAACTACACATCCTAACAAAAAAAGATCAAAGTACAAAAAAAAAAGGTAAACCTGTACCCAAAACTTTGGTAACTCAATCTACGAATACTAAACTGTTTACTACAACAACAAAACATCAAAACCAACCAGAAGTTACAACGAAAAGCTACAGACAGAACAAAAACACTGCCTCGCAACAAGGTCCAAAAGAGAGGGGCCATGGAAAATTCTCCTTACCCACGCCCCTGCTGTCAAATGCTCTGCTGAATTTGTTTAAGACCCAAGGGAAGAGGAAATTATCGACTGATTCCGAACTTTCGGACGCAGAAATCCTGGAAGTTTTGGATGAGACCCCACTGGCATCTAAATGTAGAAAAACTATTCTTGTCTCAGACACCCAACTTCCTTCAGCTGGGAAAGACGCCATGCAAGCTACACCGAGCTCCGGATCCTCTTCAGATATGTCAGGCCTGCCCCAACTGGATCCTAAATGTTTACATAACATCATTCTAACTTCACCAATAGAGCGGCAGGAGAGGAACATGACATCGCCTATCCCGAGGCCGGAGGTTACTACACCACTTTCTCCAATCATTGACACCCGGCCGATCCAGCACGGCCTCTCGGACATCTCGGATCTACTGCAACCAAAAGCCCACCAGCCTCAAAGAGAACTGGCCCCCCAACCTTGGACCAAGGTCGATTTAACCACCTCCAAGCTATCGTCCACACACCAAGATCCTTTTTCCCACAGCATCCCCTCTGAAGGCACTGACTCTCGAGCACGAACGGCCCTCTCAAGGACTGCCACCCCACCAGAAGGGGTAGGCACCAGTTCCAGGCGCAGGCATTCATTGGCAAATCTTACATCCCTAGACTCTAGAGACACTCCAGCGAAGAGCGGAAGACCTATTGACTTCCCGCCACCTGCCCATAAAGAGCAGCCAAATAATAGAAAAGATATGACCACAATTATGTCAGCAATAACCATCGCAATGGCTCCCTTCTGTAAACTTTACATAACACTAGCAGACGTCTCAAGAGATAATACGGCCACTCTAGCCATCATTCAGTCCAAGCTAACCTTTTTGGAAGGCTACATAACTGCCATGGATCTGAAGTACGATATTCCACACATACCAAAGGACGTACCAGTACCCGCAGCGGATAACCCTTTGGCTACCACTTCTTCAAAAAAAAAGCACCCCATCTGACTCAGCAATGCACAAAGCAACACAGACTGTTCAGCTCAAACAGAACAACGAAAGTGCTTCACTATTTTCAAACAAAGCGAAATTGCCAGTAACTGTCAGCATGACCAAACTCACTCTCAATTTAGCCCCAGCAAACAGCTCCGGACTGAATCAACGCCTGGACCGGGTAAAAAAGGTATTAAAATTAGCTATGAAGGACCAACTGAACACCTCTACCCGGCAACCATCCCAGCGCGAGTCCGTCATGACCGTGGCGTGTTCTTAGTCGCACACACCTCCTGGCAACACTCACCTTGAGATCGCCCGGGCAGGATCTGTGACAGATCTGACTCAGTCTCCCAAATCATTGGCAGAATCCCTGGACTCAAGCCTTCTATCAACTACGTCTGTTCACCCTGACCAAGACTCGCCTGAAAAAGGTCCCATTTCCCGCGACTCCCAAACAACATCCCTCTCTTTTACCAAGTCTCCAGTCATATCCCATGCCCCATCTTTTCCTACGGAGGGAATAACCTGTCCAAGACCAAGCCGGCTCCCACAGACGAATCCCCTCTAAGACCATCGCCTCGCCTACAGAGTAGAACTAGAGCTAGAGCATATTCAACCAGATCCTCACCAGCTCGGCCCTACACCACTCGTAAATTAATAGAAAACCGAGAGGCTGACGCTAACAGGGACAACCCTACCCGTCTTTTTAAAATCAAGCAGATCTCCAGTAAAGACAAATACATCGTCCTTAATAGAAGAACTGTGTTAAAAATAACCTTGTCTACAACTAGCCTAAAGAAGCTGAAATCGGATGACTTCAAGCAGATTGAGCCATAACATAGCGATAGCAAGGCCAAAGCCTACTTGCACATCTACCCATCCGCAATCCAAGATATGTGCCAACAAGCTGGAGAAGAATTAAAATCGCGAGGCCTTCTTCTGTCTGAATTAAAAATTCCGGATCATATAACCTCCAACCGGGAAGAACATTCCAAATATAGAAGAAAACATGACCATGGCTCGCCTCACCAACGTGGCGATCGAAGAGAAGAACTGAGGGCCCACTTCTCAGTATCATCAAGGAAACTGAGCGAACGCCAGGAACCAACTGACCGCACCCCCTGCACTCCACATGACCACCCCGATTCGAGTTGTCCACCAGCCAGATCTGATCGGACTGAAATGTCATCCCAGCAGGATCCATGCTCCACTCGAGGTAGACAAGAGACATCTAGGGACAGCCCGGCTTACAGACTTGCAGACATGCATCGTCCAGATCAAAGAAAACAAAGCTGGAGAGACCAGTCTCCTCGGAGAAAGTCATACTACTATAGACCCCGCAGTCAAGACACATCAGCTCCAATGACCGCTCCCAATAACTCCAGGATCCCGGGTAGGACTTGGGACTGGATAAAAGGAGCTTTGACTTCAAACCGAGCTAAATAGCAACCACCAAATGAAGCCGATGACCGTTTTCATCAAAAGTCCTTGACGTTGGCCTCATGGAACACTAGAGGACATGCCCACCTAGCCGACCGCAATAGTGTCGACCTGGGTTGGTTTGATATTGTTTGCTTGCAAGAGACTTGGCTCCAGGAAAATCCATCAATGGACGGGTATGAAATCGTGATCTCTCTGGCTGTAAAAGGCCTGTTAGGCCGTCCCTCGGCAGGCCTTCTCATCGCGTCAGGCCAAAACCTAAAGATCATTAAGACCACGGCCAGATCTTACAGATTGCTGGCTGTCCTAATTGAGTGGAACTGCTCTGTCGAAAATCAAAGACAAGTACAAAGCCCGGCTTCACGCCTCCCCTCGCACTGATTACCACATATTGGAACCCCCAAAGGACAACGACAACACTCTTCTGTCAAACTGTGGCCGAAACTATTGATGCTATCCTCATCGAATGGAACACTCCCTTCATAATAATCTGTGGAGACCTCAACGCAAAGTGTGTCCATCCAAAAGATCAACTCTTAAAGCCCACCCAGTCCACACAAGCTGAGCTTAGAGGCCAAGCCTGGACGAACCTCACGTCAACCAGAAATCTACACAATGCTGCCTGGATTTTGGAAGGGCAACAGTACATACCAACCTGGAAAAGAGGTCAGTCGGCGGCTACCCTGGACTATATTTTTGCCTCACAAGCGATGTGTTTAGAAATTGAATGTTTCCAAGTGGTTGAAACCACAGCAAGCGACCATAATATGTTAACTCTGGCATGGTCCTCTACTGCCCGAAAGACAAATGATTACTTACCATCGGTGGAGTCCAACCCACAATAATCTCGGCTGCGCCTGACATCTGACAATGTCAGATCAATCACCCAACAATATGCCATAGAAATTGGGACTCAGCCATCCAATGATTTAGTCCCAAGACCGAACTACCTGCTTTTGTTGTTCAAATACAAGCAACATCCACCTTCTGGAAAGTTTTCACTAAAAACCTCCAATCATCACTACGACAAACAAATAGCAGTTAAAAAAAAGGCAATAAGAAAGCTCAAACACAGTGCCAAGGCAGGCAACACCACGGCTGCATGGGATTTGTGGAAAAATGAAAACAAACTCTACAAATCATGGATTAGATCTAGCCGGGCCGCCTTATACCAACATGACGCTGAAACTATGCTGAGAGTCCTAACGACAAAAAAAACAGCCGACTTCTGGTCCCTGATAAACAACTCCCAAGGAGCCATAACTACAAACATGATCATTTCAGTGACGGAGCAAGCCTGGGTTGACTTTTTTACTGAACTCTTTGCCAGCCCGACACCCTCCACGAACTTGTGTTTTGACACTACTGAAGCTCCCTGGGTAGATCTATCGACAACAGCAGACATAACTGCGGCCATTCAGAAGTTAAAAACATCTAGAACCCCAGGCCCGGATGGCCTGACTAATATAGACTTAAAAAAACACATCAACGAATGGTCCACTTTTATCAGCATTTTGTTTGATCATTGCAGAGCCAGCAGGAAGATTCCATTATCGTGGTGTAAAGCCACCATCATTCCAATTTTCAAGCAAGGATGCAGGGAAGTCCCGGGCAACTACCGCCCAATAGCCCTATTGGATGTCATGGGCAAATTGTTCACAACTCTTATCTTGGATCACTTCCAACGCTGGGCGAAAACGGCCCCCTGCAGCGATCCTTTCCAAATAGGCTTTAAGAAGAAGGGCAGCACCACATTGAACATCTTCATACTCAGCATCTTAAAGGCTAAAATAAAACAGGGCTCCCCGACAGTGTATGCTGCGTTCATCGACCTCTCGCAGGCATTCGATAAAGTCGACAGAACGCGACTATGGGGAAAGCTGAAAAACTGGAACTGCCCAGACGCTGTTCTAAACCCGATAATAGCACTGTACACCAACACCACACTCAATGTCCGGCTGAATAGGCAAGGCGCTCTTTCCAAGGAAATCCAAGCAGATAGAGGAGTCAAACAAGGCTGCCCGCTGGCTCCTGCGCTCTTCGTTGCCTTTTTGGGGGTCTTCAAAGAGTCGGAAGCCTTAGTTCGCAGCTTCCCTCCAAAGTTTGGAAACTCGGACCCCTCCTGTCTTCTTTACGCCGACGATATGATTCTGCTCGATCAAACGCCCATTGGGTTACAACGTCAGCTGGATAACCTGGTAGACTATGGGCCTCATTACACGGAAGGCGGAGGACCAAGGTGCTATTAGCACCTTGGTCCATGCCGGTAAAATACCGGCACCGCCTTGGTGGAAAGGGGAATTACCGCCCCATTCCAAGGTTGGCGGGGCGGTAATTCCACCTTCCACCACTGTCCTTCCCCATTCCCATTTTTGCCCCATAGGGCATAATGGGAATGGGGAAGGTGCTAATTACAGCACCACAATTTTGCGGTGCCGTAATTAGCACCAAGGTCCCTTAGCGGGTTGGTTTTTAACGCCTGCAAAAAGCAGGCGTTAAAGCACCAACCCGCTAAGGGACCTCGTAGTAAGGCGGTAATGGTTAACGGTCACCGTTACCATTAACGGTGACCGTTCACCATTACCGCCTTCCGTGTAATGAGGCCCTATATGTCCAAAAACAATCTCCAAATAAACCAGGCTAAAACCAAAATCATGATTTTTTCCAAAAACTGCCAGCTCCGGAAAAAAATCATGTCTTGGTCAGTGAACAAAGTCAGAATCGAAGTGGTTCCCCCATTTTAATAACTTGGGAATCATTATTGACGGGACACCTCAAGAGTCAAAAATGCAGCAACATCTTTGGGCAAAAACGAAACATTTAACATCCCAATTAAGAATGATTGACAGAAAGTTTGGCAAATTTTCGCTATCTCCGGCTATCAATTTTTATAAGGGAACAATGGTCCCTGCTCTAACCTACGTCATGGATGCAACGCTCACCATCCCAAACCAACTTTAGCAGAAACTAGAGGGATACATCTGGAAAACCCTCCTAGGTCTCCCGAACTCAATCCCAATCGCAGCTGTCAGAAGAGAGCTGGGCCTTCTCTCGCTAAATGCTACCGTCAGCGCGGCCTCGCTTGCCCTCTTCAGGAAGACTTTAATCCAAGACGGCCTGCCGATCTTCAACATCATCGGGCAGGAGCTGGCATCAACTAATTGCAAGGTCGTACAAAAATGGATACATCACCAAAAAACTAAACTGGAAGACCTGCAATGTTCAACAAACGACCTTATCACCAATCCTCAAAGAGTCACCGAAAAATTGGAAATCCAAGACTGGATTGTTACTATCGAACAAGCCGCAGCGATCAAGTTTCTAAAACATCTTCCACCCACGTATAATAAGCTGAAATCCCCTCTGACGTATTGTCTAAAATTTCCAGATAAAAAACTGCGATCCATATTTCTAAGAGCACGACTTAATCTGCTCCACACCAGAGAAATTTTAGGGATAAGACGTTTATCGACTATCAACACCTGCAGACTATGCAAAACCTCTGACTCCATTGAGACTGTTCGCCATCTCTTGTTAAACTGCCCCTCTCTAATTCAAGAACGTACAGCCTTTTTGGCTCCACTATGGGCTGACTCCGTCTTGATAGAAGAAGACACATGGTGGTGCCGTCTGATATCTGGGGAAAAATCTCGGTGGCCGGTCGCTACGGCCAAACTACTGGAACTAGCCTTCATTAAAATCAACGCCCTGGAGCTCCCGACGCCCTCAAAAGTCATGCCATCTAACGGGCTCGAACTATCATAGACGCTCCCCCCCCCCCAGGCAACAAACTCTCTCACGGAAATCTGTTAAAGATTAATTTCCCACGTCACAGATTGATCATAAGTCAACTACTCCATAATTACAAGCCCCGACTTTGCACCTTTGACATTTTTAGAAATTAATTCTGATTTATTTAAAGGACTCCTTCTTGTAAAAATCATTCTCTTTGATTATACACAAGTAATTAAAAAAAATAATAATAATAATTAGTTGATGCACTTTAATGAGATCTGATAATAATTGTGGTACCACTTTAGAACTGTATATATTTGCCATTATAGATTCACTGAGCACAAAGTGAGTTATTTTGATAGTGTACATAACCTTGAATATTAATTATATAAAGACTGTGTTTTAACTAATACAGTTTGTGGACATTTCTTTGTGGGGGTTGGGGACTACACTGTACTTAAGAACCAGCCTGCATCACCTCCTGAGAAGCTAGGCTTTGATTGCTCGACTACGTTACCAATAATAGAGAATCTTGTCTGGGGTCCTCTGTGCCTCTCCTCTACCATATAGAGAGCAGAAGAACAGACACCCCCTCCAGTCTTTACAGCCATGGGATATTGGCATCTGTGGTTGCAATAGACATTAAAATCCAGACATGAGTGACTTCGGGTTCACCGCTGATCCACCCTTGCTACTTCCATTCTGGATAGCCTTTTTAGGTCTTTCCTATTACACATGCTGAAAACATGTAGTGAGCTTCTCTTTGCTGCTAATTTTCCACATTGAGGTATTTGGGAAGTGCTTTAATAAAAATTGTAAATTCGCTACAATGCCTCTGTAAGGCACCAAAGACGCTGATGGAAAAACACAATTCTCTTTTTCTTTAAGCATATGTATTCGAGCCTAGCTCACTCATCATTGGCAATTCACTTAATGCCTAGTTGCCACATCATTGACTGTTAGAAAACCGACTGAACACGATTTTTCTCATTTGAATTCTACCCAACCTGGACCATTTTGCCTTCTGCCTAGTTCGTACTTCATGAAAGATTTCCATTGCAGCCACTTGGTTCATCATTGTTGGTTGACATAGATAATTTCCATTCATTTCCATTGCACCAAGAGGATATACTGGGATTGTTCCTTCTGCACTTAAAAATCCGCCAGGATGGCTTGCCTCTGGCCTTGGTGCAGGGACGTGTGGTGTCGTCACCAAAGCATCGAAGAGAGGAACAGTCCTCTCTCTCTGTTATTGATTGTTGAGTGGGCTGCGCCCCACGTGACAGGAAGGGGAGGGGTTACCGCGTGGAGCGGCAGTTGGTGTTGAGATTAAATAAAGAGAAGACGTGTTGCACCCCAGCTCCCTTGTCAGTCTCTGATTAAAGAGAGAGAGCGGTAAAGAGTGTGAGGAGGTCCACCTACAGGACACTACATCTGGCGACGAGGCGGACACGCGCCCCGCTGTGCCCGCCACCTCAAGTCTCGGCGCTCGTGACGCCCGTGAGGCTTCTGTCCTCCGATGCCCCGAGGATAGCGGGTCGGAGCGTGAGGGCTCCCCGCCACCGGAAGAGGCCACGCAGCACTCACCCCACGGGCAGAGTAGGAGTGGCGGCTCCCCGCGCCACAACCTTCCGGGCGGGAGAAAGAGAAGACATCGCTCCCGCCAACGGCAGCGACGCCCTAGACGCGACCTCAAACGCCGCGGGTGGAGCGGCGACTCCCCGCATCACACTACCGGGCGGTCGAGGTGCACTGACCTCCTGCCAACGGCAACGGCTGGAGCAAATAACTCCAACAGAACTCAGGGAAATGGCCAAAAAGACACATTGTGCCCGCTCAGCGCCTGCCTCATAAGGGTAAGCACACGAACCCCTACGCGAGCAGCGAGTCAGGAGACGCACATCGAAGGCCTCATAGACCCCACGCAGCCATCCACACCCGTTTTGGCGCAGGGAGAGCGAACTCCCCCAACACAGCGCCCCCTAGTGGCGGCCAGACGCCACCGCACTCGCGTACAATAAGCAAGCTCAGGTCCGGCTCATGAGTGGCTCAGGAGAGGAGTCACCCACTGCTACAGCGACTCCAACCCGAAGGGTGTCACTCACTGTCCCAGTGACACCAGCACAAGAAGAGGGTTCCTACCCCACAGCGTCCCCGCACAGGAAGATGACGGACAGCCTCCTAGCCCAATTACCAGCTAACTTTGACCTCTCAGAGACAAGCACCCTGGGGTCAAGGTGGAGAAGATGGCTGAGAGACTTTGAAGTATGCCTAAAGGCAGCTGGACCACTGGAGGATGAACAAAAACTGAACCTCCTAAACCATGCGGTAGGTTCCAACGTGCGTGATATCCTCGAGGAAATGCCGGAAGGCAACATCGATACTTACATCAAGCTAAAAACATCGCTCACAGAATACTTCACACCTCACACAAACGTGGACTACGAGCGACATGTATTCCACACTACCAAGCAAAATAAAGGAGAATCCATAGACGCGTTCGTCATGAGGCTAAGATCAAAAATGAAGCACTGTGATTTCAATAATTACTCGAATGAAGAGGCCCTCAGATCACAAATCATTGTGGGATGTGAAAGCGCGGACTTCCGGAGGCGACTACTACAACAGCCGAGAAGTCTAGAAGAAATCTTGCGCCTAGCGAGATCCGACGCTGCCCTCGCAGCACAATTGGAAGGCCTGGACGATATAAAGATCACACACGGCAAGCAGGAAAGCATCAACAAGCTGGAGGGTACAACGAGAACCAACACGGATCCCTTCTGCTACAGATGTGGCCATGAATACCCACACGAAGGAACGTGTCCGGCCATGGGACAGACCTGCTCCGCATGTGGTGGTGACAACCACTACAAGTCCGTATGCCTGATATTTCGCAGCAAAATGAAAGGAGCCGGTAGGAGTGGGAAATCCTCGACGGAACTAGAGCAGAATCAACTCTCCCACCACAGCAGGGCGGCACATCACTTCCCGGAACAGGGACGGCGCCGTCACCACGGTGAGCAACCGGAAAGAAGAGAGGAGAGAATGGAGGGAGAGCAAAACCACCCAGCCAAAAGCAAGAAGACGACCCAGAAGGTACGTGAGGTGCCTCATAGAACAATCACAGTCAGACAGCGTGTCAAGTGCATCCTCAGAGGAGAGGTCCCGCAGACCGGAAATGCAACAAGAAGCACCACGGAAAAAGGGATATTTATACGCCCTTGGAAACAACATGGCCAAGGAACACAGCCCGATACTAAGAATACAAATAAACCAAACAGCTGCAGAATTCCTGATAGATACTGGAGCAACTGTGAACGTAATAAGTGAGGAAGTATACTAAAGCATACCGAACGCCCCTCGCCTACAGCCAGCACGAGCCCTCATCTATCCCTATGGATCAAAAACACCCCTAGCATGCAAAGGGTTTTTCATGGCATCATGCCAGTACAAGGAACACAAGAAAAGCATCCCCATGCACGTACTAGAAGCCGCCACTGAGAGCGGATGCATCTTGAGCTATCGGTCAGCCGCTGAGATGGGACTCATTCACATATTGTATCGTCTCATGGTGCACAAGTACCTAGACCCAACGGCAAGCATCGATCAAATATTCCCGGCCCTGTTCAAAGGTTTAGGAAAGCTGAAGGGAAAACAGATTGAACTTCACATCGACCCCCACATCACTCCAGTAGCCCAACACTACAGGGGGATCCCTATCAACATTCAACAGCAAGTTGAAAGCGAACTAACTAAGCTACTAGAGGCCGACATCATTGAGCCCACGGAAGGCCCCACACCATGGGTCTCTCCTATAGTGCCAGTACCCAAAAGAGAATCTCCGGACATTAGGATATGTGTAGATATGAGAAGACCGAATGAAGCCATCCTAAGAGAGAGACATCAAGCCCCCCGAATAACGGACATGGTGCACCTCTTAAATGGGGCGACAACATTCTCGAAGCTAGACCTAAACAAAGGCTATCATCAGCTGGAGCTCAGCAAGAAATCACGATACATAACAACGTTTGCCACCCATCTAGGTCTGTTCCGCTACAAGCGACTTAGTTTTGGAGTATCCACAGCGGCCGAAATCTTTCAAGCAGAAATCCACAATGTAATGAAGCATGTGCCCAACTGCTTAAATTACAGCGATGACATTCTGGTGTTCGGCCAGACCCAGGAACAACATGATGACACTCTGATGAGAGTCTGCATGGCCTTGGAGGAAGCCCAGCTAACACTCAACAAAGAAAAGTGTGAATTCCGCAAGAAGACGCTCAGGTTCTTCGGACACATATTTTCAGAGAAGGGCATGACGCCTGACCCCGAAAAGGTTAGTGCACTCCGAGAAGCTGCACCACCCGCCACAACATCTGACCTCAGATCGTTCCTGGGGCTCGCAAGCTACTGCACAAGGTACATACGTGATTTTGCGTCCATCAGTGAACCCCTGAGAGCCTTAACCAAACTAAACACCGAATTCGTGTGGTCACCCAAATGCCAAGAAGCATTCCAGATCATCAAAGACCGCATCTCAGACGCCCGAAACCTGGTGTACTTTGACCCCAAGAAGACAACAGAACTTGTCGTAGACGCCAGTCCCGTTGGGTTAGGCGCCATTCTCACACAACTAGACGACAAAGAGGGAGGCGAGAAACACATAGTGTCGTACGCCAGTCGAAGCCTATCAAAAACCGAACAAGCCTACTCTCAAGCAGAAAAGGAAGGACTGGCGGTCGTATGGGCCTGTGAGCATTTTCACCTCTTCCTATATGGGAAACCTTTTACAGTTGTGACGGATCACCAGGCACTCACTTTCATCTACGGCAACCCACAAGCCAAAATGCCACCAAGGATAGCCAGATGGGCCCTTAGGCTACAAGACTATCGATTCACCATCATACACCGGCCAGGGAAGGAACAAAATCCAGCAGATTTCCTCTCCCGGCACCCCAAGGAAAAGAGCGGACCAGAACAATCCATTGCTGATCAATACATCAGATATGTTATTCACAGCAGCACACCGCAAGGGCTCGACAGGGAACTGATAACAAGGGAGTCCAACACAGATCAAGGAATACAGACCATCATGAGGTGTCTAGAAACAGGACGGTGGAAACATGCAAAGCAGATATGTGAAACAATGAACGAGGACATCAGACGAGACATCACGTGCCTTTTGGCCGTAAAGGAAGAACTTGCGAAGTCTGAGGAAGGACTACTACTAAAAGGGATGAAATTAGTAATACCGCGAAGCCTACGCCAGAAGGTGCTAGAGCTAGCTCATGAAGGACACTGGGGAATTGTATCCACCAAAAGGATGCTGAGGCAAAAGCTATGGTTTCCCCAACTGGACACCTCTGTGGAGGAGTTACTACAAAACTGTCCCACCTGTGCCATTGTAAAGCCGCACACAGTCCCGGAACCACTAAGAATGACCGCACTACCCGAAGGAACATGGGAAGAGATAGCCATCGACCACTTTGGGCCCATGGAAGGGGGCGAATACATTTTGGTAGCGGTAGATGAATACTCTAGATATCCAGACCTACAGGTCATCCCATCCACCGCTGCACATCATACCATCCCAGCACTGGATCGGATGTTCGCGATCTATGGCATACCGAAGGTTGTGAAGTCCGACAACGGACCACCCTTCACGGGACAAGACTTTCAGAGATTCGCAGAATACATGGATTTCCATCATCGTAAGATAACGCCGCTGTGGCCCCAAGCAAATGGCACTGTCGAAAGATTCATGAGTAACATCAAGCGCACGACTCAGATCGCCCGCCTCACGGGAGAACCCGTCGAAAAATTGCTGTACCAACTCATGCGAGATTATAGGAACACTCCACACAGCACCACGGGGAAGTCACCATCAGAAGTAATGTTCGGACGAATGATCAGAACGCGAATACCGCACGCGCCCGACGTTAAAGGACAGTACGAAGAGGACGCGGAGATGCGAACACGAGACTCCCTCATGAAGGAACACATGAAAGAGGCAGCCGACCGCAAGCGCAGGGCCAGTGAGAGTGACCTGGCGCCTGGGGATCTGGTCGTGCTCCGACAACGGCCACAGCACAAAAACGCAACTCCGTTCAATGAAGAACCCCTCATCATCACTAGGAAGAAGGGATCGCTCATCACCGCAGAAGGAGATCACCGGTCCATAACGCGAAACTCTTCTCACTTTAGAAAGATGCCTGGTTTTCAGCGCTCAAGAAATTCAAGTGTGTGTGACACTTTCTCCCAATGGGACTCCCCCTATGAGGGAGACAGGGAAGATTCAGGAGATGATATAACAACAGGAGAATGGGTGGCACCATCCACAAGTGTGGACCTCCGACCACACAGAACCAGAAGGCGGCCTACTCGTCTCATCGAAGAAATGGGTTGAGAACGCAACTGACTGTTTAGTGACGGGAGGGTGTGGTGTCGTCACCAAAGCATCGAAGAGAGGAACAGTCCTCTCTCTCTGTTATTGATTGTTGACAGGACAGGAAGGGGAGGGGTTACCGCGTGGAGCGGCAGTTGGTGTTGAGATTAAATAAAGAGAAGACGTGTTGCACCCCAGCTCCCGTGTTAGTCTCTGATTAAAGAGAGAGAGCGGTAAAGAGTTTGAGGAGGTCCACCTACAGGACACTACAGGACGTCATTTCACCAAAATGCCAGGGGTAGCAGAAGTGACAACACATGACCCTTGACCCCCTGATGACATCACAGGAAGTGATGTCATTTGACCACACACCGAAGTGATATCGCCGGAAGCGAAGGAACACGACCTTTCACCCGTTGACAAAACAGGAAGTGGCATCACATAGCATTGTACACTATGAAAAACATGGTTATGATATCACTATAATGTGATGTACGTTTCATACAAGAATGGATCGCCATTTGTATCGTTAAGATCAGTGTGTAAAGGCCGATATTACCAAATTACTATGAATGCAAGCAGACGTCCATGACCAAATGATAATTATGTGTTATTATATAGCACTTAGGCTTAAGCAAAAAATATACACCCAATATCACCCAACCTGTGTTGGTACTCATTTACCATTTTACTCATTTATTGACCTCAGCAGGATGAAAGGATAAGTTGAGGCGTTTAAGAACAGACTAAATCAGTGACTCACCCCCTGAAGTGTGTCTGAAATAAACCTTTATCAGTCTAGAAATTATTGTATAGAATTCCAGAAAGACACATTATTTGGTATTCCTAGTCTTTCTTATATATGGTCAGTTCTGAAGGTGTTAGACTTGTGGCACTCCTGTTCTTATTTTTCTTCTTTTTTTTTTTTTAAAGGGCCTGAACAAGAAAGCCCGGCACTCCAGAAGTAAACAGCCAGGCCAGAAGCTTGCATTACAAAAAAAAAAAAAAAAAGAATTTTATTTTGCTTTCTTTTTTTTTTTTAAGAGGTCGCAGTTGTGACCTCTGGCGTCCCCTAAATGACGTCCCTGCCTTGGTGCTGTGACCACCCTAAGCACCCGCCCACGTGCCTGACCTCCTGGGCTTCTTACTGGAGCCTAGCCAGCCCTCCTAAGTCCTAATCTTGGCCAAATGCTCTTCAGTCCCCGAGGGCGGTCCTGCCACAAAGCGATTTGAGGCCATACAAATGGGAAAAGGCACTATATAAATGACCACTACTATAAAATATTATAATCAAATGAGGTGCCTGGTATACTGTCTTGATCCTCACAGTGCACGCATATAAGAAACAACTAAAATGTGAAGACATAAAGACACCCAAACCTTTTTTTTTTATATAGAAAACCAAACATCAACTATTAAAACCCTCTTCTCACACGGGATCATAAAACAGCACATCATTGTGTGTACATTAAAGAATATGGAATCTCTCCAGATGTGGCCACAATCACTGATGTGCTATTTTTCATGAGCCATCAATGCTAGCATTTCATATAATGTCAGATCATATTTGTCTAAACATTGTGTTTCTGTCCTCTAGGGGCTTATTTTCCTCAAGCTCACTTATTCCTGGGGTCTTCATCAGGACGGAACATTTAGATCATAATTGATATTTTCCCATGTGTACGCTCTCGTATTGTTCTCCCTGGCCAGGTGAGAAGCCTGGATCGAGATATTCCTGGCAATCACTGACAACCAAAGAGCTCGGGCCTACCTGCACAACTTGAGGGAACCGCCCCCATACTTGCTTCCATAATGCATTGCGCCCCAGTTGTGCATTAGAACCATAACACTGTTCCCCAGAAATGACAGCTAGAAAGCCTGCAGTGCCACGTTGATCGCTCTTAGGTCCACAAGATTGATGTGGAGACACACTTGCCCTCTAACCATCTTTCTGACGCCTCGAAGACCATCAGGATGGACTCCTCAGTCCATTATGAAAGCATCTGTGATGGTTTGTGCCTGAAATAAATGATTAGGGATTGCGCAAATGATTTGCCCAGCATGACATTCTCCTCTTGGTTCCACCAAATCAATTCAAGAGAGGGCAGTAGTCCCTTGCCCTGCTGGAGTGCAGATAGCACCCTCTTCTAACTGGACAATTTCATGAGCCATTTGTGACTGTAAGGTGTGGGACGCCCTGACACCCACTACTTTGGTGTAACCCCTTGGTCCTGATATCAGCCTAAACGGTTACACTCTGAATTGCTAGAGCTGATCTGCAACCACAATGCATATGAACTTCTTGTGATCCTGCAGAATGAGCACGTGGAAATGCATGCCCTGGGGGTATAGACCCCGTCTAGCCGCCGTGACACACAGCCCTTCAAATCTGAATTTGCCTTTTCTCAAATGTGTTCAAGTCTAAAATGGGCCCCACTTTTCTTGCTTCCCTTGAGGCATGGGTCTGCAAACTTTGGCTATTCAGATGTTTCAAACTACAACACCCATCTGCTCTACCAAGACTATTCAATGGCGAGGGTTCATGGGAATTGTAGTACAAATTGTCTGGAGAGCCACAGGTTGCAGAGCCCTGTTTTATGGGGATTAGAAAACATCTTGAGTAGAACCCAGCATGGTGTTCTTCTGTGGATACTCTTACTTTTGCTCTTTTACTGTTCATTCCAAAAGGAGCTGCCTTTGGTGAAGATCCAGTCCTCTGCTCTGTGGCTGGCAGTTTTGGGGAAAAGTCAAGAAAAGAAGGCTTCGTCCCTTTTCAACAATCCGTAGGCCACACTGGTCCTTGGCCACAGTGCTCCATTGCTCGACAAAGTCCCCTGAGCTCAGAGGGATGCGTTGTCATCTTTTTCTGGCCTTACCCTTAAAGTATCTCCTGGTCAACGGAATATCCCTTCCAAATAATTGTTTCTGTGGGGTGGCCAGCATGCCTTTGAAGGTCTGAGCTGTGAAGAACAGATTTGGGTAGCTGACCGGCCCAAGGAGCATGCTCTTGTCTAGACACCTCAAACCTCTCCAGGGAATAGTCGACCTTGTCGCCAATGAGTTTGCCCCCTTGATATTACTTGTCCAGGATCTTGGTCAGGACATCAGGAGGAAACCAGGACAAGCAAAGCCACCCATAGCACCATTCACTTGCTGATATCATTCCCCTAGCCAACAAATCAATGTTATCCAAGCTCACCCGGATAATATACCTAGAGGCCTTGGATCTATGCGCAAACTCGTCTCTCAATGCTGGAAGTTGATTGATAGCCTTTTCCACCACATACACTATGCAAATTAACACCAGCCCAGGGTTGTGGCCAGATTGCAGAGCGTAAGGCGAATGACACTGACAAAAACACCTTCTTGGCAACGGCGTCTAGCCTCAGATTCCCTGTCTGGCGACAAGGTTGGAAAAGAATTATGGCACCCCCTAGGATTTGTTGCATGAACCACATCCACCAGGTGGTCAGATATTTAATAAGGGTCTCCTGTATGTAGTGTGAAGGAATCATGGAGTAAGACAAAGACAACTGATTAAAAATGAGTTTCAGAAGTTTTATTTTACTTAAAATGTAGGATGGAATAAGGCCTAACATGCCTTATGCTAAGGTAGGATTTCCCTACCTAAAGGAAACTAAGGATAATCTGTGTTAGGATGTCCAAATCAAATGACTGTCTGTGTCCAAAACCTACACTTGCCCTCAAAACAAACCGTATACAAAGTGTAGGGATGTCAGCATCAAAACGATAGTGTTTCAAAAGTAAATTCAGAGCGCCTTCCAGCTCTTGGCTTTGGATCGGCTTCCCCTTCCTCTTCCCCAAGTTCAACACAGTTCACAAAGTCTCTGGATTCCCTTCTCCAAGAAACAACACAAATCACAAAGTCTCAGGGAAGCAATGGTAGAACTGATGAGATAGCATTCGCAAAGGATGAATGGATGGGAGGACAAATCTTATTGAAACTCGATGGCAAAGGCATTGATGACGCAAAACAAAAGGAGAGGTTAGATGAGACACAGAGAAAGGGGAAGGAGAAGGAGTTAAGAGACAAAAGAATAAGAAGGAAAGACTGACAAAGGCAAGAACAGCTATATCGCGAAGAACAAGATAGACAGCTTGATCGCAAGCCAAGAGCAAAGGTGAGAGGAAGAGCAAAGAATATGTGAGAAAAGAATAAGAAGACGAAGAGATGAGGAAATACCTCATGGTCAGAGGGGGGTGTCTTCACCGCCCTATGTAGACGGACTAAGGACATTGCCAGGTAGACGACGATGCAGGAATATTACCCCTGCAATAGACAGGAGAACAATGAGAAAAGAGAAAGAGGACTATGCATTCCAATTTCTGCTACTAGAGAAGGGGGAATAAGACCACAATATATTCCATGGCCACACATGGATCGAGAAAACCTGAAAAACAAGCTTCCATTGCTGACATCGGGAGCTGGAAAATGGATACATGAGTTAGAAAAAATGACAGGAGGAAACACATTAGCCATAGGGGACATTAAGGGCCTCCTAATCGCCATACATGAGAGAGCAGATGATGTGTGGGCACGAGCAGGTTACCCTGGTGTAACCACAATTAATACTGCGCACGACGGAGCCCCATTTAACAATTGTAGAGCCGCAATATGGAAAGCGCTACGAGTGCTGTATCCAGATACTTCTGATATTGGAGCTATAATGACTCAAAAAATGAAGGATTCTGAGGATCCGTTAATTTATATACAGAATTTCCAAGACGCATGGGCACTCGAGACTCATGAATCATGCACGAAATCAATACCTGTGTTTTACCATATATTGTGCCAAGGATTGCCAGAACCAGTGCATAAACAACTCAAGAAATTGGTAGGAGTTGAGGCTAAACCTTGGGCTGAAATACAGTTGACTATCGCACATTATTGTAGACTGCTGCAGGAAAAGAATCAGAAAAAGGAAGCAACTCGAAAGGGTGAGGAAGCGAAATTGGTGTAGAAGAAATTATCAAAGTATGCCATTGAAGGAGCCATGATAACTAGCGCAACAGTAAAATAATCAGGGTAACGTAGGGTTTTACCCACAGGGAAGAGGATTTAGGGGAAGAGGATGGCAGAGCAATCAGTGAGGTTTCCAAAATAATCAAGGAGGCTTCCAAAACATGCAAAATGGAAACCCGGATATGTCAAATGGGCAAATAATCCGACCACCGCCAGTTTGTTGGCTGTGTGGAATGACAGGGCATTTGGCCCGCACATGCAGAAATCAAGGCATGATACAGAACAGCCAAGGAATGGGAGCAGGTGTCAAGACTTGATGGTCGTGTAGGCGATGATACCTCTGTCCCCAAGTTCCACTCGAGCAAACAAATATGCTGCTCAAGCAGCCCTTGAGGCCACAGGTGGTGAATGTCGTCAGCCGGAACCAGGAATGCCGGAAGATGTTCCCCAGACCACTGTAAGGCAAACACGCGGGTTAGATAACAAATACACCCTGTACACAATCGTTAATGTTTATCTACAAGGGAGCTTACCCTGAGTGGTTGTTTGGAAACCAATGTTGATGTGGGGTGTTTGTCTGAGGGAGCCAGCAGGGTTGACGACAAGGTAGCAGCCTGGCAATGCACTTGAAGGATGGAATCACCACCTGATACGGAACCTGGTACTGTGAGCCAAACAAAATGGCACGTGATCCAGAGAGCAGAGTCTAAACCAAGGGGCAATCCAATTGCAGTCCAGGAGGAAAGCCGAGGTCGTGTCCAGGGGGAGCGGTTCAAGACAAGGTACCAGACAAGGGAAATCCAAGAAGCAGTCCGTGGGAGTAGCCGAGGTCAAAGCCAGAAGGAAGCAGGTCCAGGCGAGGTACAAAAGGGGAAGCGGGTCGGAATCCAAGGGCAAAATCCAAGATCAAGAAAAGCAGTGTCCAGTCTGTAGTCCGTAGTCCAACCAAGATCAGCTGTGAAGCGCGGATGGGAGTTCGCGCGTCGCTTTTGAACGCTCGCTCCAGTGATCACGTGGCTCACACACGTGATTGGCGCACGCGCGATTGGACGCGTGGAGGAAGAGCGTCCAAGCGCCGGCAGCGGAGACGCGGAATGCCCGTGGCGCGTCTCCACGGCAACCGCCAATGCAGAAATGGAGAGCGAGGCAAAAACCAGCGCCGCTGAGTTCGGCCAGCCCCTTGTCGGCAAACCTGAAGGTGAGAATGTGCAATGGTGTGTGTGGGGACTTGCTGTGCTCTATGTCTCTGCCGTGTATTGATGGAATTATGGGGTGCAACAGGAGGGCTTGTGGATGTGGATGTGGCTGGGGGCGTGACAGCAGGCATGGCAAATCCACCTGCAGTTTTACAACAGGGCGTTGCACAGAATCACACGGTGCAACAACAAGCGCCAGGAGCGCAACAAGAAGTGCAACCTCAGAGCATGGGCAATTTTCCACAAAGACAAACCCAACAGGCACCATTGCAAGTGTCACAGAGCAGACTCCAAACCCTGGAAGGGGAAGTAACAATGGGAATGGGGGAAATCCACAAGTGCACAGTGGGCCAAACTTGTATCTGAACTAGGACAGCTCAATGGGAACCCTGATGTGCTCTATGCTATCAGTGACACCAGACCCTCACAGGGAACCTAGGGTGGATGTCGTTATAGGGGGTAAAGAATATTCCTTCCTAGTGGACACGGGTGCAACATGCTCGTGCATACGTGAAGGCAAGTTTTCCTTGTCCGGTGAGGCCATTAATTACTCTGAGTTTTACAGGAGCTCACAGTCGAGTTCCCTTTACAAACACACTTCCAGGCTCCATAGGAGAGTGCAAAATGAATGTACCTTTATTATATTCACGTCAGACCCCAATAAACATTTTGGGTCGAGACTTAATGACAAAGTTGAACATGCCAATTTTGTTCACTGAGGAGGGCATAGTATGCTCCACTCCAGGAATGCACTACTCAAATGTATGTGAAATGATTAGAGCATACTCAGGACACATAGCCATGAGGGCCATACCATTAGAGCCAGACATTTTCGCATATGGCATGCATGTGCTTATGGCGCGATTGCCAGGCCTTGCAGACAAAACCCTGAGAGCCCCTGATGAGTTCCTATTCAGACCAAGAATACCGATGCATGAGGCGGAGAGACAAGTATTTCCCTTGATGATACACACGGCAGCAATACGAGGGAAAGTGGTTTTGGTTGACTGTTATGATAACGAGGGCAGACAATGGTGCGCGATAATCGCCATCAATGAAGGATAACGAGTGACTGACGTTACCAATGACGAGCTATTTGAAGAACAAACAGATATAGGAGAGTCAATGGTAGAAGTGAGTCTCACCTTTTTGGTAAGGATGATCAAGAGAGAGGTACCTCAGAGAATGATGCTGGCATTGAACCGTCCTGATTATTTTGATGACGACATGGCCCAGGTGCCTGTCCCAGTATGGACTACAGGACCCTATGACGAAGGCCTCTTGAAGGGGGTGAGAGAATTGAAAATTAAGCTAAAACCAGGAGCAATTCTACCCAAGGCACGACAATATCTCATGTCCAGAGAGGCAGATGAAGGGATTTTAAAGACAATTTCTGCCATGATGGACCAGGGCATCTTAGTAGCGTCAGAGTCACCATGTAATATGCCAGTGTATCCTGTGAAGAAAAGTAAAGGGGGGTCTTGGAGGCTAGTGCAAGACCTTAGACCAATAAACTATATTGTTGAGGCCGAGTTCCCTCTAGTCCCTAACCCGTCTACAATATTATGCAATATACCCGTTGAGGCAAAATATTTCACGGTGATTGACTTGAAAAATGCATTTTGCTCAATCCCGTTGCACCGTGACTCACAAGATCTGACATCATTCACGTTCAGACAAATGCGCCTGAAAAGCACGAGGCTGCCACAGGGGTAATGTGAGTCTCCGTCTAAGTTCAACAGAGTCCTGCAGATGGATTTGAGCAATATTGCACTACAAAGTGTCGTCTTACAATATGTGGGTGACATCCTAATTTGCAGCACCACAGAAGAGCAATGCAGGCACGATTCTGTTCACCTATTGACTATACTGGCTGAGAAAGGATATAAGGTTGACAAGGAAAAGTTACAATATTGTCAACAAGAAGTGCAGTACATAGGCCAGCTGATCTCACATGAAGGAAAGAAAGTGACACCAGAAAGGGCTGAATCCATATTGAACCCGGCTAAGCCACACGCGATAAAGCAAATACAGAGCTTTCTAGGCCTGTGCAACTATGTTAGGGCATGGGTCTTTGACTACAGCTCTTATACTAAGCCTTTACTTCAGGCCCTAAAGAAGGCACAAATGATGAAAGAAAAAATGTAATGGACTAAGGCCATGGAGAAAGGGTTTGCCGAACTCAAGAGAGCAATTTGTACAGCTCCAGTTCTCGGAATTCCCAATTATGCAGAGAAATTTTACCTGTTTTCACACACAAATGGCAGTGTCATGACGGCAGTGCTTGCTCAAAGAACCTTGTTGGGGTATAAGCACCTGGCATACTACAGTGGGAATCTGGACCCAGTAATGAGAGGCCACTTCCCATGCGAACAAAGTTTAGCTGCCACAGCGTTCGCCATAGAGAATGCTACAACCATTGTGATGGGATGCTCCATGATGTTGTATGTTCAGCACTCATTATTTGCCATTTTAGAAAAACCAATGGGCACATTGACAGCTCAGAGAGCTTCTGCTTATGAAGTGATCATATCAAACCCATCGATTAAAATAGTCTGATGTAAGATAGTAAACCCTGCTATGTCTTTAGCAGAGGCAGTCACTGAAGGAGAGCGATACACGACTGTGCAAATTATGAAGAATTCTACAATGAAATCCCCAGAATAAAAGAAAATGCCTTGGCAGGAGGAGAGATTGTCTTTATTGACGGCTCTTCGAGAATCGATCAAAGTGAGGGGCAAAGATACACAGGCGTTTCTGTGTTTCACACAACAAATGGAGAATTGAGTGCTTCTTAGTGCTCGAATACCATCTCATTATTCAGCACAGGCTGCAGAATTATTGGCGCTGATACTCGCCACTGAGAATCACGCAGACCAGAAAGTAACGGTATACAGTGACTCCGCCTATGTGACGTTAACAGTGCACGCAGCCTTAGCGCGCTGGAAAAGGAGGGGCTACCTCCGATCAGACGGCACGCCAGTGCAGCACGCAGCCTTATTGGACAGGCTGATCAAGGCACTACAGCTCCCAGTGGGCATAGCGGTCATGAAATGAGCCGCCCACACGAAAGGGACAGATTTTATCTCACACGGAAATCAAGCAGCAGACACAGAAGCCAAGTGTATGGCATCCAAAAGTGAGACGGTTATGGCAGTGGAAGCTGTCTATGCCAATGGACTGATGATGTTTACACGAACCACACCTGAGGGTTACAGCAATTTGGGGCAAACACAGTTAATGGAACTCTCCAAGGGGAGGCACCGCAGGAAGAGAAGAACCTGTGGAAACATCGAGGGTGTTCTTTAAACCCCTCTGACAGCTTGTGGAGACAAGAAAGCACTGGTAAACCAGTAATGCCTGTAGCCCTATTAAAAATAGCACTAGAGCAACTACATTACCCAGCCCATATGACAAAGGAGAACCTAGCAGCAACGCTCGTGGAAGACTGGTTCATACCAAATTTAGCTGAGCATGTTGCATTCTTTATGGTGCACTGCATAATCTGCCAGCAATTCACCGCTGGACACACACTAAAAGTAATGAGAGGAGTCATCCCCAGGCCAAATGGGCCTTTTCAGCACTTGCATGTCGATTACGTCGACATGATTCAAGTATGTAACGGGTACAGATACTTAATTGTTGTGGTGTGTCCATTCTCTAGATGGATTGAGGCAGGTCCCTGTACACACCCAGATTCTACCTGTGCAGCCACATTTTTAGTGAGGGAAGTATTCCCAAGGTGAGGGGTGTGAGAAGTCATGAGATCAGATAATGGCCCTCATTTTGTCAATGCAGTGTTCGAGCAGATTAGCTTGCTGCTTGGTATAAAGCACAAGTTCTCGTCTGCATATCATCCACAAGGTAATGGGATCTGTGATAAGCTCAACGTATTGTTAAAGGAAAGGATAGCCAAGTTGAAGCTTACTCTAAAGAAGGGATGGTTGCACTGCCTTCCACTGGCACTGTATGCTCTTCGGAACCAACCCAGCTCTGACCATCATTTTACGCCACACGAGATAGCCACAGGAAGAAGAATGAGAACTCCCCTAACACCCCGAGATGTGATGCCCAGTCGACAGGAGAGGTTTTTGGGTCTGAAATGCAGAACTATCTGAACTGTGTGACATCTTGCCTTACTGTAATTTCAGACCAGCTGCAGCGACGACGAAAAGGGTTCAGCTCAGCACAGAACACAGAAGAAGACACTGCATCAGACTCAGTTCAAGGTCTACGTGTTCCACTCGTCTTCCCTGGAGACGGCGTCCTTGTGAGAAACCATACAAGGAAAAAGTGGGACGAGCCAAGATTCAACGGCCCTTTCATTATACCTACCCTACCCTACCCTACTTCAGAGAAGGCCCCCTGCCTGCACCCCAACGAGAGGAATTGACGAGCAACGGGGAAGAACCACAGCACGTGCAGACAAGATCCATGACGAGGAAGAAGGATGCATGACCAGCAAGACAAAGAAAATAAACCTTTGCAAATTGTGGCTTAAATTGGATAATTCCTCTAAGCAAAAAGGGGGATAAGGACAAAAACATTTAAAAAACGGACACTCTGTGCATCCTAGTTGCAGGGTGAAGAAGAAAATTGCATGTGTAAGTCACAACATAGTCTGCTGACTTTGAACTTTGGACTGAGGCACGCTGAAGCCTTGATGAGAAAAAGACTATACCAAATTTTGACCGAGGACATTTACATTGGAATCAAATACAGTATCTCGATTCATTCAGCACTGAGACCTTATTCGAAATAACTTATGGTGTCCTACAGTAAAGATATCACAAAGGACGTGGTCTCCTATTTCAACCTAGTGCTAAGATCATACCCGTCACTGGTAAGAAGACTCAAGTGTTACAGACTTTCTCCAACATCCTGAAAACAAAAAAATAATAAGACAACTGCTTACTGTCATTGCTGAACAATTTATTATACTCCCTGAGTACAGTGAGAAATAAGCAAATGTTCCCAACACAGGCGGAAATAGAATAGCTTGTCAACACACTGTTCTTCCGCATAATCGAAGACTGTCCAACCATTGTCGGAAGAACAACAGATACACTAACATTTCTTCGAGACCCAGCAAACACTGAACATTTAAGCCATTTTTTGAATAAGATCGTCATTTTGGTCGCACTCCACGCAACCAGACAGTGCAGACATTGTTTACATCAAGGAAAAACATATAATCCTGAACCCAGCAAGACAGGACAGATGTCCCTATCACCAGAAGACAGCAGATTGGCACACAATGTGCTTTTTCGACTAGTAACTGACTTTCCAGAGCTAGTGGGGAGACCAATTGATGTTGACGTCCTAACATTAATCAGAGATCCAGCTAATGTTGCACAAATGGGAATGCTCCTGCATGGTATTGTGCTTCAAGTGGAACTTTCTAATTATCAGAGATATTATCTGAGGAGATTTTAAGAAAACTTTCCGCCGAGGGACAGATCGAGGGAGCAGAGTCAAGAACTCCATTTGTTATATTTGTTGTTATTTTTTCCCTATTTCTTCATATTGACCAGTGTCCAACATGTCCTCAGGACTGAAGCAGATTCGAGGGGTGGACTGGGAGCTTACCTACTTTGAACATGCACAGTAAAGGGGCTCACTGAAGTATTACTTAATTTGATTTTTCCCATAGTCTAGCAAAGGAACTGTATCCTGAAATAAGAAACAATTGTCACTTGCAAGAGGGGGGGCACTTTTTGAGCACCAGCCACTCCTAAACACAGAACTCGAAAGACAATATTAGTTAAGGGAATAATAACATTGACATTTGACAAATGATCGAGATGGGGGTCCAGAGCAGCAACCTGGTCCTTTCACAAGCAGAGAGGCACCCCCGCTTCTCTGGAAGAAAATGCTGCCGCCTAACATACAAAACTATCATGTACCTATGTATCATATTCATTATTACTCTATTGTCATTAACTATCAGAACTGCATTCTTTATTGGTGCACGAAGCGTTCCAATTTCAGTGTACCCACCTGATGATACACGCATGAAACCCACAAGAGCATCCAGACCTTATATAGTTATTCCAGTCCCTAGAAGATCTGATGGTGGAATGAATGAACTTGAAATGGATGTAATTAGCAACAATACGCACACACCTGTGGTAATGAACGAAAAGAAAAGCCGGAGACAGGGTCTGCAAGTGATGAATGGGATAACATCACTGATAACTACACGCATGCAAACACTGAATGTACACAAAACAGGCCTAGCATCAATGACTGCAGAACCACAAACCAAAGCAGTAGAAAGGAAGAGACTGCCTGCTATAAGGAACTTCACAGAAACTGTCATGGGAACACAAGAAGAGTTAAGAGAAAAACCAACAGAAGCAGTCATATCAGAAACTCTTGAGAAAACAAGGGCCAACTCAGAAAAATTCTCCGCAAGGACACGAATGTTAGTAGACTTACTATTCCCGCACATAGCCAGAGCGAGGAAACTGCATGGGGAACTGAAAAACAAAACTGCAGAGACTGTATTACCCAGCATATATGTTCCAACACAAGGGACAAGTACCAGTTCCACAATACAGCCATATACCGGACCAGTGTCAGGCTGGTTGGCATGGGCATTTGCACGCCGCAGAAAAAAGATGCATGAGGACCAGGAAAGAGCTGCCAGACTCCTGTCCACTCAAATGGCGCAGATGAAGAGATATGCACCATGGACCAGGATACCTGAGAACTCTCCAGCAAGAAATAGCCATACAGATGCATTCAGAGATGTAGTAATAGCAAACTACATGAAAAACCTAAGAATCAAGAGAAGCATGCATGAAGACGACAATGAACTGAACGATTACCTGGATAGCACATCACACTTAGGTAACAACATTTGGTACCAGCACATGAAGGAAGTTGGAAGACGAAAATCTGAAGGGGAATGCTTTGTTTGCGCACTCCTACCATATAGCATGGGGAAGTCCAAGATCTTTGTGGCTGTAGAAATGGATGTCCCGACAGCACACTGTCTCTCACACATAGCAATGTGCAATACCAGAGGCCAGTTCATGGGAAGTGATGCCTCATTGATATGGGCAACTGAAACAGCTTATCCCGATGAAGATGAATATGTCCAGGACATTAAGACGAGAAACAGAGCCCATACTAGGAATCGTGTGATCAGG
Source organism: Ambystoma mexicanum (assembly GCF_040938575.1). NCBI lineage: Eukaryota > Metazoa > Chordata > Amphibia > Caudata > Ambystomatidae > Ambystoma > Ambystoma mexicanum. The sequence continues at coordinate 731,578,382 of NC_090925.1, forward strand.
TACGAGAAGCCTGGAGTTAAAGGAACAGGAATAGGATGGGAAGTGAACCCAAAACTAAATGTCCAAGGAAAAACTCCAGAAGAGGCTCAAAATTGGAAAAACAGAGGCCAAATGCAGATCTGGGGAACAGTGCTTTCACCAGACAGTTGGGAAAAAGGAGTAGTGATCTGCAGAGCACGGACGGTCCTCAGAGGCTGCAAGGAGGCAATTGAAAACTCACAAAGACTGTGCAAACAACTATTGCCTAAACTTACAAAATTACTCACATGGGTTGAAGACAGAGGAGGACCCCTGCAGAAAGTGCCACTAGAAAGTCCGAAATTGTGCTTCAGGAAAAATGGCACAAGAAAAATGGGGGAGAATCAAAACTGCAGACTAATTTTTGAGGCTCCAGGAATGACTCATGGGACTGCAGTGATCATGGATCATTACTGGGCTTGTGGATCCAAAGCATACATCAGACTGCCGAAAAACTGGGGAGGCATATGCACAATAGTGAACGTCCACATTCCAGCATTAGTGATCCCGAAAAGTGACCTGAACATTGATAGTTTTCCGAAAGCAGATGCTCACCTGAGGAAGAAGAGATCTGTGGAACTGATAACCCGAATGAAGAGAGAGAATTACTTATCTGCTAAATCAGAAGAAGCATTTCATGCAATCCCATATGAACACAGGCTGTTCAGCCTCACCTCATCAGTGTTCACAACGATTTTCATGCCTCATATCCAAGTTGGAGTAAATACTAAATGGTTGAAGATAACCAGATGGGAGTTACTGCAAACCATCAACACGACGATAAAAGGATTCAATGAAATCAAGGAAGAGTTAAGAGCCATCCGACTGATGACTCTCCAGAACAGATATGTACTTTACATGATCACAGCTATGGATGGAGGAGTTGGTGCAAAAATAGGAGAATCATGTTGCACGTTTATACCTTCTCACGACGAGGAAAATGGACCTTTAACAGAAGCTATAAGTATGCTGACAAACCTGGAGAACCAGATGATCAATGAAACCGACATAGTTGATGATGACAGATGGTTTGGATCACTGTTTTCATGGGTTCCACAATAGATGGCGGATGCATTCAAATTCTTGGGAGCCCTGCTAGTGATGATATTATTAGGATTTTGTGTCATCAAGATAATAATCTCGCAATGCCAGAAAACTGCAAAGAAAGCCATAGGGATGAAGATCATGATTGATGTCAAACCAGGATGGAAGCCCAGAGATGTGACTGATGAAGAAATAAGAGACTTTGTGAAGGCTAGCAACCACGCACCAGAAGGTACAAAGTTTCTCTATCCCAGGAAACGCAGAAATTATGAAGGAAGATGGATTTACTGCAGCCCAAATGGGCAATGTCAGCTGATGACGTGGAACAAAGACGAACATGTAAGGACAGCAGGAAGCCTGAGAAGAGTAATAAAAGTATGGACTCCAAAGAGACACTTCTTCAAACCATCATGTACAGACCCAGAAGATGAAGAAGGGATGAACCCAGACGACGAAGTGAAGATGAATACAGAGGAACCAAGTAAGATGAATCCAAAGTGGGAAGTGGTCGATGAATCGCCCAGAGTGGGGAGTGTAGAGGAGGTCCCAAATAAAGCCTGCACTCCAGTCGCCCATTTTGAAGTAGCAGGAACATTCACAACGAAATATGTGACGTATGATGAGCAAATAAACCAGCAGAGAGCCGCAGTAGGGCTCTGCCCAATACCTATCAGAAGAACAATACCTATTGAAGTACCAATAACCAGACAACCATGGACAGTAAGGTACCCATTAAGAAAACCCTACCAGCAAATGAAACAAAATGAAGATTACTTAAGTACTGTCCAGGAAGAAACCAAAAAGTCCTTAATGGAAGATGAATGGTGACGTCACGAGGGCCTGGACTAACGCACCCATAGAAGATATGATGACCCAAGGATGACACAAAGAGACGAAATGCCATGAATAAAGATATTGTGAAAGTGAAAGAAGAGAACGTTGATGAAAGAAAAAGGAGCTTAAATTGTAAGCAGGATGAAGATATTTAACCAGCTAACGCCTGTACATGTGCTTGTAACCGCAAGCAAGCTAAGAAAACAGTGCGGCTTGCTATGCTAAGTAAAAGAATATAGCGGAAAGCGCCATTGTACACAATGTACCTCAAAACGAAGCATGTCATATAAGTGCTAGTCTACTTTGCACTAAAAGCAGAACCAGCTGTCATGATGCCTACCCCCAGGCATCCGGACCAAGCCCATCAGCCCCGGGAGCAGGCATCTAGACATTTAGTAAAACCTCAGCAGCCCCGGCTAGGGGCTATCTGGGTTCAGTCCTGGTGCCTAAGGCGCCAGGCTCATAGTCATTACTTACCTCAGGCAGACCATGCTGCAAATGACTCCAATCCAACATGAAACCTGAAAGGGACTATTTTTCTACATGGACTATTTTTTACTCTGGTGTGGTTCTAGGGACTTCTTACCTGGGACTACTTTTGAGGCTATTTAAACCACGCCCGACCAGCAACACACGCTTCGCGTTATTCTGCATCCAGCAGCGTAACGCTCACCGTGCCTGCAGCCTGCATCCAGTCTTCTGCCACGCCCGCCTCGAATCCGGAGCTCCTAAAACAAAGAGGAAAGAAAGGGACAAGGTTAGAAAACAAACTTATTTCTATTCCACGCCTGATTCTGGATCCATCTCGTCTCCGGACCTGTAAAGAACATAATTTCTGCACGCGCTGCACCTCCAGCTGCAGCGCCGCGCCATACTCACTAGTCTTCACAGCATTCTTTGGGTCGGCGCTGCCTCCATCATTTCTTCGCCGAACTTCGTCACCTAGGAGACAAAAGAAAACCACAAGGTGAGCCGAGGGAACCAACAAATATAATTCTTACCACCATAGACTTACCTGATTTACAACCGGAGGCATCCTTTTGTGACTCTCCATGTTTTCACGTACCGCATCTGTAAAGAGAGGCAAAACAACATGTTTTCCACGTGCAACATTTACCGGACAGCGCCGGGTAATACAGACTCTTACCTGAGCGCCATCAGCTGCCACAAGAGCATCTTTTCACGAGCCAGCGGCAAGACAAGAAAGGAAGGGGGGAACAAGAGTGAACATCGGACATATTGAACTCTATGAACTTAATACTTACTGGTCCTCACCAGGAACCTCAGAGTCAATACTCTCCGGAACTCTTCCGAGCCTTCAAACCAGTGAAGTAACTGGAATCGACGCGACCCTGCAAATCCACGCAGGATGGAGAGCTCATCTTTCAAGAATATAAGGTGAGATTGCTGTGAGGGCATTTCGAAGGTGATTAGTTGGGGAGGACTGTGGGGGTGCCATCATTTGAATCCACAAATGGCTAAATCCTTCTCTCCACTTGCAGGAGAATATTTCTACGGGTTAAGCAGACAAGATTAGGAGGGCAGATCCAGTCAGTCATTGCTGCACTATGCATCACGTGGGTGGAGACCGCAGCTGTCCGGGTCCGACCGACGCCCCTGTGGGAGCCAGGTGAGCGTAACACCAACCCAGGTTACGAAGACCAAAACGCAAGAAGATTCATATTCTAGCAAACACGAGGAAAGAAGGCTGAATCGAAACTCGGCAGAGGCAGCTTGTGCCAGGGAAGCCAAGGTCACATCAATAGAAGCTATGAACGGTAGCTACTTTTAATTGAAGCTAAAAACAGAATATCCTTCCTCTGAAGGATCAAGATGAGACGGCGAAGGCAGGTGGCGGGTGAAACAAAAATCAAATACACAAATTGAGAGAAACGAGGCAAATCCATGGTGTGGTAGCATGGGACCATCCGTGCAAGAAGAAGCACTGGTTCACACCTACGCTTGACATCCGCTGAGACAGAGATATCAGAACTTTCTCGAGACAAGAAGATGCAGTTTCGAGGGCAACCGAAGTGAACAAATTGACACATAGCCCATAAAGTGATAATTAATTGAAGGTAAGGCAGGGTGAATTGGGTGACACCCTGTACCTGGCTGACCGTTCTGCGTGCTGCTAAGCAAAGTGGAAATTTATACATGGGGTTGATGCCAACCCAATCACCATGGAGCAAATAATCTAGGGTCCTATAGTTAGTAGAACCAATGGACGTTGTACTTTTAGTGACGTCTAGAGTAGTCAATTTTGAAGGAAGGGCTTAGACGCCCACCTGATAGTGTTTACCGAATTCCCTCACTCCGTTACCATATACAGAAATAGCACCTATATTAAAGATACCTTTTCCTAACCAATAGAATGGCATGTTAAGTTTTGAGTGTTACACGTCAGATTATGATGCGTTTTGAGTATAAAAATTATGTTTTGTATCAAGTTTGAGGGAGTTGAAGAGAGACAGACTATCGCATCACTGTTGATTTCCATGTTTCCCCGTTTTTTGTACTTGTCATTAAACAGACTCCCCTTTGCCAAACCATTGAGTTGTCCTTATTGATTGGTGTCTGAGTAATAAATCTGCACCCCTATCCATCTCAAGGTGCAGCTATCTTGTCTTAAAGTACTTTGGAGAAAACCCTGACTCTATGGGGTGGCCGGGGGTCTCCCCAGTGCACTTCGCAACAGGCTTCTGCAGGCTTCTTTGGTTTCCCAGCTTTCCCGGACTCCGCCTCTCCTTCGCAGCCTCCGCAGAGAGCACTGCTCGCTCTCCTGGGCTCCTGAGATGGCGACTGGACTCAATGGGAGTTTCACAGCTTCCACGAAGCAGACCTGCTCTGGAGGGTAAAAGGACCTCCGGACCCTTGTACAGCTGACCACGGCTCCGGCGTCTCCTGCACAACACCGCTCCCGGCACCAGGGTCTCCAGCTCCTTTTCCTCCAGGCATTTTTCTTCTCCAAAAGCGGCAGGCATTTTTATATCCCTCAGGTGTGCTACCGACCCCATATGTGGGTAATTGAGTTCCATTCTCTGACTATGGAGAACTCCATTAGGCGGACAGGCCTGGTTGTTCCATTGGTATGCCTCCATAGTCCTCTTCTTCATCTTAGTACCAGAGTGTTTTATGGAACTGTCTGATTTAGTAAAAGGAGTATTCATAACTCGGTTTTGTCTCTGATAGGTGTGTGTATCAGTAAAATGAGCATGTGTCCTTCTAGTTGGTTTCTTCCTCGTCCCAGTACTAAGGTGTTGTTTCTGTGGGACAGTTTGTAAGGAGGACAAGGGAAAGGGTTTACAATACCCTACAAAGGCCTTAGGGGTAGAGGGCTCATTGTGGAAATGGAAAGGGGGATACCATGTCTCACCTAAGGACGTCCTTTTCCCCACTCCACAAGTTCCCTCCACCCAGGTGATTGTCCCTCACATATCCACCCCCATGGTCGGGATCCAAAAGGGATGGCCTTTCCCTGGCCACCTGAGAGGAGAATCCTGGGGAATAAGAAGCAAGGACACCCTCAGGTTCCTCACAGTGGCCTGTATTTTCTCAGTATGTTTCCGGTCAGGTACATGAAAGACATCGAGTTCTCCCAGGCTTCTCCATGACAGGGTCCTTAAAATATTCCACAAAATGGTTGGACCCCTTTTAGGCCTTTGTTCATCACATCTGTTAGTTTATCTTTCTGCCTGTGGTCTGCAGTATCCATAAACTTGATATTCAAGACTTTAACAGCCATCCTCACAAGGGCTACCCTAAGGTGACAATTCTGACAACTAGAGTCCTGTATACCTTTCAGGAATGTATCCACCACATCAGGCATCTCCTCTGGCTGTGGATTATGTTACTCTTGGTCACCAATATCAAATGAATCTCTAACAAGCGTTGGGTCCACTCTCCTGTGGCACTCCAGGGTTGCATCCTCCACTTCGAAGCCTATATCTTTCAAAACTATCTTCCAGCATCCTTTGCGGTGCCATACCAGCATTGGGCAGAACCTTGCCAACCTCCAGTGGTGCCAATCTCTATTCCACGGAATCAGTGGAGGAGCACCTATCAAACAGGGTTGCAACCATACTGCTTGGCTTGTCCATCCTTTTGGGGTTGCCTAATGAAGTCAGTGGCACCATATCTCTGGATCTGAGCTTTGTAAATGTCATGGTGAGAGTTGTAGTGGGTGTTGTCATCTGTTGCTACATTTCAGTGAACATTGCCAATATCTCTCACCAGTAGGACTTCACGTACCCTGGTGTCAGTGGCTCCAGTCACTCGGCCTTGTGTTCCGCAAAAGCCATTTTCACTGACCTGACAGTGTGATCTCTAGTGAAATCACCTGCATTTCTCTTTTTTTTAGGCTTGTCCGAGTGCCAATGTTCGGAGGAACGAAAAACACTTCTCAAGTGTGATCTTGTCTCATGTTTCCTCTTGGAACCCATAAAAGGGCTCTGGCCAGTGCCCCTCTTTGTATGTGCCCAGAGCGAGCCTGCTCCAGTTCTGAGGAACCCCTGCAGTCCTCCGGACTTAAACTCTCTCTTTCACTTGATCCTCTTCTGAGACATCAGAAAGAGACATTGCCTGGACCGACTGGCCTTGAATGTCGTGCCTTGGCACACCTCACACTTCTTGCTGTAATGATGGTCACTGAGGCGTCACAAGCAGCAGTCCCGGGTGATGGTAATAAACATTGTTCTCTGGCATTTTCTGCAGGAATTAAAATGTACGTGTTTCTTACTCATTTTGCCAAGTAGTTGTTAGGATAGAATTCAATTTTTGGGGTTATAGAGTCTCATTTTAAGGGAGCCTAATATTTTTGCAGTGAAGCCCCCTGCACTACATCCCTTTTTACCTTTATTAAGGTATATAGTGTTGGGTCCTCTATAAGGTGCCCAGCCTTGGAGGTGTCTCTCAGGCCTCCTATTTTTGCCCACGGGTGATTTTAGCAAGATACATCAGTTTTAGAGGGTAGGCTGGTGGCAGCTAATATTTAGTTTTGGCTTCACCTGGGGGCTACATCCGATTTACCATATTAGTAGCCTAATTTACCTTTATGGTAGTTATTAAAACAATAATGCTTTTTGTAAGTCCTACTCCCTGCCATTTTGTTTTAGGGATTCCTTTGTTCAGGGAAACCATGAGGCAGGTATTAAAATGGCGGCTATGCCCATGTGGGCTCTTTGTGAGCCCAAGATGGCAGACTCCGTGGTGGTTTGGAGCAGTTCCTGGCTCTGGACAGGCCACTACACTTATGGTTGGAGCGGGCCTGGGACTTTGGCAGGACCAAACCGATTGGCTGGCTGGCTGGCAAAACTTTTGTTTAAAATCATTTAATGGGATTGGTAGGCTGGCACAAGTCAACCTCTGTGAATGAATGGACATACAGGGGAAACCCTGTTTCCCAAGCTCAGTGCTGCTGGATTTTTGGAAGGTGAGAAGGTCTGCGTTCCTGCTTGAGAATTTACATCTGTTTGGTTCATGTTTAGGCCCTCTTCTGGCCCTGCTGGCTGGATGCTGTGGTCTGGGCATAGCTCGGGTTTTGGTTTTTGGCTGATGGATGTCCTACCTGAGTTTTTCACATCCTGCTACTGGTCCTCGTCGTCTACTGGGATGCATGCCTGCCATCCTGGGGCCGTTTTTCTGCCTTTTCCCACCAGGGTGTTCAGCCTTGAGTTTGGATGCTGCCAACGCCTGGTGAGATGTTGGGACACCAACAACCTGCCAAATCTGCTTGTCTGGGACATCTCTAGTTGCCGCCAGTACTGGCCTGTTGCAGGGGCCGTTTTTGCTGGTGTGCCATCCATGCTTGCCTGCTAAGCTCCCAGGGTCTTCCATATGCAGTCTCCTCTGTCCTACTGGAGCTATTTCCATTGTTGATTACACTTCTGGGTGGTCCATCCCACTCCTCCGAAGGACGTTTGTTCTTTGGGCCATTGTGGTCGACGTTGGCTCGTGGTGCCAATTCCTGGCTGACTGGATTCTTCATTTCGCCCTTTATCAAGACAACATAACTACCCAGGTTGTTTTGCCTTCCGGGAACCAACTTTCTGGAAGCAAACACTGCAAGTACTAACCTAAGAATATTTGATTGATTTGAAGGATTTATAATGCACTCAAAATGGACCAAACCATATAGTGGCGCTGATGACTTTATGCTGAAAGATTTAACAGAAATGCAATAGTAAACCACATTCCATCCAAAGGGCATCATGTTCTAACCTACCAGGGATGATCTACTTCATTTGAACAGGAACGTTTTAAGGGCTTTACGGAACTTGAACAGTGATTCCAAAGTCCTAATTTCCCTGGGTAAGCTGTTGCAGAGTCTAGGGCCACACACAGCAAATCTTCTATCCCCTCTGGACACAAATGAAGATGAGGGGATAGCTAGCAGGGCCCTTGGGCGAAGACATCTGGATGATTGGTAATTCTTAAGCATATCTTTCAAGTAGTCTGGTGCTAAATTATTCAAGCACTTAAATACCAAACATGCTACCTTGAATTTAAGGCAGTCCTCAACTGATAACCAATGAAGTAAGCGACAAAAGGGGGACACATGAGCAATTTTATTTAGGTCTTAGATCAACCGAGCTGCTGTCTGTGCTTTTTGCAGTCTACAGAGTTGTTTAATACAATAGTCTAAGTGGGCATTTGTGAGGGCACCCACTACCAAAGCATGATCCTCCTCTGGAATATAGGGGAGAGTATGCCAAAGAAGTCTTAAGGAACAAAAAAAATAGCCTTCACCTTGGCCCCAACCTGGCTTTCATTACCCAAGTTGTCCTGCCCAATGCAGCCAAGGTTTTTAACTTTAGTGGAAAAGAATCAAGACTAACACACCAAACCCAAGGTGCACTCTCAGCATTTCCACTGGGGGTTGAATCCTGCGTTGCTTTTCTGGTCCTTCGACTGCTTGGTCTCAAACCCTCCACTGGAATTATTTTTGTTTGTAATGGCCCCTGGAGTTCCTCACAAAGCCCTGGATTTTTAGAGGCCTTTCCTGATTTATGACAGATTTTTAAATCTTTATAGTAGACTCCTGCACAGGCTATACATTGTATTACTGTGTGCTTTTATTGTTTCCCTCCTTGGTATGTAATATGCTCTTCTCGGCCTAGGGACTATCCTGGACTTTGGTAGCCTCCTGGCTGTGTTGAACATTGTGTTCCCCTGTGCTCCACATCAAAGTACTATAACTGTGATGAATCCATTGAGCATAATACTTTCTTTAAAATGTAATAGGAAACCTGTGCTAATCTCTGTGTGGTACCCTTGGATACTGGCTGGTACTCTCAAAATCACTTTAAGATTCGCAGAATACTCAAAAGACACTGGCACCTGTTACTAATAGACAAGGATCTGGCAGAGCACCTGGAAGAGAAGCCGTCGATAGTATTTAAGCGAGTTCAAATACTAAAGAATCAGCTTATTCCATAATTTCTATTCAGCTCCCCGAAGCAAAGACATCTCACATGGCTGAACCCAAGAAGATCTGGTTTCCATAAATGTGGGACTTGTACAATGTGTATATATGCACATGACACAACAGACAAATTTGAGGATTCTAATAGCATACTGTGGTCCATTCAGGACTTTATTAATTGCAAAAGATCATACATAGTGTATGCAATAATTTGTGTTTGCAACCAAGTATACATTGGCAGCACTATTAGAACACTTAAGACTAGGATACATGAACTTATTTAATCTATTAACAGCCTTGACCCCAGACATCCTTTGGCAGTCGACTGGCAAACTAAAAATCAGATGGAAAATAATCATCAGATCAAATTCATTGGTCTCTAAAGAATTACTATGAATAGAAGAGGGGGCAATAAGGAACTTTTGCTCAGACAGACAGAAGCTAAACTAATTTGTCATTTCAGGGCAACTGAAATGGGTATAAATTTAGATCATGAAATTAGTTAATTTCTATAAATATTCATGGTTGTGATCTAATCAAGCAAGCTTGTGAAGTAACATGTTTATGTCTTACTAATACCTTTTAGTCACTCTTTGTGATACTAACAGTATAGTATATTGCAGTGGTATAACCAAAAATGTTCTTCTTTCACACACATGTAATATGCTATCAATCAGCTGTACGAGCTGTGTGATGATCCAAATGAGTGGAACAGTGAACAAGCACATATATGCTTTGCTAACGTTTGTGATAAACTGATCTATCAACCAGGGAACTGGTCCTTCAACAGTTATATAATTGTACACTTTACTGCAGTAACACGTAAGAAATATATTGTTCCCATGCATATACGTATAGTCAAGAGCGTATGATGAGCGTGATTTACTTGGATCTCAATATCCAGATATAATTGACTTAGGCAAGAATGACATTATATCACGTCCACAGAACATAAAATTATAGCATGAGAACTTTAATATTGGTATATCAAGATATTCTAATCACAGATTGAAACAATCATGCTTCAATGTGTAGGAGGCGTGCTACACAATTGGGGATTTAAAATGCAAGGATCTCCCTCCAACATGGTTCAATCACTTAATGGGCTGGGTTTAAGGCTGCCACCCGGGTATATATTTGAGCTCAAAATGGCAGCTGCATTTCTTGTCAGGGACAAGCCGCGAGGAGAACTAAACTCCATAATACTTGATGAGTTAATGGATAGTAGCAAGGTCCTTTTTGCCAAAGCAGCACACTAGTGTTTTTCCTTCTCATCTCTCCTTGATATTTATTGGGGGTTAGACATACCCTTGCAATTATTTAGGGGCGCGCATGTATCAAGTTTTCCAGAAATTTGCATAGATCAAATAAGGAGCTGCTTGCTTGTATTAGTTGATTACAACTCAATATCAGTTTAAGATGAATAGTAATGATTGAGAGGTTACTCCAAGTGTTAGATTATTTCAATTCAGTATTAATCTAAGATGAATGGTAATGATTGAGAGGCTACTCCAAGTTTTTTAGCAATTTGGTGATTAAGGTGAGTTTGAGTCCCTGGTATGTATATCCAATCAATAATTAACTTTTTCACTGTATATTTAACTGACCTATAGGATAAGACAAGATAAATTAATAGACTTAAATAATCTGCACAGCTATTGGGTGAAGGAAGCCCAGGAAAAAGACATTTTAAGATGATTGGTCATTGGTTAATGTGGAACTAGGGACAACTAGCACTTACTATTGCTACAAGTCTGATTAATAGACACACACCAGAAAGGAAATTATTATGTTTTTCAAAACACAATGTTCACATTGTAGGTAAAGGGATTATCTCGGGACTCCCGTATTTTTGTGAAAAGCTTCAGCAATTTTAAGAAATAAGCCCATCAGCTAAGGGGTGAGTATAACCCTTGGAGCCTAAATTCAGTAATCACCAATTTAAGTGAAAAATGATGTAATGATAACAAACACTATTGGATTGAAACTGACGCGGAATGCTTTATGAACTTTGAATTTATGCAGATGATCATAATTCTACATAATCTTTTGGAAAAACGCGGTTTAAATTTTCTTTCATATTTTTTCTAGTGTTCTAATTTTTTCTACTCTTATGTTCTCTTCATTACCTAACAATCCTACACTTCCCCAACCCCTTATTCTCTGTCAACATATACACTTATTTTAATATATACAGTGATTTAGTAAATGTCCAGGTTTTGAGAAAGGCCAGGGGCCGAAACACGTCTAAACCAAAGGACACAACATTGAAATAAAAATGTCCTGCCGCAATTTGAGAAGTGGATCTTCATCATGCATATAGAGGAGACCTGAACCCACAACTCTGTTCTGCTGGCTTTTTGCTAGAACTCTTCTACAGGTGTTGTATTGGGTCTATCCGACATGGAACTAAAAAAATGCAGGCAAGTCGAAAAATTGTTTCCCAGAAACCATCACACTACAATAGTTGCGCCATTGGAATAGAGTCAATGCAGCCCGCTGTGTGTTTTTGGTGCAGCTGCCAAGAAGTGCTTCTGGGGTAAGGGAATAGGATGCAGCAATGCCAGGGACCAGATCCAGAAGCAGCCAGTCAGCAGAGAAGGTGTTATGTGGGCTGGGGGTGGGGGGTGATTGGTCAGCAAATGAATGCAGCATATTGGGGAAAACAATTTAGATAAAGCATGAGGGTAGATGCAGGCAGGGGAGAGGGTACGGTTATGAAGGCAGAGCCCTCCAATTAGACAGGCATGGGTTAAAGGAGTAGGAAGAGTTGGAAAAGCCCAATCAGTGAATGGGGTCTCCAAAGAGAAGTTTAGTGGGTGGGATTTGACAGGTGGAGTTTGGGGGATGGGAGCGCCTGCGGCTGAGATTCGACCAAAACAGATTTTTGAAGCTACAGGGTCATTTCAGGCCCACCAGAAACGGGCTGGTTCTCCAATTCCTCCATGTTCACTGGAACATGCCTCTTGCCCTTTTGCTGTGTATCAGGATGGGCCCATCCTAGCTACTAGCAGTTCCTGTCACAGTAGGCACTGAAATCAGGAGACTTCAGGGTGCTTATTCTCGTTTGTCTGCAGATTCACAACAGTTTCAATGAAGATTGGTCCTTTCCCCGGGTTGTGTTGGGGCATAGATCTGCATTACCCTCCACCCCGATTGTCACCATGGACGCCAGCGCCTGGGGTTGAGAGCTACTGTGGGCCTCCTGTAATCAGGCTCGTGGGATAGTGATGGGGTGATTGAGACACTGCAAATGGAGGGACATTCACCATCCTAAGGGCGCTCCTTTTCTTTCCTCCCCTTCTCAGATCAACAGCGGCCTCGTTCCTTGAAACAACCTTGTGCAAGTCTGGTATGTCAACAAATTCTGATGGGCAAGGTTGCACTGGCCAGGATGACACAGGGGGGCCCTTCATACAGACAGAGCAATATCATTTCCCTTTGCACAGGTCAATTTCCCTGGGTGGAGAATGTCTTGGCAGAGAAGCTAAACAGGGTGTTATCATCCTCCTGTAGCCCATTTACATTTCTTTTGGGCTTCAGTCAGGATCATCATCTTCCATAGTACTGTTCAAGAGAGAAGAAAACACAAGGGTGCTGGGTTCGATGCCTTGTCACTCCTTTGGAGCTCTCAACTACTTCATGACTCCCCACATCCATACACTATTTCCAAGAGAAAAGGCAATAATCTACCAGCACTGAAACAGAAGAGGAAGCTTTGGTTGCTCTTTCTACTTGAGAGGCCACAATCAGAGGAGATGGTGCTTCCTTGCCCTCTCCCCCGAGGTGGCCCGTGCTACAGTTCCAGAAGCCTCACAGACTAACTGCCTGGAAGCTTTACCGCAGGTTCTTCAAAGACAGGTTCACACTTGTCAGGTTGCCCTGTCCCTGAAGAACTTTAGAAGATATAGTTATGTGGTGTTCCAACTCTAGGCGCAGGACATTTTTCTAGGCTTCTGTGCCAGGAAGAATGATGTCCTTTTCCTGAGAGGCCCCCTGAAAATCCGGTATTTTCTGCAGGAGGGTTTTGATGTGGATCTGTACTTGGGTCTTTAGGTAAACCTGGCCTTGTTTTTTCCCTCTTGAGTCTTTCGTGGCTCGTCTTCTAAAAGCTTTCATAACGCAACAAGGTTTGTGGTCGGATCGCCAGTTCCTTACTGGAATCCCCCACTTATCATTAGCTATACAGGAACCTTATTTTGAACCTCTGGAGCTAGTGGGACTGGCTATCTTTTCATCATAGTTTCTTTTTCAGGTTGCAATAATTTCCGTCAAGAAACTCCTGGAGATTAGTGGCCTTTTTTGTAGCAAACCCTAATTAGATTTCTACCTGAAGGTTGATCATTTGTCCCCTCCATTCCTTTAGATCAAAGCCTCTGTCAGATTCTCACATTAAAACGGACCTGGAGTTTACATCCTTTCATCATATGGGGAAGCAGATTCTCCTCTAGATATGGTCTAGACAGTCACGGGTCTACATAGATTGTACTGTACTCAATCTGATCTCAGTCTCTGTGCCATTTGGTTCTGGTTTGCCGGGCAATCATTTGTACTTACTGAGTAATAAGGATGTTATTTCAACAGAAATGCATTAAGTAGGATATGTTAACCGAACATGGAGGTATTCCCAGGAATGGTGTCTCTAAAATATGTAGTTATTAGCTGTGTGATAAACAGGCAATGGGGAAATAAAATAATATATGAAGAAGGGGCAGAGACAAGGGAACAAACATGAATAATAAATATAGAAGGCCAAGTGCCGCAATCTACAATGCAACAATACACAAACTTATTTTTTAGAAATACAAGCATCAGTGTTGAGTGAGGTAGGCTCAAGTCAGTTTGGAAGGGGTAGAGAAGGGGTTGGTGGAAACCAGCTGGTAGCTGATCTGGCTTTGAACAGTTCCATTGATGGCATGGCTGATGGCTGGGGTAGAGCATTGCAGCAGAGGTGGGCAACTAGAGGGAAGGAGCAGGACGAGAAAAGGTGGCATGGAAAGGTGTTCAAAGGAGAACGGATTGCATAGAGGGTTGGATGCAATCAGAAAGGTACTCGAGGACAGGCCCAATGATATATATGAAAACAAGAAGTCGGAATCTGAAAATAGCGATTTTATCATGGCTAACCATTCAGCATGGTGTTGGTAAATAGCAGTGCGAGTAGGGGTAGGCCTTAGATAGGTTGTAAAGGATCCACGTGGCTGAGCTGAGAACTTTGCTTAGGGGGGAGAAAAGGGAGAGAACCAAGAAGGGCTTTACATTTGCTCAGAACAAGGAAGAGACCAGAGTTTTAGCCAAGTGGCGGGTGAGCTTTTGTTGGATCGTTTGTATGTTGAGAAGATTGATCCTAGGGACAGAATCTGTAATGGGCTATTGGAGTGATGGGTCACTGTCAATGAGGATCCCATGGTTGTGAGCCTTGGTTGATTGAGCGAGGTGGTCAGAAGATGAGAGGATGGGGTTGGCATTGGAGACTCGGAGAAAGAGGACTTCCATCTTGGAAGAGTTTAGCATTGTGCATGGAACAGCCATCCACTGTTGAATTAATGCGAGACATCGAGTGATGCGCTTTGAAATGGCAGTGTAGAATGAGGGGGGGGGGGGGGGGGAAAGAAAAAGATCTGGGTGTCGTTGTCAAAGAGTTGGTATTGCATCCAGATGTTTTGGACTACTACGATTATTTTCCCTAGCCAGCATAATCAATGGGGAGTCCTAGCACAAAGCATCTGGAGAGCAACAGGTTGCAGACCGCTGAGCTAATGGAAGCTGAACCATGAGATACTTTTGTCATAGGAGTAGGTGTAGAAGGTGAAGAGCAGTGGACCAAGGACTTATCGTTGAAGGGTGCCAAGTGAAAGGGGTGCGAGAGGAGGCGTTGGTGTTCCATTAAATGGAGGAGTAGCCATAGAAGTAGATTGACACCCAGTGGAGAACGGTGCCCTTAAGGCCAAGGGAGGAGAAGGCTTGTAGGAGAGGGGGATGATCCAGTGTCAAAGGCTAAGGCGAGATCCAGCAGAATGGGGATGAGGAGAGAGTAGAATGGCAGGCAGTGGTGAAAAGGTTGGAGACATGAGTGAGAGCAGTTTCAGAGGAGTGTTCCCTGTGAAATCCTGAAATGGAGGTTAGGGGGTCTAAGCATGTGAATATCAAGGTACTCGATAATGCCCTTGCAGACAACTTGATCAAGGATTTTGGAGTGGTGGGACAGGAGAGACATAGGTCCCAAAAAGAGGAATTGTGGGGGTCAGTAATGGGTTTCCTCAGTATGGGGGTGAGTGTGGTATCAAGTAGTAGACAGGGATGTTGTCTGTAGATAGGGACATTGAAGAGGGAGGTGTGAAGAGTTGGCAGGTGCAAGTCTTTTAATTATTTATTGTGTGACGTGTTCATAGAATCACAGAATGGGTTGGCTTGGCTAGGAGAATGAGGGTGACTTGAGTGGGAAAGGTGGGGGTGGGGAGAGAAGTGGTCTGGTAAGGAAATACTGGTTTGCCAGGAGGTGGAGAGAATGGGTGAGAGATAAGAGTGGACATGGTATCCCATATTTTTTGTATTCTTGAACAAGAGACAACGTCATCAGAGTCGAGGAGAGGGGGTGCTTTTTAGGATGGAAAAGCTGGCTTGGAGGGTCCTGTACCATTTCTGGGGTTGCAGGCATAAAGATAAATTTAAGAATAGCAAGAGGTTTTGGCGGTCAGGAGCAGTCACGAGGGCATGGAGAGAGACTGTGTAGGCAATGATAACAGTAGGGGAGTGATCTTTGCACAAGTTGGAAGTGTATGTTTGTTCTGAGCTACTGGATGGTTGACGGGAACAGGTGACAGTTGAAGAAAGTAACCCTTGTGTTATTGAACTTGCTACAGATAAGTTCTACAGGGTGATGAAGTGGGGGAGAGCAGGCTTGGAGAAAGGACTTGACTTGGTTAAAGCAGCGGACCATGGAATCAGGTTTTAGTTTTCTTTTAGTAATTAAAGGTGGGGGTGATACAGAAATGGTGAAGTAGATAAGTGAGTGGTTGGATAAAGAAAGAGGGGTCCATAGACCAGAGGAGTGAGTGATAGAGAAGAAGATGAAATCACAAGAGTTGACATAACTCTGAGTGGGACAGGTGTTTTAGGTTGACCAGGTAGTCATCAGAAAGAGTTTGGTGCAACTGTGTAATTGATGAACATTTGTCATGTTGAAGAGTTTGAGTTGCCCCATTAGGGCAGTAGGGATATAGGCTCAGAATGTTTCAAGCAGAAGATCTAGATCAGTTAAGAGGAGATTCGGGGTGCTGGGTGACAGGTAGATAAGGGGGGTGGTAAGCAGGGTGGGAGCAAATGTTGTGCTGAAATGTGTTAAAATGAATAGGTAGTATAGTCAGAAAGGAGGGTGGGGGGGAGAGAGAGGGGCTGGAGTCCGGCTATTTGATTTTTGTATAAACACTCATTGAGAATTTAGTTAGGTGTTATTGATTTATGTAATGTTGTGAGTATATTTGGGTTTATGTATAATCCTGGTCATGTAAGAAATGTACATTAGTGAGAGTATGAATGAATAACATAATGAATGGTGGTGTATGGATGTCGATGTTGTAAATAATTGTTTGCATCAAAAAGACATGGTGTATGAACAATACTGCAAAGTTGTATAGAAATAAATATATTATTGTGATACTGGCAACATTTATGTTGTCAATATGAAGAAAGGTTCCTATCTCATTTGCCAAGGTCCATTATACTGTTTGACATTGGGCCTCATTACGACCCAGGCGGTAAGTTACCGCCTGAGTCGTAATGAGGCCCATTGAGAGCAGTGACATTAAAGTTGTGGACATTTGAGAGGATGTTCCTAGGCCCACATCAATATTATTCTTTTTCTCCAACAGTACTTTACCACACATCTTAGATCAAGCTGAATGGTTGAATCGTCTTGGCTATGAATGTCTCACTCTTGATGTTGAATTTGGAAAGAGATTTTGTCCATTAGACATGCACCTGAGTAATAACTGGAAACCTCAGGTAAAAGGTGTACCTACCATAGACCAAAGTTGTGAGCCGGCCTGTGGCCCTTGCATGCCACCAGGTATAGGGGCAGCTTCTGCATCACAGAGGGATGAGGCACACTGGTCTTGGTTGGCATGTCTTGGTGCCCAACATGGGAAAATGACGTACTAGCCCTGAGACTATGCCACAGTTAATTTGTTGCAACACAAGGGGTAACTCCCACCTCTATGAGGGAGAGGGCTTGATGACCCACATCAACCAATATTTACTGGTGGCCCCGCAGGAGACATGGCTTACAAATTTGGTTTGTTGTTGATGGATGGCAGTTCCTCTGTAAAAAGGCAATTCGCCCCGAAGGAGGATTACTATTGGGCATTAAAAAAAAAAAACTAACTCTGGAGGAACTTGAATCTACCTCCCCTAACATCTTGGTGGGAAACGTTTCTGGTCTTCCAGCGAATAATGGGGAAATGAGTGGCCTTATTAATTATTAATGTCTACGACCCTCCCTATAGATTAGACCACAAGCTGGCACTAGCTGAGGTAGAAGCATTGCCTGCGACTCACCTGGGAAGTTCACCATGTATCATCTGTGGTGACTTTAACTCGAAGATCCCCAAGGAACTGGAATCAGTGTTATTGGAATTCAATTCATCCCCTACAGTTAAGATGGATGAATGATTACATAAATACTGCAGGCGGGGCCTCGAGTGGGCAAGTGTGGTGTATTCTGCTAGTTTTGGGATGATCAATGGCACTATGCCATCTGATCTGCCTCCCCAGTTCACACATGTAGGCCACAAGGCAAGTAGTGTTCTGGACTATGCCTTTGTGGCTGATGCACCAATTCTGATCAACAATCTCTCCATACTGCACTGGCTAGAGAGCAACCACTTACCTTTGATCATTTGTCTTAATGTTTTGTAACCCCCACCAATAACTGACTTGTCGGGGGACTCTGGGCGTCAACATGGCAAAGAGTCAAATTACATGGAACAACCGTCGCCTAGCGAAAGCACAATAGTTAGTTCTACTCCTCCAAGTACTTTCAAGTCTCAAACTCTCATCAGGGAGGCTGTGTTAGCTGTGTTCCTTTTCAGGTGTTGCTAATTACTTTTTTCAATTTCATTCTCAAAGGATTCTGGTTATTGTAGTGATGGCACAAGTGTTTCATTCAGGAGACCAGGAACCAACTCCCCTCCAAACACAAATCTTACCCACAATTGGGGGAGGGGGGAAAACCATGAATATGGCTCTCCAAAGTGGGGGCATAATAGCCCCGGTGCTGCTGCCTCTGGAGCCCGGGTCTCCTGTAACATTAAGTAGAAAAAGAAGGTCAGGCGCGCACTCTGGTTCCAAGTCATTTAATCCTGATGTAAGTAATAACAGGGTTGAATCCCAATACAGTTCAAAAAATAATAACAGGGCTGAATCCCAGATGCAAATAGTCCCAACAATGTTCAAAAATTACCAGGGTTAAATCCCAACTCCCAACAGTTTGAGACTTGAAAGTACTTGGAGGAGTAGAACTAACTATTGTGCTTTGGAACTGTAGCAGTTGGGATTTAACCCTGGTAATTTTTGAACATTGTTGGGACTATTTGCATCTGGGATTCAGCCCTGTTATTATTTTTTGAATTGTGTTGGGATTCAACCCTGTTATTACTTACATCAGGATTAAATGACTTGGAACCAGAGTGCGCGCCTGACCTTCTTTTTCTACTTAATGTTACAGGAGACCCGGGCTCCAGAGGCAGCAGCACCGGGGCTATTATGCCCCCACTTTGGAGAGCTATATTCATGGTTTTCCCCCCTCCCCCAATTGTGGGTAAGATTTGTGTTTGGAGGGGAGTTGGTTCCTGGTCTCCTGAATGAAACACTTGTGCCATCACTACAATAACCAGAATCCTTTGAGACTGAAATTGAATGAAATTGAAAAAAGTAATTAGCAACACCTGAAAAGGAACACAGCCTCCCTGATGAGAGTTTGAGACTTGAAAGTACTTTGAGGAGTAGAACTAACTATTGTGCTTTGGAACTGTAGCAGTTGGGATTTAACCCTGGTAATTTTTGAACATTGTTGGGACTATTTGCATCTGGGATTCAGCCCTGTTATTATTTTTTGAACTGTGTTGGGATTCAACCCTGTTATTACTTACATCAGGATTAAATGACTTGGAACCAGAGTGCGCGCCTGACCTTCTTTTTCTATATAGTTACACACATGGCAGAAGCAGAGCGGTATAGAATATCGAGACAGGTACAGTGGTATCTATATAGTCTTGGGACATCAGCTGTTACAGGAGGCATTTAAAATATCTATGTCGAGGTAGCCGCATAGCATCCATGGGGGGCGGGGGTCTGATATATCTTCACTCCGTTCAAAGAGTTGGCTACACTTACTTACCATTCATGGAACGGGGGGAGTGTGCTCCAGCTCGTGGATGATCGAGAGGGGCCCCAATAGTTGATGGGTCTCATACCAGGAGGGAGAGTGGGGGAGTAGAATGATGCACGTCTTTCACAAAACTTCAACATGTTAACCCATTCCCTCATAGTAAGCAGTGAGGTTCTCATCCAATCGTTAGCGATCAAGGCCCTAGCGACCATAGAGGCCATTGCCAGCAGTTCCCTAGCGGTTTTAGTGGGAACATCGAAACAAGCCAGTTGCCAGGCCACTGGAGAGTCACAAGGGCATCCTGGGACCATTTTGTCCATGGCAGCGGAGATCCCTCCCAGAAGGACTGCATGTAGCCAAAGCTCCAAACCATATGAATAAAGTCAGCTGGGGCAGCATTACAGTGTGGGCATGTGGAGTCCCTCTCGGGGAAATACTAGGCAGCTGTGCGGGAGTGAGGTATGACTGGTGAAGGAACTTAAACTGAATATGGCAAAACCTGGACTTCAGCGAGATCTTTTTGGACAGCGTTCAGATCACCCACCATTGGTTACCATGTAGAGGTGCGTTCAAAACCCTATCACATCTGGCCTTGAACAACACCCGGGAGGCCAGGCAGAGAGATTTGATCAACTTGTGTAGGTCAGAAACCGTCCCAGCGAGGTTTGGAGGGTTGGTCACAAATTTGGCCGGGGGGGGGTGGGGCAGGTGCTGAAGGGAAATCATTCCAACGTTCCCAAAGCACCTACCGCAATCTGTAGTAAAGAAGCAGGGAGACGGCATTCCAGGGGCCACAGTCTTTCAAGGTGTCCCACTGTATGAATTTGCCCTCATGCACCAGGGAGGATACCCCCCAATTTCTCGAGCTGAATTTTAAAGGTCCATTGTGCTGTGAGAGGGACACCATGTACAGAGTATATTGCGAAGTCAACATGATAATTGCTATCCGCGGCGGTCATGAGGGCGACGCGATCCCATGCCCACCTAGTTACCTCCATGGGCTGTATTTCCCCTCTGGGAGATCGTTTGGGCATACCGCAAAGTAAGCCTTTTAGGTCATAAGGGTGAGCAAAGGCCCTTTCGAGTTTGGTGTGTGGGAGTTCCGCAGAGGGATTCCACCACCATATAGCATATTGGACCTGGGTGGCGAGGAAGTATATGGCCCTCATTCCGAGGTTGGTGCTAGTCATGGCGCTATTAGCGCCATGACTAGCACCAATACCGGTACCGCCACCGACGTGGTGGTATGGGGACTTACCGGTCCATTCCAGTAGTACAGTAGTGATAAAGTGTCAAGAGCGACCCGTGCCATACCACCAGCCTAGACAAGTCTGGGCATCAGCGACCGGACCAGTTTCCAGAACCACGAGGGTAGGACCAATTGGACATTGTTAAAGATGTAGAGCACCTTAAGGACCACCACCATCTTTGCCAACGTGACGCGTGACTTCTGGGACAGAGGGAGATGGATCCAAACCCCAGTCTTCTGCTCCAATTGTTCTAGGACTGTTAAGTAATTATCCTCAAAAAGCTTGAGAGTTCGGTGGAGACCATAACCCCCAGATATCGCATCCCCGGGCCACCAGCTAAATTAGCCGCCTACATCGGCAGGGAGTGCTGCAGGGTTAAGTGGTAGAATCTCTGATTTGGACGAGTTAATGCGTAGCCCTGAAAATCCACCAAAAATGGAAATTTCCTGTACTAGTGGTCAAAGATTTTGTTTAGGATTTCTAACGTACAGCAATAAGTTGTCTGTGTAGAGAGAGATAATAGAGATATGGGAATAGAGCGACACCACCCTATGTGCATGGATCTCTCTTATTGCGCATGTCAGTGGTTCAACTGCCAGAGCGAAAAGCATAGGAGAAAAAGGGCACGCTTATCTTATTCCCCTGCAAGGGGTTATCATGCCGGAAGTCAACTGGTTGGACAATATCATAGCCTGAGGGGCAGCATACAGCAGTCGGACCCATTGAATGCAATGAAGACCTAGTCCGGATCTGCGCAGTATTTCAAACAAGAAGGACCATTCGACAGAGTCCAAGGCCTTCTCGGCATCGAGGCCAGCGGCTATAATGGGGACCTCTTCCTTAACATTATGCATCACGGTAAAGAGTCGTCTTAGGTTATTTTGGGTGGACCTGCCAGGGATAAATCCGGCCTGGTCGGGGAGGACTACGGTGTTCATATGTGGGAGGAGACAATCCGCCAATAGTTTAGCCAGGATTTTATTGTCAGTATTAATGAGGGATAGGGTTCTATGATGTACAGTATTGGGTTTTACAGTATTTTGGACTCTTTGTAAAATTCTGCTGAGATTCCCTCTTGTCCCAGGGCCTTAACACTAGGAAGTTCACGAATGACCCTACAGATCGCCTCAATGGAGGCGGTGGGAGGGGGGGGGGGTGTTCATGAGACCAGCAAGTGAGAGGTCCAGCCAACCCAGGGCAACCTGGTCCAAGTAGGATATGATGTCTTCAGCATAGGAGCTCAATTGGGACGAGTATAGTCTAGTATAATAGTCGTGGAACACCTTATTGATCTCGCCGTGTTCACGGACCAGGTTCCAGTCAGGGTGCATAACCTCCATAATTCCACTGTGTCCCCTACCTTTACGGATTGCCCAAGCTAGGGTGCGGCTAGGCCTACCTCTGCCTATGGATTTAGTTGCAAGGACAGGGTTCCCCATGTATTTGTCTTCTCTAAGTGCAGTCTCAGAGTATTCAGACCGTTTCCCGGAGAGTAGTTTCTCGAGCTCAGATCGCTACCCTGAGCCTGTCTATGTTCCAGGTCTTTGATCTCCCCCTCTAGATAACGGAGCGTTAGTCCATAAGGATTTTAGAACGCCGCCCTCGCTGGAGATGCAGCTACCCCTTATACACACCTTGAAGGCATCCCAGACCGTTCTGTAGTCGGCGACAGAGTGTGTTGCTATGGAAATATTCTAGGATGTCATTTCGGAACAGCGCATCTTCCAAGGCATTAGGGAGGAAGTGCCAGCGAGGAGGTTGGTGCAACGAGTCAGGCAAAAGGATCACTACCAATAAGGGGGAATGATCGGATAGTGTTCTCAGTAACAGCCTAGTGGTCTGTGTTGCACCAGCAAGGGGGATGGACAGCATGATGTAATCTATCCTAGAGGATGTACCATGTGCCCCCGAAAAGAAGGAAAACTCTTTACTGCTGAGGTGCAGGTGTCTCCATTAATCCACTAGCCCGTGAGTTTCAGCAATGATGCCCCAAGTAGTGGCCACCTCAAAGTATTGACTGTGTTGTTGTTCGCTGGTCCAGACCTAATGATAGCGCCATGTTAAAGTCCCCCACCCACACAACTTCATATGTTGGAAATCTATGGATCACGGCAGCACATTTCTGAAATAAATCAGGGGAGTCTATATTGGGAGCAGAGGCATTAATAAGCAAAACTTTAAACCCAAAACAATCACCAGCTAGCAATATATACCTCCACTCCACCTCACATATTTTTTCATGTAAGCGGAACTGTACTGAATGGCGTATGTATATTGCAACCCCCCTAGATTGGGATGAGAAGGAAGAACCATATCGATGGACCCCCCTCCCTTAGCCAGGGGGATTGAGGGGTCCT
This sequence comes from Ambystoma mexicanum, assembly GCF_040938575.1. Lineage (NCBI taxonomy): Eukaryota > Metazoa > Chordata > Amphibia > Caudata > Ambystomatidae > Ambystoma > Ambystoma mexicanum. The sequence goes on from NC_090925.1 coordinate 731,601,695, forward strand.
GTGATAGGTGTGTCTCTTGCAGGCACTGAACATTGACCCCATGCAATTTGGCATGATTAGCCACCAACTGAAATTTCTTAGCATTAGTGACTCCCCTAATATTGTAGGACATTATGTTTAAGGATTCACCCCTCATTATCTGGCATTTGTATGGACAACATTGAAGTGCATTGGGACGTAAAGCGCAGCGCGCCATTCCTGTACACACTTTTGCTTCCAGCCAATGAATAAGATTGTAACAGTGAACCAAATTTGAATGAGCACCTTGTACACAACACTGAACTCCCCACTCCCCCATGCCAGAAACCGCAACATACCATCATACATGCCACCCCAATTAACCCAAACATCATAGAACTATGAACGCAGTGGCTGCATCAGTAGGGTACTGAGCATGGTCACATAGCTCACGTGACCAGCAACCATAACACTATTCTGTACTATTGCAGGTCTAACAAATTAATATTTAGGTTGAGAGGAGCTATTACATATCAAGCTTCTGTGGCTAACTTAAAGGAAAAACAATCGGCCCACTAGAAAGGAGATGAACCGGAGAGGGCAATGAACCAATATAATGACAAGTTAGCTAGGTGAGAGGAAACCTTGTTCAGCTGTTATGGGTAGACTGAGCCTTGGGCGAGTCAGGCAGTCCAGAGACGAATCTATCCGCTGCCAAAGGGTTTGTGAAGAACCAGGATTTGCCATTGTGAAGGATGCAAAGCCTAGCAGAGAATATCATAGCATATCACAAGTTCTTCTGTCTGAGTTTGTTTTTGACAGCCTGAAACGATTTCCGCTGTTTCTGCACTTGTGGGCTGAAGTCTGGAAATAGTCTGATGATTGATGAGCCAAATCTTAGCACGCCCTTGTCCCTGACTGTCCTAAGGAGGAGATCTCTGTCCCTGTAATTAAGGATCCTGGCAATGATGGGCCGGTCCGAGGCGACAGAGGGTGGCCTGGCGGCGAGAGATTGATGGGCCCTCTCGACCAAGAACATGTTGAACAGCGGGGTTGATCAAGTATGCCTGTGAGGAGCCTTTCAACAAATCTCTCCATGTTGTCGATCTGGGTAGACTCGGGAGCCCTACAATACAGACGTTCCTACATGACCTCCCCTCTAGGTCATTGTTTTTGGCCTCTTCACGTCTCACTGACTGCTGTAGCGCAGTCACTTCCCTCTGTAGAGACGACAGTCTGTCCACATTGTCGCTGATGTGTTGTTCGGGTTCAGTCATGCGGCCACACAATTTGTCAATTTGGATTGCAGAGGTCTCCACCTTCCATGTGTGTGTGTCTATCTTAGAGCCCAAATTGTCTGTGCTGGTTTTCAGGGCCAGAAGAATTGTTCAGGTTCGGTCATGCGGCCACACAATTTGTCAATTTGGATTGCAGAGGTTTCCACCTTGCATGTGAGTGTGTCTATTTTAGAGCCCAAATTGTCTGTGCTGCTTTTCAGGGCCAGAAGAGTCCGATTCAGGATGGAGGAGGGATTGGCAGATGGGGTGGGAGGGGAAGAGGTGTGGTCCTGAAGTGCAAATGGATCAATTTCTGCCTGCCTTTTGTTATTCCCCATTGTATAGCCTGGGTCCCCACTAATGTGAAGGGTTGTCGGAGAGGAGGCTGTCTCTGTTGGGATCTCGTAAGTGGCCAGGAGCGGTTGGGCGGCCCGGCCCAGACGCAGTGCCAGCCCCCACCACGTCAAAGCAATCCAGAAGAGAGGGGGCTACAGGCACGAGTGGGTCACTGCCGACTGGAGGCACAGTTCAGAGGAGTGGGCTCTCGGTTTAGGGCAGACGGCGAGGGAGCGGTGCGGGCCCAGCAGGCATCCCAGGTATTAAGAGATGTGGCCGGCCGCAGATGTGGGCCCTCGAGAGCAGCAGTTACAGTAAGGGGCAGGGTGCCCACCCCCATGTTCCCGGGGCAGGGTGCCCACCCCCATGTTCCCCAGCCGTGTCAGCAGGGATTGCTCCCCCTCCAAGAGTGAGGGAACGCCAACTCAGGCCCGCCTGACACAGGTTGCCACTGCACTCCCCAGGAGGCTTGTGACAGGAGGCTCAAAAGCGGCATGGGCCCAGCAGACACCTCCAGTTATTCAGAGATGCGGCAGGCCGAAGATGTGGGCCCCCAGGAGCAACCGCTACATTCAGGGGCGGGTTGCCTCCGTCACGCACTCACCTGCTGGGTCAGCCAGGACCACTTCCTTCAGGCCCCCAGGGAGGCCTGCAGCGAAGAACAAGTATGAGAGGAGGGGCAGACAGCCCAGTGGGATAACAAGGGGGTGGGCAGTGGACAGCCGAGGGGAAACGAAGGAGGCACTTACTGCTTCTGGGGGGGACGGGTGTAGGGTGATGCTCCAACAGGTGCTAGGCAATGGGCGCTGCAGAGAGAACTGCCTTTGGGGCCGCCCCTCCAGCACCACCACCAGGACTTGCACTCCACTCTGGGGAAGCAGGATGTTTTCAGAATTTACTGGAAACCCTAAATAGAAGACAAACATCTTAGAAAAGGAAAACAATGACAATAGTCTCAGCACAATAACATTTTATATAAGAAAATTCTGTTTTTACTACAAACAAGTCTAAATTAGACATCTTCATAGTGAAATCTCCAAAGCTTTCTTTTCAAAAGAACAAGCAATTATCTAAATATTCTTTTTAGAAAAAAGTCAATGCAATGAATCACTAGTACTTGTTCTGTGCTGCATTCAAATTTGAGGTCACAAAGTATAAACTCTGTGTGTTTCAGGCCAAAAGTCCCTTCTTCAAAGCCAGTAGTATGTATCCAGTTACCACACTGAAGGATAACTGACGTTTGGGATATCGTAATATCTCTTTTATACTTAAGAAGCATTGAGGGACAATTTGGTTTACTAATGACATTAGCTTTACAAAATGAGATGATTGAAATGTTTCTATGTACTAATGTCAACTGAATAGCAAGCTCAATCAAAGGTCTATCAACTTTTTACAAGTGAACCATGACAATGTCTGAGGGCAGTATTCAAGCAACCATCTGTCTGGAATCTTAAGTCAGCCATGAATTATTTTTAAGCATTGGAGTTCCTCCTTAAGAAGGGTCTTCTGACCCACAATGTGTTGAGGTTTGACTTCATGACCTCAAAGTTAAATACAACATGGAATTACTAACAACTAATTGCAAGGACTTGTTTTCTAAAAGGAATATTTAGATAATTGTTTCTCCTTTTGAAAAGAAAGCGGTAACAATTTATTTATGTGATTATGTCTCACATGGACCATTGTGGTGTGGTGTGGTGTGGTGTGGTGGAGTAAGGGGTGGCATGTTTCAACACATTTTATTTTAAATATCAAGAGAAAAGGTCCCACCTGGCCCTATCTCTAAAGCGTTATCCCCACCTAAACAAATATAACTCTGATGCTTGCTGTCAGGGTGGTTTTCCAAATGAAGTGTCCGTCCCCGTTGCAAAACCTACTCTAATCCTATCACAAGTCTACAAAAAGGTTCAACATTCAAATGAAAATAGTGCCAGGAGAATGGCTCCCTTCTCCTGGTAAGCTGGCACAGTCTTTATCTCTTTCACATCAATCATTTGCTCTAGTTTCAGATTCAACAAAGAGTATGATCAGGAGAATGACTCCCTTCTCCTGACCCACCCCGCACAGTTTTGAGGGCTGCCTTAGGATATTCTTTGTCAATAGTCCTCAAAAATCTCTTCAATTCTTCTGAAGGACTTCTGAAAGTTTGCTTTACAGTTCCAGCAATTCTCCCATGCCTTGCTATGAGGATTATCTCCAGATACCTCTCGTTGTCTATGATCCTCTTTAGTCCTACTTTGATTAATTACTGTGACAAGGGAGATTCCTCCCGATGCACACTTGTTGCTCAGACCTTTCAATATCAATATTGTGATGAGGGAGATTGCTCCCAAGATTCTCTTGACTCTTGGTTCTCTAGGCATCACTACTGTGGCATGGGAGATAACTCCTGAGGCTTTCTCTTTCTGTTCTCCCCGGACCCCGTCCAGATATCCTGTAGTTCCTGTTACCTTGTTTGTGTTGGGAACACGTGTTCGGTTCTTCCTGGGGCAGTGGGTGGTTTGCAGTTTACTCGTGTTTCCTTCTGGTTCAGCTGTGCAGTTCCACGAAGGATCAGGGCTGGTGATCTCGGCATCATTGTTGGACCGAACGGTCAACATCCAAGAGGTCACACCACCACCTAGACTTCCCCAACACTGGAGTGAGTCGGCTCCCTGCCAGTTAATGAGATTCTGCTGCTGCTTCCACTCTCCCGCACCCTCTCTTCCAAGGAACAGCTTCTCTGCAGAGCCGACAGGTTTCCAGTGTCAAACTTCCCAGGCTTGGCTGGCTCATTGCCGGCTTCAATCCCTTTCCTTCCGTCCATTCTCAGTTTCTCTCTCTCTTCTAGCTCGGCCCACCCCAGGACAGTGTCATAGTCTGTTGGTGGTTTCCATGATGTACTCTTCATGCCCCCTCGTGTCCACCTCTTCCGAGTATTCTTAGAAAAAAGGTATGCCATAATTCTTGTTCTTCCTCATCTCAGTTGTGTCAAGTCTCAAGGAAGGGAGGGAATCTTACAGTAACAGTAGTACTTTCAGTTGCACCTACAAAACCCCTAAAGTCTGTAGAGTGTGTAAGGTCAAGAGAGTTAGTGAGTTCCTCCATGGAACATGAGTCCTTAGCCCCAGGAGGGGAGTCTCTCCCTGTGAGGCCCTGCATTCCAACACCCATAGGGGGACTAATGAGTAGCAGCCTCATCTCACTAGCATCATAGGGAAGGGCTTCCCCACCCTAGATAGAATTGACGAGATCCTGTGAATCGTCACACTATGTATTAAACATTTTATTTACAATTTTCTTATATATCTGATGGGATGGATTTATTTGGTGTATAGCCTACTGGAACAAATTACTTACCCCAGGCTCTTTCGATTGGGTCCTTCACACATATTCCTCATCTTATATATCTGATGGGATGGATTTATTTGGTGTATAACCTACTGGAACAAATTAATTACCCCAGGCTCTTTCGATTGGGTTCTTCACACATATTCCTCATCTTTGATAGCTCCTTCCAGCACCAGCTGCTTAGGAAAAATCTTTCTCTCAGTATAGGGTGCAGCACCTCGACAGCCTCCATCCACTCTCGAGTACGATATCACTGCCTGTATACATAGCAAGCACTGCTGCCGTTACTTCCGTTCTAGTTTTTCCTCTCAAGAGCATAGATTTTCGCAAGGTCAAAAAGACCAGACAAATGAGAAAAATGTGTAATACACAGAAATTCTACTGAGGGGCAGCATGAGAGGGGCAATGAGACATACGTGGGAGGAACATCCAATCAAAAGAACATTACCAGAGGCAAGTCATTTGTTCTTTGAATGGACTGTGTCCTCCCACGTATTCCTCATCTTTGATACAATCACAAAGCATTATGATGTAGAAGGTGAGAAGAAGAAGGAACAAGTTACTTACCTGTAACTGTTGTTCTCCAGCATGGGTCTGGCATGGATTCACATGCTCATGAATATTCCCCGTCGTCAGGCTGGGAATCCTCGGTAAAGAAAAAAATCAGTATCAGTTTCGTTTCTGATCTGTCGTTCTTAGTAGTAACCAATCACTGGTCTATGGGTCATACTGCCCCCAGCCAATGACTGCCCTCTCCCTAAGCCCCGCCCCAGGCAGCCATCCTCAGATTTGGTAGCACGTAAAGTGGCAGTATGACCAAGTGAAGAGCCGCAGAGGGGTAGGAGGGAGGGTTCATATGTGAATCCATGCCAGACCCATGCTGGAGAACAACAGTTACAGGTAAGTAACTTGTTCCTTCTCCAGCATGGGGTCTGGCATGGATTTGCATCCTCATGAATATCAGAATAGATAGCAGTACACACATGCACAACCACGGGAGGTGGCAAAGGCTCAATATTTAGCATCACATAAACTCAACATTAAGCAACTCTTACCTCCTCACCTGGCCCACCTTCAGGCGAACAGGTTGCACAGCACTGCTTGGCCGACTCTGGACTCCTCCCTGGAATCCCGGTCGACGCAGTAGAATCTTGTGAAGGTGTGCGTCGACCTCCACGTAGCAGCCCTGCAGATGTCCAGCAGAGGCACACCAGAAGAACGCTGTGGTAGCAGCGATCGCTCTGGTCGAATGGGCTCTCGGACGGCTGGGCAATTGTCGGCTTGCCAACCGGTGACAGTGCATGATGCAGCCGGAGAGCCATCTGGAAATGGCAGCCTTCGAGAGGGCCTTCCCTTGGTTCACAGGGCCAAAGTTCACAAACAGCTGTGACATCTTCCGAAAACTCTTCATGCGGTCCACGTAGAACTTCAGCACTCTAGCTACATCCAGCGGGTGCAAAGTCCTCTCGGCCGGCGACAAAGGCGACGGGAAGAAAACTGGTAACACCAAAGGCTCGTTGAGGTGGAAGTCCGACGGCACCTTGGGCATAAAGGAGGGGTGCATCCTCAGCACCACCCTCGCCTCGTGAAAAGTAAAGTATGGAGGCTTGCAGGATAGGGCCTGGATCTCTCCCACTCGTCGTGCGGAGGTGATAGCCACAAGAAATGCTGTCTTCCACGACAGGAACTTCAACGGTGCCGAATGCAGAGGCTCGAATGGCGGCCCCATGAGCCTGGTCAGCACCACGTTGAGCTCCCACGCCGGGGCCGGAGCCTTCACCGGTGGGAACGAACAGAACAGTCCTTTCAAAAATTCCTTCACCAGGCGATGAGACGACAGGGATGGCTGTCCTGTAGTTCTGGTGTATCAGGGAATCACTGCCAGGTGTATCGGGATGGAAGCATGCGCTAGTCCCACCTTGGCCAGCGACAGCAGGTACGATAGCACCTGAGGGGCCGTAATCCGTGGAGGGTTAATCTTCTGTGCACGGCACCAATCAGAGAACCTCTTCCTCTTGTGTCCATAGCACTTGAGAGTTGAGGACGCCCTGGCCTTTGCAAGAACCTCTTTGCAGTCCACCGGGATATCGCACCCTCGAAACTCTAGTGCTGCAGGAGCCAAGCCTGCAAGTTCAGCGACTCCGGGTCGTGATGAAGGATGGCGCCTCCCTCTCTGGAGAGAAGATCTGCGTCCGTCGACAGTTTGACTGGTGGGGACGCTGACAAGTCCAGAAGGTCTGGGAACCAGATCTGTCTCGGCCACGCCGGTGCAACGAGAATCATCCTGCACCGGGATCTCTTGAGTTGGTTGCCGAGTCGGAGCAGCAACGGCAACGGATGGGAACGCATACAGGAACAGGCCGTCCCAGGGGAACGAGAAAGCATCGCCCATGCTCCTCGGCTGGGGAAACCTGCTGGCGAACCTCTGGCACTTGGAGTTCGTCGCCGTCGCGAACAGGTCAATCTGGGGTTTGCCCCATCGCTGGAAGAGTAGATCCACTTGATCCTGGCGTAGTTCCCACTCGTGGCACGAGCGCAGCTCCTTGCTGAGTGAGTCGGCGATTGTGTTTTTTATCTCTGCTAGATGAAAGGGCACCAGAAACATCCCATGGGCAGCGGCCAAATGCCACAGATCCTGGGCTTCCTTGGATAGGGCTGGGGATCTGGTTCCTCCCTTCTTCCGGATGTAGAACATCGTGGTGGTGTTGTCGGTGAAGATCCTCACCACCTTGTCCTTGAGGGACGGGAGGAACGACCTGAGGGCCTAGAACACTGGTCAGAGCTCCAGTATGTTGATGTGGAGCGGCCTCTCCTCCGGGAGCCAAAGGCCTCTCGCGTGAAGATCTCCAGTGTGCGCTCCCCACCCCTCCAGGGAGGCATCCGTCGTCACCGTAACCTGGTGTGCTGGGATCTGAAAGTCCGTGCCTGCTGCAAGATGCTTGCGGGTGCCCCACCACCGGATTGCTTGGCGGAAAACCTCGTTGAGCGAGATCCTGTCCTCGAAGCTGCCCGCCGCTTGCATCCAACGGGCGTCGAGGAACTCCTGTAGGGGACGCATCCGAAGCCTGCACAGGCGCACCAGATAGATGCACGAGGACATCATTCCGAGAAGGGACTTGATGGACCTTAGCCTGGCCACGTCCGCGGCCAGCAGATGCTGCACCTTGCCCAGGATGGCCTTCATCCTTTCCTCCGACAGCAAGGCCAATCGCACCACTGTGGCGAGCTTGGCTCCCAGAAACAGTGCGACCTGCAACAGGACCAGGTGGGATTTGGGGAAGTTGATGGAGAATCCCAGGTCTGTGAGCAGCCGGACGGTCTTCGCTGTGTGTTCGACAGCGAGTTCCCTTCTCCTTGCTCGGATGAGCCAATCGTCCAGGTAGGGGTAGACGTGGATCCCCTGCAGGCGCAGCCGCACCGCCACCGGTGCTAGGCACTTGGTGAATACCTTGGGCGCCGACTTCAATCCAAATGGGAGGGCCTTGAACTGGTAGTGCCGTCCTTGGACTACGAACCTGAGAAACTTTCAGTGTCCTTTTAGAATGGGGATGTGAAAGTATGCATCCTCCAAATCCAACAACGATAGGAAGTCGCCCTCCTCCAGCTGGCCCAGCACGTGCTGGAGGGTGACCATCCAGAACTTCTGTGCCTTGATGTATTTGTTTAGTCGACGCAGGTCCAGGATGGGACTCCAATAGCCTGTCTTCTTTCTGATGAGGAAGTATCTAGAGTATACTCTGGAGCCCCAGAGCCTCCTTGGGATGAGCTTGATGGCTCCTTTCTTGAGCATCGCCCTTACCTCTAACAACAGTTGAGGGATGTGGTTTTGCTTCCTGGCCATGGGAGGAATGCAGGGACACTTCTTTAGAAATTTGAGAGTGTGCCCGTGGGCCAGGGCATCCAGCACCCAACGGTCAGTGGAGATGGACTCCCAAGCGCTGACGAACTTCGCCAGCCGGCCTCCCACCGGGGTGCTCCAGTGGGGGCCTGACGCAACGGCCGGTTCAATCTTGCTTGGCAGCGGCCTTGCCGCCTTGGCCTCCCTGGCGACGACGGCAAGATCCACCTGACTTGCCTCATCCCCTGTAGGCTTCCTGCGACGAGGAGCGGGCCGCCTGATGGTATGTCGAGGAGCCGCCGCCGAATCCTTTGGAGGCACCTTGCTTGCCTCTGGAGTTCCGAAAGGGCGGCTGTTGTTGCTGCAGAACTCCCAAAGCCTGAGCCGTCTCTGTGTCAGTCTTGATGGCATGCAGTGACTCATCCACTGTCTTTCCAAACAGATTGTCCCCGTCGAACGGCATGTCCAAAACTTTGGCTTGCACGTCTTGGTGGAAATCCGTCGCCTTGAGCCACCCCACCGTCAAAGGCAAACGCTGTTGCCCAAATGGCAGACACCGGTGTCGGCAATGTCCGTGGCTGCCGTTATGGCGTGGTCCGACGCCACCTCACCTTCCTGTAGGATCGCCAGGGCCTCTGCCCTCTTGTCGTCCGGTAGGAAGTCGAACAGGGGGGCGATCTTGTACCACAACTCCCTGTCGTAGCGGGTCACAATAGCTAGGGCGTTGGCCGCCTTAACGAGATGACTCGTCGTCCCATGGCATCCAGTTTCTTTCCCTCGCCGTCTGGTGGGGAAGTAGAAGTTGAGGCCAACGCCCCCCCGCTTTCTTCTTGGCTGCCGCCGAGACGACCGAATCCGGGGTCGGTTGTGCCCTAAGCCACAAGGGGGCGGCCTTGGGGACCCGGTACTTCTTCTCGTACCGGTCCCTCTTGGCAGGTGTCGTGGACGGGTTCTTCAGAAGATCCTCGTCCCAGATGTCATCCAGCAATGGCACCGCGAGGACCGTCTTCCTTTTGGGCTTGCGCCGTTGGTAGAGGAATCCTTCCTTCTTTTGTTCTTCGGGGCAGAGCTGGAAAAGCTTGGATGTCCTAGCAATCATGAGTGGAAGGAGCCAATTTCGTCGGGTGGGGAGGCCCGAGGAGGTGGTGGTGGGAGGTCCGTCCCGTCGCCACCACCGTCATCATCCGTCCCCGTCGTGGCCGTATCTGTTCCCGTGTCATCCCCAGGGATAGGGGAAGGAGAAGGAGACAATGGCTGAGAAGGCCGTGAGGGCTGGAAAGGTGGAGGTGTATGAACTCTCCTCCTCTTGTTTGGAGGGCTTCCCCACGGGCCCGGTTCCGCTGGGTCGTCCGTTGGGGGTAGGGGCAATCTCGTCCTTATCACAGTGCATAAGGTTTGGATTGCCATCAAAATGGCCACCGAGTTGTCTTGTGGCTTGGGTTGCGACGGGCGCGATGGTTGCTCCTCCTCCACAGAAGCCTCGTCGGCGCCACCGTCACTTTCTCCGTCCCCCTCATCGGGATTCCTCCCGTGGGACGGGTCCTCCCCAAACTTCCTGTTGAGGCCCTCCACGACTTCCACCAACTCCTCCTCGTAGGCTGTGTCCCTGTCCATAACGGCCACCGCCCCCCCCCCCCTCTTTTTCCACCGGGGTCTTCACGCGGGTCTTCTTGATGGGCTGAAAAGAGGATTCCCTCTGCGGTGGCAGGGAAACTCTGGGCCCCGAGGTTGCCTCCACTGGGGTAGCCTCCACAGGCTTCGCCAGGGCCGTCGTGACTACCTCGGTAGAGGCCTTAGCCGGGGGAATCAATGCCTTCACCACCTTGGGTGCGCTTGAGGCCTTCACCTTGGGGGGAGGGTCACCGCCTCACTCCCCCTCGGCTGGTTCCTTCGAGATCGACCGGGGCCTCTCCAGAAGCTTAGCCGGGTTCTCAGACTTTCTCTTCCCCGAGCCAGAGCGTTGGCTCATGGTTGATGGCGCCGGTGAAGGTGTGCCCTGCCTGGCAGCCGAGGAGCCTGACCGTTCGGCGCTCCCGGTGCCCGTGGACTCGTGGTGCTTTGCCGTCTGTTGGGCCCCCGTCACCGGAGTGCCCTCACAGGACTTAGAAGACCACTCTGACTTCTTCTCACCTGCTGGGCTCTTTCCTTCCAGCCAGCTGGCGAGACGGGTCCGATGATCCCTCATAGTCCGATCCTTCATGTTCATGCAAAACGCACAGTTCTTCTCCACGTGCGTTTTGTCTCTGTGAAGGCAGTAGAGGCATCTCGAATGCTCGTTCTCCTTGAACACATTCTGTAATCCACATCCAGGGCAGTTCCTAAACAGCTTGGATCCGGGTGTCTAGCTTCCTTTCTCCTGGGCCATGTCCACGAGGTAGACCTCAGAAACTTCTGGAATCCTCCGAGAAGCGTCACTCAGCGAAAACTTCGCTCTTGAGGGGCATTGAAAATTCTGAAACGAGTCCCCGTTGATCGGAAGTAGAAACGGTGGAGTTTGAGGCTTGATTGACCGAAAAAAATGAGATAAATCTCTTGGAAAAAAACGCAAAACGCAGTAAAAGCTCGAGAGCTATAGCACTAGGACTCCCAACACTTGAACGTGCGGTAAAAATCTGAGGATGGCTGCCAGGAGCGGGGCTTAGGGAGAGGGCAGTCATTGGCTGGGGGCAGTATGACCCAGAGACCAGTGATTGGTTACTACTAAGAAAGACAGATCAGAAACAAAACTGATACTGATTTTTTCTTTACCGAGGATTCCCAGCCTGACGACGGGGAATATTCATGAGCATTTGAATCCATGCCAGACCCCATGCTGGAGAAGAATGTATTTGTCGTTAACACTGTGTAAAACAGCCTTCCCAAATGTTGCCTCTTGTCCCTATGTGGTGTCCAGCCAATAACATTTAGTAAATGTATGCAGAGAGGACCAAGTAGTAGCAGCACAGATGTCCTCTACCGCTACTCCTCTCCGTAAAGCCAATGAAGTGGCCACACCCCTAGTTGAGTGCACTCGTAAGCCAATAGGAACGTCTTTACCCTCTAAATTGTAGCAATCTGATATACATAGTATAATCCAGAGGGCCAAGATTTGCTTGGTCACAACTAGTCCTAATCTATGATCCACGTAACCCACAAAATGATTGGTTGTCTTGTCTTAGTTTAGCCAACCTGGTGATGTAAAAACTCAAGGCCCTCATAGGATCAAGGCAATGTAGTTTCTCTTCCTCTTTGGAGGGCTGCAGTGGCAGGTAGGAAGTACAATTTTTGAGCTCCGTGAAATTCAGAAACTATCTTGGATAGAAAAGTAGGATAGATACCCAAAACAACCTTCTACTTGTAAAAAGTGGTAAAAGGAGGCTTACATGAAAAGCCTGTAATTCACTGACTCTACGTGCCGATGTAATGGCCTTTAAGAAAACAGTTTTGAGGGTTAACATCCTTAGAGGACATGAATGTAATCGCTCAAAAGGCGCACCCATGAGGAATTTCAGTACAAGGTTCAGGTCCCACACTGGTACACAGAAAGGGACTGGAGGAAACACATTAGCAAGTCCCTTCAAAATTTAGACAACAATAGGAATCTTAAAATAGGATCCCTGCTCTGGCCAGCGCTTAAAAATAGAAAGTGCTGCTTACACAATGGCAAACGGAAGTCCCTGATGTGCCAAATCAAGCGAAAAGGACACCACCACCGGTTTGTCACAAGCAAAAGGATCCACATTCTTAGCTCAGCACCAGCTGTAAAATGTACTCCAACGGCAACAGTGCAAAGACTTTGATGTTGGTCATCTAGCCAATAGCAACACTTCCATTATGTCTTCCAGGAAGTCACAATCTTTGTATTTAAACCTCTCCCAAACCAGGCGTGAAGGTTGAGAGTCCGGATTTCTGGGTGAAGAATGAGACCTCCCTCTTGCGAGAGTAGGTCCTCTCTTTGGGGAAGACGAATTGGAGGGCAATTGGACATGTCCAGAAGGTCCAGGTACTACGTCCTCCTGGCCCAATCCGGAGCAATCCGAATCATGTTGTTTCCAAACTTCAACCTCCTGATGACGTGAGGGATGATGGGGACTGGAGGAAACGCATATAGGAGTGGAAAGTCCCAATTCACTATGAATGCATCTCCCAGAGGAAATTCCCTGGAACAGAACAGGTCAGACTTCCTGTTGATACCGGACACAAACAGATCTACTTGTGCGTTCCCCAAAGGGTGAAATTCTGTTGAAGGACTTCCTGAGATAGGTCCCACTATTGAGATACTGTGCTCTGCCTGGCCAGAGCATCCGCCGCTGTATTCTCCTCTGCGGCAAGGTGAGTGGCCATGAGAGAGATTCCTTCCTGTAGTGCCCAAAACCAGAGCTGCATAGCCTCTTGGCACCGTGATAGTGACGCTACACCTACTCTAGTGTTGAGGTAGTACAAGGCCACTGTCTTGTCTGTCATTATCAGGACATTCTTCCCCTGAACAGAAGGCAGAAAAGCCATCAGCACTAGTCCGATAGCCCTCAGTTCCAAAAGGTTGTGTGGTTTGGACTCCGATGGAGACCAACAACCGCTGATCATCAGATCATTCGTGTGGGTTTCCCAACCCGTTAGGGAAGCGTCCCTAACAACCGTAATTTTTGGCCATGGTTGCCAAAGGGGTTCCCCCTTCAAAACTTTCTCTTTGCAGGCCCACCACGGGAGATCCTGCGTGACCTTGCTCAGGACCTGAAGTAAGTTAGTCATTCTGCTGGAGAACTGAAACCACTGGGTACTGAGGGCCCATTGAAGAGACCACGTTCTCAGACAAGTCTCTAGCACCAGGGAAATGCAGGATGCCATGAGACCGAGAAACCTCAAAAAAAGAAATCAAACAAAATAAACCGAATGCCAGAAGACGTTAGGCATTCTGAAATATGCTGATCACCTGCTGAATGTGATGCACCCTCACTTCGGGTGGCTAGGCTTTCCTTAAGGAAGCATCCAGCCGCACTCCAATGAATTGAAGCTTTTGAGATGCTATCATGTGGGACTTTATGACATTTAGGGAGAAGCCGAGTCTGTGGAGAGAGTGGCAGGTGATGGGGAGAAATTCCAGGACCAGTTCAAGGGAAATTGCTCTGATCATCCAATCGTCCAGGTAGTTGTAGATGTGAATCCGTCTCCTCCTGAGACTTGCTGCCACTACTACCATCAACTTGGTGAAAACCCTGGGGACAGAATTGAGCCAGAATGGCAAAACCCAAAACTGAAAGTGAGAACTGCCAATGGCGAACCACAGGTACTTCCTGTGCTTGTGATGAATGGGCACATGAAAGTAAGCATCCTGAAGGTCGCATAATACCATCCAATCCTGTAACTGGAGGGCCTGAAGGATCTGCAAAAGAGTAAACATTTTGAACTTGTCCTTCCTGAGGAACTTGTTCAAGTATCTCAAGTCCAAAATGGGTCTCAATCCAACACCTTTCTTGGGGACCAAAAAGTATCCCTGGTTCCTTTACGCTACAGGCACTAGCTCTACGACACCTTTCTCCAGCAGGATGACAGCCCCCTGCAGAAGGAACATATCTAGAAACTTGAGGAAGTGGCTCCCTGATGGATGATCTGGAGGCCTTTTGAAGAAAGGAAGGCAGTAACCCTGGGCTACCGTTTGCAAGGCCCAAGCATTGGAATTAATGCCCCTACCCAGGCCAGCAGATAAGGTGCGTGCCAGGCCTTTTTACGTGTGTAAATCATGTAAATACAACAGCTTTATTATTTTCCTGTGTACATTTACACACAAGTTTAGAGCAGAGGGCAGTGCAACCAGAACGATTCTTTGGATTTTTATCTACATGGATTTAAGTGCAGGCCATGGATAAACACCTCTCAAACAGGATGTATTTCTCTGAAGCCTTTAAAAAAAAAAAAAAGAAACTGCACACTGCGATAAAAGGAATGGTTTCTTCCCATTCAGTTTCTGCTTTGTTGATGCTTATAGAGCAAACAGAACCATTGTGAATATTTATTTTCTAGCATTTTAGGATTGTAAAATTAATAAGATGGAAAACTAAGTTGCAATTGAGAATTGTAACAAATTATGCTTTTTCCCAGTGAAAACAAACCAGTATTGCACAATTGTATTTTTCAGAGTTCCGGTGCTGTGTGCTTAATCATGTGGAGGCAGATTATTTGTAGATTTCTAATTTAATATACACTCCAATTATAAAAACAGTGTGTAAAATGATGATTATGCACCGTCTAGTTTACATCCATTCAACCTTGCAATCAATGGGGTACATTATTATAAATGGTCAGTGGCAGCAGAGTCTTTGTTCAAGGGTGAGTGATTGTCATTACGCCAATCACAGGATGTTCTAGCCTCTCAAATCTTCAAGACAATTAAAACATTCAAACCCTGACTATCTAGGAAGTGCAAGCGCTGTTCAAAATGAAAGTTATATTTGTAAGTGAAATAGAAACTCAGCAAAACCGGTCCCTGCGATAATCCAGATAGGCATTTAACTTTATGTATTTCTGGTTCGTCCAACATCTAGGCACAGTGATTATTATAACTCAGTCGATACTCAGTTAACCAACCCCTGAAAGATGTTAGCCATTAAGATAGCTCAGCTGGTTGAGCACTCGTTGCTGTGATCTGTAGGTTGCAGTTTCGAATCCCGGCAAGGCCAACTCAGCCTTTCATCCTTTCAAGGTCAATAAAGCAGTACCGACTTCGATTTGGTGATAATTGAGATAAATATGTTCTATGTACAGCGCTTTGCTAAAAGCACTATATAAATAACCATTTAACCATGAGATTAGGTATAGAATTTAGCATGGAAGTCTTGCCTCTCTGCACTGTTGTATCATAACATTGGCATACCAATAGGTAATAATAGCTGCAGGAAATGAGGACTTTCATTCAACATCAAAAGATAATTCTGCTATCAAACCTCAAAACAAACAATACAATTCACGATAGCAGTGCTGTACATGGGATCAAAACAACAACAAGAAGTGCGGCCAGCAGGTGGCAGGTGCAAGGGTAAGTGCAGACAGCATGTGTCCAAAAGTGCAGTTAGGGGAAAAGTATGCTTACAGATACAGACCCAAGTGCAAGGGTTGCCGGAAAGCAGTGTGGGGTGTGCAACTGGCCGGGTAGGGACCTGGGCCCGAAATCAGAGGTTGCTTTATTAATGCTTGCTTTACTAAGTAATTGGATAGGTTTTTGTGTTTTCAACATTTAAATATATACAGGAGAGATCAAATGGCCAGACCTTAGAGAGAAATAATGAAAGGTGTATTCTGTCACAATGCAGAAAGCTGCCGCATAGTAATGATTTGAAGTTCTTGACCACGTCGGCTGGATGTCGCATACATTACTCTCTTGCAAAGGAGAAAAGTCATTTTCACTCTCTTAAAATCACATTTACTCTCAAACTTTAAAAATAGGGAGTAAAATACTCCCACCTCAATATCTTATCTGGAGCACTGCCCCCACCAACAGTCCTGTGGACTAAGGCCTCAGAGTGGTTTTGATGTAGCTTTGGAGTTGGATGCTTGGACAAAAAGTCTGGATCCACACTAGATGCCTTGCATTTCCTAGTGAGGTTCTTATTCACTTCAGGGTTGGTATCAGGGGCCTCCCACTTTGCCCTTACCCTGCTCTTTAAGGCAGTTTGAAAAGTTAAGATAGGGTCCTTTTGTGGATCTTTATCTAGAACATCAGTAAGGTCATCCTGCTGAAGTGGCAGGACTTCCCCATTCGAGGTACTCAGTCACTATTCTTAAGTGATCTATAAGAGATCTCTGCATGATCAGTGGGATCTGAAGAAGCAAACGCCACCTCAGGAGAGGTATCTAACCCACTTGCATCTTTTAGAGAGTATATTAGATATTTCATCCTAGACTCCTCTGAAATGAGAGCCTCAGGGACATCTGGGTACCAAATTGAAGCCCAAAAGGAGGGGTGTCTTGGTCAGAAGACCCATATTCATAAAAATAGAAGATACAGACTTGAAAAGGTCTTTCTTTGGGAGAGGTTTCAAATCCTTCACTGGTTCCATCGATGCAGCCGAAGGCTTCGACGTCAAAGAACCCAAGACTGGATGGAGTGACAAAGGAATGAGGCCAGGACCTCTCTTTGTCTCGAGGTTTAAAGTTTTCTTGAGGGGTCAAAGGTTTTGAGCCTGGCATGAGCTGAAACCTTGACTGACGCCTTCTCAGCCGTACGAGGAGTGATGGGGTCATGGGCCTTCTTCGGCTCTTTGGAAGGAGCAGGAGAAGCCACCTTCTCAAATATTTTTTACATTCAGATGAAAAATCCTCACACTCGGCCTCAGAGGCTGACTTACCTGGACAAGATACTTTACATTCGGGAGAGCAGACGGAATACGAGTAGATGGACATACAACGCCTTTGCTTGGCCTTCTTACGAGAAGCCGAGGACGAGTGGCGTGAACCACTTCGAGACTGCAAGCTTTTCTTGGAGCGCTTTCGCAGTGGTGACTCTCCTTGAGCGCCTTTTATCAGAAGATGGGGATTTCGATAAGGGCCTACTCGGAGCAAGTTTCCCCTTCCTCTCCTTTAGCGTCTTGCCCGTCATAGACTGACAAGAACCGCAGTCATCAGTCTTGTGCTCAAGCCAAAGTCAAACACGGTGTGGGGCAGTGATAGACATCTTAGCCCAACAATCCACGCATTTCTTAAATCCAGTTTTTGAAGTCGACATTTTTTAATCATAACTGTTGAAATGACAATTCAATTAACTGATCTGAAGCAAAATGTGCAGAACTGAAGTAACGGGTGCAGTGCATGCAATACAGTGGACGGAAGCCTTTGAGGGGCACGAGTAGACGACAACCTCTAATGAGAGAAAACATTTTCTGAAGAAGCTGGCACTGGAAGGAGATATAAAAGACGAGGAATACATGGGAGGAGACAATCCATTCAAAATATACATTTGTAAACATTTTAAGTAGTCCTATTTTGAGTGTGCAGTGGAGTGCCCCAAGATGTCTCTCTTAGGCAACTTCTCGCTAGCAATTAAGAATTCCTCATTCAAAGAATCAGGCATGTTGAAGCATGCTTTTCCTAGAAGCCGTCTTGTCGTGGAGCAAATTTCTTGTTAAACTGAGAACTTCTCTGAACACATTTACCAGAAAATATAATGCATCGAAATAATCCACCAACTACTTAAAATTGAAACCCACCAAGACAGAATTCCTTCTCCCTGCACACATCGCACACTCCCAGATCCAGAACTGTCTGCCCGCCCTGAACTTTAAAGGGTTTCAACCCAGAGCAGACACCCTTTGCCTTGTCTCTGGTCCGCCACATGATTAGTGTAAGGCTGTAGAAGTATGAGACGGACCGAGAGGTGGCATGGTTTTGGTTACAAACTTTTATTGAGCTTTGCAAAAACCTATGATATGATAGGTTATTTATAACACGTTTAATACCCAGAGGTTTCTAAGCACGGACCCGGGGATCGAAACTGTGTTGCTCCACGTAGTCTCACGTTGCCCCTGAGCTATCCTCAGAGACCTATCCCTAACTCTATGAAATGTTTCCCTGCTTCAGGAAGTGTCAGAATGTCCATCAAATAATATTCATCACCCTTGTCCAGAACCCTACTTCTATCCCTTACACATAAACCTAATAATGCTAAATAAAGTAAAGTCTTCCACCAAGAGAATTTGATTGATTTATTTATTTATATTTATATAGCGCGCAAGCAGCCCAGGGGCATTGAGGTGCTGTTACTTGCAATAACCTAGTTACAGGGTACAGGCATGATAGCCTGATGATTCCTTCTCCTGGTATTCGGTGTAGCTAAAAGTCCAAGAGAATGTCTCCTCTCTCCTGACTGTTCAAACACAAAAGCTCTTCAACCAGTAGAATGCATGCCTTTTCCTTGTACATTCAGAAAAGTTATTTATAAAAAGGCACAAGCCAGGGGGAACGACTCCCTTCCCCCGATGTTCTGTCGACTTCTATATTGTATCAGTTTATACTCTACCAGGAGAATAGCTCCCTTCTATTGGCGTCTATTGCATTATCACAGTGACCACAGACTCCCTTCCCCTGGTTCTAAGACAAAACCTGGAATCTTGTTAGTTCCTGCCAACTCGACCATTCACCTGGCCTCTTCTCCAAGGTTTTTACAATGTCCCAACTTGTTCTATGGGTACCAGTGACTTCCCTCTGGTCACTAAGTTGTGGAAAGTTCTCTCTATACTGTATAGTGATTTCCATAGGCACCCCATCCCTTATACAGTGTTCAGTGGTCCTCTTATGGCCACTGGGTTGAGGACGTCCTCCTCTGTTGGTATGGTAATGTTTATTTGTAAAGCGCCTATACACAAAGCAAGTGTTTCAAAGCGCTCAAGGAGGGAGGGAACAAGGGGTGAATAAAACAACGGTCATTCAGAGCCCTTGAATTTGTGAACGATACAAATCTGCACAGGCAGAGTAAGTGTATATAATACAATTAACAGTGTAGAAAACAGCAAATCGGTCTGACAACGATTCTGCAGTTTTTCCAAGTGCACTGAAGCACCACCATGCAAGGAGGGGGGGGGGGACAAGGGCAGATAGACAAATCTTCAAGGCATGGTACGTTCAGATTGTGCAAGTGCAAGATGGTACAGGAGAGGTGGGAGTTGGGGGGGCAAGTGCTGGGAGTGGGAGGGGAGTCCAAGTGCACCCAGTCAGTAAGAAATTGGGGTAAATGCTGAGAGATGCCACTCTCATGGGTCATTGACCAAGTGCAGTAACAATTAGGCAAGTGTAAGGGCTGGAAGCAAGTGCGAGAGGACTGGCGAGGGTGCCAGGGACTTGTGAGACTCTAAGGTACACCTGGCAGCCAGTCATCAAACTGTGCAGAAAAGGAGGAATAGAGCAGAGAGAGGGGTTTGCAGGGTAGAGGGAGAGAGTAGGAGGAGGAGGAGAAGAGGAGGAATGTCTTAAGGAGTTTCCGGAACTTAAGTAGATCAGGCTCAAGACGGAGGGCGGCAGGGAGGCTATTCCATAAGGAAGCCCCTACTGAGGATAAAGATCTCCCTCCAAATCTCTGCTTGGAGAACCTGCTCACTTGCAGAAGGTTGGAGGTAGATGAGTGGCGGGCTCGGGGAGGACTGTATTTAGGTAGGAATCATTGCAGATAGGTAGTCCCATGCCCTAGAAAGCCTTGTGGACAAAGCAGAGAGTCTTGAACTTGTTCCTTGCAGCCAGGGGCAGCCAGTGGAGGGATTTCAGCACCAGAGAGATGTAGTCACAGGGCTTGAGGCCAAAGATAAGTCTCGTGGTTCTGTTCTGGGTGAGTTGTAGAGGGCGCAGAGCAGAGGCAGGGAGGATGAGAAAGAGGCTGTTGCAGTAGTCCAGCCTTGAGAGAACCAGGTATCTGGAGACAGTGAGCTGCTAGTTGAAGGTGAGAAGTTTGTTTATTTGTTTATTTCTAATGTGCACCAGACCCGGAGGTATCAGGGCGCGAGGGCAAGGACATTTTAATCTTACATGGTTACATAATACAGTACAAAAAATAGCAGAACTTGCAGATTACACATATGTTACACTGAAATACAGGGATAGGTTACAATACAGAGTAGCATGTTAGTTACAATAAAGGTCATCATGGATATGATGTGGCTTTCTAGGAAATCAAGAAGTGGGGGGAGAGGTTGAGAGAACCTCCTATGTCCAGTCTGGGCTTAACAATAATTAGATTTAAACCAGTTGATAATGTTTAATCTGAAATGTGCGTAGGTTTGTGTTAAGACGGATTTCTGAACTCTGTCCTGGTGGCGCAGAAGTTCAGAAGGCCAACCTAATTACTTGGAACAGGGTAACCTCTGGACGAGCCAGACCAATCAAGGTAGCGATCGCGGCGGTCAAGACTAGGTCTCAAGAGGGGTGAGGGTGACTGAAAGCCCGCAATGAGCACACAAAGCAAGATCACTTACAAACTACTCCAAACAGTTGTTATATTAAAAATATATACACATTTATTTCAAGGCCTTTAAAACAATGACCGTAGCGAGAAAATCACAATATAACGATAGTAAACCAACACATACCATATCAACACAATATATATACAAATACAACAAGTCTCAAGCGTTATATGCACGAAATGTGTAGTCCACCTAAAAGGGAGGGAAAACAGGCAGTGCACAATAATGCTTAGACCCAGTTCGCCTTCAGAGGCACCTAACTAGATGGAAGTCCGAGCCCTGCGAAGAGTGGAGCCTTGTGCTCAAAAGTACCTGCACGCGCTGGTGCCAACGGGCAAAAGGAGAAGCTCTTCGAGGGAAATCAGGCAGTTCAGTTTAGTGCACAAAAGAAGAAGAACAAGTTCCGCGACTCAAGCGCAGCCTCCACAGTGGGCAGAAGCAAAGTGCAAGTACGGAAAAGGGTGCTGTTTGACACAGCGGGGAAAAGCAATGGGCTCCTGCAGCAGGGCGACCAGATCCTAGCTATGCTACTCACCGGTCCCCGATGCAAGCAGACCCAGGCTTCTCTGCGTGAGTTTCAGCAGCTGGCAGGTTCAGAAGAGCAGGGAACGCCTCGTCGTCGTGTTGAGTAAAAAGACGTCCCAATCGAAGAAACCTGCACAGTTTGTTACCACAGCAGGGCAACGGAGCGGCCGTGTGTATCTGAGCCAAATGTACACTACTCACTTCCGACCTGGGAACGCCAAGTGTACGAAGCGTGTGAGAGTGACAAGGACTCGAAATACTACACAACCTGGCGGCGGTTACAGAGCAAGACTCCCGTGTAAGCTGGTCAGTCAGCTGGATGGCCCAGAGACGCTTCCGAAGGCTTACTGGCAGGAGATGGTGAAGATGCTGAGAATAGCTGTTATCGCTATTCCCAGGGTCGAAGTACCAGTACAGGCCTTCTGGTTCGATCGAAGGTGAAAAGGGTTTCACAAGGCGACAGCAGTGCAGAGGAGAAGTCCTTCCGCGGGTCACCAGCGATTCCTCGGTCCAGCCTCTTGGTTGCAGGATACTTGGCTCCTGTATTCCTTTGTTCGTGAGAACTCAGGAGATCGACATGGTAGTGGTGTTTCCAGCCCCCTCTTATCCACGGTTCCCTTCGCGCCAAAACGGAGGGGACCCAATGGGAGATCCGCTCATCAACACACACACCATTCGTGGACCAATCACGGACCACGGTGGTCCCAGCCATTCACACTACCCTAGACTCTCTGGCACCCAGGATGTGTATTGGGACCAGACATCCCAGCCCACATCCTGGAGGCACACACAAGAATGGAGAAGCCCGCGAAAGCATCCGTGTTTCGCGGGAAAGTACATGCCCAAATAAGGAAGGCCCCGGGTCGGCTTGACCTGGGGAAGGTGAAGGGAGCAAGACGGTCAGCGGACAGGACAAAGAAGCCTCGTGGTCTGGCCATTTTGGGAGCCAGGCCACCATTTTGGGTTAAGCGCGAGAAACGCGCTTAGAACGCCAAAAGGAGCTCAAAACACAAGAAACGATCGCTGCCACCATTCCCGTCCCTGAATCACTTGCACCGATCAGATACAATCCTAAACGAATATTTAGGGCCTGTAGAAGGCTAGATACCCAAGAGAGCTGTAACTTAGCTTACAGTGCCCTCTTGTGTCATGTTGCACGAAAGCCGCAACATGATAAAAGAAACTACGGGAAACAGCGTTCCCCGGTACTGACTGTCTTAAGGGCATGTCAGTTTCCCCGTAAGAAAGGAGCGAAAGCCCAGAGGAGTGCGGCAGAAGGCTGCACTTCTCTGGCAAAGTCAAGAACAAGGTGAAAAACAACAGCAAAAAGTTTAGGGGTTGCCACATGGAAGGAAAATTACCTACAATTACGAAATCTTTCCTAACACTCGCCCCTCCCAGACTATGGACAGGGGGAACTAATCCACCCCTGGATGAGTCTCTTGTTCAGGTCAGTTAAACATTCTGGACAACCCATCAGCATTACTATGTTGGACACCTGGCCTATGCTCAATAGTGAAGTCGAAGCCTTGTAGACTTATGGACCACCTAAGCAACTTTGGATTCTCCCCCTTCATGTTCATTAGCCACTTTAAGGGCTTATGGACAGTTTGCACAGTGAAGTGGGTCCCATAGAGGTAGGGCCTCAGCTTCCTTAGGGCCCACACAACAGAGAAACATTCTTTCTCTACCGTGGACCATCTGAGCTCTCTGTCCTTAAGCTGGCGGCTAATAAAACCAATAGGGTGTTCCTTACCCTTCTCATCTACTTGTGATAGTACAGCTCCTATCCCAGTGTCAGAGGCGTCCGTCTGCACGATAAAAGGTCTTTGATAATCAGGGGCCCTGAGGACAGGGCCTGGCACAAGAAGTCTTTTAAGCCATTGAAGGCCTTCTCACACTCGTCGGTCCAAGTTACCTTCTTGGGTTTCTTCGGAGTTGTGAGGGCAGTCAGAGGGGCAGCTATGGTGCCATAGTCTGCCACAAAATTGCGGTAATACCCCGTGAGTCCTAAGAAGGCTCTCACTTGGGTTTGTGTAGTGGGGGTAGGCCAGTCTTGTACTGCTTGTACTTGACTGGGAAGAGGCTGTATCCTCCCTCCACCTACTTCATGTCCAAGGTAAACCACTGAGCCTTGTCCAATCTGGCATTTACTAGCCCTTATGGTCAAGTGTGCTTTCTGAAGAGCCTGGAGCACAATCCCGAGGTGTTTCACATGGTCTTCCCAGGTGGCACTGAAAACTGCGATATCGTCCAGATATGCAAGACAGAATTCGTCCAACCCATTCAACACATGATTCACAAGCCTCTGGAAAGTGGCAGGTGCATTCTTCAACCCGAACGGCATTACCCGGAATTGGTAAAGGCCGTCTGGAGTAGAAAATGCTGTCTTCTCCTTGGCATGTTCTGCTAAAGTTATTTGCCAATAGCCAGCAGTGAGGTCAAAGGTGCTGAGGTACTTGGAGGCACCCAAAGTATCCACCAGCTCATCTGTTCGAGGCAAGGGATGTGCATCTGTCTTGGTGACAGCATTCAGAGCCCTGTAATCCACGCAGAACCTCAATTCAGAAGTGCCTGCCTTTGGAACCAAAACCACAGGGCTGGACCAAGGACTACTAGAGGGTTCAATCACCCCAAGGTCTAACATCTTGTTGACCTCGGTCTTAAAATAAGACCGTACTTTGTCTGACATCCTGTATCCCCTACTTTTGGTAGGTACACTGTCTCCTGTGTCAATGTTATGTTTGCACCAAGGTGTCAAACCAGGCGACTGTGAAAACGGGGGAAAACTGCCTAAGCAAACTTTTCACCTCAGCCTGCTGATCAGAAGTCAGGTGAGGGGCCACTCGGACACCCTCAAAGGAGCTATCTGAAGGACCGCTTTGGAACAGGTCGGGGAGAGGTTCAGACTCCTCTTCCTCAACGTCTGAAGCCAGTAGCAGTGCTGCGATTTCGACTCTTGGGACGAAAGCCTTCAGCCTATTCACGTGAAACACTTTTGGAGCCTGTCCAGGCCTTCCAAGGTCCACTAAATAGTTAACCTCACCCAAGGGCTCCACAACTGTGTAAGGGCTTGACCATTTGTCCTGTAAAGCTTGAGGCCTTATGGGATTCATGATCAGGACTTGCTGACCAGGTGTAAAGTTGATGAGGGAAGCTTTCTGGTCGTACCAATGTTTCACCAGCGCTTGTCCTGCCTTCAATTTATCACTAGCCAAGCCCATCAGAAGTACCATCTGTTTTCTGAGCCCTAGCACATAATCAACTACGTTGGTAGTAACAGGGGGAGTGGGCATCTCCCATCCCTCTTTGACGATGGCTAAGGGTCCCCGTACGGGATGACCGAACAGAAGTTCGAAGGGGCTGAAGCCAACACCCTCCTGTGGTACCTCTCGGTAGGCAAACAGTAAGCATGGTAAAAGAAGATCCCATTTTCTTCTCTGAGGTTCCTCCAGAGCCCCAATCATGCTTTTTAACGTTCTGTTGAAACGTTCCACCAGACCATTGGTCTGGGGGTGGTATGCAGAAGAGAACTTGTAGGTGACCCCACATTCTTTCCACATAGCCTGCATATACTTCGACATAAAGTTGCTGCCACGATCCGACACAACTTCTTTAGGGAAGCCAACCCTAGTAAATATGCCAAGTAAAGCTTTTGCAACTGACTTGGCAGTTACAGTTTTCAATGGGATGGCCTCAGGATATCTGGTTGCATGGTCGACCAGCACCAGGATAAACCTATTACCCGAGGATGTTTGCGGGTCAAGGGGACCAACGATGTCGATCCCTACCCTTTCAAATGGTACCCCCACAACTGGGAGCGGTACCAACGGAGCTTGGATTGTCGCGCCAACCTTACCAGACAACTGGCAGGAGGCACAACTCCTGCAGTGACTTTCTACTTGCACCCCCATCTTGGGCCAGTAGAAGTGCATGGATAACCTTTGCTTGGTCCTCTTCATGCCAAGGTGACCAGCAAGGGGAACTTCATGCGCCAACTGCAGGAGGAAGGGCCTAACAGCAAGGGGAACCAACCAACCTCCTATGGTCTCCTTCTGTAGACTCTGTGGGCTCACTATACAGGAGTCCACCTTCCCAATAAATCCTATGCGTCCCAGGAGGTTCACCCTCAAGCTGGGAGCAGGCCTGTCTCCTTAGGCCTTCCAGAGATGGGCACTCACGTTGGCCTTTACTGAATTCGTCCCTATCAGGACCTCCTTCAACTAACAAGCCTTTTAGTTCAGGATGATCGTTGGGGTCAAATACTTCAGGCATCCCCACCTCCTCGTCAGGCCCGGGCGATTGACCAACTTCCTCCACCGCAGTGGTAGGCGAGCTCGGGGGAATATTCTCTTTCCCTCGTCTTGACTTGTCGACTCCTTTCGCCTTGGGTTTCCCCTTCGGCTGGGGCAGCGTATTGGTCTTGGCCAATGCTGCCCGTGCTTGAGACCGTGTGTAGGGTCTTTCAGCAGTGTCTCCTACAAGCCCTAAAGCTCTGAGATCATTACCTAACAAGACCTTTCCCGGGACGTTTCTCTGAATGCTCACTGGAATCCTGACTGCTGTACCATTTAAAGTAAGATTTACAGGTATTACTGGGAACATACAGAGTGGGCCGTCAGCCAACTTAGTGGGCATCAGAGTAGCTCTGTCAACTTCCTCTGGGTCTACCAAGGTAGAATCCACTACAGTGCGACTGCACCCACTATCCCTAAGAGCTGGAGTATCTACTCCATTGATCAGCACACTGTCTTTAAAGTAGTGCTTGGTATTATCCGGAATCCTATCATAAGCCTCTGCGACTTTAGGCTCCCAGGAACCCAGGGAAACTAAAACTACCTCAGCCTCTATCCCGCTGGGAAATTAGTCTGAGGAGAAGGATGCTCCTGTAATCTCTTCTTCCTCGTAGGAGGAGAAGGCCAGATTAGCGGAGTGGACCCCCAAAGGTCTAACCTTACACCGGGGATCCCCCTTCACGTGGTCAGTTGCTCCACAAGCAAAACAAGATCCATTGGGTCTGTTTACATAGGGAGGCTTATTGTAACCAGAGTTCTGTTTCGGAGGCTGACCTCCACTACCCTGTGAGTTCTCTTGTGTCTTACCCTTATTTTTCTTTTTGTGGCCCTTATGAGAAGAAGATTTATCAGATGCTCCACCCTCCATATCTTTGGACTTTTCCCTTCCACCTGCTTACCAGGATGAGTTTTGTCCTTATGGGACACTCGATGTGACACCCATAAGTCGGCTGCAATGGCCAGCTTCTTAGGATCTATCTCCTTCGAATCGGCCAAATGCCGCTTAAAGGATAGTTCCGGGACTTTTTTTTTATTGTCCCTACGGTTCGGCCATGTGTTTTTAAGCATAAATCGGTAGATCGTAGAAAACTTTCCTATGGTCCTTACCCGACTTTTCGTCCATTAACGCACTCGAAATCAGCCGCCATTTTCTGATAATCCTATCATTTCCCCCCATCGACCTGGCTCACCTGCTTTTGCGGCACTAAATCAAATCCCCCGCCCCTGAAACAGACTTTATCAAAACATTCATATTCCCCGCCTCTATCCGTGACGTGACTGTGCTGCGTAGGCAAACGCGCCCAGGCGTCTTCTACGCGACTCCACACAGAACCCTGAAATCAACACAGATCAGCTCACAACACAGCGCGCCACAATTGGGAATATGAAACTGTACTTTTAAATCAAACCGCAAGATTGTAAATTTGGTAAAGTACATTTATTTGACATCAAATGTTTAGAGAATATTCAGCGATTTTCATTTTTATTTGCTCACGTTCCAAAAAGTTCGTTTTGAGGCACGCGACGTTCCTTTGCTGTACACAGGGTCTTAGATCATCTCACAATACAGCGCCACAATTCGGAATATGAAACTGTGGTTTAAAAGCAAACGGCAAGATTGTACATTTGGCAAAGTACATTTATTGGACATCAAATGTTTAGAGAATATTCAGCGATTTGCATTTTTCTTTGCTCTCGATCCAAAATAGTTCGTCTTGAGGCAAGCGATGTTCGTGTGCAGTACACAGGGTGTTGGTTTACGATAAAATAAGCTCTTCGGTCGCACTGATAATCGCATGGCTGTTCCAACAACGAGGCACTAGGCCACCACAACGGTCTGTATGTTGCATCTAGCCGTTAGTACCGCGTAAGGGCATACTTGTACTTGGCGATCGTCCCATAAAATGGTCAGGGTGGTAACGTTGTTCACACGGAGAAGCAACTGGCGGTTGAAAAAGCCATCCGCCGGTGTCTGGTACTCGTGACACATACAATAATGAAGGATGTACCTGTTTTAAAAACATAAAAAATGAAATTAGTCTCACCATCAGATCTTTATTAAAATTATTCATTTTATATATTAGGTCGGGAAATTATTTCATAGCTAGGACAGTGCAACTGGGTATTATACGTCAAGGGGGGGCTGTAGGATACTGAGACAGTCCCCCAGTGCAGGGGTTGACAGGGAGGCAGTGCAGGTGGAGAGTGGAAGGGCCCAGGACCGAGGTCGCAGACAGTGGACCAGTTGTAGCAGGGGAGAGGGAGAGAGAAAGCAGAAGCAAAGAGGAAGGTTTTGAGGTGCTTCCGTAAAAGGAGATGGTTCTCCTCAAGATAGTGCGCGGTACAAAACAATATGCCACATAGAACGAACAAGTACAACTTAACCCGTCTTTAAAGCTACTGTGTAGTAATTAAATTGCGGTATAAACTCATCTAAAGAGTTACTTACATTATATTTGCATTTTCCATTGTGTCTGTGCGTAGGGCAGCCCCGAAATACCACTCCTTCTATGCCGACGTTATTTCTTCTAATGAACGAACATTAAATGGCTTTCGGTTCTGAAATTATATTCATTATCGTTTCTTACGTTATTGCCCCACACCCCCAAAAATAAGTCTTTCGGGATGGTCCCGGCCTGTCAAGGTCAAATACCAATAGAACCTTATACTGAGTCGTGGGCCATTCCGGCACCCGAGAAAAAATCAAAGCAGCTGACCTTCACTTTGAAGAGCACACATTCCTAGTTAGCTACATTCAGTGTAAGGCCATCTCACAGGACTCACAGAGCAATCACTTTTATTTACACAATACATAGCTACACATATTCAATGGGCCTGCAACATGAGGAGACTCGAGAGAACAGACAATCAAATTACAATCATTTAAACCGTGATGTGTATTTCTCAATGAGCTCTTCTTTAGGTGGACATGGAACAGAGGCAATGTTGGGTGGCAATGCAGTTGTCCCCTGCACAGGTTCGTTCACAACTCCATGTATGTGCCTATCTAGGACATCAACAATAAGTCTCTCAATAAAGTCAAATTGCATATCCTCAAACACTGGTTTGATAACCCATTGTTTACTTCTTTTAGTGAAGGCCTTATTGTAGCGAAGCGTCCCTAAAGTTCCGGTCGTCCTACTTTGTTGACGGCCAACATTATGGTAATGTGCCAAGACCGCTAGAAGAGTCCGATTTATCATGCCCTCCATGCCAAAATGCAATCGTTTTGGCCTGTACTTTAGGCACATATTGTGGAACACCTCCAAATCTCCTGTGTGGCAGAATTCCGTGAGTCCCCTCAAATCTCTTGTTATAGTTTTATCAAATACAATCTTTTCAATGGCTTTGTGAGTGGGTGATGAAGGAATCAACCACTTCTTCTTCCGTGCCTCCTCTGTGGACAAATGGCCATGTTCACAATTGTGGAAATGTTGGCTTGTGGTCCAGCGGTGAACGTTGCTACAGTGTAGCATTACTGACCGCCATTTTTCCAGTAGAATTTCCAACGACCCTCCACATGTTTTTGAGCTCCACCAAAGATGGTTGCTGATTGACTTGGACCACTGTGAAATACCTTGCATATCTTTTTTTTTGACCTGCAGCCGACATTTTTTTATTGATTGTTTTTGCAAGATGCCAAACGTCAAATTGGTGATTTATATTTTTGTACTCTTCTCTCATTGTCTTGGCAATTGAAACGTGTCTGTCCGTGATCAGGTCGATCACCATTCCCCGCGATTGTGGTTCTTGCAATGATGCTACAAAGCCAACTTTCTCCATGGCCACTGAGGATGTACTTTGTGACACCTGCACGACCACCGAACTCACAATTTTCTTACTTTCCATGTCCTGAAAGTGGTAGGTGCAGTACTTGGCTGAAAATCCTGGGCTGTCGCACTGTCCATCACCGGCTAGCCTGAACCGTTTGCCCGCGAATGTACTATCAATAGACATTTTTTCCATTCTCCAAGCTTCGCTAATGGCGGGAAATAGATAATCGGTTTGGTATTTGTAGAACTGAGTTTTCTCAATGAAATAGATTCCCACAAACTGAAAGAAAGACTCTAACTTTTTAAAACTTGAACCACTAAAAAGTGCAGCCGCTGCACAAAGTAGATTGCCTGCTGGCAGTTGCCCCAGCATGGGTTGTGCAGACCATGAGAAAGGATGATATTTCGTACAGGTGGCATGTATTTTAAGGTTAGTGCCTCGAATTGCACGAGTCACATTAATCATTGGCTCCCCACATACTTCCCCACCAACCGAATGCCCACATTTCATCCGAATAATAATATCAATCAAACAACTATCGAATACAATGAATTTGGCCTCTTTCCTTATACTGTCACTCTGCATCCCAGCTGGTTCGGCCTGTAACATTGAGGACATGTCACTCACATGAAAGGTAGAATCTCTGATATCGTCTTCCGCTATGTTCAGTATATTGATGGTGTTTCATTATCGTCCACTTCATTCTCTTCCATTGCAACATCTGTTCCTTCTCCGGCGATGGGTGAATAAAACAATTTCTTCAACTTTCTCGCGGTCTTAGTTTTTGCAGGTGTGGATTCTGTGAATTGATCTCCGACTGCATCCGAACTACCAGGAGGACATTCACTATCAATGGCTGGTGGTGGTATAGCTCCGTTGTCAATCACTTCATATTCTTCCCATTGGCACGATGCATCTCCAGTCTCAAGTCCCTGCCAAAAGGTTTGACAAGCAACATCTCTCGTTCGCTTCACTGTCTGTGTAGATCTAGTTCGTACACCCACTCGCAACTAGAGGACAGATTGGAAAAGGGATGTTCAGTTTAAACACAACTTACAGTATTGAACTATTAACAGTGAAAAACAACATAATATAGTGACCAGGACACTAACCTTCTTTTGCTTTCTTTTCTTTGAAACTTTCTTGCCTCGAACTTCAACATCAGGACGCTGTTGCTCCGACTTGTGTGTGCATGTCTCCACTTCCTCTTGTGCTGCAACAACTATATTTTCATGATAAGCACATCCATCACGCACTGACGCTCCATCCACTCCCTGAAACATAGAACTTTCATTAGTATGTATAATAATATCGAAAACACAAAATGTACTTGGGGACCAATACCCACGTACATCTCAATAGCAAAACACGAATTAACGCTTTGTGTAGAACATTCAAACGACAATTATTCACGCATTGTTGATCTAGTTAGATGGAACTGTCAAGATCCATACCTCGGGCTCCTCATAGACTTCCATTGATGATATTATTGAAGATGATGCTTCAGTAACTCCCTGAAACACAGTAATTGCATTAGTATGGTTTTCTATTTTGTTAAAAAGAACATAAACTTTGTGCAGGCGTCAACGGCTCATCTAAATAGACCTGCACAAATGATCAGTTGTCTAAAATAAATAATGGATATGTAAATATGATTCGATTTGCTCGATCGTTGGAAGTGTCACCACCCAGAGATCTGCATCAACTACTAGGGGTGATGTTCTTGTACAAGAAGCTCCGTCATCTCCCTGAAACATAGTACTTGCGTTAATAAAGAAGGAAGTATAGCGGATGTAATCACGTCATATGATTTCGCTTGATCGAACTGTCAGTATCCATACCTCGAAATGCATAAGAACATCAAGGGACGATGTAACTGCGGTGCACACTTCTGCAAGCTGTTGCGCCGACCCGTAACTGCATGCTCCCCCTTCTTCTTGGACTAATGCTCCATCGACTCCCTGAAACATAGGACTTTCATTAGTAATGAACACAATATTGAAAAAAGAAGACACATAGGAGGGCAACGACAGAAGGACATATCAATGGCTAAAAACGAAAGAAACATTGTGTGTAACAATCACGCTACAAGAATGCAAGATCTGATGATCTCCATCGATGGAACTGTCCGGAAACGTACCTCGAGCATCTGAGTGACATCAACGGTTGTCGTCAATACGTTGGACTCCTCAGCATCTCCCTGAAAGACAGAACTTGCATTATTTTGGATAACAATAATTATAACTGAAAACAAAGACTAGAGGACGAGTACAAGGGTGTACCATTAGGTAAAATAATCACACGATAAATTAAAACTATTGATTTACATGCCTAAAACAAGTCAGTGGCAGAATAGCTAAGTAAGATTACCCGATAGGCGCTTGAAGTGGCTGATGACTGCAATAACGACACGGATGGAGAATCTTCCGCCTTCATATTGAGTGGATACATAAATGGGGAAATTATTGTTAGCTAATGCTACACACTACCGCAAGGCCGAGAGATAAATACGTAAACTTGACTCACCAGTGGAGGGATGTGGACGAATAGAGTGGGAATAGCGGTTGAGAGCAATTTTCGCCTCGCTCGCGGTGTGTTCTTCTTCATTAGCAATGATGTGGAGTACATGTCTGAGCTAAAGTGCCTGCTGCAGATGCGGTATCGATCACCCCTCTTGTCCGCAAAGACTTCTAGGACTTTACTTTCAAGCTCAGACGGTGGATATCCGCAATATCGGACCCATTCTCTTATCTGATCTATTGTCTTAGGGAAAACATGCATTATAGTACCTTCAGATTTATTATGGGTCTTCGAAGGGCAACCGCCAATGGAACAGGCAGGCATTGTGGAAAGTTCTGAAAAGTAAAGATCAACAATTCTCTATGAATACCAATGTGTTAAAAAATTAAATGACACATAAAAGGTTCAATGCAAGGTTCGTTTTGGTTCTTGGAACTATACACGTTATTCACATGCGGATAAGTATTTGAATAACTTTAAAAAAATAGAAAGATAATTTGACTAAACTCAGAACATGTGACTAGTTCCTTGCATGTACTGTCTTGAACGAAAAGAAATTGGACGCAAAATGATTATGGTACATGGCCTTACCTTGACGAACAAACAGTTAGATGCAGAGATCAGAGTAGTTTCTTGTCGTAGAACAGGGAGCAGTTCACAGGTTGCAAACTGACGAGTTTCCTCGAAGTGGTCACGGAAGTTCACAGAGACGAAGAGCAGATAACCAGCACCTTCACGGGTTGACTAGCAAAGCACAAAGAAGTTCTCATTAGAAATATGAAGTGGGTTATAAAGAATTCGAAACAGGGGTGTTTTTGTGAATGAATGACGTGTATATGTCGTGGCATTATGCGGTTTGCAGGGGGCCGTCCAGCATGAGGGGGGATGCTTGGCAGGAGACACGGGGTCTGGAGGTAGACATGGGAACAACAACCCATGCTCTATAGACCACTTTGAAGTGTACATGGTCTTTGGCACCTCTTGGCCTTTATCGCTCCCTGACAGCTCCACTTGCCAGCACAAGTACCCCGGTGCGAACTGCCTTTGATAGAGCGGGGGGGGGGTGGATTGGGGCGGTGGTCGTGCAGACAAGACACAGGAAGACTCGTGAATGGAGACACACTTATGTGGATTGCAGGGGGCCGTCCAGCGTGAGGGGGGATGCTTGGCAGGAGACACGGGGTCTGGAGGTAGACATGGGAACAACAACCCATGCTCTATAGACCACTTTGAAGTGTACATGGTCTTTGGCACCTCTTGGCCTTTATCGCTCCCTGACAGCTCCACTTGCCAGCACAAGTACCCAGGTGCGAACTGCCTTTGATAGGGCGGGGGGGGTGGAAACAAGACTCGTTTGCCGCAGGGCCTCACCAAGGAGAGGCCATCTAACTGCATGTAAGAGGCAGGCTGCAGGATCTAGTACATGGAAGGCAGGGGGGTGAGTTTATAAATACCTCACCCTCCCAGGAGAATATATGGGTGCGGTTCACCCTGGAGACCCTGGATGCCTAGGCAGTTAGTCAGCAGCAGGCTGGCCTGTGGTGGCAAGGCGGCACGGCCCAGAGGGGGTCATCTCTGTACCCGGTGCCCAAAAGGATGATTTATTATGATCAACCATATGGATTATTTACCTATAACCATGTTTTGTATCAATAAAATCCAACTGCCTTCCTTTTATTGCCAACGCTTGAACAAAGTGGTGTGGCAAGTATTTTTGGGGGAGGAGGCAAGGCCGGGAGGCTTGATGCCAACCCGCAAAATAACATATGTATGCCTGCTGCATATGGGTTCAACGGTTATGTGGATTGAAGGTGGGCGGCCAGCGTGAGGGAGGATACTGGCCGGAGACATGTGGTGTGACAAGACAAGGCACAGGAAGACTATTCAATGGAGACACACTAGATTCATTTAAAAAATCAAAACAACCATTGTTAAAATATATGTTGGGTTTTATTTTAGATCTTAATTTCAATTGAACATAAATAATAAACATTACACATTGTAAAGTTCCGGTTGCAGCACATCCAGGGAAAATCCGCGGTATTGTCCATTGTCGCTGGGGAAATGTTGTCTAATGGCAAGTACCGCACGGGCAGGTATTACTCTCCGAACGCGGTGTCCGAGCCTCCCGTGAAGCCACCAAGTGAAGCAACGATAGGCCACCAGCCTGTACCACCTGTGAAAATGAAAGATGCAAACTGTATTAAAATGACAAAACTTTCTTATCACTGTCGATTCATGTAAAAAATGTCATTCTGCTTTGAAAAAAATTCTATCTAGAAAATGCACAATATGGAACCAATTTACATGCATTCAAATGATATGTAGATGTAATTTTATATGTAGGAGACGACCATGACATAGTAGTGGCATCACTGACATCACAACCAGAGTATACTTACTCGTTACTCGGATTATGCGGACGAACAGTGCCGTGAAGTTCGTGCATAAACCCCATCATCATCCTCAACACGGTCCGTGAGAGGCAGGCTTCCCTGAACTCTGGCAGCTCGGTGATGCATTGCGGACTTGGCTCGCCTTCCGAAATGTAGGCCAAGCAACCGGAATTTTCACGGCAGCAGCAGTTCTCCTCCTCAGTTGGCATTAGCTCGCACCGATTGCACGTGCACCAGGTGGAGACGCCGTCCATGCGACATGGTCCAGGCTCTTCATCCGTTGACTGGTCCTCCCAACTGCCGTCCGAATCCCCATCGTTTTCGCGTGCTTGCCTTTCCAGTAGTTCTTGCTCGGTGTACTCGGGCTCGTACATATACGGCATTATTGTAGCCATTGTGTGGTAAAGAAAGTAAAATAATTTACAGAGATGGTACAGGTGTTCACAAGGCCTAGAAGCGGCGAAGGTAGCTGACCAGAGCACAGAAACGAGTCACAGAATACTCAAAGTAACACAGAGAGAGTAATGGAATCGAAAATCTGCTGCTGTGTGTTGTGAAACGGTGTGTTTATACTTATTGAGGAAAGAGGCGTCCTGCCATTTCCATGGCGACACTTCATTAGCTGAGGCGAAGCGATTGTTGACACGAAACGTGCTTTGGCGTTGGGAAATTGGCGGTACGCGTCTGCTGATGTCAGGCTCAGGGGCGGGGGATTTGATTTAGTGCCGCAAAAGCAGGTGAGCCAGGTCGATGGGGGGAAATGATAGGATTATCAGAAAATGGCGGCTGATTTCGAGTGCGTTAATGGACGAAAAGTCGGGTAAGGTCCATAGGAAAGTTTTCTACGATCTACCGATTTATGCTTAAAAACACATGGCCGAACCGTAGGGACAATAAAAAAAAAGTCCCGGAACTATCCTTTAAGCTCCGGGGAAGAAGATGCAAAAATGTGTTCCAGCATGACAAGATTTATCATGCCTTCGAAGGTAGAAACCTTAAAACCTTCGACCCAGCCAGTTAAGTTTTTCAAGGACTCAGTGACATAAGATACCCAAGTACCACCTTCCTTTTTCTTATACTCTCTGAAACGTTTCAAATATTGGGCCGGAGTCTTCCCAAACTTTAAAATGAGAGTTTGCTTTAACATTGCGAAATCAGCTCGCTCAGCCTTCGACATTTCCATAATGGCACTACAGCCAGAATGGGGCAGTCTGCTGAGTAACCAGGCAATCTTATCAGCATTGTCAACTTGTTGAACTTTGCATGCATACTCAAACACATTCAGCCAGTCCATAATGTCATTCCTTTCCTCATACACACTTAGCAGATCTTTCGGAAACCGTGGATGAGAGGAAGCCCCGACCCATGTCCAGGACCCTTGGACCCATTTGCAAATTGAAGCTTGGCCAGTTCCAACTGGTGATCCCTGTCTTTTTGTTTTTCTGCCTGTTCGATTTTTAGTTTGGCTATGCTGAATTCAAGCTCCTGCTGCCTAAACCGCAGCTCTTGCTTCTTGAATTCAAGCATAGCCTCCCCATCAGCACTGGCAGAGGGAACATTAGACATCTCGTCCTCCCTGTCCTCGTGGTCGCGATGGATCAGTGCAGCGGCAGAACCGTCGGTTCTACCAGTGAGAGCAGCCCCACCTCCTTCCGCACTGTCCTCAGAAGTTATAGCGTCAAGCTGCGCTTCTTGCCACGCCACGATTCTTTGGATCATTTCCAATTTCGTGCCTTGAGAGGAAACACCTCTCTCCGCACACATCTTTTTCAATGTTTCTGATTTGGAAGCATTTAAAGTTAACAAGGTATTTGTTTCCATACTGTTAGATAGGACTATGGCCTTTTTAAAGTTATACTACAACAATTCACTACGTGTCCTGGTTGGAGTAACCTGAAATGCCTTAGTTTGTGCGCAACACTGGATACCTTCAGTCGTATCCCACCGCTGTACATCAATTTGTTAAGATGGATTTCTGAACTCTGTCCTGGTGGCGCAGAAGTTCAGAAGGCCAACCTAATTACTTGGAACAGGGTAACCTCTGGACGAACCAGACCAATCAAGGTAGCGATCGCGGCGGTCAAGACTAGGTCTCAAGAGAGGTGAGGGTGGCTGAAAGCCGGCAATGAGCACACAAAGCAAGATCACTTACAAACTACTCCAAACAGTTGTTATATTAAAAATATATACACATTTATTTCAAGGCCTTTAAAACAATGACCGTAGCGAGAAAATCACAATATAACGATAGTAAACCAACACATACCATATCAACACAATATATATACAAATACAACAAGTCTCAAGCGTTATATGCACGAAATGTGTAGTCCACCTAAAAGGGAGGGAAAACAGGCAGTGCACAATAATGCTTAGACCCAGTTCGCCTTAAGAGGCACCTAACTAGATGGAAGTCCGAGCCCTGCGAAGAGTGGAGCCTTGTGCTCAAAAGTACCTGCACGCGCTGGTGCCAACGGGCAAAAGGAGAAGCTCTTCGAGGGAAATCAGGCAGTTCAGTTTAGTGCACAAAAGAAGAAGAACAAGTTCCGCGACTCAAGCGCAGCCTCCACAGTGGGCAGAAGGAGAGCACGAGTACAGAAAAGGGTGCTGTTTGACACAGCGGGGAAAAGCAATGGGCTCCTGCAGGAGGGCGACCAGATCCTAGCTATGCTACTCACCGGTCCCCGATGCAAGCAGACCCAGGCTTCTCCGCGTCAGTTTCAGCAGCTGGCAGGTTCAGAGGAGCAGGGAACGCCTCGTCGTTGTGTTGAGTAAAAAGACGTCCCAATCGAAGAAACCCGCACAGTTTGTTACCACAGCAGGGCAACGGAGCGGCCATGTGTATCTGAGCCAAATGTACACTACTCACTTCCGACCTGGGAACGCCAAGTGTACGAAGCGTGTGAGAGTGACAAGGACTCGAAATACTACACAACCTGGCGGCGGTTACAGAGCAAGACTCCCATGTAAGCTGGTCAGTCAGCTGGATGGCCCAGAGACGCTTCCGAAGACTTACTGGCAGGAGATGGTGAAGATGCCGAGAATAGCTGTTCCCGCTATTCCAAGGGTCGAAGTACCAGTACAGGCCTTCTGGTTCGATCGAAGGTGAAAAGGGTTTCACAAGGCGACAGCAGTGCAGAGGAGAAGTCCTTCTGCGGGTCACCAGCGATTCCTCGGTCCAGCCTCTTGGTTGCAGGATACTTGGCTCCTGTATTCCTTCGTTCGTGAGAACTCAGGAGATCGACATGGTAGTGGTGTTTCCAGCCCCCTCTTATCCACGGTTCCCTTCGCGCCAAAACGGAGGGGACCCAATGGGAGATCCGCTCATCAACACTCACACCATTCGTGGACCAATCACGGACCACAGTGGTCCCAGGCATTCACACTACCCTAGACTCTCTGGCACCCAGGATGTGTATTGGGACCAGACATCCCAGCCCACATCCTGGAGGCACACACAAGACATGTAGAAGCCCGCGAAAGCATCCGTGTTTCGCGGGAAAGTACATGCCCAAATAAGGAAGGCCCCGGGTCGGCTCGACCTGGGGAAGGTGAAGGGAGCAAGACGGTCAGCGGACAGGACAAAGGAGCCTCGTGGTCTGGCCATTTTGGGAGCCAGGCCACCATTTTGGGTTAAGCGCGAGAAACGCGCTTAGAACGCCAAAAGGAGCTCAAAACACAAGAAACGATCGCTGCCACCATTCCCGTCCCTGAATCACTTGCACCGATCAGATACAATCCTAAACGAGTATCTAGGGCCTGTAGAAGGCTAGAGACCCAAGAGAGCTGTAACTTAGCTTACAGTGCCCTCTTGTGTCATGTTGCACGAAAGCCGCAACATGATAAAAGAAACTACGGGAAACAGCGTCAGTTTCCCCGTAAGAAAGGAGCGAAACCCCAGAGGAGTGCGGCAGAAGGCTGAACTTCTCTGGCAAAGTCCAGAACAAGGTGAAAAACAATAGCAAAAAGTTTAGGGGTTGCCACATGGAAGGAAAATTACCTACAATTACGAAATCTTTCCTAACAGTTTGGTTCGCCCTAAGGTGGGGTGGGTGTTCCAGAGTTGGGCAGCTTTTGCAGGGAAGCTGTTGCTGCCAATTGTCACTCGTTTGAAGGGGGGGCTGTCAGACAGTTGGAGTAGGCCGCTCTAGTGGGTCAGAGTGCAAGTCTTTTGCTAAACCTCTATGTCAGGTAGCGAGGTGCTGTGTTATTAAGGCACTTGAATGTTATTGAGGCAGTTTTGAGTCTGATTTTGTCGATAGTGGAGAGCCAGTTAGCATGTCTCCTAGCTTTTGATATGTGATCTCTTTTGGTCATTCCTAACACTGCTCTTAGGGCATTATTTTGGAGTATTTTAATTTTCTTAGTGATGTGTTTGTTGGATCCAATGTAAAGGGCGCTGCAGTAGCACAACTTGGATAGCACAAGGGCTCTTGCCAGTGTGGTACAGCTGCTTGTTGAAAGGAAGGGTTTAGCAGATCTAATCAGTTTACATGTGTAAGCCGTAGATGATGACCATTGCATTCACTTGTTTAATCAGAGTGAGGCTGGAGTCAAGGTAGAAACCTAATGTTTTTACCTCCTTCACAACCTTGATCATGTTGCCATCTACATCAAAGGAGGTATATTTGTGGATAAGTTTGTTAATGTTAGGTGTGGTCCCCAGGATGATGAGTTCCGTTTTGTCATCATTCAGGCATAGACCAGGGAGTGCCATGCATGCCTGGATGATGAAGTATATCCTATTCACCAAGGCCAAATCCTGATTGTAATCCCCTGTAAGTGGGAAGAGAATCTGAGTGTCATCTGCATAGTTAGTGTAGGTGACAAAAAGACTGTCCAGATCATCAAAGAGGGGCTTGGTAAATATGTTATACATAGTGGGGGAGACGCAGGAACCCTGGGGAACACTGCATGTGGTAGGAATGGGATCAGCTGCTTCTGAGGTGGAGAAGACTCATGGTTATTTCGCTTGAATCTAAGCTACGGCTTGCTGCGAGAAGTGTGCTGCTGACTCTAAGTGGTTGCAGAGAACAATATGGTCCACCAAGTCAAACGCTGCTGAGAGATCTAAAAGAAGTAGTAGGGCACATTTTCCCTGATCTCTCAAATCGTCAACTTGGGCCTTAAGGTCAATGAGTGCGGTTTCAGTCCCATGCAGAGGTCTGAAACCTGATTGCCGGGTGCCAAGGAGTTGGTTCTGTTCCAAGAATTTCTGAATCTGTAGGTAAGCCACCCTGTCTAGTATCTTTAGGAGAAAAGGCACTGTTGTGATTGGTCTATAGTTCGTGGGTATAGCAGGGTCTAGTGTTTGTTTCTTTAGGAGGGGGAGGACCCAGGATTCCTTAAGGTTGCTTGGGATGGTACCTGAGGTGAATGACGCTGTGTAACGCTCACCTGGTATCCACGGGGACGTCACTCAGCCTGTTCTGACCTCTTATGACCTCAAACCCTTCCCTGGAGTCTACTCGACTGGAGACTGGGCCTGAAACACAAGATTGGTAGAATTTAACTCCCTATTGTCTCTGTGTGCTTGAACCCCTTTTTCCCCGGGGTCCAACCCTTCCCTTTGATCCACAGCTCACCTTGTTTTCTTAGAAAGTGTGCTCTCCGTCCTGCTTTCAGCGCAGGGGCGCGTTGATTGATGCGGGCTCGTTGCTGCCTAGTTACTTCACTGGCAAGAGTCCGACAGGTAAGTATAATGAGTCTTTTGAACAGTTCACTAACTTTGTTCCTTTCCTTCCTTAGATGATGGCCGGCTTTCGGGGATGACGACGTGCTGCTGAGATGGGTAGTGCTGAAGGTGAGTGAGAGCGCGATGCGCGATGCGACCCTTTCGTATTTGTATTGAACTGAGTTCTTTTTCTGTGTCTTTTAGGTGCCGCAACATTTTCAGCGTGGATGCCGGTTATGAAGAAGAAATACGGTGAGTAAGCGCGGTATGCGGCGCCTCTAGATGTTTCCACGCTAACCTGGAGTGTCTTTTCCCTCTTGCAGATGGATAAGAAGTTACGGAGACAGAGTTCCCCCAGAGCGGCTGGGATTCAGGTAAGCGTTTGAAGCTCGTACAGTCTTTAAAAATAAGCAAAGATTTGCTGAATGCTTACTAATGCCTTTTTTCTGTTCTTTTCCCTTTTCCTTAGGAAGCGGCGTGCCGGGATGAGAATGACACCGCCGAAGATGCCCGCAGAACAGAAGAAGCGATGAACGATGGGCAGAAGCGCCGCAAGGTAAGCCTGTTCCTAACAGTGTTCTTGTTCTTGCAGGAGCTGAGCGCAGAAGAAAGATGCAGGCCTACTGGAGACCGATCCAAACACGGTGTCATGCTGCAGGTGCAGAAAACACAAAGCATGTTTCTCAGCCTGGGCGTGGCTTAAATAGTCTCTGGGTATCCCAGTTGTCTCTGGGCTGAACCACACCCAAAAGACTAGACTGCACATGCAGTTCTGGGAACCGAAATATGTGGGGGCATCCATCTTGTCCCCATCAATGCACTACAAGTCCAATCCCCAATGTTATCCTATGGGAGTGAGCGAGTCTGGTGCCACAAGCACCACGTCTGACTCCAAGTGGGTCTTTGGAGGGATGGAGAGGCCCTTGAGGGCCATGTAGGTGATCGTGGCCTGGCTCCAGCCTGACATCTTGGAGGGCTGGGGACATGAGGGGCAGGAATCATGACAGCACTCCCCCCCCCCCCACAAGGCACCTCTCAAGATGGCTCTTCTGTCTGGTCCTGCTTTGTTTGGATGATTTTGATGAAATCCTCTAAGCA
Organism: Ambystoma mexicanum; assembly: GCF_040938575.1. Taxonomy (NCBI): domain Eukaryota; kingdom Metazoa; phylum Chordata; class Amphibia; order Caudata; family Ambystomatidae; genus Ambystoma; species Ambystoma mexicanum. The sequence goes on from NC_090925.1 coordinate 731,642,637, forward strand.
AGCGAGGTGCATGGATGTACTCACAAGGCTCCCATGTCCTGTCTTGTGGACCACACCCCTTCCAGTCTACTAAGTAGTATAATTTGGATCTGACGTACTTTGAATCCAGGATGTCCTTGACTTCGAATACTGTCTCCCCGGCGACTACTACTGGCTGCGGTGGCGTTGCTACCTGGGTCCCAGGTTGAACAGGTTTAAGGAGAGACACGTGGAACACAGGATGAATCTGCATGTTTGACGGAAAAGCTAGTCTGACCGTCACAGGATTTATCACAGAGGCGACGGTGAATGGACCCAGGTATCTTGGACGGAAAGTTTGGGTTCCTTTAATGCACACGTGTTTAGACGCCAGCCAGACTTTGTCTCCCACTTGGTATTTGGGGGCCTTTGCTCGGTGTTGATCAGCAAACTTCTCTTTTGGTGATTCTTAGTTTGAAGTAGGTGTTCAGCTGCCCTTTTAAAGGTTTGAGAAATGGTTGTGTGCAAGGTTTTGACTGCTAGCATTTCCAGGGTTGTAGGAACGTCCAACTCAGAAGTATATGGAAGCCTGCCATACATGGTATAAAAGGGTGTCTGCCTAGTGCTGGTGTTTCGGGAATTATTATAAGCATATTCAGCTATCCATAATAGGTCGAACCAGCTTCCTTCAGCTTGGTGTAACATACAACGCAGATACTGCTCGAGCGTCTGATTTGTCCTCTCAGTTTGACCATCCGTTTGGGGATGGTGACTGGTGGATAGCCGGATGTCGATCTGGGCCATAGAGCAGCATTCACTCCAGAAGTTAGACACGAATTGAGTACCTCGATCTGAGACTAAAACTGAAGGAAACGCATGGAGCCGTACGATGCCTTCAAGAAATACCTTTGCCATAGTGGAAGCATTTGGGAGCCCCTTAAGAGGAATGAAATGTGCCATTTTTGAAAATGGGTCCACGACCACAAGAATAGTGTTACAACCTTGACTGGTTGGTAAGTCAGTAATAAAATCGAGGGAAAACGTGTGCCAGGGTGCTGGTGGGATTTCCAATGGTTGTAATAGCCCAGCCGGTTTCTGCTTGGATGACTTGCTTTGAGCACACACTCCACAAGATGGGATGAATTGGATAATGTCTTTACGCCACGTGGGCCACCAATAATTTTGTTTTACCTTGGCTAGGGTTTTAGCGATTCCGGGGTGGCCCTCGATCAAGGAATCATGATAACCGGACATGACTTGTTCTCGTAGTTCTTGGTTTGGTAAGAATAAACGATTCCTGAAGTAGGGCAACTGATCTTTTATCATGTAATGTTCTCCTTGTGCACTCCACGCTTGTAATTGCTCCGGACTCATCAGGTTTTGGATTTCTTCATGTAATTCTTTCTGAGTTATGGTTGCTGCGATTCCTCGGAGCTTGTCACTCGGGATGATTGCTATTGGGTCAGGGGTCTGATACCCTTGCTCTTCCACCCCCATACGGGAAAGGGCATCGGCCTTCCCGTTTTTCACCACTGGCTGAAATGTAATCACGTAGTCATATTCAGCAAAAAAAAGAGCCCAACGTAGTTGTCGTGAGGATTGGGCCTTTGCCGTTCTTAGGTACTGGAGGTTCCGGTGGTCAGTTATTACGGTGATTGTGTGTCTGGCGCCCAAGAGGTTGTGCCGCCATGCCTTAAAGGCTGACTTAATTGCCAGGAGTTCTTTGTCTGTGATAGCGTAATTGAGTTCAGGGGGTGTGAATTTAAGCGACCAGAAGGCAACAGGGTGTAACTGGCCCGTTTCGGGGTCCTTTTGTGAGAGGACGGCTCCCATAGCCATGCTTGAGGCTTCCGTTTCCACCAGGTATGGGAGATCAGGGCGAAGGTGGCGTAAGATTGGCGCAGATGGGAATCTTACTTTGAGTTCCTGGAAAGCTTCCTTGGCTTCTATTGTCCACTGGAACTTTTTGTTGCTTTTCCTTAGCAATGACGTGATGGGATGCACGATTTGCGAAAATCCTGGGATGAACCGGCGGTAGAAGTTTGCAAAACCCAGCATACTTTGAACCCCCTTGAATGAATTTGGGGATGGCCAGTTCAGGATAGCATCTACCTTGTGTACATCCATTCGGATTCCATTTGGGCTGAGAATAAAGCCCAGGAATTCAACCTCCGAGACGTGGAATGAGCACTTTTCGAGCTTGGCGTAGAGCTGGTGTTGACGGAGTTTCTCCAATACGGATCGGACGTGTTTAACGTGGTCCTGCTTTGATGCGGAAAATACTAGAATATCGTCAATGTACACTAGAGCACAGACATCAATCAATTCCCGTAGGACATCGTTCATGAAGTATTGAAATGCTGCAGGCGCGTTGCAAAGGCCAAAGGGCAATACTTGATATTCGTACAAGCTGTATTTGGTGCGAAAAATGGTTTTCCATTCGTACCCCTGTTTTACGCAAACAAGGTGATATGCCCCCCTCAGGTCTAGTTTTGTGTAGATTTGGGCATCTTTGACATGATCAAGCAATTCAGGGATCAGTGGCAGGGGGTAGCAGTTTTTTTACGGTAATCTGGTTCAGTGCGCGATAGTCGATGCACGATCCCAAGCCCCCCCTCCTTTTTCGGTACAAAGAATAGAGGACTGGCTGCTGGAGACTTCGAGGGACGGATGAACCCGTTGGCCAGGTATTGGTCAAGATAGGCCTTCAGGTGCTGGTTTTATGGTTCTGTGAGTGTGGAAATTCAACCACAAGGGATTTGTGCGCCGGATATCAGGTCGATTTGGCAATCGTATGGTCTATGCGGTGGCAGGGTATTAGCCTGTTCTTTCTGAAAGACATCTTGAAAGTCCTGGTATTCACTTGGTAGGGTGCCGATTTCCACAGTCGTAAGCGTGGAGGTTCTGGTGTCTATTGGTTGTTTCTCTAGGCAATAACATGTGTGGGCGCAAGTCTCAGGAAAGAGCAATGCTTTCGCTCGCCAATCGATTCGAGGATTGTGAGCTACCAACCATGGCATTCCCAAAATCAACCGGAACTGCGGTGCCTTAATGAGGTCGAAAACGATAGATTCTTGGTGTCCATCCTGGCACAGAAGGGTTAAAGCTGCAGTGCATTGGGATACTGGACCAGAAGCTATTTCCGTGCCGTCGACAGTGGTAACAGTGTCGGTGGTTGATTTAGGGTGTAACGGAAGCCCCATCTTTGGCGCAAGATCCTGGTTGATGTAATTCCCAATGGCTCCACTGTCAATGTAGGCTCTTACTGCGTGCATCCGAGATGGTTGTTGGTGATTTATCAAGACCACAGATAGTGCAAAATGGGAGGTCTGTAGTTCACTTTCTTCGCTCGACAAGTGGACCCCTACACTTGCCGGGCTGGGGAGTTTTCCGATTCCTTGATGGTATCTTCCTTGTCCGTGGCCCCTACTGTCCTCGTCGGTGGCTTCACAGGGCACTCTTTAAGGAAATGACCTGACCTTCCACAGTACAGACATAACTGCTGCTGTCTCCTTTTATCCCTTTCCGCTTTAGTCAAGGGGGATCTGACCCCCCCGATTTGCATTGGTTCTCCTGAACCTTCCTTTTATGCAAGCAATATTGTCCTTTGAACGCACATACATAGGGCGAGGGTCCGGTCTGGTTCGATCTGCTCTTCGGTCCTGCAACCTATGATCCAGTTGAACAACAAGGTCAATGAATTCCGAGCAGTCCTTCGAGGGGTTCACTACTTGTGCGAGAACATCCTTGAGCTCCCCCCGCAACCCCGATGAAATACCGTGGCTCTCTTCTCCACTGGCCATTCTGCTTCAACTACGAGTCTATTGAACATGGCTATGTATGTTAATAGGCCTTGATTCCCTTGGCATAGGGACAGAAGTTCGTTGTCTAATGCCTGCCCAGGAGTACGACGAGCGAACAGCTTTTCCATCTCCTGCTGAAAGCCCCTGAAGTCATGCAGCAAAGTATCTTCTTGGGCCACAAAGGGTACAGACCAGTCCGCGGTGCTACCACTCAGGTAGGATAGCACAAAAGCAACCCGTGATAGGTCATTCGGAAAGGCCCCTGGTCTACAAAGGAAGTGCAGGCGGCACTGGTTCATAAACGTTGCAAACTTCTTGGGATCCCCCGTAAATCGTTTGGATGGGGCCAAGGGAACTGCCCCAGGAAGGGTTATCTGAACGGGATTGGCTGATGGTGCTGGCATCGAGGGCACGCTTACCGGCAATGGTGCATGCCCTGCTTGTGACTGGAGAAGTTGCCGGCTTAAATCATCAGTGCGTTCTTTGGCTACTATCAGCTCTCTCTCCTCAGGGTGTTGGTCTCCTGCCTGGCTGCATGTACTTCGGAACGTAGCTGCCCCAACATGTGGGCTAACTGGTCAGTTTCTGACATTTCTATGATGCCCAGGTGGATTTTGATGTGAGGCTTTGTGTTCTGTAATGCTCACCTGGTATCCACGGGGACGTCACTCAGCCTGTTCTGAACTCTTACGACCTCAAACCCTTCCCTGGAGTCTACTCGACTGGAGACTGGGCCTGAAACACAGGATTGGTAGAGTTTAACTCCCTATTGTCTGTGTGCTTGAACCCCTTCTTCCCCGGGGTCCAACCCTTCCCTTTGATCCACAGCTAACCTTGTTTTCTTGGAAAGTGTGCTCTCCGTCCTGCTTTCAGCGCAGGGGCGCGTTGATTGATGCGGGCTCGTTGCTGCCTAGTTACTTCACTGGCAAGAGTCCGACAGGTAAGTATAATGAGTCTTTTGAACAGTTCTCTAACTTTGTTCCTTTCCTTCCTTAGATGATGGCCGGGATCCGGGGATGGCGACGTGCTGCTGAGATGAGTAGCGCTGAAGGTGAGCGAGAGCGCAATGCGACCCTTTCGTATTTGTATTGAACCGAGTTCTTTTTCTGTGTCTTTTAGGTGCTGCAACGTTTTCAGTGTGGATGCAGGTTATGAAGAAGAAATGCGGTGAGTAAGCGCGGTATGCGGCGCCTCTAGATGTTTCCACGCTAACCTGGAGTGTCTTTTCCCTCTTGCAGATGGATGAGAAGTTCCGGAGACAGAGTTCCCCCAGAGCGGCTGGGATTCAGGTAAGCGTTTGAAGTTCGTACAGTCTTTAAAAATAAGTGAAGATTTGCTGAATGCTTACTAATGCCTTTTTTTCCTGTTCTTTTCCCTTTTCCTTAGGAAGCGGCGTGCCGGGATGGGAATGACACCGCCGAAGATGCCCACAGAACAGAAGAAGCGATGAATGATGGGCAGAAGCACCGCAAGGTAAGACTGTTCCAAACGGTGTTCTTGTTCTTGCAGGAGCTGAGCGCAGAAGAAAGATGCAGGCCTACTGGAGACCGTTCCAACCACGGTGAGGGTCACGCTGCAGGTGCAGAAAACACAAAGCATGTTTCTCAGCCTGGGCGTGGCTTAAATAGTCTATGGGTATCCCAGGTGTCTCTGGGCTGAACCACACCCAAAAGGCTAGACTGCGCATGCAGTTCTGGGAACCGAAATATGTGGGGGCATCCACCTTGTCCCCATCAATGCACTACAAGTCCAATCCCCAATGTTATCCTATGGGAGTGAGTGAGTCTGCTGCCACAAGTGCCAAGTCTGACTCCAAGTTGGTCTTTGGAGGGATGGAGAGGCCCTTGAGGGCCATGTAGGTGATCGTGGCCTGGCTCCAGCCTGACATCTTGGAGGGCTGGGGACATGAGGGGCAGGAATCATGACAGACGCGTTGATATGCTTGGAGATAAAGGGTGAGCGGTCTCTCGCAGCGTCTTTTATAATTTGGGCAGGACATTGATCTCCTCGGCAGTTGGAATGTTTGAGAGAAAGTATTATTTTTTCAACCTCTAATGTGGAGACTTTAGTGAAGTTGAAGCGGAGTGCTAGTTTAGGTGAGATAGGTGTATTACTAGTTTGGGGGGTAGATGTCGTTACATTAAATTTTTGGGGGCAATTATAACTTGGAGAGTAGCAATTTCATCAGTGAGTGCTTTCTGTATGTCAGAACACCACAGTTATCAGGTACAGGATGGTAGGGATGGGGTTTTCTAATTTCTTTAGTATTGTAAAAAGTTCCTTAGTACCTGATTTGGCTTATACTATCCTGTTGTCAAAGCTTTCTTTTTTTGCTCGCTGTATTTCATTTTTGCATTTCGTGGAGATGTTAATCAGGTTTGCTTTATTCGCCTCAGATGGTGTTAGCCTCCAAATGGATTCACTTTCCCGGTTTTCTTTTCCAAGTGATTTTAGGTGAGACGTATACCAGGCATTTAAGTGCGCTCTTGGCTCATTTTTAGAGGGGCAATGGTATCAAGTGCTTCCGTCATAACTTTGTTGAATTTGTTCACCAAGGTAAATGGGTCTAGTAAGTCTGGTAGTAAGTTTAATGTAGGGAGTATCAGTGGTAAGAGTGTTGGGGGTTATATTCTTTTTGTTCCTGGTTAGCATGGGGGGTGCTATGGGGTTGTTTGATGTCAGATTGATTTTGGTGTCTAAGGTGAAGGCTATGAGCAAGTGGTCTGTCCATACCTGTGGGCTGATAGTAATGGTGGTATTGCAGTTATAATCAGCCACCCAGTCAAGGGTTCTACCCTTGTCATGGGTGGGCTGTGTTACTTTTTGGGAGACGCCAAGCTCTGAGAGAACGTTCGCAATGGACAATGCGGGTGCATCTTTTGGATCATTGTAACCCAGGTTCGTATATCCTAGTAAGAGTGCCCGAGACGCATTTTTTAAGTTATCCGAAAGGATCATGGAAAGGTCATCCTCAAAGGAGCCAATGGGGCCAGGAGGTCTGTAAATAAGATGTATAGTAATAGTTTGGGAATCTGAGATGGGAAACTTGACTGTAAGGGATTCACAGGAGTTAACATGCAGTGGAGCTGCTAATCTCATTGCAAGGCTGGATTTAGCTATAATTGCTATACTCCCACCACGGGTGTCAGCTCTATCTTCTCTAAGGATGGTATAGTTAGCTGGCACAGCAATCATCAAGACTGAGCCTGCTGCTTGATGTAGCCAGGATTCGGTGATGGCTAAGAAGTTGTAATTTTCTATTTCTATCATGTCAGCAATTTCTGTAGCGTGTGCTACTAGTGATCTTGCGTTGATGAGTGCTCCTTTGAGCAGGGGGGCTGAGGTAGTATGCATGGCCTTACTATGGCGGTCAGCCATTGTAGTTTGATATTTATTAGGTTTAGATATTCTCAGATTTAGCTTGTCGGTAGCATTAAAGTTGGTAGAGTTCATCTTCTTAGAGGTGATGTTGTGTTTTTTTACTATGATGGGTATGAGTAGTGAAATGGATGGCTGGTGGTTCAAATAATTTGGATAGTCTCGAGTGTAGTTTGGAGTTCCTGTGCGTAAGGTCGCATGGGAGGTTGGTTCTAGGAGGGTTAGGTAGGACATTTGAGTGGGGAGGTTTTGTCAGCGTACAGGTGTGGCTAGTCATAGTGTTCTGTGACCTATTTTGGCTTGTCAAGCCAGCAGTCGATGATAGTGCGATCATGAGAGCCATTAGGAAGAGGGTGGTGGCATACATTATGTACTGTGGTATTTGGATGTAGTGGGCCGGCCAGTGGGCCACTCTGTATACAAATCAAAATGGGTGGTTTTGCTGTCTCCAATGAGATGAGGAAGTATTCCTTGGATGCACTCTATATTTGTTATAGGGTGCCTAACCCTTCTGGGCCCACTTTCCGGCTTCATCACGTTGATAGCTGGAAGCTGAGTCCCCTCGACTCTTCTCTTGTCCCCACCTGTTGGTCTGTGTTTCTCTTTACCTGCTGGGATCTGCTTGCAGGGTGCCAGTTATTCCAGGGACTGGAGTCTGTCTCTTTCTGGCTTCCCGCAGTCTTTGGTGGCTTCATTGCTTTCCCACGTCCCTCGGCTCCCTGCGTCTCAGCATTGCTGTGGGACCACACGGCCCTTACGGGAGGTCACGCCACTGCCTCGCCTTCTTCCACTGGTCCTTGGATCCGCTGCTGTTTGGCCTGCTGGAGACACGCTCTGCTTCCCGCTCACATCCTCCTGTCTCTGCCGCTTCTGGACTCCCCCATTTGGCAGCTTCCTTGCATCTTGCTACTCCAGGGCTGGCTTGAACCCAGCTGGGATTGACAGTTTGTATAGTGCTTTGTCTCTTCCTAAAGATTGTTGCCAGCTCCTCCCTGATGGAAAGTCCTTTGTTCCTTTTGACATTTGCATCTTTATGCCTCCTCGAGGCCACCTCGTACCAGTATTTGCCTGACCAGTATGTTTCCCCTCTTATGTGACCTTTCTCATCCTAGTCTTTTCTACCTGTGCTGCACTGAAGGTATTACAATAGTACATACGTCTATCATTAAGAAAGGGGTTTGTGATGGACGGCACATAATGTTGGGTTGTGGGATCGACTGAGGACCTGTAGCCTAGCCATAGTTCATTCTCATGAGGGCCTCACGCATTAAATCCCCCCCTATGGGCAATATTGGCTAACAGCCTTACCTCCCTAGCCTCATTGGAAGGGGGTCCCACCCTGGGGAGAAGTAGAGACACCTAGTGAATCATCACATCAGTTACCCACCCTCAAAACACACAAAGGAAATTTAAGTTGACAAACAGTGGTGCCAATATCCCCCCTGCAGACAATCAAATAATTCCTACTACACTCTAACTAAGATCCACCATGCAGATCCTGGGTCTACCAGACAGAGAAAAAGACCAACTCCATGACCTACACACCGCTACCCTAGCCCCTATGAAAAGCAACCTGCATGTGCTTGACTGCCTCATAAAAAGGTTTCTGCAAATAACACCCACAGTCAAACTTCACTGCCTACAAGCACACATTACCTTCAAAAGGCAGCTACATCCGTCACCAGTGACTTTCCTGCATAGCTGACAAAGTCAGCATCTCTGACGTTTAGGGCATCACCAGAAATTAGGACTAGGACGGTAGAAATGCAGAAAAGAAAGAACCAGTAAAGATGGCTACTTGGTCTATTCATCTAAACTAAGGAACCGCATACCCATCCATTGTAGTGTACGGACGCTTTTAGAAAATCCTGTAAGATAAACAGACTTGCACCCACCCTCAATTGAGATTTAAAAGAAATCTAGACCCCCTCATCAAGGAGCATATTCTACATAACTCATTAGATACACCCCCAAACACACCCAACCAACATCTCTTCTAGCAACCATGTATTACAGACCACCACTCTGTTCCTTCCTCACACAATACTTCAGCAGTATTACAGGTTCCCCACCAACACTATAACTTAATTATTCCCCCGATACCCTAAATGATATGCCGGTAATAAATATGCAAGGACATTTTCTCCATCCAATGTTGCTTCCCACAACTAGGTTTGCACTCAAATACCCAGTTTTACAATTAAGCTTTAGCTATCCTTTTCAAATGGGTAGCTTTGAATTAACTGGATATGGTTGGCTTTCTGAATTCATTATTGCAAATGGATTTAAATCCTGTATTTGTTGATGTGCACAGACTGCATTATTCTGTGATCCTAAACACCTTTTTGTGTGCTGTTCCAGATAAACAAAACATTGCACAAATACATAAATTGAAACAATCTTTTAATTTTCCAGTGAAGCATCCTTCAAAGATCCATATGGAACCCATCCTCCTCGCCCCGGTTGAGGAACATGATATTGCAATTCTCATCAACCAACATGAACCAAGATTAAACGCCATGGAGTCCAGCATTATGGGAGTGCCTCCCAATCGTGCTGAGACAGAATTTCTTATTTTCCTCTCTTTTGATGAGATATTGTTTTAACAAAAACAAATAATTGTCCTCGAAACGTGCTTGTTGGAGGGTAAGAAACGTACAGCTAGTATCCTGCATCCCATCTTCTTTTCTCCAAATTCATGTATGATCCGAACTTCCTCCGCAGAACATGCACAACGAATGGTGTATTGCTTTAAGAGATCCAGAGAATGTGAGTGCTTAACTCGATCTTGCCCCAACTCCACCCATTCAACCATTCCCAGGCTCCCCACATCAGTACGTTTCCCTGCTTGCAACAAACAGCACATGTTTTTACAGTGTGTGTATGGACCTGCTCTGCTTATAGAATTATCATCACTATGGTAACCCCCAACCTCTGTTCTGCATTGCTTATGAAGGCTCCCTAGCTTTCCAAGGCCAAACTTCAGTTGTGGTCACTACTTGCAATGACCACAAACCCAAGTGCCTTCACTATGTTGTAGCTGCAAAGGCCTCACAATTCTGAGACTCAATTCCTTGGGCAAGTTCCAAAAGGCACATCCCGGTTCTCTTTCAGGCCTCAAAACTGGAAGAACCTCAGATCCCAGCCACCACTGCAGTCCCCCAGATGTCTTCTTTGTGCCCTAGCGTTCTAATGCCTATTGTGATACAGCCTTCACAACATGTCCCACAGATAATGCCAGCAACAACTGCTCTTATGTGCTATCAGACCCAGCACAACCAAAGTTAGGAACTAAAGACTGCCAGGTCAAGTTGCCCAATGCCGACTAGAACTTGGATGACACCAGGTGCAATGCTAAGGAATTTTAGATATTTGTAGGAAATGGATGGGTCTTTCTCAACAGGAAAGTTCAAAAGAATGGTAGGTTCCAGACAAGTCAAACACTGAGAGGACATTTTACAACCAGACAGTCCCAAGAACAACAATGACATTTGAGGGAGGCCCCACTTTTTCACTTTACAACCTGGAAGGGGGAAGCCAAATGCAGGCCTGTCCCAGATGAGATGGGATGCATGCTGTCACATCAGACTGCTCAGTAGCACACTGTGGCAGGGGCTCTGCCCAAGGCAATAAAACATACACAGCAAATCCCCCGAGCCATTCTAGAATCTCCAGTTTCTCTCTATATGCCAAGCAGCCAGGCATGGTGAAAGGGGGAGGTAGAGCTAGGAATACACTAGTCACTATCGTGTCTAAGCTATAATCTATAAATCTGAGGATGCCCTCAATTACTATTGCAGAGGAGCAAGAGTTTACTACAGTAAATAACATCTTCTAAACAGCAACCAGTTATAGCAATAGGGAGTATTTATATAGTACACACTTACTAGTAAAAGTACCTGTTGGCAGGCAGCCAATGAAATATAACTTAAGAATGAAGGGGCAATAGTGTCAAAACTGGCCCTTTTGAAAGTCACGGGCTGGGAAAAGCAAAGCCTATTATCCAGAGACGCACAGAATTAAAGGTCGTAAAAGCTCTTCAGTAGATCCGTTCGGCCAAAGCAAATGCATTTTACCCACACAAGAAATTAACGGGCTCCGAAATCGAACTATCCACCGCGACCAGATGTGTAGATTCAACAAGGAAAAAGGCTCTATAGAATCCATGCACCATTTGCTTATGATATGCACTGCACTCGCACCAAAACGTACCACAATAGTTCGATTATATCTAAAATCTACAAGGATCCTAGACCCTGAAGAACATTGGTCGTTAATATTAGCAGGAAACAACAGAAGGATGATTACAGCTGTTATACGATTTTGGCTAGACATACTATTATTGATTTAACTTGATTTTTTATTGATTAGAACATGAATGTTTGAGCACTATTTTTACTTGTACTTTTCTCTGATGAAACATAAATGTAAGGTTTAATTATATAAACCAATGACATTTTTAAATAAAAAAAATTAAAAATGCACTAAATGGGGGCCGAATTTCGTGATTGGGAGACATAACAGTACTCTACAATGTGGGACAGAAATCTTAACCTTTGCTTGTGGAGTGTGTGATTCTAACAAGTAGGCAAAGCCCAACTACGTAAAGGTAGAAGGAAACCTGCTCAATCCAGTAAGCTTCATAGCTCTTCTGTGGTACAAAGAGACATTTCCCTATCAGGAAGATTAGGTAGAACCACCATGTAGGCTTCTTCCATGTGTGGTTGTACTTGTATTTTTTATTTTATTTGTATAGCGTTTACACCAAATCGCTTTAAGAAATATAAAAACGGTACAATATAATTAGTTAAATCAGGAGTTATATATGTGCTAGAAAGAGAAAGTACGTTGTTTTTTAAGGCAGGAGCGAAAAAGAGATACATGACAGATATAATAGACAGAGGGAGTGTATTCCATTTTTTTGGTGTAAGAAGCGAGAATGAGCTAAAATGAGAAGCTACACAAGTTGGGCAGGGAATGGAGAGAAGCAACTGATATTGAAACACTAGCGGTGAGGAGGAGAATAGAAAGTGACAAGAGCAGAAAGAGACGTGGGGGTCAGACTGAATAATCTTCAAGACGATACACAGAAAGTGGAACAGAAGACGAGATTCGAAGGACAGCCAGTGAATTGAGGAGAGAGCAGAGGAAATGCAACTAGAAGGAAGAATACCAAAAAGACGAATAGAGGAGTCATTGATCGAATGCAAGAAAGCAGGCTGATAGGTAGGGAGACCAAGAAGAAGCAGGGAATAATAGTCTGGTCTAGAGAAAACAAAGGGAGAAATCAGAAGTTTGGTGGCGTGAAAAGAGACAACGTGTTTTCCAGATACTAAACCGGTGACAGCGGCAAGAACGAGCAGTAGCTGAGATAAGAGAAGAGGGATAAAGTCAAAGATGATGCTGAGATTGCTAGCAGAATCAGATAGCAACAGAGAAGAAGGGGGTGTGAAGAGTCAGAAATAAAAGCCAGACACAAAGTTGTCATGTTTTTGCTTAAAGCCTTATTAACATGAACGGGTTGGGAACATGCCTCTCTGACCCTGCTCTAAGAGGAATTTCCCTACCTATAACCAAAAACTAAGGATCTGTCTGTGTCAGGATGCCAGAAATCAAAAGCCGTCCTTGTGTCCAAACACTCTATCATGACCCTCACACTACAAACAAAATAATAAAGTGAGACAGGACATGTCTTTAACTTGATGTCTGCAAAAGTGTTCATAAATAAAAATAGAATGGCTCGAATGTAAATGTTCCCCAAGATGAAAAGACCATGGTGCCAGAGGGCGAGTCCCTTTCCCCAGATTTTTCAATAGTATAACAATGTCTCTTGGTCTAACAGTTCTCTGCGTCTTTCTTGGCCCATAACAATCCTGTTAGGTACAAAGCTGCTTAGCCTTTTAAGTCCTTCTTTAACAAAAATTCCTTCTTTGTTCAACAAACGCTGTCTTTCTAGACAGTTTTAGGTTTGCAATTTCTTAAAGTTCCTTCTTTGTTCTAAAAAAAACAGTCCTTTCTTGACACTTGTTGTAGGATCCCCTGCCAGGATTCTTTATGCCCTTTTAATTGCCTAGTATTGTTACTCTCACCTGATAGCCACGGGGACGCCACTCAGCGCTGGCTGGAAGATTAGCACTCTCAAACCCTCTCCCTTGATGGTGTGTTGGACGTGGATAGCACCTGCAATACAGGAGAACTGGATATAAGGCTTAAATGTCTCTCTTGGATTGATTCCCACCTCCCTCAGCCTCGAATTCCTCCCTTAAGTCTAATCTCTCTCCTCACCTTAATATTAGGTATGGTGTGCTCTCCTTCATGCGTCTCTGTGCAGGGGCGCGTAAGAGGTGTGGGCGTTCTGCGACCTACTTGCTTCACTGGTGCGTTGCCCCGTGTTCGGGTCCAGGCCTGCTGTGACTCTGATTTGCTTGATGAGGTAGGTACTACTGTTTAACAGTCTTTTATCTTGCCCTTTTCCTCTTTTGCCTTTTTGTTGGTAATGTCTCTAGTTCCTTTCCTTTAGATGAGTTGGAGAGTTTTGGCGTTGCCATGCTGTATAGGATGAGAATCCCAGCAAGGTAAGTGAATGCGCGGTGCGTGGTGCTTTCTTGCCTTTTCTTTTTGCTGAGCTGTGCCTGTGCCGCTTCCTTTGCAGGTCGTTATGATGTTCCGACCCGCTGTGATGTTCCGAGACCAAGGAGAGACTATACCTGTTAAGTGGTTTTCGTTGTCCTTGCGTGGCCGTGAGCGAGCGCTCACTAATAATGTCTTTTTGTCTTTTTCAAGTTGCTGCAGCATTCCAAAGATGGATGCAAAGTCGTGATAAAGAATCCCAGGATCACGTGTATTCAGGTGAGCAGCTGGTGGTAGTTTGAAGATGGAAGATTCAAGACCAAAGCCAAGCTGCTACTTACAGGTAAACGCTGAATAATGGTTTTCTTCTTCCAGATACAGGATTCAGCATGTGGAAGGATGCAAGAAACACTGGAGATCAGAACTGGACACAGCGAGCGTTACGCTGCTAACTGCAGAATAACGCGAAGCATGTGCTGCTGTTTAGGTGTGGCTTATATAGCCCAAGTAAAGTAGTTCCAGGTAAAGTAGTCCCAGGCCCAGCCACTCCCGAAACACTAGACCGCATAGCTCAGTTCTTTGGAACTGAGCTATGTGAGTGTCTCCATGTTAACTGAAGTCCCAATCCAAATGTTGTCCTTCACATAACAATATGAGCCTGGCAAGAGAGTCCCTGATGGTGTTTTGTGGCCCTTGGGGCCACAATGGAAGCCTGTAATCTGGCCCCAACTGAAGGGCTGGTTTGGCCATGATGACCAGGGGCATGAATTGTGACAGATATACTTCCCTTGCCAGGACTTCGTATGCACTTGCAACTGCCTGGTGTACTCTCCTGCCAGGACTTCTCTTGTACTTCCAACCGCCTGGTATACTCCCCTGCCAGGATCTCATTTGTAGCAGTCGCCGAAAACGCCTGGGTTCTCCACTTTGCTTGGGTTAACTCGCGCCTCTGTGCAGCGTCTTATGTCCCTTTCACTCTTACACGGCATTGCTTTGCTGCTTGCTTCCCACTCTGGGTTGCTCCGACATCTCTCCGGCTTCTCTCGCAGCTCTGCTCCTGCACGCCTGCTTCCCTTCAGGCTCCGGTGAGGCTAAGGCTGCTTTTTCCATCTGCCGAACGTCCAGGGATCCTCTCATGGTTCCTGGTGCCTCCACAGCACATCCTGCTCTTATGTTATCTTCTTTCTCTGCTGGTGAGCCTCTTGGCTCTGCCACACCGGCTCGTGCCTCCAGCTTCAGCACGCCTCGGAGGGAGATGCAATGTCTTCTCCTGAACAGCTGCTAACAGTTTGGCTTTCATCTTTAAATGACCTGCGCAATGGAGCTTTTGGAAAACAACTACAACGCCCATTGAGCTGGAGGCTCTTTCTGCTTGGCAGCATTTCCTTCATCCTCCTCGTCCCAGAACTTAGGTGTTTGTGGGAATTGGAGTCAATTGATGCACAGCATTTGGAAAATCTCTCAATGGTTACATATGAAAAATCAGTTCTATATGAAGGGGAACTAGAACTGAACAAGGTATTCTTGGAGCTTTTCTTTTTTTATTAAGTGTTGTTTTGGTTCGACAATTCCAACCTTCAACACTATATTAAACATGATTAAAGATCTTAAGAGCATGTTAAAAACACAATACATTACAAATACAACTCCTCTTTATCGGATACAAAAATTGAAATAGAAAGTTATACAATTTACACTTCTTCACAAAAATCTAATAAAATGCACTAATCAATGTTAAACCGATTCATGTAATTCCTATGTAGTATTCACATTTTTATTATCTCTTTATTCATTTATTGGATATTTGTAAGGCACCTCTACAACAAAAGGTGTTTCAAGGCACCACAATGCAAAAAAGGGGATGGGGAGTGGTGGGGGGAAGAACAAGGGAGAAAGATAACAATGCTGGTCCTGCTAGGCCTTGTGACATTCGGATCATGCAAGTGCAGTAACAAAAAGTGCGAGGGGGGTCAGGGAGTTGCCAGTCTGCGCAAATGCAAAGTGCTAGGGTGGAAAGGGAAGTGCAGGGTAAAGAGGAGAGAGTGCAAGTGGGAGGTGGGAGGAAGAGGGCAACAGGGGCTAGGCGAGTGCTAAGGGGAGGCCAGGTGGGTAAGTGCGAGGGATTGCAGGGGGTGAGGGCCCACATGCTAATTGCGAGGAAGGGGGTGGACTGGGCAGTGGAGGGGGCCTGGTGCCCTGTAGAAGCCAGAGGGAACCAGGCAGCCAGTCACTGCGGCAGGCAGGGGCGTTAGCAGGGGAGAAGGAAGGAAGACAAAAACAAGTTACTTACCCCGGTAACGTTCTTTCGACTGGATATTCCTCCCACGTATTCCTCATCTTTAGGTATCTTTCTTTCCAGCTTCAGCTGCTTTAAAATTAAACATTTCGGCAGAGGGCGCTTGTTAGGATCTGGTATTAGGGTGTACCGTCCCTTGTTAGGACCTGTTCTTTCATCCCACTTGTGTGTTCCTGTCCCCATGGTGTGTATGTGTGAGGTCTTCAGTGTAATGTTGTATGAGTGCTGGAATGTTCGGGTATGCTTGAGATACTGAGTGTTGCATCTGAGGCAGTTACCATGAAGTAGCCTGGGTGGTGGGAGCCAGTGGGCTTCCTTCCCTATCTTCATTCATATCTCCATAATTGATGTACCTGATGACACTTGACTTGAAGACTATGACTAAAGAAGCTTGCCTAACCTACCTGCTGCCATCATGAGTGATTTACATCTTAACAGCGCTGTGCGTCGATGCTGTCGACTCGATGGCCTCAGTCTCGAGGTCGACATCATCATTGGTATATATAGCATGCGCAACGCCCATTGGATTCAGTTCTGTTTTTACGCCGCCTTCTTACAGAAATGCTGGCATCAGAGTGTCCAAGGCCGTATCAAACCTTGAAAGAGCGTACGTTGTAATGCACAGACACTCTACTGCGGGGTAGGCTGGGAGGGGCGATGAGAAATACGTGGGAGGAACATCCAGTCGAAAAAACATTACCAGGGATAAGTAACTTGTTCTTCGAGTGGATTGTGTCCTCCCACGTATTCCTCATCTTTAGATAGACTCCGGTGTGAGGAGTAGTGTGTTTTGCAAAGCGACAGAATCGGCAGCAGACCATGGATCTCCTGCATTAGTTTAGAACTGCAGTCCTATTTCTTTATCTATTCTTGAAGGAGCCCCTGCTATTAATAATCACCACACCGTCGCATAGCACTGTGTGTGGAGCAGTGTGTGTTGGTGTTTGGTGCGCGGTGACCGGTGGCGCCAGCATTCTTTCATCTCGGCAGGGAGTCAAATATGTAATATTCTCTCTGGCCCCGCATGGCATCACCTGTCTGTCTACCAAACGCACTGAGAGATATCGTGAGTGAGCAGTAGGCTCATAGCCCTTTATCCTCGCTTTTTATCCCGCTAGACACGGCTGCTGGCTAGTGAACCCTGCAGTGTTAGCTGCCGAAATTGATATCTGCTGGCCTTGCATTTGCAAACACTCAGCTTCTGGGATTAACTTCCACGCACCTCGAACATTTTATTGTGTGAGCAAATTATTCTCATATTTATTGATTCATAATGAAAACGTCCAGACAGCAGAAATGTGGGCTGCACAGCACTGCCTGCCAAGCGGGCAAAAGAACCCGCAGCCGGACAATTGTCAAAGAGTCCACAGCCTCCTCACAACTCATGAAAAAAGATGAGCAGAACTCTGAATCAGGGAGGCAATCGAAGATCTGTTTTATTTCTCAGCTATTGCACTTGAATCGAGGACAGAAAATGAACAGAATGTACTATCCTCTCACACTCATACAAGATACCCAAACTGAGGAAAAATGTTCGCCTCCACCCATCGATAATGACAATTCCCTATTAAAAATGTGTATAGGACTACAAAGACATTCTTAAGGAGGTACACAGCAGCAAATAACAGGAGCCCTGGGACTTGACAACATAAAAGGCATGCAATTATCTGTGAGCCCTGACCTTCAAAGATTACCATCTTCATCCGATTTTTCAGATTCTGACTCGACTAGTGAAGGCGGAAGTAATCTTTTATCCCAGGCGATTTCCTTCACCAAGGTTACCGAGAATGACACCTTAATACGTCACTGGATACAGTTTCAGCTCAAATGGAGTCTCTTCTGACCCTGTGTACAGTAATTGCAGAAGAGCAATGGGAACTAAAATCAATTTTGGCGAAAGTTGTAGATGTGATTTTGACATGTAGTATTGATCAACATGCTGACGCTACGGCTATTGTGACAAATGTTATTCATGTTGAATCTATTCCACCATGTTCCCACAAATCTTGCCCTCCCACTCAAGATGTGCACAGCCAGCAGCATGTTAGCGTAACATCCAACTTAGACCTGTTGTTGGCTCCTGCTGAGGCTTTGCCCATTAATAATAGGGTAGGAAATTCGCCAGTGGTATCCATTTGTCCTCCTAGATTAGACAGATGGAAGAAAGGGAAATGTGTAAGCACAACAAAAAAAACTGGTGGTGTGTAACCCAGAAACTAATACTATATATCCTAGTGAATCTCAACATTGCATCCTGCTTTCTTCAATCCTCTCTACTGACACACTAACGAAGATCGCTAGAGAGCAAGGAGATGGAACTATAAGGCAGGTATATTTATAGGGGCCACTTGACAATTAGCTCCCCCCTGAAGCGCAGACTACAGCACACACTGGGATTCCTACTGTGCCTTTAACTACTATCACTAGCTGTAATTTGAGACAAGTTCATAATAACTATAATTGCAATAATGTTATGGCTCCTGCCTTGCACCAACAGAATGTTCAGACCTCTGTTACTGTTGTACCACATATTCCGACATCCTGCATATCGAGACCAATTCTCTCTGGTGACTCACAGATAAAAAAAACCTGTTACTCAAGGCCCTTTATCCAATTAATATGTTCCCGTTTCAAATAGTCATCAGATGAAATGCAATGGTCCGCTTTCTTGGCAGCTACTCAAACACGGGAGCAAACTAGGCTGGTTCAGATGGCACTTGGTCCTGAAGAACTCTACCCTATATAAGGACCAGAGCTGCAATGCTAACATGTGTGCATCCAATACGGTCTGCATTTCTTTGAAAAATAACATGAACTATGGTTCCGTGGAAAATCTTGATTATTTTTCCAGAAATTCAGTACCGAATGATTCTGCTGTTCCATCTTCAAACACCCCACATTGTTCAGAACAAAGTGGGGGCTGCTTCCATTCAGGAAATGGGCCAAAATAGAGGAACTCAATCCCTGCATGGACAGCCCATTTTGAACCGCACTTTCTTACTCTGGAATGAAATACCTTGTTTGTTCAGAAGATATGACATACATAGAGCTTCCCACTGTTGATAGCTCCACGAATTGGGCCCTCATAGTTCACTTCTCCAGCAGTAGTTGCACTTCTGAGCACATGTACTCCAGAGTTGTACAGATTGGACTTTGAGCTCACTGTCTGTAGACAGCATGTTGTGGTTTCTACCGTAGGAAACAAGTTCAACACTGGAGAATTGTCTGGTGATTCTATGGTTGCATGAAATAATCCAGCTTCTGAGAGATCGAGCTCACAAGCTTTGATAGGTGCAAAGAAGACCCTGGCGAGTGGCCAAAATCAAGTGGTAAATTGGGTATCTGAAACGTTGAGCATTAACAAGAGTAACTGACAAATATATGCCAAGACAAGTGGTCGTGTTGGAATACCAGGGGCCACCGTTCATTCCTCACTCACACTGACTGCATCTCATACGTTAATAATTGTGAAGTTTTCTTATTACAAGAAACTTGGCTGAAAAGGGTTTTCACATTGATTGCTTTCAGGCTTTATGTCATCCAGCCGTTAGTGGATGGGGGGGGGAGGGGGAGACTTGCTATTGGCGTACGGCCCAATATAAATTAACTTCCTATAATGTTGACCTTTATTCCCCATATGTTCTTTCTGCGATCATTAGTAGCATTAAATGCCTCCAAACTCAGATTTTGATAATCAATATATATGATCCACCAGAAGGTACTGGCCCACACAATGTACAGAGCACGGCAGAAGGTACTCAGGCCACATGGTCGGGATCCCACCCTAATGGAAGGGTAATCCTCGAAGGTGACTAACTCACCAACATTAGGTGCCCATTTCATTTTCAGTGGTGGAAATGATTGTAATTACCCTATAATTAACTCCCAAAGCAAACAAACCCTCAACAGTCTGAAATGGGTAGCCTTGATTGGCTCATATGATTTACACTGTTTGAACCAAGGAATTTTGACTGACAAGTCAGGTGGGCCTACTTAGTCTAACGGACACTCCTTTTGCTGTTTAGATGGTTTTTACTGATTAGAAGTACAGATTGAGGTGTGATGAATTGGTATTGAAACACAATGGCCTCAGTGACCATGTGATTTTGAATTTGGTCCATGACGCCAGATTCTCCTCGTGACCTGAATTACATCGAGTCTAGGATAACCGTAAATTCACAGGGTAACCACCGAATTTGGATGGAGCTGAACATCAATATTCTTGCCAGTTTTATTTTTTTTTTTTTTAAATGGGAAGAGCCTGTCAGCATGGTTGCCCTGTAACAACTGGTACTTGAAACTGTTGCTGAGGTCTTTGAGTCAGTTGTTCTATTTCAATCACGGGGTGGCTGGGTGCAATGATCACACAAAACCCACTTTTGAAATTGTAATGCACAACAAAAAAAAAAAAAGAGCGCCGCTGGGTTTGTGCACAGATTAAGTAAAATGCTTCTCTGTCAGTTACGGAGAAAGACAGATTAAAAAAGAATATTTCTACTTGTTTTAAAAATTTGACAAAAGTCCATAAAATGTAGGTGCACATTACGAACTGGATGCTGCTCTTTAATTACTGCGAACAAATCAAGAGGTTCTGGTCAATGATATACTACCAGCACCATATCTTTGGAAGATAACATTTCCGTGTCGACCTAGGTAGCAGCCATAAACACCTTGTATTATGATGGTCTATCTAATTACACTATCCAGGGTATGTGGCCTTACTCTTTGCATGGACTAATAAATATTGATATGGATGTTATCCTGACTATCATTAAGGGCCTTAAGAATTCCAGAGACACAGACCCTGATGGAATTGCTAAAGCGATAATTAAGGCCAATCAGACTTTCTGGGGGGATTCTTTGATGGGCCTCTTTCATAGTGTCATTATTTCTGGACTAATACCGGCTAGCTGGAGGCAATCTGTATTGTGTATTAGAGAAAATAACAGATTGACTACCCCTCTCTAAAGATCCCTTATGTGCAGCAGGGTAGAGTGATGTGGGTCTACCTTTATAATGGGTAGAAGGGTCACCTGGGTAGATTTAAATATTTGAGCAAACAGCTTTCATTGCAAGAAACAATTCTCTTTAATTATTTTTCATAAAAACATATTAAAAAACATTTCAACATTTGATCCTTTGATCATCATTCACCACTTCCATCCAACATATACTTTTACAATAACGGGGTAAATTAAATTGGTTTTCCTTCAAGCATAAATCAATGGATTATGCCTATTGGACATAGGAAAAACACATTAAGTTCCCTTTGCGGTCGACATATGTTTCGGCCCTTAGTTGTGTACCACCCCTGTCTTGGGTTGTCACTGGTTCGAATATTGGGCCATCTTCAGGACATAGATTGTTTTTTCAGGAAGCTCAGTTTCATTCCCCAATGGTAGCTTTAATGATCTACAAAAATACACAAAATACATTTTTTTTTTTTTACAAAAAAGATGCTTTGCTACCCGACTACTTTAAAGGTGATGACTCATTATCTACTTGAAGAATCAACCACTTCACCCACCTGTTGTCCATATACTATTACTTGGGACTTCTGAACTTGTAAACTGGGGAATTTAATTTAGATATCCAGTATCCAGTTTCCTAAGAAATAGGGAAAAAAGGAACTCGTAAGTGTTCCAACATTAATTTAGAGTATGGATATATCCTTAATTACAAACCGCGGTGTGACTTACAAAGATTCACGTGCCAGGCCGTGCCTTCCGTTATTAGCACTTCGGTAGTTTGGAGACCCGGTGTGGAAATCCACTGAGTTGGAGCGGCACTCTAAAACGATTTTTTAGTGATATCTGTCAATAAAAGGGGGAAATAACTTGTTCAGTTGCCCCTTTTGTTATATGACCAAAGTATGCCTTACATTAGTGCTGTTGGTCAGATCGGGTGTCATGCTGATATTTTATATTGCACAAAATAATTTGTTTGTTCAATTTCTGACTGAATTCTTTTAAAAAAGATATCAGAAATGGCCTTCAGCCTTGTACTAGGGTGACTGCTGTTAAATGCACAGCTGTCTACATTTCTTGACTTACTTGTAGTAGTTACTGCTCGCCAGCCTTTCCGTACTGTGTGGTGCCTTAGCGGTCTGGCCGTGTTTGTCTTCCTCGCTCGAGGTCACGTGACTATCCATATGTAGTCATGTGACATATTGCGTGCAGAAAATCTATTTTTCTTTTTGAGCAAACTGATTTGATATATTGTATCGGGCTTAATTTGTTGATATATACCCATTGAGTAAGGTGACTCAACCTGATCTTTGGAAAGGAAACAAAATGTTTCACGTGTCATTATCGTATTCTTGGTAGTATAGGGTATTGTAATTGAGTACTGTAAATCCTGTAGATTTCTCACTGAATTTGAAAAGGCTCCAGCACTTTTTTCTCGTGTGAGCCGCGTAACAAAGTAATGCTGTTAGTTTTACAACACATGTCCATTACTGGCTCACATTGTTACACTGAGGCGGTATGTCTCTATTTAGTGTTAAAGCGCGCTGCAGGCAGTTTAAGGCCCGTGTTGAAATGTATTCTGGGGCTGTAAGTCCTTAGTCATTCGGACAGCTGTGTATAGAGTTGAGCACTTATGATACTGTCTGCGTCTAAGTACCAACGGGAGTTCAATGTTGTAATGCCATTATATAGCTTGTGATCAGAGTTATACTGAAACTTTTAGGGGTGGTGTATGTTATTGTAATGATGCCGTTATTAAATAAATACACTCCATTCCACTGCGACGTTTTACCGTGTCCAGATCATAAATCCACCTTCGTTCACACTTGGTGAGATTTAGATCTGTTTCCTCCTCTTGCAGATTGTTGAATAACTTGGATGACACACCAGAGCATATCAGTGCATTTGTGCTGTTTGGCTATGAAGTGAGCAACTAATGGTTTGGTCTCGATCTTGTTTCGAATGTACGACTTATGCTCACAAATTCTCTGGCCTATCTGACGTTTGGTTTTCCCAATATAAACCAGATCGCATGGGCATTTAATGGCGTAGACCGCCCATTGGGTAAGGCAGTTGGTGAAAGATGTTAGTTTGACTACTGTGTTTCTCAATTTGATACTTTTCATATTCGAAGTTTTCGCGCATACTGAGCATTTGCCGCAGAGATGATGACCTTCCACTGGAGGCAAATCCCAAAGGGGTATTTGCGATGGTCTATCCCTAATGACAATGGGATATGTATGTACAAGGGTATCTTTGAGATTTGTTTTGCCTTTTGAAGGCGAAACGTGGTGTAGATGGATTGAAATCCTCTGTTTTTATCATGTGCCAGTGCTTTAAGATAGTTTTCCTCAAGTGGCTACTGATGGGACTGTATGTACTTACACAGGTCATTTTGTCCAGGGTATGTCGCTGTGATGGTTCCAGACAGCTAGCTCTATTTACATGTAGCGCCCTTTTGTATGCCCGCTGAACAGTTGCCCTAGGATAATCTCTATGCTTGAGCCTAGATTTTAGGGTCTTTCCATGTTCTTTCTGCATGTTTAATTGTGTGCAGTTTCTGCGAATTTGCAGAAACTGCCCATATGGAAGCCCCTCTTTGAGACTGCGCGGGTGAAAACTGTGGTAGTCAAGTAACACGTTCTTATCGGTCGGTTTTCTATACAGGACTGTTTCTAGACAGCCCGAGTCCGTTTTCTGTATTTCAAGATCCAGAAAGGCTATGTTCTTTAGGTCCGAATGTATTGTAAATTGGATAAAGGAATTTTGTGTGTTGAGCCATTCATGGAAGGAAGTTAGTTGTTCAGAAGTGCCGCTCCAAATCATACAGATGTCATTGATATAGCATAACCATATCTTGACGAATTTGGAATAAGGATTGTTATGATCATAAATCAATTGTTGTTCCAGATCATCCATATATAGGTTAGCTAGATCTGGTGCAAATGTCGCTCCCATGCTAGTGCCTTGTAGCCGATTGTAGAAATTACCATTGTAAAGAAAAAAGTTTTCTGTTAAAGCCAACCTAATACATTCTAGGATGAATGCAGTTGGGACTTTCGTTAGTGTTTGGGTTTGATTGTTCAAGTATTTAGTCATCACTCTTAAGTAGTGGTGTTGGGGGATACTTGTGTAGAGGCTCTCCACATCCAGGGTCACAAGGATATCATTTGGGTTTAAGTTGATGGTCTGGAGAGTCCTCAGCATGCTGGCGGTGTATTTGACATAAGATGTCATTTTTGAGACAAATGGCCTTAAGAACCAGTCAGAATAAATAGAGAATGGTTCTAGGATCAAATTTATAGCTGCCACAATGGGTCTTCCTGGTGGAACTAGTGGGTTCTTATGTATTTTGGGGAGGATATAAAAAGCTGGTGTTGTTGGGTGTTCATTAACCAAAAATGCTTTTTCGTCCAAATCAATCCCTCCCTCTTCTACAGCATGTTTCACGAGGCTCTCAATTTCCTCTTAGAGCCTGGATGTGGGATCTCTTTCCAGTATTTTGTATGCGGTTTGATCATTAAGGCAATACATAACTTCCGTTTCATATGCTGCCTTTTCCCATAGAACAATGCCCCCGCCCCCTTTATCAGTGGGCTTAATTATAAAGGTGTCATTAGATTGTAGTGATTTTAATGCCTCTATTTTTTGCTTGGTAAGATTGTCTTTGCTATTATTCTTTGTTTTTAGGACTCCTTGGATTTCATGGGAGATCCGTTGTCCAAAGGCTAAAATAGCAGGGCTCACCATAGCGTTGGAGGGGGTGAACTTAGATGGTGGTTTTAAACCCGTGAGGGTTGGTTCTTTAGTGGAAGAGGTGGGATTCTTAAAGAAGTATTTGAGGCAAATGAATCTGTAGAATTTCTACAGTTCTACTTCTGTGTCGAAAAATCTAGCCCTTGCTGTGGGGACAAAAGACAAGCCCTTGTATAGTACATTTGTCTGTACCTCACAAAGTACATATGGTGTCAAATTGAATATGGGGGCTACCAGGTTTGTGGGGGAGGGCCCTGCCAGTTTCTGGTCTGCATTCGAGGTGGTCCCTGATATGTGTTGCATCCTCGTTTGTCCTGTCCCAGAAAAAATTGGGGAAGTGGTCCTGGTGCTCCTGATTGACCAGCATCGGAACTGCTACTAGTCGATGCATTAGAAGAGTTGGAAAAGTTCACAAATTGTTTCCTTCTATTTCCCATGTTGTTCATTCTGCCCTGATTCAATTTGTTCATGTCATCATAGTATGATTCTATGAGGTAGGGGTAGGTTTTAGTCTCTTTGTACTGTTCTACGTCTTTTTTTAATTTCCAATTTATTTTTTCTAAAGTCAATTTCTTCAATGTCTTGAACTTAGTCATTTCTTCTTATATCTTTTCAAGGGTTTCTTTGATGTTTTTGACAATATTTTCATGTTTAATTTTTGCCTCTAGTTCCACAATTTCGATTATTTGTAAACTAGCTTCTTCTTCTGAGGTATCTATGATTAGTATTAATAAGTCTCTCAAGCACTTATTGCTCACTCCACTGAATTTCCCTTTGAATTTGGTGTTGTTGGTAAACACTCTGGGGATATTTTTGATTTGGAGCCCTTCTTGCATAGTACCAGCCTTTAAATATGCCAACATAAGTTGGCCGTGTGACTCGGTTCCTATGAGATTTTTCTTTTTCTGAGTGAGTAATTCAGCATCATTGGACTGGGCCGTAACTCCTACTTTCTCAACGTTATCTCCTAGTAGTGATGGTAGACTCATGAGTTTTAAATGGTACTCATCTGAGAAGGAAACTAGATTTTTCCGTTTTCCATATTAGCGACTTTAGTGAGGATTTCTCGTCGCCTTTGGAGGCTATTGAACCCAACAACCAAACGGTTGTCCTTGACAGGAATATAGAACTGGGTACTCCCTTATTTTTGTTGACAGGGGCGGGGGAGTCAAATCTGTGTAAAAAGGAGAGTGTACAATGTATTAGAGAAAAGAACAGATTGACTACCCCTCTCTAAAGATCCCTTCTGTGCAGCAGGGTAGAGTGATGTGGGTCTACCTTTTTAATGGGTAGAAGGGTCACCTGGGTAGATTTAAATATTTGAGCAAACAGCTTTCATTGCAAGAAACAATTCTCTTTAATTATTTTTCATAAAAACATATTAAACATTTGATCCTTTGATCATCATTCACCACTTCCATCCAACATATACTTTTAAAATAACGGGGTAAATTAAATGTGTTTTTCTTCAAGCATAACAGTCAATGGATTATGCCTATAGGACATAGGAAAACACATTAAATTCCCTTTGCGGTCGACATATGATCATTAAACCTACCATTGGGGAATGAAACTGAACTTCCTGAAAAAACAATCTATGTCCTGAAGATGGCCCAATAATCGATCCCGTGACAACCCAAGACAGGGGTGGTACACATGTAAGGGCCAAAACATATGTCGACCACAAAGGGAATTTAATGTAAAAACCAATTTAATTTACCCTGTTATTGTAAAAGTATATGTTGGATGGAAGTGGTGAATGATAATGAAAGGATCAAATGTTTAAATGTTTAATATGTTTTTATGAAAAAACGGGTTCGATTATTGGGCCATCTTCAGGACATAGATTGTTTTTTCAGGAAGTTCAGTTTCATTCCCCAATGGTAGGTCTAATGATCATATGTCGACCGCAAAGGGAATTTAATGTGTTTTTATGCTTGAAGAAAAACACATTTAATTTACCCCGTTATTGTAAAAGTATATGTTGGATGGAAGTGGTGAATGATGATGAAAGGATCAAATGTTTAAATGTTTAATATGTTTTTATGAAAAATAATTAAAGAGAATTGTTTCTTGCAATGAAAGCTGTTTGCTCAAATATTTAAATCTACTCAGGTGACCCTTCTACCCATTAAAAAGGTAGACCCACATCACTCTACCCTGCTGCACATAAGGGATCTTTAGAGAGGGGTAGTCAACCTGTTCTTTTCTCTAATAGATTGTACACTCTCCCTTTTGCACAGATTTGACACCCCCGTCAACAAAAATAAGGGAGTACCCAATTCTATATTCCCGGCAGTCTGTATTGGCCATGGTTTTTAATAAAGATGATAAGACAGACCTCGTTAACTACAGACTGCTGGCTATGCTAGATAGTAGTCAGAAATTATTTGCTACGTTGTTACTAAAAAAGATGAACACTTGTGCTGAAGAGAAGGGTTTGCTCCACAAGTCCCAAACTGGGTTCTGCAAGGCACACACAACCACGCTAAATATCTGTGCTCTTCAAAGTCTCATAGTGGATGTGGAAGATAATAAAGGGAAAAAAACGATATCTTTGCTTTGTGGACTTTACAAAAGCATTTGATACAGTGCCGGGTGACTGGTTATGGTGAAAATTGCATGGTTGGGGAATTGACCCCAGACTGTTACTTTTCATCAAAGAGCTTTACACAAATATATCTGTTGTTTGTGTCCATCAGGAAAGTCTAGTAGCTCAATCTATACCAACCAACAGTGGGCCTAAAGCTGGGGTGTGTTCATGCACCCCAGCTATTTAAGTTATAGATCTCAGACATGGCCCTGGCAATTGGTGAGGTGCGACATTTTCCCCCAGCCTGGGTGAGCAATCCAGTTCCATGGCTAGGCTAGGATGACGATACAGTGCTGCTGGATCGTACCCCGATAGGCCTACAGCGCTCTGTAAGTGCACTCTCCTCCTATGCCACTGCAAACAATTAAATCAGGAATATCAGTAAAACCAAAATAGTACCAAATGTTGCTTAGAAACTGGGCGAGGCACCTCTGGAAGTGGCCGAGAGCTACATAAATCTAGGAGTCCCTATTACAGCTTGTCCTGAATGTGCGTATTATGGCAATTTTATAAAGCCTAAGGTTCTTAAAAAGTGGTTGATACTCAAAAAATATGTAAGCAGCAGGGGCAGTAGTAATACTGAGGACTTGATCTCTATTCATAGGCCAGCATTGTTCCGGGAATATTACATAGCACTGTTGCCATTTCAGTGCCTAAAATGAAATGGTTGGAAATTCTCAAGGGAAAGGTTTTACGCTCCATCCTGGGGGTACCCTCGTCGTTTACCATTGAAGCTCTAAGATTGGAGCTTGGTCATGTGTCACTAAGATCGCATTGATTCCTATTGCGCTGCACATTTATTACCTCCCTTCTCTCTGCAAGTCTAGATACTCATCGTCTGCAGGGTCATTTTAACCATGCTATTGTCAACCCATACCTTCAAGATATTTGGGAAACTACCATGCAATTTATTTATGAGATACATTTAAATATTAATGATTTGATTGATTCTCCTGATGTCACGAGAAAATTGAAAATCAAAACTTGTGTTTGGGACGCAAATGTAAATCCGAGTAGGTCGCAAACAAAAGAAAGCCTCACTGAATTTGCTAACCAGGGCCAACATTCACCATACTTATCTGGTTAAGCCCTGCTCAAATCAATGAATGATATTTATAACCTACATGCAATTTAACATACTACCAATTAGAGAGCTTCAGGGTCGATGGACAGGGATACCTTATGAGGAAAGAGTTTGTCGATTTTGTGCTAAAGAGGTCGAGATCCCTCGTCATATACTCAAAAGTTGCCCTATGTTGACTGATCTGTATGCAAAAGGATACACCACTCTGACCTCTAGCTTGGAAAATATAGTAACTGACCAATTTTGGAGCAGCATCTCTTGCGCTGAGTCAGTCATATTTACTGCTGCTGCTTTTTATGTATGGAGAGAGGTTTTGCGTAAACTGACCTAGCTTTAGAATTTTAAAGATAATTTTTCTATACTTGATTGTATATGAATGGTTATATGAATATGAAATGTATGCAATTTTAAGGTTGTTTGTATTAATTATGGGTATGAAATCCTTTTATTGACATTTTAAATTTATATCTTTCGTATACATTTTATATTGTTAGCATTTGCTGTGCTTAAGGTTTTACATTTAACCAAATGCAAAATAAAGAATTTAAAAAAAGATAGACTCACAAAGCAGTGATAGTTTTGGAGGAGGGATTAAGAATTTTGAGATTAGTCGTTAAGATTTGTATTTCCAAATCCTCCTTCCTGGCCTGAAGATGAATCCAGGCAGTAATATTGTGTCAAAGTGTGGCTATTAGACCATGTGGCTGCAGCACAAATATAATTTATCGGCACCCCTCTTTGTAAAGCAGGAGATGTTGCTATGCCCCTAGTGGAATGGGCCCTCATGCCTTCTGGGGGATCTTTCCCAGCCAATCTGTAGCATTCTGTAATGCCTAATGTTATCCATCTGGATGATGTTTGTTCCGTGACTGCTAGTCCCAACTTGTGACCAGTGTACCCCAAAAAGTTTGTCATCTTGATGTATTTTAGCAATTTCTTGAGATGCTCTTCTTGGGACTAGCCTATTTAGCCTTTTCTCATCCTCAACAGGGTGTTGAGTCAGATAACATGTATGTATTTATTGCATTTGTATAGCGCACACAAGCCCTCAGGCATTAGGGCGCTGTGGTGAACAGGTTACAAGAGGGCCCATTGGGCCCAGAAGGCAGTTACATAGTGCATATAGTCAGGGTAAAGTATAGACAGTTACATTAAAGCACTGATGACATAGATGCATATCGTCAGAGTCCAGTATAAGCAGTAGGTACATATTGCTGAGGAGCCAATTGAAATGCCAGGTTTTGAGGCCTTTGCGGAAAGCCCAGTATGACCCTTCTGATCTGAGATTGAGTGGGAGGGAGTTCCATTACTTAGCTGCAAAGACAAGAAAGCTTGAGCCACATGCTTTGGCTTGTTTGAAGGTGGGTTGCACTAGCCTTTGTGCATAGGGTGTTGTGACTGGCTGGGTTGTTTGTGGTTTGGAAAATCTTTGGGACAGATATGGTGGCGCTGATTTGGAAATGCATCTATGTGTAATGGTTAAGGTCTTGAAGAGAGAATTCTTTCCCGGATGGGGAGCCAGTTTACCTTCCTATGGCATCTGATATGCTTTCGGTTTTGGGGATGTTGAGGGTAGCTCTTAAGGCATTGTTTTGTATGACTTGCAGTTTTTTTAGAATGTGGGATGAGGTGCCGGCGAATAGAGCATTACAGTAATATAGTCTTGCGCCTATCACGGCACGAGCGATTGTCAGGCAGCTATCTGGCGAAAGGAAGGGTCTTGAGGCGTTAAGGAGTTTTGTGGTGTATGCAGCTGAGGAGGCGATAGCGTTGACATGTCGGGTGAGTGCAAGCGATGCATCTAGATACACTCCCAGGGTTTTTACTAAGGGTGGGGATGCCATCGATAATGAAGGTCGAGTAATCAGGGTTCAGTTTGTTCAGAGCTGTTGGGTGTCCTATGATGAGTTTTTTTTCATCATCGACCGAAAAGAGGCTGTGGGTGGCCATCCATGCTTGAATGATGGTGAAGGTTGAGTTCAGTGTGGCATCTTCTGCATAGGTGCCGTTGGGGGAGGGGGGGAGAATGTGTATCGTATCATCTGCATAATTTACATATGTAATGCCAAGGAAGTCAAGGAGGTCGAAGAGGGGCTTCGTGAATAGGTTATAGGTTGAGGGTGAGACATGTGCCTTGAGGGTCTCCACAGTTCATAGGAGAGGGTGTGGCACTTGCATTATCAGAGAAGACTCATTTTTCTACCTTCTAGGAAGGAGGCTATCCATGCTGTTGCTTCTGATATGATATATGATATGGCATTTGTAACGTGCCTATACGCAAGTGTTTCAAGGCGCGAAAATTCTGGTGAGAAGGAACCAGCTTGGGTAAGGTGTCGGCAGAGTATGCCAACATCAGCTTCCTTCTGGTGAGAAGGAAGCTGCTTGGGTAAGGTGTCGGCAGAGTATGCTGTTGTCAACTAAATTGAACGCTGCAGATAGTAGCAAGAGGGCAAGATTTTTTTAAATCAAGGAGGGCAGATTCGGTACCGTGCCTGGGGCAGAAACCTAATTGGTGGATTCCGAAATAGTGATTATTTTCCAAATGTTGCTGTATTTGGACATATGCAGCTCTGTCAAGTATTTTAATAGGAAGGGGACAGTTGTGATGGGGTGGTAGTTAGTGGTGGATGTTGGATCAATGGTTGTTTTATTTTTAGGAGCGGCAAGGCCCATGCTTCTTTGAGGCTAGCAGTTACCACACATGAGGTAAAGCATTAATGTACAACTCCCGTGATAAACAGGGCCCAAGTTTCAGCACAATCTTTGATCAAGGGGGCTGGGCATATGTTGCCTTTGCATTTAGATGGCAAGAGGATTCTCATGATGTTTAGTGTGTCTAGGTCGGAGATGCTATTGAATTTGTATAGTGGTGGGGTGTTGGGTGGGGCAGATTTGGTGGCCACGGGCCAGTGTTAGTCCAGGTGGGTTGTTTTCAGTTGTTCAGGGAATTTTGTTTGGTGAGGATTTTGTTTTGGAGTAGGCTGATTTTAACATAGCGCTTGGATGCTGTTGCACCATGCGTGATCTTTGGAGAGTGGGGAGACTGGAGCCTCCAGTTCCTTGAGGATGGCGAAAGGTTCTCTGGTGTTGGAGGTTGCATTGGCAATTCTGGAATTAAACGTATTGGCTTTGCGTTGAATAATAGCAATTTATATTGTTTGGTTACGATCAAGAAATCTTGTTTGAGAGAGTCAGAGGGCAGGTTCCTCCAGTAGATTTCAGATAGTCTTTTTTCCAGAGAGGTCTTGGGAAAACCAGGAATTGGAGTGCGCTAGAGGTTTGGCTTTTTTAGGCGCAAATGGGTCCATCGTTTTGATAGCATTAGCTATAGTTGTGGTATATAGGTCTACCAAATAGTTTGTGTCGAGGTTGGTAAGGATAACTGGGTTCACGGCTTCTAGATGAGGCAGAAGGTTTTCTTTGGTGAGTTTACGGGCAAGGGAGTGGGGGCATCATGGTGGGAGTCTTGGTTTGTCGACCGATTGGGATTGTGAGCTCGATGATATGGTGGTCTGACCATGGGCATGGGATGTTTGACATGATAGCAATCTTGCAATTGAGGTCGGCTATCCAGTCTAAGAAGCGTCCTTTATTGTGTGCGGGGCTATGGATGCAGTGACTGAAGCAGACCGTGGTTAAGGAGTTTGGAAGAGAGGTGGCTGCTATGTCATTGGGATCATTAAGGCCTAGGTTCATGTCGCCGAAGAGGAGTATTTGTGAGGTCGGTTTTGTTGTTTTATTGTACGATTTGCAGGTCTTCGAAGGTGAGGATGGGGCCGGCGGCTGGTAGACTAGATGGGCGGTGATAGTGTTGGGAGGAGATATGGGCATTTTTAGTGAAAGGATATCATGGTTGTTGTGGGAGGTGTTGGTTTGCCTGATGCAAAGGCGGTCTTTGCCAATAATGGCTACCCCACCTCCTTTGGAGTCGAGTCTATCACTCCTGTGGATGGTGTATCCTGGTGGAATGGTGAAGGAGAGAGCTGGTCCTGCGGCCACGTGAAGCCAAGTTTCTGTGATTGCTAGTGCATCAAGGCTATTGGTTGTTAGGAGTTCGAGGATGTCTAGGGCATGGGCTGGCAGGGATCGAGCGTTGATGAGGGCTAGTCTGAGCGAAAGGCTCTTAGGGGCAGCTGATACTCTGTGGTTGGTGGTAGGGAGTGGGTGGAGAGGCGGGGTGTCCATGCTAGATGGGGGCACAACGGCACTGGCCATAGGCATACAAATAGACTGAGGACTGATAGGACATGCCGGCATTGTCAGAGGGCACATTGCCAGAGGGAACACCAACAGCTGGCGGAATTATGACAGTAGCAATGGGTCGGTTACAGCTAGGCCAACAGCATTGGCATTGAGCAAGCAGTTTGCTGTGATGTTGTTAGCATTGGTAAGGGTATAGGTTTTGGTCAGGTGGGCACTGTTAGTTGCAGGAGGCATATGTGCATTGGAGTTAGGCATACAAGTAATTGTAGTGGGCAAGCAGGCATTTTCCGTATATTCAGTGGGCCTGGGTAGACTAGGGGTCTGGCATGAAGGTCGTGTGCGTGTCAGGGGAAGGTTGCTTATATTCATAATACATTGTGAGGGGTGCATGAGGTGTGGCAACCATAAAAGGATGGAAACACAATTTTCAGAGATATGGGGAAAATCCGACACGATTTTTGTAAGAAAAGTTGATTTGACTTTAAGAACCACTGGGTCCTTGAAAGTTGTAAACGGTGGTTTACTAGATAAAGCCTGTAGCTCGGTCACCCTGCGGGCTGATGTGAATGCGACGAATAAGGTGGTCTTAAAGGTCAATGGTCTCAATGGACACGAACGGAGTGGCTCAAAAGGAGCGCACACAAGAAATGTTACTACAAGGTTCAAATCCCAAATTGGAACTTGAAATGGAGAAGGAGGAAACTTGTTAGTGATCCCTTTTAGAAATTGTATGACTAACAGCATTTTGAAATAGGACACGTCTTCCGACGTGTGCTTGAAGATCAAAAGCAGCACCAAGTATTCTTTGATGGTTCCAATACTGAGCCCCAGATTTGCCAAATGTAACACAAGACAACACCATGGGTGTATTGCACTGAAAAGGGTCCACATTTGTTCCCCTGCACATGCTGCAGAATGTATTCCAACAGCAGCGGTACAAGGATTTTGCTGCTAGGCTTCTGGCTGAAAGCAAAATCTTCATTATGCCATCCAGGAGGTCTTAATCCTGATATCTCAACATCTCAGAAACCATGCATGAAGGTTGAGTGTCTTGACCTCTGGATGGATAACTCAATCTCTCTTTGTTGAAGACGCATGGGAGGGAAGATGGACATGTCCAGAAGATCTGGGTACCACATCCTCCTGGTCCAATCTGGAGCAATAAGGATCATGGATTTTCCAAACTTCCTGAACCTTCTAATCATGTGCGGAATGACAGGGACTGGAAGAAACACGTACAGGAGCAGACACTGCCAGTCCACTACGAACACGCCCCCTAGAGCTAATTTTGGGGGAAATTCCCTGGAGCAGAACAGTAAGCGATACTGGTCGCAAACAAATCCACTTGAGGGGTTCCCCACAGGGCAAAGATCTCTTGAAGGACTTCCTGAGCTAGTTCCCACACGTGGGAGACTGTGCTCTGCCTGCTCAAAGCGTCCACCGCTGTCTTTTCCTCCTCTCCGGCTAGGTGAACTGCTGATGGGGAGATTCCTTCTTGAATTTCCCAGAACCAGAGCTGCATTGCCTCTCTGCACAGTGGTAGTGACCCTATGCCTCCTCTCTTGTTGAGGTAGTACATGGCCAAGGTGTTGTCTCATTATCAGGACATTATTTCCCCGTACAGAAGGCAGAAAGGCCTTCAGCACTAGTCTGATTGCCCTCAGCTCCAAATGACTGACGTGTAGTTTGGACTCCGATGGAGAACAACCACCGCTGACTGTCAGATCGTTAGCATGTGCTCACCACCCCGTGAGGCACCCGTAACTACTGTCATCTTAGGCCATGGTTGCCAAAAAGGTTCTGCCATCAGAATATTGTCCTTGCAGGCCCACCATAGGAGATCCTGTGCAATCCTGCTCGGAACCTGAAGTAGGTCTGACATCTTGCCTGAGAACTGAGACCACCGCGTCCTGAGAGCGCACTAAAGAGATGTAATTCTCAGACGAGCCTCTGGCACTAGAAAAATGCAGGCTGCCATGAGGCTGAGCAACCTTAAAAAGTGGAAGGCCAAAAGAAGCCGGCATTCTGGAATTTGGTGACCATCTGTAGAATGTGTTGAGCCCTCACCTCGAGTGGCAAGGCTTTTCCCAAAGATGCATCCAAGACTGCTCCGATGAACTGGAGTCTTTGAGATGGTATAATATGGGACTTCTTGTAATTGTGGGAGAATCCCAGTCTGTGGAGAGTGTGGCAGGTTATGCTGAGAAGTTACAGGCCTGTTCGGGAGAATGAGCCCTGAAAAGGCAATCGTCCAGGTAGGGGTTGACGTGAATTCCTCCTCTCCCGAGACTCGCTGCCACCACCGGCATCAACTTGGTGAAAAACCCTCGGACAGCGGTCAGCTCGAATGGCAGACTAGAAAACTGATATTGAGAACGGCCAACGGCGTACCTCAAGTACCTTTTGTGCTTGTGATGGATTGGCACATGAAAGTAAGCATCCTGAAGGTCCAATGACATCAAATCGTGGAGCTGGAGGGCCTGAACGATCTGAGAAAGTGTGACCATCTTGAACTTGTCCTTCCTGAGGAACTTGGTCAAGCATCTCAAGTCCAAGATGGGTCTCAATCCTCTGTTCTTCTTGTGGGTTAGGAAATAAGGAGTACAAAACCTTTTGTTCCTCTCTACTATAGGTACTGGTTCTATAGCACCTTTCTCTAGCAGGCTCAACATTTCCTGCACAAAGAACTGATCCAGAACTTTGAACCAGTGGCTCCACGGTGGATGATGTCGAGGCCTTCTTAAAAATGGGAGGCAGCAACACCCCGCCATTCTTGCAGATGCTGCGAGAGTCTGCCTCCCACCAGGATTTTGTGGGTTAAGGCCTCAGAGAGGTTTTGAGGAGGCTGAAGCAGCAGCTGATGGTAAAGTAGCTGTTGCTTGGGTGGACTTGGCACCTCTCTCTCATCCACCACAAGATAATCTTCTTTGGCCCCTTTGACTAGCCAGTCCTCTCACTCTACCAACAGAGGAGTAGAAACGAAAGGACCTACCCCTCCAACCTGATCCACTGTGTGATGAGCTTGTGGCTGTCTGATAGCGGCACCAAGAGATTTGGCTGCTGCCTTCTAGGTCTGCAGCATCTCTAGGCTTTCGTCAGCCTTGCTGGCAAACAGCTGAGTGCCGTCAAAGGGCATGTTGAGGAGCCTAGACTGCACATCTGGTTCAAATCTAGACTTCAACCACGCAAACCTGCGTATCATTATGCTCGCCGCCATGGCCCTGCTGATGTGTCACCAGAGTTCAGTTCTGACTGAATTGACTCACACATAGCCTCCATTCTGTCTATTACAATATTCAGGAAGCCGTCTCTTTCTTCCCCTTCGGGAATGTGCTCAACCGCCATGGCTATTCAGTCCCACAGGCTGAATGTAAATTTCGCAAAAGTGCAAGGGGCATTTGCTGATTTTAGAGCCATGCGCCCCGCAGAAAACACTTTCTTCGCCACTGCATCGAAACGCCTGGTGCCTCCCAATGTGACTTTACCCTTTTCTTTAGGGCGATATGAAAAGGAAGTACAGGATCCTTCTGAGGACCCTTATCAAGTATATCCGTAAGGTTGTCCTGTGCGAATCGAGGAGCCAGCCTGCCCCATCCTAAAAAGTAATCAACATGGAAATAAGCTGCCTGTATGAAGCATCTGCATGGTCTGCCGTGTCTGGTTTGCCAAATTCAGGCTCTGGCGATGTGTCAATGCCACTTACCGACTGAAGGTTTTCATAGAAGTCCTTTATTCTGGACTCCTCCGAAATAAGGGCCTCTGGGACAGAAGGCGTGCCAAACTCCAAACGAAATGGCAGAATATCTTGGTCTGATGGTTTGCGTTGCTCATAAATGGAGGATTTTAAAAAGATCCTTCCTTGGTAAAGCCTTATAGGATATTTCGACCTTCGAAACCATCGAAGATTTAGCAGGTAAAGGCATTGATGGTTTCGACACCGATGGCAGATGACGTTGACACTAATGGTATCTATGTTTTCGACGATATTGGCATCAACAGAGCCCTAAAAGGGCACGACTCCCGACTTGATCGAGTCTTTGAAGGTTTATCATCGAGTCGAGACCTCAATTCTATAGGGGTTTTAGGCCTGCAGCCCGGGCTCGAGCGCGCGTAGGATTTTGCATTTGCCCTTCTCTTGTCAGCTTTTGACGACGCAACAGGAGCATGGCTTTTTGTTTTCTCTTTCAATGGGGTCAGCCAGACTTCTCGAAAAAGTTTAGCAATTCTTGTCTGAAAACCTCCCATTCGGCAGGAGTCGCAGACTTGCTTGGGCAGGCCATCTTTCTCTCAGGAGAGGAATTGGAGGAAGTGAAAGGGGACCTTATAGAGCCTTTTCTTCATCTTCCTTCGAACAAGAAGAAGAGTGGTGTGAACTACTCCTGGATCAAGAGTCCTTTTTGGATCTCTTCCTTCGAAGAGAGTAGCCTCATCGGACAAGCACCTTTTCGACAGTGTCGAAGGGGATTTTGTTGGGGGGCCTACCCGCCGCTAATTTCCCCTTACACACTTTCAAAGGCTTACCGGTCATGGACTGACAGGACCCACGGTTTGCCGTCCTATGTTCCACGCCAAGGCACCACAGACACACTTGAGGATCCGTGAGAGACACCTTGACAGCACAATCATGACATTTTTTTTTAAACCGGTCTTTGAGGTTGATGGTGTCGACGACGAGGCCATCGTTCGAGTATGTTGCAGTTTTCAGTGAAATCGAAGTGCGCCGTAATTCTCGAAGCGTTCACTATTGTGGAATCACGGAACTGAAGCTAATGGGCGCTGCACGTGTTATATATACCAATGATGATGTCGATCTAGAGACGGATGCTCTCGAGGGACATTGCGTCGACCGCATCAACGCACAGCGCCCTCTGCTGAAATTATTTTTACGAAGCAGCTGTAGCTGGAAAAGATGATATCTAAAGATGAGGAAAACGTGGGAAGACACAATCCAATCGAAAAGGAGGATCTTGAGTTCTGGAAATGAAGGAGATCGGCTCCATCCTGAGAGGGGCAGGGAGACAATTTCAGAGGGAGGCTCCTGAAGAGGAGGAGAGAGATCTACCCCAAACTCTCTGCTTAGAGAAGCATCTGATCTGCAGAGAGTAAGAACAAAGGGCACTAGTAGGGAGGTTTTTAGGGAGAGAGAGTTGGATGAGGTGGGGTCTGAAGCCAGAGAAAGCCTTGTGGATCTTGAGGGAGGGACTTGAACTTGATCCTAGCAGCAACCAGGAGACGGAGAGATTTTAGGGCTGTAGAGATGCGGTCCCTCGGCTTGAGGCCAAGGATAAGTCTTGCAGTCCTATGCTGGATTAGTCGAAAGGGGCGAAGGAAGGATGAAGGCAGATTGAGGAAGAGGCTATTGCAGTAGTCCAGAGCTCTGGAGACATTGAGTTTCTGGGGGAAGGTAAGGAAACAATGCCTCTGAGGAGGTACAGCTGATAGTGTACCTTCTTGGCAAGGTCCGCGATGTGAGGAGGGAAGGAGAGAGGGGAGTCAAAGATGACACCAATGTTTTTTGCCTTACAGGAAGGTGAGGGGAGGGGAGGGTAGGGGTCCCACAGAGGGCAGCCAGAAGGAAGGAGGGCACTGGACTCCCAATGAGAAGGATCTCAGTCTTATTGGCATTAAAGTAGAGATCATTGGCAGCACACCATGCCTGAATAACAGTCAGACAGTCAGGGATGAGAGAGGAGGAAGAGGAGGCAGGGGAGGGAAGCTTGAAAGAGAGCTGCATGTCATCTGCACAACACTGAAAGTGAGGAGAGAAGGAGGAGATTGGGTGGGCAGAGGGGCAAGGTAGATGTTGAAGAGCCACGGCGAGAGGATAGAGCCTTGAGGACCGTTTGCAGGTGCAAAGTGTGATAGGGGAGAGAAAAGGGCCCAGTAGAGCCTTGGAAGGTAGGTCAGAGAGGAACAATGTCAACCAGTCCAGTGCCAGGACCATGATGCCAAGGGTGTAACACAGCCAATTCATCAGGGTGGCATTATTGACTGTGTCGAAGGTAGAGCAAAGATCCAGAGGGATAAGAACAAATGGAGAATTGGAATCTAGATTTGAGAGCAAGTCTTCACTGGTGTTCAGTAGAGCAGTTTCTGTGCATCTGGCTGCTCTGAAGCCGGTGGTCATGGAGACAACAGATTCAGTGTATTGGATGAGTTGGAAGATGACCAGCGAGTTGGAAGATGACCAGCTTCTCCAGAGGTTTACCCAGAAAGGGGTAATGGAGACAGGGTGGTAGTTAGCCGGGCAGGAGGGGTCGGCAGAGGGCTTTTTGAGGAGAGGATTCATAAGGGAGGGCTTAAGGGGAAGCAGGAAGGTACCAGTGGCAAAGGAGTTATTACATAAAGAAGGCTGGTGCAAGAGC
Source organism: Ambystoma mexicanum (assembly GCF_040938575.1). NCBI lineage: Eukaryota > Metazoa > Chordata > Amphibia > Caudata > Ambystomatidae > Ambystoma > Ambystoma mexicanum. The sequence goes on from NC_090925.1 coordinate 731,681,610, forward strand.
CACAATGTTGTCCTTGATAGTTCTGGAGGAGCAGAGGAGCACCTGTTTGAATGAGACTTTCATAGAGAGGACTTGTCTAGAGACATCATGCAGTGCTGTGGGCGAGAAAGAGGAGAGTAGGAAGGATAGGGAAAGGCGAGCCAAGGGAGACCTGAGAGCTGAGAAGGGAGGCGTGTAGAGGAGAGTGTGGACAGGATGTCCTGAGTTTTGGTTAAGAAGTGGGTGACAGGTGAGGTACAGAGGGTCAGGGATAGCAGGGGAGAAGTGGAGACTGCAGTAGGATTGGCGAGTTCCTTGCAGATTTTAAACAGTTTGGCTGTGTTGTTAATGCCCCAGATAATCGGGATTGCATATGGTCCCTCTTCTTCGAGCGAATGGAGAGTCCGTATTGCCTTTGGAGCAGGCGGCAGGCCAGTCTGTCGAGAGGACGTGCCTGATGCCCGCCACATCCGCTCAGCAATTCTTCACTTTTGTTTTAGAGAGGCTAGGTCGGAGTCATAACAGGTGTTGTGCTTGGAGGCAGGCTTCATGCAGATCCTCACAACACGGGAAAGGATGTACAGGGAGTTAGTAATAGAGCTGTGTAGATTATCATGGGCAGAGTCAATGTGAGTCCGTGGTAGGGGTGGGAATGAAAGTGGCAGCAACAGCCACAACCGACACTCGCTTCATCGGTCAAATGACTGAGAAGGAGACTGGCAGTGCAAGCAGAGTCATAGTGGGGGGACTTAAGAGATACAGATGAGAGGACAGGAGAGTATGGGCAGTCCAGGAGAGAGGTGTAGGGAGAGAGTTGGAGATTGGATGCTCCCATCTCAGCAACCATTCCCAAGTATGTACGGCATTGGAACGGAGGGGAGACTGGTGAGGGAAATAAAGTCACAGAGGCTGCGGAAGAGTCCAGTTGCCGAATCAGGAGAGTGAAGATGAATATTGAAGTCTCTGAGGAGAAACTTGGAGGTGGAGGCAAGAGGAGAAGAGGTGAGGTCAGACCGCAGCGAGAGGAAGAGAGAGAACGGACCAGGGTTCATGCAGACGGTGGCGAGAGTCAAAGAGAGGGTTGGAGACGCACCAAGCCTGCAAACGAGGCATTCAAAGGAAGAACAGGTTTGCGGGGGAATGAGTGGCAGGGTCCTATTGAGGGAGGATCAAGGCCACTGCCTCCAGACTGGTTAGGCCTGGGCTTAGAGAGGATCTTGTAGCCCTCAAGGAGGAGTGTGTCAAAAGCAGTGAGAGCTTGCAGTGATCCACATCTCAGTGAGAGCGAGAACGTCAAGGTCAAAGTCTTCAAGAAGGAGACAGATATCAGAGGAGTGTTTCAAAGCAGAGCGAGAGTTGAGGGTAGCTAGGTGTAGCTGGTTGCTACCTTTAGAGTTTTCCAAAGAGGTGTACAGGCGTGTGCTATGCCCGTTGGTGGTGGAAAAAAAGAAAGAGGGGTGGCAGACAGAGGAGCGGCAGAAGGGAGGAAGTTGATGAGACAGAAGATGCCCATCAAGGAGGAGTAGGTTGGGCTGAAAGCCCTGGGCCATGCTCGTGCCATTCGGATAGAAATTAATGATGCACCTAGATGATGGGAAGCCTGGCAAGAGTACTTCCCATCCGGTGCCACCATTAATAGGTGACTAAGAGAAAGGAGAGAGAACAGACCATGTGGGGAGTGCATAGGTCCAGAGAGGGAGCAACAAAGAGGATGTCTGACATTCTGCCTGGAAGGATCATTGACGTATGTGTCAGCAATGGGCAGTCCTGGATTAGAGACTAGGGGATCTTTTTTGAACTTTTTCCTTCTAGGCTTCGAGAGAGGTGTTGGATAGGTGATAGAGTAGCAGCTATAGTAAATAGGAGAGATGGAGAGTACCATGGAGGAAGAGAGCAGGAAAGGGGGGGGATGGGGAAACAGTACAATGCACAATGAGCTTACTAGTTGGCCTAGTAACAAGACAGTTGCAGACAGGTCAGTTGCACAAGACGTCCTAGGTCGCTGAAAACAGGGTGTTGCACTGCTCCAGCAACAAGAGGAGGAATGCCCCAGAAGCCAGGCACAAGAGTGGAGTGACCCGCAGCGACTATTGATGGTAAGGGAGACACAAGGTGCCCGGAGTCGGAGGAAGCAGAGACCTCACGCTGTTCTAACAGCAAGACAGGCGCCGGTGAATCAGGTGTAAAAAAGGAAGTCCAGACCAGTGAGGAGAGATCTGAATTCAATGCTGTGGTGTTAGCCTCTTAGTGCTCTTAATGATGATCCATGCACAGATCAAAATGTGTTGATGACTCAAAGGGTTACCTTTTGATTTAAAATGGTCTTGATGGATATTGCCTGTACAAACTTGACATTATAAAGAAAGTTTCAGTGAAGAGTCCTGCAGCAGGCTGAGGGGACAAGCTCGGCGGAGAGGCTAAGAGACTTGATACCATGCCTGCCTCAGCAAACTCTGTAAGTGTCTCCCAAGTGCTTGCTCTCCCAGGAGCACGCATTCACTGCCGCACATTGACCACGCCTCAGCCAGCAGCAGCGCTCCTACTGTGTGCAGGTCTCGCTAGGTGCACTTGCAGGGCAGCTTCCCATAAGTGCTTGCCTACTCCGAGTAATAAACAGTATAGAAAGGGGGTCAGCGCCCATGTCCAAAGGGCTATGTCACGAGGCCCACTGTCCAGCACAGTGGAAGCCAGAAAGCATGCAAAGTGGTGGCCCTTAAGAGATGTAGGTAAAGGAGCTGGAATGAGTAAACTTAAGGCTCCCAGCAGGACAACACATCAACCTCCATGAATAGGAATAGTGATGATGCCACGTACAGCCAAGCCACTGCAATATGATATCCCCTGGTGTCTCCAAGGGAAGGTAGCAGCGCTGCACAGCCACTCGCTATGTGCAGATGATCCGGCAGGTCTACTCACCCCAAGGGGACACAGCAGTTGTGGTGACAGCCCCACACAGTGATCCAAAAAACAGCATACTGGCGAAAGGCCAGGGCTTGCCAAGACTCATGTGCCATCAGCAGCCTCACTGAAGCTGCTAGTTCCAGGCATCGCTGACCAGGCCTGGGCGCTCTCAAAGTCCCCCGCAGCTGGGAAGAATCAACCATAGTCACCAGCACATGCCCTCCAGCCGCCGCGGCAACCCGGGCTCACAGGATGTCAGCTGCATCAGCTGGAATGAGCCCACAACCACCCCGAAGCGCTGAGAGATAACAGCCTGTCTGGGCGCTACGTGACAGAGGGTGCAGTATGTCGCCAGTCCACGCTGCACTAATCCAGATGATCCGGACCTTGGAGCCTGGCGGAAAGTCACACAACAATACGATCGCAATGGAACCTTCTAAATAGGTCTACTTTGTTACAGGCATACTTCCAGGGGGATTGCACCCAGACTGGTGACGTTAACACAGCCTTCTTTGCTCCCTTCACAAACGCAGCCTTTGTTAATCACAGCGGTCTTGACAGAAAATTACCTTAATCATCTCCATTTGTGGCCTTCGTCATCTCCATTTGGTGCTGCCCGTCATGGTTGTAAATTGTGCTGTACTCCGTGGCTCCCTTGAGCTAGCTGCAAGTGCCCCCTCTTTCACTTCCTCCTGGCCGTGCACTATGCAGACCAGTGGCAAGTGCTCTTGTAGCTTCCCCCTCTATGTGGGTTCAGATTAACAGGTCCTCCGGCCGACCCCCCCATTCTTCACCTCTCTCCAACGCCACTGATGGGCAGCGCCAGCCCAATATAGCACCCGCTACTAGTGTGGCGCAAGGACACCCCTCGCCAACCTCAGTAGGGTCGCCTGTTCAGAGCTTCCCAAACCAATCACTGGTGTCTCACCATCTATAAAGCAATTAACGTGATTAATTATGGGCCGATGTTGGGGGGCGTGGCTAAATGGCCGCGTGAAAGGACGTGCCCTAGAGGAGCTCCCGCAGATCCGACATCGATCCTCATGATAAATGAAGTTTCCGTGAAACAATGTATGCAGGCAGCATACTAAAAGATGTGTGAAGGACTGGTGCTTGTTTCCAGCGTTGTGAGGTACTGATCTGCGGCAGGACATAGAAGTTACAGCTACCGAAAAGATGCAGGGAGCCCGACATCTGGACATGGGCAAGATGGCGGATGGGGACAAAGGGCCATAAACTGGCAGCGGCGCAGCGGACGCAACATGAGCAGGTGCGGCGGAGACCGAACCTGTGGCTGCGCTAGGGTATTGGTGTAGCTCAGCCCGTGCACGAAACCAAGGACCCAGCCGGAGTGGGGTCCTGCTGGCCCTGGGGACGGACTCCGAGGCCCACAGCGAGTACAGAGGTGGCGTGAGGTCCTCGCCAACACCGAATAATGCGGATCGCTCCCGGCGGCACTGCTGGCACTAAGAGCAGGACGGCAAAACAGCTGGCGCTGCACGCTCTGGGTCTCACGACCAGATCTTGGGGCTCCCGGCATGGCATGGGAACCTGCAGTGTCGGGGCCAGTGGGGGGCTGGGCAAGTGGACGCCGGACTCCACGGGGATCCAGGCACCAGTGAGGTGAAGCCGGAACTTTTTCAGCAGCGCTGCGAGGGGTCTCGCAAGCGCAGGACCCAGCGGGTGCCGAACTTGCCGAGCTGCGACCCGTCGCACCTGGGAACGGTGCAAAAGGACACGAGTTGGAGATCTCTCCGGACACCCGGGGATCTGGTGGGGGTCCGGAGTGCTCTGAAGGAGGCGCCTGGCTGGCGCTACGTGGGGAGCCTGCTAAGAGTGCTGGGAAACACACCCGGCCCAGGAGTGTGGGTACAAACCCCCAATACAGTGCAGCACCCGCAACAGCAGTGGGTTAACGGCGGTACGTACAGGCCGATGAGAAGAAACTGAAGCGCCTAGGCCTGGGGGCAGAGGGGGAATGTACTGGGGCCAGAGACTCTCACCAGGTGCAGGGGCCCTAAACTAATACCCACGGAAAAGAGAGGAATCAGTGAGCCACCTGAACAGGGGCCTGGTGTTGTAAGGCCTGGTTGCCCATATAATGGAACAGACCATCACAGTTTGCTCCTGTGCATTCACCGCAAACGAGAAAGCGTACAGAGGGAGGCCCATGCTGGTGAAGGTCCAGGCGGATATGCTAAAGACATCACTGTTGGTCAAGGAGCCAGGGGGGCCCTACTGGGGCCCAGGACAGAAGCGAGGGGAGCCTGTGGACGCGCCCGACCACCAGTGGCTGAGGGGGCTGCAGTGCACGCATGTGTAAGGGGACTGTGCCAAGCCTGGTACGTGGGAGGACACAGCCCACACTAGGAGTATAACAGGCAGTCGGTGCACATCTCTGGGGCGGCTGAATTGGGCCTAAGTACCGGGAACTATCTGACACGGCGCAGGCCCTTGGGCAGGAGGCGGTTGAGTTGACCCACACCTTACCGACATAACACAATGGCTAATAAAACAGTAAGGTTGAAGAACAAGCAGCCCACGCTGGATGACTACGCGAAGACATCGCCGGGGCAGAAGGAGCTAGGAGTAAAGATTTTTTTTTTTAAAATATTTTTTATTTTCAAAATAAAACAATACAAACCAAACTTGCAGCATTATACATTACAAACTGTAAACATCAATTAATGCCATGTTACTGCACTTCAACCCCCCCCCCCCCAAGAGCTTATCAACCTTACTGTTCTGTGTACACTTGGTGTGGCCGGGCGTCGCCCCTCTCAGAAGCAGCAGGGTCCATTTCCGTGCCAAACAGTCCCGTGATTAACATTCTCCAAGCTGCCAGGTTGCCCACATCTTCCTCCCCACAATTGCCACACGCTTCCTGCCATACCACTGTTTCAGCCTCTGCCCACTTCTGCAGGTCCCGCCACCATATCTCTATTCTCGGCCCATGGCGTTGCTTCCAACTCATAGCTATCCTTCTCTTAGCAAGTACATACGCCAGGTCTCTCAGTTTCCTGAGATGTTTGGTGTTCCGTGGTCTGGGGAACCCTCCCAGGAGGCAGGCCCAGGCCGTGTCAATGCGTAGCAGAACCCCCTTATCTGCTAATTTCTGTGCCACTTCCCCCCCAAAAGCCTTCAACCACTGGGCAGGACCAGAACATATGTGTCATACCTGCGTCTTCTTCATCGCATTTCGGGCATGCTTGTCTACCTGCGTTCGCAAACTTGGCTATTTTCTTCGGGGTCATATATGCTCTGTGCATGATGTATAGCTGTATTTGCTGCAATCTAGCATTCCTGGACACTTTCTTATGGTATCCCATGGCCCGTTCCCACATCCCATCAGTCATCTGTGCCCCCACTTCCGCTTCCCAATTATGCCTCAAATCCATCAAGTCCTTCCCCACCCGGGTCATCACCACCTCATATAATCTAGAGATCTCATGCCCGCCCTCTGATATATCATATATCGTTCCGATCAGTGCGTCCGGATCTTCCGCTAGCACCGTCTCTGGCCAAGTCTTGCGGATGATCTGTACCAGCCTTAGATACGTAACATATTGGCCCCCGTGCAGCCCTGTTTCTTCTCCCAGGTCTACGAATTCTCTAATGGCCCCATCCTGCTATATGTCTCCCAATGTGGCCAGCCCAACCGTTTCCCAGTATGTCCTGATAATTTTCCTAAGCTGGCTGTCCCCCATAGTTAGGGCGACCAGTGGCACATGCGGGGAACACGGGTACGGGCTCTCAATCAACTGGCACGCTCTGCGCCAAATTCTCCACCCCAGCAGCAACATACATGGGCGTCCATGCAAGTCCGACCTAGGGACCCAGACGACCTCCTTTAGATAAAACGGGGCGCAGTCCCTCCCAACCAGCCTAGACTCAGGAGTTTCCTCATCAGAGAGCCATTTGGTCACGTATTGTAGCTGGCTGGCCACATAATAGGCCTCAAAGTTCGGCAGCTTGATGCCTCCCCTATCGTGGAAATTTTGCAGTTTCCACAAGGCCACCCTGTTGCGGATGCCGTGCCACAGGAAGTCCCTGCATACACTATCAAGTTTGACAAAGAACTTCCTGGGTATCAAGTATGGTATATTGCTGAAAAAGTGCAAAAGCCTGGGCAGGACCACCATTTTAAGCATCGCCCCCCGGCCCACCATTGCCAGCGGCAGCTTCTCCCAAAACCGCATACTATCGCGGATTTTCTTTACCGCCGCCTCGGTATTGTGCAAGTGTTCTTCCTTCACAGTATGATATACATCAATTCCGAGGTAGCGGAAAGACTCAGTTGCCCAGGGCACGGGCAACACCGGCAACCGTTCCAGAGGGACCCCAATGAAGCTCCCCAGCGGGAACATGCTCGATTTACCGGGATTAACCGCTATGCCGGACAACTCTGCATACTTTTCCATGACCTCTAAAATGTACTGGAGGTTTTCCTCCGGATACTTCAGGTACAACAACAGGTCGTCAGCATATAGGGATATCAAATGGTTCTCTCCTCCCACCTCGATGCCAACCAAGTCATACTGTTGTCTGAGGTACACCGCCAGGGGCTCCAGGGCCAATATGTACAGCATTGGAGACCAGGGGCATCCCTGTCTGGTGCCTCTGCTAAGTCGCCACCTTTTGGATATCACAGATCCCGTGCGCACCCTGGCCAGTGGCTCGCTGTACAGCAGTTTCGCCCACCTCACGTAGCCAGGCCCAAACCCGTACCCCTCCAAGGCCGCCAGCAACCACGGCCACCTCACTGAATCAAATGCCTTAACTGCATCTAGGGACACCACCACCATCTCTTCATCACTTCTGTTCCCCTCTTCAATCACCCGGTGGAGTCGCCTGTGATTATGAGTTATGTTTCTATTGGGGACATAGCCCGTCTGATCCGGGTGTATCAGTTTACTGATGACCCTTCGTAGCCTGTTGGCCAGGACCGCCGTCAGGATCTTGCTGTCCTGGTTCAACATCGACAGCGGCCTATACGAGCCACAGCTTTGTCGGGGTTTATTAGGCTTGGGGAGCGGCACTATCAGCGCTTCTCTGAGCGTTTCCGGTATCCGACCCTTCTCGAAAGATTCATTGAACATCTCTAGCATCGGGGGAGTATCTCTGCCCCATACACTTTATAAAACTCACTCGGGAGTCCGTCCGTGCCCGGAGTCTTACAAGTGGGCAATCCCTTCACTACCTCCTCCAGTTCCTCCAGTGTAATAGGTGCGTCCAGCTCCTCCCTTTCTTCATCACTAATCCTGGGCAGCTCTATGTCTTCCAATGTGTTTCTGATCTCTGCCTGATTTTCTCCCCCTTTGTCCTCATACAGTGCTCTATAATAATCAAGGAAGGCTGCATTAACTCCTTCTTGGGTGTCTACCTCCTCTCCGTCCTCTCTAACTATCATCCTTCTCGGGGGCATAGGGGTTTCTCTCTTATATAACCATGCCAGTAGGCGGCCAGTTTTGTCTCCACCCGCATGCTGCCTCTCAACATATTTCCTATAGTTAAGGTTACAGAGCCTCTCCCAAAGTTCCGAACACCGCTGCTGCAGCTCAAGTACTAGGTCTGCGTCCCCTCCTGCCTTGCTACATTCGCACTCCAATTGTCTCTCCGCCTTCTCTAGCTCTATCAGAACCCCACCCTGCAGGCCCTTTGACTTGGAAATGGCGTCCCCTCGTAACACAACCTTGAATGCCTCCCAAAGTGTACCAGCCGAATCTACACTGCCCGTGTTAACCTCAAAGTACCGCTGGATCGCCTCCCTGATGTCCTCCCTAAAGACCGTGTCCCTAAGCGCCTCCGCACGGAGGCGCCATGTAGGTATCCGTGCACGAGGGCGGCCATACTGCCAGGTCAACACTAAGGGCGAGTGGTCCGACAGGACCCTCGCTTTATATTCAATTTGAGTGGTCGCCATCACCACTTCTGACGTGGCAAAGAAATAATCCAATCTCGTGTGTAGGCGCTGTGGGGCACAGTAGTGAGAATACTGCGAGGTATCAGGGTATTCAGTCGCCAAACATCCGCCAGCCCAAAGTCGCCCAGCAACGTCTGTAATACTCTGGCCGCCGGGGTGGGCCGATCAATCCTATCATCGGACCTATCCGCCCTTGGGTCGAGAACACAGTTAAAGTCCCCTCCCCAAATGATCGCTCCCCCCCACACATGTGCCCAGACGGGTGCATAGGGTCCTGAAGTATGCAGCAGCATTCTGGTTGGGAGCGTATGTGTTAATAATGCAAACCTCTCTATCCTCTACCAGGGCTCTGAGCATGACCAGCCTGCCCTCCGTGTCCACTTCCTGCCACGTGACTCTGAACGGAACGTGCGGTGCTACCCAGATTAGCACTCCCCTGGCATAGGCAGAGTACGGGGAGCCCACCACCGTGCCACTCCACTTTTTCTCAACCAGTTCTAACTTGTGCCGGGTCAGGTGTGTTTCTTGCAATAGTGCAATGTCAATCCTCTGTCTTTTGAGGTACAATATGACTTTGTTCCTTTTTAAATAACTATTAAGTCCCCTGACATTCCAGGTGACAATCTTAAGGTCTCCCATGGCAAGTACGTTCCTCCCTGCCTCCCATGTAGCGATCCCCAACCGCCCACATGACACAGATAGCGTTTTGGTCCAGTAACTCCTCATATAAGCTCAAACTCCCTTCAACTATATACACAACTAAACCCCAACTTCCCTCCCCTCCCCCCACCCGTACCTTCCCCAACATCACACACCCCAACTGCTGCCCAGCTCCAGCCTCAGAGCTCAGGCACCCCCACATCTAGCTCCGCAAGCACCGGTCGGTGAACGGAGCCCAGTAGGGTGAGGTCACCCTAATGGCCACCAGACTAAAACTATTGTGGGGTAAAGAGCATCGCCCTGTAAGGCTCCCGATCAAATAAACATTCACTGTGTCTTGACAAATAGTGCAATCATCTGACCTTCTTTACCGAAGGTGTCACACCGACTATATTCAAGTCCCACGAGCCACGCCATCTTGCGACGCCATTTTACGATTCCCGTATCTCTTCCGAGCCCTTTCTGGGCCGAACTTCTGATTCCTGGGGGCATCCTTGCGCATCGAGCCATCCCATAGCATCCTCTGGGGTTTCAAAAAACAAGGTTTTATGTGCATGAAAGACCTTCAATTTTGCAGGATAAAGTAACATATATTTGTGGCCCGCTTCTCTCAGCCTCCGCTTTACAGACCCAAAATTCATGCGACTACGCTGTACAGTCAAAGTATAATCTGGATAAGCCGTGATGTTTGCCGCTCCTCTCGTGATCGTCCCTCCTTTACGGAAGTGTTCCAGTATCCTCTCCCGGTCGCGGTAGTTAAGGATTTTGGCGATCACAGGCCTAGGCGGGTTCCCCGGAGGCGGCCTCCTAGTTAGGGCTCTGTGTGCTCTTTCTACTGCAAATCCTTGAGATAGGGCCCCTCCAGGTATCTCTTGTAAGAACATGGATTCGATGAAATCCGTAGGGTCACGGCCCTCCATCCCCTCCGGTAGGCCCACGATGCGGATGTTGTTGCGACGGGCTCGTCCCTCTGCCTCCTCCGCTCTGCTCTCCAGGTTGCCCATCCTTTGTGTCAGGGCATGCAAGTCAGCCTTATGAGTGGCGCAATCTGCTGTATTCGGGCCAACTTCTTTTTCGAGGGACTCCGTGCGCTCCGCCAGGGCCCTGACATCTTGTCGTAGCAGATTAACGTCCTCTTGGACCTCTCCAACCTTGCGGTCCAGTGCAGTCTTTAGTTCAGTAACGGCCAGTTCCAGCTTTGATTCCCAGGCCGCCCTCAGTTCCACAATCGCCGCCAGGATTTCTTGGTTGGTGCACGAAGACGTCGCGCCACTCCCAGCCAGCGCATCCTTACTTTTGGTAGTGTCCTGGCTTGGGGGAGTTCTAGTGAAGTCGTCTAAGGTAGGCTGTTTCACCTTCGGTCGCACCGGCCTGCTCGACATGGCTCAGGGAATCGATCGGCTGCTCAAGTAGCAAGTTTGTGTACAGTGCACCTTCACAGCTAGGCCACCGTGCAGCTTGCTTCTATTCCTGTCCCGGGCCCTGGTCGGCCATTTTGAGTCGCCCTTTGTTCGCGGCGTCTTTTAACTCGTAGCCACCGATCTCCGTCGCCGTTAATCCTGTACTCTCCAGAGGTTCACAATGCGTGGCCAATACCTTCACACACCATCATGTGTATCGTCGGTGGTCAGCGATCCGTCGTACCGCACATATTTGCCCGGATCGTTGCAGGATCTCGTAGCTCCTCCAGAACGCGTCCTCCTACATGGCTCTCGTAGCCACGCCCCTCAGGAGCTAGGAGTAAAGATAAAACTACCGCCGGGAGTGCAGAGGCACCGGGCACGATCCAAGAGGTGCTTGCCGCGATTGCAGACCTGAAAGTAGCCTGGGAAACTAAATTGGGACTGGCCATGAGCGAACTGAAGGTGGCACTGGATCTTAAAGTTGGAGCGGTCCAGGAAGAGGTAAACCTACTTAGGCAAGATGTGAGGACACTGGCGGAGCGCACAGGGGACTTAGAAAAAGAGATGGCCCCGAACACAGCCGATTGTGCCGCCCATAAATCGGAACTTCACGTCCTTGTGCAGCGTGGGCAACCTAGAGAGTAGGGCGGAGGAAGCGGAAGGCCGCGCCCGACGGAACAATATCCGCATCATAGGACTGTTGGAGGGGACTGAAGGGCCTAACCCAACGGAATACGTCAAAACTATGTTACTGCAGGAAATAACCGGAGGGGTGCTGACCCAGGGGTTTGCTGTCGAAAGGGCACACATGGCACTGATGAGGAAGCCGCCGCCAGGGGCCCCTCCCAGGCCACTGATTGCGAAGATCTTGAATTACCGAGACTGGGAAAAAATTCTGGAATTCTTTCGGAAAGGTGGAACAATTGAAAAGGGAGCAGCAAGGATAACCCGCATACCCAGACTACACCTTGCAGGTGCAGCGCAGCAGAATGAACTTTGGGACAGTGAAAAGAAGGTTGAGAGAAACAGGTCACAAGTATATGTTGCTCTACCCGGCCAGGCTCAAGGTGTTCCACAAGAACAGTACCCTGTTCTTTGATACCCCGGAGGATGCCATGGGGTGGAGGACGCGCAGAGCTGCCCCCAAGAATCGAGTATCCAGATGGGAGTTGAAGAAGATAAGTAATATGCGGCCATGGCACCCACGGTGACATAGCGCAAGACACTGAGACTGGAATATAGCATCAGAGGAGGCTTAAAGGGAATGTGTTGCTTGGGATGTACATGCTTGCATGATCCATCTGATCGGAATTACCTTAATCACATAAGCGGTAGCTCCTGGGAACCAGCCCTTGTAACACCATAGCATTAAACTTAGTTAGGTCACTGGTAGTCCAGTGACACCCTGCTGGGTTCTTGTCCTCCGGTATTCCAAGGAGAGACCAAAAGTGGGTGGGCCTGAGATCCAGGGATGGAGCTGGGCATTAGTTGGGGCTGGGGGGGAGAGGGAAGTGTGCAGTGGATTGAAGTTGGGGAAGGGAGGGAAGGGGAGGCTGTTGGGGTTGGGAGGGAAGCGAGCCAAACTCTGTTATCGGGTTCTGAATGGGAAAAGGAGAGGAGAGGCAGGACACCAAGTTGATGGCGTCGGGTAATCTTAGGGTGGTGACCTGGAATGTGCGGGGCCTCAATAGCTACCTAAAACGTAATAAAATAATGATGTATTTGAGGAGGATGAGGATCGATATAGCCTTGTTACAGGAAACCCATCTCACCAAAGAGAAACTGGAGGTGGTCAAGAGAAAGTGGAAGGGGAGTGTCACGGGGGCCACATACTCAGCATTTGCAAGAGGGGTTGTCATATGGGTGGCACCGCATGTGCCGTTTCAGTTGCTCCGGTCGACAATGGGCCCGGAAGGTAGAATGGTGGTGGTGGAGGAGTAACTCTTGGAGAACCGAGAAGTGAACATAATAAATTCATATGCCCGTAATCAAGACACAGCGTCCTACTTTAGGTCTTTGTATAGTAAAATCAGCCCCCTGCTGGGTGGTGCCATACTGTGGGGAGGGGATTTCAACTGCACCTTAAACCCCAGGTTGGACAGGTCGGATAGTAGGCTGGTTAAACCCACTCCTGCGGCCAAAGCGTTGGGGGCACTGTTGACAGACTTCAAACTGGAGGATGTGTGGAGGCGGTTGCACCCAACAGACAGGCAATATTCACATTACACAGCGCTGCATGACCTGTACACCAGACTGGATTATGTGTTCGCCGCCGCCGAGATAGCTGAAGAAATAGTGGGGGCAGAATATAGAGCCCAGGTGCTTTCGGACCATTCCCCTTTGGTCCTGGAATGGTGACATCACCCCCAATGGGCGCGTATCCCGACGTGGAGACTTAGAGCGCAGGCCCTACAGGACTCAGGTTTCCGTGAGGACATGAGAGAGGCGATTACGGAATACTTCGACATCAATACTGGCTGTGTGCAATCAGAGGGAACAGTTTGGGAGGCATTCAAGTGGTGGTGCATGGAGCAGCTATATCAAAATCCAGGGGGCTTCAAGGGGGCTTAGAACGGGAGTTGCAGGAAACGGAAAGGGAGCTAGAGGACTTGATGCGTAAGGGGGGGACGACGACCCGAGAAGACAGGGCTAAGATACAGGAGTTGCAGAACGCTAGCAGCGGGCTATGGGACAGGCTATGTAAGCTGAATTACAAGAGATACGTAGAAAGACAGCATTCGGGTGGAGACAAGCCGGGCAGACTGCTGGCTTGGTTGTATAAAAATGAGACACCCCGACAGGTGATTAGAGCAGTCAGAGGGAAAGAGGGCCAGATCTGAGACACACAAGAGGGGGTGAATGAAGAGTTCCTTAGATATTATAAACGCTTGTATGATGATGCGGGCAGAGAAATGGGTCAGGAAATTCTAGAAACGCTAGAAGACATAGATTTGTCCACTTTAGACGACTTGGAAAGAGCAGACTTAGATGCCCCTATCATCTCAGACGAACTGGAGACAGTGATCCAACGCCTGCCCACGTGTAAAGCGCCAGGATCGGATGGCTTGCCTAGCGAATTCTACAAAGCTTACAAGCAAGAGCTGCTCCAGCCGCTGCTGGCCATGTTTAATGAGTCTTATGAAAGGGGAGGGTTGCCGGAGACCCTACGAGAAGCGGTGATCATCACGCTCTTGAAACCAGGTAAGCCGGACACAGACTGTGGGTCCTACAGGCCCTTGTCGATGCTCAACCAAGATAGCAAAATACTCACTGCAGTGCTTGCCAACAGGCTCAAGCGAGTAAATGGCAGGCTGATACAACCAGACCAAACAGGCTACGTCCCCGGCAGAAACATCACTGACAATCATAGAATGTTACATCATTTTATAGACCAAACAAAAGACCCGGGGGAGTTGGCCATTGTGTCGTTAGACATGGTCAAGGCCTTCGATTCAGTGAGGTGGCCAAGGTTGACGGCGACCCTGAAAGGATATGGGATGGGGCCGGGGTACATAAGATGGGCCAAGATGCAATACAGCGCCCCGATCGCAAGGGTTAAAACCGGCGGCATAATATCAGATAAATGGCGGCTTAGCAGGGGGACCAGACAGGGATGTCCATGGTCGCCCAGGTAATACATTCAGGCGTTGGAGCCGTTGGCAGTTTGCCTTAGGCAACAATACGGAGAGGTCGGGATCCGTACGGCTGGAGGCAAACACTCGATATCATTGTATGCCGACGACATGCTTCTCTACCTGCGCTTCCCGGAAGAAAACTTGCAATATGTCCTGGAGATGATGGAGCGCTACGCCACCCTCTCAGGCATATCGGTGAACCCAGGGAAGTCCAGCGTGTTCCCCTTGTGGAGATACAGGGGCATTCCACCAGAGAAACTGCCCATTTTACAGATACCCTGGCAGACCGAGACGTTTCGATACCTAGCCGTAAATGTGTACCACAGGATAGAAACAGAGCATGAACACAACACGGTGAAAGCAGTGGAAGGTATTAAAAACAGCATGGTGTTTTGGTCCAGATTGCCCCTAGCCATGATGGAAAGAGCAGCGCTGCTCAAGATGGTTGTTTTGCCTAGACTGCTACACTTTTTTGTGAATGTCCCGTACTTGATCCCCAAACGCTTTTTTGTCAAACTTCATAGCCTGTGCAGGGGCTTCATATGGCACAATTCTAGGAACAGGGTGGCCCTCTGGAAATTGCAAAATTCGTGTGATAAGGGGGGTATAAACCTGCCGAATTTTGAATTGTATTATCTGGCGGGTCAGCTGCTATACGTAGCTGGGTGGTTGTCTGAAGATGAACCGGCGGAAGCCAGGCTCTTGCGGGGTGACACTGTCCCCTACTTCCTGAGAGAGACGGTGTGGTTACCCAAGACGAAAGTGGTTGGGATGGGGAGGTTGCTGGAGTTGGGCTGGGAGGTCTGGCATAGAGCATGGCGAACTGTGGTGGTCCCAGACCCGCTCTCTCAACAGGTCCCGTTGGTGGTGTTATGCGGTGGAGACCCCCAACTGATTAAAGGGGTCCGCAGATACTGGGAACCGGTGGGCCTGACCCCCCTGGGTGACATATGGCAGGAGGGGGAGGCATTGGGATTCCAGAGACTAATGGAGGAGACTGGGGTGCATAAAGGCCAACATATTACTTATTCCAGAATTACAAAAAGGGTGAGGGAGAGGTGGCCCGAAACAGTACTTGCAGAACAACCAGAGGCCACCATTGAAACGATATATGATGTTTCGGAGGGTGGGCATGAAATATCTAGGATATACGAGTTACTGAGCACAAAGGCGGGGAAGGAGTTGCTTCAACTAAGGCATGACTGGGAGGAGGAGGTGGGAGAACCCATGACAGATGGACAATGGGATAGGGCACAAAGGTACCATAAGAAGGTGTTCCGGAATGCGAGACTCCAACAGATCCAACTATACGTCACCCACAGGGCATATCTGACCCCCGACAGAATCGCTAGGTTCGGTGGCTCCTCTGTACAGAAATGCCATAGGTGCGGGGAAGAGGAGGCTGGGTTATTGCTCATGTTCTGGGCTTGTCCGGAAGTGAACAGATTCTGGATAGAACTGAAAACAAGATTGGCTAGGGGTGGGGTGGGGCTTGACGTTGGATCTTCCTGGGCATGCATGCTTGGGAGCTTCCCCAGACCACGTAACCTAAGGCACATTAGCAAGATGAAGGACCTGCCTTATGTCCTGGCCAAACGCAGAATTGCAATGGGCTGGAAAGCGGCCCGCCGGCCTAGACTGGAGATGTGGTGGGCAGACCTCCTGAAATGGGCAGAGGCAGAAACTGCAGCCTGGTATGAAGCAGTGGTGGGGAGGAGGAGGAGGTGGGTCCCCTGATAGCCTGGAGGCAAATGGTGACTTTGATGATAAATCCCCACCTGGCAGATCATGAAGCAGAGCACTTGGATGAGGTGATAACAGAGACAGCTGTAGAGGCTCAGGTGAATGACACAGATTTAATGGCTCAAGTTAATGGGGAGGGTGGGGGGAGGACAGAAGAGAGCATTTTATGATGTAACGTTTTGGCACTGATCACGAAGGTCCTAATTGGTTGTAAAGTTTGGAGTGTTTGTTGTTTAAAAAAAAGAAAAATAATTTTTAAAAAAATGTATGGCCCGATGTTGCTGTATTCTGCATTGTGGAGTCTATCCCCCTTTGGAGCCTCACACAAGCATGTCAGCTTCGCTCCAGGGCTTCCAGATGGGCAGAGCTACCTTTGTAATGACTAGAGATTCTCCATCCTTGATAGTGCCCCAGACTGATCGGAGTCAAAAACCAGATAAGTATGCAGAAATCTCATGTAGCTTAAACTATATGTATCTTTTAATGAGCTACATTGCGTTAGAAGTCTACGACGCATTGCCAAAGGAATATTTTGCAAGTTTACTAGCTTCAACTATGTGTGGCCACACAGAGAGCAGAGTCTTTCCTTACTGGCCTTAGCCTTCCAGGTGCCAATATAGCCCAATGTTGGAAGAATAGAAGACTCAGATAACTAATAAAGCGTCTCTCTTCATTCGTACAGATCTTTGTTAAATAGGAACAAGGCACACCCGGCCTAAAGTCCTGTTGTGCATATTATTTAATTATTTTATTTATTTAGATTACATGTATCTTTTCTTTAGGACCAATTTGCTCAGATTCTGTGCTCGATCCCAAATCAGAGTTTTCTTCTCCAGTGCATTGGAGAATATTGGACAAGTGCTTTCATTAGGAAGAAAAAGTCCTATTGAATCCAAAACTATCCTCACTGAATTTCTTAAAATCAAAGTATTCGGTGGTTCACAAAGGGCATTTCTTTTTACTTTCTAGACCGAAAATGGGAGGTTGGTCTGAAGGGTGTTAGGAAAAAGGTTCTCTACTTTCCCTAAAAAGGAGGGGGTGGGCGGAGAGAACATCTGCATGGCAAATAGGGTATTGGTTATCAGAGGGTCTTTTCCATGGGCAAATGGGACATACCATGTCTCATCCAACGAAGTCATGACATTTACTGGTAGATGTCTCTTCCCATTTGATCATCCCTCATATAGCCACCCCCAGGGCCAGGATTAGGTAATGGCGGCCGTCCCCTGACCAAATGGGAGGAGGTCCCAGCCGGGGAATCCGTGAGGAGTCCATTGGATTCATCACTTTACTTTTAATCATTTGTATAGTGTAACAATGGACCCTTAGGCACGAGGGCGCTGACAAACACAAAAGCCGACAATTAATGGAACGCTCCGGTACTGGTTACAGGGGAAAAAGAATAGAAATGGATGAATAAATAACGAGGGAGAGAAAATAACCCTCGTTTTAGTTGGGGTGAGATGAAGGTAGTTAGTTGACATCTAGGAATGTAAAGCAAGCAAGCAGTTTGAGGGGGAAGCAAGATGAGCATCAGAAAGAGTGGGAAATGAGACATAAAAGTGGTGAGAGAAACCGAAAGAGGCAACAATAGAAGAGTGTTCTCATATAATGAGAGAAAAGAAGAAGACAAGCACAGAGCCTTGAGGTACACCAAACTGTAGAGGAAAGATAGGAGATGTGGAATTAGCCCAAGAGACAGTATGTGCGATCCGAACGATATGCATGAAACCATTTGAGAACCAAACTCCGAAAACAAAGGTGTGCGAGAGTAAAGAGAACGGTGGAGTGGTCCACATTGTCAAAAGCTGCAGACATATGGAGTAGAACAAGAAGGGAAGACTGCTTAGTGAGTAGATGGCAAAGAGTTAGTAACAGAAGGGTGGTCTCTTTAGAAATGTGTGGATAGAAACCAGATGGAGGGGTAGGTAAGAGAAACGCGGTTGCATAATTTGGCCATGCTCTTCTTCTCAACCCGTTCACTAGAAACCTGGATTTAGCCTCGGTTGTCACCACACCCCAGACCTTTATTTATTTCCACTTGGCAATCAAAGTTAAAAGACAACACAAGTAGAAAGGACTTTACCCTCCTTAATGATCACCAAACACCTCCCCTCTTTCAAGCTCTAGGCTCTTTTGCCAATACCTACCATCATCCTCAGCACCACATGTCATTTTCGGACCATAACCTGGTGTGAATATCTTGGGAACAGAGGACCAAATGAGCAAGGAACACAGCTGGCAGTGTGTAGAGGTGCACTATGGATGCAAATGCTGACATGTAAAGCCACATACAGAGTGGTCAGTCGGCTCGTCCCACGCAGGATCAAGCTACTAATGTGAGTTAGTAACACTAGCACTTTGGATGTGGAGGCCACAGAGGGCTGTTAATTCTTTGCTCCGCTGCTAGAATTTCTTGCTGTAAAGTTATTTGCTTTGCCAATGCAATAAAAACAGTTTTTTTGTGGCAGCACTTACATTTTGACAAAAAAGAAAACTGACAAACAGCGAAAGAATAAGCAAAAACACAGACACAAGGGAATAAGAAACTGAGCAAAAACAAAAAGGTGCATAAAAACACTGCAAATAACATTGTCTCATGATAATCACACAAAGCAATAAGATGAGTATTGAAATGTATTTATTTTCAAAAAATAAATTGGCCAGCAAATTGTATGGCCATGCTGCTAGGAAGAGTCCTGGCTTTGCAAGTCGGTGGGCATTTCCCTCCTTGCCTTTGGCTGCTGTACCCGGGGACGAAAGCCTGGATCCCTGAATCTTGGCCTTTCCCACTTTCCGTCTCCATGAATCCAATGGCTGTTCTGGCCTCTACCAGTCCCTCTACCCCGATACTCAGTGGGAGGCCGGGACGCATTTTCTTTTTCAGTCATGCTGTGTGACACTGTTTTCTCAGGAATATAACTGTAGTCTGTTCCATCATGTGCTTGTCTCTCAGCCTGAGGGCTACCTCCTCTTCTCTCAAAGCGTGAGTGAGCTCTGCTGCTGCCTCTAGGCCCATACTTACCAGCATGACCCCTTCTGTCACTTTTTGGTGCAAACTCTCTGGGCAAGGGTGGGCCTCGGAAGTAGCCCGGTTGATCCAGGTCAACCTCTTGTCTTTCATTGTAAGAGTGCCTGCTGCGGCGCGGCTGCCCTCTGTACCCAGACCTTTCACCCCTTGGCCAGCCTCTGTGCTGGCTGTTAGTGGAAAAAACCTTGCTTGTTGAGTCAGTGGACTTTCCATAAGGCAATGGTGAGCAGGAAGTGGTGGATGCTGGAGTGAGATGGTCGTCTTTTTGAGCATGGGAATGTGCTGGGTCGCTTGTCGAAGCTTCACCAGAGGGCATGCTGCTCTGCGTGGAGGAGATGGGTGCTGTGGCAGTGTCCTGAGAATGCTCAGCTGTAGGAGCAGCGTCTATTAGATCGCCACTGTCTGTGTCTCCGTTGCTGTTTTCATCCACCAAAGGCTAAGATTAAAGAGAAAAGATAATTCATAGCTGGAGGTAATTTTATCATGACCTGCCATATTACAGCACAGGCTGCCATTTTACGTTCCAGACAGAGCAGAAGAGATACAGTGCCATTAGAGATGAAGGTGCAGCTACATTATATATCAGAAACAAAGGCGTCATTTGGTTTGTATTAGAAGCATGATGGTGCTGTCAATACAGCGCAGACAAAGAACAGCATAATTTATGCAGTAATATATAGCACAGATACGTGTTGTTACTGCCATATTACAACAAAACAATAACTGCTTTGCTGACCTAAGACAGAAACACATGACGATCAGCTCAAGTAGTCAAAAAAAGCGACGTCTCGCAACTTTGCTATTCAATGGATACAGACTGTGTAAATGTCTAGTCCCACTCGCTCCAGAATGTTAGTTTATTTCACCAGTGCAATACACACAGTATTTCTTAGATGGGAAAAACTTAGGCCTTTGTACTGAAACCCTGGCAATAACTGGCACAGATGGGCTACTTATAATAAAAGCAGATCGGGGAAGGCTAGAAAACCTCAATGTACAAAGCCGGAAGCACAAAAGTGTTACAAAATAATGACTAAAATGTACACTCCACAAAAGCAGTTGTCTGTGGGTGCTTGAATAACAGGTACTATTATGCCCAACTCAACAGTACTTTTTTTAAAGCACCTTATACACATGAAAGGTTTAGACAACCTACAGAACATCACTGAGTCTGCTGAACCCTTTTATTAGGTATGAATAAAGTTACCTACCTGTAACTCTTGTTCTCCAGCATGACACTGGTATGGATTCACATGCTTGTAAATATTCCGTCGTCAGGCTGGGATTCCTCAGTTAAAGAATGCAGTTTTGCTTTAACCTGAAACTGCTCATCTCCTCTATAGCCCATCATTGTCCTTTGGGCCATGCTGACACCCGTCCTCCTCAACTCCACCCCTGGTGGCCATCTTCAGATTTGGTTGTGCACATAAAGTGGCAGCATGAACAAAGAAGTGCCAGAGAGGGGAAGGAAGCAAGGTTTGCATGTGAATCCATGAAAGACCCATTAAGGAGAACAAGGGTTACAGGTCAGTAACTTGTTCCTTCTCCAGCATGGGGCCTTGCATGGATTCACATTCTCATGAATATGAATGTACAGCAGTACATAAACACAACCACAGGAGGTGCTAAGGTGCACGTAAGAAATACAATTACCCCTGTAACAGACTCACCTAAAACAAACAGATTGTGTGGCACTACTTGGCCCAGGATGCCGCCCTGGAATCCCTGTCGAAACAGTAGAATTTTGTGAATGTGTGGGTAGACCTCCACGTAGCAGCCCTGCAGATGTCAAGCAGGGGAACACCAGAGAGAAATGCTGTGGTCACGGCAATGGCCCTGGTGAAGTGGGCTCTCGTCGGCCTGGAAGCCGTCTGTTGGCCAGACGATGCTAATGCATGAGACAGCCACAGAGCCACCTGGAGATGGACAGTGCCTTTTCGTGCTCCATATGTCCAGAATTGACAAATAGCTGAGACATCTTTTGAAAGTCCTTTGTGCATGTCGCAAACTTCAGGGCACAAGAAACGTCCAGCGAATGTAGCACCCTTTCAGCAGGTAAAGGGCTAGTGAAGAAAACTGGCAGAACCAAAGGCTTGTGGAGATGAATGTCCGATGTAACCTTTGGCATGAATGTAGGATGTGTTCGCAGAACCACCTTAATGGTGTGAAAGGGCTAATACAGCTGCTTACAGGAGAGGGCCTGAATCTCCCTGACCCGCCTGGCCAAGGTGATCGCAACCAGGAAAGCAGTCTTCTACAATAGAAACCTCAGAGGGGCACAGTGCATTGGTTCAAACGGAGGCACCATGAGCATAGGAGAGGAGCACATTCAGTTCCTAGGCCGGGGGGCAAGCCTTCAATGGAGGGACAGTCCTGAAGAGACTCTTGAGGAACTCCTTAATGAGCCTGTAGGACCACAGGGAGAGCTTGCCCCGGGGCCCGTGTGTACCGGTATATAGTGGGCAGGTGGACCTTGATAGATGCAAGGTCAAGACCAGCCTTGGCAGGCGAGAACAGGTACGGGAGCAGCTGCGGAGCAGTAACTCGCAGCTGTGTGATCTTCCATGCCGGCACCACACTGTGAAGCACTTCCACTTGTGCCTGTGGCATGTCAACGTAGAAGGAATGCAGGAAGATACTGGCCAATGCCAGGGCTCCAATGGCAGTGAATAGTGCCCAAATTCTAGGGCTGCAGGAGCCAGGCTGAGAGGTTCATTGACGCCAGGTCGTAGTGCAGGATTGAGCCTTCTTCTCTGGAGAAATAGGGAAGTGGAGGCAGTTGGATGGCCGGAACCACCGACAGAGAAGGCCTGGCTACCTGTGTAAGCTTCCTGGTTGGTGGACTGGTGAGGAGTGGGGGGTGGGGGTTTTCTGATGATAGGGTGTGGTGTACCCCTTGGACGATCTGAAGACTCTCCTCCTTGGGGAATGAAAGGATGATCTCCTCTGTTGCAGGGTCACTAGAGAGTGCGCTCTCTCTGTGTTGGTCTTGATGGATTGGAGGGTGTCATCTACTGCCTTCCCAAACAGGTTGTTCCCATTGAACGGCATATTGAAGACTTTAGCCTTCAGCCATCTTTGGCGTCAGAGGGCCGCACCATTCTCCATCTGGAAGAAGCCATATTCCGCTATGTCAAGCGAGACAGTGATGGTGAGGTCCGAAGCCACTTCTCCTTCCTGGAATAGTGCTAAGGCTTCTGCCTTCTTGTAATCTGGGAGGAAGTTAGACCGGGCCACAGCTTATACCACAGCTCCCTGTCACACCTTGGCGGGATGGCAAGGGCATTGGCGACTTTGATGGTGGAGGCTGCTGTGGTAATGATGCCATGCCAACAGCATTGAGCTTCTTGCCTTCCAGGTCCGGAGGAACCATGGATGAAGAAGAGGGGTTGGATTACCACTTCCTGGCGGCCGCTGACACAACAAGATCCAGTGAAGACTGAGACATAAGGTACCGAATCTGGAGCCCGGTATTTCTTCTCCAGCCGGTCCTGCTTGGCAGATGTGGTATTTGGAGCCTTCATGACTGCCAAGCCCTCTGCCCATACGGCGTCCAACAAAGGGATCAATACAACAGTCTTCTTTGCAGACTTCCACCACTGAACAAGGAATACTTCCTTCCTTCTCTTCTGGCACCAGGTTGAAGATCTTGGACGCCTTCGACATCATGGAGTGAAAGAAGACTATTTCGTCCAGGGGAGATTCCCATCCGCGGGAATGTAATCCTCAAACTCATCCGTGCGAGTGCTGGTGCCGTCGGTGCCTGTGGCAGTGTGGACGGACTCCTCTGCCACAGGGGGGCAGGGCCCCTATCACTGGCCGAGGGGCCACAGGTGTCTATTGTGGTGATGTCGGCTGATGCCTAGGAGGGCTTGAGGGACTCATGGCTGGAGCAGGCACAGGGGCAGCAGGTGGCCGCTGCTGTATCTCCCCTACCAACGTATTTAGAGTTGTTAGGATATCCAGTGAAATGTCCCTTAGTAAAGAAGGAGCCAGGCTTGAGCCCCTTGGGGGCTAAACGGCCAGGATGCCTCAGGGTTGGTGACCTCCGGTTGGGCATAGGTAGAATGGAGTAAAGTTCCCAATTGTCCCCCTTCTTCATCCAAATAAATATCTTCTGGCTGGTCCTCTGCAGAACGGGTGTAGATGGTTTGGGGCCTTTTGTGGGACCCCACAGGAGCAAAGGCATGGAGCGGCATAGCTCTGTTGGACCTGGGCAGGAACTCCAGAGCCGGAGGCATCTCTCTCGCCAGGTGAGGCCTTTGGAAAAGCGGCTAGGACCGGTGCCTGCAGACGCAAAACAGGAGCAGTCGTCGACAGGGTCGTCGTCGTGATTGTTGATGGCGGTCTGGTAGGTAGAGACCCTGGGCGTGGTGAGCGCTGAGGTAAAAATGACTGTCGTTGACAAACCTGCTGCTGTTGACAAACTACTAATTTTTGACTTAGTTGACGGGATGCTCGTTGACGGGGCCAAAGGTACTGGTGGACTAAGTTGTCGTCGACTGGGTCTTTGCCAACGACAGCCAGTGACAGATCCTTAGAAGAAGTGCTCTTCGGCGATCTGTGTTTGGATGGTGTAAGCGAGTTCCTCACGGATGGTGGTAACCCACCATCCGGTAGGCTAACCTTCGACGGGGCCGGTGACAGTGACCGACCCTTCCCAGAGTGTGATCCTGCAGCAGCGAAACCGCTGACTAGGATGCTGATGGTGCATGGGCTTTTGCCTTTTTTTGGATCTTCACAGAGGAAGCATCCTCAAAGGACCTTGACCTCGTCTTACTAGTGGGCGTACACGCATGGGACCTGCCGATCCTGGAAGAGGAATGGCGAGGCCCAGAGGACGCGTCAGAGGTCTTCACTTCCTCCATCCAAGCTTCCGGTGGCGACCCTTCTTGATCTTCGTCGAAAAGGATTGACAGATGGAGCACCCGTTTGCGTCACAGTCAGGGTGAAGACCATAAAAGGCTCTTGAACTGCCAGTCCTCTTCAGGCCCCAACTTTCACAGGCCCTGAAGAGGCTCGTCTTCGTCGATGTGTCAAGGTGTAGGCCCAGCATTGGGCCTGTAGGAGCCATGGGTTGAAGATCGAACTATGGATTGAAGATCCTCACTGGAAACGGGTCCCTGTGTGACGTTTAACGAAGAAATAAACTTAGGATTTCTTCACAAAAAAATGTACAAAACTCGAGGAGCGAAGCACAAGGACTCCCAACAGTAGAAACGTGCAGTCAAATCTGAAGATGGCCACCAGGGGTGAGCTTAAGAGGATGAGTGCCATTGTTCAGGGGCAGTATGATCCAAAGGACAATGCTATAGAGGAGACAAGCAGTTTCAGTTTAAGGCAAAACTGCTTTCTTTTATGGAGGATTCCCAGCCGGACAGGGAATATTCATGTGCATCCATGCAAGACCCCATGCTGGAGAAATTAATCGTACAAGTTGTCTTAGATGAGGGAGCACCCAAACATTTTAAAGGCCACACAAAACCGGGCGAAAAAAGAAAAGAAATAAAGCTGTCTTTTTGTGTTCAGCCTTTAAAATGCCGGAAATCACACAGAACCATACTGGTTAGCTGCGTAGAGTAGGACGAGCTCTGTCTTTGTGAGATTGAGATTCAGGGTATGTGCTCATCATCCAGGCTTGGATGGAGGCAAGGCTATTCTGAAGGCGCAAGATGTCCTAGTAACCACTGACATTTAGGTAAAATTGGGCATCATCCAAGCATTTAACAGCTCCATGTATAGATTTAAGATCACTATGAGAGTATTGAGCCTAGTCAGACTGCGGATGTCCTGGTGTAGTCAAACCTGAAGTTGCCTATCTGGTCAGCCTGATGTCGGTCCTAGATTTAAAATGTGGATTAGTTGAGAACTGCTCCTTAAAAGCCCATTGTGTTCCTGAATAGGCTGGTCAGTGTGAGGTGGTAGACTGTGCCAAACACGGTGGAGCTCAAGGAGGACCGGGAGGCAAGAATTGTCTTTTTTCCATGATTTGAAGAGCATCATCTAGGACCTGAATGGTGGCTGTTTTATTTCTAAATTTTGGTTTGAACCGAGATTGGTAAGCGTGGAGCAGGCCGTGCTGGTTACTCTGATCACAGAGTTGGTTGGCAACAGACAGCCTTCTCAATGGTTTTTCCAATGAATAGGGGCTAGTGAGGAGTCCTGGAAGGTGTTAAATCATTGTGCCTTAGCACTTCCAAGACTGGGGTTCTAACTATGGGCCTGTCCACTCAGTGTTATTCCGTTTGAACAAGTTTGCTCGTTGGCATGAACCGAACCTTCAATCTTGCACTTAGAGTGTGCTTTACACTAAGGTAAGATGGGGTAACAAAACAAGCCTTCCACCTGCGGCCCCTGCAAAGTAACCTTGATTCCTCAAAAGGAATAGCTCACAAAGCAGAACAAAGGATTGTATTGCCTGTAATTACCTTCCTGTTGCCTGCCCACCCCTGCCATTTCTTTTTATGTTCGTACTTTTCAGCAATCAGTTCCCTGTGCTTGTCCTTTATTTTCTAATGTACATTGCGACCTCAACCTAGGCTTGCATGACCCAAAGGACAAAGCAGCCTCCTCACTGGCCAAAGAACTCTCAGACATAGGGTTGAACCATAAAGTCACTGGACCAACTCATTGCAAAGGCCGATCCATTGACTGGATTGCAGACCACAACTGATCCTTATCCATTGCCAATATGTCTGCCCTCCCCTGGACAGACCACCATTGTATTCAATTCTCTATTCCTACAAGTCTGTCGCGCAAAGTGCTATCGCATGCCCCACCCGCCAATGTCAGAAGCTCTAAAAAAAAAAAAACTAATCTCGCACCTCTGCTCGACATCCCTGAATTCAAACCCCCATTTAACAACAACCCCACCTCCCTGGCCAACATCTAGGCCCACACCCTCACCCAAACCATTGAGTCCATAGCAAGCCACGCCTATCCAATCCTCTTTAAATGAATTCAAAGAGATCTCATCCTTGTACAAAAAAAGCCATATTCTTAGCCAATTTGGAATCTTTCAGCCACAGAATCTCTAAATCAAGGGAAATATTCACTATATTCAAAGATCTCATCACCCCAGATGAAATCGGCAAAGACGAAGCCTGGTGCTCCAGCATACAGGCTGCACTAATCAACAAAGTCAAGCTGCTCCAAGAAAAAATATTAGCAAAGTGCAATGCCCTTCCCAATCAGAACAGCTCACCCCGCCCTCCCCACCTAATCCTCTCACTCAAACACCTTGCTTCGTCTTCAGAGATGTCACAGAGGCGGAAGTTGCTGACATCCTCAAAAAACATCAAACCATCCAATCTGTCCCCCGACCATCATCAAAGAATGCGCCGACCCACTGACCCCCATTATCACAGCATTCATTAATGCCTCATTCTCCTCTGGAATAGTACCACAAAACCTAAAAGAAGCATTTGTCCGCCCACTTATAAAAAAAAAAAAAAAAAAAAAACACCCTAGACCCTGCATGCCCCAACAACTACCGTCCCATCACCACCGTCCTCTTGCTCCTCAAAATCCTAGACAAAGCTGCCCACAACCAAATCCAACAGTACCTTGAATCCAACGCCATCCTAGGCAGAAGGCAATCAGGCTTCCGCAAAGGCCTCCTAGACTTAAAGAACCAAATCACCAAAATAATGGACATCGGCAAACCTGCCCTCCTGCTTCTCCTTTATCTCTTTGCCGCGTTTGATCTTATTGACCAGGACATCCTCTCTTCCCATCTTTCTAACGCAGCCCACTTCTCAAATAAAACCACCTCTTGGATAACCTCATTCCCAGAGGGAAGAGCCATGAAAGTATACTCTGACCAGGCCAATGCAACCCCCACCACCATCAACTGTGGAGTTCCCCAGGGCTCGTGTACTGCGCCTACCCTCTACAACTGGTTTACTAAACCTCTCTGACATGCTGGACACGCTCGGCATAGCGTACACGAACTATGCAGACGATACCCAAGTCCTCCTCCCCTCACTGGAGCATATGACCAAGACGCAGAAGCTCTCCTCCAGATCTAGGCCACCACCCAAACTTGGATGGCATTCAATGATCTTTGCCTAAATGTGGATAAAATCGAGATCATCACTAAACTCAACCAGAAATACAACCATTTCACCATTGACAACACTAACATACCAGTCTCCACATCAGTAAAGACCCTTGGAGTCTACATTGACTCAACCCTCTCGATGTCAGGGCAGGTTAGCGCCATCTCCTCTGCCCACACCACCAAATGTATAAATGCCATAAAACCCTTTCTGACCACTCAAAACTGCCTATCCGTCGACATAGGAGCTAAACTTGATTACTGCAATGCCCTTCTTGCAAAAACCTCAAGTAAAAACATCAACAGGTTCCAAACAGTACAAAACAACGCGCTCGGCGCCACCCCAAGCATTCCCAAAAGAGACCATATATCACAGGCCAGACGTGACGCCCACTGGCTCCCAGTTAAGGAGAGGATCAACTTCAAAATCCTCACCCTTACGCACAAATGCATCAATCTCTCCATCCATTCTTCCTATCAGAAACAATATCCAAGGACATCTCGACCCGCCCTAAAAGGAGCCACCACGCCAACCAACTCTGCATACCCCCCAGGCATTGGCTTCCCCCAGATAGCACCCAAACTCTGGAATGCCTTACCCAACGCACTCAGAGCAGAACCCTCTCTGTACCCCTTCCGCAAATCCCTCAAAACCACGCTGTCCATTTAGCCTCAAACAACCCCGTAGACAACTGCTGTTCACATCCATTGAAATTATAAGCTGAAATGTAAATGCAATCACCTATGTAACTAACAAGCTTTCCTCCCTCTGTAACCAGCAATGAATCTCTGTAACAGCGCCACGATGCTGCTGTGCCCTTTAAAAATATGAATAAATAAATAACAACAATAGCTTCTTAAGTGGTCAATAATGCTTATGGTGGTTGTTAGGGCATAATTTCATTTTTGGAGATATTAACTCAGTATTTTTTGTAATTTTAGAGACCCCTAATCCTTTTGCCATACCGTCTTTATTTTTTTAATCTTGGACATATTTTTGCGGTCCGACTGACCTTTACTCAAATTCACCTGTCACTGCAACCCTTTTTTGTAGATTATCCCAAGGAAGCCAATTTGTCTTCTGAAACAGGGGTATCTTTAAGCACCCCCATTCTTGCCTTGTGGTCAAGTTATCACCCTTCATTGGCTGTAGGAAGTAGGATGGTAAAAGCTGTAATTCAGTTTTGGCTTCATCGGGGCGCCAGCAAATTTACTGCATTAGTAGACTTGTTGGTAGATATTGGGGAGCTAGTGTATATTTTTAAAGTCCTGCTCTTGGCCATTTCAAGACAACACGGCAGGTCCAAGATGCCCCTTGTACACACATGGGCTCACTCTGAGCCCAGCATTGTATGCTCTAGAGCAGTGGTCTTCAAACCTTTTAGGCCTGCCCCTGCCCCCCACCCCCTAAGTAAAATGTGGGCAGGCCTACTTCCAGTATAGTCCCTGGGCTCCCCCACCTGCTCCCATCACAGTCTTTGGTCTCCTTCATCCCATTCCTAGCCCAGTCCCTGTGCTCTCCCCACTCCACCGCACCACAGACCCTGGGCTCTCCAAACCCTGCTCCCATCACTATCCCGTGGCTCCCACCCATCCTGCTCCCACCACAGTCCCTGGGCTCACCCATTCTGCTCCCAGCACAGTCCCAGAGTCAGTGGTGTCTGTTGACTTTTTAATTGGAAGGGCATAAATATGTCCACTAGATAAGCCATAGTGACTGGGCAGAGCGAGGGAGACCGAACCAATCAAGGGGCTTTCCGAGGGGTTCCCCCCAGTAAATTATTTTAAATAATGGGTTAAAATGTTGCATTTTAGAGCACACTCATTTTTCTAAATAATGGGTGAAAAGCCAAACAGTTTGTAATTGGCCCTGGGGGGCCCTGGGGGGCCCTGGGAGGCCCAGGGGGCAGGCATGATATTTTTTTTACTAGACATCTATGACAGACGTCCAGTAAAAAAAATACAATAAAAAAATACCATCCCTGTCCCTTGGGCCCATAGTGTCCAACACAATCAACATGATTATGTGTGTATGCAAGGCACTAGGGGGCCAAGTTGGAAAGCATGGTATTTTTGACTGGACATCTGTGATGGATAGCCAGTAAAAAAAATACCATCCCTGTCCCCTGGGCTTCACAGTGTCTCAGAAGAAGAGCTGATTTTGACAGGTGGGTAGGGGGATTGTGCAACAAAGGCATTATCAAAATTCCTTTATCGTACAACCCTCCTCCCCCCCTCTGCCACCACACGCCTCAGCTCAAATGGCCAAAACTCACACAGCAATCGCCATCATTCACACGAGCATCCATCACCATACACTCACTCATAACACAAGCATACACGCATCCATACACATTTAAATAAAAAATAAATGAATGTACCTTCTGCAGTGGCCTCCGCGTGGTGCTGAAAAGCCCCACTCCAGGCTGCTCTGTCCATATGTGCAACGAGGCGCAGGAGCTCCCCCTCGCACATACCGACATGCAGTGCCCCAGCCAGCATTTCTAATGAGCTATGCAAGGCTGGCAAAGCAAAACGCCCCCAGCCTTGCAGGGCTCAGTGAGCATGTGCGGCTGAAGAACTGAGCTGTCAAAGGGAAACAGTGTTTCCCTTTGACAGTTTAGCCAGCCCAGGAGCACTCCCTCAGCTGGAAAAAGCAGCTGAGGGAGTGCTCAGTGTTTCACTGTGCTGGCTCCTCGGCTCCTCCATAATGGGTGAGAGGGCCACTGGGCGGATGCGCCCTCGCCCATTTTGGATGAGCCGCCAGGCTCGGACTGCCCTTTAGGGCAATAGGCAATACTCGTACCAAAAATGCAAAATGCGGGTGTGTGCCAGTCAAAATGGGCAACATTTCTGGCCAATGTACGCCAGTTTGATGGTTACCTCACTATGCAGCTATAAATGTTGACAATTGTTGCTGAATAAACATTCTTTAAATATCACAATTGGCTTAAATTTTAACAAAAAAACACCCACTTGGGCACTATTCTAAAAGTCTGTGACTAAAGGAATGAATATCTATTTGCAACTGCGCGTCACTTTTTCATTGGTGCCTGAGACAGGCTTATGCTGGGACTGTTTTCTGGGCTATTTGATTGCTGCTTCTAATTTTTACCACTGGTTTGTGTTAGTTCTGGAAGCTGCAGGGCATGGGGATGGCAATACATTACTGCTCTGTCTCATCAAGTCGTCTGGATTGTCCTGGGTCGTCCCCAGCATCGTTCTCTTTTTGGGACTGTCCACTGCTGGTGGGGTGCCTCTCTTTGTCCTTCAAGTCACTGGAATCTGCTTGTCTGGGTTCCTCTGTCATTTTGGAGCCATCTTTCCTGTTGCTTTTACTTCTGGCTGGTGGGCCCCACTTCCAGGAAGGCTGATTCTTGTTTAAGCCATCAAGGTAGTCTGTGGTCTGGGAAGCAACACCTTGGGTGACCAGATATGACTCCTCACCCTGCAAAGGAAAAATCATTCATCACTGATATATGATATGATGGGTTATTTATAACGCGCTTAATACCCAGATGTTTCTAAGCGCGGACCCGGGGATCAAATCCGTGTTGCTCTGTGTCATTTTGCTTCCAAGGCACGCACGTTGCCCCTGAGCTATCCTCCACTGTGTAGTTCAGCTGTTCCTGGACCATGTTTTCTGGAACTGCCACTGTGAGTACCTACCTACGAGTCCTAGGCTGTCAAGTTATTCAGGATACTTTACCCCAGGGATCCATTTGGTCAGGATTGTGGGTTCCAGCAGGTCTCCCGCTATTGAGGTTTGGCCATTGACTTACACTGGCACAGACCTCGATATGCAGATCTTCTCCTTGGGGCTGCGGGGTTTCGAACCGGGCACTGTATCTCTTCAAGAGGGTTTTCTCATTCCGTGGGTTGGTTGCTGTCTTCTCTGCACCTGTTGGGTAGAACTGGGACTTACCTGGATTTTCCCCCCAACTGCAAATTGCTTACTGACATTGTACTCTTATTTCTATGGGGAACTTTTACAATTTATCAGAAACTCTCCCAAAATGAGTTTTTACAGGTACTTACCTGGACATTGACATTTTTCCTGCACGCCCCACTAGGTCCCTGGAGTGTTGGGTCAAATGAATGCAATTGTAGCATATGGCCAGGATTTTAAATGTATGTTAAAATCTTACATTCCACTGTTGTCAATGTGAAATACATTGTGTTAGGAAAGATGAACAAGTTACTTTCTTCCCTGGTAACGTTCTTTCGATGGGATGTTCCGACGACGTATTCCACATCTATGACGGGTAATCACCACAGCTGTGCTGCTTTGGAAAATGTTCTGCGTCTGCGTCGATGACGTCGATACGCTGTCCTCGAAGGTCTCCGTCGAGCAGATGTCTCCGGATGTTAGAAGTAGGACGCACAACGAGAATGTAAAGGCTCAAATGGGGCACCCATTAGGAATTTTAGAACCAGGTTCAAATCCCAACCGGGCACCTGGAAAGGTGACTGTGGGAACACATTAGTGAGCCCTTTCAGAAACTGAGAAATTAAAGGAATCTTAAAATAAGAACACTCCTCAGACCAGCGCTTAAATATGGACAGCGCCGCCAGGTAACCTTTAATGGTACCCACTTGCAGGCCCTTGTGGGCTAATGAAAGCAAAAAAGAGAACCACAGGAATGACACATGAAAAAGGATCCACATTCTGAACCCTGCACCAGTCCCAGAACTTTCTCCAACGGCAACGGTACAGGGACTTGCAACACCTCCATCACATCCTCAGGGAGGTCCCAATCCTTATACCTCAACCTTTCAGAAGCTAAGCATGAAGGTTGAGAGACTTGATCTATGGATGGAGAACCTGACCCCCTTCCCATGAGAGCAGATCGTCTCAGTACGGAAGATGGTGATGAGGGCAGATGGACATGTCGAGAAGGTCCGGGTACCACCTTCTCCGGGCCCATGCCGGAGCAATGAGGATCATTCGGGAACCGAACCTCCGTAACCTCTGCAGCACTTGCGGAATGACGGGGACTGGAGGAAACGCGTACAGCAGTGGGAAGAACCCCTCCACTATGAACGCGTCCCTAAGGCTCCTCTTGGAGGAAATTCCTGTGAGCAGAATCTTTCGCACTTCCGGTTGATACTGGTGGCGGAGAGATCCACTTGTGGGGTCCCCCAAAGGGCGAAGATCTCCAGGAGAATCTCCTGAGCCAGCTCTCACTCATGAGAGACCTTGCCCTGCCTGCTCCGAGCGTCCACTGCCTCATTTTCGTCTCCGGCCAGATGAACTGCCGAGATCGAAATTTCCTGCTGAATAGCCCAGAACCAGAGCTGCATCGCCTCTCTGCACAGAGGGAGAGACCCTACCCCCCCCCTTTTTGTTGAGGTAGTGCATGAACACTGTATTGTCCGTCAAAATCAGGACATTCTTCCCCCGCACAGATGGCAGAAAAGCCTTCAGAGCTAGCCTGATGGCCCTCAGCTCCAACAGATTGATATGGAGTCTGGACTCCGATGGAGACCAACGACCGTTCACCGTCAACTCGTTGGCATGAGCTCCCCATCCCGTGAGGGATGGGTCCGTCACGATCGTCACCTCTGGCCAGGGTAGCCAAAATGGAGCCCCCTTCATCAGATTGCCTTTGATGGCCCACCACAGAAGATCCTGGGCGACTGAGGGAGGCACCTGAACAGGATCCGACATCCTGTCAGAGGACTGCGACCACTGCATCTTGAGAGCCCACTGCAGAGATCTCATCCGCAGCCTGGCCTCTGGCACCAGTAGAATGCAGGATGCCATGAGGCCTAGCAACCTCAAGAACACGAACGCCGAGAGACTTTGCGCATGTTGAAACTTGTGCACCATCTGCAGAATGTGATGAGCCCTCTAGCACTGCTCCGATGTACTGGAGCCGCTGGGTTGGTGTCAAGTGGGACTTCAAGTTGAGAGAGAAGCCCAGCCTGTGAAGGGAGTGGCAGGTGACTGGCAAATGATCCAGGACTTGCTCGGGAGAGCGCGCCCTGATCAACCAATCATCCAGGTAGGGGTAGACGTGAATCCCCCCTTTCCTGAGATACGCTGCCACCACCACCATGAGCTTGGTGTCAACCCTTGGGGTGGAGGTCAATCCGAACAGCAGGACCCGAAACTGAAAGTGCGAGTCGCCATCGCGAACCTCAGGTACTTCTTGTGCTTGGGATGAATCGGCATATGAAAGTAAGCGTCCTTGAGGTCGAGAGACACCAACCAGTCCTGAAGTTGAAGGGCCTGGAGGACTTGAGAGAGAGTAACCATCTTGAACTTGTCCTTCCTGAGGAGCTTGTTCAAACCACGCAAGTCCATGATGGGTCTCAATCCCCTGTCTTTTTTCGGGATCAAAAAATATGGGGGAATACCATCCCTTGTTCCTCTCCGCTACAGGCACCAGTTCTATGGCGCCTTTGTCCAGCAGGGATTTGATTTCCTGCGCAAGGAGCGGATCCGGACTCTTCAAAGAGAGATTCCCTGGTGGATTGTCGTGAGGCCTCTGCCGGAAAGGAAGACCGTAGCGTGGGCTATGATCTCCAGAACCCACACATCTGAAGTAATGACACGCCATTCTACAAGATGCTAGGCCAGCTTTTCCCCAACCGGCGAACCATGGGACATGGCCTCATGACTGAGCTGAAGCAGCTGCGGCAGTGCCTGAGGGCAAAGAGGCAACTGCCCGAGCGGCCTTGGCACCTCGAGTACCTTGTTTTCCACCTCTGGTACTCTTACGTTGGCCTCTTTGACTTACAGCTACCCTCGATCTACCAAAGGTAGAGTAGTATCGAAAGGAACCTCCCCTCCATTGTTGTCCCATAGGACGAAAAGGCACAGGTTGGCGGACTGCAGCGCTCAACGACTTCGCTGCAGCCTTTGAGGTCTGCAACCTCTCAAGGCTCTCGTCAGTCTTGCTGCCAAAAAGATGGTCACCATTAAAGGGCATGTTGAGAAGCCGGGTTTGTACATCCGGAGCAAACCCCGACTTCCGCAACCATGCAAATCTATGCATCACGGTGCTCGCCACCATGGACCGGCTGACTCAGTCTGCCACGTCCAGATCCGACTGAACGGATTCACACATGGCATCCTTGCTATCCTGAACAAGGGCAAGAAAGCCATCCTGTTCCGCCCCTTCCAGAATATGTTCAGCCGCCAAAGAAACACAATTTCACAGAGTGTGAGTGAAACGTGCTAAGGCGCACACAGAGTTGGCTGCCTTTAAAATCATACCCCCTGAAGAAAAGACCATCTTCGCCCAACCGTCAAAACGTTTGTCTTCCCTATCAGGAGGGATGGTAGGGTACGACGCATGCTTTGCTGGGGCCGTAGCCTCCTGCACCACCAAACTCTCCGGAGTAGGGTGCATGGACAAGTAGCCGAGGTCGACCACTGGTCGGACGGTACTTTTTCGGCAACGACATACCCACTGCCGGGAGACTCTCCGGAGCAGTCCAAGCCGCCGCCGCCACCCTTCTTTGCAGGGCCATATGGAATGGCAGTACCGGGTCAGTTGGTGGACCTTGGTCCGAGATATCGGTCAGGTCATCCTGCAGAAAATCCACTGGTGGCGCAGACCACCCCAAATACTCTATCACTCTCGACATGAGCTGTCGGTATGAAGTCTCGGCATGCATGCCAGGCTCAGGCCTAACGAACTCCACGTCCGGAGAGGTGTCCAGACCACTGGCGTCGTGCAGACTGATGCAGGTCTTCCATCTGGCTATGACCAGATAACAGGTTGTCAGGAGCCTCATCAGGAACCAAACCTTCATCAGACCCTTCATCCACCTCAGAAATATAATCCAGTGGCTGGAACAAATCCCTGGATGAGGGCACAGAAAAAGGCACAAACACATTCTTTGATTTGGCGAGGGCCTTCCTTGGGGTTTCCACCGGTCTCTGGGGTACCTCCGTTAAAGCCTCCTCAAAAGGCGTCGACTGAATCGGCGTCGAGCGTGGCGCCGGTGGCTTCGACACAGGCCTCGAGGACGGTGCCCTGAGCGTGTCCTTCAACGGCCTCAGCGACGATGGCTTCTTCGGAGGCAGAGCCTCGACAGAGTCCCTCGACAGACATGGGGCCGATGGTGTTGACGTCTTCTTCGAAGACCTCATAGGCTCAGACGGTCTCGAGGGCGTCGAGGACCGGGACCTGGAGCGGGCATGGCTAGAGCGATCCACCTTGTCCGATCAGGACCTCGAAGGCTCCCGATGATCGCGCCGACCACCCGAGCCCAAACGCGTGCGAGTGGTGGCTCTAGCACGTTCCCTGCTGGCTTCTTTCGAAGGCGTGGACGGAACAGAGCCCTGCGATTGGAAAATCGTCATCTCTATACGAAATGCATCCCATTCCGCAGGAGAAGAGTGCTTGTTGGGACAAGCAACCCGCGGACGGGCAGAGTCCTCGGATGAGGACAGGGAAAGGAAGGCGACCGGTGACAGCACTTCCGCGAGTGCCTCGAAGAGGCAGAGGAATGGCGGGAACCACTCCCGGACAGAGACCCCCTGGACTTACGCCGACGATGCGGAGAGTCGCCTCTCGAATCGTCAGTCGAAAGCCCAGCAGATTTCGACTTTCGGGGCTTGGAAACCCTACCTACAGAAAGGTGGTTCTTCTGCTCCCGCAAGGCCTTCGATGTTAACGACTGGCAATCGTCACAGTAATCCGTGGCATGGTCCTCACCGAGGCACCAGAGGCAGGCGTTGTGCGGGTCCGTAAGTGACATCTTGGAACCGCAGTCCCAACACTTCTTGAATCCCAGCCGTGGGGTAGAAGACGACGAAGACATGATATCTTCACAAACAAGTTCGAAGAACCGATAAAATACTCAGAAGAACCGAGGCACGCCGAGATCTCCGAAGCGAACAAGTTTGTGGAAAAAACAGAACTGAGGCTACGGGCGTCGTGCGTCCTACTTATATCCGGTGATGTTGGCTCGATGGAGGCCCTCGAGGACAGCGTATCGACATCATTGACGCAGAAATTTTCCAAAGCAGCACAGCTGTGGTGATTACCTGTCATAGATGTGGAATACGTCGGAGGAACCAATCCCTTCGAAATTCTTTTTGCAGCGTTCCCTCCATGGATAGTCTTTTTGCTTATTTTATAACCTTGTCCTAGCTTTTCGAGATCAGTAAAGTCTTACTTCCCGTGCCTATTTTGCTCATTCTACTGGGGAAACAGACTAGTATCCAAGACTGTCAGCACTGAGAGACTGTCTCTTTTGGAATTCTTGTAGTTTCACAATTATACACATCACCTTACTGTGAAGTGCCATTAGAATACTTTGTACCTGATGGCGGTTTGGTTACTTTGACGATGTGCTGTGGCAGATGTGTGAGTTTACCGTTTGTGATATTTTTCTCGTGCACTTTTCCATTTATCGCATGTGGCTACTAAAGGTGGCTAGCACCCTAAAATGGCTGTGCCACAAGACTTGCGCTTGTTTTCTCTGGCCATCTTCCTTTTTTAGGTAAGGAAATGCTATATTTGGTAACCCCTTTCCGTGGTGTGAGAGCGTGAGCAAGTGTGTGTGTCAGAGGCTGGTACTGTCAAGTCCTGGTCCACATCTTCTAGCACCCAAATGTCTGTTGCTGGACGGATGCAATGACCAGTGGTTGTCCAAGATTGTACAACATGGGCCGTTTGAATGTTGCAGATACTTTCCATTAGTGGGCTTGGGCTAGTTCCCAGCCTGAATCTTGGATAAAAGTAGGGCACCTGCAGCTATGTGACAGATCATCATTGGAACCAAGACTTCTATAGAGGACGACGACCCCAACAGCTGACCAGCATTAACTCCAGTGATTATCCAGATCTCTTGAAGGTCTTTGTGGTGCTTTCTCCCTTGGACCGGTGGGCCCCTGTTCGAGAATTCGTATCTGCTGTGCCTTCTGAAGTGTCCCTGGACCAACTGGTGCATGGACGAGCTCTCTCCTAGGCTACCTCACTGATGCAGTTTTTCCAAGCACGGCCTTGGAACTTTGCAGATATTAAGCTTGTGTCATAAGTTGCCTGCTCCTGTTCTGCAGTTGCATATCAAGGGAAGCTGTGCTGGGTGTGCTCCTGTGTTCGTTGCTGGAAGATCGCCTATCGCTGCCTAATCCTCGTGACCTTGTACAAACTTGTTGATTTTGTGTTCTAGAGGTGCCCCATGACCGCCTGTCCCACAGAGGTCTTCACCTTTCCTCGTTTGTGTGTTCTGCTGGAAGCTGTCTGGAACGGATTCCCAAGTAACGTGACCGACCAAAACTAAATCCACGACCATAAGTAATCTCTGCTGTCTAGATGACCCTTGTGAAAGGAACAAAGACAGAAAAACAAGCCTGCAATGGAATCTGGAACGCCCACAAGTGGTCTCCAGAGAACTATGAGCCAGAGAGGTAGTTCTACATACCTGTTGCACCCCTGTCTCCCATAGGATAACCAGGGCCTAAAGTCCTGACCCTAGCAGACTCTTACCTGACCTTTTGTGGTGGAACCTGGGTCAAGGATCCCTCGCTTGGCCTTATGTAGTGTGTTGGGATTAAGTTGAGCTTGCATCTGAAATTAGGGGTTGACTTTATAAGAACAAGGCGAGCTGTTCAGTGATTATTGTAAAGAGTGCTTTCTATTTTCTATACATCTGTACACTTACCTATGTTGCACTGGTCATTGAATCAAATGCTATTCCATCTCTCCTACGGGTGAATGTATATCTCTGTAGCACAAGTGTTAGTGTGACAATATTGGACTAGAACATCTTTACTTGCTTAATGTGTAATCTAAAGGCCTAATTAATAATTGTATTTTCATACTTGCATGTAACTGGAATTACTGGTGTTGCTCAGTGTAGCCCTAGACCACTCTTGCACCATTCCTGATACTAAGCTTTGACGCTTTGCTACCTCACCTTGATTGGGTTTGGCCAACCTCTCAGTGTATGACTTCCCTGTTCACCATAATAGGGTGGCCCCGCAAAACCCTCCATGCAGTGGTGATTTTGGAAATCCATCTTAACACAGAGCATCCTGCTGGACTCAGGTGTCTGCGGGGGGATATTAGTCGAAAACATCAGCAGCAGCTTTTTGGCACAAAGTGTTTGCCCATACTGGCTAGGGTTGTGTCTCCTCACCTAAGCTCCAGGTGCGATTTCGGCTGCTGGACATCCTTCCTGGGTTGTCCGATACCTGGTGCCCCTCGTTGACTTGACTGGGACTTTCATGCTGGGTCCATCTCTGGGCGATGTTATCGCCATCTTCCCATTCTACCGAATTTGTGACTCAGTGTAGGAAGCTGCTGTCGATCAGGTGTGTGTGTGCATCTCAGGTGTGTATCGGGGAGGGGGGTGGGGGGGTTCCTCGTTTTACACTCTCTAGGTCCTGTACTATGGATGATATCATGTCCTATAGGTTAGGAATACTGCAGCTGTGCTCAGTGTTGGCAGCGAAGGCCCTGTAAATGATTGCATTACTGTGTGTTGTATCATTTACGGTTCTCCTTTTGTTCTCACTTCTTTTACTATATGGGCTTACATTCAATTTGAGGAGGGGGTTGTGACTTAGTTGGGGGTGTGTGTGTGTGTGTGTGGGTGTGTGTGTGTGTGTGTGTGTGTGTGTGTGTGGGGGTGTGTGTGTGTGTGTGCGTGTGCGTGTTCCTCGTTTTACACTCTCTAGGTCCTGTACTATGGATGATATCATGTCCTATAGGTTAGGAATACTGCAGCTGTGCTCAGTGTTGGCAGCGAAGGCCCTGTAAATGATTGCATTACTGTGCGTTGTATCATTTACAGTTCTCCTTTTGTTCTCACTTCTTTTACTATATGGGCTTACATTCAATTTGAGGAGGGGGTTGTGTCTTAGGTGACAATTACTATTTTACACATACACTGTTTAGTCTTAGTATGTCTGTTAGGGAGAATTCTCAGAAATGTGCTAATTCCCTTTTACCTTAGAGTCCCCCAGCTATTTTTCTGGACTTTAGG
This sequence comes from Ambystoma mexicanum, assembly GCF_040938575.1. Lineage (NCBI taxonomy): Eukaryota > Metazoa > Chordata > Amphibia > Caudata > Ambystomatidae > Ambystoma > Ambystoma mexicanum. The sequence continues at coordinate 731,720,899 of NC_090925.1, forward strand.
ACTTTTAATTTCTACCCTGGCGAGAGCGAGACCTTTTTCCCCACTCTCTCTTTTTTCTTAAATCTGAACACAGTTTCTCTTGGTTTTGGAATCTGACAAACTCCATACGCATAATCTTTTTACATTGTGACAACACAGCACCCTAAGTGCAGTGTCGCATAGAAATCCTTTGGATTTCTGCTAAGGTTTAAATACCTTCTCTTGGAAAAACTACTGTTTCCAATCCAAGAGTAGTGAAGTGAAATTGACTTTACTTAAACTTTTCTCTTTACAGACCCAGCACACACTATCTTACCATAGGGTGTTGGAGGGGTTACTTAGTATCCCCTTTGTCTAGCTTCACATGTAACATGTTTTTGTTACCCTTTCTACAATTAATGGCTGGTGGCAGGTGGTGAGGATCTATTGTAGAATTGTTACATTGAGTATTTTGCTTTGCTTGTGTTCAACTAAACCCCCACAAGGCTAAGCTCCACCAGAACAGCAATTGTAACATGTCAAATATGGATAACTTCAGTCAGGAAGCCATGATCATTTTAACAGTAGATCAACTGAAGGAAATGTGTAAAGTCAGGAATCTCAATGTAAAAGGAAATAAAAATGAGTTCATTACAATGTTGTTGAATCACCAAGGTTTGCGTAGTAGGCCTACAACACCTACTAACCCAAGAAATGTGGAAATTGATAATGAAGCTGAGAGTTCAGAGTCTAACTAATGTACAAGAGGAGTCAGAGGAGTCCCAGGATAGGTGTCCCTCTTTGCCACAGTCTGCCCTTTTGCCTCAAGCCATGTCCACTGGGACCCCACAAGGTCCAAAACTGAGTCCAGAATATGTGTCTCTTGAAACAATGAGACTTGAATTGGAATTCAAAAGGTTGAAAGCTCAAACTGAAGCCAAACATCAGGACATCAAGTTCAGGGAAATGGAAATACAGCATGCTATTGATATGAACGGATTGTCTCTTGAAAATGCTCCCTTCCCAGGGTCCTCTAGGTCTTTCCAGTGCCAAGAGGCCTTGCCTGCCTAAAGATGCAGTGAGTATGTATGATGTGAAACTTGACATTTTGGATTGGTTGAGTGCCTTTGAATACAATCATGGGATTCATGGTCTCACAGGGAATCAGCTGATTCCCTGTATTTTGTCTAGGCTCCCCCAGGTTGCAACTGATGCTGTAATGGAGGTGGGTAAACTTGAAAGACAGGAGTATGAGAATGAGAAGCTGGCATTAATAGCCAGATTTGGGAAAACTCCTTCCCAGTACCTTAAGAGGTTTAGGACCCGGGCTACCTGGGTGTGTGAACGTTTCAAAAACTTAGACGGTTGGGTTAAGGGTTACAGAGTGAACACCTTTGAAGGAATGAGAAATATGTTTTTGTTAGAATCTATTTTTGATGCCTGTTCTCCTGAGCGGAAACAGCACTTGGCTGACTAAAAGAGATTGATTCCAAAAGGTCAGCAAAGGCTGACTACTTGTGAATAGCCAAAAGGGCCCCTCACGGATCCTGGGGTCCACTCACAAAAAGGATGAGGGGAAGCAGCACAAGAAAGATGGACAAGAAAGTTGAACAAGAAAATTCTAATGCCAACCACCCAAAAGAGGGCTACAAACAGAAAAGGGGTGAACACCATGGGAACCAGGTCAGTCTAGTGAAACCTCTGGTGCTAAACCAGAGGGAGGTCTGCAGAAGCCCCCATTTCAAAGAACATTTGGTAAATGTTATGCTTGTGGGTCAACTGACCATGTGAAAGGGGATCCCAGATGCAAGGTTAAACCTTCAAGGGTCCACACTGCCTCCGTAGCCTTCATCCCTGGGGGAGAAGTTCATATGGCAAGTGGTAACTTTGAATTATTGGTTGAAGACCCCATTGGAGTCTCAGCCAGTGTTTTAGTGTCCCTGGGTCTGTGGGAACAGCAGAATGTATATGTGTATAACTCTATTCCAGATAACACCAAAGAATATTACAAGTACAGCATACTTGTAAATGGTCAGGAGACTCCTTCCATTAGAGACACCACTGGGGCCAGCATTACAGTGGTAGATGAGCTTTTTCAAGCCTGCGGATGTTGCTAAGGCACACAAAGGTCCCACTAAACTTGCTAGAGGCCCACTACATATGGTTCCAATAGTACCAGCTCTCATCCAGTGCAATAATATGACTGTAAGAATACCTGTCAGTATACAAAGTGAGGTGCCTGGGACTTAAAGACCCTTGGAGTTGTATCAAGCCCTCCCCCCACCCTCCAGGCCTTCCAGTAAAAGGAAGCTAAAGCACACTAGGGTGGCCAGAGAGGCAACTTTAGATGACTAAGTGGGAATGTACAGATGTTTCTATAACTCAGTCAGGACACCCTTCTAATTCAAAGCCAAAGAAAGAGACAAAGGGGAAACCCAAGGTCTCAGGAAAGAAGAAAGGCATCACACATGTTCATAGGACAAGGACATCCTAGAGAGGACAGTCCAAGGTCACACCTGTGACCCCTCCAACAGCTGAGGCTGAGTGGGAGGATCAACCAGAAAGTGGTGAACCAGCTACTGGTGAAACAGAGCTGGAAGAAGCCCTTCCATATGTTTGAGATCTGGATCCTAAATGTCATCCTGTGCTGCAGACTTTGCATGCAGAAGGTGGACCCTCTAGGGCAGACTTCAGCAGAGGTCAAAGAGAGTGTGCTACTCTTGAAGGTCTTCGCCAACAGGCAGCTTCCCAGCTGGAAGGGCAAGAGCCAGGGAAGCACAGGCTGTACTGGGAGGATGGCCTCCTTTACAGTGAGCCTATTGAGTCCACCCCAGGGGACTACAGAAGACTTGTAGTGCCTCAGGTAGTGAGACCCCAGTTTCAACAGTTAGCTCATGATATTCCTCTGGCTGGTAACTTAAGTTTTAAGAAGACCAAGGAGAAGATGTCTCTGTATTTCTACTGGCCCAAGATGGGGTCTGATGTAGATACATTCTGTAGAAGCTGTCACATTTGTCAGACTTCTGGCAAGAGTGGAGCCACGAATGTGGCACCCTGGGTGCCTCTACCAGTGGTGGGAGTTCCTTTTGATATGGTAGGGATTTACATGGTTGGTCCCCTTGACCCTCCCACATCTTCAGGCAACCGATTTATATTGGCTGTGGTAGACCATGCTACCATGTACCCTGAAGACCTATGAGGACTGTTAATGCCCAGGCAGTGGCTAAGGCCATCCTTGGTATTTTTACCAGGTTTGGTTTTCCTAAGGAGGTCATCTCAGAAAGGGGGGCAATTTTATGTCCCACTACATGCAAACCATGTGCAAAAACTGTGGAGTGACCTACAAGTTCTTAACAGATTACCATTCTCAAACTGATGGGTTGGTGTAGAGGTGTAACAGAACTATGAAGAGCATGACTGGTGCTTTAGAAGAACCCCTTAGAAGAAAGTGGGACTTTCTACATGCCTTCTCTTTGCTTATAGAGAAGTCCCTAAAGAAGGGGTTGGTTTCAGCCCCTTTGAGCGGCTCTATGGTCATCCGGTTGAAGGTCCATTGGCCCTAATCAAGGAAGGGTTGCAGAGTGCTCCTTCCCACAAGCCAGTGAGAGTCACTGACTATGTGCTAGGTCTCTGAAAGAGAATGGCACAAATGATGACAGAAGCTTCAGGAAGCAGGTCAGGCTCTGGTCAAACATTGGCATGAACAAGGCCAACATGGTAGAGTTTACTCCAGACAAGCTTGTTCTAGTTATGGTACCTACAAGTCAGAAGGCCTTATAGGACAAATGGATTGGACCCTTCAAGGTTGTGGGTAAACCTGGAGAGGTCAATTACTTAGTGGATTTGGGCAATCCCAAGGAGGCTCCTAAGGTCTACCACACTAACCGACTAAAGGCTTATGTCTTTAGACCAGAACTAGGAGCTTTGCTCTTAGCATTAGATCAAGAGGAGGAGGAGAGTGAACCTCTACCTGACCTTCTCAGGGGACAACCTTTAGATTGAAAAATAGAAGGAGTTACTCTCTCTTCTGATCTGACTCTGCAACAACAACAGGAGTGCAAAAATCTGTTGAGTCAGTTTGCCTCCCTGTTTTCATCAACACCAGGCTTGCCCCTTTGGGGCCAGCATGATGTACTCACTGGTGACTGTCTCCCCATAAAAAACAGGGGTTACAAAACGTCAGACCATGTAAGAACCCACATAAAGGAAGAGGTCAAGAAGATGCTTTATCTTTGGGTAATAGAGCCATCTACAAGTCCATAGGCTAGTCCAGTTGTACTAGTGCCAAAGGCAAGATCCACACAGGCGGAGGTAGAGGCGGCAAGGAAGACCCCCCCCCCCCACCCCACCAATAGGTACCCCCTGAGAGAATATAGGCGGGCGATAGGTCAGCTGGAGATTCTACGAACGAAGAGAGCGGAAGGGGCATTACTCTTCGTCCAACAAAAATTCTGTGCCAAAGCGAACAAGGCGAACGCCCTCTTGGCGCGTCTCCTGTGGGGAGTGGGGGCCAAAAACACGATCACAGCATTAAAAACAGAAACCGGGGAGCGCATTACACACACAGATGATATCCAAGAAAGCTTAGCGGAATTTTATGAGACACTATACACAATCGCAAGACCCCCAGCCCCATATACAAACTGACTTCCTTGAGAGTGTTAGTATGCATAAAATAGGTAGGGAAGCCCAAGACACCCTAGGAGGATGAGGTGAGGAGAGTTATCGGGAACCTAACCATCGGGCAAGGCGCCGGGCCCAGACTGCTACACAGTAGCATTTTATAAAACCTCTGCACACATACTAGTACCGCAATTGACACACCTCTTCAACACCTTTAAAAATACAGGCCACATAGCATCTTCCATGGAAGGGGCTAAAATGACCCTAATTCTCAAGCCCAATAAAGACGCTATGGAACGAACATCCTATTGGCCCATCGCATTAATCATTGTGGATGCAAAAAAGTACACTACAATTTTGGCAAATAGACTGGAGGGGCTCCTCACAGAGCTGCCTGGATCAGGCAGGATTCATAAGGGGTAGACAGATGACGGATAACATAAGGAGGGTGGCACACTTACTGGAAAAAGAGCAGAAAACGGACACACCCGCAGTACTGCCATCACTTGACGCGTGGAGTGGTTCTTTCTGTTTCGGATCATGGAAAAAATGGGCCTGGGCGGGAAGTTTCTTAAAAGGGTGCATGCCAATTACCAGGGACCATTTACTCGTGTGGCGGTAAAGGGAGGCATGTCACGTCCATTTAGATTAGGCAGAGGAACAAAACAAGTATGTCCTCTTTCCCCGTTGCTTTACGCAAACTACTTGCAACCCTTCCTACAGGCAATACGGGAGGCAGATGAGATACAGGGCATTACTTTCGGGGGACATCAACATAAGGTGGCAGCCTTCGCCGACGACATGCTGCTTATTCTAACCAAACCCCTAGAATCCATCAGGGCAAGCAGGGACCTGTTAGAAATATTTGGGGAGGTGTCGGGCCAGCGAACGAACATTGGCAAATCCGAGTTGATGAGCCTTACGCTGTGGGTGGGGGATCGCAATAAACAGAGCAGCAACACCGTTTGTGTCGGGCCCAGGGGTGGGGGGGGAGGGATCAGGTACCTGGGAGTACATATCACTCCAGCTCTTACAGGGTGATATGCAGCGAACTACCCTCCGCTATTGAAGGGAATACAGAAGGACTTCAAATGGAGGAACCTTTGGATCTCCTGGATGGGGAGGCTGGCGGCAGTGTACCTTGCTTGCTCTCAGTTGAGACTTGCATTTGCTGCCTTTTGCAGAGTTGCTTGCAGCTTTGCTCTTCACAAGCCTCCCAGCCTGTGGCCCAACAGGGATTTCATTTTACAACAAAACTCTTTAACATTGTGCAAGACTTTTACTTACCTTCAAGAAGTGCCCCAGCTCCCCAAGACTTTACTCAATTGACATTGGCTGTCCTGGCTCCCTGAAGACTCTTCTTACGCTCTGACTTTGTGTTTAACTATCCCTCCAAAAAGTCATACATACCTTACTTGTTTAGCTCGGAAAGGGTTAACTTACTTTGCATTGGGGGTTCAAAAGTGCTTACCTGTTTGAGAAACTGGTTAACCATTGTTTCCTTCCCTAAACTTTTCCTTTTTGCCACAACATCAGTATTACCATTTAAGTGTGAAAAGTGATATATTAATGTCCACAGGGTCCTAACTATTGAAGTCACCTCAGGGTGTAGAGAAATCTGGGTGCCATCCCAAAAGGGTATCTACTCACTTTATTAAACTGAAGAAGTGCATTTTGAAGTGTATTTTTATTGTTGCCAATTGCTCCCTTCTAAAGAATGCTTATTTTAAAACTGACTGTTAAATTAATAATTATTTAATCAAGCAACCTTGAGTATGTTATTTTTTTTTTTATTAAGAGTTATAATCACTGAAGTGATTTTTACAAGCTAGTAGTAAAAATCAGTTAATCCGAAGTGCAAAAGTAAAGTGCAAAAGTAACGAAGAAAAGAAGCAGAAGAAGCAGAAAGGGGAAGAAGGAAACAGAAGAAGCAGCAAAAGAAGAAATATATTAAGTGCCAATTCAAAACACAATCATTAGGTCCAAAATGTTAGTAGCAGTTATTTGTTATTTGAATAATTGTCACTGTAAAACTATGTTGCAACCCTACAGCTCACATTGACCCATCTTGAGATAAGCCTGGCTGCTCAGTCACACTACCAACTTGTATAGTACAGGCCTATACCAAGGGTTGGGTTACCTATTGACAAGAGGACAAGGCTGGTTTAGTCTCCTACAGGGGTACTACATAGAATCTTGCCTAACAATGTCTTAGGTTTATTAAGTACGTATTTGACCTACCAGAGCAATATATCTGTGACTTATTAAAGAGTATAGTTTACAGTATGCCAGTATGGCATTTTCTCGTTTAACTGTTTAGAGTTCACTACCATCCCTCTTCACTCCCTGAAATAAACTCCTACTGCTCATCCATAGCTACCTTTTGTAGAGAGTTTTGGTTTACTGGCTAGGCAGGGCTCACTTCCTCCCCTTTAGGTTACATGGTTACATTAAATTAACTCTTGGCATTTTGAGGGCCCTCAATATCTACTTATAATAGATAATGATGAAGCAACATGAATAAAACAACAAGTAGAGCAGTTATACTAATTCTGTCACTGAAGAACCACTTCCCAAATACACATCACGCTGCACTGACAGTATAGATAATTTATGACCAATATGAACAGCAAAACTGAACTTCAAACTAAACACAATGATAACTGGTCAAGGCCTGGTCCCATGTGTAACAGACGCTATGGCCATATCACCAATATAGCCCACCATGGACAGTAACAAAATCCTTTAATTTTAACTCTTAATTTGACTTTCGAATTGCCAAGATAATAAATGAGATGCAGCAATTTGCTTAATTAATCATTGATACTGAAGACGAACGGCACATGATTGGAATATTAGGTGAGCTCAACCAAGATGGACCAAATCATTGAGGACACCTAATAACTTAATTTTATTTTTACTGTACAGCAGAATTCAGGCATAGGGCAATACATACTGTAAAACCATAAATGCTTAAATGAGGGAATTCCTGGAATAACCAATACCAATATAATATGGAGAATGAAGACTTGGGATTACATCTGCGATCGCGGTTAAAATAAAAGAATCTGCGGGTGATGTCATCAGGTTGGCGGCCTGTTCAAATCCACTTTCAGGATGACGACCAAGCAACAAGCGGAGTGCCGCCATCCCGAAAGAAGCCAGCTTCAACAAGGAACCTTTAAGCCTACATAAGGTAAAGAGAGATTAGTTTGCTTTTTGGCAAATGGATTAAAGCGCTCTAGATCCAAATGGGTTTTGCCACTCCTAATGGAACCATCTCTGAATATAATTAAGTATAGAATAAACTCCAATGGGGAGCTGTTCGTTTACTGAACAGAAAATATGACCTTAGAACGTTTTGCACTTAATGGGATTTACAAAGTAACAATATGGCTAAACTAAGTAAGGAACTGTTAGTTCGCATTTTTGGCAATTGATTAAGGCTACCTAGCCCCAAATGAGCTATGCTACTCCTAAATGGAACCATCTCTTAATATAATCAAATCCAGAGTAGGTCTAATCGCAAGCTGTTGGTTTACCCACAGAGGTTTTGACCCAACACTGCTTTGCACTAAATGGGATTAGTTAAATTTAACACATCTAACATATAGCCCAATCGAATTACAGAGCTATCCAAATTAGGAACTCTCGGAAGCAATACTAAGAGGACAACCCCTGCACGCACCTCACTGATATTTCAAGGTAAGATGCCACTGGGTAACTAAATGGGCAAGGGATAATTCTGAACCTAACATGTAAGGCAGCCAAACTAATACCCAGTCTGACTTACTTTCAGATGCACCACGCAAAGGAACATCGGAATTAGTTGCGAGGAGAACCTAATAAACAATGAGAATTCCAGAATAAATAAAGGTAAATTAACTCAAACCTTGAGCAACATTTTGCCACATTTATATGTTATGACTAATAAGTGGACAAAACCAACACGGTTTCACATTTCCTTAGAATTAGTAGCATAATTTGATTACTGGCATCATTGTGAAAGCTGCACTAAGAAGCACCTTAAGTTATGAAAGTATTAAAGTCTTACATTTTGGAAGAAACTGACCTGAACTCTATAGGTAAGACCCAACCGGGACCAGCCATAATATCGGACAACTCTTTTTTTTGCATTCACATACTTATTAAGCATATTAAAATGACAATAAAAAATTAAACAAGCACTCCACTGTCACCCAGGGCGCTGCTATTATTAGAGTATGCAATTGGGTGCAAATCTGACAACTCTTGACATGAAGTATGATATACCCTACTTTTTATCCAACTAACACTACTCTATTTTCCCCTCCCGTTCTCCCCCTCTCCCTTTCTCCTACAAACAGAGCTACTAAACACAGGCATTGTGCCATTAAGCTTAGGCCTTAAATATCAGTTGCTCAGTCAAGAATGCACATTTATGTATGAAAAAGTATATGCATGTTTACTATGAGACTAAGTCGAAAGTACTGGATGAATGTATTGTGTGTCAAATATGTGCAGGTGTGTACTAAGTCACACACATAACATTGCATCACACACACTATTACTGTGCCTAATGGTGAAACAATTGCATGTGCCTCCAAATGAAGTATGTTGGCACCACTTAAACAATTGAAATTGACCTTGGTTTAAAACCAATACAATACTACTTATAAATCTCACGTGTAGGAACCCCTGTTTGAACTAAAGGGCTAGGCGCAAGCAACCAAATAGACCCACACTTTTAACTTGGCCCTCAATATCTAGCATAGTGATATTTTTTCACACTTCCTACAACACTCTACACGCAGGGCACAACCCTATCTCCCTTAGCTTGCTCACCTTCTGGAGGCTGATGAAGTACCGGTTCCGCTCCGCCTCTGGGTCTATAATCCCTCCTTTTGCTTGCTGTTTCTCATAAATCTTGCGTAGTTTCCGTTGGTGCTCAATGGCCCGTTTGTTTGGGCTGTAAACCTCCTTAAGTGGGTTAAGACAAAGAAATTAGCATATCGACAAGTCGCTCCTCTTGCAGAATGCAATTTACACGAGATCAAGCAACTTAAGGAAAGCGAGGGAGAGCAAAAAAGGGAGCAGGCACCTCAGGGTGACCCAGATGGTAGAGAGCACACTGATGACTGATGTAGAACTTTTAAAGTCAACCAAGTTGCTTACCTGTAAGTGAAGACCTTTGCAGTAAAGTACTTGCAGATGGTGACCTCCTTTCACTTCGATAATGCATGTCTTAGATAGTGAGTGACTTATTGATACGACAAACACTGCTATTATTGGCCTCAACGAGGAGGGATGTTGATTAAGGCAGTTTTTTGACACAGCTCCATTGAGGGATCTACAACCCCTGACGTTCAATGGGAGTTCAACAAACTTGACGAGAAAGGGAAGCCAAACCTCTCTTAAAAGTAGGGGAAATTGACAGAACGATAAGGCTTAAATATCAAGCAGGGGTAGCAGGCTGACCCAAACATACATTTATTAAAATAGATATAGATCTCTATTTGGTCAAATAAGAACTTGGCACATAAAACACAGTTTAAAAAAAAATACACCAAACCGTAATTGTCTTTTGAGAACTTTCCTCATTCCAATGCCTTTATGGGGGCCCACATCTGAACATAAAATGACAGAGGACAGCAGAAGGGAACTAAATGTAACAAAGCAGGTAAACTCCCATATGGCATACACTCATTAGTACAGTTTCCTAAAGATGATTCCCACTAGACAGATGTTTTAGAGAGATGTATAATTGTTACTCTCCTAGTGAGGCCCTCAGCACTTATTGCTGTACTGGACCTTTTTCCTTCTATCCTGAATAAGTGGAGTCTTTTTCCACTCATTCATTCTCATTTGCTCTGACTTTTGGAACTCTGTTCTCTGTGTTTTACCTTTAATAGGAGTCTACTTCTCTGCACATCTCTTTAACAGCATCTGTGTTTAACTTTTGCAGCTCACAGCTCCTTATGGGCAGTGTTGCTGGAAACCCTTTGGGTTCTACTTTGAGATTCTTTATCCTCGAGTAACTACAGCTCTTAAGGATAGAGGGATACTTTGTATCCCTTCTAAAACTTTATACTATGAGAGATTTGCACACCCACCTTAAATGGAGTGTTAAGGGGATACCTAGAATCCCCCTTCTCTCTGCTCCTGTGAATTTGTAGTCACACAGACAAGCTTCTAGTTATGGCTGGTGGCTGTGGATGTCTTCTACCAACTATTGTGCTATTTTCTTCCTCGGACTGTATTCACAGTCCCGGTTGTGCACAAGAGTCCGCCAAGTACTAATTTGGTGGCTCCTTTCTTTTTTCGCCATTTTTAGTGTGGTTGTTGTTTGTCCTTCTACCATTCTGGGAGGGGGAGGTCTGTGTGTGTTTTGCCTTTGGCGGGAACCCTTGGGTGTTCCTGCCTAGGCTCCAGTGCGTCTGGGCAGGAGTTATTCACTCCCCCACCCTTTGTCTGCCTGAGTGCCTGAAAGGAACCAGTGCCCAATGGCGGCCTGTCTGTCCTGATTGGACAACCACCCGCCCCATTCTATAAACTGGTGAGAGAGATTGCAGAGGAGTGTGTGCTGAAACTGAATAAAAAGGTGAGGTTCCTGAGGTGAAAGGCAAGTTGACCACTGGAAACTGAAGTAACCAAAGAAGACAACCAGAGACGCCTGCAAAGGCAACACCGTGAAGCGGCCACTACTGTCCTGACCCCTTTTCCTACGTGACAGAGGTGCTCTGAAGAGTAGGACTCCTTCCCTTTGCCTGGAGGGACCAACCAGTCCTGAGACGAGCTACAAACGGAGCCATCTCCCAAGGAGCTGTGCCTCTCCAGAGCTGCAGACCGTGAATACCAGGAGACCTCCAACCCATTTGTAATGCGATGTCTTGCCAAGGCCAAATCTGTCCAAGTCTTTGCTGAGCTCCAGGTGATCCTCCAGAGATACAATCCGACTAATCCAAGTGCCCTCACCAGAGTGCCAGACTCATGGAATTGAAGATTGACCAGGCGAATCGTGTCCTCTGTTGGTGCTGCAGAAAAGGTGGCAAAAACTGCAGACTGACGAGAGAAGTTGAAGAAATCCATGCCAAAAGGTCCTCTCCTGAGACTGCTGCTGAGACATACCGTTCAGTGTCCTGCCTTTCATCACCAGACCAAGGAATCCGGAGACAGGGTCGATCGCTGCTGCATAGAGGAGAATCCAGCCACAAACATTTCTTCTAACCTAAGGTACTATTGGGGTAAAAAGGTATTGCTTACCTTAAACCAAGAAGTTGCGCAAGAGCGTTCGAGTGTGTCCACTCTTACCTCTGACCCAGGCTGCCAGCTTGTGTCCTTTTTGCAAGTCCTTTCACAGTGTCTCCACTGTTGTGTTATTCTTCTAGCATCCTTAACTATAGACTGAAAGCATCCGCAGGAACTTTTGCTGTTCTGCTGTTTCGTAAGACTTTGCGCGTGGTATTACCAGTAATACGATATAATTGCCATTGCTGTCAAACGCTGTAACAATTGTAACCGCAAGCAACTAAAAACTAAGCAGTGGCCTTTGAAAAGTATTCCTATGTGTGCTGGTTAATTGATCCAAGTAATTTAAGACCTTCTTTGTGTATGTAAATAAATGTATGGGATTCATTACTCACCACAATCTTATTTCTGATGCTTGCATCTGCTTAGAAACACATGCTATGCATAGGCCGACATCTAGTGGAAGCTGCAGAGTATTACAGTTGTTGTTTTCGAAACGCGAAAAGGGACGTCGACAGGGCGTGCCAGGAATACTATCCCTAGTGTGACGTCCACTGTACCCATGGTCCTTCACGCGTCGAGGTCCCTCGGATTGTTTTGTTTCTGACATGAGGTAGCATGAAGTGTAAAGTGAGTACAGGTGTATCCAAGCAGATAAGCATCAGAGAAGCTCATAACATCTATGCACCTTCTCTCCAGCGAGGAAAGGTGGGCGCATGTGAATCTAAGCAGGTACAAGCAACATAAATATGATTACCGTGAGTAATGTATCACTTCCGAGGCTTGTGGAATCTGCTTAGATCACATGGTATGCATACATTAGCGAGCAATGTTAGGAGAAGGTGACGGGTTGTCAGAAGGAGCTGCATCAAATAGATGTTTTAGAACTGTTTGTCCTACCTGTGTATCTGTTTTGGAATGGGTGCCAATGCAGTAGTGCTGAGTGAAAGTGTGTACCGAGCTCCATTTAGCTGCTTTGCAAATGCGGTCTAAGGGGACATTTGCAATAAAAATAAAAGCCAGAGTAGCCCCTGTGCTCCTTGTGGAGTGATCTCTTGGTGTGAAAGGCAGTATCTTATTTGATAATCAACAGCATAGTTGTATGCATCTGACTATCCATCTGGAGATGGTCTCCCTCTCTGCCTGGTGCTACTGAGACAAACAGTTGGTCTGGTCTTGTTTACGTAGTAAAGGACCGCCCTCCTCACATCCAGTGTGTGGAGTTTTACCTCAGCTAAGCTAGTTGGATTCTGAAAGAAAGCCGGTAGCTCCATGGATTGGTTCATGTGGAATATGGAAATGAATTTGAGAGAGAACCTCGGATGTGCACGTAAAACCAATTTGTCTTTATGGATGATAACGAAAGGGTCTTGAACTGACAATGCTTGCAATTCACTAACTCTTCTTATGGAAGTAATAGCCACTAAGAAGACAGTCTTGTATGTCAGGTCAAGACTTGATTTATGCATAGGCTCGAATGGGGGCCCCATGAGCTTTCCGAGTACTACATTGAGATCCCATCCTGGCGGTGGGTTAGAAATTGGAGGGTGTAGTCTTTTTACTCCCCTCATGAATGCTTTAATGACTGGAATTTTCCACCACGATTCTTTAGTCTGAGGTGGTGTAGGCTGATAAAGCTGCCAGGTGGACCTTTATGGAGTTGAATACTAACACTGAGTCTAACAAGTGGAGCATATAATTTAGAATGTGGGATGGAGTACATTCTATGGGGTTTATTTGTTTAGACTGGCACCAAATTACAAATATACTCTACTTGTCGAAATAACAGTGTCTAGTGTTTGGTTTTCACGCCTCCTTGAGGATATCCATACACCGCTGTGGTAGATTAAGATGTCTGAACTCTGACTTCAGGAGCCATGCTGCCAAGTTCATGGAGTGTGGTTGAGGGTGCACTGTTGTTCCCCCATGTTGGGTTAATAGGTGGGTCTGACACAGGAGTTTGATGGGAATCGCACATCGCCAGTTTTCGCAGATGTGGATACCATGGCCGTCTCACCCACATGGGAGCAACTAGGATGAGCGTCACCTGTTCTCTGTGAATCTTGTTCACTATCCTGCTCATTATGGGAGTCTGGGGGGGGGGGAGCGTAAGCAAATTTCCCTGACCAGTTCATCCATAGGGCGTTTACCATGGAGTTTGGTTGGGGGAACCTGAACACGAAGTCTGGGCATTGCTTGTTTTCTCCGGTAGCAAACAAGTCTAGCGTGGGGTAAACCCACAGAGAAGATGTGGTCTAGGACACTTGAGTCTAGTTGCCATTCGTGTTCCTCTGGTAGGGAAACTCTGCTCCGAGAGTCTGCTAAAGTGTGGAGTACCCCTGGAACATATTGGGAGGATAGGGACATCCCCCGTCTGAGTGCCCATCTCCATATTTTCTGCACCAGCTTGAACAGACTTGGAGAGTGTGTGCCGCCTTGTTTGTTTACATAGAACATTGCAGTGGTGCTGTTAGAATTTGAACTGACTGGTACGTAAATTGCACTTCAAATGCTTGAAGTGCATTGACTACTGCTACTAGTTACAGCAGGTTGATGTGGTTCTGTGCCGCAATGTGAGTCCACAGACCATGTGCTGTGTAGTGAAGGTAATGAGCGCCCACACCCGGAGAGTGATGCATCTGTTGTAACGATCGCTTCCGCTTCCGGGTCGTGCATGGGTTTTCCAACAGGTTTTCCTTTGACCAGTTCCCTGAGACCACTATTTCGCCAACCACTCCTGCATTGGGCGCATGCGCAGACGTGCATGTGGGACCAGGTATATGCACGATGCCACCATGCCTAGTAAACGCATTTCTTTGCATACGCTTATCTGGAGACCAGCTTGATACTGAGGTATTTGCCGAAGCATGTTTTGCACTCTTTCCATGGACAGAAAGGCCAAATCTATCTAAGACAGCTCCCAGGAACTTTTTTGTTGTATTTGATACAAGATTTGACTTCTTCTCGTTTATTGAGAAACCCAATTGGAAGAGAAGGTCTATGGTTCTTTGAGTATTTAGTTTGCAAAGATGGGGTGATTCCCCTGTGATCAGCCAGTCATCTAGGTAGGGGTACACTGGGATTGCCTCCCTGCGCAGGCACCACCACCACCAGTACCTTGGTGAATACCCTTGGTGCCGAAGCTACACCGAAGGGTAGCACTTTGAATTGGTAGTGCTGGTTTGCTATTTTGAAAGAAGAGTTTTCTGTGCCCTGGGAACATTGAAATATTAAAATAGGCATCTTTCATATCCAGTGTTGCCATGTAATCGCCCCGTTTTAGCAGGGGGATTACCTCTTGTAGCGTTGTCATGCTGAATTTTTGTGGCTTTACATAAGTGTTTGCAGGGCGTTAGTCTAACACTGGGCGCATAATTAGATCTTTTTTTGGCACAAGGAAGTCGGTTGAATAAATACCCTTGTTTCCCTTGTTGGACGGCACAATCTCTATGGCGTCTGAGTAGCAATGCGTTGACTTCATCGAGAAGGATGAGCGGTTCTTCCTTTGGCGCAGGGGATGGTTTGATGGTCTATAGCACCCACTTGTCTGTGGTTATTCCCTCTGATGCATGGGTGTAGAGTGAAATCCGTCCCCCTACTGGAGAGGCATGCAAGGGGACCTGTAGCAGGCTGTCATTGCTTCGGAGGTGTTCCTCCACCTCTAGAAGTGGCGGAGCACCCTCAGCTGCGGGATCTGCGCTGGCCTTTCTGGTAACCCTGTGACGCATGACCTTGGTTGTTATTGCAGGCAGATTGTTGACCTTGTCCGTAACCGGAGCCTCTCTGGGAAATTTGGCCACGAAAGCGGCAAAATATTTCCCGGGCCAAGTGGTTTATTAGTTAGTTGGCCGAGGGACTTGAGGGTGTCGTATTCCTCCTTGGCGGACTTAAGGGCGTCCTCTAACGCTTTCCCGAATAAGACTATTGGTTCCACTGGCATGTTAAGTAACGTCGCCTGGGTCTCAAGCTTAAAGTCGGACTGGCAAAGCCAAGCATGGCGCTTCATTAGGGTTCCTTTAGCGATTATTCGGCCAGCATTATCTGCAGTGGCGAGGTTATTCTTGAGAATGCAACTGGAAGTAGCTTTGCCTTCAGATGCTACTAAGGCAAGTTAAGACTTTAAAGGCTCGGAGCAGAAGCTATTAGGGTAGTTATTTCATCCCATTTATGGCAAACATAACGTGCCAACAGTGTTGAATTGTTAGCGATTCTAGCTTGAAACGCTGCCAAAGTCGTTACCTTCCTTCCCATGGTATAGAGCTTCTTGCTCTTTGTCTGGGGGAGCCTCTGAAGAGGCCAGTGGTGTCCCTGCGCTTTTACGGGTAGTTGTGACCACGAGCGAATCCGGCTTAAGTTCGCCTCTGAAATACAGTAGGTCAGACGGCGCTGGGCGAAAATGTTTCTCTACCCACGGGTTTACTGCCCATGTTTGATTGGGTGTCTCCAGTGAAGGTTGGATTCTTCTCTGGACAGATTATAGGGATGAATTGGGTGGCAGCCTTCTTGTCTCCCAAAATATCCTCCACAAAGTCCTTGTCTTGCTGAGTCTCTTGTGTCTGGATACCAAAGTGCTTAGCTGCTTTGATTAATAAGTCTTTTTGGAGGGGCTGATTTTCTACAGAGAATCAGGCACTGGGGAATCTTGTTGAATTGGTGAGGCCAGGGTATATACCCCTGCCTCTTCATCATCATCATAGTAATGGTCAGATTGCTGGTAGTCATTATCCCCTTCAGTGTCTGTATTAACGTCATAACGCTCAGCTGCTGCACAAGACCTTTTTGCTGGGGGTTGGGTTGAAGCAGGAGGCTAGGTTGAATCCAGGGGCTGAGAGACAGAAGTCAGGGGGTGAAAGCTGGAAGCCTGAGTAATAGGAGGTGTAATCTGAACGTTTTCGAAAACCTGTGGTTCTTTTGGACTACTGTACCAAATGGGTTCAGTGTGCTTACCTACAGCTCACATCTTCCTCTTATGATAAGCCTGACTGCTCTGCCACTCTACCAAGGATCCATGAGTAGTACAGACTAACACTAAGAGTTGAGAACCTGTACACCATTGGGATAGTTTTATGAAGTCTTGCCTCAAGTGGACTTTAGGAAAACTCCCCTAACAATATCGTAGGTACTAGACGAAGCAGATATCACCCAACTTACATTGGTAAGGGGTCCTTTGTTCTTGCTATGATGATCGTCAGTCGCCTTCTGACCGTGGCGACTCTCGCGTCTTCTTATTGTCCTGGAGGTCTCCTAAGGTTGCATGCTCTGTGGAGTTCTTCATCTTGTGGAGGTGAGGGGGGGAAAGCTCAGGGGCAACGTGTTTGTCTTGGAAAAAAGACAACACAGCGCAACACAGGTTTGAATCCCGATCCAGCGCTTAGAAGCCAATCCCTGGTATTAAGTGTGTTATAAAAGAACAATTATTAAATTATAACAAATTGTCTTTCCGAGGGTTTCTGCCTGTCCAGTCTCCAGAGCCTTTGTGTCAGATCCCAGAGCCAACCGGTCAGACCCAATCCAGATGCTGAAAGGGAGGCTCTGCACCCATGGCTCCTGGACCTCCCTCGACTGGACGAAGCCTAGAAGTAAGTGGGCTAAGCAAATTCAGGAATCCCTGAAGTGGTTACTGAAGATATTGGCGGTGTGCTGATGAAGTATTTCCCACATAGGCTTCCCCTTGCATGGTGGGATTGGGAAGAGAAACATACTTCGGGAACATTTACCTGCAACGATTGGCTTTGGAAACTCTTGTTTGCGAATCAAATAGTAAACCTTCCTGCAAGGAACATATTGTGGAACTCGTGTCATTTGGGCACTCGGCCCCATTTCCTAGCACGGCTGGATTTGTTAAGAACTAGGGACCTTAATCTAGGTTTAGAGCTAGGGACCTTAATCTAGGTTTTCTTGTGGATGCTCTCACTGTTTTCTACCAATCTACTTACCTGTTTCCAACTGTTTCCAAATTGCTATCTGCTCCATTTCTCACTTGCTCTACAATACAGTGAATTAAAGTGCTGTTCTTATCATTGCTTGATTGTTTTAAAGTTAAAGTGTCTGTGTTCTGTTAGCAAAACCTCAATTAGTGAACCTATATTAGGTATGTGACAGTAGTTGTGTGACAATACTTCGTAGGGAATTTCATTGCTTATAGTGTTTTCAAAGTCCTAGTAAATTATTGTAATTCAGTGTCTTACCAGGGTGGATTCTGAAAAATCAATCTTAACACGTGCACTTTTGCATTTTATCGAAATGCCATAGTCGGTAACGTACTCAAAATGGCATTGCTACATGTTTTTCGCCATGTCCCTTGGCCACCTATCTGCCCTCTCAGGTCCAGAAATGCCTTATATTATAAATCCTTTCTTGGGCAAAATCTTCAGTTTCCCAGGAAAGGCAGCGATCGGAGCATCTGGCCGGATGTGGGGGCTGGGATTGTTTAGCCCCAATCCACATCGGGCCAGGGGTAGTGGTAGATCTGATGCTGGGCAGATGTGATGCAAGAGGCTGTCAAACGATTACAAGTTTGAAATAGTACCGATCCTTTCCATTTGTGGGCTGGGGCAACACTGGCTTGAATTTAGGGTAAGAGTAGTAGTTCTGCAGCCATTCCTCATATAGTTGTTGGAGCCAAGACCTCTAACAAAGAGTTTCAGCCGAATGGAGGAAGACTGTTGAAGACTTCCAGCATTGCCTCCAGCCAAGTCTCGGTGATGCCCTGCCTCGTTGGGCTGATCTCCTGAAGACCCTGGTCAGTGCTTTGAGCCCTGGGCCAGTGGGGCCAACCAGCCTAGACCTCTGCACACCGATCCTGCCATCTACAGCTGTTGGAAACATCCCAGAACCAACCTACGGGCTGCCCAGCTACATCCTATCAGTCCCAATTCAGAGTTTGCCTTGAAGCCTCTCAGTCGTCAGCCTGTAGCCCAAGATGCCTCCTGCAGCTGCTGTTTGTTAAGAGGGATTTCTAGAATCTGCCCTGGTGGACAGATTTTAGGAGGCCACCCTAGTTGTTTTGAAAAGGGGACTCAAGGTAAAGGGATGAGCAGTCAAGGTTTATTCTCAGGAGATAATTAGTGGGGTGAGGGCCCTCAATTAGTCCACACAATAATTCAATAATTCAATTTATTGTTATTGTTATTTGGCATTTATATAGTGCCTTATATATCATTGGTATGATCTTAAAGCCCTTGTGGGTTGAACGTCCTTGGGGACCGTAGTCCAGGTCAGTTGAGAGAGCAGGACAGAATACAGTGTATGTGTACAGCCAGTGTGATTTGCCTGATGGGTGCTGCATCCCAACACTAGGTGCAGTGGTAGTGAGAGATCAGTTGAATGTGTGCAGTCCGGTGGTTGGTCTCTGAGAATGCATTCTGGCAGCATTAGTCCTGTGTAGGACGTTTATGTGTGCAGCTAGGCAGAGTTTTTTCATCGGGTATAGCTGCGTTCCAACAGGTTGTTGAGGTGTTCATGGAGGATTGTTTGTATGTGTGCAGCTAAGCCGAAATTGATCGAGAGGTATAGCTGCGCTCTATTGTTTAAAGTGGAGAGTGAGCATAGTGATAGGAGTGTTGAGTGTCTGGGTGGATGGTTTACTCTTAGGATCCCACTGTTCGTGGTTACTTTCTGGGTCTGGATGAGCTGGCAGTGATCATCATCATGTTTCGCGGTAGCGGTATTCTGAGGTAGATTCACTGGTTAGACCAGAGTAAGTTATGATTTGCACGGTCAGAGGGTCATTATTCTTAGGCTCAGCACTATGTATCCGGGAGCCCATTTTCCGGGTCCCTGGTTGTGGTTTATGGCGGGTTACATGGTAGGTCTTGGCAGGACACTGGTTATAGGTCAGGATATGTCTTGCAGCAACGTAGTTCTACCGAGGCAATGGTGCTAAAGGACAGGCTGTGCAGAGGCATTGTAGAGCTCGGTTGTTTTAGTGCCTTGAGTGGGTTTGTATCTTAGGAATGTAGTTGGGCAAGGTCGGGAGTGAATGGGTATGATCAACTTGATGGCATAAGAGGCTGCTAGAATCGGGAAGCGGAGAGTCAGCAGATGCATATCCTAGAGCCTGTAGGACACTAAGGCTGCCAACTGTGGCCTCACAGTTCCTAATTAGGCCTTGATGTTTTATTAGTCTGTTTCTGTGGTCCCTTCCCTCGATATCCCTAGGAACATTTCTTGGCCAGGTGTAATTACTTTCCAATTTAATGTCATTGAGCTCATGTTTCTAGAGTTTTGGTGGGTTTTTTGACCGCCCTAGACAGTCCTAATGCTGGTTTACAGGAAAAGCTAGGTTTTTACAGCGTTACGGAAGGCCATTTAGTCTTGGGTGTGTCAAATGTAAGGAGGGAGTGAGTTCCACGGAGTTGGAGCCAAGGTTGAGTAGGCAATCCTGGTTGAATTGGAGGCTGGAATCACTAGTAAGAGAGCACTGCTTGACCTTATGGCGCATGATGGGTAGTAGGGTGTAATCATCTCTCGTAGGCATGCTGGGTCGGTCTTGTGCACAGCTCAGTGGGTAATGCATAGGATTTTGAAAGTGGCGCTTCGTCCAACAGGGAGCATGTGAAGGGTGGGGAGAGCGGGCAAGATGTGATCCCTGTGCCCTAGTGCAAGGAGGAGTCTGGCAGCAGTGGTTTGAGCTCTTTGGGGTTTGATAAATTGGTATACTGGAGTACCCAGATATAAGGAGATGGTATAGTCCAGTCTCGACATAACAATGGACATAATAGCGGCAAATCTGTTGGGGTAGGTGAGGGAAGGGAAAATGCGTCCTGGGAGCTTGAGGTGGTAGTGACAGCATTTTTAAACATTATTGATCTGATGGGAGAGGGTTAAGGCTAAGTCCATAGTGCAGCCAAGGGAGGGGGGCCATGACAGTTGTTGCAGGAGAAGGGCAGTGTTGCCACACACCACGGTCTCAGTTTTATCTGGGTTCAGAAGGAGGTGGTTTCTTGTCATTCATCGGTCAATGTCTCTGAGGCAGGCTTCAAGGTCAGTTTGTGGGTTGAAGCTTGTTTTGAGAATTCTCAGGATAATTTGGGTATCATCACTGGAGTTATAGCAGATGAGGTTGTGCGTGTGGATGATCCCTGGTAGAATGGTCAAGAGATTGAAAAAGAGAGCAGAGAGCAGGCGCCTTGTGGTACTCCAGTGTGAGCTGTCGAGAGAAAAGGGGAGAGGAAAGGGATTTGTTTCCTGTTGTTGAGGAATGAGGCAATCCATTTGAGTGCCGAGCCTCAGATTCCTAGGGAGTGAAGTGGGTCAAGGAGGATAGAATGGTTAACGGTGTCAAAGGCGGCTGAGAAATCAAAGAGAACCAGCGCTGCACAGCCTTCCGAGTCTGCAGAGACCTTGAAATCATCCCAGACCGAGATCAGGGTGGTTTCTTTTCCATGGCGCTACCTGAAACCTGATTGAGCGGGATCAAGTAGGTTGTTGGATTCTACGAACCGGTTGATCTCAGAGTATGCAGCGCGGTCAATGAGTTTCTCCAAGAATCGGGTGTTGGAACTCAGCCTGTAATTCTGAAAGCTCAAGTGGGTCGAGGGATGCCTTTTTCAGAAGAGGTTTGACATGCACTATTTTAAAGGCCTCGGGAAAGGTGCCACAGGTGAGGGAGTCATTTACTATGGACATTGCTTGTTCTTCTGCACATGTGGAGGAGAATATTTCTTTCAGAAGAGAGGCTGGATAGGGGTCAAGGATCCAGTGGGTCTGCTGCCAGATAGTAGATTAAGGAACTCGTCTCTCGAGATGGGGATAAAGGAGTCGAAAGATGGCATAGTGGTGGTCTGAGCAGTGACGCCAGGAGGGGCAGACGTGGGGCAGGGGGTGCGGGTAGAATGTTTGGTATTAAGGGTTGCCATCCTGTCTAGTGATGTGTCGTAGAAATGCAGATAGAGGGAGTCGCAGAGCATTTTTGCGTGGTCTGGGCAGAGGTGCAGGAGGGTTTCACAATTTCAGAGATGATCCTGTGGAGCTTTTTGCTGCTGTTGCAACAGTTCAGGATTTGCTTATTTTAATAGGCCTTTTTGGCCTTTCAGATCTCGGATTTTCAATTACAGTGGTGGCAGGTGAACAGACCTGTTGAGAGGGTTTTTGATGTTCGCCCATTTGCGCTCAAGAGAGTTATTTTGGCTTTTGAAGGTTTTCAGGTGGGGCGTGAACCATTTGGGAGACAGTCCTTTGAGAGAGGCTGCGGTGCGTGAGGGGGTCAGAGGAAGTAGTGATTCATTAAGCCAGGAGTCAAGGGATTTGATGGTTAATGGTCTGAGGTCGAGGGTGCTGGGAGGCTGTAGTAGGGCTTCAGCTAGGTCAGGGAGTACCTTGACTTTGTTCCAGCATTTGTGATCATGTGTGCGGGCCTAGAGAGCCTTGGGCGGACGGGTTGAAGTGTGGACAAAGAAAGGGATGGTAGAGTGGTCTGTCTAGATGAGTGGTTTGGGACTAGATACAGAGACGAGGTCATAGGAGCTGAAGATTGTATTAAGAGTGTGACCTCCAGAGTGGGTTGGACCTGTGGTACGTCGGGAGAGGTTGAGAGCCTCTAGACGGTTGACCAGGGGTTGAGTCAGAGTTGTTTGGCACATCAAACCAGATAGTGAAGTCCCCCAGTAGTGAGGGTCTTGGGTGGTTTACCTGAATGGTTGCTAGCAAGTGATTGATTGTTGGCAAAATGTCTGTCATATCCGGGGGGGTCTGTATATGAGTAGGAAACTGAGTGAGTGTTTACAGTAGAGAGCTTTACTAGAAGGGATTCACAGTTAGCATTGCATGGCTGGGTTTCGGTGAGTGAGATGGAGAAATGAGGTTTATAGAGGATCACTACTCCACCTCTGGAAGGTCTGTTGTGGGAGATAAGCGAGAGGTTTGGGGGATGGGGGGGGGCGGAGCCTTGTGGGCGACTGGTGCAAAATCGTGGGGAGAACCAAGTCTCGGTGATGTAAATGAGGTCAGGATTGTCAGAGGATAGGTGGTCAAAGATGCTGCGTCTGTTTTGTGTCATGGAGCGGGCATTGAAAAGGAAGCAGGTGACTTCATAAGGCATGGTGGTTTTCCTCAGGGTTGTGGTTGGGAGGGTTCGGTTGGAATGAGAGGCAGTGGGTAAGGTCATTGAGATGCAAGGTGTGGTTTTAACAGTCTGGGAGGCAGAGGCTGACCGAGGGGTGCTGTGGGGGGGAGGGGGGGGGGTTGACGGCGTTCGGTACACAAGTTCTCTTTGAGATGTGGGTGAGTGAATCGGGTCGATGGGGAGCGGGAAGAGTAGGCGGGTGGTAGTGGGTATTCGTGAGATGCGGTGAAGTGCATCAGGGGAGGGCTGGTGTGCAGTGAGTGGTGCACGTGTGGTGTGTGGGGGGCAGGTGAGTTGTTGAGTGTGTGGTTCTTGTCTGGAGCGTGCTACGGGTATAAGTGTACTGGGTGAGAGGTTGTGTTCAAGGCGGTGGGGACGGGGAGTGGCAGGTAGGGTGGGACTGACGGCAGGGCCGAGGCTCAGGAACAGCGAGATCTGCAGGAACAGAAATCTTCAGCTGCATCTTTTTCTTCAAAATAAGGTACTGTGAAAACCCGACCGAGAGAACTTACCTCTCACTGCGAAAGTGCGTGAAACTTTGGCAACTTGCAGGCCTAGTCAGCTTGTGACCCGACATATGACTCTACTTCTGAGAACCGCGGCAAAGACTTTTCCGTTTAACTACCAAAACCGTTTTTACCCATACAAGACTCTAGCCCATTGACTTTGGTCTACCTATTGCATTGAATCAACTCCTCTGGTGAACTATTTGCACTGTTTAAGAGTAACTGTAATTTTCGTTTTATTATCTTATGCCTTTTTGCTCCTACTTCAAATGCTCTGAATGGCATTTTGTTCCTCCTTCAAAGTAGTTTAAATGCCTTAGAACCTGATGGTGTGATGTACTGTAGTATATTCTTGTGTGATATTGATTGCCTCCATTTAGTGAATGTTTTCTAACTGACTGTGTAATAAATTAAGAAGTGTTTTAGCAAGACACCTTGAGTATAAGTGTCTATCTGAATACTTGTGATTGTAGACCTCTGCGTAACACCCTTACAGCTCACATTCCCACTTGAGATAAGCCTGGCTGCTCAGCTCGCTACCAAAAACTGTGTGGTATAGACTTATACCAAAGGTTGGTTTTGCTTATGCCTGTAGTCATAGTTGTGTGTAGTGGTCCCAGAGGGTACTGCATACAAACTCTGCCTAACAGAGCCCGGGGTCATGCCCCAGGTGAGACGCTGTATTACAGCGGGGAGGAAGACGAAATACCCAAGGCCGTTCTAGGCTGTTATAAATCAACCTCCCTTCCACACAATAAATCTCCCTTACCAGAATCCAACGACCCCTCTGTATATGGCAAATCCCTTAAGAACTCAAACCCCAAAGCACTAGGAAACTACATCTCCCAGAATCCCCATTTTCCCGTTGCATACCTGCGTACTCCAGTCATTCTTCTCCCCATCCCTCTGATTATAATTTCACGAATTCCCAGTCTGCTTTAACCAAACTCCATGCCCCCCTATTCATTTCACAAACCATACAAATCTCATCTTTCCGAATTCATTAAACCCCCCTTTTGCAACACAAAAACGTTCTCACACTGAGACAGACAACAGACTAACACCAGAGCCACTTACCTGTCTTGTCCAAGCACAAAGATCAGACAGAGTCAGGCAATTGCTGATAACTATACACACTTGACTGCCCTTTCCCTTCCCCACAGGGATAAAAGACTAAGCACGAGAACACACTTTGAGCAAGGCCAAATGCACAAGGAAGCAGCTATTCCAGAACCGACAGTTCAAATGGAGGAGAAAGGTAGCAAGACCGGAAAGGACGACAAGGAAGGGAATTACCCTTGCCCTTTTCCACTCAAACCTGCGAAGCCTCCGAAAGTGAAATCATAAGATCAGGAAGTCCAGCTGGCGTGCGGTGCGACAGGTGTCAACAGCACATGGGGCCCTCCCGCTCTGATAGCCAAAGCAGGGAGAAGCGCTTCCTGCTGCGGTGCCGTCCTTGACTCCTGAGACAAAAAACGCCAACAGTTCAGCACAGCCGGTGAGTCAGCGAGGACTTATAGTAAACTGAACTGTGCTGGGCCCAAGGTTGCAGGCGGCAACATTGTTGAGCAAAGAACTTGTGTAATTGAACTTTAAAGAAACCGTAGTAAAAAGTCCAGAAGCAGAGTAGTCCGGCGCCGCAAAGGTGTGATTTCAAAGGACTCTGACTGGAGCCTTTTCGTGTTGTGTTTTATTGAAACAATGAGAATCAAGAGGCCTTAGGAGTGGCCGGCGTGAAGTGTCAAAGTGGTCCTACGAGGGTCGAGCAAAAGCTTATGTAGTTCTAAAATTTCAAAGCACGATAGAAGCAAGCTCTCTGCCGGGAAGAATGCAGCTAAAAATGGATTGCAGGGTTCATGCAGTGTTGCGTCACTAAGGCTGGCAGAGCAGCACGAAGTAACTCAGCAGCTGTCTGCCGTCTGTCAAAAGCCCAAGTATGCTAAAAGGAGAATTTAACATGCTCAATGCACAACGGCCAGAATTATGAAAACCAGGTTTTTAGGCAATTATAAGACTAGATAAAAATAGGAGTAGAATGAGTGGAGTACGAATGAAAATTAGTTCTAGAAATGTTTAGTTTTTCCTGGGGCTAGGCCCCAATATTTGTAAGAGACTGCAGTGTGTGTCTATTTAAGGTATCAATATGTAAAGTATTATGTCCTGGCATAAATCGCTGATGATGAAGAAAAGAAGACTGGAGCATCCCTTGTATGGAAGAAGGGCGGTGTGGGATGGGGCCATGCCCATATCCAGTGACCAAGCCAAGAGTATGAAAGCTCCTGCCTGGCACCAGTTTGCAGGAGAAAGGAACGGTTGAGGGACAGAAGAGACCGTTCAGGCAGCAGAGTTCTTTGCTCCTATCCTCATTTCAGTAAAGAATACATTTGTTATCCTTGCAAGATAGACTCTTGGCCTTACTTCCCTAGAGGGGTGCACTTTACTCTGGTGCGAGTGTGATTAGGGGCACCCTTATAATTAGGGGTACCCCTGTAAGGTGGGCTACCCTTACAGACTTTTGAATTTTACGTTATGAGTGAAAGGCCGTAGTGAACCTGACTGAGGGAGGCAAACACAGACGTATCGAAGCCTGGCTGAGGTGGTCCAAAGGCGAAGAGTAATTGCCCAATGTGAAGAGTTATTGAAGACACTTCTGGTTTTTGTTTAGGGTCCATCAGGCCTTATAAGGCAAGAGACTTTGCAGGAAAGAGACTTGGCCCCATAATGTCCTGGTATAGTTGAAAGGAACTGTAACCTTGTGCTGGCGAGGCCCAGGAGTGTGCTGTGCTCAAGAATCCCGCCTTGTCCCGTGCTAAAAATGTGGGGAAGGGAGACCCCAGCCATATCGTCCTGATTTATCATTTGGTGATCACTTCTTTCTTTTCTTGTGAACATTATCCCACACTATTTTTTTACTTGGTGGCAAGGATTGGTAATAGTTTTTTTTTCTTTTTTTTTTCTTTTTAAGTATAGGCCCTTTTTATTTGACAAGACGCCACTAGGACTGCCTTATAGTTATTTGATGGTCCTAGCTTGCTCCCATCTTAAATTTAAGTTTAGATTAGGTGTTTTTCCACACCCATTGTACAGTTTAATAAACACCCTTGAACTATGATCATTTGTGTCTGTCTTTACTGTTGCCACCATGAGTTCCTTACACTGCAAAGCCTCCGACAAAAGACTGGGAATCGCAACTGGTGTGACTGATGTACGTGGAACCCTCCCGCAGTGATAGCCAGGGCGGGGAGATGCGGTTGCCATTGTGGTACCATCCTTGACTCCAGCGGCAAAGAAAACGCCGAGTTCAGCACAGCTGTTGAGTCGGAAGAACCTGATAGTGGGCCAGACTGTGGTAAGCTCACGGTTGCAGTGGCAACATTAAGAAGATTAAGATACAGAGGTCTTCTGTGAATGAACTTGGTACCACAGATAGAGTGTTCCAGCTCCACTTTGGCGCTTGTTTGTAGATCTCTGGCTGGCACCCCTCTGTCATGATCTCTGCTTCCAAAAGGTCAGGGTTTTCCCAACTCCCTTGGAAGCAGATCCATAACCCAGGTTCCGAGTGCCAACCAGTCCCAATTGGGACCTTTTGGACCCAGTCCTGGCGCCAGTGGCACCAGGCTCATAAATATGCCCAGTCCCAGCGCTGGAAGCGCCGGGCTCATAATGCTTGGGTGGACTTACCTGCCGCAGACCATGCTGCTTACTTGCCTGCCAGTTGAGCCTCTGATCCTCTTCTGTTTGGAACTACTTTTCCTGTTGGGTGGGGCAGGAGCCACTCCCTAGATTCAGAACACTGGAACTCTTCTGGAAAGCAGGAACTCTTTTCTTACCTAGTCGTGGCTGTGGAAGGAGACACCTAAGCACTACAGGAGGCTATTTAAACCACACCCGATGGATGAATCTTGCTTTGCGTTATTCTGCATCCTCTGCAGCAGAACGCTCATCGTGTCTTCTGCATCTGATCCTGGGCCTAAGGAAAAAGGCTTACCATCCTGAATCCAGTCTTCAGCAACACCTATAAAGACAAGAAAAAACAGGTTAGCATTACGGTCTTCAGTGACAGCTCTTCACTTACCTGGTCCATCGGCTGTCACCAACGCCTCGCGCTGCATTCCGGCATCTGAAAGACAAAGGCTTACCTACTCTTCGTGCGCTCCGGAGGTCTTCACACTGCATTCCGGCATCTGAAAGACAAAAGCTTACCAACTCTTCGCACGCTCCGGAGGCCTTCGGCGCTGCATCCCGCATCTGAAAGACAAAACAAGGTGCGTTTAAAGACATTGGGGAACTTTAATACTCACGTGCCATTACTCCTTTCCACATCTAACCCAGTGGGTATTCCGGCACCCTGCAGCCGCTCCGAACTTGTACCTGCAAAATAAAAAGACAGTTAGAGCGCATCGTGAAGCAGGCAACAAGCGCTTACTTACGTGCTTCCAGGCGCTTCTATTCATCACACGGGCTCCATCTTCAACTCACTTCAGCCCGTTATCCGCCATCGCCGGAACCCTGCAAAACAAGAAACATCATTACTAAAGACTTTAAAGACATTAGAATTACTCGAAACTTACCGTTCGTGCAGTAAACGACGGACAGCAGTCATCTGAAGTCAAGAGCCGTGCTCCCCTTATCCAGTGAAGAAACTGGTTACAGCACCCTGCCCCGAGGCAGATGGAGAGCACGGCGTTCACTTACCTAAGGTGAGAGCGTTAACCTTTGGGGTTCTACAGGAGAAGAGAAAGGGAAGAAGAGAGAGACATTCAATAACCCAGTTCCTTAATCCCATATTTTCTATCTGCAGACATCTTACCCTTCGAGTCAGACATACAGTGCACAGAGGTCCAGCCCAAAGAGCCAGCCGTGTGTTACACATCACCTTTGAAGATACGGTATACGCCCAGTCAAGACCGGCGCCTCTACGGGAATCAGGTGAGCGTTACACCCTCTCCTGAACAAAGACTGTGTTGAACTAAAAGTGTATGGAAACTACAAGTACCAAGAGACCATAGCGTTAGGTGTCAAGGTGGTCATACAAAGGTCAAGCCAAACCCCTAGTACAATCGAAAGTCCTTGACACATTGCAAATGTTTTGACGATTGTGAAATTGTGAACCAAACTGAGGGAATTGTGAAACAGGCGTGAACGCCCAGTGGAGGGGAATGCCGTACGAACTGTGATTTTGTGAATAAACACGCACTTGCCATAGGCTAACAGTGACCCAGCGAGACATGATCGCCTTTCGGAAGTCTTTGTTTAAAATCGGCAAATGCTGTGGAAGGTGTGAACCCAGTTGAGTGGGACCAAACTAAAACCTAGGTGGTTGTTTAAAAAGATAGAGACTTTTGAATATTACAAATAAGGAGATAGTGATTGAAAAGTGGTAGTGAACCAGACTGAGGGAAGCCAAGAAGTTGTGAAGAAGCTAAGTGAACAACATTATAACGACTAGTATGAACCCGAATGAGGGATGCTCAGAGTGAGTGGTTGGTCTGAACCAGATTGAGGGAGGCTAGCGATTGAGAGAAGGATTAGAGCCCGGTTTAGGGGGTCAAAGGGTGAAGGGTAATCACTTGATGTGAAGATTAGCAGAAGGAACTTTTGTTTTGTTATTTTGGCATATCAGGCCCTCTGAAGCAAGAGACTTTGCATGAGAAGAGACTTGGGCACAGGGGGTCCTGATATAGAGAAAAGGAACTGTAAGCTTGTGCCAGAGAAGCCCAGGAGTGTGCTGTGCTCAAGAGTCACACCTTGTCCCATGCTAAAAACACGGAGAAGGGAGACCCCGGTCAGAACATCCTGACTTATTTTGTGAACACTTCTTTCTTTTCTTGTGAACATTATCCCACACTATTTTGTAGCACAGCGGTAAGGACTGGCAATAGTTTGTTTTAGTATAGGCCCTTTTTATTTGACTAGACTCCACTAGGACTATTATTTGATGGTCGTAGCTTGCCCCCATCATAGATTTAGGTTCAGATTAAGTGTTTATCTCACCCATTTTACGGTTTAATAAACAACCTTGAACTGTGATCACTTGTTTCCGTCTTGCTTTGATACCATGCCTTCCTTACAGTACACAGGGATGTATTGCCGTTGTAAGTGTGCCACCACTACTGCCAGTGCCTTGGTGAATACCATTGGCGCTGAGGGAATGCCGAAGGTGAGCACTTTGAACTAGTAGTGCAAGTTTCCCATCTGGAAGCACATGTATTTTCGGTGCGCTGGCAAAACTGAAATAAGAAAGTATGCCTCTTTTTTATATCCAACTTTGCCATGTAATCTCCTTCTTTTAGGAGGGATTACTTCCTGAAGAGTTGTCATTTGAAACCTTTGTGGTTTGACATGTGTTGGCTGGACGCAGGTCTAACACAAGGCGCACAGTTAAGTCCTTTATTGAACCAGGAAATGCGCTGAAAAGATTCATCGGTTTACCTTATGAGGCGGAAGCAGTTCTATTGCACCTTTCTGTAGAATGGACTAGTTCTCTGCCTGTAGAATCCGCTGATGTTCTTGCAACATTTTTCTGTTTCTTGGTGGATGATGTTGGGGTATTTCTATAAACTGTGGAGTACCCCTTGGACACAGTAGAAAGCACCCACTGATTGGACATAATACTCTCCCATAGGTGTGTGAATAGAAAAATGTGACCCCCCAACTGGGGAGACATGGGAGGGAACCTAAATGGGTTTGTCATTGCTTAGGGGCTGCACAGTCTCTAGTGGCTGCAGCCAAACTACTACTACCTCTTTTGAAGCCCCTTTGAAAGGTGGACTGATCAGGGGATTGAACTTGGGAGGCATACCATGGAGTGGAAGTTCCCAGATCGTTAGGCAGATGTATCATTTGTATGCTTCACCCCCGCTCCTAGTGAGAACCCCAGCACTTTTTGCTGGACTTCTGGACCTTCTTCTTTAATCCTGAATGAGTGGAGCCTTTTTCCACTCATTCATTCTTGTGGATTATGTCTTTTGGAACTCTATTCTATGTATTCTACCTGTACTATGGAGTCTATTCTGCTCCATAGCTCTTAAATGCATCTGTATTTAACTATTGCAGCACACAGCTCCTTATGGGAAGTGTTGCTGGGGACCCTTTGGGTCCTCCTTTCAGATTATTTTTCTTATCATCAAGTAACTACAGTTCTTAAGGATAGAGAAAGATACCCCTTCTCTCTGCTCCTGTGACTTTTAGTTACATAGACAATCTCCTAGTTATGGCTGGTGGCAGTGGACGTGTTCTACTAACTATTGTGCCATTTTTATACCGCAGGCTATGTTCATAGCCACGGTAGTGCACAACAGGGGCACCCAAGTACCAACTTGGGGACTTATTTCTTTTTTTGTCATTGCTAGCATCATTGTTCTTTGTCAGCCCTTCTTCTACCATGCTAGGATGGGGAGGCCTGGGTGTGTGTGTTTTGCCTTTGGCGGGAATCCTTGGGTGTCCCTGCCTAGGCTCCACATTGTCTGGGCAGGCAGGAATTGGGGGGAGGAGTTTTCCACCCCCATGTCCTTTGTCTGCCAGAGTGTCTGAATAGAACCAGCTCCCACAGGGGCTCTGGCTGTCCTGATGGGACAGCCAAATGCCCCCTTATGCAAAACGCTGAGAGAGATTGCAGAGGAGTGTGTGCTGGAACTGTATAAAAGGTGAGGTTTCTTGAGTGAAAAGTAAGTTGACCACTGGAAGCTGAAGGAAACCAAAGAAGACGACCAAAGATGGCTGCAGACCCTTTGCAACAACGTTAAGCAACCACTATTGTCCTGACCCAGTTTTCTCTGCGACAGGGGGGGCTCCGAAGAGGACAACTTCTTCCCTGTTTCTGGTGGGAGCAACCAGTCCCAAGCAATCTCCCGAGGTCCTGCGAGTTTCCAGAGCTGCAGAACCCCAATACCAGGAGACCTGCTGTCCATTGTGAGTCCATCGTTGTGGAAAGGCCGAATCCATCCAAATCTTTCCTGAGACCTCAAGGACACTCCAGAGATCAGATGTAAATTGCCTGACCCCCTCATCAGAGTGCAGGACTGCAGGAAGTGATGAAGAATGACCGGGCGATCCGCCTCCTTTGTTGGTGCTGCAGAAAAGGTGCCAAAAAAGCAGAGTGAACCAAGAAGTTGTTGAAAGTCATACCCAAGGTCCTCCCTCGAGAATGTCGCTGAGAGACCCCGTCCATTGTCCTGCCTTCAGTCATCAGACCAAGGAATCCGGAGGTCGGGTCCAGAGCTACAACATCACAGAGCAGCCACCACAAACATTTTCTTCTTTTCTGGGGAAAAAGGTATTGCTTACCTGATTCCAGAAAGTCACTCCAGAGCACTAGAGTGCACAGAGAGGTGTCCAGGGCAACCCCCTCTTACCTCCGACTCAAGCCGCTGCTTGTGTCCCCTTAGCGAGTCCTTTAACAGGGTTTCCAACATTGGTTAAGCCTTATCATATCCTCCTTCCTAGAGACTAGAAAGTATCCACAGGAACCTTTAATTTCCATTGCTTTGCAAGACTTTAAGGCGCTACAAACTGCCTTTTAGCTAGTTCAACAATTACACAACCACACTGCCCATGTACAAGGGATATCAAATGAAGCCGTATTTAATAGGAATAACACAGCCAACATGTGTTTTAACCACAGAGAGTTGTTGTTTGGCTACCAGCAAGAGACGAGAGAGTTTAGTTTTCCCACACGGGCGTAACAATCCACAATGCAGCTCATTCCTATTACCCAAAAGTAGGGTTAAGTTAAGGAACGCAGTACAGCCTGGAAAAAGACCTGGGGTTGAAACAAGTATCGGCTGTGTTATTCCTATTAAACACTGCTTCATTAGACATCCCTTGTACATGTGCAGTGTGGTTGTGTAATTGTTGAATTGGCTGTTAGGCAAGATTGTATGTAGTAACCCTGTGGGAGACTACACCAGCCTGGTCCTCTTATCAATAGGCAACCCAACCTTTGGTATAGGTCTGCACTACACAAGTTGGAAGAGTGACTGAGCAGCCAGACTTATCTCAAGAGGGGTCAATGTGAGCTGCAGAGGTGTAACGGAGATTCACAGTAACAGGTATTCAAATAACACTTATACTAAAGGTTTCTTATTAAAATAATTATTTATTAATTTAACCTTCAGTTTTAAGATAAGTCTTCTTTAGAAAGGGCAATATGCAACAGTAAAATACATTTCAAAAATACACTCCTTCAGTTTCAATTAAGTAAGTAGATACCCTTTTGGATCGAACACACGCACACACACCCTACACCCTGATGTGACTTCAATGGCTAGGACACTGTGGACATATATGACAATGCATTACTTACCGTAAAAGCATTTCTGATGGTTGTATCTGCTTAGATTCACATGCTGTGCATAGTCCGACATCCAGTGGTCACCGTGGAGTATTGCATTTTGTTTTTCGTAGTCGAAAAGGGGACTTCGACAAGGCGTCTTTAACACTATCCCTATAGTGACGTGCATTGTACCCACAATCCCTCACGTGTCGAGGTCCCTCTGTTTGTATTTTTTCTGCCCTGAGGGAGCCTATTAGACGTGAGTGCAGAAAAGAGAGAAAGGTAAGGATGTCTATGTTCCTTCCATCCGAGCGGGGAGGAAGGGTGGGCGCATGTGAATCTAAGCAGATACAACCATCAGAAATGCTTTTACGGTAAGTAATGCATTGTCTTCTGATGTTTGTTAATCTGCTTAGAATCACATGCTGTGCATAGACTAGCAAGCAGTACCTGGAGTTGGAGGTGGGTTGTGAGAAGGAACAGTAGAAAATAGATGTCTTAACACTGCTTGCCCCACCTGGGAATCAGATCTAGAGTGGGCATCTAGACAGTAGTGTTTTGTAAAGGTGTGTACAGAACTCCAGGTTGCCGCTTTGCAAATGGACACCAGAGGGACATTTGCAATGAAAGCTATGGAAGCCCCAGTGCCACGAGTAGAATGTGCTCTTGGCTTGAAGGGTAGTTCTCTCTTAACAAGAGTGTAACAATGTGATGCATTGGACAATCCATCTAGATATAGTGGATTTTGAAACTGCATCTCCTTCTCTTCCTGCTGCCACCGAGACAAAGAACTGATTAGTCTTTCTCAGAGGTCTAGTTCTTTCCATGTAAAACATGACAGCCCTGCGTACATCTAGTGTATGCAGGCTCTTTTCTCACAAACTTGAAGGGGTCTGAAAGAACGTTGGTAGTTCTATTGATTGGTTGACATGTAATTTAGAAATGAATTTTGGTGCAAACCTAGGATGTGTGCGTAGAACCACCTTATCCTTGTGAACTGTTACAAAGGGGTATAGTATAGAGAGCGCTTGTAGTTCACTCACTCTCCTAATGGAGGTGATAGCTATTAAGAAAGCAGTTTTAAGAGAGGTTCTTAAGGGATGCTTTGTGCATGGGCTCAAAGGGTGAGCCCATAAGCCTGGTAAGCCTGGTAAGTACCACATTTAAGTCCCATCCGGGAGCTGGGTTAGCTATAGGAGGGTGTATTCTCTTTACTCCCTCTATGAAGGCCTTAATAACTGGGACTTTCCACCATGACACTTTGTGTTGAGAAGTGGTGTATGCGGAAAGTGCAGCTAGATGAACTTTAATGGAATTAAAGACCAGACCCGAGTCTAATAAGTGAGTCAGGTAAAGAACAATCTGTGTGGGAGAGCAGTCAACTGGGTTGATGTTCTGATCTCTACAGCAGATGACAAATCTTTTCCATTTTCTGGAATAGCAGTAACGATTGTTAGGTTTTCTAGCCTCCTTAAGAATGTCCATGCATCTTTGAGGGAGTTGTAAATGTCCAAATTCTATGACCTTAGGAGCCAGGCTGCTAAGTTCAGGGTCTGTGGGCATGGATGTAGTGTTCTGCCCTTGTCCTGTGACAGCATGTTGTACGGGCAGGGAAGTTTCACTGGAGGAGATAGAGACATTTCCATCAAGTGAGCGAACCATGGCTGCCGGGCCCACGTAGAGGCCACTAGTATCATGCTAACTGGTTCCTGGTGCATCTTGTGCACTATCTTGTTGAGAAGGGGAGTCGGGGGGGAAAAGTGTAAACAAATTTCCCTGACCATGGTATCGATAAACCGTTCCCCTTGGATTGGTTCTGGGGGTACCTGGGAGGCGTAATCTTGGCATTGGGAGTTCTCCAGAGTTGCGAACAGATCTATTTCTGGGAATCCCCATTATGTGAAGACGTTGAAGACAATGGGCCTCATTACGAGTCCGGCGGTAACCGAGGCGGTAAAACCGCCTGGTTACCGCCGGACTCGTATTACCATTCCGCCTCCGTGATTCCCAGAATTACCAGGGCATTACAACCCCGGTTTCCCGGGAATCACGGAGGCGGAATGGTGTTAATCCCCATTCCCATTGAGTCCTATAGGACTCAATGGGAATGGGGATCATGGAAACACCGGCAGCATCTCGTGATGCTGCCGGTGTTTCCTCGTCCGCCTGCAGGCGGGCGGTGTTAAACCCGCCCGGTCAAACCTGGCGGGAACATCACCTCCCACCTGCAGGAGTCGGGATCAGGCGGTCCGGAAACAACGGTGACGGCGGGTTTACCGCCACCGTTATTTCCGGACTGCCTGATTTGTAATGAGGCCAAATGTCTTCTTGTAACCGCCATTCGTACTCTGCGGGCAGAGGGAAGTCTATGCTGAGTTCGTCTGCCAGCAGATTGAGTTCCTCTGGTACATGTTGTGACAACAGGAACATGTGTTTGAGAGCCCACTTCCAGATGTTCTGGGACAGCCTGGACAGTCCTGGAGAGTGAGTGCCCCATTGCTTGTTTAGATAGTACATGGCTGTGGTGCTGTCTGTGAGGACCATCACTGTCTTCCCTTGCAGGTGTGCCTGGAAAGCCTTCAGTGCTTTGAAGACCGCTAGCAGTTCCAGCAAGTTTATGTGTTTGGACGCTACGCTCGGAGTCCAAATTCCGTGTGCAGCCTGATGGGATAGGTGAGCCCCCCCCCACCCTGTGAGGGATGCGTCTGTGGTTAGAGTGGCCTCCACTGCGGGGGTGGCGAATGGTTTCCTTATAACAAAGTTTTCCTTCGACCACCACCGTAGCGAGAGATCCAAAGCCTGCGAGACCACCACTAGATCGTCCCATTGTCCGCTGGCCTGACACCACTGGCTGTTGAGCCACTCTTGCATTGGGCGCATGTGCAGTCGCGCGTGAGGTACCAAATATATACATGACGCCATCATTCCTAGCAAACGCATTGCTTTGCGCACCGTCACCTCTCGACCGGCCACATGTTGAGGGATCTGAAACAGCATATTTTGGACCCTCTCATTAGAGGGGAAGACGAGGCCGTCCTTTGTTTGAATTAGAGCCCCTAGGAATTGTTTGATCTGGCTGGGGTCTAGGCTGGACTTCTTCTCGTTGATGGAGAAGCCCAGTTGGAACAAAAGTTCTACAGTCTTTTGGGTATTTGAGAAGCAGGTTTCGTAAGAATCCCCTGTTATGAGCCAATCGTCGAGGTAAGGGTATACTGGGATGGGCAACCTGCGCAGATGGGCCGCTGCCACTGCCAGTACTTTCGTGAATATCCTCGGCGCTGACGCTATGCCGAAGGGTAGCACTCTGAACTGGTAGTGTTTGCCCTCTATCATGAGCCTGAGGTATTTTCTGTGCGCTGGCAACATTAAAATATGAAAGTATGCATCTTTCATGTCCAGTGATGTCATGTAATCTCCCTGCGAAAGTAGGGGGATTACTTCCTGTAGGGTCACCATGCGAAATTTTTGAGGTTTGACAAATTTGTTCGCTGGGTGCAGATCTAGTACAGGGTGCATGGTTAAGTCCCTTTTGGGTACAAGGAAGTACACTGAATAAATACCTTCCGTTACCTGTGATAGAGGCACAACCTCTATTGCTCCTTTTAGTAGCAGTAGTTCCACTTCTTGAAGAAGAATGGCGAGGTGTTCCGATGGCAGGCGTCGTCCCCTTGGGGGTCTGTACTTGGGGAACCGACTGAATTCTATACAGTACCCGTGGGCTAAAGTTGACAATTCCCATCGGTCTGATGTTATTCCCTCCCATGCTGGTAGGAAAGATGTTAACCGGCCCCCGACCAGTGATGCATGGGAAGGGACTCGAATCTTCGGGTCATTTGGTGTTGGTAGCCGGGGAACCTCTGGGAGTGGGGCCCCGACCTCTGCCCTTGCCACGGCGCCGTCCTCTTTGCGTGTACTGGCCACTGGTTCCCTGAGTAGAGGACCAGTTGCCTGAAGTGTACTGCTGTTGTTGGCGTTGCCCTAGAAAAAAGCATTTGTTGCCAAACCTCGCTTATTGGGAGGCCTTGAGATTTGGTCTAAGGTCTTGAGGGTGTCAAACTCTTTCTTTGCGGTCTCCAGTGCATCGTCCACTGCCTTCCCAAAGAGGTTAGACTCCTCTATTGGTTTGTTAATGAGTGATGCCTGTGTTTCTGGCTTAAAACCGGAATTGCGGAGCCAGACATGACGCTTCAGAAGAATTCCCTGCACTAAGGAATGGCCAGCCGTTTCTGCAGCATCAAGTGTGTTTTTAATGATGCTCTGGTTAACCAGAGTTCCTTCTGTTACTGTGGCCATTAAGAGAGGTCTTAAGGGCTCATGAACTTCCTTGAGGTCTTGCTGTAATTTTCCCCATTGGGCATCAGCATAACTTGCCAGTAGTGTATTATTATTGGCAATTCTGGTTGAAAAAGCTGCCGAGGCTGTAATTCTCTTACCCAGGGCATAGAGCTTCTTTCCTTCCTTGTCTGGGGGTGCTACGCTGGTTGACAGCGGAACCCCTGCTCTTTTCCTTGTGGTAGTTACCACCAAGGATTCCGGAATTGAGTGACCCCTAATGTATAATGGGTCTGACTGAGAGGGAGTAAACAATTTTTCAATTCTGGGATTGACCCCTCTTACCAGTGCAGGTGTGGACAGTGATGGAGTAATTCTTCTCTTAACTGAGGCGAGGAGGGGAATGGTCTGACTAGTGGGAGGTTTTTCTTTAATGATCTTTTCCACAAAATCAGTACCAGGGGCTATTTCGCCAGTTTCAATCTCAAAATGCGCTGCTGCCTTTCGAAGTAGCGCTTTGAAGGTGGGTTGATCATCTATTGATGATGGGTTCCTGACCGGTGTGGTCTGAGGAGAGGGAAGGTTTAAAATGACAGGGTCTGTAGACTGTTCGTGACTGCCAGGGCTGTGAGCCACCTTCATCTGGGTCTTTCTCGAAGTAACACCCCCCACCCATGTCAGTGTTTTCCTCAAAACCTTCTTCTGTTCCTAGGTTTTGTTGGTCTTCACTATTTAAGAACTCATCTTCCTGGAAGTGAGAGTCTTCTTCAGTGAAGTCATAAGTATTCATGTCCTCTTGGAGGGGGTTAAATAATCTAGGATATTTAGCCCTAGGGTCCTCCTGAAGCGCCTCCCTTCGTCTCTTAGGCATTTTATTTTCAGGAGTGGACATAAATCTGTCCAGCTTGTCCATACATGACTGGAATCTCTCAACAGTCAAGTATGGTAAACCAGAACGGTCTGGAGGCGAAAAAGGAGATCCCTCTGCCTCTATCCATCTGGGTCTGTCCCATAACGCCGAGGATAAGGTCCCTTCGTCTTCTGAGAAACCTTCTCGCAGGCTAGGGCCTTCTTTCGACGGCAGGAGCGGTCCCTGCCTTCCTTCCGACCTCCTTGGTGCTTCCCTGGCCTTGTGAGCGGTTTTCGGCGTGTCACTCGCCGTCCGTTTCTGGCCGTCCTTGGAAACTATACGCGCCAAGCTCTCGACGACTAGTTTCTCCGTCGAGGGTTCGTCTGGCGTCGTACTGGGCGGTGCCGAATCTTTTTCGGCGACGATATCGCTCTTACACGGCGCGTCGCCTGATGTTTTGGTGGTAGCGCCCTTGTCTGTAGGTAGCCCAGTCGCTAGTCGTGGTTGCGGTGGCGGGGAGGGCTTGCGACCCTTACGGCCGGTGGAGGTCGCCGGTAGGCCCGGCGTCCCCATTGGCGCTAGGGCTGTCTTAGTTTTCGACGAAGATGTGCCGTGGGTTGTGTGCTTATGTTTGTGTTTTCTGTGTTCGTCAGTGTCGCCGGGGTGTTCATCCCCGTAAGCAGGGCGTGAGCCGAGCTTGTCGGGGCCGGGGACAGACGAGGAGCGGGAACGCTCCCTAGAGCGGTCTACAACCTCCAAAGCAGAGGTCGGGTTATCACTATCCTCGTCACACTCTGCGGCGGTGAGTGAGGAATCAGACCTAGACATGGCGTAGGCTGCCCACCTTTTGACCCTTTAAAGTCTTAGGCTTAAGAAGCTTACAGGCCGCACAGCCGTCCTCTTTGTGGTCAAGGGGTACAATGCACGTCGCTATAGGGATAGTGTTACACACACACCTTGTCGATGTCCCCTTTTCGACTACGAAAAACAAAATGCAATACACTGCAGTGACCACTGGATGTCGGACTATGCACAGCATGTGATTCTAAGCAGATTAACAAACATCAGAAATCACTTTACACTTTTTTTTTAAAATATATTTTTATTTTTATATATAAACCAAACGACAATACAACAGAACATAAATAAACACATTTAACAACAAAAAGCACTGCAATCCCCATCCCTCCCCCCTATGAGCCTGTACGGTGTCCGCCATCGGTATCCGCTGTGAACGGAGGGGCGTCATCGCTCTCAGATTCAATTGGAGCCGACCCCGTTCCAAACAGTTCGGCTATCAACAATTTCCAATTGGTGGTATCCCGCCACACAGCCGTCTCGGCCTCCGCCCATTTTTGGAGATCCCTCCACCAGACCTCCACTCGTGGCTTATGACACTCCTTCCATCCCATGGCAATCCTACGTTTAGCAAG
Organism: Ambystoma mexicanum; assembly: GCF_040938575.1. NCBI lineage: Eukaryota > Metazoa > Chordata > Amphibia > Caudata > Ambystomatidae > Ambystoma > Ambystoma mexicanum. The sequence goes on from NC_090925.1 coordinate 731,760,107, forward strand.
CACATAAGCCAAATCTTTCAATTTCTCAACATGTCTGAGTTTACGCGCTCTGGGATATCCCCCCAGTAAGCAGGCCCAGGCTGAATCCACTTTGAGCGTGATACCCTTTCCTGCCAGCTTCTGCGCCACTTCACCCCAGTAGCCTGCAATTACTGGGCACGCCCAGAACATGTGTATCATGTCTGCATTCTCCTCGTCACACTTGGGGCACGCCTGGCGTCCAACATCCCGAAATTTGGATATTCTCAAGGGGGTCATGTATGCCCTGTGCGTTATATAAAGCTGTATTTGCTTAAACCTGGCATTTCTCGATACTTTTTTATGATACCCCAAGGCGCGCTCCCACAACCCATCTGCCATCGGGGCCCCCATCTCCATTTCCCATTCCAGTCTCAAGTGCACTAAATCACTCCCAACCTTTGTCATCAACATCTCATACAACCTAGAGACCTCATGCCCGCCCTCCGATGTGTCGTATAGTATCTCCACCGTGGCGTCCGGTTCATCGGCCAGGGTAGTTTCAGGCCACCTATTCCGGATCTCCTGCACTATCCTGTGATATGTCACATATTGACCCCTGTGCAATCCCGACCCTGCCTCTAGTTCTTCGAACTCCATGATGGTCCCATCCTGCCAAATATCTCCCATGGTGACCAACCCCACTGACTCCCAGTATGTCCGGATGATTGCTCTGAGCTGCCCGTCTCCCTTCGCCAGTGCGACCAATGGGAACTGCGACACACACGGCAAAGGGTTACCCATCATCCGGCAGGCCCGTCTCCACATGTTCCGTCCCAAAGCTAGCATTCTAGGCCGCTCCCTCACGCATGCATTAGTCACCCAGATCACCTCTTGCAGATAAAAAGGGGAACAATCCCTCCCAAACAGCCTGTGTTCAGGGGTCTCGTCGTCAGAGAGCCACCTGGACACATATTGTAGCTGCGCTGCCACATAATATGCCTCAAAGTTCGGCAGTTTAACTCCGCCCTTCTCGTAGAAGTTCTGCAGCTTCCACAGTGCGACTCTGTTACGCATGCCGTGCCACAGGAATTCCCTGCAAACACTATGTAGCCTCACAAAAAACTTCTTAGGAATCATGTAAGGGATGTTGTTAAAATAATGCAAAAGCCTGGGCAGTACCACCATTTTAAGCATAGCTCCCCGTCCCATCATCGCTAATGGCAATCTTTCCCAGAACCTCATGCATTTCTCGATCTTTCCCACAGCAAGTTCAGTGTTGTGCTTGTGCTCTTCCTCAGTCGTGTGATACACGTCAATTCCCAAGTATCGGAAGGAACTCGTCGCCCACGGGATCTGCAACACTGGCAACCTCTCTACCGGAGTCCCCACATAGCCTCCCAGCGGAAATAGAGTGGATTTCTGGGGGTTTACCGCTATACCGGACAACCAGGCATACCTCCCCATCACCTCTAAGACATACTGCAAATTTTCATCTGGGTATCTTAGGTATAGCAGCATATCATCTGCATACAGGGATATAAGGTGACACTCTCCTCCTACATCGATGCCGACCGGGTCATATTGCTGCCGGAGGTAAATTGCCAAGGGTTCTAGGGCCAGGATGTACAACATTGGGGACCAGGGACACCCCTGCCTAGTGCCTCTGCCCAACTGCCATCTCTCTGACACCACTGCACCCGTGCGGACCCTGGCTAGTGGTGCACTGTATAGCATCTCGGCCCACCTAACGTAACCTGGTCCCATCCCGTACCATCTCAGAGCCGCCAGCAGCCAAGGCCACCGAACAGAGTCGAACGCTTTAACCGCGTCCAATGCCACTATCGCCATTTCGCCGTCATCACTACATCCCCATTCGACCACCCTGTGGAGGCGTCTGTGGTTGTGAGTAATGTTCCTGTTAGGGACATAGCCTGTCTGGTCAGGGTGGATCAACTTGCTGATCACTCTAAGCATTCTAGTAGCCAGGACAGCTGTCAGGATCTTGCTATCTTGGTTCAGCATCGACAGGGGCCTGTAGGAGCCACAATCATGTCCCGGTTTATTTGGCTTGGGGAGCAGTATTATAATCGCCTCCCTAAGTGACTCCGGCAGCCGTCCCACCTCGTACGCTTCGTTGAGCATTTCCAGCATGGGCGGGAGCACTTCCTCCGCATATACTTTATAAAATTCACTGGGGAACCCATCCGCCCCTGGGGCCTTGCTAGTGGGCAACTGCCTCACAATCTCCTTCAACTCTTCCAGGGTGATCGGAGCATCCAGCTCCTCTCGCTCCTCATCACTGACCCTGGGCAAGCCTACATCTTCCAGCACTTCGTCTATCTCCTCCTGGCTGCCCCCCTCGCAATCTTCGTATAAGACCTTATAGTATTATACGAATGCCCTGTTCACGCCTTCCTGGGTGTCTACCTCCTCACCCTTTTCATTGATTACCAATCTGATCGGGGATCGTGGGGTCTCGCTCTTGTACAGCCAAGCCAGGATTCGGCCCGTTTTATCTCCCCCCGCATGCAGTCTCTCAATATACTTTCTATAGTTCAGATTACAGAGCCTATCCCAATGTTCCGCACACTTCTGTTGCAATTTGGAGACCGCCTCCGCATCTATCCCACCACCTTCCAACTCCTCCTCCAGCTCAGTCTCAGCTCTATGCAGATCCGCCAGGACTCCCCCCATCAATCCCTTAGACTTCGCAATGGCGATGCCCCGCATTACGACCTTAAAGCCCTCCCATAAGGTGCCAGCCGACTTAACGCTCCCTGTATTCACCTCAAAATAAGCAGTTATCTCTTCCCGCATATCCTCTCTGAAGGCAGGGTCCTTGAGCGCCTCCGCCCTGAGGCGCCATGTTGGTATACGCGCTCGTGGGGAATACAGCTGCCATCGCATAACCAGGGGCGAGTGGTCAGAGAGGACTCTCGCCCTGTAGTCTATATGGTCGCACTCCGCGACTATGTCTGGCGTAGCGAAAAAGTAATCAAGCCTCGTGTGCAGTAGATGCGGGGCCGAGTAATGCGAGTATTGCCTCCCGCCCGGGTGTTTCGCTCTCCACACATCTACCAGGCCAAAATCCGCCAGCAGCGTCTGCAATACCTTAGCCGCCGGACTGGGCTTAGCCATCTTGTCATCCGACCTATCCTCCCTGGGATTCAACACGCAATTAAAGTCGCCACCCCATATCACCGTACCCCCCATCCCGACACTGAGCTTGGTGCCCAGCGTCCTAAAATATGTCGCCGTGTCCTGGTTAGGCGCATATGTGTTTACAATGCACACTACTTTGTTCTCTACCAGCCCCCTCGCCATAACCAACCTCCCATCCTCCTCCACAACCTCCTCAATTAGCTTAAATGGGACGTGTGGCGCCACCCACACCAGCACTCCTCTGGCATAGGCGGAGTACGTTGATCCTACCACTGTCCCCTTCCACTTCCTCCCTACCAGCTCCAGTTTCTCTCGCTTTAGATGTGTCTCCTGTAGCAGGGCTACGTCTATCTTCTGCCTCTTAAGATACAACATGACTATTTCGCTTAAGATAACTGTTAAGCCCTCTAACGTTCCACGTTAATATCCTGAGGTCTCCCATGGCCTATCAGTAGTTTCCTCCCCCCCATCCGAGGCAATCCCTCCCCACTTTGCGAACACCCAATCCCGATTTCACCCCCAGGCTCATACAAAAACTAAAACACCCCCCCAAACCCCTACCCCAAACAACTGCCCAGCTCCATCCCTGGATCTCAGGCATCCCTGTGTTCGGTCCTCCTTGGGAAACCCAAATAGAGAACCCGACAGGGTGTCACCCCAGTAACAGTGACTAAACTAAACACAAAAAAGGGGTGTAAAGAGCGGCCTCTGGAGGCTCCTCTCCTTCGCAACCATGTCCGTGCTCACGGACCATGTTTCATAACCACTGACGCGCGCATGTTCTCCAGCGAGTTCAATGACTATATTCAAGTCCCAATGTTCGTGACCCGACCGGGCCTACAGCGCTACTTATCTCGTCTTTTATTTTCCACCAGCCGTCTGAACATCTGTCTCCTGAGGGCAGTTTTGTGCATCCAGCCACTCCATGGCATCCTCCGGGGTGACAAAGAACAGCAGCTTGCTCTGAAAGAAAACCTTCAGTTTGGCCGGATAGAGCAACATGTATTTAAACCCCGCTTCCTGCAATCTCCTCTTCACCGATCCAAAGTTCATACGACTGCGCTGTACCTGCAGGGTATAATCGGGATAGGCAGTTATGTTCGCCGCTCCTCGTTGTATTGTGCCTCCCTTGCGGAAGTGTTCAAGGATCCTTTCTCGGTCCCGGTAATTAAGGATCTTGGCTATCACCGGCCTGGGCGGGTTTCCCGGCGGCGGCTTCCTAGTTAAGGCCCTGTGCGCTCTCTCCACCGCAAAACCCTGCGACAGGGTGCCTCCCGTGATCTCCTGCAGTAGCATGTTCTCGATAAATTCCGTTGGATTATGGCCCTCAGTTCCCTCCGGCAGGCCCAGAATACGGATGTTGTTCCTCCGGGCGCGTCCTTCTGCCTCCTCCGCCCTACTCTCCAAATTGCCCACACGTTGCACCAGGGCATGGAGTTCAAGCTTATGCACAGCGCAGTCCGCCGCGGTAGGGCCCATTTCTTTTTCCAAAGTCTCTGTGCGCTCTGCCAGAGTACGCACGTCCTGCCTTAGGAGGTTCACGTCCTCCTGCACCGCCCCAACCTGGAGTTCCATTGCGGTCTTCAGTTCAGCCACAGCGAGCTGGAGCTTGGTCTCCCAGGTCGCTTTCAGGTCTGCGATCGCAGCGAAGGACCTCCTGGTTCGCACCCCCGGCGGCCATTTCCTTGGCCTGAGTTTTATCTTTGCTTTTGGCTCCTTCTGGGCCGGGAGGCGTCTTAGCGTATTCGTCGAGCGTGGGCTGTTTGTTCTTCGCTCTCAGGAGCTTATTAGACATGTCTCCCGTCCTTCTATCCCCGCTCGGATCTAGGGCAGGGTGTCACAGTGCGCTCTTCGGGTGCCCCATCGCTATCGCCACATCTCCGACACAAAGTTCCTTTGTCCTCCGGCTCCCCCGGCCATCTTGTCTACTACCTAGCTAGGCCAGGTCGCGTCTCACTCTTTGAAGCGCACTTTAGGCCATGAAGAGTCCGGGGCACAGTTTCAGGTCACACCGCACGCTCCCCTGCTATCCGCACGTCCGGTTACAAAGTACCTTCGGCCAGGCCCTGCTCCCTTCCCAGGTCCACGCCGTCGGCCTCGCGGGACTGGGTGTCCTTAATGACCACGATGCACCCGAGTCATGCTCCTTCACCACCACCACGCTCCAGTGCGACCGTCAGGCTCCCAGATCAATCACCCCTTTGTTCCTTCGTTAAGCGGCGGCGGCCATTTTCTCGTTCATCGCACTCTCGCCTCCAAGTCTTCTTTTAGCTTCTTGTTGCGCTTTCACGGTGCAGGCCCGTATCGAAACGTGTCCACACGTTCACCTGAGATTCATGTACGCAGTCATATCAGTCTCAGCCAAATTACATCGGTCCTTGCACGGTTTTCAGTCGGATAATGTACGGATCTTCGGGAGCCCCCGTACAGACACGTCCTTTCACATGGCTTCCTAGCCACGCCCCCCAAATCACTTTACACTTATGCATGACTTTTTGGAGGGACAGATAAACACAAAGTCAAAGGGTTACAAGAGTCTGCAGGGAGCCAGGACAGCTAATGTAGTCTAGAGGAGCTGAGACACTTCTTGAAGATAGCACAAAAGTCTTGCACAATGTTAAAGAGAGTTTTGCTGTAAAAGGAATCACTGTTGGGCCACAAGCTGGGAGGCTTGTGAAAAGCAAAGATGCAAGCAACTCTGCAAGGGACAGCAAATGCAAGTCTCCAGTGAGAGCAAGCATGCTACACACAACAAGAGGTAAGTCCCCCCCCCCTATTTACACAGTACCTTGAGTCTGAAGAAAAGGTTCCAGCTGGCTTCTGTTCTAGTCCTGCAGATCCTCTTGTTCCTAGGCCACAGTCGTGGGGACAAGAGGGAGGACATCTGGGGACTCCTGCACTACGGTTTGAAGGTCGGCGGCAGCAATGGGCACACTTCAGATCAGCAGCACTTTGTGGTTTCAGCTAATTGCAAATAGCACCACTTAGGTTCTTGGACACCTTGTGGACTTTCCTTGCTTCTGGGATCCAGCACTCTTGAGGTGGGTCAGGCTTGGTCAGTCCTGCATCGAGGGAGTCCGGAGGATCTTCCTGGAGCTCGGGTCTGGCTTAAAAACGATGCACTCGATTCTGGCACTCGGTTCCACCAGCAGCAAAGTAGTACAGCCAGCAGGGAGAGGGGTTCCAGTCTTGGGGTCAATTGGTCCCACCAACCCGAGGGTCGAAGTCGTCCTTTCTGGGGTTCTCCAGTCGATTCAAAATTTGGGGCTTCAGCACAGCAACAGGGCTTCACCGGGGAAACAAACTGTCCGGGAGGGTGCAGCAGCTTCTCTTCCAGTTTCTCCTTCGGTTCCTTTGTCCAGTGGTCGACTCTGCCTTCCTTGCAAAAGACCTTGCCTTTTATGCAAGTTTCTCCCATTCATTCGCAGGCTAGCTGTCACTCACATCAGGGTGGCTTGTCCTCCAAAGACAGCCAGCCAGCTAGCCAATCACCTTTGGGTGCATTCCTATAACCAAGGAGACTTCGCACATGGAGATTCGGGAACCTCCCTCGCTTCCTGCCCTGCCAGACACACTGGAGCCAGAGGTGTGCTTCACCAGTGAATCCCGCCAAAGGCAAAATGAACAAAGAGACCAAACTAGGTTTGGCGCGCAGAGTAAATATCAAGAAGGACCTTACATACAGTAAATGGAGAAAAAAAGAAGCCTGGGCCATTTTGACAAAATAGGTACCCATGGGTGCAATACTGCAGTCTGAGGATTCAGCTTGTGGTAAAACCGCACAATGGTAGAAAAATTAAACCACTGCCACCAGCCATTAATTGTAGCAGGGGGCACATAAAAATGTTACATGAGAAGGCAGACTAAGGGGATACTAAGTAACCCCTTCAGGCACTCTATGTAAGATGGTGTGAGCTGGGTCTACAAGAGAAAAGGCTAAGTAAAGTCCATTTCACTTTACTACTCTTGGAAACAGTAGTTTATCCAAGAGAATGTATTTAAACCTTAGCAGAAATCGATAGGACTTCTCTGTGACACTGCACTGAGGGTGCTGTGTATCACAATACAAAAAGTTTGGCAGACTCCAAAACCAAAAGAACAACAGTTAAAATCAGTGAAAAATACGAGAGTGTGGGGAAAAAGGTCTCACTCTCACCAGGATAAGAATTAAAAGCCCTAAAGTTCAGCAAAAGAGCTGGGATTCTCCAAGTAGAAGGGAATTAACACAGAAATAAAAGTTCTCCCTAACAGCTGTTTCACTGGTCACCCTGGGCATAGGGTCCATTTTGACACAACCACCGGCAACAGTTACACTCATTTTATTATTTAGCTGCAGTTCAATAAATTATTCTCATAAAAAGGTAATAGAACTGGCAAGCGCTTTGGGTTCCAGTCTTATGCCCCATACGTCTTCAGATGCCTTTATGGTAGGGTTGCATTTTTGACTTTGAAAGACTTGCTGTGCTGCGAAACTGCCTCTAGTACCTGAAGCTCTGCGAGGATAACACTAACCAACAGCTTCCCTTCCCAAAAATCACTATCTTGTATGTGTATGCAGACTAAATACAATTCTTGTATTTTTGCAGTATTACCAATAGAACTGTCAAGCTCCTCTACCAATTGTATAAGTTCAGCAACTACCAACTAAGAAGTGACCATTTGAAAGTATTGAAAAGTGCATCTATGTGTGATGGTTTATTGTGCTAAGTATTTAAAAGTGACTTGTGTAAATATTATAAATATATATTTTTAATATACATTTACATGCGTTTCTTTGATGTGCTTTACTTGCTGGGTTCAAGAGAACTTACCTACAGTTCACATCTTCCTCTTAAAATAAGTTTGACTGCTCTGCCACTCTACCAAGACCCTTGAATAGTACAGACGGATACCAAGAATTGGCGATCTACAAATCACTGGGATAGCTTACTGCCAAGTGGTACTTTAGGAAAACTCCCCTAACACAGACTATAACCTGCCTGTGATATACATGGTAATCTTTGTCCTCGAAAAGAGTGGTGTGTGTTGAAAATGCCCCATTGGATATAGGGCTTGTTAGAGATTTGCCCGAGGGTTATAAGGATGCAATGATCCTCTTTAGCATTTTTAAGAGCATCATCTACTGTCAAGACACTGTCCCAAAGGGAACTATCGTAGCTGGCTAATGTATTTTTAGTGATGCGTACCTGATAAACTGCTGATGTAGTTATTTTCTTACCTAGAGCATATCATTTTTCGCTCTCTTTTTCGGGTGGTGCCTCAGACGACGCTAATGGAGTGCCCACCCTTTTCCTTGTGGATGTGACCCCTAGGAAATCTGGTTTAAACTGTCCCCAATGTCAGGGGTCAGTAGGCACAGGTTTAAAGGTTTTCGCGACACAGAGGTTGACTGCCCTGGTTAGGGAAGGAGAAGGCAAAGAAGGCTGAATATGTATAGCAACTAGTAAAGGAATAAGCTGGCCAACAGACTTCTTTATCCCTAAGATGTCATCGACAAAATCTGTGTCTTGCAGGACTTCTTGAGTTTGGATCTTAAAAGGATCAGCTGCTTTAATGAGCAGATCATTGTACTGAATTAGGTTGTTTATTGGGGAATTTGCAATAGGGTGATCTTGATCTTCGGGCTATTGCAACACATAAATGTCAGGATCATCAAAGTCATACTGATCCTGGGTGTACCGATCATAAAACTGACCTTGATCATTATCAGCGTAAACATCACCTAAACCTTGATGTTGATCCTGTTCATCATCTAGTAATGAAATGACTTGTCGGTTGGACAGACGATTGCAACCTGTGAGATTTAACATGAGGTTCTCCCTCTCCTAAATCAAAATATTTTTGTTTTAAAGGGTTCTTTTCCAGAAGGTTTACAAAACATCACATTTTATCCATAGTTTTCTCAAACTTTTCTTTAGTCCAATACCCTGTACTAGAAGCTTTTTGGAAATTAAAAGCTATAAAATCATCTTCAGACTGAAAAGTGTGATGTGAATGTAAAGCCTCCGATACAGGACACAAAGCAGATGTGTATTGTGTGTATTTCGACGTTCCTTCTAAGGAGTGGGAACTTGTTTAGAAACTCGTTTGTGATGTGTGCCTTTCGACGTACTGTCAGAGTGCTGTAAGGGTGCAGAAGGAGATGACGGACACACATGTGGCATTTTGATTGGTATAGACTTATTTGAGATGAAAATACAGAGAAAACCTACCTCTCCCTATATCTATAAGGGCTTGGGTTTCCCGGTCACAACTGAAGTGCTAATGGATCTGTCAGGATGTCTTAGTAACTTAAAGAGTTCACCATCCTGTGTCAAAATGTCCCCATCTCTGTCACTTACACTTGCACTTACTTATAGCTAAAATAAACAGTGGTACCAAAGTCAAGAGAATGACTGCCTCCCCTGGACTAAATGGCACAGTTCTGGTTTAAAGTTCTCCACCAGATGGGAATGACTCCCTTCCCCCAGTGTTAGTGCTTCAAAAACAAAACAAAGAGGGTTGCAGGTCCAACACTCTGTGTCAGAAAGTTCAATACTTTGTATCCTAGGGGGGCGGGATTCCCTTCGCCTGGATCACTGGTTTGATCCTGCTTGAAGGTTCAATTGCCAGGAGAAGGAAACCCTTCTCCAGACCTCCTTCAGCTTTGCCTTCCCAGTTAACAACATGAGAGGGAATGCGTCCCTTCCACTGGTCTTTCTTAGGATTTATTTTACAGTTCCCACCACAGGGGATAATGACTCCTTTCCTTGACCTTTCTCATCACACTTCACAACACCAGGGGGAACTACTCCCTCCCCCTGGCCTTTCTCATTACACTTCACAACACCAGGGGGAAGGACCGTCTTTCCCTGGCCTTTCTCATGAAGCAAATAACCAAATGTGATGAGGGTCCCAGACCCAGGTTCCTCCTCTTCCCACAGGAGTACTTGGTATATTCTACTGCCAAGTACTACGATGGAGGGAATAGTTCGCAATTCCCTTTCCTGGGGGGTGGGGCTCCCATACGCGTACTTCTCTATGGCTTGGTTTTGGCAGAACTGGTTCACTCTCCTGCCAGGTACTGCCACGAGAAAACTGACTTTCAATCTGCTTAATCGGTCTGCTTCAACAGTGGTTTGCAACCAATCACTGTGCCAAGGAGGATGACTCCCGAGGCACTCTCTATAATGGTTTTCTTCAGTAGTGGTTTGCGACCAACCACTGTGCAAGGAGGATGACTCCCCAAGGCACTCTCTATAATGGTTTTCTTCAGTAGTGGTTTGCGACCAACCACTGTGCTGAGGAAGATTACTCCTGGGGCACTTTTTTACTTTACTTTGTAATGCACACCAAATGACCCGGAAGCTGAAGGGCATAGAATCAAACATGTAACAAAGAACCAGCAAAACAGACCACTGATACATAGACACACAGACAAGTCATAAAAAGGGAGCGGATTAACCATAGATAGCAGGCGAAAAGCACAAGGACCTTTATTTGAACAACAGAGTCCAACTTCTTTCTGAAAATCGCTGTCGATTTTAATTCTCTTAGGTCCGGCGGAATGGCATTCCAGGCCTTAGGCGCAGCCATGAAAAATGCACATCTAATGACCCGAGTCAGATTGCAAGCAGGTATTTTGAGCCGATTAGCGAAATTGGATCAAAGTATTTGCACACTAGTTTTGTTAATCAAAGCCTGACTCTGGTATTTAGGGCTAGAGCCCATCAAACATTTGTGAGTAATCAACAGAAGACGAAAGTGAATCCTTGCTTCGATGGGAAGCCAATGCAGGTTAAGTCTAGCATCTGAGACGTGATCTCTCTTTTAAGCCAGAAATTATCCTAATTGCACTATATTGTATGGTTTGCAGCCGTGAATAGTCCGAATTGGCTATAACCTCCAATAGGATGCTGCAGTAGTCAGTTTTCAACCCCACTATAGCCCTGGCCATCGTCTTGCAATTTACCCAAGACATGCAAGGCCGAAGTTGTGCTAACAATTTAATATAAGCAGGAGAGGACACCAAACTACTTACTTGAGCCCTCATGTTCAGATTTTGATCCAGGAAGATCCCAAGAGTCTTCACTTTCTTTTTGGTCTCAATGTCGCACCCTGCCACTAAAAAATAATTATAATCTGTACCCAACTTTGAGTAAGATTTTGACCTTAGTGCTAAATCTACCTCACTTGTGAGAACCCCAGAACGTTTTGCTTGAGTGGTAGATTATTTTTCCCTATACCGCAGTGAGTGGGAACCTTTTTCCACACTCACAGATCCTTTTTTTTTTATGGGTGTCATTTTTAAGACTCGCCATAGTGCCCTTTTAATTTTATCCTCTGACAACTTTTGGTATGTACCTTTTTATTGTTACAGGGTTGCCCTTTTACTTTCTCTGGCTAACCTTATGAGAACTACAGTTCCCAAGGGTAGAACTAATATGTCTATCCCTTCTACATTTTGTTAGGTGAAACCAGCACACCCCACCTTATGTGGAGTGCTGGGGAGATACAATGCATCGCATCACCTTTATCACAAGCACTGTAACAATTCCATTACAGGGACAAGCTTACCTTAAATGGCTGGTGGCAGTGAACCTTTTTACAAATTCGGTGCACCACTACCACAGACTGTTTTCACAGCTGCGGAAAAGGCACCCATGGATGCCCTTTTTATCAAAATGGCCCTGGTAGCTTTTTGCCATTTCTGCGCTTCTAGTCCCTTCCTGGTCTTTACCCTGCCTCCAGGGCGGGAAATTCCTTTGTGTGAATTTTAGCTTCAGCAGGAGACCTCGGTCAAGCCTGCCCAGGCTCCAGAGTATCTGTGAAGGCAGGAAGCGAGGGAGGAGTCCAACAGTCTGCAGCCTTTGTCTTTCAGCCTGCCTGCGAGAATCCAGTTCAAACTGGGAGGCTGGCTGTCCTGAAAGGACTGCCAACCGCCCATGTTTGAATGCTGCACATCTGTTTCATTGGATGGGTTCCAGCATAAAAGTCTAATTCCAGAAGCTGAAGAGTTAGTCGGCCCCTGGACCAGAATCCGAACAGGAAGATGAAGAAACCATGGCTGAGACGATTTCCAGCGACCAGAGAGCCTGCTGTGTAACCAGAGCCTGTTACCCTTCCTTCCAAGCGACCTGGGGACTCTGAAAAACAATGACCCAGAGCCTGGTGGGATCCACCAGACTCAACACCTGCATTATCAGCCATCCCACATTGTGCTGTGACCTTGCAGGGCTGCAATACGCCAATACCCTGGAACCTCAAGCCAGTGTGCAGTGCCTGGTCTTCCGAATCAAGCTGAAACATTGGTGGCATCCTGCAAGTCCCCTCAACAGAGTGCTGGACCTTGCAAGTGACGAGAATCTGACCAGCGATATTCAGTCTTCTTCTGGCTCCTGAAAAGGGCACCAAAACCACAGGCCACACACATCCAGCCACGAAGAAACTCTTGCCTCAAGCCTTGTCTGTTTATCCTGGCTGCAAAATCCCTTCCAAAGTCCTGTCTTCCGTCTTCATGACAAAGGAATCCATCGACCGGATTTTTGGCTGCAGATACTGAAGTCTTCCTGCTGCAACTCTTCTTCTGTGCTGATGTACTGTGTTGGTTGGGGTATTTACTTACCTCAAGCCTGTGTGAGTTCTGTAAAGCTTTTGGGGTGTTTTCTGTGATTGGGAGTCCTTTCAGCCAGTTCAGCAGGCCCACTGCTGGAATCCTCCTTTGGTGTCTTCTCAGAGGTCTGTGGACCCGCCCTGGACCCTAACTAACTCTAAAGTGAACTACATACTTGTTTGAACAGTCTTCCAGAGGAAATCACTTTTTCTGCAAATGAACCCCATCTCACCCTACCTACATCTGGCACCTAGAGTACTAGGGGGCCTCGTCTGCCTCTAACAGAACTCATGCAAGTGTAATCATGCAATAGAATAGGGAAGGATTGGATATGAAAAGTATTCTGCCTTAGTGTACTTAATTGTGAAGGAGTTAGTTGGTAACTGTAATTCTGAGAGTGAGCAGTTACAAAAGTTCTTACTTAGCTTGAATTTGTGTTGTGCCATTCTGAAAAGTATATGCAAGGTTGTTTTATTCACCTGTGAGTTGGGTGTGCCTCGTTCCAAAAGTAATGCTGTTCGCTTCACTTAACTATTTCTTCCAGAATATTTGTGTGTAAGTTCGCTAACTGGGTCTTGCTTCCCCTGACCTGCTAAACTAAGTCTGTCTTGGGTTTTACCGACATGGAATAACATTGAGTCATTCATAAAGTGTAACATTGGGTTTTGCTTTCACTAGTCTGTTTTATACAGATGCTAAAACAGTCTTAGGTTTATACCTACCTTGAAGTTGCTGATCGCTCCTTTAAAAAGTATATGGGGTTTACTTACCTCAGTCTGCCTTGGGCCATCCTAAAATAAGTTAGAAAGTTATTGCTTAGTCTGTGTCCCATTGACCTGAAAAGCAACTAATAGTATATTACATTAGGTTTTACCTGCCTAGAATAGCTGTGTGCCATTCTTATAAAGTGTTCTGTAGGTGTAGCTGACCTTGGTCTGCCTGGTGAAATCCTAAATTAGTGTATGATATGATAAGCAAAAGGTCTTACTCACCTAATATAACTGTCTGTTATCCTGAATGTGGTTATAGGTGTCTGTTCCTCGAATGAGTGTTCCAATATTCAGGAAAGTATACTTGCAGATTGGTTTACTAAGCGATTTCTTAACTGAGTGTCCCCGCAGAACTGCTAGGGTCTACTACCCTTGTATTACTGAAAGTAATCAGAAAGTAATTTATGGTTTTACTCCCCATGAAAAGGTGTGCCCTATACTAAATGTGTTTGATAAGGGCTGGCTTGCCTAGAAATACTGTTACTTTTCTGAAGAAGGTTTATGCTTTGGTCTGCGTACCTTAAGGCATTGTGTCGTGTTTACATAATGTGTTTAGGACTCTGTGACCAAGTGATTACCCCAAAGATTTATCTTGCCCTAACTTGTATTTATAATAAACCTTTATTTTTTTAATAAGACTTTGGTTTCAGTGTTTCTGTTGAACCCTTGGTCTACTACAAGTTCGTTGTGCCTTCTCACAGCCCTCTCTCCCTCCTAAAATGAGCCTGGCTGCTCTGTCTACACTACCATGTACTCAGGTGGTACAGCCTTATACTAAGAGTGGAGTCTTGTACTGTCTCAGCTGAATGGTTTTGCTAAGCCCTTAGTTGGAGTTCAGAAAAACTGTCCTAACACCAGCCTGCTTATTTTATTCTCAGTGCCTAGCACCATCTGTTCTGTTTTTTTCTTTACTAAGCGCCAAAACATTCCCCACCATCCAGGTTTGAATTAGTTCATATACCTTGTTGATGGTTCTTTCGTCATCTACTCCTGCTTGACCTTTCTGCTGCATTTGATCTAGTGAACCTCAAAATCCTATGCCAACCCCTCTCTTCCGCAGCCCACTTTTCTACCAAAGTCATAGCCTTGATCAAATCCATCCTATCTGATTGCACAATGAGGGTCTTCTCCAAGCTAGAGGCTGCCAAGCCAGCCCGTGTCCTTTGTGGCGTGCCCCAAGGCTCATGTGCATCACCTACACTTTTTACAAAGCCCCCGTTTGACCTCCTGGACAAACAAGGCATCTCCTACACCAACTATGCGGACGATACACAGACCCGCCTGCCTATCTCCGGGAACTCCAACAAGGATACCAATGCCCTCAGCAAAATATATAAAATCATCAAAACTTGGATAGCGCAACACAAACTCTGTCTAAATGACGACAAAACAACTTCTATTAGTAGGGACCCAATCCTGACTTAATAAATTGGATGGCAATGACAAATCTTACACTATAGACGGGAACCTCATCACCATCCTAAAGGAAGTAAAAACCCTAGGGGGTATTTCTGGACTCCTCTCTGTCTAAAGTTAATGCAACAGCCTCGGCAGCAACCTATACAGCTAAACTCATTAATGTCTGCAGATCATTCTTAACATCAGATAGCTGTGTCACACTAGCTAGAGCCCTCATACTGTACAGACAAGATTACTGCAACACGCTCTTCGCAGGTTCCTCCACAAGCAAATTCAAAACTACAATTCAACCAGAATAAGGCTCCGAGAGCAGCATTGAACTTCTCAAAGGACAAACCCATCTCTGCAGCCAGACGCAATGTCTACTGGCTACCTGTCCAAGACAACATCAGATTCAAAACTCTATGACGCATAGGTGCCTAAAAAACAGAGGCCCGAAATACCTCTCCAACAAATTTGTCAAACCCCACCCTGACGGACGCACCTCGGCCACTACCTTGCATCTCCTTACTACTCCCAAATTCAAACGAGCAAAGACAAGGGGCCGCAGCTTCCCAGTGTGGCTGCAAAACAGTGGAAAGCCCTCCCCCTGTCCCTCAGATCGGACCACTCCTTCTGTTGCTTCCGCAAAAAACCTAAAACCTGGTTCTTCACGCAAGAATCAGATCACACTGTCAAGAGCTCTTACAATTCCTCCCATGTGTGCTTGCACTGCCATTACTGTTTTCTACTTCATGTATGTACTTAACTAGCGCCCAGATACCTTTGGGTTTGGCACGCTCTACAAATGGCAAATAAATAAATCTACATGAATCCCAGGTAGCAGGATGACACATTGAGTGTAAAATGCATAGTTGGTAAAGCCTACATTATTCTCTTACAGAAGGTGAAAAGGGGGAACCTTTTAAATATTACATAAAGATGGGGATAAACACGCTCCATGTGGCATGCCATAAACCAGGTACGCCGGTTGAGCTTCAGCCCCTTACCACACACTCTACACCATCGATTACTCAAAAAAGAGGTGATCCAGAAAGCAGCATTGTCCGAGAAATAAACTACTTTGTTTAACCTGGTGACCAACAATGTGTGATCCATCAGGTCAAAAGCTGCAGACAAGTCGAGCAACATGAGCAAAGCAGTCTTGCCCATTGTCCATAATCTGGAGTAATCTCAATTTCAGGTTGAGCAGCGCTGTCTCTGTGCCTTGCCATTGCTTAAAATCAGACTTCCATTTGCTTAAAATCCTATGTGCAAACAGATGTGCTGAAAGTTGCATATATGCCACATGGTCCAACATTTTAAAAAGAAACTACATATTAGTAATAGGCCAATAATTTGCGGGGTATCAGGACACAGGCCTGGGTTTTGTTAAAGTGGTGTAAATCCATGCATTCTTGAGTCCTGCTGGAACATGATTTTCAGTAAAAGACATATTGACAAATTTACAAAGCGTACCCAACAAAATGGGAGTACAAGGCTTGATAATCATAGCAGGAATAAAGTAATCGTGTCGGAAGCGGCTGTTTGTTTTCCTTTCTTTCACTGCGGCTTGACACGTTACAGGACGTTACTAGGAGCTTTCCTCTAAACATTTTTTTTTTCTGCTGGTGCTGGACACAGGCACGGCAGGACCAGGCTGCATTCCCGATACGTTTTCCAGCATCTGCGGCGGCATCTGCGACAAGTGACGGTGCCGTATCGGAAGTCCTCTCTGCACTCTCTACGCTCTGCCCTTAGGTAAGCAGAAGCGTGTGCAGAAGTGTGTGTGTGCCTGCTTGTTCAGAGAATTACGTGCTGGTTTAAATACAGCGCACGTAGCGCACACAGCACCTATTGAGAGGAAGAGCTTTAGAGCTGTGACCGTGGGGGGTGAGGACTGTGGGTCTGTTGACCTTTGATTAATCTGTTTCACATCCAGCTGTTTACTGACTTTAAAAAAAAAAAACCCTCACGTGTCACACCTCCATCTCACCTCTGGTTTGGGTGGCTAAAAACGAGTGATTTCCATTTTCGCTGACACACTCTTGTCACTGGTCCGGGTGCGGAGCGGGTGACAAGTTATTTATCAAGGTACAAAAACGTTGGCATCCGTGCATCCTCTTTCGACACTAAAAACCATATTAAAGCCATACTTTGGCAGTTTCTCTCGCAACCCGCAATTGGGACCCCACACCCACACTTAAGTCTTATTACTACCTCACTAAGTGTGGAAGGGAGACTGTGGGTAGAGCGCCTTGGATCCCGACTTTACCCAAGAGAGACAGGCCCAATCTTTCGAGCATTCGTACACTGTACACCGTACATTGTAAAATCAGCTCCAGAACTAGCCTCAAACTGATAACAAGGCTGGTGCAGTGGAGATGAAGTGCTTTTGCTGGCCTACTCCGTACTTAGTGTACGCATGGAGGACGACTCGGACCTTGTGATTGCTATGGTTGAATCCATCCCTGAGGACAACCTCACTGTGCTGGGGAATGGTGGGGGGGGTGTAGCATAGCTAACACCACTGCCAACATGGAGGATGAAGGTAGCACGCCCCAAACCTCACAACCCCCCCCCACCGACAGTTTTCAAGTGGCCTCCAGCCTGGAATGCACTTGACCCCTACAGTGGTAATAACCAAGAAAACACTGACACACGGAAACGCCCTCCAAAAGGAAGGGAGTGCATATGTGGAACAAATAGAGGCAGCAACGGAGCTACCAATCGACATTGACCTCACTGTATCTCTAGGTGAGGAAAAGAACGACATTGGGCATGACCCAACGACAGACAATATTGGACATAATATGGGGGAGGCTAAAACACCAGCAAGCCTCAACATTAGTAAGAGTAATCCTACGCTTTCCCTAATTGCAGGAGTGACAGAAAAGCATAAAGCAGGAGAGGATGCCAAACCATGGCAAGACACCCAGGAGGAATATAGGGGAGCTATATTAACCCTCTCATGTACATTTGGCACAAATGCAAAACACCAACTACAGAACCACTCGGCCCAAGATACTCTGGGAACTGCCTGGAGACCCCAGGGAATCACGTCCATCCTGTTGAAAGGGAACCAGCGTTTCCACTATTACAGGAAAGACGACAAACAAGGATGGGACTGGGGCCACGCTAAAAGCACCTTGAACACTAAGGACAACGGCTTAATGCCCACAGAAAGAGGTGGAAAGGGCAGAGAACTCTTGCCCGGTCTGGCTCCCGGGACTAAAAGCAGTTTGCCAGAAACACTCCTAGCGGCAGACACCATAATGGAGGGGGTGGCTGTGCTGGACAAAGAACCAGACTCAAGGGTTCAGCTTGCCACTGGATGCTCCGGTGGCCTCCCAGCTCCTGCTCTGAGGCGGAAGGAACCAGTGACCTTGGATCCTAGTGTAAAACAAAGTGCCTCAGCAGGCGCACAAATGGCCAACACACAGCAGGCAATATTATGCTCAATACCAACAAAGACACCCCCTGCAAACAAACGACAAAGGACTGACTTGCAAAGTAACATCTTTCTCCCTCGATGAGGACCTACTGATGGACTTAATAGCTTCTCAGGTCGAGTAAGGCAAAGACAAATCGAACAGTCAAAGTACAATTGATCCTAAATTAATAGCAGCCTTTTCTCTAACCATGGCACCTTTTATGAAGCTGATTGAAACTCCAAACGACCAGTTAAGTGACCAAACCACAGTGATTGCAATGTTGCAGATCAAAATGATCTTTGTAGAAGGATTCATTACGGCTATCCAAACAAAAATGGATAAAAACGAGGAACAAACTACTAACATCTGAAGAGTATTCTGGAGGCTGTCATTCGAGACAAAGAGAAGAAGATCAGAAAGATTCTTTTCACTCATACACCCACAAGATCCGTTGGGAGGAGATTCCTTGAATATGGACGGCCTCACCAAGAAAGGGCCTTGGGGTAGGAGAAATTGAGACCTCTAACAAATCAGGGCAAACTTACACAACTGTATCAACACTTTCAGAGTTAACACCCCCTGTAACTATAGTTATTGCAGATACAGAGGCTAAAGGAACAAGTCAAACTCTAAGTCAACCTACTCCATCTACGTCTGAAGAGGCCCAAAACACTGTTGGTAACCCCGGATGAAAAAAACAAAAAACCAACAAATGAACCCCACACGCCCCAAAGATCTTCAACATCTTCGATAAATTGGGTGAGGGCGACAAGGGGTTAGTTAAAAAGGCGGAATCCCCACAGTCGAAGAGACTAGTTTTCCAGAAAAAATTGAGCAAGCAAAAAAGTACTGAAAAAAAAGACATTGGCTAAGATACAGTCGGTTAAACCCCAAATTGATGTGAGGAAAACTGGGGGAACGCTAGTGCCCAATAAGAAGGGGACAAAATTAAACGCAAGCACTACTATTCGAAACATTCAGAGACCCGAAACTCCAGAGATGTTTGTTAGAGGGCCAAAGAAGCCCACTGTAAACGAAAGTGCAAAAGAGATCTCAGATGAACACAATTACCCAATGCTCGAGGACAGCACGATGACATCAATGCAGACTTACTAAACTTGTCTATTATTTTGATGATTCAGAGTCAATATGCTCAAATGGGGTGGAAATTCAGTCACAGAATGGAGAACCTGACTCTAAACTCTGACAAGGAGGATGGAGAACAGGCTGAGGAATTGGAAGAGGAATCGAAGCAAAGCAACAAACAAGGGTCCATCACGAAAAAGACTCTAAAGGTCAGATTCTCAAAAGACTGTAGAATTGTTGAAACAGCCTCCCACTGCAACCTTTAACTCTGAAGAGGATCGTCATCGCCCTACTAAACCGGTATACGTGGAGTCTACAAGCCTGAGAGGCAGGGAGGCTCGTCCCGAGGAACTATTGAGTAAGAAGCAGGCAATAGGAAACCGACAAGCCCCACGCTGGGTAGGACCAGATGATCTGGGAAGCGAACTGCTGCCGTTTAAGCAGCCCAGAGCGACACGCACGGGTAGCCCAAGAGAAGATTGGAGCTGGCTAGCGGGCACATTGGCTAGGAAGTCATAATGCCAAAAGCTCTCAGAAACTGCCCTCTTCCAGAATTTGACCATCTGTTCTTGGAACACCAGGGGATTCACGCACTTATTTTGGGAAAGGGAACTCGTAATCGAGAAATACGATATATTGTGCCTCCAGGAGACTTGGCTGAATGAGAAACCATCCCTGGAAGGATACGAAGTATTCCTGAACCCCGCTGTCAAAGGGAACTTCGGACGACCCATGGCAGGACTGATTACAGCATGTCAAAGAACAAACGGCTGGACCAAGCTTTGTGTACAGAACCCTACGCCACTGATTCAGTTTGTGTTGCTGGCAAAAAGGTACAGCCAACACATCTGCCACCTCCTGATATATAACATGTACTGGAACCCTGCATCACCACTTGCAGCAAATCTTCAAGAAATGGTTATGAACTACATCGACGAAGCTAGAACTACCTACAACAACATTGACGTCTTGGTATGTGGGGACTTGAATATGGAATGTTTTGACTCTAGGAACGAATTGATAACTAATCATCAAGAGCTGCCACTTTGAAGATATTAAGGGGTATAAGGTTGGAGAGAAGACCTACAAAAGAGAAACAAACTTGATGAATGTTAATATAAGGGGTGACATCCCACCGAAAGCAACCTGGAAAAGAGGTCCCCACACCAAGATCTTAGATTACATTTTCGCGTCAGAGACTTTTTGGCCAGATGAGTCACTTAACAGTGACCATAATCTATTGGAGATGGTGGGAAGCCATGCCGAAGATACGGCTGGGCAGCCTTTCCACTCACTTAACACTGCCAACATTGGAGGTTACACCGGGTCTTAACCGGTTAAGAATTTCTTCTACTGACCTCAGTAAACTAACTACGTCCTTGTTTAATGGCAAAAGCAGGGATGCCTCTGGCAACACCATACAACCAATCCATTAACCACTAGCCTAGAAAATCTTTCAGGCTAAAGTCAGAAAAGCTTTAACAAGTGTGTTTATAAGGAAACACGTCTTCAACAAGGACATCTATGAAAAGAAAAAGTCCATTAAAAAACTATCTATGCAACTTAAAAAAGGTGTGCTCCCTGACGTAAGAGAAACGTTGAGAAAAGAGAAACAATCATTCAAAAACTGGTTGAAAATAAATCCAATATCATCTCTTGCAGGCAGACAGGGAGAGAATGTTGGACCTGATGGCCAAGAACAACACAGTCGAGATCTGGAAGCTGTTGAACTCTACAATGGTTCCACAAGATTCGATCCTTGAAAACTCAATACCATTGTCAACTTGGGAGAAACACTTTGCGGGTTTGTTCTCCAATAAGTTGGGGGAAGGACACGAAAAGGTTACACTCTCCAACTTACCCTGGACGTTCGAATTCGATAGGGAGGAGATACTTACCCTAATAAAAAAAGCAAGTGCATCAAGGGCGGTGGGCCCTGACGGCCTAACAAATGCTATTCTGAAGCAACATCCAGAGCACGGGGCCGACTTCAAGCTGTCTCTGTTCCAGGAAATTAAATTAAAGAAAATACCCATCTCTTGGACCAAGTCTAT
The DNA here is from genome assembly GCF_040938575.1 of Ambystoma mexicanum. NCBI lineage: Eukaryota > Metazoa > Chordata > Amphibia > Caudata > Ambystomatidae > Ambystoma > Ambystoma mexicanum. Next base: position 731,781,564 of record NC_090925.1, read on the forward strand.
CGTGGTCCCGATTTACAAAAAGGGCAACAGGTCTGACCCTGCCAACTACAGACCAATCACCCTTTTGGACGTGGTAGGAAAGCTGTTCTCAGCAATACTCCTGAAACATTTGAACACATGGTCCCAACAATCACACCACTAAAACCGATGGTAATCCGAGTTTAGAAAAGGGACGGGAACTGCCCCAAATCTTTTCCTGATAAACTTGTTGAAATGCAGGGCAAAAGCAACTAAGCAAAATAAGACCTATATAGCGTCTATAGACTTGGCCCACGCATTCGATTCAATAAACAGGAATATTCTATGGGGAAAACTGTCAAAATGGGGCTGTCCGATCGATCTGAGGGAAGCCCTGGAACTCCTGCACTCTGGAACAACATTAAGAATACGATTGGACAGGGCAGGAACGAGCAAAATTGGATCATCATCAGTGATAAAACAGGGCTGCAGACTGGCACCAGCCATATTTAACCACTATATATCCGACATCGAGGAGGCTTTTGAAGATGTGAGGTGCTTCTGCCCAAGGATTGCAGGTATCCCAGTAGGAAGACTGCTCTACGCTGATGACCTAATCATTGACCAAACTGAAGTGGGTCTGCAGACAGCTGAATGCCTTGTCTAAATACGTGTGTGACAACTCATTAACCATCAACCCAGAGAAATCCAAAATCATGGTTATAGGAGAAGCAAATAGAACCCACAGAACGAAAAGAAGTTGGAGTCTCCAAGGGGTAAAAATACCCGAGGTTACATCAATGCAGTATTTGGGGTTAACAGTGAATACTAGCATGGTAGACTCACATGGGGTAATGGCCGCGAAGTCAAAAGCTAAGAACCTTGCAACCCAGGCTAGAATAATCAACCGTAATTTTTTGGCAAATTTACCCTACTACCCATTATTAACTTCTACAAATTGAAGGTGACTCCCATTTTGACGTATGGCTCTGAAACTCAGCTACAACTTGCAGGCTCTCTTTGGAGGCAGGTTGAGGGAGCATTTTGGAGACGTATTCTGAATATGCCAAGCACCCTACCGGTAGAAGTGATCGGGAGAGAAATGGGAATGGTGTCACTGTACACCATCATGGCCTGGAGATCACTGTCATTGTTGAGGAAATGTTTACAACCACCAGGTGAAGGAGGTACGAAGTCCTACATAAAGCTATTTCCTTAAACAGTGAGAAGTCTCTAACTGAATGGAGATCTACATGTGTGGAGATACTGAAAAGTCTAGCATTGAGTGAAGAGCTTCTACTGAAAAATCCTGAACATGTCAAGAAGAAAGTTTACGACCAAGACTGGATAGACACAGGTGAACGGATTCGGAGCATGAAAAGTGGTGGAGGGATAACGAAAGATACTAGGAAACGAGGCCAAGTACCAAGATACTTGACAAAGTTCCCCTCTCCCACTTTGAGACAAGACTTCATGAGGTTCCGTTTTAACCTGTTTCCAACAAAAGAAGTTCTTGAGAGACGCAAAGTAGCCTCAATGAGAAATTACATTTGTCGGCTCTGTAAGGGCACGCTTGAAACCCTAGAACACTTAACTGAATGTGAGTCACTGAAGGATTTAAGAACAACATACTTGGAGCATTTGTTTCAGAATTCAACAATAACATCTTCCAACTCACTTTGGGTTAGCTTGTGTCAAGGCAGGAGAAACAGATTCTATCCTTGTTGGCCTTCGTCAAAAAAATCTTTGAGCGACTGACGGTGGAAGAAGATGAAAGGAAGAGCTTTATTGAGACGAGAGGAAAAAACGGATGAAGACTGGAGCTTTCATCAGACTTTTGGGAAGAGGTCTGGGTGTCTTATTTATTTCTTTTTTATTCATTTATTATTATTTTTTTTCTCTCCCCGAATCTACATATTTTTTATCAGATTTTATATACCTCCTCTTGCTAGCAATTCAATGAAAGTTTGTTCTCTCTTAGTAAATAGCATAAAAAAGTAAATGTAAACTATAAATATGCTAATTAAAAGTTTTTTGAAAAAAATCATAGCAGGGCAGGCATCACCCTTACAGCTGGTCGGTTTAAAATTGGCAATAATCAAGGCCAATTCAGATTTCAATATATCTGAAATTAAACTGATGATCTTGCGTTTTATGCATATGATTCTTGGCCTCTTGAGAGTTGGCTACCACACCAATGGTCATCTTATTAACCTCAATATTCTTTTTTATCCTGTCCAATTTACCTAACATGGCTTCTTATATTAAAGTCCACCATGCAGCATCTTTCAAAGGAATAGCCAATTTATTCTTACGTGGATCTTCCAGCTCCCTGAATTTTATAATAAAGTTCCGATTGTGCACTCACAATCGTGTCACACATGCCTTTCTCAGCTGCGTTGACTGCTAATTGAAACTCCTAAGCTGCCATCCTATGAACCTCTTTCTCATGGATAACTTGCGAGGATCTCCAAGCATAAAAGCATTTGATTTTATTAGCTTTAAGATTTTGTAGGTCAGGGGAGAACAATCATTGCCTTTCTTCTCAACTTCAAGCTTGGTTGCAAGGGGAGGGTCCAAAGTGTTCGTAGATTCCTGAAAAGACTGCAGATAGGTACTAACAATATCATCAGTCATCTCAAGTTCTGTGACCTCATTTACCATGGGCACTAGCCAAGGTTCCAAGGCCTCCTAAGGTTTTTTTTAACTTCCTAGTGGTTATGCTCCTTTTTTTCAAAGCCTTGGTCTTTATAGGTTTTTCAAAGACTGCTGTGAGATGTACAAAGAAATCTGACCAAGGACAAGGTAGGACCAACAGGTCAATTTTTTGGATACCATGTGTCACAACCCAGTCTAGTGTATTCCCCATCTCATGAGTTGGTATTTTCACAAGTTGCTCAGAGCCCGGTTTACCCAAAGAATCTTCTAGCATATTAGCCATGTAATCATTGCTGTTGCCCAACCAGAAATTAAAATCTCCAACGACCATCACCTTAGTATTGGGCTTCAGGATAGGCTGCAGGAAATTACTAAGTTGAGTGGGGAATTCTGACATAGGATAGGAGAGGGAGGTCTATAAACCAGGACCTGATACATCGGTCCTGATTTTCATCTGTTTAATTTAATTCCCGTCAATACCTGGTATCTCCACCTCCCAAACTTCTCATTTGGATTTGCAAATAAAAGCCACCCCACCCCCTCATCCTTCTCGTCTGTCCTTGTGTAGCACTTTATAATCATTGGGAATGGCTAGCACCAAAGTCAGTCCAGCTGCATCATGACACCATGTCTCCGTTAGTGCACATATATCAACATCCTGGTTTACAATATATGTCTCCACTTCTAGTGCATGCTTCAATAGGGACCTACTGCTGTAATATTTTAAGGAATGCCTTTTGGGATTTTACAAAACAAGCGTCCCTACTAAACAGTATTGTATCCTTTTGGGCTCCATTTACTACAGACATTCTGGTTTGATTAACAAGGGGGGCCCGGGGAGTCCCTCTGCCAGACATTAGTCCTGGTTACCAGAGACTTACCCAGAGTCTTTAGCTCACTATCTTTCACAGAGAAGAAATATCCTAAACATATCAGTCTTTGTCCTGCCCTGGGGCAGTCCAGCACCGAAATGCTAGGCAATTCTCCTCTGAACAAGAGTACCAACAGAAACCCCAGACACGTGTTTCGGTCTGGTTGGACCTCATCAGTAGGGTGGATCTGTGCCTCTCTAAGAACAGTGAGCAAGGGGTCCATGTCTAGATTCCCCTAGTAACTTAGGGTGAGACCCAACGTTACTTAAATATGTAAATTAACAAGGGGGGGGTCCTGGGAGTCCCTCTGCCAGACATTAGTCCTGGTTACCAGAGACTTACCCAGAGTCTTTAGCTCACTATCTTTCACAGAGAAGAAATATCCTAAACATATCAGTCTTTGTCCTGCCCTGGGGCAGTCCAGCACCGAAATGCTAGGCAATTCTCCTCTGAACAAGAGTACCAACAGAAACCCCAGACACGTGTTTCGGTCTGGTTGGACCTCATCAGTAGGGTGGATCTGTGCCTCTCTAAGAACAGTGAGCAAGGGGTCCATGTCTAGATTCCCCTAGTAACTTAGGGTGAGACCCAAAGTTACTTAAATATGTAAATTAACAAGGGGGGTCCTGGGAGTCCCTCTGCCAGACATTAGTCCTGGTTACCAGAGACTTACCCAGAGCCTTTAGCTCACTATCTTTCACAGAGAAGAAATATCCTAAACATATCAATCTTTATCCTGCCCTGGGGCAGTCCAGCACCAAAATGCTAGGCAATTCTCCTCTGAACAAGAGTACCAACAGAAACCCCAGACACGTGTTTCGGTCTGGTTGGACCTCATCAGTAGGGTGGATCTGTGCCTCTCTAAGAATAGTGAGCAAGGGGTCCACGTCTGGATTGCCCTAGTAACTTAGGGTGAGACGAACAAGTTACTTTCTTACCTGGTAACGTTCTTTCGATGGGATGGTCCGACGACGTATTCCATATCTATGACATGTAATCACCACAGCTGTGCTGCTTCGGAAACTTTTTTCGGCGTCTGCGTCCTGCGTCGATGACGTCGATGCGCCGTCGTCGAGGACCTCCTCCGACGTCCGACGTCATCCGATGTGATAAGTAGGACGCACGACGCCCGTAGCCTCAGTTGTAGTTTTTTCCCCCCAGAACGTGTGACATTAGTTAACTGCCAGTCGGACACAAAGCCTTGCGGAACGAAAGCTGCAATCGCAAAAGAAATTCTGCAGCGGGGAAAGCAGGGAGGGAGCGATATGGAATACGTCGTCGGACCATCCCATCGAAAGAACGTTACCAGGTAAGAAAGTAACTTGTTCTTCGAGGGGATTGGGTCCTCCGACGTATTCCATATCTATGACAGACTCCCAAAGCAGTACCAGAGCAAGGAGGAGGGAAAGAATTTAGAATCAAAATTTAGAATAGCCAATCAAATAGCAGAGCAAAGGACCGCCTTGCCAAAAGCCAGATCCTCTCCTCGGATGGAATCGAGGGAATAGTGACGTACAAATGTATGTACTGAAGCCCAGGTGGCTGCATCACAGATGTTGCGAATAGGAACACCCCTCTGCAGGGTAGTAGATGCAGCCACACCCCTGGTAGAATGGGCCCGCAAGCCAGCCGGTGGGTCCTTACCCGCCAAGCGGTAACACTCCGAGATGGCTAAAATAATCCAGCGAGAGAAAGTCTGTTTCGTCACAGCTTGCCCCAAACGCTTTCCAGCGTAACCAATAAAGAGTTGATCGTCCACTCTGACCCGGGACATGCATGAAACATAAAAGCTTAAAGCTCTCCTAGGATCAAGCCTATGGAGCCTCTCCTCTTCCTTACCAGGATGCGGAGGAGGATAGAATGCCGGAAGAACAACCTTCTGGGCCAAATGAAATTCCGTCACTACCTTCGGAAGAAAAGAAGGACGAACTCTAAAGACAACCCTGTCCTTGTGAAATACAGTGAAGGGTGGCTTAACTGAAAGTGCCTGTAACTCACTCACTCTGCGAGCGGAAGTAACCGCAACTAAAAACACAGTTTTCAGAGTTAACAGCCTCAAAGGGCAAGAATGTAAAGGCTCAAACGGAGCACCCATAAGAAACTTAAGAACAAGGTTTAAATCACAACCGGGCACCAGGAAAGGTGACGGATTGAACACATTAATGAGCCCTTTCAGAAACTGTGAAATTAAAGGGATTTTAAAGTAAGAACACTCTTCAGACGAGCGCTTAAAGATGGAGAGCGCCGCCAGGTAACCTTTAATGGTACCCACTTGCAAGCCCCTGTGGGCCAAAGAAAGTAAAAAGGACAGAACCATGGGGATGTCACATGCAAAAGGCTCCACATTCTGAACTCCGCACCAGTCGCAGAACTTACGCCAACGGCAACGGTACAGAGACTTTGTTGCTGGCCTTCGGACCGAAAGCAACACCTCCATCACGTCTTCAGGGAGGGCCCAATCCTTATACCTCAACCTTTCAGAAGCCAAGCGTGAAGGTTGAGGGATCTGACCTCTGGATGGAGAACCTGATCCCCCTCCCGTGAGAGCAGATCGTCTCGGTAGGGAAGACGACGTGGAGGGCAGATGGACAAGTCGAGAAGGTCCGGGTACCACGTCCTCCGAGCCCACGCCGGAGCAATGAGGATCATCCGGGAACCGAACTTCCGTAACCTCCGCAGCACTTGCAGGATGACGGGGACTCGAGGAAACGCGTACAGCAGCGGGAATGACCACTCCACCACAAACGCGTCTCCTAAGGCTCCTTTTGGAGGAAATTCCCTCGAGCAAAACCTTTCGCACTTCCGGTTGACACTGGAGGCGAAGAGATCCACCTGAGGGGTCCCCCAAAGGGCGAAGATCTCCAGGAGAATCTCCTGAGCCAACTCCCACTCGTGAGAGATCGCGCTCTGCCTGCTCAGAGCGTCCGCTGTCACGTTTTCGTCTCCGGCCAGATGAACTGCCGAGATCGAAACTTCCTGCTGGATGGCCCAGAACTCGAGCTGCATCGCCTCCCTGCACCGAGGAAGTGACCCTGCCCCCCCTTTTTGTTGAGGTAGTGCATGGCCACTGTGTTGTCCATCAGGATCAGGACACTCTTTCCTCGCACAGTCGGCAGAAAAGCCTTCAGGGCTAGCCTGACGGCCCTCAGCTCCAACAGATTGATATGGAGTCTGGACTCCGACAGAGACCAACGACCGTTGACTGTCAGCCCGTTGGCATGAGCTCCACATCCCGTGAGGGATGCATCCGTCACAATCGTCACCTCCGGCCAGGGATGCCAAAATGGAGCCCCCTTCATCAAGTTGCCTTCGACGGCCCACCACAGAAGGTCCCGGGCGACCGAGGGCGGCACCTGAACCGGGTCCGACATCCTGCCGGAGGACTGCGACCATTGCGTCTTGAGTGCCCACTGCAAAGATCTCATCCGCAGGCGAGCCTCTGGCACCAGAAGAATGCAGGATGCCATGAGGCCGAGCAACCTCAAGAACTCGAACGCTGGGAGTGTCTGGGCATGCTGAAACTTGTGCACCATCTGCTGAATGTGAAGAGCCCTCACCTGGGGAGGAAAACACTGCCCCAGGGAAGTGTCGAGCACTGCTCCGATGTACTGGAGCCGCTGTGTTGGCGTCAAATAGGACTTCTTTAAATTGAGGGAGAAGCCCAGCCTGTGAAGGGAGTGGCAGGTGACGGACAGATGATCCAGGACTTGCTCGGGAGAGCTCCCCTGATCAACCAATCGTCCAGGTAGGGGTAGACGTGAATCCCCCCTTGTCTGAGGTGCGCTGCCACCACCACCATGAGCTTGGTGAAAACCCTTGGGGCGGAGGTCAATCCGAACGGCAGGACCCGAAACTGAAAGTGCGAGTCGCCAACCGCGAACCTCAGGTACTTCTTGTGCTTGGGATGGATCGGCACATGGAAGTAAGCATCCTGGAGGTCGAGTGACACCAACCAGTCCTGAAGCTGAAGGGCCTGGAGGACTTGAGAGAGAGTAACCATCTTGAACTTGTCCTTCCTTAGGAGTTTGTTCAAACCGCGCAAATCCATGATGGGTCTCAATCCCCCGTCTTTCTTCGAAATCAAAAAATAAGGGGAATACCATCCCTTGTTCCTCTCCGCTACAGGCACCAGTTCTATGGCGCCTTTCTCCAGCAGGGCTTGAATTTCCTGCACAAGGAGCGGATCCGGACTCTGCAAAGAGAGGTTCCCCGGTGGATTGTCGCGAGGCCTGTGCCGAAAGGGAAGACAGTAGCCGTGGTTTATGATCTCCAGAAACCACACATCTGAAGTAATGGCTTGCCACTCTACAAGATGCTGCGCCAGCCTTCCCCCAACCGGCGAACCATGGGACATGGCCTCATGACTCAGTGGGAGCGGCTGCGGCGTTACCTGAGGGCAAAGAGGCAACTGTCCGAGCGGCCTTGGCACCACGGGAACCCTGTCGTCCACCTCTGGTACCCCTGCGTTGGCCTCTTTGACTGCCAGCTCCTCTCGCTTTACTGAAGGACGAGTAATAGCGAAAGGAACCACCCCCTCCACTGCTGTCCCCTGGGACGAAAAGGCAGAGGTTGGCGAACTGCAGCGCCCAACGACTTCGCTGCAGCTTTTGAGGTCTGCAACCTCTCAAGGCTCTTGTCAGCCTTGCTGCCAAAAAGGTGTTCACCGTCAAAGGGCATGTTGAGGAGCCGGGACTGCACATCAGGAGCAAACCCCGTATCACGGTGCTCGCCGCCATGGACCTACTGACGCATTCAGCTAAGTCCAAACCCGACTGAGCGGACTCACACATGGCATCCTTACCATCCTGGACCATAGCAAGGAAACCATCCCGTTCGTCCCCTTCGGGAATATGTTCAGCCGCTAACGCAACAGAGTGTGTGTGAAACGAGACAAGGCACAAATGGAGTTGGCCGCCTGAAGCGCCATACCACCAGAAGAAAACACTTTCTTCGCCCAGCCATCAAAACATTTGTCGTCCCTATCAGGAGGGTCGGTAGGGTACGGCGCCTGCTTTGCCGGGGCCGTGGCCGCCTGCACCACCAAACTCTCCGGAGTGGGGTGCCTGGTCAAGTAGCAGGGGTCGCTACTGGCTGGACGGTATTTACGCGACAAGGATCTGCCCACCGCCGGGAGACTCTGCGGAGCAGTCCAAGCCGCCGCCACCCTTCTCTGTAAAGCCATATGGAACGGCAGTACCGGGTCAGTTGGGGGACCAACATCAAGGATGTCCGTCAGATCATCCTGCACAAACTCCCCTGGGGGAGCAGACCATCCCAAGTACTCAGAAACCCTAGCCATAAGGCGCCGGTACGAGGAATCGGCATGAGAGCCAGGCTCAGGCCTACAAAACTCCACCTCCGGAGAGGTGTCCAGTCCACTGGCATCATGCAGTGACTGCCTCAAATCGGCAAACTGACTATGGCCCGAGACAATTTCATCTGGAACCTGACTAGGAACCAGGCCATCAGAATCCTCATCCGCCTCTGAAATATATTCCAGGTGGCGAAAAGAAGGCACCCGAGAGTGCTTGCTCTTAACCAGAGCCTTCCCAGGGGGTTCCCCCGTGCCACGGGGTACCTCCGACACGAAAGGCGTCGATGGCGTCGAGCGAATCGGCGCCGACGTCGAGAGAACAGGCATCGGCGTCGACGAAATCGGCGTCGACGTCAGATGCAGCGCCGCCAGCATCGGCGGCGTCGACACAGCCCTCGAAGCCGGAGCCCCGAGCCTGTCCCTCGACGACCTGAGCGTCGACGACTTCCTCGGAGCCGGAACCCCGAGAAAGCCTGTCGACGCCTCAGACGTCGATGTCTTCCTCGAAGACCTCACAGGTGCACACGGTCTCGACCGGGACCTGGAACGGGTACGTCGAGAACGAGTCTCCTTGTCCGAACGGGACCTCTCCCGTGACTCGTGCCGACCACACTTGCGAGCGGTGTCTCTCGACCTCTCACGACCGACCCCACTCGGGGACGCAGACGGCTTAGTACCCTGCGACTCAAGAATCGCCAGCATTTTCTTCCCGAAGGAAGCCCATTCCTCCGGCGTCGCACGGCTGGTGGGGTAAGCGACGTGCCGGGCAGAGTCCTCCGAAGAGGACCTGGAAGACGACCGGTGTCGGCGCTTCCGAGAATGCCTCGAAGAGGCTGAGGAGTGGCGAGACCGACTCCTAGAAGGAGACCCACGAGACTTCCGACGATGACGCGGAGAGTCACCCCTCGAATCATCCGTCGAAAGCCCCGCAGACTTCGACTTCCGGGGCTTGGACACCCGACCTACCGACAACTTCTTCTTACGTTCGCGTAAGGCTTTGGACGTGAGCGACTGGCAGTCGATACAGTCATCCGTGTTGTGGGCCTCCCCGAGGCACCAGAGGCAGGCGTCATGCGAGTCCGTCACCGACATCTTGGACCCACACTCCCTGCACTTCTTGAAACCCGGACGCGGGGTCGAAGACGAAGTAGAAGACATCTTCACACGAAGGATTTTCACAAAACGAATAGGGTCCAAGAACCGAGAAGAACAGAACTCCAAAGAGTCGAGGCGTTAACCGAGATTCACGAAGCAACACGTTCGCGGAAAAAACGGAACTGAGGCTACTGTCGTAGTGCGTCCTACTTATCACATCGTCGGAGGAGGTCCTCGACGACGGAGAATCGACGTCATCGACGCAGGACGCAGACGCCGAAAAAAGTTTCCGAAGCAGCACAGCTGTGGTGATTACATGTCATAGATATGGAATACGTCGGAGGACCCAATCCCCTCGAACCAAAGTTACTTAAATATGTAAATTAACAAGGGGGGTCCTGGGAGTCCCTCTGCCAGACATTAGTCCTGGTAACGAGAGACTTACCCAGAGTCTTTAGCTCACTATCTTTCACAGAGAAGAAGGGTCTCGTGCAGAAGGGATGTGACCTAGCAGTTCGGGCTGGACTGCCCCTTTTGGGGTAGGACCAAGCCTGATTTGCATATAGTTTTTCCCCTTCTGTAATGGCTTGGCAGGCTGAAAAACGATGGTCTGGAGGGTTGCCCAGAGCTTTGCCCGTGGTTATGATTAATTCAAAACCTTCCAGCCATCACTTTTCTGTTTTGCTATATTCTGGTTTGAGACTTCGATAGATTGCAGATTTTCATCATTCTGGGTAATCATTCTATTCCCTATGTCAGTAGCATCTTTCTTTTCCCTCGCGGGGCGCTTCAAGGGCTGTTCTATAATCCCACCATGACACTGTAACGATAAGGAGTTATGATCCTCAAGTGGGAATACCCGAGGGCCACCCACTATCACCATATCATCTTTGGACACCTTTCCTTCATCTACCAAAGTAATATATGGGTCCTCTGCAAGAAAGTGCTTCAGAATTTCCACTTTGCGCACACCCGCTGATGTGTGTGCAGCGCTTATCACGTCATTATGTAGAACTCTCCCCTTAGCAGCCACAATCATAGCTAATACATTCATGTCAGAAAAGATTATCGATGCTTGGCATTCGGTATGCAGATGAACAGAATCTTTATGCGTGGTAGTGCAAGTTGTTTTGCTCGACGTCCGTTTAAGATGGTTGTCTTGTGGAGAACGTGAAGACGAGGGCCCAGAGGACAAAAGACACTGAGTCAGAACCAGCAGTGACTCTCTTCTGATACCGTGTGGCCATGCATTGACTTTTTAGTCGACAAATGGCTAGTGGTTCTGACTTTTTGTGGAAGTGTTTTTGTTTGCCTTTGATTTCGAGTGCGGTCTCCATCACAGGACCACCGATCTGCTTCTCAGAGGCGGGGACTGGCATGTGGGATTCGACCGAACCTATAATGTCTTCAGCTGCCTTGCTCTGCCCTCTGACACTTTTGCAACCGTTGGGTTAACGTTGTACGTTTCGACCTGCATGGCATAGGCCGTTCAACGTTTAGTACGTCCGCCTTTGAAAGGTTCCGGTCAAAACAATTAACAGGACAGATAGCGCTTCTCGGAGTGATCTATCACAAGTTAATAGTTGCACACGCGATGTGTGTTCTTCCATGGATACTTCCTATTGCAGGATGGACAGAATTTAAAAGGAGTATTTTCCATGATTTTTTTAAAAAAGGCAGCACGACAGAGTGTAGAATCGAAAGATGTGAAAAGACATTCCCCTAAATGATTGAAAGTATGAGAATCTGCACCACTATCCCTAGTTTAACAGGTCAAAGCCTGGTGTAGGCCGAAGCCAGCGAGTCCGAGTTAAAGAGAATGGTCACCGAAAAGCTTTGGAATTTGGTGTTTGCCGAAAGCCGCTGAAAAGTTGATTGTCGAGCAACTGAAGTAGCGATAGCGAAGGAATAAACCTAAGTTAATAATGGCGTTAGCCAAGAAACTCTGCATAGAGCAACAGATCGCAATGGCGGAAAAAAACAATCTGAGGGTCCTCGATGTGTGAAGGACCATGGGTACGGTGCAAGTCACACTAGTGATAGTATTACAAACACGCCCAGTCGAGGTCCCTTTTCGAACTTCAAAAACAAGTCTTGCAATACTCCACACTTACCAGTTGATATCGGACTATGCAAGCATGTGATTCTAAGCAGATTCACAAGCCTCAGAAATGTGTATTCTAGAGTATTGTGTGATAATAATACCTGCTACTTCATTTTTCAGTGTGTTCTAAAGGCCTAAATAAGTAACTGTATAACTTACTGTCGAAGCTGAATTATTGACTATTATCGTATGTGCCTCATTTAGGACCCCTGACCACGCTCACACTCTCCTGAGAGTAAGCCTTGATCTCTCTCCACTACCTTGATTGGATTTTGGGTAAACTCTCAGAGCTTCCTGTTCACCATAACTAAAATGGCCTCCTAAAAATCTGTCCACTAGAGCCGATTTTAGAAATCCATCTTAAAATCCATCTTGAAGAGTGGCCTTTTTTGGAGCAGTTTCTTTGTCTTCACCACACGGTCCACTGCCACCACAAATGCTGTATTAGTCGCTGTCCATGGTCACAGATTGGACATTTGGGACCAAAAAGTACACCAAGACCAGGTGTTCAAAGTTCCAAATTGTTATTAGAGACTGTACAAAGGGGTGGGCCAACTTAAATATAAACAGGATCTTCCAAAAAGAAAAAAATAATAATAAAAAGAAAAAAATACACATAGGATGGCCTTCTTCCACCAATGTTTCTTAAAACAGCTTTCCCAATCTTAGGGTGAGTGGTCAGGTTGTTTTAGTCTATGGCATCACTGTTCCAAAGTCTGAGAGGAGTTACCTCACTCCTCCCTAGTGAGACCAGCTGCAGGATGAACCAAACCCTTCTGATCCTTTGAGCCTAGGTGCAGGCTTTCTGGGACTCCGTACCCCCAAGACTAAGCAAGCCCTTGAGTCTCTGCAGGACCCGCAGGGTCCTCTTACAGATAATGTTGTGGTCAGCCAGGAAAGCCACTGAAGTGCCAATCCCTACTAGCCTTCCTTCCAGACTCTGCTCTCCCCACCTCCTAAATAAACTGTCTCTAGGCACCCTGACCCATGCTGGAACCTACTACTCCCACCTGTTCGATAAGCTTACGGCTTCACATGGCTCTCCGGAACCTCCTCCCTCTAGCTGACTAACCTGCTTCAGGCTCTTTGCAACCCTTTTCAATACCTTAATAAAATCTTGATCTATTTTCTATAGTGCTTTCTTTTTTCTCTTCCATTCCTCGCCAACCCCTGGCCAATCTACTTAAGGCGCCTCATCTGAATACATATCCTCAGTCTCCTCTCTCTCGCTACATCCTCCTAATGCTGATCATTCAGTCTTCTTGCTACCACCTTGGCATGTTGTTTCCACCTTCCACTCTGGGTTTTACTTCCTCCCTCCAGCCTTCTAGTGTCATTTCTTCATGCCACTCCAGGTTTAAGTTCCTCCCTACTTTCCACTGCTCGTCTCTTCCTGCCATTCCTAGTTTTAATTTCTCCCTCCTTTATCTATTATTTTACTCTCACCACTGTCTTCTGTGGAAACCACCTCCTCCTTTATCCTGTGGCCACTTCTCCAGCTCCTCTCTGCAGCCCACTACTGTCTCCAGTCTTCTCCAAAGTCTCTGAAGCACCTCCCCTCGCCAGCAGTGTTCCCCGCCAGCCTTTTCCAAACAGAAGCCGCGTTAGGGTTGGGCTTGGCTAGGTTCTCTCACTTTCTGATGGTTACAATGGGGCTAGGCTAAATCCATAAGAGCCTTTGTGGCCATTTTGAAACTGTGTGCATGGAGAGGCTCAGCAGGCTGCTCGTATGGAGGATATTCTGCTGTGCTGCTGTGCTGCTGTTGGGAAGGCAATTGTATTAGTGGGGCTCTAGGAGTGCTTAGGTGTCCCCCTTCAGGATCATATTGTCCATGAAGGGTTTTCCTATTGTCTCCCGGTCCTTGGAAGGTATCATTTCATGTCCCTGATCCATTCAGAGTTTTCTGGTGGAAATAGGAGGGCAATGTGAAAAATGTAGTCCATCTGAACAATTTTGGTGTTTGGACCCTCGGACACGTTTCCTCATGTCTTCCCTGTCTTAAGTGACCGGACTGGGCATTTTGCCATGTTTACCCTCTGCTTCGTCCTTCATTCTGCTTTCTGGTTCCAGTTCGCGCTTTGTTTCGGTTCTTGAGGGGCATTATAGGTGTTAGGACAGTTTCTCTTAAGTCCAACTAAGGGCTTTATAAAAACCATACACCTGAGGCAGTACATAAGCTCCACTCTTAGTATAAGGCTGTACAACCTGAGAATGGTGGTAGCATGGACAGAGAAGCAAGGCTCATCGCAGGAGGGAGAGAGGGTTGTAGCTTGGTACAAAGACATTGTAGCATACATATGGTCCAAAGAAACACTGAAACACTATGTATTGTAAAAATAAAGGGTTTATTTAAATAAAAGTAGGCCAAGATAACTCCTGGGGAAGTAAGTACTAGAACATATCATATAAACACAATTATAAAATCCAACTCAATGCCTATGGTTTAACCACCATGGTATATCTTTATTTAGATTACAATAAGCAGTCAAGGTGAGTCAAACCTATACACTTTCAGAATGGCAGTGAGCTATTCTTGGGGAGTAAATCCAGGTTAGATATACTTTTAGAATGCAATCAGTAATTCAAGGGTAGTTGACCCTAGTGGTGATGCAGTGACACTCAGTTGTAGAAATAACTTAAAAGACCAACCCTGTTAGACTTATCTTACGAAGAAGATGTGAGCTGTAGGTAAATACACTGAACCTAGTTAGACATGCATATCAAAGAAACTCTTACACTTATATGTTTATAAAACAATATATTTATTATATTTACACTAGAACGCTTCGGAATACTTTAGAATACACTTCAAAGGGCACTTTCACTTTTGTGTTTGCTCACTGTTACATTTGTAGCAACATTTGAAAGGGAAAAGAATGCCATCGTATTATTGGCAATTACACGCACATGTGGTCCTTAGCAGTTTTACAGGAATGCATTTACTCTGCAAACACATACAAGAAAGTCACTTAAAGGAAGGCAAATTGTTAGTTTGTGTAACATTAACCTGGTTCAAGGTTCTAGAGAGGGTTTGTTTGCATAGGTCCAAAAACGCAAGCCTAGCTAAAGGCAGTTTGGAGAGGGCTCAAAGTCTTGACAAGCAGCAGAATATGAAGAGGTCCTCTGGATTTCTTCAAGTCTCTAGTGTTAAAGAAGCAGCAAGTTAACTAACGAAGGAGACCCTGTTAAGGACTCGATGAGGGGAGACAAGCAGCAGCTTGAGTCGGAGGTAAGAGGTTGACCTAGACACCTCTACGTGTACTCCAATGCTCTGGAGCGACTTTCTGGAATCAGGTAAGCAATACCATTTTCCCCACAGTACCTTAGATTAGAAGAAACTGTTTGTGCTGGATACTCCACAATGTTGCAGCTCTAGACCCGACCTCTGGATTTCTTGGTCTGTTGACTGAAGGCAGGACAATGGACAGGATCTCTCAGCAGCAGTCTCAAGGGAGGACCTGGGGCATGACATTCAGCAACTTCTTAGTTCACCCTGCTGTTTTGGTGACTTTTCTACAGCACCAACAAAGTACACAAATCGGCCGGTCAATCGTTTTTGCTTCCTGCTGTCCCACGCTGTGATGAGGGGGTCTGGACGAGTTGGATCGAATCTCTGGGGTGTCCTTACGGGTTCAGCAAAGATTTGGTCGGTTTCGGCCTTTCCACGATGATGCACTCGAAATGGGCAGCAGGTCTCATGGTATTGGGGTTCTGCAGTTCTGGAAACTCCTAGCACCTCGACGATAGCTCAATTCAAAGTTTGTCTTGGGGCTGCCAGCCAAAGTGAAGGAGTAGTCTTCAGAGCTCCTCTGTAGCACAGAGAACAGGGTCAGGACAGCAGTGAGTGCATCACAGTGTTGCAAAGTGTCTGCCAGCGTCTCTGGTCGTCTTCTTCAGTTACTTCAGTTTCCAGTGGTCAACTTGCTTGTCACTCCAGAAGCCTCACCTTTTATACAGTTCCAGCACACAGTCCTCTGCAATCTCTCAGCCCATAAGGAGCTGTGTGCTGCAATAGAAAAATACAGATGCCTTTAAGAGCTATGGAGCAGACAGACTCCATAGTACAGGTAGTATACAAAGAATAGAGTTCCAAAAGACAGAGCCCATAAGGCTCCACTCATTCAGGATTGAATTTAAAAGGTCCAGAATTCCAGCAAAACCTACTGGGGGTCTCACTAGGAGAGGGGATGAAGCATAAACATTATAAATCTCCCTTACACTAACCGCTGCCTAATAGCTAATTAAACCCTGCATACCTTTCAAAAGTGTATAATACAGTTTCTACGTTAAGTATGAACATTAGGAAACTATTTAGCACTAAATGCAATTCAGGGAAAGCACAACCCAGTGTTGCAAGTTTAGAAGAGCAGCAGCTATTCGAGGTATGTGAAGACCCATATACTTTAAGAGGGGCTACAAGCAACTCAAAGGCAAGTATTAACTTGCCGACTGTTTTAGATTTGTATAAAGCAGATATGGGAAAGCAAAGCCCAATGGTACACTTTAAGAAGAACACAGTTATTCAAGGTAGGTAACCCCTATTGGTAAGCTTTTAAACTCATTCAGTTAAAAATAATAAAACAGTACCAATACTTATTACTTTTCAGAAGGGGAGAAAACACCATTCAAAGTAAGTAAAACATGTATGCTTTTTAGAGGGGCAGTATGCAACTCAAAAACAAGTATTAACTTTTAGACACTTTGAAACTTTTCTATTGCAGAGGAACAAGTTACTTACCAACTAGTAACGTTCTTTCGACTGGATGTTCCTCCAACGCATTCCACATCTTTGACTTGTAATGTCCACAGCTGTGCACTTCGGAAACTTTTTTGGCGGAAGGTGTCCTGCGTCGATGGCGTCAGATCCATGTCCCTCGAAGGCCTCCGTCGAGGACGACATCACAGGATGTTATAAATAGGACGCACGGCACCGTAGCTTCAGTTTAAGTTTTTAACACCCCAGAAGGTGTGGCACCAGTCTGATGCCTGCTGGACTGCACCTAGCCTTGCGGAAAACGGAAGCTGCAATCGCATAGGAAATTCACCTAAGGGGCAGGCTGGGAGGGCGATGTGGAATGCGTTGGAGGAAAATCCAGTCGAAAGAACGTTAACAGTTGGGAAGTAACTTGTTCTTCAAATGGATTTTGTCCTCCAATGCATTCCACATCTTTGACAGACTCCCAAAGCAGTACCAGTAAATGGAGGAGGGAAAAGAATTTAGAGTACCCAATTAGATTATGAAATAAAGAACCGCCTTCCCAAAGGCCATATCCTGACCACGGATGGTATCCAGGGAACAATGTTTTACAAATTTATGGATGGAAGCCCAAGTAGCGGCATCACAAATATTCCTAATAGGAACACCCCGCTGGAGGGTGGTGGAAGTAGCCACGCCCCTAGTGGAATGAGCTCTCAACCCATCAGGATGGTCTTTACCCGCCAACCGGTAACCCTCCGTAATGGTAAGGATAATCCACCTGGACAAGGTCTGTTTGGTAACAGCCTGGCCCAATCGGTGTCCAGCATATCCTACTAAGAGTTGATCGTCCACTGTGACCCTGGACATCCTAGAAATGTAAAAGCTAAGGGCTCTCCTAAGATCCAACCGATGGAGACGCTCCTCTTCCTTACCAGGATGAGGAGGGGGGTAGAAAGATTGAAGAACCACCTTTTGACTCAAATGATATTCAGAGACTACCTTAGGTAGAAAAGAGAGACATACTCGCAGTACAACCCTGTCCTTGGGAAACACAGTAAAGGGTGGCTTAGATGAAAGTGCCTGCAATTCACTCACACTGCGAGCGGAAGTAACCACAACCAAGAACACAGTCTTGAAGGACAGTAATCTCAAAGGACAAGACTGCAAAGGTTCAAACGGAGCACCCATGAAAAATTTAAAAACCAAATTCAAATCCCAAACCGGCACCTGGAAGGGTGAGGGCGGAAATACATTAGTCAGTCCTTTAAGAAATGGGAAATCAAAGGAATCTTAAAATAAGAACATACTTCAGACTAGCGCTTAAAGATAGACAGCGCTGCCAGGTAACCTTTAATGGTACCCACTTGAAGGCCCCTGTGGGCCAAAATAAGCAAGAAAGACAAAGCCATAGGAATGGAGCACTGAAAAGAATCAACATTGTGATCTCTGCACCAGTCGCAGAACTTACGTCAACGGTACAGGGATTTTGTTGCAGGCTGCCTGGCCAAAAGCAACACCCCCATCACGTCATCCAGGAGGTCCCAATCCTTATACCTCAACCTTTCAGATACCAAGCGTGAAGGTTGAGAGTTTTGACCTTTGGATGGAGAACCTGACACTACCCCCCACCCCCGTTTTTGCTGAGGTAATGCATGGCCACCGTGTTGTTCGTCATGATCAGGACACTCTTCCCCCATACAGAGGGCAGAAACGCCTTCAGGGCTAGCCTGATAGCCCTCATCGCCCTCATCTCTAACAAACTGATGTGGAGTCTGGACTCCGACGGACACCTACGGCCACGGTTGCCAAAACTGTTCCCCCCCCTCATCAGGTTCCCTTAGTTGGCCCACCAGAGAAGATCCTGGGAGACCGAGAGTGGAATCTGAACAGGATCCGACATCTTGCCACAGAACTGCGACCACAGCATCTTGACCGCCCACTGCAGGGATCTCATCTGCAGCCTGGCCTCTGGCACCAGAAAAATGCAGGATACCAAGAGGCCGAGCAACCTTAAGAATTCGAAAGCCGGGAAACTCTGGGCATGTTGAAACTTGTCCACCATCTGCAATGTGATGAGCCCTTACCTTGGGAGACAAACACTTCCCCCAAGGACGTGTCCAACACAGCCCTGATGTACTGGAGCTGTTGGGAAGGTGTCGGGTGTGACTTCTTGAAATTCAGGGAGAAGCCCAGCCTGTGAAGGGTGCAGCAGGTGACACAGATGATCCAACTCTAGCTTGGGAGAGCGTGCCCGGATCAGCCAGTCGTCCAGGTAGGGGCAGACGTGAATCCTCCCTCGCCTGAGGTAATCTGCCACCACCACCATGAGCTTGGTGAAGACCCTCGGGCAGAGGTCAATCCGAACGGCAGGACCCGAATCTGAAAGTGCGAGTCGCCAGCTGCAAACTTCAGGTACTTCCTGTGCGCGGGATGGATCGGCACATGGAAGTAAGCATCCTTGATGTCCAGAGATACCAACCAATCCTGCAATTGAAGGGCCTGGAGTACGTGAGAAAGAGTGACCATCTTGAACTTGTCCTTCCGGAGAAGTTTGTTCAACCAACGCAAGTCCATGATGGGTCTCAATCCCCAGTCTTTCTTTGGGATCAAAAAATAAGGGGAATACCATGCCTTTTTCCTCTCCGCTACAGGCACCAGTTCTATAGCACCTTTCTCCAGCAGGGACAAGATTTCCTGCGCAAGGAGCGGATCCGAAAGCTTCAAAGAGAGTTTCCCCGGTGGATTGTCGTGAGGCCGCTGAAGGAAGTGAAGGCAGTAGCCATGAGCTAAGGTATCCAGAAACCATGCATCTTAAGTAATGGCCCGCTATTCTTCGAGATGCTGAGACAGCCTGCCCCCAACCGGCGAACCATGGGACATGGCCTCAGAACTGTTTAGAAGCAGCTGCAGCAGTGCCTGAAGGCAAAGAGGCAGCTTCCTGAGCGGCTTTGGCACCACGATTTCCCTGACCACCACGGGTACTTTTTCGCTGGCTCCTTTCACTGGCGGCCCCTTTGGTTCTACCAAAGGAGGAGTAGAAACGAAAGGAACCTCCCCTCCACTGCTGTCCCCGAGGACAAAAAGGCAGAGGTTGACGCACCGGGGCACTTAAAGATTTTGCCGCAGCTTTTGAGGTCTGCAACCTCTTAAGGCTCTTGTCAGCCATGCTGCCAAATAAATGCGCTATCAAAGGGCATGTTCAGAAGATGGGCTTGCACATCCGGAGCAAACCCCAACTTCCACAACCACGCAAATCTGCGTATAACAGTGCTTGCAGCCGTGGACAGCTCACAATGGGCCTCATTACATGGTAGGCGGTGGACCAAGGTGCTATTAGCACCTTGGTCCATGCCGGTAAAATACCGGCACCGCCTTGGAGGAAAGGGGAATTACCGCCCTATTCCAAGGTTGGCGGGCGGTAATTCCCCCTTCCCCCATTGCCCTTCCCCATTCCCATTTTTGCCCCATAGGGCATAATGGGAATGGGGAAGGTGCTAATTACGGTACCGCAAATTGCGGTACCGTAATTAGCACCCTGGTCCCTTTGCGGGTTGGTTTTTAACGCCTGCTAAAAAGCAGGCGTTAAAGTACCAACCCGCAGAGGGACCTCGTAGTAAGGCGGTAAGGGTTAACGGTCACCGGTACCATTACCGGTGACCGTTAACCCTTACCGCCTTCTGTGTAATGAGGCCCAATGTCAGCTGTATCCAAACCCGACTGAAGGGCCTCACACATGGCCTCCTTGCCATCCTGCACGATAGCAAGGAACCCATCCCTTTCTTCCCCCTCGGGAATAAGCTCAGCCGCAAAAGAAACAATTCCACAGAGTGTGTGTAAACTTTGCCAAGGCACACATGGAGTTGGCCGATTTCAAGGCCATGCGCCAAGCAGAAAATACCTTCCAAGCCCAACCGTCGAAGCGCTTGTTGTCCCTATCCGGAGGGATGGTAGGGTACGCCGCCTGCCTAGAGGTGGCCATAGCCGCCTGAACCACCAAACTCTCAGGAGTGGTGTGAGTAGATAAATAGCTGGGGTCGCTAACGGAAGGGCAGTATTTCCTGGTCAAGAACTTATTAACAGCTGGAAGAGAATCTGGGGACTGCCAAGCAGCTGCCACCCTTTTCTGTAAGGAAAGATGAAAAGGCAAAACCGGGTCAGAGGTAGGACCCTAAATTAAAATGTCCGTCAGATCATCCTGCACAAAGTCTTCAGGAGGACTGGACCAGCCCAGATACTCCAAGACCTGTGACATGAGCTTTCTGTACGAAGACTCTGCATGAGCCCCAGGCTCAGGTCTACCAAATTCCACTTCTGGGGAAGTGTCCAACCCACTGGCATCATGGAGGGTCTGCCTCAACTCCTCCAACTGACTGTCACCAGAAAATTGTGGAGCTTCATCCAGTTCACCAGGGTCCTCAAACTCGGACCTCTCCCCCTCTTCATAAATGTCAGCCAGAGGGAGGTGAAACCCAGGTCTGGTGACAGACTTCCCATAGCCTTCCTCAGAGGATCAACAATGTCCAGGAACTCCAAAGGCAAATGTCGAGAACAAATCCCTGAAGGCGCCGATAGCGGCAAACGCTTCCACGTTGATAGCGCTGAAGGCTTTGGCATCGACATAGGTGCCGATGGCACCGTGGGCTGGTATGATGGCAAAGCGTGGACGTCCGAGTCGGACGGACACAGCACCGACCGAGTCAACGCCGGCATTGAGCCCTCCCGTAGGTAGCTGCGGTCTCACTGGGGATGAGGACTGAGACCTAGAGACACGTCTCTTGCGACCTTTTGAATCCTTGTCCGTACAGGACTTCGAAGGCTCCCAATGTGAGTCACGTCGTGAACCCGAGCCGAAGGTGTGCGAGCCACGGAACGAGACCGATCCAGGCCGACTTGGTCAGAAGGCACGACCAGACCCATGTCCTGCGATTGAAAAATCGCCAACATGGATTTCTTAAACGCGACCCATTCCTCCGGAGTCGAGGACTTCGTCGGGCATGTAACCTTCTTCGAGGCACCATCCTCCGAGGAGGACGGGGAAGGCGACCGTGACGGCGCTTCCTAGAGTGCCGGGACGAGGAAGACTAGTGGCAGGAACCACTCCAGGACCGAGATGCCTGGAATTCCTTCCAACGTGGAGAGTCGCCCCTCGAGTCGTTGGTGGAATGGACTTGGAAGTACAGGACTTAACAGGCTTAGAGCCCCTACCTACCTGGAGCTTCCCATTCCGCTCTCGCAAGGCCTTGGTAGTCAGCGACTGGCATTTCGAGCAGTCGTCGGTGTAATAAGACTCGCCCAGGCACCACAAACAAATGCAGTGGGGGTCGGTGAGCGACATCTTTGACTTTCAGTCCTGGCAGGTCTTGAAGCCAGATCGCAGAGTCGGAGGGGTCGAAGAGAAAGACATTGTAATGATGAACACACGAGGCGCGCCGAGTCTTACGAAGTTAACACGTTCGTGGAAAAAAACAGAACTGAGGCTACGGGCGCCTGATTTAGAACATCCTGTGACGTTGCCCTCGACGGAGGCCTTCGAGGGACATGGATCCGACGCCATCGACGCAGGACGCCCTCTGCAAAAATGTTTCCGAAGTGCACAGCTGTGGACATTACAAGTCAAACATGTGGAATGCGTTGGAGGACACAATCCATTCGAAATACATTTAGAACACAAACTCATTTACAAGTAAGTACTTTTATACTAACTTTCAAGACAGAATCCTTATCTTATAAAGTCCTCCCTAGTCTATAGCATCAGTTTTCCCAGAGGCAGAAGAGGGACCCTAGGGGTCTAGGAGCCAGCTGTAGGCAGGCCAGGATCGGGTTCAGTTGCAGGAAAGTCAGAGTTCCAGAGAATCTCTCCCAACCACACAAATCACCCACTCAACCTCACAGGATTCACACAAGAATGAAGGTAAGTATTATTCAAGCCAGCATAGTACATTGGCAGCAAAGAAGAGCTTCTGGGTGGATGCCTTCAGATGTAGCAGCACAGGACCCAGTCCTTGGATTCTTGGTCTGGAGACGAAAAACAGACACTGGATAGGAACTTGCAGCAGCAGTCATCAGAGGAGGCTTCCAGCAAAGGATTGTTAGGTAAGGCATTATTACATCTACAGGCTTTTTTTCAAGGTGTTTTTTTGCTGAAAACAAATCTAAAAATATAGGGGGTGGCTAAGGGCATATAAGGGGTAGGAGGGTGTGGGGTATAGGGACTACAAAATAGGGAAGGGAGGCTTTGGGGGGGGGGTGGAAGAGGGACCCCCCAAAATATATTTTAACCAAAAACACAATGATGTTATTTCACCTGAAAACTTTCAGCAAAAACCTCTGAAAAAAAGCCTGCCGATCTAAGAACATAGAACTGATTGTTAATGGATTCTCGCGGCTCTGTGGATCTGGCGCTCTTTTACATGAGCCAGATGAAGAACGGACTCTCTCGGTCCAGCACTCTTGTGAGGGGACTTCATGGATTCAAATCGTATGTCTGGAGGGCCAGCAGGAGTCCACCAAAGTTTTGGACAGAATCTGGCTTCGGAAGACCATGCACTGCACACTGGCTCGAGGTCCCTAGCTATTGGCGGTTTTCAGCCCAACAAGGTTGCAGCACATCGAGGGATGGCTCGTTAGGCAGGTCTTCTCAAGATTAGTGGACATCACCAGCCTCTGGGCAGGGGCCGTCGCATTCGGGACCCCCAGGTCGCTTGGAAGGAAGGGTTCCTGCAGGCTCCGGTTACACAGAAGGCTATCCGGTTGCGGGAAATGGTTAAACCCGTAGTTTCTTCATCGTCCTCTTCGGATTTGGTTCCAGTGGTCGATTTGTCAGCAGCTTCCAGGATCGGAGTATTTAACAGGAACTATAAAATAACTTCTGCAAACCTTTCCTGCAGTTTACAGAAAGCGCGGTCTGGCAGTCCAATCAGGACAGTCAGCCCCCAAGTGGGAACTGGTACCTTTCAGGCAAGGTGAAATACAAAGGTCTGCAGAGCTTTGAACTCCTCCCTCGCGTCCTAACTTCTCAGACACTCTGGAGCCAGCAGGGAATACAAAGGTCTCCCGCCAAAAACAAAACTTCAAACGAGGTCATTCCCCGCCTAGAATGGCAGAAGACCACCTCAGAAACAACAAACGAGAAAAAAGAAGGAGCCCACCATCCTAGCAGAACAGTGGTCCTCCTGTGCATTACCACGGCTGAGTTGACATCCTGCGAGTAATAAGGACTAAAAGTCATAAAGGTAGTTACACTGCTACCAGCCATTCAAGTAAACTAGTAATTGTAACATAAATGTTACCAGGTAAGTGAGCAAGTGGATACAGTGTATCCCCCCCCCCCCCCCAAGAACTCCACATAAGGTGGGGGTGTGCTGGCTGACTATATGAAATGTAAAGGGGATGAACATTCTCGTTTACCCCAGTGGGAATTGTAGTTCACTCAAGTACATTAAAGAGAAATAAGAAAGGAAGACACTGCATCTAAATGCTGTGTTCTGCCATAATACTTAACAGCCATCCCAAAGTTGTAGGAAACTAGAACTCCAATCACACACTAAAAAAGGCATCTTCTTGGGACTGTTTTTGTTAGGGGCCTTACTTCATCAGGAAGGGTCATTTGTTTCCATTGCTTTTACAATGTTCTTACATTGGTTTCTATGGGGGCCCCATTGATGTCACATAATCCAGAAAAATGAAAAAGGAGATGAGACTGAAACAGAGGTCGTTTCAGCCCTCTGTCGACTTCCAATAAAAAGCTACCGTCTGGCATTAGTTTCAGAATTTAAATTGGATGAATGCCACCCATCTTGTGTGGAATGCTATTTCGGATTGAGAGGTGAGACAAAACCCTGGCAGGTAATGGAAGTGAAAATGGAGCGTTGTTTGTGCCAATGACATCACATATGATGGGATAAAATGCAATGGGATCTCTGAACCAAACTGGAAGGTGGCCAGCATGAAGGGGAACCAAGTAGATGACTTTGTAGCTGCATGGACAGTGGCAGTCACTTCCCAATGACTTAGTGTGAGGAGAAGTATGTACAGTTCGACAACTGCCACACCCACGATTGGGTCAACCTATTGATAAACGCTAGTGTGACTATGTTGGTGGAGCCATCTTCTTTGGGAAACAATATCTGTTTGTGTTCCTTAATGGAACCAGTGATGAGAACGCCCCTTATGTAGCCAAGTTTCAAATAGACAGCACAGATGGATAGTTGAAGGATGATTTAAGGAACAAGTTACTTACCTATAACTGTTGTTCTCCAGCATGGGTCTGGCATGGATTCACATGCTCATGAATATTCCCCGTCGTCACGCTGGGAATCCTTGGTAAAGAAAAAATCAGTTTTGTTTCTGAACTGTCTTTCTCCTAATAACCAATCACTGGTCTCTGGGTCATACTGCCCCCAGCCAATGACTGCCCTCTACCTAATCCCCTCCTCTGGTGGCCATCTTCAGATTTGGTAGCACGTAAAGTGGCAGTAGGACCCAGAGAAGAGCTGCAGAGGGGTAGGAGGGAGGGTTCGCATGTGAATCCATGCCAGACCCAGGCCTGAGAACAATAGTTAAGTTACAGGTAAGTAACTTGTTCCTTCTCCAGCTTGGGGTCTGGCATGGATTCATATGCTCATGAATACAAGAATACATAGCAGTACACACATGGACAACCATAGGAGGTGGCAAGGGTCAACATTAAGCATTTACATGCAACTCAACATTAAGCATCTCTTACCCCCTCACCAGGCCCACCTTCAGGCGAACAGGTTGCGCAGCACTGCCTGGCCGACTCTGGACTCCTCCCTGGAATCCCGGTCGACGCAGTAGAATCTTGTGACGGTGTGCGTCGACCTCCACGTAGCAGCCCTGCAGATGTCCAGCAGGGTCATACCAGACAAGAACACCGTGGTAGCAGCGATCGCTGTGGTCGAATGGGCTCTCGGACGGTCGGGCCACGGTCGGTTTGCCAACCGGTGAAAGTGCATGATGCAGCCAGAGAGCCATCTGGAAATGGAAGCCTTCGAGAGGGCCTTCCCTTGGTTCACAGTCCCAAAGTTCACAAACAACTATGATGTCTTCCGAAAACTCTTTGTGCGGTCCACGTAGCACTTAAGCGCTCTAGCCACATCCAGCGAGTGCAAAGTCCTCTCGGCCGGCGACGAAGGCGACGGGAAGAAAACAGGCAACACCAAGGGCTTGTTGAGATGGAAGTCAGACGGCACCTTGGGCATGAAGGAGGGGTGCGTCTTCAGCACCACCCTCGTCTCGTGGAATGTCAGGTAGGGTGGTTTGCAGGAGAGGGCCTGGATCTCTCCCACTCGTCGTGCGGAGGTGATGGCCACAAGAAACGCAGTCTTTCACGATAGGAACTTCAACAGTGCCGAATGCAGAGGCTTGAATGGCGGCCCATGAGCCTGCCCAGCACCACGTTGAGCTCCCACGCTGGGGCCGGAGCCTTCACCGGCGGGAATGATCGGAACAGTCCCTTCATAAACTCCTTCACCAGGCGATGAGACCACAGAGATGATCGCCCCCGGAGTCCTGGTGTAGCAGGAAATCGCCACCAGATGTATCTTGATGGAGGCATGAGCTAGCCCCGCCTTGGCCAGCGACAGTAGGTACGACAGCACTTGAGGGGCAGTAATCCGCAGAGGGTTAATCTTCTGTGCACAGCAACAGACAGAGAACCTCTTCCATTTGTGTCTATAGCACTTGAGAGTTGAGGACGCACCTCCTTGCAGTCCGCCAGGATATCATACCCTCCCAACTCTAGTGCTGCAGGAGCCAGGCCTGCAAGTCCAGCGACCCCAGGTCGTGGTGGAGGATGGCGCCTCCTTCTCTGGTGAGGAGGTCCACGTCCGTCGGCAGGTTGACGGGGGGGACGCCGACATGTCCAGAAGGTCCGGGAACCAGATCTGCCTCGGCCATGCCGGTGCGACGAGGATCATCCTGCACCGGGATCGTCTGAGTTGGTTGATGAGTCGCAGCAGCAACGGCAACGGTGGGAATGCATACAGGAACAGGCCGTCCCAGGGGAATGAGAAGGCATCACCCATGCTCCACGGCTGGGGAAACCTGCTGTCGAACCTCCGGCACTTGGTGTTCTCCGCCGTCGCAAATAGGTCGATCTGGGGATTGCCCCATCGTTGGAAAAGAAGATCCACTTGATCCTGACGCAGTTCCCACTCGTGGCACGAGCACAGCTCCCTGCTGTGTGAGTCGGCGATGGTGTTCTTTATTCCTGCCAGATTGAAGGGTACCAGAAACATCCCTTGGGCAACGGCCTAGTCCCACAGATCCTAGGCTTCCTTGGATAGGGCTGGGGATCTGGTGCCTCCCTTCTTCCGGATGTAGAACATCGTGGTGGTGTTGTTGGTGAAGATCCTTACCACCTTAACACAGCTCGGAGCTCCAGGACATTGATGTATAGTGACCTCTCCTCTGGGAGCCAAAGGCCTCTTGCATGGATATCTCCGGTGTGCGCTCCCATCCCTCCAGTGAGGCATCCGTCGTCACCGTCTGATGTGCCGGGGTCTGGAAGTCCATACCCGCCGCCAGATGTGCGCGGGTGCCCCACCACCGGATCGCTTGGTGGAAGGTCTCGTTGAGCGAGATCCAGTCTTCGAAGCCGCCCGTTGCTTGCATCCAACGGGCGTCGAGGAACTCTTGTAGTGGACGCATCTACAATGTGCACAGGCGCACGAGGTAGATGCACGAGGACATCATGCCGAACAGGGACTTGATTGACCTCACCCTGGCCACATCCATGGTCGACAGCCGTTGCACCTTGCCCAGGATGGCCTTCGTCCTTTCCTCCGACGGAGAGGCCAATCGCGCCACTGTGTCGAGCCTGGATCAGAGAAACAGGGCGACTTGCGATGGCACTAAGTGAGATTTTGCGAAGTTGATCGAGAATCCCAACTCCGTGAGCAGTTGGACGGTCTTCGCAGTGTGCCCGACAGCGAGTTCTCGTGTCTTTGCTCGGATGAGCCAATCGTCCAGGTAGGGGTAGACGTGGATCCCCTGAAGGCGCAGCCACGCCGCCACTGGTGCTAGGCACTTGGTGAATACCCTGGGCGCCGACTTCAATCTGAAGGGAAGGACCTTGAACTGATAATGTCGCCCTTGGACTACGAATCTCGATGTCCTTTTAGAATGGGGATGTGAAAGTAGGCATCCTCCAAGTCCAGCAACAATAGAAAGTCGCCTTCCTCCAGTTGTCCCAGCACGTGCTGGAGGGTGACCATGCAGAACTTCTGGGACTTGATGTACTTGTTTAGACGACGAAGGTCCAGGATGGGTCACCAGCTGCCAGTCTTCTTTCTTACGAGGAAGTATCGTGAGTACACTCTGGAGCCCCGGAGCCTCTTTTGGGACGAGCTCGATGGCTCCTTTCTTCAGCATCGCCCTTACTTCCACAGCAGCAGTTGAGAGACGTGGTTTTCCTTCCTGGCCATGGGTGGAACGCGGGGGCACTTTAGAAACTCGAGAGTGTGTCCGCGGGCCAGGGTATCCAGCACCCATCGGTCGGTGGAGATGGACTCCCACACGCTGACGAAGTTCGCTAGCCGGCCTCCCACCGGGGGGCTCAGGTGGGGGCCCGACGCTATGGCCTGTTCAGTCCTGCTTGCAGAGGCCTTGCCACCTTGGCCTCCTTGCCGCGTCATCTCTAGGCCTCCTGCGATGAGGAGAGGGCCGCCTGGCGGTACGTCGAGGAGCCGTCGCCGAATCCTTTGTTGGCACCTTGCTTGCCTAGGAGGGGCTTAGGTAGAGGGCAGTCATTGGCTGGGGGCAGAATGATCCAGAGACCAGTGATTGGTTATCAGTAGAAAGACAGTTCAGAAACGAAACTGAAACTTATTTTTTCTTTACAGATGATTCCCAGCCTGACGACGGGGAATATTCATGAGTATGTGAATCCATGCCAGACCCCATGCTGGAGAAATTGCCTGACATGTCTGAGGCTGGTCTTGCGATGTCTGCACCTTTAATGATATCTCGGGTGAGGAGGCACTGTAAATGTGACATCTTAGCAATGGCCCAGTCTTTCAAAACTACAGAAATTTATAATTTTAGACATTTCTTCAGTGGACTCTTCTGCAGTCTGTTTATTTCTCAAACGACTCACCTAGTGTCTTATATAAATAGCTCTATCCTCACACTTTCTGGTTGAAATTAACCAGCACATGAAGTTACTGTCATGGGGACATAGACAATACATGTATTCATTCAGTTGGAACCTCTTGACCAGATTAGGTTTGTTCAACAAAAAACACATTCTTTAAATAAAGAAAACTTCAATATCACTTCTGTTAGAGGGAGCAGTCCTTGGAGATACAAATAACCTCAGAAGAAAACTAGGCATGGCACACTCAGGCAGCCGAATAACCTATCAAAAGCTGAAATGCTTGTAAAGATTTATTTTAGTCACTTTAATCTGACAAAACATTAACTGAAACCGGCGTCCTCTTCAGTGGGCCCCTTTCGCCAATGGGCCAAAATAAATTATCCCTAGAAATGATGTGGGCACAGTACTGTTTGGGCTCTTAAGGTGGTACTCATTTACATGATGCAAAATGTTTTACATAGGATAAAATGCAATGTTAAATCTAAAATGCCAGGGGTTCCCAGATTGATGGATGGGACTAGTCGCAGTGTGCAATCAATAAAATGGCCAAATTCTGCAGAACGACATCCCCTCATTGCTTCGATTCAACCCTTTCACTCTATTCCAGCTTGTACGTTTCCCAACCCCTCAAGTGGTCTGCAGTCTTCCCTTTGTCTCACTCTCTGCCTGAGATTTACATCACTT
The DNA here is from genome assembly GCF_040938575.1 of Ambystoma mexicanum. Classification (NCBI taxonomy): domain Eukaryota; kingdom Metazoa; phylum Chordata; class Amphibia; order Caudata; family Ambystomatidae; genus Ambystoma; species Ambystoma mexicanum. The sequence goes on from NC_090925.1 coordinate 731,811,067, forward strand.
TTCAGTTTACATTCTTACCAGTGGATGGTTTGGTGGAGGAGCAGCCTGCAGCATTGTGAGGTCGTACGTCAGTGGCTCCCGACAGACTGGGCAATGAACTCCTATATCCTGTTGGAGAAGAGAGATGGTACCTCTAACATCAGAGAATAACACGCATGTGACATCAGATTGCTGGGAAAGGAAGGACTCATGTCATATCCGATGCAGTGTTAGCCATGTGGGATATGACTGAAAGATACAAATGCCTTCTAGCAGAAACAGTATAGGTGAAGATTGTGGAAGAGAGCAGATACTCGCATAATAACACACAAATGCGCATGTGATGGAGATCAATGAGCACCGATGGAATGCTACCTATTTATATTAAAGACCCAATACAGTAGGGAACATGCAATCTAAAAGTGGAGATAAATAGGTCATATGAGGTAACAGAGCAGACAGTGAATGGGGCACAGGACATTTCAGCGAATGGGGAGAAGGGTATCCTTGCATTAGCAGAAATCAAAGACCAGGGGGATCTATCAAATATAAGTGCAGTGACAGAGAAGTCACTACACGATGTCAGAAACAAAAGGGTATTAGTGATAACAGAGCACAGACAGTGGGGCAACCAAGTGACAGTCTCAGGCAATCATGTGATTTCAGAATAGAGACAATATGGTACTCTATCAGATCAAAGACTGCTAGGTACCTTTATGATATCAGAGCTGAAGAGTACCCATATAATAGCATAGAGAGAGACAGGCGATATGCATGTAACAGAGCAGAAACAGACGTGGTCCACGTACAATATCAGAGCAGACATACAAGGCTAGCCATGTAATAAAAGAAAGCAGAGATGGCACAACTACCCACCTAAGGGTGGTTAGTGGTTACCTGCTTGGGTGGGCTTGCACGGTTCAGTTCGTCCTCCTCCCGCTTACTCTGTACTTCCTCCTCCATGTGGTGAGCGTAGCGTGCCAGGCAGTGCGAGTGGAAATAATGATAACACGCAGTTTTGGTGAATGCTTCGTTTGCCTACAGAGGAAGAAGCTCAATTCAGAAACTCTGCTCTCGGAATTCGTATGGGACCACAGTATGAATAGATGAAAGCCTTTTCTAGTACAGATTTGGGGAGGGGCTGGGTACAGTAGAGATGGAAGAGTTACCGGTCAGTCTGGTTTTAAAATGTGATGATGGATTCACAAGCTTTTCATATTCTCCCGCCTTCTAGTGATTAGATATGAAATGGGATTTTGACAAAACAACAGCAGTCAAGGTATCAGGAATTTAAGCTTCTGCTGCATGTAACCCTTTTTGTATACGTTTGAGGGATCTATGTTAATATATACTGGGAACAAGGTGGACTGAAAACCTTTAACTAACGGTCTCAAAACTTTAAAAATGAAGATGTAAAAATAACACTTTTTACTGAAATGAATTCTACCACTAAAATAAGGAAATATTAAACAAATGACCAAAGCTATTATTTTAATTGCATTTCTTAAAAAAGAAAATTCATCCATCTATGTAATCGTTTCATGAAAATGTTTCTTATTGCATAGTGAATGTGGTGAAAACCCCTATAACATCCAACTCAAACCAGGACCCTTTCATTCCCACTTTCCTATTTGCACCTGTGAATGTATTATTTTCAAAATCGCATAAAAAACTCCCCCAGCCCCAAAACACCCTTCCAACCCTCCTCACAAGCACCAAACTATATTGCACCAAGCCCGGATAATTTACATGTATTTTTCTATCCATTTTATTATTTAAATATCAAAGCGAAGCTATTTTGGGCTTCCTTTCCACTTAGTTCTTTTCAGTGAAAGGTCCATATACCGCTTTTAGGGAGATTTTTCAAGTATCCTCTGATGAGTGCTTAAAAAAACAAACTGTACTGCTAGGCAGAATTGATCACCAAGTTAGTCCAGCTCCAACCTTAGCCAGGCAACCACATTTCACTCTTCGGAGGCGGCTTGAGGTAGCAGGGCGATCCTAAGGTACAGTTTGCAACCCACACGCAAAGAAAGGATTGTCCACACAGTATAGTTACTGGACAATATACTCTTAAGTAGAAGTAAACCATTTACAGGATATACACATTAGGCAATATAAGCAGAAGAAATCAGTTATACAGGATCCCCAATATATTCAATTCATTTTACAGCCAGAAGGAAATAAATACACAGGTTAATATACCTTGAACTACGGGGTAAAAAGAGTGAACAGCAGTGATTTATCATAATAAAATGCATAGAAAACCACAGGAGTAGGTTTCACAGCTATGGATTGCTCTAAGAATCCAGGGCTCTAACGAGTACAAAGGAGCAATGGCAGTTTATAGGCAAGTAAAGGTTATTGTCACTTTTAGAGATTTTTACGAGTCCCAGAAAGATTTTCATAGGTTAAAAAGGGACACGCCCAATAGATCCCCTGCAGTTATGTTGACACGGGGAGTATATGCAACTTATGGCTCATTTGTCCATATACAATGGTAACCATCCATTTGAGTCTGAGGGACCCCACCAGAGGAGATCAGGACCCAGCAACCACCCACAAAAGGCTTCGAGAAGGATGGCTGTAAAATGGGACTCAAGTCCACAGAACAAAACTGTTAAGGTCAGAAGGCACAGAAGACTCTTTACCCAGAGAGTCCAAATAAGGTGGAGTGCGGCAAGGTGAGGATCACAGGACCCAGTATGCAGTGCCCAGACTGCTGCACGAATGGCCAAGGAAGTAGGAGTGAAGAGGTCTCTTCATCTATTATCATTGGGTCAAGGGTTTCAGGACTGTCTCTGGCTCGGTTCAGAGGCCCATTGGATGTGAATGCCAGAACCAAAGGACTCATTACAGAATAAAGCCTTTCCAGACTACCCACAATGAGGTGGGCACAGCAACAACCAGGGCAGAGCAGTGACCTATCAAGCAGGTCAGAGATGGCTTAGGTAGGAACAAATAACTCCACACAGGCTCCAGGACAGCCCGACAATGTGGAGTCCAGGTGTCCCATAATGGGCAGCATGAAGATATGTGCAGAAAAGCAGCACAGGCCACCAATTTTCAGCCTAGCAGCAGGGCACTTTTATGTTGTTGTCACGATTCTGCTCGCCTGCCTTCCAGCACCTTTACATGTGCCTAATCCTTTATTTCCTTGTTTTACCGCTGCAGTTCTGGACTAATCTAATTGCATGTTCCATTCCGGATTTTGGATTAAACCAGCAGATGCATTCTGGGACATGTAGGCTGTCCAAAAGGCAGAGGGCTGGAGGAGGCATATTAAATACATGTGTTTGTAGCAAGCAACTAAGACCTGCAGAGGGCCTGATAGTATTCACCTGTTCCAAGCTACTGCAGGCTCGGCTGCAGAGAGCTGGAGAGCACTTGATTAGAATCCACTGCTGCAGGCTACTGAAGCCAGGTCTGGATTAATTGAACACAGCTGCCAGAGTCTGCAATCAGCTCCACCCTGCTGGCCTGCTGGCTGGGAGGGCCTTTATAAGCTCACTCTGAACAGAAGCAGGGGTCAGTCAACTGCTTTCTCTGGGAGTTTGTGCTGGTGCTCCTGTTACCAGTTTTTTTACTTTCCTGGAAATCCTCTTTTGGCCTTTTGATTCCTGTTGCTGTTGATGCTTGCAGCTCCCTCTCCATTCTGATGCAGCCTTTTGCCCTGCTCCTTTGGGCTTCCACCTGACGGCTCTGCCGTACTCCGCTGCCTTCCACCCTGCTCCACTGGGATCCCACCTGACGGCTCTGCCGTACTCCGCTGCCTTCCGCCCTGCTCCTTTGGGCTTCCACCTGACGGCTCTGCCGTACTCCGCTGCCTTCCGCCCTGCTCCTCTGGGCTCCCACCTGACGGCTCTGCCGTAATCCGCTGCCTTCCGCCCTGCTCCTCTGGGCTCCCACCTGACGGCTCTGCCGTACTCCGCTGCCTTCCGCCCTGCTCTTCTGGGCTCCCACCTGACGGCTCTGCCGTACTCCGCTGCCTTACGCCCTGCTCCTTTGGGCTCCCGCCTGACGGCTCTACCGCACTCCACTACCTTCTGCCATTCTCCTCTGGGCTTCCTTGCCTGGCAGCCTTACCACACTCCTCTGCCTTCTGCTTCGTTCCTCTGGGCTCCTTGCCTTGCTTCCTGCCTGTTCCACATTCTGATATCCTATCATGTCCTGTACCTGGTTATTTCTTCCAACACTACTTTCTACTTGTATACATCTTGGTCCACTGTAGTGTCTCCACTTGAATCTGTTTAACAGTGTTACCCTGGGTTGGTCTCCGTTCAGATCAGATAAGGGAAGACTTCTGTTGCCTTCAAGTAGTCCTTTGAAGTCATACCTGCCTCAGTATATGGTCTTTCAGTTTTACTCTTGCACTGAGTACAACAGTTTCTTCGGCACGCCCAAGTCATGACGTTGCTGTATGACTGTTAAGAGTAATCTGCTGGTACCTATCCCAAGGGCTTTCCTCAATCCCTGGAGATCCCTTATCATATTCCAGTACACCCTTAGTTCTGATCAATCCGTGTTGCCCAGTATACTTGCTTGTCTTTGCCTTTTCTCTGTCTCTTTGTTTACAGCCTGCTCCTGCAGTTCCTGTGAATTCCTGTTTCAACTAACAGCTTGGTGTGTACCTTTAATCTGTTATTTGCGAGCATTGTCTCTGGAATCTCCCTATATCTACTTACATACAGGGAGAGACAGCCTCTGCCCTGTGCTCTCCGCCTACACTTTTGAGAGTTGCAGTCTCAGAAAAAGGAGGCAGTAGCATGGAATGAGGCACAAAGAGCGAAGTGAAGGCTTATGCAGCTTTTCCTACGGATCAGACAAGATTCCCTTGGACTGAGAGGAGCAGAGCTTCAGTTTTGAAAGGTTTGGAGGAAGCAGAAACGGTCTAGAGAAAAGATAGTCATGACTGCACCTTTCCTCTCAGCTCAATGGCCTGACTTCAAGTAGGATCTGAGGCAATGGCTCAGTATTTCCACAGATAAACAGGGCTGAGAGCCAGTTCTCCAATCAGCATCCATGTAGTATTCAAGGTTTTGGAAGCCATTGTATCAGGATAGGCCAGCCCAACTAAACATTTGTGGGCATGCACAGATGTAGACTGGAATGTCTGGAAGACCTTCTTTAAGCAAGAAATGAATACCCCCAACACTCCTCCAAACCAGGGTGCGTAGGTAGACTAAGAGAGCCTATGCAGTCAGAACAACCATATTGCCCATCCCGCGGTGCTATATAGACCGACCACAAAATTAAATGACCAGGATGTTGGATTTCTCTAATGCATTGGTAGCCCAATGGCCATAGCTATGGAGAAAAAGGGACTGGGCGTAGGAGTATAACCATGCATCTGTCCCCAACACACTTTCTGGGTGTGAATACTCACCCAGGCCAAACATGGGGTTCTCAAGAAACACCATACCTGGTAGTCATGTTAGCTACCTAAGGCAGTACACTATGAATGAGCTGCAGCTGTATGGGCGACGTCAGTAGTTGTCCAGTAACAGGGCTGTCTGGAAAACCAGAAATCCAACAAAACGTCAGGAGGACAAAGTTAGCCAAAAGTCAAAAATGACTTTGACCCAACACAGCTGTTTTCATTACTCTCCATTTTTGCACAGTTGTCTCTACTCTGTATCATGCTCCGGTGTGGCAGTTTTTGTCTGGTCTCACTCTTGTCTGTTCCCATTTCTCTCTGGCTCTGTGGTTTCTCCCAGGGCCACTTTTGTCTCTTCAGCCAGTTGCACCACTCCATGCTCTCCGACAAAATTCTCACAATCTCACACTCAGGCCTATTTATTTGCTATCCAGATGTCTCTGGAAGTGCCTCTTTCTGTCTCTCCCTGCAACGGTCAGTCTCCAACTGTTCCACTTTATGTCTCGAGTACTTAAGGGGGGACTGTTGGGGAGATTTTTCACAGGCCTTACTTTGACAGACCCTACTTGTCTTTCAGGATCCAAATAGTAGTGATGAAGAGCCCTCCAGAAGATGAAGGATCTTTTAAATGGCCCATAAATACTTGTGCTTAATACACAATATGAGAAAGTTCACAAAATATATCTGCACAAAAAATATGTATACAAAAGCAAGCTGTGCAAAGTGATAACGACAAAATATTATATTTAAGTAACAGTAACTTCTCAGAATGATAAAAACAGAAAACCAACCACAAGGGGTCATTAGGTGAAACAATCCCCAAAAGTGCAACTGGACTTTAGTGAGGCTCAGATATTCAGAGAAATATCCACAAACTCCCAACGAGTTGTGATAAGGCTGAGTAGTGACACAGACTGTGGGTGTTTTCATAACACTCTATTGTTACAAAGGACATGATGTACAATCAGTCTCTCCTTTTAAGGAAATACTGTTTTGTTGCGTTTTCAATCTTTTTATAATAGTTCCACTTATCCCGAATCATTTGCTTTTGTATCTCGTTTAAATATCTAGGTTCAGGGCCATGTCTTCCTTTCCCTTTAGGACTGTATTGTTCTTGTACAGGATAGCGAGTTATTTTCCCCCTTTCCTACACCCAAGGTATTCTCATGAACTCTCTTTCTCATTGTGCAATTTTACAACAACCTTTTTTCTTGATTCAGTCTTTGTATCTACCTGGTTTCAGGATTATCTCAGTTTCAGAATTTTTACTGTGACCAGTTAACTGTGCAATATAATTCCCCTCGACTCTTCCCGTACTTCCTGTTCTCCCAGTTACCTTTGCCCTCGAAGGAGAACATTTTCAGAAAGGTTTCTTCTCGGGAACTCCCTCATGGCTTGGTAACCACCAACGCGGTCTCCTCTGTGGCATCCGCCTCTTTGGGAGGGAATGAAAGAAATCAGTGTCAGACTGCAAGCTTGGACACAGTGCTCTTCTGTTGCCAGTGGTATCAGCTACGTTCTGCAGACTGTCTACCACAGTTTTGCCTCTGTGGTCGCACCACCACCTTCTCCTGGGCTCCAGCCCGGACGCTTTCTCGGCTTTCGGGTTCGCTGCAATGCTGGCATTCCATCAATCAACTGCAAGTGAGATTTAAACTCGCAGGTTTCCTGGTTCTCGTCCTTTTCATGCGTTATGCAGAATGGGGGCTCCCCCAGCTTACACGTGCGATCGTCCATCTCTCCTGCTTCTCATTCGTATCTCTGAATGCACGCTCTTTAAGGCACTCTTCCCAGTAGATTGAGTGTTCTGATTTAAAGGGACAATCTTTTCTCATAAGAGTACTATATCCATTTGGAGTTTCTTCATCCCCAATCTTGACACTTCATGGTTTTCTGGTATTTCAAAACATCCCATATAGTAAATAATACAGACAGATGGAGGGAGTTGCTCATGGGAACTCAAGTCCTTGTCCCCAAAGGGGAAGTCTCTCCCGGTGAGGTCCCACTTGCCTCTATCCCTAGGGAAAGTATTGCAGAGTGGGCTCACCTCTCTAGCCTCACAGGTGGGGGCTCCCCTTGGGTGAGAAGGGACGAATTCCCTCTATTCATCACAGATCTCATCACAAAGGTGAGTTTCCTCCCAGGCACCAGCACCTTAGCAGTGCAGTCTCTAAACTAGGCGTTCAATGCCTAATCTTATGAGCCCTTGTCTTCTCTTGAGACACCTTAGTCTACAGCAAAGTTCCAACGTAAATGGTTAATTGAAAGTTCCAACTCCTAAACGTCATAAGCACTGTGGCTTCCTGTTTCTTAATGCTAACGTTACAAATGTTTCTCGGAATGTTATGTCATGTTACAGCACATTTGTATAGTGCCTTATAAAACATTGGTATGATCTCAAAGCACTGTCGGTTGAATGCCCTTTGGTACCGTAGTCCAGGTCAGTAGAGAAACTAGGGTGGCAAATCATGCTTGGGTACACTTGGTATGGGTGCAGCCTGAGTGGTTTGTGTGGGGTTGGTTGCATTCTAATGCTAGGTGGGGTGCAGTGGTTGTGAGAAATCAGTGTAATGTGTGCAGCAAGGTGGGTGGTCTCAGATTCTGCATTCTGGCTGCCTTGGGGCCTGTGTGAGATATGTGCAGCTAGGCTGATTTGTTTCGTGGGGTATAGCTGTGTTCTAACAGACTGTTGAGGTGTTCAAGGAGTAGTGTAGGTATGCGTGCAGCTAGGTCGAAATTGAGTGAGGGGTATAGCTGCATTCTATTGTTTGCTAGTGTAAAGTGGAGAATAAGCATATTGGCAGGAATGAGCGTCTGGGCTTACCTGCAGGAGGCCCCCATTCCTGGTTACTTTCAGAGCTCGATGAACAGGCTGTGTCTGTCCGGGTAGTTCGGGGTAGTGGATTTCCAAGAGATGCTCTGGATAATGCAGTATATGTTGCGTTAGCCCAGTTGGACAGTGCATCTTCCAGGGGCTCTGTTGTAGGTGTCAGAGGGCCCATTTTCCGAGTCCCTGGTCATAGTTTATGGCGGGATGCTGGGTAGTTCCTGACATGTATGTGGTTATCGCATGATTCTGCAGATCTGTTGTAGGTGTCAGAGTGCCAATTTTCCGAGTCCCTGGTCATAGTTTATGGCGGGATGCTGGGTAGTTCCTGACATGTATGTAGTTATCGCATGATTCTGCAGCTCTGTTGTAGGTGTCAGGGGGTCCCTTTTCCGGGTCCCTGGTCATAGTTTATGGCGGGAGGCTGTGTAGTTACTGACCCGTTTGTGTTTATCTCCGGAGAGTCCAGCCAGGCATAGTCTTTATTGCGCCTCCGGTGCAAGAGTTCCTGACCTTATTCCTAGGTTGGCCAGGGGTGCCTCATCTGATCATATACCACCTTGTGTGCCTAATAGGTGCCATGATATGACCCAACCGTAATGTTTAAACCATAGGTGCTATGAGATTCTGCATTGCGGTTTCTCTGATCGGATACCCAGATGGATGGGACTTGACACAGGTTAACAGGGAACAAGGCCAGACGTGTTTTGCTGACGGGGGGCTTGTGATGGCAGCTTTCTGTGTTGGGTCCCAAATGGGTAAAGTTTGACAGGAGAAGGCCAGGTCACATTTTGCTGTCGGAGGAGCTATTACGTTTTGGGAATGTGGTGATGCATAGGGTATGCAGATAGTTTTGAATGATAGTGGTTGGCATCTCCTGGAGTGATCGCGCTATGCTTTCTTATGGGAAGGTAGCCAGTATGCTCGGTTGTTGGTGTTGAGTTCTAGTTTCCAGGATGATATATGCAGGCAGACATCTATTGGTCTTAGAGCATCGGGCATGTCTGGCCAGGCGATGGTGGGCTTGCCTGGTCACAGCATACGTCACGTCTTGGGTTTGCAGTTGTGAGCAACAGGGTTTTGAGCAGTGGGGCGGGTAGTGCCAATAGACGGCACAAAAGCCCTTGTTGATCGAGACGGGGTGCATAACGCCTGCAGCTGCCTAGCCCAGGGCCTGTCCGTCTGAAAAGTCAGCTTCTGTTACCCAACCGTTCCTATTTTTCTGAGGCAAGGTCTTATTAGCCTGTAATTGATTGGCTGGAGGGGGTCAACACCTGCTTTTTTTCAAAAGGGGTTTGACATGCGCTACTTTGAAGGGTTCTGGGAAGCCTGTTCTCCTGCACAGGTGGAGGTGAAGATTTCTTTGAGGAGAGTGGAGGGATAAGGTTCAAGGGGGGACCCACAGGGTCTGCTGCTGGACAGTAATTTGAGGAATTCCTCACTAGAGATGGGGTTGAAGGATGGTGCTGCGGAGGAGAAGTGATTTTTAGGAGCTGGTGATGGGTTGTGGGGTGAGGTTGGAAAGTTTGGCATTAATGGCGGCCGTCCTGTTCAGTGCTGTACTGTGGAAGTGTTGGGAGAGGGAGTCGCAAAGCGTTTGCATGGAAGTGGTCAGGGAAATGGTGCAGGGGGGCTTCACAAATTCCGAGATGATACTGTAGAGCGCTTCGCTATTGCTGCAGCAGTTCAGGATTCTTTTATTGTAGTAGGCTTTTTTTGGCCTTTCGGGTCTCAGATTTGTAGTTACGGTGATGGTGGGCGAACATGGATTTGCTAAGAGGTTTTGGATGTTCGCCATTTGCGCTCCTGTGAGAGATTATGGGTTTTGAAGGTCTTCAGGTGGGGTTTGAACCATTTGGGGGCAGGACCTCTGCAGGTGGGAGCACGGCCGGATGGGGTGAGAGGGAGGAGCGAGTTGTTAAACCAAAAATCAAAGGATTTGTTAGCTGGGGGTCTATCTGAGGACAGGAGTGAGCGTAGCAGGGCTTCAGCTAGGTCAGGCAGTACCTTGACCTTGTTCCAGCTTTTGTGATAGTGTAAGGGAACAGGGCTGGCCTTGGGTGGTGGGGCCGGTGTGTGGACAGAGAAAAGTAAGGCTGAGTGATATGTCCAGATGAGGGGTTTGGGACTGAACACCGAGACATGGTTGGAAGAGCTGAAGATTGCATCAAGGGTGCGACCGCCAGTGTGGGTGGGACCTGTGGTGTGCCGCGAGAGGTTGAGAGTGCCTCTAAGCTGTAAACCATGGGTTGTATCATGAGGTTGTTGGGCACATCGAACCAGATCTTAAACTCCCCCAGTACAGTGAGTGCATGGTGGCTGACCAAAGTGGTAGCTTGTGAGTCACAGAGATTGTTGTGTTGGCAAAATGTCTGTCGTATCCCAGAGGCTTGTAGATGAGTAGCAAATTGGATGAGAAGGGCAACAGGGAGAATCTGACCAGAAGGGATTCGCAGTTAGCTGGCATGGCTGGGCTTTGGCGAGTGAGATGGATAGGTGCGGTTTGTGGAGGATGGCTACTCCTCCGCCCATAGAGGGTCAGTTGCAGAGGATGAGCCTGTAGCTGGGAGGGGAAAGCGTTGTGTGTGACTGGTTTGAAATTGTCTGCAACCTATGTTTCAGTGATGAAGATGAGATCGGGATTGTCAGAGGATAACAGGTCAAAGATGGTGTGTCTGTTTTTGGCCAGTGAGCAGGCATTGAATAGGAGGCAGGTGACTTGATGGGAGTTGGTGGTTCCCCTGATGCTAGTGGCAGGATGGGCTGGGCAGGTCTGAGTGGCCTGGTGGGGAGGTGTCAGTAACCGCAGAGGGCAGTGTGGGTGAAAAGTGTTAGGGAGAATTCTCAGAAATGTCCTAATTCCCTCCACCTTATAGACCCCCAACAACTTTGCTGCATTTTGAGGACTTGATTTTTTTTTTACCTGGAGAGAGTGAGACACTTTTTCCCCCACTCTCTCATGTATTTTGATGTGATTTCTTAACACGGTTTATTTTGGTTGTGGAGTCTGACAAACTCCATAGGCATCATCTTTTACACTGTGTCACACAGCACCTTCAGTGCAGTGGCACAGGGAAGTCTTTCAGATTTCCCAAAGGTTCAAATACCTTCTCTGGGATAAAACTACTGTTTCTTACATTTTTAACTTTCTAGACCCAGCACACACTATCGTACAATAGGGTGCTGGAGGGGCTACCTAGTATGCCCTTTCTCTAGCTTCTCATGTAACAATTTTTTGTTACCGTTTCCTCACTGAATGGCTGGTGGCAGTGGTTTCGTTTTAACTACCGTGGTGTGCATTTAAGGCGGGCCGCGTTCGCAGCTGCAATAAAACACCCAAGGGTGCCATTTTTGTCAAAAGGGCCCCGGTCTTGTTTTTTCGCTATTTCTTTGTGGATAGGTCCTTCTTGAGATTTACTCTGTGCGTCAAACCAGGTTTGGTCCCATTGTTTGCTTTGCCTTTGGCGAGATTCACAAGTGAAGCCGCCCATGGCTCCAGGGTGTCTGGGGTGGGTAGGAAGTGAGGGAGGTGCCCGAAACTCCCTGTGCTTAGTCAGACCCAAATGCACTCTGTAGTGATTGGCCGGCTGACTGACTGGCAAGGACAGCCACCCTGCTGGGAGACTGACAGCTAGGCTGGAATGAATGGGAGAGAACTGAATAAAAAGGCGAGGCTTTTGGCTTGGAAGACAGAGTCAACCACTGGACGAAGGAACCGAAGAAGAACTTGAAGAGGATGCCTGATGTAACTCCTGGACCTTTGGTTTGCCCAGTGATGCCCTGCTGTTGTGCTGAAACTCCAAATTCGTATCGACAGAGAAGCCCCTGCAAGGACGACTTCTCCCCTTGAGTGGTGGGACCAATCAACTCCAAAGAAAGCCACCTCAACATTCTGTCTGAGCTGGTTGCTTTTCCACAGAGTTGCTGCTGGAAACCGAATAGCCAGGGAGAGGAACAGCAGATTGTGTGCATTGCTTTTAAGTTGGCCAAGAGCTCCAGGAAGATCCTCCAGACTCCCAGGAAGCAGGACTGACCGAACCCGAGCCCTCTCAACACGGTGCGGGACCCCAGAAGCAAGGAAAGTCAATTTCGACAGCCAGGAACAGCTGTGTTGCTATTTGCAGTAGTCACGAGAGTCTGAAACACAGAAGTGCCATTTGTTGGAAAGATTGCAGGTTGCGAGCGGTGACCGTCCCATTGCAGTGCAGGAGTCCTCAAAAGTCCTCCCTCTTGTCCCCAAGACTGAGGACCAGGTACAGTGAGATCTGCAGAGCTGCTCAGGAACAGAAGTTCTCTGCTACACTTTTTCTTCAATACAAAGTTACTGTAAAAGTCTGAGAGAATGTACCTCTCATTGTAGAGTTGCTTGCACCTTCTACCACTCACAAGTCCAATCAACTTGTGGCCCTACATTTGATTCTTTTCTTCAAAGACTTCTAAAACATTGTGCAAAGACTTTTCTACTTATCTACTTGTGTCATCCTATATAAGACTTTTGCCCATTGACTTTGGCCTAGTCTACTATACTGAATGACTCTGCTTAGAGGATCCAAAAGTATTTGCCTGCTTAAGAATATTTGTGGTCTCTTGTTTGTTCTAATAACCTTTTCCTTTTACCAACTTCTAAAAGTATTCTAAATGCAAACAGTAAAATGTAATGTCCCCAGCACCCTAGCTATTGAAGTCACCTGAGGGTGTAGGTTGTGTCTGTGGGCCATCCCAAAAGGGTCTTTACTGATTTAGAAACTAAGAGTGTGTAGTACTGAAGTATATTTGTGTGTTGCTTTTTATGCTGCTCAGTTCTGAAGAAGGCTTATTCTAACTGACTGATACATTGAGATAAGCCTGGCTGCTCAACACACTACCAAACTGTGTAGTACAAGCTTATACCAAAGGTTGGGGTTCCTATTACCTGTAGTCAGAGTTGTAGTAGTGCACCCTAAGGGTACTGCATACAAACTTTGCCTAACAAAAGGTCCAGAACAGTTGGAATGACTGAGGGGTGGTGGGTGTGGTTTGGGTTCCGGGGTTATTTTTGAGGGGGGAGCAGGGGGGTGAGTGAGGTGGGTCGGGAGCGGGAAGAGTAAGTGTGCAGTGACTGGTTTGCATGAGAAGGGAGTAGGTGGAATGAGCGTGGGGTATGGGCAGGGAGTGGTGCCGGTGTGGTGTGTGGGTTCCGGCTAGCTGTTGGATGGGGTGCAAATACAGAGGGAGGTGGAGGTGTAGAGGCGGTAGGTGAGAGGTTGTGTTCAAATATGGACAGTTGGGGAGTGGCTAGCTGGGAGGTCCTGACAGCTGGGCTATGGGCAGTGGGGACGGAGGGCTGATGCAGGCGAGGTGATGCAAGAGAGTCGAGGGTGAGGGCCGGTCTTTTTTTCCCCAGTTGTTTGGGAGCAAGAGGTGTGTGAGAGGGTAGGGAGAATCAGAGGGGGAAAGGGAGGAGGCGATAGTTCTGGAAAGAGCAAGGCATGCAATGCTGAGAGAAGGGAAAGGGGCTGAAGGGGATGATCTGGAGATGGCAGGTGAGGGGATGCAGAGGAGGGGTGTGTGTGATTGGGGGGCAGGCGTAGCAGGTGGAGAGGAAAGGGGGCTTGACTGAGTGGAGTTTGGGGGTCGGTGGTGGTGTGAGTGGGTTGGGATTGCTTAGGGTACACCAGGTTTTTGAGGGAGAGGGGGTGAGGTGGGGCGTGTCAGAGATGGGCAGGAGGGTATGCGTATCAGCAGGGTTAATGGATCTCCCCACGTATGAGTGTTTGGTATGGTCTGAAGAGAGGGGGTCCATGGTGTTCTGGCTAAGGCGGGGAGGAATGAAGGCGCTGGAGCTGAACTCGGAGGGGAATTTCTGTGGGGAGGTACAGAAGTTGGAGTAGTGGCTGGGAGGTTTTGTTTGGAACACCAGAGTTCTCCACTGGCTTGAGAGTTGTATGTAGCGCCGGATATGGAAAGGGTGGGGGGGGGGGTGAGGGTCTTTCTCGGCGGTTGACCGGGGAGAGCGGGAGGGGTATACGAGGGTGGAGGATATGTGGAAGTGTGTGGGAGCGGGGTAGAGGAGGGGCGGTTCATGGTATGCCAGATAGCTCCTCTGGTCTGAGAGTTGGAGGGGTGTGGTGAAAGGAGGAAGAGTGTAGAGGGTCAGAGTATAAGAGGGTTCCAGTGCCGGGGATGGAGAGAGAGAGAGGTGTTGTGGCGTGTAGCTGGGGGTTTGAGAATTAAGGTGCTAGATTGGCTGCGGAGGGCTGGGCACAGTGCTTTTTGGCTTGCCAGAGGGTTTTTCGTTTGTGGCTTGGGATGCGTGTGGCGAGTGTATGTGTGCGTGGGTGCTGCTCTGAGTGAGTGTGCTGTACATGGGTCAGAGTTGTGGGGGCAGAAAGGTGTTTTTGGTTGCCACTGTGTTCCTGTCAGATTGGAATCGCCAGTCATGGTTGTGTGAGGGAGCATTGTGGCAAGTGGGAGTGTTCAGGTCTGAGTGAGTGGCTGCAAGTAGGGAGCGCTTAGGTCAGAGGTATCTGGGTAAAGTGTGGCACCCAAGTCTAGTAAATGCATTAACACTTAGATTTGAGATATTAGTAAATGCAATAAGACCAAGATTTAAGAAACCTGGACAGAGGGAGAAAGCGCCTAAAATGGGGGCGCAGTAGTACATGCAATAGCACCAAGATTTGAGACACCTGGATAGAGGGAGAAGGCACCTCAAATGGAGGCACAGTAGTAAATGCAATAACAGCTAGATTTGAGACAGTAGTAAGGTTTAAGTTACTTAACTTTAACTATTGTTCTCCAGCATGGATTCACATGATCATGAACATTCCCCGGCGTCAGGCTGGAAATCCTTGCTATATCTCCTCTTAACCAATCGTAAATCTCCTCTTAACTAATCGCTGTCCTATGGGTCATACTGCCCCGATCCAATGACCGTCCTATCCCTATGCTCCACCCTTGGTGGCCATCTTCAGATTTGGTAAGCAAGTAAGGTGGCAGTATGAACCAAGAAGAGCCACAGAGGGGAAGGAGGGAGGGTTCGCTGGTGAATACATGGCTCATGCTGGAGAAAAATGGTTACAGTTAATTAATTTGTTCCTTCTCCAGCATGTGGTCTGGCATGGATTCACATGCTCATGAATAAATAATACATAGCAGTACAACATTACACAACCACAGGAGGTTGCAAGGCTCTACGGAAGTAATTACTTCCGAACAGTCTCACGTTCCAGCGAACAGGTTGCGTAGCACTGCTTGGCCGACCCTGGACTCCTCTCTTGAATCCCTGTCGACGCAGTAGAATCTTGTGAAGGTGTGCGTGGACCTCCACGTAGCAGCCCTGCAGATGTCAAGCAGGGGCACACCAGACAGGAAAGCCTTTGTCGCAGCGATCGCTCTGGTGGAATGGGCTCGAGGAAACCTGGGCACCACACGGTTTGCCAAACGGTGGCAGTGTGTGATACACCCGGAGAGCCAACTGGAGATTCAAAAATAGCTGAGGCGTCTTCCGGAAACTCTGTGCATGCCACATAAAACTTCAGGGCACAAGCCACATCCATCGAGTGCAAAGCCCTTTCAGCCGGCGACAAAGGTTTCAGAAAGAACACAGGCAACACCAAATGCTCGCTGAGGTGGAATTCCGACATTACCTTTGGCATGAAAGAGGGGTGCGTCTGCAGCACCACCCTTGTGTCGTGAAAAGTACAATAAGGCTGTTTGCAGGAAAGGGCCTGAATAATAATAATAATAATTTTGCATTTATATAGCGCTATATCTGAGTGCTGCTTATTATTACCTACGGTGTGTGGTGCTCATTTATGGACCTCGGAAGGATGAAAGGCCGAGTTTGGCCCTATCCGGATTCAAACCTTCATCAGCAGGCTCTGCACAGATGTCAAAGCGAGCGCTCTACTCATAGGACTTCTCACCTACCCTCCTGGCAGAGGTGATGGCCACGAGAAAAGACGTTTTCCATGAAAGGAACTTGAGAGCGGCCTGATGCAAAGGCTAGAAGCGGGCCACCATGAGCCTCCTCAGTACCACGTTGAGTTCCCACGCCGGTGCAGGCGCCTTCACCGGCGGAAAAGATCGGAACAGTCCTTTGACGAACTACTTGACGAGACAGTGGAACCAAAGAGAAGACCGTCCTGGAGACCTGGTGTAGCGGGAGAAAGCTGCCAGATTCACCTTAATAGAGGTGTGTGCCAGGTCCTCATTGGCCAAGGACAAGTTCGGAAGAATCCAGGGGTGGACTGACCTATAGGGAACTCTGGAGATTTACCAGTGGGCCTCTGCACCCTGGGCCTCTTTTGTGTGGTATGTCCACATTTTCTCAGAGGAAAAATTAGGCTTGCTGAAAATGTGTCATATGGGGCCACTTTAAACATTATTTCCAGGGCCTCTTTTGGTCCCCAGTCATTTCCAGGGCTTCTTAGTTCCCAGTCCACCCCTGGAAGAATCTGCAGGCCGTGACCCTCAGAGGACTGATCTTCTGACTCCGGCACCATGTCGCAAAACGCTTCCACTTGTGCCCGTAGCATTTAAGAGTCAACAACGCTCTGGCCTGCAGTACACCGGCAACTCGTACCCGCCAAACTCTAAGGCTGCAGGAGCCAAGCCTTCAGGTTCAGCGACCCTGGGTTGTAATGTAGCAGTGCACCACCTCCTCTGGCGAGCAGATCCGCGACCACTGGCAGTTGGGTGACATTGACAGGCTGAGAAGATCCGGGTACCAAATCTGCCTCAGCCATGCCGGGGCGATGAGGATCATCCTGCATCTGCGCCGTTTGTGTTGATTGAGGACTCGCAGCAGGAGAGGCAACGGAGGGAACGCGTACAGGAACAGGACTTCCCACGGCAAGGAAACCACATCCCCCATGCTCCTTGGCTGGTGGAACCTGCTCGCAAATCTTTGCCATTTGGAATTCGTTGCCATCGCAAATAGATCGATCTGGGGTCTGCCCCACTTGAAGAAGAGGCGGCCCACTTGGAATCTGCCGAATTTCCCAGTCATGGCAGGAGCGTAGCTCCCTGCTGAGGGAGTCAGCCATGGTGTTCTCGACTCCCGCCAGGTAATAAAAAAAAAGATGAGGAACATCTTTTGGGCAACAGCCCAGTGTCACAAGTCCTGCGCCTCTCTGGAGAGCGCTGGGGATCTGGTGCCCTCCCGTTTCCTGGTTTAGAAGAGTGTGGTGGTATTGTTTGCAAAGACCCTCACTACGTCAAGAGGCATTGAAGATCGACTTGAGGGCCCAGAACACTGCCTGCAGCTCCAAGACATCGATGTGGAGATCCCTCTCCTCCGGCTACCACAGGCCACTAGCGTGAAGACGTTCAGTGTGGGCTCCCCAGCCCTCCATGGAAGTGTCTGCGGTGACAGTCTCTGTGACAGTCTCCTGGTACGGGGGCTCAGGAAACCTGTGCTCCCGGGGATGTTGGAGCACACGTCCCACCACCTTCTCGCTCGGCGTAACTGTTCGTCAAGGGCAATCGCGTCAGCGAAGCTTCCGGACACCTGGATCCATCGAGCGTCCTGGAATTCCTGAAGGGGTTGCATCCGCAACCTGCAGAGCCGGATCAGGAAGGCATTGGAACGGCCTCTGTAGGCCTCCTGGGTCGTGGACATGGAGGTTTGACGGTACGAAGAGGACCCTCCGGCGAAACCCTTCGACAATCTGCCCGACTTCCCGCTGGAGGCACGAAAGGACGGGCGGTGTTGAAGAGTGCTCGTGTTACTCGTAATGGCCTGCAACGACTCGTCGACAGCCTTCCCAAAGAGGTTATCCCCGTCGAAGGGCATGTCCAGAACCCTCATCTGGACTTCTTGACGAAAGGTGGTGGCTTTCAGCCAGCCACAACGACAGAGGCAAACACCGTTCCTCATCTGTCGGAACCCTGTCACTGCGATGGCCAGGGCCACCATGATGGCATGGTCCGATGCCACCTCCACCTCCTGGAGGATGGAAAGTGCCTTGACCCGCTTGTCGTCGGGTAGGAACTCCAGCCGTAGGGCCATATTATACCACAGCTCCCTATCGTAACTGGCCAGGATAGCTAGGGCATTGGCCGCCTTGACTTGACGCCGCCAAGTAGATTACTTTTCTTCCCATGGCATCCAACTTCTTCCCCTTGCTATCCAGAGGGACGGAAGATGAAGACGAGGGGTTAGACGACTTCTTCCTTGCTGCCGCCAAGACCACCAAGTCCGGGGAAGGCTGTGCGCATAGGCACTTGGGTGCAGACTCAGGCATCCAGTACTTTTTCTCCAGCCGATCCCTCTTGGCCGGGTCGTGGCTGGGTTTCTCAAAGACAGGCCTTCCTCCCAAACATCATCCAGGAGAGGCACCACCAAGATCTTCCTCTTGGCCTTGCGTCATTGATATGGGAAACCTTCCTTCCTGGTCTCCTCTGGTGTCAGTTGGAAGAGTTCCGATGCTCTGGTGACCATGGCATGGAACAACCCCACCTCGTCCGGGGAAGAGGCCCTTGGCTGCGGCGAACCGCCTGCCATGGCTATGTTGTTGTCCGTCATTGCGAGGGCACGCGTGGAGGTTGATGCAGCGGCGTAGAGTGCTGCTTCCTCCTTTTTGCCGGAGGTTGGTCCGGGGCCGGCGGTGTCATCGGTATCCATTTCTGAATCTCTGACACTAGGGTGTGCAGGGTCGAAAGGATGACCAGCGATACACATCAGGGCTGTCGGCTTACTGGGACCTGCGCCATCGTCACCTCTGTTGTCGTCCCCATCGGGATTTTCGTCGTCATCTCCCATGTCGTCCTGGATCGTGTGGATGGACGCCTGGCCCTATTCATCCAAGGAAGACATATCAGTGCCCTGGAGTACGGTTGAGGCCTCCTCCCCCTGCCCCTTTTTTGCATCCTGGGGCATGAGGTTCGGGCTCAGGGATGGCATCCTCTTCTCTGGTGTCCTCTCCACCTGCTTGGCCAATGCCTCCCGTCTTGGGGGCAGGGACACTCTGGGCACTGCCGGGGCTTCCTTGACTGGGTCAGCCCCCTTGGCCTTCGAGAGGGCGCCATACACAAACTTGATAGTCGAAAACTACTTCACCTGGGCCTTCTGGGGTAGGTTGGTCATCTTTTCCTGCGCCTCCGTCTTCTCTGGCTTTTCCCGTAGCCTTGCCAGGTTAGCCGATTTCCTCTTTGAGGAGGAGCTCGAGCGATGGCTGGAGATGGAGGCGGATGGTGAAGATGAGCATGCCGTGCCCATCGTGGGACCCGCTTGCACAGCGCCACTGACTGAAACGGACATGTGGTGCTTGGCCTTGTCTTGGGCCTCCACGGATGGTGCGCCCTCAAAGGACTCAGAAGCCTGCTCTTTTGTCTAGCTGGTCCTGGGTGATGCGTGCCCCTGCTTCCCATAGGGGGCAGAGGCCTTGGCATTGAGCCACGCAGCCAGCCTACTGTGACGATCCTTCACGGTTCATTTGGACAACCCAAGGCAGATTTCACAACCCGCTTCCCTTGATCCGGATGGAGACAGAGGCACTGGAGGTTTTAGTCCTCTACAAACACATTCTGCAGTCCGCAGCTGGAGCAGCGCGTGAAAAGGGAGCTTGCCTCCTCCTCCTCCGACATGGTCCGGAATGCGGAGTAGGCCTGATGGCCTTCGGGAATCTTCAATGAAACTTGATTCTTGCCCTTGAAGGGCGTTGAAATTCACCAACAAATGGATCCCTGCTTGTCGGCCAATGTAGAGAAAGAGCACACAGAGTGTTTAACAAAAATCACATTTTTTACCGAAAAAGCGTGAAAAACATAGATCAGCTCCCAGAGCAAAACACGAGGACTCCCAACACTTGAACGTGCGGTAAATCTGAAGATGGCGGCCAGAGGAGGGGCTTAGGGAGAAGGCATTCATTGGCTCGGGCAGTATGCCCCAGAGCTCAGTGATTGGTTAAGAGGAGAAGAACAAGTTACTTTCTTACCTGGTAACGTTCTTTCGATGGGATGGTCCGACGACGTATTCCATATCTAGGACAGTAATCACCATAGCTGTGCTGCTTTGGAAAGATTTTCGGCGTCTGCGTCCTGCGTCGATCACGTCGATACGCTGTCCTCGAGGGCCTCCGTTGAGCCGACGTCACCGGATGTTATAAGTAGGACGCACGACGCTGTAGCCTCAGTTGTAGTTTTTTTCCCCAGAACGTGTGGCACCAAACTACTGCCAGTATGACCACAGAAAGCCTTGCGGAAACGTAAGCTGCAATCGCATAAGAAATTCTGTAGCGGGGCAGGTAGGGAGGGAGCGATATGGAATAGGTCGTTGGACCATCCCATCGAAAGAATGTTACCAGGTAAGAAATTAACTTGTTCTTCGAGGGGATTGGGTCCTCCGACGTATTCCATATCTATGACAGACTCCCAAAGCAGTACCAACGTATAGAGGAGGGAAAAAGAATTTAGAATATAGAAATTTAGAATGCCCAATCAAATTACAGAGTAAAGGAACGCCTTGCCAAAGGCCAGATCCTGCCCTTGGATAGAATCTAGGGAGTAGTGTCATACAGAAGTATGGACTGAAGCCCATGTGGCTGCTTCACAGATGTTACGAATAGGAATACCCCTTTGCAGGGCAGTAGATGCAGCCATACCCCTTGTAGAATGGGCCTCTAAGGGTATGGTAAGGTCCTTTCCCGCCAAGCGGTAACATTCAGAAATTGCCAAGATAATCCATCTAGACAAAGTCTGCTTAGTAACAGCTTGTCCCAAACGCCTTCCAGCGTAACCAATAAAGAGCTGATCGTCCACTCTGACCCGGGACATGCGTGAAATGTAGAAACTTAAAGCTCTCCTAGGATCCAACCTATGGAGCCTCTCCTCTTCCTTACCAGGATGTGGAGGAGGATAAAATGCCGGAAGAATAACCTTCTGGCTTAAATGAAATTCCGACACCACCTTCGGAAGAAAGGAAGGACGAACTCTAAAGACAACCCTGTCCTTATGAAACACAGTGAAGGGTGGCTTAACTGAAAGTGCCTGCAACTCACTCACTCTGCGAGTGGAAGTGACCGCAATTAAAAATACAGTTTTAAGGGTTAACAGTCTCAAAGGACAACAATGTAAAGGCTCAAACGGAGCACCCAAGAATTTAAGAACAAGATTCAAATCCCAACCAGGCAGCTGGAAAGGTGACGGCGGAAACACATTAGTGAGCCCTTTGAGAAACTGAGAAATTAAAGGAATTTTGAAATAAGAACACTCCTCAGACGAGCGCTTAAATATGGACAGCGCCGCCAGGTAACCTTTAACGGTACCCACTTGCAGGCCCTTGTGGGCAAACGAAAAGACAGAACCACAGGAATGTCACATGAAAAAGGATCCACATTCTTAACCCTGCACCAGTTACAAAACTTTCTCCAATGGCAACGGTACAGGGTCTTTGTTGCCGGCCGTCTGTCCAAAAGCAACACCTCCATCACGTCTTCAGGGAGGCCCCAATCCCTATACCTCAACCTTTCAGAAGCCAAGCGTGAAGGTTGAGGGATCTGACCTGTGGATGGAGAACCTGACCCCCCCCTCCCATGAGAACAGATCGTCTCGGTAGGGAAGACGACGTGGAGGGCAGATGGACAAGTCGAGAAGGTCCGGGTACCACGTCCTCCGGGCCCAAGCCGGAGCAATGAGGATCACCCGGGAACCGAACCTCCGCAACCCTTGCGGGATGACGGGGACTGGAGGAAACGCGTACAGCAGTGGGAAGTTCCACCACGAACGAGTCTCCTAAGGCTCCTCTTAGAGGAAATTCCTGCGAGCAGAACCTTTTGCACTTCCGGTTGACACTGGAGGCGAAGAGATCCACTTGAGGGGTCCCCCAAAGGGCGAAGATCTCCAGGAGAATCTCCTGAGCCAGCTCCCACTCGCGAGAGATCGCGCTCTGCCTGCTCAGAGCGTCCGCCGTCTCGTTTTCATCTCCGGCCAGATGAACTGCCGAGATCGAAACTTCCTGCTGGATGGCCCAGAACCAGAGCTGCATCGCCTCCCTGCACAGAGGAAGTTACCCTGCCCCCCCCTTTTTGTTGAGGTAGTGCATGGTCACTGTGTTGTCTGTCAGAATCAGGACATTCTTCCCTTGCAAATTCGGCAGAAAAGCCTTCAGGGCAAGCCTGACGGCCCTCCGCTCCAACAGATTGATATGGAGTCTGGACTCCGACGGAGACCAACGACCGCTGACTGTCAACTCGTTGGCATGAGCTCCCCATCCCGTGAGGGATGCGTCCATCACAATCGTCACCTCTGGCCAGGGCAGCCAAAATGGAGCCCCCCCCTCATCAGATTGCCTTTGACGGCCCACCATAGAAGGTCCTGGGCGACCGAGGGCAGCACCTGAACGGGGTCTGACATCCTACCGGAGGACTGCGACCACTGGAGCTTGAGAGCCCATTGCAGAGATCTCATCCACAACCTGGCCTCTGGCACCAGAAGAATGCAGGATGCCATGAGGCTGTGCAACCTCAAGAACTCGAACGCCGGGAGACACTGGGCATTTTGAAACTTGTGCACCATCTGCTGAATGTGATGAGCCCTCACCTGGGGAGGAAAACACTGCCACAGGGATGTGTCGAGCACTGCTCCGATGTACTGGAGCCGCTGGGTTGGCGTCAAATTGGACTTCTTTAAGTTGAGGGAGAAGCCCAGCTTGTGAAGGGAGTGGCAAGTGACGGACAGATGATCCAGGACTTGCTCAGGAGAACGCGCCCTGATCAACCAATCGTCCAGGTAGGGGTAGACGTGAATCCCCCCTTCCCTGAGGTACACTGCCACCACCACCATGAGCTTGGTGAAGACCCTCGGGCGGAGGTCAATCAGAACGGCAGGACCCAAAACTGAAAGTGCGAGTTGCCAACCGCGAACCTCAGGTAATTCTTGTGCTTGGGATGGATCGGCACATGAAAGTAAGCATCCTTGAGGTCGAGAGACACCAATCAGTCCTGAAGTTCAAGGGCCTGGAGGACTTGAGAAAGAGTAACCATCTTGAACTTGTCCTTCCTGAGGAGCTTGTTCAAACCGTGCAAGTCCATGATGGGTCTCAATCCCCCGTCTTTCTTCGAAATAAAAAAATAAAGGGTAATACCATCCCTTTTTCTTCTCCGCTACAGGCACCAGTTCTATAGCGCCTTTCTCCAGCAGGGATTGGATTTCCTGCACAAGGAGCGGATCCAGACTCTTCAAAGAGAGATTCCCTGGTGGATTGTCGTGAGGCCTCTGCCAGAAAGGAAGACAGTAGCCATGGGCTATGATCTTCAGAACCCACACATCTGAAGTAATGGCACACCACTCTACAAGATGCTGCGCCAGCCTTCCCCCAACCGGCGAACCATGGGACATGGCTTCATGACTGAGCTGAAGCGGCTGCGGCAGTGCCTGAGGGCAAAGAGGCAACTGCCCGAGCGGTCTTGGCACCTCGAGTGGCCCCTTTGACTTGCAGCTCCTCTTGATTTACTAAAGGATGAGTAATCTCGAAAGGAACCTCCCCTCCATTACTGTCCCCTAGGACGAAAAGGCAGACGTTGGCGAACTGCAGTGCTAAACGACTTTGTAGCAGCTTTGGAGGTCTGCAACCTCTCAAGCCTCTCGTCAGCCTTGCTGCCAAAAAGATGTTCACCATCAAAGGGCATGTTGAGGAGCCGGGCTTGCACATCAGGAGCAAACCCCGACTTCCGCAACCACGCAAACCTGCGTTTTACGGTGCTCGCCGCCATGGACCGGCTGACACAATCTGCCATGTCCAGACCCGACTGAACGGACTCACACATGGCATCCTTGCCATCCTGCACAATAGCAAGAAAACCATCCCGTTCCTCCCCTTCAGGAATATGTTCAGCCGCTAACGAAATACAGTTCCACAGAGTGTGTGTGAAATGTGACAAGGCACACACGGAGTTGGCTGCCTGTAAAGCCACACCTCCTGGAGAAAACACTTTCTTTGCCCAGCCATCAAAACGCCTGTCGTCCCTATCAGGAGGGATGGTAGGGTACGACGCCTGCTTTGCTGGGGTCATAGCCGCCTGCACCACCAAACTATCCGGAGTGGGGTGCATGGTCAAGTAGCAGGGGTCACTACTGGCTGGGCGGTATTTTCACAACAAAGACTTGCTCACTGCAGGGAGACTCTCCAGAGCAGTCCAGCCGCTGCCACCCTTCTTTGCAAGCCCATATGGAATAGCAGTACCGGGTCAGTTGGTGGACCTTGGTCGAGGATATCCGTCAGATCATCCTGCAGAAAATCCACTGGTGGCGCAGACAACCCCAAGTATTCTGTGCCCCTCGACATAAGGCACCGGTACGAGGACACGGCATGGGTGCCAGGCTCAGGCCTACAGAACTCCACCTCCAGAGAGGTGTCCAGACCACTGGCATAGTGCAGCGACTGACGCAGGTCTTCAATCTGGCTATGACCAGACAAAATCTCGTCAGGCACCATACCTTCCTCAGACCCCTCATCCACCTCAGAAATATAATCCAGAGGTTAGAATGCGAGCACCGAAAAAGGGACAAAGACTTTTTTAGCTTTGGCCAGAGCCTTTCTGGGGGGGTTCCACCATGCCACGGGGTACCTCCGGCAAAGCAGCCTCAAAAGGCGTTGAGGGCGTAGACTGAATCGGCGTTGACGTCGAGCGTGGCACCGACAGCGTCGACACTGTCATCGAGGGCACAGCCCTTAGCGTGTCCTTCGACAGCCTGGGACTAATGGCGTCGACCGCTTCCTCGGAGGCGGAGCCTCGAGAGAGTCCCTCGACGACCTTAGCGCCGAAGGCGTCGATGTCTTCCTCAAAGACTTCACAGGCTCTGACAGTCTCGAGGCCGTCGAGGACCGGGACCTGGAACCGGGATCTAGAGCGACCATCCTTGTCCGACCGGGACCTCGAAGGCACCCGGTGGTCGCGACGACCGCTCGAGCCCGAAGGCGGACGAGTGGCGTCTCTAACACGTTCACGGCCGGCGTCTTTCAACGGCGCGGACGGAACGGAGCACTGCGACTGAAAAATAGCCATCATCTCCTGCCGGAACAAATCCCATTCCGCAGGATTGGAATGCTTGTTGGGACAAGCAACCCGCCGACGGGCGGAGTCCTCGGACGAGGAAGGTGACCGGTGATGCCGCTTCCGTGAGTGCCTCAAAGAGGCAGAGGAATGGCGGGACCTACTCCTGGACCGAGACCCCCCGGACTTACGCTGACGATGCGGAGAGTCGCCCCTCGAATCGTCCGTCGAAAGCCCAGTGGATCGCGACTTCCGGGGCTTGGCCACCTTACCTACTGAAAGCTTCTTCTTACGCTCCCGCAAGGCCTTCGATGTAAGCGACTGGAAGTCAACAGTCATCTGTGCCGTGGTCCTCCCCGAGGCACAAGAGGCAAGCGTTGTGCGTGTCCGTCAACGACATCTTGGACCCGCAGTCCCGACACTTCTTAAAACCTGGCCGCGGGGTGGAAGAAGCCGAAGACATCATAGACTTCACAACGAACAGGTTCAAAGAACCGAAAGAACAGAACTCAGTAGAACCGAGGCACGCCGAGATCTCCGAAGCTAACACGTTCCAGGAAAAAAACAGAACTGCGCTTCGTGGGTCCTACTTATAACATCCGGTGACGTTGGCTCGACGGAGGCCCTCGAGAACATCGTATCGACATCATCGACGCAGAACAATTTTCCGAAGCAGCACAGCTGTGGTGATTACGGTCATAGATATGGAATACGTTGGAGGACCCAATCCCCTCGAAATACAGTTTGTAAGTGAAACTGTTTTTGCTTTTACTGAGAATTCCAGGCCTGACGACAGGGAATATTCATTAACATGTGGATCCATGCCAGACCCCATGCTAGAGAAATGCAACAACACCTAGATTTGGGACACCTGGATAGAGGGAGAAAGCACCTAAAATGACCAAAGCAATAGTTCAAAAGCCTTCCTTAAAAGTCCAGCCCT
This sequence comes from Ambystoma mexicanum, assembly GCF_040938575.1. Taxonomy (NCBI): domain Eukaryota; kingdom Metazoa; phylum Chordata; class Amphibia; order Caudata; family Ambystomatidae; genus Ambystoma; species Ambystoma mexicanum. Next base: position 731,837,169 of record NC_090925.1, read on the forward strand.
ATTCTAAAGCAACAAATAAGCTTCAGAGAAGCTTCCTGCAGTGTCAAAGATGGCCTTGTTATATTATTTAGTAATATTCAATTGAGTTAGAGACTTGATAGAATATGAAGGCACTGTGGCACACTAAGGGGCGTCCCCAACTCTAGTCTCCCATGGGCTTCCCAGCTCTCTAGCTCATGCTTCCCCATTCCCCCGATTGTCAGCTAGAGATCGGTAATGCCAACCATCTATAATTTTGACTAGAGTGATGGTATAAAGGTTTCAGCCTTTCCTATCTCTCTTACCTCCATGATACTCCTAGGGGGAACCTATTCTAACAATTCCCCATAGTATGGTTCACCAAGATCTGGTGACTTTTCAACTGCCCAGTTACTTTCACTCGACACTTCTACACCCTTTTGTTCATGTCATTTATGTTTGCTTCCTCACTCTTTTCCCCCTCTTGTTTACTCTGCTCCCCTTTTCATCTCTACTCTCTCCTTCTGCTCTCCAATGATACCACAAACTACTTCACTTCTACACTGGCCTATCATTTTAACTGACCTCTCACACTCTCTCATAAACCCTTATTACTTTCTCTCACTTATGATCCTATGCTCTCCCTAACCCATATTCACAACTTCTAACAATTATTCACACTCTTATATGCAGAAATCAGAGGACGACAAGGGTGCTCTTAAGCAGACTGGAAGCAAGCAGCCTGAAGACAGTCCACCACTCTTACTCACAAACACTTCCCTTGCAACAATCTCCACCAGTGTCTTCTCAGCACTCTGCTCCACCGCTCTTCCTGTACCTGGTTCTTGGTCCATTTTAAATACACTGGACCTCTGCCACGAACATCCTGCACTCCTGTCTATTTTGGATTTTTTTATACCCCCCCACTTCATGCATCAGTCGATCCCTCCCCCTCCTCAGGGCCAATTTGATCTCATTTTCCCCTCTAGATAGTGCATCAGTGGCAGGACGTTTCAAAATGTCTACTTCGCCCCCACCCCCTTTTCATTCATGTAATTTGCTTTGGTCTGTTCGCCGTGGGGTTCGGTTATTGGGTCGCCGGTCCAAAGATGTGTTAAGTTTCTTTTCACTGTGGCAATGGTTCTCAGGACTCTTGCCGATGTTGCCTTGTCATCTGTTAAGTCATTCTCCTGAAACACTGCGACTTCCATCTGCTGCAGTGCTCTCTGATACATGGAGTCCTGAAATGAAAGAAAAAGAACTTTGGCCGGCACAAGGCATGTCAGGTATTGGGCGATTGATAGTGGCACCCTTCACTTGTAACAAGGCACATAAAACAGGTACAGAGACTGGGGTCCTCAACTGCACACAGACTCTGGGCTAGGACTGGCTGTGGCGAAAACCCTGGTAGCCATCTTGTCCCAGATTGGGTGGGGTCCCCATGACCTCCTGAAGGGTCAAGTCCTTGACCCCTCACAGTAAGCACTCTGTGTGGTTTTGTCTTCAACCCACTCTGATTTCACGTGCATCTTCAAGCCTTTGCCCCAGGGTGTCAGGTTTCACGATTATTTGTCAGGCTTTTGTCGGTCTTACCACAACTCCTTTGGGCCGATTGGATTTTCAAAGGGTTTGCGACAAATCTCTTCTTGGCCGTTATCAACTTTGTTCACAACACAGGTCCCACTCCATCTCCAGTCACAGAAGGTGCCTCTTGGAGCTCCACTGTTTCAGGGTTTTACCAGGTCCGTCCCTCCTGGACCTTAACTTACGGTCTGGATTCAAATAACCATTAGTATTTCTCCACCCGACCCCATTAAGTTCCATGTTAAACAGCAAATCAGGTTTTATCCTTGTGCTATAGGTTCAGATTAACCTTGGAGTCCCTATAGATGGCCTCTGGCTTTGTCCTTCCAATTCCCCTCAATGTAAGGAGCAGTTCTGCACACAGCCTGGTTATATTCTCCCTCCAGGATCTCCAAGCCTAGACTGTATTCAGCCTGTTTACGAGCAGCTTTGTCTTCATGCAGGTTGTAGTCCTCAGGTCTCGCCCTACAGGGATCTCCCCTTGTATCAAAGTAGGCAGTTAGGCATGTCCAATCTCGACCGGGTTTGGCTATTCATGGTAATTCGAATACTCACAGCTCATTTGTTGTTCCTCGGAATTTGTTTTACTAATCCTTGCTTCAGAATTATAGGTTGTGGTTTTGTGTTGGCTCATTTTTTCATGATTTGGGCAATTTGCGTGGGCTTCAACATTGTTGGCCGCCAGATCCCGGTCTCCTCCTCGGTGAAGACCCTGGGTGTCTATCTTGGTGCTATGCTCTCCCGGACACGCCAGGTTAACGCCGTTGCCTACATTACTAAACTGATCAACGCTTCCATACCATTTTTATCCTCATAAAGCTGCCTCACCATTGCTACAGCCATCCTTGGGTCTAGGCTTCATTACTGCAATGCCCTCTTTGCCAGCAGGCACCTCCTCCCACAACATCCGTAAACTGCATCCGAGCAGCCCTTTACATTCCTGAATGAGAGCACATCTCAACAGCCAGAAGAGATGCCCATTGACTGCCAATCGATCATCTTCAAGACTTTATCCATTAGACATAGATGCCTCTCAAACTGAGCGCCTCCTTACCTGTCTCAGAAGTTCATGAAAGTCAATTCATCCAGGCCAGTGACACTGGCATACGCACATCAGCTCGTCCAACCGAAGTTCCAACGAGCAAAAGATGGCCGTAAAAGCGTCCCCACTGTGCCAGCAAGACAATGGAATGTTCTTCCTCCCAGCCTGAGAGCAGCACAATCTTACTGGGCCTTCAGAAAAAACGTGGCTGTTCGATTAAGGCCCCTGTGAGCCGGCTACCTTACGGTCCCTTTCTTGACATTCATGCGTGTGTAACTGGCTTGTAACAGTGCCTCGATGCCCCAGGGTATTTTGCGTGCTTTAAAATGTAAAAATAAATACAATTAAGGAGTCTTGCTAAAATAAAAGGATTTCACTTTCTGCTCTTTTTCCAACGACCTAACTGATCATATTATTGAAGGGTTGGGGGAATGGATAATACATCAAGCGACTGGAGAAGAAATGTGTGAACACGAAACACGTATCGGCTTCGAATTCTTCCCAATATATACACCGTAATGAACAGTATGGACTCAGGGGAAGTTAATTTAATGCAATTAATGCGGTGGCCAAGTTAGAATGGTAGTGGTTGAAATTATTTTGTATCGCCAAGGAACACATGAATTTCCAACTGGGGAAGCAATTTCACTTTTTGCTTTTTTTTTTTATTCACGGACCTAAACGTTGCCCTTCATCACCGCCAAGTTGTTGTCTGCGTGCTTTCCGTTCCTTCTACAATTGTCGGAAACATTGTTGCTCTTAGATCATATGCTGCCATCTGCTGGATTGTTTTAACATCACACCACAGAAAACAGTACAAGTTCTTTCTTTTCGAACAATCCTTTGAATTTTAAAACATTAATATACATTTACGGTGGCCACAGCCCGACCCCTCTTCTCGCTCCCTACTACTTACCTTTATAACATGACACTTTTCCATATATATATATTTTATATACCGATACGACGAGGTAGAGGGTTGGAATCGGGGAGCTGACAGGATTTCTGAGAGGCACATTGGGTTGCGGGTCAGATGATCCAGCCCAGGTCCTGGTGGCCCCCCTTTCACCAAATGCAAGAAAGAGTTCAGACAACTCACCAGGCGCGCAAGGTCGTTGAGCTGACTGGGCTTATAGAATTGCATTATTGCTGCACTGGTCTTCGCCCAGTCTCGTAAACCTTGATATGACAGGCAGACAGGCTCACCAGCCAGTCAGTGCACCAGAGATTCTAGTGTAGTGGACTAACTGTGGTAGAACCAACATTACATTGTCTCCCCTGTTGCTCCCAGCCACTGAAGTTGCTTGTGCCGTCCAGAATACTGCCCCAGACTCTGCTATGTGCTGTTATGCTATGATATTGAGTCTCTTTCATTGCACACCATCTGCCATGTTCACACTTTCTAGGACCTTCAGGGTCCGCAAGAAGTGGGTGTTTTCAGACTTAAAGGAGAAGTTAACCGATTGTAACATTGAAGCTGCACTAGAATAGTCTCATTACAGTGAGTAATGAAGTTAGATGTCCTAGAACAAGTAAGTTTGCCACTCCTCCACCGTTTCTGCAGTTAGTGCTTCTCCCAACATTTGAAGTGCGCACTTGCAGTTTGTTAGGCAGAGAGGTGAAGGAAGCCTTTACCCGAAACTGGTGGTGTTAAAGTTTTACTGTATTTGTTCAGAAAAATGTAGTAAAACTTCAAAGCTGTTACTTTCAAGAAAGACTTCCATCTCCTCGCTGCATATTATATTGTGCTCTAAAATATACTATTTGATAGTTGGTCCCCACAACAGACCATGGGGATACGGGGGTAGAACAGTGGGGGCCCACCTATTTTCTGAAGTGGCCCCTCCCATCACAACTTAGCCCCCCCCCCCGAAATGTAGGTTTTGTTGCGCCCCTGCAACTCACCACATAGTCGATGGCCAAATATTATTCAGTTAAATTCTGTTCAGGGTCTGAACACTGGGCCCTTCGATATGGGTAGCCCAAAGGCGCCCATGAGGAGACAGAGGGGACTGGGATCCCCAAGAAGAGCCCCTTACCCTGCACACTTGCCAGAACACAACATGGTTATATTGCAGGGAGGAGCTCAGCCATCCGCAGTGTGAAAGGCTATGGGTACCACCCGGACGGTTTTGCTTTTGAAAGGAAGACATGTGCCCCAAAGGAAAGGGCAAGGACCCATAGGTGAGTAAGGAGACGTTGTCGACGAGATCCAGCCAAAGAAAGCACATTGGTGGAGCCCTAACTTCGAGACTCCAGAACTGAGGCTATCGGTGCAGCACCAGAGGTTGCAGTGCTTTCTTGGATGGGCAAGGCCAGCGACGGAGGACCCTACAGCCACACACGCAGCACAAAGTCTTGAGGCAGTAGCCTACACCTATGCGAGCTGTAAAGGTCTCAAAAGGCCACATGCATACCATGGGTGACAATGGGACTTCACAAAGCTCAAACAAAAAGTGAACGGTACTCACAAAGTAGGGAAAAATGACACGTTTTCAGGAAACTTGCAGAGTTCTTTAGAGGTGAACAACAGCTCATGGGCTCCATCACTTGAGGATACTTCTGCAACTAAAGCTATAGCCATTTGTTGAGGGGAATAGAGCACCGATCAATCCGTTCCCTCTGGTCTCGAGTAGTTCAGTATTGACAGGCACAAGCAGAGCTATGCCGTCAGATGAGTATTAGCAAAGGGACGAGGTCCCCGGTCTGGCTCTAGGGAGCAGGGGGGGGGCATAGGAGCCTCCCTGAGACAGTGGATGATAGGCCTAGGGGTGCATTCAGGGTGGATCGCCCATTCATCCTCCACTGGGTCCTGTTGCATGGCAGAGAAGTCACCGGGCCCCTTTCTATGCATGAAGCGACCTCAGAGTAAAACAAACACACCCTTTCATTCACACTCTCTTAATAGTCATCGTCCTCATACTGTTGCCATTCAACTCACAATATCAGGAGCCACTTTCATGCACCAGGGAGATGCTCCCGAGTGCCGGAATCCCACGCTTGATGACGTAGCAAGCCTGCAGTTTCCAGACCACAGTATCAGGGAAGTCATTTTCGATCTACAGTGAGGCGCTTTTACCATTGCTAACCCGCACTTTGAGACAGTTGATAATGTACAGGTTCCAGACCATGGGTAGCTGCCAGTTCACGCCGTCTCCCAGCACTATTCCCGCACTATAGACAATTTTCACCGGGTGTGTGCATGCTCTGCACATTGACGGAGGGTACAAAGCTTATCAAGAAATTTAAATTACAGTCTACATGCTGAGGAAACAGAGACCTTGGTCCTGGACAGCCAGCACTACTAGGGACCAGAGGGCAATCCCAGACGGCAGACAGGCGATGAAAGCTTCGTCTATGCCCCTAGGCTCAAACCGATGTTGGGTGCACATAGGTACAGGGACCAATCCCAATTACAAGACACAGGTGGAGGCTCACTCACCAAGAGCCCAACCCTGGGAGCATACAACAATAGACCCCCGAGATCACATTTAGTTGGTGGGGGTTGTAATGTCCTATCTTTATGCCAATGCTTGCATTGCAGGGACAGGCGATCCCCTTTCACTGTTTATTGGGGTCGATGCAGACCAAGTATTTTGTAGGCAGGGTTATTGCCAAAATCGCCAGTCTGAGCCTGATGAATAAAGAAGGTGACACTACAACTATCAGGCTCCTGTGCTTTGTTGCATATCTTGCTTTATTGATATCATCCACAAGCGTGGTTCTAACAATGGCGACGAGGCTCATGAAGTTGAACCCTGCTGGGACATACCTCTGACCACGCTGTCTGAAATCACGCCCGAGGTAACCTGCCACCCGGAGCCACATCAAAGTTCCAATCAAGGTCCGGGCCGCCAACTGTGCCCCAGGCCCCGTGCTGCACGAAGTGCGGCACGATGGAGGGCCTGGGGGGTTAGGCGCAGGGTGGGGGAACACAACAAGCAGGAAAGAAAAAGGGAGGGGCAGCCAGGCGGCGCCCCCACCCGCGGCGCGCAAAGAGACACACAAAAAGATAGAGGCAAGGTGAGAGAAGTAACAAAGGGGTGTGGGGAGGACAGGAAGGAGCACCAACGGCCCGTAATCAGCACAACAAAGGTGGAAGGGGTACAAATACCCCAGAGAAGCAGGACCAAGGCACAACCAGGTTAGGAGCTCACCTCACTCGGGTAAGCTCCAAGGGCCTGGATAAGGCGGTAAAGGATCCGTTTTTCTCCGTCTCGTTCGCTTTCGCCTCTGCGGGCTTAAGCGGCGTGGTGTCGGTCCCTCTCTCTCGGTCTTGCCTCTGCGGGCTTGATTGAAAAAAAGACCGCCGGAGGAGCAGAAGAAAAGGAGACTCACCTCGTCGGGCCGACGCTTCCAACGTCGAAGAGCGGGGGACCAAGGAAGGCGAAACGAAGCAAGAAGTCCGCCATAACATCATCGAAATCCAGTGCAGCGGAAGCGGCGGTCGGAAGCAGGAGAAGCCGGGAGACGCCGTTACCGGGTAGGAGAACCGGGGAAGAGGAAGCAGGTGCCCGCAGAAGAGTCGGAGGTCAACGGCACAGACCAGAGGCGGACTGGAGCAGGAGAAGCCGGGAAAAACGCGGCGCGGGATAGGAGAACCGAAGAGGAGGAAGCAAGCGACCGCGAAGCTACAGAGAACAACGTCACGCCTCGGAGGCGGGACTAAAAGGTATACAGGAGTGGGCCTTAAAGTGGCAGTACACACCGCCAAGCGCCGAAGGAGAGCAGAATAGAAGGTCGGAGGATAACGCGAGGGAGTGAAGGCTCGAGCTTGTGCATCTCGGCAGAGCGAAGCCGGAGCTGCGTGGGAAGACCTAAACACATCGCGTCAGCGGACCCAGCGGAGAAGAGGGGGACCCCGGCTGACGAGAAGCGGTGACAGCGGTAGAGGACCCGGGAAGCCGGAGCTGCGTGGGAAGACCTAAACACAGCCGTCAGCGGACCCAGCGGAGAAGAGGGGGACCCCGGCCGACGAGAAGCGGTGACAGCAGCAGAGGACCCGGGAAGACGGAGCTGCGTGGGAAGACCGAAACACATCGCGTCAGCAGACCCAGCAGAGAAGAGCGGGACCCCGGCTGGCGAGAGGCGGGGACGGAAGGAGGAAGAACTACCACACCGTGTTCAGCGGACCCAGCGGAGAAGAGCGGGACCCCGGCTGGCGAGAGGCGGGGACGGAAGGAGGAAGACCTACCACACCGCGTTCAGCGGACCCAGCTGAGAAGAGCGGGACCTCGGCTGGCGAGAGGCGGTGAAGGAAGGCGGCGAGAAGAAAAAAGAAGACGCACTACGGACATCGGGGGAAACCAGGCTGCGGAGTGAAGGAAGCGGACATCGGGAAACCCAGGCCGTGGCGGCGATGAGCAAAGCAGAAGCAGCCGGCCAGCGTCAGGAAGCAGGCACACGCGGAACGTCGCGCCTTGGAGGCGGGGCTAGATAAGGCCTTAAAGCCACAGCACATAAAAACAAAAGTGGTGGAGCAGGAAGGAGGGGCGTCAGCTGGCATCAGGAAGGTGGCGGTTCACGCTAACACTCCAACGGCGGCCAACAGGAAGTGATAAAAAAAAAAAAAAAAAAAAATTCGTTTGGAAACAAACGGCCCGGATAACGCGCCGCAGCAGGCAGTGGTGCCACAGGCAGAGAGCGGCCATGGCAACAAGCATTTTGATTCATGAAGCCAGGCATTAAGGAGCCCGGCTAGCTCAGTCGGTAGAGCATGAGACTCTTAATCTCAGGGTCGTGGGTTCGAGCCCCACGTTGGACGAAAACAACTAAAATCTTACCCAAGCTGGCAGTATAGCTCAGTGGTTAGAGCCAGGTGGAAAAGAACAGCAAAATCACAGGCTGATCCCTGAGTTTTTCAATTTTGAACATTGGTCAAAAAAGTGGAAGGATGGAAGAAAAACTAAGAAGAGCACAGGAATTCAGTGCATGGGCCAAAAAGGCAGAGAAGGAATATGGAGCGCAGTGGGTAATGAAGGTGGTACAGTCGGAAGAAAGGGCTAAGGCAATGTCGCCTCTGCTGCTTGAGGAATCCGCTGGCAGCAACGAAGAAGCTGCAGTACCACAAGGCCAAAAGAAGTTAAGAGAGATCTCAAGGGAGCCACAAGAAGAAAGAGCAAGAAGAGCACAGGAATTCAAAGCATGGGCCAAAAAGGCCAAGAAGGAAGATGGAGCGCAGTGGGTAATGAAGGTGGTGCAGTCGGAAGAAAGGGCTAGGGCAATGTCGCCTCTGCTGCTTGAGGAATCCGCTGGCAGCGACGAAGAAGCTGCAGTACCACAAGGCCAAAAGAGGTTAAGAGAGATCTCAAGGGAGCCACAAGAAGAAAGAGCAAGAAGAGCACAGGAATTCAGTGCATGGGCCAAAAAGGCCGAGAAGGAAGATGGAGCGCAGTGGGTAATGAAGGTGTTACAGTCGGAAGAAAGGGCTAGGGCAATGTCGCCTCTGCTGCTTGAGGAATCCGCTGGCAGCGACGAAGAAGCGGCAGTACCACAAGACCAAAAGAGGTTAAGAGAGATCGCAAGGGAGCCACAAGAGCCCTAAGATAAAACGGAAGAAAGGAACCATGAAAGGTATCGTAAAATTGAATAACAATATTAACAAAATGGTGAAAGTGTTAAATGCAGGTATCACGGCTCAGGGTAAGTCGCCCAGAGCCAACAAAGGGAGAAGGAAGGAGTACTAAAATGTGGCATCTGTTACAAATAGTAGGGAAGATGAGGAGAGGGATCACCTGCAAGGGGGGGGTTAGCATGGGTGAAAACAAAAGGGGTGATAAGTAAAGAAAAGCAGAAAGCAGATAAGGCAGGTCAAGGGCCAACAGACAGCGGGGATCCAATACCACAAGGGCTTCCACAAAATACGGGTCCCCAGGGGTCACCTGCCAATGCAGCAGTAACTACGACAGAGCCGCCCGTAGCGTAATAACAGAGCCTACCTCAGTGATGACTAAATATGGCAGACCAACTATAGGCAAGGATGCGCAGGGTCGGTCCTTAAAGGCAGAAGCATGGTAGAGATATTATAGGAAACAATATGTTCAGAATGATTATGGTAACGAGTATAGGTACAACAGGAGATACGAGACTCCATATGACAGATCAAGGGAGCAGAATTTTCGGAGTAGAGAGGGTGGCAGAGCAACATATCCCCGACGGCACAAGGGAGTTGTAAAGGGAGTAACGGGACAGCGAGGTCGGAGCCAGCACCATGGGGGCGAACCCTAGCTTACCGGTGACACCCGTAGGGTTCACCCACGTACCAATACAAGGGACAGTCATAGTCCCAGCAGGGCGCCGCACTGGCACAGCGGGAAAGGAGGGTGACCCAGTATGGTAGGCCCACGGTTGGTAAGGACACCCAAGGCCGGTCCATGAAGGCACAGTCATGGCACATTAGGGAGAAAGTAAAGGAGAAAATAGGGAGAAAAGAGTTCATAGATAGTTTTGTGAAGGGCCCGGATAGCTCAATCGGTAGAGCATCAGACTTGCCCTGCTAGAATGCCAAAAGAGAAGACAGATTGCATCAATAGAGGGAGGATGAGAAAGGCTTATTAAGGTACCAAAGAGTTTTTTAAATGGATGGCGGTTTTTCAAATAATGTCCACTATTATACGGCAAAAATACCCAGAGGACGGGGTACCGCTGGTGAAATGCCAGCAGAGAGTATTGAAGTTACAAAGCATTTAGGGGGGGGGAGTACGGAAAGAATAGGACCAAGAATTTAAGAAAGAAATGGTTTGCTTCCCAGATTTAGGTCGGAATGAGGAAAACTTCAACCTGTACATATTTAAGGTTTTAAAGGAGAAATGGGACACCAGGGAGCAAAGTTCGGGTGGATATGTTAGAAAGCAATACTGCCAAAACGATTACAGAAGTGATTACAAATAGAATAACAAGGGTCTCAGAACACCCCAAATAATCTGAAATCCACCTTAGAGAACAAAGAGGTAGTGGGCAAGGGGCTCCATCATCCGAAACAGAGAGCAGAGATAATGAGGAAGGGGAGCATTGGAAGGCATAGGATAAATGGAAAGGTGTAGTAAACAAGGAGGGGGAGGCAGGGTCGGAACCCAGAGGGACTCCGGCCCCAACACTTCAGGGGGCACAAATAGTGCCAAACTCAGGAGGGGTACCGCAAGGTACCAACCCACAGCCAATAGGACCTATAGGAGCAACAGCAGAACCAGTGGCAGGAAGGTGTACTGAGGAGGGCAACAGTAGTAAAGAGCTTCGACAGCTGGATGACTGCCCTCCAGACAAATGCCCACCATTATATTACAGAAACTCCCAGAGGACGGGATAGCATTGGTAGCATAGCAGCAGAGGGCGTTAAAAGTATACAAGGCATGCGGGGGGGATGCATGGAATGAAGAGGAGCACGAGTTTAGAGGAGAAATGGATTGCTTTCCGGATATGGGATGGGACTTTTTTAACCTGACATATTTAACGTATTAAAAGAAGAGTTGATCAGGAAAAAGGAAGCACAGAAATGGCTAGGTATGCAAGAGGAGGAGGAATATTTCAGGGACATATGTCTACATATGAGGCGTGCCAGCTCATGGCATATGGATAGAGGGGAGGTTCAGTCCGGCAAGGGGCAGTCTGCCAAAAGGGACGAACAAGGCCACAGTGACAGAACGGCAAGCATTAGTTGAGAAGCTAAATACGGCGGGAATTGTTCACTAGCTGGGTAGCATTACGTGCAGCGGGAGGGGTGCTGAATAAAAAAGAAATAGCGGTGCAGTCGGATAACATGGCAGTGGTGCACGGGTCGAGTAAAGGGGGTGCATCATGCCCAGCTGTATTAAAACTGTAGCTGTCACCTTGGCGCATTTTCAGTGGCGAGAGGTGCAGGGAGCTAAGGCCGGGCACCAGAAAGGAGAAACCGCCCACGCCAAAGAAGGCATGGGTCCCATCAAAAACTCTGAAAAGGGAAGAACGGTTGACTATAAGGTTAACTCAAAAGATTAAAAAAAAAAAAAAAAAAAAAAAAGTGTGAATGCTTGGTAAGGGCATTGGCCAAAGGGAAAAGGAAAAGTGGAAATGTCCACGAAAAGCTCTGGAATGATAAGAACGGTTAACTACAAGGTTAACGCTAAAAGGAAAAGCAAGAACGCAGGGGAGTGCAATGTGAAAAAAAAAAAAAAAAAAAAAAAAACTAACTGCGGCAGAGAAAGTGTGTGAAGGTTTGGAAGAGGCATTGGCCAAAAGGAAAAAGAAAAGTCCATTAAAAACCTGGAAAGGAAAGTACGGTTGACTACAAAGGTTAACTCAAAAGGGAAAGAGGATACAGGACGGGTCATAAACAAGCGAGCAAGGAACGCCCTAATGTACAAAACAGGTAAGCAGTACGAGAAGCAGGTAATAAATGCAGTGGTGGAAACAGGAGCGCAGGATGTGGGCGTAATTTCGGCAAAAAGGGGTGAATGTTGGGAAGAGGCATTGGCCAAAGGGAGAAAGAAAAGGTGGGCCGAGTCATACCATGGGGTTTTTCAGGGCAGGGGAACTAATGGCCCGTAACACAATAGAGGGGGAGGGCCAGGCAAAAAGCAAGGTTAGTATACCAATAGGGGCGGGCTGACGCGCAGCATATGCGAGTCATTAAGGGCAATAGCCCAATGTCGGCGGAATACCGAAATTTTCATGTCCGAAATAATTACCCGCAGAACTTGGTATGGGGCACGCTGACGGCAGGCCATTGAGACGGCACGGCAAAAGCTAAACAAAGCTGTAGGGAAATATTGTAGGAGCACGGGGTTACACTTCATAAAACATGGGCTGTCTCAAAATGACCCCGAGTGGTTCCATCAGGGCAGTGTGCACTTATCCAACAAAGGGTTGGGCAGATCAAGGCTGGGGCAGATTTGCGGACAACATTTTTTCAGCGCTAGCGGCACAGGGTTGCAAATAGGTAGGGCAGCAGGGTCACTGTTTTGGGGGGACCTGAGCGGTTTAGACAAGCAACCCCTCAGGCGTGGCGGCCCGTGTCCAGGAAAGGATGCCACAGGACAACGAAAGGGAGGCTAAAGGAAGGGGGGCATCCCAACCCCTGGACACGAGGGCCCAAAAAGTGTTTAGCTACTGTACAGTTGTCAGAACCAGTGTACAGTGCCATTATTGTATGTAAATAAAAAGGCCTACGGCCACTAATTTTTCCACGCAAACAGAGCTGTGCACGCTTTATCATTTCTGGGTCAGGGCACAGCACAACAGGGTCAAGAGCTGGGGGGGAACCCCCACTACTCAGCCTATGCCCCAGGCCCCGTGCTGCACGAAGTGCGGCACGATGGAGGGCCTGGGGGGTTAGGCGCAGGGTGGGGGAACACAACAAGCAGGAAAGAAAAAGGGAGGGGCAGCCAGGCGGCGCCCCCACCCGCGGCGCGCAAAGAGACACACAAAAAGATAGAGGCAAGGTGAGAGAAGTAACAAAGGGGTGTGGGGAGGACAGGAAGGAGCACCAACGGCCCGTAATCAGCACAACAAAGGTGGAAGGGGTACAAATTCCCCAGACATACCTGGGACATACCTCTGACCACGCTGTCTGAAATCGCGCCCGAGGTAACCCGCCACCCGGAGCCACATCAAAGTTCCAATCAAGGTCCGGGCCGCCAACTGTGCGTGCAGCACCAGTGCCACTGCTGCTCGTCCCACTCTGCTGCGAGCTCATTGTTGGGGCTCAATAACGATGCCGGCCTCAGGGAGAAGGCCAGCATCGCATCGGAAAGCCTGAAACAGGTGTTTAAAAAGGACACTGCATTGCGCATGGAGGTGGGACCACCCTACGCAGTAAGCAGGCCCGGGCCAGTGCTCATATGTCTGCTCCAGCAGGCTCATCTGGCACGTGAAGTGTGCCCAGTCTTCTCATTTACTCCACACTGCACCTCCACATGGACGATCTCAACGCGCAAAAAGAAAGTGCACTTGGCCTGGAAGGCCCCACCTTACCAGCCAGCACCAACCATTGCTGCTCACAGAAAGGCAGCATTTGGACCATAAAACAAAGGTGAGTGAACAAACAGCCCCCCCGCCCCACAACCAGTGCCATCATGTCAGAGAATGAAGGAGTCAGTAGCTCCTTGAGTCCACCGTCAAGCTCATCCACTCGCCACCCAGTGCCCAGGAATGATGGGGGATACAAATCTCTGCAACTACAGGCGGTACAGCCATTTGACATCTCAGACACCTGCTAGGTCCAATTGTAAGACATTGTGTTTGAAATGCCAGAAAACTCCAGTGACATTTCAAAGCATTATTGATTCACTGAATAATTTTTTTCTCCCCTAAAAAAACGTAGATTGCGAACGCCACATATTCCACAGATCCACACAAGACAAGGGAGAAACGATGGACAACTTACAAATCTACAAATAAATAAACTTCGTCATGAGTTTACGCAAAAGAGCAAAAAACTGCGACTTTGATCGCTACTCTACAGACGAGGCCCTGAAATCTCAAGCGATTGCAGGATGCGAGTCTGCTGAATTTAGGAAGAAATGACTGCACAAGAGCAGGACATTAGAACACATTCTACAACTAGGCAGAGCGGACACTGTACTATCCATGCTGACTGAATCATTGAGTAACATTAAAATTACGCAGGCAGCCTCCCCGGCATCCCTGTGTCAAGTGCATTCGTCTGAAGGTAAACAGGACCAGATGAAATGCTATCGCTGCGGACACAATTTTCCCCACATAGGCCCGTGCCTAGTCGTAGGACACAACTGTGACAAATTCAGATGTGAAAATCACTTCCAATCAGTATGCAAGAACATCAAATACTTCAAAAAAACAGAAAACCATGGGGAAACCAGAAGGCGGGAATGCCACCGTCCCAGAACATGGCGATCTCCAGTCCCCAGTCAACATGGCTCGCATAGCAGAAACGTAGTCGTCGCACAGGGACAGACGGCACAGACAAAGAAGGGAAGATGCCAGGTGCACACGCTCCCCATAAGAACCAAAAAGGAGGTCAACACGGCAGAAAATGACATTCATTACTTACCGTAATAGCATTTCTGAGGATTGTATCTGCTTAGAAGATTCACAGGCTGTGCATGTAGTCCGAAATCCAGTGGTAACAGCAGAGTACTGCATCTGGTCTTTCGGGGACCGAAAGGGGACGTCGGCATAGGCGTGTCTGTAACACTATCCCTAACTTGACGTGTAGTGTACCCAAAAACCCTCACGTGCCGATGTCACTCCGATTGTATTTTTTCTGCCATGAGGGAGGCCAAGGCTATTGTGAGTGAGTACATGAAGAAGAGAAGTAGTAAGACATCTATGTTCCTTCCACCCCGAGCGGGGTGTGAATCTAAGCAGATACAATCATCAGAAATGCTATTAGGGTAAGTAATGCATGTCTTCTGATGCTTGTTAATCTGCTTAGAATCACATGCTTTGCATAGACTAGCGAGCAGTACCCGGAGTTGGAGGTGGGTTGTGAGAAGGAACAGTAGAGAAAAGATGTCTTAGTACTGCTTGTCCCACCTGAGAATCAGACCTAGAATGAGTGTCTGGGCAATAGTGTTTTGTAAAAGTGTGTACAGAACTCCAGGTTGCCGCTTTGCAAATGGACTCAAGGGGAACATTTGCAATGAATGCCATGGATGCCCCAGTGCCACAAGTAGAATGTGCTCTAGGCTTGAAGGGCAGTTCTCTCTTCCCAAGAGTGTAACATAGTGTGATGCAATTGACAATCCACCTTGAGATCGCCGATTTAGAGACAGGATCCCCTTCTCTATCAGCTGCCACTGAAATGAAAAATGGGTTTGTTTTCCTCAGTGGTTTAGTTCTTTCCAGATAGAACATGACTGCTCTGCGCACATCTAGTGTGTGTAGGAATCTTTCGGCCATGCTAGTGGGATTCTGCAAAAAGGTAGGTAGTTCAATTGGTTCACGTGGAACTTCAAGATGAATTTAAGTGCAAATCTGGGGTGAGTGCGCAGAACTACCTTATCCCTGTGGACTGTAACAAAGAGGTCTCGAACAGAAAGAGCCTGTAGTTCGCTAACTCTTGTAATAGAAGTGATAGCCACTAGGAAGGCCGTTTTATAAGTCAGGTCTTTTAGACTTCCTTTATGCATTGGCTCAAAGGGAGCTCCCATGAGTCTGGTGAAAACCACATTTAGGTCCCACCCAGGAGCTGGGTGAGAAATGAGAGGATAAATCCTCTTAACCCCTTCCATAAAGGCCTTGATCACCAGTATGTTCCACCACAACACCTTTTGTTGTGATGTGGTGTAGGCTGAGAGTGCAGCCAGATGAACCTTTAGGGAATTGAAGACCAACCCCGTATCTAACAGATGGGTAAGGTACAGCACAATGTGTTTGGGTGAGCAATCGATGGGATTGACACCCTTAGAATTACACCAGATGACAAAACATTTCCATTTGCTGGCATAGCAATAAGGTGTGTTCGGTTTTCTAGCTTCCCTGAGTATGTCCATGCACCTCTGCGGGAGCTGCAGGTCTCCAAACTCTATGACCTCAGGAGCCAGGCTGATAAATTCAGAGTTTGTGGGCATGGATGTAGGGTCTCCCCCCTGTCCTGAGACAACATGTTGTACGGGCAGGGTAGTTTTACTAGTGGGGAGAGGGACATTTCCATCAAATGAGCGAACCAGGGTTGGCAGGCCCACATGGGGGCCACCAGTATCATGGTAACTGGTTCCTGGTGCATCTTGTGCACTATCTTGTTGAGAAGGGGAGTCGAGGGAAAAGCATAGACAAATTTCCCTGAACATGTTATCCAGAGTCCGTTTCCCTTGGAGCGGTTCTGGGGGTACCTGGAGGCATAGTCTTGGCATTGGGTGTTCTCCTGAGTCGCAAACAGGTTGATATCTGGGAAGCCTCATTCTGCGAAGACGTTGGACACGATGTCTTCGTGCCAACGCCATTCGTATTCTTCGGGCAAAGGAAAATCTCTGCTGAGCACGTCTGCCAAAAGATTGAGTTCCCCTGGAACATGCTGGGACAAAAAAAACGTCTTGTGTTTGAGAGCCCATATCCAAATGTTTTGGGACATCTTAGATAGCCCTGGAGAGTGAGTGACCCCCTGTGTGTTCAGGTAACACATGGTTGTAGTGCTGTCCGTTAGAATCAGCACTGTTTTCCCTTGTAATTGCGTCTGAAAAGCTTTTAGTGCCTTGAACACCGCTAATCGCTCCAGTAAATC
This sequence comes from Ambystoma mexicanum, assembly GCF_040938575.1. Lineage (NCBI taxonomy): Eukaryota > Metazoa > Chordata > Amphibia > Caudata > Ambystomatidae > Ambystoma > Ambystoma mexicanum. The sequence goes on from NC_090925.1 coordinate 731,853,929, forward strand.
TATATGGTCGGACACTATCTGAGGGGACAACACTCCATGTGCTGTCTGTTGAAGCAGGTGAGCCCCCCACCCCGTGAGAGATGCGTCTGTCGTGAGAGTGGCTTCCACTGCAGGGGTGGTGAAGGTCTTCCACTTCAAGAGGTTTTCTCTTGACCACCACTGCAGAGAGAGAACGAGGGCTGGCGAGACAACTACCAGATCTTCCCATTGTCCGCTGGCCTGACACCACTGGCTGTTGAGCCACTCTTGCATGGGACGCATGCGCAGCCGCGCATGGGGAACCAAGTATATGCATGACACCATCATTCCTAGCAAGCGCATGGCTTTGCGCACTGTCACCTCCCAACTGGCTACATATTGAGGGATCTGAAAAAGCATGTTCTGAGGACGGGAAGACGAGGCCGTCTTTCGTCCTGATCAGAGCCCCCAGAAATTGTTTTATTTGACTGGGGACTAGACTGGATTTCTTCTCGTTGATAGAGAACCCCAGACTGAAGAGAAGGTCTACAGTTCTTCGGGTATTCAAAAACATGTGTCGTACGAGTCCCCTGTTATGAGCCAGTCGGAGAGGTAAGGGAAAACCAGGACGGATAACCTGCGCAGGTGTGCTGCCGCTACTGCCAGGATCTTGGTAAACACCCTTGGCGCCTAGGCGATGCCGAAGGGGAGTACCTTGAATTGGTAATGCATGCCCTCTATCATAAACCTTCGATATGTTCTGTACGCTGGCAACATTTAAATATGAAAGTATGCATCTTTCATGTCCAATGTTGCCATGTAATCCCCCTGTTTCAACAGTGGGATCACCTCCTGTAGAGTTACCATGCAAAACTTCTGTGGTGTTATGAACTGGGCGCAGGTCTAGAACAGGGCACATGGTCAGGTCCTTCTTGGGTACAAGGAAGTACACTGAATAAATACACTTGTTTACCTGAAGAAAAGCGACGGCTTCTATGGCGTCCTTTCCCAGCAGAGCTTCCACCTCTTGATTCAGGATCTCCAGATGGTCCGGTGAAAGGCGCCATGAGCGCGGTGGCTGAATTGTAGAGGTCAGGCGAATTCCACGCAGTACCCGAGGGCGACCGTCTTTATGACCCACTGGTTTGAAGTTATCCCCTCCCATGCCGTGAGGAAAGATGTTAATCGCCCCCCGACCGGGGTGACATGGGAGGGGACTTAGATCCGATGGTCATTTCTGACCGGAGGCCGCGGCTCCTCTAAAATTGGGGCCTCTAACTCTGGCTTTGCCGTGACGCTAACCCCTTGGAGGGTAGTAGCAGGGCTTCGTGATGCCTGTCCGGTATTGAAATGTCCCATGCCATAGTTGTACTAGCTTGCATGGGACTGCCCTCGAAAGGACCGCCGAGAGTTACCTCCTCTCTGGGGGGACGGTCTCTGAGTGATTTGCTGCAGGGACTTAAGAGTTTCATGCTCTTTTTTGGCTGTTTCTAGGACCTCATCGACCGCCTTTCAAAGAGTTTAGCTTCTTCAATCGGCTTATTCGCTTATGAGTGAAGCCTGTGTTTCGGGCTTAAACCCTGAGGTGCGCAGCCAAGCGTGTCTTTTGAGTAAGGTTCCTTGGGCCAGGGACCTGCCTGCTGTTTCAACCATGTCCAGAGTGTTCTTTATCACATTCTGGTTCACCTTCCTTCGGCCATTAGAGAGAGAAGTTTGGACTTGATGGGTTTTGGGACCTCCTGGAGTAAGTTCCACTGAGCGGCCGCATAACTCGCCAAAAGCGTAGTATTATTTGCTATACGCGTGGTATACGCAGCAGCCGCGGTAACTTGCTTGCCCAATGCATACAGCCTCTTGGATTCCCTATCCGGAGGTGCTTCCCCTGTGGCAAGGGGTACTCCGGCCTGTTTCCGGGTGGTAGTCACTACCAGAGAATCGGGGGTAGCATGCCCTTTAATGTATAGTGGGACCGAAGGAGCTGGTCAAAATAACGTTTCAACTCTTGGGCTAACTGTCGGAGTTTGCGCTGGTGACACAAGAGAGGGAGCCAATCTTCTCTTAATAGAATTAAGGAGGGGAATGGCCTGGCTAGAGGGAGGTTTTTCCGTAAGAATATCCTCTACAAAGTCCTGTTCTGGCACAGCCTCTTGTGTAGAGCTCTGAAAATGCTCAGCTGCCTTTTTAAACATGGTATTGAAGGCCATCTGGTAGTCTACAGGTGAGGCCTGGTGAGCCGGGGTGGACGGAGGGGAATCCAGGCACAACACATCATTGTCCTGATCTTGAGGGGGGAGCGTCCATGGGTCTGTCTCCACCTGCTGGGATTCTTCCCAATTGTCTGTGGCATCCGCCTGGTGGTCCTCATAATTCTGCAGAAAGGAAGTCTCTTCCTCTTCATTATAAATGTCTCTGTAAGTGTCCATCTGGACAATGTCTTCATGCTGAACAGGGACAGAAGGCTGATCTTCGTGTAGATGTGTTGATTGAAAATTAGTCTCTCCACAAGATCTTTTCGGGATGGATGCTCAGAAAAATAAAAATAAAATTTCCAGGCGGTCCATACACCCTTCAAATTTCTCCCTTGTCCATTTAGAGGACCCAGAAGGGCCAATGGGTGGAAAAACGCTGTCTTTCGCCCTATGGCGTCGATAATTGCCTCTTAGAGTGTTAGAAAGAGGCTCTTGACTGTCCTCATAGTCCTCTTGAGAATCGGGATGCCATGGCGTATCCGCGGCCTGTCCCATGCTTTTCGGCGGAACGGGAGTAAGCCCAACCGCCGAAGTAATTCTCTGGATGCTTTCTTCTATAATCGTAGAATCCACCTGAAACAAAGGCTCCGAAGGACTAGCAGTAGATCCACTGCGTTAGCGGGCCTAGTGGTCGGTTTTTCGACTTGAGACCTAGTCGTGATTTTTGGGCCTACCGCAGCCTACGGGACCGTCGTAGCATAGGATTTCCGCACTTCCACGTGAGCACCTGATTTAGGCGTAGCGCTCTTATTTGGTTTCAAATGCCCAGTCGCAAAACGCTGCTGCAGATGCAGGGAAGGCTTTGGATCTGAACGATCCGAAGAATCAGCCGAAATTTTCGACAGTCCTGTTAGCGCGCTCACCTTTTTCAACGTACCCATCGAAATAGGTGTAGGGGTTGTGTGCTTAGTGAGATGCGATTGTACGCCCCTGTCGCCGGGTGTTGTCCCTGAAGCGAGACCAGAGTCAGGCCTTAAAGGGTCGGGGACGGGCGTGGTGGACCTAGAAGTGTCCGCCTCAAGGTCTATCACATCCGCCACGGATGCTTGGACATCAGAAGTCCCCCCGAACTTTCGGCAGGTGTGGCGGTGGGGGAAGGGGGCTCCATTCGTGACATACTGTATGCGGCCCACCGCTTTACTTGGCGCTCCTTAAGGGTCTTAGGCCGAAGGAGTGTACACACCGCACACCACTTCTCGTTGTGATCTAATGGGACACAGGCGTTGCACGTATTGTGCTCGTCTTTCCAAGGATATCTGACCCTACACTTAGGGACAAACCTAAAAGGAGTCCTTTCCATAGCAAAAGGGGAAGATGACCAGACCTAAAGGGTAAAGAGGGGGAAACAGGAAAGACATACCGAAAATATGGCCACCCTGACTCCACTCTCCCTACTGTAAAGGTCGGCTGGAGGGCCCGACCACGTGGAAGTTGCAGCCACCGGATCTTAGGTGCCGAAATCCACCGCCGTAGACAATTCCCCCGCCGTCTTCGTCGAAGTTGTTCTTGTCAAAGTGACTTAACGGGGAAACTGACAAGTCGGTTAAAGATGAGCAATGTCTCTAACGTAAGAGCTCTGCGGGTTGTAACGGTATAGCAGTATACCGGTACAAAAACCGTTGTCAATTTCATTTTGTGTAAATAACCGTTACCTTGTTTGTAACAGTAAACCGATAGAACTGATGTTTTTGTTTTGCAAGTGTACTGCACTTCAATGAATGTATTGCAAATTGCATATAGGGCTGGGCTGGCTGTGTTGTTCAATGAACCTGGAGAAGGTGGAGTTTGCCCAGGCCCAGGCTCGGCTGGGCTGGCTTCATCAAGCCTGGGAGTGGAGGAGGTGAAGTTTGCCTATGCTGGGCTGGCAACAGTGAGCCTGGAGGAGGTGGAGTTTGCCCGGGCCCGGGCCCAGGCTGGGCTGGGCTGGCTTCAGCAAGCCTGGGAGTGGAGGAGGTGGAGTTTGCCCAGGCTGGGCTGGCAACAGTGAGCCTGGAGGAGGTGGAGTTTGCCCGGGCCCGGGCCCAGGCTGGGCTGGGCTGGGCTGGCCCCAGTGAGCCTGGAGGTGGTGGAGTTTTCCTGGGCTGGAACATTCCGGAATCAATGCACGTGTCACTGTCAGAGACAGTTGAGGCTCCGTTTGTGCTCCATATAAACCCTGCTGTCACACTTCCGAAAGCTACGTGCTGTGCCGGATTTCAAAGGTTCCAAGAAGGTAAGCAGCCCCCACACCAGGTCCTCTATCCTCTTTTTCTTCCCTCCCTTCTCATGGCCTTCTTTCCTGCTTCTCCCCCTTTGTTGAAATCTAGGCCCAAGTGATGAATGTGCCCTTAACACGTGTTAGTGCGAATTAAATGTGTTTTTATTCTCTGTGTTATTGTGAGCCTGAATGAATGTGCATGGTGCGCGATAATCTACCTGTTGGCAGATGAGGGTGAAGTGCTACTGAGCGCATGATATGGTATGGCATTTATAACGCACCTATAAACAAAAGTGTTTGTAACCTATTACGGAATCACTCGTTTACAAATACCCACTTAGCATTCACATTCACAATATATCCTTTATTGAAATCGAAACTACATCCCACTCACTCCCTGTGCTTTTAAAAGCTCTCCAGATCCCGATAGCACGCGCCTCGCTCGCTTTTGCCACTTCCACTCTCACAGCCAGGCGTTCGGAGGCTGAGAGTCTCCTAACTCTCCAACTCAGATCTCACACCCTCTGCAACCCACCCCCCATGGGGAAGAACTCAACGCATACATGCCATTCATGGACACGTGCGCAGGGCATTTGTGTAGGTAAAAACGCACACGTTTGAATGTGTAGGTGTGGGTAAATATCGAACATGCATCGTGCTAAGGTTGTTCTGAAATGCATTTGTATACGTGCGTCACGCCCAATGCATTACAATACCTAAGTACACAGTAGGTGGGCACTGCCTGCCATACATATTATTCATAATTATGTAGTGCCTTTACAGGTTGCACACTATAAAACCTTAAACCAATCAATCAATCATGTGCATGCAGTTAACTTTCCACAAAGATCCTACATGTGAAACTGGAACCACGGGCCAAACCGTCTTACTTGCCCTGGCTACCCCTCCCCAGCTCTTTCCAGCGTTCTCTCTCTGTATTTTCTTTTGTTACACAATGCTCCATTGAGTGCTGGTTTGGATCGTACTATATACGTTCCATACAGACACACATAGCTAGAAGTGTTTTCTTCTGGTGCACATGAGCATTCTGCATCCAGAATCACTGCTGAGTGTGGGAATCGGAAAGCCAGCATTGCAGACAACCGACTGCAGTGCCCACTTACTTCACCCAACTACTGCATCACACTCTTGTTTCATACAAATGTGCTGAAATAGAGCTCTGAAAACGTATTGTAAAAGAGTTGGCATTGTTAGCAAATCATGTTCCATTCTTGTACAGTTTATAAATAAAGGCCAATATGTCGAGAATGTAGTATGATATGAGCCTAAAAGCTAAGAGTGCTTGATTATTTCACTCCTAATAAGGGACAACTTAATTTCCTGCCCAATGAAGTGTACTACTTACAAGATGGAGAGGAGACATGAAGAGACTGTGTGAGAGTCAAATGCTTGTAGCTATTTTTTGACACGGGCATTGCGTTTTTTATGCATAAAATTTGAAGCTCTATATTTTTAAACAATTGAACCCGTTTGTGTGCATCAAGCAGGGAAATGTGCGCTGTCATAAGTTGTCAGGACCAGCTCTGAACAAAGCGGAGCTATTGCTAGAGCAACAGGTTGGCCCCTGGCGCCCGCACCTTGCCCTTCATGCCACATTATGCCCACACCACTACCAGGAGTTCTAGGGGCCTGCTATCTGATAGTGGAGACTTCTCCTCTCTGCTTCAAATTATGTGTTCGGGTCACTAAATGCAGTTTAAACGCATTATACGGGAAAGGAGCGTCATCACGTCATGTGTTTACTGTTGCTCCATGCAATACGGTGTAAACACGAGTGCTTCAATTGTGGCCCCTGCACACATACAAAGGTTATACACTTTAACATTGCAAGTTACATTTGCTCCTAGGGTGAGAATTCACTGCAAATATATTGCTCTTTTCTGACTGTGATCCTAGCAGTTGGATGAAGTACCAAAAGAACAATGACCAGCTGATTTGAACTAACGCATTTGAAATGTATTTCATTGTACCTCAAGCAGATCAAAATGGGGGTTAATTAATGCACCTTGGCGCAAGCAGCCTTCCAATTAAGTGTTTTCCGAAAAGATGAAACTATGAATGGATCAATCCGGAGTCAGATTAATATCTAATTTATAATCCCTCTAATCACAAAACGCCCATAATTAGCTTTCTGCTAATCACACTGCCAGGCATAAACATGTAGGTCTCTCTTATCTAATTAAACAATTATCTTTTCTTATCAGTTGCCATCGCTTCTGGACGAAATACAGTATATATTACAGTATATATATATGCCAGTCGACGTTGAATGTTGAAATGATTCGAACACAGCAGACTTTCCTTTATTTTCTTAGTCATGGATGAGGGACACTATGTGAAAGATTGTTCGAGTAGGTTTGTGGTAGTGAGCCTGCTTCTACTGCACATCCTTGATTTAGCCCCTCGGAGCGTCCATTCGTTAATTAAAGGAGGCAACCCTCACACTACCACACACACACATTATTATGGACTGAATACGAAGGAACTGTTTTCCTTAGAAAATGTACATATTCTGCATTTTAAAAATGTAAATTGCACAAAAACGGAGAAGCTGCCAGTTGTAAATGGGAGGGCGCTTTTCAACAGGTGGCCTTGCGCTTTCCGATGAAATGCCCTCGCCCGCGTATAATCCAGCGATACACGAATGAGTGCACGACAGTTCTGTGCAGGGGGGTTCGTGCACAGCAAAACATGAACCAAACCTGCATGTTTGCACCAGGCGAGTCTTCTGGATACAAGGACAGAATATATACTTACCTCCTCGTATGTAACCCCCTGATCTTACTAATTGATATTTGCATACCCCCTACAATTCATCTAGGAGATATTCTTGATTGCTATATACATGCACCCTGGTGTGAATAGTTGCAACTAGATCATTTGAACGGACATACATACACTTGCATATGAACCGCGTTATGCATACACCCATGCATCATTAATTGGTTGGTATATATTATGCACGTGTATTTTACTAAATGGTGCAAGTATGCACTTTACCTCTGTTAGATGATTAAAATATAAACTCCAATATCATTAACTGATTTACAGCTACAGTAATGTATGCATTCACCAGTACTATTCACTAATAAAAGAATGAAATCTGATAGGCGTGTGCGACTGTATAGTGATGGGCCCAGCCAGTATTTTAAAAAAGGGTCCTCCACATGTCAAGATTGCAGTGAGGGAAGGGAACATGTTTGGGAGGGGAAGGTTTTAAGGACCAGGACACACTCATTGGGCAAGGTCTAAAATGTATTCTGCCTATTTGTTCTTTTCTAGCCTTGGTGAAAGAATTTAATTTTCCTCTTGTAGTACATCAGAGGGGAGAGTGCATTGGCTGAGAGCCTGTAGGAAAGCAGAGCGCCTTCCGCATCTCATGTTACAATTGAGGTAAGATGTGTGGGGCAGAGAGAAAGAGATGAGCTGACTACTGCTAACGGGAGAAGGGCCTTGTGTGGGCCTATTAATTGTGTTGCCACTATATGCCGGACAAGTAGGCTACATTTTGTTTTTTGTTGTCGTTGCGCGCTTCTACCACTTGCAGACTTACTCCTACTCCAACCTCCAACTCCTTCCCAGTATCTTCAATCAGGGGTGCACTGGCCTATAGAGTACTCTGGAGATTTTCCAGTAGGCCTCTGCAATCTGGGCCTCTTGTGTGATAACCTATTTTATTTCCACATTTTCTCATGGGAAAAGGGTTGGGCTTGTTGAAAATGTGTAATATGGGGACACTTTGAAAATTATTTCCAGGGCCCCTTTTGGTCCAGTCCACCCCTGCCTTCAATTTGCCCCCCTCGTTCCCCAACCACACTCTGTGATTGGGCCTGTTGCCCTGTGTTAACATCTGCGAGGGTCCAAGACCCTTGCAGGCTTACCAACCGGTACGATTTAACATCGTGGCTAGAAGGCAAGTTTGGTGCAGCACTACTATGCCACTACCCATCCAAATGAGTCTGTCCTACAAAAGATCTTTGTGAGCGAGTTACCTCACGGGTCATACGTTAATAATTAAAAACCTAACCTCGTATGATCGTATACATGCACCAAATAGTGGAGGTTTGTTGCAAAGAATCTGCATATCTATGTTTGTTTATTACACAACTTATTTTATTACATGTCTTCAAATCACTGAAAGTATAGTGGGCTTTGGGCTTAAATAGATTTTTCAGGTCGACATTATTTTGCATTCTGGGAGTCGACTTATAGCTGTGTTTGCAGACTTTGCTTGATCCCTGCGGCTGTCACTTTCCTCCTGTATTATCACCTCAGTCATTGGCTTAACAATCATCTGTTCCACCCACTTCTTAGCTATGGCATTTCGCAGGCCATGGGTAATTGGGCATGTAGTGTTACACATCCATGCTGGGTGGCCATCTCTTTTGACTCTTGATTCAAGACACAAGATGGATATCCAGCAGGGATCTGAAACACTAAATGCACATTTGCCTATCCCAATTCCCAATCCTTCTTTGTCACTAGACTCACTACGGCATTCAGAGGCACACACCTGTTGGAGTAGAGTAGACATTATAATGGAACAAAAAAAGGATCTCCACTTTTCTTTTTTACATTATAATGGAGACAAAAGAAATACAGCTGTTGGGTGGGGCTCGTTATATTATAGCCAGTAGCCACAGATTATTTAAGAGCCTTCAATCGGCGGCCCAGGCCCACCCACCTGTATGTATTTCTTTGTCTCACCCTCATGTATTCCATTTCCTGTCTGTGACTTGTAAAGTAAAATGTGACATCATCAGGCATCACATGAGGTGTGTGTCAGTCTAAAAGCACTTGTACGGTTCTACTTAAAAGGAGAGGGGATTGACCTCACAGTTACAGACTAATAACTTGAATCTATCAGAGTTAGTGACTTGTTGATGTTGAATAGTACTGTAACACTACGATCACTGCCACAGACTGAATCAAAAGTCAATAAGGCTATTTTATTTCCAATTTCAGGGTCAAATAGTGAGGCAAATTTATACAAGTGCAGCTAGAGCAACTGTTAGGCGAAGTAGTGAAAACAACCAAATCCAACAATGATGGAAGAGGTAGATGAACACCATGACACTACCGACACTGCCGGCCCATCATGTGAGGAAATGCTGCTGTACCCTCCCATGAAACGTAGAACTTCAGCAGTGTGGAACTACTTTGGCTACGCTAAAATCAGAGGAGAAATAAAAGAAGATGGCTTTCCCATTTGCTGTGCCTGTACCAAAAAAATTTCAGCTAAGGGTGGAAACGCATCTAATATGTTTACGCATCTTCGAGAGCATCATCCAGCCCTTTTTCTAGAAACCCAGCCGTCCATCAAAAGGAAACGACTTGCTCCTCCTGCCACTTTCACTACTACAGCAGACTCCACAGAAGCATCATCCAGTACAAAGGTATTTTTAGTTTTAAACTTAACGTTCATCACCAAATAAAATCGTCATGATTAGGAGCGTAACATGTGCATTGCGCACTAGTGCAGTGCACTGCATCACACAGGCTCAGCTTGAACTGATGAGGTGCTGCTGCCTTGGCGCTGGTGTGTGGGGCTGTCCACTTGTAGATGATTTTAACTTACCTACCTTAGTTTACTTTTGAGTTAATTTTTTTGCATTTGCAGTGATGCCGCCAATCCCCAGAAAACCTCACTCAATATACAATGGAAAAAATGTTTGAGAAGCAAAAGAAATATGACCGTACCTCTAAATCTGCATAACAAATGAATGCTGCTGTTGCTTTCTTCATTGCAAAAGATATGGTTCCCTATTACATAGTAGAAAGGCCAGGTTTCAAGCATTTAGTAAACCAGCTGAATCCTAAATACGAACTTCCATCGCAAACATTTTTTTCTGGAAAAGAAATCCCCAAATTGTATTCAGCTTTGAGAAATGAAGTGCAGGAAGCTGTTGGCAGAGCCAGGTGGTTTGCAGCAACTACAGATCTTTGGACAAGCAATGGTGGCAAAGGGGAGCCATACATTAGCCTGACACTCCACCACATCTCATCAGAGTGGGTCATGCAGTCTCACTGCTTGGAGACACTGTATGTGCCCGAAGACCATACTGCAGAACACATAGCTGAAATATTTGAAGGCATGCTACAACAATGGCAGGTAGACATTAATAGACTTACATGTATTGGCACAGATAACCCCTCAAACATGAAGAAAGCATTTAAACAGGTACTTAAAGTACCACGCTTAAGCTGCTTTGGCCACAACTTAAATTTAGGCATTTAAAAGTGTTTAAAAATTCAGCGCGTTGACACAGCAGTGAAAAGTTGCAGACGGCTGGTTGAGTCATTCAGCCGCAGCTGGAAGAAAAGACGAGAGCTAACCTTAAAACAAACTGATCTCAACATTCCTAAACATTCCCTGATTCACGATGTAGTCACAAGGTGGGGCTCAACATACGACATGATAGAGCGCTTCATGGAGCAGCAGCAAGCGGTGTGTGCAGTTCTTGCGGCAGATAGAAATCTCTGGCATTTGATGCCAAAACAAAATGACATGACGAACCTTGAGGACATTTAATTAGTACTTGGATCAGTCCACATGTTCACAGATTCCCTTGCTAATGGCACACATGTCACCGTATCAGCAATCAGAACAATATTAAATAATTTATTGAATAACGTTCTGGTTTGTGCTCCCACTGATCGTCCACTAGCGAGAGAAATGAAAGAAACTATTGCAGCAGACCAGAGCAGTAGATACGAGGCACCTGAAACACGATTGTTGCTTGACATCTGTTCATTCCTGGATCCAAGGTTCAAAGAACACCTCCTCATTAATGTGTCTGATACAACAGAAGCAATAAAAGAAAATGCTTTACAAGAAAAACACAGCCTGGAAGAAGGCGAGGATCAGGAATCAGATTTTACCACTGCCACCATGACAAGAAATGGGACCCCCCAAGGTAGTGAAGAACAACAGAGTGAGCAGCAGCTGCAAAGCCTTGGAGTTCCATCACCAACTCCAGTAGTAGCAAGCAAAAAAACAGTTGATGTTAATCCCAGAAAAGGCCTACATGATTTACTGTGGGAAATCACAGAAAGTGTGAAACAGTCCACTTCTATGGCAGCAGACTCTGAACCAGAAGCAGCAATCATTGCTCAAGTCGAACACTACAAAGCTCTGCCAATCCTTCCGGGAAATGAGGATCCGCTCATTTGGTGGAAACAACATCAAAAGGAATTACCCATTCTGTCACACCTAGCCCAAAAATACCTGTGCATCCCAGCAACTAGTGTTCCTTCTGAACGTGTCTTCAGTAGCAGTGGCTACATATTATCTCCTTTTAGGAGCAGACTATCTACAGAGCATGTAAACATGCTGGTATTTCTGCATCATAATTTGTGATTTTTTTTATTTTTCTAAAACATAAGTGGTTCGTTTGCTGCTCACTCAGACCTGCGGTCTAATACCTAGATGTAACGCTCACCTGATTTCCACGGAGGCGCTGGGCTGGACTGAGCTGTCGCCGTGTCTTCTAGTGTGACTCGTAGATCTCGGCCTTCTCCTAGGGCTGGTCCCCTTCTCACGATGTACCGGACGTGTAGAGTGAGGTGTCTGCAGACGGAAGAACAAGGATTCAGGAACTGGATTGACTGAACTTCTCCTTCCTCAGTCCTCTTATTCGAACCAAGGGCGTGGCTTGCTCACCTTAGATATATTAAGGTCGGGCTCTCCATCCTGCGTCTTTGCAGGGGCGCAAGTACCAGTTACTTCACTGGTTCACTGACAATCCTCTTGATTGCAGAGGTTGATGTTGGAAGATACCGCCGTTTACCGCACGAGCGGTTTCTTGATAGTTATTGGAGCACCCTTAATTTAGTCCCTTGCTCAGTCTCAGGGTGTCAAGATTGAAATTGTAGAGGAATGATGCGGCGAGCAGGTGAGTAGGAAAGATGACCGGTTGCTGTCACCTTTTCTAATGTCTCTCTTTGTCCTGCAGGTTTAGGTGTAATGGACGCTGATGAATAAGTGCCCAGGATCGTGCAAGCGCGTATGTACGAAGAAGATGAAGCGCGGTGCACGTAAGTAAAATGACTGCTGTTTGTTTCAAAAGCACGCCTTAATGTCTCTTTTGTCCTTGCAGATCGTGGATGCAGAGAGCGTTGCTAGATGGATGCCGGCGAACGTGCGAGCGCGTAAGTAGAAAGTTTATGGTTGGTTTAGAGTGCGCCTTAAAATGTCTCCCTTTGTTTTGCAGATGCCGGCATGCAGCGCTTCTTGAAGTTCAGAACGTGCGGAGCGCAGGTAAGCAATTCAAGAATGCAATGCTTAATCAAGTCCTTTTCTTTGCAGATGTCGATGGGGAGCCGAAGAAAGCGGCGGAAGGCTTTGGAAGATGCCGCCGTATTTGGTAAGTAAGAGCGCTGCTCTCGAATTGAATTCTGCTAACCTGTTGCTTTGTCTTGGCAGGTGCAGCTGAGGATCGGATCTCTAGCAGGTAAGGAATACGTTTTCACAGGAACTGGAGCTGAAGAATCTCAGGAAGACTGGAGCTGACACGGTGAGCGTCCTGCTGCAGATGCAGAATAACGCGAAGCACGTTTCATCAATCGGGTGTGGTTTAAATAGCCTTCTGTAGTGCTTAGGCGTCTTCTTCCACAGCCTCACCCAGGTAAGAAAAGAGTTCCTGGGTTCTGATTCCAGGGAGTGGCTCCTGCCCCACCCAGACAGGAAAAGTAGTTCCAGGCAGAGAAGGATCAGAAGACCATCGAGCTGGTAAGTAAGCAGCATGGTCTGCTGCAGGTAGGTCCACCCAAGCACTCTTAAGCATTATGAGCCCAGCGCTTCCAGCGCCGGGACCGGTCATCTTTATGAGCCTGGTGCCACTGGCGCCAGGACAAGGTCCAAAAGGTCCCGATAGGGACTGGCTGGTACCCAGGATCAAGGTTATGGGCCTGCTTCCAAGGATGTGAGGCAAGTCCTGACCCCTTGGAAGCAGGGATCATGACAGCACCCCGCCTCAAGGCCCCTCCCAAACTTGGCTTCTCCGGGGGTCTTGGTTTGTTAGGAAATGTTCGATGAAATTTCTTGACTAAACGAGGTGCGTGGACATGTTCTGCAGGTTCCCAAGACCTTTCCTGGGGGCCATAACCTTTCCAGTCAATCACGTAGTATAGCCTTGATTTGGAGATTTTGGAATCTAAGATGTTTTTGATTTCAAACTCGAGTTCTCCGTCAACTAGGATAGGTTCTGGAGATTTAGTCAATCGGGTCTCTGGCTGCACAGGTTTTAGTAGCGAGACATGGAAGACTGGGTGCATTTTCATATGAGGGGGCAAGTCCAACTTGACTGCCACTGGGTTTATTATGGTAGTGATTGAGTAGGTTCCCAGGTATCTTGGGTTGAAGGTGCGCGGTCCTTTTTAGGGGTAAATGTTTGGTGGATAACCAGACTTTATCTCCTACTTGATATTGAGGGGCCTCCTTCCGATGTTGGTCTGCTCCTTTCTTGTATTGTTCCTTAGCCCTTTGCAGATGAGAAGTGGCTTCCTTAAAGGCTTGGGTAATTGCAGAATGCAGGTGGTCTACTGCTGGTGTCCCTAGATCCTGAGGTGGATCCAGATTAGAGGTTCGAGGATGGCTACCATATAAAAGAAAAAACAGGGTTTTTCCGGTTCCAGAGTGGACTGAATTATTGTAAGCGTACTCGGCTATCCAAAGGATGTCCTTCCAAGTTCTTTCTGTTTGTTGCAGCATGCAGCGTAAATACTGTTCCTAAGTTTGATTGGTCCTCTCGGTCTGTCCGTCGGTTTGGGGGTGGTGACTGGTTGAAAGCCTTACATCAATTTGAGCCAACCGACAGCAACTCTGCCAAAAGTGGGAGACAAATTGACTTCCTCTATCCGAGATTAAAACTGAAGGAAAGCCGTGCAACCGAACGATGTTTTGGAGAAACTCCCGGGTCAGGATTGCTGCTGACGGTAGACCTTTCAGTGGGATGAAGTGCGCCATCTTGGAGAATAGGTCCACGATTACTAAGATCGTATTATATCCGGAACATAAAGGTAAGTCGGTGATGAAATCCATGGAGAGAGTATGCCAGGGACGAGGTGGGATGTCAAGTGGGCGTAAGAGGCCTGCTGGTCTCTCCTTTTGACTTTTATTTTGAGCGCACACTCCACAGGACATTACAAAGTCTCTGATATCCTTTCTCCAAGACGGCCACCAGAAGTGACGCTTGATCTTTTACGAGGTCTTGGCCATACCGGGGTGTTCCTCCATTAGGGAGTCGTGATAACAAGAGATGACTTGATTCTGTAAACTAGCACAGGGTAGATATAACCGTTCTTGGAAGTACAATAGGTCGTTCTTCACCGTGAAGTCTTTTCCCTGAAGATGCCAATTCTGTATGTCTGCTGGAGTTACAAGTTGTTTAACTTTGGCTTCAACTTCTTCGATGGATTGTGTGCCGATTAGACCTAGGATTCTTTGTTCGGGAATGATAGGTACGGGTTCAGGATTGACCATGTGCTCTTCCACTCCCATCTGGGAAAGGGCATCAGCTTTACCGTTCTTGTTGCCTGGTCGGTAGGTAATGACAAAGTCAAACTCGGCAAAAAATAGTGCCCAGCGGAGTTGTCTGGAGGATTGAGCTTTAGCTGTCTTTAGGTATTGTAAGTTGCGGTGGTCTGTAATCACTGTCACTGTGTGTCTGGCACCCAGAAGATAGTGTCACCAGGCCTTGAAGGCGGACTTATTAGCCAGAAGTTCCTTATCGGTAATGGTGTAGTTGATTTCAGGAGCCGAGAATTTGCGGGACCAAAATGCCACGGGGTGTAACTGGTTTGTTTCTGGATCTCTTTGCGATAGGACTGCACCCATCGCAAGACTGGAGGCGTCGGTTTCTACGATGTAAGGAAGCTCTGGGCGGGGATGTCTCAAAACAGGAGCGGAGATAAACTTGGCTTTTAACTCTTGGAAGGCTTGCTCCGCCTCGGTAGACCACACAAAGCGTTTGTTTTTCCTTAGAAGGGCAGTAATGGGCTGGACTATTCGGGAGAATTCTGGAATGAATTTACGGTAGATATTGGCGAAACCCAACATGCTTTGGACTCCTTTCACCGACGTTGGTGATGGCCACTTAATGATAGCGTCTACCTTTCTTGAATCCATGTGGACTCCATTTGGTGACAGAATGAATCCCAGAAATTCGACCTCGGTGACATGGAAAACCCACTTCTCAAGCTTGGCAAAGAGTTTATGTTGGCGAAGCCTCTCAAGAACTGCCCTGACGTGTTTCCGGTGATCGGCCTCAGAGGACGAATATATAAGGATATCGTCGATGTAGACAACTGTACACACGTCAATTAGTTCTCTGAGGACGTCATTCATGAAGTACTGGAAGGCGGCCGGGGCGTTACATAGTCCAAAGGGCATTACTTGATACTCAAATAATCCATACTTGGTGCGGAAGGCCGTCTTCCATTCGTCGCCCTCTTTTATTCGGACCAAGTGGTAAGCTCTTCTGAGATCCAACTTCGTATAAATGCGAACATTCTTGACTTGGTCGAGAAGTTCAGGGATCAATGGCAAAGGATATCTGTTCTTGACTGTAATCTGATTCAGGGCGCGATAATCGATACATGTTCTGAGATCCCCTTCCTTTTTCGGAACGAAGAACAGAGCTGAAGAGGCTGGAGACTTAGAAGGACGAATAAATCCATTGGCCAGGTATTGGTCCAAATACTGCCTAAGGTGGAGATTTTCTGGTTCGGTGAGAGCATAGATCCTACTACATGGAGGAGTGGACCCAGGTACCAGGTCTATCTGACAGTCGTATGACCTGTGCGGGGGTAGGGAGTTGGCTTGTTCTTTCTGGAAGACATCTTGGAACTCTAGATATTCAGGAGGCAGTTGGGGACCCTCGGATGTAATTGCTGCCAGCTTAATGTCGGACTTCAGATAACAAGTGGAGGCACATTCCGGAAACTGAATCGTCTTTGCTCGCCAATCAATTTGAGGATTGTGTTTTTCTAACCAAGGGATCCCCAGGATAATTTGAAACTGAGGGGCCTTGATCACATCAAACACAATTTCCTCACGATGTCCATTTTGGCTTACTAACTTCACTCCCTCGGTGGTATGGGTAACTGGTCCGGAAGCTATTTCCGTACCATCCACTGTGGTAATAACGTCTTTAACCATTTTAGGACAGAGAGGTAGATTCATCCTGGATGCCATCTCGCGATCCACATAATTGCCGATTGCTCCACTGTCAATGTATGCCTTGATGGCATGCAAACGATCTGGCTTCTCGGGGCTTATTAGGGCCATGGGCACAATGAAATGCGAGGTCAAAGAACTGGTTTTAACGCTCAGCAAGCGGACCTCTACACTTGTCGGGCGAGGTCGTTTCCCGATTCTGGCTTTTCGATGCTTTTGTCGGAAGCTCCCACGGTCTTCTTAGCAGGTTTCACCGGGCATTCACGAAGAAAATGTCCTGAATTCCCACAATAGAGGCACAATTGCAGCTGTCTTCTTCTTTCTCGTTCCTTTTGTGTTAATGGCCCTTTCACGACTCCTATTTGCATGGGTTCTACGGTATCGACTCCTTTGGCGGAACTCTGTGGTCTTGAAAAAACCAGAGCTTCGAATCTGGAGCGATCAGCCTTCCTATTCTGTAACCTGTGATCCAGTTGAACCACCAGGTCAATATATTCAGAACAATCTTGCGGAGGATTTACTACTTGGGCCAGGACATCTTTGAGTTCTCCACGCAACCCCCTATAAAACAGCGTAATCCTTTTATCCTCGGGCCACCTGGCTTCAACTACCAGTCTGTTAAATGATGCAATATATGCCAGAAGATCCTGATTACCTTGTCGTAAAGAGAGGAGTTTGTTATCTAAGGCCTGTCCCTGAGAGTGTCTGGCAAATAGTCTTTCCATACTGGACTGGAAGGCCTGAAAATTACGAAGAATCGGGTCATCCTGGGTTACCAGGGGAATTGACCAGTCTGCAGCACTGCCACTTAGATATGAAAGTACGAAGGCCACTTTGGCCTGATCAGTGGGAAATGCAGCTGGCCTACACAGGAAGTGCAGACGACATTGATTGATGAACACTGCAAACCTTTTGGGATCGCCTGAGAAGCGTTCGGGTGGAGCCAAAGGCACATTTCCAGGTAGATTAATTTGTACAGGATTAGTGGAGGTCGCTGGGATATTACCCCCCCTGGGGTCGGCAGCGGTGTTTGCCCCGCCTTCGTTTTTAACAACTGTCTAGCAAGATCATCTGTGCGCTCTTTTGACACAATTAGCTCCCTCCTTAGGGCATTCGTTTCCTGGCGCGCTGCTAGTACTTCTGCTCTTAATTCCCCTAGCAACTGGGCTAGTTGGTCAGTATCTGAGGTTTCCATTGCGCCTGGGTGGAGGATTTGTGGTGGGCTTTGCGTTCTGTAACGCTCACCTGATTTCCACGGATGCGCTGGGCTGGACTGAGCTGTCGCCGTGTCTTCTAGTGTGACTCGTCGATCTCGGCCTTCTCCTAGGGCTGGTCCCCTTCTCACGATGTACCGGACGTGTAGAGTGAGGTGTCTGCAGACGGAAGAACAAGGATTTAGGAACTGGATTGACTGAACTTCTCCTTCCTCAGTCCTCTTATTCGAACCAAGGGCGTGGCTTGCTCACCTTAGATATATTAAGGTCGGGCTCTCCATCCTGCGTCTTTGCAGGGGCGCAAGTACCAGTTACTTCACTGGTTCACTGACAATCCTCTTGATTGCAGAGGTTGATGTTGGAAGATACCGCCGTTTACCGCACGAGCGGTTTCTTGATAGTTATTGGAGCACCCTTAATTTAGTCCCTTGCTCAGTCTCAGGGTGTCAAGATTGAAATTGTAGAGGAATGATGCGGCGAGCAGGTGAGTAGGAAAGATGACCGGTTGCTGTCACCCTTTCTAATGTCTCTCTTTGTCCTGCAGGTTTAGGTGCAATGGACGCTGATGAATAAGTGCCCAGGATCGTGCAAGCGCGTATGTACGAAGAAGATGAAGCGCGGTGCATGTAAGTAAAATGACTGCTGTTTGTTTCAAAAGCACGCCTTAATGTCTCTTTTGTCCTTGCAGATCGTGGATGCAGAGAGCGTTGCTAGAGGGATGCCGGCGAACGTGCGAGCGCGTAAGTAGAAAGTTTATGGTTGGTTTAGAGTGCGCCTTAAAATGTCTCCCTTTGTTTTGCAGATGCTGGCATGCAGCGCTTCTTGAAGGTCAGAACGTGCGGAGCGCAGGTAAGCAATTCAAGAATGCAATGCTTAATCAAGTCCTTTTCTTTGCAGATGTCGATGGGGAACCGAAGAAAGCGGCGGAAGGCTTTGGAAGATGCCGCAGTATTTGGTAAGTAAGAGCGCTGCTCTCGAATTGAATTCTGCTAACCTGTTGCTTTGTCTTGGGAGGTGCAGCTGAGGATCGGATCTCTAGCAGGTAAGGAATTCATTTTCACAGGAACTGGAGCTGAAGAATCTCAGGAAGACTGGAGCTGACACGGTGAGCGTCCTGCTACAGATGCAGAATAACGCGAAGCACGTTTCATCAATCGGGTGTGGTTTAAATAGCCTTCTGTAGTGCTTAGGTGTCTTCTTCCACAGCCTCGCCCAGGTAAGAAAAGAGTTCCTGTGTTCTGATTCCAGGGAGTGGCTCCTGCCCCACCCAGACAGGAAAAGTAGTTCCAGGCAGAGAAGGATCAGAAGACCATCGAGCTGGTAAGTAAGAAGCATGGTCTGCTGCAGGTAGGTCCACCCAAGCACTCTTAAGCATTATGAGCCCGGCGCTTCAAGCGCCGGGATCGGTCATCTTTATGAGCCTGGTGCCACTGGCGCCAGGACAAGGTCCAAAAGGTCCCGATAGGGACTGGCTGGTACCCAGGATCAAGGTTATGGGCCTGCTTCCAAGGATGTGAGGCAAGTCCTGACCCCTTGGAAGCAGGGATCATGACACTAGAATCTTTTCAGACTTTGAGTAAGCAGATATATGATCCTTTTGACAGTTTTACCTTGGTAGTTTAGCTAAAACATAATTCAGCAAACCAACATTTTTGGCATAACCCCTGGGCACCCCTTCTCTGACCATCATTGTTCAGAAGGAACAAAACATATTGAATTTGCAAATTGGGCGTTCTTCCTTTTGTGATGGCAGGTAGACCTTGAAAAACGATAGTCTGGTCTGGGTGATTGCCCAGAGTTATGCCTGCAGTTGATTGATTTTTAAAACCTTCCAGCTATCCTACTTTGAGACCCTAGTGTCATACATGTCTTGGCATCCTTCTTTAATTAAACTTATAAAAAGGTTGTATTGGTTTACAAAGTTAAATTGGACCTCCTGCTCCGTTGAGTTAAAACTAAAATAAATGTTTGTAAGAAGAACTAAGACAACTTCTTGGTGATGTTTTCTTGTTGAAAATTTGACTTTTCCTGTCAAAATAATATTTAAGACAATGCTTATACACATGTGCGCGCTATACTGCGATAACCGCGGTATATCGTCATTTCAAATGAAGGTTATCATACCGTCAAAAAATCAATATCGTGACATCCCTACTATAGGGCGACCAGTTATCTGGGCGGAGAAAAAAACAATCTCAGGGACCTCGGCGCGTGAGGGATTTTGGGTACACTACACGTCACGATAGGCAGACACGCCTATGCCGACGTCCCCTTTCGGTCCCCGAAGACAAGATGCAATACTCTGCAGTTACCACTGGATGTCAGACTATATGCAGAGCATGTGATTCTAAGCAGATTAGCAAGCACCAGAAACAATATTTAGAGGCCTCACCGAGGTGCCACAATGAATCCGATTCCTCAACATCAAGCAGCAACCGCAAAAGAAGTTAAGTACATGCCATAAGTAACGCCACAGCAACCTAATATAGGCCGACCTTGCTGCTACAAATAAATGGACACAGTCTGGAATTTCTAATAGATACAGGAGCCACAGTCAACGTGATTAATGAAGAGACATATAGGTCCCTTGATAACAAGAAACCACTAAAGCCGGTAGATATCGTCATATATCCATACGGCACAAACACTCTGTTAGAATGCAAAGGAATGTTCAAGGCTACCTGCACATACAAAAGACAAGAGAACGAAGGCCAAAATATATGTGGTCAAAAGGGACGTTCCACGAGGTAACATCCTCAGTTTCAGGTCGGCCATCCAAATGGGACTGGTGCATGTGATGTACCAAATCATGTCAGCATACATGACCAGTCCAAAGGACATGATGCCAAAAATGTTCACGACTTTATTCAAAGACCTAGGGAAATTGTGAACCAAATCAAGCTACATATCAATACAAACGAACATCAAGCCGGTAGCACAGCACTACCGTGGAATACCCCTCAACATCCAGAAACAAGTGGAGAATTAAATACAGTCGTTATTAGATCAGGCCATCATAGAACATGCAACGGGACCTATGCCCTGGGTGTCGCCCATAGTGCCTGTACCCAAAAATGAAAACAACAAAAGCATTCACATCTGTGTAGACATGGAAGTGCCCAATGTCGCGATTGAAAGAAAACCACACATGTCCCCAGTAATGACTGATATGATGCACTTGTTACACGGTGCAAAAGATTTCTCCAAATTAGATTTGAATAAAGGATACCACCAACTTGAGCTGCACCCATACTCTCGCTATACAACTACCATCTCCACACACTTAGGGCTGTTTCGCTACAAACGCCTCAGCTTTGGGGTATCTTCCGCTGCAGAGATTTTTCAAAACGAGATCATTCAGATTATCAAATACATTCCCCAACGTCTGAACTACAGCGATGACATTTTAATCTTCGGGACAACTCAAGAGGCCCATAATGATACACTGCTGCGAGTGTGCATGGCCCTCGAAGAAGCAAACTTGACACAATGTAGACAAATGCGAGCTAAGCAAATCAACGCTCAAGTTATTTGGGCACATCTTTTCACACAAAGGTGTGCAACCCCATCCAGACAAAGTGCAATCACTGGTGGAAGCACCAACATCAATGTCCACCATCAGATCATTCTTGGGCATGACAAGCTATTGCACAAGGTACATTCACAACTTTGCTTCTGTCAGCACACCCCTCACTCAACCTTACTCACCCAAATCCCTCACCATACCGCAAGTACTTGATGGCATGCGGCAAGAAAATCTTCTCACAATGGTAAAAGACTGTGTGAAGTCAGGCAAGTGGCTTCAAAGAAGCAGAAACGAGACACCCCAGTCTGAAACAACTCCAAACTTTCCAGCTGATAAGATACACCTTGTCTGTATCCCCTGAAGGATTACTGCTAAAGGAAAATAGGATCCTCGAAAATCTCCAAGACCAAATAATTTCCATGGCACACACAGGACACTGTGGGAACGTATCCACCAAGAGACAACTCAGAACAAAGGTGTGGTTCCCATAAATGGAGGTCAAGGTCGAACCTACGCTGGGGAAATGCATAGCCTGCAAAGCAGTTGCTCCTCGCACCTTCCAGTCACTTGCTGCGCCAACGATGATGCAGCAAGTGTGGGACAAAGTCGTGGTCGGCATGTTTGGACCCCTCTCCAATGGAAAATGCGCCCTAGTGATCACAGATGAAATGTCCAGATTCCCGGAGATGCACCTAATTCATTCCACAGCAGCCCATTCAGTCATCCCAGCTCTGGACAAGACTTTCGCAGACTAGGGAATCCCCACCATCGTTAAGTCTGACAATGGACCTCCATTCAGTGGGCATGACTTTGAAATGTTCGCAGAGCATCTAGGATTCCAACTCCGCTAGATCCCACCCCTCTGGCCTCAGGCGAATGGAACGGTAGAGAGGTTCTTGGCCAATCTGAAACGCACTCTGCAAATGTGCTAAATCACAAGGGGATCATTTATGCAGGCCATCTGCACACTTCTCATGGACTACCACAACACACCACACAGCTCCATGGGTGTGTGCCCCTCAGAATTAATGTTTGGCCCTGTTATGATAACCACCCTCCTGCATAGCCCCAGTAAGGAAGTGGCTGTAAACAGTGAGGCCAAGGCCAGAGCAAATGATCAGGAAAGCAAATACAAAATGAAAGACTATGCCGACAGCAGAAGGAAGGCAAAGAACACCGACTCATGTAGGAGATCAAGTGCTAACACGCCAGAACCAAGGACCTAAAGAAACACCTGCTTTTAACCCTGATCCCATGACAGTGACGCACATCAAGGGATCACACGGTAACAGCAGCGAGTCCCACAGGCACCGTCACAAGAAACTCCTTATTCTTCTGGCCAGTTGAAAGCGACCTAGCATCGTGGAGTAAACACCCAACCACTTTCGAGTAATCCTCTGATGAAGCCTCAGAGTTCATGGATGGCAATGTGGACACGGACGACAGTGAGAGTGGTCAGAATGACAGCACACCTCCCATGCGAAACACGGCAAGAAGGCCGGTTTGCAGACCCTCAAGATGGATTGAGGAAATGGGTTAAAAGTACTAAGTTTCTGTTAAGCAAGAGGGAGATGTAATGTCCTATCTTTAGGAACATGCATGCATTGCAGGGGCAGTTGATCACCTGCTGTCAGGTTCCGGTTCCAGTTCCCCCTTCTCCTCACCTGAATACTCGGAAGTACGTTCCTTAAGTGCTGTTTCAGGCTTCTTCTTGTCCTCCTTTCTTTCTTTGGGCGGACTTTCCTTTAGTCTCCGTCCTTTTCTTTCGTGTAAATAAGGTCTGGCCCCTCCAGAGGCCACCGTGACAGAGATGAGAACCTACTCAAGGGGACCTCCAGGAGGGCCAGCCTCACCCCAGGGAAAAAGCCGGAAGGCAGAAAAAACCCTGGTTCTGGTGCTTTGCAGATGTGGGGAAAGTTGAGTTTCCAAAGACCAAAGTCCTGAGATGATCCAACGGGATGAGAAGGGCAAAAGAAATAAGAGGATGGAACCTAATAAAAAAAAAGGAGGAAGTACCAAAAATACAGAGAGATAGCACTAGAGCCAACAAGGGAATTGCTATGGAAACTGAAAACCTATACAGATGGAATCATAAACAGAAATAAGTAGGAACGGACAGGCGCCGTGAGCCTATGCTGAGAATCACAATGAAAGTACACAAACACAAAGTAAACTCGTATGTAAAAAGAAATCAGCTATGCAGAATAGGCAAGCTCCGCGAATGTACGGAGCAGAAATGGGAGTCGCGAGAGCAGCTCGCGTGTAGAACGAAGAAAGGAAGCAGTGCGGAAAGGCAGGCGCCGTGAAGGTAGGAAGGAGACATGAAGTCGCGAGAGCAGTTCGCGTGCAGAACAAAGAAAGTAAGCAGTGCGGAACGGCAGGCGCCGTGAAGGTAGGAAGGAGAAATGAAAGTCGCGAGAGCAGTTCGCGTGCAGAACGAAGAAAGTAAGCACTGCGGAACGGCAGGCGCCGTGAAGGTAGGAAGGAGAAATGAAGTTGCGAGAGCAGTTCGCGTGCAGAACGAAGAAAGTAAGCAGTGCGGAACGACAGGCGCCGTGAAGGTAGGAAGGAGAAATGGAAGTCGCGAGAGCAGTTCGCGTGCAGAACGAAGAAAGTAAGCAGTGCGGAACGGCAGGTGCCGTGAAGGTAGGAAGGAGAAATGGAAGTCGCGAGAGCAGCTCGCGCGTAGAACAATGAGAGAAAGCAATGCAGAACGGCAGGCGCCGTGAATAGATATATGGAGTCTAAGCTAGCGGAAAGAGGAAAACAAACAGGCGAACCGAAGTAGAGTAGCAGGGAAAATACAGCGAGTAGCCGTAGAGGTTAGAAAGGACTGATAGCAACGATACTATAGAATGACAGAATAGAAATCACGAGAGAAGGATTCAGAAAAGCGGAGCGCAGTAACGAGAGGTAAACAGATACAACGCACTGGCTGGAGGGGCGGAGCCAGAAGATATAGTGCGTGCTGCCATCTTGAATGAGGACTAGATCGTTACCCTGAAAAGGTCACTGCCTCCAACCCTTCCAAAGTCTCCACCTGCCGATCCTGACAGTATACCCCCTTCTCATCGGGGGTCCCCCAGGCTTGCCCGGGTGAAAGTGGTGAAATCTCCTCATCAGTCTGGGGGCATGAATATGGCTCACCGGTTCCCAAGACCTCTCTTCTAACGGGTAACCCTTCCAATGTACCAGGTATTGTAACCTACCCCTGCGGTACCGAGAATCAACCAAGTAGGCCACTTCGTATTCTTCTGGTGTTGGGTTCACTTGAGCACGTACCCTGTGGACTGGTCTTTGGAAAGGATCTTCCTTGTATTCCTTGGGTAAGGAGACATGGAAAACCGGATGTACCCTCTTGAGGTAATCAGGGAGTCTAAGCTTAAAGGCCACCGGGTTAATACGTTGTACTATGGGGAACGGCCCGAGGAACCGTGAGGAGAATTTGCCGGAATGTACCCACCTAGGCAAGAAACGGGTAGATAACCAGACCAATTGTCCAACCTGCCATGTAGGATTGAGGCTTCTGCCCTTGTCTGCCCATCTCTTTTGTGCTTGTTGACTGCTCAGGTGTGCTTTCTGAGCTAGCTCATGAACTTCTTGTAAGTCCTTCAGAACCTCAGCCACAGCCGGAATCTTGGTGGAAGGGGCGCTGAGCCAGGGCAAATGTTGGGGATTGTACCCATAAGTACAAAAAAAGGACTCATCTGGATGGTAGTATGCAGAGCATTATTGTAGGCAAACTCTGCTTGCGGAAGGAAGCGAAACCAATTCCCCTGCTGCGGGCTACAAAAACACCTCAGGTACTGTTCCAGACTGGCGTTCAATCTCTCGGTCTGTCCATTACTCTGAGGGTGATAACCCGAAGAGAGAGCCCTGTGAATCCCCAGAGTCTGGCAAAGAGAAGCCCAAAACTTAGAAGTGAATTGAGGTCCTCTATCTGAAATCACTGTCCGAGGTAACCCATGTAGGCGCACTATATCTCGGAGGAATACTGCCGCTGTCTCAGAGGCTGAAGCAATGAGAAGTGAGCCAACTTACTGAAAGAATCGACAGTCACCATGATCACAGTCATGTTTTCAGATGGGGCAAGATCCACAATAGAATCTGTGGAAATATGTTCCCAGGGGCGTTCAGGCAAGGAGGGTTGCTGCAATAACCCTAGCGGTTTTCCAGTTCGAAGTTTGTTGGAGGCACAAACCGAACACGTAGATACATACCGATCCACATCATTCTGAAGAGCTGGCCACCAAAAGCCCCTGCGTAGCAGGTTGTAAGTCTTTCTGACTCCTGGATGACCTGTTAGTGGGGTGTCGTGGCACCAAGAGAGGACAAGAGTCTGGAGTCTCTTGGTGGGAATGAACAGTGCTTCACCCTGATAATACAACCCGTCCTTACCAAGAACGACCGAGGAAGGGAGTTCAGAGCCTGTTTGATACTCAGGTATTAGATCTTGAAGAAAAGAAAGAGAGGATGCAATTATCCTGCGTCCTGGGAAGACCAATTCATGTCCCATGTAGGTACCTGAGCATTCCCCTAGACTGCGAGACAAAGCATCAGCCTTCATATTCTCTGTGCCGGGAATATAGGTGATGTTAAAGTCATACTGCAAGAAAAAATAAGCCCACCGGGCGTGGCGTGCGTTAGTGCATTCCATCTGTTGTAGGACCCGAAGGTTACGATGGTCTGTTCTGATGTCAAAGCTGTGGGCGGCTCCTTGCAATAAATGACGCCACTCTTGGCATGCTAACTTGATTGCTAAAAGTTCCCTTTCTATTACAGAATAATTGCGCTCACTTGTAGTCAGGGTCTTGGAATAGTAGGCCACAGGATGTTCTACACCATCTTCTAGTTTCTGTAGTAGGATTGCCCCGACTGCACCCAAAGAAGCATCGGTTTCCAGAATGTATGGTTTATACTGATCCGGTTGGACCAGTATGGGTGCCCTAGAAAAGCATTCCTTAAGGGCGATAAACGCTCTTCTGGGCTCTTCAGAAAAGATGAACCTTACGCCCTTCTTTAACAAGGAAGTTAGAGGAAGCACGGTGTTTGAGAAATTTGGTATGAATCTTCGATAAAAGTTTGCTAAACCCAGGAAACTCTGTAGCTCCTTTACATTAGTAGGTTCTTTCCAGTCTCTGATTGCCCTTATCTTGATCGGATCAATCTCTATCCCTTGCTTAGACAGGATAAATCCTAAGTAGGACACTGACGTAACCTCAAATTGACACTTTTCCGGTTTGATCAGTAGCTGGTGGGACTGAAGACGCTGCAACACCTGTATGACAAGTCTTCTATGCTCTGCAAGGGTTTTGGAAAAGATTAAGATCTCATCTAGGTATACCACCACCGTTATGAACAACATGTCGGAAAACACCTTATCCATGTACCTTTGGAATACGGCTGGGGCGTTTACCAGGCCAAATGGCACCACCCGGTATTCATATAAGCCAAAGGGGGTGCGGAATGCAGTCTTCCACTCGTCCCCCTTTCTTATACGCAGCAGGTGATAGGCACCTCTTAGGTCAAGCTTCGTGAAGTAGACGGCTCCTTGTACCGCTTCTAATATGTCCCGAATCAATGGCATGGGATATCTGTCACGGATGGTAACCTTATTCAAGCCTCGATAATCTATACACAGACGTAGCTCTTTGGAATCCTTCTTGGGGATAAAGAACAAAGAGGCCCCACAGGAGGACCTTGATTCTTGAATAAGTCCGTTCTGAAGATTATCATCCAGATAATTTCGAAGGGCAGTCCGTTCAGGGAGCGATAAGGGATTCATACATCCGAAAGGAACCACGGCTTCTGGTACGAAGTCGATGCTGCAGTCCCTCAGCTCTATGCGGGGGCAGCTTCTTGGGTATAGCATCCATGAATACCTCGGCAAATGCCTGATATTGTAGAGGGATAGAAGAAACTATCACTGGATTGTGGATAGGTCTTCCTGTTTCAGCTCCGACATCTGTGGTTCCGGCAATGGAAAGTTCCATACAGTGGGTCTTACAGAACTGTGAGTCAAAGTTCACCTTATTATCTGTCCAGTTGATGTGTGGGTTATGTTTTCTTAACCACGGAATCCCTATTATCAAGGGAAAATGAGCTGCTCTGATCTGGTCAAATACCAGAATCTTTTCATAGTGGCCCATCATCATCTTGAGCGGGAATGTTTCAGAGGTAATGGGTCCAGATGATAAAGATCTGACGTCTACACCCTCAACTGGTATGGGAGCAGACTTGAGTCTGGTAGCTACCTGGTGTTCGGTTGCCCATCTTAGGTCCATGAAATTTCCCGCTGCTCCACAGTCCAACATAGCTAATACCTCAGTGGGGGCAGAACCAGACAACCAAAGTTTAACCTTGAACACCATCAGACTGTTCTCTTCCGGGTTGTTTAAGGTTCTTGTGTTGATGCAAGGGTGCTTGTCAATTCCCCCGACACTTCCCTTGCAGCAGAGCGGGGGCTGAAGTTTTCCTTCCGTCGAGGAGGTACATCCGGGCAGTCTCTCAGTAGGTGTTTGGAGGAACCACAGTACATGCATAACCCGGAGTTCCGTCTTCTCTTTCTTTCTTCTGGAGTCAGGGGGCCCCGGGTGGCTCCGATCTGCATGGGTTCTTCTGCAATGGTTGAGGGTCTTGTGAGAGGAGAAGGGGAAGGGAAACCTAATGCCTGAGAGGTTCCTCTAGGTCGTCTTCTTTCTTGTCGCCTTTCCTGTAGACGAAATTCAATCTGGAGAGACAGAGTTATCAGATCCCTGAAAGAAGCAGGTCGGGCTACTCTAGCCAGCTCATCCTTAATTTCATCATGAAGGCCTCGTCTGAAAATGGTCTGTTGGGCCGAATCTGGCCAGTCCGTCTTGGCTGCTAGTCTCTGGAAACGGGAGATGTAAGTTTGCAAATCCGTGTTTCCTTGGCGAACGTCCAGAATGGCTTCCAAAGCAGAATAGAGTACTTCCGATCTGTCAAACCTTTCCTTAAACAGCTCCAAAAAACGGTCGTAATCATTTAAGGACGGGTCATTGCTTGTAACGAACGGCGTTACCCAAGATAATGCGTTTCCAGAGAGGTTAGCGATGATGAACCCGACCCTTGATCTGGCCGTATCATATGCATGGGGCCTGAAGGCAAAGTACACCTTACAGACATCAAGAAAGTCCTTTAGACCACCAGGATACCCATCATACTTTCCGAAAGAGAGTGGCATAGTTGGCAGGTCTCCATAGTCATCACGGCGTAAAATGACCTGTTGTCGGAGTGCAACATTCTCCGTTCTCAGGGCTTGCACCTCCGCTGTTAGATTCTGCATCGCAGCTACCAGTTCTTGGTATTGCTCCAAGGAAGCCATCGTGTGAGTAGGGCGTTGTATGCTGTCAGGTTCCGGTTCCAGTTCCCCCTTCTCCTCACCTGAATACTCGGAAGTACGTTCCTTAAGTGCTGTTTCAGGCTTCTTCTTGTCCTTCTTTCTTTCTTTGGGCGGACTTTCCTTTAGTCTCCGTCCTTTTCTTTCGTGTAAATAAGGTCTGGCCCCTCCAGAGGCCACCGTGACAGAGATGAGAACCTACTCAAGGGGACCTCCAGGAGGGCCAGCCTCGCCCCAGGGAAAAAGCCGGAAGGCGGAAAAAACCCTGGTTCTGGTGCTTTGCAGATGTGGGGAAAGTTGAGTTTCCAAAGACCAAAGTCCTGAGATGATCCAACGGGATGAGAAGGGCAAAAGAAATAAGAGGATGGAACCTAATAAAAAAAAAGGAGGAAGTACCAAAAATACAGAGAGATAGCACTAGAGCCAACAAGGGAATTGCTATGGAAACTGAAAACCTATACAGATGGAATCATAAACAGAAATAAGTAGGTACGGACAGGCGCCGTGAGCCTATGCTGAGAATCACAATGAAAGTACACAAACACAAAGTAAACTCGTATGTAAAAAGAAATCAGCTATGCAGAATAGGCAAGCTCCGCGAATGTACGGAGCAGAAATGGGAGTCGCAAGAGCAGCTCGCGTGTAGAACGAAGAAAGGAAGCAGTGCGGAACGGCAGGCGCCGTGAAGATAGGAAGGAGAAATGAAGTCTCGAGAGCAGTTCGCGTGCAGAACGAAGAAAGTAAGCAGTGCGGAACGGCAGGCGCCGTGAAGGTAGGAAGGAGAAATGAAGTCGTGAGAGCAGTTCGCGTGCAGAACGAAGAAAGTAAGCAGTGCGGAATGGCAGGCGCCGTGAAGGTAGGAAGGAGAAATGGAAGTCGCGAGAGCAGTTCACGTGCAGAACGAAGAAAGTAAGCAGTGCGGAACGGCAGGCGCCGTGAAGGTAGGAAGGAGAAATGGAAGTCGAGAGAACAGCTCGCGCGTAGAACAATGAGAGAAAGCAATGCAGAACGGCAGGCGCCGTGAATAGAGATATGGAGTCTAAGCTAGCGGAAAGAGGAAAACAAACAGGCGAACCGAAGTAGAGTAGCAGGGAAAATACAGCGAGTAGCCATAGAGGTTAGAAAGGACTGATAGCAACGATACTATAGAATGAATGACAGAATAGAAATCACGAGAGAAGGATTCAGAAAAGCGGAGCGCAGTAGCGAGAGGTAAACAGATACAACGCACTGGCTGGAGGGGCGGAGCCGGAAGATATAGTGCGTGCTGCCATCTTGAATGAGGACTAAAACGTTACCCTGAAAAGGTCACTGCCTCCAACCCTTCCAAAGTCTCCACCTGCCGATCCTGACACCTGCCCCTTCCACTGTCTGTTAGGGTCAATGCCAACCACATATTTTGTAGGAAGGGTTACTGCCAAATCGCCAGTCTGCGCATGATGAATAAAGGTGCCACTACAACCATCAGGCTGCTGCGCTTTATTGCGTATCTTGCTTTCTTGATATCATCCGCAAGTGGATCTAACATGGGTTGTCGGAGAAGTCAGTTGTGGGATGTTTGTGTAGTAGGTTGAAGGAAGATAAAAGGGCAGATGAGGCGGCGTTGGATGTGCTAAAGGCAAGAGGAGGATATGTTGACATCAACAGGCTAAGGGGGTACAGAGGAGGTGGTAACATCAGGAGTGTGAAAGTGGTAAGGAGGAGGCAGTATGAAGTGGTGGGAGCTAGGGTGAGAAGGAGGAAGGCAGCCCTGAAGTTCAACAGACCAGGATGGTTCCAGTGGGCTAGTTCAGCTCCTTGGTAGGACCAGAGGGTGGGAGAAGGAGGAACGAGATCCAGGCAAGGAGGCTAGAGGAATAGTCCAACCAACCAAGGTTGTGAGGCCCAGTGTTCGCTGCAAGGATGGAGACCAACCCAAGGCCAATGTCCGGTGATAGTAGGTGAAGCAATGACCCATTGTACAAGCTTAACCCAGTAGAGAAGCTACATCTATATTAACAGTTGGCCAGGAAACAGCCACACTGAACCAGAACTGGTAAGAGGGTTCAGGAATCCTAGGAAACCAACGGGACAGAGACGTTTTGAGGGTTTAGGAATCCTAAGAAACCCAGTGGGAAATATATGGTTTGATTTCTTCATTGTTCTGTTATTTCATTTTTTGTTCCATGTAAAAGAAAAGTAAACCATACAGTTAAGGTGGATTTCAAATATCAGCTATGGTGGGAGGATTTTGGGTGGCCCCTCTATTATGGTAAAAATGGAAGATACTGAGAGGTTAGCCAAACCCAATTAAGGGGAGGTAGCAGAGTGGTGCCAGGAAGGAAGTGAGAGTGGTCTAGGACTACAATGGACCTCATTACCGGCATGGCTACCCCCAAACCCGGGTCCAGGTCCCACAAAATGGGAATAACCGGGTCATTCAGACCTTTGCGGGCCTGGTAATGCCCATTCGCAGGATCCAGAACATACCCATTCCAATTTGAGCCCCCACAGGGCTCAATGGGAATGTGGAGGATGGTAACAATAGACCCGTTCGTAATGAGTCCGTTGCTACCATCCAGTTCTGCTAGCGGGTGCCGCTCTGCACGTCTGGTCTGACCAGGCCTGAAGAGCGGCCCCACGAGCAGAACTCGTAATGTGGCGGTAGAGTGATAACGGCACCGGGAGCACTACTGGCACCAGCAGCACTCTAGTTTGGTTGATAGTGTGGTAGAAACAACCCTGCTGCCATCAGGTTTGTCTTGGACACATCATGCAAGTAATCACAGAGTTGCCTAAAACAAAATTAAAGGTACACAAGGTATCCCTACCGCAGCTAACTGAAAAGTGAAGTGTGCAGTGAGAAACAAACAGGTAATTTCACAATGGAGGACAGAGCCCTCCTGCACCGATAACCTTAGGGACTGATCAGTACCTCAAAAACAGATGAGCTTAGAAAGGCAAGGGGAGTAGAAGGGCTTCACTTGCCTCCAAAAGTCAGGATAGGTTCAAAGAAACAGCAACGTTTGGGGAATCCTTAGATGTCTATGGAGGGAAATGAGCAAAAAGAAAAAAGAATTCCTAGCAACCCTGGTGGCCACCGTGGCTCTTGTGTTTATGGTGGGTCAGGGAGAGCTGCCTGTAACAAGCCTATGTGGTACTTTTGTAAGTGTCCTAGGGGAAGGGGGTGGTCATGTTGATTTTCATGTTCACCCATTATGTTTTCATTTTACTGGTGAGTATCCAGGGCTTTTATTTATTTATTTATTTATTTGCATTTTTAAAGCGCTCACACTTTGTACTGTGCAAGCAGGTTGTTTAGGTCAGCTGACCTAACAAAATGGGCTTGGGGATTCCCCAGACCTATGGAAGGGTTCTTGAGTGGCTAATTTGTGGAGGGGGGTCAGTGCCCCATAAATGCACTGCGGAACCAGGATGAGGGATCCCAGATCATCCTTGTTTTCCCCTGGTCTCTCCATTCAGTGGCTCAGAGTGACACTGGGGCCCGTGAGTCGCTTTCCCATTATCTGCATAGCCAGGCAAGAGCTTCTTCACAGTTTATAAAACACATTTTGGGAACAAATTACCACCCAACCCCCACAACAATGAAAATAAAAGGAAACAAATAAAATACATCAATATTGGTAATCATTTTCCGATCAACAATGTAACAAAAGAGGCAAACATGCTTCTATCCACGGTAAACAGGGATCCAGTCCAAGTAAAGCTCTTGGTATTGATAATGCCCTCTACAAACCTCAGACTTCCTATGGAGTCACTGTTTAAAGAATGAATGAATGCAATTGGCTTTCTTGTTTTCTAACTAAAGCCCCAAACACAAGTTTGAGGTAGGGTGTGGAACAAAAAGGAAACCACGGTCTATAGCACAGCAGAAACTGGAAGCCACAATCCTTCACGAGCAGCCGCCCGTTTACTAATAACTGGATAGAACGCATTTGTATGGGGCAGGGGCAGAGGGATTTACCCCATTGATACAATGGAGAGTGCATGATATATCATAATTATCCATTGGTATTCATCCATACCATCTTCCTACATACCATTCCCAGTGTTCGAATTGAAATGGGGGGGGGGAGAGGGGTGGAAATGTCTGCAGCAAATAGGGAGGCGGCTAGGGAGGGGGGACTCAATTCGGGTAGCACTGGAATAGCAGCCTTAATGGCTTAACACAGGAATATAGAACAGGTACTGATGTTGTAGATTTCAGCCTTGTGGTGCATGAGGGTGTACGGGGAGGAGGGGAAAGATGTTTGCTTGGGGCTGCCTTGATGCAACAGTCAACAAACTGACTCCACAGGAGGGGTCCTGTTTTAGCTGGCATTGAATCCCTAGGTGAGACAGACACGAGTGTCTGGGGCCATGATGGAGACATCCGAATACAATAAGTCTAAAAAGAAGACCCAGATATTGCTTCCCCAGTGGGTGTTATATGGTACATTTAGCTGGAGCGGGCACAGAGTGGTGCGGCAAAGACTGTGGGTACACTTGAAGAGGGCCAACTGGCAGAAAGGCAAATGGAGAGGCAATTGTGTTCCTGGTAAAGGGGGAACAAATCAAAAGCAGAATTAATAGTTCAGACGTTCCTCTCTGAAACCTTACCCAAATTAGCCCCATCGTAAGTATCCTTTGAGCTTCAGAGTCCCTCTGCTGAGCCTAATGTGAGAGGTGGGGGCTTGGCATGGAGAGGGATAGAATGGCCCTCTGCCCGTCTATCATATTTATTGATGACAAAGGGGGCAGGGAGAAGATACAAAGTGGGGATGACTTGAGAGATACATCATCTTGATGTGTAGGACCAAACAGTCCAGACACTGACCACCAATGATCTTGACTGATGCTTTCATATCCCAGGGGGAGAAAAAGGACCTATTGAATTTGATGCAGTGGTCGGGCGAAGAGATGTCGCCACCACTCTGTCTAGCACTCTCTGATTCTGACAGTATGTATCTGGTACCATTACATCATACCATTTTTGTCAGTGTCACAGGCAATTGGTACTCAAACTAGTGCAATGTTAGTCTTTGCAATCCCTCCGTAGGAGGTCTGGTATTAGGTGGTTTAGGATTCAGGAAACATTTCCATTACAGAGGAAGCCTAAGCCTCCGACCTTGTGATGAGTCGTCATCTGAATGATATAGACAGGGAGTCTGAGAAATTAGGTGCAACTAATAGTCTTCATACTTTGCTTCCCTGTAAAGAAGTTCTCAAAGGCCAAGGGATTGCAATCATGTAAAATGTCAAACCAATAACGAAGCATGTTCTTAAGAATCTGAACTGAGATATACACAATAAACGGACACATGGTGTGTTCTGGCCAAAGCACATTCTGTGTAGATTAGCTAAAGCAGTATTTGCTGTTACTGCATTTCTTTAAGACAGTGACTTGTACAACATGCAGGAGCTCATTATACAGCGCAAGCAAGATGACAGTCAGGAAACCTGGACTATAAAAAAAATACAGAGCGCTGTAACGAACATTGTTAAAATGCGTGTGATAAGAGGCACAAAGTAAAGTTGAAATGCTTAGGAGTGACTGAACTTTAAAGCAAGAGATAATACCTTTGACCGAGTGGTCTGCCACCGCCTGGGTACTCAATCGAAGGTCTCTATAAAAGGTATCCAGCTGAGAAGTAGAGAAATGTGGTCTGAGCCCGGCATAGGGAGACCAATTGAAGGTTTTGTGTCAAAGTGGGTCTGAGTCCGTCGGAAGGTTACCCGGGTGAACAGCAAATCACCCAAGAAGTTGTATGTGAAATCCTAAGAAGAAAGGAACTTTAATGTTTGTCGGATTACATCAGGCCCTCTGGAATAAGACGTTCAATGGCAAAGAGACTTTGGCACAGAAGGCCCTGATGTTGAAGTTTTGAACTACATCCTCGTGCTAAAGAAGCCAAAGAGTGTGCTAAACTCGAGTGTTCCGCCTTGCCCTGTGCTGAAAACATGGGGAAGGGAAGCCAACAGCTTGAATATCCGGACATATCATTTCTTGAACACTTTTCCGTTGCATAATAATGTTTCCCACACTATTTGTATTTAGAAGTAAGGATTGGCAATAGGTTTATTACTGTAGGCCCTTTTATTTCGACAGACTTTACTAGGACTGCGTTATTATTTGTTGGTCGTAGCTTGCTCCAATCTTTAGAATTAGGATTAGATGGGCGTTTTTCAAACCCAATTGAAGTTTAATAAACACCCTTGAAATGTGATCACTTGTGTGTCTTACTGTTTGATATCATGCCTTCCTTACAAGCATTGTCAAAACGATCAGTTTTGTTTTGATCGTGATTTCTACAGTGCAACACTGCCATTTTCATGGCCTTCAGGCAGATCTGAAAACCAAGGGGGTTGAGATGGGATACTTTGTGATATTGAGGGAAAAGCACAAGAGAGCCTTTGATATGCTGTTGGTAGCTTCAATTCAGATAAAACATTCACTGTGTGCTAGTCTGTTTTTAGTTGGTCGACATGTGGTGTTTGGTGCATGGCTGTATATTGGTAGTTTATGTGCATTTTGAGTGTTGGAGTGTCAGAGTGTCTGTAATTTTGTGTGTTTTTTTGCGGTGGAGATATGCGTTTGATTTCTTCAGTGTTGGAGGGTGGGTATGCAGAGCATTAGAGAGTTTTTAGTAGGGTTAGGCAGCGGTAGTCCACCTTTTTTCTGTAGGTTGTGTTGATCCGTTGGCTTAATATTATTCTATGA
Organism: Ambystoma mexicanum; assembly: GCF_040938575.1. Taxonomy (NCBI): domain Eukaryota; kingdom Metazoa; phylum Chordata; class Amphibia; order Caudata; family Ambystomatidae; genus Ambystoma; species Ambystoma mexicanum. The sequence goes on from NC_090925.1 coordinate 731,889,332, forward strand.
TGTTTGGGGTCGGGTGTTTTTTTTCTCAGGGTGATCCTGTTTCAGGGTTTCTATTGTGTTGCGCTGGCAGTTTTCCTTCGCTGGCGTTTCCCCTTTAGCTTAGTGAGTTAAAGAGCCATGTTTTTAACAGTTTCCTGAAATTTCAGCGATCTTCCGTTTTTCGTATTTCCTTTGGAACCGAGTTCCAAAGTCTCACCGCTATGCAGGAGAATGCGGATTGCCTGAATTTGTGCTTTGCTATTGTTTCGGTTCAAAGCGAATGTCGCTGCTGGACCTTAGAGTTTGTTTTTTTGTTTTGCCCGTGGATTGCTATTCAGAGTGTTTTGAAGAAGAAACCTAGCCAATGTAATGTTCTCAGTGCTGGTGTGATGTGTTCTCTCTTAGTGAGGCCGAGGAGTAGCCTTGCTGCTGCATTCTGTATAGGTTGTAGTTTTTTCATAAGATATTCTGGCATTCCGAGATAGTTGCTATTGGCGTAGTCTATACTTGACATGATGCGATAGATGATCGCAAGTGTTCTGTGTGAGAAGGTGAAGAAGGGGAGTATCCTCTCAATGGTGTTTAAATTGAAGAAGCAAAGGGGCAATCCAGCCTAAGCACAAAAGTTATAGGAAACTATAACTCAAACCATACACTATGGAGAGACATAGAAAGGTCAACCATAAAAAGAGTAAAAGACTAGATAAGAGGGGGGAAAAATATTGCCCCTCACCTAGGGAGAAGGTAAAATAATTACAAAGACCAAGCAAAAGGTTCTGGGGTTGTCAGGAAGATTTATCATAAATATGAAAATCTTACCTAACAAGTGTGCCGAAGGCTGCTGATAGTTTTGTGTAGACATGGGTTAGGCATTTACCAGTCATCTTCATAATAGTACTAGCCTGGTCATAAGATGGCAACAGCTAGAAAATGGTGTGTTCACCCAGGCATATGATGGCCTTTCCTGGCAAATGCTATCTAAAATCTAAACACAAGCCAAAACTGTTGGCTTTTTCAATGTTTGCTTTTAACAGTTCAGTGAAAGCAGCAGATAGAAATAAATGGGTAAATGCACACTTGGTTAAGGCATTTTAATTTCACCAGTAACACATTTATAGCAGTTATTAAGTCATTAACTCTCAGCAGACCACTTAGAAATAACATGGGAGGCCACAGTTTGATGTTGAGGCTTGATGAAGCAAGCTCAAAGATCCCTGGAGGATATATTTTGGGTGGGCAGGGGCAGGTAGTGGGTGGGATTGGCGATGGGGATTAACATGGCCATTGGCAGTAAATGGGTGGGTAAAGAACCAAAAACACCCACACGCTGCATGTCCCTCCTCAAATGTCATCTTTTCAGCTGTACTCCATTGAAATAGTTCCATGTTCGATGGAAAGTGTGCCCACAGGTGACACATGCCTTAGATTTTAAAGGTTAAGACAAGCCCCCACCGGCCCCACAGCAGACATGGCTGCATCTCTTACCTGAAATCCATACTGACAGATCACACACTCGCCATAGGGGATGTTATTCTCTGTGAGAATTTCCTTCGCTTTCTGCAGAAATAAAGGGGATAGGAGTCAGCGAGTTCACCATTGCTACAGTAGCAAAGGCACAGTATGACCCAAGGACTCTTACTCCCCGACACATTCATTAGCACACCTTCATCGCTCGCATACATATTCCCGGAATCTTGCAGACCTTCTGTGGTCACGTCACACATCCTAGTGTGGAGCTCTGCGTGTAGTGTGTTCATTAGCAAAGATGTTAAATTCCTCTCTGCCCAAGCACTGCACTCTGGCTAGCCCCTAGACATGCAGATCCTACATGTGACTTGCAAGCACACCAGCAGAAATAGACACACAAGGCTTACTCCCTGGGGATGCCTAGAACTCTACCTGTTATGCCATCGCTCTTGACTATCAAAGGTTTGTCGCAGCCAATAAGCCCAAAGGCAGTCAAAGCATTACATTTTACCACACAATATGCCCTTTATTTTTTTAAACGTTACATTAAATGATATTAATTAAGAAAGGTAGCAATAACTTTATTACTGTAGTTTGTGTAACATGTTTTGGCTTTATAAATACATGTTTTTTCTGTTTGTACGTACAAAAAGAAGTCGGAAAAGGATAAGAAGTGGGGCTGAGAGGAAACAGCAGCCCTACAGATACGACAGTATATATCTTTTAGAACTAATAACTATTTGGTATAATTGATATACTTACTGTCTAACTTGAGTTATTGGTGGTGCTCTGTGTGGACTCCTTGTAGCCCTAGACCACTAGCACACTTTTCCTGGGTCTGAGTCTTGACTGCTCAGCTACCATACCTTGATTGAGTTTTGGTTAATCTCTCAATGTCTTTCATGTTGTACCATGCTCACACCTAGCTTTCAGAAAAGCTGCCAAAACACTACTCTTCACATAACCACGCCACACTTCAGCTACCTAACCTAGACCGGCCTAAATGCATAATGTAATGTAATGTTTCACCTAAATGCATAATGTATTGTACTGTTCCTGTAACTAAGTGTAACTACACGTAACAGCGCCGCAATGCCTAGCGGCTGCCTTGTGTGCTATACAAATGTAAAAAATAAAAATAAGTACAGTGGCCCCCCAAAATCCTTCCACCAGGGCTGATTTTGGAAATCCATCAAAACAGTACACAATGTATTGACCTTGGAAAGATGGCGGACTCCCCCTCCCAGAACTCATACTTGTGTCCTGTTGGCACAACACAGATGTCATGTGTGAGTGCCCGAGTCGCTGAGCAGGCTCAGTGGTGCAAGGGTGGAAGGTGTACCAGGGATTGCCAAGAACCATTTATAGCACACAAAAGCAGAATTCTGAATAAAATACTTTACACACTTACCACCACATTCAGCCGCATGCCCTCTACCAACATTACCATCTCACTCTGGAACAATCACACCTGCACACATTGGTCATGCATCTTCACTCCCCAACAGCAACAAGGCACACTTACCACAAGCAGCTCATACAGCACAGGTCCTCCCAGACCAGATTCTGCCACGTGCCTCAGGTTCTGAGATATACTGGAAAGAAATGAAGGAAAGAGTTACACACAAGGAAGGATCCAAGGAGTACAGAGAGGAATGCAACATTGAAGAACAGTTGGAAGATGAAGCTGGGGCTAGAGGCAACAGGCGGTAAAGGAGAACAAGTGGTGGTGGTGGTGGTGGCGGGGGGGAGTGAGGGTTAACAAGGGAGAAAAGATAAGGACCGTGGTAGGTCTCCACAGAACAGATGGGGGATCTGGGGCACAGGGGAACTACCTACAACTCCCCAGAAAGGCTGCACTAATTGTTACCCTACAGTTTTTTCCCCCAGTTGGCCGAGATGCTCAGTGGTTATAACCAGCTTTTTTAGACAATGCTGCAGCCATTTTCCATTTTCAGGGAACAACGGCTTACTTCCTGGAGGTCACCGTAAAATGGCAACAATGTTTTTCGAAAGAACAGTGAGACTCCACAGCTAGGCTTTTTGTTTTACCCTACCTGCATAGAAGTTGGGTGGCAATAAATTGTTTTGTCCTTCCTGAGACTCCAGAATGAGATCTCTGGCGGTTGTGTGAATAAGATTTGAAATTCAAGGCTGAATCCACATTCTGTGCATTTGGCCTGAAAGAAGCCCAAGAACGCTTAAATGTGGCATTCGTTCCTGCTTTGATGGCACGCAAAGGTTGAAAAGTGCAATGAATTGGATTGTAATCTGCATGCGCATTCAGATTTCAGGAAAGATGATGAGGGGTTTCTCCGCCATATCTTGGTCAATCGCTGGGACAACCCCTAAGCATTCTGAAAGAAGGCTTACTAGAGGCTGACATTGTGCTGCTGTGGCTAAGATTTCTAGAATGTGGCCTAGTGGACAGATTTTAGGAGGTAACGCTAGTTCTAGTGAACAGTGAACTCAGAGGTTAGCCAAAAATAATCAAGGTAAACATGAAGAGCAGTCGAGGCTTTTCTCAGGAGAGAATGAGTGGGGTCAGGGGCACTTGATGAGTCCATACATTATAGAACACAATAATTCAATTTAGACAGGCAAGTATAAAAATAGTTATTTATTCCAGGCATTTTGCACACACTGGAAAATAAGATTAAGATGTGATATTATTGCAAAACACTCAAACATATAAATTCAGCAAAGGCGCATAAATGCATTAACAGTCACTTATTCAACAAGAAAGTAGCAAACACAGTAATGAAGGAACCAAGTCACAAGTGAAAGTCCAATCCCTAAGAAGAATGGGGCCTTGTGCCCAAAAGTCACCGGAGCCACAATGATTCTCACCAGAATGAGTCTTTGCAGACAAGTTATAATTTAGTTGTGTTGGTGAGGGTTCAAAATACTTTTAAACAATTCTACTAGGCAAGTAAAGTGTTCTCTTGTATTTCAGGAGTTATTATCCAAGTTCGACAGCCAAAGGGCACTTGAATGGAAGGTTTAGGAAACAAAGGGACTCCCAATGTTATCCTATGGAGGACAGGGTGGACAAATGCTTTGAGTTTACTTACACCTCTGACTCTGATTTTCCCAGATGACTTGATGGGTCTGCTGAAGGTGGGGGTTGGTTCTGGTGCGAGGTGCTCAAGAGCTGCAGGTGCAAGGATTCTTCTGGTCAGGTCCAGATGCAGAATGAAGTCCTTGGTGAGGCAGATTTACCAATGCAGGCCTCTCCAGGACACTTCACAGAATGGGGCAAGGCGAATTCCAGTAGCGGTCTCCGCACAGAGGCGACGACAGGCATCCTTTCCAGTCGCGGTCACAGTAGCTTCTCTAGGACAGGATCCCTTGTTGCTGGGATGTAGATATTCTGAGGGAAGGCAACTTGTGCCACAACCTGGCAACTACCAAAGGTCTGGGTGCAACGGGCGAACAGCAACGCTTATAGTGAGGTAGCCCAAAAGAGAGCTGGTCAGCCTACAGGATGGTCCAGGGATACTTCCAAAGGCTCAGGATGACTGGATCCTTGAGAAGGCGTTGAGTCTGGTTGGTTCCATTAGTACAGGGGTTGAAGCATTGCTCATGTAGTCCAACAGGGCTTGAGTTGGCCAGACACAAGAAGGGATGCCAGGCCTCTTCAAGGGTACTCTTCGGATCTTCAGTCGATTGTCGGTCTACGAGGGATTCTTGGCTCCAACCTTAATCTGAAGACATGGCTGCAGGAGCACTCTTCCTATTCAAAACTCAGACTGGAAGCAAGTCCAAGCCCATCAATTTTAAGGATCTGCACAATTCAAACAGCCAGCAGTTGTTCAATCAGGGACCAGACCGTCCCACCCCCTTCCTGGGCCACACACACACACAAGAAACACTAGCCCGCAAAAGCAGCAGCTTTACCAGGCAAGTGCATGACTGTATAAGGGATTTCCTGACCTGGCAAGGCAGGAAGAAAGCCAAACAACAATATGGCCAAAGAACAAGTGAAAATCTAGTGACATGAGCATTTTCAGGTACTAGCCACATTTAGTAGCCATATGCAGTAAATGCCAATATTCACACTAGAAATAACGCAGAAGTTGTAAAAATGTATTTATCTTTAGGCGCCACATATAAAAGTAACCAAAAATCCTAAGTGTAAAAGGGTAGGGTGATAGAAAAGAATCCTCACCGCACTGCATTTTAAGATGCTGTGTACAATGTTAAAAAGTCACAGAATCCAAAAAGGGACTGATCAGCTTCCCCATAAAATGATCAACAGGAAAGGGAAGTGAACCTGAAGGCTTTACTTCCCATGAAAGAACCAGACATGTTCAAAAACAAAGCAAAAGATTGGGAGTCCATAGGAACTATGGATGGAAACTTGCCAAAAGAGAAATCTTTTCCCAACAGTGGCATTAGTTGTGATCTCTGGATCCGAAGGCAAAATGTTGCCGGCTTCTGCAGAATATAGACTTCTTTAGTAAGCAGGGCAAACTGAATCAGCCTTCCCTTCCCTCAAACCAGCAGGACCAGCTGAGTTACTCACTACAAGAGCATCTTGTTCTCTATAAACTTCCCTAGAGGACCAGAGGCTACACCTCTTTAGAACTGGCAGTTGGTAGAACCTGTGAACTACAACTGCTAAAAGACGCACACCACTCCGGGGCTCAAATAAATCAAAGGCTTACAGTCTTTGAATCACTGAAGGACTGTTTCTATCACTTATCTGATGAGACCCCATCTTCTGCTACCGAGCCAGCTGCATGGTACCACAGCATTAGATTTCACTCTCTGGCTCTGCAACATCACCCACGGCCCTTGGGCTGAATGCAATGCTCGTGGTTCTGCATATCCAGAACACTCTTTATTACACTGTGCCGTGTGCAGTTGCTGAAAGGTTTACAGCTTCTATTTCCCATAACTGTGAGGCCTTGGCATTGTCTATGACCCATTGATTAACATTGGCCACCAGCTGCTTTCTAACTGTGACATGCGCTGACTCTTAAAACAAAGCTGTCATCCTATGACTGCACAGCTTTGATTTTGGGTTTATACTTTTGAGTAACACCGAGTTACCCCCATTTGAAAGACATTATGACACTTAATTTTGAACTCATTAATTGAACCTTTGAACATCTGAGTGATTTCTGCAGAATGCACTGCACTAACTTCTGTACCCAACAGGTTACTCATCTTTTATAAGCTGCAGTTTCATCACTGCAACTTTTATATGAAGACTAAATTTGAGCAAATATAATGTGTCGACATGCCCTTACTGTGCAATTACTCCAGGGATCGAAATTGGGATTTGTTGACCAGGGGCAAAAAGTAGCTCCATGGCATCAGGCATAACCAGTTAGGCAGGTGCTACCTTCTGGGCAACCAGTAACCTAGTACATGGTGTGCAGCAGATCTAACCTTGCTAAAAATGCAAACATAACTTTTAGAGCACATTGGAGGACATAAAATGGACAAAATGTACTGTAATTTCGAACCCTGTACTCTGTTGCACTGCAACTTTGAACCACCCTTCACTCCTAACAGTAAAGCCTTGATGGATTTTCCACGTTTACTCATGGGAGAGTTCGACATCTAAGATCAAGCTTGCCACCCAGGTGTGGGATGATATTCCCAAGCCCTACACAAAGGGCTTAGGAAAATGTTCATAACAAGGGCCTACTCTGGAACAAACCATGTGGAAGAACTTAATGGAATACTTAGGTTCCAAATATCACCCCAGACTTCACGCATCTGGGGATGCCTTCTGTGGAAACTCCCTACTCTAAATGTAGTCAGTGAAGACCAAGTTACTCACAATTCCTTTGTTACTCTATATATTGTGTATCCTTCAGTAGTTTGTGCAGGGCAGTTCCTGCAGAGTTGTTGCATGTATAGTAGGAAGGTGGGAAATGTGTGCAAGGTACCAGGGAAAGCAGAGGTCAGTGGGCCACATGGGAGCCAGTACCCACATAGGGGGCGGCATTATTTAAAATATGAGTGACCATTGAGGGCCAGGTCATCCAGTGTAAATCTGTTGGAGATCATCCAGACCCTGCATACGGAGCCCACGGTGGAAGAGAACAAATTAAAATACATACCTCTTAGAAGTAATAAATGAGTTAAGCATGGGTTGGCCAGAGGATACCTTCTCCCCACGTCCCTCTTATGAGTGTCATTAAGTGCATTTTTGGGGCACTAATCTGGTGCTGAAAATGGGTAAACACATTCCGGCACAGAATTTCTAGGTTGATACTGAGTGCTTGGTGACTGTTTTAAGTACCCATGTGCTGCCCTATGGCAGGGGGGACAAATGGAGGCTGCATAATGGTGCTGGATCCTGCCCCTTAAATGTAGATGGCTCCAAGACAGACTTTAATCTTGTCATGGGTGGGGTCCGCTGCTGAAACATCCTTCTTGCCTGGATTGAAGGCTTCTCAGAGGCCAGTCAGGCACATCAAAAGATTGGTCATCCAAGGAAGTGGTCTGATAGGCACTCATTGATCCAGTCAAGACAGGAGTCCCGAGCCATGTGACCATGGTTAAGGTCAGGCTCTCTAAAGACCAGTGTTTTTTTTATTTTTTGAAACTTTAAATTTGGCAAGTACAATTAAAATATAGCAATACGTCAATGTTTACAGGTATAGTCATTGCTCAAAGGACACACAATCAACCACCATACTACATACATCCTTAACCAGCAGTTTCATCATAGTGCAATACTTGGTCTTTTGCAAGAAATGCCTGAAATTTGCCCCCTATAGCCCTTCGGGCGGGACACCAACGGCTGCATCGCTGTATATGCATCTTCACAGTCACTGACTCAAGTTGATTCCCTCAGCTAGCCCCGCTCATTGGGTGGTGTTAGGGAGAATTCTAATTTCTGTGTGTCACGATTCTGCTCTCCTGCCTCCCAGCACCTTTACATGCACCTAATCCTTTATTTCCTTGTTTTACCGCTGCAGTTCTGGACTAATCTAATTGCATGTTCCATTCCGGATTTTGGATTAAACCAGCAGATGCATTCTGGGACATGTAGGCTGTCCAAAAGGCAGAGGGCTGGAGGAGGCATATTAAATACATTTGTTTGCAGCAAGCTACTAAGAGCTGCAGAGGGGTCTGATTGCATTCACCTGTTCCAAGCTACTGCAGGCTCAGCTGCAGAGAGCTGGAGAGCACTTGATTAGAATCCACTGCTGCTACTGCTGCAGGCTACTGAAGCCAGGGCTGGACTTAATTGAACACAGCTGCCAGAGTCTGCAATCAGCTCCACCCTGCTGGCCTGCTGGCTGGGAGGGCCTTATAAGCTCACTCTGAACAGAAGCAGTGGTCAGTCAACTGCTTTCTCTGGGAGTTCATCCTGGTGCTCCTGTTAGCCGGTTTTTGACCTTTCATGGATATCCTCTTTTGGCCTTTTGATTTACTGTTGCTGTTGATGCTTGCAGCTGCCTCTCCATTCTGCTGCAGCCTTTTGCCCTGTTCCTCTGGGCTCCCGCCTGGTGCCTCTGCCACACTCCGCTACCTTCCGCCCTGCTCCTCTGGGCTCCCACCTGACGGATCTGCCGTACTCCGCTGCCTTCCGCCCTTCTCCTCTGGGCTCCCACCTGACGGCTATGCCATACTCCGCTGCCTTCCGCCCTGCTCCTCTGGGCTCCCACCTGACGGCTCTGCCGTTCTCTGCTGCCTTCCGCCCTGCTCCTTTGGGCTCCCACCTGACGGCTCTGCCGTACTCCGCTGCCTTCCGACCTGCTCCTCTGGCCTCCCACCTGACAGCTCTGCCGCACTCCGATGCCTTCTACCCTTCTCTTCTGGGCTTCCCTGCCTGGCAGCCTTGCCACACTCCTCTGCCCTCTGCCCTGTTCCTCTGGGCTCCTTGCTTCCTGCCTGTTCCAACTTCTGATATACTATCCTGTCCTGTACCTGGTTATTTCTTCCAACACTGCTTTCTACTTGTATACATCTTGGTCCACTGTAGTGTCTCCACTTGAATCTGTTTTACAGTGTGACCCTGGGTTGGTCTCCGTTCAGATCAGATAAGGGAAGACTTCTGTTGCCTTCAAGTAGTCCGTTGAAGTCGTACCTGCCTCAGTATATGGTCTTTCAGTTTTACCCTTGCACTGAGTACAACAGTTTCTTCGGCACAGCCAAGTCATGACGCTGCTGTATGACTGTTAAGAGTAAACTGCTGGTACCTATCCCAAGGGCTTTCCCTAATCCCTGGAGACCCCTTATGATATTCCAGTACACCCTTATTTCTGATCAATCTGTGTTGCCCAGTGTACTTGCTTGTCTTTGCCTTTTCTCTGTCTCTTTGTTTACAGCCTGCTCCTGCAGTTCCTCTGAATTCCTGTTTCAACTAACAGCTTGGTATGTACCTTTAATCTGTTATTTGCTAGCATTGTCTCCGGAATCTCCCTTATATCTACTTACATACAGGGAGAGACAGCCTCTGCCCTGTGCTATGTGCTCTCCACCTAGACTTCTGAGACTGTGCCAATTCCCTCCAACCTTAGAGACCCCCAACTCTTTTGCTGGACTTTAGGACTTATTAATTTTAACCCTCGAGTGAGTGAGACCTTTTTCCCTACTCTCTCATGTATTTTGCCCTGATTTGGATTATATGTTTCCTCTGTTTCTGGAGTCTGACAAACTCCATAGGCATCTACTTTTTGTATGGTGAGACACAGAACCTTCAGTGCAGTGTCACTGAAAAATCCTTTAGATTTCTCATAAGGTTTAAATACCTTTTCTTGTGTGAACTACTGTTCCCAAGAATAGTAAAGTCAAATTGACTTTGCTTACCATTTCTCTTTGTGGGTCCAGCACACATCTTATGTTGAGCGCTGAAAGGTTACCTAGTAGCCCCTTAATATAGATTCTCATGTAACATTTTTTATGTTACCTTCACTACTTTAAATGGCAGGTGTACTACTATCCCTAGTGTGACGTGTACTGTACCCATAGTCCTTCACGTGTTGAAGTCCCTCAGATTGTTTGTTTCTGAAATGAGGTTGTATGAAGTATAGCGTGAGTACAGATGTAAGGCAGAAACAGAGAACCCTAGAAAAAATCTATGCGCCTCCTACTCCAGTAGGGGAAGAAGGGTGGGCACATGTGAATCTAAGCAGATACAAGCACCAGAATAACAAAGTTACTCAGCATAGGGACTACCTTACTCCTAGTCCATAGTCCCCTTTGCTCCCTCCATACTTGTGGGACATTCCGTCCTTTGGACAGGACTGGAGCACTTTTGTCAAAAAGCATCAAAATTTAAAAATGTTTGTCCTTCTCTTTTTACGCGGGGTACTGCACGCGGCCGTAACCCCGCCCTCCTGAGCTCCGCCCCGTGCATCGCCCTTCAGTCCTTTCCGATTGCCAGGTCTGCGACCATTTAAGCAATAATAGAAGATACTTATTCGAAGGGATGGGTGGCGGACATATGGAGGAAAGGGGACTATGGACTAGGAGTAAGGAAGTCCCTACGGTGAGTAACTTTGTTATACTCCTACGTCCCGTCCCCTTTCCTCCATACTTGTGGGAGATTCCAAAGCACTCCTCCCAGGTAATACGGTGGATGGAACCCCCTTACTGAAAAAGGTTTTTAAGAACAGCCTGACCGAAATGAGCAGTGGCCCTGGAGCTTACATCCAAGCAGTAATGCTTACAAAAAGCAGATGGGGAAGCCCACATAGATGCCTTGCAATGGTTTCCCAGGGAACATACTTTTGGAAGGCAACAGCAGCCGCTTTGCCACGCACGAGATGGGCATGAATGCCTCTCAGAGGTTGCAGGCCCTGAATGGTATACGCTTCTGAAATACAGGAGGCAATCCATCGAGATGTAGACTTTGAAAAGGGTTTTCCTTTCAGGTCTCTGAACGTAACAGAGTTTAGAGGAGCCCCCGAGTTCAGTTGTTCTTTCCAGATAGAACTTCAGGGCTCGTCTGACATCTAAATTCTGTAATTGTAACGCTCACCTGATTCCCGTAGAGGCGCCGGTCTTGACTGGGCGTATACTGTATCTTCAAAGGTGATGTGTAACACACGGCTGGCTCTTTGGGCTGGACCTCTGTGCACTGTATGTCTGGCTCGAAGGGTAAGATGTCTGCAGATAGAAAATGTGGGATTAATGAACTGGGTTATTGAATGTCTCTCTCTTCTTCCCTTTCTCTTCTCCTGTAGAACCCCAAAGGTTAACGCTCTCACCTTAGGTAAGTGAACGCCGTGCTCTCCATCTGCCTCGAGGCAGGGTGCTGTAACCAGTTTCTTCACTGGATAAGGGGAGCAGGCCTCTTGACTTCAGAGGACTGCTGTGTGTCGTTTACTGCACGAACGGTAAGTTTCGAGTAATTCTAATGTCTTTAAAGTCTTTAGTAATGATGTCTCTTGTTTTGCAGAGTTCCGGCGATGGCGGATGGCGGGCTGAAGTGAGTTGAAGATGGAGCCCTTGTGATGAATAGAAGCGCCTGGAAGCACGTAAGTAAGCGCTTGTTGCCTGCTTCACGATGCGCTCTAACTGTCTTTTTATTTTGCAGGTACAAGTTCGGGGCGGCTGCAGGGTGCCGGAATACCCACTGGGTTAGATGTGGAAAGGAGTAATGGCACGTGAGTATTAAAGTTCCCCAATGTCTTTAAACGCACCTTGTTTTGTCTTTCAGATGCGGGATGCAGCGCCGAAGGTCTCCGGAGCGTGCGAAGAGCTGGTAAGCTTTTGTCTTTCAGATGCCGGAATGCAGTGTGAAGACCTCCGGAGCGCACGAAGAGTAGGTAAGCCTTTGTCTTTCAGATGCCGGAATGCAGCGCGAGGCGTTGGTGACAGCCGATGGACCAGGTAAGTGAAGAGCTGTCACTGAAGACCGTAATGCTAACCTGTTCTTTCTTGTCTTTATAGGTGTTGCTGAAGACTGGAGTCAGAATGGTAAGCCTTTTTCCTTAGGCCCAGGATCAGATGCAGAAGACACGATGAGCGTTCTGCTGCTGAGGATGCAGAATAACGCAAAGCAAGATTCATCCATCGGGTGTGGTTTAAATAGCCTCCTGTAGTGCTTAGGTGTCTCCTTCCACAGCCACGCCTAGGTAAGAAAAGAGTTCCTGCTTTCCAGAAGAGTTCCAGTGTTCTGAATCTAGGGAGTGGCTCCTGCCCCACCCAACAGGAAAAGTAGTTCCAAACAGAAGAGGATCAGAGACTCAACTGGCAGGCAAGTAAGCAGCATGGTCTGCTGCAGGTAAGTCCACCCAAGCATTATGAGCCCGGCGCTTCCAGCGCTGGGACTGGGCATATTTATGAGCCTGGTGCCACTGGTGCCAGGACTGGGTCCAAAAGGTCCCAATTGGGACTGGTTGGCACTCGGAACCTGGGTTATGGATCTGCTTCCAAGGGAGTTGGGAAAACCCTGACCTTTTGGAAGCAGAGATCATGACAGTAATACTCTCTCGGCCCCTGAGGCCAGGTTCGGATAAAAGACAGGTAATGAGATGGATTGATTCAAATGAAAATCAGTTACTACTTTAGGGAGGAAAGAAGGATGAGTGCGGAGCACAAATATGTTCCACGGACAAAGCCTGAAGCTCGCTTACTCGCCTTGCCGAAGTCACTACAATCAAAAAGGCTACCTTCCAAGAGCAGTACTTTAGATCAGTCGTAGCCATGGGTTCAAATGGTTTATGGCATAAGGCGGTCAAGACCACATTTAAATCCCACTTTGGATGAGGATTGCGTACAGGTGGAAAAAGATGCAATAAACCTGCGAAATGCCTTTTAATGACTGGGTTCGTCAAAGAAAAGGAACAGGTGTCAGTGGACAGGTAGGTGGCAATAGCCGGCAAGTAAGTCTTACAAGACAAGACATGAATGCCCGAAGCAGCAAGATGAGAAAGGAATGAAAGGATAGTGTCAATCGTAGCATGTCTGGGCATTAGTTACTTAGCTAAACACCAGTGACAAAAACGGAGCCACTTCCTCCTATACTGAGACCTCGTAGAAGGATTCCTGGCCTCTTGGATAATGCACATATTGTCCTTGGACAAGCTAAACTGCGCTAAGGATTTGAATTCAGGCACCAGGCCACCAAGCTGAAGGATTGTGGGGAGGGGTGCCACATCTGCTGATCGCACTGGTGAAGCAGGTTGGGAATCAACAGCAGTCTGATCAGAGGACAAATCGACAGATCTGAAGTTCCAAAAAACAGAATCTGGCTGGCCACCAAGGAGTATTCCTGAGCTTGCAGAGTGACCGATGAATCGGAGGAAGAGGCGGGACGGCATATGCCTTCATGTTGTGCCACAGGATCTCGAGAGCATCCCCTAGAGAGGAGGCCCCGAGACCGTTCCTGGATGCATAAAGAGGATGTTTCCTCTTTGTGGCAGTTGCAGTAAATAGGTCCACTTCTGGAGTGCCCCACTGGCAAAAGATGGTGGAGAGGACCTCCATGTTCAGTTCCCACTTGTAGCTGGCCGCTGTCTGTTGGCTGAAGGAGTCTCCAGTCACATTGAATTGCCCCAGAATGTGTACTGCCAGTAGCCAAATGCTGTGCTGGATGGCCCATTCCCAAACCTGATTGGCAAGGCCCACAAGAGGTGGTGACTTGGTACCCTGCTTGTTGATACAAAACATCGACACCGAGTTGTCCGTGCAGACATGGACCACGCGGTTCGTGATGGATGGGAAGCTTTTAGTGCCAGAAAAACAGCCAGGAGTTCCAAATAATTTATATGAAACTGCCTGTCCTGCGGCGTCCATAGATCGGAAACCTGGAGATGATCCAGAGTCGCGCCCCACCCCAGAAGGGAGGAGTCCGTGGTAATCGTCACTTGTGGGCAGGGCTCATGAAAGGAGGCCCCCACCGTAAGATTGTTGATCGAAGACCACCATAGAAGGTCCTTCCTCATGAAGGATGGAACTGGGATCATCTTGGAAACTGAGTCTGAAGCCTGACACCAAGAGCTCTGAAGAGCCAGCTGCATACGTCTCATCCTGAGACGCGCAAGAGGAAGAGCTAGTACGCACGAGGCCATGAGGCCCAGAAGCCTCTGGAACCACCAAGCCATCATGTGCTCTGACGGGATGAAGAGCCGACACGTTATGAACAGAACTGCAATCCTGCCTGCCATCAAACACACCTGGGAGTCGATTGTGTTCCAACAGAAGCCCAGGAAGATCAGGTCTTGGGAGACCGTCATGGAAGATTTCTGTCAGTTCACTACCGGCCCAAGATTGAACAGTAGCTGGAGGAGAGACTGGAGATTGCTCAAAGCCGTTAGTGGACAAGGGCTGCACAGGAGCCAGTCGTACAAATACGGATATACATGAACCCCCTGTAGCCGAAGGAAAGCTGCGATGACCAACATCTTCGTAAAGACACGCGGCACTGAGACCAAAAGAGAGCACACGATACTGGAAGTGCTCTCTTCCCAGGAGAAACTCAGATATTTTCGATGTGGCCTCCATATCAGGATGTGGATATACGCGTCCTGAAGGTCCACTGCACTCAGCCAGTTGCCCTTCCGAAGAGAGAACTTTATTTGGCAAGATGTGATGATCTTGAATTTGCATTGGGGGAAGAGAAAGATTGAACTGGGAAAGGTCAAGGATGGTACGCAGGCCAACCTGGTTGGGTTTGGGCACCGTGAACAGACAAGAGTAGAAGCCCTCCCCTTGTTCCTCGAGGGGAACAGGTTCCACCGCCCTGAAGTCTAGAAGCTTCTGAACCTCGGCTCAAAGGGAGGGTGTCCCGATCTGCTGGAAGGGAGGGTTGAAGGGTGGGGAGGGGCAAGTGAAAGCCCGCCCGAGCGATGAACAAAACCACCGGACTTCGGTAATGGTCTGCCATGCCTCCAGATTAGACGAGATTTGTCCTCCCACCAAAGTCTTGTGCGACTGACAAAAAATATAGTTTTGCAGACTTGTCGGCAGGGAGACTACCTGCCCCTGGAGAGGAGGCTGCTGGCAGAGAGAAGAACCAACCACATTGTTGTTTGACGGGTGCCACCAACCAGAGGTTCAGTCCTGTGCGCCCAGCGGTCCTGGAACCCCCTGAAGCCAGAGAAGGATCGAAACTGAGACCCTGACCTCCGAGTATAAGCGGCCTTAGCTGGGACCTTTGCCAGTACCGACAAAGATTTCGCGGTTTGGGTGCTCACCTTGGTCTTTGTAAGTTCGTCATCCGTAGAGGAATGGAAAAATTCCTTGCCATCGAAGGGAAGGTCCAGAACTTTATCTTGCACCTCCATCGAAAACTTTGTCGCATGGAGCCACGCTTGGCGGGAGGTGTGAATTCCGACCATCAAGCCTCGAGCTGAGGTATCCACATAGTGGACCGCAGCTTCCAGGAGATCTTGTGCCAACACCCTGGCGACCGACAAACCGACTTTGAAGTCGCCTAGCCTATCCACAGGAATGCACTCCTGGAAATCAGTCAACTCCTTCCACAGCTTCATATTAGCTGCCGCCAGGATCAGCTTGGTATTTGCTTGCGAAGTTGCAGTGCTGAGTTGGCAAAGATTTTCTTGCCCAAGGAGTCCAGAATTCTGTTTTCCTTGGAGAGAATCGGAGCTGTAGCCGTAGAGGTCGCAGAGGCCGGCTTGGATTTAAGTGTGGCCGCATCTACCAACGTCGAGGAAGGGAGCGGATAAGACGCCAAGGCTATCTCCTCAGAGGTGTGAAGCCTGTAACGGTGTCAATTCTCTTATTGATGTGCAGCCCAATGTGGGGCTTATCCCAGACCTTATGGCCCTCAGCCAAACCGTCCATCTGGAGGAACAGGCCGGTACACTCTTGTGGTGACAAGGTGAACGCTCCTGAAAGCACCCCTTCCTGCGGAGCAGGGGCCTGGAGTACTGGAATGTCAAGGAGGCCCAACATATCCAGAACCCGGTCATGGAATGCTGTGACAGAGCGGGGCTGCTCATAGCTATCCTGATCTGCTCGAGGGTCATCCAGCGAATCGGGAGCAGACGGCTGGGCTGCCACAGGTTTTAAAGTGCTATCCCGCTCTACCCTGATCTACCAGTGTCTTCTCTATGGAAGACAGCAGGGGTAGGGGAGGAAGCGCTGGAGGCAGACCAATAGGAAGAGGTGGTACCACCGCAGAAGCCAGAAGGTGGAGCCGGAGGTTCAGGGTAGATTTCCTTGAAAAGACCCTTAAAATACTCCTTCATAGGGCCAGAATGCATGAGCCTCTGAAATGTCCCAAAAAATGCATCCTCTGATGAAGGCTTGGTTGCTGGGGTAGGCAGAGGCCTCCCATATGGTGCATACCCCCACGAACGCAATGAGGATGGTTGCCAGGAAGGCCCACCACCAATCGGGTCTGCATAGACCAGAAGAGCAGAAGTAGGTGGAAGCGAGACAGTATGTGGCAGTGGCATCTGAGCATGACAGTCATAAGAAGGACGGAACAGATTTTTACCTTTCGCTTGAGGTGAAAAAGGCTGCTCAGCACCAAAATTAAGATTCCCAGACCCAGTGGTCGAGAACATAGGTGTAAGGGAAGAATCCGAAATGGGCTTCGTGGACCATGAGGGGTGGGCTGCCATTTTGTCAATGCCTGAAGAGAACTGCGTCACATGTGTAGATGAGGCCATCGTCACCTCAGCCTGTCAGGGGACTTAAGTAATACCTTAGCCTTGACACAAGGATCCTCGGCAGAGGCGGTACTGGGGGGTCTCGGATGTTTACTGCACATCTTGGAGGTGGCCCCAAAATTAGCCTCCAGAGGAACCTCGGCAGAGCCGGTAACAGAGGAGTTACAGTCTATGACCGCCCTCTTTGCCCCCTCGGCAGAACCGGTATCACTGCGACCCTGAGCGCGGGAATGCTGAGGAATCACCCTTACAGACAAGACCTTATGAGCTGGTCTCTCGGTTTTGTCGGTACAGATCTTCGCCTCAAAAAGAGGAACCACTGATTTCGTCCCGGTATGTGTAGCTCCCTCAGGAGGGGCCTCAAGCCATGGCTTGGTACAGAAAGCTCCAGAAAAGGAAGCCTCAGGGCATGCCATGGTGTTTGTTTGGAAAGCTCCAGAAACTGAGTCCTAGGAGCGAACACCAGTGTCTAAAGCCAAAGATGAGCTGGGCTGAAGTTTGGCACCAGACAGGTGAACCTCGGAATGTGGTCTGGTCTTGGGAGCTCCGACGTGGGAACCCTCAGAGAAAACTCTGGTACGCCTATTAGGGCCACGAGTCACCTCAGCGGAAACCCTGGTGGCAGAGCTGCTCAATCTCCTCCCTGACCGAGAAGACCCCAGGAAGGAGTCCCCCTGCGGGGGCACTCTAAAAAGTAAGGAACTTATCAGGCGCCTCTTCTTTTCATCGATGAAAAGCTGAAGATGAGGTGGAGGAACACGCTGAAAGACCTACCGAAGAAGAGGGCGTTGGAGTGCCTGGACGGAAAGGGAATCGCAGTAGAAGCACGAATCCCAGCGGTGGTCCGGCATGAGACACTCCAAGCAGAGAGAATGGGGATCCACCCTAGCGAAGCGACGCTCGCATGAAGAACAGGACACAAATCCCAGACGCTCCGGCATAGACTGAGGACTAAGCGACCACAGAACCAGAGCAGGAGAGAAGGACAATGGGAACAAGAAAAAATGTCCCGGTGATGCAAGAGCGTCCAGCCCCGACCACTCGGAAAAAAGGACTGAAGGGCGTTTCGCAGGGCGGAGCTCAGGAGGGCGGGGTTACGGCAGCATGCGGTACCCCGCGTAAAAAGGACAAAAACTATTTAATGTTGATGCTTTTTGTTAAAAGTGCTCCGGTCCCGTCCAAAGGACGGAATGTCCCACAAGTATGGAGGAAAGGGGATGTGACGTAGGAGTAATGCGATTATGGTGAGTAATTTATCCCTTCTGGAGCCTGTCGATTTGCTTAGATCAAATGCTCTGCATAGATTAGTGAGCAGTATCTGGAGAAGGAGGTGGGAAGTTAGAAGGCACAGCAGCAAATAGATGTTTTAGGGCCGCTTGTCCCACCTGTGAATCTGCTTTAGAATATGCGTCAATGCATTAATGTTGTGTGAACGTGTGGATGGAACTCCATGTAGCAGCTTTGCAGCATATGGCGTCTAGAGGGATGTTTGCAATGAAAGCTAAGGTAGCCCCTAAACCTCTGGTAGAGTGTGCCCTTTGTGTAAAAGGTAGAACCTTTCTGGATAGGGAATAGCAGAGTTGTATGCATCCGACTATCCATCTGGGGATGGCGCACTTTGATATGTGATCGACTTCTCTACAAGGTCCTATGGAAACAAAGAGTTGATCTGTTTTCCTTAGGGGTTTTGTTTTGTTCACATAGTACAAGACCGCCCTCCATACATCAAGTGTATGGAGGCTTCTTTCTGCTGAGTTTGAAGGAATCTGAAAAAAGGTGGGAAGTTCAATGGACTAGTTTACATGGAACTTTGAAATTAACTTAGGTGAAAACCTAGGGTGTGTTCGGAGCACAACCTTGTCCTTGGTTATCATGAAAAATGGGTCTTGTACCGATAAAGCCTGTAACTCACAGACTTGTCTTATGGAGAGAATGGCTACCAGGAATGCAGTTTTATAGGTAAGATGCTTTAGGCTGGCCTTGTGCAAAGGCTCGAAAAGTGGCCCCATGAGCTTGGATAGCACAACATTGACATCCCAACCCGGGGGAGGGTTGGAAATTGGGGCGTATAGCCGCTTTACCCCTTCCATGAATGCCTTGATGACAGAAACTTTCCGTCCAGGACACCTTGTTCTGTGAAGTGGTGTTAGCCGATAGGGCCGACAGATGTACCTTTAAGGAATTGAACACTAGGCCGGAGTCTAGTAAGTTAAGCATGTAGTGTAGAATGTTAGCTGGAGAACATTCTAATGGGTTTAGTGATTGTGATGTGCACCATATCACAAATCCTTTCCACTTATTAACATAACAGTGCCTGGTGTTGGGTTTTCGTGCCTCCTTGAGGATTACCATACACCTTTGTGGAAGGTTTAAGTGGCCAAACTCTATGACTTCAGGAGCCAAGCTGCCAAGTTCACTGAATGTGGGAGTGGGTAGAGGGCTGTTCCATTGAGTTGTGTCAACAGGTTGTATGGGCATGGGCACTTGATCGGGTTGCATATCGCCAGTTTCAGCAGATGTGGAAACCAAGGCTGTCTCGCCCGTACAGGAGCAACCAGGATCCAAGTTACTTGTTCCTGGTGCATCTTGTGCACTATCCTGCTCAGGAGTGGTGTCAGGGGGCGGGGGGGACGTAAGCAAATTTCCCTGACCAGTTCATCCACAAGGCATTCCCCTTGGACCCTGGCTGGAGAAATCTAGACATGAAGTCTGGGCAACGAGCATTTAGCTTTGTGGCGAACAAGTCTAGTGGGGTTGACCCCATAGTGAGAATATTCTGACTAGGATATCTGTCGAGTTGCCACTCGTGTTAGTCTGGCAGAGGGTGTCTGCTCAACGTGGCTGCCAGAGAATTGAGTTCCTCTGGAATGTGTTGGGATGTTAGAAACATGTTCCGTTTGAGCACCTACCTCCATATCTCCTGGGATAGTCTGGACAGACTTGGAGAGTGTGTGCCTTCCTTTTTCTTCAGATAGAACATGGCCGTGGTGCTGTCTGTGAGGACCTGCACTGTCTGACCATGGAGGTGTTGGTGAAAAGCTTGAAGAGCCTTGAGGCCTGCCAAGAGCTCCAGGAAGTTGATGCGTCTTTGGGCAGTAACAAGAGTCCACTGTCCGTGGGCTGTGTGGTAGAGGTAGTGTGCCCCCAACCGGTGGGTGAGGCGCTGTAGTTCGGATCGATTGGGCCGGTGGAGCACGAAAAGGGCTTTCCTTTTAACAGGTTGTCCTTGGACCACCAGCGAGGAACATGAACCACCAGGGTTAGCTAAACAACCACTACAACGTCCCACTGTCTGCTTGCCTGAGACCACTGTTTCGCTAACCATTCCTGTATTTGACACATGCGCAGGCGTGCATGTGGAACCAAGTGAATGCATGAAGCCATCATCCCGAGCAAACGCATTGCTTTGTGTACCGTTATCTGGCGACCGACCTTGTATTGAGGCCTGCAGCAGCATGTTTTGTACTCTCTCGCTTAAGGGAATGCTAGCTCTTCCTTTGAGTCAAGAATAGCCCCTAGAAATTGTTTTGTTTGGCTGGGGATTAGACTCATTTTTTCTCATTGATGGAGAATCCCAAATTGAAGAGTAGGCCTATAGTTTTTTGCATATTTAGTCTGCAAATTTGAGGAGATTCCCCGGCGATCAGCCAGTCTTCCAGATATGGGGATACTGGGATGGACTTTCTGTGCAGGTGTGCTGCCACTACTGCGAGCACCTTGGTGAACGCTCTTGGTGCTGAGGTGATGCCGAATGGGAGTACTTTGAATTGGTAGTATACTCCTGCCATCTTGAAACGCAGGTATTTTCTGTGCGCAGGGTGCATTGAAATATGAAAGTATATATCTTTCATATCCAATGTTGCCATGTAGTCCCCCCGTTTCAGGAGCTGAATCACCTCCTGAAGCGTGGTCATGCAAAACTTTTGTGGTTTGACATACTTGTTTGCGGGGCGGAGATCTAGTACTGGGCACATGGTAAGGTCTTTTTTTGGCACAAGGAAGTGCGTTGACTAGATACCCTTGTTTACCTGGTTCGAAGGGACGATTTCTATTGCTTCCTTTTCCAGCAGCACCTTTATCTGCTCTAGCAGTATGGCTGTTTCTTTTGCCATTAATTTCTTTAGTCTTGACAGGCGGTGAAGTGGTTTCTGAAGCAACTCTATGCAGTACCCACACCTGCCACGGTGGACAACACCCATTTGTCCCATGTTAGCCCCCCCATGCATGGGTGAATTGAGTGATTTGGCCTCCTACTGGAGTAGCATGGGAGGGGACCTGAAACGGCATGTCATTTTTTGGGAGGGGCAGAGCCTCTCCCAGGTGAGGTTATGCCTCTACCACTGCCTTTTATTCCACCTTTGAAAGCTAGACAAGCACCCTTAGCTTTGAGATTGGTTGCAGGACGAGGACGGTCCTCCCTGAGAGTAGCTCGGGGACCGTTGTCCACTCTGGCCCTGAAATCTCTTCGATTTTGGGGAACCCTGTTGGGAAGAAGGCCTGTTGGTCAGTTGCCCAAAGGATTTAATAGTGTCATACTCGTCCTTGGCACTCTTTAGGGCGTCCTCCACTTCCTTACTGAATAGGACGTTCGGCTCTATTGGCATATTCAAGAGGGTTGCTTGGGTGACTAGCTTAAACCCTGACTGCCTAAGCCAGGCATGCGGCTTAATAAGGGTCCCTTCGGCTATGATGCGTCCCGCGTTGTCTGCCGCATCAGGCTGTTTTTCAGGATGCAGCTTAAGACTGGTTTGCCTTCTGAAACTGTTTTAAGCAGTTAGGCCTTCAATGGTTCTGGGACAGCGTGTAGTAGTAGTTCAACCTCGTACCACTTGTGGCAGCTGTAACTAGCTAACAAGGTGTTATTGTTCACAATTCCTGTTTGGTACGCTGCAGAGGAAGCTACCTTTCTCCCAAATGTATAAATCCTTTTACTCTCCAAGTCAGGGGGGGCTTCTGCCTACGCCAGGGGAGTGCCTATCCTCTTTTTGGTGGTAGTAACTACCAGAGAATCCGGTTTGAGCTGGCTCCTAATGTACAGGGGTCAAGTGGGTGCAGGCCTCAACAACATTTCTATTCTTGGGTTGATTGGTCTCGTAAGACTAGGCATTAAGAGGGATGGTTGAATACGTCTCTGTATTGATTGTAAGAGGTATGAATTGCATGGCTGCCTTTTGTCCCCCAGGATGTTTTCCACCAAGTACTTATCGGCTTGTGTCTCCTCAGTGTCAAGGTTGAAATGTTGAGCCGCCTTCAGTAAAAATGTGTTCTACTGTAGCTGGTTACCAACTGGCGAGTCTGCAACTGGCTGGTCCCGATGGTCGGGTGATTGCACTACATAAAATGTTATCATTGTAGTACTGGTCTTGATCCTGGCTATAGAGATCCCCCTGAGACCCTGCTTGGTCATAATAATAATATGGGTCCTGCGATGGGTGGGAGTGCCCAGTGGAGAGGTGCTGGGCTGTGACTCAAGGCGGGATTTCTTGGCAGAGGGTGGCTCTGCTGATGCCACTGGCCGCGAGGCATCTTTGAGTACTGTTAACTGATCTGGGTGCCTGACCATAAAGTCCACAAAACAGGACATTCGCCCTAAGATCGTATTACATTTTTCTGGTGTAAACCGACATTCTGGGGGAAGCCCAAGATAAGGCCCTGGGAAGGGGTAACATCTTTCGTAGGGGTGGTTTTTGTGGGAACGGTGTCTTTATGGCGCATAGCGCCAGAGAGGGTGTGGAACACTCTGTCCGGGTGACCTCAGGAGTTGATGATGTTGAAAGTTTGTGTTTTTTGAATTAGCGCTTGTATTTTCGGTGCTTTCTTGGGAGACGTCGAGTGCCTTTCGACACCGGTTTTTCGACGTGCAAAAGGAGGGACTTTATATGCAGTGTCTGACCCAACCTTTTCTTTCAGTTTTCGGGAGCTGTCAATAGGCGAAAGTGTGCGCAATGGCCCAGATGGCAGTGAGGAACCTGAGGCTTTATCCCCTATCCCCGGTCACCGCATGGACCTCGACGCTGTCTTAGAGTGTTGGCCGTGGGGTATGTCTTTAGCGTGTTTATGCTTATGTGTGCCATGGCTGCCCAGTGTCGTCTCCATCACAGGACCGGCGGCCTGCTTCTCGGAGTCGAGGGGCTGCACTTGGGGTCCAGACGGACCACAATCGCCCCCCGCGTCACTCATGACTCTGTAACTGCCCACACTGTCTTCCGTCACGTCAATGGAAGCCTCGGCCTACATAGCGTGAGCAGGCCAGCGTTTTGTCCGCCGATCTTTTAGGGTCTTCGGCGGGAAAAGCTGACAAAATACAGTGCTTTTCGGCGTGATCCCTTGGTAGAAATTTATGACGGCAGGAGGAACAAAATGTAAATGTGATTTTGTCCATTATGTATAAACAGGGCAGTTGGGCGAAAAGAGAAGAAAGGGGCCAATAGGATAAACATTCTCTAAAAGGAGTCGGTATAGACAACCTCCCCCCCCTCTCTCCCTACTGTACTGGGTCGAAGCCCGAAGAGGCCCGTAAGGATGCATCTGGGCGTCGCTCGATCAGTTGTCGATTCTGTGGGCGTTTGTCAGGAGCTGTCGAGTGGATGAACAGTCGTGCGGCGAGGCGAACAGTAAAGGAAAGGAAGAAACTAAACCACTATAACTTTAGTAAATCAAAAGCATCAGCCTAGAAGAGAAAAACAAGTTACTTACCAACTGGTAACATTCTTTCGATTGGATGTTCCTCCAACGTATTACACATCTTTGACATGTAATGTCCACAGCTGTGTACTTCGAAACTGTTTCGGCAGAGGGCGTCCTGCGTCGATGGCGTTGGGTCGATGTCCCTCGAAGGCCTCCGTCGAGGGTGACGTCACCGGATGTTATAAATAGGACAAATGGCGCCCGTAGCCTCAGTTCCTGTTTTTTTCCCCCCCATTACGTGTGGCACCAATCCAATGTCTGCTTGACTGCACATAGCCTTGTGGAAACATAAGCTGCAATCGCATAGTAAATTCTCCAGAGGGGCAGGCTGGGAGGGTCATGTGTAATACGTTGGAGGAACATCCAATCGAAAACGTTACCAGTTGGTAAGCAACTTGTTCTTCGAATGGATTGTGTCCTCCAAAGTATTCCACATCTTTAATAGACTCCCAAAGCAGTACCAGAAAATGAAGGAGGGAAAATAATTTAGAGTACCCAATTAGATGGTGGAATAAAGAATCTCCTTACCAAAGGCCATATCCTAACCATGGATCGTATCCAGGGAGTAATATTTAACAAAGGTGTGGATAGAAGCCCATGTGGCTGCATCACAAATATTCCTAATAGGAACTCCCCGTTGTAGGGCTGTGGAAGTAGCCACGCATCTAGTGGAATGAGCTTGCAACCCTTCAGCAGGGTCCTTACCCGCCAATCGGTAACACTCAGTAATGGTGGGGATAATCCACCTGGAAAAGGTCTGTTTGGTAACAGCCTGGCCCAATCGGTGTCCAGTATATCCCACAAAGAGTTGATCCTCCACTCTGACCCTGGACATACTAGAAATATTAAAGCTCAGAGCTCTCCTAGGATCCAACCTATGGAGTTGCTCCTCTTCCTAACCAGGATGAGGAGGAGGATAGAAAGATGGAAGAACCACTTTCTGGCTTAAATGAAATTCAGACACTACCTTACGTAGAAAGGAAGGACATACCCTCAGTACAACCCCATCCTTGTGAAACACAGTAAAGGGTGGCTTAGATGAAAGTGCCTGCAATTCACTCACTCTGAGCATAAGTAACCACAACCAAGAACACTGTCTTGAAAGACAATAGTCTCAAAGGACAAGAGTGCAAAGCTTCAAACGGAGCACCCATCAGGAATTTCAAAACTAAATCACAAACTGGCACCTGGAAAGGGACGGTAGGAACACATTACTGACCCCTTTAAGAAATTGGGAAATCAAAGGAATCTTGAAGTAAGAACATTCTTCAGTCGAGCGCTTAAAGATAGACATTGCTACCAGGACCAGGTAAACTTAAATGGTACCCACTTGAAGGCCCCTGTGGGCCAAAGAAAGCAAGAAAGACAAAACCACAGGAATGGAACACTGCAAAGGCTCCTCCTCCTCCTCCTCCTCCTCCCTTGAGGAATGACTGGGACTGTAGGAAACACATACAGCAGTGGGAACGACCAATCCACTACGAATGAGTCTCCTAAGTCTCCTCTTGGAGGAATATCCCTTGAGCAGAATCTCTCGCACTTCCGGTTGGCACTGGTGGCGAAGAGATCCACTTGTGTGGTTCCCCAAAGGGTGAAGATCTCCAGAAGGACTTCTTGAGCCAACTCCCACTCATGAGACCGTGCTCAGAGCGTACGCCGCCACATTTTCCCCTCTGGCCAGATGAACTACTGAGAGCGAAATGTCCTGCTGGATTGCCCAGGGCTGCATTCCCTCGCCGCACAACAGGAGTGACCCCCCCCCTTTTTTGTTGAGGTAATGCATGGCCACTGTGTTGTCCGTCATGATCAGGACACTCTTCCCCCGCACAGACAGCAGAAAAGCCATCAGAGCCAGCCTGACGGCCCCCAGCTCTAACAGGTTGATGTGGAGTTTGGACTCTGACGGAGCCCAACGACCGCTGGCAGTCAAGTCTGCGGCATGAGCTCCCCATCCTGTGAGGGAAGCATCAGTCACTACAGTCACCTCTGGCCACGGTTGCCAAAACGGCTCCCCCTTCATCAGGTTCCCCTCGTTGGCCCACCACTAAAGATCCTGGGAGACCGAGAGTGGAATCTGAACGGGATCCAACATCTTGCCCGAGAACTGCAACCACTGCATCTTGAGGACCCATTCCAGGGATCCCATCCTCAGTCTGGCCTCTGGCACCAGAAAAATGCAGGATGCCATGATGTCGAGCAACCTTAAGAATTCGAAAGCCGGGAGACTCCGGACATGTTGAAACTTGTCCACCATCTGCACAATGTGATGAGCCCTCACCTTGGGAGGCGAGCACTTCCCCAAGGACGTGTCCAACACAGCCCCAGATCTACTAGAGCTGTTGGGAAGGTGTCAGATGAGATTTCTTGAAATTCAGGGAGAAGCCCAGCCTATGGAGGGAGGTGAGACCGAGGTGATCCAATGCTTGCTCGGGAGAACGCGCACGGATCAGCCAGTCATCCAGGTAGGGGTAACTTTAATCCCCACTCGCCCGAGACACGCTGCCACCACCACCATTAGCTTGGTGAAGACCCTCAGGGCGGATGTCAATATGAATGGCAGGACCCGAAACTGAAAGCCAGAGTCGCCAGCCGCAAACCTCAGGTACTCTGTGCTTGGGATGAATCGGCACATGAAAGTAAGCATCCTGTAGGTCCAGAGACACCAACCAATCCTGAAGTTGAAGGGCCTAGAGGACTTGAGAAAGAGTGACCATCTTGAACTTGTCCTTCCTGAGAAGTTTGTTCAACCAATGCAAGTCCAAGATGGGTCTCAATCCCCCGTCTTTTTTTGGAATAAAAAAATAAGGGGAATACCATCCCTTGTTCCTCTCTGCTACAGGCACCAGTTCTACAGTGCCTTTCTCTAGCAAGGTCAAGATTTCCTGCACAAAGAGCGGATCTGGAAACTTCAAAGAGATTCCCTAGTGGATTGTCGCGAGGCCGCTTTTGGAAGGGAAGGCAGTAGCCGTGGGCTATGGTTTCCAGAACCCACGCATCCGAAGTAATGGCTCGCCACTGTTCAAGTCTGCCCCCAACCGGCGAACCATGGGACATGGCCTCATGACTGAGCGGCTGTGGCAGCGCCTGAAGGCAAAGAGGCAGCTGCCTGAATGGCTTTGGCACCTCTATTTCCCCGACCACCACAGGTACTTTTACGCTGACCCCTTTGACTGGCGGCTCCTCTCGTTCTACCAAAGGAGGAGTAGTAACAAAAAGAGCTTCCCCTCCACTGCTGTCCCCTAGGACGAAAAAGCAGAGGTTGACGCAGCTTTTGAGGTCTGCAACCTCTCAAGGCTCTCATCAGCCTTGCTGCCAAACAAATGCACGCCATCAAAGGGCATGTTCAAGAGACAGGCTTGCACATCCAGAGCAAAGCCCGACTTCCACAACCACGCAAATCTGCGTTTAACGGTGCTCGCATCTATGGACCGGCTTACACTGTCAGCCGTATCCAAACCCAACTAAGGGATTCACACATGGTATCCTTGCCATCTTGTTCAAGAGCAAGGAACCCATCCCTTTCTTCCCCCTCGGGAGTTTGCTCAGCCGCAGTGTCCAGTTAAAGTATCGATTGTAAAAGGATCGAATGCAAAAGGATCGACTACATTGTCGCGAAAATCAATAGGGTCGATTGGTCAAAGGGTCGAAATATATTCGAAACTTTTCGAAATGTTTTGTTACATGCAATAATGACATACACACTTTATGTTTGCATTAAATGCATTTTATTTGACATATTTTAATGTTTCATGTTCAACATTTTATTTAATGTAAAACGTTTTTTATATAGTCATTTAACATTTTTAAATATATATATATATATATATATATATATATACACACACATTTGATTTTTTACTAAATTAAATATATTTAATGCCTTGCAACATGCAAACGTATTACAAACATATTATTTTTCGACCATTAGGTGGTGCTGTTGGTTTATTTTTTGAACTTGAAAGTCGTGTATATATGTTTTGATTTGTATCTAACGTGTGACGCATTACGTTGCGTAAACTAACGTAGTCACCATTTTTGAAGTCTTTCGTTACCGGTCCGGATGCTTGGTGTTCGCGCTCCCAGTTTTCAATGGATTTCTGTTTTTTTTTTCCAACGGATGGATTTTTCTTGTTTTCTTTTTCTGCATGGATGCTTTCTCTACTGGATTGAAGGCTTTTTTGCACGGATTTTATGGCTTGGCATACGCGTTCCCACTTTTTAATGGATTTGTTTTTTTTTTCCAACGGACTGCTTTCTATTGTTTTTTGTTTTCTGCAAGGTTGAGTTTTCTCTTGGATTGAATCCTTTTTTTGCACGGAAATATTTATTTTTTTCACTTGGAGTCATCGATTTTCTTTACTAAGGAGATCCGACTTGGATTTTATGTGTTTTTTTATGGTTTCTTGATTTGGATTATTGTTTGCTCCTCTTTTGGATGTGTTTTTTTTTTACGGTTTCCAGCATTTGGTGTCTCCATCCAGTGTCCAGAAGTGGCGTTTCTCGGTGAGTTTGTTTTCAAGTTATAGTTTCCAGGAATTGCATTGGTTCTATAGTGTCAAAACTGCTCACAATGCTGGTTATTCGTTCTTCGTAGTCTCTGTATTTTTTTTTGCTTTTAGGTTGGTTATCCATTGATATTGTTTGTGCCAGTTTTATTTCTTGAGCAGTTTGTTCAGATTTTAGGTTGTTTATAAAGTGCCACAAGTTGGGATTGATGGTGTTGAATTCTCTATTGATTTAACTGTGCCATCCCTCTTGTACGTTATTGGTTCTTGGCCAGTTTTCTTTAACGGATTTATGGCAATTTCATATGTTTATTTCGTATTTCCCTTTTCTCCTTGTGCCATGTCGTGTCAGTTGACCAATCCAAGTGCACTCTTAATTCCTCTTCATGATTAGTATAGTATTCTGATGAAATCAATGTGTCATAATATTTTACTACCATGTCCTCTCTTACAAAAGCTAATGCATATCATTTCTTGATTTGGTGTTCGAATTCACTGTCCTCTATGTACTTTGTCCTTAATCCTAGTTTCTGAATTTTTTTCCACAATGATTGTCCGAAATGAAAAAAAACAGCCCTGAATGTGAGTGTCCAGATATATTTTAGAAAAAGCTCTCATTTGTCCTTGCTCAAAATCCATGATTATTGTCTTAGGTGTTTTTTCTGGCAATGATTGTCCGATTAATTTATATATAAATCTGTACAGTTCCTGATTTTCCAGGCATTAAAACATAAATTAAAGGTATAACTGTCCCATTGATTGTTCCGTGAATACTGTAAAATTGATGGAATGGTGCTGGATATGATTTAAAAGTAGCGTCCCCGTGCCATGTAGTCGAATCCCCCAAGTGTGACAAATTAGATAAAGTTGCAAAAATTAACATTTTTTCACTGTTCATATCTAATGTTTTCCACAAAAATTGTTCACCCTTCTTTGTTTTCTGTAAAATTTCCGGTACAATTATATTTACATATGTTTGAGGTGCCATTGGTAAGTTCTCCTTGCGCTGTTTTTGCCTGTTTACACTTCTTTTCATTAATTTTGTATTTGGCATCCGTGCGGTAAAATGTAGTGGTAATTTCTCGTAGGCTTTGCTTATTAGTGAGCTTGTCGCCTCATTTTTATTTTCTTCCACATTTATTTTTAGCTCATTTATCGATTTCTTTATTAAGATGGTTGTATTGTCTGGCATATGATTATGCTCACCAGTTAACTGTATATTTTCCTTTTAAGTTATAGCTCTGCCAGTGCAGTTTCATTTTCTATAATCCTTGCATTTCCAGTAACTTATTTCCTTTCTTGTACATTCCCTGCTGTAGATATAGCCCTCATATACCAATTATGAAGCTCTCATCTGTGATGAATTCCATATCCGTATGAAATTGTATCTGAAACAGTACATTTTATAAATTAATGTAACTGTTCTACTGTAACGTGCGAACAATTTTCTAATTTCGCATGTTTCATGTGTTTTACTTACCACTTTATTTCAGTCACAAATACGTTATTCTCTCGGTCGTATCTGTCAGCTGCTCTCTCCCTGTCACCTTCCTTCATGCACTGACATTTTGTTTTCAACCGTCACCTGTGCTTATGGTTTCGAAACAAGGTGCTTTACTCTTCATTTAGATGTTCTTTAACCCTTTCTCTAGCTCCATTATCTTTATTATGGTTATCAATGTTCAAGCCTTTTGTTTCGAGCAAATGACCCGTTTACATTATGTGTACGGGATGTCGATCATTTTACTTTCAATCCTTTTGATTCGATCATTTGTTTTCGGTACTTTGACCTATAACCCTCAGCCGCAAGAGAAACAGTTCCACAGAGTGTGTGAAAATCTTGCCAAGGCACAAGTGGAGTTTGCCGACTCAAACGCCATACTCCCTGCAGAAAACACCTTGCCTGCCCAACCGTCAAAGCGTTTGTCGTCCCTATCAGGTGGGATCGTAGGGTACGCCGCCTGCCTCGAGGTGGCCGTAGCCGCCTGAACCACCAAACTCTCGGGAGTGGGGTGAGACGAAAGGTAGCTGGGGTCGCTACCGGAAGGGCGGTATTTTTTAGTCAACGATTTGTTAACAGCCGGAAGAGATTCCAGTGACTGCCAAGCAGCCGCCACCCTTTTCTGTAATGTCAGATGAAAAGGTAACACCTGGTCATAGGACGGACTCTTGGTACAAAATGGTGCAGCAAGTACCTGGGATTCTAATAGCAGTGCCATGCACCAGTAGTAGGTTTACAGCTCCAATTAAATCATTAACTCTCAAAAGACTGTTTTTGAAAAAACACTGGCAGGCTGTGTTTGATGGTAATGCGTGATAAAGCTAGCTCAAAGAGTTCCCAGTAGGATGTGTTGTGCACAGGGAAGGGCAGGAAGTATGTGGTAATTGCCATAGGGGTTAGCTTGGTCATGGGCAGTCAATGGGTGGGTAAATAACCAAGCAACACCTAAAAGCTGTCGGTCCTTCCTCATATGCCCTTTCTCCCTAGCTGTACAAATACAATACTGGTGGTACTACTATATTTTCAATAACCCACTTGTCCACATTAGTATTTTAGACAACGGACCCAGCAGTTACACTGAAAACGAAGCCACGGTTTGGTTAACAGGATGTAGCGTGGGTGAGGGCTTGCAGTCCCGTTCCTGCGTGTGGGGGTCACTTCATCACTTCATGAAGGCATTACGTGGTTAACAAGTAATATTTTAGCTTATTTTCTCCCTATGCCTAAAATCCCACCTAAGTAAGAGGATGAATGCATATGAATGCCAGTAACAGCATTACAAAATTATATTTTTTCATCATTACTGGCTATCTATATAATGAATTTCTTTATGCATACACCATAGTACCAACTATTCTCAATACAAGCTACTATAAAATACACCACCACACTTGCACACAATAATAATGTACCACCATTAGTATGTAAAACCTAATTCTTTTTATGTCATATTTGAGTGGGTTTGGACAGCAAATTGCACAATTTGGAAGCCATTTTTCCAAAAATGTTGCAGGGGGAGAACCCTGCCAACCCACCCTTGGTCTGGTGTGGGCTCGTTTGCCGAGCTTGCTCACTAACAAATTCGCCACAGGAAATGAACGCGCCATCATCTTTCAAACTCACCAGCCGCCACTGGTCTGTGGACCATCTGAAAGGAGATAACAGATGCCAGGGTAAACCTGACGGTGTCAGCACTGCCTCCTACGCCTTCATCCCTGAGGGAGAAGTATAAATGGCTAGTGCCCACTTTCACCTACTGACTGAAGAACCCTTTGGTGTTCAAGCCAGTGCATCCTTACTGTCCCTGGGTCTGTGTAAAAATCAATTTTCCTAGTGGGGTAATAAAGACAACTCTCTGGATCGGCTTTCTCAAATAAAACTTATTTCTTAAACTATTCAAGCAGTTGATGGCTGGGAAGAGGACCTTTTTCCTTCAATCGGCTCAATTGTGCGGAGTCCTTATTTTTCTACAATTGGGATCTCTGGGGGTTTACTTTCCCATCATGGGTTCCATGTCAATCTGAAGTTATTATTCCTTTACTTCTAGTGTCCTGAGGGGAGGTTTGGCCTCTTCCTTTACCCATTTTTTAAATCTCATCAGTATACCGGAGGAAGAGGATACATTGTGTTTTCCTTACCGAGTCTTGTTTGTGGGTAAAGATACTTTCAGCTGAAGTATGTCACTGTAATGACCTACGGAGCAATAAAAACCTCACGGTGCTGGTTTATGCAGTCAGTCAGTTCACTTCACAAGATCAAGTTACGTCTCCGTATGAGAGCTTGCATCCGCTTCACCCAAATTTCAACAATACTAATGTCTTTTCAAACAATTAGCTTTCCGGCCGCTCCGCTGTGTTTATTCCATCAGCTGATTCAAATGCTGTGTTCATCACACGGCTCCGATCGCGAGCGCGTTTCCGTGCCTGGTAATTTTGCAAAGTGTCACTCCTTTCTGTCTAGAGCGAGCAACTGTGTGTATTCTTCAGTAACATAATATTTTTCTGCCTGGCAGACCAGGAAAACTCCCCCCAACAGGCAAGATTTTATCAATGTCCTACTGGCAGTAAGACTTTAGTAAGCTATGCCAGTGGTTTGTAGATCCCCAACTCTTAGTAGCAGTCTGTACTAGCTCAGGACCTTGGTAATGTGGCAGAGTTGTCAGGCTCATCTTAAGAGGAAAATGTGGTCTGTTGGCAAGTACTCTGAATCTTAGACAGGCACAACAAAGAAACACTTACACATGCTATTCGCTATTTAGCAGCAGACGCATTTAGATAGAAAGTTTGAGAGGAGTCCACTACACCAGCCCCAGCACCCAAGGAGGAGAATAGACACCCAACCCACATTAATCAATCCATCAGCATTAGAACGCCTGCAGAGCTAGCTAGAATAGAACGGTGAGGAGCAATCATAACACTTACAAAACACATTAGAACAGCACAGGGAGCGCCCCACTCAAACCAAACCCTGCCAGGCGTAGCCATTTTGCCCACCCCGATGAAATTGGGAGGATTGGCGAGTGCCACACTCTGACAGACTACTGAACTTCTGTTAACCTTCATACAACCGACTAACAAAAAACTCAACATTTCTACAGACTTATCTCACTCAAAAATCTCATACAACCATCTCTCGCACAACAACCCGCACGCACTTCACAACACTGAAACAACACATAAGCAACACCAACAGCACACAAGGACTGACATCGATCCAATACTTGCACCGAAGCTCAGCACACGGTGTATACCGAGTTGAAGCTGCCAACACAACACCACTCCTCTCACTATCCTACTCCCGCTTCACCTACTTACCCATCCCACCTTCTCATTTGCAGATCCGCCAGAGCGCCTGGGGACCAACTCCGTTGGCGACGGTGCGCGGTACAAATACCTTTAACATTTAACTTCAGATGAGTTTGGAGTGCTCCTCACGGCCCCCTTACGGTGTTTTGTTTATGTTGACAACTCTCACTCTGGCAGCATGATACGGCCCCGAGTGCGAGTGTGTATCAGTTCCTTTCACTTTAGATTGATGTGTGCATTTGGATCATCCATAGACTTCGGTGCTAGAGGGACAGAAACACTGGTTCTCGTTTGTGTGGCAACTTGGGTATCGATCAGGACTATGTGACTATGTAAATGTAATGTTTAACTTGGCTATGCTCCCTGGCCTCCCCTAAGCCCACCTCTTTAGACTTTAAGAATAGGACAGATCACCAGATAGTGCCATCAAATGTAAGTAGTTGGGATGAGAACTGTCTTTCCTGCTTTTATACATATACTAGCCCCCTCTTGGATTATGCATGCCTGAAGTTATTTTTACCCTGATTGTATGTGGGTTACTTTGTTAAAGTGTATACTTTTTACAGTATACCAGTGTTGGGTGATTTCTTTGGCAAAGTGTGTGGACTAACTGATGAAGACGAGCCTGACTGCTCACCCATGTCTACAACTTTTAGAACGGTTTAGCTTCCCTTTTGGTTGGGTTTGATGTTCTGCCATTAGCTTAGGTGACTGTACAATCTTCACCAGAGGCCAACCATATATTCAAGTAAGTACCTTGATTCAAACATAACACAGAAGGAACAATGCATATATGCACACAATTAAGGGTCGAAGGGTAGACCCTTCCCACCCTAAACTAAATGTATGCCCAATGTTTGGTGGTAGCACATACATATAAGGCTACGGGGGGCAGGGGAGATAGGAAGGGCAAAAGACACTTTTTTTTTTTAAAGAGTACCCTAGACAACAGTAGAATGAATTTACACATTCATGACCATGTAATGCCAACACGCGAGCAGGCCCTACATCCCACACAACCTCTAGTATATAGCCAACATGATATGCACAGGTAGACCATATACTATGGCAACACCAAGATGGAGAGATTGTGGTAACAAGTCACCTCAAGGCCCAGCGGGAAGCTAAACATCATAATGGTTTTAAGTCAGCATTACCAGACCTAAAATGTTTCATTACACTTCAGGAAACACAGGGCTACAAAATAACCAGCTGTTCAACATTGTGGCAGAATACATTTTCATAAGCAGGAGGGTAATGAAAAGATTAAAAAATACAGAATACATCAGTGATTTCTGCTAAAATTATAGTCTTTAATATAGCAATGCAGGGACCCAATAAAATGATCAATGTCTAGGTAAGTGCCCTTACAAGTCACTTTGGAGAAGTTTAGGAGTTATGAATATTGTCCAGTTTTATCCTATAGGGAACCTTTCAGAAGCAAAGCTGCAGTTTTGGGATAAAGACTGGTACTGGAAACTCCAGAACTTTAATGCAATTGAGTTCCAGTCATTTTTGGGGCAGATGATAGATAAGATCGCCCCAGGGAAGAGAACTACGAGTTTGGGCCAAGTTAGGCATGCTCACTGTTACAACGCCAATGTGGCATCTGCAAAAAAGATCTTACGGAGATCAGTGAGGCAGATCCAGAGCACTGTTCAGGATGAAGTTACCCGTAGGCAGCTAGTTGGGAAGCTCAAGCAATCGTATAAAAACTACTGTAAATCAGTTAAACATGCAATGTTTCAGAACGATGCAGAAAAGATGCTTGGGATCCTAATAGCAGCCGATCTAAGTGCATTCTGGTATTTGGTGAATGGACAGGACCCAAACTATTCCACCTATCAGTCTAACTCAATATCAGAAAAAGACTGGATCGAGTTCTTGGGTAAAAGATTTGTGAAGGCCTCAGTAGATCCTCCGTTGGTCTTGGATTTAACTAGAGAGGACAAGTGGAATCCACAAGTAGATCTTGAAACCATCTTAAAATTGATTTCAAGATGTAAGCGTTCGAGGGCCCCTGGGCCAAAAGGCCTTACAAATAATACTCTCAAGGACAACCCAAACCTACTGGCCCAGCTCTTGTGCCTGGAGTTCAGTGATATACTGTCTTCGGGAGTGTGCCCTATATCTTGGAACACAGCTCATGTTGTCACGCTCTTCAAGTGTGGTAGCAGGACTGATCCGGCGAATTATCGCCCGATCCCTCTAATTGATGCAGACTAAGATCTTTTCATCTTTCCTGCTATCTCACTTGGAGGAGTGGGCACACAGGTGTCACCCGCTGGATAAATTCCAGACGGGCTTTAGAAGGGGTCATTCGACCAACATTAAGGGCTTGCCCTGAAGTGTGTGCAAGAGGCGGCGTGGCTGACATCAGGGGGTTGCACGTATAGGGCCTCGATCGAGTTGATCAAGGCAGATTATGGCAAAAACTAACCAGTTGGGGCTTGCCTTTGGGGCTATTGAGGCTAATCAGCAGGGTTTATGAAAACTATGGGGTCCAGGTACGCTTGAATCAAGAAGGTGATCTGTCAAGGAGAATTAGATCATTTCAGGGGGTTAGACAGGGTTGCATATTGGCTCCCTGGCTATTCAACCAATACTTTTCCGATGTAGCCATTGCACTAATTAAAGAAGGACTCCTAGCCCCTAAGATCGGCAAGGATAAAATAATTTGGCTCGCATATGCCGATGACCTTTTGATCTTTGATAACACCAAGGTGGTGCTGAAACGGTCTCTTAATAGGTTTGAAGCATATGCTAAAAGCAATGGGTTAACACTTAATCTATCCTTCAGGAAAGGAAGGGTAAAAACTTCTGGCTACATCGGCAAGCTCAGTGAGATCCCCCTGAAATTGGCTAAGACAGTGCGATACTTGGGGTTTAATTTTTCAGCATATCCAGGCTCTATGGCATTATTCGAGTCAACCTCACATAAGGCGAAATTGCTCGAAGCACAGGTGGTCAGGATTGACCGAAAGTTCGGTAGGTTTTCCCTGAAACCTGCTTTGATCTTTTACGAGAGAAATACTGCCTAAATTAATCTATGGCTGGAATTGCTACCCAAGAAAGTTAGTGGGATTTTGAACCTTATAGAGGGCCGCATTTGGAGAAGATTGCTGGGTGTGCCGAATGCAATCCCTATCTCCGCAATCAGGTTTGAGTTGGGTATTGTCTCAATGTGGGCATGGGTTCAGTGGGCCTGTGTATCTTTGTACTCCAAAATTAAAACTGGAGTGCCAAATACACTGCACCATCTGATGTGTGAAACTGGATTTCTAGTACACACTGATTTCTTTAAAAGATAGGTCGGAGGCGATCCTTGAGGAGATCGGAATGTCTATAGAAAGCTTGATCTCCAACCCTATGTCT
This sequence comes from Ambystoma mexicanum, assembly GCF_040938575.1. Taxonomy (NCBI): domain Eukaryota; kingdom Metazoa; phylum Chordata; class Amphibia; order Caudata; family Ambystomatidae; genus Ambystoma; species Ambystoma mexicanum. The sequence continues at coordinate 731,925,711 of NC_090925.1, forward strand.
GTAAAACGTGCCCTATTCGATCTTGATTGGTGTCAAACGGTTGACAAATTTCACTCCTACCCCTCCTTATTTCATTTCATCATGAACACAGACCCAGAGGCTTGCCCACCAGGGTCATTTTACAATTTCCAGATAGACTGTATAGATGCATCATATTGAGGGCAAGATGGAATATCTTGCCCACTAAAGACATTCTGGTTAGAAGAATGTTGATTCCAACAGACCAAGGCAGATGTAGGTTCTGCTTAAAGCATCTGGTTATGGATTGTGTCCCATTACACCTGCTTAGGGTCAAATATCTGGAGCCCCTCAATATTAATTCCATCACATATGATGAAGAGCGGGCATGGAAACGATGTCTGAGTATCCACGAGGGCTTAGCCTTATCTGGATTTATTAAAAGCCTAACTCTGTAACAACGGGAAAACAATTTTTCTCCTTGTGTTCTACATCATATACTCCGAAAGTTATATGGTGTTGGCTTGATGGCTCCAGTTATAAGATTTGAAAACCGTTTTTGATAAAAAAGTGTAAAGTTTGGTAATATGGATTATTGTATTGATCATTTTCTTTTCTGTACTCTCTTTTCATTGTTGAAGTTATTAATGGAACATATGATTTGGAATTTGTATTTTATTCTGTGAATTTTTAAGAATTATATTTGTTTTTGATTTTTTGTAAAGTTTTGAATAAACAGACCAGTTGATCCGTGCGCATAAATCTAGCCTAATTCAAGTGGGACTGGGGGTGGATGTAAACAAAGAAGAGGAGGATCCCCTAATCACAAGCAAAGACAAGACCAGGAAGAATAGTCAGATCACAATACCAAACCTCCCGACTGGTAAGAAGGTACAGTTGAGTGACATTCAGAACACCTTGAAAAGGCTGGCTGATTCACTCCCTATGGTCCTTCAGAAACAGTGAACATGTTCTCTTTTGTCTTGGAATACTCGAGATTCTAGTCATCTTCTTACTTCCCAGGGTTCTTTCTCGCTCATTGACACTCAAACTTTTTTCCTACTCCAGGAGACTTGGCTTACGTCACCACTACTTATGGATGGATATTCTTTATTCCACTGCCTGGCCAAGAAAGGACCCAGGGGTCGCCCTTACGGTGGACTATGGTAGGAGTGAAGAATACTATCCCAAGTAGAAAGATAACTACCAACTATGTGGACTACATCTGTGCAATTGAAGCTACCATAGGGATGGGAGTTTCATGAGAAAAAGTACTCTTAGTTAACGTTTATAATCCCCCTATTGCTAAACATCCAGAATTAAAACAAAGAGGCATTGCATGATCTAATTGGCAAATGGAGAATGACCACCGATTCCAACTTTATTATCCTTGCTGGTGATTTGAATTGTCATATTGTTGGGGGGCGGGGGCACGGCTAATAACAATTGTCTACACCAATACAGCAGAATAGAGAATGTTATAGAGGATGCTGAGGGTGAATGCTGGCGATTATTCTTTAAATGCTGGGACCTTGAAATAATGAACGGTCGAACTCAGAGTGACAGACCAGGAAAGAGTACGTGGCATAAGGGTCTGTACCAGAGTATGATTGACTAGATCTATGCTAGCGCTGAAGTGGCGTCTTGGGTGCTCGATATGACAGTCACCCAGAGCCCATGGAGTGATCACAATCCACTTATCCTAACTATGGACGTCATTTCTTCCATTCCTGAGATTATCTCGCGTGGAGAAACAGTAAATCATCTAGCTAATCGCATTATCTGGTCTGATAATAATATTCTCAAGGCTATTAGGGTAACTGGCCGGTGGAACATAGGTTTTGAAGTAAAACTAGGTGCCATGACACCTAAAGAAATCGAAAAATGGATTGTCAGCTTCTCGGGCGAGCACGCTATGTGCAGACGCCCCTTGATTTTGAAGGAAACTGCCTCTAGCTCCGCTTTTGATAAAGAAATTTGCAATGCTAAACGCAAGCTTAGTGGAGATATATACGAAAACTTAGAACAACTAATTACTCCCTGAATCTAATTGCTCCTAATATCAGAAAATTAAAAAATAAATACCACTCTTGTCTAAAACTGTACAAAAAAAATCTTAAATTGGGCAACTGGTGTAAAACAGTGAGTGTACTCTGTTCTAGGAATTCCCGGAACATTTGGGCGGTACTAGGGGGTGCAAGGGAGAATCCCAATGTTGAATCTGATAGGTGCCCAGGAATGGGTTTACTTTCTTGAGAACCGCAATGGTAGCTTTACTGGGTCAGACGAGTCATCTGGTTGTATCTCTCTTATACCCTCTCCCTTTACAGTCACAATCAATGAGTTAGTAAGTAAGATCAAGAATCGAAAAGCATCTTGGGCGTCGGGCCCCAACGGGCTTTCCAATGCAGTCATAAAAAGTAATCTGTTAATCTGGGCGAATCTAATGAAGGTATTGTTTGAAAAAGTAATAGCAGACAGTAGAATACCGACCACATGGCAAAGGGCTATTCTGAAACCAGTTTTTAAAAAGGGTAAAGACTGGACCCTTCCAACTACCGTCTTCTCTCAATGCTTGATAGTACTGGGAAAATGTTTGCCTCCCTGTTAAAAATTCTACAAGTAAGAGTAGAAAAAACGGGGCTCTTAGACCACTTTGAGAGTGGTTTTAGGACTGGCTATTCAACTTCACAATTTACTAATCATGGATTTGCTTAGGAATAAGGCACTGCAGCCCAATAATCCACCTCTTTATGCCCTCTATGTTGACTTTAGGGCAGCTTTTGATACTGTTAACAGAGCTCTACTCCGGCATAAACTCAAAAGCTGGTCTTGCACTCCTGCTCTTGTCTTATCTAGAGCTATTTCATACAAACACCACAGTGGAGCTTCGTTTGGACAACGCTGGTAATCTAACACAGCCAGTTATACAGCTAAGTGGTGTTAAGCAGGGATGCGTTACAGCTCCTCTGCTCTATAACCTCTGTTTCGGATGTACCCAAATATCTTCAGGGTACATGGAACTGCCCCCCGAAAGTTGATAAGACTCAGTGCTTGATTCTGGCATACGCTGATGATGTTGTGATATTTGATCACACTTTCAAAGGACTTCCGAGGACAGCTCTAAGACTGTGGCAGTATGCAGAGGCAAATGAATTGACCATCAACCATAGTAAAACTGAAGTACTCCTGTATACTGCTGGTAAAGTAGCACGCCCTATTATGTGTGTAGGCACTCTTGAAATTAATTATACACACTCCTACAAATATCTAGGAGTAGAATTCGACAACAGGGGGGGAACTATATGCTCTGCATCCAAGCAAGAAAAGTCAAAGCAGCCCAATTTACAGCTCTGATATGCAGGTTTACGCAGGACCCGAGTGGCTATTCAATATGGGGTTCACGACAACTTTATGTACAGTGCTTCATACCTATGGTCACTTATGGCCTAGAATCTTTGATTGATATGAATCTAGATTGGTTACAGCTTCTGGAGGGGAAATTTTGGAGACGCATACTAGGCCTTCCTCAATGTATACCTGTGGCAATACTGCGACTCGAATTAAGGATTCTCTCCCTCAAATCTGTGGTATTACGTAAGAGCTGAGTTATATATCAAGAACAACCCGACTAACCCTCTATCGAGGTGTGTTAAAGATGCTATGGGTGTCACTAAGCAGTCTATTTTAAAATATTTTTTATTGGTATTTTGAAATTAGCGTTACACCAGTGTCAATCTCCCCCTCTCACTGATTTCTTGCGCCATTTTACAATTCCAAAACTTATTCGATTAGTTCCTGAAAAGTAACAACAAACTAAACAAAACAACAACATTTGACAAACTTGAACCGTCTTCATGCTGAACGGTTGTAGTGACTGCATTAACCAGAATCTACTTGGTGGCCTGTCCATGTCTTTTCGGTGGGGGGCGAGTGGGGTTGACCTTCTTCCCCTTCGTGTCGCGTCTCCCTTTTTTCTTCATTATGAGCCTCACGCTTCCTGTGGCTGCGCACTACTTGTCACGCCAATTGGTTCACAGGGGCATGTCATCGGAGGGTAGGAACATGTCTCTCACCATGGCCTTCCATGCATCAAATTTAGCGTTAGTATCGCCCTCATCCCCGGCGATCCCTATACCCCATGCTTCTGTTTCTGCGGCCGTCCATCGTTCCATTTCCCTCTTCCATCTCATGTATTGTGGGCCTTTTTTTGACTTCCACGACATCGCTATCTCCCTTTTTGCCAGTATGCATGCCATGTCCATCACCCGTACAATGTGTTTTATTTTGCTTAACCTGGGATACATGCCCAGCAGACATTCCTTCATTGTCCACTCATATCTGCTTACTCCGTCCTTCATGCATGCCTGTTTGATGTTGGCCCAAAGGGTGCCTACTTTTGCACACCCCCAGAACATGTGTATTAGACCTGCTTCGTCGTTAGTGCACTATGGGCAGTGCGCCTCCGCTTGCCGTTTGAAGCTTGCTACCCTTTTTGGGGTCATATATGTTCTATATAGGACGTTTATTTGGATTAGCCTGAACCTGGCATTTCTGGACACTGCCTTTGGGTATTGCAGTGCTCTCCCCCAATCATTGTCTGAGATCTCCTCGCCAGTGTCCCCATTTGGCCCTTAGTGTGGCACCGCGGGGGTTGGGCCTATCATTTAGCTGCACGTAGATTCTCGACACTGGCCTCCACCCGTTGCTCAGGTTATACATCTCCGTCACTAGGGGGGTCATTGTTGGTTCCTCTGGCCAGTCGTTCCATCTCACCCTAGCCTCGTGTTTAAGTTTCTGGTACCATAAAAATTGCCCCATAGGTAGGCCCTCTATCTCATGCAGTGATTCCAACTCTCTAAATTCCCCATCCTCGTACATGTCCCCCCAGGCGTATATACCCAGACCCTCCCATTGCCTAAGTGTATTAACATCAGCTGGTGTCGTTCTCATGTCTGCCAGCAATGGAATCTCCGGGGAGTAAGGGTTCCTCGTGTGTGTGATGGTTTTAGCTCTTTCCCATACTTGTCTGCCCAGTTTGGCTAGTGTAAGGGCCCTATCGGCTCGATCCCGAGGCGCCCATATTATTTCCTTGGGGTATATGGGTTTGACGAGATCACTCAGTAGGCCGGTTTCGTTGGTGACCTCATCCGACAGCCATTTGGTAACGTGACTAAGTTGGGCTGCCAGATAGTATTTTTCGAAGTCCGGGAGCTGAATGCCCCCTGCATCATATGGAAGGGTCAGAATATTCAGTGCCAGTCTGTGACGTGCCTTTCCCCATATGAAGTCTCTGATCTGGGCTTCTAATTTTCGGAAAAAAGGTGGTCTGATGTAGTGACAAATGGTCTGGAAGAAGTATAGGTATCGTGGCAGTATGATCATTTTTGTTATTGATGCCCTGCCCATCATTGAGAGTGGTAGCCTAGACCAGAATTTCATCGAGTTGTGTAGCCCTTGAGTTACCGACAGTGTGTTCTGTTCGTGCGTGAGTTCAGGTGTATGTCTGATCTTGACCCCCAAGTATTTGAACATATCCGGCTGCCACTTCACCCCAACCTGTAGTAGGTCGTCTACTCCTACCCCCCTCAAGCCCGCTAGTGGAAACATGCAGGATTTTTGTCTGCTGAAGTGTATCCCCGAGTAACGAGCAAAGTTGTCTAGCACTTCCAAGATTGTAGGGGCATTGTTTTTTGGGTCTGTCAGGTAGATCAGGACATCATCTGCATATAGTGAGATAATGTGGTGCCCCTTTCCCACTCGTATTCCAGCGTCCCAGAATTGCTTCCTTATATAAATTGCGATTGGCTCCAGCCCCAAAATATAGAGCATGGGCAAAAGGCGACAGCCCTGTATAGTGCCTCTTTGTATGTTCCAGTCTCTTGATACCCATTTGCCCGTCTTTACTCTGGCTGTTGGATCATTGTACAGTATCTTGATCCAGCGCACAAATCCTTCCCCGAATCCGAACTCCCTTAGCACCTCTATCAGCCACTCCCAGTAGATGGAGTCGAATGCCTTTATGGTGTCTAGTGACAATACTGCCATGTGCTCCTGGCCTCCTTCTGTGTGTGCTATAATGTGCTGTAGTCTCCTCAGGTTGGCAGTTGTGTTGCGACCAGGGAAAAAACCATTCTGATCCTCATGGACCAGACTTCCTATCACTTTGGATAATTTCTTGGCCAGGATAGTGGTCAGTATCTTACTGTCATAATTTAGCATAGCTATCGGTCGGTAAGAATCGCATTCATCAGTTGGTTTGTGTGGTTTGGGTATCGGGACTATTAGCGTCTCTCTCATGGTCTTGGGTAGGGTTCCCGTCTCGTAGGCTTCCTGGAATACCTCGTGTAGTAGTGGGGTTAGTGTCGTCTCGTATGCTTTGCAGAACTCCGGGGGGAGCCCGTCCGTTCCTGGGGTCTTGCATGTGGATAGGGATCTAATAGCGTCTGTAATGTCCTCTGGCGTAAGAGCCTCTTCTAGAGAGTCTCGTTGTTGGTCATTCAGCCTGGGGAGTCCTATCTAAATGTGGTGTTTATTGAGTGTTGGGTTGTTCTTATTTCTCCCTTCTTGTCTCTTATCGCGGTCACTGGGTGCTTTGGGTGCTCCCGCCTCCACAGCCAGGCCAGTAGCCTACCTGGTTTGTCCCCATTTATGTGTGCTCTAGTGGTGCGTGTTGCGTAATCGAATTTTGCTAGCCGTCCCCACGCCTGGTGACAGTTCGCCCGTGCCTCCTGCAAAAGCTCCTCCTCCTCTCTAGTTCCAGCGCTATTAGCTTCTCCCAGCCTTATTTCCTCCTCCCTCTCCTCCAGTTCCCTCCTCAGCATTCTCCTGACTCCCGCTGTCCCGGCAATAACTTCTCCCCTCGTTATCACCTTCAGGGCCTCCCATACCGTGCTCCAGCGCTCCACACTGCCACTGTTATTGGTGACATACTCTACCAGTTTTTCTCCCAGCTCCTCTTTAAATATTGGGTCCTTCAGAGCCTCCGTGGGCATTCGCCATAGCGGGATAGGGGATCTAGGGCCCTTCAGCGCCCAGTGCATTAACAGGGGAGAGTGGTCCGAGATCGATCTGCCCATGTATTCTACTGATTCTACCTGAGCTAGGTGTGTTTTTTTGTTTATGAACATGTAGTCGATTCTCGTGTGGAGGTTGTGTGGGGAGGAGTAATATGAGTATCCCCTGTCTGTGGGGTGGTGTTCCCTCCAGACATCTGCAAGGTCTAGTTGTTCCAGCAGGTTGTTCAGCACCTTTGAGGTCTTATCCGTTCGCACCAGCAGGGGTTCGGACCTATCTAGGTTCCCATCCCTCACACAATTGAGATCCCCGCCCCATATGTAAAGACTGTCTCTGTGTCTCGCCAGTTTCATCTGCAGCCTAGCAAGGTAGGACGGAATACCATGGTTTGGAAAGTATGTGTTGACTAGGCAGATTTCTACTTGCTCAAGCACTCCCCACAGTATCAAATATCTCCCCTCCGTGTCTGCTTCAGTCCCTAACACCTGAAAGGGCACCTCAGGGTTAATCCAAGTATACACTCCCCTAGCAAATTTGGAATATGGGGCCCCCTGTCCTTGACCTCCACAGTGCTCCTGTAGCCTTGACTAGTCCTCCTCTGTGAGGTGAGTCTCTTGGAGCATTGCAATGTCTACTTTCTTCCTGCGAAGATAGGACCTGACCCTGTTCCGGCGCAGATAGGACCCCAGCCCTCTCACATTTCAAGTTAGTATTCTAAGTTGCATTGCCATGCATAGGGCGCCCACCCCAGGGGGCTCCGTTTGTCTCTCGCCCTCTCACCTCGTTTCTTGCGTTTTCGATCCATTGGCCACCGTTCCCTGTTCCTCGTTCTGCATGAAGACCGTAGTATCAAACCAAAACCGCTGCGGCAACAAATCCAGCTTAAACAGTCAACTTTGTGAACTAGCAGTCCAACAAACAAACAGTTCGGACTGTGTAGCTGCAAACTGCCCCCAGCAGTTGCGATGAACGTGCATCGCTCAGGGGCTCCCAAGCTTTCTGAGCCTCTCCAGGCTTTCTAGCGTGGGCGTTCTGCGGGAATATGACCTGCACATGTCTCGTAGGGGTGGGCCGTTAACATGTTCGCTTGTGGTGTCCGGTGCTCCTGTCCAATACAGCGATCTGTGTGTTGTGACCCCAAGTGCAAGTTAGAAATCTGGCTTGTGCTTTAGTGTGGGGTCTGACGCCAGTATTTGTGAGTCCGGTTTCTTGATCATCTATCGTCCGTTTTAGGAGGTTCCTCGTCATCATCCGCCAGGTTGTTGTGCTCGAGCCACATGTTTGCTGCCGCTGGGGATTCTAAAAAAACTGCTTTACCTTTATAAAGGATTTTGAGGCGAGATGGGTAGAGCAACATATATTTAAGATTAAGTGCCCGCAATCTCGCCTTCACTGGAATAAAGGAGTTCCTGGCGCGCTGCACTGCAGGGGTATAGTCAGGATACAGGACTATTGTGGAGCCTTGCTTTCTAATCACTCCGCCTTCCCGGGAATACCTCAATATTATTTCCCTGTCCCGGAAGTTGAGGATCTTGGCTATAATCGGTCGCGGGTGCGAACCTGGTGGTGGGTGCTTTTGAAGAGATCTGTGGGCCTGCTCTACCGAGAAACCTTGTGAGAGTTCCCCGCACCAATCTCCTGCTGCAGCATTGTCTCTATGAAGTTTGTCGGGTCCGGGCCCTCCATGTCTTTGGGAACACCTAGGATTCTGCATCCTCGGAGCGTGCTTCAAGCCTCGCTACTTTTTGTTCTAGATCGCGGACTTGCGCTTTCAGTTCTGTAGTGTTTTCTACATTTTCTTGTAGGACAGCTTCATTAGTGTTCACTCTCTCCGTTAGGTTGCGGGCGTCCTGCCGCATGAGCTGCATGTCCGATTTTACTTAATCAATCCTGTTTTCGATAGAGGTGCGGAGCTCTGCTATGGCCCGGAGGACCTGTGTGTTGTCGGGCGCTGCTTCTGGGTTCGAAGGTCCGGTGTCGGCCGCGGGGTCAGGTTGCGGCAGCTGCTTGGGCCTTACCGTCGTGAAAGAGTCCATTGTTGTTGTTTTGGATTTGGGCTTGGGTGGCGACATCACTTTCCTTAGGGGCAGCATGCGGCTTTCAGTGTCCGATGGGCACCTGTGTGGTTGCGGCAGCTCTGCGTTGCACTCCCTGGACTGGTCTCCTGTCCGATAAACGTTAGGTTGTGCCTAGCCAGGCATCCCTAGGCTTTAGTGTCAGGTTATTTTAGGTAGTGGGGAGCTGTGTTGGCCCGCAGTGGTTCAGGCAAGATGGGGGTGCAAGTGTAGCTTCACCCCCCCCTCCAGCGATTCTGTCGATCCGTGCGGATGGTGAAGATGATCGGATCTGTTGTGCCACTCGCCGTTTCGTGCGTGAGGAGCTGAGGACCCGTCCCAGCCGCCGCTCCCGACCTGCCTGTTGTGTGGTCCAGCTAATTCAACCCAGTTATGGGCCTTGCGAAGGAGCGCCGCGGTGGAGTACCGTCTCCTGCGCCCAGTCTTTCGTATGCGGCCGGTGCTTATGTCACCGTGTTCCGGGTTCCCCGCTCACTCCCAGGACCAGGGGAGCAACCGGCTTAGTGGGTTCGGGAGGGAGAGGGATGCTCACCTTTAGCCTCTCCAGTCTCGTCTCTCGATCGGTTGTCGGGATCCGAAGCGCCGATCCAAGTGTGGCGGGGATCGGGGTTAGTAGCGGTGACCGGGACTTGCAGGAGGAGCAAGCGGAGACAGTTTCCCGCAGTCTCGTCACTCACAAAGTGGGGCCGTAGGTCGCGTTAGAGTCCGCCATCTTGGATGTGCAGGGGCGCTCCCTTATCACGCTCGCTTCCGATGTTGCGGACCCCGATTTCCCCCAGAGGTCGGGTCGCGGCCGCAGGAAAAGGGCTCCCTCCCAGCGGGCGCAGTAGCGCAATTACTGCTTGGGTTGGGAGCCGAGTTCACGCCTCTCACTTGAAGGCGCAGGGAGCCCCGCAGGCCGCCGCCATCTTGGTGCGTAGAGGCGCTTCTTCGTTTCGTTTGTTTCCAATGTTGCGGACCCCGTTTTCTCTCGGAGGTCGGGTCGCAGCTGCAGAAACAGGGCCCTCTCCCCGCAGGTGGTAACTGCCCGGTTATTGCACAGTGTGGGAGCTGAGTTCACGTTGTTCACCTGAAAGCGCGGGCAGCCACACGGGACTCCGCCATCTTGGGAGCATACGAGCGCTTCTTCTCCTGGCTCGTTTCTGGCTCTGCCAACTCCGTTTTTAACTGGGAGCTGAGACGTTTCAGTGAGCGGAGGTTCTCCTTTCAGCAAGTGTTGTTTCCGTGATGATTGCTTGGCTTTAACAGCTTAATTCAGGCGGCGATAAGGATCGTGGACAGGAGCTTCGCTGAGGTGCGACTTCACAGCGTGCGTGCTGGCCACGCCCCCCCCCCGTCACTAAGCAGTCTAAATTGGAGAAAGATATGTCGACGCAGAGTGAGGCATGTGGGTGGTCCCCGTGTTGGGGCCAAGATAATCCAAAGATGTTTTACCATCTTCAGAAGTCTATAGCGCTTTGGGACTGGCAGAAGAATTATGGCCACCTGGCTACCTTAAAAAGTTACAGTTTTGTGACTTATATTCTCCATACTTTAAAAAAGTCTCAACTGTACCTTAATCTTTGCCCCGCCCCAGCACTGAGACGTTTTATTCTGTTGATGTGTATTAACCATCTACCTAATTTAGCGAACAGATCTTGGGATGATGCGTCTCCTGAACCCACAAGAAACTGCAGATTATGTGGTGTTCCGTCTATTCCTGAAACTGCAAGGCATGTGTTAACCCAGTGCCCGGCGATGACTCATCATTACAACAAACATCTCCGAATCTATTTACATAAACTGGACCATATGGAGTCTAATGAGTTTTGGTAATACTGCATTAACACACATAATTCTAGGCTTCATATTGCACTGTTAAATATCTGGCCTATTGCAGAAAAACAAATGTGCAGTTGAGGGCAGTAGGAGGCATTCTTAACTTCTGGTTTTAATGATCTGAGCTAAGATCAGGTAATTTTAGACCATTTTCTATATATCCCCGTCTGGATGATCTGTTTATTAATGTTTCTTATAAGTATAGCTATGTGTATGTATATATGAAAGTATGTCTATCTGATTAATTGATTAATTGATTTCTAATCACTGTAACTCATATCTTATTTATTTTATCTATGAGAATTTGTGTTAAATGTGTAAAGTTTTAATTTTCTTAAAACTATCACATTACAATAATTAAACAAATAATAATAATAAAAATAATAATAATAACTCACCACTACAGGACCCAGGGGACCTCTGAGGGGGAAATCAGAAGAATAACAGTAATTCAAGACCCAGGGCCAAGTACTCGTAGTGCTAGTTACAGATGACTTGGCTCGAGAATGGCAAACAAGTGCGTAAGCACAAAGCTTCTTTTAGGAGGCAAGTTAAAGGATACAGTAGCCAAGGACTTGCACTCTAGATCATAGATGGCCCAAAAAACAGACAATAATAAGCCTTCTCAGGGAGCTAACCAACCAGCAAGAGGTAGAACCGAAGTTGAAAAGGCACCAGAAAGGCATGGGATACGGATACGGACACAGACTAAGCAGATTTGGACTGTTCTGAGAGCAAAACATGGCAGCTAGACAACACAAAATGGTCCCTCTCACGATGGGGGAAAACAGTGGAGAAAACCAAAAACTGACTAGACAATTCGTAGCACTGGACTAGTAGTGTCCAACTGCGCTTCTGGACGAAGGCAGCTTCCTACCTTGGTGCGCTAGGTTCACAAGGATAACTGGGGAAGACTGCAGTAACATGGTGCATAAACAGGCGCAGCATAATACATGCACATCTGATCCAGTCAGCGAGGAGCATCAGGACGACGACTAGGAACAGCCTTGAAAAGATGCCGAGCAGCCTAAAGAGGAAACTGGAGCCAAGGACAAAGGACACAGTCCACCGAGTATGGCCAAACCTGGTCCTAGAGAACTAATTCAGGCAAGAATAAGCAGAATGAGGAAAATCACAGAGGGTCCCCTACACATACACATTTACTCATGGACTGGCATATGCCAGCCCTCCAATCACACAACAGGCCGACACACAAAGGTTTTGCCAGCCAGCCAATCAGAACGGCCATAAGAAAACCACCAAATACTCAGGTATACCCATATATTGTGTATGGAGCTGTCTGGGCAAAAGGAAGAGTGTAAATCAGTCCAATTAATTGGCCTGGTTTGGAGCGTCACACTTAGATAGATTGTGAAGTTCAGCCATGCAGCACATTTAGATAGAATTATGACGATCAGCCATGCGTCACATTATATAGAATTGTGTAGATTAGCCACATAGAAGAAATTAGGGGGTAGACGATGTACTAATCATCCGGTACCTGCTTCCTCCAACACCTCACCCAAATACTGAAGACGCCCACCGGGTGTTAGTTAAGAATTGATGCACTCACCCTACCAACCTGTGTAGTACAGACCTATACCAAAAGGTGGGTTACCTAATACAAAGCAGATAAGTGTTGTGTAGTGTCACAAAGTGTGACTGCATCAATTCTTACCCAACACTGGTGGCAGGTGGTGGGATTGGCGCAGAGTGGTTACATTTACTTTTTGTTGTACTTGTGCCCAACTAAACCAGCCACAAGGCTAAGCTCCACCGAAAAGTTAAGCAATTGTAACATGCCAATTATGGATAACTTTAATGAGTCAGCCCTGACTTGCATGACAGTAGAACAACTGAAAGATGTGTAAAACTAGGGGTCTGACTCTGAAAGGAAAAAGAAAATGTGAATTGATTGTAAGGTTGTTAAATCACCAAAGCTTGGGTAGTAGGCCTGTAACACCTACTAACCAAAATAATGTGGAAGATAATGATGAGGATGCTAGTTTAGAGTCGAACTCCAATCTGCAAGAGGAGTCAGAGGAGGGAGAGGAGTCTCCAGAAGGGTGCCACCCTCTTCCACAGCCTGCCCCTGTACCACAGCCCATTCCCATTTTGACTCCACAAGGTCCAAATCTAAACCCAGACTATATTTCACGAGCGACTAAGATTAGAGTTGGAGTTCAAGAATCTGCATGTCCAAGCTGAAACCAAACATCAAGAGGTGAAACTAAGAGAAAGAGAGATGCAGCAGGCAATGGAAATGAGAAAGATGTCCCTTTATTCTGCTTCCCTAAAGAAGCAGTGAGTATGTATGAACCTAAACTTGATGTGTTGGATTGGCTGGGTACATTTGAATACACCTATGGTATTCAAGGAATAAATGGGAATGATTTGATTCCATGGCTCATGTCTAGGCTCCCCCTGAATGGCTATGATGCTGTTATGGAATTGGGTGCCAGTGATAGAAAAGATTATGAGTCAGTTAAGCAGGCATTAATAGCCAGATTTGGGAAGACTCCTTCCGAGTACCTTAAGAGGTTTAGAACCCTCCAAAAGACTGAGGGTACCCCTTGGGCTACCTGGGCATGTGAATGTTTGAAGAACTTAGATGGTTGGGTTAAGGGGTACAGAGTACACACCTTTGAAGAAATGAGAAATCTGTTTTTGCTTGAATCTATTATTGATGCCCGATCTCCTGAGACAGCACTTGGCTGACTCAAAAGAAATTGATCCTAAAAAGCTAACACAAGCTGCTGATCTATGGGTAGCCAATGAAACAACAATGGTGGTCCACACTTTCTGGTTCAGGTACATATTTTCTTTCTTCCACCCCACCACCCCCTTGCAAACTATCCCCTCCCCACCCTCCCAAGTCCAATTTACCGTCTTTTTTCTCCTTTTTCGGGCGTGAACGTGCTGGGAACACTTCTGTCCCCAGCGCGGCCGCTCCCGATGGCTGCTATGGAAAGGGAAAATAGACTGTTTTCCCTTTCCCGGTAGCCATTTTCAATTTTTTGGGAGATGTTTTTTTTCTGTTCCGAAAAGCTTCGAGTACCCGATCTTTGCATTTACATGTGCAAGCACGAATTCAACAAGAACGGGATGACAAAGAGCGGCCATTTTGGATAGCGAATACCTTGCGGTTCAGACTGACAGACTCCTTGCAGGAGGATTCATTCTCAGGTAAGAGACACAGGATAATTCATGAAATAGACAAACTAGGATTTTGAAACTAGTTTTATTAACCAGGCGGAAAATGTCCCTTACATTTATTGTATTCATTAACTCTGGCAGGATAATTCACAATAACGGCTTACTGTTATCAACACGGATGAGAACGATACAGTACCCATCCTTAAGAGAAGACTGGGAAATGATACACCACATTGGTAAGCCATTGGTGATGTGGGTATGAGAGAGATATAAAAAGCCAATTTAGATTATAATTGACCACACTATCAACAAACGAACCCTTCCTGATGCAACTCATCATCCTCATTTTTAGCCACGTGAGAAAGATTCACACTATGAGGCATTAAGAAACAGATAGTGACCTAGTGGAAGATTCCTCTACACTTAGCATTTCTATGCTGAAGACCAACGCCTGACGGGTATAATTGTCCAACATGACTATGCTGGATTACTCTTAAACCCTGTACAAATATTGCTCTTTTTAGATCTATGATGATAATGGGCGTTACATTTTATAATTTTTTCTAGTAAAAAGTATTTTATAAATGGTTTGCTACTTTTAATAGAGTCCTAGTATTGACTCACAACACTTCTATTTTCAGGAGGAACCTTGCCATACCAAAGCATTTTGGACATTAGAGAATATGAACAGGATCTACACATGATCTTATCATCCAGGTGATTATCTGATCAGGATACATACAGATATTATTTTTCGTTAATATCTTTGATACTTGTTTGATAACTAATCGAGTCTGACAGATAATTACTATATGTTAAATGTTATAGATAAGGATTGAGAACACACAGAACAGAAATCTCCTGATTAAGGAGATCTATCCCCAAAATGCGTTGAACAAATACCTAAGAGTTTGGAAAACACTACCCATATTATGAATTTGACAATAGGAAAAACTGTCTAGGATTTATTCATGATTAAACGTATGGGTAGTTGTGCAATAGATTCTGGTGACAGAACAAATGTTGAAACAGATTTTGGGAAACATTTATTTTCTTTCTTCTTGACTAAATAATTGAATTGTAAATGTGGAAATATGAGTGATTATTGTCCATATGAAATTGAACATAAACAGTAAAATCCACAATTATTGACTAATCCAATTTCTAATGGTATTTTTGGAAATAAGATTACTATTACTAATAATTTGGTGGTATTTACAACACACATAGGGCGTGCAAGGGACAGGAGGGTTCCACAAAAAGTGTGGACCACCATTGTTCTTTCATTGTATACATCATCTAGTGTCTAAGTTGGTTTTTCTCCCTTGAACCCTACTACTCTTCAAAAGTCTCCAAGAGTTTATAGAAACTACAGGTGTGCTCCTAGTCACTCAGTTGATAGGCCTGACCTATGGGTTGCCAACAGAACCACTCAAAGACTCTGGAGCAACTCACAAGAAGGAAGAGGGGAAGCAGCACACGAAAGAGGGTAAAGAGAATTCTAATTCCCACAATCCAAAAGAGGGCCACACACATAGCAAGGGTAAATTCCATGGGAAACCTGGTAGGTCTAGTGAACCCTCTGGTGCCAAACCAGAGGGACGTCAACAGAAACCCCCATTCTAGAGAACATTTGGGAAATGTTTTGTATGTGGGTCTGTAGATCATGTGAAAGGGGATCCCATATGTAAGGGTAAACCTTCAGGGGTCCACACTGCCTCCTTAGCCTTCAACCCCGAGGGAGAAGCCCAAACGGCAAGTGCACACTTTCAATTACCCCATTGGGGTTCAAGTCAGTGTATCTTTAGTGTCTGTGGGAACAACAGAATGTGGATGTTTATTACTCCATTCCAGATAACACCAAAGAATATTATAAGGACAGTGTTCTTGTAAATGGTCAGGAGACCCCTGCCATCAGACACTGGGGCAAGCATTACAGTGGTTGATGAAAGTTTCTTCAAACCTGAGGATGTAGCTAAGGCACCCAAAGGTCTCACTAAACCTGTAGGAGGCACTATCCAAATGGTTACTATTCTGCCAGCTCTCATCCAGTGCAACAATCACTGTTGGGATCCGTGTTAGTGTACAGAATGAAGTGCCAGGGAGAGTCCTGTTGGGAAGTGACTTGAACGCTCTGGGAGTGGTGTCTAGTACCCCACCCCCCCAGGCCTCCCAGCAAAAGGAAGCAGGAGCAAACAAGATTGGCCAGAGAGGAAACCTTAAGAGGTTAAGGAGATTTCCAATACCTCCAGTCCAAAGGAAGGCTACCCTTCAACTTCCAAGAAACGAGACTAAAAGAGAAATCCAAGATCTCTGGGAAAAAGAAAGGTCTGAAACATAAACCTGTATATAATACAAGCACATCCCCGAGAGGATTGTCCAAGGTCATCCCAGTGACCCCTTCCCCATGTGATGCTGAGTGGGAGGACCAACCAAATTCTGTGTTATCAGCTACTGGTGACAGAGAGCTGGAAGAAAACCGTCCCTGCATTGGTAATCTGGAACCCAGAGACCACCCTGAGCTGCAGACTTTACTTGCAGAAGGTGGACCCTCTAGGGCAGACTTCAGCAGAGGACAAAGTGTCCCCCTCTAGAAGGTCTGCGCCAGCAGACATCTTCCCAGCTGGACAGGCTTGAGCCAGGGAAGCATAGGCTTTACTGGGAGGATGGCCTCCTCTACAGTGAACCTACTGAGTCTACCCCAGGGGACTACAGGAGACTGGTAGTTCCCCAGGAGGTGAGACAAAAGTTCCTACAGTTAGCCCATGAGATCCCTTTGGCTGGTCACTTGAGTGTCAAGAGAACCAAAGAGAGGCTTTCTCTGTACTTCTACTGGCCCAAGGGGCTTGAAGCAGATCAATTCTATAGGAGCTGGCATACTTGTCGGGAAAGAGTGGACCAAGAATGTGTCACCGATCCACCAGGGGGCGCAGAGATGTTCTGACGCATCTCGGCTCGTCTCTCCAACAGGGCGCTGTTCGTGGGACTCGAGCCCCTCCTCCCCCCCCCCGACTCCCCCGGAGTGAGGAGCCGACACCACCCCCGCCAACGCGAAGGTGCAGGGCACCCTTGGCCCAAATCTGAGCTTCCGAGGTGAAACGGTACCGGAGATCTGAATCCGCGAACAGCGAGCGGCGGAGGCCCCTCCCCCTGCCAGCCCAGCGGCTCCGCGGAGATCGGTGTTGAGCCCGGGCCCGAGCGAGACCCGTAGAGGCCCAGACAACCCAGGCGGGCGGCCCCCGCCCCCACCGGGCGTCGTCGGAGGCCGGAGGGACAAGCCTGGAGGCAGGAGCGGCTGCCCTGGAGGTGCGCAGGGGAGGCACCACAAGACGGGGACCCAGGACAAAGATAGCTCCGCAATCCAGGAGACGGGAGCGAAGGTGCACAGCCCTGAGAGCGTGAGGACCCCGGCGGCCCCGGGCGGGGCTTACGCACGAGATCTGCTCACAGGCCGGGTGGCACAGCCAGGCCTCTGAGGTAAGAGGAATCGGCCGGGGTCTGGGCGACCGCCGGGAGAGTCTAGATAACCCAGGGAGAAGGAGGTGGGAGGCCCTTGGTGAGCATACGAACTCCGGGGGGGCCGGAGACAGCGAGGAGCCCCTGACGCGGCTCTCTGGACTTGAGGAGCACACAGTGCCCGGTAGAGTGAACCCTAAAGTCCTCCTCACAGCACGCCCTGCCGCTGAAGCACCATATTGTAACACGGACCTGACAGGGGCTAGAGACGTTGGGGGAGCACGGTGGCGCCTGGACTTCCAGTCGTGGGAACGGTGCGGGTCGAAGGACAAATTTGCCACCCCCAGGCTGACAGTGCCCCCCCCCCCCCCCCAAGGAGCTGGGGTAAGAAGCAGACCACAGACAATACAAACGTTTGAAGATAACCCCCAGGGAGGGCGTATGACCTGGAGAGAGTCCCTACAGAAGTTTTGCCGTTCACGCTCACCTCCCGAGCCCACGATAGCCCCTGAAATGGCGGCCCAGACGCAGCAGGAATCTGTTGAGGCAAGCACGATCACTAAGGGGATGGCGGCCCTGCTTGAAGAAATCAGAGGCTTCCGAGCGGATATTGCCCTACGACTGGACACCCTAGACAAAAAGGTGGACAACATAGATGACAGGGTCCAGGCATTGGAGAATAATACAGCCTCGAGCGATATCTTCGAGACACAATTTGACATGCGCCTATCGGAACTTGAAAGAAGAGAAGAGAAATGCTCTTTAAAAATGGACGATTTGGAAAATAGGGAACGACGCTGTAACCTACGCTTCCTGGGCTTCCCGGAGCATGACGGGGAAACACAGGCAGACATCATCAAGGCCGTCAACGCGGTTGTAGGAGTGATGTGTGAGGGGGCCAACACCAATGAACCCACCATTGACAGGGCCCATAGAGCAGGGGCTTCCTCCAGAGGCCCCAGATCCATCCTGGTCCGATTTCATTACTTTTCTGAGAAAAGCAGGATCCTCGAACTGGCACGTAAGAAGGGCCCAGTGGAATGGGAGGGGGCCCAGATCTCGGTGTATCAGGACCTTTCGGCCTTCACCGTTGCGAGACGGCGCCTTTGCTCCCCGCTGACAAAAATGCTCCAATCCAAGGGAGTCCGGTACAGGTGGGGGTATCCATTTTCACTCTCTTTTGAACTCGAGGGCTATAAATACGCCTTGGTCACTGAAGATGACATCCAGAGAGTTTCAGGCGAACTCCTGGATAGCCCAAGTGGGGGGCCAGGGAACCAAGACCTGGAGCGTTTCCCGACAGGCCCGAAAGAGAATAAAGCTTCCAAGGAAAGGCGCAGAGTCCGAGGCCAGAGGAAATTCAGGAGAGTTGCCCCATTGTCACCGGGCTCCCAGAATGGCTGAAGCGGGCTAACGGAGATCAATGAATAACTCTAAGATTGTTGCTGTTGGATGGAGGGGTTGTTGTAACTCGTGGTTTGCATAGATCCCGGGGGGGGGGGAGGGGGCTCGAGTTGGGGTTAATGGAGAGTTTATGAGCCCGGAGGGGGGGAGACATTGGTGGCCTGGTGTGAGTTCTTGGGGCGATGCCACAACACAATCAGGCGATCAGGGGGGAGGGGGAAGGGGGGAGGGGAGGGGGGAGTTGGGTAGGTGGGGGGACAGTTATAGAAAGCCATGTTTTTGGGTCTATTTTGCACCCCGGGGGCGGCTTCGAGCCCACCGGGGGTTGCTAAAGCAACAGGGGAGTAACAACGCTTGCGTTTTTGAAAAAGGAGTCATGAGAGACGACCAAAGCTCTAATGGATGATTCGCTTCAATCCTTGACAGTGGGGTCTTTGAATGTCCGCGGGCTTAATTCGCCAACGAAGAGGTTGCTACTTATGAGGGAATTTGCTAGGACTAGGTTACATTTCCTATTCGTGCAGGAAACTCACTGGGTTCGTGGGAAGAAGCCTAAACTGAAGGCCAAAACCATAGATCAGGTGTACATGGCTTCTACCCAGGCAAAGAAGAGGGGAGTAGCTCTGCTGGTATCTCCCGGGGCCCATTTTGAGTTTAAAGCTTTAAGGGTGGACCCGGAGGGTCGATATCTCATGGTGAAAGGGGATGTGCGAGGACGTTTTTTCACCTTGGTTTGCATATACGCGCCAAATGAGGCACAGGACACCTTCTGGGAGGGTATGAAAGGGATAATAATGGCGTTCGCCGAGGGCACCCTCCTGGTGGGGGTGATTTTAATATGGTGCTCTGTCCCGAGAGGGACAGGAATTCTGTGAACCCCTACCCCAACATCCGCCACCACAAAAAATTGGCATCGGCCTTTCTAAAAGTGAATGGGGAACTGGGGCTCAGTGATACGTGCTCGCCAGGGAAAGACCGGAACCCGGACTACACTTTTTACTCTAAACCACACGCGTTTTTTTCTCGTATAGACTACATACTGGTAGACACAGCACTACAGGGAGAGGTCTCAAACTCAGGGGTAGAAACTGTCCCCTGGACTGATCATGATATGGCAAAGGTTAGGATTGGCCTCCCCCCCCGCCCCGGTAGCTGGATCCCGGTGGAGTTGTAACGACCTCCTCTTACACGACAAGGAGATACGCCAAACCCTCCTGACGGGCATAGAGGATTACTTCACCCTCAACGACAACGGGGAGGTCAACACCATGGGGGTGTGGAAGGCATTTAAGGCGACTATTAGAGGCACCCTTATTGGTATTGGGTCGGGGAAAAAGAGGGAGAGGGATCGGGAAGAGAGAGTGTTGAGGGACAAGATAGAAGCTATCCAACCAGGAGGGAAGTTGAAAACACAGATGCTCCCGGGGAAGTGGGAGGAATTGCAGAGGCTGCAAGCCAAATTGGCCGACCTACAAGTGGGACAAACGGAGAGGAAACTCTTTTTTCTGAAACAAAAATACATGGAAAAAGGGGAAAAGGCGGATAGGATACTAGCCTGGAGACTCCGTGAGCTCAGGCAAAGCAGGAGGGTGAACTCAATCCGCACCGTGGAGGGGAACTCCACGGCAAGGGACACCAGAATAGCGGAACAGTTTAGGTTATATTACGAGAAATTGTACTGCACCGAATATATGGGGGATGGGGAAGACGTCGACAGGTTCTTAGACTCCCTCCCGGTCCCGGGCCTTCTCCCGGACAAAGCCGAGACACTGGAGTATCCCATCTCCCCTGAAGAAGTAATTGACACCATATCCTCATTGAAGAGTCGCACTGCCCCGGGAGATGACGGTTTCACAGTTAAGTTCTATAAGACCTATAGGTCTACGCTCGCCCCATTCTTGGCTAAGCTGTTCAATGCTGCACTGGATCAGGGTTCTCTCCCTCCCACGATGATGTCAGCTTTAATTGTAGTCCTGCCTAAGGAGGGCAAAGACCCCGCCTATTGCCAGTCCTATCGCCCCATATCACTTCTTAATACCGATGTAAAAATATTGGCCAAACTCCTGGCGAACAGATTGGCAAAACTCCTCCCCACCTTAGTACATGGGGATCAAGTGGGCTTTATCCCGGGGCGCCAGGGGTCTGATAATATAAGAAAAACCATTGATCTTATGCTCGAAACAACTGTACAGAAAATGGAGGGGTACCTCCTCTCACTTGATTCAGAAAAGGCCTTCGACCGTGTCGAGTGGCCATACATGATCAAGGTGCTTCGAAGGATGGGCCTGGGGGACAATTTCTGTGGGTGGGTCGCAGCACTGTATAATGCTTCCTCGGCGAGAGTGCTGGTTAATGGGGGTACTTCAGAGCCTTTCTCCCTCTCCAGGGGCACCCGGCAGGGATGTCCCCTGTCCCCTCTCTTGTACGCCCTGGCAATGGAGCCCCTAGCTATAGCGGTTAGGGTCGACTCGGAAGTCACAGGAATACGGTGCGGTGAGTGTGAATTCAAGCTCTCCCTATTTGCAGATGATATACTGAGCTACCTAACCAATATTCAAAAATCTCTACCGAGATTGCTTGAGCTCATACAATACTTTGGCTCCTTCTCGGGGCTAAAAATAAACACCTCTAAATCGAGTATCATGCCCATGGGTCCGGGGGATAATGACATCGGGAATAATGCCGATATTATGGGAGTTAGAATCGAACGAGAATCCACTAGATACCTGGGCACCGTCATCCCCAGAGACCTATCGCAACTATACCAGTGCAACTTCCCGGAAATCCTCGCTCAGGTCAGTAGTGACCTTAAAAGATGGGCACCCCTTACGCTTTCCTGGCTCGGACGCATGGTCTCGGTAAAGATGAATATCCTGCCACGCCTTCTCTATCTCTTCACGGCCCTTCCCACTGTAATACCCGAATCCTTTTTCGAGGTTCTCCAGTCCCGTATCCTGTATTTCATCTGGAACGGCAAAAAGCCGAGGGTTAAAACATCCACCTTGACCCTCCCAAAGACTCACGGGGGCTTCGGACTTCCCGACTTCAGGCTCCATTATAAAGCTGCCCAGCTCAGGGTGATGATGGAACATATGCGGGACGAAATGCGGACGTATTGGACGTATATCGAAGACACCCACGCTCACCCGAGGAAGGTTAGGGATTTTCTTTGGACCGCTCCTAGGGCCCTCCCACCCCAGCTCAAGTCGCATCCCACCCTGGCAGCCCTGTGGGCGTCATGGAAACCCAGTAAGGCAAATAAGCTGCTGTCGTCTTGGCCCTCTCCGTTGTCCTCGCTCTGGGGCCCGCCTATAGACCTGGGCACAAGGGGTTTTAGGGACACGCAGGCCTGGTCTGATATGGGCCTGGAAAGAGTCTCCCAGCTCTCACAGGAAGAGGGCTTCATAGAGTATGAAGACCTGGCTGATGCCTTGGTAGATAGGCCCCCCACGGTCTTTGAATACCTGCGGCTGAAAGGGACCTTGACCCAAACCCAGTGGTCCGAGCAGCTCGGTCGCCCCCTCACCCCGTTTGAACTTGTACTGGCTAAAAGCACATCACGAAAGGGCTCACTGTCCAAGCTCTACAGTGTACTAATAACGTCCGACCTAGAGGGTAGACAGCCCTTCAAGCGCATATGGGAAGAAAGGTTGGGGATGTCCCTTGACGACCACTCCTGGAGGGCTGTTTTTAAGTGCATTTTCACGGGTTCCCTGTACACAGCTGCCATGGAACATAGCTTCAAGATCCTCCATTCCTGGCATCGCCCCCCAGCCCTGTTGTCAAGGATGTTTCGGGATGTTTCCCCTTTTTGTCCAAGGGGATGCCACCAGCGGGGAACCTAGTTTCACATGTGGTGGGATTGTCAGGCCATACAGGTTTACTGGGCGGAATTGCTTAGCTGGATCAAGGACATCGAGGGGTTTTGCCCGGCACTACATCCGCTGGAAATCCTTCTGGGCATCCCCACGCCAGACTCGGAAGTAAATGGCTACCCCAGGGTTATCGGGGCTATGTTGCGAGCGGGGAGGTTGGCACT
Source organism: Ambystoma mexicanum (assembly GCF_040938575.1). Classification (NCBI taxonomy): domain Eukaryota; kingdom Metazoa; phylum Chordata; class Amphibia; order Caudata; family Ambystomatidae; genus Ambystoma; species Ambystoma mexicanum. The sequence continues at coordinate 731,948,634 of NC_090925.1, forward strand.
AGCCCAAAAATGGAAGAGTACCTTGGCTCCCACAAAAGAGGAGTGGCTTTGCAAACTTAGGGCAATTTTTAATTATGAAAAATTGACTGCAATAGCTCATGATACCCTCACTGATTTTTTACAAGAATGGACAGCTGTTCTATTGCACGACGATTGTGTTTCCATGCGCTTGTAGAATGGAGACAGACTAGAAGCAAACATAACGCATATCCTTACATCCCTCAAAGACCTGGCCCTACCTGTGCTTAATGGTATTCCGGTAGTACCCCACTGATTCAAGGAATGCACTAGATAATCGAGTGTTATGCAAGTGTTCTCCCACAAACTGTAATTATTTGCATTTCTTCTAAAAACTTGAAATGTTTATTGTTAGGGAGGGTGGGAAATGGGAAAGGGTGTTTAGACAATGGAAATAGTAAAATCACATTGTCAGTACCGTTTTCTTAACAGTTGTTGCCGGTCAAATTGGCCATTTGGCCTAACCGAATGTGAATATTGCCAATAAAAACAATTTGAAAAAAAAAAGAATGTGTCACCTTTAGTGCCCCTCCCTGCAGTGGGAGTCCCTTTTGAGAGAGTGGGGATTGACATTGTTGGTCCCCTAAACCCTCCAACTTCCTCAGGTAAACTATTTATATTGGTTGTGGTAGACCATGCTAGAAGGTATCCTGAGACCATACCTTTATCGCAATTACAGAATCCTGGTTTCATGAAGCAGCAGGCCCTGCACTGTCCCTAGCTGTACCAAATAACTACACCATCTTCAGAGTTGACAGAGGCGAAGCTCAAGGTGGAGAACTAGTGATTATTGCCAAAGCCAATCTCTCTATGAGAATTTCACCTTCACCCAACATTAACTCTTGTGAAGTAACGTCAATCAAAATACCTACAGCTAACTCGCAACTGCTGAACATTCACCTTATATATAGACCCCCTGGCCCTATCAATACTTTCATTGAAGACCTTGCCACAATTTTATCGGAAAATTTAAAGGATACCTCCCAAACGTAACTGTTAGGTGACGTTAACATAGGCTTTAATGATGACAATGACCAACATGCCACTGCAGCGGCCAACACCCTGTCAGAGCTCGGCTTCACCCAGAGAGTGAACAAACCAACTCATAAAGTGAGAAGTATCAATTGGGTTGCAGATAACAATTGTAATGTCTCCATTACCTCCATATCACCCCAAATTTGGATGGCCCACTACCTCATATCTTTTACAATAGCAACTAAAAGACCCACCCTACAGGCACCTCTCGCCCTTCCCACATTTACGAGAAACAAGAAAAATATTACAGCAGAAAAACTACCCCCTTGCATCCTGCCCACTCTTAACTCCATACCAGACAATATGGATCCCAGTACTCTAGTCGAAGAGTATGACAAAGCTATGACCTCAACTCTCGACAACATCGCTTCGCTAATACTTAGAAATAGCAAGCCTAAAAACCACCTCAACAACTGGTTTACTCCTCATTTAAAAAATCTAAGACTAGACAAAAGAAAATGTGAAACTGCCTGGAAACTCCATCCCACCACAGAAAACAAATCTAACAAAAATCTCCTCCCTACATAAGAAGGATATACTTTTAGCCAAGCTAACTGCAAAGGCGACCAATGCCCAGCACAATTTATCAAGGATGCTGCTAGGGACCTAGCACTTTTCATTACCAAACTTATTAATGCTTCCTTCACATCCGGCATGATACCCAGCAATCTTATGGAATCTTGGTTACTCCCTCTTCTTAAAAAACAAACGTTAGACCCCGCCATACCGACCAACTACAGGCCCATCACCAGGGTACCCTTCCTATTGAAAATCTTAGACAAGGTAGCATATATCCAAATCCAGAACTTCCTAGAACTTAACCAACTTTTAGGCTCCCGTCAATCTGGTTTCCGGCCACTACACGGCACAGAAACAGCTCTTGTTGATCTTAAAGCCCAATAGACAAATTAAGAGACAATGGAAAGCTTGCATTACTCCTCCTCCTGGACCTGTCGGCGGCTTTCGATTTGGTGGACCACAACGTCTTATGTAGCCACCTGGACTCAGCTGCACACTTCTCCAGCGAGGCTATAGAATGGATACAATCCTTCCTCAGTGACCGAACCATGAGGGTCTTCTCGCTCTCTGCAGCCGCGGACCCCATCCCCATCACTTGCGGAGTGCCCTAGGGCTCATGTGTTTCTCCAACCCTGTACAATCCAAGCCCCTGTTTGATGAGTTGTACCGTCTAGGTATCACCTACACTAACTATGCAGATGATACCCAGATCCTCCTACCACTTACCAGGGACTACTGCACGGATTTAGCATTGGTGAATGTAATTTACAGCATCAGTCAGACATGGATGGCCACTCACAGCCTCTGTCTAAACGATGAAAAAACAGAGCTTCTTATCCTGGGTTCTGCACCTCTCCTTACTAGACTTGGCACAAACTACTCATCATTCATCAATGATGGGAACCTTATCAAGGTCGCCAAGGAAGTAAAAACATTAGGTTTCTACTTAGACTCCACCCTAACATTCACTAAACAGGTAAACTCCCTAGCCTCCTCGACAGCATACACATGCAAACTAATTAGAGCTAGCAAACACTTCCTCTCAACCAACAGTTGCATGACCCTAGCTAGGGCCCTCATTTTATCTAGACTACTGCAATAACCTATACATTGGAGCGAACAAATAGATTACCAACAAAATACAGATACTCCAAAACAATGCCCTTACAGCTGCACTCAGTATCTCTAGGAAAGAACATATTTCTGAAACAAGAAGAAAATACAAGTGGCTATCCACACTGGAGAAAATTAAACTTAAAACAGCCTCCCTCATCCATAAAAGCTTAAACAACAAAGCACCACGATATCTAACAGAAACATTTCCTAGAAAAATATCTACTAGACCCACAAGACTAGTCAACTCTAAGTGCCCCGCTTTAAACTATCCACTATTGGAGGCACCAGTTTCCCAATTAAAGCAGCTCAACTATGGAACTCACTACCAACCACAATCAGAAGGGACCAAACCTTCACTAAATTCAGACAAAATTTAATTATATGGCTCTTAGAGAATGCCGACAAATGAACTTGTAGAACTCGACTTCATTTGTAAATAACTGTACATTTCTTCTGTATATTGACTGTCTATTTTGTCCCTCCACTGCCTATTGCATGTCCTATACACTAATAATTACTAGATAGATGTTTTTGCCATTGCTTTGTAACCAATGTATCCTGTGTACTAAGCTGTATGACTTCTTATTGCCTGCGCCCTGATACCTTTGGGCCTGGCGCGCATAATAAATATCAAACAAACAAACCTATGAGAACTGTTACTGCTCAGGCAGTGGCTAAGGCCCTCTTTGGTATTTTTACCAGGGTAGGTTTTCCTAAGGAAGGCATGTCTGACAGGGGATCAAACTTTATGTCCCACTGTTAGGAAAGATTTCGTTATTGTAGGGAACTTTCCTTCCATGTGGCAACCCCTAAACTTTTTGCTATTGTTTTCAACCTGTTTTCTTGACTTTGCCAGAGAAGTGCAGCCTTCTGCCGTACTCCTCTGGGCTTTCGCTCCTTTCTTACGGGGAAACTGACATGCCCTTAAGACAGTCAGTACCGGGGAACGCTGTTTCCCGTAGTTTCTTTTATCGTGTCGCCATTTTTAGTGCAACACGACACAAGAGGGCACTGTAAGCTAAGTTACAGCTCTCTTGGGTCTCTAGCCTTCTACAGACCCTAGACACTCTTGTAGGATGGTTTTTGGATCGGTGCAAGTCATTCAGGGACTGGGCTGGTGGCAGCGATCATTTGGTTTATTTTGAGCTCCTTTTGCCGTTCTGAGCACCTTTTTGCCGCGAACACAAAAGGGTGGCCCGGCTACCCAAAATGGCCGGACCACGAGGCTCCTTTGTCTCGTCCACTGTCCGTCTTGCCCCCTTTACCTTCTCCCGGGTCAGGCGACCCGGGGCCTTCCTTATTTGGGCATGTAGTTTCCCGCGAAACACGGTTGCTTTCGCGGGCTTCTACATGTCGTTTGAGTGCCCCCAGGATGTGGGCTGGGCTGTCTGGTCCCAATACACATCCTGGGTGCCAGAGAGTCTAGGGTGGTGTGAATGCCTGGGACCACTGTGGTCCGTGATTGGTCCACGTATGGTATGTGTGTTGATGAGCGGATCTCCCATTGGCTCCCCTCCGTTTTGGCGCGAAGGGAACCGTGGATAAGAGGGAGCTGGAAACACCACTACCATGTCGATCTCCTGAGTTCTTACGAACCCAGGGATACAGGAGCCAAGTATCCTGCGAACACGAGGCTGGACCGAGGAATCGCTGGTGACCCCCTGAAGAACTTCTGCTCCTCATTGCTGTCGTCCGGTGAAGCCCTTTCCACCTAAGATCGAACAAGAAGGCCTGTACTGGCGCTTCGACCTATTGGAATAGCAGGACCAGCTATTCCCGGCACCTTCATCAACTCCTGCCGTAAGCCTTCGGAAGTGTCTCTGGGCCATCCAGTTGACTGACCAGCTTACTAAGGAGTCCTGCTCTGTAATCGCCGACAGGTTGGGTAGTATTCTGAGTCCGGGGCACGCTCACACGCTTCGTTTGCTTAGCAACCCTAAGCTAGAGGTGAACGGTGCTCGTTTGGCTTGAATACACCCGGCCGTTCCGTTGCCCTGCCGTGGCGACAAAACTGTGCAGGATTCTTCGATCGGGACGTCTTTTTACTCTGCACGACGACGAGACGTTCCCTGCTCTTCAGAACCTGCCAGAAGCTGCATCTATCGAGGAGAAGCTCGGGCCTGCTTGCTTCGGGGACCGGTGAGTAGATTAGCTAGGATCTGGTCGCCCTCCTGCAGTGCCCCTTGCTTTTCCCCGCTGTAAATACAGCTCCCCTTGTCCGTACTCGCGCCCTACTTCTGCCTCACAGTGGAGGCTGCGCGGGAGTCGCGGACCGTGTTCTCCTTCATTAGGGCACCCTACAGAGCTGTCCAACGTCCTCCGAAGAGCTTCACCTTCTGCCCATTGGCACCGGCGTGTGCAGGTACTTTTGAGCGCTAGGCTCCACTCTTCGTAGGGATTGGACTACCATCCAGTTAGGGGCCTCAGAAGGCGGACATATCACACGCATTGGTTCGCACTGCCTGTTTTCCTTCCCCTGCAGGTGGATAACATATTTCGTGCTGCTAATGCTGTGAAACTGTGTATTCTGTATATATATTGGGTGGATAGTGTATGTGTTGGTTTAATATCGTTGTATATTGCTGCTTTTACTGTGGTTATTAGTTTCAAGGCCTTATAATAAATGTGTATCTATTTTTGATATAAACAACTGTTTGGAGTAGTTTGTAAGCGCTCTTGCTTTGTGTGCTCATTGCGGGCTTTCAGTCACCCTCACCCCTCTTGAGACCTAGTCTTGACCGCCGCGATCGCTACCTTGATTGGTCTGGCTTGTCCAGAGGTTACCCTGTTCCAAGTAATTAGGTTGGCCTTCTGAACTTCTGCGCCACCAGGACAGAGTTCAGAAATCCGTCTTAACACCCACTACATGCAGACCATGTGGAAGAACTGTGGAGTGACTTACAAGTTCTCAACAGCCTACCATTCCCAAACCAATGTGTTGGTTGAGAGGTTTAACCGTACTATGAAGAGCATGATATGTGCTTTAGAGGAACCTCTTAGAAGAAAGTGCGACCTTCTACTGCCATGACTTCTCTTTCCTTATAGAGAAGTTCCTCAAGCAGGGGTTGGATTTAGCTCCTTTGAACCTCTTATTGGTCATCCAGTCAAAGGCCCTTTGGCCCTGATCAAGGAAGGGTTGGACCGTGCTCCTTTCCTACATCCAGTGAGAGTCACTAACTATGTGCTGGGCCTCAGGACGAGGATGGCATCGATGATGACAGAAGCTTCAGAAAACTTGAAAGCAGGTCAGGCTCTGGTCAAGCATTGGCACAACCAGAAGGCCAACATGGTGGAGTTTACTCCAGACCAGCTTGTATTGGTTATGGTACCTAAAGGCAGAGGGCCTTAAAAGACAAGTGGATTGGACCCTTCAAGATTGTAGGCAAGCTTGAAGAGGTGAACTATTTAGTGGACTTTGGCAACCCCAAGTAAAACTCTTCAGATTTGACTCTGCAACAACAGGAGGAGTGCAAGGCTCTGTTGAATCAGTTTGCCTCCCTGTTTTCACTGACACCAGGCTTGACCCTAGGGGCCAGCATGATATTATCACTGGTGACAGTCTCCCTGTCCAAAGCAGGGGTTACAGAATGTCTGATCATGTCAGATCTCACATGAAGGAAGAGGTCAAGAAGATGCTCGACTTTGGGGTTATTGAGCCATCTACGAGTCCATGGGCTAGTCCAGTTTTACTAGTACCAAAGGCAGGAACCAAAGAATTGAGATTCTGCGTGGACTATAGAGCTCTTAATGCAGTCACCACGACTGATGCCCATCCTTTACCCAGGACAGATGAGCTGGTGGACCTATTAGCAAATAGCTCTGCCAGACCATGCCAATCAGAAAACTGCATTCTCCATCCCAGGAGGCTTATACCAGTTTATGGGTATGCCTTTTGGACTTAAGAATGCACCGATTACATTTCAGAGGATGGTGAATCAAGTTCTTAATGGGTTAGAGGACTTCTGCATGGCAGACTTGGAGGACATTGCAGTGTTCAGCCCCACTTGGGAAAAGAATCTTCACCACCTAGGATATGTTTTGCCAGCTCTGGAACAGGCCCATCCAATCATAAAGTATAGTAAATGTTAAATTGGCCAGAGTCAAGTGGTCTACCTTGGACATGAGGTAGGAGGAGGTGCAATTAGGCCATTACCTAGCAAAGTACACACTGTACAAGACTGGGCCACCCCTACTACTCAGACTCAAGTGAGAGCCTTCCTAGGTCTCACTGGGTATTACAGGAACTTCATAGAGAACTATGGGACCATAATATCTCCCTTAAATGTGATGATCTCACCCAAATTCCAAGAAGGTAGGTGAAATTAGGAGTGCACTAAAGCCTTTGAAGGACTGAAGAAAGCCCTTTGTCGAGCACCAGTCTTGAGCTCTGCTGATTGATATGATACAATAGGTTATTTATAACGCGCTTAATACCCAGAGGTTTCTAAGCGCGGACCCGGGGATCGAACCTGTGGTGCTCTGTGTCGTCTTGCTTCCAAGGCGAGGACGTTGCCCCCTGAGCTATCCTCCCGATTACAACCAGTCCTTAATTGTACAGACAGATGCTTCTAATACAGGGATAGGGGCAATTTTGAGCCAACTGGATGGGAAAGGCAGGGAACACCCTATCTGCTTAATCAGCAGGAAGCTGAAGGACTGTGAGACAAGGTGGGCAACCATAGAATGTGAATGTTTTTCCACTGTGTGGTCTCTGAAGAAGTTTAGGCCATACTTGTATGGTTCTAATTTCATTATTCAGACAGACCACCAACCCTTGAGATGGTTAATGCAGATGAAGGGGGAGAATCCAAAATTATTGAGATGATCAATCAACCGGCAGCAACAACGGGGAAGTAGGTGACAACCGAGTCAGATACAATCCACGCCAGCAAGGAAGAAGGAACAATTACCATGGTGGAAGGAACAGCAACCGGAGTAATCAAGGCAAAAGAGGCAACAGTGACCAGCATTTTCTTTTTAGAGAGGGGGGCCTGGGACTTGGAACCACGTGTGACACGCAGCATGCAAGCCTTATGGTAAACATTTCCACATACAATCTGACCCAAGTGGAAACAAATATCCTGCAAAGAGGAATGGGCTTTGTGCCCACCAATCCCCACAACTCATTCTTGTTACGTCAGAAGTTCTTCAACTTCATCAGGAAAATACACTTACAGACTTACAGCAATTCTTTCAAGATAAAGATCCTGAAAAAATGGATTCAGACACGCGTCTACACAAGAAATCGCTTTTTTGTGTGCCAACACAAGCACAAAGTGCAGAAGCTCAAGTCATTGAAAATAGGGTGCTTTGTAATCTGGACCATCTTGAAAAACAATCAGGTGGAAAGAGCATCTTTAAAAACATCAGTAATAAAGAAGAAACAACGATGAACAACTTGCTTGCCAACGGAACAATTGTAATTTGTAAAGCTGACAAGGGAGGAGCCATTGTATTACAAGATTGAGAGGCCTACATAAGAGAATGTAACAAACAGTTACTAGATCTGAACTATTACGAACCACTTACCAGTGACCCTACTACCCAGCTACAAGAAGTAATTTCACATAAAATTGCAAAAGCAAAACTAAGGGGTTGGGTCTCTTTAAAAGAGGCAGACTTCCTCATCATGGACAAACCGCAGGTACCTCAATTCTACACGTTACCCAAGATCCACAAATCCACCGGCAAACCTATTGTTTCTGGGGTTAACTCGGTACTTGAAATTTTGTCCCACTTTGCCGACGCTTTTTTACAACCATTGGTACGAAAGATGCGCTCCATACCACCCAAATCATAAATGAAATTGCTGGTATGGACTTCGACCCAGACTCTGAAATCCTGCATCGGTTAGATGTGGTTGCCCTCTACACGGGCAACCCACGAAGGGCGACAATTGAAATGCTTGAAGAAAAATGATTCCAAGACTACACAATTATAAGTACACCAGTCTCCTTCATACACTGGTGTGCAGAAATGACCCTCACTGAAAGTAATTTCCACTTCAACAGGGGTTTCTTTAGACAGATACATGGCAAAACGATGGGGGCGACCCTGGCACCTAGTGTAGCAAATCTATACATGGAAGCATTTGAGCTCAACAAAATCTTGAGTGCTCACAACCCTTATGCTAAGAATATACGAGCCTGGAGACACTATATTGAGATCTTGGTGATATGGAACGGTAGTACAGCAGAGTTATAAATGTTTTTCAATGGATTAATGTTCAGGACAGATCTCAAATTCACGTCCAACTGTACTATAGAAGAACTACATTTTTTGTACATCACAATCGCAGTGCAGCAATTTTTTAAAAAACTCTTTGTGAAACCGTATCACAAACCATCTAATAGATATTCTGTTCTCCATTATAACAGTTTCCATCCCCGCCATGTGAGAGACAACCTACCATTAGGACAATTTCTGCGTCTAATGAGAAATAGTACCAAATAAGATGATTTCAAAAAAGAAGCCAGAGACATGAATGAACGACTACAACATCAGGGCTATCCACCAGAGTTAACCACACAAGCATTAAAAAGAGCCAAAAACAACAGAGACTCGGTTCCTGGAATACAAAGATCCACAAAACAAAAATAAAGGAGACAGACTAGTTTTTGTCAATACATACAGCCATCTCTCCAATGCAATCGAAAAGATAGTCATCAAAAACTAGAAAAAGGCACCAACCCGTTGACCAGACCGAGAGTGGCTTTTAAAAGAAATAAAAATCTCAAAGACTACATTAAACGAAATTACATCAGTCTCAATCCAGTGAAGCAAAAGACCTTGCCCGAAACATGGGGCATGGTGGAACTAATTGGCCATTACCCATGTGGTAATTGCACGTGCTGTCCGCTTACCACTAATAGTACAGAAATAGATATCGATTTACCCCTACCATGGAAACAAACCAAATTCACCAATTCTAACTCCTCAAGGGTGGTAATATGGCATTTGGTGCCCCGGCAATAAAATCTACATTGGGAAAACCGAAAGAAAGATTAAACTAAGGATCAGCGAACATAAAAGCTGTCTGAAAAAAAGGTCTCGCAATGCACCCCTGGTGGGACACTGGATTGAACAAATACACTGACCAGAGGAAATCAGATGGTCAGCTCTGTACAAACTAAGATCAGGAATTGTGACAAGAGGACACTAAGAAAGAAGAGCAGCTAATATATCTATAATCTAGCCAAAAGCATCCAAAGAGGCCTTAATGAAAAACTGGATTGGTTGGTCTGAATAACCATCTGCTATACGACATCCATCTACCAGAGCAAACTGGAGAGTGGCTAAGTATACACCCGAGACAGAGGAGCAAATGGCGCCAATAAAAGAGCTGCTCAGATTTTAAACCGGCATTTCGGTAATAAGTCTTTCACATTGCATGTCTCCCCGGAATAGAATCACGGGATCAGAAGACGGGTAAAAAAGCCTGTGACCATGTTAACAACAGTAAGAACAATCCAGCGTAATTTGTTATCACACCGTATCCCATTTGGGAATGTTCTGTAATTCAGCAGGCGCTGTCTAAAGGCAGTAGAATGTACTTTGTTACTAAGGCAACTAATATCTAGGATACGGGCGCGTTCCGGATTAAGAACAAAAGAGGACTAAAGCAGTAGGAGGCGAGTACAGGAAAGGAGTCATTCTCATCCATCGGCGATCATTAGAAAAAGGACTCAGCCTCTAATGAATGCAAGCAGTTCCAAAAGCGAGAGAGATGATAGATTAACGGTGGCATCCAGTGCTCGACCGCAAGAACTCGGCATTAAAGGCAACCGTGCATCAAAACTGTAAGCACACAGCCCGTTGCCGATTGTCAAGTTTCCAATGGTGTTTCACGTTAGCTAACTGACTTCCCGCAACTATCTTTCAGTATATGGACCAATACGCCCCATAAGTCAGGCACAGTTACCGCTCTACCAAATGAAGCACAGGCCCTTCGAGCCCGCTCTCTAAAACAGCTCCGGTCAGGTTCCTGGGAATTGAATGCTTTTATTCTGTTGTTTAGGTGGTGTTTTAAGTTAAGTTTCCTTGACCTTATGTTAGTCAGCTGCCATTGTCCCAGTCCAAGATGGGGAACTTCCTACTCAGCAATAATTGGCTAGACAATTGTGATGCAGTTTGGAACTTCTTGAGAGGTTCTAAACTGCCTTTCATTCAAGACCAGCTGAGAAGTGGTCTAAGCGCTCAAAAGCTCCTTTGAAGACAACAGAAAACTGCAGGAAAGAAAACACTTCCACGAAGAAAGAAACATCAGAAAGTGCCAGAGACTTATTTCAGATAAGTGACAGAGAAAATGAACTAGTGCTTTGAAAAGCTTCAAATCGAAATTGCATGTACAGTATTGTTGTGAAAATTGTCTTTTAAAGTCTGAAGAAAACGAAATTGGTTGGTTTGGTTTAAGTTAACTTTAGATATCAACTGGAGTTGTAAATAATGCACTAAATGTATTGAGTTAAGAGTTTAAGCGTGCGCAGCATTCGTTAAAAGAAGGCGTAAGCAATAGCGAGTGAGGAGAAAGCATTACACTAATTATTTGCGCGTTGAACAGACAGCAGCGTTAGAGGAAAGGACCAAACGGCGCAATCCTGTGCGTCTCAGTAGGCCTACGGAGCGTCGTTATCGTGTTCCAACGTCGCGCATCAAATCACAACTGAGAGAATTGGCTTAGGTTCATCTTGTGTGCGGTTCGTGTGAGAGGAAGCAAAGCGTTTCATTTCTTCAGTGGCGGCATGTAAGCTGTTAGCGCGGGTGAGTTTTCGGACGTGCGTTATTAGTTATGAGAAGAGTTCTGCAGTTCTGATGTTATTGCCGTGAGTCTGCTGAGTGTCACGTCTTGTATCAGTACAGAACGAAACGGAACGCAAGAGATTGAATAATTAGTAAGTTCAAAGTGACTGCATCTGAAGTAACATTAGTTAGGATCTGTATGAATAACCCTGCTGAGTTAAGCAACAAACTGTTAGTATTACGTTTTGGAGGAAGATGTATTTTTCACAAGAGACTGCATAGATTTCAGGCATCTCGCAGGGTCCATGAATAGGTTGGTAAACAGACAGCAAGCAGACAAAAAAGGGTTCAGTTAATCCTTTAGTTCCTACGCAAAGCGCAAGAAGCTGAGAAGAAAGCTGGGAAATTGAAATGTTAAGTTGCACAGCTGTCAGAGGAAAAGATTTGTTCACAGTTTCAATAAATGAGCAAAAGAAGTTTTGAATGTAAAAGACCGGTTTGTGACCAATGAGCGCAGTAAAGTACGCAAGAACTTGTTAAGCAGGTAAGCATGCCCACACAGCCTCTAATTCTGTTAAAGTATAGACAACAAAGGTAACAGCAAGATAGCACGCCACATCTCCTTAACAAACGTTCTAACCTTGATTCTAAGCAAACGGTAATAGTCCCATACTCGAGGACGACAGCGCTGACATGGAAGAATTTCTTTTCAAAGCCTTAAATTCAAACAGTTCCAATAAAGGGACGACTGCGAACCCACCCATGCGGGTGAGTCTAAACAGCACAGACTGCTGAATAACATTGTACATTAGTGCTAATAGACCGAAAGGCGGTGGATGTAATTAACAATGAATTGTGGAAGACAATTGGTTGCACCAACCAAGGGACATCGCTTTCAATGCTAGTTTAGAACAGTGAGCCCAGCAGCCCAATGTGAGCAATTAACGAACGACCAGATACAGTTAGGGTCATTAGATAGAAACCACTGCTAAAAACCTCAATTCCAGCCCTAGTTTTCTCAAATAAGTATTTCTCTGTCAAAAGAGAGGTAAATAGTGCTCAGTTTCAAAATGTGTAACAGGAACATCTTCTGTTTAGAGAGTCTGTAAAAATTAAATCAGTGCAAAGTGGATGCACAAGCACATTTCAATGCATTTGTGTGTGTACAGTAGATCAATACTTTAGAACATATGGCACACTGACACTAATGTTCATTATGGTTCAGGTGAGGACACGGTATCCCGATCAAGTGAGGACTACAATATTGGATGATTATCCAAGAGTGCATCACCACTAATATTAAGTGTGAAATTTGCACTGATGCTTATTTTATATACACAACTGTGCTTTTATAGATGAATAAGACAGTTAGACCCTTAGGAATTTGCCACAACATCAGTCTTATTGGATGTAGAGGAAAGAAACAGGTTTGGATGAAGATGCGTCAAACAGAAGAACAAGTTACTCTCTTACCTGGTAACGTTCTTTCGATGGGATGGTCCGACGACATATTCCATATCTTTGACAGTAATCACCACAGCTGTGCTGCTTTGGAAAATTGTTCAGCGTCTGCGTCGACATTGATGCGCCGTCCCCGAGGACCTCCTCCGACGGCCGACGTCTCCCGATGTGATAAGTAGGACGCACGACGCCCGTAGCCTCAGTTGTAGTTTTTTCCCCAGAACGTGTGACACCAGTCTTCTGCCAGTCAGACACACAAGGCCTTGCGGAAACGTAAGCTGCAATCGCATAAGAAATTCTACAGTGGGGAAGGTAGGGAGCGATATGGAATACGTCATCGGACCATCCCATCGAAAGAACGTTACCAGGTAAGAGAGTAACTTGTTCTTCCAGGGGATTGGGTCCTCCGACGTATTCCATATCTTTGACAGACTTCCAAAGCAGTACCAAAGCAAGGAGGTGGGAAAAGAATTTAGAACACAAATTTAGCATGCCCAATCAAATTGCGGAATAAAGGACTGCCTTGCCAAAGGGCAGATCCCGTCCTCGGATGGAATCGAGGGAGTAGTGCCGTACAAAAGTATGTACAGAAGCCCAGGTGGCTGCATCACAGATGTTACGAATAGGAACACCCCTCTGTAGGGCAGTAGATGCAGGTTTAAATAAATGGGTAATCCCTATTTTTTATTGACGGGGGGTCAAATCTGTTGGAAGGGAAGGTCTGAGAGAAAAAAATATGAAGTACAGATTGGCTACCCCTCTCTTTTAGTCCTGTATGGGTCACAGGTAAGGATGGAGGTTGACTTGTTCAATTTATTAACAAGGTTTTCACCTTATTGGGAAAAATTGCGAAAGCAATACAACTTATACAAAATAACGATCTCTTTAATTATTTTCATAAAAACACCTTAAAAAACATTACAGACATTAATGATCCTCAATCATACCATTCAATCATCATACTTCTATTCTAACAGGGGAGTACTACAGCTTGAAAAGACTTATGGCATAACAGTGAGTATGAATATGCGTGCAAGACATAGGAAAAAGAAATTAGATTTTCCCTCAACAGTCGACATATGTTTCGGACCGTTATAGTATACCACTAATGTCAACAGTGGTCACCGAGAGAAGTATTGGGCCATCTTCAGGACAGTGGTTGCTTCTAGAAGATCAATCTTGTTCCCCATTTGACACAAGACCACATCTAAAAGTATAAGTGTACATACATTAGTATAAAAAAGAGAAAAAAAGAAAGACTGCATTTCCCAACAGAACTAACTCAAGGTGATGGCTAGTATCTACCATTCTAGACACAAACACAGAACCCACCTGTGGTCCATAAATGTAATTTGGACTATTGAGCTTGGTTGGACTCTTGGGTATTGCAATAATTTGACATGCAGTGTCCTCTTTCCTATATTAATATGGAAAAGACAATTGCTCAGTTTTCTATTCAAACTGATACAGAGAATGTATCTAATGAACAACCAAAACTTACAAGTAAGACACGTCTGTTAGTTTATCTTTAAAGCCAGTCTTAATTTTGCCAGATTCTACCAGGGTCCATTCAATGGCATATAAACTTGACCATTTGAATCAGCATGGACGCGTATTTCCAGTAGCTGATATTCTGCCTAAATAAGAAAAAGAGAACAAGCAAGTGTGTTGGTAGGAATGTTCTTTAAGCTAATATTGCAGATTTAAGAAGTTTCAGCTGCTTCTATTTCATTGTGAGCAGAAGAAAGAGATAGAATAATTTGTTGTAAAACGTGTTCGTTCTAAGGACAACTATTTTGTGCACTAAACATTTCCAGCGTTATATTCTAATGCAGTCTAATAGTGCTGTTAGTCTTATCTGCCATCAAGTGTGGTTATACTGATTTGTTAGTAAATGGCTTGCACTATTTAAACAGAAACACGCATTTCATTCCTTCAAATATTTGAAAGCTAACGGCCTGGGTTTATATAAGCGCCGGAGGTGTGTTTTATGCATTTTTGCTGCATGGAAACATTTATAGCGTTCTGCTACTCACGAATGCTACAAGGGGCGTTCACCTTTGTTATAGAACACTTGCGTGCATCGCCTCATTCAAAACAAAACATCTGTGATACAGTTTTTGTCTGTCGGCATAAAGTTCAGAGGGCTTCTGAAATGCTTACCTTAGTCAGTGCTATACGTGCGTAGGAGTGGGACCGCGTCTCTTCTCTAGCCGACAACATCTCGTAGTAATGAGTCTTGCAGTATTTAAAAGAGTCACGTGATTGTACAAACATCACGTGACATCTTTACACGCTCATTGGAGTAATACGTGGATGCAGGAATGCTGGGACATGTAGTGTTTCAAAATAAACAGGAAAGTGCCATGTTTTATTTTATTTTTACAATAGGACGCATATGTCGCGTATATCATTGAACAGCGTTCTACTTAAAAGATGCAAATCATATTTGGTGCGAGATAGTATCTATATCGGCTGAACGCCTACATCAAGAAGTTGCCGCATTTAATTCCATCATTAACAGGGCTCATATTGATAAGCCCTAAGATGTTAAAAATATGCGCTGTGAAAAGTGTCACGTAACATCATCTTTGATTCATTTAGGGGTGCTGGAACAAGTAGTGTTTACTCTTTGACAAAAGAGCACTTATTCCATTTCTAGGCTGGTGCCTTATGCTTTGAGGTGAATTTATGTCCTTGGTTTCGAACCACTGGGTTTACCACATGAGTTGTCTCACCATGGTGCATCTTTCTAGGCAGAGATCAAAGTCAACTCATCACATGACATAGGCAAGTTTCAACAAAATGCCAAAAGTTAGGCAATACTTATTTTGACCAGTGCCTGTGCAGAGATGATTATGCTCATGCATAGTTGGCCACTTTATTTTAATAGTCAGCATTTGATGACATGAAAAATATTCAATTATTTAGCAACATTAGATATTAAAGGTGCAAGTTCAGGGCAGAGGAGGAACAGGAGAGTCTTAATCTATAGTGGTTAAATGGAGATTTACATCAAATAAGTGCATTCCATTCTACGGCGATGTTTAGACCGTGTTTCACTGTGTCAAGGTTGTAAATCCATTTTTGCTCACAACTAGTGAGGTTCAGGTCCATATCACCTCCTCTTGGGGATGGTTTAATGACCTGAATGACACACCATAAAAGATCCGTGCATTTATGTTGTTTATGGATGAAATGTGCCACTAGAGGTTTGTTGTCAGTTTTGTTCCGAATACAAGATTTGTGTTCACAAATTCTCAGACGTACCTGTCGTTTGGTTTTCCCTATATACACAAGGTTGCAAGGGCATTTTATAGCATATACAGCCCATTTTGTAAGACAATTTGTAAATGTCATAAATTGAACTGTTGTATTACGTAATTTAATACTTTTCATGGTGGCAGTCTGTGCGCAGACAGAACAGTTGCCACACCGGTGGTGGCCCACAACTGGTGGTAAACCCCAAAGCTGAGTCTGAGAAATTGTAGCCTTAGGATGATTAGGGTAGGTATGGACAAGAGTATCCTTGATGTTTCGTTGTCTTTTAAAAGCAAAACGAGGCACCGGTGGATTGAAATCCTCTGTTTTGATCATGTACCAGTGTTTTTTAATGATCGTTCTGAGATGTCTACTAATGGGACTATATGTACTGACACATGTTATTTTCTCTTCCATATTCCGATGTGTAGGTTCCAAACATGTGGTTCTGTTACTGTGCAATGCCCTTTTGTACGCACGGTGAACAGTATTTTTCGGGTAGCCTCTGTCTTTTAACCTTGCTTTCAAGGATTTCCCATAATGCTTGAACGTCTCAACTTGGTACAGTTTCTGCGAATACGCAGAAACTGTCCGTAAGGGAGACCTTCTTTCAGGCTCAACGGATGGAAGCTCTGATAGTTGAGCAGAGTGTTTTTATCTGTAGGCTTCCTGTATAAGACAGTTTCTATATTTCCTGAGTTTGTTTTTTGTATTTGAAGATCAAGGAAGGGTATAGTGTTCAAGTCAGTGTGTATGGTGAACTGTATGTTGGGATTCCGATTGTTTAACCATTCATAGAACATTGACAAATCATCCGATGTCCCTCTCCAAATCATATAGATGTCGTCAATATACCGTAACCAGGTTATAATCGACGTGGAGAAGGGATTGGAGGAGTCAAAAATGAATTGCTGTTCGAGGTTGTCCATATATAGATTCGCTAAATCTGGGGCAAAGGTCGCTCCCATACTTGTGCCCTGTAGTTGATTGTAAAACCGTCCATCATATAAAAAGAAATGTTCTGTTAGGGCTAGTCTAATGCATTCTAAGATGAATGCAGTCGGGACCTTGTTGAGTGTTCTGGTGCGTTTGTCCAAATAATTAGCCATCACCTTCAAACAGTCCCGCTGAGGCATACTGGTATGTAGACTGACCACATCCAAGGTAACCAAGATGTCGGATGGATTGAGTTGGAGAGTCTCTAATATTTTCAACATGCTTGTGGTATCTTTGACATATGATGTCATTTGGGACACAAAGGGTCTTAAGAACCAGTCGGAGTAGATTGACAAAGGTTCAAGTATCGAATGTATTGCCGCCACAATGGGTCTTCCCGGTGGTATTTTGTCATTTTTATGAATTTAAGGAAGGATATAGAAGGGCGGGGTGGTAGGATGTGTGTTAACCAAAAAGTGTTTCTCTTCCGAGTCTATCCATCCTTCATCCATAGCATGTTTCGTGAGACTTTCAATCTCTTCTTGGAGCCTTGGTGTGGGGGTCCTGCGCCAGTTCCCTATATGAAGTTCTGTCATTCAGATGTTTCATGACTTCTGTTTCATATGCTTCTTTACCCCATAACACAATACCTCCCCCTTTATCAGCGGGCTTTATTATGAATGAATCGTTCTGCTGTAGGGTTTTGAGAGCCTCTCTCTTAGCTCTTGTGAGGTTGCCTTTTGAATTATTTTTAGTTCTTATTGTTTCCTGGATTTCATGGGAGATTCTTTGTTCGAACGCTACAATTGCCGGACTAACCATTGCATTTGTAGGAGTGAATTTGGAAGGGAGTTTTAGGCCTGTAATTGTAGGTTCTTTCCTGGAGGGTTTGGGATTCCTGAAGAAATATTTCAGGGGTATTGTTCTATAGATCTTTTGAAGTTCTATTTCTGTCTCAAAGGATTTGGCCCTGGTGGTTGGAACGAAGGGCAAGCCCTTTGAAAGAACACTAATCTCGGTTGAAGAAAGGACGCAGGGAGTTAAATTAAAGATAGGGACTACCAGGTTTGCGGAGGACCCCGCCAGCTCCTGGTGTTCATCCGGGGTGGTGCTTGGTTCTTGTTGCGCCCGTGTTTGCCCCGTCCCTGAAAAGGATGGGCTGGTGGTCCTGGTTGTAGATGCAGCCATACCCCTGGTAGAATGGGCCCGCAAGCCAGCCGGTGGGTCCTTACCCGCCAAGCGGTAACACTCAGAGATAGCCAAAATAATCTGAGACAAAGTCTGTTTCGTCACAGCTTGTCCCAAACGCTTTCCAGCGTAACCAATGAAGAGTTGATTGTCCACTCTGACCTGGGACATGCGTGAAATATAAAAGCTCAACGCTCTCCTAGGATCGAGCCTATGGAGCCTCTCCTCTTCCTTACCAGGATGCGGAGGAGGATAGAATGCCGGAAGAACAACCTTCTGGCCCAAATGAAATTCCGAAACCACCTTCGGAAGAAAGGAAGGATGAACTCGAAGGACAACCCTGTCCTTATGAAACACAGTGAAGGGTGGCTTAACTGAAAGTGCCTGTAACTCACTCACACTGCGAGTGGAAGTAACCGAACCAAAAACACAGTTTTAAGAGTTAACAGTCTCAAAGGCAAGAATGCAAAGGCTCAAACGGAGCACCCATAAGAAACTTAAGAACAAGGTTCAAATCCCAACCGGGCACCAGAAAAGGTGACGGAGGGAACACATTAGTGAGCCCTTTCAAAAACTGAGAAATTAAAGGAATCTTAAAATAGGAACATTCTTCAGACAAGCGCTTAAATATGGACAGCGCCGCCAGGTAATCTTTAATGGTACCCACTTGCAAGCCCCTGTGGGCCAAAGAAAGCAAAAAAGACAGAACCATGGGAATGTCACGTTCAAAAAGATCCACATTCTTAACTCTGCACCAGTCGCATAATTTACGCCAACGGCAACAGTACAGAGACTTTGTTGCCAGCCGTCTGGCCGAGAGCAACACCTCCAACACGTCTTCAGGGAGGTCCCAATCCTTATACCTCAACCTTTCAGAAGCCAAGCGTGAAGGTTGAGGGATCTGACCTCTGGATGGAGAACCTGACCCCCCTCCCGTGAGAGCAGATCGTCTTGGTAGGGAAGACGACGTGGAAGGCAGATGGACAAGTCGAGAAGGTCTGGGTACCACGTCCTCCGGGCCCACGCCAGAGCAATGAGGATCATCCGGGAACCGAACCTCTAACCTCTGCAGTACCTGCGGGATGACGGGCACTGGAGGAAACGCGTACAGCAGTGGAAATGACCACTCCACCACAAACGCGTCTCCTAAGGCTCCTTTTGGAGGAAATTCCCGCAAGCAGAAACTTTCCGGTTGACACTGGTGGCAAAGAGATCCACTTGAGGGGTCCCCCAAAGGGCGAAGATCTCCAGGAGAATCTCCTGAGCCAGCTCCCACTCGTGAGAGATCGTGCTCTGCCTGCTCAGAGCGTCCACCGTCTCGTTATCGTCTCCGGCCAGATGAACAGCCGAGATCGAAACTTCCTGCTGGATGGCCCAGAACTCGAGCTGCATCGCCTCCCTGCACAGAGGAAGTGACCCTGCCCCCCCTTTTTGTTGAGGTAGTGCATGGCCACCATGTTGTCCGTTAGGATCAGGACACTCTTTCCTCGCACAGTCGGCAGAAAAGACTTCAGGGCTAGCCTGACGGCCCTCAGCTCCAACAGATTGATATGGAGTCTGGACTCTGACAGAGACCAACGACCGCTGACTGTCAACTCGTTGTCATGAGCTCCCCATCCCGTGAGGGATGCGTTCGTCACAATCGTCATCTCCGGCCAGGGGAAGCCAAAATGGAGCACCTTCATCAGATTGCCTTCGACGGCCCACCACAGAAGGTCCTGGGCAATCGAGGGCGGCACCTGAACAGGGTCCGACATCGTGCCGGAAGATTGCGACCATTGCATCTTGAGTGCCCACTGCAAAGATTTCATCCGCAGACGAACCTCTGGCACCAGAAGAATGCAGGATGCCATGAGGCCGAGCAACCTCAAGAACTCGAACGCCGGGAGCGTCTGGGCAAGTTGAAACCTGTGC
Source organism: Ambystoma mexicanum (assembly GCF_040938575.1). Taxonomy (NCBI): domain Eukaryota; kingdom Metazoa; phylum Chordata; class Amphibia; order Caudata; family Ambystomatidae; genus Ambystoma; species Ambystoma mexicanum. Next base: position 731,968,821 of record NC_090925.1, read on the forward strand.
ACCATCTGCTGAATGTGAAGAGCCCTTACCTGGGAAGGAAAACACAGCCCCAGGGATGTGTCCATCACTCCTCCTGATGTTGGCGTCAAATGGCACTTCTTTAAATTGAGGGAGAAGCCCAGCTTGTGAAGGGAGTGGCAGGCAACAGACAGATGATCCAGGACTTGCTCGGGAGAGCTCCCCCTGATCAACCAATCGTCCAGGTAGGGGTAGACGTGAATCCCCCTTTCCTGAGATGCGCTGCCACCACCACCATGAGCTTGGTGAAAACCCTCGGGGCGGAGGTCAATCCGAACGGCATGACCTGAAACTAAAAGTGCGAGTCGCCAACCGCGAACCTCATGTACTTCTTGTGCTTGGGATGGATCGGCACATGGAAGTAAACGTCCTTGAGGTCGAGAGACACCAACCAGTCCTGAAGTTGAAGGGCCTGGAGGACTTGAGAGAGAGTAACCATCTTGAACTTGTCCTTCCTGAGGAGTTTGTTCAAACCACGCAAGTCCATGATGGGTCTCAATCCCGCTTCTTTCTTGGAAATCAAAAAAATAAGGGGAATACCATCCCTTGTTCCTCTCCGCTACAGGCACCAGTTCTATGGCGCCTTTCTCCAGCAGGGCTTGAATTTGCTGCGCAAGGAGCAGATCCGGACTCTTCAAAGAGAGGTTCCCAGGTGGATTGTCATGAGGCCTCTGCCGAAAGGGAAGACAGTAGCCGTGGGTTATGATCTCCAGAACCCACACATCTGAATTAATAGCACGCCACTCTACAAGATGCTGCGCCAGCCTTCCCCCAACTGGCGAACCATGGGACACGGCCTCATGACTGAGTGGTAGAGGCTGCGGCGTTGCCTGAGGGCAAAGAGGCAACTGCCCGAGCGGCCTTGGCACCTCGAGTACCCTGTTTTCCACCTCTGGTACTCCTACGGTGGCCTCTTTGACTGACAGCTCCTCTTGCTTTACTCAAGGACGAGTAATAACGAAAGGAATCTCCCCTCCATTGTTGTCCCCTAGGACGAAAAGGCGGAGGTTGTCGAACTGCAGCAGCCAACGACTTTGCTGCAGCTTTGTAGGTCTGCAACCTCTCAAGGCTCTCGTCAGCCTTGCTGCCAAAAAGATGTTCACCGTCAAAGGGCATGTTGAGGACCCGGGACTGCACATCAGGAGCGAACCCCGACTTCCGCAACCACGCAAACCTGTGTATTACGGTGCTCGCCGCCACGGACCGGCTGACACAATCTGCCATGTCAAACCCGACTGAACGGCCTCACACATGGCATCCTTGCCATCCTGGACCATAGCAAGGAAAACATCCCGTTCGTCCCCTTCGGGAATATGTTCAGCCGTTAATGCAACACAGTTCCACAGAGTGTGTGTGAAATGAGACAAGGCACATACGGAGTTAGCCGCCTGAAGCGCCATACCCCCTGAAGAAAACACTTTCTTCGCCCAGCCATCAAAACGTTTGTCGTCCCTATCCGGAGGGATGGTAGGATATGACGCCTGCTTTGCCGGGGCCGTAGCCGCCTGCACCACCAAACTCTCCAGAGTGGGGTGCCTGGACAAGTAGCAAGGGTCGCTACTGGCTGGATGGTATTTTCGCGACAAAGAATTGCCCACTGCCGGCAGACTCCATATGAAATGGCAGTACCGGGTCGGTGGGGTGACCAAGATCAAGGATGTCCGTAAGATCATCCTGAACAAACTCCCCTGGGGGAGCCGACTATCCCAAGTACTCGGTGACCCGAGACACAAGGCGCCGGTACGAAGAATCGGCATGAGTGTCAGGCTCAGGCCTACAAAACTCCACCTCCGGAGAGGTGTCCAGTCCACTGGCATCATGCAGTGACTGCCTCAAGTCATCTAATTGGCTATGGCCCGAGAGAAGCTCATCTGGCACCGTAACCGGAACCAAGCCCTCATCAGAGCCATCATCACCCTCTGAAATGTACTCCAGGTGGTGAGAGGAAGACACCTGGGGACCAAAGCTATGCCTGACCTTAGCCAGAGCCTTTCTAGGGGCTTCCCCCGTGCCACGGGCCCCCTCCGACACCACCGCCTCTAAAGGCGTCGAGGGCGCCGAACAAATCGGCGCCGGCATCGAGAGAATCGGCGTCAATGTTGAGAGAATGGGCGTCGACGTCAGCCGCAGCGCCGCCAGCATCGACGGCGTCGACACAGGCCTCGAAGCCAGAGCTCTGAGTGTGTCCTTCGACGACCTAGGCGCCGACAGCGTCGACGACCCTCTCGGAAGTGGAGCATCGAGAGAGACCGTCGACGACCTCGGCGCCACATGCGTCAAGGTCTTTCTCGAAGACTGCACAGGATCACGTGGTCTCGAACGGGCATGGCGAGAACGGTTACCTTTGTCCAAGCGGGACCTATCCTGCCAACCGTGCCGACCACCCGAGCCCGAAGGCGTGCGAGCGGTGTCTCTCGACCGATCACGACCGGCCCCACTCGGTGGCGCAGACGGACCGGTGCCCTGCATTTCGAGAATCGCTAACTTCTTCCCGAAGGAAGCCCATTCCTCCGGTGTCGCTTGCATGGTGGGATAATCGACCCGCCGATGGGCGGAGTCCTCGGAAGAGGACGGGGAAGGGGACCGATGCCGGCGCTTCCGGGAATGCCTCGAAGAGGCAGAGGAGTGGCGAGACCGACTCCTGGAAGGAGATCCACTGGACCTCTGACGATGACGTGGAGAGTCGCCTCTCGAATCATCTGTCGAAAGCCCTGCAGACCTCGACTTCCGGGGCTTAGACACCCTACCTACCGACAACAACTTCTTGCGCTCCCGCAAGGCCTTGGCCGTGAGCGACTGGCAGTCGACACAGTCGTCCGTGTGGTGGGCCTCCCCGAGGCACCAGAGGCAGGCGTCGTGCGAGTCCGTTACCGACATCATGGACCCACAGTCCCCGCATTTCTTGAAGCCCGGACGCAGGGTTGAAGACGAAGTATACATCATCACGAACAGGCTTTTTCACAAAACCGAACAGGTTCAAAGAACCGAGAAGATTACAACAGAAACTCCAAAGAGTCGAGGCGTACCGAGATTCACGAAGCGAACACGTTCGTGGAAAAAATGGAACTGAGGCTACGGGCGTCCTACTTATCACATCGGGTGACGTCGGCCGTCGGAAGAGGTCCTCGGGACGGCTCATCGACATCATCGACGCAGGACGCAGACAAATTTTCCGAAGCAGCACAGCTGTGGTGATTACTGTCAAAGATATGCATACGTCGGAGGACCCAATCCCCCTTGAATGTGTGAGTAAGAGTTTGAATTGTATGCCTGATATGCAAAACTATTTCTAACAAGATAAAACTCATATCACTTGACACTTTAATAATAATATCAGTGTTACGAAAAACTTCTGTCTTCATGTACTGTTGTGTGTACTGCATTAATCAAAAATCTTTTTAATTCAATGTTATAATAATAAAATATGCATTTTTGTAATCAATTTTCAGACGTTTGATAAATTGATCTAAAAACTAGTCGAAATTTAGTGACTGGCCAACAAGAGCGGAATCCCGCTTGATAGGGACCGGTACCCCCTTGAAACATTGCTCTACCCACAAGCACTTTTGTTGCTACTTAAAAGGTTCACAAACCTCACTGAGGGCTTGCTTGTAGAGGTAGGTTTTCCCTCCTCCAGTATTATATATTATATGGTCAATCAGCCTCCAAGGGTGTGATTTTACCACAGAACACAGGTCAGCGTGTAATCACCAACATGCCGATGGTCTCTCCAGGAAGTGTGACCGACTGGAATAGGCTATTCATCCAGTGAATTAAAGCCTCCTGTCCCTTAGTCTGGGGGGGGGGTGGGGGTGGAGGTGGGGGATGGACGAGTGTTAGGAAGAATTCTCATTTCTGTGCTAATTCCCTTCAACCTTAGAGACCCCCAGCACTTTTGCTGTACTTAGGACTTTTTACTTTTACCCTGCAGTGAGCGAGAACTTTTTCCCACTTTTTCTCACTCTCTCATGTGTTTTGACCTGATTTGGATGATGTGTTTTCACTGTTTTTGGAGTCTGACAAACTCCATAGGCATCTACTTTTTTCATGGTGACACACAGCACCTTCAGTGCAGTGTCGCAGAGAAATCCTTTAGATTTCTCACAAGGTTTAAATACCTTTTCTTGGGTGAACTATAGTTCCCAAGAGTAGTAAAGTGAAATTGACTTTACTTACCTTTTCTCTTTGTCGGTCCAGCACACACCATCTTATGTGTAGTGCTGTGGGGGCCGTCACCTAGTAGCCCCTTATCCTACTTTCTCATGTAACATTTGTATGTTACCCTCATTACTTTAAATGGCTGGTGGCAATAGTGTAATGTTTCCTACCATTGTGCTTTTCTACTGCAGGCTGTAACCCTCAGCTGTAGTACAGCACCCTTGGGTGACTATTTTGTCAAAATGACTGCCTCTTTTTTTGCCATTTTCCATTTATGAGGTCTTTCTTGGGTTTTTTGTGCGTTGAGACAGATTCGAGCCCTTTGATTGTCTTACCTTTGGCGGGCTTCACCCCTGAATCCCCCCCCCTGGCTCCAGTGTGTCTGGAAGGACAGGATGCGAGGGAGGGTCCCGAAACGCCCCGGTCCTTTGTCTCTAGGAATGCCCGAATGTAACCAGTCCCGATTGGCTGGCTGGCTGTCTGTCCCCTGCTTTGTGATTGAAATCCTAGACTATGCATGAATGGGGGAAACCTGCTTAAAAGAAGAGGCTTTTGGGACTAGAGGCAGAGTCGACCACTGGGAGAAAACACCCGACTAAGAAACCGTGAACAAAGTTTGCTGCATCCTCCTGGACCTTTGAATTGCCCGGTGGAGCCCTGCTGCTGTGCTGAAACTCCTTTTTCATTTCAACAGAGAAGTTCCGGAAGGGACGACTACTCGCCTTTGGTTTGTGGGACCAACTAACCCAGAGACGAACTCCACTGGACCATCTTCCCCGAATGGCTGTACATCTTTGTTGCTGTAAGAACCGAATGCCAGGGGTCGAGTAATCCGTAGTCGAGTGAAACGTCTGATGCAGTAACTAATCCGGCTAGAAGCTCCAGGAGTCTAAGGACCCTCCAGAAGCAGCACGGCCAGATCTCGAGTCCCCTCACCAGAGTGCAGGACTCAAGGAGTGAAGGAAGCCCAACTGGTATCCGAGACGGTGCTGTTTGCTAAGCACTGAAACCGCAAAGTGCTGCTGAACCGAAAAGAGCCTGTAGCTGCTGACGACCTCCCAAGTACCGCCGCAGGAGCCCTCCAGACGTTCTCCCTCGTCCCCATGACTGAGGCTCAGGAAGAAGGGGGTTCATTGCTGTAGCAAGACAGAATCCAGCTGGACCACTCTTCTTCAAACCAGAGGTACTGTTTAGGTTTGGGGTAAATATCCCATTGCCTTGTTAACTGTGCTTTCCTCAGTTGGGAATTGCATTGGCTTACTTTTAGAGTTGAGTCCAACACTTTTTCTCACTGGCTTAACAGCTTGTGACCCTACAAGTGATTTTCTACAAACTCTCTAACTTTTGGAAGACTGTTTCAGATCTAAGAAGTGCCTCAGCTCCATAGACTGTGTGCCAATTGACTTTGGCTGTCCTGGCTCCCTGAAGACTCTTCTAGTCCATTGACTTTGATATTCTTTGACCCTCATATGTGGTAACTTCTTGTAGACCATTACTACTGGGAAAGGCTTGTCTAGATTTCATTGTCCTCACATTTACAGAGAACCTGTGTAATCTTTTCCTTCCCTAACCTTTTCTTTCTATAACCTCAGAATCTGCAAAGCATAGGTAGTGTGATATATAAATGCCTTTACTGTCCTTGGGACTTGTGTAAGAAGCATAGCCAAAGATTATACACTAACTTGTTCTGAAAAGTAATTTTAAAGTAGATTTACATAGTTACAGGAATTGCATTTTTAAAGAACGCTTAAACATTGATGTTAATTAAATAAATAACTATTCATAACTAAAACCTTGAGGGTAAGTGTTACTTGGCTACTTGTATTTACAGATTTCATTTGCACAGCTCTACAGCTCACATTTACCCATTACCAAGCAGATAAGTGTTGTGTAGTCTCACACAGTGTGATTGCATCAATTCTTACCCAACATTGGGCTAGCCAACATATGCACAGACAGACACCCAACACTATTAACAAACGCTTACAACAACCAACCCTGGACACTGGACCTTACGGAAACAACAAGCCAGTGTGCACACAACCTTAAATACCAGCCAATCTAAACATAAAACACACAGACACACTCCAACATAAGAAACAGTCCCATAGAAAACAACCTAGGCATTGGACCTTACCCGTAAGGATTTAACAAGCCAATGCATGCAACCAACCATCTGCAAGCCAATGCGCACAGATGCCAGTTTTCCTGGTTCTGAACCAATGCCATCACTCTACCCTCACTAATCAACCCTGTCCTCTTTCTTGCAGAGCCACGTGAGCGCCTGGAGACTGCCCTTGCATGGTAACGGTGCACAGTATAAAATCAAGATAACAGAAGGGGGAGGGCCGCCGGGCACAGTGTGAGCCCCTGATTGCACAATGGCCATTTTAGGCCAACTTTGTGATTCTCACAATGGGATGGCACTGTACAAACATCCAGAGGGTAGCACCCAAAAATGCATTAGTACCCGAATGGTACATCCTGGTATATTGGGTCACAAATGCTGGGGGAGGGGCGTGAGGGGGGGATGGCAAGTTAAATGGTCCCTTCAAATGGGACCACAGAGCCTCCACAAATGGAATTCTGTCCTAACACAAGTGACATAAGGAGTGGAGTCTTCCTAACCTGGGAAGTGCGGCTTGCTGATTCTCTGCCTGCTTTTGGGATGTCCTCAGTCACCCCCTATTGTTGCTACTATTCCAAGTGTTTGTGAGAAACCTGAGGGCATCCACACTTTCACCCCCCAGGATTCTCTTCTTAGGTGGCCAGGGAAAGGCCATCGCTCTTGGATCTAGACTCTGAGGGTGGAGAAGCGAGGGAGAATCACCTCGGTGGAGAGTCACTGGGGATCAGGAGCAGGGTGCAACCAAGCGAGACATGGTATCCCCCTTTCCCTATTGACGATCAACCTAAGATTTCCCCAATGTTTATGGGTTATTGTAAGTCAGCTCCTCTTATTTTCCCTCATGTGACACTTGACAGTACTGAGACGAGTAAGAGGCAGCTGAGAGCAGTGAACACTATACCATTTCACCATTTTGGTACTGGGACGAAGACTTTGCATGCTAGGTGTTGACGGTCAGGCATGACCCCTTTATCATGGTCAGGCAAGCCAAATCGGGAAACCCCGCTGGAGGGTTGCAGGTGCATAAAATGAAGAAGCAGAGGCAGCAGAATGAGCAGCAGAGAGCAGCAGCAGCAGAGAGGCCGGTCCAATAAGCAGTGAACCTTATCAGACGAGAGGAGAGTACCTGGGGAAAAGTACTAGGGGTCAATCCGTCCTGTGCAGCATGCAGAGACGCCGAGGACTGCAGAGAGAGGAGGTCTATGGAAGCGTTGCGTAAGAGCTGGGTCTCCGTGGAGCAGACTGAATGTTGAGAAGGGAGCCATGTGAAGAGGCTGACCCTTTCCCTTGTGTTCGAGGGACTCGTTCATCTGTGTTAAGAGGTCGACACAAGTGCCTGAGGGGCAGGAGCCAGACCCCTGACAAAAGGAGAAGGCTGTGTGATCTGCACTGCTGGGAAAGCTGTCAAAGCAACAAGTGAGTTTCCGACAAATGGGAAACCCGGTGCGCGAATGTTTGAACATTACTATTGTTGAGGAAAACTTTGTATCGGAGTTCTCTTGTGTTTAAGGAAAAACCTTTTTCGAAAGTCTCTAGTGCTGGGTGTTAGGGAGAAGTCTCATAAATGTGCTAATTCCCTCCACCTTGGAGACCCCCAGCAACTTTGCTGGATTTTTGAGGACTTGATGTTCTTACCTGGAAAGAGTTTGAGCCATTTTTTCCACTCATGTATTTTGATGTGTGTTTTACACTTGTGTTCTTTGATTATGGAGTTTTAGCCAACTCCATAGGCATCATCTTTTCACGCGTGTTACACAACAGTCTCAGTGCAGTGACACAGGGATGTCTTTTCCCAAAGGTTTAAATACCTTCTCTGGGATATACTACTGTTTCCCAGAGAATGTAAAGTGAAATTGACTTTACTAGTCTTTCCAAATGTATAGACCCAGCACACACCATCTTACAATGGAGTGCTGGAGGGGTTTCCTACTATCCCTTGTGTCTAAATACTCATGTAACAGTCAAATACTACCCTTTCCTATTGAAAAGGCTGGTGGCCGTGGTTTTACAACAAACTACCATGATTTTTCCCGACCGCGAACACCGGTAGTTATAAATCACAGGAGCCATGTTTTTCAAGATGGCGCCTTAAGCCCCTTTGTTTAAACAGGTCCCGGTCTTCTTTCTTCGCTGTTTCTTTTTGGAAAGATCCTTCTAGTGTTTGTCTCTGCGCGCGAAACCAGGTTTGGTCCCTTTGTTCGTATGCCTGGGGTGGGCAGAAAGTGAGGGCGGTGCCCGAAACTCCCTGTTTAGTCTCCTAGGAGACCCAAATGCACTCTGGCACGATTGGCTGGCTGACTGTCTGGCAAGGACAGCCACCGTGCTTGGTGAGTGACAGCTAGGCTGGAATGAAAGGGAGAGAACTGTTTAAAAGGCAAGTCTCTTGGACTGGAAAGCAGAGTCCACCATTGGAACGAAAGTACCGAAGATGAGCTGGAAGTGGATGACTGCTAAAACTCCTGTACCGTTTGTTTACCCGGTGAAGCCCTGCTGCAGGTCCAAATTGCCAAGTTCATCTCGAAAAAGAAGCCCCTTCAAGGACGACTTCTTCCTTTGAGTTGGTGGGCCCAATCAACCCGTAGGCCACCTGGATACCATTCTGGAAGCTGGTTAGGATTAACCAGGGGGAAGGACACGAGCTTGTGTGCTTGAAAAACAGCTACTCAAACTGAAGTGACTCCATTTTGTTTGTGTTTTCTGACAATCCGTGCAGTGCAGGAGTCCCCCGACGTCTTCCCTCTTGTCCCCACCATTGAGGCACAGGAACAGTGAGATCTGCAGGAACTGCCAGGAACCAACGACTTCAGCTGCAGTTGTTTCTTCATACTAAGGTACGGTGCCAACCCGATTGAGAGAACGCCACTCTCGCGGTGAAAGTTTGTGAAACTTTCCCAACTTGCAGGCCTAATCAGCTTGTGACCCAACAAAAGATTCTTTTTCACCTAAACTACTTCTGAGAACTTTCGCAAAGACTTTACCGTTTGACACCAGAACTGCTCTTTCCTATTCTGAAAACTAGCCCATTGACTTTGGCCTGGCCTATTGACTTGAATTGAACTCTTCTGGTGAACTGAAACTATTTGCTCTAACAAGTATATGTGATCTATTCTACTTACCTTGTGCCTTTTTGCTCCCTTCTAAGTAACTGAACTGCCATTTGGCTGCTATTTCAGGAGAGCTCAAATTGTCTTAAAACCTTTTGTATTGAAGTGTATTGGTTTATAATATTAAGTTGCCTCCTTCTAGTGAAATGTTTTCTAAATGATGTGATATAAATTAATAAGTGTTTTACCAAGAAACCTTGAGTATAAGTGTCTACTTGAACCACTGTGATTGCAAGTCCTGTGTAACTACTTGTACTGCTCACATTCACTCTTGAGATAAGCCTGGCTGATCAGCTCGCTACCAAAAACTGTGTGGTACAGACTTATACCAAAGGTTGGTTTGGCTAACACCTGTAGTCCTAATTGTGTGTAGTGGTCCCAGGGGGTACTGAATGCAATTCTGCCTAACACTGGGCATTTCATTTAAAGCGAACCAAATTAATATTTAACAGCGGGTTGAATTGAAAGTGAGTCACGCGTAAAACCCATGTCTATTGCATACCGAAATGAATACAAACTTTACAAATAAACAACTATTTCATAATTAATTCAGTAGTGAACCAAACTTTAAATTCAAGTAAAACCACTATATTCTGAATTCTGAAGTGAATTTGATTCAAATGGAACTTAAACATTAAACCAAAGAGGCGTATTGAATACCAAATTGTGTGAAAGCTACAAACAGCAGAAATATACATTGAAAGCAGAATTAACTGAAATCCTGAAGTTAAATCCAATACAGTCAAGATACTCACATAAGAACAAATTATAAAAAGAGGGTGCAAGTTTGGCAAAGAAGCCTAAGAAGACGAGGATATTTTTGCGATAATGAAACTAAGTTTTGGGGAAGGGAACCCTGAGACATTTACTGACTTGAGGACAGAGTCTCAAGGTTCTTGTGTTGAAACTGTGTTTCTTCGAACTTGTGGAAGGGAACCCCGAGTATTGGTTAAACGTGTATCATCTTAACAAAGGTAATAGTGAGGGTATTACGTCGAGGCCTCTTTTAAAAAAAAAAAAAACGATTTCAAAAGACCACCGGACTTACAAGTGCGTACAGGGGCTGACGGCCACCCAGGACCAGGAAGCGACGTTGAGGGAGTGAGGGAGACCGGGTAAGTGTGTGTGTTGTATGTTTGTGTAAGTTTTGGGGTGCCTTGCGTGGGAAGGGAGGCGGGGGGGGCTGAGTGAGTTAGGTTCGGGGTTGAAATACCTCTATTTTGAATTAATGGCAGCAGAGAGGGTTGGGTTTGGGGGGCAGCAAGGGAAGGAACAAGTTACTTACCTGTAACTGTTGTTCTCCAGCATGGGTCTCGCATTGATTCACATGTTCATGAATATTCCCTGTCATCAGGCTGGGAATCCTTGGTAAAGAAAAAATCAGTTTCAGTTTTATTTCTGAACTGTCTTTCTCCTAACAACCAATGACTGGTCTCTGGGTCATACTGCCCCCAGCCAATGACTGCCCTCTACCTAAGCCCCTCCTTTGGCAGCCCTCTTCAGATTTGGTAGCACGTAAAGTGGCAGTAGGACCAAGAGAAGAGCCGCAGAGGGGTAGGCGGGTGGGTTTGCAAGTGAATCCGTGCCAGATCCATGCTGGAGAACAACAGTTATAGGTAAGTAACTTGTTCCTTCTCCAGCATGGGGTCTGGCATGGATTCACATGCTCATGGATATAGAATACATAGCAATACACACATGCACAACCATGGGAGGTGGCAAGGCTCAACATTAACATTAAGCATCTCTAACCTCCTCACCAGGCTCCACTTCAAGCTAACAGGTTGCGCAGCACTGCCTGGCCGACTCTGGACTCCTCCCTGGAATCCCCATCAACCATTAGAACTTTGTGAAGAAGTGCGTCGACCTCCACATAGCAGCCCTGCAGATGTCCAGCAGGGGCACACCAGACAGGAACACCGTAGTTGCAGTGATCGCTCTGATCGAATGGGCTCTCGGACGGCCAGGCAACGGTCGGTTTACCAACCGATGACAATGGGTGATGCAGCCGGGGAGCCACCTGGAAATGGAAGCCTTGGAGAGGGCCTTCCCATGGTTCACAGGACCAAAGTTCACAAAAAGTTGCGATGTCTTCCGGAAACCCTTTGTGCGGTCCACATAGAACTTCAGTGCTCTAGCCACATCCAGCAAGTGCAAAGCCCTCTCAGCCAGCGACAAAGGCGTCTGGAAGAATACAGGTAACACCAAGGGCTCGTTTAGATGAAAGTCTGACGGCACCTTGGGCATGAAGGAGGGGTGTGTCCGTAGCACTACCCTCGTCTCGTGGAATGTCAAATAAGGTGGTTTACAAGAGAGGGCTTGGATCTCTCCCACTCGTCGTGCGAAGGTGTGGGCCACCAGCATAGGCTCAAATGGAGGACCAATGAGCCTAGTCAGCACCACATTGAGCTCCCACGCCAGGGCTGGAGCCTTCACCGGCGGGAACGAGCGAAACAGTCCTTTAACAAACTCCTTGACCAGAGGGTGGGACCACAATGACGACCGTTCTGGGGATCTGGTGTAGCATGAGATAGCCGCCAGATGAACTTTGATGGAAGCATGTGCCAGTCCAACAACAGCAAATGCGTTAGCACCTGCGGAGCCATGACTCGTAGAGGTTCCATCTTCTGTGCACGGCATCAAACCTCTTCCATTTATGTCCATAGCATTTAAGTGTAGACAATACTCTGGCCTTGGCAAGCACTTCTTTGCAGTCCTGATCGTAGCCCCCAAAATCTTATGCTGCAGGAGCCAGGCTTGCAGGTTCAGCGATCCTGTTTCGTGGTGCAGAATTGCTCCTCCTTCCCTGGCGAGAAGATCTGCGACATCCGGAAGTGTGACTGGAGGGGCCGCTGACATGTCGAGAAGGTCCGGGTACCATATCTGCCTCGGCCACGCCGGTCGGACCATGATCATCCTGCACCGGGACCGTCTGAGTTGATTGACTAGTCGAAGAAGCAACGGCAACTGAGGGAACGCATACAGAAACAGGCCGTCACAGGGGAATGAGAATGCGTCCCCCATGCTCCCCGGATGGAGAAACCTACTGGCGAAGCCCCGGCAATTGGTGTTCGTCGCTGTCGCAAATAGATCGATCTGGGGATTGCCCCATCTGCAGAACAGGTGATCCACTTGGTCCTGCCGAAGCTCCCACTCGTGGGAAGAGCATAGCTCCCTGCTGAGGGAGTCGGTTACTGCGTTCTTCACTTCTGCCAGGTTAAACGGGATGAGGAACATCCCCTGGGTGACGGCCCAGTGCCACAGTTCCTGTGCTTACTTGGAGAGCGCCAGAGACCTGGCACCCCCCTGCTTCCTGATGTAGAACATCATGGTGGTGGTACCCAGGAAGACATGCACCACCTTGCCCTTGAGGGACGGAAGGAAACATTTGAAAACAATGCTGCAGCTCCAACACGTTGATGTGCAATGCCTTCTCCTCCGGCAGCTCCAGGCCTCTTGCGTGATGGCGTCCGGTGCGAGTTCCCCATCCTTCCAGGTAGGCGTCCGTTGTAACCGTCTCCTGGTAAGGTGGGGTCTGGAAATCTGCACCGTCGGACAGATATGCGCGAACTCCCCACCACCGTATCGCTCGACGGATGCTCTCGTCGAGTGTGATCTTGTCCTCGAAGCTTCCCGATAATTGTATCCGACGGCGTCGAGCAACTCCTGTAGTAGACGCATCCGCAGCCTGCACATTCGAATGAGGTATATGCATGACAACATCATGCCGAGTAGGGACTTGATGGACCTCACCCTTGCGATGTGCAGGGCCAACAGCCGTTGTACCTTGCCCAAGATGGCTGCTATCCTCTCCTCCGACAGACGCCCGGCACGACACCATGTTTAGTCGGGCTCCCAGAAACAGCGTGCCCTGAGGACTTTGCATAGTTTATCGAGAACCCCAGATCCGTCAGGAGCCGGATGGCCCTCGCCATGTGGTCGACGGCAATATCCTTTGAGCCAGTCATCAAGATAAGGGTATATGTGGATCCCTCGAAGAGGCAGCTGTGCCGCCACCAGCGGCAGGCACTTGCTGAAAACCCTTGGCGCCGACTTCAATCCAAAGGGCAAAGCCTTGAACTGGTAATATTGCCCTTGAACCACGAATCGAAGAAACTTGCGGTGTCCCTTGTTGTTGGGGATGTGAAAGTAAGCATCCTCCAGGTCCAGAGATGACAGGAAATCCCCCTCTTCCAACTGTCTTAGAACGTGTTGAGTCACCATCCACAACTTTTAGGACCTGATGCACTTGTTCAGACAACAGAGGTCTAGGATGTGCCTCCATCCTCCAGTCTTCTTTTTGACAAGAAAGTAACGAGAGTACCCTCCGGAGCTCCGGACCCTCTTTGGGACGAGCTCCATCGCGCCCTTTTGTAGCATGACCCGCATCTCCAGCAGCAGCTGGGGGACGTGGTTTTCCTACCGGGCCACTGGTGGTATTTGGGGACACTTTCATTGAAATTCCAGGGTGTGTCCGTGGGCGAGAGCGTCCAGCACCCAACAGTCGGTGGAGATGGTCTTCCACACGCTGACCAAGTTAGCCAGCCGACCTCCCACCGGGGTGCACGGGTGGGGGCCCGATGCCACGGGCGGTTCAATCCCGCTTCAAAGTGCCGCCTTGGGAGCCTTGGCGACGACGCCGTCCTCGTCCAGATTTGGCACGGCCCCTGTAGGTCTTCAGGGCCAACGAGCGGGAGGGTTGGCGGTAGGACGAAGCACTTCCACCGAATCCTTTGGAAGAAACTTAATTTCCACTGGAAGTCCGAAAGGACGGTCGTCGTCGTTGAAGCGTGCCCAAGGCAAGAGCCGTCTCAGTGTCCACCTTGATGGCCTGAAGAGACTCATCCACGGTCTTCCCGAAAAAATTGTCCCTATCGAAAGGCATATCCAACACAGTCGACTGAACATCCTGGTGAAAATAAATGGCCCTAGCCAGTCCCGCCGATGAAGACAAACGCTGTTGCCCTTTTGGCGGAACCCCGTGTCGGCGATGTCCGTGGCTACTGCAATGGCGTGGCCCGAAGCCACCTTGCCTTCCTGTAGGATCTCCAAAGCTTCCGCCCTCTTGTCATCGGGAAGGAAGTCGAGGAGGGGAGCGATCTTGAGCCAGAGCTCCCTGTCGTAACGTGCCACAATGGCGAGTGCGTTGGCGGCCTTGATGGTAGTCGCTGCCGACGTGATAACTCTTCGCCCCATGGCACCCAACTTCTTCCCCTCACTGTCCGGGGGGGGCGAGGCCGCCGAAGCGGAAGAGCCCGAAGATTTCTTCTTGGCTGCCGCCGACACCACTGAGTCCGGGGACGGTTGGGACCGCAAGCCCTTGGGTGCAGAGTCTGGCGCCCTGTATTTCTTCTCACAACGGTCCCTCTTTGCCGGGGCCAAGGAAGGGTTCTTCATGAGGGCCAACCCCTCGTCCCAAATGTCATCAAAGAGTGGGATCGAAAGTACGGTCTTCCTCTTCGTCTCGCGGCGTTCGTATAGGAAACCCTCTTCTCCTCAGGGAACAGCTCCAAGGCCCTGGAATTCAAGCCGTGGAACGAGCCAATCTCGTCGGGTGGTGACGATCTGGGCGGCGAGACGGGAGATCTCCCAACCCACCGTCATAGTCGTCCGTGCCAGTGCCCGTTGTCGCTGTGTCCGGATCCATCTCATCCCTCGGGGGATCCGGGGCATGGGGGGGCGGGCGGAGGGTGAACTCTCCTCTTCTTGGATGGTGGTTCCCCTAATGGTACCGGTGCCACGGGAGGGGCCGCCGGCGCAAGAGGCATCCTTGTCCGGATCTCCGAGCATAGGGTATGCAGAGCAGCGAGAATGTCCACCGAGATATCTCCAGGTGGTTGCTGAGATGGCTGTGATGACAGACGAGGGCGTTTGCGGCTTAGGCTGGTCTTCCAAGCCCTCAATGCCCTGCAGCTCCTCGGTCTCATCGTCATCTTCGTCATCTTCGTCATCTTCGTCGTCATCGCCCTCGTCCGGATCCTTCTCGTAGGGCCTGCTCTCGACGCATCGTTCCTCCTGGAAGGTCTGGAGTTGGTAAGCTGCTCCTCGGAGGAGATATCCGTGCCCTGGAGGGCTACAGTGCCCCATCCCCTTCTCTGCGAACAAGGGAGACTGTTTCGGTGAAATGATAGGCATCATCTTCTCCAGTGTCTTTTCGATGGGCTGAAAAGAGGACTCCCTCCTGGCAGGTAGGGATAATCTTGCCTTTAAGGCCTTGCCCTGCGGATCCGACATACCGGTCTTCGCAAGGGACACCACCACTCCTTCGATGGAAGGTTGGGCCTTCGTCAAACATACCTTGGCCTTCACAGCCTTGGTCGAGCCTGCAGCCTTCACCTTAGGGGGAGGGTCTGAGCCCTGCTCCCCCTTGGCCTTCTCCAGAGGGCCTGCCTGGGTCTTCTCCAAGAGCTTGCCCGGATGGTCCGACTTCCGCTTCCTCGAAGATCCTGAGCGTTGGCTCGTGGTTGAAGCCGTCGGAGACGCTGCACTCGCCCTGGTTGATGAGGAGCCTGTCGCAACAGCGCTCCCGGTGACCGCTGACTCTGTGCTTATCCTTATGTTGGGCCCCCGTGGGAGGAGCGCCCTCAAAAGGTCTTAGAAGACCGCTCAACTTTCTTCTGGGCAGGGAAGGCATGATGTGGGGACTCACCCAGAGCAGGGGCCTTGGCCTGCAGCCACTCGCTGAGACGCCTCCATAGGTCGCTCAGCGTGTGGGGCACCATGTCCTGACAAAAAGCACAGTCATCCTCCACGTGAGTCGGGTCCGAGTGCAGGCAGTAGAGGCACAGGGAATGTCTGTCATTCCAAAAGATGTTCCGCAAGTCGCAGCCTGGTCAAATCTTGAACAGGGGTGCCGAGTCCTCCTTCTCATCCGCTATGTCCACGCGGTGTAGGCCTTGTTGAAGCTTCTGGAATCCTCCAAGAAGTCAACTTGATGAAGTTCCCCCTTGAGGGGTGCTGAAGAATCCGGAAAATGGGTTTGTGTTAATCGGAAGGTAGATCGATGGAGCTTGAGGCTTGATTGACCAAAAAAAAGAGTGAAGCTCTTAGAAAAAGCGCAAAACGCAGTAAAAGTGCGAGAGCCAAGCACGAAGACTCCGCCCCTTTTACGTGCGGTAAAAATCTGAAGATTGCTGCCAGAGCAGGGACTTAGGTAGAGGGCAGTCATTGGCTGGGGGCAGTATGACCCAGGGACCAACGATTGGTTGTTAGAAAAAAGATAGTTCAGAAGTGAAACAAACTGATTTTTTCTTTACCAAGGATTCCCAGCCTTACGATGGGGAATATTAATGAGCATGTGAATCCATGCCAGACCCCATGCTGGAGAATGCCCTTTTTTTGAACGCTGCCTAAAATCGTCCGAAAAAAATCTGTCTTTTTGTTAAGCGACCTACAAAAAGCTAAATTATGATATAGAACCAATTCTGAGACTTTTGTTGGAACTGCTTTATATTTGGGGAAGGGAGCTGAAAGGAAGCTAAGAACTTTATGTTGAACACTTTCTTTTGGTTTCTGATATTCCTGCACATTGTATAAATTAGTTGTGAGGGCAAGTATAGGTTTTGGACACAAATTCTTCAGTTGAACTCTTTGACTCTGACTTTCGTTAGTTTCATTTAGCTAAGCAAATCCCGCCTTTGCATAGGGCAAGTTGGGCCTTTTTCCATCCAGATATTTAAGTTAATAAAGTGTTTTATGTTTTAACTTTGTTGTCTGTGTCTTGCTTCGAGATGCCTTCACATTACCCTAAAAGCCAGGTAAGAGCTGAAACTCCCACTAGCCAATGACACATCTGAGACACACACACACAGACAGACACACACACACACTTTCCCTCCCCTCCCGCCAGCAACTCGTGCATACCACTCAGACACACTGGCACCAGTTTGTGGATTGGGACCAGACAGTACCAACCCACTTCCTGGCAGCAAACACACATAGCCCTCTAGCAGCTTGCCAAAGCCTCTGCCTTACTGGGCACTGGAAGTCCATATAAGGATGCTCCTGGCCTCACAGGCCAGAAAGAAGACTAAAAGACAAGATGGCCAAAGGACAAGCGAAAATCCTCATGGCATGGCCATGTTTCCACAGTTAGTAGCCGCACGTGGTAAACGTGGCAAGGCTAAAACGAAATGCACCAAAAAGAAGTAAAATGTAACTGCTGCCACCAGCTTGTCCATTTAGCACACCTAGACTAACCAAAAGTGTTAGTCTAGGGCAAAACAAAAAGTCTACCCCCATTGTACTGCATTGTAAGAGGCATTGTACAAAAATAAAAAGTTACCACAAGTGATAACAAGTTACTTAAGGTAGTAACCCAGTAACTCGAAAAAGGGAAACAATGTTTCCCAGTAGTGACACCCTGAAGGACAGGTCCGTTTCCCCACGTTAGGAAAGATTATATGCAGTACCCTGTGGTAGACTGCACCAGCGTGGTCTTCTTGGCAATAGTTAACCCAACCGTTGGTATAAGCATGTACTATGCAAGTTGGTACAGTGACTGGGCAGCCAGGCTCAACTCAAGAGGGGTCAATGTGATCAGCAGGGTTATCAAACAGAGATTCACAGTGACATGTATCCAAATAAACACTTACACTCAAGGTTTCTTGATTAAACAATTATTTGTTAATGTAATAGTCAGTTGAATAAGCCTTCTTTAAAGGTAGAAAATATATGTAACTAAATATACTTCAAAATACACACTCCCAGTTTCTTTAAATCAGTAGATACCCATTTCGGATGGCACACAGACACTTCCTACACCCTTAGGTGACTTAAATAACTAGGACACTGTGGACATTGATATATCACTGGTACATTTACAGCAATACTGAGGTTGGTGTCAAAGGTAAAAGGAGGAGGGATAAAACAACGGTTAACAAATATTCTTAAAGAGGTAAGTACTTTTTGAACCCTCCAATGCAAGTAAATTGACCCTTTCCTGGGGAAAGGTAAAGCACCAAGTGTCATAAATCTCCCCCGTCTCACCTGAGATCGCTTCTTGCTCAGTTCCGCGTGAAGATTCTTCTTGCGGGCGGATCGGTTCTTGTATAGGCTTGCACGAGTCTCGTCCGACTCCAGCGTGCGTTCAGAGTTCCAGGATACTCACGGGTACAGAATGTCCAGGAAGGAGGCAACGGTCGCTAATATGCGAGGATTCCAGGAGCAATTTGGAAGGGAAGGCTGGAAGGAGAAGAATTAGGGACCAGGAACTAGGAAATAGAGAATTCGTCGAGCAGCAAACACACGTCTAGTAACTACCTGTTGATAGCGTTGAGACGTGCGGGCCCGCGGGGGCGTGGCATATTTATGGAACGTGCTGTGTTTGACGTAAGGCCGGTGCGAGGCGAGTCATGTGACACGGCCATGTTGGGAGTAGTAATGAATACAAGCCCCGCCGCGATAAGGACCAGGAAGTCCAGAAGAGGTGTGTTCTATGGGTCATGACACCAAGTCAGAGATAAGAAGAGTCTTTCAGGGAGCCAGGCCAGCCAATGCTAATTGAGCAAATGTCTAGGTGAGCTGAAGCACTTCTTGCAGGTATGTAAAAAAATCTTGCACAATGTTTTAGAAGTTTTTGTAGAAGGGACGGTCACCAGGGGGCGCACGGACGATGACTCCTTCCGTGTAAGCTCTCATCCAACGGTCCATAAAAGTGGATTGAGCCCCCACTGTTGAATCCCCCCCTGACGCCACAAACCGACACACCGCTGTAAGATGGCCAAATGCACCCCCACCCCCCCAAGCAGGATAAAACCCAACAAAAGTCGGGGTCAGATTAGCTGAGAACCAGCTTCAACAGGTTTCGCCCCGTGGAACCACAGCCTGACGCAGTTGAAACTGCAACAAGGGTCCTCATCAGCCGGGTCGTGGAATAAGGACCTGACGCTTGAAACGTGAGCCCTAGAAACTCCAGGACCATGACCGATACTTGCCAGATTCCACAATTACGCAGACAAAGCCCGAATCCTCGACAAGGTCAGAAGAGGTACCCACACCCCCCTAGAAGGATCAAATATAACCATCTACCAGGACCTCTCTTCTCTCATATTAGCAATCGGAAGAAAATGTCTCCCGCTTACCAAATTCCTGAAAGACAAGGCTGTGAGATGTCGATGGGGATACCCCTTTGCACTAAAATTCGAATGGGATGGCTCCCCGATACAACTCAAAACTGAAAAAGATATTGCAGGGTGTATAGCAGACATAGTCAGAGGACAGGCAGGGGGATCAACCCTCGATGACCGAAGGAATGGAGAAGCAGGGAGAAAATGATAAAGTTCGAGACAGACAAATAGAATGAACTAAACAACCCCAGCTCATCGACAGTGAGAGATAACACAAGGGACCCAGTGAACAGACACGAAGAACACAGCCATGGCCAATACAAGCGACTCAGCAACCGACAGGCCCGGATCAATCAGAATCGGCACACTAAACATCAAGGAACTCAATTCCCCCACCAAAAGGTCATTAGTCTCCAGAGAATTTAAAAGGGCCAACCTCGACATACTTTTCTTCAAAGAAACAAGATACATATGAGGAGAAGAACGAAGGGTCCTGTACACCACATTTGGTCTTGAATATTGGAGTTCCAGCCCACTACGGAAAGCTGGTGTAGGCATCCTGGTCAGAAAAGGACTCAAACTCGAAGTTCTGAAAACCTGGGCTGATGTGGGAGGTAGAGCAATTGTAGTAGTGGGAAGGATACAGGACCCCACCATAACACTTGCTTCCATTTATGCACCCAACACTGGACAGTCCCGATTCCTGCAACACATAGTCCCCAAAGTTATGCTCGAGGCGGAAGGAGAAGTGATCCTTGGGGGCAACTTCAACATGTGGGCCGACCCTGCACATGACAGACAAGCCGGTAACCCATGAGCGAATGAACCACCAGACGTCGGCCGCCCGTAGTAATCGAAATGATGAACACCTACACCTATAGGCTACAAGATGCTTCGCGTCACACAAACCCTCAGCAAACAGGGTTCACATTCTACTCTGCCCCACACGCCACATACACCAGGATTGATTATATATACCTCACCCCGGCCTAACCGATGCGATGTCCACATCAAGGATCACCCCAATTACATGGTCAGACCACGACATGGTCACGGTCACCCTTAGTCTAATAGCGCTTCCCCACAGAAACTCTAAATGGCACTGCAACAAAACACTTTGGAAAGACCCTGTAATTCCACGATCAACTGGCGAAAGAAATTGGTGAATACTTCGATCGAAACAATACAGGGGAAGTGTCCAAAAACACGGTATGGGAGGCCGGGAAGGCAAAGTGGAGAGGTATATTAATGAAGGAGGGGGCAGCCAAGAAAAGGGAGAGACCACTGATAGAAAACAAGCTCCGAAACGAGATCTCAGAATTAGACCACAGCGCACAATCCAATTACGCCGCGAGGGGGAAGAGAATAGCTGAAGTGGCCCAGAAAAGGGAAGAACTTCGCCAACTGGAGCTCGGCCAAGTTGTTCTTAAACTCCAATTCCTAAAACAAAAACACTATGAGAAAGGTGATCAAGCAGACGCGCAAACTAGCATCCAGACAGAGGGCAATGGCAGAAAGATGGGTGTCATCCATAGAAAATGCAAATGACCCCCAAGCAACAAAAATCAACATCCCAGAGGCCTTCGCCGACTTCTATAAAAAAACTGTACACCTCCGAAACTGTACAAGATGAAAAGGAAATGGACGAATATATAAAATTACCATGCCTAGACTCACCCAAGAAATAGACGACACACTCCAATCTCCCATCACTCCCAAAGAAATAGAAGATGCCATCAAAAGGCTCCCGACAGGGAAAGCCCCAGGAAAAGACGGCGATATCGCGGGGTTCTACAAAACCTTTATAGACCCCTGTGATAGCCCCTGTGATATTCACTCTCGGTAGAATCGTAAATAAACACAGTGAGACTGTAAGTAGGTGTTAACTTGCTTCCGAAGCAACTTTTATTAACATTCTAACTTTCTTTTCTTTCGGTTTCTTTCAGAAAAAAGGATACGTGGAGACTCTTGAAGAAGATTCTTGGTGTGAGGGAAATCTTCGAGAGAGCCTGAGAAGATCTCTTCAGGTAAGTCTTTATTCAACTCTGATTCTTCCTTTCTTTATAGCTTGTATTTCTGTTTAGTCTTTACTTATAGAAACTGTTCAATTTAAGTTCTTAAGTCTATACTTTTATTGTTATCAAATTCTTCTCTTCTTGATACAGCAACCGAACAGTCTTTATACTTTGTTCTGGTTTCCTCTTAAAATAGAATAGGAAGTCTTTGCCTCTCTTAAACTGTTTCAGATAGTCTTTAGGGTTTTTATGCTGCCCATTCTTTCTCTAAGTGAGTCTCTTTCTTTGTAGGCTATTTTAACATATCTCTCCTCACTTCTCCTTAGGACATGTCTTTACAGCCTTTCTTTCTTTCTTATTCACACAAACAGTGCCCACAAAATTTCCTCAATGAATCTTCTCTCCGTTTTATAGCATTCGTAAGTTAGCCCTTTTGCTGTGTCTTAACTTATGTCCCTTCTTTCACTTCCTCTTCACTTTCTCTCACAAACACGTACCTTCATTTTCTTTTCAGGCGTTATTCTAATCAGCGCTCGGCTTTGAACGACTTCGGCGCTCCGCAGCTGTGATCAGCTGTTCGCCCCAACGTGGCTCCTCACCTTTCTTTCAGAGCGACGCGTCGCGGTTCTGATCGGCACAAACTCTGACCCTCGGCGCTCTCCTTCCCTGATCAGCTGTTCGCCTCAACGCGGCTTCTGAGCGTTGAACTCCTACGCTTACATCGCGTTACCTTCCAAAGACGATTCGGGCATCTGTACAGTCTGATACGACCCTTTATTCACGGTCGGAGCCCTCAAAGACTTCTCCCTCGGATACCGTTACTCGAGTCCTTCACTTCACTCCGTAGTAGGACTCGCTCCCTTCAGGCTTCTCGACATCAAACAACAAACTGTGTAGCGATTTAAAACGATCACTCGTAATAATAACTTACAAGCTAGCACTTAACTTAGTGCAGCGGCATAACGTTACTTCTTTCAAAGTCAGGAAAGGCTTTTTCTACCTCGAGTACGTTCAATAAGCCCACTCATAACTGTCACACTTCAAATCCTCCTCTTCTGTCTCCTGGCATCACAGTAAAAACAAACAAGACCATAATTTGTTGACACAGACCTTCATTTCCATAAAAGCTATTCACTGATTGGTTCAATGACTTGTCAATTACTCTTTTCCGTCTGACAGACTCATTAACCCTTCATATGGTCTTTCTGCCTGGTATTATCAGAGCCTGAGCCAGCTGGTATCCTTTTTGTACAATTTATCCCATTTTTATCACAACCCCCTCCTCCCATTTAAGGTCGAACTATTTAACCATATTCCCCAGGCGGGATCAGCGCACAAATCCTACTCCGAAGCATTAATCTCAGTAATTCCTAAAGACGGCAAAGACCCCAAGCAGTGTGCATCCTGCCGCCCTATCTCCCTCCTCAACCTCGATGCCAAAATATACACACGAGTACTCATCGCCAGGCTTGAAACACACATGCCCTCCATAATTCATCCCGACCAGGTTGGGTTTATCCTTGGAAGACAGGGTGCCGACTCCACTTGTAAAACCCTTCACCTGATACATGAAGCTAGGAAAAT
Organism: Ambystoma mexicanum; assembly: GCF_040938575.1. Lineage (NCBI taxonomy): Eukaryota > Metazoa > Chordata > Amphibia > Caudata > Ambystomatidae > Ambystoma > Ambystoma mexicanum. The sequence goes on from NC_090925.1 coordinate 731,991,895, forward strand.
GCCAAACACCCCTGCACGGTGTCCAGTCAAAGGATCGAATACAAAAGGTTTGAATGCAAAAGGTGAGAGTCAATAGGATCGAAAAACAAAAAGGTTCACATTTTTTTTTTCATTATTTACCACAAAAACAGGGGTTTGGGAGAGGGGGGGCCCCGCCCAAAAAAAAATAATGTAAAAAAAAAATTGTTACTTTTGTTTTCGGTCCTTTTGACTCGAGCCTTTTGTCATTCGATCCTTTTGATTCGATACTTTGACCTATAACCCCCCTGCACTACTCTCAAACGATGCGGAGAAAGCGTTTGATAGAGTCGAATGGCACTTCCTGGAGGCAACACTGAAAGAGATAGGCCTCGCCTGACACTTTAGCGAGGAATTAAATCCGTATACACCTCACCCCAAGCATCTGTAATGGTAAACTCACAATATTCATGATGGTTCTCCTTGGGAAGAGGCACGAGACAAGGATGCCCCCTCTCAGCAATATTATTCGCACTATCCTTAGACCCCTAGCCCAAACACTTAGAGCCGACAAACTAGTTGAAGGCTTGCACGGGAAGGGAATGCCAATTGGCCTTATATGCCGATGACATCTTGGTCCATGTCCAAAACCTTGACATCCATACTCCTCACCCTACAACTCATCGAGGAATACGGCGCACTATCAGGCTTCAAAATCAACAGAACCAAATCCATCCTATTCCCACTAGAAGAACCCACCACGCAACAACTCTCCGAATTCTCCCAACTGGGTCTTACTATCGGAGGCCCAACGACCCGATACCTAGGCATCAATTTAATGACAAACATCGCCGACATATACGATGCCAACTTCCCACAACTCCTCACTGCGTTTCACGCAGACCTTGCGAAATGGCAACCCCTCACGATCTCATGGATGGGATGCCTTAACGCTATCAAGATGGGTATCCTCCCACGCTTCCTATACCCATTCCAAGTTCTCCCCGTGAAGATCCCAGAGGATTTCTTTAAACAAGTAAAAAGGGCAATCCTACGATTCCCAAGGGCCGCGAAAAAACCTAGAATAGCCTATGAAACTCTCATACTCCCCAAAGAGCAAGGCGGTGTAGGCCTCCCCGACATTGAGCTGTATTATCAAGCGGTCCAGCTGAGGGTACTTATTCCCCATCTAAGAGACAAAAAGGACCTACAATGGGTCGAATTGGACAATGACAACCTGACCCCGGTCACCCTCTCAGAATGGCTATGGGTCCCCAGACCGAAACTCACCCGGAAACTTTGTGACCGCCCGATCCTGGGAACGATATGGGACATATGCAAAGAGGGGAAGGAAATGGTAGGGATAACAACATTTCGGTGCCTAGCACCATCTTCAGGGCTACGTTTTAACATCATCAATACCATTACATTATGAACAAAATTAAGTAAATTACAAATGTACATACCATCACATTAGTCAAAATTGTCACAGGACACATCCCATCATGCAGGTAGAAAAGGAAAAAGGTTACAGTGCATTCATTAGTATCCTCAGAATATTTGGAGTGTTGTTTACAAAACACCGTGTCTGGACAAGATCAATAATGCCTGTTTTTACCTTGACTTGCTTTAGAGATTGGTGTCCCCCTTACGCCTCGCATGTAAGCACATACGTCAGTAGAGTTATCCTGTCTCAAAAAAGGCAGTAATAAGTTTGCCCGTATTACTCTATAGAAAGTACTTCTAATCCACCCACCGTTCTCAACCGGCGTTCCTTACCTCCGCAGTGCTCTGTTTGAAACCTCTCGTGAAACGAGTCATGGGTGCGCATACCCGTACGAGGCTTAGTTAGGGAGTTGTCATGGCGATCACGGCCACCCCCGCTGTCCAGGATTGGACCTGGCGGACGCGCCTCCAGTCCCACCTCTCCACGTAAGCGGGAGGGTGGGACTGTGGATCACCCCGGCAACAGCTCGTACATCTGCTGTGTGTTTCCAATCTATTAAGACATTTACGGATTCCCTTCTAAGTGTACTTATAGGTGTGCGCGCACCCGTGCAAGTCCTAGTTCAGGAGTTGCCCTGGCGATCGCGGTGACGCCCGCCATCCAGGAATGGACCTGGCAGACGCGCCTCCAGTCCCACCCCTCCAAGTGAGTGGGAGGGTGGGACTGTAGATCACCACGGCAACGGCCCGTACATATGCTGTGTGTTTCCAATCTCATCAGACATTAGAGGATTCCCTTCCAAGTATACTTACAGGTTTCTACAGTATCATCTGGGCTGCCTATATTCCGAGGAACCATCATTAAATGGCCCGCGTAACTGGACGTAAGGTCCTGTGTGGAAGTGGTACAGATTATCGTAGATATTTAAAGGTATAGCGCACCGAAAATTCAAAGGCATCATGGACGGGAACCAGTGTTGCCCTGCAACCTCTTGCTATTCATACAGCAGTGTGATAGCTATAAGTAAATAAAGTAAGGTTCCAGTATTTAGATACAGCAATAGACAATTGTATAAATTGCATACATTATTGTCTCAACAATAGACAATTGTATTAAATCCATACATTGTTGTCTGCATACACATGTATTGGTTTCAAACGCTATTGCCTTTATACGTTTATATAAGGAACTTTGTCACGTCAAATGTTAAACAATTGTCTGAGATAAACTATACATTCATGAAAAGAACTTTGTCACGCCAACACGTGTTTCAACCTGACTAGGCCGTCTTCAGGGTGTAAAAACAATAATTGATACAACAAGCATTTTATGTAAGCAATTCTTGTTGCAAAATTCGTGTTGCAAAAAAGGCCTGGGGAAAAGGCAAACAGCGAGAAAACAATGGGAAAAGACAGGGGAAAGATAAAAACAAAAGAAAGGTAAGTATGAATGTAACAGAACTTCAAAATATTTGTTTGTAAGCATTGCAGTGTTACCACGTTATTAGTTCGCATATTACCCATATGTGGTTTTAGTTTATGGATCATGAAATCAGATCATTCACCTTGATAGCTCTTGAGAATACTTGCATGTACCGAGCACTGCTCGACAACGGCCCGAACCCAATCACAAGCCTCAAAAATAGATGGGAGAAGGATTTTAACAGAGAATTGAATCAATATACATGGGACATAATATGCAAAACACCATCTCAAATATCAATCGCCGCGCAATATAAGCTACATGCCATAAAACTTCTACACAGATGGCAATATGACCCTCACAGACTATCCAAAATGTTTCAGACCAACAGCCCAAAATGCTGGAGGGATTGTGGGAGTAATGCCAACTACTGGCACATGTGGTGGAACTGTCCTAAGGTACGCATCTACTGGTAAGAGGTGCGAGGATGGATCCAACAGATAAATGGTATTGATAGAAAACCAACACCCCTCCTGACTATTTGGCTTAGAAGAAGAGGATGAGGAAGAACTAATCAGAACAAAAGGAATAGCGTCCCCACTACTACTGGCAGCGCGAGCAGACATAGCGACTAAATGGAAATCCCCACACCTTCCAGCAAAAAAAGAATGGATCGGAATTGCCACAAACATATACACGATGGAGAAAATTACAGCTGCCCTCCATGGAAAAGCTGCCTGACACGAAGAACTCGTGATGTGACTTTGCAGCATTACACATCCCAAATCCGGGACAAAATTGCTCCAATAACTTAGAACCCCTTAGCCTACAAACTTGATAACTGATCAGAAACCACTCACCAAATTATCCGGAAAAAAGGGCCTGTGGCAAGATACAAAATGGGTATATAAACACCCGACCTGTGTCCCATTTACAACCGAAAATATATCTCTGTCAACGAACTTTGCATATTATATGCCTGTCCTGGGGGGAGGGGGAGGAAAAGGGAAAGGGAGTTGTTAACATAATTGTAATGGTACTGTCAGCGACGACACAGACCTGTTTCTATATGTTTACACATGTATTTTGCTGTGGCATGACAATGATACTAAAAAAGTTGTAAATGTTCTTTCTATTCATATGTTCTTAAAAACCAATAAAACAAATTGGAAAAAAAAAAAAGTCTTTGTAGATGAAATCGCTGTAGGGCCACAAGCTGGGAGGCTTGTGAGGGGAAAAGCTGCAAGCAACCCTGCAAAGGCAACCAAGACAAGTCTCAACTGAGAGCTAGTAAGGCTACACAACAAGAGGTAAGTAGCCCCTTAGTTTTACAGTACCTTTGGTTAGAAGAAACTGGTTCCAGCTGGCTTCTGTTCTGGTCGGTCAGCGGCAGCAATGGGAAAAACTTCAGATCAGCTGCATTTCGCGGTTTCAACTCCTTGCGGATCTCGCAAACAGCACCACCGCGGTTTTTTCAGATACTTTTATGGACTTTCCTTGCATCTGGGATCCAGCACTCTGTTGAGGTGGCTTAGGCTTGGTCGGTCCTACTTCATGAGAGTCCGGAGGATCCTCGTGTAGCTCAGGTCGGACTTAAAAATGAGACACTCAATTCTGGTGTTCCTCTCCCTGGCAATTGGTTCCTGTAGCAGCAATGGAAGTACAGGCAGCTCCGAGAGTATGTCCAGATGAGTTCGCTTTGGTGTTGATTGGTCCCACCAACCCAAGGGGAGAAGTCGTCCATTGCAGGGCTTCTCTAGTCGAGGCGAATTCTGAGCTTCAGCAATGCAGCAGGGCTTCACCGGGCAGACCAATGGTCCAGGAGTTGCAGCAAGCCTCTCTTCCAAGTCTTTCTCCGGATTCGTTCGCCCAGTGGTCGACTCTGCCTTCCATGAAAAACGCCTCGCTTTATATGCAGGTTTCTCCCATTCATTTGCAGCATAGCTATCACTCAAAGCAGGGTGGCTGTCCTCCAAGGACAGCCAGCCGGGGCAATCACCTGTGGGTGCATTCCTGTAGCCAAGGGGATTAAGCACAGGGAGATTTGGGCACCTCCCTCACTTCCTGCCCCTACCAGAGATGCTGGAGCCAGAGGCGGGCTTCACCAGTGAACCCCGCCAAAGACCAAACGAACAAAGGGACCAAACCTGGTTTGGCACGCAGAGTAAATCTCAAGAAGGACCTTTCCAACAAGAAATGGCAAAAAAAGATGACCGGGGCCATTTTGACAAAATGGGCACCCATGGGTGCTTTACTGCAGCTGCAATTGCAGGCCGAGGTAAAAACACAAAATGGTAGGAAAAGGTAACCCACTGCCACCAGCCATTAATTGTAGAAAGGGTAACATAAAAATGTTACATGAGAAACTAGACAAAGGGGATACTAAGTAACCCCTCTAGCACCCTATTGTAAGATGGTGCATGCTGGGTTTAGAAAGTTACAAAATGTAAGTAAAGTCAATTTAACTTCACTGCTCTTGGAAACAGTAGTTTCAACAATAGAAGGTATTTAAACCTTTGGAAATCTAAGAGACTTCCCTGTGTAACTGCACTGAAGGTGCTGTGTGTCACAATGTAAAGATGATGCCTATTGAGTTTGTCAGACTCCAAAGTCAAAGTCAAAAGAAACCCAGAAAACACATAGAATTAAAAGTACAAAGTCTCAAAGTTCAGCAAAAGAGCTGGGGGTCTCTAAGGAATTGAGCACTAAACTGAAAATGATCACTAACACCCCATGACAGATAAGTAAAAAGCCAGTGTAGTGAAGCTTAAGGCTGCAATGCATTGCAAAAAGAGCAGGTCAGATACAAATAGAAATGGAAGGAAAGGTGCAGTAAAGAGAAATCTTTCCTAACAGGTATGCAAAGCTGTCCCCATATTCTGATTTTACTAGAAACTACTTCTGGGGTTCCTACATTCACAGGGCACACTTAGTTGATTGTTGGTTACATTGGAAGAGGGGGTCCAGGTGCAGTGGTAGTTTCGGGTAGGAGTAGTTCCGGGTTCGGCTAGGTGGCAGTTCTGTGCTCCAACGAGATGGTTTCAGATGCTGTGCAGCTGAACGACCCAGAATACCATCCCACCCCCACCCGAGATGCTGACAACACAGGTCCCACGACGACAGGAGACACTAGGACATGATTGAAGTGGGCAGCAGCGAAGAACACCGCACTCAGGCAGTGGCAAGAACAAAGACTCTTCCAGCAAGGCCCCTCTTCCTTGTAGAGGGCAGTAGCTACAAGAGGGCGGGCCTTGAGGTCACAAATTGGCGACCTGTGACATTTCAAGCCGAAACTCAGAACACAGACTGGTGCACCACAGATGCTCTTGAAGGAGCCGGTAAGCCGACAGGATTGTTCCAGGACATTTCCGAAGGCTCCAGAGGGCAGGATCTTCGTGCATGGGTCTGAAATGGTTGGGCGCACAAGCCCAAGGGTCAAAGCACTGACTTGGATCTTTAGGAGACTGATTGGCAGGGCTTTACTGAGACTTGGCTGGAGAAAATGATAGATGTCCAACAGCTGTCTTTGACCTTCAGCTAACTGCAACTCTTTGTAGGGTCTTGGCTCCGATGACGACGATCTGAACAATGGCTGCAGAACTACTCCTATCCTAAATTCAAGGCAGGTGTAACCCTAGCCCACCACAGGTAACAATCTACACCATTGAAAATGGGCAGGGCGGTCCAATCAGACCTACCCCTCGCCCGAGTGTCGATAGGGACTAATAAATCCCAGCACCTCCATCCCCAATCTGGCCAGATTCTCACACCAACACATTGTCCAAGAAACGCAAGCTTTTGCCCAGGAAAGGGCTTACCGTATATGGAATATCCTGACTGGTGAAAGCAGAAGGCAGCTGAAGGACAAGATGGCCAAATAACAGGGTTAAAAAAAAAAAAACAAACCCATGGCACAGCTATTTTGAGTATAGGGTACAAATGCATGCAGTACCACAGTAGAAAGATATTCGCTGCCACCAGCCAGTTTCGGAAACAGCATAAAAGTAACACAAATATTACGAAAAGAAAAAGGAATACAAACACCTCACTGTAAGGTGATGTGTGCTGAATAAAAACAAGGAATCTCACGAAGGGGGGCAGGAAACCCCTGCGTTGGTAGCCTCATAGTCTGACCAGTGCCCCCAAAAGATATGAACTGAGCAAAAAAAGTAAAGCAAAAGGCTTCACTTGCCACTAGAAAGCTGCAAAAATAACACCTTTCCTAACAAGTACAATAAAGGCATAATGGGCTACCAATGTAGAAAAATGGCTTGCACCCGTTGTGAAAGCAAAACTAAAATCAGGCTGCCACCAGCCTACAACCTAAAACCAATGTAGGGTGATATAACCACACTAGGATGAATAGTAGGTCCCTGAGAGGCATTCCTTGGCCAGGGAGACGTATGGGCGACCCAGGACTATATATATACTTTAAGTAAAGGTAAAAGAGTTGTCCCACTGACCACCAAAATAGATCAGTGATCCAAAACTAAAAGGAGGAAAAACCAAAACATTGCAGGGGCCTTACACAGAGTCCCCAGAATTCTCCAAATAGCAATTGTCTGTAAGCAGTTGCATTTGATGGCTGCATAATAACTGCTCAGGTTTCTCATGGAACACAATTTATCTTCTTGGTCTCTGGTTTTATGCCAAAGACTTTCCAGGTCTTGGTTTCTCCTTTTCATGAGGGAGAGATCAATGATGTACCAGGTGTTGTATTTTGTTGGAGGTTTCTTTTCCTTTATGATGGAAGGTTCTAGAATATCAAGCATGTTCGAGAGCGCCTAGCGCCAGCATTGGGAGTTTTGAATGCATTGGCGAATATGGATATGATGACCACTTTTTATGGATATCGCAGAAGGAACTCGTCAATGTGTGTATGAATTTTTCCAGCCCTGTCCAGAATGGCAGTAATCAAGTGGTCATCAGTCTGTGGAAGAGGGATTTTGGGGATGTTATTGTGGACTACGTTAACTGAGGCAAAAACCATCAAAGGTGCATACCATTCTCTCTCTTCCAGAAAGGGTCAGAGAGAAGGACAAAAACAAGGAGTTGCAAGAATTCAGGAAATTGGATGTAGATTAATTTAGTGCAGAGTCCAGCCAGATAATAAACATTCCCAACAAAGAGCCTGTTCAAAAAAAGCTTGGAGATGTGGAATACAGTCAGGACATTCTTTGGCGAACAGGGTCGAGATTCCAATAGGTCTGTAATAGGTTACAATGGTAAAAGATGTGATGACTGATGATAAAAAATGCGTACTGCATCTTTCAACCAGCTTGCATTACTGGAGGGTGGCCTTGAATGCTCAGGCCCATCACTTAAGAGTACCAGGAACCCAAAGGAAACACCCTATAAACAAAGTAGTAGATACATCTGGAACAGAGTCTAAAAAAAATCTCCTCAACATAGGCAAAGGCTATTTCTATGAGGACGCCAGTGATGGGTGTAAGAATTGTCACAAATATTATGTATGGTTGCCGGACAACACTGCTGATATAGGCCGCCAAGAGATACTTGCTTCCTTGACTCTCCTACTGGAACTAGTGGTCGACCAATTAAGGCGAAGCTGTCATGGGGCATGAGATGGACAAGATTCAGGGTAACACTGCACATTTTGCTTAAAGGAATACCCACACAGATTGATATTTTGTATAATTTAGGTTTTAAATGTAGTTAAAATAAGACTGCAGTTAAAGGCAAGGTGGTCCATAAAAAGGCCTGGGTCTAGAGGTGGAAGCATTGTTTTAATCAACAGTTACGGACAACTGTAGGCTCACAAGTGGTTGTAGGGCTTGTGGTAGTCCGTCTAGATAGAGTTCTATAAAGGGGTGCCCAAAGAAAACCAATTGCCACTCAACCTTATTTATTTATTTGACATTTATTTCAGCGCACAAAGTCCTAAGGCATCTAGGCACTAGTTACAGAAAGTGCACGGTACATTAGTGCTAGTAAACACAAATAGTTACAGTCATGAAAGAAAAAAAGGAAAAGTGTACACAGGCTGGCAAGCCTCATCTCAACTTACAGGAGGCTACATCAGGCAGTTTACGGTTATGCAGGCGGCCATTCAGTTGTCAGCATAGAAGGGAGGTCTCACCAAGTTAGGAGCATTCGTAGAGCCGAGAATGAGCATGGCAGCATGGAAGTGAAGACACCTAGATTTGATCTTGAAACAGGCTATGGACGTGAAAGTATCTAGATTCAATTGTTGAACAGGGCATTCTTAAAGCAGAGGATGAACGTGGCTGCATTGAAGTGCACCTCTAGTAAGCGTTACGGGGAGGTGAAGTTATTAGTAGAGGCTTGTGAGCTGTCGATAGGCATGTAACATGAGTATAAGGCATTAAGAGGCAGAATAATAACCAGGGGGGGCGGGAGGTGGTAGAGGAAAGATCTGCTCATCGTAGCTTACCAAGCAAGTGGTATTGCGAGGTCTGTGGGGAAAGACTGTGCTGTGCGGTGCTCCGACATTCTCACACAGGTTGAGACAGGGGACTTTTGTGTGGGCCTTTGTTGGGGGCTGGCTTTCTTCGCCTGCCGGCTTGCAATTGGACAAAAAAAGCAGGGGCAGCCAATCAGACACTTAGTATGGATTGAAGCACCATGGCAACCTGTGCAGTCCTCAGAGGCACTCTGGTGCAGAGGAGGAGGACGGCTATCGTGAAGTGAAGATAAAGTAATGCACACGATGGAGCCGAGTGTGCACATATGATCTGTCCCCAAAGTGAGAGGCGAACAGGCCTTGGTATGCAGGTCGATAGTAACAGTATGCAGAATATCTGTGATGCGGAGCACGCACATACTATTGTCAGATAATGTGCGCAATAACCCAGAAGAAGGGCTTACCTCTTAGTATGGGCCACTGGAAGGGGGCAGTGGAGGTAGTAGATGTTGGGAGGATGAGGGGCTGCAGGCGACCTCCTCGCTGTGGTTGCAGGAATCATCACCTTAATACAAGGTTCAGATTTGTAGCCTAGCCAGTCTGATTGGTAAAGTGGGAGATGGACCCCGGACAGAGCCCTTAACATGGGAAGTCAAAACATCTTTTGGATAGTTGTTTTGGCCCTCCGCAGTCACATGCGCCTTTTCAAAGGCAGGAGGAAGGTGATAAGTTTGGGTCCTTTCCAATCTAGGTTCTTCAGGTATTTCCAACCAGAGCAATCGATGTTCAACTCCGGTTAGGGACTGCAGTTTGACAGGCACAAGAATACCCAGGATCCTTTGGCATGGGGATTAACTATTGGCAGTTATTTCATGATGTGGAAACAGCTCAAGGCTGCAGAAAGAGGCACTCCCAAGCTGCATTGCATTATAGAACGTTCTGACCTGATAATATATTTATATAGTGCCTATGCACAATGTGTTTCAAAGCGCTTCACGACAAGGGAGGGAACAAGGCAAAATACAAAACATTCTTACAGGCCATGAACAACAAGAATGTGTAACTATCGTACTCAGCCTAGCGACATTTCAGATAGTGCAAGTGCTAAGACACAAATAAGAAGCAAATGGCAACAGACAGGCGACTACCGTACTAGGCCTGACAACAAGCGACTATCGTACTATGCCTGACGACATTTCAGATAGTGCTGGAGGGGGATAGATAAACATTGGTTACTGTAATACTAGGTCCAGGGACAACTCTGATAGAGTAAGTGCACAGAAAAAAGTTGGGGAGGAGGGAGGAGAAGAGAATAGACTAAAAACTGTGAAAAGAGCAAAGAAGCAGATGGGAGGGTGAAAAAACGTGCAAACTGCAATGTTCAGCCAGTGGGTCCGAATCACTGTTCTCATCTGAGGCTGTTCCCGGTATGGGCATTGTGGAAGAAGTGCAATCCTTTTTATCCTTTAAATGTCCCTCAAGGCACCAAACCATTAAGTAGCTCCTCCCACATTTTCCCGCTCTTTTCTGAGCTTGTCCAATGAAGATTTTAAAAGCACATAGAGATGGTTTTCTGTCATGGGGATATGGCAACAATTGCTCACCTAACATGGAAGCACTTACTAAACAAGCTGATGGAGGAACAGCTCTGGCCGAGCAGGCATAAAGGAGGACACTAGCAACAGCAGTACGCCCATTTGCAGGCCGCACTAGTGGATGGTTTGGTTAGAGGTTACACAGGTCATTAGTACCCGTCGACTCCTAGGGTGCTTCAGTGCTGCTGCTGTCGAGGTATGGAATTAAAACTGTCACCACCAAGACAAGGGGAGAGAGCATCGTCTTGGGCGCAACCCTGTAGCCGAGTGCCACATTCCTGTAGGTGTTGGTCAGAACTTTTAGGTTGCAGAAGCCTGTGGGACTTGCTCACATCCAGCCTTCAGGGCAGATTCTTATGTTCCAGTTCTACTGATTAATGTAAGGAGACGCTTGATTTAACAAGGATTTGGAGTAAGAGTAAATCCCAATCAAAGGGTTGCATTTATTCAACCTTGTTGTCAGCCATCTAAGCAATGGAAGCTGCAACACTGACCTTTCTTCCTGTGGCTTCATTACCGGCAGTCACTCAAGATATATATTTAACAGTGAATCCATAGGTTCCATTCAAATGGGTCTTAGGTGGTGTCATTAGCATATATATTCTCCCCCTCCCCCTCTCTCTCCCTCTCCCTACTCTACTCTATCCGGAGGTTAGTGTTCTAAAGGGCAGGGGTGGTACCCTGCAGATACTCTTCTTAATTTGAACTTCAGTCTAACATGCTCATGTTTCTCCTGCCCTCTGCTTAACTCTTACTGATCTCCTGCAACTCCTCTCACCTCTACTCATTACCCTTTTCTGACCCTCCAATGTCTCTAACTCCTTCTAGGCCTTGCCTCAACCATTCGATGCAACTTCACGTCCTTGGATTCTTCCTCTCTCCTCAACACTACCCCCCCCCCCTCCACACTGCTACATTACCCCCCCCTCCCAAGCTGCCACTTGCCTCGACATGGCCACTTCCCCCTCCTACACTTAGCCATCCTTTCACTCATTCCCACACACTTCACATTCACTCCTTATACCAGCACGCACACTCACAAAGCAGTAACGCTTGCACTGATTAACCAATACCTCACCTTCTCCAGAAACCACCTCCACAATCCAAAGCGCCTTCCTTCCTCCTGCTGGCCCTGCACCTCTCTACCTAACTTCACTCAAACAGCCCACTACTTCCTGTACTCATGTCCATTTTACTCTTGCCACTGGTTGTCTTTTCCGGTCAAATCTATTCCTATATTTCCCCACCCGATTTGTGACTATCAGCACAACAGTGAAATAGCGGGCTAAGCCCAGCCCCTTGTTGCCACATGGGCCTGCCGTGGAAGAATGATGGTGGCTCGAGCCACGCAATGTTTCTGTCCACCCCTTGGGTAGCTGGTATGTTCGGGCGTTGAAGCCCCATTATTAACTCCCTGGTGGTGGGATGCACCCGTCGCTGGAGGGCGTTGTCCAGCTTCACTCATTGCAGGTGCTGGAGAATGCTTCGCGTCTTCCCTCACAGCCAGCACTGGAGAGCATTGTGCGGCTTCATTTGCCACCTGTCCTGGAAAATGTTGTGACTGTGCTTGCGCTGAGTAGGTGTTGCTCCGCTATAGTTTCCCGTTCTCTCTGCAGTGAACTGCCAATACTGTTGGATGCTGCAGGGTTTCTTTTTGGTGTTGCATGCTCTTGTTTCTTTCAGGTTAATTGACTGTACAAGAGACAAAAAGTCTGCGAAGCATTTTGTACAGGAAGTATGGTGCGGGACAAAAAGGTACTACATAAAAGCATGGCAGCATAGAGGGAAGATGGGGATTAGGACCCTCCCAACTGCCACCTTCCTCCTGAGGCAAAGGACTGTCTCCAGATGACACCATGGTAGGCCTTCCACCCCTGGCCGAGAGGGGTTCCCATTCCCTCTTGACACCACCAGGTTAGTGACCATTTGTCAAAGTGGTCTCTGTTTGTGTAGACTTGAACTTAAAGGCTGGCAGATTCAGCATAACATTTTGCCATAGCCGTATCATACTCACTTCCATACAAAAAATGCCTGGCTGCAGTGACCTGTACTCGATCCGAGATGTGAAAAGCATGCAAGCCCATTCCCAGAGTACAGTATAGCTGCTGTTAGAAAGGATTTTCTTTTTGCAGATTTACCTCCATTAACATCAATGGAACTTCCCACATTTTTGCTACACCTGGAACCCTGGCCTGCCATTTTGAGGTAAGTAAAGCCTTTTTCTGTTACTTTTCTTGCCTCGCTCATCTCTTTTGGGGGCTCTGTTTAGCCGTTATGGCTACCAGTGCAGGGGGATTCTTTCCTCTTCGTGACATACCTTTGTTGTTTTGCTGTGGTGCACATCACCTTGCAGTGAAGTGCTGTAGGGGTAGTTTGTATTCCTTTTTTTCTTTTTTAACACTTTGTATTAATTTATTTGATGTGTCCAGAATGAGCTGCTACCAGCGGATACTTTCCTACCATGTTTTTAATTACATTGTGTACACCTTTATGCTTTACAGAAAATGTTGCTGTTTTTAAGTACCACATACTCAAAATGCCCATGCCATGCATTATTACAGCCAGAGGATGTGTGTTGCTAGGCAGATGTGCAGCAAGAGGCTGTCCAGGATTGGCAGCCTCTGCCAGTTTGAATGGAGCAGATCCCTTTCACTGGTGTATTGGAATAATCCAGTCTTAATTTGGGCTAAAAGGAATAGTACTGCAGCAGTTCCTCTGATCGTTGACTGGAGCCAAGACCCCAAAGAAGAAGAGCATTGTGCTTCAGAGCCAAAGACCGCTTTTGAAGATGGCCAGCATCAACTCCAGCCAAGTCCCAGTGAAGTTCTGCCTCCCTGCAATGATCCACAGAAGACCAGATGTACATAAGACCTCCAGCTGGACGGGCCAACCAGTCCGGACCACTGCACAGGAAGCCTGCCATCAGAAGCCCCCAGAAGCCCCCAGAAGTGTCCAGGAACCATCCTGTGGGCTAACCAGCTTCTTACAATGCAACTCATGTGTATGGGTCACAGTCACAAGTTGCAAATAGGGAGGCCACAGGCTGTCAACTAGAGGCCTGCTGAGATGGATTTTTAGAATCCGGCCTGGTGGACAGATTTTAGGAGGCCAACCTAGTTATAGTGAACAGGGAACTCCAGGAGGTTAGCCAAAACCCAATCAAGGTAGCAATGGAGACCAGTCCATGCTTATGCTCAAGGGAGTGCGAGTGGGGCCAGAGGCCCTCAATGAGCCCACACAGCATGGCACACACAAATGTAATTAAACAGTAAGTATAAAGTATACAGTTATTCATTATAGGACTTCTGGACACAATGACAAATTAATCTAACGGGTAGTATTATTGCACAATACTACACGATAAATATATACAATCCCCACAGCTCAAATATGCATTAGACCGACTTAATTCCCTAACTTAAGCAGTCTAAACTCTAAAAGGAATAGGGCCTTGGGCCCAAAAGTCGGAGTCACAATGTCTCTCTGCAGGTAAATTACAGTTCACTTGTGTTGAGGATAGTTCAAAAGGTTCTTCCACAATTTTACTAAAGGGAAGTAAAAGTTAGCTTATATTTCAGGGTACTCTACCCAGGTTCCCGACGACCAAAAGGTGAGTGGGATGGAATGCAGGAGACAAAGGGACTTGCTCCCAATGCTATCCTGTGGACGACAGAAGGTGAGGGAGGGGGCAAAGGGGCAGATACACAGAGTTTATTTAACCCACTGAATCAGATTTTCCCAGATGTCGTAGAGCATCTGGAGTCTTGAGCTTCTGTTTTTCAGTCTGGTGAGTGATCCCCAGGAGTTCTTCCGGTCGGGTGTAGCTGCAAGATACAAACTCTGGCAATGAAGAAATACTGATGGAACTCTTAGGACACTTCAAAAGGTTGGAGAAAGAGGAGCTACAACGATGGTCTCTGCATGCAGGCAATCACAGGCATCCTTCCTGTCATGGTCAAAGAAGCTGCTCCAGGACAGGATCCCTTGATGTTGGAATACTGAAATTTGGGGAGAAGGCGACTGTGGCATGAGTTGACGACCACCGAAGTTCCGGGCTTGAATGCTTAACAGTGACGCTTCTGGCGAGGTAGCCCACGAGAGAGCTGGTCAGTCCATCAGGCTGCCCAGGGACCCTTCTGAAGTCACAGAAGGGCAGTATCCTCCATCGAGACCGCTCAGGGTCTTCAGAGATCAGGGGTAGTCACACGGGGATTCACCAGGCCATACACAGGAGAGGATGCAGACACTGCAAGAATCTTCTTCGGATCTTCACCAGGCAGCGCTTCGAGAGGTTCAACGGCTCCGACGGTGATCTGAAGAAATGGCTTCAGGAGTCCTCTTACCTTAAATCCTGCCTGGAAGCAAGTCCAAGCCCACCAATGGTAAGGATCTGTACCATTCAAACAGCCAGCAATGGTGCAATCAGGGACCATTGTGGGTTTCACCCATGCCTCACACCTAGACTTTCAGGCACCCCAGATGTGGAGTGGGACCAGCCCCAGATGTGAGGTGGGAGCAGACAGTCCCCACCCACATCCTGGGTTCACACACACCGGCCCAGCAGTAGCCTCTGAATACAGCAGCTTTCCCAGGCAAATGCATGACCATAAGGGATTTCCTGACCTGAGAAGACAAGAAGAAGGTCAAACAATAATATGGCCAAAGAACAAGAGAAAGACCCATTTAAAAGTAACCAAAAATGCCAATGCTAAGAGACTAGGGTGATACAAAAGTATCCCCACTGCATTGTAATCTCCTGTGTGCAGAGTTATAAAATTACCTAAAAAGGTAAAAAGACAAACGGGGAAACAGTTTATCAGTTCTGATAGTCTGAAGGACTGATCAGTTTCCCCATGACAGAATTGGCAAAAGGCCAGGGGAGTGTAGCTGAACGCTTCACTTCCTGTAAAAAGTAACGGCAGGTTTAAAAATCAAAAGTAATCCTTGGGGAGGGGGGGGGGGGGGGGGTTCTATGGCATATGGATGGAAAGTTGCCCAAAGAGAAATATTTCCTAACCACTAGAATGCCTCCAGGCTGACAGACACCTTTCGGATCAGGGTGCATCATGTTCAGAGGTTCCCTTTTGCAAGTAACCTCACAGAACTGGCTTTGATGTCCTAACTGGTTGGTAGACGCGTTTACCCTGTGATATGGATTACAGATGTTAAGATGCATTTTTGGAACAAGCCCTGTGGGGGGGTGGTGGGTTCTGAGAGGCCACCCTAGTTGATGAACTGGGTAAATTAAAAGTGGGTTAGGCCAAACTATCAAGATAAGCTTAGAGTGAGCATTAAGGCAAGACTTCACGAAGTATGGAGCTGGTGCAATAGTACAGTCATCCCAACATTAAGTATTCAAATGAGTCAAGCAACACAGGAGTAGAGAAATACTATTTGTTTATTATCTCCAAGCATGTGAAGCAAAATGTTAGTATATATTCCTAAATCATCCTATAAATCTACATACACACATAGTTGGTGACCTCCAAGTGAGATCACCTACACTGTTAAATAGTAGCAACAAGTGCAAGAATATTGACGCACGTAAAACTGTAGGCAGTAAAATGAAGTGAAGAAAAACAGCGCAAAGGTCTTTGAAAAATGTACCCTGCTTTATGAATATTAGGCACATTTAAGTTTTGAAGTCCTTCCCTACCCGTTGAGTAGGCCTAGTGCTTCTAGAAAAGTCAGTGTCCTAGTTATGTACCTGTTTAAGGAGAGGGACCTAGATACAGAACAAGAGGTTGCAAAGCCAACAGGTGAATAATAGTTCCAGACGAACTGCAGTTAAAATAAGTAGGTACAAACATTTTAGATTTGCTCTCCCATTCCCACCATATTAGGGGTTACCTTGAGGGGGAGGGATCCTTGGCCTGAACTCCTCCAATCACGACCATGCAAGGGAGACTTGGGGGGGGTGGAGACTTTGACCATAGAATCTCGATGGTGGGAGGGAAGGTGGAAGCTGGTATGCAACTCCCATCCTGTGGTCCTCACAATCCCTGGGCCCAGTTCTGTCGCTTGTCTGTTTGCAGGGGTCCCCCCAGTTACCATGCCTAGTCATCTGGGAAAATCAGATACGGTGAAGGCAGGGGGGGTTAGTAATTGCATTGCATTCACCTCCCCCTGTTCTCCTTAGAATAAGCCTCACCTTTTGATCATCGGAAGCCCGCGACTCTGCGGCATCTAACAATTCGGCTGAACTCTTCAAAATCTGCAAGGAGCTGGCCAACTCTGCTGCAGTCTCCACCCCTACTCTCACCTCCCAGACTCTTTTCAATGCCCTTGCCTCTCACTTTATCTCTAAAACCCAGGACATGCTGTCCACCCTCTCCTCCGCTCCCCCTCCTCCTCCTCCTCCTCACTCTACTTGGCTTTTCTGGCCCTCGCTCAACGACCCCCAGCCCCTTTCTCATCCTTCCCTCTTTTCTCCCCTGATGAGGTAGCTAGACAAGTCTGATCGATCTATGAAAACCTTATCAAAGCAGGCCCATCCTTGTTCCTCTAAAAACATTAAGGACCACATTGACACCCTTGCTCCGGCCCTTGCCGATTTCTGCAACCTCTCCTTTACCTCTGGCTCTTTCCCCTCCCCTCTTCACTCCATTGTGCACCCTCTCCTCAAGAAATCCACTGCTGATCCATCATGTCCGGCAAACTACTGCCCAATTTCCATTACTCCCTTTTTGGGTAGGGTCCTGGAAAAGCTGGCTATCTCTCAGCTTAATCTTCATTCCGACTCTGTTGGCTCTCTCCATGACCACCAATCTGGCTTCAGAGCTGCCAGAAGCACGGAAACTGCTCTCCTGAGCATCGGTGAAGACATGCTCTCCAACCTCGAGTCTAACATTCCCTCTGTCCACATCCTACTTGAGCTCTCCTCTGCGTTCGACGCGGTCAACCATACCACCCTGCTCAATCGTCTCTGCGACAACCTGGGTATCACTGATGAGGCTCTGGCCTGGCTGACCTCTTTTCTCTCTGATCGACCCTCCCAGGTACAACTTGGGTCCTTCCTATCTTCCATCTCCCTCTCTACATGTGGTGTCCCCAGGGGTCTAACCTCTCGCCCTGGCTTTTCAACCAATACTAGGCAACTCTCGCCTACTGCATCTCCATTTTCTGATCAACTTTCCAGTGCTATGCTGACGACACCCAACTAATTTACAGGCTTCCTTCAGCCTCCTCCTCTCCTTCCCTCATCTCCAATTATCTAATCGCCATTCAAAATTGGGGTGCCGCCAACGATCTATGTCTAAATGCCAACAAGACTGAGATCCTCCTTATCTGTACACCATCTCCATCCTTTACTCTCACTCTCTGGTCGGCCTCCCTTGGCCGTCATCCTACCCCCACTTGCATGTCTAAATACCTTGGGGTTATCTGTGACTCTACACTTTCCTTCTCTGCATACATCTCGGACGTCTCCAAAAAGTAAAACTTCTAATTGCACCTCCTTAGAGGTACTCTGCCTTGCCTCTCCTTCCCTCAAAAGCTTACTGTCTCCCAAACTCTGGTTTTCTCCAGACTGGATTACTGTAACAGCCTCTTTCTAAATCTACCTACCTCCACTCTCCGCCCTTTACAGCTAATCCAGAACAGGACTGCAAAACTTGTCCTTGGCCTCAAGCCCTGGGATCACATCTCCCCAGCCCTGAAATCCCTTCATTGGCTCCCAGTGGATGCAAGGATTACATTTAAAACCCGCTGCATTGTCCACAAGGCTTTCTGGTGCCTGGGTCCAAAATACCTTCAACTACCCTCCGTAAATACCTCCCCTCTCGAGCCCTTCGCTCCTCTACCTCTAACTCTCTCGGGGAGCTGGGGGTAGATCTCGGTCTTCGGCTGGTGCCTCCCTTTGGAACAGCCTCCCGGCCACCTTGAAACTTGAGGAAAACTATCTCCGATTCGGGAACCATCACAAGACCTTCCTCTTTGCCTCGGCCTTTACCCCCTGCTCCCCTGTTGATCAGTTTCTTCTCTTGGCATCGTGCACCTGGTCATCCTCTGTCATTCGGGCCCAGGTACCTGCTTACTCTGCCACCCTCCTGCACTGCCTCCAGGCCACCCTCTGCACTAGGGTTCTATATATGTACCCATACAGTCCCCCTCCCACTTTTCTTCTGCACTTATCAGATATACCTTATCTGACTAACTTTGACCTGCCACTTGCTGGCAGCACTACCATGGTTTATCGTCCTTATTTATTTATTTAATTTAATATTTATTTCTGTTTTCTCTCCTCTGCGCCGCACTTTCCACACCCCCCACCCCCCCATGCACTTTACCCCTTTTCCTTTTTCCATGCACTTGCGCTTTCTTAAATGTCACTGGGCCTAGTAAGATCGCCGTTTTCTTTTGTGTTCTCCCTTGTTCCCCTCCCTTTTTGCCAGGTCGTGCTCTGAAAAACTTGTGTACGAGCGCGATATAAATAAAATATAATTTCATTTATATCTAAAAGCGTGTATCTGAAATTTAAGAGTTATATTTTACATACGTGTAACTTGTAATATCTACTGGAAAATGTTCACCACCACAAGAACTCTTCCTACATCTGTCCCCTCTCTTATGAAGAAGCTTTGTGACTTTTGGGCACAAGGCCCCACACAACATAGGGATTGGTTATACTTCTTGTGAACTGGTTTCATTTTACTGCATCACTACTTACTTTCTTTTATTTGTCCAAGTTATTGTATGCATTCCTACAAACCTAAAAGGCGACTATATACGTGTTTGATAATTGAGTATTGTGTGATATTACCACCTGCTTCTTTAATTTTCTAGTGGGTGTTTATGGCCTATAAGGAACAAGTTACTTACCTGTAACTGTTGTTCTCCAGCATGGGTCTGGCATGGATTCACATGCTCATGAATATTCCCCGTCGTCAGGCTGGGAATCCTCGGTAAAGAAAAAATCAGTATCAGTTTCGTTTCTGATCTGTCTTTCGAAGTAGTAACCAATCACTGATCTCTGCGTCATACTGACCACAGCCAATGACTGCCCTCTATCTAAGCCCCGCCCCTGGCAGCCATCTTCAGATTTGGTAGCACGTGAAGTGGCAGTATGACCAAGTGAAGAGCCGCAGAGGGGTAGGCGGGAGGGTTCGCATGTGAATCCATGCCAGACCCATGCTGGGGAACAACAGTTAAAGGTAAGTAACTTGTTCCTTCTCCAGCATGGGGTCTGGCATGGATTCACATGCTCATGAATAAAGAATACATAGCAGTACACACATGCACAACCACGGGAGGTGGCAAAGGCTCAACATTAAGCATTACATCAAACTCAACATTAAGCAATTCTTACCTCCTCACCAGGCTCACCTTAGGCGAACAGGTTGCGCAGCACTGCTTGGCCGACCCTGGACTCCTCCCTGGAATCCCGATCGACGCAGTAGAATTTCGTGAAGGTGTGCGTCGACCTCCACGTAGCAGCCCTGCAGATGTTCAGCAAGGGCACACCAGATAGGAACGCCGTGGTAGCTGCGATCGCTCTGGTGGAATGGGCTCTCGGACGGCCAGGCAGCAGTCGGTTTGCCAACCGATGACAGTACATGATACAGCCGGAGAGCCATCTGGAAATGGAAGCCTTTGAGAGAGCCTTCCCGTGATTGACAGGTCCAAAGTTCACAAAGAGCTGTGACGTGTTCCGAAAACACTTTGTGCGGTCCACGTAGAACTTCAGCGCTCTAGCCACATCCAGCGAGTACAAAGTCCTTTCAGCTGGCGACGAAGGCGACAGGAAGAAAACAGGCAACACCAAGGGTTCGTTGAGGTGGAAGTCCGACGGCATCTTGGGCATGAAGGAGGGGTGCGTCCTGAGCACTACCCTCGTGTCGTGAAAAGTCAAGTACGGAGCCTTGCAGGAAAGGGCCTGGATCTCTCCCACCCGTCGTGCGGAGGTGATGGCCACAAGAAATGCTGTTTTCCACGACAAGAACTTCAACGGAGCCGAGTGCAGAGGCTCGAACGGAGGTCCCATGACCTTGGTCAGGACCACGTTGAGCTCCCACGCCGGGGCCGGAGCCTTCACCGGCGGGAACGATCTGAACAGTCCCTTCATGAACTCTTTCACCAGACGATGAGACCACAAAGACGTCCGCCCCGTGGTTCTGGTGTATCGGGAGATCGCAGCAAGATGAATCTTGATGGACGCATGCGCCAGTCCAGCTTTGGCCAGCGTCAGTAGGTACGGCAGTACTTGGGGAGCCGTAATCCGTAGAGGGTTAATCTTCTGTGCGTGGCACCAGACAGAGAACCTCTTCCATTTGTGCCCGTAGCATTTAAGAGTTGAGGACGCCCTGGCCTTTGCAAGAACCTCTCTGCAGTCGGTCGGTATGTCGTATCCTCCAAACTCTAACGCTGCAGGAGCCAGGCCTGCAAGCTCAGCGACTTCGGGTCGTGATGGAGGATGGCGCCTCCTTCCCTGGAGAGAAGATCCGCATCCACTGGCAGCTTGATTGACAGGGACGCTGACAAGTCCAGAAGGTCCGGGAACCATATCTGCCTCGGCCACGCAGGTGCAACGAGGATCATCCTGCACTGTGACCTCTTGAGCTGGTTGATGAGCTGGATCAGCAATGGCAATGGAGGGAACACGTATAGAAACAGGCCCTCCCAGGGGAACGAGAAAGCATTGCCCATGCTCCTCGGCTGGGGAAACCTGCTGGCGAACCTCCGGCACTTGGAGTTCGTCGCCGTCGCGAACAGATCGATCTGGGGTGTGCCCCACCGTCGGAAGAGGCGGTCCACTAGATCCTGTCGTAGTTCCCACTCGTGGCACGAGCGCAGCTCCCTGCTGAGTGAGTCGGCGATGGTGTTTTTTTATCCCTGCCAGATGAAACGGCACCAGAAACATCCCTTGGGCGACGGCCCAATGCCACAGATCCTGCGCCTCCCTGGACAGGGCTGGGGACCTGGTTCCGCCCTGTTTCCTGATCTAGAACATGGTGGTGGTGTTGTCGGTGAAGATCCTCACCACCTTGCCCTTGAGGGACGGAAGAAAGGACCTGAGGGCCCAAAACACTGCACGGAGCTCCAGGACGTTGATATGGAGGGACTTCTCCGTTGGGAGCCAAAGGCCTCTCGCGTGCAGATTTTCTGTGTGCGCTCCCCACCCTTCCAGGGAGGCATCCGTGGTCACTGTCTCCTGGTGGCCGGGGGTCTGGAAGTCCATGCCCGCCGTCAGATACGCGCGGGTGCCCCACCACCGGATCGCTCGTCGAAAACTCTCGTCGAGTGTGATCCTCTCCTCGAAGCTGCCCGTCGTCTGGATCCAGCGCGCGTCCAGGAACTACTGCAACGGGCGCATCCGGAGCCTGCACAGGCGGATGAGGTAAATGCAAGAAGACATCATTCCGAGGAGGGAGTTGATGGACCTCACTCTGGCCGCGTCCGCAACCAGCATCCGCTGCACCTTGCCCAAGATGGCCCTCGTCCTTTCCTCCGACGGAGAGGCCAGGAGCGACACTGTCGATCTTCGCTCCCAGAAACAGTGCGTCTTGCGCGGGCACCAGGTGGGACTTGGCATAGTTTATGGAGAATCCCAGGTCCGTGAGAAGTTGGACGGTCCTTGCCGTGTGCTCCACGGCGAGCTCCTTCGTCTTTGCTCGGATGAGCCAGTCGTCCAGGTAGGGGTAGACGTGGATCCCCTCTCGGCGCAGCTGCGCCGCCACCGGTGCGAGGCACTTGGTGAACACCCTGGGTGCCGACCTCAGTCCGAAGCGAAGGTCTCTGAACTGGTAGTGACGCCCTTGGACCACGAACCTGAGAAACTTTCGGTGTCCCTTTAGGATCAGAATATGGAAGTAGGCATCCTCTAAATCCAACGACGACAGGAAATCGCCCTCCTCCAGCTGACCCAGGACGTGTTGGAGGGTGACCATCCGGAACTTCTGTGCCTTGACGAATTTGTTCAGTCGTCGTAGGTCCAGGATGGGACGCCATCCTCCCGTCTTCTTCTTCACGAGGAAGTATCTTGAGTAAACTCCGGAGACTCGAAGCCTCTTTGGGACGAGCTCGATGGCGCCCTTCTTGAGCATCGCCTTTACCTCCAAGAGAAGTTGAGGGACGTGATGTTCTTTCCTGGCCACAGGGGGGATGCGCGGGCACCTCTTTAGAAACTCGAGCGCGTGACCCTGAGCTAGGGCGTCCAGCACCCAACGGTCGGTGGAGGTGGACTCCCACACGCTGACAAAGCTCGCCAGCCGGCCCCCCACCGGGGTGCTTCGTTGGGGGCCCGATCCCACGGCCAGTTCAGTCCTGCTTCGACGAGGCTTTGCCGCCTTGTCCTCCTTGGCGACAACGGCGGGGTCCGCCTGACTTGCCTCGTCCCCTGTAAGCTTCCTGCAACGACGAACGGGCCGCTTGACGGTAGGTGGAAAATCCGCCGCTGGAACCTTTGGAGGCACCCTGTTTGCCTCCGCCGCTCCGAAAGTGCGGCCGCCGTTGCTGGAGAACCCCAAGAGCCCGGGCCGTCTCCGTGTCTGCCTTGATGGCTTGAAGGGAATCGTCCACTGTTCTCCCAAACAGGTTGTTTCCGTCGAACGGCATGTCCAAGACTCTGGTCTGCACGTCCTGACGGAAGTCAGTAGCCTTGAGCCATCCACGCCGCCTAAGGCACACGCCGTTGCCCAACTGGCGAAATCCAGTGTCAGCGATGTCCGTCGCAATCATAATGGCATGGTCCGACGCCACCTCTCCTTCCTGCAAGATCTCTAGGGCTTCAGCCCTCTTGTCGTCCGGTAGGAAGTCCAGCAGGGGGGCCAGTTTGTACCACAACTCCCTGTCGTAGCGTTGGCCGCCTTAATCATCGTCGCTGCAGACGAGATGGCTCTGCGTCCCATTGTATCTAATTTCTTTCCCTCGCCGTCCGGCGGGGAGGTCGACGTAGAGGCCGCGCCCCCCCCCGCTTTCTTCCTGGCCGCCGCGGAGACGACCGAGTCTGGGGGCGGCTGTGCCCAAAGGCACAAGGGGGCCGCATCCGGGACCCGGTACTTCTTCTCGTACCGATCCCTTCTAGCCGGCGTCGTGGATGGGTTCTTGAGGAGGGAGAGGCCCTCATCCCAAATATCGTCCAGTAGAGGTACAGAGATGACCGTCTTCCTCTTCGCCTCGCGCCGTTGATAAAGGAACCCTTCCTTCTTCTTCTCCTCCGGGCAGAGCTGGAAAAGCTCGGATGCCCTGGCGATCATGGAGTGAAACGATCCAATCTCGTCGGGCGGGGAAGCCCGGGTGGGAGGTGACGACGGCAGATCCTCGTCGTAAACCTCGTCGTCCGTACCCGTCGCGGCCGTGTCAGTCCCCGTATCATCCCCACGAGTCGTGGACGGGGAGGAGGGCTGAACAGGGCGCGATGGCTGAAAAGGAGGTGGAGGATGAATCCTTCTCTTAGGGGGAGGGCTCCCAGAAGGGCCTGGCTCCGGGTCGCCCGTTGGGAGCGGTTCCTCCGCTGGTGGTAACGGCAGTCTCGTCCTTATCTCCGAGCATAAGGACTGTATAGCCAACAAAATGGCCGCCGAGTTGTCTTGAGGCACTGGTTGAGGGGAGTCCGACGGGCGGTCAGGGGCCCCGTCGGCACCCTCAACGTTATCGTCGTCTCCTACGTCGGGGTCCCTCCCGACGGGCTGGTCTTCTTCCACGCCAACGCCGTGGCTTAAGACTTCGATCAGCTCTTCCTCAGAGGTTGAGGCCGAATCCACGACGACCTCCTGCCCCCCCTTTTTCTTCTCCGTCGGAGGTTTCACGGGGGTCCTGTCGATGGGCATAAAAGAGGACTCCCTCCGCGGTGGCAGGGAGACTCTGAGCCCCGAGGTCGCCACCACTGGTGTAGCCTCCACAGGCTGAGCCAAGGCCGCCGCGACTGTCTCGATAGAGGCCTTGGCCGGATGGATTAAGGCTTTCACCACCTTAGGTGCGCTCACCGCCTTCTCCTTGGGGGGAGGGTCACTGCCTCGCTCCCCCTCCGATGGGGCCTTCGAGCTCGACCGGGGTCTCTCCAGGAGCTTCGCCGGGTGCTCGGCCTTCCTCTTACCAGAGCGTTGGCTCGTGGTTGATGGCGCCGGGGAGGATGCGCCCTGCCTGGCGCCCGTAGAGCCCGACCGTTCGGCGCTCCCGGTGCCAGCGGACTTGCGGTGCTTGGCCTTGTGTTGGACCCCCGTTGCCGGGGCGTCCTCAAAGGTCTTAGAAGACCGCTCGGACTTCTTCTTCTTCTTCTTCTCGCCTGACGGGCTCTTCCCTTCCAGCCAGTTGGCGAGACGTTGAAGGCGGTCCTTCATGGTCCGCTCCGACATATTGCCGCAAAACGCACAGTCCTTCTCCACGTGCGTCTTGTCCTCATGTAGGCAGTAAAGACAAAGGGAGTGTTCGTCCTCCTTAAAGACATTCTGAAGGTGGCATCAAGGGCAGACCCTGAACAGCTTTCCAGGCGTCGAGCTTCCCTTCTCCTGGGCCATGTCCGAGATGGGCCTGAGAAACTTCTGGAGTCCTCCAAAAGCGTGGCTCGACGAAATCTTCACCCTTGAGGGGCGTACACGAATCCGACACGGGTCCCCGTTGATCGGATGAAGAAACGGTGGAGCTTGAGGCTCTTTTGACCGAAAAATAGAGGTTTTTTGAGGAAAAAACGTGAAAAAATAGCACTAACGCTCGAGAGCAATAGCACGAGGATCCCAACACTTAACGTGCGGTAAAAATCTGAAGATGGCTGCCAGGGGCGGGGCTTAGGTAGAGGGCAGTCATTGGCTGTGGTCAGTATGACGCAGAGATCAGTGATTGGTTACTACTACGAAATACAGATCAGAAACAAAACTGATACTGATTTTTTCTTTACCGAGGATTCCCAGCCTGACGACGGGGAATATTCATGAGCATGTGAATCCATGCCAGACCCCATGCTGGAGAATAGAGTATTTCTGTACTTATCTGTCTAAATTAAATTATTGTGTGCTTCACTGTGTGGACTCATTGTGGACCACTGACCCCACTCAATCCCCCCCCCCGCCCCCCCCGAGTCTAAGCCTTGACCACTATTCACGCTTACCTTCATTGGGTTTGGCTAACCTCTCAAGAGTTGCCCTGTTCACTATAACTAGGGTGGTCTCCTAATGTCTGTCCATCAGGCCAGATTCTAGAAATCCATCTTAACACCAGTTTGCAGGCCTGCAGTGAGCTCTGAGATTTACACCAACCACAAAAGTTTTAAAAAAAAAACAAACAAAAAAAAATAAAGGGCCAGGGACACTGCCTGAGCGGCAGCTCAAGAGACCCTCTCACTGGCCTTAACCCATAAAGAATTGTATATTCTGTAGCCTGTTCAAGAAGTGTCCTAGAAGCTCAGCAGCTCATCTCAGCACTTCTTGATGCTTCTCCCATTCCCTAGGGCAGGAGTCTAAAACCTTTGGCTATCCAGATAATTTGGACTACAGCTCCCATCACCCCTAGCCTGCTCAGAGGATGGCGATGAATCATGGGAGTCATCTGCTGAGCCAAACGTTGCAGACCCCTGCTCTAGGTTGTGACCTTAACTATGTCCCAATAGTAAAGGAGTGCTAGCAACCCACTCCAATGTAAAAGAAGTAAGCATCTTCTCACCACTGTACTGCCACTGTACAAACATTTGTAATAATTTGACTAGCGTCAGTACAATAGCTTTCTATTTTGCCAACATGTAGTTTGCATGTAATAGGATATGCACTAGATATGATTTCAGTGAACGGGACGGGGTGTACATTTCTGTCTCACAATCTAATTCAATGTCAGAAGTAAGGTCTTGAGACATCAAAGTTGTGGCAGTTGGGACACCGCTCACCAGAGGATCTGCTTATCAGAGCTCTCGGGAGGGGCAGTAATGTGTCTGATACCTTCCTCACTGGTTGATCTGCATATCTTTGAGCTTTGGCTAGCATGGAGTCTCACATGATGACCTGCTCATCTGAGTGCTGCGATAAGAATGTCCCTCCCTCCCTCACCAGGTGATTTGCTTATTGGAGTAAAGAAGTGTCCAGAACCTTCACACAGTTGACAATCTGCTCTTCTGAAAGAAACGCTGCCACGGTAAGGATATAACCATTTGCCAGCTGTAGATGGCCCAAGGGGCCTCACTCACCTGAGGAGATGGTCATCCGATAGTCCTCGTGGATTCTGCATGCAGATCTTTGGTGCCTTTTTTGGATACTGTAATTAGAAGACACCATTCTGTGAATGAGCAGCAAGAGAAACAAAAACATACATTTTTTTAATTTTTTTTTATAAGTGTGCACACATGAAAAGTGAGAAATCAAAAGGCATGACCCATTCTGTGAGTCAGCAAAATAAGGTAAGAAATAAGAAATAAGAACACAATCACAAGTCTATGGCTGTTCGTAGGTCAAAATAAGAACCTGGATCCAGTCTACGGATGTACAATGAGAGGTGAGGAATTTGAACATAATTTCAAGTGTCTTGGTGTACAGAGGTCAAAACAGAATGATCCAGAGTCTGCGGATGTGCAGTCTGAGGACAGCAATGATGAAGCAATCTTCTGTTGGGGGCACAGAAGAGTCTACCGCTGCACTGCAATTTTTTCATTTTGTTGTTTTGAGCTTAAAAAGCTATTCATTTGCCACCAGAGCAGCCCGAGTGACTATAGTACATTAAAATGCTGAATGCAACAACCTGTGTATGAATGTCGGATTGTGCCAGCTTGGTATTCAATCTGCATGCCTGAAAAGCTAGGGGTCTGTACTGGAGAATGTTGGGTGCTAGGACTTCTTTTTCAAATGGACTAGCAAGTCAAAACGGCTTGTTTTACTGAATTCTATTCCGCACAGCTTGACCGCCAAAGTTGCTCATCCAACTATGTTTCAACCTATTACTTGTGTTGTGGACACATTATATTGGCTTGGTTGACACCAAGTCCCAAATTCTAGGTGCAAGCAATCCACACGCAGGCTCTGACAAACGGGGATATTAGGTTTGATTGCGAGCCACGGGATGGGCATTAGGTTTTCACACACTACAAAGGCTTTCACTAGGCCTGTGGACCTCAGCCCTTCCATAATTCAGGTCCGCCTCTTTTGCTGTAAACAGTCCCTCTCAGATTTTGGGATTTATTATTCCCATACTTGTTTCTTGGCGTCTGCTCAGTCTTACTTGGCAGTTGTCAAGGGAGTCAGGATTTGGCATTGGTCCCCATGGATCCTTCTACCAGGTTTTCCCACCTGATCCCCTAAGGTTTTCAGAAGAGAGTGGGTGTTGGATGTACAGATGTGAAGAACCACACATTCTCAGGCGTCCCCTCCCAGTGATCAAGTCTTTACAGACAGGCCTTCAAGACTTTAGTCATTAACCCTGGACTTCACCACCACTGTATAACATTTGAGAGGATCAGGTTTCTTGATACCACTACTTGCCCTCGCCCCTTTCCACCATCTTCTCGGCTTACTCTCCCCTGCACCTCACGTGGTCTACTGTTTTACTCGCACTTCTCCTTGATGCTCTGCAACATTCTTCCCCTTTTTTCCCCCACCGTTCTTCATCGCTGCCAGTCTTTTCCTGCCTCTTTTCGCTTCAATTCCGCCACCACTGTCCTCCTCCTAAGTTCAGAAATGAACTCCAGACACTGCAGCACCATTGCACCGCCATGTGACAGTGACTGCAGTCCCGGCAGGAGTGCTCCTGACCCCTCTGCCATTTCATCACCCCACTGTTATGTGGAGCCATTTCCTGTGGTGCTCGAGGTGCACCCACCTTTCTGGTCCTCCCTGGCGACCGCTCACCTGCAGAGGAAAGGACCATCAGACGATGCTGCGTGTTAAGGAGGTTTTTCTAAAGTCCAACTGGTAATAGACCTCATAAGATTCATCTCTTGGTGTTAGGGACCCAACTCTTAATATATGCCTGCACTACACAAGGTGGTGGAGTGGCTGAGCATCCAGGCTCATCTTAGGAGGGAGTTATGTGAGCTGTAGAGCAGTACAAAGAAATTAGTTCATACAGAGATCCAAGAAAACACTCACTTAAAGTTATATTAAAATATATACACAAAAGGCACAAAAACCAGTTTAAAAAGGTAGCAACTAACATTCACTTAGAAAAAGAATACGATTATATAAGGAATAATGCGGGTGAGAAACTTTTCATATACGTTTCATATCTAGCACACAGTGTGCCTTCAGTTAAGGTCAGTAAAAACACTTAAATGTATCACCTTTGCAAAATTTAGTTTAAGAGGGAAGTAAAGGTTAGACAAAACTCAGCTAGCAACTGGTAAGTAACAACGTACACTCTCCCAGAGGGATATAGGCAGTCTGTTTCCCAACTAAAAAAGTATTCACAATTCAAGTCTATCGAGTAAACAGCATTGCCAAAGCCAGTAGGATCAAGAAGATGGACCTTTGGGAAACCAGGAAAAGCCACAGTCAAATGGACAGCACCAGTTCTGATGAAAATCTTCAGAGAAAGATTACCTGCCAGTTGCTCTGTTAGAAAACACAGGAGCTCAAGAGGAGCCTTGCTGTTAACACACATGTTGCAAGACCTGCACAGTGGCGTTGAGGTGAACTCCCAAAAGCAAAGGAGCACAGAAAATGGCCAACGGTAAGTTTACCCAAGGCCTAAAGTACACAAAGAGTGAAGTTGAAAATGTAGCTGGTCGCCCTTCTGAATGCACGATAAAGACCCTGATTCCTGCTCCTTGTTCATGGTGATGAAAGGGGGGACCTTTAGTGGTTTCTGCAGCAGTACTCGAGAGAATGGGTTGGCAGCAAAGTAGTCCGATCACTCCAGCGGCTCATTGTGGTTTTGGCGCTTTTTTCTTCACGCCAAGAAGAAACTAATATCGCTAGCTGGTTTCTCTTCGATTACTCAGTGCTTAACTCTTGTGAGGACTTTTGATGAAGAATCCCTGCCTCTGGAGGTCCACACGGATGCCTGCAAAGTTGCAGCAGATTCGATGTTCGCAAGACAATGCACTCGTAAATGGGCCAGGTACCCCGGGTAATGGTTTTCTGCAGCCCAAGAAAGTCGCAGGATGTCGCGGGATGGGCCAAATTGAAGGTCTTGAGGTTAGTTGGTCCCACCAGTCCAAGGGAGGAAGTCGTCCTTGGGGGGAGTTTCCCTGTCGAGATGAAAACAGGGTCAGCACAGCTGCAGGGCTTCACCGGTACTTCCACGGTTGTTGAAGGTGCTGCTGGTGTCTCTGCTTGTCTTTTGCTTCGGATTCCTTGTTCCAGTGGTCGACTCTGCATGCAGTCCAAAAATCCTCACCTTATTTGCTGGAACCCATTCATTCACTCCCATGGAGTTGTCAATCAACAGAGGGTTGACTGTCCTGCAGGACAGCCAGCTGCCCATTTAGAACTGGTTTCAGCCAGGCACACCAACAGACAATTTTCAGGACACTCGCTCACTTCCTGCCTTGCCAATACACTGGAGCCTGAGCAGGCTTCAGGGGTGAAGCCTGCCAAAGACAAAACTCACAAAGGACCCAATCCTACATGAAATGATAGGAGAGCCCAGAAGGAACTGACAAATGAAAAATGGCCAAAAAAGAAGACCGGGACCATTTTGAGAAAATGGTCACCCACGGATGCTGTACTGCAGTTGAGAAATCAGCCTGCTAGTGACCTGCACAAAAAACTGCGCACCGCGAAGCACCGCAAAGGACTGTTTGCTGTGCGGGGGACTTGCTCGCGGATTCGGCGCTGGGATTTTGCACGGCTTCCCTGTGGCCCTCGCTCTCGTCGAACTTGTTTCTCCTGGCATTTGCATTGCCGCTGGATAAGGAGGAAGTCTTTGGAACTTACACCGTCGTGCCTGACCTGCGTCCGAGAAGGAAACAGGTGATTTGCAGCGTACCTCGTCCTCCGCCCTTAGGGTTGTGAGGCTCTCTGAATAGTAATTGGACTTGCAAAATATACTGGAATATGAGGCAAGCAGTTATTAAAATCGAATTATTTTTTCACTTTTTCTAAAGGTGTTGTGAAGCTAATTACGCCCCCTCTGGTTTGTGCAACGCCCATTCCGGCTCCATAAATTCATTGGCCTCCAGCGCACCCGCGCTGCGCACCGCGAAGCACCGCAAAGGACTGTTTGCTGTTCGCAGTGCGCGGCGCGTGGCACTGGGCTGGTTCTATGCTGCAATTCTTATGGTTTAGGTAAGCCTTGCTTGGCTTTGTTATACTTTTTGTTTTGTTTCTTCTTTGTTTTAGACTGTTTAACTAAGACACACGTCTAGGTACCTTCTTTCTTTTTCCCCTGTAACTCTTAGAGGGAAAAAAAAATAAAAAACACTTCACATATCTTCTTTGTGAATTTTTATTGGTAAGAGATTATAGCATGTGAGGTGTTGTACTTTCAAAAACCCAACTTTATGGATTCCCCCTTACTTACTTTAAGGAACGGGAAGCGTCTGAGGGAATCCATTAAAAAAATCACGAATTAAACCATTCCCTAAAATAAAAATGGAGGGACCGGTTATATCTAAAATTAGCCAACAGCCCGGTCTATCTGCTGTTACTCAAACAGCCTCCTTCACGACCTCTGTAGAGCAGTTGGCTCCTCAAAATGCTTGTGAACACCACATAGACATTGAATTGTCTACTTCTTTATCAGAAGCACAAGAAAATACATCTTTCAGTCTCCAAACAGCTAATGATATAGATATTCAAACTAGTGTTGTTCTGGATGTGACTGGTAATACTCCCATGCCCATGTCTGACACCTCTATGCTTGCACCAGGCATACTCTCTGCCCTAGAAAGGCGAATTAGCCTTTCACTAGGTCCATCCACGCCAGCTGCATCCTCATGTGGACTACGAGAACAAGTGCATTTCCATCCGACGCCTTGCCCGCCTTTGGTTTTTTCGAATCAGCCTGCAACATCTAGTAGCCCTTCGAGGGAAGTGTTTGCGTCGAGTAAAATTAGAAGTTCTCCCACTTTTGAATTTCATCCCTTAGGAAACTTCAGCTGGATGATCCGACTCGTTCTGGCGCTTTAAATAATCAACTGCCACAAGTGGCGACTTTTGACCCGACCACTTCCCATTCTCCTTTGTCCCCAATACCGATTAATGGCAATTCCTCACATTCACTAGAGCAGGAATTACATTCATTTCCTGTACTTACTCGCATCCTCAATCTACTTGACAAGGGCCACGAATTTACACATGTGCTACTAAAGGATATAAAAGACTCCATTATAACTAATTCGATCAAACTTTCAAAAATTAAAGGATTTATGCTAGCCCAAGAATCATGTCACAACTTTCATATTATGTGTCCTGAACGCACGGCTGAGCTTGTAAAGAGGGGCCTGCCAGCTACTCTTGCAATGCATGCATTGACTTCGCAAAGCACTCAAACGACTGAAGTTACTTATTTGTTAAATGGCATGCCCACTTCTTTTGCCAATGCCGCTGCCAAAGCTAACTTAATGGAGTCTTCTACGACTAGTCCAGAATCAATAGACATAGTCGAAGTGGCGAAACTTCAACACGAGCAAATTCTTCAAATTGAACAATTGCTATTTAAATCTGAGCTGTTCTCTGCCGAATTGTTAAATAATCATACAATAACTTCGGCTGTTATTCCGATCGAGCCAGCTCCAGACAGTCCTTCTGCGTTTACGAACCTACTTGAGAAATCTACCTCTCCAGACACAATTGAGATGTCGACTAATATTTACCATCCTTCTCCCAGGATGAAA
This sequence comes from Ambystoma mexicanum, assembly GCF_040938575.1. Classification (NCBI taxonomy): domain Eukaryota; kingdom Metazoa; phylum Chordata; class Amphibia; order Caudata; family Ambystomatidae; genus Ambystoma; species Ambystoma mexicanum. The sequence continues at coordinate 732,024,387 of NC_090925.1, forward strand.
AAATCCTATCAGAGAGCCCTGAAACGCAGAAACAAATCAAAGAGGAATAATCCCTCTATTTCTAATAGTAGCAATGCAGCTCCCTCAGTACAATGCTCAGCCAAAAATTGTAACAATATTGATGTGACACTGAATACTTCGCAAATTGGAAGCGAAGATTTTAAGTTTAACTCGAGCCAATTGAACAAAGAGTTTAAATGCTCTTCAAATAAAATCTTCTAAAAAAAACTCAAAAAAAGGGAAGAAAGGTACGCAGCCAACCTCTCTTAAACCAATTGCTGAAAATGTCCCTGCGGATTTCACTCTTAATGGCAAACTAGTTGGTTGTGAAGGTACTGGTCCTTCCAATATGTTGGTTCAGGCAAACAAACACCTTTTTTCCTTTAGTTGAAAATAAAAAAACATCATGTTGTGGTGGGTCCAACATTATTAACAAAGAGGCTCCGGAAGCGATTACCTCATCTTCTATGAATGCTCCAGCTGTGATTCATCAACCCTTGTCTGTTATACCATTGCTGAAACCCCAGATAACTACCTCACAGCATATGGTTCCTCAGATGCCTCCTCCTCAGATGCTTCCTCCAATTACAAGGTTAGATATCTCTAATTTTTCAGGAGTAGATTTAGCAAAGCAATCCGGTTCATCTTTGAACAACTTCCCCTTTGCTGGAGATAATCAAGTCCCGACTGCAATATCCTCGATAGAAATGAAAGATATTCATGGAAAGTCAACTTCTCAATGCATTCCTTCCGCTCCACGGATCATAATTAATCACGAGTTACGATCTTTTAATGAAATTCCTGAGGAAATGCACACCTTAATTGGCTGGGCCAGTAACCAACATACCTACGGAAGTGGCCCCTATCAACCGCTCCTTTTTGATGAACACACTATATAAAATTCCTTCCTTGCGTAACCTAATTTCCCAAGACATAGATTGGATAAAGTTACCATTAATCAACAACAATCGTATGCTCTGTAAGGTAATCTCGCCCATTATTGCGAAGTTGATTTGGGAGTATAAATCTGACTTAATCTTTTTGGGCTTTGAATTGCAAGCATTTGCTTCCTTTGAAAAGGCTATACTATTTTTAGAATTTACGCCTCCACCAATTTTGACAAAGTGTCCAGTTGCAATTAACCCCACCTCAGCTTCTTCTGAGAATGAAAAAATACTAGGACAGTTGGCTTCCCTTACATCTGCTTTGAATGGATTCTTGGGAATCTTGCCGCTTTTGCAACTCCTCACAAACAGCGGGCATGAACTCTACCGCTACGCTAACATCATAATGTAACAAGTTCATTATTCAATCCTGGAATTGCTGGGGGCTGAACATTCTTTTAACTTGGTTCGCAAATAGAAACCTAAAAGATCTTCCTGCTATTCTATTTTTGCAAGAAACCATGTGTTATAAAGAATTTTGTCTTGACGGTTTCACAGCCGTTCATAGCACCGCAACTCAGCCCGGGTCTGGTCGTCCAGTTGGAGGTATCTCAATTCTATTGAACAATGATCTGGCTTTTGTAATAAATTCAACGATGTCCTCTCAATTATTCTTAATGAAAAATATTGACATTAACATTTTAGGGTTAAAAAAAGTGGTATTGATATCTATTTATTGGAACCCCGCTACACTTGATATTGAAGAAGCCATCTATATCCTAAACGAAGCATTAACAGAAAGCTTTTGCAAATATCCGGCCGCAGAAGTGCTGATTTGCGGCGACTTTAACGCTTACTTATTTGCATCCATAAAGATGCCTCCGTCTCATGTATCTTCACAGCATTTCAAAACAGCTTATGTAAATGGGATGAAATGGACACAATTCTTCCTCTCGTGGGATTTAGTAGTGTTAGAACCCCTTCACCCACATTCCTTTTTAACTTGGCGCAGGGGAAAGGCATGTTCTACCATTGATTACATAATAGCTTCTCAATATCTCTCTGGAATCATCTCTCCAATTACTTCCTTTTTTCCATCGTACGGTGATCATGCCATCCTTTTGGGTGTTATATTGGCTGAAATTAAGTCCTTTGGTAAGTTACAGACTTTGAACCTAGTTCAGAGCGATAGACAATTTTTGTCTATTCGTTGGAATACATCTACTTGCCGCCGATTGACATTTTTAGTCAATCGGGACTGGTGTCCTGACTATGATTATGGGGCACAATCTGCCCAGGTTATTCTTGCATGGAATTTACAAATGATCAATAACCATTTAATTACCCTTGCAGAACTGGCACAGATATACCCCAAAATCAAAGACCCGGCTTATATTTTGACCTGTCGAATTGCGAAATTAAAATCGGAAAGAAACCGTGAGCTAAGAACTTTGAAAAGAAATGTTTGCTCTAATTCTTGTAATAGTTATCTAACAGCGAAAAAGCTATTGCTACGTAACTATAAAAATAAGATAAGAGCAACCAGAGCCTCTTTTCATTTAATAGGTAATCAAAACATGGTACGCCTAATTTGTAAGCACAATATTTGCGATATTTGGCAATTACTTAGGACAGCAAACAAAAATACTATGCCTCCATTCGAATCTGCTGTAGATGGCACTGCATGGTTTAAATTCTACGAACAAAAATATCTGTTACCATCTCGCTTTCTCCCAGTTGATATCGAGGACCTAGTCATCCACATTCCGATGCTATGCCCATGGTCTAGCGAGGACATTCTGTTTGCTATTTCCAAACTCAAATCCTCAAAATGTGCAGGCCCTGATGGCCTACCTCCCTGTATAATTAACGATGACCCTTTGTTTTGGGCCAATATTCTTCTGAAGATATTTCAATCCATCTTTATCCCAAAACATCTTCCGCCCTCTTGGGTTAGTTCAATTATTATCCCGTTACATAAAAAGGGACCTCTAAATAATCCCCTTAATTTCAGACCTATTGCCCTTATGGATATAGCGTCCAAAATCTTTTCTCTCCTCCTATTGAAGGAGGTGGAAACTCATATTACTGTAAACCACATTTTAAATAAAGTCCAGACTGGTTTTCGAAAAAATATGGGGACACAGCTAAATGCTACGATTCTTGCACACCTAAAAGCTGAGGCGCTTCGTCCTCATCATGGTCCAATATTTATCGCATCCTTAGATTTATCTTCCGCTTTCGATTGCGTTATTCGCAGTAGACTTTGGGACAAAATGCTTAAACTGAAATTTCCACCATACTTAGTAGCACTTATTGCGCTGTTACATCATAAGACATCTTTCAGAGTACGCATTTCGAGTAAAGGCAGTTTGTCTAACCCAATTCCTACAGCAATTGGGGTTAAGCAAGGATGTAATCTAGCGGCAGTCCTATTTAACTTATACTTATCAGACATCGAAGGCTTATGGGACTCCGCCAAATCTTACTCGGTCCGACTTGGCAAACTTCAGCTGTCTTGGCTGGCGTATGCCGACGATGTGCTTTTATTCGATAGTACCCAATCTGGTTTGCAGAACAAATTAGAAACCTTTCAGAACTTTTGTAGAGCAAATAATTTGACCATACATTTCTTAAAATCTAACATCCTCGTGCTTTCCTCAAAAAAAAATTGTAAATTCCGATGGCGATTGGACTGTTAATATTCAAATTGTAACACAGACCATCTATCTCGGCTATAATCTTGCAAATAACTCTTCTGCCATCTTCTGGCATAGAACACTGGCAGAAAAAACTTTACCTCTACAAAATCAAATGAAAATTATCTTCCGTAAATATTGTAAATTCTCCTTACTTCCGTTATTTGAATTTTACTCTAAAAAGATAGAGGCAATTATTCTGTATAGCTTAGACCTATGTTTATTAGATATGTCTAGCTTCTTAAATAAACTTCAAGCAAAACTGTGGAAAGTCACTCTTGGTCTTCCTACTTATCTGCCCAATGCAATATTACTCCATGAATTAGGACTAAACTCCCTAGCAGTACGCCATAATTGGCGCATCCTAAAGAATTTTACAAAAATGTGTTCTCCAATTGAAAACTCTATTTATGAGGACTTTTTTATTATGTTGAAGGAATCCAATCCAACCTCTATTAGAACCTTCCACAAGCGCATACTTGTTATATTAGAGGGGATTAACATCTCTTCCGTAGTATTACCATCTAAACTATTCATAGCTCAGAAACGCCTGTTTTGGAATGATTGGGCTGTTACCTGTTCTAAAATAGCTTCTTTTGCTTCATTTACTGAATATACAAAATTCAGACACAAGCAATTGCCAAGATTACCTTATCTTATGCTTTGGCCCAGTGCTGAACTCAGGGCCTTATTTATGCGATTTCGATTAGATCTATTGCACACTAAATCGAGAACGAAATATTGGAACAATACTGCTATTAATACTCATGATACCATCTGCAGATTTTGCAACAAGGCCGAATCATCTGAAACTTTAAAACATCTTTTTCTTTTATGTCCATTTTTTGAAATTGAAAGAGTGAACACGATCACTGCCTTTAGCTTGACGCATTCAATCTTTGGAAGAGAATTAATCTGGTCGCATTGTATGTGCGGCTCTTCGAACTCTATAATCATGGCAACAGCACGCCTGGTGAAGATCATTGTCACAGCATTATCAGCTATCTCAGAGACTGAAAAAAATTGTGAAATTACAGCTCTTACTATTTAAGTCTTGTTTGTGTTTTATAGAATATATTGCTTTTTTTCCTTTTCGTCGGATTTTTTCACAAGTAACGAAATGTAAATAGCGAATTGTCCTTTTTGACTTTTTTTTTATTTTGATGTGTTAATTATGTGTTAATTATGTATTATATATTATAACGTAGGTTAGATGTTTTGTCTATCTGGCTCATTTTGAATTTTCGTAAGTGTAATGTACGAGCGTTGAACTGTTTTTAAATGTAGTATAAGGGAAAGAATGTAAAGACGTAAAGATGTAATGATGTTTATTGAATGTAATTCTTACGAACAATGCTATAATTTTGTAAAGATGCGTATGCATCAAAAACAAAATTTCAATCAAACTTTTTTTAAAAAAAATAGAATTAACCACTGCCACCAGCCATTTAAGTTTGTTATTCAGTGTAACAAACGCCTCAGCCCCCGACAAATAGTGGTGTGTACTGGACCCACAAAGGAAAAGGTAAATAAGATAAACGTTATCTTACTACTCTTGGGAACTGTAGCGTAGTTCACACAAGAGAATGTATTAACACATAAGGAGAAGTCCAAAGGACTCCTCAGTGACACTGCACAGGGTGTGCTGGATATCACAAAGTAAAAAAAAGGATGCCTGTAATAACATTTGGAGATACGCATACTTCACAAAAGTAGTAAAAATAAAAACCCAGTCAGAGAAAAAAAAATGAGTGAGGGGTTAAAAGTTCCACTCACGATTCCAAGATGCCCGCCGGCACAGATTACACGTGCTGACGGCTGTTCCCTGCCCCCAGGAAGGTTAACAGCGGTTCCACCACCCCTGATACCAGAAACAACGAAGACGGAGAGGCGCACACTCCCCGGAAGGGAGTAATATACCCACCTGGAAGGAGAAAGGGCAGAGACATAATACGGGAGCACAGAGACATACTTGTAGTGAAGGCGGCGTGTAGCGGCGTCCGCAAGCCCGTCAGAGGACCAGTGGCGCTGACGACCACCCCAGAAAAGGCAACTGGGCGGCATAAAGGGGACCAGAGGACTTAGCTAAGTGCTACTCACTCCACCAGGAAAGAAGAGAAAGAAGGCGTGGACGGGTTGAGCCCCCGCAGACCTGATAGAGGGGGACTAAGAACTGGGGCAAGTGCAGGGAGACAGGAGACACGGGTGCGTGCAAAGGAGGGAGCCCCATCCTGCAGCGAAGGGTGCCAAGAATAAGCAGCAGGAGAGCCAGTGATTCTGGTGGAAAAAGACCTCGCCCACCACTCGGATACGAGGAACCCAGTGGGGGAACGACGGATAGGAGAGCAGACCACCCGCCAGGGCGAGAACCGCCCCAGGGCCAGCATGATGCCGGAATAAAGGGCGCACACCCCCGGAGGGAGAAGAGGACGGAACAAAGAGTTTGCCACTCAGGGACATATTTATTTATTTACTCGCATTTGTTGAGCGTGCAACAGCCCGAGGGCATCGTGGCGCTAGTTAGACATTGTTTTTTTCTTAGTTACAGAAATTGTTCATGGTTAAACAGTTAAGATGGTTATTATCAGTGGTTACAAACAGTTACATAATTAAAGATAATACTTCTTAGTTACAGTTACATTGACTATTGCAGGTGTATTTTATTTATTTATTTTAGTATTTGTAGAGCGCACTACAGCCCAGAGACAACGAGGCGCTATAAGGAGATTTAAAGAAGGCTTGCTTGAGGGTTACAATAAGCGGCCCCATATGGTATACTTAGGTAGATTCAGTTACAGGGTTACAGACGATATACAGTCTTTTACATAGTTGCAGCGGGTATACAGTGAAGGTTACAGTTTTTTATTCATATACTTTCCTAGGTAGCACGAGGCATAACAGAGCGTGTGCTAGGTGATATAGTGGAGGTGTAGACCTAGACTGAGGGGCTCTTTTATACAAAGAGCTGGGTTTTTAAAGCCTTGCGGAAGGCTGAGCTGGGAGGTTGTTCCATAGGGTCGCCGCCATAGAGGGGAAGCTAGTGCCGCCTGCCCGCACTCTGCTCGTGTGCGGGACAGTGATGCGATTAGCATAGGCTACTCTAGACGGTCTGTTGATAGTTTGTCTGGTAATCCTCTGTGTCAGATAAGGGGGGGGCCTGATTGTGCAGACACTTATGTGTAAGGGCCAAGGTTTTGAAGACCACCCTTTCCTTGATGGGGAGCCAATGTACCTACCTCCTGATCCCTGAGATGCGTTCCTTGCGAGAGGTGCCAGTAGCAGCTCTTAAGGCATTATTTTGTGCAATCTGGAGTTTGGTGAGGTTTTTTTGGGAGGTTCCAATGAACAGCGCATTGCAGTAGTCGAGTCTGGAGCCGATGATGGCTCTGGCAATTGAGATGCAGTTTTTCTGAGATAGGAAGGGCCTGATGGCATTGATGAGTTTGGAGTGATATGCTGCGGAAGAGGCAACGGCATTGACCTGTCTGTCTATGGTGAGGCTGGGTTCTAGATATACACCCAGTGTTTTGATGGTTTGGGAGATTCTGATGGGAATATTATCGAGGATGATTTAATGAAGAGGGTGGTTTTTAGTTTTTTTCAGAATGTGAGGAGGGAGTTTTCAGCTCTAATGTCAGCAGGTAGAGAATTCCAGGACGGCGTCTATGTAAGGGAAGCTTAACCCTCCAGCTCTCGCTTTGTATGTGTGAGAGGTGTCAATTTGGTTTGCGTAGCGAGTCCTGACTGGTCGTGTGGAAGGGGATTTGGTTATGGTGTCCGATAGATATGAGGGTGCAGTGCGACTGAGGCTTTGTGGGTGAGAGTGAGGATTTTGAAAGTGATGCGTTCTTTTACTGGGAGCCAGTGGGCTTCTTGTCTGGCAGGGGTAATATGGTCTCTTTTTGGGATGCTGAGTGCTGCTCTTAGCGCATTGTTCTGAGTGACTTGGAGTCGGTTTATGTGTTTTGCGGTAGTACCCGCTAGGAGGGCGTTGCAATAGTCAAGTTTGGCACCGATGGTTGCTCTGGCTATAGACAGGCAATTGGTTTAGGAAAGGTAAGGCTTTGTTTGTTTGTTTTAATATTTGTAGTGCACGCCAGACCCAAGGGTATCAGGGCGCAAAAGACATCAAGAGGGTTGTTCAGCTTTGGTTACATTGCTGTGCGCAGTCAAACATGAAATACCACATAGCAGGATTTACACAAATTTACAAATGTAGGACACAAGTTACACAACGGTAAGACACCATAGAAAATAGGAGTAGGGGTAATATACATATGTACAGTGCATGCAGGGATGCTAATGAGGGCAGAATTAGGTGCCTATCAGCGGTCATTTTCCTTGAGCCAGTGGATGAGATTGGACCTGAAGCGCGAGTAGGGTAAGTCTTCCCTCAAAGGCGGAGGAAGGGAGTTCCAATATTGGGCGGCTTTGACCGGGAAGCTACTTCCTCCGGTCTTAATGTGTTTAAATCTGGGCACCAGTAGGAGATTTGCGTTGGCAGATCTCGTAGGGCGGTTGGAATATTGTCTAGTGAATCTAGCTGTAAGGTATTGTGGAGCCGTATAATGGAGACATTTATGAGTCAAGGAGGCAGTTTTAAGGAGAATTATGTCTTTTGTGGAGAGCCTGTTATTGGATCTTCTAAGGTCGGAAATATGGGCTTTCTTGGGGAAGCTGACGGCCACACTCTCAGCATTGTTTTGTAGGATCTGTATTTTGTTGATTATGTATTTGTTACTGCCCACGTATAAGGCGTTGCAATAGTCCAGTTTGGAAAGGACAAGGGCTCTTGCTAGGATAATGCAGTTATTGGAGGATAGGAAGGGCTTGGCCGCTCCGATTAGCTTGCAAGTGTAGGCGGTGGATGAGGCCATGGAGTTGACCTGTTTAGCAAAGGTGAGTGTGGAATCCAGGTAGAAGCCTAAGGTTTTGACCTCTTTGGCTACTTTGATATTATTGTTGTCTATTATGAAGTTGGAGTAATTTTGTCCTAATTTGGTGAGGTGGGCAGGTGTGCCGAGAATGAGGAGTTCTGTTTTGTCATCATTCAGGCATAGACCATGGCAGGCCATCCATGTCTGGATGATGAGGTACACAAAGGCCAAATCCTTGTTATAATCGCCCGTCAACAGGATGAGGATCTGAGTATCATCGGCAACTATCATCGGCATAGTTAGTGTAGGTGATACCTGTAAAGACTGGTAGGGGGTGGTCTGTACTTCTGCTCTCTATATGGTAGAGGGGAGGCACAGAGGACCCCAGCCTAGATTCTCTATTCGGTAGCTATGGTCGAGCAATCAAGGCCTAGCTTCTCAGGAGGTGATGCAGGCTGGTTCTTAAGTACAGTGTAGTCCCCAAGCCCCCACAAAGGAATGTCCACACACTGTATTGGTTAGAACACAGTCTTTATATAATCAATATTCAAGGTTATGTACACTTATCATAATAACTCACTTTGTACTTAGGAAAATCAACAATGGCAAATATATACAATTCTAAAGTGGTACCACCCTTTGTATTAGATCTCATTAAAGTGCATCAACAATACTGTAACAATGTCACACAGATCAATAGAGTGAAACCAGCAATAGAGAGAGGAGAGAAAATAAGATGGTTGAGCAATAGGCAGAATACTGGCCCCTACCACTAGACACAGTTCTGTGTGGAGATCCCCCCACCTGGGCGACCTGTAAAATAAAGATATAGCACAAGCCCAGTCCATATATTGTTCTGCAAGCCTTATTCCCTCCTATAATGTTTTTACCCCCCCAATGTACCTGGTGGAGTCGAGTTCTTCGAAGAGGCGTCGACAGATCCTTCTTGAGCGACCCCCTTTGAAGCGGGAGTCACGGATCGTCGAGAGGCGTCGAGAAGCGTCGAGGAACTCGGCGTTCTGCGGCGGGGAATCGACGGCCCTTCTTGAATGCCTTCCCTTTCAAGTGGGAGACACGGGGCGTCGAACGTCCGTCGAGGAACTCGGCGTTCGGCGTCGGGGAATCGACGGCCCTTCTTGAATGCCTTCCCTTTCAAGCGGGAGACACGGGGCGTCGAACGTTCGACAACAAACAGGGTAGAACGGCGTCGATGAGGCGGCAGCTTCAATCCAAGCGGTGCTCGTCGACGACGGAGCGTTGGCGTCCTGCAAGGCAGAGGCGTGCGGGGCACCTCGATGACAATTGTTCTGGACTGCAAAGATTGTGAAGACGGGGGCCCAGCAAGGGCGTCGAGTTGTTAGAGTCTTTGTGGTCTTCGGGTGGCGGGAAACCGACCGGCAGGTTTCTCGTCGGCGCGTTGGTCGTCCTCGACTTTCTCCGGCAGGATAAAGCGGTCGACGGTGCGGACGAGGGAGTCCTTCGATTCAAATGTTCTTAGGCAAGGAGCGGGTGGCTCCGGTCGTCAGCGGCACGGCGTCAAGTGGTTCCCACGGCTGGGCAACACAACTTCGACGGGCCTTCAGCGGTTACACAGACCTGCGAACCCTGGTCGACGGCAATGGACTTCGATGGCGGCGATGTCCGGGTGCTTCACTTCGATCTCCTCGGCGGTCCCGTCTCAGGTCGGCAGTCTTTCGAGGGTCTGACTTCCAGGGCGCTTCGGCGAAGATGTAGCGTGCTCGATGATCCCTCGGAGCACGGGAAGAGGGCGCCTTACCAGGTCCTCTCTCGGGTCAGTCCTCGACGAATTCGGCAGCTTTCAGATCGGTCGAAGCAAGTGCAACAGCAAGTCTTCTTCCAGCTGGGCGTCGAGGATCAGCAGTTCCAGTTACTCTTAGAGTGGAGACTCAGCTCCTGAACGCTTCTGAACAATTACCAGTGGTGAGAGGTCCCCAGATATACTATTCTGTCTCTCATCCACACTGCTGGCACACACTCAGCAGCCAATCATACAGAAGGGCATTCATGCAGTCAGTCAGCCAATCAGGCACACAGTGCATTCAGGCCACACTCCTCCCTTTCAGACACTCACAACAAGGAATGTGGATTGAGACAAGTACCCAGCCATTCAACACTACACACTGCATTCAGGCCAGTTTCGGGCAGGGCTGTCTCAGTCTTTGTCTCTCATGCCAGAAACCAGACAACCACAACAAGGAGTGTATATTGGTCACACACTCCATTCACCCAGGTCCCACCCACAGGAGGTACCCACAACATACAGTCACTGGGAAGGCTCAAGTCAGTCTAGCTGGGCCTTCACAACAACACCATATATTGAACTTCCACCCAACAGCCAGTCAGGGGGAAGGGATAGAGTCAGGGCTTCCCAGGACTTTGGGAAAACAAGGTAACAGGCAATAGAAAGCAAGAGGCCACAGGGGCCATCTTGTTTCCTATCAGGAATCAACTGATCCCAATGGCAGGGCCTGGGTATCCCAAAATGGAGGACACCCAGAGCACCTGTCAAATTCAGCATGGAGCTGCCACCAGCCCATACCCTGCTCTGTGGGCCACCCACAGGTGCCCAAAAACATACACTAGGGGCACAGGGTTGTACCCCTACCCATGGGTGCCATAAGGGTATTCCATGGGTCTGTTCACCAAACCAAAAGAGAGCTGCACTGCCAGGAGTCCCACATGGACTCATGGGCAGAAAACACGACAGAACACACGATAAAAAACAGTAAAGGACAAGGATTCAGAGGCCCTGTCCCTCTGATGCATTTCCAGCATCACAGTCGCCCCCCCAGACTGAGGTGGAGGGTGTCTAATCTCCCACGGGATAGACACCCTCATCCAGACGGTCAACATACCTTGTGGAAAGGCCATCTGCATTATCGTGACTCTTCCCTGGTCTGTGCTCTATGGTGAAGTCTAGCCCTTGCAGGCTAATGGACCACCTGAGCAATTTCGGATTCTCACCCTTCATTTGCATAAGCCACTTCAGGGGCTTATGATCTGTTTGGACCTTGAAGGTAGACCCCGTAAGGTAGGGCCTAAAACGCCTAAGGCTCCAAACTATGCTAAAACACTCCTTTTCAACAGTAGCCCACCTAAATTATCTACCCTTGAGTTGTCTACTGATGAATATGATAGTATGTTCTCTCCCTTTGTCATCTAACTGGGACAAGACAGCTCCAATTCCGGTGTCGCAGGGATCCGTCTGGACGATAAAGGGTCGGCTGTAGTCGGGCGCACACAACACAGGTGCCCTACACAGACTTTCTTTCAAGCCATCAAAGGCCCTCTGACAGTCTTCCATCCAATTAACCTTCCTAGGCTGGTTGGGTGAATTTAGAGCTGTCAGGGGTGCAGCTATGGTTCCATAGTCTGCCATGAAATTGCGATAGTACCCAGTGAGGCCCAAAAAGGTTCTCACCTGGGTTTGAGTAGTGGGAGTCTCCCAATTCTGTACATCCTGTACTTTACTGGAGAGAGGTTGGATTTGACCCCCTCCTACCTCATGACCAAGATAGGTAACTTTCCCCTGAGCTATCTGGCACTTGGTGGCCTTGATAGTGAGGTTAGCCCTTTTCAAGGCCTGCAACACCTTATCCAGATGTGTCAAATGATCTTCCCAGGTGGAACTGTAGACGGCAATGTCGTCTAAGTAAGCCACACAAAAGGCTTCCAGCCCACTGAGCGCATGGTTGACCAATCTCTGGAAGGTGGCAGGGGCATTCTTCAACCCAAAAGCCATGACCCCAAACTGGTAGAGTCCCTCAGGTGTTGAGAAGGCCGTCTTTTCCTTGGCATGGTCCGTCAGAGCTATTTGCCAATAGCCTGAGGTAAGGTCAAAGGTGCTCACAAATTTGGCAGCACCTATGCTGTCCACGAGCTCATCAGCCCTGGGCAATGGGTGCGCGTCAGTTTTGGTGACGGCATTGACTCCTCTGTAGTCCACACAGAACCTCCAATCCTTGTTACCCGCCTGGGAACTTGCCTTGGGGACAAGGACCACTGGACTGGACCAGGGACTGGACCAGGGACTGGTTGAGGGTTCAATAACACCCAGATCCAACATCTTGGCGACCTCAGCCTGGATGTGGTTCTTGACGGTATCTGACATGCGGTAGCACCTGCTTTTGACAGGCACATTGTCACCAGTGTCAATTTCATGCCTACACCACGGTGTAAGGCCTGGCGTCAGTGAAAACAGAGAGGCATACTGTTGGAGCAAAGCCCTGCAGGCCCTCTGTTGCTCTGTTGTCAAATCCGGAGAGAGATGTACTCCCTCCACTGAGCCATCCTGAGGGTTGCTATGCAGCAAATCAGGAAGGGGCTCACTCTCATCCTCTTCTTGCCCTGAAGCTAGCAAGAGACATGAGACTTCTGCTCGCCGGTGGAAAGGCTTGAGCCGGTTGACATGGAATACCTGAGGGGCTACCCCAGAGGCTCCCATGTCAACCAGATAATTGACTTCGCCCATCTTGGAGATGATCCTGAAGGGTCCAGTCCACTTGTCTGCCAAAGCTCTAGGCTTGGTAAGCTCCATCACAAGGATTTCCTGTCCCGGAGTCCAATCCACTTGCGAGGCTTTAAGGTCATGCCAGTACTTATTCAATTCCTGGCTGGCCTTGAGATTTGCGGTTGCCTGACCCATCATCTGTGTCATCCTCCGTCTGAGGCCTAACACATAGTCCCCCACTTGCTTGGCGGGACCTGGAGGGGTGGCTTCCAAGCCTTCTCTGATCAAGGCGAGGGGCCCCTTCACAGGATGTCCAAAGAGTAAATCAAAGGGGCTGAAACCAACACCCTCTTGAGGTACCTCTCTGTAAGCAAACAGCAGGCATGGCAGGAGGAGATCCCATTTCCTCCTTAGGGGTTCTTCCAAAGCCCCTAGCATGCCCTTGAGAGTTTTATTAAATCTCTCAACCAGACCATTGGTCTGGGGGTGGTAAGAGGTGGAGAACTTGTAGGTTACCCCGCACTCTTTCCACATGGTTTTCATGTAACTAGACATGAAGTTGGATCCTCTGTCAGAGACAACCTCCTTGGGGAATCCAACACGGGTGAAAATGCCCAGGAGAGCCCTGGCAACCACCTTGGCAGTAACAGTCCGAAGGGGTATTGCCTCAGGGTACCTGGTGGCATAATCTACCAAGACCAGGATGAACCGATGTCCACCTGAAGTGGGAGGGTCAAGGGGACCGACGATGTCGATGCCCACCCTCTCAAATGGTGTGCCAACCACTGGCAATGGCTGCAGTGGGGCAATGACACTGCCTCCAGTCTTGCCAGACAACTGACAAGTTGGGCAGGTCCTGCAGTGGGACTCCACCTCTACTCCCATCCGTGGCCAGTAGAAATGGGCAGAGAGCCTCTGCTTAGTCTTCTTGGTGCCAAGATGACCAGCCAAGGGCACCTCATGCACCAACTGCAGTAGGAAGGGCCTGTAAACCTGGGGTACCACCAACCTCTTGAGGGCACCAGGTTCAGGCTTAGTGGGCTCACTAACAAGGAGCTCACCCTCCCAATAAATCCGGAATGTCCTAGGCACTTCTCCTTGTGCCTGGGTCAGGGCCTGTTTCCTCAGTCCCTCGAGAGAGTGACACTCTCTCTGTCCCTTACAGAAGTCTGCCCGGGAGGGTCCCCGTTCAGCTAACAAGCATTGAAGGTCGGGATGATCCTCCGGGTTGAGAACCTCTCCCACAGGAGAGTCTTCTGTCTCTTCTCCCACAGGAGTTGAGTTTTGGTTTTCCACTGGACCCAGCCCGTCCGGAGCATGGATCCCAATGGGTGCTGTCGGAACAGCAGGAAGAGAAGGTGTTCCCTCCACAGAGGTGGCCTTCTTGGTCTTCCTTCTTCTTGCCTTAGGCCTCGCCTTTGGCTCGGGTACCTGACTCACAGCCAGACCCGGTGTCACCTGTGACCTAGTGACTGCAGCAGCAGTCATGGGAAGACCATCCGAGATCAACCCCAACTCTACTAGATCATTTCCTAACAGAATGTTAGCAGGGACATTGTCCTGAACCAGGACAGGAAGCTTTGCTGTCTTGTCTCCAATCATGAGTGTGACTAAGGCTACAGGCGATAATTTGGGAGGCCCACCAGCTAACCTGGTGGTTCTCAGAGGAGCACCTACATAGTCCTCAGGCTTGAGCAGGGTCCTGTCCACCACTGTCATGCTTGCCCCAGTGTCTCTCAAACCAGTAGAAGGCTGGCCATTCAAGAGGACACTTCTCAAAAACCTACGGGTGTTCTGTGGGATAGTCGCCAGTACTTCTGCATACTGGTCCCCGGCCCCAAGGGACACTAAGGAAATCTCTACCGGAGCACAAAATGTGATCCCGGTAGAGGAGGGGAGGACAGTGGCCTCCACCTCAGACACGGGGTAAGGGTAGGTCAGGCTGACAGCCTGTACTCCAAATGCCTTACCTTTACACTTGGAGTCACCCCTTCTGTGATCCAGAGCCCCACAGTCCCAACAAGTGCCAGGAGTGCGGGGTACGGTACTGGAACCACTGGGAGCCTGCTTTACAGCAGGTGGACCACTACTCTTATTCCCACCCACAGATGACTTATCCCCACTACATTTTTGGGTCTTGGGAGAGGAAGGTTTAGGTTTACCCGACTGTGACTGCTTGTGGGACTCCTCAGCTTACTGAGAGGCCCCCTTTTCTTTGTCCTTGTCCTTCCCACTGGAGTCCTTAGGGGACACCCGGTGGGAGACCCACTTGTCAGCCAACCTAGCCAGCTTAAAGGGGTCCAAAATGTTCTGGTCAGCCACATACTGACGCAGCTCTGGTGAACAGGCTTCAGAAAAATGCTTAAAAAACAAGAGGTGGGACAATTCAACAAAAGTCTTAACCTTGTATCCATCAATCCACCCCATCATGTTCATGTGCGCAGCACTCACCCAGTCAACCCAAGACACATTCTCTCTTTTCTTAAAATGTAACGCTCACCTGATTCCCGCAGGGGCGCCGGTCTTGACTGGGTGAATGCCGTATCTTCAAAGGTGATGTGTAGCACACGGTTGGCTCTTTGGGCTGGACCTCTGTGCACTGTATGTCTGACTCGAAGAGTAAGATGTCTGCAGATAGAAAATATGGGATTAATGAACTGGGGTTATTGGGTGCCTCTCTCCTCTTCCCTTTCTCTTCTCCTGTAGAATCCCAAAGGTTAACGCCCTCACCTTAGGTAAGTGAACGCCGAGCTCTCCATCTGCCTCGGGGCAGGGTGCCGTAACCAGTTTCTTCACTGGATAAGGGTGCAGGCCTCTTGACCTCAGAGGACTGCTGTCCGTCGTTAACTGCACGAACGGTAAGTTCTGGGCACTTCAAATGTCTTAAAAGTCTTTTGTAATGATATCTCTTGTTTTGCAGGGTTCCGGCGATGGCGGATGGCGGGTTGATGAGAGTTGAGGATCGAAACCCGCGTGAGGAATAGAAGCGCCTGGAAGCACGTAAGTAAGCGCTTGTAGCCTGCTTCACGATGCGCACTAACTGTCCCTTTTATCTTGCAGGTACAAGTTCGGAGCTTTAGAGAAGCTGAAGGGTGCTGGAATACCCACTTGATTCGGCGTAGGAAGGAGTAAGGGCACGTGAGTAATAAAGTTGCCCAATGTCTTTAAACGCACCTTCTTTTGTCTTTCAGATGCGGGATGCAGCGCCGAAGGCCTCCGGAGCGTGTGAAGAGCTGGTAAGCTTTTGTCTTTCAGATGCCGGAATGCAGTGCGAAGACCTCCGTAGCATGCGAAGAGTAGGTAAGCCTTTGTCTTTCAGATGCCGGAATGCAGCGCGAGGCGTTGGTGACAGCTGATGGACCAGGTAAGAGATGCGCTGCCACTGAAGACCGTAGTGCTAACCTGTTCTTTCTTGTCTTTACAGGTGCTGCTGAAGACTGGATTCCAGGATGGTAAGCCTTTGTTCCATTAGGCCCAGGATCAGAAGCAGAAGACACGATGAGCGTTCTGCTGCAGAGAATGCAGAATAACGCAAAGCAAGATTCATCCATCGGGTGTGGTTTAAATAGCCTCCTGTAGTGCTTAGGTGTCTCCTTCCACAGCCTCGCCTAGGTAAGAAAAGAGTTCCTGCTTTCCAGAAGAGTTCCAGTGTTCTGAACCTAGGGAGTGGCTCCTGCCCCACCCAACAGGAAAAGTAGTCCCAAACAGAAGAGGATCAGGGGCTCAACTGGCTGGTAAGTAAGCAGCATGGTCTGCTGCAGGTAAGTCCACCCAAGCATTATGAGCCCGGCGCTTCCAGCGCTGGGACTGGGCATCTTTATGAGCCTGGTGCCACTGGCGCCAGGACAGGGTCCAAAAGGTCCGAATTGGGACTGGCTGGCACTCGGAACCGGGGTTATGGGTCTGCTTCCAAGGGAGTTGGGCAAGTCCTGATCTTTTGGAAGCAGAGATCATGACATAAAATCCCTGAACCTTTTAAGGTATTGGGTAGGTGTCTTGCCAAACTTGGCAATCAAAGCAGACTTCATACACTCATACTGACCCATTTCTTCCACACTCAGCTTCAGAATACAGTCATATCCAGTTTGAGGCACTCTGCTTAACAAACACTTAGCCCAATCTCTTTTATCAACATCATGAATCGCACAAGCCATTTCAAACGCTTCAATCCATTGGAGGATATCTGAACCCTCCACAAATACACCAACCAAATCTTTCATAAACTTGGTGGCTGGGGACCTGACACTCTCACTGGTTTTAGCTGAAGTCTCCACTCTAGCTTTCTCTAGCTGGATTCTCTGACATTCAGTGTCCTGGCTCTTGAGTTCAAGGTCCTTATTTCTGAGTTCAAGATCCCTATTCTTGAGCTCCACTTGTTGAGCCAACTCCTCTTTCTTAAGTTCAGCATCTATTTCCAACTTGCGGTATTCAAAGGCCAATTTCATCCTTAATAACTCAAGCTCCAAGGAATTGCTGGGGTTTGGAACAGAGGCAGCAGGAATGGCGGCATTCCCAGAAACAGATTCAGCAGAAACCCCAGGGGCAGAGTCCTCATTGGTTGCATTCCCCCCCCTCATCAAGAGTTTCACCATCAGTCTGGTAGTCCACCAGGGCAGCTATCAGCTCAGCCCTAGACTTATCCACAAAGTCTAACTCCCTGGCTTCACAAGCACTCTGGAGAGCCTCAAAGCTCATCCGAGTCAATTTGCCATTTGCAATAGACTCCATTGTTTGTAATGCAGTTATCTTATACACAACTAAACCTTAATTTATTAAAGTGCAAATATTTTGTAAGTGGCACAGTTATACACTGATTCTTAAAACCATAAGCATCCCACCGCTGCTACCAGTGTAAAGACTGGTAGGGGGTGGTCTGTACTTCTGCTCTCTATATGTTAGAGGGGAGGCACAGAGGACCCCAGCCTAGATTCTCTATTCGGTAGCTATGGTCGAGCAATCAAGGCCTAGCTTTTCAGGAGGTGATGCAGGCTGGTTCTTAAGTACAGTGTAGTCCCCAAGCCCCCACAAAGGAATGTCCACACACTGTATTGGTTAGAACACAGTCTTTATATAATCAATATTCAAGGTTATGTACACTTATCATAATAACTCACTTTGTACTTAGGAAAATCAACAATGGCAAATATATACAATTCTAAAGTGGTACCACCCTTTGTATTAGATCTCATTAAAGTGCATCAACAATACTGTAACAATGTCACACAGATCAATAGAGTGAAACCAGCAATAGAGAGAGGAGAGAAAATAAGATGGTTGAGCAATAGGCAGAATACTGGCCCCTACCACTAGACAGAGTTCTGTGTGGCGATCCCCCCACCTGGGCGACCTGTAAAATAAAGATATAGCACAAGCCCAGTCCATATATTGTTCTGCAAGTCTTATTCCCTCCTATAATGTTTTTACCCCCCCAATGTACCTGATGGAGTCGAGTTCTTCGAAGAGGCGTCGACAGATCCTTCTTGAGCGACCCGCTTTCAAGCGGGAGTTACGGATCGTCGAGAGGCGTCGAGAAGCGTCGAGGAACTCGGCGTTCGGCGGCGGGGAATCGACGGCCCTTCTTGAATGCCTTCCCTTTCAAGCGGGAGACACGGGGCGTCGAACGTCTGTCGAGGAACTCGGCGTTCGGCGTTGGGGAATCGACGGCCCTTCTTGAATGCCTTCCCTTTCAAGCGGGAGACACGGGGCGTCGAACGTCCGACAACAAACAGGGTAGAACGGCATCAATGAGGCGGTAGCTTCGATCCAAGCGGTGCTCGTCGACGACGGAGCGTTGGCGTAATGCAAGGCAGAGGCGTGCGGGGCACCTCAATGACAATTGTTCTGGACTGCAAAGATTGTGAAGACGGGGGCCCAGCAAGGGCGTTGAGTCGTTCGAGTCTTTGTGGTCTTCGGGTGGCGGGAAACCCACCGGCAGGTTTCTCGTCGGCGCGTTGGTCGTCCTCGACTTTCTCCGGCAGGATAAAGCGGTCGACGGTGCGGACGAGGGAGTCCTTCGATTCAAATGTTCTTAGGCAAGGAGCGGACGGCTCCGGTCGTCGGCGGCACGGCGTCAAGTGGTTCCCACGGCTGGGCAACACAACTTCGACGGGCCTCCAGCGGTTACACAGACCTGCGAACCCTGGTCGACGGCAATGGACTTTGACGGCGGCGATGTCCGGGTGCTTCACTTCGATCTCCTCGGCGGTCCCGTCTCGGGTCGGCAGCCTTTCGAGGGTCTGACTTCCAGGGCGCTTCGGCGAAGATGTAGCGGTGCTCGATGATCCCTCGGAGCACGGGAAGAGGGCGCCTTACCAGGTCCTCTCTCGGGTCAGTCCTCGACGAATTCGGCAGCTTTCAGATCGGTCGAAGCAAGTGCAACAGCAAGTCTTCTTCTTCCAGCTGGGCGTCGAGGATCAGCAGTTCCAGTTACTCTTAGAGTGGAGACTCAGCTCCTGAACGCTTCTGAACAATTACCAGTGGTGAGAGGTCCCCAGATATACTATTCTGTCTCTCATCCACACTGCTGGCACACACTCAGCAGCCAATCATACAGAAGGGCATTCATGCAGTCAGTCAGCCAATCAGGCACACAGTGCATTCAGGCCACACTCCCCCCTTTCAGACACTCACAACAAGGAATGTGGATTGGGACAAGTACCCAGCCATTCAACACTACACACTGCATTCAGGCCAGTTTCGGGCAGGGCTGTCTCAGTCTTTGTCTCTCATGCCAGAAACCAGACAACCACCACAAGGAGTGTATATTGGTCACACACTCCATTCACCCAGGTCCCACCCACAGGAGGTACCCACAACATACAGTCACCCGGGAAGGCGCCAGTCAGTCTAGCTGGGCCTTCACAACAACACCATATATGGAACTTCCACCCAACAGCCAGTCAGGGGGAAGGGATAGAGTCAGGGCTTCCCAGGACTTTGGTAAAAGTAAGGTAACAGGCAATAGAAAGCAAGAGGCCACAGGGGCCATCTTGTTTCCTATCAGGAATCAACTGATCCCAATGGCAGGGCCTGGGTATCCCAAAATGGAGGACACCCAGAGCACCTGTCAAATTCAGCATGGAGCTGCCACCAGCCCATACCCTGCTCTGTGGGCCACCCACAGGTGCCCAAAAACATACACTAGGGGCACAGGGTTGTACCCCTACCCATGGGTGCCATAAGGGTATCCCATGGGTCTGTTCACCAAACCAAAAGAGAGAGCTGCACTGCCAGGAGTCCCACATGGACTCCTGGGCAGAAAACACGACAGAACACACTATAAAAAACAGTAAAGGACAAGGATTCAGAGGCCCTGTCCCTCTGATGCATTTCCAGCATCACAATACCCAGATCATCTAGATCATCAAACAGGGGTTTTGTGAATTTGTTGTACAGGGTGGGTGATACACCACAGGTGTATGGCACACCACAGGTGATGGGTATGGGGTCTGCAGCTGCTAGAGGTGAGAAGACACGCATAGTTCTATTGTCGAGGAAGGATTTGATCCAGCCTGTCACCGCTTGTGAAAAGTGTGCTGCAGAGTCTAGGTGATTACAGAGGGTCTTGTGGTCGATTAGGTTGAATGCTGCAGAGAGATCAAGCAGCAGCAGTAGGGCTGCGTTGCCATCGTCTCTCAGTGCGTCTATTTGAGCCTTGAGGTCTACAAGCGGGGTCTCAGTTCCATGTTGTGGTCTGAAACCTGATTGACGTACCCCAAAGGAGGTGATTGCTGTTGGATTTGTTAGTTTGTGCTGAGGCAGAGGAGATGGCGCTGACCTGCTTTGTCATAGATAGTGTCGAAATTGGAGTATGGTTTGTCTAGTTTGTCTAGGGTCCTTTTTAAACCTAGTATGATGATTTCGGTTTTCTCCCCGTTGAGGCAGAGGCCGTTGGCCGCCATCCAGGCCTGGATGGTGGAGTAGATTGTGTGGAGTGCTTCGGCATCTTTGAGGTATACTCCAGAGAAAGGTAGGAGTACCTGGGTATCGTCCGTGTAGTTGGTGTACGTGATACCCAGGGCGTCAAGCTTGACGAAGAGTGGCTTCGTAAACAGGTAACAGAGAGTGGGCGCTTTGCAAGAGCCCTGTGGGACTCCACAGTGGATGGTGGTGGGGACTGCATTGGCAATTTCAGAGAAGACCTTCATGGTTCTACCCTCCAAGAAGGATGTGATCCAGAGCGCTGCTTCTTTAGTGAAGTTGGCTGATTGGGTGAGGTGTGAGGTCAGAGTCTTATGGTTAACCAGATCGAATGTAGCTGAGAGATCTAGGAGTAGTAGGAGGGCTGGTTTTCCTGTGTCCATGATTTGAGTGATTTGGTTTTTCAGATCTACTAAGGCAGTTTCAGTGCTGTGTCCTCTTCGGAAGCCAGATTGCCTAGATCCGAGGATAAGAGTCATTTTCAAGGAATTGTTGGATTTGACAGTGGGCAGCTTTGTCTAAAATCTTGAGGAGGAAAGGCACAGTAGTTATTGGTCGGTAGTTGATGGGTTGGGTGGGGTCTAGTGTGGGTTTTTTGAGAAGTGGGCAAACCCACGCTTCTTTGATGCTCGTGGGGATAATGCCTGTTCTGAAAGAGGCATTGATAAAGGCTGCTAGTAGAGGGGCAAGACTGTCTGCACAGTCCTTGAGTTTCGGGGGGCAGATGTCTCCCTTACACATTGAGGGTTTTAGCTTTTTGAGGATGTTAATGACTTCAAGTTAGGAGATGTCCCTGAAGGAGAAGAGTGGTTTGTTAGGAGCAGGAGTGGATTGTGGCCGATTGATGACCGAGTGAGTGGGTAGTGCATTGTGATGGTCCTGAATTTTGTTTTGCAGAAGATTGATTTTATTCAGCATGGCTGCCTGGATACTGGCACACCAGGCTTCATCTTTGATGATCTCATCTGGTGAGTTAGGGGGAGAGGTAAGTTCCTTAAATATCACAAAGATTTCTTTGGATTGCGAGTTTGCATTTGTGATTCGGGTGTTGAAGGCGTTGGCTTTAGCTTTGATGATAGCATCTTTGTATTGGTTAGATAGTAGGTTGAAGCAGTTCTTGGTGTTGTCGCATGGGTTGGTTTGCCAGCTTTTTAAGGCCTCTCTCTTACGAGAGCGCATGGATTCTAATTCTTCTCTAAACCAGGAGTCTGAGTGAAGGGACCTTTTTTGTTTTCCAGGGGAGCTATAGCGTTGATGGCATTGGATAGTGTGTCTTTGTAGATGTTAGCTAAGGTGTTGGGATCATCTGAGAAGGGGTGGGCAAGTGCTGGGGTGTTCAGATACGGCGTAGATTGTCTGCAGAGAGTTCTTTTGAACTTCTAGCTAGTGTGGGAGGTGCAGGTGTGGGCTTTTTTGAACTTGACGTGGTGGGCAAGGTGAATGCGGTGAGGTTGTGGCCAGTCCACGTTAGAGCTGTGTTAGAGGTGATGGTGGTGACACAGTTATGGTCTGCGACCCAGTCGAGGGTGCAGCCTTTGTTATGTGTTGGGGTGGAGATTTTTTGTGTGAATCCTAGGTCTTAATTCTTTGACAAGGGAGGCGGCAGCTCTGTCTTTGGGATCATTGAGTCCTAGGTTCAAATATCCAAGAAGGAGAGTCCTGGTGGATCCTTTGATGTTGTTGCTGAGTGAGTGAGGTGTCCCTAAAAGTCCGATGGGAGTCCAGATATAGTGTATGTATATTGATGGTGCAGTTGGGGGACAGTGAGAGCTTCACAGAGAGGATATCAGAGTTGCTTTGCCAGGGGTGGCTGATGGATCTGAGGGAGAGGGTGTCTCTGAATATGAGAGCTCCTCCTCCTCCTAGGGGAGCTGGTCTGTCTGATCTAAGGATGGTGTATCCTTCTGAGAGTGCCTGGGGGATGACAGGGCCGGATGCTTCATGCAGCCAGGTTTCGGTAGTGGCTAGTACGTCAATGTTGTGATTGGTTAGGAGATCATTTATTTCGAGGGCGTGAGCAGAAAGTGATCTAGTGTTGAGGAGGGCACATTTTAGATGCAGCGATTGTATGGTAGTGGTGGTATTGATGAGGCTGGATCTGGGGACGGAGGGGTGTGTGTTGGTGAGGTGGTGTGTTTGGCTAGGCCTGGATGTGTGATTGGGAAGGAGAGGGTGTTTGATATGTGGAATGTATTTGTGTGTCAATCGAGAGCCTAGGCGAAGATTGCGCAGAGTGGTGGAGGAGGGGTGGCATGTGTGTTCTAGTGTAAAGTGTAAAGGTACATGCTCTGAGTCTGGTCTGTCTACTGGAAGAGGAAGAGGGGTTCTGAGAGCGTGAGCTAGTTGTGTGCGGACCTTGAGGTTCTTGCATAGTGGTGTAGGAGGGTGAAATGGTGTACTGGTAGGGAGTATGGGTGGAAGGGTGCTGTCAGGATGGGTAAGTGAAGATAGGGTGGGTTGCGGTGAGATCGTGGATGGTGATAGAGACTGCGATGGCAAGGACTATGGTGGCGAGGGGCTGGTGGAAGTTAGTAGATGTGTGGAGGATCTTACATGTGTGCTGCATGGTGTGTGTGGAAAGCACAATGCTGTTTCTTGGGAGCAGTGCAGAGTTTTGCAGGAGGTGGGCGGCAGGGCGCTCACAAGAGGGCAAATGCAGACAATATTGGGCAGCGGCAGGGCGCTCACAACAGGGCAACTGCAGACAATATTGGGCAGCGGCAGGTCGCTCACAACAGGGCAAATGCAAAACAATATTAGGCAGTGGCAGGGCGCTCACAACAGGGCAAATGCAGACAATATTGGGCAGTGGCAGGGCGCTCACATAGCTGCAGAGCAACAGCAGCAGAGACCACCGATAGGGAGAAGGGCCCCACGCCGCCTCGGGAGAAGACCCCAAAACCCACCGGGAACCTGGTCTCTGGAGCGGGGAAGGTACCCTCCTGGTCCGGCCAAATCGAAGCTCAGCACCCCAATGGTGGCGGCCTACCAGCAACAACCGGGAATAACGGCGGGGAGGAGCACGAAGATATATCAGGACTAACAAGTAAGGTGGGGAGCCCAGAGGGGCAGAAATCGCGGGCAAAGCACAAAGAGAGCCCAAAAGCAAGGAGCTGACCCCTCATGTGTCCCTAACACTGCAAGCACCCCCAGGCAAAGCCCAGGAAAGAGGGAGGCACCAGGAGGACGCAAAGCACATAGTGAGGAGCAAGGGATAACAGATCCCAGATTAACACTGCAATTCCCACAAGAGGCGGAGGGCGGGCAGAGCATAGGGCTAGAACAGCCCTCCCTAACAGGGGAGAGCAAGGCATCCCTCAACCCCCAGGGACACAGACAAGAGGCAGGGGGGGGGGGGGAGTTTGGGGCCGAGGGGCCCCCAGAGACCTAACCAGTGAACAGACCTACGTGGTAGAGGAGGGAAAAGGAAGGGTGTATCTTAACCCACCCGCACAGAAACCCAGCTGAAGGGCCCCGAAGGGAAGGAAGAGGAGAAAGATAAAGGATCAGAAATCCAACACAAAAGCACACAGAGGTGGTGTCATAGAAGGACCCAGGAGAGGGGGATAGAGGGAAGCAGGTGAAGACGAAAGGCCCACCGAGGGCAAGGAAGAACCGTGCATAGCCCGGCTCGGACAGGGACCCCACCCAGGAGGCTGGGAAGTGACACACACGGCACAGGGGATCCAGACAACACAGCAAAATAGGACCACACCCCACGGGACAGGCACGGCAGAAGGAGACCAACCACGCCTCCCAATAAAAACCAAGGGGAAAGGCCGCCCAGCGAAGCCAGGCCAGTTTACGGGGGACGCCCCAGGCACACTTATGAACATGCGGCCGATGGCGGAAAACAGGGAACAAGCCAAGGGGAGTGCAGACAAAGGGAAAGAGTGAGGAGCAGTGGAAGGGGAAGATGGCCTAGCCCCAAAGACAAAGCAGGATCTTCGGGGAGAAATTCTCTCCCTGCAAGCAACCCTGGCCAAAACATTTCAAGATCAGTTCCAGTTGATGAGGGCGGACCTCAACTCAGCGCTGGGGGAGATGAGGCAGGAAATGGGCCAATTTGGAGAACGCACGTATCTGATTGAAAGAGGCCTGCAAGAAATCGACAGAGACCACAGAGAACAGCGAGGCGATCGAGTGACTAAATGTGGCAACACAAAACATGGAATTACAACTGGAGGACCTAGAGAACAGGTTGCGTCTAATCAACATAAGAATAAAGCACCTGCCGGAGACAATAACGGACAAGGCCCTCAAGATAGAAGTGCAGAAGATATTCACATGAATAATAGGGGAGGAGTTCCTGACACGTAGCACTGGACCGAATCCACAGAGTGGGAAGGCTGAACAAGGAACCCAACGCCAGACCAAAGAGGCGGTCCTCAGGGCGGCCAGACAACAAGAGCCGATGCTATACAAAGGCCAAGAGATTGCACTATTCCAAAATCTGGCAGCTAGCACATTGGCCAAGAGGCGACTTATGGGCCCAATTCTAAGAGAACTGCTCAAAAAGGGCATCAAATACAGATGGACCTTCCCGTGGGCTGGTGTTCGAATGGGAAGGGACCCAGAAACGAGCATCCTCCCGCCAGGAAGCAGCAGACATAATTTGCATGGACATAACGGAAAGCGCACCTCGAGAGGAACACAGACGGAAGGAGAAAAAGACAGATCCCCAGCCATGGGAATGGTCACTGGCTGTGGATAGACGGAGATGGGCATCACTGAGGGGCCCGCCCCCAAGGAGAGGGGTGCTGGAAGAAGAACCAAGAAGTAGCGAGGGGTAAAGGTGCCCATTTAAGGCTCAAAACACGAATGGAAAGGGGGTGGTGGACACCTTATACACGAAAGGGGTAGGGGAACAGGGAGTAGAAAACATGTTGGAAGCAGTAAGGGTGAGGGCACCTGAGGGAAGGGGGGCAGGGGGTGATGGTTGAGGGGAAGGTAGGGGGGAGGGTTCCATATTTCATCGTGGGATGTTTTTCTGCTGGCTTTTTACCGCAATTTTTTTTATGAAAAACCCCATCTAATTTTTTTAAAACTTCTTTTGGGGGGTTCCCCTTCCAAACCACCCATTTTCTTTAATTTGTATTTATTCCCAAACACCCACACCCCATATATATAATTTACTAACCCCCCTTAAAAAATTGGATGGGTTTTTTTCGAAAAGATATTCGCGGCAAAAAACCCTGCGGAAAAACATCCTGCGATGAAAGGACATCATACCGGGGAGAGTTAAGTTAATTCTGAAGTTGGGGGTTGGAATGCTGGGGTGTGGAGGGGGGGAGGAGGCGAGTTGGGAGGCAGTAGGCAGAGTGGGAAATCGGAGGACACACATGAGGAGAGGAAAGGAGGGCAGGCAGCCAGGAAGGAGAAGCAGGGACTGGGAAAGGAACTGGCCAGAGGAGGCGCAGAGGAGAGTCTGGACACGAAAAGGGGAGTGGGCCACAGAGGGTGACAATAAGCACTGGAAGAAGAACAAAAACAATACAAATGCATGATACAGAATGTGAGGGGACTCAACTCCCCACTCAAGAGGAAAAACCTAGAGAGGTTCACCAAGACAATGGAGCCGGACATACTAGCCCTACAGTAGACCAACATGCTTAAGCGGTACCAGGGACGTCTTAAATTGAGAGGCTTCAATCAGGTGTTCCTCGGGCCCCACCAAAACGGGAGGGGTGGCACTGGCCTTCAGGAACAACTCAGACTTCAGAGCAAGGGACATCCGGAGGGACCAAGAATAGAATAGTTAAAGGGGACCACAGGGGTGCTGAGTACACGATAGTATCAGCATATGCAACCAACACGGCCAGAAAACCTTTCCAAGAGAACTCCTCAGGATATTGGAAGACACTGCAAAGGGGTATATCATCCTCATGGGGGAACCTTAACTTAGCTTGGGACAAGAGGGTGGACAGGAAGGCTGAGAGAGGTTAGGGGAGGGGGTGCGGTAGCCTCCCCGCAGCTGAGAAAGAAATTCGAGTTCTTGGGATTGACAGACATGTGGAGGGCATTGGAGGGGCAGCAGAGGGACAGACATTGGTCTCAGGAGTCCACGGCACGCAATCCAGGATCAACTATATCTGGGCCTCGGCCCGAAGGGTAGGGAGAATAAGGAAAGTGGAGGTTGCCCATCTGGGAATAGCAGACCACAAGGTGGTTTCAATGACCCTGAGCACCCCCAACCACAGACAAGGAGTTGGGAAATTGAGACTCCCAGGGGAGATACTCGCGGACCCGTGGTGAGGGAGGAAAAAGGGAGAAAAAATTCAAACATTCTTCAAGGTGAACAAGACCTTGGAGACGAGCGAAAATACAAGGTGGATGCCTTTAAGGCCACTATAAGAGGGGAGATCATCGCACAAAAGGCTCAGAGGGATAAACAGATGAAGGCCCTAGAATCCCAGCTACCCGGTGAAGTGGCAGAAGCACGACTGAAGGCAGTCGACACACCAATGATGAAAGTGCTTAGAGCATATAGATCTGAAGTAGGACAGCTGGAGATACTGAGAATCAAGAAGGCTCAGAGCGCGATGCTCCTCCTGAGGCAGAAATACTATGCCAAGGCAAATAAAGCAGACACCCTGCTAGACAGACTTCTGAGAGAAACACAGGGACAGAACACGAAAGTGGCAGTAAATGACGAAAGGGGTCAGACTCACGAGTACAGAGGAAATTCAGGAACACATGGCAAGATACTACAGCACATTATATACCTCCCAGAATCCGCAGACACAGAAGCAAACAGATTTCGTAGAAAGGGTCCAATTGCCCCTGATGCCCCGAGAGGAGCTTGAGCTCCAAAGCCAGGACATAACGGTGGAGGAAGTGTGAAACACAATTGCAAATCTTCCTCCAAACAAGGCCCCGGACCCGGATGGCTTCACGGCCATCTTCTACAAAACGTATGCGCACAACCTGAGTCCTCACCTGGCGCAGTTCAACACATTCAAGGCCTCAGGCCGTATTACAGCGTCCGTGGAGGAAGCCAAAGTCACACTAATTCCACAAGCCCAACAAAAACCCAGTGGAATGTACATCGTACAGGCCAATTGCACTCATAAATATGCCCAAATTTACACCAAAATCTCCCCATTGATCCATCCGGACCAGGCAGGGTTCGTCCTGGGTAGACGAACGGTGGACAATATCTGAAGAGTGGCACATCTGGTGGAAAAGGTGCAAAAAACGGCCACTCCGGTGCACACCTACTTGCACTAGACGCTGAGAAGGCGTTTGACCAGGTGGAGTGGCCATTCCTTTTCAGGGTCATGGAGAAAATGGGTTTGGGGGATAATACCTCAAAATGGTACAAGCAAATTACAGGAACCAGACGATCCGACTGGCGGTGAACAGGTCAGTGTTGCGTCCCATTAACCTGGGCAGAGTTACTAAGCAGGGGTGCCCACTCTCCCCCTTCTATAGGCAATCTTTCTGGAACCACTGCTGCAAACAATGAGAGGAAGAGGGCATACCCTTCGGGGGGGTACAACATAAAGTGGCTGCATTCACCGATGATATGCTATTAGCGCTCAGGAGGCCCAAAACATCACTAGCAGCATGCAAGTCCGTACTGGCCAGGTTCGCAAAGGTCTCGGGCCTGAAAATCAACCTAGGGAAGTCCGAGCTGATGAACATGACCCTGGGAAGGGAGGAGTCGGGGGAACTGAGGGCAATGTCAACATTCCTTTGGAGTCCGGGGGGATTCAAATACCTGGTGGTCAACATCACTCCGTCCCTCCTGGAATTGTATGCAGCAAACTTTCCACCCACCCTAAAAGCAATTACGGGGGATTACCAAAAATGGAGGAACCGGAGGGTGTCATGGATGGGCAGGATGGTGACAGTGAAGAGGATTACTCTCCCATGGCTGCATTACCTATTTCAAGCAAGCCCACTGCTAATCCCCTGGGAATTCTTCAGGGATCCAGGTAAGACAACAAGGGAATTCGTCTGGGAAGGCAAGAAGGCGCAGATAAACTGCCTCCTAATGGAGTCACCTAGGAGGATGGGGAATGGCCTTCCCCAACTTCCGACAATATTACGAAGCAGAGCAAATGAGGGTGATCCAGGCATGGTTCCTACAGGATAGGGGAAAGCAATGGTCTCAGATGGACAGGGCAGTGGCTCAACATTACCTGGGGGAGGTCCTGTGGCTCCCTCGCAATAGTAGACCACAACACCTCTATAGGAGCCCTATCACAAAAGCCCTAGCAGACACATGGGACAGTCTGGTAAAGGATAAAGGGATAACATACCCATCACCGTTCACCCTGATATTCAATACCAAGGAATTCCATCCAGGACGGGAGCTGGGGGCCTTTGAAAAGTGGAGAAAGGGAGGCTGTAGGAAGATCAGGGATATGTTCACGGGGGACAGGGTAAAGACCTTCTAGGAATGCAAACTTCGCATTGGGGAGGGCGAAAACTGTGCTACTTCCAAATAAGACACTGGCTCATGAATAAAGAGGTGAGAAGCTGCCAGAAGGCAGTTCACCCAGTTTGAGAAATTCCTCCTGAAGAATGACGGGGCGAAGGGCCTAATATCAGGCCTGTAAGATACTGGAGGGGGCGGCACCACCAAACAATTGGCCATATATGAATCAGTGGGAGGGAAATGTTAGGTAAAGAAATAACAACTGAGAAATGGGAAAGCCTCTGGAGGAAAATCCCCAAAGTAGCCAGGGCAGCACAGCTCCAGGAGGTGTGGTACAAATATTTGTTCGTATGGCACTACACTCCGGCATGCGTACATAGCATGTAGCCGGAAGTATCTCAGGATTGCTGGAGGGTATGTGGGGGAGAAGAAACTGCAACAGACATATGTTGGGAATGCCCCAGGATACGACAGTTTTGGCAGGCCGTCCATCGAGCACAGGCATTTGGGCAGATAGCAGGAAGAGAACCCAAACTCGTCCTCTTGGCCCTGGATGAAGCCCAGGCTGAGGGGGAGCATCGGGGCAGAGTAAGGGAGAGAGTGATACTAACACTGGCGGCAATGACCCTCATAGCACAGAAATGGATTCTGACGGAGCAAGAATGGCTCCGGAAAATATGGGAACTGGTAGCCCTAGAATGGGCCACGCATGCAACGAACAATAATCTGTAGAAATTTGCCTCGGAATGGGGGGAAAAACACTTACCTTCCTGAAAGGAGACTTTATAGCACAATGGTGCCCGCAAAGACAAACTCCTGGACCTGCACTAAAACAAAAGAAAAGAGGTCCTGGCACGTGGCCTTCAGAACCCGTCCGCTGCCTAGAGGGGGGGGGGGAGGGAGGGCAGGGACAGTATTTATTTTGTTGTAAAACCAATAAAGAGATGTTAAAAAATAAATAAATAAAAAGTTCCACTCACTCAGGAGATTAAAATCAAAAAAGTCCAGAGCCCAGCAAAGGTGCTGGGAGTCTCAGGTAAAAGATTTAGCACAGAAACTAAAATTCTCCCCAACACTGCATCGTCACATGACTCCCTTGTCACCCCTTCATATTTTCATCTCCTAGGGCGTCCCTGCCTGGGCGCCTTGATTGAAGGGGGTGAATTCAAGGGATACTATATACTGTTTGCGCTCAGTGCATGTTTACATTCACTATTCCATGTCTCTTCTATTTTCTCTTTGATTTACTCACGTGTAGCTATACCCAAGTTCATTTCCTAATACATTTGCTTTCTGTTTCTTCTCTTATCTTCCCCACACCGCAGAATATAAGGGGTCCAGTGGTATACTCCCACAATAGCTGGCAAACCTAACAGTCTAAACACTAAACGCCTATATGGGAGTACTAATGAAAAGTAAAAAAACAGACACTCCTATCCAATCAAAAACACCCGTCCTCTTGCCACAGCTCAGTACAGAGAAGTCTTTACAAAAAGAAAGATATTTTAATACAAAGGTAAATGATACAAACATACATAGTCTGGTCCACTGGACTATATCACAAACATTCTTACACCAAACAAAGAAAAACAACCACCTATTCAGTGGGGGTTAGTCAATGAGGCAAGAGTTGTACTCACTCCCAGTTTTAAAATTTCAAAATGAGCATCTAGTAGTCAAACGCATTGCATTTGTCAGAGGTCTTTCACAGATCAGTAATTGCAATCACAAACTGTTGACATGTTGTTTTGCCATACTTGTAATGTTATGGGGAATTTGTATTAGCACCTTTTACCATCGGTATGATTCCAAAGCGCTGTGAGTTGAACCCCCTCAGGAACCATAATACAGGTCACTTAAGAGACTAGTGTAGTAGAAGTAGCTCGGAAGTGGCTGTTCTGCGTTCTGCCAAGATACTCTGCCAAGAAACTCTGGGCTACATGCTACGAGCTACGTGAGGAGAGGACCTCCAACGATGCCTATTCTGTCATTCACCTTCAACAACTGATCTGAAGCCACGCCCCCTTTACATAGCGTCCTTAAAAGAGGCCGTTCGCGGGCTCCTGCGCGCGGGCTCCTGCGCACACACTCCGAGAAGTAGCTCGGAAGTAGCTGTTCTGCTGTTCAGCTGTGGCACAGTGGCTTGAGTGGCTCTTCCTTTGCCCTTTCTCTGCCCGTATGCGTGGAGTTCAAGATCCATAGGTTTTGTTGACGCATTTCCATATTTAAAAGTTTGAGGTAAGACTAAAACTAAGATATAGAGTTGTTAAATCTGTTCATTGATGTACGCATTAAGTTAAGTTTACAGGGTGCGGTGCATACTTTATACTTGCTGTGTCTAGTTATCTGCACATATATGCTTTTGTCAAGCTGGGTGGTTAACTACAGCTTGGGCAGACATTGAGTTAAGTTATATAAGACTCTTTTGGTGTTAAAGCTAGATACAACTGTATAAAGGTTTAAACAAAGAACGTAGTGAAAATTGTGTTGGGCTCACGTGTCTTTCGTTAGCCTTAATGTCTGTCCATAGAGGAAAAATAATCCAGAAAGCTACGTTTGTGCCTAAAATCCTGACACGTCGTGCAAGTATGGCATTGGCTCATTGGCTGTAGTGACAGCCTTGCCTGGTGCGTCGGACACAGATGATGATTTAATTGAAAGTGCTCAGCCGTGTACAAATGCCTGTGGTAGCGCTTTGGATATGAGTAATACTGTTTTTCCTGTTTCCTCTCAAAGCTTGTATGAAGGGGATAGTACCTTGGTTCCTGATAATATGTTACCAAGCGACCTAAACTCAAGCTTGATGTTTGATAATACGCCTCCTATTTTTAGTACAGCGCATCAATCATTAATAGGAACCACTCAACATCTAGAAACTATCACAGAGGGTGAGGTCAATCAATATTCTAGTAATGTTAAAGCAAATCTAGATAACGAACATGCTAGTGTGAATGGGCTCATGTTTATCGAGCTCAAGAAGCAGTCTAGACTGCTGAATGAAATTGTACTGGCATTAAGAGTCTTACCTGAACTGTGCTATAGTATAATGAATGATTGGGAGGAAAAATGTAATAAAAAAACACTAAATTTGGATTTGGAGCATCAAAACATTTGTGTTGGTAATTTAACAGCAAGTACTCAATATGTTAGAAGTGTACCTATACTTCTTTCCGATAATACAATCCTGGGCCAGGAAGAAGTTTATGTACAACAGTCCAATGTAATTACACTATCAGATGGTAAGTGAGAAGGGACTGAATATGTTTAATGAGCCTGTATTAACAAAAATATCTAAAAAAACAAGCAAAAAAAGCAAAAAAGAAAAAAAAATCTTTCTCAGCCTAAGGGTTTAAACAGTTGGCGTAAGTTTATGAGAAATCTGGATTTACAAACTGTTTGTGATGACCTTTGTAATGATAAATAAGTTCTGTATGAGTCACGTGCGAATATAATGTCTAGTGTTGCAAGAAGGAACCATATATAACCCGACGGAACAGTTGAAATAGGTAACAAATCTGAGAAAAATTATACTGAGGGAGCCAATAGATTATCAGATGCTCTAAAACATAAACAGGTGACAGATATGATTGATAAAAATCTGAGCCGTATGGAAAAAGGTGTGGCTGACATTTTTGATATCTTTAAAAATCCAGAAATGCAGTCATGCCCCAATACACCGTCCTCAACTAGTATTATGTCACCCTGTGTACCCGCTCACTTGATGAATGATAATGTGGTTTGTGATGATGATTAGCAGTCACATGCTGACTCTGGTTCTGTAGTTAGTGAAATCTTGAATATACGAGCAAGAACTGGTACTAATATTCCTAGTGTTGAGCATGTCACGGTGAATGAGTCTAAGGTAGTTGGATGTGTGCCCCCTCTGAATGGTCTTACAGAGCAAGAGGTTTGTTGCATGGTTGAAAATATCCTAAAAAAACAAATATTTTGTGAAAATATGGCTGTCTTGCCGAAAGTTACTAAAAATATCCTGCATGACGATAAACTGATTGACACTTTGGTTCAATCATCAGGTGGGTCTTTGAATGTAGATTCTCGACCTATAAAAGAAGATCGGGTGCAGACCCAGAAGGGCCTTACAGAGCAAGATGTTTGCTGCTTGGCCGAAAATATCTTAAAAAAACAGAAGCAGAGTGAAAACATGGTTGCCTTGCCGAAAATTGCCCAAAAAATCCTGCATAATGTCAATTTGACTCAACCATCATGCAAGTCCCGAAATGTAGATTCTCGATCCATAAATGAAGATCGTGGGCAGACCTGTAAGCCAGAATCAGAAGCAGTTACAAATGGTACAAGTCATGGCCTTGACGGGGTCTCGGAACATACTTTGGGAATTATGGTTGATAATATCCTAAAAAAGAAATTTACCTCAAGTTATAATGGTTATGTTCTGACTGAATCTAACGACAACACATCGTCAGGCGACTTTGTAGACGCTACTGGTATGACAAATAGATTATATGAACCTTCATGCAGTATGCCCATCGCTGTCAATGGTCCCGTGTTAACGGTTCATAGTCTGCAGAATGATCCACCACTTGGGCATTTAAGAGCACCGGCTTTTACAGATGAGCATAGTTTAATTATGTATTATGTACTTGAGGAAGGTGGCCCTAGCTCCTTGAATAGACCATATATATTGAATTTATTTAATGAAATCCCTGAACTTTGCCTGATGACATCGGCGGACATACAATTTATGGACTTCATCCATAATCTGAGATATGATTATGTACAGCTGATCATTAAATCTCCCCTGATTAGAGCACTTCTCTTGAAGGAGGGCGGCTCATTACAGAGGAGGGGCTTTGACATTATACCTTATAATAACACATTCAATTATAAGCCTCCGCAGATAAAAAAAGATGTACAATGGAACTTCCGAGATTAGAACATCTGAAATATCTTCAGTACAAAATGAAGGGATTGAGGTTATCAATGAAGCAAAGTCCTGTCTAAAGGATATGCAGGAGTGGAGCTGGCTTGCACTTTCCTTAAGAGAAGCTATTGCACAATTGAAATCTGCTCCCAAACCACTTTAGCACAAGGTCTTACTTTCAACTTGTGTCATGGAATACAAGAGGTTATAAACATCTTTTGCTAGACACCAAAGAATGTGTGAAACTTAGTAATTATGACTTTGTGCGGTTGCAAGAAACTTGGGGGTCACCTCTGACTTGTATATCGATGGTTTTAATACCCTAGGATTAGCAGCAACAACAAAAAAAAAAAAAAAAAAAAAAAAGAAGAGGTAGACCAAGTGGTGGTTTGCTGTTGGCATATAGAATTAATGAGTGCATCAAACTATTGGACAGCTCCTTTGTGCTGGATCGTGCTATAAGAGCTAGTTTTCAACTGACAACAGATGTTGGAACTGTTCATGTTTTGATGTTCAACGTATATTGGAATATATGCAATGAGAATAGATGTGAATTGCAGGAGTTCTTTGCTTATTTAAATGAAGAGATCTGCAATTGGCTTGATTCATACCCACAGGGTTTCATTTTACTTGCGGGTGATCTGAATGCGGATTGTTTACTTATAAAAGCTGCACAGTATCAGATACGTGCTTCTTCGCCCAACTTGGATAGTAAAAAAACTAGAGGTTGTCAATGGCTGGACTTTGGAATGAGTTGGGGCATGGAGCCAATCTATAACATCTTGCCAACTTTGGCTGCTCGTGGTTCATGTTCTATATTAGATTATATATTTGTGACCATTCATGAAAAATTATATTGTAAAAATTTTGAAGTTATAGAAAATTGTAATAGTGATCATGCAATATTAAGTCTGGAACTCCCATGGAGTAAGGATAATAATGAAATCTTGTCCTTTCCTATTCAAATTGAAGAATTCAATGATGGGAAACATGTAAAATGTAATTGTGGTAAAATGGAAAAGGCTAACCATATTATTACACAGCACTTTGCATATTCAAACTATGAGAAAAAGCTGGTTTGCTATTCTGTTGACAACTTTGGTGACTACATTGAAGATATGCTACATCGTAGCAAGGTGTTAGAAGTGGTAACACAATCAAATCAAGTGCACATACACACTTTTGCTGAGACTGTAAGAAAAGCAAAGATCATTATGAGAAAGTCCATTAGAAATATAAAGACAAAAAGACATGGGGGAAACCGAGAGGAGTTTAAAAATTAGGCGATGTAAACAAAAATATAAGAACTGGATTAAGAGTATTAAAGGCGGGCTGGCTCAAAAGGATGGGGAGGCAATGTTAGAGGCCATGCGTGGGAACAATAATACCAGCTTCTGGTCTTTAATAAATAAAGACCAATGTAATCAACAGCGCTTACAATTGAATCCTATAGATGCTGGGGTATGGTCCAAATATTTTGGATCTTCATACAAGCCTCCCGAAAAATATTTTAGTCCTGAGGGTCTCATAGATGTTGTATGGCATTTGGACACATCAATCCTGAACACTAAAAGCCTAATTAAAAAAGCAAAGCCCACCTCTACTCCGGGCCCCAATCTTTTGTCATTTGCTAACTTAAAAAATAACATTGACTTGGGGTCTAAGCTTTTGCATTTCTTATTTGTGGATATTTGCCTCAAAAATAGGATACCAGATAACTGGAAAGTGTCATATGTATTGTTACTATTCAAGAAAGGTGATTGTCTGTGTCCCAAGAATTATCGTTCGATCACACTCATGAATGTGGAGTCAAAAATCTTTGCTGGGATAGTACTTGACAAATTGAATATGTGGATTGATGACTACAATATACTAGATTATAGGCAGATTGGTTTTCGTAAAGCTATAGGGACTGATACTGGGGGATTGCTGATGGTTGAGTTAATGAGTGCGGTCAAACA
Organism: Ambystoma mexicanum; assembly: GCF_040938575.1. Classification (NCBI taxonomy): domain Eukaryota; kingdom Metazoa; phylum Chordata; class Amphibia; order Caudata; family Ambystomatidae; genus Ambystoma; species Ambystoma mexicanum. The sequence goes on from NC_090925.1 coordinate 732,060,485, forward strand.
AAAAGCTATGAAGCATTTATATATTGCATCCATGGCTCTAAGTTCCGCCTTTGATCTTGTCGACAGGCCTACATTATGGAAAACCTTGTTAATGTTAGGCATTGATAAAGCCTTGCTATTTGTCATTATTCATCTTTACACAGAAACATCAATTAGAGTCAGGCTGAATAATAAAGGAAGTCTGACTGATATTATTCCGACTGTGAACGGGCTTAAACAAGGCTGCAGATTAGCTGCAACACTCTTCAATCTGTATGCATCTAATGCAGGCAGGTCCTTGGATTCTAGCGGTCTAATTGGACCTAAAACCGGAGGTTCAATTGTTAGGTGGGTGTCATACGCTGATGATTTTTTATTAATGGACTGCACAAAAATCGGCCTGCAAAAGCTGATAAATGATTTTGGTATGTTTACTGATGAAAGAAAGCTGAAAATTAACCCAAACGAAACTATAATCTTTCATGTGGGTTGTAAAAGTCTTACCCCGTTTTTTTCATATTGGACCTGTAATGGTGCAAAAATTAAAAGCCAAACGGTTCTAACATGGTTGGGGTATGTTTCTTCCAGTAATTCTAGTAAAGTGATAAAAACCAGCCTGATACAAAAAGCAAAAGTGGCTCTTATTCAAATAAGAGCCATCGAAATAATATATGGTAAATTTACTCTTGACACCTGCATCTTGTTCTATAGGCTTAAGGTATTGCCAAGACTGTCTTATGGGTGTACATTTTTCTCTAAAAATATATGTGGCCTTTTTTACGTCAACTGGAGTCCATGATATGGCGAAAACTACTATACTATGTTCCAAAATGTATTCCTCTAGAGCTAATAAGATATGAACTTGGTTTGCATTCGCTCAATAGTATCATGTTCAATAGAAAACTGGCTCTATTAAAAAATGTCTAGTTGCCAAAAACGGGACAATTTATGATCATATGAAACATGTGACAAATGGAAACTTTATGTCCAATTTAAAAGAGGACTGTCAGAAAAAACTTTTTGATTTAGGTTTATCTGTAAATACACTTATTAAGTTTCCACATAAAGCGAAGGAGGTTGTTAATGCATTTGACTGGTTGGAGAACAATGTAGTCTTGTTAAACTCAAAGTTATATTCTGAAAGCGTGTCATATTTGAAATTCCGTCCTTACCCGGAAGCATACTTGAAAAAATATCCTTCAAGAGAATTTCGAAACTCTTACATGCGTTTCAGGTTTAATGTCTCGAGTACAAATGAGATTCTGTTTATTCGGGGGTTGAGCCCTTGTGGGACTGAAGAATGCCGGTTCTGTAAACTAAAAAGGTATAGGTGAATCCCTAAAACATTTATTACTGGAATGTCCAAATCTTCGAGAGAAGAGATTGGAAAGCTTTGTACAATTTGTACCTAATACAGCTTGGGTAGATAGAAATAAACTTTGGAGTGAAATGCTTCATGGCTCCTCTATCGCCTTAAAAATATAAGTCAACGAATTCTTGAAAAATAACTGTGTGTTGACATAAAAAATTGTTGATGGTACTCCTGGCTCTTAAATGGATAACATAGAATGTGTCACTGGTTAAAAAAGGTTTTAAAATGTTGGTTTAGCTTGTTTTGGGATGTGGTATGTGATTTGTTTTCATTCATACATGTGTGTCTTTTTGAACTTTGGATCTTAATGAATTGTAAATGTAAAAGCAACCTATTGTGAAAACACTGATCTTAATGAAATTGTAAATGTATATGCAATCCATTGTGAAAACATTGTTTTAATGAAATTTGTTTATCTCTTTCTATTGTAAATATTTCTTTGTAAAGGTTTGAATAAACCAAAAAAAATAAAAAATAAAAAATAAAAATAGTGTAGTAAAAGGTGCTTGGGTGCACTCGGTATGTGTGCAGCCAGGGTGGATTGAGTGATGTGTAGCTGCATTCTAGAGCTAGGCATGGTGCAGTATTGTGAGAGATCAGTAGAATGTGTGCAACAAGGCCAATTGGTCTTGGTAGCTGCATTCTGGTGGCAGTGGAGTTTGTGAATGGGATTATCTGTGCAGCTAAGGCAATTTGTGTGGGGTATAGCTGCATTATATGGTTTGTTGGTGCAGAGGAAAGGGTTTGCATTTTGTGTTCGAGTGTCTGTCTGTATTCGAGAGGGGTCCTGTTCCTTATTAGGCTCCAGTGCCTGTCGAGGGGGTGGCATCTCCCTTTGGGGGTTCTGTGCCATTAGGCTAAGGTCCTACCTGTGTCTTGTTGAGTCTGCAATTGCTTATTTGCATTGTCTGATGGGCGATGACAGCCAGTTCTGGCCCAAATCAGATTGTTTCAATAGAAGTGCTAGAGAGGCCCTTGATTGGTAGTTCTGCTAAATACATTCCCAGATAGGTAGGATTAGCAAAGATATATGTGCTAGTAGGCCCTTGGCATATAGTTCTGTTCAAAGATTTCTAGATGAGTAAGATTAGCAAGGATGGGAATCTCCTGGACTGATAGCATAGTGCATATCTGGAGGGGGCAATGATCAAGCTCTGTCATAGCAATGGTACATAAGTGCTATTAGTGCTTGCGTTAGAAGTTTAGCATATTCGACCCAGATAATACTAGATATTTCTTGACCTCAGAGCGTAGTGTATGCCTGGTGGAGGAAGGGATGATTCAACTCAGTCATGGCATAGGTACATAAGTGCTACTATGATTCGGGTTTCAAGTCTAGGGCAATGGCTCCAGATAGTTGGAGATAAATACCTCCTGGCCATGGTAGCCTAATGGAGGGTCCATGTTGAAGGGGTTACCAAGACATTTCTTGGACGTGGTGGTAGGTCGAGTGGGTCAGGGTGGTCCCATATGTGTTTTTAGGGGAAGAGCCAGGTTTCGAGTTCTGTCCGCAAATGTATTTATTTGTATTTGTATTTATTTATTTATATTGCGCACCTTGCCCAGAGGTTTGCGGGCGCATGTTTAGGAGGAAGTTACAAGTTACAGAAAGGAGGTTACAGGTTGCAGAAGGGGTGATACAGTATACCGTTACAGGTGATATTAACATAGATAGTAACAACAAAGTAGCAGCACCCGGTTACAGGAGAAGGGTACAATCTGTGCGCAGTTACAAGTAGCAAGATAAGTAATCTTGGCTGTAACGCGGGGAGGGCGAGAGTTCCACAAAGTTGGCACCAGGGTTGAGTAGGTGGATCCTCCGATCCTGCCCGAATCGGGGGCGGGAACCACTAGGAGGAGGAGGGCTGTGCTTCACCTTAGGGTGAGAGTTGGTTGGCAAACAATCCTTTCTTGTAGGTATTTGGGACCTGCTTTGTGCACAGCATGGTGAGTAATACACAGGATTTTTAAAGGTGGCCCTACTTCCAATTGGGAGCCAATCTAGGATGTTGGGAGCAGGTGAGCTGTGGTCCCTTTGTCCCAATGCAAGAAGCAATCTGGCAGCCGAGTTTTGGATTCTTTGGAGTGTGTTTAGTTGGTAGGCTGGTGCACCCAGATAGAAGGAATTCACATAGTCAAGTCTGGACATGACAACGGACATAATAGCAGCCAACCTATCGGTGTAAGGGAAGAAGCCTATGGTGAAAATGACAAGATTTGGATGCATTGTTGATGTGGTGAGACAGGGTTAGGTCAGAGGCCATTGTGCAGCCAAGGTTTTTGATAGTGGTGGTGGTCGGGAGGGGGTTGGGGGATCTGAGTGGACTGGGAGTCGGCTGGAGGAATAGAGCAGTTTTGCTGCATACCATGATCTCCGTTTTCCCTAGGTTCGGAAGGAGATGGTTAGTTGTCATCCAGCAATCAATGTCAGTGAGACATGCTGATGGGCCCGGGCAAGAGTCAGAGGTCAATTTGGGAATTTTCAGGGTGATTTGTGCATCATCCGCATAGTTATAGCAGGTGAGGTTGTGTGAGCGTATGATCCTGGGCAGAGGGGTCATGAAAAGGGTGAAGAGATGGAGTGAGAGGCGGTGAATTGGGGTACTCCAGTGTTCACTAAGTGCAGTGGAGAGAAAGGAGCGAGAAGGGCGATTTGTTGTCTGTTGGTAAGGAATGAGGCGATCCAGGTGAGCGCTGAATCAGTATTCCTAGGGAGTGCATTCTGTTATGTGGTTAATGGTGTCAAAGGCCACTGAGAGGTCACAAAGAACAAGTACTGCGCATCCCTTGAGTCTGCTGCGACTTTGAGCTCATCCCAGATAGAGATCAGTGTGGTTTCTGTTTCGTGGTGCGGACGGACGCCTGATTGCGCGTGGTCTAGGAGAATGATTCCACAAAACCATTGAGCTGCGAGTACACAGTGTGGTCGATGAGCTTTGACAAGAACCAGTGTTGGAAATGGAAATATAGTTGATTGGTAGGAGAGGGTTGAGGAATACCTTTTTGAGAAGAGGTTTGACACATGCAGTTTTGAAGGGTTCTGGGAAGTTGAAGGAGGCGAAGGAGTCATTAAGAATGGACCTCGCCTGCACAAGTGTTGGTGAAGATTTATTTGAGTAGAGAGGCGGGACAAAGGTCGAGCCGGAGGATCGACTGTCAGATAGTAGTTTGATGAATTCCTTGCTCGAGCTAGGGCTGAAAGAGCAGAATGAAGGATTGATTCTTGTAGAGAGGGTGTTGGCCAGGCGTACAGGTTGGAGAGTTTGCCATTGAAGGTGGCTGTCCTGTCTAGGGCTGTTTTGTGGAAATGTTCAGAGAGGGTGTTGTGAGGAGGAAGTCAGGGCTGCGGTGCAGGAAGGTTTCAGGAATTCTGTGATGACCCAGTGGAGCACTTTGCTGCCACCACAGCAGCTCAGGATACTTTTATTATAATTAGGCTTTCCGGTTTTCAGTGAAATCAGATAAACACTGGAAAAACACCCCAGACGAAAAATGTGCCTCCTAGGTTTAAACTGAAAAACACAGTTTCCTCTATCCCTGTGGTGCCTTCGTGTGACCAGGAACAGGGGGTGGGGGGGGGTAAGGGGAGGAGGTGGTGGGAGAAAAGATTCGGCTTAAGAGGGGGCTTGGCAGACAATAACAAAAGGGACATACCCACCCCCATGTATGATTTTTTGCTTTCTCCCATTGCTTCCCATCATGTCCCCTAACCTTATTAAAAAAAACACTGCACATTCAATGCTACATTACTTTCTTTGTAAAACAAAATATTTGTATGTGTATGTGGTCAGAACTATTTTGAGGAATTGTAGACAAATCTGAGCAATTTTTGTGGTTACCCATTTACGTCTTAAAATTGGCTAAAATTCCTCAAAAAGCTGTTAGGCAAGATTATATGCAGTGCCCTTTGGGTGCGCTACAACTACCCTTACCCTCTGGCAATAGGAACCCAACCTTTGGTACAAGTCTGTACTACACAGGTTGGTAGCGTGTCAAGTACCTAGGCTCATCTCAAGAGGGGTCAATGTGAGCTGTAGCGGATTTACACAGAGATTCACAGTGACATGTATTCAAATAAACTCTTACACACAAGGTTTCTTGATTAAACAATTATTAATTTAACAGTCAATTTGTGCAAGCCTTCTCCAGAAGTGGCAATATAATAGTAACACAAAATACACTCCAAAATACATTGGTTTCCCTAAATCAGCAAGTGCCCATTTGGGATGGCACATAGACACTTCCTACACCCTCAAGTGACTTAAACAGCTAGGACACTGTGGACATTAATATATCATTGTTGCATTTCAGGCAATACTTAGGAGTATGTCAAAGTAAAAGATTAGAATAAAATAAGAGATCTCACAAATATTCTGAAGCAGTTAAGTACTTTTGGGAACCCCCAATGCAAATTAAGTTAACCCCTTCCTGGAAGGAAGACAAAACACAATGTCAGAGGGAAGAAGAGTCATTCAGGGAGCCAGACCAGGCCAAAGTCAAATGGACAAAAGTCTAGGTGAGCTAAAGCAATTCTTGCAGGTAGGTAAAAGTCTTGAACAATGTTTTAGAAGTCTTTGTAGAAAAGAAGAAATCGAAGTAGGGCCACAAGCCGATAAGGCTTGTGAGTTACGAAGCTGTTCGCAACCGTGTCCAGTTAAAGTTTAGAAAACAAAAGGGTGGAATGCAAAAGGTGAGTGCATTCGACCGAAAACCAAAGGATCGAAAAAACATTATTTTGTTTTTTGCTCTAGTGTAGCTTTAAAAGGGTGTTTTTACACCAAAAACAGGGGTTTGTGGGGGACACCCCCCCAAAAAAATGTAAAACAAAAAAAATAATAAATAAATCAAATATCGATCCTTTTTTTCGGTCGAATTGACTCGACCCTTTTGTCATTCGACCCTTTTTTTCTATCCTTTGACCTACAACCGTTAGCAACTCTACAGAAGCAACCAAGACAAGTCTCCACTGAGAACAAGTGAGGTTACACAACAAGAGGTAAATTCTCTTAGACTTTACAGTACCTTTGGTTAGAAGAAAAACAGTTCCAGCTGGCTTCTGTTCCTGTGCAGCTCTGCAGATCCTGTGTTCCTGGGCCTCAGTAGTGGGGACAAGAGGGAGGACGCCTGGAGGGCTCCCGCACTGCAACGGGACGGTCTGTGACAGAAAAGGAACAACTTCTATTCAGTGGCAATTCGCGGTTTCTGCTCCTCGCGTCTCAGCAAATAGTACCACCGCGAACCATTGTCTGTAGAGATGGGCTTTCCTTACATCTGGGGTCCAGCACTCTGTTGAGGTGGCTCTGGCACGGTCAGTCCTGCTTCCTGGAGGATCTTCCTGGAGCTCGTGGCCAACTTAAAAGCAACACACACAATCTGGTGTTCCTCTCCCTGGCTCTTCGGTTTCCAGCAGCCACTGCAGTGGAAATACACCCAGCTTTGAGAGGATGTCCAGGTGGTTTACTTTGGAGTTGATTGGTCCCACCAACTCAAGGGGAGAAGTCGCCCTTGCAGGGCTGCTCTAGTCAAGGCAAATTTGGAGCTTCAGCACAGCAGCAGGGCTTCACCGGGTAAACCAACGGTCCAAGAGTTGCAGCAGGCGTCGCTTCCAAGTTCTTCTTCAGATTCCTTCGTCCAGTGGTCGACACTGCCTTCCATGTCAAAAAGCCTTGCCTTTTAGGCAGGTTTCTTCTATTCATTCCAACTCAGCCGTCAGTCACCCAGCAGGGTGTCTGTCCTTGCCGGACAGCCAGCCGGCCAATCACCTAAGACTACATTTCTGTCTCCTAGGAGACTAAGCACAGGGAGTTTTGGGCACCTCCCTCGCTTCCTGCCCTGCCAGACACCCTGGAGCCAGAGGCGGGCTTCACTTGTGAATCCCGCCAAAGGCAAAACGAACAAAGGGACCAAACCTGGTTTGGCGCGCAGAATAAATGTCAAGAAGGACCTTTCAGCAAACAAATGGCAAAAAAAAAGAATACCAGGGCCATTTTTACAAATAAATGCATCTTGGGTGCTTTACTGCAGCTGCGAACGCAGCCCGCGGTAAAAGCACACCACGGTAGGTAAAAATAAACCACTGCCACCAGCCATTCATCAAGGAAAGGGTAACATAAAAATGTTACATGACAAACTAGACAAAGGGGATACTAAGTAACCCCTCCAGCACCCTATTGCAAGATAGTGTGTGCTGGGTCTAGAAAGATACAAAATGTAAGTAAAGTCAATTTCACTAAACTGCTCTTGGAAACAGTAGTTTATCCAAGAGAAGGTATTTAAACCTTTGGGAAATCTGAAAGACTTCCCTGTGCCACTGCACTAAAAATACATGAGAGAGTGGGGGAAAAGGGTCTCGCTCTCCAGGTTAAAAATTGAAAGTAAAAAAATCCAGCAAAGTTGCTGGGGGTCTCCAAGGTAGAGAGGAATTAGCACAATTCTGAAGTTTCCCCCTAACACTCCCCCCACCCAGACTAAGGAACAGGAGGATTTAATCCACCTCTGGATGAATCTCCTTACTCCCGTCAGTCATACTTTCTGGAGAGACCATCAGCATTTTGGTGATTACATATGTTCTATGGTAAAATCAAACCCCTGCAGGCTGATTGACCATCTTAATTTAGGATTCTCCCCCCTTCATCTGTATTAACCATCTCAAGGGTTGGTGGTCTGTTTGAATTACAAAAGTAGATACATAGAAGTATGGTCTAAACTTCTTCAAAGACCACACAATGGCAAAACATTCACGTTCTACGTTTGCCCACCCCGTTTCAGGGTTCTTCAGTTTTCTACTGATGAAGCAGATTGGGTGTTCCTTGCCTTTCTCATACAGCTGACTCTGATGCTTCCAATACAAGTATAGGTGCAGTTCTGTTTGTACAACAAAGGATTGGTGGTAGTCAGGAGCTCTCAAGACTGGACCTTGACAAAGGTCTTTCTTAAGTCCTTCAAATGCCTTTGTGCACTCCTCATTCCACCTGACCTTCTTGGTGAATTTGGGTGAGGAGATCACATTCAAGGAGGAAGCTATGGTCCCATAGCTCTCAATGAAGTTCCTATAGTAACCTTTGAGACCTAGAAAGACTCTCAAGTGGGTTTAAGTAGTAGTGGTGGCCCAGTCTTGTACAGCTTGCACCTTGCTAGGCAATGTCCTTATTTCACCTCCTCCTACCTCATGTCCATGGTAGACCACTTTACTCTGATCAATTTGATATTTACTTGCCTTTATGGTCAGATTGGCCTGCTCAAGAGGCTGAAATACATATCCTAGGTGGTCAATATGCTCTTTCCAAGTAGGGCTGAACACTGCAATGTCATCCAAGTATGCCATGTAGAAGTCCTCCAACCCATTCAGAACATGATTCACCATCCTTTGGAATGTAGCAGGTGCATTATTTAATCCAATGGGCTTTACCTTAAACTGGTAGAGGCCAAATGGGGTTGAAAATGCAGGTTTCTCCTTGGCATGGTCTGTCAGAGCCTGAGGTTAGGTCAAATGTACTGAGGTACTTGGCTTAACCAAGTTTGTCCACCAGCTCATCTGTCCTAGGTAATGGATGGGCATCAGTCGTGGTGACTGCATTAAGAGCTCTATAGTCCACACAGAATCTCAACTCCCTGGATCCTGCCTGTGGTACTAGTATAACAGGACTAACCCATGGACTTGTAGTAGATTGCTCTATTACCCTAAGGTCAAGCATCTTCTTGACCTCTTCCTTTATGTGGGTACTTACATGGTCTGACATTCTGCAACCCCTGCTTTGACAGGGAGACAGTCACCAGTGAGAATCTCATGGTGGCCCCAAGGGGGCATGCCTGGTGATAGTGAAAACAGAGGGACAAACTGATTTAACAGAATTTTGCACTCCTCCTGTTGTTCCAGTGTCGGATCAGAAGAGAGATTAAGTCCTATCTTTCCATCTAAAGGTTGTCCCCTGAGGTCAGGTAGAGGCTCACTCTCCTCCTCCTCCTGAGCAGAGGCTAGAAGCAAACCTCCCACTTCTGGTCTAGAGACATAGGCCTTTAGGCGGTTTGTGTGAAAGACCCTGGGGGCCTCCTTAGGATTGCTTAAGTCCACCAAATAACTGACCTCTCCAAATTTGCCCACAACCTTGAAGGGTCCAATCCATTTGTCCTTTAAGGCCCTCTGCCTTGTTGGTACCATAACTAGAACTAACTGGTCTTGAGTAAATTCAACCATGTTGGCCTTCTGGTCATGCCAATGTTTAACCAGAGCCTGACCTGCTTTTAAGTTATCAGAAGCTTCTGTCATCATGTGTGTCATTCTCCTTTGGAGACCTAACACAGTCAGTGACTCCCACTGGCTTGTGGGAAGGAGCACTCTCCAACCCCTCCTCGATTAGGGCCAATGGACCTCTAACCGGATGGCCATAGAGGACCTCAAAGGGGCTGAAGCCAACCCCTTCCTGAGGGACGTCTCTATAAGCAAAGAGAAGGCATGGCAGCAGAAGGTCACACTTTCTTCTAAGGGGTTCCTCTAAAGCACCTATCATGCTCTTCATAGTTCTGTTAAACCCCTCTACCAATCCATTGGTCCGGGGAAGGTAGGCTGTTGAGAACTTGTAGGTCACTCCACAGTTTTTCCACATGGCTTGCATGCAGAGGGACATAGAATTGGTCCCACTTTCTGAGATAACCTCCTTAGGAAAACCTACACTGGTAAAAATACCAAGGAGGGCCTTGGTCACTGCTTGAGCAGTAACAGTCCTTATAGGTATGGCTTCAGGATAGCTGGTAGCATGGTCTACCACAACCAATATAAATCGGTTGCCTGAAGATGTGGGAGGCTCTAAGGGACCAACAATGTCGATTCCTACCCTCTCAAAAGGGACTCCCACCACTGGGAGGGGCACCCAAGGTGCACGTTCTTTGCTCCACTCTTGCCAGATGTCTGACAAGTTTGACAGCTCCTACAGAATTTATCTACATCAGTCCTCATTTTGGGCCAGTAGAAATAAAGAGAAATCCTTTCCTTGGTCTTTTTAAAACGTATGTGACCAGCTAAAGGAATCTCATGGGCTAAGTGTAGAAACTGGGGTCTCGCCTCCAGGGCACTACAAGCCTTATGTAGTCTCCTGGGGTAGACTCAATAGGCTCACTGTAGAGGATGCCATCCTCCCAGTACAGTTGGTGCTTCCCTGACTCTTGCCCTTCCAGCGGGGAAGCAGCCTGTTGGCGAAGTCCTTCAAGAATAGAACACTTTTACCTTTCCTGAAGTCTGCGCTACAGGGACCACCTTCTGCAAGCAAAGTCTGCAGCCCAGGATGGTCTTTAGGATCCAGGTCTCCAGCAGGGGGAAGGTCTTCTTCCAGTTCTGGTTCACCAGTAACTGTTTCACCATCCTCTGATTGGTCCTCCCACTCAGCCTCAGCTGATGGAGGGGTCACAGGTGAGACCTTGGACTGTCCTCTCGAGGATGACCTGGTTTTGTGCACAGGAGTGATACTTTTCTTGTTTCCTGGGACCTTGGGTTTCCCCTTTGTCTCTTTCTTCCTGGAAGTAGAGGTTGGTCCTTCTTGTGGACTGGGTGTTATAGGTTCCTCTGTAACAACCCAATGAGAGTCATCTAAAGTGAGCTCTCTGGCCTTCCTAGTCTGCTCCTGCTTACTTTTACAGGGAGGCCTGGGGGTGCTTGATACAACTCCAAGAGTTTTTAAGTCATTCCCCAACAGAACTCTCCCAGGCGCCTCACTCTGAGCACTGGCAAGTATACTTACAGTCCTATTGTTACACTTTATGAGCGCTGGTAGTATTGGAACCATCTGGAGTGGGCCTCCAGCAAGCTTAGTGGGGCCTTTGGTGCCTTAGCAACATCCTCAGGTTTGAAAAAGTTCTCATCCACTACTGTGATGCACTGTACAGTACACTGTCCTTGTAGTATTTTTTTGTGTTATCTGAAATAGAGTTAACACATCTAAATTCTACTGTTCACACAGACCCAGGGACACTAAGGAAACACTGGCTGAGACTCCAATGGGGGCTTCAGCCAATAGATGAAAGTTTGCACTTGCCATATGTACTTCTCCCTCAGGGATGAAGGCTAAGGAGGCAGTGTGGTCCCCTGAAGGTTTATCCTTACATCTGGGATCCCCTTTCACATGGTCAGTAGACCCACAAGCATGCCATTTACCAAATGTTTTCTGGAAGGGGCTAATTTAGAATAGGCTTTTTTGGCCTTTTAGATCTCCGATTCATAATTTCGGTGATGGTGAGCAAATACTGATTTGCAGGTTTCTAGAGACTCGCCATTGGGGCGGTTATGGGTTTTGAGAGTCTTCAGGTGAGTGGTGAACCATTCGGGGGTAGGACCTTTGCGGGAGGGAGTGGACTAGGAAAGGGTTAGGGGAAGGAGTGAGTCATTTAGGTAGTAGTCGAAGAGCTCTATAGGTAAGGGTGTTAGGCAGAATCACCACCAGTACCCTTTGGGAACACTACAGGTGATTAGGACTACAAGTGTAAGCACATTTCACCTTTGGTACAAGCCTGTACTACACAGTAAAGTGGTAGCAATGGCTGAGCAGCCAGACTATCTCAAGAGTTTAAGTGAGCAGTAGAACAAGTTACACAAAGGACCAACCAATAGAGTGATTCAAATATACTTACTCAAGGTTTCTTGGTAAAAGAATATACTTTTATTTACTCAGTCAGTTAGAAAACATTACACTAGCATAAGCAGCTCAATATCACACACTAATAAACCACAATTAATCAACCAGTAGGTAAATGAACAAGTTTAACTCCCCTGAAGTGGGAGCAAAATGGCACTTCAGATACTTAATAAAGGGGTAAAAAGACAAGGTTATAAGAATAGACAGTCCAAATACATTAATAGGCAGGGCAAAAGTTTTCATTTAAATATAACCAGCAATTCTTCTCAATAGGCCTGGGGCAAAGTCAATGGTTCAGAGTCTTTTGTATAGGATATCACAGTTCTGGTAGATAACGGTTAAGTCTTTGCCACAGAGATTAGAAGAATTTGGCTAGGCGAAAAGTTTGACGAATGTTAAGGGAAGGACAAGCCTTCATAGTTGAGGAAAGTTTCACACACTTTCTCGATGGCCAAAAAGATTTCCGGACCGCGTTTGCACAGTACCTTGTCAATGAAAAAGAGCTGTAGCTGAGGTAGTTGTTCCTTGCAGTTCGAGCAGATCTCGCTGTTCCTGAGCTTCAGTCGTGGGTACAAGAAGGAGGACGTCGGGAGGTTCCTGCACTGCCCAGGGATGAGATCAAAAGCTTTAGCAAGACGTCAGTTTAAGGTGCGAGTACCTTAAAGTCCACAAGCTGGTTTCCTTCCCTCTGGCAATCTGGTTTTCAACAGCACTCTGATGAAAATTCTACCAGATGGGGACGGTGTCCAGGTGGCTTGCGAGTTTGTTGTTCCCACCAAACTAAAGGGAAGAGGTTAACCTTGAAGGGCTTCTCTGTCGATGGAGTTTCAGGCAATTCGGACCTGCAGCAGGGCTTCACCGGTCGTCCAGGAGTTGCAGCAGTTCTCTTCCTTCAGCTCGTCTTTGGTTCTTTCGTTCCAGTGGTCAACTCTGCTTTCCAAGTCCAAGAGACCTGCTTTTAAACAGTGTTCCCCCATTCAATCCAGCTTGGCTGTCACTCACACAGCAGGGTGGCTGTCCTTGCCGGACAGCCAGCCGGCCAATCACGCCAGAGTGCATTCAGGTCTCCTAGGAGATGAAGCACGGAGTTTCGGGCACCTCCCTCACATCTTGTCCACCCCAGACACCCTGGCGCCAGAGGAAAGCTTCAGCACTGAAGCCCGCCAAAGGCCAACGAACAAAGGGACCAAACCTGGTTTAGCGCGCAGAGACAAATACAAGAAGGCCCTTTCCGAAAAAAAAATGACCGTAGTCTTGTTTTTACAGATAGGTCTTGGGCGCCAATATTGACAAACATGGCTACCGTTGTTAGCGGTCGGGAAAAATCATGGTAGTTTGATCTAAACCACTGCCACCAGCCATTTAAAGTAGGAAAGGGTAACATTTTACTGTTACATGAGTGTTTTGACTCAGCGAAAGCTAGGCAACCCCTCCAGCACTCTATAGGAAGATAGTGTGTGCTGGGTCAGTAAATTTAAAGAGACTAGTAAAGTCAATGTAACTTTACATGCTCTGAGAGACGGTAGTCAGTCCCAGAGAAGGTATTTAAACCTTGGGAAGTCTGAAAGACAACCCTGTGCCACTACACTGAAGGTGCTGTATGACACAGAAAAAGATGATGCCTATGGAGTTGTTTTAAAACTCCATAACCAAAGAACACAAAAGTAAAACACACATAAAAATACATGAAAGAGTGGGGGAAAAAAAGGCTCACACTCTTTCCAGGTAAAAAAAATCAAATCCTAGAAATCCAGCAAAGCTGCTGGGGGTCTCAAAAGGTAAGGGAAATGGACACATTTTGAGAATTCTCCCTAACAAAGGATCTATCTCTGGCCAGGAGTGAGGAGATGGCACGTGGCAGAACTTAGGCCAGGTCCGGTAGTACCTTCACTTTGTTCCAGCACTTGAACTGAGATGTAGGGGTAGAGGAGGCATTGGGGGTTGGCAGTGGTGTATAGGAGAGAGAAAGGTATGGTCTGTTCGGATAAAGGATTTAAGGGTGGGTGTTTCTGTTGAGGTCGGAGGAGCTGAAAATTGTGTTACGGGTGTGACCAGTAGTCTGCATGGGTCCTGTGATATATTGGGTGGAGCTGAGTGCCGCTAGGCTGTTGACCACGGGTAGAGTCATGGAGTTGTTAGGCATGTCGAACCAGATATTGAAGTCCCACAGTGGGGTGAGTGCATGGTGATTAATGTGGCCGCTAGTGAGTCGGATAGGTTATTGGCAACATGTCTGTCGTCTCTGGGGGTGGGGGGGCTGTAGTAAAGTAGGAATCTGTGTAAGCGATTAGGCAGGAGAGAGAGTTTGACTAGAAGGGATTCGCAGTTCGCTGGGTTGTGCTGCGTTTGGGTGGCAGTGACAGATGTATGGTTTCTGTGTTAGTAGATCATAGATGCTGTGTGTAAAGAATGGAGGGGGGGGAGTGTCTGTACTCCTGCTCTCTATATGGTACAGGAGCGGCACAGAGGACATCACCCAAGATTCTCTATTACGGTAGCTATGGACGAGCAATCAGGAGGCTATGCAGGTTGGTTCTTAAGTACCCAAGCACCCACAAAGGAATGTCCACACACTGCATCAGTGAAAACACAGTCTTTATATAATTAAGGTTCAAGGTTATATACACAATCACAATAACTCACTTTGTGCTCGGTTAATCTACAATGGCAAATATATACACAGTTATATGTGGTACCACAATTACTATCAGATTTCATTAAGTGCATCAACTGTACTTTGGTCAAATGTCACACAAATCAATTAATAAAATGAACCAACTGTAGACATAGCAGGAAACCAGTTGGTTAGAACAATAGGGAGAATACTGGGTCCCTACCACCAGGCACAGTTCTGTACGAGGATCCCCCCCACCTGGGCAACCTGTAAATAAAGATATAATACAAGCCCAGTCCATATATTGTTCAATATGAGTCTTATGTCCTTCTAAATAGTTCTACCACCCCAATGTACCTGGAACAGTAGATTTCGACGTCTGGTTGTCGACGGCTCCTTTTTGAGCGGCTCCCTTTAAAAAGGCAGGAGCCACGGATCGTCGAGATCCCTTGAAGAAATTATGTTGAGGCAGCAGCTGCGGTCAGGCGGTCTGCGGGGATGAAGCGTGTGGGGCACCTCGACGGCGACCGTTCGTTGCCGCAAAGTGTCACTGAAGAACTTTAGCCCAGCAAATGCGTCGAGTCGTCCGGCATGTCTGCGGTCTTCGGCTGGCGGGAAACCCACTGGCGGATTCTCTGCTGCGCGTCAGCGGCCTTGACATTCTCCGACGGGACAAAGCGGGCGGCAGGGCTGGCGAGACAGTCCTTGGATTCGAATGTCTTAATCAATGGAGCATTGCGGCTCTGGTTGACGACAGCACGGCGTCAAGAGGTCCCCGCTTCTAGGCAACACAGCTTCGACGGGCCTCCAGCGGTTATAGCAAACCTGCGAACCCTGGTCGACGACGGTGGGCGGAATGTCCAGTGCTCCTCTTAGTTCTCCTCAGCAGTCCCAGTCTCCTGTCGGCAGTCTGTCGAGGGTCTGATTTCCAGGGAGCTTCGGCAAAGGTTAGCGGTGCATGATGTTACCTTGTAGTTCGGGAAGCGGTCTCCTAACCAGGTCCTCTCTTGGATCAGTTTCGACGGCATGGGAGCTTTCGGATTGCGGTGAAGGTAACGGCAGTCAACCTTCTTCTTTGGGCTCGGCTTCGAGATTAAGCATCAGTTCCGACTTCAGCTTCTGAACGATTTCTAGCAGTGAGATGCCCCCAGATATACTGTTCTGTCTCTCATTCATTCTGCTGGGTCACACTCAGGCAACTAATCACTCAGAAGGGCATTCAGTAGGCAGGCAGCCAGCCAGCCAATCAGGCTCACAGGGCATTCAGGCCATTCTCCTCCCTCTCAGACACACCCAACAAGGAATGTGTATTGGGACAAGTACTCAGCCATTCAGCACTCCACACGGCATTCATACCAGTTTCGGGCAGGGCTGTCACAGTCTTTGTGTTACATACCAGAAACTAGACACCATAACAAGAAGTGCATATTGGTCACACACTCCATTCACCCAGGTCCTACCCCAAGGGTGTAGACACAACATAGTCACTGCAAAGGCTCCAGCCAGTCTGGCCTGGACTTCCCCACAATACCATATATGGAACTTCCACCCAACAGCCAGTCAGGGGGAAGGGACAGAGGCAGGGCTTCCCGAGACTTTGGGAAAAACAAGGTAACAGGCAATAGAAAGCAAGAGGCAGCAGGGGCCATCTTGTCTCCTATCAGGAATCAACTGATTCCAATGGCAGGGCCTGGGTATCGCCAAAATGGAGGATACTCCGAGCACCTGTCAAATTCAGCATGGCGCTGCCGCCAGCCCATACCCTGCTCTGTGGGCCACACACAGGTGCCCAAAAACATACACTAGGGGCGCAGGGTTGTACCCCCACACATGGGTGCCATAATAGTATCCCAAGGGTCTGTACACCAAACCAAAAAGAGGAAGGGCTGCACTGCCAGGACTCCCACATGGACTCCTGGGCAGAAAATAATAAAGACCACATATGAAAAAGGACTACAGGAGAATGACAGGGAGGCCCTGTCACTTGAATGCATTTCCAGCATCACACCGTCTTTTATGCCACAGAGCGGGCATTGAAAACGAGGCAGGTGACACTGTGGGGGTTGTGTTTTTCCAGATGTCTGGGGTTCGCAGCGATGGTCGGTAGGTTGGTGGAGGTTGCGGGGAAAGGGTGTATTGGGTCGGTGGGTGCAATTGGGTGGGCAGAGTTGGTCAGGGGAAGGGATACTGTCGATGGGTGCAGAGAATGCAGCAGGTGGTTCGTGGCCTAGAAGGGAGGGCGGACAGTTGCAGGTCTTCAGCAGAGTAGTGGGATGGGCGGTTGGGTCAGTAGCGAGTAGCTCTGAGGTTTGAGGGGGTGGTGAGATGAGCTGGGCAGTTTGAAAGTGTCAGGGTTGGTGCTGTTATGGATTGGTGCACAGGGGACAGGAGAAGGGGAGATGTGGGTTGGAGGAGAAGCAAGGGGGAGAGGCTTTGTTGAAGGAAGGAAGTGGGAGGCAAAGGTGACAGAGGGGATGTGGTAGTGGAGCAAAGAAAGGTGGGTTAAGCGATGCAGGGCTGGCGAGGCATGTAGAATTGGAGGGCAAGGGGCGGCCTCTACCTCTGAGCTTTGTGCGTTTGGGTGCAGAAGGAATGTGCGAGAGGGAGGGGGTTGAGGCGATGGTTCGCGAACGGGCAAGACGTGCCATGGGGAGGGATGGGAATGGAGTGGCCACGAGAATGGGAGGTCGGTGGGCCAGGTTTGGCAGGCGTGGTGTGGACGGAGCAAGGGAGGTGGCGGTAGCGCCTGTGGGGGTAGGCCTGGGGTGGGGTTGGGCATCGGGTGTCGGAGCACTGCCGGGATTTCCCCAGAGGTGGTGTTGCAGAGGGTGTGGGATAGGTCACAAATATATGTGAGGGAGGGTGTGTGGTTGGAGGGTGCAGGAGGAGAGATGGGGCACTTGGGCAGAGAGTGGGCTCCCCTCATATGAGAGATAGACCGAGTGTGAGGTGAGGTGGTCCCTAGGGTTCTAGCTGAGGGGCGAGGGACAGGAGCGGGGCCAGAGAGGTGCAGAGTGTCTTTCCACAGGTAGGTGCAAGGGTTGTGCTGGCAGCAGGGCAATGTCTTTTGGAGCGCAAGAGGAGTCCTCTGGTCTGAGAGTTGGATGCTGGGCGGTGAGAAGCTGGGGGTGGGAGACAACATTCAGCTTGGGAAGGCAGGATGGGCAGGGGTTGCTGAGAGCAGTGCGGGGTTCAGTTTCTGGGTGCGCCAGAGTACCACTCTGGTCTGAGAGTTGGAGGGTGAACACTGAGGTTGGGTGAGGCTGTGTGTTCTCTGGAAGGGCAGGCTAGGAAGGAGGATTGAAAATGAGTTGAAAATGAGTAGGGGGTGTGTGGAGGTAGTTGGGTGGCAAGAAGGCATTGGTGGTCTGGAGAGCTCCTTTGGTCGGAGGGTGTGTGGTGGTGCATTGGGTCGGTACGTGTGTGGGCTTCGAGTGGAAGGGTTGGAGGTGAAGATTTTGCGACATGTAAGGTGGGTTCCAGAATGAGGGTGCGAGGGTGTAGGGCGGAAGGGGTGTATTCCGGATTGGCATAAGAGCTCCACTTGTATGCGAGTAGGAAGTTGTGTGGCCAGTGGCAGTGTGTGCGCAACTGATTCTGGGCGAGTGTGGTACTGGGTTCAAGAATGAAGGTGCAAGGGTGAAGGATGTAGGGTGGATGGGGTGTATTCGGAATGCCTGAGGGCTCTTCTTGTATGTGAGTAGAGAGGTGTGCGGCGATTGACAATGTGTGTGAGAGTCTGGTCGAGTACGGTACTGCTGGACGGGAAAATGGTGTGAGAGGTGGTGATCTTGATTGTCAGTGTGTCCGGCTCGAGTGTGTTCTGATCGCCATGGTTGTGTTAGGGTCTGACTTGAAGGTGGGTGAGTTGAAGGGGGCTGGGAGCGTCTGAGGTTGAGATATTACCATAAGTGGAAACAACTAAATTTGAGAGAACCAGATTAGTGCGTGAAGACACATAGGTTTGAGACAGCAGCAGCTAGTATTAACAGCTAAGTTAGACACGACAGCAGTAAGTATACATGTTTTGTGTTGAGAAACCCTGCTATTGGAAACGTGCCTACATTTGAGACAGCAGCAGTAAGTAAAAACAGTTCAAGTTGAGACCACAGCAGCCACTTGCAACTAGAAAACCGAATTGAGATAACAGCAGTCACAAGCCAGCCAGAACTGGGACAGTTGGCTAGGGAGAGAAAGCACACAAATTTGAGACAACAGCAAGCATAAACAGCTAGACTGTTAAGCTTAGGGTCACATGAGTGGCAGGGTTTTAACAGAGATAAGACTGGCAGGAGAAATGCCTAAAGTTGGGACACAACAGTAGAAGCAGACACACCTAGGTTTGGTGCACCTGCATAGACAGAGAGATGCCTTAAAAAGAGGACACAACAGTAGATGCAAGCACACCTAGGATTGGCTACCTGGCTAGAAGGAGAAATGCCTAGAATGGGGACAAGTGTGAATGCAGACACAACTAGGTTTGGGATACCTGGATAGAGGGAGAAACAACTGGTAGAAAACGGTGAGTGTGACAACATTTAAGTGATTGGTGTACTACAGTTATGAGAGTACTATTTAATAGCTGGATTGCCTAGGTGTGCTAGGTTATATAGGTGTGAAGGGTGGCAGGGCTTTTGGAATACAGTGACTGCTGTACTCCCCATCCAGACCACTCTAACCTCGTTAGTCGCTGCTGGTTGACAGCCAGCCAGCATCCCAGGCGAACATGGACAGGAGCAGCTTCTAACAGGAGCTGCCCTTTGCCTTGGGACCTTAGCTGAAGGGGCTGCACGGGCAGGGTGGTCGTATTGAAAGGATCCAGTCAGCCAAAGGGGGGGGGCGAGGGGTGGGCTATGGGTTGAGAAAAGAGGACGATGCAGGAAGCGGGGTAGAGGAAAGGCAAGGAGTGCCAAAACCAGAATAGGCCGGTCAAAAACATGTAAAAGTGCAAAATTGTGGGTCTAGAGGATTGTGCTCACACTCACCTGTACTTCAAATGACAAAAAAATGTCATCACATATAATGATCATAAACCTGTTGACACATCTGTGTTTCGGCCCAAAGGTCTACTTGGCTTCTCCTGCTAGTCGCACAAAAGCCTCCTTTGCTTTTGTCGGGCCTTCATCAGGACTTCCCAAACTAATGCAAACCCTTCTTCGTTCTTTCACAAGCTATGAATTTAAAACAAAATCCCCTTTGCTTCGCAGTTAGAAATGCCTGCAACCGAACACAAATGGGGTGTAGTCATTAGTGACTACACTTCACAATTTTACATTGTCACCACAGTGATCCCGTCAGCATGTGAAGGATTGTCACTTACTAAGAAACTCTAAGTGGCACCAAATCAGGAGTAAATACAATTTAGTGTGATTTTACTTCAAAATCATATTCTTCCAATCGCTACTATGACAGTTTTCAGGGATGTTCTGCATATTAAAACACTCTTTTTTTGAAATACAGGCTTTCTTGATTGCATTTGCTTACATACACATATCTCGCAAATAAGTGCACACAACTTGTACATATATGGTGAGACTTATTCTACATCTATTCCACCGCCTAGATGTCTCAAAACAAAACTATCTCGTTTTGCAGATAAATTCTGCTAGCTCCGCCCTATGTGTAGAAATGTACATGGAACATTGGAATGTTTCTGTAACAACCCGATCTCCAGTACTCGCAATTCCTCTGCATGCACTCAGTCTCATTGTACGCGCGCTCACCTTTAGTATTTTGTGGCCAGCATGGCATGGAATCCGGAGTACTATTGCTTCTTGTGAGTGTACCGCTCACCATGGAAACTCTGGCGGAGTTCACATTGCCTAAGTAACGTAGGCTCTGTCCGTATGGCAAGCAAGTGTGTACTTTGAGAAAGGCATGTTGATCAGAGGTAGACACAGACGCAAGGATACACGTTTCGAAAACCTTTATTTCTAAAAATGGGGTTTGAAGAATGCCTAACTTGCCCTATTTCTAAATGGGCGTAGTCTTGACCATGAAAATAAATAAAGAATAGTCCAAAAGTCTGTCAAAAGCAAAGAATCTGTGTCAAACCTATGCTTGCCCTCACGCTCTAACTTAATGTGTAGGGTATTGGATAAAGTATACAAATGTCTCAAAAGAATATCTGGATGGTCATGGAGTTTCTTCTCAACTCCCTTCCCCAAGCTTAAATCACTTCGTATCTCCAGAAGTTCAGGTTGTTCCAAACAGTTCACAAAAAGGCAGTTCAATAATTTTCTTATTCGGCACAGTTCATGTACTTCTCTCAAGCTTCCCTTGCCTGATTCAATGCTCACTAGTATAATACAGTTCTGTTTTAACAATGTTCTCTTTCTCATTCTTCCCTCACCAAATTCAATGTTTTCTAGCATAAGCCAGTTCTACTTTAACAATGTTCCTGGGTGGATCTTTCCGGCTTTCCTCACAAGAGCTTAGACACTCTATATTACAATATATCATCTTGATAAACTGGGTTCCCTTCCCCAATCTTCCTGCATTCCTCATGCAGTTTATGTCGTAGACTTTAGAAACGGCAAAGCTTTACTTATTTCCCATGCCTGACCACTCCGACACTTGTATTCTGGTTATCATATATCTTATACTCTGCAAGACTTTCCACAAACATATTCCTTAGCACCCCAACAAGTTCCCCTTTCTTGTCAATTCATGTATTCACTCAGTTCTGTTTCATCTGACCCCCATCGGGATCTTGTTTCACTCAATATTTTCTTCCGAAGCCTTTCCCGTCGGCTTTTACTTTCATTCATATTATTCAACTCAGCGATTCCTTCTTTAAACTTACGCATTTCAGAGACTTTCGACAATGCTGTATTCCACAGGACCACTCTGTTACTTTGTTTCATCACAGTTCAAAACAATCAAAGCTTTCTTTCAACGCGTCTCACTTCTTATGTGTAACCTTGCTTGCAGCTTGGTAATCATTTGCGTCATTACAAACTGGGTTCTCTTCACTTTGAACTAACCGGCTGTACTTTAACAATGCGTTCTTCAGAGATTAACCAGCTTCTCGGCTTCCTGCGACGAACCCGTTTGGTTTCTTGGAGACATGGCTCCATCGCCACGCTCTATCCTGCTTCAGCCTTGTAGGGTCTCGCCATCCCGTTCTTTCAAGCCTGGTTCTCAATAGCCTCTGCTGAGCTGCTCGCCAGCTCTCCTTCTCAAACTCGCCTTTGCCTTCCTGGCTTTCCATGCTCCCTTTGTGAATCTGGCTTCCACCTTTTATATCTGGTTCTCAATTGGATTCAGGAGTTTGTGATCGTAGCCAAATGCCTGACTTTGCCCTGTCCTCATTAGAGGGACGTTCATAGAAAGAGTAAAGTCCTTTTGAGTGTAGGTGTTCCGTCGTACTATTAAGACGGGAGAAGCATTGAGGGTTCTGGGGAAACCAGGGATCTGGCCGACAGTAGGCTGAGGGGTGTCGGGTAGGAAGTTATTTAAAAAGGGGGGGGTACCATGTGTCACCCTTGGGTAATCCCCTCCACCCAGGCGATTCTCCCTCGCTAGACCACCCCCAGGGTCGGGATCCAAAAGCAATGGCCCTCCCCTGGCCACCTTTTTGAAAGATCCCCCGGAAGTGGGAAGGGAAAAAACCTAAGACTTTTCACTGTACATAAAAATTCTTTACACCATACGAGATCTACCACCAGCTGTTCAGCTTTCAACCCAGGTCGTCCTGAGCCAACTGGTTGGTGTCCTGGCTTATATACTTTTAATGTGTATGTGTATATATGTGCATTAGCATCCTTCTGGCAGTGTACCTGTCTATCAGCCATTTGGGATCCTCATCCGACTTCCTCAACATCATTTAAAATGGAGGAGCCGCAGTGTTTTACTCTTGGATCAAAATGCCTTGGGTAAGCAAATGTCCACCGCCCCCGAGGACCGTATCACACTACCGCTTCTGCCGAGGGAAAACAATATATATTTTTAAATATTATATATTCTAGAATCGAGAGGAAGGGGATTTCTGGGGCTTAATCTGTCTACCCACGCACCTGTAAAGATGGCATCCCACTGATCAAGACTGGTTATGTGTGCGGGTGAACACCGCAGGTGCTAGTTATTGGTGTCCAGAGGGATTTTCCCATTCACAGAAGGGGACCCCATTCTATACAGACATTCAGAGCTTCTCACATTGTCTAGCTGCTTGATAAGCCTTTGTTCCATCCTGTGCAGCTGTTCTGCCGCAGGGGAAACTGACTTTGTATTTGTACAACCAGAAAAGCTCTTGAATCTTATGTTGTTTACTGATCCAGTGTTCTACTAGTGGTTTGTCCTGCACCTGGTTTTTAATGCATGACGGCCGTGTTTGCAGATCCTCGGCCTGACTTCTCATTTTTGCTTCCCCAGATAGACTAGGTTGCATGGGCACTTGATGCCGTAGATTAACCGTTTGCTTTTGCAATTCGACAAACCCTTAATCCTCCAGATGATGCCTTTTGGTTCAATTTCTTTCATGTTCCTGGTCAGATTACAGGCTGAACAACCTGCATAAAGTGGCTCACTACTGGTGCAAGGCTCCACATTTGTCGCACGTCTGCTTTTTCGGTTTGTCATGTTTGGGTTTCACTAGATTTTGCCTGATGTTCATATTGCATTTAAATGCAAACAAAGGTTTATTCTCTCAAAACCCTGTGATTTGAGCAGGTGGAAGTTCTCCCATGCGTCCTTTCTGATAAGGTTGCTCAGTGGGCTAAATGTGGTGACAACCACAATTCTCTCCTGTTTCTCACATTTGTGCCTAGTCAAACATACCTCTCTTGGGATGTTGAGTGCCCTTTTTCTGCATGGAGGCTGTCTTCTAGGGTCTGTGCCTCCGTGACAAAACCTCCTCTATTCGTACAATTTCTTCTGATTCTGAGGAACTGGCCAAACAGAAGACTCTTTCAAAATCTGCAGATAGTAGCTGTTAAAGTGAAGTACACTGTTCCGGTCCGTTGTTTTTTATATAATGCTGTAATCAGCAGGTCTCCGTTTTCTCACCCAGATGTCTAAAAACGCTATCTCTACTACACTATACGTAATAGTGAATTTAAGATTGGTGTCTCTGGTGTTCAACCACTCATGACATCTTAACAATCCTTCCTCTGTTCCCCTCCAGATGGTGGTAATATCATCAATAAATATGCGCTAGATCAACATGTGTGCATCAAATGGAGTTGTCTCATTGAAGACATGTCTTTGAAATGTGCAACATAGAAATTCGCCAAATCGGGTGCAAACGTCGCGCCCATACTGGTCCCTTTGAACATTTCTTCAGCCTTAAGAACAGCTTTGTGTAAATAAATCAGTCAGTGCCTTTCTGGCACATTCAGTGATGAAGGTGGTGGAAACCATCTTCTCCTTGTGCTCCCTGCTTTCAAGTGATTTCTTTTTAAAACCATTGGTGATGAAAACCAAGGCATACATAAAGGACACCACGGATATCATCAATACGGTGGAAGGCAAGGCAACAAACACAGAAGACATACTGGTATTCTTCGATGTGGAATCTTTCTCTACAAACATACCGCAGCAAGCTAGCATAGAAGTGATTCAGGAAGCACTTGACAGCAAGGAGCACAAGGAGAGGATTCTTCCCACCACCTTCATCACTGAATGTGCCAGAAAGGCACTGAACATTTCTTACATCCAAGAGTTAAGAAACATAAATCAAATAATGTTTATGAAGCCAGATGAGACTCCTAAGATGGCGGACAGATTAGTGACAAGGGCCAAGAGGTTGCATATGCACCAGACAGAGCCTACAGTGGTGAACAGTGTCCATGCCAAGATAGCACCGCAATACTGAAGGTGAGAGTACATAGATCGTACCATCTTCACTTAGAGGCATCCGTCCCTTTAATTCGGAGACCAGCTGCGCTTCATTGCATGTGCCACCTTTCTCTCACGGCTGGACTATTGCAATGCCCTACTCCTGGGCTCTTGCAAAAAACACTTAGCTAAACTACAAGTTACCCAAAATGATGCCATACGTATCAAAGATAAATCAAGGAGAGATCACATTTCCAGCAGTCCGAGATATCTTCATTGGCTGCCCATTGTGGCACATATACAATTTAAAGCTGCCTCCATGCTTGTCCATAGGTGTCTTTACGGGCATGGCACAGCATACATCAAGAACATGATCTCTTTCCACCTCCCAAGGAGAGCCTTTCGCTCCTCCAATGAAGCCTGTGTGACGCAACCTGCCTTTAGACGGGCGAATGGCCGGGGGGAAATCTTTACCTGTGGCCTCAGCCTGACTTTGGAAACTGTCTGTGGCCCTGAGAGTTGAAAGAAACTGGGCCAGCTTTTGCCGGAAATTGAAAACTTTACTATTTGAGTAACTTCTCTCTTCTCTGGTTACCCTCCCGATATGGTCCTATTTTTTATGTTCATTGCATTGTGTCCCCCTGACCACCACCAGCGCCCCGATGCCTGCAGGCTTTCGCCGCTATATAAATAAGAAACCGAACGCATGAAGAGGATTGGGAGTACTGAAGATCGAGTTGTTACGGAAACGCTCCAAGGTTCTGTGAATAGTTCTACACACAGAGCAGAGCGGGAAGAATTTATTTATGCAGCAAGAGTTTTGTTTTGAAACATCTAGCTGTGGGGCACACACGGAGAGAGAGGAGAGTGCAGTCAGACAGTGTATTAGATATAGAGCAAGTCCCATTGTATATTTACAAGTTGTTTGCACTTATTAGACAGATCCGGTGTATGCAAGTTTTAGACAAGATTGTATGGAGTACCCTGTGGGAGACTGCACCAGCCTTTACACCTTGGCAATAGTTAACCCAACCTTTAGTATAAGCATGTACTACACAAGTTGGTAGATTGAGCAGCCAGGCTTATCTCAAGAGGGGTCAATGTGAGCTGTAGGGTTGTCACAGATATTCACAGTGACAAGTATCCAAATAAACACTTACACTCAACATTTCTTGATTAAACAATTATTTATTAATTTAACAGTCAGTTGAATAAGCCTTCTTTAGAAGAGAGCAAATATACGCAACACAAAAATACACTTCAAAACACATACTCGCAGTTTCCTTATATCAGTAGATGGCCATTTGGGATGGCACACAGACACTTCCTACACCCTGAGGTGACAACTAACTAGGACACTGTGGACATTAATCTATCACTGGTACATTTAAAGCAATACTGAGTTTGGTGTCAAAGAAAAGGGTTTGGGAATAAAACATTGGTTAACAAATATTCTTAAGCAGGCAAGTACTTTTTGAACCCCCAATACAAAGTAAATTAACCCTTTCCCAGCTACACAAGTTATCTAATGTGTGACTTTTGTCTTTCAGGGAGCCAGGACAGCCAATGTTAATTGAACAAAAGTCGAAGTGATCTGAAGCACTTCTTTAAGGTAAGTAAAAAGTCTTGCACAATGTTTTAGAATTCTTTGTAGAAAATTAAACCACTGTAGGGCTACAAGCTGGGAGGCTTGTGAGGGGCAAAGGTGCAAGCAACTCTACAAAAAGAACCAAGACAAGTCTCAACTGAGAACTAGCA
This sequence comes from Ambystoma mexicanum, assembly GCF_040938575.1. Classification (NCBI taxonomy): domain Eukaryota; kingdom Metazoa; phylum Chordata; class Amphibia; order Caudata; family Ambystomatidae; genus Ambystoma; species Ambystoma mexicanum. The sequence continues at coordinate 732,086,607 of NC_090925.1, forward strand.
AGGCTACACAACAAGTATTAAGTCCCCTTAGTTTTACAGTACCTTTGGTTTGGAGAAATTGGTTCCAGCTAGCTTCTGTTCCTGTGTAGGTCGGCAGATCCTAGTGTTCCTGGGCCTCAGTCGTGGGGACAAGAGGGAGGAGGTCTGGGGGCTCCTTCACTACGAATTGAAGGCCGGCTGCAGCAATGCTGTTTCAGCTTCTCGCGGCTCTCGTAAATAGCACCACTGCAGTTCAGATACCTTAATGGACTTTCCTCGCATCTGGGGTCCAGCACTCTGTTGAGGTAGCTCAGGCTTGGTCAGTGTTGCTTCCTGGGAGTCCGGAGGATCTTTCTGGAGCTCGGGTCCGACTTAAAGACAACACACTCGATTCTGGTGTTCCTCTCCCCAGCAATCAGTTCCTGCAGCAGCAATGGAAGTACAGGCAGCTCCAAGAGGATTTCCAATCGAGTTTGTCTTCGTGTCGATTTGTACCACCAACCCAAGTTAAGAAGTCGTCCTTTGCAGGGCTTCTTAAGTCGAAGCAAATTCGGAGCTTCAGCACTGCAGCAGGGCTTCACCGGGCAAACCAACGGTCCAAGTTCTTCATCAGATTCCGTCATCCAGTGGTTGTCATGATTCGTTGTTTCAGCCCCTTCTTGACTATGTGGTCCATAAGGCATTGCTACATTCCCTCTCAGGTACACTCAACATGGGCGATGTTAGTGCGCGGGTACCGCGCTAGCGTTTCCAGGAGTTCGCCAGTCCCTTGAAAAAGGACACAGCCCCACAGCGCTTCGCGTCTCAACGCTAGACTTCCGAACTTCGGCAAGTGTGCTCGTACTTTCCTGTGCTCTTACCCTCTGTCCAGGATCTTAGAGCTTCTCTTTCCTAGCTCCCCCTTATCCAGGGCCTTCGCCTGTAGCGCTCGCTCCTTCCATTGATTCTCCTGGTTCCTTCCTGGTGTCATGATTCCCAGCCAGTTCTCCGATTAAGCCAATGGTTCCTTAAGGGTTAATATCGCTCTGTTATTGGGAGGGGGTCTAGTTTCCCATTAGATCCATATAGGAAGACATGTGAAATTTGTGTTTCCTTAATGGCCGCCTAGTGGTGCCAACCAGGAACTAATCTTGCAGGTCTAGTCTTTGAGCAACCTTTGTTACAAGTACTCATTTCCTGAGGAGACTTGCGCTTCGCGTTGCTGGCTGCCTCGCAGTACGAACGCTTACCGCGGTCTCCACAGAATTCTAGTCAGAGTCTCCAGCCTGCCCCTTTTTTTCCATAATTTTTTCAGTCCTGTCCTTGATTATTTCTCCTCCGTCCATAGTCTGATTATAGCCTGTTAGTTTCTGTTCCCTTTTCCACTTCCCATCTCCAAGTTTTAATTTCCAGTGTTCCCCTCCTCAGAAAACCGTAAGAAGTTCTGCTTTTCTTCACGCAAGTACCTTTTCGGGGTTTTCCCATGTTTAATCAGATTGTTTAATTGGAACTTAGTTGCGAGTGAATCATTAGCCACAGACTTGTTTTCATTTCCTTTTATTGTGCATTTACCCATTGCCTCAGCTGTGCGAGTTAGAACACCGTGCTCCTGTGTTAGATTCATTGACTCGGGTAGTTTCGTGTCACTCTGAATTCCATCGCCTCAGCTTGCAAGTTTAGCGCTCCATTCCCCCCTGTGATTACTCTCATTGCTGAGGCAGGCCTTTTATTTCACACTGTACTTATACACACAGCTGGTAATCATTTTTAGTTTGTTTTCTATTAGGTTAGTGTATTGAGGATTCCTCTCAGACCAGAGTGGTTTCTTGTGACCGTTTATTTGCCTCACCTGCCTGATATTAACGGTTACTTACTTTTTAGTTGCTTCCTCATTAGGAACCATCTGAATTGATTTTCTTTTCTTCCACAGTTAAATTTCATATTATGCATTGCTATTAAGGGTATCTTTTCCCCCCCTGCCATTAGTTGCCCTTTGTCATTCTATAAGACTTATTACCTTGCACCACACGAAACCATCTCTTCAGGACATGCGCCCCTGTATGAATGCAGGATGGAGAGCTCACTAAAAAAAGAATTTAAGGTGAGCTTTTTCTGGTGTTGGTTTAACTAATTCCCTTCTTGTTTTTATTAGAGTTAGATTTATTTAGGGAACACTAATTAAGGAGGGTTGTTTCCTCGTCATCTTTTCTACAGGAATAGTTATTCTCTGAAGTTCGAGGGAGTTCTTCAAGGGCGTCCCCGCAGAGTTACAGGTGAGCGTTACACCTTCCTTCCGAGACCTTAGTTGCGTGTGCTCCCTCCTGGAATTGAACGCAGACTCCTTCGGTCAGAATAAACTACACGCTGGCGACGAAGGATACACGCCTGTGTCTTTACAAGTCCCGAGCTGTCCAGAAAAAGGAAAAGAACCAGTGCAAGACTTCGAAAGACAAACAGGTGAGATTTCAGGCAAAGTGTGACAATTTGAGACGCCAAGGATTGAATATTGATTATACAATGGAATCCGCCGTCCAACACCTCATGAGAGGTATGCAAGAGCTGACAACTGAAGTACAGAACTTAAAGGCGGAAAATGCCGCCTTGAAACAACTCGTTCTCTCCACAGTCTCTGCCTTCCAAGAAAACGCCATTGTAGGGGGTATTGTGAACAAATACAACGGAACCACCAAAACATTGCGTTCCTTTCTTGATTCGTGTTTGGTTCATTTTACCTTCAAACCCTACTACTTCTCAACACCCAGAGCCAAGGTTGGCTTCATAATTTCCCATCTTTCAGGAAACGCATTGGCCTGGGCCACACCTCTAGTAAATGCAGGGGACCCACTTCTGGACAACTATGAAGGATTTGTGGATGCCTTTGAAACTATGTTTGATCGACCTGAGCAAGTTTACAGTGCTCAAGAGAGGCTATTGGAGTTTCAACAAGGTTCTCAGGATATGTTGTTATACGTCACCCGTTTCAAACAATTGGCCAAGGAGGCTGATTGGGCTCCGGAAGCCTGTTTCACACTGTTTCGCCGTGGATTGAACGACGAAATCAATGATGAACTCGCCTGGGTAGCCCGCCCAAGCTCGTTCCAGGCTTTATTGGACTTGTCATTGCAAATTGATTTCCGCATCCAGGAAAGAAAATCTGAAAAGAAAAAGACACGTTCCCTGCCAACAAAGGCCCCATTGGAATATCCCAGTCGTAAGGAGACGACTCCCAGTCCTCAGCCAAATCCTGAACCGATGCAACTTGGCTCCTTACGGGGGCCCATTTCTCCACAAGAAAGAACCTGTAGGATTGAGACGGGGCTATGTATGTATTGTGCATTAGACAAACACCTAGTAAGAAATTGCCCAATAGCTCCTCCCAGGCATTCGGGAAACGCCGGCTCCCGATCTTGAACGGAGTCTAGCTTCGGGAGAAAGATTCGTGCTCCAAGTCTTCTCCAAGTAAACCCTGTCAAACCACAAACAATCTGGTGATTCTTCAAGTGTTTCTATCAGTGACCAAGGATGAAACATATTCTGTCCTGGCGTTGGTGGACTGCGGAGCAATGGGAATATTCCTCGATCATGATTGGGACCTGAAACATCATATTCCCCGGGAAACCAAGGACATCATCCAGGCGATCAAAGGTATCGATGGAAGTCAGTTATCTTCAGGACCCATAACCCAACAAACCACAGAACTGTTACTGTCCATAAACAACCACCAAGAGATGCTACACTTCGACCTAATAAAGGCTGCTCACTATCCAATGGTACTACCCATGCCCTGGCTTCAAAGACACAATCCGTACATTAACTGGACCGCGGGATCCTTGTTCCTGGGATCAGAGTATTGTCTCTCGCATTTTCTGACTCAAAAGGCTCAACCTTGTGTCCAGGAACCCCAGGAGACTAAGAACCCACCCATTAGTGTGTCTACTGTCACCCAGATACCCGAGTTTTACCAACGATTGTCGGATGTATTTTCTTCAGAAATTGTGCAAGCATTACCTCCTCACAGACCCGAAGACTGTGCCATCGAAACAGATGACTCCGCAGTCATACCATTCAGAAGGATGTTCATACTTTCCGAACCTGAAAAGAGAGCCCTACATGAATACTTGGACACTAATCTATCCAACGGAACCATTCGCCCATCGAAATCCCCAGCAGGAGCATCCTCATTCTTTGTGCCTAAGAAGGATACTAAGGAACTTCGACCCTGTTTGGACTACAGGGGGCTCAACTAATGAACTCGAAAGGATCGTTATCCGCTACCACTCATCTCAGATATCCTATAAGAGGTCCGAGGAGCTGTGATCTTTACCAAACTTGACCTTCGAGGAGCCTACCATTTGATCCGCATAAGAGAAGGAGATGAATGGAAAACTGCCTTCAGGACACCCTTTGGGCATTTCGAGTACTTGGTAATGCCTTTCGGGTTATCTAATGCACCAGCAGTGTTTCAACGGTTCATGGATAGAGTGTTCTCCGACATGCTGTTCCTCTGTCATTATTTATTTGGATGACATCTTAATCTACTCCAAGAACCCAACAATACATCAAGAACATGTTTCTATGGTCCTACAACATTTACGAGAAAATAATCTACTTGCTAAACCGGAGAAATGCATCTTCCACATTCCAACAGTTCGTTACCTGGGGTTCATCCTAGGTCCTCGAGGAATCGAAATGGATCCTGCCAAGGTCGACTCAATCCTATCTTGGCCCAGTCCCACATCTGTAAAACAGATACAGTCCTTTCTGAGTCTTGCCAATTTCTACCGGAAATTCATTCCTACCTTTTCTGCTATTGTACAACCCGTGGTCGCCTTACTAAAGAAAGACGTTCCTTTTAACTGGACTAAAGACCAAGAATTGGCCTTTCCGGAGTTAAAACAAAGATTTACCCGAGGTCCCATCCTGGCACAAACTGACATTGACAAACCCCTCTTAGTGGAAACAGGTGCTTCGGATTACGCCATAGGAGCTGTTCTGAAAAAAGAATCGGAAGACAAAAAAAAAGAACATCCCATCGCCCATCTATCCCGAACTCTAAATCCCAGTGAAACCCACTATTCGGTTTTGGAGAAGGAGTTACTAGCCAACTGACAGGCCTTTACAGAATGGCGCCATCTGCTCTTGGGGGCCAAATTTCCAATCCAAGTCAGGACTGATCACAGGAATTTACAAATTCTTCAGTACTTAGAGTGTAGAAACAGTTGTCAGGCTCGCTGGGCCTTTTTTGCTGAATATCAGTTCCAGATAAACCACGTTCCTGGAGTGACCAACATTATCGCCAACGCCTTGTCCAGACGACCGGACTATGAACCACAGGAAACTTGTGCCCTTCCTAAGATGTTTCCCGATTCCGTCTGTGTTGCCCAGGCGAATTCATTATTGGATAATATTCATTCTGCGACACCTTCATCTGATCTCTGGAAGGACTTTCTTGAGACAAATAGATGAGAACTCTCAGTGAAAGATGGATACCTGTTCAAAGAAAAGAGTTTAGCGATACATACACAAGAACTGAGGTTAAAGATCATAAAATTCTGCCATGATACCTTCCACTCAGGGCATCGAGGTATATCAGCAACGCCCAGTCTCATTCAGAGGAACATTTGGTGGCCCAGAATGGCCGAAGATGTAAGAAATTACATCCGAGCTTGCGCAACCTGCTGCCAGAATAAGCATGACAATAAGAAACCAGCAGGACTTCTATATCAGCCTGCATTACCTGACCGTCCCTGGGCGACTATCGCTACTGACTTTATCATGGAACTGCCTCCTTCCAAAGGCTTTATGACCATAATGGTGACCATCGACCTGTTTTCCCATATGGCCCATTTTACTCCCTTTGAAAAGCTACCTTCAGCACAAAAAATGGCAGGAATTTTCATAAACCACATCTTTAGACTTCAAGGCCTTCCTTCCAAAATCATTTCGGATCGGGGTCCCCAGTACATCTCCCAGTTCTGGAAATATCTGTGCAAAGTGTTAGGCATCCAACGAGCCTTGTCCTCTGGATATCATCCCCAGAGCAATGGAATTACAGAACAAGTCAACCAAACACTCGAACAATATCTACAATGTTTTGCCTCCCAGGTCTAGGATGATTGGTCCGTCTTGATTTCCGTGGCTGAGTTTGCTTACAATAACTCCGATCATACAGCCAGTAAGACCAGTCCATTCTTCTGTTCCCAGGGATTTCACCCTTCAGGTCTACCTACTGTGCTACCTCAACCCACTCCAGTTCCATCGGGTGATTCCTGGATAGACCATTTGGTTACAGTACACAAGGAAGTGAAAAGTCATTTAAAAAATGCCAGGGAAAAATGTAAAACGTTATGCTGACTCCAAGAGAAGACCAGGAACTAAGTATGCTATCGGAGATAAGGTCTGGCTTTCCTCCAGGCTCTTACCAAGACATCTGAGACCCAACAAGTTAGCTCCACGTTTCTATGGACCCTTCACGATAAGAGGAATAATCAACCACATGGCCTTCAGGCTTCAATTGCCCCAATCCTGGAAAAGGATTCACCCAGTTTTTCATACGTCCCTGCTGAAACCTTATTTGCATGACACCAGGACCTCTCCTCGACCAACCCCCGTGATCAACAATGACCAGGTCGAATTTGAAGATTCTAGGATTTGTGACTCCAGATACAGAAGGGGTTGCCTCCAATATTTGGTGGAATGGAAAGGATATCCACCTAGTGAGCGAACACGGGAACCAGTGTCCAACATGAATGCCCCTCGTTTGCTACGACGGTTTCATTCAACCCATCCGGGCAAACCAGGAGGATCGCAGTTTAAGAGGGGGCATGCTGTCATGATTCGTCGTTTCAGCCCCTTCTTGACTACGTGGTCCATAAGGCATTGCCACATTCCCTCTCAGGCACACTCAACATGGCTGACGTTAGTGTGCGGGTACCGCGCTAGTGTTTCCAGGAGTTTGCCAGTCCCTTGAAAAAGGACACGCCCCGTGGCGCTTCACGTCTCAATGCTAGACTTCCGAAATTCGGCAAGTGTGCTTGTACTTTCCTGTGCTCTTACCCTCTGTCCAGGATCTTAGAGCTTCTCTTTCCTAGTCTCCTTCAGCGCTCCCCTTTATCGAGGGCCTTCGCCCGTAGCGCTCGCTCCTTCCATTGATTCTCCTGGTTCCTTCCTGGTCTTCTTCCTTCCGGGACCTTAGTTGCTTGTGCTCCCTCCTGGAATTGAACGCAGACTCCTTCGGTCAGAATAAACTACATGCTGGCGACGGAGGATACACGCCCGTGTCTTTACAAGTCCTGAGCTGTCCGGAAAAAGGAAAAGAACCAGTCCAAGACTTCGAAAGACAAACAGGTGAGATTTCAGGCAAAGTGTGACAGTGGTTGACTCTGCTTAACAAGCAAAAGCCTCACCTTTTATGCAGGTTTCTCCAATGTATTCGTAGCCTAGCAGTCATTCACACAGCAGCCAGCCAATCACCTTTGGGTGGATTCCTGTAACCAAAGGGGATTAAGCACAGGAAGTTTCGGGCACCTCCCTCACTTGCTGCCCCTGCCAGACACGGCAGAGCCAGAGGTGGGCTTCACCAATGAATCCCGCCAAAGACAAAACTAACAAAGGGGCCAAACCTGGTTTGGCGCGCAGAGTAAATCTCAAGAAGGGCCTTTGCAACAAGAAATGGCACAAAAAAAAACGACCAGGGCCATTTTGACAAAATGGGCACGCATGGGTGCTTTACTGCAGCTGCAATTGCAGGCCACGGTAGAAACACACAATGGTAGGAAAAAGTAAACAACTGCCACCAGCCATTAATTGTAGAAAGGGTAACATTAAAATGTTACATGAGAAAATAGACAAAGGGGATACTAAGAAAACCCCTCCAGCACCCTATTGTAAGATATTGTGTGCTGGGTCTATAAAGTTACAAAACGTAAGTAAAGTCAATTTCACTTTACTGCTCTTGGAAACAGTTTCACCAAGAGAAGGTATTTAAACGTTTGGGAAATCTAAGATTTCTCCGTGCCAATGCCCTGAAGGTGCTGTGGGTCACAATGTAAACATGATGCCTATGGAGTCTGACAAACTCCAAATCGCAGAAAAATACATGAGAGTGGGAAAAAGGCCTTGCTCTCTCCAGGTTAGAAATTATAAGTCCTAAAGTCCAGCAAAAAGAGCTGGGGGTCTCTAAGGTAGAAGGGAATTAGCACATTTCTGAGAATTCTCCATAACACTAAGCAAATGATGCAATCAAGAAATGTATTTTTTTTTAAATACAGGGAGTATAAGATGTTGAACATCCCTGAAAAATCTGACAGTAGTGATTGGAAGAATAGGATTCCAAAGTAAAATCACACTAACTTGGATTTACTCCGGATTTGGCGCCACTTAGAGGTTCGTAGTAAGTACCACTCCTACACAGGGTGACAGGATCACTGTGGTGACTATGTAAAATTGCAAAGTGTGGTCCCTAATGAATACACCCCATTTGTGCTTGATTGCAGGCATTTTTAACTGCGAAGCAAAGGGGACTTTGGGTTAAATTTAAAACACACAGCTGTCAACAAACAAAGGGGTTGCATTCGTTTGAGAAGTCCTGATGAAGACCAGAAAAAAACAAAGGAAGCTCTCGTGCAACTAGCAGGAGAGAGACAGTAGATATTTTGGCCGAAACATAGATATATGGACAAGGTTGTTTATGAACATTATATGCGATGACATTTTTTTGGCATTTGAAGTGTGCAGATTTACGCACAAGCACCACACTGTGAAGAGCTCTAGTGCGAGCACAGTGGAAAAACTGTAATTGATGAACAATTATGGCAAAACATGTCAGTTTGTTTCGTGATTTCAATTACTGATCTTTGAAAGACCTCAGAAGAATACAATGTGTTTGAATTCTAGATGCCCAGTTTGAAATGTGAAAACTGGGAGTAAGTACGAATCTTGCCTCACCTACTAACCCCCACTGAATAGCTTGTTGCATTTCATTATATTTGGTGTAAGAATGCTTGTGATATTTTCCCACCCCATCCATATCATCCACATGCTCACATCATGCCCATTCCTGCTCTCATCCACCTTCTTATCTGATTTATCCCAATCTATCTTCCTCTGCTGCTCCTATTCCCACTGTTGGTCTCTGGAATGCCCGCAAGATCTTCAATAAGTCCCACTCAATCCAATTTCTCTGTTTGACTGAAACATGGCTCACTCCACATAATACAACACCTGCCTCTCTTACTACTCCTTCCACATAATTCTCACACTCTCTATGCTCCACTGGCACTGGTATTTTTTTCATGCTTCCTGCACTCTTTCAGCTCCTCTTCCTAATTTCCAAATCTACCCTTCTTTTGAATACCATCTTTCTTCATTCTCCAAACCACATACTGTTAACTTTACTCATGATCTATCGTCCCCCTGGACCACTCACTCTTTTTATGAAGACTGACTCTACTTTCTCTTCCCCTTTCTTCCTTGTTGATTTTAACAAACATCTTTCAGGGGAATGTCCACCACTTCTGAGAAAACAGAGTCCCAAAATGTTTCCAGGTGCCAACAGGACCAGTGCATGTGGTCAGCCTGGGCATAACAGCATCTAGGACCCCAGTGTTCTACACCCTGGTACTTTCTACTAAGTTTAATGGGGGTATAATACAGTCTGTTCAGCAATTTTTACTGCATACATCTAAAATCTAAAATTTAAACAGACATTCTTGGTGTGTACACACATTCACTTTCATTGAGCATCAGATAGTTCAACCCCCCAAAATGATTGTCAGGTCAGCTATTTGGTGCCCCAGAGATCGCAGATGGTTGTTTATTCACTAGCATTTTATATAATGCCGAAAGTAGCCGACGACTACCACTAAAGTTAGCAATATATACCAACTCCTCTTCTTCAAGTGGCTCTGAAGGAGGGTAGCACGGCCACTTTGACTGCACAGCAGCAGGTATTCTATAATACTGCATCCACCCCTGTGCTGGTATGTTCCTGCCGCCATGTCAGTGGAGTAATGAATTTCCCATCTGGGAATAAATCAGCTATTGCCCTATAACGCAGACGATTCCATGCTGCCGCTAACATGGTGTTCCAAGTAGGTCCCAGACCCGGGAACCTCCACAGTGGAAGCCATTTATATGGATTTACCTTTGCATTCGCAGCAAAAGCAGAGCACCAGGCTAGCACTGTGGAAGACACCGGGTCGAACAGGCAATCGTCTTTGTACTTGCGGTCCATAATTAGCGTCTTGAGGTCTGACCTACCCGCTGCTAAAAGCTCAAGTTTGACATTAGGTGGTTGCAGCTTCTCGTCATATCAGTAGGTGGCGAACTGGGCCTGTGCCGCCACCCAATATAGCACAAAATATGGGGCCATAAAGCCCTCCATATCGTAAGAGGGAGTCATTGTGCACAGTGCCCATGGGGTCTAGAAAAGAAGGGCTTGCCGCGCCAAACCGAAACATTAGCAAATATGTATAAAAGTTTGGGCACTAGCACCATCTTTGCCAAAGACAATTTACCAGCCATCTAGTCGGTCTACTCCTCCCATAACCCGCCATTCCTTGATAGTTGTCTTTTAGAAGGCAGGATTTCACACCTTCACTCCCAGATACTTAATCCCATTCGGGACCACCGGAGGGGGTACATGCCATTCGGTCGCTTAGTACCACGAGTCAGCTGGAATATCTCCGATTTGGTGTAATTTATTGTGAACCGAGAGAAGACACCCAGCTGTATTATGTCCCGGAGGATCTCGGGTGAGCCGCTGAGACGAATCCCCGGATGCCCGTGACGGCCCCGGATCATGTTCGCTATTGGTTCAATGACTAAGGCGAAAAGGATCAGGGAAAACGGACAGCCTTAACGGGTGCCCCTACCTAGCACAAAGGGCTCTGTGAACACAAGTTGACCAAGACTCTGGCAGATGGACATGTATATAGCAGCTTGATATAGCGAAGCATTTCTGGGCCAATTCCCATCTTTTCAAGCGCCACCCATAGGTACTCCCACAAGACCATGTCAAATGCCTTTTGGGCATCGATTGTCACGGCCATTGCTTCTGCCATCGGATCTATTCGCGCCATCACATCGAACAAGCACCTGATATTGAGGGACATGGACCTGCCCAGGACAAAGCCACCCTGATCACTGTGGATGATATGGGGCATCAATGGGAGCAGCCTATTTACAAGAGCTTTGGTGTAGATTTTGGTATCAACATTCATGATTGAGAGGGGCCTATAGGACCCACACTCATCACTTGGCTTGTCGGGTTTAAGTAGGATGGTTATATTGGCATCACGTAAGGATGTAGGCAGGACGAAGTCAGAACGCATCCTCCCAGTCCTCCAAGAGTCGAGTGACTAGCAGGGCAGCATGTTCTTGGTAGAATTCCAACGTGAGACCATCGGGGCCAGGGGCCTTACCTTTGGGCATGTTGGTAACTACAAGGATCTCCTCCATAGACATGGGGGCCTCAAGGCTTTACCTGGTTTGGATATTAAGACGCAACAAGGGTATCCCCTCAAGCAGGGACTGTATAGCCTGTGTGTCATGCAAACGGCCAGAGGCATATAAAGATGCGTCAAAGTCACGGAACACATCAAGTATCTCCCAGTCCTCCCATTGGGTATTCCCTGTGCATCGATAATGCAGTCCATTTGGGTGCGCACACATTCTGATTTTGCAAGTCTAGCCAATGTCCTCCCTGGCCTCTTACCCTACCCATATTTCATGGCTGCCTGTGGATGAGAGAAGTAGTGAATCTCCCTGGGGGCATGCGCCTCAAACTGCTCCAGTTCGGAGTGTATTTGCGCAAGCACATGTGGATCTGGGAGACAGGAATATTCCTGCTCTAAGGACTTGAGCTTAACTTCAGACCGTTGTAAATCACTCTTGTTAGCTTTCAAAACCCTGTCTTCTCCGGAGATCGACATTCCCTGGATATAGACCTTAAAGGCTTCCCGCCTTAGGTCGCACACACCGTGTTACATGTGAAGTAGGTCTCTATATCTGACCTGATCTCTGCTTTAAACACTATGTCTTTGAGTGCTTTGAAATTGAAACACCAAGAGCTGAAGGACCTTGACCTTCCGTGATTTAGTGAAATTCCCCAACCCTCTAATATTCCAACTTATTACCTCTAACCCCATTGCAACGGATGGTTGAGGTTGATGGACACCCCATGGTCATCCCGATAATCATTCCGCCTATACAACTCAAGCCAATTTCAACCACGTACTCTGCTACCAACTTGTTTTCTCGGTTTTCTCCCTTTCTCACCCACCGGCTGCTGTTCGTTGGCATTGATCTCCACCTGGTTCAGAATCGGTATCCGAGCTTAAATAAACTTAACCGCCTCATTTGGAACCGTAAATAAATATAATTTGCCCAGGAACTTAAATCTCAGACGAGCTGGAAACAGCATTGCATATTCTATGTTGCGGTCACGCAACATTTTATTGACCCCAAAAAACTGGCGTCCCTCCTATTGTACTGAGAGTGAAAAGTCTGGAAAAATCAGGATCGGGATGAGGAAAATCCCCTGGTTTTGGTTTGGGAGTGAGGGCCCCGGTGGGCACGCTCAACTGCAAAAAAGGGGAAAGCACTGGGTCACCAAGTATGTCCTTGAGGAGATTCTTCACTGCCTGTTCCATGCCACCAGATAGTGCTTATCCCGGGCCCCCTGCAATTCGTATGTTCTTCTACCTTGAATGTGATTCTAGGTCATCACACTTATTTTTCACCAACTTAATTTCTTTCGCCAGGGATACCACTGTAACCGGCAGCCCCTGCACGGTGTCCTACGTCACTCCAATCCTTGTCTCAGCTTCTGTTATGCGCACCGCCTCCTTTAACAAATGCAAGCACATGGATGATGCATTAGCCGTGATGTCGTCCAGCTTTTCATGAACTGCAGCAAAGCCCTTGGCCATAGCTTCCATCATGTGTGTGAGGTCTTGTATTGCTCGCCCAGAGTGCACGGACAGTCAATCACCAGCGCAGTTGCAGAGCCAATACTTTGAACGCAGGTAGACGACGCAATGACTTAAGACGCTTAGAAAATAATGAGCACTTATACGGCTATTTATTCATAGCTTGGAAGCAACAAGTGATAACACAGAAATAAATCACAGAAAAGACAGGGAATTCAAAAGAAAATACATCACCGTGGGCGTAACTGAATCCCTCATCTCGCCAGAAGCGGCTGGAAGACCCCGTTAACAGTCAGGCCGAGAGCACAACAGCCCACAGGTATGTCGGACAAAGGCGTCCCCCTTCCGACTGAGGTCTTTGTGCTTATCCCGTCTGACCGCTGAGGGGTTCCGCATATATGCACTCCTCAAACAGGGGTGGCAATTTCTCAAACCTTCTAGCAATATGCTTGCGCATTGATAAGTGACCGTTGGTTGCCAGCTGGGTCAACCGACAGGAACCTCAAGGAGCAAAGCGCTTCCCTCCTCTCCTAAGAACAAAAGCCACAGAAAACAGTTCCGTAACTTATAGCAAGACATAACAAAACCAGCTTTCCCAGCAGAATGTCCTTGACTGGCTGCATAGCAGGTTTGGAAAGCATGTTTTTTTCAGCAAAGCAATTCAGCTCTCAGCAAGGTAAGTACAGCTTTTCACTGAGGCATGGAATAAATATCCATTATGGCTCTGAGTGCCCCCAGAATGCACTGCGCACCAGCGCCATGTATTAGCTCAAGCATAACAATTCCACCTTTGGATATTTATCTTCCATAGCCCAGTGGCAGAGGAGCCGGTCTCTGGAACCAACGAAACATTAGAACTAAGTTGGGAATGCATTGAATACAACAACAACAAGCTATTATGATAGCTAATATAATACAAATGCAAGCAAAAGCGTAACGCAGTGTATCCCCAATATCAGGAATCCATGAAAATAACCAATCCCACCAATTCCCAGTATGATCTTGGGACACTTGAGAAATGAGATCCCTCAAACCTCGAATATGACTTTCAATGGATCGTGAATGGTCACTTAGATTGAAACAACACATACCTTCAACTGCATTACAACCTAAATTATGCTTCAGCAATAGATAATCAACGGCAGCCCTGTTTTGCAAAGTTGCTTTTCTAATAACTTTGCTGTTAAGGAGTAACTCTTCCAGTGCCTGAGAAGTATGATTGAGTCCTTTTACTACTAGACATGCTAATTTGATTAAAGATGTGTAACCCCCAGAAGCTAAACCCCAAACTAATGAAAGGGTTAATGCTAGAACCTCAGCCTCCGATAGCAAATGCACATGTGAATCACAATCGGGAGATAGACCCACAGACTCGAAAGTTGACCTTTTGCTTCGAGATATTGCTGGGTGTAAAGGGAACATCATTCGTCCTAATCGAGTTAAGGCACATGGACCTCGGGAAATGTTAGCTGGAATATAAGTGTATGTGATGTTGCCACATGAAAAGAGCCATGCTGTTGGAAGTTTCACATGATTCAGATCACTGGCAGCTATCACTGTATGATTGCAAGACATAGTATTATTCATACTGGTACATGTGCTTGGAACTCGTGAACACAATCATTTCTCGAACACAGTTTGGTTAAATTGAGCTGTTGGCATTTGCCAATTTCTTTTGCATTGCATGTCATAAGGTAACGCACATCGCCATGAGTTACATTGTAGGTTATAATACGTGTCAAGTTTCTCCATTTGCGATCCGTTTTCTGGCAAAACCTGCAGTACTCATAGACGGAAAAGGATTGCCTAATATCTAAATCTTGAACCAAAGAATCATTGTGCGTGGTGCCGAAAATGTGCTTTAGAACCGGAACTGGCGTCGGCACTGCTACTAAGCATTTAGTCAGTAAAGCTTCAGCATTGGGCACGTCAGTGAGGCAAAAGTGTGTAAAGTTGAGCACCTGTTGTGCCAGATACGTCCACATATTCTCTGTTTGGGTGATCATTGGGGAATATTTTCGCCATCCTGAAGACGCCTCTTGCATATCTAGGATCAATGTTGTTTTCACTTGCACCTGACGTGTTTGTCGCATTCCGTAAATCCATGTCATCGGTCTGGCTGGCTTTTCGGCATTGGCATTGGCATTGGGCTGCTTTTGGACATCATTGCTCATCATCATCGGTTTTCCATGGATCGCTGGCACAGATGTGACATTTTTCATTGGTAGCAGCATGCCGTTTGACTCTCCGGAACGGAGTCCATTTAGTCCCACAATTACACCAGCCAGACACAGGATCTACAAGGCAAACCCAGAAAAGAGATATCAGTGTTGAAAATCACTCCCTTAGGTAACATTTGTCTGCGGGCACATACTGCCATTTCTTTCTACCGGGCTCCATCACTAAGACTACTTGGTCTTTGCCTGATGCAATGACATCTGCGGGCACTGGTGGGCCACTTGGCCTTTCCACCCACACCTTTGCACCCGGTACCATACTGTCTGAAGAGCCAAAACCACGATCCCCACAGGTAGATAACACTGTAGGAGGCTCCTCCTTCTTAATCATGGGCAACTTAACAGGAATGATAATTAGTTGGCCACCCGATTGCCCTTGTGGATCGGTAGCAATTGGTCCCCACTATTCATCAGGATGACTTTGTTCTCGCCTTGGTAATCGGCATCAATGACCCCTCCCAACACTTGAACTCCCTTCAATGCTAGTCCAGATCTAGGGGCAATCCATCCCATATGCTCTGGGGGAATTTGTACTCCAATCCCTGTTTCAATTACAACAATCCCTCTTGGGTCTAATCCGATTTCCTCATGGGAATGCAAGTCTACCCCTGCTGACTCTGGAGTCACCCGATAGGGAGCTAAAGAACCCGGGGTAATTTACCAGTACACTAGGGTTTCTCCAACTGAGTTGGGTTGAATCTGTAAAGCAGGAGTCATTAGCCGCATCAAATGAGTTTCATGATCATTCACAGGCCTATTGTTTAGCACTTGCACTGCATCAAACACACGATCACGCCAGCCTGTTAAACTGCCATCTCCAGACTTGCGCAGCTGTTCTTTCAACAAACCATTCATCCGTTCAATTAATCCTGAAGTGGCAGGGTAATAAGGCACATAGCAGAGCCATTCAATGCCCTTCTCCTGACAATATTCTTGAATCAATTTGCCTTTGAAGTGTGCCTCTGTTACGCTCACCTGGACCCCACAGGGGTGTCAATCGGTCCCGGACAGCTGCGGTCTCCGTCAACGTGATGCGTAGTGCAGAGATGACTGTCTGGACTGGCTCGCCTAGTCTTGTCTGCTGGACCCGAAGAAGTATTTTCCTGCAAGTGGAGACAGGGATTAGCCACCTGTGGGTTTTAGTGATGGCCTCCCAACTCTTCTCGCTCTCCCCCACTAATCACCTCCGATATCCCCTTAGTAACCTCACCTTATGTTTGTAAAAGATGAGCTCTCCATCCTGCGTGTCTTGCAGGGGCGCGTAGATACCAGTTACTTCACTGGTTTGAAGGCGTTGGGAGAGTTCCAGTAAGCATAGACTCTGAAGTCCCAGGCGGGATTGGTAAGTATCAAGTTCAAAGAGTTCAATGTGCCCGATGTTCACTCTTGTCCCCTTCCTTCCTTAAGTTGCAACTGAGTTTGTGAGAAGAAGGTCTCGTAGCTGCTGCTGGCGTTCAGGTAAGAGTGTTACCCAACGCTGTCCGGTAACTATTGTATGCGTTAACGTGTTGTTTTTCTCCCTCTTTACAGATGTGGCATATAAAGATATGGAGAATAATACCACCGGTGGTAAATCAGGTAAGTCTATGGTGGTAAGAGTTATTTGTTGATTCCCTTGGCTCACCTTGTTATTCTTGTGCCCCTAGGTGCCGGAGTACGGCGAAGAAATGGTGTAGACAGTGCCGGATCGAATGATGCTGTGAGAACTGGTGAGTATGGCGCCGTGCTGGAGCTGGCGAAGTGACGCGTGCAGGACTGATGTACTTTCCAGGTCGGGAGATGAAATGGATCCGGAATCAGGTGAGGAATTTGAAATAAGTTCATTTTCTAACCTTGTCCTTTTCTTCCTCTTTATTCTAGGAGCTCCGGATTCGAGGCAGGCGTGGCAGAAGACTGGATGCTGGCTGCGGGCACGGTGAGAGTCACGCTGCTGGATACAGAATAACACGAAGCATGTGCTGCTGTTCGGGCGTGGTTTAAATAGCCTCCAAAGTAGTCCCAGGAAAGAAGTTCCCCAGGGCCACACCCGAGTAAAAAATAAGTCCCTGTAGTAAAATAGTCCCATCCAGGCCTCACGTTGGCTTAGATTTATTTGCAGCATGGTCTGCATGAGGTAAGTAATGTCAATGAGCCTGGTGCCTACGGCGCCAGGACTGAACCCAGACAGCCCCTAGCTGGCGTTTTTGTAAAAGTCTGGATGCCTGCTCCCGGGGCTGATGGGCTTGATCCGGATGCCCGGGGGTAGGCATCATGACAGCCCCATTGTCACTTTGAATCTGCAAAGGCACTCCGTAATGCAATATGATCTGATCTAACAACTTAATGGTGTTCAGTTGTGTGGCACGCTTGCACGGCAAAACCATCATTTATCTTGAGTATGTATCAACAATAGTGCATGCATACTGACAACCTTTACTGATTGGCAGGGGACCGATATAATCAATCTGCCAAATTTGACCTGGTAACTTTCTTCTTTGCAATGTACCCTGGACAATCTGTGGGATAGGCCTGTGCTGTTGGTGTTGGCACACTGGACATTGCAAAATGTTCCTTTTCACTACCTCTAAAGGGATATTGATTCCTCGAGCTTGTGCCTACCTGATAGTAGCCTTTTCTCCAAGGTGCCCACATTTCTGGTGAGCTCACTTGGCCAAACCCTCCAAATCGTCTTCCTGAGCCTCCACATCCACAGATGAAATCTTGGTGTGTTCATCTGCAACAGATTTAAACCAACGTTCTAAAGAGTCTGTAGCATAATGCGCGTCCACATGATACACAGTGACTTCACTTTGTGATAACATTTCAGCAGTATCTTGCCACAGTTCTTTTCCCCACAACTCTTTTGAATGAATCTTCCACCCATTCTTTGGTCAGGTTGGCAGCCACACCGCCAACCCATTCGCCACTGACCATGAATCCGTTTACAAATGACATTGACCAGGGGTCTCTTGTTTCAATGCCTGGTAAATGCGTAAAGCTCTGCAAACTGACTGCTCTTCCCTTTCCCTGATGTTGTCAAAATCTTTTTTTTCTTGGGATTATACGACACCGCTTTCCAGTATCGCTCTGTTCCCGCATATCGGGCCGAGCCATCCGTGAACCAGGCAGGCTCTGTCTGCTCCACGGTCAAATCACCATAAGGTACTCCCCATTTCACGGGAGACTCGCGTTTTTCAGGCACTTCCGGTGGTATGTAATCTGAGGGCGGTATGTTGACTACTTGCTCATGTAATTTTGCAACTCCACCCTTCCCTGATTTGGCTCTGTTTTGAATGTACCATTTCCATTTAATTATGCTGGCTTCTAGAGCATGTCCTATTCCATGTGTTTTAGGAGAGCTCAGTACCCATTACATAATCAGTATTTCTGGCCTCATCAATACATCATGGCCCACCGTCATTTGCTCGGCATCAACAAGGGCCCAATAACATGCCAGCAACTGCTTCTCAAACGGAGTGTATGAGTTACCAGCATCGGGTGATTTACGGCTCCAAAACCCCAATGGCACACTTTTCCTGTCTTGTTTCTGCCACTCACTCCAGTTAGCATAATTGTCTTGCACAGACACATTCAACTCCACTTCGCCTTCCTTCAATGGCCATAGATCAAGTACCTGCTGGACGGTATCTTTTGCCAAATCAAATGCTTTTTGCCGCTCTTCCCCCCACTGAAACTCATATTTCTTTCGTGTTACTTTGTAGAGGGGGGTCAGTATCTGTCCTAAATGGGGAATGTGCTGCCTCCAAAACCCAAACAGCCCTATCAACTGCTGAGCTTGCTTTTTGTTCATTGGAGTGGTAAACGCAAGAATCTTCTGTCGGGCCTTCGGCACGATTTCTCGATGCCTATTATGCCACTGAATCCCTAGGAATATCACGGTCTCAGCTGGGCCTTGAATTTTGTTCGGGTTAAATGCCCACCCTTCCTTCTTCAATCCTTCCATAATGACTTCTAACTGATTTTGCACACTGCACTCATCCTTGCCCTGAATCAAAATATCATCAATGTAGTGAGAGATTTGTATGTCAGGTTTACACAGTATCTTGTCCAAGTGCTCTGCCACCAGCCGGTGACAGATAGTCGGGCTATGTATGTACCCCATAGGTATCCTTGTAAAGGTATACTGACGCCCGCTCCAAGAAAATGCAAACTGCTCTTGGTACCCTTCAGCAATTGGCACAGAGAAAAATGCATTGGCTAAATCTACCACTGCATACCAGGTCCCCTCAAACTTTTGGACATTCTCAATCAAGCTAATGGCATCTGGGACCGCGGGCACTAAGGGAGGAGTGCGTTTATTCAACTCACGGTAATCCACCGTCATCCTCCAAGACCCATCCCCTTTTTTGACAGGCCAGAGAGGATTGTTCCATGCGGTAGTAATAGGGCGTAACACACCCACCTCCACATACCCTTTGATGGTGTCTGAAATTTCCTTGTGCCCCCCAGGAATGCGGTATTGCTTCATTGCTACCCGCTTGGTTGCTACAGGCACCTATACTGGGGGCATCTTCAATTTGCCTACGGTAATGGGTGTGCAGATCAATACACTCTCCCCAAACTGGTACGTTTTACCTCCAAGTCCCAAAGTCAACCCTTCCAGAATGTCAAAGCCCATTACTCAGGTATCGGGACAATCAACAATTGGTATTTTTGCCTAGTCAAATTGCCTATTTTCATCTCCACTTCAGTTTGTACTGCGGGGGTCACCCCCCCCCCACCCCCCCCCCCCCCCCCGAGACCTGTAATAGTAAATTGTCTGCCTTTGAATCGTGCTGGATTTCCATGAATCAGAGAGGCCTCCGCCCCTGTGTCTATCAATGCTCGCACCCCTTGCGTATTTCCTGGCCCCCAAAAAATCTTAACATTAACATGGGGCCGCCTATCAACTTTTATGCGAGCAGACGCTGCCGGAGCTTGGCCGTCACTCGTAATTTTGAATGAGTGTGACCTGACTCTGCCTCTAGCATTGCACTCACCACCTTCCTCAAATCAGCGTATGTTGGCTGGTACGGGGAAGGTGTCCCCATAGACCCTTCTTGTTCTTCCTCAGGAGGAGCGGAAGGTGAGGTGTCCCCCTGTGGCTTGGTTACTACCTGTTTCTTAACCTGTTTATAGTGCTCTTTGGCTTTTTGTATAGTTCATACATTACCCTAGTTTCAATGCCATCAATTTCTTCTCGTGGCACACCATCTTTTAACAAAGCCAAAAACATGTCTTTCCTGGACTCTCGGGAGTCTCTACTATCTTGCCTTCTGCCTTCAGTTCTTCTCTCACTACGCCCTCTCTCTCCCGTGGCTTATTATCACTCTTACCCCACTCCCCTAAATCTGCTAGTTGCCGAATGGCATCCACTACCTCATCAGTGGGTTTGCCCTTCATATCTACGAGCAAAGTCATAATGACACTTTTGTATGCGGGCGGTGCAGTTCTGATCACCATATTTCTAGTTGAAACTGAGAGCGGCACGGCCCCCATGTGTCCTGGAGCATCTACGTGAATTGCCTCTTTCATAGGATGCTCTCTGATCTTTTGAATCGCCTCTTTCAAAGTATACCACTTTGTTTCCTCGCTAGGCCAATCTGTGGTAATGGGGTACTTACGGTTACATGCTTGGGCTGCTAGGTGCAACAAAGACACCTGTGAATCTTCGCCATTATCATCAGGGGCTGTACATTGGTGTCAGTTGACAAAGGTAGAAAACGCGGTGAGTCTGTGGAATCTACCAACAACCCCGCAGCGCCCCCATCTAGCTATCTCACCATCCATGTCAATAAAGGTTCCCCTGATTTTTGACTCAAACGAGTAATGATTTCCCCAACCTCCTGCTGGGTGTAATCCTCCAGCGTGGTTAAATCCACAACCCCGCTCGCAGGATTCTGCGGGTGGGGCTCGGCTCGCCGTCTTCTAACTGGCTTAGCCACCAGTCTTCTGATTAAATTCCGCTTTGGGATATGACTCATTTGCCGAACTGCTCTCTGGGCTTGTAGAGTCAAAAATGTCTCCAGCCCACTTATCAGGATCCCAATCCACACCTGCGGTAGCGATTACAGCTGCCACTTTTCTTTGGTTGACCCCTCCCCATCTTTTCCTATACTTATACCGGGCTACTCTGACTGCTGCCCTCTCTGCCACAGCCTGATATTTATCAGCTGTATATTTGAAAAGTTTGATTTGAATCTGCTGCATTAACGCAATCTGCTTTTCTGCAGCCAACTCTTTTTCTAAGCGCAAAATATCATTTTTCATTCCCACATCTCTTTGATGCATCTTTCGGTAGGCATGCAGGAGAACCCAACCCCGCCTACCCAGCGCGGTGCATTCCTTTCCCCTCTCTACTGAAACCTGTTGTAAACTAGACATTACATCTGACGGATCAGCATCTCCTAATTCATGATCCCATGTTTCACTTAGCCCTGCGCCGCATGCCCACACCTGGGCCAATTTATCATATGGGCTCTTAGCCCAGCCTGGAATTATAACATCAGAACATTCACCGCCAGTGGGAACACTCTTTTTCCTGAACAAACTATTCATCATTGCAGTAATGTACAAAACATATATATATACATATATATTGAAAGAAAGGGAGGAAAAAGGAGAGACCGCACTCTCCGCGGACCCAATAAAATCCATCAATCCATCAATCCAGAAGGAAAAGAAAGCGTAGCTCACAGGAGGTTTTTGGAACACCCATTTTAATGAAAGACAGCACAAAATGTGCAAAACAAGCGGTTGGGGAGACAGCAAACAGAGGCAGGACGCCTATAGGCACGACCTGCTTACAACGCGTTTCACGCTCAACTGAGCGCTTGGTCACGTAAAGAAACGAAGGACAAAAGCACAGTTAAAAAAGAATGTAGTCCTTTCACTATGTCAGTGGGAGCAGGGGTGCATGAGGGGACTGATTCAATGGCGGCCATACTGGAAGGGAAAATCAAGTCATGGCAGCAATAGAACCAAAAGGGACCGATAAAGTATGCCAGTGGAATGGTAACAGCAAACCAATGTTTGGATAAAAAAATTACATGAAAACCAAAGGCATCAAAGACAGACAGACGGTCAAACACAAGAGCAAGGCCATATGAGCCAATTCCCATGCACCCCAATTTCCACTGTTACTGGTCAACAAAGGAAAATACAACACACGTTTAGCAATTGGGTGATTGCATAGTGCACTCCTAAAATAAAGTCACAATACCCCATAGCATCAGAATACATACGTATAAATCAGTAAGTCAAATATAAGTCAGGCTAAAAGCAACATAGTACCATCATATACACAAAGATTAACAGGCCAAACAGTATGTCATATCAAGATAAAATGTATGGGAAGGTCGAAACAGACTGTACAGAATAAAAGGACTGAAACGTCATGGCGTCTTATAATGACAGTAAGGCCTTGTGCAAATCAGCAAGATAGCAGCATAAATATGTACAGGATGGCAAAAAATGCATCACATTCGTAACAACAATATGTGCAAAAGAGCAAAATTGCAGTCCTAGTAACACGGTACATAACAATAGTGACTTCTATAAATCAACTGAGCAATAGACCTTGCATAAGTAATAGCAGCATAAATATGTGTAAGACGACAGAAAATGCATTATAATTGCAACATCAATATGTGCAAAAGAGCAAAGATGCAGTCCTGGTAATAAAGTGCAAGGCAACAATAACTTATGCAAGTCAACCAAATGACATTTCAAAGTAGAACCAAAGTTGCAAGAAATAAAGTGCAAGTGCAGGCCAATAAAGAGCAATATGAATATGTGCAAATAAGCGAAAATCACGTTGGCAGTCTAAATTAGCAGCACTATGGCTGTAGGTACAAACAACAAGTCAACATAGCGGCATGGACATATAAGCAAATGCAGGATATATCGTCTACACATAGCAACTGTAAACATATGCGGACCAATCAAATATGACTATGGCTGAATAATGTAAGCATGAGACCCATAGATGGAAACATTCGGCCTGACAAAATTCCTAAACCAAAAAGGAAATAATAATCTACGGGGTACAAAGGCAAATTTGTGTTGTAATAAAAGAGTGAGAGAAAGAAAGACCAAGTAACCAGAATGAAAAAAAAATAAAATAATAATTTTAAATGACATAGTGTAACAGAGAGTAAACACGGACTACATAAAGAAAATAAAATGTACCAAGAGTCCTACTAGGTCGTGACTGCAGCAGCTAAAGAATGAAGAATAAATAGAACTAGTGCGTAGACCAGGGACAGATCAGTGAAATGAACAATAAGAGAATAGAAACTGGAAAAACTACTCCTATCGACTAAATATAATCAAAGAATTAGCAGGGGAAGGCAAAACAATCCAGAAGGCAGCAGGGGGTATACTCTCATGTACCCAAAAACGTATAAAGCTCCTCATCGAGGTTGTGACCATTTGGGAACTTGTTGTCAAAATCCAAAATGAACCTGGTCTCCAACTGTCTGAGCTTTAACACGCGGTCACCACCCCTAGGATGTATCGGGATATGTGCCACTGCGAAAAATGTAAGCAAGGTGAGGTCATTGTTATGTTCTTGCTTAAAATGCTTGGCCATAGGGTATGCGGTATCCGAGTTTTTGATTGCCCTAAGGTGCTGCAATATTCTAAGCTTAAGCTTGCATGTGGTACTCCCGACATACCATTTCATGCAGGGACATGAAAGAACATAAACCACAAAGGCAGTATCACAGTTCATCGAGTACTTGATGAGCTGGTTGCATTGGGTGACCGGATGTAAAAAAGATTTACATGCAGTGGCATGAGCACAGGCCTTACATTTAAAACATTTGGTAAAGCCTATGGGGGAGGCCGTCAGTGATCTGGTGAGAGAAGAATTAGTGTTGATGGGTGACAAAAAACTAGAAACTAGTTTATCCCTGAGCGAGGGTACTCATTTGTATGTGATGGTTGGACGTTTGGAAAGCAGAGGGCACAGATCTTTGTCAACGATGAGAACACGCCAATGTCGCTCTATGATTTTGAGGACATAATTAGAGGCATTATCGAATGTGACAATAAGTCGGGGTTCATCATCAATGGCAGTCCTATCCGGCTTAATGCCGTACAGCAAGTGATCCCTGCATAATCCGCGCGCCTTTTTATAAGCCATTTCTATGATTCTACGCTCATAGCCTTGTTTAACAAAATCTAGAGCCGCCAGGGCACAATGATGGTCAAAGGATGCTAGATCTGTACAGTTCCTGCGATATCTGATGAATTCACCATATGGAATACTACATTTGCATGACATAGGATGGCAACTAGTTGCATGCAAGGGCAGGCCGGTGTTTGAAGGTTTTTTGTGTAGTGCTGTGTGAAAGCCAGATCTTTCAAGGGTCACAACTACATCAAGGTAAACGATTTCAGTTATGCTGTGGCATTCTGTGAAACGCAGATTGGACATGTTGGTATTAATATGTTTCACAAAAGATTGCCACTCGGCTACAGTGCCCTTCCATATGACAAAGGCATCGTCGATATATCGCCACCAGGCGACAATTTGTGTGGCAAAGCTGGATGCGAGAAGATCACTGAGAAAGGTGGCCTCCCACCACCCCATAGTCAGGTTTGCGTAAGATGGAGCAAAGGTACTGCCCATGGCAGTACCCCTTACCTGACGGAAAAATGAACCCTCGAACAGAAAGACATTGTTAGTCAGACAGAAGGACAGCATTTCAAGGATCATGGAACTGTGACTATGGAAATTCAGTGAGCGGGTATCAAAGGAAGTGTCTGCAAGCTCCCATGCCAACCTGATGGTCAATGAAGGTATAGAGGGAGACAACATCAAGGGTTGCTAGAAGGAGATCATCCTCCCAAGGTGTGTTAGAAATATGTTGCAAAAAGTCCTTGGTATCCCGCAAATAAGAGGGTAAAACTGACACAAGAGGAAATAAAGTTTCATCAATGAACTGGGCCAAATGCTCAAGGAGGGAACCACATAAAGTGACAATTGGTCTCCCTGGTGGATGAATAAGAGACTTGCGAGTTTTGGGCAGGAAATAAATAGTCGGTATAGTGTAACAGGTGGGAACAAGAAATTTAACAATATCATCATCAATAAGGCCAATCTCAACCCATTTAATACAAAGATTTGTAAGTTCAGACTGCATGTCACCAAAAGGATTTTTGGATAGTTGGACATAACACAGTGGATCCTTGAGTTGACGATTGGCCTCCGCAACATAGTGTACTCGGTCTTGGATTACAATGTTTGACCCCTTGTCGGCCGGTTTGATGACAATATTCGACAAACTCTGCAGTTCGCCGATGGCCATAAGTTGGGCAGAGGTGAGATTGTGTTTATTCATGATGGTACTCCTCCGTAATTTTCTAAAGTCACTGATACACAAATCATAAAATGCTTCGATACATCCACCAACAGGGAACTGTGGATTAAATTTAGATTTCACCTTGAGTTTGGTATGTACATCCCAGTCAGGGTTGATGTCAAAGCCAGCAAGATAGGCATTGGAGGGATCAAAATCAGAATCTTCAAGACAGGCCAGATCCATGAGAGATGGGATGTCAGAGATCAAAAGGTTAGTATAGTTAGTTGAAAAAACGGGAATTGGCCTCAAAACTGCACTCTGCCTCATTAATGAGCTGGTGCTGTAGGGCTAGAGCGGGCTAGGCTCTACAAATTCAAAAGAATGTCAGGAAAAAATGCAGGATAAACAATGCATGTTGCCTACAACTTTAACCACAGCTTTGCCCAAGCACTCACGACCATTAGCTGAGTTTAAAAGTTTCTTTAATTATCAAAAGTAGTGCACAAAATCATTTAAAAGAGCATACATTGCAATGTCTGGTCAGACCAGGCATGAAGCAGCAGTCGCCCCAACGGGTGGAAAAATGCCACGCGTTCCGCTCAAATCACGAGCTTCTTCAGGCTTATAGTTGATTCCAACTACTGAACTCTCGTTTTTAAATAGCCTCGCAGGCCGTGTATTAGGCTCCTCCCACTTTACAATCACATGTTATGTAATCACCAGTTAGGTGTATTCTACAATAGAACTCTATGGTTAAAGTCGATGGTAAATCCACCATCTTGAAGTATCCAATCATTTTACTGCAATTAGTTAATACATAATGATTAAAACTGTTTTTTTAGGGGCCAACTAAATAGTTAGCCGGGACATGCGATTAGAAAGTCTCGGAGGAACCCAATCTCCATGCCTAAGCGATAATGCAATGCAGCAATAATATTACGAGATATTGCGCAAGTGCGCTACTGTAATTTTCGTTACCTCACCTTGAAAGAAATACATTTCTCCAAGGTGTGGCAAACAATCCGCAAGATGGATTGAATGCAACAAAGCGGCCGCGGCTACTACTGCGGGGCTTCAGCTGTTTCCTGCTCGCACAGAATGTGAACATAATTTAAAATGTCTCAGTGTTTATGATGAAAAGGGAATATACTTTTCAGGTTGAAAGCAGTGCATGATGGTACTGCTAGTTCAAAATTTGCCAACCTCATGCATGTGCATGGTTGGTGAAATAATGCGTCAAACATGATGCTTTGTTGCATTCAATCCACCTTGCGGATGGTAGTTGGAATCAACTATAAGCTTGAAGAAGCTCGTGAGTCGAGCGGAACGCGTGGCGTTTTTCCACCCGTTGGGGTGAGTGCTGCTACATGCCTGGTCTGACCAAACATTGCTATGTATGCTCTTTTAAATGATTTTGTGCACTACTTTTGATAATTAAAGAAACTTTTAAACTCAGCTAATGGTCGTGAGTGCTTGGGCAAAGCTTTGGTTAAAGTTGTAGGCAACATGCATTGTTTATTTTGAATATATATATATATATATATATATATATATTTTTTTTTCCAAACGAAAATTAAGCCCAAAAGAGGGCGAAACCTGCGGAATGCACTCCCAAGAGCAGCCAAGTCCAGAGAATCCAGTCCTTAGCAAATGAAGGGCTTCACGGCAAAAGTCAGGCAGCACCAAATGTTCTTTATTATTAAAAAGTGCATTTCAAAGGAGAACCTGAAAGTTACGACGCGTTTCGCGATCAACTGACCGCTTGTTCACGATAGTAGGGCAAACACAGACGAAGGACTCCTTAAAACTCAATTCAAACTCTATGGTTGCAGTGTATAAAATGTCTCATTCAGAACGTTACTCTAATGTGAAGAGAAAGCAGTCGGCCATATTATAGTGACCAAAGCAATCTCAAACAAGTACACTTAATGTGCCCAACATGAAGTGACAGTTTGCAGATATGATTGTTGCCGCAAACGCCACTAAATTCAACTAGGAGGGAACAAACCGACGAGATGGCAAATACCTTGTGGAAACCTTAATGGTCAAAAATGGGAAATAAAGCAGTTGTAAGAAATAACCATTGGAAAGAGGGAAGGAACCACACATGCATAGAGTAACGTTCCCCCTGCAAATGCAAAATTCAAAAGCAGTGGTGGACTACATTGAACCTTAGTATAATATATGTAAACAATAATATGTTATTTGCAAAAGGGAGTGTAGTACAATATCAAATACCAACCTTCCAAAAATAAATAAAGCCTGCGCCAAAAGAGTAATAAGGCACACTCACAGATATATTGCCATCTCCCCATTATGGACCCTCTATGCGAATTGTGCACGTGCGTGAGTTGAATGACAAATACATTTGCCTTGACCATCGGTAATCACAATCTTACCAATGCATACAGTGAACATCGTATATGTGTTAGGGTAAAAAACAGGTCTAATCAAACACGTATAGCTGTGTTAGGACAAGGTTAAAGTGCTTAGTGCATAAACATTTGTGCAAAGGGCAAAGTGCATAGCAGCAATAGTAGGGAGGGGAGGAATAAACAAGGTACACGGGAAAGGAAAAAGGGGAAAAAGGGAAACGCATGGGGATCAAAATACATTCTCTACGGCAATTATAGTACGCACATATATGTTTTCCATTCCACACTGCAGTTACTCGCGCAAACACGCACACACAAAAAAAAACAGATTATCACAGTCCAACACTCACTGCCAAATAACTTTCGCTTGCAATGTAAGCAAAGCCTATCTGCGTTCAAACAGATTCTTTAATATTTGGAGCAATTCATCACAAATATCCCATGTTCGTCGCCAAAAATGTATTGCTCGCCCAGAGTGCACGGACAGTCATTAATCACCAGTGCAGTTGCAGAGCCAATACTTTGAACGCAGGTAGACGACGCAATGACTTACAACCACACGCACGCTTAGAAAATAATGAGCACTTTTATGGCTATTTATTCATAGTTTGGAAGCAACAAGTGATAACACAGAAATAAATCACAGAAAAGACAGTGAATTCAAAAGAAAATGCATCACCGTGGGCGTAACTGAATCCCTCCTCTCGCCAGAAGCGGCTGGAAGACCCCCGGTAACAGCTAGGCCGAGAGCACAACAGCCCACAGGTATGTCAGACAAAGGCGTCCCCCTTCCAACTGAGGTCTTTGTGCTTATCCAGTTTGATCGCTTATAGGGGTTCCGCATATATGCATTCCTCAAACAGGGTGGCAATTTCTCAAACCTTCTAGCAATGCGCTTGCGCATTGATAAGTGACCGTTGGTTGCCAGCTGGGTCAACCGACAGTAACCTCAAGTAGCAAAGTGCTTCCCTCCTCTCCTAAGAACAAACGCCACGGAAAACAGTTCCATTACTCATAGCAAGACATAACAAAACCAGCTTTCCCAGCAGAATGTCCTTGACTGGCTGCATACCAGGTTTGGAAAGCAGGTTTTTTCAGCAAACCAAATTCCGCTCTCAGCAAAGTAAGTACAGCTTTTCACTGAGGCATGGAACAAATATCCATTATGGCTCTGAGTGCCCCCAGAATGCACTGCACACCAGCTCCATGTTTTAGCTCAAGCATAACAGGTCCGTAGGTGGTGCAATAATGGGTTGGACCTGATCAGGGTGGCATCTAGGTAAAGGCCGGGGGTCCTCACGGGAGGCAACCTTAGCAAATGTGTCCATGGCCCTGGTTTTCTTTCCACTGCCGGTGCCTCTTGTCATGATGAATGGATATGGGCCATCTGTGCAGGTGAAGGGCTCCAGGACTGCAGAGCAGAGAGTCCCCACTGCCAGACGCGTTACCTCCTACGCTCCTGTATCACAGCTAGGCCCAGATCTGCCGACCTCACTCCTGGGCACAGCACATGGTCAGGAGCCCTCCCCCAAACACTAAGACAATGCGCCTCAACAGGTGTCTTGGGACCACTCCAGGCCGATTAGGCACCAGGCCATGCAGCGGTAGGCTCCAGTGCGGTGCCGAAGTCACCGGTGGTCCACGACGCCCAGTAGCACTCCCGGATTCAGGGCGCAGTCACAGTATTGGTGCACACAACTTTGCTGGTATGTGGCCGTACCTCAAGCTTTGCAATGTTCCGACTAGGCCTGCGACTAGGCGGGGGCGCCGTGCGGCTCTGGGTCTAGCCCAGGCAGTCACAATGTACTCATCCATGTGATCACAGAAACAGAGCAGAGATCCCGGTGTGGTTTAATCTGATCTAGCTCTCCTCGTTGAGAGGGTGCGGTTGGTCACTGCTCGCATTTGGGGGCTGGCCACTCACCATCTGTCACAGCTCTGGAGTGCCACACGCCGCCTCACTCAGGCGTGTAGATGCGGCCGCCTTCGCTGTCCCTGTTACACATTGTGGGAGGTGGTCGCTATGGGCTCGCAATCGGTTGTGTGGTACTCTTCTCTACGCGACTCCCGAGAATCCTTCTCAAGATGACTTCCGTTCTGAAGGAAGCGTCTAGACTCTTCACGTTTCTCCGAGACGTTCCGGCCTGCTCACGTGATCCTTTATCAAACACGTAAGCCGGCAACTCCTCGCGTTGCTTCTGTTTCTACAGACGCTCCGTGAGTTCGCCTCTAGGGATTTCAAATATCTCTGCCTCTACTATTTGACTTTTCGACTAACCATGTATCCTTTTTGTCTCTCAAGCTCTCATCTCCAGGCTCTCGCTCCCATTCCGGTCTTGCTATCTCTCGGGATTTCTCATCGAGCCCAGATATCCATCGGCGCCACGATTACGCCAACCCTGATTTCATCCTTGCTGAAACACCCGATAGCTGTAAGTGCCATATAATCAGAATTCTGTTCCGTCTCTCCCGATTCAGATTCTGACCCAAGTATTATTTCTTTTAGAGCTCTTGTTTCCCGATCTCTTCTCCTTCGAAGCCCTAAATCAATCAACCTCTCCTTCACTCCGCTGGTGAGGCCCCTTTTACTGTGCCATTTAATTTCCACTTCCCATTCCCTTCTTTACGCAACTACTCTGACCATTTTCCTTTGTTCATCCAGACGAAGCCTTCCTGCCCAGCTTCCCTTCATAGAAGACATTCATCAACCATCCGGATCCACAACACTTCCAGATTCTACCAGGGTTTTCTTCCCCATCGAGGGTTTCCCTGGCGACCCTGTTCTCTCCCCTGGTTAATCCCACTCCGGGTCGGAGAGGACAGGGCTGTTTCTAGGGTAGCTTTCACGGCTGCACTTGGATGTTCCCTGGCGGTCTACTTGATCTGTCAAGGTGAGATTATTCACATTTTGTTAATTATTGCGGGAAACAGTATCGAAATTACAGTAGTAATTCCATTAAATAACAGTCCCAGGTCAAGGCCTGCAGTTGCTGTCGCATGTCAGCGCTCTGCACTGGCACCTATACCTGCAATGCAGAGTTTGGCGCTCAGCTGATGTCTGTTCACAACCAACCGACGGAACAGGTGCTGCAGCAGGCCGCGGTCACCCGCTCAGATTACACAGCGCTAGTAGATATCTGCAACCCCTCCCGATTCTTCTGCCACTGATCTCACTATGTTATAGCTCATGAACAGCTCCACAGTTGTAGTTGCTGTTCACACCGAGCATTCCTCACTGTCAGGGATTATAGCACACAAGTTTACAGCGTGGAGAGTCAAATATTACCGCCACCACGCTGAAATTTGTCGGGCCGAGATACGGAGCTCAAATCCTAGGCAGCCATCTTGTCGGCCGCTCAGCAGCGCCCCACGACTTCATCACATATCTTGAGAAAACCAATTGATATAACAAAGTTATTGTGGTCTGGCGTGTCTGCTGCATTTGTCGGCTCTAATCCCAGTTATGAATCAGCTGTCCAGCTATGGTTGTATTCCATGCCTGCAGAAATGGATCGCTACCACTGCCCCTTGTTGAATGCACATGGTGCCAATGTTATACCAAAAGACAGTACCTTGAACTGGTAGAGCTTGCGTCCCACTTTGAACCCCAGATACTTTGTTTTCTAGAAACATGGAAATATTAAATTATGCATCTTTCACCTCCAAGCGTTGCCCTGTAGTTTATTTCCTTTTCTGACAATGGATTTAGCAATCCAGAATCTTTGGACCCTGATGAACTTCTTTGCAGGGCAGAGATCGAGGACCAAACACATGGTCAATAAGAAATACGTGGAGTAAATTCACATGCTGTGCTCATGTAGATGTACCTCTTCAATGGCCCCCTTTTTGAATAGGGCGACCACTACATCTACTAATAGTTGCCAGTGTTTGCGTGCTATTTTTGACTTCCTTGGGAGGGATGGTATAGCAATGGGGTTGGAACTATATATAGTAACCGTCCCTCTCAGTTATTTAGAAACGGCTTGTCAGAGGTTATCGCCACTGAGGCATGGGGAAAATGTTGTATTCTTGCTCCTCAATGGCTGCCAGTGGGTAAGTCAATGTATGGTTTGCATTGATGCTGTTTGGGCTGTAGAATGTAGGAGGTCACTGACAAATCCTGCCCCACATGTCACACATCTTATTGTTAGCAGCAAGGGCATGCATAGCAATATTTGGGCAAAGGACGGAACTGCCGAGCCAGAAGGAATGGTCGGACAAGGCCAAGGTTATATACTTAATGGAAAAAGTAACAGCTGCAATTCATGGGTGTGGGGGAGACTTGGAAGGTGAATGGCAGATGTTTTGCAGCAGCTTCGGCTAAAGGAGGGGGGACCATGGAAAGTACATGGTGGGACTTGTTCCGGCGCTGGTCAGGAAAAGTGGACAATTCTAGGCAACACAGACACTTGAGTATTCAAAGTGGGCCTCACCACTCAGTCCGGTGTAACTAGGGGCTGACCTTTCACGTTTATAGGGGGTAGAAGGAGTTGCTGGGGGGGAGGGGTGAAGGGGAGAAGGGAGGGGGGCTGACTGGTGGTATAACAGGGTGGATTAGATGATATAGGGGGGAATCCCCCTTGTTTGTTTGTTCCTTTTCTTGTTGTTGCAAAACGAATAAAACTCAATTTAAAAAGAAAAATGAAGAAGAAAAAAAAAAAGATGACCCTTGAGTCTGCTTCCTTCACAGGGTCTCCTCAGTCTACTAGTCCCAAGAGACCTCGCCTACCAAAAGTATGTATGATCCTAAGCGTGATGTGTTGGATGGGTTAAGTACATTTGAATTCACCTAAGGTTTGCAGAATATTAGGGGCAGGGCTTGAAATTAAGATTAAGATTGGATAGGCAGGAGCTACAACCAGCTCCTGGGTATCCAGCAGTAACCAGTCACCAGAAGCTACCACTGGGGGAATGAGGAGGTAGCATATAGTGTTCCACAAATCTAACTTCCACATAAAACGCAAATACATCCATTATTTATGACCTCCTATGCTTTAAATGTCAGAGAGATGTGTCTTAATGTATATTTATATATTATCCCAATTGCCCAGAGTTACATTCACATAATTGTGTTTGTTCCACATCAGTTTGTCTAGGGAGCCAAACGTAGTTCCTGGTAACTGTTGGTTTGAAGCTAACCAGGGTCTTCTAGGCTATAAGCAGGAGCTAAATAGCTCCCAGCTCCCCTCAATTTTAAACCCTGGTGGGAATGATTTAGTTGCATCGATCATGTCTAGGCTCCCCCAGAATGGTTGTGATGCTATTATGGAGTAGAATGCTAATTACAGAAAAGTTTATGAACCAGTCAAACAGGATCTTATAACCAGGTTTGGGAAGACTCCTTCCTAATACCTTAAAAGATTCAGAGACTATAGAAAGAAAGATGGTACCTCTTGAGCTAACTGGGTGTGTGAATGCCCGAACAATTTAGATGGTCAGTTTAAGGATTACAAAGTGAACTCCGTTGAAGCAAGGAGACATTTTTTTTTTACTAGAGAATATTTTTTATGCCTGCTCCCCTGATCTGAGCCAGACCCTGGCTGACTCAAAGGAACTTGATCCCAAGAGGCTAGCTCAAAGCTGCTGACTTATGGGTATCCAATAGGGCCACTCATAAGGATTCTGGGGCCACTCAGAAAAAGGATGAGGGGAAGAAGCACAAGAAAGATATTAAAGAAAATAATAATTCACCACCACCAAAAGAGGGCCACAAAAACCATAAGGGTAAATACCAAGGGAAGCCGTACAGGTCTAGTGAAACCTCTGGGGCCAAACCAAAGGGAGATTGAAAGAAGCCCCCATTCCATAAAAGCTTTGTTAAATGTGTGGTTTGTGGGTCTAGTGACCATGTGTAAGGGGATCCAAGGGTAATCCTTCAGGGGTCCACACTGTCTCCTTAGCTTTAATTCCTGAGAATGAAGCTCCATTGACAAGTGCTCATTTTCACCTACGTGCTGAAGAACACATTGGAGTTCAAGTTAATGTTGCTTTAGTGTCCTTGGGTCTGTAGGAACAACAGAATATAGATGTGTATAATACCATACATGACAACACAAACTCCTTCCATCACAGACACTGGGTCCGGTATTACAATGAGTTTTTTCAAACCTGAGGATGTAGCTAAGGCAAAAGGTACCACTAAACTTGCTGGAGGCCCTATCCAAATGGTCCCAATTTTGCCAGTCCTTATTTTGCAATAACATGACTAAGAATTCCTGTTAGTGTGCAATCTGAAGTACCCGTGAGGGTCCTGTAGGGGAATGACTTAAAAACTCTTGGAGTTATCTCCAGTACCCAGGCCTCCCAGCAAAAAGAAACAGGAGCTGACAAGATTGGCCAGAGAGGCAATCTTGAGAGACTCACAGATTGAGACCAAGGAGAAATCCAGAGTCGCTGGTAAGGAAAAGGGTCTCAAACCCAAACCTGCTCTGAAAACCTGGACTTCCCACAGAGAATAGTCCCTGGTCATCCGAGTGACCCCCCCCCACCCCCAGCTGAGGCTGAGTGTGTGGACAAACCAACTCCTGAAGAACCAGCTACTGGTGAGACCGAGCTGGAGGACATCCTTCCCTGCTTTAAAGATCTGGATCCTAGAGACCATCCTGAGCTGCAGACTTTGCTTGCAGATGGTGGACCCTCAAGGGCAGATTTCAGCAGAGGTCCCCTAGATGCTCCAACCTCCTCAGGCAACAGATACATATTGGTTGTGGTAGACCAGGCTAAAAGATATCCTGAGGCAATACCTATGAGAAATTCTACTGCCCAAGCAGTGGCTAAGGCCCTCTTTGGTATTTCTACCAGGCCTGGGTTGCCTAAGGAACTTATCTCTGACAGGGGGTCAAATTGTATGTCCCACTACATGTGGAAAAACGGGAGTAACCAACAAGTCCTCAACTGCCTACCACCCACAAACAAATGGGCTGGTAGAGGTTTAACCGTACTACGAAGAGCATGATAGGTGCCTTAGAGGAACCCCTGAGAAGTAAGTGGGACCTTCTACTGCCATGCATTCTATTTGCTTATAGATAGGTTCCACAAGCGGGAGTGGGTTTCAGCCCGTTTGAGCTCCTCTATGGTCATCCTGTCAGAGGCTCTTTGGCTCTGATCAAAGAAGGTCTGGAGAGTGCTCCATCCCTAAAGCCAGTCAGTGTCACTGGCTATGTAATAGGCCTCAGGAGGAGGATGGTACTTTTGATGACTGAAGCATCTGAACACTTGAAAGCTGGTCACGCTCTGGTTAAATATTGGCATGACCAGAAGGCAAACATGGTGGAGTTTACTCCAGATCAGTTAGTACTAGTTATAATTACTAAAAGGCAGATAGCCTTAAGAGACAAATGGATTGGACCCTTCAAAGTTGTAGGAAAACTTGGGAGCGGTTAATTATTTAGTGCACTTGGGCAACCCCAGGAAGGCCTCTAGGGTCTTTCACACTAATCATTTGAAGGCCTATGTGTCAAGACCAGAACTAGGAGTTTTGCTTCTAGCCTCTGATCAAGAGGAGGGGCGTTAGCCTCTTCCTAATCGCCTCAGGAGACACCCTTCAGATGCAACAATTGAAGGAGTAAAACTCTCTTCAGATCCGACTATACAGCAACAGGAGAAGTGCAAAGCTCTGTTGACTCAGTTTGCCTCCATGTTTCCACCGACACAAGCCTTGGCCCCTTGGGGTCAGCATGATATAATCACTGGCGACAGTCTCCCTGTCAAAGGCAGGGGCTACAAAATGCCTGATCATGTCAGAACTAACATAAAGGAAGAGGTCAACAAGATGCTTGACCATGGGGTTATAGAGCCATGTACCAGTCCCTGGGATAGTCCAGTTGTGCTAGTGCCCAAAGCAGGAGCCAAAAAGTTACGGTTCTGTGTGGACTATAGGGCTCTGGATGCCGTCACAAAGACTGATACCCATCCTTTACCCAGGACAGATAAACTGGTGAATAAACCTGGAGCTGCCAAGTTCCTCAGTGCATCTGACTTGACCTCAGGCTATTGGCAAATAGCACTAACAGACCATGCAAAGGAGAACACTGCATTTACCACCCCAGGAGGCTTATACCAGTTTAGGGTTATGCCTTTTTGACTAAGGAAGGCACCTGCTACATTCCAAATGATGGTGAACCAGGTTCTGAATGGGATAGAGGAATCTGCATGGCATACTTGGATGACATTGCAGCGTGCAGCCCCACTTGGGAAGACCATCTTCACCACCTAGGATATATATTGCACTCTTGAACAGGCCCATCCGACCATAAAGGCAAGCAAGTGTCAAATTTGTCAGCGCAAAGTGGTTTACCTTGGATATGAGGTAGGAGGAGGTGAGATTAGGCCCTTGCCTAATTAAGTACAAGCTATAAAAGGACTGGGCCACCCACACTACTCAAACCCAGGTGAGAGCCTTTCTAGGTCTCCCTAGGTACTACCGGAATTTCATTGAACATTATGGGAGCATAGCTTCTCCCCTAAATGTCATCTCCTCTCCAAAATGTCCTAAGAAGGTCAGATGGGATGAGGTGTGTGCCAAAGGCATTTGAAGTGCTGAATCAGGCCCTCTGCAAAGCTCTAGTCTTAAGAGCTCCCGATTATACCCAATCCTTTATAAGATGCATCAAATACACGAAGAGGTGCAGTCTTAAGCCAACTTGATGAGCAAGGCAGGGAAAACCACATTTGCTTCATCAGTAGAAAACTGAAGGAAATTGAAACAAGGTGGGCAACCATAGACAATGTTTTGCCATTGTGTGGTCGTTGAAGAATCTTAGGCAATACTTGTATGGTTCTACTTTCACCATTCCAACAGACCACCAACCCTTGAGATGGTTAATGCAAATGAAGGGAGTAAATCCTAAATTGCTTAGATGGTCTATCAGCCTCCAAAGGTTTGATTTTACCACTGTGAATAGGTCAGGATGCAACCACCATAATGCCGATGGTCTCTCCAGAAGGTATGAACGACTGGAACAAAAGATTCATCTAGGAGTGGATTAAATCCTCCTGTCCCTTAGTCTTGGGGGTGGGGGGGTCGGACAAGTGTTAGGGAGAATGTTCATTTCTGTGCCAATTCCCTTTAACCTTCGAGATACCCCAACTCTTTTGCTGGACTCTGCGCTTTTTAATTTTTACTCCCAAATGAGTGGGACCTTTTCCCCCACTTCCTCACGTGTTTTTCTCACTAGGATCTTTGGTTTCTTACGGTGTAGTGGAGTCTGGTAAACACCATAGGCGTCTGCTTGTTTGCATAGTGACACACATCACCTCTTGTGCAGTACCACTGAAAGGTCTCTTGGACTTCTCTTAATGCTTATATACATTTTCTTTTCTTGGGTGAACTACTGTTCCCGAGAATAGTAAGATGACTTGTCTTACTTACCTTTTCGATTGTGGGTCCAGCACACACCACACTACGGAGTGCTGGGGGTTGGGAGGGTTACCTAGTAACTCTGTATCCCACTTCTCATGTAACCTTTTGTTACACTAACTTGAATGGCTGGTGGCAGCGGTTTCTTTTTTACTACCTTTGTGCCATGCGGCTGCAGGCTGATTCCTCAGCTGCAGTACAACATCCAAGAGTGAATATTTTTGCAAAATGGCTCCAGACTCTTTTTTCACCATTTCCTGTCAGTTAGTTCCTTCTGGGCTTTTACTCTGTTTGAACCGGGTTTGAGTCTTTTGGCGCATTAACTTTGCCTGTTTTAGCTCCCTAGAGGCTCCTCTTCTGAGCCTACTGGCTTTGGCAGTGCATGTTCCCTCGTAGGTTTTAATTGTTGAACACTTCTTGCTGGGATAAAAGACTGCCTACATCCATCTGGGAGAATCTAGTTTTACTACTTACCAAGTATGTTCTGATCTGATTAACTTTTCTCTCCTTGAAACTCAATATTGTAATGGTGATCACAAATAAGTGATAATACTGACCACAAACGACATCGCTCAGTGCTGGAACATGTTTAGCGTAAGAAAGGTTTACTTTCAGCTACGTTATTTCTCTGATTGAACTGAATCCTAACTTTTGATTTAATGTTACTATTAGTTGCTGTTTTTTAACCTCTTAAGTGCCATTGAGGTTCCCCCCCCAGTGCCAATGGGTTTTTTTTAAAATCGCGGTATTCACCGCCCAAACCCGCCAGCATTTCCCCCCTCATTAACCCCGTAAGTGCCACCGACGAGCCGGCTCGTCGGTGGCAACCTGGAGCGGTTTTTACCGACGAGACGGCGCGTCGCTGGCATTTAAAGGGCTAAAGATTGTCTAATTATCCTTGTGATTATATAAATATGTATATTATAACTTTAAGTGTGTACAAGGTTACCTGGATACGACATGCATTACTTACCGTAATAGCATTTCTGATGATTGTATCTGCTTAAATTCACATGCTGTGCATATAGTCCAACATCTAGTGGTAATCGCGGAGTATTGCATCTTTCTTTCGAGGGTCGAAAGGGGACGTCGACATAGGCATGACTACCACTATCCCTAACGTGACGTGTAGCCGCATCGAGGTCCCTTCGATTGTGTTTTTTCTGCCGTGCGGAAGCCTTATGACCAACGTGACCGAGTATAGAGGGATAAGGTGTAAGATGTCCATGTTCCTTCAACTCCATGAGGGGAGGAAGGGTGGGCGCATGTGAATCTAAGCAGATACAATCATCAGAAATGCTATAACGGTAAGTAATGCAGGTCTTTTGATGCTTGTTAATCTGCTAAGAATCACATGCTGTGCATAGCTAACGAGCAGTACCCAGAAATGGTGGTGGGATGTGTGAAGGAACACTAGCAAAGAGATGTCTTGGCACCGCTTGTCCCACCTGAGAATCAGACCTAGAGGGAGTATCCAGGAAGTAGTGTTTTGTAAAGGTGTGTACAGAGCTCCAGGTTACTGCTTTACAAATGGACTCAAGAGGGACATTTGCAATTAATGCTATGGAAACCCCGTGCCCAGAGTAGAGTGTGCTCTAGGCTTGAAGGGCAGATCTCTCTTGGCAAGAGTGTAGCACAGTGTGATGCAGTTTACGATCCACTTTCAAATAGCCGATTTAGAGACAGGGTCCCCTTTGCTGCCACTGAAACGAAAAACTGGTTTGTCTTTCTTAGCAGTTTTTCCTTCTCCAGATAATAGATCACAAAAGGTGGGTAGTTCTATTGATCGGTTCACGTGAAACTTTGAAATAAATGTAGGCACAAATCGTGGGTGAGTGCACAGGACCACCTTATCCTTGTGAATTGTGACCAATTGGTATTGAACTGAAAGGGCCTGTAGTTCACCAACTCTCCTTATTGATGTGACTGCCACCAGGAATGCTGTCTTTTAAGTGAATGATTTAAGGCTAGCTTTACGCATAGGTTCAAAGGGAGGTCCCATTAGTGTAGTCAGTACAAAGTTCAGGTCCCATCCTGGAACTGGGTTGGACATAGGGGATGAAGTCTTTTAACCCCCTCCATAAAAGCCTTGATTACTGGAATTTTCCACCCCGAAACATTCTTCTGGGACATGGTGTAAGCTGTAAGTGCAGGGAAGTGGACTTTTAAGGAATTGAAAACCAGGCCCGAATCTCATAGGTGAGTCAGGTACAGGACAATATGTGTTGGTGAGCATTCAATAGGAGTGATGCTATTGTCATTGCACCAGATGACAAAGCGTTTCCATTTGCTGGAGTAGCAATGTCTGGTGTTAGGTTTTCGTGTATTTCCATACATCTTTGAGGGAGTTGGAGGTGTCCGAACTATATGACCTCAGGAGCCAGGCTGCTAAATTGAGAGTTTGCAGGCATGGGTGAAGTGTTTCCTTCCTGTCTTGTGACAGCCTGTTGTAGGGGCATAGCAGCTTCCTCGCAGGGGAGACTGACATTGCCATAAGATGAGAGAACCAAGGTTGGCGGGCCCACATCGGGGGCCACCAGAATCATCGTGTTGAGTAGGGGATTAAGTATAGCAAATTTCCCGGACCATGTAATCCAGAGTCCGTTCCCCTTGGAGCGGTTCTGCGGGTACCTGGAGGCGTAATCTGCGCATTGTGCGTTCTCCAGATTCACAAACAAGTCGATCTCTGGGAAGCCCCAGTCTAATGGGGAATTAGTAACCTAGCCACACTAACGAGACTGCCTTTTTGGAGAGAAAGAAATCACTCTGATTTTTCTGTGTCTTCATAGATTATTGTGCCTTGAATCTAATACACGTTGGTTGGCACATTGTTTTAAATTAATAGTATGTTATGATCCAGGGGAATACATTTTTAATATTGTCCCCGAAACACTTCCTGTTCTTGTTTTTTTAAAATACATTGCTGTTTGTCCTCTGGCCTGGATTTAAGGGCAAGGTGTATATAAAATAATACACCCCGAGTTGTAGGAATGCGGGACCTTTTCTGTGTGGACCAAGACACGTTAACAACCACTGTGGTTCTATCCACAACTAACGACCCTGGCTTCCTTATTCTATCATTTCATATATAAGCAGCCCACCACCGTCTCCTAAGAGCAGGGGCAGGGTTTCAGGGGCAGATAGAGGTGTGTTCTGTCCCTTTCTTCCAATCCCTCTGTTGGGACTTGTTGTGGTGGTCCACTTTTGGGGTCATGAATTAACTATTTAAGTGTAATTATTGAATGATGTGTAGATAGGTCCCAGACTCCCCTTTCCAGCATTTGCAACAACCTCCTTGAGGTTTCTGAGCCTCTCTGGCTTCCCACATACCGTGTATTATGGCTTAAGCTAGTGCTTTCCCCCTTGAGGCAGCTGGGCCCACTCGCAGCACTCCAGTAACTTTCAGGAGCTTCATTCCCCCCAGCAACGGCTCTGTACGTTTCTTCTGCTCAGGGAGGGTGTGCTGGTGTGCTTTTGCGGTCCCCCGGTCTCTGGGCGTGCTGGTGTGCTTTCACGTACCCCCGGTCTCTGGGTCGCCTGGAGTATCGGTCTGCTTCTGGGCCGCACAGTCCTCGCATCCTGGACCAGCCCCGGACGCTCTCTCCTTCTGCACATTGCCCGGGTCAGTGCCCATCTGCTCAGCTGGCTCGTCTCTCCTCTCGTGGTTGCTCTCTTGAGCAACTGTCGAGTCCTTCATTGTTTTTTATCTGTGTTCAGCCAATCACTGGTCCTGAAATACTAGACTGGTTAATGTGTTCCTGTGCATACTCTGTATTGCTCTGCATTCTCTCCTCGTCTCAGTACTAGGTGAGTATTGAGATGGTAATTCAATAGTATTCTTCCTCGTCTCAGTACTCTCTTTTTGAGTTGCTTTAGCAAGGTAGATAGGTTGTGAGGGTAGGTGTGAAGAGGAATGAGGAGAGGCAGAAAAAGTGGAGTAACTCTGGAAAGGGGTACCAGGGTCGTGTGCTGGGTGGGACTACTGCGTTCTATCCAGGTCGTCACTAATCCCATAGGGGGTTTCCCTCCCCATGAAATCCACCTGCTGAGTACCACCACTAGGGGGACTGTTGGGTTGTTGCCTCACCTCCTTGGCTCCATGAAAAGGGGCTCCTCCTTAGGGCAGAAGTGACTACATCTGGAGATGCGTCACAGTCCTGAGGAGGGAAACTCCCCAAAAGCGCATTCTGACAAAAGGATCAAGTTGTCCCCACTAATGGATCAAGTTGTCCCCACTTGATCAGGGAAAAGGCGCTTGGGACACAATTCCGCCTGGTTGGCTGTTAGACAGAGCTTTGACAGTTTTTCAACTTCACAAAAGAGGCTTGCAAGAGCTTCCACAATCATCTTTGGGTCAGTCTCTTATATGCTTCAGAATCGAATACCAGCAGTTGCCAAACTTCCTGGTGTAGAGTGTGTGTCTTTCTGCTAAACTGGAGGGTAACCCTCAAACATCAACCTTAAACAGATGCACCATCCAAACTCTTAGAGACAGCCAACCAGTACTGGCTGCCACACAGACCTATGGTAAAGCTCTGCAATCATAAGTGACTCATCTAAAAGATTGTTTTTACTTGAAGAACAGTGCGCCTGCTGCCCAGGGGAATAGGGTGCATTGTATGAAAGGTTAAAAATACAGATTTATATGACAAAAAGAACAAGAAATAATACCAGTTAAGCTGTGCCAATTCTAGACATGAAAATATATTCATAACTGTGAATATCAGAGCAACAGTGAATATCAGAGTCTTCCGAACACAGCTGGACACCTGATTTCTGGAGTGAGACTTGGGATCATATTACTCCTGTATTGCAAGGCCTTTGTCGGCTTACGATAGCAGCCAGTTATTTTTTGAGTCTTTGTATTGTCTTCAGAGTATTTCACTAGCAAGGTCCTATCAGAAACAGTCCTTCACTGCACAGGTTGCACATTGAGATCTTCCTCCACTTTTACTGAATTCTCCAATAGTCAAAAATGTAGAGTAGACAGGCAGTCTTTTAGCTGTTGAGCCCCTTACTTGTGCAATTCTGCTTTCTTGGCTTCATGGGAGCTTAGAAATGTGTATTTAAAACGGAATAACATTTCTTTTCAAATCTCATTTTAATTCATTTCTACTGTAAACCTGTACATACGATGCTTCTGGGGCAAAAGTTCACTTTAATGCTAGAAAGATTGCATATGTTTGGTTCCTTACAAGAAGGAACTTGCTCACATTTTTGGGTCAGCTCTCATCCAGAC
Organism: Ambystoma mexicanum; assembly: GCF_040938575.1. Lineage (NCBI taxonomy): Eukaryota > Metazoa > Chordata > Amphibia > Caudata > Ambystomatidae > Ambystoma > Ambystoma mexicanum. The sequence continues at coordinate 732,128,995 of NC_090925.1, forward strand.
TTAGCAATCCCGGAAACCTCACCAACTTACCCACGTTATTTCCCAACACTCTAAACACATGTTCAAGTTGTATTTGACACTGAATGTAAAATCTCTTTAGTGCAGAGTTAAAGGTCTGCACTGCTGTGAACAACATCCAAGACTTGACAAAGATAAAGTGCACTACATGAAACAAGTTACTTACCTGTAAATGATTATTTCTCATTGTGTTGTGCTACATATTACCCCATGCATGCACTGAAGGGACAGCATTGTGAACTTGAGTGTGCAACTTAGGAGAGTGACATGTATTAACTTTAGTATACATTTGAAAGCAGGTGGGCTGGTGAAAGCTAATTTTCATAGCTGCCCGAGAGTGCAGATTCTCCCACGAATGGCAATTCCTGAGCAGGTGCAAATGGGTTTACAGTGCAGTGGGAGCCTCATTATTCCGCAGAGGGAAGGCGCGACTCTCATCGTGCAGTCTGTGTCAGTGAAAATATGCAGAATTGGTTAGGTGCAGTGATACCTCAGGCGGCACAGAGAGCTGTAGGGTGACGCGAACATACTGCGACTCCTGGTCTTCAGCGGTTGCTGGATACAGAGTGATGCGGATTTCCCAGGGTTCTGACCTAGCAAGAGGGAGGCAAGAGCATGAGAACCAGATGAGACAATAGGATAGAGGTAGGTGACACAGGACAGGATACAAAAGCAGCAGGACAGTAGATCAACAAACAGTAGCTAGAAAGTGAACAAAGTTACGTAACAGGAAGTTGACTGGGACAGCGCAGACGACGGGAGATTAGGGAGGAAAGAACCAGCAGGACAAATGATGGAAGTGAAAATGGAGGGTGTGGGAGAGAAGATCAATGCCACAGTTGTCACTTACTAGCACATCCACAAAATATCCAGAACATGCAGCAGAACAGCCAAAGGTTGACTCTTAATCAAAATTGCCCGCTTTGATAGGCAGAATTGCTACTGATACCCCCTTACAATCCTTGCTTTGACATTTGCCCACATATGATCTTGTTTCAGTGCTCTCCTGAACGGTACTCTTGGTGGTTTCCCAATAGCTGCATTGCTGAATAGTGGGACGATTCACTACATGTCGTCACTTCTCCCCGAGGGGGAGCCCTTTTCCATTAGGCCAGGGAGGTGAGGACGCTACCCCGATAGTACCCATAGGTGTGGTATAATGCAGGAGAATCTCATGGGGAGGAACTCCTCCCCTCCCCAGGGAGAAGGAAGACCATCTAGTATATCACCCTTATGAGAACATCAGACCGCACACACCCTAGCCTCTACTTCTGCTAACCTCTTTGGAGACAGTAGGCCTATGTACTGTTATAAGGTAGACTACCTCAAGGTTCTGGAAAGTACTGAGACAAAGATCATCATCAGGAACATAGGTAATCCAAGTACTGGGACGAGGTGGAACACAGCAACAATGAAGATCAATACCAAGAAGAAACTACAGGGGTATATACTTCCGGAGGCATGGTTCCTTTTACGCCATAAAAAACAAAGTGCTGCCTATCAGGTATACACAGTCAACCAGGGCGAGAGACCAGGAAGCACGAAGGAGACACAGAAGACCAGGACGGAGCAGAGAGCAGTCTGCTGCCAGAGTCAAGAGGACGGTGGGACTCTCTGCCCAATGATTTGCAGATGGTAACAGGAGTAACTGTAGAGAAATCCCCTTAGCATCGGCCCATGAGGCCGCCAAACCTCTGGTGGACCGCCCCTGAACGCGCGCAGGCACTGGCAGGCCCGAAGCCACATAGGCCATGGAGACCACAAGACGGATCCATCGGCTAATGGACACTACAGATGCCTTACGCCCAGCCCCAGCCGGGCCAAAAGTAATCAGAAGACTGTCAGAGCAGCGGAAAGGGGCAGTTCTAGCCAAGTACTCCAACACTGCCCGCCGCACATCAATGTTATGCCAAGCCACTTCCTCTGGCGTTTGCGGATTTTGAAAAAAGGCAGGGAGAACCAGATCCTGAGAAGTGTGAAAACGAGAAACAACTTTAGGGAGAAACTTCGGATCACACCTCAGCACCACCGAGTCCGGCAGAACCCTCAGGAAAGGGGGGTGACATAACAGAGCCCCAATCTCCCCAAGCCTACGGGCAGAAGTTAAGGCAATCAGAAAAGCAGTCTTCAGCGTCAGATGTTTCATATCAATTTCGGAAATGGGCTCAAAGGGAGGCCCTTGAAGAAACTTTAAGACAAGAGGGAGATCCCAAGGAGGAAGCCCCTTATAAGTACAAGGACGGGAAGAAGAAAAACCCCTGAGCAACTTCCCCACCAACACCTCCCCATCCAAGTGCCCATCAGAGTCCCCCAAAAGGAATTATATGGAGGCCCACTGAGAGCGAAGCATGGAAACCGCCAGGCCCTTGTCAAACCCATCCCGGAGGAATTGAAGGATAGCGGGGAGGCCAGAACGCAGGGGGGGGGGATCCCAGACCGCCCACACCAGTCCCGGAAATGGCTCCAATGTCTGCCGTAAGCCTTCAGAGTGGAGGGTCTAAGCGCATTCATTATGGAATCCACCACAGGACCAGAAAACCCCTGATATATCAGCCTAGCCCGTGCAATATCCACACTGCCCATTGTATCTGGCGGACCCCCAACCGTAGCTCCCCCAGAAGGGGACAAGGCCACTTCGGAACCAGCCAAGGCTCCTGGCACCGAAGCTCCAACAGAGAGGGGAACAAACTCCGGCGGGGCCAGTACGGAGCGAACAACAATACAGTCACCCTGGATATTCTGATGCGCTGAACCACCCGAGGCAGAAGAGGAATAGGTGAAAAAGCATAAAGGAGACCCTGTGGCCACTGCACAGAGAGGGCGTCCACCCCCCACGCACCCTCTGTCTGAAAACGAGAGCAGAAGAGGGGAACTTTTGCTGAGGCTGGAGACGCAAACAGGTCCAGAATAGGGGTCCCGAACCTAACACAGATCTCTGCAAAAACCTGGGTCGAGAGGTGGCGGTAGACGTAAGCTAAAGCTGTCATATTGTCCGTCCGGACCAAAACTGCCCGGCCCATCAGCAACCTCCTGAAGTACACCAGAGCCCGGAGAATGGCACACAACTCTCACCAATTAGATGTCCGATGGCTCTCTTCCGGATCCCACAACCCCTGAGCAGAGAGGACTCCCAACGTAGCTCCCCAGCCCCTTCCACTGGCGTCCGTAGTAAGTGTTGTCACAGGAGGAATGATCAGGGACACCCCAGCCCGTAGTTTCGAAACCCACAACCACCTCTGCAGGGAGACCCGCAGCGCCAGAGACACCGGAATCAAAGCCTCGAAAGCTTGAGATGAAGGGAGCCAGTGGGAGATAAGGTAGGACACCAGGGGGCGTAGATGAAGACGGGCCCAGAGAACTAGAAACACGCAAGAAGCCATGTGCCCCTGCAATTTCAGCAATTGGCGGGCCGGGACATACTGCCTCCCGAGAACCCTGCCCAGAACAGTCTGCAAGCGACTGACCCTCTCCAGGGACAGGAACACCTTCCCCATTCTGGTGCAAACCTGTGCACCAATGAAAACTAGATCCTGAGAAGCCTCCAGTTGGGACTTCTGCCAGTTTACCAGGAAACCCCAGTCCTGCAATGCCTGGCAGACCAATCGGAGATGAGAAATGACAGTCTGCCGGCAGGGCGCTTTGATCAACCAATCGTCCAGGTAGGAAAATATCTGAATGCCCCGCAGATGTAAGTGCGCCACCAGGGGAGCCACCAGCTTGGTGAAAACTCTGGGGGCAGATCGCAGTCTGAACGGGAGCACCCTGAACTGAAAATGTCGGGATCCCACTGCAAAGCGGAAGAACTGCATGTGCCAGGGACGGAGAGCCACATGGTAATAAGCGTCCTGGAGATCCAGAGATGTCATCCAATCCCCCTTTAATAACATCGGAAGAATGTTCTGTAAAGTCTCCATCTTGAAGTGTTCCTTTTGGACGAAGCAGTTCAGGGCTTTGAGGTCCAGAATTAGACGGTACTTCCCTGAAGGTTTGGGGACCAGGAACACCAGTGAGTAGAAACCCTGACTCTGCACAGGGAGAGGAACGGGCATGATGGCCGCCTTCAACACTAATTCGGAGAGCGCGGCGTCCATGGCCAACCTCTTGAGCCGAGACCTGGGAACCACAGTCCGAACCATGCAATGCTGGACAGGAGGAGACAGGAAATGCACTCGATACCCCCATTGTACTGTGTCCAGAACCCATGAGTCGGAACACCACCTTTCCCATACTGGAAAAAACTGCCGGAACCGCCCGCCCACCGGCAATTCCAAACTGTCAGGACTTAGGTGCCGGCCCAGGACGTGAAGAGCGTGGAGGACCCCGACCCCCCCTAGCACTCCGAAAAGAATGTGATGAGGAGCCAGGAAAAGACCTGCTGGTCACTGGACCAGCCCGAGAGGAAGATTTCTTGGCCATTGAAGGAGGCTTGCGTCAGCATGTTTGTCCGCCCTAAAAACTTTGTGCACCTTATCCTCAAGGCAATCACCAAAAAGCCTGGACCCAGTGAAAGGAAGTTTCAGGGCAGCCGCCTTCTGAGACCCATCAGTCTTCCAGTCCCTTAGGTGCAAATGCCTCCGGGCAGATATACCAGCCCCCATGGCCATGGCTGAACCACGCACCCCAATCAAAAGCCAGATCGGCCAAAAACTCAACCTGTCTCTGCATGTCTGTAATCAAAGGGGCACAATCAGAGCCTTCATCGACAGCCTTTTTCAACTCCCTGAAACCATTCAACACTGTTTCAGCTGTGTAGGAACCATAGATATTTGCTCGAAGGGCCAGATGCGCCCCTGCATGAACCTTCTTAATGCCGGAATTAACTCGGCGGTCCCCTGCATCCCGGACGGCCGCCCCCTCGGCCGACATAGAGGAGCGACCCACCATGCTGGCGAGGATATCGTCGACCTCAACTGGATCAGACAGCAAAGTCTCGCCCTTCAAAGGGTAAAGTTTGGACATGAAGCGGGGCATTGCAATTTTCTCCGGGTCATGCCATTCCCGGAGGATTTTTTCCCGGATATCGGAAACCAATGGCACCCCCTTCCTAGGTGTATGCCTATACTGGCGAATAGAAGGGTCGGCCCCCTCCACCGGCACCAGGGGCTCTGAAAATCCCATGCAATCCCCAACTTGAGCCAGCACCTCCTCCACTCCCTCTCTGTCCAGATACTTCCCTTCAGCATCAGCCGAAGAGGAACAAGAAGAGGCCGATGACTCAGCGCCAGAAGAAGAGGAGGATGAGGAAGACAGACGCCTGCGCTTGTGTCCATGAGCACGTGTGCGACTCCCTCTACAATGCTTAAGCAGCTTCAACTCCTTTCTGGTCAGGGAAAAACGCTTAGCCTGTAACGCTCACCTGATTCCCGCAGAGGCGCCGGTCTTGACTGGGTGAATGCTGTATCTTCAAAGGTGATGTGTAACACACGGTTGGCTCTTTGGGCTGGACCTCTGTGCACTGTATGTCTGACTCGAAGAGTAAGATGTCTGCAGATAGAAAATATGGGATTAATGAACTGGGGCTATTGGGTGCCTCTCTCCTCTTCCCTTTCTCGTCTCCTGTAGAACCCCAAAGGTTAACACCCTCACCTTAGGTAAGTGAACGCCGAGCTCTCCATCTGCCTCGGGGCAGGGTGCCGTAACCAGTTTCTTCACTGGATAAGGGTGCAGGCCTCTTGACCTCAGAGGACTGCTGTCCGTCGTTAACTGCACGAACGGTAAGTTCTGGGCACTTCAAATGTCTTAAAAGTCTTTTGTAATGATATCTCTTGTTTTGCAGGGTTCCGGCGAGGGCGGATGGCGGGCTGATGAGAGTTGAGGATCGAACCCGCGTGAGGAATAGAAGCGCCTGGAAGCACGTAAGTAAGCGCTTGTAGCCTGCTTCACGATGCGCACTAACTGTCCCTTTTATCTTGCAGGTACAAGTTCGGAGCTTTAGAGAAGCTGAAGGGTGCTGGAATACCCACTGGATTCGGCGTGGGAAGGAGTAATGGCACGTGAGTAATAAAGTTGCCCAATGTCTTTAAACGCACCTTCTTTTGTCTTTCAGATGCGGGATGCAGCGCCAAAGGCCTCCGGAGCGTGCGAAGAGCTGGTAAGCTTTTGTCTTTCAGATGCCGGAATGCAGCGCGAGGCGTTGGTGACAGCCGATGGACCAGGTAAGAGATGCGCTGCCACTGAAGACCGTAGTGCTAACCTGTTCTTTCTTTGTCTTTACAGGTGCTGCTGAAGACTGGATTCCAGGATGGTAAGCCTTTGTTCCCTTAGGCCCAGGATCAGAAGCAGAAGACACGATGAGCGTTCTGCTGCAGAGAATGCAGAATAACGCAAAGCAAGATTCATCCATCGGGTGTGGTTTAAATAGCCTCCTGTAGAGCTTAGGTGTCTCCTTCCACAGCCACGCCTAGGTAAGAAAAGAGTTCCTGCTTTCCAGAAGAGTTCCAGTGTTCTGAACCTAGGGAGTGGCTCCTGCCCCACCCAACAGGAAAAGTAGTCCCAAACAGAAGAGGATCAGGGGTTCAACTGGCAGGTAAGTAAGCAGCATGGTCTGCTGCAGGTAAGTCCACCCAAACATTATGAGCCCGGCGCTTCCAGCGCTGGGACTGGGCTTCTTTATGAGCCTGGTGCCACTGGCGCCGGGACAGGGTCCAAAAGGTCCCAATTGGGACTGGCTGGCACTCGGAACCGGGGTTATGGGTCTGCTTCCAAGGGAGTCGGGCAAGTCCTGATCTTTTGGAAGCAGAGATCATGACATAGCCTTCTTCTTTCTCTTTCTGTGTAAATCAGGAGAAGAGGAAGAAGACAGGACCAGATGCCTGCTCTTTGCAGAATGTTTTCCCATGTTGAGTAAACTCAAAAACAGTGACCAAGGAAGCCTGCTTCACCAAAGACCCCTGTACACCGAATCAAGGCTCCACATACAAACAATTGCTAACGTGCCTCTCCCACATTCAAATAGAGGCCAGAAAGAACAACAACCAATAGGAACAACATCAATTAATTCCTATGGCAACATGCCTGCAGCACCAGAGGAGGAGCCCCCCTCCTCCGGAGCACGTGGCTCAAACAAGAAAAAGGAGCCGCCAATCCGTGCAAAGGATTAAAGTTGCACATACCTCAGTATATAAATCGATATACAATGGAAGTTCATGTATAAAATACACGTGATCTAAGCATCCGTGCTGGCTTTTTTCTCTCAAAATTATTCCTCCCTGTAGGGCCGCTCCATAATGATATTACGCAATGTAAACATAGTTGTGAATCCGCTTACTTCTAGTGTTACAGCTATCTTTCTTGTCGTATTGAGAGATACAGGAAGGAATTCAAAAACAGTGCGCTGATTCAATCGCCTTAATTGCGTGTGTGTTGAATCGATATTGATTCGCGTAATATCATGGATCGTAATATCATGAATCGTGAATTTTTTAATACACTTAATCTGTCTTTCAGAAAGGAACATTAGAGCGGCCCTACAGGGTGGAATATTTTTGAGAAAAAAGTTAGCACGGATGCTTAGATCACGTGTATTTTTATACATTAACTTCCATTGTATATCGACTTATAAACTGAGGTATGTGCAACTTTATATCTAATAGAACGCGTAGCTTTTCATCACTATTTACATATATCTGAACTAGATAGCTTTACCTCTTTGGTCACAACTTTGATATTTTATAGACACTCAACTGAGTACAAGCATCTCTAAAGGAATGATATGAGGTAGTCTGTGGCCATCTGTTGATACTTTTTCTCATGAGATGAAAGGGATTATCTTGGAAGTGATGGAAATTGATATGTCATTGTTATGGACACCTACTTAGGACATATACATGCAGGTATTGCTTGTTTCTGTTTGTGAGTAGAATAATTTACGAGACTTGTGGTGATTTACTTTTATAAGAATTTTGTTATTCTGATGTGCACTATTTTTTTTGGTTACTGTTTTTTCTTTGTTTTCTTTGTACTATAGAGATTCGCTCTGATGAAGGACCAGTTGTAGGTCCGAAATGCATTGGCATCCCATTTCTGCTTCTTTCAAACCAATGAATGAAAATAATTTTCTATCAGAAGAATATTTGATGGCGATATGTTTTCTTCACCAAAAACTGGAATAACTGAAAGATAATTTTATAAATAAGATCTATTTTCTGGATATAAATTAATATAATACCCATCAGTAGTTTTCACTACAATTGGCGACCCAAGGTCTGATGATATTTTCTCTCTCATCAGACATTACTCTATTTTGTGTCTTCCCAGTATAGTGTATACTGGTTTACTTGGTGATGCCATGAACTGCCTATTCGGAACTATAAACAATAAGTACTTTAGACGTACTTAGCGGTGCCCGCCCCAATCATCCTTTTTCCTTTGGAACCAGACCGTCCCAAGCCAGATTACAATACGTTAATTTACAGAAAGCATTTTGCCCATGAGTCCAGGCCATACCATGTGAAAGGGCATGTCCTTGTATGGCAATTTACGACCGGAGGTCAGTAAGGTCCCTGAAAAGGCAGTTGGTCAAAGGACAAGCCTCGAGCCACATGGTTGAGGCGTTTTGAATATATGGTACTCCAATTTGCATTATGCTGTAAATGGAAATGGTTTACTACTGGGTTCCAAATTGAGGGGAGCTGGGAGCTATTTAGCCTAAAAAGACCCTGGTTAGCTTGACAGCAACTGCTTCCAGGAGCTACTTTTGGCTCCCCAGGCCAACGGATGCCGAAAGAACACATTTAACTGTGTGCATTTTGGCAATCTAAAAATAATTATTAAGACACCTCTATATGGCATTTTAAATCATAAGGGATCATAAATAAGAGACACAATAATAAGATTGCATCTTATGTCGAAGTTACATTGTGGAACGCTATTTACTGGCTCCTCGCTCCACTGTGGTAGCTCCTGGTCGCTGGTTAATGCTGGATACCCAGGAGCTGCATTTAGGTCCTGCTTATCCAACCTTAATTTTGAGCCCTGTGCTACAGTGGACTGAATGAAGATGTAAAACACTGTTCATGGACACCAACCTGTCCCAGGCATATCTTAAAGGCATACAAAATGTTGCTGTGCAGAAGAGATACAAAATTGTTTTTGTAACACTCCACTACAGCTGCTGCAAAATGAAAACTCAGGAAAACCCAAATGGGAGAAATGGTCTCCCTGCACTAGCAGCCTTCGCGTCTGTCCATTGCCACCACAATGAATGAGTTGAGCAGATTAATAGAAGCCAAAAAGGCTTTACTTGCATCTGAAGTGAGCCAGGATTCAAAAACATCCAAGACAAATATGTGAAGGATAGCCTTGAAATCAATTGTGGGATATTTCCAAAAAGAAACCATTCCTTATTCGTTATGGGCTTTTAACGATGGAGCCAGTTTTGTTAAAATATTCAGCTGTCCAAGTGGCAAGATCCAAAGAACAATTACTTAAATTAAATTGGTATCTGCGAAAGCATCATGAAGCAAACGCAGACAACACGTTCAAGTTTGGTCAAGAAAGTTTTGACTCGAAATTTAGGGTTGGATAAGACCTAACTTGTCCTATAATAAGGTGGGATTTCCTTACCTAAATAAACTATGGGTAGTATATCAGGATGTCCAAAGCAAAAGTCTGTCTGCGTCCAAAACCGCACGTCTAAATGTATAAAATGCGTAGGGATGTCGGCAACAAAAATAAACAGTGTTCAAAGAAAGTGCAGATCTTCTTCGAGCTCTTGGATTGCGATCAGCTTCCCTTTCCCAAGTTCACAATAGTTCCCATGAGTTCAAATCTTCCAGCTTTAAAAACACAAGTCCCTTGGATACTTCCCAGCTCTTACGATATTGCCACCTTTGACCAGTTCACATAGGCAGTTCAGCTTCTTAGCTTTATACCTCACTGGAGGTAGTTGTAAAACATAAGCTTCGTTAAAGGTGCTTTCAGTGGCTTTTCCATATAGGGGCACCCGGTCTATGTGGGGGGGTGACATGGATGCTCACAAGATGCAATGTTAAAACCGAGAAGATCATTATGGATGAGGAAGAGAGATCCTGAGTTACTAAACCATAGTGAGCGGTCTAGTTGTTGTAATGACCCACACCTGAGTGCAAACTTTAAAAGGGAGAGCAGCAGGAGGAAGCTGGAGCTGCAGCTGTGTTGAAAGCAGGATACTGTGCAGAGAACGTGGACGCGTAGCAGGAAATGGCATTGCGACGAGCTACCCTGTAGGAGAGAGAAGCGCTCTACGTCCTGCAATTCGCTCCAGTGTGAAGTCATCACTGATGAGCGTTTCGAGCCTTGATAGCTCCAATGACGGTCAGCGCAAGCAGTGGCACGCTGAAGGGAGCTGGATATATGATAGGATACATGGCATTTATAACCGCCTGTACACAAGTGTTTCTAGGTGTTCTGGAGTCGCAACGAGTGAGGAAGAACCACCAGTGAGTCATAATGAGATGCCAGCAGAGACCGGTGAGTTGGCCTACTGCAGGTGACCCTGGGGCACTCCAAAGGCACTGTGTAAGAACCAATATTTTGAATGCCGAACATTTAAGTTAAGCAAACCCGGCGCAACTCTCCTAGTAGGAGGTTAAATAGGTGAAAATTGTAACCCACATTGCCCAAGCCAAAAGGGGGCAATACTAAAACAAAGTAAATACAACTTGCAAAAAGGGGAACACCCAATAATGGAATATTGGAACCTGCATTGCCCAAGTCAAAGAGGGGCAACAATAAAACACAGGGATTACAACTTTCCTAAAGAGGGATACCCAAAAAGGGGACATTATAACCGCCATTGCCAAAGAAAGCTAGAAGTGACACCAAGGCAATTTGAGCATAATTGTCACAGGAAAAGATACCTCGACGAGGAAGTTGTAAATCACATTGCCAACAGCCAAAAGGTTGTTTAAGTAGAAATCAAAGACTGCAGGACAAAAACCCTCCTTGTAGAAAGGATCACGTGGGAGAAAGGTGTAACCGGCATTGCCCAAAGCAACAGATCAATGAGAGAACGATCATCATTTTGTACATTATGATTGTGAAAGAAGCTGTAAGCCAATTGTGTTGAAAGTCAAGAGACTAAATCAAGAAGCAATTGTTGATTCTACTTTCCCCATTAACGATTTAAGGGTGGAATGTTTGGTGCAAGCCTTACCACAAAGTTTAAGTTGTAGGGGGGCGTGGCTTGATGGCGACGTGAGGAGACGTGCTCCTCAGGAGCTCCCACTAATCCGAAACAAATCCTGCATATTATGCTGAAACCCTGACAAAGGCACGAAAGCAGCAGATCCCTAGGCGGGGGAAGGTCCGGCGCTGAGGAGGAGCGACTCGTGAAGCTTATCGGAGCTTCAATAGGGGCGCCGTGAGCGCCGAGGAAACAGATGCGCTCTCACATCCAGAGAACGGAAAGATGGCGTCGAACAAAGGGTTGCGGCCGGCCCGAAGTGCAGTGCTGCGACTGAAGGGCCGCGGACAGAAGCGGAGGCAGGTTCTGATCAAACGAACCTGCCCCGGCTCTAAGGAGGAGAACAACGAACCTGGCGGCGAGGAGCTTGCGGGGCTCGAGGTGGACCTCTCGTCCATTAAGAGGGAGAAGCGGCGAGAGGCGACAAGCGCGCCCGTAACACCCCGGCCCGCAGGCTGCGTGGGATCGATCGCCCAAGAAAGAACGGTGAGCACTGGGCAATGTAAGAGCACACCGGAGACGGGCGGCTGCTGAGGGGCGCGACTATTAAGCGCGATGCCGGGTGGAGAAGGAGCATATGCGCCATCGTGCCCCGGGAGCCTGGCAGACGGCGGGGCACGGTCTTGAACGGAGTTCCAGGCCGAAAAGAGCCTGTGGGGAGGACCTCGTAACGCAGGAGCGGGGCCTGCCACCATAAACACCGAGGACATCGCCGTAAGAAAGTGCCTGGAGGGGGATGCACAGCTGGCCCCCCCAGCGGCACTGCACGACGTGGTGGGCGGTTGGGGGCGGCCCGGGAGGGGCCCGGAGTGCATGGAGTGCGGGCCGCTGCATGGCCTAACAGCAGCCGAGGAGAACAAACACCCCAGATATGGGCCGCTGGCCCCATATGGAAGCCCCTACACTAGAGTGTAAGGGTGTGTAACCCACGGAGCAGAGAGAGCACAGTGGCATACTCAGCCACTGGGCGACCAGAGTGATCGGAAACCGGCGCATGAAGCCCGAGAGGAGGCTGTTGAACATTAGCCACCACACGGAACGTCCACCTGTGCACGCATGCTGACAGCAACAGGAGTAGCACATACCAGCAAGATGGGACCCGAGCAGTGTAACCAGATAAAGGGCTGACCCACTGCTATACACACCCACTGGTTCAAAGAAACCAGAGGGAAACATCCTATACGAGACTGGGAGCTGGTAAGCCCAAGAGCCAAGGGGAACTGGAGCTGGGGAGTGCAGGATCAGGAAGAGAAACCCAACCACCGAAAAGGGAACCACAGACTGGCATAGCATTTCTGTGGGGGCACCGAAGCGTGGAAGGATACAGTCCACTCTGGGTGTGTCGTGATTGATGCGATTTTGCCCAAATAAGGCAGAAACGACCCCTGAACACCAGGAGCGGCTTGACGCCGCGTTTGCTGTCACGAGTGGGGTAACTCTGCTGGCCCAAGTCGGTATAACGCAACACAATGTCTTCCAAAGTTGTTAGACCCAGGAATAAGCAGCCCATGATGGATGCCTACACCAAGACCCCCCCAGCGATGAAGGGGGCAGAAGTATAGACGACACTACCACGGAGGAGACGGAACCACCGTGCATGATTCAGGAGGTGCTAGCGGCGATTGGGAGGCCAAGCTGGGCCAGGCAATGAACAAACAATGTGGGACTGGACCTCAAGATTGGGGCAGTCCAGGAAGAAGTCACTCTGCTGAGACAGGATGTGAGGACGCTTGCAGAGTGCACTGGAACCTTGGAAAAGGATATGGCCCCTAACACGGCAGCATGTACCGCCCATGGGTTGGAACAACATGCCCTGGTGCAGCGAGTGGGCAACTTGGAGAATAGGGCGGAGGAGGCAGAAGGGCGCGCAAGACGCAATAACATTCGCATTGTGGGATTACCAGAAGGAATGGAAGGGCCGAATCCAACGGAATACGTGGAATCAATGCTTCTGCGGGAAATTACCGGCGGAGCACTGACGCAGGGATTTGCAGTTGAAAGAGCACACAGGGCCCTGACAAGAAGGCCGCCCCCGGGATCCCACCCACGACCGCTGATTGCAAAGATCCTGAATTATAGGGACCCGGAGAAGATACTTGGATTTTTCCGGAAGGGAGGAACTATCGAGAGAGGACCTGCGAGAATCACGGTGTACCCAGACTACACACTGCATGTGCAACGCAGCAGGATGAATTTTGGGTCGGTGAAAAGGAGATTGAGAGAAGCTGGCCACAGATACATGCTGCTCTATCTGGCAAAACTGAAAGTGTTTTATAAGAGCAAGACCCTGTTTTTTGAGACGCCGGAAGAAGCTATGGACTGGCTGGACATGCAAGGCCGCCCCCAAGAACCGGGGATCCAGACAGCAGTTGATGAAGATAAGTAACATATAGCCGGGGCGTCTACGGAGACATAGCATGAGACACTGGGACTGGAATATAGTATTGAATAGTGCCAGCGGGAATGTGCTGCTGGGAACACGTGCTGATGAGCCCTGCTGGCGGCTAATATTGAGAATAAGACAAGAGGGAGCTCCTGGGGACATCCCTTGAACACCATAGTATTACGCTTAGTTAGGTCACTGTTAGACCGGTGACACCCCGCGGGGTCCTAGCTCTCGGTTCATGATACAGGACCAGACACGGGTGGGCCTGAGATCCAGGGATGGAGCTGGGCATTTGTTGGGAAGGGGAGGAGGGAAGGGGGGGTTGTGTGCAGTGTGGTAGGGTTGGGAAGAGGGTGCGGGGGAGTTGTTGAAGTTGGGGAAGAGTCGTACAACGGGCCATCAAATCAGTCACCAGAAGGAAGGGAGAGTAGAAGAACATCAAGCTAATGGCATCGGGTAATCTCTGAGTCGTGACCTGGAACGTGCGGGGCCTCAACAATTACCTCAAACGAAATAAAGTGAAGATGTACTTAAAGAGGATGCGGGTTGGCATAGCTCTGCTGCAGGAGACCCACCTCACCCGGGAGAAGCTGGAGGTGGTCAGGAGGAAATGGAGGGGTAACGTCATAGGGGCCACGTATTCGGCATATGCAAGAGGGGTGATCACGTGGGTGGCACTGCATGTACCATTTCAGCTGCTTAGCTCGACAATAGACCCAGAAGGTAGAATGGTGGTGGTGACAGGACTCCTGGAAAGCAGGGAAATGAGTATCATAAATGTATATGCCCCCAACCTCGACACAGCGTCATATTTTAGGTCCTTATATAGTAAAATTAGTCCCCTGGTGGGTGGCGTAATGGTGTGGGGAGGGGATTCAATTGCACTCTGAACCCTAGGATGGATAGATCAGAAGATAAATCAGAGAAGCTGGTGCCAACAGCTAAAGCGCTTAGGACACTGCCGTCGGACCTCGGCCTGGAGGACGTGTGGAGATGTCTGCATCCAGCAGACAGGCAATACTCACATTACGCAGCACCACACAACCTGCACACGAGGCTTGATTAGGTGTTCGCTGCATCCGAAATAGTCGGAGAAATGGTGGGAGTGGAGTACAAAGCTCGGGTGCTGTCCGACCATTCACCTTTGGTGGTAGAGTGGCAACATCAACCCCCCAGAGCGAAAATCCCAACATGGAGGCTCAGAACTGAGGCTCTACAGGACGTGGGATTTCTAGAGGACTTGAGAGAGGCCATCGTGGAATACTTTGAAATTAATATGGGTAGTGTACGCTCTGTGGGAACAGTATGGGAGGCTTAAGGTGGTGGTGCGTGGGGTAGCTATATCAAAGTCCAAGGGGGTATAGAACAGGAACTGCAGAAAACAGAAACAGAGCTAGAGAGCTTGATGCAAAAGTGAGGGGACCACTCGAAAGGACAGCGCCAAAATAAAGGATTTGCAGGTGGCTTGTGAGGAACTCTGGGACAGATTATGTAAACTAAACTATAAGAAAAATACGGAGAGACTAGTTGCAGGAGGGGATAAACCAGGTAGATTACTGGCCTGGTTATACAAAAACGAAACCCCTCGCCCGGTGATCAGAGCGATCAGAGACACGGAGGGTCAAATGTATAACACCCAAGAGGGGGTGAATGAGGAGTTCCGGAAGTATTACAAACGTCTATATGAGGACGCGGGAGAGGAAATGAGTCCGGAAATGCAGAATACGATAGAGGACATAAGGCTGCCCACCCTGGAAAGCGCAGAACTAGATGCCCCCATCACCACAGACGAGTTGGAGAAGGTAATCCAACACCTACCCACAAGTAAAGCACCGGGGTCGGATGGGTTACCTAGCGAGTTTTGCAAAACATATAAGCAGGAACTTCTCCAGCCGTTGCTTGCCATGTATAACGAAGCCTATGAACAAGGGGAATTGCCGGTGTCTCTCCGTGAGGCAGTGATCATCCCGCTCCTGAAACCAGGCAAGCCAGACGTAGAGTGTGGATCCTACAGGCCCTTGTCCATGCTTAACCAGGATAGCAAAATACTCACAGCAGTGCTGGCCAACAGACTAAAGAGGGTAATTGACAAGTTGATACACCCGGACCAAACAGGCTATGTTCCCGGCAGAAATATTACAGACAATCATAGAAGACTGCACCATATCATCGACCAGGTCGAGGGAGACTCGAGCCAACTGGCTATCGTGTCACTGGACGCGGTTAAAGCCTTTGACTCAGTCCGGTAGGGATGGGGCCAGGATACATCAGATGGGTTCAGTTGTTATGTAGCACCCCGATTGCGAGAGTAAAAACGGGAACCATAATTTCAGACAAATGGCAGCTCAGCAGGGGGACCAGACAGGGATGCCCCTGGTCACCCATGTTATATATTCTGGGACTAGAGCCGCTGGCAATCTGCCTGCGGCAACAATACGGGGAGGTGGGAATCCGCACGACGGGAGGCACACACCTGATATCTCTGTATGCAGATGATATACTCCTCTACCTGCGCTACCCGGAGGAGAATCTGCAGTACGTGCTGGAGGTGATGGACCGTTACGCCACCCTCTCAGGCATATCAGTGAACCCTGGGAAGTCTAGCTTGTTCCCCCTGGGCAGATATATGGGCGTCCCACTGGAAAGACTACCCATCCTACAGATACCCTGGCAGCCGCTGACATTCAGTTACCTGGGTGTAAACATTTACCACAGGATAGAGAGAGCACAAGAATAATACAGAGGGAGCAATCGAGGGAGTCAAAAACAGCATGGTGTTCTGGTCCCGATTACCCCTAGCCATGATGGGAAGAGCAGCTCTGCTCAAAACGGTAGTTCTGCCCAGACTCCTGCATTTTTTTTTAATGTACCGTACCTGATCCCGAGACGCTTCTTTGTGAGACTTCATGGCATGTGTAGGGGCTTCATATGGGGCTGCTCCAGAAACAGGGTGGCCTTGTGGAAGCTACAGAACACATGTGATAATGGGGGCATAAACCTGCCGAATTTTGAAGTGTATTACCTGGCGGGACAGTTGTTGTACGTGGCTAGGTGGCTGTCCGCAGAGGACTCGGCAGAGGCCAGGCTCCTGCAGGGTGGAACAGCCCCATACTTTCTCAGAGAGGCAGTGTGGCTGCGTAAAACTAAATTGGCGGGGTTGGGGAGACTATTGGAGCTGGGCTGGGATGTTTGGCACAGAGCATGGAGAACGGTGGGCGACCCAAACCTGCTTTCACAGCAGGTCCCGCTGGTGGCGTTATGCGAGGATGACTCCCAACTGTCCAAGGGAATCCGCAGATATTGGGAACCGGTGGGCGTGGCTACCCTCGGAGATATATGGCAGGAGGGGGAGGCATTGGAATTTCAGACTCTGCAAGAGGAGACTGGTCTGCATAGAGGCCAGTACATCACTTATACCAGGCTCATGAAACGAGTAAGAGAGAGGTGGCCCGAGACGGTGCTGGCAGACGAACCTGATGCCACCCTGGAAATGATGTATGATATCTCTGAGGGTGGGCACGAAATATCCAGAATATATGAACTCCTGAGGGCAAAGGTGGGGGGGGGCCGCCCCAACTGAGGAACGATTGGGAGAAGGAGATGGGAGAACCCATGACAGAGGGACAATGGGATAGGGCTCTAAGGTACCATAAAAAGGTGTCTCGGAATGCGAGACTCCAACCAATCCAGCTGTACATTACCCACAGAGCCTACTTGACCCCCGGAAGAATTGCCAGGTTTGGAGGCTCGGCTACACAGAAATGCCCCAGGTGCGGGGAAGAAGAGGCAGGACTGCTGCATATGTTCTGGGCCTGCCCTGAGGTGCAGAGATTCTGGGAAGAAATAAGGACGAGGATGGCCAGCGGGGGAGTGGAGATTGATGTGAGGTCTGCTTGGGCATGTATGCTTGGGTGCTTCCCCAGGCCACGTAACTCTAAACATATCAGCAAGATGAGGGACTTGGCCTACATTTTAGCCAAGCGCAGAATTGCAATGAGTTGGAAAGTGGCCCACAGGCCTAGGGTGGAGATATGGTGGGCGGACCTCCTGAGATGGGCTGAAGCAAAATCTGTGGTATGGTTCGAAGCAGTCACCAGGGGAGGAAGGGAAGAAGTGGGCCCCCTGATAGGTTGGAGGAAACTGGTGTTCGCAATGGCAAACCCCCATCAGGGCAACAATGAAACAGAAGACTCAGATGAGTCGATAATCACAGAGATATCGGAAAGGACCCATGTAGATGGCACGGATGAGATGGCTCGAGTTGGAGGGGTGGGAGGGGAAAGGGCAGCAAATAACACTGGATAATAAGATATTTTGGAACCGATTATGAACGCCCTTGTAAAGATTGTAATGTTTGGTGTGTTGTGTTTGTTCAAAATAATAAAAATTGTTTAAAAAAAAAAAAAAAGTTTAAATTGTAGGAGTTTTATCCTGGCAGGCAAGTAACACCAAGAAAGGGACAAGTGGTGGTTAATCCTGTCAGGCGTGTGGACCAGGAAGAGGATGATTTGAAGTACTGCGATTGTGGTATAAGGTTGTGGTGGTGAAGACGTTTTGATTCCACTACTGTGTTTGATGAACTGTTGTATAACCGTCCTGACTACTGTTGCTTATGAAGAAGAAATGCGATGTGATAAAAAGTGATTGGCCTTCAGAGTAAATAACCTGCATATGGACTTAATGCATGAAGAAAGTCTTGTTATTTGTCAAACAGAAGGTTGTTAACGCTTTAACAATTGTCTTACGAGTGAGAAACCCTTTCTGAACCGATATAGTCACTTTCAAGGACATATTGGATGAACAGAACTGTGTATTCTCTTTGGAGTGGAACTTGGCTAGTGAAAAGAACTTCCTGAAACTGAACTTTGGTTTAAAACATCCCAAATTGATCCAGGTGAAGGGTATCCAACCCTGGTCACAAGGATTTCTGTTTAGTCTTTGAATTCATATGTTATTGTGTGAAGTTTAAACAGACAAATACTTCCTTATGATTATGTTGTATGCATTAGTGTGAGGGACAGTAGGTCACTTTCCTAAAGCCTTAGTTTGTTAGGTAGGGAAATCTTTTGCAGGTTAGAGAAAGACAGGCGTTTGTCTTGCCCCTTATTATTTAATAAAATGGCAACATGTGAGAAAACTACCCATGTGTCCATCTCACATTTTGGACCCCTCACACATCGCAATCAAAAACCACATATCTGTCTAACCACTTTTAGGCATCCAAGTCAGCAGCTTGCCAGTTTCATCACCCTGCTCATACAATTTCCCCTGCTTAACCAACTAAGATAGCTAGCATCTTCCAAGGTAAGTGACTTATTCAATTTTTCACCTTCACTAGTTTCAGGAGTTTCCCCATATCTCCCGTTTGCGCCAAGTCCGTTTCAAGTTGTAGCACTTCCTTCTATCCCATGAGATTTTTTCCCCCCAAACCTTTGTCATTTTCACAGTACAGCAACTAATTACATCAAACAAATGGTCTCCGGTATTCAGTATCACATCATTTTTCTACAGTACAGTGTCCTCGGCAGAGGTATATGACATGCATTACTTACCATAAAAGCATTTCTGATGATTGTATCTGCTTAGATTCACATGCTGTGCATAGTCCGACATCCAGTGGTCACTGCGGATTATTGCATTTTTGTTTTTCGTAGTTGAAAAGCGGACGTCGATATAGGCGTGTCTGTAATACTATCCCTATAGTGACGTACAGTGTACCCAAAATCCCTCATGCGTCGAGGTCCCTCTGTTTGTATTTTATCTGCCCTGAGGGAGCCTTCTTAGACGTGAGCAAGTACAGAAAAGAGAGAAAGTAATAAGATGTCTATGTTCCTTCCATCCGAGCGGGGAGGAAGCGTGGGCGCATGTGAATCTAAGCAGATACAATCATCAGAAATGCTTTTACGGTAAGTAATGCATGTCTTCTGATGCTTGTTAATCAGCTTAGAATCACATGCTGTGCATAGACTAGTGAGCAGTACCCGGAGTTGGAGGTGGGTTGCGAGAAGGAACAGTAGAGAAAAAATGTCTTAATACTGCTTGTCCCACCTGGGAATCAGATCTAGAATGGGCATCTAGACAGTGTTTTGTAAAAGGTGTGTACAGAACTCCAGGTTGCCGCTTTGCAAATGGACTCAAAAGGGACATTTGCAATGAATGCTATGGAAGCCCCAGTGCCTCGAGTAGAATGTGCTCTTGGCTTGAAGGGTAGTTCTCTCTTAGCAAGAGTGTAATAGAGTGATGTATTGGACAATCCATCTAGATCTAGTGGATTTTCAAACTGCATCTCCTTCTCTTCCTGCTGCCACCGAGACAAAGAACTGATTAGTCTTTCTCAGTGGTCTAGTTCTTTCCATATAAAACATGACCGCTCTGCGCACATCAAGTGTATGCAGGCTTTTTTCTCCCAAGTTCGATGGGTTTTGAAAGAACGTTGGTAGTTCCATCGACTGGTTGACATGGAATTTAGAAATTAATTTCGGTGCAAACCTAGGATGAGTGTGTAGAACCACCTTATCCTTGTGAACTGTTACAAAGGGGTCTAGTATAGAGAGCGCTTGTAGTTCACTTACTCTCCTAATGGAGGGGATAGCTATTAAGAAAGCAGTTTTAAGAGTGAGGTTCTTAAGGGATGCTTTGTGCGTGGGTTCGAAGGGTGAGCCCATAACCCTGGTTAGTACCACATTTAAGTCCCATCCGGGAACTCGGTTAGATATAGGAGGGTGGATCCTTTTTACTCCCTCCATGAAAGCTTTTATAACTGAACTTTCCACCATGACACCTTATGTTGAGGCATGGTGTATGCGGAAAGTGCAGCTAGGTGAACTTTTATAGAATTAAAGACTAACCCTGAGTCTAATAAGTGAGTCAGGTAAAGAACAAACTGTGTGGGAGAGCCGTCAACAGGGTTGATGGTCTTTGCTCTACACCAGATGACGAACCATTTCCACTTGCTAGAGTAGCAGTAACGAGTGTTTGGTTTCCTTGCCTCTTTAAGATGTCCATGCATCTTTGAGGGAGTTGTAAATGTCCGAATTCTATGACCTCAGGAGCCAGGCTGCTAAGTTGAGTGTCTGTGGGCATGGGTGCAGCGTTCTGGCCTTGTCCTGTGACAGCATGTTGTACGGGCAAGATAGTTCACCGGTGGAGACAGTGACATCTCCATTAGGTGAGCGAACCAGGGTTGCCAGGCCCACATAGGAGCCACTAGTATCATGGTAACTGGTTCCTGGTGCATCTTGTGCACTATCTTGTTGAGAAGCGGAGTCGGGGGAAAAGCGTAAACAAATTTCCCTGACCATGTTATCCCAAGACCGTTCCCCTTGGAGCGGTTCTGGGGGTACCTGGAGGCATAGTCTTGGCATTGGGTGTTCTCCAGAGTTGCGAACAGATCTATTTCTGGGAAGCCCGATTGTGCGAAAACGTCAGAGACTATGGGCCTCATTACACGGATGGCGGTAAGGATTTACCGGTACTGGTAAAATACTGGTACTGGTAAATCCTTACCGCCTTACTACGAGGTCCCTTTGCGGGTTGGGGGGATTTAACGCCTGCTTTTTGCAGGCGTTAAAATCCAACCCACTAAGGGACCTCGGAGCTAATTACGGCGCCGCAAAATTGCGGTGCCGTAATTAGCGCCTTCCCCATTCCCATAGAGCCCTATGGGGCAGAAATGGGAATGGGGAAGGGCAATGGTGGAAGGGGGATTTACCACCCCTCCAACCTTGGAATGGGGCGGTAAATCCCCTTACCGCCAAGGCGGTGCCGGTATTTTACCGGCATGAGCCATGGCGCTAATAGCGCCATGGCTCACCGTCTACCGTGTAATGAGGCCCTATGTCTTCTCGTAATCGCCATTTGTACTCTGCGGGCAGAGGGAAGTCTCTGCTGAGTTCGTCTGCCAGCAGATTGAGTTCCCCTGGTACATGTTGTGATAACAGGAACATGTGTCCGAGAGCCCACTTCCAGATGTTCTGGGACAGCTTTGACAGTCCTGGAGAGTGAGTGCCCCCTTGCTTGTTCAGGTAGTACATGGCTGTGGTGCTGTCTGCGAGGACCAGCACTGTCTTCCGTTGAAGGTGTGCCTGGAAATCCTTCAGTGCCCTGAAGACCGCCAGTAGTTCTAGCAAATGTATGTGTTTGGACGCTACACTCGAAGTCCAAACTCCGTGTGCAGTCTGATGGGATAGGTGAGCCCCCCCCATCCTGTGAGGGATGCATCTGTGGTTAGAGTGGCTTCCACTGCGGTGGTGGCGAATGGTTTCCCTATTACAAGGTTTTCCTTCGACCACCACCGCAGCGAGAGAACCAAGGCCTGCGAGACACCACTAGATCGTCCCATTGTACGCTGGCCTGACACCACTGGCTGTTGATCCACTCTTATTTGGACGCATGCCCAATCGCGCGTGAGGTACCAAATATATACATGATGCCATCATTCCTAGCAATTGCATTGCTTTGCATACTGTCACCTCTCGACTGGCTACATATTGAGGGATCTGAAACTGCATATTTTGGACCCTCTCGTTGGAGGGGAAGACGAGGCCGTCCTTTGTTCGAATTAGAGCCTCTAGGAATTGCTTAACCTGGCTGGGGTCTAGGCTGGACTTCTTCTCGTTGATGGAGAAGCCCAGTTGGAACAAAAGGTCTACAGTCTTTTGGGTATTTGAGAAGCATATCTCATAGGAATACCCTGTTATGAGCCAATCGTCGAGGTAAGGGAATACTAGGATGGACAACCTGCGCAGGTGGGCCGCTGCCACTGCCAGTACTTTTGTGAATACCCTCGGCGCTGACGCTACGCCGAAGGGTAGCACTCTGAACTGTTAGTGTTTGCCCTCCGTCACAAACCTGAGGTATTGTCTGTGAGCTGGCAACATTGAAATATGAAAGTATGCATCTTTCATGTCCAGTGTTGCCATGTAATCCCCCTGAGATAGCAGGGGAATTACTTCCTGCAAAGTCACCATACAAAACTTTTGAGGTTTGACACATTTGTTCGCTGGGCGCAGATCTAATACAGGGCGCATGGTTAAATCCTTTTTGGGTACAAGGGAGTACACTGAATAAATACCCTCTGTTACCTGTGATAGAGGCACGACCTCTATTGCTCCTTTTTCTAGTAGCAGTCTGACTTCTTGAAGGATGGCGAGGTGCTCTGGTGATAAGCGTCTTCCCCTTGGGGGTCTGAATGTAGGGGACCGACTGAATTCTATGCAGTAACCGCAGGCTATGGTTGACAATACCCAGCAGTCTGTTATTATTCCCTCCCATGCTGGTAGAAAAGATGTTAACCGGCCCCCGACCGGCGATGCATGGGAGGGGACCCGAACCTTCGGGTCATTTGGTGTTGGTAGCCGGGGAGCCTCTAGGAGTGGGGCCCCGACCTCTTCCCTTGCCACGACGTTGTCCTCTTTGAGCGTATTGTCCGCTGGTTCCTTGAGTGGAGGACCAGTTGCCTGCTGAGTACCACCGTTGTTGCTTGATATCTGGTCTAGAGTCTTTAGGGTATCAAAATCCTTCTTAGCTGTCTCCAGTGCGTCATCCACCGCCTTACCAAACAGGTTTGAGTCCTCAATTGGTTTGTTGATGATTGACGCCTGGGTCTCTGGCTTAACAGACATGACGCTTGAGAAGTACCCCGTGAATTAAAGACCGGCCAGCCGTCTCCGCAGCATCTAACGTGTTCTTAATGATGCTCTGGTTAACCAGAGTACCTTCTGTTACAGTGGCTAGCAAGCGAGTTTGTAAGGGCTCAGGGACTTCTTCGAGGACTTGGCGTAACTTTACCCATTGGGCATCAGCGTAGCTTGCCAGTAAGGTATTGTTATTGGCAATTCTGGTGGAGAAAGCTGCCGAGGCTGTAATCCTCTTTCCCAGGGCGTAAAGCTTCTTTCCCTCCTTGTCCGGGGGTGCTTTGCTAGTGGATAGCGGAATTCCTGCCCTTTTCCTTGTGGTGATTACTACCAAGGAATCAGGTATTGAGTGACCCTTAATGTATAATGGTCTGAGGGTGAGGGACTAAAAGGTTTCTCAATTCTCGGATTGACCCCTCGAAACAACGCCGGTATTGATAAAGATGGAATAAGTCGTCTCTTAACTTTTTCTCCACAAAGTCTATTTCTGGAGTAATTTCTCCTGTATCAATTTCAAAATGTGCTGCTGCTTTACATAGTAGCGCATTGAAAGTGGGTTGATCGTCTATAGGTGACGAGTGGTGTGGTTTGCGGAGAGGACAGATCGAGCGTCAGGGTCTGTTGACGCTCCTAGAGACTGCCAAGGCTGTGAGCCACCTCCGCCTGGGTCTTCTTCGAAGCCCCCTCCACCCATGTCGGGGTATTGCTCAAAACCGTCTTCAGGGTTTTGTTGATCCTCAATATTTAGGGACTCTTCATCCTCCTGAAAGTGAGAGTCTTCTTCAGTGAGGTCATATGTATTATCCTCCTCTTGAAGTGGGTTAAATAGTCTTGGGTATTTAGCCCTGGGGTGTTCCTGAAGTAACTCTCTTGATCTCTTGGGTGTTACCTGTTCAGGAGTGGACATAAATCTATCTAGTTTGTCCATACATGATTGGAATCTTTCTAAAGTCCACTGGGGTAACCCAGAACGGTCTAGAGGCATAAAGGGAAGCTCTTCCGCCTGTAGCCGGCGAGATCTCTCCCATAGCGTGGAGGATCTGCTCCCTTCGCCCTCTGAGAAACCTTCTTGTGGGCTAGGTCCTTCTTTCGATGGAGTGGGAGGTTGCTGCCTGCCTTCCGTCTGTTTCGGCGTCTCCCTGGCCTTGTGAGCGGGGCTCGGCGGCTCTTTCACCGTCTGTCTCTGAGCGTCAGTGGAGACTATTCACGCCAAGCTCTTGACGACTAAACTCTCCGTCGAGGTTTCGTCTCGCACAGTGTTAGCCGGTGCCGAGACCTCTTTGACGATAGGCGCTCTCTTACGAGGTTCGTCGTCTGGTG
The DNA here is from genome assembly GCF_040938575.1 of Ambystoma mexicanum. Classification (NCBI taxonomy): domain Eukaryota; kingdom Metazoa; phylum Chordata; class Amphibia; order Caudata; family Ambystomatidae; genus Ambystoma; species Ambystoma mexicanum. The sequence goes on from NC_090925.1 coordinate 732,153,518, forward strand.
TTTTGGTGGTAGCGTCCTTAATTGTGGGTGGCCCAGTCGCTAGTCACTTATGTGGTTGCGGGGAGGGATTGCGGCCCTTACGGTCAGCGGAGGCTGCCGGTAGGCCCGGCGTCTCCGTTGGCGCTAGGGCTTTCTTCGACTTAGACGGGGTGCCGTGGGTTGTGTGTTTATCTTTATGTTTCTTATGTGCGTCAGCGTCGCCGGGGTGTACATCCCCATAAGTAGGGCGTAAGCCGAACTAGTCGGGCCGGGGACAGATGTAGAGGAGCGGGAACGCTCCTTAGAGAGGTCAACAACCTCCGATACGGAGCTAGCGGTATCACTGTCCCCCTCGTCACATTCGGCGGCGGCGGGTGAGGAATCTGCTCTAGACATAGCATAGGCTGCCCACCTCTTGACCCTGTGATCCTTGAAAGTCTTTGGCCGAAGAAGTTTACAGGCCGCACAGCCGTCCTCGTTGTGGTCGAGAGGTAAGCAGCGGTTACACAGATTATGCCTATCCTCCACGTGAATTTGCCGTTACAGCGCGTGCAAAATCTAAAAGGAGTCCTCTCCATAGCTGAGGATACAGTTAGAAGTGATAACGACCCCGAAGGAAAGGGGGGTGAAAGAGAAAGGCATTCTTAGAAAGAAAACAGAAGTGTCCCACGATCCCCACTCTCCCTACTGTATAGGCCGGCGAGTCTGGGCCACGTGTTCGCAGTGCCGAAGGATCGCCTCCGTCGAAATCACCGCCGTCGAAGATCTTGATCAGCGGTGAAACAGCTTAGCCGAAGGAGGGAAGGATTTAACGATAACTTTTAAAAAAAGACCAAGGTCGAATAAATGGTATTGGCAATTTGTCTCCAACGAGCTCCGCATTAAGGGGACCAGTGTTCTGGGCGGAAAAAAAAAATCTGAGGGACCTCGACGCGTGAGGGATTTTGGGTACACTGTACGTCACTATAGGGATAGTATTACAGACACGCCTATGTCAACGTCTCCTTTTCGACTACGAAAAACAAAATGCAATACTCTGCAGTGACCACTGGATGTCGGACTATGCAGAGCATGTGATTCTAAGCGGATTAACAAGCATCAGAAATAATGTTTATCTCCAATCACAGAGTCTGTCTCCCCAATTGGCCCAATCCCACACCCTCTATGTTAATGTTAAAGGATATTTGTACCACACACTATCACCACTGGAGTGGTCCCCTGGCGCTCTGGCAGATCCGGAAAGGGAAAGGGGGTGGGGAGTTAGTTAGTGGGAACAAGCAGGAAAAATGCAAGAGAGCAGTGATGTGCTGTTGGCAGCTTCAGTTCGGTTAACACCATTCGCTTAGCTTGGGGTGCCCCCCAGTCGGTAGCCGTTGTGTACTGTTGTGCGAGGCTGTGTGTAGTTTGTGTTGTTGTTGCGGTGTAGTGAAGTTTGTGCAGTTTGTTCTGCTTTAGGGTTGTGTTTGGTTAGAGATGGAGTGATGTGTGCAGAGGGTTGGAATTGTTAGTAGGTTGGCTATTGGCGTTGATGTCTAAAAGTGATGTACTAAATTTCAACATTCTTTCAAGATGTGGCGTGGGAATATGGTGCGGGAATATCTCTGCATTTCTATCTAGATCTGGCACTGGCTAATATTCACAATCCTTTCTATGTATGATGCGCACCAATATTCACAACTATATCCAAATGTGGCATTGGCCCACCTTCAAAAATCCAGTCTATCTGTGAAGCAGGCTATCATTCACAATTCTGTCTAAATCTGGCATTAGTAATATTCCCAATGCAGTCTAGATGTGGCAATGGCTAATAAATTGCTGTTCTAAATAGATGTGGCACTGGCCGACATTCACAATCCCATCTAGTTGTGACGCAGGCTATTGTTCACAATTTTATCTAAGTGTGGCACATGCTAACATTCACAATTCTATCTAAATGTGACAACTGCTATCATTCACAAAGCTATCCAAGTGTCGCACTTGCTAATCTTCAAAATCCTTTCTATATGCAACGCAGGCTAATTTTCACAATTCCATCCAGGTGTGGCACTTGCTAACATTCATGATTCCATCTAAGTGTCGCACTTGCTAACCTTCACAATCCTGTCTAGAAGCGACGGAGGCTAGTGTTCACAATTCCATCCAAGTTTGGCACTTGCTAACCTTCACAATCCTATCTGGATGCGACGCAGCTTAATGTTCAGGATTCCATCTAAGTGTGGCACACGCCAACATTCACAAATCTATCTAGGTGCGACGCAGGCTAGTTTCACAATTCCATCTAAGTGTGGCACCTGCTAACATTCACAATTCCATCTAAGTGTGGCACTTCCTAACCTTCACAATCCTATCTAGATGCGACGCAGGTTAATGTTCATGCTGCTATTCTTAAGTCAACATCAATAGATGCAGTTATCAGGTTAAAGAGCAGGTGGCCGGGATCGACATGTGCACAAACTACCTCATTGACCCACCGAAAGAGGTTAAAAAAATAATTGACCAGGCAAGACTGGATAAGAACCATGTTCAGGATATGAAAGTACAGATTATATTTACAAGAGCCTCTCGCCCCTGGACAAGCCTTTGGTAATGATTCCCAAATATTTGAGAAAATTCCCTAATGGCTATTGGGCCACCCATTCTTGCGATACCGACTAAACCTCATGCCAACAGAATAAGGTGCTGTAATCTATGCCAAAACGAAAGAACAGTGAACACATCCTTCTTCAATGCCAGACATTCAAACACTGTAGATCTCAACGGTTGGGCAGGTTTGTGCACAACACTATTGCTGGAGGAGGACAAATTATTTACCCCCATTTCTAGTGGGGAGGAAACTTATTATAACAATTGGTGTAAATGTATTACATCATGCTGGTCTTTATGTTATGGTGGTGCTTTGTCCTGTATATTTGATTTTATCGTCACCCTTTGAATTTGCCACTTGGAGATTTAGGAACGTTACTGTGTACTCGGGAGATTGGATTTTCTCTCAAATAAAAAATTTATAACTGTGCTCTTTTTCGATAAGTAGGGAACAAATATGGTATTATAACTTATTAGGGGATTGTTTATATGAGTTAATTGTTTGGCTTCATGGATTTATTCTGTGTTTTTAAGTACATTGAGTATTTCAATGTGTATAAATGTGCTCTTTTTTCTAATGTGCAAGGTTGAGTATGTACAGCCAATAAGAATTAAAAACAATTATTTTTTTTATAGATGGAGGCTTATTAACCTGGAACTATGTAGCATGTTTCACTGGATTGCTACGAATAGTAATAAATTCAGTGAAACCGAACAAACATCTTCATGGGGTCGATGTGCTGGATCCCAGCCGAGATCATGAGTCGATCATGTCCTACCCCAGTGATTTGCTCACACCAATCTTGTGTACAGACACATTCCTCTCACCCACAGTCTGTCCAATGACTCTCTGATCAACAGCAGGCTCAAGTCAGACCTTGCCACAAGCTGGTCACAGACCTCATGCCAATGTGTACTGTGTACCTTCCTCCTCCAGCGTGAAGCTATGTCCATTTCAGCTGCACCCACTCGCTCTCCATCGGTCGTCCATCCCGGGCCCCATGCTTGCATTCCATGTCCTAGCAACTGGCCGCTTAGCCAACATAAAACCCAATTATGCCACTCTGAGAGCTGCCATGTCACGTTTGCCCTTCCTGACAGGCCATAGCCCTAGCATGCATTGTTGCACCCTGCACAGAGTTCTGAGATCCACAAGGCTAGACATTTCCTTATGCACCTCTTCCCAAAACCCTTTAACCCTTCCCAAAACCCCAGACACATTCCCACCAAATGAGAAGAAATGTCCCAGCGCCCTCTGGCACCTCCAGCATGTCAGGGTCGCACCAAACATTTTACTCACCCTCACCAGTATGATATATGCCCTCCTCACTATCTTGCATTGTATTCAATGGAAGCAGGCGTTCCTGGCGGTCTGCTTAGCATGCAGGAGAGGCCTGTTCCATTCGCCCCCCCCCACAGCCCTTTCCCATTTACCACACAGGCCCGCTGCTCTCAGTGTCCAATTAGGCCTGGTTCGCTGCATACAGTTCAGACACATTCCTACCTCCTTCTGTCACCCTTATTATGGTCACATTAATACCGCAAGTACATGGTTTTTCTGGAAAGCCATCCCATGTGGTTCTTATTCCCAATGTTAAGGTAGCAAATTCCCAAATAATTCAGACGGACCATTGGGTTAGCTGTCTGGAATTCTGCAAATGTTCTCTCCTTTATAAATGTCCCCTAGCTATCCCCATCTGCCCAGTCGCTCCCTAATGTTCCTCTCCCCTTCCTGCTCTCTTGCCCCCCGACGCTGCATGCAGCCAAGCCTACTGCAAGTCAGGGGCAGTACAGCCATAAATGGAAATGTCTACCCTGATATCGTGGTGGCCTTCACCATATCTGTATAATGGTGGGGATTGGCGTCAACAATCGACTGATCTCCCTATTGCCCCCCGTAGCAATTCCAGCAACCCTAAAGGGGCATCTCCAGCCATAATCCAATCTGTGAGCCAGTCCGTGTGTGGGTTGACACACCAGTCCATGTGGCTGCAGCATGGACGCCCAATAATAAGATTTCAAATCCGGTGCCACTATTTCCACACCCCCACCCCACTTTCCGGCAGCTGCAGAGTGGCGAGCGCGACCCTCAGCACTTCCCCTTTCCACATTAATCCGGTCCGAATCCAGTGAAGACCCTGCAAGCAGGACACGGGTATGACCATGGGAATCACCTGAAACACATAGTAACTTGGGTAGGAAGATCATTTTCACAAGTGCAGCGCGCCTCAACAATGAGATTGCGAATCTCACCCTGAAGTCTGCTACCTTTTGGAAGGTGATCATTACTCGGTCCACATTCTGTCGGTAAACCCAGTCCCAGTCCACACTCACATCGACATCCAGGTACCGAAATCCTCATTCTAGGATTTCCATCCCATACTGTTCCAGGTCCCTACCTACCTCCATAAGTAATGTGCAAATTGCAAACTTGTAGTTTACAACCAGCGAAGATAGTTTCCCAAACTGACCTACCGTTGCCATAACTTGGCCCAGTTTAACTGCTGGGTCTTTAACATTTATCAGCACATCATCTGCATATAGCGATATACAATGCCTATCCCTCCCTCCCCATCCGCAATCCTACAGATTCATGCCATTTATAAACCACCTGTGCCAGAGGCTTGATGACCAGCGCAAAGAGAAAAGGAGACAAAGGGCACCCTGGATGAGTGCCACGCTGTACCGGCCATGGTTGCAATATCCCCCCATTAAGGTAGAGCCGCCATTTAGTAGCTTCACCCATTCTATGAAATGGGCCCCCAATCCATCTACCAAGTGACCGAATCAAAGGCCTTTTAGGAATCTAAGCTCACTACTGCCACCTTTTCCGCCCCGATCCTATATTTATCTAGAATCAAAAACAGACTCCTAGGATTATCCTAGATGGATCTTCCAGGTATTAACCCAGTTTGATCTGGGTGTACCAAGCCCTGCATGACCTGTGTCAGATGCCCTGCTAATATTTTACACAAGGGGTTGACATTCACATTTATCATTGATAGGGAACATAAGTCACACGCTCTGCTGTCTCTGTCTTGCTCAGGCAGAACTATCACCAGAGCAGCCAGCATTGGGCGGGAAAGCCCACTTTGTGCCTTCGACTCTGGGATACCTTCAAAAGTTTAGGGATTAGCAACTCAATGTACGCCCTGTATACTTCAACAGTTATGCCATCCAGTCCTGGCATCTTACCATTACTCAATTCCCCTTGCCTCCCGTTCCATCTTGTGAGCATCCATGCCCCCCCCCTAGCTGTGACCTGTGTTACCCAGTTATCTGGTTGAGATGAACCCTCCTGTAATGAGTATAAGCATTTCCATTTGTTCACAGAAGGGAAAACTATGGAAGGCCCGAGCAGTGAACATTTTAAAAGCCTCAAATAAGGAGACTTAGACAGAATTTCTATATTTGGGAAGTCTATGGCCACGTTTTAACGCTCCTCAACTTATTGTTTTGCTTTTATTCTATTTTTGTTTTTGGATCACGGACCTATTTTTGGTGGTCATAGGGACGGATACTGAAATCCCCCCTTGCTGTTGCAACCCCTTTTGGCTCATTTTGAGAATATGGTCAAAAGGTTACAAATAAGGCACAGAGTCCCAGGGCTGCTCGTTAGGCAGCCCATTTGCATTTTAGGATGAATAGACCACCCAACAATGGTTTTAGGGAGTAAGATGGTGGCAGCTGTTATTTATTTTTGCCTTCATCAATGGAAATTTTTGGTAACCATTGGATTACCATTGTTTTTTTCATAAGTCCTGCTCTCTGTCATTTTATTTCTGGCGCTTCCTTGGTTCTAGGGAACCACAAGTTGTGCCTAAAATTGTCATTTTGCACATTTTGGCTCTTTGTGAGCCCACGTGGTAGCCTCTATATTGGTCATGAATGGTTTAGACCAGTAGCTATTCTTGGGCTTTTCAATCCACATCCTGTGGGGGTGGTCTGGCTTGTGTGTCAATTCCAGGGGCCAAGTAGAATGGTTGGCCACATAACCCCTTTGGTCCCTAGCCCCCTACTGTGATTGGTGGGCTGGCTTTGGGCAGCCCCTCTCAGTGGTGCAAACCCGGTAGCTAATCTCTTGCTGTGGAGCGTTTCAGAAGAGCAGGTTTACTAACCTGCTGGAGATTTCCCACTTGTTGCAATTTTAAAACTGCACCTTGCCATACTGCCTGGCTGCTATGTCCTAGGCTTATCTCAGGCTTGTCTTTTTGGCTTCTCAATGTGCATTCTGAGCCTTGTATCCTCCTGCTGGCTTCTCGAGTGCTGGGTGAGGCCTTCTATGCAGGCATCACCAGGTCGCTTTACGTCAACTTCCTGCTGTTAACTGCCAAGGTCTAACGCCATAGTGCTTGTCAGAAGTGTACTGGGACACTAATAGCCTATCTCATCTGCTCCTTGGGCCATCCTGGTCACCTCCACCATTATCAACATGCTGGGACCATCTACTGGCTTGCTGCTTCATCTTGCCAACCGAAACACCGGAATCCACTCGGACGAGTTATTTAGCCATCTTCGAGTCTTCCACACAGTTGCATTTGCTCCAAGCTACAACGTGGGCAGGCGGTTTCTTTTGCGGAAGTTGTTGCTGGCCCAGGTTTCAAGTCCCTGGGAACCAGATTCTGTAAAGCACACCTAGGAAAAAAAAACCTGCACTTACCAGGTTGTTTAGCCTTCTGGGAGCGGACTTTCTGCAAGCAAATATTGAGTACCTACCCCTGGGTCATGGGGTGGCGTTTATTCCCGATACTCATTCTCTGGGGCCCTCTACGTCTGGGCCAAGGCTTTTTGGTAGAGCGTCTCTACTGCATTTTCCCATTGGGGAACTTTGAGGATCTTGCTGCAACTTCTTCTGTTCTCGGCCAAGAACTAGAATTGTAGGGCTTACCAGTGATTTTTAAAAAGTCATACTCACCATCTCGCCAACTATACATGCATATTTACACTGTATTTCTGATAACACTATCCAGGTTTCCCCTGAAGTTAATAGCATTGGATTCGATTTCTAGAATCTGGCCTGGTGGACGGATTTTAGGAGGCCAGCCTAGTTATAGTGAACAGGGAACTCCAGAGGTTTGCCAAAACTCAATCAAGGTAAGCATGGAGCGTGGTCAAGGCTTAGTCTCAGGAGAAAGTGAGTTTTGTCAGGGGGCACCATGAGTCCACACAGTGAGGCACACAATTCAATTTAGACGGTTAAGTACAAAAATACTATATTTATTCCAGGCCCAAGACACACACCAGGAAATGAAACAAGCAAGTGATCTTACACAACACTCAATTATAAACATATATACCGTCACCTTGGGTTCTTATTAATGCATTCAATAACCTATTCAACAAAAGAAGGTAGGTGACGCTGTAAAATGGAACCAGACCACAGGAAATATGCCCTAACTTCAGAAGACCAATCCCTATGCAGAGTGGGGCCTCGTACCCAAAAGTCACAAAGCTTCTCCCCAGAAGGTGTCTTTAGTAGGTAAGGTTATTGGGTTTGTGAATGTTCCAGAGAAGACGAGCAACAATGTTACCGAGCAACAATGATACGGGTAGGTAAAATTATGTTTATATCTTTCAGGTAGAGCTACTTTTAGATGCGATGATCAAAAAACGATGGAATGGAATAACCAAAGTTTATTCTAAGGAGAATAGGCAGAGACAAATACTATGTTTGCTTTGGGTCGCTGGAGATCGCTTTTTCCGCCGTTGAATTCTTCCGGTTGGTTCCAGGAGCAGAATGCAACACTTGGCGATGAACAAATGCAGAAGTCACTGATGCAGAACTCTTCAGGACAAGTCACTAGATGGGAGAAGGGGAGTTCCAGCGACGTCTGGTGGTTGGCAGGAGAGGGGTAGCTAGCATGAGCATGGAAAGGGATGGTATTATCATAATTTCATTTTAAACAACTTTCTGGATATTTATGGTTACTACTGTGAGTAGAGGTAACTTATCACAGACAACTGGAGGTTCACATAAGGCAGTCCCTATCCTGAACATGCTAGAGAGGACTCCTCAGGGACTGTGGTGTTATTCCTAGACAGAAGGCACAAAACAGCACTGTATGTTCGTTGTCTATGCAATTGACAAAAGCAGTGTGTGAGAGCAGCTGAGATACGAAGCATGGACCGGATACATGCTTTGAAGCCAATCACAGGTGGCATGGGACCAAAGAGGTGAAAGGAGGCATTATAAACAAATGAAAAGATTTTAGGAGAAGAAAGGTTGGGGGAAAGTATGTACACATATGGTAGACCTTCACTGTTTGGCTAGAGAATATTTGAGTTGAGAATTGCGATTGTTTGGTTCAGAAATATACTATGCTTATATATGTTGTCATTGGGCCACCCTCTCTTTTTTACAATTTATATTGTTGGTGTTTACCCTATATATGCAATGTTAGTCTACCACTTATATCTCAGTGGTGTCTTTCTATCTTCTGTTATTGTAACTTTGCCACCCTCCAATTGAACATTTTGTCTTAAACTTTGTTTTAAAAAACCCAACTGATTATTTATATAAGATGGTGTGATGCAAAGCTCCAAATAGTAAAAATAAAGAGTTGGGTCACTCCGGTAAACACAATAAAAAAAGAAAAATCACCTGGGGAACAACAATAGAAAATAAACACCCAAAAGGGGGGACAGAAGGAGTGGTTCTCTGACCCAATAGCTAAGAGGGAAAACAGGGACTGGCAGTTCAGCTGCATGGGGAGCACGGTGCACAGATATATAAATAAACAAACAGACAGATGCGTAATAAAGAGTTTGCATTCTGGGTATTCCAAACTCCAAAATTACTTTGCTGCATTGTGTAGCATGTTTGGACTGATCTTAAAGCCTGGCCAGCTGCCGAAGCATGCTTTTCAACAAGTATGAAAGGCGAGAGAGCTTTGGGAAAGAGGTAGACATCTAGGTTATACTATATGGCATTTGTATAGCGCCTACTGTCATTGGTATGGCCTGAAAGTGCAGATAAATATGATCAAAAGAGTGAGCGTTCAATGGGTAATATACTGCATTGAAAAGCTAATTATAGAAGGGCAGATATAAATGGAGAGGAGAGTTCCCAAAGAGGCAAAGCATCAGATGCTTTGAGTTCCCAAAGAGGCAAAGCATCAGGTGGCAATGAGTTCAGATGGTGGGGTTGAGGGATGTGTGGCTGGTTTTAATATTCATACTTTGGCCAGATACTTATTCTCAAGCTCTAGTAACGGGTTTGAACTGGTCGGTCTCAGTAAATACACATAGAACTCCCTATAATTACATAGTTTGCATGTTGTGTCGGCTGTGCATGTAACCTGTGTCTCAAAACTAACCTAGAGGTATGTGCTATGCACAAAGGTGTTCTGTATTTAGCTTCAAAGCCTCAGACTGCCTTAAAAAGGTTTTGCGGTCCAACTCTGCAACACTGAGATGGTTCAGACTGCAAGGTGCAGTTGCTTCCAGCCGTTACCAAAGTAAGCTTCAGTTTCCACAAGCTGTGCATGCCTGGCATTAGGCTGCTACTAACATCTCTAATGCAGGTGAGCATTCAGACTCCTGGGCCCAGTGTTCATCACCATTGTCCCAGCGGGTCCATGAAGCAGGTTTGTAGACTCTGAATGTGCAATAGCAGAGCTCTCAAGTTTCCCCTTATCCTGCATGAGAAGGCCATTGTGATGGATCCAGCAGTGTCATCACTGACCTTTCCCCGATGTACTCCCGGGTGGCCAAAGGACGACAGCTTCTATTGGATTCTGACCATGGAGGCGGTTATGTGAGGGAGGAGAAGGATGCCAACGGGAGATGGGAACCACATTGGATAAGACACAGTATTACCCCCTTTTCTCGGAGGAAGACTATAGAATACCCAAAACCCTAATAGCTTGCTGTCACCTAACAGGTCCATCCTATTTTATGAAAACCTTTCCTCCATATTACTCTAATCAAGCCCCCATCTATAGCTCAAACCCCATCAACTGCTATATAACATCGTCTGGTTTTGATGTAGCTTTATGTGAGACTTTTGAACAGCCACAACCAAGAAATGTAATAATGTCTATGGACTTCAACTCCCAGAAACCCTCAGGTACTGGGACGAAGAAAAGGAAAAGTTCATGCAGATCAAGAGAAGCCTGAAGTCTAACTTGCAGGCTAGTTGTTTTGCTCAATCTAAAGCCAGCAGGACATTTAAAAATAGCAGAGGCAGTGAAGAGACCCAGTGTTGGGGCTCCTGGCTGCAAGGTGTCCGGACCGCTGTGAAGAATCGGAGAGCGAGGTACAGTGGAAGGAAAGCTTCAGGGAGGCTGGAGACCGTGCCACAACTCCAGAGAATACAGCAAACAGCATTCTCTGGTCCAGGGAAGCCGGTTGGTGCTCAAGGAGCTGTGTCAGATGCTGGCAGAGCATCTGCACCTTACCGACGCAGAAGGGACAGCACAGTGGAAGCATGACCAAGTTAAGAAAAAAGTCCAAGTACCAATGCCAATGTGAAGGACATTTAAGAACAAACAACAAAACAAAGAGCCACAACAAACCCCAGGCAAGCATGGATGCAGGAGCTGTCCATGTGGGGGAAAGTTGAAACAAGTGCTACCAAAGGTAAATATACTGAACAACTTAAGAGTATATGCTACTATGGTATAGTGATATAAAAAGAGTGTCAATTAAACAAAAAGGAAGGCCTGGTAGATAAGTGCATCAGGCAATTGGAAAGCAAAGCCCAGGAGAGGAAAGGGCGGGAGAAAGGAAGACCCTCAACGTGTGAGATTTTTCCAAAGAAATCCTTGCAGGGGAGTATAGCAGGCATCTGAATTTGCATAAAAGGATTGCTATCATGGGCGTAATTTTAGGGGGGGGGGCAGGGGTGTTTGTCCCCCCCCCCAACTTTCATGGCACACCATTTTGTCCCCATTCATTTGGCTGGGGCACCTTTTCTTCAGATGTCTCCCCCCCCCAACTTTTTCAGCAAAGTTACTCCACATTGTGGGAACATACCCGAGAAGGGAGTATACCAGGGGTCTGAAATACCCATAGGAGGATTCCTGGAAGGAGAGTACACCAGGCAATCCTTAACATTAAGAATAATTAAACTGTTAGAGAATGTGTGGTTTAAAGTTAATAAAAGACTATTATGGAATGTCTTGTTTGGATAGAAACTTTGTGAATCCAGTACCAAGCCACAAAGGAACTGTTGGATATAGAAACACCTTTTGCCAGGCTACCTAACAATCCAGGAGAAGAACCCCACCCTCTGGATCCCAGAGTCTTTCCTTGGAAACCCTTTTGTTTGGTTGTTCTTTTGGTTGTGAACATTTTTTGGCAATATCAAGTCAAAGATGTTTCCATGCACCCTATTGTTATTTTGTTTCTACTGCTAGGGTCAGCTTAGAACGTTTTGGACACAAGGACGGCTTTTTAAGTTACTACTTGACACAGACAAATCCTTAGTTTTCATTTTAAGGCAGAGAGAATCCTCTATGGAACATGGCTAGAGAGGTGTCTTTCCAACCCATTTCTGCTTAACAAAAAATGTCTGACTTGGAGAATAAAATATCTTTGTGTCTGCCTCTCACTGCAGACTCCTCACACTACACAGCCATATCTTTTTAGTCATTTTCTTTATGAACTTCGAGACTTTCCCGTTGTATATTTAGGAAAACAACAGGTCAGAGAATTCCCAGAAAACCATGAATGGATAATGTTCTCAAGCAGGCTAAGGAATAACTTAAGAAATCGGCAATAGGTTCAGAACTGGTCAACCTTAAAAGCATGGAATGAAGATCCTCATAAGTGAGCAGAAGTAATCTCTAAACTGCCCAATGCCTCCTCTCACACAATGGTTCCAGGAGGCATCAATATGGTCAAAAACAGATTGTGTAGATCTAGTTCAAAAGGTTTCAGGTCTCCCGCGATCCACCTCTGAACCCTGCAAACTGCCAGTGTTATCCTCCAAGAGGCCTGGTCTCAGATTTCAATGAGATGTTTGGGAGCGCTGTACTTTTTCACAAACTGAGGCAGCATTTAGGCTATACGACAGATGCTTAGACGCTTGGGGCCACAGCTTGGACACAACTACTGATCTCAGTTCAAACTTCTGAGCTGCAATAGAGCAGACGGAACTTAGGAGTCCAAGGATTCTGCAAATTCACACACAATGCTCACTTCACTGACAAGGACTCGACGTAAAGATGCAGAAGTGTAAACTTGATCAACGATAAATTCTTTTATGAAGTCCCAACAGTCCAACACAAATAAAAACATCTAGTCTATTTAGTTGCAGTCAAACATACAATAATATCAAATTAAACTGTTCATAAAATTGAAGTGCAGCACATGACAGACACTACAAGTAAAACCGGGGTTAATCATTTAAAAATGGTCTAAACATACAAATAGAGGAACCACCATGATCCAAGTGCTGGAAAGACCACAGAAAATCATCCGCTCAATTTAGTGCTGTGGGCTAGACTAGACTGCTAAACAAACCACTCAATGAAGTTAGTTTTATGCCCAACTGGAAGCCATCCTGAGCTAGCTCCGACTATGGGGACATATGACCCCAATACTGGCTGTTCCCCACTGTACTTGAAGTCTATGTGTCCTCATTGGTTGGTTTAGCTTAGAATGAGTAGGTCCTACATTGTCCGTCTCCAAAGTCACCTACTAAAATGTCCAGTGAATAAAATGGTGGTGCAAAGGCAACTCTGCAACAAAGCACCAGCATGCCCAAAAGCTATTGAAACAGAATCAGTAAAATCAATGGCGAAAGCGGGTGAACGCTGAGCTGTAGTGACTTCAGGTTTCTGAGAAATGTTGCTATTTTTAACAAAGCATTTTAAAGGAAGAATATTTATATGGCAACCCGACTAATTTCTTCCAGCAGATTCAATTTTTAATTTGTTTAACTGGTGATCAAGATACATGCATGGATAAAATATTTGTATTGTATTAGTTGAATTTAACAGTTTAGCATTTTAGAACATTCTGTAAAGTGGTTTTGTGGAAGGTAGTGACTCATAGTAGGATAATGATACCTCTGCTATTTGCACACAGGCCATATCTTTGCTTACTTGCTTATCATTGCTTAATGGCATTGGCTTATTTGCATATCTGAGATCAGAAAGGTCAAAAAGGACTAATACAATAAACAAATCCTGAACTGTTGCAGCACGAGCAGCAGCAAAGAGCTTCACAGGATCATCTCCGAATTCATGAAACCCTCCTGCACCACTGCCCAGACCACACCCACGCAAACGCTCTGTGACTCCCTCTCTCTGCATTTCGACAGGATCACTAGACGGGACGGCAACCCTTAATACCAAACTTTCTACCCTGCCCCACACCTGCCCCTCCGATCCCATTGCTCTGTCTACCGCATTGCCATCTTTCTACTTTGTCAACCCCATCTCGAGAGACAAGTTCTTTCATTTACTATCCGACAGCAGACCCTCTGGATCCCCCCTTGACCCATGTCCTGCCTCTCTTCCAAAATAAATATTGTCCTCCACTTGTGCAGGAGAACAAGCAAGGTCTATACTAAATGACTCACTCACCTCTGGCATCTTTCCAGAGGCCTTATAGCACATGTCAAACCGCTTCTAAAAAAGATATCTCTCGACCCCCTTGACCCCAAGAATTACAGACTGATCTCCAACACCCAATTCCTGGTGAAACTCATTGACCGTGCTGCATACTCCCAGCACAACTGCTTCATAGAATCCAACAAACTACTCGACCCCACTCAATCAGTCTTCAGGCCGAGCCATGGAACAGAAACCACAGATCTCGATCTGGGATGACCTAAAGGTCGCTGCAGACTTGGAGGGCTGTGCAGAGCTGCTTCTCCTTGACCCGTCAGCAGCCTTTGACACCGTTAACCATTCTATCCTCCTCGAAAGACTCCACTCCCTAGGAATCCGAGGCTCAGCACTTAAATGGATTGCCTCCTTTCTCAACTACAGGAAACAAATCGCTTTCCTCTCCCCTTGCGTCTCAACTTCTCGCACCGTGAACACTGGAGCACCCCAAGGCGCCTGCCTCTGTGCTCTCCTTTTCAACCCTTTATCTGAGCACTCAACCAGGATTATCCGCGCACACAACCTCACCTGCTATAAATATGCAGACAATATCCAAATGATCCTGAGAATTCCAAAAACATGCACCAACCCACATCCTGACCTTGAAGCATGCCTCAGAAATATATTGACCAATGGATGACAAGAAACTGAGATCATGGTGTGCAGCAACACTGCCCTTCTCCCACGCCCCCCCTTTCTACCTCCAATATAGTCGAAATATTTTGCTGCACTATGGTCTCTGGCTTAACCCTCTCCCATCAGATCAATAATGTATCAACATCCTGTCACTATCATCTGAAACTCCCAAGATGCATTTTCCCTTACCTGACCTACCCCAGCAGACTCGCAGCCATTAGGTCCACTGTTATGTTGAGACTGGACTGTTCCAACTCATTATACCTGTGTGCTCCTGCATACCAACTTAAACTCCAAAGAGCCCAAATCGGTGCTGCCAGACTCCTCCTTGCTCTGGGACACAGGGAATCACATCTCCCCCGCTCTCCGCACCCTTCACTGGCTCCCAGTTGGACGAAGGGGCACCTTCAAAATCCTACGAATTACCCACCGAGCAGTGCACATGACCGGCCCAGCATATCTACAAGAGATTATTACACCCTACCGCCCATCATGCACCCCAAGGTCAAGCAATGCCCTCTTACTAGTGATACCAGCCTCCAATTCAGCCAGGATTGGAGGGTCCACCTTCTCAACCTTAGCTCCAACTCTGTGGAACTCACTCCCTCCGCACATTCGACAAAACCAAGACTATATGGCCTTGCGCAAAGTTCTAAAAACCTGGCTCTTTCCGTAATCTATGGTTAGGACCATTTAAGCCCGCTGAATCCCACCAATATCAGGAACTTTAACTTCAATGACATTACTTTGGCAAGCAATTACAGCCTGCCAACAAATGTCACAGCCAGCTGACAAATGTCCAGCCTGTCCTTAAGCATCACTCCCTCCTGTCCTATAACCAAGTATCCTGCCTAGACCTACCCTGCAACCCACCGAAACCACAACAAGAGACCAGGAAAATGGGCTCCTGAGGCACATATGAAAAATGACCCTCTGCCCAAGCAAAACATAACTTAATCTGATCCTACCTGTAAATATACCTCAGAGTGCCGCAACCGCGAAACAGGAGGACGACCACTACCAGCTCATCCAAATCCAGAATGTAATCCAGGAACAGCGGGCTCCCAAGAGTACATCATCCACTCCAGACACTCACCTCTCCTACCGCTATGCTCACTCTCTACTTTACACCAACACACAATAGAGCGCAGCTATATCCCATGATCAATTTCGGCCTAGCTGCACACATACGAACAATACCCCATGAACACCTCAAAATGCTGCTAGAACAAATACCACACAAAATAATCGGCCTAGCTGCAAACAAATGTCCTACAAAGGCCTAATGCCGCCAGAATGCAGTCTCAGAGATCAACCACCTGACTGCACACATTTGACTGATCTCTCAATGCCACTGCACCCAATGTTAGGATGCAGATACCATTAGGCTATCACGCTAGCTGCACACATATTGAGTGCACACAAGCACCCTATACTACCCTACTCTCTCGAGTGACTTGGACTACTAGAGTCATGTAACATGAAATCAATGGTCAAAGAAATAATAGCAGAGATAGAGGAAACGTTGGTTTCCAAAATCGAGAAATTGTTGAAAGAAATAATGGGGGAAATTAAGGAAATTAAAAGTAAAGTGGCAGATATTGGTCCTACGAAGGGAGAAAAGACGTTAATGTTAAAGGACATATGTACCACGCACTATCACCACCGAAGTGGTCCCCTGGCGCTCTGGCGGCTCTGAAAAAGGGGAGGAGAGGGGGTGGGTTAGTGGGAATAAGCTGGAAAAGTGCAAGAGAGCAGTGATGTGCTGTTGGCAGCCTCAGCCCGGTGGGTCCATTGGCTGGGCTTGGGGTGTTTTACGGTCCGTAGTCGTCGTGTGCTGTTGTGCAAGTCTATGTGTGGTTTGTTTTGTTGTTGCATTGTTGTGAAGTTTGTGCGGATTGCTGCGTTTTAGGCTTGTGATTGTGTTTGGTTAGAGTTTGAGAGGTGTATGCAGAGGGATGGAATTGTTGATTGGTTAGTTGGCATTGCTGTCCATTGCAATTATGGGATTCCATCTAGGTGGGGTACATGCTGACATTTACATTTTTATCCAAATGCAACGCGAGCTAAAGTTTAAAATTCTAAGTGTGGTGCATGTTAAGAATAACATTTCTATCTAGGTGCAGTGCAAGCTAAAGTTCAGAATTCCATACGAGTGTGGCACATGCTAACAGTCACATTTCTATCTAGATGCGACGCAAGCTAGGGTTCAGAATTCCATGCGAGTGTGGCACATGCTAACAATCACATTTCTATCTAGATGCGACGCGAGCTAAAGTTCAGAATTCCATGCCAGTGTGGCACATACTAACAATCACATTTCCATCTCGATGCGGTGCAAGCTAAAGTTAAGAATCCTGAGTGTGGCACATGCTAACAGTCACATTTCCATCTAGATGCGGTGCAAGCTAAAGTTAAGAATCCTGAGTGTGGCACATGCTAACAATCACATTTCTATCTAGATGCAACGCGAGCTAGGGTTCAGAATTCTAAGTGTGTTGCATGTTAAGAATAACATTTCTATCTAGATGCGGTGCAAGCTAATGTTAAGAACCCGGAGTGTGGCACATGCTAACAATGACATTTCTTTCTAGATGCGACGCGGGCTAAAGTTTAGTTCCCTACATGTGTGGCACTAGAATAGGCATCATAAGGTAGCATTTACAATCCATTTACAGTAAAACAACTAGTCATAAAGACATTCCCCGAGGGCAAATGAAAGCACTGCAGACCCGATTACCAGGTACATCATCAAACAAGAGCACGGAAGAGTCCAACCCATGGAGCGGACGGCCCTCGACTACCATGGGGGAGGCCAGGATTATGGGCCCAGCTGATAATAAGGGACCAATGGAGTATAGACCCAGCGTATAAAAACCTGCAAAGAAAAGTAAATAAAAGGACCTCACCTAACGGGCTGAACACCATAGTGCGTAAACGCCCAGATAATTTCCCCATGGGGGATGTCATCAATAAGCCAATAAGGGATCCGCGCCAATCCATAGTTTTGACCAATATCCCACATCTGAATGAAGGAATGTTGAGGACCAAGAGAGCCTCATAAATAAATGCAACCACTGGATACGGCACACTAAAGGTTCCCTTTCGATAATAAGAAGCAACATCATATCCTGTTACAGGGGAGACATTCCCAACTCCAATATGACTGCATCCAGGTGTTTCTATGACCATGGGCCCAAGTAGAAGGACTTCTGAATATAGATTGCAGGGTCAACCCATTAAATAAAAACTAACGTAGCCCTAAAATCACCAGATCTTCTATCCATGACAAAGGAGAGGGGCAACTCTGGGAACAGGACGAATAATTTACCCATTGAAGGTACAAAATCGAGGGCAATATAAGCATCCATGCAATGGTATGATCACTATGTTAATGTTAAAGGACATTTGTACCGCGCACTATCACCACCGGAGTGGTCCCCTGGCGCACTGGCGGCTCTGAAAGAGGAAGGGAGGGTCAGTTAGTGGGAGGAAGCAGGAAAAGTGCGAGAGCAGTGATGTGCTGTTGACGTCCGCCCACAGCCCGGTGGGTCCATTGGCTGGGCCTGGGGTGTTTGGAGCCGGTAGTCGTGTACTGTTGTGGAGGTCTGTGGGTGTTTTTGTTTAGTTGTTGCAGTGTAGTGAAGTTTGTGCGGTTTGTTGTGCTGTAGGTTTGTGGTTGTGTTTGGTTTGGAGTTTGAGAGGTGTGTGCAGAGGTGGAAATTGTTAGTAGAATTGGCTAGTTGGAATCCCTATCCTGAATTGAGGCGCTGGGCTTGCAAAGTCTCTCCTGATGCTCGTCTGTCCTGATCTGGGCCCATCTTGCACTAAGGTCCCCATCACACCTGGCCCCCACCTCAACCAGCCTCCATCACAACCCCTCCTCTCCTCCTTACCTGATCTTGTGGCCAGTACACCTGCCAATGTCCACCACTCAGCTAGTGTGGGGATTGCCAGTGTCTCGGCAATCCAATTGATATTTTGGTACATGGTAGCAATTGAGGTGGAGTGAGGAGGGGATTGGCTGGGAAGTTGACTGTCTCAATGGTTGTCAGCTGTGTATTAGTCTATCCTGCGTCACCTGCCCGGTATTGCGGGAACTTCCATGTCGTTTCTAGGGAGGTTGGTGTCCTTT
Source organism: Ambystoma mexicanum (assembly GCF_040938575.1). Lineage (NCBI taxonomy): Eukaryota > Metazoa > Chordata > Amphibia > Caudata > Ambystomatidae > Ambystoma > Ambystoma mexicanum. The sequence goes on from NC_090925.1 coordinate 732,172,409, forward strand.
CCTGTTCCGTCATCCTTTTTTCCTGTTGTTTCGATTTTCAGGTTGAGTCTGTGGTCTTGAAGAGCCAGGTTTTTAGTAATTTCCTGAATTTGTGGTGATTTTCAGTGTTTCTGATCTCTTTTGGGATGTTGTTCCTGGTTTTTGCGGCTAAGTGATAGAAGGAGGTGCCTCCAAGTTTTTTCTTAAGGTATGGTTTTAGTTCCAGGCGGATTTCATTGCTGGATCGAAGGGGCCTCTTTGGTTTGTAGATTGTTATTTTCTTTTGTAGGAATTCTGCTCCTTGTCTACGGTTTTGAAGGTGATGCACTGTTTTACTGGGAGCCAGTGTAGTGTTTTTAGGGCAGGAGTGATGTGGTCTCTTCTGGATAGTTTGAGGAGTAGTCTGGCTGCAGCATTTTGGATCTGTTTTAGTTTCTTCAGGAGGTATTCTGGTATTCCGTGGTAGAGGCTGTTTGCATAGTCGATTCTTGGCATTATGAGGGCGACGATAGTGAGTGTTTTGTGCGTGAAGGAGAGGAAAGGTAGGATTCTTCTTGCCATGTGGAGGAGGGAAAAGCATTTCTTCACTGTTGCATTTATTTGTGGTTCTAAGGTTAGGGTATTGTCCATCAGAACTCCCAGATTTTTTACTACCTTAGATGGTGTTGGTGCGGTTCCCAATTCCGTTGGCCACAGGATGGCGGTTTAGTTCTCTTAGTCTTTGGATATGATCATGATTTCTGTCTTTCCCGGGTTGATTTTCAGGTTGCTGGAATTCATCCAGTTGAAGATTTCTTTCAGACAGTCGATTCAAGCTGAATGATCCGCTTCGGAATCTTTGATTTGGTAGATGATTTGAGTGTCATCTGTGATATATAGTGGCGACAGTGAAGATCCTTGTGGCACTCCACAGTCGACAACTCATGGAGTGGATTTGAAGGGTTTAATCCATACGGTTTCTGTTCTGTCTGCTAGGAATGATTTAGTCCTGCGTAATGCTGTGTCTGTTATGCCTATGTCTTCTAGTCTTTTGGTCAGGGTGTCATGGCTAACTGCGTCAAAGGCTGCCGAGAGGTCAAGCAGAACAAGGGCTGAGGTTGTGTTCGAGTCGGCGTTGGTTTTTAGGTCGTACCAGATGGATATTAGTGCTGTTTCCGTTCCTCTTGCTGGTCTGAAACCGACTTGAGCTTAGGCTAGCAGGTGGTGTTTTTCTACGTATTCTTGGGTAAGTTTATACACGTATGTTTCCAGGAGTTTTGCTGGGTAGGGTATGTTTCAGATCGGCCTGTAGTTGGAGAGGTCTTCTACATCGCCACTTGTGTTTTTTAGAAGTGGCTTCATATATGCCGATTTGAAGATCCTCGGTACGGTTCCTGTTGCTAGTGATACATTTAGAAGGTTTCTGTAGTATTATGCTGGCGTTCCTTGTGCGAGGATTGATTGTACGTAGTCCGGGGGACAGGGATCCATGGGTGATCCAGTTTTCTTGCTGCGTTTTACCAGCATTGCGAATGCCTCTGCTGAAATTTCCGGAATGTTTTTGAGTTTGTGCTGTGGTTCTGTGTTAGGTTCTTTTGGTTGTATCTCGTGGTTGGTTGGTTGTTCTTGTATGGTTTATCGGATGTCATTGATTTTTTTCTTGAAGTGGTCTGCCAGGTCGTTGCAAAGTTTCTCTGAGGGGGTTGGGGGTATTATTGCAGCCTGGTGGGTTTCTCATCTCTTTAATGATGAGAAACATTTCTTTTTGTGTGTTGGTGGCATTGGCAATTCTGTCATAATGCCTTCTCTTCGCCTTTTGAATTTCCTTCTTGTATGGGCGGATTTGTTTTAGAAACAGTGTTTTTTTGTCTGGGTTGTATTCTTTCCTCTATTCCAGTTCCATCTTTTTGTTTTCCTTTTTCATGGTGCTTAATAGTGGGGCGAACCATTTTGCCGTTGCTCTTTTTTTTTGATGGGGTGAATGGTTTTTCAGGGGCGATCTTATCTATTGTGTCTGCAATCCATTTGCGTAGCAGTTCTGCTTTCCCTTCTAGGTCAGTTAACTCTAGTTCTGCAGCTGAGGGCTTGGTTAATTCCAGTTGTTCTAATAGGTTACTTTCTTTGACGTGTTTTGTGTGACACAGAGGATGTAGAATGACCGGGAGATGGCGTGGGCTGCCATGGGGGGGAGGGGGGTTGGTGGGGGACATACACAGTTATCCTGGAACATAACTGGACTGAATAGATCAAGGCATACATTTGTTGTCAAATATTTATTAGCAGAGTTTGCTAATTAAACCTCTCTTGGTTAGCAAACAAAGCCAATTGATTAGCAATGATGTACTAATATTTGTAATGTCACCAACATTATTTGTACCCAAGACATAAAATGAGCAACAATAAAGCGGTTTTGTGTACCGTTGAAGTAAGACATTAGTGAGGCGAGTCCGGTCTTGCAAATTCTTTGAGATTTCACTAGACCTGCAGGTTGAGTATTTTAGTTTACCTACTAGACTAAAGAAAAATGCACTCAACAAGTGGCAATGGATGACAACAACATTAAATGTGCTGTTGCATGTAATCACAAACACAATATGTTTGGCACACTACTGCCACCCAAAGGCCAGACATGCACAGTGAAACTTGTACTTGACATTTACTGCAGACAAAGTAAATGTTAAAAAAAAGAGTTTCAAACATCCAAACATCCCTTGCAAATGGTACATAAAATCTACTCGACTATGCGGGTGTGCGGAAATACTTTGCAAACCCTCCATGATGTCTGAAAAATCTGAAGGGTTAGCTGCATGAATGGACACAAATAAATATGATAACAAGGCTTTGAAAACCGTTTTACCAGCTCTCTTCCACAGGTGCTAATATATAATGCAATCATCGAGCAAATCTGTATGGTAGTGCAGATCTGTAGATATACAGACTGGATGGAACGATTGATCACTACCTTGCATTAACATCTTATTAGCTTTGAGTATTCATTATGTAGGAGGAAATAAAGTAAGAGACTAAGCAATGGAGGATGGCGTAGCAGGCAGAGAACTGAGCAAACTAGCTGTAATATTGTAGTTTGCGGCCATCTCACTTTCAGGGTAGCTCGTATAAAGCAACAGGGTGATGAGATAGAATGTGCAGAAGTATGGGATCATCCCATGGGTTGAGCACCAGTTGTAAGATGTATGCAACAAGCAGGTTACAGAACTAGGTTTGACATCAAAAGCTTTTGGCCATATGATAATGCACATTTTCAAAAGTGTCCCTTGTCAATATACTGCATCTTCCCCCAACAAAATGAAATATAGCTGACACTATGAGATTTAGGTATACTAATCTACACGGTAAACCATGCAGACAATGCAATTTTATTTAAAGTAGCAATATTTTAATTATGCATTATGGAACAACGTTTTAGTAATGGAATTGCATGACAGTCTTAACAAATAAAATAAAGTTCACACATACTGGACAGGCTATAGTTAACTTAATAAAAGTATCCACAAATACTTCTGGTTTGCAATTATTTCAAGAAGAAAAAAAACAACATGCTTAGCATTCCCACACAGGTCTTTGGCACGCGAGAGTGGAGAAGAGGATTACTCCTGCACTCTCTCAATTAGCCCCTTCAAACTTGCAGTGAACAGAGAAAAGAGGGTGGGAAGAGCCCTGAAGACAAGAGAGAAATACAGGGCAAGCTGTGCTTTCATTGAACACAGTAACTTAGATAGCTAGCTTTGCTGTTCAAGAGCCAATTTAATTAGCAAAGCTACAGAATTGCATAGCAAATTGTTATGCAACGCTGCTTATTTTATGCCTTGTAGATTAATGGATGATGCGAATTGGTGCGCCTTTGTGAGGGACTTCAATAAATAGCACTCCCAGAAACGGGGGCAGCTGCAGCTGGTCACCTACAAGTGTACCAACCCTTTCATGTCTCTGCGAAAAAAGGTTCAAAGGAAAAGCCCAGTGGTGGTTTCATAGTCTGGGTAGATGTTTGCTTGGGATGGAGGGTGGTAGAAAAGCATACAGGTTCTGAAGATCTACAACGCGCATCTATCCTGACAAGGGAAGGCAAACAAATAGACCTGTATACATATACAATAGGCCCTCATCCCAATTAGGAATGGCAACGCGATTCTGTCTCAAAGCAAATCTTAACTTACCCTCTAGAGAAGGAAAAATCTAACAATAATTGTGGGAGGTTTCAACCTTCAGATAGAACCACTAGGAAAATTGGAAGGACCAGGACTGCACCTGGGATATCCCAGAATTGATCAAAGGCTCCCCAGGGAGAACACACCATCTGGCGTTAGAAACTGCTTGTCTAAGTCTAAGAGCTTGCAATAGCCGCTTCCCAAAAGATCAGCCTGCTAAAATGATTTTCCATGTTCATAATGGGTCGTCTCTTATAGATTATATCCTTGTTACCGGAGTTGATTGGACCAGAGTGGACGACTTTGAGATCAAGATAAGATCTGAGAGCGACCATTACCCCAGCAAAGTACAACTTAATGATAGGCGTGTGAACATAGAATATCAACACCCAGCACAAGGCCAAATGCTGACATTTGAAGGCCATGCGCGCAAATCGGTCAAATGGGTGAAAGTGATTGACCAAGATAACAAACCATATTTATACTCAGCCATAATCCACAACCTAGAAGCCATCTGTGACCCGGAGACAACTGAAAGGTCAATATTTCAAATTTATGAAAACCTTAATGAAAATGTATTAGCAATTATTTCAACTACTAAGGGAAAGATTAAAAAGAAATCCTTTTTTAAAAATGAGTGGTATGATGAGGAGTGTCGGGAAGCAAAAAGAGAAATTATGTTTTTTATAAGTGCTAAAGACGGAGTAAATAAAACTAAGCTGCGAGAGGCCCGCGCAGAATATAAGAAAATAGTACATATTAAAAAGAATGAATTTGTCCAAGTAAAGTGGAGATCTATGTTTGAAGCCCGCTAAAGTAAAAATAACGTACTGTTTTGGAAATTGGTAACAGATAGGGAATTGATGGGCGATCAAACAATCAATTGCTGCATAGGCACTGAAGAGTGGCAACAACATTTTGAAAGCTTATACAGAGGCATGGGGGACGAAATAGTTCAGTCCACTAGTATCATCGGGGGTGAGCCACTGAGTATTGAGTATCTGTTTATTACATAGCTGATGTGGAGGAAGCAATCAAAACACAGAAGGGCAGAAAGGCAGAAGGACCCAACCTCATCCTGGGAGATCTGTTTAAGGATAGCGTTAAAATTTGGGCACCTGTCTTGTGCAAACCGTTTAATGGAATCCTAAAGCAAGGCGTAATCCCAGAGTCATGGCGTAAATCCATGATAATCCCCCTGTACAAATAAGGGGGGGGGGGGGCGCCTTCCGGCAAATTACCGCCCGACATCCCTCCTGGACAGCGCAGGGAAATTGTTTGGAAAAATAATTCTAAAATTCCTACAAAATTGGGCCAATAGTAACAACCTCAAAAGCGATCTTCAGGGTGGTTTCTGTAAGAATAGTGGCACCGTGGATCACTGCTTCATGCTTTTCCTGCCAATACAAAAATACACAGCTTTGAAACTTGACCTAAGAACGGCGTTTGACTCTGTATCAAGGGAGACCCTGTGGAATCTATTAATTTCCCCTAATCCCCAGCGCCCTTGACATGGATAATTAGGCTCCTTTACACCGGTAAAACTGCATCTGTAGGATATGGCCTGAGAGGCGAAAACTAGACCTGCAGTCACGAAGGGGGTGGGGCAGGGCTGCACCCTCCCCCCCCCCATCCCCCTCATTTTTAATCTGTATATCCAAGAGATTATTAGCACTTTACTAGCAGGCTGCAAGGATTGCCCAAAGATGGCCGTGGACAAGAATCCTGTATTATTTTATGCAAATGATGCTATCTTACTGTCAACTACCCCAAAAGGATTAGAAAAGTAATTGGCGATCTTTGTAGGAAAATGTAAAGATCTGAAATTGAATATGAATATAGAAAAATCAAAGGTGATGGTGTTTAAACCACAGTTAGCCAAAAACAGACCTATGGTGCTGAAGGTGGATGGAGCACAATTAGAACAAGTTAAATGTTTTGATTACTTAGCGGTTCGTTTTCAAGAGCGGGGAGGCTGGGTTGATCAAGTTAGCCGATCGGGCTCCACACTAGAAAAACCTGAAGGGTTAATCCAAGACTTTCACTCAAGACATGGTCGCTATTTTTCCAGCCTTAGGCTTATATGGAAAACAGGCTTTTCTATGGGGCCACACCAACCTTTCAAAATTAACAACTGGTGGGCATAAGTTCAGGAAAAAACTGCTCGTTCCCAAAGAGCACACCTTCTGCAATGGTAGTCTTAGAATTAGAGATAACCCCTGTGGGGTCCTTACTAACATTTTATCCACGGTCTAGCTTTGGAAATACAGCTTATATATGAATTATGAACGATTGCAATATACCCTCATTTTCTTTTATTTTCACATGGATGTATGTAATGTATTAACTAGAAGATTTTTATATTGAATACAAGTATGCTGAGACAGACAAAATACTGCACACAGCACTGATATTGCCAATTTGTATCGCTCGTGGGAGAGGAAAGAGGCGTGCTTAATAAGTTAGACAGAAAAGCAAAGGCCTGAGATGCAGCCTTAAAGGCATGGTCTAGTAAAAATGTGTATTGTCACTATGGGTCGGACATGTTTTTTTAAGCCTAAGTGGCTCGATTTTAGAAAACTTTCCTATGGACCTTACCCGAGTTTTCGTCCATTAAACGCACGCGAAAACAAGCACCAGGGAGCTGCCATTTTCTGATAATCCTATCTTTTCCCCCTATCGCCCTGGCTGACCTGCTTTTGCGGCACTAAATCAATTCCCCCACCCCTGAGCCTGACATTATCAAAACATTCATATTCCCCGCCTCTCTCCGTGACGTTACCGTGCTGCATAGGCAAACGCACCCAGTCGTCTTCTGCGCAACTCCACACAGAACCCGGAAACCAACACAGATCAACTCACAACACAGCGCGCCACAATTCGGAATATGAAACTGTACTTTAAAATGAAACAGCAACACGGTACATTTGGTAGAGTACATTTATTTGACATTCAATGTTTAGAGAATATTCAGCAATTGCCATATGAACCCCGAAAGCCATTTATTTTCTTTTATCTGTATCCGCAATAACTGTTCCGTTTCATCTCGAGTCACGCGCTGTTCCTTTATGGTACACAGGGTGTTCATTTTCGTAAAAAGAATCAATTTGGAAGCAGGGTGAACCGCAAGGCTGTTCCATCAACTAGGCACTAGTCCAGCCTAAAGGTTGATATGTTGCTTCTAGCCACTAGTACAGCGTAAGGGCATGTGGGCCCTTGGCGATCGTCCCATAATATGGTGATCGTGCTCCAGTTATTGACACGAACCTGCAGGTGTCTGCTGAAGAATCCATCTGCCGGTGTCTCAAACAGATGGCAGTGGCAGAATGGGATCAAATACCCGTTATGAAAACAAAAAAATGATAATTAGTCTCGCTAGCCGAACTTCATTAATATTACTCATTTTATTTATTATGGCCGATCAGAAACTATTTGCTTGCAAGGATAGTTCAATGGAGTATGTTCGTCTCTAAAATCAATGCGAAAAGTAAGGAGATAAATTGAGGCAAACACACAATGATAAACGACAGTTAGTCTACATGCGTGAGGAATGATATGATATATGATATGGCATTTGTAACGCGCCTATACTCAAGTGTTTCTAGGCGTGACGAGGCAGGTGGGGAACAAGGGCAGACAGACAACGATCCTACTAGGCCAGGTGTCTTTCTGATCGCGCATGGGGAAGGGCTGTACATGGTTAGTTGAATACAAATTAAATAATAGGGCCAGCTGGTGGCAAGTGCAAGGTAAATGCCGGGAGAAGGGGCTGAAGGATACAGAGACAGTCCCGTAGTGCAGGTAGGCAGTGCAGGGAAAAGTGGCTGGGCCAAGGACCGATCGGTGAGACCAGTGGACCTGCATGCCCATGTGCCCACTACGAACACGTTTTACTTGCTTTTCCTAGCTCTTCATTCATTCATTTATTCATGCATTCATTCATTAAATCTTCATTCTGGTATAAAAGCGTGTAAAGATTTACTTACATTATATTTGAAATTTGCATTGTGTCTCTTTGTAATGCAGTCTATAAAATGGACCGTGCTCTTGACAACGATTTTTCGTATACTGAACTAAAATGAAACTCGGTCTAATTTCTGAATTTTCTGCCTTATCGTCTCTTACGTTATTGCGCACTCCCTTCAAATGTAGTTCTTTCGGCATGGTCCCTGTCGCAAGGTCAAAAAACAATAGACCCTTATACTTCCAGTGCGACTTGTGGGCCTCATCTGGGCGCTGTCCTTCGCATTCTTTATTTGCAACATCACGTAGTATAGGCATCTGCGAGAACTTGAAGTTTAGAATCCGTCTATGTAGTGCGCCTCAATGTGTAAATGCGAACTGGCTTCTCTCCCAAATGCCACGGCCCGCTTGGCTGGCGCGTTCTAAGTGCCCCAATTTTGGCCCCGTTGTCTGCGAGCTTTGCAGCCCAAATTGAGACATTTAATTTTTGGCGGAAGGTCAGGGAAAGTATAAAGTACCACAGGAGTTGAGTTAAAAGTGAGATTTATTGTTTGTTTGTTTTATTATTTGCAATACGCAAGCCTCCCCTCCGTTAACAGTGCGCAGCATTTACATGAGATGAGACATGAGAAAAATATATACATATACATATGTGAGGTGAACAGAGAGAATTCAAAGATGACACCCAGCTTGTTCGCCACCCATGATGGTGAAGGTAGGGGTTAGGTTTACAGGTACACTGTACAATAACATTTATTTACAAAAAGACAATCGTATTGCAATTATTTAAACCGGGATTTGTACTTCACAATCAGCTGTGCTTCGGGTGGGCATGGCACAGTCGCAATGTTCGGTGGCAATGGATCACTGCTCTGCACAGAAACGTCCAAAATTCCATATCTGTGCTTCTCTAACACAGCAACAATAAGGCCTTTCACAAAGTCGAACTGCATTTCATCATAGACTGGTTTGATCACCCATTGCTTACCTCGTTTTGAAATCACCTTAGTGTAGCGAGGCATCCTTACTTTACCCCTAGTCCTAGATTGTTCACGTCCGACATTGCTGTTATGGGCCAAGACCGCTAGTAGACTGCGATGTTTCATGCCCCGAAAGCTAAAATGCAAGTGCTTTGGCTGTACTTTAGGCACATATTGTGGAACACCTCCAAATCTCCTGTGTGACAGAATTCTGTCAGTCCTCTCAAATCTCTTGATAAAGTGTTGTCGAAAACAATCTTCTCAATGGCTTTGTGTGTCGGTGAAGATGGAATCAACCACTTCTTCTTCCGTGCCTCCTCTGGGGACAAAGGGCCATGTTCACATTGGTGGAAATGTTCATTTGCTGTCCAGCGGTGAACGTTGGTACAGTGGTGCATCAGTGACCGCCATTTTTCAAGTAGTATTACCACTGACCCCTCACAAGTTTTTGAGCTCCACCAAAGATGGTTGGTGATAGAATGGGACCACTGCAAAATACTTTCAAAACCTTTTTTTTTCCCTGCAGCCGAGATTTTCTTATTGATTGATTTAGCAAGATGCCATACGTCAAATTGATGTTTAATATGTGGGAACTGCTCTCTCATTGTCTTGCCAATTGAAACGTGTCTATCCGTGGCTATGAGGTCGATGTGCATTCCCCTTGATTGTAGATATTCCACTGATATTATAAATCCTAGTTTCTCCATGGCCACTGAGGATGTACATTGTGTTACCTGCACGACCACCGAACTCACAATTTTCTTACTATCCATGTCCTGAAAGTGGTGGGTGCAGTACTTGGCAGAAAATCCAGGGCTGTCGCACTGTCCATCGCCGGCTAGCCTGAATCGTTTGCCTTCGAATGTACTTGCTAGAGACAATTGTTCAATTTTCCGCACATCACTAATGGCCGGAAACAGATTATCACGTTGGCATATGTAGTACAGCGCTTCAGAAATGAAATGGAGTCCCAAAAACTGAAAGAAAGCCTCTAACTTTCTAAAACTGGAGCCACTAAAAAGTGATGGAACTGCACACAGTAGATTGCCTGCTGGCAGTTTCCCCAGCATCGGTTGTGCAGACCATGAGAACCTATGATTTAATCTACAGGCGGCATTAATTTTGACGTTACTGCCTTTTATTTGACGAGTCACATTAATCAATGGCTTCCCACATACTTTCCCTCTAATGGAATGCACACATTTCAGCATACTTATAATTTCCATCAAACAACTGTCGAATACAATGTATTTGCTCTCTTTCATTAGACTGTCATCCTGCGTCAACGTTGTTTCGGCCTGTGACGGTGTGGAGATTTCAACACATTGGAAAGTAACATCGCTGATATCAAGTTCTGATGCGTCTATGGATGCTGCGGCTGGTTCATTCTCTGTCATTTCGACATCTATTACTTCAACATTGATGGGAGAACACAACAATGTCGACAGGTTTTTTGGTGGCAAATTTTTGGCGGGTGTAGATTGTATGAATTGATCTGCAACTACTTCAGAGCTATCTTCAATACATTCAATAACATCTTCTTGTGGTGGTGCGGTCGCACTGTAGCTATGGTCCAATGCAACTTTGCTGTAGTCTCCAAACACAGTTAATTCATGTTCTGGCCATTGGACATGAGCATCTCGAGCCGGAACACGCCTCGCCTCAATTAATAGTTCCTCCATAGTGCACACGGTCTGGCAAGTGACATCTCTCATTCGCTTCACTGTCTGTGTGTGTATAGTTCTGACACCCACGGGTAACTGGAGGAGAGATTGGAAAAGGGATGTTCAGTTTAAACACAAGATGGAGTGTAGTAGAATTGACTGGAAAAAAACATAAAATAGTCCCCAGCACAAACATTTTTTTTAAAGTTATGAACTGTTTGTAACTAACCTTTTTTGTTTTTTTTTTTCTTTGCAACTTTTTTGACTCTAACTTCAACATCTGCACGCTGTAGTTCCGATTCGTTTCCGCATGTCCTCCCTTCCTCTTGCACTGCAACGACTATATTTTATGTATCCCCATAGACAGCACGGAATGAGGCTCCATCGTCTCCCTGAAACATAGTACTTTCATTAATGTATCAAAATATTGTTAGCATAAAACACACGTGAGGACGAACACACAGGTACATCTCAATAGCCAAACACGATTTAAACATTATGTGCAACAATCAAAGGACAAGTATTCGACCAGTGATGATCTATTTCGATGGAACTGTCAGTATCCATACCACTGGCTCTGCATGGACTGCCATGAATGGTTGTATTGGAGAGGAGGCATCCGCATCTCCCTGAAACACAGTACTTGCATTAGTATGCTTTTCAATATTGGAAACACAACACACACTTGGGGTCGACGGCACAGGTACATATAAAGAGATAACTACAAATGATGCATTGTCCAAAAGAATCAAGGAAAATCCAAATATGATCACATTTCATCGACTTATTTCAACGATTCCTTTACATCTGCATCATCTAAATGAGATGTTGTGATTGTGGTGGAAGCTCCGTCGTCTCCCTGAAACACAGTACTTGGATTAGTATGGTTTTCAATATTGGAAACATAACACACACCTGGGGTCGAACGCACAGGTACATATAAAGAGATAACCGCAAATGATGCATTGTCCAAAAGAATCCAGGAAAATCTAAATATGATCACATTTCATTGACTTATTTCTCCGATTTATTTACATCTGCATCATCTAAATTGGATGTTGTGATTGTAGTGGAAGCTTCGTCGTCTCCCTGAAACACAGCACTTGCATTTATAGGGAAGAATGTATAGCAAATGGAATCACGTTATATGATCAGGCATGATGGAGCTGTCATTATCCATACCTCGTGCTGCTGAAGAATATCTATGGATGTTGCAAATGTAGTGCGCACTTCCGAAAGCTGTTGCGCCGATTCGTATACGCATGGTCCCGCTTCCACTTCCCCTGGAATTACTTGAATGTCAGGCTCTGCATCAAGTGCAGGGGTTGACGCTCCATCAACTGCCTGAAACATAGTACTTGCATTAGTGAGGATTACAATAGTGAAAACATAACACACACCTGGGGTCGACAGCACAGGTACAGATCAACGGCTAACCACGAATGAAACATTGCGTAGAACAATCAAATGACAAGAATTCCAGCTCTGATGATGACGCTCGATGGAGCTGTCAGTATCCATACCTCCTGCTGTTGAAGAACATCTAGAAATGTTGTAGATGTGGCGGACGCTTCAGCATCTCCCTGAAAGACAGTACTTGCATTAGTATGGATAACACTAATTATAACTGAAAGCAAACACCAGTGGACGATAACTAAGGTGTATATCAATTGGAAAGCACTAACCAAAACATTCGGTAAAATGATTACACGATAAAATAAAAATATTACTTGACATGCATAAAACAGGTCTGTAGCGGATTAGCCTAGTAAGATTACCGGATACGCGCTAGAAGTGGTTGATAACTGCGACCACGTCAAGGATGTAGAATGTTCTTGCTTCAGATTCAAGGGATAGTCAAGAAGTTGTAAAGGTAAATTAATGATTGATAATGAAATGCCAATATTAAAAATAGCCATGTAAGGCGACAGAATACTTGTAAAATGCTCAATACAGCACAGTTCCCTATTCCCATATATATACATTGCTTTTGTGGGTTATGAAATCGAAAAAAAGAATATATTGGTAAATGTTATTATTCAAAAAACTATACAATCATATCAATATCGAAATTATTACAATGGATAGAACACCTACAATATCAATTAATCAGTTCGGATACCTACACACTACCGCAAGGCCTAAAGCTAAATCCGGACACTTGACTCACCGGTGGCGGAAGGTGGACGAATAGAGTGGGAATAGCGTTTGAGCAATTTCCGTGTCGTTCGCCGTTTATTCTTCTTTGTTACCCAAGATGTTGTGTAAATGTCCAAGGAAAAGTGCCGGCTGCAGATGCGGTATCGATCACCCCTCTTGTCCTGTAAGACTTGTTGGACTCTACTTTCCAGCTCATTCAGTGGATATCCGCAATGTCTGACCCATTCTCTTATTCGATCAACAGTTTTCGGGAATACATGCATTATAGTGCCTTCAGATTTCGCATGGGTCTTCGAAGGGCAACCGCTAATCGAACAGGCAGGCATTGTTGATAAATCTGAAAAGTAAATATCGACATTATTATACAATCTTCAAGAATAAAGATTTGATACAAAAGTAAATGAATCATACAATGATCAATGCAAGGTTTGTTTTGGTCGCAGGAACTATACCAGTTAATTATGTGCGGCTTAGTATTTGCATAAGTTGCAGAAATGTATAAATGATGTGACTAAAAACTGAACATGTGACTCATCCCTTGGATGTTCTGTATTGCACGAGAAAGAAACATGCTTACATCATAGACTGGACCCCCGAAGGATGCAATTCGATGACAATTGACACAGATGAAAATAAATAGATCTATTGATAGCACAGCAATGGAAATTCAAGTCAATAGCAATGAGACCAATGAACATAGCACTATTGGGTACTCTACTCGCAAATAGATAGAAATTTAAAAATCTGCGAAATATGACCAGGATACATGGCCTTACCTTGACCAACAAAAATTTGGATTCAGCAAGCAGAGCAGTATGTTGCGGGAGAATAGGTGGATGGCCACAGGTAGCGCACTGACGACGAGCAGATTAGCATAGATCTCAGTGGTTCCCAGGTAGCACGTTCAGGAGTTGACTTTCAAAGCACAAAGATGTTCTCATGAGACATATAGAGTGGTTTTTAAAGTATTAGAAACTGGGGTGTGTTTGTGAATGAATGACGTATGTATGTCGTGGTATTAGGGGGGCTGCCTGCTTGAAGGGGAGGCCTACATGGAGACACAGGGTCTGAGGAGGCCATGTGACCGATGGCCCCTTGGCGTGGGACACCTTTTGAAGTGTACATGTAGTTTGCCACCTTGGCCTTTCGCGCCCCTGACAGCCCCCCATGCCAGCGCGCATCCACCGGCGCGAACCGCCTTTGATACAGGGGGGTGGGATGGATGGCCCTGGGGCGTGCAGATAAGGCACAGGAAGACTGCTGAATGGAGACACACTTATGTGGATTGCAGGGGGTGGCCTGCATGCATCAGGGGAGGCCTGCCTGGAGACACGGGGTCTGAGACCACCATGTAAACAATGGCCCCTTGGCGTGGGACACCTTTTGAAGTGTACATGTAGTTTGGCACCTTGGCCGTTTGCGCCCGTCACAGCCCCCCATGCCAGCGCGCATCCACCGGCGCGAACCGCCTTTGATACAGGGGGGTGGGATGGATGGCCCTGGGGCGTGCAGATAAGGCACAGGAAGACTGCTGAATGGAGACACACTTATGTGGATTGCAGGGGCTGGCCCGCATGCATCAGGGGAGGCCTGCCTGGAGACACGGGGTCTGAGGAGACCATGTGAACAATGGCCCCTTAGCGTGGGACACCTTTTGAAGTGTACATGTAGTTTGGCACCTTGGCCTTTCGCGCCCCTGACAGCCCCCCATGCCAGCGCTCATCCACCGGCGCGAACCGCCTTTATATCAATATATAGTATATCGCCTTTATATCAATGATAGTATATCGTTGCTTATCAATAACAAATGCCACATACCGGAGATTCTTGTGAGCACAGACCCACACTTCAACCGGTGTATTATAGTGGTCAAGACACTAAGGCCTGTATAATCCAATGGTAATTGTTAGTATAGATATATGTGTGACTTTTATAGAGACATAACCTACTGAAAGACTTTGAACAAGTGTTATTTAGTGCATGCATTATCGAGAATATGTTATGTTAGCTTAGATAGATAGTGACCACCCTGCTTCACAGCGTCCAGACCTTCACCCATTCGGAGCACAGATGTCTGACGTCCATCCTTGAATGGAGACACACTTGATTCATTTAAAAAATCGAAACAAACGTTGTTAAAATATATGTGGTGTTTTATTTTGTATCTTATTTTCATGACACAAAAATACAAGACTTTAAAGATTATACAGGTCAGGTTGCAGCACAGCGAGAGAAAATCCCCTGTACTGACCGCTGTCACTCGGGAAGGTTTCTCTAATGGCACGAACGGCACAGGCGGGTATCACTCTTCGAACGTGGTGTCCAAGCCTCCCGTGGAGCCACCATGTAAAGGAACGATAGGCCACCAGCCTGTACCACCTGTGAAAAGGAATGAAACAAACTGTTTTTAAATGACCAAGCTAAGTTTAATAAACGTTTGTTGTCAATGACAATTCTTGTAACTAATGGCATTCTGCACGGACAAATGCTATCTAGACAATGCACACTATTGAACGACTTACATGCGTTACAATGATATGTAGATGTAATTTTGGATATAGTAGAAGAACATGAAATAGGAGTGGCATGACAAGCAGAGAATACTTACTCGTTACTCGGATTACGAGGACGAACAGTTGCGCGAAGTTCGTGCATAAGCACCATCATTATTCTCAACACGGCCCGTGTGAGGCAGGCTGCCCTGAAGTCTGGCAGCTCGGTGATGCATTGCGGTCGTGGCTCGCCTTCCGAAATGTAGGCCAGGCATCCCGAGTTTTCTCGGCAGCAGCAGTTCTCGTCCTCAGTTGGCATTAGCTCGCACCGATTACATGTGCACCAGGTGGAGACGCCGTCCATTCGACTAGGCCCAGGCTCTTCATCTGTTGATTCGTCCTGCCAACTGCCGTCCGAATCCCCATCGTTTTCGCGTGCTTCCCTTTCCAGTAGTTCCTCCTCGGTATACTCGGGCTCGTACATGTAGGGCATTATTGTAGCCATTGTGTGGTAAACAGAGTAAAATAATTTACCGAGATGGTACAGGTGTTCACACAGGCTACAAGTGGTGAAGGTAGCGGACCAGAGCACTGAAACGAGTCACAGAATACTCAAAGTAACACAGAGAGAGGAATGGAATCGAAAATCTGCTGCTGTGTGTTGTGAAACGGTCTGTTTATACTTATTGAGGAAAGAGGCGTCCTGCCATTTCCATGGCAACACGTCATTAGCTGAAGCGCAGCGAATGTTGACACGAGACAGGCTTTGGCGTTGGGAAATGGGCGGTTCGAGTCTGCTGATGACAGGCTCAGGGGCGGGGGAATTGATTTAGTGCATCAAAAGCAGGTCAGCCAGGGCGATGGGGGAAAAGATAGGATTATCAGAAAATAGCGGCTCCCTGGTGCTTGGTTTTTGCGTGCGTTTAATGGACGAAAACTCAGGTAAGGTCCATAGGAAAGTTTTCTAAAATCGAGCCACTAAGGCTTAAAAAAACATGGCCGACCCGTAGGGACAATAACAATTTTTATTAGACCATGCCTTTAACTGAAAAGATAAAGATAGCAGATTAACTTCCCCATAGGCGCATATACATACGGACCTTGTGGGCTGTCGAAGGCCTTAGCGAACCTCAAGTGGAGATAATACTGGGGCTGATCTAAAAGATCCTATGAAATGTTGGAGTCCAGTGGCACCTTGAAGAATGGAACACTCATGGCTTGGGTCAGGCAAGCACACTCATAATGTATCTAAACAAGTGTTTCCTTTAGGCAATCTAGTCAGAGGACTCCACATAAAAGCTGGTCTACTGTGCAACGTTTAATGCGATCCAGTCACCAGTGGAACTGCGGATCTGTGTAGTCCGACTACAGAGGTATCCTCTACTATCTTTCTCAAGTTTGAGATCAATAGTGCAGCATGTGGCCCTTGATAGGTGTGAATGCACAGATGTACAGGTTTGACATTGGAGAGCTTAACATGCAAGGCTGGTCACTTTTCTGCTCAAGGGGATTGATTTGAAAGCCAGAAAGTACACCATTCACATTGAAGACATCACTCTTTAGTAGGCAACAAAATGATGGAAAGAGAAGAGAGTTAGGGACGATAAAGAAGAGGTGGATGATAAATGGGGAGAAAAGTGTATTATCAGGATTTCAGAGGAAGAAATAGAGGGCTAAGGTGGGGGCGCACAAGACAATACCTGCTCTTTCCCCGGCTCACAAGTAGCTCCTGTGGATAGATGGATTCCAGAACCTCTAATTCCTGGAGCAGGGACCTGCAGAGAAAGAGCAGAGGATGAGCAAAGAACCCCATTATACTTTTCTAGACCTTAATCATGGGGACCACAAACCTTTGAAACCTCTTATGCTAAGGCATTTGGGATCCAGCACAAGTCCAAATCCCTCCCTTTCAATCATTTTCACAGGCTTTAAGCAAAGCACACCGACATTTTCAGGAGACTGCATTGGACATCACTGCCATGAACTGCAAGCACAGGCGTACAAAGTACTGCAATCCCAAGGATACCTTTTGCATCACAAGAGACTCTTCTAGGATCCCAAGATACATCTGCAAATGGTTGTTGTGAAGCCTGCCAACAACTGCATTCAGCAATCTCAAGGACTCATTACTCTAGCCCAACTTCCTCTCAGTGGAAGTCAGTCCTCCATTTCTGAAAGTAGGTAAATGAGAATAAGGAGTACTTCTTTATCCACAATGCCTAAATGAGCAGAGATGTTACTGACCCATGGGTCTGGCCAAAGTTGCTTCATACCCACCTAGAAAGCTGCAGCTCATGATAATGTAGAAAACAGAGGGGGCAGGAGACCAAGGGATGGGTGGATAAGACCCTCCCCTAGGCCAATGATCCGGGAGGACGTTCGTAGCCAATTGTAGTCAACTATAGTAGAACAAACTATGAAGAAAATTAGCACTTCATCACCAACTTGCAAGGACCAATTGAGACTGCAATTTGAAATGTTTACGTTGATGTTTTATGTAAGGTATGTGAAATAAGCTTCCAGTTTACCAGACCGGCATAAAAAGTCACTCACTCCTCAGTTCTCAACTTGCACACAGCAACCATTTCTTACTAGTCAAGAGTAAATTAAGACTGGCCAATGGCTAATGCAAACGTGGAGGCCTGCGCCTCACAGTTCAAACTGGTGTAACAATTTTAGTAATATTGGAAATGCGGCCACATTCAGTTATCAGGGGCATTCACAGACAAGATCCAAATGTATATCTTGTCGTTCATGCTATGCGAGAGATTTACAAGCTCTAAATAATTTTGTGGAAATGCCCGTCTACCCAATCACTTTTTCCCTGACAGGCCTCTCTGCTAGAATCGTGGCCTGTCAGAAATTGTGCATTAATAGGGAGAGGCAGAATTGGACCCACAAAAAGGTAAGGGGTGGGATGGGGTAGGGTTTATTCTGGGGGAGGGCACAGAGACCAGGGGGCGATCTGATGCTACAGAGGTCTCCACGCTCAAGAGAAAGGTGTGGGTTAGTGGGTGGGGGCTGCCGCACATGAGCTATCACTTGGTAACTGTAGTCAAGCAGTCAATGCTACCACTAAAAGAAGAGAACAGTTGAAACAAATGAAGGCTAATACATTACTCTGAATAAAGGATTGTGAGCTAAAAGGTAGAATGGAAATATGTGTTATCAATTGCAACAGGCTATTAATGATGATGCTACAGGTTACAGGAAAGTGGACATTCTCCAAACGTCTCTAGAAGCATTCTTAGAGCTTCACTACTTACTAGGATTAGCCGCAATGTTAATGGTCAACTGGGCTCTTGAGGTACAAGTATTGACAGTTCAAATCCCTAGTTGCCTTCGGTTTAGTATAGGCTCAACCGGGATTCAAAAGTATCAATGGAGGGGAAGACAACTTGGCATCTGATGAGCAAGCAGGATACTGGCCCAGATGATGTGCAGTCCTAATGGCATGTATTAGAACCAACGTTAAAGACTAGTCCTTTCGTTAAAGACAGGACTTTACTTCTGGATCATTTGTGTTGTAGAGAAAGAGCCAGGTACCCCCACCTCAACCACCTCGCCCATATTGCCTATATGGTGGGAACCAGAGTGTGAGACACATGCGGTACCAGTGAAAATACAGATACCGAAGAGAATCCTGGAAGCAAGGTTCCCATTGTGGAAACCATACGAGCCGGTATAATGGCCATTTGAATGAAATCCCAAAAGCAGCAGGACCAATGAATGGCAAAGAAGAATGGTGACGTCACGTAAAAAGCCGAGCTGACGTACATAAGAGATGCAGAAACAAGAGAATGCAGATATTCTATAAGGCATCAAGAAAGTATCAAAGATAAGTGATATCTTGGGATCAAGATGAAGAAGCTTATGCTACAGAACTGATGAAGATATCAAGATATTTTACACGTGTACAGATGTAAAGAAACACTAGTAGAGAAAGTATTCTTGAGGCTATCTTTATAGTCAATAGATTGCGGCATGCGCCAAGGTATACATAAATACATGAAAGTAAGTTTAGAATGGATGTTTCCACTACGTATTATAGCAGAGCTGGTCCAGGGAATGGAGGCCTCTTTTCCAGTGTGTCACAGTTAAAAAAAGCAATTGAATTACAGAAACAGATCTCACAAAGGTGAGACGAGACTGGATGAGCCAAGAAGCCAAGGTCTTATCAGGCTGGGGTGAGCAGACAGTGGATACAAATCGTGTGAAAGAACGAAACTCCTGTTCAGGAGACATGGACAAAAACAAGGAAGACGTCAGAGGTCTATTCGAAAATAGTATTTTAAATACACTAGGGCTTGATTTTGTGGTCTTCAGTCACGTGGATGGATGAAGTTGGACGAACACGATGGTCACACCTACGCATGAGTGCAGAGCGTGCCTTCACACCCCTGAATTCTCCAATGCAACAGAACACTCCCAAGGACAAGTTCAAAGCCTTCATTGACAGCAGACCCCTGAGGTGATGATAGATGAATATGCTAATTGGTGGAAAGTTATGGTTGAAGACTAGCTCACCAGCACCTGTCCAGTCTGCGTGCTGCTAATGTAGGTGGAAAGTACAGACGGAGGTTAGAGTGCCAACCAATGGTAGGGGGCCACGTGATTAAGGGTCCTATAGCTTGCGTAGCCAATGGGATGTCGTGTATTTAGTGACGTTTGTAGTGACTTGTTTAAGGGGAGGGCTTAGTTGCCCCACCTGATGTTAAAACACCCATCACTTTTCTTCACTGTCTTACACTAGTATGGATCATATACTTGGAGGTTCCTTAAGGACCCATCACCATTGCCACTAGGTTTTTGTAGTTTGCCATGCAGGATGACGTTAGTAATATGTAGGTTAACGTAATCAATGATGATTTTTTGCAATAAAAGAATGGTTTATATTTTTTTTAGAAGATGCATTGAGAGATCTTACACTGAGACGTCCATTGATGAACGTTGTACTCCCGGTTTTAAATAATTGATATTAAAACAGTTATCCTTTTGCCATCTACCCGAGTAGTTTCGATTATTGATGTTTGAGTAACTTCTGCATCCCCATTCATCTCAAGGGTATTGCTACCTCATCTTAAAGGGCTGGAAGCCTCCAGTTCAGCGGGTCTATCAAAACCAAGCAGAATAGTCAGGTACCTCTGATTCAGATATTCTGGGCACATTCCAACTGCAGATAGTCAATGCGTGTATCCTTACAAGGTGCAATGTGAAATGGCAGTTGTTTCAGTGTTCTGGCTGTTAAGGACAGCAAACAGGGAAGAAGATCCTTGAGGGTTTGCAGCTCAGCTGTGCTTTAAGGGGCAAGGGATGAAATCAATACAGATCAGTGATTACAGCAGGGTCTGGATTAACCCACCCCCACAATTTCTCTCATTTCTCCCACTTCTCTCCTCACACTTTGTCACGCACTTAGACTAGTAGATAAGCCTCTGGCGGAGTATGCTAGTTATTGTTGTTTGATCATTTTAGGAATCTTCAAAGCCTAAGAATGACAACTGTAATCCCTTGTTCCCTTCCAGCCTTGCAGCGCTTTGACGCACTTAACTTGTGTGTAAACGCTTTACAAATAAACAATTACAATGTAAGCATGTTCTGTGCTCCAGGGCTCGTCACCAAGTAAGACAAGGTTAGGATGTAGATACTTGGGTCATGGAAGACATTGGGGTCTTAGTGGGTAACTCAGATTCCAATCAAAGGGCTCCATTTCTTCACATACTTTTGGTCCCAAAAACAGCTTGTATCGGCTCTTGGCAAGTGTAGCCCTTGCTCTCAGAGTCAGGCAGTCGTAAACATATTTGGCACCATCAATATTCACTCCCTCTTATGAATCATGTATGACCTTTGGACCCAGAACGGTATTTGCACATGTGATCCATGCTAAGACAACCGCAGAGTACAGCGGACAAAACACCTCCAGAAACCAACTGTCTACCAGTCTACCGCACACCGAGGGAAGCACCAGGAAGCACCTCTTTGCACCTCACGCTACCCGACTGCCTTTGGATTTGTTGCTGCATCCTACGGATTTATCACAAGTCTATTTCAAGTGTTATACGCTTGAAAACAAGCATTATTTCATTACATTGACTTAAACCACGCCCACAGGAGGGCAAGGCTTCAAAATCAGCTGTTCGCGCGCGCACTGAGGGAAGCACCTCTTTGCCTCTTTGGCGAGGGGTGTCAAGGTCTTCCAGTGCTACCCGGGCGGCAAAGCAGTATATTGATTTTTGTTAAAGATGATTAAATCCCTAACAATAGGTATGCCGTCAAGAATTCCACCATTACCTCAGAGACAATTCCCTTGTTTCGGCTCGGCCTTCTAACCATGAGTGTTCGACTCCTGTCAGAGTGACAAGTAGCAGGAGCACACTCGTTAACGCAGACATTTGCATGTTTTGTAAAGGTTCACTGTCTGCTCACAGAGCAAGGAGAGCTCTGGATGTCATGCTAACGCGAGGTGGGGGGGGGGGGTCACTGGGAGAAACTCTGCTTTAAGCCCTCTCTCAGCCCCCTCCGACTGTTTCTCTTTTTCCGGCGCCCTTGGTTCCAACACGGGTGGCCGATTCACGGCTAAATGAAATGTCAATATCTGACACTGCCTTATTGGACTCGTTAACTCCTGGTTTGAATATACCTATGCCTATTTCATGCGCAACCAAGTCGGTTGGTGATGCCGCAATCATTGATTTAGATATTGATGGTTCTGCGTTTTCGGACAAGTGTATGTCTGATAACTTGTCTTGTTCCCTGGTGATGTTTTCTGATGCTGCATGTAGTTTTACTGAGTCTGTGGCCGTATCTGCTCACTCACAAGCTTGGAGTCTACGCACACATACTCTTGGTAACAATACTTCCCCTTATACCAGACCCTCGGTCACGCAGGCGGACATTTCCTTACAAGCTATAAACTTGGCGGTTCATTCTCTGAGCAAACTATACCAACTATTGGATCAGAGGATATCTGCCCCGGGGGAATTATAAGTAAATTGTTATTATGCAATCCCAGTTTATGAAAGCCCCTGTGACTTCCGTAGCCTGCCAAACTATTCCTGTAGTCTGTCTGCATTCATCCGCTTGTCCTCCCCTGCAAGCGGTTTCAAATCATGGGTCCAGGAGTGTTTTACCATGGATTAATTCCATCATTTACAATGATTCAGCTGTGTCCCAGTCGCAACAAGCGGGCAGGCGTCAGAGCCCCCAGGAATTGCAACCGACTTCCTTGCAAATACCAGTTCAAAAGATTTATACAATTTTTAATTCAGCCAAAAAGAACTCCCACAGGGCGTTAGAAGCCCCTTTGCCAGGCGAAAAGCATCAGCCTAGTAAAATGGTGGAGAGTAATGTGAAATTAAAACTTCCCAAAAACCAGCCGGCACTTAAGCACACTGGCAAGGCAGCCTCTAAACGGTTCCTCAAAGCAATCTCTGTCCCACTCAAGCCATTAAGAAAAAATATTCGTTGTTGAACCAGGCCAAGTTGAAAAATGTACTCGCTGATCCTAGGCCGGCCTTGGCTCCTACCTATGCCCCCCTTGATGCTCTTGTAAAATAAATTTCTCGGTTGGTACCTGGCAGCACTAATTCAATCAATATCTGCCCGGCTTCCAGCTCTGAGGGAAGAGGCGTTTGTACGGGCCCAGTATTGGCCCCTTCGAGTGATGAGCTATTCCATAGAGCTGAAATTAGGAATGCGGTGGACGCTTACATGGAGGGCCATGCTCCATCTCATTTAGACACATGTGCTCCTTCTGTTGCCTCGACCATGCCTCGTATTCCTAGTGGCAACCTAGATAAAAATCTGGGGGGGGGTTCAGCAGCAGGCACTTGTGGACGCTAGCTCTCGCGACCTTCCATCTGCCCATCCAGTAGCTGCCGCAACTGGTTTAAACCATTTAGGTTGTGGTAAATGGGCAATAGCGGAGTTTATTCCCTCCAGCATGGATAAACCTGCCTTGCATGTCCAGTTGGGATCTTCACCTGACCTCTCTGATGCAGTCCTGTCCTTAATTAGGAATGCATTGGGGAATTTGGTGAGTGGCCCTAGAAGGGGCCCGAAGGACCTGCTTGAGGCTCCGTTAAATAGCCAGGTGAAAAAGGGAAGTGTGAAGTCGGTTCATCGCCCTGCTCCATGCTTTTTGGTTTTAAAATGTAGGCCTGCGCCTTGTACGCAGTTTGATCTGAACCGAAGAGCTGTGATGGCAATCTTCTCCGACATTCAGATGCTCGAGGATATTGCATCCGTGGATCTCATGCTGGTTGAATTCCTAAATAAGAAAAACCTGAATGCGGTGAGAATATGGATGCAATCCAGAGTAGTCCAAAATTTAATTTGGCAGGCGAGGGGCCCCTTATATGACTTGAGCTTTCTGTTGAGCTCTGATGTGGGTGACGTGGCTTCTCCAACATTAGCGAATAATAACCATCTCTCTCCAAACTCCTTGCCTCCGACTTCTGGTGAAGCAAACACTAAAAAGATGCCAAGTAATGGATTTATGCACTTGCAAGCATAAACGCATATCTGAATTAGCTAGCTCACTCTGTAACGCAGTGCTCAGTTTCTCTTGTTAGTTGGAATTCTCAGGGTTTTAAACATCTTTTAAACAATGATGAAAGCGAACTGAGCAAGCTTTTACAGGAGACCTGGTTAACATCTCCACTGATATGGGCTAACCATGAAGTCCATTTGAATCCTGCCATGAGATCTTCCTTGGGTAGACCATCCTCAGGCCTAATTATTGCTATAAAAGAGGGGTCGGGATCCTCCTCAAGGCTATGGGAGGCTCCAAATGGTTACATGCTGTTGGTCAGAGTCGTAATCCAAGGAGGTGTTTATGCAATACTTAACATCTATTGGAACCCGGTGGGCATCTCAAATGATTGTTTCTTCAGGGACTTGAACAATTTATTAGATCTGGTGTCTGAAGATGAAAGTATCATATATTTTATTTTGGCTGGTGACCTTAATTTAAATTGTTTTGCGAAAGGTGGCAAGCGATACAACGAGAGGTTAGCACGATGGAAATCCTTGGTGCCACTTAGAAACTTACATGTCTTAAATGGTGCTTTTAATACTGACATACCACCTGCTTCAACCTGGCACAGAGGAAAGACATCTTCAACAATTGATTTTGTATATGTAAACACTGCATTATGGTCAGCGATGCAAACCTTTTATGTCTCACCTACTACGGCAGGTGATCACAACAGGTTATGCGCTGAATGGCAAATGCAAATTACAAACAATTGTTTACCGAGTGTACCGAAGGGTGGTTGCCTAGTTATAAATGCGGGTGGGAACCGTCTCTGATGGACTGAGAACGCCTTGATTCATTTTAGTCAATTACTTTGCTCCTCGAATAAGACAGATGACTGTCAAGACTCAAATGTGGGCCTGATATATAGTAATTTGATTCAAGCCTTTAGTCAACATAGACCTTCTGCTTCCAGAATTAGGAAACATCTGCATGTGTTTGATAGGTCTGTATACATTAAAAAATCATCATTCCGTGGTGAGATAAGGCGGCTCTCAAGGCCTCCCCTTCCACTCAGAATGATTCTCACCCATAGAGTGCGTTTGGCCTATAAAAACTGGTTAAAGGGCCACAGGGCCTTACTATATCAGAGAGATGGTGCCAACATGCTATCCATATTGGATGAGAAAAATATCTCTAAAATGTGGTCTGTGCTAAACCAAGCAAACAATGTCCATCAATTGCAAACATCGGCAGTTGATGCACATCAGTGGGTATTACATTTTGAAAAGTTGTATGCACCTCCATCAGACCATATGTCTCTAGCCCCACAGCACCTGGAATCTGGATTTCATGTGAACTTTGATCAAAGTGAAATCACGCGACTGATTAAAACATCAAGTAATTTGCGTGCAGTAGGCAGTGATGGCATTTCAAACTATGTGATGAAAGAACATCTTGAGATTTGGGGTTCCCTTCTATTGAATATATTTTCTGCCGTAAACCACCATCAAAAGTTGCCAAAATCTTGACCCAAGCAATTACAGTTCCGATATACAAGAAGGGTGATCGACAACTGCCTACGATCTATCGTCCAATATCACTATTGGATGCACCAGGCAAAATATTTTGTCGAATCATCCTCAAAGAACTTAATTCTTGGGCAGAAGGAAATCAATTGAAAGACCCCCTTCAGTCCTGGTTTGTGAAAGGAATGGACACAAATCCGAATAGTCTTGCCCTTTCTGTGATTCAATCGCGACAAGTCGATGGTGGTTTACCTTTATACTTGGGCTTTATTGACTTCAAAGCTGCCTTTGATTCAATAGACAGATTGCTGCTACTGGCAAAGCTTAAACGACATCAGTACCCCCCTTCATTAATAAACTTGGTAATGCTACTACACTCAATCACATCTATGCGTGTTAAAATAAACCTGGATGGCAAATTGTCTCCATCAATCAGCACCCAAAGAGGGTTGAAGCAGGGCTGTGCCCTTGCCTCTTTCTTATTAAATTTCTTTATATTTGATTTAGGACCCGCAATATTGAACTGCATTGGTGATTCACCCCGCATAAGCTTTCAAAAGATTTCATACTTGCTCTAGGCGGACAATTTGGTCCTGTTGTCTCAAACCCCTATGGGCCTCCAGAACATGTTAAATCAATTGGGAGCTTATGCGTTGATGAATAACTTGGTGTTAATACATCTAAATCGCAAATTGTGGTGTGTAACAACAATTCCTCTAGAAAGTATAATCCCAAATGGCTATTACAGCAGTGTGAACTCTCCATAGTTCAATCAATACAAGTACTTGGGAGTGACCATTCAGCATAAAAAACATTAGGTGTGCTGACTTGTGAAATTAAATCTCAATTGCAATCTTTGATATCACACTCCAAGATACTTGTGAGGAAATTTGGATAGTTCTCGTTGAAACACATTGTGTCATTTTATAAGTTGAAAGGAACACCAATCCCCTTGTATGGAGTAGAGGCCACTCTCCCTCAGGATCGTACGTTCTGGGATAGTATGGAATCAAAGTATTGGAAAGCAGTGTTACAGCTACCTTCTGGAACCCCTATGGCAATATTGTGGTACGAATTAGGTTCAGTATCTTTGTACTCGCAAGCTATACGGAAGCAATATGCCTTTCTGCGGAAGATTTTAGAGGGACCTGGAAAACCTACATTCTTGAATATCATAGCGCAGAATTTGCTTACATCTAAGAATAGCTTTCCGAGTAAGTGGCAAAACCATACTCTAAATGTGGCAGCCGATGCCTCTGTGACAATTTATCTGCTTCTATCAAACCCGGATCGAGCGAAAATAGAAATCTTTCAACATGATTGGGCTAGAAATATGGTGATGTGCTCAAAACTTTCTCATTTGCAACCAAAAAATATGGAGTGATATCCGATTATTTGTTGAAATGTCCATCGCATTCTTTTTGCTATAAATATCTGAGATTTAGATTGAATCCGTACGATACAAAGGACATATTGTATAGAAGGAAACAAATTTGTCGGGATCAGAACTATTGTCATTTCTGCTTGAATGTGAATCAGAGAGAAACATTACAGCATCTCATAATTGACTGTGCGACTATGAATGACATAAGAGAAAAATGTTTTGGAAGGAAATTAATTGTACAAAAGTACTTGACACAGGAACAGATATGGAACTTATTGTTTTCGAATCCGAGAGTAACAATACAGATAGCGATTGTGCAATTCCTTGACATGGTATTACCTTATTCCAAATCCTTATTGGAAGTTGTGAATAACCATCTTTGTATGATATAAGACATTTAGGGATTTTGTACAGCAAACCTGTGTTTAAAACATATGATGTCATTTATTTATTTATTCATTTTTCTCTATTAGATTTCAGATTGAAGATTTGATGTTTGGATGGACACGGAATTCTATTTTTATATTCATTTTATCCCTATTTTCATTCTTATATGTTGGTCTCTGTTAAATAATTTGGTAAATAATCTATACTTTGAACATTTTATTATGTAATTCTGTCAAAATAATTTGAAAAGTTGGTTTATCAACTAAAACAAATGTATTATTTTTTTTTTTTTAAAAAAGACCGGTCTACCAGTGCCACCAACCAGTGAAACCACATAACCAGCTTTGCAAGAAGACTTGCAGAAAGAAAGAATGTACATGGGGCACCTTAACCCACATGAGAACTAGAACACTAAGGGGGAGAATTTGCATTTGCACTCATGATGAGACCTCAGATGCAGGCCCATCAGGACAGAAAAGGCAGGAAGAAGAAAAACTCAGGTCTTGCACCAAAAGTATAGGATGAAACTTAGCATTCTTTTGGTGCCGAGGAGCAGCCAACAAGATGGCCGCAGTGTAGGCAAGATCAGAGTATCACTGATGTGCTGCAAATTCCCATCCTTAATAGTGCAGTACAGATCAAATGTACCCCATTGAACCAGATTCTCACACACCCTGGGGGGGGGGGGGGGAAGGGGAGAGAGAGAGAGAGAGAGAGAGAGAGAGAGAGAGAGAGAGAGAGAGAGAGAGAGAGAGAGAGAGAGAGAGAGAGAGAGAGAGAGAGAGAGAGAGAGAGAGAGAGAGAGAGAGAGAGAGAGAAAGAGAGAGAGAAGCGTGGCATGGATTACCAGAGCTGGCAGTTTGCACACATTGTACTGCAAACTGTCAGAGCTCTGGCTCTGCAGATTGCCATTCAGTGAATCACTGAGCTGGAAGCTTGGCGCTAAGGAAGGAAAAAGGGTGAGAGCAGTCCCTTCTGACATAAGCACTACAATTAGAGTGGAGAGACCAAGCCAGGGATGTCGAGTCCTAGTGAACGAACAGACTTATGGTGACAAAGGGTTGTAGTAACTTGAGCTTGGTGGGCTACGCCCCACCCTTTTTCCTTGAAAGACACTAAACCAGCAACACTGATGGGAACATTTTACATCCTATGCTGGATGTGGGAATTGACATCTACAGATGACATGTCCTTCCTCTGGTAGAGGAGGAATTAACCCATACTGCACTACGCAAAACTGTGCATAGTGGTAAGTGAATCTGGATCTACTGCACTCCAACTGAAGTGGTGCTGAGGAATAAAACAACAACAAACAAGCCTCTGGGCACTCGTGAATTCACAGTACAGACACCCAACGCCTAGTATGGATAACCCCTACAAAAATGCAATTGGACAGATACAGGCAAGCATAGTGACCACAGGACATCCACACCCCTGATCAGTTGGCCTCATCATCCCCAGGAGAGTCAAAAGGTTGCAGATACCTAGAGGACAAGTAAATGGATTTCAATACTCGTGTATGAAGACCAGCAAAGATTTTATGAAGCAGAAATAGGACCCAGACTTCCCAAATGGAACAGTCCTCAGTGCAGCGATGCAAACTGATGGCAATGGCAAGCAACGTACTCCAGTCAGATGTACAATGCCTGCAAACCAATGTCAAGAAGGTTCTGACCAAAACATGGACTTCGAGGGATGCTCACAATGCAATAACAGAATCACTGGTAGATATGTCTAGAAAAGATGGAACCCTTTGTAGAAAATGCGTTACTCCAGATTCTGGGTAACCCTAAGTGTTGCAGACCTTTTCAATTGGGGGGGTGCTCCGCTTCCTCGGCCTCCCCAAGGGGTGCCTCTGTGAGCCATAGTCTCTCAGACCCAATTAGACAAACTGTGATTTTCTACTCAGCCAGTGAAAAAGGAACGCTGTAATCTGTTATCATCAACCTGATCTCTTTTCACTGACTTTAGAAGAGGGGCTACCAGGAAGCCAAAGCTACCCTATGAAAAAGTGATATCCAAAAGGAATAAAAATGTTAAAGCAGCATTCGCCAGCCCAGACCCTAATCAAGTTCTGGAATTCTCCAAAGATAAAGTGTGTGGCAGAAGGTTGCCGAACCCCCTCAACAGCAATTGCAAGATTGTACTATATTGGTCAATATGGTCAACTGTTATTAGAGATTCAAGGACTAGATCAAGCTGCACTCCTGGTTACCTGGGCTGCTTATGCAAAAATACTAGTACCCAAATATATATTCATATATTCAATGGCCCCAACTCCTTGACATTCCATGTCATATGGAGTTACACATAATGACATGGAATGTCAAGGTTATAATTCGGTCTAAAAATATTTGGCAAATGTTGTATGGAAGACGACATGCAGTAAACAATCCTTCAATGCAAGAGAAACATATTGCCACCTAAAATGCGAGGCTAGGGTGTACATTGTTACAGCTCCTCTTACGCATCCAACAAAAGGGGGAAGCGATCTATAGGTATGAGATAAAGATTCCCCCAAAAAAAACATTAGATATTGTAAGTCACCAAGGAGTTCCGTGACCAAACAGAGGAACTAGAACAAGGGCGAGCTCCTTTATAAAGGTCACAGAACTCTGGAGTAATTTGCAATATCCTTTTTACGTGCAGTGGCAGATATTTTATTACTTATAACAAATACATGGCCCAACACGGTCATCCTCGTTAATACCGGACCTCCATCTTATTGCAATGCAAGAGATCTTCCAGTTGTTGATGCATATGACCAAATTTAGAAGTTTGGATAAAAAAAATCTACAGATTCTAATGTGCTTCAGAAAAATAGTTTAATAAAATACATCTTAAAATCATTTTCGCTTTGTGTAATATGCAGATTTTTGCTCTGATGTGTTCAACTCCAGTAGAGCAAAAAGTAAACACATTACTTAAACAGTTTCTTATTACTGTAATGTGTAAGAGAAAGCTATTTTACAAGAAAGGAATTTTGAAAAGCCGTTCACGGCTTTAAGTTGTCCTTTGGCCGCTGGAATTCTGCTTTGTGCTGGCTCAAAAAGCAGGCATTGTGCTTTCACAATTGCAGCATAATTAAAGATTACAGAGCAGTAGGCATGTCAGTTTCTTATTACCGGTCAGTAGTGATATCACAAGAAGCCTGTAATGAAAACAATTATTCACAGGCTTTTATAGAGGTATTACAGGTTGCCATGTATTTATTGTATACTAAGATTACAGATGAGGGATATGCTCATGCTGCCGGCTGGGTAACTGAAGGGTTTTACATTATCCTTGTAAATGTTTAAGCCACAATTCATGACTCACCAGCATTTGTGAATAAAGCTATGACACAACGACACAGGTTCACTGGTTATCAGGTAATATGGGCGGGAGACTTCAATTGTGTTTTATCGCTGGACAGGTCTAAAGTCCTTCGTGAAATCCTCCCTAAATGTCCAATTATGTGTCGCACACTGCCGACACAATACGCTTTACACAAGATAAGAGAATACACATTCTACTCGCACGTACATGAAACTCACTATGGGATCGATTACACTACCATCTTTTCTCCAATCCGGAAAATCGCAACAATGCATACAACTACCTCCGACATTATTGGACAAATCCAGAGTAATTTTTACCCTTAAAAAAATTATTCATCAATGAATATCTTTCGTTATGTGATGGCAGAAATCTTTCAAAAAATATTATTTATTTAATTAACAGTTTCAACTGAAACAATCAATCAGGAACAACATCAATTGAAACTGAGACGATACAGCTTAAAGAATGGGAGGGGGATGGAAGAGGAACAGGCCGAAAAGATACAATTAAAAAATCAAAAGTACACCTTCCTGGCACTCCATTCCCAAACCCCACAAAACTATCAAGATCCAGTTCTAAAAACATTCCCCAAATGTCTTCAAAGACCTTACACTTTTTCTGTTTCAGTAATAACCCTGAATGTGGGACAAAGCATTTCCCGAAGCCATGCTGGCCTAGCCGGATAAATGGAAGACTGCCATTCAATCATTCTTTTTTTTGTGTGCAACCAACAAAGCCCTGAAGAGCAAACAATTCAGCACATAACATAAATCCTCCAGCAAAATATCTTCTCCCAAAATCAAATTGTCAAAAATCATATTCTAAGTCCACCCCTAGGACCTTGTTCAACACATTAGCAATGTCATACCAATAATTCCAAACCTTTTGACAATTCTAAATCATGTGCTCCAGAGTACCAGTTTTAGGTTTACATCCCCAACACGCATTAAAGGCAATCATACTCGTTGGTACATCATATCGGGGAGTCCAATATACTCTGTTTAACAGTTTTATCTGCCTCACTCTTTAAAACACACTTTAGGAATGTTCCCACTAAATGAATTCCAACTTGGCTCTGTCATCTCAGAAGTGAGGCAATTAGACCAAGATTCCAGTAGCTTGGCATTCCCCAACTGTGCTCCAATGAAAGGTTTGTAAACCAAAGAGGCCATATGATCTTGTTTACCTGCATGTAGCATGACCACCTTAATAAATGCAGTGTCATCATCCTACCTCAACAAAGACATAGCCAATCTCAGAGATCTATACTCCCCACAAGTGCACTCCGAGACCTCAGATATACCTGAGATTCTTGAAAAAAAATCAAACTCTCATTCTCAAACCTGTCCCCAACCCACCGCACCCCTCCCAGATACCAATCGGGCCAATATATAGGTTTGTTATTAAGCCATGAGGAAGCATCTCCCCCCTGCCCTAACTCCCCCCCCCCCAAGTAAGCATCTCTGTTCATTGTTTTGTAATTTTAAGCCAGCAAACTCTCAAGAACCCTGTTGGTGCAACTGCTTCAAATGTTTTGCCATTCCTAGTCGTCAACGATACATCAGGCTCTAATGGACCGTTCAAACTGGTCTCAGCCATCGTCCAAAGAATTGTCCACAAAGGGTAGCATGTGCTGGGGAGAGAATGCAAGAGGAAATCATGAACAATTAGGGACGCTCATACCACCCTGGTTACATCGGAGCTGCAACTTCCATAACTTCATCAAAAAGCCTTGCATCAGTTTGTCTATACCCTTCAGAGAGCTCTTAAAAGCAGGAAGGGGGACCATGCTAAGAATGTAATTAATACGTGGGGCGGCTGTAATTTTCAAAGAATTCACTTTGCCTAAGAACGAGTGCTTAAGTGATTCACATCTCGTCAAATCCACAGCAGTATCCAAATATTCATCCATCAACACGTTCACACCGAATGTCAACCAAACACCCAGGTAATGCCTCCCGCGAGGGCACCATTGAAATCAGAGGGAAGTCAGATCAAATTTCTGCTTTCTTCCATAGTTTTTAGCCAGAGAGCTAACAGGCGACTCTACTTAATACCTTTTTCAAAATAAACACACCTTGTCTTAAAGAAAGTTTGTTCGGCCCCATCACTTAAATGCATATTAAAGTCATATTTATCATGATTTCTGTAAGGAAGGCCTATCAACCAGTGAAGACAGACACAAGTGATCACAGTTCAAGGGTGTTTGAACGACTATCTAAACCTAAATCTAAGGATGGGAGCAAGGTAAAACCATCAAATAATAACACAGTCCTAGTCGAGGGTGTCAAAATAAAAAGGGCCTATACTAATAAACCTATTGCCAATCCTTACTTCTTAATACAAAATGGTGTGGGACAATAGTGTATGCAAAAAGAAAAGTGTTAAAAAAATAATATTTCAGGATAGTAGAGCAGTTGACTTCCCTTCCCCACGTTTTTAGCACGGGGTAAGGCGGCACGTCCGAGCTTCGCAAAAACTCTGGCCTCTCTGCCACGAGGATACAATTCAAAGCATAGGTATCGGGTCTTCTGCCAAAACTTCTTTTCCAATTAGAGTCTCTCTGTGCAGAGGGTCTAAACAAGCACCAAAGTTCCTTTCTCATCAGGATTTCACATTCACAAGTTCTCGCTTCCAGTGTTCATCATGGGTCTCCCTCCTTCGGGTTGGGATTCCTTTTTATCACAATTGGTCTCCCTCGTTTGGGCCCGGCCCATGTCATCTCGCTTTCTACGTTTTCGTCTTGATATCAAAGATCGAAGACTTTCGAATGTCCGATTGGGTTTTTGCTTGAACCGTCGCAGGACCACTCGATTCACTCCACATTATGTTCTTACTTTCGTTTCTGCCACTTCTTGGCTGGCTGCCTTACAGAGACATTCAACTGAGCACCGACGTGGTGCTTGACCACTCTGTCACTGGTATTCTATGTTTCGCTTTAAATGTTCAAAAGCAACATCCATCAACAATGAAGCTTTCCTCAAGTCTTTCATCAGACGCATTTCAATCTTCGTTCTTGCGCCCTTTATACAATGTTGCCACTTGCATCCTTGACTTCAACACAGACCGGTCTTGCTTCACTGCTTTGATCTTTGAGCCAAGGACGGTACCACGCAGTTGCTGAACCTCCCAGACAAGGTCAGCCGTGCAGGAGGGCCCCAGGACCGACAATACAGGATTCTTCAATTTGTTTTCCTGGTCTTATGCTTTGTACTCTAAGTAACGGTCTCTCGCCGGAAAGGTCAAGGGTATCTCCTCCTTCCTTGTTTACCTTTCTTGGTTTGCCGTCTTTCTTCCCTTGTTCAGCTGCTGTCGGAAAAGTACTTTTCCTTTGTTTGTTTGGCCTCGCTCAGAGTTGTGTGCTCTGGTGCTCCACTTTTCATCCGTGTGGGGAAGGTTAATGGAAGTCAGGTGTGAGTGATTACCAATAATTGCCTGACTTTGCCTGACCATATTAGTGGAACATGTCAGGTACAATGCTCAGGTGTGAGTCTGTTTTCACCCAGAGCAGGCTTTCCATGTCAAAGTGTTTGTGAAGGGAATGGGGGTGGGAGGCTGGATAAGGGGGTAGAGTTTCTAAATATCCTATCTGGTAGGATGGGGTAAAGGCATCATAGGGAATGGGATACCGCATCTTGCCATCGGGGGTCCCAATCCCAGAAGACCCCTCACCCAGGTGATCCTCAGGCACGGGTTACCCCCTCCCCCCCCAGGGTCTGGATCCAAAGGCGATTGCCGTGCCCTGGCCACCTGAGAGACCGACCCCCAGAGACTAGCGGGTGAGACACCTTCTGGTCAGTTCTCTCTTCTCAGACTCATTCAGATTGCCCTGTTTGATTCATCTGGAAATCCTTTAAAGGTAGGACCAATCAAATGGTTCCCATTGGTCCTAGCCAGTATAGTTGGAAGTCAAGGCTCATGGGAGCTGCAGTCCAAAACATCAGAGGGGCACATAATAAATAACAATGCTTTAAAAGGTGTATATCTGTAGAATGTGCATTTTTAAGGAGAGTGGGATTCTTAATTATTTATGACAAGCACTTACCCAATTCGAAATGTCTCTGAAAGACCTTGAACACCAACAAGCACTCAACAGATCAGAGAGGATATTGGGTGATTTACCTTGGAAAAATTCAAAGAAGAAGCCGACAGCAACAAGGTTCTACGACCACCCCCATGCTGTGAGGAGATATGGGGCAGGCAACCATCCTAGAAGGGTATCTGATCATTGAATCGAATCCAAAGCATCGACAGACCATACCATTGAAAAAAAATGCATCGGAAAAAATAAAATTAATTTTTTTCAATGGTAAAGGGCTTAGTTTAGTAAAAATGTTTTAATGTTTTTAAAAAAAGGGGGTTGGGGGAATATATATATGAGACATTACTCACTGTAATCGTATTTCTGCTTGTATCTGCTTAGATTCACATGCTGTGCATAGGCCGACATCTAGTGGAAGCTGCGGAGTATTACAGTTTGTTTTTCGAAACTCGAAAATGTGCGTCGACACAGGGCGTGCTAGTAATACTATCCCTAGTGTGACGTCCATGTACCCATGATCCCTCACACGTGTAGGACCCTCAGATTGTATTTTTTCTGACATGAGGTAGCATGAGGAGTAGCGCGAGTACATATTATCCAAGCAGATAGATAGAAAGATAAGACTACAAGCATCCATGCGCCTTCTCTCAGAGGCGAAGAAGGGCGGGCACATGTCCATCTAAGCAGATACAAGCATCAGAAATACGATTACGGTGAGTAATGTATCCCTTCTGAGGCTTGTGGAATCTGCTTAGATCACATGCTGTGCATAGATTAGCGAGCGGTGTTAGAAGGAGGAGGTGGGATCTGAAAAGGGTCAGGAGCAAATAAATGTCTTAGAACCGCTTGTCCCACTTGAATATCTGTCTTGGAATAAGTGTCAATGCAGTAGTGCTGAGTAAAAGTGTCAATCGAGCTCCATGTAGCTGCTTTGCAAATGGTGTCATGGGGTACATTTGCAATGAAAGCCAGAATGGTCCCAGTGCCTCTAGTAGAGTGGGCTCTTGGCGTAAAAGGCAGAGTTCTTTCAGAAAGGGAGTAACATAGCTGGATACAATTGACTATCCACTTCGAGATGGCACCTTTAGAGACGTGATCTCCTTCTCTGCCTGTAGCTACGGAGACAAACAGTTGGTCTGTTTTTCTTAGCGGCCTGGTCTCGTCTACGTAGTAGGGGACCGCTCTTCGCAAATCTAGAGTATGTAGCTTCACCTCAGCAGAGCTTCTGGGTTCTTGGAAGAAGGCCGGAAGCTCAATGGACTGGTTAACATGGAAATTAGAAATGAACTTAGGTGAGAACCTAGGGTGTGTTCGGGGAACCAGTTTATCCTTATGAACAGTAAAGAAAGGATCCTGCACTGACAGAGCTTGAATTTCACTGACCCTTCTTATGGATGTAATGTCTACTAAGAAGGCAGTTTTATAGGTCAGGCGTTTGAGACTGGCTTTATGCATGGGTTCAAAGGGTGGGCCCATGAGCTTAGCAAGCACCACATTAAGGTCCCATCCTGGTGGTGGGTTTGAAATTGGAGGGTGGAGTCTCTTTACCCCTTCCATGAAGGCTTTAACCACTGGTACTTTCCACCACAAAACATTGTTATGGGAGGTGGTGTAGGCCGACAGCGCCGGCAGGTGTACCTTGAGTGAGTTAAATACCAACCCTGCAACCAGCAGGTGAAGCATGTATGTGACAATATTGGAAGGAGTGCAAACAACCGGGTTGATTGCCTATTCTGGCACCTGATAACACATCTTTTCCATTTGTCAAAGTAACAGTGCCTCGTGTTAGGTTTCCTAGATTCTTTTAGGATGTCCATACATCTCTGTGTTAAGTTGATATATCCAAACTCTGTGACTTCAGGAGCCATGCTGCCAAGTTCATTGAGCTGTGTTGAGGATGCACTGTTTGACCTTGGTGCTGGGACAGTAGGTTGTACCAGCACGGGAGTCTGATGGGTTCTCACACCGCTAGTCTGCGTAAGTGTGGGAACCACGGTTGCCTCTCCCACATGGAGCAACTAGGATGAGCGTTATCGGTTCCCTGTGCATCTTGTTGACCATCTTCCTCATGAAAAGGGTTGGTGAAAAAGTGTAGGCAAACATCCCTGACCAGTTCATCCACAGGGCGTTCCCCTTGGAGTGTGGCTGAGGGAACTTGGATGCGAATCCTGGGCATTGCCTGTTTTCGCTTGTGGCGAATGGGTCTGTATTGGGGAAACCCCACTGTGAGAAGATGTCTTCTACGACTTCTCTGTGTAGACACCATTCTTGTTCTTTTGGGAGGGGATCTCTGCTTAACGCGTCTGCTAGTGAATTGAGATCCCATGGAACATGTTGAGATGACAGGTAAATGTTCCGTCTGAGTGCCCATGTCCACATTTTCTGGGCAAGCCTGGACAGATTTGGCGAACGAGTCCCTCCCTGTATGTTTATGTAAAACATTTCTGTTGTACTGTCTGTTAGGATCTGTACTGACAGGTTCAACAGGTGGGGTTCGAACGCTCGAAGCGCTCTGAAGACTGCCAGAAGCTCTAGCAGATTGATATGATTCTTGGCCACTGAGTGAGACCAGAGGCCCTGAGCTGTGTGGTGGAGGTGTGCTCCCCACCCTGACAGGGACGCGTCTGTAGTTAGTACAGCTTGTATCTCCGGATCGTAAAAGGGTTTCCCCTTTGACCGGTTATCTCTTGTCCTCCAGTGAAGACTTTGTACAAGTGTTGGCGAAACGACCACTAGATCTTCCCACTGACAACTTGCCTGAGACCACTGTTTCGCCAACCATTCCTGCATGGGTCGCATGCGCAGGCACGTGTGGGGGACCAGGTAAATACATGACGCCATCATGCCTAGCAAACGCATCGCTTTGCGCACCCGCATCTGGCGACTGGGCTGATATAGAGGAATTTGCAGTAGTAGATTCTGAATTCTTTCCTCCGATGCAAAGGCCAACCCTCGAGTGTTTAGGACAGCTCCTAGGAACTGTTTGGAGGTGCTTGGCACCAGGCTTGATTTTTTCTCGTTTATAGAGAAACCCAACTGGAAGAGGAGGTTGATCGTTCTTTGAATGTTTGATCTGCAAATTACTGGGATCTCCCCCGTGATGAGCCAGTTGTCCAGATAAGGGTACACTGGGATTGCCTCCCTGTGTAGGTGTGCCGCTGCCACCGCCAGTACCCTGGCGAATACCCTTGGAGCCGAGGCTATACCGAAGGGCAGCACCTTGAACTGGTAGTGCTGACTGTCCATCTTAAAGCGCAAGAATCTTCTGTGCGCTGGGAACATGGAAATATGGAAATAGGCATCTTTCATGTCCAATGTTGCCATGTAATCCCCCCTTTTTAGGAGGGGGATTACCTCTTGGAGAGTAGTCATGCAAAATTTTTGGGGCTTGACATACTTGTTTGCAGGGCGTAAGTCTAATACTGAGCGCACTGTCAAATATTTTTTTGGCACAAGGAAGTAAGTTGAATAAATACCCTTGTTTACCTGGTTGCCCGGGACGAGTTCTATCGCGTCCTTTGCAAGAAGATTGACTATCACGTCAAGGAGGATCTTTTGGTGGTCCAGAGAATGTATTTTTTGTCGTGGAGGGTGGTTTCGGGGGCGCTCAAGCAGTTCGATGCAGTATCCTGCGGACATTGTGGACAGCACCCATCTGTCTGATGTAGTCCCTTCCCATGCTTGGGTGAAGTTGGAAATGCGCCCCCCTACTGGGGATGCGTGAGAAGGGACCCTGAGCGGAACGTCACTGCTTTGCAGGAGGCGTACTGCCTCTGCTGGGGCTGCCTCTACCACGGCTCCTTTTGTTTCCTCTGCCGTAACTCTGGGTAGTCTGCTGGTTGTTACCCCATGATGTACCCTGTCCCTGCGTATAATTGGAGCCCCTTTGGGAATTTTGGCTGCGTGGGCGACGAAAATTACTATTCCCTCTTTGATTAGGGGGCTTATTTGTCAATTGTTCCAGGGACTTCAGAGTATCATACTCGTCTTTGGCAGTCTTTAATGCGTCCTCAACCGCTTAGCCAAACAGAAGATTAGGCTCCACCGGCATGTTGATTAGGGATGCCTGTGTTTCAGGTTTAAACCCTGGCTGTCTTAACCATGCATGCCTCTTAATGACAGTGCTCTCTGCTATGAGCCGGCCAGCGTTGTCTGCGGCGTCAAAGGAAGGATGCAACCGGACACGGCTCTTCCCTCCGACGCGATCTGGGCCAACTGACCCTTTAGTGGTTCCGGTGCGGAGTCAATGAGGGCAGCTACCTGCTCCCACTGGTGGCAATTGTAACTTGCCAGCAGAGTGGTGGTGTTGGTAATCCTTGCTTGGTAAGCAGAGGTGGAGGCTACCTTCCTTCCCAACCCGTAAATTCCTTTGCACTCCTTGTCTGGGGGTGCCTCAGATGATGAAGAGGAGTCCCGCTCTCTTTCTGGTGTATTTAATTACCAAGGTGTCGGGCTTCAGTTGACCCCTTACGTAAAGTGGGTCTGACTGGGTGGCCCTGAATAATTTCTCAATTCTGGGGTTTACGGCCCTGGTGAGATTAGGAGTGAGTAGGGAAGGATCAATTCTCCTTTGGATGGACTTGAGAATTGGGATGGCTAGACCAATGGGTCTTTTTTCTCCTACTAGTTCTTCTGCAAAGTCCCTCTCTTCCTGCGCCCCTTGAGTGTCTGTGCGGAAGTGCTCTGCAGCTTTTGACAAGTCCTCATTTAGGAGGGGCTGGTTATCTACTGGAGAGTCGGTAACCTGAGGTTCTTTGCTAACAGGAGAGTCTATCCTGTAGACCTCTGCAACGTCTTCCTCCTCCCCATCTCCATAATAATCAACCCCCATTTGGTCGTCCAACATTACTAAATCTGTATCCTCATCATACTGTTGAGGATCTTCACCATACTGTTGGTAGGGTTGTATGTAGAAAGGTCCTGAACCCAGGCCCTGAGTTGGAGTCCCAAACCAAGGTTTTTTACTAGGGGGCTGAGGGTCTCTGGATCCTGAAGGAGTAGTGTTATCTGGGGTATAGCTGAGGAAATGTTCCAGGTTTTTAGAGTTGAAAACAGCCAGGGAAGACATTCTCCTCATAACCCTGTCTATTTCTTCACTGCTCCATTCTTTGGAGCTGGGAATGACGACTTCCTGAGAAGTCTTTTCTTCTATAACGGTCTTGGACCTAGGGGCAGAAACAGGGTCTTGGATTTTTGTTTATCTGAAGACTTCTGTTTTTCCCTATGTGTCTGTGGTGCAGAAGTAGGTTGAGAAGACTTTTTCTGCTGTTTACCCCCATCTCCCTGAGAAGAAGAGCGTTTCCCTGATGTTTTCACCTTCTCTGGGCTTTGACGCCTGGCGCTGAGATTCGGGGGTACTCTCTCTCTCTACCGAGTGTACCCGTCGGGACTCGGAGGCAGGCACCGCGCGCGCTGCCGGAGCCGACTCCTGGTGTCCGGCCTGGGGGTGGAGGCCAGACTCGTCTTCTGACGAATGTACCTCCGTGACTTGGGGAAGCAAGGCACTCTTGGCAACTGTGGATGGTTGTCGTGTCATGCGGCGATCTCGACCTGGAATGCCCAGAGGACACCGATTCCGTGGACTTCTCCCTTTGTGCCTCTTTCCGAGAACTCGACCCGTTTGTCGAGTCTTGGTTGGACTTAGAGTGTTTATGTGTAGTAGTGGTGTGGGTAGCGCTCGTGTCGCCGGGTGTGTTCCCCATAACTGCCCTGCCGGACAATCATTTGGCATTGTGTTTGGTTGGGTTTAAGGGGGCCATGGGGCATAGTGTTTAGTTGGGTGTAAGGGGGCCATGGGGCATAGTGTTTGGTTGGGGGTGAGGGGGACATGGGGCATAGTGTTTGGTTGGGGGTGAGGGGGACATGGGGCATAGTGTTTGGTTGGGGGTGCGTGACATGGGGCATAGTGTTTGGTTGGGGTGAGGGGGCCATGGGGCATAGTGTTGCACTCCAAGAGTGAACCCAATAATAAAGCTAAAACAGGCACAGTTATGAGATGTTCATCTTTGGCTTTTTGAGGAAACCTGACTCAACGAAGGCCATACTCCTCTTGGGCAACCCAAATAGCAAACTGTAGCAGTCAAAAATAACGGCATGTCCAAACTAGGGTCAATAAAATATATATATAAGTTAATTAAACAGGCGAGATACAATAACTAAATAGAAATAAATTATAACAATGGAAAATGTGTAGTACAAAATGCAAGTTTGAAATGCAAATAAAAATCATTACCCCTCAAAAACATTCTTTTTCCATGTGTTTAGTACAACTTGGGGGCTTAAAAAGCCTCCTGCCACGCACCGCCTACCGCCCCGCCCACATTTACTTTTCGGCCCACTATAGCCCTCATGTAAGGTACTTTCGGCCCTCTGTCAAAATCAGTTGTGCACCCCTGGTGTAGAGTATGTTTCCACCCCCAACTCTCCCTACTTGCGGGGGCAGAGGCCAGAGACCTTCCAAGGCCCCGGCCGAGGCCTGCGGCCTTGCGAGACCCAAAGTCCGTCGTGCAGCTCTCGATGGTTGTTTGTTCTTCGGACCGGTGTTGATCTTCGATGTCTCGACGTGGGATTGAAAGAACGGGGAAATTAATATTGATTTTTTGCAAAATGGCTGAAAGCCAGGGAACTCCGCGCAATGCTTCCAACCAGTATGGCGGAAAAAAACAATCTGAGGGTCCTACACGCGTGAGGGATCATGGGTACAGTGGACGTCACACTAGGGATAGTATTACTGGCACGCCCTGTGTCGACGCCCATTTTCGGAAGAAAAAAAACCGAATACTCCGCAGCTTCCACTGTCGGCCTATGCACAGCATGTGATCTAAGCAGATTCCACAAGCCTCAGAAAGATATATACACACACCCACATTCACTTGTAGAGATGATAACACTTATTGATAGTGGTCAGGTAAGTAATACAATATAAGAAAAATAGAACCAACCCAACCCCAGTTCCTCTTTGTTTAGAAGTTCAGCCATAAGATGTATGGGGCCTAGTGCCAAATATCACAGGTTCCCAGTTACAGGAAGGGAATTTCAAGAAAGATGCAGTGGGCTCTGTTGGGGATTCAAAAGAGATTTCAGAAAGTTTCCAAAGTGTTTCAAAGTGAAATAAGTATTTTCTCAAAATCAGGCAAGTACTCCTGTCTATCCTAGTCCCAAGGTTACCCCTAGAGTAAGATCCATGAGCCAGGTCCGACGACAGAAGGACAGACCAGAGGGAGTTAGGGTTAAGGGTCCTTGCACCCAATGTTACCCTATGGAGTCTGGGGGGTTGAGGTGTTGGGGGGGGGGGGTCGGAGGGGAGGGGGGCAGTGGGAATGCTTACTTTCCCCCCTTGACTGATACTTCCAGGACACACTGTGGGCCCTCCAGAATTCACTGGGGACATAATTTGCTGTCCTCTGTTGGGTGAGGGAGGCCCAGGTGTCGCAGGTGCAAAAGCGACTTCCTGTGTCGGGACAGCTTACAGGTGGAGGTTCAAAATTATGAAAAATGAAGACCTCTGCAGGACAGACTCCTTGTGACACCTCATGGGAGGGATGCAGAGGGGTTCCAGCGATGGTCAAGGCAATCGGACGGCGACTGTCGATCCTTCAGATACCAAACACAAAAGCATCTCCAGTGCAGCCTTCCTTGAAGATAGGAAGCTGAAATTCCAGGAGTGGGCGACTCATGGTACAAGCTGAAGCCCTGCCAGGTTCCAAGACAACTCTTAGTGGCGACGGCTGCAGCAAGGTAACCCAGGAGAGAGCAGTCTGTCTGCCAGGCTGTCCAGGGACACTTCTGAAGGCTCCGTGGGCATGGCTCTTCGAGCAGGGGTTGAGAGTAGTTGGTCCCACTAGTCCAAGGGTTGAAGCTTCGATGAGGGTCTTCTGAGATCAGGCAGAAGAGCAGGGCCAATCACTGTAGTTGATGCTGGTCAGCTGCAGGTCATCTTCGGGTTCTTCATGGAAATCTTGGCTCAGACGTGGTTCTGAAGAATGGCTGCAGGAGTCGTCCCACTTTTATCCAGATTTGGGGCTGAAAGCAAGTTCAGGCCCAGCAATGGTAAGGATCTGCCACATTCAAACAATAAGTTGTTGTTGAATCCAATGTATAGGGATCTTTCAGGAATTTCAATTGGTAGGCTCCAGAGACCGAAATGACTTTGGGGATGAGGGTTATTATTTTTGATGCCACAGATTCTATCAAATAAAATCAATTTAAAAAACATGTTGGTAAGCCGTGTGTATACTAACGCAATGTTAAATTATTCAAAACCAGCACAAATAGTACAATTGGAAACAAATCCAGTACTTATAAATAATTTGTACATACAGTAACAAACTAGCGAAGGCAATCTTGCTTGGGACCCATGTATCCAAATTGACCGGATTAAGGGCTATCAAACTTAATATAGGCTTCAATCCACACTCCATATGCAATGGGGCAGACAGAAATCAATTTGGGCGCCTATGAAGTTATTCAAGAACTTGTTCTCAATAGGGGCTAATTTGCAGCAGACATTGAAACTCAAATATCTGCACTGTATAAAGCTGTCGAATAAGTTTCAATCTTGTAAATATGAATGGCTGGTGGCATAACCCCTACACCATGGCTCGCATAAAATGTCTTAAGGCTGCCACTAATTCCCCCCAAAATTGTAGATTTATCTACCTGATCAGACCAGGAGATTGTGTCAGAGAACCTCACATCGAGGTAATCATAGACTTGTACCTACGTGTTGAGTGCTGTCTACCTCAAGAGGACAATCGCAAGACTTCAATCTCTTAGGCCTGAACAAACCCAAGACCATGTGGTGACATTTATTGACAAAACAAGCCACTTTGCGTTTTAGCCCCTTCGTGAGGTCGCCAACAATATGGCATAGCCTGCAAAGAATATGCAGGAAATAAGTTGGTGCCCAACCTCGTGGGAAATCAAGCATCTCCCCTGAAGATCTATCCAGTAGATCTAATATTACTTCATTAAAGAACAGGCAAAACAGGAGCAGGGCAGAAACACAGCCTTTATACACGCGCCCGTCTACCCTAAATGGGTCAGACATCTCGCCAGCTATTCCCCAGCGTACAACAGCTGTATTGTTAGTGTACAATTGACGAATTATGATCAATAACGAATTAGGCACACCCCTGCTTGCCATGCCAGAGTTTGTCCGCGTACAACTTCATTTTCCTTAGGGTTATATACTTTTGCAGAATTAGAGACAGGCGAAAAACACTTCCCTGCTGAAAACCCGCCTGGAGATGGGCAATAAGTTAAGGTTGGTAGAATTAACCCACTCCTGTAGCTGCTTAAGAATAACTTGCAAGACTTTACCAGCGGCATCAAGCTGCGATATTGGCCTGTAGTTGCCGGAGGTGTCTCGGCCAACCTGCTTATATTTTGGCACAGTTTTGTTGGCATATTGCTCCTGAAAATTGACCCTTCTTAGGAACGTTCCTACTGGTAATATGCTAAGTTTTAGATATAGCCTCTCGCCCTCAGCATCCTCCAATTTTACCAGGTGTTTTCCCGGCCAAGTTGG
Organism: Ambystoma mexicanum; assembly: GCF_040938575.1. Taxonomy (NCBI): domain Eukaryota; kingdom Metazoa; phylum Chordata; class Amphibia; order Caudata; family Ambystomatidae; genus Ambystoma; species Ambystoma mexicanum. Next base: position 732,216,460 of record NC_090925.1, read on the forward strand.
AATTCATTTCCCACTGATAAGGCCCGTTTCTTATTTTTTTATTTCTGAGAACTGGCAGCTGTACTACCATTTCTCATATCTCTAATTTGGGTCTTAGAAAATAAAAGACTCCTTATAGGATTTCTTGTTTGGTGGAGGCAAACTGGTTTCTAGGGAGAGGTTGGCTATATCTAAATCTTGGCTCTCCACAAGATTACTAACACGCCGAACCTAAGGTAGGGTTTTGGCACCATTCTGTAGTAATACATCATTTAGTGCTTTTTGACAGGGGACACTGTTTAGTAAGGGCTTAAGTTTGACCACTACATGTATTCCTTGTTCCAGGTGTACTGGCATAAAAAAGGAGTACTTTTGGAGAGAGATAATGTATTTAAGAGAGATACTTCCTCACACCCAAGCCAGTATGTATTGGTGTACCCCAAATTTCAGCCCCCACAGAGTGCGGCTGAAATCACACAGGTTTGTAAATGGGAGTATGCACAAACGGCTCCTCCCTCTGTAGCATAAGCAAACGTACTTGTTATTTTTGTTTCATCCAAAGACCGCCTTCATCAAACCATACTCCTAGGTAATAATAGAACTCGACTATCAATTTGGAGTTTTGTTAAGTTAAACCTTCAGGAAGCAGCTCTCCAATGGTCCAAACAAGGCATTTAGTTTTGGTAAGATTTATTTCCAGTTCCAATTTACTACGCTTGGCTGTGAACGCAATGAAGCACCTCTTCATGCCTGATGGGGTCATGCTAATTAACAAGGTATCATCTGCAAAAAGCAAGATGCATTTCCCCCCCCAAAGCAGGTGCATCCATATTAAGATCTATCATAAGAGCAGCCAAGTGATTGATATATAAGCAAAAGAGTGCTGGTGCAAGTACACAGCCCTGTCCCAAAGAATTCTGTATATTCCCCACCCAGGCCAAAGCAAACTTGTGCATAGTTATACTTGTAGTCTTCAAATGGCACCTATTAAAGCCATCGGTGTAACATTTTTTATTTAATGTAGCCATAACATGGATCTAGGGACAGCATCGGAAGCGGAACGCAGATGCACAAGGATGAAAAAATACTGCTTCTTGACTTTCGTACATTTTTAATGCAGTAAAAATACATGAAAAATCTGGTCTACTCCACTGACACTACCTTTGAATCCCACTTGGAGGACCGAGATTTCTTTATTTTCAACCAGAATGCTCCCATAGATTTTCGCGCCAATATCTAAAAGGGCGATCGGCCAATAGTTGGAAGGATCATTCCAATTTCCCTTCTTGTATATCTGTACAATCTCGGCCCCTCTCCACGTATCTGGTATCTTGGTGCAAGAAGCTATGGTACATTTTCTATGCAAAATCAGAGCCCAAATACGTATATCCGATTTAAAAATTTCAGATGGACTGGTATCCAACCCTGGAGCTTCATTTGTTTTCTGAGCAACTATTGCCATCTCAACTTCTTATAAATCAGATCTCTAATTTGTATATGGTGGGAATCATTTTTAAATAACTATGCTATAGTATTCCCCTTAACTGTGTAAGGTTTGTTCTAGAGATTCCTGAAATGATTTTCCCACATATGCTTAGTGATACGTCCATCCAGGGGAAATAATTCATCAATTTCCCCTTTGCTTACCATTTGCCAGAAGGCCAGTGGCTCTCCAAATGTTTTGGACTACAACTTCCATTCGTCCCAGCCAGCATAAACCATGCTGTGGGATCAAGGGAGTGGTAGTCCACAACATCCTGGGAAGCTGCAGGTTCCAGACCCCTGCTCTCTATTGTGGCTTCCTTTGGTTTTCCACAATTTTTCGATTCATGGTCTCTTTTTTCATGTTCGCTACCTTTTTATTTTTGCTTCTTTAACCACTAATCTTACAGTAATTTCTTCCCTGGTTAGATTTTCAGGCAGAGACCAAAGCTGGTTTTAGGACTCTGCACTCTTTCATACCATCCAGACTGCCCCATGTGTTGCTTCTTGATCTCATTACACCTCCTTGTGAAAAAGGGGGACAGAGCGTTCCAAGATTCCATCCCATACAATCTTAGGGGAGTACTGAACATCATCTAAAAAAAGGTCCTCTATAAAGTGTATTAGATTTTTGTATGTCTGCATAAAATGTCCCCCAGATTACTCTCCTATTTGTAGACAAAGATACATTGCTTTTGTGTATGGGGTACATGGTAGAGTTCTCTTGGCCAAGCAGTAAGGACACTGAGTGGGTCATGATCACTCTCCAGGCGCTAGATGAACTATTCACTATTGTTAAAATCACTCAATATGTGAAGAATATTTTGATGTCCGATATGTAGGCTTAGCCGAACAGTCTTCAGGAAATGGCCCATTACACACACTATAGCCCTTTCATAGTAAAAACTGTATTAATTTAGGAGCATATTTTGTGCAGTTGACGTAAAGCTCACACACAGCAAGAGGAATATTCCAAAGCTCATCACATTCAATATACATTCATTTGTATTGCTTAACAATTTCTAATTGGATGTTAAATTCCCCTACAAGTATTATGTGAATGTATTTCTCTTGATTGCCATGCTTTATTTTCTCAAGTTCTTCCATCAAATCAATTAGTTTGACTACTGATATTTCTAATGGCCTTAAATAAATGTCAGCTATAATGCATACTGTAGGAGGATTTATTTGCCCATTTCAGAACCATATTATCAGGGGTATTAAAACCCAAAACTGAAAAAGGAACCTATTAAATCGCATTTCGCCCATATTATCAAACCACCACTGCGCCGACCTCTCACACGCTTACTGGCTGGAGTAAAATAACACAGATAGCCCTGTTTATTTGCTTTGTTAAAAGCCAGGTTTCTTGTAGGCAAACTGTTCATTTATTTATAAAATCCTGCAAGTCTAAATCATTCCACTTTCAGCTCACGCCCGCAATGTTCCAAGATAAAATATCAATGTTTGACTTTCTTGATTACCGTTGGGTGCTATCTGCAAGGGATATACACAGGGAGGCTGTGACATATTGGGGCAAGGTTCTCCAGTAAATCAATATCCTAGAGCCCATTTCCTTCTTCAACATAAGATCTGATAAATGGTGTAAATGACAAAGTGCCTCATTTGGATATTTAACACGGATGGTGGAATAAGACCTTGCCTCCACAGCCAAGATACCTTCTCAGAGTGTGCAATCTTTAAGGGTCAGTTTGATCGTATCAAAATTATATCTGTCTCTTCTTGTGATGCTATGCCACAAACTATATCTTCACAAATTTTTGATTTGCACCCTCTTTTGAATCTTAACCAGTGGCAGTATTTATTAATGAATGGTTATCTTCCCAAGATCCATTGCACAAATTTGGCACCTTGGTCATGAAAATTGAGCAATACCTATGGGACAGCAGTATTTATTAATGAATGGTTATCTTCCCAAGATCCATTGCACAAATTTGGCACCTTGGTCATGAAAATTGAGCAATACCTATCGGGCAGGCGATTTACTGGCAACACCCTTCTCAACTCTTTGCAAACCTCAACTCCTGGCCGTCCTTTGTGCCTACAGAAATGCTCCTTATTGGAGCTGGCTTTGAACTGGAGGGATGACACCAACTTCATTTCTGCTTTGTGTGGTGTAACCAATCCCTATTTGTTGTTCGAATTTCTCAGAGGTTTTACACTCAGATGTAGATTGAAGGTTACTTGTTCTCGCATGTTTGTGCTCAATTCTTCCAGAGCTTGGAACGTTACTCCCTAACCTAGTAGGGGGGGGGGGCTTGCTTATCAAGCAGCATTCACAGTCGGTTGTTGACGCACCGCTCCCGAGTAGCTATGGGAACCTAAACCACAACAGAAAATATTGGGTTATGTTTTGTAGGTCACCCTGACCTAACTGACGAGAAACATCCCAGACAGGATATGAAGTTTCTAAAGCTGGCAGCTCTAGGTTTATCAGCAAAACACCTTCTGAGTCCTACCCCACCCCCCTCCCCCCATCTGGTATAGGAGGATTGTTTAGTTTGTAATAGTGACTGAGCCCTTTGTCTAGATGAGATTCTAATTTAGCCCTGTTTATGTGCAAATCTCTCAATGTCTGGGCTGTTCCTTGAGTTTATGCACATCTTCCTGGGCATCAACCACTTTTTCAAGACTAATCATTTTGTCCTCTCTAGCTTTTCTATAAACAAGGACCAAACCAGCTTTAAATATATCCCATAGGACATCCAATGCCATCCCTGGTGTAGTCCTTTCAGAGAAGGATACAATGGCTTTGGACATACTGCCTCAAACTTCTGGTTCTCTGAGCAACGTGCCTTTCAAGTGACATGAAGTTGTCGATGCATATGCTCTGTGGCCTATGTAAGGAACTCATGGTGGCAACAGTAAAGACAGACACAAGTGATCACGGTTCAAAGGTGTTTATTAAACTGTATATGCGGGTTGGAAAAACACCGAATCTAAACCTAAATCTAAGATGGCAGCTACGACCATCAAATAATAATAAGGCAGTCCTAGTGGCATCTTGTCAAATAAAAGGGCCTATACTAAAATAAAACTATTGCCAGTCCTTACAACTAAATAGAAATGGGTGTGGGATAGGATTCACAGGAAAGAAGTGTTCACAAATAATAAGTCAGGATGTGGTAGTCGGGGTCTCCCTTCACCATGTTTTGAGTACAGGGCAAGGTGGGACTCCGGAGCACAGCACACGCTTGAGCTTTCCCAGCACATCACTACAGTTCCGCTCTCAGGTATCAGAACCTTCGGTGGTTAAGTCCTTTTTCTACAAAAAAGTCTCTTGCCTCCGAGGACTTGATCTGTTCCGAAAACAATAAACAAAAGTTCCTTTCCGCTTGCACGTTGGGTGATGCTTTTTCAACCCCGGATGCCCCTCTGCCGGGCTCAGACTATTCTATTCTGGAATATTAGCCTCCCTCCGTCGGGTTCACTATGGCTTTCCAAATCAACATCGTCCCCTTTTCATCGGCATCCCTCCGTCGTGTTCACTCTTGCCAACTTTTGCAAATCACACCGTGTGGGAACAGTTTGTGGCTGGTGAATAATATGGGGTGTTCCAATCCATCACAAACCTGGGAAAGTACTGCTCCTAACCCTGTAAGGGAGGCGTCTGTTGTAAGACAAATTATTTAGAGAAGTCGACTACCTTTAGGATCGGGTTATGGCACAGAGTCTGTTTCAAGGTGTTGTAGCATATCTCATCCTGGTCATTTCAATGAAGATTCTGGGGTTCGGCATTCTTAAGTTTATCTGTTAGCCGGGCTGTTTCATCCGAAAAACGTGGGGATAAACCTTTGGCAATATCCTACTATCCCGAGAAAAGCTCAGATCTCTTTTGGTCTTGGTTGTTGGTGTATCTAAGACAGCTTTTACCGTCTCATGTTGGGGCTGTATATTCCCATTCCCTACGAAGCAGCATAGGTATTTTACGGCTGACTGGGCCAATCTGCACTTAGCTGGATTTGCAGTTAGGCCAGTGTTTCTGAGGACTTTCATGATGGTATAAAGATGGAAGAGATAGTAGTACCAGGTATTACTATAAATGACAATATCGTCAATGTAAGCTCCACAGAAATCAAAGTAGGGTTGTAAAATGTGATCCACGAGGCACTGGAAAGTGGCTGGCGTACAGTGTAAGTCAAAAGGCAGGACTTTAAATTGAAATAGTCCTAGAGGCATTGAAAACGTGTTTTGTTTCCTTATTTGGCTCGTATACAGGGACTTGCCAATACCCTTTGGTTAAGTCTAGGGTAGCTAGAAAGGTGGCTTCTCCGAGTTTGTCAATTAGGTCATCAATGCGAGGCATGGTATATGCATCGAAGTTCGAGATGGCATTAACTTGACGGAAGTCTATGCATATTCGCAAGGAACTGTCAGTTTCAGTGACCAACACGATAGGAGAGGACTATGGGCTTATGTTTATTGAATTTAGATATATTTGTAGCCACAAGGCTTTATATATCACAAAACATGCATCATATACAAGTAATCATACAAAAAACTAAAATTACACAGTTCTTAAATACAAAAAGCAACTACACATTAAAATACATTATTCAATACATTTTAAAATTGCCACAATCTTTACATAAAATACGACATAAAATACGACAAGATGGTAAATTAGATTAATATCATTGCCTCTCATAAGACATCCATAATTCAGTAATATGAATCATGTCAATAGCATTATTAAAAGATTTAGTTCTTATCAGTAAAGCTTTCACATTTCATAATTAGGTGATAAAGTGACTCAAACATCATTCCCACATAAACGACATTTCCTCATTTCATGTGGAATATCTACAGTATCTCCTTTGGTAGCTAATGCTTCTGTCATATTAAATTTCATTAGAAGATATGTACAAAAAGTACTGGTACTAGGATATGCTTCAATGTATTTGGGAGGCGTTCTGCTTAAATACTCTTCGAGATATGGACCACTATTTTACTTTGAGGCAATATTAATTACATTTTGCTCATTCCAACAATCAAACACTTTCTTTTTTATATCTCTTTTTAGTGTGGCAATCATTAGCAAACCTGGAGAACACTCAGGCAACCATTTTCTATAAGTTCTCTGTAGTATGCCAAGGGTACCAACAAGCATCATGCCTTCTAAACGGAGATGCGCTTGCACATACGGTACAATAATCGTGTCATTTGCTAAAGTAACCGCCTTTTCATAGCTCAGTACACATTGGCATGTATAAGCACACCAAATACCTTCAATAGCAAACTCCAGATATAAATATTCAATACTAAGATTGCATGGTAACCGGAATAGCTTTCTGAAACTTTTTGACTCAAGTACTACCATGCGTTTAACAAAGGAGTGGCCCCATATTTCTGCTGCATACAGAATCATAGACCGTATTCTGGCCAAATATATATTTACAACAGAGATGGCACAATAGCCACCGTTTAAATATACTTAGTGCATTCGTAGACGCAATACACCGATTCTGCAGTGCGGACCAATGGGAATCCCATGTTAACTTCTCATCGACAATGATGCTGAGATATTTATATGATATTACTTGTTCCAAATTTATTTGATCTAGGTTCCACAAATATCTCTTTGGTCTTCGTTTTTTTGAGAAGACCATAATTTTGCTTTTATCTATATTAATGGTCAAACCATTTGTGGCAGAATAAGCCACCAACGAATCAAGCAGATGTTGGAGGCCAGCTGGAGTATAGTCCAATAACAACAGATCGTCCGCATAGGCAAGCCATCCAACAATTACACCATTTACTTTCACGGGATTGGCATTGGCTAGATTAACAGGCTTAAAGATGGCTCAATTACCTTGGCTTTCAACATTTTGTTGACTTCCTCAATCACTATCTGTTTACGGACTTCTGGGATTCGATACAGTTTTAAATGAACCACTTTACCTTTAGGTATTCCAATATAGTGGTATGTGCCTTTTACGCTTCCTGGTCTTTCTGAGAATACATCGGGAAATGAGACCACTACGTTTTTTAAATCTTCTTGTTGTTTTTGAATGGATAGATAGCTCGGAGGGATTCATTCAAAGTTATCCATCTCTACGGGAACCAGATAGGCTAGTACTTTGGCATTGGTGGCTGACTGGTTCTCTTTCCACTCTTTCAAGAGATTTATGCGATACAAATGGACCTTTTCTGTCCGGTTAGGCTACTTTATAAGTGCAGGGTCCCATTCGTTCTACTATCTCATAAGGCCTGTGCCATTTGGAGACAAGTTTGTTTTCTGAGGTGGGTAAGAGGACGAGTACTTTGTCCTATGGAGAATGATCTTAAATTCATCTTTTTGTCATAAGCAGATTTTTGTTGGCTCTGGCCCTTTTCCATATGCGTACAAACTAAGGTGATGGCTGAAAATCAGACTTGTGCAAAGAACCAGCCATATACCAAATTGAAATACATCCAGAGTGCACAAGTAACAGAGAATCAACATCTGGTGCAAACCAGGGATAGGATGATTTGGAGTATCTCAAGAGTACCCTTGTATCAGACAGAAAATGCACTGGGTCAAAGGAAAACCTCCTTTTCAAGAAGATCCAAGGACCAAGAGAAGCCAAAAGACCAGTCTAATGTAATTTAATGCAAATCAGGCTTATATATAGCACCCCTCTGCCATTTAATGGGTCTCAAAGCATGTGGCATGGTTACAAAAAAAGGTAGGAGGGCTGCAGTGGGCAAAGCCTAGGAGGACCAAAGCTGGCTGCTTCTTTTCAGAGATGACTGCAGTTTCCTTTTTGCTGCCGGTGTTAACTTCCTTGCAGTCCTGGGTTTCTTAGGGATCTATTGCATGACAGATTGGTGATTAACAACCGGGCAAAAATATATATAGAATCCTAAGTGTAGCACAAGAGGAGATCCCAAATCCTTCCCACTTCTGTCCTCGACAGGGTGCAGTGGCTCCGTAGTAAGATTCGCTGCACTGGCAGTGTGGCTGCACGAGGTGAGGAGCAGGGTGTTAGATGGGGAGGGCAGGCCAAACATAGGAAGCTTAGGGAGGGAGTGGGGTACACTGATCACATTTAGCTGGCGAGTACGGTTTTGGCTGTCTGTCTCTGATGGCAAAATTTGCCTGGGGAAAGCAGTGGATGACCTGGACAAGGGGCTAGCTCCCCTGCAACTAAAGTTGGGCGATTTGATTGTCTGCCATATGATGGTGGGGACCTCCCTGCAGACTGCAAGTTTTAGCTACATGGGGCTTGTTGGAAGCCAGCATGACAAGGCAGAGGTGGCGAGCCCTTCTCTAATTTTTGGCGATTCCTATTCCACCTGGGCATGAGAGGTCAACAAAATAGCAAACTAACTGAGAAAGACACCTCAGGAGTTCTTTCTATCCAGAGCGTGGTCACATAAAAAGAATGGGTGAAAAATCATTAGGGTGTAGGTAGCCACAGAGGAGAATTATATTACCTTGAGGGAGACAACGCTTCTCCCCTTTATAAACACTTTGCATACAAAGTTAAAATGGAGAACCAACAATTAAGAATTGGCACTAAAGGGCATGGCACGAAAGTTGGAATCTTTGGCTAGCATGGTTTTCTCAGTTGAAGGTGTATTGGGGAATCAATGAAGATGCCAACATGGAGCTGTTGGAGAATGCTAAGTGGGGTGCCCATTTGAGGATCTTGAAGAGCCTCTGCCGTTTTCCATCAGAGGAATTGTGGGTAATGTTGGCAAACCTGTTAGCAGAACTGCTGGGCGTGTGGTGGAATATAATAGTCTGAGGCATAAACAGGCAGATAGGTTGCCCTTAAAAGGTGCATTCTGGCACCAGAGGGAATGTGATGATACTTCTCACATTTAAGGTACTCCGAGATGTGATTTTGCAGGAAGCAATTAAAAGAAAGTCACTGTTCTTGGAAACAGATTAAGCCTTCCTGTAACTGGATTTAAGTCACATTTTACTTCAAGAAATTGGCCCTGGTTAAGATCAAAAGCAGTTGTCGAATGTAGGGATTTAGGCCACTGTAGGATACCCACTGTGCCTCAAGATTGATAAGAAGTGGAACTTCTACTTCACAAAACTACCGGCCACCAACTCTTCCCCCCTGGAGGGACGGGAGGATATGTTGGTTGAGTTTGCAGATCTGAGGTGTGCCCACATACTGTCTCAGATGGTAGGGGCTTCTTATTTGGCACCCTGGAACACATGTATGTTTGGGTGTATGTTTTTTTTCTATTTGGTAAACGGGGGCTAGGGAGATCAGAGTATTTTCTTTCCTTGGGGTTTAATATGGGAAAGGTTGATACGATGTCCCTCCCTTAGTTGTAGGATTTTGTTATTACTCTCAATTTGAAGAGCACGTCACCCACCTGCGAGTGGTATGATGGATTATCTTCTTACTATGTACTAAGCTCACTATGTACCAGGCGCAAATGGATATTAATAAATAGATGTGCTGGGGTGGTAGCCAGATACAAGGTGAGATCAGAGAATCCTTAGTTTATGATGCACGCAGGATGGAAGTACCCAGGCACTGACTGTCAGTATGATTCCAAGTGGATTGTGGGATGACACTGAATATGAATTTTATCCGGAAGAACGAACCCAGGATCAATAAATTGAAGTCAGCACTGCTTGATTGGGTCCGACCCCGGCGAAGGATGGGCGAATTATAGAGCTAAAAAAATTATTAAAAAAAATAAAGTGTGATCATTACAGCATGGGTTTAATGAAAAATCAGTAAACCAGTCACTAATGTGTGTGACAGTGAACGGTGTGTAAGGAAGAAAGATGGAACTGCGAGTCAGCTAATTGAAGTGGAGGGGGATTGGGAAAAGTGATTACTACAGTTTTAGGAATGTAATGCTGCACTGAACTGTTTTGAATTGCTGTGCCTCTGGCAAGAAAATAACCTGCTGTTGTCCATCCAGATGCAGGATTCTTACTGTTCCCTATTCCATTATATGACAAGGACAAAAGAAAACAACCGGATGAGATCATTTGCCTGTGCGTGTTCCTGGACTAAACCATTGTGCCTGGGTATGAGGCATGTTGGTGAGAGTGACAGCAGAGGGTCTGTTTCAGTTTTGTCCTGGTTTCGTGAGTTTGTTCTTTACACCAGATGATCTTTGGGATCATGTGTTACTTTTGGCTAGCCTTAGGGACTGTGTGAAAATTAATCAGATGAATCACAGTGGAACTAGTCTGGATCCGTCATGCCTGTTGGTTACAATTGGTCCACAGTGTATAGATTATGCCCGGTCTTCATGGGTGCTGTACAAGGATGTCATTTGCAGACCACCTAATAACATGGGTTCAGTGGATTTTATGAGGATAGGTGTTTTTTTGCATGCAGATGCCTCTGTGTGAGCTCCCAGGGCTTAGTTATTACACACACGAAGAATGATTCTCTCTGGCATTTCCAGTTTAAACTTGGCACTGCTCCTAAGGCTTTGTTACTGTATTGAAGCATTCTTGCTGGCTTGTAGAGAGTGGGTGGACAGCCTTGTGGTGGTTTCTGGGGTCCTGGCATCGAAAGCACAGTGGACAATAGGGTTATAAATTGGATCATATGTTTGACCAGGAGACAGTAGTGTGTTCAGAAGGTCACTGTGATATGTTCCATTCTTTGGCATCTCAGCAAGAGTTTAGCTGATGCATTGTGGACTCATTGTAGTCTGTTCAGTAAATGTTCAGGGATTCCCAGGTAGAGACTGTTGGCTTAGTCAAGTCTGGACAGAACTAGCACAATAACTGCTATGGCTCAGTGTGGGAAGAGAAGTATTGGCTTGATGTACCACACAGCTCACAGGTGAAAGAAAACTACTTTTTACCACGACTTTCCCCTTAACTGTGAGGGTACGGTCTATCACAAGTCAAGTTTTGACTGTTGCGGTCTCTGCGGTGGGATTCTTTGCATAAATTAAGGCCAAGGACTGGCGTGGAGCATCAGGTTGTAGCGCTGCCAATTATGATTTCGGTTAAATTGTAGTCTATTTTTCAACAAACATGAGTCAACATGCATTGATGGAGTGCTAAGATCTGGTTTGGTGTGGAGTTGACTACAAGGGTGTAGAATAATTGGGTATCATCTGCATGGCTGAAACATATAAGGCCCAAGTTAATATTGAGTTCCAAAAGTGGGGCTTTAGGGCCATGTAGATACAGAAGTGAAGTGGTGAAAGTCTGGATCCAACGGGTACCCCACAGGCGAGAATGCAGAGATGTTGTGTCAAGGGGGTCACATGCATGGCTTCTGTCCTATCCATGAGGAATTATTTGATGCAGAGTAGTACAGTTCCTTTCAATTCGAAGTCAGATTGGCAGAATTGTGCATTTTATGTTGAATGCAGCATAGCTCTCCATATGGAAAGTGCATTTGGCACGCAACAGCTTTGTTTTTACTGGAGTGAAGCAGATCGTGGCAAGTGTATATTCTGTGCCTTCATTAGTACAATTCAACATTGTGATTCGTGAAAGTGGTTGCTGGTTTCAGTTTATTCCAGGAATTGTTAACAGATGAAAATAAGGTTTTGTGTGGTGAAGAGTAGGTTGGAGATCGGTCAATAGCTACCAGGGTCTTTAATATTGCCGGATGGTTTTTTTAGTAGAAGCTTGAATTAAATGATTCCTAAAAAGGCAAAAGGGATGCCATATCCTAGAGATGAAGTGAGGAGCTGGAATAATGGAGTTAGTGGGCAATGATTTTGTACAAGGAAGAGGACATTCAAATTTTAACAGTCACATCATGTGAAAATAAAGGTCCATGGGTATACATGAACATAAATAAAAGTTCCTATGCAAGTAATGGTGGTAGACACAGGCTCACTGTATACCATCATGGATGTGACGACTTGTATTGAAGAACTAAAAGGCAAGTGTGAAGATTTGGAAAACACAAAAGTGAGAGCCACTGGATAAGGGAAAAGTCCCATCAATACTATTGGATACAAATGGGTGTCATGACCCGGCGAAATTGCCCCTTCTGGACCTCATGGTCATTGTCACGAAGGGCTTGTACTCCTTGTTCCTCCCAACATGGACGTACCAAGCTCAGTGCTACGCACTAGCTTTCATGTCGTGGCACGTACTATAAATTGGTCACACCCTTGAGGGTCCGCGCGTCTCAACGCTATCTTCGGTAGTGACCCGACTTGTGTTTACTCTCTACATTGGTTTCCTTTGATCCTCTTACTTCCTTCCTTGCCTTTTATCCTGTTCCTGGATTTCCCCCCCCCTACTTACTTGTTCATCGCTATCCTGGATACCCTGGAACCACTAACTTCCCGGAACTCTGAACGCGTCCTGCAACCTGACGAGGCTCGGGCGAGCCTATTCAAGACCCGAACCATCCACAGGAAGAGTCCTGCGGCCGAACAAGGGAGATCCCGATCACAGGTGAGACGGGGGGAGATTTACGACAATGGGACCATTTAAGTTTCGAAGGAAGAGAGACATATTGCAAACTATACGTCGCAGAAAATAGTTCACCAGTAGTGGGATGGTGGGAACAAGCGGCACTGCAGATAAAAATACTTCCTGGGGAGAGTGCTCCCATACTAAGCATATCAACAGAGTTGCGACACAAGTGCGAGATTAGCTAAGAGTTTTCCTCAAATATTCAATGACAATATAGGAATCTAAAAAGGTTTCAAGCACAGGATTGTAGTAAAGAAAGGAGCCAAACCAGTTGCGCATAAAGTTAGGAACATTCCAATAGGTACAAGAGACGCATTGCAAAAATAATTGATTACATTGTGCGAGCAGAATATTATTGAGCCAATTGAAAGTTCTGAATGGATTTCTCCTATAGTAATTGTGCGAAATCCTTATCGAATTGTCAGGTTGTGCGTTGATTTACAAGACTTAAATGCAAGTATATGGATTGATAGACATCCGCTACCCAACATTGGGGAAATGTTGACAGCTATGGCCGGCTAGATATTTTACAACCCTAGATCCATCATTGGCATACCATCAAGTAGTTTTAGATGAAGAATCAAAACATCTGACATCATTTGTTACACTATTGGGAGCCTTTAGATATAGGAGAATGCCTTTTGGCATCAACCGCAGCAGTGTTCCAAAGATTGATGTAACAACTATTCAGAGGTCTGGGGGGGGGGAGGGATTTATTATTTTCAGGACAACATTAATTGCAGCCCAGACACTGGAGGAACATAACGCCAAACTTTTAGGGGTATTACAGGTCTTACAGGAAAGAGGCCTCCCTCTAAAGATTGACAAGCGCAAACTCAAGATGAAAGAGGTAACATATTTAGGTCACATAATAAATTCGGAGGGGATCAACCCAAAGAAAAGTTTGGTGGACACTATTGCGAATATGCCAGTCCCATCAAACAAAGATCAGCTGCGCAGTTTTCTTGGTCTAACTGAATATTACTCAACGTTCATACCTGATTTCACAGACAAAACGATGCACATGAGAGAACTTCATCAGGTAAGATTTGTATGGTCAGATGAATGTAAATATGAATAGGAGTATATAAAAAGGATTATAAACAGCGCACCGACATTGAAATTGTTAAATAGTACATCCTGCAACAAAATTTCGGTGGATGCCGGCAACGTTGGTTTAGAACAAATTCAGGAAGGAAATATGGTATCAATCGCTTTTGCTTCAAGAGTATTGAAGGTTGCAGTGTGAAATTATTTCACTATAGAAAAAGAAGCGCTTGGAGTAATGTGGATTCTTGAACATTTCAGAAGCTTGATTTGGGGTCTCCCAGTACAACTAAGGACAGATCACAAAACTTTGATTCATATACTGAATTCCAAGAGTCCACATTTGGTATGACCCAGAATTTGGAGATGGATTTTGGATGCGATGCAATTTAATGTTAAAGTAGTGTATACGCCAGGCAAGTCTAACGTAGTAGCAGATTGTCTATCAAGATTGACCTGGGATGATAGTAGACAAATAAACCGTGATGAGATAGATACAGAATGCATTATTGTGCATATTGAATCAAGTAAAGGAAGAATGGATCAAGGTGTCTGCAGATGACAGAGCAGGGTTTATTGCGCCAGGCGATAAAGGAAGGATGGAAAAAAAATTGAAGGATTATGTATAAAAAAAAGGAGATATCAGAGGATGCCACATATTGGTCCAGGGGTGACCGCATTATTCCACCTGTGTCACTAAAAGAACAATTGATTTGGCACATGAAGGCCATTTAGGCAGAAACCTCACGAAGAAGAGGTTGAGGGAAAACTACTGGTGGCCGGGGATGTGGAGAGAAACAGAGGAGTTAGTGAAGAACAGTACAGTGTGTGCGGTGAGTGACAAGGATAAGAGAAGAAAGGTCACCACTACAACCAGTTGAGATTCCACACTTAGTATGGAACAAATCGGCCATTGATATCACAGGGCCATTTGAAACACTAGATGCTCAGAAGATATACATTATAGTATTAAACATAGAAATGGGTGGAATGGGGTATTATGGAAGGCACAGTTACCACAAAGAAAAGAGATTTTTGGAGGATGTGTTTAATAAAGAAGGGGACCGACAAGAGATATCTGACAATGGGGTTCAGTTCATGGCAGAAGAGATGCAGGTTTTTATGAAAGACAGAGCAATTACATAAAGTTACTTCGTTGTACCAACCAATGGCCAACAGATTGGTGGAGAGAATTAATGGCTTCATAAAAAGCATTATACAATTGGCTATAGCAAATTATTACCTTTAAAGGATACGTTAAAAGAAACGTTAAGTGCAGACAGAATGACCCCACATTCAGCTACAGAGGAAGAGCCTTTCACGATGATGAGAGGGAGAACAGCATCAAATAGGGTGCGACCAGCGTGGTTAATCTTAAAGAATCACAAGAGAATTGATATGGAGCAAGTTGTAAGGAAGGTGAAAGAGACAGATGAAGTATAAAGAATAATATGGTATAAACAAACATGTGAAAAAAGTCATTGAAGATAGGAGACTGCATTTGTGTGAGACAACCCAAGACGGTGTTGAAAGGATTATGCAGATTAGGAGAACCGCAAAGAGTGTTGAAAGCGTCAAAGAAATCAGTAGTATTGGAAGATGCAAAAAGATGGTCATGTGATGACATGGTGTTGTCAGAGAAGAGTATGGAAAAGAATGTGCTACAGCCACCATTGACTTATGATCAAGATAAAGTAAGAAATGGAAATCAAAGATTGAGTACATACATGGATACAGAGAAGACTAAGGATAGTAACTGTGGAAGAGTGATGTCATCTAGGAATAGAAGACTTTTGCAGAATTTCAAGAAAGACAATGCGCATTATTAAGACAAATAAGTCTGGAACATTCCTAAAAAGAGGACTGGAAAATGATCAATTGAAGTCCGTGGTCAATACAGAGTGGATCCTTTATTTATTCACATTAATATATATTTGCATTGATGCATCGCTTTGCACATTACCATGTATGCTGCTAGCAAATCTGCACTATGTCGTCTTGTCATACGAGCCTGTACTAATGTCGATTTTGTACTGATACATTATGCTGCTTATTACAAATTTTGCACTAGGCATTCTGTTGCTGTCCTCATGCTTGACTTAATCTTGACTCTGCACTATATTTGCTTCAGAGTTTTAAGAATGTTGTATGTTTTGATGTAAACTATGCATTATGCTGCCCTTTATCTTATATGCTGCCAGCAATGTTTTGCACTATGCACTTTATTGACTGTTCTGTCAGTTGGATACAGCAATTTTCAGTTGGTCAATACAATATTTGCTCAAGGCCTCCAATTGTATGAACATATGTGTGTTTTCCTAAAATTGTGTTACGGCATGCACCAAAGAAATGTGTTCCACTGTGCTCATATGTGCTGCCATTCTAATTATGGAGGTGATTAATGTACACTTCACCTATTTAATTATTTTATCTTGGAACTAAGTTAATGCTGTGGACATTTGTGGATTATCTGTTTAACACCATACCACTTCATGATTACTTACGGTTTTGCAGTGAGGCTATTAGAACAAAACACATGTGGGATTTCAGTAAGCAAACGCAGTGTCAACAAGCTAAATATGTTTTCTTTTGTTATGCTTTTAATTTATCTAGATGGCACCATTATTGTTTGTATGCCATTTTGCGTATGCTGTTCTATTGGACTGTTACCTCGTTCTTGTTACATGTTCTAAGATGTCTGCCGACCTGTTTGCACCAAGTCCCTCATCTAGTTGTTAGTAGCAGACATAGCAGTAGGACTTATGTTTGTCCTTTTATTACTGCAGTCTGCATTGTATCCTCACAAGTGAACAAGCGCAGAGTGGTGCGCGAAACGCGTCTTGTCTATCAGGGTGGCGTCGTGCCTCTGTTGATCTTTTGTCACAGACCTACTGAGAGACATGAAGTCTGTTTATTTTTTAAATAATAAAACAGCACTGAGTTGGATTTTCTTCATCTTTCTGACCCTTACCTGTGGACACACTATTGTTCGCCTGGACTGCGGTTTGTTTTTATATATATTTTTTTTTGTAACTTTTTTTGTAACTTTTTCTTTTTCTCTCCTCCCTGTTTATGCTCCCCCCTCAACCTGTTTAATGTGTTTACCTTGGTCTCCACTTTTTCAATTTTGTTTAATTATGGGGGGCGTATTATGATATGTATGTTACATCATGGTTGTGACTTGATACCGTTATAGAGCTCCCCATAGTTCGAGAACGGTGTCAAGTGTATTTCGCTCACCATCAAGGAGAATGCACCCACCTGGGACAATTAATCTGATTAATTCATTACCAGAGAAAAACACTACATTGGTCTTAGCTAGAGCTTTCCTATTTAGAGACTATACGTTTTACAGGACCACAGTTTAGGCACAGGATTGAAGAGGTCACTACTTGACACTTATTTTTTAAACATCCCTGAATACTAATTATTCTTCAATTCATTTTCAGACGAATATTAACAGCTGTGACCCTTAGCATCACACTCTGAAAACCAGCGTAAACCACCTACTTTTGGAAAGCCTTCCATGACAATAAAACGTGCCACTCCCCCATCCCTCCCACTGTGGGCTTATTTCTCATATTTTCCAAGGGGCTTGTAACGCACCTCGTTCTCCCACCATCTGAACAACCAACTGAGCTAAAAACTGTTATATCTTTCACATGGGCTCCTTTAGCTACCTAATCTCCAAATTCTTCACTCGGTCACCGTTGTCTCCGCCTAACCCAAGGTTGTACCAAGTACTCACATTCCCACCTGAATGATCCTTTAAAGTGACCCTGAACCATTATCCCTACTCCAGGACAGTCATTTTCGGCTTTTTAGCTCACCATAACTCGTCTTCTTCCTCTTCCGCCATCTTCCTCTTTTGCTCCGGAAATACTCCCAAGCCAGCAGGGAAAGTAGTTGCTGTGGAAACAGTGAAGGACGCGATCATCAGGGAGGGTCCTTCAGCCAAGGGGAAGTACTAAAAGGTGCCTGACAAAAATGTTCAGGCAGTTACGAGGAAGATAATAGCGAGATCTCTGACTCAGATTATCGACCGTACAGAACAAAATTAGGTGTTCTCTTTCTCCGGTGTAATATAGGACATTTCATGAATGTACTAAATAAATGTTGCTCAGTAGAACATTTTCAAAATACACATGGTATTAAGCCAATAAGATATACCTATCAAACAATCCGAATAAATGGATAACAGCTGTATGGTACAAGAGCGTATATTGTGTTGCGGTGCTATTTTTTGTGCTTTGGTCCTTCTACCGCCTGTCCGTCCGTTTAGTCCTACGTTTCTTTCAATATATTAACTCTTCCAATCAATCCCCGCGTATTATAACTGGGCCGCTGTACAGTTTACTTTCTCTGGGTGATCGTACAAGTAGCTGAGTATTTCTTTTATGTTTATATGTGACATAGAGACAGGCAACGTTTGGGTCAGCCAGAGAGGGTCCCGATAACCCGGAAATAAGGGAACTGTGTAAAGTTGAGCCAAAATTCAGTACCTTCTCTACTGTGTATACACACAGTGCGTCTGAGGTTGCCAACTCAACATAAACAATCGACTAGTCAAACATTGGGTGACAGCCCTGTGCCCGAACTCCATCGCACCCTTTCACCCACTTTTATCAAATGTATTGTGCTTGTTCTCTGCTAGCCCCCTTTCCGGTTAAGTTCACCTCTAACAATCTCAGCTGGCTGAACTCCTCTCCCGCCCGCAACGGCTGGGCGCTTGTCTGACTGGGCGCCGCTATCAGGCTGCGCTCCGCTGCCCAAAAGCCATGGAGCGGTACCAGGTTCTAGAGATGGTGGGAGAAGGTTCCTTCGGAAGAGTTTACAAAGGGCGCAGGAAACAGAGCGGGCAGGTGAGGGGCCTTGGGACTCGGGAGGGAGCGTCTGGACAAGTGTCTCGGAGAGGTCAATACACCCTGCAGTACAGCACACTTGAAACATACTTTACTGCCTTTGTAGTGTCTTGTATCTCCCATAAATGAAGCACAGCTCTTCCTCTGTGTTTACCGGGAAGTCTTCCATCCTGCACCCCGCAGAGAACGGGGAGAGGTATTTTCGTGCAACGTGTAGCCATAGAAACATAGTTCTGCCTTTACAGGGTCTTGTATTTCCTCGAGAATGAGGCATATTCTTCCTCTGTTTTCATCAGGAAGTCTTCCTCCCACCGCCCAGAGAGTGGGGAAATAAGGCTTCCGGTTGTCTTTGTATTCGGGGCAGTACAGGGGAAAATGCTTATTATTAGCCGTCACGTCTCCCATGTAACATTTCACAGAGTCTGACCGTTTTTAGGTTCCTGATTTTTGTTTTTCTCTCGTGTTGACAAGTCTCTTCTACTTTGTAATTCCTAGGTCTAAACACCGTCCACTCCCCACCATTCTTCGAGACTGGGTGATCTGATCCCCAGAGTTTCCCCCTGTAGTTACCTGTAGATCCATTGCTGGCAATGGCCCTCCCTCCCCTGTTATTTTCTCCCTGCCCACTTTTTTTTCTGCTTCTCTCACTGTGTTCTTCCCTCTATGATTTTAAAGCGCTCCATTGTATCCCGAAGCTAGGTCTGCACTGTATGTGAATTTATATTATTATACCAGTATTTATAAAGTCAAATATGGGTCCTTCCATGACAACAGATTACAGTTCATATCTTCACTTTGCAAGCACAAGTGTGTAAAACAATGAGAGTTCTTTCCTGAACTGTAGAAGTGATGGGGCAAGTCTGATGTTGACTGGTAAGAGGGGCCTGAGTCTTGAGGTATAGACGGAGAAGGCCTGTCTTCTGGTTCTATTCTAACTGCACCGGTGGAGTTCAAGTCTGCACATGTCCTTATTTCTGGTGGCGCCCAGGCCTCTGGAAATGCTGAGTTTCTCAGTGAGGTAGCTGTGAATGTTAGGGTGACAGCCTTATAGATGATGCAACAGGATTTGAATATTGATAGGCTTGCAGAGGGAGCCAGTGTAGTTTGATGAGGATCAGACTGATTTGGTAGAATTTGCAGAGTCCTTGGATTAGTCATGCTGCAGCATGCAGGATATATCTCGGGTGCCAGGATAGTCGCCAGAAGGCTTTCCAAAAGGTCATTTCCACCATCTAGGTGGGAGAGGACCAAGGCTTGGATGTCGGATCTGAAATTGTTTTCTGGGAAGAAGGGCTGGGTTTTCCACAGGAGAGAAAGTTAGTATCAATATGTTTGTATCTTCCTTGCTGTGTGTCTTTTGAAGGTGAGGCGACTGCAGATTTCGATTCCAAGGGACTTGGCGTAGGTAGCCATCTGTGGTGTGAAGTCTTTGTGGGTTATAGCAGAGAGCCAGGCCTGGATGTTAGGGTGTTTGGCGTTGTTGGTCAGCAGTAGGAATTCAGTCTTGGAGGGTTTGAGCTTCAGGTAAGCACTGAACATCCACAACTGGATTAATGTGAGGCAGGCCTTTATTCTGTGAATGTCTTCGATGGAGGATATTTTGAGGTAGATCTGTGTATTGGTGGCTGTTGTGTGGAGCGAGGATGGTGCTGAGCGTTTTATAAAGATTGGGTTGACATGCTACAGGATGGATCCTTGTGTGACTTCACCAGTGATTGGTAAAGTTGGTGATCTGGAGGAAACCATTTGTATGAATTGTTGGCGATTAGCAAGGTAGCATTTGAACCAGCTGAGGATGATCTTGCTGATTCCCCCGCATGTGACGAAGTAGATTTCCGGTGAATGTCTGGTGGTCTACTGTGTCAAATTCTGCTGAGACGTCAAGGAGTACCAGGAGGTAAGGGTGGCCATTGTCGAGGATTTTAAGGGTATCGTTGATCATTTTCTGTGCTGCATCTGGGTATGAAGTCTGATTGGTAGGACTGAAGGAAGTTATTTGCTTCAGTGTGTTGCAGGAGTTGTGTGGCTACTGCTTTCATAAGGAATTTACCTAGGAAGGGAAGAATTGTGATGAGGCAGTAGTTGCTGAGGTTGTCAAGAGTCCAGTGTTGGTTTCTTGTGAAGCAGGAGGATTTGTCTGGTCTTGAGGGTCGAGGGGTAATTGCCTTGAGTTGGAGAACTGTTATTGTTGAGGACAAAGTTGAGTATTACTTGGTTTATAAGAGTGCAGAATGGTTGCTGATGCTACTGTTAACAATGCCCCCCGTAGAAGGGTCTATCCAAACCTTAGCGTACCATGAGATTGATACGCGTTACATTTCCATTAGGATGTAAATTCTTCATTCTTTTTTGCACTCGTTTTTTTCCATAGGTGTGTAATATATAAAATATATATATTTATTTGACACATAATTGCATTGACGTATAGTGACTAACGGGCTATTAAAAACCCTCTGTATATGTATGGAAAATCACAGGAAGTATCCAGAAATTGGGACATCCATCACTTCTTAGATTTCAAATAGATACTAAAACTACTACAAAGCTAAAGTGTGTTTAGGGGCGGAGGGGTTGGGGTTAACTTTAGACACATTTACAATATGCCTTTTTGAAATTAAAAGGTAGCACCACAACTAAACCTAGTCATTCTGTCGCCAAAGGAAAGTGCAGAGCAATGTTCCAGGTAAGTAGCTTTACTTAATGTACTTTCCCACATAGTTACACAGAGCGCAATGCAATAGTCAATGGCGGAGTGTTGGCAGAGTGTGGCAGCCAGCAGGAGACTCTGAGATTCTAACGGTATCTGGAATTTGTATGTGCAGCAGCAGTAACACTAACATTGCAGTGTTTATACAGTGGCTTCTATCTGAAGGTGGGACTAATCTGCTAAAACCCCCACTCGCGTCACAGAGTGTTGGCAGAGGGTGCTTTCGGTGCCATGGAGCAACAACCGCTGCTCAATTCGAAGCTCCTTCCACGAACATGCAGCCAAGTGAAGACGCTGCTCCAGGAAGGACTACGCAATGCCGTGGAAGCTGGAGTTTGGGAAGGACTTGCAACCCAACATTAATCAATATCTTTCATTCTGAAAGATTGGAAAGGTACTGTTTCCCATCCTCCACAAAAACACGCCCCCCACGATGTCCCCCCGGCCCACCTCGCGCATGTCCCTAGTAGTGCTCACAACAAACTCTCCCTCCCGCATGACACAATAATTCAGAATGACAACACAGTGGCAGGGGAGGTGGAGGGTTGCTGCGTTACCACGCTGCCCACACAGATCGGTAGCAGAAACACTTGTAGAGTATCCGCGCAAGCCTCATCCTTGGAGATAGATGAGGAGTGCTACAACAAACTATCTTTTTCCGACAAAACAGTAGGCTCACCTAAAGAAACAGAAGCCTCCTCTACCTTAAACGATGTAAATTTACCAGGGCAGAAACGCGATTTTAACGGTAAAGCCCTGACGACTCCACCACATGAGCAGACTATGACTCACTCTCTGAGCATAACACGACAAGGCTCAGAATGTTAAGTTAAATCAAAGTGCAGGAACACAGGAATTCTACCTCATACAAGTGAACTGGCCCTTGCACGTTAAAAAAAACAGAGCGCTTTGCAAACAAAACAGCGCTCCAAATCATTTTCTGAGGCTAAGTCCCCCAGATGGCATTTTAAACCAAAATAAACTAGCACCTGAATAGCAACACTATTAGATGCAACAAATGCACAAAAACCAACTGTTACATCAGAAAATGTGGAAAACTCATGGCATGATCTCTCAGATGCTTACCTTTTGGTAGCATCTGGGTGCTCCAGGATTGACAAGTGAGAAAAGACAGTCCATGCTTGTGCTTGTCTCGCCAGAGAACGTCCTGTCTTTAACAGAAGATGAACAATGGGGAGCACCAGCGCATTCAGCAATTCAAAGTATCAGTTACATAACAGATTCATCTGCAAACTTAAACCCCACAACATCAAATAGCTTATGTGTGAGAGGAGCGTCCACACATGGGGAAACTGAACTGAACCCAAGAGAGTCTGAGCCGCCAAAAAAGAACAGCAAAGTAAATGGGACATCGGAAAATCAGAAGCGGCAAAATCGCAAGCGGCAAACTGGAGAGATAAGCAAACCCAGTACATTGACTAATGAAGAACGTACCTTGTCACTCAGAAGTCAAATAACTGTGCATAAGAGTCTGCACCCCATTCCACTCTTTGCTTGAACTGACATTTGATAAAAGGACAACATGGTTGCCTTTTTTTTTTTTCTTTTTTTTTTTTTTTGGGTGAAATGTGATAGAGACTTCCACTCATGTTGCGGTATTGAGCTCACTCTGGGGGGATGTTCTTGGGGGCACATTAGTTATTTTGATGTTTACTCTACGAGGGGACTGTGAGGTAATGGTCTCCACTGGTGGTTCGGTCCAGGGAGAGTGAAGCTAACTCGGCCCGATCGGACGCCACCAAACTCAGGTAGTGGGAGGGAAGGGGGTGAGGGGTCGGAGGACTGGGGCGCGTGTTGAATCAAATGTAAACTTAAGAACTATGAGCAGTGCAACGATCATGTGGTTGTTTCGATACCAATGAAGTGAGTTACAACGGTCAGAAAATATGGATGGTCCTAGATCCCGTCGTTATGATGACCGCTGAATGATATTGCAGGGGTGCCATAAGGGTGGGTACGTTAAATGTCAAAGGTCTTAATTCACCAACAAAAAGATCACTTGTCTACAGAGAATTTCGCAGATCAAAAATTGACATCCTTCTATTGCAGGAGACTAAATATATGAAAGGAGAGGAGAGGGTGGTCCTGGGGAGGCGTTCCGGGATGGAATTTTGGGGCTCGGGACCGTTGGGGGGTGGGGGGGAAGTGGGAATCCTCGATAGGAAGGGGTTGGACTTCAAGATCACAAAGGTCTGGTCAGATGTGGAGGGTCGTGCCCTACTGGTTGCGGGGACCATTGGGAATGTATCCACTACGATTGCCACGATTTATTCCCCCAATGTAGGGCAAGTTAGATTTCTCTCCAAAACAATTCCCAAGATTGTTAGAATCAACAGGTCATGTCATCCTTGGGGGAGATTTTAATATATGGGCAGATCCCACACTTGATTGGAAACCTGGTAATCAAGAAACGCGCGTAAAACTTGGAGGAGATCACGCACAATTCAGGTCATTGATGGAACTCTATGGACTGACTAATGTGTGAAGACAAATGCACCCTACAGAGAAAGCTTACACCTTTTTTTTCAGCCCCACACAACACCCTCACCCGCATCGACCACCTCTATTTCTCAAGGGACTTATTCGGTACGACCTCACACTCAGAAATCACAGCAATCACATGGTCTGATCATGAAATGGTGATTGCTGACATGGTATGGGAGTCCTTGCCAGTTAGAGGTAGGAATTGGAGATGCAATGAAAACCTATGGAAAGACCCTGTATTTAAACTGGAAATGGAAACGGAGATCGCCGAATACTTTCGATTGAATGATACTGGGGAGGTTTCTAGACAAGGGGTCTGGGATGCGGGCAAGGCGACCTGGAGGGGAATCCTTATAAGGGAGGGAGCCAAAAAGAAAAGAGAGAAGGCTTTGATCGAAAACAGACTCCGCAAGGAAATCACCCAACTAGAAAATGAGGCGAGGGACGGGGATGTGCTAAACCATGAAAAAGCCTGCCAAGCGCGGACAAAAAGAGAGGAGCTCCGTCACCTGGAACATGATAAAATAACTCGCAAACTCCTCTTCCTTAAACAAAAGTTTTATGAGAAAGGGGACAAGGCGGATGTGTTGCTGGCGGCCAGGCTGCGAGCACAAAAGGCAGAACGCAGAGTGCAGGAAATAGTTGATGGAGGCCCCAACACCCTGATAACTAGCACCACCATTCCCAAAGCCTTTGCAGACTTTTATGAAGCTCTGTACACCCCAGAGACGGTACCGGATTAGTCCGGTATTCGCTCCTACTTGTCTGACATCGATATGCCCAAACTGTTGCCCACTGAATCAGAGGCCCTAGACACCCCCATAACTGAGGAGGAGATCCAGGCGGCCATAAAACGATTAACACTGGGTAAATCCCCGGGCGAAGATGTGTACACTGCAGGTTTTTACAAGACATTTGCCACCCAGCTTACACCCTTCCTAGCGGACTTATTTAATGAAATCCTAGAGACCGGGAAACCTCCAGACTTATTCGTTAAAGCACTCATAACTGTCATCCCGAAAGAGGGGAGAGACCCCAAAAAATGTGGATCATATCGCCCCATTTCCCTGATCAATCTAGACGCGAAGATATACACAAGGGTCCTGGCTGCTAGAATTGAGTCATTCATGCCCCGCCTCATCCACCCCGACCAAGTTGGCTTTATATTGGGCCGCCAGGGTGCAGACACCATGCGTAAGACCCTGCACCTGATACATGCCTCTCACAACCTGGATACTGATCCTTCATTATTTTCCATCGATGCAGAAAAAGCGTTCGATAGGGTTGACTGGGACTTCCTGATGGGAGTCCTTCGCAAGATTGGTATGGGCCCTAAACTTAGGAAGGGAATCCAGGCAGTTTACTTGAGGCCCACAGCTTCAGTATTTGTAAATGGGACATGTTCTAGGTGGTTCCGATTGAAGCAAGGAACCCGACAGGGATGTCCATTATCGGCCATCTTGTTTGCCCTATCGCTTGCACCCCTGGCGCATAAAATACGATTGTATCCCAGCATAGAAGGGATACACCTGGGTCACACTGAACACAAACTGGCATTATATGCTGACGATATACTCCTTTATGTGGTCAATCCCCCCAGATCCATCCTACGAGTTAAATCTCTCCTTGAGGAATATGGCCAGTTATCAGGGTTTAAGGTCAATCGATCTAGATCCATACTGTTCCCCCTCCAGGGCACACCAGAGGCGAATGAAACAAAATATTCCTCCCTTGGATTGACGTTAGAACATGACGCTATGCAATATTTGGGGATTCAAATTACGAAACGAATAGACACCCTATACGAGGCAAATTTCCCAAAACTCCTTGCGAGATTCCATGCAGACCTAGCCAGGTGGGACAAACTAACCATCTCGTGGCTTGTCAGACTTAATGCTATAGACACGCCTCCCGAGGTTCCTCTATCCCTTTCAGATGCTCCCCATTAAAATTCCGGAACAATACTTCGCCGAGGTCCTAAAAGCAACCCTAAAGTTTTTGTGGCAGGGGAAGAAAGCCAGAATCGCCTACCGCATATTGACACTGCCCAAAGACAAAGGAGGGTTAGGCCTTCCCGATCTTAAGTAGTACTATGTTGTGGCTCAACTTCAAATGCTCATCCCTCACTTACGCAACCATAAAGAGCCTCCGTGGATAGCTACGGACAACCACTATCTAGACCCAGCAACACTCTCGGAGTGGCTATGGTCCCCAAGAAAAAGAGTCTTGAGGAGGACAAGTGAGCATCCGCTCTTTGCCACCTTATGGGAAATATGGAGAGAGGGTCCAGAGATGAGAGAAATCACGACGTGGCCGTCCCCCTTGAGTCACCTGTGGTCCCCGGGCATTAATAACTACGTCCCCAATGTTGAAAGATTCCAGGCGTGATATGAGGCGGGACTAGAGAGGGTAGGACAGATCCTCTGATGTGATTCCTTCATCACTCTCCCGGAACTGACAGAGGCCCTTAATATAGGCGTACTATCCACCTTCCAATACCTACAGATCAAAAGGGTCCTAACGAAGGCGGCATGGAAGGCAAAACTTAGTAGAGAACTCGCCCCCTTCAAAAAGCTCTTGGACTCCAAAAAAGACAGGAAATGCCTGATTTCCGCCATGTATAAATTACTCGTAGAAGCGGGTGGAGGGAACACACTTAATCTCAGGACGCGTTGGGAGAAAGACATGGGCCTAGAAATAGATGATGACATGTGGGATAATATGTGCCACATGGCAACGTGCACATCCATATTGTGCCAATACAAGCTCCATTCCATCAAACCTTTGCATCGCTGGCAGTATGACCACTATAGACTATCCAAAATGTACCAGTCATTCCCCCCCCCCCTCTCTGTTGGCGTGAATGTGGACAAGTTGCGGACTATTGGCACATGTGGTGGGGATGCCCTAAGATTAAGATCTATTGGGATGAGGTCTTGGGGTGGATTAGACACTTGGATGGGATTCAGAGAACAGCGGACCCTCATCTAGTCCTTTTCGGTCTAGAGAAAATAGACGATTAGTGGAAGAGAGTACAAGGCTTGGCCCCCCATCTCTTGCTTGCAGCCCGAGCCTTAATAGCCACCAAGTGGAAATCAGCTATGACCCCAAATGAGACTGAATGGATAAACATTGTAATGAACATAGGCACCATGGAAAAAATCACAGCCTCACTCCACGGCAGAGCAAAACAGTGTGAGACCCTGTGGTCCGATTTAGTGTTTTTTTTTTTATTTTTTTTTATCCAAACACCCACCCTAGTGGGGACATGGTCCAATGTCCGTGTGGCTCGAATTGGTCCCTCCCCTCTTGATGCTGTCCCCCCTCCGCCCTCTGCTTTGATCCTGTCCCCATACTACCGACCAGACGACATCCAAATCAAGATAGTATAGGAAGCCCTCCCTATGGAGAGCCCCTGCACACATGACATCGAAAAAGTTTCAAGCTGTGACAATGACCACATGACCATACAAGCACGACTCCTTGGTAACACGACTTCATAGTCCATGGGGGGTGAGGGGTGGGGGGAAAGTGTAAGAGAATGAAGAAAACGAGGGATCCAAGTAAAAGGTTTTCATTGTTATTCAGTTTGGTTCATGGTTACGAAATTGTGCCTTGATTTCTGGTTTTATTTCCACCTGTTTAATGCCTATGAATCCATATGTAACTTTTTCTTTTGTTTCTTTTCCATTGAGAAATTGTTGTGTTAAAACCTAATAAAAACCAAATAAAAAAAAAAATTCTCACTATTGTTGCTATATTAGCGTTATTAAAAGTAGCATTCGGGGAATTATATACGTTTACTAACCTGAAGGTCGGTACTTATGAAAGGTTACATTCTATGACTATCGCAAGGACCATTGAGGTAGACCATTGTGTATTTCTTCCTATCCAAGGATGTTTAATCGTGGTAAGAAGACCGACTTTTGGTCTCCCTCTAGGCCCAATATGTTGGCTGGCTTTGATAAGTACTCCTGCCATCTATATCACAGTTGTTTGCAAGCCATGTTTCCTGTAAGCCTACTATACATAATTTATCAATATTGGCTAGGAGCCCCTTATCACTTGTATGATGCGAGTTACCTCTTGTGTTCCAGGATAGAATAATATGCCTTTCATCAGGATTGATTCTCGAAGTGTGGCTTAAATGCTACTGGAAGCCATTGCCAATACCCATCAGGATCAAAACTGTTTCTCTTTCCGTTATTATTGTGACACTGTTTTTTAGCTGGAATTAGACTCTCTTTTGCAGGGACTTGGCTAGTTTTAATCAACCTGGTCTCTAGTACTGATTTATTATTTCTCGCAGCTCCTCTTGTGTCCTTCTAACTGCATTTTTTGTTGTACACATAGTGGTTTCTCTGCATGAGTATCCCAGCCTTTCACATTTCTCACTATGGCTTAGTATATATTCATGGGTCGCTAAGTCAGAACACCATAGGTTGGTGATGACTTTACTGAAGGACACCTCCTGGTCTACAATTATGAGATCCTTGGAGGAGATAATTCTCAGTTGGACTATGTGGGTAAGCAATTCAATTATTTGTTGTCTATTTAATATAATTATCTTGTTTACAGGATCTGACATCTTGATTTTTAATGCTCGAACGTCATGCAGAGTTAAATCCAATCCAGGAAACTCAATGGACAGAGCATTTTGAGTCAATGTGTGGCCCAAAAAAAATCCCTTAAACACAAATACCAGGAAAAAGCAAGAAGCCAAATCCTGGTCCATAGACATCGACACAAATGAAATAAAGCTCATTATAGCCAAAGCAAGTACCTCAAGGGCCCCAGGTCCTGACGGCATGTCCAGTGTCATGCTAAAATCAAATCCAGACCTGTGGGTGGACTTCTGCTTTGATCCATTCAACAGAATTAATCAGTCAAGATCAATCTGCGTCATTGAAACGCGTGGTAGTGGTACCAATCTTTAAGAAGGGGGATAGATCGAAACCAGGAAAATATCGACCAATCTCACTTCTGGACGTACTTGGAAAAATATATGCAGGCATCCTACTTGAACATCTAAAGGAATGGATAATAAAATCTGGCAACTTTGACCCAAGACAATCCGGATTTGTAGAGCAAGTAGATTGTGGCGTACATTTTTCTTCTGATTAGCCTTCTTAAAACGAAGACCCTAAAGGAAAATGAAAATCTATTTCTTGCCTTCATTGACTTGGAAGCAGCTTTTGACAAATACTGAGACATACTGTCATCAAAACTACGCAAAAAAGGCTGCCCAGAAGATCTAATGGCAGCAATTTCAGTCCTTCACACTGAAACATCGCTCCAGGTCAGGCTTGATCAAACAGGCAATTTAACCAGGGAAATACCCACCAGAAGGGGTCTCAAACAAGGGTGTCCCTTAATGTCTATACTATACAACTATTACATCATGGACATGAAAGACTCACTGGAGCCCACTAGATATTGCTCCCCAAGAATCAATGGTTGTCTGGTGGGTCATCTGATATATGCAGATGACCTTGTATTTCTGACTAGAACACCTGTAGGCCTGCAGCAAAAATTGAATGCGCTCCAGACCTACACAGAACAAAATGATCAAAGAGTAAATATTAACAAATCTGAAATCTTGATAATCAAAAAAACCCAGACAAAACTATAAAGATCCTTCAGATGGTGCCTGGGCAACAAGAAAATACCTGTATCAACAACAACAAAGTATCTGGGTATGATAGTCAGTGCCGACCAAGGTGAAAAACCCTGGACTGACAACTTAAAGATGAAAATGAATCAACTCACCGCCCAAGATCTCATCATAAAGAGAAAGTACAGCAAATTTTCACTACAACCGGTTATACACTTTTATAACCTGAAGGTGGTGCCTACGATGACCTACGCTGGTGAAGCGGGGTTGGGCCTACACTGGGAAACATGGCAAAATCTTGAAGGAGCATACTGGAAAAGAATCCTAAGATTGCCAAAATCCGTACCGATGGCGGTCATTGGGCATGAATTAGGCCTCTGTTAACTGTATTCCAGAATTATCTAGAAGGCATTGACTACCTTCTGCAAACTGGAACTTCCTTCTTGCCACCCCCCCCGCATTAAACCCGAAGACAAGGAATCCATCTTTTGGCCCCTGCAAACCTGGAGAGATAAATGCATGGAGATCCTGATGTTCCTTGACATGAAGGTGCAAACATTATGCGACAATCCAAAGAGAATAAAGATCTTACTCACTGCCACAGACTGGACAGAAACAGAAGCAAAACGATCCATGTCCAAGGCATACACTCTTTAAAAAAAACTCTGACTGGTCTCCCTGTCATTATCCCGGAATACCTCAAAAAATCACCTAATCAAAAACACAGAGATCTAATCTTGAGGTTCAGGTTGAACATTCTAAGAACAAAAGTGAATCTGTACAAATACGGTGTGACAACAGACACCAACTGTGGACTCCGAGAGGAATCATTACAACATCTGATTCTCTTTTGCACAGAGCTAACACTGGAAAGAACTAGACTTCTATTCGACAAACTAGAAGGCTGATGCAGCTTTAGCGCCATTCTCTGGTGGGAGTCCATATGCAGGGCCTCCAACCCCAAAATATCGAGGGCATTGGGAGCCTTCTTAAAGGCAATATTTGTCAACAAATGTGAGTCTGTACCACTGAACCATTCCCAGGATTATGGGCAAATTGTCATCAAATAAAGCCAAGAGAACGGACTGAGAATGTGAAGGACTGGAACGTATTGCATGAGACTGTTAAAAGCCCAAATCAGTTGGACTCACCGAGACGTGGAATAAATGAAAAGAGCATGGTATTATCTCTTGGCTTATGTTCGGAAATGATCAATTAAAGCAAAAGTTTATATTTTAACAGAAATGCTGAATACAAAAAAAAGTCAATGATTTAGATTATGAACTTTCATAATCTGGTAAAGTCCTGGGTAGAGTAGGAACAGCTACCTATCCTAGTTATCTAATGGGACCCCAGACAAGATGCTCAGATTTAGGTTCCACCCCCAAAAGTCAGGACCAGGTACCTGCAGGTGTGGGATTCAATGTGCATAGGAATGAATGTGGTAATTGTAAGAACCGGAGACTCTTTAACTCTGATCAAAGGAATCCATGCCTATAGGTAAGTGAGGGCCATTGGGGGACAACTACTCACATCTTTGGTTCTGGTGCTGGTGGTCCTAGGGTCACACGTGCAGTGACAACTTCACGTATCTGTTTCTGGTCTTGCAACTCTTACGGTTCTGATGACCCACTCAGCCCGACTGGGCAAAGGAGGATAAAGGCTGACTCCTTCAACGTCCCCACCCCTCCTTCCTTGCCACTCCTCTTGGATGTTGGATGACCCCCAGGAAACTCCAGGTGTGGTGAGCTGTTGTGGTGACCCCCCGCACAGGGCACAGGGTCCGGCAGGCACATGCAGCTGGATCTAGAATGGTCTCCCCCTCGAGGAGAATGGACGACATCATAGGATTCGTCACATTACATTTAAAGCAGTTTTCACTGAATGTAAGTTTGATGAACCATCTTGTTTTTTCTTATGTTATGTGTTTGTTTGATTAAGGACACCGCGAAACAACCAACAATGCACTTGTTAGTTAAGAACATGAAGATTTAATATGTATGCATTTTTCTAATTCGATCTCCTAATCATGCCTTATTTTAGTGTGCCATGTTCTTTCGTCCTATATTTCATGTATCCTGATTATTTCTTCATTGCCTATTGGAGAATGGAGATCAAAAGTGATATTTCTGTGTACATCAGCTATAATATATATAGTTGTCCAATCATTCAAATTTCTTTGTTCTATATCCATCATATCCTAATATCATCAAATATTCGTAGCACACTCTTCCTCAGCATTAACTACTTCCTAAACATTCCACTACTACAAATATATTATATCTTTTTTATATATCTAAAATGGTACGATTTCAGGGGTTTAATGTTTTTACCTTCTCAATGAGTGCTTCCACGCAGCCTAATAACTGCGTGGTTGAAGTGTGCTAATATTACACAATGCCATTTTGAATTCCCATTTAAATATTTCTTCTAGACATCGAAAGATGATTAATTTGAATTCTCATCTGCTCTTACCTTGATGCCTCCATCTTGGAATGGTGGAAGCTCATGTGTTTGATTCATCATTTAGGATGAATTGCTTTTTTTCTTATATTTTTCCTTTGTCCTTTTTTACTTAGTGCCGTTTTGTTTTTCAGATGTACTATTGATGTTCTCATTGTTACATTGACCTACCCTTATTTAAACATAATGAACCAATTATGCTACTACATCATATTGCATAGGATGTTTGCCTATCAATTATTTATATATCTTAATGAATATTTTTCTTAAGATTTATAGTACTTTAAACAGTGTCATTATAATGCTAAAAGCTTTGTCCCCACCCTTTCCTCAATTCATTAAAAAAACCAATGTATTCTCCCAGTGATGCACTAGAACGCCATTGCATTTTGTTATAAAGGTGGGAGAATTGAGCAAATGGTCATGTGAATTTCATCACAAAAGAATTGTAATTCATGGTCTGTGTTGAGTCCTACAATTACACTGCAAAAGAAAAAATATTATGTTTGCTTGTTGTTGTAGTGCTTTTTCGCAGTCGTCTCCTCTTTTGCCCCCAGCAATTTTCCTCTTTCCACTGAATCGAAGTGCTTCTAAGTCTTCTCCATTGTATTTCATCGTCCAGTGTAAGACTAATAGTTGTCGCATGTCCTTGAGCCGTATTGATATCATATGTTCATACATTTGGGTTTTAAATGGACTGATGGTGCTTCCTATAATATATATTTTATTGTAGATGCATGTAATCACATACACAGAAAAGTGCTCTTACAGTTCTTAGTTGTCCAATTCCCAAAGTTCTATTATAACTGTCACAGAATGTTTGTCTATTATTTCAAAATGTGCAAAAGATAGTCCCAAATACACAGTCAGGGACTATTGGTATTTTAGAAGACCTCTCTGGGTATTGGCTCCACCCACCTATAACAAAATAGCTATTAGAGTCAATCTGTTGTCTCACCAGCACCATCCCTACATAGCACACCCTGTCCATGTCGGGGGATGCTCGCCCTAGGTCACCGGTGGTGCGCCGCCTATCTAATAGAAAAGAGGGAGGGAAGCTTTCCCTATCTCTACACCATGTTCAATGCAAATTGCTACAACAACTCTAAAAAAACGAACCTAGGGTGACCTAGTACGAGCATCCCCTGACAGGGACAGGGGGTGCTTCTATGTAGGGATAGTGTTACTGTGACAACAGATTGACTCTAATGTAAATCATTGATACATCAGTATGTGCTCCAGACCCATTTTTGTGTGTTAACAAAAGATAATCCCCAGACGTGGAAAAAACGTCCATATGTCGTTTCAACCAGGGTATTTGTTCTCCAGACTCTTTTTGTTTTGTTATATTAGTGGTGACACTTGGTGCTATTAGGTTCCCAATTGTGTAGCTTTAGTAAATACAATTGTGGGTTTAATTTCAATGAATTGGTGTAATTCTTTAACATTAATGTTTTCCACTATTTATTTAGTATTTTAATCACTTGGTTACTTTGCACACTTTATTTTGTGATAAACATACATTTGTTTGATGAGACATTGGCAATCTACCCACTACCGGAGAGGTTGTCATTAGCAGATGCACTGGCCACTAGAGTCTAAATGGAGGATAAGGGGAGCCATGAGAGAGCATGTTAAACGCGGGGACTAGAGGAGTATGGAACCTGTATGCCAGTCAGACCCAGATCAGGACAGAGCCGCAACAGGGGAGACTACGCAAGCCGAGCGCTTCAATTCAGGATAGAGACGCAAACTAACCAACACTACTAACAATTTCCCTTTCTGCATACACCTCTCAAATTCCAAACCAAACACAACCAAAACCTACAGCACAACAAACCGCACAAACTTCACTACATTGCAACAACAAAACAAAAACACACATAGCCTTGCACAACAGTACACGACGACTACCGGCCGCAAACACCCCAGGCCCAGCCAACGGACCCACCAGGCTGAGGCCGCCAACAGCACATCACTGCTCTCTTGCACTTTTCCTGCTTCCTCCTACTAACTCAACCTCCCCTCCTCTTTCAGAGCCGCCACAGCTCCAAGGGACCACTACGGTGGTGATAGTGCGCGGTACAAATGTCCTTTAACATTAACATATTCCTATTTTTCCTCATTGGTATTTTATTGTACCCTCTATCAACAAATCTTTTTCTCAATATCACACATTGTTCTTGAAAGGATCTCTGTTCAATACAATTTCTTCTCGCTCTTAACTATTCATCAACCGGTCCATTTTTTGTTATGACCGCTTGAGCCAAATAGTGTGCTGTTCACTTCAGTTGATATGCTGGATGTTTCAATGTTATTGTTAACCATGCAGATTTCTAAATCGAAAAAGGATATTTTAGCTCTTTCATATGTCACTGTTAATGTGATATTCTGTCTATTATTTAGATAATTCACAAATTTGTTCAGTTCTTTTTCCGTGCCAGTCCATTGGTCATTCGGCTTTGATCAAACTTATCAATATATGTTCATTTCAAATAACCTCTAAAGAGGTTATCAACTGAAGGCCGGACACCTGGCCAAAAACAGTCATCACCTGCCTGGAATGTGGATTGGGACAAGACCACCCCAATCCCCATAGCCGGCTTGGCTGGCCACAGATCAGGCTCCCCCATATGGGATAAGACTGGCACGTTATCCCAAAGCTAGTGAAGAAGACGTTGGGGGCGGATAAAAGCCATTGTGGCTCTAGCTAGAACTATGTTTCCCAGAATGCCAGGCAACTCGTAACGTACGTCAGGCTGCTACGCACTGTAACCGCTGCATAAATGGGAATAAGGACATTTCTTCATGCTCTTCAACAGCGTCCCGACTATCCGTGATCAGATGCTTTGTTGTTGCTTACACTATTGTGGAAATCTCCTGTCTGGTTTTTGGATTCTTTGGGTTTGCTTCTTTTTTAATTTATTTTTCCCGTTCTGGATGAACCTTTGTGTTTTGAGGATTTTGACATTTGTGGCTGAACTCATTAGCCCCTTTTGTGGTTCTGAGGAAGACGACTTTGGGAACTGATACTTTGGTTCATGGCCTGGTTCTATTGGCCATCCACAACCCAGTACTTTGATTCAAGGATTTAAATTCAAGCAAGGTACTCTACACTTGTAATTCTCTGTTTGCTCTCTGCTCCACCAGGCCGGAAGGTATTTACAGGCTGTCCCTATGCCATATCAAAGGTATAGTGTATTCCTATGTGTTGCTTGGGTACCATATGCTGCTGTCTTGTGTTCTCCTTTGCAGCAAAACACTTGCAGTCACTTTGATCACAAAGTTTAATGGTGAAGCTTGATAACGCTAGCTCAAAGAGATCCCAAGAGGATGTGTTTTGGGCAGGAAGGGGCAGAAAGTGGGTGGGAATGGCAATAGATATTATCATGGTTCTGGACAGTCAATGGGTGGACAAATAACCAAATGCTTGTAAGCTTTGTGTTCCTCCTCAAATGTCATTTCTCCTTAGCTGTACCCTAATGAAATAGTTTTGGCTTATAGGTGGTGTTAAAGCAACACCTCGTAGCCAACACTCAAAAGGGATATATAGTACCCCTGCAGCAATTCACTGTAATGTGATGTGTGCCATTTTAAAACAATGGATAAATCTTGGACAGGGACTCAATCCCCTTACACTGGTAACCCTACGGTCTGACTAGTGCACCCAAAATGGGTGCAGTGAGTAAGGGAAGAAAAGTAAAGAGACTTTACTTGCTTCAATAGTCTGTACAGGGTTTGAACCATATTAAATAGCTCAGGATTTTATTGATGTCAATGGACGGAAAGGTTAAAAACGAAATTATTTTCTAACAGACATCCTTAATCTGAAGACTGCAATGTTGTTCTGTCTACCTAGAACACATTGCACCTTATATTCATACTCTTGTAGCTGCATGCTTAGTCTTGAGAGAGGTTGTCCAAATCATCCAGAGAGCCAACGGAAGTAGCCCTCTACTTTATCCATACATCCTCACCCTCATTGAGTCACTCCAACCATCTTCGCCGGATACCAATGATCCTAAACTCACTCCTCACTTTTCCTAAACCTATGACTATCAACTCCACTCTTGCATTTATAACCTAGCTGAATACTTTGCTGCAAAAACGTCCAAAATTAGATCGTCTCTCTCCACCCTTCCTCACGCTCCCACCTTCTACATTCCTCATACTCTACCATCATCCACTGCCTCTATCTCCCACTTCAGTCTCACTAATGCTGAAGAAGTCCTATCTCTACTGAAGAAGGCTAACCACTCCTGTGCCCCATCAGACCCTCTTGCTATTCAAGACTATTGCTCCTTTAATGGCCACCCACCTCGCTGAACTTTTCAACCTGTCCATCGACTCCTCTAGCGCAGGATCACCCAGAGCAGAGAAGAGCAGCGCAAAGCAAGACCTGCTGAGATCCGGTGATAAGTTTGTGGGAAACGGGTAATGGGAAAGAAAGGAAATCTGAGTGGGTACTGGGTATGAGAGCCATAGACAAGAGTGTGAGAGTGCATCAAGTCCTCTTCCTCGGCACAGTGGATAGTCACAAACTACTCCCAAATTATATGGTGAAAGCTTGAAGGAAGTCGTTTTCTTTGTGGCAGTACCTGGCAGGAGAGTGAACCGGATCTACCAAAAACAAACCTTAAAGAAGTACGGGTCTGGGACCCACTCCCACAAGAGAGGGTTACAACCCCCTTTTTCCATTGCAGTACTTGGCAGGAGAGTACACCAAGTACACCAGGAGAAAGAAGAGAAACCAGGGTTGAGTATCCTTATCACAATTGGGTCGTTGCTTGCTGATAGAATGCCAGGGGAAAGGAGTCACTTCCCCTTGATGTTGTGAACTGTAAAGTAGAGCTTGGGGAAGGAAATAATTTCCCTTGGTGTGAATCATAAAATAAAGTCTAAGGCAAGCCAGAGGAAGAATGGCCTTCCCTCTGGTGTTGTGAACAAGGAAAGCAACACTAACGAAGACCAGGAGAAGGGAGTCCTTCCCCTGGCAAACAAACCCGCTAGGAGGGTCAAACCAGGAATCCAGGGGAAGGGAGTCATTCTCCCTGGGATATCAAATATTGAACTTAGTGACAAAGCACGTTGGAGGATTGGCATTCTTTTTTGTTTGTAAAGTGCTGGAATCTGGGAAAGGGAGCCATTTGTCTGCTGGAGAACTTTCAGTCAGAACTGTGCCAGCCAGTCCAGAAGGACAGAGTCATTCCCGTGGACCAAGAACTTTGGTACAATAGGTTAGTCACAAGTGTAAGCGACAGAGATCGGGACATTTTTACACAGGTTGGTGGACTCTTTAAGTTAATAAGACATTTTGACAGACTCATTAGTACTTCAACTGAGGCAGGGAAACGCATCTTAGAATTATGAAAAGTTTGTTTTTCTCTTTATTTTCATTTCAATTAAGTCTATTTTCATTTCAAGTAAGTCTATAGCAACTATGCCACCCACGTGTCAGTCTACTCCTTCTGCACCTTTACATCACTTAACCACTCTTGTCTTTTTTAAACGGGACTACTGTGCCAGCATCCACTTTGGTCTCCCCATCTAGGCTTTCTGTCCTCACGACAAGATCATTAACTTTGCAACTCGGACCCTTGGAACTTCCTCACTTCACACCTACTTCCTCTTAGCAACACCAGGCTGGATGGCTCACTATGTAAAACAGGGCAAGATTTACATTTCTTCTCCTAGTTCACAAATCTATGGTAAGGCACCACTGTATCTATACAACTCTAAAAGCCTTATCGTAATCTCTTCCTCCTTGACTAACCTTGTGGCAGAACCCCCATCCCTCCCCACCCCCCCACCCCTTGTGCTTCCGTTCTCTTCTTGCTCCACTTGCATGGAATCCTCTTCTCCCTGACATGCGTGAAATAGTCCACACTGATTTTGTTAAAAATCTAACTGAAAGCCTACCCATTTGCTTCTGAATAACCCTCTCAACCTACCTCATCTACCTTCAAATTAACATTTTTCCCTCACCACTAACCTACATCTGCCCCTCACTTTCTCTGCCTCCACTCTAGCACTTAATCCATCATGGTGACATCCCTAACACAGCTGAAGTTCACTGCTTCTCGTCAAATCTGCTATCTTGTCAATTGTACGTTCTTTTTTAATCAAAAGGGCATTGTTGTTCCCTCTTTATAAATAAAAAATTAATAATATATGATGAAACGACTAGAAATATATGCTGGCACTCTCACATAACCTCATTCTCCCTCACGGTGCATGTACAGTCAGTCTTTCCTTATTCTTATCTTTTTCTTTTTTCAATTTCTTTATTAAAATATTTAACAATTATACACACAGATGAGATCAATCTGACTTGCATTTAGGCACTTTCATGTGCTTGTGAATATTCTTATAGAATAGACTCCTCCCAGGTTCTCACTTATGTCATTCACTATATGAGACTGGGAAGCATCCCTACAGAAAGGAATCCAACCAACAAAAGCAAACTCTCTCACGCGGCCTCTCTCTCGCTCACACACACAGACACACTCCACTGTTGTCGTCATTGCACATGTCTGAGGTAATGTCAAGCTAAAAATAATTGTACAGATGAATTCTCGCTACAGCTTTGTGGATCTAGTCAGATTCATACTAGCACATAAGCATGCTGCAATAGAAGGCCCTATTGTTCGCATTGAAAATATGTCCATGTGGTCCAGAATCATTTAGAGCGCAAGGTTGCCGTACATTACATTGGTAAACTGCAGCAATCACTCTGTTACTACCCCATTTGGCAAAAGATACAATTGAGTGCCTGATGGCACAGGAGGTTTCTTTTCTGGCGTTTTGTATCATGGAAGCACTTCCTCCATGGATACTTTCACCTCTCGTGATTTATTGACCTCCCAAATTATGCCTTTCGAAATTCAAAGTTTAAGTGGCTAATGTTTGTGTCTCTGGCTTTAGAACAGAACATTTCTAAAGCCAATTGTATTCTCAAAAATTCTAAAGCAAATACAATAAAGACTTTTAAAAAGAAACCAAAAAAGTGCTCCTACATACCAGCACCAACTCTGTCCCTAAGCTCTCGACCAAATTTAATTTAAATTATAGGCTACATTGGTTCCAAGTATTTAGCTACTGAGTCTTCGATAATTTTCATACCGTGCATGCTCTTCCAATTCTACCTAAACTCATTGGAAACTCGGTGTGAGCAAATGTCATCTAATGTAGTTGTTGGGATGGGCATTCTACGACGCACATTGCAAGAGGGATATTTTTGAGAGTCAAGCATTGTTCCCTCTGGCATGCATGGCCTGCACCTGTCAATATCCATGTATTTTCTGCCAGCCATTGTACTCTCCAGAGATGCACACATCCAAGAGATCTCTTGGGAGGCTATAGTGGGCCTCCCCACATGCATTTGTGATCCCCACCTCTTTTGGCCACAGCCCTGCCAGGTAACGGGCTGTTTACATTTTTCTCTCCAAGTTCATAGACTTTTTTTTTTGTTTCTCATATTTTGAAAGGTCAGGGGAAAGATGGCATGTGCAACTGAAGGACTCTACCAATGTGAGGTCACAGGTAAATGTGACTGTGAGATATGACTGCTAACCTTGCTTTTTTTTGTTTAAGGTTGTGGCTCTAAAGTTCATCCCTAAAGTCGGCCGGTTAGAGAAGGAACTGAAGAACCTGGTGAGGGAAATTGACATCATGAGGGGCCTACGACACCCCAACATCATCCGTATGCTGGACAGCTTTGAGACCGACAAGGAGGTAGGTGGTCCTTCACTCCTCAGCACTCCAAAGCCATCTGCATGCAGGATAGCTTCAATACAGTCATGTGACCCTTCCCTGCCACCCGTCCCCACACCTGCAGAACAGCAGCGTATGAGCCAAGGGGACTGTAGTACCATCGATGGTTAGAGACTCTATGCTCTCATTTTACTCAAGAGAACACAACCTCCCCCTCCCCTTAAATGTAATGCTATCCTACAACGTCCTTCTCTCACCATCTGCATGCTGGAAACCTTGGCGGCTGAGAAGTGGAGTGTGTAATCTTCCACCTTCTTTGCCTGCCCTATACCTCCCACACAAATACTTGCACCTGAAGCCCACAAATGTTGTGTACCTGAAGGACTCAAACACATGTTGTCCACTCCTCTTTCTCCCTGAGATCCTTCCTTCTGCAGTTTTGTAGAGCCTGACGGAGGAAACAAAATCTCCTGTGATATTCGGTCCTGCTTGTGACCTTTTTTCCTCCCTGTATTCTCTTTCGAGGCTGCATCACTATCAGGATTTCAGCACCTCACTGGTTGAGGGCCATCTGATTTTTGACAATTAAATGCTGGCTACTCCTCCCCATCTACAGTGCTCTTTGTACTTCAAGCAGTGGGGCTTTGATATGTCCCCCAAATCTCCCTAGAATGTCCCCTAGAACTTTTGCATTACTCGAGAGTTCCCATTTTGGAGGCAGTTGGTGCCTCGTGCCAGTGGACTTTACTCCCAATGATGTCCTTACTTGTCCTAATCACCAGCTTCCCCATGTCGTTTGCCTAAATACTTTGTTTGCATTTCCTCTATACAGGTGGTAGTTGTTACCGACTATGCTGAGGGGGAGCTCTTCCAGATCCTCGAGGATGATGGAAATCTGCCTGAGGAGCAGGTAACTGTAGAACCTACGGGGCACAAACTGCAAAGGAGGCTGGGCTTAAGAGGATGTGGTCTCAGGATTGTGTGGGCTGAAGTACATGGTGTGTGGGGTGACTTGGCCAGGAGTGGCGCATGAGATGGAGTTTGGCAAGCTGTGTTTTTGAGGGCGATCTTTCTTAGTAAGATCCCCATATTGTGTTACCTCTTTTGTAACTATTTCTAACTCTGGATCCGGCTGCAAACCAACCCCTGGGGTTAAAATATGTCTGTCTCCATATTAATAATTCTGGGTACATGCGTTTGCTTTGACAAGATGTGATGCTTTACATTTTAGACACTATGCAACTGGCTAAAATCCTCCTTCAGTGGTTATTCATCCCAATGTACACATTACTCTGAGCGAAGCCTTCCATGGTTGCAAAGATAGTAGAATTGGAATAAATCGTCTACTTCATCTATTCCTAGACTTTAGAAGCCGATTTTGTAACAGATGTTTTATGACAAAGACAGCACTTTGTAACCTACAGTAGCTAACTCGTCCCTTATAGCAACCTTTGGATTGGGAAGCAATTTAATTTTGGGAGTTTTTGCTGACCCTTTTCAGGGTCAGCTTAACCTTTTTGCTTTTCCCCCATCTTCTCATTTTGGATCTTTGACCTCTTTTCGTAGTCAGAGGGGCTTCTACCGCCTGAAGTCCCCCTGTCACTGCAATCCATTTAGACATTGGTAGCCCACTATGCTCCTAGACCAATGCTGCTTTTTAAGGACCTAATTTTATCCAACAGTGATTATATCACCCAACAGGAATGCAAGCCGATGTACTGCATTGGTAGCCCATTGTAACTCTGTGGTAGCCACTCAGTGCCAATGTCTTTTTTTAAGTTCTATGAGGCGGGCCTTAAATTGCAGATGTGCACACATGGGCTCACTTTGAGGTCAGTAATGCACTCTCTGTGGTGGTATGAACTGGTCTAGGTCAGTTCCTGGCACTGTGCTGGCCATCACACTTTCTGTTGTGGTGGTCCTGGGAGTTGGCAGTTTTTGGGGCCAACCTGGTTAGATGGCGGACAAAACCTTTGTTAGTAGCCCCCTTGTGTGATTGGTGGGCCATCTTAGCCTAGTCCCATTTTTTTTTTTTTTTGGTTATCTAAGGGGAGAGCCTGTGCTTACACTCAACTCTGCTAGAATTTGCGAGAAAAATAGGTTTTCTTACCTGCTGTATTTGTTTGTTTTGAACCATTGCTGCATTTTGAGGAGCAGATCTGACCTTACCAACTGGACCCTCTGACATAGGCTTAGCTCTGGTTCTGATTTTTGGCTGCTGGACATTCCTCCTATACCTGGCATGTTCTCTTTGTTGATCCTCCTCTCTGGCTGGATCAGACCTTCCCTACCGGAACTGGTTTCCAGGCCCTTTCACTGCCACTTCCCATGTAACGCATGGTTGTTCCGCCTTAGTGTTGGAAGCTGTCGTCTCCTGAAAGCTGTTGGGCTCATATACCCCCCACTTCTGCTCGCCTGGGCCATCCTGAGTCACCACCATTGGAGACTGCTCGTCTGGGCCGTCCTGGGTCACCACCATTGGAGACTGCCTTTATGAACCATCTGCCGTTCGGCTGACTTCCTTTGTATATTACGCCACCTGAACCTGCTTTGCCAGATTTGCCTGTCCTCCTGCAGCCACCTCATCAATCCTTTCACCTCTGGCTGACGGCTCCCTCTCCAAGGAAGTGCAATTTGTTCTTTTTGCCCGTCTTGGTAGTCGTTGATTTGAGGTTCAAGTCCCTGGGTGTTGGGATCCTTTAATCGACCTGCAAAAGAAGAGCTGTACTTACCGGGTTGATTCACCTTACTGGAACTGTATTCTTGGGTACAACAACCATCAGTACTTACCTTCTGGGCCCTAGGTTGGTGGCTTATGTCAATACTTGCCCTCAGTGGTCCCCATTGAAGAAGTTTCTTATAGGTGTGCTTTAACAGTATTTTCCCATTGTCTTGCATTGGAGGCTAAATCCTGCTTGGCTACATCTCTTCCTGGGACTGCTGGTTCGCAACTCTGGCTCTGGATCTCTTTGGGGGCAGGAGGATGGGGGCTTCTTTGGTGTTCCCTGGGATGGGTTGCAGCTATCGTTGAACATTGGCTTAGAACTGGGACTTATATTGTTTTTTACCACAACTACAGAACTACCAACTGACTTTGTCCTGTATTTACTAACTTTACAGAACTAACCTTAAATTCTCCTGTAAATTACTTTACAGGTACTTACCTGCCTCTGACCTTTTGCCTTGCACTCATCCTGAGTCCAGTGAGGCTTAGGCCAAAGACAGCACTTTTTAGCATGTGTCCCTCATTTTAAATGTATATGAAAGTATTGAATTCTTCTCCTGTCAATGTGAAGTACGTGGTTATGTTTTGTTACTGCAAGGTTATACTGTATCTTTTTTCCTATGAGCGTAATGTAACGCAATACTACACGTACGTGTGTTCTTGCCTTTTGTTGCCCTATGGGTATGGTTATCGATGTTCTGCCTTGCATCACTGTATGCCTATATGTTGATGTATAATGTGCATTTTGAACAATCATGGCACAATATGCTACATGATTAATATTGTGATAATTGTTTGGCAACATGAATATAGACTGTATGAATACAATGTTTTACAGCCTCTACATCCCCTTGTCTCCTCTCCTTCTTACACTGACTGTATGCAGTGTGCCTATAATTGTATAGTAGATTTCCCTGTTACTAGTAGGGGTGCATTGTATCTTAATGAATGACTGCTGTTTTTCAAACATACATTAGTTCCATCATGTGTTATGCGTACCTTAATTGCTTATTTTGACCCTATAGCAGCTATATGTGTGACTTTAATAAAGTGTATATTTTTTCAGTTTACTACTAATATGGGGTATTTTCTTTGTTTAGCTGTGTGAACTAACTGAACTACCAGCCCTCCATCCTTCCTGAAGTTATGCCTGACTTCTCTGTCTCTGCTACCTAACTGTACCGAGGTTTGGCTTTCATTTTGGCTGATGATATAACATTAGGGGCTCCCAGCGACTCCTGAGGAGAAGGGGATCTATGCTATGCACAACAGACACAACTTTTCTTCATGGGATTAATTATCAAACGCTAAAATATCATTTTCACAATGAATTAATCTGACCTAAAACATCAAATAGGCAGTAGCTGATTACCAAATAATTAACCCAATGACCATCTAAAAATATGAATTTCTTTACACCAGAAATATCTTTCAAAAACATACCCAAAGTGCTTGCACTATATATTAAAAACATACAAAATACATTAAATGCATGGAAGCCTAACCGCACACAATTAATGAAATAGAAAGCAACTGACCAAAAATGAATTACATTTGGATAGAAACAATCTTAACC
Source organism: Ambystoma mexicanum (assembly GCF_040938575.1). Lineage (NCBI taxonomy): Eukaryota > Metazoa > Chordata > Amphibia > Caudata > Ambystomatidae > Ambystoma > Ambystoma mexicanum. The sequence goes on from NC_090925.1 coordinate 732,260,525, forward strand.
AGAGAATTCATAAATGTGCATACACACATAGCCTGCTAGTATACACTAGTTACAAACATGCCTTCTCTAAGAACATACAAAAGGAGTAAAATCTGAATTAGTTGTTAACAAAGAAGAGCATTCAATAATCTTCTACATGCTAGTGTAAACTTCTTTCGATGAATAGCCACAAGGCCTCGTCTTCCTCAGGGCTTCAGTGAACCTTGCAACAGCTAAAGAATGAAAATGGTAGTCCCAGTATATTTCTTTTATGCCAATATTAATTAACGCCAACCAATTTAATGAGCGAGTTGCAAATCATTTAATTTTTAGTATTAAGCTTGATATGTATGGTGTTCCTAATTTTATCCCTATAAATTAGAAAAAGAAAGCATAGAAAATGATTTTGAAAAAGGACTAATGCATTCTATCTTAACCAATGTTGTGTTTTAGACCTTTAATCCATTAAGCTCCAGGTAAGTTGATCAATGCTATAATGATGTTCACAGAAGTAACAAACGTCACCAACTATATCGTCATCAAATTCACAACTGGGTCCACAAGAATCAAAAATACACTATGGGGGGACCTTAAAAGGGAAGAATCATTCATGATGGCAACGTTTTGCAATAATAGGTGCCATGAAGCGTCTCCTCACTGTAGCCATTGGGGATTTTATAACCTAGTCTGTGTCTGAAACCAACAGACTTACCAGAGTCTAAAACAGCCGCAAGATATAGAACATCCTCAGGGCTCGCAAAATCTACTGAGCCACTTGCATTGCTGGTTAGATTTTATGATGGGTGAGTATCATTTGCATGGTACTTGACCTTGCTGCTGAGTATAGGGATCTGTGAACCCTATGCGTGACACTTACTGCAAACACACTTTGTTTTCAGTAAATGGCAAATGGGTTTCATTGTGCATGACTGGGCATAGGGTAGTAGCATTGCAGCAAATATAAAGTGTGCTTATGTTGACATGCACTATTTTACAGGAAGCACTGGTAAATATTTTGTCACCTCTCACCATGGGGTGAGTGCGTTTCTCTTAGGTCGAGCATGTAAACCAATAATTGCGCCGTGTAGGTCTAATGGGATTTTAAAGAATTTTAAAAGCCTGATCCAGTTCAGTGCTGGGCAAAAAAGAACGAGACTGCACACTGATTTCTGTGATGAATCAAGGATATTGGTCACTTCTTCCCTAGAGGGAGCCACCCCTTTTGAAGATAAGGAGGTGTGCCCGCTCTGCAAAACCCTCCCTAGGGTTTTGGGAAAGCTGGACCTCACTGGGAGTGACCCTCCTTTAGGAACCAAGGACTCCCATTCCCCTGGGGACCTCCCTTTACCGAATGTATTATCTGCCTACATCGGAGTAAGAACTACTGACATTAACTCTGCGTTTGGCTCAAGGTAACGCTGACAATATCTCTGTTTGGCTTACCACATGCTTGACAGCTGGTGGTGAACAAGATGCCTCTTTTGAATATTGGAGCAAGAATAAAGGGCCAAAAACCCTTGAATCGAGGAGGAGATGCAAAACTCAGATGTAAAAACATCAGCAAGGGGCGCAGCCACACAGACCAGCAGAGTTGGCTGCAGCGTAGATGGAGGCAGACACCCGAGCGGGGACTCTGCCTGCCCGAAAAGGGCCTGAGAGGCAGAGGCCACGTGAAGCGAACTGAACCTAGAGGTTTGACCACATTCAGGACGTGTTTGACCCGGAACCTGCAAACAGTCACAGAGTCCAAGAACAAAGGGAGGACTGGGTCCTCCGATCTCAAAGCGAGAGCTAACAAGAGAGAGGGAGCCGAGGCAATCTGAACACAAAGACCGCTAGCATCCAGAGCGGAAGAGTGGCAAGCCATAGGGAACGCTGCTGTCACTTATGAGACAGGACCTCACTGGAGCAAGCACCGCACAAGAGCAGGTACGTGGGTTGTCCAGGTCAGAGGAAGGAAAAGAGAGAATGAGCGGGGAAGAGGGAAGGACTATCCCAGCCCCATCCAAAGGTCACAGGGATCTGAGAGAAGAGGGAGAACGAGACCAGGAAAAGGGCTACGGATGCCTGTGAAACCAGAGCAGCATAAACCTGAAAGGGACACAGTGACGTGAGTAAACTTAAGATATAGCCACAAGGAGAAAGGGGTCATAGGAACCTGAAAGAATACCTGAGACATTGGGTCAGAGGAACTCAAAGGAGCCACAGGGGCAAAATAGACAGGTAAAAAAGTAGGTATCACGGGAGCACAGAGGCACCTGAAAGTTGGTTGAAATATGGAGAGAGCAACCAAGTGTGTGGACAGGAGAAATATACCTCCACTGTCAGAAACCAGAAGGTCCCCGGGGATCTATAATCCAGGTGGCCAGTATTATAAAATGGGGGTGGTCCTAATAGATAATTTCTGAGATGTTATTTTTAAAAACTCTCTATCACTTCATCATGCTTGCATGGTGTACCTAATCTAAATTCCTTTCATATGACAATACAACCATTATAGATACAAAGCATATGTCATGTTTGTTTTGTGAGGGCTTTTCTCATTGCCCTATCGTGTTTATTATCTATTTCTCTGCATAACTGAAGTATTCGAAAATTCCGGAGCCCAATTACTGTGACTCCTTAACTCGTAAAGTCATCTTCTTTCAACATCGCTAGTATTTAGCAGAAAATGAAAAAAGCGTGGCCAAATAACTGGAGCGTTGGTCCTAGCTGAAGACGTTTCGGCAGGGGATTTCCATTCCGACTGCCTTCTTCTGGACTGAATTGGGTGCCCCTACAATAGAAGAGGTGCACTCCAAGTTAGATGTTGTGCTTGTGTACAGCATATGAATATGTGCATTGACAAGCTGATTAAATTAATAAGGGAAAGTAAGAGAAGACTGTATTTGTAAGAAGACAGGCTCCATACTGGCCTGTAATACACTGACCTTGGCTGAACAGCCCAATGTTCGGTGTAGGCTTAGTTGTGGCGCGTGTTCCCCATATATCACTGTTGGTCAGGAGAACCTGATCTGTAGTGTACTTCACAAGTCCTGTGTGGGGACAGGAAGTGAGCAAGGGGGCCAAAAATGAATTTAATGCCCAAAAAGCAGAAACCCATAATGTGCTTGATTAATAATTGTAGAGGCTCTGCATGATAAGTAAGGGTAACGTCATAACCTGAATTGGTAAGTGCTGCAAGGGCGTATAGGGCTTCTGGTGAGAGGTATCCCCGCTGTAATGGCTTTACCCCATTCAACGAGGTAGTATACGTAGGAACTCTAGCCCCCCCTTTCTTTCACAAACACATTCACACGGACAGCCTAACACCCGAGCAGTATATCTGATGTGTCCAATACAATGGTCAGGCGATGTCAGGCAATTACTGACCATCACTCACGCTTCCATTAAGCTTCCCCAAACGGATAAATGGCGGTGCACGAAAGCACACACTGAGCGAGCCAAAGCACATGAAGGACAGCAGTTTCGAAGCAGCAGCTGAACAAGAAAGGAAAGACGGCAAAAAGAGGGGTTTGCAAGGAAGGAAATTCCCTTGACCTTTCCGACAAGAAACTGTTTTCAAGGGCCCTCGAGATTAGACGGCTTAAAACCAGGAAACCAATCTGAAGAATCCTGCATTGTGTCGAAGATACCCGCCGCCCTCCTACATGACTAATCGAGTCGGGGAGAAGCAGCAGCCACAGAGGTACTGTCCTTGGCTCCGAGAACAAGGTAGCGTCAGAGAAATCAACGCAGCCTGTGAATTGGGGAGACCGATACAAGACCGGTCTGTGTTGAAGCCAAGGTTGCAAGCAGCAACTTTGTATAACGAGCGCTGCAACGAACATTGTTAAAGTGTGTGTGATGAAAGACGCGAGTAAAGCTAAACTGATGAGTGCTTGTACTTTGAAAGGAAATATACGATACAGTTGACGGAGTGGTTCCGGAACCGCGTGCATGCTCAAAGGTTTCTGTAAGGTATCCAGCTAAGTGGCAGAAGTGAAAGTTAAAGAATTGTAATAAGAAAGACATTGTGAATCAAAGTGGTCCTGCGACGTGTCGAGCAAAATCCTGCACACAATCGAAAGTCTTTGATTTTTGATTCAGAGAGGAAAGTGAGATAAAATGGTCCGAGTCTGATTGAGGGAAACCAATTGAGAACATTGGGGTAAAGTGGGTCTGAGCCCAGCGGAGGGGGACCCGGTATCACCCGAGAAATTGTACATCTGAAATTCCTGAGAATAAAGGAACTTTGATGTTTATTTGTAGCATCGGGCCCTCTGTAATAAGATACTTTGAATGGCCCCGATACTGAGGTTTTGAACTGCATCCTCGTGCTATAGAAGCCAGAGTATGTGCTAAGCTAGAGTGTGCTGTCTTGTCCCGTGCTGAAAACATGGGGAAGGGAAGCCAATGTCTCAACTATCCTGACAGATTATTTCTTGAACACTTTCCTTTTGCATAACATTGTTTCCCACACCATTTGTATCTAGAAATGCAATCTCTCCTTCTCTTCACAAATCTCAGACATCTACAAAAGTCCAACTACCAACTGCACATCCTCATAGGTATTATACCTTTTCTCACTTTCCCACAGAGGCTCATCACCTCGAGAGCCCTGGTTCTCTCTAGGCTGGAATATTGCAACAGCCTCTTTCTCAGTCTTCCTACTCCCACTCTCCGTCCTCTACTACTCATCCAGAACAAAAGCGCAGGACTTATCCTTGGCCTCAAGCCCTGGGACTGCATCTCGCCGGCGCTGAAATCCCTCCACTGGCTCCCCGTGGCTGCAAGCATCAAGTTCAAGACCCTCTGCATAATCCACAAGGCTTTCTCGGGCCGGAACCGCAAGATTTTCAATGCTCTCTTCCTAAATACTCTCCCTCTTGAGTCCTCCGCTCGTCCTCCAACTCTATGCGGCCGAGCCGCTTTCACAAACAGAGATTTGGGGGTAGATCTTTAATCGTCTGTAGGTGCTTCCTTCTGGAACAGCCTCCCTGCCTCTCTCTGTCTTGAGCCAGAGTACCTTAAGTTCTGTAATCTCTTCAAGACCTTCTGTTTCCCTTGCTCCTTCTTCCTCCCTCTCCCCTGCTCACCTGATTTCTTTTCTCTCCACCCTTTTTCTCCTCCCTAACACGGTTCAGTTTTGCTGACTCGTTGCCTGGTTCACCTCCAGAGCCTACAGGTCCCTGGCTCCCCTGCCAGTCTTTTGTGCTAGCCTCTGGGCCACTGCACTTTGTCAACACTACTGCACTTTCAGCGTACACTCCTTGAGCTGGGCAACCTCCCTGCACTTATCCCAGGGCCCTGCTGGATCGGACTCCTTGTTCCGCCCCCGCCTCTGCACCGTGGTCTGTATGCATGCAGGACCTAAATGTACTAGTAACATTTAGTTTGTCTGTCCTTATCCCCCCACCCCCTCACCTTTTTCTGTCCCCTCACCCCCCGCCCCCCAACCGCATGAGCTTGTTCTCAACTGGTGTTTCTGTTTACATCATTCGGAATCTTCAAGGCCTCGGAATGATTACTGTATTCCCTTAATACCTTCCCGCCTTGAACTGCTTTGAAGCACTTCACCTGTGTATAAGCGCTATATAAAACAATACATGAATAAATAAATAGAAGTAAGGATTGGCAATAGGTTTATTAGTATAGGCCCTTTTATCCTGACAAGACTCTACTAGGGCTGTTTTATTATTTGATGGTCATAGCTTGCTCCCATCGTTGGATTTAGGATTAGATAGGCGTTTTACTAACCCATTTGAAAGTTCAATAAACACCCTTGAACTGTGATTACTTACGTCTGTCTTCACTGTTTGATACAATGCTTTGCATACACCAGCTTAAGAATTTGGGACATTTAGTTTTTTCAGGAACATTTTGTTTGGACTTTGAGGGACTGTTGAAAGACTGACAAGAACTGTTTTCTTTGAGAATAACTCTTACTTGCTTCTAACTACTGGATCCAGACCCAGGAGTGATTCCTGGGACAAGCCAGACATACCTTTGGGGAGAACCAAGAGTTCAGGGCACTCCATTTTCTATACCGTTTTGCTAAGTCGTAGGGACTGTTTAGTAGATAGGTTTGGACCAAAGAGTAAGTTTGATTTTGACTAGCCGAGCACCTTAGTTTAGTTAGGAAGGGAACTCCCTTTTAGTAGTAGGGTCAGGAAGAGGTTTTCTTTTAACTTAAATAAAAAACCTAAAAAACTACATACAAACATGTCCTTTGGTCCGAGTCCTTCTTCTGGCTTCTCACAGTTCATATGCACCGGAAGTATACTTGAAACGGCAGCCGTTACGGTTATCCAAATGGGTTAGATGCTTGCACAGCCCTTACCAGAGGGTTGTTTAATCTCCCTAAAAGTAAACAAAGCAAGAACAGAGTCTGCAGCTCTCAGTAAGAGCTGTGCTTTTGGAGTGGCTTATGTTTCCCAGGCCAGAGCAGATTGCCTTTGTTATAAAGAAGCATGCCCCTTATAAATGTGTACAACCTCCTGTGGAGGTTGTAATATGGCAATAACACCCGATCCGGCGCTCCGAGGGATTTACGATAGGATCCCGGCACCATTACTACCCAATCCGGTGGTCCGGATCCAGTGTTTCTGCCATTAGCACCCCAGGTTTCCAGTCCGGAAACCCGGGATACTGATAGTGTATTTTCCTTCAATGAACGGGCCAACTCGCGGCATCCCGTTCATTCAAAGAAAATACTGACTTAAAATGGTTGCTGTGGCGACAGAAGGTGGCACCCCTCTTCCAGTTCCACCGCAGCCCATGACAGAGGCTTGAGCAGCAACAGCGGTTGCATCGCTGCCAAAGGAATAAGGGGAGTAGGGTAGGGTAGGGCAGGTGGGTGTGGCGGGAAGGAAATGGTGACCGCACGGGAAGGGAGGGAAGGCGGCGGGGAAGCAGGCATGGGACTATTCAGAAGGTAGGCCGTGATCGTGGGATTAAACCCGCAACCTGATTGGTTGGCTCCCCCACTCCGGGTGCTAATAAATCCTAATTGCAAACAACAACGGCGTCCCAATCTGGACTAGTTTCCAGGGTTTATATTCACTCTGAGTTCCAAGGTTAAAAAAGGTTTCCACCACTTAGTCTGCACCATAGTTTGAATGCAAGCTTTTAAAGATGCCTTTCATAGAAAAGTTAAATTTTCAGTGGTGTTATGAATGCTGATTTTCATGTCCTGTGCTTGCCCTAATCAGACCAGATCCAAATGGAATTGCATCACATGTCCATGTCCTCAAGGGCATTTAGTAAGGGGATTGCATGTCAGCTGTGAGCCATAAGGGTAGACCATTAAGATGCCTTTTACTGGCGCCCAAAACACAGAAAAAATGCTTTGTTTTAGTCCAGGATGAAGGAATGTTGGGTTTTATAATGCTGGAAAGGACAGAGAGTGTGACTTCATATCTGGTGGAAACCAGAAGTGACTTGCTTCAAACCACGTGCGATGAGCAGGTTCTCTGCTGAGCAAAATCTAAATGAGCTACATCTCTACATACCCATCAAATTGCAAACCAAAGCCATCAACCATGAGGCTAGCCAGTCCTGTGCTGACCTACCTGTAAGTGAACACAGTCTCCTTTGTAGGTGGTCAGCATATCTGTTCCAAGACACTTTTTAGAGAGCCTCTGGTCAAAATGCTGCAAGCTTTCACTTTGATACTTTTTGTTTTATAGGGATACCAAAAGTACCTCATTTACCCTCCTGCCCCTGTATAGGCGAATCAACGAAAATGCCATAGGCAGTGTATTTTGCTTTTCTTTTGCTGCCAGCATTCCAAATGTGACAGTGACTTAATATGATATTCACACCAGACTGTACCATGTTCTTTCTGCTTGTGAGTGTAGTACTTATTGTATATTGCTCTTTTGATATCTACTAAAGCATTCTTTTTTGCCACAGTTCTCATTCCCCTTCTTGCCCCTCCCTCATTACTACTCCCATATCTTTTCTAATTTACAGACTTCTGTTCAATATCTCAACTCCTCTACCTCTTTTAATTCTTCTCTCCCACTTATGGCCTGTTCCCCTCCTTTCTAGGCTCCTACTGTTTCCTTTTACTTGTCCTTGTATCTCTCCCCTCTTAATGCTCTTCTTTTATTTTTTACCCTCTTCTCTCTTCTGCCTCCCCTGCTCCTCAATGTCCCTCTTCTTTTACCTCTCTCTCTACCTTTCCCTGTATCTTGGTCTTTTTAAAAAAAAATGTTACCACTTCCCCGACCCCTTTTACTTTGCTGATCTCCCGTTTCCACTCACTGTCCTGTCTTCACCCCCACCTGTTTCTCTTGCTCTAATCCACCCTTGTTCCTACCTTTTAGGTGCAGGACATTGCTTGTCAACTTGTCTCAGCACTTTATTACCTGCACTCTCACCGAATCCTGCACCGGGATATGAAGCCCCAGAACATCCTGCTTGGTAAAGGAGGTGTTGTGAAGCTCTGTGACTTTGGGTACGTACCTCCAAAAATCTGGCCACCTCAACATAAGTACCTCTGATGTAGCAATGCCCATCAACGAGTTCTGTGACCTCCGATTTGAACTCTGGGTGTCCAGGAAATCTAACTTATTAATCAGTGGTTTAATGCTGGCCAAACAAGAAGACTAAGTGCATTACCCAGTAACAGCAAAGGAAAGAAACTACTGAGTAACGGAGTTGGTGACCATGAGGTTTCTACATGATATTCTTGGTGGAAAAATACATTGTCTGGGTTGTCTGTTCTGTTTTCTCCCTCCCGCTAAAAAGCCTTCACAGCATATTATCGGACTAGTATCATTTTATAAACAAAATCCAGTCTTAGAATATGTGGGGAAAGTGCTGGATAGTGGGATATTAATAACCTTGTTCTCCAAACAATCAGTGATATCACTTAATTCAATCTATAAGCAGACGCCATACATAATTGAATCAAATTAACATACAAGCAAAAGGCCTGTGGAGTGTCTAGACAAGTAGTAAAACAAGTATCTTTTTTCAAGAGGTATTTTTATTCTGTCATCCTCTGCAGTTACTTGATTGGGCATAGTTGTGCAGCACCAAACGAAATCAAGCCCAGAAACGCAAAAAAGCTGGGTAGTTAAGGTTCAATGCTAGCATGATGGCATTATATATAGTGTGTTTTAGTTTGAACAAGTTTTCAAAAAAAAATTCAAGTTTGAAAATAAACCTTTTCATATGGTTTACTGTGCTGTGCCTTTAAGTTTGCTTATTTCTTTTAATGCATTTAATTTGTTTTGTTTAAAGTGCTTTCCCTGCTTTTGCGCTCCACCATCCTTCAAACACTCATCTTTCCTATCCTCTTATTCATGTTCCCCTCTGTGTAGTCATGTATGAAAGCAATTTAACGGGACTACATTCTGTGGCAGGACCACCGGGTCTTGCCAGCTCATTGCTTGCGCTTTCAGAAATGGAGGCAGATAAAAGAGAAGTTTTAAGCGTTTCCTTACATATTGAGCTCAAAATGGATACCTGTCAAATGGCACAGAGGTTGTTGGGAAAAGAGTGGCAAAAAGTAAAGGGCTGGATTACGTTCCAAAGTGTCCATCTCTAGCATGATGGTAAGGCAAAAGCAGATTTTCTAATGACTCAATAGTAGGACATTCCCTCTTGCTCCAAATGGTGTCCTTGCCCAAAAGCATTGTTCCAAAAGTACAACAAAATTCCAAATTCCATGGTAACAAAACACCCGGAAAGTTCACAAATGAATTTCCCAGTATCCAAAACACAAGTATCTTACACAAATGGCCTAAGGGAGGTTGTCTGGTCTTGTCTCCTTTCCTCTGTCGTGCTTATAAGGAGGGTGATTTGATTCCTCTTTTTTCTTCTTGTGCTACGGGTAGTGCCCTACAGTGGTCACACAGCTCTATAGCACACTGATGTTTCATTGTTTTGCCAGTGTTATGGCTGTTTCTTAGTGGTTTACTCAGAGATTTGCTTGCCAGGAAGTATCAGTGGCCCCTATAGGAGAAGCGTTACACTAATCTACCTGCTCATTATTTCCCTTGATGCTGTCTCCAGGTCCTGCCTGCCTTCTCGTTGCTTCTTCGTATTCTCTCCTTCCTACTGCCCAGCATAGTGTCACCATGTTAGACCTCCTGCCACTTATTTACTCTCCTGGGACCCATGTGGACCTCATGAACTTCCCTTTCCTGGGTATTTAAGCTGTTGCTCTCTCCTGTTGAACTTGAATCGTAACCCATTATGTCTCTCTCTCTAGCTCTCTAAGCCCCCCCCTGCCTCCTTTGATCTCATGCCTTCTTGGTTCTAATCACTGTGATGAGGCGCAAGGCATCGGACTCTGAAAGGGGGAGGAACCCCTTTCTATGATGTTACCCTGAGAAGGAAGCGCTATCCCTGCCCTTTACCTGAACTTAGACCCCCTTCCGACGAAGTTAAGACCTAGTTAAGACCAACCCCCTCCCTAATGTGGTCTTCCCGTAAAGACCACATCTCTGAACTCAAAAGACAAGTCCACTGGCTTCCTGTTAAACAAAGAATCATCTTCAAAGCCCTGGCCCTAACTCACACATGTCTCCATGACCTTGCTCCTCCCTATCTAACTCGTAGGATTATCAAACCCCCCTTGCGCAAACCATCCAGATCACAGTACTCAGACCTCTTGTCTGTCCCTAAGACTCACAAAGTGCGTGCAGGCGGCTCCGGCTTCCCTTCAGTTGCCCCCACCCTTTGGAATGCGCTCCCTCCCCACCTCAGAGCCATTGAATCCCACACTGTCTTTCGTAAAGCCATCAAGACCAACCTCTTTGTTTGATTTCTTAAAACCTGCAATACACTGTAACATGTAACCACCAAAATGTAATTAAGTTCCTTCTAGGGCGGCTTCTCTGTAACCCTTAAGTAAGCCTCCTTAAGCTTTGATTCAGGGCCTCGATGTCTGCGGAGTGTTTGTGCGCTTTACAAATCCAAATAAATAAATAAATAATGAACTTATGCGTTGCAAAAACTCTGCCATTATCCTAGAAAGTACTCGGACGAGGAAGAACACGAGTTACCTAAGTGAAGATCTCTTTCCCAGTACTGTGAAGAGGAACATCCCCAATGACTCACAGGAGAGTTTGAAGATCAGTACTGTGACGAGGGAGTTGCACGGAAGCATGTAGAGTACACTTGAGAACCACAAGGAACAGTATAGTGGTTACTGGTTTCTGATTGGTCCATCTAGGGTAGAAATGGAGGAGGGAAACCAGGAAGTGTTGTCAAACTTTCTCTGGAGGAGCAGGGATTATGTGCTGAAACAGAAGGGGCTGTGGACCTCTGCAATACCCAGCGAGAGGGGAAACCCTTGATCCCCAGCAGCCTGAGGGGAACTGGAGTTTCTTTCACTGGAACCTCTCTCACTAGACAAACCCTTGAGCATCATCAGTCTGCGGAAGAGATCAGCTGGAGAGCTGAAAAAGGAACTTCCGAGAGGCCAGGGGATGCTGAAGAAACCACCTCGTGTTGCAGAGTACCAGAACCCTCCTGGACCAAGTGCAAAGGTACGTGGAGGCGGTGGGGCCCGGAAGGCACAGGAAGACTGCAAAGAGTGCAGAAGGGTCAAGTACCCATTGGAGTTTTATGAAGCACACAAAGAAGGTGCTGAACTACAAAACAAACCTGAGAGCAGTCTGGAACCCCTCGAGACTTCAGAGGGGCCAAGAACCAATTGAAATAGTGCAAGCAATAGAAGACCTTCATAAAACATAGAAGGCGAGTCTGGGACACAGAAGGGTCGCATTAATCTAACGGAGTGTGCTCGATCTCAAGCACCTAAGGGAAACCACCATATCACATCTCCACGCTTACTCTCTTCTTTACACCACCACTCAACTAGAACACAGCGATACTATGACACCATTCGGTATAGCTGTTCTCATACCATCACTTGCCTCATACTGGCCATCATCTGGTTACGCACCCTCCAGCCTAGGCGTTCTCCTCAGGCCTAACGCAGCCAGAATCGATCTGGATAACAACCTGCCAGAACGAACACATACTCTTGATCCCCCACCCACCACACCTACCGCTAAGAAGCAGCTATCCAATGCCTCACCTGCTGCACACACATCCGGTGCTCACATGTACCTTCTCTCTCTCTGTCTCTCTTTCTCTCTTCTCCTCCCCCCCTTCGGTTCCTGAGGGTGTTCAACCTAGCAGCACCTTGAGATGATACGAATGGTACATAGGGCGCTATATAAATGCAAAATAACATAACTTGCACCCATATGAATAGTGCAACACGCTGAATCTTCATAGCCACGGCACCCAGCAGGGTAGTGTACCAGGTTGACTGTGGTATCAACTGCAGTAGATTGACCAGAGGTAGGAGTGTCACTCCCCCTGGCGTTGAAACCTTCGGGAAACAAGCCAAGAGGAGGAAGGCACTGTTTGTGTGAGAATTAAAAAGACCCTCATTGAACATTCAGTGTGCACGACAGTCCCAGGAGTAAGACTGTTTTGGGGAACGTTGCTTCTGGCCCCTTACCATCACCCACTAACTTTGGATGGTCTCCTTTTGTTTTCTTCTTCCAGTATCATTTTCTGTGTAATTGCTCTTTCTTACTATTCTTTTCCATAGCAATCTTTCTCAAATCCATTTCTTCCTTCTATATCACCTTCCTAATCTCTATTGGTAGGAATCTCACTTTCCACTCTGCTGTCTTTTACTTTTAAGATGTAAACCCTTGCTTTACTTGATAAGCAAGTACCCTTCTTGCTCTGTTGCCAAGCAATCCCGTCTTCTCTTTGTTCTAGTTCTTTCACATTTTGCTTCTGTTCTGCTCTCTCTACATGTTTATCTGGAGAAATCTTATTTTATGGTCTGTTTCTTTTACTTCCAAGTGGTACGCCTTGCTCCACTTGCTTAAGTTGTTTTTTTCTTCTCTAGTGACCCTTTTTAACAATCCAATCCTTCTATATTCTCCCATGCTTCTCCAAGCTTGCATCTTCCCTGCAGCACCTTGCTGTTCGTCCTTCTTGGGGAACCTACATGCTCGAGGCGCCAACGCTCTGCGGCTCTCCTGCTCCCCAGTGGCCAGCTCTCACGCGGAATGCCTTGCTTTACAGAGTACTTATTAGGGTCTCCCAGGAGCTGTCTTCCTTCATGCTTCTCCCAGGCCTGGCAAAGGCTGACCGTACTATCATTTTTGTAAACTGTTCCTGCTGCCTTTGTGGGCTGTAAGGTGATGTTGTACCTCGGTGATGTGATTTGTGCTGTTTTCAGACTGGGCCAAGTGCTCCTTGTCAAGTGGACTCTCTTGGGGCTGGCCTAATGTAGTATCTGCCATTTTGGATTTCATACGGGTTTTGTCTCATTCCCCTCCAATTAAGCTGCCTGCTCTTCTCTCTGTACCTCCATGGTATGCTTTGTGCTTTGACCCTTGAGCTGGTGGGACCAACCAGTCCAGACCTCTGCCATCAAGAGACACAAGTCACAGGTAAAAACCGCTTGCAGGGAGTTGTACGTCTGGAGAAGAAAGAAACCAGTCTTTGCAAAGCCAACAGGTAGGTAGAATGTCCCAGTAGTGAAGAAAAGGTAATTTCAAAAGAGTAGGTGTCCCTTTTCAATCCCACCACTCTAAGGAAAGGTTCCTAGATTTGCTGAACCCACGTATTTCAGTCCTGAGAAGTCTTTGGCAGCATACTGGAACTATCCTGTGAGCTGACCAGCTTCATCCAAGGCATCTCGTGCGCATCAGTCTTCATTCTGAATTTCACCTTGGAACATCGCAGGTGGCCAGCTTGTGGGCATAGACATGTATTCCTGAGCTGCTTCTTTCTACCACAAAAGGGTCCTTGCTGCAGCTGTGGCTTTGTTCTCGACACAGGAGTAGCCTGCAGTGTTCAAAGCTGCTGCCTGTCTCAGCCGTGTCCTGGGGGTCTCCCGGCACCATGGGACCTATGGTGGTAATTTTGAGGTACCTGGGGTCATCCAGCTGCTAACTATCTGGAACTGCCTTGTTGGGAGCACCAAATATCCTCCTAATGGAACCAAATCTGGACAATGAAAGCTACCACTGCACTCGAGGCCCCTGGACCTATTGCATCGGAACCAGCAGCTGAAGTAAGTGAGCCTAACATGTGGTTTCTAGTGGAATCTAAGTTCGCGGGCGAGCTTGCATGCCTATTTTCACCCCACCTCCCACCACAGGGTTGCCTTGCTGTAAAGTCTTCACAATACCCTTCCCTTGCCTTGCCTGGTCATGTCTGATGGAGTTCCAGCCAAGTATTCCCTCCCTGGGATTCCCCTAGAGAGTCGTGATTTGGAGAGGACCCCAAATCACTTGAACATTCCTTTGTTTCTTCAGTACTAGAACATTTTACCTACCTGCTGGCCTTTTCAATACTGTTTTTTTTCCTCACTTCTACAGGTACTTAACTGGGGCTTGGGACTTAGTGGCATTAGGCCTAGCTTATCAGGGAAAGACTTCTCATGTGCTAGGGGCTTTATTGGATCAGGCAGTGTAATCTGCTTCCTTGCTTTTCATTACGTACTATTGCTTTTGCATTGTTTAACTGTTTCCCATTAACTTTACGGCTTGCAGTTTTCATGGTTCATTGCTGAATCACTTCTGTTTTAGAAGTAAACTGTGCATTATCTATGTGGAGATCAACTGTGTATGTTCATAGTTTTGATTTAAAAATACTTTCCTGTGATTTTAATTGCTTTTGGTGTGCTGAGGCCGAATAAGTAGTGTATTTTAATACTTAGTCTATTTTTGAGTGCTCTGTGTGTCTCATTGTTCACTTAAACCACCACATCTTCTGAAGTCGACCATTTACTGTTGAGCTACTCTACCTTGCTGTTCTTTGTTAAAATTTTATTTATCATGCACATGGTTAGTTTTACATATCATAAACAAACATTATTAGAATGCTGACACATATATTGAATTGCATGCAGTACTTTCTTGGTGTTGGTTAATTGCCTACATTATTCACATCCTGACGTTCCAGGTACTGCCAGAAGTCACCGCAAATGTCACGCGGACGGCACCCTTCTGGCTGTAAGTTGGCATACGTTTCTTCCATGCCATTTGCCAAACCATGTCATTTAGCCAGTTGTCATACGTGGGGACCACCCTCCATGTCCAGTGCATCAAAATAACTCTTTTTACCAACACAAGTCCAAGGTTGACCAATTTATGCTTCAAAGGATTCAGCTTCTGCACATATCCAAATGAACACGTTGAGGTTTCCCATAACCGAGACTGGTCCACAATCACATCTTATGCATGACATATTGCATCCCAAAATGAAGACAGTGCCTGATACGACCACAGCAAATGCACTATACCAGCTTCCAAAGTATTGCACCTGGGGCATCTTCCTTCCGAGGAGGGAGACATTTTCATAAAATGGGCCGGGTTGAAGTATGTTCTGTTTAGAATCTTGAAGTGGTTTAGCCTATACCTAATGATACCTGCTTAGTTTATCTGCAACCAGTGAGTGTCTATGAAAGTGACATCAAGATCCCTTTCCCATTTGCCACTTATGTCCACTGTTTGCTCACCCCGAGACGTCTGCGCTAGTTTAAATAATGCCGACACAGACATTTTCTTCGGGTTCGACAACAGTAAATAGCTAAGGCATAGATGTGATGCAGGTTCTTGTGGAAATTCAGGGCACACCGGAGCCATGGCCAAGCAAATCCGAAAATACTGGAGCCTGCTGAGCGGTGTATCGCCTACATGTCCCATGGGACAAATGTCCCATCATAGAACAAGTCGCCCAAGTGTCATATTCCAGCCTCTTGCCAGTGTGTTGCCAGTGACTTATCCTGTGCTGGAAACGGCATATCCCAAAACGGTATGGCTCGGTTATATAACACTGTGTTCTTAGGGCGCCTAACTAACCTAGCCCTAGCCCAAGCCTTCAGCGTGGCTTTCACCTGGTCCAGTCGATGGGTATGCTGATGTGTTCCCCCCATGATCGTATGTATCAGTGCCATCGGAAAACCCCCCTGTCTCTCCAGCCCCCATATGTGATGACTGCGGGCCACTTTCCACCCAAAATGTTGCGTAATATTCCTGTGCAGCCAAGTTGTACTTCTCAAAATCAAGGGCTGACAGTCCCCCAAGTTCATACGCCATTGTGAGTCTTTGCCATTTTTCCCGAATTTGCCCCTTTCAGACGAACTAAGAACATACCTGTGCCATTTTGTCAAAAAAAGATCTACCGGGCCATAGCGGTATGTTGCTAAATACATTTTAAAAATGTAGGCATGATGGTCATTTTTATTAATGCAACCCATCCGATACAGTTGTCTAAAATCAAATAAAAAAATCAAACCCGTCCCATCAGTGAAATAGGAAGCTGGTTCCACCGTTCCAGCTTAGTGAAAATTTTAGTAACCATGAGTTCTTAATTGAGCGATTTGACGAGAGCGGGTTAACCGCAACCTCAATATCTAGGAACGTTATATTTGTGGTTGACTACCGCATCCCAGGGATGCTACATGGTTCCTGTGTAGCGTCCGTTAACGGAAAGACCTCAGACTTGTTGTTGTTTGGATGCAGGCCAGAATGCTTCCTGTACTCTCGAACTACGGTTAATATCTTCTCAAATATTTCCCTGGGTCTTTTATGTACATAATTATATCATCACTGTACAGTGTGATAAATTCCACCCAACCAGCAATGTTAATCCTGGCACCCACATGGCGAGCTCGCATGAGATCCGCAAGTGGTTCTATCACTAGGGCTAACAGGGTTGATAGTGGGCACCCCTGCCTGGTGCCGCCCCACAACATTAATACAGGCGAGTGCATCCCGTTTACATACACTCTGGCATATGGCTGTGTATACAGAATTTTCACCCATTTCGCAAAATTTGGCCCAAATCCATAATTATTCAGTATCCTAAACAAGAAGGGCCAGTAAACTGAGTCGAATGCTTTTAGCATATCCCCTGAACGTCCTGTAGCATTTGTGCAGTCACATTATACATCCGGCGTATATTGGATACCATGGACCCCCTCAATATAAATTCTGCCTGGTCCACATGTACCCATATATGGCATTAACTGATTCAGCCTAGATGGCAGAATGATTGCAAAAATGTTCACATCAGTATTTATTAAAGACAGCGGACGGTACAGGCCAATCATCTGGAGGCTTGCCGGGTTTTTAAAAACCTTTATTTTTAACTTTTATGTCAACATAGTACAACTACACACCCACATTAGGGTGAACTTAACTTGCGCCAAATCCCACTTGTGCCGCCCCCCCCAACCTCCTGACGTCCCACTCCGAAGTTCAGTGCACATTGTGCTGCGTATTGCATCGCCCCAGTTCAATGCCTCAGTGAGGTGGAGGTACTAAGCCAGATGAACTGCCGAACATGTCCTTCTCTTCTAACTGTCGATTTCTGGGGAGGACGGGGCATCCTCTGCTTCGTTCATCAGAAAGGTTACCAGGGGCCCCCAGATGTCCGGCGGACAGGCATGAAGGGGCAACAGTTTAATGAAGTCTGTTTCGACATCTTGGCAATACAGAATGTCCCTGCGCCAGGCAGCAACTGTGGGGGGGGGGGGGACCTCGACCCCAGGCCATGGCAATCCGCCTCCGAGCAAGAGTCAGCAGCAGGCCAGCCAATTTTCTTATTGGTGCTGACAGGAGCCTCGTCATACCTAGTAGGGCTGCTGTCTGTGCGGGCTTCACGGCTTCTCCCACGATCGTGGCTGTTGTCTCTAAGACTTGGCTCCAGAATAGGGACAGTTTGTGGCACTCCCATGTGAGGTGCGCATATTCCGCCGAGGTTGAACCGCACCTTTCACATTTTGCAGATGTCTCAGGGTGATGTTTGTTTGCTTTCGCTGGCGTGTAGTAGGTTTGGTGAAGGAAATTTAAAATGGATTAGCTTAAAGCGAGATTTGAGAGCTATCTTCTACGTTTGTCTCAGAATGAAGGTCCAGTCTTCCTCAGGGATGTATGTACGTAGGGACTTTTCCCATCTGGATTTTGCACGGGAGTTGCTGGTGGTCGTGTCGGTGATAATAGATTTGTAGATCTGCGATACCAGTCTGCCTTCTCCCTGTGCTTGTATTGTGTTATGGAGTAACTGCCAGGTTTGTGGTTGCTTTGGAAAGCCAGGTAGGATTGCTTGCAGAGTGTATTGAGTGCTAAAATAGATGAAAATGTCAAGTGCGGTATTGCCGCCCCTCTGTCTAGCTTGTTGTGGGTTTATGAAACTGTCCTCAATGAATAAATCTCCCAGGGAGTTTATGTGGAGCTTTTCAACCCATTGGTGGTAACTTTCTCGGATGGCAGTGGCACCCCTGGTATGAATTTCGCAGGATGAAGGGGAGAGTATCACGTTTGCACTCCATATTTTTGGGCAAGTGTTTTCCAAATCTTGTACGTTGGCACTAAACAGGTTGGGTGTCGCCAGGGCCCGTTCCACTTGCACGTGGGGTATGACTGGTTGTGTGGCGTACCAATGACTGTGCTTGTGCCGCCCAGAAGTATTTCTCCAGATCTGGAAGGGCTAGTCCCCCGCTCGTCACCTGAAGACATAGCGTTGAGTGCGCCACTCTGGCCATTTTGCCCGCTCATATTAATTCAAGAACCAAGCTTTTCAATCTTTTCAGGTAAGATTGTGGCAGTAGTATGGGAATGTTAGTGAATAAGTACAGTAGTTTCGGTAGTATCACCATCTCGACTAGGGAGGCTCTTCTCCAGAGAGTCAATGGCAGGGGCTTCCATCGTACCACTTTTTCTTGCAATGATTTGGTGACTTCTTCGTAATTGTCTCGGAACACCTCTTGATGCGTCGGTGCCAACTGAATCCCTAGGTACCGGACCTTGGATCTTTTCCATGTGAACTGAAAGTCGTCTGCAAACGCCCTGGTCGATGGGGTCAATGGGAATGCGATGGATTTTGACTGATTTTTAAGCCTGAGGCTGCTCTGAATTTAATGACTTCTTTCATTACTGGATTCAGATTTTCTTCGGGGTCGCGCATAAACAGCGCTACGTCATCTGCGTATAGGGATGTGATGAGCTTGTGTGGTCCTAGTCCTCTGTTGCCTTAATTCCCTAAGGTTGGACGCCAATGGCTCCATTATTGGGGCAAAAATCAGCGCCGAAAGTGGGCAACCCTGTCTAGTTCCGTGTTGTAATTCCACGGGGGCCGAATTTGCTGTTCCCACAATGATGTTAGCCTCTGGGTTGGTGTAGAGCAGGGACACTAGTTTGATGAATCTGGCACCTAGTCCCATCCTGGTGTGCATTGCGAACAGGAAGGGCCACTCCACCGAATCAAATGCCTTCTCGGCATCGAGAAGAACCGCGACTGCCTGCTGAGCGGGATAACGCCGAACATTCTTCTGATTCCAAAGGACGTGTTGCGGCCCGGAATGAACCCTGCCTGATCTGCCAGGACCAAGGCGGGCATTAGTGGCATCAACCTGTTTGCAAGTATCTTTGCTAGAATTTTATTGTCAAGGTTAAGCAAGGATGTTAGCGGCACAGAGGGTTTTGGGAAGTGTCTTCTTTTCAAGTGCCTCATCGTATACTGCCGCTAGGAGGGGGGCAAGGGTATTATCGAATGCTTTGTAAAATTCCCCCGTTAGGCCATCCGGTCCAGGTGCTTTGGCGTTCGGAAGGGTCTTGATGGCTTCTATGATCTCCTCTGGCGTGATCATTTCATTGAGTGGTTCCCGCAGATGACTCTCGACCCAGTATAGCTCTGTGTCTTCGAGATACTCCAGTAGAGAATTTGAGTCACTGTTATGCTTTGTGCTGTATAGGTCTTGGTAGAAAAGCCTGAATTCTTCTGCCATTCCTTCGTCTGTGTGGATCATTTTACCCTGTTTGGAGCATATGCCTTCTATAGGGGGTAACTTGTTATCTGCCCTTATCAGGTTTGCCAGAAGGGCACCAGGTTTTTGGCCTTCACCATACTGTCTGATTTGGTTGTTACGGGCTAGAAATTTTAATTCTCGTTCCGCTGTGGTATTAAAGATCGAAGTTCCTCTTTCAGGGCTGCTTTTATTGTGGGGTCGCCTGTGCTTATGATTTGTCGTTCCAGGTCTTTAAGGCGCCTTTCGCTGGCTGCCAGCTCATGCCTGATGAGCTTAAGAATACCATTCTCCTCAGCGAGGCAAATTCCCCTAGTGAAACATTTCAGCGTTTCCCAGACTGTGCCGGGGGAGGAGACCGACCCTGTGTTAACTTCCAGGAACGTGGCGATTTCTTCTCTCAGCTCGGCTGCAAATACCTCATCTCGCATGGATCCGTTTTTGAAACGCCAGCGCTGTACTGGGGATTTAGAGTTGGCTGGATTGAGATTGAGGCTTATCGGGGAGTGATCGGATAGCGTTCTTGGGAGGATACAGCAAGAATTGCTCACCAGCGGACCCCGTGCAGAGATGAAAAAGTAGTCGATCCTGGAGCTCGTGTTATGTACTGCCCAGTGAAAGGTGTACTCTTGGTGTTCCCCATTAGCTGCTCTCCATGCGTCCTTCAGATCAAATGCCCTGCAAATTTCTTTTATTTGAAAACAGGCTTTGGACAGGGGCTGTGGCATAGTTCTCGATCTGTCTTTCGCCGGGTCGAGAACTGTATTCATATCGCCTCCCCAAATTAAGGTTGACTGAGCCTGGGCGGAGAGCTGTGTTAGTACCCAACCAAAATTGTCGGGGCCGTCTGTGTTTGGAGCGTAGGAGTTGACGAGGGTTATACTTTGGCCAGCTACTGTGCCACTCACTAGAATGGCTCTGCCTTCGTTATCCTTTACGGAGTGGATTAGCCGGAAGTTCGTTCTCCTATGGATAAGGATATCGACTCCTCTGGAGTACGACGAATATGAGGAGAAGTACCTGTGGCAACCCCAGCTTCTGGCCCAGAGGTGTTCTTTCCCAGGGGGTAGATGTGTTTCTTGAAGCACGGCTACGTCGATCTCGTGCCTTCTCAAGTATTGCAGGATTTTTCTGGTTTTGATCGGGATGTTACCCCCTCTTATGTTCCATGTTAAAACCTTGAATGAAGCGGGTCAAAAAGTTGATTACGTCTCGTTATATTCATGTTAGCCGGCAGCGATGAGGCCAGCCCAGGTCTCGTGCTTTTACTTGATGCGCACTGGGTCTCTTGCTGAATGATGTGGCGGCTTCGCTGGGGACGGCTCTGTAGAGGTAGTGGGCTTATCAGGGCGGAGGGGCGTGGGTCGGGCTCAGGCGTGAACAAATGGCCCGTGTCCAAACTAATAACTTTAAAACTTTTCCCATAGCGCGGACAACCCCCAACTTGTCCGTCGGGATCCCCCCCAACTTGAACGTGGGAACAAATGCTGTGCTAGGGGCGCTTGGGGCTTCCCCAACGACTCTGCCCTGCCGTGTTTACTATCTTGCGCTTGTTTCGGTTGGCTCCTTCTGATTAACTGGGGTGATTATTGGGTTTAGTTTCCTTAAGGAGGATTCCTGGGGTTTCTTTCTCTCAGGGGACGGAGCTGACGAGGATGGTGATCCGGGCAACCGTTCTGGTCTAGGAACGTGTGGGCTTCTTCCGGGGACTGGAAGAAGTGGACTCTTCCATTGTGTTGTACTCTGAGCCGTGCCGGGAACAGCATTGAGTAGACCAGCTGGTTGTCTCGAAGTCTTTGCCTGACATTGGTGAAAGCTCTTCTCTGTGCTTGGACAGCGGCCGAGAAGTCGGGGTAGAGGTGGATTTTGTCCCCGTCGTGGAACAGTTCTCCCTTCTCTCTGGCCAGGCGGAGAATGGCGTCCCGGTCTCTGTAATTTAGTAATCTCGCAATGATGGGTCTGGGCGGGGCACCAGGGGCCGGTCTGGCGGACGGAGTCCTGTGCGCTCTCTCTATCATAAACAGTTGTGAGAACGCTTCTCGGCCAAAGAGAGAGATGCAAAGTGATTCAACATAATATTCCATCTTTGTCTGGGGTTCATGTTCTCTTACTCCAATGATTCGGATATTGTTCCGTTTGGAGCGGCCTTCTAAGTCCTCGCATTTGGCCATGGTTGTAGTCATTTGGCTTTCAAGTCTGGCTACCTTGCTCGATAAGGCCGTTGCGCCGTCGTCCAGGTCGGAGACCCGCTGTTCAACCTCAGTTAGTCGCTCTGTGTGTGTCATGATCTCTGCTTCCAAAAGATCAGGACTTGCCCGACTCCCTTGGAAGCAGACCCATAACCCCGGTTCCGAGTGCCAGCCAGTCCCAATTGGGACCTTTTGGACCCTGTGCTGGCGCCAGTGGCACCAGGCTCATAAAGATGCCCAGTCCCAGCGCTGGAAGCGCCGGGCTCATAATGCTTGGGTGGACTTACCTGCAGCAGACCATGCTGCTTACTTACCTGCCAGTTGAACCCCTGATCCTCTTCTGTTTGGGACTACTTTTCCTGTTGGGTGGGGCAGGAGCTACTCCCTAGGTTCAGAACACTGGAACTCTTCTGGAAAGCAGGAACTCTTTTCTTACCTAGGCGTGGCTGTGGAAGGAGACACCTAAGCACTACAGGAGGCTATTTAAACCACACCCGATGGATGAATCTTGCTTTGTGTTATTCTGCATTCTCTGCAGCAGAACGCTCATCGTGTCTTCTGCTTCTGATCCTGGGCCTAAAGGAACAAAGGCTTACCATCCTGGAATCCAGTCTTCAGCAGCACCTGTAAAGACAAAGAAAGAACAGGTTAGCACTACGGTCTTCAGTGGCAGCGCATCTCTTACCTGGTCCATCGGCTGTCACCAACGCCTCGCGCTGCATTCCGGCATCTGAAAGACAAAGGCTTACCTACTCTTCGCACGCTCCGGAGGCCTTCGGCGCTGCATCCCGCATCTGAAAGACAAAAGAAGATGCGTTTAAAGACATTGGGCAACTTTATTACTCAAGTGCCATTACTCCTTCCCACGCCGAATCCAGTGGGTATTCCAGCACCCTTCGGCTTCTCTAAAGCTCCGAACTTGTACCTGCAAGATAAAAGGGACAGTTAATGCGCATCGTGAAGCAGGCTACAAGCGCTTACTTACATGCTTCCAGGCGCTTCTATTCCTCACGCGGGTTCGATCCTCAACTCTCATCAGCCCGCCATCCGCCATCGCCGGAACCCTGCAAAACAAGAGATATCATTACAAAAGACTTTTAAGACATTTGAAGTGCCCAGAACTTACCGTTCGTGCAGTTAACGACGGACGGCAGTCCTCTGAGGTCAAGAGGCCTGCACCCTTATCCAGTGAAGAAACTGGTTACGGCACCCTGCCCCGAGGCAGATGGAGAGCTCGGCGTTCACTTATCTAAGGTGAGGGCGTTAACCTTTGGGGTTCTACAGGAGAAGAGAAAGGGAAGAGGAGAGAGGCACCCAATAACCCCAGTTCATTAATCCCATATTTTCTATCTGCAGACATCTTACTCTTCAAGTCAGACATACAGTGCACAGAGGTCCAGCCCAAAGAGCCAACCGTGTGTTACACATCACCTTTGAAGATACGGCATTCACCCAGTCAAGACCGGTGCCTCTGCGGGAATCAGGTGAGCGTTACAGTGTGGGTATCGATGCGGTGTTGCATTAGGTCTACTTTAGAGGACAGGCCATCCATTTCACTGTTTAGACTGCCGATGCCCACTTTTAGTTCTAAGAGGC
The DNA here is from genome assembly GCF_040938575.1 of Ambystoma mexicanum. NCBI lineage: Eukaryota > Metazoa > Chordata > Amphibia > Caudata > Ambystomatidae > Ambystoma > Ambystoma mexicanum. Next base: position 732,284,081 of record NC_090925.1, read on the forward strand.
GTTCTTTTATTTCAGACGGATTGGTCTCTGATGCTGCCTGAAGTGAGCCGCCAGGCGTGGGTTCACTCTTGTCTTGTAGGTGGGGGGCTTTCGGAGTTGTACCATTTTCAAAAGTCAGCTTCCTCTGCAGTTTATCTGTTTTCCCCATCTTGCTCTGCTGAGTATGTGAGGTTTCTAGGTAGTGAACGGGAGCCTCACAGTGTCGTTTGCGGGGGCTGGGGTTGGCAAATGCCGGTGAAAGGAGAGAGGGTTTGGATTGTTGTGACTGCCTTCTGGTGGAGTGCTTCCTGTACGTAGGCAGGACCCAGCCGCGACCCTGGGGACTTCGAGAACTTGCACTGTGGCCGTTCCGGAGACCTAGAAGTGATGATCGTTGGATTCTCACGTGTGGAGTAGGTCGACGAAGGCCCTTCACCGTAAAGGGTTATGTGCGGTGGGCGATGCTTTATGTAGCGGGTTTCAATTGTAGTCTAAGCGCCTCGCTGGAGCAGAGGTCCTGGGTGTTTTATTAGTTGCAACTGTAGATTGCGATGCACCGCTCACTCGGGGGTATGGAGTCCTGTTGCCTCGGGCCCCAGAAAGCAGCGCGATTTGTGGCTGGGGTTAGCGGGGGCACGTCCCAGGCAAGGGGAGGGCTTGGTGTGGGCGCTTATGCTTGCGATCACTCCCCCTTCCAGACCCCCGCGCTCTGCCGCTTGTACCTCAGTCTGCAGTCCCAACGTGGGTCTGTCTCCGCTTCCACCGTCAAATCACATCCACCCAGGCCGCACCCGTTCCCGCCGTGTCAGAGCTTCGATGTGTTGGCTCCCTCGGAGCTCGTTCCGTGCTCGGTTTACTCCATCTGGCGCGGGGGGCAGGTTCGCGCACTGAGGGATTCCGAGGCTGTCTCCGGGTCCGAAGTAGCGGACCTGCCGGTGCGGCGCCTATGGCCGGCACCCCCCACGGCGACGATTCACCGGCCGGTTTCTGACATGGTGGGTGCATGGGAGGGGGGACTTTCAGGTTTCCTCTGCACTTTGAGCCGCAAAAGTCTCTGCTTGAACTGCGGATGTTAAATCAGCCTCGGTGTTGGGGGGGGTGCCCGGAACAAATGTTCTCCTGGGGCTGCTCGCGCACCAAGATGGCCGGCGCGTGTGAAATGGCGGGCCTCAGCAGGTCGTTCTGGGGTGTAGAAAGGCCGATTTTCCTCCAGATTCGAGGGGAGGGGAGTCGTGAGGCTTAGGAACCGGGAACCACACTTGGTTATGTAGAGCCAAGCCGGGAACATCAGGATTCGTACGGATTAATCCCGGGCAGAGCGGGAGCTCGAGCCATGGCGGCCATCTTGGGTGGCCCTCTAGCGCCCTCTCGGCTTGCCGGGTTTAACTAATAAAATAATGATCACTTCACGCATGGACTCTGGGTGGGAGGGTCCCAATTTCTAGGGCCTCGGACCAGACTGACAGCAATCGGGGAGAAAGCACATCAACAAATTCCTTATAAAATTCTGCCCCCAATCCGTCGGACCTTTCGGAAGATCTGAAATTGCTTCCTTTATTTCGGCCAGATTTATCGGCTCTTCCAATGCATTATGCGCCTCTGCAGATAAAAGCGTTGTGGGAATTTTCTCTAGATATTCGTCTATCTCTGCTGCTGAGGCCACACTTTTTGGGGAGTATAAGTCCCTATTAAAGTCATAAAATACAGCGTTCACTTCATCGACCATGTTATCCACCGAGCCATCTGGCCGAATTGTACATGAGCCGTTAGAGCTGCCCTTATCACTGCGAACTGTTTGCACCAGTAGTTTCCCAGGTCTGTCCTGTTCTCCGTAATGGCGCGCAGCGACAGGCTTATCGAAATAACGCAACTCCCTATTGGCAGCGTTGCAGTATTTGTTAAGGCCTATCTTGATATCACTTCTAATCCAGGGTGATGGATCGATAGTGTATCTCGGCTGCAACTGCACCAACGTCTCCTCATGTCTCCTCGATTCCTTTCTGGTATCTCGCAGCACACCAAACTCCATGGACATAGCTATACCCCTAATGTGTACACCTTAAAAGCTTGCCAGAGAGGTGCGTGCGTGCTCACAGACCCCTGGTTAATGTCAAAGTAGCTACCTATATGTTGCATTGTGTTTGCCCGGAAGGCCGGGTCCTCTGAGGTAGGTTTAAAGCGCCATTGCTTACTCTGTACAGTGTTCCCGGGATGTCCAGTGAGAGCAACCCCCGGAATGATCCGACAATTTTCTAGGTAGTATCCGGCGCTCAGCCGCTCAATTCAGTATGTTACGTGATATTAGCCATAGATCAATGCGCAAGTGCATGTTGTGCACCGATGAATAAAAGGTGTATGTGCGTTGAGTGTTATTGAGCGCACGCCACACGTCCCTCATCCCCAAATCCTCAGTATGCGCGAGTATAGTACGTGCGGCACTTGTCAACGACATTGGTGTTGATGAGGTGCGATCTAAATGAACATCCAACATGGTATTAAAGTCTCCGCCACAAATAACGAATGCAGTACGATATTTAGTACATTTTTTAAATCTACTATCATAAAATTCTGAGCGATAAACGTTGGGTCTGTATACATTTATCAGGAGGAACTCCACACTCCCCAGCTTCCCATGAACAAAAACAAACCTACCACAGTTGTCACAGATGGTTTCAAAATGGGCAAATGGTAAAGATTGGTGCACCAATGTCATGACCCCGCGGGCTCTGGTAGAATAGGATGTATAGTACCGTAGGTCACCCCACCCGGGGGCCACTATACGTGCTTGATAATCCAGCAGGTGGGTTTCTTGTAAAAATAAAACCTTAACCCCTAGTCTATTAACATATGAGAATACCTTACGCACCTTCGTTGGGGTCTTGTAATGCTTACCTTGTCCTGCAGGAGCATAAATGGTCTGGGAACCTGGTAATCAGGCAGTACTGGTTAAGCAGGAATATCCCCTGTCACATACAAGAGAAAAATTAGGAGGGGAACTGGAATCAATATTATGTGGTTACTATACTATGGCTCACCCTTTTTTCCCACCCAGCTGACTCCCTTAATGTTTCTATATGCCCCGTTCTCCTCCTCACCTGTGTTTTGATATTATGGAGCTCTCCATTCTGCTTTCATGCAGGGTTGTGTTGGTGGCGAGGCGCAAGAAGAACTCGGGGTGGAAAAGGTTGAAATAGCCTCTGAAGGTAAGTGTCTAGATTATTGGAGGGTTCTTTAGTTTTCAGTCAGTTGGGTGTTGAAGTCTTTGAGAGAAAAAAGGTTCTATGGAGAGAGAGCTCTCTCTTGAAGTAGGTTTAACAAATCTCTTTCTTTTGCAGGTTTGCTGAAGAGAAGTTTCATTTGAAGAGCACGGGCGACTTTGAAGAAAAAAACAGGAAGTCTTCACTTGAGGTAAGTATGCACGTGAAGTTTGGAAAGACGTGCACCACTACGTGCGTTTGTTACCAAGCTATGGTGTCTTCTATGTGAGGTAAGGCTTTGGAATGCTTGGAAGAGCTCGTCGGAACTTCAGGTACGTAAGCGCGTACTTTTACTTTCACTCGCTACAATGTCTTAAACGTTCTTTCATTAACTATTGTACCTTGTCTTTGCAGGTTTTCAGAGGTCGGAAGATTTCACGATGAAGCCGCGGCTGTGGAAGAAGATTGCTGACTGAACTGCGGAACTTCATTGTATTTATGGTAAATAACGTCACCTGTCGGAGGACTGCTGCTGCGGAAAACCCTTGTCAGGTAACCTGAAAACTTATATTTGTGGTACTTCTGTTAACTTAACAAGTTCATAACATGACTTTTTCTATTGTCTTACAGGTCTGTGAGCTGAGTGCCGGTAGCGCTACACTGCTGTCAGCGGAACAAACGCGAAGCGTGTGTTACTGCAGGGGGCGGGGCTTTTATAGTCCTCCATGCCCAACTACTAGTTCGCAATAGCTACTTGGTCGGTAACCTGCAGGTTGGCTATCTTAAGGGAAATGGTAAACCATTGGATCTCTATGGGAGCCCATTGTAACTTTGGTTCTGAGGAATGTGAGAATGCTGGGTTTGCCATGCTAATACCCATCTAGCCCTCACTGATCTACACCAATACCCCTTCCTGCCCTGAATACCTGATCCCAACCCTGCAACTCTGGAGGTGATCATGTCAGGTCCCCAACCCCTGCACATTCCGGCTTAGTAGCTTCACATTACCTGAATCATTCCCAAACATGATCGCTTCAGCAACCCATCATGGTCAGCCGGTGTTATTCTGCATTCACCCTGTGCATTTTTATAACATTTCCAACACCTCCCCCCAATACCCATCTGCCCCACCCACAGAGTAACCCAAACCTTGACTATGCATACCCTACCCCTCCCCCCCCGAACAGGTATATGCACTCTCATTGGGGCAGCTGTTTCCACAGCGAGTGGAGGTCCACGCACCAACAATATTTCTCCTCAATGTGTGAAAAGGAAAAGACGAATATTGCCGTTGACACGTCATTACTGCATTGTTATGGGTAAGACATTCATCCGCGGCTCCGTTTCAATTTACCCCTGGATCTCGTCCCACAGAGAGTGGAATATTGGCCTCCACGAATGATGTGGCCTCCTCAGGAAATGTAAAGAATTAGGTTTTATTGTTAAATTGCAGGCATAGCCGGCCAAGATAAAGCATAACGTATGGTATTCCACGCTCCCTAAGGAGCTTTTTGACACCAACAAACGCTCGTCTTTCCTACTGCACCACTAGAGTATAGTCCGGAAAAATGCAGACCACACTGGATCCCATCCTCCGCTCCTGCTTCTCACGTGCGGCGTTCAGCACCAAGTCCCTGTCTCTGTAGTTCATTAAGCGAGCAATTGTAGGTCTGTGGTATATGCTCTGTGCGCTCGTTCCACAACAAACCGCGGGTACCGCCCAGGGGGCACCCAGTAGCACTTTCAGTAACTCCTCCACCGCAGTTTCCATTGCGCCTTTCAGGGCGTCCTCCGGCACGCCGATGATATGAACGTTATTCCGTCTTGACCTTGCCTCCAAATCCTCACACTTGGCGTTGAGATTGCCCGTATCATTAGCAATGGACTTCACGTTCCCCAGCAATGCTGTTGGGGCATCCTACGCTATACTAATCCGTGTTTCTGCTTCCGTTAGCCGCTGCATTGTCTTCTCAAGTTGACCCTGTATTGTTGCAACATTGACGGTTATGCCGTATAATTTGTCGTTTATGGAGGCAAATCCTTGCTGCATTAGGGTCATGATCCCCTGGAGATCAGTAGGTGGTGAGGCCAGAGCCCATTCTGCCTGCACTTGATTGCTTGCACCTTCTCCCTCCATGTCCACCGACTTCAGGGTCGGTTTTGCAAATGTATCCATAGCGCCCCTTTTCTTAGGTACAGCACCCTTAGGCATGTTATGGCACCATGCAGCTGTCTTGCCCAGTTGCTACACACGATGTAGCACTTCCTTATAACTGCTTAGGCATCTGGAGCAACAGGCAAGCAACTGTCAGCCAGCAGGGCCGCAACGCAACTCGCCGTCAGCAGCACTACCACACTGCACACCACGTGTATCCAAAGCATGCAGCGCAGCAGCCGCTCCGGGAACAGCCCATCAACCTATAAACACAGTAGCCCTCGGATGTTGTATGGGGCCGTCGGTGAACCACGCCCCTCACTCCATGAAGCCCAATACACGGAGAGAGAACGGCCATGTTGGGACCAGGAGGAGCCACCAGCCGCACACAGGCCTCTCCCTAACAAGTTGGAGTCGTCGAGGTTCACCGCAGTTAGTCTCCTAATATCTCAGCCTCAGCCATTGCTCCACTACTTACGACACGTGCTGAGCATGCCCTCACCCCTCAGTGTTCATTTTGTCAGGTTTTCGGTTAAGGATACCTCATTACCAGCAGAGTATTACGCAGGGATTCTCCACTCAAAGCGGAGCTCGCGCGAAAGCCACCATCTTGACAAACGCGCAACAGTGCCCACCCTCCCCTACGCTATGCTACCTTGATTAAGCTTGGCTAAGCCGAAGTGTCCTGGTCACTAAATAGGGTGACCTCTCAAAGCCCTCCTCCTTGGCTGGTTCTGAAAATCCAAACCGGACACGTGTTCATAAACCTTACATTTTTAAGTCTGTCCCAGTTCTATAAATAAAACATATCAGATGATATCATGGGCAGTTCTCTTCTGGGGTTACTCTGGGTTCTGCCCTGCGTTTGAGCTTTGTTCAACAAAGGTTAATCCGGCCTCCCCACAGCCTCTTGTTTCTTGTGCACATCAACACCTTCATAGGTCTCTCCATGACCTTAGATCCACTCTGGCTTCTCGCAAGTCTATCCATAAACTCGACTTCATTACACACAACATTCTTGCTGGTAGTGGGCATTTCTTGCCCCTTCATTCAGAGTCCTTTTCAAACAGACTATATTCTCAACCTCCTGCCAGGGGTTCTTCTCAAGAAAACACCCTCCATTCAGGCCTTCCCCTCTGGTCCAAATTGTGTGAGCAGGCTCTGTCCCTGTGTCCTCCCTCCAGTGTGGCCACAGCTCTTTGTATGCAGATCTGGCAAGCCCCTGCTAGGTTAACTGTTGCGCAGCAGTCAACAGAAGTGCTACCTCTTCCTGGTCGCGTTCTCCCTGCATACCAAGGGAGCGGATGCAAGCCAGTCTGCTTCTTTACAGTCTTCCTTCCTAACTGGTGTGATCCACTTTCTTTAAAATGGCTAGGCTGGTGACTCGTTTTCCAAACAGGCCCATGATTGATTCTTCTATTGTGCAGTGTGCCTTACGTGCCCCAATTAGTTTGTTTGCTCCATTTGAACTTTATGCTCATTCGTACTTCTCGTTAAGCATTGTTTAGGGCCAAATTGATATATAAACAAACTTAACAGTTGGCACGGAAACTTTAAATCTGTATCGAGCCCTCTGCACCATTTTGGATTTACAAATACAAGCATGCTCACTACTGTGGTATTTAACAGTGGGTTTCCAGTAGGTGGTGTTTGCTGATTCAGCCAACCACGAGAGCTCTGGATTTGAATGAGTTCTTGCCATTTATTTTTCTTCTGTGTTTGGCATTCCGCAAACATCTGTGGTACACCGCTTTTATTTGGCAAGCCGGTTAAAATGAAACTGAGGTTTAGCTCCATGATGCTTGTTACCTTTATTCTGGGTTTAAATGTTACTCAATTTACAAGAGCCATGTTCTATACTATTAGAGGTGTACGTTTTTCAGCCCTGGACCATCTTTCCAGGTACAGAGGACTCTGTTTGATGTAAGGAATTAATTATGGTGTCTGAGGGGAGGGTGAGCCCAGGGAACAGCACTCTTTCCAACCTTTAGAAAGCACTTTTGGTAGCGGATGAACCAACCCAGTACCCTTGGGGTATGGCCCCTCTTACAAATGGATGGAATTTTCTCCAACTCGCCACAGGTGCCAACACATTTTATTATTAAAATAAAGACTTTTGAAAAAAGAGCAGTATGCCATTTTTGGGAAAGGAGGATGAATGGTCCTCAGAGTAAAAGGCTGGTGAAGGAGTACAGTTGACGCAAGGTACCCCTACAAGGAGCAGGTGTCTGTCACATGGAGTCTCTAGGAGATCCCATTGGGGAAACGCCAAAACCCCTTTAAAATCTAAGCTCCAAGCCTTGAAAGAGCCACACCCAATGCTGTGCCTAGCAAATCAAATACTTTAAGTGAACAAATAGGAAACCCAGTCACATCCCGCTCAATGGGTTTCTTACTTTGTTTCTTCTGAGTTCTGTCAAGGGAAACGAATGGAAAAGGTTTGCGTGATCCCTGCAAAAACAATATTATAATTTCGATCGTCAGGGAAAGGAAAGAAAAAAAATGCATCTCTACTGTGTGAGGAATACATGTATTTGGAATTGTTTTCCCCGCTCCGGCAAGTGTCATGGTAGCTACAATGTTGTGATTTTGTTACAATAAAAACATGGCAAAGAAAAGAAATGTAGGTTTTCCTTTCACTGGCATACCAAAGGGATTTCATAAGACTAAAACATACACTGGACTCATACAGGTAAAGTATGAGTATGGGAAAATCATGCAGCCTCTTTGGAGGGGGAATGAGACCAAACCAGTATTAAATCCAAAATGGCAGAAGGGCTAGATACTACATTAGGCCAGCCCCAAGGGAGACCACTTTACAAGGAGCACTTGGCCCAATCAGAAAACAGCACAAAGCAAGGGTTCTAGAGGAGATCGATGCAGAGTTCCTGGGCTTCATCAGCACTTGGTTGGAGGCATTGCTGGACATCTTCAGCAGTTGTCCTTAGATCATCAGCAGGCTGCAATTCTTCAAAGAATCCTGCCTACAAACAGTGGTCTGACGAATGGCTGCAAGGCCCCTAGTTTATTTCAATTTCCAGCCAGTCACTGCCAGCCCACCAATGGCAAGGGTTTGCATCTTTCAAACTGGCAAGGGATGTCCAGTAACCCTCTGCCCACATCTGCCCAACAACAGACATATACCTGGTTGGAGTGTGGTTTATGACCATGGAGTCTCAGCCCACACACCCGCGCCTAAAACCTTTTTCAAACTTCTCTTTTAAACTTTGCTTACAAAATGAGCAGTGTGTGTGTGTGTGTGTGTGTGTGTGTGTGTGTGTGTGTGTGTGTGTGTGTGTGTGTGTGTGTGTGTGTATATGTGTGTGTATAGTGTGTTTTATTTAGTTATATTGTAAGATAAAAAGATTGTCTTTAAATGATGGAAATAACAATAGGACACAAACACAGGCAATCCGGTTGCAAATTAAATCTGCGCTTCAAGTAGAACTACTTCCAAACACTCACTTTAAATACAACATTAATGTAAGATACTGAATATTTAAACAGTTGCGAGTTGATATAACTGCCCATCCTTTTATGTGACGGTTTCAGCCGCAAGGGTGAGGGTTAGTTTGCCTGCTAACCGATGTGCCTCCCAGTGGGTGGATGGAGTGGGATCTTGCAGGCTCACCACCCTCACATCCCTCCTGTCTTCTCACAGCTAAGAGTTTGATTTTAGCACGCCTTCAAACCATGCAGACACATGTTGTGGAACAATACAGTGTTGCAGCAAAGTCTGCAGCAACCATTAGCAACAGGCAAAGTTCACCAAATGTAATGGTAGCCAGTCCCAGACATACCTGATGACTAGAAACAGGACGCAATCTGACCATGAGCCACATGATCTAGCAGCAGTGCCACCAAAGTCCACTCCCCAAGCTTGGGAGGATGTGGGCCAAAATCACGCAGCGATGCAACTATAAAGCCACAAGCCTGCCAGGTGAAGGCAATCCTGCTTTTAACCAATGATGGGAAGTTGTTGGTTACTAGCTTAAGTGGCAAATAAAGGGAACCAGGGAAAAGCCCAATCACAATACCCAACACAACACTCCCTAGCAGCCAAAGCCAATCCCAAGGGCCAGCACAGATGCACACACAAGGAAGGCACTTTACAAGACGCAGGGTAAGCCAAGGAGAAGGACCTGTTCCTTGCCACTATTTGCCAAGACAGGGAGACTGACACTTGGTACACGGTGGCCACTCCGCTGGAGTCCCTACTTCCAACCTGGACCATGATACAAGAGTGAGATGTTCCAGAGGTCCAGGAGATGCCTGAACAAGGGAATGCTGAGAAACCAAAGGTCTGGGCGAGATCTGTCTGGTATTGTGAAGTACCAAGGCATTGGGGAGAAAGCCAACCGTGCCGCAAGTGCAACAAGGAGTGGTGAAGAATCTTCCAGTACAAGATAGGAGACAAGAGGTTAAGAAGAAACTTGAACATTAATCATTTGGATGTTAAGACCCGGGAGAGGTTTAAGAGGTATCGTGAAAGCAGGTAGACTGAAGGAGCGAGTTCCACCTGGGAGAGTCTTCTCATGCAGAATGTTTCTTTGTTTTATTTAGACTAGGCCAGGGCTGGACTTTGACTGAGTGTTTGTACATTTTGTTGGAGTTATCAATATTTGTACATTTCACCTTTTTTATTAGTAGTAACATTAAATTGGTTCTGAAAAGGTTCCCACTTATATATGGCCCACATGAATGCTTGATGAAAAGATCCCAGAAATTGGTTGATACCCTCGATTTACTGCTGCTCTCCGAACAGAACTGGGATCCATGCTGGATAAGTGACAGAGCATTTTCCCCAGCCAGCCGCAAATCTATCATGCAATCAATACAGCTTATAGTAGGAACTCTCAGCAGTGAATCATTTTCTCCCCTCCCTTGCCAAAAACCCAAGAGCCAACGAGTTAAATCTACTTTTAGCATTGAGGAGGCACTGAGCCACAGCATTGGGCATCTCAGTTAGTCAGTTAGTAGACCTTCGGTAAACTGAAAGACAGTACTGACCAGGTAGCCTTTGCAGAAATTGCACTCTTGTAAATCACTACCCTCTTGTATCAAAGGCGGTGAAACGTCTTATAATGAAATGATGGGAAGATGCTGCTTTCAAATGTTACTGTGTTAGAAAGTCGTGCGCAGAGTCAGTCTGCGTCAGTCCACTCAGCATTTTTCTTCAAGAGGAGCTGCAGCGACGTGTGTTTTTCTGTGTGGATACATTGATTCCAGTGAACCCAGCCTTTGAACCCAGCCTCGAACTGTTGCTTTAAGGACTGCTGTGGGCTGGGCCTATAAATTCTTCAATCACGCGCAGAGTCGTGCGCAGAGTCGGTCTGCGTCAGTCCGCAACTGGCAGTGACCTGTTACCCAGGATTTGTGTAGTATGCCATGACCGCACAATCGGGAAATGAGGGTCCGCTCACATGACGAAAAACCATCCAACAACGTCGGATGCAAAATCCGTGGAATGCATTAAAGGCAGATGCAGCGCCTCAATCCACTAAGGGAAGCGTTGTCAAACGCGCTCGCTTGTTAAAATCAACTGATTCTTCAGAGCATACGTCTGACCTTACGTTTCCTTTATTAGCGGGAATGAGCCCCTGTAACTTTACCCTCAACCCCCACTATATCCACTGTTGGACTGTGCGAGTTAGTGGATGAGAGGGGAGAAAAAAGTAAATCTTTCTCCTGGCAGTGGCGATACCTTGCTCGATAAGGTTTGAATCCACCCAGAAGTACAGGCTCATTCCCCAGCCCGAAACGGAGTCTTAAATCAATCCGCTCGAGCTGGGGTTTCCATCGAGTTAGAAGAGCGTGAAGAGCTTGAAGTGATTGTTTTGCCTGAAGATGCTAACGTAAATTCTGAAACTCGGTTACAGCGACGTTTACTAACTTTAACCGGCTTACCTTGTGTAAATCTAAGCCCGTCAAGAATTCATCCGTTAAATGAATTCAGACAAACCGATCCAAACTTGATCACTTCTGAAACTGCAGATGAATTTTTCTCTCCCTTCGAGTGCACGGACGCAGAGCTATTAGAAGCTTCTCAAGCTGATGAAGAAAATGAGAGCTCAAACGCTCCTGTGGTAAAAATATCTGTCAATTGTGCTAATGATGAAGCCGTGGTCGGTGGTACCTCACTAACTAACATAATGAGTCATAATGCACACCGACCTGGTGGAAAACAAACAACTAATCCTTTAAACTCAGAAGGTTGTGCAGGAGAAAGGTCATCCGAGAACTTGGCAGGTGCCTTAAATTCAAAAAAGCTGAAGTCTGTTGGAGTTCAAGAGCTGCTGTGCAGTTCTAAATTTTCCAAGCCATGTATGCATTCTAACCTTTTATTGGAACCTGATTCCATTGATTATCGCCACTGTGAAGTTGGCTTGGAAAACTCGCCTGCTCGAGTAAGCGACAGTTCGCGTGACTTAAAAGCGAAACGCTTTCGTACTGGTCTGAATTTAAATGATGGAGAGAATACTCGAGGCCTATTGGCCCCCGACTACGAATGAATCCACACTAACTCATGTGTGCAACTCAATAACAAAGACTCTTTTAGTACTCCAAGAAATGTGAGTTCACGCTCAAGGTCTGTAAAGTCACTGCGTGATATCCCTGCTCCTCCAGCTGTGAATACTTCGGTATTAAGTGATCTTCATTCTGAGTCTGTAAACAATTCACAAGCAAGTTTGGCTAAAAAATCCGGATCCAAATCGAAACCTAGCCTTTCGTCCGCTGCGGCAATGCAGATTTACAACAACGTTCTGGCCGCCTCTTCGACAGCATTGTTACCGTTCATAAAGATGTACGAATCTCTGTACGAAGCCTTTAAAGATCAGACTTCCATAATAGTCACTTTAAAAGAATTTGAGTTTGTAAAAAATTTGTCACAGAATCAAGAGCTCCCGAAGTGAGCTGTGTATTCTGTTCGTCGCTGAACGTGCACAACGCGGTGCACGTTCAGCGACAAACAGAATACACAGCTCACTTCGGGAGCTCTTCCCAGTACGAGAAGTGGATACCTCTTCTGCAACTCAAAAGAACAATCTCTGCTTGGTCTGGCACACTTGGATCCGCCATTCCCCACGCATCATTTTGCCCTGAGACAAAATACTGTTGAAGACAGTTTTTTCTGAGCAACACACGAAAGACTACTCGATTCCTTCTCATCTTATTTATTTATTTTATTTATTTATTTAAATTTGTATAGCGCGCAAGCAGCCCAGGGGCATTGAGGCGCTGTTACTTGCATGAGCTTAGTTACAGGCATGGTATCAACAAGAGGCATATTACAGAAAGGAACAAGCACGGTTATCATTGCAGATTATGCGGTTGGTCAATACAACTTAAGCAGTGGGTCCTATGGTTGGTATTCATGCTGCTGCGAGGGACCTTATGAGAAGAGGGTCGTTTTCAATGCTTTGCGGAAGGCTAGGAGGGAGGGCTCACTGCGGATGGTGGGAGGTAGGGCATTCCAATGAGTGGGTGCGAGATAGGGGAAGCTGGATCCACCTGCTCTGGATCTTTTTACTAGTGGCACAGAGAGCATGTTGGTGTAGGGTGAGCTTGTTGGCCTTGTAGAGGTGAATGGGTGGATTCTTTGTGAGAGGTAGTTCTGAGGAAAGCTATAGAACAACCCACCATCAACACCTGCGTTGTTACATAGCTGGAAACACATTTGAGTGTCGACTCTTTTTCAGTGCATGCACAGTAATATTGCACTTGATAACCTTGTTGTATTAACAATCATGTGTTGTTGACATTATATGCCGATACAATATAATGGAAATGCAATTTGTGAAAGTGGACTTTTAGTTTGTCTATCTATTATATAAAAAAGGAATAACTTGTTGTGTGTTAAATAAAGAAGTTTTAGCACCTGTGAAAAAGTGTTGTTGGGTTCTACTATAAGAAATACAAGTCCTACCAGTGTAGACTTGGTTTCATGTATGCCAGTGCGACACCTGTTAGTGTCTCAGAGGAAGAGGCAGCCAGAGTCCACCCCCTTTTTTCTGCACTTTTACATTCACTGCAAAGGGCTACTAAAGATGGCCAGCACTCTGAGATGGCTGTGCCACAAGGTTATTGCTAATCATTTGGCCTTATTGTTCTTTGGCCTTCTTCCTTCCCTCTGAGGTCCGGAAATCACATGTATGGAACACCTTTTCCCTTGGAAAGCTGCTGCTTTCGTAGGTAGAGAGGCAGTTTGTGTTTGAGCCCAGATTGGGGGCTGTGACTACCTGGTCCCAGTACACATTCTGGTGCCTGAAAGTCTGTTGCTCTGCAAATGGGTTAAGGGGTTTTCCATGATTGAATAGCCACTGCAAGTTTGTCTGGTGTGGACCCTTGCCGACAGTGGACCTCTGCAAGCTTCCATTCCAAATGTTTTATTTTATTGTTTAAAGGGCAGACCTTGCTTGAGAGTAGCAGTGCACTGTACATAGTGTGGATAGCCATCATTTGGGCTGGCAGTTTACAGTAGCACAGTACCGTGAGTAGCGGTCTGTGCATCGATATGTGTGTCTATTTCAATTAGTCCTTGGTCCGATGTTTTTGACAAAGGCAGATCTTGACTAAAGGGACACTTGCAGCCATTTCGCAGATATTCGTTGCAGCCAAGTTCTCTGTGGAAAAAAAGAGCAGACCCAAAGATGAGCCCTGCAGCTGACAGCACCAACTCCAGTGAAGCCATGCTCCTCTGCCTAAACTCAAGAAGACCATTGTCTGTGCTTCGACCCCTAGACCAGTGGGAATAACCAGTCTTGAGCCCTCTTTGAGGATCCAAGCCTTCAGAGTTGTCCTTGGACCAACAGGTGGACTGACCAGCTCTCTCCTGGGCTACCTCACTGCAGCCATTGCAGTTTGGAGGATCTTCAACTTGTGCAACAAGACTCATTTTCAGCCTTTGCATCAACAGAAGCTATGCTCGGCCTGCTCCTTTCTCCATTGCAGATCGCCTGTCGCCGCCTGATCATGGGGACGCCTGCTGGTCTGCTCTGCAGCAATCTTCATCTTTTCCTCATTTGGGGGTTTTGCTGGTAGGTGTCTGGAACTGATTCATAAACTGCGCCACTTCTAGAAACTACATCCCATGCCCAAAAGGGACCTCTGCACCCGCAGCTACTCTCTACCTTCCTCGAATGCAACGAAGTGCAGATAACTGTCCCCAACGGAATCCGAAGCCTGTACAGTAGTCTCTGGAGAAATCTGAGTCCTACCTTCTCCCCCCCCCCCCAACCCCCCGATCCCCCCACACATTCCTTGTAGGGTTACATAGGAATAAAGCCCTGTGCCTAAATCGCTCTTTCCTGATTTTGGTCAGTGTGGGCCTGCTCAATGATCCCTTCCTAGGCTTATCCTAGTGACTGGGATTGAATGGATTTCCTTAGCTAACCTTTACTTTTGACTCCTTTTAATCATAACCACTGGTGTAATAAACCTACCATGAAGTAGGTCTGGTACTGGTGACTTTTATGCCCAAGGCCCCAAACCATCTGAAAGCTGTTCTAGGGTTATTTAAATTGTCTTTTCTACTTTGAAAGCATCTGAGTACTTTTGTGTGTTGCACTGGTTATTGAATCGCATGCTTTCCTATATCTCCTAAGGATTAATGTATTGATCTGTTTTATAGTGTTGGTGGGACAATATTTGACTAGAAATTAGTATTTGCTTATTGTGTCTTTTAAAGACCTAATAAACCTTTGTATATTTTTGTACTTACCTGTATTACGGGAGTCCTTGTTTTTGTTCTGTGTGGACTCCTTCTGGCCCTAGACCACACTCGCACCCCTTCTGATACTAAGCCTTGCCGCTCTGCTATTGGTCTTGGCTAAAATCTCAGGAGCTCATTAGTGCAATTTGACGGCGTGGAGCTATTATATTTGCACTGCAACGTAAATTGCTCCCCAGCGTCACATTTATTTAATTTGCATTGCAATGGGCAAAACAGGTGGCAATAGCCCTGCACGTTTGTCCTTTGCCTTTGTACAGGTGTCGAAGAAGGGAGCTAGCACAAGGGTGGCATGTTGGTGGCTATAAACTTCTATTTGAGGAAAATAAGGAACCTCACTATCCCTTCCTCTAAGAGGGGTTTCTCTGCCTCAAACTAATTCTAAAGGATCTGTTGGAATGTCTGTCAAAATCAAACTCCACCATCCTGTGTCACAACTACTTCTATTCCTTACACTACAACTAAAGAATAATTTAATCCAACAGCAAGTTCCTTCTCCAGGAGAATGACTCCCTTCTCCTGGTGTATGGGTGGTGTTCCCAAAATGTCCTCTTGCAAATGAATGACGGGGGGGAATTACCCCCTTCCCTTGGCTTCTAGTACCAACACCTGGTACACTCAACTTTCTAGACCAGGAGAATGGATCTCTCTTCCTGGTACTGGCCTGCACTCTTCAATATAGTTCACAACAAGGGCCAGGGGGAATGGCTCCCTTCCTTGGGAAGTACTTGGAAAGGATTCAGTTTCCCCACCAGAAGAATTACTTACTTCTCCCGGTGGTTGAGAGTTCTTTTTCAACTTGGGGTTTCTCTTGGCACTATCTCACTATATCCTCAAAGTTCCAAGTCCTTCTCTGGATCCCAGTGTACTTAACTCTGTCACTGCGATGAGGAGGATTTCCTCGGATGCCTGTTCCAGTGGCGTTAGGGCCCCAGACCCTTCTCGGGTCGTCAGTGGGCTTACCTCTGCCGCTTCTCTGGGGATGGTTTCCTCCAATGCTCGTTTTACCTATACTGAGGTCCCAGACACGCATCTGGTGGTCATGGGCCTTCTCTCTGTTACTGCTGTGAGGATATTTTCCTCCGGTGCTTATTTCAGTTACTGTGGTGTCCCAGACCCTTCTCTGGTGGTTAGTGGGGTTATTTCTGCCACTGATATGAGTAATATTACCCAAGATGTTTGGTTCTCTTCTGTTGGGGTTCCAGACCCTTCTATGATGGGTCAGAAATGTGAGGCGGACAACTTTTGGATGCTTTCTCAAAATATGCCATTTTATTAAATCATACATTTGATCAAACGCCTTACTATCCCTACTCTGACGACAATTTCCCATCCTATCAAAACTAAAGGGAAAGACTCTTAACACAGGATATCTGATCCTCACACTTAATAGAAAATACATAAAGAAATATATGGCAATTCACAATAACACCATCACTGATATTTACATTCTTCCTTGGCAACCTGGATGAACTCCCCTTCCCATGTTTCAAGGTAAATTCGGTTCCAATATTCAACAAAAAGAAACCAGGAAATCCGGGTTTGTAATACTGTCTTAATTCAGATCTTGGTTCCTTCAATGTTAAAGTAAAGTTATGTTAACTCTTAGAAAAGATTGTATGCAGTACCCGTTGGGTGCACTACAATAGCCTTGACCTCCTGGCAATAGGGACACAACTTTTGGTACAAGTCTGAACTACACAGGTTGGTAGTGTGGTTGAGCAGCCAGATTTATCTTAAGAGGGGTCAAAGTGAGCAGTAATGTTGTGACACAGAGCTTTACAAATACACTTGTCCAAATAAACATTTATACTCAAGGTTTCTTGATAAAAACAATTATTCATTTATTTCACAGTTAGTTATACAAGCCTTCTTCAGAAAGGGAGCAAAACATGTAACACTTCAATATACTTCAAAACACACTGTTTCTCTAAATCAGATGACACCCATTGGGGATGGTACACGGACACTTTTAAATAGCTAGGACACCGTGGACATTGATATATCACTGGTACATTTAGAGCAATACTAAATTAGGTGAAAAAGATAGAATAGAGGAATAAAACAAAGGTTAACAAATAACTCAAACAGGCAAGTACTTTTAAACACTTTCCAAAGCACAAAGTCAGGGGTAAAGAGGAGTCTCTCAGGGAGCCGGGACAGCCAATGTTAATTACACAATGTCAAGGGGAGCTGAAGATCTTTGCAGAAATGAAAAAGTCTTACACAGTGTTTTTAGAAATGTTTGTAGAAAATAGAACACTTGAAGGGCCACAAGCTGGGAGGCTTGTGAAGGGCAACGCTATAGCAACTCTGCAAGGAAAGCTATAGCAACTCTGCAAGGAAACCAAGACAGGTCTCAACTGAGAGCAAGTAAGGCTACACAACAAGAGGTAAGTTCTCTTAGAGTTTATAGTACCTCTGGTTAGAAGAAATGGTTCCAGCTGGCTTCTGTTCCTGTGCAGCTCTGCATATCCTGTTGTTCCCGGGCCTCGGTCGTGGGAACAAAAGGGAGGACGTCTGGGGACTCCTGCTCTGCCGTGGGACGGTCAGCAGCAGCAATGGGCAAACTTCAATTCAGCGGTGCTTCTGTGTTTCAGCTCCTCGCGTCTGACAGCAACTAGCAACACTGCGGCGGTTCTCGGATACCACTTCAGACTTTCCTTGCTTCTGGGGTCCAGCACTGTGTTGAGGTGGCTCAGGCTTGGTCAGTACTGCATCAGGAAAGTCCGGAGGATCTTCCTAGCGCTCCGGTCTGACTTAAAAGCAACGCACACAATCTGGTGTTCCTCTCCCTGGCTCTTCAGTTCCAGCAGCAACTGTGGTGGAAATGCAACCAGCTTTGAGAGGATGTCCACACGGGCTTACTTTGGAGTTGATTGGTCCCACCAACTGAAATGGAGAAGTCGTCCTTGAAGGGCTTCTCTAGTGGCGGCAAATTCAGAGCTTCAGCACAGCAGCAGGGCTTCATCTGGCAAACCAACAGTCCAGGAGTTGCAGAAGGCGTCTCTTCCAAGTTCTTCTTTGGATTCCTCCATTCAATGGTCGACTCTGCCTTCCAAGCCAAAAAGCCTCGCCTTTTTATGCAGGTTTCTCACATTCATTCCAGCCTAGCTGTCAATCACACAGCAGGGTGGCTGTCCTTGCCGGACAGCCAGTCGGCCAATCACCTTTGGGCGCATTCCTGTAATCAAGGGGATTAAGCACACGAAGTTTCGGTCACCTTCCTCACTTCCTGCCCCTGCCAGACATACTGGTGCCAGAGGCGGGCTTCACTCGTGAATCCTGCCAAAGACAAAACAAAGAAAGAGACCAAACCTGGTTTGGCGCGCAGATTAAATCTCAAGAAGGACCTTCCTGACAAGAAATGGTGAAAAAAGAAGACCAGGGTCATTTGACGAAAGGGGCACCCATGGGTGCCTTACCGTGGCTCCAAACGCAGCCCGCGGTAAAAACACACAATGGTAGTAAAAAGTAAACCACTGCCACCAGCCATTAATTGTAGGAAGAGTAACATAAAAATGTTACATGAGAAACTAGGCAAAGGGGATACTAAGCAACCCCTCCAGCACCATATGGTGAGATAGTGTGTGCTGGGTCTAGAAAGTTACAAATTGTAAGTAAAGTCAATTTCACTTCACTGCTCCTGGAAACAGTAGTTTCACCGAGAGAAGGTATTTAAACCTTTGGGAAATCTGAGAGACTTCCCTGTGCCACTGCACTGAAGGTGAAGGTGCTGTGTGACAGTGTAAAGATGATGCCTATGGAGTTTGTCGGACTCCAAAGTCAAAAAGAACACAGACATTAAATCACATTAAAATTACATGAGCAATAAAAAGCCCTAAAGTCCAGCAAAATAGCTGAGGGTCTCTAAAGTAGAAGGGAATTGGCACATTTCTGAGAATTCTCCCTAACATTAACCAATGTTCAGACAACAGAAAAGCTTCTCTTCTTATTGGCACAAAGACGTTCCACTTAAT
Organism: Ambystoma mexicanum; assembly: GCF_040938575.1. NCBI lineage: Eukaryota > Metazoa > Chordata > Amphibia > Caudata > Ambystomatidae > Ambystoma > Ambystoma mexicanum. The sequence continues at coordinate 732,303,122 of NC_090925.1, forward strand.
CAAACATCAATGTTATCCCCAACCAAGATGCTTAGCCACAACTTCTAGTTGTCCAAGAAGAAATACTACTGTTCTTTGTTAGGTTATGGTAAACACAACTTCTGATTTAATGTTAATGAAACACAGTTCTTGGTAAACCCTTAGTATGTCTTTCTTTATACGATTAGGAATCAGTTTGTATCTTTATCGGGATGACTTCACAAGACTTCTTTCATGTTAGCAACTCTCAACGTCCAGGAATTTCTGCTAGTTTTTACCATGATGGTCTACTCTTCTGCCTCATAGTATTCCACCTTCAATTGTGCTACTGAAGTGTCAAATCTGCTGACAACCAAACATGCAACCAAAGCTTCAGTAATTTGTAACTTCAACAGTTTTTAGATATGACAGAATTCACTTTATGGTACTTCAACACTGTCAAGTAAGCAAGGCACTCTAACTCTGAATATCACTTTTCAGAGGGGTAGCCTCTTTGCCACTCTTGTCTGTCTGCAACATTGTCAACCCAAAATTGCCTTTAGGACATACTTCACTCTTCTTCATATTGGCTTTGGCAATATAGGTTGTATCAGCTTTAAAGTATAATTATAATTAGCACGTTTCCCTTCCCCAACCTTGCCTGTATCCCTTTGGATTCTGCTAGCCATGATGATTACCCAGAAGCTTTGGTGCCACTCTCTTGGCTTTAGGTAATGTTTGCACACACTTGGCTTAGACAATGCTAGTGTTCTATTTGATTCACAGTAATGCTTACACCATTCTTTGTCTCTGGGAAAGGCTGATTTCAGTCTTAATTGGAACACTTTGTTCTCTCTTGGCTTGGGCAATGCTGGCTCTTTACAACTTGTGACGACAATGTTTGAATACTTGACTTCTATTGTTAGAATTGTTTAACAGTTTTGGCACAGATTCAGAGGTCACTCTTCCTTCCTGAATCGTTACTAGGCATACACAACCATTCCTTTAGATGTTTTCACAAGATTAAAGTTCCACAATAAAGTGTCACTGTGTTTCTGTCTTACGTGAGTGAAAGTGAGAATGTTTGCTTATGCTAGAGTGCTACAAATCAAGTATTCCATTGTTAAACAATTAACGGTTGGTCTAGCATCACTCTTGCTCATACGCAATTTAAGGCAACATTTATAGATTCAGATTTTCTTTCGTTGGAGTTTTTACAGATAGTCTATTAGCTGTGCCCATATCTACAGATTTAATACGTGGTTCAAACACATCATAGCGACAATAGGTCATTACATGCTTTGACAACTTTAAAGGGTTCTCTCCTTTTAAGGCTAAACACTGAGTCTCATTCCACGGGATCTCCTCACCACCCTGAGCATTGTCTCCTCCCAGGTGATCCTCCCGCAGTACACCACCCCCAAGGTCAACATCAGAAAGCGTCTGCCTTTCCCTGGGAGACTTTAGGCAGGGTTTTAGTGAGGGATCCATAGGATTCATCACACTGCTCTGGTGGTCTGTCACCTTATCCCTGCCACTGCTACGAGGAAACACTCCTCGGATGCACTCTTTGCTCTGTTTTGGGTCCCAGACCCTTGGTGGCCCTCCAATGAGCTTTACGCTTGCCCCGGCATGAAGCGGAGACCTCTCTACTCCCCCACGTCCATACCGGTCTACCCTTGCTTACTGTTGTCTTTTGGGACTTGTGCGATGCTGGTCTTTCCAGGGACTGGGGTTGGTCTCCTTCCCATTTCCTGCAGCTGTCTGGTTTATGCTTCTTCAGCAATTCCGTGTTTTGTGGCTCCTTACAGTCTCAGCACTGTTAGAGGACCACATGGTCCACCTCCTCCTGGAGGTCATGCCACTGCCTTGCCTACTTTCAGCTGGACTTGGTCCTGCAATCGCAGGACCCTTCACGGACTCCCTCAGCCATGCCCTTTCTTCGGCTCAAATGCAGACTTTGCAACTCCTGGGTTCTCCGACGAGGCAAGAAGGTGCAGAGTCCTTATTCTGTTTCCACTTTATATGGCTTACTCCACCCCAGCGTAGCATCAACACCTGTTCTCAATGGCTCCTTGGTACACCTCATGCCTCCTGTGAGCCACTTCGTCTCAGTACTAGCACAGTCAGTAATCCTCATGTTTTCTGTGCTCCTCTTCGTCCTAGTATTTTTTTGTCTTGGCTGTACCCCAGGTACTACAGAAATACATTTCTCTATTCAATATAATGGTTTGAAATGGAGGGGCGAGGGCTAAAGAAAGTGGGGTGTGACATTTTTCAACAGGTTCTACCTCAGTTGGATGTCCTTATTCCCATAGGTCAATTGTCACACGGTGCAAAGTGAGTACACTCTGCTTGGCATGCTCGCATACCAGGAAGCATTAAGCTTGTGTGGCAAGTGGCACTTAGTTATATTTTAAACCCTGCCCGACATGTAACCATGTCGGGCAGGGTTTATCTGTGATTGTACACGCTGGCCGGCAGCATGTACAGTAGATCCCTTTTGGGGTCTGCCTGCTTTATGCTGGTGCATAAAGCCGGCTGACCCCATCAGGATCTCCAGCATTTGCGTCCGCATGAAAATGCATGCTGGTGCAAATGCTGGAGCATTTGTATGGTTGGAGGTGTTCATGCCTTCACACATGGAGGTGTTCATACCTTCACACCTACCTTTTACACTACGGCGCATTGGAACATGAGCTCCTCAGTGTCTCCCTGTTCACCTTAATAGGGTGCTCTCCGGAAATATGTTAGGAAAGATTTCCGTTTCGCAACTTTCATTCTGTAGAATTCTATGCAACACCCTTTCGATTTGCTTGGTTGGAACCCTGTCCTGACTTTTCAGAGATAAAACCTTCTGCACTTCACTTGCCCATTTTTCTCATTCTTATGGTGCAGAAGTAGGAGACTGACACACGGGTGGCATATTGTTGGTTATAGCAGTTTAATAATAACCAGAGGAAAACTCCAACTATCCCTATTTCAAAGAGGGGGTTTTCCACCTTAAATAAACTAAGGATTCTGTCAGGAGGTCTTGTCAAAAGTAAATGGTCCACCGTCTTGTAAGAAACTTATCTCCTTCCCTTACATTCTAAATCAACTAAAGAAAAATGATCATCTCGGTTCAGAAAAATGGCTCGCTCTCCCTGGACGTTTTCCCCACCTTCAGTTGTAGGAAAAACTAAATGTTCTTCGTCAAGGGCAGAACATCACAATAAAGTCTCAAAAGGTTCCTTGGACTGATTCTCCGCCAGGGTACAAAGGAAACAAAGTATTTTATCTTCACAATGTTCAAAAACTCCCGGGGGGAATGTTTCCCTTTCCCCAGGTCTTTCTCAGGTTTCTTAGGATGTGTGGGGATGCGCCTCGGAGCCCGCAGGGGGTGTTGGGCGCACCTGTGGTCGGGGGCCCTGAAAGCCGAGGCAGCGGGACGGCTCCTTCTCGCTCGGCTGTCAACAGCGCCGAAAGTGAAGGAACGCGAGCCACTGCTCGGAGACGTGGCGTATCACCACCGCACTCACCTGCTGGGAAACCCGGTCCCGAAGGGGGGGGGGGAGAGGGCGCCGGCACTCCATGGCGAGGTGGGGGGGCGACCGGCCCTTCAGCGTGCCGTGCCCCGCGGCGGCCCCGGAGCAGGTCGCGGCTGAAAGGCGCCCAGAGCCCACCCATATCCGACGCGGCCACGATCACGTGATCGCCTCAAACGTTCCCCAGGACTCCGGAAGCAAGGATGGGATCACGCAGGCACGGCAACCTTTAAGGGAGGCGGGACAATACATCAGCGGCCAATGGGATGTGAGCTAGACAGGGCTGGTGGCGATTGGTGGGGACTTGAAATTAAGGAAGCCTATAAAAGCGCGCCAAAAGAAACTGACAAGAGTCTCTCTTTTTACAGGAAAGAGAAGAGGAGGAGGAGGAACGAAGACCGGAGTGGTGGGCCTATCCGGACACCACGAGATAGGACAAGGTTGGGGGACTGCCTCAATCTACTCTGAAAGGGCCAAACACTGGTGAAGGAAACCAGAGGACTATATTCTTTGTTTATGTTAAGGACCCTTTTCCCCATTGGAATAAATATAGTTTCAGCATCCGCCTGTCTCCTGAAGTCTATTTATCACACTGGCGATGAAGGTGGGAGGCACTGATCAAGACTCTATCGGAGGGGCAGCTGCAACAATTAATACAGCTGCAAACCCAACAAGCAGCTGCGGATAGGCAAGCTTTCCAGCAGGCCATCCAGCTGCAGGGCACCATACAAACCACGGTCCAGGATAAACAACACAAGACCATCGCCCGCCTCACAGATGTGGTGGCCAACGCAAGAAACCAACCATTGGTGCCGTCAGCTCTCCTCCAGAAATATAAAGAGGGAGAAGATCCTGCCTTCTTCTTCACCAGTTTCGAGAGGATCGCTAGGAATGCGCAATGGCCTCCGGACAGTTGGGGACAGTATGTCGCCCCCCTACTATCTGGGGTGATGCAGGGTGCCTACCAGGCGGTAAATCCTATTGGCAGCACTCCTTACGGAGAAATTAAGGCCGCAGTCCTGGATCGTCTAGGCCTAGATGAAGAAGTTTACCGGATACAGCTGAGAGAGACCAGACTTGGGGTGGGGGAAAGCCTGCACCAGTTATAATACCGTATAAAGGACTTGGTCGAGAAATGGCTGCTTCCTCCAACCCCAGCGAATCAACCCATACTCGACAAAATAATCCTGGAGCAATTTATCGAAGCCCTGCCAGGACAGATGCAGAGGTGGGTTAGACCGCACCACTGGCCCACCTTGACTGAGGCGGTAGATATCCCCTCAACATACCAGAAGGCGGGTCACCACAAGATGCAGCCAACTGCGGTAACAGCCCGGATAGCAATCCCAATATCCGATCCCCTTGCGTTTAGGGGGTGCAGAACCCTAACCACAAGATGGAGACAGGCCGACGACATCTCGAGAAAACCAGAAGACTAAAAACCAGGAGTCGAGGAGAAACATCCGTTGGCAGCACCAGGATACAAGCAACCGCAATGCTACGAGTGCAACGAATGGGGCCATATAGCCAGGATCTGCCCCAGAAGGACACCAGCCGAACTGATGGACATCGGATACCTGAGCCCTGGGTCGGAGGAGAGTATCCCGGGCCCCTATGTGGTGGACATTCGGGTGGATGGCAGACCATTGCACGCTCTACTCGACAGCGGCAGCCGGCAGACCGCCATATCACCAACCGTGAGTAACACTCCCTACTTATCTAATATAACAGTACCTATTAGATGTATTCATGGGGACGTAAACTGTTATCCAATGAAGAATGTGGTGGTAGAACTAAACGACACAACCACTCCCTTGAGGGCTGCCATCCTACCGTGTCTGCCTGCCCCGGTAGTGATAGGGACCGACCTGCCTGGTTTTGAACAGGCCTTGAATGCCCTGGAGGAAAGGAAGAAAAAACTGCACGATTCCGACGCCCCAGGGTCGGACTCTACTTCCCTGGCCCCCTTGCCAGGACGGAAAAGACTAACCCGGATGGAATGGTGTCAAGCTAGTTACATGACCAGACCCATCGACTGGAGTTTGGAGGAGAATGAAGACACCATTAGGGGGGAGACCCTAACTGACCCGACTCTACGGGTAGCACGAGAAAGGGCAACACAAGAAGGGGAACCTGATCTAACTAGGGGACCGGGGTTCCTACTACGCCGGGGTCTGCTATATCGAAGATATAAGGGCGAGGATGAGGTCGCTAAAGAGCAATTGGTGCTACCAAAGAAACATTGTGCCATAGTTGTACAACTGGCTCACAACCATCCCTGTGGCGGCCATATGGCTTCCCTCAAGACCCAGCAAAACCTATCGAAGCGGTTTTACTGGCCGGGCATTGTTAAGCAGAAACCTATGCAGTTCCCTCTGGGACCACTGCAAAAGATTTAAGACTACAGGTGTTTGGCAGTAAACCCACTTGGTAGCAGTCTGTACCACACAGATTCACTTGGTAGCTGTGGCTGAGCAGTCAGACTTCCCTCAAGAAGAGTTAGGCAGTATACAGAGTATTCACGATAGGTCAGAAGAACACAGTAGAACAAGTAAACACTGACCAGAGCTTGGTGTAAAAGAGATATAATTATTTATTTAAAACCACATCTAGTAAAACACACAGGCACTAATGTTAAGCAGTTCAAAAACACGGTCACTAAAAGATATACACTCCCTTAAAAGAATATTAGACAATTATTTAGTAAAGCCCCACTTATTTTCAGACAGCGGTGAGCGCTTAACGCAGATGGCACTCTAATAATTCGTTTTTAAAAGGGAGAGAAAAGCAGAGTATAAATTGAAACAGATCCCAACACTTTTACAAGAACACAACACGAGAGGAAGGCAAAGTAAAAGAGTTCAGTAGGCCGGATCCACTTTAAGAGGATCAGAACGACATGTGTCCAAGGTCACACAGTTGCAATGCACAAAAGTCTTGAAAAGGTTCAAAAAAGAGTTGGACCAAAGAAAGGGACCAGTTAGATGGTCAAGGCGGCCAGCCCAGTCCAGAAGGTTAAGGGATTATTATTACCTTGTAGCAATCTTTAGAAAGGGAGGCCTGGCGGACACAGTACGTTAAAGTGGTGAGAATACTCCAGCGGGGGCAGTTGTTCCTGGCAGCGGATGCAAGTCGGTGCTTCGTCCGGGGGAAGAGAGGATCTCGTCGGGGAGGAAGACAGGAGTCCGTTGCACTGCCAGGGAAGAAACCAGCCGCGGAGTTCTCAGGTAAAAGGAGCGGTCCTTTGATTCGCGGTCCAGTGGGTAAGTGGCTATCCGGTTGCCGGGGTGCTTGACACGGGCAATTCGACCACAGGACGTCCTGGGATGCGAGGAAAAGAAGGTAAACTGGTTGTGCCCACCAGTCAGGGGAAGAAGCCTCTCCAGCCGGGAGATCTTCTCTGTTGTCGGGAAGTGGTGAGTCGGTTCCGCAGGGCCCCACCGGTGGTGTCGTCGTGGTAGGTCGGCTCAGATTCTCCCTCGTCGAATTCTCGGGTCCTGTGGCGACTTCTGAAGTTCCAGTCCCCAAAGCCCTGCTTTTATGCAGCACACCCCCATTCACTCAGCCTAGCTGTCAATCAAACATGCTAAGTGGTGAGCCGGCCGGCTCACCACTTGGGCCAATCACACAAGAGTGCGACTTGAGTTACCAAGGTAACTCAGTCCAGGGTGCCTAAACCCCCTCCCACACCCCCTGTGGACCCAGATAGAATGCCACCACTTTTGGAGTCTTCTGTGGAGAAGCCCGCCAAAAAGTGGAACAAAGGGCTCGACTTGGGTTGGAGTCACAGAAGAGAACACAAACGCCATTTTAGAATCAAGTCCTGGCAAAAAATACCAACCGGCGAATTAATATTAAATAAATAAACCAGCTGTATGTTCGAGGCTATGAGAATTAAATAATGAAAGTTGGTAGCCTCGAACAATGGGAAAATCCCATAGGGATATATTTGCGGTCGAATATAAAAAGTAGTATCTCGTGCCACCAGCCAAAACTCGATCAGGGGGGACGGAGACGTGCCCCCTCGACTAACAGACTCCAGGGCAATTGAATTGCCCCAACCAGTATGTCCACAATATGATGGTTTGTACTGGTTTCTGTTCATAATCTGGGACTAGTAAAGCCAATGGTGACTTTACATGCCCTGGGAGACAGTAGTCAGTCCCAGGGTATGGTGGGGTGTCACTATGACACCCCTGTGTTACTGCACGGAGGGTGCTGTGTAACACACATAGGAAAAACACATGAGACCCTATGGAGTAAAGGACCTCATAGCCCATAAAACACATTAACAGTCAAAGGAACACCATAAATCATGTCCAAGAGTGGGAAAAAAGTCTCACTCTTGGCAGGAGAAAAAAAACTCCAGAAATCCAGTAAAGCTGCTGGGGGACTCACTAGGTTAGGAAATTCAGCCTAAAGAGAGAATTCTCCCTAACAGGCATTTATGGGGAAGTGGCGCAGTTCTGTAAAAACTGCCCTACATGCCAGATGACCAGCGGTGTCCTACCAGCAAAGGCGCCACTACAGAAAATGCCTCTCATCGCGGTTCCTTTCCAGAGGATCGGCATGGATATCGTCGATCCTTTAGAACCTGCTAGCAGGGGGTATAAATATCTGCTAGTGATCGTCAACTATGCCACCCGATACCCGGAAGCATTTCCCTTAAAAGGGACATCCGCCAGGATTCTGTGCGATCAGCTTATCCCATTTTTTGTACGGGTAGGGTTGCCTTCGGAAATAATTACAGACCCAGGTACAAATTTTATGTCCGTCCTCCTACGACAAGTATGTGAGCGACTCCAAATCAAACAGATGAGGACCTCAGTATACCATCCCCAGACAGATGGGCTGGTCGAACGATATAACTAGACCATCAAGAAAATGCTAAGAAGATTGACTGGGCCGGATGCAAAAAATTGGGATCGGGTGTTACCTCTGGTGTTGATGGTATTAAGGGACACGCCCCAATCTTCCACTGGTTTCTCCCCCTTCGAACTTCTATTTGGAAGACAACCCCGGACGATATTGGATCTGGTTAAGGAAGAATGGGAAGCCAGCGAGGAGGTATCTCTTACTAAATACACTGAGGAGCTAAAAACCCATCTGAGGGCTCTGCGTACCTTGGCCGAAGCCAACCTCAACCAGGCACAAACGACCCAAGAGAAGAACTATAATAAGGGGAGCCGAATGAGGACTTTCAACCCCGGAGACCGGGTACTGGTACTCCTACCTACCTCTGCAAACAAGTTATTGACCAGATGGCGAGGGCTGTACAAAATCACGGACGTACTCAGCCCAGTGACTTATCGGGTGCATCAACCTGATAGGACCACAACCGATAAGGTATATCACATCAACTCATTGAAGGAGTGGAATGAACCAAGTCTGAGTGCCTTTCGCAGAACCCGAGGAACCAGAATCAGAGGAAACCGTGAACACCGTTCCTGATACTCTCGAAGCCATCAATTGGGACGACGTCCTCTCCCCGAACATGAAATCAGACGTCGTGGACAAGTTATCTCCCTATGCCGATGCCTTTTCTACGTTACCCGGTCGCACCAGTATATTGGAACATGAAGGGAGATCTGTGAGACAACAGTGGGAGCAACAGGGAGGTCTGTTTAGGAGAGACCAGCAGCCCCTTTCCGTGAGGAGGCAGTTATGGTGGGACCTGAGGAGGATCCAAGAAGCCGCCGACATCTCCAAGGTGTGGTTATCTCTGTGACAGAGATCGAGCAGCTGGGGCTGCACAAGCCAGGGAGAAGGCAGCTGTCTGCATCCACACAGAAGCAACAAAGTTGCAGATGCATGCAGGATTCCAACTGGCATGCAAGCGGGGCTTGCAGTGGTCAGAGCGCCAGCTGGAGAAGCAAAAGGAAGCAGCAGGAGCTGCTGGAGCAGGACGCCCAAGACCGGTGAGTGTCAGGGAAAGCCACTCAAAACCCGGGGCGCTCCGGGTGGGCTGTGCAAGAATAACGAAACGCTGTAGGAATGAAAACTTCAAACCAAGTTGAGTTGTGCATATGAATACTGAACTGAATGAAAAGTTGAAACCACGCTAAACTATGCATGTTGAATACCGAACTGAACGAAAACCTGAAATTAAGCTTATTGAACACGCAGTTGAAATACAACTTTACGGGCAACGCCAATAGCTAATGAAAGTCAAAGGGGGACAGTGCCCACATAAAAGCTACATATGGGAAAAAGAGCAAGTGTGAAAGAGTGCAAAAAAAGGTGGGGCATGAACAAGACCACCATAAAATGAATCTTATGAATAGATGCAGTGCGACAAGGCCAAAGACTGATAGAGGTGTGTAATACGTAATGGCAGAGCCACAAGGCTAACTAGGAGAAGCCAGAAGACTATAAAACTGCACATAAAGTCAAGAGGCGAACAAGGAGGAACTAAATGCATTTTGGATCTGTACACGAGGCTAAATACAGAAGATAATAAAGATTGGGGTGTGTAGTTATACTGCGCAAACAGACTTATTGTTACAGTAATCAATAGGATTTGAGTCCCAAAACATAGTAATAAAAAATATAGATGTAGCCATCCGATGTAAGTATGGTGGTTTATTCTATGCACAGCCGACACGTGTTTCGACCAGTCGGTTGTTCTCAAGGCTGTTATTGATATAGTTGCAACAATTGATGGTAGGTGATAAATTATAACCATCAAAATCATAGGTAATGCATAAATAATGTACAATTGTGCGGGTAACGAGTATTCAGTGCAAATATGCATTATAAGTAACAACAAAAGGGTATACATACCCAAGATCAGGCAAGGACAATCATGGAGGGCGGGAGCAGTTACGGGGGAATAAGGTGTAAAACTCTTAGCACATGATCATAATTCAATTGACATTGTGTTAGTGAAATTCTCACTTTGTTAGAATCATTCTTTATCAATATTCATGTTTTCTGTTCTGATTGCATCCAATTAGATTATTCAGGGTGATAGTGAGTTGAAGAATACCTTTTATATTTGTGCATTGGTGAGACCCAATTTGAGAAAGCTAGTAACTCTCCAAATAATTCTGGGGATGAATCCTACAAAAGTTAGACATGAAACGGGAGAAAAAGTTCTAAATATACAAATGGACTCGAAATTCATTTGATTGTGCAAAACTAGTAGCTCTAGATTGATTGTCTTATTGAGAAAGGGGAATATCCTAACCCTAGCCGGTCATTCGCAAACTTCTTATGTGGATTCATTTGGTTAAATTGTTATAATGGTGCCTCATTCATTTACTATTATTATTTTTTACTATTATTCGAGACCATCATGGTTCATGGCTTTGATGCCTGAAAATATATATAGTGACCAGTTGACTATATAAGCTCCATACATTGGGATTAATGCAGAAAGAACTGGTAAGTATATTGGTATATCACAATAGTAATGGAATTTCCCTTTCTCTCACCTTTGCGTGCGTTATGATGTAGCACGTTGGCCTGCCCATGTCAAAAAATCTAATATATTAATAAGGTCCCAATACCTAGAATAGCAAGATGATGGAAGGTCAGATAACCCCAATGATATATCCAATGTGATTCAGTAAAATCCAAAGTTGAATTTACCCTACCTTCTGATCTTCATCTCAGGGATGTATCCCAACGCTACGCAACGCGTAAAGGCGTGACATCACATGCATGCGCACAAGCAAAAAATGACATCACGCGCATGCGCGAGCACTGACGCCAAGGTAAACACAACCTTGCAGTTGTGTCTATTACCATCAAAAACTAAAAAACATGATTAAGTTAATCTGTGGACAATTAAAGATACACACAGTGTAAAACTATTATGGCAGAATTAAATGTTTATAAAGGAAAAAGAAAGAAAGAATTGTTTCAAAGACGATTATGGGATTTCTAATAATCCTTTGGTGTATATTAATCAGCGAACCTTTGGAATTAGTCAATTATTAATAAAGGTATTATGAATACTGGATGTGGGGCAAAAATTGAAGTCCCGAACCAGAATGCTCATATAATAAATATGAGGTGAGGTAACTCATACTCATGTCATGAATAATTATATGGTCATGATAACTAGTTGGTTATGATAAAGCACTGGGAGGTGTCACATTTGTTGATTAGAGGTCTGGGGTAATACTTGGATGGATCTCATCAAGGCATTTATCAAGTCACACATTGCAGATAAGGAACACATATCTAAGTCATCGGAAAACATACATTTCATTGTCCGTGTTCAAACCATGTTGGACACATCGTAAATTACAGATGGTTTTAGCTTCCAGTTGTCTCAATTTGAGCTTCAAGTCTCCTCCTCTCTTCCTAATAGAGGCCTTCTTTAGGCCAATGAATCTTATATCATCAACATTGTCCATCTGATGGCATTCCTGCCAGTGAGTGGCCAATGGCAGCAAGTGATCCTGTTTCTTGAGACTACTAAGGTGTTCTCGAATTCGGATGCGTAGCTGCCTAATCGTGCTGCCTACACATACCTTTAGGCAGACCCACACAATTGCATAGACAACAAACTTGGTCCTACAGTTGATAAAGTCGGTGATCATTGCTTTAATACCAAGCTATTTAGTGAATTCTCTACAGTCCGAGTATGCATGCTTACATACAGTGCAAGTACCACATTTATGAAATCCCTTCGCTGTTTTCAACCACTCCAATCCTTTGGATTTAGAAGCAACAATATGTGAAGGGCAAAGTCCGTTTTTCAAGGTTTGTGCTCTCGTATATGCAAAGGATGGTTTATCACTGAGAAAAGGCATGATATCATTATCTAATTTCAGAAGATCCCAGTGTCTTTGTACGATATTGTATAGCTTGTGTGCATCAGTGGAATATCGTGTGATGATATCTATACATTTCCTTGGTGTTCGTACTACTTTATTGGTGTTGTCAAGTTTAACCATATTTACTCTTGGCTTATTGTCTGTTCTGATGCGTGCCTTAGCTATAACATTGTCAGAGTAGCCGCTTTCTCTGAATCTTGTGGTTATAAGTTTGCTCTCTTTTGAGAGTGATATATCAGTGCTGCAGTTGCGTCGTGCCCGATAGAATTCCCCAGCCGGGATGTTCATGACAGTCGTTTTACGATGGCAACTGTCAGCATGTAGTGTGCTGTTGACCTATGTGGGTTTATGATATTTCATGGTCTCAATTTTCCCTTGAGAAATGGCGATGGTTAGATCCAGAAAATTAATTGGTGTGCTGTCACTCTGTTTAATGCCAAATGCATTATCATTTAGATGTTTTTCAAAAGAGGCAAAATCGGCAGCAGAGCCTTTCCAGATTATCAACACATTGTCAATAAAACGTCTCCACAATACTATATTCTCAAGGTATATGTTATTGAGGATGTGTTGGTCCTCAAAATTGGATATGAAAAGGTTAGCAAGGGAGGGCGCGTATTTGGCCCCCATTGCTACGGCTTTCAGTTGAGGGTAGAATGTTTCATCAAAAAGAAAAACACTATTGTTTAAAGTGAATTTGAGAAAATCTTTAACATCTCCACATGTGTCAGAAATGAAGCAGAGCGATCTCTAAACACATAATCAATAGTACGTATAGCCAGCTCATGACTAATTGACGTGTACAGAGCTGTTACATCTATAATTGCCAGCATGTAGTCATCTTTCCACTCAATATAACTATATCAATAACAGCCTTGAGAATGACCGACTGGTCGAAACACGTGTCGGCTGTGCATAGAATAAACCACCATACTTCCATTGGATGGCTACATCTATATTTTTTTACTATGTTTTGGAACTCAAAACCTATTGTAGAGTATTGATTACTGTAACAATAAGTCTGCTTGCGCAGTATAACTACACACACACTAATCTTTATTGTCTATTACTTTTTGAGGTGCCAAGGGTAACCTCATGTGTAGTTTCCGCTGCATTTTGACATGATTTAAGGAGGTTGAGCGCACTGCACACTGTTTCTCCACTACAATTTTGGTATTCTAAATACAGAAGAACCTGTGTGGGATGAAGAGCCTATGGATTCTGGTTACGCAGCCTATGATGGGTGGACCGTGTGGTCTGAGAACTGCGCCTAGATCAGTTAACCCTGTATTGTGTAAGCCAAAGATATTGTGAAACAAACCAAGAAGGGACACTTTAAGTGAGCTGGTGACACAAACCCGAAGGAGGGTTAGGTTGACCTGGAGATAAATTGAACTTTGAAAGTATGAAACAAGCATTGGTTGCTACGTTGAAGTCTTGGGGAAAGGGAACCCTGAGACTTGATTAACTGCAAATGCCGTCTTGATGACAGGACCTCAAGACCCTTTTAGTTTGAACTGTATTTCTTTGAACTTGGGGAAGGGAACCCCGAGGATTGTGTGGAACTATTTGCACTTGAGCAAGGTAATCTTAAGACTTTTGTGGAACTTGCTTGAACTTGGTAAGGGGATCTGAAGAGGAAGCTAAGGGCTGGAAGGAGCTCAGAACTTTGTGTTGATCGCCATTACTTTTATGATTGACATCCCTACACATTGTTTAGCTTTAGTTGTGACGGCAAGTATAGGTTTAGGACACAGTCTTTTAAGTTGAACACCTTGACTCAGCTTTCCTTAGTTTCATTAAGGTAGGGAAATCCCCACCTTATTGTTGGGCAAGTTAGGCCTTCTACCATCCCGACATTTGAGTTAATAATCTATTTTGTTGTGTATTTTGAATCTTTTGTCTGTGTCTTGCTTCATGATGCCATCACATGTATTTGTATTATTTGCATTTTATTACTTGTATTGCGCACCAGACCCGTGGGTATTGGGGCGCATTGCATAAGACAGCTTGCCTGGTTACAGAAAGTACATTTGCATAGGTATATTTACATGAAACAGAAATACAATCTAGGATAGGATGATGTTGCATAGTCAGGATAAAGATAAAATGCTATATACAAATTATGGTGAACATTATTACAGATGGTAATTAGCAAAAGTACATTTACATAATGCAAGGTCTAGTCAGGATACAGCTAAGATGCTGTGTACAATTTATGGTCCTACATTTATTATGTACAGGGTAATCATACACTTATTATGTACAGGGTGAATCGGGAGGTAAAAGGGAATCATATGCCAACTTGCTGGTCTGAGTCTTTGAGCCAATTTATGAGGTTCTGCTGGAATTGTGGGTAGGATTGATCTTCTCGTAGAGAAGGGGCTAAGGAATTCCACAGTTGGGCTGCCTTAACCGGGAAGCTACGTTCCCCCCCCCCCCCCAACACTAGAGAGTTTAAATCTTGGGACCAGAAGGCAATTGGTATTCGATAGTCTGGAGGGTCTTATAGAGGTTTTTCTAATGATTCTCTCAGTCAGGTAGCAAGGTGCCGCATTGTTTAGGCATTTGTATGTTAGAGAAGCCACTTTCAACTGGATTGTATCCTGCGTGGATAGCCAGTTGTTTGCTCTCCTTGTTTCAGAGATATGATCTCTCCTGGAGATGCCTAGTGAAGCTCTAAGAGCATTGTTCTGGAGGCGCTGGATTTTCATAATAATTTCCTTATTGGCCCCAAAATAGAGAGCATTACAATAATCAAGCTTCGACAAAACAAGAGCTCTTGCCAGGGTGGTGCAGCTATTGTTGGACAGGAAAGGTTTACCTGCTCTAATTAATTTACAAGTTTATGCTGTGGCAGATGCCAGTGCATTGACCGGTTTCTTAAAGGAGAGGGTCGAGTCCAGGTAAAAACCCAAGTTTTGACCTCGCTAGCGACCGTAATGGGGATGCTGTCAACATTGAATGAAGAGTATTTAGGTCCCAATTTTTGGAGGGTGGAGGAGGTGCCCAAGATGATGATAATCGTCACGTCATCATTCAGGCATAGTCCATGGGTGGCCATCCATGCCTGGATGATGAGATAAACCCTTTTCACCAAGGCATAATCCTTGTCGTAATCACCAGTAAGCGGTAGGGGAATCTGAGTATCATCTGCATAGTTAGTGTAGGTGATACTAAGAAGGTCCAGAAGATCGAACAGGGGCTTCGTGAAGATGTTATACAGGATAGGAGGGATGCAGGAGCCCTAGAGGCACTCCGCAGGAGATGGGGATGGGCTCTGCAGCTGCGGTGGGGGAGAAGACTCTCATAGACCTGTTGTTAAGAAAGGATTCAATCCATACTATAGCTTCTTTAGAAAAGTGAGCTGCCAAGTTCAGATGCCTGCAAAGGATCCCATGATCTACCAAGTTGAACGCAGTCGATGAGTCTAGAAGCAGGAGGAGGGCTGACTTTCCTTGATCTCTGAGCTTGTCAAGTTGGGCTTTTAGGTCTATTAAAGCTGTTTCGGTCCCATGCTGGGGCCGAAAGCCTGACTGGCGAGCACCTAGCAGATGGTTAGATTCCAAGTGTTTCTGTATTTGTAGATAAGCCATTTTGTCTAAAATTTTCAGACGGAAGGGGACTGTTGTGATTGGGCGATAGTTTGTAGGGATGGCGGGGTCTAATGTCTGTTTTTTAAGTAATGAAGCACCCAAAATTCTTGTCTGATGGTGATTCCCAATCCATGTTAAAGCGGCTGTCTGTATGAATGAAAGGGAACGCAAGTCTTTGAAGTTGAAATTTTCCATCAAAGAGTGGTCATGTGTACCTAATTCTATTTCCCCTCTGAAACCTGAATCTTGTAACATCCAGAACAAATACTTTGTAGTTGTAGAAGTTGCTGAAGTCAAGATAAGTGCAAGCTAGTAGACAGATCCTTTCCAACGTAAAACCACCCCTATTAAGACCTAAACACAACTGTTTTGAAGTTGTTGAAGCGGTTATAAATCCAGTGTCCTCTGATACTAGGGTGACAAGGTTACCCAAGGTTGGAAAAGTGGCAATACAGCTTGGGGGTCACTTCTGGAAACAAGATGTGTATATAAAGCTGGGGAAGGGAGCTGGGTGCTTGTTAAAAAGAAAACTATTCAACAATCTGTAAAGCTGAGACTGTTTAAGCTGAGAGAGAGAAGCAGTCTAGAAGCTAAGGCAGATTCTAGTCTAGTGGTAGCTGGAAGACAGATAGAAGAGGCAAAGAAGCTACCCCTTTAAATGGCATGGGAAGGAAGAGTGCCTTGCCTGCCTGTGGAGGACAAAGAGTCTGGTCTTTAAGTTACCTAACGTCTTTAAAGTACCACGTAGCAGCAGAATGAACAGAAGTGGTATTTTTGTTTTGAACCTTGGCAAATCTATCTTGAAAGGAGGTTATCCAGGATTACCATTGGTGCTGTTTTCTTTTGGAAATTGGAAAGGGAACTTTACAACGAACAGAGAAAAATCTGTTACCAGTAATTATTGTTTGGGTGAATATTTAGTTTTTTTAACTTTTCAAAAACTGGTTCAAGACTTTACTTTTCTTTGTGAGAGATTGACTTTGGACATTCCTGGGATAGAGATCTACCCTGGACACGTGGAACGTATCAAAGTCACTGGTTATTTGGTAATCATTTATCTATATTGTTTATGATTTGTTTTGAATGTATTATTGTTTAGTGTGAGGGCCAATTTTGCGTATGCAACAGGATTTTCTCTTAGAACCTAGACCGGTAGGGAACCCCCTGGTAGAGTAGGCTTAGTTAGGTTTTCTT
This sequence comes from Ambystoma mexicanum, assembly GCF_040938575.1. NCBI lineage: Eukaryota > Metazoa > Chordata > Amphibia > Caudata > Ambystomatidae > Ambystoma > Ambystoma mexicanum. The sequence continues at coordinate 732,320,186 of NC_090925.1, forward strand.
TGCCTTTTCTTTACTTAAAACACTGAGAAAACTATAAGCTGTTGTCCACCTCGCATTACTGGCCCCTCACAGAAGTAAGATGAGGGGAGGGGATGCCAAACAAAAGGGCAAAGCATTTTCTGAGGTGAGAAAAAATGGAGAAATAATGCGTTTAGTAACTTGAAGCGAGATTAAGGAAAGGGCACAACAAATGATACAGATGGAGTCAACAAGTATGGGTAGTTTTAAAAATGTGAGGAAAGGGGAAGAGAAGAGTCTAAAGTAACACCATGGTTGAGCGTAGTTGGTGAGAAAGAGGGCAGGGCAGGCACGGTTAGATGGGAGGTTGGGAGGAGGACAGGAAATAAAGGGTTCTCGGTGGGATTGAGATGAAAGAAAGGAGAATGCATCCAAATTTGACAGAGATAGGTAGATCGTAATATGAAGGGGATCAGACCAGGAGGAGAAAGAAACTTATTTGAGTCATATGCCTAGACGTAACTAGAGATTAAATGAAGTGCTCAGGGCAGAAAGCAGAATAGTATAGAATGAATACCCCTTCAACCCAAGTACAGGACCCTGAGGAAAACTATAGCACAGATGAGATATTACCAGCCGAGTACACAGAATACGTGCGTTCAGAACAGTAAGAGTGGAACCAGTGAAGAACCGAACCAGAAAGTTAGAGTAAAAAGAAGAGTTGCGTGATCCACAGTATCAAAAGCTGCAGATAACTCTTAAGAGGATGAGTATGGAGAAAAGTTTATCATGCTGAACAGAAGGAAGTTAGAAACTTGAAGAAAATAGGTTTCAGTCGACTGAGGGGGACAGAAACCATAATGTTAAGGTGGTAAAATAGAGTGCTGATTCAGATAGGAGAAAATCTGACAATCTGTTAAAGTAGTTTAGAAAGAAAACAAAGAGAAATAGGTCAGAAGTATCCAGAGAATGAAAGATCAAGAGAATGTGTTTTCAATATCTGCATGATCACTGCATGCTTAAAGGAGGATAGAAAGGAGGACATAGAGAGAGAGATATTGGAGAGCTATGTTAGATAGGGGATACGATGAGGAAAGAAAGAGGTTGAAAGAATAGGATATATAATAGGGTGAGCACAAGTTTTAAAAAATAAGTGGTATTCAGTGTGAAGGGACTAAGAACATAGAGAACTGAGGAAAGAGCAGGAACAGGGAGAGGTGAGCTGGGAAAGAAGTAGTTTGGGTTAAGAAGATTTTAGTATATATTGCTAGGAAATCTTAAAAAAATATATTTGGTATTGCTGTGAGTGTGATCTGTACTTTTTATTGTTCCACTCCCCTTCTAAGAGTGAAGCCATATTGTTCAGTTGTGTTTACCACTGTGAGAGTTTGGACTAGCGTGATGGAAACCCTGCATGCGCACTCAACAGAGAACCTCAGAAAAAACGTATGACATCAGAGACAAAAATTGTTTACTAACTTTTACATTTTGCATCAGTATCACCAACAAGTAAGCAATGCAAAGTTTAAAAGCACAACTTCCTTTCAAATCTGTTTTGGGATGTTGGTCTTTACGCCTTGTGGACACAATATACACTGGCCCCTATGTGACTAATGCCATTTGACCCACAGGTTCGCCCGCTCAATGAGCATCCACACTTTGGTCCTGACATCCATCAAGGGCACGCCACTGTACATGTCTCCTGAGCTGGTGGAGGAGAAACCATATGACCACACATCAGATCTTTGGTCAATGGGCTGCATTCTGTATGAGCTTTCTGTGGGAACGCCACCGTTTTACACCAACAGCATATTCCAGCTGGTCAGCCTGATCATCAAGGACCCCATAAAGTGGCCAAAGACTATGAGCGCACCCTTCAAGGTACTAAGAAGTGTAAAAAAGGGACTGGTGTGGGGTAGTCCGGTAGGGCGAGCTTGAAAGAGGGGCTTGTGGGAGATGGAGGAATAAAGCAAAACAGAGTGTAAAAAAAAATGCTACCAAAGGTGAAGGGAAAATGGAAGAAACAGAGTAGGAGGGGAAGAAGGAAGACTGAAGGGGGGTGTGAACGGAACAGAACGGACCAATGGAAGCTACTAGATAAACAAATGAGGTTGCTGTCAGTGGGGTTGAAGTCTGTGCATTAGCTATATCACATATAATTAAAATATGTTTAATGCTTACATCTAAGTGATGTGCATATATTACAAAAGCAGAAAACAACACAAAATAATCACATAAGGTGCAAAGAGCATTAAGTCACATTCTTAAACATTTGAGGAAGACAGAAAATAGCTTTTAAGATGGAACAGAACAAAGTCCTTGAGGGAGGAGAATGAAGAGATAAAGAAAGGGTATTCCCAAAGTTGACAGAGTTAAAGAACGGAAATAACACTGGGTAGGAGGAGGACTGGGAACGGTTAAACGAAAGATTATGAGCGCAAAGAAAAGGCTGGCGTGCAATGGTGCACATGCGAGAGAAGATATGTAGTAGCCAGACCTTGAATACATTTAAAAATAATACAGAGAAAATCAAACTGAAGACGGGCAGAAAAAGAAAGCCAACCAAGAGAGCCTAAGCAATACAAAATAGAAGGGATAGTAAGCAGGAAACAACACAAATAGCCAAGTAAACTATTAAGTTCAGAGCGGAAAGAATACGCTGGTAGACTGCAGAGAAGAGCAATAATTGAGCTGAGAAAAGATGAAATTAAGGATTGAGTAGCCTCAAAAGTTAAAAAAAGGACATATCTTGTGGATGGTATAAAGTTGATCTTGCAGTGGAGATCTGAATACTCAGAAAATAACACCATACAGTGCCATATACAGAATTATAAACTACAAGGTGTACTCTGAATACAAAAGTAAGAGTGATGGAGTGATTAAATAAAATAACCCGGCTTGGGGGAAGAGGGGATAAGTCAGAGGGAAGTAGGTAGGTGAGATGGGAGGAGAGGGTTTGGCAACATCAGTCACAGGCAGAGGTTAGCTAAACATTCATGTTGGCTTTCGTGCTGAATGACTTACCACTGCTGGCTGTTTATAAATGGTTTCCTTTGTGTGTGTCATCATCAAAGTGAAGATCTCATATAGTGCTGGGTGGAGGTTATTTTGTGGAAGGTTATTTCACAGAGCCGGACCTTAAACTAACTTGGGCTTTTCACCAGTTTTTGTGTTTGTTGCAGTTTCTTCATGGAGGAAGATCTGAGCTATCTAGTTGGTGCTTACATTTCTAACTTCTTGTTGAGGTATTTCGGTCCCGTTTTCTAGTCCGCTTTTTGAGTGAAGCCAATTACTTATAGTATTTATTGTTGTTCCACTGGGAGCCATATATAGTTTGGTAAGGCGAGGGCAGTGTGGTCCCAAGGTATGAGTCTTGATCAACAATGCACCCCTTTTTAGTGATGAGCTGGAGTTATCCAGATATGCCCAAGTACATAAGGTTACAGTGATATAGTTTGGACTGTGCGTAGGTCTGAATGAGTGGAGTTTGTGCTTGTTTTACTGTGGAGTTGCATTGAGCTTTTTTTTGCCTTTGTTTATTTGAGAATTGGCATTGGTGTAGGAGTCCAATATCGCACCTAGTTCTTTTACTTTGGTCTGCGGTAGAGACACTGTGCCTAGGTGAATGGGCCACTGAAATGGAAGAGTGATTAGGTTAAGGTTGCCAAAGAGCAGTAACTCCTTTTTATCCCTATTTAAGCAGAAGGCATTGGCAGTTAATGATTTGTGTATGGAAGAAAGGCAATCGGAAATGGGATAGTTGTCTGGTATCTTAGCCTCTAGCTGGAATAGAATTTGAATGTCACCTGCATACATTGAGATGGTATGGGTGAATGCTGAGATTTTATCAGCCACTGTGCGGATGTATGCGCTTAAGAGCTCAGGTTGATCGAGCAGAACCTTGAGGCAAGCCACATGTAAGGAATTCAGGGTAGTCCTGCAATTGGCCTCATTTTACAGTAGATGCCTGATCTTTTAAATAAGATCTAACCAAATTTGAGTTTCCTTGTACGCCTATGGTGTTTTGAATGTGCTAGACAAGAATGGTGCAGTTTACACTGTTATATGCTGATGACATGTCTAATAGGACGAAGCGCAAAGCTTGTTAATATCTGCTGCATTAATGATTTCAACTCTCGTATACATAAGCTGGACTGTCATGATATTTTGGGGTGATTCAGAGAAATCTTGTATGGGTCTAATGAGCAGTTTCTCCAGGATTCTTCCCACACAGTTTGGAAATGGGCCTGTAGTTATTGAGGGTAACAGTGTCCACATTATCTTTCAATTGCTGACTTCAGATTGGTGAAGGCACACAATCTTGCTTAGAGAGACCTTGCAAAGTTTAATTGTGGCTGCAACAAGTGGGCACTAGTGCTCTTTGATGAAGGATGTGGATCATGGTGATGTCTCCGTAGTGGGTGCCTTGATATTTTGCATTGCCTTGGTTGTCTTCTCTAGAGAGAGAAGGGCAAGAAAGTATTCAGCCGACTATTGGGGAAGTCTGTTTATGCCATAGTAATGGGGTGTGGATCATCCAGTGGCTCATTAGTTTAATTGAGATTTTCCTTTGTGAGAAAAAAAGGTTACTCAAGCGGTTCAGTAGCTCTTGTGAAGATGTCATCTTGGGAGATTTGACTGCAGTTAGTCAAATCTTTATTTGTGTTGAACAACTCCACAGTTTGTTTAAGATGCATTTTATATGCAGTTGGAATGCAGAAGTAAAGATTTCAACACTCATCTAATCGTAGCTTCAAGAGTAGCCCTTAGAAGGTATTTTGCAGCTTATGTTGTCCTCATTAATGTTGGATGTTCTCTTTTTGTGTTCTATGGGTCTGCCCATCTTTTCAATAGGACCAGATCCAGATTGTACCATTTTGTTCAGTTTTTTTCCAGGGTTTTTGGTTTCTTCAATTTGACAGTAGCCAAAACATGAAAGGAAAACATTATTTACAATTCCTGTAATAGGAGGGCTATGTTGTCTTTGTTCTTGATTGCCATGAGGAGACAGGCCCTCAAAAGAACTTTTGAAATGTGATAAAGACATGTTTGCCTTTCCTTTTTACTCTTTTACCATCCTACAGCTCCCGTCCACATTCTGCTATTCCTCCACCTTCTCTCATCTCAGAGTTCTCTTAGCTTGTCTACCTTTCCCTCCATCTTTACCTCCTGCTCTTCTCTCCATCAAGCAACTTCCTTGTTTTAAAAAGTAATTTCTATTTCTTCCTAGAGCTTTCTTCAGGGGTTACTGACCAAGGACCCTCGGCAGAGACTGTCCTGGCCTACACTTCTCTATCACCCGTTCATTGCAGGCAGAGTGATCGGTGAGAGGCTTCTTCAAAATCTCCTGTGTCTCTGTTGTCCAAAAAATGTTAAATCTCGTCCTCAAACATTTTTAATTACACCTCCTGTCACTGCTCAGAACCTTCTGTGATCAGCCCCCCTTATTGTGAAAACATTGTGACATTGCGCTGTTATGTTGCCTATCTTGCAGCAGTGCCTTGCTTGTAACAATCCACTACTGCGGAAGGTGTTTGTGTGCTGTGAGAAACTTGAAGTGGTTTCCCTGACTAGTCCCTGGTGATCTGTCATCCAGGTGGCCAGGACACGGCCATCGCTATTGGATCCAGTTCCTAGGGGTGAATCAGTGAGAGAGGATCACCTGAATGGGGGGTGCTGAGAGAGTGGAAGTGGGGCACCGACGGGTGAGACGAGGTATCACCCTTCTTATAACGCCTTTTCCCCATCCTACCCCGTCGGATACTCTAACACTGTACCCCGTCCCCTTTTCCGACACTAACACTTTTGCACACAACGAAAGACGGACAAACACCAGAGCCGTCTACCTGACATGTTCCACCAGAATGGTCAGGCAATGGACCAGAATCACACACACCTGACGGCCCTTTCCCTTCCCCACAGGGATAAAAGATGGAGCACGAGAGCACAATACGAGCAATGCAGACAGCACAATAAGAGAGCTAACTCAGCATGGCAGTTCAAGAGGAGGAGAAGACGGTGCAAACCTAAGGGTGACGAGGAGGGAGGCGACTTTGCCCTTTCCGAGCCAGGCCTATGAAACCTCTGCAGAAGGAATTGTAAGACCGCGGAATTGTAGTCAGCATGTGTTGCAGCAGATGTCAACGGTGCACAGGGTCCTCCTCTGCTGACAACCAAGCTTGGGAGAGACGCTTGGCCCCATGGTACCGGCCTTGACTCCAGAGACGAGAAAGCCAAGCGGTTCATCACAGCCGGTGAGTCAAGGGGAGAGCCGATAAGAAACTGAACTGTGTTGAACGAAAGTAGCAAGCGGCTGATTTAAAGAAAGTATAAAAAAACTGTTGATACTCATGGGGAAAGCCAACATAGACGAGTCGAGCACCACGTGGGTGTTCATTCTGGTAACTCTGGGCGATTACCCTGTTGTTGAACTACCGTAACCAGAAGGCCTTGGTAGAAAGTCGAGAAGAGGGTCAAAGTGGTCATACAGGGCTGTAGTAAAATCCTCTGTACAGTCGATGGTTTTTGACAGACAGACGATTGTGAAGCTAAGGGAAGCTAGTCCCGCATCGTGAAGTTGGCAAGAGTGAACCTGACGAGGGATGTCGATAAAAGGGGGCGAAGTCTGAAGTTCCAATGAATAGTGTGTTGACAAGAGTGAACCCGGCATGGGGATGTCCACAGTGAACTGTTCAAACAATAAGATTTGTGAATCAAATAGATGTCACAAAGAAGATTGTCTTGAAAGCCATAGTGAACCTGGCGGAGGAACACTAACAATCGGGAAGGGTCTGAGCCCGAAAAAGGGGGATCCAGGGGTGAAAAGGCATCACCCAATGTACAAGCAGAAAGGAACTTTTGTTTATTATTATGTTGAAGACATGAGGTCCTCGGAGACGAGAGACTTTTTATAGAAAGGAGACTTAACCACCGAAGGCCCTGATAAGCTGAAAGCGCAATTGTTAGCTCGTGCTGGGAAAGCTTGAGCATGTGCTGTGCTCAAGGGTCCTACCTTGTCCTGTGCTCAAAACGTGGGGAAGGGAGACCCGACTACCGCATCCTGACTTATGTGTGAACACTTCTTTCTTGCCTGTGAATCCTATCCCACACTCTTTGTATTTAGCGTAAGGATTGGTGATAGGTTTATCTTAGTATAAGCCCTTTTATTTGACAAGACTCCACCAGCCCTGCCTTTTTATTATGTGATGATCGTAGCTTGCTCCCATTTTAGGTGAAGTTTAGATTAGGCGTTTTTCCAACCCGCATATACAGTTTAATAAACACACTTGAACTGTGGTCACTTGTGTCGGTCTTTACTGTTGCCACCATGAGTTCCTTACAGTGCTAATGGTTAGAGGGGACTATTGCAGTGGGTGATTATTCTTGACTGGTTGTGCTCCAACATGGACTTCAAAATCTTGGAGCTACCACAGTGCGTGCCTGGGACTCTTTCCATCTGGCTTTCACCAAGGCACTAGCTTATTAAGATTTACTACCATGCTTCGACTCTGAGCTACAACAAAGCAGATGTGACCTTGTTTTGCAAGATGTCTGTAGAATTGCACCTTCAAGTAAATTACAATCTAAAAGCAAAAATGTGTGTGCTCTGAGTATTCTTCATCATGGGATCTTTGTTCATGTTTGTAAACTTTTACGAGGACCACCTTTCGATGGAGACTTTACTTTTTATTTTTTACAAAATCCTGCAATAAAAGCACATTGATGCTGCTTTTATACTGAGATAGCGTGGTCCTTGCCCACGGGGATAAATGAGGAGCTCTGTGGTGAGTCATGGGAGCCCCACCCACCCATCCCGACATGTGCATGTAGTGGGCTGCTATAGACTGGTTTGGTCCCTTTGCGCCTCCCAAAGGGTGGATGAGGAACGATGCTGTAGGGCTGCTATTCCACCACAGATGCAGAATTACTGGTCTGAAGACAACATTGGGAGCTGCCTCGGAAAAAGACTACATCTCTCGAAAGGCTGTGCTGGGAATGCATATGCTCCAAGGCAAGAACCTCACAGACACCGACTTAGACTGGTTCCTGAAGGGGAACAAGTCAGGGGAACAAGTCAGGAGAGCATTTTGTGTGCTGCGTCACAATGCAGACAGTGCAGATGGCGAAACAACACAGAACCATGTACTTGGAAGAAATTAATACAAAGATGGTGCAGCACGCCCGACACCTTTTATTGACTCTCAGACCCGCATTAGTAAAGGAGAAAAGCAGTGTGGCGCGCGCATCACCGGAGTGCTTCAGAGAGTGCAGTTAGGCAGTTGAGCGGGCTGCGGGTGAGTTTATTTTAACATTGTAATTATTTAGTTAAACACATTACTGTTTCGTCTGAGGCAATTATAAACTAGTGATCTAATTGTTAATTGTTCCGAGCATTCAACTTACTTATTCCTACATGGTATTACTTGGTCTAGGATATCTTATGCATACACATTGAAATCAGCCATTCCTGGAGCGGCCCGGAGAAATGAAATTACAGAAACATCAGGACAAATGCCGGAGCCATGTGTGAAAGATGGGCTTTCTCGGCAAAGACCACAGCTTGCGCAAGGTTTGCAAACTAAGTCTTTAACATCTGATATTAAGGGCTATTGGGTTAATCTAAAAAAGCAGGTGTAGTGGACGCTGACCATAATTTGGAGGTGCCAACATATGTTGCACAGTCAAAGAGCATGTTTCCCCTGAACCACTACCTGCTGATAGATTTTACAGAGATAACCGATTCAGCTATGGTGGCTGAGCTTACGCTCAGGAGGGCTCTTTAGAATTTTCATCTCCTCCCTTCGGTGCAGGTGACCCTCATATTCCACCTATAGACAATTTACTGTGGCAGCTCATGGGTCTTATTGTACATGTCCGGGTTCACGAGGTGGGGGGGGCATGATCTATTCTGTCCTCCCCAGGTTTGGCTAGTGGAGACATCATGATGGCAAAGGATCATGTTCAGAAATCAATCAAAAACATGAATTTATACCCAAATAAAGAGGAAATGGGTTTGCTTCATCAATTGGAGTGATTAGAGCAGATAACAGCTGAATTAATGTTAGTCCAGGATACACAACCGCCTTTAGTTATCTCACCTCTTCCTTTAAACGTTTCTTAATCGCCAATATTATACCCAGATCTCTTAATACATCAAGCTCTTCGGTCTCTTTTGCGAATCCTACCACGCAAAGACCCCTAAAACCGAAAACCCTCCCATGTTAGAGGTCACCTTATCGGCTATGAATACTGCTCTGTTGACCTTGGCGAAATTGTTCGAAACCCTAGATAGGAACATTGCAGAGCAATCCGGCTTACTATCCACGGTAACTACAAAACTATCTAGTATGCAATTGCTTTTTCTCCAACGGAGTATTACCCTCAGTGAGGGTAATATTATTGTAAATCTGGTCACTCCAATCCGGGAATCGCTCCTGGTGGTGATTGACCCAGATTGGAGATGTCTTCACCTGGAAGGGAAAACTGCGAAATTGTCCCAATTGGGGAAAAAGAGGAAAAATGAAGGATCACTGTCAATATCACCCTTATTTGGATCTCGGAAATGTCTCTGAACCTTGAACACCCCTCTCCACACCCCCCCCCCCCCCCCAAAAAAAATGCCAATAAATAAAGGAGATGGAAAAACCCATGTCCCAGTGTAAAAATAAAAAATCTAAGGTAGTTACGATTTCTGTAGATACTCCACCCCTCGCTTCTCACCAACAACTAGAAGAAAAAGATAAACTCAAACACGCAACACACAAATGCACAACCGGGAGGAGAGCGCTCCCTGCGGCCTGACCAGGAGAGTGCCGTGAAAACAACTGTGGTAAGGAGAGGGGGCGGGAGCAGGGAGGCGAGCCCCCAAAAACATGCTGCAGCCCCACAGCAGGCTCCGCTCGCCCAAGGGGGTGCAGGAACAGAGAAGCAGACTCTGAGGAAAAGGGAGGAAGCAGTGAGGCAGCAGCCCCAAGCTCCTACACTGCCAGGACATCCCTCAGAATGCAGCTGCCCACCACATCAAAGCAGGCAGCCTCCTAAAAGCACAGCCGACAATAGCACCCCTGCCCCTCACAGGAAGGCACCGGAGTGGACACTGTTCAGGAGAGCCCGCCAGGAGGAGCGGAGTGTGGAAAAGACATACAGTTTAAAGGAAAAAACAGCAGGAAGAGCAAAGAAGTGGGACAGAATTAAAATAGCAAAGAGGAGGGGGTGCGAAAAGCAGCAAATAAGTGCTTCCACAAATCACATTGCCTACTCTTCCCCAAAAGTGTGCAGGAACACCACCCCAGGGGCTCAGGAGGCCTAGGGTGCCAACCAGACTGGGGGTAAACAACGCAGCAAACCACCAAGCGCAGGATACACCACAACTAGCACATGTAAGAGTCATAATGCAGCACCATACAATGTTGCCCAGAGCAGATGCAGAGAGCTCCCACCAACCCCCAACCCCAGTTGCCAGGCAGCAACGGCAAGGAAGCCCCCGACCAGCAGGGATTAAGGAAAAGGAAGGCTGAAAAGCAACACAAAAGCCCGGGGCAAGAGGCAGGAACGTGGAGCAAATGGCAAGAAGGCACAAATACACAGCTCTGCACAGCAACTCTCCAAGGTCAAGGCAAGCTAGACATAAGCAGACACCACACAGGGATAGAATGTACTAAAGAAGCCCTGCAACCTGCACCTCATCGTGTGGGATGGCAGCCCACCAACAAACTAAACAAACTAAGTGAGCCACCATAGTGCCACGCGCCCCCCTGAACCCACATGCTCCATTTAAGACCATAACAAAAGCCAGAAGGAAGGAGGGGTGCAAAGAAGAGCCCTTGCCGCACACAGGGAGCATGTGGATGCCCCCCGGGCTAGCCAGGCCACATGGGCGAAGCCACAACCCCCCCCCCCCAAAATGATATAGTGTATACCTATAATAAGGGGAAGTACTACCCTAGAAACAGTGGCACGGACCAGACAAAGCCCCCCTTCAGTCACAAGAAGAAGGGCGGGTCCCATAGACCACAGCAAGAAAAGGGAGCACATAAACTATAACAGAAGCGCAGCAGCAGGGTGACCGTCTGGAAACAAGACCTTCAGCACCGCTGAAAACAGCAGAGAGACAAGGAAGATCGTACTGGCCAGAAATAGCACCCTCCCCACCCCCCCCCCCCCCAGCGCCAAACACAGCAAGAGGGGTCAGGCCCACAGATTTCCGGCCAGTCTGCGCCAGCCCACTAGGCGAGACACTTTGCTCTTTTTCCACCCATCCCCTGCAATACAGTAATAAGGTATGGGCTACATAAGAATACTGCAATTAGTGACGCAGACGGAATAACCGCCTGACCACGGTGCAGCGCTTCCTAGACACCAGGAAACGGATACCTGACCCATCCCCTGTACATGTTACCCCTGAAACTAGTCCAGAACCATCGCAAACTCACACAACCTCCAGGCCAGGACAAAATCCGACCTTACAAAGTCACATGAATGGAAATAAGCCTAAAACCGAGACAACCATAACAGTCCCATTGGTCTTAGATCCAGACACACAGAAAATCCCACCACTAGAAGACCACCAGCTCCCTTCAGTACAATTAGTAAAGCCTCTTGAGATACAAATAGGCCTTCTGAACACCAGATCCATGACCAAACATGCCCAAAGCATCCATGATTACGTCATACAGGATGATCTAGACATGTTATGTCTAACTGAGACTTGGCTACAGGAACCCATCGACCCCACTATCAAAATTGCGGTTCCCCAAGGATACACCATTCACTATAAGAATAGAGAAATGGGAAAGGGTGGGGGAGTGGCTATAATATCCAAGCAAGATCTTAACCTATCCCCTCACCTATCCATTGCAATGTATGTGAAACTCTTTTTCTCAAAATGACCCCAACTAAAAATAGTTGTATTAAAATCATTGCAATCTACAGACCCCCAAAACTGGCCTCTGACTGTATTGACACAGCTGCTAAATAACCTAAAAGGGCCCAATACAGGGATGGCACTCCTAGGCGACTTAAATAGATGGAGAGGGAACGTCAAAGACAAAGAAGACATATCTCTTGAAAAAGATCTAAAATCAATTGACATTCTTGTGAATAACTTGGAACCTACATTGAATATGGGAAACCAACCTGCTTGGATAGTTTCTAATAATGTGAAAACCACTATACTAGGAACAAAACCATGCATATGGTCTGATCACCATAAAATCGAACTGGTACTGATACCCAAAGAGAATGTAAGGAACACAAACAATGTACCCAACAAAGTTTGTGGAAGAAACTTTAAAAAGATCACGCCCCTTATTCACGGCACAAGTCATTGAAAACATTATGAATACGACAGTAGACGAGAACTTGTGTGATAAAATCCTGGCAACATTTAATAACCAATTCCAAAAGCTTATCGACCAACATGCTCTCATCAAAAGTAAACAGATCAGACTCGACCCTAATCATCAGAATTATTTTAATGCTGAAACCTGTACGTTTAAAAAGGAGATGGGAGAGAAAGTGGCAAAAAAATCCCACAGACGACAACAAAGAGAAATGGAAAGAACTGGATAGACTATGTAGAGAAAAACTGATGGAAGCAAAGAAAAACTATTACAATGAACAAATCACTGCTGCTTCCAGCTCAACTGGCAAATTGTTCCAGATTCTGAAATAGGTAGAAAAACCTCTGACACTGTGCCCTCCATTTCTGCCATCACAGGAAGACTGTGAGAAGGTCCAAACTGCTTTATACAATACATTTCGCAAAAAGTTCGCAAGTCATAAAATCCTGTAAGGTTGACGTCCAACCACACCAACTCCCAGAGAGCATATCCCCCAAGAGAGGAGTACATTCAAGTTCTCCCCTATCTCCATAGACAACATTAACTCTGTACTTTCCATCATCAGATGTACGGCCTGCTCTGAAAATGTTACCTTCCAAGCTTATACAGGATTTTTGCCCCTTATCTTATCTACATTGAATGGTGAATGCCTCGTTTAGAGACAACAAGGTCCCTACTGCAATTAAAACAGTTACTGTTACACCTATAGTCAAAAAACATTAACTAGATTAACATGACCCTTCCAATCTCCGCCCAATAACGAACTGTAACTGTCTCCTAAAAATCTTGGACAAAGTTGCTACTATCCAACTCCAAGATCATGTCGACAGGAACAGCCTCCTACACACCCAACAATCGGGCTTTAGAGGAGCACGTGGTATGGAGACGTCCCTGCTTGACCTTCAGACCAAAATGCTTAGTATCCTGGACGAGGGAAAAGCAGGGATGCAGATGTTATTAGACCTCATCAGCATTTGATTTGCTCAATGATCAAAAACTCCATGAGCCTCTAGACAAATCAGGTAATTGTTCTCGAGGAGCTATAGACTGGGTAACATCCTTCCTTAAAGATCGGAGCTCCAAGATCCACTGGGGTGATCATGTCTCCATACCCCAATTTAGAAGCTGTGGCGTACCCCAGGGGGCCAGCCTATCGCCCCTTTTGTTTAATCTCTATCTGTGGTGTCTATGTACCGTATTAACTAACTTGGGGGAGGGGGGTTCTTTTTTGCAAATTACGCTGACGATACACAACTAGTCATCGAACTGACCGGCTGTCATACCACTGACAATAAACGTGCTTGCATCTACAGCTCCATTGAAGCCTGGATGATGACCACCTGGCTTTGCCTCAACTGAAGCAAGACTGAGCTCATGATCTTTGGATCACCCCAGGCAAGAGCAAAACTAGACCCAGATTACACTACCTTTAAGATCCCCTGGGGATCTGCCACCCAGGTGGTCAGGACACGGCCATCGCTATTGGATCCACTTCCTGGGGGTGGACCAGTGAGGGAGGATCACCTGGATGCATGGTTCTCAGAGAGTGGAAGCGTGGGACACCGACGGGTGAGACGCAGTATCCCCCTTCTTGTAACACCTTTTCTCCAGCCTACCACATAGGATACTCAAACATTCTACCCCCTCGCCCCCTATCCGACATGAACACTTTCACACACCATGAAAAACGACAGACTAACACCAGAGCCGTTTGCCTGACATGTCCCAACACAAGGGTCAGGCAGTTGACCAGAATTACACACACCTGACGGCCCTTTCCCTGCCCCACAGGGATAAAAGGTGGAGCACGAGAGCACAATACGAGCAATGCAGACCAAACAACGACCCAGCTATCCAGGTTTGGCAGTTCAAGAGGAGGAGAAAGACCGCGAGAACTGAAAGGGTGATAAGGAGAGAAGCGACTTTGCCCTTTCCGACCCAGGCCTCAAACCTCAGCAGAAGGAATTATAAGACCACAAACAATAGCCAGTTGTCAGCAGATGTCAACAGTACACAGGGTCCTCCTCCGCTGATAACCAAGCCAGGGAGAGACGCTGGCCACCGTGGTACCATCCTTGACTCCAGAGACAAGAAAAGCCAAGCAGTTCATCACAGCTGGTGAGTCGAGGGGAGAGCTGATAAGAAACCAAACTGTGTTGAACAAAACGGCAAATTGAAGAAAGTAAAAAGAACTGTTAATTCGAGAGGGCAAAACCAGCTACAGAGGAGTCGGGCACCACGTGGTGCTCACTCAGGAAATGCTGGCCGATTACCCTATGGTTGAAATCTCAGTTACCAGAAGGCCATCGAAAACCCCAGAAAGTGGTCATACATGGGTCTAGCAAAATCCTCTGTACAGTTGAAAGTCTGTGACTAAAAGATGATTGGAAATCCAAGGGAAGTTAATCCTGCATCGTACGAAAGTAGAAGGAATTGTGTGGATTGGCAAGAGTGAACCCTACCTAGGGATGCCGATGAAAAGAGGCGAAGCCTAAGTCTCGAACAGTGTTTTGACAAAAGTGAACCCGACGTAGGGATGTCCACAGTGAACTGTTTAAAAACACATTAAGATTTGTGAATGCCATAAGTGAAGTTGATTTGAGTTGTAAGCCGCATTGAACCTGACCGAGGGAGCCTAACATTGGAGAAGCATCTGAGCCTCGAAGAGGGGGATGCAGGGGTGAAAAGCCATCACCCACCGGAAAAGGCTGTAGTGAACCCGACAAACGGAGGCAAACATTCAAGAAGGGTCTGATCCCAGAAGAGGAGGGTGCAGGGGGTGAAAAACCATCACCCCACCAACGTTTGAATGCAATAGAAGAAATCTTTTGAATACAAGCCAGAGTGAACCCGACAGAGGGAGTTTTATATTCGAGAAGGGCCTGAGTCTGGAAGAGGGGGACACAGGGGTGAAAATAATCATCCAAGTGCGATCAGAACCAGAACTTTTTTGTTTGATTTTTGTAAAAAGGAACTGTTTGTGGATCTGAGCCCAGAAGAGGGGGATCCAGGGCTGAAAAGGTATCACCCAACATACAAGCAGAAAGGAACCTTTGTTTATTGATTTGGAACACGTCAGGTCCTCGGATCCAAGAGACTTTCTGTAGAAAAGAGACTTAACCAGGTCCTGATACCTTAGAAGCGGTACTGTCGTCTTGTGCTGGGGAAGCTCAAGCGTGTGCTTTGCTCAGGAGTCCCGGACTGTCCCATGCTCACAATGTGGGGAAGGGAGACCCACGGCTACCACATCCTAACTTTCCATTTGTGAACACTTTTTTCTTTCTTGTGAATATCATCCCACACTCTTTTGTACTTAGTTGTAAGGATTGGCAATAGGTTTTTCTTAGTATAGGCCCTTTTTATTTGACAAGACGCCACTAGGATTGCCTTATTATTTGATGGTCGTAGCTTGCTGACATCTTAGATTTAGGTTTAGATTAGGCATTTTTCCAAGCCGCATATACAGTTTAATAAACACCCTTGAACTCTGATCACTTGTGTCTGTATTTACTGTTGCCACCATGAGTTCCTTACAGTGGCCTTGCCACATGTTTGTTTTTTTGCCCTGTCCTTTAGCCTTCTCCTTGCCCTCCCAGGTCAGGGAATGCCATAATATGCTAAACAATTTCTTTGGCTCCAGCTCAGAGTTTCTGGGCAAAGTTGCCATTGTGCGCACCCTTGCAGCATGTTTGGTATGGGATTATCATATTCTAATCCACATTCCAGCTAAGTGATGTCTTTTGCTGGACGGAGGTGGAGCATGAGGGTGTCCATGTTTGGATGGCTCTTGCTTGTTTGAATTGTGCAGATCTTATACATTTGGGGGGGATGAACTGCCCCAGTCCGAATTTGGGATAAAAGAAAACCCAAAGACTGCATCCGTTTGCTTCTCTTATCGTAAATGTTCGGTGATTTTTAAGACCTCCAGCTCCCCACACAGTTGCCTGAGACATTGACTCTTTCAGGGTCACTAGGACTTCTATGTCCTGTCTTATCAATATAAGGCACCTATAATTGAAGAAGTCCTTCACTACCAGATAAGATTTTAATTGCATCCAACAGTTCTTCTTTCTTTTACTGTCTACAGTTTTGCTTGTTATTTTTTAATTGCATGCGATTGTATTAAGTGTGTGTGTGTACCCTATAAAATGTGTGTTCATATGGTGATTTAGTGGTAGATACTTGCATTTTACTTTCCCTGCTTCAGGGTTTAATTGTCTAAAACTATTATTGTTTTACTCGTGTTTTGCTAGAGTTATTTCAGTGCTATATGTTGCTTTAACTGCACTACTGCTCCACCCCATATCTCTCGAAGTCAGCCTAACTGTTCAGTCTACTCTTTCCTTGATAGCACGGTTTGGCCCAAGTACCTCTTACAACAATCATAGTGGCTTCTTTGAACCCTTTGCTAGAGCTGGTGCTAAAAATCCATCGTAATAAGAGTCGTAAGGATTCTTAAGGCAGAGCATATAAAGAAAGAGCCACACTCTGCCAGATTTTGAATTCAGTCTCCATGGGAGAGAAATAATGAAAAAATCTAGCAAAAAGTACAGGGATCTACATCATCAGTTAAACAGTGGGATTTCTTCCCAACACATAGTCGGCGATGTCGGCAGAAAAAGAGCACTTTATTTTTTCATAGTGGGCCTTCGTAAGATTGAAAAGATAGCTAGATGTTTTCTTTTTTTTAAAGGGTAAAAATGTGGGTATTAATACGTGTACATTTTAATGGAAAAGTTGGATATACCACTCTTATGAAGTACTGTTGAATGTTTATGAATTTAATTAAGATACCCTTGACGGAGAATTAAGGTAACAAGTAACATTTCCTTACTTGGCAATAAGTAACACTTGTTCACTTGAAATTTATAAATTGCACATGTATCTATATAGATTTTACTGAATCTTATTATCTAAAGGAAAGAGTTTACAATGCAAGTATAGACCATTCTAGCCAAATTACGAAAGCATGCTTAAATTCTTTATTTACTGGGTTTGTTAAAAGGGCAACCCGACTCTACTTTTGGCTGAATGAAAAATACCAACAGCTAGTGCAACAAATTGCTAGGAAAAAAGGACCTGTACAGTTCAGCTGGTTTAAGGAGTTGAGAGGCAGCAATTAGCAGAACTCAGCACTGTCCAGCATGCATCTCAGAGTGCTGGCCTAGTAATTACCATTGTGTACGCTCTGTGAGGCCCCAGAATGCCACCTCAGGCTCACTTCCCAGAGGGATAGATGACAGGAGTGCTTCTAGGATTGACTGTGCCTCTCTTTTATTCATGTAAAGCTAGCTCCCGTTTTCCTTCTGTTGATGGCGTCTCACTCCCAAGATAGGATGTTTATTTTATTTTTTTACTTTTTTCCATCTTTAACATTTATTCCAAGAATATCGTAAGAGAAACATTTAAGTGAGAACAAAGCATAAATAACTATATACATAACATTATCTTAATAATCTAACAGAACTCAAAAGTAACAGTACAGCAAATTCCCACCCCAAGCTCCAAAATAGACACAAAACGTGACAAACATACAGCATAGGATGTTTAGATGGGAGGTATCCAGAGCTTTGGCAGGAGACTCAAATATTGCAACTAAGAGGTCACTGTATTATTTTCAAAATTATCTACACACACACGCACACACATGATTGGTGAACCCAGACCATCTGACCTCAACTCTACCATAGCAGGAAGATGATGAGCAGAAGAGAAGCGTATTGAAATATGTTGGATAGAAATGCAAGACTAGATGTAATCGAGGGAGTCCTCTGCTTGGCTTTCTCGTACACCACACCACATGTCGGCATTCGCACAGAGAAAATAAGGAGTGTCTTAGTAACTACTACCCCCACAAAGCAAAGAAATGTGTGCAACCTTCTAGTCTTGATCTAGACTCTATTTTTCACACCTCCAGTGATTGATGACACGGCTGAGCAGGGCATCCAGAATCCCTTCACTGTCCAGCTTCCCCCTGAACTTCAGCAGCTGAAGGAGAAACAGGTGCACTCACTGGCACCGAAGAGCGGTCAATCCAAGATCCTGCGCAAGGCACGACAGAAAATGGCAGAGCGGGCAAAAAAAAAGGTAATGGGCCCTCTGGGCCACAAAAATGAAAGAACGTGGGGCAAAGCAAGATGGGCAACCCGCTCAAAGGAGAAATAAACTGACCAGTGGCTGTTATTCTAAATGAAGTTAAAATGAGTGAGCGTCAGCCCTCCTCTAAACCATTCTGATTGGAGTCATTTGGCTGACTAGTAACTGAGTTTCTTCTGAAGCTGCCCGACTTAAGTCCTGTCTCCAACCAGTCATGTTTTAAACTTTAATAGCCATTAGCCACCGAAGCAAAAGGAAGCTTGTTTGTTCTGGGTTTCTCACCATTTGTGCAAGTCCAGGTAGGCAAGCCTTTATTTTGAAGAACAGGCTCTGGAAACTGGTCTTTTAGCTGTCCTATTGTCACAGTTTATCAAGGAATTGATTCTTGGATTATAGTATGCTGTTGGGGAGCACCATATCCCTAAAAGAACACTGAGAATGGGAAGAATGGGGACATGATTGCTCGCCTGTTAATAGCTCACTAACATGTATGCTCAGAACGGTTGTACTTTTTGCTGCTTTCACTCCATAAGACACCAGGGACTCTATACTCTCTGTATTGGTTTGAGCCTTTCCTGAATTTTTGAGCTAAGGGAAGTGTTTTGGCTCCACTTAACCTTGCTATGCTCATATGTTTTAGGGGCACTGAACAGTCCCTATGGCCATCGGTGGAGGAGAACTCTGTTCTCTACTGTAAAGTTCTTTGTTTATTTTTCCTGAACACATCACCTCTCCTTAATGCATCACCTCCTGTGAAGTGTGATACAGACACTTTGTGTCCCTGTAGCTTTGTTTGCAGCTACATTTTAGTTGCTTGATGTGTCCAAGATGGGCTGGTTAGCAGCAGATACTTTTACAGTGTTTTATTTTTTGTAGTCTCATGTACTTTTGCATTTTGCTGCTTAATGCCATATTTAATGCATTAAACTAGGCTATTTGTGTACTTTACTGGCTGTTGACTTTTTACTCCGTTAATTTGTAAATTGTTAATTGTACTTAACATCATAACCCTCCCTCCTTAGTTTGGCCAGACTGCTCAGCCTTGCTAGCCTGAGAGAGAGGTTGAGTCCAACTCTTGTTGCGACAACCTTGTTGCCCAGGTTGGCTTTTCCAAGTACTACCCCAGCTAGAGACTTTGAAAAGCCTTCCTAGCCCTGGTTCTGGGGGACCTTTAAGGCTTCCTATTCCATACACAGGCATTTATTTACCTATAACTTGGACTCTTTTTGACGCACTAGGTAAAGGACTGCTTAAGGTTTGGGGCTGTAAGAGTCTATGGCAGAGAGTATTGCATGATCTTTTCACTTTGCTGCTCACAGTTTCACTTGCTCCAATTATTTTGAACTGCTTATACTGTCTTAAGTGTAAAGTGTAGGCGATCTCACTCTTCAGATTGGCAACTGTGTGTATATATGTGATTTACAGTGTTGCTGGACTTATTTGAGTACTGTATGTGGTTAACTTTACAATTATGCAGCCTCCTCCAGAATGTTGCCTTACTGCTCAGTCCATTCTTAGCTTAATAGTTTGTCTAAACTCACATATGGCACAAGAAACACTCCAAGCCTCACAGACGTTTGAAGGGCTTTTATTGTTATTGGAATGGGCCCTTTGGTATCCCTCTCTCTTTAGTCTAGCAAAGCACCCTCATCCTAATCGAAGCGTACCCGACCACTCGTTAGTAGATATCGATGATTGACCCCCTACTGTAGTTCTATTGTATGCTGGATGTGAGGACCTAAAGACAGTATGCTGTTCCTACCTGAACTCTCTCAGGGACTTCCTAAGACTGTCCCTATTCTATCCAATTGTTAGTGTTTTAAAGTGGTAGGGGATTGCACCCTACAGACACTGTGCTCGACATTCTTTCTATCACACTTGCGGTCACATTTCCCCCTCCCTACGGTCCTCCAACTCCATTCTTCTCTACTCTCTTCCACTCTGTCCCTCAGATGTAACTCCATTTAGGCACCCTCTACATTCTCTATGACCCTATGAATCAGTCCTCGACACTACTCGGATACCCTCCTTTCACTCGCACAAATCACTTCACATCCACTCCTGAACACACTTTCGTGCACACTCTGTGGAGTACCACTTGTACTCACTAACCAATACAATACATCAACCTCATTGCTCCACACTACGCTTCTTCCTTCGTCCTGCTAGTCTCTTGGTCTGCCACCTACTCCACCTCCTCAGTTCTTACTCGAGCAACCCACCCCCCACTGGCATACCTTTTCCCCTTTTATACTCCCTCCCCACCCTCGTCCCCCTCCTCCCCCTCCTGCTTCCAGTGGTCCTCTTGCCCTGGCTATCTAGCCCTGTTTTCCGATTCTCTGAGGTGTTACAGGTGGTAAAGTTGTTTTCTTGGTGCAGGTCTGATCTTGCATTTGCAGCCCGTGTTTCACGAAGTCTCATTTTGTATAGGGGGACCGGTGAATGGTGTGCTACCCCTACCCCCCAGTAGGAGAGTCTCGTCGTTTAGCCAAGCACCCGCTGGTGTTACGAAGAAGTCCATGGTTTATTCCACACCCGCTTGAGTGCTTTGGTACTGCTCTTTGCCGCTGGATATTGCTCCAGTCTGGAGGCTCTGTTAATGTAAGGTGCTGTGGGCTATAGTCACACATCCGAGATTCATTGCTACGCGGGTCCACCATCTTGTCTCGAGAACAAAGATAAAGCCTCTGGCAAGCATGGGGCTTAGGCATGGCGTGAGACGAAATTGTCCTGCACAGAAATATGCCGTCACAAAGGGGGGGGCCATAAACTGGGGCGCTCTCAACTGCCACCATCCTCCTCAGCAGTGCGGGGGGTTTTGCTTTTGATTTTTCCCTGGTAGGCCTCCCACCCATAGCTAAGAGGGGTTTCCATCCCCTCTTCACAAGGAAGGCCAGAATACTGGCCTTGTCACATACCTCCATCCTTTAATCTGACTCCCCTTCTCCCTGTCCACTGGCTGACTGGAGGTAACAGGAAAGGTATTCTATGTTTTGCTTGTTTACTACCAGCTCAATGTTCTATTTTAAATGAAAATGTTTGCCAAGCCAAGAACCATCTAGGAATGTGAGGATTCATATTTTTATTCCGGCCCATCCAAACTAGCGGAGCATGGACTTCCACTAGTTGAAATTGTCCTCCGATCAGATAATATTGCAAGCTTTAGATGGCCCACTCAATTATTGGGGAATTGTTCTCTCTCAGGAATAGCTTGCGGCAGATAAACCGGATTGATTTCTCCTCCCGCCCTCCTCTACTTGCGGTAATACTGCCCCAAGGCCAATAGTGGGGGCGGAGGGGTCGGTCTGAAGGATGAACTTCAAAAAGTCTGGCATGCATAGTATTGGAGTCTGACATAATGCTCTTTTTATTTGTTTGATGGCAGTTTGGGCAGTACAGTCCCATTTGATGATATTGGGAGGCTTGTTTTCCCCAGTCGGTCCATTAAAGGTCCTCCTCCCTAACTAAGGTGTCCTTGAACCTGGTTAGTAAAGATAGATTATTGACCCCTACTGTCTAAGATCTATTTATGCTGGATGGGAGGACCTAAAGGCAGGATGCCTTTTCTGACTGGCACTTTCATAAGACTGTCTTTACTCTATCCAGTTTTTTTCTAAAGGGGTTGGGGATTGTGCCCTACAGACACACTGCTCAACTCCGTCTTAATTCTATCACATTCTCTTGCCTCTCCCTACCTCTCGGCACTATCGTCCTCAACTCCATTTTCCTCTACTCTCTTCCCTCTCCCCATCTGTCTCTCTGATTTCTCACTCCTTGTAGGCCTCACCTCCACCTTTTTATTTTGTATTTCATTTATCAAGCGCCAAAGCCGGTGTCGCACATAAAGCAGAACATCCAAACAATAACTAATACCAGTACATAGATCAAAGGGACAATGGAAAGACCACGTCCAAAAACAGATTCAGCTTCTGTGAAGGCATCATTGAGCAATATACAGATAACAGATTAAAAGTTCAAAACAAAAGGGTTAAATAGTACCCAGAGAGGGTCAATGAGCGTGTAAAACGCAAGCTAATTGGCCCCTGCCCGGGTCTTACCTGCCCTATAAGGCTCATAGAGGCGTCCAGAATTCTTCCCGCGACTGCCCGCCATGGAAACGGAGTAGGGACTAGACGTAGTCCCTTCTCCCAGATCCCTGGCGGCCATTTTTTTTTCTCTCAAGTCAAACGATCGCAGCACTGTTTCTCTGCTTGCTCAGGATTCTAAATATGGCCTCAGGGGCATTACCTAGCCGTTAATGTTCCCACTACTCAGGTCATATTGCCTTATTAACTCAAGTGTCAGGATGGTTGAAAGCTTAACTTGCCCTACGCTAAGGTGGGATTTCCCTACCTGAACGAAACTAAGGAAAGTCTGAGTGAGAAAGTTCAACTTAAGTATGTCTGTGTCCAAATCTATCCTTGGCCTCACAACTAAAGCTAAACAATGTGTAGGGATGTCAACAATAAGAGAAATGGTCATCAACACAACTTTCTGAGCTTCTTCCAGCTCCTAGCTTACTTTTCAAATCCCCTTCCCCAAGTTCAAAAAAGTTTCACAAAGGTATCAAGATTGCCTTTCTTATGTTCTCCACAGTTAAACAAATTCTTGGGGCTCCCTTCCCCAGGTTCAGGGTAACACAGTTCCAAAGAAAAGTGCCTTGAGGCTTCCGTCCTCAAGACAGAATTGCAGTTCATCAAGTCTGAGGTTTCCCTTAAGCAAGTCTTCAAATTGCCAACTTATGCTTGGTTTCAATTTCCAACAAACTCCAGATCAATTTAACACTCTGACTGGATTGAATAAGTTCGCTTAAATTCTTCTTCTTGGTTCAATTCAACAATGTCTTTGGTTTTCACATTTTAGGGCTCCCTGATCTAGGTGCAGTTGTCAGACCACACGGTCCACCCATCAGAGGTTGTGCAACCAGGAACCCTAGGCTTTTCAGCCCGCACAGGTTCTTCTGTATTTGGTCCTGTGTACAGATTCACATTCACTTAACTTCTCCTTGCCGGCCTCTTGGCGTTATATGAAGGTTCACACTCACTTGGCCTCTCCCGATTAGAATCTTGATTTTGCCACAACATGTCACAACTCCTTTTGCCAGTCTTTGGCCTTGCCGTATTGCATTCATGCACAAAGTTCACTTCTTGGCGGTTTAATTTCTTCCCCACCTTTCTGTCATGCTCTTTTGCAAACTTTCACAATTGCTTTCTCAATCAACACATTGCTTTCAACTGGGCAATTTCCGATTCATCAGTTATCAGCTTGTAGCTTTGCCCATAAAGTTTCCATTCAATTCGGCATTCAATATTCATAATTATTTACTACTTCGCTGCTTAATTTCCATTCAACCTGGGGCTTTGGGTTGGTTTAAATCTGTGCATGCTTTTCTACTCATTCGGTATTCGTTTTGTTTACACACAGCCCCCTCGGAGTGCCCCGGTCTTGAGTGACATTCCCCTTTACTCACCTGTAGCCGGTGGTCCTTTTCGTGCAGCTGCGACGGCTCACATCTGCTCTGCCTGCTGATTTGCCTTTGACTGTGAGCCCCACTTGCACTTCTGATGCTTCTGTGTTCGTGGGCAGCTCCGCTTCTTTCCACGGATGCTGGCAGCAACTTTGCTGCTTTTCCTTTGCCTGCAGCTCCAACTGCCGTACGGAGGCTCCCACATCTGTGGAATTCTGATGGCCCAACTTGCCCTGTGCTCCACAGGTCTGCGGAATCATCTGCCGCATCCTGGCTTCCATTCAGGACCCACTACGGCTGATTGGGACTGAGGGAATAGAAGGATTTCCCCTTGCCCCCTGGTAGGCGAACTCTGGGACAAGAGAGCAATACTTGGGATTTGTTGTCACTACCTTTCCCAACTACCTTTGTCACTACCTTCCCCACAACTGTACTACTCTCTTCTCCACACTACTCGGTAACCCTCTGTGCACAAGGCCAATCACTTAATGGATAAACTACTGTTCCCAAGAGTAGTAAAGTGAAATTGACATTACTTACCTGTTTTTCCTATGTAGGTCCAGGATAACCCATCTTATGTCGAAGTACTCGGGGGTTACTTAGTAGCCCCTTTTCCTAACTAATCATGTAAAAAAATGTATGTTACCCTCACGACTTTTAATGGCTGTTGGCAGTGGTTTAATTTTCCTACCATTGTGCGTTTTTACCACAGGCTGAATCCTCGGCTGCAGTATTGCACCCATGGGTGCCCATTTTGTCAAAAAGGGCCATGGCTTCTTTTTTCACCATGTCTTGCTTGTGAGGTCTTTCTTGGGTTTTACTCTGTGTGCCAAACCAGGTTTGGACCCTTTGTTCGTTTTGTCTTTGGCGGACAGTGTTGTAATATAGGTTGTGTCAGGCTTGTGTGGAATTCTACATTGTAGAATTCCACGCTTCGTGTTCTAGGTTTGTTTACCTACGGGTGGGGGGGTTCCAGCACGTCAGTTGAAGGAGGTTTCGGTGAGAGCTGGAGCGCCGCTGGCGCAGGTTGATCAAATAAACAGGTTACACACCCTCCACCGTGTATGCTTCGTTATTACACACTTCAATTCTGGAGCCCGCCTCAGGCTGCAGTGTGTCTGGCAGGGCAGGAAGCGAGGGAGATGCCCGAAACTCCATGTCCTTTGTCTCCATAGTAACCTGAATGCACCCAGTGCTGGTTGGCTGGCTCGCTGTCCTTGGAGGACAGACACCCTGCTGTTGAGTGACAGCTAGGCTGCGAATGAACGGTAGAAACCTGCATAAAAGGCGAGGTCCCTTGGACAGAAGGCAGAGTTGACCACTGGACGAAGAATCCGATGAAAGAAACTGGAAGAGAAGCTTGCTGCACCCTCCTGGACCGTTGGTTTGCCCGGTGAAGCCTTGCTGCACTGCTGAAGCTCTGAATTTCGTATAGACTAGAGAAGCCCGGAACGGACAACTTCTTCCCTTGGGTTGGTGGGACCAACAGACCCCAAGATGAACTTTACTGGAACCCCTCTCCCTGCTGGCTGTACTTCCTTGCTGCTGCTGGAACTGAGTGCCAGGGGTCAGGAACACCAGGAAAGAGTGCATTGTCGTTAAACCAGACCCCCTACTCCAGGAAGATCTTGAGGACCCTCCTGAAGCAGGACGACCCACACCTGAACCACCGCAACAGAGTGCTGTACCCCAGAAGCAATGGAAGCCTACAAGGTGTCCAAAAATTGCGGTCGTGCTATTTGCCGGTATCTGTAACCGCAAAGTGCTGCTGATTTGGAAAGAGCCCATTGCGGCCGCCAACCTTCAAACTACAGTGCAGGAGTCCTCCAGACATTCTTTCTCTTGTCTCCACGACTGCGGCCCAGGAACCCAGGAACTGCAGGACTTTGTCCTAGCTGCCTGCAGACTCTTCTCTTCTGACCCATTGACATTGTGTTTAACTGTCCCTCATAGGTGGTAGATAAAGTTACTTGTATTGCTGGGAAAGGGTTCACCTATACTTCATTGAGGGATTGTTAAGTACTCACCTGTTCAGAGAACTTGTCAACCTTGGTTTCCTTCCCTAACCTTTCCCTTTTCCACAACATTAGCATTGCCTTTATGTGTCAAAGGTGAATCAATGTCCACAGTGTCCTAGCAATTGAAGTCACCTCGGGGTGTAGGAAGTGTGGGTTTGACATCCCAAAAGGGTATCTACTTCTTAACTTGAATCTGAGGAAGTGTATTTGAAGTGTATTTTACTGTTTCATATTGCCCTTTCTAAAGAAAGCTTATTTTAAAACTGACTGTTAAATATTTTACTAGAAAACATTGATTATAAGTGTTATTTGTATACATGTAACTGTGAATCTCTATGTTGCATCTCTACAGCTCACATTTACCCCTCTTGAGATAAGTTTGGCTGCTCAGTCACTACTCTGCCAATATTTGTAGTACAGACCTATACCAATAATTGGGTTTTCTATTGCCAAGAGGACAAGGCCGGTGTAGTCTCCCACAGAGTTACTACATACAATCCTGCCTAACAATGACCGGCAAATTGTCTCTAGAACTTAGATAAAGACTCTGGCTAGCATGGGACTTAAAAGGCATGGCGTAAGACAAGATTATACTGCACAAAAACATACTGGCACAAGGGGGAACTTGGGCTCTCAGCTGTAACCATCCCCCTCTGGGAGGGGGCAAGGAATTGCTTTGGCTTTCTCCCTGGGAGCCCTCCCACCCTGGCTGAGATGGGTGCGCATCCCCTTTTGACAAAGCAAGGTACTGGCCTTGTCATACTAAACATAGGTGGTAATTACCCTTTCCCTTGGAACACAGGGATGCTTCTGAAAAATCATCTTAACACAGCAGGCTTCCCCTTGTCAGTGGAGAAGCAGAACTTTGCCTTAAGTAGGACAGCCGCATGTAGAAAAGCTTCATAATGGAGCCCTCAGCATACATCTTGGCCTTCTCCGCTTCCTCATGTCCAGTCCAGATGTTGACTAAGGATGGCTCTATATCAACCCCTAATGCCAACCAAGCAGATATGGGGGTTATCCCAGCCCTTCAATCACAGGACATGCACCATTCAAAGAATTAGCGGCCAGCCAACATCCTATCATGGCATCATGCAGTTGGGGGATGTTGATTAGGGTGTCTGGTTTACCTCTACCCTTACTAGAGTGGTTCCCATTCATCTGGTGCCCTTTGTGCAGTGCCTTTGAAAGCCAGTGGTTAACAAAGACTGGGCTGCACAAAGAGGTAGCCATTTTGTCTACGATAAAATACAAATTGGTATCCTTGCATTAAAAATAAATATGCACAGTAGTTTGCCATTCTAAAAAATACACTGCTACTTGCCTGTCAGGAGCACACTGACTTTGTGGCCAAATCGACAGAGGGTAAAGAAAAGGGGGTACAAGGGTACCCTTCCCATCAGACTACAAGGACGCCCATTTAAAAAGGAGCCAAATGTAAGTGAGGCTTAAAAATCTTTATTTGGCAAAATGAAAAGTTTCAGGATTCAGAAAAGTTAGCAAAATACTTGGAGGCTAGTAGTAGCAAAAAGAAAAATCTATCCTAACCATTCCTGCCTCCTTTTTCCATGGGCATTATCTTCCGGCTTCGGTGCTCCAGGCACTTAATTGGTCACCTGATGATGGTCAGGGGAAGAGATGATAAAGCACCTTTATGTTAATGTGGGGATTGAACACCAATTTAGTGAGCAGATGCTACAAATCACTCCTGAGTATTCGGCATCTGCCATTAAACAACATGTACCTCTGGGGAACCAGGAGCTAAAACATAGCTTACTGTCCATATAGCATCCACATGAGATTTAAACTAAACGTTTTTATCCATTATATGTGACCAATTTTGATTTTAATGACTACTAGATGTGTCCTAATGCTCCTTTATAGATAATCCAGAACACGCTGAGTAAAGCGTTGATTTCTGACATTAGGGCATCTTGCACTTTTCGAATTCTGCGACATGGTCTACTTACTCTTTCACCCTTCCTAGGTAATTAGAGTACCATTTAAAATGAGGTTATAAGAACCAGTTATTACAGCACTTAGATGATGGAGGAGTCTGGTGGGAAAGGTATTATAGGAACACAAAATTCGTGGTATCCAGCTAACCAGTCTCATCTAGAGCGCAAGCTGGAGCTAACTAGTTCCCTCCAGTTTCAAACCCTGATGTCTGGCACTTGGTCACAACACTCAACTGCAAACATCAATCATGCAGAAAGTGTCTTCTGAATAGTGCCAATGAGAACTTGTGTTGCTATTCTAGGCACTCTGTTCCATAGTCTGTCTTATTCTAGCCATGATGGACTGAGCCTGAGTGGTTCTGAGGTGGAAAGACTTATGGTCTGTCTCTGAATGGATATTGTATGGAAATAGCCTGCCCACCTGTGTGTGTACTAATTCTTAGCAACTCTTTGCAGGAGCTCATGAGGGAAGATATGCCACTCAATGATGAGGCCAGAGATGGAAAAGCAGAACCTGCACTGGCCCAAGGTCAACAGCCTTTGAAGACTCGGCCTCTAATGGAGGGGTTTGTACAGAAGGACAGGGTCCCGGGATCAAGGGTTCCAGAGTCTCCAGCTGGCGACCCAGAAGGCAAAAGGAGCCGAAAGGAATGGGATATTGAGGTATCTCCACCAACACCAAGGTGAGTCCGGGAAGTTAATGTTAAAGGAAATTTGTACCGTGCACTATCGCCACCGGAGTGGTCCCCTGGTGCTCTGGTGGATTTGAAAAGGGAAGGGTGAGGGGGTGAATTAATGGAAACCGGAGGGAAAAGTGCAAGAGAGCAGTGATGTGCTATTGGCAGCTTCAGTTCGGTTAACATCGTTCGCTGAGCTTGGGGTGCTTTCCGGTCGGTAGCCGCCATGTGCTGTTGTGCGAGGCTATGTGTGGTTTCTTTTGTTGCGGTGTAGTGAGGTTTGTGCGGTTTGTTGTGCTTTAGGGTTGTGGTTGTTTGGTTCGAGTTGGACAGGTCTATGAAGAGGGGTGAAATTGTTAGTGAGTTGGTCATTGGCATCGCTGTCTAGAAGTGATGTGCAAAATTTCCACGTTCTTTCTAGATGTGGTGTGTGAATATCTCTGCATTTCTATCTAGATCTGGCACTGGATAATATTACCAATCCTTTTTATATATGACGCACGCCAATATTCACAACTATATCCAAATGTGGCACTGGTCCACGTTCAAAGATCCTGTCTATATGCCAAGCAAGCTTACATTCATAATTCTATCTAAATCTGGCATCAGTGATATTCCCAATGCAGTCTAGATGTGGCAATGGCTAATAATCGCTATTCTATCTAGATTTGGCACTGGCCGACATTCACAATCCTATCTAGTTGTGACGCAGGCTATTCACAATTTTATCTAAGTGTGGCACATGCTAACATTCGCAATTCTAGCTAATTTTGGTACTTGCGATGAATGACAACCCTTGAGGTAGAGGAACTGGAAAGATTGGTATGTGAAGTTAATCACTTACAGTCAGAATATAAATAATAAAACAAAAAAACAAACTTCGCTGAGCCTCGGGAGTGGAAGGTGGAATGGTGGGTTTTGTGCTCTGGAGGAGGAGATGGTTGAAGGAGGGTGTGATTATCAAAAGAATAGGTCATGGTCTCTCCTTTAGATATAAGCGTGTGGATAGGAGGGGAGCAGCCGGGTGCAGAACATTGCAGCTTCACACACATGAAAAATTATTAATGTAAAGACTCACCCCCGTCTATTACCTCTCCACCCTCTTTTGCCCATCACCCTTTGTTCACCTGCCCCTTATCTGTGTCTCCCTCACAACCTCTCATTTTTACAGTCTTTAGTTTTCTCAACTTTTTTTACTCACTTATTTTTTTCTCCATGTGCCTCTTTCCTGTTTGGTTTCAGTCCACCTACTGTCTTTTAATTAAAAAATGCTTTATTGGCTAAACTTGCAGGTCTACAAGTTTTTAGAAAGCTTCACAGATTACAAACCTTAGTCTTCATTTTACGGTAGTCCTGCAGTCTCTGATCATGTTGCAAACTGACACGTATTTTCCTATTTTTTTTTCTTTCTTTTTTTTTCCCTGTCCAGTTTGGGTTTTCTTCCTGCAGAATTGGGTCTCCTATTGTTTCAACGAGCCAGGGGGGGGGGAATGGTTCCCTTCCCTTGGTATCCTTTTGGAGTACACTGCCAGGAGAGTGACTCTCTTCTCCTTGCCGGTTTGTACTGTTCAAAATGATCATCCATTTTATTTTTTTGTAACATGTTTATTAGTTTTCATTTTGTTCCAACCATCATTATTGCAATACATTATTCTCTGCAGCATATTATATAATATTCCTAACCCCAACTTTTCCCTTGTCCCACAACCTAACTACAACTGTAACCACTGCTGTGATTTACAGAGCATTTGCTGGTCTTTCCCTCGTCTTTAATTATTTATTTATTTGCATTTATAAAGCGCACAAGCGGCCCTGGGGCATTGTGGTGCTGTTACAGAGTGCTTAACTTAACATATGAAGACACTTCACCAGTGACAAAAGCATGGAATAAAGCAGATACATTAGGAGAATGTACTTTTTGCTGTTGGTGGGTTACAGAGAAACAGCAAGTATATTCAGGTAGATACAAATGCAATTGATACTTAACACAAATGCAGTAGATATATTTAACAGAAAAATAGTTTTTTAGTGTTTTGCAGAAAGTGTAGTAGGATCTTTCGTTTCTTAGTGTGGTGGGCAAGGCATTCCATTTTTTGGGGGCAAGGTGCTGAAAACTGGACCCCCCTGCTTTTGTTCTTTTGAACGTGGGAACATAAATCTGATAGGAAAGGTGGGTTCTCGTAGGTCTGTTGGAGGAATTGAGTGAGATTCTTTCAGATAAATAGGGTGGGGCTTCTGATGAGAGGCATCTGTGAGAGATGGCCAGGGATTTGAATAGTATGTGTTCCTTAACCGGTAGCCAGTGGGCATCTTTCCTAGCTTGGGAAATATGTTCCCTTTTGGGGATGCTCAGTGCTTCCCGGAGGGCATTGTTTTGAGTCATTTTAAGTTTGTTCAGGTTTTTTGCAGAGGTGCCCAGGAATAAGGCATTGCAGTAGTCCAGCTTTGTACCTACTGTTGCTCTGGTGATTGAGAGGCAGTTTCTGGTGGAAAGAAAAGGTTTACTGCATTGATCACTTTAGTGGTGAGTGCGGCTGAGGAGGCTATGGCGTTAACCTGGCGAGTCATGGATAGTGAGGAGTCAATATGGACACCTAATGTTTTAACAGTCGAGGAGACTGTGATGGTGGTGTTGTCAATGTTGAAGGTTTTGTATTGAGGTCGGAGCTTGTTGAGGGTTTCTCTGGTACCTACTACAAGGATCTCCGTTTTATCCCCGTTGAGGCAGAGGCCGTTTGTGGCCATCCAGGTCTGAATGCCTGAGTATATTTTGGTTAGTGCTGCTGCATCTTCATCATAGGTCCCAGTAAGTGGGAGTAGTACCTGTGTGTCGTCAGCGTAGTTGGTGTACGCTATGTTGCGTCAGTCGAGATCTTTGAATAGCGGGATGGTGAATATGTTGTAGAGTGTAGGGGCGGTGCAGGAGCATTGAAGGATGCTAGAGTGTATGGTGGTAGGGGATGCAGATTCAGTCTCTGAGAAGAGTTTCATGAGTCTACCATTTAGGAAACAAGCCACCCAGGTGATGGCTTCGGGTGAGAAATGTGCTTCATTTTTTAGGTGCATGCCTAGGATATCATGATTGATGAGGTCAAAAGCAGCGGACAGGCCCAAAAGGAGGAGAAGTGCTGGTTTGCCTTTGTCCATGATATCGCTAAGTTGAATTTTAAGATCAAGTAGGGCTGACTCAGTCCCATGTCCTGGTCGGAAGCCTGACTGTCTTTTACCTAGGATATGGTTTGCCTCAAGATATTGCTGGATTTGCGTGTAGGCGACTTTGTCCAGGATCTTGAGCAAGAATGGCACGGTGGTGATGGGCCTATAGTTGTTTGCGATTTCTGGGTCCAGAGTGTGTTTTTTTAGAAGGGGGGACACCCAGGCTTCCTTTAAATTGTCTGGAACAGTGTTGGATTTGAAGGATGCGTTAATGAAGGATTTGAGAAAAGGGGCAAGAGTTTCTGTGCCGTCTTTATTTAGTTTGGCTGGGCAGGCATCTCCTTTACAATTGGAAGGTTTGATTTTTGTTCATCATCTCTATTACTTTGAGTTCAGTTATTTCCCTTAATTTAAATGGGGTTATGGGGGTCTTTGGTGGTAGGAGGTGCTACGCTGGAGGTGGACTTGTGTTTGGGGCTAGTGGTTGATTCAATATGCTGTGATAAGTTTTTGTGGACAAGAAAACTTCTTACTAACGCTTAATTCCTTTGGTTGGGCTCTGTGTAACCTTTCCTATTTCTCAGCACTCCTTTCCCTCCCTCCTCATCCAACATCTCCAGTGCCTCAGGATGGTTTGTCATCGGGCGAGGTGAAAAGATTCTGCATTAGTGTATTCCAGGTCATAATGTCATCAGTGCTTTCCCTTCTCCCTGTTTGAATTGCGTCATGCCACACTGCTGCTTCTGCTATAGACCATCTCCTTAGATCCTCCCACCATCTGTCTATGTTCGGGCCATCTCGTGATTTCCATGCCATGGCGATCCTTCTTATTGCCAACACCCATGCTAGGTCTATCTTCCTGTTTTCTCGCTTAGCTTTCTCGGGGTGTCTAAACACCCCAAGGAGGCAGGTGTCGGGCTTCCATTCATGCCCCCTTTCCTGAGCTGTGATTCCATGACCAGCCAGAACTACCGAATAGCCGAGCAGGACCAGAACATGTGTTCTATTCCTGCTCCACACCTCGGGCACCCCCTTACTTCTCACCCCAGGCAGCGTGACAACAGCTGTGGGGTCATGTATGCTCTGTGGAGTGTGTAGAATTGTCAGCTTTAATCTAACATTTCTAGAGACTTTCTTTGGGTTGTTGTTTGTTTGTTGTTGTTGTTTGTTGTGGGTACCTCAGTGCTCTGGATCATTCTGCTGTTGTGAATTCTTTGCCACCTTCTGATTCCCACATGCATTTCCCTCTGTTTATGTCTTTGGGTAGTGCATCTAGTAGCCCCTGGTACAACCTGGATACCCTGTGCCCTCCTACGAACATGTCCTACAGCAGCCCCAGTACTCCATTCCCTCTGCACTGATTTTGGAAGTCTGGCCACTTTCCTTTTATTGCATATAGTATCCTGGAGTATGTCATGAATTGCCCTTTGTGTATTCCGTATGTATCCCTTAGATCTTGGAACTCAAGGAGCTTGTCTTCCAAGAGCAAGTCTCCAATTGTCACTGCGCCCTTTTCCTCCCAGCATAGCCTACTCTGAGCCAGGTCTTCCCGTTTCTTCCCCCAAAGGCTGCCAAGGGTATCTATGGGGAATAGGGTTCTTTATGCTTTAGTATCTTTTTAGTCCTGGCCTATATCTGTCTGCCGAACTGCAACAGACCTGAGGGATCTATCCTTCCTTAGCCACAGTACTTATTTTTGCAGGTATGGGGCTATTCCAGTGCTCAGTAGGGCATGTTCCACAGTCTCCGAGTCCGCCAGCCACCCTGCCACATGCTGCAACTGTCCAGCCAGGTAACGGAGTTGAAATGCAGGAGGCGCAGCCCCCTTCCTCATAGTCCCTGTACAACACTTCTATGCCCACCCATCTTCTGGCATTTTCCCATATGAAACCTCCTATTACTGATGTCCGCTCTAAGAAGGTCCTCAGGATGAGGTACTGGACGTTTACGAAGTGGTATAATAGGCAGGGAAGGGCCAACATTTTAAGGAGCACTCATTGAGAGGGGCAGTTTCCCCCAAAACTTGATGGAGGCTTCTAGGCCCGATTTTGCCTTTAGTGTATTATGGCGATAGGTGTTCTCCCTGTCGTGAAAAAAAAAAAAAATTCGATCCCCCGGTACCTAAAGGTGTTGGTCTTCCATTGCAAGCCCAAACATGGTAGTCGGTCTTCCTCTACACCGACCCACCCCGCGAATGAAAATGGGCAGGATTTTTACCTACTCACTGAGGTCCCTGACAGGTTGGCAACATTCTCCATCGCTTCTAGATAAGACTCTAGATTTTATTCCAGGCGTCGCATATATAGCAGCACATCTTGGGAATATTGCCAGGGGTTACAAGGCCAGAATGTTTAACTTGGGGGATAGGGGGCAACCTTGTTTTGTGCCTCTTCTTATCGGGAACTGCTCCGATATGTATTTACCAGTCCGCACTCTAGCAACTGGGGTGAAATAGAGCAAAAGTATCCATCTCATGAATTTCTCACCTATCCCAAAGCTTGTCAAGGAGGCAAACAGCCATTCCCACCTGACTGAGTCAAAAGCTTTCATGGCATCAAGTGCAACTACCGCACAGCCCTCCGGACATTTTTGTGTCTTATCTATTATTGCATGCTGCCTTCTGTCATTGCCCTTCCTGGGACGTAGCTGGTTTTGGTCCGGGTGTACTAGCGACCAGATCACTCTCTTCAGTCTCTCAGCTAAGACCGCTGTGAGGATCTTGATGTCCTGGTTGATAAGTGAGATTGGACGGTATGAATCACAGTACTTCCCATCTCTGCCTGGCTTTAAAATCAGGATTATAATGGATTCTTCCATGCTGCGGGGTAGTTTCCCTATCTCGTATGCTTCTTTGAGGGCTTCGAGTAATTTCTGGGCTACCAAGTCTTTAAATTCTTTGTAAAACTCTGCCGGTTGACCGTCTCCCCCTGGGGTTTTGCCCGTGGGCAGCACGGCCACTACCTCCTGAAGTTCTTCAATTGTGAGAGGGGCCTCGAGCATATCTCTTTGCTTGTCTCTAGTGTGGGCAGGCCAATATCGGCCACGGTCTCTTTAATCTCTTGCTCTCTAGTGTTGCTCGAGTCCTTATACAGGTCTTGGTAGAAGGTTCTGAATATCTCGATTTCCTTTTGCGTCCTCCATGTTTCCCCATGTTCATCCAGTATTTTGGTAATACCCTCCCTGGCGTCTGTACTCCAGCCTACCAGGTTTGTCTTCTTGCCCGTGGATCTTCTCTGTGTATTTTGCAAAACTATATCTCCCCAGCCTCTCCCAGTGTTCTACACATTTCCTCCCTCTGCCTCCTCTTATCCAACCCCAGAGCTCTCCATTTGATTTTATCTTCTGTACTTGCCAGATTCTGCTCCAGGTTCTTTCGAATTCCCACTGCCTTGGCTATGGCCGCTCCCCTTAACACCACCTTGAAGGCGTCCCATGTGGTTTCTCATAAAAGTGTTACATGAGAAACTAGACAAAGGGGATACTAAGTAACCCCTCCAGCACCGTATTCTAAGATAGTGCGTGCTGGGTCTAGAAAGTTACAAATGTAAGCAAAGTCATCTGCTGACCTTTTTCTTGAACCTAAAGGTACTGTACAGTCTAAGAGAACTTACTTCTTGTTGTGTAACTGCACTTGTTCTCTGTTGGTGAGACCTGTTGTGGTTGCTCTGTAGAGTTGCTGATAGCTTCTTTACTTCACAAGTCTGAACAGCTTGTGGCCCTGCTTTGAATTCTTATTTTCTACAAAGACTTCTAAAACATCGTGCAAGCCTTTTGCTTACCTGCAAGAAGTGCTTCAGCTCACCTAGACGTTTGCCCAATTGACTTTGGACTAGCCTGGCTCCCTGAATGACTCTTCTGCCCTCTTGCATTGTGTTTTGACGTCCTTCCAGGAAGGGGTTAACTAACTTTGCATTGGGGGTTACCAAAAGTACTTACCTGCTTCAGAATATTTGTGTGATCTCTTGTTCTGTTCTAATAACCTTTTTATTTGCCAAACTCTTAAGTCTGATTCTAAATGCAAACAGTGGTATATTAATGTCCACAGTGTCCTAGTTACTAAAGTCACCTGAGGGTGTAGGATACTGGATACTTCCGGTTCCTAAAAAGTAACGCTTGATTCTCAAACATTTTACCTTGTAGAATGGATCATTTACCCCTTTGTTTAGAGACAACAATAGTTCTTCAAGAACCTGACTACAGCAATCTGTAGTTTGACTAGTTTACCGTGCAACATGTCAAGCCATAGAAGATCCAAATCCATGCATTCAGTGTTTGGTACGTACTTACTAAAGTGGCTAATAGGTTAATTGCTTAGTCCATTGCACTTAGTCAGTAGATGCTCCAAGGTCTCCCGGTTCTCCTTTTGCTTACAAAATCTACAAAAGGAGAATCCCTTGCTCTGCCTGCTTCTGATGTCTACTATTTGTCCCATGCATAGCACGTTGAAGCAGAATCTCATGTATTCCTGGCTCCAGGCTCTATCTGGAAATTTGATTGGGTATGGTGCAAGCTCCCCCATCTTCTTACAGTCAGAAACCATATGATTATATAAATGGGTCATCTTAACCTCTTGGACTGTTAAATTCCAGTCGGAGTGAAGCAAAAGTTTTTTTACTTTCATTGGGTTCGTGATAAGCGTATCTCTAGGGATCCCCAGTTTATCTAGGACTTCATTTGCTTCCTCCAGCATGTCCCTGAGATACTTAAATGTCGGAGCACCACTACTGATGCCCCTACCCATAATATCATATAAAGTTGTATCCTTGCTGGTTATCAATTTCCTGTATAGAGCCATTCTATGCCATTCTATGGTGCTTCTAATCGAGTGCAGACCAAGCTCATATCTTATTGCCACCAAAGGCACACATTTCGGCAAGCATCTCGCCATAGATTTGACAATTTTGGATTCATATACTGCGACTTCCATCCTACACCATAGTGGTGCTAGGTCTAGTCCATAGCATAGTTGGGGCACTATTCTGTTTTTATACAGGCGGATACACGGAAATAACGAAAATGTACCATATTTTACATCAATTTTGCATAATTGAGCTATCATAGGGCCGGTTTTCGCTTCCAATAGAGCCCGAAAA
Source organism: Ambystoma mexicanum (assembly GCF_040938575.1). Classification (NCBI taxonomy): domain Eukaryota; kingdom Metazoa; phylum Chordata; class Amphibia; order Caudata; family Ambystomatidae; genus Ambystoma; species Ambystoma mexicanum. Next base: position 732,356,950 of record NC_090925.1, read on the forward strand.
TTTGTCTTGTTCTTGTTTCCAAAAACTGGGTAGCCAAGATATCTTATTGCCGTCCTTGTCGGTAATTTCTCATGATTTAGGAACAGTGCATTCGTTTTTTGTTTTCTTATGCGTCAGACATACAATCACTGTTTTGGAATAATTGATTTTTAGTGCATTTGTGAGGATGTATTCTTAGTTAAGAGACATTGGAGACCTATGGAAGTATGATCGTAAAGAGTCACGTCATCTGCATAGGCAGTCCACTGGATCTTAGTGCCCTGAACTGTGAATTTATGACCAACTTTTTGAAACTCTCTACCATGTCAGAGAAGTATAAATTAAATATTGTCGGAGCATATATGCATCCTTGCCGCAGGCCATTTTTAACTCTGATTTCTTGAGACAAATTTCCCTCCATGCTAAGTCGAACCTTTAATCTAGAGTCTTGGTGCATATTATATACAATTGACAACAGAGAAGCAGGCATCCCAAGGTTTGCTAATTTGGTCCACAATATTGATCTATCGACTAGATCAAAAGCAGATGTTAAGTCAATTGACGCTAGGTAGATAGGAAGATTTCCAGGGGTCCATGCCGCTCTTTGCATGATGTTAATTAATAGACCGCCTGCATCTATGCCTACGTTCTTTCTAAAACCAAACTGAAAAGGTGACAGGATATTCCATTGATCCATCCAGCTCCGAATGTGCTCTAGAACAAGGCTTGAGAATATTTTGGAATCAACGTCCAACAGGGCTATTGGTCTATAGCTGGTTGGTAGAGCCCTATCCCCTTTCTTATAGATTGGGACTATATAGGACATTTTCCAACTATTTGGAAAAAGATGTACCTTTATGATGTCTTTGAAAAGAAGAAATAGCATTTTGGCCCATAAGTTAGCGTTCCCCTTCATAACCCTGTGACAGAGCAAATTCGGCCCAGGAGCCCTAGATGGAGAGCTTTTCACAATAATATCTTCAATTTCTTTTACGCAAAATGGGATATTCCATGTGGCGTTTTCAATATCTTGAGACGGAATCCATGCCACACTTGGGGGGGCGATACAGGCTACTAAAGTGTCCTTCCCATTTCTCTGAGTTGACGCATGTTTGAGCTTTAGTTTGGTCTTTCCCTCCATTATTGACCAAAGCCCAAAATCTGCGGGTATTTACATCATACAACGATCTTAACATATCCTCTGCGTCTCCCTGATAAAGATTTGCACGCATGCACCTTAACTTGTTTTTCCATTTGTTTTTTATTACGTGACGTTCCCGAGCTTCCGCCTTTGTAAAGGAGCCTACGTGATGCCTGCGAAAACCACAAATTTCACGATTTCTACCCTGCTTAAGTATTTTCATTTCTTCAGAGTATGCATGTTTATGCCATTCTTTACTTTTTGCCTTTTTCTTCATTCCCGCTTTGCCTCTGATTACAAATTCGATGTAGTTCACAAAGGACTTGTGGCAATACATCTTTTTTTTTTTTTTTGGGCATACACATTATTTTGGAAAAGTATGTTGACTTTCTCAATATTCGTTTTATGCCAGGAGATTCTGTTCAATTGGGCATTCGCTACTACTCTATTATAATTTTGGTCCTCGCCCCCATCCATGTCTACCAGCAGTGTCATTTTTTGCATTTTCTGGTCACTCTCCTTAGTACCAATAAGGACAAAATTCTGGGCAAGATTAAAAGTATTGGTACAAACAAAGATAAAATCTATGGTGGATAACCATTTTCCATTAGACCATGTTGATTTATCCATTGAGTCTTCCATTAGATCATTTACGACTTGCATGCCCCAACCTCCCAAAAAAAGGACCCAGATGTCCCCCTGTTGACGTTTCCGCGAGTCGACTCTTTCGCCAATCAACCGCCCAGACATACATACATTCATACCTTCTTCCAAGCATATTTCTGAATTGAAATCCCCACACATAATATGTAGTTCCTTATTCATGTCCTAACATTCTCAAATTACAATATCTATTGCATCGATAAATGCCTTTAGGTCGCATTCAGGTTGCCAGTATATATTTATGATTAAAAGGTATATGGGTTGTTCGCTGCAACCTATTTTCACTAGGGCAGCTATGCAGCCTTTATTTATATGGAATTTTTTAGAGTTGTATAATCTATATTGTTCTTAATTGCGATTAAGTGTCCCCCCAACGGTCTCCCCTTTGACTTTTTTTGGGCTGGTTCCTGAAAGACAGTAAAACCATCTAATACTATCGGGGTTTCCGGCCACGTTTCTTGGATAGATGGGAACGAATGAACAGAGAGCGCTGAGCATGTATTGTAAGAATACAGTAGAGCTTGCGATCCCCTAGAGTGCCATGATAAGAAAGTGAGCTTCGCAGTACTCTAGGTCGCGTCTTTCATGCATCGAATCTTGGAGATTGATTCTCTCAAGGTCGATGCGAACCATCTGGCCTCAGCCACCTCATTTGAATGTGTCTCTACGTTCGTATCTCTTGCTCCTTCTCGATTATGTCTCCCCTGCAGCTCACTGGGGTACCCTCCCATCTCCCCTCCCTGTTTTTTCCCTGAACCCTGACTGAAGTTTACTATATCATAATCAAATTGTTGCAGTGCCACTCCTTCAGTGAGCGCAAGTTCATATGTAGCTCTTGAATAGAACACAATCCTTACACAATTGTATCTTGTTGGGTGTATATAGTCAATGAGCTTAATGTCACTAGATGTGATTAGGGAGAGCCGAGGTATCTCATTGAACAGGGTGAGAATCCGCCCTCTATTCAATGACGGGGGTCCTCCTTTTGTGAGCATGATATTTAATATGACGCAAGGCTCGTCCACAAATTTCGGCTCCCTCCATTCTCTTCGATCTTCTGGCCAAGCACTATATATTGTTGGCTCTTGCCCCTCTGCCCTCAAGTGTCTACTTGTTTCCCACTCCCTATTCTCACCTCTCTTTGTCCCTCTTTCCTTCCTTGTCAAGATTATAATCTCTACCTTGTTCAAGACCCTGCTTTATGTTCCTCATTTCGGCTATCTCCCTGATCTGGTCTTCAAAATCCTTAGCCTCGTTTCGGGATTTATTTGCTGTTGGTCCCCATCCTTACATTCCTCTCCCCTGTCCCTCCCACCTTCCTGTGTATTTATCAAAACCACCCCTTGTTTCTGTAAGGTCTCCTGTGTATCTGGGCCAACTTCATTCATTTGGGCCTTTGGGCTCTGTTCATTCAGTTTATTTTCTTCCACTATCTCATGCATGGGAATGCTCTGCTGTTGTCCCTCATACCTTTTTTGCCCTTTTTGATCAGATAATGATAATATAGATGGTAGAGTGGGTCCAAACTTGGAGGGGTTTTGAAAGATTTTAATAAGAGCCTCTTGTACCAGTTTTTTAATGTCTTCGCTAGGTATCACTGACTCCTCTCTACTATTTTGATCCTCCGTATCTTGCCCTCCCACAGGTTCAATCTACTCATGCTGTCTAGAGCTGATCATGGTCGTTTAGGCTGTCTACTGCCTTAAGGACTATGTTTTCGTCTTCTGCTTTTTCTACCATTTCAGGAACTCTGTCTACTATTGGCTTTTGCTTATTTTTAACGCCAAAAAATTGCTGAATACTCCTTTCCTCCTTGGGTCCTTCTAATTTACTTCCATTCAGTTTCTTTTGGTCTTTTCCTTTGTTTACTTCAGTTATTTTATTTTTAGGATTGGCTTTACCCATTTTCCCTTTGTGGTTCATAGCTTCTGATAGGGTATTCTTGGCTTCTCCATATTCCTTACCATTTATCTGCAGTATGCTTCCCACAGTACTGTCTATAACGCATAGGGTACTTACTGGTTTAGAAATATTAAGAGTGTGGTTTTTGGAGTGTATTTGTGTGTTACTATTATATTGCCCCCTTCTGAAGAAGGCTTACTCTAACGGACTGTTACATAAATCAATAATTGTTTAATCAAGAAACCTTGTGTGTAAGAGTTTATTTGAATACTTGCCACTGTGAATCTCTGTGTAACTCCCCTACAGCTCACATTGACCCCTCTTGAGATAAGCCTGGCTGCTCAACACGCTACCAACCTGTGTAGTACAGACTTATACCAAAGGTTGGGTTCCTAGTGCCAGGAGGTCAGGGTTGTTGTAGTGCACCCAAAGGGTACTGCATACAATCTTGCCTAACACCCATGATAAGAAAGGTCTCTTAGTCACTTATACTCCACTCCAGTTCAGAGAACTTTCGTACTCTGAAACACTTGTGTACGAGCGCGACATAAATGAAATTTCATTTAAATTCAACTTGCATAGTATAGTCTGGGTAGATTGCCAGTATTACAGTCTCTCGACGGATCTCTCCTGTTCTGCAGAAGGCTAGGATATTTTCTTTGTCTCGGAAGTTCAGTATTTTGGCGATAATAGATCTGGAAGGTGCTCCGGGGGTGGGGGGGGAGATTTCTCGTTACCGCTCTGTGAGCTCTTTCGAATGTGAACCCCTGTGATAATGATCCTGGGCCAATCTACTGTAGGAGCTTGTTTTCTATGTATCTGGTGGGGTCTCTACCTTCCGTCCCCTCCGGTAGCCCCAGGATTTGGATGTTGCTTCTTCTTGCCCTTCCCTCCGCATCTTCAGCCTGGTCCTGCAGCTGCTGAACTTTGATCTTTATTTCCTGGACTGTCTCCTGGAGCTGGAGGTGTTAGACCGTAAATGCGAATGCATAGCCCGAATGATATGAATAGTATGTTAGCCAGAAGCAAATTACATCACGTGACAAACATTGGAAACCATGAAACCTGAATGTGACCATTGGGAGCCCATTTTGCAGATGCCGGCCATTTTCTTTTCTGTAACGCTTTGCAAATATATTATATGATTTATATGATTCAGAACCACATACGGTGCAAGGCCACAGCTTGAACTCTGAAATGCTAACGTAGACAGCAATGTAGAGCCGTGCTGAAATACATAGTTTTCCTCTCACTGAGGCCTTGAAGCTGTGCAAGAGCCGCGTCTAATCAGTAGCCCATGTGCCGGTTTGTCTTGCAAGCGCTGTTGTAAAAGGCAGTTAAATGTGAATTATATGCAATTTACGGTGCTCCTTCAGGAAGGATGGTATTTTCTCTGCTCAGAACTGTCTGACCCTTAGCTCATGGGCCGCAGCGAACAGATCGGTTGGAATGTCTCCCTGCTAGAACATGACATCTTCCCCTTCGCCAGTGCCCCGTTTTCCCCATAAAAGAAAATTGTCTCTGCAGCCTCTGCTAGAATACTCATGTTTAGACTGAAGGAAGACTTGTCACAACTCAATTACTGAACCCTAGCTTGTTCGGTATGTATAAAGGCGGGCCGAATGGTATTGTATAGAATGATGTATTATGTATATATATGACTGCTTTAGCACTGCTCGCTCTCTCTCATCTCACGGTGTCTGGGAACACATGTCGTGAGGCATTGAGACCCGGTCGGCCGACTGAGATACTTTATGAATAAACCAGATTTGTTTGGAATTCGAACCTCACGACTGGCGTGTCATTTAGTATATGGTTATTGTGCCTTTATTCCATATATGGTCTAACAAAGATGGCGCCCGAATAGAGACCCTACCTGTGATGCTCCATCGCATACGTTGAAGGCAAGGACGAGTCGAGGACGAAGTTGTCGGACCAGGATCGGAAGGTGTTCGTGGTGCCCCTGCAGAATTGATTAGATACTCCTCCACAGATCTGTACACAGCCGATCCCTGATCGACGAGCAGCGGCTAGAGAGAATCGAGGCGAGGGTCCTGGAAGCGAGGCAAATTGTGCCAGACACATGGTTGTGATGATTCTTGGTTGCGCCTGTATACAGCCGATTTGCATCCTGAGAGACAAATTGATTGATCAGGTGAGTCGTGCCCCGATCCTTAAATGTCCTCATGTTGGTTGAGTGTTGCACTTGCAAGTACAAGCGCCCAGGGCAAGAAGAGGTAGGAGTTAACAATGGCTGGGAAATTGTCTTCCTGTCTAGTGAGATTTTTTTCACTGCAGTAGACAATCTTTGGAAACTGGCCAGGCAGCACCACCCGGGGGTTCGCCGGCACATGATATGTACATTAAATACGGAATAGGGGCAATAGTTTTTAATGTGGTTTGGCATAGGCAGACCAAACATGTATCGAACCTTCAGTGGCCGAATAATGGGAGCTTCGAACTAGCGCGTATAGAATATTTAGAATCAGTTTTGCTAGAGAAAAAGGCAACACCTGCAGCGTTCGACGTTGTAAGGGACTGGAAAAAGGAAGCGAATCAGCGCTTGAAAAGTAGAGAGAAACATGCACGTAGACATAAATCAACCGTAGAGAAAGCGCTAGACCATGATCAGCAGAAGCAGACAGAAGCCATTAGGAACATGGATAGAGCCTTCCAGTTAGACATACAGAAAATATATCCTTCACAAGATTTGCATACATCGGACGAACTGATAAATAAGATACTAAATGAGCGAAGAAATGATCATCCAGGTACTGACCCAGTTGCCCCGCCTCTCTTTGTATCTCCTTCTGTAGCTATTCCCACGATTCCATCTGCACCTGCAGTAGCTATCCCATCTGCGGCCATGACATCATTCCCTCCACCTCCTTCGGAGCATGAGTTGTACGCTTTAGTTGGCAGTTCTGCATCAATGGGGCCTGAAAGAGGAAGTATTAGACTGACTTGTAGTACAATTAGCAAGGAACGGAAAGAAGAACTGAAACAGTGGGCTGAGACGTATATTGACGATGGCAATGAAGTGGCTGTGCAAAGTTCCATATCTGATCATAGAGGCCTTGGTGAACAGCAGGTGTTGTTAGAATGTATTGTTAAAATATGGAGTGATTTGACTAATACAGTCATACCGCAAAAGTTGCGTGATTTGATTGTCCTTTCCAATTTGCGAGATAATGCAGTGAAAATATGAGAACATGTAGGGCGAATATTTGTGTTTAAGCGAGAACTTGATCGATTGCATAAAGAGATAATGAGTAAGCGTGAACCGCATATGTCATATGTGCAGAAACTATTTCTTCCGCCGTCGAAACCTGTTAGTGAAGATGTGCGAATTTGTACACGAGATGCGCTTAGGTGGATTATGGATGCCACCATCTCCCCGATAGAAGTGCATGATACTTTTAGTCAATACACACCAGAAATGCAGAGAAAGGTGTTACAGGTCATGGTTGAGTATTTACAGGATGAATGCATGAAGGAGAAGGTTTGTTGTCCTGCTGATTTGATGACGATTTATAAAAGAGCATTTTCCCCCCGACACCGGAACAACTGCTTTTTCTCTTGATTTGGCTTTGTTGCTTAATAAACAAACAGATGCAGAATCCCCTACTTTGCAATTACCTATGAGGGAGGTGCCTCCCACATTTGTCCCAAAAGTAGAGGTTGCTGCTGATGGAGTGATTCCAGCGCGAACAATAGAAGCACATTATATTGCACAGTTTGTACATGTTCCCTTTTCTAGGCAAGAAGTGAACACTATAAAGCAGACGGTTCCTGACATTAGGAAAAATCCTGCGTGTTTCTATAAGGAAATAGAATCTGTTTTGAATTCCTCTGTTTTTACACTGAGTGACATTGATTTATTGTTCCCTGTAATTCTTCCTGCGGACATATGCAAGCAGATTCGAAGTATAAATGATGCGCCGATGTTAGGCGATACAAGGGAAACTTTGATCAGAGTTCATAGTGAGAGAAAGGCTGGGGAGAAACCTCTGCAAGTAATTTTAACTTTGCCTTCATGAATAGTAGAGAAATTGAAAACTTTAGTGCCTGAGAAGAGAATAGTTTGGGATAAATTGACTGCTTGTCTACAAGGCAAATCGGAAGGAGCGACAGATTTTTGTTAACCGTTTCAAAGATGTATTTGCAGATTTCAGGGGTCAAGATCTAAGTACCGAACCTGGGAAGAGATTATTTGTTAAGTTTGTGCGAGGATTGTTACCGGAAATTCAGACATTAATAATGACATCGGAAAGTGCATGGCAAGCAAAATCACAAAGTGAGGTATTACATATGGCCCAATATTATGAGAGCCGGGTAAATTCAGAAAAGGATAAGGAAATAAGGAAGAAAGGAGATTTGAAAACCAGAGTATTACTGCAGCAGGTAGCCACAAATAATGGAGGTGGCGGGAACGCTTTGCCTAGAGTCCAATTTGCATTATCATCCAACATGCAAGGGGGTCCAATAGGTATAAACCAATGTGCATATTGTAGACAAGAAGGCCATTGGCGAGCACAGTGCCCACACTTGCAGAATAGAAATGGGACTATTTCGAGAAGACTGTTAATGGTCGTCCAGCAATAGCGGGCCAGAATAGAAATCCTATGCAGCCACAATTTTCAGGATAATCGGGTGAATCAGAATCAACAACAGAACGCGATGAGTGGTGGAAATGTTTTTGATAATCCCTCCAATGCATATTACTCTGGAGACTTTACATCTGATGATGTACTGTTCCCCTAGGACAGCCCAAAACAGGGTTTGGAACCAGTGCTCATTCCCGTTGACCAGAAAGGGCTCTACGTAGAAATGAAGGTTGGGAATAGGAAGCACATTTTTCTAGTGGTCACAGGTGCACAGAAATGTTCGATCGACCATCAGCGGGTTCCAAATGTACCACTGTCAGGGCATAGGAATGTCTCAGTAGGGTTCTCAGGTACGCCATTAATTAGTCCAGTTTCACAACCAGTGCCAATCACATTGGGTCCATTCACTGAATCTTGTCCGTTTCTTTTGACGACAAATTGCGGCGAAAATTTGTTAGGATTGAATCTATTGAAGAAATTGAATGCAGTAATATATTATTCTCCTGATGGAGTATACTTGACGATTTCGCCACAACAAACTCCTGTATCGCAATTTCTATCTCTGCCATTACCGACTGAATTGAGTGAAGTGCCGACTTGCATATGGGCAGTGAACGATAATGATGTAGGATGTTTGAAAGTAGAACCAGTAAGAATTATTTTGAAGGAAGGAATTACATTACCGCGTATTCCGCAATCCAAAATTTCGAGTGAAGGTGAAAGAGCGTTGAAATACATTGTGTCAAATTTAATTGCTAGAAATGTAATTGAAGAGATTTCTGGTAGTATTTGCAACAGCCCGATTCTTCCGGTTCATAAGAAAGGTGGAAATGAAATCCCTTACCGTTTTATAATTGATTTACGTGTGGTGAACAAAGTAGTAGATCCCCAATTCCCATTAGTCCCCGATTTGACCACGATTTTAACTATGATTCCAGCTTCTGCATCCCACTTCAGCGTCATGGACTTGAAAAATGCGTTCTTTAGTATTCCCGTTCATCCAGATAGCAGATATTTGTTTGCATTTACATTAAGAGGACGCTCATTCACATTTACACGTATTCCACAAGGTTACACTGAAAGTCCAAGTATTTACAGTAGAGCATTGAAGGAACAGCTTGATATGCTTGAATTACCGGCGGGTTGCATATTATTGCAGTATATTGACGATCTGCTTATAGTAGCGGATTCAGAGGACATTTGCAAAGAAAGCACTGTCGCACTATTGACACATTTAGCGGCACGCGGTCACTAGGCTTCGCTGAAGAAATTCCAGTATTGTCGAGAGGAGGTGGCCTATTTGTATTTGTTTTATTTATAACGCGCAAACCATCAGGCCCGGAGGCATCAGGGCGCAATTTGTACAGAGTTACAATAATCCATATATACAGACAAAAATTACATTAACAGAATATTAAGTGTTTCTAATTACATATATTACAGTGATTACAGTGCCGCTAGGCTTAACAGAGGATATACCCATAGGGTGTACAAAAGTAGTAAAGGGGGTCAGCGGGCCAGAGTATGTAAGACAGAGGCGCAGAACATGTCTTAGTGCTGGTCAAAAAGCCAAGATTTGGTTTTGGTCTTGAATGTGTTGAAGGAATCTTCCGCTCTGATTGTAGCGGGGAGGATGTTCCATAGCTTTGAGGCTAGGACAGGGAATCTAGTGCCCCCCGCTTTTTGAAGTTTAAACCTGGGGATCGGTAGACAGTGAGTCTGGCCAGTTCTTAGGGGTCGGGCGGTCGAATGGCGAGACAGCCGACTGCAGAAGTAGATAGGGGCCGTGTTGGCCAAGCATTCATGCGTGAGGGCAAGTGTTTTTAATGAAATTCTCTGCTTGACAGGTAACCACTTTAGGTTGGTTCTGGATTCTGAAATGTGGTAGTTGCGGGGGATGTTTAAGGCAGCTCGAATGGCATTGTTCTGCGTTGTTTGGAGTTTGTTCAAGTTCTCTTGGCTGGTACCTAAGTAAAGAGCACTACAATAATCAATTTTTGCCATAATGAGAGTTCTAGCTAGTGTGACACTGTTAGGGATGGTAAGAAACGGTCTGCAGGCTGCAATAAGTTTTCACGTGTATGCAGAGGCAGATCTGACTGCATTTATTTGTCTAAATAAGGATAGGGTGCCGTCAAGGTAAAAACCTAACGTTTTGGTATCTTTCGAGACTCGTATGGTATTACCGTCTATGGTGAATGACTGATAGGACAGCTCAAGTTTGCTCAAGCGTTGTGAGGTGCCCAAGATAAGGAGCTCCGTTTTATCGTCATTTAGGCATAACTAGTGTTGGGCCATCCAGGCTTGGATGACCAGGTAGACGTCGTTGAGGGCCTTGGTGTCAGCTAGATAATCACCTGTGATGGGAATGAGTATCTGGGTGTAATCCGCATAGTTAGTGTAGGAGACACCCAGATAGTCAAGCACATCAAAGAGTGGTTTCGTGAAAATGTTATAAAATGTAGGTAACACGCAAGATCCCTGAGGTACACCGCAGTGAATAGGGGAGGGGTCCGCGGCTGCGGATGGGTCAAAGACCCTCATGGATCTATTGCTCAAAAAGGATTTGATCCAGGCCGCAGCAGAGGATGAGAAGTTAGCAGCAGAGTGGAGGTGCCTGCATAGGATCTGGTGGTTGACCAGATCAAATGCGGCAGAGAGGTTGAGGAGTAATAGCATTGCTAGTTTGCCCTTATCCTTCAATACTTCAGTTTGGGTTTTTAGGTCTATTAAAGCAGTTTCTGTCCCATGTCTGGGCCGAAATCCTGATTGTCGTAGACCTAGCAGATTGTTAGATTCCAGGTAGTCTTGGATCTGAAGGTATGCTGCGCGGTCCAGAATCTTAAGCAAAAAATGGTACTGTGGTGATAGGTCGGATGTTAGTAGGTATACTTGGGTCTAGGGACGTTTTTTTGAGCAATGGGATCACCCAAGCGTCCTTAAGGTTGTCCGGGACAATACCTGGTTTAAAGGAGGAGTTGATGAAGGCCGTAATGAATGTGGCCAGATCATGGGCAGAGTCCTTAATGATGGGAGCTGGGCAAGGGTCACCTTGGCAGTTGGATGGTTTAATTCTCAGGATGATATTTTCTACCTCAGTAACGGTGAGCGGTGAGAAGGCGAATGGTTTGGTGTTAGCAGTGTCTAGAGGGAGGGCCCTGGCAGGGGAGAGTGAGCTGTTGTCAAGTTTCAGAATGTCCTGCTTGTCTTTAATTTTAGATTGTAGCGTAGAGATTTTATTTAGTAAGGCTGCTTGAATGTGGGCACACCATTTACTATCTTTCGTGCAAGTGTCTGGGGGGGGGAGACTGGGGTTTCTAGCTCTTTTAGGATTCTGAAGAGTTCCTTTGTATTTGAATCGGCTTGCAGAATACGATTGTTAAGAGACTCTTTTTTAGCAGTGATGATGGCATCTTTGTAGGTGAGGGAGGCAAGAAGCAAACCATCTTTATGCTCATCAGAAGGGTGGCTTTTCCAATGATTTTCCGCACAGCGTTTAACTTTGCGGAGCATTCTTAACTGTGGGGTGAGCCATGAATTAAGATGTGCTCGTGGTTTGGCTTTCCCTAAGTTTGATGGGGGCTATAGAGTCTATAGCCATGAGCATAGTTTGGTTATAGGTGTCTGCTAGGGAGGTGGCTACCTCGTATCGAAGGAGGGAAGAAGATTGACACCAGAACGTATAGAAAGCATCTCTGATATGCCTATTCCAAACACGCAAAAGGAAGTCCGGGCTTTAATTGTCATCGGGCCCAGGACATTATCTGCAACCGGGAGACTGGGCCCTCGTGAAAAACTTTGAAAGAAACTCTTCGCTTACACCGTGTTGGAAGGGACCATACCAGGTGCTTCTGGCCACACAGACTGCAGTCCAAGTGAATGGTCGGAAGCACTGGATCCACGCAACGCACACGAAAAGAATCCTGTTTCCTTTGCCACATGAGAAAGAAACCGATAATCCTGACGTGCAGAGGAAATGAGCCCTGATCGATCACAAAGACATCGCAGAAATGCAGCCGGAACTTCTTCCTAAGCCCGAGAAGGGGGCTGGGGAGACTGCAACAAAGATTGAAACATCAGGTTTATCTCAACTCTGCTCGTCTACTGAATCATCATTACTGATTACATCACCGGTTGGCACTGTTTCTGCATCCGATGTAAACAACAGTGCATTGTTCATCGATCACACTGTACCTGGAGCTTTAAGGTACAATCTGCGTCCCTGAAATCGGAAGTAATCGGCAGCCTTTGTTTCTGGCTCACGGACGGAGCCAAAAACAGAGGCCTAGGGAAAGGGAGCGTATGAGCTGTATCGGATGAAGGCTCTAACGCACGATTTCCCGGTGCTATCTTTGTAAGTGAAGGGCTTTGCAACCTAGCCTGAACAAGCGGGGGCAGAAGGTGCTGACACTATGAAAAATTGATATTGATACTTGCTCCTGCCTTTTTGGAGCTGTTGAGGTAAACACCAGCTTGCTGGCATCTTAAGAAGGCTGAATTGAACTTCTTTGAACTTTGCTGACTACACGTGTGTTGCCGTAGATCATTTTTCCGACGGACACTGCAAAACTTTTCTTGAAATAAACCTTATAGATCATGCCTTTATTCGCTCCTGCTGCCGCCTGTGCTGATGCTGCGACTGATAGAACAATAGACACTAGCATTGAATCTGCTCCAAGAAAGACTTGGTCTACAAAGACTAGCCTGCTCCTGATCGTTATATCTATCTGTATCGTATCTACACTAATCCCAATGTTTTGGTACTTGGAAACTATGCATCCCATGAACACTCTATTGCCAACTGTCAGTGCTCCCACTATGAATACCCCAGTCTATGTGCTTTCTTACACTCTTCCGTCACGAGATGTGAAACACAGAAAAGGTTATGATAACAATACTCTATTATGATTATGAATATGACCCATGCTATCTTGAATATATCCAATTACTGGGTGTGTTCGCATTTAGCCCAGCACAGGGAAAGAGGAATGGGTTGGTATATACATCCTCTACCCCTTAGTACTGCCTGTTATGCATCATTAAGAGCTCTAATTTATTGGAAGATGGAATGATAGTGTCACTGGAAATTTTGATGGAATGAACATAAATTAATTTGTAAGATTGGTATTAGCACCACTGGGTGGTTCCGTGTTTACAAATAAGAGCAAACTGAACATTGTATCGACCAGTGCCATTGATAGACTCTCTAGGCCTTACCAGTCCCTAATTACTTTCAAAATGACTCTGGTTGGTAACAAAGATGCCATGCCCCCTCCTGTACTATTAACCATAGTCCACATTCTGTTATATTTTGCTTACGAAAAAAAGGTTCCCGCCCTGTGGGAACATTTACTAGATCCATGAATACTGCTGTACTTGAACAAGAAGAGAAACCATTATATATAGGAGGTTCTGTCTATTTTGTGTGTGGAGATAAAGCTTATCCATGGTTATCTAGAAACTGGGAAGGTACCTGTTATTTAGGGATACTTTTACCTGGTGTATTCCTTGTCAAGACTTCTGAAATAGCAAGAATATCTAGATCTCGGCCACGACGAGATGATACTGCTAGGCAAATATTTTGAGACATAGCAAAATCCTTTATACCTTTTTGGGGACAGGCAATAAACTCATGGAATATTAGAAAACTGTCCAGGGTGTTAGAAAAAAACAATTAATGGAACCACTGACATACTTTACAACCTGACACTGGAACAAAAAGCAATCAGGCTAGTTGCACTTCAAAATAGAATGGTTCGTGACATTATTTTGGCTGACCGTGGAGGTGTATGCAAATTAGTGGGATCAGCGTGTTGTGTATTTGTAAGTGACTACTACCCTACGATATTTGAAGCAATTAAGAAATTACACGTCCTAAGTTCTGAAATTCATGTTCCCACAGGTGGCTGGAATCTAAACGTAAGTTCATGGTTCTGGGAACTGTTACGATCCTGGGGCTGGAAACTAATTGCGATTTTTGTTATGATATTCAGTATTCTCATATTCTGCTGTTGCTGCATACAATGTTTGCCAGCCATTTGCTCCACAATTACAAGTGAATCTGTACAGACAATTTGTACAAAGATGGTGAAGCCCACACCTCATATGATAAATGGTGGTCTCAAACATGAAAATGAAATAATCAAAGAGTTTATGGCAATCAATATTTCTGATGGTCATAGTGATATGGGTAGTTCGGAAAGTGACACATGGTCAGACTCAATGTTTGGATGATGATGCTATTGGCTTAAGGCTAAAAGGAGGGTTTGTTAGACCGTAAATGCAAATGCAATAACCCGAAAGATATGAATAGTATGTTGGCCAGAAGCAAATCGCATCATGTGACAAACATTGCAAACCGTGAAACCTGAATGTGACAATTGAGAGTCCATTTTGTAGATGCCGGCCATTTTCTTTTCTGTAACGCTTTGCAAATATATTATATGATTCAGATCCACATACGGTGAGAGGCCACAGCTTGAACTCTGAAATGCTATCATAGATAGGAATCTAGAGCGGTGCAGAAATACATAGTTTTCCTCTCACCCTTGAAGCTGTGCAAGAGCCGCGTCTAATCAGTAGCCCAGGTGCCGGTTTGTCTTGCAAGCGCTGTTGTAAAAGGCAGTTAAATGTGAATTATATGCAACTAACGGTGCTCCTTCAAGAAGGATGGTATTTTCTCTGCTCAAAACTGTCTGACCCTTAGCTCATGGGCCGCAGCGAACAGATAACGTTGGTTGGAATGTCTCCCTGCTGGAACATGATTTCGAGGGGATTGGGTCCTACGACGTATTCCATATCTATGACAGTAATCACCACAGCTGTGCTGCTTCGGAAAATCTTTCTGCGTCAATGACGCCCCCCTCGAGGACCTCCTCCTAAGGCCGATGTCACTGGATGTTATAAGTAGGACGTACGACGCCCGTAGCCTCAGTTTTTTCCGCAAACGTGTTCGCTTCGGAGATCTCGGCGCGCCTCGACTCTTTGGAGTTTCTGTTCTTTCGTTTCTTCGAACCTCTTCGTTTGTGAAGTAAAAGTCCTTTGAGATGTCTACCATTGTGTCGACTGCCAGTCGCTTAAGTCCAAAGCCTTGCGGGAGCGCAGGAAGAAACTGTCGGTCGGTAAGGTGTCCAAGCCCCGGAAGTCGAGGTCCGCAGGGCTTTCGACGGATGATTCGAGGGGCGACTCTCCGCATTGTCGTCGAAAGTACAGTGGGTATCGGTCCCGGAGTGGGTCCCGCCACTCCTCTGCCTCTTCGAGGCACTCCCGAAAGCGCCTTCATCGGTCGCCTTCCCCGTCCACATCCGAGGACTCCACCTGTTGGCGGGTTGCTTATCCCACCAAGCATGCAACGCTATAGGAATGGGCTTCCTTCGGTAAGAAAATGCTAGCGATTCTCGAATCGCAGGGCACTGGTCCATCCGCGCCTCCGAGTGGGGTTGGTCGTGATCGGACTAGAGATACCACTCGTATGCCTTCGGGCTCGGGTGGTCAGCACGATTCGTGGGAGAGGTACCGCTCGGAAAAAAGGAATCGTTCTAGTCATGCCCGTTCCAGGTCCCAGTCCTCGACGCGCTCGAGACCGTGTGAGCCTGTGATGTCTTTGAGGAAGATGTCGATGCCTGTGGTGCCGAGGTCATCGAGGGACTCTCTTGAGGCTCCGCCTCTGAGGAAGTCGTCGACGCCATCGGTGCCCAGGATGTCGAGGGACACGCTCGGGCCTCTGCCCTCGAGGCCTGTGTTGACGCCGTCAATGCTGTCGGCGCCGCGTTCGACGCCGATTCACTCGACGCCCTCAACGCCTTTCGAGGCTGTTTCACCGGGGGTGCCCCGGGGCACAGTGGAACCCCCTAGAAAGGCTCTGGCCAAGGTCAAGCATGGCTTTGTTCCCCATTCTGTGCCCACTTTCCGCCATCTTGAGTACATTTCGGCGGTGGATGAGGGCTCTGATGATGGCATGGTTCCTGAACGGTGCCAGATGAGATTCTCTCGGGCCATAGCCAGATTGAGGACCTGCGTCAGTCCCTGCACGACGCCATTGGTCTGGACACCTCTCCGGAAGGTGGAGTTTTGTAGGCCTGAGCCTGGCACCCATGCCGACACCTCGTACCGGCGCCTTAGGTCTAGGGTCACCGAGTACTTGGGGTGGTCTGCTCCCCTAGGGGATTTTCTTCAGGATGACCTCGCGGATATCCTCGACCAAGGTCCACTAACTGACCCGGTACTGCCGTTCCATATGGCTCTACAGAGGAGGGTGGCGGCGGCTTGGACTGCTCCAGAGAGTCTCCCGGCAGTGGGCAAGTCTTTGCCGCGAAAATACCGCCCAGCCAGTAGCGACCCCTGCTACTTGACCAAGCACCCCACTCCGGAGAGTTTGGTGGTGCAGGCGGCTACGGCCCCAGCAAAGCGGGCGTCGTATCCTACCATCCCTCCTGATTGGGACGACAAGCGTTTTGATGGTTGGGCGAAGAAAGTGTTTTCTTCAGGGGGTATGGCTCTTCAGGCGGCCAACTCCGTATGTTCCTTGTCAAGTTTCACGCACACTCTGTGGAACTGTGTTTCCTTAGCAGCTGAACATAATCCTGAAGGGGACGGACGGGATGGTTTTCTTGCTATGGTCCAGGATGGCAAGGATGCCATGTGTGAGGTCGTTCAGTCGGGTTTGGACATGGCAGATTGCGTCAGCCGGTCCATGGCGGCGAGCACCGTAATACGCAGGTTTGCATGGTTGCGAAAGTCGGTGTTTGCTCCTGATGTGCAGGCCCGGCTCCTCAACATGCCCTTTGACGGTGAACATCTTTTTGGCAGCAAGGCTGACGAGAGCCTTGAGAGGTTGCAGACCTCCAAAGCTGCAGCAAAGTCGTTGGGCGCTGCAGTTCGCCAACCTCTGCATTTTCGTCCTAGGGGACAGCAATGGAGGGGAGGTTCCTTTCGTTATTACTCATCCTTTGGTAAAGCGAGAGGAGCTGCCAGTCAAAGGGGCCACTGTAGGAGTGCCAGAGGTGGAAAGCATAGTACTCGAGGTGCCAAGGCCTCTCGGGCAGTTGCCTCTTTGCCCTCAGGCAACGCCGCAGCCGCTTCAGCTCGGTCATGAGGCCATGTCCCATGGTTCGCCGGTTGGGGGGAAGGCTGGCGCAGCATCTTGTCGAAGGCCGTGCCATTACTTCAGATGTGTGGGTTCTGGAGATCATAGCCCACGGCTACTGTCTTCCCTTTCGGCAGAGGCCTCACGACAATCCACCGGGGAATCTCTCGTTGCAGAGTCCGGATTCGCTCCTTGTGCAGGAGGTTCAAGCCCTGCTGGAGAAAGGCACCATAGAACTGGTGCCTATAGCGGAGAGGAACAAGGGATGGTATTCCCCTTATTTTGAACTTGCGCGGTTTGAACAAACTCCTCAGGAAGGACAAGTTCAAGATGGTTACTCTTTCTCAAGTCCTCCAGACCCTTCAACTTCAGGACTGGTTGGTGTCTCTCGACCTCAAGGACGCTTATTTTCATGTGCTAATCCATCCAAAGCAAAGTACCTGAGGTTTGCGGTTGGCGACTCACACTTTCAGTTTCGGGTCCTGCCGTTCGGATTGACCTCAGCCCCGAGGGTCTTCACCAAGCTCATGGTAGTGGTGGCAGCGCATCTCAGGAAAGGGGGGGATTCACGTCTACCCTTACCTGGACGATTGGTTGATCAGGGCGCGCTCTCCCGAGCAGGTCCTGGATCATCTGTCCGTCACCTGCCACTCCCTCCACAAGCTGGGCTTCTCCCTCAACTTAAAGAAGTCCCACTTGAAGCCAACTCAAAGGCTCCAGTACATCGGAGCAGTGCTCGATACGTCCCTGGGGCAGTGTTTCCTCCCCAGGTGAGGGCCCATCACATTCAGCAGATGGTGCACAAGTTTCAGCATGCCCATAGTCTCCCAGCGTTCGAGTTCTTGATATTGCTCGGTCTCGTGGCATCCTGCATTCTTCTGGTGCCAGAGGCCAGGTTGCGGATGAGAATTTTGCAATGGGCACTCAAGCTCCAGTGGTCTCAGTCCTCCGGCAGGATGTCTGACCCTGTTCAGTTGCCGTCCTCGGTCGGACCTTCTGTGGTGGGCTGTCGAAGGCAATCTGATGAAGGGGGCTCCATTTTGGCTACCCTGGCCGGAGGTGACGATCGTGACGGACGCATCCCTCACGGGATGGGGAGATCATGCCAACGAGTTGACAGTCAGCGGTTGTTGGTCTCCGTCGGAGTCCAGACTCCATATCAATCTGTTGGAGCCCTGAAGGCTTTTCTGCCGACTGTGCGAGGAAAGAATGTCCTGATCCTGACGGACAACACAGTGGCCATGCACTACCTCAACAAAAAGGTGGGGGCAGGGTCACTTCCTCTGTGCAGGGAGGCGATGCAGCTCTGGTTCTGGGCAATCCAGCAGGAAGTTTCGATCTCGGCAGTTCATTTGGCCGGAGACGAAAACGAGACGGCGGACGCTCTGAGCAGGCAGAGCGCGATCTCTAACGAGTGGGAGTTGGCTCAGGAGATTCTCCTGGAGATCTTCGCCCTTTTGGGGACCCCTCAAGTGGATCTCTTTGCCCCCAGTGTCAACCGGAAGTGCGAAAGGTTCTCCTCGCGGGAATTTCCTCCAAGAGGAGCCTTAGGAGACGCGTTCGTGGTGGAGTGGTCATTCCCACTGCTGTACGAGTTTCCTCCAGTCCCCGTCATCCCGCAAGTGCTGCGGAGGTTACGAAAGTTCGGTTCCTGGAGGATCCTCATTGCTCCATCATGGGGCCCGGAGGACGTGGTACCCGGACCTTCTGGACTTGTCCATCTGCCCTCCATGTCGTCTTCCCTACCGAGACGATCTGCTCTCACGGGAGAGGGGTCAGGTTCTCCATCCAGAGGTCAGATCCCTCAACTTTCACGCTTGGTTTCTGAAAGGTTGAGGTATAAGGATTGGGACCTCCCTGAAGACGTGATGGAGATGTTGCTTTCGGCCAGAAGGCCTGCAATGAAGTCCTTGTACCGTTGCCGTTGGAGAAAGTTCTGCGACTGGTGCAGGTTTAAGAATGTGGATCCTTTTTCATGTGACGTTCCTATGGTTCTGTCTTTTTTGCTTTTTTTGGCCCACAGGGGCCTGCAAGTGGGTACCAACAAAGGTTACCTGACGGCGCTGTCCATATTTAGGCGCTCGTCTGAAGAGTGTTCTTATTTTAAAATTCCTTTAATTTCTCAGTTTCTAAAAGGGCTCACTAATGTGTTCCCTCCGTCACCTTTCCAGGTACCCGGTTGTGGTTTGAACCTTGTCCTCGAGTTTCTGATGGGTGCTCCGTTTGAGCCTTTGCATTCTTGCCCTATGAGACTGTTAACTCTTAAAACTGTATTTTTGGTTGCGGTCACTTCCGCTCGCAGAGTGAGTGAGTTACAGGCACTTTCAGTTAAGCCACCCTTCACTGTATTTCATAAGGACAGGGTTAATGATAATGATGTGGTATTTATATAGCTCCTTAATCCAAAGTGCTTTACAGAGCATATATTTACATACAATACATAAGGGTTGTCCTTAGAGTTCGTCCTTCCTTTCTTCCCAAGGTGGTGTCGGAAAGTCATTTAGGCCAGAAGGTTGTTCTTCCGGCTTTTCATCCTCCTCCACATCCTGGTAAGGAAGAGGAGAGGCTCCATAGGCTTGATCCTAGGAGAGCTTTAAGCTTTTATATTTCACGCATGCCACGGGTCAGAGTGGACGATCAACTCTTCATTGGTTACGCTGGTAAGCGTTTGGTATAAGCTGTGACTAAGCAGACTTTGTCTCGCTGGATTATTCTGGCTATTTCTGAGTGTTACCGCTTGGCGGGTAAGGACCCACATGTCGGCTTGCGGGCCCATTCTACCAGGGGTATGGCTGCCTCTACTGCCCTATAGAGGGGTGTTCCTATTCGTAACATCTGTGACGCAGCCACCTAGGCTTCGGTTCATACTTTTGTGCGTCACTACTCCCTCGATTCCATCCGTGGGCAGGATCTGGCCTTTGGCAAGGCGGTCCTTTGCTCCGCAATTTGATTGGGCATTCTAAATTTCTTTTGCTAAATTCTTTTCCCACCTCCTTATGTTGGTACTGCTTTGGGAGTCTGTCATAGATATGGAATACGTCATACGTCGGAGGACCCAATCCCCTCGAAGAACAAGTTACTCTCTTACCTGGTAACGTTCTTTCGATGGGATGGTCCGACGACGTATTCCATATCGCTCCCTCCCTGTCTTCCCCGCTACAGAATTTCTTATGCAATTGCAGCTTACGTTTCCGCAAGGCTTTCTGTGGTCATACTGGCAGACGATTGGTGGCACACGTTCTGGGAAAAAACTACAACTGAGGCTACAGGCGTCGTGCGTCCTATTTATAACATCTGGCGCCGTCGGAGGAGGTCCTCGAGGACGGCGTATCGACATCATCGACGCAGACGCCGAAAGATTTTCCGAAGCAGCACAGCTGTGGTGATTACTGTCATAGATATGGAATACGTCGTCAGACCATCCCATTGAAAGAACGTTACCAGGTAAGAGAGTAACCTGTTCTTCTGTGCCATGGTGACTTCGGAAACCTGACTGTTTAGCGTGCATAATACCGGCCATTTGTACATGAGCTTGTAACTGGATGGTTGCTACCTTATCTATGAATTTGAGGAAGAACAGTGTATTAGTGATTGGTCTTAAATTGGCTGCATCAGTGGGTTCTAGTCCCACTTTTTTTAACAAAGGAGTAACTGCTATGTTTTTTATCAACTGGGGAATGACACCCGTCCGAAAGAAGGCATTTGCAAATCTACAAAGGAAAGGTGCAAACAGTTCCTTATGTTCCAAGATGTGTTTGGATGGAGGCAGTTCTCCAGGACAATTGATTGGGTGCGTAGTTCTAAGTATATTTATCATGTCAACTATGGTAGATTCTTTGAATAAAAAGCCTGCTGCTGACCCGAGTAGGGTTGCAGTTTCGGATGTTAGATTTGACTGAGTATTTAACGGGTTGACACAGTTATCAAGTCTCTCAATAGGCGCAGAATTAGATGTCGGTTTGAGCAATGGGGATACCAAAGCTTCTTCCTTGATTTTATCCTGAGCTTTCAGTAATTTATCAGCGAAAGCTTTCTGTACTCGGTTAGTCTTCCGCTGTGGGTTTTATAGGAGGACTGCAAGCAGTGGGTTTTTCACAGGATCTAAAAAGGCGAAAGAGTTCCTTCGTCTGATCTCTGGCTAAACTAATTTGATTATTGTAGAAGGTTTTCTTTGCCTCAATAATCTCGGCCTTATAATGTTTCTCTTTACGTTTCCAGTCCGTCAAATTAATAGAGCAATCCCTACACCATGTGTGTTCTGCCTGCCTTTTACTGGCCCTGAGTTCAGCCAGAGTTGGAGAGAACCATTTGTGAAGATTGGGTAGATCTCTGACCAATTTTTCTTTCATTGGGGCGTATTTATCAAGCATTTCTGTGGTCTCCTTATTGTAGTTGTTATAAATCTTGTTTACAGCTGCCACCATCTTATCCCCAAAAACCAATTGAGGGTACTAAAATCCCCCAAGGGCACAGATGAGGTGCTTAAGCAGCACCCTCCTGGCTAGGGAGCCTTATGCTCTTTGATTGAAAAACGGTTTTAGTGGCAGGGGGACTTCTACTAAGGTCCCTCTGACCACCAACAATAGGTCCATCATCCAAAATGAGAGTGGAGGAAAATGCAAGTAGTTAAGGAGAGACTGTATGGGCAGAATTCTAGTTTTGGAGTTCTGCAGTCTCATTTCTTTGGGACCCTGGCAAGATAGAATTCTTATTCTTTGAGATTCTAGGGCCAATTTTCATGGCTGCTCAACCTTTTGCTTTCCCCCACCTTTATTTTCTTCTGAATCACTGACTTCTTTTTGATGGCCAGAGGCACTTCTTCTGAAGTCCCCCTTCCATTGTAACAATTTTTAACTTACTTAAGGTGTTTGGTATTGGGTTGGTACTAAGGTGCCCGGTCCTAGGGGTGCCTCTCAGGCAGCCCACTTTTGGCCTGCGATAATATCACATCACCCTATGGCTTTAGGTAGTAGGTAGGTGGCAGATGTGATTCACCAGTGGTGCAGCTATTTTACAGCATTAGTAGCCCAATATACCGTTTTTGGTAGCCACTTGTGCACCAGTACATTTGTTTAAATCCTGATTTGGGTCTTTTTGTATTTTGGGGTTCTCTTTGTTCAGGGCAACAGAGAGGTGGCCTTAAATTGGCCATTCTGATCACAATGCTAGCCTCCATATTGGATGAAATTGGTTTAGGCCAGTGTAGGTCCCTGAGCTCATCTCTAACTTCATGTGGGGGATAATCTATGCCGAGAAGCCGTGCCTCTTACCAACCAGTATGCCCCTATCCCAGTCTGGTGATAGGTGGGCTGGCCTTTAGCCAGCAACTTTTTGCAGTGGACATAAGGTTCTGCTTCTCTTATGCATACTGGCTGGGTGCAGTTGGTTGCACATATCCCAATATGTTTTTTGTTGTTGCCCCCCCACCCCAATACAGGACATGATATTGTATTGATATTGTGTCCATACACAAGTGTTTCAGAGCATGAGGAGGCAAGGGAGGGGAAAAAGAGAAGACAAAAACAACGATCTTACTAGGCCAGTGACATTGAGAACGCGCAAGTGCAAGGGAGAGGGAATGGGGACAGTGCAAGGGGCAGAGGAGGAATGGAAAGTGCTGAACACGTGATAAAAATGAGAACAGGTAGTGCTGCCAGTAGGTGGTAGTGCAAGAATAAGGCGCAGACAGCGGGTGTCTAATAAGTGCAGGAAGGGGACTGTAGGGTTGCAGATACAGACCCAAGTGCAGGGGTTTCCAAGAGGCAGTGCAGGTATATGGCTGGGTGGGCAGGAATCTGTAACCGAAATCAGAGGGTTGCCAGGTGCCCAGTGCCAAAGCAGACAGAGATCAGCAGGGGAGAGGAAGAGTGAAGGCAGAAGCAAAGAGGAAGGTCTTGAGATGCTTTCTGAACCGAAGATGGTTCTCCTCAAGTTTCAGAGAGGCCCCGAGGCTGTTCCAGAATGAGGCCCCAGCCGAAGAGAAAGATCTACCCCCAAATCGTTTGGAGAAGCGGCTGACCCGAGGGAGTTGGAGGTGGAGGAGCGGAGAGCTTGAGTAGGAAGGTATTTCTGAAGGGAGAGTTGAAGGTATTGCAGACCCAGGCCCCAGAAGGCCTTGTGGACAATGCAAAGGGTCTTGATCCTTGCAGCCACTGGGAGCCAATGAAGAGATTACATTTACTGGCACCTTCCATGATGCAACTATTTTCTGTGCCTTTTCCAGCTTTGTCCTGCCTTTACACTTCCACTTGGCTGTGGATTGCTGCTGTTGCCAGAAGTGTACTGAGAATCCAATACTCTTGGATGATCTTCTGCTCAGGACATCCAAAGGTGCCTCCACCCGTTACCCCCATCCTGGGATCATTTTCTACAGAGCTGCCTTTCTCCTTTGTGCACAGAGCTGCTTGGAGTTCTCTTTGCAGGTTCCCATGCCTTCCCAGAGTCTTCCTCATTGACCTCTTCACTTCATGCTTCAAGGTTGATGTCATGCAAAGGTCCTTTGCTAATTTTTTGGGTCTTGTAGGTCATCAGGGTGCAAGTTCCTGGGCACCGAATTCTGTAAACCCCAACTGGAAAAGAAGCCATGCACTTACCGGGTTGTTTAAAACTGTTGGAGCATTATCGCAGAAACTACTGACATAAGTACCTACTTCTGGGTCCTAGGGTAGGTGCTTATTCATGATACTTGCCCTAAGGGGTCCCTCTGGTCCTTGGCCGGGTGTCTTTGGAGGTGGGTGTGTTAGGTTTCCTATAGACGTTTGTTGGGTGGGGGAGGGCCTCCTGCATCTCCCTCTGGTGCTCCTGGATCGTTCTCCGACCTCTGGATCTCTTTACTGGAGACTCCTTTGATCTTCCCCGTCAGTTGCTTGCCGCAGAATTCTCGCCTGTGGGTAGGACTGAGTTACCTCCATTAACGTGGATGACCCATTGACTTTGCTTCCCTTGATTCCTGTGGAACTTTCTATCTGTCCTGAAAATCCCCTAAATTGCCACTGGGGGCGGTGGGGGGTACTTGCCTAATCCTGGACATTGCTTCTGTGTTCAATGAGCTCTGGACCAAGAACTAGAATTTTTAGTACTTACCCCTTATTTTTAAAGCATTCTTAAGTCATGCGCTGCCTTTCTCTATAATGGTAAGTGTACCATTAAATTGTAGCTAATTTTGGCAACTGTGAGAATATTTTCCCTGAAGAGTATTGATTGCTAAGGTTACCGTTGCTAAAATGTATTCTCAATTCTTGAAGGCCTTTGGCTATGGTTTTGAAGGGTTTCCTTCCCACTATCACTGTGCAATTACTGTTTGTGCATTTGCATTATTTTTAATACTATGTTCTAAACGGTCATAAGTAATATGGTGCGTCAGTGTTTGGCATGTTAGGCTGTTTTTCCGGTGGGCAAAAACGTAAATTCCCCTTTCTCTCCAATTCCCTACCTTTGTGCTATGTGTTGACCATCAGGTGTAGTACTTCTTACATATAACAGGGATGGGTTGTCTCTTTAGGACATTGTCCTAATTGTGCCAGCCCATCTGGGGCTTTACATGCTTGCTAGGTTGTGTGGTCCCCTTGTTCCTCCCTGTTCATTTATGTTGACTGCCTACCTGTAGTATTGGAGACACATATAGGCAGTCGGGTGAGGCGTATCCTTTTTAATTTACTGCTTTTATAATATGCTATGTATTTTTAATACTGTTCATTATGTTCCAAGTACTTATTTGACATGAGAGAGCTATATGTATATATTTTTCAGAATATCGGTGTGGTGTATTTTCTATGTATAAGTGTGTAGACTAATTGTACCTTTGTGTCTTCCTGCTATTCATACCAGAGAGTTAAACCCTGTCGCTCTGTCCATGTTACCTACCCTTTAAGAGGTTTGCATTCTCTTTCCTGTCAGTTGTGTTTGCACCATTAAGGTCAGTGGTTGTAGTTGCCTCAAAAGAGGGCGGTGAAAAAAACTGCCTTAACAGACCCCTACTCTTTTTGCTTTTCCCCTCTTTGGTTTTTACATTTGCAGGTTTATTTTTGAGCTCAAAGGGACATCTGTTGAAGTCCCCCCTTCCACTACATGACCTTTTCAGTATATTGTCCTTAGTAGGCCTTATGACTCCTAAAACAAGGCTTCCTTCTAAGTCCCCCAGTTTATCCCTCGTTTTTTTATCGCCCTACATTGATTTTAGGGTGTAGGCTGGTGGCAGCTGTAATTTAATGTGGGCTTGCTCAGGGATTAAAATCCTTTTACCCATATTAGTAACCCAATGTACTTTATTTTTCCCATTGGGGTACCAATAGGGTTTTTCGGAGCCCACTCTGATATTGTTTGTAGTGATTTTGTTAGTGCAACCAGGAAGCAAGCCTAAAATGACTATTGTTCTCGCATTGACTCCTTGTGAGCCCAGCCCTGCACAAGTTCGAACTGATCTAAAGCGTCTAAACCACTACAATGTTTTAAATCGGCCATTACACATACCTTGATGGTTTTTGGGGTCAATCTGATTCATTGGCTCCCAAAACCTGTGCTTAGATCCCTGGTGTGCGATTGGAGGGCTAGCTTTGGTCAGCCCATGGCTGTAAGGGTGTATATACAGGGGAAACCTTAACCTTGCCTGAGATCTGCTGGATTTTACTGAAAGTCCTGTTGGACTCTGTAGGTTTACTTACCTGCCGGAAAATGTCCACCATTTTCGAGTCGTTTATGCATTTTTAAGGACCATATCTGGCCATCCTGGCCGGACCCTCTGCGCTGGGAGCATCTCTGGTTTGCATTTTTGGATCCTGGACACACCCTTCCTGGTTCTTCCCACACCATCCACCTTATCCCCCACATTGGATTGACTGAGAGATCTGAGCTGGAACTGCCCCTGGGCCATTTTATTGATGCATAACCATTTAACCACCTTGGTCGTGTGCCTTGGAGTAGGAAGCTGTCGTGACCAAGAAGGGTGTTGGGACACCAATACCCTACCCGCATTGTTCGTCATGGCAGTCCTGAGTTGCCTTCAGTGTCTTTGTCCTGATACCCCTGTTCTGCTGGCCTTCAAGCTGCTGGAATCACCTTGTTTGGGTTCCAATGCCTTCCTTGAGCAACCCTCATCACAAATTCACTCCTGAGTGGTGGGTACTACTCGAGGGAAGGCCATTTGTTAGTTTTTTCTGCCATTTGGGCCGTTGTTAGTCCAGTGTTCAAGTTCATGGCTGTTCACTGGGCTGTTGCCAGTCTCCTGAACCGAATTTTCAGGAACCATCAACATGAATACCTGCCCCTGTGTCCTGGGTGGGTGGGGTTTTCGCCATACTTGCCTTTACTGCACTCCGTGAGGGTAAGTGTGGTGGCAGAGACTTTTTTCGGGATGGTCTCAATCACATTTTCCCATTTGGCCTGATCCTACTGGCGTTGCAACCTTTCCTGGGGCTGCTGGTCCTCAAACCTGCCCCTGGAGCTTCTTTAGGGACTTCCCTTAGAAGTCCTTTGCTTCCTTATGCGTAATTGTCGGGGAGATCAGGAACTTGCATGGTATTTCACCTATAACTGCATGTCTGCCTCTTGTTTTTTTTTCTAGGGGGCACTTTCTTCAACACTACCTCCTACAAATGACACTTTAAATACTAACCTCAACAATAACCTTTTTCCTGGGTCCCGCTTAGGGTCCCTGGATTTCACCAATACAGGAATTTTTTTAAACTCAGACTAATTTATTATACCTTTTTTAAATCTTTGATTTGCGCTACCTATCTTTGGATTTACATTGTATAATTCCTTCCTACTTATGTTTTCTTTCTTGGAGTCAAACATACCCTTCTTGGCTTGGATACCGGAAACCGAAAGTGTATCCTGTACTTTGCTGTCCATCCTGTACTTGGCTGTGTTGGACATTGTGTACCTCTGCTTCCTATCTCTAGGTGCTATACAACTGTTATGTGGATATGTTTTGGGTATATTGCTGTAAGGACACAACCATATGGCTCCCATGGACCCCCCAGAGCATCAAGGAGCTGCTCATGTTTCAACCAACCCAGGCCCTGCAAAGATGGCCCCCCGCCATCACCATAACGAAGACTGGAGGACCCAGGGCTGCTTATGCCCAAGCTGATTGGCTGCTAGGCACAGAAGAGCTCCCAGCCCCCCCAAACTGGAAGGCGCAGCCAGCCGTTACCAAAGGCCGGGACAAAAGGCCTTCACTGCTCTCTGCAGCTCTCTGCTGCTCGCCGCAATGGCCCATGGCTAAAGAAATGCGAGAGGCAAATATGGTACCCAGACCTGAAGATAAGCCCATTGCACCCTTGTGCACAACTGGCGCCTATATTGTAATGGCTAAGGGTCTCATGCACCTACATTGCCCACGACACTCTCCTTCCCCGTGCCCCAACCCATTCCTCCCTATCGCAGTCTCTTTCGGTTCTGCAGTGAGATCGACACATCCCCAGGGTGGTTTCATTGTCTACGAATCCAACAACGTTTCCTAATGTCAACACGAGATGCACTAGCAATTATTCTTCCAGCCCAGAACCATCAACGTCCTGTAAGGAACTCATGGTGGCAACAGTAAAGACAGACACAAGTGATCACAGTTCAAGGAGGGTGTTTATTAAACTGTATGCAGGTTGTAAAAATGCCTAATCTGTACCTAAATCTAAGATGGGAGCAAGCGTCGACCATCAAATGAAAATAAGGCAGTCCTAGTGGCATTGTCAAATAGAAAGGGTCTATACTAAGAAACCTATTGCCAAACCTTACAACTTGTACGAAAAAGGGTTATGGTATAGTTTTCAAGAAAAGAAAGAAGTGTTCACAAATAATATGTCAGGATGCGGTAGCTTGGGTCTCCCTTCCCCACGTTTTGAGCATGGGGCGAGGCGGGATCCTGGATATTGATATTTATTTATATCATACACAGTACACTCTCGAGCTTCCCCAGAATGAGACGACAGTTCCACTTGCCGCTATCGGCCGTCAATTGCCAAGTCTCGTTTCTCTTGAAACTCTCTTGCCATCGAGGGCCTGACGTATTCAAAGGACAACCAACGTTCATTTTCTGGTTTCACTTAGCGTGAGGATTCTTCACCCATGGGTCCCCCTCTTTCGGGCGCTGACCCCTCTATACTTTCAGCCTCCCCACACCGGGTTCACTGTGGCTTTTCCTTCCTTCACAAATCTTAATGTCTTTTTAAATAGTTCCAGTGGACATGCCTTGCCCGGGTTCACTCTTGTCAACACTCTGTTTATTGGGACTTTAGACTTGCCCCCTTCCCGTCAGCATCCCTCTTCCGGTTTCACTGTTGCCAACTTCACATTTACACTTACTTTCAATGTTCACAGGATTCACTACTCTTGCTTTCTCATGTGGCGGGATTCACTTCCCTTGCTTTCAGTATAGTTCTTGGGTCAAAAGCTTTCGACTGCATAGGGATTCTGCTTGACCTCCTGTATGACCACTTTGACCTATCTTGGTGGCTTTTTTACTGCCTTCTGGTACTCGTAGTTTCAGTCAGATGGGAATCGACCAGAGTTTCTCAGAGCAGCACCCACGTGGTGCTGGTCCCCCTCTGCAGCTGGTCTCCCTTATACAATATTACAGTTTTTTGTACTTCTTTCAGTTTGCCACTTTGTGACTTTCATTCACCACAGCCCTGTTCTTATCGGCTCTCCCCTCGACTTGCAGCCTGTGAGGAACCACTTAGCTTTCCTCTTAACTGGAGTCAAGGCCGGTACCACGGAAGCAGGAGTCTCCCTCACTCCGGCTTATCGGCGTCAATACGCTCCGTGTACCGTTGCCATCTGCTGCAACACACTTGGGCTATTGTCCTCGGTCTTACGATTCCTTCAGCGGAGGGTTCGCAAGTTTTGTCGAAAAGGGCAAGGTTGTGTGTCTCCTTGTCAGCCTCTCGATATTTGCCGCATTTCTCCTCCTCTTGAACTGCCGGGTCTGGATAGCTGTCTCGTTGTGCGGTCTGCCTTGCTCATACTGTGCTCTCTTGCTCCATCTTGTATCCCTGTGGGAAAGGTAAAGTGCCATCAGGTGTGTGGGATTCTCGTCAATTGCCTGACTTTGCCTGACCCTTGTTTTGGGACATGTCAGGTAAACGGCTCTGGTGTTAGTCCGTTGTGTGAAAGTGTTCATGTTAGGAAAGAGGGGGGGGGCAGTGTTTTTGAATGTCCTACGTAGTAGGATGGGGAAGAGGTATTGAAGGAAGGTTAATACCGCGTCTCAACCGTCGGTGTCCCCACTCCCCGAGGACCCCCCATCCAGGTGATCCTCCCTCACTGGTCCACCCCCAGGAACTGGATCCAATAGCGATGGCCATGTCCTGGGCACCTGGATGACAGATCCCCGGAGACTAGCTAGGGAGACACCTTCAGGTTTCTTACAGTCCACCCACACCCCCACAGCTGTACAGCGCTTACGACTGACCCACTTATCCCTCACATTCCACTCCACGCGCCCTGCACCATACTCTAACGTAGTACCCCAGCAAGCTAACTCTAGTATGGTGCAGGGTCTGCACCTTTAACTGGCTTCCCAAGCCCAATGCACCATTTGTGCAGAGGGCCGTTAACCAGCACCCCCATCCAACCTACATAAGGCCATGAAGGTCCTCTGCCAGCCCCCACCAGGCACCACCTCAACTACCTAACATACTATATCCTGTACCCCTGTAGTAAGGAACTCAGGCTACGATCTAGACACTGCCCCTCAGACCCGAACTCCTTAATGTTAATGACCCACAAAGCCTAGCAGACATTTATGCTAACACCTTGACCAAAGCAGTTAATTTAGTGGCAGCTCTCCTCCATAGGAATTCCAAACCCACATGCCACCTCACCCCCTCGTTCACTACTGACCTCCAAGTATTGCGCTCTAAGAAGAGACAGGTGGAGGCCATTGGGGAAAAAGAACCCTCAGATCTCCGGAAAAGGGCTTTCAATAAGATCGCAAAGGAATATAAACTAGCCATCTCGACAGCCAAAGCAGAAGTCTACAATTCTAGAATCAAGGCTAGTTCCAACTCGAAAGAGCTCTTCAGAATCCTCAGAGAGCTAGAGGCACGCGTAACAGCCCCTAACACCATCAGCAAGGACGAAACCTATTGCAACAATATTCTGAACGCAATGCATTCGAAAATATGCATGCTAAAGCAAATAATTGCTAACAATTATTAATCACCCCTCCTATCCCTCCGCCCACAGACAATACACTCACCACACCATTGTTCCACTTCAGACAAATCTCGGAAATTAAAACAGCGAATATCCTCAGAAACCTTACACCATCTAAATGCAAAGGGGACAGCATCCCCTCATCAAAGACTGCTCTGAGGCACTAGTCCCCTTCATCACTTAATTCATTAACTCCTCGTTCTCAGCCAATTTGGTCCGGGCAGCCTCAGAGAATCTTGGGCAGGCCCATACTGGAAAAGTCACTCGACCCAGCAATAACAAACTATTAACTTCCAATCACAACAGTACCCTTCCTGCTCAAGATCTTGGACAGAGTTGCCTACAACCAGATCCAACAATTTCTGGAAACACATCACATCTTAGGGATTCGACAATCAGGTTTCCACCCAGGCCATGGCACTGAATCAGCCCTATTAGACCTAAAAATACACCTGGTTTCCTTCAGAGATGAGGGCAAACCAGCCATCCTCCTACTACTGGATCTCTCTGCAGCGTTTGACTAGTAGATCACAAGACTCTGTCACCATCTCACCTAACTTCTCCCACAAAGCCGACACCTGGGTCACCGCCTTCCTAGTAGGCCGCTCCATGAGAGACTTCTCAGACACAGCTAGTGCCTTGCCTATCCTCCCCCCTTCCATATAAAACGTATTCACCAAACCCCTATTCGACCTCCTGGATGACCTCGGTATAGCTTATACCAACTTTGCCGATGATACCCAAATCCTACTCCCATCATCAAGCTCCTACGAAGAAGACTCACTCATGCTAAACAAAATGTACGCTACAATCCAGACTTGGATGGCTACAAACCATGTCTGAACGACGACAAGACGGAGATCCTGTTGGTAGGCTCCCCCCACTTGCTGCAGAAACTAAGCCTGCTTTATACCTCCTTCACTATAGATGGAATCAAGATCCATGTCTCTAAGACAGTGGTCAAAACACTGGGTGTCCACCTGGATGCCTTACTAGCGCTCACCAAACAAGTTAGTGCGGTGGCATCCGCGGCAGCCTACACTGCTAAGCTCATAAACTCAACAAGACAATTCCTGAGACAATTCCTGATGCCAGCGAGCTGCCTGACTATTGCAATGTCCTCTTTGCCAGGACATCTAAACGGAACATCAAGAAACTTCAGATACTCCAATCCAATGCCCTATGTGCAGCTTTAAACATTTAAAAAAGAAACCACATCTCAGCTGCCAGAAGAGAGGCCCACTGGCTCCCTATTCGGGAAAGTATTATGTTTAAAACTTTGTCTATCACACACAGATGTCTGAGCAACACCACCCGCAATACCTTTCCCAGAAAATGGAAAGATCAAAGTCAAACAGACCGGTCAGGTCCTACCACGCTCATCGGCTGGCCCTTCCTAAAGTAAAAAGAGCTAAAGGAGGGGGGGGAACAGTTTCCCTACGGTAGCTGAGAACCATTGGAATCCCCCCCCCCCACCCTGCTATAAGAGCCAAAGACTGTCACTGGCCATTCCGGAAGGCTGTAATAACCTGGTTATTTGCCTGGCTGGTCGGCCCCCAGAACACTCTGTGACCAATTACCCTCTGCCATAATATCTGGTATTACATTGTTCTTATGTCCATGGCAGGACTTCTAACCGTCCGTTAAGATTATGTACCATGTAACTGGTTGCAACAGCGCCCTGATGCTTCAGGGTTAGGCGCTTTACAAATGTAAAAAATAAATAAATATTACTTATGTACTGGAGTGTAGAAGGAAACCTGTCATTGATTTCTGGGTAGAAACAATAACAAGGTATACCACTAGCTTCCCACCTCTACCACACACCAGTGCTGGGCAAAACCTACTCACAAAAAAATTGTACCAACCATTAGATTCAACAAAAGGGCCTCATATCAAAACAGACATATTTTAATATTTATACATCAAACAGTATGCTCACATAAAACATATAAAACACTACTATATGCAGATGTAACTTGAAGAGCAAAACAACACCACCATGGGAAAACACCCACAGGGAGAGCTGTTTTTAAATGAACTGCAAAAGTTGTTATTCATTTGAAGTAACGTGATGTTGGTAGCAATATTTATCCCACATAGATTAGGGCAGTATCAAATACAAATATTCATCCAACATGGATTTAGACAGCGTCTACACTTAAATGTGTTTCTGGGACAGGGAACGGCACTGCCGTGATCTAACTTTGGTTAGTGCGATTCCTAGGCCCGTCTTCAGGACGTAGAAAAATAGTGGCAGTGTTCAACTGTGGTGCCTGGAGCCTGTGCATCACAGTTAGAACCTGGTATATAATTTCTTCTTAGATGTGGCAGGCAATTTATTTAGACTTTGGAGATGACCGTCATGTTGATTCGGCATCTAGAGAAGTCCATGATTCATATTCCATATGGTGATTTCTTATAATGAATCTCGTTCCCTCTGCGAAAGAGTTCAAACAGCATTAACCATAATGCATCATATAACTTGTTGTCCGCGTGTCATAGTGCAAGACAGGAAAAATTCTCAACTTGTGTAGCCACACAGAGTTCAGCGCGGTGCCAAAGTGTTGTCAACCCACGTTGTAATCACTCCCTGTGGTCAATTGACCTATAATTTCTTTTCATAAGCCTTTCTGCGTCTACTCGGCGTTAATAAATCCAGCGTCGCGTGTGGAAATAGACGAGGGACTGTTTGATGTATAAATATTAAAATGTCTGTTTTGATATGAG
Source organism: Ambystoma mexicanum (assembly GCF_040938575.1). Taxonomy (NCBI): domain Eukaryota; kingdom Metazoa; phylum Chordata; class Amphibia; order Caudata; family Ambystomatidae; genus Ambystoma; species Ambystoma mexicanum. Next base: position 732,390,212 of record NC_090925.1, read on the forward strand.
GCCCTTTTTTTAATCTAATGGTTGGTACCATTTTTTTGAGAGTAGGTTTTGCTCAGCACTGGTGTGTGGTAGAGGTGGGAAGCTAGTGGTATACCTTGTTATTGTTTCTATATTGACTCCTCCGATACCACAGCACCCACACAAAAAAAGAGGAATCCCCTATTGCTGAACACTTTTTTTCACCCATTGATTTCTGGGTGCCAGCCCTTCCATTAACTGCTATGTTCTTACAGGGCAGAATTAATCAAAGCCACGAAAGCACATTGCTCCCTTTGCATAGAATCTGCACAACACAGCTAAAAAGAAATGTTCAAGATCAAACAAGAATAAAAAAAACCTGACGGGAACAGTCTCTATTCCAAATCAAAACCCCCTCAATCAGACTGCTGAGCATTAAAAGATCTGTAAGGGTGCAGAAGAATGGGTCTGATATGGCAGTGGCATAGTTGTTGGCAAAGACTTTTATTGAAAAGTAAAAGCAAAGAAAAACCTATTTTGCTCTATACCTGAGTGGGTTGCCCTGCCTCAACAAAAATATTAAGGATTCTGTCAGGATATCAAAATAAAGTTCAAAGTCCACTGGCCTGTGTCTAAACCTATTTTGGTTCCTTACACTATAAGTTAAACTAAGGAAAACCTGGTAGCTTCTTGATCCAATAGGACGGCTCCCTCCTCCCGGACAATGGGTTGTTGCTCACTTCTTCGTGGGGAAGACTAACAGAAAAAAACAAGAGTTCTTCTCCTGGTATTAACTCAATAGTTCTCAGTAAGGTTTCCAGCATGAATAATCCATCAAATATGTAGAAAGGCAAATCTATTCAATTCTATTTCCAGTTAACACTATTAGAGGACTGTCCCTCCATCCCCCTAACAGTCTTAAACTTCTCCAAACTGGTTAAAAAAATGTATCAAATGGGGGGGGAGTGGGGGGAGTCTGCTTTCCCCTTTCTTTCCTCAGTCTGTCTGATTACCAAAACACAGTTCTTCAACATTAGGGGGAATTCTCCCATCCCCTGGTTTTCTCTCAAGTTTGTCGAAGTAGCAACAAGTCTGGTTCACTGTCTTGCCAGACTTGTTAGTATCAGGGGGATTTTCTCCCCTGATCTCTTCCAACTTTATTTACAAAATGACAAGTCCTGTTCACTAACCTGCCGGACTTAACAATGGAGATTAAAGTTCTAACTGCTCTTTCACTTTTACCGAAAGGGTCTGTGCCCCTTCCTACTTCCTCCTCAAAGTTCACATAACAAAATATGGTTCCCAGACCCCTGCTTACATACTTCCCGCGTCCTCCCTGACTTCATGTGTCCCAGACCCTTCTGTATGGTTTTCGCAGGGCTTCACAGCCTTGTTGTGGGTCCCAGACCCTTGTTTGTGTGCTTCTCAGGTCACCCCGACTTCACATGGGTCCCCAGCTGGCTTTCGCTGGGCTTCCCTGCATTGGTGTGGGACCCAGACGTTTGCCTGTGGTTCCTGACCGTATGCCTCTTACTGGACTTGTCCTGGCACTTGCCCCTTCCCTGTAACCTGCGTATTTGGTTTCTCACTCTCTGAGGGTTGTTGGCTTCCCTTGGTGCCTGCGTACCGTTGCAGAGCCTCTCCTTCTCTCTGGGTCAGGATCAGCGTTGCGGCGGCTCTGCAGTTTAACACCTTCACTGGTCGGTGTGACCCCAGTCTTCCACACTTACCGACTGCAAGAGACAACAGGGACTTGGCCTTTGGTGTTCGGCAGACAGTATCCTACTCCTGGTTCTGCTACACACCAGCCTCGTCCCGTCTCGGTGTCCCGGACTCCTGGCTTCTCTCCTGATTCGCTCTTGTGGCTCCTCCAGGGCTGATAAGATCTCTGATTCCTCTAGGGAGGGCTAGACTTTTGGTCAAGTCCTTTAGGGAAGGATTTTCCTGGGCTTCCCCCAGTCCTTAACACTTTGCCGGCATGCAAAGGGTCCCCCTCTCTCTGGCAGGGCCTCTGGTCCACAGCACCATTCTTTTGCAACAGCATTTCCCTGCTCCTTGCTCCTCCAGGGAGGGCTTGCAACACTTCTGGTTTTCCCTCCTCTATTTCTATTTTAGTTGGCCAATCAGAAGCCAGTAACCACTAGACTGTTCCTTGTGGTACCCAAGGGTGATCCTCATGCTTCCGCGCTTCTCCCTCATCACAGTGGTTGTTACTAGTAAATCTTTCAACTCTTCCCTATTCTTCCTTGTCTGTCTTTCTACCCTTGATCTCCATTGGGTCGGTTATGCTCTTCATAGTCCCAGTACTTTCTAGGGTAGTGGTAGGGTGAAAACTCATGACCTTATTAGGGAAGTGGCTGTTGTTAAGGTTGCAGGAAGGGTGTTTAGGGTCAGGTGATTTGCGGGGGTTCCGTCTTCTCTTGATATGTAGTCACTGGTGCCACACAGGTTTTCCCTCCCATGAGATCCACCCCCTGAGTACCACCCCCAGGGGGACTATCGGGTAGTGGCCTCACCACCCTGGTCTCATGAGAAGGGGTTCCTCCTATGGAAGCACTGACGATACCCTGGGATTCATCACAGATTCTACAAACCAAGAACACCAGGATAATAAAGGACTGACATCTTCATACCCTAACAAGGATACTTGAACGACGATTCCACCCTCTCCCTCGCTAATTTGTTTCCACCTTTTCTATGTAGTGGGCCTTCTCACCACCATCGACTCTTGCAATCCAAACCGATCTGCGGACGATGCATGCCCTTTCAACTTATACAAACTCTAACTCCAAAATATCTGTATTCCTATCCTTCATTAAGGACTCCATACCGGAATGTCCCACTTCTTCTGAAATGTGTACATCAAACCTGTGTCTCAAAAAATCTACTGCTGTGACGTCTCTGCATTTCTGCGTCTCGTGGCACTGTCTATGGACCCATGTGGTGTTGTAAACTGTCACCGGAATCTTTATTTAATCTTTCCTTTCACAAATCTGTATTTCCAGAAACATGCACTACCATTCCTATAATTCACCTGCAAGATCTGGAAAACCTGGCAGCCTAATCCAGAAACTCATTTGGATGAGTTGCAGGCACACTGGTGTAGCGGTGACTGGAAGTACACAGGCACATTTCAATGGACTACAACACTCAAAATGCCATAGCAATTTTTGTGCTTTTGTTTGTATGCAAAAACCTGGTGTTTTTCAGCACGGGCCACACCAGGCCAGAGATCACCATTAGTCACTCCTGTGACTGCTTCTGTGCTGCCAAATCAAATGGCTCCACTTTGACTTTCCTCCCAGCTAGGACTTTACACCTAGCTGCAACACCTTCGAACTCCATATTCATGTATTGAACTCTGAACCTTATGTATCTGAATCTCATTTGGAATCGGTCTGCTTTGTGGATCATTCTGCCTTGTGCCTTTCCTGTGACTGATCCCTGCTCCTGAGTTGCCTTGATCCAATTTCCACAGTCCTTTAGCTGCTGACTCAGTTCTCTCCTCGCTGCCTGCTGCAAGTGTAATTTCTCCATTCCTTTTGAGTTCTACCCTTTCAGCCATTAATCATGGTTTCTTATTGGGATTTTCTGTAGCACCCAGGCCCCACTTACAATGCTGTGTTCCAGCAGCGTCCAGACTGTTACTTGTGCTGCTTCCCTTCAGGCTCCTTCTCTTTTCCCTGCGCTGCCTTTTCTTGCCTTTCAGGTCTTAACCCGCTTATTCAGACTCATTTTCACTTGCCTTGGTTTGTACCTTTTCCCTTACTTCTAGTCCTGTGTTCTACAGCCTTGTCTTGCATAGTTTGTGTGTTTCCAGTCCAGTTATCCCGCATGCTTTTGTTACCTATATTGTTATTTTATACGAGTACATTTCTCAGTTTACTTGTATCAGTTTTGGCCTCTTGTTACCTGCTACCATTACTTTGCCGCCGTTACTGTGTACCAGTGCTATGCTACAGCTTTCTGCATTCCTAGTTCCTGCTTCCCTGTTAGGATTTCTTGTTTCCCTTTTGGGGTTTCTTAGTGTCTGGTAAGTGCTTTATGGTGTCCAAACCCGTGCCTCTGTGTATTGTTTATACAGAGATTGGCTTCTATACCCTTGGAGGCAATCTCTGCTCTTTCCTTTGTCTCATCCTGCCTGTAGGCTATAGAGTATTTCATTTAACGCTGTGTTGCTTTCTGTTCACAAATAAGGCGTCCACTGTATGTTAGGGCTAGATCCACACAGGCTTGTATGAGGGGTCAGAAATCTGAGGCGCTCATCTTTATGAAGGTTTTTCAAAAACGACAGTTTATTAACTCAAAGGGTTAGATAAACGCCTCGCTATCCCTAATGACGAGGATTTCCTTGCCTATCAAAATAAACTAAAGGAAATACTCTAAGAAAATGTTTCTGTCCCTCACACGAATACAGATAACAAACTTAACAAGGCAACATATGGCAGTTCCAATATAACAGAAATAACAGTTATGCTCACAACCTGGTAACTGTTTCTCCTTATAACCTGGGTGAGTTACCCTTACCCAGATTCAAGCAGGATCGTATTCAACAGTTCCAAAAGGATAATGAAATCCTGTCTCGCAACAAAGTTCTAATAAAGTCTGTTTTGTTCCAACTTGAACACCACCATCAGTTCACAATGTTCAACGAGTTGTACCTCTTTCCACTTGTCATAAGGAGTTCAATAAAACTTCTTCTCATGAAGGCTCTGGCCTGGCTGACCTCTTTCCTCTCTGATTGTGTAACGCTTACCTAGGGCTATTCGGGAACACCACTCCTGATGACCACAACTACTCTTCTCTGGGTGCGTAGCTCTCTCCCTAATACTCTTTTCTTCTATAAGCCAAATCTGTGGAATATAACAGGAACTTGCCAATGGGGGGTTCAGTGTAAATAGCAGTGAGTTGACTTCTTTTGCGAATTAACCTTCCCCCCTGCCTTACTGATTTCACTTTGCTCACCTCAGTTTAGGTTATAATGGGCTCTCCATCCTGCTTCAACGCAGGGGTGCATGTTCTGAAGAAGGGATCGTTTTGTGTGGGAAAGGGTAGAAACTACCTTTGGTTAGTAGAGTGCAAAGAAGGTTACCCAATTGACGAGCAACTAATTCTCCACCCCCTCCCAACTACAACAGCTGGAAATGTAATAAGGAGATTACACTAAGAGACCTAAGGTGCATGAAAGGTGATAAAATGTGCTCACTCCAATCCTGGAGAAAATGCCACCAATACAGGTAAACTACCTCCGAAAGTCCCACACAGTCTCGGTATATTGGAACGTGTTTCTCCCTAGCTCTCAAGTAACTAACTCACGAGCGCTATTCCTGTCAAGACATTAACAATGCTAAATTCTTTCCTCACAAGAAACGCTAAAGAAAAGGTAACTTGGAGAGCAAGATGTGAATGCTTAACTTGCGCCAACAGTTTGACACTATGTGCACGCCTTGAACTAATGTGACAATAAACTGTGACAGAAAAAAGTGTGCCAATATTCTTTTAAACAGAATCTCCACACACAAACCCACAGACTCCGTAACATTAATGCAGTGACGAAGCGTGGCTAAAAAATATACCAGAGCTCATGAAGAAAACAAAGCCGCGCACTCGTTACTATGAACTGTTAACACCTTGGCATGCTTGTATGGTAACAATACTTGCTGTGAGTGGAAGACGGAAGGAAAGGCTTCTCCCGAACAACTTTGTCACTGAAGAACGCCAATTCCTCACAGGGTACACGCAACCGGAGTGACAGGACGAAGCACGGAAAAAATAGGGCTACGGGTCTGCGGAGGGGGAGAAAAGGAATGTAACGGGGAAAATAATAAAGGGTTATCTGTGGAATACAAGGGTCTGGAATTCTTGTCAATAGATGAACCGCGGTAAGCGTCCGCTGAGACAGCAAGAAGACGCGAAGCGCAGCACAACAAAGGGGAGGAGCTTAAATACTCACAGAGCTACCACAACTAGACCACACTGCAGCAATCAAGGAAGACCGCCAGGCGGCCATATTGGGCGATGAGGAAATGCATGAGTTTTAATTAGCCCACAATGTCCTGTCTGTCCTTAGCCCAGGAATGTTACGCCACCAACCAAGACTTCTTGGGGGAACTTCTATGGGAAAACCCCCTGGTCATGACAGATCGACCCTCCCTGGTCCAACTTGGGTCCTTCCTATCATATATCTTCCTCTCTACCTGTGGTGTTCCTCAGGGGTCTAACCTCTCGCCCTGGCTTTTCAACCAATACCTGGCAACTCTCGCCCACTACATTTCCATTTTCTGCTCAAATTTCCATTGCTACACTCAACTCATTTTAAGGCTGCCCTCGGCCACCTCCTCGCCCTCTCTCATCTCTGATTGCCTAACTGCCATTCAAGATTGGTATGCCGCCAATGATCTTTGTCTGAATGCCAGCAAGACTGAGATCCTCCCCATCGGCACACCTTCAACATCCTTGCCCCTCACTCTCTGGACTGCTTCCCTTGGCCCTCCTCCTACCCCCACCTGCGAGGCTAAGAACCTCAGGGTCATCTTTGACTCCACCCTTTCCTTCTCCGCCCACATCTCTGAGGTCTCTAAAAAGTCAAACTTCCTACTGCACCTCCTCGGAGGTACTCTGCCTTTCCTCTCCTTCCCCCAGAAGCTCATGGTATCCCAAGCTCTGGTTCTCTCTAGGTTGGACTATTGTAACAGCCTCTTTTTAAATCTTCCTGCCTCTACTCTCCACCCTCTGCAACTAATCTAGAACAGGACTGCGAGACTTGTCCTTGGCCTCAAGCCCTGGGATCGTATCTCTCCAGCTCTGAAATCTCTCCATTGGCTCCCAGTGGATGCAAGGATTAATTTCAAAACCCTCTGCCTTGTCCACAAGGCTTTCTGGGGCCTAGGTCCAAAATACCTTCAGCTATCCCTCTGCAAATACCTCCCCTCTCGAGCTCTTTGCTCCTCTTCCTCTACCTCCCTCAGGGTCAGTTGTTTTTCAAAGAAACGAGCTGGGGGTAGATCTGTCTTCGGCTGGGGCCTCCCTCTGGAACAGCCTCCCTGCCACTCTAAAACTTGGGGAGAACCATCTCCGGTTCCAGAAGCACCTCAAGACCTTCCTCTCTTCTTCCTGCGCTCCCCCTCTCCCCTGCTGATCTGTTCTCTCTTGGCACCGTGCACCAGGCCACCCTTTGTCCTCCGGGCCCAGGTACCTGCTCACCCTGCCACCCCCGCACTGCCTCCGGGCCACCCCTTGCACTGGGGTCTGTATCTGTACCCGAACAGCCCCCCCTTTTTTCTTCCTGCACTTATCAGACCTACCCTGTCTGCTGCCTTAAACCTAGCACTTGCAAATTGCTGACTGCACTAACACTGTTTGTTGCCTTTATTATTTATTTATTATTATTTATCTGTTTCTCCTCTGCTTTGTACTTTCCACTTCTCCCCCCTTCCATGTACTTTTCCCCTCCCCATCTCCCATGCACTTGCGCATTCTCAATGTCACTGGGCCTAGTAAGATCTCTGTTTTGTTCTCCACTGTTCCCCTCCCTTGCCTTGTCGCGCTCTGAAACACTTGTGTATGAGCGCGATAGAAATAACATATCAATATCAATGAAACAAGAATACTTCCATAATTCATTAGCATTAAAAAAATGTCTTGTCAGGATGATTCTACAATAGTTCACAAAATACAACGGTGGTTCTGCCACTTCTTCAACACTTTGCACCACAGTACTTCAATGACTTCCACCTGGTCCACTCACCTGCCAGGTCTACTACTAATCGGTCCTCTGACCCTGATGTACTCTCCTGTCAGGACAAATTAAACTATTACAAGTACTTCTGTGGTAAAGGGTTGTTTACAACAATTTAGCAATGTCTTTTGCTTCACAACATTAAGTTTGACTACTTGTTATGTCATTGTTATTTGTCAAGCGCACACACACCCGAGGGCATCATGGCGCTATACTGAGGGAGTGAAGGGTGGAGACACCGAGGCAACACTATTTGAAATGCAGGGTTTTCAGCTTCTGCCGAAATGTGAGATGATCGATCGTCTCACGCAGGGAAAGATGAAGATTGTTCCACCCTTTATCAGCCGCTACCGAGAACGAGCGACCGCCTTTGCGGGCGAGCCTAAAGCAGGTACCATCACCCGACAGGCCCCTTGAGAACAGAGGGCACGAGTAGGCAGGTAATGGGGGAATTTGGCTTGCAGGTATTCAGCTCCGGTGCCATACAAGGCCCTATACAACAAGCGCATATATTTGAACATAATCCGCTGAGCAACGGGAATCCAATACAGTTGACGTAGCATAGGGGTCATGTGGGCACCAAATGGAGGGTGGATGATGGATCTGGCCGCAGCATTCTGAAGTAGTTTCAGCCATCCCGTCAGGCGGGCAAGTTGGGCCAGGTAGAGTGAGTTGGAGTAATCCAACACACTGAAGACCAAGGCCGCAACCACAGGTGCCTGGTTTACAGCCGGCATGAAAGGGAGAACCGTTCGGAGGATACAGAATTTTAAATGACCGGATTTGCATACCTCACTGACCTGTTCATCCATGGTCAGTGTGACCGAGATCCGCACACCAAGATTACACACGGATGGTACAGGTGTGGGAAGAGGACCAAGGGATGGGGGCCAGAAATCAGCAGTCCAGAATAATTGCGGACTGGGGGTGCCCACAATAAGAACCTCGGTTTTACTTGTGTTTAGTTTCAACCAATTCTGTAACATCCATATTCCTAGTTCCTCAAGGCAGTGATGCCGTTTCAGATTTAGTTAGATCAATGCGGACCAAGATCTGGGTATCGTCTGCGTAAGAGTAGAAGCGGAACCTATGTGCCGCAATGAGGAGCAGGAGATATCTTATATAGATATTAAATAAGCTAGGGGATAATGCCGATCCATGAGGGACTCCGCAAGATAGAGGAGTTGGGGCAGAGCGGAAGGGAGGAAGAGAAACTGATTGAAAGCGATCCGCAAGGAATGCAGTAAACCAGTGCAGCACTTGGCCAGTAGTCCCAGCCTCAGAGAGCCGGGAGATCAGAAGAACGTTTTCAACGGTGTCTAAGGCAGCCGAGAGATCTAATAACAGGACTGCCCGACACCACCCTGATCAACCATACACATTAAGTCGTCCATTACTGAGTTTAAGACCGACTAAGTGCCCAAAGCCTGATTGAAAGGGATAAAGAAAATGCAAGGATGCCAAAAATGCTGAGAGAAGGGGAGATACCAATGCCTACAGAACCTTCATCAAAAATGGTAGAAGTGAAATCGGATGGTAATTGGCCAGCACCTCGGGATCAAATGAGGGCTTTTTCAGCAGAGGGATGACCAAAGCATGTTTAAGGGAACGTGGTATATCTCCTGTCGCAAACGAGATATCAATTGATGACTCCTGCAGGAGGGCCAGGGGTATGGCATCGGCAGCAGGGGAGGCTGATTTTAGTTTCTGAATAGCAGAGAGAACATCAGAATTTGAAAAAAGGGGAAAGGTAGACCAGGACCCTGATGTGGGAGGAAGTGTCACAGGCCAGAACCTTCGTAACCGACTGGGAGTCAGTTTTTGTTTTCTCGGATAGTCGCAATTCCTGTCACGAATAAGGTAGAAAAACTCCTGAGAGGGTGGGAACTGCGTTGTGTCCTGCCTTGGGAGTGGACAAGGATTGAACTAAGTCGAATAGGGTTTAGGCTTGTTAATATCCCTCTCTACTGACTGCCCAAAATAAGATAGTTTGGCATTTACTATATCGATGTGATATGCAGCAAGCATACTCCGATAAAGAGATTTCGATTTCGGGGAGTAACATAGACGCCATTTTCTTTCAGCTTGTCTACAGCGAAGTTTGCTTTCTCTTGGGCTCGTAAACAAAACCAGAAATCAGGGGGGCAGTTACGCTGTTTACATAGCTTGACAGGTGCCAGTGTGTTAGCAGTGGTTAGAAAAGCTGCTTCCAGTGTGGTCAAGGTGCACATTTCCACACTGCTACAATGGGTTTGTAGTAAGTTAGTTAACTCAAGTTTAGATACCCTAGTCCAGCTTCGCTTAGAAATAGCAGGTTTCTTAATCACAGTAGGAGGACTTTTTAGGGGAATAGAAAAAGGAACCATTAGGTGGTCTGACCATATTATAGGAACCGGGGTGGCGATATCAGCATTGAGACGGGAAAAAATAAAACTAGTATGTTGCCACCATTGAGTAGGGGCCATAACACCTTGAGAAAGACCCAGGTCCGCCATCAGTGCTAAGAAATTGGCAATAGATTTAGCCGACGCCTGATTCCCCAATAGTGATTAGGTCAGGGTATTGCACTAACAATTCCAGCACAAATGCAGGGAATTCGGTGTAGAAAGTAGTATCTATCCTGGGGGGGTCGGTATACAACTAGGACTGAAAGAGTGAAGGTAGAGGTAATGCAGATGCGTGTTAGAATGCACTCCATTTTTAAGGAGTGCTTAGGGACTGAGCTAGAGATTCTTTAATCGGTTTTTATAAATAAGGGCTACCCCGCCACCGGGGTTGGGGGCCACACGGTCCACATGTATTATGGCATACTTTTCAGGGAGGGCTTGAACAATGGCCAGGCCAGATGTATCTCTAAGCCACGTTTCAGTGATAAAGAGAAGATCCAGCCCCTCACGCGACAGAAGGTCATAGCAATCCATCGGGTGAGCCACAAGGGAGCGTGTATTCAATTGGGCACATAGTAGTGTATTTGAGGAAATAGGTTCCTTCGGGGGAAAAACAGTTTTGAAGCCGGGTGGCCATTTGATAGTGATGGGAGCGTAGGATATAAACTCAGTACGTTTCTCCCAGCCATGGAGAGAAAAATCTTCCAGGACAGACTGATCAGTCTGCACATTCCGTGCACGGATGGGCACAGATGGGCTTGCCTTAAGCGCGCCTTTGGCTGGCTGACGGCTCGCCCGCTTGCCCCGTCCGCTGCGTGGGCGGTCGGTCCGGCACATAAGTGCAGAGATCGGGATGAGAGCGAGACTAAGCTGGCTTTCACCACTCGAGCAAGAAAGAGGACTAGCCTCTGACTTGCCTCGTAGTGGGAGGCAGGCACAAAGCAGCAAAGCTGCAAAGCAGCCTTCTAAGATAAAATGAGTACTTTCAGGTCAGCACACAATAACAATTAGGGCATTTATAAAAACAAGTAAAATGAGCAGCTATTTAAAGATACGCCAGAGTGGCTACTTCTTTTGGGAAGACAAGGAACATATTGGTGCTGTTTTACACACTTGTGATTGCCACACACAATGCAGGTGATGCTCCACTCCTCCTGAATATCTACTCTCTGAAGGGCAGCCTTCCTGCCACCCTTGTTTCTCCACTTCTGCATTAACCAAATGCTGACAATGGTTTTCACTCACTCTTAAATTTCTTTGGATTTGGCAATGTGGGTTTAAACCAGTTCCTCTTATAGCATCTTCTACACAATGGCAATACGATTTACAAACACTTTGATTTTTAAATGCCCTCGCTTGGCTTTGGCAATGTTGCTTCTTTTTAACTTGCCTTGATATTCTCTTTTGGCTTTGGCAATAGTTTCTTTTGGTTTCTCGTAATATTGCCCTCTCTTGTTGCTGGCAATTATTCAGACCCACATAAATACAATTACACCTTTCTGATGTGCTTGTTAAGTTCTTATTGTGCCACCTTCTCCTCTTTGAGTCAGCTTGGTTTTCAAAAGTATTATTCTGCTTTACATCAGTTCGGTTTTCAAAATGTTTGTTTTGCCACTTCACTCTCTTTATATTAGTTCTGTACTTAATGCACACAGACTTGGCCAGTGGGCGATCACGGAGCGCTCCGGAATCACAATACAATAGTGAACTCACTGAGTATGGAGTGCGCGTTGGTTCATTCCGTTGCCTCCAGGTCTTCTGCTGCTCTGTGTGACCCGGCAAACTGCTTTTGTCAGTGTTCCATGTCCGGCGCCAGTCGGAAAATGAGCTCCCCTCACTCCAAAAGCTCTCCGGTGCTCACCTGCCACCGGAGCCCGACTTACTATAGGGAAGCCTTTTAAACTTCTCACTCCGCGACTTCTACAGCTACGCCCTTCAGGGGGAAAAGCTGTCAAACCCAACGCTTCCATTGCTCAAACTCTGCAATCAAGGCCTAGACCATCTCAGGACTGGCCTCTGTTTGACACACGACGGGGTCCCAGCGTCTCTGCTCTACCCCAGCTTCTGCTTCCACTGCAAAATGGAGGTACGATGACTACTCCACCTCCTCCTACTGCTGCTCTCTACGGCCGGGCCGGCACCAAAGGGGGCCTTTTATGCCTCCCAGTCTCCCTCAGGTGTGGGTCATTAACACTATTAGGCTGCAACTGTCAGTCCTGTGCCTTCTTTGTCCGAGTACTTTGGGCATTGTGGGACTTGAAGTCCCCAATGGTCGAAAAAGCTTTTCTCAGAGCTTCAATTTTACAATAAGCCATTAGGATGGTGAGGTCTCGGGGAAAGTTATAAAAGTGGATTTCCCATTTATCCAGACCTGATTCCCCCCTCACTTGATCCTCCCGCAGAACACCACCCCCAGTTTTCAGATCAGAAAGCGTCTGCCTTTCCCTGGCCACATGAGAAGGGTCCCAGGCCAGGTTTTCTGAGGGAATCCTCTCTGATTCATCACACTTGTCTCTTGTAAGTACACTCCCGCTGCTCCCTTCCATGGGTTTGCAGTGTGAGTATCTGTAAGAATAACCTGCTAGAGACTTTGTGGATCCCTTTATGTTCGTGGGTTTTCTCAAGTCTGATCTGTGTAGACCTCTAATGGGATTCCTCATGGTTTGTCCAGTATGTTTCCCATTCCTCCTTCACAATCTGACTGCCTTTTCTTCCTGTTCCATTCTTATGTACCTTGTCTGTTCTTCCACTTTTTTGACCCTTCTGCTGTATGCGTTTTCCTGTCCCTTTATATCAGCATAGCAACCCCCAAACCTACCTTGGGTGGCCTGTGCATGCCCTGACAGCTGCTGACCCGAGTAACCATGCTAGCTACTGCCCCATCTAAAACACTCCTTTCATCAGAACAATGCTCAAATTCAAATGCAGTCATCGCCGGGCTACATTCAAACCAAACTGCTTTCTTGCTGAGGTAGAGCATGGTTCTAGGCCTTCTAGCGTTGCAGAATCCACTATGTGGTCAAACTGGGCACCCTTAAGAACAACACAGATGTAAACTCTGAGCACATACATCCTTCTAGACGACTGTCATCCCTATGACAGTATTAAGAAACATTTTCATTTTGCTGCTTTGCTCCCATTCACCTCTATGGGACACACTTTCTTCTTGCTTTGACCTCAGGCTTTTTGGAGGTAATTAAAGCCTTCTGCTTTAGTTCATTTGCTTTTTGCTCTTTCTTATGGGTACACTGATTAATCTGTAAAACTATCAGTATTGGGAGACTGTCTCCCTTAGTGGATTTCTTTTTTTTCTTTTTTTTAAAGCTGCACTCATCCCCTTACAGCAGTGGTCTTCAAACTTTTTTGGCCAGGGCCCCCATGAGCAACATGTGGGCAGGTCGGGACCCCCCGGAAATGCCAAATGGACAGTATATATTGCGCGCCGTCACCTGCTCCCATCACAGTCGCTGGGCTCCCTCATCCCACTCCTACCCAGTCGCTGGTCTCTCCCCACCCCATCACACACCCCGGGCTCTCCGCACTCTGCTCCCACCACTATCCTATGGTTCCCACACATTGTGCTCCCACCATAGTCCATGGGTTTCCCCATTCCGTTCCCAACACAGTCTGAGGGTCAGTAGCGGCTGGTGATTCTTTTTTTAAGTGGAGGGGCATAACTATTTCCGCCAAAAATGCAATAGTGAGCGAGCATAGTGAGGGAGCTTCAACCAATAAGAGGGGGATTGGGGGGGTCTCCCCCTGTGAATTTTTTTTTAAATAATAGGTTAAAATGTTGCATTGTAGAGCATACTTTAAACAAAAAATGGGTAAATAGCCAAACAGTTTGCAATTGGTGCTGGGAGTCCAGGGGGCAGGCATTGATATTTATATTGATATTTTATTTCTATCGCGCTCGTACACAAGTGTTTCAGAGCGCGACAAGGCAAGGGAGGGGAACAGAGGAGAATAAAACAGCGATCTTACTAGGCCCAGTGACATTGAGAACGTGCAAGTGTGAGGGGGAGGGGAAAAGTGCATGGAAGGGGGAGAAGTGGAAAGTGCGAAGCAGAGGAGAAACAGATAAATAACAATAAATAAATAATAAAGGCAACAAACAGTGGTAGTGCAGCCAGCAATTTGCAAGTGCTACGTTTAAGGCAGCAGACAGGGTAGGTCTGATAAGTGCAGGAAGAAAGATGGTTCTCCAAGTTTTAGAGTGGCAGGGCGCTGTTCCAGAGGGAGGCCGCAGCCGAAGACGGAGATCTACCCCCAGCTTGTTTCTTTGATAAACAACTGACCCTGAGGGAGTTGGAGGTAGAGGAGTGAAGAGCTCGAGACGGGAGGTATTTGCGGAGGAATAGCTGAAGGTATTTTGGACCCAGGCCCCAGAAAGCCTTGTGGACAATGCAGAAGGTTTTGAATGATAGATGTCCAGTAAAAAGATACCATCCCTGTCCCCTTGGCCCCACTGGTCTGAACACAATCAACATGATTATGTGTGTATGCAAGGCGCTGCACATTCATACAGCAATCAGTCTATCATTCACATGAGCATCCATCACCATACACTCACTCATAACATAAGCATACATGCATCCATACACATGTTTAAATAAAAACAATTAACATAAAAGTACCTTCTGCATTGGCCCACGTGTGGGTGCTGAAACGGCCTGCTCCAGCTGCTCTGTATGTGCGAGGAGGCGAAGGAGCTCCCCCTTGTACATACAGACATGCAGTGCCCCAGCCAGCATTTCCAATGAGCTATGCAATGCTGGCGAAGCAAAACGCCCCAGCACTTGCATGGCTCAGTGAGCATGTGCGGCTGGGGAACTAAACTGAACTGTCAAAGGGAAACAGTGTTTCCCTTTGACAGTTCAGCCAGCCCAGGAGCACTCCATTAGCTGGATAAAGCAGCTGAGGGAGTGCTCACCTTTTCACTGGGCTGGCTCCTTAGCTCCTCCATAATGGGTGAGGGGCCACTGGGTGAGCGCCCCTTGCCATTATGGATGAGCCGCCAGGCTCAGACAGGCCTATAGGGCAATAACTGTACCAAAAATGTAAAATGGTAGTGTGGGCCAGTCAAAATGGGCCACCATTTTGGCCAATGTGGACCATTATGATGAGTTACTTAACTATGCAGTTAGTAATGTTGACCATTGTTGCTGAATATATCACAATTTACTTACATTTTAACACAAAGCACCCTCTTGGGTACTATTGAAACAGTGGGCTTCATTATAACTCTGGCGGTAGCTGTGCCGGTAAAACCAGCACGGCTGCCGCTGTAGTAGTTGCATCCGGGTCTGGCACCCGCGAATGGGCAATTACCATGTCATGCTGAGTTAGGCGGACATGATAATTGCCCTTTCGCGGGTGCCGGTACCAGTAGATCCCTATTCCCATTTGAGCCCCATAGGGGTCAATGGGAATGGGGAGCTCGGATGCACCAGCACTACTAATAACGGTGCCGGTGCATCCGACGAACTGTGCTCGCGGGTGCTGCACGGCCTGCCAGGTCAGACCTGGTGGGCTGTCTGGCACCCGCAAGCACAACTCTTACTATGGAGGTTCGGTAGCAACGGTGCCAGTAGCTTACCGGCACCGTTGTTACCATACCGCCATAGTTGTAATGAGGCCCAGTCTGTGACTAAAGGAATGAATATCCATTTACAACTGTGGGCCACTTGTTCATTGTTGCCTGAGACAGTTTCATGCTTCAGCCCGACCATGTGAGCCACCCCTGCCCATTTCTTCGAATCTAAAAAAAAAAAAAAATATATTTTTTATTTAAATAATTCATGCTGAGCTCTCAGGGCCCCCCAGGGATGCACCCGCGGACACCTAGGGGGTCGCAACCCACAGTTTGAATACCGCTGCCTTACAGTGAAGTGCAGTTAGGATATTTTGTATCCTTTTTCTTTTGTAACTTTGTTGTGAGAAAGCAATGGGTAATGATGGGCTGGTGGCAGTGGATATTTTTCTACTGTTTTTAACTTTTTACTTGTGCATTTTACCACATAACGCCATAAAGAATACCATATGTTATAAAATAGCCATGGTCTAGAATTCCTATATATATGGAATGCCTTTTCCTGGAGAAAGCTTCTTCTTTCCTGGCAAAGTGGCAATCTGTGTGTGTGGTCCGAGTCCACATCTGTGCCCCGGAGTGTCTGTTGCTGGGCAGATTGTGTGACTGGTGGCTATTCATGATTGGCTAGCCACTGCCAGTGAAGAGTGCAGATCTTTAACTATGGTGGACCTAGGTGCGCTTCCAGTCTTGATCTTGGATAGAAGGAGCAATCCTGCAGTCATTTGAGAGATCATTGCTGGAGCCAAGACCCTTACGAAGGAGTGCAGCCTGCTGATGACCGAGGCCGGCTGTGGCAGCGGGCCAGCATCAAAACACAAATAGGACCCTACACGGTCCACTAGACCTAAACCAAAGGCCCACAACGTTTGTGATCCCTGTTTGTGTTTCAAATCTTACTTTTACTTCGAGTCAATCTTACTGTTCTTGCTCTCCAACATTCACTAACTAGCCCGTCTGCTGTAACTCGCCCTAGTATCTGGTGGTGGGTCGCTTATCTAGGGTGAGGGTATAGTGAGAGAAAACTGACCCTAAAACCTTTCTAAGCACAGATTAATCAGACTCAGATAAACGCCACTATGTGATTGCCTCAAGGTAAAAACAACTGGATCAGGAGTGAAGCTGGTGTTTTGGGAGAGGGGGGCAATTATGTGGTAGCCGGCTACAGACTTGGAGTCTGTCTACACTTGCTGTACCTGGGAGAGGAGGTTGACCACACAAAGCCCCCATGTCTGGCAGAGCCTCGGCGGAGTGAGGCTGAGTGTTTTGGTGTTTTGCTGTTTGGGTGAGGAGGGCCCTCTCACGAGGTTGCAACCCCCTAGCTGAGCGAGCTAACTAGGGCAATCTCGGTTGTTGTCATTCATTGTGTGAATACAACCATTAAAACTAAGCGGGGGAAAACGAAAAACATGATTACAATTACCATGGGTGGGATGGTGGGGGGGGGTTTGTAACAACTAACCACGTTACTGGGAGCAATAGTAATGCTACTAAGCAGCCTATGGTACTTAGATTGATAATGTATTGAGGGATGGGATTTTAAAAGAAGTTGTATTGCAGGACCCACTTGATAATTGGGTTATTTCCTCTTGCCCAAATATTAGCTGTAAGAGGACTGTGTTGTATGGCACTGAGGTACCTATGGCGCCTGCGATTCATACCCCCCTACTTTCTCGGATTCTGATTTGCTTGTTAAACAGGGTCGGCAAACAAACACCTGCTCAGCCCACGAAATTCAGACTCCAATAAGTAATTCTGGGCCCTCACAAGGTCAACAAATTGTGATGGGGCCTCATGCCCTCGGATTTCCTCCAAGGTGAGTAAAGGGTTTGCTGACAAGGCAAATGCCAATACGGCTACCCTTACCCACTCTTCGGGGAAGGGGGGGAATCACCCTCAACAGGGGGGACCTCTAAGTCAGTTAATTCAGTTGTCTCACCATGGCTTGCATAGGTAGCCATGGTGTATCCACCGGCTTTGGCTAGGGATTCAACAAAGGCCTTTGCTAAATACATAAAAATAGTGGAAATTGAGCCTTCTACTTTTAGCCCTTTTGTAAATGGATCTTGCTTGCTGGAATTATTGCATTTATTGTCTGATTTAAAAGTGATCTTCTCTGAGGACATTGAATGCATAGAGTTCCCTAAATATCACAGTCAGACAAATTGGATGTTGGTAACATTTTTCTCCCCATTAGTTGCAGGACGTGTTTGCATGAATGCAAAAGTCCTATATGAATTAGGCTTTGAAGTATCCACGTTTCACTCCACTAGGGCGCAGAGCGATTATCCTCTAACACATAGGCATAGGTGTACTCAAGAGATTGGAACCCAGCAGGTTAACAAACCGATTTCTAGTATGGAGACCTGGCACAGGTAGGATGGATATTCTAATCATATTAGAATCCAGGGAAACTGGTTAAGGGCTTAGGACTGTCAGGAATTAAGTAAAGTACATCAGGTTCCTCCATTTTCTGTGTTTTCCTGGAATTCTCGTGGTCATTGTTCTTTCTTGGTGAACCCTGTGGGCGCCCAAGAACTTTTTATGCCTAATTTATGGGTCTTACAGGAAACGGGGCTAGCAGCCCCTTTCTACATGGATGACTACTCTACAATGTTTTGGGTATTGCCTCCTGCAATTAGGGGACGTCCTAAGGGTGGACTGTGCAATGGAGCAAAAATTGAACGCACGCTCACCAAGTATTAAATCATTAGGCAACATGACAACTTCCTTGCAGCCGTATTGGTTGGTTTTCCCCAGGGCTCGGGGGGCACATAAGTAGCAACACTGTATGATTTCCTGGGTGAAATCTTACGGGTGATCTAATGGAGTTTTCCTCAACATCCTTTACTTTATGGGTGGACCAAAATAAAAAAGGTGGTATCATACTGGCAGGGGACTTTAATACGGGCTGTTCTCCTGCCTTGTCTATGAGACGGGTGGGCATGCTGCCCCCGGCTCAAGGCGCGGTGTCGAGTGGGCAGCATCATTAACCAAATATGATTTAGCCCCTCTAGCCATAAATACACATGGAATAAACAGCACTTGGTCAAACTGTATTTATTCTTCCCTAATTGATTTCATCTTTGTAAACCAATTGATTCTTGACTTTATGACCGACTTACACACCAAAGTAGTTCCCATGAGTGACCATGCCACACTAAATAAGTCTTGTACCTAAGAACCAAACTCTGTGAAAAATTGAAGTGCATACCTACGGTGAATCTGCAAGGCAATCTACTCTGTCGGTCATCTATCGACATAAACGTTTTAAACGCTGCAATTAAAAATCATGGTTGCTTTGGTGAAGCCTCACTTAAGAACTACTCATGGGATCTAAAATACATGGTTGCTCCAATAATGGATAATTCGAAGAGCCATCAGAAGTGAATCGATCCAAGTCTTGGGTTCCCTACGATGCAGGTATTGCAGAAAAGAAACGTTTGAAGAATAGTGAGGTCCGCAGGCTAAAGAGATGCAGAACATTGTCTGGCTCGGAAATTTAGATCAGGATGGTCCTGTTTAAAGCTCTGTATAAACAGTGGTTGAATGACTATCGTTATAAGGACACCACTGCCAAATGGAAGTTTATCAATAAGATCTTCCGCACACATGATTAAAAAAAGATTTGCATATGATTTGCTATATTAGGGGGGGCCCAGAAGCCTGGAGGTATGTCCCATTGCTGATGAGGAATGGGCTTGTTACATAAAAAGGTGTTTCTGGGACAGTAAAGCAATGACTAGCCCTATGGTTAGTTTAATGGAAGGCTCGACTGTGGCATCATTTTTTATTTATTTAAATTTATATAGCGCACAGCGGCCCTGGGGCATCGTGGCGCATATTAAGGATTCATACTTGGAGAAGTTAAAGAAAGTTAAGCCCTCCCGGGTTGCCGGTCCCGATGGATTATGTAACATTTTACTAAAGAAAGACCCGATTATGTGGGCTGCTCTGTTAAAAACTTTTTTCCGCCACATTTGTATAACAGGTCATGTGCCAGATTCTTGGCAGAACTCAGTTTTGATCCCTGTGTATAAACAGGGCCTTAGGACGGAGCCATGTTGCTACAGATTATTAGCAATGCTCTATTGTAGCTCAAAAATCTTTTCCAGTATTTTGCTTGACATGCTTGTATCTTGTCTCAAAGGAACAACTTGCTAAGCAAGCATCATTTTGGCTTTAGAAAGGGCGTTGGTACCAAGCACCAGTTATGGTCCCTTACGAATTTAATCTCAGATGTTTATAGATACCCTGGTACATCGTTCTAAGCTGTTTTGGTTGACTTTAGTTCAGCCTTTGACACTGTCAATCGCTCAGAATTGTTGGAAAAATTTACCAAATGGGGAATTGATCCATTGCTCCTTTATTTTATCAAACAGGTGCAAGTTTGGTTATCGCAGAACGGTACTTTAATCTCAACCCATTGAGACAAATGTCAGTTTAAAGCAGGGGTGTGTCTTGGCGCCATTTTTATAATCAAGGCTTCCGGTTTTATGGTATTTATTTTTCTGCCATTTCCTTCTGGATTTATCCATCTTTATTTTTTGACCTTTTTTTCTATATTTGTCCACATTTATTTTTCAACATATAAAAATATAGTAAGCAGCATGTATTTTTCTGCATTTATTCTAATAAAATGCATTTATTAAAGCATACATGCAGCCATATAGGAAAGAATTGCTAGCTCCATTTTTTCCATAACATACAGTTGCTCCTGTGACTGCTGCTGCCTTAAGATGTATACGGTCATAAATGTGAAGAACTTTAATGCTATTTTTATACATCTTTTACACTCCCCATGCTGCCAATCTTCAATGTGATTGGCCTGCGATGTATGAGTGACATCATAGAGAACTAGACAGAAATACTTTAAGCATTTTTTTTCCATTTTTATAAATGAATACACACAGAAAGCAGATTGATTTCCGTCTGTATTTATGTGTAAAAACGGGAAACTGGAAGCTTTATATATAATCTATATATTGCTGACTTGGACATTACCCTGATGACAGCACACAACCACCCCCCACATTTTGGGAGTCGGGCAGTAAATAGCCTCACTTACGCTGATGAACTTGTCATACTTGATAAAACATTCTTTGAGTGCGCTACTTATATATGCGGCGGAGAATGTCTTAAGGATAAATATGACAATAACCAAGATTATGGCAATTGGTAAGAAGGCATATGGGGGAAAAAGGTTTAACTGGCATCCTGGAGTGCCCAAATTGGCCCAGACGGATACATATAGGTACTTGGGTATTCAGGTAATAGCTACAACATCTTTTTTGTATTTGTATGACTCTAAAATGCCTAGGGCATGGGCCAGATGGCTGGCCATCAGGAAGGTGAATGACACATTGGATGGACGCTCTTTGGAAGCAAAGCTCTTGGCTTACAGGACAACAATTGTCCCAGGGATCTCTTATGCCCTCAAGGTTTTTCCAAAAAGGGCAATTTGTTGGCTCCCTAAACTGGAGGCAAAAATCTTAGTCTTTATTGGGCTCCCAAGCTCTGTAGGGGGAAGTCATAAGACTGGAATTAGGTCTTCAATCACTTTTCTCAATGTGGATGATAGCAGCCTGTAAGTTATGGGTTAGTATAAAGTTTGGTGGCGACAGGTATGCATCTTTACTGCATTGCACCATGGCCCATGCCGAACGCCATACTCCTAGCACATGGTTTGGAGACCTGGAGAGTGTGGCTTTTACACACTGCCAGGCTATCTCTCTATCATGTTGCGCAGAACAAGAGGACCCGCTATTACTGAGAAAACCTACCCTTAGGAGTCGGGACTATGATTGTGTACTCGCACTAACCTCCCTGGCAGGAAGGCGTAAATACATCCAGTATACCCAACAGGGGGGGTTCACCCAGGGCCCAGCGCAATACTTAGTAAAGTGGCGTCTTCCCACTTTGAGTTGCTTTATTATGTATTTGCGCCTCAACATTTTACCTGTACATGTCATCAGGGGAGCCTGGCAAGGTATTCCATTGGAAGAGCGCCTTTGCCGGCTATTCGCTCAAGAAATTGTATCTGCCTGCCACATATTGATGCATTGTCTAACCCTAACAGATTGTTCTGATAAAGCCTATGCGCAGTTTACCACACATAACTTTGGAGCTTGCTCTTTGCAGCTGAATCTTATGTGGTGGCTGCTCATCACGTTTGGCTTAGGGCCTCCACTATGGTAATGGAGGGCAAAGACGGTTCACTTCATTAGCCATCCCTGGGCGTGGTGATCGCAAAAGGAACTTTGTATGAGCTATAATAAATTGTGATATAGTACTTTCGAGTTGTGTATGTTTTTAGCACAAGATGTTTTGTTATCATATTATTCATATTTTAAATAGGAATTGATTGTATGAATTATGTACTGTTCTTATTGTATCATGTTGGATTGTTAGTGTAAAAAGTTGTCATTCAACTGTATGCACTTAAATAAAGCAGCAAAAAAAACAGGATTGTACCAGGGTGTGAGCACAGCAGGAGGTTAAAGTATATTTATTTCTACCTGCATATCTGCTCATTTATTTAAAAAAAAGGAAATGTCAATTTTAAAAACACACTTGTTTTCTGGGTGTCTAGCTAATTAACTAGGTATCCCTTATTACGATGGTCGACCTTATAATCACTTACAGACTCCCATATGGCCAAACAATGCATGCCACAACCCTTCATCGTATTCCTAAAGGCAAACCAAGAGAGATTTGTTCACCCTTAATGCCTAAACAAGTGAAAGTGCAGTCTAGTAACATACGTACAGGCTACGTAAATTCCTATGGTCAGCACTCGCCATTAAATGTTTATTGGTGCAGCCACATTGAGTTCTTCTTCATATTATTTTTTTTTTAAAGGGATATGTTATACTATTAAAGGTGCCCAAAGTGTATTAATGGTAATGACTCACCACTGGATGATGTCTTATGTGTGAACAGGGGTTGTGGTCAGTCTACACGGACTGTTGTATTCATCTAAAAAATAGATAGTACACACAGTGTATGTTGGAGTAGGAGCAATTTAATTGTTTTCATTTAAGAGCAAACATTCCTACATATAAAGCTCTGCTTATCTAATATAGACTGCAAATGTCTCCTGTATCCTGCTGCATCGACTGGCTTGATTCAGATTGTCCGCATGCCATTTAGTGTGTGCAATTGTAGCCATTTTCTTAGTTCTGCCAACAGTAAATACTAATCATGAAGGTAGTAGAAAATGGCCACCATCTTGTGATGGCAACCATAATACGGGATTACAATAGACCATCAACAATCAGCTGAATGTCTTTCCAAAACACAAGAAGGGCTGTTGCTGGGGTTTCCACGTATGAATAAATAGAATGTGAACCGCTGGCTCTGTTCTATATTTATTGGAGAGCATATCTTCCGTGTGTATGCGAACCGTAATATATATTTATATATTTGGCTTGCTTAGTCCCGTACGAATAGCCAATAACTTAGTCCTTTCTCTAAGGAATGCATAGTATCAAACAGTGAAAACAGACACAAGTGTCACAGATCAAGCGTGTTTATTGAACGTCAATAGGTTGGTAGAATGCCTATCTAAACATAAATCTCAAGATGGGAGCAAGCTACGACCATTAAATAATAACAACACAGTCCTAGTGGAGTCTATCAAAATAAAAGGGCATATACTAATAAGCCTATTGCCAATCCTTACTACTAAATACAAAATGGAGTGGGAGAACAATGTATTCAGAAGAAAAGTGTTCAAGAAATTATGTGTCAGGAGAGTTGAGCAGTTGGCTTCCCTGCCCCACGTTTTCAGCGCAGGGCAAGGTGGCACGTGCGGGCTTTGCACACTCTGGCTTCTTGGCCACAGGGTTACAGTTCAACAAATAGGCATCGGGGCCTTCTGCCAAAGTCTCTTTCGCAATGACAGTCTCTTATTGCAGACGGCCTGAAGTAACCAACAAAATATAAAAGTTCCTTTCCCTTGTCAGGGTTTTCATTTTCACAAGTTAGACTGGTCTCCCTCCTTTAGGCTTGGACCATGGACCCCCCCTCGTCTGGGCTCAGATCCCTTTTGATGCCAGAATCAAAGACTTTCGATGTGCAATGGGTTTTGCTTAAACCATCGCAGGACCACTTCGATTCACTTCACACAATTTGCACTTCATATCAATCTTCTACTTTAATTTCTTTTGTCAGGATACCGTACAGAGACCTTCGACGGAGCACATTCACAGTGCCGAATCACTCCGTCAACGGTATTGTATCTTTCCTTCTAATGTTCAAATATCCACCAGCAATTTAGCTTCACTCACGTCTTTCATCGAACGCATTTAACAATGTTCGTTCCAGCGCTCGTTTCACAATGTTGCCGCTTGCAACCTTAACTTCAACAGACAGGTCTGGCAACGGTCTCCCCAACTAAAACAGCTGTGTTGTTCTCTGTCGCTTCTTTGTTCTTGGCGCCAAGGACAATACCACAGCGCCTGCTGCTCCTCCCCGCCTTGGTCAGTTACGCAGTAGGACCCTCGGTATCTCCGACACACAGTGCAGGATTCTTGAGCCTGGTTTCCTGGTCTTACGTTTTCTGCCTTGAAGGTTTCTTGTAAGTAACAGCTTCCTGCCAAAGAGGTCAACGGTGTTGCCCCTCTCATGAACCTCTTGTGCCTGGCTGTCTTTCTCCCCTCGTTCAGCTGCCGCCTCGAAACTGCTGTACCTTTTGTGTTTTGTCTCGGTCCCAGTGTGCTCTTATTCTCCATTTTATCTGTGTGGGGAAGTGTAATGGAAGTCAGGTGTGAGTGATTGTTGATAATTGCCTGACCATAGTATTGGGACATGTCAGGTATACGGCTCAGGTGTGAGTCTGTTTTCTTCCAGAGCGGGCTTTCCGTGTAAAAGTGTTTGTGCCGGAAAATGGGTTTGCAAGGGGAGGGGGGACTGAGTTTCTAAATTTCCCATCGGTTAGGATGTGGTAAAGGTGTTACAGGGATGATAGGTTCACTGCGTCTCACCATCCGGTGTCCCACTCCCTGACGACCCCTCCCTCAGGTGATCCTCTCGCACTGGTCCACCCCCAGGGTCTGGATCCAAAGGAGATGACCGTGCACTGCCCACCTGAGAGAGAGATCTGTGAGGAACTGGCTGGTGGGACACCTTCTGGTTTCTCACATTTCATAATGGGAAAACTCTTATTTTTGTGTCTATCGAACATCAGGCAGGCATAGTTCTTAACTTCTAAAATTCTCTTGTGTTGTAAGAAGAGCTTTCTGTGGCTCGCGAGGGAAAGGAGGAAAACCTCCTCTTTCAGCCTCTGCTTCAGCAACAACCCCAAAACCCCTTTGAGTTCTTGCAGACTAAGTATTTGGAGAGTTGGCGGGGCATAACCTCCGCTGCTAGGGTACTACAAACAGTGGACCACAGCTACTGCCTCACTTTCTTAAGTCGACCCACAGATAGATTGTCCTCCAGGAGGCCAATCCTTGAAAGATCTTTACCCTGTTTTGAGAAAGGTGCAATAGTCAGTACCTGTAGCGGAAGAGAATCAAGGTTGGTACTCGCCTTATTTTCCAGTTCCCAAGAAGGGTGGAGGTCTGCGACCCATCTTGGGCTAGAGACGCTTGAACAAGTTCCTCAGGAAGGACAAGTTCAAGATGCTTACTCTCTCGCAGATCCTTCATGCCCTTCGACTTTAGGATTGGTTTGTGCCATTGGACCTTCAGGATGCTTACTTTCATGCGCCAATTCATTCCAAAAACAAAGTACCCTAGGTTCGCCATTGGCAGTTCACACTGTCAGTTTTGGGTCCTGCCATTTGGGCTCACCTCTTCCCCGACAGTTTTCACCAAGCTCATGTCCGGTGGTGGTGGCAAGTCTAAGGAGGGAAGGGACTCGCATCTACCCTTACCTGGACTATTGGCTGATCAGGGCTTGTTCTCCCGACAGGCTCAGTATCATCTCAGTCAGATTTGCCACTTCCTCCAAAGGCTGGGTTTCTGCCTGAATTTCAAGAAGTCTCACTTGCCACTTTCTCAGAAACTTCAGTTTATTGGAGCGGTCTTGTATTCATCCACAGGAAATCCTCTCCCCCACTGCCCCCCCACAACCCGAGGTGAGGGCTCAACATCTTTTGCAGATGGTCCAAAAGTTTCAGAGTGCCCATTATCTTCCGGCCTTCAGTTTTCTGAGGTTGCTCGGCCTCATGCATTTTCCTGCTGCCAGAAGCCCGTTTTGAGAATGAGGTCCCTTCAGTGAGCCCTCGGATCCCAGTGGTCACAGTTCTCTGGCAGAATGACGGACCTTCTTCAGGTCCCAAACAAGGTTGCACGGGATCTCCTGTAGTGGACCTGTCGGAAGAACGTGATGAAAGGAGAATAGTTTTGGCAACCATGGCCGGAGATGACGGTTGTGACAGATGTCTCCCTCGCAGGGTGGGGAGCTCACATGAACAGCTTCTCAATCAGCAGTCGCTGGTCTCTGTCGAAGTCCAAACTTCACATAAATCTTTTTGAGCTGAGAGCAATCGGACTAGCGCTGATGGCTTTCTTTTCTGCCTTCTGTATGGGGGACGAGTGCCCTGATCATGATGAACAATACAGTGGCCATGCATTATGTGAAGAAACCTACAGATCCCTCACTAAAACCCGGCCTAAAGTCTCCTCCCAGGTGGCCAGGGAAAGACAGATGCTTCCTGATACTAAACCTGGGGGTGGTGTACTGCAGGAGGATCACCTGGGAGGAGACGGGGCCCAAGGTGGTGAGGAGATCCCGTGGGATGAGACAGTTGTCCTTTAAAAGGGAGAACCTTTTAAAGTTACCAGAACAAGTAATGGCTTATTGTCATTATGATGTATCTGAACCACATACAAGATCTGTGGCTCTGGACATGACATAAATACCTTAATCTGAACAGAGCTTAGACAAACGCTTCAAAATATTTCAGGATACAAATCCTCCCCACTCCCAAAGGTATAATGGAAAGGAAACTAGAAATATTGCCTTAAATAGACTGTCTTCCTTTTGTAAAAACGAATTTTAATGGTTCATCCTTAAATGACACTAAGGGAAAAATATCTACCCTTAAAACTCAGAGGTTATTCAAAAGAACTAACTTTGTTGTTGGGGACTAAAAAACGCCCATAAGTACTAGGGCGAGCAAGAGGCGTACTGTACTAGTAGTCAGGCACTTAAGCCTAATATCCCACACCTGAAGCAACCTGAGAGGCATAAAAGTCCCCCTCTGGTGCAGGCAATTGGGAGGAGCTGGAACTGTGGCTCGAGTTTGTGCAGTAGTAGCAGAGGCAGAAGGAACAAGGCAATGTGTTGGCAATTTAAGCAGAATCCTGAAGTGCAGGGGCTTTGCACTGGAGGGCGTGTAGTAAGGCTGCCTTTCCCCAGCTGAGCCTAATTGCAGGGATTGTGCAGCGAGAAGCGTGTCAGAGACTGTGGTGAGCAGCTGTCGGGAAACCGTGGGTCTCAGGAGCGAGAGTGGTTCCTTAATTGAGTGGCCTAAGACACCTTCAGTGAGGAAGGGTGTGGGTTGCAAGTGAAGCCAGAAGCAGGGGAAGTGGTGCAACATATGGAGAAAGGAAAACAGAAGCCGGTGACAATTGTTAAACCTTTAAACCTTGTAAAATCAATGAAGAACTGGTCACATTTGTGCCTAATTAAGTTTCTTAAGTGAAGAGTGAACTCTGAATTAATACTCACGCAGAAAACAATTGTTTCTGAAGAGATGTTTAGTTTATAAACCATTGTATTTGAAGTTTGAGAAAGCACGCATTGCTCAAGCCTCTAGTATTACCCTATTGAGACTGAAAGCAGCCTTTCCCAAAGCCAGAGAGCAGTTTAAGCAATGCTGTGAGCCAAAAGAACTTTTGCACTGCCCATGATACTAGTGTGCAAGCATACGTTTCTGGGTAATTATCCTAACAAACAGTTGGCAAAGGGATGCCGGCAAGGTTGGGGAAGGGAATCTTGCTATTTATAAATATTCTTTGAAGTTGATACAACCTACATTGCCAAAGACTGTAGAAGGAGAGAGGAGTGTGCCCTAATGGCAATTAGAGGTTGTTGATTGCAGATAGACAAGAGAGAGGCAAAGAGGCTGCCCTTTGGAAAACGGGTATTCGGAGGAAGAGTGCTTATTTGAAGATGTTGAGGCACCTGAAAGTCAATCTCGTCATAACCTGTTTGAAGTTAAAAAGTACTGAAGCTGTGGTGGTATATTTGGGTTGTCAGTAGATGTGAGACTTCAGTAGCACAAATGACATGGAATACTGTCAGGCAAAGGAGGTGCCCTCATGGTAAACTATTGTAGAAGTTGAAGTTGTAGAAGTGGAGGATAGCTCAGGGGCAATGTGCTCGCCTTGGAAGCAAGAAGACACGGACCAACACAGGTTTGATCCCCGGGTCTGCGCTTAGAAACCTCTGGGCATTAAGCACGCTATAAATAACATATATCAAGTAGAAGTGCTGTGAAGTCATTCTGTCAAAGATACCTACTGTGAATTGTGATCCTGTAAAGAGAGAGATGATTAAGCAATATGCCCCTTGCGGCGGGGGCATTACCGAGTTAGGTAATGCCCCAGGGCCCATAGTTATAGGCCCAGGCCATTACCTGACTCTGTAATGCCTTTGCCGCGAGGGGCATATTGCTATTATAACCATGGCTCGCAAGATCTGCGTGACCGGGGTACAAAAAGCACTTTTTTCTGGCCTGAAACATGAAAAGACCAAGAAACTGGCCACCGGGAAAGGCTAATCAGAGTCCGTTTTCCCTTTCCATGGCGGCCATCGGGAGCGGACGCGCTGGGAACAGAAATGTTCCCAGCGCGTCCGTTCCCGAAAGACGACAGAGAAGAAGGTAAGTGGGGTTGGGAGGAGGGGGTGGGAAAGCGAAAAGGAAAAAAAAAAGGAAGTGGGCGGATGGTGAGGAATGTTGTACTGCATTCTCCCTAGATGGTTATCTTTGTCCCTAGAGGGGGATTCTCTCCCCATGAGACACTCACGTTGAGTACAACCCCCAGGGGGACTCTGGCTAGCCGCCCCACCTCCCTAGCCTCATGGGAAGGGACTCCCCTTTGGGGAGAAGTAACGACATATAAGGGTTCGCCACACTAGATATATCAGCTGTCCGACTTGGTACAAACTACAGTTGTTCATAAACCAAATAGATTTATCCAGTTTTCCTGTTCAATTGCACACTATCAGATTTGATTTGTTTGTGTTTATTTCCAGCGTAGTCTTCACTGCCTATTCCTGGAATTTGTTTAATTACCTTTTGTAGGTCAATTGTGGTATGATCCAAGACCTTTAAATCATCCACATAAGCAATCCAACATATTTGAATGCCACCTACTTGGGAGGAATGATCTTCAATCATCCAAATATACATCCGGTAGGAGCAGGTTGAATAAACAACGTGCTAATACGCATCCCTGTCTATGTCCATGTTCGGTGGACATTTTGATGATAGAACCCCTGATTATCCAATGTTATCTGTATTTTCTTTTCATAGTATAAAGCTTTTACCATTTGCAATAGACCTCTGTACAGGTAGTATAGACAGAAGTATTCTATGGAATAAAACAATGAAAGGCTGCCTTGAGGTCAATACATGCAGCTAAAACGGGTATACCATGATCTAGTTGCATTTGGTTTTGCAAAAGTCTATGAACCAATCCATTCAAATTGGTTTCCAATCCTTTGCGGAATTCGGTTTGGTAGATTATCCTACAGGTGTTAATTGCCCAGTGTTCAATGTCTGCAAGTATCATTTTCCCAAATATTTTACTGGTTACATCAAGAAGGATGATGGGTCTGTATTTTTTCGCATTGGATCTATCCCCCTTCGTAAAAATATTTACTATGTGGGACAGTCGTCAGGTATTTGGGTAATCTCTAACATTATTTGTTGAAAAGGAGGGAATAAAATGTCATCACAGACATTTGATAACTGCTTAAGCGGCTGCATTAAGATAATCCATCTGGGCCACAAGCTTTCTATGGTTTTAGAGTTTCAGAATAAAAGATTACATCATCTACAGTAAAATAAAAAAAAACAGGGAAAATCCAGTCTAATCCCCTCTTGTTTCAATTCCCCCTTTGAAGATTCAGCATAAAGATCCCTAAATGTCTGTACCATTTGGAATTTTCAATGGGGATAATTTGGGCTTCAGCTTGGTCCACAAACATTATTAATCAAATCCCAAATGGTTTTGATATTAGTAGTCAACCTAGCATACGTTGTCTTATTCGATCTCTGGAGCCTCATAGATTTGTGCAGTTGCACCCAATTTTAAAACCGTTTTCTTTTGTCATAGCAGTAGATTTATGTGGTACAATACTTATGTATCCATATAATATCCTGTCTTCATAGTCTTTTTTTTATTTTGATATCACAATTCCGAGAACATCTTGTCAATGGCCGAATCACTGCCTGTCTCCCTTACCTTTGGACGCAAGCGTTGTTCTTTCAACAAAAAAGCAGAAAAAACATTATGTGGGAAATTGAGTATCCTGCTCCTGTAAAGATAACTAGCTGATATTTAATGTTGGCTTCAACAGGGGTACAAGCTGTTTTACCGCATTGGTAGCCAAATATATATATATATATATATATATATATATATGTGTTTTAAGTACTGCTTTAAGACATTTTGTATTTTAGGGCTTCTTTTGTTTAACAAAACCATGAGGTGTGTTTAAAATGTACAATCATCCCATGTGGGCTCTTTTTGAGTCCACATTGCACCCTTCATTTTGATTGTGTGTGGTTTAGAACATTTGGAAGTCCCTGGGCTCCCCCTATTGCATCGTGTGGGGTGGTCTAGACTGAGTAGCAGTTCCTCTGGCCAAACGGAGTGATTGGAAACTTGACTGCTTTGTCCCTAGCCCCATCTTCTGATTGGCGGGTTGGCTTTGGCGAGCCCCTAAAAGTAGAGGTACTTAATGGTTTTCCTGGTCCTTGCTCGCTCTCTGGTTGCTGGATATTGGAAGAAGCAGGTCTGCTAACCTGCTGGAGGAGTTTCCTGCCTATTCCTTCATCTGGTTATACTAGCGGTTTGCTGTTGTTTAGGCTTATCCGGGTTGGGGTATTCTGCTGCCACAAGTCTAGAATGGCCTTCCTGTGTCCTCCTGCTTACTCCACTTCTCTGTTGAGTCGAGCCTTACTTGCTGGGACCAACCCATTTTCTTGCTGCTGCCCGCTCTTTTCCCGCTGCTGCCTGCCATTTTCTGCCAGGGTCTCCCACCTTGCTGCGAGTAGCTACCATCTCTTGGAAGAGTAGTGGGACACCATTACCCAACCAAATCTGCTACTTGGTCCATCCTGGGTCTACCACTGTCTGTTATCGTCCTGATGGGATTGTTTTCTGCTATGCTGCCACTCTCCTTTGTCCACTGAGCTACCCTGTCTTGCCTTCCTTAAGTCGTCTTTACTGGAATTTTCACTGCTGCCTTGAGGGGCTCTGTGGTCGGAAAGTCCTTTGTTCTTATCCACCAGGGGGTTGTTTTTGGATCCGGGTTCAAGTCCCTCGGCTCCAGATCCTGTAAACTGAACCTAGGAAAGAACTGTGCTTGGCGGACTCAAGGCCCATTCCTGCATGTCCTATTGGAAAACACTGGGGGATATTCATGTTTTGCTACATTCTCTCCTGGGGCTCCTGGTTCTCAAATCCTATAACCTGTTCATTGGGGTCTCCCCTGGTGCCCCCTGGGTTGGTTTGCTGCTGAATCTGCATCTATGGGATAAAACCGAGGCTTATCGCAATTTTCCCATACATGAAGATGGCCTACTGACTTTGTCCCATTGACATCCATGGAACATTCAGCTTACCTTGGAACTCTTAAAGTGCCTTGGTGGAATTTGCCTACCCTTTGGCAATTTTCCTATACTTCTCTAGAGTTCTAGTCCAAGACCTACATTTCCAGCACTTACCAGTGATTTTTATATGTATGTTTCAAGTGTGGTCTAGTTCCCTTTTCTGCTTCGGATCAGATACATATAACAATAGTGTATTGTCATTTTGACATTTTACTGTTGTGCAAGCACTGTGGATTTTTAACTGTTAGAATGTCTTGTTCCCCGTCCCCCATTGTCACTACGCATTGCCTGCCTATCTACGATAGGGAATCCACATTAAAGTGTATGGGCGAGGGGAGTCCTCAGATGCTTACTGTTTTTATACATATGCTATGTGTGTTAATGCTGTGTATTATGTGCTCAAGTACTTTTTGGAAGCCTGGGGAGTATTGGGTTAGTGCACCATGGTCGGATGAAGGAGTTGGGCACTTTGAGAACGTTTTGGTGTTTTTTTAATTAAATTATATAAAGGCCTACAGTCCCTATTGCTAAAGTGGTCCCACTACCTATCTAAAAGAACTAAGGGTGCTTGTCAGTCGTTGGGGAGTTTCCAAAGTAAAAATGTCCTTGGTCCAAACCTAACTCTACATGACCCTACCAATAAGATAGACAATTTGGTCATCCAAGAGAAGATCCTTATTCTCTTGGGTTGGTGATTTCTTCAATAGTCTCTGGTTCAAATGTCTGTTTCACCTGTTTCCTCTTTATGATCTTCTTCAATAAAACCTGGGAATCTCCCCCATGAGATCTTTTCATTCTCGAACAACGCTCCTGGCTTGTATGCTTTGTTTAAAGATATGCTGTAGCCGCAAGTCTTTACATACTTTCTCACACTCTTGTCTCTCGTTTTATAGTCTCTCGTTTCACCCTTGGTTATATTATGTGGAACTTGATCCCCTTGTATAATGTCTTTTTTCACAGATCTTTCTTTAGTGCTTTCTCTTCTATTTTCATACTCTCTTGGCTTTTGAGACTATGTGCCTTTCTCCCGGTATAGTTTTCTCTAGTCTCTCTCTATTATTCTTTTGGGGTTATTTAATACTCACTTTACTATCTCTGCACATTGCCCGTTAAATAGCTTTAGTCCTCGTGTCTCCTTTTTTTTTTGTGACTAGGACAAGTTACTCTTCATGCACGTTGTTGCCCTCTTTGGGTTGCTGGTTATTGGCTGTGAACACCTTTCGCATTGGTAATTTAACAATTGTGTTCCTCTTTATTTTTTATTTTTGGATTTGTAGAGTGCAGTAAATTGTATTGCTGCAATGCCATCCTTGCAGGAACTTCTATCGAAAACCTAAATAAACTACAACTGATCCAAAACAACACTGTCCGGGCCGTGTGCGGTCTGAAACAATCTGACCACATCTCTCTAGTGAGACGCAAAGCTCACTGGCTGCCAGTACAGGCACGTATTGAGTTTAAAATCCACTCAGCCACACACCACTGCATTCACAACACTGCTCCCACCTACCTCACCCATCGCATCTCAAAAAAGCCCAGTCTATGGAGCTTGTGATCTTCCACCTCACTAACGACCCTGAGATTTAACGGACAACGAGAAGGAGGAGCTCGTTTCACTGTCATCGCTCCCCCTCTCTGGAATGGGCTCATGCCTTGTAGTCTAGGAGAGCGCTCCTATCTGATCTTTCATTTCCCCCACAGAGCTGCAACTGTTATCTGTTCAACAAATATGCCTAAAAGCTGCTGTCTTACCTTTCTTACTGTATTGACTATGCTGTAACCTTCGGGTCTGGGTGCTATCAACAAATGAAATAAATAAAATAAGTGGTCTGTTAATTTCTATGATATTGCATGTACATATATGCAAAGAGCCTATGCAAAGTACGACTGCACCTTTGGTCCTGGCTACGGTTAAACATAATCTTCCATTTTGGTACCTTCATTGATTGATTTAAGAAATTGCAGCAATGGTGACATGCACAACACTGCACCCTCCTATCCCTAAGAACGGCAAGAGGAATGCAAGCTTTCGCGTGCACGCACACCATGGTCTTTCACATGCACTGAGTGGTTGGTGCTGAAGGCAAATAACATGTAACCATTATTTTTCAACATGTTCCCTCTCCTTCTGTACTATTCTAGGTTTAAGTTGAACCCCAATTGCTTTTGTTAAAATCCCTGCGCTCTCCTGTTATTTCTTACCATCTTGGCGTCCAAGAAGAAGCTTTGTGATTTATAAACCTTTCAGTGATCAAACTTCATTTTTGCATGTATGCATGATAGGAGCAGGCTCCTCTAGGGAACAAGAGGGAGAGCGGGTGAAACGAAGAGAGTGTGCGAGACACTCACTCCTCCCTCTTTATTTCTCCCTCTTCCTCATCCCTTTCTCTCATACCTCTTCTCTCCCCCAACCCCTTCACGCTCTAACCCCTGTGCGCCCTCTCTCTCTCTCTCTCTCTCTCTCTTAGTTAGATGCATGGGATTCCCAGGATGTCTTACCCCTCTATTTTGTTGGCAGAGAGCACAGGATCAGCAAGGACTATGACCGGGAGTTCCCAGAGGTGGAAGTGGGGGCCAGGATCCTCTCCAAGACTTCAGGAGCTGGCAATGCACAGGGACGGGGTAGCATTGAGCAAGTGGACCTGGAAAATGAGGTGAGAAATGGAGGTACCCTTTCGCCTTGGGCACCCCATGTGATGTGATTTCTAATGTGTGTGTGGTGTTTCTGAACAGTGTTATACCAAGTGACAACATCTGTGTTTCTTTTCACGCCTCATTGACCCCTGACACAGGAAGTTGACAGTGACGACGAATGGCGACATCTGATTGAAGCCACAGAGCCCTTAAACCTGCAGCTGACAACCCCCCTGACCCTGCTGGAGGACCCAGTCTTCATTCAACGCATCCGCCTACGTCTGCAGGACTCGGGCATTCAGGTGAGGCAGGAGGGAACTGGACAGGTTGGCACTGAGAAGCTGGCACTATGGAGCACATACTGCGAAACACTACTGAGAGGGAACTGAGTTCTCAGATATTTGAAAAGTGTAGTGGTGCAATGGGTTGTGAGTTTAAAAAAGTCGACTTGCAGAAGGCTACTGGTACTGAAAGAAGGTACTGTTAAACAGAGTACAGAGGCTGCGAATACTTGGACAAATGCTACCAATAATTGGGTACTGGGAGAAAGGGGGGCAAATTCTGCCAGATGTGTACTTGGAGGAAGCTACTGGGAATGGATGCTACAGGAAGCTGCTCAAAGGGTGCTCCGAGTGTTCATGAAAGAAGTGTATTGGAATGGAGAGTACTTAAAAGACGGGGCTTTGTAATGGGGATACTAGGATTAAGGTTGTTGGGAATGAGTGACCTGGATTCCTGGGCTGTAGAATGCCAAGAATGCCTAGAGTTAGGCCACAAAGATATTTTGGACTCTCCTTTTGCAGTCTGTCATTCCCCTTGTTTTTATGCCTGCTTTTTGCTGACAGGAGGCCCTCTGTGAGGTCCCCCACAGCGCTGCAACTGTTATTCTATGCTGCCTTCAGTAGTCCATGTGGCTACCAGGACAGCAGTACTAAAAAAGTGCCCCATTTCATGCCTGTGTGTGGGAACTCATATGTTCTATAGGATTGTACAGTGTTGAAGCATGTTAACCACTTTGGCAGCCACCTGATCTCTGAACGGAAACGCAGGTATTACTAAGAGGTTTTAAACCCTGTGACCTAGCCATTTTTCCGTAGTTGACCTTTCTGTGTTTGACCATTTTGACAGTTTGTGTCTTTGTGGGCTCTCTTTTGAACTCCGTAAAGGGCCCTTTGAGTGAGTGGCATTAATTTCGGACTGGACCACTGAATCTATGAATCTTGGGCGATTTTCTTTATATGTCTCAGCAGCATCTTCCACATACTTGGGTGTGTTTAGGCCTTTTCTCCGACACTGATCGCAGTCTCAAACTGGGACTCTGTGCAGATTTTTGTGCAGATCATCTTCCAAGGTATCAACATTGCAACTTTGTCTGCTTCTGATCCTATGGATAATTTCTGCAACCTTCCTCTTCCAGGCCACTGGTTGCCGAACTTGTCAGTAATTTTTGTGTGGTGGGGTGGGGTCCTTGATCCTCACCAGCCTGAATGGTGCCTCATCTGCATCTCTAGTGTTTTTCTAGAAACTTGAGGTCTACTATGGACTTTGTCCCTTTTGGTTCCTATGGACAAACGTTTTGAACTTTTAAAACTCCCCAAAAGTTGTTGAAGTTTACTTATGTACATGGATTTAAGTTGGCTGAGACCAGCCAGGGAAGATCACCAGTAGACTCCAAAAACTGGTCCCCAGCTGAGGCTACCTGGAGTCTCCCACTAGCCCTAATAAGCATCTGGGCCAACCAGATTTCAGAGTCCGCTATTGGTTAGGTGGGGTTGGGCAGACGTGAGTTGGCATTTATACTTAATGTATTAATCTGTATTTAGCAGGAGGCTTGCTTGGTAATCTAACAATAAGTTGGTACATTTAATTAAAGTTGAAATCTGGTATGAACTTCTTAAGCCTCTGAAGCCAAAGAAGTTTGTAACACCATTATGGAAACTGTTTAACCAAAACACAGTATGTGGTTGCGTGAACTCTGTTTCTGATGTTTGTTAATCTGCTTAGAATCACATGCTGTGCATAGGTCCGACATCCAGTGGTCACTGCGGAGTATTGCATTTTGTTTTTCGTAGTCGAAAAGGGACGTCGACAAGGCGTGTCTGAAACACTATCCCTATAGTGACGTGCGTTGTACCCACAATCCCTCACGCGTCGAGGTCCCTCGGATTGTTTTTTTCCGCCCAGCTACTGATCGCCTTTACGCGGAGCTCCTCGAGAGACATTGCAAATTTCATCTCCTCGACCTTTGGTCGTTTCTCATTAATATTAAACACATAATCCCTCCCTCGACGCAGTTGTGAAGCTGTTCTCTGCCGAGCAAGATCTTCGACGGAGGGTACGAGCGGAGGAAATCCTTCGGCGTTGCCGAACACGTGGCCTGGCCTCGCAGGCCATATACAGTAGGGAGAGTGGGGTCGTGGGACATCTCTGGTTCTTTTCTGAGAATGCCTTTCCTTTTCCCCTTCCTTTCCCTTTCCCCTTCCTTTCCCTTGGGGTAGTTATCACGGTTTATTGCCTCGGCTATGGAGAGGACACCCTTTAGGTTTTGCCCGCTTTGCAAAGGCAAATTTACTTGGAAGGACAAGCATTCACGGTGTAACCGCTACTTGCCCCTCGATCACAAGGAGGAAGGTTGCGCGGCTTGTCGGCTTCTTAAGCCTAAAACTCTAAAAGACCGTAGGGTTAAAAGGTGGGCGGCCTACGCGATGTCGAAGGCCGAAGGTTCACCCGCCGCTGCTACCACCGACAGTGACGAGGAACGCGATAACACGACCTACACTACGGAAGTCGAAAACCCCTCTAAGGAGCGCTCGCGCGCTTCGTCGTCTGTCCCCGGCCCCGACGGGCTCGGCTCACGCCCTGCTTATGGGGATGAACACCCCGGCGACATTGACGCACACAAAAACTCACTTAAGCACACAACCCACGGCTCTTCTTCGTCAAAGACGAAGAGAGCATCAGCGCCCAAGGAGACGCAGGTTCCACCGGCGGCCTCCTCGGACCGTTCGGGTTCGAAGCCCCTCTCGCAACCGCTGCCGCGACCAGCGACTGGGCTTTCGGCAAATAAGGGCGCCGCCCCCAAACCATCGGCTGGCGCGCATCAACAAAAGGCGCATGCCGCCGTAGAGCGATCGACACCCGTAGCGTCGAAAACGCAGGCCTCCGCTGACAAACGAGTCGCCGACAAACGATTCGCCGAGAGCTTGGCGAGGATCGCTGTAGCCGACGCCCAGAAGCGTACGCCGAAGGACACGTCGAGCGCTACGCAGAAGTCGAAAGACACGCCGAAAAAGCCCGAAGAAAGGCAGGGACTACCCCCTTCAGTCGGGGGGTCACCCAGCACACCTGAAGGCTTTTCAGAGGGCGACGGGACACTTTCCTCGACGCTTTGGGAGAGGTCGAGCCGTTTTCAGCTAGATGACTCTATTTTTCCCCCGCCAGACCGCTCAGGGGTACCCCATGAAACCATGGAAAGACTCCACCTCTGTATGGAGAGGATGCAAAGGTTTATTAATACCCAGACCTCTCAAACTCCCAAGAGAACTAGAGAAGGGCCTCAGGAGGACCCCAGGGCCAAAAATCCGAGGCTAGTCAATCCCCAGCAGGACACAGCCTCAGACTTCCATGATGTGTACGACCTCACTGGGGAGGAACAATACTTGGAGGAGGAGGATGATTTTATGGACGATGAAGAGGGACAGAACCAGGAGGAAGGTCTGGAAGACAGGCCAGACATTATAGGAGAAGGCTTCGGAGAAAACCCAGAAGAAGGACCTTCGCACCCCTGGCAATCCCCATCAGTATATTCCGACACTGATGTCCTAAACCTAAATCCTCCTGACAATTCACCGGTTAGGAACACGTCTCCAATTGACGATCAGCCCACTTTCAATGCCCTGTTGCGCAGAGCAGCAGCACATTTCGAACTGGACACTGGGGAGCTCTCTCCAGAATTAGACTTTGTGGAAAGAGTAATTAAAGAGAAACCCCCGGTCAGCCAGACCATTCCCCTCCTCGCTTCAGTGAAGAGAAGAATCATCCCTTCGCTCTCTACTCCCGCATTGATCAGAGGGGTCAATCCAAGAATTGAAAAACTTTTCACTCCTTCACCCTCAGACTCGCTCTACATTAGGGGACATTCCATTCCGGATTCCCTGGTAGTATCTAATACTAGAAAGAGGGCAGGGGTACCACTTTCCACCAGTGAGGCACCCCCTGACAAGGAGGGCAAGAGGCTATATGCCCTTGCTAAAAGAGTAACTTCCTCGGCTGCCTTCTCAGCAAGAATTGCGAACAACAATTCTTTGCTTGCTAGCTATGCAGACGCGCAGTGGGCCAAACTGCGCAAGGACGCCGAGGAAGCACCGGAGCCATTACGTACACGCCTGCTTTCAACTATTGGCGAAGGAACCCAGGTGAACCAGAGCATTGTAAAAAACTCTCTGGACGCGGCAGAAACAGCGGGACGTTCCCTGGTACGATATGATATGATATGATATGGTATTTGTAACGCGCCTATACACAAGTGTTTCAAGGCGCGACGAGGCAGGGAGGGAGGGAAACAAGGGGAAAACAGACAAACGATCCTACTAGGCCAGGTGTCATTCAGATCGCGCAAGTGCAGAGGTAAGGGGAAAAGGAGGAAGTGCAGGGGGGAGGAGGTGGGGGGGGAAGTGCAGTACAAGGTAAGTAGCGTAAAAAAAAAAAAATAAAAAAAATAAAAATAAAATAAAAATAAAATAAAATAATAATAAATAGAAAGGGCCAGCTGGTGGCAAGTGCGAGGTAAGTGCAGAGCAAGTGCTGGGAAAGGGGCTGTAGGGATACAGTGACAGTCCCACAGTGCAGGGGGAGCCGGGGAGGCAGTGCAGGTGGAGAGTGGCTGGGCCCTGGACCGAGGTTGCTGAGAGTGGCCCAGATGCAGGTTTGAGCTGAGTTCAGTGGGGAGTTAAGCAGGATTAGCAGGGGAGAGGGAGAGAGAAGGCAGAAGCGAAGAGGAAGGTTTTGAGGTGCTTCCGGAACCGGAGATGGTTCTCCTCAAGTTTCAGGGAGGCAGGAAGGCTGTTCCAGAGGGAGGCCCCTGCTGCGGAGAGAGATCTACCCCCAGCTCGTTGCTTCGAGAAACGGCTGACCATGAGGGAGTTGGAGACGGATGAGCGAAGGGCTCGTGAAGGAAGATATTTAGGAAGAGAGAGTTGGAGGTATTTTGGTCCCAGGCCCCAGAAGGCCTTGTGGACAATGCAGAGGGTTTTGAACTTGATCCTCGCGGCCACTGGGAGCCAGTGAAGAGATTTCAGTCCTGGAGAGATACGGTCCCTGGGCTTGAGGCCAAGGACAAGTCTCGCAGTTCTGTTCTGGATAAGTTGCAGAGGGCGGAGAGTGGAGGCAGGCAGATTAAGATAGAGGCTGTTACAGTAGTCCAGCCTTGAGAGAACCAGGGCTCGAGAGACAGTGAGCTTCTGGGGGAAGGAGAGGAAGGGAAGAATACCTCTGAGGAGGTGCAGCTGGTAGTGTGACTTCTTAGAGACGTCAGATATATGAGGAGAGAAGGAGAGTGTGGAGTCGAAGATGACCCCGAGGTTTTTAGCCTTGCAGGTAGGGGCAGGAAGGGGGCCAAGGGAGGCCGGCCAGAGAGCTGCAGGGAAGGAGGGAGTGGGTGTGCCGATGAGTAGAATCTCAGTCTTACTGGCGTTGAGGCAGAGGTCATTGGCGGCGCACCATTCATGGATAGCAGACAGACAGTCGGAGATGAGGGAAGGAGAGGAGGAGGCTGAGGGTAGCCTGAAGATGAGCTGGGTATCGTCTGCATAGCACTGGAAGTAGGGGCAGAGAGCGGCGATGCGGTGGGCAAGGAGTGCCAGATACTGGTTGAAAAGCCAGGGAGAGAGGTTGGATCCCTGGGGGACACCACAGGTGGAGAAAAAGATGTCAGAGAGGAAGGAGCCCATTTGGACCTGGGAGGGTCGATCGGAGAGGAAAGAAGTCAGCCAGGCCAGAGCCTGACCAGTGATACCCAGGTTATCACGGAGACAGTTGAGCAGGATGGCATGGTTGACAGTGTCAAAGGCAGAGGAGAGATCGAGCAGAATGAGAACACAGGGAGTGTTGGTATCGAGGTTCAGGAGCAGGTCCTCACGGATGTTCAGGAGAGCAGTTTCCGTGCTTCTGGCAGCTCTGAAGCCAGATTGATGGTCATGCAGATTACCAACAGAGTCAGCATGGAGGTTAAGCTGGGAGATGGCCAGTTTCTCCAGGAGCTTACCCAGGAAGGGAGTAATGGAGATTGGGCGATAATTGGCCGGGCAGGAGGGGTCGGCAGAGGGTTTCTTGAGGAGGGGGTGCACAAGGGAGTGCTTGAGGGGGGATGGGAAGACTCCAGAGGCGAATGAGTGGTTGCAGAAGTCAGCCAGGACAGGAGCCAGGGAGTCGATGTGGTCCTTGATGGTTTTGGAGGAACAGGGGTGAACCTGTTTAGACGAGGCTTTCATAGATCGGACTTGTCTGGAGACCTCATCAGCAGAAAAAGGTGGAAAAGCAGAGAAGGAGGGTGGAGGGGTGGCTGCAAGAGAGCAAGAGGGAGAGCTGGGAAGAGAGGGAGGGAGGAGAGAGGAGGAGAGCGAGGACAGGATGTCCTGGGTTTTTGAGATGAAGTGCGAGGCCAGTGCAGTGCAGAGGGCCTGGGAGGGGACAGGAGAGGTAGAGACTGCAGCAGGGTTGGCCAGCTCCTTGCAGATTTTAAAGAGTTCGGCCGAGTTGTTTGATGCCTCAGAGATGCGGGCTTGGATAAGGGCTCTCTTCTTGGTGAGAACGGAGAGCCGGTATTGCCTTTGGAGCAGGCGGCAGGCCAGTTTGTCAGAGGATGAACATGAAGCACGCCATTTCCTCTCTGCCACCCTACACTTGCGTTTTAGGGTGACGAGATCCGAGTCATACCAGGAGTTACATTTGGCTTTGGGCTTCAGGCGGATTCTCATGACAGGGGCAAGGATATCGAGAGTATCAGATATAGAGGAATAGAGCATGGAGAGGGCTGTGTCAGGGTGGGAGTCAGCCAAGGGGGGAGGAGGGGGCGAGAAGGTAGCAGCAAAAGCCTCAACTGACACGCGCTTCATGGGTCGGATGACCGAGAAGGTGGGTGGCAGTGAAGAGGGTGGCTTTGCCTGTGGGGTAGGGAGGGAGAGGTGGGAGGATAGGAGAAAGTGATCACTCCAAGAGAGTGGTACAGGGAATACTCCTAAAACGCCATGTATGGCTGTGCAACTCAGGGTTTAAACCGGAGACACAGGCGTCTTTAATAAATAAACCTGTGGAAGACTCTAACCTCTTCGGAAAAGCGGTGGATGAAGCTCTAGAGATGGCTAAAAAAGAGTTCGATACTATCAAGACTCTTGACCTAATCTCTAAACCCACTACCAGACGCGGCTATGGCAACAAACACTTTTTTCGTGGCCAACGCCAACAACAACAAAGTCAGCATCAACAGTACCCTGCCACCAATTACCAGACCAATAGTGGGCAGTACAACCAAAGAGGCCAGCGCTGGGGTAAAGGGAGAGGTCGGGGATCCACCCCCAGAGGCTCCCAAGCCCCCAACAACTCCAAGTGACGCAAAGATTCGCGTCCCCTCCCATGCAACACCGGTCGGGGGCCGGATAACATCCTTTCTTCCTGCATGGGAGGGTATAACATCAGACCGTTGGGTACTTTCCACCGTAGCCCACGGATACTGTATCGAATTCAACAGTTCCCCATCCTACAGACCCCCGAGAGGACGTCGCATGACACCGGAACATCTTGCCATCCTTCTCCAAGAAGTACAACTACTGCTGGAAAAAGGAGCATAGAGGTCGTGCCTCTATCTCAGGTAACGGAAGGTATTTATTCAGTGTACTTCCTTGTACCCAAAAAGGATCTAACCATGCGCCCTGTATTAGATCTGCGCCCAGCGAACAAGTTTATCAAACCCCAAAAGTTTCGTATGGTAACCTTACAGGAAGTGATCCCACTGCTTTCACAGGGAGATTACATGACGACATTGGACATGAAAGATGCATACTTTCATATTTTAATGTTGCCAGCGCACAGAAGATACCTCAGGTTCATGATAGAAGGCAAACACTACCAGTTCAGAGTGCTACCCTTCGGCATAGCATCAGCACCAAGGGTATTCAATAAGGTGCTGGCAGTGGCAGCGGCCCACCTGTGCAGGTTGTCCATCCCAGTTTACCCTTACCTCGACGACTGGCTCATAACAGGGGATTCTTACGAAACATGCTTCTCCAATACCCAAAAGACGGTAGACCTTTTGTTTCAGTTGGGCTTCTCCATCAACGAAAAGAAGTCCAGTTTAGACCCCAGTCAAATCAAGCAATTCCTAGGGGCTCTAATTCAAACAAGGGACGGCCTCGTCTTCCCCTCCAAAGAGAGGGTCCAAAACATGCTGTTTCAGATCCCTCAATATGTGACCGGTCGAGAGGTGACGGTACGCAAAGCAATGCGCTTACTAGGAATGATGGCGTCGTGTATTTATTTGGTACCTCACGCGCGCCTGCGCATGCGCCCAATGCAAGAGTGGCTCAACAGCCAGTGGTGTCAGGCCAGCGGACTATGGGAGGATCTAGTAGTGCTCTCGCAAGCCTTGGTTCTCTCGCTACGGTGGTGGACAAAGGAAAACATGGAAAAAGGGAAACCCTTTGCCACACCCGCGGCGGAAGCCACTCTAACCACAGACGCATCCCTCACAGGATGGGGGGCGCACCTATCCCATCAGACTGCTCACAGAGTGTGGACTCCGAACATAGCATCCAAACACATAAATCTACTGGAGCTACTAGCTGTGTTCAAGGCGCTAACAGCCTTCCAGGAACACCTACAAGGCAAGACAGTAATGGTCCTTACAGACAGCACCACAGCCATGTACTACATCAACAAGCAGGGGGGCACCCACTCTCCAGGCCTGTCCAAACTGGCCCAGAATATATGGAAGTGGGCTCTCAAACAAGACGTGTTCCTACTGTCACTACATGTACCCGGGGAACTCAATCTGCTGGCAGACAGACTCAGCAGAGTTTTCCCCCTGCCCGAAGAGTACGAATGGCGCCTGCACGAAGACATCGTCTTCGACGTCTTCACACAATGGGGATTCCCAGAAATAGACCTGTTCGCAACCCTGGAGAACTCACAATGCCTAAGTTACGCCTCCAGGTACCCCCAGAACCAATCCAAGGGGAACGGTCTGTCGATGCAATGGTCAGGGAAATTTGTTTACGCTTTTCCCCCGACTCCCCTTCTCAACAGGGTGGTGCACAAGATGCACCAGGAACAAGTGACCATGATACTAGTGGCCCCAATGTGGGCCCGACAGCCATGGTTCGCTCACTTGATGGAGATGTCTCTATCTCCCCCAGTGAGACTCCCCTGCCCGTACAACATGCTGTCTCAGGACAAGGGCAGGACTCTGCATCCATGCCCCCCGAACATGAACTTAGCATCTTGGCTCCTGAAATCATAGAGTTCGGACATCTACAACTCCCGCAAAGATGCATGGACATCCTCAGGGAACCCAGAAAACCTAACGCTCGCCACTGCTATTCTAGCAAGTGGAAAAGATTTGTCATCTGGTGCAGGAGTAAAAGCATCAACCCTATTGACTGCTCTCCCACACATGTTGTGCTATACCTGACCCACCTATTGGATTCAGGTCTAGTGTTTAACTCCATTAAAGTCCACCTAGCGGCACTTTCTGCATACACCACTTCCCAACTCAAGGTGTCGTGGTGGAGGATCCCTGTTATAAAGGCCTTCATGGAGGGAGTAAAGAGAATACACCCCCCGATAGCTGACCCAGCTCCCGGATGGGACCTTAATGTGGTACTTACCAGACTCATGGGCTCACCATTCGAACCCATGCACAAAGCATCTCTTAAACACCTCACTCTTAAGACTGCTTTTTTAATAGCTATCACCTCCATCAGGAGAGTAAGTGAACTTCAGGCTCTTTCTATTCTAGACCCCTTCGTTAAAGTTCACAGAGATAAGGTGGTTCTACGCACTCACCCTAGGTTTGCTCCAAAATTCATTTCTAAATTCCACGTAAACCAATCTATAGAACTACCAACGTTCTTTCAAAATCCTTCCAATTTGGGAGAAAGGACTCTGCACACACTAGATGTACGCAGAGCGGTCATGTTCTACATGGAAAGAACCAGACCACTGAGGAAGACTAATCAGTTCTTCGTCTCGGTGGCAGCAGGAAGAGAAGGAGATGCAGTTTCAAAGTCCACTATTTCTAGATGGATTGTTCAATGCATCACTCTCTGCTATACTCTTGCTAAGAGAGAACTGCCCTTTAGGCCAAGAGCGCACACTACTCGAGGCACGGCGGCATCCATAGCATTCATTGCAAA
The DNA here is from genome assembly GCF_040938575.1 of Ambystoma mexicanum. Classification (NCBI taxonomy): domain Eukaryota; kingdom Metazoa; phylum Chordata; class Amphibia; order Caudata; family Ambystomatidae; genus Ambystoma; species Ambystoma mexicanum. The sequence continues at coordinate 732,434,724 of NC_090925.1, forward strand.
TGTTCCCCTTGAGTCCATCTGCAAAGCGGCTACCTGGAGTTCTGTGCACACCTTTACAAATCACTACTGTCTAGATGCACACTCTAGATCTGACTCCCAGGTGGGACAGGCAGTATTACAACACCTTTTCTCTACTGTTCCTTCTCATAACCCACCTCCAACTCCGGGTACTGCTCGCTAGTCTATGCACAGCATGTGATTCTAAGCAGATTAACAAACATCAGAAGACAATGCATTACTTACCGTAAAAGCATTTCTGATGGTTGTATCTGCTTAGATTCACATGCGCCCACCCTTCCTCTCCGCTCGGATGGAAGGAACATAGACTTCCTTTATATCTCTCTCTTTTCTGTACTCACTCGCGTCTAGAAGGCTCCCTCAGGGCAGAAAAATACAAACAGAGGGACCTCGACGCGTGAGGGATTGTGGGTACAACGCACGTCACTATAGGGATAGTGTTTCAGACACGCCTTGTCGACGTCCCTTTTCGACTACGAAAAACAAAATGCAATACTCCGCAGTGACCACTGGATGTCGGACCTATGCACAGCATGTGAATCTAAGCAGATACAACCATCAGAAATGCTTTTACGGTAAGTAATGCATTGTCATCTTGGTAGATGAAGGGGGTGTGCTGCTTGTGTGTCGGTCACAGTGCCAACATTGCATCCTGCCCACTGTCTGTCTGACAGTAGCACTGACGGAGCACTGATACGCATCCTACCCGACCAGCTAAGTGTCCTAAATATTATCCAGTGCAAGGCAAAGAATGAATGCCTAAGAGAGGGAAGGCCCTTGTAGAATAGCCCAGAAGGATTCTCCTAAAGACCCTGCCATAGAGTCCCTCTTAATCACACCAAGGATGTAAAGCGGACCAGCCCGAAGCCCTGAGAGAGCAACCAGTTAGGAACTACCAGGTCCCAAAGAAACTCAGTACTCTGGACTACATCTCCCAAAATGAATTGAGTTTAGAAATCCAAATCCCAGAGTGGATTTGGGAAAGTCTTCCATGGATTCAGCAAATGATATGCTATTGGGATAGACTAGCACATCCAGAGAGAGAGGCCCCTTAGTCAGCAAGAGAGGATCCTTGATGGGGAAAACCTAACGCATTTCAACACCGCCCCACACACCCAGCAGTGCTTGTAAAGAAGGAATATATGTCCCTCTCCCTTGCAGCTACAGCATTTAAAGAGAGAAATGTTTCCTTTCCCCTTCCCAACGGAAGAAAACACATTGTCATACGGGGTCGATGGCATTTAAAACGCCACAAACTGCAAAAAAGACTTATGTACCGGGGAGACAGCCATTATGCAAGACAGGAGCAGACACGCACCAGCTCCTGCACTAAAAAAACTGAAAGAAATACAAAATGGTGGCAAGTCTTTTAAAGGCTTCCTTCCCCTAGATTCGGATAGGAAGCCAATCAATTTGACAATTTGCCTCAGCCACCCGGAGCATGGTGAGCGCTTTAAGCTAAGGCTAAGAAATGAAATGCAGACAGTTTTTGGGCTGGGCACTGAGGAAAGCAGTTTTCAGAGGGGGAGGAGAGCCCCAAGAGCACAGAAGATTGGTGTGCTCCAGTAAAAAAGAGAGAGCGACTTTGATCCAAAGGAGAATACATGTGTAACAGAGGATAGAGAGTCCCCTGACTCCAGAAGATGGGAGTAAGTAACCGAGAGAATTAGAGCTCGAGAAAGGGGGTAGTACTTTTTAGGACAATTGGCAAAGAAAGGAAGTACTAAATCCAGAGCGAGATGGAGAGCCCTGGAGGTCCAGAGAAGAAAGGATAAGAACTGAGCTCTAAAAATCACTAAGCAGGAGTCCTTTTGGTCGGGAACAGTCTGTATGTCTTTTTATTTATGGCCCTTCATATATAATCCATTGTTCAAGGACTACGTTTCCCAATAATCTTTCTTACAGCCATCCTGAACCAATTTCCATTAAATAGTCTTATGTTTTACTTTTGTTTAGTAATACTCGTCAACTTCATTCCTGTGTCAGTAGTTGTGTGGTCCCTCGGCCATGTGACACTAGAGACTGAGTTGGCCCAGAGTGGGATCCGGTAACCACGTCCCCCAAACCAAGCCGTGGTGTTACACCCAAAGAGATATTGCAGGTACATGCTTCTAAAACCCCCATAGGATTTGTAAACAACTCTTAGTACAAAACTATCATGCAGCCTTGTACAGTACGTTCTTAATATCCAGAATCAAGCCAGAGCATAGTGCATTATCCATTCCCCTGTTAACTTTGCTACTGCAATGACAGAACATGACCAAGCCCGAACGGCATAGCATTTGGGAACTAGAGTGTGAAGTGTGCACTCCCAAATTCACTGAACAAAGGGTTTGGATGATTGAAGACTTCAGTTGGCTAGAGTTGCTGTAAGACGCCATGGAGTACTATCCCAAATATTCAGCAAATACCCACAGCAGAGGCACCAGGAGAATTCCAAGATGACAGCAATGCTAGTAACCACATTGAAAGATGTGGATGGAACAGCTGAGGAAAATCATCCACTTAACCAATGTAAAGTGGGCCTAGCACCAGGATTTAAATGTCCATATGATGAAGTACGAGCAAGGAGGACGATGATGATTTATTCATGCCACGCACAAAGACGAGCCCAATCTTATGGAGGCGCAGATGGAAACTTAAAACGTGAAAAGGAAGCATTAGACAAAAGGATCAACTCATTGAGGGATGCCTACTTTAAAAGAATAGCTTCTGGTATTCCTATTATTTAAAAAGGAAGGTTTTCAGAGCTCCACGGAATTGATGGAGTGACTCCAGGGAGCTAATTTCTTTGGGGATGCTATTCTAAAGCTTGGGACCATAAACAGCACATTTTCTATCAGGCCTGGTGGCACAACGGCAGCGTGGTATATTCAATAGCAGCTGGTTCCTGAGCATAACAGCCTAGTCAGTTGGTATTGGCTGAGCTTATCCGCTAGGTAGGCTGGAGCAAGCCCCTCAAGCTCTTTTATATATAAATCGGGCAGTCTTCAATTTGATCCCGTCATCGACTGCCAACCAATGTAGGGAACGACGTGCATTCAAGACATGGTCATGTCTATTCAGCCTGCAGGTTAATCTGACCGCTGCATTTTGGGCTCTTTGCAGTCTGTCATTTTGCAGGAATTCCAACAAGAAGACTATTGAAATAGTCTAAGTGGGGATTTAGCAGTGACCCCACTACCACAGCATGGCCATTGCTTGGAACATAGGGCAAGACTTGACGCTGCATACGCAGAGAATACAAAAACTCCCGGACTGTGGCACTGATCTAAACCAATTTAGGAACCAATCTAAAAACCCAAAACTAAATGATGACCTTGCCAGCCAATCCCAAGGTCCAAACTGAGTAACAATGCCCCAGAGGAACTAAGAAAAGAGAAAGAAAGACAGCAGGGGAGAATTTGGAAGGAGGCTGGTGTGCTTGCAAACACAGGTTGCAAACAAGTGTAACCCACCACCTGGGAAGAGGTAGCTTATCCAGAAGAAGCTTGGGGTCATGCTTGGCAGAAAGCTGTCATGCTTCCAACCAGTGCTATAGATAAGATTTGGAGGCAGGAATTAAAGTTGGGAGTAAAATTATTTTTTAGAGAGTAAAAATGTAAGTTAAATTCCCAATATGAGTATTTGAGAAGCGAGTAAAAATGCTTTAACTGGAAAACGGAAATGTGTTTTGTAATAATTATTTCTTTCCTCCTAGATATTCATGCACATTAAAAGATACATATTTACTTGTATTACTGCCTGATCGGAAAGTAGTTTCTTACTTCCTGTGGTACTATGTGCACTACTGGTCCAAACATATCAGTTGAGCTATGTCGGAGAAAGCAGGGGCACAAAGTGGTGCCTGTTTCCTACTTTTTGTTGAGAGTATTCTTACTCCCTATTTTTATTTTTTAGGAGTATTGGCCTATTTTTAGGGAGTAAAAGTGGTCAATACACCTTTTATCTGTAGGGCTGCTTCCAACCTATCCCTGTAGTCAGTATTGATTATTAGAACCAGCCCTGTGGGGTAGTCCTGAGAGGCCCCACTAGTTGATGAACAGGGTAATTGACACTTAAGCCTAGCCAAACCTTATATAGGTAAGTGTTGTGTATTAGAGCAGCAAGATAAGACTTAAGGAGTTATGGGGGCGGTGTAATGGTACACTGAGCCACTCAGAAAACACTCAAATGAAATTAGGGAGAAGTACACAAATACTCTAATTTATTAAGCCTTTAAAACACTCTAAGGAAGTAAAATCTAAGGTAAGTAACTATCTCTAAAACCATCATGACCAGGCAAGTGTGAGGGTGTTAAAGGAGACTGGGATGGAGGGGTTATGTTTGGGGCTTACAAACGTTTGTTATGAAAGAAAACACCTATCTCTCCCAGTCTCAACCTAGGTAACCTTAATGACCTGTCAGAATGTCTGTCCAAAAATATGTTCTCCGTCCTATGTCAGAAACCTGCCAATCTAACCCGTAAACTTAAATCACATGTCTATAACAAAGATAAAGATATTTGTTCTGTCCATTCTTGTATAAGTTCAGGATTGATGTCTTCATATGTAGGTATTGTGAGCATTCCCAACCCTCTGGGCATCCTTTTCAACTCTAAATACATGTTGAAGATCCTATCCTCCCACCATTTACTTATCTCCTTTTTCTTTACCCTCTCCAAGTAGTCAATTTCGTGTTGTGAAGTTAGCCCTGCTGAGCATATTGTAGTGGTGGTGGAATTTGCTACTCCTGCCGTCTCTCCTTTAAAAGGTATGAGTGCAGCTGCCACTCTTTTGGCCTCCAATTTTACTGCCAGGTTGCATTTACTTTTCTTGTAGATATGTTTTCAAAAGAATACATTCTGCATTTTTAGTAGAATCAAAATCTTATTGCCACTATAAACTGCCCACCTTACAAGCTGGCACTTGTTGGAACAGTAAAAACCACATATATATATATTTCTGAGGCTTGTGGAATCTGCTTAGATCACATGCTGTGCATAGGCCGACATCTAGTGGAAGCTGCGGAGTATTACAGTTTGTTTTTCGAAACTCGAAAATGGGCATCGACACAGGGCGTGCCAGTAATACTATCCCTAATGTGACGTCCACTGTACCCATGATCCCTCACGCGTCTAGGACCCTGAGATTGTTTTTTTCCGCCATAATGGTCGGAAGCATTCCGCGGAGTTCCCTGCTTCCAGCCATATTTTGATAAATGTCTTTATATTTCCCTATTTCTCCACTCCTATGTCGAGTCATCGGAGTTCGAAGCTTGACGCCGGCCCGGAGAAGAAAACAACCGTCGAGAGCTGCACGACAGACTTTGGGCCTCGGAAGGCCTCTGGCCTCAGCCCGGGCCTTGGAAGACCTCTGGCCTCGGCCCTGCAAGTAGGGAGAGTGGGGGTTGGCAACATACTCTACACTCTTATACGTATATTTCCTACACACACTAGCCTGCTGCCTCAGGTTGCGTATGGAGGTTACCCCTTTCAAATTCTGCCCCAAGTGCAACCGCAAGTATCCTTGGGTTGACAAACACGCCATCTGTAACCTCTTCTTGCCGAGGGACCACCCGAGGCGAACTGTAGACCGCTCGATCAAACTTTGGGCCCACCACGAGGCCATGGAAGCGGAGGGCGCCTTCAGTGATGGCAGCGACGCCGTACTTTCGGACGGCGAGGGCAACGTGGCGTCAAAAGACGGCCAAGCGCAAGTCCCCGACCTCGGAAGGCTGTCCAGCAGGGCGGTTTTGGGGAACACACCCGGCGACACGTGCGCTACCCACACCACTTCCACTTAACACTCGAAGTCCAACTGAGACTCGACGCGTGTGTCGAGTTCTCGGAAAGAGGCACACAAGGAGTGGTCCACCAAATCGGTGTCCTCTGGGCATTCTCGGTCAAGATCGCCTCACGACACCAGGCAACCATCCACAGTTGCCAAGAGTGCCTCACTCACTAAAGTCATGGAGGTACGCTCGTCGGAAGACAAAGCTGACCACCAGCCCCAGGCCGCTCACCAGGAGTTGGCGTCAGCAGACCGTTCTGCGGTTGCTTCCGGATCCGGACGCCCACACTCGAAGGATAGGGACACTATCCCCGAATCGCGACGCCAGGTGTAGAAAGGCTCGGAGAAAGCTAAAACACCTGTGAAACATTCTTCAATCATGGGGAAGGGGGGGGAAATAGCAGAAGAAACCACCTCACCCTTCTTCTGCACCCCAACTACATAAAGACAGTGCTAAGTCTTCTGATAAACAGCTAGCCAAGACCCCTACTCAAACCCATAGGTCTAGTCGGGTCATAGCAGGGAAACCCTCCCAGGAAAGGGTAATCCCCAGCTCCAAAGAATGGTTCAGTGAGGATATAGACAGAGTTATGTCTAGAATGTCATCACTAGCAGACTTCTATGCCAAGAACCCAGATCACTTCCTCTCCTATACCCCTGATGGGGCTACTCCCTCAGGGTCTAGGGACCCGCAACCCCCTGGTAAGAAACCTTGGTTTGAGGCACCAACGCAAAGTCAGTCTTCTGACCCTTTCTACGTACAGCCTTACGCTCACTATAGTGAGGATCCACTACAAGATGAGGATCCACAATTGGTAACATTGGACGACCAAACTGGGGTGGACTATTATGGGGATGACGAGGACCAGGAGGAAGAAGATGACTCAGAAGTCTATAGAGTAGACTCCCCGGCAGGCAAAGAATCCCAAGTTACCGACTCTCCAGTCGACAACCAGCCCCTCCTAAATGAGGTCTTGACTAGAGCCACGGAATACTTCCGCATCGACACTCAGGGGGCACAGGAGGAGAGGGACGTTGCTGAGGAACTAGTAGGAGAGAAGAATCCCATTGCCCAGGCCATTCCAGTTCTTAAGTCCATCCAACAGAAAATTGATCCTTCCCTTCTCAACCCTACTCTCACCAGGGCAGTAAACCCCAGAATCGAAAAGATGTTCAGGGCAGCCCAATCAGACCCGCTTTACATAAAGGGGCAACTGAAACCTGACTCCCTGGTAGTTACCAATACCCGGAAAAGGGCGGGAACGCCTCTATCATCATCGGAGGCTCCCCCCGACAAGGAGAGCAAAAAGATCTACGGGTTGGGAAGGAAGGTAGCCTCCACTTCCGCTTACCAGGCAAGGATTGCCAACTCGACCACTCTGCTGGCTAGTTACAACTGCCACCAGTGGGAGCAAGTAGCTGCCCTCATAGACTCTGCACTGGAACCCCTAAAGTGCCAGTTGGCTCCGGTTGCATCGGAGGGGAGAGCCGTGTCCGGTTGCATCCTTAAGGCAACCTTTGATGCCGCGGATAACGCCGGCAGGCTAATAGCAGAGAGCACTATCGTTAAGAGACATGCTTGGTTTAGACAGTCGGGGTTTAAACCCGAGACACAAGCATCCCTAATTGACAAACCTTCTGTTTGGCAAAACTGCCAAAGACGAGTATGAGACTCTGAAATCCCTGGGACAGTTGACAAACAAGCCCCCTAATCAAAAAGGGAATGGTAATTTTCGTCGCCCCCGCAGCCAAAATTCCCAGAGGGGCACCAACTATACACAGGGACAGGGTACAGCATGGGGTAACAACCAGCAGTCTACCCAGCGTTATGGCAGGGGAAACAAGAGGAGCCGTGGTAAGGGTAGAGGCAGCCCCAATAGAGACGGCAGCACGCCTCCCGCTAAACAGTGACGTTCCGCTCAGGGTCCCTTCTCACGCATCCCCAGTCGGGGGACGCATTTCCAACTTCACCCAAGCATGGGAAGGGATCACATCAGACAGATGGGTGCTGTCCACAGTGTCCGCAGGATACTGCATAGAACTGTTAGACCGTCCCCGAAACCAACCTCCACGTCAAAAAGTACATTCCTTAGACCACCAGAAGATCCTCCTCGAGGAAATTGGCAATCTTCTAGCAAAGGATGCGATAGAACTCGTCCCGGGACACCAGGTAAACAAGGGTATCTATTCAATTTACTTCCTTTTGCCAAAAAAAGATTTGACAATGCGCCCAGTATTGGACTTACGCCCTGCAAACAAGTATGTCAAGCCCCAAAAATGTTGCCTGACTACTCTCCAAGAGGTAATTCCCCTCCTAAAAAAGGGGGATTACATGGAAACATTGTACATGAAAAATGCCTATTTTCATATTTCCATGTTGCCAGCGCACAGAAGATTCTTGCGCTTCAAGGTGGACAGTCAGCACTACCATTTCAAGGTGCTGCCCTTCGGTATAGCCTCGGCTCCAAGGGTATTCCCCAAGGTACTGGCGGTGGCAGCGGCACACCTACGTAGGGAGGCAATCCCAGTGTACCCTTACCTGGACGACTGGCTCATCACGGGGGAGTCGCCAATAATTTGTAGATCAAACATTCAAAGAACTATCGACGTCCTCTTCGAATTGGGTTTCTCCATCAACGAGAAAAAAATCAAGCCTGGTGCCAAGCACCTCCAAACAGTTCCTACGAGCTGTCCTAAACACTCAAGAGGGGTTGGCCTTTCCATCAGAGGAAAGAATTCGGAATCTACTGCTGCAAATTCCTTTATATCAGCCCGGTCACCAGAAAAGCGATGCGTTTGCTAGGCATGATGGCGTCATGTATTTACCTGGTCCCCCACGCGCGCCTGCGCATGCGTCCCATGCAAGAATGGTTGGCGAAACAGTGGTCTCAGGCAAGTGGTCAGTGGGAAGATCTAGTGGTCGTTTCGCCAACACTTGTACAAAGTCTTCACTGGTGGACAAGAGAAAACCTGTCAAAGGGGAAACCCTTTTACGATCCCGAGGTACAGGCTGTAGTCACAACAGACGCATCTCTGTCAGGGTGGGGAGCACACCTTCTTCACCACACAGCTCAGGGTCTCTGGTCTCACACAGTGGCCAAGAATCATATCAATCTGCTAGAGCTTCTGGCAGTATTCAGAGCACTTCAAGACTTCGAGCCCCACCTGTTGAACCTGTCAATGCAGTTCTTGACAGACAGCACAACAGCAATGTTTTACCTAAACAAGTACGGAGGGACTCGTTCGCCAAATCTGTCAAAGCTTTCCCAGAAAATTTGGATATGGGCACTCAGACGGAACATTTACCTGTCATCCCAACATGTTCCGGGGGAGCTCGACTCTCCAGCAGACGCTCTGAGCAGAAATCCCCTCCCAGAGGAACACGAGTGGCGACTACACAAAGAGGTCGTAGGAGACCTCTTCTCTCAGTGGGGTTTCCCCACTATAGACCTATTTGCCACAAGCGAAAATAGGCAATGCGCAAACTTTGCATCCAGGTTCCCCTAGACAGATTCCAAGGGGAACGCCCTATCGATGAATTAGTCAGGGATATTTGCCTACGCTTTTCCACCAACCCCTCTGATGAGGAAAGTGGTGAACAAGATCCACAGGGAACCGATGACGCTCATCCTGGTTGCTCCCATGTGGGCGAGACAACCATGGTATCCACACCTGCGCGAACTAGCGGTGTTCGACCCCATCAAACTACCGTGACAGTACAACCTACTCTCCCAGCACGAGGGGCAAACAGTGCATCCTCAGCCCAACTCGATGAACTTGGCAGCATGGCTCCTGAAGTCATAGAGTTCGGACATCTCAATTTACCGCAGAGATGTATGGATATCTTGAAAGAGTTAAAAAAAAAAACACGAGGCACTGTTTCTATGATAAATGGAAACGATTTGTTATTTGGTGCCAGAATAAACAAATCTACCCCGTTTATTGTACTCCTTCTAATGTTCTGACCTATATGCTCCACTTACTGGATGCAGGGTTAGTGTTTAACTCGCTAAAGGTACACCTGGCAGCTTTGTCAGCCTACACCACTTCCCATAACAAGGTGTCATGGTGGAAGGTACCAGTCGTCAAAGCGTTTATGGAAGGGGTAAAGAGACTTCACCCTTCCATTTCTAAGTCGCTGCCAGGTTGGGACCTTAATGTGGTACTCGCTGTGCTCATGGGACCACCCTTTGAGCCCATGCACAAGTCTAGTCTCAAACACCCGACTTATAAAACTGCCTTCTTAGTAGCCATCACCTCCATAAGAAGGGTCAGTGAAATCCAAGGTCTGTCAGTGCAGGATCCTTTCTATACATAAGGACAAACTGGTTTACGCACTCACCCTAGGTTCTCACCTAAGTTCATTTCCAAATTCCATGTTAACCAGTCTATTGAGCTACCGGCTTTCTTCCAGGAACCCAAAAGCAATGATGAGGTCAAACTCCACACACTAGATGTGAGGATAGCGATCCGCTACTACGTAGACAAGACCAGACTGCTAAGAAAGACAGATCAACTGTTCGTCTCCATAGCGCCAGGCAGAGAAGGAGAACGCATCTCTAAAAATGCCATCTCTAGGTGGATAGTCAGATGTATCCAACAGTGCTATTCCGTTTCAGATAAAACACTGCCTTTTACTCCAAGGGCCCACTCCACAAGAGGTACTGGAGCCACTCTGGCTTTCATTGCAAATGTCCCCTTAGACAGTATTTGCAAAGCAGCTACATGGAGCTCTACTCAGACCTTTACTCGGCACTACTGCATTGACACTCGTTCCAAGACAGATACACAAGTGGGACAAGCGGTTATAAGACATTTGTTCGCTCATGACCCTTCTCACATCCCACCTCCTTCTTCTAACACTGCTCGCTAATCTATGCACAGCATGTGATCTAAGCAGAAGGGATACATTACCCACCGTAATCATATTTCTGATGCTTGTATCTGCTTAGATGCACATGCGCCCGCCCTGCCTCCCCTCTGAGAGAAGGCGCATGGATGCTTGTAGTCTTACCTATCCATCTGCTTGGATACTCTGTACTCACGCTACTCCTCATGCTACTTCATGTCAGAAAAAATACAATCTGAGGGTCCTACAGGCGTGAGGGATCATGGGTACAGGGGACGTCACACTAGGGATAGTATTACTGGCATGCCCTTTTCGAGTTTCGAAAAACAAACTGTAATACTCCGCAGATTCCACTAGATGTCAGCCTATGCACAGCATGTGAATCTAAGCAGATACAAGCATCAGAAATACGATTATGGTGAGTAATGTATTATATATATATATATATATATATATATATATATATATATATATATATTATACTTTTCCAAAACTGACAGACCGCCAGTCATCGAGGAGCACTCTCCATCCAGTTTCTCTTTCACTCACGTCAGGACACGAGTTTGTTTAGCATTTCTTCTTTATTTCTTAATTCCTGCAACACATCACAACAAAACAAGTGCAGCCGCAATTAATAACGGGTCTCCCAAGAAAGTTAACGCATTTCGAGGCAACCTCGCTGCTTGCTCACAACACCTCATCTCTGACACCCCCTCGATTAAAATACAAAGTACATGGTAATGAAAAGAGGACTTGTGTGTCTTAGGCAGTCGCGGCCATCTTTGCTTGACCATTTCTTCCACACCTGGTTACCAGTAAACAGTGTTACCCATGATTCAGTAATCTGGACAGTGTATGGTAGTTAATAATGTTTTGACACAACTACTGTTTGCTCGTATCTCCGGGAAACAATGTCCCCAATATGTTTGGGATACCGCCAAATTTGCCAAGTGTTTAATTCATTAACCCTGACAAGTCGTTTCCGACCTTGCATCCCTAGTGCTCATTTCGGTGCCTAATGCACTCCAGCATTCCATCCTGCTCTTTTCATTACGATATATCCCAGGAGTTAGAAAAAATGCAAGCGATCATCAAGTACTTAAGGTTTCTACTTAGTATGTGACAATGGTAAAGTGCTGTGTGCCAGGCATCGTTTGGGGTTCTCTTCAAACTCTCAAACCCTCAGATCCATATTATATACAGTGCATAGTTCCAAACAATTGGATCATCTGTGGAATCCTTGATGTTAGCAACATTCCATCTATATTATAACATGGAACACAAACATTTGTTTTTCTATCCTTCCGTTTTGAAAAAGACCAACAATAAAGTGCATATTGCAAGCAGCATCATTTTTCTAAGCAATGTCTTTGAATGTTATGGTGCTTAATCCCTGATGTTGTTAGAATGTTGCATCAACGTCTCAAACATAAGGTACATAATATAAGTGCATAGTGCCTCATCAATAGATACAATATAAAATTCCATCATGTTTGTAGTATGTCGTCATCAGTTCGAATCTGAAAAACACTTTTACTTCTGCCGGACAGATATTAAATGATAAAGTGCATAGTGCTTATATACGGTAGAACACTTAACTACATTCACCATATTTAAAGGCGCAAACTGCTGGCACTAAATTATTTCAACGCTCGTACTGCCAAACACTGTAGGAAACTATGCTGAGCAAAACTCCGCCATTTTTTGCCTTACTTAAACCACAATTTGAAAATGAAAGATATGTTGCAGAGGTTCACGCTCATGGCCAACGGCATTGTGAATGAGCTCAATCACGTAGGGTTTACCAAGGTACCGGCTATATAAATACCATATTATAAGTCTGCATTAGCTTTACATGCATAATAATGGTTGATAAAGCTTAAGTTATGTGTGAAGTCAGTCTAGTCGAAGTCATTTTATTTAGATGGTTAATATAAATTTAATTTCCATCTAAAGAATTACTTGGAGATTCCATGAGATTACTCTGTGTTAAGATGGCCGCCATGGTGCTATTTTAAGAGATCTGTTCCAGTGCTAGATTTTGTGATCAAAAAGAATAGACTTGGCTGCTTTGTTAAAAATGAAAGATCAAAGAAAGCTTGGATTTGTTGAATGTAAAATTAACCTGAAGAAATCCTTGCCGAGAGGATGGAATTTTTTGTTTTCAGTTGGGCTCAAACATGATAATTCTGTATGTAAGTCTGTTTTTTTTTTTTGCACTAGCACTTTGTGAAAACATTTTGTTTTAGAATCAATAGCATTTTTGCACTGAGATCGTGTGCCTGGGAAATCTTTGTCTTAGACTCCGGTTTTCTGTGTGGATGTGCAGCAGTAATAGGGTCTTGGTGTTTGTTACGTGTTTTAAAATGGTTTTGTTGGATCACCACTTTCTCTTGTCACCTGCTAAAATGAGGTAGAGCGCCGTGATAAACAGAAAACCTTGTGTTTTATATATATATATATATATATATATTGGAATACCACATGTATGAGAAAGTCATTGAATTCAATATAAATTAGGTCGATTTTCTCAGATGCTATTAGTTGTCAATGGTGTTAGAGAAGCTGCAGCTAAATGCATGATTGATTTTTTTTCTCTCATGTCAACACTTGTCATTGATGTTGAAGACAATAGTGTATTAAATTACCAGTTGTTAATGTAAATTATTTTAGTCATGTAGCCGATAAGTGGTGATCATGTTAATATTCCTTGTATAGGTGATCATTTCAATATTCCTTGTATACTGTTGTCTACAATAAGATGCATGGATTTGATTATATGAATGGATGTTTATGTGCTTTGACAAGTATCGAGAAAAAGCAGGCATGTAAATGGCTTTTCTGTAGAGAAGCTGCCTGTGTTTGTATAATATTGTGGATGACTTACCCAGCATAAAGTTAGCGGACCACCTGCAGGTTTTAATTAACTATTGTAATTAATCTATATATATTTATATCAAATACAGGCAAATTTTGTTTCCCAGAATTTTGGGGTACGATTATCAATCATATTAGGGGATGATTGATCTAGGGTTGCCGACTCTGTGAACAAGTTTAAAATGTTGCTATATGTCGTAAATCAATCACAACGCCTTTCAATCGAAAATTGGCTTCATACCCTTTGTCATCACTCTCAATTTCTGGTAGAGGCAAATTGAATAGTCGAGCCCCTGGCTTTATTGGCCACATCAGTCACCGGGTGCCCTCTCCTACTTCTAGGTAAACCTAAACTGACCTACACTAGGTTTATCATTTTTCACACAGCAAAGGGGCCAAGGAATATGCTTGTGAACTTGGTCTTACCTTTCATAATGTGTTCAGTGGACAACCCAACCTTATTTCTCACCTCATCATCTGGCTCCTTACTCCTCTTTTGATCAGCACAGTTGCACAATTGTCCTTGTTACCCTGAAGTTCTTTACTAGTCTAATAAATGTTCCCTCATCTGCTAAAAAGGCAATCATTAAGCACTATATTCACAATCTCAACATTTGCCTCCTTTCACAGAAATCCCAGGTCGTACATGAAGTTACTATAAAGGCTTGACCAAGGTTGATTCCTTGGTCATGTTACAGAAACTTTCTGCCTACCATGTTAAGTTTACCCATATGCTGCCTGGCTGAAGATAAAGCGACAGGTACTTTTGAAGCTCTTGATTCACTCTTTGCCTGTCCGTCCAATTGAGGATGATAACTCGAGGGCATGCATACTTGTATACCTACCGTATTACAGAATTTGCTCCAAACCATTGATAGAAATTGTGTTCCCTGGTCAAAAATGATAGTACTAGGTAATCAATGCCGATTCACCACTCCTTGCAAACAATTCTCGTGAAGTATCCACGTTTCCTTTAACTGAAATGAAATGTCCCGCTTTGGTCAATTGATCTACAACAGCCTGGATAGGTGTATCATCAAACATTACGGAGCTCTACTATATAATGTATAAATACTGCATGTCAGTGCCTCAGAGGAACATGCAACAGCCTTAGTAACCCAGCTGGCTTTCAAGTTGCTGCTTTGGTTCATGCACACATCTTAAAGGTTCTGACGGAATTTCTGGTGCCTATCATCCTTTTCCACCATAAATTCCTCTGCAGGAGTCGCAAAGTCTTTCATCACCCTGCAAGCACCCAATACTAATGTTCTTTCAATGCCTTCATCTGCAATTCCTCTGTGGCCAATGCATCTTGGTACAAATATAATGTACTCCTTTGATGATTTGACATATGAGAGTCTATCTCACCCATGACTGCAATTGATCTTCTGAAATATAATTAGTCACTGCTTCCCCCAATGTCAATGTTTCAATATCCCCAACAAAACGCTCCTTGAGGATTACTGAATCTGATTCTCCTACATTGGCCTTAACGGACTCCGGCACTTGTCGAGACAGGACATTCGCCTTCCCATTTTGGCACCCAGGCTTATATGTAATAATGAAGTCATAATCCACAAACAATAGTAACTTCTGTAGCTTGTCTAATCGTTCTGGCTATGAAATCAATTTCTATAGTGTGTTTTGTGAGAAACCAGAAGGTGTCTCACCCACTATTGTCCTGAGATCTGTCATCTAGGTGGCAGGAGATGGCCATCGCTTTTGCATCCAGTTCCTGGGGGTGGATTAGTGCGGGAGAATCACCTGGGTGAGGGGTCTTCAGGGAGTGGGACACTGGATGGTGAGACGCGGTATCCCCTTCCCTATAAGACCTTTACCCCATACTACCAAGTAGGATATTTATCAACCCCCCCCTCTTACAACATGAACACTTTCTCACAAACAAGCCCGCTATGAGAGAAAAGGAACACCAGAGACGTATACCTGACTTGTCCCAATACAATGGTAAGGCAAGGTCGTCAATTACTGACCATTACACACACACACCTGACTTCCATTAAGCTTACCCGCACGGATAAAAGGCGGAGTATGAGAGCACTCTGAGCAAGGGCAAAACACGCAAGGAAAGCAGTTTCAAAAAAGCTGTTTAACGAGAGAAGAAAGGCGGCAAAACAGAAAGGGATCGCAAGGAGGGAAGTTGCCTTGACCTTTTTGACAAGGAACCGTTGCTTTCATGAGTCCTCGATATTGGAAAGCTTAAGACCAGGTAAAACAGACTGAAGAATCCTGCATTGTGTGTCGGCGATATCCAGAGCCCTCCTGTGTCAATGATCAAGGCGAGGAGAATCACCAGCCGCTGTGGTATTGTACCTCGCTCCAAGAACAAAGCAGCATCTGTGAAAGCAACACAGCCGGTGAGTTGGGGAGACAGATATAAGGCCAGTCTGTGTTGAAGCCAAGGTTGCAAGCAGCAACATTGTATGGCGAACGTTGGAACAAACATTGTTTGAAATACGTGTGATAAAAGACGCAAGTAAAGTTGAGCTGCTGATAAGACGCAAGTAAAGTTGAGCTGCTGATAAGTTATTGAACTTTGAAACCAAGATACAATACCTTTGACAGAGTGCTCTGGCACCATGTGTGTGCCCAATCAAAGGTCTATGTAGGGTATCAAGCTGAAAAAAGAAAGAGTTGTAGAGAATTGTGAAACTAAGTGATCCTTCGCACAGTTTAATGTTTTTGATGTTGATAAAGTAAAGAAAGTTTGTGGCAAAGTAGATAAAGTTGGTCCGAGCCCGGCAGAGGGAGATCAATTGAAAGCGTTGTGTTAAAGTGGGTCTGAGCCTGGCAGAGGGGGACCCGAGGTGAACAGAAAATCCAGAGAATTTGTACATGTGAAATCCTAAGTAGAATAGAACTTTGATGTTTGTTGTGTTGCATCAGGCATTCTGAAAAAAACTTTGAATGGCAAAGAGAATTTGGCACAGAAGGCCATGTTGTCGAAGTTTTGAACTGCACCCTTGTGCTAGAGAAGCCAGAGACTGTGCTAAGCTCGAGTGTACCGCCTTGTCCTGTGCTGAAAACGTGGTATAGTGAAGCCAACGGCTGGAATATCCCGACATATCATTTGTTGAACACTTTTCTTTTGCATAACATTGTTTCCCTCACTATTTGTATTTAGAAGTAAGGATTGGCAATAGGTTTATTAGCATAGGCCCTTTTTATTTTGACAAAGACACCACTAGGACTGCGTTATTATTATTTGATGGTCATAGCTTGCTCCCATTCTTTAGATTTAGGATTAGATAGGTGTTTTTCAACTGGTGCCTAAAAGGTAGCATTCACACTCCAAAAAGTCAGCTTGAATCATCAGCAATTCCTTATCAGAAATGCTGTAATTTCCCTTGGTGCAAGACAAATTCTTAGAGAACAAGTCCACTGGGTGGAGTTGTCCAGTATCTTTGTCTTTGCGAGTGTACTGCTTCAACTTCCATATTGAACATGTATACAAGACCTCTTTACATTACAGGATCAAGCCCTGTAACTGTTCAGTATTTGTCTAGTTTTTTCATCTGTTCATCCAACTTCTGCCAGTTTGCGACCAAAAGAAAATGGCACCAGCTTATCTGTGCAGGTATGGGTCATCTGACTGGGCAACAGCCATGTGAGACAATTGGTCCACTTGATGATTGATCAAACTATAGTACTGTTTAACTGACCAGTCCTGGTGGTGAAATGGCAAGCACCCTTCCCTCCCTCATTACCTCAGACTTTATTTCAGGTCCCAAAGAGAAGTTTGGGAACAAAGACAACTAAGTACCATATCACTTGGAGCAAAACAACCTGGACACTGTGTCCCTGCTAACTGCAAACAACTCGCTGTCTGTGTCACCTCAGCTGATTCATTGGTATTCCCGTATCCAAGACGGTTTTCTTCCAGAAAATTCATACATGATCCAAACCAGAACCATTCTGAGGATTAAAAGGCACTAACACATCACTTCAGGCTTACAAAAGCTCAGTTGGCAAACAAATGAGCAAAGGATTCCATTAAAAGCCCTATGCATTGCTAATGACGCCTTCCACGACACAGGCCAATAACGCACCAAGAGGAAATTCGACCACTGCATTTTATTTAATTGATTTCATGATAAATATATTGGCAAGAAGCTTAGGTTGTTAACATACACATCTTACAAATCAACAGAGTCTAATAATCCATGTCCGACACATTGGTCCCTACCCGCTCACTTAATCCTCAAGCGATTTCCCCTTGCCTTTTCCAGAAACTAATCCCCCCAACCTCCAGAGCTACTACCTCTTTACCCCTCCTAAACTAACTCTCCCTCCTCCTCAAGTGGGGTACAATCGGGTAAGTCAGTTCCCCTCAACACCATCCATTTTCCCTATACCTTCTCATGCTTCTACGGGAAGCCTTTGCTTGTAAACTAGTCTTTCGATGTCCATGTTCCTATTCCATTAGCGAGGGGATCTCGAATAAGCCCCATGCCCTGGCTATATCCCTTTTGGCAACCACCAGAGCCAGACCCACCCGGGGTGTACCTCTCCAGTCCACCACCAGACTTAACAGTGGATCAGCCTCTAGCTCATCTCCCAAAAGGTTATTTATTGCGTTGAGAATTCAGAAGTCTCCCTTTTTAATTTTGGGGCATTTCCATATAATGTCTATGAATATTCCTGTCGCATTCCTACATTTTGTACACTCTTAATTTTTCTATTTGTCCATTCTGTGACGCTTCTGTGGGGTAGAATATATTCTATGGAAGATGTGGTATTAAACCATCCTTTACCGAACACTGCTACCCTCTCTGAGCCCAAGGCGAATCGCTTATCCCCCTTATCCACTGAATTGTACTTGTACGTTTTACCATAGGAGTCACCACTCCCTTTACACATTGAAAGTGATATTGTCCCGTGCTAGAAAATGTGGGATTTTCCACCTTAGCCCCTGAGACAGAAGTTTTTTTGTGTATGGTATCACAGCTGCTCAAATGTGCCCCAGAAAGCAAGGGAATGGTTTACTCTGATCCCTTCTTGTCCAGATCTGGAAAAGAAATGCAGGGAAGGGATTATAATGGCAGTGCCCTGAAAGTGCTGTTGGGCTGGATGTACTGCTGGTGAGCTGCCTGCGCCGAGTGCTTCGCCTGTCAAATTGATTTTGGGACGCGTTTGGAGGCGCCCATGCGCAAGAGGAAGCTGTGCATATCAACTTGCGGCGAAACGGGTCACTGAACTGCATTTCCCAGAATTCATTGCGTGCGTGCGTGACACGCCCACCGCCTCCTGTCGCCGAACTCCCTGCCTTGTATAAAACTCGGGTGCACGCGCTCCCGGAAGTGCACTGCAAGTGCTGTTGGGCTGGATGTACTGCTGGTGAGCTGCCTGCGCCGAGTGCTTCGCCTGTCAAATTGATTTTGGGATGCGTTTGGCAGCGCCCATGCACAAGAGGAAGCTGGGCATATCAACTTGCGGCGAAACGGGTCACTGAACTGCATTTCCCAGAGTAAATATCAACATTCTCTTCTTCTAGTCTTTAGTGTTCACTAATATAATTTTGTGGACTCGTTTCCACGGTCTAAGGACATTGTCAAAGGACTTTACTCTGACTAAATGCCATCTGCACTGAAAAGTAAATAGTCTCCTGATTACGCAAGTGTATATTGGCGGGATACTTATGTTTACTCTCTCTGTCCTTCACGCAGATTAATCGCGTACGTGACACGCCCCCAGCCTTGCATAAAACTCGGGTGCACCTGCGCTCGCACCCGGAAGTGCCCTGCAAGTGCTGTTGGGCTGTTCGGCGGTGCGGCGGGGGCAAGGGGCAAATGATTTCTGTTCAACTGTGAGTGATGTTGGGTCTTTTTAAATTAATGTGGCACCATTACTGAAAAATATACCTGGACTTTGACTTTGGATAATTTTGGCTGAATGTTATTTTATTTAATGGTCAAGGGGAACCCTAATTACTAACAGTAGTCTCCCGCTTGCTCCCAGGAGCAACTAACGCCCTATTACACCTACGCCCACACCAAAATGGTGAATGGGTTACGTAGTGGATGGAAATTAACAGATCCACAACTACATTACCTCTTAATCCTGATAGTCAGGATTTACCATTACCCATTGAGGATTTACCTGTACTACCAGCTGTCATGTTAACAGATGATGAGGAGGAGGTAATTGGTAGAACTATAGCTAATCCATCATTGGATCTGAAATCAAGGATCATAGAAGAAATGGGTATTGCTCCTAAATTTGATGTTACAGCTATGATTCATTGGGCTAAGAGTGATGTTGATGCTCCTCCACCAAAAATGAAATTTAAACTAAAAGATTTGAACAATAGCGACCAAACTGGTACCCCTTTAATTGATCCATTGCATGTGAATGATATTGGTATGTATAGTATTACTAACATTTCATATAAAGATGAAACGTTTGATTGCTCAATGATGGGCCCTGCAATTGAAGCTGATTTAAGTAAGCATGTTGAGCAGTCTTCATGTTGAGCAATCATGTCTTAAAAAAGGCCAACATTGTATCTAAAAGTAATCTTGGAGTTATAAGTGGTGGAAATTGACCTTGATGCAAATGTGTCTCTAAGTAAACCGATGGTGAGCTTTCCCAATGTAAAAAATGCTCAAACTGCACTCAATGACAGAATGATTCTAGACATCCATGAATTTCAATCTAGTTTGAATGATGGAAACAAGGAACCTTCTAATAATGAAACGCGCTCTGAGAGCATCACTTATGACGTTCCATCACTAAGTCCTGATTTCCCTGTACTTCCAAGAATTCTCAATCTACTGGATAAGAGCCATGAGCGTTCTCATTATGAGATTGGAATAATGAGGGCAGAAATTGGCGAACTTACAAATAAAACCAATAGAATTGAAGGCCTTTTGTTCACATGTGATGCTGTGGCTGCTCTTTCTGAAAGGCATACTAAAAGGAAGGATATGGTCGACAGCGCCACTCAATTTGATGGTATCTTTAACATGCCTATGCAGAAAAAGCGCTCTTTTGCGAGTGTATTGACCCCCATAGTTTACAAAACGGTTCATACACAGACTGACGTAAAGGTGGATGGCTTGCTCAAAGTATTGACCACCATCCAAAAAATTGAGTATCTGGACAAAATGACAATAGAAACATCTCTGGTACAGCCTTTGGAGATTGTCCCTACTATTGTGGTTGAATCTATGGATAAGCTAGAAGGTCCAGATAGCCCCTCTCCATTGAAGGACTTGATTGATCTCTCTGAGGAATGTTCTGTCATGGGACAATCCAAATTATCGGATCAAACAGAATGTGAACCATTACTTAAATCCAAAATGGTCCTAACCCGTAGAGAAAAAAGGCTCGCTGGAAGGGCACAAAAAAAGGAAATCTAAAGCAAATGCCCTGGCAAAGAAATGGGTGAAGTCAGCGCAAACTGCGCAATCAGATGTTATGACTGCCAACTTTGAGAACGAGGTGGTGATTAATCTATCCCAGTTGGATGATGAATCCGGGGTACTACTAGACCTTAATCCCCCACTTAAAAATAAAGAGAAAATAATAGGGAAAAAAAAGAATGTGAGTGTGAATGCTATCGAAAAAAGAAACGGGGGTAAGAATGAATGTCAAAATACTTTACCAATAAGCCCCAACTTCCCAGGTACCATGATGGGGGGATGCAGATGTCTCTCTCCCAGTTCTATCTCATGAGTCACAAACAAACAACATCTATCAAGGGGAAAAGAAAAGAAAAAGAACTAATGGCTAGTAATTTAGAGCCAGGAGGCAGAGAAGTAGCCGATAAAGTGACTTCTGATGAGCCATGGATGTTGGGGGTTTTGGGTCGGGATCCGTTAATATCCAATGAATATGTGAAGGATCTACCTGCCAATAATGGAGTAAGAACACCTTCGTTAAAAGTTGTGATCCCTAATAAAAAAAAAATGATACTACGATATCTATGGGAATGGCTATACCTGCTGTGGCTGGAACCACAAGTGGTAGAAGTATCACACAAAAAGATGTCACCAATGAGTTTGATTTGATCCAAGATCAGCCTTATATACTGGGATGGGAAAGTGATCCAAAAATTAATGCAAAACTAAATTTGAATCGCTCTTCCCTGTTAAAAGCCTTCCATACAATACCTTGTTTAAGGACAATAGGTTCAGATGACATTGATTGGGTAAGACTAGCCAATAAATACAACAATAGGATGACATGTGGTTTCTATTCCAGATTAATTATGAAACTGGTATGGGAGCAGAAAGAGAATTTTGAGTATATTGGATTGATCCCATTCCTTATACATTCCGATTCAGAGGCCAGAACCTTCTTAGTCAAGCCAATTGCTCCCCCTGTAATTGTAAACCAGAATATGGAGCATGTGCAGCTACCACAGATCAATGAAGATCTCGTTAAGCAGATAATAGCCATGGCTGCTGCACTTTCTGGTTATAATAACTCACCCCCAGTGGTGCCCATGACAATGTCGATAGTGCCACCCTAGCCCTGGGCAGCACGAAAAACTGTTTGAATGCTTGTCATGGAACAGCTGTGGGCTGGCAAATTTCAATCGATGGTGGGGTACCATTGATGGAAATGCACATACAGCTGTAATTCTACTCCAAGAAACCATGCATGTATTACACCTTACTGTGGAAGGATTTGAATGCTATTCACATCCTGCAACCAGAGGGGTAAAGGGTAGACCCTTGGGGGGCTAGCAATTCTCTTTAATAATGCCTGTACATTTTCACAAAGCTTATCTACAAGGATGCAATTGTAATTGCCATAGAACTAACCCCTGTTTCACTATGTGACAATCCCATACTCATTATGTGCATTTATTGGAATAGAAGTACAATCCCGCTTAATGAAATCACTGATATTTTGGATACAATGTTAGAAGGTGCATACACGTGACATGCTCAGGTGGGAGTGGTAGGGGGGAGATTTTAATTCCTCCTATCTGTCTCATAAAAAAGGCTGTGGACAAACAACCGTTACATCTTCTAGTACGGTTAAGAACGGAAAAAAAATGGGTGGAATTTTTCCTCAACTTGGATATTCAAGTAATTCCCACTGGAGAGAAGGATCCCTCCCATACATGGTCAAGGGGAGGATTGCACACATTGACCACTTTTTTAAATCCTCGACTCTCTATAATTTATCTGATATTATTGACATCAAGAAATTGAGATTTGGTGACCATCATGCTATCTCTATAAAACTGTCGTGACTTGCCGCGTAGTGAAGAGTAATGGGCCTCTGTCCACAAATCACCCACAGGGAAGCGTAAATATACTCCCTGTGCGAGCTTTGAGGCCACAGGTGGTTTGATGGTTCGCCGGATCTGATGACGCCAAGGACCCCAGAGGCTGTTGAAAGGAAGTTAAGATTAGCACAGGCAAACACAGTACTTTGGTATAAAGAAGTGTGCAATAATCTCTTACCTAAACCCAGCAGGGAATGATACTGGGGTAACTTGGGTCTGGTGCGAGGGAGTGGCGCAGATCCGGCCAGTCGTGTCCCAGATGGTCGGTACCGACTGTACCTGTGTTTCTGCCGTGACTTGAAAGGCAAGGGAAACCAAAACACGTAGAGCCAATGGCCGAAGATCGTAGATTCAAAAAGGGGCAATCCGTAAACAATCCGTTAAGCAAAGCAAAGTGTCCAGAGTACCGAGATCCGTAGTTCCGTGCGACAAGATCGAGGAGTAGGCAGACCAGTCCGTGATTCATAAGCCAAAGTCCAAATCCAAAATATCCAAGTAACGTGATATCTGCAAGCGCCGAACAGTGTCGTGAAACAGCTGTGAAGCGGTGAGAAATTCGAACTTCCCGGTTTTTATGTGCGTCGACTCCCGATCACGTGAGCGGTACTCTGGACACGTGATCGGGAAGTCGTCGCAGAACCAGGAAGTAACCGCGATCGGGTGTTCCATCCCGAGCGCAGTCTCCATGGGAGTTGCCAATGGAAACGAGGCAACAAACCGGGCCAGCTTCTACGCACGACCCGCACTCGCTGGTGACAGCGACTCCCTCGCACCCTAAGTGAAGATATATCTAGGGAGGTGGGTGTCAACCCGGGGCGAGTAACAGTGTGTGCTGGGGTATCAATCAAAGAGGTGCATCGTGGTGAGACTGGTTTGTTGTGCATGACAAAAACTGAAACTAGATGGCTGGGATTTTATCCCAAACCAGACTCTGAAATTGGTAGAAAATGATTGCGTAGGTCTATCGGTCAGATGGAACCCTTCTACATGCCAACAGTTAACCCATCAAATCAAAGTCGACCATGAAATTAACTTAATCTTGTCAGCTTCTCTTCTTGATCCTGTACGAGTAGACGCAATCATCTCTAAGAGGATTGACTATCACGTACTTGAAATGGCAAAGCATAGAAAATCTGCCTCTAATAAAAAACAACATGCACCTACCTTTAATGTAGACATTTTCAGACTAAAGAAGCTCAAGAACTATAAGGTACGACAACTCTCTAAGCTATCTCTTGAACTGTTAGAATATTTTTTTTTTTAAAAGAATATCCTTTCGACTTATAAAACTTCTGTGAATAATTTAAAATTAAAACTCTTTCTGAATGATAATCAAAATATGATGTACCATATTCTTAAAAGTGACAGATGGAAAATCTGGTCAATTTTAAGATTGATAAATGGCTCAAAAGAAGGACAAAAAGAAAATGGTATATCTGCTAATCAGTGGGTCAATTACTTTAAGCTGAAATATGAAATATGACCTACCAGATCATCTCCTAAATAGCACCAGAATTGTCTACCAAAATGTTATACCGACCCGCTCTCCCTGGGGCCTAGAAGATATATCGAGGGCAATCATGAAATTAAATCCTTCAAGGGCTATGGGACCTGATGGTATCCCTGCATGCCTATTTAGATCGGATATCCAACTGTGGGCAGTGATTTTGAAAAATAAATTTGATGCAATATTTTGCTCTCAAGCCATACCTACATCATGGTGCTCTGCAATTGTTATTCCAATCTATAAAAAAGGTACAATTGACGACCCTGGGAACTTCAGACCCATTGCCCTAACTGATGCATCCTCAAAGGTGTTCTGTCAGTTAATTCTTGAACTCCAAGAACATATGAAAAAAAACACCTTTCTTTCTAAATTTCAGACAGGCTTTCGACGCCAAATGGGTTGCTCTCTCAATGCTACCTTGATTGCCCATATACAATGGAACACCAAACATAATCAAATGGGAGCTGTCTATATGGCAGCTATCGACTTGAGTTCAGCGTTTGATACTGTGTTAAGAGAACAATTGTGGGCTAAGAAGAATGAGTTGGGTTTCCCAGAACATGATAGCGCCCATTAGCCTGCTACATTCCGGTACCACCTACAGAGTGCGTTTAAACAATGAAGTCATGCTTACCGACCATGTCCGTTCTAAAGTTGGGCTGAAACAGGGCTCTACACTGGCAGCTGTGCTGTTCAATTTGTATATTTGTGACATAGAGGAATGTTGGGTAAAGGAAATGATTTATCCTATTACAATTGGCCGTACCAAATTGAACTATATTGGTTTTGCAGATGACCTCCTCATTTTTGATAAAACCCCATTTGGGCTACATAATAAGATCAATGCATTTATTTGCTATGCTACTTCTCATAATTTAAGGGTCAATCAATCCAAATCACAAATTCTGATACTAACAAATGGGGGGAAAAAAGGGCTGCTCCTATAAATGGATGATGGATGGTACACAAGTTGTTATAACTCAAGAAATTAAATATCTGGGGTATCCTCTATCGGACTCCTTCCCAAAGGCTTGGTGGAAAGGAAAAATCCAAGAGAAAATTAAACCACTAGTCTCTCAAATTAGACTAATTATGGCAAAATATTGTGAATTTTCTCTTCTGCCTGTCCTACAGTTCTATCTCCTAAAAGTTGAGCCATCTATTCTTTACGTTCTAGACATATGTATATACGAAGTAGATGACACCTTAGACATCTTACAAGGAGGAATCTGGAAAAGAGTACTTGGGCTACCTTCTTCCGTCCCTAATGACATAGTTCGTCACAAACTAGGTCTTCTACCTCTTTCTGCTAAACGGAATTGGCGGCTACTAAATAATTACGTAAAGATTCTCGATCCGCCTTGTAACTCTCTTTATGAAGACTTGAATGAACATCTTAGTACAGGTTTATGAGATCACTAACAAGTTATGCTGAAAGAATGAATGATCTAATGGCATTGCTAGGAATTTTGAAGGATGATTTAATATTAGGCCTACCTAGTTGTAAATCAAAACTTCATTTGTATTATTGGAGTTGCCAGGCAGATAGAATTGGGACATATCGATCTTATGAGTTTGCCCAGTTCAGAAGGGAATGGGGCGACAGATCAAGCTATATTATGCAATTTCCATCTGCATCTAATCGTAACTTATATCTTCGATATAAACTGAACCTATTACACACAAATGAACGATTGTTACAATGGGGCATATGTAACAAAGAATTCGCAAATGGCTCCTGCCGCTTTTGCAAAGATGCAACAATTCCTGAGACCCTTAAACATCTGGTCATGTATTGTGAACATTTTGAGGGTCTGCGACATTCTAGGTTTGGGAACTTCATGCACTCATGTTCCACCCTGTCTCGTGAAGCTTTATGGCAGAGATGTATGTGGGGAGAAAGTACCAAGCTCACCATCAGATTAACTATGATTTTGGCTAATATTGATTTTAAGTTGAAGGAAATTAATGAATACGATGAATCTATTATGCGTTAAGTTGTTTGAGAGTATCATTATTTTGTTTCTTTCTTAAATTCTTAATTTGTATACATAAAGTCTGTACTTGATTTTAGCGAAATCTCAAGTGTATAAATGAAATGTTTTACATTTTGTTATTGTTCAAAAACATGATTTTGTAAAGGTTTTTAACCAAATACAATAATAAAAAAATAAAAAAAATGGCAGTGCTATATTTAGTTCCTGGTTGTAGCATACAAGAACCTGGTTAGCTTGACAAACTGCTACCAAGAGCTACTTTTCACACTTTACGTCAATTTGTGCCACACAAATATACATGGGAGACATTAACCCTTTGTTTGGAATTGTTTTCCTAATAAAGCTTTATACATATTTAAAGTATAATGGAACATATGCAATGAACAAACAAATGATAGTTTCTTTTTGATGTGAATACCGAAGGATAAAAAAAAAGAGCACTCAACTTTGTGGCAGGATGGCTTTTACAGTCAAATTAGTTGATGATTACTTCCTCAAGGACGAGCTTTCATCCTCCTAAATGGAATAAACGGCCACTTTCACTTGCGTGCCACAGCAATATAGCTACCTTTCGAGTGTAAGTCACCAAATGTAGCTTTTTTCTTTTTTTATAAAACACTTTATTAAGATGTATGTTTTTACGCCCCTGCGTTCACTTTGCTATAAGTTTACTAAGACACATTTACTTATCCATACCTTTACTTCTCCTGCCTTTCACCTCTCCTAGCATTCACTTTGTCATTACAGGGGGAGGCCCTCTGTACCTCCCTTTCTCCCAACTCCCAAATTCTACCCCTGCCACAACACTAAGCTTTAGCTTACCTTAACCACTTGCATTGCCTATGAAGATCCAGACGAAGTAAAGGCATGGAGAAGTAAATGTACGACAAAGTAAACGTCTGGCAAAGTTCTGCCCAACCATCAGCCTTACATAGCAGGTTTTCAAATTTCCTGCAAGGGGACATGCATCTGGTGTGCAACCGAAGCAGACTTTGCCCTCGAAATGGGCATAAAGCCCTTGCAACAGGTTTTTTATCTACAACTTCTAGCCCTCAACAGTAGCAGAAAGCAGTCACCTTGCCAGCATGGCTTTTGAGGCTGCTGAGCTGGGCGATACTACAGGGGTTTGTCTCTGGGAATCCAAAGACCCTGTTGTGCCTGGCTATTCAGAGGTGGAAGGTCCTTTGCCCTGCACTAGAGCAGGTGAAACCACTGCAGAGTGCACTGGTGAATTTATGTCGATGCACAGTACCTCTGAGGGAGTCAACAGGAAATTAGCATTGCATGCTTTACTTATGGGTGGCACATTGTGAGGCATCATTAACATTCTAATTGTAAGATGAGTAGCAGCAGGTTCAGGTCCTGTCCCCGTTCCTCCTTGGTATATCCTAATAGTATGAAGGAAAGGGGATGGGGCATAAGAGGACTCAGGGGAATAATACACTGAACAGACGTTGCCACCATTCAGTTTTCCTCCAGGGTCCCAAGGCCTTTCGGTCATTTAATCTTCAAAAGTGCCAGAGGAGGGGTGGAGGGGTGTGGAGGCAGTATTTGTCTGTAGCAACTTGTATGTTTTGGAAATCGGCTTGCCCTCAACTACATAGGCAGACGCTGCTCTTTCCATAGGAGGGGTGTCGGGGAGATTGCATTTATCTTTGAATTGCAATTGCAAAGCTTGTCTCGTTTGCAAATACTGGAACAAGTGCTCATGGGCCAGGCAAAACTTTCCCTGAATATGCAAATGAGTAGTTGCCCATTAAAAGTGACAACCCGCGCTGTTTTAATTCCATGATTCATCAACTTTCTGGCAGGTCTGTTTCCACACAACGGAGTCGCAACACTGATCCATAGGTTGCCAGCCCATTTTTCACCAAGAGCACCTGCCAGATCTGTATCACAATCTTCCTGGCCAGGGTCAGTGGGCAGAGGGCAGAAGGCTGGAGCACTATACATTACATTTATAGGTGTATTTATTGTCATGCTGTCATGGTTCTATGTAACCGGTGGATTTGTTCTTCTGAACTAAACTCAAACGTTTGCCGGTAGCACACATAGTATTTCTTCAGTCCAGATCACTACTCCAAAGCAAGCTATACTGTGCACCCCAGAGCAATTTCCTAATGTCCCTTTCAAATTTGGTAAATTGTTTAATGGAGATGCTGTAGAGAATAGCCGAAAGCATGTAACAAATTTTTGGAAACCAATCATTTTAATTGGGGCCACTCTCCCCATCAACGTGAGTGATGGAAAAGACCACAGTTTGGCATCAGCGAGAAAACATTTGATCAAGGGTTCACAATTTAAGCAATATTACTTAACGATCTTGCTGCTTGGACCCTAAATATTTTAACAAGGCCGGCTCTGTCTTTTTGCAGCTTTCCTTCCATTGATTTCAATGGTACCCTCAGCATATTTACCTAGCTTTTGAACTCCTGACTCACTTTTTTTTTTTTTTTGTCAAAATCTTTTTTATTGAAATATCAGTTCACAATGCAAACTTTTAACAGTATAAACAATGGCAAGGATATTTGAGTGCAGTTCAACATTACATCATTATTCTCCTGCCTAGAGCTCAACGAGTAGCGCTGAGAGTGATTAATTTAACAGTGAGTTGACATTTCATTTTTAAGCATTATTATTCCCTTGTAATCATTGTTACTCTCGGGGAAGTGTTGCTGCAATTGTTTATAAAGGAAGGAGAGAAAAGAAAAGAAGAGGAAAAAAAAAAAAAAGGGGGAAGGACCCCATTCTTTTCCACCTGCATCCCCCCCGTGGTCCGGGTGTTATTCTTGGTAGCCAGTATTGTCAAGGTCTGGTGTTAGATCAGCCCTGTACCTTGTTTTTAGTGTGATCCTCAGGGCTGGAGGAGGCATTTGATTAGTTTTGGTTGGAAGAACATATGTTCCTTATCTTCCACGTGGTCTAAAAAAGGGCCCCAGATTTGTTGAAATGTGTCCGTTCGATTCAGTAATGTGGCTGTTAGTTTCTCCATTCCCAAGATTTCCCAGACCTTGACCCACCATTGAGCAATACAGGGGCCCTCCGGCTCTTTCCAAAAGCGCGCGCGCGCGCGTAAAGCGGGATGCCATCAGTAGCTGGGTAATGAGCTGTGCTCTAGGGCCGGATTGCGGGTATGACCCATCCTCAGGAGAATCTCCCAGGACCATCACCATTGGGTCCAGTGGGAGGAGGAATCCGGAGATGTCTTTAATTTTGGAGCGAATCTCCAGCCTCCTGACTCACTTTTGAAGGAAAGCCTTTTTAGCTTCACTAACCTGCTCAACTCACTGATTTTGGGGGCACTGGGCAGTCGCTGTCTGACAGTGCAGGCAGGCTATGTCGCAACATTTTGTTCACCTTTAAGTTGTGCCTAGGACAGGCTGTTGTCAGTGAACAGTGTTTTACAGCTTTATCCGGTGCACTACTGTACACCATGGGGGTCATTACGACCTGGGCGCAAAGGGATACCGGGCCCCGGTAATGACACCGGTGCCGGTAATCCCTTTGCGCCATATTCCGAGGTCCCTTTGCGGGTCCCTCCCTTAACGCCTAGTTTTACCAGGTGTTATGAACGGGACCCGCAAAGGGATACCGGAGTCAATAACGGTACCGCAATTTGCGGTACCGTTATTGCCGCCTTCCCTCTTTCCATTGAGCCCTATGGGGGCTTAAATGGGAATGGGGAATGGCTCTGGTGAATGGGGAATTACCGGTCCCGCCGACCTCGGACGGGGCCGGTAATTACTCCCTTCATCAGACCGGAGTCGGACCGATTTTGGAGGCAGCCATGGCGCTAATAGCGCCATGGCTACCTCCAAACTCGGAATGAGGGCCCATTTCTTTTGACCAGATAATGCAGATTTCTGTACCATATACTCAAAAAGGCTCCTCTATGCTTTCTTTGAGGCTGGTCTTAGGCCTATCTGGCTTTTAGCAGTCCTCCTGTTATCTCTGGTAAGAAAGTACCATATAAGGGCATGTTCTGTCCCAAGGACAAGCCTGGCATTACAGGAACAGTGCTCCCTGTGTCTGGACTGATTGAAAGCGGAATTAAGTCAGTCTGGTCCCAATCCACACTTCTTCCAGACAATGTCTTGTGCTGGGCCGAGGTGGGGTAAGTGGCTTTTCCTTTAATAGATTGAATACTGCAGGTAATTTTAGTTGGTTGGATAGGGCAACAGCCCAGCCTGGATTTTGGAGAAAGTCTCCCACTGGAGCCAAAAATCTGAAGACATGAAGACTGCACTGAAGGCTTGCAGGACTGCTGCTGAAGACAACCAGCATCCAGCGGTGAAGCCCTGCTGATGCTCCTGCAAAAAGGGTAGAACCTATACAGTGCCTTGCTCCCTTGGACTGGTGAGATCAGCTGGTTCTGCGTCAGTGTCTTACTGTTGGTGGATTTTAGAATTGTCCCGGGACCAAATTGGGCTGCCCATCAGTTAGGCAAGATTGTAGGTAGTAACCCTGTGGGAGACTACACCAGCATTGTCCTCTTGGCAATGGGGAACCCAACATTTGGTATAGGTCTGCACTACACAAATTGGTAGAGTGACTGAGCAGCCAGACTTCTCTCAAGAGGGGTCAATGTCAGCTGTAGAGGTGGAACATAGAGATTCACAGTGACAAGTATTCAAATAACACTTATACGCAAGGTAATTATTTATTAATTTCACATTCCGTTTTAAAATGAGCCTTCTTTGGAAAGGCCAATATGCAACAATGAAATACACCGTTTCAGTTAAGTAAGTAGATAACCTTTTGGACGGTCTCTCTCTCTCTCTCTCTCTCTCTCTGTCTCTGTCTGTCTCTGTCTCTCGGAAAGATTAACAAGTTCTCTGAACAGGTATACAACCAATTTATGTATTACTTGTTGAGGGACAGATAAACGCAGTCAGAGGGTAAGAGGAGTCTACAGGGTGCCGGGACCGCCAATGTCAATGAACAAAGTCTAGGGGAGCTGAGGCACTCCTTGAAGATAGCACAAAAGTCTTGCACAATGTTATAGAGAGAGTTTGTTGGAAAATAATCACTGCTGGTCCACAAGCTGGGAGGCTTGTGAAAAGCAAAAATGCAAGTCTCCATTGAGAGCAAGCAAGCTACACACACAAGGTAAGTACCCCTAGTTAGACACTACCTTAGTTCTGAAGAAAAAGGATCCTGCTGGCTTCTGTTCCTATTTATTATTTATTTATTTATTTGTCTTGGTTTATTCAAACCTTTACACAATTTACTTACACTTTAAAATCCAGTACATATATATCCATTAATTCTTACAATTATTTACTTTCATTACCCTCATCTGGAGTCCATGTTACATAATTAAAATCATGACTATATTTCATTTCCTACTTCATATATTTACAACCTATATACAATTTTGCGTCAAGGTACCAAGCCTAAACATTGTTTATCATGACTACTATTCAAATACTCCTATTCCAAACCACATACGTTTTTTAAAAAGGCGATTGTTCTTATTTTCAGCACCATCGATTGACCATGTAAAATTTCATACCACAGCAGTTCACTATTTACTCGTGATGTATCTGTGACAAATTGTTCAAAATATTCCAATCGCTTCTCCAAACGTTTCAGACATTTTACTATTAGATGATGTAACGTTTCTCTTTCTCCTTGAACCAGACAATGGGCCTCATTACGAGTCGTGTGGTACAGGGTTAACGGCACCGGTAATGGTGCTGGTGCCGTCAACCCCATACCGCCCGATTCAGAGTTCCCCTCGCGGGACCTGCACGTCTGGTCTCACCAGACGTGCAGAGCGGGTCCCGCGAGGGGAAGAGGGAGCAAACAATGGGCCATCTCGTAATGGCCCGTTGTTTGCTCCCTCTCCCATTCAGCCGTATGGTGGCTGAAATGGGAATGGGGAAGGACCGTGTCCGGGTCCTCGGAGGGAGGAATTACCGGGCCTTCCGACCTCTGAATGGCCCGGTAAATCCTCATTCCGAGGACCCCGACCCGGACGCGATTTCGGCAGCAGCCATGCCACCAAACTCGTAATGAGGCCCAATATTTACAATATTTGAATTCCTTCACATCCGGAAACCGTATATTTCAAATCTCCTTAGTATTTAGCACGTTAGTTCGAAATCTCATTGTGCAGTTTCGGATCATGCAGGATGGATATTTCAGTATGTATGGTTCCGCTTTCGGCTCCCATTTCCAGAATAAGACGGAATTCATATATAATTTGGAGTTTAGGAAAGAGGCATTATTTACAATCCAATGAAAGGCTTTTATTTGTTTATTTATTTTCATAGGCTTCTCTATCAAGATATTTAATGATATACCCAAACTGCACATTGATCTCTCAACCGATTCCTTAAGTTCTCTTGAGTAGTCACCAATTTCATCATCGATCATCTTGTATAACAGATTTGATTCACTTAACAGACATTTGCTTAGTAATCCCGCCTTTTTCAACTTCATGGAACTTTCTAGGGAATATAAACCAAGTTTGTACCGAACTGCTTCGAATGGTAAACATTTGGGTAAAAAGTACATTCCTCCAGATCATTCCTTCTATTACCTTTTAAGTATTGCTATAATGAGTCCGGGACGAACTCCATAACATATCACAACCTGGGGATTATTTTTTTGCTGCAATATTCCAAGCAAGGAAATAAGGTATACTTTCCGTACTTCCTTTCTACTATTCTCAACTGCTTAACCGAGTCCATAGCCTTTTGTTTCAGGCAAGTTTTTATGAAGTTATTTGATGGCGTACTTGAGAATACAACACCAAGATATTTCAGAGTTTTCTGTGCTTTAGTTTAGATTCCTTCACAGTGCCATGAATACCCCTGTGAGGCCTTGGTGTTTCTCCCTATATTTATAATTGCTGTTTTTTCTGCATTTATTTTAAGTGTCAATTTAGTAATAAATACCTCAAAAGCTCCTATTAATCATTGCAGCCCTATTTTAGTTGTATCAAACAGCTAAAAAAATAGAATGGCGGCCAATGCGCATCCCTGTTTCAAACCATTACCCAAACTTGTGTCATTCGACTTCGTTCCTTCATTATCCAATCTCACACATACCCTAGTATCCAAATATCGACTGACCAATATTTTCAGCAGATCATTATCAATGCCTAACTGGATCAATCTCCTCCACAGGATTGGCCTATCGACCCTGTCGAATGCCGCAGAGAGGTCCATAGATGCAACATTTAACAGACTCCGACTTTTAACTCTTGCTGTTCCTTGCAGTTGCATCATTAACATGCCACCAACATCTGTACTTATGCCCTTCCTAAAGCCAATCTGCCTTATATCCATTATGTTTTTATCCTCTATCCAATTTAACAATCTATCCAAGACATTGGAGGAAAATAATTTTGCCTCAACATTCATTAGTGAGATCGGCCGATAATTCATAGGGCGCAATCTATTACCTTTCTTAAATATCAGTAGAACATAAGCTAATAGCCAAGATTTCAGTAGCTTCTCTTTATCTAATACATCACTAAATAAAACATGCAGCATTTTGGCCCATAGCTCCTTATTATTTTTAATCTTAAACAATAGATTGTTTGGTCCTGTAGTGTTAGATGCTTTCGCTTTTATTATGTGTCTCTGTATGTTCTTAGCGGGACGTCTAAAGTCCACTTTTTATGATAAGTTGCATCCCATTCCACAGGCTCTGCGTTCGATTCCCTATATACATTTTCAAAATAATCTCTCCAATCCTGAGCGGTGATTGGGTTCATTGCCAACTGTAATTTTCTTTTTCAGTGCTATTAATCAAAGCCCAAAAAGATCTTGAAGTTGAGCTCCTCAAAGATTGCAACATGAGTTCTGCGTCGGTTTGCTGGATAGCTATCTCATGGTTCTTTATCCAATTCCTATACTTCTGTTTACAATATTTAACCTTACTTCTATACACTTCACCATTCTGCTTTATATTTTTTAACGCATGAATTTCTCTATTCATTGCATTTTGTTCGCTGTCTAATTTCTATATCATATTTATGCTTGTGATATTAAAGATTTGTTTTTCTTTCTACCATTCTTACAATATTCCTCTATAGCTTTCTCAACAAATGTATCGAATTTCCCAACAGCATAGGTCTTTATTTAGTTCTCATAATTTATGGAATCATAATCGGATAACATTATTAAAATTTTCTGTTTTTCCTTGATTCCATTTTATTCTTGACCCTTTAACGTTTTTTATCTACATTCATACTGTAAGCAACAGGATTATTCTCTTCCTTTTTTTTTAACCAGGGTAGAACACAAGATAACATTGAATGGTCGCTAGACTCCATCTGTGTAACTACAAGAGTACCCATGCTCAAGTATGCAGGCGTACTTATAAACGTATAATCAATAATGGACTCTAGCCCTCTGGCATGCCAAGTTGAAGTCAAATTGTGCATAATTTCAAGGGCCCAACTCTCAGCAAACCTTAGCCATAATCTTCCGCAATTCCTTTTACTTTCCTCCTCCCAATGCATTGCATCTAACATTTCACTTCCCTGTAAAGTACAATTGCCATTTAAAGAGGTAGTCCAGCTAAAAGACTCTTATCTGCATTCGAAATATGGATATATGAATATGGCTTCGAATGCAGATAAGAGTCTGGGGTACACAGAAGATTATATTTTGAAACTATTGAATTCTATCCCTGATTTAGGCTTAGATAGTGAACTTTGTGAAATGAGTAAAGATGACCAATGGGATGAATTAACTAAAGTACAGAAACGTTTAGTCCGTACAGAATTACATGCCACAATTATGCTTGAATACCTGAAAAATCAAGGCCTTCCACAAGGTTTAATAGTTCGTAATGAACCCAGACTCTTTTTGGACAATGCAGATTTCAAATTAAAATGGAGGTATATAGCCAGCAAGTGTGGGAGGGACTGGCTAGTTTTAATTATTGAAATAGCTCAGGAAACAAGTAAGAAGATAAGGATTGAGTTGACTACTTTGGAGGAAGAAATGAAGAAAAAATTTGAAATAGAAGTATTTAAAACTAGATGCACACATAAAAGAAATGCAATCTTTCAAAATGGATACGAGTTCTGAAAGAATTAAGAGACTCAAGAAAGATCTAACGAGTTTTTCACATGAAAAAATATTCCCTTATATTACAAAAGACTGTGTTCGGTGCCCAGAACAGAGTACAAAAAAACAATCGTAGGGTGAGATTTAGGAACACGTCCTACAGTTCAAGTGAAGATGGTAGTACAGTGGGCAATGAGGATGATATGCCAAATCCGGGCCAAAGAGGCAGGGGTGGCCGTAGGGGTAGGAATCAGGGTAATACTCGAGGTACCCGCAATGGACCACGACGCCAACCTTTTCTGGGCAGAGGGACTGGCGGGCAGGAATGGGATGGAGACCGCATGCAAACACGCAGCCACCGGGGTTGGTAGTTAATCTTTCCAATTACTTGTTGACGGTGGAAGAAGAGGAAAAGGGTCTCAATTTTGTGGTTTCCAAATTCCATAATCCTTTTGAGTTCAGGCTTGAGTTCCATGCCTTTATGCGCAAAGTTCATTTTAGGGAGTTTTTTGGTGACCAACCTTCCAATATCTGTACTAACCATAGTGGTTTGCGAAATCCCTCTACTTTTTGTCCTCCTGTCCACACTCGTTCTCCTGAATCTTTAGTCTTTGAGAAAAAGGTGTTGAAGGAAATAGAACGTTTGGAACAAAAAGGTATTCCTCGAAACTCAAATCTTAGTCAAAAAGAAATACTACTATTACGGAATTTGGGGAATAACAATAGCATTGTGATCAGCCAGGCTGATAAAGGCGGGGCTATAGTTATTCTCAATAAACAGGACTACATGGAGGAATGTGAAAGACTGCTTTCAGACAACATCAGTTACCGTAAAGTAGATCGGGATCCTACTCCGAGATTACAGAAAATGATTAAGGAGAAGGTGGATAAAGCTGAGGAACTAGAGTGGATTAGTAAACAGGAAGGAGATTATTTAGGCAGGGAGTCAGCTAGAATCCCTGTGTTCTATATACTCCCGAAGATTCACAAAAGTATAGAGAAACCTCCAGGTAGACCCATTGTTTCTGGGGTTAATTCCATTTTGGAACCCTTGTCAAAATTTGTGGATGTGTACTTAAGATCTTTTGTGATGAAAATGCAGAGTTATGTACAAGACACCCGAGATGCGATTTCCAAAATAGGTTTGCCATTTAGTCCCTCTACAGATGTGTTAATATGTTTGGATATCCAATCGCTTTACACTAATATTCCCCAATGTGCCACCCTAGAAGTAATTGAAGAAACATTGCTACTAAGGGAGGATAACCATCCTGTGAGCAACTCGTTCATATTGTGGTGTGCCGAAACAGCCCTGGTTAACAACTTCTTTCATTTCGGCGGTCAATTTTATGTACAACTGGAAGGGACGGCTATGGGGGCTGCCATGGCCCCCAACTTAGCAAATTTGTATGTGGACATGGTAGAACAGACAGTAGTTTACGCAGATTTGAAACCTTTCAGAAATAAGATAATAAAATGGTTGAGGTACATCGATGATGTCTTTGTGGTATGGCACGGCTCCGTAGAGGAGGCCAAAGATTTCCTGATATGGCTGAACACACAAAATAGATACCTCAAATTCACGGCCACGTTTAGTGTAATGGAAGTTAACTATTTGGATCTTACAATTTATCATAACAACTCGGAATTGTGTGTTAAACCGTATGTTAAGGAAACGGACAAAAAATGCACTGCTCCATTATAAGAGTCATCATGCAAAACATGTTCGCGACAATTTACCCTTTGGTCAATTTTTGCGGATTAAACGAAATAGTAGTACCAAAGAAAACTATGAAGAAGGGGCGAATGTGCTAATTGAGAAATTGAACAATAGAGCTACCCTTTGAGAGTGGTTAAACAAGCAGCTAAACGAGCCTTTAATAATGATCGGGGCTCCTTGTTTGAGAAAAAGAGTAAAGATACGGATAATCCACCGTTGGTACTGGTTAATACCTTTAGCAATTTGTCTTACAAAATCAAGGGGATTATTTGTAAGAATTGGAAAAAAAGCATGACTTCTCCTTTACCGGTTGTGGCTTTCAAGAAAAGCACCAACATTAGGAACCTGGTAATGAAAAATGATGTCCAGCGGACGGTAGTCTGTCCACGTATACAACCTTCCTCAAGTTTTGGGCCACCACCCGTGTGGTAACTGTGTAATGTGTCCCTTACCTAAGAAAGTCTTGAAGGTCAATTTGGGTCTGAAACACGAATGGGTTTTAAAACAACATACCAATTGCAATACTAACAATGTAATTTACATTATTAAATGTCCGTGCTCTCTTACATATATTGGCAAGACCAAAAGGAAATGCAAGATACGGATGATCGAACACAGGAGTTGCCTTAGGAACAATATTGAAACTGCACCTTTGGTGTCCCATTTTAGAAGTATGGGTCACTCAGAAAATGATTTCGAGTGGTGTATTTTGAAGAAAATAACAGGGAAATGCCAAGATTTTATTAACAGGAAATTGGTGAATTTAGAGCAGAAACTGATTTTTATGACTAAAAGCCACCTATCAGGACTCAATGAGAATATTGAATGTCATAATGTGAGATGAATAATTCCTGTGTGGGTACTATTCAGTGTCCCTTGCGTTCCTGTTGGGAATCACTCTTGTCTACACCTATTGAAGTTGGGATGGGAAGAACAGAACATGTGTGGGTTCTTTGGGGGCAGTTTCCATACATATGCATCAGTATTGTTTGCAACACATGTTTTTGAATATTTATGCCTTTCCAAGGATGGGGTATAATGATGCGTCTTGGTTCAGTTTTTTGGACTACGTGTGTATTTCTTCACGTGCCAGCAGATATGCAATCTCAGCTAGACTGAGGTTCTGCAATCCCCGTTTGTTCCAATTTGGATATTGACCTCTGGTTTTCTTGGCTTTGTGTCTCGTGGGATCGGACGCGCACGCTAGAATAGACAGGTAGGAGTTGTTTCCCTGGTAGGGATGGCAACTACGCGGTTTCCAAACAAGTTACGACGTGACATGATCACGTGACCGCTAAACGGATGGTGCAACGGGGTTGCTTAGCAACTGACGTTCGAGAGATGATCACGTTCCGGCATCACGTGACGGATCTGCAATTTAGTCCTACGTTGGGAGCGAGTGTAGTCTCTTTCCACACACAGTTAATGGTGTTTGGGTGGACACGCAACGAGCGCTTTCCAAGGTAAGCAAGTATAGCCTGGGAGATTGAGTGCAGCGGTCAAGTCTGCAATACTGGTTGGGGTTGATGTAATAGAGACTCGTTCTCTGTTTTTTAGGACCCGTCTCCGTAGGTGGAATACCAGTTGGCTACCTGTTCCAATTAGTGACGTTGGAAACCCCACGAGACGATCAGAATTTATTGGATCTGTTTCAGGACCATTTCTATGGTACAGAGCGGTTCAGTTAAGGTGAGGGACACTTGGTGTTGGGGACGTGTGGTGTACTATGAGAGCACATTAAGACTCGTGGTACAGTCTTGGAACAGAATTTTTTGATGTTTGTTAACACTCTGTTTTGGGGCGCTTGCCCGATAAATTGTCTTTATACAGCGGGACCGTGTGGATTGTTTTTGGATGTGACGACCAGTGTGTACAGAACTAAGGAGTTATAACTTTATTTGGCCTAAGAAAATTATACACTTGGGACGCAAGTT
Source organism: Ambystoma mexicanum (assembly GCF_040938575.1). Lineage (NCBI taxonomy): Eukaryota > Metazoa > Chordata > Amphibia > Caudata > Ambystomatidae > Ambystoma > Ambystoma mexicanum. The sequence goes on from NC_090925.1 coordinate 732,473,691, forward strand.
TTCAGGTAGAGATACATTTATATTTTCCTACCTATTTTACCCTTTTTTGGTATTGAGGGCCCGGTGAAGTAATTCAAACCTGCGACGCCCACATATTGATATGTTTTTGTGTTATTTTGTTGCACCCACAGATTTTGGAGTACCATTATTGAAACTAAAGAATAGAATTTAGAGTGGAAAAAGATCGCCACTTCAGAGCACAAGATACATGATTGCCCCTGAGGAATGTCCAGTTCACACACAACATTTAGGACAGAAACTTATATACGTCGGGCTATGATGGGTACAGTGTGGAGCAATAACAATTAATTTGGCTCTGTACCTTGTTTTCAGGTTCTAACCTTTGTTTCCTGTGTTTTTTAACGTCGAAATTTGCTTTTTATTGCGTTGTGTAAATTGTATTGTTACATGTGCATATGCTTTTTAAGTGTTTTAGAATTCTATGTCGGGGTTTTGTAGCTTTGAGTCTTTTGAATATTAAAATATTTTATATGCAACAATTTGAGGACATATATTTGAGAGTGTCTGGTTCATAGGGTGACGTCCAGGTACTACCATTGTGTGCTTTTTGAAATGTTAATGTATATTATGGATTAATGCTCCTCCTTTGTTTGAAACTTAATTTGATTATATTCCCACTTAGTAGGAGGGGTCAATACCATATGTGTGGGGTAGTACCCCTGTAGAAATGTATACCCCACCATAGACTCCATACCCTGGGACTGACTACTGTCAAGTCACCATTGGCTTTACTAGTCCCAACTTATTAACAGAAACCAGTACAAACCATCATATTGTGGACGTACTGGTCGGGGAAATTCGATTGCCCCGGGGTCTGTTAGTCGAGAGGGCACGTCTCCGTCCCCCCTGATCGTGTTTTGGCTGGTGGCAGTGGAAACTATTTTTTATATTCGACCGCGAATATTTTCCTATGGGATTTTCCCATTGTTCGAGGCTACCAACTTTCATTATTTAATTCTCATAGCCTCGAACATACTGCCGGTTTATTTAATTAATATTAATTCTCCGGTTGGTATTTTTTGCCAAGACTCGATTCTAAAATGGCGTTTGTGTTCTCTTCTGTATCTCCAACCGAAGTCGAGCCCTTTGTTCCACTTTTTGGCGGGCTTCTCCACAGAATCCTCCAAAAGTGGTGCCACTCTGTCTGGGTACCACAGTGGTCGTGGGAGGGGGTTTAGGCACCCTGGACCGAGTTACCTTGGTAACTCAGGTCGCACTCTTGTGTGATTGGCCCAAGTGGTGAGCCGGCCAGCTCACCACTTAGCATGTTTGAGTGACTGCTAGGCTGAGTGAATGGGGGTTTTCTGCATAAAAGCAGGGCTTTGGGGACTGGAACTTCAGAAGTCGCCACATGACCTGAGAATCCGACGAGGGAGAAGCTGAGCCAACCTACCACGACGACACCACCGGTGGAGCCCTGCAGAACCGACTCACCACTTCCCGACGACAGAGAAGATCTCCCGGCTGGAGAGGCTTCTTCCCCTGACTGGTGGGCACAACCAGTTTTCCTTTCTTCGCACCCCAGCCCGGTTTGTGGTCGAACTGCCCGTGGCAAGCACCCCGGCAGCCGGATAGCCACTCACCACTGAACCGCGAATCAGCGGACCGCTCCTTGTACCTGAGAAACTCCGCGGCTGGTTTCTTCCCTGGCAGTGCAACGGACTCCTGTCTCCCTCCACGACGAGATCCTCTCTTCCCCCGGACGAAGCACCGACTTGCACCCGCTGCCAGGAACAACTGCCCCCGCTGGAGCGTTCTCACCACTTTAAGGTACCGTGTCCGCCAGGCCTCCCTTTCTAAAGATTGCTACAAGGTAATAATAACTCCTTAACCTTCTGGACTGGGCTGGCCGCCTTGACCCTCTAACTGGTCCCTTTCTTTGGTCCAACTCCTTTTTGAACCTTAACAAGACTTTTGTGCACTGCAACCGTGTGACCTTGGACACATTTCGTTTGGATCCTCTGAAAGTGGATCCGGCCGCTTGAACTCTAACTTCACGGTTTTACTTTGCCTTTCCCTCTTGTTAGGTTCTGATAAAAGTGTTGGGATCTGTTTCAACTAGTTCTCTGCTCTTCTCTCCCATTTTAAAACAAACTATTAGAGTGCCATCTACGTTAAGTGTTCACCGATGTCTGAAAATAAGTGGGGCTTTACTTAAGACTTGTCTAATATTCTTTTAAGGGAGTGTATATCTTTTAGTGACCATGTTTTTGAATTGCTTTTTATTAGTGCCTGTGTGTTTTTCTAGATGTGGTTTTTAAATAAATAATTCTCTTTTATACCAAGCCCTGGTCAGTGTTTACTTGTTCTACTGTGTTCTCTTGACCTATTGTGAATACCCTGTATACTGCCTAACTCTTCTTGAGGGAAGTCTGACTGCTCAGCCACAGCTACCAAGTGAATCTGTGTGGTACAGACTGCTACCAGTTGGGTTTACTGACAAACACCTGTAGTCCTAAATCTTTTGCAGTGGTCCCAGAGGGAACTGCACAGGTTTCTGCCTAACACTGGTGTACAGCGGTGGGATTTGTATTGAGTATACACTTTAGAGTGCTTGTTGAACACTTTAGGACAACTAACCACAGAGCTTAGCACTAAAAAGCTGATTTTCTAACTATGTCTGCTATGGAGAGTTATACCCTAGAATCATTGTCTGCCAAAACTGCTGATTGCTTAAAAGTATTGTGTAGACATAAGCATCTCTCTGAGAAGGGCAAGAAAATGGAACTTATAGAAAGATTGTTAGAAAACCAAAGTCTGGGTGGTACAGATGAATCTACCCCCCCTCCCCCCCCCCCCCAGCAAATGTAGAAAACAGTGATGGTATTGATCTGAATCAAAGTCTTGAGAATGAGTCAGAAGAGGAAAGTGAACCTAATGAAGTTAGCCACTCTGAGCCTCTGTCTGCCTTACCTACTGGGCCCATAACCCCTGCTTATTTTGAACTTGAACAAATGAAGCTTGAATTAGAGTACAAACGTTTTTTTGCTCAATCTGAAAGAAACCAAGAGCTAGAGTTCAGAAGAATGAATGCCCAGGCTGAGCAGAAGCAAGCTGAGTTAAGAGCTTAATCATGAGTTAGAAATGAAAAAGTTGTCTGTGGAAAATGCTGCTCTCTCCTCTGGTTCTTCTAGGAGTTCCAGTCCCAAAAGACCCCGGGAATTAGTGGGTATGTATGAACCTAGATTGGATGTGTTGGATTGGTTGAAAATGTTTGAGTATAATCATGGGCTCCAGGAAATCACAGGGAATGAGTTACTTCCCTGGTTGTTCTCTAGGCTTCCCCCTGTTGAAACTGATGTGGTAATGGAGTTGGGGGAGGTGGATAAGAAGGATTATGAATGCGTGAAGCTAGCTTTGATAGCTAGATTTGGGAAGACCCCTTCCCAGTACCTTAAGAGGTTTAGGACCCTCAAAAAGCATGATGGTACCCCTTGGGCTACCTGGGTGAGTGAAAGTTTGAAAAACTTAGAGGGATGGATTAAGGGTTACAGTGTTAACACTTATGAAGGAATGAAGAATCTTGTAATGTTGGAGTCAATTTATGATGCCTGCTCTCCTGAGCTCAGACAGCACTTGGCTGATTCAAAGGAATTAGATTCCAGGACGTTAGCTAAGGCTGCTGACTTGTAGGTTGCCAACAGGGCCACTCACAAGGATTCTGGGGCTACTCAGAAAAAGGATGAGGGAAAACAGCCAAAAAAGGACTCCAAAGAGAATTCCAATAATTCCAATTCCAAAGAGGGCCCCAAACAGAACCAAAAGGGTAAGCCACCAGGGAAACCGAATCAGGCTAGTGTACCTCCTGGTGCCAAACCAGAAGGAGGTCACAACAAGCCACCATTCCAGAAAGCATTTGGTAAATGCTTTGTTTGTGGCTCTACTGATCATGTGAAAGGAGATCCCAGATGTAAGGGTAAACCTTCAGGGGTCCAGCTGGTCTCCTTAGCCTTCGCTCCAGTGGAGGAAGTACAAATGGCAAGTGAAAACTTTCTATTACTGGCTGATGAACCCATTGGAGTCTCAGCCCGTGTTTCTTTAGTGTCTCTGGGTCTGTGGGAACAACAGAACTTAGATGTCTATAATTCTATCCCAGATAATACTAAAGAGTATTATAAGGACAGTGTCCAGGTGAATGGTCAGGAGACTCCTGCCATTAGGGACACTGGCGCCAGCATAACTGGTGGACAAATTGTTTTTTCAGGCTGAGGATGTTGCTAAGGCACCCAAACGCCTCACCAAGTTAGCTGGAGGGCCTGTGCAGATGCTTCCCCAATTACCAGTTCTCATCCAGGGTAATGACATGACTGTGAAGATACCTGTCAGCATACAAAGTGAGGTGCCAGGAAGGGTTCTGCTGGGTAATGACTTGAAAACTCTTGGAGTAGTGTCACACACCCCCAGACCTCCTAGTAAAAGGTTACAGGAGCTCACCAGACCTGCAAGGGAGAGAACCATGAGAGGTACTCCCAAGGAGATGATGAAGAAAGAGATCACTCCTGCTCCACTGGAGATGTCAGCTGCTGTCTCTAAGAAACCAGAAGCAAAGGGGAAACCTAAAGCTTGTAAAAAGAACCGCACAGCCAGCACTCCAGTGCAGTCAACAAGGACTTCCCCTAAGTTGTCCAAAGTTACACCAGTAACTCCCCCTCCAGCTGAGGCTGAGAGGGAGGTACAACCCTGTTCGGTTGAACTAGACTCTGAAGAAGAGCTAGTGGAAGGCCAGGAACTCATTGGAGATCTGGATCCTGTTGACCATCCTGAACTGCAGTCTTTACTGGCGGAAGGTGGACACAACAGGGCAGACTTCAGTAAGGGACAGAGAGAATGTCCAACTCTGGAAGGTCTTCGCCACCAGGCAGATGCTCAGGCTGAAGGGAAAGAGCCTGGGAAATATAGGTTACACTGGGAAGATGGCCTCTTCTACAGTGAACCAACCGAGTCTGCACCTGGGGACAACAAACAACTTGTAGTACCCCAAGAGAACAGACCACAGTTCTTGCAGTTAGCCGATGAGATTCCTTTGGCTGGTCACTTGAGTTTCAAGAAGACTAAGGAAAGGCTCTCACTCTACTTCTATTGGCCAAAGATGGGGGCCGAAGTAGATAAATACTGCAGGAGCTGCCACACCTGCCAGACTTCTGGTAAGATTGGCTCCAAGAATGTGGCACCTTTAGTGCCTCTCCCAGTTGTGGGAGTCCCATTTGAGAGAGTAGGGATTGACATTGTCGGTCCCCTTGATCCTCCAACTTCCTCAGGCAACAGGTTTATACTTGTTGTAGTAGACCATGCTACTAGATACCCTGAGGCAATTCCTATGAGGACTGTTACAGCTCCGGCTGTGGCTAAGGCCCTCCTTGGTATTTCTACCAAGGTTGGGTTTCCTAAGGAAGTAATCTCTGACAGGGGGTCAAATTTTATGTCGCACTACATGAAAGCCATGTGGAAAACCTGTGGAGTTACTTACAAGTTCTCAACCGCACACCACCCTCAGTCAAATGGGCTGGTTGAAAGGTTCAACAGAACCATGAAGAGCCTGATAGGTGCTTTAGAGGACCCCCTTAAAAGAAAGTGGGACCTTCTACTGCCATGCCTTTTCTTTGCTTATAGAGAAGTCCCTCAGGAGGGAGTAGGTTATTCTCCCTTTGAACTTCTCTATGGTCATCTGGTCAGAGGTCCATTGGCCCTGATCAAGGAGGGGTTGGAGAGTGCTCCTTCCCCCAAGCCAGTCAGAGTGACTGACTATGTGATAGGTCTCCGGAGGAGAATGTCACAACTGATGGCAGAAGCAAGTGATAACTTGAAAGCTGGACAAGCATTGGTCAAGCACTGGCATGACCAAAAGGCTAACATGGTTGAGTTTACTCGGGACCAGCTAGTTCTCGTTATGATTCCAACAAGGCAGAGGGCCTTGCAAGACAAATGGATTGGACCCTTCAAAGTTGTGGGTAAACTTGTAGAGGTCAACTATCTGGTGGACTTGGGCAACCCCAAGGAGGCTCCAACAGTCTTCCACACCAACAGACTCAAAGCGTATGTCTCCAGACCTGATGTAGGAGCTTTGCTTCTAGCATCATCAGAGGAAGAAGAAGAGAGTGAAGCTCTTCCTGATCTCCTCAGAGGCTTTCCTTTGGACGAAAAGACTGAAGGAGTAAATCGCTCTTCAAATCTGACACCTGAGCAACAGGAAGAGTGCAAATCTATGTTGAATCAGTTTGCCTCTCTGTTCTCACTTTCACCAGGCTTGACCCCTTGGGGACAGCATGACATACTCACTGGTGACTGTCTGCCAGTCAAAAGCAGAGGATATCGAATGTCAGAAAATGTAAGAACCCACATCAAAGGTGAGATCAGAAAGATGCTTGATCTCGGGGTAATAGAGCCCTCTACTAGTCCATGGTCTAGCCCAGTTGTGTTAGTACCAAAGGCAGGATCTAAAGAACTTAGATTCTGTGTGGATTACAGAGCTCTTAATGCAGTCACTAAGACTGATGCCCACCCTTTGCCAAGGACAGATAAGTTGGTGGATAGACTTGGTGCAGCCAAGTTCCTCAGCACATTTGACTTGACCTCAGGCTATTGGCAAATAGCCCTGACAGACCATGCCAAGGAGAAAACTGCATTTTCTACCCCAGTTGGCTTATACCAGTTTAAGGTTATGCCTTTTGGATTGAAAAATGCACCTGCTACGTTTCAAAGGATGGTAAACCAGGTTCTGAATGGGATGGAGGACTTCTGCATGACATACTTGGATGACATAGCAGTGTTCAGCAATTCCTGGGAGGAACATGTGGATCACCTAAGATATGTTTTGCAGGCTCTTGGAAAGGCCAATCTGGCCATAAAGGCAAGTAAATGCCGGATTGGACAGAGTAAAGTGGTCTACCTTGGACATGAGGTAGGAGGTGGAGAAATAAGGCCTTTGCCCAGTAAGATTGAAGCTGTGCAAAATTGGACAACACCTACTACTCTGACCCAGGTGAGAGCCTTCTTAGGTCTCACTGGGTATTACAGGAATTTCATTGAGAACTATGGGTCCATAGCTTCTCCACTGAATGTCATCTCCTCTCCTAAATTCCCTAAAAAGGTTAGATGGAATGAGGAGTGCAATCAGGCCTTTGAAACCCTGCAAAAGGCTCTTTGCCAAGCCCCAGTACTCGGAGCTCCTGACTATCACCAAACTTTCATTGTGCAAACAGATGTTTCAAATGTAGGAATAGGTGCAGTCCTCAGTCAACTGGATGGGAAAGGTAGGGAGCACCCCATTTGCTTCATCAGCCAAAAGCTGAAGGATCCTGAGACAAGGTGGGCAACAGTCGAAAGAGAATGCTTTGCTATTGTGTGGGCACTGAAGAAGTTTAGACCATACTTGTATGGTTCTACTTTTGTCATTCAGACTGACCACCAACCCTTGAGATGGTTAATGCAAATGAAAGGGGAAAATCCAAAACTATTGAGATGGTCAATCTGCCTTCAAGGGTTTGATTTCACCATTGAGCACAGGTCAGGGTGTCACCATCAAAATGCTGATGGACTCTCTAGGATGTATGTCATCGACTAGAGGTATGAGGTTCATCCGGGAGTGGATTAAATCCTCCTGTCCCTTAGTCTGGGGGGTGGGGGGGAGTGTCAGGGAGAATTATCTCTTTAGGCTGAATTTCCTAACCTAGTGAGTCCCCCAGCAGCTTTGCTGGATTTCTGGAGTCTGTTTTTTCCTCCTGCCAAGAGTGAGACTCTTTTTCCTCCCACTCTTGGACATGATTTATGGTATTCCTTTGACTGGTAATGTGTTTTTTTTTTTTTATTTTATTTTTTTTTAAATTTGTTTATAGTTACATAGGAACTTTTACAAAAGGTATTTTTCTTTAAAAAAAAAAATATCACATTATATTTCACAAGTTAATATACAGACACATGAGTTCACATTTACCTTACCACATGCCATTACAATTATTTTTTTTGCTAAATAACAAAACATCAGTATACAATTTAAAAGACATTCATTTAAAAGAATCCATATACCTAAAAACTAACTCATCCTCGACCAGAAACAAAAATTACTCTCTGTATTCATACAGGGACTTGATACTCACTCATCGTATACTTCTTTCGCATAAGTTAAAGACAACAATACTGCCTCAAAAACCTGACGACAGCAATTTGAAGCTTAATACGATTACCATGCAACATGTCTAACCATAGCAAATCCAGATCCACGCACTCAGTGTTTGGCACATATTCACTGAAGTGACTGATGCGTTCACTCCTCAAACCTTCACACTCAGTAAGTGCTGCAAAGTCTCTAGATTCCCCCCCTGTTTACAGTGTTTACAGATGGAGGATCCGACACTCTGTCTACTTCTAACATCAGCAATTTGTCCCGTACTCAAGACATTAAATCGGAATCGCATATATTCCTGCCTCAACTTTTTATCAGGAAATTTAGATAGATATGGTTCCAATTCCCCCATCTTTTTACAATCAGAAGCATTGTGATTATATAATTTAGACGTTTTGACTTCTTTTACAGTTAAGTTCCAGTCAGCATGAAGGAGTAATTTATTTACTTTCATGGGGTTTGCGATAAGCATATCTCTAGGGACCCCCAGATTGTCCAGAACCTCATTTGCCTCTTCCAACATGTCCCTGAGGTACTTAGAAGTAGGAGCACCGCTCCTGAAACCCTTACCCATGATGTCATAAAGGGTGGTGTCTTTGCAGGTTAACAGTTTCCTAACTAGTGCCATTCTACGCCATTCAATGGTACTTCTAATTGAATGTAAACCAAACTCATATCTTATTGCCGCCAATGGTACGCACTTCGGCAAACACTTAACCATGGATTTCAGAATTTTGGATTTGTACTTCGACACCTCCTTTCTGCACCATCGAGGTGCGAGTTCCAGGCCATAGCAGAATTGAGGCACCAGTCTATTTTTGTACAAATGAACACATGGCAATAGAGAGAATTTTCCATACTTTGAGTCGATTTTACATAATTGTGCTTTCATAGGGGCAATTTTTGCTTCCAGTATAGCCCGGAAGTTGACCTTGTTCTTGTTTCCGAACACTGGATAGCCCAAATATCTAATTGCTGACTTTGTTGGCAATTTCACATGATTAAGAAACAATGCAGTTATTTTTTTATTTATTTTTTATTTTTCTTGTGCGTCAAACATAATATTACTGTTTTAGAGTAGTTAATTTTAAGGGCGTTTATAAGAATGAATTCTTTAAAAGCAGTTAGCAAACGTTGCAGACCAATGGGTGTATGATCGTACAGAGTTACATCATCTGAATAAGCGGTCCACTTTACCTTAATGCCCTCCACTTTAGGTGAGTTTGTAACCAGTTTACTGAAGCACGCTCCTAAATCAGAAAAATATAGATTGAATAATGTCGGTGCGTATATGCATCCTTGTCGTAAAGTGTTGTAATGTGTTTTATGGGCTATGGGGTCCTTTACTCCATAGGGTCTCATGTGTTTTTCCTATGTGTGTTACACAGCACCCTCCATGCAGTAACACAGGGGTGTCATAGTGACACCCCACCATAGACTCCACACCCTGGGACTGACTACTGTCTCCCAGGGCATGTAAAGTCACCATTGGCTTTACTAGTCCCAAATTATTAACAGAAACCAGTACAAACCATCATATTGTGGACGTACTGGTCGGGGCAATTTGATTGCCCCGGGGTCTGTTAGTCGAGGGGGCACGTCTCCCTCCCCCCTGATCGAGTTTTGGCTGGTGGCAGTGGAAACTACTTTTTATATTCGACCGCAAATATTTTCCTATGGGATTTTCCCATTGTTCGAGGCTACCAACTTTAATTATTTAATTCTCATAGCCTCGAACATACCGCCGGTTTATTTAATTAATATTAATTCTCCGGTTGGTATTTTTTGCCAAGACTCTATTCTAAAATGGCGTTTGTGTTCTCTTCTGTGACTCCAACCCAAGTCGAGCCCTTTGTTCCACTTTTTGGCGGGCTTCTCCACAGAAGCCTCCAAAAGTGGTGCCACTCTGCCTGGTACCACAGGGCGTGTGGGAGGGGGATTAGGCACCCTGAACCGAGTTACCTTGGTAACTCAGGTCGCACTCTTGTGTGATTGGCCCAAGTGGTGAGCCGGCCGGCTCACTTAGCATGTTTGAGTGACAGCTAGGCTGAGTGAATGGGGGTTTTCTGCATAAAAGCAGGGCTTTGGGGACTGGAACTTCAGAAGTCGCCACAGGACCTGAGAATCCGACGAGGGAGAAGCTGAGCCGACCTACCACGACGACACCACCGGTGGAGCCCTGCAGAACCGACTCACCACTTCCCGACGACAGAGAAGATCTCCCTTCTGGAGAGGCTTCTTCCCCTGACTGGTGGGCACAACCAGTTTTCCTTTCTTTCTTCGCACCCCAGCCCGGTTTGTGGTCGAACTGCCCGTGCCAAGCACCCCGGCAGCCGGATAGCCACTCACCACTGAACCGCAAATCACCGGACCGCTCCTTGTACCTGAGAAACTCTGCGGCTGGTTTCTTCCCTGGCAGTGCAACGGACCTCCTGTCTCCCTCCACGACGAGATCCTCTCTTCCCCCAGACGAAGCACCGACTTGCACCCACTGCCAGGAACAACTGCCCCCGCTGGAGCGTTCTCACCACTTTAAGGTACTGTGTCCGCCAGGCCTCCCTTTCTAAAGATTGCTACAAGGTAATAATAACTCCTTAACCTTCTGGACTGGGCTGGCTGCCTTGACCCTCTAACTGGTCCCTTTCTTTGGTCCAACTCCTTTTTGAACCTTAACAAGACTTTTGTGCACTGCAACCGTGTGACCTTGGACACATTTCGTTTGGATCCTCTGAAAGTGGATCCGGCCGCTTGAACTCTAACTTCACGGTTTTACTTTGCCTTTCCCTCTTGTTATGTTCTGATAAAAGTGTTGGGATCTGTTTCAACTTGTTCGCAGCTCTTCTCTCCCTTTTTAAAACTAACTATTAGAGTGCCATCTACGCTAAGCGCTCACCGCTGTCTGAAAATAAGTGGGGCTTTACTTAAGACTTGTCTAATATTCTTTTAAGGGAGTGTATATCTTTTAGTGACCGTGTTTTTGAATTGCTTATTATTAGTGCCTGTGTGTTTTTCTAGATGTGGTTTTAAATAAATAATGATATCTCTTTTACACCAAGCCCTGGTCAGTGTTTACTTGTTCTACTGTGTTCTTTTGACCTATTGCGAATACCCTGCATACTGCCTAACTCTTCTTGAGGGAAGTCTGACTGCTCAGCCACAGCTACCAAGTGAATCTGTGTGGTACAGACTGCTACCAAGTCGGTTTACTGCCAAACACCTTTAGTCCTAAATCTTTTGCAGTGGTCCCAGAGTGAACTGCACAGGTTTCTGCCTAACCAACGTTTTTTCTTACTTAATAACTCCTCTACAATCTTTCTTATATCCAACTCCGACATCTGCTCCTAACTACTCCCATCTTTATTTTCTTCCCCCACATTACAGATTTTCTCTTGCCTCCCAGCCTCCAGTTCCAATTCAATTGTCCCCTTCGTGGCTACATTTCGAAGGGATTGTGTCCTCCGACGTATTCCTTTTCTTTGATAATTCTTCTTCAGCTTGCTGGCCTCAAATGTTTTCTCTGTAGAGGGTGCTGCGCGTCGACTTCCGCCGAGTCAATGTCCCTCGACAGCCACCGTATCGGTGCCGACATCACCATGCCCATAAATAGCCACGCGCTGCGTCCATTGCTCAGTTCCGTTTTTCCGCGCTTCGTGGGGCCCCGGAATATCGTTGCTCAGTCCATTCAGATAAACCTTCTAGATTTACTCGAAAATACCAAATCGTTCTCGATGGCTTCTTCATCGGAACTGACAACGCTGCAATCCGGTTTAAAAAAATGTCAAGACTGCGATAAAAAAATGTCGATAACGGATCCACACAGGATCTACTTGTGGTGCTTGGGAGCCGAGCAGCATTGTTCGGAGTGTGAGGACTGCATGTCCATGACGGCGAACGCCTTGAAGGAACGCAAGGGGGAAGCTCGAGAGAGGTAAGTCAGTCAAAACCTTCTCGAAAGTTTCTTCGGCTGAGTCGAGGCATTCGTCTCCTCACCGTCGAAAGCATTCCCATTCTAAATCTTGAAGTAGCTCCCACCATTCGTCGAGATTGAGACACTCAAGGAAGAGATGTCGAAGATCCCCTTCCTCGTCATCTTCTGTTTCCCCAGAAAGGGTCTCCTGCCCCACAAAACACAGCTCTCAGGCTGAGTGGGAGGAATTCAGGAAGAAAATGCTAAGCGTCTTTGAGAAAACGGCCTCGACCCCCTCGAAGACAGCTGAGGGTGATACCCCGGGTGAAAAACCCAAAAAATCGAAACGCTGCGAGTCGCTGCACCTGGCGAAAGATTCCACCCGAGAACGCCACGGGCCATCGGGTAAGAATGTACTGCATGGATCGGCGCCATCAACGCCGTTGTTGAAGTGTTCTTCCACGCATCGGTCGATCGACTCGACGCCATCGTCGACGCCGACATCGACGCCGATGAAAGAGAAAACCACGGCTACTTCACAGCCAACGGTGATACCAAGATCCTCCGGCACGACGCCGAGACCGTCGTCGACATCCTCGAGTAGGATCCCGATCTTCTCGAGTTCTTCGAGGCCTCTTCCAGTTTTCTCGACGCCGTCCTCGGCGCCTTTGAAGCCTGTCACATCGGCGTCGACGACATTGACGTTTTCTCGCCCAATAATGACGAGTTTGGCTCCTTCTGCCTTAGAAATGGGTTTTACACCATTTCCGAGGTCAGAGTACCCCGGATTATCTTCAATCTATGAAGAAGGGGAGCATTCTGACCAGGAAACCTTCGGGTTGCAGAGGACCACACTACCTGTTTCAGAGGATTTCACCTCTGAGGAAAGAAGTTAGAAAGACCTACAGGAGTCATTACATGAGGCAAGTGGGCTGGACACTTTACCAGAAGTGGAATTTGTTAAACCAGACCCAGGGGAACATTCAGAAACACCCTATAGAACCCTGATGGCAAGGATTATTGAATTTATGGGTTGATCTGCGCCTTCACCTGTTTTTCAACAGGATGACCTGACAGACATATTAGACAAAGGTCCACAGGAGGATCCTGTGGTCCCCTTCCATGCAGCCTTACAAAGAAAGATTTCATCTAATTGGGAAACTCCTGAAGTTATCCCTGCAGTCAATAAAAGATTGTCAGCCAAGTATAGGGTAGCTGCGGCTGACCCCGAGTACTTATCAAAACACCCGACTCCAGAGAGCCTGGTGGTTCAAGCGGCAACTTCATCAAGCAGCAGGTCCGCTTACCCTACTGTCCCACAGGATAGAGATGACAAAAGGTACGATTATATGGCAAAAAAAGTATTTTCTGCTTGTAGTATGGCGTTGAAGTCCATCAATGCCACCTGTACGCTCGCCAGGTTCAGTCACACACTGTGGGAGTGTGCTTCATCAGCAGCTGACTGCATACCCGAAGGAGAGGAAAGGGAAGCCTTCCTTAACATTATTAAAGATTGCAAAGATGCCATGTGCGAGTCACTTCAAACTGGCATCGATTCCGCTGACAGTATCAGCAGGGCCATGGCGGCAAGTACGACAATCCGTTGGCATGGGTGGTTGCAAAAGTCTGGCTTTGCTCCAGATGTACAGGCCAGACTTTTGAATATGCCCTTTGACGGCTCTTTATTCGGTACAAAGGCTGATGACAGTCTGGAAAAGTTGCAGACATCTAAAGCAGCGACAAAATCGTTAGGAGCTGCAATCCGCCAAACTCCTTTTCGCCCCTCAGGAACCTTTGGAAGCGGAAAATCCTTTCGCTATTATTCCGCATTCGGGAAACGCAGAGAACAGCCGGCTCAAAGAGGCCAAAGGAGATCCACCCGAGGTGGACGGGTCAAAAGTACTAAAGCCGCAGCAGCAGCAGGTGCCTCTTTACCCTCGGCATCTGCATCAGCCGCCCCCAAACCACTCTGAGGTCTTTCCACACAAAACACCTGTAGGGGGTAGGTTAACTTACCATCTGACGGAATGGCAGGCTATAACGTCAGATGCTTGGGCATTGGAGACAGTTGCCCAAGGTTACTGCCTACCCTTTCTACACATCCCTCAGAGTCATCCACCGGGGCACAGCTCTCTAAAAGTTCCAGATCCGCTCCTCTTGCAGGAAATTATAGACCTGCTAGAGAAAGGTGCCATAGAACCGGTACCGGACAGGAACAAGGGCTGGTACTCCCCCTACTTTCTCATACCAAAGAAGGACGGAGGACTGAGACCCATCCTGGATTTACGAGAATTGAACAAGTTCCTTAGGAAGGACAAGTTCAAGATGGTAACTCTCTCAGATCCTTCCGGCCCTCCAGCTCCAGGACTGGCTGTTATCTCTGGACCTTCAGGATGCTTATTTCCATGTGCCAATCCATCTCAAACACAGGAAATACCTGAGGTTCGCAATTGGCGACTCTCATTATCAATTTCAAGTTCTGCCCTTTGGGCTGACCTCCGCCACGAGGGTCTTCACCAAGCTAATGTCGGTAGTGGCTGCGAGTCTAAGGAGGGAAGGGATCCAGGTCTACCCCTACCTGGACGATTGGCTGATCAGGGCTGTATCTTCGGAACAAGCTCAGATCCAGCTAGATTATGTCTGCCATTTCCTTCACAAACTGGGCTTCTCCCTCAATTTAAAGAAGTCACAGATGATACCATCACAGAGACTCCGGTTCATTGGAGTGGTCCTGGACACTTCCCTGGGAAAAGCCTTGCTATCAGAGGTGAGGGCTCAAGATATTCTGCAGATGGTCAACAAGTTCCAAAATGCCCAACGTCTACCAGCCTTCGACTTTTTGAGGTTGCTAGGCCTCATGGCATCCTGCATCTTCCTTGTGCCAGAGGCTCGCCTGAGAATGAGATCCCTTCAGTGGGCACTGAGAACTCAGTGGTCGCAATTCTCAGGGAGAATGACAGATCTCCTCCGGATTCCGGACAGGGTAGCCCACGACCTTCAATGATGGGCCTATCCAGAGAACATCTTGAAAGGAGAACTGTTTTGGCAACCATGGCCGGAGATAACAGTAGTCACAGACGCCTCACTCACGGGGTGGGGAGCCCATGCCAACGACTTGACCATCAGCGGTCGTTGGTCTCCATTGGAGTCCGTACTACATGTCAACCTATTAGAGCTGAGAGCGATCAGACTAGCGCTGAAAGCTTTCCTGCCATCAGTACAGGGAGAAATGTCCTGATAATGACGGACAACACGGTGGCCATGCACTACCTCAACAAAAGAGGATGCGTAGGGTCACTGCCACTGTGCAGAGAGGCAATGCAGCTCTGGTTTTGGGCAATTCAGGAAGGAATCTCTCTATCGGCAGTCCACCTAGCCGGAGAGAAGAACTTGACAGCGGACGCTCTGAGCAGGCAGAGCACAGTCTCCCACGAGTGGGAGCTAGCTCAGGAAGTCCTTCAAAAGATCTTTGGCCTTTGGGGAACCCCTCAGGTGGATCTGTTCGCCACAAGCACCAACAGGAAGTGCGATCTGTTCTGTTCAAGGGAATTTCCCCCGAGAGGAGCTCTAGGAGACGCATTCGTAGTGGACTGGGAGTTCCCACTCCTTTACGCATTTCCACCAGTCCCTGTTATTCCTCAAATGATAAGGAGGTTGAGAAGATTCCGGAAAACCATGATCCTAATTGCCCCGGACTGGGCCAGGAGAACGTGGTACCCGGACCTTCTAGATATGTCCATCTGCCCTCCAATCCGTCTTCCACTCAAAGAGAATCTTCTCTCGCAGAAGGGAGGTCAGGTTCTCCATCCAGACATCAGAACCCTCAACCTTCACGCTTGTCTTCTGAAAGGTTGAGGTACAAGGATTGGGACCTCCCTGATGACGTCATGGAGGTGTTGCTTTCGGCCAGAAGGCCAGCAACAAAGTCTTCATACCGTTGCAACAAATTTTGCAGCTGGTGTAGAGAAGGGAATATCGACCCTTTTTCATGTGGTACACCAACGGTGTTATCGTTTCTACTCTACTTGGCAAACTCAGGCCTTCAAGTTGGCACTGTAAAAGACTAAGTCGCAGAGCTTTCAATCTTCAAGCGCACTGCGGAGGAACCATCGTATTTCAAACTACCTCTAGTAATACAATTTCTGAAGGGATTAACTAATCTTTATCCTCCAAGACCATTCCAAGTCGGGACTTAAATTTAGTCTTAAACTTCCTAATGGGTACTCCATTCGAACCACTCCACTCTTATTCGATGAGATTTCTCACGCTTAAAACTGTCCTATTGGTAGCACTAACATCTGCTAGGAGGGTGAGCGAGCTACAAGCTCTCTTGTAAACCTCCCCCCCATACAATTTTCTATAAGGACAAAGGTGTCCTACAGGTGAAGCCTAATTTCCTCCCAAAGGTGGTTTCTGAATTTCATATTACTCAGAAAATTACCTTACCTTCGTTCTACCCTCCTCCCCATCCGGGGAAAGAGGAAGAAAGGCTGCATAGGCTGGACCCAGGGCGAGCTCTGAGCTTTTACATCAGCAGACTGCCTAGGATTAGGCAAGCAGACCAACTGTTTGTAGGATACTCAGGTCACAAGTTGGGACTACCCATAACAAAACAGACCATTTCCAGGTGGATTATTTTGGCCATTCTGGAATGTTACAAACTTGCAGGGAAAGAGCCACCCCAAAATCGTAGGGCTCATTCAACCAGGGGTATTGCAGCCTCTTCGTCCCTCCAAAGAGGGGTACCGGTCCGAGACATATGTGCGTCTGCCACATGGTCGTCCGCACATACGTTCACAAAATTTTACAACCTGGATTCCTCCGCTAGTCAAGAGACCAGATTTGGAAAAGCTGTATTACATGCAGTTCATTCCTAAAAGGGATACATGACATTATTACTCCCACCTCCAATTACATGCCACTGCTATGGGAGGACACAATCCCTTCGAAGAACAAGTTACTTCTTACCTTGTAACGTTCTTTCGATGGGATGTTCCTCCGACATATTCCTTATCGCCCCTCCCATCCATCCCCGCAGTAATACTTCCCTTGTGGTTGCAGCTTACGCTCCTTCAAGGTCAATAACCAATTAAGGCATGACTTATCTTATGCTACAAAACGGAACTGAGCAACGGACGCCGCGCTTGGCTATTTATGGGCATGGTGACGCCGGCGCCGATACGGTGGCTGTCGAGGGACATCGACTCGGCGGACGTCGACGCGCAGCACCCTCTACAGAAAAAAAATTTCCGAGGCCAGCAAGCTGGAGACGAATTATCAAAGATAAGGAATACGTCAGAGGAACATCCCATCGAAAGAACGTTACAAGGTAAGAAGTAACTTGTTCTTCTCGATGTCTCATTACCTTCACCCTTCGTGTTACCACTCCTGGGTTGCACACCTGTCCCCTTTCTTCCATCCATTTTACTCAATTCTGGATATTCTTTAGTGTCACTAATGTTGCTATTTCTATGCATTTCCGCACTGACCGCCAACATCCATCACACTGATCGCCATAGGCGTTTCTATACTGATATTGTTGTACCCCTTTAAGGCTGCTTGTGTAGTGGTGCTCAAGCATGACCCCTTTGTGGCTTTTGCAGGTGCCTCTGATACAGGACTATTTAAACTCATTGGGGCATTTGGGTTTTTAAATATATCGGAAATATCTTTCATTTCTAATTCAATGGATATAAGGTTTTTAACTATTCTTCCATACATTTCTTTGTTTTTCCATGCCTCAGAGAGTGTATTTGTGCCTTCCAAATAACCACATTGGGTGGACTTGTTCGTAATCTGAACTTCCATTGCACTCTCCTGATTCTTGCATGCTGCCTCTTTTACAAATATCACATCATCATTTGACGGTGGTTGCTTTTCTCCCTCCCTTAGATTGGGATCCCTTAAGAATTTACTAGATGAAATGTTCAAAGTTTTTTGTGCCTGAGCATTTCTACGCCTCGACTTTTTTTCTTTTTTTTGTTGATACTTTTATTCTGAAGTCATTCATATCTACCCTTTTCTCCACAGTTGGTACCTTTCCATCATTGATCTGTGACATATTACTCCTGTGTGACATCACCACACTTTCATCTTGCACCACTATTACAGCCGCAGCTTCTTTTGTAACTTCAATACTATTTAATTTCTCATGATTACATGGGGTTATTTTCTCCTGATTGCCTGGATTATTATGTACCTGTACATTCCCATCCATCGTGCGTAGCCATGTTTCACAGCATATTTCAGGCATCGCAGTCGGAACCAAAACTATCTCATTCAAAAATCTTGATTGTTTACACAATTCCTCCAACATCCCATTTATTGCTGTTTTTTCACAACCCAATTCACAGGACTGTTCCTTAATCAGGCTCAATTTCCCTATATCCGCATTAAACCCACTTTGTTCAATATGCTGGGATAAACACAACAAAGAAATCTCACCCGTGGCAAATATCGGTGGCGCATTCATGAATGATTGTGACAAAACGTTTGCCCTATCCATGTCATTATTCTCCTCAATCCCCATAGCTTTAGACGGAATTTCAATTAAGCCATCCTCCCCAAATAAAGATTGTGAGGACTCCAGAACAGTATTCCCATTACTCGCATCACCACAGCTTACTTTATCTATATTTTGTAGCGAGCAGGATTGTGCGCATTCTAGCAGCTCCTCGTCCGTATCAGTGGGAGCTTGACGCGGCAAAACTGCCGCTTCTGCAGTACTCATCCGCCTTCCTTTTACACCGGTAGGCAGTCTTTCCTAATTATACTTGACTGCTGGAACCTCCATTTCATCGCGGGATTCCCAGACTTCTTTAACAATGTATTATTCCCATTCGTACCTCTCACAAATGTCCAATGTCACTCCTTCATGTCATGTGCCTTTTATATAATAGCCAGTGAATCGAGCTGCCAGCACTCGCAATACATATATAGAAAAAAGTACAAATATTAGCAACACCATACACCAGCCCCCAGCCTAACGGGCAACACAGGCCACTTCTCAGGCCACTTCACACAGGCGCGCGCGTTCCTTTTTCAAGAGCAATACTAACCAGGGGCATGGCAAAGTTCTTGCAGCATTTAAAGGCGCAGTCAAAGAAATCCAAATTCAATCTCCCTGGGTGCCCCAGGCATAACAGGCCACTTCTCAGGCCACTTCACACAGGCGCCTGTTCCTATTCCAGAACCTTTGTTCCTGGGCCTCAGTCGTAGGGGCAAGAGGGAGGACATCTGGGGACTCCTGCACTGCGGTTTGAAGGTCGGCGGCAGCAATGGGCTTACTCCAGATCAGCAGAACTTCACAGTTTCAGCATCCGGCAAATAGCACCACCACAGTTCTTGGACACCTTGTGGGCTCCCCTTGCTTCTGGGGTCCAGCACTCTGTTGAGGTGGCTCAGGCTTAGGTCACCCTGCTTCGGGAGGGTCCTCAGGATCTTCCTGGAGCTCGGGTCCAGCTTAAAGACGATGCACTCGTTCCTGGTGTTCCTGTCCCCTGGCACTCTGTTCCAGCAGCTGTTGGGGCAGGGGCGACATTTCCCGCCCCCGCTGCACTATTCCCATAGCAGGTAAATGAGGTATGAACCAATGGGGGGGAGGCATCTCCACCCCTTCCGTATATATTTGCATCATCTATCTTAGACATGTGTGTAGAGGCGTAACTAATGTTGGTAGAATGGACTCCATTTTGTGTCCTTACAGACGCCATCTTCTAGGCCCTGCGCCTCTCTGCCGAAATGTCAGCTCTCCCACTTCCAGCGCCGCACACAGTCAGCCCTCGCCACCCCCACCTCTTGCAAGCTCTGCTCGAGTCCTGTTCTCAGGGACCTCGGCCCTTCATTGTTGCAATTAGCAAGTATCAAGCACTGATTACATGTGTTCATCGCAGAATGTGAGACCAAGGCCTGCTCCAGCCCCAGCGGCCCATCCATCTCTGTTGACCGACTCATGCCCTGTCTCCCCCCTCCCTGCCAGTCCACTGGCCCCATGCCCCATTTTCCCTTTGAATGCATCTGCTTTTAGAGGCAACCCCAGCACAAGCTAACAGCATAGCTCCAGCTGTCCAATCCCGAAATAAAAAAAAATCACCCCGGAAAACGTGATCCCGCTAATCACACCAACCTTGAATGCCATCCCGGTTCATACAGATCCATTCACGATGGTGGACATCTATAATAAAATCATGCTCTCATCCCTTGATGCCGTAGCCCCTTTAAAGCTAAAAAAGAGCAAGCCCCAGAAACACATCAACTCCTGGTTTTTCGCCTCATCTTAAAGCCCTCAGGCAGGAAAAGCGACGCTGTGAAAAAATCTGGCGAGATTACCCCTCAGAAAATAACAAAAAAAACTTGAGCAGTCTAGCTTCCCAATATAAAAAAGAAATTATATTGGCCAAACAAACGTCTTATAGTACGCGAATCTCACAAGCTAAATCTAACACTAGAGAGCTTTTCACAATACTTAAAGAGGTTGAATCCCCGATCCAAGTGCCCGACTCATGTATCAAAGATAAAAACTGGTGCACGGGCATACAAAATGCCCTAGCGAACAAGATCTCCTCCCTGAAGACTAAGATAAGCATTAAAAAAGAAACTCTGCTCTCCTCTACTAAGCCAAGTACCGCCTCCCATAAAAAGGCTTACCTGACTCAATCATCACCCCCAGCGCACAACCCCCCCTTTAACTTCCATAAAGTATCTACCAAAGAGGTAGAAAATACTATTCTCACCCTCAAACCTTCAAATTGCCACAGAGACCTATGCCCTGCTCAACTGATTAAGGATGCAGCCTGTGATCTCGCACCATTTATTACCAAACTAATAAATGCGTCTTTCACATCCGGCACCGTACCTAATAATTTAAAACAGTCCTGGGTCCTCCCTCTGCTTAAAAAAACGAATTTAGACCCATCCACTCCAACTAACTACCGCCCCATTACCACAGTACCGTTCCTTCTTAAAATCATCGACAAAATAGCATACCACCAGATCCAACGTTACCTTGAGCACTTCCATCTCCTAGGCGTCCGACAATCAGGCTTTAGGCCACAGCATGGAACCGAAACTGCACTTAAAGATCTCAAGGCACAGATAGACGAGCTGAGAGACCAGGGTAAGACAGCACTATTGCTACTCCTTGATCTCTCTGCGGCCTTCGATCTGGTCGACCATGAGATCTTGTGCAACCCCCTACAAAAAGCTGCCCACTTCTCTCAAGAAGCAACCAATTGGATCCAATCCTTCCTCAATAACCGCACGATGAGTCTTCTCATTGTCAGCAGCAGCCGACCCTACACCTATCACTTGCGGCGTGCCTCAAGGATCTTGCGTCTCCCCTACACTTTATAAAATTTTCACAAAGCCCCTTTTCGATGATCTAGACGATCTGGGTATCACCTACACTAATTACGCCGATGATACCCAGATCATCATCCCGTTGTCAGGGGATTACGACAAGGATTTGGCCTTCGTTAATAAAGTGTACCTCATCATCCAGGCATGGATGGCCTCACACGGTCTATGCCTGAATGATGACAAGACAGAACTCCTTATTCTAGGCTCTACACACTACCTCAACAAACTGGGCCACAAATACTCATCGTTCATAATTGACGATAACAAGATCAAAGTAGCTAAGGAGGTTAAAACCCTCGGCTTCTATCTAGATTCCACCCTTACCTTCAACAAACAAGTGAATGCAATGGCCTCCGCCACCTCCTACACTTGCAAACTCATTAGGGCAGCCAAACCCTTTCTCTCCCCCACCAACTGTACCACCTTGGCCAGGGCGCTGATCCTGTCAAAGTTGGACTACTGCAACGCTCTATATGTAGGTTGTAACAAATATATCTCAAATAAAATCCAAATCCTCCAAAATAATGCCCTTAGAGCGGCCCTCAGTATCCCGAAGAAAGCCCATATCTCAGATTCCAGAAGATCTGTCAACTGGCTATCCACCAAGGACAAGATATTCCTTAAATCGGTATTTCTGATTCATAAATGCCTCCACCAAACAGCCCCTCAATACCTCATCGCCAGGTTTACTAGACCCACCCTCTCTCGCCCCTCGAGAACGGCCAATTCCAACCTCCTTCTGGTGCCCAGGTTCAAACGTACAATGTCTGGAGGTAATCGCTTCCCAGTAAAAGCAGCGCAATTCTGGAACTCCCTTCCTCCTACCTGCAGGGAGGACCTACCCTACCACCAGTTCAGAGCCAGGACTATCCACTGGCTCAAATCTCTCGACTCATAATGACCTTCCGATGCCCAGATGCGCCACTACCATGTGGCTCCTTACCTCATTGAATGTAAATATGTATATAGTACAGCCTATAGTGTTTATGTCCTACCCTTCCTATTTGGCGTGAGACGTCCGGCACTGTAACCGCAGCTGGACTTCACCCTACTGTATGTAACTAAGTTTTGCAACCCTCTTGCTGCCTTTGCGCCTGGCTACCCCTGGGTTTGGTGCGCATTATAAATAAATACAAATACAAATACCAGGCCCTCCCCAAGGACCACCCTAAATTGCCCACCATATACTAAATCCTGAGTGGTCATATATCCTCCTTAAAACTAACACACATCCCCTGTGTGTTTGAAATCGTGAAGCCCCAGGGATAACAAATCGCAGATCAAACCTCCTGATAAGGCACCTGGAAGAAAGACCTCTGCCCCATGCCCCCATAAAAGCATGGGTTACAATGTACATATATTTGCCTCCTTTATAAATGATCCCCCTTTTGATGCAATGGTTTATGCAAGTCATTAGTCTTTGCCTGCCAATCTCTGCTGTTAGTTTAGTCAGATACAAAGTATATCATCTGTGTGAACCTCAATCGACCTTCACTCTGCGACGATGAGCCCAGCTGACCACGTGTACTGTGACTGATGGATCGACTGCAGCCAATGGAACCCAGATACCACCTATGGAGCTGGGATTAGTATATGTACTTAGCTAACCACGTTTGTTAACTGAACTTATGTATGACATCATCGATAACGCTTAATGCCTTTTTAATGTGCTCCCTGTGTTATCTGTTGGCAGAGTGCTCTCGGGCAGCAGAGTTCTTTGTTTGCATTTATTTACTTATATACATTTTGGTTCCGTTGCAATTACTCTCATTGTTTCATTCCCTACTTGAATGTGTAATTTAGTCTGTCTATTGGGACACATGTATGATAAGGTGCCAGCCTTCATAGCAGCGAAGAAGTACAGCCAGCAGGGAGAGGGGGCTCCAGTCAAGTCCGTCTTGGTGTCAGTTGGTCCCACCAACCCAAGGGGAGAAGTTGTCCGTTCCGGGCTTCTCTAGTCGATATGAAATGGGAGCTTCAGCACTGCAGCAGGGCTTCACCGGGCAAACCAACGATACAGGAGGGTGCAGCAAGCTTCTCTTCCAGTTTTTTCTTCGCTTCCTTCGTCCAGTGACCAACTCTGCCTTCCTTGCATAAGACTTTGCCTTTTTATGCAGGTTTCTCCCATTCATTCGCAGCCTAGCTGTCACTCGCACATCAGGGTGGCCGTCCTCCAAGGACAGCTAGCCAGCCAATCACCTTTGGGTGCATTCCTGTAACCAAGGAGACTAAGCACAGGTCGTTTTGGGAACCTCTCTCACTTCCTGCCCATGCCAGACACGCAGAGGCAGGCTTCACCCGTGAATCCCGCCAAAGACAAAATGAACAAAGGGACCAAACCTGGTTTGGCGGTCAGACTAAAACCCAAGAGGACCTTTCCAACAATAAATGGCGAAAAAAGACCGGCCCATTTTGACAAAATGGGCACCCATGGGTGCAATACTACAGCTGAGGATTCAGTCTGCAGTAAAAACGCACAATTTTAGGAAAAGTAAACCACTGCCACCAGCCATTAATTGTTTTGAGGGTAACATAAAAATGTTACATGAGAAAGTAGTAAAGGGGATACTAAATAATTCCCCAGCACTCCACATAAGATGTGTGCTGGGTCTACAAAGAGAAAAAGGTAAGTAAAGTCCATTTCACTTTATTACTCTTGGAAACAGTAGTCTATCCAAGAGAAGTTATTTAACCTTGACACTAATCCAAAATGGTGCTGTGTGTCACAATACAAAAGATGATGTCTATGGAGTTTGCCAGACTCCAAAACCAAAGGAAACAGAGTCTAAATCAGATAAAAATACGAGAGGGTGAGAAAAAGGTCTCACTCACTCCAGGATAAAAATGAAACGTCCTAAAGTCCAGCAAAATAGCTGAGGGTCTCTAAGGTAGAAGGGAATTGGCACAGAAATTAGCATTTTCCCTAACACCATCCGCTGACCAGGTCCCTCTGCCGCTACTGTTGTAGTACAGAGATGCAATCTTATACTCTGCAGATCCTAGACTTGTGGCCCAGAAACAATGTCACCTGCATTGGCTGCTCTCCTGCATGAAGAAAGGCTGACTCCGTTCTTGGCCGTGGCCATGAGGGAAGCCTACTGACCGCTGATTGGGGTTTTGTTACCGGCACTCTTCACCTGTATCCTTATGGGAGTCCTTGTGGCTGTTGTCCTGTGGTTCCTGGCCTTTCCTACTGCAAGTCTGCTGGAATGTCGGAGAAGCAGCCATCTGGACCGCCGCCTAGCCGGATCCAAATGTAGTGTACCACTCTTTGTGTCCAAGGAGACCATATGGGCGTGACGTCCCCTACCTAACAATATCCATACCTGGTTATGACCGGTGGAGTTCTAGTCCAAAATTCAACCCTACGTAAACCCTTTTGTGGTGGAATTAGGAGTGTACCCCTACATTTTGTCCTAAAACCATTTATTTAAGTGTACTTATATATTGCATTTACTTACCTGTAGCCAAAACATGTACAGGGACATTTTGAGACTTAATACTCAGCTGCATCTTGAAATATTAACAGCTGGCATTCCCTCTCTTCCCCTGTCTGCCTTTTAATCAAAGCGACTCCACTAATTACCTGGTGTGACTATCCAATTATGTTGTAGAAGACCCTTTGAAGCTGCCAGGTCCTACCCCACCCTGAGAGATGGTATGTCCTGTTCTGCTTGGAAAGATTGTCCTAGGGTACCTCAATAAATCACCACTGGAGATTTCCCAATGCACGCTTGTTGTGGCAGAGATGAGTGCTCTTGGTGTGTTTGCTCCACTTATAAAGAATGGATCATTGAAAGTTTACAAGGACGTACAGTAGGTTCACTCCATTTCAGAGTGCAGGTCGAGTGTCACCAAGGACCGCAGGTCCAAACGACACCTCTCTAGTATTGGGTGCGGAAGAGAAAAATACAGAGAAGATAAACATGCTTAAAAATCACTGCCAGTGTAAAGAAATAAATAATTGCAAAGTTACAAAATCATGTGCCTCTCTGGATGTTTTAGCTGCTATTCACACAATCACTCACCATTGACTATTTCTATGTAGGGTTGATGGGTGTTGCAGGCAAATACGTCTGGAGAGCCGCAGATTGCCTACTCTTGGTGTAGACCAACATAACACAACTCTTCCTGTCAAAAGGCTAAAGTATGATGAAAGGTACATCAAAATAGGGCACTGTTAGGATATGTCGTAGAACTGCTCCCTTGGTGCCAGGTAGACTTTGGCAACCAACATAGACCTGACAATACCAGGGTACCATAAGAATCCTAACCCAATTGCAGGAACCGGTGACCGGTTGTCATTTATGTTATATAATCCGTGTTTAGATTCCAGACACGTAGACAGTCGCCTACATTTCTAATCCCGTTTAGACGTTCGCAAGACCCCTTAAAGATGGCCGCCAGGAATGCTCAATGGTTTCCAAGAACATTCATACTAGTGACACTGAGAAATGGCTGCCGAGAAACAAACATACGAGCCAGTTGCTCGCATTCGGGCATAAAACAGAGGAGGAAACGAGGAGACGGTGTCTCGCAACTGCTTCTGTACTGGCTCCCATTTTAAGTCTTTAGTTCTTGAAAGAGCATTAGCCATGTAAAGGGGAGAGGGAGAGTTTACTTTGTTGACCATGTTTTTTAATACTCTTTTGCAATCTAGTCTCGGGTGCCTCCCATGGATTGTATTTCCTATTGTTGCCTTCCACGTCCTACTTCTTTAATTCCAAGCAAGTTGTTTTTTTTCACAAGCAGTGTGACAAGTTCAAATAAGTTGTCAGTGATTTCCCTCCTGATATGCTACAAATATCAAGAATCATAAAACCTGACTTGGAAGATTTACTCCTGTGATACAACCAGGAATAATACACTCCAGATGGTTCGAGCCAGACACATCTGGAGAACAGATAATTGGATCCCATTCCCGTTAAATGTGTATTACCTGTGTTTGGAGGGGCTCAGATAAGTCCTAACAGGCTACCTTTTTATTGCCCAATTCAGCTCCTGAGTCAGTGTTCCGGAGTGAAAACCTGAAAGGTGGTGCAGCCATCCAGTCGCCATTGCCCTATTGCAGCCTTATTTTTCCTGTCTGGTGTAACAGGAAAAGGGAGGCTTACATAGTGGTAGTGGTGTGTACACTTCTGTGGTTTCTATGGATGATTCACGCAACCAAATACTAAACCGAACATACAGGCTTTAAGTTAAAATGCACACAAATAATTCATTCCAACTGTAATATATAATTTGAGACTACGTCTGATAGTTTGTGAAGAATATTCTAAAAACCCATTTAGGCATATTCCCCCATTCCTCTCTTCTCGAGTCCAGATTTAGGAGAGAATAGATGACATTTTGGAATTCTTAAAAAAAGAATGTGTGTGTACATAATCAAAGAGATGTAATTTTAGTTGCTTCTAGAGAAATATGAACCATCTTTAGGTTTCAACCGTCAGCAACAACTTGATTTAGCAGCTTATCTGTTGATTATACAGATACGCAATTTGTATAATCAATCTAAATTTGTTTTAATTAAGGATGCATACTCCATGCAAGTACTGTCCTTGGCCTACCGAAGGGTTCCATGTGTTAAAATCCCCGCAAAAATATTGCGATACAAAAATATCGCCATATTTTTGCAGCGATATTGACCCATGGACCCTGCGGTGGACACTCCCGCATTATTTTAAAATGTGCGGGGGACACCCTTGCAACCTCCGCTCCCACAAAATATCCCCCCCCAAAATATCGCCTATGGCGAGACAAACAGCCATATGTACGGCGATAGTTTTGGTGGGGATATTTTTTAGGGATACCCTACCAAAGCCACTGCCTATGTAGTTCTTGCGCTCGCTCTCCTTTGCAGATGCCAGACATGCAGGTAGCTGCAGCCCAGCTCCTACTACACCTCACTCAAACAAAGCATCCACATCATTCCTTTGAATGAAGAACCTGGGCCCAAATCACTTTCTGGTCAGGGCCCCTGATTCCATGGCTAATCGGTATGCCTCCCTTCGTATGTTACCGGTCACTAAACATTCTCATCTCTGTGCTACAACCACATGCTGTGTACAAGCTTAGACAGTCCTTCGTCACCTCAGCATTTCAGCAATACACCACTCCATCTAGCGTCTATGCTTCTCTGCAAACCTCTTTTCCACACCTGGTGGAGCAGATAACACCCATGCAGGAGGCTGTGCCTTTGCTTTTCTTGTATTTAAACTCGAAGTGCCTCCCAATCAAGATCTAGGACACTACTGACCTGCTGGCTTTCCAAATAAAACACTGACAACTGAGATTCAGACAATTGTGGCTTCTATTGCCTTATCACGCCTGTCTCGGCTTTGCACCAATAGTACCTCAATGATAGTCAATGCTAGCACTCTTCAAATGCTTACATTGTAGTAGTAACGTGCAGACTTACCTTAAGGGCGCCTGCAGTCTGCTATGCATAGCTATGGTGTAAGCACAGAAAATTCCAATGTTCTTGATCTATGATGCAAAAACTTCAAACAGCGTTATCTAAAGTTGTTTACATAGTTTTTTTAACTCCTCCTGCAGTGGGCGGGAAGCCACATTTCCTGTAAAAAGGTAGTCAAGAGTTTTACAGCATGGTTTGCTCTAGAAACGAAGACTTCAAAATGTTGACAGGTTCTTTTCAGAAAGAGTACTTGTTGAAGAGAAAACTAACGAAAATAGGTTTAAAGTGCATTGATCGCAGAGATAACATGTCACATAGTGGCAAACGCGCTCTGAATAAAAAAAGACCTATACAAATGGTGACTTATCCTGCGATAATCCCAGAACAGCTAGAAATTATGATATATGGCCCCGGGAGGCTGTCATTCTGGGGACAAAGTCTTTCAGCATTGAAAGGGCATGCTCCCAGTTTTCCTGAAAGGCCATCTGTCAAAATAAAGGTTATGAACATTAAAGCATACATTTTACGTTTGTTTGCATAAGATTTTGAAAGGTATTGCTGGAATCACAGGGATTGCTGTTTTACCAGTTGGTGATAGTCTTTGGTATCGCTGCCATTTTTTGTTGGGTGTTCTTTGCATGTTGGGGTTGGTGATCCTTTTGTCCATGAGTCTCCTGAGCTGTGCATCTGTTGTGCTATATAAACACGCTGTGAGGGGAATCTAGGTGAATCATCCCTACTCCCCAGTGGGGGGTGGAAGCCACCCCCTTTGAGGTTAGGGAGGTGAACCCGCTAAGCAAGACCTGTCTTCAGTTTTCACAATGTAATTTACTTCGTTGTAATTTGCTTTGTGCTCATTTCTTCAAATTACTTCGAATGTAGTTGGGTATTTGTGAGTTACGAAATAAAAGGGGCACGGGGAGGGGTTTGGAGCGAAGGTGGTAGTTAAGGGGAAGGGAGGCATGGGGGGAGCCCCCCTCACCCTAAATAAATTTGAAGTAAAAATTCGAAGTAATGTACATGAAGTAAATTGCAATTAAGTCCTTTCTTTTCGTGGAAATGAAATGGAACCGCAAGACCCCTCCCCGTAGGGGTCTGGGAAAGTGTGACCTCACTGGGAGTGACTCCCCTCTTGGCGACAAGGTCTTCCATTCCTTTAAGAAACTCACAGTCCAGAGTAAATTGTCTGCCTACATGGTAGTTGGAAAGACTGTTACTTCTGTTTTAAATCCACCAAACAGTGACATTTCTTCAATCTCTTTGGCTTCAGGATCCCATCTGAACTCAAGTCAAGAGAAATTACACACCCCTTTTGTTTGTGATGACGTACATAAAAAGATGAGATACTTGGAATGGGGGAGAGAGAATCCTACACAGAGGCAAGCCTCTGATGGTAAGACGTCCTGGATAGGCAAAGCCACGCTACACCGCGGAGCCGGGGGTAGCGTGAAGAGCAGGCGAATTACTAGCAAGATGCTGGAAGGCTGATGTCTTGACTGCCCATGGTCGTGAGACAGATGGAGATGATGGTGAAGAGACTGTTTTTCCTGGTGACGTA
Organism: Ambystoma mexicanum; assembly: GCF_040938575.1. Classification (NCBI taxonomy): domain Eukaryota; kingdom Metazoa; phylum Chordata; class Amphibia; order Caudata; family Ambystomatidae; genus Ambystoma; species Ambystoma mexicanum. Next base: position 732,503,068 of record NC_090925.1, read on the forward strand.
ACCACAAGGAAGTGTGGTGGGCCTGGGGGCCTGTAAACTGATGTTGAGACATGACCGCAGCGGAGAAGTCAGATCTTCAATCACTGCATAAGTACAACTGCCGAACTGGGCAGAGTAAGGGAAGCGACCGCTCCCAACGAGGTAACGCCATTGAGAGTGGTGAACCGTGGTATTAAAATTTGGGAAAGCTATAAGGGTTACAAAAGCCAGGAAAACCCAAACAAGCAGACACCCTATGGGGGCCATGCCAAGCAAGCCTGTTGGAGAGCAAGGGGGCTTTGGGGAGCCCTGGGAAATCAAGAGACACCAACATTTGAGGCTGGAGAAGCCACAGGGGTTACGTGAGCATAGAAAACCCCAATGGGCAGACACCCCACTGAGGCCCTGCTAAAGCAAGCCTATCAAAGGGTCAGAGGGCTTTTGAGAGCCCTGAGAAATAGAGACCTTAACGTAAGAGGCTTGGAAATCCACAAGGGTTACGGGAGCTTGGAAACCCCGAACAGGCAGATGCCCCACTGATGCCACACTCAAGCAAGCCCATCGGAGGGCTGGATGACTTTGGGGGAGTCCTGGAAACATGAAACAATGTGAACAGAACTGGGAGGAGAGAACTGGTAGGGTTCCAGTGTTTAAAAATAAGACAAGGACAATGTCAAGCACCCAGGCGTAACTGGTGGAATTGTGTTAAAAAACTTTTCTTTCCTCAGAACCACATGCGATATATGTAAAGACTTAAATCTTTGCATACCGAACCTGCAGAGGGGCTGAGGACTTGCAGCAAGAAATTGATGAACTTTGTGCAAAGAAATACAGAACCTGACACACTTCTTTAAAACATTCTTCTTGGAAAAGGGATCCAACTGTTGGGCCAGGCAGAAGTCAAGCAGTCTATTTCCCTTTCCCTGGCCTCCTTTTTTAAAGTTTAACTGTGTGAAAAACTCAAGGGTACTCCACTACCTACTTCCCAGAGATCTTTTATACATGTGGCCAGGCGAGGGCGATCTCTTTTGGATACCAACCCTGGGGGTGGACAATCTAGGGAGGATCACCTGGGTTAGAGGATCCTTAAGGATTAGGGGAAGGGACACCTGAGGGTGAGACATGGTATTCCCCCGCCCCTTTTCTGACATTGACCTACCCAGCATCCCCTCACAGCCTTTATGAGTATGAGCGATACGCTGGAGCTGTGTCAAGAAGGAAGAAGCAGAGACGCTGGGATACTGCTCTTAGGACAGTTTTTCTGAAGTCCAACTAAGGGCTTAGTAAAACCATTCAACTGAGGCAATACAAGACTCCACTCCTAGTATAAGGTTATACCACCTGAGTTCAGGGTAGCGTAGACTGAGCAGCCAGCCTTATTTTAGGAGGGAGAGAGGGCTGTAGAATCAGTACAAATTAAATTGTAATACATAAAGAAACACTGAAGCAATATGTATTGTAAAAAATGAATGTTTTATTTAATTACAAGTAGGCCCAGATAAATGTTAGGGGAAATAAGTACTATCACAGATCATATATAAACACATTATGGAAAAACACAACACTATGCTCGAAGGTACACAGACCAATGCATATAACCTTATTTGGAACATCTAACGGGACTTCCTGGGAAGTCAAAACCAATAGTTACTTTTGGATTACTTTCAGTAATACCAGTATAGTAGACCCCATCAGTTGTACCGTGGTACTCAGCAAGAAATCAAATAGTAATATAAACTGGACAGTATACTTTTCTGATCCAGTGAAACAGATTCTATGAACAGTATAAACCTGATTCAGGATAACAGTTATTTTAGGGGAGTTGGACCTTGGGGTGTAATATTAAATTAGAGTTGCTTTTCAGTTCACAGACTAAGGGAAGCAATAACTTTAACTTATTTTAGGATAACACAGATGTACTCAAGGTAAGTAAAACCAATGCACTTTTTACAGTAGCTTTAAGCAACTTAAAGGCAGTTATAAACCTAAGAATGTTTTGTGTCTGCCTAAAACAGACCAGGAAAAGCAAAACCCAATGTTACACTTTATGAATGACTCAAAGTTATTCCAGGTAGGTAAAACCTATTGCAGACTTATTCTGGACAGGCTAACGGCAAGTCAGGGGAAGCAAGACCCCGTTGGGGACACTCCTACATGTATCCTAACTGGAATAGTGAAGTGAAACCAACAGCATTACTTTTGGGAAGAGGCGGAACCAAATCACAGGTGAGTGATATAACCTTACATCTACTTTCTGTTAGAATGGCGAAACTGGTTCTAAGGAAAGAAAGATGTTACATATACTTTTCAGAATGGCAAAACATTTCTAAAGTAAGTAATAACTTTTGTAACTGTTCACTCTGAGTTACAGTTAACAACCTACTACTTTTACAAGTAAGTAACTTTTAAAAACATATTCTCTTTTCTAGGCAAAAGGACCAATCCTTAGAAGACTTTCCCTTATTCTTGGAGCATGAGTGTTCTCAGTGGCAGAAGGGTGGTCAGTATGGTCTAGTGTCCAACAGGCAGGTCAGGATAGGTTTTTAAGTAGCAAAAGTCAGAGTTCCTAAGGAAGACTGTTAGAACAAGTAAGTACTTTGCTTCAGAGTTAGTTGAATGTCCTGGCGCTTCAGAGAAGACACCCTAGGAGGATTTCAGCAGGGGCCTGTGTGCACTGGGCGAGAGGACTCCCAATCACAGAAAACACTCCAAAACTACACAGGAATGGCAAGAGACTTAAGGTAAGTAAATACCCAAGCCAGCACAGAAGAAAGTTTTGCAGCAGGAGGACTTCAGGATCTGCAGCCAAAAACCTGGTCATTGAATTCCTTCATCAAGAAAACAGACATGACACTGGAAAGACTTTTGCAGTAAGGATCATGGGGAAGGCTCTAAGCAAGGTTTTCCTCGTGGCTGGATGCGGCTCTGTGGATTTGGCGACTTTTTCAGGCGCACAGAAGAAGACAAAATATCGCTGTTCGGATTCTCGTCGTTTGCAAGGTCCAGCACTCTAGGGAGGGGACTTTTCAGACTGGAATCGTGCTTCTGCATATTCAGCAGGATGCCCACAAAGTTTCAGCGAGATTCGGAATTTGGAAGACCGTACACCGCACAAAGGCTCGAGGTCCCAGGGTATTGGGGTATTGCAATGCTGCAAGGTCACAGCATGGCGTGGGATGGCTCAAAATGCAGGTCTTCTTGCGTCTTGTGGATCTCACCAGGCTCTGGGTTGGGGGTCATCATTTTCGGAGTCCCCAGGTCTATTGGAAGGAAGACAGGGAACTTCCCTCATAGCAGTAGGGCTACATAGGCTTTTTTCTTATTATTTGAATAAAAACTCTTGAACATGCCACTTCTTAGTGCGACTTGTTTTTGTTTGTCACAGCAAATACAGGCATGTTGCACTATATATCCTACAGTACCGCCGTGTTTCATGAGACACTCGAAACACTATTAGATCATGGAGTCACGGTTGGTAAAGGTTACTGGGTGCAGAGGAAACATTCTCCATGTGTTACTTTGGAATTGATGAATTCTATGGGGGTTATTGCATACACTGTTTATTTACATAGATGTATAACAAATATGTCACCAGGAAGTGCAGGATAACAAAGCAGTTGTATGCGTGATAACATTGTTATTTTTACTGGTCTCTCACAGGCTGTCTGCTTAAAAACTGCAGTAACCCCTTTCTTCAAGTGTGATTTATCAATAATTGGTGCTGAGGAATTTATTTCCTCACAAAAAGACATACTAATTGTGAATGAGGGCATGCTTGCGTTTTGAATAGGTATTGTGTATTTAATAAGGAATGTTCTATACTTCTAACACTGCTGTTACTCACTCTAATGCTTTTCTCAGGTGTTGGATGGGATGTTGGAGGGGGCATCCCACCTTCGACCAGCCCTGCATGTAGTAGGAAACCTCCTGGCTACCAAGTGTGATGCTGACTTGCTGCATAGCTTCTGCCAGGCGTTGGATGTTCCTCGTTTCGTGTTACAGCTCATCGGTCAGATCCTGGACAGCACCAGCATCAAAGAGGTTAGTTAAGTCACCAGTCTGAGCACTGATGGCATGTTCTGCAGTGCATACATCCGGACCCATTTTGGACATTCTGTATGAGCCAGTGAGTCGTGCACTGTTTTTGGCTGACTGCTCTTTGGGCACCTAGATGAGATGTGGACTGAATCACCACTGGATTAGTGTCTGTCTAGGTGAGTTGTCTGGCCAAATTAAGTTTACCCTTTGCATAATGTTGTATGGGTTGTGCCCTGTCTCTGTGAATGAGTTGTGCAAATTGCCTCAAATTGCCTGTTGTATTCTCGAACGATGAAACAGTTCCCAGCCTCGCTGGCAACAAAGTAATGCAAAGTAGCGTTTCATAAAAAAAGTTCTACAACTTGTTGGTTCGTGGGGAATGACTTCCTTCCCCTAGACCAGATCCAGGAGTGCCAAGGGGACAATCCTCTTCCCCTTGTCTCTTACAGTTCCACACAGGCCTATAGGTTAACTCCCTCCTCTCAGCTCCTTTTCCAAACTCTGTGTTTGCCTGCTCTCTTTTCTCGTGGTGCACTGGGTTTATTCCCTTGCTAAGTATTACCAATCCAGTCACTCTGACAAGGAATGGTAATGCTTCTCCTGTGCATCCCTCTCTTCTTTTGTCTTACTTCTTAGCAGACTGGGTTGTCTCCTCGGCCCAGCACTACTTGTTTTTATTATTCTGGCGAGGAATTACTTAAAAAGTGCTTTCTTGTCCGTGGCAGACTGTGTTTACCAAGTAAAGTACTGCCAATTTTATTGCCCCCAAATCATTGGGATGAGGAAGAGCACCGCTCTTCTCATGCATCCCTTTATTTCCTAGATTTGGTTCCCCAGTAGGCAGGGTCTTGCACCACTGTCCAGCACCACCTGAGAGAGCAATTGGTTAACTGAGGTCGATCTAGGTATTTGCTCAGAGTTTGATTTCACCCCTGTTAAGTCTTATGCAGTGTTGCCTCCTTGTCACGGGACTCCAGGACCGGAAGAGCTGCGATGCTCCAACAGTCTGCCTCGGTCCGGCAGCCTTTCCAGGCAAGTCTGCCTCCTCACGCTATTTGTTTTCTTCTCACACATCCCTGTGGTTGCAGAAGCTCCAAGGCTCTAATAGCCTCCTCCAGAACTCTTATCCCCAGTGTTCACTCCCCGTTCAAACCAGTACCTTCTTGTCCGGACCGCTCTGATCTCTTCCCTGGCTGTCGCCTGGACTCTGGGAAACGGGACGGGTATATCTTGGTTGCGTTTCCTTCTGTCGACAATTACACCACTCAGTAAACTTTCCCCTTGCAGGGCTCTCCTTCCTACAATCTTCTATCTTCCGCCAGCACCATGACTGTTTGTTTTGGTCAGTTTGTTCCATGATGTATCTTTCTATCCAGCATCCCGGCTTGTTTAATCTTTCTTTATTCACACTATCCTGGCTACTACTACTACTACTACTAATACTACTACTACTACTACTACTACTACTACTGCTGCTACTACGACACTGTTGTATTTGTCCTTCTCCCTTTTTTTTTTATCCTACGACTGTTTTCGTGTAGTAGAGGACAACTAGAATGTGTAATGGGGTTTTCATGTTCAATCATTACATTTTCGCCAGGCCTCATCTTCCCAGTTATTCCTTCATTACCCTACATGACATCTTCCTTGTTCTTCTTTGTCACAGTAGTACCCGTATGGATAATGGACTCCAGTTTAGATGGGGAAGAATGTGAGAAGGTTGTGGTACCTTCATAACTACTTCCTATTTACCTCATATAAGAAGGGTTTCTACCGCCAAGGAAAGGTGCGAGATCGACAGATACGTCACAAAAAACATTCATTGACTTTTATCTTCGCAGTAGGATTAAAATAATTGGCTAATATCAAAGTCTTAGTTTTAGCGCCCAGGCCATATTTAGGGAGAATTTTTTTTAAGATGAGACCTGTGTACTCTGTCAACCATCTTCTCTGCATCAAGAACAAGTAACAGGGCTGGACTATTGCTATGATTAGATTTATCTTAAAAACGAAGAACAGTTTGGATTTTGTCAAATGAGCTTTGTTGTACAATGCATCCAAATTGATCAGGGTTTCAGGTATTGTATCACATGTTCCTATCTGTTAGCAATAATCTATCTATTGGACTTTGCATCAACGTTCATTGATATACTGGGTCTGTATGAGGAGCACTTTTTGGGTTCTTTCCCCGACTTAGGGATCGCTGTTATGAGCCTCAGTCATTGAATCCACCGCCCCTTCCTTAAAGGGGTAGTTCACTCAAAAATGTTATGCTTTTAAAAGATTGGCCATAATAAAAAATATATAGTAAAAACATTTTTACAAAATGTTCCTATGTAAAATATTCGGCAAATGAGATTTAAAGTCTGGATTTTCAAGCACTAGGAGGCATCCATTTTGTACAATGAATGAGCCTCCTGTGTTTCTGTTAACTCTGCTCTCACGGCAGTTATCAAGCAAAATCCCCCTACTGGCAGCTTTTGCTTATTGTTGCCGGAGGAGCAAAGAATGTTGTCTGGCTACAGCCTGGAGTTGTGGGCTCTGCTTCCCCGTGGGAAATGCCACCAGGCTGGCAAGCAGGCTCAGGAAGTTTAAAACGAAAGTCATGGCAATTATGAATACTCCGCCGGCTGCCGCAATCCAAACTATTCATAATTGCCCTGATATTCATTGTAAGTTTCCTGGGCTCCCCGTGCTGGGGCAGCCAAAACTAAAGTCACTGCAATTATGAATACTCTGCCAGCCACCACATTTCTAAATTAATTGACTTGTGTCAGGATTCGGGACACGAGTATATAGTATTTCTGATGCTTGTGAATCTGCTTAGAATCACATGCTGTGCATATAGTCCGACATCTAGTGGTAATCGCATAGTATTGCATCTTGTCTTTCGAGGATCGAAAGGGGGTGTCGACATGGGCGTGCCTGTAACACTATCCCTAACTTGACGTGTAGTGTACCCAAAATCCCTCACGCGTCTAGGTCCCTCAGATTGTTTTTCCCGCCCAGCTAGCTGGTCGCCTTATGCTGAGCTCTCACATATTGCAAAATTATATGGTTTCCCAACCTCCGGTCGTTTATATATTATTTGTCCCCTCTTCGACGATTACTTCTCAACCACCGCCGAAGACAGCGGAAGAACAGACTTTGACGGCTGGTGCTCCGGTCGACGCTGTCTACCGCGTGGCCGGGCCTTCTGGCTGGCAAATACAGTAGGGAGAGTGGTGTTTGGGGGTCTCTTTCTTTATCAAGAATGTCTTTCCTTTTCCCCTCTCTTTGTCCCTTGGTTTTGCCGTTGCTTTAATACACCTGAGCTATGAACAGGACACCATTTAAGTTTTGCCCTTCCTGAAGGGCATGTACCCCTGGAAGGACATGCACCGGAGGTGCAATAAGTATCAACCTCGCTCGCGATCACCACGAGGCGTCCTGTCGATCTTGTCAGCTGCTGTGTCCTAAGATGATCAAGGCCATCGAGACGCCTCCTAAGGGCGCGCTGACGCATAAAGTTCCGGCTCTATCGAAATCTACGGCGAAGCCGCTTGAACAGCCTACACCCCTCCCGCAAGCGACGAACATTCGCTAGAGTATTGCAAACATCGTTTCGGCGGCTAGTAAACCCAAGGACAAGTCGAAAGACACGTCCAAATGCAGGGAAAAGCAGGATGAATATTCAGAGAGTCCCCAGCCCTTATCCAGTACTCTCTCAGAACAATCTCGGCGTTGTAGGCAGATAGACCCCAGGAGGAGCCCCCCTCTGGCTCCTCTCTATGGACCAGGGAAACATTTGAAGGCTGTATGAATAGGCTTGCAAAATGTGTGGAATTCTCTGAAAGGTTCACGCTCAAAAAGCCTAATGAAGAAGACCTTTACCCCTCAGTGGCCAAATTCCAGAGAACCTCTGGCCCTCTTCATGAGGAGGTCTTTGACCTGACAGATCAAGAGGAAGTTCCTCATTACCTCTATTTGCAAGAAGATGATCCCTTTGAGGATCCCACTGACCAGGCCCCAGATTAGGGAGATGAGCCTCCGGTGGACAACCCACCATGGTTGTCACCTACTCAGACCCCAGATCCTGACACCATATGCACGGATCCTCCATCCTCCCCACTTCTGTATCAGGCATCTCCTATTGATGATCAGATGGCATTTAACGACATTCTGAAAAAAGCAGCCCAATATTTCCAGATAGCCACGCAAGAGGCGGTGCCTGCTTTCGTGGAGGATATTCTAAAGGAGAAGCCACCTGCCAGCCAGGCTATCCCTTTACTTAACTCCATTAAAAGGCAATGCGCCCCTTCCTTACTTATACCTTCACAGACCAGGGCTGTGAACCCACGGGTGTAGAAACTTTTTCGTCCCTCCCCTTCTGACCCTCTTTATATTCGGGGACATGCCACCCCAGATTCTCTTGTGGTCACTACAACAAGGAAGAGGGCGGGGGTGCCCTTGTCCACAGGTGAGGCATCGCCGGACAAGGAATGCAAAAAACGGTATGCCCTAGGGAAGCAAATTACTACTGCGGCAACATATTCCACCCGGATTGCCAACAATACCACGCTGTTGGCCAGCTATTCTGATGTTGAATGGAACCTGCTACAGGAGGGCCTGCGGGAGGTCCCTGAACCGGTGTGTTCTCACCTGCTTACAATTGTATCAGAGGGTAAGCAAGTAAACCATAACATCCTTAAAAACACCTTAGATGCTGTGGAGACCGCAGGGAGAACGCTGGCCCAGGGTACCCTTTTGCAACGTCACGCCTCGTTGAATAACTCTGGGTTCAAGCCGGAGACACCAGCGTCTCATCAACAAACCGGTAGAGTATTCTAACCTGTTTGGCAAGGCTGTTGAAGAGGCGCTAGAAACTTCCAAGAAAGAACACAAGACTTTGAAAACTTTTAATCAAATCACTCAAAGGCCCTTTCAACAGAGAGGGGGAAGTTCTCACTGCTCCTTTCGTGGACAGTCCTATTCTCGTTCCCCACATAACCAATATTGTACGTGTAACTCGTGGTCCTCAGGACAAGGGTCTGCTGCCTCAAATCGGTATCCCAGAGAGGACAACACTGGAAAAGGAAGGGGTCGCAATGCCACCCCTAGAGGCTCCCCGACCTCCAGTTAGAAATGACTCTCAGATCTGGGTCCCCTCCCATGCCTCCCCGGTCGGGGGATGTATAACATCATTCTTACACGCAAGGGAGGGGATTACCACAGACCAGTGGGTGGTCAAGACCGTCACCCATGGTTATTGCATCGAGTTCAGCTGGCCACCTCAGAATCCTGCTGCAAGAGGTCAAGATCCTGCAGGAAAAGGGCGCAATGGAAGTCGTCCATGTTCTACAGGTGAACAAGGGTATTTATTCAGTGTACTTCCTTGTACCCAAAAAGGATCTCACCATGTGCCCTGTGCTAGACTTGTGCACAGCGATCAAATTTGTCAAACCATAAAAGTTTCAGATGGTAGCGCTGCAAGAGGTAATCCCTCTGCTAACGCAAGGGGATTACATGGCAACATTGGACATGAAAGATGCATACTTTCATATTTCAATGTTGCCAGCACACAGGAAATACCTAAAATTCATGATAGAAGACAAACACTATCAGTTCAAGGTCCTCCCCTTCGGCATTGCCTTAGCCCCAAGAGTATTTACAAAGGTACTGGCAGTTGTAGCAGCTCACCTGTGCAGGCAATCCATCCCAGTATGTCCTTACCTCAACGACTGGCTCATAACAGGGGATTCCTACAGAACATGCCTATCAAACACCCAAAAGACGATAGACCTACTCTTCAGCCTGGGATTCTCCATAAACGAGAAGAAATCCAGCCTAGACCCCAGCCAAATCAAGCAATTTCTGGGGGCCCTAATTCGGACAGAAGACTGCTTCGCCTTTCCCTCCGAGAGGGTTCAAAACATGCTGTTTCTGATCCCTCAGTATGTAGCCGGTCGAGAGGTGACGGTACGCAAAGCCATGCGACTGTTAAGAATGATGGCGTCCTGCATATACTTGGTCCCTCAGGCACGTTTGCGCATGCGCCCCATGCAAGAGTGGCTCAACAGCCAGTGGTGTCAGGCCAGCAGACAATGGGTCGATCTAATGGTTATCTCGGCAGCCCTCGTTCTCTCTCTGCAGTGGTGGTCGAGGGAAAACCTCTTGAAGGGGAAAACCTTCACCACCCCCGCAGTAGAAGCCACTCACGACAGACGCATCCCTCACTGGATGGGGGGGCCTCACCTCCTACAGCAGACGGCGCACAGTGTTTGGTCCCCAGCGGTAGCATCCAACAACAAAAACCTGTTGGAGCTATTAGCGGTGTTCAAAGATCTGAAGGCTTTTCAGGCACAGTTGCAGGGAAAGACAGTACTGGTGCTCACGGACAGCACCATGGCCATGTACCACCTGAACAAGCAAGGGGGCACTCACTCTCCAGGGCCATCCAAACTGTCCCAGAACATTTGGAAGTGGGCTCTCAAACACAAGATGTTCCTACTGTCTCAACACGTTCCAGGGGAACTCAATCTTCTGGCAGACAGAGACTTCCCACTACCCTTTAAGTACGAATGGCAACTATACAAAGGCCTCATCTCCAATGTTTTTGCAGAATGGGGCTACCCAGTGATCGACTTGTTCGCAACTCTGGAGAACTCACAATGCCCAGATTACGCCTCCAGGTACCCTCAGAACCGATCCAAGGGGAACAGTCTCTGGATAACATGGTCAAGGAAATGTGTTTACGCTCTTCCCCAGACTCCTCTACTCAACAAGATTGTGCACAAGATGCACCAGGAACCAGTCACCATTATACTGTTGGCCCCGATGTGGGCCCACCAACCCTGGTTCTCCCACGTGGTGGAGATGTCACTTTCCTCCGATGAAACTACCTTGCCCATACAACATGCTATCTCAGGACAAGGGGGAAACCCTTCATCCATGCCCGCAGACTCTCAACTTAGCGGCCTTGCTCCTGAGGTCATAGAGTTTGGGCATCTCCAACTTCCTCAGATATGCATGGCTATACTTAGTGAAGCAAGAAAGCATAACACCAGACATTGCTACTTCAATAAATGGAAACGCTTCGTCATCTGGTGCAATTCCAAGAGCATCAATCCCACTGACTGCTCTCCTACTCATATTGTACTATACCTGACCCACCTACTAGACTCTGGTCTAGTTTTTAATTCTGTGAAGGTCCACTTAACTGCACTTTCAGCCTATACCACGTCCCAGCGAAAGGTATCGTTGTGGAAGATCCCAGTAATTAAAGCTTTCATGGAAGGGGTTAAATTAATTCATCCCCCTATTTCTAACCCAGCTCCCGGATGGGACCTAAATGTAGTATTAACTAGACTTATGGGATCTCCCTTTGAACCTATGCACAAGGCAAGCATCAAAGCACTCACTTACAAAACCGCCTTCCTAGTGGCAGTCGCTTCAATAGGGAGAGTCAGTGAACTGCAGGCCCTTTCAATTCTAGACCCCTTTGTCACAATTCACGGAGATAAGTTGGTTCTGCGCAATCACCCACGGTTTGTGCCCAAATTCATTTCTAAGTTTCATGTGAACCAGTCTATAGAACTACCCACATTCTTCCAGAACCCCACCAACGTGGCGGAAAGAAGCCTACACACACTGGATGTACGCAGGGCAGTCATGTACTATCTGGCAAGAACTAAACCACTAAGAAAACCAAACCAGTTTTTCGTTTCTGAGGCGTCTGGTATAGAAGGGGACCCTGTATCTAAATCGGCCATCTCAAGGTGGATTGTCAATTGCATCACACTCTGCTACACTCTTGCCAAGAGAGATCTGCCCTTCAAGCCTAGAACACACTGTACTCGAGACACTGGGGCTTCCATAACATTCATTGCAAATGTTCGTCTCGAGTCCATTTGCAAAGCGGCAACCTGGCGTTCTGTACACACCTTTACAAAACTCTATTGCCTAGACACTCACTCTAGGTCTGATTCTCAGTTGGGACAGGCAGTACTAAGACACCTTTTCACTACTGTTCCTTCTCACATCCCACCACCAACACTGGGTACTGCTCGCTAGTATATGCACAAAATGTGATTCTAAGCAGATTCATAAGCATCAGAAGACATGCATTACTGTAATAGCATTTCTGATGATTGTATCTGCTTAGATTCACATGTGCTCACCCTTCCTCCCCGCTGGGATGGAAGGAACATAGACATCTTACTACTTTTTCTCTCTTTCTGTACTCACGATAGTCATAAGACTCCCTCACGGCAGAAAAAATACAATCGGAGGGACCTCGATGCGTGAGGAATTTTGGGTACGCTACACGTCACGTTAGGGATAGTGTTACAGGCACACCGATGTCGACGTCCCCTTTCGATCCTCAAAAGATGAGATGAAATACTCTGCGGTTACCACTAGATGTGGGACTATATGCACTGCATGTAAATCCAAGCAGATACAATCATCAGAAATGCTATTACGGTAAGTAATGCATGTCATATATATATATATATATCTATCTGAGGCTTGTGGATCTGTGTAGATCACATGCTATAGCACTTCATCGGAGTTCCCTGGCTTTGCCATATTTACACTTAAAACTAATTCTAATTTGCCCCATTTTCTCACCCCTACGTCGACCAGCATCTCGACGCCGAACCGGGGAGGAGATCAACGTCGAAACCCGACGGATTGGGCCTTGAGGCTTCCGCCTCGGCTCGGGCCTGGGCCGCTGGCCTCGGCCCTACAGTAGGGAGAGTGGGGGGTGGTACACTTCCACACTCGGTTAGAAACACCTTCTTACCTACACACACTTGCCCGCTGCCCACAGGCGCGTATGGAGGGTACGCCCTTTCAGTTTTGCCCCAAGTGTAATAAAAAATACCCTTGGGTAGATAAGCACGCTACGTGCAACCTTTGCCTGCCCAGAGACCACCCCGAGGCGGGTTGCAGGGCCTGTAGCAGGTTTAAGACAAAAACTCTTAAGGACCGCTCCACCAAGCGTTGGGCCCACCACGCCAAGCTAGCAGCTATGGAGGCGGAGGGTACCTTCAGCGACGGCAGCGACGCCGGACTTTCGGACGGCGAGGGCACCAAGGCGTCGAAAGACAGCCTAACGCACGTCCCCGGCCTCGGAAGGTCGTCCGTCCCGGCGACTATGGGGAAGTCCCCCGGCGACAAGAGCGTTACACATACACACGCTAAACACAAAAAACCCACCCGAGATTCGACGTTGTCGAAACCTCGGAAAGAGGCACAAAAGGAGCGGTCCGAAAGGACGTCCTCTGGGCGGTCCCGGTCGAGGTCGCCGCACGACGTCAGGCAAGCCTCCACACTTGCACATAGTGCCTCGCCCATTAACATCACGGAAGATCACTCGTCCGGAGACGAACACGGCTTCCATCCCCAGCCTGCACCCCAGGGAAAGGGTACATCACTTGGGAGTGAGGAGGGCCCAGTTTCGAAGCCTAGTTCGAAACACAGGGATTCCACATCCGATCCTCGACGCCAGGTGTCGAAAGATAAGGGAAAGGGTAAACACACTTCCACCCACGGGGAAGGGGGTAAGCAACAAAGGAAACAACCCTTGCAATCCCCCACAACAATAGAACTGACTTCCCCGTCCAAGTCTTCTCAGGGACAGTCCATAGAGAGTTCCAGCAGGGTCACCCCAAGCTCAAAACTCTGGTCATGCGAGGACATTAACAGAGTAATGTCAAGGATGTCCTCCTTAGCAAATTTCTTCGAAAGACACCCTGACCAACTACTAGCTTTAAACCCTCAGGAATCTTCTCCCTCAGGTTCAAGGGACCCTATCCCTTCAAATAAAAGGCCCCGGGTCGAGACACCAGTAAAGGCTTCAGAACCCTTCGAGGTCCAACCCTATTCTTGCCTTTTCCCTACAGGCCAAGGAGACTCTTCCCTTATAGAGGGCCAGGATTTTGAGACACCAGAAGGTCTCGCAGTGTCAGACTATTACGGGGAGGACGAAGACGAGGATGAGCCAGAAAATAGCCCAGATATTTTCAGAATGGACTCACCAGTCGAAAGGGAAGCCCCAGTGTCTGATTCCCCAATAGATAATCAGCCCCTCCTAAATGAACTGCTCTCTCGGGCAGCTAACCACTTCCACATAGACACACAAGGTGTCCAAGAAGAGAGGGACTTCGCGGAGGAACTAATAGGGGAAAGGAAGACAGTAGCCCAGACCATTCCCATCCTGAAATCTATTCAACGCAGAATAGCACCATCCCTTGTCAACCCAAACTTGACAAGACCTGTAAACCCGAGAGTAGAGAAGCTGTTTAAAGCAGCCCAGTCGGACCCTCTATATATTAGAGGCCAACTTAAGCCAGACTCTCTAGTCGTAACTAACACCCGCAAGAGAGCTGGAACCCCATTATCTTCCTCGGAGGCTCCCCCCGACAAGGAAAGTAAGAAACTCTATGGTTTTGGTAGAAAAGTAGCTTCCACGGCAGCCTACCAAACCAGAATCGCGAATTCCACCACACTGTTGGCCAGCTACAACTGCCATCAGTGGGAAGAAGTGGCAGCACTAATAGATTCCGCTCCCGAACACCTTAAGAGCCAGCTATCTCGCATTTGTGCAGAGGGAAGAAACGTCTCAGGCTGCATTTTAAAAGCAACTTTAGACGCCGCAGACAATGCGGGTAGAATTATAGCAGAGGGGACTGTCATCAAAAGACATGCTTGGTTGAGGCAGTCGGGATTCAGAGCAGAAACACAAGCTGCACTCTTAGACAAACCAGTGGAAAGTGATCTCCTGTTTGGAAAGGCAGTCGAGGACGCACTAAAAAACGCTAAGGAGGAATTCGACACCCTCAAATCCCTTGGCCAGTTAACTACAAAACCACCTAACCAAAGAGGGAACGGCAATTTTCGTCGCCCCCGCGGCCAAAATTCCAATAGAGGAAATATCTATTCCCACACCCAGGGTACACAGTGGAACACCAACTCACAACAGTCTACCCAGGGGTATGGTAGGGCTAGTAGAAGAGGACGTGGTAGAGGCAGAGGCAGCCCCAGTAAAGGAGGCGGCACGCCTCCACCGAAGCAGTGACGCTCATTTCAGGGTCCCTTCCCATGCAACCCCAGTAGGGGGACGAATATCCAGCTTCACCCAGGCATGGGAAGGGATAACATCCGACAGATGGGTGCTGTCGACAGTATCCAAGGGGTACTGTATAGAACTACTGCAACGTCCCCGAAACCACCCTCCAAGACAAAAAGTCCACTCTTTGGAACATCAAAAGATCCTCCTCGAGGAAATCTACAATCTGCTCCTAAAGGACGCGATAGAACTCGTCCCAGGACACCAGGTAAACAAGGGTATCTATTCAACTTACTTCCTTGTGCCAAAGAAAGATTTAACAATGCGCCCAGTATTGGACTTACGGCCTGCCAACAAGTATGTCAAGCCCCAAAAATTCCGTATGACCACGCTACAAGAGGTAATCCCACTCCTAAAAAAGGGGGATTACATGGCAACCTTGGATATGAAAGATGCCTATTTTCATATTTCTATGCTCCCGGCACACAGAAAATACTTGCGCTTCAAGGTGGACAGTCGCCACTACCAATTCAAGGTACTGCCCTTCGGGATAGCTTCAGCACCAAGGGTATTTTGCTCATGACCCTTCTCACATCCCACCTCCTTCTTCTGGTACTGCTCGCTAATCTATGCACAGCATGTGATCTAAGCAGATTCCACAAGCCTCAGAAGGGATACATTACTCACCGTAATCGTATTTCTGATGCTTGTATCTGCTTAGATTCACATGCGACCCACCCTTCCTCCCCTCCGAGAGAAGGCGCATGGTTGCTTGTAGTCTTACCTTTCTGTCTATCTGCTTGGACTATCTGTACTCATGCTACTCCTCATGCTACCTCATGTCAGGAAAAACACAATCTGGGGATCCTAGACGCGTGAGGGATCATGGGTACAGTGGACGTCACACTAGGGATAGTATTACTGGCACGCCCTGTGTCGACGCCCTTTTTCGACTTTCGAAAAACAAACTGTAATACTCCGCAGCTTCCACTAGATGTCGGCCTATGCACAGCATGTGAATCTAAGCAGATACAAGCATCAGAAATACGATTACGGTGAGTAATGTATCCCATATATATCTATCTGAGGCTTGTGGATCTGTGTAGATCACATGCTATGCATAGGCCAACATCTAGTGGTAGCCGCGGAGCATTACGCTTTTTGTTTTCGAAACTCGAAAAGGGACGTCAACAGGGCGTGCCAGTAATACTATCCCTAGTGTGATGTCCACTGTACCCATGGTCCTTCACGTGCCGAGGTCCCTCAGATTGTTTTTTTCCGCCATTGTAGTCTGATGCATATCGCACAGTTCATTCTTGGCTGACACCATTACGTAGAAAAAGTTTAAAGTTAGACTTTTTCTGTCCTTTCGATGACCGTATACTGCAAGATCTCCGGCAACGGCTTTCGAGAACAAGACCATCTGTCGACGACGTCTCCCGTCTCAACAAACATTATCTGCAGCCTACCTAGGCCCCAACGGGCCTCAGCCCTGTACAGTGAGAGTGGGGGGAGGTTCATATTCCATCTCACTTAGAGAATGCATATTCCCCTATACGTCCTTCTATTCCGCCAGGCTGCCATCTTTATACACTATCGAAAATACTCATTTTAAATTGCCCTTCCTGTAACAGGAAGTTTCCCTGGAAGGATTCACACTGAGTGTGTAACCTTTGCCTCCCTAGGGACCATGCCGAAAAACAGTGCAAGTCTTACAAACTGTTTAGGCCAAAAACTTTAAAGGACCAAAAAACTAAACGCTGTGCCCATCACGCCATGCAGGCCGAGACCGCTATGGACGTTGAGGGAGCCTCCAGCGATGACAGCATTGGCATCCTAAGCGATGCCGAGGGCGATCGGAATCCAATGGATTCCCACGTGCGAGCCCCCGACTCCAACAGGCAGGCCGGCGGTTCTGCTACAGAGACGATTCCCAGTGGCTCAAGAAACTCCATTACACGCCACACCAAGCACATCCCCCAAGGCCAACAGTCGACCACGCCGTTGACCAATAAGCCACACGTGGTGTCGAAGGGAAGGCTGAACATTCCCTGTTTTCTGGGCCATCGCGGTCGTGATCCACACATGACAGGCCCCCGAAACAGGCGCCAAAGTCAGTTTTCGGCACCGTGTCCAAATCTGGAAAGTCCTTGGGTTCTGGCGACCGTGCGTCGAAAGGCCCGTCGACGGCCCCTGCAAAAAGCTCAAAAATGAGCAACTTAATTAAAAAAAACACGTCCCTGAAACCCTACTGGAGGCTAGAACTTCGAAAGACTCATAATCCTCTACGCCCCAAGCATCAAAATCACAAGGTTCAAAGAGTAGGGATTACTCGACCCCTGAGGACACCCTTTCAGGGGCAATGCATAACAAACAGCCCCCTGCCTACACCTGCTCCCTCAGTGTTGCCAGGCTCCTCCCAATGGACCCCAGAACAGTTTGATAGGGTCATGAGGAGAATCTCTAGTTTTGTATATTTCTTTGATCAACACCCAGGTCAACTCTCCAACCTTCAGGGCCCCCCTTAAGGCGAATCAGCTAGTAAACAGCCTGAAGGACAAAAGAGCCTGCATGGACGCTACACAAACTAATACCTTGTCATATCAAGAAGTGGCTCAGGACACACATTATTACGACACTCAAGGCGCACAAGACCCTGGCTCTTTTACAGACCCAGAAGACCAGGGGGACACTGGGGACGTAGACCAATACTATGACGACGATGAGGTATAAATCATCCCTTCCCCAGACCATACCAACCAACCAGTGGCTGATTCCCCGGTGGAAAACCAGCTGCAGTACAATGACCTGCTCTTAAAGGCTGCAGAACACTTTAAGATAGATACCTAGGAAGCTCAAGTCGATAAGGACTTTGTAGAGGACATCCTTGGGGATAAGAGATCTGCAGCACAGTTCATCCCACTGCTTCATCTGTCCAGAGGCGTATTCAGCCTTCTCTACTGAACCCCAATCTGACAAGGGCAGTCAACCCACGCATTGCAGAATATTTCAGACCAGCCCCATCAGACCTATTGTACATGAGGGGGCAGTTAAAGCCCGACTCTCTAGTAGTCACCACCACAAGAAAGAGAGCAGGTGCACTCTTATTTGAGGGGATTGGTTCCTCCAACGTATTCCACATCTATGACAGGTAATCACCACAGCTGTGCTGCTTCGGAAAATTTTCTGCGTCCTGCGTCAATGACGTTGATACGCTGTCCTCGAGGGCTTTTGTTGAGCCGACGCTACCGGATGTTATAAGTAGGACACACGACACCCGTAGCCTCAGTTCTGTTTTTTCCGCGAACGTGTTCGCTTCAGAGATCTCGGCGCGCCTCGGTTCTTCTCTTGTTTGAATCTGTTCCTTGTTCTTGGTTTTGTGAATCAGGTCTTCAACTTCTTCTAACTCACGGTCGGGATTCAAGAAGTGCCACGGCCGCGGTTCCAAGATGTGGCTAATGGACCCGCACAACGTCTGCCTGTGGTGCCTCGGCGAGGACCATGCCACCGATGACGGTGACAACTGCCCGTCTTTGACGTTGAAGGCCTTGCGAGAGGGTAAGAAGTTGACGGTCAGTAGGGTTTCCAAACCCCATAAGTCGAGATCCGCCGGGCTTTCGACTGACGATTCGAGGGGCGACTCTCTGCGTCGCCGTAAGTCTGGGGGGGTCTCGGTCCTGGAGTGGTTACTGCCATTCCTCTGCCTCTTCTAGGTACTCACGGAAGCGCCGTCACCTGTCGCTTTCCCCGTCCTCGTCTGAGGACTCCGCCAGACGGCGGGTAGCTTGTCCCAACAAACATTCATCTCCTGCGGAATGCGACACCTTTCGCAATGAGATGATGGCGATTTTCGAATCGCATGTCTCCGTTCCGTCCGTGCCTTCGAAAGAAGCCAGCAGGGAATGCGCTAGGGCCACTGCTCACACGCCTTCGGGCTCGGACGGTCGGCGCGATCATTGGGAACCTTCGAGGTCCCGATCAGACAAGGTGGTTCGCTCTAGCCATGCCCGCTCCAGGTCCTGGTCCTTGATGCACTCGAGACCAGCGGAACCTGTGAGGTCTTCTAAGAAGACGTTGACGCCATTGGCGCCATGTCCGTCGAGGGACTCTCTCGAGGCTCCGCCTCCGAGGAATTCATCGATGCCATCGGCACCTAGGCCGTCGAAGGACACACTCGGGGCCCCGCCCTCGAGCCCTGTGTGAAAGCCATCAGCGTCACGCTCAACGCCGATTCCGTCAACGCCTTTTGTGGAGGCTTTACCGGAGGTACCCCGTGCATCGGTGGAAACTCTGAGGAAGCCCCTGAAGAAGTCAGTGAGGCCTGTATTTGAACCCTTTTCTGTGCCCTCATCCAGGGATTTATTCCAGCCTCTGGATTACATCTCTGAGGTGGATGAAGGGTCTGATGAAGGTTTGGTTCCTGTTGAGTTTCCTGACGAACTATTGTCTGGTCATAGCCAGATGGAAGACCTGCGTCAGTCTTTGCATGACGCCAGTGGTCTGGACACCTCTCCGGAGGTTGAGTTCGGTAGGCCTGAGCCTGGCACACAAGTCGAGTCTTCGTACGGGCGTCTTATGTCGAAGGTGACCGAGTACTTGGGGTGGTCTGCGCCACCAGTGGACTTTCTGCAAGATGACCTGACAGATATCTAGGACCAAGGTCCACCAACTGACCCGGTAATGCCTTTTCATATGGCCTTGCAAAGAAGGGTGGCAGCGGCTTGGACTGCTCTGGAGAGTCTCCCGGCAGTTGGTAAGTCGTTGCTGAAAAAATACCGCCCAGCCAGTGGCGACCCCGGCTACATGTCCACGCACCCTACTGTCAGTCTAGAAAAATGGATACCTCTCATATGGGACGGCAAACGTATTTTGGTGGCCGTGGGCCAACCGTCTCATGCACGATATGACAGACATATAGGTTTCCGAGTTTGCCAATGAACGGCCATTTTGATGTAACAAGAATCGCCATTTTGTTTTCTAACCATTGCTCATTGCTTTCTGTTCTTATTGCTTCGCAGTACATTTTCTGCTTACACTGCTCAACTGTAAAACATTGTTGTCTGCATGTAAAAGGAGAAGGCCGCAGGGCCGCAAGGATAACAAGAGTTTGTTGAAACACAACGTAGGCAGTGCCAGGGAAAATGCCTGGCTCCCTCCCGAATGTAGCCTTGAAGCAGAGCTGCAGGGCATTTAATCATTTCGCAGCTGCCAGCCAGTCTCGTTATATGGTAGAATATGTTTAGAATAAAGCAGCTAAAGGCTTGAATTATGCTCTTTTAACGCCCCCTTTACTGAGCCCTGTTAGAGCGTGTCGGCTCCCAGGACACGAATAGCACCTAATAGATAGCAAGGTCTGGAATGCAACTTTTCCCCAGTATGTAGCTTGCTTCCAAGAACAGAAGCACTGCGTTCTGTTCAACAACTGAAAGATGCCTCCGCACTTGCAAATTGCATATTGTTACTAGAATAGATATTTGAAGGTGTCATAATTGTCGAAAGTGTCCATCATCACACCGAGTTCAAAGAAACCCAATAAAGGAGGGTTTTAAACATGTCATAGCTGATTGTTTGATATGCATTTTGTATATATGTAACTGATGTACGTAATTCACTCTCTTGCGTCCCTCGAGGTCTAGAGATACACGTTGCGGGGCGTGAGACCGAGTTGGCCAACTGAGACTTTTTGCTTTGTAATAAACCCTAGCTTTGGGAATACAACCTCGTGTCTGGCATATCCATCGTGTGTGGTGACTCGCCTTGTTTCCATACACGTAAGGGACCCCTAGGGGCCCCTTTCACTACTCCGGAGAGTTTGGTGGTGCAGGTGGCTACGGCCCCAGCAAAGCAGGCGTCGTACCCTACCATCCCTCCTGATAGGGACAACAAACATTTTGACGGTTGGGCGAAGAAAGTATTTTCTTCAGGGGGTATGGCTTTGAAAGCAGCCAACTCTGTGTGTGCCTTAGCACGTTTCACTAACACTCTGTGGAATTGTGTTTCGTTGGCAGCTGAACATATTCCCGAAGGGGAAGAACGGGATGGCTTTCTTGCCCTTGTACAAGATGGCAACGATGCCATGTGTGAATCCGTACAGTCGGTCTGGATGTGGCAGACTGTGTCAGCCGGTCCATGGCGGCGAGCACCGTGATGCGCAGATTTGCGTGGTTGCGGAAGTTGGGGTTTGCTCCTGATGTACTAGCCCGGCTTCTCAACATGCCCTTTGATGGTGAACATCTTTTTGGCAGCAAGGCTGACGAGTGCCTTGAGAGGTTGCAGACCTTCAAAGCTGCAGCGAAGTCGTTGAGCGCTGTAGTTCGCCAACCTCTGTCTTTTCGTCCTAGGGGACAGCAATGGAGGGGGGGGGGGGTCCTTTTGATACTACTCTCTTTGGTAGATCTAGGGGAGCTGCAAGTCAAAGGGGCCAATGTAGGAATACCAGAGGTGGAAAACAAGGTACTCGAGGTGCCAAGGCCGCTCGGGCAGTTGCCTCTGCCCTCAGGCACTGCCGCAGCCGCTTCAGCTCAGTCATGAGGCCATGTCGCATGGTTCGCCGGTTGGGGGAAGACTGGCGCAACATCTTGTAAAATGGCGTGCCATTACTTCAGATATGTGGGTTCTGGAGATCATAGCCCACGGCTACTGTCTTCCTTTCCGGCAGAGGCCTCACGACAATCTACCAGGGAATCTCTCTTTGAAGAGTCCGGATCCGCTCCTTGCGCAGGAAATCTAATCCCTGCTGGAGAAAGGTGACATAGAACTGGTGCCTGTAGCAGAGAGGAACAAGGGATGGTACTCCCCATATTTTTTGATCCCGAAAAAGGACGGGGGATTGAGACCATCATGGACTTGCTTGGAGTGCGCTTTATAAATTCTAAATAAACAAATAAATAAATAAAGAGTGGATGATCAGCTCTTTGTAGGATACGCTGGAAGCTCCTCAGGAAGGACAAGTTCAAGATGGTTACTCTCTCTCAAGTCCCCCAGGCCCTTCAACT
This sequence comes from Ambystoma mexicanum, assembly GCF_040938575.1. Classification (NCBI taxonomy): domain Eukaryota; kingdom Metazoa; phylum Chordata; class Amphibia; order Caudata; family Ambystomatidae; genus Ambystoma; species Ambystoma mexicanum. Next base: position 732,525,133 of record NC_090925.1, read on the forward strand.
TCAGGACTGGTTGGTGTCTCTCGACCTCAAGGACGCTTACTTTCATGTGCCGATTCATCCCAAGCGCAGGAAGTACCTGAGGTTCGCGGTTGGCGACTCGCACTTTCAGTTTCAGGTCCTGCCCTTCGGATTGATCTACGCCCCAAGGGTCTTCACCAAGCTCATGGTGGTGGTGGCAGCGTATCTCAGGAAAGGGGGGATTCATGTCTACCCCTACCTGGACGATTGGTTGATCAGGGCACGCTCTCCCGAGCAAGTCCTGGATCATCTCTGTCATCTGCCACTCCCGTCACAGGCTGGACTTCACCCTCAATTTAAAGAAGTCCCACTTGACACCTACCCGGCAGCTCCAGTACATCGGAGCAGGTCTCGACACATCCCTGGGGCAGTGTTCGCTTCCCCAGGTGAGGGCTCATCACATTCTGCTCCAGCATGGGCCAGCAGAACTTGGTACCCAGACCTTCTCGACATGTCCATCTGCCCTCCACGCCGTCTTCCCTACCGAGACGATCTGCTCTCACAGGAGGGGGGGGTCAGGTTCTCCATCCAGAGCTCTCAACCTTCATACTTGGCTTCTGAAAGTTTGAGTTATAAGGATTGGGACCTCCCTGAAGACGTGATGGAGGTGTTGCTTTCGGCCAGAAGGCCTTCAACAAAGTCCCTGTACAGTTTCTGTTGGAGAAAGTTCTGCGACTTGTGCAGTGTTAAGAATGTGGATCCTTTTTCATGTGCAATTCCTGTGGTTCTGTCCTTTTTGCTTTCGTTAGCCCACAAGGGCCTGCAAGTGGGTACCATTAAAGGTTACCTGGCAGCGCTGTGCATATTTAAGTGCTCGTCTGAGGAGTGTTCTTATTTTAAGATTCCTTTGATTTCTCAGTTTCTGAAAGGGCTCACTAATGTGTTCCCACCGTCACCTTTCCAGGTGCCCCGTTGGGATTTGAACCTGGTTCTAAAATTCCTAATATGAGCTCCATTTGAGCCTTTACATTCTTGTCCTTTGAGACTGTTGATCTTTAAAACTGTATTTTTAGTTGCGGTTACTTCCGCTCGCAGAGTGAGTGAGTTGCAGGCACTATCAGCTAAGCCACCCTTCACGGTTGTTCCATAAGGACAGGGCTGTCCTTAGGGTTCGTCCTTCTTTTCTTCCGAAAGTTGTGTCGGAATTTCACTTAAGCCAGAAGTTCGTTCTTCCTCCGTTCTATGCTCTTCCTCATCCTGGTAAGGACGAGGAGAGGCTCCATAGGTTGGATCCCAGGAGAGCTTTAAGTTTTTACATCTCACGCATGTCCCAGGTCAGAGTAAAAAAGGGTATCACTTTCCACATGGAAACATAACCCCACTCACCTGAACAAAACCGCATTCAAGACGATTGCGAGGGAATACAAAACAGCCATCATTCATGCCAAAGCTGATTCCTACAACACTAGGATCAACAATGCTAAATCAGGGACCAAAGAAATCTTTGCGATCTTTAGGTAACTGGAAGCACCGTCATCTCCACCCACCACAATTGTCAAAGATCAATCATGGTGCAACCAAATCCAATCTGCCATGCTTGATAAACTTGACACCCTGCACACCAAAATTCTTGCCCATCAAGAAGCCCTCGCTGGCCTCATAGCCTCCCACAAAGCACCCTGCACACCCATTGCAGACAACCGGACACCGAAATTTGAATTCACTGCCATGAATGAAACAGAGGTCACGGCCCTCATAAAATCCATTAAGTCCTCCAATTGCAAGGGGGACGCATGCCCGGCTCACATCATCAAAGAATGTGCACCTGCACTTGCACCATTTGTTTCTGCCTTCATTAATTCATCATTCCAAACAGCCCATGTACCCACTTCCCTTAAAGAAGCTTGGGTGAGACCCCTACTAAAGAAACATTCTCTCGATCCAATGACACCAGGGAACTATAGACCCATCACCACGGTTGCATTTTTATTAAAAAGCCTGGACAAAGCGGCCTACCTGCAAGTTCAAAAATGTATTGAGGACAATCACCTTCTTGGACTTCGCCAATCGGGCTTTCGTCCTCGCCATGGCACAGAAACGGCACTGCTAGATCTGAAAAACCAAATAGACGACCTCAGGGATGCAGGCAAACCTGCTCTCCTCCTGCTACTAGACCTCTCCGCGGCCTTCGACCTCGTTGAGCACAAAACCTTATGTCACCATCTCACCTCCACGGCTAACTTCTCTTCTAAGGCTTGCGAATGGATCAACTCTTTCCTTCAAGAGAGAGTAATGAAGGTCTTTTCTGAATCGGCCAATGCCACCTGAGCCATATCAAATGTGGGGTCCCACAGAGCTCATGCATAGCCCCTACGCTGTATAACCTTTTCACCAGACCCTTATTCAAAATCTTAGACTCACTGGGCATCTCATATACCAATTATGCAGATGACACCCAGGTGCTCATACCTCTCACAGGAGACTATATAGCTGACTCCAACACCCTCAACCTCATCTACTCCACCATACAGTCTTGGATGGCAGACAATTGGCTATGTTTAAATGGTGACAAAACAGAACTCCTGCTTATAGGATCCCCCTTTCACACTCAACAAACTTGCCAAAGAGTACCACACCTTCACAATTGACAACATCCCTATGACAGTATCACAAACGATCAAAACACTTGGCGTGCACCTTGAACCAAACCTCACCATGGACAGGCAGGTCAACGCCATCGCATCCTCTGCAGCGTACCACGCCAAACTTATTAACGCTGTCAGACCATTCCTAACCCAACAGAACTGTATTACCATAGCTAGAACCCTCATTGGCTCTAGACTGGATTACTGCAATGCCCTCTTCATTGGCACATCTCAAAAGAACCTGGCCAAACTTCAGATAGCACAGAACAACGCCCTAAGGGCTGCCACTGGCCTTTCACGCAGGGAACACATTTCCATTATCAGGAGACAGGCCCATTGGCTACCTATTAAGGAAAGGGTCGTCTTCAAAACACTAGCCCTTACCCACAAATGTATCCACGACCTCGCCCCCAGATACCTTACGCAAAGGATCTCTAGACAAACAGCTGCCAGACCCGCAAGAACTGCATATGCTAACCGCATCACAGTACCTCGCACACGCAGAGTGCGTGCTGGAGGCTCTAGCTTCCCAACTATGGCCGCCACTCTCTGGAACAAACTCCTAGACCAGATTAGATCTATCGAGTCCCATGCTGCCTTCCGCAAGGCCCTAAAAACAAGGCTCTTTGTCTAATGTATTATTCCTCGTGTACAATGTCCATACGACTGCTATACCACATAATCTGTATTGTAGAACATTGTACTCAGTAACTCTACTGTATAAACAACTGCATATTGTTAAGCTTCACACATTGGGCCGCTTATTGTAACCCACAAGCAAGCCTCCTTAAGTATACTTATAGTGCCTCGTTGCCTAGAGGGCTGCAGTGCGCTTTACAAATTCAAAATAAATAAATAGTGGATGATCAGCTCTTTGTAGGATACTCTGGAAGACGTTTGGGACAAGCTGTTACTAAGCAGACTTTGTCTAGATGGATTATCTTGACAATTTCTGAATGTTATCTCTTGGCGGTTAAGGGCCCTCCCGTAGGCTTACGAGCCCATTCTACTAGGGGTGTGGCTGCCTCTACTGCTCTGCCAGAGGGGTGTTCCCATTCGTAACATTTGTGAAGCAGCCACGTGGGCCTCTGTCCATACTTTTGTAAAACACTGCTGCCTGGATTCTATCCATGGGCAAGATTTGGCCTTTGGCAAGGCAGTCCTCTATTCTGCAATTTAATTGGGCATTCTAAATTCTTTCCCCACCTCCATACGTTGGTACTGCTTTGGGAGTCTGTCATAGATACGGAATACGTCGGAGGAACCAATCTCCTCGAAGAACAAGTTACTTTCTTACCTGGTAACATTCTTTCGATGGGATATTCAGATGACGTATTCCACATTGAACACTCCCAGCCTGCCCCTCTACAGAATTGCTTATGCGATTGCAGCTTACGTTTCCGCAAGGCTTTCTGTAGTCATGGCAGAAGATTGGTGCCACACATTTTTGGGGAAAAAACTAAAACTGAGGCTACGGGCGTTGTGCGTCCTATTTATAACATCCGATGACGTCGGCTTGACGGAGGCCCTCGAGGACAGCGTATCGACATCATCGACGCAGGACGCAGATGCCGAAAATTTTCCGAGGCAGCACAGCAGTGATTACCTGTCATAGATGTGGAATACGTCGTCGGAACATCCCATCGAAAGAACGTTACCAGGTAAGAAAATAACTTGTTCTCCTCTGCAGAAGCCCCTCCTGACAAGGAGAGTAGGAAAATCTACACCCTGGGCAGGAACGTAGCTTCCTCGGCTGCCTGTCAAGTGAGAATAGCTAACAACATTACGCTATCATCCAGCAATAATTGCCACAGGTGGGACGAGGTCGTACAACAAATAGACTTGTTTCCAGAGCCCCTAAACCTCTTACTCACTATTGCTGAAGGGAGACAAGTAGCAATCTGCATTCTTAAAAATAACTTAGACGCAGCAGACAATGTAGGGAGAATTGTGGCAGCAGGTACCCTCATCAAACGCCATGCATGGATTCGTCAATCAGGTTTCAAATGGTAACTCAGGCTACTCTTTTAAACATGCTCATCGAGCCCAACGCATTATTCAGCAAAGCGGTTGAGGACGCACTAAAAAGTGCGAAGGAGGAATACGGCACCATCGTATCCCTGGGACAACTCACTAACAAACCCTTTGTGCAGAGAGGAGGTTCAAATACATGCTGGTTTAGAGGACAGTACTCCCAACGGTCCTCCAATTACAACCAGGGTGGGCCAAGATTGTCCTGGAGTTCTTCACAGGGGCAGTCTTCCCAACAGAATTTTCGAAGGGGCCAAAGTAGGTCCAGAAGTAGGGGCAGGTCCTCGTCCTCAAGAGGGGGCTCCACCCCCCCTTAAGCAATGACCAACCGCTACAGGTTCCCTACGATGCCTCTCCAGTAGGAGGTCGTATTCCTCACTTTACCCACGCGTGGAAGGGGATCACGTTGGACAAGTGGGTACTTTCCACAGTGGCGGGGGGGGGGGAGGTGTTGCATTGAGCTAATACAAACACCAGCCAACCACCCATCAAGACAAAGACAAACTACACAGGAAGAACGGATCCTGTTAGAAGAAGTCAAAGCACTGCTACTAAAGGTCACCATAGAAATCGTCCCGGCAAACCAGGTAAACAAGGGTATTTATTCAATGTACTTTCTTGTGGCAAAAAACGGCATAACAATGCGCCGTGCGAACACCTATGCCAAGCCACAAAAATTCTGCATGATAACGCTACAGGAAGTAATACTACTGCTAAAACGGGACCTACAAGGCAACCTTGGACATGAAAGATGCTTACTTTCATATTTCAATGTTCCCAGCGCACAGATAATTCCTGCACTTCAAACCAGCACTACCAATTCATGGTGCTACCCTTCAGCATAGCCTTCGGTCCAAGGGTATTCATCAATGTACTAGCAGCGCACCTACAGAGAATCAATCCCAGTATACCCTTATTTGGACGACTGGCTTATAACCAGGGAATTCCCCCCCCTCCCCGATTTGCAAGCAAAATACCCAGAGAACAATCAATCTTCTGTTTCAATTGGGATTCTCAATGAACAAGAAAAAATCAAGTCTTGTTCCAAGCAAGACAGAACAGTTCTTAGGAGCTGTCATAAAGACAGAAGAATGTCTAGTCCTTCCGTCAAACGAAAGAGTGCAAAACCTACTGCTGCAAATATCTTAGTAGCTATCCGGTCACCAAACAACTGTACGCAAAGCAATGCGTTTGCTCAGGATGATGACTTCATGCATTTATCTGGTCCTGCACGCAAAGGTTGCGCACGCGCCCAATGCAAGAATGGCTAGCGAAACAATGGTCTCAGGCAAGCGGTCAGTGGGGCGATCTATTGGTTGTTTTGCTAACCCTAGCTCAAGCTCTACGCTGGTGGAAAATCTATTGAATGGAAAACCTTTTCACAATTCTACAGTGCAAGCGATTGTCACAACAGCTGCATCACTCACCAGGTGGGGAGCCCATTATCTTCACTTCACAGCGCATGGCCTGTGGACCCATATCACAGCCCAAAATCACATAAACCTTTTAGTGCTCAAAGCCCTACAAGCTTTCCAAGTGCATCTGGCAGGCCAAACGGTACACATCCTCACAGACGGCACCACTGCTATGTTTTAAACAGGCAGGGATGCACACACTCTCCACGTCTGTCCAGGCTAGCACAGAAAATGTGGAAGTGAGCAATCGAGCAGAACATGTTCCTAGTGTTGCAGCATGTTCCAGGGGAACTCCGTTCTCTGGCAGACTCATTAAGCAGAGATCCTCTACCCAAAGAGCATGAGTGGCAGCTCAGCAGAAACATGGCAGATGATATTTTCTCCCTCTTGGGCTATCCTCCCTTCGACTTGTTCGCCACAAGCATTTCAGACGATATTCTCTCCTTCTGGGCCTATCCTCCCTTAGACTTGTTCACCACAAGCCAAAACACTCAATGCCCAGACTTCGCAACCCGGTTTCCCCAACCTGGATCCCGGGGGAACGCCCTGTGGTTGAGCTGGCCAGGAAAATGTGCCTACGCTTTTCCCCCCAACACCGCTCCTGAGGAGGATAGTAAACAAAATGCACCAGGAACAAGGGGCACTAATCCTGGTTGCTCCTAAGTTGGCGAGACAACCTTGGTTTCTGCATATTTCGCAAACTGGTGATGTGCGATCCAATCAAACTCTCTGCCCCTCCAACATGCTCACCCAACATGGGGGGACAATGTTAAACCCACATCCCCAATCCATGAACTTGGCAGAATGGCTCCTGAAGTACTAGAGTTTGGCCATTTAAAACTACCTCAAAGGTGTATGGAAAACCTCAAGGAGGCAAGCAAACCAAACACCAGACACTGTTATTTTTAACAAATGGAAAAGATTTGTAATATGGTGCCAGTCAAAAAAGGTAAACCCGATCGAATGTATGCCATCACACATTTGTCATTCCATGCTCCACTTACTAGACTCCGGTCTAGTATTCAACTCTATCAAGGGTCATCTAGCGGCTCTATCCGCATGCACCACTTCTCAAAGCAAGGTGTCCTGGTCGAAAGTCCCGGTCATTAAGGCATTCATGGAAGGAGTAAAAAGGCTTTACCCCCGCCCCATTTCAAACCCGCCTCTAGGGTGGGATCTAAATGTGGTACTCGCCACCTCATAGGGTCCCCCTTTGAGCCTATGAACAAATCCAGCCATAAACACCCAACAAATAAAACAGCTTTTCTGGTGTCCATCACCTCCATAAGAAGAGTCGGTAAACTACAAGCTTTGTCAGTGCAAGGCCGTTTCTTTGTTATCCACAAAGACAAGTTGGTACTAAGAACACACCCTAGGTTTGTACCTAAATTCATATCTAAGTTCCATGTCAACCAGTCCGTCAAAACCCTTCAGGCTCAGCTGAGAAAAACCTCCATACACTAGATGTAAGGAGGGTGGTTCTTTACTATGTAAACAGAACAAAACCGCTACAAAGAACAGACCAAATGTTTGTCTCCATAGCACCTGGCAGGGAAGGTGATCACGTTTCAAAAACGCCATCTCCAGATGGATTGTTTTGTTTGTTTAGTGAAATGCATACAGCTCTGCTACTCTCTATCAAACAATACTCTGCCTTTCACACGAAGAGCTCACTCTACCAGGGGTACAGGAGCTACTTTGGCCTTTATTGCAAACGTCCCACTAGACACCATTTGCAAAGCAGCTACATGGAGCTCTACATACTTTACTCAGCACTACTGCATTGACACACATTCTAAAGCAGATAAACTACTGTTTCCCAGAGCAGTAAAGTGAAATTGACTTTACTTCCATTTGTAACTTTCTAGACCCTGCACACACCATCTTCCAATAGGTGCTGGAGGGGTTACTTAGTATCCCTTTTGTCTAGATACTCATGTAACATTTCTTTGTTACCCTTTCTTCGATGAATGGCTGGTGGCAGTGGTTTACTTTTAACTACTGTGGTGTGCATTTACCGCGAGCTGCGTTCGCAGCTGCAGTAAAGCACCCAAGGGTGCCATTTTTGTCAAAATGGCCCTGGTTTTCTTTTTTTGCCATTTCTTTGTGGAAAGGCCCTTCTTGAGATTTACTCTGCACGCCAAACCAGAGTTGGTCCCTTTGTTAGCTTTGCCTTAGGCGGGAATCACGAGTGAAGCCCGCCTCTGGCTCCAGGGTGTCTCGGGTAGGCAGGAAGGGGGGGAGGTGCCTAAAACTCCATGTGCTTAGTCTCCTAGGAGACCCAAATGCACTCTGTAGTGATTGGCCGACTTACTGTCCGGCAAGGACAGCCACCCTGCTGGGTGAGTGACAGCTAGTCTGGAATGAATGGGAGAGAACTGAATAAAAGTAAAAAAGAAATTGGTATCGACAGAGAAGCCCCTGCAAGGACGACTTCTCCCCTTGAGTTGGTGGGACCAATCAACTCCAAAGTAAGCCACATGGGCATTCTCTCTGAGCTGGTTGCATTTCCACAAAGTTGCTACTGGAAATCGAAACGCCAGGGAGAGGAACACCAGATTGTGTGCGTTGCTTTTAAGTTGGCCAAGAGCTCCAGGAAGATCCTGCGGACTCCCAGGAAGCAGGACTGACCGAGCCTGAGCCCCCTCAACAGAGTGCGGGACCCCAGAAGCAAGGAAAGTCCATCTCGAAAGCCAGAAACTGCGGTGTTGCTATTTACGGTAGTCGCGAGGAGCTGAAACACAGAAGTGCCACTTGATGGACAGAACCCAAAACTAAATTACAGCCTCCACTAACATACTGCACAACACTTTTCTCACTGGGACCAAAATGAGGTGCTTAAAAACATCCCTTCCTGGGTAGCTATATGGACTACTAAGGGCAGCACCCCAGAACGTATTTCACTGCATCAAGACTTCTACTGAGGTTCCTCTGGGTACAAAGGAAAAACTGAAAAACAAGAAAGCCAGCAAAAGGTTTAGGGAACCCAGAAAGTTAAGGAGTTGGAACCCTAGAAGGGAAACTGACAGATGGTGAGGACTCCCTGTATAGGATTTTCAAAGCTAGACTCCACCATTTCAGTCCCAGTCTGTTAAGCTTTGGTGGAGATATGGTTGGGCTGTTGCCCATCAAGTTGAGGAGTGCTAATCATCCAGTTACGTTATAAAGGGAGTGCAGGGAGGCACCCTCCTGAGTCTCATGTTCCCAGTTCGTTGGCATTGTATGTGGACGTGTGGCATGTTGAGAAGGAACCTAGGGGGACCACATCTCTGCTTTTCCTCTGTTGTGGAGTTTATTCTTCTGGCTATTTTAGAGACCATGTGATGTTCGGATTCAGTAGTCTTACCTTGTCACAAGCCGACAACCGTGCCATCCCTAGTCAGACCTCTATGGCGCTGCACTTCCTGGGCGGTTTACTGTTTTTCCGCAGTGACTGAGAGTTAAGTTTACGGTTGCAATTCTATGCATTGTCCACAGGGTCAATATTCTGCATGGCGAAGTGACAGAATCCAGATGAGTCATGCAGATGGCTGGAATATTTGAATGAGTTGTATAGCAGCATGTGTGGTGAGCTGTGTCAACCTTGCTATGCACAATGGATGTTGTCTGTGTATTTACAGTCTCTCTTCTTCTCACAGCAGCCTTGGTGCCTGACGCTGCTGACAGATCTCATTGCTGCCCTCACTGCCTTCTTCGTCAGTGACTTCAATCAGGAGGAGTCTCAAAAACTGAACAGGTACTGTCGAGTTTGGCGGGTAAGAGGTGCTTGATGAATCGTGGTGGTAGTGGGGAGTCTGGTACTGTAAGTCAAGGGAGTGCATTTCAGCAGGAAAGGAAAGTGTCTACAGAGGAAACTGCTACTTTGATAAAGCTCCTCCTTGCTCTTCGCATTAGTGGCCCCTGTTTGCTGCTCTGATTTCCCCCATGTGATCTCTTCTTCCTCGCACCAAAACAAACTGGCCTCTGTCTCTTGTCTCTAATCAGCCCCGATTGGGGCAGTGGCAGACCAACAGAAGAATGTAGCCTGCGCACACACAAACTCTTAAAAGGCAAAAGTTACCTTATTCCAGACTATTGCAAAACCTCAAGGACAGAACGACACTGCAGACAGTGTAATTAAATGCACTAGTTCTTTTATGTACAAATATCAACATGAGAAGCTGTTGAGTGAAGTAGATCTGGGCTGGGAGTTCCGGGGGCAGCGGGGAGTGGAGACACGCTTGGTCCTTTCATAGAAGACCTAATTAGTTGATGCTGCTTGTTCAGCTCCAGGAAATGCAGAGACCCTTCACTTTAACCTTTTTTCTCTGACATCTCAGTTCCCATCTCCTGTCATGTTACAACCTCTCCCATTACCTCTCTCAAACAAACTCCTCTCACTTCAAGCTCTTCCTATTGATCTCTTCATCTGCCATTCTGTCTTGCTCTAAACTCTTCCCTCTTATCTCTTTTTATCAAACTCTGCTCTTGCTCCAACATTCTCCGCATGCGAGACTTCACATATCCCCAGCACAGCAATGGCTGGTGGAGCAATGGTCGCAGGCAGAAGGCAATTGGGCAGATCTAATGGTGGTTTTGCATCTTATCAATGAAATGGTGGACAAAGAAAACATGTTAAAAGGTAAACCTGTTGTCAGCCCGCAAATACACATAACCATTATAACAGAGGCATCACTAAAAGGTTGGGGGCTCATTGCCTACACCTCAATGCACAACGGAAATGGTCAGCACTGCACATTAGAAGTCACATAAACATTATAGAAATTCTCGCAGTCAACAATGTCACTGCATTCTTTTAAAAACTGGTGCAGGGGAAAAACATTCTCATTGCAGCAGATAACATGACAGGCATGATTTACATCAACGGACTAGGTGGAACACACTCAAAGGAGTTGTCCAAATTTGCATAAAAGATTTGGAATTGGTGTCTCCTAAGAAACGTACACCTACAAGCTTAACACGTTCCCAGGGAACACAACTGTTTAGCTGACAGTCTAAGCAGATTTCAAGTACAAGAACACAAGTAGGTGTTACAAGCAAGTGTTCTTGAACAGATTTTTTCACAGTGGCACCGTCCAACAATAGACCTTTTCGCAAATTACGAAAAAACTTAAAATGCCAAAATTACACATCCAGGTATCCCTACAAGGGATACCAAAGAAATGCACTGTGGACCAGTTGTTATGGGATATTCACAACATTTTCTTGTCTCCCTGACACCTACCTTACAGAGGATAGCACACAAAATGTGACAGGAACACATGACAATTATACTCACTGCACCAATGTGGACACATCAAACATGGTACTCCCATCTATTGAACATGTCGCTATGCCCACTGATAAAGATAGCTCCTAAACATGCTATATTGACACACTGCCATTTTAATAAATGGAAAAGATTTGTAATCTGGTCAACAAAGACAAACATCAGTCATATTAACTGTTCCCCAGCAGACCTTCTCGCGTACCTCCTTTGTTTACTCTATTCTGGTCTAGTATTTAACTACTTTAAAGTGCCTTTGGCTGCATTGTCAACATATACAACATCTCAAAGTAAGGTCTCCTGGTAGAGAATGCCTTTCGTGGAAGGAATAAACATAAACACCCACCTATGCCTAACCTGTCACCAGGATGGGATCGTAATGTTGTCTAACCCAAGCACATACGTACGCCTTTGAGCCAATGCATGAAGCCTCACTGAAGAAACTTGCATACAAAGTTGTCTTCCTGGTAGCAATCACTTCAGTTTGCAGAATTAGTGAGTTGCATGCCTTATCGGTTTCAGAACGAGTTATCTCAATACATAACAAAGTTTTAAGAACACATCCTCGTTTCTCACCAAAGTGCATATCTAAATTTCATGTGAATCAGTCTATCGAGTTATTAGAATTCTTCCAAAATCCTCAAAATAGAGGTGGAAAAGCATTCCATACACAGGACGTTTTTAGGGCAGTTGCGTAGTACCTTAACAAAACGAAAGAGCTAAGGAAAACTGATCAGTTCTTTTTGTCCATGGCAGCAGGAAGAGAAGGAGATCTAGTCCCAGACTACTATTGCCAGATAGATTGTCGTATGTATTCATCAATGTTATAACCTGTCAAGTAAAACTCTTCCATTCACAACAAAGGCTTATTCCACTCGTAGTAGAGGAGCTATGGTCACCTTCATTGCTAATGTACCACTTGATGCTATTTGTAAAGCAGAAACGCAGAGTTCTCTGCACACATTCCGACAACACTAGTGTGTTAGCCCTCAGGCAAGAAACAATTCTAGTTATAAAATATTTGTTTGCAACTAGCCCTAGCCTGGTTGACCACCTTTCTCTCAGATCGACCCTCCCAGATCCAACTTGGGAATTTCCTCTCTTCTATCTTTCTCTCTCCCTCTACATATGGTGTTCCCCGGGGGGTCTAACCTCTCTCCCTATCTCTTTAACCATTATCTGGCACACCATATTTCTACTTTCTGTTCTAACTTTCAGTGCTATGCAGATGACTCGTTTGCTCCTTCTCTCATACCAGACTGTCTGTCCGCAATTCAGGAATAGTGTGCATCCAATGATCACTTCCTTAATGCTAGTAAGCCTGAGATCTTTCTCGCGGTGACACCTGCTCCCGCCTTCCCTCTCTCTCTCTGGCTGACCACCCTAGGCCCTCTAACTGCACCTTCCTGTGAGGCTAAGAACCTTGGTGTCATCTTCGACTCCACCATCTCCTTCTCTTCTCACATCTCTGACGTCTCTAAGAAGGCACACTATCAGCTGCACCTCCTCAGAGGTATTCTTCCTTTTCTCACTTTCCCCCAAAAGTTCACTGTCTCAAGAGCCCTGGTCCTCTCTAGGCTGGACTACTGCAACAGCCTCTTTCTAAATCTGCCTGTCTCTACTCTTCGCCCTTTATAACTAATCCAGAATACGACTGCAAAACGTGTCCTTGGCATCAAGCTCAGGGATTGTATCCCTCCAGCCCTGAAATCTCTCCACTGGCTCCCTGTGGCTGCAAGGATTAAGTTCAAGACCCTCTGCATCATCCACAAGGCTTTCTGGGGACAGGGACCACAATACATCCAACTTTCTCTTCCTAAGCACCTTCCTTCTCAAGCCCAACGCTCATCCCTCTCTAACTCTAGGGGCCAGACGCTTCTCCAGGCAGAGAGTGGGGGGTAGATCTCTGTCCTCGGCTGGGCCATCCCTCCGGAACAGCTTCCTTGCCTCTCTCAAACTTGAGCAGGACCACTGAAGGATCCGGAAGCAACTCAAGACCTTCCTTTTCGCTTCCGCTTTCTCTTTCCCTTGCTGATGTCCCTGTCTGCTGCACATACTGGTTACCCAGCCACCCTCTGAACTTACTGGACCAGGCCCCTGCATGACCAGTTGGCATTGTACTGTCTCCGGTCCTCCCAACCACTTGGGGACTGTATCTGCAACCCCACAGTCCCCCGACTCTCTGCACTTATGAACCACCTCCCTGGCAGCACTTCTCCCACACCCCCCCACCCCACTCTGGGTCTCTTGTGCGATCTGAATGACACTAGGCCTAGTAAGATTGTTGTTTTGTCCTCCTTCTGTCTTCCCTTCCTTGTCTTGTTGCGCTTAGAAACACTTGTGTAAAGGCGTGTTTATAAATGACTTATATCATAATTGTTTCTTCAGCTCCCTACAAACCCCTTCAGGTACTGTTTGCTAGTCTTTCCAAAGCATGTGAATCCAAGCAGAGCTTCAAGCTTTAGAAGATTATTTACACAGTAATTCTCTTTCTTTGGCTTTTATCTGTTTTAAATCACATGTGCCCACTGTGAAGGCAGCATGAAGCAAGACACAGACACCAGATTCAAAATTCAAAATAAAATGGTTTATTAACTCAAATGGTGGTAGGCCTAACTTGCCCTATGCCAAGGTGGGATTTCCCTACCTGAATAAAACTAAGGAAAGTCTGGGTCCAAAAGTTCAACTTAAAAGTCTGTCTGTGTCCAAAACCTATCCTTGCCTTCAAAACTAAAGCTAAATGATGTGTAGGGATGTTAATAATAAAAGTAATGGTGATCAAACTAAAGTTCTGAGCTTCTTCCAGCTCCTAGCTTCTTTCTCATCTCCACTCCCCAAAGTTCAAGAAAGTTCCACAAAAAAGTCTCTGTAATATAGTTCTTAAGTTCATAACAGTTCCACAAACCTTCAGGGTGCCTTTCACCAAGTTCAAGGCAACACAGTTCCTCGGAAAAGGGTCTTGAGGATTCTGTCCTCAAGACACCATTAAAGTTAATCAAGTCTGAGGATTTCCTTCCCCATGACTTCAACTTGCCAACCTCTGCTTGGCCTCCGTCTCTCAATAATGTTCAAAACAAATCCAAAATTAACTTGGCTTCCCTTCCGGATGAGCTTAACACGTCATTCAGCTTAATCTTCCTTGGTTTACTTTAGCAAGATCTTTGACTTCCAGAATTGAGGTTTCCCCGGTCTAAGCGCAGTTGTCAGACCGCACAAACCACCCATTACCGGTCATGCAACCAGGAACCTTAGGTTCTTTGACCCACACAGGTTCTTCTGCTTTTACTCCTGTGTGGATGTCCCCACTCACTTGCCTTCTCCTTGTTACCCTCTTAGCTTTGCCACACTGTGTCACACAACTTGGGCCAACCCTTGGCCATGCCACACTGTATTAAATTACAAGAGTTCACTTAATGGTTATTTCATTCCTTTACCACCTTGCGGTCATGCTCTCTCGCAATCTTCCACTCATGCTTTCTTGACGCTTACTTGGCTTTCACAAAACAATATTTGCAGTTCATATGCATTTGTCACTTGTTAGCTTTATTCATAAAAGTTTCATTCAGTGCAGTATTCAATATTCATTAGTATTTGGTTTGATGTTTAAGTTTTAGCCAGTCCGCGGCCTAGGGTTCATTTAATCATTTTCATGTGGTTTCACTTGTTTGACGCCTGCCTTGCTTCCCCCACAACCCCCAAGAGCACCCCGGTTCGAGTTACTTTCTCCCTTCACTCATCGGTCCGTTGCATTCCCTCCAGGCAGCTCCATTCGCTGGCTTTCTTTGCTCGCAAGCCCCGCTCTCTCCCCTGTTGCTCTTTGGTCCTCGCTGTCAGCTCTGCTTCCACGTACTCTGGCACCTGCCTTTCTTCCCTTCCTTCATTTGCAGCTCTGGCTGCGGCTCTCCGACCACAGAGCCTCGCAAACTTGTGGTTTGCTGACAGGCGCCTGCTCATGGACACCACAAGTGCTTTGGGTCGTCCGCCGGCAACCTGGCTTCGCTGCAGGTCCCACAATGGCTGCCTCCTTAACTAGACTCCCTGCTGCACTCACCCACACAGGCCTCCCCGTTAGTCTGTGTGTTGCTGGTTTCCTCACTTCGTATCCACCTGCAACCACTTGACAGGTTTCAATTAGAATTGCCTGACTACAATTAGAGGGCATGCCTGATCTTCACAATACTCTGCATGCAGCATCCTTGTCTCAGTGCTAGAGTTGTGAAATAGGTTACTAGTGTTCATTACTCCTAGTTGCCTCTTCCTGATCCCAGTACTGTAGTAGGTTGTCAGGTCCAGTGGAATCTTCCTGTGGGAGTGATGCTGGCCCACCATACCCCTCACCCCCCCCCCCCAAGTCTGCCTGCCAAACAGCCTCAGAACTGATAAAACTACCTAGCAGGCAAACCCAAGGGGAATGGAGAAAATAAAAAACGCAGATCTTCTCTGACACTTCAGCCGCCCTCTTGAACTGGAATGACGGTGTATGTGAGAAAGATAACAACAACCGGTTACTAACTGTTCTGCTCTGCCACTAATATCAAATAATGTACTACCACCTCCCTTCGTACCTGCGGCCTATGCTCTTAAACTGATAGGCTCTTGTTTATCTGTTGCTTTTGTATCTTGAAGACTGTAGTCCTTTAAACCTCTCTCTCTTAGTTGGAGAGAATCTGCTGATCTGCTGCTTAAGCACTTTAGCTGATTGACTCTGGTCCATCTGTAGCAGTTGAATCTTGAAGTGAAGTCTTTAGTCCTAAAAAAAAAAAATGTCCTAACTCAGCTTCCTTTCTTCAGTCTAGAAAGCTACTTGTATTAACACTGCCTCAATCGTTCAGTACCAGTCTTTGCTCTCTCTGATGATCACTAAATGATCAACTGCGGCTGAATTTGGTTACTCTGCTATGACTTCCACACAACCTTTGCTGAATTGTTCAGTTCAAAGATTTGATTTCTATATAAAAACACTACCTTACATATGCTGCTTCCTACGGTGGTTGCCTTCCACAGCTATTCCATAAATCTCTGGCCGACGCTAGTTATTTCTCACCTATTGTAACGCTTACCTGAACTCTGCGGGACCTTCTGGAGCTCCTAGTGTCTTCAACCTTCCTTCTCTATAATAACGCATAAATTCTGTGAAAATAATAACAATATAACTTTCCTTAACAAGATTTCCTAATTAATCTTTAGCTATGAAATGACCCACTTAAACTATAGCTCACCTTTGTATTTAATTGTACGAGCTATCCATCCTGTTCTTACAGGGGCGCTAGTCCTGAAGAGGTTGGAACCCAGGAGGATAGGATTATTTACATAAGAGACAATGGGTTCTTGGATTCTATTATAACTATATAGAATAATGGAAGACAGCGAGAGCGTGGAAGGAAACTTGGTGTTTTAATGTCTGTAATATGTAATACTATGAGAAAAGGATATGCGTTATTTTTTTGCACTTGCTAATTATCTATGTGCTGCCGTCAAAGGCGCCTAAGGAGGAACCAAACCAGCAAAAACAGATGAGCAATAGAAAACCTAAACAACTAAAGGTATTGCCTAAAAACTATTAGTGGGAGCGGTGTTCCATAAAATGTAAAGTGAAAGGCACACCTACTGAGCACAGAAAAATGCGTGTGTGGAAACTCCTCATACAAATCCTTAAACTAACACAGTAGTGTGAGAAACGATGTAGATAACGTAATATGAGGAAACTGTATCTGCAAACTAAATTCAGTTCTCCTAATGTCACTGTTAGGGCAATAACTGAAGTGCGACTGCTATCGCGGAAACAACGTAGCACAGAAGCGCACACGACAAAACATTAAGCCCTTCACCTCAAGTGCCTGACAAAACTTTCAAAGGGAAACGTACACTTCAGCAACGTAACCAAAAACAATCTTGCTGTAAGTTAAATAATGTCAAAGCGGTACTTGTGTGATACAAACTCTTCAATGCCGGTCTAGTGGCACAGGGAGTAGAGCACTCGCTTTGACATCCGTGCAGAGCCTGCTAACGCAGGTTTGAATCCCGGCGGGGCCAAACTCAGCCTTTCATCCTTCCGAGGTCGATAAATGAGCACCACACACCGTGGGTGGTAATAAGCAGCGCTCAGATACCTGAGGGTTTGTAGCGCTATATAAGTGCCAAATTATTATTATTATTATTATTATTATTATTATTAATACTCTGAGGAGAAAAAGGATCCGTGACTGACAAGGAACTATTTACTTGGAAAGCAAGACTCGAACAAACAGAAATAGGACGAGGGCAGTAAGGAAACTAAAATAAGGAAATGAGGGAAAAATAAACTGAGGAATTATGACTGTGACAGGGAACAGCTGAGGACAGAAGAATTTGCGATAAGCGTCCTATCTGCGGAGCAGACGAAGACGCGAAGCGCGAGCCCCCGATGGGCGGGGCTTAAATAAGCTACTGTGGACAAATACTAGACCTGCTGGTTTACTCCTGAAAGGACTTAACAGGCGGCCATTAGGGAATCCGGAAGCCTCTTTCTTTCTATGAGGAATCTATAGTAATAGGATAACTAGGGCAAAACCCAATTCCTATTAGGAAAACCCCCTTAGCTTGCCTGTGGTCATGACACCTATTAAACTCCTTGCTGCTTTCAACGTGCGGTAATCACTTCTGGCTTCTCTCAATCGCAGCTGATTCGCTGCGTCGCAGATAACACTCCATTGCTTGCGATTTAGATACTTCCCCCAGGAAACGGCTCCATACGCGTGGCGCGCTCGTCACGTCTTTAGGTCCTTTTCTCTAACGCTACCCGACGAGGTACGCATAAAGGATTAAACGTGCAAATGCCGGAATTATGAAACTGTTAATAATTATTTAGTGTTAGTAACTAGGATTAATGTCGCTGCGAAAGAACTGTCTCAGATCGCGCTTGTGATTAATTTATTACACGCGACGTAACGAAAAACTGAATCTCCTTTTCACTTGTTCATGTGCACGCACGCTAACGCCAGCAACCTTGTCGCTTTCAAATTCAACTTGCCAATATTAACAATATTACGAATGCTAGTTCTTCACGTATTTCTAATAGTTCAAGAACTAAAACTTATGCTTGGCATTCTCAGAGCATTTTGACTTGAAATTCTTTAGTTTCAAAAAGTTTACTTAGCTTTATTCTTCTGTGGTTTTCTGTTACTGCTCCTTCTGATGCTTGTACTTCTCTTATTCACGCTCTGACTGTTCTTCTGAGTTTAATACTAATATTAAATATTAAATTTAAAGAAATAAATAACTTATTTACAGAACTGTTCCCAACCTGCTCCATGGGAAACTAGAATGAAAGGCAGTTTAGATCTCCCGGTGGAATTCCAAACTACCTCACAATCAACCTCCTCCAATCACTACTGCTGAATTGAAGCTCCATCTTGCCTTGGGGAAACAAAGGCCTCCTGCAAGTTGCATTAAGGAAAAGCTTCATAATCACAATCATAACATAACCCAAACACCACCCTGCTGCAACCTATAGATCACCACTCCTGCACCTCCATTTAAAGTGTTTAAGTCGTGAACCTAACAATGGATATCTACATGAATCCTTTAAGTGTATGCATTTGTATGAGGACAATTGGGGAAACTGCTGTGCAATAGCCCATACAGGCTGGGGGACGGTTGGGTTGATTCTCACAGGGGAAAAAGGGGATACCATGTCTCGCTTGTGGGTACCCTTTTCCCATTCCACAAGGATCCTCAACCCAGGTGATCCTTTTGGTCGGGATCCAAAAGCAATGGCCTTTCTCTGGCCACCAGAGCAGAGGATCCAGGGGGAGTAGGAGTGAGAATACATCAGGTTTCTCAAACCACACATCCGCACCACAGTGGGAGTTAAAGGCACAGTTTAAAAGAAAAACATACAATACAAACTTCTTCACGCAAGCCTCAGGTCAGAAAAATGTAAATCTGAGGACGTTGATGCGTGAAGGAGCATGCGTACTGTACAGATATGGTAGAGATTGTGTGACAGGAGTGCCGCTGTCGACACCCATTTTCGACCTCGAAAACAAAAAAAACATGTAATACTCTGCACCAACCACTAGATCTCTGCCTATGCAAACCATGTGATTCTAAGCAGATGCAAGCCACAGAAAGATGATTACTGGGTAAATGTTTTCTTTTTATATGTTCATAACACCTTATATTATGTGTTGTTGTAATTTGTTGTGTATATGGGACTAATTGTACTTTGATACCAGCCCACCACTTCTAAGCTATAAGGTGACCTTGTACTGCCATTATTTTCTACACTCCCTTTAATAAAGGAAAGACCTTTAAAATATGAGGTTTGATGCGTACAGATATTAGACCACTGTGATAAGGGGTGTCACAATATTTGTGCAGGAGGCACAAGAGGACACCATGGTGAAACAATGGGTATATCAGTGTTAATATCCACCCCTGAATTACTTTCCCCATTGAGCAACAATGGAGACTCCCTGGCCGATTATTTACTTGTGTCTGCAAAGTAGTAAAACTGGGACTAGTGATGCTGTGACCAATGAGCTATGCAATTGCCTATTTGATTGTAGGGATGACTTCAGACCTGATGCCTAACACTCAAAGAATACAAGGTCATGAAGAAGGCAGGGGTGCAGAAAAGAGAACCTCCTATGCAAACATTCTGGCAGAAAATGTTGTTAAATGTACGTGTTGTAATTACTTGTGCATCCTTTTCATAGAGGACAGACTTTCCTTACAGGGATATGAGCAGACAATCTCATAAACCATGTTTAATGTTCCCAATAAATAGTTAAATGTTGGTGCACATTTGTTTATTTTTTCATTCTCAATATCATTCAATGATGTTGCCTGATCAGGAGTCAAGATATTAATAAAAAATGTAATCCATCTTAACTTGGCTAAAGGTGCCAGTGAAGTTGGGTCCAGTTACGCTCTAATAGCATCCATTGGCCTGCATCTAGACAATTAAGAAGATGATGCACACATAAAACCATCCAATAACAATAACCATTACCAATTGTTAATAGAAATGCATTCAATCATAGCATTGTAATGGTTATGTGATAGTGTGAATCCTCTTTTCCTGCACTTTGGGCTATTGGTAATGTTACTGATTAAATGCTGTGAATTCTTAAGTGTGATGTATGTGTTTTACATGTGCAAACATTGTTTTACTTGCATTTTAGTATATTTTATGTTATTTATATGTGTTGCTAAATAGATCCTAGCATTTTGTACTTACATTTGTGGATATTCTATTTATTGCCAAGCTCCTGCGATGGTTAATTCCATTTTATACCAAATCCCATTGTCTTCCATGCCACAGCCTCATTGCTTAACCTTGTTACCAAGAGAGTTAAGTTCAGACTTTTATGCAAAAACTTTGCAATATTGATTCAGAAAAAAACTCCCAATGAAAGTTAGAATTAGGAACACAATTGTTGTTATCTTCTGGATTCCAGAAGGTTTCTATTCTATTGGACAATGAGTCTTATTCGAGCATTAAATGAAATTGTCTGGGGAGGAGGCAGAGGGGGCCCTGATTCTGCCCATTAATGGATGGCAGCTAAATACCTTGGTTGCCAGGTACTGCCCTTTACTCGATAGGCCTCTTATCACTGGTTGTGGTGCCAAAAGACCAGGAACCCTCTACGATGTTATAACAGCCAGTAATAAGAGAGAGTTGAGGGCGGCTATTCGCTTGGTTCAAAGACATATTCATCTCAGTCGTGTTGCAAAAAAACAAGACATTTCTTTCTTGAAACGTCAATATAAGGGCTGGCTTTAGAAATCATCACTATAGCAAGGCCAGTTCAGCTTTGATGACTGTTTATGGACTCATCCAAGAACAAGACACAAAGAAATTTTGTCACTTAATTTGCTCCAATCTGGCTGAGGAGGGGGCTATGCAGGTGTGTTCCGTTGATCAGTACGGTTTGGAGACTTTTATTTGGGATAATTACTGGGTCCCTCAGACGCTGGCCTTTAGCCTATGGTTAATATGCTAGCGGGGCAGTTGGTCAAGGATTTAGATTTTTCCTTGGTTATTGATCAGTTGGCCGCCTCTTGGTCAGCAGGCCCTGACTGCTTATGTAACATCATATTCAAGAGGGCTCCTGAGTTTTGGGCGGTGGTTTTATGTCCACTATCTTTGCATATTTGCGAAACAGGTTCCATCCCTAGGACACGGCAGCAGTCTGTCCATATCCCCGTCCTCAAGAAGGGTTCCCTTCCCAGCATTTGCCTGAGAATTGCATACTTCTGGCTATGCCCGGCAGCGCCTCAAAAATGTTTGCTAAAATGTTGCATGAGGCTCTTCTGCAATGGGTCAATAATTGTGCCCTGCTTGATATCACTCAGACTGGTTTCAGGAAGAACTGTTCAACAAGTCATCCTTTGTGGGTTCTTCTTACCGTAATTTCTGATACCCTACTTATTCCAGACCATGCATTGTATATATGCTTTGTAGACATCAGTTCGGCTTTTGATAGCTTTTTACAGGGGGTACTTTGGTCTAAGCTGGAGAACTGGGTCATAGGTGATTCCATCCTGTATTTCCTAAAGTTGCTGCACTCAGATACTGAGGTACAGATACGCCTAGCACAATCTGGCATTCTGGGGGCTCCTATTTCTACCAATAGAGGCATAAAGCAGGGCTGCGTGCTAGCTCCTACTTTATATAATTTGTATGCGTCAGATTTCACAGAATGCTTACGATCCGTAAACACTTTTCCCCACAGGTTTGGTGGTGAAGTAATACACTGCCTCACCTATGCAGACGATAGTCATTTTTGATCGTACTGCCGTAGGTCTGCAACGTTCTATTGAAGCTTTGACTGCTTATGCGTCTGATCATGGTCTCAAGGTGAGCCTTTCCAAGACTAAAATTATGACCATCGGGAAGCGAGCATATGGCCCTACCAATTTGGTCTGCAAAATAGCTGGCAAGTCATTGGAACAAGTGGGAGAATACAAATATTTGGGTATGACTGTTCCAGCAACTAAAGATAAGTCATGTGTAGGAGATGTAGTCTGTAAAAAGGCATGGTCTAAATGGCTTGCTCTTAGGAGCATTATCAATAGACTGGGTGGGGGTTCAATTGAGGCCAAACTGATGGCCTAAAAACAATCTGTTGTCCCTGCAATTATGTACTCTTTGGAGGTACTCCCGGAAAGTGCTGTTCGGTGGCTGGAACAACTTGAGGCGAAGATTCTGCATTCTTTGTTGGGCTTGCCTTGCTCGGTACCTGTGCAGGCTTTCAGGTTGGAGCTTGGCTTGCATTTTCTGACCTTACTTTGGAAACCTGCCGCTTGTCGACCTTGGCAAAAATCACACTTGAAGTAAATAGTGAGGCGAACCTTTTGAATCACTCTGTTATGCATGCACAGAGGGATTCTCGGAGTACCTGGTATCGTGGGCTGGTAAAGACAGTTACGATTCACCTTTTGGACATTGGCTTACGTACTATTCCCTCCTCAATGGTTGATTATCATCTGGCTAAAATTGAGAACAGGGCACAAGTCTTCGACCATGCCCAACCTACTGACTTACTGACTTTACGTCCCAGATATGTACAATACACTCATCAGGGTCTATCTGGGAGTAGCCCACAGAGTTACTTGACCAAATATCGTTTTCCCTGGTTTGGTGCAATTCATATTATATCTCAGGTTTGACATTCTTCCAGTGTTGTCTTACACTGGGGCTTGGACGGGTATAAACTGCGACCTTAGAACCTGTAGGCTTTGTGGTAATGCAATGGAGAGAGCTCGACATATCTTCACCCAGTGCTCTATTCTTCTACCTATGGTACAACAGGGGATGTGCACCATATCGTTGTAGTGGGCCTGATCACTTTTGGAGTCTTTTGTATGGGGCAGAAGCTCTTGTCCTTACCGCTGAGGCGTACCGCATCTGGGAAAATGTGAAACATTGTTTCTATCACTTATGTTTCTTTGATGGTCAGAATGGTTTCTATTTAATTGTGTGTAACCATATATAACTGTATGTTTGTAATATGTATTTTGTGGTTTTATGTAGTTCGAAAGGGTAATGTAACCATATGCACTTACATTTTTTTTTTAAAAAAAGGTTTTGATTGAGAATCATCTTTGCCGCTGAATATTTTAAGCCTCTTGAGACAATCACAGCATTATGGAAGCATTATCTAGGTCTCCAAATATTGGTGCGGTTACTGCAGCTAGATTTTTCAGGTTAAAATTAAGGGTGATTTTCTATGGCAATATTTATTTTATTTATTTTGCCATTTGTATAGCGTGCCTAACCCGGAGGCATCTGGCATTTAAAGTCAAAAAAATTATTAGGCTCTTTTAACTCAAGATTTGGGTCTGATGAAAGATTGGACTTATCAGAAAGAATGGGCTGTTGAAGGGCCCCATGACTACAAAAATTGAAGGGCATTCTGAAAACTGTTAAAATACTTCTATAAAAGTTGTCATCTGTAAAGTCTGTCTCTGCGCTTCTACCTTTAGTCCATTGTCTGCTGTCTCTCCTTTCAGTCTCATGCTGTTCATGCCTTGGTTTAAACCTACTTGTATAGCATCTTCCTCACGTTAGTTGCTATTTATGCTGCCAGGGGCTACCTTCAGTACCATATCTGCTGGCTTTTCCTACTCGTAGTCCTGGCCCTAATTTGCCCCCCCCCCCCTCCATTTATGCCAGACTGTTGTCTCTTCTTGTTGTGCAGCCAATTTTGTCTCATGTGCTCATTTTTCAGACCCTTCCTTTGACCCTGCCTCTTTTGGCATTTTCTCATTTTAGTCCTGGTTCTGTTTTTTCTCCTTTTGCGCTGGCTCTGCTCTCTTTAATTTGTTCTCCCTCTTACTTTAGTCCTGGCTTAGTTGCCTCTTCCTTTTGATCTGGTTCAACTATCTCCCCAGTTTCTGCTCTCCCTCCATTTACTCCAGCCTCTGCTCTGTTTTTTTCTGACCTGTAACCCATCTTCCAAGTTAGTCCAGGAGGATCAGCTTACTTCCCGGCTCTGTGATGAAATCCCTTGCCTCACTCTGGGGGACCTGTAGTGGAGTGACCAAGGGGCCCGGATGTCTTCCCCATGCTAGCAGGTGGTTGTCCTGGGTGGGGTATTGTGGTGGTGTGGGTGTGAGGGAGAATCCATTCCCCTGGTCACCCTCACTTGATCCCCGTCTTAAGGCAGTGGGCAGTCACATGGCTTACAGCTGGAAATCCGGAGACCATGTGCAGGATGCCTTTGCTTCTACTGAAGCTGGTGATCCAGCAGCTAATTGCCCATTAACGGATTGAAAGTTGCTGGTCAAGCAGCACCGGCATGCTTCGATCTTGTGTGTGGGTGCAGGCGTGCCATCCAACAAGAGAAAGAAGAAGACCTGAATTGGGAAAGGGAACTTTCTGCCAACTAGCCATCCATCGTGCAAGGCCTCCACTATCGAACAGATAGGAACAGGGAGTCCATGCGGGGCATGACAACCAGAGAAAAGACCATCCAACAGAAATGACTAGCCAGCCACAACTCCCACATTAAGGTGTGGGCCAATTAGTTAATCACTACACCAGCTGCCTGAGGGGAGACTCCCTTATTCCCTTTAGCAAGGAAAAGACTGCAAGGCAGGACCAACATGTGGCAGAAAGAGGGAGGATCGCCTAAAGGGAGGGACGGACCAATTTCAAGTCTCACAGCAGGGCTGTAAGATATTCCACGGGGCAGAGCCCATCGGCCAATCCCCATCACAGTTGACCAACCTGAATCGCTTTCACAAGAGGCTGAAATGTGCAACTAAAGCCCTATGAAAAGTGTAGGGCTCAGTCTGAGGTGGGAAGGAGTTAGAGTAGGAGATGAAGACAGACACTGTTTTTGGAGAAGGCTGAAGGAAAGAGCATGAAGCCCTGGAGAGGGAGCAGAGATGTTCCCATGGAGATGTTCACAGTTATGGGCCATGCTGGTTCCTGGGAGCTGGAGGAGAGAACCAGAAGACCAAACTGAAGAGCCAACATAGGTGGGACTGCTATTAATTAGTTAGGGAGTGGTGGCCAAGAAGTAAAGGTGACGTAGGAGAGAGATGTGCATTACGTGGTAAAGTAGATGATAGAACAAACCTGTAGAGTGAGGAAAGTTGTTTCCAAAGGGGTGAATAAGGTGAAAGAAATGGGGGGGTGGGGGGTGAGTGGGGACAGACGCGCCTGAAGAGGGGAAACTGGTGATAGTGGGAATGATTTGGTGAGTGGTGATCTGCCCAATCTGCCCAGAAGGATGAAGACTATGATGGAAAGATCTTGCAAATGGTGATAGTATCTGGAGAAGGAAGATTGCTATTCAGAGGGGAAGGATGAGAGAGAGATAGAATGCCAAGGCTATGAGTGGGAGATGGACGCATCCCACAGGGGTGAAGAAAGTGATAGAATGAGCAAAAAGGTGTAGAATGAATACACTTACCAGAGGTGTCTACAGAAGGAGATCATTCCGGAAAAGAGACGGAGTTTGTAAAAAGTTTGATTGACCGTTTGAGCAGAGGGACACTTGAGCAGGTGAAACTGGAGAACCATTGGCGAGGAGGGATATGGCGAGAAGTTCCTAGAGTCCAGGATGTGGATCAGGGAAGTGCCAAGATTGATGCCCAGGTTCTGTCTTCGCCTAGTACGGGAAAGCAAGGGCTACATACGGGGAGACGTCCTCGAAGACCACACCAAGGAAATAGTTATCGAGTATCACCCACAGAGCACCAGCTATCAAAGACTTTAGTATTTCTTGGGGCACAGTTCTCACTGGTTCGTCAGTGGACCGGGTGAACACATTCATCCTGCTAGTCCCCACCTTCACATCAGGAAAGTGGTTGTTAGTGTGCAAGTGCTTGATCCTTCTCGGCACTGTCGTCATGCATTCCACTGATATCCAACTGCAGGCTCTGCATGCAGCCCTGTAAATTGGTCCCCAGTAGCAGGAACATGAAAAGACGAGATCCTCATTACCCCTTGGATCATACACAGACTTCAATGATGAGCCAACAAGCACAACCTCACAAGAGGGAACCGCGTCGCCACTAAACACTCATCACTGACGCTTTGTTGTCAGGCTGGGGAGCTCATGTGAACAAGCTGCATGGGGATGGGGGGGGTCTCTGGAAAGCCCAGGAAGCAACACTCAATATCAATGTGCTGGAGCTAAAACCAGGGAGATGTGCGCTCAAATCCTTCCTGTCGGTGCTACGAGGATGCACGGTCAGGATACTCACCGACAATACCACCACATTGTTTTATATCAGGATGCAGGGGGTACAAAATCGGCGACCCTGTCTCAAGAGGCCCAGCGAGTGTGGCACTGGGCCCTCTCCATCTGGATACTCTTGCAAGCGTTCCACCTTCCAAGAGTCAAAAACACCTAGCAGACGGCCTCAGTAGATGGTCCTCTCAGTCGCACAAATGGGAACTCAACAACGGTCAACTTCAGACAGTGTTCCAACAGTGGTGGCATCCAGCCATAGATCTCTTTTCCACTGACCGCAACAGATACTGGCTGCTATTTGCCAGCAGAAGCCCACAACACGGATTGAAGGGGGATGCCTTCTCCTTTCTGTGGACGAACCACTTTGCCTATGCACTCCCACCATTCCGCATCGGACAATTCAAATGCTAAGAGCACACCCGTGTCAGCTCATCCTATTGGCGTCCAACTCTCCACGCCAGATATGGTATTCGGACCTTCTCCAACTGTCTGGTGTTAGGGGAGTTTTCCTAAAGTCCTACTGGTAGTAGGGATATAACGGTATAACGGTATACCGTTAAAGATACTGTGAACCACTTAATTGAACAATAATAACCGTCACATTGTTTATACCGTTCATACCGTTAAGTGTGCTTTTCAATCTGATTTGGAAAGGCTGCAGTAAGCAATTGCTGCGCAGTCTTGGTTTTGCACTGTTGGATGTGCCGTCTGCCAAGTAGTTTCAGTTGGAGCAGTTTTTAATGCCATTCCATAAACCACACGTGCCTTACACAAAATCAATATGTTAGCAATAGGAAGAATAGATACAGTGCCAAGAAGGAAAAGGGTTTACTTTGGGGTGGCGGCTTTGGGGTTTATATATTTATAATAGATAATGTTCTCTAAACATATGACAATGGGGGATTTCCCTGGTTCTATCATTGAATTTACATATAATAAGTCACAATGCGAAATTCACTCATCTCTGTGGGTATTCCCTGCTGCCATACCAAAGGGTAACATGTCAGTGATTACTGAACACCTTTTGGCCCGCAAGTAAACTAAAGGCTGTAACGTAAAGAGAGAGTGCGTGTGTGTGTGTGTGTGTGTGTGTGTGTGTATGCGCACAAGCGTATACTACCATCAGCCTCCATTGATCTGTGGCATGCAGGTTATCAAGATGGCAACATGTTCATCTTCACCAGTAGCCAGTGGGGGAGCAAAAAGCCTAGATGACCACTTAAGAAAAGCTATTCAGTTTGCTTTGCCAGTTGCAGCTAGCCTCCACCACACCCCCTCCTCTCCAAACGTGTGTTTGTGTTTGGTGGAAGCAAGGCATTTCAGTGGAAAGTATGTTGAAAAGCCCAATTCTGGCCCTGGGTGCCTGGTTTTGTTTGTGATGATACATCTGTCAATTTATGACCTTTTAGAAAATATTTGTTAAGATTAGTTAACTCCACCTGCTATACCGCGATAACCATGATATACCGTCATTTGGCAAGAAGGTTATCGTACCGTCATAAAACAAATACCGTGACACCCCTAACTGGTAGTAAGTCTTTAGTAAGCTATCCCAGTGGTTTGTAGATCTCCAACTCTTAGTATCAGTCTGTACTAACTCAGGACCTTCGTAGAGTGGCAGAGCAGTCAGGCTTACCATAAGAGGAAGATGTGAGCGGTACACTCACCTTAGTTAGACCTGCACACCAAAGAAACTCTTAAGCATATCATTTATATAAAATTATATATGTATTAAATATACACCAGAATCACTTTAAATACTTCAGATGTTTACACTAGAACACTTCGGAATACTTGATAATACCCTTCAATGGACACTTTCGCTTTTGTGTTTGTTTGCGGTTACATTTGTTGCAACGTTAGAAAGGGATTGTATTATTGGTTATTACGCGCACCTGCCGTTTTTAACAGTTCATGCAGTAATACATTAACTCTGCAAACACATATAGTAAAGTCACTTTAAAGGAGGGAAATAGTTCGTTGGTGCAACATTAGCTTGGTTCAAGGTTCTAGAGAGGGTTTCTTTGCACAGTAAGTCTTTTAAGTCCAAAAACGCAACCCTAGCTAAAGGCATTTCAAAGAGGGCTCAAAGTCTTGACAAGCAGCTAAGTACGAAAAGTTCAAGAGGATTTCTTCCAGTCTCTAGTGTTATAGAAGTATCAAGTTCACAACTAACAAGGGAGACCTGTAAAAGATCTCGATGAAGGGACACGAGCATCGGCTTTGAGTCGGAGGTAAGAGGCGGGGTGACCCTGGACACCTCATGGTGCACTCCAACACTCTGGTGTGACTTATTGGAATCAGGTAAGCAATACTTTTTCCCCACAGTACCTTAGGTTGTTTGTGCTGGATTGCTCTGCGGTGTTGCAGCTCTGGACCGGACCTCCGGATTCCTTGTTCTGATGACTGAAGGCAGGACAATGGATGGGATTTCTCAGCAGCAGTCTCAATGGAGGACCTGGGGCGGCACTTTCAGCAACATCTTGGTTCACTCTGCGGTTTTGGCACCTTTTCTGCAGCACCAACAAAGGACACGGATTGCTCGGTCAATCTTCTTCACTTCCTGCAGTCCCACACTCTGGTAAAGGGGTTTGGGCAAGTTGGACCAGATCTCTGGAGTGTCCTTACGGGATCACCAAAGATTTGGATGGATACAGCATTTCCACGACGATGCCCTCGAAATGGGCAGCAGCTCTCCGGGTATTGGGGTGCCGCAGCTCTGGAAGCTCCTAGGACCTCTGCAGATGGCTCGATTCAAAGTTTGTCTTGGGACTGGTTGTTCCCACCAGCCAAAGGGGGAAGGAGTCCTCTTTGGAGATCCTCTGTCGCACAGAAAACGGGGTCAGGACAGCAGTGGCCGCTTCACGGTGTTGCAAAAGGTCTGCAGGCGTCTCTGGTAGGCTTCTTCTTTGGTTACTTCAGCTTCCAGTGGTGGACTTACTTTTCATTCCAGAAGCCTCACCTTTTATACAGCTCCAGCACACACTCCTCTGCAATCTCTTTCAGCATTTTACAGAAAGGGGCGTTTGGCTGTCCAATCAGGACAGCTAGACCCCCTTCAGGGGCTGGCACTATTTAGGCACTCTGGCAGACAATGGACAGGGGGGTGGAAGACTCCTACCCCACTTCTGCCTGCCCAGACACTCGGGAGCCTAGACGGGGATACCCAAGGGTTCCTGCCAAAGGCAAAACACACCCACTGACCTCCCCCCCTCCCAGAATGGTAGAAGTAGTGCTAACCAAGGACAACCACCCCAGTCATGGTGAAAAAAGAAGGGTGGCCCCTAGATGGTACTACCGAGGCTATGGACACAGCCTGCGGTATAACAATTACACAATAGTTTGTAGAACACGTCTACTGCCACCAGCCATAACTAGGAGATTGCCTATGTGACTTAAAAGTCACAGGAATAGAGAGAAGGGGGATACTAGGTATTCCTTTGGCACTTCACTGATGGTGGTGTGTGCCAATCACTCTAGTTATAGAGTTTTGGGAGAGATACTAAGTATCTCTCTTTCCTTAAGCACTGTAGTTATTCAAGGATATAGAAAAAGATCCTCAAAGGAGGACCATAAGGGATCCCAGCAACACTGCCAATAAGGAGCTGTGTGCTGCAGCAGTAAAAACACAGATGCCTTAAAGAGCTATGGAGCAGACAGACTCCATAGTACAGGTGGTTTATAGTGACTTTTTCAACAAAGTTTCGAAATACAAATGTTTTTTTTTTATTGGGGGGGTCCTCCCCCCAAACCTCTTTTTTTTTTGTTGTAAAAACACTTATTTTACCATACGAAACAAAACTAAATCCTTTAACATTAAATAAATGCATTCTAATTTTTTTTACTCAAAACTTTGTATTTGAATGTTTTGTAGTTCGAAACTTTTTTTTCGAAATTATGACGGGATACCGTACAGGTAGAACAGAGTTCCAAAAAACAGAGCCCACAAGAATGAATGGTTTGAAAAAGGCTCCACTCTTTCAGGATTGAAAGAAAAAGGTCCAGAAGTCCAGCAAAAAGTGCTGGGGGTCTCACTACGAGAGGGGATGAAGCATAAAAATGATAAATCTCCCTAACATCCAGACCAAATGATATGGCTGCTCAGTCAACCAGACATCATATCCCAAGACCACAACAAGGTCCTGCACCACGACCCGCAGTCCCTAAAATTGACGACATGGCTCCTGATTTCACAGAATTCGGACAACTAACCATTCCACAAGATAGCAAGGACATCCTGGCGGCAGCCAGGTAACCCTCCTCATACCATTCCTACAGTTTCAAGTTCAAACAATTCTGTTTGTTGTGCACAAAGCAACATGCGGTTCAACCACACACTGTTTGGCCGGAGCAACTGCTTGCGTACCTGCAGGCCCTGGCAAAGGAAGGTCTCTGTCACTCTTCCATCAAAGTGCTTCTGACGGCCATCTCTAGATGCACTAAAAAAGGGAACACACACCCTTGTTCAGTGACAGGCTGATTAAGCATTTCCTCAGAGTACTTTTTTGGTCGTTTCCGCCAACAAAGACTAGACTGGAGCCTGAATACAGTCTTAGCGGGACTTATGAAAACCTTTTGAGCCACTGACCACAGCGAACATAAAGTATGTGTCCTGGATAATCACGTTCCTGATGGTGGTCACGTCCGCCAAGAGGGTGTCGGAGCTGCAGGCGCTGGCCGTCAACGAGCCCTACCTACGTTTCCATAAAGATAAAGTGCTACCAATCCTCTGCTACCAATCCTCTGTTCTTTCGCAAAGTTCCCACAGATTTTCATCAGAACGCCACCATAACGTTGCCGGTTTTCTTTCAGAATGGCACTTCCCTTCTGAAGGTTGCGTTGCATTCTTTGGATGTTAAGAGCCCTCAAGTACTACATAGACAGAACCAAGTTTTTCTGAGCCTAAACCCAGCTCTTCATAGCATTTGGCCCTACCAACAAGGGCAAAGCAATATCCATGCAAGGGATGTCCAGGTGGATCATGTCTATTTCTTTCTGCCACACTAAAGCAGACCAGCCGTTTCATAAGCTGCCCTATGCTTATTCAACAAGGGCCACGGCGGCTCTATGGCCCGAGGATCCGCCAATCAACATTTGTCAGGCAGCAACATGGAACTTGCCTCA
Source organism: Ambystoma mexicanum (assembly GCF_040938575.1). Taxonomy (NCBI): domain Eukaryota; kingdom Metazoa; phylum Chordata; class Amphibia; order Caudata; family Ambystomatidae; genus Ambystoma; species Ambystoma mexicanum. The sequence goes on from NC_090925.1 coordinate 732,556,769, forward strand.
CTTTTTTCACAAGGCACTACTGCCTGGAAGGGCAGCACACAGCGGATGTTCAAACAGGGAGAGCCGCCCTGCAGCATCTGTTCCATTAAGCTAGGCATTTTACTGACTTGAAACCAGATATGATACTGCTACATATTCTATTCACAGCAGGTGAATCTATGAAAGATCCAATGCTGGAGAAAGGAGTAAGTTGCTTTCCTCTAACTCCTGTTTTCCAGAATTGGTATCTTTCATAGATTCACTTGCGCCCTCCATCCGCCCCGGCCAGATAAAAGCCTCCTAGCTCAAGGGGTAGCTAGCCAGCATGACTGGTCAGAATCCGAGGAAGGACTGTGGAGGAGGGGCTTACTACTCCATGTCCCATTAGATGGGGCCTAAAGCACCCATAAAGAGGGTGATGGCGTACAAAATGGACCAAACCTTTTCTTTATAAGTCAACCAAAAAGGAGACCGAGGATTCCCAGCTTGACGCCTGGCAATATTCACAGCATATGAGTCTATGAACGATACCAGTGCTGGAGAACAGGAGTTACAAGTAAGCAACTTACTCCTTCCTCCTGAGGGAGATTGTGTACTTTTAGTTTCCATGAGATTTGGTTGGAAAATACTGGCCCGATCCAGACTGGTTCATTTGCACTTAATGCCATACCAGCTTATCATTTTGGCCCCACTCTGTCATAGTTCCTGAAAAAGCCACTTGAAATGTCTGTGTTGATTTGGTCTTTAATCCTTGTCACCTCTGTGACAGCTATTCATTCATATTTAGCCCTGTGTTGGTAACGCTGCTAAAATAACTTATTTTCCTATCGTTTCATGTGATCCCCAGCATATATCCAGATTTGTGTCGGATTATTTTTGGGAGCAAGGAATTTGTTGTCAACCGTACTCCATTTTTTAACAGATTTATTTTGTGGGCACTGGTTGGGCATTATTCCTACCAGTTCAGGGAGACCCAGCCCCCCATTTAGGTCTATGGTAATGTACTACGACATGCCCAAGGACAGTAGTGCATGGGAATGTTCCCTCCCGTTTCATTTTACTTTTTGGACACTATGCAGGACAGTGTGAAGCCCAGGCAGGCCGGTAGCAGTGGTATCTATCTTATTTTAACCCTTGGTGCACCATTTGTTATTTTTTTTACCCACATAGCCTTTTGTGCAACATGGTGCTCAAAATCTCAGTCCGTGGTTTGTATCCCATTTTTGTGCTTCACTGGCTTGGGGCTGTCTGTTGCCTCTGCAGAGCAGTGAAATGTCCCTATATGGCCAATCCTCTTCGAGGGCTCTGGCCAGAGCCAGAGAAAAATGCTATTTGTGTGCCTGGAACTGGTTTGGTTTCATTGTGGGACTGCAGACAGCCCCAGTACACAAAACCAAACCTTGTTTGAGTATTGGCTTTACCTGAACTAACTGTCTGTGATTGGACAGTCGCTCAGAGTTTGAATGTATCTGGTCCTTCTATTGGTGGGCTTGATTGCCACAGCCCAGTATTTTGTAGATGAGGTACCATTGTGTAGTCGACCACAGGAGCCAAATATCTGATGATGAAGAGGCCAAAGATGGGTGCCAAAGGAGTGTTACTAGGATCACCATTGGCTAAGCCAACCATCATGAGACGATGTTCTGCGCATCAGTTGACAAGATCTTCATCAGTGCCTCTCTCCCTCGAATTAGTTGGTCTAACCAGTTTGAGGTCCTGCATCGCTTAAGTCATCCTCCTGGTTGTGCACTTAGTAATTGTAGTCCCATACTTGGAGCACAGCATGTGAAGTCGGGACGTCTCCTGTTTCTGGGAATCTCGTGGATCCTGCTGCTGTAAATAATGTAGCGCATTTGCGTCACAAGCTGGAGACTGCATCTACCCTAGTCTGTTTGCCTGCAGACCCTGTGTAAGGTCACTTTAACTGTTTGTCACAAGCGGTCCTCCGATGTTGTCAGTCATCACAGAGGTGTTCTTGCAGCTTCAACCAAGTCTAGCCAGGTTGTAATCCATTTACAAAAGGTTGCTGGCATAAACAGGAACCGCCGGACCCAGTTGTCGTCTTAAGTCCACTCTGCTCTTGAGACCCCTGGACCTCTATCACCGGAACCAACAGCGAGAGCAGTTGTCCCCTATAGCCCTCACTTACCCAGGGTTATTGTTTGGCTTGATCTGGGCTTGGTGCGCTTTACAAATAAACAAAATACAAATACAAATGCAGTGTTAGGAAAGATTTTTCTTTTTGCAACTTTCCTGTAATTGAACCACAACTACTTAATTTGGCTTGAACCCAAACCTGACATTTGGAGCGAAGTAAAGTCTTTTTCCTTCACTTCCCTTGCTCAACTCCTCTCTTTTGGGCCACTAGTCCGCCCTTACGGATACCATTGCACTGGGACTCAATCACGTGTGAGATTACTGTAGTGTTACTTCAGCACTTATAACGTTAACGCAAAATGCTATAGGGGTACTATGAATTCATGTTTCTTTTTCTTTAGAAACATTTTTATTACCATTTTTGATGTGTCCAGGATGGGCTGGTGGCAGCAGATTTTATTTCTGGAAGAATAGTGTCCTGTCTGTTTAGACAGACATTTGGAAGGACATCATATGAATAATCATGAGTATTCTTGGGATCTAGTATTAAATCAATGTTTCCAACAAGGTTTTATTTTGAAGTCAATATTTATATGATGTGCACAAAGGTTCACCAAACAATTTATTGAGACCTCTACACATTTCAAATAGCAGTCAGACGCCACAGAGATCTGACACTACAATACATATTTATTTTCATAAACGTCAGCTAAGACCAATTATGGACTCGTACAGTACATTATTTTCATCATATTAGGTTCACATTATGAAGTAAGAGTACCCATAGAGATCAGGCAGGTACGTTGTTATAGTGGGCACAATTACACTATGTAAATATTTATTTTCTCATAATTTACCATATAATTGAATAGTTTTTCCTTGTCTCTGCATTTATATATTCCACTTACTGATTTTTCAGAATGTTTTCCCTGAGGATGGACTGTTAGTCCGAAATGCATTGCATGATTGAGTTTGAACTCCTTCTGCCCTTGTAAATTGCCTGTTTTAAATTAAGAGATTATACTGTCTGTATTGAATTTTTTGGTGAACCTTTGTGCTATATAAGTATTGACTGCAAAAGAAGACCTTGTTGGAAACATTGATTTAATACTAGATCTCAAGAATAATTATGATTATTCATTTGAGGTCCTTCCAAGGTCCTATCTAAACCGACAGGACCTTCTTCTCACGTTAGACTTGACTCCCAGTGCAAAGGGAGTGCTTTTGCCGACAGGACCACACAAATTGTTCTCTGATCCCAAATCTACATATTATCCACATGGTGCCCACTTAGTTCTTCGGTTTAACAGATTTGTTTCTACAATTATTTCGAATGTAGTCTTGTGCAGGTATATTTGTTACCTCATAATGCCCTTTTGACTACCAAGTAATCAAAATGTCAGGGCGAAAACTACATGGCCATTTTGTTCCATGACTTTTTGTCCTGCCCTCTCTGTTCCAGCAATGCAATACATGGCATGCACTTTGGTGGGCTTCTGCTTGGAGTTCCCAGGCAAAGTGGAGGGGTGTGCATCCTTGCCGTATAAGGAGGTGTGGGGTATGGGGACTATCTTGGCCCAAACCACTTTCCAGCCAGAGGATGTTGGTTTCTGGGCAGAAGTGGGCAGGAAGTTGTCCATGATTGGGCAGCCCTTGCCAATTTTAATGGTGCACATTGTTACCAATAGTAGGCTTGGGCAGCCCCCAGTATGAATTTGGCATAAAAGGAGGCGTCTTGCAGCCATTCCTCAGATCGTAGACTGGAGCAAGACCTCAAGGAAGAGGAGCATCATGCTGAAGGCTACTGCTGAGGACGACCAACATTGCCCAAGCAAAGTCTTGGTGAGGATCTGCCTCTTGCAACAATCCAAGAAGCCCCTCATCAGTGCTTCAACCAACCAGTCCGAACCCTGGCATGAAAAGCGCATTGCCAGACATTATCTGAAGTATCCCAGGACCATCCTATAGGCTGCTCAGCTTCACACAGCGCCTCACCGTCCAGAGTTGGAGCTTCGATGTCTGCAGGTTGTCTTGTGGCCTAAAACCATCCCTCTGATGTAGCTGCTCCCCTGCCTAAAGAAGGACCTTCCAGGAGCTTTGTCTTAATCGCCCCAAGTCTTGCTTGCCTCCCCAGGGATTGGGGTGAAATTTTCTGATACCTGTCTGTTATGGTCTGGCGGTCTCCTCATGTCAGGTTGCCTGTTGTAGCTGCGGTCCTGTGGTGCTGGGCCTGCCTGCTGGAGGTATTTCAGAACCGTCTTGTCGAAGTGCATAACCATAGTCTAGCCAGACCTAATCCCAAAGCTGAAACTAATCACTGCATCAATGGACCCAGGACCCACTGCAAACAGACCAATAACCGAAGTAAGTAGCCCCAGCGATTCTGAGGACCCCAGGAGTGGAAACTCAGAAAATGGGAGTTCATTGCTGGATTTTCCATAGATGGTAAGCCCTTTGCTTGTGGCTGAATGTTTGGGCTGGGTCTGTCTGGACCCACTCCAAAACTTGACCAGGCATATCTGTTGCTGGGCATATGTAGTGGCCAGAAGCTGTCTAGGATTGCATAGTCCCTGTCGGTTTGAATGTTGCAGACCCTTACCTTGTTGGGCTGCACCCAACTAAAACCCGGCGCCTGGATAAAACGAGGATTCCTGCAGCCACACTTCAGATTGTCATTGCAGCCAAAACCCCTAAGAGGGAGAGTAGTCTGCTGAAGACCCAGAACTCATTGTTGGAAGATAGTCCGCAACATTTTCTTCACTTGTTTGGCAAAGCACTGTCTCTCTGCTGATCACAAGAAGACCTTCATCGGTGCATCAGCCACTGTACTGGTGGGAACAAACGGTTCTGTCCCTACGCTCGAACATCCAGCTAGTGGGAGTGCTTGGAATAGTCCCAGAACCATCCTGTGGGCTAGCCAGATGTCCTAGTCTACTGCGCTGCAACGGTCGCCATCCTGAGTTGAGCTTTGGGACTCAGAAGATCCTTTGCTTATTGAATAAGAAGCATTTCCCTGAAATTGCAGCTCTCCACCATGAAGAGGTGCCTTGCAGGGCCAGTGCCTTTGTTCTTGGTACAAGGATTTCCTTCTGCCATTTTGAGCAAGTGGCTATCACTGATCACCGCTGTGTGACATCCTGGGAGTCCCCCGAGGTCATCACAGAAGTGTTGGTCACAAAGTCGATGTCCTGAATCTGGTCCATCAGAGCCCAGAATCTCGAACTAGCAAGATCCAAGAGCCTAATGCCTGAAGGTACTTCTACACCCGTGACCCCTGGGCTCCTCCAATGGAACCAAGGCGCACATTCAGAAGGTCGGGTGATTTCAGGAATTCCTACAGTGGTCCCTGAGTGAGTCCGAGTACACTGGGTGGGAAAATGGACCTGTTTGTAACCCCCAATCCCATCTCCATAGTGTTGTATGGGCACAAAGTCCTAACCCCATCTCTCCCTTTCCTAGACTCGAACAATGGTGTTCTGGCCTGGTATTCTTCCCTGGGTCTCCCCCGAGGTGGCTATTTAGGTAGAGGGTATTTTTAAAGATGTTCCTCTCATTTGTATTGCAATAATACCTACAGCTACTTCTTGTTGGCTCAAGCCAACATTTTTTTTACTTTATAAAAGAGACTCCTAGCCTCCTGAAAAGACGTGTATTGCTACCTCTGGCTCCAAGGCCACTAATCTAGACTTTTTTTTTGTCTAGGAAAAATCATTTTACGGTTAAAACCTTAGTGCTAAGGTTTTGCATGGTGTTTGTTGACTTCATTCTTCTAAACCTATCAGTTCTCAAAGTTGATTACTCACCTAGTTATATTGTTGTTATTTTACTTTCTTTACTACACTATAGTATACTGAAAAGTATTTCTAACTGTTTAAAATTAAAGTATTAGTGCTCTTATCAGAGCCTCCAAAGATGGATGGATGTGTGTGTGTGTGTGTGTGTGTGTATATGTATGTGTATATATATATATATATATATATATATTTCTGAGGCTTCTGGAATCTGCTTAGATCACATGCTGTGACTAGGCCGACATCTAGTGGAAGCTGCAGAGTATTACAATTGTGGTTTTCAAAACTCGAAAAGGGACGTCGACAGGGTGTGCCAGTAATACTATCCCTAGTGTAAAGTCCACTGTACCCATGATCCCTCACGCGTCGAGGTCCATCAGATTGTTTTTTTCCGTCATACTAGATGGACGTGTATAGTGGAGTTCCTTTCGGCGATAAGCCATTGAATTTGTATAATTATAATAGTTTTTCTTTCTATCCTTTCTTCGACTGCCGTAACACCACGCAGAGGAATGAGAAAGAATACTGCCGTTGGAGACTATCGCGACGGACCGTACAGCCTTGCAAGGCTGCCCCGCTTGGCCCAGACAGTAGGGAGAGAGGGGGAGGCCATTGTTAGGCCCTATTAGAATGCATATTCTCCCCTTCCCACATTTGGTTTGCCCAGCGGCCATCCCCTTTACCCAGAATTATGGAAAACACTCCTTTTAAGTTTTACCCTAAATCCAACTGTAAATTCCCCTGGGTGGACAAACATTTAGTTTGCAACTTGTGTCTACCAAGAGACCACGTTGAAACGTCTTGTCGAGCGTGCAGGCTCTTCAAGCCTAAGACGTTGAAGGGCCGCTAAGCGCTGGGCCCACTACGCCAGGCAACTCGAGGCCATGGAGGTAGAAGGAGCCTTCAGCGATGGCACTGATGCTGCACTTTCTGACGGCGAGGGCGCCGGAGTAGCTTCAGCTACCCAAGCGCAGGCCCCCCGATCCCGTAGGACAGGCCGGCGGCCATGTTGTGGGGACTTCACCCGGCAGCGGGAGCGCTTCAAAAGCACACACCGCAGAACACATAAACCCCATTCGACATTTGACAGATGAGTCGAATACTCGACAACGTTCGACACCCTGTGAACTGTCCACTGAGTCCCGTTCAAGATCGCCACACGACAGGGCTAAAACGTCGAAAGACGGCAATGGTATCGCATGAAAAACACCTTCTGAAGGTCGTTCATCCGCGGACGAAACCTCAGCCCCCACACTCGAAGTTCGAGGTTCTTCAACTAGTAAAACGTCAGGCCCCAAAAAGTCTGTTACACACTCCTCTGGGCCCCAGGGTGGGGAAAAACACCATAAGAAATCCTCTAAGGAACCCTCAAAGGGACAAGAGTCCTACTAGGGACAGGTCTTCACAAAAGGGAATTTTATCCAAGCCCATAGAGAAACATAAAGACTCTAGGCCAAAGCTTATACCTCCAACTAATGAAGACATGGGTATTCCCGACACCGTAATCCCAAATTCAAAGGAATGGTCTTCGCAGGATATCGACATAGTTATGCGAAGAATGACCTTTATGGCGAATTTCTTTGAAAAAAAATCCAGATTACCTTCAAAGCTTTCAGTCCACCCCTCCCACCACAGCCCCTTCTGGCTCTCAGCCCTCTGTCTTCAACCCCCTCCCAAGAAGGCTCATTCTGATGTCCCCGCACAGGGCAGAATTATAGATTTATATGACCCTGAAATAGATCCAGAAGACCGGGATGATCTTTCATTTGTGGAAACATCTGACCCTCAAATTATTGATGAGGACACAGACGAACTTTATTATGGGGACGGTGAGGACCCAGACCAGGAGGCGAACATGTATTCTATAGATTCACCGATTAATCAGAACCTCCAGTGGTAGATTCCCCGGTAGACCATCAACCCCTCCTCAACGAAGTCTTAACCAAAGTGGCAGAACATTTCCGCATTGACACACAGGAGGTACAGGAGGACAAAGACTTTCCTGAGCAATTGTTGGGAGACAAAAAGACAGTAGGGCAGTTTATCCCACTGCTAAAATCTGTTCAACGTAGAATCCAACCTTCTTTGGAGGCACCGAATCTCACACGGGCTGTTAAGCTGCGTGTTGAAAGACTGTTCAGGCCTGCACCTTCAGACCCCCTATACATAAGAGGCCAGTTAACCAGACTCTTTGGTGGTTACCACCACACGAAAGAGAGCAGGCACACCCCTGGCTTCCTCCGAGGCTCCACCGGATAAGGAGAGCAAGAAAATATATGCAATGGGCAGAAAGGTAGCCTCTTCTGCAGCCTACCAGACAAGAATTGTGAATAATGCTACACTTTTGGCAAGTTACAACTGCCATAAGTGGGAGGAGGTTTTCCGCGTTACTCTCATCCGCACCTGAACCACTTAAATCTCATTTAGCTCAGGTGGCAGCAGACGGAAGAGCTGTGTCTACTTGTCTCCTTAAGTAAAATTTTGGCGTGGCTGACAATGCAGGGAGAGTTATCGCAGAGGGCACTATTCTAAAGAGGCACGCTTGGCTTCGCCAATCCGGCTTCAGGCCAGAAACACAGGCCACCTTAATTAATATGCCAGTGGAACCTGATGTGCTCTTTGGCAAGGCTGTAGAAGATGCCCTTAAGACAGCAAAGGATGAGTATGACACACTAAAGTCCTTATGTCAGCTCACGAATAAGCCCACGGGGCAAAGAGGTAATGGCAATTTTTGCAGCTTTCAGGGCCAAAATTCTCAGAGGGGATCAGGTTACAACCAAGGCCAAGGTTCCTATGGCAACAACCAAGGACAAACCATTCAGGGCTATCCACGAGGACAACATAGAGGTTGTGGTAATCGGAGCAGGGGCCCAGCTCGAGGAGGCACCCCACCTCAAAGCAAGTGACATTCCGCTCCAGGTACCCTCCCATTCATCTCCAGTAGGAGGACGCATTTCCAACTTCACCCATGCATGGGAGGGTATCCACTCGGACAGATGGGTGCTGTCCACGGTAGCAGAAGGCTACTGCATAGAAACTTCAACATCCTCGTGATCACCCCTCCAAGACAAAAGGTCCACTCAGAGGAACATCAGCGGATCCTTCTAGAAGAAATAACAGCGCTTCTATTCAAGGACGCCATAGAGGTGGTCCCAGCCAACTAGGTAAACGGGGGTATTATTCAACTTACTTCCTTGTGCCAAAGAAAATCTAACAATGCGCCCAGTATTAGATTTGAGGCCTGCGAACAAGTATGTCTAGCCACAAAAGTTCTACATGACTTCGCTACAAGAGGTAATCTCGCTTCTCAAAAAGGGGGGATTACATGGCAACATTGGATATGAAAGATGCCTATTTTCATATTTCAATGTTCCCAGCACACAGAAGATTCTTGCGTTTCAAGATACCGAACCAGCACTACCAATTCAAGGTGCTGCCCTTTGGAATAGCCTTGGCTCCAAGGGTATTCACCAAAGTACTGGTGGTAGTGGCAGCGCACCTCCGCAGGGAGACAATCCCAGTGTACCCTTACTTGGACAACTGGCTCATAACAGGGGAATCACCTCTGATTTGCATACAAATCATCCAAACAACTATCAACCTCCTCTTTCAATTGGACTTCTCAGTCAAAAAGAAAGAATCAAGCCTAGTGCACTTCCAAACAGTTCCTAGGAGCTAACATAAACACAGAGGAAGGATTGTCTTTCCCTCAGAGGAAAGAATAAAGAATTTGTTACTGCAAATACCACATTATCAGGCCGGCCACCAGATAATGGTGCGCAAAGCAATGCGTGTAATTGGCAGGATGGCATCTTGCATATACCTGGTTCCTCGCGCGCGCCTGCGCATGCATCCCATACAGGAGTGGTTGGCGAAACAATGATCTCAGGCAAGCGGTCAGTGGGACGATCTAGTGGTCGTTTCGCCAACACTGGTACACAATCTTTGCTGGTGGACAAGAGAGAACCTGTCGAAGGGGAAACCCTTCTACAATCCACAGATACAAGCAGTGGTCACGACGGATGCCTCAATGGCGGCGGGGTGTGGGGGCTCACTACCTTCACCACACAGCTCAGGGTCTGTGGTCTCACACTGCGGCTCAGAACCACATCAATGTGCTGGAACTTCTGGCAGTATTGAAAGCTCTCCAGGCGTTTGAACCCCATTTAACAAACCTGTCGGTGCAGATCCTGATGGACAGCAGCACAGCAATGTTTTATATCAACAAACAGGGGGGTTCGCGCTCTCCAAATCTATCCAGACTTGCACAAACAATCTGGAAATGGGGACTCAGACGGAAGATGTTCCTGTCATCACAACATGTTCCAGGGGAACTCCAAGATCTAGCAGACTCATTGATCAGAGATCCCCTACCAGAGGAATACGAGTGGCGTCTACACGAAGAAGTCATAGAACACCTTTTCGAAGGGATTGTGTCCTCCGACGTATTCCTTATCTTGATAGATCATCGCCAGCTTGCTGGCCTCGGAAATATTTTTTTCAGTAGAGGGCGCTGCGCGTCTACGTCCCTCGAGCCGATGTCCCTCGACAGCCTCCATATCGGTGCCGACGTCATCATGCGTATAAATAGACTCGCGCAGCGTCCGTTGCTCAGTTCCGTTTTTCCGCGCTTCGTGGGCCTCGGAATCGCGTTGCTCAGTATTTATTCTTCATTATTCCTCGAGAATACCAACTCTTACTCGATGGCTTCCTCATCCGAACCGACGACTCAACGGTCCGGCTTCAAAAAATGTCGAGACTGTGGAAAGAAAATGTCGTTGACAGATCCTCACAGGATCTGTTTGTGGTGCCTGGGATCGGAGCACCAATGTTCGAAGTGCGAGGACTGCATGTCCATGACGGCGAAAGCCTTGAAGGAGCGTAAGGGGAAGCTTGAGAGAGGTAAGACAGTTAAAACTCCTTCGAAGGTTTCCTCGGTAGAGTCGAGACATTCGTCTCCTCGGCGACACAGGAAACATTCCCGTTCTAGGTCTCGAAGCAGTTCCCACCACTCTTCGAGATCCAAGCATTCAAGTAAGAGACGTCGGAGATCCCCTTCCTTGTCTTCTTCTGTTTCTCCGGAAAGAGTCACCTGCCCCACAAAACATAGCTCTCAGGCTGAGTGGGAGGAATTCCGTAAAAGGATGCTTAGCATCTTCGAGAAAGCGGCCTCGACCCCCTCGAAGACAGCTGAGGGTGATACCCTGGGTGAAAGACCCGAAAAATCGAAACGCTGCGAGTTGTTGCACCCGGCGAAAGAAACTACTCGAGAGCATCATGAACCCTCGAGCAAAGGCACTGTGCCATCGACGCCATTGTCGAAAGTCCCTTTGACGCATCAATCTGCGTCATCAACGCAATTATCGAAGGGCTCATCGACGCATAAATCGATCGAATCGACGCCGTCTTCGACGCCAAAAAAGAACAAACCCACAGCCGTCACTACCTCACAGCCAGTGGTCATACCCAGGGCCTCTAACACGACTTCAAGAATGTCATCAAATACCTCGAGTAGGATTCCAATCCTCTCGAGTTCTTCAAGGCCTCTTCCAATCTTCTCGACGTCTTTTTTGGTGTTTCGGAAGCCTTTAACGTCCACGATGTCGACGTTTTCTCAAATTATGACAAATTTAGCCGCTTCTGCTATGGAAATGGGATTTAAGCCATTTCCAAGGTCTGATAATTTCAGACCTTTGTCTTCAATTTATGAGGAAGGGGAGGATTCGGATCAAGAAAGACCCTTTGGGTTGCAGAGATCTGCAACACCTGAACCAGAGGAATTTTACCTCTGAGGAAAATAGGTTAAAGGATCTTCGAGAATCCTTACATGAGGCAAGTAGAATAGAATTTGCCAAACCACACCCAGGGGAACATGCTGAGACCCCTTACAGAATTTTAATGGCAAGAATTATAGAATTGATGGGTTGGTCTGCACCTTCACCTGCATTCCAACAGGATGACCTTACAGACATTTTAGTTAAAGGCCCACGGGAGGATCCTGTGGTTCCATTTCACGCTGCATTACAAAGAAAAATACTGGCTAACTACTTCTGAGGTAATCCCAGCGGTTAACAAGAAGTTATCAGCCAAATATAGAGTGTCTGCTACTGACCCTGAATTTTTGTCTAAACGCCCAACTCCAGAGAGTCTGGTTGTTCAAGCAGCAAATGCATCAGGCAGTAGATCGGCATACCCTGCTGTTCCACAGGTCAGGGATGACAAAAGATACGACTCTATGGCTAAGAAAGTCTTTTCTGCAGGTAGCATGGCGTTGAAATCTAACGGTACTTGTACGCTCGCAAGGTTCAGCCATACACTTTGGGAGTGTGCTTCATCAGCGGCTGACTGCCTCCCAGAGGGAGAAGAAAGGGAAGCATTTCTAAACATCATTAAGGATAGTAAAGACGCAATTTGTGAATCCCTTCAAACTGGCATTGATTCTGCTGACAGCATCAGTAGGGCCATGGCGGCAAGTACTACAACCTGCAGATTTGCGTGGTTGCGAAAGTCTGGGTTTGCTTTAGATGTACAAGCCAGACTTTTAAATATGCCCTTTGACGGCTCTTCTTTGTTTGGTAAGAAGGCGGATGACAGCCTAGAAAAGTTACAGACATCCAAAGCAGCAGCAAAATCCCTGGGAGCTGCAATCCGTCAAACGCCATATCGCCCCTCAGGAACCTCTTGGAGAGGTAACTCCTTTGGCTTTTATTCTGCATTCGGAAAAGGCAGAGGACAGTCGGTTCAAAGAGGTCAAAAAAGATTCACCCGAGGTGGACGGGGTAAAAATACAAAAGCCGCAGCAGAAGCAGCAGGTGCCTCTTTACCCTCGGCACCTGCATCAGCCGCCTCTAAATCACTCTGAGGACTCTCCTCACAAGACACCAGTAGGGGGCAGGCTAACTCTACATCTGACGGAATGGCAGGCTATTACGTCAGATGCTTGGGCAATGGAGACAGTTGCCCAAGGTTACTGCCTGCCTTTTCTACGCATTCCTCCGAGTCATCCACCGGGGAACAGCTCTCGGAAAGTTCCAGATCTGCTCCTCTTGCAGGAAATTGTAGACCTACTTGTGAATGTTGCCATAGAACCGGTACCTGTAGCGGAGAGGAACAAGGGCTGGTACTCCCCCCTACTTCCTAATACCGAAGAAGGACGTAGGACTGAGACCTATCTTGGACTTACGAGAATTGAACAAGTTCCTCAGGAAGGACATGTTCAAGATGGTAACTCTCTCTCTGATCCTTCAGGCCCTCCAGCTCCAGGACTGGCTGGTATCTCTGGACCTTCAGGATGCTTATTTCCATGTGCCAATCCATCTCAAACGCAGGAAATACCTGAGGTTCGCAATTGACGGCTCTCATCAATTTCGAGTTCTGCCATTTGGGCTGACCTGCGCCCCGAGGGTCTTCACCAAGCTAATGTCGGTAGTGTCAGAGCCTTTTCTATTACTGCAGCCAAGCTCTGGAACACTCTGCCACTATCACTTAAATCCTCGGCTAATCATCTGGCTTTCAGGAAAGCTCTGAAGACCACCCTGTTCTAACGTCTCTGTTCTTATTGTGTTCCCTGAGCTTGCAGCTTCCCTACCAGCGCCATGATGCCTCTGGGTGACCGTGCGCTATACAAATATATATAACATAACATAACGGCTGCAAGTCTAAGGAGGGAAGGGATTCACGTCTATCCCTACCTGGACGATTGGCTGATCAGAGCTGTATCTCCGGAACAAGCTCAGATCCAGCTAGATTATGTCTGCCACTTCCTTCACAAACGTGGCTTTTCCCTCAATTTAAAGAAGTCACAGATGATACCATCACATAGACTCCAGTTCATTGGAACGGTCCTCGACACTTCCCTGGAAAAAGCCTTGCCACCAGAGGTGAGGGCTCAAGATATTCTGCAGATGGTCACCAAGTTTCAAAATGCACAACGTCTCCCAGCCTTCGACTTTTTGAGGTTGCTAGGCCTCATGCCATCCTGCATCTTCCTTGTGCCAGAGGCTCGCCTGAGAATGAGATCTCTTCAGTGGGCACTAAGAACTCAGTGGTCGCAATTCTCAGGGAGAATGACAGATCTCCTTCAGGTTCCGGACAAGGTGGCTCGTGACCTGCAGTGGTGGGCCTGTCAGGAGAAAATTTTGAAAGGAGAACTGTTTTGGCAACCATGGCGGGAGATAACAGTAGTCACAGATGCCTCACTCACGGGGTGGGGAGCACATGCCAACGACTTGACCAACAGCGGTCGTTGGTCTCCATCGCAGTTCAGACTACATATCAACCTTTTAGAGCTGAGAGCAATCAGACTAGCGCTAAAGGATTTTCTGCCATCTGTACAGGGGAAAAATGTCCTGATAATGACGGACAACACAGTGGCCATGCACTACCTCAATAAAAGAGGAGGCGTAGGTGTTAGGCAGAAATCTGTGCAGTTCCCTCTGGGACCACTGCAAAAGATTTAAGACTACAGGTGTTTGGCAGTAAACCACTTGGTAGCAGTCTGTACCACACAGATTCACTTGGTAGCTGTGGCTGAGCAGTCGGACTTCCCTCAAGAAGAGTTAGGCAGTATACAGAGTATTCACAATAGGTCAAAAGAACACAGTAGAACAAATAAACACTGACCAGAGCTTGGTGTAAAAGAGATATAATTATTTATTTAAAACCACATCTAGTAAAACACACGGGCACTAATGTTAAGCAGTTCAAAAACACGGTCACTAAAAGATATACACTCCCTTAAAAGAATATTAGACAAGTCTTAAGTAAAGCCCCACTTATTTTCAGACAGCGGTGAGCGCTTAACGCAGATGGCACTCTAATAATTCGTTTTAAAAAGGGAGAGAAAAGCAGAGTATAATTTGAAACCGATCCCAACACTTTCACAAGAACACAACAAGAGAGGAAGGCAAAGTAAAACCGTGAAGTTAAAGTTCAGAGGGCCGGATCCACTTTAAAAGGATCAGAACGAAATGTGTCCAAGGTCACACGGTTGAAGTGCACAAAAGTCTTGAAAAGGTTCAGAAAGAGTTGGACCAAAGAAAGGGACCAGTTAGATGGTCAAGGCGGCCAGCCCAGTCCAGAAGGTTAAGGGATTATTATTACCTTGTAGCAATCTTTAGAAAGGGAGGCCTGGCGGACACGGTACCTTAAAGTGGTGAGAATACTCCAGCGGGGGCAGTTGTTCCTGGCAGCGGATGCAAGTTGGTTCTCCGTCCGGGGGAAGAGAGGATCTCGTCGGGGAGCAAGACAGGAGTCCGTTGCACTGCCAGGGAAGAAACCAGCCGCGGAGTTCTCAGGTAAAAGGAGCGGTCCTTTTATTCGCGGTCCAGTGGTAAGTGGCTATCCGGTTGCCGAGGTGCTTGGCATGGGCAATTCGACCACAAGACGTCCTGGGATGCGAGGAAAAGAAGGTAAACTGGTTGTGCCCACCATTTAGGGGAAGAAGCCTCTCCAGCCGGGAGATCTTCTCTGTCGTCGGGAAGCAGTGAGTCGGTTCCGCAGGGCTCCACCGGTGGTGTCGTCGTGGTAGGTCGGCTCAGCTTCTCCCTCATCAGATTCTCCTGTCCTGTGGCGACTTCTGAAGTTCCAGTCCCCAAAGCCCTGCTTTTATGCAGCGCACCCCCATTCACTTAGCCTAGCTGTCAATCAAACATGCTAAGTGGTGAGCCGGCCGGCTCACCACCTGGGCCAATCACACAAGAGTGCGACTTGAGTTACCAAGGTAACTCAGTCCAGGGTGCCTAAACCCCCTGCCACACCCCCTGTGGTACCCAGACAGAGTAACACCACCTTTGGAGGCTTCTGTGGGTTGGAGTCACAGAAGAGAACACAAACGCCATTTTAGAATCGAGTCCTGGCAAAAAATACCACCCGGCGAATTAATATTAAATAAATAAACCGGCGGTATGTTCGAGGCTATGAGAATTAAATAATTAAAGTTGGTAGCCTTGAACAATGGGAAAATCCCATAGGGATATATTCGCGGTTGAATATAAAAAGTAGTATACACTGCCACCAGCCAAAACCCGATCAGGGGGGAGGGAGACGTGCCCCCTCGACTAAAAGACCCCGGGGCAATCGAATTGCCCCGACCAGTACGTCCACAATATGATGGTTTGTACCGGTTTCTGTTAATAATTTGGGACTAGTAAAGCCAATGGTGACTTTGCATGCCTTGGGAGGCAGTAGTCAGTCCCAGGATATGGAGTCTATGGTGGGGTGTCACTATGACACCCCTGTGTCACTGCACGGAGGGTGCTGTGTAACACACATAGTAAAAACACATGAGGCCCTATGGAGTAAAGGACCCCATAGCCCATAAAACACAAACAGTCAAAGGAACACCATAAAGAGTGGGAGGGAGAAAAAAAGAGTCTCACTCTTGGCAGGAGAAAAAAACAAACTCCAGAAATCCAGCAAAGCTGCTGGGGGACTCATTAGGTTAGGAAATTCAGCCTAAAGAGAGAATTCTCCCTAACAGTAGGATCACTGCCTCTGTGCAGAGAGGCGATGCAGCTCTGGTTCTGGGCAATCTAAGAAGGAATCTCTCTATCAGCAGTTCACTTAGCCGGAGAGAAAAACTTGACGGTGGACGCTCTGAGCAGGCAGAGTACAGTCTCCCACGAGTGGGAACTAGCTCAGGAAGTCCTTCAACAGATCTTCACCCTTTGGGGAACCCCTCAAGTGGATCTGTTCGCCACCAGCATCAACAGGAAGTGCGATCAGTTTTGTTCAAGGGAGTTTCCCCCGAGAGGAGCTCTAAGGGACACATTCGTAGTGGACTGGGAGTTTCCACTTTTGTACGCGTTTCCTCCTGTCCCTGTCATACCTCAAATGATCAGGAGGTTGAGAAGGTTCCGGAAAGCCATGATCCTAATGGCCCCGGACTGGGCCAGGAGAACGTGGTACCCGGACCTTCTGGACATGTCCATCTGCCCTGCAATTCGTCTTCCAGTCAAGGAGAATCTTCTCTCGCAGAAGGGAGGTCAGGTTCTCCATCCAGACATCAGAACCCTCAACCTTCACGCTTGGTATCTGAAAGGTTGAGATACAAGGATTAAGACCTCCCAGATGACGTCATGGGGGTGTTGCTTTCAGCAAGAAGGCCAGCAACAAAGACTTTATACCGCTGCCGTTGGAAACAATTTTGCAGCTGGTGTAGAGAAAAGAATCTTGACCCCTTTTCATGTGGTACACCAACGGTGTTATCTTTTCTACTCTATTTGGCAAATTCGGGCCTTCAGGTTGACACTATCAAGGGCTATCTCGCAGCGCTATCGATCTTCAAGCGCACTGCAGAGGAACCATCGTATTTCAAGTTACCCTTAGTAATACAATTTCTGAAGGGATTAACCAATGTCTATCCTCCAAGACCATTCCAAGTTCCTTTATGGAACTTAAATTTAGTCTTAAATTTCCTGATCGGTACTCCTTTTGAACCACTCCACTCTTGTTCGCTAAGGTTTCTCACCCTTAAAGCTGTCTTATTAGCGGCATTGGCATCTGCTAGGAGGGTGAGCGAATTACAAGCTCTATCTTGTAAACCCCCTCATACAATTTTTCATAAAGACAAAGTTGTCCTACAAGTGAAATCTAATTTCCTCCCAAAAGTGGTTTCTGAATTCCAAATCACTCAGAAGATTACCTTACCATCATTCTATCCCCCCTCCCCATCCGGGGAAAGAGGAAGAAAGGCTACATAGGCTGAACCAAGGCGGGCTTTGAGCTTTTACATCAGCAGACTTGCTAGGATTAGGCAAGCAGACCAACTGTTCGTAGGTTACTCAGGGCACAAATTGGGATTACTGATAACAAAACAGACCATTTCCAGGTGGATTATTATGGCCATTCTGGAATGTTAAAACTGGCAGGGAAAGAGCCTCCTCAAAATCTTAGGGCTCATTCAACCAGGGGTATCGCAGCCTCTTTGGCCCTCCAAAGAGGGGTACCGATTTGAGACACATGTGCGGCTGCCACATGGTCGTCTGCACATTCCTTCACAAGATTTTACAACCTGGATTCCTCCTCTAGCCAAGATACTAGATATGGCAAAGCTGTGTTGCACTCTGTTCATTCTTGAAGTGAAACATGGCAATTTTACTCCCACCTCCAGTTACTCACCACTGCTATGGGAGTCTATCAAGATAAGCAATACGTCGGAGGACACAATCCCTTCGAAGAACAAGTTACTTCTTACCTGGTAACGTTCTTTCGATGGGATGTTCCTCTGACGTATTCCTTATCGCCCCTCCCATCCATCCCCTCAGTAAAACTTCCCTTGTGGTTACAGCTTGCGCTCCTTCAGGGTCAATAACCAATTCATGTAAAGCAACTGTAAACGTCAAAACGGAACTGAGCAACGGATGCTGCGGGAGTCTATTTATACGGCTGATGACGTCTGCGCCGATAAGGAGACTGTCGAGGGACATCGGCTCGAGGGACGTCGACGCGCAGCGCCCTCTACTGAAAAAAATATTTCCGAGGCCAGCAAGCTGCAGATGATCTATCAAGATAAGGAATACGTCGGAGGAACATCCCATCGAAAGAACGTTACCATGTAAGAAGTAACTTGTTCTCCTCTCAATGGGGTTTTCCAACTATAGACCTATTCGCCACAAGCGAAAATCGTCAATGCCCAGACTTAGCGTCCATGTTCCCCCCAGTCAGGCTCCAAGGGGAACGCCCTATGGATGAACTGGTCAGGGAAATTTGCATATGCTTCCCCCCCCCAACCCCCCGACACCTCTCATGAGGAAGGTGGTGAACAAGTTACACAAGGAACCGATGACGCTGATCCTTGTTGCTCCTATGTGGGCAAGACAGCCGTGGTATCCACATCTGCGCAGACTGGCGATGTGCGAACCCATCAAACTCCTCTGCCAGTACAACCTACTCACCCAGCACGGAGGACTAACAGTGCACCCACAACCACACTCTATGAACTTGGCAGCATGGCTTCTGAAGTCATAGAGTTTGGAGATCTCAATCTACCACAGAGGTGTATGGATATCTTGAAAGAGTCAAGAAAACCGAACACGAAGCACTGTTACTATGATAAATGGAAGAGATTCGTAATTTGGTGCCAGAATAAGCAAATCAGCGCCGTGGATTGTACTCTAATATTCTAACCTATATGTTCCACTTATGGTTAGTGCTTAACTCACTAAAGGTACACTTGGCAGCTTTGTCAGCCTACACCACTTCCCATAACAAGGTCTCATGGTGGAAGGTACCAGTCGTCAAAGCATTTAGGGGTAAAGAGACTCCACCCTCCAATTTCTAACCCACCGCCAGTTTGGGACCTTAATGTGGTACTCTCAAAGCTCATGGGACCACCCTTTGAGCCAATGCACAAGTCTAGTCTCAAACACCTGACTCATAAAACTGCCTTCTTAGTGGCCATTACTTCCATAAGAAGGGTCAGTGAAATCCAAGCTCTGTCAGTGCAGGATCCTTTCTTTACTGTTCTTAAGGATAAACTGGTTCTACGAACTCACCCTAGGTTCTCACCTAAGTTAATTTCAAAATTCCATGTTAACCAGTCTATTGAGCTACCGGCTTTCTTCCAGGAACCCAAGAGCTCTGCTGAGGTAAAAGTCCACACACTAGATGTCAGGAGGGCGGTCCTCTACTACGTAGACAAGACCAAACCGCTTAGGAGGACAGATCAACTGTTCATCTCCGTAGCTAAAGGCAGAGAAGGAGATTGCGTCTCTAAAGGTGCTATCTCAAAATGGATAGTCAAATGTATCCAGCTGTGTTACTCCCTTTCAGATAAAACTCTGCCTTTTACGCTAAGGGCCCGCTCTACAAGAGGCAGTGGGGCCACTCTGGCTTTCATTGCAAATGTAACCCTTGACACCATTTGCAAAGCAGCTACATGGAGCTCTATTCACACCTTTACTCAGCACTACTGCATTGACACTCATTCCAAGACAGATACTCAAGTGGGACAAGCGGTTCTAAGACACCTGTTTGCTCATGACCCTTCTCACATCCCACCTCCTTCTTCTAACACTGCTCGCTAATCTATGCACAGCATGTGATCTAAGCAGATTCCACAAGCCTGAGAAGGGATACATTACTCACCTTAATCGTATTTCTGATGCTTGTATCTGCTTAGATTCACATGCGCCCGCCCTTCCTCCACTCTGAGAGAAGGCGCATGGATGCTTGTAGTCTTATCTATCTTATCTGCTTGGATACTCTGTATTCACGGTACTTCTCATGCTACCTCATGTCAGAAAAAATACAATCTGAGGGTCCTACACGTGTGAGGGATCATGGGTACAGTGGACGTCACACTAGGGATAGTATTACTGGCACGCTCTAGGTCGACGCCCATTTTCGAGTTTCGAAAAACAAACTGTAATACTCTGCAGCTTCCATTAGATGTCAGCCTTTGCACAGCATGTGAATCTAAGCAGATACAAGCATCAGAAATACGATTACGGTGAGTAATGTATCCCATATATGTGTAAAGTATATAGTGAATGTTTTATTGCCCTACCTGCAGTTTTGAATTGAAGAGTTGTCTAAGACCTAAGTAAATAACTATTTTTCTCCACTGTGTGCGCTTACCTGAACCCTTCGCATCTCGCATGCCTTGCAGTTCAGTCACACTTCTCAGTTTGTTTGGCTGGACATTAGTGTCTTTCTGTAAAACCTCTTACGATCCTTGTTCGGGGTCGTTCTATTGTCCTTCCTCTGCACTCATTATTTGGTCCAGGTTCTATGGCCTCTTCCCTAGGTCTTGGTTCTGCTTTCACTTTCTTTTGTTCTAACTCTCTCTTCTCACCATGACTGGAAATACGGACTCGATTAGGTTATTCTGCTGTCTCTTCCTGTCATTCCTCCTTACTCTACTTATGCTTGTTGTCTTACTATACTATATGCTTGTACCTGGTATTGGGGGACAATATGTTTTAAATTAAGCACCACTGTTCATAAGTGCTTGTATGGAAAAGCACTGCAATATTTACAGGAACGACTGGTTGTAGAACACATCACAAAAGTCACACGTTCTAAGAACTCAATGCGTCTGACTCAGCCAAGATGCTAGAGAGTCCGAGGTACCGGACGCTCTTTCGCTTCACAGGCTGCAGTGATGTGGAATAAACTCCCATTGGCGATGCGTCAGGAAGTAAATATCTCCGTCTTTAGGAAAAATCTCAAAACATTATTTGTCTAATCTGCTATTTTTCCTGTATTTTTTGTGTTTTTTGTCTTCTGCGCCCTCATACATGTGCGCTCCGGTGCAATATAAGCTCATAAACATATGTGCCCTTAAACACTTTCTCTATGCTCGAGGCGCTGCACATTTCATACCTTAACACCATGCCATCTCTTTTCTATGTTTTTAGCCTACAAGTGTTCCAGGAGTCCGCCGATGACTTCCTAAGCATGCTGGAAAAGCTTCTTTCTCAACCTTTTGACACAGAGATGGTCCTGCGAGAGCAAAGCATCATGGTAAAGCTTTCCCTTGAAACTTGGGGGGATTTGTAATTGTACTGGAGTTTCCTTCCATCTGTATGGGTTAAGGGAGTTCAGAGAGTAGCAAAGTCTAGCAAAATTCATCAGTGAGACGAAAGATATGATACAGATTTTTAGCATTTGAAAAATGACTGGCTTTTAGACTGCACTTGAAAGAAAGTACCAATTTGGGAACAAGGTAAATCCAGAGCATAGTAGCATCAACATAAGTCTTGTCACTAACCTTGTAAAAAGCATTGTTTGTGCCTCTAACATTAATTTCTTCTTGCTGTGTGCCACAAATATTACACACTCGAAACATCATGAAAATTGATGTTTTAGTGTCTTCACAACTAATTTTCGTTTTAGCCTGCTTCCTCCAAAGACCTCACGCTAATCTTTGCAGATCGTGCTAGGCACCAGTTCCCATTACCGGTGCTTACAGGTCAATCACTTCTGAGTCCTGCAGATCCAGCTTGATTGACCCCATGGCAGTAAGGAAAAGAGAAGGAATTGGCTTTCATCAGGACACCTTGCATTAGGTGGATGGTAAGAGGATGTAGATTCAATGGCTTAGACTTGGAGGTTGGAAATCCTGATTGTAAAACGGTCTCTGTCAGAGCTGCCAGTTCTCACAAAGTGCAAGAGGTCTAAACATCTTATGCACTTTAAGAGCTGAAGCGGTTCTGTTTTTTTCTGTGGTTAGGAGTCACCCACACTTGAAGTCTGGTGTCCGCAGCATAGGAGGCAGTTTTCTCTAGTGTCCACTGTGTTGTAGTTGGCTGCCTCTGCTGCCTGTGCCAATTCTAACTCTTAATACAGATGTCCTCTGTGTTCTTTTATGCTTTTTCTCCTTTTCAGTTAGTGGAGATCAGACATTCACTGTTATCAAAAAAATATTTGGGTAGCCAGTGGGCTGAATGTTAGGGAGAATTCTCATTTCTGTGCTAATTCCCTTCAGCCTTAGAGACCCCCAGCTCTTTTGCTGGACTTTTTTATTTTTATCCTGGAGGGAGTGAAACCTTTTACTCTCTCTCATGTATTTGTGATTTGATTTTGACTCTGTGTCTCTGTGATTTTGGAGTCTGACAAACTTCATAGTCATCACTGTTTGTATTGTGACGCACAGCACCTTCGGTGCAGTGTCACAAAGAAGTCCTTTGGCTTTCTCATAAGGTTTAAATACCTTCTCTTGGGTTAGCTAGTAGCCCCTTTTCCTACTTACTCATGTAACATTTTGTATGTTACCCTCACTACATTTAATGGCTGGTGGCAGTGGTTTAATTTTCCCACCATTGTGCGTTTTTACCACAGGCTGAATCCTCAGCTACAGTATTATACCCATGGGTGCCCATTTTGTCAAAACGGCCCCGGTCTTCTTTTTTTGCCATTTCTTGTTTGGGTTTTACTCTGCGCGCCAAACCAGGTTTAACCCTTTTGTTCGTTTTGTCTTTGGCGTGCTTCAATGCTGAAACCCACCTCTGGCCTCTCACCTCAATGTGTCTTGGAGGGCAGGAAGTGAGAGAGGTGCCCAAAACTCCCTGTCCTTAGTCTCCTTGGTTACCTGAATGCACCCAGTGCTGATTGGCTGGCTAGCTGTCCTTGGAGGACAGCCACCCTGCTGTGTGAGTGACAGCTAAGCTGTGCATGAATGGGAGAACCCTGCATATAATTGAACAGAAGGCAGAGTCGACCAATGGAAGAAACATCAGATGAAAGAAACTGGAAGAGCAGTTTGCTGTACCCTCCTGGACCCTTGAAGTGCCTGGTGAAGCCCTGCTGCAGTGCTGAAGCTCCAATTTCGTATCGACTAGAGAAGCCCGGAACAGATGACTTCTTCCCTTGGATTGGTGGGGCCAACTGACCCCAAGACAAACTTTGCTGGAACCCCTCTCCCTGCTTGCTGTACTACCTTGCTGCTGCTTAACTGAGTGCCAGGGGTCAGGAACACCAGAAACGAGTGCATAGTCTTTAAGCCGGACCAAGCTCCAGGAAGATCCTAAGGACTATCCCGAAGCAGGAGAACCCCAGCCGGAGCCACCTCAAAGAGTGCTGGACCCCAGAAGTAAGGGGAGCCCATCAAGTGTGCAAGAACCGTGCTGGTGCTATTAACCGGTAGCTGAAACCGCGAAGTGCCGCTGATTCGGAAAGAGCCCATAGCCACCAACGACCTTCGAACTGGAGTTCAGGAGTCCTCCAGACGTCTTCCCTCTTGTCCCCACGACTGAGGCCCAGGAACCCATTGACTTGCTGTAAACTGCACAATATTTTACTTTCCTTCCAAAAAGTTTAAGTACTATTTTTCATAACATCTTTCTTTTGACACTCCTTTATTGAATGTTGTGTATTACCGTTTCCTGCCCAGCCCGGCTTCCAAAAGGAGAGTTGCTTTTAAATACTCAGCCATTATACCACTATGGAATCCAGGTACATTTGTGAGCAACCCTTTTGACTAGTGTGTCAGTGCCTCCCTGATAGGGCATTTTCTTTAAGCCCTATGTTTAATCATGTAGCCCACAGTAATTTTGCATTACCTTCTAGTCTTGGCGACTTAGCTGATGGTTCATCCTCGCCCATGTCAATGCACTTCTGTTTGATTGGGTAACCCTCTAAAAAATGTACAAAAGGAGAAACTTGAGACCCAAGCCACTCCTCACCGATGAGGCCCAACTAGGTCGAAACCTGTTTTGGGATGCTTGTGGTCTCGTGCAGAAGGGATGTGACCAAGCAGTTCCAGCTGGACTGCCCCTTTTGGGGTGGAACCAAACCTGATTTGCATATGGTCTTTCCCCTTTTGTAATGGCTTGACAGGCAAATACCGATAGTCTGTATGGGTTGCCCAGAGCAATGCAAGAGTTTAGGATTAATTCCAAACCTTCCAGCCATCACCTTTTTTGTTTTACAAATGATCTTTTGTCCATGTGCCTGTTCTAGGTGTATCTTTTAATGGAAAATCAATTGCCTCAGGTTCAATATAAATAGGATTCCTATGTAACGCTTCAGGTAAGGGGGACGAAGCTAAAGTGTAGTGTGTGTGTCTTTTGAAAAAGTATCAGCATATTCCAAAATGACGGCTGACGAAGCAGGATGTGTGTAAGCTGCTCCGTCCCCGCAGGCCCACACAATGAAGCCAAACAATGCGGGCTAGTAAAGAAAACATCCTGGGAGATCCCCCTAAGGAAGACTAAGACAGCGAGGAAATCAGGCGTGTCGGCAGCACAACTGGGAAAGAACAGAGCAGGACTTTAGCTCGCGACCTCGGCGAGGGAGAACATGTCGCCTGTTTCGGACAAGGAATAAACTCGCAAAATCGCCCATAGCTTCTGAGGCCGGATGCCAAAACGAGACTCCCTGTGGAGTGTACAAAGACCAGAATCAAGCGAATTAGCCAGGGGAGGCAGATCATTGACACAAGTAAACACTGACCCCCCCCAACACACGCACAATGGGCCAACGCTACGGCATGACACTTGAGTGGATTACCGCCACATCACATGGAGCAGCATTAACTCTTAAACAACCGCCGGACGAAAAGCAGAGTTAACTCCACCGGAGTTAAGCATTAAAAATCAGTAGTTCATTCAGGCAAAGGCTCCCAGACATTAGGAGCTGAAGAGGCAGCACCCTCAGCTACAGTGGAAGTTGTGACAGAACGGAGGTAAGAGCCATCAGGCGCCCGCAAATGTAAAGAAAACCCCCCTCTCATTGTAATTCTGGGGGCAGTGGAATCTTTGAAGGTGTGGGGTGGGAGAAAGGATTGCCTTAACGGAAAGTCAATGGAACCATCAAAATACACCGCTACTGGGTATTGAAAAGAACATAGTTCACATTATATACTGACTCAATGCCAATACAAGACTAACCAGCCAGCAGAAATCAAGAAATGAACCCCTCCTCCCCCTCACCCAGGGCGCTTCCATTTGAAGACACTACTCGAGAGAAGGCTGGATAAAGTCAGTGGTACAATACAGAAATACTATTTTGGATTTATTTTGCACAGATGTGACATCTAAAGGCGGGACGCAGAATAAAATAAAATCATAGTATCCTCATGTCCAAAAGTAAGGAAAAGGCGCCAACGGGTGATCAGAGACCCTCGAAGAGAACTATGGACGGCAACATCCAAAAACTGTGGTATCCAGGGAATACCTAGTCACCCCTCTGAAGGGTTGGGGGACTCTGACTAACCTTGCCAAGACAGGGGAGAAACGTCTAACATGGATATGCAAAAAGAAGACTTTCAAAATGCTTTATAGGATTCCAGAACCAATTCGTGGAGACGTTCCAGGTGCAATTCTCCTTGTTAAAAACTGAACTGAAACAGTCGCTTCAAGAGGTGAAGATGGAAGTCGCAAAACTAGAGGAGAGAGTGGACATGGTGGAAAGATCGGTGCAAGACATATCAGAAGATACAACAAAGTATGATTAGACACTCGAACACCTACCGAGATTATCCCATAATTTGGAGATCCAATACGAAGATTTGGAGAACCGCTCTTGGAGGTCTAACATACGGTTTAAAAACCTGGCTGAATCAGTAGAAGGTAAAGACCTAAAAGCCACTGCACGACAACTATTTGCTGTCCTACTAAGAGGAAACAATCAATATTGATTGTATCCACAGAGTTGGCCCACAACGTTCTGAACCAGCGGCGCTCCCAAGTGATGTCTTAGCAGAACTAACCTCTTACTCCCAAAAGGAAGCGATACTGAGAGCTGCAAGGTCATCAGATGCAATAAACATGAACGGAGCGGAGGTACAATTGTACATGATCTTGACCAGGTAACTTTACAAAAGAGAAGAGCAATGGGCCCAGTGGTATGATTTCTTATACAAAAACAAGTGAGATATAAATGGACATTCCCATTTGGTTTACTGTTTCACTGGGATGACCGGCAATGTTGAATCACTACCTGTGAAGAAGAAGAAAGTGAGGCATCCAGCATCACTAAAAAGCCAGAATGATCGAAAAGGAAAAGCTGGAGACCATGGGATTGGAAGGCAACATTGAACAGAGACAAATGGAAATGATCCAACTTGGGCTGATGTACCATGATCCTATGCGGAAGGTGAATGAGCCCTCCTTTATCTCCAGCCTACAGAACTGAATCTGGGTGAAATTGCTTGAATGTGGTATCAGAAGCAGACACTTTACTCAAGTAAGAAAGGGCCCATGAGTGGTGGTCGGTCGTTGGAATCTAGAGTGTGATTTAGCTCCCCCCACGTGGTTGCACTGGGTAGGGTAGTGGGCCAAAGGCACCTGACATTTCGCCCGGGCAATCTTAGGAACTTTGGCTCACCCCAGGAAAAAAGGGGATTAGAGGAGCTTGGAGGGTGAGGGGGTTGGAATTTTGTTTAACTTAGTTGGGGGGAGTTGGGAGGCAAAGAAGCATATAAGATTCTGAGGACAAACAAATGTGTGGCAACACTGGAGAAGGGATAGAGGGGTCGATGATACTAAATAGAGTTTGGCTAAGCAATGAGGAATATTAAGATATTATACCACAACATCAGAGGCATGAATTCCCCAATTAAAAAGAAGAAAATAGAGGGTTCTTGAAAGGGGTGCAATCAGATATCCTGATGTTACAGGAAACACACATAAGGGAGCTGGACAAGGGGAAATTTAGGATGATGGGATACCCACACCTATATCAAGCCAATGCAACCAGCAAAAGGGCGGGGGTTCTTGTCGTCATAAACGATAAACTCATTGTGAAACTCCTGGAGAGTAGGGTTGACCCGGCAAGTCATTCACTCTTCCTAAATGTTATGTTGGGGTCCCAAAAATACACATTAGCCACGATATATGCCCCGAATAAGGGTCAGGATGGTTTTTGAGTGATGTTCTTTCTCAACTTGAAATATTTGCAAAAGGGGACATTATACTTCCCAGAGATTTTAACTTAGCTTGGGTCCTCCTTATAGATAGAAGCTCACGCCAACGCATCAAATACTAGCGCCATCTAAACAGCTCAAACGACAAATGTCCGCATTGGCGCTCCACGATATTTGGCAAGTGTTTAAGGGACAGACTAAGGGCTTTACGTTTTACTCTCATGTGCACTCGTCAATGTCGTGGATTGACTAGATATGGGCTTCAACACACATTATGGGTAGGGTGAAGAACATGGAAACAGGAGAAATTGCTGTGTCAGACCATACCCCGTTAATAATGCAGCTGGAGGTAAAGGGAACCCAGATGGGAGTGTGGAAATGGCAATTCCCGGCTGACCTAATACAGAACCCCATGTTAACAACCTTGATTCAAGATAAAATTTATATCTATTTTGAAGAGAATGACGCCCACGACATTGTCCCGGGAGTGCTATGGGTACACCTTTAAAGCGTTCCTGAGAGGACACCTAATTGTGTTGAAAATAAAGAGATAAACAAAGGCAGGTTTGGGAGGAGGAGTTAGAAGCCAAAATCTGGGAGATCTTAACCAAGTTGGAAAAAGGCCCCACTAGAAATCTACATAGGGTCTTGAAACATACCCAGGGTGAACTAGAAACTCACCGTACAAAATTTGACGAAAAGGCCCTACTATTCACAAAACAACGTTATTACATGAAAGCTAATAAAGCTGATAAATTGTTAGCTAGGCAGCTTAAGCATAAAACATGGCCCCGCACAATATTAAAACTGAAAAATAGCTCGGGGCTGGCAGGGGGGAAAATGTCGCCACCAATGAGGAGATCCTGGGATAGTTCTGTGAATATTATAAAGCTTTATATATGTCTGATAATCCAACGAGCGATAAACAGGATGCCTACCTGAGTGAAGCCCCCTTAAGTAGCATTAGATGCGAGGAGAGGGATAGACTTGAAGAGGAAATACAGGAGGATGAGATGATTGCAGCGATAAAAGCCCTTCCAAGAAATAAAGCCCATGGACCCGATGGCTTCCCACCGAGCTTTTATAAATGATACCAGGGTGTCCTGGCACCACACTTAACTAAATTGTTTAACTTATTTAGGAAAAAGGGTAAGATTACAGATACGATGGAGGCAAAAGTGGTGGTCTTTCCAAAAATAGGTAAAGATCCATCATCCCTGCAGTCCTATAGGCCTATAGCACTAATTAATACTTATGCTAAGATTTATACAAAATATTGGTGAATAGGCTGTCAAACCTTCTGCCAAACCTTATAGGACCCAATCAGTCAGAATTCATTTCGCAAAGGTAGACCCACGATCACATACGCCGGGTATGTCACCTTTTAGAGGAAACATCCATCACACAAAACCAGAACACCTAAAGAAGGTATATTATCTACATCCCCCTCCCTGTTATTTCAGAACCCGACCTTCCCACCAGGGATGGAACCGGGAGCCGTTAAGATATGGAAGAACACAGGATGTGTAAAGACACAAGATATGTTACAGGGGCATAGGTTGAGATAATTTGAAAAGTGACTTTGGGTTGAGGGAGGAGGACAGATTCTGCTACCGCCAGCTACAGCATTGGTTGTCTATCCCTCAGATAAAAATTGCAGCCACGTGACAATTTACTCCCTTTGAGAAATACATAAGCACACACACAGGCTCGAGAAAATTGATATCAAACTTGTATAGGTTAATAAATGCAGGTACAACATTCGTGCAATGGCAATATCTTAAAAAATGTGAATCCACACTTGATGACGCTATACCAAGGGAAGACTGGGAACATCTTTGGAGGGCAATACCCAAGATTACACGCTCCATTCAAACGAGAGAAATGTGGTACAAAATAATGTTCCAATGGCATTATACGCTGGAACGACTACATCATATATACCCGACTGTGTCAATACTGTGTTGGAGAGGTTGTGGGGCAAAGGGGACTTGGCGACATATATGGTGGGATTGCCCAAAGATTGAGCCATTTTGGGATTAGATCCAGAAACAAATTGACAAGATGCTCCCGGACAAGGGTCCAAAGGAACCACGAGTCTGGTTATGTGGGCTGCGGGTGCCAAAATATCAACTGCTGTCGGAGAGACAGAAACGCAGCTTTATGCTACTACTCATAGCTGCATGCCTCGCAGTGGCTTAAAATTGGAAACGCGAAAAGGTGCCCACGAACGTGGATTGACTCCAGAAAGTGTGGAACTTTATGGCACTAGAATGGCCACCCATATGGTTCAAAGGGACCAAGCTGCCTTTAAACGTAACTGAGAAGACTACCTTGAAAGTGACTATATGCTCCAATGGTGCCCCCATAAAATACGGATTTTGGACATTATGTGAATAACCTCAGAATATATTATTGGACTAATAAATGTTCCTCCAGGGGGGCGAGGGGAATGGGGTTGAAGTGTTTAGTTAATTTGGAATGTGAAAATTAATAACATGTTTAAAAAAAAAAAAAGTATCCACCCATTTCAACGGCTGTTTGCAAATCATGTGAATTTAAGCAGATAGCGCTCCGATACGAATAACCTCATCAAAACTCCTTCTTAGAAGATCATCCAAAGGTCCAGGATAACCCTTTAATACCACATTTGAAAGCCCATCCAGTCCACATGCCTCAGACATTTTATTATGTACTCATAATTCTTAGAATATCATCTGTGGGCATTTTAATCCTCTCAATTTGTTCCCCTTTCCCCCAAAGTGTATTCTTCCCCTTTTAGTTGATACAAATCTTCAAAATAGGCTACTCAATGTTCAGGGCTACTATCCGTCATTACCAAACTGTGAAAGTTATTGTCATTATTTACCATTTCCCAGAATGTTGTTGTATCTCTTATTGCTAGTGTGTTTAACATCACGCTCCATCTATTCGTTCTTGTAATCTATTAATATTTAATCATGAACTTCTTGTATTCTTTTTTTAAGTTGTAGCTCTCTTTATTTGTTCTTTCCCACGAAGGTTCCTTACTAACCGAAATCCACTTGAGTCCCTTTCGTAACCTTTGTTTTCATATTTGAATATTTAAATCAAAAGGTCTGTATATAATTTCTCCTTTTAATGGTAAAAAATATAAGGTCTTAACATTAAATTAATCTGGCGACCCTCTCAATATCTGAGGAAGTCCATCCCCCATTTCATCCTTCCTCACTCTTCCTCACCCTTTGCTCTTCTATCCATTTATTAAGTTCCTGGATGGTTCTCCCATGTCCATGAAAACCTATGTTTACCCCTTCTAATCCAAACACTCCCTAAAGAATGTATTTTCCTAACACCCCTATATTTTACACTTACATGTGATTACTTGCTGCAGTTTATTAATTGTAAGATGACATCCTTAATCAAACCTGACCTGCCCAGGCCCTGCCATTGGAATCAGTTGATTCCTGATAGGAGACACGATGGCCCCTGTGTCCTCTTGCTTTCTATTGCCCTTTACCTTGTTTTCCCAAAGGTTTGGGAAGCCCTGACTCTGTCCATTCCCCTAAAAAGCAAAAGGGGTTTGGTTGCTCTAGTGGACAGGTAGCAGAGCTGGGCAGATGCAAATATACAAACAGAAGTGTTTACTGCTCACGAGGGTTGACAACAGAAAAGGCTATATTATTTAGAACCTAATTGGATCAACCAGTAATTTAAGCAGAGCTATTAGTCAAGTCATTTATATTAGATGCCAGAAAAAACACACAAACCAATTTGAACTTTTTTTATTAAAAAGTATATTTTTTCTTTTTACAGATAATTCGTGCAATGAGGACACAAAGTAACATAAAAATGAACTGTAGTGCAAATCACACAATTATAACAGCTCTCAAGTTTCAATGTCTGGCATATCATATATCATAATGGAGATATGTGTTTCCAAACAGAAGTAGAAAAAAGGAGAGAGAGAAAAAATCCTAACGGTGTCGACTAGTGAGAGGAGAACCAATACAGTGGTAAATTCTTGAAGATGTGTAGAAGCCCCAGTGGTTAAGGTGACTGTGATGACTCAAAGGCCTCCACAAAAGGCAATAGAGAAAGTAGGAGAAGGAAAAGATATTTTTCCAATGTAGTTTCACATACACGTTTGCTATTTTTGTAAAGGGAAACGGTAGACATTAATTTCTTTCAAGCGAACCGTGTCTATACACTTGTGTATAGGCGCGTTATAAATGCCATATCATATACGCAACAACTTTTGAGAAAATATATAGAAATAAAAAGTAA
The DNA here is from genome assembly GCF_040938575.1 of Ambystoma mexicanum. NCBI lineage: Eukaryota > Metazoa > Chordata > Amphibia > Caudata > Ambystomatidae > Ambystoma > Ambystoma mexicanum. The sequence continues at coordinate 732,588,212 of NC_090925.1, forward strand.
AATTACATCTGAAAAGTGCAACCACGGACCCTAACCATTGTCTTTGGTAACACAGATAATCCTATGATGAGTGCAACAAGCAGTAATAATTTCAGGTACACATAGGTAGATGCATTTGATTGTGGGACATTTTCATCTTGTAATTAATACAACAATGCATCAGATTAATCGTTACCTTGTTTTCCCAATGGTTTGGGAAGCCCTGACTCTGTCCCTTCCCCTGACTGGCTGTTGGGTGGAAGTTCCATATATGGTATTGTGGGGAAGTCCAGGCCAGACTGGCTGGAGCCTTCCCAGTGACTTTATGTTCTGGGTAAATGTTCTGGGTACACCCTTGGGGTGGAACCTGGGTGAGTGGAGTGTCTGACCAATATGCACTTCATGTTATGGGTTTCTGGTATGTAACGCAATGAATGAGACAACCCTGCCCGAAACTGGTATGAATACAGCATGGAGTGCTGAATGGCTGGGTAGCTGATGAAGCAGATAAGGGTGTTCCCTGCCTTTCTCATCCAGCTGACTCAGAACTGCACCTATACCTGTATTGGAAGCATCAGTTTGTACAATAAAGGATTGGCTATGGTCAGGAGCTCTTAAGACTGGATCTTGACAAAGGGCTTTCTTAAAGGCATGGTCTAGTAAAAAATGTTATTTAAAAAATAGATAGGCAACATAAAAAAAAATACTAGCATTCTTTTTTTTTTTAAACTTCCTATGTAAAATCTTGAGCTATTCAAGCTCAAAATTCGCAAAAGCAAGCACATGGGCGCATCCATTTTGTGAAATGGATGCCCTCCTGTGCTGGCTTTTGCTTTTGCGGCACTAATGAAGGAAAAGCCAGCCAGCTGTAGTAAACAAAAACTACCGCTGGGTGGCTTTCCCTTCATTAGTGCTGTACGCGGAGGACGGGGACCGGAGACCAGAGCAGGAAAGCTGCAGCTGAATCTCCGTAAGTGCTATTTATTTTTTAAAAAAAATAAGCACTAGCTGGGGTTTTTTTTCTAAGTTTTCCGGGCTGGAGGAGCCCGAAAAACTTAGAAATAAAACTGCAGCTTTAAAAACGTAATTATGTTTGCGGTTGCTTTTGAAGCGACCGCAAACATAAATACAACGTTATTGTTTTGGAAAACGCTGTGGTTTTTCTTTCCAAGTTTCTCAGGCTCCTCCGGCTCAGAGGAGCCTGAGAAACTCGGAAAGAAAAACCGCAGCGTTTTCCAACACAACCGTGTTGTTTCTGCCTGAATCTGCTTTCCCATTTGGGGCTCTTGGGCTCCCCACGGGGAGCCCGAGAGCCCCAAATTGGAAAGCAGATTCAGGCAGAAACAACGCGGTTGTTTTCCGCAATGCTGCGTTGTTTCTGCCTGAATCTGCTTTCCCATTTGGGGCTCTCGGGCTCCAAAAAGCAGAAGAGACTTTTTTGGCCACCTTCCAAACGGTGTCATGGGAAAGGTCATTTTCTACTATTTCTGAGTAATCAATGTTTGGTAAAAGACACTTTTTGCCGTTCTTAAGAGACAGCTTTTGTGAAAGAAATATCTCGGCCATCCTTTAAACTCAGACCTTAAAGACAATGTGGTTGACCTACATGAAATAATCCAGGGGAAGGGAACCCCTCCTGGATTCAAGGATTATTTGTAGAACTTTTTTCTTGGTTTCTACACCTTTTTTATTTTTTCATTAAGTAAAATTCAGAACATTTACCTTGCACCTTTTGATTATCTATTGAAGTGTGAATGTCAGATAGTTTGGGACTCAAGGAATGCTTATTAGTTTTGACAACGAGACAGTCTGATCCTTAGTTTTAGTTTCCTAGCCACGGAAACTGGTTGTTATAAGGACAGAAAGGCATTTATCCAAACCCTTTTCTTCAATGAAAACCTCTCATGTTGAAAATATTACCTCTGTGTCCACCTCTCATGTCTGACCCCTCACAAGAGGTCAATATCTTGCAAACCGGGTTTGATTGCTAACGGCACTAAGCTGAGATCTAACATTCCCAAAAAAGTAAGATTACATCAATTTTTTTTAATTACGCTTTTCATTTAATATCTTCGTTAACAATATCCCCATGGCTATTTTCTCAGTAGTCTGCATTGATAACACTAAATTGCTACGAACTGCCTCTATTGGTGTAGAATTTAGCAATCCTAGTGTAGCGCGCCAGCGTTTCCCCTTCAACTTGGGTAGCCAAATGTTTCTTTATCAGGGTATATTCCCATTCCATATATTGCGCTTGGGACGATGCTTGCTCTATACATTTCAAGCATTCAGTATATACTTGCCAAAGTACAGAGTAGTTACTTTGTGTCAGTCTGGGTTGGCAGAGTTACATGTTCACACTTATAGGTTTTCATCATCATTTTTAAACACGGAGTGCTGTTTAACAGTTATACTGTTTAGCAGATCCGACTTTCATGACAGAATCCATTTACTGCAGCATTTTGGGGGCATTAAAAGGGACCACACTTTTCTTCTTCTCCCATAGCAGACATAGTCAATGGAGGGAATCGCTGGCCCAGACCCAAGGGACTCACAAGAGCAGTAAGAAAGACGATAGTGTGTGAAACTAAAAATATATTGTCAACGGGCTGTGCAGCAGATACACCGATCAATTAGGCTAGAGTTGGCCTTTCCTTCTATAACCTGTAAACCCTGCCTGTAACACTCTATATCCCCTTCCTCTGGCATTCCAAGTGCACCCTTAATATTATATGCTTGTAATCATAAAAGGAGTTTAAAAAACGAATGTTATTTAGAAAAGTGTGACATAGTTTACATATAAAACTTTCCACGCTGGATAACTACACATTGCCAAATACTAATACGCAATGAATATAAATGCACATTTTAAAAACTATGTAATTCATTATTCTAATTTCCTTACTTCAGGCAGCATAGATTTGAACAAATTGTTTATTTTCTATTTGGATCCATTTTCATAAGGCTAACATTTAAGATAATTGTTGACCCAAAAGGCAACAGATCCAAAATGGATCTGAATCCAGCACATTGGGTTAATACATGTCTAGAGGTTTCTTTTCATTCTTTCAATCTACATATTCTACAAATCCTGCAACCTGGTGAAAGGCCAATTCTACGCCTCACAGTAACTAGATATGGCAGCTGGTCTAAACGTAGCAGTAAAAACAAAGGTCTACCCCCAGAAGATGGGTTAAAACAAGTTACTGCATGGTCTTTTTCTCAGAGGCCAAATATTGGCTCTTTGTTGTCCCAAATAGTGACCTTTTATTTTACCAACAATGCTTTTAATTGTTCATAATTTAAATGTCAAGCAACTTGCAAGTCGGCTCCTTTAAAATAAAACTTTAACTCCATTACAGTATTTTTACTAATTCATATCTATCTGCCTTTATTACTTGGGAAAACAAAGACCATATTGGAGTATTTATATCTTTACATATCTTTACATTTATTGCTGCTTCATTTATCATTAGAGGAGTGTATAAAAAGCTGTTCCTAGTTATAATCTAATGTTGGACACTGGTACATAATTTGGTAATCTTAAAAAGTTCCTCCTGATCTTTCCCTCCAAGGTGTCAAATCTACATTTAGGGTGTTTAAAGCCCACCTCCATACTTTTAGGACAGTTTTTCTAAGGTCCACCTATGTAAGACTTCATAAGACTATGCCTTGGGCAAGACAGAACTCTTAGTATAAGCCAGTACCACTCAAGGTACTGGTGGGTGGCAGAGCAGCCAGGCTTTCCTTGGGAGCGAGAGAGGGGCTGTAGGAAGATGCAAAGAACCTGTAGCATAAATATGGTCCAAAGAAACACTTAAACCATTATTTTGTATGTATACAAGTGTCTATGGGAAAATGTAGTCAATCCTCGATACAGGAGATCCTCGTTTTCATGAATAGTGAGGACTTTGGTTTGTTGGTTCGGTCATGTCCATATCCCAATCTAAGAAATAAGACCTCAGCCGCGCACCTCTTACATGAGAAGTTTGATTGTACTGGCTATCCCCTGTCGTAAATCTTTTATTGCAGTCTGCATTAAAGTCCCCTCTGATTATTATTTCAAGCGCTTGATGTTCATTCGTAAACATTTCCAAACAGATATCAATTTCATCCAATAAGGTGTCTATATCTATTTTGGCGGGGTTCCAATAGATGAAGATAATGAGAATGGTGCAATATCTAGCTCGATTCATAGTCATTATAACCCCTAGAATATTAGTGGATTCCCACACCAGTTTAGTCTGAGCTTCAAGCGAATTGTTTATCGCAATGGCAAGGCCGCCGGAGGGCCGGCCTTGATAATTTCTCATAGCAAACACACAATACACGGTGTAGCCAGGGAGGCAAAGAGCAGAAGTTTTCATTGTTTCTTGTAGAAGTATTATTGTAGGATGATTCTCAATAGTGAGTGTCTTAAACCAGTTCATTAGGTTTAAGAACCCACATGAGTTCCAACACACCAACGAGAGTTCCTTGTCTTGCAATGGCTATGTTTTAGAATGAGAAGTTTGATAATTTAAGATAGAACTCAACATAGGTTGTAACCAGGGGAGATCTTTCGAATTGGCTAGTGAATTGAATAATTTGTGAATTGCCACATTACTATCAGATCCCACATTAGTAGGTGGTTTGTTTCCATCCAAACTTCCAACAACACTTGGGCATGAGAATGCAAGAAAATCTTTCGCAGCTTGATCATCAACGTGAGTGGTTAGTATAAATCCCTGATCTTTGAGTTCGGCACGACTGAACCACAAAAATGTCATTATTGACTCTGAGGTAAGGCAACATATCGCACGATAATTATTAGGTATTGAGAGCGATACTCTCAGAATATTGTCTGATTTTAGGATTCGCAGCTGGGGAATACGCGAAAATAGTGCAAGTAAAAGGTGCGATTAATATGAGAGCTACCTAATGTTGCAATAGTGCCCTCAAGACCAATTATATGAGCTTTTTGAGTAGATGTCCGTTGAAGAGAAGGTGGGATAGTCAGTGGATTCAAACTCCGAGGCTACATTTGTTCGTACATCATTAATTTCTAGATTTTCGTTTTCTAAAAGAATATTATTTTTTTTACTTGTATTTAAGTCAAGCAGAGTTGGATTGGATAACATTTCCTTGGAGATTAAACCACCTTGAATGGCTTTCCTCAATAGTTCCAAGGTCGAAGCTCTATTATTGGTAATTTCATTATTAGTGGATTGTTCAGAAAGAGACCTACTCGAGCCACAGCCGTGTGATGGAACATAAGGATTGTCAGTATCCACGGCCGAATCTGGAGGCAGGTTCCTCAATTGAGAAATAGAATTACCATTAATCAAGGGGACATGGTCATTCGAAAAGGCACAAGTTTTGCTACCGCCATTAATAATTAATGGACTGTCGGTGGCAGAAAGGCCTGTAGTTTTAACATTTGCAGGAAGTGAAGGAAGATCTTTCATGCATACATCACTATATGATTTAACCACACAGTTTAGGGAGGGACCAGCTGTAGGTAAGCAATTAGACGTTGTACCTATTAACAAGGAAACCAGGCCAGTACGAGTTCTCCCAGATATGGGAAAATAATTAGACAGATTAGATTTCATTGATTTTGCTGGTAGATCTTGATGTGAATTTCAAAAATGTGCCTTTTTCGCAGGCCCATTTAAGCTACAGTTTGGGTGTTTTAAGAGTTTTTGAAATAGGACAGTTGTTCATTGGGATCTCTTCTATAAGGTTCTCATCATCATTTGGAATATGTTTTATATTTTCCGAAAGAGATGGAACCTCAGAGTAGGTTTAGGAATCAAAGCTTATTGACTTTCCTTAGAAAGTTGGTGTAGATCTATATGATCTTCCTCTGTATTATCTACAAGTGATGTATTTGAAATGGATCCCATAGAATCCTGGCTAGGTAATGCAGGGATGGTATTTTGGGTCGTCATGTTTTTTTTTAACCTTTTTCTAGTACTTCTTTATGTCTTTTAGCTTGACGTTTGATAGCACGCATATGTGACTTTTTAGTACGTTGAGGAAAGAACGCGGGATTATCCGCAGAATTTTCATCTGCATGAGGACTGATCACGTCATTTTTCATATGATCAAGTGCCTTTATGAGAACTGAGGGACTAGCTGCAAGTTCGTTTGTGGAGTCCGGATTCTGAAAGTGGTGGGTAATCGTTTGACTGAACCCTTCGACTGCTGCTTTAAGTTCCTTCAATTCAGTTATATAATTGCAGGTAAGACCACTAGAAGGACGGGGAAGAGCATCAGGAAGGGACACCGATAGGTTAGAAGTTACTGAATCGAAATATTGTGAAGAATCAAAATCTGATTGCATGCTTTTATGATTCGAAATAATAGTAGGTCCGGTCAGCTGATTTCTATTTGAGTCATCTTTAATGATTATTAAGGAATCTAAGGCTAATATAAAACCTTCCAACTTGTCCATTTTAGAGCAAATATGATCTAACATTGCTTTGGTCTCCCTCAATTCTAGGTGTGTCAAATCATGTCCTTTATCGAGGAGATCTAACATTTTTATAATCACAGGGAAAGTTTGGGGCAATCTACGTTCGCTGTTTTCCCTTGAGTTGGAACATTCAACAAAATCGGACAATGGATGATTAGTTCGAACATCACACAGTTCCTCTGGAGAAAATGACATTTGGGCAGGAAGGGACTCCATATTTATATCAGTATCTTTAATGTTGCTACTGAGATGAAACGGAGATTGGTGTTTCCTAATTGCAAAGGTTAACACATTATTGTTTGAAGTTGGTCCAAAGACCTTAGGCGTTAACATCTCAATAGAACGGCTTACTTGATTGTCAAGAGCTGAAATTTTACTCAACGTAACATCAAGCCGATTGCTAGATACACTACAAGAGGCCGGAGAGTCGGAGCAACTTTTAAAGACATCACCGGGTCTCATGTCATCCGGATTTAGCATGTTTGTATAGTTATAAGGAACAGGGGGCGAGGATGTTAGAGTATTGTTGAGTGAAAGAGAGTGAATTTGTACAACATGATTAATTTGTTGTTCAGTAATGGGTAATGCTTCAGTTGGGGGCAGCTCATATGAAGCTCGACCCGAACACACCAAGGAATCAATACTGGTGGGAGTGAGAGTCGCAGAAGTTAGATCGTTGCAGCGCCCACTACGCAAACCACACGCCATTTCCTTTAAATGCGTATAACAGTTTATGTGCGAAACAATCAAACCAACTGACACACCGTTGCAATCAAAAGCCACTTATAGCTGTAATCTTAATACGCTGGATTCAGAAAAAAATAGGGAGTTGCAATCCCACATTTTAGTATATTGGTCACAAAGATGGGTCACCACAAGTGTCTATTTTATATATACAAAGGCAAACAGAATTCTTTAGAAAGACTAGTACTATCATAAGCAACTAACACAATATAACAACCAATACAATACTTCTGGTAAGTAAACCACAGTGTAAAAGACTTGTATAACGGCAGTATGCAATTCAAGGGAAGTAAAATCACTTTGTAGTAAACTTTCTATATTTGTAGAATGGCAGTATGCAATTCAAGTTAAGTGCGACCCACCTTGTAGTACATTATGTAACCTATTCTGTTTCAGGAACAATAGTTATACTACCAGCATTAGCAAGTACACTTGTAATTCTTTTCTTCAGAGGCCTTATGCTTTAGCATTCCTTCCCTAATCTTGACATTATTGTTCTCAGAGGCAGAAGGGGACACCAGTGCTCCAGTTGCCAACGGTAGGCAGAACAGGATAAGGTACACACTGTAGGAAAGTCAGAGTTCCAGAGGATGTCTCATCTAGCAAGTAAGTGCACTTCTTTACAGTTTCATTTTAGAATAGTAGACACAATAACCTTTCAGACGGGCAGTATGCAATTCAAAGGTGAGTAATAACTTTAGAATATTTTGTTTCAGATCCTTATGACAGAAACAACACCTGCACAATGTAAGTTATTTAGCAATCTTTTCAAAACATGCCTAGTCTATAAAAGTCCTTCCCTATCTAGTTCTGAGTCTCTTTCAGGGTGAGATTGATGGTCAAAAAGGCAGACACAAGTTGGATAAAAGTTGAGGGTTCCTGTGGAAATCCGGTGTAACAGTTAAGTAACAGTTTATGTGAGTAAAAGGGTTCAGGGATGATTCACAGCACTCCGCCTCAAGGTCCCAGGGTATAGGCAGTTTGCAGCCCAGGAAGCCTCAGTTTATCGTGGGATAGCTCGAAATGCAGGTCTTCCTAAAACTGATTGATCCCACTTATCTAAGGTAATGAGACATCCTCTTCTGGTCTCCTCTGTCGCATGGAATAAGGGGTCAGGAAAGCATCAGTCGTTCAGCTGGCATCTCCTTTCGCTGGAAGTAGCTACAGGCGTCTTCTCTTCTTCTTCCTCATCGGATTCAGCTCCAGTGGTCGACTTGTCTTCAGCTTCAGGGTCCAAGACATTTATCCAGGAACCCAGCCAATCGGCACTTTTGCTACTTTCAAACTTTGGGGGGTGGCTTCCTTTCAGGATAGCAAGCCTCCCAGTTAGAACTGGTTCCAGGCAGGCATGACGGAAGACAAAGGACTGCAGAGTTTCAGGCTCCTCCCTTGTTTCCTGTCTTCACAGGCACTCTCAAGCCTTGCCGGGCTTCACAAAGGATTCCTACTAAAGAAACAAATCAAACCAGAATCTCACACAGCATGGCAGAAGGCGGACCAAGGACAAACACACAAGAAATGCAGAAAAAAGAATACAGCCACCAATTTAGACATTGCATAACCATTCACATCAAAGTACATTACAATTCCGAGCTGTCTGTCCCCGCCTCCCCTCTCCACCCTACATCGCACCTAATAGTTCCCACTCCTCCTCCATTTATTCCTCATCCACCCTCCTGGTATCCGTATCCTTTTGCCCAGGGGTATTCTCTGGGTCATTAGTTCTCTGTGTCGAAGTGGCTAGATCCGTAATCAGCTGTCTCCAAGCATCCACCCCGCCTTCTCCTTGTTCTGTGTCCCGACCTCTTGCTTCTTGCCATACCACTGTTTCTGCATTCGCCCATTTTAGCAGGTCCCTCCACCATACCTGCACCATAGGCCTAGTCTGTGCTTTCCATCCCATCGCTATCTTTCTTTTCGTCAGTATATATGCCAGATCCTTCTGCTTACTCACGTGTCTAGCCCCTTTGGGCCTTGCAAATCCTACTAGCAAACAAGCCAGGGGATTCGACATCCAGGGTAACATCCGCCTTAGCTAACGCTTGGGCCACTTCTTCCCAGAATCTGCCAATCGCCGTGCAGGCCCAAAACATATGGACCAGATCTGTGTTGACCTCCCTGCACTTTGGGCATGATTGTGTTGCTGCCAGGCTGAACTTTGCTATTCTGTTTGGGGTTAGATATGCCCTCTGGTTCACATATAGTTGGATCTGTTGAAGTTGTGTGTTTCTAGACACCTTTTTGTGGCATGCCATTGCTCTGATCCACATAGCGACTGACATGGGTTCCCTTAAGTCTGCCTCCCAGTTCAGCTTTATCTGTCCTAACTCTTTTCCCACATCAGTAGCTCACATATCTACGAGACTTCGTGTCCCCCTTCTGATACCTCATAGAGTGTCTCTATCATCTCGTCTGGCTGCAGGGGTGTTTTGATCTCCAGCCATTTGCGTCTATGGGAGTGGTTACTTGTCATCCATCGGTCCATATCACAGAGACAAGCTTCAAGGTCGGGAGGCATGTCAGTGTTTGTTTTGTGAATTCTTAGGATAATTTGGGTATCGTCGGCGTAGTAGTAACAGGAGCGGATGTGCGCACGGATGATTCCTGGTAGAGTGGTCAGATAGAGGTTGAAGTGTTCATTGGGCGAGCAGTTGAGACAAAGGGGGATAAGAGGGCAATTTGTTTCCTGTTTCTGAGGAAAGAGGCAATCCATTTGAGTGCCGAGTTACGGATTCCTAGGGAGTGGAGGCTTTAATGGTTAACCGTGTCAAATGCAGCAGAGAGATGAAGGACATTCAATACTGCGCAGCCCTCAGAGTCTGCCGTGACCTTGAGATCATCCCAGATCGAGGTCAGAGTTGTTCCTTTCCAATGTCGCGGTCTGAAGCCTGATTGTGCAGGGTCGAGGAGTTTGTTGGATTCTACAAAGCATTTGAGCTGGGATTATGCAGTCCGGTCAATGCATTTTGCGAGAAATCTGGTGTTGGAAATCTGTAATTCTTAGGGTCAATGGCGTCAACGGATGCCTTTTTTAGAAGTGGCTTGACATGCGCTATTTTAAAGGCTTCAGGGAAGATGCCAGAGGTGAGGGAGTCGTTTAGTATGGTTCTCGCATGTTCTCCTGCGCATGGAGAGGTGAATATTTCCTTCAGGAGAGAGTTGGGGCAGGGGTCGAGGTGTGACCCGGAAGGTCTGCTGGCTGATAGTAGGTCACAGAACTTGTCTCTGGAGATGGGTTTGAAGGAGTCGAAGGTCGGAAAAGTGGGCGTCGGTGGAGTGAGATCACGAGGGGTCGGTGTAGGGTAGGATGTTCAGCAAGGACAATTATTTTGTTTTAAGGATTGCCATCCTGTTAAGTGCTGTGTTGTAGAAATGTAGCGAGAGGGAGTCGCAGAGTGATTGTGTGGGAGTGGCTTAAGACAGGGGTGCAGGTAAGTTTTACAAATTCGGAAATTATCTTGTGGAGTTTTTTGCTGTTGCTGCCACAGTTCAGAATCCATTTATTGTAATAGGCTTTTTTTAGCCTTTCAAATCTCGGATTTGTAATTACAGTGGTGGAGGGCGACCATGGATCTACTGAGATCGGTTTTAGAAGCTCTCATTTGCGTTCAAGAGAGTTATGTTTTTTGACAGTCCTTAGGTGGGGTGTGAACCATTTGGGGGACGGTCCTTTGAATGAGGTTGCGGGGCACGAGGGGGTAGAGGAATTAGTGATTCCTTATGCCAGAAGTCGAAGGAATCGATGGTTAAGGGTCTACCACAGGGCAGCGTTGCAGGACTACAGAGTAGCTGGACTTCGGCTAGGTCGGGGAGTACCTTGACTTTGTTCCAGCATTTGTGATCATGAATGGTGGGAGGGGGAGCTGTCGGACGAGGGGTAGGAGTGTGGGTAGAGAAAGGGATGGCAAGGTGATCTGTCCTGATAAGTGGCTTGGGACTGGATATATAAACTAGGTCATAGGAGCTGAAAATCGCATCAAGGCTGTGCCCACCTGAGTGGATTGGACCAGTGGTATGTTGGGAGAGGTTGAGTGCATCAAGACTGTCAGCCAGTGGGTGGGCCATGAGGTTGTTATGCATATCAAACCAGATATTGAAATCTCACAGGAGTTTAAGAGATGATTTACCTGAAGGGTAGCTATTGAGTCAGAGATTGTTGGCGAAATGTCTGTCGTATCCAGGGGGTCTGTAGATGAGTAGGAAGCTGTGGGTGAATGTCGATGATAGCAAGCGTTTTACCAGAAGGGATTCACAGGATGCTTTGCATGCCTGGTTTTCAACAAGTGAGATGGTGAAATGGGGTTTGTAGAGGGTTGCCACTCCACCACCTCTGGAGGGTATATTTTGGGCGGGGCGATAAGCGAGTATCCAGGGGGGAAGCCTTGTGAGCAACTGGTGCAAAATCTTCAGAGAACCAGGTTTCAATGAGGTCAGGATTGTCAGAGGATAGGAGGTCAAAGATGCTGTGCCTGTTTCTTGCAATGGAGCGGGCATTTAAAAGGATGCATGTGACTTTGTGAGGGCAGGTGGTTTTTGTGACGCTCGTCGCAGGGAGTGCTCAGTGGACATGGGTGCCAGTTGAGGAGGGGGATGTGGTGGGATCATTCTGGGTGGTAGAGACTGACTGGGGATGTAGAGGAGGAGCTGGATGTCTGCAGATTCTGAGTGTTGGGTGAGAGGGGTACGTCGATGGGGGGCTTGAAGAGTTGGCGGGCGGTGACAGGTATGTGAGAAGCGAAGAGGGGGAGATGGGAGGGTGGTGGGTGGATCACTTGAGGTTTGGGGGTTTAGGCGGGTGGTTTCTAGTTCGAGTCTGGAGGGCGCTGGGGGTTTCTGTGTATTGGGTGAGAAGTCAAGAGCAAGGGGGTGGAGACTGGGAGAAGGGGGAGGGGAGGGTCTGAAGTTAGGGGTGGGAAAGGCTGGAAGGTTGGGCAGATGGATAAGTGGTGAGGTATGAAGGGACGAGAGAGAGGACGAGGCACTCTTTCAGCTTTTTGTGGGTTTTGGAGCCCTAGGAGTGTGGGAGAGGGTAGAAGGGTCAGAGGGGGAAGGGGTTGAAGCTACCATTCTAGAGAGGGCGTGACAAGTGACTTTCAGAGAAGGGAAGGGATGTGAAGGGGCGGGTCTGTGGGTGGGAGGTCAAGTCGTGGTTGACTGGGAGGGAGAGGGCAGCATGGGAGGTAGGTTGAGAGGGTGGGGAGTTCCTCAGTGGGCACAAGGGTGGCATGGTAGAGGAGGGGGGTTCACGATGTTTGGAGCACTAAAGAGCTCCTCTGGCTTGTAAGTTTGATATTGGGCAGGGTGTCTGGACGGGGAGTGTGGGATTCGTCTCAACAAATGCTAGAGGGAAGGTGGATGTTTGAGGAGTGCGGGATGAGCGTTTGAGGAGACAGGTGTTTGGTGCGCCAGAGTGCTCCTCTGCTCTTAAAGCTGGAGGGGGGGGGTCATGGTGGGAGTGTGGGCAGGCGGCGTCCGGGTGTATTGCTGTTTGGGTGCAGGGCTTGTGGGTTGAGACCAGATACGGCATAAAGGGGTGTTTATGAAGTGGGGTGCTAGCATGTGGGTTATGCGCTGGGAGGTGTGAGTTAAGGGGGGAGGGTATGGTGCAGGGAATGAGGACGGGTCAGAGAGGTGGCCTTTGTTGATGTGGGATCTCCATCCCGGGGGGAGGTTAACGGGCTGCACCTAGAGATTGGTGTACTTGTAACAGTAGATTTAGTGACTCTAGAATGAAGAACCAGCGTCTATATTCTGTCTTGGGACTCCTCGATAGAGGGGGAAAAAAGGGCCTAACACAGGGTGCAGTTCTAGAGGGGCATTCAATAGATGTTACACAATGGAGTATTTAGCAGTTTTCAATCTAACATGGTGACACCAGCTAATTCAGTAGTGCGTAATATACGATCACCCTAGATGTAACGGCAGCTCTTAGACTCGGGAGGCCAGTATAGAGGGAAAAAGATTCTGATACAGGGGCAGTTCTATAGAGGCACCCAATTCACAGTACTAAATCAGTGTGGGACTTTCAAGATGTGAATCAATAAAACAGTAACAATTTGTGTGCAACATAGGCAAATAGTTCACAGTACTATGTCATTGTGGCACTTTCTAGGCGTCAATCACACCCGGCAGAGGATAGAGGCTTCACAATGTGGCCTGAGCACAAGAGAAAGACACACTGTTACTCACCGGACAGGTGAATGACCGAAGCAGGAAACCGGATTTGGGATTCTATCATGGGTTGATTATAGAGCTCAGGTTGGAGCCTCCACCCGAGCCTCCTCTAATTGAGGGAAAAACTATTTTCTATGATATGCCCCTTTTCTGAACTAATACCCAGACAAAGGGGCTGATCACCTAAAAGAGCGGGGAGAACACACTGCCACGGACCAAGCTGAAAGAAAGGACAACAGTCAATACAAGGTAGAAGATATACAAAGATCACTAAACTCGGAGTAGCGCAGCAAATAACTGTGTAACAGTTTCCCTCCCTTCTAGAAGATGGCAACCAGGAGATTTCTATAAATGTAGAAAAGGAGATTGCTAACCAGAAACAAGGAACTAGAGACCAACAGTTAAGGAGAAAATGAATCCTTACTGTTAATTTAGGTAGAGTGGGCATGCTGAGGATGAGTTTATGGATGTCCAACAATGGCAGGATAAAATAAGAAAAAGGAAGGTGGTGAGGATTCTAGACCAGGGCCCACAAGGGGCTCACTAGGTTTGAGAGGGTGCACTGACTGCAGAGCGTCCAATTGTGCACATGGAGCGTCCAGCAAGGTGTAGGTAATCCAGGTAGTGAGCAGTAATCTGGGTTATGGTGAACAAGTTGGGAGGCAAGGAAGAATGTCATTAATTACCGTGAGCGGCGGCTGTCAAGCAAGTCCATAAACAGGAGCAGGGTTCGGTACACGTGTTATGAATTCAGTCAACAAGCAAAAAGCGCTAAGCAAGGGTAGTCCTTGTGAACAACAGCAGGGATCGGCACAGGGGAAATCAAAATAGATCACATTGCTAGACAAGAGCAGTTTGTGTGAGGAGCCAGGGGGTTCGGTACATGGAGTATCAAAATCGGATAACAGCGTTTACCAAGAGCAGGAATGCGGGTGATCAATTCGAGGAAACAAAAGACACTAGCAAATGAAGACAGAACCCTGAAATGCCAGGAGCAACTTTGAACAGAAGCAGCGTTTGGCGGGCTGAGGATGATTTAATGCCTTGATGAAAACGAGGCTCAGGCCGTCGCCCTTGTTAGACCACCTCACGTGGTACTCGGAGCATGATGGGAATCGTAGGCAGTTGTGACAGCGGCCATTGTAACCAGTCTCCATGGCAGCTTCCACTGCCTAAGGAACGGAGCGGCGAAGCGCCGGATGCCACGCCGAACAGCTAGGAGACTGCTATTGCCAATTCTGGACGTGTGTCTGCTAGTATGCATCCTGCTAGCTTGAGGTGCCGGAATTAGCTGCCGAGGTGTGACACAAACCTAGGTTTGAGAGACCGGTCTAGTGTGACTGAGGCCTAGGTGTCACAATGTGGATTGAGTACAAGAGAAAAACCCACCTAGATTTGAGAGTCCTGTTTAGGGGGAGAGAGCCCTAGGTCTCACAATGTAGTTTACATATGGGTGAAAAAATACACTTAGATTTGAAAGACCTGTATAGTGGGAGATAGGCCTAGCTTTCACAATGCAGTTTACATATGGGAGAAAACACACCTAGATTTGAAAGACCTGTCTAGTGAGAGAGAGGTCTAGGTTTCACAATATGGTTTGAGTACAAGAGAAAAACACACCTAGATTTGAGAGTGCTGTATAGTGGGAGAGAGGTTTAGGTTTCACAATGCGGTTCATGAACAAACTCCATCGCTATTTTGTCTTGGGCAATCTTTGATGTGCTGAGCACCTCCTACCTACCCATCCATGATTCAAGGAGGTTGATGGGTTGCCATGTAACCGTTAAGATAGCTCAGGAGGCTGAGCGGTCGCTGCTGTAATCTGTGTGATCTGCAGGTTCAAAATCCCAGCAAGGCCAACTAAGCCTTTCATCCTTGCAAGGTCGATAAATGAGTACCAACCTCGGTTGGGATGGTTAATTTATGTAAATATGTTCTGTGTACAGCGATTAGGCGTAAGCGCTATATAACTAACAAATCATCATGTAGGCCTCAAATACTGGGACTAGCCTTCCAGCCACAATTCAAAATGCTGACTCCTTTGCATCATTCAAAGCTTCTCCTCCATTCACAATTAAGTGACAATGTCTTGGGGACCTTTGTGTCATAAGCATGTTATCTAAGTTGCCAACCAATCAAATAGGTGGCGATTGTAGGTGTCTGTTAAAACAATGGAAGTAGTGGGTTAAAGGAGGAAAGGAGCTGTCTGTGGGGTTGACTGTGAGGTGGTACTGTTAGAGGATAAGAGCAGGTCAATAGAGAAACAAGTGGGGAAGTTGGTGGATAACTTGTTAAAGAAGCTAGAGGGGCGATTGACGGGAAAAGAGGCGCAGTTGTGCACGGGAGTTTGTGGTAGGCTATTCAGAGAAAGGAGAGGAGGTGATTATAGAGGGGCATGTGAAAGTGGATCTAGTAGATTGGTTGTACAAGGAAGGAACATGCCAGAGAAGATGTTTGTGTTATTAGATGTGTAGTGATGAATATTGATGAAGGGCTACTGGAGTGAAGGAGCAGAGAGGATACCTTTGAGAGAAGTTGGATGGCTTTTTACCCTCCTGATAAGTTTTCTCCTTCCTCATACAGTGCCTGATCTTGCTCTGTGAGGCAGTGGATTTGAGCGCAGAGTCCATCTACTGCCACTTCTACTCCAGCTTGTTGTTGAAGCACCGAGTGTTCTTTGATGGGCTTCTGAGAGAAGGGCTAGTCTCTGGACCCAATGCTGTCAGAGGTAAGAAAACCGCTGCTACTATGCCATCCAGTGTAATGCAACACAGAACACAGCCCCAGGCTATCTGACTCTGTTCAGGAGGTGTACTCCTCTTTAGAAATTGGGGTATGTAGCACATCACCGCTTAGATATTCCACCATTCGATAGGGTCTGCTATCGGGTGTTCTGCCGGCAGTGAAAAGTAGAAGTCGACAAAATCCTGGCTCTTTAACAACATCTATAGTGCCTCAGTTGTGCATTTTTAAACAAGCTCTTTTTATTAGTTCTGCAGCTCAATAGCCTTTCTTACTGTAAGTAAAATATTTTCTTTTTGCGGCTTCTCCATCTCTCTCAGTGGGACCCCCAAGTTCCCTGCTGATTGGTTTGTGTGATGATGAACTGAGTTTTTGGAGTAACATAGTTTTCAACCTCACTCTCTCAACCTCACTCTCTCGCTTAGCTCACCTTTATTGGTGGCACTAGTCAGTTCCTAAAGCTACTAGTACATTGTGTTTAGGTAGAAGAGGTTCCCCGATCTGCACCTATGGTTAAGTGCTAGTACCTCCCATAAGGAGAGTAGGTCAAGGGAGCCTTTTCTCCAATTGTTTTTACATTTGGACCTCTTTCTAGACAGGCTGATGACAGTGGTACATTATTTTAACTATTTGGGTGATTCTCTGGCAATAATTTCTTTGTTACCACATGGTAGACTTATGTGTCCATGTTGTTTGAGCGCTGGTCTTTTCTCAAAAGATCTCTTGGGGAACTTCGTGTAGCTCCACTGTTGAGCTGGATTTCCAAAATCAACCCTAGGGGTAGATTTTTGGGATGCCACCCTATTATGGTGAACATGAAGACACTGGAATTTTAAACCCAATCAAGGTGAGATGGCAGAGAGGCAAGGCTTAGTCCACCATTAGTCCACACAGAACACCACTAATGATTTCAGTTAGGCAGTTAAGCACAAAATCCAATTATTGATCAGGCCTATATAATACACTGTAAGCAAGTAAAAACCTGTATTCAAATATTTTCACACCAATAATGTGAAACAGATATATACATTCATCCTTAGGAGATATAATAAAGCATTTTATTCCATAACCATTTTAACACAGGCAAGTACTTGTGCATTAGAAGTAGAAAAGACACTTCAGGATAATCATAGAACAGCTTCCCCAACTCTTATTATGTGCAACCCTAAAACGGTATGGGCCTTGTTCCCAAATTTCACCAGTTCTAAACTATATATATATTGGCAATGCCAGTAGTTATGATTAAAACAACCAACAAGTTAGGTTAAATTCGGGTTAGTAAACTGACTCAATCATCCCAGACACTAGAATTCGGTCTAGTAAGTGATCCTTGACCAGGCCTCCACCAAAGTCAGGAAAGAGTGATTTAGGGACAGGACTTTACGCCCATGGAGGACAGGGAGGGTTGGGAGGGGGGCACAGAAAAAGGTTTGTTAACTTACCCCACCCCCCCAACTCCAATTTCTCCAGAGACTGTTGCTGAGGTTCCGGAATCCGTTGGGGACACGCTCTTCTGTGCTTGGTCAGGTCAAGAAAGACCCTGGGGTCGCAGGTGCAGTGGTCAATTTTCAGTACAGGATTTAGTTTTGGTCTGTCGCAAATCGTTTCCAGACAGCTTCCAGCAGAACACCCAGGCAAGGAAAAGATGAAGACTTCTGTGGTATAGGAGGCCACAGGACACCTCTAGGGCTGCTGTTAGGGAGCGGGGACGATCGTCCCAGGCCCCCAAGAGGTTCCGGATGAGGCAGAGCCATAAGAGTGTGTTTTAGGTGCTTGGGGAGGTTTTAGAGGGAATGGGGGTGTCAATAAAAGCTGCATTATGGGCAGTATTATATGTTTGGGTATAGATTGCACTGGGAGTGAAACACCATCTTAGAAAACAGCAGCCCTTTTGAAATCGAGGCCTAGCGCTGCGTTGCAGCCAGGGCAGTATGCCTGGGCCCGGAACATAGTGATAAGTGTGTGTGCACGCAGGGTCGGGTTGCAGCATATGCAGCAATGAGAAAGACCAAACCCGCGGAGAGTCATAAACCTCTCATTGTTTCATACTATTAGCACTTGTATCCCAGAAGGAATGCGCCCTGCAAGGCCATGAGAGGGCCAAGAGTTCCCTGTGAAAAGTTATCCCACGAGAAGGAAGGCACAGGCCTCGGACCTTCACCAGCCCAAACTCTAAGAAGTAGTGCCAAGATGCCCCGTCCCAAGACCCCAGCATTCCAGTATACCAGTCAGCCCCAGAACACCGACCATAAAACTGTAAGATCGCCAATTTATCCAGCATGGCGTCTGGCATGGATTCACATGCTAATGAAAATTCCCTGTCGTCAGGCTGTGAATCCTCAGGAAAAGAAAAACAGTTTCACTTTCACTTAAAAACTGTATTCCTCCTATAAACCAATCACTGTCCTCTAGGTCATACTGCCTCCATCCAGTGACAGTCCTCTCCCTAAGCCCCTCCTCTGGCAGCCATCTTCAGATTTTTACTGCACGCTTCAGTGTTGGGAGTCCTCGAATTTGCTCTATGAGCTATTTGTAAGTTTTTTAGTGTTTTTGACAGAAAAAGTTCCATTTTAGTTTCAAAGAAGCATGTGTGCTCTTTTAATTATCTGCCGACAGCGGGGACCTGTTGTCGGTGAAGTTCCACGGCCCTCAAGGGCAAAAATCATTGAAAATTCTACAAGGCCTTTGGGCCTACTTCACACCCTTCGACAATGAAGGAGGAAGGTCTTTCTTCAGGCCCTGCACCAAATGCAGGCTACGGAATGTGTTTGTGGAGGACAAGCACCTGCAATGCCTCTACTGCCTGCAGCCGGACCACAATGAGGTAGAGGAGTCCCGCGGGTGCACCGCAAAAGCGGGTTCCAAATTGTCTAGGGCACGGTCCTCATCACCTTCCGTCTCCATTGCCAGTGGACAGTCAAGCTCCTCTTCGAAGAGGAAGTCATTGACCTCGGCTAAACTACAGGAGAAATCAGAGAAGCCGCGGATGGAGGAGAAGGCTGAAAAGCCCAAGCAGGCTCAACCGGCACAGGCTAAGACCTCGCCGGCTACTGCCACGACAGCTAAGGGTGCTGCTCCTGCGAGGGTAGCTCCCATGGCTCAGAAAGTGTACCTACCCTCCAAGGTGCGACACCGCCGCAGTAACATTGGCGAAGTCTGCAGGCTCGCCAGAAGGGGTGAAAGGAGGGGGCAACGAAGATCAGGAGTCCTTACACACGGTCCACAATGACGTTGAGGAGGATGACGGCAACGACGATGCAGGGCCTAGTTTTCCTGTTCTGCCTTCTCAGCCGGGGGACATATCCTTGGATATACTGCCGACTCTACACATGTTGGTGTCAGAGATCCAGATGAGGATGCCTCCGGCTCCGGTACCTGTGGTCCCCCAGGTCCCTGATCAGCCTCCAATAAGCCTCCAGCGAAGAAGAGGAAGCATACTCCGACGCCCCCATTTCAGCCTCCTCCACCACATCGGGTCGCTTCTCCCCCAGCAGACCCATACATGGGTACGGGGACAGATATGGCCATGACAACGGATAATGACGAAGACATTGTCGCAGCGGACGGTGAATCAGTACATTTGGATGCTCCACACAGGGTGTCCCCACCGGATGAGGTGGGATCTTTGCACTCCATGATCGCCTTGGCCTCCAAGCTATTCCAGCTGGCGCCCGAGGAAACCAAGGAGAAGGGCTTCTTGTATCAAAGGCGCATGCCAAGTGGAAGACTATCATGGCGGTGCCCTTTCTGTTTTGGAGGCGGGACAGGCCCTCATGAACCCTTGGATGGCTCCAGCCAAGCGGGATAGGCTGGAGAAGAAATATAGGGTGCTGGACTCCGCACCCAAGTGCCTGATGTCGCAGCCATCGCCTGATTCAGTTGCATCGGTGGCTGCGAGGAAACGGTCGGCCCAACCCGTCCTCGTCGTCTTCAGTCCCTGCGGACAGCATGGGGAAAAGGATGGATGCCATGGGAAAGAAGGTGATATACACCGCAGTATCCAGTATCAAGACAGCCAATGCTCTGGCGATCCTGGCCAGGTACGACAGGGAGTTGTGGTACAAACTGGGGCCGATTCTGGAGTTCCTCCCCGACGATAAGAAGATGGAGGCAATCGCTCTCTTCCAGGAAGGGGGAAGTGGCGTCGGATCATGCCATCACAGTGGCATTGGACGTCACCGACACAGGGTTTTGGCAAATGGGGAACAGTGTCTGCCTTCGATGCCAAGGTTGGATGAAAGCACACATTTCCGTCAGGAGATCCAAGCGAAGGTGCTGGACATGCCCTTCGATGGAGAGAATCTATTTGGGAAGGTGTCGACGAGTCCCTCCAGGCCATCAAGACGGATACAGAGACGGACCATTCCCTGGGCACCCTCCAGCAGCACCACTCGTCTTTTCACTCCTCCAGGGGAAAGTCGAGCAGGTCTTCAAAATGTTTCTCCACGTTGTACTGACATCCTTCCGAATCCTCAACGCAGGAAGCCTACAGAGTCCGTTTCCAGGCCTACGGTAGCGGAGGACAGCGTTGGTGTCGCCCGTAGGGCAGGTCGCCGCCGCCGAAGTAAGCCTGAACCGACCGGGACGTCAGGCCCCCACTCGTGCACTGCCGGTAGGAGGCCGGCTGACGAACTTAATCAGCGAGCGGAAAAAGATCACTACCAACAGATGGGGGCTGGACTCTCTCGCCCAAGGACACACCTTGCAGTTTCAACGCAGGTGTCTGCGGATCCCTCCGGTTATCCGTCAGGAACAGCACATCCCTCAGCTCCTGGAAGAGGTACAGGCCATGCTGCGAAAAGCGGCAATAGAGTTAGTTACCCAATGGCTCTGGGGCTCCAGAGTCTATTCCAGATACTTTCTGGTCAGAAAGAAGAAAGGGCGTTGTAGGCCCATCCTAGACCTATATCATCTGAACAAATACCCAAAGTCCCAAAAGTTTAGGATGGTCACGTTGCAACACATGCTCGGCCAATTGGAAAAAGACTTCTTGACCTCGTTTGACCTAGAGGACGCCTACTTCCATGTCCCCATTTGCAAGAAACATCAGAAGTTTCTCCGTTTTGTGGTGCAGTGACAGCACTACCAGTTCAAGGCTCTACCTTTCGGCTTGGAGTCGGCCCCCAGAGTGTTCACAGAATGCCTGGCACCAGTGGCGGCCAGTGCGCCCAGATGCCTATGGACCAGGTGCGCAATATAAATAAAATAAAGTAAGTCTACAGGGCATACACGTATGCCCGTACCTGGACGACTGCCTGATTTTCGCAGCCGACAGACACACGGAGACGAACGTCCAACTACTGACGGATCTGGAATTCTCCATCAACTATCCAAAGCCCTGCTTAACACCATCACAGAACGTGCTGTTCCTGGGTGCAAAACTCAATACAGTGTCTTGTCTGGCATCACCACTCGGAAGAGAGGGTGGCAGCCATTCAAAAAAAAGTCCAACGACTGTCGTCGACGAAGACAGCCACAGTGCAGCCCATCAAGTTGTTACTGGGCATCATATCATCCTGCATCTACCTAATCCGGCTCTGCAGGTCTCAAATGCGACCCCGTCAGGATTTCCTGGACGCCCGTTGGCTATGGGTGTCCGGAAGCTTCACAGACAAACGGGCGATAGGATGGTGAGGCGTCTGCTCAAACATCGCCCAAAGCACATGATTTAAAAAAAAAACATACCTGGAGATGGTCACGACGGACGCCTCCCTGAAAGGATGGGGAGCGCACACCAGAGGCCTGTGGGTGCCTGAGAAGGATCTTAATAACAACATCCTGGAGCTACGGGCAGAGTTCTGGGCCCTCAAGTTGTTCCTACCATCTCTGAAAGGCAGGGTGGTGAGGATCTTCACGGACAACACCACCACCATGTTCTACATCAGGAAATAGGGGGGCACTTGATCCCCAGTGCTCTACAAAGAAGTGCAGGACTTGTGGTGCTGGGCCGTCGGACAGGGAATGTTCCTCGTCCCTCTCCACCTGGCAGTAGTCAAGAACACCATTGCAGACTCCCTCAGCAGGGAACTGCACTCCTGCCATGAGTGGGAGCTTCGTCTGGATCCGGTGGACCACCTATTCGTCAAATGGGGCAGCTCCCAGATCAATCTGTTTGTGACGGCTGCAAACTCCAAGTGCCAAAGTTTACCAGCAGATTCCACCAACCAAGGAGTCTGGGGGATGCTTTCTCCTTCCTGGGGGAAGGGCTGTTCCTGTACGCGTTCCCTCCGTTCCCGCTACGAGTTATCAACACACTCAGACAGTGTCCATGCAAGATGATGCTTATTGCCCCGGTGTGGCTGAGGCAGATTTGGTATCCAGACCTGCTCAGCCTGTCAGCGTCGCCTCCGATCAATCTGCCAGTTGTTCCAGATATTCTCACCAGAGAAAGAGGTGCAATCCTTCATCATGACCCAGGATCGCTGAACCTGAAGGCATGGCCCCCGCAGCCCTAGAGTTTGGAGGATATGGGTTACCTGTGAACTGCAAGGAGATCTTAGCCAAGACTGTAGCACTTCAGGGCGTCTTTGACTTTGAAGTGCTACAGTCACAAGTGGAAGCGTTTCGCTACGTGGTGCTGGTCTCAGAAAATTACCCCTTTGAGGGTCACGGACCCGCAGATCCTGCCATTCTTCCTGCTACACCAGGTCTCCAGGAAGATCTTCACTTTGGTCCCACCGACTCGTCAAGGAATTTCTCAAAGGACTTTTTCGATCGTTCCCACCGGCGAAGGCTCCTGCTCTGGTGTGGGAACTCAACGTGGTTCTGATGAGGCTCATGGGGGCTCCCTTCAAGCCTATGCATCAGGCCCCTCTCAAGTTCCTCTCGTGGAAAGCTGCTTTCCTTGTAGCCATCACCTCTGCCAGAAGGGTAGGTGAGATCCAGGCCCTATCCTGCAAGCAACCATAACTGATTTTCCACAAATCGAGGGTGGTGCTGCGTACGCACCCCCCTTTTTCATGTCGAAGGTTCCGTCGGAATTCAACCTCAACGAGCCTTTGGTGTTACTTGTTTTTTCCTGAAACCTTCATCACCAGCAGAAAGGGCCTTGCACTCACTGGACGTTGCTCGTGCTCTTTGACATCGTGGAAGAGTTTTCGGAAGACTTCACAAATGTTCGTGAACTTTGGTCCTGCGAATCATGGGAAGGCCTTGTCCAAGGCTTCCATTTCAAGGTGGCTCTCTGGCTGCATCACCCACTGTCATTGGTTGGTGAACCGACTGCTGCCCAGCCGTCCAAGAGCCCACTCCACCAGAGCGATCGCTGCGACGACAGCATTCCTGTCTGGTGTGCCCCTGCTGGGCATCTGCAGGGCTACTACGTGGAGGTCCACAGACACACACCTTCACGAAGCTCTATTGAGTCGACAGAGATTTCAGGGAGGAGTCCATAGTCGGCCAAGCAGTGCTACGCAACCTGTTCGCTTGAGGTGAGCCTGTTCGATGTTATTCAAGGAACAAGTTTCTTACCTGTAACCTTCGTTCTCCAGCATGGGTCTGGCATGGATTGCCAGGCAAACACTCCCTCCGGTCCCTCTGCGGCTCTTCTTGGTCATGTTGCCACTTTACATGCTTACCAAATCTAAAGATGGCTGCTAGAGGAGGGTCTTGGCGAGAGGACTGTCATTGGATGGGGGCAGCATGACCCAGAGGACAGTGATTGGTTTAGAGGAGAAATACAGTTTTTAAGTGAAAGTGAACAGTTTTTTCTTGTACTGAGGATTCCCAGCCTGACGACAGGGAATATTCATGAGCATGTAAATCCATGCCAGACCCGTGCTGGAGAACAATAGCTACATGTAAGTAACGTGAACCTTATCCAGAAGATCACAGCAGAAAGGTGGGTTCACCATCTCCTGGATCCCTGTGATTTGTGTTATGACGTGCCAATGTGTGGGGGGTGGGGAGGAGTAACAAACCTAAAACCAGGGTGGGAAGATTTGGGAAGGCACTGATGTGTCTGGGATAGAGCTAGGGTTTGCAAGTTATCGTGACCTCCAAAGTATCCTCTGCGCCCATGTCTACAGTACCAGGTGCACATTAGGCCACAGATGGGGAAGACAATGATTTGTGTTAATTGACAATTTGGAGCTTCGTGCCTGATGACGTACAAAGAAGAACCCCACGTGGAAGAAGACGAGCAGGAGAAGCTGGGACCAATGTCCTGACATCCCTTATGGAGCAGGCGGTTTATGTATACGGTCGCACCAACCATCCACCTGGATCTGTAACCTATGTAATTTACGTCACTTATGACACTGTGCCTTTATAACTTGTTGCTTATGCTGTTTTTGTCAGTGCGCTCGGTGTTAAGAGTTCTTTGCTGGCATGTATTTTCCGTGGGTGTGATTAAACTTTGTTCTCCTTGCAAAAAGGTGTCCTGTGTGTCTTTCCCTAACGGGTTGTATTTATTCGAAGTGTGTGCGTTGGAGGTTTGTCAGACACTGCGAAGAAGGATTGCAACAGGAGTCGGCATGGTCAGGCAGCGACATGCAATCTTCAGTGGATAAACAAAGGAGGCCCAGCATCACTTTGGTTGATGCAAGAAGGCTGAAAATGCAGAAGCAGGCATCTTGTTACACAAGTTGAAGATCCCTCAAGTTCCCAAGAGGCACTCAGAAAGGCGACTGCTGCAGCGATGCAGCCTAGGGGAAAGTTGGTCCATGAACACTTCCAATGACTCAGAAGGCAGGGGTTGGTAATGGTTGTTCTCAGTGGCCAGAGGTTGACGCACTGACATGGGTGGTCTTGCGATCAGGCAGAGTGTCTGGATTACACAGGGACTTCCCTGGAGTTGGTGCTGACCAGCCGCATGTGTCATCCATCCGAATGAACGAAGGAACCCTCCTTTTATCCAAGGTTTGGGGTGAGAGCTTGCCCAAGCCTCCAGTGGTAAGGATCTGCACCATTCAAACTGGCAGTGCCTATCCAATCATAGATTGCTACTGGCTACATCTGCCCAGCAGCAGACATTCAGTTGCCAGGATGTGTACTATGATCAGACAGCCCTAGCCCCCACTTCCGCCTCACACACAATCCGCCTCTATGCCCGTGAAATCAGCAGCTTTCCCAGGGATAATGCATTCCGTGGATGGCATTTCTTGACCCAAGGCATCAGGAGGAAGGCCCAAGAACAATAAGGCCTAAGGACTAGCAAAGCAAAAACCTTGTGTTACGGCCATCTTAGGGTGCTAGTGAACAATTAAATTGTTACAAAAATGATAGATAACTGCTGCCACCAGCTCGTCCTAGGGACATTGTAATAGTAACCAAACAACCAATACGGAAAAATGTATAAGGATACAAAGTAGCCTAACTGCACTTCACTTTAAGATGTACTTCGTTGCGACAATACAAGAAATTCACAGAGAGACACAGTCTCTCAGTACCGGTTGTCTTAGGGACTGGACAGTTTCCGAATGCTATTGAGCAAAAGGGCATGGAAAGTAAAACATAAGGATTTAATTAACTCCAAAACGCCAGACAGGAATCCAATCAAAGCAAAAATAAAGAGTGTTCCACAGAGATCAATAGGAAGGAAGCAGCAAAAAGAAAATATTTTGTAGCATCCACCCACAGGGATCCAAAATTAAAACCTTTTCCCTAATGTTCCAGGATTAGAGTTGGAATAGTAAATCATTCCTGTCTACAATATGTTGGTGGAAATTACTAAAATATTTCCAGCATTATTCATTTGCTCTTCGCACTTCAATTTTAAAAGCATTTTAAAATTTGGCTGTGGCATCCCTCAGGGTAAAGAGTCCCTGGGGCATTAATGACCACTTATGAGAGAACACTTTTGTGCTTCTGTCCTTGTGGCTGTCTTCCACATGAGTTGGGATGGAATGTAGTCCGATATGCACGTCCTCTTTGCTGGCTTTGATGAGAGCCCAATAAATGGGCCTTTTGCTTGTCTGCACGCATCCCCAGCACAGACAGAAAAAATCATCTTGTGTGAGATATGAATACACATGAGCTGGCTGGCTGTGACCGCGCAGCTGTGCGAAGTTTTAATTTAGCCGGTCCTTCAGTTGGAGGCCCCCAGCCCAAAAGGTTGTATGACAAGAGGGGATCTGGAGCCATTCTTCAGTTGACCACTGGAATCAAGCATCTAAAGAAGCCACCATTTGCCAAATGATAGACCACTGTTGAGATGGATTTCTAGAATCTGGCCTGGTGGACAGATTTTAGGAGCCCCCTAGTTATAATGAACAGCAATCTCTTGAGAGGTTAGCCAAAACCCATTCAAGGTAAACGTGAAGAGCCGTCGAGGCTGTTCTCAGGAGAGTGGGAGTGGGGTCAGGTGTCCTCAATGACTCCACACATTATAATACACAATAATTAAATTTAGAAAGGAATGTATAAAAGCGTGATGCTTCGAGCTAGATGGCCCATGAGAGAGCTGGTCAGTCCACCGGTTTGTCCAGGGACACCTTCGACTGCTCAGGACAGCTGGAACTTCGAGAAGATGTTCAGACTAATTAGTCCCGGACTGAAGCACTGCTCAGGGTGTTTGGAGATCAGGTAGTCCAACAGCGCTTAACCATGCCATACGCAGGAAGGGATGCCAGGTCTCTTCAGGAGTCTTCTTCGGATCTCCAGTCAACTGTTAGTCTAAGAGGGATTCTTGGCTCCAACGCTGATCAGAAGAAATGGCTTGAGGAGTCCTCTTCATATCTAAAATCCAGCCTTGAATCAAGTCCAAGCCTACACCATTCAAACAACAAGGGACACCCATTGGTTTCACTAATGCCCCACACCTCAACTCACTGGCACCATGGATGTGGAATGGGACCAGACAGTCCCACCCCCCCTGGGCAACACAAAAGCAGGACTAGCCTGCGAAAGCTGCAGCATTCCCGGGCAAGTGCATTGCCTTATATGGGATTTCCTGACAAGGCAGGAAGAAGGACAAACTACAATATGACCAAAGAACAAGCAAAAATCTTGTGGCATGGCCATTTTAGGGCACTACCATGTTTAGTAGCCATATGTGGTAAACACATCTGTAGGCACATATAAAAGTAACCAAAAATCCCAAGTGTAAAACGCTAGGGTGATACAAAAGTATCCCCATTGTACGGATAAAAAGTAAACAAAAAAATGTAAAAGGGAAGCATAGTTTCCCAGTTCTGACCAGTTTCCCCATAACAAATGAGCAAGGAGGTGAAGCTGAAGGCTTTACTTCCCTTCAAAAAGTCAGAACAGGTTCAAAAACAAAAGCAAAAAGATTGGGGGTCCATAGAAAGTATGGAGGGAAAGTTGAGAAATCTTTCCTAACAACCACAAGTGAGGCGCTGCTCTTCACTCTACAGTGAAAACCTTCCATGGTGCCGCTCACACTTGAACTAGTGTGCCTAACATGTTCTGAGCCCTGCATCGCAACTGTTGTCCTCCCGGAACTCTGTGAAGTGATGGCCCTGATCTGGATTCCAACATCCGAGGAGATGCCGTCTCCTGTAGCTGGGATATTGCTGATATTGCTTAATAGTGCGCTCAAATATTTTATTGTGCCGAGCGTTCGGGCATGTGTTTTAAGCAAACTGAACGATTGTAAAAACATTTCCTATGCACCTTACCTTAGTTTTCCGCACTTTTACACATGCAAAATCAGGCAGCGGGGCGCGGCCATATTGTGCTAAACTTATCCTTTGCTGCATCGCCCTAAGTTGAACTGCCCTCGCGGCACTAAATCATATCCCCCGCCCCTGAAGCTGACATCACCATTCTTAGCGATATTCTCCACCTATTTTCATGACGTTAGTGGGCAGCGTAGCCAAACGTGCCAAGTAATTACCTACGTCTTAATGTTAGTTGACGCGAAACCCGCAATATCAACACACATATCCTCTCACAGCACAGCGTGTCCCAAATCGGAATAGAAAACATTATTTTTAAAGGAAACACGAATACTCTGCAATTTATAATGTGTTTTTATTTCACAATAAACGCTCCGAGAACATCCGCCAATTTCTATGTTCAACTACATTTTTTATTTCTTTCTTTTCGAACATCAAATCTTTTATCATGACGTACACTGTGTTCCTTTCGGTAGAAGAAGCGCATTTGACGCATCTTGAATCACAAGGCTTCGCCATCAGCTTCTTGCTAGACCACCGTAAACGATGCCAGGTTTTTCCTTGTTGCTGGTACCGCGAAAGGGCACATCGGTCCGGGCGATCGTTCCCACATCAGCATAATTGTAACCCAGCCAGCCATTTAGGCGTATCTGCCACTACCTGCTGAAGAACCCGTCACTGGGTATCTGGAATTGATGACATTCGCAGAAAGGAAGGATGTAGCTGTGTAGAAAACATAACAGAAATATATCTCCGTAGCTGTTCTTTATTCAAATGTATCCATTTACCCTTTAATTCTGCACTGGGTGAAACCTAATAATGAACACAAAGCAGAAACAATGGCAACACAGAGAAAACATTGTGGAAAGTTGGAGTCTACGATGTGCTTGAGAGGTTAGTGCTGTGGAGTATGTTTAGCTTGCAATGGGATGCGAATGTGGAAGCTGACGGAAGAATTCAAACAACACATAGACGGCATTATAACAGAATATTAGCAACGAACTTGGCGTTGGTGGAACCTGTGGGAACCCAGACGTGGACTCCATGCATTTCGGTGCTGGACTGCCCATGTGCCCTGGACAAAGACAAATGCATACAGGTTGTGTTTGCGTGTCATCACAGTATGCCCCAACCAACCACCCATTACAATGTAAGCCAGCAATAACGGTCAGAAAATGAAACCTTGACTCGTTTGTCTATAAACTCGTCTACAGTAAAACTTACATTATATTTGGTATTTCCAATCTCTTGGTGTAACGCAGAGTGTCCGCTCAGATGAACGGTTTCCATAAAATGAAATTACAAAATCCTTTGTCCAGTTTTAAAGAAATGGTGAACCTTCTCATTTTTGCGGGTATTACACACCTCCCGTCATTTCATCCATAACAAATCCTCCCTTTCTTCCAAGGACGAACAACAATTGAACCTTCTTAGGAGCGCGTATTCTAAGTTTCCTTTTGGTGAAGGAAAGCCACAAATCAAAAACATACTGTACAGGATGTGTCGGTGTGAACAGCCCACACGCAACATCAAACGCAATGACCTTCATTCTCATGGGAGTGATTAGCCCGGCCAACCAACGTGGCATTCGAAATCTGTTAAAAAAACAAACTAATTGTTTGCTGGCATCCACCAATGCTGCGCTTTCGTGAACATTTACTCTTCTATATTGTTACTGATTTAGTTATTTTATGACAACAGTTCCAGTTAGTGTCCTCCCCATTGTCATCTGCGTGCGCCCTGTTTCCACGGAGGAATGTGCTCTGCGGATAACGTGAGACACTAACAAGTCATAAATCCAAGTGCCCTTCCATCTCCACTGAACTTCCCGTGCAATAACAAATGTTGGAGGAGAGGCGGTACATCCCGCCCCACTGCACCATTCTTGTACCAGGCAAATGATGTATAAGCTAAGGTGGGAAATATCACCACCCCTCCTGTACCTATTTGCCTCATCCATGTTTCATATAAGTGTATTAACGCTGTGCTAATGTGTATTCTTGGAACTCCACTTTGTTTCCTTCCAAACGGCTTCTTTTTTTTTCGAGGCCCTCTACCCCTCTTGCGAACTGTTCACTCTCACACTAAGAGCACGGCGCACAGCCAACCCCCACCACCTCTGTCAGCTCAGCGCGTCTCCTGTTCTCACAGGAATGCAGCTCTTCATTTCATACCAACAGCGTCCTTTCAAGAAAAAAAATGTATTAAGAAAACACCAGCCCAAAACACTTCGAGAAAACAATTTTTTTTATTTTTATTTACCCTTGTTTTCTTAATTTTCTGTGAAACCGTGGTCTTCTCTGTAACGACTGCACCAGCAAGTTGGTCCACCACCTCTGATCCACATGCCTCCTCTTCTAATTCCTGACCTTGTATACTTTCCTTGAATAGAATATTGATTTAAAAAAAAGAATCAAACATTTTTTAAATTAAAATCTTTCATCGCACACATAGCTTACATACATATCCACGTAAACGGTGTACGTCATTTAATAAAAATATACATTTCGAATTTCACCTGATTGATGGCAAGTGTACTCGATCAGAGTTCACCGTGCCAAACATACTGATTGTAATGTTGCCCTCAAACATTTTGCAATGTATTCTGCATTAGGGAGAAATTGTAACGTTAGAACTGAAATGATAAACGTTTGAAAGACTGCACTTAAGTCACTGTCTAATAGTATCCTATGTAGGACTTACTTTCTTTCATTCAAGGGAGCGGTCAGTACGCATACCTCGTACTCTGGACCAGCTCGAAGGTATGATGTAAATGTAGTCGAAGTACCTGCATACCCCTGTAACACAGTACTTGTTTTTAGTATGGATGAAAACAGTGAAATGGAACAGAGACAATGGGATGAAGACAATGGCACATATAAAGAGAAACCCTTAAATGACACATAGTGTAAAGTACCGACAGGATACATAAACAATTTCATATTATTCTCGTAATTGAAAAGTGAAATAAAATTACCTGATAGGCACTAGAAGTTGTTATTGTCTTCGGATAAGAAATGGATGCAGAATCTTGCGCCTTCATTTTCAGTGCATTGTCACAAAGTGGTAAATGGGAAAATTAGATTTGCATTAGGTATGTGGGAACTCTTGATATTATGACCATTGGTATACTGGATGTGTATGTGGTGTCGTCACTTGCAAGTGTCTGTGCTCCAGTCAGTATGCTCTCCAAAAAAAAAAAATGGACATGTCAAGCACACGATTACGAAAAAAAGATTATGCTTCTTTTGAAGGGCACTATGGCATTGTTTTCTATGGTCATAATTACTTTCTATGATGCTCTATAAACCAGGGACAGATGTGTAGTAAAATTTGGTATAGTTAATAGGTAATACAATCTGGTAAATATGCAATTCATTATCCGGGGCTCACCTGAGGCAGCGTGTGCACAAATAGAGTTGGAATTGCATTGGAAGCAATTTACAAGACGTTCTGAGTCGATGCTTTTTTGTGTACTGCGATTGGTCGTACATATTCGGGGTAAAGTGCAGGCTGCAGATGCGGAATCGATTGGCCCTCGAGTCTCCCAAGACATCCTCGACTCTACTTTAAAGCTCGTCCACCGGAAATCCACAACGCCCAACCCATTCTCTTATTAAATCAATATTCGTCAGGAATTTATGCATGATAGTGCCCATACTGTTGACATGGCTCCTAGAACGGCAACCAAAAACCATACAAGCAGGCATTCTTGAGAAATCTGTATAAAAAAAGTACACATCACAAAAATATTCTACTGAATGTATGAGATTGATGGGATTATATCAAAGTTTTCTATGCAATGTTTCTTTTGGTCAAAGAAGCAAAACCTGTGTAGCGTAGTCGAATATACACCGGGATAACTTTCATACATAATTGATTGATGCAGCGTAATTCGTAACTTGTTACTCGTCCGTTGACTGCACTTTCATGCTTATAGACCTGGTTCAAGAAAGATGCAATTCTATCACAATTGACACTGATGAAATTTGCTATATTTCGCGATCAGAACACTTTAAACAGTAGACTATGGGTAAAGTCATTGAGATGAATGAACATTACACCACTAGGTACATTCGTTCAAAATAGATATTCCTTTAAAGGTTTGTTCTAAAAGATTGATGCCTACTATGAATAATATCATCTGTAACAGTCTCTTGTAATTGGTTGTTGTAATAAATCAATTTTCCTTAGGTTTGAGCATTGCTTCATAATTAAGGACACTTTAACCTTAATGTGTCAACATTTTCACTCTAGCATTGTTTTTCTTTGCTGTAGTGAGGATAAATGCTGTATATATGTGTGAACTGTGACAATCAATTGACTGCCCACACCATCTGTGTGTGGTTAAATTGCGCAAGATTATTTTCTCTCGGTTATCATTAATATTCTGTTAGTAATTCATTTTTTTCATTGTTTTGGACTGTGTACTTTTCTTTCAGCTATGTTCTGATATTATTTGGTTTGTTCTACTTGGGCCCCATATTGTTTATTGTTTCACTGGTTGGGTTGGTTTCATGGGCGGCTGTTTTTTTTTTTTTACTTTCTTCATTAGTTTAACTTATTTCTAATTTATGTTCTGTTAGACGTTCATTATGGCACTTAAAGATACTATGCACATGACAAATTGTTTATTGGTACAGTTAGCCTTAAGTGTCAGACCACTGTATGTACTTTCATTAGAGTGGATTATTATCTATATCTATATATATATATATATATATATATATATATATATATATATATATATATATATAATATATATATTTCTGAGGCCTGTGGAATCTGCTTAGATCACATGCTGTGCATAGGCCGACATCTAATGGAAGCTGCAGAGTATTAGTTTGTTTTTCGAAACTCGAAAATGGGCGTCGACACAGGGCGTGCCAGTAATACTATCCCTACTGTGACGTCCACTGTACCCATGATCCCTCACGCGTCTAGGACCCTCAGATTGTTTTTTTCCGCCATACTGGTCGGAAGCATCCCGCAGAGTTCCCTGGCCTTAGCCATAATTTTGCGAAATATCTTAATATTTCCCCATTTTCTCCACCCCAACGTCCAGTCACCGAACTTCGACACTCGGCGCCGGCCCGGAGAAGAAAACAACCGTCGAGAGCTGCACGACGGACTTGGGCCTCGGAAGTACGGAGAGTGGGGGGTGGTACATACTCTACATATATATATATATATATATATATATATATATATGTATATATACATTTTCTTATATATTCCTACACACACTAGCCCGCTGTCACAGGGTGCATATGGAGGGTACCCCTTTCCAATTTTGCCCCAAGTGCAACCGCAAGTACCCTTGGGTTGACAGACACGCCACATGCAACCTCTGCTTGCCGAGGGACCACCCCGAGACGAACTGCAGAGCGTGTAGTCGGTTTAAACTGAAGACCCTAAAGGACCGTTCGATCAAACGTTGGGCCCACCACGCCAGGTGACAAGAGGCCATGGCAGCAGAGGGCGCCTTCAGTGATGGCATCGATGCCGTGCTTTCAGACGGCGAGGGCAACGTGGCGTCGAGAGACAGCCAAGTGCAAGTCCCCGACCTCGGAAGGTTGTCAGGCAGGGCAGCTATGGGGAAAACCCCCGGCGACACGAGCGCTACCCACAACACTTCCACTAAACACGCGAAGTCCAACCAAGATTCGACGTGCACGTCGAGTTCTCGGAAAGAGGCACACAGAGAACAGTCCACCGAATCGGTGTCCTCTGGGCGTTCTCGATCAAGATCGCCGCATGACACCAGGCAACCATCCACTGTTGCCAAAAGCGCCTCACTCCCTAAGGTAACAGAGGTTCGATCGTCGGAAGACAAAGCCGACCTCTATCCCCAGGCCGCACTCCAGGAGTCAGCGTCAGCAGACCGCGTGACGGCTGCTCCCGAGTCCCGACCTCCACACTCTAGAGATAGGGACACTACCCCCGAATCTCGACACCAGACGTCGAAAGGCTCTGAAGGAGTGAAAACACCAGGGAAAACACTCTTCCACTCACGGGGAGGGGGGAAAACAGCAGAAGAAGCACTCTCAACCTTCTTCTACACCACAGAAACAGACAGACAAGTCACAGTCTTCTGTTAATTTACTCAAGACCTCTGCACAAGGCCATAGGTCCAGTCAGGATAGAACAGGGAAACTCTCCCAGGAAAGAGTAATCCCCAGCTCTAAGGAATGGTCTAGTGAGGACATAGACAGAGTTATGTATAGGATGTCATCCCTGGCAGACTTCTATGCCAAGAATCCTGAGCACTTCCTCTCCTATACCCCTGACGGGGCTACACCCTTAGGGTCTAGAGACCCGGTACCCCCAAGTAAGAAATCCCGGGTTGAAGCACCAACACAAAGTCGGTCTTCGGACCCCTTCTGCATACAGCCTTAGTCTCAATATAATGAGGATCCACTTTTGATTGAGGATCCAGATTTGGGCATGTTGGGAGACCAAACTGGGATGGACTACTATGGGGATGATGAGTACCAAGAGGAGGACGAGGATGACCCAGAAACCTACAGGGTAGACTCCCCCAGTAGACAAAGAACCTCTGGTTACCGACTCCCCGGTTGACAACCAACCTCTCCTGAATGAGGTTTTGTCCAGAGCGGCAGAACACTTCCGCATAGATACCCAGGGAGCACAGGAAGAGAGGGATTGTGCCGAGGAGCTAGTGGGAGAAAGGAGACCTGTTTCCCAGGCCATCCCTATTTGCAAATCTATACAGAGGAGAATAGACCGTTCCCTTCTAAATCCCAACCTCACCAGGGCAGTAAACCCCAGGATCGAAAAACTATTCAGGGCAGCCCAGTCAGACCTGCTGTACATAAGGGAGCAACTGAAACCGTACTCCCTGGTAGTGACAAACACCCGAAAGAGGGCGGGAATGCCCCTATCATCGTCTGAAACTCCCCCTGACAAGGTGAGGAAAAAGATCTATGGTTTGGGTAGAAAGGTAGCCTCCACTTCCGCCTACCAGGCAAGGATTGCCAACTCCACCACCCTACTGGCGAGTTACAACTGCCACCAATGGGAACAGGTCGCGGCACTCATCGACTCTGCCCCGGAACCATTAAAAGGCCAGTTGGCACAGGTTGCATCGGAAGGAAGAGCCGTGTCCGGTTGCATCCTTAAAGCAACCTTTGATGCCGCGGATAACGCCGGCAGACTGATAGCATAGAGCACTGTTATCAAAAGACATGCTTGGTTAAGACAATCTGGGTTCAAACCCGAGACACAAGCATCTTTAATAAAACGGTGGAGCCTGATCTACTGTTTGGCAAGGCGGTAGAGGACGCTCTAAAAAATGCCAAGGATGAGTACGAGACTCTCAAATCGCTGGGCCAGTTAACCAACAAACCCCCGAATTAAAGAGGGAATGGCAATTTTCGTCGCCCACGCGGCCAAAATTCCCAAAGAGGCTCCAACTATTCCCAGGGGCAGGGTACACGATGGAACAACAACAACTAGCAGTCTACCCAAGGTTATGGCAGGGGTAACAAAAGAGGACGTGGTAAGGGTAGAGGCAGCCCCATTAGAGGCCCAAAACAGTGACGTTCCGTTCAGGGTCCCTTCTCACGCATCCCCAGTAGGGGGGCGCATTTCCAACTTCACCCAAGCTTGGGAAGGGATCACATCAGACAGATGGGTGCTGTCCACAGTGTCCGTAGGATACTGCATAGAACTGTTGGAGCGTCCCCGAAACCATCCTCCACGACAAAAAGTGCATTCTTTAGACCACCAGAAGATCCTCCTTGAAGAGATCACCAATCACCAAGTCTGGTGCTAAGCACCTCCAAACAGTTCCTAGGAGCTGTCCTAAAAACACAAGAGGGGTTGGCCTTTCCATCAGAGGAAAGAATTCGGAATATACTGCTGCAAATTCCGCAATATCAGGCCGGTCGCCAGATAATGGTACGCAAAGCAATGCGTTTGCTGGGCATGATGGCGTCATGTATTTACCTGGACCCCACGCGCGCCTGCGCATGCGCCCCATGCAAGAATGGTTGGCGAAACAGTGGTCTACAGCCATGTTTTACCTGAACAAACGAGGAGGGACTCGTTCGCCAAATCTGTCCAAGTTTGCCCAGAAAATTTGGATATGGGCACTCAGACGGAACATCTTCCTGTCATCTCAACATGTTCCAGGGGATCTCAATTCTCTGGCGGACGCTTTGAGCAGAGATCCCCTCCCAGAGGAACACGAATGGTGTCTGCACAGAGAAATCGTAGAAGATCTCTTCTCTCAGTGGGGTTTCCCCACTATAGACCTATTCGCCACAAGCGAAAACAGACAGTGCCCAGAATTCGCATTCAGGTTCCCCCAACCAGACTCCCAGGGGAATGCCGTGTGGATAAACTGGTCAGGGATGTTTGCGTACGCTTTTCCACCAACACCTCATCAGGAAGGTGGTCAACAAGATGAACAGAGAATCGATGACGCTCGTCCTAGTTGCTCCCCTTAGGGCGAAACAACTGTGGTTCCCACACTTACGCAGACTAGCGGTGTGCGAACCCATCAAACTCCCGGGCAGGTACAACCTACTGTCCCAGCACGAAAGTCAGAAAGTGCATCCTCAACCCAACTCAATGAACCTGGCAGCATGGCTCCTGAGGTCATAGAGTTTGGTCAAATCAATTTACCGCAGAGATATATGGACATCCTAAAAGAATCTAGGAAGCCAAACACGAGGCACTGCTACTTTGACAAATGGAAAAGATTTGTTATCTTGTGCCAAAATAAGCAAATCAACCCAGTTGATTGCACTCCTTCCACTATTGTCACATAGATGCTCCACCTGCTGGACGCAGGGTTGGTTTTTAACTCACTAAAGGTACACCTGGCAGCGCTGTCAGCATACACCACCTCCCATAACAAGGTGTTGTGGTGGAAAGTACCAGTGGTTAAAGCCTTCATGGAAGGAGTAAAGAGACTTCACACTCCAATTTCAAACCCACCACCAGGATGGGACCTTAACGTGGTGCTCTCTAAACTCAGCTCATGCATAAAAGCAGTCTCAAACACCTGACTTATAAGACGACCTTCTTAGTAGCCATTACATCTATAAGAAGGGTCCGTGAAATTCAGGCTCTCAGTGCAGGATCCTTTCTTTACGGTTCATAAAGATAAACTGATTTTACGTACACACCCTAGGTTCTCACCTAAGTTTATTTCTAAATTCCACGTGAACCAGTCCATCGAGCTTCCGGCTTTCTTCCAAGACCCACAAAGCTCGGCTGAGGTGAAACTACACACCCTAGATGTGCGTAGGGCAGTCCTATGCTATGTAAACAAACCAGACTGCTAAGAAAAACAGATCAACTGTTTGTCTCTGTAGCTACAGGCAAAGAGGGAGATCGCCATCTAAAGGTGCCATCTCTAAGTGGATTGTTAACTGTATCCAGCTGTGTTACTCCCTTT
Organism: Ambystoma mexicanum; assembly: GCF_040938575.1. Classification (NCBI taxonomy): domain Eukaryota; kingdom Metazoa; phylum Chordata; class Amphibia; order Caudata; family Ambystomatidae; genus Ambystoma; species Ambystoma mexicanum. The sequence continues at coordinate 732,625,320 of NC_090925.1, forward strand.
CTGAAAAAACTTTGCCTTTCACGCCAAGATCCCACTCTACAAGAGGCATTGGGGCCACTCTGGCTTTCATTGCAAATGTACCGCTTGACACCATTCGCAAAGCAGCTACTTGGAGCTCTATTCACACTTTTACTCAGCACTACTGCATTGACACCCATTCCAAGACAGATACTCAAGTGGGACAAGCGGTTCTAAAACATTTATTTGCTCATGACCCTTCTCACATCCCATCTCCTTCTTCTAACACTGCTCGGCAATCTATGCACAGCATGTGATTTAAGCAGATTCCACAAGCCTCAAAAGGGATACTTTACTCACCGTAATCGTATTTCTGATGCTTGTATCTGCTTAGATTCACATGCGACCCACCCTTCTTACCCTCTGAGAGAAGGGGCATGGATGCTTGTAGTTTTATCTATCTATCTGCTTGGATTATATGTACTCGCGCTACTCCTCATGCTACCTCATGTCAGAAAAAATACAATCTGAGGGTCCTAGACGCGTGAGGGATCATGCGTACAGTGGACGTCACACTAGGGATAGTATTACTGGCACGCCCTGTGTCGACGCCCATTTTCACGTTTCGAAAAACAAACTGTAATACTCTGCAGCTTCCACTAGATGTCGGCCTATGCACAGCATGTGAATCTAAGCAGATACAAGCATCAGAAATACGATTACGGTGAGTAATGTATCATATATATATATATATATATATATATATATATATATATATATATATATACCGCTTTGATATGTTTCCGTATTCAGCTAATGCAATTTATTAGTGTTATGTTGCCCTTTGCTGTCCAAATGGTAAAGTGCGCACACTTCAACAGCAGCTATCATTTTAAAATACATTGACTACTGCAACAGCCTCTTCCTTAATCTACCCTCTGCACCCCCTCCAGCTTGTCCAGAATAGGGCTGCAAGACTTATCCTTGGCCTCAAGCCCAAGGACCCGATCTCTCAGCCCTAAAATCCCTCCACTGGCTCCCTGTTGCGGGCAAGGATCACATTTAAATCCCTCTGCATCATCCATGAGGCTGTCTGGGGCCGAGGACCAATCTATTGACAACTTGCTCTCACCAAATACTTTCCTTTCAGATCCTTATGCTGCCCCGGCTCCAACTCTGTGTGTCAGGTGCTTTTCTAAGCAGCAAGCTGGGGGAAGATCGCTCTCATTGGTTGGCTCCCTCCTCTGGAACAGCCTCCCCCCTTCTCTCCGTCTTGAGCCAGACTTCCTCAAATTCCGGAAGCTCCTCATGGCCTTCCTCTTCACCTGCTCCTTCCCCCCTCTCACTCCTGTGCTAATACCCCACAGACGCTGAGCTTGGTGGCCTGGACCATGTGTCCTTCTGGGTCCTGGCCTGTCGCCCAATACCCTTCAGCATTCTGCACCTTCCCAGCACTTGCCTTCAGGCACCCACTGGCCTGTGCTTTACATGCCTGCGCTTATAAATGGCAGATGACCACTCTGTACCAAGCAATCTCTGCCAGGTACTTAATGTTGCACACAATTGACTCCTTGGCACTTCCCTCTGTGGACCTCCTAGCACTTACCCCCCCGTCCCCGGCCCTTTCTCTCTCTCGCTGCACTTGCATGTTCTGAATGCTCACAAGGCCTAGTAGGACCACCCCTTTCCCCTGATCATCTGTTTCTTTGCCTTTGTTTCCATCTTCGCTCCCCTTCGTCCTGTGGGCACTTTGAAACACAATTTCTTGATGGATAAGCGCCTTACAAATGCACAATAAATAAATAAATGGATGTTGAACAATACGCACAGTGTTGCGCCAGTGTTTTAGTGGTAAGTAACTTTTTCATCATTGTCCTACACCTCATTCATTTTGGCAGCTATTTGATGAAAAGCAACCCTGCCTTTGCCCTTAATTTGAAATATGTGTAACTATGCAGTTTCATTATCCCACATTTCAGTTTCACAGCACTGTTACCCATTAGCAAAAGCAGAAGTATAGGTGGAAAACCTGATTACCCCTCTCTACGTAATCAGGTTTTCCACCTATACCTCTGTATCTGAGACTTTTCCCAATCGAAAGCTGATCCCACGGAAACAAAAAATAAGGGAAAATACCCTATATTGATATCACCCATTAGCAAAATACAGAATGATACTAAACTAACAGTTGGTTGTTGAAGTGGTGGTTGGTATTGTTCTGCATGCCATTGTGACATCACATGAAGTACGTCCTGTGATACTGGTGAGAGGCAGTGTATGATGTAAAACCTACCTGTTTCGCCCAGGATGAGGACTGCACCATTAAAGTGCCACTCGCCAAATTGTTTATAGGGTGAACGCTGCAAAGTGTTCCATAATGTTGTGTGCTTGCCTCTGTGAACTCTACCATTAGGACGTGATGGTGTTAACGTGAAAGAGTCCAGGGACAGAAAAGTGGCTGTCTCCATCGTGGCACTAGCAGCTATCTGCAAATTACCCACTGGACTTCGAGAAGGTCGAGAGGTCAAGGAGAAGGTATGCACCCCTGTAATTTGACCCATGCGATATTTGCCATTGGCCTGGAGAGACCACCTGACACAAAACTCCCTGTGGCATGTTCCCTGCAGGAGCCACCCCTCTCACATCTCCACCTTAGGGGTTCATCCCTCACCATGAAGGACCATCTCACATATATCTCCACTCTTGGCAACCAGATCTGAAGGGATCACACAATGCTCTAAGAGTGGGATGCTGCCACTATCGGAGAGTAGCTCACACAGTACTACACATGAGAACCCATCTAGCCCTGTAGAAATGACCTCCCAAATTGTTGTGTTCATGGGAACCAATCCTACTCTATGGGGATGACCTCACACACTCCTACGCCCACAAGAGTTACCCTTGATCTGTAGAAACCAACTTAAATGTTGCTCCACCTTTAACAGGCCAGCTCACACCCTAATTTGTCCATGGGGAAACCAATTGCCCACAGGGAAACCTCTCCGAAGTGTTCATAAGTGTCTCCGGAGCATGTCATTTTCAATCTGTCTTGATTATGCCCTGTTCAATGCAGGTTTTGCAGTACGTCGCTGAAACCCTTTTATCAGAAAGCTGTAAGGCATCCTGGAGCTTTTTCTCTGGATTTCAGCAGCCTACTCTGGCTCTCAACACCCTCAAGGTGAGGCTGTTCTCCTCAATCTCCAGTTTCTTTCTACGCTTGTGATCTCCCCTTATTTTATTGTATCCATGCATATAGCCTTTTCTTTCTTGCTCCTCACTCATGCCTTCTTCATTCTTGGCACCCCTCCTTTTTATTTCTGGTCAAGGGCTCTCTTCCCGTCCTTGTTTATTTACATCCTTGATTTCTACTCCTTGTGATCACTCAATCTTTCTCCTCTGCCTCTCCTTTCTTCAACATTCCCTGCACATCATCTAATTTTCGTGCATTCTTGTTATCTTTTTGAAGCAGGTATTTTAGTTATTAATTTCTTCCTCTCTCCATACACCCCTCCTTGTTTCCATGTACATGTTCTACTTCCTCCTTTACTCACTTCCCCTTTGCATTTGCACTCTCCCCCTTTCCTGCTCCACATTTGCTCTCTCCCATCCCATGACAAATCGCCCCTTTCTGGGAACTACTGTTGGCATCATCATGAGTCTGTTGTCTCTGGTGATCACCATTTGATCATACGGGCAGCAGCTGCTGGCATGATGAGTGTTGAATGGTGATGTAGATGCACACTGGGGATAAGTGGGTATGGTGCTTTCACTGCCATAGAACACTTGTCCTGCAATCATGTTTTCCAGAGGGTGACTCATATACTATAATTTATAGTGTTACGCATTGAGGACAATCGTATTCAGACAACTCATTTAATATATTTTAATCTTATTATATAGCATTAAAGTATCCGCGTTTTAATTTCTTATCTCTACAAAACACAAAATGTTCAAAAAAAGCTAATAGATTTTCAATTTAGAACCCTAAAACGTGACCACAGTCTCAATACACATTTAGATGGGGCAACTCACAACTTAACACAACTAACACAAATCGTATGTATTCTAACTCATCTCTCCAAATCTTCAGCACGGGATATACAGAAACCAATCTACGTATTTAATCTAATTTCAGACAATGTATTCAATACAATCCATTATTGGATATGTTTTTGGTAAAAAGATATTTCAATAGAATTGGTCAGCTTAAGTTTTGGAATATGGGATTTATCAGTTGGTTACCCTACCTTCTTCAGGACCATGTGACAAAGGATCTTGCAGTTATTGTCACATAGACCGCTGCCATCCTCGGGCCCTTGAGACAGCTGTATCCCCCTGGCCAAATCACCCAGTACAGTTCTGAAATCCCAAGCTCATGGATGGGTGGAAATCCTGGACCGAATAAGGAAGACCACGGAGTAATCAGTCCAAGTGTCTAAAGCCAGAGGAAACTTTGAACATCCAGTCTGAACAACTTTGACTTGGGGCATTGTGGTTGAAATACTTGGAAAAGGATTCCGACTCTTAAGAGAACTGCGACTCCTACTCTTCCTCTTGTTGTGGAAGAAAAACCCCAACTGGACTAGGACATGTTGACTGGTCCCAGACATTGTGAGGTGTTTGGGGGGAGAGCTAAAGGAAAGGAGAAAAGTGTACAGATGAGACTGACATTGGCAGTGCGGTGTAGGAGCATATAAAGAAGGAGTTCATAATAATATAAATTTTGCATTTATATAGCGCTACAAACTTTCAGGTATCTGAGCACTGCTTATTATTACCCAAGGCGTGTGGTGCTCATTTATCAACATCGAGAGGATGAAAGGCTCAGTTTGGCCTGCCGAGATTCGAACCTGTGTTGGCATGCTCTGCACGGATGTCAAATCGAGCGTTCTACTCGCTGTGCTATCTAACCAGTTAACATTAACATTCAGGAATAACATGGTGAATTAATTGTATATTTATTGCTATAAAGGAGGCACAATTTTAAAATAGTGAGAATGCATGGAAAGATACACTACTGCACATGACGTGAAAAGTTAATGAATGCTAGTGTTTTTATGGGGCTTTGGGAAAGAACTGCCTGCACATAGACGCCAGCTCTACATCCACAGACAAACCTCATATCCCTCCTCACAAAATCTCCACACCCAGGACAACATTTAAGAGACACTTGACAGAGGACCTGGTAGAAACCCTGGCCACCCTCAAAGCCACATCGTATACAGACGACATCCTCCCAGCATCCATCCTCAGCACCCTCTGCACAGAAGCTTGATTTCCCTACCTGGAGATCATCAACAGTTCCCTAACTCAAGGCACCTTCCCATCGACCCTAAAAACAGGACAAATGCTCCCTCTACTAAAGAAACTGTTAGGCAGAGTTTGTAGGCAGTACCCTTTGGGACCACTACACACAATTTATACTACAGGTGTAAGTAAACCAACCTTTGGTATAAGTCTGTACTACACAGTTTTTGGTAGCAGAGCGGAGCAGCCAGGCTTATCTCAAGAGGGGAATGTGAGCAGTAATGCTGTTATACAGAGGTCTAGAATCACAGTTGTCCAAATACTCTTACACGGAAGGTTTCTTGGTTAAACACTTATTAATTTATTCAACAGTCAGTTATAAAAAAATCACTAGAAGGAGGCAGTTCAGTATTATGCACAAATTTACTTCAGTACTGTACTCTAGGTTTCTGAGGCATTCAGACTACATTGAAGGAGGAGCAAAATGGCATTCAGAATACTTTGAAGGAGGAGCCAATAGGAATAGGTTATCAAAACATAAAAAGATTACAATTATTCTTAGACAGTGCAGATACTTTGAGTTCACCAGAAGAGTCAATTCAATTCAATAGGCTAGGCCAAAGTCAATGGTCTTGGATAGGATGAAACGGTTCTGGTAAGTAAACAGTAAAGTCTCTGTAAAAGTTCTCTGAAGTTGTTTGTAAAAAGAAGAATCATATGTTGGGTCATAAGCTGATCAGGCCTGCGAGTTGCAAAAGTTTCAAGCACTTTCAAGGTGAGAGTTAAGTTCTCTTGGTCGGGTTTTCACAGTACCTTACAATGAAGAAAAAGATGCAGCTGAAGACTTCTGTTCCTGGCTGTTCCTGCAGATCTTGCTGTTCCTAAGCCTCAGTCGTGGGGAAAAGAGGTAGGGCGTCGTAGGACCCCTGCACTGCCCTTGAACAGTCAAAAAGCTTGGCAAAACTTCAATTCCGGTAGCTGTAAATCAAGCACACAAACTGGTCTCTCTCTCCCTGGTTCTACGGTTTCCTGCAGCACTCTGAGGAAAATCAACCAGCTCCAAGATGAGTATCAAGGTGGCTTACTGTCGAGTGGATTGGTCCACCAACTAAAAGGGAGAAGTCGTCCTTGTGGGGGCTTCTCTGTCAAGGTGAACTTGGCGATTCAGACCTGCAGCAGGGCTTCACCGGGCAAACCAGCGGTCCAGGAGTTGCAGCAGCCGTCCTCTTCAAGCTTGTCTTCGGTTCTTTCATTCCAGTTGCCGACTCTGCCTTCAAAGCCAAGAGACTCGCCTTTTATCCAGTTCTCTCCCATTCATTTTAGCCTAGCTGTCACTCACCCAATAGGGAGGTTGTCCTTGCCGGACAGTCAGCCATTCAATCACGCCAGAGTGCATTTGGGTCTCCTAGGAGACTAAACACAGGGAGTTTCGGACACCTCCCTCACTTCCTGCCCACCCCAGACACTCGGGCGCCAGATGCAGTCTTCAGTCATGAAGCCTGCCAAAGTCGTTGGAACAAAGGGACCAAACCTGGTTTGGCGCGCAGAGACAAACTCTAGAAGGACCTTTCCAAAAAATATGAAAGTGAAAATAGAAGACCCGTTTAAACAAAGGGGTCTCAGACGCCATCTTGAAAAGCATGGCTCCCGTGATTTTTCATTACCGGTTGTTAGGGAGAATTCTCTGTTAAGGCTAATTTCCCAAACCTAGTGAGTCCCCCAGCAACTTTGCTGGATTTTTGGGGTTTATTTTTTCTCCTAAGAGTGAGACTCTTTTTCTCCCACTCTTAGGCATGATTTGAGAATGTCCTTTGACTTTGTAATGTGTTTTATGGGCTATGGGGTCTTTTACTCCGTAGGGCTTCATGTGTTTTTGGTATGTGTTACACAGCACCCTCAGTGCAGTAACACAGGGGTGTCATATTGACCCCCAAACATAGACTCCATACCCTCAGACTGACTACTGTCTCCCAGGACATGTAAAGTCACCATTGACTTTACTAGTCTTAAATTGTGAACAGAACCAGTACAAACCATCGTATTGTGGAAGTATTGGTAGGGGTAATTTGATTGCCCCTTGGTCTGTTTTTCAAGGGGGCACTGTCCAGTCCCCCCCTTGTCGTGTTTCTGGCTGGTGGCAGTGGTTACCACGCGAAATATTCCACCGGAATATTTCCTATGGGATTTTCCCATTCATTTTAAACGCACCACTTTTTTGGTGCAATGTTAAAGATACCGCCGGGTTATTTATTTAATATTTGTTCCCCGGTTGGGTCTTTTTGCCAGAGCTCGGTTTTAAAATGGCCTTTGTGTTCGCCTCTGTAACTCTAAACCAAGTCGAGCCCTTTGTTCCACTTTTGGCAGGCTTCTGCACAGAAGCCTCCAAAAGTGGTGCCACTCTGTCTGGGTCTACAGGAAGTGTGTGAGGGGGATTAGGCACCCTGGACTGAGTTGACTTGGCAACTCAAGTCGCACTCTTGTGTGATTGGCCCAGTGGTGAGCCGCCCGGCTCACCACTTAGCATGTTTGATTGACAGCTAGGCTGATGAATGGGGGTTTTGCTGCATAAAAGCAGGGCTTTGCGGACTGGAACTTCAGAAGTCGCCACAGGACCTAAAGAATCCGAAGAGGGGAGAAGCTGAGCCATCTACAACAACGACACCACCGGTGGAGCCCTGCTGTACGAAACTCACCACTTTCCCGACGACAGAGAAGATCTTCTTCCAGGAGAGTCTTCTTCCCTTTGAGCTGGTGGGACCAACCAGTTCGTCTTTTTTGCCTTCCTGGATCGTCTCGTGGTCGAATCGCCCGTGCCAAGCACCCCGGCGGCCGGATAGCCACGCTTCACCACTACCGTGAATAAAAGGGAAGTACCTTTTAACCGGGAAACTCTGCGGTTGGTTTCTTCCCTGGCAGTGCAACGATCTCCAGCTTTCCTCCATGTCGAGATCTTCTCTTCCCCTGGACGAAGCACTGACTTGCACCCGCTGCCAGGAACAACTGCCCCCGCTGGAGCTTTCTCACCATTTCAGGTACTGTGTCCCGCTTGGTCTCCCTTGCAACAGACTGTCCAATGTGTCCCATAAATCCTTGACTCTCTATCCTGGGGTGACCTCGGACCTGTTAACATTACCTTTCTAACTTGATCCAACCTCTTTGACTTTCCTGCAAAGACTTTTAGTGCATTTCCACTGTGTGATCTTGGGGCACAGTCTGCCTTGCTCTCTCCAAGAGTGGGCCTGGCCTATGAACTTTTTGCTCTACAGTAGACCCTGCCTTTCTTGACTTGCTGTGGTTCTTTAAAAGTGTTGGTATTGTGTGTTTTTCCTATTTCTGCCTTTTCGCTCCCTTTTTAAATAATTATTGGAGTGCCATCTATGGTTACGCGCTCACCTCTATTTTGCTAAATAAGTGGTGTCTTAACCTAGACTTGTCAAATAATTAATTAGGGAAGTGTATATATTTCTAGTGACTGTGTTTGAACTTGCTTGACATATTAGTGCCAGTGTATTTTTACAAGTGTCTTTAAATAAATAATTATATACTTTTATACCAAAGCTCTGGTCAGTGTTTGCTTGTGCTACTGTATTTTTAGCCCTATTGTGTATACTCTATATACTGCCTAACTCTTCTTGAGAGAAGTCTGACTGCTCAGCCACAGCTACCAGGTAAATCTGGGTGGTGCAGACTGCTACCAATTGGGTTTACTGCCAACACCTGTAGTCTTAAACTTTTTGCAGTGGTCCCTAAGGGAACTGCACAGGTTTCTGCCTAACGCCGGTTTTCGCGGTCAGGAAAAATCATGGTAGTTTGTTGTAAAACCACTGCCACCAGCCATTTCGAGACGAAAGAGTAGTATTTGACTGCTACTTGAGTTTCTAGACATAGGGGATACTAAGTAACCCGTCCAGCACCCTATTGTAAGATAGGGTGTGCTGGGCCTAGGAATTTGAAAAGGCTAGAAAAGTCAATTTTACTTTACTTTCTCTGGGAAACAGTAGTTGAACCCAGAGAAGGTATTTAAACATTGGGACAGCCTAACAGGCTTCCCTGTGTCACTGCACTGAGGGTGCTGTGTGACACAAAATTAAAAGATGATGCCTATGGAGTTGTAAGACTCCATATTCAAAAGAAACAAACACAGAAAACATAGTGAAATGAGAAGTTCAAAGTTTAGCAAAAGAGCTGGAGGGCTCTAAGGTAGAGGGATTGACACATTTATGAGAATTCTCCCTAACAAGCTTCCCACCCCAGCTCACCTCATGCGTCAAGTCCTTCGGGTTCCACATCGACACACCTCTCCTTCAAGACACGCATAGCTAAGAAGCTTGGTATCAGCTTTCCCTCCTGCGGAAAGGCCAGCCCTTCCTCCCTCCAGACAACTTTAGATTCAATGTTCAAGCACTGGTCCTATCCCACCTGGATCGGGGCAAAGCACTCCTCGAAGGCTTCCTGTCGTTCTCCCTTGTGCCCCTGAGAAGTTTCCTACATGCGGCTGCACACCTCATCAAGGGTCTACGACCACATCACTCCAGCCCGCATCAACCTTCACTGGCTCCCACTGCACACACAAATCCCCTTCAAGTCTTGCTGTATCATCTATAAGGCAGTCACCCTCAAACCACTCAGCTACAATGCAGAAAAACTCAGCATCTCCGGCGGACAGCGCACCACCAGAAGTCAGGACACGTGCAGACTTGAAATCCGTGGCTGCAAAGGACCAGAAACCAAGCCTTCTCTGCCTCCGCCCCAAGACTATGGAATCGCCTCCCCATCGGCATCAGACTTGCCCCCACGCTCCTACAATTCAGAAAAGAACTCGAGACCCACCTCTTCAAGGAGTGTCTCCTCCTCAACACCTAGGCTATCATGTCGGCCCTCGTGCCACCTGACTCGCACAATGCCCCCCCACCGGAACAGCTGTACCCCTCCTCTGTGCCCCACTGTATCCTACTCCCCGCTGTTTAGCTGTTCTATTTTTACCTCTGAAAAGCGCTCTGTTATGCATCTGTAATGTTGTACACCTCTGTAAAGTGCTCCATTATGTATCTGTATTGGTGCATACCTCTTTAAAGTGCTTCATTGCTTCTTGAAGCTCGGTCCGCACTCAATAAATACCATAATAAAAATAATAAAAGGGGATGTGGCAGATGGTTGGTAGAGGTGCAGTCATGTGGCAGAGTATCAAGGAGATGAACAGGAAAAAGTGGGAAGAGTCATGAGTTGAGGAGGAGGTCCCAATAGGCACAAGACAGTTACAACTCATGTAGGGGGGAAACAAGATTGGGGTGTTGGGGAATGAAGGCAGGACCATAAATCGGGGAAGTGGCAAGGGGAAACAGACCTAGTCCCAGAGCAGCTCTGGTGGCTTGCCTCCTGATATAAAATGCTGTTTCATCACCTGCTTCTCCTACTACCACGGTCTCCCATGCAAGCTCACATAGGCCCGACACCCAGGCAAATCAGACTTCAAAGAGACGAGAAGCTGACGAGCAACCTGAGGAGCCAAAAAGTGAGAGGGGAGAGTGAACAACAGAGTTGACTGAGGAAGAGGATCCCTGAGCTGGGGAGCATAAACCCCATAGTTGCTTGTTTCTAAGACACAAAGATTGTGGTTTATTTGAGACCCAGAGGATGCATTCAAGATTTGGAGGTGAGGGAGTGGTGGACTATGTGACCTCATGCTCATCACATGGACCTGCTGAAGACATTGCCATGTTCTCGAGACTAGCTGTATGCCCAGGCCAACTCAAGAGACTTGCACTCAGGGACTACAACTTGCAGAATCAACCCCCACACCCTCAATCGCTCCTCTGCCGGTCACATGGATAACCTGTACCAGATCTAGAAGATTCCACCACAAACCCGGAAGGGGGAAGTCTACAGAGGAATCCCGTCCAGGTCCCTAACGCCACATGGAATATTTGGCAGGATGGCCCAAGTACAAGTTGTACAGACCCATCTAGCAAATCACATGGAAGAAGTACACGTCTCCCATAATCAGTCTCTTCCCCAGAAGGAGAACTGGACCGGACTAAAGGAACGCAATTTGGGCAGGAAGACCATTTGGGTAAGGTGCTTTCCACTGCACATTGAGAAGAGCCCTGGAGAACACTCAACACTCCTCCCTACCCCATACCACAAGAAGTGCAACTACTCCCCTGTTTTAGAACAATGGGAGGAAAACAACTCTATAGCCACGTGTTCAGACTGACTGAAGACAGGTGAGAGCAAGAACTGACTTCAGGCGGGAGAGTGCCTTCCAGCAGCAGACCTGAAGACAGAGAAGCAGCTGCCTCCCAGCCAGATGCCAGATAATTCTACAATGTTTTCTAATATAGTGGCTAACCTCTTTAGACTTCCTACACAGGCACAGGATAATATAACCCTCCCCACCCCCTTACCTGGGAGTATTTCCTAACATGCAGAAGTTGACTCGTCCAGCCAGTCATGACATGGCCATTTATCTCCATGCCTATACAATGGCCAGTACAGCAGTGAGCAGGATTTTTGGATTGCAGAGCTAGAAAGGAACAGAGTGGGTGTTTGGAAAGGGAGCAGATTTTGGTGATGGCTGGAGCAGAGAGCAGAAGCCATTGGCTGGAGAAGGGGTGGCCAGAGGGCAGGAGAGGTTGGAGCTCTTGTAAAATAAGAACCTGGTAAGGAGAGATTCAAAGAAGGTCCAGAGGAGGTGAAGAATGAGGAGAAGCTGGCATTAAATGCAGAGGGGCTTAGGAGATGGGGTGACTAGAAATAAAATGGTTCACAGTGATATCCTGGGAGAAGACCAGAGTTTGGTGACTGAAGTTGGAGGAGCCATCATGTTTGGCCCTAAGAAGACCGGTAATCAAAATGAGAATAGTGGACACTGCCTGAAAAGGGGTGGGGGGCTTTTTTCAGGAAAGAATTCCTTTTTGATGCTTTCCTCCCATAGACCTCTATGGTATTGACATATATAGGAAGCCCTTTCCTGGGGACAGCTGCTGCTTTCCCGGGTAAAGAGGGGGTTTGTGTGTGAGCCCAGATGTGTGGGCTGGGACTGTCTGGTCCCTAGTTACATCCTGATGCCTGAATGTCTATTGCTGGGCAGATGTTGTGACCAGTGGCTATCCATGATTGGACAGTCACTGCAGTTTGAATGGTGTACATCCTTGCAATTGGTTATCCTGAGCGAACGTCCAGTTCAGATCTTGGATAAAAGGACTCCTCCTGCAGCTATTCTTCAAGTCATCATTGGAGCCAAGCCCTCTACGAAGAAGAGCAGCCTGTTGATGACCCAAGAATGACCCTTGCAGCTGACCAGCACAAACTTCAGTGAAGCACTGCTCCTCGGCCTGACTTCAAGAAGATCCTCAGTGCTTAGACCCCTGGACAAGTGGGAACAACCAGTCATCGATCTGTGCTCGAGGATCAGGGTCTTCGGAAGTGTCCCAGGACCAACCATTGGACTGACCAGCTTTCTTCCGGGCCACTTTGCTGCAGCCTTCGCTGTTCAGAGTGCATCCTTGGAACTTGGAGGATTTTCAACTTGTGCTGCAAGATGCCTTTTTGCATCAACTGAAGCTGTGCAGGACATGCTCCTTTTTTCGTCCCTAGAAGACCACCTGTCGCCGCCTGACCTTGGGGAATCCTTTTGCAATCCATCTTCTTTGCATCTTAGAGGTGTCCTGAGGTCGCCTGCATTGCAGAAGTTTTCATCTTTTCTTCATTTGGGTGTTCAGCTAGAAAATGCCTGCAAATGACACTGAAGGACCTCGACCGTCCGAAACTAAATCTTGTGTCCAAAAGTGACCTCTACACTTGCGATGCCTGGGCCTTCCTTGATTGGACCAAGCACTGAAGACTGTGCTGCCAATGGATTCTGGAATCTTAGCAGTGGTCTCTGGAGAATTCAGAGTCAGTGGGGTAAGTTAACATGCGTGTTCCTTTCCCCCCTGTTCTCCGTCGGTTTGCATAGGCGTAGAATCCTGTCCCTAAATCACTCTTTTCTGATTTTGGTCGATGGAGGTATGGTAAAGGATAACTTTCTAGGCCTATCCTAATGTCTGGGATTGAGTGAGTTTATTTACCTGAACTTTACTTACCTTTTTGACTTTTGAATCAAAACCTCTGGCATTGTCTAATCTCTTTGTAAACCTACCTGAAAAGTATAACTTTGGGACTGATCACTTTAGGGCACAATGCCCCAAGCCATCTTATGGCTGGACTCGCAAAGTGTTGGGGAAACTGTTCTGTCGTTAATCTAAAGTGTATTTTACTGAATTTCATGCATCTGAATACAGACCTGTTTCACTGGTTATTGAATCATATGTTTTCTTTCTTCTCCTAAGGGTGAATGTATATATCTGTTTTATAGTATATTAAGTGTGTGATAATTTTTGCCTAGAGGTTTTACTTGTTTACTGTGTATTTCAATGGCCTAATAAATCAGTGTACATGTTTCTACTTGTCGGCCTAAGGACCCTTCCCATGAGGCCAGGGAGGTGAGCCCAGTACCCGTTAGTCCCCCTGGGGGTGATACTCAGTGGGCAGATCACATGAGGAGGGAATCCCCCCTCATTCATGGAGGACATTGTGGGTTAACACAGTATAGTGCATCCTCACCTTCTTTTCCTTCCTGTGGTAATACAAGTTCCACCACATATTTTTTCTATAGCAATAGTACAACTAGTATTGGGATGAGGAAGATCAGTACTGACTCCACTGACCTGTTCCCTCTGTATACTGAGTCGAGTAAGATCAAGACTGACTCCACTGAACTATTACCTCAATATACTGAGACGAGGAAGATGCTCTGCACTAGCTATAACTCACTAGATCATCACATTGAGCAGTCTAGCTTTTGTCTTCATTGGAACTTAAAAACTGAAGAGGGACTAACAGCATTGTCAGTGCCTCCCCGGAGGCACTGCGAACAAGGCATGCACTGCGCAGACGGAAGAGCTGATCCTGCAGCTGCTGACTGGGACATGACGGAAGGAGAGACGGCATCCCTACCTGTTTGGAAGAGGACCAAAGGCCAGAAGAGGCTCCTGATGCGGAAGAACGCAGAGAGAGACGGTCCAGCAGGTACACGCGGCCGATCTCCCAGGAAGTGCTGGGGAGCCACGTAAATGCAATGTGTGAACAGGAAACAACACAGAAGAACCGTCGGAAGATGCGAGGAGGACCGAGGTGAGAGACCAGGAACCCATGCAGAAGGTAAGTGGACGGCCCGGGGACCTAAAGGACATTTTCGAGAAGCCAGTGTGAAGAAGGGGTCTGGGACCCGAGAAGCAAACATAAAGGGGTCTGGGACCCGAGAAAGACAAACCAATGTGAAGGGGTCTGGGACCGAAGAATACGAAATCAGAACAATAGGGTCGAGTACCCTCTGAAGGAGAGACCATATTCCTGGCAGGGAAGTGTACCAGGGATACTATGAAGAACCAGTCAATCATACACCCAAGAAAGACCAGGGAAGGAAGACGTTCCCCCTGCTTCATTGAACTGCCATTGTATAGAACTGTACATGTCGAGAGGAAGGGAATCATTCTTCTGGACCAAGACGACAGTAAGCCACTTTAGTTTGTTTTCAAGTGTATGGTATTGAAGTAATATTTTGAATCTGGACAGTGGACTCTTTATTGGCGGACAGTCTGACATTCTTCCTTAGTGCTTTAGTTAAGTCAGGGAAACCCCTCTTAGACTTAGGGATAGTTAGGTTTCCCTCTTTCTTTTGGTATAAATAAAAGTCTTTGCCCAAAAGCATGCCACCTGTTTGTCAGTCTCCTCCTTCCACACTGCTACAACTCATTGTGGCCCCAGGCCACTCTCACAGATCACCCGAGATTAAGCCTTGCTGTTCTGCTACCTTAACTTGATTGGGTTTTTCTAGATCTCTAGCTCCCTGTTCACTATAATAGGTGGACCTCCCACAATCCAACCCTGGCAGTTGATTTTGGAAATCCATCTTAATACCTTGGAAGGATGGAGGATTGAAAGAAGGGGTGGGGCATTGAGGAGGTTCAAGTGAAGCAGTAGTTAGTGAGGAGATGATAAATAGATAGGAGTCAGTGGAAACCCTGGGAGTAACTTGGCAGTTGTTAAGGAAGACCTGGGGAGACTGAAGGAGAAAACCTGAGGAGAGAGAGGGAATCACACCCTGAGCAAAGAGTGAGTGGCAAGGTGAGCGCAAGAGAGGGCACGAGCAAAAGCAAATACTAGAGGGAAATCTAGAGTGGAAAAAAGAGAAGGAGCATGAGAGAGAGAGAGAGAGAGAGATAGAGCAAGAGAAAGGAATAGGAGCTGCAAGGAATGTCCCTTTAGGCACCAGACCATTACAGTTTATCAAGGTGGTAGGCGTTGGGTATTGGAGTCAGGACCTCAAGACAGAGATAAAGGAGGATCCCTGTCTATACCTGTAGAGCTCAAAGTGTAGAACCTTTTAGTGGAAGCTCTGGGGTTCATTTCCACTGTCTAGTGCCAGCTCTCGCTGCAGCATAAGTCTAACCTACAGGCACGATAGTGCCCTGAGACCCAGACAAAGGGGGGTCTCCCTGGATACAAGGATAAGAAGAAGACCTTAAATGACAGAAGGAGAAACATGAGAATTGTTGTAAACAGAGATGTTTTTTTGGAATCCGGGGAGACTTTGATTTTATCCCAGAGAATTTGTGTTTGAACCCAGAGACTATTCCATTGGACCCAGGAAGTCATCATGCAATGTTGGGGAGGAAACGTAATACCCTCTCATCATGCTGACAAAGAAAAATTAGCTTGAACCGTGATTTTCGTGTTGCGTCATATATAATGTTTGTTACAGGGGAGGAACGAAAAATGCATTGTTGGGCAGGAAGAACACATTTGGATGGAGGATAAAGCAGCAGGGGCTCAAACGTGAGGGGAAGAAATCAAGCTGGGGGAAGGGCAAATGGGCAAAGGGGGAAAAGCAGAGGCAAAGGCCTTCCAAGCGCACACTACCCATTGCCCATCATACACCTTGTGTTCATGCTTTCCTCTCTGTGTACTGGTCTTTGTCTCCTCTTTCCTCTAGCCACTTCTCCACATTATTTTTTTTGTTTACTCCCTCTTTCCTTTCACCTACATCTCTCTGCTTTCCTTTTTCATTGTGGTGTGGAGACTGTGGTCCTGTGAACACCCTCGGAAGATTTCCAATGTGCTCCAAGTAATGCCTTGTCTTTCCCCTGCAGGTGGTGTATTCATGCTGTCATGTCAGCTTGGATCTTTGTCGAAACCTGCAACGTGATCCTCAGGCTCTGGCCTCACTGATAATGCTCCTGGAAGGCAAGGTGAGTCCCACAGGCTGGTTGTGCAGGTGTGTCTTCACACCTGCCTTGTCTTCACACTCATTACTCTAGACCCACCTTCTTTTACACATGATTTAAATTAGCACAGATCAATAACTTGTGAGCTGCAGTACTCTGACTAAACTTTAACCACTGATATAGAAAAACAGAAGTAAGCCAAGTCAATACATGGTGAAAAATTTGATGAAAAGAAAGGTGTTCACCTTTGCATAACTCAAGGTTTTAATGACTGTTTAGTGAGAAAAGCAGGAAATCTGTACAGCTCCTCGTGGAAAGAAAATCTTCAACTGGTGGAGACATGTAGTCAATCAGTACTTTATTTTGTAAGTTACTCATTCCATAAAAGTTGTTTCAAATAATTACAATATTATCAAAATAAAGCCGTAAATGAATCATTTGATGCAATAAGTCATGTCCTTCAACTACATCAAATAGACAATAAAGCCTCACTCCACTTCATTTACAAGATCATGATTTACTTTTAGGTCACAACTTAAAACGCAGATGGCACAATAGCCTTTACTAACAGTCATCGCTATTTCAAAGCCTGCTTGCCAAAGTACATAATTGTCTGTTAGACTGGATTTCTATACTCTGGCCTGGTGGTCACATATATAGGAGGCCAACCTAGTTAGTAAACCGGGACAACTCTGGGAGCTGTAGCCAAACCAATCAAGGTAGCATGGAGAGCGGCCAAGGCGATGTCTCAGGAGTGAGTCAGAGTGGTAAAGGGTCCACAATGAGTCCACAATGTAAGTGATCAAGGATTACAAGTAGTTAAATACTGTATTCAATATTGGCCAAGCAAACACTATAAAAATGACTATAAGCATGTAATACTATACACAACACTATAACAAAATACATATATACAGTGTAAGTGAGAGGCCCCCAAAAATACAGTTAAATCTCCCAATGAAGTCAATAAAAACGCATCCCAGGAGGGAATGAGACCAAGACCAAGTGCTGGTGGTATCAAAGGCTTTATCTAAGATAGGGCAAGCAGAATCTACTCTGCTCACGCCGAGAGCGCTCTGCAGAAAACATGTAACAATTCAGTTATATACAGAAAAATCATCAGGCTGTGGGAAGGCCTAGGGGGCACATGAATAGTTGGGATTGGTTGCTAAGAGCAGGCACCTATAGGTGCCATAGGGTCAGAGGCTCTTGATTGGCTTGAGGGCACGTGGTGAGATGACGTTGTGTCCTGGGTCAACCGGTCAGCCGGGCTCATCGAGTTGGTATGTGGACTTGACTCTTATGGTGGTTCTTCTGTTACACTAACCAATTGACATTTGCCCTTGTGGCCACGCACTCCCATTCATTCACTACCATGATCTGTTTGTCCGGTAACCTCAAAGACCTGTATCTTAAACACTTGTAAAAACATGCTGCAAGGACAAATTATGTATTACTGGCCATAGATCAAACTTCATCCATTAAAACACTGCTCTTGATCTGTTTAGACAATTCAGAATATACTGACTAAGGGGTAGAGCTCATGGGGTCATTGCATGGTCTGGGATGTCCGTCTGATGACCACAAAAAGGATTCTAAATATATGGCTGGAACGACTGGGTCACAAGAGGTACATATCATCATGGGCATTCATTTCATCGTGGGTGTTTAGTGATCAAATGTCTAACCATCATTACATCTCTGCTAGTCTATTTTGACACCATGAATGGTAGAGGAGAATTGAAACCTCTTTGCGGTATGGTTCCTCGTTGCACAAAGAAACAGGGCCTTTAGAACACAATTTTACATGCTGGCTTTTTATACATGGCTTACTACGTTGCACGCAGGTCATACTGGTTTAAAGTATACTATATTTTTCATCTGGCTAGGCAATCTCATAACAAAGGAAAACAAAGGAACTCATCAAGAAATAAAACGTGTCCTTGAATCAATGTTCATCTTTCATAAAAAAAGGCAGTTCATTGCTCAGGGTCTCTGTGTACATCCTTGGCAGGGATTGTGGCTTGTCAAGTGATTAGCTGCCGTATTATGGTTATACGATATTACACATATATTTACATCTGAACTTATGACAATGAGGTAGCTTAGTGCTGGTGTGTACAGTATTATACTGGTTATGCATTATGTTGTTGCAATCTATTTCTATGAGCATTTCTGTATCATAGGTTAACATGCATCATACTTTCATCGTTAAGGTTTAACATGAGAACTTCTAGTTAAACATATGTTATATTGTTCACTGCTATACAGATTGGCCCACCATTAGGTTTAAACGATCCCGCATGCAAAAGGCATGTTGGCTCTGTCCATATTATAGTGTAAATAAACAAACGGACTCAAGGGTCACTTTTAACATTGACTTTGTCCTAAGGGGCATGGGGATTATGTTCTTTAATGCCAGGGTCTGTGGAGTGTGGGGCAGGTTTATAGAGACAAATAGCTTTTGCTCTGGCCCCTGCTCAGGGCTGTATCTGGGTCAATGAAGTGAGACGGAAGACAGAAGATAGTGTGGATTTTGTTGCATTCTCGCAGCCAGTCTTCTCATGGGAACCGAACAACTGCAGGGACGGCAAAGGGGAGGAGGTGGGGGGAGGAACTTGCTAGCTGTGAGCACCTGTTGGGAGAGCTGCAGGCCTGTGTTGAAACTTCACAGTTGTTTTAACATTACAAAATGGGGTCGTGACTTAGAAAATGGAGTCTTGTTTACCTCCGATCTTACACTGTTATAAGGTGTGTTGCAAGGGGGGTCACACTTCCTAGGGGCATTCCTGCATGAGTGCACCGGGGCCGGAGCTCTGAACCCAAAGCAGCCGCGACCGGGCCTACCCAGGAAGTGTAGGAATGGGGCAGGGGTTCAAAATGCCCACTCCTTCCACTCATTCCCCCCTTTCGTTACTTAAATAACGAATATTGTAACTGTCCCAACCTCTTAAATTCTTCCTCCTCTGCCACCGCTTCATCCCATGCAGGTGTCCCCTTTATTAGCATCCATGCCCTGTATACCGCTCGGAGGCTTTCCCACCTCCTAGCATATTCATCTGTGGTGCAGGTCATATAAATACACCCTCCCTCACCCTCCAGGTCCACCCATACTTCCTTGTACCATTGTAAATCTCTAGGTTCCTTTATGGTTGTGTGATATAGATTATCCACTCTGTGCCCTGTGTTGTATATGGCAGTCATTCTATATTTTGGCTCTGAACTGTCTCCTGTTTGCACCTCCGCCTCATGTCTGATTTGTGCCACACCATTTGCACGACCCATTGTTACCATCATCAGCGCACCATTAGGTACTGCATTTGCGCAGCATCGGAGTCCTAATTGGCACACACAAAAAATGAGGTGCAAAAAGACGATGAGTGGTATGAGGAGCTTTACCGTCATTCCTAGCAAGGAAGGTACCCAGGAAAAAAGATGATCAAACCAGGTGCTGGGCTGTGCCCCTCCTTCATCCTTCATCCGCTCTCCGAGGTCGTGCACCGCTGCTATCACATGTGAGAGGAAACTGTTCTCAGTGTCTGCAGAAGGTACAAATGTGCAACATGCGCTTCCGATTTTTCGGCAAACACCTCCATCGATTGCTGTTAAGAGGTCCAGCACATATCTGTTTTGTATCGCCATTAACCGCAGGGCTCTAAGGTCCACTTTGATGACATTAAGCCCTTCTTCAGTGTTGTTAGCCAACTGGATGAGCTCCCACCTTGTGATCTGGAGCCACTTGGCATACGCTCTCGCCTGGATGCTAGGAACGAGGGACGCAAAAAATGTCTCTACGGAGCTGAACAACCGGAATCAATCTGGTATTTGGGCCAGGAGGTCTGAGGATTTAGTTGAAATATAGTTGGAGGATCGTTTCTTCATTTGAAGCAGGTTTTGTACGTCCTGCTCATCTATGGCATACACGGGAACTGCTTCAGGTGGCGTTGGTGATGGTTCTTTTGGGGCCGCCGCATTTGTGTTTCCTTCGTGGATATGGCTTTCTGGGATCACCATTAATGCAGAATGCACAGTTGCCAGGGAGCATGTCCCTCTCCTTGATTGCGGGAGATGCAGGTACACCATGTTGGCGCAAACCCAGTATGTGTACATCATTGCAGCCGTTCCCTTTTTCATGTCAGGTATTATGAGAGTTTTGTTGCAGTTTTTGTTTTCCCCCATGTCCTTTTTCCCTTCCCCATGGAAGCACAGTTCGTAAGAAATGTCTTTTTGCAATTTGAAGGGTTTCTCAATGGCGGTGACCCAAGTGTGCTTGGTTATGTGTCCCGTCCATATGGGAGCGCGTGTTCTTTTGACCCAAGAGAGTTTGTCTTCAGACAGTCCTCGCAGTGCTTCTGCTTTGCATATTATTTCTTTCTTTTGCCATTTATTGTCCACGAGCAATGTCCCCGTTATTACCAGGAATGGCTCTTACACACAAATTACTCCTTGCGGCCGGGAGTAACATGTCCGCTCGTTCTGCAAAAGTGCAAATGAAACTGTGTGTGCTTGAAAAGTATTTTTGATTCGGCATAGTGCGAGATGTAGGAGACATTGGGCCTCTGCAAATGGAATTTCTTGTGGCAGCAATACCTTGGGAGTGCCTGAGGCATGGGGTATAAGTGAGCATACATAAGAACTCTCATTAGATGTTTGTTTTGCCGTGCTGCTCATGTCCGCATACCATTTATTTGTCTGGTGTGGGTGCTGGGGATCATCAACTGTGTCTAAGCCGAATTTATAATGCTCTTCCCACTTTTCCTGTTGCAATTCCATCTTCTTCCTCCTAAACCCACCTCCCTCATTTCCTTGGGCCTGCCCGCCACCCTCCTTACCCTCCCATTGTGTATATAAATTATAGTAAGTGATGGCCAAGTGTTTGTCATCCTTTCCCTCTACTCTGGTGGTTGGGTTGTCTGATGTTGCTGTTTCTGAAACCGGTATGGTTGTTGGGTACGGGTGATTCTGCACCCGCGTGAGTTCTGTCATTCATCGTGTACACACTGAAGTCAGATTCATTTATATGTGGGGACTGGGGTGGCTTGCATAGTTGTGATGTGTGTAACACCTGTGGTGCTATTAATGATTATTAATCCCAAATTAGATGGGTCCCTTTCTTGATGGTTTCTATGCCCACACCCCCCTGGTCAACATCGTTTGAAATATATGCAATGACCCAATACAGGAACAGGCCAAACAACGTTGAAAAGAAGACAACCGCACACACAAACAGCACACACTCGTATGAATAACTAGGATAAACATAGCTCCTCCGTCTACTCCTATCTACACTATCATTTGTTGCGGCCGGGGCCTCGTCCATGCCCTTTGAAGCTCCTAATAAATGAAATATGAGCAATTGTTAATCGTGCATATTACTATTGTGTGTTTTACACATCATTTACTTAGTGAATTAAACTCAGCTTTTCCTGTTTATATTTGTTTTTCTTTTACTTTCATAGGTGAGTTTTATTATCATCATTATTTTTCTTTTTCGCATCCTTCCGTTTCCCTCCTCCACACCTCAAGTCTGGGGGAGGGGAACCGAGGGAGGCAAATCACTGTCAATAGTACTTACTGCTGAGGAAGAAAACCTTTATTATTACGCATATTTTCAACTGCATAATCAAAAAAGGGAGAAAAAAAACGATAGAGGGGAAAGCGAGAGAGCGAGACTTCATTGTTATCTCGTTTTATCACATAAATTACCAATGCTTGATGATACTGTACATCTATTTACATACTTTTAGTGATCTTTCATTTGCTCTTATTTCATGCCTGACACCGCACCTTATATTCCTACGCTTCTCATCTTCTACGTTTGTGTGCTACACTCATCTCTGTTACCTTTGGGGTCTGTGCAGTCTGTGCTCCCATGGGCTCTACGAACATCTGTCAAATGCACCCAATACTTCAGGCCCTGTATCTTGACCGCTGTGGGCATGCAGTATACTACCTTGTATGGACCATGGAACCTTGGTCCGTTCCACCTCTGCACAAAACTCCTCACGTATACCATGTCGCCTGTCATCAACTGGCAGTCTGGGCTATCTGTGACTGGGGCTATTGTGTCAGTAGCATTTTCTTGTGTGAATGGGGGTGCTATTTATTAAGCTATGGCTTGTGCCGCTATTGTTAAGTTCCCAAAATACTCATGAAACTCTTCTCCTAGAACTGTGGCACTTTGCTGTGCCTCTGATTGCCTGCGCAAAGGTGAGTGGGCTGTGTGCATCCTCCTACCTGTCAGGATTTCAAGGGGCGACAGATGGTGGTCCTTGCTAGGTTGGTTTCTCATTTCAAAAAGCGCCAGGGGTAAACAATACACCCAGTTCTTCTTGAGTGTATGGCACAGTTTTGATAATCTGCTCTTCAGCAATCCGTTAATTTTCTCCCCAATTCTGTTCGATTGCGGATGATAAATCGTACAGAGCTTGTTGCCTAGCATCGCAGTGATCTGCTTAAACATGTCATTCACAAAGTGTGTTCCGTTGTCGAAATGTATGATGTCACAGATGCCCCAGCGGGGAAACACCTCTCACTAAGAATTTGCCGGCGCACTGTGTATCTGGGTGAGCACAGGGGCCGGCTTCCACCCACCGGGAGAAGGGGCATACAACAACAATCAAATATCGAGCCCCGTTACACCACTCTCCCATGTCTGCATAATCTATATGCAGTTCTCTGAAGGGCCCTTCGGGTTTTGGCAATGTTCCTTTGAGGGTTCGTAATGTCATGCCGGAGTTGTACGTTTGGCAGGTGATGCATTCTATTATCAGCTTTGTCACGTGTTCCTTTACTCCGGGGGCAAACCAGTTTTCCTGTATGTCTGCAATAATGTGCTTCTTTGCGTTGTGAGCTGGGAAGTGCAATTGCTTGAATGCAACCTCTAACAATTTTGCTGGCATTACTACCTTGCCAGTGTTATTCTGTCCCCATAATAGGTCAGTGGACGACTGGCTACACCCCCTTTTTACCCATGTCTCCTTCTCCTCGCTGGGTGAATCTTGCTGAAGCTCAATGATTTGAGAGGCTGGTAATGAGTTGAAGCCTTCTGGTTGTGTTTCTTCTACTGTCTTCTGTAGTATGTACTCACCTGTTGGGGGTTTTGGCAAATAGGAGGCTTCTTTTGCGGCAGCGTCCGCTGACGCGTTTCCCAATGAGATGATGTCATCACCTTGCGTATGGGCTTGGCATTTCACGACTGCTACGAGCGTAGGTTCTTTTAATGCATCACTTAATTCTCCTAGTAGTGCTGCATGCTGAACTGGGGACCCGTCTGCCCTTCGGAATCCTCTCCTCCCCCTTCTTGCTAATCCTCCATGTACTGTTGTTGCCATATAGGCCGAATCTGTATAGATAGTGACTATGCACACCTTTGTGGTGTGAAGTGCTTCTATAAGCGCTAACAGTTCTGCTGCTGGGCCGAAAAGTGTGGTGGTAATCTTTTATCCACAATTACTTCAAATTCCCCGTCTTCCACCTGAACTACTGCTGCTCCTACGTGCTTTTCTCCCGTTTCACAATCTATGGAGGCAGACCCGTCTACGAAGTATATTTCCCCTTCTGACAGTGCATTTTCATGTGCTTTGGGCGTGTCGTCATCTCCTCTGTATGTGGCGCAGTCGTGCTGTTGCATGTCTTCTACTGTGCACGCTTCTGTGTTTACGCTTTTACACTGCACAATATGAATGTTAGCACTAGAAATAATCAACTCGTATGCTGTGGCCCTTTGAGTAGTCAATGTGCTTTTTGATCTTTCAAGAATGGCAAACAGAGAGTGTTTTACGTATAACGTGACCGAGCATCCCATCACGATTGTAGAGCTTTTTTCTATAGCGAACGCGGCGGCTGTGAGAGCCTGTTCGCAAGCGAAATGTCCCGGCATTACTGCATCCAGTGTTCCACTGTAGAATGCCAGGGGCTTGTGACCCAGGGATTTCTTTTGTCTCAGTACAGCTGTCATGAGTGTGCCATTGCAATGTGAAAATAAATAAAACTCCTGCTCATAGTTGGGGGTCGCGAGAACTGGGGCAGTAGATATCAGTTCTTTGAGTGTGTCAAAAGCTGTGTGCATTTCCTGTGTCCATTGTAAATTGGTGTTTTCCCGCTGTGCTTCCTTGAGGGCCTGTAACAGGGGCTTTGTGTATGCTGCATAATCCAATATCCAAGCTCGGCAGTAGTTACACATGCTGAGAAACTTTTGCATCTCTTTTACTGTGTTGGGCTCTTTTACTGCTTCTATTGCTTCTGCTCTGTCAGGTATTATTTTCTTACCATCTTTAGATATCAACTGGCCCAAGTATAGCACTTCTGTCAAGCAGTATTGCAGCTTTTGCCGGTCTACCTTGTACCCTTTTTGTGCAAGGTGTTTTAACAAGGTAATGGAATCCTCTCTGCACTCTTTTTCATCACTCCCGCGGACTAACAAATCGTCTACGTACTGAATTATTGGGCTCGTTGTGTGTATGTTTCCAAGGTCCTCATGCAATATTCTGTTAAAAAATACTGGGGCTTTCACAGTACCCTTGGGGCAGTCTGCAGTGCTCATATCGTTTACCCCTCAGCGTGAATGCTGTCGGGTACCATGAGCCTTGATCGAGTGGGATAGAGAAGAAGGCAGTTTTTAGGTCCACTACCGTGAAATGAGTGGCCTCTGTTGGGATACTGCATAGGATTGAGGCAGGATTTGGGACAAGAGGGAACTCCTTCTGTACTACGTCATTGAGGGGGCAAAGGTCCTGGATCATCCTCCACACCCCTCCCTTCGCTTTCTTGATCGGGTAAATGCAAGTGTTGCAGGGCGAGTTAGATGGCACTATTATCCCCTGTAACATTAATGCATGGATTGTGTCTTTTATTCCTTCCTCAGCTTCCCTAGATATGGGGTATTGCTTCACCCGGGGTAGAATGGCCCCAGGTTTGAGCTTGATCTTACTGGTGTTACTTTGTGCAGTAACCCTACATCATGCGGGCCTGTGGTCCACAGCTGCTGTGGCACTTGGGACATGTTTTCCTCAAAGTATGCTGGTGGAGCTTTGATCACTGCTACGAGGGGTAGTGGCACCTCTCTTTGGATCATGACATCACAGGGGATTGCAATTTCCATCACTATTTCCCCATCATCTTCTGTGTCGCAAAAGAGTTCCTCATCTGTCCGGTCTCGTAGGGCCTTATTGGTGTCAATGCACAGCACTGTTCTCCATTGGCATCCTTGCATATCTATTGCTATTACTGTTATTCTTTGGGTTGACGCTTGAACTGCATGTATGTCCAGGGATACTATGGACCCTGGCACTATTTCTTGGTCTGCAATTGGGTGGAAAATACATTCTGAAGGCACCCTCCTTTTTTCACTTTTCCACTCTGGCACTACTCTCACCAATATCCTCAATCCTTGTAGGAACATATCTGGATTTACAGGTATGCCACGTGTTTGTGGGAAATTTGCTTGGGTATGTATTACTAACGTGGCACGGATTGTACATATGCCTGGTGTAGAACACACTATTCCTTGGTCAGTGAAGGATATGGTCATGTTGAGCTTGCTGAGAAGTTCCCTTCCCAGAAAATTAATGGGTGACTCTTCGTAATACAGCAGGGGTGCACGTACAGTTTTTCCCCCCACCGTTATGTCTAGCTCTTCAGTGTATGGAACCTCGACCACCGCCCCAGAAAACCCCTGCGTTTCCAAAGTCTGATTAGAAAACGAGAACCTGCCTTCCTTGAGGCATGATTTTTCCGCTCCCGAATCCACCGTGAAAATAAATTGTTAATTTCCTATCGCCGCCCCAACCAGTGGTTCCTCTGCTGAGTTAAGGGTCGTCAATAGTATCGCACACACAAGTGCTCTCTGTGGGATGTCCTATGTGAATGCCATGGGAGTTGATCAACATCAAATACATTTCCTGTCACCATTGTTGTTCCCCTACACGGTGTTGTCGGTGCACCATTTGCCGTGGTAGCATAAGTGTTATTGCGCATGGGGATCATATTGTAAAGGCACTGGGGGTGTAGAGACGTATTTTGCAGGGGCATTGGACGCTCATTCATGGATCTTGGGTCGGGCTGGCTGTCTCATCTATTCCCGCCCATCGGTAGCCCGTAGGGGCTCGCTGGGTGGGGGTGTCCGATCTGGTGTTCACTTGCATATCAGTTATTGGGTCGGCTCCGACATTCTCTCATGAAATGTCCCCACCTCCCACAATTGCAACACTGTCCTTGCATTCTTGCATAGAACAGGGACGTTGATTGGTCCCAGGCCGTACCTGTTTCTGCTCTCCACATGTCCTGCACCCAGAGAATGAAAGACATTGCATCTTCCTCATCATTCATTGTACATTGCATTACTGACTGTAAATCTGAAGTGTATGGAAACGTATCTCTCAATGCGTCCCTCACGCGTGCTCGCACTGTGTTGAATGAGGCCCCATCATGGCGGTCACAATCTAATGTTATTCTGGGGAACCCTGCCTTCGCCCAACCCATGTTGGCTTGGTCTCCCACTGCAGATACCAGCAGGCTTTTAACATCCCCCACCGCCAAGGGCACTCCTGCCGTGTGTTTCTCAAATGCATATATCCACTTGCTGGCACCTCCTGACAGTGGGGGTAGCTGTTTGAGCAAGTTGGCCTTGTCCATTTGAGCCCATGGTATGTAGTTTGGCCTCCCCGAATCCCTGTGTATTAGTGGCAGCTGTACATTCCCCCCCCCTTTTTAGTACTCACCTTCTTCCCTTTCTTCCTGATCGCAGCCATGCGCCCTTTTCTGTTCCTTAGCCTCCGATCCATTCTTCCATGGGAGACACCCCCCCTAAATCAAGCCCCACCGGTGGCAGTTCCCAGCCTTCTTTCTTCTTCTTCCTGTTCCTCTAAGTCACTCCAATATTCTTCCTCCCTATCTGACATCGTCCCTCCTTCTACCTCGCGTTCACGGTCAGCTGTGTTTATTTCTATGATTCGCGTGGGGGTGTCATTTATTCGAAATAGTATCTCTCCCTTTTCCAGCCATCTTGCCCTGTCCCTACACTTGGCTGGGGCGTCTCATCACGTTCTACCCGGGGGGTGAGTGACCCTCCTCGTTCTCCCATGGCCTTTACGCGGGACAGCTCAGTTCGAGCCATTGTTAGTTGTGAGTCTAAATCCTGTGTGAGCTTTTCAATATCGATTGTAGGGGTATCCAACTGTCCTGTTGCTCCCTGGCTCTCATAAAGGGGTGGTGCTGTGGCGGATGGCTTAAGTATGGAAGGTGCTGGGGGTTGTACTACATATATAGGGTCACTGTATCCTTCTGCTGGCACTGGCTTTGACAATAAGGGATATACACGTGTGACCTCTATTGTCTTCTCATTCTGTGTGATTGGCCCTTCACTGCCAGTTGTTGTCAGGGGAGATGTATTACACTCACTGTTTTTCTCTGGGGGAACCTCCTCAAACAGCTGCCACAAGTCCAATATTTCTCTCCTGTTTTGCAACTGTTTCCCTTTGTATTTAATGGACAGGCAGGTGGCAACCATATCCAGTACCGCTTCATCAAAGGACCCTCCCTGCGGCCAAACTTGAGGCAGTCCCTCTCCCTTCAACTCCACGGCCCACTGGTCGTGGTATTTATTAATCTTTTCTGCATACCCTGGCAGAGTCTTAAAAATATGGGCAAGGGGCGTCTCTGCACCCATTGTACTTTACTGCCAGTGTAACTCAACTGACAATTCTTATATAGACTTGTACACTTCTCGTATGACCAACTCAATGCGCTATGCAATGCTTCTCGAAAGAAATGAACTGTTCCATTACTTTTCAATACTTTAAAACTGTATCAACATAAGTACAACTCATTCCATGCAATGTCAGATCTATTCATTGGTGTTCATGCACAAAAAGACAATGTTTTCCACAAAGAGACGAACACTTAACAAATTTCACATACAACGAAAAACATAAACAACATAAATTGTACTTCCCGTCCCTAATACCCCTTCTATTTCTTCTTCTCCCACCCGCGCTTTCAATATCACCCGCACTTGATACTCACGTGTCCGTCTTGATGTGCGACCCTCTGGACCGGATCGGTCAGTGCGCCGCTCCTCGCCCAAAGACCACGCCCGGCTCTGGCGAGTGGTACGGTGGGTTTTGTAAAGGGGGATCCTGTACCCTCTCGCCCTACTGCGTGCTCACGTCTAGGTGTACCGGTTGCCATTGGCAGGTAGCTCTTGAGGGAGTGCGCTCTGGGTCATAACAGGGGGACGTCTCGTGCCAGAAGGACGAAAAAGAACGCTATCACGTTGGGGTCACCAATGTAAGTGAGAGGCCCCCAAAATACAGTTAAATCTCCTAATGGAGTCAATAAAAGCGCATCCCAGGAGGGAATGAGACCAAGACCAAGTGCTGGTGGTATCAAAGGCTTTATCTAAGATAGGGCAAGCAGAATCTACTCTGCTCACGCCAAGAGCGCTCTGCAGAAAACATGTTACACTTCAGTTATATACAGAAAAATCATCATCAGGCTGTGGGAAGGCCTAGGGGGCACATGAATAGTTGGGATTGGTTGCTAAGAGCGGGCACCTATAGGTGCCATAGGGTCAGAGGCATTTGATTGGCTTGAGGGCACGTGGTGAGATGACATTGTGTCCTGGGTCAATCGGTCAGCCGGGCTCATCGAGTTGGTATGTGGACTTGACACTTATGGTGGTTCTTCTGTTACACTAACCAATTCACATTTGCCCTTGTGGCCACGCACTCCCATTCATTCACTACCATGATCTGTTTGTCCGGTAACCTCAAAGACCTGTATCTTAAACACTTGTAAAATCATGCTTCAAAGACAAATTATTTATTACTGGCCATAGATTAAACTTCATCCATCAAAACACTGCTCTTGATCTATTTAGACAATTCAGAATATACTGACTAAGGGGTAGAGCTCATGGGGTCAAGCTCATGGGGTCATTGCATGGTCTAGCATGTCCGTCTGATAACCACAAAGAGGATTCTAAATATATGGCTGGAACAACTGGGTCACAAGAGGTACATATCATCATGGGCATACATTTCATCGTGGGGGTTTAGTGATCAGATGTCTAACCATTATTAAATCTCTGCTAGTCTATTTTGACACCATGAAGGGTAGAGGAGAATTGAAACCTCTTTGCGGTATGGTTCCTCGTTGCACAAAGAAACAGGGCCTTTAGAACACAATTTTACATGTAGGCTTTTTACACATGACTTACTACGTTGCACTCAGGTCATACTGGTTTAAAGTATACTATATTTTTCATCTGGCTAGGCAATCTCATAACAAAGGAACTCATCAAGAAATAAAATGTGTACTTGAATCAATGTTCATCTTTCATTAAAAAAAAGTCTGTGTGTACATCCTTGGCAGGGATTGTGGCTTGTTGAGAGTGATTAGCTGCCGTATTATGTTTATACAATATTACACATATATTTACATCTGAACTTATGACAATGAGGTGTACAGTATTATACTAGTTATGCATTACGTTGTTGCAATCTATTTCTATGAGCATTTCTGTATCATAGGTTAACATGCACCATACTTTCATCGTTAAGGTTTAACATGAGAACTATTAGTTACACATATATGTTATATTGTTCACTCATATACACATTGGCCCACCATTAGGTTTATACGATCCTGCATGCGAAAGGCACGTTGGCTCTGTCCATATTTGAGCGTAAATAAACAAACAGACTCAAGGGTCACGTTTAACTGTTGACTTTTTCCTAAGGGGCATGGGGATTATGTTCTTTATGGCCAGGGTCTGTGGGGTGTGGGGCAGGTTTATAGAGACCGATAGCTTTTGCTCTGGCCCCTGCTCAGGGCTGTATCTGGGTCAATGAAGTGAGACGGAAGACAGAAGATACAGTGTGGATTTTGAAGCATTCACACAGCAAGTCTTCTCATGGGAACCAAACAACTGCAGGGACGGCAAAGGGGAGGAGATGGGGTGAAGAGCTTGCTCGCTGTGAGCGCCTGGCTGGGAGAGCTGCAGGCCTGTGTTGAAACTTCACGGTTGTTTTAACATTACAAAATGGAGTCAGTGACTTAGAAAATGGAGTCTCGTTTACCTCCGATCTTACACTGTTATAAGGGGTGTTACAAGGTGAGTCACGGTTCCTAGGGGCATTCCTGCATGAGTGCTCCGGGACCCTGAACCCAAAGCAGCCGCGACCGTGCCGACCCAGGAAGTGTAGGAATGGGTGGGGGAGTTCAAAATGCCCCCTCCCTCCACTCAAGTCCCTATAGAGAGTGCAATATAACCACAAAACCCCTACCCCACAATACTGAAAAGAAAGGTAGGGTTAGATTACCAATGGTAGTCCCCAGAATTTCAACCCGAACTTGACTAGGGCCTTGGGTTCTGTCATATCATCAACAGTTGTTTTTTCAATGGTGGTTTTTATGAAAACGGTTTGCTGAAAAAAGTAGTCAACATTTTTTATTTTTTTGTGGGGGTTCCCACCTCAAACCTCCCCTCCCCATCTATTTTTTTGTTACTGTTCCCGACCCCCAACCCTTTATCTGCCCTTTGCCAACCCCCAAAAATGTAGATGAATTTTTTCAGCAAAGTGTTTTCATAAAAACACTTGTCGAAAAAACGACTGTCGATGAAACAACGTCAGCCTTGTGCCCTGAAAGTTCCCAAAGTTCCAAGTAGTTTTGGGAGCTGAGAAAATTTCAGGTGAAGTGTCTCCTGGATGGGTAAAGGGTTATAAAAGTCAGGTAAGTATCTATCCTAGTTAATAAAACTGTCCCCAGCTTTCAGAGTGCTGTTGTGAACGAGCAATGGCAAAGCCAAACTACTGCAAACGTTTTAAAAGTTAGGAACACTTTTAAAAGGGGAGATAAGGGTTCAGGTAAGTACGACAGTAGCTCACCCCCACGTACTCTGGTTTCTCTTGGGACTTGGCATGACTTCAGAGGGTCATCAGAGGTTGCGTTTCCCACTGTTTCTTCTGGAACTTGGTTCCCAGGAGTTGCAGGTTCGAGTGAAATCCTGGTCAGCCTCGGATGGTAGTGCGTGTTCCATTTGAAGAATATAGCTCACTTGGGTACAGGCCTCTTTTCTGCACATGACAAGATGTCGGAAAGCAGGTTCTGCCGATTGTCACTGTTGCACGTGACAGGGGACACAGTTGTTGCTGTCATAAAGCCTCGTATCTCGGGTACCGTGGATGCTGGAATGCTGACATTTTGCAGAGACGACTATTGTAGGACAAGTTGTCAATCTCCAAATTTCCAAGCTGAAACGCGGAATGGCAACGTCTGCAACACGGTAGAACAAACTTCGAGCAGGTCAGCAACTGATTGGCTCTGGGACACCTCGAAAGGCTCTGGTTCACAAGAGACCAAATAGACATCTGTAATGGATGTTCCCACCACTCCCAGGGTCGAAGCTCCACCGAAGGACTTCTAAAGATCACTTTCCAGACAGGGCTCTTCCAGGACACCACCAGAAATTGGTCACCAGGCCTTTTTTAGGATGGGTCCACAGTTTCTTAACTCATCTTGAGCGATGCAGAATACTTGGCTCCTTGCAGGATTTCTCCAGGATTTCTGAGGCATGGCTGCAGGACTCCTTATCCAGAAGCTCAGATGAGCCAGAAACTCAGCTCACTCGCATTGGAGATCTACCCTTCACACACACACACACCCCAGCATTGGTCCAATCAGGACCACTGATGATGAAACTCATGCATACACTCTAGACATACAGAAACCAGTATGTAGATTGGGACCACAGTCCCAGCCTACTTCCTGGGAATACACACACATGGCCCTGCACTAGCCCATGAAAACCAAGGCTTTCCATAACCAATATGACCATAAAAGGAATTTCCTGACCTGATAGGAAAGGGAGAAGGCCGCAGGACAAGAGGGCCGAAAGAACAAGCAAAAACCTTGTGGCACGGCCATGTTAGGACACTCGCCACAGTTAGTAGCCACATGTGGTAAATGCATTAAGGCTAAAGAAAAGTATTGCAAAATTATTCAAAATGTGACTGCTGCCACCAGTTTATCTTTCGGCACATCTAAAGTAACCAAAAAATCCCTTTGAAGTTTACGGTCATACAGTGATAAAAAGTTACCCAAAAATAGATAACGTGTAACAAGAAAAGGGAAACCTTGTTTCCCAGTACTGACCGACTTGAGGACTAGTCAAATGGAGGGAAAGTTGCTAAAAAGAGAACACTTTCCTTACACTCCCCACCCCGCCAGACTAGGTACAGGGGGAACTAATCCTCCCCTGGATGGATCTCCTGTTGCAGTTGATTATCCCAGTTGGACAGCCCATCAGCATTGCAATGTTTGGGACCTGTCCTAAGGCTTAAGGTCAGTATATCCAGTACACCTTATTTGTCTCCTCCCCCACTTGTTCTCCCCCCCCCCCCCCCGACCTCTGCCTCCAGCACTATGTGAAATCAGGCCTAGTACGTTAGTCACTTGTTTTGTTCCTTCCTTCCCTTTCTGCACCCCTCTGCCTCACCTTGTGTTAATCTCCGGCTCTACCAGAAATGTCATCAGGCCTAGTGCGGTAGTCGCCTGTCTGTTTCCATTTCCTTCCCACTCTCCCCCTCCCTTCCTTATCTATGTCTTAGCTCTTGCACTATCTGAAATGTCGCTGGGCCAAGTACGATAGTTAATTTCTCATTCTTATTGTTCATGGCCTGTAAGACCTTCATTGTATTTTCCCTTGTTCCCTCCCTTGCCTTGAAGCGCTTTGAAACACATTGTGTATAGGCGCTATATAAATAAACTATCATATCATATCCTATCATATACACATTAATTGTGTCCCCTAGAGGTAGGACCTCATCTTCCTAAGGCTCCATGCTATGTAAAAAACGTTCTTTTCCACATGTGGCCTCCTGAGATCTCTGTTCCTAAACTGGTAGCTGATATTACATATAGTTAGTTCCTCACCTTTGTCGTCTAGCTATGATAGTTTTGCTCTTATCATAGTGTCATAGGCATCTGTCTACACTAGGAATGGTCTCTGGCAAAGAGAACCGTTCAGGCCTTCTCACATACCACATAGTCCATGAAACTAGTTCTGGCCTTCTGGTAGAAGTGAGGGCAGTCAGAGGATCGGCTACATGGCAATAGTTCCTGTATTTCCTAGTGAGGCCCAGGAAAGTCCTCGTTTGGGTTTGGGTAGTGGGGGTTGCCCAGTTCTGTACAAGTTTTACTTTACTGTCAAGAGGTTGAGTCTTGTCTCCACATACACCAATCTCATGCCCAAGGTCAGCCATTGAGTTCAATCTAATCTGGCACTTGGTTGCTTTCATAGAAAGGCAGCCCTTATGAAGGCCATGCAACACAATCCTCAGATGTCGTCTATGTTCCTCCCAAGTGGGGGTGAAGACTGATACCTTATCCAGAGATCTGCTTCAGAATTAATCTGTCTCATTGAGAACATATTTGATCATCTGGTGGAAAGTGACGTGTGCATTCTCCAACCCCCCTAGAGTAAAGTTCTGTTGTTGTCGAAACTTCAGTTTCATCCCTGACAGCGATATTTAGCAATATCCTGCAGAGAGATAAAAAATACTAATAAACCGGACAGTACTTGTCTCGGCCACCAATTTCGTTAGATTTGGTGGAGGGGGAACAATCTGTCAGGGTGACAGCATTCAGAGCTCTAAAGCACATGCAGAATCTGAAACCTCTTGTTTACATGCATACTGCACAGATCCATGCCATTGATACCCCAGCTGGTGCCATCATGAATCCAGCATGATCTGGGGAGGCATATCCTCCTGCAAAGATGGCCGCTGCTGTGGAGACTACTACAAGAAGTAGCTTAATGCCTCCTGCCTTGGTTGCACCTCCCTGCTTCGGGTGACCCGAATGGCTCAGCTTTCCCTGAGTCAGGCGGTGAAGCCGGCCCTGTTCAAAGGGCCGGTTATAAGTCTCTTGGAGCCTGTATTTGCCTCTCTTGTTTCCATGCACGCTGCAGAGATCGATGCCATTGATATCTTGCCAGGGATTGGCGGGCAGTTATCACTAGCCGTTATCACTAGCAGTAAATTTGTCTCGTCAATCTGGACATATCTTGCGGGAGCTTAATCAAGCTGTGGCAATTCCTCTTTTTAAAGAAATTTCGCTGGATCCTTTAGTGTCTAATTGTCATCCTATCTAGCTCCTGCCTTTTTCTATGAAGCTGCTTGAAACTTTGGTTTCTCCTCTTCTCTATTCTTTTCTAGAGTCCTCTGGGCTCCTCCTGGAACCCTTCCAGTCTGGCTTTGATCCAGGGTGTGGTACAGAGTGTTTTGGCACCAGTGGTTGACGATATGACCAGGCTGGTCGACAGCAGTGGAGTGGGTGCCCTGTTTTATTTTTTTAGATCTTTCAGTGATTTTGTCACTATCGACCACTCCATCCTGCTGTCCGCCTGGGCTTGGCGGGCCTCTCTGGGTTCGTCGTGAGTGTTTTTCCTCTTTTTTGTGACGGATAGGGGTCAAATGCTTTCTCTTCCCCGTTTTTCCTCTCCTCCTTATGTACTATCCTTTGGGGTTTGCCTTGTACCCCCATGCTTTTCAACATATATATTCAGCTACTTGTTTGTCTCGTCCGCTCCTTTGGCCTCCAGTGCTACTCTTGTGCCGGCGACAATCCAATTCTGGTTAGGATGGATCTTAGCCAGGTAAATGTCGTTGTGCTTGCGTCAGTGCCAATTGGCTGAAGCTCAACGGGGACAAGACAGAGGTCTTGGTGGTGGATTCTCCTCCTATTTCTACTCTTTGGAATCCTTCCTTTTGGCCCCTATCACTGGGTAGTTTTCCTCTTCCGGTGATGGTGGTGAAGAACCTGGGGGTTGTCCTCTCTTGTACTCTTTCCATAGCTCCTCGTGTGGGTGCAGTTCATAAAGCTGGGCATTTTCATCTGAGGGTTCTTCCTTTTCTTCTCAGTCATCTTTGCACCCCAATCGTGGCTGCTCTTGTGCTCAGCCGACTGGATTACTGCAATTCTTCGTTCTGGCTCAACCCGTGGAACTGATCCATCGTCTCCAAGTATTGCAAAATTTGGCATCTCGAATTGCTACTAACTCTCCTAATGGCACTCGTACTTCGCTAGTTCTTCGCTCACTGCGCTGGCTTCCAGTGGCTCGGCATATTGAATTTAAAGCCCTCCAAGTTCGTTCATCAAGCTTTTTACCAGCAGGGAGCAGTGTATTTTTGGGACTAGTTCATTCCTAATTGTCCCGGTCGAGATCTCCATTCGGCTAATGCTTGTTTGGTGGCCATCCCTAGGTTTCGTCTTTCTCTAGTGGGTGGCCGTGCTTTTTCTATTGCCGCTTGTAAACTATGGAATGCTCTGCCTGTTGTACTTAGAGCTACCCGTAATCACTTGGAATTCAGGCGTCTTCTTAAAACGCTTCTATTCTAGATTGAAGTTGGTGGTCTTCTGGTTGTTCCCTAGCGCCAAAATGCCCTCGGGTTAACGTGCACTTTATAAAATTGGACAACATCGATCCCCCAGCTAGTGCCATCATGAATCCAGCATTATCTGGGCAGGCTAATCCCCCTGCAAAGATGGCGGCTGCCGTGGAGACCACTACAAGAAACAGCCTAATGGCTCCTGCATTGGCTGCACCTCCTTGCTTCGTGCGACCTGATTGGCTCACATCAGCAAATGCCCAGCCCTCCCTGAGCCGGGAGACAAAGCCAACCCTGTTCAAAGGCTCAGGTATTAAGCTCTTGGAGCCTGTCTCTGCTTGTCTGTGCAGTTCTGTGCCTGCTGCAAAGCCTTTGTTCCAGAGACAGTCTATTGTCTCCTCCCTGTTTCTTCATTCACCTCTGCCTGGTGCACTCAACCTCTGGATTACCTGCCATCCGCAAAGTTAAGAAGAAGCCTATCTCTTCTTTTATCCACATGAAGTACGCGCTAATGCATAGCTTGTCTGTAGCATTCATACCTGCAACTGCTCAGGTCATCCCGTTCGGGTGATTGCCCCTCTACACTTATCGCTAGCAACAACTATCTATCCAGCAACCGCGTTATGTGCCTCCAGAGCCCCATCCCTTCGACATCCAGACCTCACCCTCTCCCTTCCTTGCCTGAGTTGACCCGTGAATACTTCTGCAATGCCCACGTCCTTAACTCTTTGTCTAACATTAAACCTGCAAAATTACCAGGAAACATGACGATTTCAACTGTTATCATATTGTGAATACTGTAACATGTCCATAATGCACCCGATGTTGACATTTGCCACGTGCTAAAATAATAACATACTGGAAACACACTGACTTTGATATTCTGCCTATTGCTATATTTGTAATATGGCTAACACCCCTTTTCTTTGTTTCTCAGACCAACGCTAATCCTGTAGCATATGTGCAATGACCTTACTTTGTCTCTTTGCTCTGGCACTATGCTTTCCTGCATACCACTCCGGTAGTGATAGTGCGGGGTACAAATATCCTTTAACATTAAAATTACCCTTAAGTAGCCTCCCGTACCATGAGGCGAGGCTTTGCCAGAATATGCACTCATACTTATTTTGGCCTTCATGTTTGCTTACATACCTGAAGTAGCCCCTGTACCACGCGGCAGGGCTTTTACTGCGTGTCTTCAAAATGTACCCTTTTGTTTGTAACCCTTTGCGTGCACCATCTGGACAGTGCTATTGCACTTAGTGTAAGTAGCGCCTAGATGCCCCAGGGATTTGTGCACTGCTTTACATGTAAAAATATATAAACCAGAGGTACCTGCAGTGCACAAGGGCTCAATCACCCCATGATCGAACAATTCACTGACCTCCAACAGAGTGTCAGATCCTACTAGGTTATGAACCAACACAGCACCAATTTTCTTTGTGTCCACTATTCCCAGTGACTGTTATGTCCACACCAATCTGTTGAGCTTTTAGGGTGAATTCTCAGAAATGTGCTAATTCCCTTCTACTTTAGAGACCCCCAGCACTTTTGCTAGACTTTAGGACTTTTAATTTCTAACCTGGAGTGAGTGAGATCTTTTTGCCACTCTCTCATATATTTTTCTGTGATTTGGACTTTTTCTTTTGACTTTGGAGTCTGACAAACTCCATAGGCATCATCTTTACATTGTGACACACAGCACCTTCAGTGCAGTGGCACATGCAAGTCTCTTAGGTTTCCCAGATGTTTAAATACCTTCTCTTGGTGAAAACTACTGTTTCCAAGAGTAGTGAAGTGAAATTGACTTTACTTACATTTTGTAACTTTATAGACCCATCACACTCTATCTTACAATAGGGCGCTGGAGGGGTTACTTAGTATCCCCTTTGTCTAGTTTATCATGTAACATTTTTACGTTACCCTTTCTACAATTAATGGTTGGTGGCAGTGGTTTCCTTTTTACTACCACTGTGTGGTTTTACCGCGGGTTGCGTTCGCATCTGCAGTAAGGCACCCATGGGTGCCCATTTTGTCAACATGGCTCTGATCTTGTTTTTTCACAATTTCTTGTTGAAAAGGTCCTTCTTGAGATTTACTCTGCGCACCAAACCAGGTTTGGTCCCTTTGTTTGTTTTCTCTTTGGTGGGATTCACAAGTGAAGCCCGCCTCTGGCTCCAGTATATCTGGCGGGGGCAGGAAGTGAGGGAGGTGCCCGAAACTCCCTGTGCTTAATCCCCTTGATTACAGGAATGCACCCAAAGGTGATTGGCCGGATGGCTGTCCTTGGAGGACAGCCACCCTGCTGTGTGATTGACAGCTAGGCTGGAATGAATGGGAGAAACCTGCATAAAAGGTGAGGCTTTTTGGCTTGGAAAGCAGAGTCGACCACTGGACGAAGGAATCTGAAGAAGAACTTGGAAGAGATGCCTGCTGCAACTCCTGAACCGTTGGTTTGCCCGGTGAAGCCCTGCTGCTGTGCTGAAGCTCCAAGTTCGCCTCGACTAGAGAAGCCCTGCAAGGACGACTTCTCCCCTTGGGTTGGTGGGACCAATCAACCCCAAAGTTAACTCGTCTGGACATCCTCTCGGTGCTGGCTATACTTCTGCTGCTGAAACCGAAGTGCCAGGGAGAGGAACACCAGATTGAGTGCATCGCTTTTAAGTCAGACCTGAGCGCCAGGAAGATCCTCCGGACTTCCCTTATGCAGGACTGACCAAGCCTGGGCCACGTCAAGAGTGCTGGACCCCAGATGCGAGGAAAGTCTGAAGTGATATCCGAGAACCACAGTATTGCCATTTGCTATAGACGCGAGGAGCTGAAACCACGAAGTGCTGGTGAATTGAAGTTTGACCTTTGCTGCTGCTGACCTTCCCATTGTGTTGCAGGAGTCCCCAGAAGTCCTCACTCTTTTACCCACCACTGAGGCACTGGGACAGTAGGATCTGCAGAGCCACACAGGAACAGACGCCAGCTGGAACCATTTCCTCTAACCAAAGGTACTGCAAGATAACTTACCTCTTGTTGTGTAGCCTTGCTTTCTCTCATTTGAGACTTGTCTTAGTTGGCAGTGCAGAGTTACTTGCAGCTTTGTCCCTCACAAGCCTCCCAGCTTGTCGCCCCTTTAAGTGAATCTTATTTCGACAAACCTTTCTAAAAACATTGTGCAAGACATTTACTTATCTGTGTTCGGGAGAATTCTCTTATAAGGCTAATTTCCCAAACCTAGGGAGTCCCCCAGCAGCTTTGCTGGATTTTTGGGGTTTGTTTTTTTCTCTTGCTAAGAGTGAGACTCTCTTCCTCCCACTCTTAGGCATGATTTGAGGTATGTCTTTGACCTATTGTGTGCTTATGGGCTATGTTTTTTTTCTCTATAGGGTATCCTCTGTTTTTGTGTATGTGTTACACTGCACCCTCAGTGCAGTAACACAGGGGTGTCATAGTGACCCCCAAACATAGACTCCATACCCTGGGACTGACTACTGTCTCCCAGGGCATGTAAAGTCACCATTGACTTTACTAGTCCAAAATTGTGAACAGATCCAGTACAAACCATCCTATTGTGGAAGTACTGGAAGGGGTTAATTCGATTGCCCCGGGGTCTATTTCCAAGGGGGCACTGTCCTGTCCCCCCTTGTCGAGTTTCTGTCTGGTGGCAGTGGTTACCACGCAAATTATTCCACCGGAATATTTCCTATGGGATTTTCCCATTGATTTTAAACGCACCACTTTTTGGTGCAATGTTAAAGATACCGCCGGTTTATTTAATATAAAATCACTGGTTGGGTCTTTTTGCCAGAACTCTTTTCTAAAATGGCGTTCGTGCCTGTCTCTGTAACTCCAACCAGAGTCGGGCCCTTTGTTCCACTTTTTGGCGGGCTTCTCCACATAAGCCCTCCAACTGGTGCCACTCTGTCTGGGTTCCACAGGATGTGTGGGGAGGGAAATTGGCACCCTGGACTGCGTTGCCTTAGCAACTTAAGTCGCATTCTGTTCTGATTGGCCCAGTGGGGAGCAGCCCGGCTCACCACTTAGCATGTATGAGTGACAGCTAGGCTGTAGAATGTGGGTTTTTCTGCATAAAAGCAGGGCTTTTGGGACTGGAACTTCAGAAGTCACCACAAGACCTAAGAAATCCGAAGAGGGGAGAAGCTGAGCCATCTGCAATGACGACACCACCGGTGGAGCCCTGCTGCAACGACCTCACCACTTTACTGACGACAAGAGAAGATCTTCTGCTGAAAGAGACTTCTTCCTCTGAGCTGGTGGGATCAACCAGTGCGCCATTTTCGCCTTCCAGGACGTCTCTTGGTCGAATCGCCCATGCCAAGCACCCCGGCGGCCGGATAGCCAAGCTTCACCACTGTGACCGCGAATAAAAGGAACGCACCTTTTAACTGACGAACTCCGTGGCTGGTCTCTTTCCTGGGCAGTGCAACGACTCCAAGTTTCCTCCTTGACGAGATCCTCTCTTCCCCTGGTCGAAACCACAAAACTGCACCCGCTGCCAGGAACAACTGCCACCACTGGAGCTTCCTCAACTTTAAAGGTACTGTGTTCTACCTGGCCTCCCTTTCTACGGTTTGCTAAAGGTGACCCTTAAATCCTTTGCTTTCCAACTGGGTTGGCCCCAGACCTTCTAACTTTGCCTTCAGAATCAACCCAACCTCTTTTGAACATTTTTACAAAGACTTGAATGCATTTCTCAAATGCGTGATCTTGGGTACATTTCACCTTGCTCCATTTAAAGTGGGCCTGGCCTATGAACTTTGGCTCTACATTAGACTCTGCCTTCTTTAACTTGTTTTGGTCTTTTAAAAGTGTTGGGAACTGTTTTATTTTCATGACCTGCCTTTTTCTCTCCCTTTTACTTAATTATTGGAGTGCCATCTTAGTTACACGCTCACCTCTGTTTTGACAAAAAGTGGTGTTTTGACTTAGACTTGTCTAAGAATTCTTAAGGGAGGTGTGTATACTTTTCTGGCTGTGTTTGAACTTGCTTTCATTTATAGTGCTAGTGTATTTCTAAAGTGTGTGTTAAATAAATACTTATATACTTTTGATACAAAGCTCTGGTCAGCGTTTGCTTGCTCTACTGTGTTTCTGGCCCTATTGTGTATCCTCTGTATACTGCCCTACTCTTCTTGAGAGAAGTCTGACTGCTCAGCCACAGCTACCAGATAATTCTGGGTGGTACAGACTGCTATCAATTGGGTTTACTGCTTACTCCTGTAGTCTTAATCTTCTTGCAGTGGTCCCCAAGGGAACTGCACAGGATTCTGCCCAACAATCTGCAAAGAAGATCTTCAGCTTCCCTAGATGTTGTTCAACTAACATTGACTGTCCTGGCTCCCTGAAAGACTCTTCTGCCTCTGACTTTGTGCTTTTGCCTTTCCCCCAAGAAAGGATTACTTTACTGTGCATTGGAAGGTTTTAAAAAGTACTTACCAGTTTATATATATATATATATATATTTTTTTTTTTTTCTTCAAAAGATAAGAAGTGGTTTCACTTCTTCCAGAGGAGGATGGCACTCTCAAGTTGCAGTCGTACGCCAGTTCAGGAAATCAAACAGCAAGTTTGTTCACTTATCCAGTTTTATTTAGGCATCAAAGAAACAGATTGTCACAGTACAACGCATTTCGCAGCGCTCTTGCTGCTTGATCACGTACCATATATATATATATATATATCTTACCAGACGAAGCCCGAGCAGGGTGAAACGCATCGTTCTCCTTTTTTTTGCACTAAACTGTTGCTGCCTTCTTTGTCCATGCATTTTAATCAATAAAGGACACTTTGTCTGCACGGTAAACACTGTCTGTCTGTGGATTTGTTTGAGATATCAAGTTTTTCACTATGAGCACAGCCGTAGTGCCGTTGCGCTCCTGATTGGTTTCCAGTCTTCCCTTTTCGTTTAATATATATTTTTAAAAAAATGTAATTACTTAATTGAATGCATTTTGGCGTTTTTTATAAGATATACCTCGGAGCAGTTTAAAAGTCAATGATACGTGGAAGTCTTGTAGACTTTTTTGAATTTTTTTTTTTACGATGCAGCCTTTGTGACGATGTCTGGCGAAGCTGCTTTCCGATCTTTCAATCAGTCTTTCTCCACTTGTTGTTTTTTTGGTAAAATCTGTTCCAAGATTTTTGCCTTTGCTGTGACCCACAAGGTTTTTTCGACACCAATCAAGCAGACCCACCAAAGATCCTCCTCAAAAATATATGAGGCCAAATTGTTTTTTAATGGTTTATTTGTTAACCTTTGTTTTACTCCTCTATCTAATCCTTTACACCCAAACGCAGTATTGCTCTAAATGTATTAGGGATAAATCAATGTCCACAGTGACCTAGCTATTTAAGTCACCTGAGGGTGTAGGAATTGTCTGTGTGCCATCCCCAATGGATATCATCTGATTTAGAGAAACAGAGTGTGTTTTGAAGTGTATAATTGTTACATGTTTTGCTCCCTTCTGAAGAAGGCTTATGAAACTGACTGTTAAATTAATAATTATTTAATCAAGAAACCTTGAGTGTAAGTGTTTATTTGAATAATTGTCACTGTGAAACTCTGTGTTACAACCCTACTGCTCACATTGACCCCTCTAGAGATAAGCCTGGCTGCTCAGCCACACTACCAACCTGGTATAGTACAGACTGATCCCAAAGGTTGGGTTCCTATTGCAAGGAGGTCAAGGTTGCTGTAGTCTTCCAAAGGATACTGCACACAATCTTGCCTAACAACCAGACCCAAGACAAACTTTGAAACGAGCCATCTCTCGAGGTACTAAGAGCTTCCAGAGCTGCGGAACCCCAATGCCAGGAGACCTGCTGCCCATTTCGAGTGCACCATCGTAGAAAGGCTGAATCCGTCCAAATCTGTAAGGACACTCCAGAGCTCCAATCCAACTTGCCCCGGACCCCTCATCAGAGTGTGGGACTGCAGGAAGCGAAGAAAATTGGCTGGGTGATCCGTTTCCTTTGTTGGTGCTGCTGAAAAAGCACAAAAAAGCACCAAAACCGCACAGTGAACCAAGAAGTTGCTGAAAGTCGGGCTACAGGTCCTACCTCGAGACTGCTGCTGAGAGACACCGTCCATGGTCCTGTCTTTCGCTGCAACATTGCAGAGCATCCAGCACAAACACTTTCTTCAAACATAAGGTACTGTGGGGGAAAAAAGTATTGCTTACCCGATTCCAAGAAGTCGCTCCAGAATGTTGGAGTGCACGTAGAGCTGTCCAGGGCAACGCCCTGATACCTCTGACCCAAGCTGCTGCTTGTGTCCCCTTCTCGATTCCGTTTTAAGGTCTCCTTTGTTAGTTGCTAACTTGCTGCTTCAATAACTTTAGACACTGGAAAACAAGACTTCAAGCCGCTCCTAACTGCTTTTAGCTAGGATTGTGTTTTGGATTTAAAAGACTTGCCAGGCGAAGAAACCATCTCTATAACCTTGAACCAAGCTCATGTTGCACTATCCCCTTATTTTCCTCCCTTTAAGTGACTTTTCTATATGTGTTTGCAGAGTAAATACATTACCGCATGACCTGTTGAAAATCGCATGAGTGCGCAGTTACCAATAATACGATAATCTTGTCTCTTCCCTTTCTAACGTTGCTACAAATGTAACCACGAACAAACACAAAAGTGAAAGTGCCCTTTGAAGTGTATTATCTAGTATTCCTTCTGTAAACGTCTGAAGTATTTAAAGTGATTCTGGTGTAAATATAATAAATATGTACCTTTTATACAAATATATGTGTAAGTGCTTCTTTGTTGTGTCTGTCTAGCTAAGATTCAGTGTACTTACCTACAGGTCACATCTTCCTCTTAAGATAAGCCTGACTGCTCTGCCACACTACCAAGGTCCTGAGCTAGTACAAACTGATACTAAGAGTTGTGGATCTACAAACCACTGGGATAGCTTACAAAGTCTTACTGCCAGCAGGACTTAAGGAAAACTCCATAACACCTTTCTCTGTACAGTTTTTTCATGTTGGTAGTATCAGAGACTTTCGAGGACACCAGGTTCTTTGCTCCTCCCAGGTGCAACCACTCTGACCTCCAACCCCTCTCCTTGTTCTGTGGCACCCTTTCCTCTTCTGTGCCTCTTTCACGCTGTCCTTTCTTTACGTTGTTGTGCGCCCTACACACTTTCTTTTCCTGTCGTGCACACTTGCACCGTCTTTCCACCTTTCAGTTTCTCTTGCACACTTCTATTTACTTTTCACCATGCTCTCGTGCACCCTCTGTGTTTCCTGTGAGACGCTTGGACCCTTTTCGCATGTTTGGGTTACTTTCACCCTCTCTTCATTGTTCATTTTGCTTCACACTGTCTCTTTGCTGTCTCTCTGTGTCGGGTCACTTGCACCCCCTCTTAGCTGCTTTTGCGCCACCAGCGCACTTGCTCTGTCGTTCTTTCATTCCATGCCTCTAGCGCACCTTTGACTGATATTCCACTGTCTTTCTCTTGCCGCTTTCCAGCTTTTTCGCCTGCTTTCGCTTTTGCCTTTACCTTTTTTTGCATTGCTTTGCTTTCCTCCTGTTTTCGCTCACCGGGCTCTTCTTTTCACAGCGCTCATGCTCCCGCTCCGGCCACCCACACGCTACTGAGTTTCTCCTTGCTTCACAAAACTCCTCAACCGTGAGGACGAGTAGCGGATGACCAGAGTGCTTCAACCAAGGAGACCAGAAAGGAGTGCAGGAGAAATTCACCGCCCCTGGAATGTGAAGGACTGTAAATTGAGCTATCGAATTGTGGAGGAAAAGTAGACTGAGCCCTACAACTAAAGACTGAGCTGTTAAACACAAGGAAAATGCATCTAGCTTTTTTTTGCATTGCATTCATTTAATGTTGCCCAACCCTATAAATACCCCTTTGTGACAAGTCCCCTGCCTGACCTCAGGTA
The DNA here is from genome assembly GCF_040938575.1 of Ambystoma mexicanum. NCBI lineage: Eukaryota > Metazoa > Chordata > Amphibia > Caudata > Ambystomatidae > Ambystoma > Ambystoma mexicanum. The sequence goes on from NC_090925.1 coordinate 732,670,095, forward strand.
CCGACTGTGGGCTGGTCCAATAGGCCAGGTACCACCGCAAGCTAGCAGATATTTGACCTGGGGGCAGTATGGAGGGGATCCTCGGACCACCCATGCAGAGCCCCCACACTAAGGCCGAGGGCAGCTGCATACACCCTTTCTACTGACCCTTTTCCCAAAGTAGAGTGCACAAAGCTCCCTCTAGCCAGAACCAAAATTTCCAGCAATGCCTACAGGAACCGAGCCAAAGGCAGAAACTAACTCCCCAGGCACCCTCCCCTAAGATTGCCTGCATATTTGTGGGTTCAGCGATACAGGCCTGCGATTCTTGCTTGACTAGAAAGCCTGCGAAAGTCTGTTAACTTCTGTCTTTGAACCTCCTGCAACCCAAGAATCTTGTGGGACCCACCCAACACCCACAGCCCACAAACCTCACAGCTTCCTATGCCCCAAACACATGTCCACCAGAGCACCATGTCGAAGGCCCCAAACAGACTCTCACGTATAGTCCACACAAAGCTCACAATACCACCACTTCATACAAGAGTGAATCCAAGATAGCTGCCAGGCCTAAAATATATTTCACTGCGCCCTTTCAGCCCAGGTGGCACAGCCAAGCACAGGATAATCCTGGCCTGCGAGAATGGATCCAGGGAAGAGATGAGCCGGATTACTTTAGAAAGAAATTGCGATTGCCTGGTAAACACCCAAATTCTCTGCAACTTTAAAAGATCTTGGAACTGTTACAGCTGCTAAGGGAAGACTTTTATTGCATTTTTCTTTGCTTGAGTTTTGCCCAAAGTTATTCTTTTGTGTTTAGTAAAAATCAGTTTTTATAGATTTTTTAAAAAAAATATGTGCTGGTATATTAAAACCTTCTAAAAAGAACAGACACAATACACATTAAAACTTTATACAATCACAAATACAATCACATAATTTTAAAGCAGTCCCATATATTGGACACTATTCATTTATTTGTTACAATAAAAATTCCTCTGTCAATTTCAGGGAAGCTAAAACAGACACAACCCCAATTCCTAAAAATGTGGATTTCCTAGAATTTATTTACTCTTGTGGACCCCACTCGGTTATACGACAATCCCTTAAAAGGGTTTCAGATTTCCATTCAAACCAGGATATAGTTTAATCTCTTTGAAAGTGTAGTCTGCATCATTCTTATAGGGAACAAGCTCTGTGTTACCTGGATGTGATTTAAGCTTTAAAGAATTACTTAGAAATAAGATTACCTTTTTGCAGATCTGATCATCTTTATATTACTCATGGTGGGGTTTCAAATGGACCTAAGTTTCCGTGAGGTGTATTGGGACTTGCATATCCAACGTTTATATTTTGTTTAAGACCAATGAGACTTTATGCTTGTTAGGGAGAATGATCAGAAATGTGCTAATTCCTCTCTACCTTAGAGACCCCCAGCAACTTTGCTGGATTTGGAGGACTTGAATTTTTAACCTGGAGAGAGTGAGACCCTTTTTTCCACTCTCTCATGTATTTTAATGTGATTTTGAGCTCTCGGTTTCTTTTGGTTGTGGAGTCTTACAAACTCCATAGGCATCATTTATTTACATTGTGTCACACAGCACCTCGATATTGATATTTTATTTCTATTGTGCTCGTAAACAAGTGTTTCAGAGCGCGACAAGGCAAGGGAGGGGAACAGGGGAGAACAAAACAGCGACCTTACTGTGCCCAGTGACATTGAGAACGCGCAAGTACATGGGAGAAGGGGAGGGGAAAAGTGCATGGAAGGGAGGAGAAGTGGAAAGTGTGAAGCAGAGGAGAAACAGATAAATAATAAATAAATGATAAAGGAACGAACAGTGTAATTCAGCCAGTAATTTGCAAATGCTAGGTTTAAGGCAGCAGACAGGGTAGGTCTGATAAGTGCAGGAAGAAAAGGGGGGACTGTATTGCTATAGATCCAGACCCCAGTGCAAAGGGTGGCCCGGAGGCAGTGCGGGAAGGTGACAGAGTGAGCAGGTACCTGGCCCCGGAGGACAAAGGGTGGCCAGGTGCAAGGTGCCAAGAGAGAACAGATCAGCAGGGTAGAGGTGGAGCGAATGCAGAAGAAAAGAGGAAGGTCTTGAGGTGCTTCCGGAACCGCAGATGGTTCTCCTCAAGCTTTAGAGTGGCAGGGAGGCTGTTCCAGAGGGAGGCCCCAGCCGAAGACCGAGATCTACTCCCAGCTAGTTTCTTTGAGAAACGACTGACGCTGAGGAAGTTAGGAGTGAAGAGCTCGAGAGGGGAGGTATTTGCGGAGGGATAGCTGAAGGTATTTTGGACCCAGGCCCCAGAAAGCCTTGTGGACAATGCAGAGGGTTTTGAATTTAATCCTTGCATCCACTGGGAGCCAATGGAGAGATTATTTCAGAGCTGGAGAGATACGATCCCAGGGCTTGAGGCCAAGGACAAGTCTTGCAGTCCTGTTCTGGATTAGTTGCAGAGGGCGGAGAGCAGAGTCAGGTAGATTTAGAAAGAGGCTGTTACAATAGTCCAACCTAGAGAGAACCAGAGCTTGGGATACCACGAGCTTCTAGGGAAAGGAGAGGAAAGGCAGAGTACCTCTGAGGAGGTGCAGTAGGAAGTTGATTTTTTTAGAGACCTCAGAGATGTGGGCGGAGAAGGAAAGGGTGGAATCAAAGATGACCCTGAGGTTCTTAGCCTCGCAGGTAGGGGTAGGAGGAGGGCCAAGGGAAGCAGGCCAGAGAGTGAGGGGAAAGGATGGTGAAGGTGTGCCGATGAGGAGGTATCATGCCACTGGGCAAGGACCACAAGCTCCACTACATAAAGGGTCCAGTTGGACCCAGTCCTGGCGCCTTTGGCGCCAGGGTCATGAGTAAGTGTGCTTTGCACACGTTATTCTGGTGCACATGCTTTTTTTCCCTGCAGGACCTCCACGTGCCTCCAGGTCGGGCGTGGCCATGGGAGTTAATTGGGCTGCACGTGCAGCATCCTCCAGGAGTGGCAGGGTGGGGCCACGAGTCGGAACAAATGGGTGTGGCCGGGACCAGGCTATTTAAGCCTGCTCCGTCCGCATGCAGGCGCTTGCGTTAGTCTGCTTACAGCAGCGCAACGCTCGCCGCCGCCTGAAGCGCATCCTTACCCGATTCCAGCAGTTTACCTGATTCCAGCAGCAACCTCAGTCGGAGCGCATCCTTACCTGATTCCAGCTGCTACCGCAGTCGGAACGCATCCTTACCGGATTCTAGCAGCAACCGCAGTAGGAGCGCATCCTTACCTGATTCCGGCTCCCAGCCACAACGCTTACTCAAGAGTCCACTTTCGGCCAACTCCATCGCGGATCCAGGCATCCTTCATCCGCTGGCAGATCTTCGGATAGCAGCATCCCAGTCTGACTTCGCCAGGCCATCCCTGCAAGAGAAAAGGACAAAATAAGGTTAGAAAAACTATAAAGACATTACACTAAGGTCGCGCTCAAACCAATCCTTGCCCTTGACCTATAAACCAAATTTACCATCTATTTGGACATCGTGAACTCCCTTTTCCTCCATTGGGGCTCGCTTTCTTGCACCGCAACTACCGCTGGGCCTCATATCACCTATTGGGGAAAAGGAAAGACATTACAAGATGTACGGACAATAATCAAGGAAAAGACATTACAAAAGGATACGGACAATAATCATTATCGAAGGATACTTACCTTTGAAGTGGTTCAGAAACAGCAGGTCTGGGCTGCCACGCACATGGACCAGTGAAGGAACTCGGTCCATCTAAAGGCGCCCCTGCAGTGATAAGCAGGACTGAGAGCTCGCCATCATAATTAAACAGGTGAGACTAAATGGGTAGGCGCATGCTCACCACATTCTGGGAAGAAGGGTTTGAGGGAGACCACAATCATATCACAGCATTCTCACAGCCTCTCATATTCTCGCAGGGGCAGTACCAACAACCAGCGCAGTCCTCAATACAGGAGCCGGGGAAGAAGCCTGACTAAGGGGAGCCAGTTCCAGGGAGGACTGCAACCGTGCCCCAACGTCCCCGCAGAGACCAGGTGAGCGAAACAGGAGGATCTCCGTCTTGCTGGCATTCAAACAAAGATCATTGGCGGTACACCAATCTTGAATGGCAGTTAGGCAATCGGAGATGAGAGAGGGAGAGGAGGTGGCTGAGGGCAGCATGAAAATGAGTTGAGTGTCGTCAGCGTAGCACTGGAATTTTGAGCAGAAAATGGCGATGCAGTGGTCGAGAGTTGCCAGGTATTGGTTGAAAAGCCAGGGCGAGAGGTTAGACCACTGGGAACACCACAGGTAGAGAGGAAAATCGATGATGGGAAGGACCCAAGTTGGACCTGGGAGGGTCGATCAGAGAGGAAAGAGGTCAGCTAGGCCAGAGCCTGATCAGTGATACCCAGGTTTTCACAGAGACGGTTGAGCACGATGGTATGGTTGACCGTTTCGAAGGCAGAAGAGAGATCGAGGAGGATGAGGACAGAGGGAATGTTAGTCAAGGTTGGAGAGCAGATCTTCACAGATGTTCAGGAGAGCAGTTTCTGTGCTTCTGGCAGCTCTGAAGCCAGACTGGTGGTCATGGAGACAGCCAACAGAATTGGAATGAAGGTTAAGCTGAGAGATGGCCAACTTTTCCAGGAGTTTGCCCAGAAAGGGAGTAATGGAATTTGGGCGATAGTTAGCTGGACAAGAAGGATCAGCTGTGGGTTTCTTGAGAAGAGGATGCACAAGGGAGTGCTTCAGAGGGGAGGGGAAGGAGTGGTTGCAAAAATCAGCAAGGGCGGAGCAAGGGTGTCAATGTGGTCCTTGTTGGTTTTAGAGGAACTGGGATGAACTTGTTTTGACGAGGCTTTCATAGATTTCCTTCAGTGCAGTGGGACAGGGTAGTCTTTTAGATTTCCCACGATTTAAATACCTGCTCTTGGATAAACTACTGTTTTCAAGAACAGTGAATTGAAATTGACTTCACTTACAGTGTAACTTTCTAGACCCAGCACACACTATCTTACAATAGGGTGCTGGAGGGGTTACTTAGTACACCCTTTGTCTAGCTTCTCATGTAAAATGTTTGTTAATGCTTCCTCGATGAATGGCTGGTGGCAGTGGTTTACTTTTAACTACCGAGGTGAGCATCTACCGCGGACTGCGTTCGCAGCTGCAGTAAAGCACCAAAGGGTGCAATTTTTATTAAAATGGCCCTGGTCTTCTTTTTGTGCCATTTCTTTGTGGAAAGGTCCTTCTTGAGATTTACTCTGCGCGCCAAACCAGGTTTGGTCCCTTTGTACGTTTTGTCTTTGGCAGGATTCACGAGTGACGCCAACCTCTGGCTCCAGGGTGTCTGGCGGGGGCAGGAAGCGAGGGTAATGCCCAAAACTCCATGTGGGTGGTATCAGGTAATAATATCCCCATATATATGGTCGCCCTAAATAAAATTGCCTGGAAAATGTAGTGGCAATATTATTTGGGTGACCATATATATGGGGACAGGGGCAAAAAAAAAAGTTTTGGGTTGCGGGGGTGTCCCCCGCATGTTCCATGCAATAATGTCGCCACAAAAAACTGCCATTTTTCTGCTATATTTTTGCGTGGGGAGATTTTTGTGGCGACATTATTACATGGAACCCTGTGGGTAGTCTCCTAGGAGACAGGAATGCACTCTTAAGTGATTGGTCGGCTGGCTGTCCGGCAAGGGCAGCCACCCTGCTGGGTGACTGACAGCTAAGCTGGAATGAATGAGAGAAACCTGCATAAAAGGCCAGGCTTTTTGGCTTGGAAGGCTGAGTCGGCCACTGGACGAAGGAATCCGAAGAAGAACATGAAGAGGACGCTTGCTGCAACTCCTGAACTGTTGGTTTGCCCGGTGAAGCCCTGCTGCTGTGCTGAAAATCCAATTTCGTTTTGACTAGAGAAGCTCTGCATGGACGACTTCTCCCCTTGAGCTGGTGGGACCAATCAACTCCAAAGTAAGCCACCTGGACATGCTCTCGAAGCTGGTTGAAATTCCACTGCAGTTGCTGCTGGAACCGAATAGCCCGGGAGAGGAACACTGATCATGTGCGTTGCTTTTAAGCTGGCCAAGTGCTCCAGGAAGATCCTCCAGACTCCCAGGAAGCAGGACTGACCGAGCCTGAGCCACCGCAAAAGAGTGCTGGACCCCAGATGCAAGGGAAGCACATCTCGACAGCCAGGAACTGCAGTAGTTGCTATTTGCGGTAGACGCAAGGAGCTGAAACACCGAAGTGCCACTTGTTTGAAGATTGCCTTGACTTTTGTTAACTTAACATTGGCTAGCCTGACTCCCTGAATGACTCTTCCCTCCTCTGCTTATGTGTTGTGTCTTTCTTCCAGGAAGGGGTTATCTGACTTTTCATTGGGGGGTTATTGTGAAAGTACTTACCTGCTTAAGAATACTTGTGTGAATACTTGTCTTATTCTGAAACCTCTTTTATTTGACACTCCTCAAGAATATTCTAAATGCAACAGTGATATATTAATGTCCCCAGCACCCTAACTATTGAAGTCACCTGAGGGTCTAGGTAGTGTCTCTGGGCCATCCCAAAAGGGTATTTACTGATTTAGAAAACTATGAGTGTATATTTTGAAGTATATTTGTGCGTTGCTTTATAGTGCCCCCTTCTGAAGAAGGCTTACTCTTACTGACTGTTAAATTAATAATTGTTTAATCAAGAAACCTTCTGTGCAAGAGTTTATTTAAATAATTGTCACTGTGAATCTCTGTGCAACTCCCCTACTGCTCACATTGACCCCTCTTGAGATAAGCCTGGCTGCTCAACACACTACCAACCTGTGTAGTACAGACTTGAATCAAAGGTTGGGTTCCTTTTGCCAGGAGGTCCGGGTTGTTGTAGTGCACCCAAAGGCTACTGCATACAATCTTGCCTAACAATGCTCATTACACCAGGTCCATTGCAGCATTTGTAGCTTTTCATAGGCTCCTGCCTATCAGAGACCTGTAGAGCGGCAATATAGGATATGCCATATGCCTACTGTAAGCATTACTGGATGCTTCTTTTGGCTAGGATACCCTGTGTAACATGTCCTCTAGAACCTGGTCAGCATATGTGATGGTCTCCTCCATCATATAGTATGCATAATCTGTCCCCAAAAGTTGCAAAAGAGGGTGAGCGCAATGCATAGGAGTGATGAAATGTTGCCTTCCTGGTGAGGGTTTGGCATAAAAACATAGAATTGGTTAGGGGAGGAGCATCCCCTAGTGCATGAATGGATAAGCGCATACAGGGGCTCCAAATTCTGTAGCTGCAGATTTGCAATAGAGCACAGCAATGGCTTGCTGTACATGCACGATTCCCATCAAGGTATGAAGAAGACAGAGCTATTGACTAAGCGTGCATGATTCACCAACATGGTAATAATGTAAGGCTTTGCGTATCTCTCATATCCTTCCATGCAGGTGCATGTTATGGTCTTTGTTGCATTATCCCTTTTTTTAAATCTAGGTATGTCTCAATGTACCCGTGTAAGCTGGTTGTCCCATTGCACAGCTGTTCTTTCTAACCAATGGGCACAGTCATTCTGCTTTCAGCTAGAGAAGATATTAGTGTCCCAGTTTACAGGACAGGATGTTTTATCAGGGATCCCTGTGTTGGACGGTGTGCAGAGTGTGGAAGAGAGCCAATAAAAAAGCCTTTACTATGTTTTGCGTGCACAGGTTATTTTATTCCAGGTATTGCTAACTGCCTTGCTGCGGACAAACCTCTTTTACACAGTGCTGATGTTTCTGCTCTTTTCTCTTGCCAGATTTTGGTGCCCGATGCCTACATTGTGCAGACTACAGAGATCACACTTTATCTGCTTTCCCTCATGATGCTCCAGCTGCAAACAGTGCCAGCACAGTGCGTACCGTGTTCTTTTTCCTGATGTTGAATATGGCTAAATGTGTAAATGATGGCCTGTCTATAAGATTTCTAACCTGCAACCAAGACTGTGGGTCAGCCTGCCTTGCAGGCATTGTTGGCTTGATCTAGGAAACAATAATGTTGTTTGACCTCCGAAGGTACTATTGGAGGCTTGAATTAATAAACCAGCTATTACATCCATCTTTAACCAGAGAATTTGCTTATTAGTTCATTTTTCGTATATTTTGTTCTTGCTGATTTTATAAATTACATGTTCACCAAGAGCCGCCTTGCTACTAATGCAGTGCCCACTAATTGTAATGTTTTAAAAAGCCCTAGGAAGCACCAGTTATGCTTTTTGACATAAAGGATGGGGAAGGAGAGACTTTGAGATAGTAGGCACTTGAAGTCCGACATTTTCCCCGGACCCAAATGTGGTGGTCTGAGTGTAGGTTACTGAGATTCATGGAGGTAGGCAGAGCAGGCCTAGGGGTTGGCAAGCGAGAAGGTAGGAGCATCTACAGGCAGGAGACAGGAAGCAGGATTGGGGAGAGCCAAAAGTGACAGGAAAGAACAAACTAGGAAGGAGCAAGATTTGTTTGAGCAGGAGTGTGGAAAAATGGTAACAGAAGCATTAAGATGCTAAATTACCTTGCCGGCACCCCTAGATAAGGAGCATCAGCGCCATGGCACATGCAGCCATGGTGACAGCTGCCAGCCACAACATGTATGTGGCGTGGAACACATGCTGCCCTGGGTGTGTGTTCACAGCAACAGTCATGGCAGCACCAACCTGTGATTGGGAACTACAGGACTCTTCTCCCGATAGTGTTGCATCATCGCCGCCAGCCGACATGGAGCACCCACACCAGCGTGGGCCAAGGTGCCAGTCCACGGGCACTGTGGCTACAAGTGAGGCCTATGGTAGGATTTACAGAACGTGTGGCACACCATGCAATCCATATGAGAAAAAGGGGCATAAAGTGCTAAGTACACTTGCATGCCTTACACCAATTTTCCAAGTGACCAACACGGGGCTACTCAGAATAGCTGGGGACATTTACTTCTGTCATCAGTCCTATTGGTGGGTGTCCTGATGCCACAGCTGCAGTGGCTGAAGGTGTAAGGATCTGGTCCAGCAAGGAGGTGGTTCCAATCTTGGGTTGGAGGATGGTTCCAGCAGACTTGTTCCAGGACAGGCACCACAGGTTAGAAGCCACAATTAATTTGACGACGAGATGAGACCCAGGCGCAGCAGATGAATTGCTGGAGTGATGAAACCCTGGTCATGGGTCAGCAGGCTCGGTTCCTGCTGACTTCAAAGAACAGGCTTCAAACATGCCCCTCTTCAAGCAGGAGTGCAGCACTGGAAAGAGTTATTGGGTCATAAATCGAGGATCCTTCGAGTTCTAAGCTCTAGCTTTGGAAGGCAACTGTTACAGCAGGGAGGCGTGGTCAGTGGATGGGCAGCCCAGAGGAAGGACCGGGGGCACTTTCGTTGGCAGGATACTTATGCTTGAATGGTTTATCCCGCCGTTCTAAGGGAGGAGGGCACCATCAAGGGTTTTCCCTGGTGAGAGAAGAGAGAGCAGGGCTTTTCTGTAGATGGATTTGGCAATGCTGGTTGTCCGTAGCAGCAGTCCTGGGAAGAGGGCTGTAGTGGCACACAGAAATCAGAGCATATACTTGGTTCAAGGAAACACACACTAGCAGTTATATAAAAATACATATTTATTTTATGTACATTAAGGCTTATAACATTTAAGTAAGGTCAGTACTATCACACATTAGTATTAAACCCAGAATACTTGCAATATCCAAAGGATAAAAAATACTTTAGAACATTTGTAAGGTAACATAAAAAGTAGCAGAAACGTCTGAAACAAGTATGCAAACTTTATACCAACTTGTATTACTTTAGTTAACCCCTGCTTAGCCAATCCGTGGAAGTCCAACCCTATCCTAGGTGAGTCTCACAGAGTCAAGGGGGGTCGTGGATGTCCAGTGACCAAGGGCTGAAGAAGAAAAGGCAAGTAAGCAGTAGACAATGCAGACTATATGAAGATTTGTTCAGGTTTACAGGCGAGTATCAGTTAGGTTTCTTTGGGTAATGTAGCTCAGTGTAAGCCTGGTAAGGGATGCAAGTAACAGCTTAACTGCAACCCTCCGAAGCACAGGGACATCAAAGCAGGCCCCAGGTAAGTATTAGTGGCTGAACAGTACTTCTTAAGCGAAGAAGCTGGTGCAGCAAGACGGTCCCTAAGGAGAGGACATGGCAGACCCCGGTTCAGGATTCTTGGCCTTGGTGACTGAAGAAAAGAACCGGGAATGGCTCTGGAGGTTGCATTCGAGTAGTTGGTCGCCCAGCAGAAGATCTTCGCAGCACTGGCTCGTTGGTGCCTTTTTCAAAGTTCAGTTGAAGGATGGTTGTCGTGTGGTGGAGTTTGCACCCTTTCTCGGTCCTCGTCTTGGTTGAGGGGACATTCAGGAGCGGGATCCAGTCACTAAAGGTCCAGAAGGATGCCTACCAGGTTTGAGGCGAAACTGAGCTTCAAACGACAGTGCACCACAAAATGGCATAGTATCCCGGGCATTGAGGAATTGCAGGCCGTGGAAGTTGCAACTCGTCCAGGGACAGCGCAAGATGCAATTCGTCTAGTGTCAGGATTCGTAAATCAGGGAGGCATACTGGCAATCTTTCCCTTCCTACTCGCTTACCTTCCTCACCTGGGTTTCCTTCGCTTTTGTCACGGAGACGCTGGTTCAGGACACGGAAGTTTGCTCAGCCAGTTTGTTCTGTGTCCTTTAAGCAGCGCTGGGCTTTACCATGGAAACGCAGTCACTCTGCGTACTTGAGGTCACGTGTCTTTACACATTGTTAGAACCTCACGTGACTTTTTGGTTTTCGTTCTTATGCCCCGCCTCCCCGCTACTCGCTGCTTCTGAAATTGTTATTTCTCTTGCCGCTACGTACCTTGCTTTGCTCCTGTTGAATTAAGTGTTTTGACCCGGATCGCCTACTGGACTCCTGCTGGTTTTCCCTTCTTTGTCCCTCTTGTTGTTGCCTCGACCCTTGGAACTGCTCATTTGAATTCTTACGGATCACGGATGTCTGCTTGAATTTTGCCCGCTTGGTTTTCGATTCTTGGAACTGTTCACAGATTTTTCTCGTCCTCATTTCGGCTGGTGCTGCCATCTACGTTCTCCATTCTACTGCTACTGGAACTTTTCTACAGACCTGTGGATACAGACTTCCTCGTTGCCCCATGGAACTGGAGACTCTGTACTAGGCGTCCGCGTGCCGTCGGTTTCAGGTGGACATTGTTGTTTACCGGATTCTTGTTTAGGCGTCCTCGTGCCGGCGGTGGGTAGGTGGATCTACGCTCGTGCTTGCGGATCACTTCTGCTCTTCATTTATTCCTCCGGATTTTGAACTTCCTTGGAAACTCTCAACCGGTAAGACTGTTCCTTTATATCTAATTTAAGTTTTGATCCTTGTTTGGGTTCCGGTGAATTACTGGTTATTCTTTGTCCTCTTAGAATTCTGACGTCAACCTTACTATTCTGATTTGCCAGTCAGTCAACTACAGTCTATTTTCAGGTACTAAGAGTTTGGGTTGTCTGTGCATTGCTATTCAAGTTGTCATCTGTCACTAATGTACGGTTCCTTTGCAGGTTGACCGGTTCCTGTGACGTCCTCTCATCTTTAGGTCAATTGACCGTTCAGAGAGTTTCTTCTACCTCTCTGTTGGGTACATTGACAAAAAGAATTCGTCCTCTACACGACGAGTTCAAAATCTTGAAGTCAGGATTCTGGTTACCTTGTCAAGGAATATACCCTGACTTAACATCTAGGGACTGGTTAGGCCTACCAGTCCAAGGGAGGAAGTCGTCAGCCTCACTGTTGCACAGATGTTAAGAGGTCAGAACTGCAGCGTTTCCTCAGACGGCTCTGCAAGTGGGTGTGGTCATCCTTCTTCGAATCTTAGTTCCAGTGGTCGTCTCTTGAGTTGCTGCTCCAGGACCATCGCATTTTATGCAGGAAAACTAGCTGAGCCCACCAATCACCAGACATGCATTCATTCAAACTTGGGGGTGGCTGTCCAATGAAGACAGCCAGCATCCCAGCACAAACTGGTTCCAGGCAGGCACAGTTTTTTTCAGTAACCTTCTCCACTGCTTGTCCTTTCCTGTACTCCGAGTGTTGGCAGGACTTCCAAGGGAAGCGTTCAAAAGACCCATCAAGACCTCCCACACCCAGGCAGGTTGAAGAAGAAGGCTCAAGAAAGACCAAATCATCAAGAACAAGGCTTAGAAAAGTACAGACACCATTTGGGACAAGTGGTGACCCTTGTTTCCCTTAGCGCAGCTGTGATTGCAGCTTGTGGCGAAAGTCCACAAGAATTCTTGCAAAAAGGTACACTGCCACCAGCCTGTCAGATGAACTTTGAACAGTAACTAAAAGCTACTGGAAAATCGAGAAAGGAGACAATGTTTCCCCTCAGCACTCCACTTAAGATGGGGTGTGCTGATCTAGCAAAATAAAATACAAGTAGGACAAAAAGCATCTGTGTGCCCTGGTAACATGTGTTAACACAGGTAAAATAAAAAGGGAAGCTCAAGGAGCTCCCCAGCAACCCTGCACAGAAAGTGCTGTGTGCTGCAATAATAAAATGTATATGCCAGAAAAGATGAAGGAAAGCATAACTCCTTGAAAAAAGTATCAACAAGAGGTAAAAAAAGCTTCCCTTGGTCGGCGTAAAAGAATGAATGAATGAGGGTGGAAAAAGGTTCCCACTCGGGAGAATCGGTCAATAAAATCCAATAGTCCAGCAAAAATGCTGGGGAACTCTCACAGTCGGGAGAATTTCACTAAAAGAGGAATATCTACCTAACAATTTTTTATGGGAGTTTTCGACCTGAGGGGGACAGGAAGACCGCCAAAAAGCATGGGCCAAAGGACTGGTCTTAACCCACATGCGAAAGCCATTTTGAATACGTGGTGCTCAAAGCATCAGTATGCATTGAAAAAAGATGGTGTGCAGGAGTGCACCTGAAAGTCAGTGAAACACAGTTCATTGCCAACAACCTGTTTTAGGCATATAGAATGTTGCCAGTCAAAATGAAAAAAGGGATACAAATTACTTATGTAACTCTCCACTTAAGGATGTGTGTCTTACAGAACTAAAACACAGGAAACATGAAAAGGGGAATCTATATCCCTGCACTGACCATCTTTGAAGCTCAACGGTGTCCCCAAAATAAAGGACATGAGGTAAGTGAAGCTAAAAACGCTTTTATTACCTGAAGTCATCCACAGTTCCAGGACATAGACAAAAAGCTAGGGGTCCCTCGTAAGATGGATTTCCCAATTCGACCCTTGGGATGGATTTTGGGAGGCCAACCTATTATGGTGAATAAGAAAGACACTGACGTCTAGCCAAACCCAATCAGGGTAGGTAGCCGAGTGGTAAGTCTTAGACCTAGCAGGGGGTGAGAGAGTGGTCTAGGGCTATAATGTATCCACACAGAGCAACACCAATTATTGCAGTTGGACAGATAATCTAAAAAATATACAGTGATTTATTAGACCTATAAAATGCATTCTCAACAATGAAATATCTAGGCCTATATTATCACACACCTACGATAAAATACATATATACATTCACCCTTAAGAGAAGATAGAAAAGGATATGATTCAATACAGGTAAGTAATTGGATGCATACAACACAGTAGGATCACGATAGAGCAACACTAAAACAGTTGCCTTGCACTTAGTAAGTCATTCCTAAAAGGGATCAGGCCTGTGCCCTAATGCCCTCAGTTCCATTGTTAAACTAGAATTCAACAAACAAACCTCTGTCCATAGAAGTGGGCATGCTAAAGTTCGAACAGCACCTTGGTATGACTACCTTGGTATCTGTTTTGTCTCCAACCGTGGGTGGGCTCTGCTAGTAGGCAATGTCACTAGGGGTTTGGGGACAAATTGTGGATCCCTGAAAAAGTAATTTTTCACCCATAGTGCTAGAGCAGTATGCCCAGTCTTTGATGTCTATAGTGCTCAAGCAAACTCGGCTGCAATATATGGCACAGAAATTTGGGGACTGACTAGGAGCAAGACTGCAAATACCATTGAAAATACATTTCTAAAAAGTATTTTATTACTTCCCCAAGGCGCTCTGACTGCGCTTGTTCCTATGGAATGTGATTTCTGTCCAGTAGATGAGGAGTCTGCCATAAAATCTGTCTTTTCTTGGTTCAGATTATGGGGGGGAAACCCTGCTCTAGCTACATTTCGGGAAGCTCTATTCCAGGTAATGAATATGGAAGTGGTTTGCTCATCTAAAGAAATGCCTGGCCGTATTGGACTTCTCTTGTTACTGGCTGAGCCCAAGTCTGATCACCAAAACGTCATTTGAGATGAAAAAGGCTTGGGTAAATCTAAGGTCCATCAACATGGAGGGAGTATGTCTTGCCTTATCCTAGGGCATGGACTATTTGCTCTTTAAACAAACATTTGGTTATGAATCTTTCCTGGATGTGATTGCTCCAAACTATGCCCAAGCTCTCTCTATCGCGTTTAGAACTGGATATTTGAGGGTACCGTCATATACGGGTCCAGTGGAAAAACTCATCTGATAGCAATTGCTTAATATGCAGTGCTCAACGATGGCTCACTGATTAAACTATGTCTTAATCCTGAAGAATAACTTATCGGGGCAAAAGCCAGTGAACTTTAATGATAACAATAGCAGTGGCAACAGTTTAATAGTGTCGGACCCCGCAAGCTAGTCTTAACCCTACAGTTTTGGCCTCAAGTCCAAAGTTTCCAGGCAAACAAAGTTCATGTGCGGAAGTCGCGACCACTGCACTAAACAATGCCTCTATATTGGAAACAGAGCCTCATGTTTCCTTATCTTCCTCCCTTCATTTTATCCTTTCCAAGGTTGAGGCCCCTTCTATTCTTTGTACAAACTTTGCAGCAGAACATCAAGAACTGAAACAAATTATTGGGGAAGTTGTGGATGTCATCCTGGCAAATACCATGGCACCAAATAGCCAATTAAGATGCCCTCTCATCGTCTCCCTGTCTGGGGCCCATTTGCCAGCAGGCGAGAAAGAAACAGGCCAGCATTCTGCTAACTCGCCCTCACAAGCAGAAATGGCAAATGTGGCCGAAGAGCAACAGCAGGACAGGCCTTTGCCGGACCTTGCTGCGCCTTGGATAGACACCCTAACTATAACTGCGGCGATGGAAGAGGACGCCAATGAAGTGGCACGCGTTGAGATTTCACTATTGGGTTGCTCACCTGGAAAGCAAGGTGGGTGCAAGAAAAGGCTCAGGAGAAGGAAACTATGCCAGCGTTTGAAAAGAGTAAAATTTGCTAACGAGGCAGCAATGCCCTTGAGCCCCAGAACCTCTGACCAATTATTAACAACCATCCTATCCAACGACATGGGTAATGGCCTTACAAGGCAGGCGGAACTCAGGGACTCCAGTGACAAATGGCTCAAAAGTAATGGGAAGGGTCAGGTAGAGGAGCGTCCTAGTTCATCTATGGGAAGCGACCAGCTTGGAAACGCTGGCATCTATGAGCCTAAAAAAAATATTCCTTTTTTTTAAAATACTTTAATTGATATACAATTTTTATTCACTCTGTTAACAGCTCCAACTTTAATAACACATGGTTAGATAACTTTGAAGCATATGTTTAATTCGAACAGCAAAGTGTGTGACTGCCTAAGAACTGTCCCTGACCCAGGAACATTAAGGTCCTTTGACCAATTGGTAAATTTGGAAGAAATCTTCCCACTGGCAGACAGCCCTTTCTTAAATTGATCCAGACTGCTTGCAAAATGGGAAGGCATCACATGGATCTCTTCAATTAAAGGTAAAGATTTGTTATGTGTTGAATTGCCGAAATGGGATAGCCTTGCAAACTGGGCACTGATTAAACTGGCCTCATCAGCTACTGCTTCTTTACTTGGTGCTTGTTCCGCAGCACTGCTGGAGTTGGGTTTTAAGCTAACAGCGTGTTATGATGGGAACGGGAGGGGGCGCATTAACAAAATAAGTTTGAGACCAAGTGTGGGAAGCCTGGGGTTGGCTGCTTGACCAAATGTGTTGGGTGATGAGTTAGCACCAGCGCACTCACTAAAGAATCTGTCCTGGAACATAGTGGGTATAAATAGAGTATTATCTGACCCGGACTGGTGCAATTTTGTTATTACCAGGTTTTGATGTTCCAGGAAATGTGGGCTGTACATTTCCAGGGATATGGGAACTATATGATTCCAGCAACTAGGGGCCAAAGGTGCAGACCATCAGGGGGATCTGCAGATATGGATTGATGCCAGACTGGAATGTAAGGTGGTTAATGTGGAAACTCATCTGGTGGACCTCCAGCTTCTTTTGGTGATAACAAATGGGCAAGACTGATTCTTACTAATTACTGTTTATAATAGACCTAAAGGGGCACTGGGCAGTGATGTACTGATGAAATTGCATGATGTTGAACTGCTCAAACAATCGACTGATTCTCTGCAGCAAATGTAGTGTTGTTGCTGGAGATATGAACCTTCAGCTAGAGCCCCTAAAAGAAACCTTTAAATTATGGGATGCCCAGGATCTAGCCTGGTCTATGCCTATTCTATTGGCTGCACCCCCCAAAAAGGATCCACACCCGAGCAGTGGAATCAGCCTGTGTTATTGCCAACTTGAACCTCAGGGCCTGTAACGGCAGATTGGCATCTGACCAGCCAGCAAAGATGACATTCACTGGCTGTAATGGCATCTCACGTATCAATTACATATTTATTACAGCCAGTAGCTGGTCTAAGGTTCTGGAGTTTAAATTGTCCGAAAGAAGCGAGAGCGACCACTACTATCCCGTTATGCTTAAACTTTGCATGAGGGGTCCAACTTCGCACTTGAATCATGGCTTGGTCGGGAATCAAGCCCTGCCATCTTTGGCCTTTGTAAGGAAAACAGCCAAATGGGCCCATTGGGTATACAGGGCTGCGAAACTAAATGTATATGATGCCATGTCAGCATGTTTACTGCGGAATTTGAAATAATGGGTAGGAAATTAATCCAATGTTTAACCCATGTTGTAGGCCGTTCAGATAAAAAGGCGATGGGGGGGGGGGAAATCCTTGGTAAGACTGATTGCGCAAGGGCAAAGAAAGCCATTATCTTATGTAAAAGTTCTGGGGCAACCTTTGACAAGCACTGCCTCCACGACTCCAGGGCAAAATATAAGGCCCTACTCCTTAAGAAAAAAAGCCAATACGTAAAATCGGAGTGGGAAGCACTGCATGTGGCATTAGTGCAGGGAAACGGCATTGGTTTCTGGAGGTTGGTATCATCAAGCGAGAAAAACGACGACTAAGCTATGCAATGCCATATTAGTGCTGCTGTTTGGTGGGGGATACATCTCTATCTTGTATGCAAGCGCAGATCCTATAGCAGGGACTGCCCCAGGGGAAAAAGGAAATGACTGGACTAAGCATGGGAGCTGGCATATCACTATGGATGAGGTTGGAAATGCCTTGTGATCCCACAAGTCTGGCAAAGCGGCTGGACGTGATTTGATTCTGGTTGATTTCTATGAAGGTGAACCGATGAGCTGGGCCCAAACTTTATGCAAGTTCTTTAACGCTGCTATCTGTTCTGGAGTAATCCCTAGTATCTGGAGGGAGGCGATCATAGTCCCCATTTAGAAGTAAGTGGGCGGGGGTGGGAGGGACTCCCAGAGAACTATCATCCAATTTCATTACTAGATTGTGTCGAGAAGATATTTGGTAAGATCTTCTTGACTAGATTGCAAAATTAGGCCGATGAAGCAGGGATTATTACCGAAGCGCATGCCGGTTTTTGCGCTGGCAAGAGGTACTGTGGACCACTGCTTCCTCCTAACTTTATTAATCCAGAAGTATGAATTCTTAGCAAAAACAAAACTGTCATTTTTTGGGATTTGAAGTCCGCCTTTGACTCTGTCTCTAGGAATATACTTTGTGTGTATTAAGTGAACGAAAAGCTCCCACGCCACTGGTTGACTCCATTAAATTATTATATTCAGAAACCGTGGAATCCGTACGTCAAGGCGCAATTGGGGAGCAATCAAGGCTGTTTGCCGTGAACAGAAGGGTGCCCCAGGGTTGCATTGTGGCACCCCAGCTTTTCCTAATTTTCATTCAGGGTATAACAGATGCACTAGAAAGGGGTGCTCTTGTGCCCCCAAAAATTGCAACTATGAGATGGCCTACCCTGTTCTACGCTGATGATGCAGTTAATCTGGCTACTTCCCCAAAAGCCTTAAAGACAGGATTGGCTATTTTCATGAGTAAATGTTGTGAGCTTGGCCATGAACTGAATGCTAAAAAAAATAAAGTCCTAGTTTTTAAACCCACCCTTTGTGAAAATCACCCATCTGAGTATTATGGTAGACGATACACTGTTGTAGCAAGTGAAATTCTTAGATTATTTTAGTTTTATGTTCCATGAATCAGCGGGGTGGTCCAACCAAAGCCAAGATGAGCTTTGGAAAATACAGCGGTGGAGTGCATTTCTTTTTCAAAGGCCGCGGTAGTGGAGCTTTATGCTAAGCCAGCTCTGCCTGTAACCCTGTATGGGTCGGAATTGTGGGGCCAAATTAAATTGCATTGCCGTCTTGTATTGAGAACACGTTTTTGAAAAAACTCTTTTTGTTACTGATAAGTGCTCCAACTTCATTGGTGCTAGTGCATGTTGGTGATAAGATTTCATTGAAACTTGTGCTTTACTGGGTTAGACTGTGTAGCTCTCTGGGGCTGAACCTAATAGTCTATACGTGCACACGTACAAGTCGCAATAAGTAAATGACAATCTTAGACAGATTACTTTTAAACAAGCTTTGGGTGCAGGGGAGGAATACAGACCCTGGCACGAGGCCTTCACAACATATGATACAAAAAGTGTCTACCACTTGAGACACTCCCGTCCCGTGCACACCACTGTAACTGAACATACAATCAAAAGTTTATTTTAAAAAATCAGACTTTTTAATTAGAAAAGAGTAAATCAAAACACACAATTTTCAATGTGTAAATTACAGGGCATATCTTATGCCTCCAAATTAACACATGTTATTTACAAAACAATATGTTTCCAAATCAAGGTGAAGAAGATATTCTTTGATTTGAAATACTTCAGGCCCAATGCGTTTTGGGGAGTGAACCCTTTCTTCAGGAGCAAAACATTCTGAAAAAAAACATGTATAATTGAACCGTTTCAGACCCCATTTTTTTCATGAATTGCAAAAGTACTACAGAGATGTTCTCATGCGTATCAGAGATACCATCAGCCTATTAGTGTAGGAATCCCAACAGGTAATACCAACAATAGTGCTTTAAGATGTGAATAACATTCTTATCCATACCAACCTATAACCAAGGGATTGACAATCCATAACCGTGTATTAGATATCATGAATACCAGAAATGTTCATAAACCAGTGCCAGGTTGCTTTACACTACTACCACCTCTGACCCAGTGATCGATGCATCCTAAAGTACTTCATACCTTAAATCTGGTGCTGAAAGACCGGTATCACGTATGCCTAAATATGAGATAAAGTGGAAAAGGCTTTGATGTAGATATTAGGCACCAATCTTCATCAAAAGAATTAAATATCCAGCACTCCAAACCTACCTGTACAAACAGGTCAAAATGTGAATGCTGTGAAGGTACAAATGTGCCGACCCTTCTATCAAGGAGGATCCACGTTGTTGTCGCGATAATAGTTTGTTAGCAGGTAAATTCCCAAAGCAATATCCACGTTTCCTACAAATAAATATTGATATTGGATATCTTAGCGATCATGTCCACATTCACGGTTTTGCTAAGACGTGTATACACTTTCACGAATGATGTTATACAACATTTCACATATGTATGCTCTAACTATAAAAGAAGGTGCGTGCACTTAGGTATACACCAACTCAGTATTTACCTTTCAATACCGTCCAAGTCGGCAACAGTGTGTCATGTGAGCAATCAGGTGAGCATGCTAAAAAGGGGAGTTGCGTCACAGATATACGTCAGAAAACTAGTGCGATACCATAAACATAAAGAAAAGGGTAGATCCGGGTACCATATGTATTAACCAGATGTATATTCAAATGAGTAAGAATTCCTTTAAATTAAAGGATCCATCAATCTTTACTACAGAAGGTGTAGAGCTATCTGGCAGGTTCTCCAATAGAGGCTACCCGGATGACGTCCTACATGAAACCAATGTAAGAGCTACCCAAATTTCAAAAGATCATTTACTGACCCCCAGACCTAAAAATGAATCGACATTGCTCTTGTACATTTCCAAATGTTTGTTTGTTTGTTTGTTTGTTTATTTATTTATATTGCGCACCAGACCCTTAGGTTACCGGGCGCAGCAACAAGTATATGCGAAGCTTACAATGTTACAATGTTATATAAATGAATTTACAATATTACGCCATATTACACAAATTACTAGAATGTACAGATAAAGAGTTGCCGTATTTACATGAATGTACAGTTAACAATATACATGATTAGCAGTAATAAACATAAAGGTTGATGTCGCGTCGGGGTGCATTAGGTAGGACTACGCTTGTGAGTGTTCGGGTGTTAAGTCATTGTTGGCGATAATGTGTTTGATAAGGTTCCTTCTGAAATGGGGGAAGGGTTGGTCAGCTCTAAGGTTAGGTGGCAGGGTGTTCCACAGGTTAGCAGCTTTCACAGGGAAGCAAACGCCACCAATTTTGGCAAGTCTGAATCTAGGTACTGCCAAACAATTGGAGTTGGCGAGTCTCATGGGTCTATTGGAAGTTTTTCTTTTTATTTTGTCCATCAAGTAGCTAGGAGCAGCATTATTTAAGGCCTTATGGGTTAATGAGATCATTTTTAGCTGGATTTTATTCTCAGTAGAAAGCCATTTATGTTGCCGCCTAGTCGAGGAGATATGCTCCCTCTTTCTTATTCCTAATGCAGCTCTGAGAGCATTATTTTGTAGAGTTTGAAGTCTTAGGGTAGTGGCTTTATTGGCGCTACTGTATAGGGCATTACAGTAATCAAGTCGGGAAAGAATTAAGGCTCTAGCCAGGATTAGGCAGCTGGTATTGGACAGGAAGGGCTTGCCTGCTCTGATCAATTTACAGGTGTAAGCAGTGGTGGAGGCTAAGGAGTTTACCTGTTTAGTGAAGGACAGGGTAGAGTCGAGATAAAAACCAAGTGTTTTTACTTCCCTCGAGACTTTAATGACATTTCCGTCTATGCTGAAGGCTGAGTAATCTGGGCCCAATTTGTTAATATTGGCTTGTGTGCCCAGAATGATCAACTCTGTCTTATCATCATTCAGGCAAAGACCGTGAGTGGCCATCCATGCCTGAATGATGAGATACACTCTATTCACCAGCTCCCCATCCTCACTGTGATCCCCAGAAAGTGGGAAGAGAATCTGTGTATCATCTGCATAGTTAGTGTAGGTGATACCGAGATTGTCCAAATCATCGAACAGAGGTTTGGTGAATATGTTGTAAAGGGTCGGAGAGACGCAGGATCCCTGAGGGACACCACAAGTAATGGGTATAGGGTCAGCTGCTGCCGAAGGGGAAAAGACTCTCATAGTTCTCTCACTCAGAAAGGATTCTATCCAACTGATGGCTTGGGTGGAGAAGTGAGCGGCAACGTCCAGGTGTTTGCAGAGGACTTTGTGGTCCACAAGATCAAACGCAGCTGAGAGATCTAGTAGGAGGAGGAGGGCTGTCTTACCCTGATCTCTCAGTTCGTCTATTTGGGCCTTTAAGTCAATCAGGGCTGTTTCCGTTCCGTGTAGTGGGCGGAAGCCAGATTGTCTAGATCCTAGTAGTTTGTGCAGTTCAAGGTAGTTTTGAATCTGTATATAGGCCACTTTGTCCAGGATCTTTAGCAGAAACGGAACTGTGGTGATTGGACGGTAATTGGTGGGGATGAGAGGATCTAAAGTTTGCTTTTTAAGCAACGGGAGCACCCAGGATTGTTTTAGGTTAGCTGGGATGATACCTGTGGAGAAAGATGCATTGACAAGTTTGGAGATAAATGGTGATAGGTCTCTGGCAGCGTCTTTTATTAGCTGTGCTGGGCAGATGTCACCTTTGCAGTTGGATGGTTTGAGGGTGAGGATGATTTTTTCAATCTCGAGTGTGGAGGTTTTGGTGAAGGAGAATTTGGTATGTTGAGGCATGTGGATCGCCTTAGGTGGTGACAGTGTAGGGAGTTTAAGCGAGTCTTTTTTAAGTTGAATTTTGTTTTGGAGGGTAGTAATTTTATTAGTTAGAGCATATTGGATGTCAGAACACCAGGTCTGATCTTTAGTGCAGGTGTCTGGTATGGCAATAGGTGACTCAAGTTCCTTTAGGATGGAGAAGAGTACTCGAGACAGAGCCAACATATCAGGAAGATCATTAGCAAGAATTGGTCGATTTAACATCATGACCCTACTCTCCTTAAGTTGTTCCCTAAACCACCAATGATGGTATATAAACGGGGTAAAAACCTGCGTGACAAATTGGTGAAAGCTGAAAGGATACCAAGGGAAGATCAAACAACTTTGAGACCAAAGAGAAAGGGGACCTTCCCTTGTCTAATGTGCAGTCACTGTAATAACGTGCACAAAGGAGATTTCATCACGCATCCCTGCACGGGTAAAAAACGATATCTGAGAGACTTTGCCACCTGCAGGTCTACGGGTGTTATATACAGCATAAAGTGCCCATGTGGACTGCTGTACATTGGGCAAACATCAAAGTCTGCCTGTGAGCGGTGGAATGAGCACAAATCCAATGTATGCTGCATAATTGAAAAATCACCTGTGGCACGACACTTTAAGGCGTTGAGGCATTCAATTGCACGGATTCAATTTCCCATTCTAAAAGTGGTGAGACGTCCCCCCAGCGGTGGAGACTTCAATACTCGGCTTACACAAGGTAGATGTTTTAGATTGACATGTTAGACATGACCCAACCAAGAGGAATGAATGAGGATTTTTCATTGCACCGTTTCATCTAATGAATGCCTTGGAATCAGTCAGATGAGTGATTACCATCACCTCACACGTAGATGTGACTGAAAAAAATGAAGGCCGGTAGACCACTGATGGGCTCTGTTAATCATTCCCTTAATTCTTGACCAGTTAGTAACACTTATAGATGCATTATACTATATGATTTGGCATTGGTTAGATGAGTGATGAACACCTCCTCATATGTGGATGTGATTTTACATAATGTAGGCCAGTAGAACCGCTAATGGGTTCTGTAATACAGTTCCTGTTCCCTAAGGATTGTGATTCCTGACCAGTGAGAACGATTAATAGATGCGGGATGCTACCCTAGTAGACCGATTAGCATCTGGTATGTACATGGGAAGTATGTCTGCACAGAGGCCACAGTACAATACAGTAAACAGTACTAGTAATATATGGAGGAGTGATGCAAGGCCATTGCCGCTCCTTCCCAACCACCTATCGGGTGTTGTACTCTTTTATACTGTTGTGGGAACCGCAATTATTCATTTAAAGGAATTATTACTCATTTACATTGGGTTAATACATATGGTATCCCGGCATACCCTTTTCTTTATGTTTAGGGTATCGCGCTACTTTTCTGAAGAGTATCTGTGACGCAACTCCCCTTTTTAGCATGCTCACGTGATTGCTCACGTGACACGCTGTTAGGTTGTTGGAGTTTCGGTTTGGTTACAGAGAGGATTTGCATTGCGTGAACCACAGTAGCCAACTTGGACGGTATTGAAAGGTAAATACTGAGTTGGTGTATACCTAAGTGCGCTCACCTTCTTTTATAGTTAGTGCAACATATGTGCAATGTTGTATAACATCATTTGTGACAGTGTATACACGTCCGAGCGAAACCGTGAATGCGGACATGATCCAATATCCAATATCGATATTTATTTGTAGGAAACTTGGATATTGCTTTGGGAATATACCTGCTGACAAACTATTATCGTGACAGCAACGTGGATCCTCCTTGATGGAAGCGTCGGCACATTTGTACCTTCACGGCATTCACATTTTGACCTGTTTTTATAGGTAGGTTTGGAGTGCTGGATATTGAATTCTTTTGATGAAGATTGGTGCCTAATATTTACATCAAAGCCTTTTCCACTTTATCTCATATTTAGGCATATGTGATGCTGGTCCTTTGGCACCAGATTTAATTTATGAAATACTTTAGGATGCATCTATCACTGGGTCAGAGGTGGTAGTAGTGTAAAGCAACCTGGCACTGGTTTATGAACATTTCAGTTATTCACGATATCTAATAAACGGGTATGGATTGCCAATCCCTTGGTTTTGGACGAACAAGAAGAGGACTTCCTCCTCGATCTGTATTTTTTATGGCGTTTTGCCGAAGACTCAGCCGAGTCTTTCTTCCCTCTCGAAGAAAACTTCGAGGATTCCTCCCCCACCGCCAGTTTACCTCGTCTTTCTTTCAAGGCCTTATGGGTCATAGATTGGCACAAACCGCAGTCGTCGATCCGATGTTCGGACCCGATGCACCAGAGACAGTTACGGTGAGGGTCGGTCAGCGACATTTTTCTTCCACACCTTAGACATTTCTTAAACCCCGTTTTCGGAGTAGACTGGTTCGAAGAAGACGACATAATTCGCTGTGACTGAAGCGTCGTTTTATTTCGATCCGAAGCGAAGCTAACGGAAAAATGGAACTGAAGCCAACGGGTACGTTCGAGGCTACTACGGATGACGTCGTCACTCGACGGAAGCCACCGAGGGACATCGACGTCACCGCCTCGAGTGGAGCGCCCTCTGCTGGAGAGAGGAAACATTTTTCGAGGCGAAACCTAAAGGTAAGGATATATCGAAGATGTGGAATACGTGGGAGGACACAATCCATTCTAAGATATTCTTTGATATGAAATACTTCAGGCCCTACGCGTTTCGGGGTGTGAACCCCTTCTTCAGGAGCAAAAAATGCTGAAAAAACATGTATAATAGAACCATTTCAGACCCCATTCTTACATAAATTGCAAAAGTACTACAGAGATGTTCTCATGCATTTCAGAGATACCATCACCCTATTAGTGTATCAATCCCAATCAGGTAATTCCAACAATAATGCTTTAAGATGTGAATAACATTTTTATCCATACTGACCCAAAAAGACGAAGAAGAGACGATACCGATCTCCCTCTTCTTCTTCTTCCTCGACTTCGGAGGAAGTTATTTCTTGACAAACTAAACATGACTCCCCTAGAAAGTGGGAAGCATTTAGAGAGTCGATGATAAAACATTTTGAGAACGCGGCCCAGACCCCTCAAAAATGTCTGTTGAAAGTCATGCCTCTACTCACAAAAGATGTGACGGAGGAAGTTCTAAAACTAGAAAATCCGACAAATTGTCGAGGGTGTCTTCTAGGGACTCTTCCCAGACACCTAAAAAGACAGACCTTAAGAAAAAAGACTCTAGACGTTGATACGTCTTTAAAGACCTTGACAAAAACATCTTCGAAGCCTCTGTTGAAGGCTGTCGAGTATAAAGGGTCGACGACCCAGCAGAAAAAAGTCACGCTGAGTGCTTTATCGACGACCTCCAAGACTTCTTCGACGGCGGCGAGTGTTTCGAAGGCTTCTTCGACAACGTCGACTGCCTCGAAGATTCCTTCGACAGCATTTGTAGTGCCTTCGAAAACATCGAAGAATACCTTAATAACATCGAAGGTAACGGCACGACTTCGAAGCCATCGACACGTCTGTCGATGTCGACACCAATTACAGGGTTGAAACCTATTCCTGAGAAAGAATTTTACACAGAAAGCAGACATGATTTTTTCCAAACTATGTCAGCTGTATATGGAGAAATGTCCTCAGAAAATGAGGAGGATGAAGAAGAAGATGAACCTGAAGTTTCATTAGTAGGAGTAAAATATGGTACAAGAGAAGTTCCTGAGGAATTAATCAATCAAAAATGCAGGACTTGTATGAATGTTTACAGTCTGCAAGTGGACTAGATACGTCCCCTGAATACGAATTTGAAAGACCAAATCCAGCAGAACATGCTGATTTGGGTTACAGAAAACTTATGAATAAAGTAACAGAGTTTATGGGATGGGGTAGGAATTCACCTGTATATCAGGATGATGATATGACAGATCTTTTGTCAGGAGGTCCTCAACCAGATCCCATACTTCCCTTTCATATTGCCCTGCAAAGGAGAGTAAATGCTGCTTGGGAAAGACCGGAATCTATTCCAGCAGTGAATAAAAAATATGTGGCAAAATACAGACGTTGTAACTGTGATCCAGAGTATCTGAGTAAGCATCCTTCTCCTGAGAGTCTGGTAGTCCAGGCAGCCACATCAACAAAAAATGCTGCATACCCTACAATTCCCCCTGATAGGGATGACAAGCAGATAGATGCATGGTCGAAAAAGACCTTTACATCAGGGAGCATGGCTCTAAAGTCCACCAATGTATCTTGTACGCTGGCTAGTTTCAATTATACTCTGTGGGACTGCATGTCAGCGGCAGCTCAACACATCCCGGAAGGAGAGGAACGTGATGGTTTCCTGTCCATAATTAAGGATGGTAAGGAGGCTTCGGGAGAATGCCTTCAAGCAGGTTTGGACACTGCTGACAGTATAAGCAGGTCCATGGCATCTAGCGCAATGCTACGCAGATTTGCATGGCTAAGGAAGTCGCGTTTCGCACCAGATGTTCAATCTAGACTTCTTAATATGCCGTTTGGCAGCAAGGCGGATGAAAGTTTGGATAAGCTGCAGACCTCCAAGGCAGCGGCAAAGTCACTCAGTGCCGCTATAAGACAACCTCAGCAACACCCCTACACAGGCTCATCTTCCTGGAGGGGTAGTCCTTTTCGTTATTATTCCTCAGTTGGAAAAGGAAGGGAACAGGCCAGTCAAAGATGGCAAATGAAATTTCCTCGGGGGCGAGGAAGAGGTGCTAGATCCGCCCGGCAAGGGCATCTGTCCCTTCCACCACTGCTGGAGCTGCCGCCAAACCACTCTTGAGGTTTTGACTCACAAGACCCCAGTGGGAGGAAGGATCTCACAGCATCTGAAAGAATGGCGAAGCATTACTTCAGATGCTTGGGCACTGGTAACAGTATCCCAAGGTTACTGCCTTCCCTTTCTAAAGAAACCTCAGAACCACCCACCGGAATACAACCCTACCAAAAACCCAGATCCGTTCCTGTTGCAGGAAGTTTTGACCCTGCTACAGAAAGGTGCAATAGAACATGTACCTGTAGTGGAAAGGAACAAGGGTTGGTATTCTCCATACTTGATATGAGATGATATGGCATTTATAACGCGCCTATACACAAGTGTTTCAAGGCGCGACGAGGCAAGGAGGGGGAACAAAGGGAGGACAGACAACGATCTTACTAGGCCAGGTGTCATTCATATCGTGCAAGTGCATGGGAAGGGGGGGAAAAGGAAGAGTGCAAGGGGGAAAAAGGGAGAGGGGAAAGTGCAATACATGGGAAGTGGAATAAATAAGATAAATAAACACATTAAAAAAAACAGGCAAGTGAAAGGAAGTGCGGACAAAGTGCTGGAAGGGGACTGAAGGGGTACAGAAACAGTCCCCAAGTGCAGGGGTTGCCAGGGAGGCAGTGCAGGTAGGCAGTTGACCGGGCCTGGGCCAGAGATCAGAAGGGTGGCCAGGTAACCAGTGCAATTTCAGTCGGGAGTTAAGCAAGGGAGGGGAGGAGAGAAAGCAGAAGCAAAGAGGAAGGTTTTGAGGTGTTTCCGGAACCAGAGGTGGTTCTCGAGTTTCAGGGAGGCAGGAAGCCTGTTCCAGAGAGAGGCCCCTGCCGAAGAGCGTGATCTGTCACCAACGCGTTGCTTGGAGAAGCGACTGACCCTGAGGGAGTTGGAGACAGATGAGCGAAGAGCTCAAGAAGGAAAGTATTTAGGAAGAGAGAGTTGAAGGTATTTCGGCCCCAGACCCCAGAAGACCTTGTGTACAATGCAGAGGGTTTTGAATTTAATCCTCACAGCCACTGGGAGCCAGTGCAGGGATTTCAGTCTGGGAGAGATACGATCCCTGGGCTTGAGGCCAAGGACAAGTCTCGCAGTCCTGTTCTGGATAAGTTACAGAGGGCAGAGAGTGGAGGCAGGAAGATTTAGATAGAGGCTGTTACAGTAGTCCAGCTTGGCGAGGACCAGGGCTCTGGAGACGGTGAGCTTCTGGGGGAAGGATAGGAAAGGAAGAATACCTCTAAGGAGGTGCAGCTGGTAGTGTGACCTCTTAGAGACGTCCGAGATGTGAGGGGAGAAGGAGAGTGCACAGTCGAAGATGACCCCAAGGTGTTTTGCCTTGCAGGTGGGAGTGGGAGGAGGGCCAAGGGAGGCCAGCCAGAGAGCTGCAGGGAAGGAGGGAGTGGGTTTGCCGATGAGTAGAATCTCAGTTTTACTGGCATTAAGGCAGAAGTCGTTGGCGGCACGCCAATCCTGGATGGCAGACAGTCAGTCAGAGGTGAGGGAAGGAGAGGAGGAGGAGGCGGCCGTTGGGTAGCCTGAAAATGAGCTGGGTGTCATCAGCATAGCACTGAAAGTTGGGACAGAGAGTGGCGATGTGGTGGGCAAAGAGTGCCAGGTGGTTTTTAGTCATAATGTCGACAACAAAAATGTCGACAGTCAAAATTTCGAAAAAAAAGTCGAAAAAAAAAATTTCGACTTTTTTTTTCAATGCATTTTTTTTTTAAATGGGGGGGTTCCCCCCCCCAACCCCCCTTTTTAAATTTTTTTTTTAATTTTTCCCTTTTTTTTAACTCCCGAACCCCTAAAATAAATATATAATTTAAAAAAACGAAAGTCGACATTTTTTTTCTCGAAATGATGACTGCCCACCGTGCCAGGTATTGGTTGAACAGCCAGGGAGAGAGGTTAGATCGCTGGGGGACACCACAGGTAGAGAAAAAGATGTCAGAGAGTAAGGACCCAAGTTGGACCTGGCAGGGTCGGTCGGAGAGGAAAGAAGTCAGCCACGCCATAGCCAGGCCAGTGATACCCAGGTTGTCACGGAGACGGTTGAGAAGAATGGCATGATTGACAGTGTCAAAGGCAGAAGAGAGATCAAGTAGGATAAGAATGCAAGGGGTGTTAGAGTCGAGGTTGGAGAGCAGGTCTTCACGGATGTTCAGGAGAGCAGTTTCCGTGCTTCTGGCAGCTCTGAAGCCAGACTAATGGTCATGAAGACAACCAACAGATTCAGTGTGGAGATTGAGTTGGGAGATGGCCAGTTCCTCCAGGAGCTTGCCCAGGAAGGGAGTAATGGAGATTGAGCGATAGTTAGCCAGGCAGGAGGGGTCGGCAGAGGGTTTCTTAAGAAGAGGGTGCACAAGGGAGTGCTTCAGGGGGAAGTGAAGACTCCAGTGGCGAAGGAGTGCTTGCAGAAATCCTCCAGGGCAGGAGCTAGGGAGTCGACGTGATCCTTAATAGTTTTGGAGGAACAGGGGTCAACCTGTTTTGACAAGACTTTCATAGTTCAGACTTGTCTAGAAACCTCGTCTGGAGAGAAAAGGGGAAAGGTAGAGAAGGAGGGGGGAGGGGTGGCAGCAGAAGGGCCAGAGGAAGAGCAAGGAATAGCGGGAAGGGGGTGAGAGGAGGAGAGTGAGGACAGGATGTCCTGAGTTTTAGAAATGAAGTGAGAGGCCAATGCCGTGCAGAGGGCCTGGGAAGGGACAGGAGAGGTAGAGACTGCGGCACGATTGGCTAGTTCCTTGCAGATTTTAAAGAGTTCAGCCGAGTTGTTAGATGCCGCAGAGACGCGGCCTTGGATATGAGCTCTCTTCTTGGTGAGGACGGAGAGCTGGTATTGCCTATGCAGCAGGCGGCAGGCCAGTTTGTCAGAGGATGAACTTGAAGCACGCCATTTCCTCTCGGCGACCCTGCACTTACGTTTTAGGCTGACGAGGTCTGAGTCGTACAAGGAGTTGCACTTGGCTTTGAGAAACTTCCACATTCCAAAGAAGAATGGAGGTCTGAGACCCATCTTGGACTTGAGAAACTTGAAAAAGTTCCTCAGGAAGGACAAGTTCAAGATGGTCACTCTTTCTCAGATCCTTCAGGATCTCCAACTTCAAGACTGGTTGGTATCATTGGACCTTCAGGATGCTTACTTTCATGTGCCAATCCATCTGAAGCACAGAAAGTACCTGAGGTTCGCGATTGGCAACTCTCACTATCAGTTTCGAGTTCTGCCATTCGGGTTGACCTCCGCCCCAAGAGTTTTCACCAAGTTGATGGTGGTAGTGGCAGCGAGTCTCAGAAGAGGGGGGGGATTCACGTCTACCCCTATTTGGACGATTGGATGATCAGGGAACCTTCTCCAGAACAAGCACAGGATCATCCATCCAAGACTTGCCACTTCCTTCACAACTAGGGTTTTCTCTGAATTTAAAAAAGTCAAACATGATACCATCACAGAAGCTCCAGTTTATAGAAGCAGTCTTGGATACTTGATCGGGCAAAGCCTCGCCTCCCGAAGAGAGAGCTCACCACATTCTGCAGATGGTGACTAAATTCCAGAATGCCCAGTATCTACCGGCCTTCGATTTTCTTAGGTTGCTCAGCCTCATGGCATCCTGCATTCTTCTGGTGCCAGAAGCCAGATTGAGGATGAGGTCCCTTCAATGGGCCCTCAGGACTCAATGGTCCCAATTTTCAGGGGAAATGACAGATCTTTTACAAGTTCCAACCAGGGTAGCACAGGATCTACAATGGTGGGCTTGCAAGAAACATATCCTCAAGGGAGAATCTTTTTGGCAACCATGGCCGGAGATAACAGTAGTAACGGACGCCTCACTCACGGGGTGGGGAGCTCACACCAACGAGTTGACAATCAGCGGTCGTTGGTCTCCATCGGAGTCCAGACTGCACATCAACCTATTAGAGCTGAGGGCGATCAGACTAGCTCTGAAGGCCTTCCTGCCCTCTGTACAGGGAAAGAATGTCCTGATAATGACGGACAACACAGTGGCCATATACTACCTCAACAAGAGAGGAGGAGTAGGGTCACTGCCACTGTGCAAGGAGGCAATGCAGCTCTGATTCTGGGCAAAACAAGAAGGGATCTCTCTATCTGCCATTCACCTAGCAGGAGAGCAAAAAAACAGCGGCCGATGCTTTGAGCAGCCAGAGTTCAGTCTCCCACGAGTGGGAACTAGCTCAGGAAGTCCTTCAAGAGATCTTCACCCTTTGGGGAACCCCTCAAGTGGATCTGTTCGCGACCAATGTCAACAGGAAGTGCAAACTGTACTGCTCAAGGGAATTTCCCCCAAGAGGAGCTCTAGGAGACGCATTCGTAGTGAAGTGGGAGTTTCCTCTGCTATATGCATTCCCTCCAGTCCCTGTGATCCCTCAGGTAATCAGGAGGTTGAGAAAGTTCACGAAAACCATGATCCCAATTGCCCCGGATTGGGCCAGGAGAACGTGGTACCCGGACCTTCTCGACATGTCCATCTGCCCTCAAATACGTCTTCCAAAAAGAGAGGATCTTCTCTCGCAAGTGGGAGGTCACGTTCTCCATCCAGAGGTCAACACACTCAACCTTCACGCATGGCTTCTGAGAGGTTGAGATACAAAGATTGGGACCTTCCGGATGATGTTATGGAGATTTTGCCGGTATCGTTCGAACAAGTTCAGTAACTGGTGCAGGGATAAGAATGTGGATCCCTTTGAATGTGATATTCCAATGGTATTATCTTTCCTGTTACATTTCGCTAATCTGGGGCTCCAGGTTAAGACCATAAAAGGATACGTAGCAGCGCTATCTATCTTCAAGTGCTCTTCAGAAGAAAAATCTTATTTTAAGATACCTTTAATAATACAATTTCTAAAAGGTTTAAACAATGTTTTTCCACCAATACCTTTTCAAGTTCCTGTGTGGGATTTAAATGTGGTACTTACATTCCTGACGTGTGCACCATTTGAGCCTTTACATTCTTGCCCGTTAAGGCTTCTTATGTTAAAAACTATACTTCTAATTGCATTGACATCAGCCCGCAGAGTAAGTGAATTGCAGGCAGTTTCGAGTGGTCCTCCTCACACCATCTTTCATAAAGACAAAATTGTCCTTCGAGTCAAACCCTTTTTTCTACCAAAAATAGTTTCAGACTTTCATCTGTCACAGAAAATAATGCTACCTGTGTTCTACCCTCCTCCTCACACAAGTAAGGAATAGGAAAGACTGCATAGGCTAGATCCCAGAAGGGCTCTTAGCTTTTACATCTCAAGATTGTCAAAAATACGTCAGTGTGAACAACTATTTGTGGGATACACTGGTCGTAAATTAGGACTAGCTGTAACCAAACAAACATTATGCAGATGGATAATCTTGGCCATAACAGAGTGTTATAGGCTAGCTGGAAAAGATCCCCCTGAGGCTTTAAGAGCTCATTCAACTAGGGGCATAGCAACTTCAGCAGCACTTAAGAGGGGTGTCCCTGTACAAGTTTAGTTTCTTTATTTGTACCGCGTGCCGAACCCCGGGGTAACCGAGCGCCGGAGACTTGGAGACAGTTACAACATGGCAAAAATATACAATACAGTGTAGTAGACCAGGTTACAAGATGGTCGACAAGGACAAGTGGATAAGTACATTAAGCAGAATTTTTGTTGGCAAGCTATGTTACAAGACATTTGTGCAGCAGCCACATGGTTATCCATGCATACTTTCATTAAACATTATGCTTTGGACTCCACTACCTCTCAGGGAGGTCTATTTGCCAAATCTGTACTACATTCAGTACATGACTAAAAAGACACCCGTACTCCCGCCAATAGAAAACTGCTTTGGGAGTCTATCTAAGATGAGGAATATGTGGGAGGACACAATCCATTCGAAGAACAAGTTACTTACCAACTGTAACGTTCTTTCGATTGGATGTTCCTCCCACGTATTCCTTATCGACCCTCCCATCCTACCCCACAGTACAGTTTACGTGGTTTACACTCTAAATTCTTTTAGGGCTTGGGTCAATAAGAGGCACGCCTTTGTTTATAATACATGGGCTCTGATACACGAAAAAACAGAACTGAAGCCAATGGGCACGCTCGAGGCAATTATACTACGGATGACGTCACTCGACGGAGGCCGCCGAGGGACATCGACGTCGCCGCCGAGGGACATCGACGTCACCGCCTCGAGTGGAGCGCTCTCTGCTGGAGAGAGGAACATTTTTCCAAGGCAAAACCTAAAGGTAAGGATATATCTAAGATGAGGAATACGTGGGAGGAACATCCAATTGAAAGAACGTTACAGTTGGTAAGTAACTTGTTCTTCTTCACCTTGATTTGGAGACATATTATTTTGTAAATAACATGTGTTAATGTGTAGGCATAAAATATTACCTGTAATTTACAAATTGAAAATTGTGTTTTGATTTACTCTTTTCTAATTAAAAAGTCTGATTTTTTTTGATAAACGTTTGACTGTATGTTCAGTTACATTGGTGTGCAGCGTATGGGAGTGTCTCAAGTGGTAGACACTTTTTGTATCATACCTCTCCGGGGCTATCAACATGCCGGGATGCCCTAACAAATTTTCCACTTTTGGAGGGGGCACAGGGCTGTGGCTGGCTGGCTCATGTAAAAAAAGGTACTCTACATGTGGTATATGAGAATTCTTTGGGACAATATTATGCATTGCTGAAAGTTCTCCAAAGCAGCCCTCAAAGCAAATGCTAGAAGGAAATCTCTGGGTCAGCTGGAATTGAAACAAGCTTCTTTACAGTATGCATCAGAGTGTTTCTCGAGCGTAATAACAGGGAATTTAATGCGCTTTTTGGACGAAATCCATCCTGCCTATGAGCGTTGTTTGTTCGCATGAGAATGGGGATTTTGCACACTGCTTTGTTCACTCGATCATGGTCAAATATGAGATCTGGTCTCTGCCCACTGTGCGGTTCTGCTGTTGAAACCCTAACACCCTTCATGTTAATTTGCAACATTACTCTTAATTTTAGGCATTTGTACCTGAAACCTCAATTTAAAAAATGAAACGTTCGTACCATTAATAAAGCCATGCAACTGCTAATGTGCTCCACGGAAAGGAGTGTGGTCTTTGCAACCGCAAGGTATGCGCACCGTGCCTGGCTATTGAGGCGAGGATTTATGGGAATAGTTTTTACTAGAGGCTGCAAGCCTGCTCTCCTCAAAAATGTGACACTCAATGACAATACATAACCCCGGAAATGGAAGGTATTTATTTGTTTGCTTGTTCAGTGCTTATACAATTAGAATATACTGTTTCAAAGCGCCCACAGGGCAGGGAGTGAGGGTAGGAAATACATTACAACAATACAACACCACATTTAAGAGCAGAGAAGGAAAAAGGGAGGGAGACAAACCTACTATGCCTTGTGAGTATTCGGAACGTGAAAGTGCAGAAAGGAAGAGTGTAAGTGCTGGGGAATCCGAGCCTGTGGGTGAGCCATGGACTAAGTGCTAGGAATGGGCCGTGGGAGGTGCAAGTGTGAGTCTCCAGAGCGGAGTGTGTGCAAATGTAAAGTGCAGTGGACAGACAGGAGCCTGGGAAGAATTGAGAATTGGTGTGGGAGGTCAAGGCCCCAAAGATGCAGAAGGGCCAAGGACACTGATTCAGCGACTGTGGGATTAGCAGAGGAGAGAAGGAGCTTCCGGAATTTGAGAGGATCCGGCTCAAGGCGCAGGGGGTGGGGGTGGCTATTCCAAAGGAGGGAGCCGGCAGAGGAGAGTGAGCGACCCCCTGTTCTCTGTTTAGTAAAACGCTTTACGCACAAAGAGTTGGTGTCGGAGAAGAAAAGTGGTCTAGAGGGCGAGTATTTAGTGAGATAAAGTTGAAGATAGTGTGGTCCCTGGGCCAAGACAGCCTTGTGGATGATGCAGAGGGATTTGAATTTAATCTGTGCAGCAACCGGGAGCCAGTGAAGACTTTTTAGTGCAGGAGAGATGCAGTCCTTGGGCTTAAAGCCAAGATAAGTCTCACTGTCCTATTCTGGATAAGCTGGAAGGGTTGCAGAGTGGAAGAAGGAAGATTCAGGAGGAGGCTGTTATAGTAGTCAAGTCTAGAGAGAACCAGGGCTTGAGCCTCTGAGGGAAAGTGAGAAAAGGTAGAATTCCTTTGAGAAGTAAGGGCTGATAGTTGGACTTCTTGGCAATGTCCTCAGTGTGAGGGAGGAAGGAAAAAGAGGAGTTGAAGATGACTCCAAGGTTTCTGGCTTCAGTTAAAGGCGCGGGGCAGCCCAAGGAGGAAGGCCAGAGTGAAGGGAAGGAGGGAGGAGCAGAGGTCCCAATGGGAAGGATCTCAGTTTTACAGGCGTTGAGGCAGAGCTCATTGGAGGCGCACCAGGGCTGGATGAAAGATGGTCAGTCGGGGATGATGGAGGGTGCAAGAGGATCAGCAGGGAGTCTGAAGAAGAGCTGTGTGTCGTCTGCATAACACTGGAAGTTGGAGAGGAAAGAGGAGATGAGGCGTGTGAGGAGTGCAAGGTAGATGTTGAAAGGCCTGGGGCAGAGTATAGAGCCCTGGGGGACGCCAGAGGTGGAGATGGAAGTAGGAGAGGAGAAGGGACACAGGATGACTTGGGAAGAGCGGTTAGTGAGGAAATAGGACAGCCAATCCAGTTCCCGTTCCGAGATACCAAGTGTATCGTGGAGCCTTTGTATGAGGATGGAATGGTTAACTGTGTCAAATGCAGAGGTGAGATCGAGAAGGATAAGGACAGTTGGGGAGTTGGAGTCCAGAGATGCGAGGTATTAACTTGTTTTTAATATGTATTCTTTCTTTTTTATCCTGCTCTTAAATTAATGTGTTAAAAGTATTTCTGTGAACTCAATTGAGCAAACTAACCGGATGAGCGAAGGACACACCCATCTGGTGGGGTGAGGAGGGGATCAGGAGGGGGAATTTATGTTGTTAATGTTCAATACAATATCAAAACAAATAAAAAAGACTTTAAAAAAACGTATTTCTGTAAATCTGTCTTTTACTAGTGCTAATGGTTTTTATGCTGAATAAAGCTTTGTAATTGAATATGTGGTGCTATGAGAGAAGATATCACATATTTTGTTTATTTGTGACTGGCTGAAAGATCTACGGATCAAATATCTTAAACCGTTGCTTTTACTGCACATCGAAAGAGGCCAACCAATTTGTTAAAATTTCTCTCGACATGGTTGTAGTCCATTGCATGGATGAGAAAACGCCTCTTGGCAGCATTTTAGATCTTACTCTGTTCACACTTCTTTTGGTGTTCTTTTCTTTCTTTACTGAAAGAAGTTTTAACCATATAATGGTCTTTTTATAGCATAAGCGGCTGAAGGTTTTAATGCTTTTTAACTATATGTAGTACTTATTGATTGTTGTGGAGTCAAGGGCAATGATCATGTTTTATTTTTGTGTTGTATATTGGATTAATGGAGTCACAAATGTTATGCATTGTATTTGTTTGTATGTAAATTGTCCTGATGAGTTTAAAGTCGAATGAAGGATTGATTAATTATACTTTTCAGGTAGGTTTAATATGTGATTGGACGATGCCAGTGGTTGCGACTCAGAGTTCCAAAAATGTAAGGAAATTTAGGGTAAATAACTTGCTCGATCCTACTACAATAGGATAGGTCTATGAGAGGATCCTTGACCAACCCTCCACCGATCAAGGTCAGGAAAGAGAGAGATAGGGACAGGACTTTATGCTCATGAAATCCTATGGAGGATGGGGGGAAAGAAATGGCTGTGTTAACTTACACCCCCTTTCTCCGATTTGTCCAGAGACCAATGTGGGATTTAGTTTTGTCAGTGGCGGTGCTGGAATTTCAGTCAGTGGGCAACAGGCGATCATCAATGGATGAACAAAGGAACAGGTCGTGCACAGCTTCTGTTGATGCAAGAAGGCTGAAAATGCAGGAGCCAGCGTTTTGTAGTACAAGCTGAAGGATCTTCACGTTCCGAGAATGCACTCAAAACAGTCAAAACTCCAGTGAGGTAACCTGTGAGGGAGCTGGTCAGTCCACATATTGGTCCAGGGATACTTCTGAAGGTACAGATTCACGAGCAGGGGTTGAGACTGGTTGTTCCCACCGGTCCTGCGGTCAAGGCACGGACTATGGTTTTCCTGAGATCGGGCAGATGAGCAGGACTTCACTGGGAATTCAATGGAGTTTGTGCTGGTTCAGCTGCAGGGGTAGACAACGGCCAGATTTGGACTGGAAAATTGCACAGGTCCACCAATGGGAAGGATCTACACCATTCAAACTGGAAGCAGCTGTCCAATCTTGGATAGCCAGTGGCTACTACAACTTCCCAGCAACAGACATTCGGGCACCTGGATATGGACTATGACCAGACAGTTCCATCCTCCACATCCAGGCTCACAGACTCTTAGCCTGCGAAAGCAGCAGCTTTACCCTGGGCAAGGCATTCCATATCAGGCAATTCCGGCATGGAGAGGGCAGAAAGAAGGCCAAAGAACAAAATAGCCAAAAGAAAGGTAAAACTCTCGTGACACAGTCCTCCTGAAGCGCTAGCCGCACTTAGTAGCCATTTGCAGTAAATGCAAATGTGTATGAGTGAATAAATATACGCATGGAACAAAGAAATCTGCTGCCAGCAGCCCATCCTGGCTGTATTGCAACTGTAACCAAAAAAGTTTACAAGACAAAAAGTTTTAAGGACCCAAAGTATCCTAACCACACTTTACTGTATGGTGATGTGTGCAGTTTGGTGGTATCTCAGCAGTAAATCCGCCAAGATAAAACAAACTGTAATACCGTTGCCACCACTTGGGTCCGGCAGTATTAAAAGACAGATTACAAGTGGTGGTTTTGGCGTTAGTCCCCGTTTCATTGGAGTCCATAGTACTAGGTGGAGGATTTGGGCAGAATTAGCACAATGGTAATTCCGCCAGCGGTAATTCTGCTGAAATTTGGCGGAAACGTGGCAGATTTACCTTCAGCTCATAGCTGGAGGTGAATCCTCCAACTTACAGCCAAACTCATAGTTGGGTGGTGCAGTAATGCGGTAGTATACAGTTTTACTGCTGCGTTTTACTACGCTGCCCAGTTTATGAGGCCCATAGTCTCTCAGTACTGATAGTTTTAGGAGCTGACCAGTTACACCATAAGAGTTATCAAAACATGCAAGAGAAGTAAAGCACAAGGCTTTAGATGCCTCCAAAAGTCAGGACCAGAGTAAAAACAAAGCAAAAAAAAATGGTGTCCTATAGGAAAGCAGCAAACGGAAAATCTTTCCTAACTGTCCCACTGAAATCAATGGAAGGAAACTTGCAAAGAGAACCATCTTTACTAGCAGCACCTAATCCAACAAACCTTGGTTTTCAGAATAGCCTCCAGGCTTTCAGGAAGAGCCTTGCAGGTGCCTATCTGATCTAGGGACAGTTTGGGAAATAGATGAGTTTAATGTGCGAGAATGCCCTTTGTGTCTTTTAGCACTGTGACGTTCCAAAGGAGACAGCTGTTTATTTTGGTCCCAATCATCTTTTGCCCATAGCCGAGGCCTTGGGAAGTGTATCTGTCAGGCTACTGGGGCTATGAGCCTCTGGGGTCGGGGGGGCAGGAGAGGGGGGGTCAACGATTCTAGCAGCTCTCATGGAACCCAGACAAACTGCAGCAACCACACACTTGGGGCAGAGAAGTCCCAATTGACCCTGAACTCTCCCGGTGACCCTAACTTGACTGGGTTGCACTTTCGAGACTCAAAACATTCTAATTTTCTATTCAGCAATGAACCTTCCCATTAGTACTGCAAATCCCTTTACTTGCTCAGCAAATTAGATGGATCTATTTTGAGTAATACATATTATATAACCTGCATAGAATATTAA
Source organism: Ambystoma mexicanum (assembly GCF_040938575.1). Lineage (NCBI taxonomy): Eukaryota > Metazoa > Chordata > Amphibia > Caudata > Ambystomatidae > Ambystoma > Ambystoma mexicanum. Next base: position 732,708,831 of record NC_090925.1, read on the forward strand.
ACCACCCTGCTTCTCTCAAGAGAGTTTAGCCTTTGCTTCTGCATCATATTTACTACTAGAAGAGTACGGGGTATTTGACTAGATGCAAACACACTTTTTTGAAATTGTGGTTTCAAATGTTGTTATAAAGGGGAATTGCTGCTGCATGTATAGTTTGAGGAAACCCCTCTTTCACATACTTTCTGAGAGTCCCCTCAATTCTTTGCTCGTCTTCAATGGTGTTCTATTTTCCCCAGTGAACCCCACCTAGGCCTCGCTGGGAATGCAACTCTTATCTGTATGTGGACCTTTTGGGACCCTTATGCACACCTAAGTTGGGGGCTACCTCAAAAAAAGCCCTTTAGACTCCTTGGGTCAGTACTCTGTTTGGTGGCAGTGTACTTTAAAAGGGAAACTAAATCTGGCGGTGTAAGTCAGAGAAATGCAAAGGGCATGAGAAGAAAGAACAGCAGGTAATAATTGTACCTAACGGAGCAATCCGTCACCTTGGAACTAACTTGCACCAGCCTGTGATGCCTATAGCAGACTAGGAACTAAAACGAGGAATTACCCTAAAGCGTGATTTTGGAGCAAGCGTATCTGTATCAGGCAAGAGAATCAATGTTGGTGAAGGGCCAAACATGGGACCATGAGTACTTCTAAGAGCCAGCGAATCAGATGTCTATACGACACATGGCTTCATGTTTGCAATGTGAACAGATTGCAGAGGTCATGTATTCAGTGTGCCTGCAAGTTTAACCTCAGGCTGAAAAGGAGTATGAAGCAGGTGCCCTTCAAACCAGAAACAAACTGCAAAATGAAGCCAGGCACTATTCTGTTCAGCGCCACAAAGAATGGGGTAGAACTGCAGTTGCTAGAACGCTGGGCTCCAGAGGCAGGGGGGCCCATGGGTGCAATCAGCAATCATAATCTGCAATAGGCACTGATTACTGAACTTCCTGAACATCGTTTTTGCATGATTTGAGGGAAAGAATGATTGCAAAGACCGATCTGGAGTTTAGTTCTGAAATTCATCAGGGGAGTAAGTACATCAGATGAGTAGCATGCCATGAATAAGATGCTGAAGCCGGAACCAAGATACGCCTTTGGAAGTGGCAATTTTCCTTGGCCACAAAGAGGAAAGGACTATCAAGTACCAGAATACACCATTCCGTCCCTGCAAGATCCATAGCTGGATTGCAGAACGGAGTACATACCAGAATTCATCACGGAGGTTTGTAAATTCATGTCAGGACATTTGTACAGTGCGGAAGCACAACAGATCCACGCAGGACCCTCAGGCTCCTCCTGGTGGCAAGATAAGACATTTGTCATCAGTGCATCAAATTGTTCATAGAATGTATGAAGTACCTATTAGATGTGGATCCCAGATTGTACCTCTGCAGCCTTCCCAAGCTGTTGGTTTAAGTCTGATATAATCTTCCAAATTTGTAAGCAATTGCGCCAGGGTAAGAAAACTTCTGAATCTGGCATTGTACAGACTCTGCTAGCATCATGATTGCTGCGGTGCAATCCTCAGAAAATGTGTGCTGAAGGCTTTGTCATTGGGACTACTGAGCATGAAGTGCTGTATAGTGCAATGCTTTTTTTGTAATTTTAAAACACTGTAGGTCGTGTGTGCATTTTGAGCGGCCCTTTTTGTATGTTTTTGTGAATGGATTGGGCCTTTTGGCTAAGGCATTTGGGAATGGCTGATGCTACAAAGCCTTGGCTGGTGTCTGTCGCAACGATTGCAGTCTGTCTAGAAAAATCCCTGTGCTGTCTGGCATCCCTGTTTAGGTCTCTGTTTGGTTTCTTTTTTAGGCTGGAACAGGTGGCACCACTGATCAGTGCTCTCTTTACAGAGTCCTCTGTTGTCTCCCTAGTGGTGAGTATGGCTATGTACCACCTCCTCTTCTCTACTCTAGTGATGTCTGCACTCCTTCCTTTAGTGCCTTCTTCCTGAGCCACTTGCTGTGTCTGCTAACCCCAAGTGATGTCCGAGAGTCTACAAATATGAACATCTAAACAGATCCCTGAATGGTCCCTGAATGTCTTCAGTCCTGCAGCTAATATTTATTTATTGTATTTATTTTACATTTGTATGGCGTCTATACAGCACAAAGTGTTTCCAGGCGCAACAAGACAAAGAGGGAGGATGGGGGGGGGGAACAGAGGAGAATACACCGACAATGGTCCTACTAGGCCTAGTGACATTCGGATCATGCAAGTTCAGTATAAAAGTACAGGGGGAGTGGGAAGGGTGGGGGAGAGGGTGGAGAGGGAGAAGTGCTGGAAGGAGTGGACTCTGGGCTGAGCAAGTGCTAAAGGGTGCCTGGGAGGGCAAGTGCCAGGGTGTGTGGGGAACCAGGGGGTACGGGCAAGTGCGAGGGCTGGGGTGGAATGGCCTCAGAAGGCTGGTCAGGGAAGGATTATGCCTGAGGGCAAGTGCTGGAAGGAAGGGATGCGGGGGAGGACTTGTTGAAGGAAGGCCTGTGACCGCAGTAAAACACATAAGGGAACCAGTCGCAGCATCAGGAGGAAACTAGCAGGGGAGGGGAAGAGGAGAAAGGGAAGGCCTTGAGGAGCTTCTGGAACTTAAGGAGATCTGGCTCAAGACGGAGAGGGGCAGGGAGGCAGTTCCAAAGGGAGGCTCACGCTGAAGCGAGGGATCCTCCCTGCCCCCCACCCCCAGGCCCCTCCCTCTGCTTGGAAAAATGTCTGATCTGCAGAGAGTTGGAACTAAAGGACCGAAGGACTCTAGACGGGAGGTATTTAGGGGCAGAGAGTTGGATGTAGCGATGTGAAGGCCCTAGAAGGTCTTGTGGCTGATGCAAAGGGTCTTGAGATTGATCCTTGCGACCACAGGGAGCCAGTGGAGAGATTTTATGGCTGGAGAGATGTGGTCCATGGGCTTGAAGCCAAGGATAATTCTTGCAGTCCTATTTTGGATTAGTTGAAGCGGGCGAAGGGAGGAGGGAGGTACATTTAGGAAGGGGATGTTAAAGTAGTGAAGCGTTCAGAGAACAAGAGCTCTAAAGACATGGAGTTTCTGGGGGAAAGTGAGAAAATGGAGAAGGCCTCTAAGGAGGTGAAGCTGATAGTGGGCCTTCTTGGCAAGGTCAGTGATATAAGGAGAGGGAGGAGTCGAAGATGACGCCCACGTTTTTAGCCTCACACGAGGTTGATGGGAGCGGGGGCCAAGGAGGGCAGCCAGAGTGTATTTTCAGAGTACCCACTCCTCAGAGCTGTTCACTTTTTTCAGACTCCTGTTGATGTCCCAACAGTAACTACTCTCTTCCATGACCCCTGATTTTCCTCTTGAAGTCCTTGCTAATGTCTGTGCTACTAGAGTTACTACCTTTGTCTCTGCAACCCTTTAATGTGTGCAGACCAACCCTCATTCGAATTTTGCAGGTAGCACCTTCTCCAGTGAGCCTGTTGCTTTTGTCTACGAACTGTCAGTAATTACTGCATGTCTACAGTTGGTTTCCTCTCCACTCAAACGTATAGTCCTTTAGTGGTGTCTATGCTCCCCTCATTAAAGCCCTTCACGGTGTCTTGGTATCCTGCGTGAGATTACATTTTGGACACTTCGTACCTTCACCCCCATTGCACGTGCATAGGCCTGATTATTGTGTGCTTACTGCCTAGTACCCAAAGCTACTTGCTCACTAGGGAATGTGAGTTTTGAGCTCCTGCATTTATTAAGTTCTTTCCTGGGCCTCGATCTTTCTCTTAAACCCAACAATGTCTAAGCTTCTGTATTTTGTCATGACTCTGAAACCCATGGTCTGTCCTGTTTTGCTTCCCCACAGACTGCTGGAGGCCTCCTTCTGGTTCAGCTTCTCCAGCATGGAGCCGAACTGCTGCTCAAAATCCAAGACGTACTGGAAGCTGCCAGGAATGTATTGAATACAGTGGTTGAGGTAAGGGAGAGAACGGAGGAAGTTCTGACCAGAGCTTTTGTGGTACAGGGCATTTTGGCACAATGGTTTACCCCTCACAAGCTCTTGCTCCATATTCTCATGCATATGGCTTCATTAAAGCCAAGAGGCTGTTAGAGCATCTTATTTTGCCAACACAATGCATTGCATTTCACAGCTTGGGACATATTTTTCAGAATAGGATCAATAATTGAAACAAGAGACACAATTATATACAAAGTGAGAAACCAGAGATCACTAAAAACTGTTGAAACACACAATGAAGTGCAATCTCTAGAACCAGGTAAACACGAAAGCACACAATATATGAAAGGGGCCCACACTAGCTCATAAATCACAAGTCACTGAAGGGTTGATGAGTCCACAAAATAGACTGCAATTGAAGTGCACCAGCCTAATTGGTATACTTTTAATGGGTCTTGTACCGCGCACTCTTTCCAAGTGGTCTCTAAGTGCTCTGGTGGATCTGCAATTTGAAGACCGGTTGGGGGTATGTTAGTGTGATCTCGAGAGAGAAGAGCAATAGAACTTTGATGTGCTGTTGGCAGCTTCATTTCAGAGAAACCGGTCACTGAGCGTAGGTGCAGTTTTGCTTGCTAGCCGTCATGTGGTGTTGAGGTATGATTGTGTATGGTATGCTTTCGTGTTGGGTGTTGTGAAGTGCGTGCGGTTGGCTAACCTTGTTTTTTTAAGCCTTGTCTTTTTGGCACTGTAAGGAAAGATTTCTCTCTTAGGCAAATTATGGACACCCAAACATTTTGCTTTTAATTTTCACCCTGTCCTGGCTTGTTACAGGGAAGTGAAGCCTTTTGCTTCACTCCCCTGTCCTTTTGCTCATTTCTTTATGGGTAAACTGATCTGTCCTTCAGACTATCAGTACTGGGTAACTGTTTCCCTTTTGTCTTTTACATTTTACCTGTTTGGGTGACTTTTTAACAGTGCAGTGTGGTACGAATACCTAGTATTTTGCACTGGGGATTTGTGGTTACTTTTATCTGCGCCTAAAGACAAGCTTGTGGCAGCAGTTAGATTTGGACTATATTTGCAGTACTTCTAATGTGCACATTCACGTTTGCCACGTACGTCTACTAAACGTGGATAGTGGCCTAAAATACCTGTTACATGAGACATTTTGCTTGTTCGTTGGCCATATTGTTTATTGGCCTTCTTCCTGCCTTCTCAGGTCAAGAAATCCCTCATATGGTCATGAATTTGCATGGGAAAGCTGCTATTTTCATGGACTAGTGCATGCTATATTTGTGTGGAGTGCGAGGAGCCAGGAATGAGACGCAGACACAGAGGGGGCATGTTTATGGTTCCAAACTTTTATTATCAAAAATGGGGGTTAGAAAATACCTCACTAGCCCTAGTGTAGGAGGAATTTCCCTACCTCAACCAAACTAATGAATCTGTCCAGTGTCAACAAAATGTCTGTACTGTGCCCCTAATGATGATCTGGCCCTCGCACCCAATGTGACTCTTGAATTTTCAAAGTGTTGAAATGTTCAAGTTCAACACAAAAGTTCCAATCCAACAAAAAGGTTTCCAATGAAAAATGTTCAGTGTCAAGGGATCACCTCCCTTCCCCAGATTCCTTGTATCAAGTTTCACCAACTCAAAAGAATAGTCCGGTTCCAAGAGGATTACTCTCTCCCCTCAGTGTATTTACTTCTCTTGGGGTATCGGCTCCCTTCCCCAAGCTTTCTCTTTCTCTTTTACACGTTGCAAATCCCAAGGGTATGTCTCTTCCTAATAACTCTTTCTCTCTATACAGTTTCATAATAGTTAATTGATTCAAGGGTATGGCCTCCCTTAAAGCTATTTGCAAACGGTCTTCACCTGGGGATACTCTCCCCTCAGGCCTTGTCACACAAATGCCTAACTTTCACTTCACCTGGTGCACTTTTCTTCCAGGAACTTATTATAGAAACATCAATCTTCCCCTGGTATACTTTCCTGCCAGGACCTTGTTACAAAAACACTTTGTTATGCAGATGCTTAACTTTACCTCGTATAATTTCCTGCCAGGACTTAACCATACAAGTCACTCTTTCTTTCAACGTGGGCTTTAATAACCCATAGATAACTTGCTTTGCTAGTAGTCTCACTTCTTTAATAACGGTGCTGTTTCCCTTGCGCTGTGTTCTCAAGAAGGGAGTTAGTTTATTTGGCCTAACGGTAACCCACTTTTTCCCTTTAGGTACACCGGGTATTTCTGTTGCTTTTGCAGAGTGAAATATACTCACTCGTAACCCTTTCTCCTTCCCAGGCGTTGCCGGTTGTCTGAAGTGTTTCTCCGCTCTCCCCTGTGTGAGAAACCAGAAGGTGTCTCACCCGCTAGTCCCCGGGGATGTGTCCTCCAGGTGGCCAGGACACCGCTATCGCTCTTGGATCCAGTTCCTGGAAGTGGACCTGTGCGGGAGGATCTCCTGGGTGAGAGGTCCTCGGGGAGTGAGAGTGGGACACTGGATCGTGAGAAGCGGTGGCCCTCTCTTCCCTGTAACACCTTTATCCCACCCTACCCAATGGGATATTTAGAAACGCAAACCTCCGCCACCGAACCCCCCCCCCCCACCCTCTTTTCCTGCACAAACACTTTTACACAGGCAGCCGGCTCTGGGAGAAAACACTCACACCCGAGCCGTGTACCTGACAATCCCCAATACTATGGTCAGGCGAGGTTAGGCAACTGTCCACAATCGCTCACACTTGACTTCCATTACATTTCCCCACACGGATAAAAGGCGGAGCACGAAAGCACACTCTGAGCGAGGCAAAACACACGAAGGTACAGCAGTTCCGAGTTGGCAGCTGAACGAGGAGAGAAAGTCAGCCAGGCACGAGAGGTTCCTGAGAGGGGCAACACCCTTGACCTTTGTGACAGGAAGCTGTTACTTTTGAGAAACCTTCAAGGCAGAAAACTTAAGACCAGGAAACGAGGCTGAAGCATCCTGCATTGTGTGTCAGAGATACCGGGGGTCCTCCCGCCTAACTGACCAAGGCGGGGAGGAGCAGCAGACACTGTGGTATTGTCCTTTGCTCCAAGAACAAAGAAGCGACTGAGAACAACACTGCCGGTGAGTTAGGCAGACCGATGCCAGACCAGTCTGTGCTGAAATCAAGGTTTCAAGCAGCAACCTTGTAAAGCAAAAACGAGCAATGGAGCGAACATTGTTAAGCACGTGTGATGAAAAACGCAAGTGAAGCTAAATTGCTGGTGAATATCAGAAAATTAGAAGGAAAGATACAATACCGTTGACAGTGGTCTGGCACTGCGAATGTGCTTAGTCGAAGGTCTCTGTATGGTATCCTGACGAAAGAAACAAAAGTAGAAGATTGATGTGAAGTGTAAATTGTGTGAACTGCATCGAAGTGGTCCTGCGACGGTTTAAGCAAAACCTATCGCACATTAGAAAGTTTTCGATTCTGGTATCCAAAGGGATCCGAGTCCGGACGAGGGGGATTCATGTCCGAGTCCGAATGAGGGAGACCAAGTTGTGAACATTTGAACATTGTCGAAAAGGGGTCTGATCCTGAACAAGGGGGACCCGTGGTCCGAGCCCGAACGAGGGAAACCAATCTTGAACTTGTGAAAGCGAAAACCCTGACAAAGAAAAGGAACTTTTGTGTTTTGTTTGGTACATCAGACCCTCTGCAATAAAAGACTGTCATTGCAAGAGAGACTTTGGCGGAAGGCCCTGATGCCTATGTGTTGAACTGTTAACTCATGGCCGAGAAGCCAGAGTATGTGCAAAGCCTGCACATGCTACCTTGGCCAGTGCTGAAAACGTGGGGAAGGAAAGCCAACTGCTCAACTATCCTGACATATCATTTCCTGAACACTTTTCTTTTGCATACATTGTTATCCCACACCATTTTGTATTCAGAAGTAAGGATTGGCAATAGGTGTATTAGTATAGGCCCTTCTATTTTGACAGACTCCACTAGGACTGTTATTATTTGATGGTCGTAGTTTGCGCCCATCTTTAGATTTAGGTTTACATAGGCGTTTTACCAACCCATTGAAGTTCAATAAACACCCTTGAACTGTGATCACGTGTCTGTCTTCACTGTTTGATACCATGCCTTCCTTACCTGCTTTGGCATACTTGCTTCTCGCGCACCCTGCCAATCACTGCACTCTCGTTGTGTTGGCTTTCACAGTGCACGGTTCCTGCTGCTCTCTCTTTCAGCAGCCGACCACCCGCACCCTGGTTTCTCCATTTATTTCTTGGATTCACCTCCAGGTCGCCTGCCATGGCATACTTGTCTTCAGCCTAGTGCTCAGTAGTATTACGGGTTGCGGAGCAGTCCTGCTTCTGCAGCTCTCCTCTCTCCTCATAATTAGCTACAGCAGGACCGTATTTGAACATCTGGGCTTGCTTACTCATTTGCCAACAACTAGACCGCTGCGTTGGCCGCCGAGTCTTCACGATCCTCATTACTCTGTTCTTTCTCGTATCAGTCATAATGGTGTTGCTTTCTGAATGACTTGAAGGACGTGGATATTGAGCTTCCTGGGAAGTGATCCTCACTACTCCCTGCCTCTTCCTCATCCTAGCTGTCAACAGTTGCTCCCTAATGGGAGTTTGGGGATTAATCACAATAGATATATTTATAGGTGGGGATTGAATATAACAATATGCCATTAAGGCATGGGGGACAGTGGAAACATCCCTGGAAAGGAATGGGGAACATGTGGTTTTTGCCAATGCTATCATCTGGTCTCCTCCCCGTAGGTGGTCCCATTCATATGCCAACCCTAGGGTCAGGATCAGGTAGTGGCTCCTGTGCCTTGGCCACTTTCGGGGAGGCCATCTCAGGGGGAGGCCATTCCAGGGAAAGGAGTAATATCATCATCAGATTCATCACAGGACCCAGGAAGTGTGTGGGACTGTCCCATGCCACAACCATGGTGCCTGGGAGTCTGAAGTGTATGCATGAGTGAAACCCACAGTGGTCCCTTATTGGATCATTGGTGGACTTGCTTCCAGCCAGTATTTGATATAGGTAACTCCTGCAACCATTTCTTCAGATCAGCATTGGAGCCAAGTATCCTTTGTAGAAGAGCAGATGACTGAAGACCCATGGACGACTCCTGAAGAGGCCTGGCGACCCTTCCTGCATCTTGCCCGATAAAGCCCTGCTGGACTTATTGAACTGAGAAGGCCCTCTGCAGTGCTTCAACCCTTTGACTGATGGGATCAGCCAGTCTTGACGCCTTCTCGAGATCCAGCCTTCAGAATCATACCTGTTCCACCTGGAATTTGGTCCAGCTGTGAATTTGGCTGCGTCGCCATTCTGGGTTTTCGTCCAGAACTTCAGTGGTCGCCAGCTCGTACTACAAGTCGCCTTCCTGCCAAGTTTCAGCTTCCCAGCCTCAAGGGATCCTGCATGGTAAGGTCGTCTTTGACCGCGTCTGGAGCTATACCTGCTGTCGCCCGAGTGCAGTGACTGTCGCTGGAACCAGCTTTCTTACGTCTGGCAGAGAGTCCTTAAGAGGCGTGCATCAGTGTCTGCTGCATTTCTTCATCAGAAAAGGTTGCACTCAGCTCCTGGTCCCGACCAGATTCCGCTCTGCACCCGCAGCGCCTGTGCATCTCTTCTGGATCCAACCACAGGAAAACGTAATTCCAGCGACTCCCAGTCGACCAGCATAGTCACTGGAAAAAATCAGAGTCAGGGAGTGGAGTATTCTCAATACATTGAGCTTCCCCTATCTCCATTAGAATAAACTTTGATTTATTCCATCTCTTTTTGTATATGTGTTCTAAAAGCTGTTCTAAAGGATAAGAAAATAATCATACTCACCTGTAATATTGTTGAGAATTCTTTTGGAAAACCTTTCACCACCACAAGAACCTTTCCTACCTTTGTCCCCTCCTTCGCCACTGGAGTCTTCCCTTCCCCCTGAAGCACTCTCTTGTGCACCCTCTTCTTAAGAAACCCTCATCTGACTCCTCCTTCCTGGCTAACTACCGTCCAATATCCATCACTCCCTTCCTGGGCAAACTCCTTGAAAATCTGCCAATCTCCCAGCTTAATCTTCACACTGAATTGCTTGGTTGTCTCCATGACCATCAGTCTGGCTTCAGAGTTGCCAGAAGCACGGAAACTGCTCTCCTGAACATCCGTGAAGACTTGCTCTCCAACCTTGATTCCAATACCCCTGTGTCCTCATCTTACTTGATCTCTCTTCTGCCTTTGACAGTCAACCATGCCATCCTGCTCAACTGTCTCTGTGATAATCTGGCTATCACCGATCAGACCCTGGCTTAGCTGACCTCTTTCCTCTCTGATCGATCTTCCCAGGTCCAACTTGGGTCCTTCCTCTCCTCTATGCTACCTGTGGTGTTCCCCAGGGGATCTAACCTCTCTCCCTGGCTGTTCAACCAACACCTGGCACTTCTTGCCCACTGCATTGCCGCTCTCTGCCCCAACTTTCAGTGCTATGCGGATGACGCTCAGCTCATTTTCATGCTCCCTTCAACCACCTCCTCTCCTTCTCTCATCTGACTGTCTGCTACCCAGGAGTGGTGTGCCGCCAATGATCTCTGCCTTAATGCCATTAAGACTGTGATTCTCCTCATCAGCACACCTGCTTGCTCCTTTCCTGTCACTCTCTGGCCAGCCTCTCTTGGCCCTCTTCCTGCTCCCACCTGTGAGGCTAAACACCTCAGGGTCATCTTCAACTCCACACTCTCCTTCTCTCCTCACATCTCTGACGTCTGTAAGAAGTCACATTACCAGCTGCACCTTCTCAGAGGTATTCTTACTTTCCTCCCCTTCCCCCAGAAACTCACGGTCTCCAGAGCTCTGGTTCTCTCTAGGCTGGACTACTGCAACAGCCTCTTTCTAAATCTGCCTGCTTCTACTCTCCTTCCTCTACAACTCATCCAGAACAGGACTGCGAGACTTGCCCTTGGCCTCAAACCCAGGGATCTCATCTCTCCAGGACTGAAATCTCTGCACTGACTCCCAGTGGCTGCGTGGATTAAGTTCAAACCCCTCTGCATTGTCCACAAGGCTTTCTGGGGCATGGGGCATCTATACCTTCAACTCTCTCTTCTCCAGCATTGGATCTTTCATAGATTCAGATGCTTGAATATTCCCCGTCGTCAGACTGGGAATCCTCGGTGATAAATTAAATAATAATAATATATATATTTTTTTTAAAATATATATATATATATATATATATATATATATATATACACTGCCACCTAGCAGTGCATGTACATAGCCCATTATAGCCTATGAGCCACTTCATTGTGTAGTCCCTCCACCTCACTTTGGTCCTTTATGGCCCCAGCCAATGAGGTGGCAGGGCTTAAGCTCCGCCCCCGGCAGCCATCTTCAGATTTTTCACCGCAGTCTATCAGACACAGGGAATCCTCAAGCTCTCTGAGCTTTTTCAAATTCTTTCTACTTTTGTGTGGTATATATTTGTAAAATATATTCCATCTTGTTCCCCTCCTTAGGGGCTTTCTTTCCAATTAACCTTGGTAGTAAAACTTGTTGTTTTCCTCTCAAAATCGTTGACTGAACTTCTCTTCAGGAATGGAGGCACCTCAGGCTGTCAGGAAGCCTTCCCTGGTCAGGGACTGCACGAGGTGCAAGAAGAAATTGGTTTACTACAAGGACCCCCACGAGCATTGCATTTATTGTCTGTACCCACATGACATTAAAAAATGTGAGATTTGTAAAACTTTTTCCACCAAGACCCTTCATGACAGGCATAGAAGACTCCTTTCATACCTGGAATCCAGGGATCAATCTTCGGACGAAGAGTCTGTCAGAACGGCTCCTGTCCAATCCAGCATTCCATCTGAGAGGCAAACTTCAAAGAGAAGGGCCTCTTCAGTGGAAAGGAGTTCCTCTCCCAAATCCAAAAAGAGGAAGCTGGAATTGATACCCTTTCTGCCTCCAGTTGACCTGTCAAGCCAGAAAGTCAGCAAAATCTGCCTCCAGAGGTAAGGAGGAGTTTGCAAAAAACGGGGGGGGGGGGGGCAGTCGTCGGCTGGTAAACCGCCCACGAATGAAGGGAAAGGTAAAGGCCCGTCATCGGCCATACCGTCGACGAAACCAGCATCGACGATGACGACGCTTAAGACATCGTCGACAGTTAGATCATCGTCATCGGACATGTCGACCGTGAAGCAATCGTCGACGAGCAAGAGACACCACTCGTCCACGAAGCATTCGTCCATGACGCAGTCGTCCACGGAACCATATTCGTCAACGAAGCCCTTGTCGACTGGAAAATCTCAGTCGTCGACGGGAAAATCTCAGTCGACAGCGAAGCCCTCGTCGACGGGAAAATCTCGGTCGGCGGCGAAGCCCTCGTCGACGGGAAAATCTCAGTCGTCGACGAGGATAACATCATCCATAACGCCTTCAGAGGCACCGCAAATTTCGGCATTTACAGAGGAATTACTGCCTATCACTCTTGAAGCTCCTGTCATTACAAGCAATATCATTGAGAAGAATACTGTAACTGAACCTCTGGTACAGCAATTCTCACCTTTGGGGCACATGGCAGAACTTCCGGATATAATTCTTCAGGAAGAATTCTCCGATGCGGAAGTGGTGGAAGAGCCCATCGGTCCCTTACCGAAACAATACAGCCCTCCTTGGCACCCTTCCACGGGAGAATCCGAATATCCTCATGACCCGGTGCTCATGTTATCCGTGCAGAGGATTGTAGAAGAATTTTACAAACGGCAAAGGGAGAAGCAAATTCCGATTAATCCCATTCCTAGAGAGTCATCCCCGATTCCAGGCACATCGGGTTGCTCTCCCTACAGGAGTAGACTGCAAAAACGGATGAGATCACCTGCTCGAAGACCGAGGAGCAGCACCCACAGTGCTTCACCTACAAGAGTCCCGTCACCACAGTCATCGCACAGACCGCGATCTCCGGACGTAGATCCCACCATGGTACCGTCCACCATCTCGGTATCAGACTGGCAGGAGGATCCTTTTGGTGAATTTTCGGAACCAGAAGAAGGAGAAATTACTCAGGAGCCAGACGATTGGGATGACTACGTCGTCGAGAAACCCAGGAGGAGAGACTCGCCGGGCAAGGCCTCACCACCGGATGATCTCGTCTCTTTCCACACCATAATAGGTAAAGCCGCAGAACTGTTTAAAATTCAGGTTTCTTCGGAGGAAAGGCAATCAGTGCTCTACGAGCACAGGGACAAACGAAGGAGGACAGTGACCACAATTCCCCTCCTCGATACCATCTGGGATTCCGGATCCAAGATCCTATCTACGCCCTTATCGACTCCGGCTTTGGTGTCCAGGCCAGAAAAGAAATATAAAGCTCCGGATTCGGCACCGCTTTGTTTAAGGGGTCATACGAAACCGGACTCAGTTATTACAGTGGCGGCCAGAAAGAAACTCGCCAACCCCTCCTCACCGTTGTCGGCCCCACCGGATAAGGACGGACGTAAACTGGAAGCCATGGGCAGGAAAGTATCATCTTCTGCATCACTTACAATCAGAGCGGGTAATGCACTGGCCATGACCGCAAGATTCGATCGCGAGCTTTGGCTCCGCATGTCTAACTTGGCGAAACAATTACCACCGGAGCTCCAGGAGGAGGCAAAATCCATAATCGCGGATGGTGAAGCAACATCGGATCACATGATCGACGCAGCAGTTGATGTGGCCGAATCAGGCTTCAGGCAGATTGCGCACGGCACAGTGCTCAGAAGGCAGGCCTGGATGAAGGCTACTAACTTTAGACCTGAAGTTCAGGCGCAGATACTAGACATGCCATTTGACGGCCAAGATCTCTTTGGGAAAAAGATAGACGACCATTTGAAGGCAATCAAGACAGACACGGACACAGCCAGAGCCATCAGTTCTTTAAAGGACAAAAGTAAGGACCATCAGTCTTTTCGTCCCTTTAGAGGTTCATCTTCCAAGTTCAGGGGATACAGTCGTTCCTCCTATAGTCAAAAAGCACAAGGCGGCACGTACCAAGCCAATAAATATCAGTCATCTAACAGATACGCCCATAGAGGCAGACGTGGCTCCGCCCAAGGGAAGTCGCAAGGCAAGCAGAACTGACGACCAACCTCCCCCCCCGCCCCCCTTTCGCCACGCCCCGGTGGGGGGAAGGGTGAGCCAGTTTTTCCAGCGCTGGCGGTCAATTACATCGGACAAATGGGTGTTACAGGTGATCCGAAAGGGTCACACCTTGGAATTTCTGGACCAACCTCCTTCCCTGCCTCCAACTCCCCGCAGAGTGCATATGCTAAGACAGGTCATGTCCGAAGTGCAAAAACTGCTCCAGAAGGCAGCAGTAGAACCAGTACCCTACTCTCAGAGGGGAAAAGGTTTCTACTCCCGATTTTTCCTCGTCAAAAAGAAAAACGGTCAATGGAGGCCCATCTTGGACCTGAGGGCTCTCAACAAGTTCATCAAGCGCATAACTTTCAAGATGGTAGCTCTACAAGGGGTGCTACCTTGGTTAAACAAGCACGACTTCTTGGCCACTTTAGACTTGGAGGATGCATACTTCCACATTCCGATCCATCCAGCACACAGGCAGTTCCTCAGGTTCACAGTGGGAGAGCTCCACTTTCAGTTTCAAGTACTTCCGTTCGGTCTAAAATCGGCGCCAAGAGTTTTCACGAAATGCCTGGCACCGGTAGCGGCAAGTCTCAGGAGAGCAGGAACGGACGTTTTTCCATACCTGGACGATTGGCTGATAAAGGCAAGTTCAGCTGCAAAGGCTCGTTTGGCAGTGTCGAGGACGGTCAACCTCCTAAAAGAGTTAGGTTTCTCCATCAACCAGACAAAGTCCTGCCTCGTTCCCAGCAAGGTAGCTCTCTTCCTAGGAGCCGAGCTCGACTCCAGCATTCCCAGAGTGAGACCATCCACAGAGAGAATAGCAGCGATTCTACGCTCAACTTCGAACTTCCTACAGAAAGAGACAACATCTGTACACTCTTACAAATCCCTATTGGGCATGATGTCATCATGCATTTTCCTCATACCGAACTGCAGGCTTCGCATGAGGCCGGTTCAGGAAGCTCTGGACCACCAATGGAAACAAGCTTTCGGATGCTGGGAAGACATTGTCCACATTCCATCGACGTTGCACAAGGCCCTTCGATGGTGGAACGCTCCGAGGAATCTTCTACGGGGAATGCCGTTTCAAGCACCGACATCGACCCTCCTGCTGCGGACGGACGCTTCCTTATCAGGCTGGGGCGCTCATCTTGCGGACCTCCAAACCAAGGGATCTTGGTCGGCACAAGAGTCCCAGCTCCACATCAACGTGTTGGAGCTCAGGGCCGTAAGGTTGGCGCTGAAAGCCTTCCTACCGGTTATAGCTGGTCAAGTTCTTACGGTCCAGACAGACAACACGACCTCCATGCACTATACAAACAAGCAGGGAGGCACGAGGTCTCAGATCCTGTCGCAAGAAGCCCAACAGCTATGGGTATGGGCCTTGCGCTACGGGATACAGATCAGGGCAGAGCACCTTCCAGGAATAGACAATGTCCTAGCGGACAAATTAATCAGAGAATACACAGCGTCACACGAGTGGGAGTTGGACGACAGAGAAACCCGACGGATATTTGCCTTATGGGGCCATCCGCAGATCGACCTTTTCGCCACCAGGAACAACAAAAAATGCAAGAGATTTGCGTCAAGATACCCCGAGCACCAATCGCTGGGAGACGCGTTCTCAGTGGATTGGTCGGGGAAGCTCCTCTACGCCTTCCCACCCATTC
The DNA here is from genome assembly GCF_040938575.1 of Ambystoma mexicanum. Taxonomy (NCBI): domain Eukaryota; kingdom Metazoa; phylum Chordata; class Amphibia; order Caudata; family Ambystomatidae; genus Ambystoma; species Ambystoma mexicanum. Next base: position 732,724,513 of record NC_090925.1, read on the forward strand.
CCCTCATGTCAAGGGTACTTCGCAGGGTGAAAGAACAGGATTGTTCCTTGATCCTTATTGCACCCGATTGGGCACGGCAAGTCTGGTATCCGACGCTGAGACATCTATCCTGCAAAACCCCGATTCGTCTCAAATCACATCAATATCTACTGACACAACAGAACCGCAAGGTCCTCCACCACGACCCGAGGAGCCTGTCCCTCAAAGCATGGTTCCTGAGCAGCGTAGACTGATGCACCTAAAGTTACCATCAGAATGCTGGGATATCATCAGGGCCGCTAGAGCCCCGTCCACGCAACTCACCTTCACCAGAAAATGGACCAGGTTTTCCAAATGGTGCGAGACCTCTGCGATCGATCCCCTCACGGCCTCGGTTGATCAAATTCTGCCTTACTTGTTGCACCTGGCTAAATCAGGGCTCTCACTGTCCTCTATCAAGGTCCATCTGTCAGCCATAGCGGCCTACACAGTAACCGCGGAGACGCAAGCCTTACTCTCCTTACCAGCGATCAAGATCTTCCTGAAAGGGCTAATGCGTACTTATCCGCCTACACCTACACCAGTTCCGGACTGGAGCCTCAACACCGTCTTAACAGCCCTCATGCAACCTCCCTTCGAGCCCATACATAGATGTGATATGAAATTCTTGTCCTGGAAGACATCCTTCCTGGTAGCCATCACATCGGCCAGAAGGATCAGTGAGTTGCAAGCTTTGTCTTCGGAACCTCCATTTACCTTGTTCCAGAAGGACCGCGTCATCTTAAGGCCTCACCCGAAGTTCCTCCCCAAGGTACTTTCGGAGATGTCGTTCACTGAGCGCATTGTTTTACCAACCTTCTTCCAGAATCACGCTTCGGAAGCAGAAAGGACATTACACTCTCTAGACGTTTCTAGGGTGTTGAAGTTTTATTTGCAAAGAACCAAGGAGTTCCGCTCCTCAAACCGGCTATTCATTTCCTTCTCTGGCCGTACCAAGGGCCAACATATATCCAAACAAAGCCTGGCACGCTGGGTATCGTCCTGCATCACCCACTGTCATCAGTTGAAAGGCGACCCTTTAACTAGACCGCCGTCTGCGCACTCCACCAGAGGAAGGGCGGCGTCAACAGCATTCCACGCAGGGGTGGCCTTGAAAGACATATGCAGAGCTGCCACGTGGAGCACTCTGCATACTTTCGCGAAACACTACTGCCTGACTGAAGATACCAACAAAGAAACTGCAGTTGGACAGGCAGTGCTCCGCCATCTCTTTGTGTAAGGTAGGACCAGCCTCCTTTCCCACCTTTCCCGAAGTATGTAACCGTTGTGTTGCTGCATGGTAAAGGTTTGATCAGAAATATGTTTTTCTGTAATTATGCATATCTGTTTATAATGGTGGCATGTTTTAACTGCTTGGTATTCTATTCAAGCATCTGAATCTATGAAAGATCCAATGCTGGAGAAGTCTTAGTTACTTACCTGTAACTGTATTTCTCCAGCATTGGTATCTTTCATAGATTCACATGCGCCCGCCCGCCTCCCCTAAGAGGCTGCTCCTATGCTCGGCATCCATCATACTGTAATCTCTACGGTTCAAAATCTGAAGATGGCTGCCGGGGGCGGAGCTTAAGCCCTGCCACCTCATTGGCTGGGGCCATAAAGGACCAAAGTGAGGTGGAGGGACTACACAATGAAGTGGCTCATAGGCTATAATGGGCTATGTACATGCACTGCTAGGTGGCAGTGTATATATATATATATATATATATATATATATATTTTCTTTTTTTTAAAAAAAATAAAAAAATGTTTATTATTATTTAATTTATCACCGAGGATTCCCAGTCTGACGACGGGGAATATTCAAGCTTGTGAATCTATGAAAGATACCAATGCTGGAGAAATACAGTTACAGGTAAGTAACTAAGACTTCTTAAATATCTTCCTTCTCCAACTCTTTGCTCATCCTCCTCCAACTCCCTCAGGGTCAGTCGCTTCTCCAAGCAACGAGTCGGTGGTAGATCTCTATCTTCGGCTGGGGCCTCCCTCTGGAACAGCCTCCCTGAAACCTGAGGAGAACCATCTTTTGGTTCCGGAAGCACCTCAAGACCTTCCGCTTTGCATCTGCTTTCTCTCCTCCTCTCCCCTGATGAACTCCTGACTGAAACTGTTATGGTCACCTGGCTACCCTCTGCTTTCGGGCCCAGGTCACCTCCCCTGCCAGCTGCACACCTGCACTGCCTCCAGGGCATCCCCTGCACTTGGGGGCTGTTTCTGTATCCCTACAGTCCCCTACCAGCTCTTGACCTGATGTCTGCACTTATCCCTGCACTTGCCACAAGCTGGCCTATTGTTCTTATTCTATTTATTTTACTGTTGATCCTATTTAGTGCACTGCCTCTTCCCCCCGCACTTTTCCCTTTCCCCTTCCCTGCACTTGTGTGATCTCAATGTCACCTGGCCTAATAAGATAGTTGTCTTTGTCTTCCCTCTGTTCTCCCTCCCTTGCCTCGTCGCGCCTTGAAACACTTGTGTACAGGCGCGTCATTAATGCCATATCATATAAACTGCTCCTTACTTAATATAGACAGAAAACAGTATAGATTGTATCATATGGTGCTGAGACTAGATTGTACCAAGGAGTGTCCTACTGGACAAGACTCGAAGGGGCATTCTGGAAAAAAGTTGTAATGCTTCCAACTAGCCAACCAATGGCAATTGTAAGATATGAATTGAGGCTTCTCTCGCTGAATATTTATCTCTATACAGAAAATGTCTAAATGTACCAGTACCTAAATCTCTGTTACCTGTCATAGCTACAATACTGAATTCCTCTTTAGATAATTCACTGAAAACTTGGATACTTCATGCAAACCAATATATAGACGTGGCCAACATATCAATTGACTTGCTGGTAAATAACCCAATGAAAGCTAAAACCAAACTGTAGTGGTATGATTGGCAGTCAACTTGGGAGAGCATGCTGTCACTGTAAAAATGTGTTAGAACCAGAAACGTTGAAACATATTTTGGTCTACTGACTGGCAGACCTAGAACTTAGGAAACGGTACTTGCAAGACCTATTCAACCTATTCCAATCGTCATGGCCGGGATGATCAGAGCTCTTCCATTTCTGGTCTGGGCTAAGGCCACCCTTCCGGCTCTAAGCATGGCTTCCGACGTTCTAGGTTATCCAAAGAGATCTCCATCAGACCGGGATAACCCCAAGAGCATCTGAAGGGAGTATAATGGGGGAGGCTCTCACGTCACCTCTGACATCCACCCCAATAAGTCCTTCCAGTAACTCTGACCTTTCGGGCAGGGCCATCACATGTGGCCCAGGGACCCCACCTCTCTGCATCAACTCGGACATAGTGGATAGGCTGCCGCAAACAACTTCGAGATCCAGACGTGCAACATCTTAACATGTTGCTCGATAGATTCTGTAGTTAAGTTTCCATGAAACACAATCTTACAGATCCTGCCCCTCGTTTCCTCCAAGATCTCCTTGCCATTCAGCTTATTCCAATATTTCAAAAAATTCAGCTTATCCGGCCTTTCCACCATGATCAGGATCCCATAGAGTCTGTACAAAATGCCTTTTTGCGAGATCGATTAATCTAGACTTTCTCAAAGGGCGTAAGCGGCCTCCTGAGCTTAGTCCCCAATTTCTGATCTGTGAGCATCCCCTTAAGCCTTAGGTAGTCAAAGATCAGAATGGAATCCCTACCTAAAGTGTCATTGATCGACTCATGATCCAGAAATCTTTCCACCCCAAAAAACTGCACTGCTCTCTCCAATTCAGTGTCTGACCAGGCCTGCGCCCCACAGAAACCTCAACGCCTAAGTCCCACAAGTGGACCCTACACCTACGTCATGGGTGACTGCCAAGATAAAAACATTTCCGTGAACCCTCCCTGCTTTCACAAGTGCCATAGGACCCCCAATGTATGGGGACCCTGCAGCCTACTCTGCAACACAGCACAGGGGTCGGGGGCCATAGTAAATCGCACACTTTCGCTGGGTGGGTGTCCCTATCTTCCAGATACGTCCAAAATATACCCAAGTTGTCCCTCACATTTTCTGCTAAAATATGCTCTACTAAAACACGCGATTGGCCCGCAAAATAGTACAGGGGGAAATCTGGATAACCAAATCTCCTGTGCCCCTTGGAAAAGTTAGGGTGGTCATCTTGATCCTGGATGGCGCATGTTCTGCCAAACAAACCTACTCAACAATGAGTGTAAATGCACAAAGAAGCTATTAGGGAGTTTCGCCTGGAGGGCCATAAAGAGATACAAAAACCAGGGGAGAATATTCATCTTTACTGCTTTCATCCGCCCATATGATGACAACACCAACGGCCCTACCTTTGTAAATCACTCTTGACAACCACCATAAGGGGGGGTCTTAGTTACCTTACGCCAGCCAAGGCTGTTCAGTGATAGTAAGATCCCCACGTATCATATCACCACCTTCTCCATCCCCATCTGATGTATCTGTCTCCGATCCTTAGTGCAGGAGGACCGGGCCAACAAATCCATTATCAATGATTTAGGGATATTAATCGTCGATCCCGAAAAGATTCCAAATCTTTTACCAAGAGCCAGCAATTCAGGGACGGATGAGTCCACATCACTGAGTAAACACTTCCCCTCTTCTAATGCCTTTTATTCTGGGGTTTTGACAAATTGCTATGGCCAGAGTCTCCATGTTTAATGCAGGCAAGAGCGGGATAGAGGATAACCCTATCTCGTACCCCTAGACAGAGAAAAAGCCTTTGTAAGACGACCATTAACCTGCACTCATGCGGACGGGGCGCTGTATAGTTTTGCGAAAGTTGATCCCTAACCCCATTTTCCAGAGAAGCATGGACATATACCTCCATTCCACACTATGGAATGCTTTTTTGGAATCCAATGAAAGAAGGCAGGCGTCCAGATCGGATTTCAATGCCCAGTGCATCAAGTTGATGGTTTTCCGAATATTGTCCGAGGCCTGCCGACCTCTAACGAAGCCCACAAGGTCCCCATGGACCAAAGAATGCAGGTTCCCTCCAACCTATTCCCAAGCAATTTCGCCAGTATCTTAACACCGGTATTAAGCAGAGAAATAGACCTGTAAGAGGAACACTGCATCAGGTCCTTGCCATCCTTGGGAATCATAACAATGATTGCCCCCATCATAGTATTTGGTATGGCGTCCCCCGCCAACACCACATTAAACACCTGAAACAGGGAGGGAGCCAGGGTGGAACGAAATAATTTATAGAACTTGACAGAAAAGCCGTCCTCCTCGGGAGATGTGCCCACCTTCATGGATTTGATTGTCCGAATCACTTCCTCCTTAGTCACCAGCTCATCCACCAGTGACACCAAGTCGCCTGCCAGCTTCAGGATCGGCAGGGGGTCAATGAAGTCGGCAATATGCAACCGTTACCATCATATTCTAATGTATATAACCCTTTATAATACTGCCTGAATTGAACCCCAATACCCTCCGTGTCCTAGTGAGCTACCCATGACCAGTCTTTAAAACACCCAACATCTTACTCCTCTGGGCTGCTTGCAATTTCAACGCCAGGATCTTGTCAACTTCTTTTCCGTATCATGCAACATGAATTCCTTAAACTGTGATTTGTATTCCAGCAGCTTCCCTACTGGCTCTGGACTCGGTACTCCCTGAGGGGACCACCCTGACTGCACTGCTGCAGTCGTACTACTCAGACTCCCATCCTCCCTCATTCTGGCTCTTTTCTTGTTAGAACCCATCCTGATCAGTTCCCCCCCTGATCATTGCCTTGAACCCCTCCCACAGTGTGGCCAGACCAAGCTCTCCATTATCATTAAGTTCAAAATACTCATTAATTTTGGTGAGCAGGGTCTGGACAGACTCTTTATATTGTAAGAGGGAGTCGTTCCATTTCCACTGTCCCCTACGCAGACCTCTCAACCTTCCCCCACCCGCACCATGTCATTGGTCAGACCACCAAAGCACCGGGTCAACACGAAAGTCTGAAACATGCTGTCGCAGAGTACGATCAACTAGAATATGGTCGATCCTCGAGAAGGAATCGTGAATCCCAGAATAAAACGTAAATGGATGGTCGCCCACGGACAGAGGCTTCAGAGAGTCCCATGCCTTCATTGGAACTTGGGGAAGAGAACCCCGAGGACTGTGCAGAACTGTATGGCCTTGAACTGGAGAAAGGTAATCTTGGGACTTTTGTGGAACTGTTTGAACTTGGGGAAGGGGAGCTGAAGAAGAAGCTAGCGCTGGAAGCAGCTCAGAACTTTGTGTTAATCACTATTTCATTGGTTATTGACATCCCCTACACGTTGTTTAACTTTAGTTCTGAGGGCAAGGATAGGCTTTGGATACAGACATACTTTTAAGTTTAACTTTTTTGACTTTCATTATTTTTGTTCAGGTAGGGAAGTCCCACCTTAGCATAGGGCAAGTTAGGCCTTCTACTATCCTGACATTTGATTTAATTAAGTATTTTAGTTTGAACTTTGAATCTGTTGTCTTGCTTCATGATGCCTTCCCAGTATGCAAAAAAAGCATTGTATGCTCAGTACACACAAAGGGTTTACCTGTGGCTATTTGTTGGCACTGCTCAGAGACAATGCAGACATAGTTTTATGCCATTGGAAACTAACGTGTTTTGCAAGAAACATATATCACTTATAACTAATCTTGCAAACCAATATGAAGACATGATACTTGCCAATAAGAGTTGATGTACCACTTTAATGAAGTAAGGAGAACTTCCCTCTCATAATTTGTGTCAGGGTGATAATTGCATCAGAATAACTGCAGCACTAGCTGATAGGGCTCTGTAAACAAGTGAGGGATTGTAGTAGTAAATCAGTCACTGGGAGGTTTGCATACCTACTATACTTTGCAAGCACGAAACATTTTAAGCCCGTCATGATATTAAGGGCAGTTGAAGAAAATGTGATGAATCTGCATGAACACAATTCTTTTGCAGTGCATACAAAATTGCTTGCTATACCCTACACATTAATATTGTTGAGTGGGATTGTACAAGTGAACAGTGAAAACAATATTGTATAGCAGATAGTTACCCTTTATTTGTTAAGGTCCTATGCAAAATGGAACTCGGATAGCTTGGAAAGGATGCAGATTATGAGAAAAAAACATTTTAGCTGTCAGAATTTCTGTTGCCCTAATGCTATGTATAAATTGTGCTGGGATATTCCATACCCATAATTCCTTGCATTCCCAGTAAATTGTATAACATTGTGTTTCCCCACTTAGGCTAACTTTAGCAGTGCTAAAGTAATAGAGGCTAAGCATGGTATTTGCCTACTCAAAATCCTTAGAGTAAATTAATATTTGAGTTGTATGCTGTGTCACTTAAAAGGGAACCGCTTCAAAGTGCCTTTGTGACTTATGTACAAAGAGTAGGAGGCATGGGATTATGTTACTGATCAAGGTAGCCTGCTTACTTCCAATCAGTATCTGATATTTGAGCTTCCAGTTGGGTTACTTAGTGTGGGTGATGTTTTTACTAAGGGACCATGACTAACCGAAATGATGGTGCTTGAATGTTATTCATATTACAACAAACACAAAACAAGTGGATGCAGGTACAAGTCTGAGGCCCTTTTGCAGGGCAAACGTAGGCAGATGCAAGATTGTCTGGTAATAGCTAAATGTGGCCTGGAGTTAATGTTAAAGGATATTTATACCATGCACTATCGCCACTGTAGTGGTCCTCTGGCGGATCTGAAAGAAAGGGGGATAGGGTTATGGCTTGTTTTTAGGAGAAAGTTTGGAGAAATTTGGCAGCTTAAATTCGGGTTACACCCTTCTCTGAGCTTTTTGGTGTGGTATCCGGTTGGAGTGCGTCTTGTGCTGTTGTGTAAGGCTCTGTGTGGTGTGTTTGTTGTTGCGGTGTGGTGAAGTGCGTGCGGGTTGCTGCAGTTTAAGAGGTGGGATTGTGTTTAGTTAGCATTTGAGAGATGTGTAAAGAGGGGTGAGGTCTTAGTAGGGTTGGTTATTGGCATTGTTGTCTGGAGGAAAGAAATGCGAGTGAAAGTCATAACGTATAAGTGTTGTAGTCATGTTATAGAAGTCGTGGGGGGTGAGGAAAGTTTATTTGGCTAATGTGTGCAGGCATATCTTAGTTAGCTCTTCTGTTCTTGGAGCAAGATTTTCATATTTGTTTTTAACCTCTTGAGGGTATATTCGGTTTTTAGGGGTTTTAAGGTCACGCAAACCTGGTGTGTTAATGTAAATAGGCTAGAACAAAATATTGTTACGCTCTCCTGGACCCCACAGGGGTGTCGATCGGACCCGGACAGCTGCGGTCTCCTTCAACGTAATGCGTAGTGCAGAGATGACTGTCTGGACTGGCCCGCCTAGTCTTGTCTGCTGGACCCGAAGAAGTATTTTCCTGCAAGTGGAGACGGGGATTAACCACCTGTGGGTTTTAGTGGTAGCCTCCCAACTATTCTCGCTCTCCCCCACTAATCACCTCCGATATCCCCTTAGTAACCTCACCTTATGTTCGTAAAAGATGAGCTCTCCATCCTGCGTGTCTTGCAGGGGCGCGTAGATACCAGTTACTTCACTGGTTTGAAGGCGTTGGGAGAGTTCCAGTAAGTATTGACTCTGAAGTCCCTGGCGGGATTGGTAAGTATCAAATTCAAAGAGTTCAATGTGCCCGATGTTCACTCTTGTCCTCTTCCTTCCTTAAGTTGCAACTGAGTTTGTGAGAAGAAGGTCTCGTAGCTGCTGCTGGCGTTCAGGTAAGAGTCTGTGTTACCCAACGCTGTCCGGAAACTATTGCATGCGTTGACGTGTTGTTTTTCTCCCTCTTTACAGATGCGGCATATGAAAATGTGGAGAGTTATGGAATAATACCGCTGGTGGTAAGTCTATGGTGGTAAGAGGTTGTATTTGTTGATTCCCTTGGCTCACCTTGTTTTTTCTTGTGTCCCCTAGGTGCCGGATTACGGCGAAGAAATGATGGAGACAGTGCCAGATCGGAAGATGCTGTGAGAACTGGTGAGTATGGCGCCGTGCTGGAGCTGGCTTAGCGACACGTGCAGGACTGATGTACTTTCCAAGTCCGGAGATGAAATGGTTCCGGAATTAGGTGAGGAATTTGAAATAAATTCGTTTTCTAACCTTGTCCTTTTCTTCTTTATTCTAGGAGCTCCGGATTCGAGGCGGGCGTGGCAGAAGACTGGATGCTGGCTGCAGGCACGCGGGCGTGGCAGAAGACTGGATGCTGGCTGCAGGCACGGTGAGCGTCACACTGCTGGATGCAGAATAACGCGAAGCGGCATCCAGAGAGAAGCTGGGCAAGTGCATATGCGCACAGCTTAGAGGGAACTCTGCTGCAGACCCTATTCCTCATTGGGTTATTCAGGCGCTTTTGCCATCAATGATCCCGGCGTTTACTGCAGCCTGGAGAAACCTGAAGGTGTCTCACCCGCTAGTTCCCATTGATCTGTCATCCAGGTGTGCAGGACACGGCCATCGCTATTGGATCCAGTTCCTGGGGGTGGACCAGTGCGGGAGGATCACCTGGATGTGGGTCTTTGTGTTATGCTCAAGGTTGCAAGCGGCAACATTGTATGAACAAAGAACTTGTGCTCTGACAGCAAAGCAATACCAACAAGTTCAGCACAGCCGAGTGAGTCGGGAGAAACTGATAGCAGACCGGGCTGGTGTGCGATTGAACTTTATGAAACCAAAATAGATACCAGATAGAGTGGTCCGCGCCACGTTGGTGCTCACTAGAAGGTCTCTGTTTGGTACCCCCGAAGCGTGTAAAAGATTATTTAACGGTGAAATCGGAGTGGTCCTCCAGCGGGTTAAGTTGAGTCCTGAGCACATTCGAAAGTCTTAGATTGCCTATGAACTGAAATTGGTATGAGCAGAAGATGCCCAAAAGGGTATCTGTGTCTGGAAGAGGGGGATCCGGGCTGAACAGTAAAACTCACATGCAAAGATATTGAAGTGGCAAATGTGAACCCGACTGAGGGGTGCCTGTGAATTAACGTTGGTCCGAACCCAACTGAGAGAGGCTAATTGTGAAAGAAGTATCTGAGCCCGGCTGAGGGGGATTCCGGGCGAAGAGTAAACCGCCCGACTTGAATATTTGGAAAGGAACTTTTCTTTGTTGTTTCTGGTACATCAGGCCCTCTGAAGCAAGAAACTTTGTACAGAAAAGATTTGGGTACAAAAGGCCCTGAAGTTGGTAAGAGAAACTGTAACCTTGTGTTGAAGAAACCCAAGAGAGTGCTGTGCTCGAGTGACTTGCCTTGTTCTGTGCTAAAAACATGGGGAAGGGAGGCCAACTGCCTAAACATCCTGATTTATCATTTTGTGAACATGTCTTCCTTTTTGTGTGAACATTATCCAACATTATTTATAGCATAGCGGTAAGGATTGGCAATAGTTATTTTTAGTATATTCCCTTTTTATTTGACTAGACTCCACAACAACAGTATTATTATTATTTCATGGTCGTAGCTTGCTCCAATTTTAGATTTAGGTTTAGATAGGTTTTTCTCATATCCCTGATAAATTTCAATAAACACCCTTGAACTGTGATTACTTGCCTGTCTTACTTAGATACCATGCCTTCCTTACAAGCCCTTCATCATTCTTTTTCAACAGGAAAAAGTCCTTTAGAGCTTAAGCATGCACTAATTACCCCCTTTCTGAAGGAGTCGCATCTGGATGACACTCTGGCCGCTATCAGACCATTTTTTTCTGCTACTGTTTCTTATGAAACTTATGGAAGCAATTGTTGCACCACAGCTTGCTGGCTTTCTTGAATCTCAACACTATCTGTTCCTGTTTCAGTCTGGGTTCAGACCTTCTATGGGTACAGAATCAGTCAGGATTTTGGTTCTTGATGATTGTGCCATGATGCAGGACCGAAGGGAGGCCGGCTTCCTAATACTGCCCGACCTCTCTGCTGCGCTTGATACAATTGATCATGGTATTCTTCATCATCTGAAGAAAGTGGGTTTCTCTGGCTTATCACTTGAGTGGTTTTCATACTTTCTTAATGGCCATACTCAATCGGTGTCCCTTGTTCCATTTTAGTCATCTCTAGTAGCTTTATCCTGCATGGTTCCCCAGGGTTCTTCTTTGTCCCCGCTCCTATTTAATCTCTATCCTTAGGTTTTTTGCAGAGCTTATTTCTGAACATGGGATTCATTTCCATACTTGCGCTGATGACACCCAGCTGCATTTGTCTTTAAATGTGCCTCTGTTAGACCCCCGCTGTAAACTATGTAGGTGTTTAGCTGCAAATGATAAGTGGATGGCCAAAAACTGTCTAAACCTTAACAGTGATAAAACGGAAATCCTGATGATTGGCTCTAATCCTTCCACCTCGATCTGGACCCGATTTTGGCCTGCTTCTCTGGGGCCTTGCCCAAACCCAGGGATTCAGTAAAGAGCCTGCATCTTAAACTGCTGTCATCAGGCTCCATGGAGGCGTAAATTGAAAAACATGACCATTTCTTACCGTGGAATTAGGCTCTAGCTGGTGACGGCATTGATAATGGGCTCGCTGAATTACTGTAACTGCATTTGCTTGGGCCAACCTGATTGTTTAGACAGGGGTTTTAAACCCTTCACACTCACGCCATGTGTAGCAATGCAGTTGAGAGCATATTCTCTCTAGTAATGAATTTTAAATCTTTTGTTTTAAGAGTGGAAAATGTTTAATTGTGTAGCCGACATGTGTTTCGACCCTCAAGGGTTATTTTCAAGTCTAAACATTGACAAATAGATGCAGTAAACATTAAGTGGATCACCCGATGGTGAATTTTGCCCAATTATGGTTAGGTTTGGATGCATATACCATTGCAGTGTGATCATGGTTGGCAATTGGAGTATATTATATACATTGCAAATGAACAATCAATGGGGTAGTGATAAGTCACTTATGTAACAAGGGTACATGGTCGTAATGACATGACATTGTTAATAGAATTATATACAGTTGCATGAGACGAGGCATTCGGAGAGACAAAGGAGGGAAGAGGGAGAGAGGATGAAAGTAAGTTGTGTGTTGTATAGCACCCCTGTGGGATGGGGGCACACGGATAGTATCTGTGTGAACATGGAGGCATGAGTTTACTGATGTATGGTTGGTTGAGACCGGAATAGTAGTGTTATGCTGGGACGGGGAGGTGCCCCAAGTATTTGTCACGTAGGTATTCCACATATTCTGCTATGCTGAAGTAGACTGTGAGGATGTGAAGATGAGGTAAGTATGTTTGTATCCCTATCTGTGTTGCAGGGTGCAGGAGGGGATGGCCCAGGCTGGTAAGGTGAAAGAATGTGTATCCTTGGGTTGGCTGTGCGAGGCTCCAAGGGCCGATGGCCACGGGGTGGTGAGAATGTGGGCACTCATAATACAGTGAACCAACGTGAAAACTGCCAAGAGAGGTGGGAGGACCAGGCAACTGATTGCGGTGGGAGCAGGGGTGTCTGGGAATGGGTACATCAGTTTCTCAGCCTGGCGTACTAACGACTGGTACGACCCGGCTGTCGTGAGGGGGCTGGATCATTGTGCCGCAGTGATAAGTGTAGAAGGTGCATCTGCAAGAGTGGTGTGGCTGACCCCAGAGCAGAGGCAGAGCGGTGCTCTTTAAAATAATAATGGTGGTTAGTGTGGACACAATTGCGTAGGTACATGCAGAGTGATTGTCTCAAAAGCTTCAGGATTGATCTCAACTCACAGTCCGGTTGAGGTGTGGGGGCACTAAGCACCAACGGTTCTATCTACAAGTTTGGCATGCGCGCGGGCTGGAGTGCCCTTTACGGCAGTCTACGTGGCCGCACGGCTCTGCTGATTTCGCAATAGTTACAGATTCGAACTGAGGGCAGCAACAGAGTTCTACTCGTCTTGCCAGTACGAAAAGTTAAGCGGTTGAAGTGGCAGGTGCCCGGCTCACCATGTGTGGTGATGGTGAGCTGGAGTGAGAAAAAGTTGTAGCAATTACATGCGGGCTGAGAGATGGTGCAGTCGAGGGATGCTTACCTGAAGTGTCTGGTCGGCTCTGTCAGTATGCCGGGCGGCCGCACTGCATTCAGTGTCGGCCGCAATATTGGATGCCGTCTATGTGAACGTCCTCCAATACTGATGTGATGGCGTGGAAGAAACGAGTGATATGATATGATAGTTTATTTATATAGCGCCTATACACAATGTGTTTCAAAGCGCTTCAAAGCAAGTAAGGGAACAAGGGAAAATACAATGACATTCTTACAGGCCATGAACAGTAAGGATGTGAAATTAACTATCGTACTCGGCCTGACGACATTTCAGATAGTGCAAGTGCTAAGACATAGATAAGGAAGGGAGGGGGAGAGTGGGAAGGAAATGGAAACAGACAGGCGACTACCGTACTAGGCCTGACAACATTTCTGGTAGATCTGGAGGAAAACAAAAGGTGAGGGAGAGGGGTGCAGAAAGGGAGGGGAGGATCAAAACAAGCGACTATCGTACTAGGCCTGACAACGTTTCAGGTAGTGCTGGAGGGAGGGGGGGCAACAGTAAGGGGATAGGGGAGCGACAGACGAGGTTGCTATCATAGTAGGTCCAGGGACAATTCTGATAGAGTAAGTGCATAGAAGAAAGTAAGGCGAGGAGATAGGAAAAGGGTGAGGGGAGGGGAGGAGAGAACAGCAGAGAGTAAGCTGTCAAAAAGAGTGGAGAAGCAATAGAGAAGAGCAAATACAATTGCAGATGTCAGTAGTAACACATAATGTTGCAAGCCAGGATTCAAGATGAAGATGGAACAGCATGATTCAGGGCCACCATGAGTACAAGATGCAAATTAAGTGCAGCATGAGAGTTGAGAAAGGCTGACGCATCGTGAATCAATGAAGTCCATAAAAGTAAAATCCAGCATTGGCCACAAGACGGTGATGGTGAAACCAGAATGTATCAGGACAGACTCTGGTGTGCAGGAAGGGGAGGTAGTGCACACGGGAACACGGGGGACCACAGAAGGTGGGGATGGCCTGTTGGGACAGAGGGTGTAAACACATGTTGGTGCATGCTTACCTGCTGTCTTAGCAGGGAGTCGGACCCTGGATCCTCCTGGTCTGAACAGGTCCAAACATAAATTGCCCTTTTCTTTGACTGCCCTTCACTTTGGACGCCCGGGCGAGAGACGCCGTTCATTTAAGAGTTAAGAGCAGGAAGGAAGAGGCAGGGCTAAGAAGGTGGGCAGGGCTTGCTAAGTGGTGAAAAAGAGCGGCAAGCAGGAAGGCACCAGGTGGGCGGGGCTTAGGCCAGGCGACCTAGATCCACTTACACCGGCTCCCCCACTGCAAAGGAAAAGAGGCTGGAGGGCTCCTTAAGTAGGGAAAAGAGCGGCAAGCAGGAAGGCACCAGGTGGGTGGGGCTTGCTAAATCGTGAAAAGGAGCAGCAAGCAGGAAGGCACCAGGTGGGCGGGGCGTAGGCCAGGTGACCTAGATCCACTACACCTGCTCCCCAGCTGCAGAGGAAAAGAGGCTGGAGGGCTCCTTAAGTAGGGAAAAGAGCGGCAAGCAGGAAGGCACCAGGTGGGTGGGGCTTGCTAAGTCGTGAAAAGGAGCAGCAAGCAGGAAGGCACCAGGTGGGCAGGGCATAGGCCCGGTGACCTAGATCCACTTACACCTGCTCCCCAGCTGCAGAGGAAAAGAGGCTGGAGGGCTCCTTAAGTAGGGAAAAGAGCGGCAAGCAGGAAGGCACCAGGTGGGCAGGGCTTGCTAAGTGGTGAAAAGGAGCAGGAAGGCACAAGGTGGGCGGGGCGTAGGCCAGGTGACCTAGATCCACTTACACCTGCTCCCCAGCTGCAGAGGAAAAAAGGCTGGAGGGCTCCTTAAGTAGGGAAAAGAGCGGCAAGCAGGAAGGCACCAGGTGGGCGGGGCTTGCTAAGTGGTGAAAAGGAGCAGCAAGCAGGAAGGCACCAGGTGGGCGGGGCTTAGGCCATGTGACCTAGATCCACTTACACCTGCTCCCCAGCTGCAAAGGAAAATGGAGGCCAATAGGGTGCTCGAGTGCATATGTTTAGTGGCTGGGGTGCATGTTACTGGTCATTATGTGGGCATGCAGATAAGCATACAAGGAGTGTGTTATAATGGGGAGCGGACCTTAGGATCTGAGGGCGCCCGCAGACCCGATAGTCAATTGGTGGGCATTGAGGATGTGGTACTGTGAAACTGATGGTTTGATTTTTCGGCTGCAACGCTTGCAAAATGCTGCTGCAAGCTTGGCACTGGGATCTACCAGAATTTCTCATTCCTTTAGTCTACTCCGACAGCTTCATTGGTTACCAGTGAAAAACCATATCATTTTTAAGGTTCATTGTAATTTGCACTGTGCAATCCATGATATCGGAGCAGAATACTTGCAAACAAAGTTGAATAAATACATTCCTGCTAGACAGCTAAGCTCTGCTTCCCTTAATGATGGTCCCTAGCTATTGTAGTGCTGGGGCCGGGAGTAAGTCTTTCTCTGTCCTTGCCCCTCCTATATGGAACACACTTCCACTTCAGTGGCGGAAGACTTCTGCCCATCTGAGTTTTCATAAGGCGCTTGAGACTCATTTATTCTGAGTTTTATGGTTTATATGTATCCTTTGTTTTTTTGCTCCTTCCTGGTTACTCTCGCCTCCTAGCGCTTAGATGCCTTCGGGCCATAGCTCCCCCTGTATGAATTCCATTCCATTCCTCTCCACCTACGCTCCATTTGTTTAGATGGTTTTTCACCCCTACTGGGGTTTTCCTCCTGCAGGGTCTCTACCACACACCACACCCTCCCCACTGTTCTTTGACTGTCAGCTGTTCCCATCACCAGCTGACAGAGTGGCTTCTGGCCATTTCTCCACAAGAAACCTATGCACCACTCCCAGGTAAGGTATGTCTCTGACATTAGGAGACTGGGCCCTGCTTTTAACATTAGACCAAAACTTAAGATTGTAGTTGTTTGGCAGAATCCTGTGCAGTGCCCTTAGGGACCACTACACATAATTAAGACTACAAGTGGTAATACAAGTTCACCTTTGGTACAAACCTGTACTACTATGTTAAAGTGATACTGTTTTTGGCTATTATATTAGCATTGAACATAAACATGCTTGACCAAATACTCTTTCTTTTGGCTCTGGTCAGGTTTATTCGCCATTTCTTTTTGTTAAAGTCCTTCTTGTGTTTTACTTTGTGCGGCAAACCAGGTTTGCCTTCTTTGTTCACCGTCTTTTGGCAGGCTTCTGCCAAGAAACCCTCCTCTGGGCGCCCGGGTGTCTAGGTGGGCTGAATGTGAGGGAGGGGTATAGTCCCCCCCTGCACAGGGTATCCTAGGAAACCCAAGTCGCACTTTGCCATGATTGGCTGAGGTGGTTGTCCGGGCTGGACAACCCCCCTGCTGCGTGATTGACAGCCAGGCTGTGTGAATGGGGAATTTTCACATAAAAGGCAGGACTCTTGGGCTAGAAGTCAGAGTCGCCACTGGAACTACAAGGAACCGAAGAGAAGCGGAAAAGAAGACGGCTGCTGAACTACCCCGTCCCGGTGAAGCCTTGCTGCAGTCCTGAGCTATCTACACTTCGACAACCAGAGAAGATCCAGTCCGGAGTCTTCTTCCCTTGAGCTTGGTGGGGTCAACCAGCTCATCTTCCACAGCCAGAGGATCCTCTTCGTGGTCGAAATCGCTGCACACTGCTGTAGTGGTCTGGATAGCCATCTGAAGAGCCTTTCCTGTTTTAAAGGAGCGCACCTTTTATTCACAGTCGCTGCTGCTGGCTTCATCCCTGAGTAGTGCAGACCCCTCCAGACGTCGAATTCTCGTCAACACGACCGAAGCACCAGGAACCGTGGGTCTGCAGGAAACTACCAGGAACTACTGCCGTGGCACCAGCTTCTTCATTGAATAAGGTACTGTGTTCTGCTTTGAGGAACTAGGGTGAATCCCTTTTCTCCTCCTCCAAGACTTGCCCTTGTCTTCCCTCCTTCTTATAACTTTTGCTTCCTCTGTTGACAATATCCAAGTACTCCTGGCAACGTTGAATCTTGAACTGTCTGACTGCGTGATCCTCGACAACAGGAACCTGGTTCCACTTGACACTGGCTCCGGCCTATTGACTTTTGTATTTCTGTCAACGAGTATTCTCTGATTCTGTCTGCGTTGACAAAAGTATTGCCTATGATTTTTGCCCCCAACTCTCTCTGGTTAGCCCAGGTGCTAAGTGTGTTTTTGCCCCGTAACATTTCTCGCCGCGGATACGCATTTCATTAATATGACCGAGCTGTCAAAAATTGATCGCATATGTATTCCCAGTAACGTCTTTTGTTTCACAACAACGGTCCGCCAAAACATAAGGTACTTACCTTGAGTTATTCTGTGCCAAGGGAATTGGTTGGTTGTAGTGTATTTTACGTGTGGTTTTGACTTTATAGAAGTGTTGTGTTTTATAACAGATGGTTTAAAAATAAATGTACTTATATTTTCTACCTGAAACCTTGAGTCAGTGTTTGCTTGAGTCATAGTAATTGTGGTCCCTTTGTGTAATCTCTGCTACGCTCATATACTCTTCAGATAAGCCTGGCTGCTCCGCTACTGCTACCACTTTAACAGTGTAGTACAGGCTTGTACCAAAGGTGAACTTGTATTACCACTTGTAGTCTTAATTGTGTGTAGTGGTCCCTAAGGGCACTGCACAGGATTCTGCCTAACAATAGTGACTGCAGCATCTTGATCACTATCACGTTCAGTCTATCAGAAGTCTGTGCATGCCTCCCATGAATTCCTATGAGACGCCAACTCCTGTTTGGGTCAATACATGTCTGGAGATGCCCATATGTTACTGACATCCAAACATGGTGCTCGAAGGCCACATTTAACTTTCAAAATTGCTAGTTGCCTTAACTAGTAGTTGCATTCCTCTTTTGGCAATTTTCCCTACATATTCTATGGACCCCCGAACTTTTTGCTTTTGGTTTTGAACTTGTCCTGACTTTTTACAGGGAAGTGAAGCCTTCGGTTTCGCATCCCTAGCCCTTTGCTCATTTTGTTATGAGAAAATGGATCAGTCCTTTATACTGTCAATACTGGGAAAATCTTTCCCTTTTGTCTTTTTACCTTTTTGGTAACCTTTTAACAGTACACATAGCATTTTACGATTCTGTGCAGTGGGGATGCATTTCTATCACCCTAGTCTTATACACTTGGCATTTTTGGTTACTTTTATATGTGCTTTGGTAGGTCAGAAGGAGGCGGACCAAATGGTGGCGTTTTCACAAGTTCTTTTTGTTTAACTAAAGGGAAAAATGGCCATCTATCCCTACAAAAAGGGGTTGCCTTAGCAAACACAAAACACACTATGGTGCTCGTCATCAGTAGAGTATTCCAAATCAACACTCGGTCACCCGTCCAAAAAACTATCCTGTGCTGACCCTACAACTAATCAAAACATCAAAAGAAAGCGGTCCAGGAGAATTACTACCTTCTCCCGGATAGGCTTTTTAGCCTCAATATTCTATCTTCAAATTGTTCTTTGTGATTACATGAATCAGTTCCTTTAGTTCCTCTAGGGGGCTCTTCCACCTCCTGGGTCTGCCGTGTAGTTCTTTAAACACAGTTCCTTGTTTTATCAAGATGGGGTTTTGACCCCAATTTCTTTTGGGAATCTTGCAGTGACTCTTTCTTACTTTCTACCCTTGGTTTGGGTTTCAACCACTTTCTTGGCTTCATGAATTGTATGTCAAAGGATTCTTCATTATCTTTGCGATATTCGCAGTCACTGGTATGAGTTTACTGAGCCCCTTTTGTACTTTTCACTTTTTTAAAGTATTGTAAGGGTGCCGAATTAAGGCTCGGACAAAAAAGGTGGCATAGTTTGGGCTATAATCCTTTATTAACCAAAAAGGAGTTGGGGAAAACAGGCCTATATGTCCCTAAAGCTAAGAGTGACGTCCCTGCCTCATAGACAACTAGTGAAACGGTCAGAATGTCAAATATAAATATGTCCATCACTGTTGTGTCCCAAGATCTACGTATAACCTAAAAGTAAATGTGAAAGGATGTTCTCTTCCAAAGTGAAGTGGTAATGCCAGTTCTTGCCAACAGAAAAGTTCCCTGTGTCTCTGGTGATCAAAACAACAAAAGTAATGTTCCACAAGGTTCAACTCCAAGGATTAAGGGGTTGCTCATTTCCCCTAGATTTCTTCTGGTTCTGTGTTTCCTCTCTTTAGTTCCTTGGGTCCCATACCCTGTATCTTCTTGGATTCACTTCACTGTACTCTTAAAACTTCCTGTGGGTGCGAGTCCCAGACTTGCAATTATGTATTATAACAATTTGATATACTCTCATGCCAAGCATAGGCCTTCTTCTGATCTGTCTCCCTTGCTCTCAGGGTCCCAGACCCTCTTATTCTCAAATTCTCATGTGGGTGCTGGTTCCAGACTCGCAATGTGTGGCCGCAATAGTTTGGTTTACTCTCCTGCCAAGCATATGCCTTCTTGTAGAGACTCTTTCTCTTAGAGTCCCACACCCTCTTGTTCTCTTGCTTTCATATGGGTGTGGGTCCCGGACATGCAATGCTCTTTTGCAATAGCTTGGTTTACTCTCCTGCCAAGCATATGTTCTCTTCTGTAATGTCTTTGCTTCTTGTTGGGTGCCAGACCCTTTTGTTCTCTCACTCTAATAGGTGTGGGTCGCAGACCCTCTTATCTCGCATTCTTCAACCGTTCCTCGACGCCTCCTGGATCTCCAGCACCTCTCAGTCTGCCTGTGGACCTGTTGCTCTAGTTTGCGTCCTCTGAACAGTAGTGCTTCCTTATGAGGCTCTGGCAGCATTCGGGCGTCCTCTGTGGTCGTTGGCGTCCTAGCCGGTCAATTTGCTTTCGGGTTTCTCTTCTCTGTGGCGGACGCTGCCCCAGTCTCGTCTCCCTTCTCTGGTTGGGGCATTGCTTTCCGGTGACTTGCCGGATTGTAGGGCACCCAGAGGTTTGTTCGGGCAGCATGTCAAGTAGCTCTGGTTGCTTAGAGTACTTCTGCTCTCTCGTTCACCTCTGTGCACAAGTTCTTCTGCTGCAGTCCCCTGTTCGCCGGGCAGGCGTCTCCCGGGCTTCCTCGTCTGAGGATGGCTCACCCCATGTTGGTTTCCCTCTTCAGATTTGTATTTCCATAGACCTATCAAATGCGGTGATAGACTAGACTGGACTGTTCACTTTGGTTCTCTGGAGTGATCATCATACTCCTGGTCATCCTATATGCAGTACTTGAATTTGAGTTATATGGGAAATAGTTGGTATTTATTTTCAGCGCCTTCACTCAGGTCTAATTTAGCAGGTTGGTTGTTCTCACAATAAAATATATTGGCACTAATTGGGCACTGGGAAGGAGAGTTTGGCTTGAGGAAGGAGGGAGGCTCTAATAAAGTGGAGGAATACCGCATTCTCTGGGAATGGTTGTCCCTAATCCCATAAGGGGCTTCGTCTCCCATGTGAGCCTTCCTCGGCGCACCACCCCCAGGGGGACTATTGTACTGTGGATGCACCGCCCTGCCCCCATGGTAAAGGTCTGGCTGGACCCAACTCAACTTCACAATCTTGTAAGTCCTTTTTTATAGTGGTTTGCCTTTCGTGTGAATGGAAAGAGTCCCTTGTCAGTTTCTCTGTAACACCAGTCAGTCCTGCTCAGGGCCTCTTCGTGTCAATACCTGTGTACTGGGTATTCTTCAGGATTCCTGTTATCTTCTTCGCCTCAGTCTTTTCCACATTTAACAGCGGAGTCCTGTTGAAAGGAGGATTAGCATCAGTTGCTATGGCTACTAAAGTCTTTCTACCAACATTAGTATTCACCAAATAAGAGAACGGGAGGTGACAATGGCATACAATGTCATTTTTAGGCAAACTCTCCACAGATCTTATAGACTTCGGGGTGTCAAAGGTTAGATGGTGAGGAAGTTTACTCCTGGGATGAAGGTCTTGCCCTGTTGGGTTGAGGTTTAGAAAGGCCTTTTGCCATATCAACATCCACGTCCACAGGAGAGGAGTCCCTTCCCATGAGGTCCTCCTGCATGTTACCAGTCCTAGGGGTGACTTTTGGGTAGTGGCCTTGCCTCCCTAATCTCATGGAAAAGGCCTCCCCTCTGGGGAGAAGTGACGAGATCTGGTGAATTATCATACTTTGTACTCTTCACTTTCTGTAAAGTATTGATACTCTTCTCTTTCTTTGTAGTATTTGCAACTACTGGGACTAGTATGACAAGTTTCTTTATACTCTATACTTTCTTTATAAAGTATTCACAACCCTTGGGACGAGTATGAGTACCTTGGTATTTTTCACTGTCTTTAAGGTATTCACACTCGCTGGGACAATTTAGGAGTCCCTTTGTACTCTTCCTGCCCTGTTCCCCCTCCTGTGTCTCCCGCCGCTCCCATTACCTTTGTTGTGTCAGGTTGGCTTCACCAGTGGTTCTTGTGGGGTCGGGCTCTCTCTAGTGGCTCAAATGCTTCTTGCCTCTTTTCTTTCTTCCTGTTTCAATGTGCAGCTCCATGTAGCCCGTTCTACTGTGGTGTCTGCATCGTTTGAGGACCAGACGGTCTATCTCCTCCGGGTCATGCCTCTGCCTCGACTTTCCTTGGGCATACATGGATTGGCTCTCTGCCCTCTCTGTGTCTCCTTCCCTTCTGGGTTGCCAGTGTCCTCTCGACTGAGGACCTCCCAGACACTCCTGGTTTCTCGCGCTCTCCATATTTGAAACTCCCGGGCTTCACCAACATTTTATGTTGGTCGTGCTTTTCTTTTTATTGGGAAGTGTGTATCCACCCCAGCATAGACCTGTATTCCTTTGTCTCTATTCCCTGAGCGTTCCTTGTTGCTCACTCTTATTCATCCTAGTATGGATGGCTTCCAACCACAGAGTAATCTTAATTTCCTGCGCAATCTTCTTCTTCTTAGTATGTTTGTCTTTCTTTTGGTTATTTTGTGGGATGTTACAATAACAGAGTGACTCATTTCGGACGGTTCTTATGAAGCTCTGATGGTGTTAGTGGCTCTTCATAAAGGGGCTTAGGGAGTTCCTTGACAGAACGGGAGTCCTTACCCCAAGAGGGGAGTCTCTCCCTGTGAGGTCCCACTTACCACCACCCCATGGGGGGGAAGGTTGAGTAGCAGGGACACCTTCCTAGCCTCACAGCGAAGGGCTCCCCTGTTGGGAGAAGTGACAAGCTCCTGTGAATCATCACAGTGCCTAAAGAAATGCTGGTGGCAGAAATTACTTTTTTACCATTTTTGCATAATTTTTTGTGTGTACATTCACGATTACCGCGTTTGGCTACTAAACATGGCTAGTGCCCTAAAATGGCAGTGTCCCGATATGTATTGTTGTTTGGCCCTCTTCCTGCCTTCTCAGGTCAGGAAATCCCATATAATAAGGTCATGCACTTGCTCAGGAAAGCTGCTGCTTTCGTGAGCCAGTGATGCCTGTTGTGTGTAGCCCAGGAAGTGGGTGGGGGGGGGCTGTTGTGTCGCACTCTGCATCTGTGGTTCCAGAGAGTAGTCCCCGGCCACTGCTAGCTGTTTCAATGGCACAGATCTTTACCATTGGTGGGCTTGGACTTCAGCAAGCCAGGATTTAGGATAAGAAGAGGCTTTCTGCAGCCATTTCTGCAGATCAGCGTTGGAGCGAAGTATCGAGCGTAGAAGAGCAACCAGCTGAAGATCTGTGGATGACCCCTGAAGAAGTCCAGCATCCCCTTCCTGCATTGGCCTGGTGAAGCTCTGCTGGATTACCTGATCTGAGCAGAGCTTCAACCCTTGGACTGGTGGGACCAACTAGTCTCAATGCATTCCCGAGGATCCAACCGTCCTGAGCAGTCAGAAGTGTCCTTGGCGCACCCAGTGGGCTGACCAGCTCTCCAGTGGGCTACCTCGGTGGAATCGTCACAGTTCCGCATTCATCACAGAAATTTGGTGGTTGCCAGGTCGTGTCGCCTTCCTGCCGAATTTCAGCCTCCCATCTTCAAGGGATCCTGTTTAGGAAGGTCTTCTCCAACCGCAACTGGAAGGATTCCTGAGTGCAGTAGCCGTCGCTGGAAATCACCTTCCCCATCTGGTGAAGTGTCCTGAAGAGGTCTGCATCGGTGCCTTCTGCATTTCTTCTTCGCAAAGGGTTACACTCTGCTCCTGGAACCGACTGGAAGAATCCATGTACCCGCAGCTCCTGGGCACCTTCTACTCGATCCAACAGCTGCAAAGCCTACCTCCAGCAACCCCTCAGTCGACCCACCTAGTCATCTGGGAAAATCGGAGTTAGTGATGTCAGTAATTGCAACACATTCACCACCCCCTGTTCTCCTTAGAATAAAGTTTGGTTATTCCATCCCATTGCTTTTTGATCGTCTGATCTAAAAGCTTGTATCTAAAAGAGAGGAATATTATTTTACATACCTGTAACTTTGTTCAATATCTCCTGGAACATTTTCACCACGACAAGAACTCTTCCTACACCAGTCCCCTCTCCTAAGAAGAAGCTTTGTGACTTTTGGGCACAAGGCATCATACACCATAGGGATTGGACTTATAAAGTTAGAGTATAACTCTTGTGAATTGCTTTCATTCGATTGCATCACTACTTGCCTTCTATCTGTTGTCCAATTTATTGAATGTATTTCTAAGAACCTAGAGGTGACTATATATGTTTGATAATGGCGTATTGTGTGATTTTACCACCTGCTTATTTCATTTCCTCGTGTGTGTTTCTGGGCCTATGATAGAGTATTTTTGTACTTGACCTGTCCAAATTGAATTATTGTGTACTTCACTGTGTGGACTCATTGTGGGCCTCTGACCCCACTCACACTTTCCTGATACTAACCCATGACCACACTTACCTTGATTGGGTTTGGCTAACCTTCCCCTGTTCACTATAACTAGGGTAGTGTGGCGGGTCAGAAGAAGGATACAGAAACTTTGATTGCATTTCTACAAGTGATTTATTAAATGATATTAAGGCCTATCTTTCCATATTGCTGTGTGGGTGTTCCCAGCCTATATACATAATTAAGGTGCCTGTCAGTTATCAGGAAGTCTAAATAAAATAAGTCAGCTGTCCAAAAACTAGTTCTGGCAGACCCTACCACTATTCTAACCAACATCAATAAGATCATGAGGATGTCTCCCTCCTCCCGATTGTTATGGCAATGTCTCTCCTTCTCTTCACGATTCCTTGTTAGTAGGCTATGCTTAAATAGTCTGACACTTTCTGTATCAGTTCTTGCAACTGTTTCACAATGTTGTTGTGTCTTCCTCCCTCTTTAGGGATCTTTTTCAATACCCTCCTTCTGATCTCTTCCTTCTTCTCAGGTTTCAGGTTGTTATCCCCTTTTTGAGTTCTGTAACCTAGAACTCATTAGTTGGAATGTGCTATATTGGGTCTTCCTCAGGTCGCTTACTCTGAATATCTTTTCCCTTAAGTGGTTCACTTGACCTCTCTTCAAATTTATAGAAGTCTCTCTGATATACTCCACTCTTCACTTCTTGATTAAGGGGGTACTTCCCCCTTCCCTGGGTACTCATGTCTATTTCCAAATGAGCTCTCTTTCAGGGTTATTTGTGAATCTCTTTCTCACATTTATACAGTCCACTTTATCAACTTTAAGTCCAGAGTCTTGAATTTCATTGTGACAAGTTTCTCTTGCTTTATAATGATTCCCTGATGGCCTCACGGTTCTCCTGTTCTCCCTGTTACCTCTGACTCTCCAGGGGGACGTCGCCAAGGAATGTAGTTGCTTGGGGTTGCTTCGCCTGCTCTGGTTTCTGTCTTGTCTTCTCAGTCATCGTCCTGCTCTCGGTCCTCTCTCTCCCTGGGACCAGGTCCAGCTTGCTGGTAAGCAAATGCCTTGCTGTCTCCTCAGCATAGTGGTTTTGGCATTGTTTAACGGGCACACTGTCCACCTCGAAGTGGGATTTGGATTCCTGTTTCCCTTTCTCTTCACTGCTTGTAAACACTGGGCTTCCAGCATCCGGGTCTCGCACTCAGACTGCTTCTGAAAGTCATGGGCGCTGCGGCTCTCTGCTCCATCTCTCACAGGTGTCTCAGCGTCAGGGGGCTTACCCAGATTACGTTCTACACCCTCTCTGTGCACTTGGATTTGCCTCAGCGTTTGCTGCTTCTCCCTCATCAGTCTACTCATCTCAGTAATATGGAGGTCTCTCCTTAAAGAGACCGCTTCTCTTTCTTTGTTGCAGATGTCTATTTCAGTTTTGGCTAATGAACAATCTCTGGCTTCAACAGTGTTCTGCACTTCTGATAGTCCCATATATACCACGATGGGAACTGGCTCAGGGAGTTCCTCACAGGGACGGGAGTCGTTGTCCCCAAAGGGGGAGTCTCTCCCGGTGAGGCCCCACTTGCCTCGACCCCTAGGCAGGGTGTTGTGCAGCGGGTTCACCTCGCTAGCCTCACAGGGGGGTGGGGAGGCGTAGCCTTTTGGGGAGAAGGGACACATTTATTTACTGTGCATTTGTAAGGCGCTTATACAACAAGTAAATTGTGTTTCAAAGCGCCCACAGGGCAACAGGGAGGGGACATGGAATGAAAGATAGAAGTTGACCTACTAGGCCTTGTGAGCGTTCAGAATGTGCACGTGCATAGAGAGAGAGAAGGGATGAGGGAGTGGGGGGCGGGTGTATGTGCTAGGTGTATCAAGAGGGAAGTGCTAGGGAGTGAGCAGCTGTAAGTGCCTAGGTGGCGTGGTCAGCCGCAAATAAATGAGTAAATGCAGGCCTGTGGTGATAAAGGCCAGTGGGTGCCAAGGCGAAGTGTTGGGAGGGGTGGAATCTGTAGGCGATTGGGTGTGAAAGGCCAAGACCCAGGAGGACACATAAGGGCCCTGGTCACCAATCTCCGCAACTTTGGGATTTAACAGGGGAGGAGGGAAGGGAAGGAGTAGGTGAAAAGGAAAGGCGTGAGGAGCTTCCGGAATTTGAGATCCTGCTCTAGAGGAAGGGGGAGGCTATTCCAAAGGAGGGAGCTGGCTGAGGATACAGATCGGCCACCGGCTTGCTGTTTAGCGAAGCGCTTAACACACAAAGTTTGTGCCGGAGGAACGTAATGATCTGGATGGAGAGTATTTAGTGAGAGCAAGTTGTATATAGTGTGGTTCCCGGCCCCAGCCTGCCTTGTGGATGATGCAGAGCCTCACACTAGCCTCCTAAAATCTGTGCACAGGCCAATTACTAGAAATCTATCTTAACAATAAGATACAAAATAGACTGAAATATTTCGATTTCTACCTGCGTTTTAACATTCCAAACTAACTTGTTTCCCTTTGGGTCAGGTTTTCTCAGTTATATTCAATATTGTGTGTCTTTGCTGCTTCTCCAGGGGGAGCTGCAGTCCAACAACTCCTTCCTCTTGCCACATGTCTAGGTTGGGAATCTATTTCTCCAGCTCTTTCAGGAATTCATATTTGACTTGTATTCCTTGATCATGCCATCAACTTTATTTGTAGCCTGGTATTGCTAATGCATTGGTTCTGGGTTTTCCTTCTTGCTTTCTTCCAAAGGAACAACTCGGTCTTGCTTGGGTAACTTTGGGTGTTCTTTGGAACCCCTCTCGGCACTCTACCAGCCTCCCAGTATACCTTGCTCCCTTATGTATACCTGAGAAATCCAACATTTCATTTCTGCTCACTTATTCTTTGATGGGCCTGAAGTACTTTAGGCATCAATCACTCTAGGGCTTCCCAGCTGTTTCCGAACCTTGTAGATGCAAGGCCTCTAAAGGTTCACACTACATTTGGGTTCAGTACTACATTTTCCCCAGTACCTTTTTTGTTTCAAGCTCCTTAACTATTTCTCAGCACCTCAAAGAACATGTATGAATCATTGGTCCAAATTGTGGCCTTTCAAGCCTTCTGGGTCTGTTATCAGCGCCAGGATGTATGTATGTATGTATTTTATTTTTGTATAGCGCCGGTAGCCCGAGGGCATCAGGGCGCTTGGACTTACAACAAAAGCTGTGCAACAAACAATACATACCTATTACTACGGCAGTGAGTGCCCCTGATCACTAATTCCCTGATTCATCATCTAAAAAGATGTGTCTTCAACCCCTTCCTGAATGCAAGGTGGTTTACTTCGGACCTAAGAGTTTCAGGAACGCTGTTCCACAGTCTAGGGGCCTGCACCAGGAAGGAACTGCCCAGCCCGGATTTCAGCTTGAACTTAGGTACGTTCAAGAGGATCATCTATTCAGTTGCAACAAGGGAAAACGGCACTTGCCACAGGAGCATCCATTGCAGAAAATGAAACTGACACCCTCCTTGTCATCTAGGTATGCCCCCAGCAAGTGATTGGGGGGTGGGGTGATGGGGGTTGGGGGGACCCAATATTTGAGCAAGACTCACTCTGCACCTTTTGGTTCTATCATTGTGTCTATGAACAAACTTCCACTTTTTCCTTCACCTCCGTCCTCTCCACTCATCTAACATCATGTGTTACTAGAGCTTATGGACTTCCAGGTCTTGTTTGATTTGGATGCATAAAAGAGGTGACCTCTGCACCCTGCCCAAGGATGCCGGTCCCTCTGTGTTGCAGTGGAGAAAAAGATGGGAGGATTACTTATCATACTTAACATCCTCAGGTTCAGCCTGTACATTCAAGAGTATCACTTAAAATTATGCAGAGGACAACTGACTACACACCACAGTTCTGAAAGGTGCCAATCCCTCTATCTCTATCTGGTCCTTGCACTGACACTTCTTGAGGTTCCTCTCTGGGCAAAACATTTCCAGTACAAAGTACTTCAGTTTGGTTTCACGGTCCGGCTTTCCGCTGGGCCCAGGCAGACTTCGTGGGTTATGGGTTTGGCAGTTCCGTTGGGGCTTGTGTGACCCTGTGCAATGGAGACACTACAGGCCCTCATTGAGAGTGCCATGACATCATCCCACTCACTGACGTACGGCTATTCTGACACCCAGGGAGCCTATGCTGCTGCCATAGAAATAAAGCACCCGCACAGCAAGTTCCTGGTGCTCCTCAATGGATCCTTCCCCAGAAGTGGCGTCCTTGGTAATAATGTTGTTTCTCCTTGGTTTCCTGACTTCCTGGCAGCTGTTTACTGTATTTGTCTACTGGATACCCCGATTTTGGACCTGTTTTTTATGGATTGTGTTTGTGACTTTTGACTTGGATTTTGTATGTGCTTCGTGTGGCTTCCCCTGGTTTTTTGGACTTAGTTCAGAGTCCTTGGAGTGCTTTTTCGGATTTGTGGTTTGTACTTTGTGATTTTGTTTTCTCTGCAACATCCCATGGCTACCATCAGCGTTACACCTGGGTCAGATTCTTGCAGTTACTTTTTCTTTTGTACCTTGAGGTCCAAGTACACCTGGTGAACGGACTTCACATCAGGCGGGTTTTCTGTCTATGGACTCAGGCAACAGGTGAAAGCTGTACCCACGTAGGTTTTCCATTCACAACATCCGTTCTAAGGTAGGACAGGGTAAATTCGGAGGCAAAGGTACTGTAAAGGTAGATTGGTCTGTTAATAACATTTTACGTTTTTCCTTACAGCGAAGGACAGTTGTGCCGTACCCTCACCTTTTCACCAGACCTCTCCTCTCAACAGCGATTTCAATTCTGTTTTTAGGGGTGCAATCCGCAGGAAAGTTTATCATCCTACAGGGTATCTGTCTTACGTGGGTGCTTGTGACATTTAGGCACAGCCCACACGTTTTTACCTAGTGGATGTTGGCCTCTTATTTTGGTTGGCATGGCCAACATCTACTCATACCTACATGAAAGGTTGATCGGTCACTTGACTCCAGTGCAGCCAGAAGTTAGCCTCCAACTTCTGAAGTCCATGTTAACTCGCCAAGCAGAGAATCCATTTTTTAGGTGTCGGTCTGGTTATAGTAATGGTCACAGTTGTTCCCCTGGTTGAGCGCATTGCAGCTCTCATGAGAATCTTTTCCCTCTTTGTGAGACCGACTTCCACCTCCTCTATTCAATTTCATTCGCCACTTGGACGCGTTTTAGCCTATTTCCAGATGAGTCTGCATACTCATTTGCGCATGGGATAAACACAATTACAACTGTCAGCGAATTGGGATATGTCCAACAGCCACCACTCACAAAAGGTTCCTATCAACAAAGAAAGGCTGCAGGCTCTTCACTGGTAGAGAGTGGAGTCCTGCCCAAGTGGTCTGCGTCACATTCGTACCTCCTGAGATCTCGATAACCATGAACTTGTCAGAGTGCAGTGTTTGCTACACTGGATCACCTTCAAGGTCACAACCTGGTGTGTCACTACAGCGAATTTTCCATATCCGTGTTCTCTAGCTTAAAGTGATGTTCGAAGTGTTTCTTCAGTCTCTTTGGAACAAGTGGATCCTGATTTACAAAGACGATGAACTTTTGATAGTCCATGTGAGCCAGCAAGTGCCCTTGCTCAGTAGTTCTGGAACTGAGGTGTTGCTCTGAAAGGGCAAGTACTGCGCCAAACTCTCTGTTGAATCTTCTAGGTCTTTGTGCCCGAAAAATATAGCATCCTCCGGAACAGAGCTGGATTCCCACAGTGGGTACCAGTTAAATGTGGAGGTGCTTTCCTTCTCTGGGTCCTGCTAAGTGAACCACAGGGTTCTACCAGAGTTTGTCTGACTTCCCGCCTCCCCCTCTGTGGCTGGATAGGGATGGGTAGGGGAGATGTTTAGCAGCAGGGCCCAGACGTTGCTGCACTGCTTGGCTGCATTGACCACAACAAATAAGTGGCATGCTGGCCATCTCTGGTTTCTTGTGGATGGCATGAAATATCCAAAGCTGTTTATCGACAGGTCCACCCTTATATCTGTCTCCACCATGACCTTTTCATTTGCTGGGACACAATAGTATGCTCTGTTGACCTCTACAGGACCTTCATTCGCACTTGTTACGGGCAAAATCATCTTCCACCTCTTACTAGAGACCTATTCCCTTGGATGAAATATGCAAGGCGGCTACTTGGGCCACCCCTCAAGCCTTCACCAAACACTGTGCACTTGATTCAAGTCTGAGAGCTGATGCTGCTTCTGGACAAGGCTTATTGAGTAACCTGTATGTGGCAGGTCAGTAGACTTTAAGCCAGTGGCGGGTGGTGAAACTTCCAATTGGAGGGACATGAATATTTCCCATAAATATGCCAGAGTGACCGAGCATAGCGAGGGAGCCTGAACCCACCAAGGTGGGCTCGGGTTTGGTTTTTCTGTCAACGCTTTTGAATTATAGGTTTAAATCATGCATTATACAGCACGCTTTGTGTGAAAAATTGTGTAAAAGGCCAGGCAGTTTGCAATTGCTTTTGTAGGATACCAATAATGCACAATAGCATAGCCTAACACATTTTCATGATGCTGTTGTCCACAATATATACCAGTATAAAAACATTTTCACGCTAGCTGTGTCCATACTTGTCCATGCTGGCTGCACCAATATATGGCAGTATTCTTATTGATGAACATACTCGTGTTTACTTTGCGCATAATGCCAGTAATGATACTATTAAGAAAACATGTACATGCTGTTACTGGCAATATTTGGTAGTATCCCCTTCTAAGCACATTCTCTGTTGGATTTGCATTTAAAAATGCCATGCCATAACAAGAAAACCTTTCCAAGCTGGCAGCACATTGTAGGCAAGTGTAGACATGTAATGACACCATGTTTGCTTTACCCTTGATGCCCAGGAAAAATGCCCATTCCACGGTAAGAAATGGCTAGGCTGGCTGCCCCAAAATGCTAGTATAGCCACATAATAGCACAAATCTTGTATTTTTTTTTTCTATCGGTGGGGGGGCATTTTTGTCATGGGCATGTTGTTGCCACGTCTCCCATACCACCTGCAAAGATCTGCGATGAGAGGAAAGGTTGAGGAAAATGAGGACAGAGGGAGAGCTAGAGTCGAGAGTGGAGAGCAGATTTTCACAGGTGTTCAGGAGTGCAGTTTCCGTGCCTCTGGCTGCTCTGAAGCCAGACTGATGGTCATGGAGACAACCAACAGATTCAGAGTGGAGGGTTGGCTGGGAGATAGCCAACTTCTCCAGGAGTTTGCCCAGCAAAGGAGTGATGGAGATCAGGTGATAGTTTGCTGGAATTGAGGGGTCGACAGTAGGCTTTTTTAGTAGGGGGTGCGCCAGGGAGCACTTGAAAATAGAGGGGAAAGTGCCAGTTGCGAAGGAGTGATTACAGAAATCGGCTGAGGCTGGAGCGAGAGAACCAATGTTGTCCTTGATGGTTCTGGAGGAGCAGGGGGAGTCACCTGTTTAGATGAGACTCATCGACCGGACTTGTCTGGAAACATCTTCAGGTGTAACATGAGAGAAGGAGAAGAGGAGGGGGACAGCCAAGGACGGCCTGTGAGGGGTGGGGAGAGAGAGAGGAGAAGTGGTGGGGAGTGCAGACATGATGTCCTGGGTTTTAGTGGTGAAATGAGAAGCCAGAATGGTGCAAAGGGCCTGATGGGTGTAGAAGAGGAGGAGGAGGAGGATAGTGCAGTAGGATTGGCCAGCTCCTTGCATTTTTAGAAAAGTTTGGCCGTGGTTGGGGTCGCAGAGGTGCAGGCTTCAATGTGGACCCTCTTCTTAGAGAAGGTGGAGAGTTTGTATTGCCTTTGGAGCAGGCGACAGGCAGGCTTGTCAGAGGGTGCCCCCGAAGCTCTCCACTTCTGCTCAGCTACTCTGCACTTGCAGTTCAGAGCAGCCAAATCAGAGTCATACCAAGAGTTGCACTTTGGGGCAGGCTTCAGGTGGATCATCATAACAGAGGCAAGGATATCCAGAGTGTTAGAGATGGAGAGGTGAAGGTTGGAAAGGGATGTGTTGGGATGGGAGTCAGCCGCAGGAGTAGGTGGAGGGGAGAAGGTGGCCGCTGACACTCGCTTCATAGGTTGAAGGGCTGCAAAGGAAGGTGGCAGTGCTGGCAGGGACTTTGATAAAGGGACAGGAAGTGTCATGTGAGAATAACGTGGTCAGTCCTGGAGAGAGTAGAAGTGAGATGATTAGAGGGGGATGCCTGAAGCGATGAGAACATCCAAAATGAGTCAGACCAGAGGGTACAATGGAGAGGGAAAGATTAGCATAGTTTGCGTAAAAGCCCAGAAGTGTCTGGGTAGTCCAGGTCGATGTTGAGATCCCCAAGGAGGAGAAGCTGTGTGGTGGTGGATAGATCGGAGGAGAGATGGGCTCATTCAGAGAGGAAGAGGGTGACCGGGCCAGGTGGCCTGTAGATGCTGGCCAAGGTACGAGAGAGGCCAGGAGAGATGGAGAGACTGCAGACCAGGCATTCAAAGAAGGAGTAGGTCTGAGTGAGGATGATGGAAGCAGGGATCCACTCAGGAAAGATCAGGGCCACTCCTCCTCTGGGCCTGGGCTCAGAGAGGATCTTGTAGCCCTCTGGGAGGAGTGTGTCAAAACTCGGTATGAGCAAGAGCATCCAGGTACAGAAGTTCAAGGAGGTGGCAGATGTCAAAGGAGTGTTTGACAGCAGAACAGGAGTTGAGAGTAGCCATGTGGAGCAGGTTGACACTTTTGAAACACCTCCGGGGGCAAGAGGGATGCTGAGGAGAGGAGTCCCCAATGGAAGTGGTAGAGGAGCCAGAGAGGTGGAAGGAGACGATGGCAAAGGAACCAGAGAAGTAGTGGATGGCAAGGGGGCCTGAGTGGTGGAGGACAGGGGTTGCAGAGAAGCCAGAGAGGTGGAAGAAGGAGGCGGAAAAGTAGCCAGAGAGGTAGTGGATGACAAGGAGGCATGAGGAAGAGGAGGAGGACAGGAGACCGAGGAGCAAGAGATGTAGTGGGTGGCCGAGGAGCCAGAGATGTAGTGGATGGCAGGGGAGCTAGAGGTGTAGAAGGAGGAGGCGGCAGAGTAGCCAGAGAAGTGGTAGAAGGAATAGCAGGAGTAGGAAGGAAGCTGACAGGGCGGGGGAGGTGCCTATCAAATGGAAGGAGATTGTGCTGAGGGCCCTGGACCATGACCGTGCCATTTAGATATACATTAATGATGACTCTGGAAGACTGGAAGGGGGCCATGAGGACCTCCCACTGGGTGCCATCATTAATGGGAGAGAAGGGGGAAGTAGAGAGAAGTGTGACCATGTGAAGGGCCCACAGGTCAGGTGAAGGAACGGCAGAGGATGTTGGTGAGTGTTTGTCTGGAAGAGGCACTGACATAGGTGTCAGCGATGGGAAGGCCTGGATTCCAGACCAGGGTGTCCTTCTTGAGCTTCTTCCTTCCAGACTTAGTGAGTAGAGAAGGATAAAGCAGTTAGAGAAGATGGGGGAAATTGAGAGCACCGTAGTGGGTGTGATAGAGGGAGGCGAAGGAGAAGCAAGAGGAGAAGAGAAGGAAAACACTGCACATAGCTACACCCCACACGGTGCACAAGGAGGGGAGTCGGTAACAGGGGCGGTGGGAGGGTAACCGAGGGAGCAACAGGCAACAGCAGAACGCAGGCGGAGACAATCAGCACGTGCAGCAACAAGCACAAAGCTACACCCTACAAGGTTCACAAGGAGGGGAGTTGGGAACGGGGGGCGGTGGGGGCTTCAACGGAGGGAGCAACAGGCAATAGCAAAATGCGGCAGATGCAACAGAAAAACAGAAACAGCTTGCAAGAACAGCAGAAAACAAAGGTATTACTACCCGGGAGTGGGATAGCCTAATTAATGTGTAGAAACAATGCAGGGTGAGATACACATTGAAATGGAGGTAAGCGTGAGGTAGGGTGGTTTAGTAGACCACAGTAGTGGCTGTGTCCCGCGCCTTTACGCCACCGCTGGTTGACGGCTGCCTTGAATGCTTCAATCTGCGTTCTGACCCCTTCATCGCCAAACACCTTTGTTGCACAGTACCACAGCCTTGTCCTGCAAGGGCTTTCCCGCAGAAGGTTCGATCTTTGGTTTTTAAAGGGTTAGATGCATGGACCTATGCGGCACATCTATCAAAGAGATGTGTGCACAATTCGGTACACAGGAGAAAGGAATGTGGCATAGCAGACTTGCATATTAAGTCAGGAAAAAACAGGAACCGTTTATCTTCTCCACAAATCTAACAAATGAATGTTTCAGGGAATGTGATGGTGGGTTATTGAAACAGTCTATCTTTGAGATTCCCTATCTCATAGCTTTGTCTAAATACTTTTTACCTCTGTTATTACCCCTTTCATCCCTCTGCATTCTCCCTCTTGGTTCAACCTCTTGCTTTTTGCTCACTTTTTCTGTCCTTCCACAGCTCCTATTTGGTACTACACTCCTCCCTCTTAACTTTTTTCTCCTTCTGTCTTCCTATCTAATTTCCCTTCCACATCACTTTAATCCTGCCTCTTTTCCCTGATGCATCATGTTTAACCCTTTCTTCATTTAACCTCTTTCCTATCTCTTCTTGTGACTCTTTACTTCTCTCACATTACTTTGCTCTTTTAAATGTTCCTCCCATTGTTTTTCTTGCAGCCGCAGGCACCCCCACCAATGGGCACTGGACTTTTTGACGGGATACTGCTTCTCTTGCTGCAACTACTAAGTGAGGTATGGTCGACCGCACCCCTGTACGTATGTTTGTGGGATCTCCTGAAACTCTGTTTGGAGGTATTCTTTTTGATGTCCCTTTTGTTAAATCCCTATTTCTATTTCTCCTATGTCTTTACATTGTTTTTCAGTCCTCCAGTTGATATCTCCCTCCGTACTGTGACTTTGTCTTTGTTCTGTTTCAATCTCTATTTGACTTCTTAATCTCTGCTTTAATCTCTCAGCTGACTTTGTATCCCTGTGGTATCCATTTTGCTTAGATTCTGCTATTGGTCTTTGGAAAAAAGTGTAATCGGCTCTTCAAAAGTTCTAAACTTTACATTTTCTCTGTGGGTTAATCAGATGCCAACAACTTTTATAACTATTTTTTTTAAACTGAAAGCTCACATTTTACTTTAAAAAATATCTGTATAAGAAGCAGCTCTGGTTGAGAAATTAAACTCTGCCCCTTTATGATGGGCACCTTGAATTCCGTAACACTACAGGAGCCATTTCAGTTGTTTTCTGGCAATTCTGGTATGAACCCAGAACACCTTACTTCTACTTGTAGGATGTGTTTCCACACACAATCTCTTTACATTATGAATCTGTTGTCGGTATGTATAATGTACGTTGAGGTTTAAAGTCCTACACTGTGACTCTGGCAGGAGGTCCTTGTGATTTTTGCATCTCCCAGACTAGTTACTTGGCTTTTCCTTATGAACCCTAATCTGAGCTAGCTTCAGTGATGCAAATGTTGATGTGCCCTTCAGATCCCCTTAACCTCGCATGGTTAGGATTCAACTGGTTTTATTCGGTAATAGTACTCTTAAATAACTGACAGTGAGTATCCTACCAGTTGGTGGCAGATTACTGAATTGTAGTTTGTGTAAGGCTTTATATATGATGGACAACAGTCCAATCTGGTCCCCAACATCTGAGTGAATATGAAACAAATGGTGACCTACAGTGAGCTTTCTTCACCTGAACCGATTGTTGTCAGGTAGGCAAGGAAAAACATCCTGCATGGACCAAAATAAATGACACTGATATAGCCTTATATGGGCATTTCCCGATTGAGCGCTGTTTCTGGATCAGCTCACAATTTGAGTGGATAAGACTAATGTGACAGTGTGTCTGGGGTTTTGACTGGGACTACACATCCCAACCTAAAGTCCCCTTGGGAACAGGCACACAAACGTTCAATATGGTAGCCCCCAGTGTTTGGGCGGCTACAAAAACCTTGCTTTCTGCAGTGGTTTGGGACACTCATTGCCACTGAAGTTAAACACTGAAACCTCAAGCATTTCCCCTCCAATAACCAAAGACCACTGGAAACTGCCAAAGAAGAGATTAAATGGTCTTCTTGTGGGAATCCAATCTGTAACATTGCATGATAGGCTAACTTTGGGACAACCAAACCATCGGGCCCAGTATCCTACACAATTGGGGAGAAACTTGTCCTGGGACTTGTCTAGTGACAACAGAGTAGAACTTAGCACGATTTGACTCCGTTCTGACTAAACGTCTAGGCTAACACAAGGACAACGGACTCTTCCTTTAACCTCAACAGAGACTTGTAATGTCATCACATCTGTTAAGTGCAGATAAACATTCCTACTTACCTTTAAATCTAGAAATGTAACCTTGTGTGGGCGTTCCTTATTTGAACCAATAGCCTTTTATGCTCTTTCCGTTGCCCACTCCCTTCTGGAGAAGTGTGCCTTAGCTGCTCGACTGCAGCTCGCTTAAGCGGAATAGGAACACTTGATAACTAGAGTCAACTTGCTTAGATCAATCTGGGTGGTGACCTGGTGGATTGTACACTGGTGTCAGCAATACCCTGCCAAAATGTACTTTACTGTGCCATCTACTAATTGGGTCCACAATTCAAACTACTTTCTTGAAATTGTGGGTGTTAATTAGGGACATTTTTGTAATTGCATTATCCTGTGACTTAAGCTTGAAACCCTCAATAACCCTTGCCAAGGACTCTGAAATTGTGTAGTTAAACAGTAGTCACATGTTAGTTTGTTTTTGTAAGTCCAGTCTGGGACAAGACTTTAGAAACCACACCTTTAGTTTACATGGTTACACCCCTTAGGTTTAGCCTGAACTACCCAAAGGTTTGGTACAGTGGCTGAGCAGCCAGGCTTGGTCTATGAGGAATGAGGGCCGTAGTGAGGCACACAACTCAGAGCATACACCTAGTTCAAGGAAACACACACTAGCAGTTATATACAAATGTGCATTTATTTTATACGCACTAAAGCGTATAACTTTTATGTAAAGTAATAACTATCACATACTAGCATTATACTTTTGGAACAGTTGTAAGGTAACAAAGTAGAAGACACTTCTGAAACAAGTATGCAAGCTTTAGACCAACATGTATAACTTCAGTTAACCCCTGCTTAACCAATGTTAGGAAGCCCAACCCTATTCTAGGTGAGTCTGAGTCATGGGGGGCACTGGGGATCCAGTGACCAAGGACTGAGGAAGAAAAGGCAGATAAGCAGGGG
Source organism: Ambystoma mexicanum (assembly GCF_040938575.1). Classification (NCBI taxonomy): domain Eukaryota; kingdom Metazoa; phylum Chordata; class Amphibia; order Caudata; family Ambystomatidae; genus Ambystoma; species Ambystoma mexicanum. The sequence goes on from NC_090925.1 coordinate 732,761,555, forward strand.
ACAAGACAGAGTCTATGAAGAGTTCTTAGAGTTTACAGGTAAGTATCAATAGATTTATTTGGTAAGGGGCACAGTGTTGTCCACCTCAATGCCTGGGAGGGGATGCATGTAACAGCTTAACCTCAACCCCCCAAAGCACAGGGACAACAGAGCAGGCCCCATGTAAGTATTAGAGGCTGCCGGTCGCTGGAATTGGCTGCAGACGTCCTCCTTATTTGTCGGATTCAGTTCCTGTAGTGGACTCTGAGTTTCTGCTCCAAGACCCTCACCTTTTATGCAGGAAAACTGGCTTAGCCCATCAATCACCAGACATGCATTCATTCAAAGTTGGTGGTTGGCTGTCCAATGGGGACAGCCAGCCTCCCAGCACAAACTGGTTCCAGGCAGGCACACTGCAGGACAAAAACCAGGGGAGTTTGTCACCTTGCCCACGTCCGGCTTGTTCAGGCACTCGGAGTCTTGGCAGGCTTTCCAAGGGAAGCCTACAAAAGACCTATCAAGACCTCGACCACCCAGGCAGGTAGAAGAAGGCTCAAGAAAGACCAAGTCATCAAGAACAGAGCATAGACAAATAGAGCCACCATTTTAGGAAAATGGTGACCCTAATGTCACCTACCACAGCTGCGATGGCAGCCTGTGGCAAAAGTCCACAAAATGTTGTGGAAAAAGATACACTGCCACCAGCCTGCCAGATGAATTTGGAACAATAACAAAAAGTTACTGGAAAAACAAGAAAAGGGAGACAATGTTTCCCCTCAGCACTCCACTTAAGGTGAGGTGTGCTGATCTTGCAAAATAAAAAACAGGTCGGACAAAAAGTGTCCCCTTGCCCTGGTAATTTGTGATAACTCAGGAAAAATAATAAGGGAAGCTTAAAGTGCTGCCTGCTGCAATAATAAAATGTGGATGCAGGAAAAGATGGAGGAAAGCATAACTCCATTAAAAAGTATCAAATGCCAGAGTAAAAGAATGAGCAAGTGTGGAAAAAGGTTCCCACTCACTTAAGAGAATCAGTCCAGAAATCCAATAGTCCCACAAAAATGCTGGGGGACTCACAAAGTGGGGAGAATTTCACTCAAGAAGTAAAATTTACCTCACAAGTACATCATGTTAAAGTACCCGATTGAACCTCTGATAAGCAGGGCTGTCATCAGGCTTTGGATGATAGATACTCGGCAGACCAAAGCAGTGTGTTGGACATGGAATTAAAGAGTCTGAGTGTTTGAAATGGGGAGAGGCCATTCAAGAACCGTGCTGTGAACAATGTTATAATTGATCTGTATTAAAGCTTCCCATCTTCAAGCACCAAAACACAAATGAGCCCACACAGCCACATTATCGTCCTGCGATAAGACTCACAAACATAGTTCAAGCCTTACTGCTTTGACATCTGACTGCGGTAGACTTCTTGGATTTAAAAAGCAATGGTGCTGTTTCTGCCCTTCAACTTAAAAACAATCCATGAGAGCATCTTGGGCTACTTTATAATCCAAAAGGAACAATATGTGCCACGGATATGAGTAATTTAATTCAGGGTGAACACTTTGGAGGATGTATGCACTTTGGTGGCGAAATGCTGAAAGCCGAACATTAGGTAAAGGAAGAGGTCACTTCTTTTCATGGGGGATGAGCCTTCTGCCAGTAGACACATTCTTACAGGAACACCAGAGCCACAAACCCTAAGACATGAGGACACCAGATCTTACAAAGCAGGACATGTGAATGGTCATAGCTATCCTGTTTTCTAGGAAGATGTTGATGGTGTTAAAGGAGTACAGAGTGCAATCCCCTTAGGAAGAGGAACTGTACCCCCTCTCATGCAGCCGGATGGACTAAACAAAGGACAGTAACAAGATATTCTGCTTGAAAGGGATTTAAGAGCATGACAATCTCTTAAAGAATTGCGAATTAACTTAGTCATGTAACAGGATGTCTCTGAATTTCTCAAATCCGTATTTCATGGGTTCAGCCCATTGCTCTGTCTTGGGTGATAGGTTTCCTTCCCTTCTCTCTTGATCTTCCTGGACTGTATTCCTTAGCTTGCATTTAATGTGGGAAACTACCTCCCCCTGTCCCAAATCCCAGGGTCCACTTCCAGCTTGTCCTCTGGAGGTGGGCAGGCCGAGACCAACTTCTAAGAAATACCCAGATCCTCACCATGGCAACAGGCAACTTGATGATCTTTCCAGTTTGCTTCTTTGGGACCTTGTCCTCCCTGTCTCCAAGTCCTGGCTCTTCAGCCCGCCAACCCCCTGTCAGTTTCCTTCTCTATCTGCTGCATGTTAATTCCTAGGAGACTCATTACTCGTCCGCTCCTAAGTGTGTCTGTTACTCATCGCCTCCTGTACCTCTTGATTTTCCACCATCTGCTTATACCCTCACCCCTCCCAGGCTCACTCCTTGGTGGCTGAGGGTTTGTCGCTACTGCTCTCCTTTTCAGTGGTAGCACACCCTATAGGGCCAGGCTTGCCTTTCTCTGTAACTACATACTTTCCCCTGATACCTCCCTTCAGTAGCTCTCTCCTTCTCCTGACAGGTTCTTGATTCCTCTGTTCTCCTTTCAATTTCCCCCACAATTTGCACTATCCAGCTATGGTTCTCCACCCGCTCCTTCTGATAATTGGCATCCTCCTCCTCTAACATTGTTGTTGTCCTCCTCCACTTCATGGTACTGTTCATCGTTCACCTTACCTTCCTACATTCTACTGCCAACGGCTCCACTCTGCTCTGCTCCTTTGCCTCTCTCCAGCCACCCTCCTGCTCGGTCTCAAAACTTTCAGAACTCCCTTTTGTTCACTCAAATTTGTATAGGCCTCTTTAACTGCCGCATCAGTAGGGCATATACCAGAACTCCACCACTAACCTAGGAAGGCAACTCAGCATAAGTAAGTTTCCAAGTTCCGCTGCTATGCTGTTGGCAAGAGTCCCTTATCCATTTTGTAATTTCTCCTGACCAGTTACTCAACCTTTCCCTGGTGATTCCTGATCTACAGCCCAATCAGGAATGCAAACGTCCCTGACAGATAGGCAAGGAAATCGGCTCTTCATGGACAAGATGGTTTTACAGGATGTGGCTTTACATAAGTACTAGCTGAACCACCTAGCGTTGCACGGATCTGTAGCTGACATGCACATGGTGGTCTGCTATTGCCTTGTGTATGTTTTATTGTGTCATAGCTTCCTATTTTTGAAAATCACAAAAACAGCAATCTCCCGGAATTGCCTATACTGATAGCACAGGGCCGGACCTCGTCCAGGGCAGGGTGAATGGGTGGGGTTGGTCAGATTTCACCATCGCCAGTACACCCCAGACTGGTATGCCGACCTCGGGCCAAAAAGTCAGCCCACCAACTGTTGTGGTGCTGGAGCCAACAATCGCAAAGTCTTCCATCTCCTGAAATCGCCCATGCTGATAGCACAGGGCCGGACCCCGCCCTTTGCTGGGCGAATGGTTGTGGTTGGTCAAATTTCACTATCACCAGTACACCTCAGGCTGGTATGTTGACCTTGGTCCAACATTTCAGCCCGCCAACTGCTATGGGTCTGGAGCCAACCCCAAACATACAAAATAAACTTTCCCAAATATATAGAGAGATTTCTGAACTGATCCCTTGGTCAGCACAGAAGCTGGCTGATAAGACAAATGTGAAGTGTGTCTGAGACTTTGACTGCGAATACATATCCCAAATCAACGCCCGGGAACAGATCTGCAATGTTTGAATGTGCCAACACCAGTGATTGATTGCCAAAATGCTTGAATGGGTGTACTCCTAGGATTGGATATTTGGTTCCCCCCTCAGCTCCAAAAAAGGCTCCAAATGAGATTTTCTAGACTTCCTCTGGGGAGCAGCTTGAGACCAACCAGTAATGCTTAGCAAGGTTTCAGTTGCGATGATCTTGGCTCTCGCAGTGGGACTGTGACTTTATTACTGAAAAGTGTACTTGTTATATAAAGATGTTCATTTAAGGTCAAATCTGTAATAGGGTGTAAATATAAAAAAGTGATCTCTGCTTAAAGGGTACAGAGTAGCAATTTAAAACAGCTATGCAACACAGAGTTTAAGGGGATTTATCCGTATTTGGCGAAAATTGATTCATAGTCCATATCTGCCAAATACCATTGGCTGGATGGACAGCCCACTGATTGCTCTGCGAAGGGTATGCAGTGCCATTGAAAGCGCGATCCACTTTCTATTTGGCTTTGTTGCAGCGTGTGGCACATGCATGTTTTCACACTCTTATTCACATGTTTTATGTCATGATGTCCATCTCACATGGATGGGTGACAGTACTGATTTGCTACCATCTGGGTGTCCTTGTCAAATCAGCCATGCAGTCTGTGTGCTGGCATGTGTCATGTATGTGGATTGTCCATACCACTCACAGGCTAATGTTTGATGCCAGTGCAATCCAGCATGCAGCACATGTGTTGGTTTTCCGCTAAGCAAGACGCCCTTCCAGTGTGCTTGCTTAGATCCAGTTCTAACTGAGAAGGCTACCTGTCCTGAAAGGACAGCTCTCACCCCAAGTTTGAATGACGGCATGCATTTTGAATGGCTGGGTTCCTGCGTAAAAGGCAAGGGTCTAAATGCTGAAGCGAGAGATGGCCACTGGAAGGTCCATTTAAAAGAGGAGAAGGATGACATCTGCAGCCACCTCCAGAGCCACTGAGCAACTGCTGCTGCTCCATCCCTCTTTTCTCCAGGGACACGGAAGCTCGATCTGGACTATTTTCTCTAGACGGTCAAAAAGAGGCTTGGTAAACATGTTATACAGAGTTGGCGAGACACATGAGCCTTGGGGCACTTTGCAGGAGACAGGAGCTGGCTTGGCTGCAGCCGAAGAGAAGACTCTCATCGTACTGTTAGAGAGGAATGATTCAATCCATTCTATAGCCCTGGATGAGAAGTGAGCAGCTAGTGCAAGGTGTTGGCAAAGAGTATTGTGGTTAACTAGATTGAACGTTGCGGATAGGTCTAGTAAAAGGAGAATCGCTAAGTCAACTTTGTCTCTGATTTGGTCCATTTGTATTTTGAGGTGTAGAAGTGCTGTTTCAGTTCCGTGACCAGGGCAGAAACCTGACTGTTGGATTCTAGGAATTTTTGAATTTGTAGGTAGGCTACTCTGTCGAGTATTTTCAGGAGAAATGGAACCGTAGTGATATGCCGGTAGTTGGTAGGGATATTAGGGTCCAATGTAGGCTTTTTGAGCAACCAAACTATGTAGGCTTCTTTCAGGTTATCAAGCACTTTGCTAGAGGAGGAGTTATTGATCAAGGTTGTGATGAAAGGTGCAAGCTCATTGACTCAGTCTTTAATGAGGGTGGCCGGGCAGATGTCCCCTTGGCATCTTGAAGGCTTCAATCCTTTGATGATTTTTTTGGTTTCAGCGGTGGACATAGGTGTGAATTCAAATTTGTGGACGATAGTGGGTGTCCCTGTAAGAGATTTGGCTGGTAGGGTGTCTAGGGTGAGTTTGGCTTTTTTGGCTGTGATTTTGTTTTGGAGAAGGGTGATTTTGTTGGAGAGGGCATTTTGGATGTTTTAGCACCAGCGCTGCTCCTCGATACAAAGATCAGGTGTTGAGTGGCCGATTCCTGAAGTATGGAAAAGAGTTCCCTAGTGCCCGATTGAGCATTTTCAATTCTCTGGGTGTAGGAATTAACCTTTGCTTAATAGTTGCTGCCTTGTATTCAGTTGCTAAGGTATTGAAGTGTGCCTTGATTGCGTCTGAGGGAGTTTTTTTCGAAGTGCATCGGCTGTTCTTTTCGACACCGGACAGGGTCAGGGGACACTTGGTAACTTGGCAGTCAATCTCTGGTCGTACCGCAGGTACTTCTCTTGGTGGAGGGTAACACAGCTGATTTCTAAAGTCCCAGCAGAGCCCTGAAGATGTCCACTTTGGGTTTGAGACGTTTTGGCTGCCAGAAGTTGGCTAGTTTTGGGCTTTGCAGGGCTAGTACATCTTTAAAGATAAGGGACTTTTAGATTCTGTCTGTTTTTAAGAGATTCCTCCATAGACTATAAAGGGACAAAGTCCATAGGCAGCTTCCAGTTACAGGAAGAAGGTAAGCTCAAGTTACCAAAGTTCTGGAGGAGTTGTGGTGGATACAATCTTCAAGCTAGCGACATTGGAGTACCCTAAAAAAGGTGTTCCAGACCCATGTTCAATAACCAAAATCTCGGAGAAGGAAGATTGCACAAATGTTGACAGGAAGACTGTGGTGTTGAGGGTACTTGAAACAGGTCTGGTGAGTAGACCCTTGAATACCAAAGACAGCCACCAGCAATAGATTGGGGAAGACCCCCACGATATAATTTAGGCTGCTCGATGGATTGAAGAGACCCAGAGAACTAAGATGAAGAGGTTGGTTCTGGTGTCAGGCTTTCAAATGGTGTGGTAGCGCTCCTGGAAAATGACTGCAGACAGCTCCTCTGGCATCATGCGACAGGGCCCAAATGGTGGAAATGAGGTCTTCAGACCCCCATGATGCAAACCTCAAGTTGGTGTATCCTGACGTAGCAGCAGCAAGGTCACCTTCGGCTCTGGGCTCGGTTGTAGCACTGCACGCAGGGCAAAGGCTGATCCCTTGGAGGAAAAATGACAAACCCTGAGGTGAAACAGCTGCTGAAGAGAGCAAGGACAATTACATTCGGTCTCCAATTTAGGTGTTGGGTATCTCTTAGTCCACGGGTTTCTGGAGAACACACAAAGGGAAGGACCCTCCTGAATGTTCTCTCTAGTCAGGGAGAGCAAAGTTTCACATTCAGCAGGCGTGGTCACCAATCTACTTCAGGATCATGTCTAGTAGTTAATAAAGCAGTGGCTCGGAGTCTGCTTAGTTCTAAATACACATAGATACACATAGATACACATAGGCCTAGGTATGAATCCAGCTCTCCAATAGCCCATGCTCTATTCAAGGTTCTGCAGCCACCCAATCAGTGGGATTCCGCCTCACTCCCATTTCCACAGGTAACAATATGTGCATGCACAGAGATTTTGGGTAAGGTGTCTGGAAGATCCCTACCTAGCTGAAACTCGACCCCATTCAGTCAAAGGAGCCTTTGTGAGCTGTGACTCAGAGCTCATGTTGGCAAAGCAGCCAAAATGGCCATTCCAACAGTGGAACTTGTACAAAAAGTACACTTGATAGCCTGTCTACTCTTTGTAGAGAGCCAGTGGCCACTGATGCCCTAAAAAGACTACACAGCAGTGCAACCAAATGCAAAGCACACAGCCAGTCTGTGACACACTTTCTGGGTGAGGGAAACTCATCAATGGACAAAATAGGACACTAGCTAATTGAGATAACTTGGGGCAGTCATCAGCAATGCTTTTAAAAAGTAGATATACACAGGAAAGAAACCAGCAAAAATGGCTGGGGACTCACACAAGTAAGAAAAGGGGACTTTCTGCCCTAATAATTGCATTGACCCGGGAGGATAGCTCAGCGGCAGCGTGCGCGTCTTGGAAGCAAGACGACACGAAGCAGCAACAGGTTCGATCCCCGGGTCCGCGCTTAGAAACCTCCGGGTGTTTAAGCGCGTTATAAATACGTAACTAAGACAAACAAACACAATTACGCAACTAAGAAAAACAAACAATTCCTGTAACAGCGCCTCGATGCCTGCGGGCTGTGTGAGCGCTTTATAAATGTAAATAAATAAATAAATACATTATTCAGTGCTGGGGTAAGTCCCTGCAGTATGAGGACACCTAAATTAAAAATGTTCTGCTGGATTTTCAGCACCTCCTTCACCAGTCATGATGGTGATGCTCTGATGTTGTCTACAGGTAACTGGAGCTTCTGGAACCGCACATTGATGTATGTCGTGCCTTGTTCCCTTGACTAAATTGGACCAAACAAGTTACCCACTCCGACTCCCTAAACGAAGAGCCTGCAGTGTGTGACCATGTGTGGAAACAGACGCACTGAGGCAATGACCACCGAAGAGCACTAAAAACAAGACAGACCAGCAGGTCTGGGTTCTTTGGTTTCTACTCAGAAGGATTGCAATTGAGAAAATTTAGTTTTACAAATAATATTGCTAAGTTACATATGCTTACCTGCTGCTGAAAGTGAGGAGGGCCCCTTCTTATTTCCATTTGTATCCTATTTATCTGCCTCGGCAACAAAATCTAGCTGCAGAATACTATAACGGCTTTAAACTAGGTGCTCTGTAAAGTCGCCCACAGGGACCTGTATCCTTACTAGAATTTGGTGTTCTGCCACCAACCGCTGGTGCACTCAAAGCCAGGTGGTTGAGAATAATCATACAGGACACAACTGGGTATTCTGTGCACACTGAACCTAAGAGACATGCAAACTCCCAGGGTGACATCTATAACATTCAGTTTTCTTATGTGGTCTCAGATTTGGTTGTATACGAATTGTTCATTTTACAACTTCTCGAATGACAATTGACCTTTTCACAATTGACCGAATTGTGAAGGTCAATTGTACCATATATGTGGGGGGAAACCCCCACAACCCCCCACCCAATGCCAAACCCCCCAAAACCAGTATATATATATATATATATATATATATATATATATATATATATATATATATATATATATATCCAAACCTATATATATATTCGGTCAATTGTGAAAAGGTCAATTGTGACCCTTTAAATACGAACAATTGTAAACAAACAATTTGGGTAATACCTCAGATTTAGACTAGTCCTACTCTACCATTTTGTTTTGGGACATCCCTATGTTTTGGGGGAACTCATTAGTGGAGCCTACAATTTCGTTGTGCAAAAAAGGACTTTTGGGCTAAATCATGTAGTTTATACTGGTTTAGGCTGTTTTCTTTCCCCAGACTGCCTGACATGCAAACTGTGTAGGTAGACTTGAGTGCTTGGCAGGTTTTAGTATCAGCCTGCTGGGCTGGCTGACAAAACATTTGTGTGATTTGAGGGCTGGCTTAAGACAGCCCACTAGTGAATGGGTATATCTGGGCCATTCTTCAGGTCTGCTGTGATTTTCTAGGTTTACAGGCCAGCGTTGCAGGCTTTTGCCACATAGCTGGGCGTCAGAGTGTTTAGGCCTAGGGTTGGCTATGGTCCATGCAGCCTATCCCCTAGCTCCTGTTTCATCGTATGGGTGCTGGAGTTTCTTCATGGGCTTTCCTTGGTCTTTTTCTCCTCCTCAATGGATGGGTTTCTGGGCAGTTTTTCTGCCGTCTTCCTGTTCTATCCTCCTTGTCTCATATCACCTTAATGTAGGAAGATTATTTCCCTTTCATCCAGACGAGTGGTGGGAGGCCACTACTGTTCATCTGAGCCATTTTAGGTCACCTCTGCTGTTGGCCCAGCCGTGGTGCCGTTTTCTTATTGCTGGCTGCTTTGATTTGTTCACGTCTTCCTGGTGCCATCTTTGTTGTTGCTTTCGCTCGTGGCTGGTGGGTGACCCTCCTCGGAAGAAGGATTCTTTTTCTTTTGGGTTGCCAGGGCCTTCACTGGTCCTTGTGCGAGTCCTGGGCACTTTATCCTGTGATTCGTAGGGCAAAAGAAATAATTTACTCACCATGTTGTTTCGCCTTTACTGAGCCAGGTTCTCAAAACTGCCACATTTAGTACTTACACCTGGGTGCTGGGCTAGTGTGTTATTCAGATTTACCCTGCAGGGTCCCCTAGGTCCGTGGTAGCAGTTTCCTGCTTGTCACCCTCCACCGCAGTTCACCATTCACTTTCATTAGTGTTCAGACAGTTTTTTGACCAACCCACTGTTGATGGCTATGCAACCACTACCCCTATTCAGGGGCTAAAGCAGCCAGCCAAGAAGAAAGACAAACCTCTTTTAAAGGTAAGTAGCGTGGTAGTGCGAGTAGGTTTAACTCTTAGAAGGGGCTAGTAAGCTGACAAAAAGGTACAATTAGTCCACACACATATCCAAAGAAAATACACCACACTAATATCATGAAAAATATGTACGTTCATTATGTTACAAATATAGATTTCTATCAGGTCTAATCAATATGAACACACACTTAGTTTCTCGGAGGAGCAAATTAACGACATGATTCAGGGCCCCACACTTTTCAACATGGAAGGGGCTCAAGCTAATCTGGACTCTACTGCTACAGGTGAATACCTTCTTAATTTTAAAAAAAGATGCTTTAGGACAGAGGTCCATGGACACTTTGCGGGAATATCTACGAGCAAATATGGTACCCTTAGGTCTACAAATACGCAATGAACCAGCACTTTTCTTAGATGACCAGGCTTATATGGAAGATTTCAGCAAAATCGTCTCAAAATGCAGTAGAGACTTGATGGCACTGACCATAACTACAGCCAAAAGGATCCATACCAAAATGTTGTGGGATTTGAAGAACGAGGAAACAACATTCCTAAACGATGATACCATTACTAATGCAAGGGAAAAACTCAAAGAAATTGATGCTACCCTTGAAACCTTCTCAGCACTAACATTGGAACGGAAACATAAGAAACTGGCCAAGGACATCAAAAACTTCAAGTTGGAAAACGTGTACCCCTACCTTGCACCAGACTTTAAGGATACCAAGCAAAAGGATAGAATGGCGAGGCAAGGAGGTATGAATAGGAACAGACTGAAGGGTGTATCTTTCTCAGGCTCAAACAACTCGAGTTCAGGTTCTTCATCAGGAGACCAAAGCAATCCCAGAGGCATGAATCCCAGCTATGGCCAATTTCAACCACCACCCATGATGCCTTTTTTAGGGCAAGGGGGCCCCAGAGGCGGATTCTGGGGTCCCCTCCCACAACCACAGATGCCATTCTACAATTACCCCCAATGGGGACAACCAGGCAGGATACGCAGGGGCAACAGAAGACACCAGACATAATCCCGGTCTTCAACCTCTCAGGTACACAACTATCCACAGAAGAAACTTCCCTTCTTGCGAAAGGACTATCCTTTGTACCCACTAATACTACCGATTGGTTCCGCTTGGATGGAGAACTGTCTAACTTTCTTCGCTCAATCAGAGAAACATTTTCTTCAAGTACAAAGACTACCCTTTGGAAACAGAGGACACATGACTCAGACCCAAAAGTGATTTCTACCCCAAAGATAGTGATATTCCATCTTCGTTTCTTGCGTTTGAGAAATGTCTCAGACAAGAAATCAAAAAACTTAAAACCACCAGAGAAACAACCTAACTACGGGGGAACACAAAGCCCTCAAAACCTTATCCAACAACTCTGACATCGTCATCAAAATGGCAGATAAGGGAGGAGGCATTGTTATATAAAGTAAAGAACAATACACGACGATGGTTATGACCCTATTAAACGAAGACAACAATTACAAAAAACTCAGAAAAGATCCCACCAACATGTTGAAATCCAAAATACAAGAAATGACGAAATTTGCAGTGGAAAGAAACTGGATCTCAGACAAAGAAGAGGCATTCCTCAATACATCGGAGGGAAGGATCCCGGCATTCTACGCCCTTCCTAAAATCCACAAAAATATGACCTTACCTCCAGGGAGACCCATCGTTTCTGGGTGTGGCTCCATATTAGAGCCCCTATGCAAATTCATTGACTGTTTTTTTTCTTTCCTGAAACCATTATGCCAGAAGACACCGACATATCTTACGGATACCATGGCTACCATCAATATTTTTGAAAATCAGCCCTTTGACCCCACCAATGAAGAAATTGTTACGATGGATATCAAGAGCCTGTACACCAGCATCCCACAGGAACAAGCAGTGGAATGCATAAGACAACATCTAGCGGCACACATGACCGAGAGAAGGGTACCGGCCAATTTCATAACTGAACTTTTGGGCTTCGCTCTGACTAACAATTACTTCTCATTCAATGACACTTTCTACCAACAAACCTGCGGCACGGCTATGGGTGCAGCATATGGACCCAGCCTAGCTATAATCTTTATGGCAGAATATGAAAAACCCTTCATTCTCCACGAGGCCAACCCATTTCATAACATCCGCCTCTGGTACCGATACATTGATGACATCATTTTCATCTTGCATGGAAACAAACAAGAACTGGACAACTTTCTAATCTGGACTAACAGTCAAACTCAAGAAATCCAATTCACAATGAGCCACAACAATGAGAGTCAATTTCCTAGATCTAAACATACTGGCTTCGGATGGCAAATTGACATGTTCCATCTTCAAGAAAGAAACGGCTCGCTACACTACACTACACTACAGGAGTAATAACCCTAAGAATCTCCGAGATAACCTACCGTACGGACAATTCTTAAGAATTAGGCGCAACTGCACGGACACAAAGGATTTTAAAACCCACGCCTCAGAGCTACAACACAAACTTGCAGATAGAGGCTATCCCAAAAAACTATTGAAGGATACCAAGAAAAGAGCACTCTACACTCCGAGAGAAGTACTACTGATCCCAAAAACACGCAACCCCAGCACTGAAGACTCTTTGGCTTGTGTTACTACCTTTAATGCCAACACATCACAACTGAGAGGGATCATTAAGAAGCTGTGGCCCATCGTCCAATTGAGCTTGCCAGAAGAACCGCTACCCAAAATGGCTCTATGGGATCCAAAAATCTTAAAGACCTCTTAACTCATGCCAGAAACAAACACGAGGAGCATAGATCATCCCTGTGGAATATGCGGGACATCCGGGGGCATCACCCCTGTGGCAGCTGTTCAGTGTGTAGACAAACCAGTAAATTACGATCCTTCCCGATAGATGAGAAAGAATGGGAAATTCGCCATTTTTCTAATTGCAAAACATCCAACATTATCTACCTCATCGAATGCCCCTGCCACCTGAGATACATAGGTCAAACATCCAGACCAGTGAATAAAAGGATAGGGGAACATAAGTCAAGAATAAGATGCAAAACACACAATGCACCCCTGGTCTCTCATTTTCTTGAGTACCAACATAACTGTGATTCCTTCAAATGGTGGGTTGTAGACATAATTACTGACTGTTCTAATATTACCAATGCTTTAAACTTCAAAGAAGCATGGTGGATCTTCAAATTACAGACCATCTCGGAGACTCTCAATGAGCTCACTTCGTTTGAATACCTGTAAACACAATTCCTTTTGGTCCAGTCCACCGAGCCTACAGGGACACTCTATAGTAGCCAACCAGGCTAGACGTTGCCTCGCGTCCCGTCTCCTTGATGACCCGACATTGTGGTCACAGCGCATGCGCGAGGTCCACACACTATTCCTCCACGCATACGCGCTCCTTACATTCCCACACAGCTCACTCCATAACGAACGCGAGCGCCATTCTTGTTCGTACACAGTGCGAGCAGCTCGTCAGAGAAACTGAGGTGAGCGTTCTATACCTGGCAACCTGCCCAGCCCAGGCAGCACACCCAGAGCCTTCCTGTGCAGCACCCTTGAGCATTGGTAAACTCACCTATTTGTTTCCCTGCTCCCCAGACTCTTCACCGGAGCCCTAGACCTACAGGCAACTACTTTCCGCCTGCCTCTGAAAACATCACGCTCACTACGGGTGACCTGCAGCAACGTCCCTTCACAACTGCAACAACAAGGTACCTCCATTTCTGTTTTCCTCTTTCTCTTTCCCAACAGGCACCTTTTGCCTTTCATTTCCAACACATGTCCTGTTACTTTCAGATCACCTCTCAGTGAACCTTCTTTGCACCCGGACATCGACCACCTAACCATGAGGGTCCCGACTACACGCGGTTGAACCTCTTCCCTCATACGCAAGGTTAGTGGCGGGGACGGGAGGGACAGCCCTCAGGGTAGCCTCTCACAGGCTTTTCTAAAATTCTTAGTAATGATCCATCTCCTGGACCATTCAACAATATATCTTTATATTGTTTGTTATTTATAGGGAGTCCTGCTTTACCTGGCCCCAGAAGAAGGCAGTTCCCTTCATACAGCCGAGACGTCTAGTGTCATTGTGCCTTGAGCCTACATCTTCCAGGCCCTTGACCAGAATCCTTACTACCACCTTCATGTGGACGTCGCCTCATAAGCAGACCCTATTTTTAGGTTCCTTTAAAGCAGAGTGCTGTGTAAATGTTGTGGGTAACTAGGATAATATCCCAATAGGTTGTCCAAATGATGCAATACTTGGCAACTCGATAATACAACACAGTACTAGTATAGTCGTGTGGAGTTGACACACTATACTCATCTTGCAAATGCACTGCTCTTATGAACTCTTGGTACATTTCCAAAAAGTCACCTTTGAAATGCTGCACTGTATGGACTAAACAGGCTGAATTGAGTGACTACCTGTCACCACTGGACATGTCTTGTTATTTAAAATATGTACTTAATATTTGAAATAAATGTACTCTCGTTCTAGATAATTTACCAAGTGGGTGACTAGGTTTATTCTATTTTTGTCTCATGTTTTTTAAAAATTCTTTTCATGTTTTATTTTTGGTACTTACATTGAGTCACCAATGTTTGTAACTTGCGACCTAATTAATAAAGGTCACCAAAGCTGTTTTCTCTCCAGGACTTGGATTTGTACTTTCCTCCAATGGTACATACTTATATAGATGTATTAAAACTTTAATATGGAGATGTGCTCAAACTGTCACTACAATAATTCAATGTAGTACAAATGCTTGAGGAAAGGACAACCCCCCTGTAAAAAATATCTAATCAATACGTGAGCACACAATATAACGTTCAAATGAACAGTTATGTATGAAAACAATAATGTCATTGACGACTCAACTCATCCCTATACTTTAATTTAGGTAGCTTGTGGTTTAAAAAAACCCATCCGCACGCCCACAGGAGCAACAAACTTTGGGGTGGTTCTGGAATTTAGTCTAAGGTTTCTGTTAGTAGTAGTACAAGGTTGGTTAGGTAATGGTCTGGTAGCAAAGTGACGTAACCAGAGTGCTGGATCATCCAGGTAAGGGTTAGCAGATGCCATAGTGCTAATCCGCAAGGTATGGGTAGTAGCTACCTTGAGTGTGCTGGTATATGAGTCTTGGTTAGTCTGTAGATGTGGCTGACAAGTCCAGCGTCTAGTGTAAATGTGTAGTAGGTGGAGGATGGTGGTTAGGCACCAATACATAGTGGAGGTAACGAAGCCGGTGTGCAGAGGTTGAAAGAAAGTATGT
Source organism: Ambystoma mexicanum (assembly GCF_040938575.1). NCBI lineage: Eukaryota > Metazoa > Chordata > Amphibia > Caudata > Ambystomatidae > Ambystoma > Ambystoma mexicanum. Next base: position 732,776,648 of record NC_090925.1, read on the forward strand.
GGTGCTCTTGGAGTGCGCTTAAGATAAAATACAGTGTCAACAGCAGTGGTTGCTGACGTTTGTCAAGGCATCTATAGCGATAGGGCCACGGCTTTTAGTTACCAATTAGTCAATAGGCTAAATGGTAGAAGAATGATACCTAAGTTAGGGATGGAGGGAATTAGCCAGGAATTTGCATAAAGGCAGCACCTAGTTGTAAAATAGGCAATAGTAAATGCTGAAGCAGCACATATGTACTAGGTGTAGGCAAATTTGGCTAAGTGCTAAGGCTAAATACAGTGGCTAGCAACAAGTAAACATAATTGGCTATAACACAAAGACGGTACATGGCTACAATATAGCATCACGTAGTATAGGTCAAGGCAAATTGGCAGGATGCAATGGCAGACATTAAAGCGGTTAAATGCAATGGGTAGTGGGTAGCAACGGATAGAAGGCAGTTGACTAAGAAGGCACAGGACATAGGTTCACATTAAAAATGGCAGCATTTGGTAAGAATTGAGGCGGGCATGAGACACTGGTGAACTCCAATGACAGATATATATGGCAATCACAATAATGGCAGTAGTGCATGCAGATTCAGTTGCACAGTTGTCAGAGAGTGATAGTTTAAGCTAAGGGGGTAAGGCAGTCCCTAGCTTCAGCGTGCCACATTTGGTGAGGTACATCCAAATTCAAGTAGCACAGTTGCTCCAAGTTACACCACAGGCAGGGTAGTTGCGGGGTCCTGCAAGGCTCTTGTGTGTCCCCGACGCTCTATAATGTATTCACAAAGCCCCTCTTCGATATCCTTGACTATATGGGTGTCACGTATACGAACTATGCCGACGACACCCAGATACTCATTCCTATCTCAGGCGACTATGTAACAGACAGCAAAACCCTCAATGAAATCTACTCAGTAATACAAGCATGGATGGCACATCATGGACTTTGTCTCAATGACGAAAAAACTGAGCTGCTCATCCTTGGTACCCACTCTAAACTAAAAAAATCTTAACACTGCGTTCAAATCTTTCACCATAGATGGTAATCCTATCCCCGTTTCAAACAACACTAAAACTCTCGGTATATACCTTGATGCCACCTTATCCTTCGCCAAACAAACTAATGCAGTAGCATCATCAGCCGCTTACACTTGCAAATTGATCACTGCATGTAGGCCGTTCATTTCCACACCAAATCGCATTACTCTTGCCAGAGTGTTAGTCTTGTCCAAAGTAGACTACTGTAATGCCCTTTACTTAGGCACGAGCCACAAAAATATCAACAAACTTCAAGTAATTCAAAATAATACCATTAGGGCGGCTCTCAACATCCCTAAAAAGTCGCATATTTCTGAGACTAGACGTAATCTGCACTGGCTGCCAGTAAAGCATAGAATTTCTCTCAAAACCTTGGCCCTCACACACAAAGCCAGAGCCAACCTTGCACCTGCCTACCTCACCAACCACCTCACACCACATACATCATCAAGACCACTCAGGGCAGCTCAAGCAAACACCATGTCCATACCAAGATTCAAACTCCATAACTCGGGTGGAGCTATTTTCCCTGTACAAGCATCGAAATTATGGAACAAACTCCCTGCGCTCCTTCGGTCAGAACCTTCCTTTAACGTATTCAACCGGAACACAAAGCGTTGGCTTCACGACTTGGACACAATGACAGCCTAAACTTCTCAAATCCTTGAATTACTGACTGCCGACTGTACGTTTTGTAAATAATTTAAGTTATTTTATACTATATTTTTATTGGCAGCCTACATTGCCTGCCATATGAACATTGCAACATGTATGCATGTATCTGTATTACTAATGTCTGTACTCATCTGTAACCGTAACCACTGTAACCTTTGCTTACCGTATTCAATTGTAACTGTAACCAGATCTAAACTTACGCGCCCGTATGCCCCCGGGCCTGGCTGCGCTTTATAAATAAACAAAATACAAATACAATACAATAATGTGGGTCCACCATCACAGATAGGCACACAACATAGGGTGTCAGGGCTGGGGGGGGCAGTTACCAGACATTCTAACATACAGTTACAAAGCCCTAGTGTCTGCACAACAACAGTACAGTACCCAGAAGAGACAACCCACTCTTGTTATATTTTGTGGGTCTGATACCTGGTGATAAGCACAAGGTACACATAGAGAAGGGGTGGGAATAAAAGAACATTTTATATTTTAACACACTGGAGAAATAATGGTACAGGCCGCTAAGGCCATCACCAACTATCCATATCACCACCGGCCCTCTAGGGCATAGTATTTAAATGGATGATGGAGTAAAGCAGGAAAACCCCCAACGTTATCCAGTGGGAAATGAGATGAAGACTCCCTTCCAATGACCCTCAACCCCAGACCAGCAGGACCTGGGAGGGTATAGAATTGAAAATAATCAACTACTCCAGGATCCAAAGGCATTGATTCCTCGAACTTCGGTTCTAGGGACGCTGAACAACCCAGTAAGTACAGGGCTTCTTTTCTAGGTGCATTCTACAAGATCTGGTGCCCCAGGGATTTGTTCTGGGCCACCTACGGCCCCCACAACAGAGAACAATAACAAAGGGCCTTCTCACAACAGCACCCCTTAAGTCTGCAGTGAACAAACCAGTGAGGAGTCCAGGGGGAGTTGAATAGGGTAAAGAAATTATTGACATGAGTGTTTAGAGTTGCAGAGGAATGTAGAAAGGAGGGAGACATAAAACATCTGAGGAGAGGAGGGTGAAGTGGCAAGGAAGGAGTAGTGGTAATTGGAGAAGGTGAGAAGAAGCAGGAAAGTAGAAAGGAGGATGGTGGGAAGTCTCATAAATGCACAGGGGTAGCGATAGTCAAACGGTAAGACAACATAAGCCTGTACATTGTCTGGGAAAAGTGGGAGGATCCAATGGTCGAATGTCAAGGAAATTGGACAATAATTATTCCCCGCAATATAGCTCAGTGGCCACGTGTTCCCCCTTGGAAGCAAGATGACACGAAGCAACACAGGTTCGTTCCCTGGGTCCGCGCTTAGAAACCTGTGGGTATTTAAGCGCGTTATAAATATGCAAGTAAGACTACAACAAACAAATTCTGTAACTGCGCCTCAATGCCCCCAGGCCATGTGAGCGCTTTAAAAATGCAAATAAAATAAAATAAACAACCAGATTGATGAAAAGTCGTATGGCCCAGTGACAAGCCCCAGGTATAAATGAGCACCTGGTTGTTGAGGAGGGATGTGAGACTTGTTTGGGTAGTAAGGTTATTTTCCTGAGACAGAGGGGTGAGCCAGAACCTCCAGTTAGCACCTTAAAACCCTCTTGACCTACCTCAGACTCTATTGACCTTCTTGACTGCTTTGCCCTTAAGTAATAGTGGCAGAGGATACCTTGAGGGTGTGGGGTGGCTAGCAGCCATGCAGTGAAGGCGCAACCTTTGCGAGCTCCTGCTTAACCCATTAAAAGATTCAACTGCAGTTATCCTGACCTTTTCAGCAGATTTGGCAACCTGTACATCGGCAGTTTACTTTTGCTGCAATACCGACCGGCAAAAACTCCAGGGTGTGTCGATACGCTGATAACTGCTGACTCACTGAGACAAGGCTCAAGATGGCACCTGGCACCTTTGGGAACGTTACCTGAAGGTTCTGCGAAGTGCCAGACACTCCTTGCGAGGACATGCATCAAGTCCTGCTAGGTGCGGCCGTTGCAGACTGGTCCCCTTCCTGCTTGTTGACCGCCAGGGATCTTGTGACAAGGGAAGCTGTGGGAGCAACAGCTGTGCGCTGACGGAGGAGAGGGAGGACCCAAAGAGTGCGACAGGGACAGCAGGGTAAGCCGAGCGCTGCCTGGCACTTGTCAGACAAAAGGAATTGGAGGAACGCTAGCAGCATCTGTAACCCCCTAAATCCAGTGATTCTTATTGTATGTTGCAACAGTTGCTTCGCGCTCTGAAGTGCTGTTGGGCATGCTAGTGGTCGCCACTATCAGCAAGCGTCGGCATCACTGTAAGAACTACCTTGTTTGCAAAAGGATCCTGCAATGCTAACACTTCAGGCCTCATTAAGGTCTCCCATTCCGAGTGCTCCCATAAAATAACACTTCTATAAGCGTACTCGGGAATGGACATTGTCTGCGCTTTTGTTTATCTGCATCGGCGGTATATCCGTAGATCTGCCTGGACACATATAAGGCCCCTTTTGTCTTTGGAACTGTACCCCTTTAAACCCGACTGCAGTGTATTTCCATTGCACTGGAATAACGCTGCGCTCGTCTTACCGCGCAGCAGTAACGGGTGACTGCTGGAGGAGCCTAGTAAGTGCATACCCTTGTGAGGTGGCATACTTGTGAACTAGCCAAGTGGGCCCCATTACTAGATACAGAGGCCTGAACAGTGCGTGGTACTGTATTACCTGTAGAACACAAACACTTTTTGGCAGGCACCACTGTCACGTGTCGGTTTTGCGCACATCCATAGACTCACTTGGTGCGGGGGGGAGTAACCTGTGCCCAGCCCAGACTCCATCTACTTGTATTTTACCAGAAACAAGGGCCACCAGCGTCACTAACATTAGTCTCTGCACAGTTGATCTGCCTGTAACTCAAGGCCACCTAGGAGACTATACAGCGCACACCTAGAGAGTGCATGTTCTTACATGTATACTGCATCGCCGCTCGCTTGGCGATACCTACAGTCCTATTGGAGTCATAACCGATGCAAGGAAATAAACACAACCGATGGAAGCAATAAGCTTACCCAGACTACGATGCCGAGCTGGTGTGGGAGTGGCAGGCCTGTCCCCTCCCTCAACTGAAAAGTAACTTGCTGCAAGGGCAAATGGGAGACGGTTGCAGCAGCTGTAGTGGGAGAGACTGAGTTCCTGCAGTGTTGCAGACATCTGAGTGAATAGCAAAGAAGGAGCAGCGCTTAGGGGCGAGAAGTCAAAGTGGTATTGAGGGCAATAAGAGCTTTGGACCACCACACTAACATAGATTTCTGCAACCTTACATATCTGCCAAAGCGGTGATGTGAGCCCCTCTCCCTAAGGTGCCTAGGAGCTGCTGCATAGGAGGTGGTGCACTGGCTTGCAGACTGTTGGATTCATTGGGCACATGCCAGGCCGGTCTGGATGAGGGAGAGCCAAGCAGACCACGATGGAGGCCTATGCCTGCAGCGCGGAAAGTAAGTTGACACCCCAGACTGAACACAAGACGGTGATGAGGCCTGAGTCACCGGTGCAGCAAAGTTTAAGTGAGCAGCAGGTCCCGTCAGCCATTGCTGCACTGCAGACGTGCCTGGAGGCTAAAGTTGATGATAGACGTGAGTTTACTTCTTCAGGATGTGTGCGCCCCCGTGGAGAGGATGCGAAGAATGGAATGCTTGAGCGAATGACCACACAGCAAATCTCCAGAATGTACAAGCAGAGGTCAAGGAACTGAAACAGAATGTAAAGGTGGTGGAAAACCGAGCTGAAGATGCTGAGGGCAGCGCCAGATGAAACAGTTTACGAATACTGGGCCTGCCAGAAGGAGTAGAAGGCACGGACCCCATGACGTACGTTGAGAACATGCTTTTGCAGGAAGTGGGCCCTGGGGAGCTCACGGAGGACTTCACAGTAGAACAAGCACATAGATCCTTAAGCAATAAGCCCCCGCCTAGGGCCCCCCAGACCAATGATCACTAAAATTATGAATTCCAAAGACAGAGAAAAGATTCTCGCTTTTTGAAGAGACGGGACCGTGATCCAAAGAGCATCTGCTAAGCTGGTCATATACCCTGATTACACGTTGCAGGTCCAAAGGCGCTCAGAGCTCAGTTTAGCCTCACAAAAGAGCGACTCCGACGGGCTGGACTGAAGTACATGCCCTGTTATCCACCCTGCTTGTCTCAAGGTGCTATGTAATGGCCAGTCCCTCTTCTTTGATAGCCCTGAGGAGGCAGACACATGGATGGACATGGTTAAAGTAGGCCTGATGGCAGAATAACACAAATATGGAGAAACGTGAATTTTGGAAGCCATGGACTTGATTGACAGCACCTCCTGAGTGCAGCTCACGACACTAGAAACACAGTGACCAGCGACAGGATGGGACAACGCACGACAGGAAGTATATGTCAAGGCAGCGACATGTGGAGTAAAACACCATGGTGTTTTTCATAGCAGGAGTGGGAACATTAGTGGATCTTTGTGCCTCATTTTTGCGGGCACTTCCCACGATGGGGGCTGCCAAGACCCCCTGCTGGTTTTATACCTTAGGATACCATTTTGGAGGTATACAACTGCGGTACGCTGACCCAATTAGCTGTAGTGCTGTTAGCGGGTTAGGCATGAAAAGCGGATACACTTGAGCATGCTGCGCATAGCTGTGCGATTGTTGGGCAAGGCGTGGGGGGGTTGGGAGTGTGTTTGTTTTGTCCCCAGATAGTGTTGATAAGGCAGGGAACACAGGTGGGAGATACCCTCACCATGTGGAGTGTATCCCTGGTTGTAGACTGGAAGTAGTGAGTTTGTTAGCTCTGACTCCGCTGGTATCTAAGAAGCCCCCCAAACTCTACACAATATGGCGGGTAGCCTAAGAGTAGTAACCTGGAATGTGAGAGGTCTCAGTTTCATTAAAAGAAATATAGTGCTGCCATACTTGCAAAGGCATAAAGTCGAGGTTGTGATATTACAAGAAACACATCTCACAGTAGATGTACAAAACACGCAAACTAGAAAATGGTGGGGATATACTGTGGGCTCTACATATTTGGCATAAGCCAGGGGTGTCCTGTTATGGGTAGCTCTGTCTGTGCCTCTTAGAGTCCTGCAGACTAAGATGGGTGATGAAGGCAGGATGGCCCTCATCGATGGTTTCATTGAGAATAGAGAAACATGCAGAAATAATATCTATGCCCCCAACCATGACACCACCGCCTTCTTTCGCTCATTAAATTCCAGGCTTGGTCCCTACAGGGGATGCGTCTGGATATGGGGTGGAGACTTCAATTGCACACTTGACCCCACCGTGGATAGGTCGGATAATAAATTCAAAAGGCCAGCCCCGCCTGCCAAGCCACTAGCCGCTTTCCAGGGGTCTCTTCAGCTGACTGACATCGGGCGTGTTATACATGGGATAACCCGAGTCTACTCGCATTATTCGGCCCTGCATGCAGCACACACCCGGCTTGACTACATAATCACAGGGACAGAGCACATAGGTGAATTTGTTGAGGCTGACTATAAGGCCCGTATCCTGTTTGACCATGTCCCACTCCTTCTCACATGGCAAATTGTTACGACCACTAATCCCAATGTGGAAATTGAGAAGCAAAGCATTGCAAGATGATGTTTTCAGGGAAAACATGACGGAAGTGATTAAATGCTACTTCGAGACTAACACTGACACTGGCAGTGTATCTGCGACTGCCACTCTGTGGGAAGCCTTTAAAACTGTGGTCAGGGGTGAGGCAATGAGTAAAATGGGCGGCATACAAAAAGATATAATGCTGCACCTGGCCAGGGTGGAGGCGAACCTAGATGCTGCAGAACAGACAAACATGGGTATGGAAACAGCGGCCCAAGACCTAATGGAGTTGACAGAAGTGCATTTCGTGCTGGGAAAGGCTAGGCAGATTTCGGTACGCCAAGTACACCAAAAATCTACACGAACGGGGGGACAAGCCAGGTAGACTGCTGGCCTGGCTCTGCCGGAGCGATATAAAGCGGGAATAATCTGAGCTATCAAAGACAAACGAGGCATCACTGGAAGAACAGAGTGTGACTAACGACAACCTTCTTAGATATTACAATTCTCTGTACTCCGAGAACGCTCCTGTCCGCGATTCTGATCTTGGTGAGGCCCTGTCTTTGATTAAGCTGCCTTGCCTAAGTAGAGAAGTGTCGAAAATGCTGGATGCTCTGGTCCCCGTCTAAGAGCTGCAAGCTACGATTAGAACTTTGCCTACTGGCAAAACTCCCGGAGCAGACAGTCTACCGTGGACATTCTATAAGGAGTTTGCAGATGAATTGGTTCCGACTCTCCTTGAAATGCTGACTGAGGCGGCCATTCTTCCCCTGAGCCTGAGAGAATACGTCATAATTAGGATTTCCTGTTTTAGGGGTTTCTTTTTTTTTTTTTACTTCCAGGGGTGTTTTCCAATGTTTTTAAAAAATATTAATCTTTATCAGTGTTTTCCCGTTTGCCCCTTTCAAAAAATTGCGGACAACTGTTTTTTCAGGTGTAAAGACCGAAATGTTCTTTTATTCATTTAGTTCAATTGACCTTTGCCCTTAGAACAGGGGTCTGCAACCTGCAGCTCTCTAGATGTTTTGGACTAGTACTGTTGGGATTTGTAGTCCACAACATTTCGAGAGCCAAATGTTGCAGGCTCCTGGTTATAGCATAGGAGTCTCTGGTTGGCTTGAAAACAGCTGCCAGGAGCACATTTTGGATGACTAGGGCAACTGGTGCCACCGAAAAATTACCTATCCGATATTAATGCTTTGGGTTTGGGAATATGATATGGGAATGTGCATAAAAGTGTTTTGGGACACATTTATATCATTATTTTTGATTTTTTTATTACTTGATTTAACTGTTTTTAGACTGTACAAGCAGTCATTCATCATTCTCTTGGGTCTAGCTTGTAGTCATTCATCATTCTCTTGGGTCTAGCTTATATCATTATGGGCCATATGTAAATGACAAAAAAATTAGTGTGCACTGCATGTCCAAGTTACTTTGTTTTTTTTTTAAATATTGTTGAGTGGTGTTTTGCGGAAATGCCAATAAAATCAAAAGCCCACTGCACCCAAGATCTAATCATCCTCTGTTGTTGCTGACATAACAAATTAATCCAAAAACAATATTTGTTGAGTTCGGGTCTAGAACCCTGCTCGTAGTGCTTGCAGGCGGGGAGCTTTACCACACTGAGCCAGCGCCGATGCCTGAAAATTTGCTGACGGATAATTTCAAGAAAAGCTCCTGTGGCCGCCTGCAGTACCTCAGCTGACCTTGTGCACCCCAGGCCTGCTGCTGTGCCTGCAAGCTCTGTTTCTCCGGAGCTGTCTTGAGGGCTGGGGCAAGATCAGTGTCTGCTTGTTGTGAAACTGGCTTCCTACTGGTCGTCGCAAACGGTAGGTCTTCCTCGCCATTGCTGAAAGATGCTCAGCTGCCTTGGCCTGCAGTAATATGTCCAGGTTTGCCTTGCAGTCAGGTTCATGATGGGATTTTGCAGCTGTGGCTACTGTAATTGAAGCATCTGGTGGCAACCACTTGTCTGGAGTCTCGGAAGCATATTTTTGGCCACAAAAAGGTAGTTGGATAAAGGAAATACTCCAAAGGCAAATATATGGGGCACGTGTGGGATTGCTTTGAAAGTTCACAGGACACCCCCGCCCACCTGGCTCAAACTCTCTCGGGCATCCTTTGGGAGGGCCACTATCTTGCGGGAAGATTAATGCAAATGGGGTAATTCTTTTCAGAGGTTGTCGCCTCGTTACCTCATTTTTTTATTTTTTAAACCAAGAGATGCTGATTCTCCATTTGAACAGGTACTTTCGGATCCAGGCGTATGTGTGGGACATTGACTCGACATGCTGGGATATGGGTTTGGGGATTTGGGGCTTCAGTGCTGACTAAGGGCCATCCCGTCCCCCTTCACAGCGAGAGCTGTTTGTTGTATCTCGCCCAGACTTCTTTTTGGCCCATGAGCCTGCGCCGCCATGCCTCTTTATCCCCGCCCCACCACCGCCCCACGCTTCAAATCAAACACCCACACAATGCTGTTGGGGCTTGTTGTGCCTATTACGGTGTCAAAAGAATCCGAAGTCCATGCCCTGCAGACGGGTCCAGATTCTCCTGCCATTCTAAGAATTGGCACACATGAAAGGCTGTTAGCACAACGCACCCACGGCGTGGCCCTTTTACTTGTCCTGCCCACTCTTGAGTAAAATTAAAATGCGTGTGCATCACACAAAACCCAACACACATCTAGCCGACTAACTAAAAATAAACACAAATGAAACACAAATAACAGACCCTGCTATACAAAACGACCAGACAGCAACAGATCATTGCTTGATGAAATCTCCGAGGAACAATTCGACCTTCTGCCACAAGGTTGCAATAATGGATAATCATTTGAGACTTCCTAACAATGTCCGTTCCAGTAGACCACGCTGAAGCAGAGGTGCCCGGATAGCTCATAGGCAATGCTTCTATCTTGGAAACAAGACAACACAGAACAATAGGGTTTCGAATCCCGCTCCCGCACTTTGCAATTATGAAATACTGGGGTTTATCGAAGTCCCCCGAGGAATATATAACATTAACAGGGGCAAATATCTGATTTTTTCAGTATTCCTCGAAGTCCGGAAACCCTAGTCATAATACCTACACCCAAACCAAATAAATCACAAATGGAATGTGGCTCCTACAGGGCCCTGTACATGGTAAATCAGGACAATAAAATACTCAATGCTTAGCTGGCGAACAAGCTTAGGGGTGTGATTGGCAGTCTAATACACCCAGAGCAGGCCGATTACATTTCGGGAAGAAACACCTCCTGGAACGTGCAGCGCTTACATTATATAATTGATAGAACTGAGCCCAGGGAAGAGCATTATGCGCTAGCATCATTAGATGCTATCAAAGTGTTTGACTCTGTAAAATGGGATTGGATGTATGACACCCTCCAACGGTTTGGTGTTGGGCAAGGTTACCTGTGGTAGGTTAAATTGGTCTACACTGTGCTCAGAGCCAGAGTTAAAACGGACTGCTGCATTTCTGCTTAATTGGGAGCTTGAAAAAAGCACCAGGCAGGGATGTCCGTTGTCCCCAATGCGCTTTTATCCTTGCAATGGAACAGATTGCAGCGTTCCCCGGGGACGAATACGTGGATGCAGGCATACGCATAGATGGGACATTGCACATGATCTCCATGTTTGCAGATGATATGCTACTCTACTTACAGCTCCCAGAGGTCAATCTACAATACATACTAGACGTACTAGATCGTTTTGCCGGACTCTCAGGCATCACTGTTAGCCGAGAGAAATCATGCTTGTTCCCGCTGGCAGGTTTGAGGGAGGTGGGAAAGGAGCAACTTCCCGCCCTGTCCACGGACCCCTTTAAATATTTGGGTGTTGATGTACCTCATGACTGAGCATGAGCGCAATACGCAAAGCGCCCCAGACAAAGTGACAAAATCCATGGGCTTTTGGAGTCAGCTGCCCATACCATTGACGGGAAGGGCAGCGCTTTTGAAGGTGGTAAACCAAAGGGTGTCTGGGAATCTCTCGAACAGCACGAACACAGCCCAGTGACCTGTTCTTGGGTGAATAACCCCTGGGAGAGATGGATCTCTACCAAGTCTTTAGCTCACTGTCCCTTCCACATAGAAGAAATGTCCCCACATATCAGTCTTTGTTCTGCCCAGAGGTAGTCCAGCACTGAAATGCTAGGCAATTCTCCTCTGAACAAGAGTACCCACAGCAACCTCATACACGTGTTTCAGCCTTGTTGGGCATCATCAGTGAGGTGAAGCTGTGCCTCTCTAAGAACAGTGAGCAAGGGGTCCACGTCTGGATCGCCCTGGTAACTTAGGGTGAGACACAAAGTTAATTTATGCAAAACAAAGGGGGACTCTACCAAGTCTTTGAAGATGGTGGTTCTCCCCAGGCTATTATATTACTTTGTACACGTACCATATAATCTACCTAAACAGTTGTTCCTATGGAAGGGGAGCACACACACGATTGCCTTAAACATGCTCCAGAGGGCCTACGAAGCGGCAAGGATTAGGACATCCCAGTTTGAATTATATTTTCTAGCCAGACAGCTGCAGTTTATGGTTAGCTGGCTGGTAGACGAACCTAAACTGGTCACTGCACTCCTACAATCTACCGTAGGACACTATTATTTGAAAGAGATGTTATGAGTATATGAATCACATCTTGGGCAGCCCCTGCACTTTCTCGCATTGGGTAAACAACTGTGGCGCAGGGCTTGTATTTGTATTTTGTATTTATATCTGTTTAATATTTATATCGCGCACCAAACCCGGAGGTAGCTGGGGGTACGGGAGGTAAAGTGTTTGTCACGGCAGACCCCTTTTCCATGCAAATCCCTCTAGTAGCCATACTGGCGTGGAAGTGGCAGTGTGTACTGGGAATCCGTAGATATTGGGAAAGTAGTGGAGTTGTCACAGTGGGCGACCTGCTCCAAGATGGGAAATTGATAGACTTTAAGATTCTAGAAGAGCAGACTGGTATACGCAAAGGACAATTTCTATTGCCTCTGATCTTGACACGCAGACTTGAACGGAGATGGACGGAACTTTGGGAGGGTCATGAAGGACACACTAGACTATAAACAATATATGATATGACGGAGGGATGACGCATGGTGTCAAGACCCTGAGTTACTTCTCGCTAGCCTATGTGTGCCAGACCTGGGGGTGCAGACAAGCGGGAGACAGACCTAAGTAGGCCTTTCTCAGACGCTAACTGAGCAAGAGCAATGCAGTATCAGAAACCGGTCTCTAGAAACGCCAGGCTGAAACTCACACAGTTGTACATAACCCATAGAGCATACTTGAAGCCCAGCAAGATCTACCAGTTTAAAGTTGCAGATAGACAATATTGCCCCAGATACCAGGAGGAAAACACAGGCATGTTGCACATGTTCGTGTCTTGACGGACATTACAGAGGTACTGGGCAGATATTGCAAACAAAGTGCCCAGGGGAGGGATAGATTTGGACATAGGGTCCCCAGAAGCATGTTTGTTGGGGATGTTCCCACACAGTGGCGGTGCAAAACATATTGTTAAAATGAAGGACCTCACCTATGTGCTGGCCAAACGCAGAATCGCGATAGCCTGGAAGTCTGTAGATGGCCCTAAGGTCGAAGCATGGTGGAAAGACGTGCAGAGGTGGGCAATAGCTGAGACTGTTGTCTGGCACAGGGCAATTTATCAAGGGCTCAGGGAGAGAAGGGATGTTGCATCTTGGAATGTGTTAACACAAACATTGTTTGCACCTCTGGATGGTGCACCTGAGGAGCTTAGACCAACCTGAAATGAAGATGGTGTCGCTGTAACACGGAGGCTCGAGGACAACACAATGGGGCATACATGGGCACAATGGATCTGGACAGGACGAAAAGGCAATGTTTATAAGTTAAGGGGAGCAGTGGATGGATCGCATGTCAAAGAGGCATTCATGTTTTTGTTTAAGTATGTCACAGATGACGTTGAATGCTTCTATGCATAAAATGTAATGGAAAATGAAATTAAAAATTGTTAATAAAAAAAAAATGCCTTGAGCATCCAAACCAAAGGCCTACTGGGAGGGCCCACTTGCTCACCAGGACTTCATTCAACAGAGGAGCTCTGGGCCAAGACCATGAGTGACACCAAGGAATGACTGGCAGAGACTATTTATAACATGGGTTGTGAACTTCTCATATTTAGATCCATTGTCCACTGAACAACTGATGAACAGAAAGGTTCCAAGAGGCAACCAGAAGATATCTATTTATGTATTGTTAATTTGTAATGCGCCTATACACAAGTGTTTCGAGACGCAGCAAGGAAGGGGGCAGGGGCTGGGCTAACAGGTATGAGCAAATTAGCGATCCTAATAGGCCTTACGACATGCAGATTGTGCGAGAGTGTTAAAAAAACATGAATGGGGAAGGGAGGTGGGAAAGTGCAGGAACTGAGTGGAAGGACCTATGAGAAGGAGAATGCTAAGGAGGCCAGGTGGACAAGGCCAGGGGGAGCAGAGAGTGCAGGGGGGGGCACAATTAAGTTTAAATTAAGAGCTGGAGTGGCTCCAGGGGGCGCAAACCAACCAGCCAGTGTAGGGAGGGCGGCCCAAGAGGGCAAGTGCAGGATGAGGTTTGGGGGTGGGGTCAGGGAGAAATACAGAGGTAGATTGGGCAGGGGAGGGCCTGCTGCCCTGAATGACTCAAGGAACCAGGCTACCAGTCTCAGGCATAGGGGAACATTACCGGGGGAGGGGGAGGGTGAGGGAAAAGGAATAAAAGTAAAGGAAGGTCTTGAGGAACTCCCGGAACGTACGAAGATCTGTGTTATGCACCAGCCATGGAAGTTATGGTATAGGTGGAGATACACCTAACATGGATGCCTTCTATATCCAGTTAACGGTCTAGCCTTCCACCAAGATGGCGTCCGGAGCGTATAAACGCATCACGCACAGTAACAACAGTGCGTTGTATCATCGTTAATTTCTAACTTTGTTCTTTGCCCCTTTGCTCATGTTTTTCTGTCACACAGAAGACCTTACCTTCTCCTTCTTGCCTTAGCCTTTTCTCCCTTTTTGCATTTACTTGCGGTGCTACCCCTTTCAGGTGTATACTCATCAGCGGTTTATTCTGGTAAGTTCACAGGAGTTTCTTTTCTCATTTCTTCGGTTTTCTGTTCCTTTACTTGTATTTTACTTTCTTTCTAATTCTGCCTTATCTACTACCTTTTTTCTCATTTTTCCTTTTTATTCTGCCTTTTCGCCTTTCTGAGGCTCTGTCTGCTTCCAGTTCCTTTACCAGTGAACTCTCTCACTGCTGCAATATTACTTCGGTGCCGCAGCTCCTGGTACCGTAGTTTCCTACGAAGCCGCTGGTCCTACGCACCGCCTGCCTTCTGCGGTACCTGCCGAGTCTTGCAGTATCCCCAGACTACGTCTGCCTTCTGCGGTGCCTTTTGGATTACAGTTCTCTTCGAACAGTGTCTGCCTCCTGCGGTGCATGCTGGATCTTGTAGTTTCTCCATACTACAAGTCTGTTCTTGTCCTTGATTGCTTGACATTCTTCAGCATATCTACTACCCCTACAGACCCTTTGTCACCACAGCGGAATCACTGTTAACATATTGGATACTCCTTCCCACAATTGAGAAGATCCGCTACACAGGGTTTTTTGCCAACGGCTTGTTCCCTGGGACTGGCTCCTGGGAGATCACCGGATTTGGTACCCATCCGGTCAAGGTGGCCTCCGAGGAGCCACGTCCTTATTTACGTCAAAAAAGAACCAAAAAGAAGAAGGAATCAAAGAAATACCGAAGAAGACAGGATTGCTCGACTTCTACTAGCTCTACCGGAGATTCAGGTGAGGAGGGGTTGGGCATAGAGAAAGGGGAAGTTGTACGTTTTGACAATCCGGCACAAGTCTGAGGGGGCCAGGGAGGCCATTCCAGGGGGAGGCACCTGCGGAGGAGAGAAATCTATCCTCAAATCTCTGCTTAGAAAAACATCTGATTTGCAGAGTTAGAACTGGAAGAGGGAAAGGGCTCTAGTAGGGAGGTATTTAGGGACAGAGATTTGGATATAGTGTGCTCACAGACCCCAGGAAGCCTTGTGGATGATCCAGAGGGTCTTGAATTTGGTCCTTGCACAACCGAGAGCAAGTGGAGAGATTTAAGGGCTGGAGAGATGTGGTCCCTGGGCTTTAGTCCAAGAATAAGTCTTGCAGTCCTATTCTGGATTAGTTGAAGAGGGCGAAGGGAAGAGTTAGGAAGATTGAGGAAGAGGCTGTTCCAGTAATAATAATAATAATAATAATAATAATAATAATAATAGTCCAGCCTTGAGAGAACCAGAGCTCTAGAGACATTGGGCCTCATTATAACAGTGGCGGTAACAGTAGGAACGGTGCCGGTAAGGCACTGGCACTGTTCATACCATCCCGCCGCATTGAGTTCTGCTTGCGGGATCCTGACAGCCCGCCAGGTCTTACCTGGCAGGCTGTGCGGCACCCGCCAGCAGAACTCATGATTGCACCGGCACCGTTATTAACGGTGTCGGTGCAACAATGCTCCCCACCCCCATTATGGCCTATGTGGCAGAATGGGGATCTGGAGCCCGGCAATACTGCCACCAGCAAATGGGCAATTACCGGAAATTACCGGCCCATTCTTCTCGTAATGGGCCGGTTATTGCCCAATCGCGGGTGGCGGGGGCAGTAGCCGTGCCTACCATACAGGCACGGCTACTGCCATGCTTGTAATGAGGCCCATTGAGGTTCTGTGGAGAGGTGAGGAAGGGAAGAATGCCTCTGAGGATGTGAAGCTGAACGTGGGCCTTCTTGGCCAAGTCTGTGATGTGAGGAGGGAAGGAGAGGAGAGGAAGTAGTCTAAGATGACACCAAGGTTTCTTTGCATTACAAGAGGGCGTGGGGAAGGGAGCCCAAGGAGGGTGAACAGAGTGGGAGGGAAGGAGGGAGTAGGGGTCCGAATGAGGAGGATCTCCATCTTACTAGCAATAAGGCAGAGATCGTTAGTAGTACACCAAGCCTGAATCGCAGACAGGCAGTCAGGAATGAGAGAGGAAGAAGAGGAGGCTTGAAAGAGAGTTGCGTGTCACCAGCATAACACTGAAAATTAGGAGAGAAGATGGCGATCAGATGGGCTAGGGGGGCCAGGTAGATATTGAAGAGAGAGGGTGAGAGGATAGAGCCTTGAGACGCACACCACAAGTGGAGAGTGAGATGACCACACGTGGAGAGTGAGATGGTGGAGAGGAAAGGGCCCAATTGGATATGGGAAGGTCGATCAGAGAGGAAGGAGGTCAGCCAGTCCAGAACCAGCTCCTTGATGCCAAGGGTGTCAGGCAGCCGGTTTATCAGGGTGGAGTGATTGGCCATGTCAAAGGCCAGAGGAGAGGTAAGAAGAACGAGAACTGAAGAGGAGCTGGAATCAGTTGCCATATGGAGGGTCTAGGAAGTGTCCTAGAAAGCCTTCCAACTACTTACAGCTGTAAGGGGGGAGATGGGAGCTATCCAGCATGGAAAAATCTGGGAGAGACTTTTTAATACCATGTCACCCTGACTGTTCAGATGGATTTTCATAATCAGTTCTGTGGACGGATTCCGACAGGCCATCTTATTTTTGTGAACAGGGAAAAACACTAATGTCTAGCATGCTATCCAGGTAGTCTGACCGAGCAGCAAGGCTTAGACTATGGGGAGTGTTGAAGGGTTTGGTTAAGCACAGACAGGGCCCTTGTAATAATACATGTTAGGCAACATGTATGAAATAGTTATATTTCTTAAAGCCTTCAACAACTCAATTGAAAATCATAGGTAAATATATCATTAAACATACACTAATATATTCGCATTAAGTTTTTGCGTGCCCTGGCTACAGTTTGCTTTTTAAATGTTATTAAGACATTTGGTTTATTATAAACCTTTATCTATACATTCATCAGTCAAAAAATAACATAGCCATCATCTGTGTATTTTCCTGAAATTCATAAGAGAAATCTACCATTCTCAAACATCTAAATCTAAAAAGCTTTGATATCAATGTCATAATATTATCAAGAAAATATTCAAATAAATGTTATTTTTGGTTAAAAACTTCATTTAAAAATGTTATCACCCTGAAAATTATTAGGAAATTCACTCCAGTTAAACATATATACCGCCTTTCTTCTGCATTACAGGATTTCCTCTCTTCAATAAAGTTCCTTAGATATCTAGTTCTCAGCGAGGTCAAACCTGGGCAGAATAATAGAATGTGCTTTTAGAGTTTCCACTTTTCCCTCAGCTGTGCAAAATCATCATCTATAGTCCACTACTTCTTGTTTATGAGCCAATAAAATGTGCTTTGTGGGGTATAAATTCATACGAAATCTCATGAATTGATATAGGTACAAGGGGCTCGGAAATGTAATTACGTATTTTGGAAGAGTGTTATACACCCAAACTTTAAGTTTACATATAACCTGTATTTATTTCTAGTTAAATCTGTACATATCCAATCCTGTTGCCATAGTTTCTGCTTGATAGCCTACAGATTAGTCTCTAACATTTCTTGTGTGGTTTCTAAGTGTTCTAGGATAACCAAACACTTTGATTTGTATTGTTCAAAAAAGCAAAAACTTACCTTCACATTATCCGTTATTAGTATCTGTTAGGGTAGCGGGGGACTCAGACATGATACATTTACGGTACAATGAGAGATCCTTCCATACCTTTACAGCTTATATTGATGTTAGACCTAATTCATATCTAGTAACGGATGTAGGTACTCCCCTTGGCAGGCGCAATACCCTTCTCCAAAATGTACCCTCAAAAGAGGCACACATTTTCCATGACAGGGATAGAAAGGCCTCAGCTCCACATGTTAAAGTAGGGATCACTTTGGATTTGTAAAAGGTCAACACCGTGAGAGCAGAAAACGTTCAATTTTTGTATCAGCATGCCCTCTGTGGTCAATTTATTTATTTTGGATCTTACCTCCAATTGTCAAGGATTATCATTTATGCTATTGTTTATACACATACCCAAGTAGGCCATTGAGTTTACTTGAGTACGTTCTTCTCAAACCGGATACCATCTAAAGGGATGTTTTTGCTTGCTCCTCATTGAAAGTACAATCAAAATGTTTTTGTCAGTATTAATCTCTAGACCATGTTAACCACATATTTGTGTGGGCAACTTAGCCGTTGTTGTAGGCCTACAAGAGTCTGCTCAATCAGAACTAGATCGGCATAAAGAATCCAAGCCAAATCCTGACCATTAATCTTAGGGGAGAAAGCCGGAGCTAGCTCCAAAGTCTCATTCAAATCCGATAAAAATAAATGAAATAGAATTGGGGCCAGCGGGTATGCCTGCTTCAACCATCTAATTACTGATCTCCTTAGGCAGTAGGCCCTGGACATTTAGTCTGATCTGTACCTTCGTAGATGTATATTGCCAGCAGTAAGTCAATCGGACAGTCCCAGGTCTTAAGCTTAGCCCATAGAATTAATAGGGCAATAGTTGTTAGGATCTGCCCTATTGCCTCTCTTGAATATGGGAACTATTATTGCTGTCCTCCCGGACTAGAGGACATCCCCCTGATTGCCTGGCTGAAATGTTTAGCTATGAAAGGCATCCACACTTCTGGGGTCTCTTTAATCATGTTTTTCGTAAGGCCGTCAGGGCCCGGGAATCTCAACGGGTTTGCTTTTTTATTTAGAATTTCTTGGTCAATGTTATTCAGTGGAAGGGACCATGACCTTTTGGCTTTCTTAAATGCGGGTTCTTAATCTCATACACAGGGCAAACAGTTTTCCAAAAAATGTAATCCAATTCTCCTCTGTGACAAAATTCGTCAGGAACGCTGATTGAGGGCTAGTTTTATTATTAATCATCTGCCAAATTTGTCTAGAGCGTTTTCTCTCTATGGCTCCTAACATCAGTTCCGCTTCATTCTGTAACATTTTAACTCTATGAGAAATTAACCAGTTTTTATATTTGTGTTTTCTCTTTCTTAGTAATTCCACTTTCAATTCATTCTTTGTACGATGTATTACAAGTAAATCTATCTGTAGCTGTTTTTTTGCTATTACAATCTCTTTATCATAACTATGTTTGGGAGGTATCGGTTTCTTCCCTCTTTCATTAGTCAAGACAAAGTCGAGCAATAGCAGAACATGGTTCACTCCTAGTTGATTTCTTTCCAGATTCTCGTTCTATTTAGTCAGTAAGGTAGTTTGATCTTGCCGGTTTATGCGCCGCCTATTTTTGCCTTGTGAAATTTCAGGATTTGCGGACTATCGTGTTGTCCTTAATTTTATTTTCGCACTCCAAGTTGATGTTAATAAGGAGTGATCACTCTTTCCCATTTCAATCACCTCCAGAGTCTTTACGTCATTAATCGTGTTTCCAGAAACAAAACAAATCTACAACTCCAAATTGAGCACCATTAGACCAAGTACATTTATTAGAATGTCAAGCTTGGTTTGCCCATTTAACACATACAAATTTTCTCATCTGCATTGTTGGACTATATTGCTGCTCTTTTATGCCCCCTATTAGTAGAGATATCAAAATGTGTGATGATCTGACCTTTTCTATCGCTACAGGGAATATTCAAATCCCCACAATAACAATACATTGGGCATTAGCTTGGATACTATATTTATCAATGATGTTCATCAAAGAATCCACAAAGTTGTTGGACGCTATCGCATCCAGATTCCAATAGAGATTGAGAATTAGCCCAATTTTGAATTATAGGGGCACCCCTGATAAGCTTCTAACAAGATAGCTTGGGTAAAGGGATTCAAGTTCTAGGTTGTAAGTACAACTAACCCTGATCCATTTCTCACTCGTGTAAGGAGTCCCGAAGAGGGTCTACCCCTGGCACCCTTGTAAACTGGATTTAAATATAAACTGTAGCCATCAAAAATAGGTGTAGATTGCAACCAGGGTTCCTGCAAAGACAACACATCAACATTTTCAAAATGAAATTCACAATCGGAGAACAAATGAGCGAAACCACAGGTATTCCAAGAGCCAATAACCCAATCCCTTCCTTTAAATACCGCTTGCTGTTATTTAATGGATTGGGTAAGGGCCTCTGCCATCCAGGGCCAACGGTCGGCTTCAAATGCTCTTCCAGGGTTTTTCGGGTTCCCTTTAAAGGTAACCTTTAAAGGACAGTTTTGATTTAAGTTGGACGCATTGAAATCTTCTGCAGTAGCTGCAATTTGCAAATTTGATACTCCCGCAAGGTTTATACTGAAGGCGAGCGTCCCCAGATAGCACGACCCTCCCCGTAATGGGAGGCAGTAATGGACTCTCCCAAGATGGGAATAAGGCTAAGACAAAGTGCGGGTGAGCTTAATGGGAGTTTATATAAGTCAAAATAGGGCATGCAAACTCCGAGAGCGCTCTGTCTGACACTAGCAAAGACAGGGATATATATTTACAAAACGCGTCATAAAAACCTACACACTATAGGGGGCACATGTTCGTGGGGATTGGGTGGCGATGACTAACTATAGGTGCAGCTGTGATGTGTTGCGCCGTGGTTGGTGGACGTCACTGGGTGCCAACGCGGGGCGGGCAGGTCAGCTGGGCTCATCCGGGCGGTGCCAGGCATGGCCAGTGTCATTGATGAACGTCTTCCTTGACTTTCTGCCCTAAGGGCCACGCACACCCCATTCATTCAATACTGCAATATTATCTTTACCTGTAAATCCTACAATAGGTTATTCTACAGGTTAATGCAACACAGGAGGAATGCACCTAGAGTGGGGTCCTTTGGTGATACATCAATACATGGTTACCATCATCCTGTTGCCGGGTATCATAGGTCACGAAGCTGGGTCTCAGGGCAAGGGGTGAGCTGTCCAAGTTTTCATGTCTCGTTAGAAGTCATTATGAATGTGTTCCTACAGTGTTGCTATAATATTGGGGTGAACTGGTGGGTCGGGGAGTCTAAGACAGGGCACCTCTGGCCTGCGTTTATGGCCGGGGTTTACTACTGGGTTGTAAATAATTCAGGTGGCTGGCCGTGGCCATGTGAGCTGCGGCGGAATGTGAATGCTTGAAGCAGCTCCAGCCAAATTGGGGGAGGTGAGGCGGAGCAGCCCGGGCCTCTGCCTTTCGTCTAGCAGGCTTCAATGGGGAGGGAGGGGAAATGGCCTTGGATATGCCCACAATGGTATTCTCCTCATGTGTTGCAGGTTATATAAAAAGGCATAAACATTCATATAATGTACAATACTCATTAAGTTTTTTTTAAAAAGCTTAAATTTCTACATCCTTAGTACCTTTACATGGCCATTTCAAATGCGTTACCTATACCAATTTTGCTATTGATAACTATATGTTAAGTATTTAACAACCACAACATTTTGTTACACTCTATGCATACACAATAAGCGAGGTAGTATTAAGGTTGGTGGAATGCGCTGGAAGAACTGGCCAATAAGACTGATGGCATTGACACATGGTGAGCTTGAACATTCGAATACATTATATGCGCTTTCTTACACAATTTACATGAGCTCCCAGTGTAGTTGCACTTGATTTCCGTTGCACTCTAGCAGCATTAGTTCAGTTATGGCATAGGGCCTTGGAGTACATTCTTCTCGGAGAAACACATAACATAGAACCCGGGACACTTCTACCATTTGCACATAGCTAAGGGGAAATGGGTATTTCAACTAGGATGCCACATGAACACACACTCTGCCTTCTTCATGAGTTTACATATTTTATCAAAGGGTCATGGAGAAAATAGTTTCATCACAGGCAGTTTGCATATTGGTATTTAGGGTCTCTACTTTTGTCGGGGGACCATTTTACAGTTCTTTTCCACCCCGGCCCTGCTGGCCAGGTCATACTGTGGACAGTGATACACTGCGGAAGGTGAATGTTACAGTGTTTGCTTCTAGCACTAGCTCATGTCCGTCTGTTCGTGGGAACGGGCTCTCAGCGGATCTGCCAGGGAGCTGCGGCCACAGGGACAAGTGAGAACTCTCCAAGGGTGGGGGCCGTGCTGCGGCGCACAGGGGCTCATGTCATTCTGGTTTCACAAAATGGTTTCCAGGCCCAAGCTTAATACAGCAACATGGTCAATGTGTCAGCCAGTGGTCCACCCGCCAACTGGGCCCTGGTGACCGGGGGGTCCCTGACGAGCCATGGACTCAACAGGTGGGGGGCTGCAGGGGAGGGGGGGTCTCTTGGACCTATCCTCCCATACAATACTGGTGGCAGTTATCAGCTTCTGTGATTTATTTTTTACAATTAACTTATTTTTTTCTTGAAACTTTTGTTTTATAGACTGCATGTTAACTGGAGAGTCACCTACTTCAAAACCCAAAGGGAGGAGCAAGTGGGCAACGTCTAGCAAAGAAACTTTAACCAAATTTGAATTCAGGTGGAGAATCACCATATCTATTTGGGACTCATTGACAAATTCTACAATCTTTATATCTTCTATATTGAACAAACGGAATATAATGGAATAATTTCAGAATTTTGTACCGGTTTAAAAGTAAACCATCTTCTGTTGGTAATAAACGTTCCAAGAGCAGAATGTTAGCCCAAGCTCTTTCTTGTATGAGATTGGACTAGGACCCGTTTTGTTGTGTTACAAAATTTGAATTACCCTGGGTCTCTTTTCTGTTGATGTCTGAATTTATAAACCTTTCATTATACCCCTCAGAGAATGCTTTGCGTTTTTGACGACTATTCGTCATCCTAAATTTAAAGTCTACAGCCTTTCGTATTTGTGTTGAGGTGAGGAAAGGTGGCTTGTCATCAAACAAAGAGACTTTTATTTTGTTTCTCTCTATCTCAGTCTCAGACAAGTTCAGTCCTTGTTCTTCCATCTACAAACTCCCTATTTCTTCCAGTCCATCATCCACTGTGTAGGTAGAAAAGTCCAGCACGTCTTCTACATCTCGATAATCCCTCACGGCAGCCCTGTCAGTATTAAGATACTTATTGCATTTTGCAGCTGTAGAGGGGTCTTGGGGCTTGCCAAGGACTTATTTTTTTTACTTGGCATTAACTTCGGGGACGAAGGGGGGGGGTTGATAAGTTACACAGGAACTTCTTCGCATCATTAGATTTACGTCTTTTCACTTGCTGGATGTTTTTTGTTTTTCTTGTTTGCAGTCGCTCTTTACGATCTTGTTAAGCAATTTTCTTTTCTTTCTCTTTTGAAATAAAGGATAAGAATTGTCCGGTAAAGTTGTTTTTTCCCATATTCTTTCAACCGTCAGGCGAGTAAGGAAGGTCCCATCATCTTCTGGGTTAGTTAGGTGTAAATTTGCCACTTCCATTGTTCTCAACGACAGACTACAAATAACTCTGTCAAGATCTGATGTCTTTCCATTTGATGGTTGTAGTTCTTCTACAGGAACCACACTAGGGAGTTCAGCAGTTTGGTCTCTAAAGCTCGGTGGCTTAAAGAGAGGCAGAATGCTAGATTCACTTATTATTTATTTTGCTTTTAAATTGCGATCAACAGTTTGAGGGTTCGAATCCACAAATCTCTAGTCGTGACCAACTTGTTTTCCCTTTTAGACCTCCCAACAGTGATCCTAATATACTTTTTTTGTCTGCATGTTCCAATTGAAATGATTGCTGGGGCTTCTTTTGTAGCTGTGAGGAAATTGCTGCTTCGTGAACCATTCTTGTTTGCCATGAAGTAATGAATGATTCTATATATATCATTTTTGAGTGGATCATGGCTAATAAAGTCGCTTGATCCTTAATATTTTCATTATTTTGTCCAGTTTTAAAAATCTAACCAGAGCAATGGTTAATGCTGACATAACATTGCTATGAGTTTGAAACGCAGTGGAATTTAAAGGATTTTCAGGCCCCAGATTAGTTTTGCTGAAAAAATTGAATCCTCAAGAGATGAAGACAAGGATGACGGAGTTGGGTGGATATTCAAGCGATCGAGTACAGATTGTGATGATAATAGGATCAACAGAGGAACAGTACTAAAGGTTTCCTCGGTTCCCATTAATCTGCCCGCACCCTTCACACTATCTCTTAATATGTCCTGAGAGGCGCTTTTACTCTGATCATGAATAACATCTTTTTTTTATTGTCAAATCAAATGAGAGTCCAAAGGGTTGGTCATAAAATCAAGATGAGTGGATTTTTCTTTTTGCTCAAGTCTCTACAATAAGAGCAATATCCCTAAATAAATGTGCTACCAAGGGGGAGAACACCCCGTGGATATATTGTGAGCAGAATGCCTTTTGGGCAGCCTGAATTATAGGCTTCTGTGTCAGCCGATCAGCCTCTTCACGCCGCATTTGATTTCTTGTTTGAGGAAGGCAGGAGGACATAGTAGATTCTGGAGTCGTATTAACTGTAGTAGGTGTCACTTGCAGTATTCCTTGTGGGATAGCGGCTTTAATCACTGCAACCGCGAGAGGCGAGATTCAAGATACGAGCGAAGTTGAGAGACACAAAAGGCCTTTATCTTCTGTATTTCCTTTTCCAGCCAAAGGACTCTCGTTTTAGGTCAGGCTTTGATCTTACCGGAAGTAGAGCAACGTGGGAATTCCCAGGATGTCCAGATTGGAATCACTCTTGCACTGCAGAGATCCCGCGGAACACGGCAAACACCCCTGCAGCACTCTGCAACACTCCACTCTGGAGGCGAGATTTTGTAGCTTTGGTCCTCCTTCTCAGTTAGCAGCAGTGACACTGTAAAACAGCTCAGACCACACAGGAAACACTCCCGCAGCACTCCGCAATGCTCCGCTAGGGAGGTGAGATTTTGTAGTTTTGCTCCTCCTTCTCAGTTAGCAGCAGTGACACTGTGAAATAGCTCAGACCACGCAGGAAACACTCCCGCAGCACTCTGCTTACTTTTAATGACGATAAGATTACCAATAGAACCGTTTAGAGTAGCAAATGAGGAAAATACAAGGTAAGTAATAAACCAATGTGAGAAGAAAGGGGCAGAAGAAAGGAGTTAAAACCTAATACACAGGCTTCTAATTTTAAGGCTTTGCCCTTTAAAAGTCCTTTCCTCGCTAGAGCAGCTGGGGCCTAATGTTCTTTGTCATCATTCACAGTAACATCCTTTGCAGCCTAAGGCTAAGAGTCTTTAAAGTACGCCGAACAAGTCTTGCCAAAGCCAACACGCAGCTCATATTTCAAAAGTTAAGAACAATTAAAGGAAACTTCTTAGAAGACCCTCTTCCAATCCTACTAACTTAGGAGGATTCTTGGCCAGAACTCTACCGATCCAGGTCGGACAAGGGAGAGGTAGAGCAAACACTTTATGCCCATTAAACCCTAAGAAAACAGGTATGTTAACTCACTCCCTGTGCTCAGTCACCCAGGAACCACTTCAGAGGCTTTTGAATCCCCTGGGCCTCTGTGCTTCATATCTTGGTTCCATTGGATGGGGACTGAGGGTCGCCTTTCAGATGTCACTTTCCGCATATGAATTTAGGTCTGGGTAGTCAGCGGTTCCAAACTTGGGTGAGACGGTTCCTGGCATTTTACAGCTGAACAATCATGGCACGATAAAGGACCACCACATTGTCAACGACCCAAGAAGACCCCCGTGGACACAATGCAGGCAAAAATCGGCAATGGCCACTGCAGTCAAATGGCAAAAGGCGGGCCTCGAACTGGAAACGAAGTAGCTGGTCCTGGGATGCCCTTCTTTGTGCAGGAGAGCTGCAGCTCCAGGCCAAGCTCTCTTGTTTCACAAGTTATGGGTCTGCAGAGTTCCACATCTGAACTCGGGATGCAGCGAGGAAGCCCACAAGGCAGCTGGTCATCCTGCAGGATAGTTCTAGGATGCTTCTGGGATGCTTCCAAACGCTTTCAAGGTCAGAATCTTCAAGCAGGGGTTGAGACTGGTTGTTCCCACTGATCTAGGGGTCGAAGCACTGATTCAGGCTTTCTGGAGATCAGCAAAGGAGCAGGGCTTTGCCAGGACGGTTGAAAAAGACCATGCTGGATGGCTGCAACATCAAGTTCCAGTTCTTCAGCCAGGTGCTTCTCTTCACTGGGGTCATGGCTCAAACGACGATTCAAAGCATGGCTACAGCACTCCTCCTTTTTTCAGAATTTGAGATGGATATGCCCCAAACCCATCAATGATCAGTATTTGCATCATTCAAACTTGCTGGGACTGTCCTGAACAGCATCCGGCCACTACATTTGCCGAGGGAAAGGCACACTTGGCCTGGATGTGGACCGGACCTAGCCAGTCCCAGCCCCCACATCAGTCCACAATCACATACTGCTGCTTTTCCTGGTACACCTGAGGCATTGGCTGGAAACGGGTGTTCCATATAAGGTAAATCCAGCCCTCAGAGGGCAGGAAGAAGGCCAAAAGACAAGATGGCAGGGCAGGGTAAATTCTTGTGGCACGGGCATTTTAGAGTATATGGTACTGTAAAAGACAGTATGCATTAAAAATGCAAAAGTGTGGGCAAGAATGTCGAAAAATATGGTAGAAAAGTATTCGCTGCCTCCAGCTTGTCCTCAACACATCATGCAGGTAACCAAAAAGTCACTTAAAACCAAGAAAAAGGGGCACAAAGTATCCCCATCGCACTTTACTATAAGGCAGAGTGAGCAATGTAAAACAAACTGGGAATTCCACATTCAAGGACCGAATCCTCCTGGAGTTTTAGCCATAGGCACGGCAGTTTCTGAACAATATTGCGACCAGAGCAAAACACTGGAATAGTCCCCTCCCTCCAGTTGTTCCTCTAGTGCTACCCTGCACTGCACACTCTCACCAAAAATAATGTAAACATTGCAATTTAAATACCGTTTTATTGCCTTGTTAATGTTAAAGATATTTGTACTACACACCATCGCCACCGGAGTGGTCCCCAGGCGCTCTGGCGGATCTAAAAAGAGAAGAGGGTGGGAAAGTTAGTAGGACTGAGCGGGAGAAAGGCAAGAGAGTGGTGATGTGCTGTTGGCAGCCTAAGTTTGGTTTGCACCTTTCACTGACCTTAGGTGTGCTTTTCGGTTGAGAGCCATCGTGTGCTGTTGTGTGAGGCTTTGTGTAGTATATTTTGTTGTTGCAGTGTGGTGAAGTGTGTGTGGTTTGTTGTGCATTAGAGGTATGGTTGTGTTTAGTTAGAGTTTCAGATGTGTATGCAGAGGGGTGAGATTGTCTAGTTGGTTGGTTAGTGGCATCGCTGTTTAGAAGTGACACATTCTAATCTTCACAAATCTGTCTCGATGTGTCGCAAGCTAGTATTAAAGGTGTCTAGATATGACTGCTAATCTTCACAATTCTGTCTATATGTGATGAAGTGCTCGTCTTAGCAATTGTATTAGATGTGACGCAAGCTAGTATTACAGTTCTGTCTAGATGTGACATAAATTAACAGGGGGGGGCCTGGGAGTCACTCTGCCAGACATAAGTCCTGGTTACGAGAGACTTACCCAGCGTCTTTAGCTCACTATCTTTCACACAGAAGAAATATCCAGACTGATATGTTTTGGATATTTCTCCTCTGTGAAAGATAGTGAGCTAAAGAATCTGGTTAAGTCTCTCGTAGCCAGGACTAATGTCTGACAGAGACTCCCAGGACCCCCCATGTTAATTTAGATATGACATAATGCTGATCTTTATAATCCTCTCTAGGTGTGGTGCAAGCTGACATTCACAATTCTGTCTAGATGTGACGCAACCTAATCTTCACAATTCTGTCTTGCTGTGACGCATGCTAGTTTTACAGTTCTGTGTAGATATGACGTAATGCTAATCTTCACAGTTCTGTCTAGATATGACGTAATGCTAATCTTCACAGTTCTGTCTAGATGTGACGCTGGCTCATATATGCAATGTTTGCGGGACTAGCTAGCACATAGTATAGTCTACCTAGTTGTGAGATATTGCTCACTAATCGTTATCTGGATGTGAAAGATGGCTGGGCAACACAATTCACAACTCAGTCTATGTGGGGCAACAGTTGCAGAATGGAAGTGGGGATATGCACATTAACTTCTATTTGGTGGTAATAAGGAGAGAGGTGGGCCGGTTTTGTGGTTGCAGAGATCGCTGTGCCCCTGTTATGTTAAGTTATGTTAATTTATACCGTGCACCAAAACCACCCAAGGGCAGTCACATGGCTCTGCAAGAAAGAAGATGTGGTTGCTTAGTGAGGGAAAAATGATAGGATAGGTCCAGAATCAGGAGAAACTGGAGTCTGTGTGTGCTGGCTTGCAGATGGTAAGTTGCATGCACTGGCTTGTTGTATCCATACGGGTAAGATCCAATGCCTTGGCCGTTTTCTGTGTGGCTGTTTGTCATGTTGGGGTGTGTATGTTTGTTTGGCAGGTGTTTAAGATTGTGTGCACTGGCCTGTTGTGTCTGTATGGGTAAGGTGCAGTGGTTGGGTTAGTTTGTTGGAAGTGTGTGTTGATTGTGTTGGTTTTGTTAGGGTATACGTTTGCTAGATCAGTGGGCGTGTATAGTATTTGCGTGGTGTGTTTGAGGAGGTAGAAGCTATTTGCTAAGTTCTTCTATATGGCTAATGCAGATAGTCCTTTTTGATGTGCCAAATTACTAATCTCCATAATTCTTCTATCTGAGTGTGACGCATGGCTAAACTTCACCTGGACAACAATAAGTGCAAGACACCTAGATTTTAGGTATCTAGATGGAGGGAGAATGCCTAACTATGGGACACAACAGTAAATAACACCACTGACTGGTTGGTACGCCGCAGTGATAGGGGTACTCTTTACTAGCTGACTAATTTTGGTCGGCTATGCTGTGTAGATAATGAGAGACGGGGCTTTTTGGAGTACAGTGATTACAGTACTCCCCACCCAGACCATACTTATCTTGTCAGTTGCTGCTGGTTGACCACTGGCTACTGGCTTCTCAGACGAACACGGGCAAACACAGACTGGAGCTGCTTCTTTGGGAGCTGCCCTTTGACTTGGGGCCCTTATCCGAAGAGGCTGCAAGGGCTGTGGGCTGCCCTAGGGGGTATGGTTAAGAGCCTACCTCTTGGAGGGCAACAGCCAGTCGCAGGGCAGGGTGGGGAAAGGACAAGGGAGAGGTCACATAGGTGCGGCAGAAAAATGGAATAAGGTCCGTAAGGCAAGTGAAAATGGCTACCAGGAACAGAGACACACCTGACTGTTCCAACCAATTGCAAAGGGGAGGGTGGGGACAGGCAGAAAACCAGAAACAAAGGTCGAAACCCCAGGGACTGCACCCTATACATGCTTAAAACTAAGAAGAAGACAATGTATCCAACAGTATTTTAAAGAGGAATTCATTTTCTACCTCATGTTTATGTACAATGTCCAAGTGAAGGGCCCTCTCCTAGATGATGAAGCAGCAAAACGTCCGTTGCTGGTACATGATCTATTTTGTCAACAATTTTGCTCTCAGTTGAAAGTGTAGCTAGAGCCAGTTGGCAAACATAGCATTCAGGGGCCATTCCCAATGCTCCAGCAGAAGAATGAAAGATTGGGTGTGAAACAAAGGGAAAAAGTTGGGCAGCAGTGAAAAACAAGGCAGTTCACTGCTATGTTAAGTTATAAAGAATGCCTTGAAAGTGCTATAGGGAAAGATGTAGGTATGTTATGAGGTGAACCAGTCTTGTTGCCATACGATCTGTGTACCTAGACAAAGTGTAACAATACTTACCAAATGTTTTGAGTCCCTAAGTATAGGATGGCAATATCTAGAAAACGGCATGCGTACTTAGTCACGTGATGGCAATAGCTTTCTAATGGAATGAGTTCTTGGGCATATAATAATTCTGGCAAATAGCTGCATGACAGATGTATAGCTCATGTGCAACATGCTGGTTTTGGAAATGGGACAATACCATGCAACAAGCTTGAAACCCTGGTGCCACAGACTAGGCTCTTTGTCTTTCTAACTCAGTCCTTCCCCTTTTTCAATACGGCTTCCACTCGTACCATTCCACAGAGATCGCTCTTATTCTTGGTCTTTGATTCACTCTTCTCTGCTCGCTTTGCTAAACATTCTTCGCTCCTAATTCTCCACGACTTGTTGGCATCTTACGACATGGACGGCCATTTTCCTCTTGCTTCGTTTCTTTCCTCATTCAGGTTATCCGGATCAGTTCTCAGATGGTTTCAATCCTATCTGACTAATTGTACCTTCTCTGTGTCCTGGCCTGGGAACACCTCTTCTACTTTTCTTCTTCATCAAAGGGTCCCTCAAAGCTTGGTCCTGGGCCATCTACTTTTCTCTTTATACCTGTCCTCTTATGTCTAGTATCACCTCTTTTGGACTGTCCCATCATTTCTACGCTGGCGATACTCAGCTCTCTCTCGTTCTCTTCTGTGACCCATGTTACTATTCTTGCCTTTTGGCTTTTCAGTCATGGATGGCCTACCATTATCTATTTCTAAACTCCTCTAAAACCGAGGATCTTTTCTTTCCCTCGTCCAGCATTCCTAGTCCCCTTCCTCCTGCTTCTTTTTCTTTTCCCCATTCTATGCTTCCTATGTCACTTTCTGCACATTATCTTGGTGTTTACCCGCTCTGCTCTCTTTCCTTCACCTCCCATATCTCCACTCTTTCTCATTCTTGCAAAGTCCATCTTTTCAATATATGCAAAGCTAGGCCATTGTCTCATTTCATGCCTCTAAGCTTTTACTATCTTCCGTTATCTTCCCTCATCTTTTCTACTGCTCCGGTCTCCCCTTTGGACTTCCAGTCTTATGTCTAAGCCCTTAGGTCTATCTATAACTCGTCCATCTGCCTTATTTCTTCTCTTTCTCTACCTATGACTCGATCTCTATTGCCATTTTATCTCACTGTAGGCTTCCTTTTTACTCGTGTTTAAAGTTCAGATTCCTTTGCTTACTCGGTCTCTTCACAACCTTGCCCCTTATTTGTTTTCTCTTGTGTCTTTCTGTTCCCCTGCATGCTCGCTCTGTACCCAATCACTGTTTCTTCTGGCTGTTCCCCTACGCCCCTGGAACGCGCGTCTGCTTGGTCTGCGTTCTATTTCCTCTTATCCTCTGTTTCGTGCGCATCTCAAAAACCAGTTTCTTTCCTCCTAATTTAGCTTATGTAGTCATTTTCACCCGATTTTCCGCTTTTATGTTCAGCTCTTTGGCATATAGCACTTTAAAAATACATTTAAAACAACTGAGGGCAATACATCAAGTACCATCAGTGAGTAATAGTAGATCTTAGAAGTGGTCTGTCTTCATGAAGCACTATAAAAATTACCAAATTATTATGATATGATGCAAGTACAATGCCAAAATATTGAAATGCCTAGTAAATTGTGCTATTTGCTGTTGTCTGGTGGCCAAAGCTAAGCTGGCCATTGGTGTGACTGCCTGGCAATGATGTGAGTTCCTTACTGTAGGATGACAATACCTGCAATAGGCTTTATATTAACATGTGCTGGCAAAACCTATGAAATTATTGTAAATGTACATGGGCATGTGATCTCAATACCTACAGTAGCAAGAAAGACAACCTTTTCACTAGAGGCAAGTCAAAACTGTTGGCTTTGTCATTCATTGTTGCTGCAATCATTTTCTACCTTTCCACATACATTTTTTCACAGTAAATAAAAATGCACGTGCACACACCACCGCCAAACAAAGGAAGGAATCCCCACAGCCTTTAACGTTTCTATTTTGTCAACTCCTGACCCACTTTGCTTAAGCTTACAGGACATCAGCAAACATAATGTGTATAAATATGGCTGTTTCCCCATACTTCTTCAAACTGTGTTTGCCTCCCAGAGAAGATCATAGTTTGGCAAGGTGGCTCCATGTCACATGAGAAGGTGTTTCCAGTCCTGGGCTTGTGTGTAACACATCAATTAACTCTGGGAGCTGTAGCCTTTTAACTGGAGTGACCTATCAGAAAATGATTATTTTCCAAAGAAACCTCAGTGGTGTTCAGGTGACATTGAGTCACTCATTTGATTGCCCTCAATCATACAGAAAACTCCTCCAAACACGTAAATAAGCCTAGTCACCTGCAGAAAGGCCGTACATTAATGCACATTTCTCCCATCCTATTAAGCTTCCTTTGGCCATTTATTTTGGTCCCTCTCTCCTGCCCCCACACGCCTACTCCTACAGGCTGTCGCTGGTTCTTTTGATTAAGCCAACAAAAAAGCAGCTCTTTCATTCCACCATAAAAGCCCAAACCAGCATTCTGGCATGCCCGCGCTGTGCAGAAATGATTGCACTGTTCAAGCATGATTAGTTCCACAAAGAGCTGCTAATTTGGGAAGTGGGAGCCTGCTTCAAAAATCTGCGAGTAGAGCATTAAGCCATTAGCTGCTTCAGCATGGTAGATGAATATGGGATGGGCAGGCTTTTGTCCCCTGCCTCTCTCCAAGTCCCGGGTCCATGTAGTGTGCAATGATGTGAAACGCAACAGGCTCCCTGCTCTCACATGAGGGAGATTAACGGGCTGCATGCTGTGCCCCTCCCCCCCCCCCCCCCCCCAACTGTTCCTGAGCCATCGTTTGGTTTGCTCGCCCCTAAAAACTGGCCTGGCCATAGGTACTGATCAATGACCCCAAAACGGTTCAGCTAAGTGCATCCAAAAGTCAGGTCGGTTCAAAAACGCGAAACGTTGGGGGGTTCCTTAGATGCCTATGGAAGGAAAGCAGCAAAAAGAAAATCTTTCCTAGCACTGGCCAAACGGTTCCTTCTTATTAAAGAGGGAATGGGCAAATTTAGTAAGGCACCTATTGGGGATGGGGGGGAATGGAGAATTGATAGGTAGAGGCATCCCTTTCGTCGTTCTGGTTCATCACTATACCTGTAAAAGCAGTTCCTTTCCATTCTATTCCCATCCCCAGTACTGTGAACTATGAATAAAGACCCTATCTCTTTAAATTAATTAATGTGTCTGATGATGATGTCATGACTTCTATGCCACAAATTCAGATGAAGAGAAAGCATACGTTTGGCAGCCTGTTCCACCCCCCCTTCCCAACCATTTCAGAACCCCCTTAACTCCACCCCTGCTTCTCCTCAAATAGCCTTAATAAACCATGTGAAAAGGTTTATTAGATTGCATGGTTGCCTCATGCTCGTTTTCAAAGTTACAACCTCTTGGACCATCTAACTGTTATGCGATTTGGTCTTAGCTCCCTTTGTCTACTTTTGTGCTTTGTTGTTGCTGGTCATACTTTTAGGGTAGCTTTGCTATTCCTTCAACTCCCATTGGGTGAATGGAAATGTTAAATTCTGCGCCCTGCTACGTTACTTTAAATCCTCTTTCCTTCTAGCCACTTTTCTGTATGTGTTCTCCATTCCATAAATGTTAACAAGCATTTGAATATTCTACAATTGGAGTCCTTCTTTTTGGGTGCTTTTTCTCCCTCTGGCACTGAGAGCGTGTTTACTCTTGCTATGTCATGTGTCTTTTCACTCTCCTCATTGTCAGACGATAATTCCCAACAGTGCCTCCCACTTTCTGATAGGTGCATGTTCTGATGGCAATCTTCCTGTCCCCAGAGGATTTTTGTACTTGTTTGTTTTTTGTCTGATGCCTGAGTGGTCTATCCTTTTTCTCTTTGCTGTCTCGGTGAAGTGTCTTTCTCTGATGTTCTTGCCACTCTGTTCTCTCTTTGATATGTCAGTGTTGTCGCTTTCTCCCTGTGATGTCTCCTTTGTACACACTTGCAGCAGTTGCTGTCTCCCCCTGTGCCTCCAGCTATAATTATTGGTATGACGTGTATTCTTCTTCGAGTCTACCCCTTTCTCATTGGTGTTAGTCTCCAGACAGCTCTTTACCTCTGGACATCCACCCTCCTCCGGTATTTGCATCTAATATGTTCTGTTTGTCTCAGGGAGATGCAACTGTTATCCGTGAATTTACCACTTCAGAGCTCTGGAAGATTCTGTGGCATCGTTTGGCCACCGTGCTCCATTTGTCAGGGGAACGACCAATCATGGAAGGGGAGACGCCACGGCCGGGTCAGCCTATGCCAGAGCCAGACTGGAGTCTTATATCATCCCAAGGTATGTTCTGCTTCGATTGATGGAAAGTGGGTGAGTATTACAGCTCTAATCATTGTTTTCCAATCACGGCTAAATCACACGGAATCACCCTTTGGGGGTAAAGAACTAAAAATCTCACAACCCCCATCACTACCTGCACCAACTTTGAATATCTAATACAAAACTGGACCTCATGTGATCACTTTCTGCATGATACTCCTGCTTTCATCATCTCGTAAAGAACTACCACTTCATTAATCCCCTTATTCACAGAACTCGCGCACATTGTTTTTTAAACCAAACTCTCCCCATAATCCCCGGTTTCATTCACTTTTCCCTTGAAAATACATCTCCTTTGGCTTCTCAGTCATAGGATACATGCTCCAATTCTTCTTTTTGGGACACAGTATAAAGCTCCCACAGTAACCATAGCAAATACTGCTTTCAATACTTGTTCCAGAACTACAGCTCACACAATCCATGTTATCTATAATGGAACTACTTTAATTATCTGATACAGAACTGCAACAACCATATGCCCCCTTAACACAGTAAGCCTATTCACAATATCCAATACAGAACGATAGCACCCACATACTCCATTAACACAGGACTATTGTTCATGGCTACACTACTAAGAACCTCGTAGTATTGGGCAATAATGCCCTCATCGGCTACAGGCTCTTCACTGGTGAGCAGTGGATTCCCACATACTGGTCTACATTCCATTCTTACCTCACAAGATCTCCATAATCAAGAACTTGTCAACAGTATCTGCTACCTTGGATCACCTCCAAGGTCACGACCTGGCTTGCCATCACAGAAGGTTTTCCCACATCAATGTTCTCTAGCTTAATGATGTTTGTGGCACTTGAAGTGTTTGCTTATTTTGAACCCTGCCCTGACTTTTTGTAGCTACGTAAACCTGTTTTACTTCCCTTGTCTGTTTTGCTCATTTTCTGAGGAAACTGACTAATCCCTTAGACTGACAGTACTGAGAGACGGTCTCTCTTTGTGAATTATTGTATTGTTACAATTGCACACATCACCTTACAGTGAGGTGCAGTTAGGTTACTTTGTATCCTTACATCTTTTTATATATGGCTTTTTGGTTACTTTTAAATTGTGCCTGAGTAAAGCTGGTGGCAGCAGTGATATTTTTACTGTTTTTGTGACCTTTTACTTGTGCACTTTTGCATTTATAACAAATGGCTACTCAAGGTGGCTAGCACCCTAAGATGCCGGTGCCACTAAGTGTGTGTGTGTGTGTGTGTGTGTGTGTGTTAGTTAGTGTTACTCTACAACTGTTCTGCAGATTATCATAAGAACCAAGACTTCTCCAAGAAGAGCAAGCCGATGACGACCCCTGCAGCTCACCAGCATCAACTCCAGTGTTGTCCCGGTGAAGCCCTGCTCCTCTGTCCTAATCTCAAGAAGGCTTTTGTTGGTGCTTTGATCCCTGTACTAGAGGGAACAACTGTCTCGACCTCTGCTTGAGGAGCTGTGCCTACTTAGCCTTCGGAAGTGTCCATGGACAAACCGGTGGACTAACCAGCTCTCTCCTGGGCCTCCTCGCTGCAGCTGTCGCCGTTCCAACCAAAGCCTTGCAACTTTGCAGACCTTTAGTTTGTGCCACATGTCACTTCTGTGAGGTCACCGCCTGACCATGGTGACTCCCGTTGCAACACTCCTTCAATCCAGTGATGTGTCCTGAGGTGGTCTGCCCCACAGAAGTCTCCATCTTTCCTTGTTTGGGTCTTCTACCGGAAGCTGTCTGGAACAGATGCCTGTGCACTGCGACTGACCGAAACAAAATCCTGATGACAAAAGTGGCCTATGCGCACCTGCAACCTTGGGGCCTTCCTTGACAGGAACAAACAGAGAATTGTGCCCCCAACAGATTCCAGAACACCTGCAGTGGTCTCTGGAAGAATCAGAGTCAGGGGGGTAAGTTAAGATACCCGTTTCTGCCTCCCCCAACCTCTTTAGGGCTGCATTGGTCGTGAAGCCCGTGCCCTAACTCATTCTTGCCTGACCTTTTGTGGTGGAACCTTGTTAGTGATCCTACCCTAGGCCTATCCTAGTGTGTTGGATTAAGTAGAGTACTTACCTGAACTTTATTTGAACTTTGTATCTAACTTCGGAACTCTTATTAAACATAACCACTGGCATTGATAATAACTATATACTACTACCTGCAGAGGTATATGCTTTTGAACTGGTAATTTATAGGCACAAGGCCCCAAACCATCTTATGGTTGTACTTTATAAGAATTAGGGAAGCTGTTTTGTGTTGATTCTAAAGAGTTTGGTCTATTCTATGCATCAGACTACTTACCTTTATTGTACTGGTAGTTGCTTTGTATGCAATTCTAATTATCCTAAGGGTGGGTGTATATAATCTATGCTAAGGGTTTGTGTGACAATATTTACCTCTGATTTATATCTGTGTGTAAACTAAAGGCCATAATAAATAATTGTATTTTCATATACTTACCTGTCTAAATGGAACTACTGATGTTGCTCTGTGGCCTTATAGTCATAGACCACTCTCACACCCTTTCCTGAAACTAAACCTTTACTGCTCTGCCACCTCCCCTTGATTACGTTTAGCTAACCTCTTGTGTCTTCCCTGTTGACCATAATAGTGTGGCCTCCCAAAATTCCCCCACCGGGGCTGTTTTTGGAAATCCATCTCAACACCTGAAATAAGCAAAAAATCTGAAAATCTGGCCATATCCACAATAGTTCATAGACATGTTGGTGGGATGTGCTTCCCTTCCGGTTTGCAGTCCTGGAATTTGGTTTGGCGTTTCCTGTTTAGATATTCTGCGTCCAGTACTCTAATTGATATGTCACCTTCCTGTTTCAGCTCTGACATTGTGCCCATCTGTTTGCTATTGCTAGGATGTGCTTCTTGTTTTTATATTCTGAGGGAGACTTTTCTTAGGCTCTTATTTCTAGACCCCAGAGATATCGCTCTATTTGGCTTACATAGCGCTTTCCTTTGAGTTACGGACCCTTCAAGTGGTACATTTGCCAGAGCAGTCAAGGCTCACTTCACAAGTCTTGAACTGGTTTAAAGGTACAGCAACTACTTTGACCATCAACCAATAAAGGAAGATCCACACAATACATATGTAAAAATATATTTTTAAAATAAGTTGTGCACAGGAATCCACTACAACATAATAATACATCATTGTCTCGGGAGGATAGCTCAGGGGCAACGGGCACGACACGAAGCAACACGGGTTCGATCCCCGGGTCCGTGCTTAGAAAGCTCTGGGTTTTAAGCACGTTATAAATAACCTATCACATCATTTATGGTTAAAGTACACAGTAAGTAATTTTTCAGAATATGGATACAAGCACAAAGTGGTCTCGCAGGAACATAGCAAGTGAACACAATTGGCAAAGGTCTAGTTGGACTTTTCGCAAGGCCCACCGGCCTTAGAGCAAAATTATCCCCATCCTAATGTTCAGTCTATGGGGCCATTGTAAAAAAATTGATCATTATCCCATGAAGGTAAATAAAATATCTGCACATGATCCCTGAAAGCAGTCCAGACCAAACAAGATCCCAGAGGTGATCAGAGGACTAACCAGAGGCATTTCAGCTCGAGTTGCACTCCCCAGTATGCAACAGAGAATAGCACAGGGGCAATGCACTGGTCTTGGACGCAAGACCATGCTGAGCAATAGAGGTTCGAATTCCTTATCTGCTCTTAAAAACCGAACTCGGGTACGGTATTAGGCGCGTTATAAAAAAACAATGAAATTAAATAAATAAAATGGGAGCTTGCAGAGGTGAGAGAGACGTCACCAGCAGGGAAGGTCGGGGTTCCATTCTGGATTGGGTTGCTTACCACAAGAGACCTACAACCACTGAACAAAGCCTATTAGGCGAATCAAGGGACCCCCAACAGGAGATCCAGATGGAAAAACACAATCCAAGTTATTCTAGAGAAGAGCCTGCATAGTGGAGCGCTGGAAGGTAGCAGCCAGGACAGTTGTGGTTTGACAACCGGGGTGGGTAGACCGGCAGTAGAAGACCCTTCTCTGAAAGAATAGATCTGGATGCCCCGCTGAGGTCAGAGCGACTCAATGAAGAGGTTCAGACGGTGAAATAGAAATTGAAAAAATGGTAACTGTAATGAAGGATGGCATGTCACAGTTAAACAAATAAAATTTAGCCAGGCATACCACTGCTACTTGTTTGGTCTCCATGGCTTAAGGGTACCAGGGGTCTGTGGCACAGGTGAATCATTGCGGAAAAGGACCAGCGGACGGAACTGCCATGCTGGGATTGCATGAGGATTTAGTGCTTGGTTACAGGAGTCGCACAGGAGAGTTCTAAGAGTTGAAAAAATGCCTCCTGAAGCAGAGACCCTGTTGTCTTCAGAAGGTCTGTGGAAATAGATATCAGACAAGGTTCATTCTGGTCCGGAGAGAAGCACAGCAGATTTGCCCTTGTCGTTGCCCTCATAACTGTTTAAGGGTTGAAGCTTGCAATTGAAAAAGTTCATAGTGCTAAGTGTCTGCTTCGGAGGGTAGAGGGTAATCTTGACCCCAATTATGCACATGTACAGCATTCTGATATCTGGCTGCCAGCCAACCATTGCTGATCACCACATACAAGCATTTTGCAGATATTTTCCCAGGCAAACTCTGGTGTTGTGAATTCCACAAGAATTTCAGACATCCAGCCTTTGCGATTGATTGTCAGGGCCTGGCCATAGCATGCCCAAAAAATGACTGATTCCCGGTCTCTACCCAATCTCAACAAAGTTATTAAAGCACGCTTGCCTGGTTACTGTATTTAATTTAATTAACAAGGTTCATTTTGAAAGCTTGCATAAAAGAAAAGGCTTTGTGTGAGCCAGAATGGTTACAGCCCATGCAACCACTATATTAAAGGACTCAGCCCCTAACTAGAACCCTTAGAACTGTCAGATTTCGGACCCAGGAAAGACTAAGGGACACCTCAGCATTAGCCCTTGCCTTTGGGGTCCATAGGGAACTCCAAACAGCCACAGAAATATGGGTTGTGGCCCAAAGGGAAGTCTGGATTAGCTGCAGTGTGGAAAAATAGTCATAACACCACAAAGAACAAGCAAAAAGTGAGGGGGTTTGGGCAGATGGGACACACAAATGAGTAAAAGGATTTTCTTTCTTTAGAGATATTTTACCTTCCTTTCTGTTTCTTGATTTCAAGCTGTTTCCTGTTGTCCTGAGATATGTGTTCTGTTCTGAGATCAAGTGCAACTTAGAACTTGAGATGTCCTGCTTCTGAGACCAAAGGCTGTAACCGTTGCGTCATCCCCACTTTCCACTATTGACTGAATTATTGTTATGAGGAATCTTCCAGCTGTGTGTAAATGTTCTGGGGTTACCTTCAAGATAAATGTTTTGAGACTGTTATTAAGGGCTTACGATCAACACCCTGGTTCATGCAATATGAGGAGCTAGGTACGAGACTCGGACACAAGGGATTCATGGTTTTGATCAAATACTTCTATTAAAATAAAAGGGGGTTTGAGAATACCTCCCTGTCCCTGCTCTAAGAGGGGTTTTCCTACCTAAAACCAAAACTAAGGGTCTGTCAATGTCAGAATGTCCAAAGAAAAACCGTCCCATGGCCAAAGAAATATTCTGGCCCTCACATTCTAAAAATCAACTCTAAGTTCAAAAGAAAAAATGTCTTTGGCCTTTAGATAGAGTTCCTTGTTCCAGAGGGTGGTTCTCTTCCCCTGGATTTCTCTTCACTCTGTTTTATGTTAAAAAATATCAGTTCCTTAGGTTTCCCTTGATCAACAGCACAACTGGTATACAAAGAACTTGGCTGTTAGCCTGTATCTTGTTAGGATTCTTGGTGTACTTTCCTGCCAGGTTTTCTCTTCTCTTTAATATGTTTCACAAACATTTGCTAGTCCTGATAAGTATACATCATCCTTGGGTACTGTATATTACACACTGTTCAACTTGACAATGCCTACTGTGCTTTCCTGCCAGGGCTTTCTCACGTGAACATGCTTACCACTTGCATCTGTCTGGTATACTCTCCTGCCAGGGTTTTTCCTATATGAACACACTTGCAATTTGCATCTGCCTGGTATACTCTTATGCAAGGGCGTTACTTATATGGGCACACTTGCATCTGCCTGGTATACTCTCCTGCCAGGGCTTTTCTCGTGTGTGCTCTGTGCACACTCACAAACCTGATAGTTTCTTAAACTTATTCTGTTCTGCCTTCTTTAAGAGATGTCCACTTTTTTGCTCTCTCATATGCTTCATTCACAATGATTCTGTTTTGGAAGGGAGCCAATATGCCCCAGTGTCCCCTCTTCCCTCGGGCGGACTCACTGGCTCTTGCTGGTGTATGTTGGTTCTCCTGTGGCGGTCTTTCGGCGTTTCGCTCCCTTAAGCCGCCTCTGCATCTTCGCTTCTCTGGGTCTTGCGACTCCTGCTCTAGCTGTTCCGTGTCTTTCTGGGCTTCTGTGGCATGGA
The DNA here is from genome assembly GCF_040938575.1 of Ambystoma mexicanum. Lineage (NCBI taxonomy): Eukaryota > Metazoa > Chordata > Amphibia > Caudata > Ambystomatidae > Ambystoma > Ambystoma mexicanum. The sequence goes on from NC_090925.1 coordinate 732,817,369, forward strand.
GGTGGCATTCCAGTACCTGTGAACCCCAAAAAGCCTCTGATGGCTTCTGGCGTTCTCGCAGCGTACTCATGCTTGCATCCCGCTCCCTTCTTGCTGCTCAGTGAGCCGGTTGGCTTCACGGACAACGCCCTAGCCCCACAGACCTTCAGTCAGCACTGGGAGAAGCAGGGTTCTCCAACCAGCGTCTGCGTGTCAGTTAGTCTGCTGGTTTAAATCTCCCGGCATGTTAGGGAGAATTCTCTGTTTAGGCTGAATTTCCTAACCTAGTGAGTCCCCCAGCAGCTTTGCTGGATTTTTGGGGTTTATTTTTTTCTCCTGCCAAGAGTGAGACTCCTTTACCCTCACTCTTGGGCATGATTTGAGTGCGTTTCTTTGACTCTAGATGTGTTTAATGGGCTATGGGGTCTTTTACTCCATAGGGCTTCATGTGTTTTTGTGATGTGTTACACAGCACCCTCAGTGCAGTAACACAGTGGTGTCATAGTGACCCCCCAATATATAGACTCCATACCCTGGGACTGACTACTGTCTCCCAGGGCATGTAAAGTCACCATTGACTTTACTAGTCTCAAATTCTGAACAGAACCAGTACAAACCATCATATTGTGGACGTACTGGCCGGGGCAATTCGATTGCCCCGGGGTCTGTTAGTCGAGGGGGCACGTCTCCGTCCCCCCTGATCGAGTTTTGGCTGGTGGCAGTGGATACTACTTTTTATATTCGACCGCGAATATATCTCTATGGGATTTCCCATTGTTCGAGGCTACCAACTTTAATTATTTAATTCATATAGCCTCGAACATGCCGCCGGTTTATTTATTTAATATTAATTCTCCGGTTGGTATTTTTTGCCTGAACAAGGTTCCAAAATGGCGTTTGTGTTCGCTTCTGTGACTCCAACCCAAGTTGAGCCCTTTGTTCCACTTTTTGGCGGGCTTCTCCACAGAAGCCCTCCAAAGTGGTGCCACTCTGTCTGGGGTACTTAGGACTGGGGTGGAGGGGGATTTAGGCACCCTGGACTGAGTTGCCTAGGCAACTCAAGTCGCACACCGTCCTGATTGGCCCAAGTGGTGAGCCGGCCGGCTCACCAATTAGCATGTTTGAGTGACAGCAAGGCTGAGTGAATGGGGGTTTTCTGCATAAAAGCAGAGCTTTGGGGACTGGAACTTTAGAAGTCGCCACAGGACCTAAGAATCCGACGAGGGAGAAGCTGAGCCGACCTGCTACGATGACACCACCGGTGGAGCCCTGCTGAACCGTCTCACCACTTTTTCCCAACGACAGAGGAGAACTCCAGCCCGGAGAGTCTTCTTCCTTCGACTGGTGGGGATAACCAGTCTGCTTCCTTTTTCGCTTCCTGGAGCATCTCGTGGCCGCCTTGCCTGTGCCAAGCACCCCGGCAACCGGGATACCACATTTTACCACTACCGCGAATCAAAGGGTAGTACCTTTAACCAGAAAACTCCGCAGCTGGTTTCTTCCCTGGCAGTGCAACTTTCCTCCACGTCGAGATCTTCTCTTCCTCTGGACGACACCGCGACTTGCACCCGCTGCCAAGAACAACTGCCCCCGATGGAGGATCCTTTCCACTTAAGGTACCGTGTTCCGCCTGGCTTCTCTTGCAACTGACTGTACGGGGTAGATTTAGCCCCCGGCTTTCGAACCTGGGTTAGCCTGGGACACCCTGGCTAAACTTTTCTGAGCCTAACTAAAACCTTTCTGAACTCCCTGCAAGACTTTTTAAGCCTGTTGTCATTGTGTGATCTTGGGTGCATTTGTGCCCTGCTCTCTCCAAGAGTGGGCCCGGCCTATGGACTTTGGCTCACAAGTAACTTTTGACTTTCCTGCCTTGCTTAAGAGTTCCTAAGTATTAGTGTGGTGTATTTTCCTACATTCTGCCTTTTTCCCTCCCTTTTTCGTTAACTTATTGGAGTGCCACCTATAGTTAAGCGCTCACCTCTGTCTGGAAATAAGTGGTGTTAACTAAGACTTGTCTGATCAGGAATAAGGGAGATATATATAATAATAGTAACTGTGTTTAGAGTGATTTACAATAATAGTGCTGGAGTGTTTCAATAAGTGTGTTTTTAAATAAATAATTATATACCTTGATACCAAAACTCTGGTCAATGTTTGCTTGTGCTATTGTGTCTGAGTGCCTATTATGTATACTTTACATACTGCCTAACTCTTCTTGAGGGAAGTCTGACTGCTCAGCCACAGCTACCAGGTAAATCTGGGTGGTACAGACTGCTACCAAGTGGGTTTACTGCCAACACCTGTAGTCCTAAATCTTTTGCAGTGGTCCCCAAGGGAACTGCACAGTTTTCTGCCTAACACGGCATCGGACTTGTTCTTGCAACAACTAGAGCACAGTGTGTGCTCCTGGCTCTCAGTGCTCTTCATTAATCAGCACATCCTCTTAGTCAGAGTACTTTCGTTTTTAGGGCAATGGTAGTCTGTTTCTGATAACTTGTATGCAAAGTCTGAAAAAGGGTTCTCGGTGATCTTAAAGGGCTGCTCAGTTCTTGAGGACGTGTATGCAGAGTCTGGAAAGGTTGTTTCAGGAATCTTGAAACTTAAGTCGGATCGTAAGGACTTGTATACAAATCCTGTGAAAGTGTTTCCAGTACCTTTCCTAGGTGGCTGAGGGAGATATGACAATATGCCATTAAGGCATGGGCAATGGTGGGGGTATCATCACAAGAAAAAGGGGATATCATGCCTCATCTGATGTCATGACACCCTACTGTGGGCTGCCTCCTCCATGTGATGCTCCCTCGCATAGCTGCCCCAGTGTCAGGATCAGGTAGCAGCTGCCATTCCCTGGCCACATGGGGAGATATCACTGCTGGGAAAAGAGTGATGACTCCATTGGATTCATCACAGCAAGCTCAGGGTAACTGCCAACTATCATCAGCCCACCTGTGGTAGCTGTGGCAAAACAGCCAAGGAAAACTTCTCCATATCGGAGTATAGTGACCGAAAAAAGGTCTACGTTATTTGTTCAAATAAGGAATGTCCATGCATTATTTGCATTCTAGATGTATAGTTGCAAACAGTAACACTGTTTTATGCTTAACAGGCATGTGTAAATCACTACCCAAGTCTCTGTTGAGGTGTCAGGAGGCCCACAGAATGCATGAAAGACTGGAGTAATATAGTGCACTGGCTTTTATTGGTACGAAATCTGATTAAATTGATGAATACAAATGATGAAACCAAAAGCCTAGTCTCTCACTCTGGGTGTGATGGCGTCTTACTGCCCAGTGGGTGCTAGAGGTTTACCAGGGATTCCCAAACTCTGGAAAATCTCTTTGTTCATTGAGGGTTTTGCAGACCCAGTTGCTAGTTCTGGTTCTGCCAAAATTCTACAGATGAATCTGTCGTATTGGTGAACTGGTCATACAGCTGCAACTTCTCTGTCGAGGTAAGAAGGAGCAGGTCCGAACATTTCAGTTCCATCTGGCTATGGGCTTCCTCTCCTCCCTCGCAGATCGTATTCCTATCTCGAGCTCGTCTGTTCCTCTTTTCACCACAGCCACCTGAGAGCATACTCCCTCTGCCTTCTCGGCTCCTCCAATCACCACCTGCTCATTGGATCGTATTCCCTCATCCTCTGTTCTCCTTTCTCCACAACCACTTCCTCCTCCGATCTTCCTACCTCCTCCACAAGTGCACCACCTTCCCTTCATGATGTTATCACCTTCTGTCCCCTGCCTCCAATACTTCTGTAATGCTCTTTGTATCTCTCTACAGTGCTCTCCAGCTTCCTGCCACAACCTCCTTCAACAACCTGACTTTGGTCAATGGCTTTTGTAGTGCTCTCCCTATGTGTGGCTTTTGTGATTAACTATCCCCGTTTGGTAATTTAGACAGGGTGGGGGCTGGCTGCTGCTTCTGGGGACACCTGGCATCTTTGGGCCTATGGGTGCCGGACCAAGCCTTTATTTTGACTGTCCTTCATCTTTTATCTGAGACTTCCCTTTCTATATCAATATCAAATGCAGGGCTCCCAGAGCGTCTGGTTAGGGCTCTGAAGTATCTCTTCTTATACCATTGGTCAAATAGAAATAGTGTCATAATAATTGTTATAACTGAAAGGTGACTGAAACGGGCACTGACGAAAGGCGAATGTGTTATTACTTTTGTTTTTGGGATCTGCCTAGAGAATGCTTCATGTTCTTGATGATGGGAGGGGACTCACAACAATGATTTTCTCTAATTTTCGCCTGCCAACCAACCGGGCCAAGGAAGGGTGGCCAGAGGTTCCTCACTATACTTCCTACAAGATCATCCACTTGTTTAGGAAAGCACCTGGCCCCCTGAGTCATCCCCTTGGCGGTCTCCAGAGTCAGTCAGCAGACCAAATCACAGACGTAAACTAAGCAGTCGCTTCTCTTCACAGGGTCACTGGCATGTGACCGGTCATAAAGTGGGTCCACAAAACTCCCAACACAAAAACTAAGAAAAACACATTTTATTAAAAGCAAAGAACAATGTGCCTCATTACAAGTATGGCGTTGCGGGAAAAAACGGTGGTAATACAGTGGAAACGCTGTGAAAATCCTCCACCTCACTGCCAAAGTTGTAGTGCGGCTGTGAGTTACCACTGGTGTACTACAACTTTGGCGGTGAGGTGGAGGATTTTCCTCCAGCTAAAAGCTGGAAGAAAAAAATCCACCACCTTACCACCAAAAAATAGGCATAATTACCACTGGCATAATTACTGCCTGCAGTAATTCCCCCAAAATCCCCATGGAGAATCCTATGAACTCTAATAAATGGAGACTAACCTAGTCTACCATCACTTGTAATTCAGTGGTAATTCCGCTGGACCAAGTGGTGGTAACAGTAAATCCGTTAGGTGGTATTTCTGTAGATTTACTGCTGAAATACCACCAAACTTGTAATGGGGCCCGATATCAGCTGTGTCTTTCCTCAGCAGTTGCAAAAGTTACAAGTGTTCCTTTTCCCCAGCACTCAATCTGTTGTGCATTCTCCCCAAATCATCATGAGTTGTCTCTTCTCCAAATCTTCCTGTAGATTCAGTGCTTTTTCTGTTAGACCGAGCCAATCGAGTTTGCAGGCCCAAATTCCTCAGAGGAACTTTACGAGGGCATCATCACCTCGCTTTTCTAGGGGCCTGAACTCTATCCTCAATGCCTCTCATCTATTCCTATTCTGATCCCGGCCCTTCTCAATGTCATGCCACATGCTGTAAGCATGTCGAAGAAGGAAGCTTACACAAAGGTGGGCATGGTGGTGGTTATAGACTTTTATTTTCAGTACTAAAAACCTATCTATCCCCATCTCTGAGGGGTTTCCCTGCCTCAAAACTAATACTAAAGGGTCTGTCAGAATGTCCTTAAGAATAAACTCCACTGGCCTGTATCACAAGCACCTTCCATCCCTCACACTATAACTAAAGGATAAACTTACCGTGCCTTCTTCAGAAGAATGGCTCTTTTCTCCTGTTGCCTGAATAGCGTCCAAAATAATGTTATCTTGCAAATAAGAATGCAGAGGGGAATGCCTCCCTTCCCCAGGCTTGCGGGTTTCCCACAGCTCTTATCCAAGGTTCGCCGCCAGTAGAATGACTCGCTTCTCCTGGTGTAGCTTTATGCAGTTTGCAACACAGCCTGGGAGAATTACTCCATTCCCCTGGTGTCTTTAATACAGCTCTCAGTGCGGGATCAGGAGAATGACTCCCTTATCCTGCTATTGCTTGGCACAGTTCACAACAAGGCCTGGGGGAATGATTCCTTTTTCTGGTGTCTTTAATACATCTCCTTGCTTGCTTAGTTTCTTCTCAGTATTTTCTCCCGAGTCCTACACCCTCCTCTGGTGATCAGTGGTTGTTTCGTTCACACTGTGACAAGGAAGATTTCCTCCAATGCAATGACTGCTTTTGGCTCCCTGCCTTCGTTGGTTATATTCAGTAGCGGCTCCCTACTACTGATGCGAGAGGGAGCTTTGTGAACCAGCCTCTCTTATAACCCTGTATCCCCTCTGGGTCTCCCCTACCTCCTGTTACCTTGTGTGGGATCGTGGTACATCAGCAGGACTTCCTGGGACTGTGGGCTTCTCTCTGGCTCTGCTGGTTCACTGCTGTTTTCTGTTGGCTGCACAGTACTTCTCTCGTTCCGCCGCTCCACTCTCCAGCTTGGTCTTCTGCTCGGTTTCTCTCTGCAAAACCCATAGAGGACATCCACGGCACTTCACCAGCGTCCTCTTCCCTGTCTTCCTTTGGCAGTGTTTGGACTGCTCGTGCTGGTTCGCCTCCACACTTGCTGCCAGAACTGATGGGGGTCACAATGCTTGTTCCTCCTCCCACTGTGCGCTTGGCAAATCTGGGTTTGGCCCATTTGATGGTCCTTTTGATACATTGTATCAAGTTCCTCCCATGTGGATTGCAAAAGTCCTTTGTCTCTGTTAACAACTGACTCCTTATGCCTCCTATGGGCCACCTCGTACCAGTACAAGCACAGTCAATAACCTTCATGTCTCCTGTGCTCTTCTTCATAGTATGTTTGGCTTTAGGATTATCTCCGGTATGGCAACAGTACTTGGGTTGACATTCAATAAAGTGGTTCTGATCAGTGAGAAGGGCAAGGGAATGTTGGGCTGTACCCCAGGTGATCGCCCTTGTCCCCAGAGGGGGAGTCCCTCCCCATGAGGTCCTCCCGCATTAGGCCACCACTAGGGGCACTATTGGGTAGTGGCTGTACCTCTCTAGCCTCATGTGAAAGGGCTCCCCCTTGTGAATCATCGCAATGCTTGTTCCTGCTCCCACTGTGGGTTCAGCCCCTTCTGATGGTCTCCTGCCTACCATGGATTTAAATGATATTTGCCCACTTGTTCCTGCCTGCTCTTTCTGTCTAGTAGCTCTGTAGTGCTGTATTTCCCCTGCTCCACATCCTCCTCCTGCTGTTTCTTTCAAAACACCACCAGATATTCTTCATCCACCCCCTGATTTTTACCTCCTGCCACTCCCTCTGGTGCTCCTGCCACCTTTGGATAATTATTCTTGTCCCTTATTGCCCCCAAACACCTCCATTCCTTCCTCTCCCCCTCCAATGACCTTATCCCACTTCTTTTGTGAATTGACAACTCTCTCCAAACACTATCCATAACCTTCTCTTAACCAGAACACTCTTTTTCTGGGTTGATCTTTAAATAGCCCTTCATCCCCTCCCCCTTGGTTAGGCTTGGATCAACGATCTGCATCTGTATGGGCTAATTGTATGGGGTCTTGAATTGGCTCTGTTTAATTATGCCCCCCAGATCAGGTGTGTTACTTTTTCAGCAAGCAGAAAGTTTCTTTAAAAGCTGCATCCCCAACTTGGAATGGGACAGTGCGTATTCCGTGCATGTGGTAAAGTGTTCGGCTCTGGGAGTAGAGATGCATCTGCTTTTCTATACGCATTGGCTGTTCGCATATAATTATCTATTTGAATAATGATGTCCTAAAACTTGTCTTTCTACGCCTGCAGATGTTGCTTCGTCAGAACATGGGTATTGTGGTAGGCTGGGCTGTCATGCACCCGGCACAAGTATGCAGGTTTTACTAGAGTGCTCTTGATTTAAGTGTCTTTCACAGGTAAGGGTTGGCTAAATACCCATCCGGCTTTAAGGCGCAGAGCTAGAAATGATAGCACACTAAAGCAATCAGTGCGCAGGCTTACGTCAACAGAAAGTGGGATTCTCTTAGCTTTTGACACTTTAGGTGCTTATATTTCCAGGTTGGTCAAATAAACTCCCAATACATATTTTGAATGAGTCCTTTGCTTGGGTAGTACTCTAGACTGCTGTATTCTAGCAACAAAATGTTCCATTGTTTGGCCCAACCTAAAAGGTAAACAATTACTCTAACACAGACAAAAAAGCATTCTGCTGAGCAGGCTCTTGCAGCAGTTAATCACGGTCTGGTCTTGGTGTTCTGACTTTTCTGCTTTCGCCCACATTTTTAAAGACCTCGCCCATGGTCTTGACCTTCCGTTTGACTCTTCAAGGTTACCTTTAAGCTTTTCTGTGGTGGCTTCCAGCACTTGGATTCTAAGTACGGTACAGTCTTTCTGCTCTTGGGCACAGGCACCCATGCAATACAACCAAAAACCTAATTCCAAAAGTCTCACACCTTTTAACATCTCCAGAACACATAACCTAATGTAGTATTATCCTTCGTGCATTATCAGCAGCAGTCAGTCTTGTAACAACTTGTACATTTGCCGGATAGGAGCAGCACATTTGTATTATGTGATGAATCCAATGGAGTCATCACTGATCCTCCGGTGGTAACCTCCTCCCATGTGGCCAGGGGTGCCAGCTGCTACCTGATCCTAGCCCTGGGGGCGGCTATATGAGAGAGGATCACATGTCAGGAGAGGGCTTCCGGGGGAGATGTCATGGCTTCACTGGATGAGGCATGGTATCCCCCATTTGCATATGAAGATGGCCCCTTTATATCCAATATCCTCATGGCCTATTGCCAGACATCTACATCCCCCTTAAGGGAAAATGGAGAAATCCTTCCAGACTTTCATCCCTGGTCTAAAAAGTGGAAGCTCCAAAACGACCTTTTTTCAGTTGTAATTATTTACCATATAGAACTGATTTATCATTTAAAACTGTTAAGTGTCTTTCTAAGTAATCTACATCACCCAACAACAGTGGACTCCTTTTCCTACAATCACCCAAATACTGGGAAGGGGAAGAGGGAAAGAACAATGCAGAACAAAATGTGCTGCAAGCTCAATGAGCGTTGTACTTGTTTTCAAGATGCACATGTAAACGGGATATTTAAACGCCGGAGACCAAGTCATAGAGGCTGCTGTTGTTTGGAAGAAGACTTGTCATTTGTCTGCGAGGCTTGTGACGCCTGTAAGCACGAACTGGTGTGGCGGAGCCGAGCAGCTCGCCAAGGAGAGAGAAGAGAAACACTGCGAGGTCAGGTCATGCATCAGACATGCCAGGAGCAAGGGGAAAACTCTTGGGCATGCAGCAACCACAGAAAGCAGGGTTTTAGCTACCAGGACCTGGATCAACACAGGTGTGCTGAGGTGAGGCAATGGGAGACACCGGTGCGCAGCGAGAGCAGTCCAGGGGGAAAGAAATCGGGCAGTACACATTTTCCGCTTGAGCGTGAACAAATCCAGGAACGCCATCAAGAGCCGATAGAGCCAACCGAAACGCAGTGGGGCCTTCGAGACATTTCGGCGGCCGCACCAAATACGAACTATAATAATTAAAGCCACAGAAGGAGAGAAAGTAAATTCACTGAATGAGACACAAGAAAGTATATTGTGAATAAGGCCCCTAACAGGATATGATTGTATGGGAGGAATCCAAAGCGAGTGATGTATGAATTACTACCAAAAAGGATATGCACACCTGTGGAAGTGAAAGAGGAACAACGTGTAACTATAAGAAGTCCTGGCAGGAGAGTATACTAGACAGTTGCAAGTTCACCGAAAGTCATAAAAAGGAACTTTGCTTTTTGAAAGAAGCAAAACTACAAGGCTAAGCAGCTATGTAAATAACAGTACTGTTCTGGGCCAAGAAAGACAAAAAGAACTGTTTGACAAAGAATAATTTGTCTTGAGGAGAATTCCAGCGAAAGGTAGCCAGCCCCTGTAGCCAAGGCTCTTCACCCTTGGAGAACGTTATTCTTCCTTTACAAACTCTTTTGCAATCACTTTAGGTTAAAGACATTTCCCTTTTCACCTTACAGTTTAGTTATAGTGTGAGGGTCAAAATAAAACTTTTGGACCCAAGGATGGTAATGATTTTGACATCCTAACAGTGTAAAGACTGCAGGGGGGTATCTGTATTTCTGCCCCCATATGGTAGGGTAGAGACACATAGCACCCCAGCCAAGGTACTCTATATGGTAGCTAAGGATGAGCAACCAAGGCTTAAACTCTCACGCAGTGATGCAGGCTGGTTCAGTGAGTCCCCAAGGCCCCACAAAGGAATGTCCACACACTGTATTGTGCAAACACAGCTCTTTATATAAAAATGAGGTTCAGATATATATACACATTTCAATAACACACTTTGTACTCTGGTAATACTATAGTGACAAATCTGTACAATTCTATGTGGTACCACACCTAGACTTCAGATTCCTTTAAAATGCATCAACTGGTGGCAGTTATACCAAATCATACAAATCATTCAGTAAGGTGTATCAGCATAGAATTAAGGAAGAAAGGCAGGTTAAGCAATGGCAGAATGCTTTCTTTGGAGATTGATGCACAATTCTGAGTGAGGATTCTTGGTTAAAAAGTTCAACCACCCGACTGTACCTGAAGTAGAAGAGTTTCTTCGACGGTTCTTGAACGCTATCCTTCAAGGATGGACCCTCTTTGAAGAAGGAGCCACTGTGCGTCAAAATCCTCAAGGAAAAGTAGAACACTTGCATTGATACAGCAGCTTCGACCTTCGCAGTGCTCTTCGACGATCAATGGTTTCCTCAATGGTGGAAGTCCTGGTAGGAGGAGGCGTGCGGTAGGCCTTGATGCAAAATGTTTGGTGCCGCAAATAAGACTCTGTGGACTTGAAAGACCTTTGGCGGTGATGGATGCAGGCCTGGGCATCTGATGTCAGGAGTCATGTTCAGCGCCCCTCTGCCCTGTCGGGCTGCAGCACATACCTCAGGATAGCTATGGCGATCGCGACTCGACCACGAGCTGGACCTCAGATCTTCACTCTGTAGGTGTCCTCGGGACGTCTTTGTCGGCTTCTGGTGGCGGGAAACCCACCAGAGAACTTTCCTCGGTATCCGGCGACCTCGGCTTTCTAAAGCGGGACAAAGTGATCGATGGGGATGTCAAGGGAGCCCTCTTTCAAATGTTCTTAGGCAAGGTTGAACTTTCTCAGCTCCGGGCATCAAGCAGCATGGCGTCAAGGTGTCCCTGCTTCTGGGCGACGCGATTTGACTTGGCTTCTAGCGGTCACGGATATCTTCCGGCCCTGGTCGACAGCAATGGACTTCGACAACTCTTGATGTCCAGGCACTTTCTTCAGGATTCTCGGTGGACCCTACTCTGGACATCAGACTCACAGAACTGCCTTCCAGGGTGCTTTGATGAAGAGTTTCTGCACGATGGTCCCTTGTAGCTCGAGGAGAGGTCTCCTAGCAAGGTCCTCTCTTGCATCAGTCCTCGACACTCAACAGCTTTTGAATTAAATTGACGGAAATGCAGCAGCAATCTTCTCCTCCGGCAGGATCAGCTTCAAGTTTCGTATGCAGCTTCTGATCAAATTGAGTGTGAGGTGCCCAGATATACACATCTGGCCCTCATTCACTCTGGCTGAGCCAGGCTCAGTCAGCCAATCACACAGAGGGGCATTCATGCAGGCAGCCAATCAGGCTCACAGGAATTCAGGAAATTCACTCCACCCAGACAACCATAACAAGACACCCATAACAAGGAATGTGATTTGGGGCAAGCACCCAGCCTTTAAGCACACTACACTGCATTCATGTCAGTTTCAGGCAGGGCTGTCTCATTCACTGTGTCACACACACACATCTGGTAGGGAAACCACTTGGGAAGCAGCTTTAGGGGCTGTTTGATGCTCAGTGGGTTTTTGTACATTGATTGTAATCTGTTTTTGGCCTGTTTCATGTACTCTAGTTGAGGGGTTTGAGTGTATTTTCAGTCGTTTTCTTTCTCCAACTTGTGCTATTATGATGGGTTTCTCTTGTGTTTTTGTAGCTTCTGACCCTGTTTTTCTCTGCTGACCTGCATGTAGAGTGTGCAGTCACTGAGATGTAGTCCTTTGTTTGTGTCTGGCTTTTCCCCAATCCTGCCCTCCCGCCTCCCAGCTCGCCCACCTCCCCTGATTGGTGCATCCATCCGGTCATAACTGACCTTCCCAGGGCAGCCCTCTGCCCATGCAGCCCCTGCGGCAAAGGTCCCTGCGGCAAAGGGCGGCTCCCACAGAGGTGGCTCCAGACTGTGTCTGCAGGTGTCAGCAGGGGAGGCCAGCAGCCAGCCGTCAACCAGCAGCAACCATCAAGGTAGGTGTGGCCTGGGTGGGGAGTAGAGCAATCACTCTACTCCAGAAACCCTGCCACTTTACCTGCCCTCAGACCTTAGCAGACCAGGACATTAACACTAACCTGCTTAAGAACTAGAGACAATTGTGAACATTAGCCTGCATCGCATCTAAATAGGATTGTGAATGTTAGCAAGTGCCACACTTAGAACTGTGAATGTTAGCAAGTGCCACACTTAGAACTGTGAATCTTAGCAAGTGCCACACTTAGAACTGTGAATGTTAGCAAGTGCCACACTTAGAACTGTGAATGTTAGCAAGTGCCACACTTAGAACTGTGAATGTTAGCAAGTGCCACACTTAGAACTGTGAATGTTAGCAAGTGCCACACTTAGAACTGTGAATGTTAGCAAGTGCCACACTTAGATAGAATTGTGAACATTAGCTTGCGTCGCATCTAGATAGGATTGCCAAGGTTAGCAAGTGTCGCATCTAGATAGGATTATGAAGGTTAGCAAGTGCCACACTTAGAACTGTGAATGTTTTAGCAAGTGCCACACTTATATAGAATTGTGAACATTAGCCTGCGTCACATCTAGATAGGATTGTGAAGGTTAACAAGTGCTACACTTAGATATAATTGTGAATATTAGCAAGTGCTACACTTAGATAGAATTGTGAATATTAGCAAGTGGCACACTTAGAGCTGTGAATATTAGCACATGCCACGTTTTGATAGAATTGTGAACATTAACCTGCCTCACATCTAGATAGGATTGTGAATGTTAGCAAGTGCAACACTTAGATAGAATTGTGAACATTAGCCTGCGCCGGACCCAGACAGAATTGTGAATGATAGCAAGTACCACATTTAGTTAGAATTGTGAACATTAGCCTGCGCTGGACCCAGACAGAATTGTGAATGATAGCAAGTACCACATTTAGTTAGAATTGCAAACATTAGCCTGCGTCACATCTAGACAGGATTATGAATGTCAGCCAGTGCCACATCTATTTAGAATAGTGAATATTAGCCATTGCCACATCTAGTCTGCATTGGGAATATTACCAATACCACATTTAGATAGAATTGTAAATGCTAGCTTGCTTCGCATCTAGACAGGATTTTGAAGGTGGGCCAGTGCCACATTTGGAGTTAATTGTGAATATTGGCGTGCGCCATATATAGACAGGATTGTGAATATTAGCCAGTGGCGGATCTAGATAGAAATGCGGAGAAATTCACGCGCCACATCTATTAAAAAAAGAAATTTAGCACATCACTTCTAGATGGTGAGGCCAATAACGAACCCACTAACAATTTCACCCCTCTGCATACACCTCTCAAACTCGAACCAATCACAACCACAACCCTAAAGCACAACAAACCGCAGAAACTTCCCTACACTGCAACAATAAAAGAAACCACACACAGCTTCGCACAACACACAACGGCTACCCACCAGAAAGCACCCCCAACCTCAGCGAACTGTGTTAACCGAACTGAAGCTCCCAACAGCACATCACTGCTCTCTTGCTCTTATCCCACTAATTCTCCCCCTACCCCCTTTCCGTTTCAGATCCGCAAGAGCACCTGGGGACCACTCCGGTGGTGATACTGCATGGTAAAAATATACATTAACATTAATGCACAGAAACCAGACACCCTTAACATGGAATGCATATTGGTCACATACTGCATTCACACAGGTCACACCCCAAGGGTGTACCCACAACATACTGTCAATGGGAAGGCTCCAGCCAGTCTGGCCTGGGCTTCCCCACAAGACCATATATTGTTCTTCCATCCAACAGCCAGTCATGAGAAGGGACAGAGTCAGGGCTTCCCAGGACTTTGGGAAAACAAGGCAACAGGCAATAGAAACCCTGAGGTCATCTTACCTTCCATCAGGAATCCATTGATTCCTATGGCAGGGCTTGGGTATCTCAAAATGGAGAATACTCAGAGCTCCTGTCACATCAGCGTGAAGCTGCCACCAGCCCATACCTTGGTCTGTGGGCAACGCACAGGTGCCAAAAACATACACTAGTGGAACAGGGTTGTACCCCCACCTATGGGTGCCATAAGGATATCCCTAGGTTCTCTGTTCACCACTACCGAAAAGAGGGAGAGCTGCACTGCCAAGGGTCCCAACTGGACTCCTATGCAGAAAGCTACACAAAACACACTAAGGGAGTACAGGACACGGATATGGAGGCCTTGTCCCTTCAATGTGTTTCCAGCATCACACACAGACTGGTCTGGATTTCTGGTCTTAGGTAAGGAAAATCCTCTTAGAGCAGGTTCAGAGAGGCCTTTTCCAACCCTTTTTGTTCATAATAAGTCTTTAACCAAAAACATAACTAACTTGTGTCTGAATTTCATTCATGAGACTTCACATATAGTGTCAGGACTGGGATTCTGAGACACGTGACACAAACTGGGAACCCACTAAAATTCCGTATTTGTATCCCTTATATCTTAAATGTGACTCACCATTCAACAGTTAGAAGAGGAGGAATTTACATTCGAAATACATTTGTGTAACAGTATTTAGTATCAAACAAAGGATGCTATGTCTGCTTTCCCCATTTGACACCAACAACTCTTTTTTCAGGGTTGGCCTTTGTTAGACACTTTCAACTTATCGTACTATTATATAAGACCAAATAGTAACTTGAGTTTATTAATCAAGGCCGAAATAGATCTTGCTCCAATACCTGATCTTTGAATCACACTTAGCCTTAGGATACCCACACAAGCCCCTATTAAAACAGAAGATCTAGCAAAAACCATTTCCCTCTTTTCCCTATTGGACACAAGTGATCCCATTGAAATAGAGGAAGAGGTGTTCTCCTTTGCAGACAAGCCGACAGAAGATCTAGTGCACGATCCTGATTTGTATAACTTCAAACAGGACATTGGCTTTGCTGGGAAGGAGGATACCAATAAAAGTCTGGAGATGGCCACTATAGAAAATATGTTAACTCAACCAACCACCCACCATATTCAGGCTGAAGACCAGTTTCAAGCGGGTCTAGATATAATTGTTGCCTCTCACCAGATACCTATATTGCCACATGGAATATTGCAGCCTTGTAAGGAAGGTGAGGACCTAGGGAATTCTTTTCTCAACTTTGAAAGGTTGGCACACCAATTTCATTAGGAAGATGACTTGAAAATGTGTTGTCTAGCTGCTTTGTTGAGAAAGGAGTTACAAAATTCAAATCAGTTGTGAAATCCCTTGGGTACAGCCACTTTTGATGAAATAAAACAAGGATTGATAAAAAGAGTGGGCCAAACAGATCATTTCTATAAACAAAAACTAAGAAATATTAAGTTGAACCCCGATGAAACCCTGATAGAACTAAGGGCCAGAGTATAAAATACTTTAACCATATGACTTTGAAGAAAATCATTTCCTGAGGTACTAGAAGCACTTGATATCTAACTCATTGCCCCTGTATCTACAAAAAGCAGCCCTTAAGCTAAACGGACCTAGTATAAAAATGGTCATAGAAACTCCTCAGAATCATGCTGAAGCCAATAGACATCTAAAAACCTACTCTAAAAAGTATTTTCTCGGCGCCCTTTGCCTACAAATGATAGGAACCAAGACAGTTTACATAAACCATTGTTGAAAGATCTAACAAAGGGACAAAGAATACCTACGAAAATCAAAGGAGAGAGATGAGACCAGAAGGATGAACACCTAGACCCATCTCCATAATAAGTTTCTCTTGCGAGCATTCGGGACATTTGGCCAGACAATGCCCTTCTGACACAAGAGAAGAGCCTATGGAGTTTGGTTATCTGATTGGAAAAGATCCCAGAGAAAGATATTGAAACAGCTAGTAATTTCATTTGTGCGGCTATGCCATTTAAAACTCATGACTCTGCTACAGTAATCGGGGTACCGGTCAAAGCCCTCGACTCGGGTAGCAAGCAGACAGCAGTTTGATCCAACATGATATCGGAGATCTTAGAAGGGGAACCCTATAAAAATTACCTGTATCCATGGAGGTGAGGAGATATATCCTAAACCCCCAGTTACCATCTGAGTTCAAGGAGAATCTACAGAAATGAATTCTGCTGTCATCCCTGGGTTACCGGAGGACACAATAATTGGCACAGATTTTCCCAGTTTTTAAACCCTACAGAAAAATGCTAACAAAAAACTCCCTTCTCTAATCCCCCTTTTGATTCATGGCAAGAAGATGGTTTTACTTCAGAATGCCCTATTTGGAGGTGGGTAACTAAAACTAGAGAGAATATTCCTCCTGTATGGAAGGCTTTTGACCAACATCAAGATAATAACCCTTATGCACAAAGCCCGGTTTTAAGGGCTAGGGTATGTGATAAATTCAATGGAGTCAACACTAATCTCCAGACACTAACCTCGTACCATGTGGCCAGGAGACGGCAGCCGCTACCTGATCCAGACCCTGGGAGCGGCTATATGAGGGAGGATCACATGGGAGGAGACAGCCTCTGGGGAGATGGCATGGCTTCATTGGATGAGAGATGGTATCCCCCCATTTGCCCGTGAAGATGACCCCTTTATACCCTATACCCTCATGGCCTATTGCCCTAGATCTACACCCCTTTTAGGGAAAATAGAGAAACCTTTTCCCCAGATTCTATAGACCAAACTTCCATTTCTGGTCTAAAAAGTGGTGTGGCGGAGCCGAGTGGCTCACCAAGGAGGGAGAAGAGAAACACTGCAAGGTCAGTTTGTGCTGCAGACACTCCAGGAGCGAGGGGAAAACTCCTGGGCATGCAGCAACCACAGAAGGCAGCGTTTTACCTACCGAGAACTGGATCAAGACAGGCGTGCTGAGGTGAGGCAGCGGGAGACACCGGAGTGAAGTGAGAGCAGTCCAGTAAGGAAAGCAGGTGGTACACATTTGCTGCTTGAGTCCGATCGAGGCCGGGAACGCCAACAAGAGCCGGTGAGTCGCACCAAATACGAACTATAATAATTAATGCCACAGAAGGAGAGAAAGTAAAGAGACTGAATGAGAAACAAGAAAGTATATTGTGGATAAGGCCCCTAACAGAATATGATTGTATGGAATACAAATATGTGG
Organism: Ambystoma mexicanum; assembly: GCF_040938575.1. NCBI lineage: Eukaryota > Metazoa > Chordata > Amphibia > Caudata > Ambystomatidae > Ambystoma > Ambystoma mexicanum. The sequence goes on from NC_090925.1 coordinate 732,834,469, forward strand.
GGAATCCACAGCGAATGATGTATCAAGGAGATATACTATACCAAAAAGGGTATGCACAACTGTGGAAGTCAGAGGAACAACATAAGTCATCCTGGCAGGACAGTAAACCAGGCAATTACAAGTGAATGAGAAGTCCTGGCAGGAGAGTTCACAAGCCAGTTGCAAGTTCACCAAAAGTCATAAGAAGAAATATAGAACTATATATACCAGACAAGGGGAACTTTTCTTTTTGATAGAATCGAAACGACAAAGCTATGCAGCTTTGTAAATTACAGTACTATTATGGGCCAAGAAACCTACAAAGAACTGTTGGACAAAAATAATTTGTCTCGAGGAGCATTACAGGGGAAGGGAGCCACCCCCTGGAGCCAAGGCTTTTCACCTTTGCAGAACCTTTCTGTTGGAGCCGTTTATTCTTCCTTTACAAACTCTTTTGCAATCACTTAAGGCTAAAGACATTTCCTTTGTCACCTTATAATTTAGTTATACTGTAAGGGTCAGAATAGAACTTTTGGACTCAAGGAAGATTTTGATTTTGACATCCTGACAAACAGATCCTTCATTTTTTGGCTGGTAAAATCCTCTTAGAGCCGTATCAGAAAGGTATTTTCCCAACACTTTTTGTTTATAATAAGTCTTTAACCAAAAACATAACTAACTTGTGTCTGAGTTTCATTCTCGACTCTTCACAATTACCTGTTAGTTAACACTTGCTGGACTCAAGCATCTTCAGTTAGAATGACTACAGCATTCGGATGATCACTTCTTGAAGCCTTTCTTTTTGTAGAATTCCTTTGATGCCTTTAAATAGACTGGGTTATGGAAAAGTCAGCAAACACGAGGAAGAAAAGATCAAGCTGAAATATGAAGACTGGAATAAACCAAGCAGGAAAAAGCCAGGGGGCTGGGACAGGGAGAACATAGGAAGGGGTATCCCCCTTCAAACAAGATCAGCTTTTAGCAGTTTGGAGAGAACTTCAGTTAAAGTCGACTTCTTCATTCTGACAAACGCTGTCCCATGATTTTCTTGGGAGGTTAATGTCCAAGTTATGACTCCACCTTTACCTAAAAGTACTGATGGATAGCTTGGGTGTTAAGAGCTTGCTTCAGATATGGTGTCATCCTGCGTTTCATAAGTTTCGAATCCCAGCAAGGCCAACTCAGTCCTTCATTCTGAGGTCTTTAAATGAAGTACCTTACAATTGGGTAATAGCAGTTATTATGGCGCTTAGAAGTGGGAGGAAACTGGTATGAAGCACGATATAAAATCTGATAGTTTTGTTATATTTACTTTTATCTACATGATCCAGTCAGTCTGTCAATTTAAATGCAGAATACAGAGCACAGTGTACTCTGTGTGCGCCTACTAGCTATGCCTCTTAAAATTGTCATGTGAGATCCTCGTACCAGAAACTACTTCTATGGATCATGTGTGCATGCTGCACAGATGAGGCTATATTTGGGCATGGCAGATCTATGTGATTACTGCGCATTCCTTACTGCATATACGAACATTTATTTTTATTTCCCTCCTTTTCACTGCATATATATATATATATATATGTGGGGGAGACCCTCTGGACCTAGCAACACACACGCGCACACACATTCTATATTTACTTTATCCATCCCCCTACATATGAGGTCAAAGGGGATGTTGAAAATTGAAATTTTTGGTCTGCGCAGTAAAAGTATGCGCAGTGATGAGGTGATACTGACATTACTTGACTGCCTGGATTTCCAGAGGCATTGTAGCATTTTACCATATTTGGTAAGTCTGTCTAGGATGTCTGTAATCTGGAATGAATCCACATTCTGACAGTTTTCCTTAGAACAAGGTTGTACAAGTTGAATGTGCTGACCACAACTAATAAGGCGGCTAACAAATGCATCCCTTGGGTGGGGGTATGGACCCTAGCCCCCACTAGAATTATCCAGCCACATGCAAAATGCTCTGAAATGTTCTTTTCCCACATTCACAAAATCACTGTTAAGAGGCTAGGGATAGGGGTTTGGACACCTTGGGGGGCCAGGAACCACCACCCACTATGCAATGTTGGCCGTAGAGGTGTTATATGGGGCATTCCTCAATGCCTCTATCCAATTGTGTGTCATAAAACTCTTAGGGTCCAGACACTGCATTAATCCATGATGTATCCGATGTGAGATGTAGAGAACTCCGAAACTGCCACTCATGAGCCTATGGGCAAAGGGCACCACCCACATCATGCTAATATTAACAGATGAACAAAGTCCTCGAGACACAAGTGCATGCACCCAGCTTACGAATTGTACGCAAGCCAAACCTGTGCAGAGACAGGGTTACTTGTGGTCATCCCAATGAGAAAGTCACAAAGCTGATTGCTCAGGTAATTCCAGTTAGAGGCAGTCCTACCTGAGTTTTTCGAGGCTTTTCACGCTGCCTATTCGAAGGCACAAAACCTTGCATACCTCGCAAAGCGACCGTGGAGCTGATTGTTGAGGTGATTGCAGTCAGAGGCAGTCAACGTCAGGTGTGCGGCTGACGAGCGGCCCAGGAGAATCCAGATCTACTCACTGGTACGTGGCAGCTATTTCTCCTCTTCCTCTCAACCCCCATTTTTAATGTACTGACCCTCTACCCTGCCTTCCTGTCCACGCCTACAAAGTGTACCCAGGGAAAAGTACTTGAGCCCGCTACTAACACTTTCTTGCTCATGGCTAGTCACCAGGCTTGAGAAGCCAGAACAGGCAGATTGAGGCAGAAGGAGAAATTGACTGTTTGGAAGGCAATGCAGCAAGAAACATGGGAGGCACGGAATTACTCCAAACTGTTGGAGCAAACCTCCCTTTAGCAGTAGGCATAGACGCTTTCTCGCAAGTCCAGCTGGAAATTCTCAGAGTAACAAAGAAACTGCACTTACCAGATGGCCCAGGAGAAGAGATAACCAAACTGGAAGAACGTACAGCAAAGACTGGGGATAGCAAAGGAGTCTCTAAATTACACCAAGCAAAAGAACCTAAACCCCATACTCGCTCCAAACGAAGGATCGATGCACTACACACTTCTCCTATACCTGGTTTGCACATTAGACTTTTTTCCAAGCATCTGCCGTTGGCACGGAAATAAAAGCCCTACCGGCAACGTGCCCAACATCAATTCTTGATCGTACACATGTTCATGACCTAAGCATAATTGACTTTATGGACACCATTTCCTCAAATGCGGCAGAGCTGGAGACTTAACGGAAATAATAGAAGCGTTCAAAGGACCCACAAGACGGCCCCTCGTACAAAAGTACATCACCCCAAAATTCGGACTCTCATCTTCACTACACTTTGCGAGATGCAGATGACGAAATATGGCTGACCTCACCTACTCCTTCAGCCTTGAACGTCATCTTAAACTCTCTTGTAAATCTCTGACAATGTTTTGGAAAAGTCAGAGCTCACTCTGATTGCCTAAACAAAATCAATCGAAAACTGGATCTCTTGCGCGCACAGCTCCCAACTCTTCAGGAGCGCCCTGACCTTCCATTCGGAGTCCCATGTTTGAAGCCACAGTAAGATCAGATATGCATGACGGCACCACATGGGTTTTGCCCGAACATCATGGAAACAATGGACATAAAAACTTCAACAAATGATCGGGAGCCCCCGGAACAAATTGCCCCCAAGGAAAAGGGGAGACTTACCACCAACCTACAAGGTTTGTTGGGGACTGCAATGTTGAAGTTAGCTAAAGCCCGAGTTGAAAAACTTGGCCTCCCCAAAAATATCAGTGACAACAGAATCCAGCTAAAGTAAGCACAGAACGGAACGCTGCAATTCCTAAAGGACCTACATACAACCGAACAAGCGGCATCAGCAGCAATGAAAGCCAAAGCTACCAGTCTCCCAAACTCCTGTTTAAGTAAAAAGAAAGTTTTGCCAGCCAAAGGACCACTCCTAGCCCCACTAACAATTACACCTTAAGCAAGTCTTTGGAACAGCAAAGAGTCCCACCACATGTCTGGGAGTTAAAGATATGATGAAGCAGACGCCCCTTGCATGGAAATTATTGACCTTACATCCCGAGTTCGGGCACCAAACACTCCATGCCTCCAAACATTGCCTGCGTGAAAAGCATGCTGGAAATCTGAAAGCACAAAGAAAGAACCAACCTTACAGCACATATCTCAGCAGGGAAGCCAGGCGACTAATGGACAATCAGACGCAGGGAACACCAGCGTCAAAAAACATGATAGCGAAGTCCAAGTTAACATCCTTGACTTCAAAGGAATTCTGCAGATCAATCAACCGACAAATCAAGTGAGAAAGAGTGGGCCACTTTACGGCTGCAAACGCATAGAGAGCGCGCTCCATGACACCTGGCGAAAATGCAAAGATCGCAGTTGCGGTCATCAGCTGTGAGTGAACTATACGTATGGAGGAGGGGGAGAAGCGACTGATGTTGGGCAAAGAAGAGTGGCCCACGGCGGATTGATGGAGACACAATCTCTTGCAGCACCTGACAAGTTGACCCAGAATAAATACCCAAGTAATCCAGTTGCCTTGAACACAGATTTACAACCTGAGAAGGTTTTTGAGTGCAAGGATAAATATGCCTTCGTCAACAACTTTAAACCAACTGGGGGCAAAGGCTACAATGACAGAGTGACCTTGCAACCCAAAAGTGGATTACTAGGTTCAGCGCATCGGCTTATGGGGAACAATGGGGGACTCCTGTCATAAGGAATGTGACTGTACCTGAGCATAAGTTCATCTTTAATGGCCCACAGTCTTCCAAATACCAGAGTTCCGCCTCAACCTACCTAATGCTGGAATTTGCTCTTGATCCCTGTTTGTGTCCAGGTCTGGTTTTAAACCGCAGCAACATTTTAACTCTATTCAAAGAAGTCGAAGCGTTGTGTCTGATATCGAACAAAGACATTACTCAAGTGAAATTGCATGACTCAAAAAGGCTGAACGCAGCAGTGATAAATGTTCATCAAAAGTTGTCTACCATATGCTTTTAAATGAGAGCGCATCATTTGGAGAGCTAGGGTTCAAGATCACTCTCTGCCCCAAGATTAACAAGATCTCTCTCCTCAGCAACCGTAAAAATGACCTTTTAGGCAAGTTAAGCTTTGGAGGGCGGAACCTAGGGAATTGATCTGGATTTGGGGGAGAGGCCTATGATAGCCCCGCATTCTGGAGCCAGCCTTCATATCCACTCGCGAGCAGCCGATCCTACTGGTAACACCTATGGGGAGTCAGACAACCAATTTGACAAAACATCACGCTAGCATCATGGAATGTAAGAGGGTTTGGCAAGCTAATGACACACCCATCTCTCCTGGAATCCTTGGGCATCCATGATATAGTGTGTCTGCAGGAAAGGAACGCCATGATGCCACTGATATGGGACGGATACGCAACTACCCGTCAGTGGGCTATGAGACCTAATGGAGGTAGGCCCTTGGGAGGCCTCTGTGTAGCACTTAAGCATGCTTTAGGCCTCAAGGGAGTCATGTTAAATGACACTACTAGAGGGATACTCGCAATTGATATAGTAACTGAATTTGAGCAAAATGGTAGACACATGTTACTAATTACCATCTATTGGAATCCGGCACACTCCACGCTGGTGACATGTTTGCAAGCTTTGCAAGACATTATTGAAATGTATACTTTGAAATATTCTGTCTCAGAAATTATGTTTGTGGGCGACTTGAACTCCCACTGTTTGGATACCAAGACTACATCGGACACGGAATGGGGGTGCCAGAGGGATTACCTATCCTGACAAATTGCACAGAGCCAAAAATTGATAGAATTTTTGGTGGGATGGGGGCTACACTTTAGGGGATGCTCCGCCCAGGCCAACTTGGCATAGAGATGGATGTAGATCCTGGATCGATTATGTAGTAATATCTGGTGCAATCTTTAAAGAATCCATTTATTTTGGGATTAAGAGCTCCGATTGTAGTGACCACAATATTCTAGTCTTACATCTCCATTCCATAGTCAAATTCCAGGGAAGGCCACTCTGTAAAAACTTAGTGGTGAATGGCAAGAAAAATAGGCTTGGTTGGAACCACAAAAGTCTTGACTGCTAACTTCATCAATAGCTTTTGGTGTACCACCACCCTACTAGACAAATTGGAAGCGCTTACTGTTAAAAATGTTCACTTTGTCTTGGATAAGGGCATGTCTGAACAGCTTTCAGGCAGCTTTAACCATCATAAATCTAGTCGTTCCCACCCCTTTGATAGGGAGGTCCTGGTAAGGAAGACCACCATGCGAAGGAGGGTGAGAATAATCAAATCCCTCAGCCTAAGTGAGCAGGCAAAAATCACTCGGTCAAAAACGAGAAGCAGAGCTATAAGAACTGGATAATAGCAAATAAACATCTAATAATGCAGAAAGAGCGGGAACAATGTTGGAAGCAATACTAAATCCGTCCAGCCGAAACTTTTGGTCATTAGTAAACAAACGGGTGCAAACGTCCCAGAGATGATTAACCCAATTGCGGAGGCGAATTGGGTACTTTATTTTGAAGACTTATTTAAAAAGCCTCAATGTGCACCCTACAACCTTGAGTATAGTGGGAAATGGGATTTGGACATTTCCCTGGAAACACTTATCAGAATAATACAAGCTGGGTCTAACTCTCAGGCCCCCGGACCCAACGGCCTCTGTAATGCAATTATGAAACGAGACCCAGACCTCTGGGTGGCTATGCTACAAGCATTGTTTCAGGGCATATTGAATGGGAAACCCTTCCCAGTATCATGGGAGACTGCCATAATTATTCCCATCTACAAAAAAGGCAATCACATGGATCCTGGGAAGTACCGTCCAATAACTCTTTTAGATGTCGAGAGTAAAGTTTTTGCCAAAAGTGTATTAAAAAAGCTGGAAGAATGGATATTACTTACAGCGAAACTTTCGAAATGTCTGACCGGCTTCAGGAGAGCAATTGGCACCGATGCGAGTGGATTACTCATACAGTCACTTATCAACCAATCCTGTGGCAAAGGGTGGGACCCTCTCTACATGGTTTGTGTTACATGACTTGTGTAGATTTGCCCAAGCCTTCGATATGATGGACAGGGAGAGGTTATGGCTGAAATTGCTGGAATGGGGCATCACCAGAGGCCTACTAGATATAATAGTTCAGCTACACGCCAATTCCATTATAAGGGTGAGATTGACCATCAACGGCGAAGTGACCAATCCAATTATGACTGCTCGAGGCTTAAGGCTTTGCGGATTTGGGGGATTTTTTAGGTAAAACAGGATTGGTCGCCCCAAGGATACCGGGTGATCCCTCTTCATGGATTGTATATGCAGACGATTATTCTTTTGGACAGGACGCCTGTGGGACTCCAGGAACTCCTGACACCATTCGAGACATATGTGGTGCTAAACAGGCTTGTAATTAACTCCTCCAAATCTATGGTTATGTGCTTCAATGGTGGGGGGAAACAAGCCCATGAACTTCACTTGGAGACTAGGCCGAACAGGGTTAAATGTCTCTGTCGACAAAATACTTGGGCATAACTCTAGTAAGGCCTACAGGTTTAAAGGTCAGGAGAGAGGCGTTATGGACTAGAGGAATACAATTTGAAGCCCAAATGAAACATCTGAAGAACAAATGCTGCTGATTTAGCCTCTGCCCCAGGCAGCATTCTTTAAGAGCAAAGTAGTACCCGCACTCCTATATGGACTGGAAACAGGGGTTGAAAATGAACGGCTCGACCTGAGAAAATTGGAATGGTTAATCTGGAAAAGAGCAATAGGCCTACCGAACTGCGTTACAGTCACCATTTTACGCTTCGAATTAGGCTTAAGTTCCCTGAGGTGTGCAGTACATATAAAGAAACTGATGCTCTACAGGAAGCTACTAACCAGCGAGAGGACTCACTGTGTTTAAGGGGGAAAACATTGCACAGTCAACAGAGGGGCCGATTGTTCCATTTAGGAATGACTGTACCAATATCATGGTGCAATATGGGATTAGCATAGAGGCCCTTGACAGAGGCCCTTGACAGAGATAAAAACCAGCGATGCAAGCACACCATACTCATATGCAAACATGCACCTAGAGCCAAAGAAATGGGGAACTATATTGAAATATCTTCGACAATGCCCAGATGGCCAATTTAAGAGACATCATAATGAGAATGAGGTTTAATCTGCTGCCAACAAGACATTTTGTTCAAGAGATGCCAAATTGAAAATTCTGACTGCCGATTATTGTGGGAGGGAATTGGAGTCAATAAAACATTTGGTGAACAGATGTCCTGAATGGCCTTTGGCAATTTTGTACACTGATTGGCTTCACTGAATGAAGAACGATTTTGGCATTATGTTCTAGAGGGAACTGTGACTCCACTTTTGATTAGAACTGGTATATTCTTAGAAAATGTGGATTTGTGTCCTTGACACCATGAATTCTAAATGATTTTATAACTAATAACACATATGAATTGTTGATTGTACCGTATATACTACCATAGAAATATGTATTAATGTATTTAATGTGTTGATGCTATTTTATAAGGTTTAAACAAACCATGTACAAATAAAAAAAGAAAGTCCCAAACATGGAAACTCTACAGGAGACCAACCTCATCTGCACTTTCTTGGAGTTTGGCTGTCTTGGAGGGCAAGTCCCCTCTCTCCAATATGTCATACCACCGTTATTTTCTCTTGGTTCTAAGAGCTACACCACAAACAACTGCACAATTGCTACAAAATTTGGAAATTGCAGTTTTTTGGGAATGCCATCAGAAGCCCCGCTCACAGCATAAGAGGATAGTCACACAAGATGGGAGTGTGAGAATGTGTATATTTTTGGCAAACGTGGTGAGGGGTAGCTTTGAGAGTGGAGAGGTTGCAGTGAAGAGAACGAGAGAGAGTGGATGGGATGTGCTGAAGAAACAGCTAATTAAACAAGGTGAAGGACAACCACTTGATAGAGGAAGGAGTGGCATATCTAGACAGAAGGGCAAGGCCAGTGGGAACTCTGAGGTACAGGAGAAAGGGGGATGAAATGGAAACCTACAGAGAAAGGAGGAAAGGAGGGAAGGATTAGAAAAAGCAAATTGGGGCCAATGAAGAAGAGGTGGAAGAGGGGCATCCAAAGAGAAAAATAGGAAGAGGAGGAACACCAACACAGAGTGAAAGGAGAGGAGGAGGAAGAACAGGAGAGGAGAGGGAGGACAGCAGTGTTGAGGGAGAAGGAGCAAAGGAGGATGGAGAGGAGAAGGAGATTGAGTAATGTGGTGATGAGCCTAGCTCTTAACAACCTTGGCAAGGAAGGTGATCCTAAGCAGGTGAAGAATGGCAGATCAAAGGCTTGAAATAAGGTGGGAACAACAGATCAGTGGTGGCACCATCTGTCCAACCCAAAAGTTAAGATAGTGTGTTGCCAAGACCAAACAAAAGGAGGAAGCCTGAGATTCCATGGTGTCCACTGAATAAGCAGTGTCTGCCTCTATCAGATGCCCTAAGCAACTGCACCTGTGGTACCTGATAGCAGAGTCCAGGACGACCAACACATTACCTTGGCGACCCCTGCACCAGCCAATAAAGTCAGGGTCATCAAAGAAGCATTCATGACACTATATAATCCCTGGGACAGCGATTTTATTTTTGTCTCCCAGCGGAGGGGTTATTGGACCAAGGGAAAAATGGGGGAAGACTGAAATCTACAATCTAAAAAAAAAAAAGAAAGCAAATCTAGTAGGATACTAGTGTTGCATTTAGTCATCTCCTCTTGCTTAGACAACCTTGATCACTTTCATATCATACCTAGTGACTAGAGAATTTCATCTTGGTTTTAATTTGTCTATTTATCCCTGGTTTTTAAACTATCCTTTTTTGGGCTGAAGTTCTCAGTACTGTCAAAGTGACAACATGCTTTGTGCTTTGGACATATGTACTACTGATTTGAAATTATTTGGAAATCCATAGAAGATGCCTAGCTGATGACTGAGTCAGGACCTCTGCAGCTTACCATGCAAAGACATTTTAAGAACTGCTGGGGTAGCTCGGCCCAGTGCCTTGGTGAACCAAACTGTCAACTGTCCAGAGTGAGTACAGGCTCATTGTTAATTATTTCTCTCTTGTCCGGACAAGATTAGTAGTAGAGTCTATCACTCTGCTCCTCCAGTTACGAGCAAGGACACCACCCTGCTGCTAGGAAAGCGGCCCATAAACTGAACTACAGAGACGTTTAGCTTCCCTTAACTTCTTGTGCCCAGTGCCATCCCTGTAGTATCAATGCTCTACAGAATACTCCCCTAACTCTACCCAGTGGTTGTAGTTTACATGCACAAGCTATTCCCGCTTCAGATAGAATAGTCTGCAACCTGCTTGCTGGGTTGCCTTCTCAGGCTCATCTGTCATGCTGTCCTTGAGAGACCATGTCTGCAGCACCGAAGGCAGGGAGCCCATGGATTGCCCCTGACCCTCAGAAGCTGAGCCATTGGCAGCTCTGGATGGAAGTAGATAATATCATTTGTTTATTTATTATGCGCACCAGACCCAAAGGTATTAGGGTGCAGAAGAAGGAAAAGAGGGTTGTTCAGCTTAGGTTACATTGCTGTACGTTACAGTTCAAAATAGTAATAAACAGTGTTGGCTTGTATCATACAAGAGAGCAAAGGATAGTGAAGAGCATCAAGCCACAGTTATATACAATATATACAATTATACAGATACAGATATATATATATACAGTTATACGCAGTGGTGTGGCGATGTGGTAGAAGGTCAGATGTCATGCTCCTTAATCCATTGGATGAGGTTAGATCTGAAGTGTCAGTAGGGCATGTCTTCTCTTAAAGAGGGTGGGAGTGAGTTCCAGTTTTGGGCAGCTTTGACCGGGAAGCTACTACCACCAGTCTACATACGTTTGTATCTAGGCACTTGAAGTAGGTTAGTATTGGCTGTTATAGAGGGGTGATTAGTGGATTGTCTCCGGAATCTGGAAGTAAGGTACTGGGGGGCGGCCATATGTAAGCACTTATGAGTTAGGGAGGCTGATTTGAGAAAGATTTTATCTTTGGTGGAGAGCCAGTTGTTGGATCTTCTAAAGTCAGATATGTGAGCTTTCTTAGGAATGTTGAGGGCTGCTCTTGAAGCATTGTTTTGTAAGATCTGTATCTTGTTGGTAATGTATTTGTTGCAGCCTATGTATAGGGCGTTGCAATAATCCAGTTTAGATAATACCAAGGCTCTTGCTATAGTGATGCAGTTGTTGGGTGTAAGGAAAGGCTTAACTGCTCTAATTAGCTTACACGTGTAGGCGGTGGCCGAGGCCATGGAGTTTACTTGTTTTTTGAAGGTGAGAGTGGAGTCAAGGTAAAAGCCAAGAGTTTTCACTTCCTTGGCTACTGGGATATTGTTATTGACTATGGTGAAGTTAGAATATAGATGGTCTAATTTATTGATATTCGCCGTGGTGCCCAAAATGAGGAGTTCCGTTTTGTCATCATTCAGGCATAGTCCATGAGAGGCCATCCATGCCTGGATGATGAGATATACTCTGTTCACAAAGGCCAAATCCTTGTTGTAATCTGCCGTCAACGGGATGAGGATCTGTGTATCATCTGCATAGTTAGTGTAGGTGATACCCAGGCCGTCTAGATCATCAAAAGGGGCTTCGTGAAGATGTTGTACAGAGTGGGTGAAACACATGAGCCCTGAGGCACACCGCAATCGATAGGAATAGGGTCTGCGGGTGCTGAAGGTGCGATGGCCGGCATAGTTCTATTGTCTAAGAAGGATTGAATTCAGCCTATGGCTTCTTGTGAGAAGTGGGTGGCCGAGTCTAAGTGGTGGCAGAGAGTCTTATGGTCAACCAAGTCAAACGCAGCTGAGAGGTCGAGCAGCAGAAGTAGTGCTGTTACCATTGTCTCTCAGGGTGTCTATTTGTGCTTTTAGGTCAATCAGTGCAGTTTCCGTTCCGTGTTGCGGTCTAAAACCTGACTGACGTACTCCTAGGAGGTGGTTACATTCCAAATATTGAATTTGGAGGTACGCTACCTTGTCCAGAATTTTAAGCAGGAATGGTACTGTCGTAATGGGATGATAATTTGTGGGAGTGGTCGGGTCAAGTGTTTGTTTTTTTAGAAGTGGGAGGACCCACGATTGTTTCAAATTGTTGGGAATGGTACCAGAAGAGAATGAGGCGTTTGAGTTTGGATATAAATGGGGAAAGGTCCCTTGCGGCATCCTTTATAATTTGTGCGGGGCAAGGGTCGCCGTGGCAGTTGGATGGTTTGAGAGTTAAGATAACCTTTTCAACTTCTAGAATGGAAACGTTCTTAAAGTTAAAAAGGGGTTTAGATATTTCCGACAGGGTGAGAGGTGAGGAGGTGTTCGAGGGCACAGGGGCCGTAATGTTGTTGGAGTTAGAGGAGAGGAGGAGGGATTCTTTTTTGTTGTTAATCTTTGCCTGCAAAGTCGTTATTTTGTTAGCTAGAGCGCTCTGAATGCTAGTGCACCAGGTTTTGTCCTTAAAGCAGGTGTCAGGGTCTTGGATAGGTGTTTCCAATTCTTTGAGGATTGTGAATAGTTCTTTTTTATTGGACTTAGCTTGAGTGATGCGCAAATTGTAGGATTCTTGTTTAGCAAGGATTATTTCTTTTTTGTATAGGGAGGCTAATTTGGCGATGTTGTTTTTGTTAGTTTCAGAAGGGTTTAATCTCCATATCTGTTCACATTTACTTTTTCGAGTCGTCTGGCTTTTAGGTGGGGAGAGAACCATGAATTAACATGTTTTTTTCTGTTTGCATTTTCTAATTTTCAAAGGTGCTCTGGTGTCTAAGGCGGATAACATTACCTTATTGTATTCCTCGACCAAGGTAGATGGGTCTGCAGAGTCAGGGAGAGAATTCAAAGTAGGGATGATCAGAGGAATAGGTTTGTCAGCTGTAATGTTCTTTTTGTTCCTTGTAGGAATAGCAGGGGCTATACTGATAGTATGATAGGGGGCTGTGGTTTCGAGGGCGAATGAGATCAAATGATGATCGGTCCAGGGCAAAGGTGTTATGGCATTAATGGACGTTACACAATGGTCTTCCGCTGTCCAATCAAGGGTTCTGCCCTTAGTATGAGTAGCGCCTGTTACCTTTTGGGTGAAGCCTAATTCCTCGATGGAATCGTTGATCTGTGTTGCATTAGGATCTGAGGGGTCTTTATAGCCTAGATTAAAATCTCCTAGGAGAAGGCTTGGTGATGTATTTTTGAGGTTATCCGAGAGGATGTTAGTGAGATCTTCTTCAAAGGATCCTAGAGGGCCTGGAGGTCTGTAGATGAGGTGGATAGATAAGGTTTGAGTAGTTGAGGTAGGTAGTTTGGCGGTCAGGAGTTCGCAAGAGTCTACCTTTAGTGGGGTAGCAAGTCTCAGTGCTAGGCTAGTTTTTTGCAATTATGGCTAGGCCCACCGCCTCAAGAGGAGGTGCGGTCTATTCTTAGAAGAGTGTAGTCCTCAGGAATGGCTAGCATAATTGCTGGGCCGGCTGCTGGATGCAGCCAGGATTCCGTAATGGCGAGGAAGTCCATTTTGTCAGTTGTGATAAGGTTGGCTATTTCTGTGGCGTGTGCCACCAGAGACCGAGCATTTATTAAGGCTCCTCTTATACCTGGCAGTGTAGGCTCAATGGGTGGTATTGCAGTATTGTGGGGGGGGTTTAGGGCAAGTGGTAGGGTCTCGAGAGAGTCGGCTGTTGAGCTAGAGTGGGTGCTGTGTGTTGGTTGAGTTATGCAGAGATATTTTGGTATTAGGCTGGGCACTATATGCAGTACACATCTTTGTCATGTATTTGACTTCTTGGTACAATTCTGACTTTGTGAAGCTGTGCCACAGGGTCACTCTGTAGACTTGGACTGTGAGCGTGTGGGCTTTCCAGAACTACATAGTAGCAGGGAGTTACCCTGTGCACAACTTTTACCAACCCCAGCATCATGGCCATCTGCTGTTAAGCCAATGTGCCATTGCCTGACTTTGACCTAAAAACAAAGGTAACCCTGCATCACAGTTAACCCAAGAGAACTTCAACATCTCTTGGGGGTGCCCATTGGCCACATATGAATGTGAAGAGACATTTAGGCCCTATTGACTTTGCAGTTAACCATTATTGTATTGTAATGCAAAGTGTTTTTATAGTCCTCTTCTATTCTGCCAGCCTCCTGGTAAAGGTTAATGTACAATAAAAGCATCCACCTCAATACTTGAGACTTTTGGTAAATAACTCCCTGTATTTATGCATATGAAATTCAGCTGAGCCAAAGAGGTATAGAGTATTTAATCCATACCTACTCTAGCTAGAAAACCTAATTTTGAATAATAGGGATATCTTGTTCACTGTATTCCATTCCTAGAAGTGTTGACTAGATTGATCAAATACTTCTTCCAGTAGGTGATGTGACAAATTCTCCTACCTGGCCTTAAAGAAGGGATGGTGTGGTTGGCAAGTGGGCTGGGTGACACTACTTGTCATGATGTTATGACTGTGAACCGAGTAGAGATAATCCCTTAGCCAACCCCACCGTGCCAGGGTCAACATTACATCCTTGTAAGGGATTTGGAAATTAAGTAGGCAGAATAATTACAAGTCACATCTCTGGCTTTCAGCCTCTTTAATGCAAAATTAAACGAAGCAGTAACGCTAGACACAACTCTGCGCAACGAATTTCCCCAAAACCCAAGTAGTGATCAGAGAACATTTATCAAACATACATGTGGGAACATGTGGCGAACTCAGTTGACATAGTGGCTGGGCCACAGAGAGCATGAGAGGATCCAACCTGCTTGTTCCACAGTTCATGCACAGGCATACAGAATCCAAGAAGGCAGCCGGCTCATGATGCTTCCCAATTCAGAGCTCCATTAGCGATTCCAGGCGAGTGCTGATTCCCAGAGCCAATCCAAATATGGGGCCTCATTACGAGTTTTGCGGTGCGGGAAAGAAATGGTGGTAAGTCAGTTACCCAACACACCAATAACCTGTTGCACTCACTTTTCTCAATCTTGTTCAGAGTTGTATAATATGTTCAGTTAACATGCAATTCAAACAATTTATGGTGCTGGGAAGTGATAGGTACGATGTGTACCTAATACGCAAAATCTACATTAACGAAGACAAAACTCTAAAGATTACTTTAGGCACAAATTTTAAAAATCACATAATACAATTATGCATTTTAGTCCTACAATATCCCATTCGTTTTATTCCAAAAGAGATGTACACTTTTTCTGTGGATAGGAATACAGAGCTGATCTTTTTAAAGAAAAGCCTCCTTTATACACATCTACTTGCAGTATTTCACCAATTTGTCAAGGTTATAAATGTCATGTCCAACGCATTTCGAAAATGTCTTTCTTCATCAGGTACAGAAACCACTAATATTTTCTACAAGTAATAAGAGATACAAGGCAATTCGTATTAAAATCAACGCAATTGTAGGGCTTAATAAAAATGAAAAGTGAAGTCTAGTCACATATCACTAACCTCATTATATCCTTAGATACAACCGTAGTCATCAATCACAGTCAATGGGGCACAATCTGTGAAAAAATGACAGAATCTGCAGATACATAAATAGACCCATGCATAGCCCTCACCAAGAGCTTCAAAAGTAACCTACTCATGAATTGAAGTTACTGGACATCAACGGACTGCTGTACCATAAGAAAAACCTTCTACCAAAAGGCGCCAAAACATATACAGGGTCAATGTAGCAAACCAAAGCTGCAAAAAGTGTAGCGAGTCGCACGCTAATTAGGTGTCCAGTATGAATATTCCAACTGTAGACAAATAATTTAAAAGAAACATACTTCTCTCTCAGTGACACAGTAAACAAGATCGAAGTCCAGTCAAAATGATGCTCAACATTAAGAAATCCAAACAACAAGTCTCATTCTCTTAACACAATTAACTCATTCTCTAGTTTAGGTGCCATAATGTCACTCTATATCACGCAACAACTTACCTCATAACAGTCCTTGAACCAGCTCTCATGGATCAGTGCTATCAAGTAAAAAGCACTGAAACCTGTCAATGTGTATACCCTTTGAGTCACATGAGGCCAGAGCCATCATGTGACCAAAGACATATCCTGAAATGTCTCAATAGGCAGGACGCCATTTTGGAGTGGAGTTAGGAAACTCAAGTTCTATGCAACGAAAAAAATGACCGGAACACCAGTCCTTACAATTCACATCAAACACATTCTGCCAGTTACCATTAGATGTTTTCAATCGATATACATAATACAAATCATTGTACTGCCTTTTATAAAAAAGCCCCAAGAATGCCCAGTATACAGCATTTCTAACTTCCATATAGTCCATGTCGGACACATATAAGGAACTCATGGTGGCAACAGTAAAGACAGACACAAGTGATCACAGTTCAAGGGTGTTTATTAAACTGTATGCAGGATGGAAAAACGACTAATCTAAATCTAAGATGGGAGCAAGCGTCGACCATCAAATGAAAATAAGGCGTTACTTGTGGCGTTGTGTCAAAATAAAAAAAGCCTATACTAAGAAACCTATTGCCAAACCTTAAAACTAATACAAAAGGGTGTGGGATAGTTTTCAAGAAAAGAAAGTGTTCACAAATGATATGTTAGGATGCGGTAGCTTGGGCTCTCCCTTCCCTACGTTTTGAGCACAGGGTAAGGTGGGATCTTGAAGCACAGTACAGACGACAGTTCCACTTACAGCCCTCCGGGCCATCGATGGCCGAGTCTCGTTTCTCTTGGTTTAGTCATTTTTGGGACCAAGGTTGGCTGCAGTTGCTAAAGGAAGTTTCTCCTCAGGAAAAACTGCTTTCACATGTGGTGTGCCTCAGGGCTCATGTCTGTCTCGTCTCCATTTTAATATCTTCTCTAAACTCCTGTGTGACATGCTTATACCCCTGGGTGTCCGGTTCACTAACTACGTCGACGACACCCAGGTGGTTTTTGAGCTATCAGGAATATATGAAGATGATGTCAAAGTTAATGAGGTATTTGCCGCAATAAAGAAATTGATGGCAACTCATTCCTTAGCCTTAAATGGAGAAAAAACAGAGATACTGATAATTGAAACCCCTCAACAACAAAAAAACCAGGATGTCAGGTATGCAAGTTTCAAGATAAATAATAATATCCTGGTATCTGAGCACGTAAAAACAGTCTTTTAAAAAGCATACCTCATATCTTAAATCGGCATTGTTCCTTTTATTTAAACATATTGTGGCAAATTCATCCATATTTGACAGAACAGAACCTAGATGTGATTGCCGGGGCAATTATAAATGCTAAACTAGATTATTGCAACAGCCTCTTGATGGGCACTTCCAAGACCAACATTAAAAAGTTGCAAACGATACAAAATTGAGCTGTTAGGGCCTTATTTGGCCTGAGTCGGCTCTCCAAGATCTCGGCAGCAAGAAGAAAATTACACTGGCTTCCCATTGAACAGAGAATTAAATTCAAAGGCGCATTAATGGTATTCAAATGCCTTTCAGGAATTTCGTCTTTTTCTCTCATTGGTAAGCTAAAAATAGCGCTGATAAGAAGAAACCTATTCTCTAATGGAAACCAAGCACTGTATCAGCCACGGCAGACTCAAAAAAGAGTTGGTGGACCCAACTTCATCTTTCTGGGCACCCACTATTTGGAACTCTCTGCCCCCTGACCTCAAGAACAATGTGTCCCTTAATATCTTTAAAAAACATCTCAAGACATGGTTGTTTGATTGAATAACAGTTTAACCCTCATGGACCCGTTGTCCTATAAAGATGTCTAGAACCCTGCTTCATGTTTAGTGTTCGTTGTCTTTGTCCATGTGAGCGCCTTGAGGCCTACGGGCGAACGACGCTATATAAGAAAAAACATAGATAAATAACAAAACAAAAAGTTCCTTCAACAAAATGAGTTAGTTTCTTGGTTTTATTTAGGGTGATGATTCTTCACCCCTGAGTCCCCTTCTTCCGGATGCTAACCCTTGTTCCTCGTGGTGTTGATGATAGCTTTTCACCCCCTGGATCTCCCTCTTCCAGGCTTGGATTCTAAAACAATTCCTGTCGATATCAAGGTCTTCGGTGGTTGTAGTGTCCTAGTTCTGAGGGCCTAATAGGTTTACAAAAACAAGTAACAAACACAAAGTTCTGTTGTATGTATTTTACGGTTGATGGCTTCACCCCTGGGTCCCCCTCTTCCGAGTGCAGAACCCTCTTTACATTCAGCCTCCCTCCACCGGGTTCACTATGGCTTTGTCTTTTTAAACAGTTCCAGTGGACATCCCTCGGCCGGGTTCACTTTTGTCAAGACCTTTTCTTGGGACTTCAGACTTTGGCCCCTCCCGTTAGCATCCCTCTTCCGGGTTCACTCTTGCCAACTTCACATTCACATTTGCTTTCAATGTTCGCGGGATTCACTTCCCTTGATTTCTCTACAGTTCTTAGGTCAAAGGCTTTCGACGATAAAGGGATTTTGCTTGACCTCCTGTATGACCACTTTGACTTATCTTGGCTGCTCTCCTACGGCTGTCTGGTTATGTTTAGTTTCACTCAGACGGGGATCGGCTAGAGTTTCTCGGAGCAGCACCAACGTGGTGCCGGTCCACTTCTGCAGATGGTCTCCCCGTTACAATTTTATAGTTCCTTCACCTACTCTCACTTTGCAACTTTCATTCATCACAGCCCGGTTCTTATCGGTTCCCCTTTCGACTCACCGGCTGTAATTAACTTCTTGGCTTTTCTCTTCACTGGAGTCAAGGCTGGTACCACGTAAGCATGAGTCTCTCTCGTTCCGGATTATCGGCTTCGATACGCTCCGTGTACTGTCGACATCTGCTGCAGGATACTTGGGCTATTTTCCTCGGTCTTACGATTCCTTCTGCAGAGGTTTCACAGGGTTTTGACGATAAGGGCAAGGGCGTGTCTCTCCTCATTGGCCTTTCAATCTTTGCCGCCTTTCTCCTCCTCTTGAACTGCCGGGGCTGGATAGCGATCTCATTTTGCGGTCTGCCTTGCTCGTACTGTGTTCTTTTGTTCCACATTTTATTCCTGTGGGCAAAGAAAGGTTGCCAGGTGTGTGTGACTCTGATTGATTGACTGACTTTGCTTGACCATTGTGTCGGGACAGGTCAGGTAAACGGCTCTATGATTAGTCCGTTGTCTTTCGTGTGGGGGAAACATTTTTGTGTTGGAAAAGAGAAGATGTAGAGTTGCCAAGTATTCTGCTTGACAGGATGCAGGAGAGGTGTTATAGGGAATTATAGTCTTCGTCCTGGGGGGGTAGGTGATTTCGAAAGGGTGTCATGATCACTGCTTTCAAGGAGCCAGGACCAGCCCAACGTCCTTGGAAGCAGGCCCCTAATCCTAAGCCTAGGCACCAGCCGGTCCCTACTGGGACCTTTTGGACCTTGTCCTGGCGCCGGTGGCACCAGGCTCATCAAAGCCATCGGTCCCGGCACTGGAAGCGCCGGGCTCATAATATGTGTGAAGATGCTTGGGTGGACTTACCTGCAGCAGACCATGCTGCTTACTTACCAGCTACATAGGAATCCTCTGTAAGCCGGAACTATTTTCTTACCTGGGTGGGGCAAGCTCCACGCCCTGGATACAACACTGGAACTCTTCTGGAACAGGAACGCTTTTCTTACCTAGGCGGGGCCGTGGAGGAAGACGCCTCATCACTCCTAGGCTATTTAAACCACACCCGATTGATGAAGCGTGCTTCGCGTTATTCTGCATCTGCAGCAGAACGCTCACCGAGTCTGTTCCAGCTTTTCTTCTTCCGATCCTGTACCTGCAAGAACAATACTTACCATTCCAGTATCCAGTCTTCAGCAGCGCCTGTAAAAGACAAGAAACAACAGGTTAGCACGACGACTTCACATGCAACTCATTCCTTACCTGGTCCATCGGCAGCGACCAGTTCTTCACGCTGCACCTCCGCCTGTGGAGACAAAAGCATAGTTATTACTTACCAGCAATCCGCGAATTCCGGATGTTTTCAACACTGCAACCCAGCATCTGAAAGACAAAAGAAGAGACATTAGACAGGTATTTAGTTACGCCCATCGCGCTCTCCACAATAGAGCGCCTGCAACTACTCCGGCGTTTTCCAGCACCTCTTCAGCACGAACTCACAGCTGTGAAGGAAAGAGACAGTTAAAGCGCTTGCATTTACTCACGCATTTCCAAGCGCTTCTTTCCAAGGCTCTGGCTCCAGCTTTGGCTCTCTTCATTCCATCTTCTAACGCTAGAGCCCTGCAAAACAAATAGAAGAAAGCATTATTCCGAGCCCTGTTCAATACTTACGTGTCCACGCACCTAAAGACTATATGGACTAAAAGGTGTCCGGAAACTCACCGCTCGTGCTTTTAACGGCGGTTGCGTTCCTCTGATGTTAAGAGGCCTACGTTTCACCCAGTGAAGGAACTGGCAACGGCACCCTGCACCAGACGCAGATGGAGAGCCCAGCATTCACCTATCTAAGAAATCTCACCCTTCGAGTTCGACACACAGTGCGAAGAGGCTCAGCCCCAGAAGCCAATCGAGTCCTGCACATCACTTTTCGAGTTACAGACTCCTTCCTGCCTAGACCAGCGCCTCCGTGGGAATCAGGTGAGCGTTACAAAGGGTGGGTTTTGGAGGGTTTTTGAAATGAGTAGGAGGGTTTGTGGGAACTGTAATTGTTGGTCACATTTGACTGGGAGTTCGTAAAGTGACAATCGGAGGGACTGATTGGTAGGCTTTGTGGGATTGTAGAAACGGTAGTGTTTTATTTGAGCAGGTTGGGAGTGAAGGGAATAATAATCAGGGGACGGGAAGGAAAATGACTGGCAGTATTCTGGAAGGAATGATCATAGGTATATGGAGAAGAATATCTGGGTATGTTCGAGCAGGACACAGGAAAACTTGGATCCTGGGATAGATAATCTTCGGATGCAAGCGAGTTGGAGGTCTTAGGTGATTGGTTCTGTACACAGGGGTCATTGGATCTGGGTAGGAGAGATTTAATGGGAGGAGGCGAGACAGAGGTATTGTAGCCTAGAAAGGCCTCGGGGGATTCAGTCATCTCCTTTTCCTTCGGTATAGTACTGCGTCTCACCTGGGGCATTTTCCTGAGCATAACCCCAGACTCCCCTATCCAGGTGATCCTCTCTTGTTCGTCCGTTCCTAGTGTTGGGGTCTGAGAATGTCAGCCTTTCCCAAGCCACCTGAATAAGGGGTTCCCGAGGTCTGCTTGGGAGAATACCCTCAGGTTTCTCACACACACTAGGGTTAAAATACATAAAAAATATCAGTCAAAAACTAGACCATGTATAAAAGTATTCAAACATGGTTAAACTATCACACAACGTCTAACCATGAAAATTGGTGAAACATTTAACATCAGTGTACTTCAAAGATTTTGACAATACAAATTATAATTACAACATTCATAGGAAACATGATGAATCCAATTCTTCAAACCCTTCAGGGCAAAGCAATCTAGTCTCTTGGTCCATAAAACCTCTGTACGTTGTAACAGTTGTCATATTCCCCCTCTTTAAGGGGTTTTCATAGATTACAGGATCACACACCTCCACTGTGATTTTGTGTGTGTCTGTATCCTTAGTCTATTGTTACTGCAGATGTCATGTTACCAGTCCTGATATGATATTGGATTTAAGGCAGTGCCATCCCACCTTGGCTCGGCATGTGGTCAAGCCTATGTAATAAGGCCCGCAGGGGCATTTAATACTGTAAATTACATTTTTTCTTGCATGTAGACGTATGATGTAACGAGATTTGATGTCCCATATGTGGATGTACTATAGTTGAACCTTTTGTTATTACAGCAATTATAATTCATACACAGCAAAGTGCCGCTATAGTTTCTCTCTGAGTGTGTTGGTTCAGGATGTATGGCATGTACCAATCTATCTTTCAGGGAACTCCTCTTTTTGAAGCAAAAGTTGGCAGGTTTGTGAACAACTGTTGTACTTCGGGCTCTGCCAATACAATGTTCCAGTTCTGTTCAATACAACATCTGACATTTCTACTGTGTTGAAAGAATGTTGTAACAAAATCTAAGTTAGGTAATGACTTCTTAGGCTTCTCTCTCATAGCTTCTATTCTAGTTATGTTTTGAATCTTTTGTTGAGCTTGCTCTACATTTTGTTCTGAATGACCTCATTTTATAAACTTCAAGAATAATTCAGCGTCTTTCTTAGCATAATTCTCATTAGTCAATATAATCCACTTATAACTTAAAAGTTGACCAAAAGGGATACTTTTAATTTGGGTTCTAGGGTGAAAAAACTCTCCCCCCCCAAAGAAAGGTATTACGATCAGTTGTTTGAGCGATAACTGTAGATTATATCAAAACTCCATCAATATAAATTTGAGTATCCCAAAAATTGATATCTTTCTTGCTCATCTCCCAAGTGAAATTTATGGGAGGAAGGATTATTAATATATTCAAAAAGGTGTCATAAGCTAGTCTCTGTGCCTCTCCAAATCCCAAAGATTTCATAGATGTATCTCTGTATGTTCTTTATATTAGAAATTATTCAATAAATGTTGACTTTCCAGATAATGCAAAAATGTATTAGTGTATACTGGGGCCATGCTAGCCCCATAGAGGTGTATTATTAAACAAAAGAAATGTTCTCTGCCATAGAGGTACCTGCAATCTGTAAAAAGAACTCCTCACCTGAGAACCAGCTTCAACAAAGTAATCACAAAGACCTTATTTCCGCTGGTGGTGTTAATTCCACCAAAAATCCCCAATGGAGTACTATCGACTCCATAAATGGGAACTAATGCTGCCTTACCGCCACTTGTAATCCCATGTTAACTTTTGTTTGGTGGTATTCCGGCGGATTTACCGCTGAACTCTAAATCAGGCCCATAGTGCAAGATGGAGGGAATAGTGTCCACCCCCTATAAGATGGGCATGGAACATGAGCAGTGTGTGCAAGAGAAGGCAATAGTTCAGGGATGGCTGCAGATAGTATATTGGAAAAGGGAGCAGAGCAAGAAAGATAAGGTGTAGTAGTAGGGTGAGGATGAGCTGATTTAGCTAAAGGAAGGGAGGTGTGAAGAAGCATTGTGTGAAGGTGGGGTTGAGGAGCAGAGCGAGAAGCAGATGGAGAAGCAGATGGAGAAGCAGAGTGAGATAGATGTTGCAGAGTTGAGTTTAAGGATAGGTAGAAAAGCTGAGCAAGGAAAAGGGATTGAAGACAAGTTGAGAGGGGCGGGAAACATTAAAGTAAGGAGGGTAAATGGAGCAGGAGAGGAAAGGATACAGATCTCTAAGTCCCTGGGACAGTTAATTGGCTAGTGGGCAGAGGTGTTACTTGTGACCGAACTGGGAGAGGCTGTGAGGAGGGGACAAATAAGCATGTGGTGAGGTGTCAAGTAGGTGCAGGAGAAAGTGGGTGAAATCCCTGTAGATATGACAGTGTGGTGAACTGATAAGGGAGAGAGAGAGATCTGCAAAGTCAGGACGCTGAACAAGGGACAGGACAAGGGGTCTAGTAAGAACATTTTGTTCAGCTTTGGCGAAAGGCGCTTTATAAATTCAATAAAATGAATAATGAAATTAAGCCAGTGCCAGTCATTGGGTGGCCTCTCAGTCTGTGGTTCTGGCCCTTGTTCAGATTTAACATTTTTAACTAATCTAAAGAGGAGGACCAGCAACCGAGACTTGAGATGTGGGAAGAGTTTTTCCCAACAGTACTCAAGACACCCAAAGAGCCAAGAAAGCAAGAAGATTCCGAGATATGCTTCACCCAAAAGCCTGAGTGACAGAGGCCTGAGAATCCAGACTGGGAGAAGTGAGACATACACATTTAAGTGCTTTACCTTTTCCTTTGGCCAACCTCGTAAACAACCCACAATAAAACCTTGTAGAACTGCTTTATTCGATGTTGGGTTTGCTGGAACCCTCTGGCTTCATGCTAGTGAGTGGTGGTAAGCTTACAAAACTCTGCTAGCCTGTTTCCAGGACTGTACACTGACTCGGCCCCATGGCCTGGAGCAATCGCCAGACACTGCTAAGTGTTTGTTAGTTGGAGTCTTTGCTTCCTTTCTCTTGCTCTCTGTTTGCCCAATATCATGCCTTCTGGCTTTGTGTCTTTGTCCGTTTCTCCTTCCTGCATATAATTGGGTTACTTCTTGTAGTCCTCCCTCTGATGTTTTTTTGTTTTATATTTTCAGGAATGGTCGTGTTTCTCAGCCTGGCTCTCTTGACATTTACTAGAGAGCCTCACTTGTGTCTTCCGTTCCTGGCTCACCCTAAAAATGTAATCATGGCCACGTTGAACAAGCTGCTGTCACAGGACTTCCTGGATCATTTGACTCTAAAGTAAGTGCCAGCCAACCAAATTGGGTAGAGGAAATGATATACCCACATGCCCAAAGCACATGAGGGAGTTTAGACCTAAAAATGTTCCATACAAAAAATAATCAATCCACTCATTCCTAGAGCATCTAACTGACCGCAGTATGGCTCTACACACTCTTATGCAAGCTGTGATGAAGTCCCAAAGTTGGAGGCTGGGTGATGGGATTCAGTTTTGTTTAACCATCTTTTAATTCGTTTTCAATGCAATAGTACAATTAGCACAAAAACATGTACAATCATAATAGAATGTCTTTCCCCATAGACTTCTCCCAACTACTCATGCAAGCCCACTTCTCTTGTTTTCCTGTGTTAGCTAGAATCCCATAATAATCTGAGATCATTACTTTTGTCCCTCCCTGAGTGGTTAAAAATGTCTCGAGCGGGTCAATTTTCTGGAACGGGGTCTGTATCTAAGAGCCGATTGTTTATTACCAACGCCAGAGGACCAGTCTCTTAATTGAAAATAACAAAGGCATTCTTGTTCTTCAAGAGAAAAACATTGTTTACACTCGGGGAAAGATTTGATTTCTGAGCCTGTGAACAAGTCATTTTTTAGTCAAACCCCTCCCACCCCCCTCCTGCCACCTGCGAAAAGCCCCCTCTTCCAAACCCTTTGAGAATTGTGGGTTGTTAAACAGCGCAGCGAATAGAGAGGGGAACGAGGAAATGTGATATTTCCTAACTTAACTGTCCCATATATCCCCCACAAGCTTGGTAATGTGACCTGGGTACATATGTCTAGTACTATCCTTCTTGGAAAGCCATAACACTTTATGCAATGGATGTGTCACCAATGCTCTATCCATGCTAACCCAAAGGTTCCTGAAGTCCTTGCTGAACCATTTGCAAATGATTCCGATTTGTGTCCCTTCATAATATTTCTGAAACTCCGGGAGTCCGATGCCTCCCTTTCCCCTAAGAGCTGCCAACATTTTATGCGACAGTCATGACTTTCTACCCATCCACACGAAAGAACTAGCTACATGGTAAAGTTTATCAAAAAAGTGCTTTGGAATATGTATTGGGAGAGCTACAGGTTAAGAAGTCTTGGCAATATCCCCATGTGTAGCGTGTCCCTGCAGCCTAACCAGGAAACTGAAAGTGGGTTCCACCTGTGTAAGTCCGTTTTTATAGTAGTTAAGAGAATTGGGAAATTGGCCTGATATTACCTTTCAATTGTAGTGGTAATGGCCACACTCAAATATTTCATCCCTTTCGACTTCCATATAAAGGGCGACATGGCCTTGGCCTTGGGCTCTGCTAGAATCATCCCCAGTAGAATAAAGTTTCAAGATCTCCAACTTCCCTATATTGATCTTCAAGCCGGAAACGCTCGTAAATTCTTGGAATTATTTTTGTACGCCCCTCAATGATCCCGAAGGATCAGCTAAGATCGGAAAAATATTGTCATTGAATGCTGCAAACCCTATGTTGCACGCCCCCAAACGCTTTACCCGGTGTATGCTCCACTGCCCTTTACGCTTGTAAAAAAGAATCCCACTATATCGCAAACAACAAAGGGGCCATGGGGAAACTTTGTTTAGGACCCCTGCACAGTTTTACGACTTCACAGAAAGTGCTATTAATCAGAAATATGGCCGACGGACAGGGCGGACTGGGCCATAACATTTTCTCAGGCACCAATGAAAAGGTGTCCCACAGTTGCAAATACAATTCATTCCTGTTGTGACCCTGTTTGAATAGTAACCAAGGGGGAGTTTTTTGATAAAGTGTGATGCAAATTGTGCATGTAAAGAATATTTATTCAACAACACAAGTCAAAAATACTAGCCGCATGGTGAAATAACTTATTAAACTGTCCCATTTTGACCAAAAAAGCTGGCTCACACCAGCATTTTGTGTTTTTGGTTCGGCTATGGGCCTATTGCATACATGCCAGTCCGAGCCTGCCGATGGAGCTACACAGCTCTCACCATATGTATGAAATGGTCTCCAAAGCCCATTTTCTTCAGTGTGATAGAGAAAAGCACAATCTACCTGATTTAATGACTTTTTGGCATCTACAGAGAGCAAGATTGCTGGGACATCACAGTTTCACACTTTTTTCCAAAAGATGCACCACCCTTCTAATGTTGTTTATTTTAAAAAAAATTATTTATTTAACGGGTATTTATAATTAAGGCTTCCGGTTTTCTGTTTGTACTGTATTTACACATAAATACATACGGGAATCAATCTGCTTTCTGTCTGGATTGATTTATAAAAATGGAAAAAAACGGAAAAACAGGCCTTTCTATCTGGTTCTCTATGATGTCACTCATATATCGCAGGCCAATGACGATGCAGATTGGCAGTATGGAGAGTGTAAAAGTTCTTTAAATTGCTGACAGCATATATCTTAACGCAGCAGCAGTCACACAAGCAACCGTTTGTTGGTATGGATAAAATTGAGCTAGCATTTCTTACCTATATGGCTGCATGTGTGCTTTAATAAATGCTTTTTGTTATTAGATTAAATGCAGAAATATACTGGTTGTGAATTATCTTTTTACATGACAAAAAATAAATGTGGATAAATACAGAAAAAAAGGCCAAAAAATAAATATGGATAAATACAGACAGAAATGGCAGAAAAATAAATGCCATAAAACCGGAGGCCTTATTTATAATGCACCTATACAGCCAAATGGTGTTTCAAGGCGCATCAATGAAGGGGGAAAAAGGGGATAAAAGAAAAATAATAACGTTCCTATTAGGTCTTCAGACATTCGGATCGTGCAAGTACCGTAACAAGAATGTAGGGGAGGGGAGGTAGAGGTTGGGGGTTTGTGGGGGGGTAGATGGGGGGATGGGGTGGATGGACAGGGAAGAAGACAAACCATAACGTTCCTAATAGGTTGTGGGACAATTCGTAGCGTGCAAGTGCACTAAGGTAAGTAAAGAGCAGATACATTAATTAACTCAATACCAGTCACTAGGATAGGCCTAGGAAGGGATCCTTGATAAGGCCTTCGCTGACCAAAGTCAGGAAAGAGTAATTTAGGTAAAGGACTTTACACCCATGTAACCCTAAGGAGTACTCTGGTGACAGAAACAGGTATAATTTACCCCGCTGTCTGTTTCTCCTGAGACTACTGCTGAGGTTCATGAAACCTCTGGGAACACGGTCTTCTATGCTTGATCTGGTTGACGAAAGACCCGTGATCAGTAGGTGCAGAGGTCACTTTTTTGTGCAGGATTTAAAATTCGTTCGGTCACAGTGCTTTGGAATCGGTTCCAGACATATTCCAGCTGAACACCTAAACGAAGAAAGATGAAGACTTCTTTGGTGAAGACGGCTTCAGGACACCTCTAGGATGTGAAGAAGACTGATTTCAACGGGAGTCACTATGGTCAGGTGGTGACAGGCGATCTTCCAGGCACAAACTAGCAGATTCCGCATGGCTCAGGTTGATGGAAGAAGACTGAAAATGCAAGAGCAGGCATCTTGTTCTAGAAGTTGAAGATCCTCCAGGTTCCAAGGATGCACTCGGAATGGTGACGGCTGCAGCAAAGTAGTCCAGGAAGAGGGCTGGTTGGTCCAGGCACAATTCTGAAGGCTCAATCCTAGAGGAGGGGTTGAGACTGGTTGTTTCCACCAGTCGAACCACTGACGGGGGTCTTCTTGAGATCATGCAGAGGAGTAGGACTTCACTGGGACTTCACTAAAGTTGGTGCTGGCCAGCTGCAGGGATTGTCCTCCGGTTGCCAAAGGGCTCCTCTCCCTCATCGATGACTTGGCTCCAACGGTGATCTCAAAAATGGCTGCAGGAGCCCTCTTTTTATCCAAGATTTGGCCATGGATAGCTACTGACCACCACATCTGCCTAGCAACAGACATTCAAGGCACATATATGTGTACTGGGACCAGGGACATCAATTCACCAAAATTCCAGGGTTAGCAGAAACGACATTACACACCTGGTTTCGTAACCAGAAGTGATATCGTATGACCTTTGACCCATTTGGCATCACCAGAAGTGCCATCATATGACCCTTGACATCACCAGAAGTAATGTCTTTTTGAGAAAATCTAAAATAGGTGCATGATTGATAAAATAAGAAATTATTTAAATAAGTGTTTGCTTGCTTTAGTCACAACCATAATTAAACTTGGTGTGGCCTTGATATGCCATGGGTCAGATCATGATAGGACAGATCTTCACCCAGCAGAACCAACGTAGGCTAAGAACACAACCATCCTATGCCTTCTGTAGGCATATGCGAAATACTGACTCCCATTCCCAGGCGCTATATGCTACATGTAGGCTCCTGCATGCAGAGTCTGGGAATCTAAGCCTGGTATCGCCTCATAAAAATAAAGTCATCATATCTAAGGGGCAGGCTTACATGTTCAGTTTCTGGCATTCATTTCCAACCTTGCACTCAAATGCCCCGGTAATGCGGTTCAACCCAAGGTAATGAGCCATATTCATCTTAAGAGCTATGACCTGGAACATGAACTCTCGCACTCAGTTGTTGTCAGTTATTTGCCTACAGGAACCTCAAATGCACCAGCAATTCCAACCAATACTGGTTAATGCTTTGTGTGGATACTATTGTCACTAGAATTAATTCAACAGCATTGTAGTTTCCATGCTATTGAATTCAATCTTGGAAGGATGCAAGTCCAAGGAGGTCTTGTTCATATTTGATCGAGACCTGTCACAAGGTCCAGCTTATATATAACTAAGCTGTCACAAAAAAGTTCATGCAAGCTCTCTTCACTTTCGTTTTCTCACTGCCTCTACAAATTCCTGAACCAGGAGTCGCTCCTGCGACCTCTGGTGACCCTCAAATGATGTCCATGACTGGGACCAGACATTTCTAGCCCTGGCATCAGGGCTCACACATAAACTGCACCTTTGCTTGCAGAAGCAGCAGCTTTCCTCTGGAAAGTGGATTCCATATATGGCATTTCCTGACCTGAGAAGGCAGGAAGAAGAATACCAAAGAACAATATGGCCAAGGGACAAGCAAAAACCTTGTGGCATGACCAGCTTAAGATGATAGCCACCGTAATTAGCCCTTTGCGGTAAATGTAAAAGTATGCAAGTAAAACGACAAAAATATGGTAGAAAAATATACACTGCCACCAGCTCATACTAGGAACACTGTAAAAGTAACCCAAACGGCATTGTAGAAAGAGTTATAAGGATACAAAGTATCCTAACCTTATTTCACTTTAAAGTGATGTGTGCAATTGTAACAATACAAGAAATCCACAAAGAGAGACAGTCTCTCAGTACTGATAGTCTTATGAACTAATCCGTTTCCGCAAAAGAATGCACAAAAAGATAAAGGAAGTAAAGCAAAAGACATTACTGACCTCAAAAGTCATGACGGGAGTCTAACGAAGGCAAAAGAAAGGATGTTCCCATAGAAACCTCTGGCAGGAAAGAAGCAAAAAGAAAATCTTTCCTAACAGTCCATCGCCAATCGCAAAGTAAAGCCTTAATTCACAACATTACAAGAAGTGAGTACGTTTGCCTTAGAACCCTTCCGATCTTTCAGGACCCATACAAAGTATCATCTGCCAAGGACCCACAGGGAACAGGGGTGGGGAATATAACAACGATCTACTTGCTTAGCAGTCATGTTAAAAAAAGACCAAACCCCACAATTGTCCTTAGGCCCACCCACTGTGTTTCCTTTGAATCCTGGGAGATGTGAGAGGAAACGTATAATTCGCCCGATCCATATAGAAAACATGAAGCCAAGCCCCAGAGCCCTAGACACCCCATTAGATCGAGGAACCCTTTGAAGATCTTCTGATGACCCCCTAATTCTAATAAGAAAGTCACTGTAGCCCAATTGGAAAGACCTTTTGTTTATCATGTCAACGTAGCTCTTCCTAAGATATCAACAGTTATTACAGCCTAAATGAAATGATGTTGTGAAAGTGAGGAACAACTTTAATCTGTGCTCAGGACTGATGGGATGGGTCCCTGTATGCAGGACCATGTGCGATTAAAATCCTGGCTCAGATAGAGACCGCGCTCACGCCTATCCACACTTGTGCTTGTGAGTTTACCCAGCTGAGTAGCCCAGAAAGCGGCTGTATGCAAGAAGCGGGTGTTTACCAAAGGTTTGGAACACAGACTGCCGGTTTCATCGTTGCACCCTGATCGGCTGTAGTCGATCAGAACAATCCAAAATTGTGGTGCCTCGTGTTAACACCTTGAGTCGCAGACCTGACTCACTGTAGGGGAATTAGAAGTAACTAAGGGTTTGATAGCCCTGCAGCAAGTCAGCCAAGCACAAGACTTGCATGAAATGAAATCTAGCTTAAAACAATTACACTGTTAGTGGCTGGTCATGCTAGCCTTTAAAAAGGGGCAGAGAGCTGTGGGAGTTATGAGTTGAATGTTCAGAGAGTAGGATAGTGGTGTGGCCAAGCAACAATGAGGCTACAGGGATTGGGGAAGTGGTGGGGAGGCAGAAAGCAGTGGCATAGATTAAGGGAAGTCGAGAATAAGAGGTGCAGAGAGAAGGCAAAATAGGTCAGAGGATCTCTCAGTGGGGCAGGAGTAGGCGAGAACAAGAAAGGAGATGGTGGGAATAAGGAGTGGAGGTGAGGAGGGTGTGGAGGGTAAAAGTAACAATAAGGGGGTGGCAAGAAACATGGAGTAGAACCCATGGTGACACTAAGGAGCCTGGGAATAGGTTAGAGAGAAGCCAAGAGGGGAGGATAAGATTGTGTTGATATTGACTAGGAGAAGAGGACAAGCGAAATAAGTGAGAAGTGAAAGGAGCAGAACACCAGGCCTCAAAGGGGAAAGAGGTCTAAGGAGATGGAGAAGTCCATGCAAAGTGGCAATTACGGGACTCAGCGGGAATGGGGATTTACTGTCCGCCACTGCCTATGATATACCGGTAGCACTGGGATATCGTGCAGAGGAAACAGTGTTACAGGGTTGTTGGAAGCCCGACACCTACCAGCAGATGATACCGCTGACCTCGTAATGGGGCCCTATGTCTCTTGTGTGCAATTGCAACCTTGCAATACATTCACAATCACCTTAAAGCGAAGTGCAGTCAGGATTCTGTGTATCCTTAAATCGTTTTCTGTAATGGCTTTTTGATTACTTTTAACATGTGCGTAGGATGAGCTGTTGACAGCAGATGTTTTTCGGTTGTGCTTTTGTAATTTGACTTGTGAACCGTTGCAATTGCTGCAAACAGCCAAGAGGTTTTCACTTGTTCTTTGGCCAGATTGTTCTTTGGCTTTCTTTTGCCTTCTCATGTCAGGAAATGCATGTGTTATGTTAAAGGTTCTTGTACTGCGCACTGTTGCCACATGCATGGTCTCTTGGCATGCTCTCGCCCGGGTGAAGGTGCTGCTTTCACAGGATGTGTCTGTCTGTCTTTTCCCAATACACATACAGGTGCCTGAATGTCTGTTGCTGGGCAAATGTTGCAGCCAGTGGCTATCCATTTTTGGATAGCCACTTCCAGTTCGAATAATGCAAAGCCTTACCATTGATGGGCATAGGCAAGCTCCTAACCCAAATCTTGGATAAAAGGAGGACTCATGCAGCCATTCTCCACATCATAGTTGGAGCCATGACTGCTGCGAAGAAGAGCAGCCTGCTGACGACCCCTGCAGCTGACCGGCACAACACTAGTGAAGTCTTATTTAGACCCTGTGTCCTGATCGCAAGAAGACCCTTGTTGGTTCTTTGATCACTGAACTGGTGGGAATGAGGAGTCTCAAACCCTGCTCAAGAATCTATGCCTTTGGAAGTGTCCCTGGACCAACCGGTGGACTGCCAAGCTCTGCTCTCGACCAACTTGCTTCAGCCATCGTCATTCCAAGTCCATCCTTGGAACATGGTAGGATCTTCAACTTGTACTACAAGAAGCCAAATCCTGCATTTCCTGCCTTCTTGCATCAACGGTAGCCATGCAGGACCTACTATTTTTGCCAATAGAACATCACGGGTCGTTGCCTATCTGTGGTGACTCCCATTGCAATACATCTTCTTTGCATCATAGGGGTGTCCTGAGGTTGTCTGCTCCACAGATGTCTTAATCGTTTCTTCATTTTGGTGTTCAGTTGTAGGTGTCTGAAACCAAGACTCGAGGACCGCAACTAAACCCCTTGTCTGAAAGGGACCCTTTTACTTGCAACCTCTGGGCCTTTCTCGGCCAGGCCAAGCACAGAAGATTGTGTCACCAACAGATTCTGGAACCTCAACAGTGGTCTGTGGTGAAATTGGAGTCAAGGGGGTAAGTTAGCATACCTGTTCCTCTCCCCCGCCCCCTCACTGTTCTCTATAGGGTACATGGTTGTATGTGATTTCAACGGTGGGAAAACACTGATATCCATCATAGACAAAATGTAAATATCTGTCAAAAAAATTATATCTTGTACATAAAGTGTAATATCCGGAGCGCCACATTTTGGCGTGTGTCTTTTGGCACTGGCCGTTTTGCTGCACAACTTTGGCAGCAGAGCCCCTTTTCAGCGTGGCCAAAGTGGCGCGAAAGCCAATTCGGCAATGGTCATTTATCACGAGGATCATTTAGACTCAGCTGACATTGTAGCCTATGTGTAAATGGCCCTCATGCCAAATGCCAAAGTGCGGTAGTTGATATGATATGGCATTTGTAACGCGCCTACACACAAGTGTTTCAAGGCGCGACGAGGCAGGGAGGGGGGAACAAGGGGAAGACAGACAACGATCCTACTAGGCCAGGTGTCATTGAGATCGCGCAAGTGCAAGTGCAGGGGTAAGGGGAAGGGAAGAAGTGCAAGGGGAAGGGGAGGGGGGGGAAGTGCAGTACAAAGTAAGTAGAATAAAAATAAATAAATAGGGCCAGCTGGTGGCAAGTGCAAGGTAAGTGCAGACAAGTGCTGGGAAGGGGGGGCTGTAGGGATACAGAGACAGTCCCGCAGTGCAGGGGTTGGCAGGGAGGCAGTGCAAGTGGAGAGTGGCTGGGCCCAGGACCGAGGTCGCTGAGAGTGGCCCAGTTGCAGATTCAGTGCAGTTTCAGTGAAGAATTTAGCAGGGGAGAGGGAGAGAGAAAGCAGAAGCAAAGAGGAAGGTTTTGAGGTGCTTCCGGAACCAGAGATGGTTCTCCTCAAGTTTCAGGGAGGCAGGAAGGCTGTTGCAGAGGGAGGCCCCTGCCGCGGAGAGAGATCTACCCCCAGCTCGTTGCTTCGAGAAGCGGCTGACCCTGAGGGAGTTGGAGATGGATGAGCGAAGGTCTCGGGAAGGAAGATATTTAGGAAGAGAGAGTTGAAGGTATTTAGGCCCCAGGCCCCAGAAGGCCTTGTGGACAATGCAGAGGGTTTTGAACTTAATCTGACTGCCAACATTCATGTCTTAGTCCACTCCGAAGAAACCCTTTGTTATATTTAATTGATCCATACTGTTAGGCAATATTGTATGCAGTAGTCTGTGGGAGACTGCACCAGCCTTGTCCTCTTGGCAATAGTTAACCCAACCTTTGGTATAAGCAGGTACTACACAAGTTGGTAGAGTGACTGAGCAGCCAGCCTTATCTCAAGAGGGGTCAATGTGAGCTGTAGGGTTGTAACATAGAGTTTCACAGTGACAAGTATCCAAATAACACTTCCACTCAAGGTTTCTTGATTAAACAATTATTTATTTATTTGACAGCCAGTTTGAATAAGCCTTCTTTAGAAGGGAGCAGATATGTAACACTTAAAAGTACTTAAAAATACACACTCTGTTTCAATAAATCAGTAGATACCCATTTGGGATGGCACACAGACACTTCCTACACACTGAGGTGACTTCAATAACTAGGACGTTGTGGACATTGATATATCACTGGTACATTTAGAGCAATCCTCAGTTAGGTGTCAAAAGGAAAAGGTTAGAGGAGGAAACAATGGTTAACAAGTTTCTCAAACAGGTAAGCCCTTTTGAACCCCCCAATGCAAACAACTGCAGGTCTCAACTGAGAGCAAGCAAGTTATCCAACAAGAGGTAAGTACCCCTTATCTTACAGTACCTTAGGTCTGAAGAAATTGGTTCCAGCTGCCTTCTGTTCTTGTGGTAGTATGGCAGATCCTGTTGTTCCTGGGCCTCAGTCGTGGGAACAAGAGGGAGGACATCTCGGGACTTCTGCACTACGATTCGAAGGTCGGCGGCAGCAATGGGCAAACTTCAGATCAGCGGCACTTCGCGGTTTCACCTTCTCGCGAATAGCACCTCTGCGGTTCTTGGACACCTTGTGGACATTACTTGCTTCTAGGGTCCAACACTCTGTTGAGGTGGCTCAGACTTGGTCAGTCTTGTTTCGAGGGAGTCTGGAGGATCTTCCTGGAGCTCGGGTCTGGCTTAAAGACGCTGCACTCGATTTTGGTGTTCCTCTCCCAGGCACTCAGTTCCCGCAGCAGCAATGGAAGTACAGCCAGCAACGAGAAGATTTCCAGATGAATTTGTCTTGGGATAGATTGGTCCCACCAACCCAAGGGGAGAAGTTGTCCTTTGCAGGGCTTGTCT
This sequence comes from Ambystoma mexicanum, assembly GCF_040938575.1. NCBI lineage: Eukaryota > Metazoa > Chordata > Amphibia > Caudata > Ambystomatidae > Ambystoma > Ambystoma mexicanum. The sequence goes on from NC_090925.1 coordinate 732,869,328, forward strand.
AGTCGAGGCAAATTCGGAGCTTCAGCACTGCAGCAGGGCTTCACCGGGCAAACCAACGGTCCAGGAGTTGCAGCACATGTCTCTTCCAGGTTCTTCTTTTGTATTCCTTTGTCCAGTGGTCGACTCTGCCTTCTGTCTAAAACACCTCGCCTTTTATGCAGGTTTCTCCCATTCATTTGTAGCCTAGCTGTCACTGAGACAGCAGGGTGGCTGTCCTCCAAGGACAGCCAGCCAGCCAATCACCTCTGGGTGCATTCCTGTAACCAAGGAGACTAAGCACACAGAGTTTCGGGCACCTCCTTCGCTTCCTGCCCTGCCAGACACGCTGAAGCCAGAGGCCGGGCTTCAGCAGTGAACCCTGCCAAAGACAAAATGAACAAAGGGACCAAACCTGGTTTGGCGCGCAGAGTAAATCTCAAGAAGGACCTTTCCAGCAAGAAATGGCAAAAAAGATGACCAGGGCCATTTTAACAAAATGGGCACCCATGGGTGCTATACTGCAGCTGCAATTGCAGCCCACGGTAAAAACTCACATGACCATCAATCTGGCTTCAGAGCTTCCAGAAGCATGGAACTGCTCTCCGGAACATCCGTGAAAACCTGCTCTCTAACCTTGACTCCAATACCCCCTGTGTGCTCATCTTACTTGATCTCTTTTCTGCCTTTGACACAGTCAACCATGCCATCCTGCTCAACCATCTCCGTGATAACCTGGGTATCACCGATCAGGCACTGGCCTGGCTGACTTCTTTCGTCTCTGATCGACCCTCCCAGGTCCTACTTGGGTCCTTGCTCTCCTCTATCTGTGGTGCTCCCCAGGGGTCTAACCTCTATCCTGGCTATTCAACCAATACCTGTCCCTTCTTGCCCAATGCATTGCCGCTCTGTGCCCCAACTTTTAGTGCTATGTGGACGGCACTCAGCTCATTTTCACGCTCCCTTCCGCCACCTCTTCTGCTTCTCTCATGACTATCTGTCTGCTATCCAGAAGTGATGTGCCGCCAATGATCTCTTCCTTAATGCCAGTAAGACTGAGATTCTCCTCATCGGCATACCCTCTCCCTCCTTTCCTATCGCTCTCTGACCAGCGTTCCTTGGCCCTCCTCCTTCTCCCAACTGTGAGGCTAAAAATCTCAGGGTCATCTTCGACTCCACATCTCCTTCTCTCCTCACATTGCTGACGTCTCTAAGAAGTCACACCACCAGCTGCACCTCCTCAGAGGTATTCTTCCTTTCCTCTCCTTCCCCCATAAACTCACTGTCTCCAGAGCTCTGGTTCTCTCTAGGCTGGACTACTGCAACAGCCTCTTTCTAAATCTGCCTGCTTTTACTCTTCACCCTCTGCAACTCATCCAGAACAGGACTGCAAGACTTGTCCTTGGCCTCAAGCTCAGGGATCGTATCTCTCCAGGACTGAAATCTCTGCACTGGCTCCCAGTGGCTGCAAGGATTAAGTCAAAACCCTCCTTACTGTCCCAAGGCTTTCTGGGGTCTGGGGCCTCAATACCGTCCACTCTCTCTTCCTAAATATCTTCCCTCTCGAGCTCTTCCCTCATCTGCCTCCAACTCCCTCAGGGTCTGTCGCTTCGACAAGCAACAAGTTGGTGGTAGATCTTTCTTCGGCTGGGGCCTCCCTCTGGAACAGCCTCCCTGCCTCCCTCAAACTTGAAGAGTACCATCTCCGGTTCCGGAAGCACCTCAAGACCTTCCTCTTTGCTTCTGATTTCTCTCCTCCTCTCCCCTCCCCTGATGTACTCCTGACTGAAACTGCACTGTTCACCTGGCTACCCTCTTGGGCCCAGGTCCCCTCCCCTGCCAGCTGCACATATGCACTGCCTCCCGGGCAACCCCTGCACTTGGAGGCTGTTTCTGTATCCCCACAGCCCTCCCCAGCGCTTGACTCTTGATGCCTGCACTTGCCACAAGCTGGTCGCACTTCTTACCTGTTGTTTTATTTATTCTATTTATTTATTACTGTTGATCCTATATACTGCACTGCCCACTCCCCCCCCAACTTTCCCTTTCCACCCTCCATTGCACTTTCATGATCTCAATGTCGCCTGGCCTAGTAAGATCGTTGTCTCTGTCTTCCCTCTGTTCCCCCTCCCTTGCCTCGTTGTCCCTTGAAACACTTGTGTATAGGTGCATTATCAATGACATATACCACAATGGTACAAAAAAGTAAACCACTGCCACCAGCCATTAATTGCAGAAAGTGTAACATAACATTTTTACATGAAAAAGAACACAAAGGGGATATTAAGTAACCCCTCTAGTACTCTATGCGAGATAGTGTGTGCTGGGTCTACAAAGTTACATAAAGTTAAGTAAAGTCAATTTCACTTTACTGCTCTTAGAAACAGTAGTTTAACCAAGAGAAGGTGTTTAAACCTTTGGGAAATCAAAGACTTACCTGTGCACTGCACTTATGGTGCTGTGGGTCACAATGTAAAAAAGATGATGCCTTTGGGGTTTGTCAGACTCAAAAACCAAAAGAAACAGTGTTCAAATCCAAGAAAAATACACAAGAGAGTGGGAAAAAGGTCTCACTCCCCCCAGGATAAAAATTAAAAGTCCTAAAGTGCAGCAAATGAGTGGGGTCTTTAAGGTAGAAGGGAATTAGCACATTTCTGAGAATTCTCCCTAACACAGACATACATAATACATTAGCAGTTTTGAAGAATAAAAGACGATTAATAAGACAAAGTACAAAGTGCACCTCGGCCGGGATGAGATCCCAGGTTGTAGGTCTTCGAGGTTAATCCCTTAACCACAAGGCCAAACTAAACTGTAAATGTACCACTGTACCATTGTAAAATGTTCTTTATTCTTTAATGCAGTGGTCTGTGCTGAAACCTACTCGTAGCCAACAGGGCGTGCCGAATGGGGAGCTGCAGCAAAACACCCATGCCAGAACGTCAGGCACCCAAATGGTTGCCTCTAAATGTCCTGCTCCGGTAATATGTACATGAAATCAAGTTCTATAGTCGAGTGCCATAGAGTGGTTCTTTCGAGAAATAGAAGACATTTGCCTAAAAATGTTTTATGGTTAAGTGATTTCACTTACTAAACTTACATTCTACCAACGCTTGACTAACAATTTCTTTTTAACAGGGGCATACAGCCCGAACCCCCTTCACTCTTCTACCCCAAAATCCCCCGCCAGCCCTTCCCTTTTGCACTATTTTTAACTAACCTATAATTTGCCCTTTTTGCACCCCTAAAATTGCAACATACAATTCGACTTTATAACCTGCAATTTGATATTTGGGCCTAAAAATCAACATTTTGTACTTTCTTTATTTCCCAAAATCGTTTTTTCTGGTTGACTAAATCACTGGCTGCTGGCTTACATGGGAGGAAAATCCTATCCCTCAATCACTCTTTCCTGGCGTTTACCCTTCCTAGACCTTTCCTGTGTATGGGTTGGAGTGAATTTACTTACCTGAACTTTACTAACATTTTTGAACTTTGTACCATGACCACTTTCATTATCCAATCTTTTAGTAAACCTACCTGAAAAGTATTACTTTGGAATGGATGACTTTAGTGAACAAGGCCCCAAACCATCTAAGGACTGGACTTACCAAGTGTTGGGGAAACTGGTATATGTTTGTATTGTACTGAATGTAATTCCTGAGTACTTGCCTATGTTACACTAGTTATTGAATCATAGGCTTACTTTCTTCTCCTAAGGGTGGATGTATCTGTTTGATAGTAATTGTGTGACAATATTTGCGTAATGTGTATTTAGTTTAAAGGCCTAATAAATCATTGTATATTTTTATACCTACCGGTTTTACTGGAATTGGTGGTGTGTTCTATGTGACTCGTTGTAGCCCTAGACCACTCGCACAGCCCTCCCGAGTCATAGGCCCTCATAACAAGTTTGCCAGTATCCCGCCGGTAATTTCGGCGGGATACAGGCAAACAGACCTGCTGTTACCAGCACCTGATACCCCAGTATTACCGGGATATTACAGGTGCCGGCAACAGAGAGTCCCGTAGGACTCCATGGGGGGAAATACCGGCTGTTTCCGATCAGTGGGTGCTTGATTTACCTCCAACTCTTGGCTGGAGGTAAGTCAGTCAACCCCCACCGGCAAACTTGGAGTATGCCGGCCCGGAAACATGCCGGTATACAGAAATACCGTCCCTTTTTCAGACCAGCATACTTCTAATCAGGGCCTAAGCCTTACCACTCTGCTTCCTTACCTTGATTATGTTTACTTCTGTAACATTTCTGTTACTTTTACAATGTGCCCAAGACGGGCTGGGTGCAGCAGATATTTTTCTACTCTGTAATTTTTTACCACATGCACTTTTGCATTTCACTACATAATGCCATTTTCAATATAGTCAAAATGGCTGTGCCACCCATTCGTAATCCTGTCCTTTGGCCATTTTATCCTTTGGACTTCTTCTTGCCTTCTCGGATTAGTCAACCCCACATAGAAGAATCCTTTTCCCAGGCAAAATCCTGAGTTTCTCAAAGCTGTGGTGTGTGCATCCTGGCAGGATGTGGGGGATGCGACTGGCTTGCCCGACCTATTTGTGGCAAGAGGATGTCCCTGATTGGACAGCCCTTTCCGGTTTGAATGGTTCAGATCATTACAATTGGTTGCTTGGGCAGTCCCCAGCTCGAATTTGGGGGAAAACAGAATCCTGCAGCTGTTATACCTTCAGGCAACTCCCAGTGATGCCCTGCCTCTCTGCATCAATCTCCTGAAACCCTTGTCAGTGCTTTAACCCTTTGGCTAGTGGAACAAACAAGTACAGGTACCTGCATGAGGGTCCTGCCCTCTGAAGAAGGGCAGAACCCTCCTGCGGGCTGACCAGTTTCATCCAGGGTGTCTCGAGACCCTGCAGGCCATCAGCTTGCAGCCCAAGGCCCGTCCTCCTCCAACACAACGATTAACCTTTCTAGAGCAGAGTCTTCATCATGATAGGTGTTGCCTGATGTCCTTTGATCAGTGTGTGCATCACTGCTGCAACTCTGTCATGTCCTGGGTGTCTCCTTTCATCATTGGACCTGTGGTGGTTGTAGTCCTGAGATGACTGGGTCATCCTGCTTCAAGATATTGGGACCAGTTTCGCTGCAGCACTAAAACTGTCTCGATCGAATCCAATCCAGATGCCGACTACCACCACTGTACCCGCTGCACTTGGACCACCTGCGCCGTCCTTTGCTAGAAGTTGGCCCAGTGATTCTGAGCGGTGGTACCTCAGAGAATGGGAATAAAGGGTGGCAGATTGTATACCTGTTTCCGCTGCCCTTCCAGTCATAGGGATTGTATGGGTGTTAAGTCTACTAACCTAATTCTATCTTGCCTGGCAATAATGTGTGGATTTCTGGTAATGGAACCTGCCCCCCTTTTCAGGCTTTCCTTACTGTGGTGAGATTGGGTGTGTACCCCCGTTTACTTGATTTACCTTACTTTCTGGAACATACACCTACCTGTTGACGTTGGTAATACTTGTTCTACACTTTTAAGGACTTCCATATCTGTGCAAAAGGTGCTTACCTAGGATTTTTACTCTTTCTGAGGCACTAGGCCTCCTTACTTAGCAGCAAATGACTTCTTAGGTGATGGGAGCCTAATATTTATAAGACAGGGTATATGTTGCTTTGGGTTAAGAAGCAAGGTAGGAACCCTGTATGTATTGGCGCGGGCTTTGTGAGTGTATAATCATGTCGGTTCAGTTTCGAGAATAAAGGGTCAAGACACGTCCGTGTGTTAAGTCTTGATTTAATTGGCACATTGTTGCCAGTGGCAGCTGGGCACGTGTAGTGCCGATCACAACGGAAAGCCAACACGTGTTTCGACCAGAGGTCTTTATCAAGGCTGTGTAATAAGGTGGAATATGCCAATGGCATTATCCCCTTGGAGGTTCGGAGTACATTTTAATTTTTTTCTTTAGTTCGGGTATGCTCAGGCTGCATTCTTCTATATTGAGGTCCTTGAGGATGTCTCTTTTAGAGAGTGTGCTGGCAGCCTCGTCGTTCTCCAAGTTGACGAGTAGATGCGTCAACTCAAGATTTTCCAGATGCTGTTGCCAAAGGTCCTGTATTTTATTCAATCACTTTACCTTAAATTTACTAAAAGAGTGCTCCAGAGCATTGATAGGATTTTTATGGACTTCCTATGGGGAAAAGGTAATAGGCCAAAAATTCCACAATTTATTTTGGTGCGTAGAGTTAAAGATGGGGGCTTTGGTTATCCGGTATTGGAGAATTATTGTAGGGGATTTTTATTGAAGAAGGTTTCTTATTACTTTGCGGAAGGGCGGGGATCAGACCCATATTGGCTTTTAATGGAAAAGGAAATGCTGCATCCCTTTTCCCTGGACTGTTTATATTCGTATGGGAGGTTGGCAAATTCTAGTACAAAATTGGAGACTCTAGTGATTTCTAAGTCAGTGTTGGTTAATTGGATTCTGGGGTGTGGGCAATCCTTGTATTTGTATGATCCGGCCTCTATTTGGCTGAATCCGGGTTTAGAAATTAATAATAAAATGCTTAATTGGAGGGGCTGGGCTAACAGGGGCATTCTGAAAATAGGGGATGTATGGAGAGGGAGGAGGATGGTTCCGTTTGAAGAATTAGCTATTCGTTATAGTCTGCATAATTGAGAGGCAGGTAGATATGGGCTTTTGGAGCGGTTGCTGATGGAAAGATTGCAAATGTTGAGCGGACCTTTGAGTGGTAGACCTCAGATTTGTGCTACGTCTCCTAGGACAGTTTCTACATATGTTAGGTTGATGCCTTTGCAGGACTGAATGAGGAGTTCCTGGAGTCAGTTGCGAATGAAGTGGGTGTCTGAATTGGAAACTGATCTTTCTGATGGCTTGTGGGATAATAGCTGGAGGGCTTCGGTGAGGGCCAAGGTTGATTTAAATCTTCAACTCTCTTCCTAAATATCTTCCTTCTCGAGCTCTTCGCTCATCCGCCTCCATCTCCCTCAGGGTCAGTCGCTTCTCCAAGCAACGAGTTGGTGGGAGATCTCTTTCCTCGGCTGGAACAGCCTCCCTGTCTCCCTTAAACTTGAGGAGAACCATCTCCGGTTCCGGAAGCTCCTCAAAACCTTTCTCTTTGCTTCTGCTTTTTCTCCTCCCCTCCCCTGCTGACCTCCTAGTTGTAACTGGAACTGCACTGGCTACCTGGACACCCTCTGATCTCGGGGCCAGGTCCTCCCCTTCAGCGTTCACACCTGCAGTGCCCACCTGGCAACCCCCGCACTTGGGGACTGTCTCTGTATCTCTACAGTCCCCCTCCCAGCCCTGGCACCTGATGTCTGCACTTACCCATGCACTTGCCACATGCTGGCCGCTACTTACTTATTATCATCTTGCCATGTACTGCACTGCCCCTGCCCCCTTCCCAGGCACTTGCACGATCTGAATGACACCTGGCCTAGTAAGATCGTTGTCCGTCCATCCTTTGTTCCCCTCCCTTGCCTCGTCGCGCCTTGAAACACTTGTGTATAGGCGCGTTATAACTGCCATATCATATCATATCATAGACCTCAAACACCTGATCATGGGGGGGGGTTAAACAGTCTGCTGAACATTTCTCTGTCCACCAATGAATTTTGCAATCTTATGCAATCTGATGATGAAACAACCTCACATACCTCACCCGAACACTCAAATAACCAATTCGGCAACTTGGCTTCTGAGGTCATGGAAATCGAGCATTCACAACTCCTACACGATGTATGGAAATATTGAAGGAAGCCACAGCCTAACACCAGACATTGTTTGTTCAATAAATGGAAGCAATTTATAATCTGGTGTACAAAAAAGCAGATCAATCTCATACACTACTCACCAACAAACTTTGTTTTTTACCTGCTTCATTTGCTTGGTTCAGGTCTAGTATACAATTCACTAAAGGTGCAATTGGTAGCATTATCAGCACACACAACATCACAACACAAGATATCTTGGTGGAAGGTACCAGTTGTCCAAGCTGCTTTCATGAAAGGGTAAAACTCGTATATCCACCAGAAGCACATCCCTAAACAGGTTGGGATTTTAATAATGCATTAGGCACCTGTGTCCCCAATTCAAACCAATGCATAAAGCATCTCTTAAGGAGCTTACGTACAAAGCTGTATTCCTAATTGCTATCATATCCATCAGAATGATAAGTGAGCTACACTCATTATCTGTGGCAGAACCATTTGTCTCTATACTCAAACACAAGGTGTTGCTAAGAACACACCCTAGATTCCCTCCAAATGTACATTTTCATGTCACAGTCCTTCAAAATCCTCAAAACAGGAGTAAAAGGGCACTTTATACACTTGATGTCTATAGAGTGGTCATGTATTAACTCAGAATAAGTAAAGACCTTAGAAGGACTGACCATTTTTTTGTCTCAATGCCAGCAGGTAGAGGTTGATCCAGTCACAGTCAACTGTTTCCAGATGGATTGTTGGGTGTATTCAACAATATTGCACACTAGCAAATACAACTCTTCCTTTTGCCCCCAAAGCGCGGTCTGCACACAATACAGGAGCAATGCTTGCCTTTATTGCTAATGCACCACTCAAAGCAATTTGTAAAGTAGCAACATGGAGCTGAGTGCACAGATTCACAAGTGGAGTGGGATACACAGTTTTAAATCATTTATTTGCAACTGTTCCTTCAGCTCACCTACCACGTTCAGGAGACGAGGTCTCAGTCGGACAGGATCCCAATACCACCACTACTTTTGCCTGATCTTCGCTGGTGTGTGATGGATTGCAATGTTTCAGTGGGAGCCCCCTTCACCTGAACAGAGCCTACCCTGGTGGTGACAACCGACTCCTCTCTTTCGGGCAGGGGGGCTACTCTGGGGCTACTCTGGAGGGCTATGCGATTCATGGAGCATGGTCCAGGGCGGAAGCCCTCCAACATAGCAATCTGCTCGAGCTCAGGGCAGTGGTCCTGGCCCTCAAGGCATTTTTGCCCCTAATCGGGGACCAGTTGGTTCTGGTCAGGGCGTACAATTCTACTACAATGTTTTACCTGAAAAAGGCGGATGGCACCCATTCCCCCTTCCTCTGAATGGAGGTGGTTTCGATATGGGAATGGGCCCTCACAGAGAGGATTTGGATTTCGGCAGTCCAGCTGCCGGGGGATAGCAATGCAGAAGCGGATCAGCTGAGTCACTTGGGGTTCAAGACCTATGAGTCGGAGTTGCTGCATCCCCCCTGAATGCCAAGTGCCCTCAGTTTGCCTCATAGGCAGGTCGGGGGTCACTGGGAGACGCCTTCCAGATCTGCTGACACAGCCGCAGGTGTTAGGCGTTCCCACCCCTCTGCTCCAGCGGACCCACCAAGTTCTGGGGTTCCGTGGGCTGCAGCCCCATCCTGGTTGCCACCCACTGGCCTTCGAGTGCTAATAGAGTATTTGTGTGCTCATTTTATTCATCTGAGTACTTTGTGTCTCATTGTACCATTACACCACCCCCATAGTTCCTGAAGTCTCGCCTTACTGCTCTGCTACAATATCTTGATAGTTTGGCTAGACATAGTTGTCCGTTATCCTGTTAATCATCTAGAATGGCCTCTTGGAGCCCTCCCACATGGCTGGTTCCAAAAATCCATCTCAACAGACTAGAACTCTGGATCTGCCTATGGGTCATGTCGCATCCAATTCACCACACACATGCGGCCCAAATAAATAATGGAGATCGGCAAAGAAAGTATAAGACAATCAACAACACCTGAACTGAGAAATCCATTAGGTACCTGCCAATCCTGGAGGAACAATCATCTGGGAACCCCAGATGCAGCCTGCTTGAGAAGACCCTGCCGAAGGAAAGGTAACTGGAAGGCATTAAAAAAACGAGTGTAGTAGAATATATAGGGCTAGATTCCTGTCTGTACTAACAAAAATTCTAAGTGTTGAGTAATGTCTGCTTTGTTGCTGCAACTAGGTAACTCACGTGAACTTCTACTAGCACACAACTTCCCAAGATAACTGCTTAACATGCTTCAAGTTCAGCAAACACACTTAATTTGAACCGTCTTATTTAATAATTCAGAGAACCCAAAAACATGTATATATTTTGTAAAAGAAAACAGAAAATAAGTGAATGACTGTACAACAAGCTCTCATTAAATAATGCGACTCTTGCGACCTTTCGTTCCTGGCCTTGGACCCCCATGCACTCTGTACTGGGAGTTTTGGCCCCGACCACCGCTGGGACTCATGTGCGGCCTGCAGCGCTCTCGTCACAGGGCATTGAAGAATTTTTTGTCATGGTGGGGGGAGATCTTCCACACTTCTCCTCCACTCCACCTTAAGGACTTTATCTCCGGGGCCTCTTGTCAAGACAAGGTAGGCCCTCTGTTCAGCATGGCTCCTCAGCGCTGCAAATCCTTCCCCGGTGTTCCCACGCATCGGGGTCCCTTGCATTGAGGTTCTGGCAGGCCCAAGGCTTTGAAGGCTACCAGCTCCCAAGCTTAGGGGCCCTAATAGGCTGCTGTCGGAAGGACGATCAGGCTTGTCCTCTTCTACCCCATGGGGTAAGGAAACATCGAGTGCCACTTCCAAGAATCATTCCTCGGCTAGATCCAGCACAGCTACCAAGGCCGTCAACCAGGGCGTTTCAGCTACAGGCCGTCCGGCTGAGGGTTCAGTGCCTACCAGAGCGATCTCTGGGGTCGACGCCTCTGCTTTGGGTGCAAGATCCAAGCTGTATCCTCTCGTGTTTGAGGCCTCTCTTGGCTCAGGGCCTCTGTGCCCTCCCTCCCAGGGCGTGGCAGAGCCTGCCAGGCAGGCGGCCATCTTGGATCCGGCTCAAGGCCTGCCAATGCTTGCGCTCATTGAGTGGGCTTTGCAGGATGATTTCAGCCCCCTTCCCTCTGGAAGCGGCAGCGGATCCCACGGTGCAGGGTTTTGGTCACCTCAGGGGCACATCTACCCATCACAGCTTTACAACTACGTACACCAGGCTCCTCAGCGCTTTGATCAGGAGCGGAAGCCCAGAGCCTCAAAGGGCAGGGCCCATAGGGCCCGGTGGCTAGTGAGGACCGCTTCTTCGAACGCTTCCTCTTCCTCATGCGTTCCCCTCAGACGAAGGGGCTTCTGAAGGACATTGTCAAGAAGGTAATCACCTAGGCGGCGCTGCTCCGCCCCCCTCCTCTGCGTACTCCTCCCATTCCTCCGCACACCTGGTGCCTGTCCCACCACTGGTTCAGGCCCTACCATTTGTACTCACCCCTCCACCTCCTCCCGTTCCACCAACGCCTTCCCTTCAACACCCGTTGGACTTGTCTGCCCTTCTGGACCTGGGGTGGGGTGGGAGGGCCCTCAGGCACCTGTGTCCCAGGGCCCAGATTCCCCTCGGCCTAAGAAAAGGGGGGCGGACAATGTGGACAACGATGATGCCCAGGACGATGAGCCCTCGACATCCCTTGATGCCTTTCATGACCGCATCCAGGGCCTGGCAGAGTACTTGGGGGTCCCTGTTCCTGGGGTTCCCCCCCGAGGAGTCAGGGGTGCTCGCAGAGGTCTTAGGGAAGCACACCACGATCTGTCTGGCATTCCGCTCCAGAGGGATGTGCTGCTAGTTACGCAGAGTGTCTGGGAGAAGCCCAGGTTCAACGCCCAGATGAACAAGAAGTTGGACAGCAGGTTTAGGCTGACGGGCGGGGAGCCAATCCTCCTTGCCTCCCATCCGCAGCGCCATTCCTCTGTGGTGGTCACTGCCTCATTGTATTCTTAACCATAGTGTTCCTCCACGGGAGCCACCTCCAGTTGCTGCTCCAAGGAGGAGAAAGACCTTGAGTCCTTGGGAAAGCGATTTTACTCCATCTCAGGACTTCATCTGCGGCAGGCCAACATAGGCACCATCTTGGCTGCGACTAACCAGAAGCTGTGGCGGGAGCTTGACGAATTTCTGCCCGACCTCCCATCGGACAACCAAGCCTCCTTCACGGCCGGTCTGGCAGATGTCGGGGCCATTGCACAGGACCTCATGGAGTCTTCGGTCTCCCACATAGACACACCCAGCCTTGGGGTCGAGATGAGAAGGATGCCGTGGATGCACACCACAACACTTTTTCTTCTGACCTGCAGGAGCGAATCCTAGATCTGCCCTTAGAGGGCGTTGACCTTTTTCATTCGTCCACTGATGACAAATTGATGAAGAAGAAAACCTCCACTCAAACTGCCATGTCCTTGGCCTTTCTGACAAAGCCAGGGCAGAAATCCTCCCTCAGTCCCAGGGTAGGACTGAGTGCAACCACTCCTCCAGCTTCAAGGGGTTCAGAGACTGCAGTAAGTGGAGGCCTGACAGGTCGCCCAGTGACAACAGAAGGAAACAGCAAAGGACGTTGCACTGTTTTTTCCGCTCCCCCTCCTCTGCCCCTGCCTCTGACACCAAGAAGTAGTGACGTCAGGGTCGGTGAACACAGCTCGCCTATGGGGGTGCCGTTTGGCTGTGTTCCGGGACACCTGGAAGCTTCTTTACACCAACCTGTGAATACTATATGTAGTCTCCATGGACTTCAGTCTTCCTCTTCCTTTGCCTCTTCCATCCTCTCCTCCTCTTTGTCCAATCGTGTCCCCGGCTCTTTTATGGGCGGTGCTTTCTCTCTTGAAGATGCAGACGATAGAACCTGTTCCTCTTGCAGACAGGGGCTTTGATTACTATTCCAGGATTTTTGCAGTTCCCAAGAACAACCAGGCTGGCCTGAGGGTAGTCGTGGACCTGTCATTTCGAAACCTGTCTTTACCACTGGAACGCTTCAAGATGATTACTCCCAAGCACATAGACAAGTCTGTGTGTGCAGGTGACTGGATCCGTTCCCTGGACCTCAAGGATGCAAATCTGCATGTACCCATCTGCCAACTGCATCGGAAGTTTCTGCGGTTCACAATTGTTGTACCACTTCCAGTACAAAGTGCTGCCCTTCAGCCTGAACTCGGCCCCTTGTGTCTTAATGAAGTTGATGAATGCAGTGGCAGGCTTTGTCCGCTTCGAGGGCCATCACCTGTACCCTTATCTGGATGACTGGTTGGTGAGGGCGGGCTCATCCGAAGCAGAGGTGCACTCCTGCCAGAGATTGGTGGATACCCTTCATCAGCTGGGGTTTTCCCTCAACCAGAGGAAATCGCAGTTATGTGCATCTCAGGATCTTGTTGGAACACTACCGTTCAGCGGGTGTTCCCCACGCTCGAGAGGATTATTTACCTCCGCAGGGTGGCGGGGAACTGTCTGTTCAACTCAACCACCTCAGCATGGTGGTTCCAATACATTCTGGGCCTGATGGCCTCCTGCATGCTCACTGTACAGCACACCCGTCTAAAGATGAGGCACCTCCAGCTCCCTCTTGGGATCAGGAGACGAGGTCTCAGTCGGACAGGATCCCAATACCACCTCTACTTTTGCCCGATCTTTGCTGGTGTGTAATGGATTGCAATGTTTCAGTGGGAGCCCCCTTCACCTGAACAGAGCCTACCCTGGTGGTGACAACCGACTCCTCTCTTTCGGGCAGGGAGGCTACTCAGGAGGGCTATGCGATTCAAGGAACATGGTCCAGGGCGGAAGCCCTCCAACATAGCAATCTGCTCAAGCTCAGGGCAGTGGTCCTGGCCCTCAAGGTATTTTTGCCCCTAATCAGGGACAAGTTGGTTCTGGTCAGGGCATACACTTCTACTACAATGTTTTACCTGAACAAGGCGGATGGCACCCATTCCCCCTTCCTCTGAATGGAGGTGGTTTCGATATGGGAATGGGCCCTTACAGAGAGGATTTGGATTTCGGCAGTCCAGCTGTCGGAGGATAGCAATGCAGAAGCGGATCATCTGAGTCACTTGGGGTTCAACACCTACGAGTCGGAGTTGCACAACTGTTCCAGGGTTGGGGGATTGCATCTCCTCTGAATGCCAAGTGCCCTCAGTTTGCATCATGGGTAGGTCGGGGGTCACTGGGAGACGCCTTCCAGAGCTGCTGACACAGCCGCAGGTGTTAGGCGTTCCCACCCCTCTGCTCCAGCGGACCCTCCAAGTACTGGGCTTCCGTGGGCTGCAGCCCCATCCTGGTTGCGTCCACTGGCCTTCAAGACCCTGGTTTTCGGATCTCTTGCAGTTGTGCCCCCAGGCACTCGCCCATCTTCCAATCCCCGGTAGGGGCTTCCTGATGCAGCAGGGCAGTGCAGTGGAACATCTGGAGCAGGCCAAACAGGTCCTGGCTGCCTGGTTCCTGATCAGCTGAGGCTTCAGCATGCTCAATCTTGAGATGACAACTCCGACGTCATTCAGCAGGCCAGGAGGCCCTCGACTCGGTCCCAGGATAAAAGCAAATGCACTAGGTTTTGTCATTCGGCTCGCGACAAGGGTCTGGGCCCTGTCCCCTGGATGACAGACTGTCCTTTTCAGCACACCTGACTCATTCTGGAGTTCAGGTGGATACTTGCTGTACATATTTGGCAGCCAACAGGGTTTACAAGAATTCCCCTGAGCATGTGTTTTCAGTCGCCAGCGCCAACTTAAGGTCCACCTTAAGAGGTTGTCTAGGCTTTTTCCTCCGGTGCAAAGCTGCATCCGGTCTGGGACTGAGGTCATGTTCGGGCAGCTCTGCGACCCAAGCCTTTCGAGCCAATGGACTCTGTGGACATCCGCTTGGTGACACTGAAAACGGTTTTATTTGTGGCTCTCACCTCTATGCACATGGTTGGTGAGCTGCAGGCGTTGTCTTGGTGCGAGTGCTTCACCACGTTTCACAACAAGGTCATCTTGCGCACTCACTTAAACATTTTGCCCCAGGTGGTCTCTCCATTCCATCTGAATCAAGAGATCTGCCTGTCCGTGTTCTTTCCAAACCCACAATCAGAGGCAGAGAGGGCCCTACATTCCTTGGACCTCAAGAGGGTTCTAAAATTGTCCCTCTCTTGGATGAAATCCTTCAGAAAGTCCAAGGCATTGTTTTTGACTTTCTGAGGTCTCCACCCCCAGCACTCAGACTTTCAAGGCTTCCATCGCCCATTCCATGCTCCAAGCCATTTCGGAGGCCTACACGCCCATGGGCAACCGGTCCCCCATGTAGTCAGAGCGAAGGCCACGGCCATCACTTTTCAGAGACATGCTTCCTGGGATGTCATCAGCAAGATGGCTACTTGGGCCACTCTGTCAACCTTCAGCAAGCACTATTCGCTGGACACCAGCTCCAGACGTGATTCCGAGTTTGGTCAGGTGGTCTGAAGAATCTTTTCATTTCATCCTAGATATGAGGCAGGTTGTCATGACCCCACCCTATGTTCTTGTTCGGTGGAATCACCCACAAGGATGGAGGAAAGGGGCTGGAATGTATAAGCAGTTAAAGTTACTCACTTTAGTGACTAGAGTACTCCTAGTCACCTTTCCTCCATACGTCCCACTCACCTTCCCCCGCTAGTATGCCAATGGCTTATAGGTATTATGAGCAGCCAGGTATCTAAATGTCCGATGTGTTCATAGGGGTCTGAGGTGAGGCGCAGGTGGTCGGGGCCTTAGTGGGGAGTGCACACGCCTGAGGCTGCGCCCCTGCACTATACTAAATTTAAAGGGGAAGCTCATTTTTTCACTGCCAAAGATTCCGGTACCATCCCCATATTGGGGGACGCCCACAGGGATGGAGGAAAAGGGGTGGGGGACTATGAGTACACTAGTCACTACATTGAGTAACTTTAATTTGTGTGTGCTGTGAGAAACCTGAGGGTAGTCTCACTCCTACTCCCCTTGGATCCACTACACAGGTGGCCAGGGAAAGGCCATCACTTTTGGATACTGACCCTGGGGGTGGAGAAGCGAGGGAGGATCACCTGGGTGGAGGGTCCTCGAGGATTGGGAGTGGGATGCCCTTGGGTGAGACATGGTATCCCCATTTTCCTAGTTATAGTCACACTAACCCTCCCCCCAACTTTCATAGGCTGTTACAAGCCAGTTCCTCTCCTTATTCCACACACAACACCTGACAGTACTGAGACGAAGAGGAGGCAACTAAGAGTGATGAAGATTACCCCTCTTCACCACTTGGGTACTGAGACGAGGAAACTACAGCCCGAACACTGGGAAGGTTAGACCTGTCTGCCTGACTATGGTCAGGCAGATCCAATTGACCAGGCACACCTGCAGCCATTTAGAAGGCTGCAGTTATATAATATGAGAGACAAGGGGCAGAGATAGGGCGTAGAGAGAGATCCCGAGGAGATTGCGCCCACAAAGGAACCCGCAAGAGAGCCCGCAGGGAGAACCATGAAGAAGCAGGGAGGCCGGTATGTCAGGGGCCAGCAGGAGACTCGCTCTTCGTGGGAGCAGCCGTGGTGGAACTGCTGGATGCCAAACCAGGCTGCCGACAGACCCGGACCACAGAGGACGCCCCCCATGGCTGCGAGAAAGCCAAAGGGCAAGCAGGTTTCGCATTGGCGGTGTGCCCCGCCTCAGAAGCATAGAAAGCAGCAGAAGCTGCCGGGAAAAGGAGCAGATCGCCGGTGAGTGTCAGAGGGATACGCGAACACCAGGAAACTCCGAAATGAACCGCAGGCAAGTGCCAATCCATATCAGAATACCGACATATATGAACTTTAACATTGCAAGAAACCAAGGTATACTGAATACCGAACATATGAAAACGTAAGATTGCAAGAAAAGCCAGGTATATTAAATACCAACCTATTTGAAATTTTTACACTGAAATAAAACCAAGACCTTTTGCATACCGCATTATAGGAAAACTCTCTATTAAAGTAACCAAGTACATTGAATAGCGAACTACAAAACGCTTTAACTTTAATACAACGCCAATGTGCAGTAAAACTTCAATTTAATTAAGCAACATAGGAACGCTTTTGAACTCTTAACTGCAATCCAAATCATAGTAAACCTATGTTGCGCAACAAGTTACATCTAACCTTACAGTTGACTACATTAAAGGATAAAGAAAACATGGACAATGAACTTAATGGAGTGAATGCAGTGTGGCAAGACTACAACTTCGCAAAGGGTGTGTGATACGCAGGGCCACAAGGCAACCAAGAAGTCAAAGGAATAAGGAATATAAGATTGCATGCTAAAGCCAGGAGGCCAGTACAGAATAGCCAAGTGAAAGTAACTTGGCGCACAGGAGCCAGTGCCAAGGATCCTGTTTGTTGGGCTGAGAAGTCCAGGGACCCTGATTGAGCCGCCTGTGATGGGTGGACTGTGTGGTCTGACAACTGTGCCTAGACCAGAGGACCCCGAATGGTGAAAGCTAAGGACACCAAGAAACAAGCTCAACTAAACCACTGCTCCACTTTTACAAAGACTAAAGCGAGTGATGTCTTGGGGAAGGGAATGTCAAGATTTGAGAAAATGTACTTGTTATCTTGGGAACAGAGTCCTGAGACCCTTTTTGTTTTGGATTGTACAACCTAAAACCTGGGCAAGGGAACTGTTAGGGAGAATTCTCAGAAATTTGCTAATTCCCTTCTACCTTAGAGACCCCCAGGTCTTTTACTGGACTTTAGGACTTTTCCTTTTTATCCTGGAGAGAGTGAGACCTTTTTCCCGCTCTCTCATGTATTTTTCTTTGATTTGGACACTGTGTTTCTTTTGGTTTTGGCGTCTGACAAACTCCATAGGCATCATCTGTTTACACTGTGACACATAGCACCTACAGTGCAGTGGCACAGGGAAGTCCTTTAGATTTCCCAAATGTTTTCTCATGGTTAAACTACTGTTTCCAATAGCAGTAAAGTGAAATTGACTTTACTTTACTTTTGTAACTTTGTAGACCCAGCACACACTATCTTACATAGAGTGCTGTAGGGGTTACTTGGTATCCCCATTGTCTACTTTTTCATGTAACATTTTTATGTTACCCTTTCTACAATTCATGGCTGGTGACAGTGGTTTACTTTTTCCTACCGTTGTGTGCTTTTACCAGAGACTGAATCCTCAGCTGCAGTATTCCACCCATGGGTGCCTATTTTCTCAAAATGGCCTGGTCTTCTTTTTTCGCCATTTCTTGTTGTAAAGGTCCTTCTCGAGATTTACTCTGCGCGCCAAACCAGGTTTGGTCCCTTTGTTCATTTTGTCTTTGGCAGGGTTCACTGGTGAAGCCCACCTCTGGCTCCAGCATGTCTGGCAGCGCTGGAAGCGAGGGAGGTCCCCGAAATTCCCTGTGGTTTGTCTCCATGGTTACAGGAATGCACCCAAAGGAGTTTGGCTGGCTGGCTGGCTGTCCTTTGAGGACAGCCACCCTGCTGTGTGAGTGACAGCTAGTCTGCGAATGAATAGGAGAGACTTGCATAAAAGGCAAGGTCCTTTGCAAAGAAGGCAGAGTCGACCACTGGACGAAGGAATCCGAAGAAGAACTTGGAAGAGAAGCTTGCTGCAACTCCTGAACAGTTGGTTTGCCCGGTGAAGCCCTGCTGCAGTGCCGAAGCGCCAAACTCGCCTCGACTAGAGAAGCCCTGTAAAGGACGACTTCTCCCCTTGGGGTGGTGGGACCAATCGACCCCAAGACGAACTCGACTGGAAAACCTCTTTGCTGGCTGTACTTCCATTGCTGCTTGAGGAACCGAGTGCCAGGGGACAGGAACACCAGAATTGAGTGCATCATTTTTAAGCCGGACCCGAGCTCCAGGAAGATCCTCTGGACTCCCTCAAAACAGGGCTGACCAAGCCTGAGCCACCTCAACAGTGTGCTGGACCCCAGAAGCAAGGAAAGTCCACAATGTGTCCAAGAACCGCAGTGGTGCTGTTCGCGAGAAGCTGAAACCGCAAAGTGCCCAGTCCCCCGACGTCCTCCCTCTTGTCCCCAAGAATGAGACCCAGGAACACCAGGCTCTGCAATACTACCACAGGAACAGAAGCCAGCTGGAACCCATTTCTTCAAACCTAAGGTACTGTGAACTAAGGTGTACTTACCTCTTGTTGTGTAGCTTGCTTGCTCTCAGTTGAGACTTGCGTTTACTGCCTCTTGCAGAGTTGCTTGTAGCTTTGCCCATCACAAGCCTCCCAGCTTGTGGCCCAACAGTGATTTCTTTTTCTACAAAACTCTCTTATAACATTGTGCAAGACTTTTTAGTTGCCTTCAAGAAGTGCCTCGGCTCCCCTAGACTTTGCTCAATTGACATTGGCTATCCTTGCTCCTTGAAGACTCTTCTAACCTCTGACTTTGTGTTTTGATCTGTCCCTCCAGAAAGTCATAACTTCTTTACTTGTATAGCTGGGAAAGGGTTAATCTACATTGCATTTGGGGGTTTAAAAGTGCTTACCTGTTTGAGAAACTTGTTAACCATTGTTTCCTTCCCTAGCCTTTTCCTTTTTGACACCAAACTCAGTATTGTTCTAAATGTACCAGTGATATATCAATGGCCACAGTGTCCTAGTTATTGAAGTCTCCTCAGGGTGTAGGAAGTATCTGTGTGCCATCCCAAAAGGGTATCTACTGCTTTATTGAAACTGAGAGTGTGTATGTTATAGTATAAAGTGTTACATTTTTTCTCCCGCCTAAAGAAGGCTTATTTTGAAACTGACTGTTAAATTAATAAATAATTGTTTAATCAAGAAACCTTGAGTTTAAGTGTTATTTGGATACTTGTCACTGTGAAACTCTATGTTGCAACCCTACAGCTCAAATTGACCCCTCTTGAGATAAGCCTGGCTGCTCAGTCCCTCTACCAACTTGTGAAGTACAGACTTGTACCAAAGGTTGGGTTACCTATTGCCAAGAGGACAAGGCTGGAGCAGTCTCCCACCCACAGATTATTACTGTATA
This sequence comes from Ambystoma mexicanum, assembly GCF_040938575.1. Taxonomy (NCBI): domain Eukaryota; kingdom Metazoa; phylum Chordata; class Amphibia; order Caudata; family Ambystomatidae; genus Ambystoma; species Ambystoma mexicanum. Next base: position 732,889,069 of record NC_090925.1, read on the forward strand.
CAATCTTGCCTAACAGGAACCCCAAGGATTGATCGTGAACTATATTGCCTTGAACTGGAAGAGGTAACCTTTCAGGCTTTTCTTTCATGGAACTTTCTTATACTTGGGGAAGGGGAGCTGAAAGAACGCTGTGAGCTGGAAGAAGCTCAGAACATTATGTTTAACACTGTTTCTTTTGAGTCTGACATCCCTACACATTGGTGTATTATAGTTGTGAGGGCAAGGGTAGGTTTTGGACATGGACAGACTTTTAAGTTGAACTCTTTGATACAGACTTCCTTGTTTTTATTCAGGTAGGGAAACCCCACCTTGGCATAGGGCAGGTTAGGCCTTCAACCATCCTGACATTTCAATTAAATAAATACCCCTTGTTTAAACTTGTAGTCTGTGTGCCTTCGCAGTGCATGTCTGTATGTATATGGTACACTTCTCTGTGGCAGTGGCCATGATGCCCTGGTAGCTTTCACGCAGGTGTTGGGGAACAGGGTACAACAGAAAATACCTCTCACAATATGGCATAAAAAATGTAGATATGTTCCCTTCCATTTTCTTAGTGGGCCCCATAGCCTTTATGTTTGCTCAGAGTATCTAACGTAAATTTGATATTAACCAGGTGGACAGTAAACAAAACTCAAATATAATTTTTACTGCTCGTACCAGACAAGATCTTGAATGAAAAGACACAGAAGGATATCTACACAACACTAAAATAGGTTGAGAGAAATGAGGACACAGCTTACATTGTGAACGGAGAAAAGGAATATTAAAGGGTGACTGTCCAGCAAGACCGCAGGTAGATGAGTGTACAGTGAAGTCGCAGCGGAAGAACAATGTGATACACCCAGTCACAGAGAGAGGGTTATGCCAAATGCAGACCAGTGCACAGACGAGTCATGGGGAGGAAGTGTGTGGAAAAGGGCATAGCATCGAGTAGGAGGACGTGAGAGAAGTTGATGAGGATACTCGAGGTTATTGTCAAGAAGATAATGTGAAAATGCCAAAAGACACCTGATTCACTTCTAATAAACAGGATCTTTATTTGGTGTTCACAGTAATGGGGTTTGGGAGCAAAATAGAATGGATTGCTTCTTAAAAGTGGACAGAAGACAAAGTAAGTCCAGCAAACAAGTAGCGTCTCCCTATCATTTCTCTCCTCCACGCAATATGTTTCCGATAGGTTTGACCATGATCTCTTTTTATAAATAAGCAATTATTTTGTTAGGATGACCTATTAGCAAAACAAGTCTTTCCTTAGGGTTCCTTTCCTGGCCACTTCACATCTCAATTTTCAAGATCATGTAAGGCTTCCTGGATCCCTTTTGAAACTCCTCCTTCAATAAGTTTTCTGGGGTAGCCTTCATGTTTAACCATTCTTGTAGAAGTTAGTGTAACATGTGAAAATGTTGTTCTTTCACACTCCCACCAAGTAAAGTTATTTTGTTAGCAAAAGGCTATCTTTGGTTCCAACCCTGGTGCCCCTCATGGTGCTGGGTGCATGGCTTTTATGTTGAAGCAAATTCCGGTGGTTGAATGGCCTTTCCCAGTATGCCACTGCTGGTTTAGCTCACTGAGATATTGCAAACACACTTGCTGAAGTCTGTATTCCAGGTGCTGTGGTGGATCTGGAAGAGTGGGTGGGTTTGGTTATTTGGGAGGAGGGGGGAAAGGCAAGATGGTAGTGCATTGTGTTGAGGTTGCTGATCAGATGTACCCCGAGCTCTGAGTACTTGTAAGCCTTCTAGGTGTATGTTGAGATGAATTTCCAAAATCCACACTGGGGTGGATTTTGGAAGGCCAACCTATTATGGTGAACAGCGAAACACTAAGATCTAGCCAAACCCGATCAAGGGAAGGTAGCATAGCATTGTTGCTATGCTACCTTGTGGCTTAGATTAAAGAGGGCTGAGAGAGTGGTCTAGGGCTACAATGAGTCCACACAGAAAAAACCCATAATTCCAGTTAGACAGATAAGTACAAAAATATACAATGATTTATTAGGTCTTTAAAATATACACTAACCAAGAAACATCTATATGCAAATATTGTCACACACTAACCACAAAACAGATATATACATCCACCCTTAGAAGAAAGAAGAAAGCACACATTTCAAGAACCAGTGCAAAACAGGAAAATAGTTGGATGCATAAAGTTTAGAAGCGATACTAACCACAAAACAGTTCTCTAGCTTTTAGTAAGTCCAGCCCTATAATGGTTTAGGGGCTTTGTGGCCTAAAGTCACAGGTTCTAAAGTGATACTTTTAGGAAGATTTACTGTGTAATTGGGCAATGCCAGGGCTTGATACAAAGTTCAAAAAGGTAAGTAAAGTTCAGGTAAATAAACTCACTCAATCCCAGACACTAGAATAGGCCTATTAAGGGATCCTTAACCAGGCCTCCATTGACCACAGTCCGCAATGAAAGGAACAGGTATGTTAACTTACTCCCGTGTCTCAGATTGTTCCGGAGACAACTGCTGAGGTTCCGGAATCCACAATTTTCTGTAGGTCGGCCCAGTGGAGGAGTCTTGATCTGGGTCTCGGCTTCATTGTTGATGTGTTGACAATAGCTTTGGGGATTTTCAGGAACTTCAGTTGATATTGAAGGGGATGGGGGGCATCAACTCCTCGTGATAAACGTATATAACCGGCAAAGCAAGGTAGATGGTGTGAGGATGTTTAATATCTTAAAGGAAAGATTGGGTCACTGGAGGGTAAGGTGGTTGCATAATTTGAAGATCATTGTGACAGTCGGCTTCAATCTGCAGTTTGAACCCTTAGAGATTATGGGGGACATCTGCGAGGCTGAGGATTTGGCCTCGGGGAGCAGATCCTTGAGGCAACCCGCTTGAAGAGGAAAGAGGAAGTGCATTAAGGGAGAGGAGGTGGCAAGTCTTATGATGGCCAGTAGTTTAAGGTCATCTAACTGAAGATTTTTGGGTGATTTCCCAGCTGCTATCACCTTAGAGAGTCGAGTGGGTAGCAGCCTGATTGATTATATACGGGTTAACATTGAATCCTGGTCTCTTTTGAAAGGTTTTGCAGTTTTGCCCAGTGTGTAGAGCGACCATCATCCACTGGTTCTCTCTGTTTCATGTTTGGAATTGCATTAGAGAGTGGCATGCGCCTTAGTATAGATATTTCAATCAAAGGGCAAGCAAGACGCGCTGTCAAATGGGCTACGTTTGACACAGCCAAGCTTTTTCTGTAGGTTTTTTACAGCATAATCCCAAGGCTAGAAGGTCTACTGTCGGAGGCACTATGTTTTGGTACTGATATAATGAACGTCCATGTGGACATCCACATGGACGTTCATTATAACACTCACCAACACTCCAGGGACGTTTTTTACTACTAGTGACAAGCTTGCTGAAAAGGCAAGTCTCAAGACTAATCCCTGTTGTGACGGGGATTGTAGGGAAGCCAAGGGTGCATTGATCCATAGAGCAAACAAAGTGGCAATGACAGGGCTCACTCCATTACAAGAGGCCAGAAAGGCTTATAAAAATGTATTGAAGGAAGGTATATGAAGAGGAGCTGGCCAACTCATGACCGCTATAGTAAATAAGGATACTTGTAAATTAGTATGAGCTGGAGGACCTGCTGATCACACATCGTTTGTTGGCTTTATATCTGAACAAGCATGGCATAATCATTTTAAAACAATGTATGATAAGGGCAGCGATCACCAGGCTATAAATAGGCCTGGTCTAATCAATCCAGGCTTGATAGATGTAGAGTTGATATCATTGGTTTAAAGCCAAGAGGATGTGATGCTGGTGCTTATGGTGCAAAGCAGAGGCAAAACTCTGGGCCCAGATGAAATTCCTGTTGATTTCTTTACTCTAAAACCTTTGCTAAAGCTGTATTGCAGCATTTAGAAAGCTGGATCAATGAGCAGAACGCAATCCACCACTTGCAATTGGGGTTCCAAGCCGGTATTAGCACAATTGACCAGAGCCTTCGCCTCTAGTTGTTATGTAGCAAATATGGGTCCCTGCGGAAAATGTTCCTTTATTCAATCTTTATGGATTTAAAAAACGACCTTCAACAGAGTCCCCAGGGCAAGATTGCTGGACGTGTTTGTGTGTATAAATACACCTCCATCCCTGTTGAGGGCCATACAGATCCTGTATCAGAATAATGAGGCTGTGGTTAGGTGGAAAATGGATGGGAGAACTACTAACTCTATAGGGGTAGAGATGAGCATGCAACAGGGATGCTTTCTGGCCCCCAAATTGTTTTGTTTGCTTATCAATGGGGTTGTGGGGGTGGGGTTTGTAAGAGGCTCCTGGAGTCCCCCTTGGATGCCCCATCATTGGCAGGCAAAACTTTCTGATTTGCCGACGATGCAGTTCTCGTTTCACTTTCCCGGAGTGGGCTTAAGCTGCAACTAGATTAGTTTTTGAATTTTTGCTCGGTTAATGGATTAACCATTAATAATACACAATCAAGACAAAAGCCCTGGTTTTAAGAGGGATCCGGCCTAAGCATAAAGCCAAATTAAAATTGGAACTGAATGGAGAAACCATTGAACAAGTGGCTATCTGTGACAACCTTTGGTTCAGAGTGAGATGATAGTCGGTAGACCGCCCAATAGCTAAATCGGGCTTGACCCTAACGAGGTATAGTGGTGCAATTACTAGGTTTGCTTGTGAACATGGGGGTGGGCAGGTTAAGGTGTCAATTGAGGGCTGCCAGTCTAGGCAGGCAGCTCTGTACGGCGCAGAGCTGTGGGGGCGTGTAAATTTGGTTCTCTTTCCGGAATAGGCAACCTTTTTTTATCAAGAGTGTGTTAAGGTTTCCTAAAAGTGCCCCAAACCTGCCAATGTTTGTGAAGCTGGATCTCCAGAGGTTGGGCACATTGTTTAGTCAAAACCTATGTATTTTTGGGTAAGAGTATGGACAACAGAAAGATTGCTCAAGTACAGGGAGGCCGTGATGGACCTTATGGCTCAGCCAGGAGATACTTCACTGCCATGGTTTGGGCTTACAATGAATTAGTTTGACGCTATAGTGTTCAGTATCTTTTAGAACCTACCAGATATTATGACCTCTTCATCCAAGTTGCTCATTATGCACACATTGAAGGAGAAAGTGGAAGTAGACACTTTCAGCCTGATTAACCAGAAACCTTGACTCACGGATTACTGGGACTGCAAACACATTTTTGGCTATGAAGAATACCTGTATTTTGTGCAGCCAAAATACCTGAGAACATTGTATGTCATACTGCGACTGGGTATCTTAGCAGTAAGGCAATGGACTAGCAAATGGAGCAATGAGGAGGAGGTTGCATGCCCATTATATGCAATGACACCTGAGAGTACCAGTCGTTTCATATTGATTTTTCCAGGCCATTTTGACATTAGGAAAACATATTTGAAACACGTATTTTCGGTAAGGATGATACGATATGTGAAACAGGCTATGAAACTCTGTCGTGATTCTTCTGACAGCTTAGGGGTTCACTCTTGGCGTAGTTATTTGTTCGGAGCATGGAGGAGGAGGTTGGCAAAAACTAGAAAAATGTAAGATTCAAGCCACCTACTGCCCAGGTTACGTTTAACCTGTTGTCTGGGCCAATGCCGGAGCCAGGGTGGGGCAGGGAGGGCAACTGCCACTCATGGGTCCCCCAAGGTGCCCAGTGTGCCCTAGCCTCCCGCTGGTGCCCTATTATACTACACCCCCTTCCCCCTCCGCTACTGGTCTGGGCTCCTGACAAAGTGAATTGCTTTGTTTTATTCTAAATGATGTTACATATGTTGATTTTAACATGTGCTTATTGCAGTGGAAGATGCTGCATGCGTTTAGTGTCTCTCGAGCACAGGAGAATGTTTTTATTTTTGTATCTGGATCACCAATATTCCATGGATGTTCTTAACGAATGTTTGTTTGTTCATTAGCTTGCAAGTTTGCTATTAACTTTGTATAGAGATTATTATTACTGGACGCAGGCTGTATCCATTTTTTAATATTAGTCTCTCTCAAATTTAGGAGATGGTTTTGCATCCTGCATTCAGATTATTTGTACTGTAGGGACAATGTACCCACGAATATCTCTGTTGTGTTATACGTTTTGGAGCTTTCTGTACATTTTGCACAGAGTGAGGCGTTCGTTTTTATTACTTGTTTTTTTATTATGCAAGCTGTGTTTTTGTATGTGTTTTTATTGGTAAATTTAGCTGAAATAAAGCTGATATTGATTGATTGAATCTTCTGTGCTTGGTCCGGTCGAGGAAGGCCCAGGGGTCGTGGGTTCAGAGGTCACTTTCGGACGTGGGATTTGGTTTTGGTCAGTCGCAATGCCTGAATCTGAGTTGCAGATACCTCTCAGCTGAGCACCCAAATGAAGAAAAGATGACGACTTCTGTGGACCAGGTGACCTCAAAACACCTCTACGATGCGAAGAAGACTGATTACAAAGGGAGCCACCATGATCAGGCGACAACAGGTGATCTTCAAGTGCCGAACAGAGGAGCAGATCCTGCATGGCCTCTGTTGGTTAAAGAAGGCTGAAAATGCAAGAGTATGCATCTTATAGTACAAGTAGAAGATCCCCCAAGTTCCAAGGATGTACTCTGAATGACTACAGCTGCAGTGAAGTAGCCTAGGAGAGCGCTGGTCAGTCCTCTGGTTAATCCGGGGACACTTCCAAAGGCTCAGCAGGCATGGCTCCTCGCGCATGGGTTCATACTGTTTGTTCCCATTAGTCAAAGGGTTGAAGCACTGACAAGGGTCTTCTTGCGATCAGGCAGAGGAGCGGGGTTTTGCCGCAACTTCACTGGAGTTGGTGCTAGTCAGCTTCAGGAGTCATGAACGGGCTGCTCTTCCTCAGAGGGATCCTGGCACCAACGATGGTCTGAAGACTGCTTGCAGGAGTTCTCCTTTTATCCAAGATTCGTACTGGAAACTCGCCCTGGGTCCACCAATGGTAAGGATCAGCATCATTCAAACTGGCAGTGGCTATCCAATCGTGGATAGCCACTGGCCACAACATCTTCCCAACAACAGACATTCAGGCATCAGGATGTCTACTGGGACTAGACCATCCCAGCCCCAATATCAGTACTCACCCACAATCTGCCTCTATGCCCGGAAGGCAGCAGCTTTCCCCAGGGAAGAGATTCCTATATGTGGTAATTTCAAACCCGAAAGGGCAGGAAGAAGGACAAAGGCAAAGACCTTGTGGCACAGTCATTTCAGGATGCTAGCTACCTTTAGTAGCCACTTGCTGTAAATGCAAAGGTGCATGAATTAACAGTATAAAACACGCTCTTGAAACATCTGCTGCCACCAGCCCATCCTAGGTGCATTGTAAGTGTAACCAAAAAGCCACTACAGAAAGTTAAAAGGATACAAATGATCCTAACTGCAATTCATTTTAAGGTGATATGTGCGATTGTAATAATACAAGAAACTTACTAACAGAGACATAGGGCCTCATTGTAAGTGTGCTGGTCCAGAAACAATGGTGCCAGTAAGTTTACTGCAACTCTGCGGGCGGGTGCCATCCCGCCCAGCAGGTCAGACCTGCCAGGCGGAACGGCATCCGCCCGTAGAGTTTTCACGGAAGCACTGGCATCGTAACGGTGCCGTGTTCTGCCGTCCCCAGTCCCATTGAGTCATATGGGACTCTATGCGAATGTGGACTTAAAATTTACCAGCGTCTGACTTTCTGGTCTACTGGGCTTGTAATCCCCCGGTGTTACCGGGAAGTCAGGTGGTAGTAAATAATTACCCCCTTTTAGTATCAATAGTTCTTTATGCTTTCACAATTCATTTGGGCGTTTTCTACTTTTCGTTCAAGACAGTTTGGTTTCTCATCGGCTCTCCTCTGGACTCACCGGCTGTGATGAATCCGCGTGGCTTTTCTTCTCTTTGGAGTCAAGGTTGGTACCACAGAGACAAGCGTCTCTCCCCAGCTTGGTTATCAGCGGAGAAGCGTCCTGTGTACCGTTGACATCTGCTGCAACACATGCTGGCTATTGTTTGCAGTCTTGCGATTCCTTCCACTGAGGTTTCACAGGCTTTGGTCGGAAAAGGCACGGTTGCTTTTCTCCTTGTCACCCTCTCGGTTTGCTCCGTCTTTCTCCTCCTCTTGAACTGCTGTGCTGAGTTAGCTCTGGACATGCAGTTTTCCTTGCTCGTATTGTGCTCTCGTACTCCACCTTTTATCCCTGTTGGGAAGGGAAAGGGCCATCCGGTGTGGGTGCGCGATTCTGGCCAGTTGCCAGACTTTGCCTGACACTTGTGTTGGGACATATCAAGTAAATGTTTCGGGTGTTAGTCCGTCGTCCTTCGTGATATGCGAATGTGTTCTTGTCGGAAAAGGGGTAGGTAGTGTTTGCGCATCCTGCGTAGTGGGTTGTGGAAAAGGTGTCAACAGAAGGGGAATACTGCACCCTCCACTCCCTGAGGACCCCCCATCCAGCCAATCATCCCTCACTGGTGCACCCCCAGGAACTGGATCCAATAGCAATGGCAGTGTCCTGGCCACCTGGATGACAGATCCCCAGGCACTGGTCAGGGAGACACCTTCAGGTTTCTCACACAGGAGACCAGGGAAGTTGCTCTTAGGGTTTTTGCAGAACCTTGATGTGATATCTTGTTGTTTTAATTTCCTGGGTGATTTGTGATGTGTTCTACACAGACAGTCAGGCGCTGGTATGATGCTCTCTTAGGTCGTGTCTGCATGTGAAAAGTTGTCCTATTGGTCCACGCTACTTTGTCTGTTAAGCTTTGAAGAACCTGGTTTTTAGACTTTTTGTGAGGAAGACTGGCATACCTAGGGAAATGCTGCTTGCATAGTCAAATCATGAATAGTCAGGGAGATGACAGCCACCGCTCTGTGTGAGAAGTAGGGCATAATTTGGTGGATAGAGGGAAATAGAGAAGCACCTTTTGAAAATTGCGTTGACTTTGGGTTCCAGCGGGAGCCTGTTGTCAATATGCCTAGGATCTTTATCACTTTAGATGTTTTCTGGCTGTTACTCATTTTCAAAGGGGATGGAATAGGTGTTGCGGGTGCAGCGTGAGGTGAGACTATCCTTTCTGTTTTGTCTGGGTTAAACCTTAGGTAGTTGGCCGTCATCCATTCACTTAATCTCGTGAGGCAGCCACTGAGGATGCTGCTGAAGTTTCTGCCATTGGCCATTTTGCATATGATTTGCGTGTCATCTGCTTGGTTGGTTGAATATAATTGAGGGGAACGTTTGGTGAGCCCAGAAGATTTTATGATGTTCATCAAAGGGGTCAAACGGATGTTCAAGAGCAGCAGTGAGAGGCTTGATGCCTACGGATCCATCTGTCTCATTGATGAAAGTATTACAAGTTCAGATAGTTGGCAGCACTCTATGCCTGCTCTGTGGTTAATCACCGTGCTGAATTAGTAGTTTGTTTCTACTGCTGTATCAGGCGACTCCACCCCAGCTGACAAGAACATCTGTTTCAGCAAAGCCCACGTGCAAAGTGGCAGTCAAGTAGAGGCAGTCGTACCACGGTTCAAGGTTAAATACGGGCAGTAGTATTGGATAGGGTGAGCTTTACTGCCATTCCTCTGACCGTTATAGGAAACGTCTAATTTACTTCACCAAAATGTGTCTAGTCATTTTATACCCAAGGAGCTCTGTTGATTTTGCCTATGCACGTAACGACAACCAGACCGAACTTCAATTTGTGTAGCACTACACAAGCGAACATGGATTCCGTGGCACACACCAAGATAGGCCAGAAGCATATTGGGTAAACAATGGTTGTAAATACAAATGCTAAATGAATGGCTCTTAATAAGGTATTGTGAGTAAGGCATGGTATCAGTAAAACAGACACATGTGACCACAGTTCAAGGGTGTTTATTGATCTTTAACAAGGGTCTGTTTGTGATGATAAACGCCTATCTAAACCTAAATCTACAGATGAAAGCAAGCTATGACCATCAAAAAATAATAATGTATTCCTAGTGGAGTCTCGTCAAAATAATAGGGCCTATACTAAAAAAACTATTGCCAATCCTGACTGCTAAACATTCATAGTGAGGTGTAGTGTTCATGAAAAAGAAGTGTTCCCAAAATTATATGTCGGGATGTTCAGACTGTTGTCCTCCCTTCCCCACGTTTTCAGCACCGGACAAGGTGGTTCACTCGAGCAAAGCACACACTCTGGCTTCTTCGGCATGAGGACACAGGTCTTCTACCAGCATCAGGGCCTTCTGTGATGCAAGTCTCTTTGCTTTCCAAAAGTTCCTTGACTCAGAGGGCCTGATGTACACGAACCAAATAAACACAAAGTTCCTTTTCAAGGGTTCAATTCATCATGTGTCTCACCCTTGATCCCCATCAGCCGGGCTCTGATCCCTTTTTATATCTGTCAGTATGGTGTATCCCCTTCTTCCGCGCTGAGAATCCACTTTTTGTATCAGTCAGTATAGTGGATCCCCCTCTTCCGGGCTCAGATCCCCCTTTTATAATTTTCAGAGAATAATCTTTCTCAGGTGACTCACGGTTCAACTCGGATCCCCCTCAGCCGGGCTCAGATCCTTTCTCTGTCACAATTAGTCTCCCTCAGCCATGCTCGGACCAATTGTAGTACGCATTCAACTATTGAAGATTTTCGAATGTGCACTGGATTTAGCCTGACCCATTGCAGGACCACTTCAATCTTTAATTCCCCTTTCAAAAGTTGCCAATTAGTTGGATACCTGATGGAGACCTTCGAGTGAGCAGCCATGTGGTGCCGGACCACTCTCTCTCTATGGTATCTTATTTGGCCTCCCCAAAGTTCAATCGGGTTTTCAGTTATATTCACGTTGTTCGTCACATACATTTCACACGCTATTCGCTTTAGATTTTCATACAATGTTGCCGCTTGCAACCTTGGTTCTAACACGGGCTGGTTTGGTATCAGTGTCTCCGACGCACTGGCTGTGCTGTCTTTACTGGTGATGCTTTGTTGTAGGGGCCAAGGATAGTACCACAGCGGCAACCACTTCTCCCTGCCTTGGTTATCGACGCGGGACAGCCCCAGGTATCTCTGACACACAATGCAGCTTTGGTCAGTTTTAGTTCCCGGTTTTAGGTTTCTTACTCCTTGCAATCCTCTGGTCTCGCTGTCTTTGTCCTCTTAAACTGCCTTCTTGGAACTGCTGTTACCTTGTGTGCTTTGCCTCGCTCAGAGTGTGCTTTCGTGCTGAGCCTTTTATCCATGTGGGGAAGTGTGATGGAAGTCAGGTGTGTGTAATGATCAGTAATTGCCTGACGTTGCCTGACCATTGTATTGGGACATGTCAGGTACAAGGCTCTGGTGTTAGTCCATTTTCAGTCACGTTGAGCTGTCTCTGAGAAAGTGTTTGTGTCGGGAAAGGGAGGGTGTGGAGTTCCTAGGTAGCCTACCTAGTAGGATAGGGAAAAGGTGTTACAGGTAAGGGGATACCGCATCTCACCTTCCGGTGTCCCACTTCCACTCTTCCCACTTCCACTTTCTGAAGACCCCTCATCCAGGTGATCCTCCCACACTGGTCCACCCCCAGGAACTGAATACAAAAGCGATGGCAGTGTTCTGGCCACCTGGATGACAGATGCCCGGGGACTAGCGGGTGAGACACCTTCAGGTTTCTCACAGTATGCAAGGAGTCAATTGGGCTTATGCCGGCTGCAACTGCAAAAGGCAAAATAACGGACTTTTATAAATTAATTATGCCAAAGCGTCGTGAAGGAGGTATGTCAACTGGAAAATGCCCAAACAAACTTACTGGCAAACAAGTCTAACTCAGTCATTGCAAAGGATCCCCTTTTAATACCATAAGTAAATGCAAAAATGAATCTTGATGATACCCCAAATTTACAACCGTTCACGGACTCTGTGACATCCACCCCTATATCGCTCCCACGCCCTACAGTCCCGAGGCATGCCTTCGAATTCACACTAACAGCTTTAAATAAACTTTGCAGTAGCATCTATGATGAACTACGTGCCCAAAAGGCCATTTTATGTAAAGTTGATCTGTTCATGTCCAATTACTACAAAATTCTATCATTAATGATGTTAAATCAGGAGAATTATCACTCGTCATAAAAGTGCAAACAAATCTCATTCCCGGGCGGTGCTCAGGGTAATGTGATGATGAAGCTGGTGTGGTTGAACCACTAAATGCTGGCAACCTTCATATTGCTGAAAATGATCTGCCTAATGGATCTGAAATTGAGACTGAAATTTACAAACGTCCTCAGAGAAAATGCAACAAAAGGTTAAGAAAGGCATAAAAAAAAATGTAAAGATGCTAAATGGCACCTGGATTGTTCTAAAAAGCATATAATTTAAGGGTCTACAAGTTATACCATCATTAGGAATCCCGACTAAATTTGCCCTTGCAGAACTCACTGATGCTCCAAAGAAAAGGAAGACAAAGAATGTTGCCATGGGAAAACAACTTTATCTCGAAAATTGGGTAACTAAAGTGCCAACAGAGACTAATGAGGAAGACAATGAGGGTATCCATTGCATCAGCAACTCGACCACTGCTGAATTAGTTGTCCATCTGCAATGCAGCTATCAGACTCTTGTGAGGATTTTCCAGTACCAATAATGGCTGGATGTAAATTATGTACGAAAACACACAATATCAAATGGACGAATATGTAATGCAAAAGTCTCCTTTGAGTGTGGCTATATACACACCAACCTACAAATACTTTTATTACAAGATTACGTTTTACACTGACTGTACAGTTTGTAATCGCTCTTATATTCTTCATTTGTTATTCACTATACGACAACTGCTGTTCTCACTTTGCGCAACATTGATTATATTGAATTTGTGGGAGAATTAACCCATTTTGCAACAAGGGTACCATTTATTTCTAATCATGTTTTTTAGTTCATTATTTCACACTACGAACAGTTCTTAAAAATGGGATATGAGATAGTCTCACTGACTGAAAAAATGAATCAGAAACAAACGAGTGACTTTGACTAGTCCTCTTATAGAGTGGTGTGTATTAATAAAGGAAGGTTTGTGGAAAAAACTAAATGCTCAACTGCCTCAACACTTTCTAGTCCCGGCTTCAAACTGGTCATGGATTCCAGGAATCTTGCAGGACTCAAGTAGCTCGCAACTAGGAAATCTTAGCATATACACTTCCTTGAAATACAAGTCGACACTCCCGCTTCTTGGGCGATACGAAGGGCCTTGAAAAACAGACTCAATTTGATAATTCTATGATGGCTTACCACCCAGCTTTGGAGGGATGGTTTTATGGTCTATAATAATCCAGCCAGAAGTCATCAGCAGGGGAGATATATTGGGAGGGGGGGGGGTTATTAATCTGGGTACGCTCCGATTAACAAACTGCTAGAATACCTGTGACCCATAATAATCCTAATATACTGATTTATTTGCTCATACCAAGAGCATCTTGTTAATTAACATCTACGATACTCCAGGAGGTATTTACACGAAGATCAAAATGGCGAAAATACAAGAGAAATGTGTACCAAAAACCACTGCTTTGGGAACACAACTATAGCAGATGTGATTTAAACGCTCACTGTATTAATTTCTGAACTGCCGCCCCCACAGGGTCTCCTGCTACTATGCTTCCTAATGGAATTATGAAACAAACTATAGGGAATGATCAAAGACAAACATTGATGGATTTCATGGATGCAAACATGGTAAAGGGGGATACCCTGGGTATCTACCTGGACGTCTGGGAAACACTATTTCACTATAGATGAAAAAAAAAAAGTATGCAAGATTTAGATTTTTATAACATTTAATCCCTTATTCAGGTTAGTATAAATAGTGGCCACGACCTTTTAAAGCTTACATTGAAACTGGGGCTAGCAATGGTTCTGCTTATAGACTGCTGAGGTAAATATGAATATGGGCTGTAATAAAAATTACTTGACGCAAAATGGGAGAATTTGTAAATAATCTGTGCCATCATAACCTTTTTTATGATCCTGTTTATAATCCAAATGCCATTGTAACCAAGCAGTGTGTTATTAGCCTCTACAGGCACCTGAAATTTTGTGGGAGTACCAGGCCAACTAAGATGTAAATATGATCCTGTTAGAGCGAAGGTAGAGCGCTCCTTGAGGAGATATCTAAGAAATATTGGAAGCCAAAAAGGCCTGCATCCTGAGGAAGTAACAAAATTGCAGAAAAGTGCCCAAACCTATTAAAGAAATTGGCTGAAAAGACACATTTTCAATAAAATATGCTGATTGTTGGTGCTGTGCCGACTAAAAACGATTTAAAGAAATTCTAGGAAATATATAATATGCACAGAAGGCCGGAAGCACTTGTTATGATTAATCCCATAGATTAATTTACTTGGATTGCTTAAATTAAGAAATTGTACAGTATGCCAGATCGGGAGGCTCAGACCTTTTGAAGATTGCCATGAGTTCTTTAGCTCTGGTTTTAAACTTCATGATATAAGGGAGGCAACACTTAAACTAAAGAATTCACGAGCACCTGGATTTCCAACATAGTACTTGGGGGAAATCCTATTGTTTATTCCAGAATTCTGAAACAACTGAGATTGTATTGAGGCCAATTGGCCTTTCTCAAATTACTGGAAAGAATCATTGCTGATCTCCATATTTAAAAAGGAGGTCAGTTACCACCAACTAAGTATAGGCTGTTAACACTTTTAGATGTGCCAAGTAAGATATTTTTTACTTTTATACTTCGGGATATGCAACAGTGGGTAAATGAATAATCCCTACTCGCCCCTTTTGAAACAGGTTTTTGACACGGATCTGCCAGCATCGAAAATATACTGGTGCTAATTTATGAAAAGAAGAGCGCTGAAAAAGGACAATCTACCATTATACTTAATCTTTATAGATATCTTGGCTGCATTTGATTGTGCTGTACCTGAACTTCTCTGGAACAGATTTACAGATTGCAATATTCCCATAGGTATACTGAATATGATGCAATTATATAACAGTGCGCATTTGAACACCCAGGGGCTCTAAACACAGAAAATCCCCACTATGCAAGGCTTATTCAACCTTTACATAGCCGACCTTTCCTACTGCCTTAAGAAAAGTCAAAAAGTGTCCACCAAAATGTGGACTCACATGTACCATGGTTAGCATATGCGGATGATGTGGTCTTATTAGATCACACTCCCATTGGTCTAACCAGATCTCTTGTAGCACTCCACGAATGTACACTGATCAATCATCTTTAGATAAATATCCAGAAAACAAATATAATGTGCATTGGAAATAAGAAAAATAAGCACGTGTCTTTAGGGCAGAATGACATTACACAAGCTGATAATTACACCTATTTGGGCATCACTGTCAATAATAAAACAACAATATGATGCTTACGCAGAACAAACCTCAAAGAGCCATTATACTGATGAATGTTGTGAGGAAATGTGTAAATAATACTTCAAAAGCATGCCCTTCATGCCATACCATGGTTTACACATTTTACACACAAAGTGTAGTACCGCCTGTTTTATATGGGTTAGAGGCAGATTGTCCTTCTCAATTTGGTTGGTTGAATAAAATTGAGGGGAACATTTGGAGAACCGTGCTGGGTTTGCCCAAATGTGCACCTGTTAAGGTAATTTGTGTTGAGCTGGGCCTCAATGCATTGGAGACTTGTCTAGCAGCAAGGAGAGCACAGCTCTATTTGGAAGTCTGTATTATGCCGGCATGTCCACTTCTGGCTCTTTTGGGAGATGCTGTGACGTCAAGTAATCAAAAGACTAAATGAGGATTTTATCAGTGCCATAGACTGAAAAGTAGATTGGAACTTGGATTATTTCCTATTAAAAAAGTAGTTTGTCAAGAAAGCGCAGTTATGGGACTGGAGAATAAATGTGACCATGTACATAAATTAAAAATCTCTAGCGGACCATGGTCTCGCCATCTGTGGTTATTGTAAGCCACAAAAATATATATTATTTTTACCTTCAACTAAACCTAAAAGCATCTTTATGCTGTTGTGTATGAGCTTGCTACTGGTAATGGCTGTTTTTGGACCTAGACTGCTTACATCTGAGCCAAATAGGGCCTGTCGACTATATCAATGGCCAACTTTAGAGACTTAGACATGTATTAACTTTATGCCCTAGTGGGGAGTTGTTACATATTAAGTATTTGCCCAGATTTCGGCATAATCCGGCAACCATTAAAATGCAAAAAATCTTATCTCCGGGGCCTGGCTGGTACTCGGCTTTGATAAATTCATCGTTTAAAATTTAATGCAGATTATATAAAGATTGGAGATTTGTAGTTCTTACGGATTAAAACTTTTCAAAATATATATTTATTATATACTTAAATTACATGCCATTTTTAAATATTGTATTATTCTAGTAATGTATGTATTTGTTTATTTGCTATTGATTTTTAATTTCTGACTCAAAATGTTTAGTGTAAAAGTTACTTTGTAACTAAAAATACTTTAATTACGTTAATAAATAAGTCTTACATTAAAAATGCCTGGTTACATTACATAACTGCAGAGCTATACTTTATTTTGTCTAGGAGTATAATGAGTGTGTGCTAAGCCTAAATTTGTTCTAACTTTTGGTGGCCTCTGTGTGTGTTTTAAAAGTATTAAGTCCCTTTTTCCCCTCTGGGTCCTACATGTCCTGTATTGTGTGCAGTTACAGTATTTATAATATTAGGGCTTAGAGGTTTAGGAATTACTGTGACTATGTTTTACTGATGGTACATAGGATCCTGATTATGACTTTATTGCTGCTTGGTTTAATTGTCGAGGAATCCTCTTTTCTTCCCACCTCTTAGCCTATATATGTACAGTGTCTGTCACCAGATAGGAGACTTATATTTTAGCCTTAGGTATGGGTTAGTTCGTAACTGACCATTGTTCTTTTTTTAGATGCTCTGTTTTTACTGTGTGTTATGTTTGAAACCTATATTATTTATTTAACCTGCTCGGGATTCTATGTGTAATTTTTAATATGGTTTTTATGTTTCAGTATACTAGTGGGTACTGCCCCAACTCACCACAGACGTTTTGCTGCATTTATTTGCAGAATGTATATGGGGTGTTAGGGTATAATGGTTTAAAACAAAATTAAGGGTAGATGGAATGAAAGGTAAAAGTCGTATGGGGAGCTTGGAACCCATATAAAGCAGCGAGAAATGCAAGAAAATAGTGGAAGTGAGTTGCCCACCTATCAGATGTACCAGATCTATATTAGTGTTGGTTAATTTCTTTGGTTAACTGTGTACTAACTGTACCTCACTGCCAGCCATTCTCCAACCCTTGTGTTAAGGCTGACTGCTCTGCTACGGTTACCCCGTTAGAGGGTCTGGTGTTTCCTTTTGTTGAGAAACATTATTTCCAAAATACGTTGGACGGTAAGCAGCCCCGCCAAAGGGTTGTGCAAAAATCCCCCTAACATGCAAGACACATTTTGAGAATTTCTAGTTATGCTAACATATTGTTGAAGTCGAAGAAAAGAAATTGTCTAAGGCATGAACATCACAAAAAACCTTCATGATCTTTCAGCAACGGCAAGCGAGTTCCACACTTTCACCTCAGTGTATCAACTTCAGGTTGGCATCCCAGTTAATAAAGATTTCTCTTTTAGCAACTTTCCCTCCATGCCATGGTTCTACGGACCCCCAAACCTGTTGCTTTTGTTTTGAACATGTCCTGACTTCTTACGGGGTAGTGAAGCCTTCGGCTCAACTCCCCTGGCCTTTTGCTCATTTTGTCATGGTGAAACTGATCCTATCTTCAGACTATCGGTACTAAGAATCTGTTTCCCTTTTGACTTTTTAACTCTAACTTCTTAACATGGCACACGGCATTTTACCATGCAGTGCAATGGGGATACTTTTGTACCACCGTAGTCTTTTACACTTGAGATTTTTGGTTACTTTTATATGTGCCTAAATACAAGCTGGTGGCAGCAATCATCTTTTTATCAGCTTTCTGTTATTTGTAGTATGCACATTTGTGCTTACCGTGTATGGCTACTAAACGGGTCTAGTGCACTAAAATGGCCATGCCACAAGACTTTTGCTTGTTCTGTGGCCATATTGTTGTTTGGCCTTCTTCTTAGCTTTTGCTGGTGTCTGTGTGTATGTCTGTGTGTGTGTGTCGCTCAGGAAGGGGGTGGGACTGTCTGACCCACTCCATATCCATGGTGCCTGCAATTCTGGGTGTGGGACATGAGTGAAACCAACAGTGGTCCCTGATTGGACCACTGCTGGCTGTTTAAAAGGAGCAGGTCCTTACCATTGGTGGGCTTGGACTTGCTTGCAGGCTGGATTTTGTAGAAGAATAGGACTCCTGCAGCCATTTCTGCAGATCAGCATTTGAGCCAAGAATCCTGTGTTGAAGAAAAGCCAACTGCGCATCCGAGGAAGACTCCTGGAGAGGCCCAGCATCCCTTTGTGCCCCTGGCCTGGTGAAACCCTGTTGGGCTACCTGATCTGTGAAGGCCCTGTGTGGTGCTTCAACACCTGGACTGGTTCAACAAACCAGCCTTGACGTTTTCCTGAGGATCCAGCCGTCCTTAGCCTTTGGAAGTGTTCCTGGACTACCAGGTGGGCTGACCAGCTCTCAAGTGGGCTATCTTGCTAGAACCGTCACTGTTCTGCATTCGCAGCTGGAACTTCGGTGGTCGCCAGCTTGTGGTATAAGTCTGTTTCCTGCTGGATTTTGGCCTCATAACTTCAAGGGATCCTGCTCTGGAATGCCTTCTCCAACAGTGACTGGAAGGACATCTGCCGTCGCCTCTGTGCTGTGGCCATTGCTGGAACTCGCCTTCACCCTGTCTTGTGAATTGTTCTGAAGAGGTCTGCATCAGTGCTTTCTACAGTTTTCTCCCTCGCCAAACGTTGCACTCTGCACCTGGACTCAACTGGAAAGAATTCATGCACACACAGCACCTGGGCACTTTTCTCAGGAACGAGCGGTGGGAAAACCAGACTCCAGCGACCCCCAGTCGACCCTTCTAGTCTTCTGAAAAATGTTGATTCGAGAGGGACGGAGGGGGGTTAAGTAAACGTAAAGCATTTGTCTCCCCCCTCTCCTCTTTAGGATAACATTGAGAACAAGTCTCTTTGCATCCTTCCATTCCACTGCTTTTTGGTCGTCGCATCTGAGCAGTGAAACCTGAAAGATAAGAACACATTTGTACTTGCCAGAAACTTTGTTGCATCTCCTCTCTTAAACAATTCACTGACACAAATACTTTACCTGCATCAGACGCATTCTGGGAAGAAGCATTGTGACTTTTGGGCACAAGGCCCCACTCTTCATAGGGATTGGATCTGTGAAGCTTTGGCATATTTCTTGAGACCTGGTTCCATGTTACTGTATTACTTACCTTATTTTATTAATTGAAGTCATTGAATGCATTTTAGAATCGATGATAATATATGTTTATTATTGAGTGTTGTGCGCGATATATTATCACCTGCTAGTTTCATTTTTTAGTGTTTTATTTTTGTACATTACTGTCTAAAATAAATGATTTTGCACTTCACTGTGTGGACTCATTGTGGACCCCTGATCCAACTCAGACTCTGCTGCTCTCCATTGCTTCCTTGATTGGATTTTGGCTATGTGAGGGTCAGAAATACAAGGCGGATAACTAGATAAAGGTTTTTCACAATTAGCTATTTTATTAAATTAATAGGGGGTGACAAATACCTCACTTTCCCTAACCAAATGAGGATTTCCCTGCCTCTAAAACTAAGATTAAAGGAAAACACTCAAACATCAAAAGGTATCTGTCTCTCTCCCTTAGACATATAATAAACTCATACAGGACTCTTTATGGCTGTTTAAACTCCACGAAATAACAGTAATGCTTAAACATAAATATCCTTGCGCCCATGGTTGGATCCCCTTCCCCAGGATTAATGTATGCTTTGCCAAATAAATGTTCCAATTAACTAAGTTATTTTCAATGGTTAAGTTCTGCTTCAAGGTTAATCCAAAATTCCTTTCAGTAGCCAAGTTCTATTTTACTTGGTTACTTGGATTATTTTATGATTACGCAAAGTTCATCATTCTGCAACATAAAGTTTGCACAAGCTCTTGTTGATCAAACCAAAAAGTTTTTTTCATAATTCCAGTGAATATTTCAATTGAACTGTTCCTCTTTGAAAAAAAGACAACTACTTCACATTTCTTCTTTATAAACAACAATGTTTTTGTCAGGATGGTTTTACCATAGTTCATCAATCACGTTTATGGCGTTGCCACTTTCTTTCCACCACCAACCTTTCACCACAATGCAGTGCTTCAATATCTTCTTCCTGGTCCACTAACCTGCCAGGACTAACACTTGCAATCCCTTTCCTGGTGCACTCGTCTGCCAGGATAAAACTCCTACCACTACTACAAATATTCTGTGATGAGATAAACTTCAAGTTTTAACAAAGTCTTTGACTTTCAACAACTTTAAGATTCTCAACTCCATTCTGCATGGATACAACACCACATGATGTTTGTTCAACTGATTTGTTCACCACAGGTTATATTCCTTTCTCCCTTGATACTTTCCACAAGGAGGGCTTCTGTAATGGCCACTCTTCGACTTGGCCAATGCTGATTGTTATTTGGATTAAATATGGCCTCCTCTTTGCTTCGACAATGTTGGTTAGAGTCTGCATTCAGTACTGTTCCCTTTTTACTTGGGCAATAACAGTTGTAAACCTCCTCCACTTTGTTTCCTCTCAGTATAAGGATTGCAAAAGAAATACTTTCTCATTTGTTCGGCATTCAAACTATCTTTATGCATCCAGCGGTCTTTCACAGCGGGCACCAGGGTTACCTATCACAGGCCAACTCACTGCTCTCTCCTTGTGCATCCACTTTACACGTTGCTGCCACTTCTTCTGTCTTCGCGTTTGGAGCTTCGTGTGTCCTGTGGCTTTCATCACAGGAGCCTGCATTGGTCCTGGTGTTCTCCAGTGCTCGCAAGCCACCGGAGTTACTAGGGAACGTAGAGCTTCTCTCTGCCACAAGGCTGCCTGTCAGTCACACTTCCCACTGCACAAACTCTGCAGTTTAGGCTTCTCACTCCTGTGACTCCCTCTGCACCATAATCCGCCAAACCAACAACTGTGGTTCCGGTGTCTTCATTCCTCTGCCCTTGCTGCATACACGGCTGCCGTCTGCTTTTCCTACTGTTTCCAATGGCCTGCACCTGAAGGTGCTTTAAATAATCAAAAGTCCCGCTCCGGTGTGGGCCATTGGAAACACAAGACTGCATACTGCAGTTCTGTGCCTCTAAACCCCTTTTCCTCATCCCAGTACCTAGGGCATTATGGGACTTGAAGTCCCTAATGTTCGGATTTCTTTTATGTTCGACCTCAGTTTTACAATAGGAGATTAAAACTGTGGGACCATCAGGGAAGATGGTTAGCGGGCTCTCCCAATTTTCCTACCCCAGGTCCCCTCCCATGTGATCCTCCCTCACAGCACCACCACCAGGGTCAGGATCAGGAAGCGTCTGCCTTTCCCTTGGCCACATGAGAAGAGTCCCAGGGTTTTTGGGATAATCACTTCTGATTCATCACAGCTACCCTCTGAGTTCCCCTCTTCACTATATCTAGGGTGGCCTCCTAAAATGTGGCCACCAGGCTAGATTCTAGAAATCTATTTTAACAATCTCTTAAACCCACTTTGGGGGCTGAGGTACTTCAGGCTGATTTTTTAATTGTTTGTAGACACTGTAGCCCCCCCACCCCCCAAGTTGAGATACCTATTGGGTGCTGAGCAACTACCCGATTTTCCTGATTTTCTTATTTTGTGATGTTGATTACTCTATTACCACAACCGAATTGTGATTCCCAACTGTCTGTACGTTTCTGGAGAAAACCTATGTTTCCGATAAGTGTGTTCTATTTCGTGCAATAACTTTTAACTGGGTTCAGACCTGATACTTTATGAACTGATGTAAGATAGTGCCCTTGCTCATAGGTCCACTCTGTCGGGGTGGTATGCCATGCTGTCTGCATCCTAGGCCACTGCCTACAGCTCCATTACAGAGGCAGCTTTGCTTACAAATGTATCTGTTTTTCTTTCCGGACAGTTGTGCACAGACAAGCCGGATAGACCGGAGTGAAACCGTGCCTTCGATAGTGCTGCAGACCTGCCAGCTGCTCTGTTTTCCCTTCGCAATAGACCTGGATCCTGAGGTTCTCTCAGACATTCTGACTGCAGTGCAGGATCTTGAAACGCCAGTGCATCTACTGAAGGTATCATGCCCTTGTCTTTATCCATCACATAATGGGGTGCCGTTTATTTCTCTTCTGACATGCTGCCATCATATTGCTCTCACAATCTTTCTTCCCCTCCTTCCCTGTCCACTATATGCCTCTCACTCCTCCTTCCCCGTCTTAATATTTTTATTGAAACTAACTATATCTGGCTTATCGTATGTCGATCTCCTGCCTCTCGCTCTCCTGCCAGTCGCTCTCCCTGCCTCAGGCTCGCTCGCTTTACCTTGCTCTCTCACTCACCTTTCTGATCTTCAGTGCTAGACAATGAGCAAGGCTGTAGATTCCTGGAGAGCCTTATGTTTTAATAATTGTTTGTGGTGTGGGATGGGAGGTAGAGAACTTCACTGACTTTTAAAAGGGAGGGACTGGGTCGGGGGCAATGTATGTAGGGTGCCAGATTAAAAATAATTCAAACCGTGACGTGCCAACAGCATAAAAGTAGAACTGCAGTTTCACAGTGGTTGCCAACACACAAGTAGTAAGTACCGCACTTCGATAGGACGGGGCATTGTCACTAGTTTGTAATTTCATAACTTGGGAGTCTAATCAAGGTTATCTGAATTAGGAAAACTATTTGCCGACTGCAAATGACTCCATTAAAGCATTATTGAATTGGCCTGTGCACACTTCCTTCCCCCTGTTATTCCAGAAGATGCACAGGCAAAGATTCACGGGTAGTAATCCGAGCAGAGCTGTTCTTACTATGGTTCCGTGTGTAGGAGAGATTTCTGCAGAGCCTTCACACCCGACCCTCTCCATCCCACACAATGCCTGCGCCCCGTTTCTTAAAGCCACCCAAGCTGTTGCTGACAGGATCGCAACCAGAGACAAAAACACATATCGTCAAGGATTTGGGGCGGGGCACATTGAATTTACTATGCCTACACATTTTTTAAATAGAAAGACATTTTAAAAATGAGAGCAGCAGTGAGAGGGGGGTGGCCAGCCTGGTATTTGGAGACATGCGTCACCATTGTGTGTATTGCAAGACTGTCACCATCACCCTGAGGGCGTTCTAATAGGTATTAGGGCTGGGAGATGTATCGAGTTTTTGCTGATCATATATCGATATGTTTTCAAAATCGATATAGGATGATAGTCTCGTTAACATAGAGCTATGTACATATATACATTATTACATATACTACATTTTTTATTTACATTTTCATATTTACACATTTGTGTATTCTCACACAGAAAGAGGAACTCTGTATTTGCACTTTATTTTGATAAAGGTCTTTTAAATAAAGGTGTTCGAGACATCTCACATGTAGTTGGCTTACAACTGAGTATTTAATCCACATAAACAATATCGAGATGTATATCGCCATACAGCCCAAAAATATTGAGATATAACTTTTGGTCCATATCACCCAGCCCTAAAAGAATGTTGCTTTTGTCTTACTGAGTAAAGCACATTTTCAAAACCTAAAATAACCACATCAATTGTACTCTTTCAAAAAAAAACATATGCAAGAGTGGGAAGGGAGAAATGGCACAAGCGTGGGTTCCTGGCCTGATTGAATAAAATCAAATAGCGTTTTGGTAACAGAAGGAGGACCACAGATATTTATATTTGGCAAATATGTCTGTGATGAAAGGATTGCATGCTTGAATCAATTCAATAAGTGCCAAATGCACACTGAGCTTGGTGTTCGTTTAACTTCTCACAGCATTCACCCTAACATTAAAGTGAACAATATATACTCATTCAAGCAACCTCAGGATTTGGATGAGAGAATACAATGGCTGTGACATCTGTCACTCCATTGGGCAGGGACGTTTTCCTTATATGGTTTCTCTCCAGAAAGCAGGAAGCTGTGCTGACTTTTAGGGTCTTGCATATGCTCAGTTCCCAATACACAGACGTTCTTGGCTATGTATAGGATTTTGTGTTTGCCCTGGACATGATGCTAGCACTTCTCTCTAAATGGATTGGTCTGCCTGTCTTTGTTTATCCTCTTTGTTTCCTCTTTTATATTTGATGTTGTTTTCTATTTCTCTCCTGTTTATCTCTCACTCATCACTCACATAAGGATGCTACCACCATCACCACCTCACGCTTTTTACTACATTTTACTCTCGCTGTCTTTTCTCCTGCCTTTATGAGCCCCCTTTCTCTTCCTACCTTTCCTACTCTGTATACTTTTGTTAAGTGTGTGATATCTTAAATCCTGTGTATGCTGCAGACTGCCCCATATCAGTGTCTTCCTTCCTTTGATTTTCCAGTCCCTGTTCTCATATTTGCCTTTTTTCTATGTATGTTAATTGATTTTCTGTACTTTCCCATTCCTACTAGGTGTGCTGTCACCATCTTCCACTCACGCTTGCAGAGGTTCCCATGAGCCTCTTATGCCGTCTGATTCTCAGCAGTGAGGTATTCGTCGTACAGTTTGCAGAGGCGGCGTCCTCAGCTGAGAAAGCAGTAGCCTTCTTGTCCTCCGTTTTGTTGGCAGACCAGACCCTGCTAACCTCCGACCTCCTGTCACTCCTCACGCACATAGCCCGAGCGTCGCCTACACATCTCCCACTACTGCACAAAATCCTACGAGGAGCAGATGGCACATATGAACCTCTCCGCTACATTCTGAAAGTCCGGGAGGACCCCACACGGGCCAAAGCCTGTGGCCTGGTGGGAAACATGCTTCGCCATGGCCAGGACTTGAACCAGGAACTGCTGGCACAGCCTGGTCTTCTGGAGAAGCTTCTGGATTGCTTGTCGGATGAAGATGGCAGAGTACGCCGTTCAGCTAGCTTTGCCATAGGGAATGTGGCCTACCAGGGTGGATCATTAGCACAATCTCTGGCCAGGGCCGTGCCAGGAATTGTTCGGCTGCTGGGAGACCCACAGGCCAAGACACGGGGAAATGCAGCATCTGCTCTGGGGAACCTAGGCATGCACTCTGAGGCCCTGAGGGACATCCTGATCCAGAACCGTGCTCCCCACCTGCTACTGGAGGCTGCATGCCATGACCCAGTGCCGGCTGTGCATGAGGCGTCACTAATCGCATTGCGCACGCTGGGGCAGCAACCAACGATCCACCAGGTGAGTCTCCTGCGAGCCATTCTTCACAGTTCTTGATGCATGATTGTTTTCTGTGCATCCTGATATTAATCCTTCCTCTTAAACTCCTTTGTCACCTCAAACTCCTCTAAATGTATCCTACCAAAAAATAATCTCCATCCCTTTCTTGTCTTTCTTGACCCTTTACCACTCTGCCATCCGTACCCTCTGTCATCTTGCACCTCTTGATTCCATTTCCTCCTCTCTTTCTTTTCTTGGCTGGCTTCCCTTTCACTCCCAACTTAAATTGAACTTCCTCTGCCTAGTTTTTAAATCTCTTCATGGGCTAGCTCCCCCTTACCTTTCCTCTCTCCTTTCTTTCTACTCTCCTTCTCGCTCGCTCAGATCCGCTGATCTCTTCCTACTCTCAGTACCTCCTTCCCCTTGTGCTTCCTCTCGTTTCCGTTCCTTTCAGCTTCTAGCCCCCCATCACTGGAACTCTTTACCTCTCTCCATCCGTTCCATTTTCTCTTACCCCTCTTTCCGTGCCTCCTTGAAATCTTTCCTTCTTCACCCCGCCCTAACTCCCCTCCTTCTCCCATTATCTCCCTCCTTTATCTCTACCCTCCTACCTACTTCCCCTGTTCTTCGCTTTCTTTCTCATCCCTCCTTCCCTCCTCATGTTATCTCTGTATTCTTCCCCCGCTCTGACCTCCCTTTCTACTTCCCTTTCTTCTTCCTCTTATCTATTCCTCCTTTAGAACTGGTCAATTGATCTACATACTGTTTTTGATGGTTTGTTTCATGCCTTTGTGACTTTATGCGTCTTGTTTACTATGTATTCTTGTTGTATTGTAAAGCGCTTTGGCGTAAAGCGCTATATAAACCTAATAAATACAAATACAAATAGATTGTATTCTCAATTAATCCCACTATCCCCATCTCGTTCCAGTTTGATTCCCCTTCCTCCCTAATTATCCTGTAAATCAATTGTATCCTCGAACCTCTACACAACTCAACTTCCTTCCTAATCTGCACTCTGCTGCTTTTTAACCGCCTCTGCTCCCTCCCATCTCCTCTGACCACCTCACAATAAGACCAACTCCCCCACGTTGTCTAACAATCCTACCTTCCAGCTGCACTGTACCCCATATCGGTTTCTCCTTACTCCACCATTCAAACTCCCTTCCCCAAATTCTTGATTCTGCATTACCGCTCCTTTTTTCACAGTTTCTCTTTCTGTTTCAGTCTCCACATGTCCCTCCTCTTGCAGCTAGCCATCACTGACTCCCTCTTGCCCCTCTCTCCGTCTCATTGCCCTATCCCTCGTTCTCCTGTCCCTTCACCTCATCCACTTTCTTGGTTCACTGTGATTTCATTGCAGAAATAACAGAGACGTAAAATACAGAGTGCAAAAAATATTGCAAGAAAAAAATATCGAAATGCCTTTTATAGTGCACATTGTAAAAATACAAATTTTTTGGGGGGGGGGGGCGAGCCCCTTTACCTCTTTTACACTCTCCTAGTCCCCCCATCCCAATTTTGATCTAAATCTGTTTATTTTTTTACACCAAAACCCACCCCAATCATTTTCTTTATTTTGATATTTTTCTGCTGTAAATTTCATCTTTGTAAATTCATTCTTTATTTTTTCCTGCAATATTATCACTGGATTCCCACGTTCTCCTTTTCCAACTTTATCCTCTTTTCACTGGCTACCCCCTTTCTGCCATATTTTTCCCCTCCTTCCCTATTCTCCCCACCTTTTTTTAAAGTTTGAGTGTCTGGTTATTTGGGATGTCTCTTTGATAAAAATTCCTTTATTTTTTGAATGCAGGTTCTTGTGTCTCTGAAAGCCAGCGAGAAACTGACCGCAATTTCCCAGAATGTACAAGTGAGCCGGTCAAATGGGAGCCCACGGGTCTCCTCTGCACATCACTGCAAGAAGCTGATACACCTCCTCAGACCCACACAAAGTGCATGAGAGAAGAGAGAGAGACGGCCGGTAGAATAGAAAGGACCAACTGAGAATGGCAAAATGGAATGAGATTGTTAGGAGGAACTGAGTAATTTGAGGGGAAGGCTAGAGACTGTCAATGAGATTTAAAAGGAAGGAGGGATGGGAGGGGAGGGACGCAGACCATGAGCCAAGGAAGAGAAACTAAGAGAGATAAGGAAACAAAGAATAAGATGGGGCTCTCTGAGGTGGAAGAAGGCTGATAGGAAGATGTGGGACAGACTGTTTGTGAATGGGGTGAGAGGGACAGTGATCCGAGGGAGGAGGAATAGAAAGAGTGCAGTAGAGGGACGAGTAGTCCTGGAGAGAGATGTGCATGATGTGGAGCAGCGGAGTAGAAAGATGGGTGAATGCTGTGGCTGAGCGCAGAGGCTGTAGGGTAGGGAGTGTGCTTTCTGAAAGGGAATGCGGGAGAATGAGGACACAAGGAAATTGAGAAGTGAAAGGAAGAGGAGAGCCAGTTTAACAAGTGAGGATGAGTGCAATGGGGAGCTGACGGGCCTCGAGGTCATGAGAGGAATAATGGGTTTATGTAATAGAGTGAGGTGAGGAAAAGAGTACAGAAGGTTCTACAATGTTTGCTCGAGAAAATGTGTTTAGAGCCCATTTGCTTGAATGTTCTTCTTTTTACACATTTAAGCGCATAAAATGTGGGGGGAGACCCCTTGCAACACCCCCACCTTAATATACCTAAACGCTAACCCTCTACTTTTGAAGCAAAATGTTGTAAAAAAAAAGCCTCAAGAAAATCGGCCTTGAACAAATGCATGTGCGAGCAAATGGGCAAGCACCGTGCAGAAGATGGTGAGATTTTATGGGCAAAAAGATAGCCACCTTTGCGGAGGACAGGGAGGAGATGCTGGTGTTTTTTTTAACCATGTTTTTTGCAATCAGAAATGTGACTACTTTTTTGTATAGATTTTATTTTCTCAAAGGTTTTATTTTTTGCCACTGACCTATTTATGACGTGAATAAAGCACATTTTCTGCATCCTCTTTGTTCTGACACTTCTGGGCAGATTGTCCATTGCCCACACAAAGCCTCCATCTAGGATCCAGCGCCACCTCTGTACACTGAGTCTGGATTCCTTAGGATACGTCTTTTTCCTGAGCCAGTCCTTACTAATGCTGAAGAAGTATTGCTTTCACAAAAGTGCAAAATAGATTCCTCAGCTATTGCACAAGGAGTAGCTATGAAAGCATATACATTATTCCTGCCTAATCTCCCCGACCGGAACACATTGATGCTCCCGCTGTATGGTCCTGCCTAAAGACCCGCTGGAACCTGCCTGCTTTCTACATGTTCCTTCTCTCTACACCAAACCACCTGATGTGCTTCCGCCTCCGAATGTTACTCCCTTATCTGCTGTGTGCTGCCTCCCAGGCTCTGCTTTACCTTTGCCGGGCATTCCCCTCTTCCACTGATGTTACCATTTCAGCCTCCTCCGTATCACCTTCCCTACCACCTGCACGTTATGGTGTCCTTTATTCAACTGGGTCACTTTCTTCCCCCTGTTGTACCATTTGCAACCTCTGATGTTCTCACCTTCTCCTTATGTTTCGCCACCTCCTTGCTGCACCCTGATTCCTACCACCTCTTCTTGTCTTCGATTCCTGGGTCCTGATTTGACCACCCCCTCCTGCAACCGTTGTCCTCCTGAGGTTACCACTGTCACTCCTTTACTTCTCACCGCAGACGCAAGGAATCTCCTTTTTTGGGAAGCACA
Organism: Ambystoma mexicanum; assembly: GCF_040938575.1. Lineage (NCBI taxonomy): Eukaryota > Metazoa > Chordata > Amphibia > Caudata > Ambystomatidae > Ambystoma > Ambystoma mexicanum. The sequence goes on from NC_090925.1 coordinate 732,918,069, forward strand.
AGTGCTCTTACGAGACAGTACTAACACGTTGCTATGTTTATTGAATGGAGCACTCAATAGGTTTGCTATACGCTTCTTTATTGCACATCGAAAAATGTAATATATATATTTATATGTGTATATATATATATATATATTTCTGAGGCTTGTGGAATCTGCTTAGATCACATGCTGTGCATAGGCCGACATCTAGTGGAAGCTGCGGAGTATTACAGTTTGTTTTTCGAAAGTCGAAAATGGGCGTCGACACAGGTGTGCCAGTAATACTATCCCTAGTGTGACGTCCACTGTACCCAAGATCCCTCACGCGTGTAGGATCCTCAGATTGTTTTTTTCCGCCATACTGGTCGGAAGCATCTTGCGGAGTTCCCTGGCCTTAGCCATACTTTTGATGTTATTATAATTATAATTCTTATTCATTCCCTTCCCCACCCCAACGTCGACCCTCAACCTCGACGACGGCTGGAGAAGTCATCGACCGTCGACTGCTGCACAACGGATCTGGGCCTCGGAAGGCCGCTGGCCTCGGCCCGGGCCTAGTAGGCCGCTGGCCTCGGCCCTTACAAGTAGGGAGAGTGGGGGGTGGTACATACTCTTCACTCTTGATATATAGTTACATTTATATATTCCTACACTTAGCAGCCCGCTGCCTTAAGGTGCGTATGGAGGGTACCCCTTTTCAATTCTGCCCCAAGTGCAATCGCAAATACCCTTGGGTCGACAGGCACGCCACGTGCAATCTCTGCTTGCCGAGGGATCACCCCGAAGCGAACTGCAGAGCGTGTAGTAGGTTTAAACCTAAGACACTTAAGGACCGTTCGACAAAGCGTTGGGCCCACCACGCCAGGCAGGAGGCCATGGCAGCGGAGGGCGCCTTCAGCGATGGCAGCGACGCCGTACTTTCGGACGGCGAGGGCATTACGGCGTCGAAAGACAGCCGACGAGCGCAGGTCCCCGACCTCGGAAGGTCGTCCGGCAGGGCGGCTATGGGGAAGACCCCCGGCGACGCAAGCGCTACACACCTAACACACACTAAACACACTAAGACCAACCGGACCTCGACAACGTCGACTTCCCGGAAAGAGGCACAAAAAGAACGGTCCGACTCGGTGTCCTCTGGGCGCTCTCGATCGAGATCGCCTCACGACGCAAGGCAATCATCCACTCTTGCCAAGAGTGCCTCGCTACACACATTAACGGAAGTTCGATCGCCCAGGCCGCGTTCCAAGATACCGAGACCGCGGTTAACGCCAGGCGTCGAAAGTCTCTGGGGCCTCCAAGGGACAGGGAAAACATTTTTCCACGCACGGGGAGGGGGGGAAACAGCGGAAAGCACAGCCTTCCACCCCTGTAAAGCCATCCTCTCACCCTAGGCAGACAAGCAAACACAAGTCTACCCTTGAAAAGTCCCATAAATCACCTGCTAAAGTAATTCCCTGTTCCAGGGAATGGTCCAGTGAAGACATAGACAGGGTTATGTCTAGGATGTCTTCCTTAGCTGATTTTTATGATAAGAACCCAGAACACTTTCTTTCATATAACCCTCAAGGGGCCACACCCTCAGGCTCCTCCGATCCCATCCCGCTAAGTAAAAAGCCCCGGTTCGAAAGACCTGAACCCTTCGAGGTTCAGCCTTACTCCACTCCATATTCTACTCCACTCCCCAGTTACCAGGGACAAGTTTTCCCTGAAGAGGACCAGGAGTTTGACATTATGGAAGAACAAACCAGGACAGATTACTATGCGGAGGATGAGGACCTGGAGGAGGGAGAAGATGAGCAGGAAATTTACAGAGTAGATTCTCTAGTACAAAGCGAAGCCCCAGTTACTGACTCTCCAGTTGATAACCAGCCCCTCCTTAACGAGGTTCTCGCTCGAGCAGCGGAACACTTCCACATCGACACCCACGGTGTACAGGAGGAAAGGGACTTCGCGGAGGAGTTTGTAGGAGAGAGAAGACCGGTCGCTCAGACCATCCCTATCCTCAAATCCATCCAACGAAGAATAGATCCTTCCCTGGTGAATCCGAACCTCACCAGAGCTGTCAACCCCAGAATTAAAAAGATTTTCCGGCCAGCCCAGTCTGACCCTCTGTATATAAGGGGACATCTTAAACCAGATTCCCTAGTGGTTACCAACACTAGAAAAAGGGCTGGCACGCCCTTATCTTCATCAGAAGCTCCTCCCGACAAGGAGAGCAAAAAACTTTACGGGTTTGGCAGGAAGGTAGCCTCAACGTCCGCCTACCAAGCAAGGATTGCGAATTCCACCACCCTGTTGGCTAGTTACAATTGCCATCAATGGGAAGAAGTCGCGGCGCTCATTGCCTCTGCTCCAGAACCGTTAAAGGGCCAGCTGGCTCGGATCTCGGCAGAGGGGAGAGCCGTGTCTGGTTGCATTTTAAAAGCAACTTTCGACGCCGCTGACAACGCAGGGAGATTGATAGCAGAAGGTACTGTTATCAAAAGACATGCGTGGTTACGGCAGTCGGGATTCAAAACAGAAACCCAGGCTTCTTTAATAGACAAGCCAGTGGAACCCGACCTATTGTTTGGGAAAGCGGTCGAAGACGCACTTAAAAATGCCAAAGATGAATATGAGACTCTCAAATCCCTTGGCCAGCTTACCAACAAACCCCCTAACCAGAGGGGGAACAGTAATTTTCGTCGCCCACGCGGCCAAAATTCACAAAGAGGCAACTATGCCCAGGGACAGGGTACACAATGGAATAACAACCAGCAGTCTACCCAGAGTTACGGCAGGGGTAACAAGAGAGGTCGTGGAAGAGGCAGAGGCAGCCCCAACAAGGGAGGTGGCACGCCTCCACCAAAACAGTGACGCTCAGTTCAGGGTCCCTTGTCACGCAACCCCAGTAGGGGGACGCATTTCCACCTTCACCCAAGCTTGGGAAGGGATCACCTCAGACAGATGGGTGCTGTCAACAGTATCCGCAGGATATTGTATAGAACTACTGCAGCGTCCCCGGAACCATCCTCCACGACAAAGAGTGCACTCCCTAGAGCATCAAAGGATCCTTCTCGAGGAGATCGCCATTCTGCTAGAAAAGGACGCGATAGAACTCGTCCCAGGACTCCAGGTAAACAAGGGTATCTATTCAACTTACTTCCTTGTGCCAAAGAAAGATTTGACAATGCGCCCAGTATTGGACTTACGGCCTGCCAACAAGTATGTCAAGCCCCAAAAATTCCGTATGACCACGCTACAAGAGGTAATCCCCCTCCTAAAAAAGGGGGATTACATGGCAACCTTGGATATGAAAGATGCTTATTTTCATATTTCCATGCTCCCAGCGCACAGAAAGTACTTGCGCTTCAAGGTGGACAGTCGCCACTACCAATTCAAGGTACTGCCCTTCGGGATAGCTTCAGCACCAAGGGTATTCACCAAGGTACTGGCGGTGGCGGCTGCACACCTACGCAGGGAGGCAATCCCGGTGTACCCTTATCTGGACGACTGGCTCATAACGGGGGAAACCCCAGGAATTTGCAGGTCAAACATTCAGAGGACTATCGACCTCCTCCACGAATTAGGCTTCTCTATCAACGAGAAAAAGTCAAGTCTGGTGCCAAGCACCTCAAAACAGTTTCTAGGAGCTATCCTAGATACTCAGAAAGGATTGACCTTCCCTTCGGAAGAGAGAATTCGGAATATACTTCTGCAAATTCCGCATTATCAGTCAGGTCAACAGATAACAGTACGCAAAGCTATGCGGTTACTGGGCATGATGGCGTCATGCATTTACCTGGTCCCCCAAGCGCGTCTGCGCATGCGTCCCATGCAGGAATGGTTGGCGAAACAGTGGTCTCAGGCAAGTGGTCATTGGGACGATCTAGTGGTCGTTTCGCCAACACTCGTACAGAGCCTACACTGGTGGACAAGAGAGAATCTCGCAAAGGGGAAACCCTTTTACGATCCCGAAGTACAAGCCGTGGTGACTACAGATGCATGCCTGACTGGGTGGGGAGCTCACCATCTCCACCACACAGCTCAGGGTCTCTGGTCTCACTCAGTAGCCAAGAACCACATCAATCTGCTAGAGCTTCTGGCAGTATTCCGAGCGCTAAAGGCGTTCGAGCCCCATCTACTGAACTTGTCGGTGCAGATCAGGACGGACAGCACGACAGCCATGTTCTATCTAAACAAGCAAGGGGGGACTCGTTCGCCAAATCTGTCCAAGCTTGCCCAGAAAATCTGGATATGGGCACTCAGACGGAACATCTTCCTGTCATCGCAACATGTTCCAGGGGAGCTCAATTCCCTAGCGGATGCTCTAAGCAGAGACTCCCTCCCAGAAGAACACGAATGGGTCCTTCACAGAGACGTGGTAGAAGATCTCTTCTCTCAGTGGGGTTTCCCCACTATAGACCTATTCGCCACAAGCGAAAACAAACAATGCCCAGGATTTGCATCCAGGTTCCCCCCGCCGGACTCCCAAGGGAATGCCCTGTGGATGAACTGGTCAGGGATGTTTGCATACGCTTTTCCACCAACTCCTCATCAGGAAGGTGGTGTACAAGATGAACAAGGAATCGATGACGCTCATCCTAGTTGCTCCCATGTGGGCGAGACAACAATGGTTTCCACACCTACGCAGGATGGCGGTGTGCGAGCCCATCAGACTCCCAGCCTGGTACAACCTACTGTCCCAGCAACAGGGTCAAACAGTGCATCAGGAACCCAACTCTATGAACCTAGCAGCATGGCTCCTGAAGTCATAGAGTTTGGACATCTCAAATTACCACAGAGGTGTATGGACATTCTAAAGGAGTCCAGGAAACCAAATACAAGGCACTGTTACTTTGATAAGTGGAAAAGATTCGTTATCTGGTGCCAGAATAAACAAATCAACCCGGTTGATTGCACTCCTTCCAACGTTGTGACATACATGCTCCACCTGCTGGATGCAGGGTTGGTTTTTAACTCGCTGAAAGTACACCTGGCAGCCCTCTCGGCTTACACCACATCCCATAACAAGGTCTCGTGGTGGAAAGTGCCAGTGGTTAAAGCCTTCATGGAAGGAGTAAAGAGACTTCACCCTCCTATTTCGAACCCACCGCCAGGATGGGACCTCAACGTGGTGCTAGCTAAGCTCATGGGACCCCCATTCGAACCCATGCATAAAAGTAGTCTCAAACACCTGACTTATAAAACGGCCTTCTTAGTAGCCATTACCTCCATAAGAAGGGTCAGTGAAATTCCGGCTCTGTCAGTGCAAGATCCTTTCTTTACTATCCACAAGGACAAACTGGTTTTACGCACACACCCTAGGTTCTCACCTAAATTCATATCCAAGTTCCATGTAAACCAGTCCATCGAGCTTCCGGCTTTCTTCCAAAACCCGCAAAGCTCGGCTGAGGTGAAACTACACACCCTAGATGTGCGTAGGGCGGTCCTATACTATGTAAATAAAACCAGACCGCTAAGGAAAACAGATCAACTGTTTGTCTCCGTAGCTACAGGCAGAGAGGGGGATCGCGTCTCTAAGGGCGCTATCTCGAAGTGGATTATCAACTGTATACAGCTGTGTTACTCTCTTTCTGAAAAGACTCTGCCTTTTACGCCAAGGGCCCACTCTACTAGAGGCATTGGTGCCACTCTGGCTTTCATTGCAAATGTTCCCCTCGACACCATTTGCAAAGCGGCTACTTGGAGCTCTATTCACACTTTTACTCAGCATTACTGCATTGACACTCATTCCAAGACAGATACACAAGTGGGACAAGCGGTTCTAAGTCACCTGTTTGCTCATGACCCTTCTCACATCCCACCTCCTTCTTCTGGTACTGCTCGCTAATCTATGCACAGCATGTGATCTAAGCAGATTCCACAAGCCTCAGAAGGGATACATTACTCACCGTAATCGTATTTCTGATGCTTGTATCTGCTTAGATTCACATGCGACCCACCCTTCCTCCCCTCCGAGAGAAGGCGCATGATTGCTTGTAGTCTTACCTTTCTGTCTATCTGCTTGGATTATCTGTACTCACGCTACTCCTCATGCTTCCTCATGTCAGAAAAAATACAATCTGAGGATCCTACATGCGTGAGGGATCTTGGGTACAGTGGACGTCACACTAGGGATAGTATTACTGGCACGCCTGTGTCGACGCCCATTTTCGACTTTCGAAAAACAAACTGTAATACTCCGCAGCTTCCACTAGATGTCGGCCTATGCACAGCATGTGAATCTAAGCAGATACAAGCATCAGAAATACGATTACGGTGAGTAATGTATCCCATATATACACACACTCACACAGTGTTATTGGCTATCAAGCCAGAGATCACCACCTTCCTATGGTGGCCGTTCTTCTTTGAAGTCTTCACATTGCTGTAACCACTTATCACGTGACAAACCCAACATTCGTTTCGTATCTGGGTGGGGGGGGGCCTTCATTAGGGGACGTGGCTTATGAAAAGAATGGAAAGCATGTGCGAAAGCCTGTATATGTAGAGTATATATCGTTTTAATGTACAATAAAGAAGTGTATAGCAAACCTCTCGATTGCTAACATGTTACCATTATCGAATCAAAACGACTCCCATTTTGCCAAATAGTGTCTTCTTTGCGTCTGTTAAATGAATGTCCTGAATTGCCCGCCTTTCCTAGATATTTGTGTCCCTCAGTCCTCACCACCTCTCTTTGTTACCACCTCGTCCACTCGCTAACTCCCACCATCCCCGGCCGTTCACTCTTTTAATATGGCCACCTCCTGCTTTACCCTCTTAGCTCTCGCTAGCTCCTCCAGCTCGCCACTGCTGCCATCTCTCCAGTTTCATCAGTCGCTGCAACCTCTGCTCTCTCCATTGCTCTCCAGTCTTCTCCAAACACGAGCCTCCTGCAGTCAAGACTCAGCAGCTGCCGCTTGATTATTTGCAATGTGTCACATAAGGGGGTAGCCGCCTAACAAAGTTACACCATACTATAACTTGTGTATGTGGTGGGTATTATAAAATTGGTGGTCTATGCAGAAGTTAACCTATGATTCATCCTAGTGATGTAATCTGACATCCCCTGGTGGTTGAAAACAAGACAATATAATTTGTATTGTATAGGCAAGTTCTATTACAAGAAACCAGTTTTATATGGTGCAGTTTATTTAAATTTTATTGCACTCAATTTTCTTTAACAAAACAACAGACAGAAATGCAGTATGATGGAAAAGCAAAAGAATTTTTCAAGGCAATAGTAGAGCATCAGTCTCAAACCAAAAAGAAGAATTACTTATAGCATCATCATTTGCATGGTAGGATTCTTTTACCAGCAGCAACAGGGTAACACTTATTTTAGTTACAAGGAAGGTTTAACAGATTGTTTAACAAATTGTTTTCCCAATTGGGAAGCTCTGTAACACCAAATAAAGCAGGACAGAGTGGTGAATGTTAGTAGAGTAGTGTACATTTACATATAGGTGGGCAACAATTTTCCTCACAATATCAATGGTGAATCCTGTATAGTTGTACACTAGTATACAGATCTACAAGTGACCAATCCTCAGTCGGTCAAAGAGACCCCTAGTACAGTGGAAACTGTATCGAAGGTAGGTACACTAGAGGGGCAGCCCATAATGGCGGAACCAAAGGCTGAAGTAAGCAATGTGTCACATAAGGGGGTAGCCGCCTAACAAAGTTACACCATACTATAACTTGTGTATGTGGTGGGTATTATAAAATTGGTGGTCTATGCAGAAATTAACCTTGATTATTTGCATACTGTGCTCCCTCTTCCCCTGGTAAGACTTTCCCTGAGGGCTTGCAGCTGTGATTTGCAATTGGGTGAGGCCTGGAATTGGCTCTATACCCTCAGTGCACCTGGGGCTACTTTAGAGTCAAGGGGTTGGCCCAAACCTATATCTGGGTTGTACCTCCCCTTGAAGGATGGTGTTCGCCCTCAAACACTGTTGTGACCTGTACAGAGCTGAGGCTTCAGTGATTTCAGCATGTGAATTGAAAGCTGGAAATGCACGGGGTTCATTTTCTGAACACAGTTTGTGCAGAAAAATTGAGACATTGTACCACAGTGCTAGAAACGCTCGCCAGGTAACATTGGTTCTGTAACTTGTTTAGTGCGCTAAACCTTCAGTGTTCAGAAGATTGCAAACTGGCAACATTGTACTGTCAGAGCCGTAGAGTTCAGCACAGGTCCCACACACCTTTTGAAAGGCCTGCTGTGATAAAGAGTGAAATTGTAAATAACAAGATGCTCGCTACTGTTGCTGAGTGAAGAGAAATCACTTCTCTTAAAGGGAACGCTGTCAATTTCCATGTTGGAGCTTTGGCTCTCCTCAAATGGCCCTTTAGGGGGTCACAAATATTCATCTGTAGGGTCTTACTAGAGTTTTGGGCAGGACCTAAACCTCTAGTGCTAGACCGCCCTGAAGGGCTAGTGTTGTGGGATGGGGCCATGTCCTCAAGACTGTCTTGTGATAAGCCACTGTGATTGGCCCCTGCTGTGTGACGGGTACCAAGATACTGTCTATGGGATCCTCTTCACACCTCTTGTGATCCCACCATCCCCTACCTCTGGGTGGCATCCAGGCTCCTGAGTCACCACCAGAACCATGCAACAGACTTTGTCACATGTTTACCCTGAGAATTGCTTGGGGATAGGCTCAGAGGTTGGCTTTTCATAATGATTTTAAAGCCCATTCATGAGGTATGTGATAAATATTGTAAGTGGCATTGAAATATCCCACAGTCCGACCACATTCATGAGATGGGCCTTGTAGGTGTCAGAAAAACCCTTGCGTAGTACTAGTGTCCAGTATTTTATGGCCAGATTAGGTGGTGTGTCCATTTTAAGATTGATGATTCCTACAATGCCTACTTCGAATGGTTTGTGTCCTCCAACATATTCCTCATCTTTGACATGTATTGTCCACAGCTCGGCTGTGGACACTACAGGTCAAAGATGAGGAATACGTTGGTGGAACATCTAGTCGAAAGAACGTTACCTGGGGTAAGTAACTTGTTCTTCTCCTTGATGGGAAATTAATTATTAATCACACACGATGAATATCTCTGCTGCACAGTGGGATCCCGAAACGCACTACATCAAGAGAGAATTCTCTTAGAAATAAATTCAAATTAATCATAAGGACTCATTTGTTTTTACAAGTCAAAAGAAACATCACACTTTGTCACCATTTTACTTTCTACAAATGTGATAAACACGCTTTGAAAAAACACAGCCTTCAGGAGGCCGCACCATTAGCCTTTTTCATCCTGTATGTGTGAGCCTTTGAACACACACTATCCACGTACATTATTATTTATTTATTTTTAGCTCCTATGTTTTAAGTTCACTTGCAATTTCTCTTCATGATTGAAGGTTTGAATCCAGGTTTTTCTGTCGGATTTTTCTTTCGCACTTTTCCTGGTCTGTTTCACACATATCCAAAAAAGATAGCAAGACGGGATGAGAATTCTGTGTGCATGGCACTGTCTGCCAGCAGAATGTTCCATTGAAGAATTACAAGTTTGATAGCATATGAAGGCCTGTGTCTATTTCCCGAAAAAGTGTCTAAAATTAGGTAAATGCCCTTGAAACCTAAAATAGGATTTTAGTCAGAATAAAAAAGGAGTTGAAAACAGCATGGTGTAACGATTTATTAAGAGGCCACTCTCAAAACAGGAAGTTCCTTACCTCCCCAATGAAGTGTCAGACAACAAACTGTTTAATGTCAATTCTTTGTTTAGCCCTATTTCAGATTCCTCTCATGCCCCTTAGATCCCTCCCTGTGTGCCACCAATGAGCTAAGAACCAGGCCGCTGTACAGGAAATATATTTATATTTATTTGAATTATAGGTAATGGAGATTGCACCAAAACTACACATTCCTCTTCATCTGTGGCTCACAATTAAACTTCTTTTTACATAAATAAATCACACAAGTTGGTTGGGAAAAGCACAAATCTCAATACTTTACTTTCTACCGATTTCAATTCAAGAAATAATCGACACTGGTCAATGAACAAAATCAATTTACATATGCAGTGCTGTGCAATTTCGATTTTCCTCTGCACTTAAAAAGGCTAGCAGTTTAGTTTACAGGGTTGCATACATGAGGTCTCACTTTTGTAAGCACACTCCCCCCGAGCCCCAAAACCCAAGCATCAATTATGTGCAGCACCCTTCTATTCAAAGGCCAGGTCTAGGGAGTTGGGACTGTTTCAGAAGTTTTTCAGACCCCACTCATTTAAAGGACTGTGGTGCGAAAGTCAGACAGTAAAATAGGGATGGTTTAGGAATTCTGGATTTTTAGTCCTCCCTCACTTAAAGGCCTGTGTTGGGGAATTTGGACAGTTAAATGGGGAGTTGCACATTTTGAATTTTTAGCCTCTCCATCCCCTCCACTTAAAGGCCTCTGTTGGGGAAGTTGAGTTTAGGGATTTTAGTTTAGGGACAAGGACACCCCGCTTCCTAAAAGAAGTCGGGGTTAACAGGTAAAATAGGATTGCCCAATTACATCACAGGCTATAGTTTTCAGTGTAGACTGGGAATGAGCTTTGTTAATTTCGACTGTTAACAAAAATCACCCCTTGGTCTTTTCCTAAAGGGGAATTCATTACATTAATATTCATTCAAATAGGCTAAGAATCTACACATCCCCCCCCCCTGCCCACTATAAAGAGAAAGGGGTTAAGGCAAGCAGATTCCAACAACTTTTGGTTTAATTAGGGGGAATGGCTTGGCGCCATGGCAGACAGTCTGGCCCGGTGAGAGCTCCTTGCCGAGACCACGCGTCAAGTGAAAATTCCCCAGTGAAAACAAAATCTCTGTTTAACGACTGCGTCCTGAAAAGACGAAAGGCTGCTGTAGCTACTGTTCAACTTTCAGCGGTTCTAGCCTTGCGGAGATGGAGTTCAGAACGAGCTCCCCACCGAAGCGGATCGAAGCGCCCTGGGAAACCCACAAGATGGCAGACGGCGCCAGGGCCAGAATCACCCTGGGAGTTCCACGGCTCGAGCAGGACTGAAGTTGAGATGAAGGCAAACCTCTGAAGCGGCTGCACCAACGGCCCTACTCTGGTCCCCGACAGTCCTGGGTGCGACTTCCGTTGATGTGCTCGCCCCGGAGCAGCAACCCGCGCAGCCACACACTGCTGCTGCACGGACCCAGCCGGCCCAGACATATCGGTCCAGGCCTCTTTCACCAACCAGTGGGCAGCTTGGCACCTCAGTACACCCGCGGGAGAACATACCCCCACTAATTAAACCCTGAGAGCCGCAACACCAGCCGACCCACCACAGAGGTGGCAGAGTCGACCAGCCAAGGCCCCTCACGGCCCCTCAGCCAACCCTAACATACGTACTCAGACCCAGCGGCTTCCCACCCGCATCCTCCAGCAAGCCAGCGCAGCGTCTGGGGCTGCTCTAGGGAGACCAGGTTCACCGCCGCTGCAGCTCCACTCCGGCCCAGTACACGGCCGCCGGACCCACCGCAGAGGCGACTAGGAGTAGAAGCGGACCTCCAAAAGCTCCCTAGCACGGGCGCTGCACCCGGACAAAGGTAGGGCGGCACCTGCCGCACCACCCCAGGTCCCAACAGCATAGCAACCTACCAGGAGGGCCTCCCGCGACTGCCATCATCTGAGGGGGCATACACCTATCCCCCCCACCCCCACAAGAAGGCCCCGTGGGGATCCAGACCCTCGTGGGGGAAGTCCCGGAGCCGGCCCACAGCGGGGCAGCCCCACAGGGTGTGTGACTCGCCCCCTGTGGATCAAGACTGGGATGGAGCCTTCAATCCCAGGATTTCCCCATCCCCAACGGGCCTCAAATCCAGCAGGTGCAACAAAGGCAGGCAGCCTGACTGCCCAGGAACACGCTTCCCCCCTGCGCCCAATCCCCACCTCTAACCATCCCACTGCAGAGGAAACCCAGCAGTGTGACCCTAGCATTCTCTGCAACTGCTGGGAAGTGGCCTGAGATTCGCCAACCGCTCGAGGCCCTCCAGAGCCTCAGAACAGCGTTAAGGCTCCAGGGGTCCCCAATACCCAGTGCTCCACACAAGAACATCTGGTCAACGCAAGCACCAACCACAGGAAATCCCCAAAGCAAAATGTTAGAGTCTCAGAGAGGAGTGATCCTTACGTCAACTAAATCAAAAACCAGACACAAAAGGGTTAAATCCAGCCCCAGCGACCCAGAGACAAGCACAAGACAATGTCCAGGAACCCCAAGCTCTCCAAACAGGCCGACATCGCCACCTTGCTCTCGACAACTATGGCGGAGAAGCCAAAGGAAGGGGAACGCAATGAAAACACGAACTCAAGCTCGCCCCCTGAACCTGGTCCCGAACAGCCGACCCAAACAGTCACAAAAGCGGATCTCCAGGAGCCCCTTTCTGCTATCACCAGGGAATATCAAAAAGGCACGGAAGAACTAAAAAGCAAAATCTCAACCCTAGACAAGAGAGTTGGCAAAATCGAAGCCAGAACTGAAGAAATCGAAACAACTTTCTATGAACAAAACCTCAAAATCGGAGAGGGGGTGGACAGACTTAATGCACTCGAGGCCAGGTGTGACGCCCTCGAGAGCAATTAGGAAGATGCAGAAAATAGGTCCAGGCGCAACAACATTCGCCTGAGAGGAATCCCGAATGCTGTCCCCGAGGAGGAATTGGGGGGCCTACGTCAACAACCTATTCTGCTTCATCTTAACACTCCTGGACGAAGCCCCCCTAGAACTCGACCGAGTACACAGGGTCAGGGCTAAGCAGAATGCGGCCTCTGCCGGATGTTCTCGCGAGAGTCCACTTCCACAGAGTCAAGGAAGAAATCATGCAGGAAGCCAAAAGCTCGGTCCGCATCCACTTCCGAGATGCCTCAATATCCCTCTACCAAGACCTCGCAGTAGCTACCCTAGCAAAGAGGAAAGCCCTTAACCAATGACCAAATGGCTTTGGGAGAGGAAAATAATCTATCATTGGAGTTTCCCCATGGCTCTTTCGTTCATGTGGGAAGGCAAGTCACGGCTCATCCCTTCCCCCAGAGAAGCTGAGGGCTTCATGAACCCAGAAAGCGAGATGGAGGACCCCAATAAATCTACACACAACGCGGAGGGATCTCAACGGGAACCCCTCCAATCCTGGACCAGGGTGGAGGGTCGCCACAGACTGACCAAAAGTAAGAAGAGTAACAACCACTAAGAGAGGAGCCTTCTTTCACTACAGCCTCTGCCCAAAGGAGCCCCGAGCCCCCACGCCTCCCAATACCCAGCTAGCAGGGAGCAGGTCCGAGCCAAATGCCCCCTGATAAAAACCATGGACCCTCCATCCCCTCTGACCCCTGGGCCAGATCAATCCGACAGCTCAAAGTGATGCCTGGCAGGCTGGAGGGGGGGCTCGAACACCCATAGAAGCTCCTGCAACCGCAACACCCAAGACATAAACGCCGAACATTCTCCTATTTCACTGTTCAGTCAAGAGGCACAGTTGCCTCTAACTCCATTAGCGCAACGGTCCGGCCAACTGCCCCGTTGGTCGAAGGCTGGCCCGGAAAACCTGTTTGTTGGGGGGGTACCACGCGGAGGGGAAAAAGGGAACCTACAAGGAGAGAACAAACTACCACCTGGGAAGACAATAAACCCATTGGCTTAAAAGATGAGTTCGCTAGATAAAACACTCACCATAGCGACCTGGGACATTCAAGGCCTGAACATCCCAAGAAAGCAGAAATCGGTGGAGCACAGACTGGACCAAATAGCAGCCAACATAGTATGCCTTCAAGAAACCCACCTAGTAGCGGCGGACGAAAAACGGATACGTTTTAGGCATTTCCCTAAAGGCTACGCTGCCTCTGCCAGCCAGAAAAAAGGGGCGTCGCAATCCTGCTAAGCCAAAACATACTGCTAACCCAGATCACTACCAAAGGTGACCCGGAGGGGAGATATTTACTTTTATAAGGCCTCCTAGTCGAACTTCCGATCTCCCTAATGGCAATCTATAGCCCAAACAAAGAACAAGATCACTTCCTCCGTAACCACCTTCTAACCATCACAGCCTTCACCGACCGCCAGTTACTAATTGGGGGAGGCTTCAACCTCCCCCAGACCCGAGCACCGACAAGACGCTACCCCCTCGAGGGAGGACTTTATCAAAGCCCTTGCCATGGCTGAATTCCTAATGGAAACCGAGACAATTGACGTAAGGAGACTACGCAACCAGGAAGAGAGGGACTTACTCGAGGATCGATCTACTACTGGCCGCAAACACGATGGCTCCTTATGTGGAGGAAGTCCAAATCGGGCACATAGCGATTTCAGACCATGCGCGGTTACGATGAACCTGCTACTGCAGGGTTTCCCAAAGCCCACCCAAAGGCAATGGAAAATGCAAGACCAAATCCTGTCGGACATCGCCACCAGCTCAGATCTCACTACTTCAAGGAAAACGCGATCCCAGACTCCCTGATGGCAACCATATGGGACGCCATAAAAACCAGTGATCTGGGGGCCGGCAATGGACACAGCAGCAAGACTCAGACGACAATCAACTGCAGCAACGGAGGCTGGAGGAGAAAGTAGTAGAACTGGAAAACAAGCTCAAAAAGCGCCACACTAAAGCAATAAACAGAGCACTAAAAAGAGCAAAAGGGGCGCTGGACCGAGCGGCCAGCGTCCTAACCTACACTAAGCAATTCTACTACCTCAACAGCAACAAAGCAAATCGCTTCCTAGTGGTCAAATTGAAAAAACTGCAAACAAGGAATAACATCCAATGCCTGGCTGATAAAAATGGCAACCTACACCACACAGAGGCAGAAAAGCTTGAGATAATAGCACAACAGCACGAGGAAATCATGACCGGGCCCCCGACGTCGGGCTTGGACATAGCACAGTTTCTGGCCTCTGTCCCAAAGAAGCAGCCACACCACCTAATGGCAGATCTAGAGTGGCCAATCTCAGCGGAAGAAGCAAGAGACTGTCCGCTTCCTGAAAAATACAACCCCGGGACCAGACGGGCTGACTTCCGAATTCTACAGGAAATTCGCCTACCTACTGGTTCCCGGATCCCAGTAGGGATCCTGCATGCTTATTCAACTCATTCCTGTCCATGGGCTCTACTACGGCCGCCATGGAAGAATCGTTAACAGTGCTTATCCCAAAACCTGGGAAGGACCGGGCGCAATGCGCATCATATAGACCCATAGCACTGCTAAACAACAACGCCAAAATATTTGCAAAAATCCTGGTGAACAGACCGGCCCCGCTCCTCCCTGACATCATTCACCCAGATCAGGCAGGCTTTATACTGGGGCGGGGCACCCAGGACAACATTCGCAGAACCATCTACGTAATCGAGTCAGTAAACAGGATGGGCTCAGAACTGACGGTTCTCTCCCTGGACGCACACAAGGCGTTCGACATGCTCGACTGGGTCTACATAAGGGAAACCCTACTGCACTACGGCTTCGGCCCGAACTTCGTAAAGTCGGTCCTGGCCAACTACCACTGCCCCTCCACGAGACTGCGCCTAAATGGCACAAGATCGGACAAAATCAACATAACCAGAGGCACTAGGCAGGGATGCCCCCTGTCCCCACTCATATTTGCCCTGTCAATGGAGTCATTTGCCAGCAGAATCCGCCTCAACCCAGCAATACAAGGCCTTACAATCAAGGGGGAATCCTACAAAGTGGCCCTATACGTGCTACTAACAGTCACCCAAATGAAAGAATCCAGAAAGGCACTATGGCAAATTCTGGAAGAGTTCAGAGCAGCCTCAGGGTTTACAATAAATATCTCAAAATCCATAGCGATGGGCATTACCATACCGAAAAAGCTCAAGACGCTGGAGGCCGAATACCTGATACCATGGGCAAAGGGGAGTATCAGCTACCTAGGAGTCCAAATACCCAACAAAACGGGGAAATTATACAAGGCAAACTTCCCCCCCACTTCTCAAAGAGTTGAAAAATTACCTGGGACGTTGGCGGAAACAAGAAATCTCATGGTTCGCCCGGATCACAGCAGTGAAGATTAACTTAATCCGAAGGCTGCTATACTTCGGACTTTCCCTCACAGTAACCATTCGGATAAAAGCCCTCCAAAAGCTTCAGGTGGACATACTTTAGCACGTCTGGGAAGGAAAGAAGTCATGCATCCCGAAGCGCATCATGCTCCGGAGTGCCGTGATGGGCGGCCTAGGAGTCCCAGACGTGGCCAGGTACCGCCTTGCAGCCCAGCTCGCCCCTGCCTTTGCATGGAAACTATCCACCAACCGCCCCCAGTGGTTACAACTGGAAGAAGACTGGAGCAAGACTGATCGAAGCACTACCCCACGTGAAAGAACCCAATGGCACCCGGGGCCACTGCCAGCAACGAGAAATACAGTATCTAGCTGGAAAAGGCCGGCCCACCTATGGAAATGCAGAAGCACGATGGGACCCCTCTCACAAATCTGGGACAACCCAGACTTCTCCCAAGGAATCTCACCAAACAATTTCCCGAAATGGAGAGACGGGGGCCTGAGAACCATGGCAGACTTTTTTGAGAATGGACACCCACTGAACTTCGAGGAGTGCAAAGCCAAATTCCAGATCCCAGAGACTGAAAGTTTTTGTTATACGCGATTGAGACACTGGCTATCGAGTGAGCCGGCTAGGAAGCATGGCAGCACAGAACTGACAGCGCTAGTACGCACCCTCACGGCTAACCCTCCGAGGGGGAACATTTCCACACTGTACAAACACCTGGATAGGGCGGACCGAACTAAAAAAGAACCATACATGTTAAAATGGGAGGAAGACATAGGAAGAGCTATCGAACCGGAGGAATGGAACCACATCTGAACCCGAGCACACACAAGCTCAAAATGCGTCACGAACAAAGAAGGGGCATTCAAGGTGTGCTTCAGGGGGTACCGCACCCCAGAGATCCTAAACAAGTGCAACCCGGCCATTCCAGCACAGTGCTGGAGGGGCGGCCCAGACGAGGAACCCTGTTCCACCTCTTTTGGACTTGCCCGAAAGCCACTCAATTCTGGAGAAACACCCTCGAACAGATCAAAACAATAACTGGGCTCACTATCTCCTGGGATCCGGGAATCGTTCTTCTGGGGACGACAGGGGAAGGTCAATTCCCCTTAACAGGCTCCATGGCAGACCTCTGCTCACACCTCCTGACGGCCGCCAAGCTCTCCATCGCCAGACTATGGAAAAACCGTGAGGGCCCATCCACGCAAATGTGGTGGCCCAAATGCTGGGAAATGGCAGTAGCAGAAAAGGTCACGGACATCAGATTTAGTAACAAAGCCAAGTTTGAGCGTATCTGGGTCCCCTTCCTGGACTACACACAATTATTCCCAGGAATAGCAAGGCAACCCCCAACGATGCGTTGGATGGAAAGTCAGGACTGAAGGGAAAGCCACAGCACGTGCAGCCGGAGGGCCAAGTTGCCGACGCCGAAAGCCAAGATGCTAAACACCTTGCAGTCCAGGTCACAAAGATCTTTAGGACCCATCCCCCAGAGGAGCCACTCCGGGGCCCAAGCACCAAGGCAACCGACATCCCTGCACTAAGCCAACTGCGAAAGACTCCATCTTCCTGTATAAGCCATCTGCGAAAGACTCAATCCTCCCGTCCCTTTCCTGGACCTCACCCCTCCCAAGGACTTACTGTTGTTTGTTATTATTTAACTGTTTTGATTCTGGTTTCTTGCTGCTACTGCAAGCTCCAAGAATATGTAACATATGACTCGCTGCAAAGCTTGTTCTTTTGAAAAACAATAAAAACTATTTTTGAAAAAAAAAATGTCTCAATTATACTTAAATTGAAAACCGTTTGGGACAGCCAGTTGCATTTCAGGACCCTTTTGGAGATTAGGACAGGCACCACTCTCAAGGTCTCCAGCTCTTCACCATAGGGCCCAGTCAGCTTTTAGACATCCCCAGCAATAGACAGCTCAGCCCTCTTCCAAGCTCCACCCAGATGCAATTTCAGACAATCTCCTTTGGTATTTCCTTGCGACTGTCAGTTGGTAATGTTAAACAGCACTCCCCTTCTCTCATAGTGCATCCACTTTATATACCAGTGATGACACCATCAAGATTTCAATATTGGGCAGTGTCCTGCAAGAATTCTTGTAACCTTGATTGGATAGTTATCTCCCCCTTCCCGCCACCCCCAAGTCTGGCCTCTCTCTAAGGATTGGTTTAGGAGTCTAGAACAGAGATAATGCAACTCGCATTTGAAATCGCTTTTTTTTATGTGAACTTTTTGGCAAAAAGTACCCTCATGGCAAAACTTCGTAATTTACTAATAAATGCCTTGATATATAATCTTCTTGCAACCAGTAATTAAACCGGCAATTGAGTTACACTCCCAGTAGGCTTGAATCCACAAATGTTCAGCAGAGACTGGATAAAGATTTAAGAAATATATCTTTATTATATTTCTTTCATGATCCGAGATAGCAGGCCAGGGTATGGCGGCATAAGAATGACACGTTTTGCAACAATCCCGTTGCTTGTTCACATTACCTTAACCCTTGTTCAACAAGTTAAAATACACGATTGATGGGAGTAACAATGGGAAAGGGACTACGCTTGGAAACAGGCAATCATTGGCTCTCCGATTTGAGTCTATTATTTCGATTTGATCTCACATGGTACTAAGCACCAACATTATAAGGTGCAGAAAACCCAACTGCCATCTTCGACTATCAGTCGTATATATGGCAGTAAAGAATGCAGCCTATCACATGTACAAACACTAAATATGATTGTCAAACCATCGCAACAAATACAATGTTAGTTGAATGCACCAATGAATGTACACCTTTTAACATGGGAGGCTATCTTTAAAATAAAACACACCCACATTCCAAGTGATAAATATGGCTCTGGTATGTTGTTAAACAATGCACAGGTATGTGTTGTAGGCAAGATTGTGTAATACAATCAGCTTGTGTATTAAGAACACATACACATGTTACTTTTTGGAACAAAATACCATAAATGATGGGCTTTATACATCATCCAGTGTTGGAGTGCAACCAGCAGGTAGAGACCCACATGTTGCTTAATATCAAGCAATATAGTTATAATTATATATTGTCATCCTCCAGTGCAAACATACAAACTAGCATATGTTGAAACTGCAGGCTTGTAGCAAAGTGCCACGTGCTGTAAACATAATGCAATCCTACAGTCCTTCATGACATGAAAAAAGGGGGGGTGCCAACAGCAGACAATCTTAAAGTGCAATATAAACCAATATTGGTACGATTGTTCCGGTAGGACAGTTCAATGCTCGACAGCACAAGTGTATCATCCCTCAGTGAGGAATGCAAACTAGCATATATTTAACCTACAAAGCCTCTTTGCAAGTGCCAAGAGTTGTAAACATAATGATATAGAATACAATCCTGGCAGTACAAGGTCTTAAAGTGCATAATGCTTCACTGTATAGGATACAGTCCTAGCAGTACCAAGTCCTAAAGTGCATGGTGCAGTACTACATGCATTCAAACATATGTAAGGACTCTACACAAAGTGCCACGTGCTGTTAACCTATAGAGTACAGATCTAGCAGCATACGATTTTTAAAGTGCAAGGTGCATACCTACATATATTAAGAAATACACAAACTTTGTGCAAAAAGTCACATTCTGTAAAAATCATAATATAGGATATAATCCTAATGTCACAAGATAGAAAAGAGCTGCAATGGACCTAGAATAGAAATAATAATTTTTCGAGCCTAGAAACACTTGTGTACAGGCACGTTATAAATGCCATATCATATTGTGTCATTCCACTAGGGTACTAAAAAGCCCTAGGTCCCATAGTTTACAAATGAGTAACTGCCTGTAACTGATACACAATTTAAACACATTTAGAACCTATGCACCAGACGGCATTTCTCCATAAAAGCATCATCCAAATAGCCTACCATACAGCGTCCCGGTTTCCTTAATTTGAAATGTATCTTGATCCATGGGTATTTTTTAATGCCAAACTTCCAACCAATCTTCAAAAAATGAGAAATATACAAAAGTAACAAGGAAATAACGTAGAAATAACATAGAAACGTGTTTTTAAATCTGGTAAAAACCAGTGAAAAATTGAAAGGAAAAGAAGAAAAAGAGGAGGGGGGAGAGAAAGAAGAGAAAAATGAAAAATATGACCGAATCAACCAAAATGAAATTAAAATTAAAACCTAAAATAAAAGAACATTTTAACTGAATAAAGGATGATGAGGCTAAACAGAAGTACATTCATTAAGATAAAATGGCAATATTTAAAGGTTCAGGGTTAAATTTACAGTGAGGTAGTTGATGTTCATCCTACACTATAGATACCTTTAGCCCAAGAATGTATACAGTTCTTCGTCAGTGTTGTGCCCTAGCAGGTTTTTTGTTTCAAAACCTAAAATATAACTGATTTCTTGTTGTCGTGAGAAGCGTTGTTTGTTCCCTCCTCTAGGTCCTATCTCTATTTTGTGAATACCAAAGACGGTAACACCATCGGAATTACCCTAGTCGAATTCTGCAAAATGTTTCGCCATAGGATATGCTAGATAGTGATTTTTAAAAAAAAGTATTTTTATTGCCATTTTCAAATAAAACATTAAACCCCACCCCTTCCCGTGTACCCTACTGCCCCCCCCCCCCACACCCACCCTCCCCTGGGCAGAGTTGTGATTCCATTCTTTACCACTACACAAGTAAACAACAATTGTTCTTATTTACATGATATTCAATATTCTCAGGTTATGAGGACACCATTGCTGTACAAAGTCTCCTTTTTAGAAAGTCCAAGACCAATTCCCACTCTTGTTGAAATCTTACATATTCCCATTGCAAAATTTACATTATCCACTCCATTGCCATGAACCCCCACAATTTAAACTACCAGTCCCTTATCGTTGATGGTCTCTTCTGTTTCCATCCACTCGCTATCACTAATCATGCCGCAGGAGGGTCTCTGGGTCAAACAAACCATCCATTCCCTAGGTGTCGAATTCACATTCGGGAAAACCATCTTCGTGACATCCTCACAAGATTTCCCCAAACTTGGGCAGTCCCACCATATGTGTCTCCGATCCCCTTTCATACCGCCACCCCTCCAGCATTTTTCCCTAGTTGTCGGGAACATTTTATGCAACCTCTCAGGGGGTATAATGCCATTGGACAATAATCTTATACCCTGCTTCCCTGACCTGAATCGACCTTTTCAGGTTGGGAATGTTTGCCCATAAATGTTTCCAGTAATCCCTAGGTAGATCCATCCCTAAGGTCTTCTCCCACTTAAGCATATATCCCCAGACCTGTTCCCCTTCCATCAATATCGAATATAACTTAGACACATTTGTCTATTACCCGTGTGTGGTGATGAATTTTTAAAACACTGTATGCTCTCTCCCCGCTGCTGCTTTACCCCCTGACCCAGCTATCCAATGTCTTAATTGATGGTACTCCAGCCTATTCTTCTCAGACAGACCGACAAACTATTTACATTCCTCAAATGTACAAATATCACACCCCTGCATCATATCCCGCATCTTTATACATCCCACTTTCCGCCATTGTCTGAACGCTCCTTGTACCATCCCTGGGCGAAATTGCTGATTCCCAAATAGCGGAGTGAACAGGGATGGACGCGTAGATAAGTTTCCCTTTTTGAACGCCGGCTCCATACATCACATATCCCTGCCAGTACCTGGCTGGCCTGTGTATTTGGGGGGTCTATCTTGTCTAGGACCCCTTCTAATGGACACTCCGCCACCGCCTATCCATCCTTACCCAGGGTTTCGTGGTATCTCCCATAAACCATTCACGGATTACACGCAACTGTGCTGCCTCGTAATATTTTACAAAATTCAGAACGCACAACCCCCCACCATCTCTAGGTGCCATTAACGTTTGTAGTGCTCTAGGGGTTTTATTACACCAAAGAAATCTCGAAACCACTTTATTAGGTGCCTTAAAAATGTAACGTGGAACCTTTATCGGAAGAGCCTGGAACTTGTAAACCAGTCTCGGGAGAGCCACCATCTTAAAAGAAGCTACCCTTCCTAACCATGAGATGCGGAGTGGGGTCCATTTTCCTAAATCTTCCTTTACCTTTTGTAGTAGTTGTGGATTATTGCTATCATACAGCTGTGAGACCCCCTTAGTTATATTAACCCCCAAGTACTTGATACAACTGACCGCAATAACAAACGGAGAATAGGAGGAAAAAGCCTCCTTCTGTATTGTAGAGAGTCCCAATTCTAGGAGCTCTGACTTCCCCATGTTAACCTTCGGGCCCACAACCCGCTCTATAGCTGTCAATGCCACCGGCAATGCTAGTATTGACTGTTTGAGATGTATTGATGTTATCAACATGTCATCCTGAAAGGTGACAATCTTATGCTCCTCCCCTACAAGGGGCATGCCCCATATCGTCAACTTCGATATGATTGTGTGCAAGAACGGTTCCAAATACAGTGCATAAAGAGGTGGCAATAGTGGGCATCCCTGCCGTATTTCCCGAACTATTTCTATAATATGTGACACTTGTTTATTAACCACCAACCGTATCTTAGGGGCCTGGTGATTCGTCCGTACCATCCGTATGAACTTAGTCCACATTTCCATCAGTTCCATAGCGGCAAACAAACAGGGCCACTCCACCCGATCAAACACCTTGTTGGCATCTAACGACACTAACGGAATTTGTTTAGAGTCTACTTTCTCTATAAGGTGGATCACCCTCCTAATGTTATCAGAAGTCTGTCTACCTATGATTAATCCCAATTGATCAGCGTTTATCAAGTCCCGGGAGAAGACGTGCATATCTCGGCGCAAAAGGCCTGTATAGTTTTACGTCAATATTCATTAAAGCAATGGCTCTTTATGACCTGCATTTCATCGGGTCTTTACCTAGTTTCCCGAACACCACCACTTTTGCCTCTGACATGGTTGGTGTTACCCCTCCCCCTCGTTTGCCACTACCGTATTAAATAACTCTGCTAATCTTGGAACCAATTGCCTAGCATATTTTTTTATAGAAAGCAGTCGGGAACCCACCCGTTCCCGGTGCTTTGTTCAATGGCATTGCCCTTATTGCTGCCTCCACCTCCCTGATGGCTCCATCTAGCTCTTCCTGCTCCACAGCCGTTACCTTTGGCAGTGCTTTATCTAAAAAGTAGCGTTGCATCTCCCAAGGATCAGGGTGGTTTGACGCGTATAATGTTTTGTAAAATTGGGCAAAGATTTCAGTTATGGCCACAGGTTCAGTTGTTATCGATCCATAGGGCTGCAAAATCTACTGGATTGTCTTGACTGCCTCTGATCCATTGAACTGTTGAGCCAACAGCTTATCTGCTTTGTTGGCCTGCACATAATACCTCTGTCTGGTCATCAATGGGGATCTCTCTGCCCTACGGGTCTGCAACCGTTCTAATTGGATATGTAGTTCCTTTAACCTTTTATATAGGGCCCTCATCCTATATTTCACAATAGCCGGTTGGGTATCTCGCAATTGAGCTTCAAGGTCCCCTTCCATTTTCACCCTCTGTTTCTCCCACTGAGCTCACAATGCAATAAGTTCCCCCTGCATTACTGCCTTAAAGGCATCCCAGATCCCTTTAGGCGAGACCATTTGATTGCTGTTAACAGAAGAATACCCTTCTATCTTGTCCCTTATCACTTCTACCACCACTTTATCATTCAGCAATTCAACTGGAAACATCCAGGCCCACAACCCTATATGCATCCCCAAATCCCTAACCGTCACGATTGGAGGGGCATGATCCGACAGTGAAATGGACCCCAGATCTATTTACCTTACCTCCCCCATTAAGCTAGCTGTTACTCACGCATAATCGATTCTGGACAGGAATTGGTAAATACACGGAAGCATGTATACCCACTTTCATCTCCTCTTGGTTCGCCAAACATCTCGCAATGTTAAGTTTTCAAAATGTTACTTTAACGCCTGTGTGTGAAGTGCTGTCCCCTTCCCTGCGCCCCACTTCTGTCTACCGTAGGGTCCCACGCCAAATAAAAATCACCTGTGAATATTATTTCCCCTATTGCAAAGTCCTACATCCTATCTACTACCTCCCGTAAGAACCCAACCTGCCCTGTGTTAGGTGCATATACTGTTGCCAAGGTGATTTGTTTATATTCCAATTGCACCAATAGAAAACCATATCTTCCCTCCGTATCCACCAGGGACTTCATAAGCGTGGCCCTGAGTGTATCTCTAAATCCTATCATGACCCCTGAGGTTGTCCCCACTGCATTAGATTGATGGATTCGGGAGAAAAAACGCATCTTCACCCCAAGTTTATCTATCTTCTTACTATGTGTCTCCAGTAGCATGATGACATCCACCTTTTCCTTTTTCATCAGAGCTTCCACCTGTTTTTGCTTCACAGGGGAATTTAATCCCCTAACATAAGATATAACCTTGAAAGCAAAGCATAATTAAGCTATTCACTGTCATGTTTGGATTGTTCCATGGCTTTAGTAGTAGCCCTTTCCTCACTTCCTCTGCCCCCCAACCCCTGCAACTGCCCTAACCAAAACCCCCCAACAAACCCTCTCAGGACCATGCCTAAGATCCTATGATACCCTCGGGCCATCCCCAAAGCTTGGGCCCAGAAAATTACCTGAGGTCACCCCCTCTGGGAAGTATCTTACCACCTCCCTTAGATTCCAACACAACATCTGCCTGTTCTCTCCTCCTGGCAAAACCCTATATCCAGCCCCACTTGTCTATCCACCGCCCTTTCTGTTTACACACCACCTTTCACTGCTAGGAGACGCCCTCCTGTACCCCCCTCTATTTCTCCCCCTTGCCCTCGCCGCTGCGGACCTTTCAATTGTAGCCCTCTACCACCTCCCTTCCCTTGCACCATAGATGAATTCCATTGTCGCATCCCACGTTGGAAGGAGGGCCTCAATCGTCTCTCCCCATGCCTTTCTTTCAAAATCAGCAGTACAAGAACTTCCACACATGATGTTATGCGATGTTGTGCCCCTACCAGGGTAAAAGCAACACAAACGGAAATGTCCACTTATATGGAATCTGTTTTGAGATTAAAGCGCATCACCTAGCCCATATCTCTTTGCTTCTGCAATGTTACTAACACCAAATACTCATACAACTGAACTTGTGTCCCATTCACTGTGATATTCCCATTCGTTCTTGCTGCACGCAAAGTTTCTTTAACCCATATGAGGTTAGGGCAACCAAAACGTCTCTAGGTCTAGCACCCGGTTCCCTTCTCCTTGCACCCACTCTATGGACTCGGTCGATTCCAATGTCTTCCGGCGGTACATCTGTCAGTAATTTTCCAAAACATTGTTGAACCGTACACTTCAAATCCGTGTTCAGTATTGGCTCGCTTAAGCCTTTCACCCGGATGTCAGACCACCTTGAGTGGTACTCGGAGTCCTCGGGCCTGTAGTTCTAGGTTATGTAAGACTCTAGCCAACTGGTCTTGAAGAGGAAGGTGGAAGCCTACCACATCCTCCCTTCTTACGAAATTCATGACAAGGACGGAGGCCAGGAAACACTGCATTCACCCATTCTATTTCAAACCGATTCCCAGTGGGCCTATGATTGACAAGTATGTCAAGAGATACCCCCTAACCAGCCCTACAGACCAGGTGCGGTACGGATTTACCCCCGTGTGGATGAAGAGCCACAGCTCATGATCAAACACACCTCTTATGACAGTTTTGACTAAAGCACCAAGAAGCCATGTTGCTGACGGTCGTTAGAGACACCACGACATAGCGTTGGACATGGAGCACATGTGCCATGCGCCCATCGGGACACAAACAAGCACTTCAATACATGAAGAACACAAGCATACAGTTCTATAGTCGTGAGGACAGACATATATACATACTGCCATTGCTTTTATTATTTTGCCATTAGCCAAATGCAGCAACGCAGACACCGCAAGAAGCAAGAGATCCTGAGCAAAGCTTGCAGATGCTTACATGCAAATAACCCTATGGAACTGCAGGAGCACCTATGGGACCTGAAAGAATCAAGTGTGACTAACCTATGGAAATATAGTATAGTGTGGACACTGTAGAAACCGCATTATAAGGTTTAGGAGAATTACAACAGGCCACAGGCCCCTCAGCAAGAGACCAGCTGAGCTTAGATTCAGGCTGGACAGAGAGCAAGATGTGTGACACAGGACCTGGTGCCAAGGCCAAGAGAGACAGATGACATTCCAATCCCCAGACGACGGAGGAGCCCAGCTGCAGAAAATACGAATAATTCCTCGTAATTCAGAGCTGCACAGCTCAAATTCATGGTCTCTGAACACGTGACGTGGCCGAAGTTGACAATGGACAGTGAGCAGTGGTGAGAAAGGAGCACTGGTCCCAGGCCACCAGACGCAGACAGCGACAAGTATGTAACAATATGCTACACGTTTCGCGCCGATCAGGAGAGCACACTCATAAGCTAAGGTGGCACACACAAGTTACAATGCAGACACATAGTTCTCATTAGCTTGAAGAGGTACACAGAGAGCTGAGAGCCTTTGCGGATCCCAGGCCTGGGGACGTCGGCTCTAGCCAACCACAGTTTAGTATCCTAGAGGTGGGTGTCGTCGAGCAAGGACCAGTGGTGAGTCCACCCCACTGCAACGTTGTTAATGTTAGTGACTTGGGGATGGACCAGGCCAGCCACCTGACATGCAAGAGCCAGTAGAATAACATCTATACTGTCCACTATAGGTAGTAGAGTACTCAATACCCAATCCTTTGGCCCGATAGGTTTTCTGGAGAAGGACCAAGTTGTGGCATGGCGCTGATGCCATTAAACAGTAAAATCGGCCTGCAAGCCGAGGAGGAGCATGATGTGCATGGATTTTTTCTGTTCCTGTGCTGATCCCTGTTGGTTTTTCCTGTAATAAACCACAGTTTGAACTTGCGTTGACGGAGTCTTCCGTGTATCCTGGGGGAGGGTGTTGGGCCCTCCAAGAGTTTGTGGACTTCCAGTGTCCCTCTGGCATACCTGGGGGTCCGTCCCAAACAGTCTAACAGCTCACTATTCTGCCGTACCTCATCCGACATCTCCGCCAGGCCCAGCTCAGTAACATCCACTCTTTCGCCCAGCTCTTTCACTTCCCCCTTAACTTCAATGAAGGAGTTTCTCAGATCTTCTCGTTACGAAGTGAACTTTTGTTGAAAATTGTTTGCGATTCTTCCTTACATTTCGCTGAGGCATTCTTTAAGGTCTTCCTTAATGAAAGCCATTTTCCCACTCTCTGGGATGTCCCCTTTCTCTTCCACGTCTTCTTTCTTTTTGGCCCCTGTTGTAGCTTCACCACTCTGTTTCCAACACTTCTCCAATTGACCTTCCTGCTCTGCTTGGAATTGCCTTCTTTTGGCCAGGGTGCCCTTTTCTTCAGGTTTTGTCATCTAGGAGGTGTCACCCCACTTATCCCACTTATATATACTGTACATTCCTCAGCCTATATTATCCTGGCACGTCCTCCCCTCCAACATGTGGGCCGCTCCCTCGCTTCGCAGTTTCTTATAGTTTTGCCCACATAAGTTGTATGCTCAGCAGTCTCTCAATATTCCCTGTGCACCAGCAGTTCTCTCCTTTTCCCAACTTTCAGCGCCAGCGGTGGTCTCCTTTTGGGGGCAGCCCCAAATATCTTGCTGTGGGGATCTGCCAAATTGTAGCACCCCTATGTGCTTCCTCTGGGTACTCGCTATCCGCACTCATGCTATAAATGAATCCTTCTTATTGCCTGGGTATATTTCCGGATCTGCCTTCGTTTTCCCAGTCTCTTTCACATTGTCATTGATGCCTCCTGGCCCTTATCTCACCCCCTCCTCCACCAGCTGCTGTTTGGCTATGTACCACCAGTCTGGGGGCGGCCCCAGTGATGTACAATCTCTGCTGCTAGTTTTACATTGTGCCCGCTGCCTTACCGGAAAAACCTGTTCCTTTCACCCTCTGTTTGGGGGTCTCTTACTGCCCCCCAGCCTGCCTTCAATTTCAGATGAGCTGGCTTGCTTAGTCGGCTAGAAGCAGAGCCGAGGACTACACGTCCCTACCCACTGGCGGCCTTTTTGGAATCATATTGTGATTTGTAATAGCTCTTGAATGCTGTAATTTTGTGCTTCCGATGTACAGCTTGTTGCAAGGGCATCTAAGAACATAGACCACAAGTTCTGATTCACAAATGATCTTGCGGTCAATCTTAATAGAACGACCCAGTATTGGATGGTGATAAAATTTATAAGCATTTTTACAGACCTTACATCGTGTACATTTAGAGAAACCATGTGGAGAGTGCTTCAACCACTTATTAGGTCCAGTGCTGTCATCACTCTGCATAAAACTACTGACCAGCACATCTTTAAAGGAACAACATTTTCAAAACCTGATATGTGGCTGTGTGTTTAAATTGCAATTCAGATCACTATCCGCCATACGGATCTTCCAATGGTCCAATGTCTCTTGAGTACATGACTTAACGGCTGTGCATGTGTGCCAAAAGTTATAATGAGTCATATAATGTTTTGGAGGCTTGTGGAATCTGCTTAGATGCCATGCTGTGCATAGGCCGACATCTGGTGGAAGCTGCAGAGTATTACAGTTGTTGTTTTCGAAACTCGGCCACCAGTTTTACTATCCCTAGTGTGACGTCCACTGTACCCATGATCCCTCACGCGTCGAGGTCCCTCAGATTGTTTTTCTCTGCCATTCCAGACGGACGCGTATAGCGGAGTTCCTCTTTCGGCGTAAAGCCATTGACTTATTTCAATTACCGATAGTTCTTTCTATCCTTTGCTTCACCGATCATCGAAACATCATGCCGGTGAAGACAAAGAAACTACCTGTCGAAAGGCTACCACAACAGACTGTTCAGCCTTGGAAGGCCGCCCCGGGCCTCGGCACAGATAATAGGGAGACAGGGCGGGGGGGTCATTTTAGGATGTATATGCCCCTCTCCTTACACTACTTTTGCCCAGCTGCCATAGTTTGTAGTTATGGACAAGACCCAAGTGCAATCGTAAATTCCCGTTGGTCGGTAAGCATTTAGTCTTTAGCCTGTGTCTCCCAAGAGACCATGTCGAAACGCCTTGTCGAGCGTGTAGGCTCTTTAAGCCCAAAACTTTAAAGGTTCGTTGGGTCCCTGTTCCCTGGGCATTTTCGTTCTAGATCGCTGCACGACAGGACCCAAACGTCGAAAGACAGCAAGGGTGTCATGCATAAAACTCCTTCCGAGGGCCGGTCGTCCGCAGACGAGGCTTCGGCCCTTCCCACACCCGAAAGTCGACGCTCAGCGTCAGACCAGGTAGTAGGCCCCAAACAGTCAGATAAGCGCCGGGAGAGGAGGGGAGAGCCATAAAAAGAAGTCCTCAAAGACCCCTCATAGGGATGAAAGCCCTCATAGAGAAAACACTTCTCATAAAGAGAAGCCTAAGGAAACTAGGCCCATCCCTCATAAGGATAAACCTGTAGAGACTAGGTCTAAAAAATCTGGGGTTATTCCTCCCACAGATGAAGATTTAGGACTTCCTTCCAACCCCTGGTAATCCCAAGTTCAGCAGAATGGTCTTCACAAGACATAGATAGGGTCATGAGGAGAATGTCCTTTATGGCAAATTTCTACGAAAAGGACCCTGTATACTTCCAGAGTTTCCAATCCACTCCCCCTACCACAGCTCCCTCTGGGGCTCAAGTCTCTGCTCAACCTTCTCAACCCCGTTCTAAATGGTCTCGTAAAGAATTTCCAGTGCGTAGCACAGTCATAGAGCTCTATGACCCAGACTCCGAACACAAAGACCTCTCAATTGAAGAGGCAGCTGACCCTCAGTATGACGAAGAGGCAGCAGACCCTTATTATGGGGACGATGAGGACCAAGAGGCTGACCCAGAGACCAATATGTATCCGATAGACTCACCTATTGATCAGACTCTTCCTATCGTTGATTCTCCTATTGACAGCCAACCCCTTCTTAATGAGGTGCTAGCCAAGGCGGCAGAGCACTTTCAAATTGACACTCAGGAAGTACAGGAGGATAAGGATGTTGTAGACAAGAAAACAACGGTGCAGTTTAATCCTTTACTCAAGTCAATACAGCGCAGGATACAACCGTCATTAGAAGCCTCTAACCTCACACGGGCTGTGAACCCATGTGTAGAAAAGCTTTTTAAAACTGTATCTTCAGACCCACTGTACATTAAAGGGCAGCTGAAGCCAGACTCATTAGTTGTAACTACAACTAGGAAAAGAGCGGGCACCCCCCCTTGCTTCCACTGGGGCCCCACCCGACAAGGAAAGCAAAAAGATTCACACCATGAGTAGGAAATTCGCCTCCTCCGCGGCTTACCAAACCAGAATTGCAAACAATGCTACCCTTTTGGCCAGTTATAACTGCCATAAATAGGAGGAAGTGTCGGCTCTACTATCGTCTGCCCCAGAACCACTGACATCCCAGCTAGCACAGGTGGCCGCAGACGGGAGAGCAGTGTCAAGCTGCTTACTTAAGACCAACCTTGATGCGGCGGACAATGCTGGAAGAATCATTGCTCAGGATACTGTTATTAAACGTCATGCGTGGCTGCAGCAATCAGGTTTCAAACCAGAAACGCAGGCCACACCAATTAACATGCCTATTGATCCCAATGTGCTCTTCGGCAAGGCTGTTGAGTACGCCCTTAAGACATCCAAAGACGAGTATGACACACTTAAATCATTGGGCCAACTCACCAACAAGCCACCTGGCCAAAGGGGTAATGGCAATTTTCGCCGTTTTCGCTGCCAAGGTTCTCAACGGGGGTCCAATTACAGTCAAAACGAAAGTTCCTCTTGGGGAAATAATCAGTCAGTCCTCCCAGGGCTATCCTAGAGGACAACGCAGAGGTTGTGGTTGTGCAAGGGGCAACCCCTCTCGAGGTGGCACCCCACCACAGAAGCAGTGATATTCCGCTTCATGTGCCCTTCCATGCCTCTCCAGTAGGACGACGCATTTCTAGTTTCACAGTAGCAGGTGGATACTGTATAGAACTCCTCCAACGACCCCACAACCACCCCCCACGACAGAAGATCCACTCATGAGAACACCAGCATGTCCTCCTCGAGGATATAGCCACTGTTCTAATAAAGGACGCCATCGAAGTCGTCCCGGACAACCAGGTAAACGGGTATTTATTCAACTTACTTCCTTGTGCCAAAGAAAGCTCTAACAATGCGCCCAGTATTAGAATTGCGCCCTGCAAACAAGTATGTCAAGCCACAAAAGTTCTGCATGACTATGCTACAAGAGGTAATCCCTCTACTAAAAAAGGGGATTACATGGCATCACTGGATTTGAAAGATGTCTATTTTCATATTTAAATGTCCCCAGCGCACAGAGATTCTTGCGTTTCAAGATAGCGAACCAGCGCTACCAATTCAAAGTACTGCCCTTTGGAATAGCCTCGGCTCTAAGGGTATTCAAAAAGGTACTGGCGGTGGTGGCAGCACACCTACGCAGGGAGGCAATCCCAGTATACCCTTACCTGGACGACTGGCTCATTACAGTGGAGTCCTCCCTAATTTGCAGACAAAACATTCAAAAAACAGTCAACCTCCTCTTTCAATTGGGCTCCTCCATCAACGAGAAAAGGTCAAGCCTAGTGCCAAGCTATTCCAAAAAGTTCCTAGGAGCTGTCTTAAACACACAAGAGGGGTTGGTCTTTCCGTCAGAGGAAAGAGTACAAAATGTGTTACTGCAAATAACGTATTATCAGGCCGGCCGCCAGATAAGAGTGCGCATAGCTATGGGTTTGCAAGGCATAATGGCATCTTGCATTTACCTAGTTCCTCAAGCGCGCCTGCGACCCATGCAGGAGTGATTGGCGAAACAGTGGTCTCAGGCAAGTGGTCAGTGGGACGATCTAGTGGTCGTTTCACCAACACTTGTACAAAATCTTTGCTGGTGGACAAGGGAAAATCTGCTGAAGGGGAAACCCTTCTATGATCCAGAAATAGAGGCAATTGTCACGACGGACGCCTCTCTAGCGGTGTGGGGCGCTCATTACCTTCATCACGCAGCTCAGGGTCTGTGGTCTTGCACGGCAGCCCAAAACCACATCAATATGCTAGAACTTCTGGCAGTGTTTAAAGCCCTTTCGACATTCGGATCCCATTTAAAGAACCAATCTGTGCAAGTCCTGACAGACAGCACTACATCGATGTTTTATATCAACAAACAGGGGGGCACATGTTCTCCAAATCTGTCCAGGCTTGCACAACAAATGGGGAAATGGGCACTCAAACAGAAGCTGTTCCTATCATCACAGAATGTTCCAGGGGAACTCAACTCTCTAGCAGACTCATTGAGCAGAGATCCCCTACCCGACGAAACGAGTGGCGTCTACACGAAAAGGTCATAGAACACGTCTTCTCTCTATGGGGTTTGCCCACAATAGACTTGTTCGCTACAAGCTAAAACAGTCAATGCCCAGACTTCGCGTCCAGGTTCCCCCAGCCAGGCACCAAGGGGAATGCTCTATGGATGAACTGGTTAGGGAAATTTGCTTACGCTTCCCCCCCCCAACATCTCTCATGAGGAAGGTGGTGAACAAGATCCACAAGGAACCGATGATGCTTAGCTTAGTTGCTCTTATGTGGGAAAGACAGCCATAGTATCCACATCTATGCAAACTGGCGATGTGCGATCCCATCAAACTCCCGTGCCCGTACAATCTACTCACTCAGCACGAGGGACTAACAGTGCACCCGCTGCCTCACTCAATGAACTTGGCAGCATGGCTCCTGAAGTCATAGAGTTCGGACATCTTAACCTGCCACAAAGATGCATGGATATCTTGAAAGAATCAAGAAAACCAAACACTAGACACTGTTAATTTGACAAATGGAGAAGATTCATAATTTGGTGCCAGTCTAAACAAATCAACCCCATAGAATGTACTCCTTCCCACATTCTAACTTATATGCTCAATTTGCTAGATGCAGGGTTTGTATTCAACTCCCTAAAGGTCCACCTGGTGGCTTTATCAGCCTACACCACTTCCCATAATAAGGTCTCATGGTGGAAAGTACCTGCCATCAAGGCATTCATGGAAGGAGTAAAAAGACTCCACCCTCCCATTTCTAACCCACCACCAGGATGGGATCTCAAGGTAGTACTCGCTAAGCTCATGGGACCCCCTTTTGAGCCAATGCAAAAGTCTAGTCTAAAACACCTTCTTAGTGGCTATCACTGCCATAAGAAGAGTCAGTGAAATACAAGCATTGTCAGTGCATGATCCTTTCTTTGTTGTACACAAATACAAGCTGGTTTTACGTACTCACCCTAGGTTCTCCACTAAATTCATCTCCAAATTTCATGTAAACCAGTCAATTGAGCTACCGGCTTTCTCCCAGGTACCCAACAGCTCAGCTGAGGTAAAACTCCACACACTAGATGTGAGAAGGGCGGTCATCTACTATGTAGACCAGTCCAGACCGCTAAGAAAAACAGATGAATTCCAGGCAGAGAAGGTGACGGCATTTCAAAGAATGCCACCTCTAGGTGGATAGTCAGATGTATACAACTGTGCTATTCCCCATCAAATAAGACACCGCCTTTTACGCCTAGGGCCCATTCCACTAGAGGAACAGGAGCCTCCCTGGCTTTCATTGCAAATGTCCCTTTAGGCAGTATTTACAAAGCAGCTATATGGAGCTCAATACATACTTTCACTCAGCACTACTGCATTGACACTCATTCCAAGACAGATACACAAGTGGAACAAGCGGTTCTTAGACATTTATTCGCTCATGAACCTTCTCACATCCCACCTCCTTCTAACACTGCTCGCTAATCTATGCACAGCATGTGATCTAAGCAGATTCCACAAGCCTCAGAAGGGATACATTACTCACCGTAATCGTATTTCTGATGCTTGTATCTGCTTAGATTCACATGCGCCCAC
The DNA here is from genome assembly GCF_040938575.1 of Ambystoma mexicanum. Classification (NCBI taxonomy): domain Eukaryota; kingdom Metazoa; phylum Chordata; class Amphibia; order Caudata; family Ambystomatidae; genus Ambystoma; species Ambystoma mexicanum. The sequence continues at coordinate 732,952,006 of NC_090925.1, forward strand.
CCTTCCTCCCCTCGGAGAGAATGCGCGTGGATGCTTATGAACTTGTCTGATACGTATCTGCTTGGATACAACTTTACTCATGCTACACCTCATTCTACCTCATGTCAGAAAAATAACAATCTGAGGGACCTCGATGCGTGAGGGATCATAGGTAGAGTGGACGTCACACTAGGGATATTATTACTGACATGCCCTGTCGACGTCCCTTTACGAGTTTTGAAAATAACAACTGTTATACGCTGCAGCTTCCACTAGAAGTCGGCCTATGCACAGCATGTGAATCTAAGTAGATACAAGCATCAGAAATATGATTACGGTGAGTAATGTATCATATATATAAATATATGACACACTGCTGTTAGGCAAGGATCTGAGAACCCTGTCTCCAGGAAGAACTTGTTCTTTATGGGGTAAGCCAAACAAGGAGCCTGGGAAATGCTTCTTTTCTGTTGTTTAACTGCTTCAGCTTGTTCTGGAGCCCATTCCCACTTGACTCCGGCCTTTAATAAATGGACCAAGGTTTGAGTGACCTCTGCATAGTCTTCAATGAACTTCTGACTATAATTAGTGAGTCCAAGAAGGCTTCTTAATTCTCGCAGAGTAGTAGGGTCTTTCAATTTCAATAAGGCTTCCACCTTCTTTGCCTGGGGATTAAGACCCTCTGGTGATCTCATGCCCTAAGAAGTTCACTAGGGCCTAACATGACTGTGCCTTCTGAAAGGACAGTTTTGCTCTGGCTTTCTGCAACTGGGTTAGAACATAGCAGGTTTCTGCTGTATGTTCCTCCACAGTTGAGCTCTTGATCAGAAGATCATCCACACAGCCCAGGTTTCCCCTTTTGCCCAAGTCGGGCATGGCCTTATGTAGGAAGATATTGAACTTATTGCCGTGGTTGATGTACCCAAAGGGGGTTCGGGTCCACATATCCTGCTGCCCCCGAAGGTAAAGGCAAGCTTGTACTTGTCGTCCCTCCTCATGGGTACTGTCCAGTAGCCATCGGTGAAATCAATAGCGGTGTGCACCTTTGAACCTTGGATCTGGGCCAGCCCCTGATTGATGTAGGGAAGTGGCCATCTAGACATGTGGACCTGTTTGTTCAACTCCCTCAGGTCTGCACACATTCTCCATTGGCCATTTGGTTTCTGTATCCCCAGTACTGGGTTGTTGAAGGTACTGTGAATCGGCCGAATCATCCCAAAGAATTCTAAATTCTTTTTTTTTTTTGCAGCTTTCTTTATTGGCATTTTGCAGAACAACATAAACAATCAACCAGACAACCAAACCTTCCCACCCCCCCTGGCACACACATGAGGGCAATACACGAGAACCAGAAGCGACAGGGACGGTGCACCCCCAGTAGTCCTCTCAGTCCAGCCTCCAGGCCGATGACGTCTCGTAGTGCAGAATGCTCAATCCCTGGATGCAGTTCGAAGGAGTTGGCAGGGACCGCCCCCGAGGCCTCGGCCGGACAGAAGATACCAACCCGTCCGGAGATCCATGACAATCACCCCCCGGTTGGCCAAGGAGGTATGTCGTGTATGTATCCCACATCCGACTCTCACCTCGACATTTCCCCCTCAGCACCTCCCACCTTGTTAACATATCATTGCAATAGAATACATCTTTTGACCATTGGGCAACATTCGGACTCCGATTACTTCCCCACCCCATAGCCACACAGCGTTTTGCCAGAATCAAGAGAAGATTTACCAGTTTCCTCGTTCCTTTGGGTATCTGTTCGTGTATCCTAATAAGGCCATCACAGGATCTGGCACTAGCTGTTGTCCCGCAATATCTCCAATCACCGCAAACACCTGCCGCCAGAAATGCACCAATTCCCCACAATCCCAGGCCACATGGAGAAAGCCCGCCATCTCTTGTCCACAATGGAGACAAGTCCCTGACCTATGGGGGAAATAATCTTTTAACTGGGCTGGAGAGTAGTAGCACTGGTGCAGAAACTTAAAATGGATCAGTTTGAAATTCGAATTAACAGCCCCCTTCCTGGTCACCTCACAGCAGTACCTCCATGTATTCGTCGGTATTTCCCTTCCTAGCGACCTCTCCCACAACTCCCTTGATGACCTCGTCAAAACTGGCCTTGCCTTCAGAGCCAATCCATACAAACCGGAGAGAACCCGCCGTCCAATATCACCCCCCAACACCTTACTAAGCAGCTCAGCCACTGGGGCCAGCCTTGGAAAGGAAGGAAACAATCGCTGCAGTGTCACCCTCAACCTGTAATACAGAAACACATCTAACGCCGACAGGTCTCCCCTGTCCGTCAGCTGATCTATCAAGATGAATTCCCGCATCAGAAACAGGTCTCCCAACCGAGTGACACCCAACCGCTTCATAGTAGCTACATAACGCGCCTCGCTAGTCAGAGGAACACCAGGAATATATATCGGCGGAATGTCCGGTGAGTAGAGTACATCCCCCTCAGATGCGCGCCCCAGGTAGAACCAGGCCCAACAGGTAAGCTCCACCAGGTTACGCAGACACCTCACGCGGCTGGGAGCCGTCAGGATAACTGACCGTAACAACACAGGTGATGCAATTGACCTCTCTATTTCTACATGCCTATGCTCCGCCGCCATCCCGTACCAGTACCCAAGGTAGCTGGCTTGCGCCACAATGTAGTATAACTCGAAATCAGGAAGTGCTAGACCCCCCTACTGAACTGGCTCCGTGAGTTGCCCCCAAGAGACACAAGCCCTCTTACCCGCCCATATGAAGTGTGAAATCGCAGAGCGAAGATCCCGGAAGTATTTCTGAGGAACCTTTATAGGCACATTTAGGAACACATATAGAAATTACGGAAAGATAGACATCTTAATTACCGAAATCCTGTCGTACAGATTAAGAGGGAGTGAGGCCCAACCTGCCATCGAGTTTTTGGCCGATTCTAAAACCTCCACATAGTTTGCCGTGTACACCACCTCCTTCTCCCTCGCTACCGTGACCCCCAAATATGGAGTACACTGTAAATCCCACCGGAATCCCCAAATATCCCCAAACTGAGAAGCCCTATTCGTCAACGGGAAGATAACAGATTTGCTACCATTTATTTTAAGGCCCGATAGGTCACCAAACCGCTGAAGGTCGATCATAACCGGGTCCAGATTGATCTCGGGATGGTGGATGAAGAGGACCATGTCTTCAGCGTATAACGAAATTATGACTTTATGGGTGTGCAGTTGGACTCCCCTGTGGAGATGGAACTCCCTAACCCATTCAGCCCAAGGCTCTATCTCCAAGGCGAAGAGCAGGGGAGACAACGGGCAACCCTGATGGGTCCCCCTCGCAAGCGGTAGCGCCCTGGTAGTCTGCCAGGTTCACCCTCACCCTAGCCACTGGGTCGGTATATAGAATCGATACCAAGGAAACAAAGAAGTTGCCCAAGCCCATCCTGCGTAAAACAGTAAATAAAAACAACCATTCCACAGAATCAAATGCCTTGGTGGCGTCCAGTAGAACCGCTACCGCCGGATCTTCCGCTGGCAGCGCTGCCATCAAGCCAAACATCCTCTGCAACCCGAACAAGGTTGAACGACCCGGAATAAACCCTGCTTGATCAGCCCTCACCATGGCTGACATTAACGGCGCTAAACGCGTCGCCACAATTTTCGCTAAGATCTTATCAAGATTAATAAGCGACGAACAATCACCTTCTGGCTTACCTGACTTCAGCAGTACCACCACAACAGATTCTCTAAGGGAGTCAGGTAATCGGCCTCTGGACACCGCCTCCTGATACACCCGCAACAGATACGGCACTAATCTTTCGGCATAACACTTATAGAATTCGGCTGTAAAGCCATCGGGGCCCGGGGACTTCCCACCTGGCAAACAATTAATTGCGTCCAGCACCTCCGCCTGCGAAACCGGTCTATTCAACCATCCCCTCTGCTCTTCCGAGCACCAGTACAGCCCTACGCCGTTGAGAAAGGCATCTATCTCTGTCTGTGCCGCCGTTAGTTGGGACGAGTACAGCTGGCCATAATAATCCTGAAACTCATGAACAATCCCCTTGTCTTCGTAATGGACACCTCCCCTCTCATCTGTGATCATTGTCACCCTAGTTTCCCGGCCCCCCAGCCAAAGGGTTCTCGCAAGGGTCCGCCCGGGATCCTGCCCCTCTCCATACTGCCGAGGAGCCACCCTGTCCCACATATACTTAACCTCCTGTTGAGCTAGGGCATGAAACTCCTGCAACTTCTGTTTGATTTTCCCCTGCTGGGCCGCCGATGGGACAGGTGCCCCCCCCCCCCCTGCAAAACTCGCCGCTCTTCCTCCGTGTCTGCCAGGTCCTTCCGTAGCTTCTTCAGAATCCCCAACTCCTTGGCTATGCTCTCCCCCTGGATCACACACTTAAATCCCCTCCCATAGGGTGCCAGCAGATGCCACTGACCCATCGTTAGTCTCAAAATCTATATCTATAGCCTTCGCCAACTCCTCCCGAAATACCTCATCCGTGAGTGCCTCGCTTTTAAACCTCCAGGGCGGCCTCGCCTTATCCCTTCCGTCTAAACGGAGAGATAACAGAATGGGAGCATGATCCGATAAAGTACGAGCCAGAATGCCCACCCACACAGACCGACCAATAACTGCACGAGACACCAGGAAATAGTCCATCCGGGCCGCTGAGCCATGCGGGGTGGAATAATGCGTAAATTGACTCGTCCCAGGGTGTCTCACCCTCCAAACATCTTCAATATCCCACACTGGGAACGTGCCCCGGATCCTAGAGGAAGCCTTACTACAAGGACGCACTGCAATGCCCACCCTATCCAAATTGGCATCCAAAACCGAGTTGAAATCTCCAGCCCAGATGATTTCCCCCTCTGGGAGTGCCCCCAGCTGTCTCTCTACCCAGTTAAGTGACTCCGCCATATCCTGATTGGGACATAATAGCATATCAGCGTATACAACTTCCCCTGAATGACCCACTGCACCACCAAAACACTGCGTTCTTGATCCTTCACAGCCTTGACTAGGCGGAAACCCACCGAGTATTGCACCAAGATGCACACTCCCCTGGAGTAAGAAGAGTAAGACGAAAAATACCTATGGCATCCCCAGCTCTTACCGAACTTAGATTCAGTGGCCGCAGTTAAATGGGTCTCTTGAAGAAATGCCACCCCCACCCTGTGACGTTCCAAATAGCGCAAAACTTTCCGACACTTAGGCCAACTGTTAAGGCCCTGACATTCCAGGTCAAATAATTCACCTTTCGCCATTTAAGAGCCAATAAACACCTACACGCCCACCCTCACTTTTTGTTCGTCGATTCATGGGACACAAAGCGCAGGGCTTACCTCCAATACCATGAAGGCCTTGCGCAAGACTTCCAGCGGAGGGCCGACCGGCCGGGCCCTGCGCAGGCACACAAAAAGGAGGTGGAACACATGGAATGGGGAAGAACATGTGAAAATGTGGGCGTTACGAGGGACGTGCCACAGTCGAACAATCGCACTGCCTATACGTGTGACAAACAACCGTATTCATGGAATTCAACAGGGATCGCCGGTGCATGAAAAAACCCATGTAATTCCCGAAACACCTACGCCACGCGATTGCAGGCATAAATGTCAACGTGCACACAAACAATGCATAAAAAGCCTGCGCAATCAACAAACGCATGTATACAGCTGTGATGAATGTACCATTTTTTGCAGCATGATCGTGGGACACCGTAGGAGGAGGAGGATGAGGATGGCCAAGGCCTGGATCTTCCACCCAAGGACCACCCTTTTTGGGATGCCTGATGACCAGGTCTATGCCATGTATAGGTTCCCCCCTCTATATCATCTTAGACCTGGTCACGAAGTGGGAAGATGACCTTGCATCACGCACCCTGTGATCCCAAGCACTGAGCGCCTTGCCAAAGGTGCTCACTGTACTGCATTTTATGGCCACTGGATCATTCCAGCGGACCACCACCACCACCATAGTTAAGGGCATTTCACAGGCCACTCAGTCACGCTGTTTACACCAGGTGTTGGCCATAATAACTGCACGTCCATCTGTCAGCTGGCATATATATATATATATAATATTCATTCCCAGGGCACCTGCAGAAAGGCAGGCAGTGGTGCAGGACTTTTATGAGGTGGCATACTTCCCCAAAGTGCATGATGCCATTGATTGCACCCATGTTGCTCTGAGTCCACCTAGAGCAACAGAGCATGTATACCACAACCGAAACCACTAGCACTCCATCAACGTGCAGGTTGTGTGTGATGCCAAGGGCATCATTACCTCTTTCTATGCCAACTATCCTGGCAGCACCCATGACCGGTAAATCTACAGGATGCCCCCCCCCCTACACTGGGCCCTGGAAGCTGGGAAGCATGGCAACACATGACTCATTGATGAGTAGGAATGGTCATCCACATGCACGCATGGTGCACACCTACAAATATACACTGTCAAGAAATGACAAACATTCTCACCTCTACAGAGGACATTGCTTACCCTCTGAGCTCCTACATGACGCCAATCCGCAACCCCAACACACCTGCCCAGGTAAGATACAACACTGCTCACATTGCAACTCAGGCTATAGTGGAGCGCACATTCGGAGTGCTCAAGTCACGTTTCCACTCCATTGACCACTCTGGTGGTGTGTTGCTATATGCACCACTACTAGTCTGCAGGATCATTGTGGCAGCATGTGTCCTGCACAATGTTGCAACAGGGCGTGGTGTCCCAGTGGACATGGTGGTTGGCACCCTATCCACACCCACAGGCCCGCCGCTTGTGTATGGCTGGACAAAGGGCACGTGGAGAGGCAGCACGTACCCAGCTTGTGCTACCTTCCAGGTGCCATTCAATGATGACAATAGGCCAATCCCCTGTGCTCACAAAAGCACCCTGAGAAAGTCCCCTTGGAAGTGCATCTTTGTGTGCATCCCTTACAAATAAAAGACTGATCATCGTGTGTTGCCAAAAGAAACACATTGAAGAGTGAGTACGCCACTACCACCATGCCAAACAATCCATTAAATCACCTCTGTGTCACGCAAAGCATCCCAGAAGTCATATCAAATTATCATTACAGTGTGTCAGGGTATGGCATGTCATCTAAATATATTTTCATAAAGGGCCAATACACAAGGCAAATAATCTCAAAGTGCTCAAAGATGGATGGAACAAGGGGAAAAGGAACACTTGTTCAGAGCCCTTTAATTTCTGAAGCAACAATAGTCTGTACCGGCAGATTAAGTGCATATTATACAATTAACAGGGGAGTTAAAAGTGAATATGGTTGACAATGATTCTACAGTTTTACCAGGTGCATGAATGTTCCACCATGCATGGAGCCAGGACAGGGTGGAACAGACAGGCGATCTACAGATATGGTGCAATCCGAATGAGCAAGTGAATAGATGTTTACAGGGGAGTGTCATGTGGAGGGTGGGCACAAGTTTGGGGGGGTGGTCCAAGTGCATCCAGTCAGTGTAGGTGGGGGTAAGTGCAGAGAGATGCAATTCTCTAGGGTCATCAACCAAGTCCATATCCCGGAGGCAAGTGTGCTAAACACTGCTGAGGGGTTCCATGGGCCTGTGAGACCCAGAGGTACATCATGTGGCCAGTTATCAAGCTGCAAGGAAAAAAGGAGGGAGAGAGCAGAGGGACAGGTTAGCAGGGAAGAAGGAGAGAGAAGGAAGAGTAGAAGAGGAAACTAATGAGGAGTTCCAGGAACTAAAGGAGATGAGGCTCCATATGGAGGGCGGCAGGGAGGCTATTCCAGAGTGAGGCCCCTGCTGACGATAAAGATCTTCATCCAAATATCTTCTCCCAGAACTGGCTCACTCGAAGAAGGTTGGAGGTGCATGAGGAGAGGGCACGGGAGGGAGAGTATTTTGGCATGACTCGTTGCAGATAGGAACTACCCAGCAACCATAAAGCCTTGGGGACACTGCATAGTTACTTACATGTGACACTTGCAGGCATGGGTAGCCAGTGGAGGGACATCAGTGCCAGACAGATGCAGTCCCTGGTCTTGACGACAATGATACGTCTTGTGGTCATATTCTGCATGAGTCATAGAGGGTGTGGATTCGAAGCATGGAGGGTGACAAAGAGCCAGTTGCAGTAGTCCAGCCTAGAGATAACCAGGGCTTTGGAGACAGTGACCTGCTGGGGGAAAGTGCGAAAAGGTACAGTACCTCCTGAGGAGGTGTAGCTGATTTGAACTTTCTAGAGATGAAGGAAATGTGACATGAGAAGGAGAGAGTGGATGCGAAGATGACCCCCAAGATAGTTATCTGTGCAGGTAGGTGCGGCTGCAGGGCCAAGCAAGTCTGGCCAGAGAAAAAGTGGGAAAGCTTGAGCAAGGGTCCCAATGCAAACAATCTCCATCCTGATGGCGTTAAGGCAGAGGTTGTTTGCAGCACACCATGACTGAATCGTGTACAGACAGATATGAGTGAAGAAGAGGAGGTGCATGAGGGTAGCTTGAAAGAAAGTTCTGTGTCATCCACATAACACTGGAATTCAGAGGTGAAAGCGCTAACCACACGTGCAAAGGCTGCCATGTACATGTAGAACCACCAGTGGGATACCTTACATCGCTGGGGAAGGCAACACTCTGAAAGAGCCATAGAAGAAGGGTAAGGCTTTGAGTCCCACCTGGGATTGGGTGGTCAGAAAGAAAGGAGGTTAAACACGCCATAGCCTGATCCGTGAACCCTGTGCACCATACCCACTGTTGTGGACCACGTCTGTAGTGGTGGATGTGAAGAATTAACATAATGGTCAAATGTGTAACAATCAATATAAAAGAAGATCTTACCTGTCCCCTTGCCATGCATCTGACACTCACATTTCATGACATGAAATAGCCATCATTACCTGACGTAAGGATCTGCAAAGAAAAACATGAAACATAGTCCACGTAACACATATATTCCAATAATAAATTGAGAGCCACGGGCACCCTGCAGTGAAATGAAATATATGGCAAGCACAAGTCCCAATACAGCCATCAACATGTGTCCCTGCACACATGCACGTACACCTGCACACTGCATGCAATTTAAACACACAATACACAATCACACCCAACATCACCCACACTGCCTGTCCCCCTCAATGACATGCAGCAAATGTGCATGCAACACATCCCCATTCATTACACAATGTCACATACACAATGCACACTCCACTCCCAATGCTGCATGAAACTGTGAAGACAGCACATATGCCAATGTCATGATAAGGCTGGCCATCACCTGTGTAGCATAGGGACAGTGCACTGCACACAGTCATGGAAGCACATTATCAATTAACCCATGTGTTGTGCATTGCTTCGGCATTCATCCGATAACCCCAAAGGTTTTCAAGGGCACACAGGGAAACACATTGGGGACAGGTGAATGTAGACAATTATTTACCAACAGATCAATCATACAATCAATACCACCAAGAAATCATGAGAATAACTGGGAGGGTAGACAAAGCCACCATGCCTTCTGACTGTTCACAAGTGTACAGGTGATGTTGTGAAGGGAAAATGTTCGGATTACTGCATAGAGAACATCTTGTGGTGAAAAGGGAAGAAAAGAATATGCAAATGGAAGTGATGAGTCACTTGATGATGCTGATTGTATGATATGATATGGCATTTGTAACGCGCCTATACACAAGTGTTTCAAGGCGCGACGAGGCCGGGGGGAACAAGGGGAGACAGACAACGATCCTACTAGGCCAGGTGTCATTCAGATCGCGCAAGTGCAAGGGTAGAGGGGAAGGGAAAAGTGCATGGGGGAAGGGAGAGGGGAAAGTGCAGTACAGGGTTATTGGCATACAGCATACAGGATACAAAACAAGGGCCAGCTGGTGGCAAGTGCTAGGTAAGTGCATCCAAGTGCTGGGAAGGGGGGCGGTAGAGATACAGACACAGTCCCGTAGTGCAGGGGTTGCCAGGGAGGCAGTGCAGGGGAGAGTGGCTGGGCCAAGGACCCAGTTGCAGATTCAGTGCAGTTTCAGTAGTATTAGCAGGAGAGAGGGGGAGAGAAAGCGGAGGCAAAGAGGAAGGTTTTGAGGTGCTTCTGGAACCGGAGATGGTTCTCCTCAAGTTTCAGGGAGGCAGGAAGGCTTTTCCAGAGGGAGGCCCCTGCAGCGGAGAGAGATCTGCCCCCAACTTGTTGTTTGGAGAAGCGGCTGACCCTGAGGGAGTTGGAGGCGGATGAGCGAAGAGCTCGAGAAGGAAGATATTTAGGAAGAGAGAGTTGAAGGTATTTTGGCCCAAGGCCCCAGACGGCCTTGTGGACAATGCAGAGGGTTTTGAACTTGATCCTCGCAGTCACTGGGAGCCAGTGTAGTGATTTCAGTCCTGGAGAGATACGGTCCCTGGGCTTGAGGCCAAGGACAAGTCTCGCAGTCCTGTTCTGGATGAGTTTCAAAGGGCGGAGAGTAGAGGCGGGCAGATTTAGATAGAGGCTGTTACAGTAGTCCAGCTTCGAGAGAACCAGGGCTCTAGAGACAGTGAGCTTCTGGGGGAAAGAGAGGAAAGGAAGGATACCTCTGAGGAGGTGTAGCTGGTAGTGTGACTTCTTAGAGACGTCGGATATGTGAGGAGAGAAGGAGAGTGTGGAGTCGAAGATGACCCCAAGGTTTTTTGCCTTGCAGGTAGGAGCAGGAAGAGGGCCCAGAGAGGCCAGCCAGAGAGCTGCAGGGAAGGAGGGAGTGGGTGTGCTGATGAGTAGAATCTCAGTCTTACTGGCAATAAGGCAGAGGTCGTTGGCGGCACACCATTCCTGGATAGCAGAAAGACAGTCAGAGATGAGGGAAGGAGAAGAAGGGGCCGAGGGTAGCCTGAAAATGAGCTGGGTATCATCCACATGGCACTGAAAGTTGGGGCAGAGAGTGGCGATGCGGTGGGCGAGAAGTGCCAGATACTGGTTGAACAGCCAGGGAGAGAGGTTAGATCCCTGGGGAACACCACAGGTAGAGAAAAAGATGACAGAGCGGAAAGACCCCAGTTGGAACTGGGAGGGTCGATTGGAGAGGAAAGAGGTCAGCCACGCCAGAGCCTGACCAGTGATACCCAGGTTATCACGGAGACGGTTGAGCAGGATGGTATGGTTGACAGTATCATAGGCAGAAGAGAGATCAAGCAAAATGAGAACACATGGAATGTTAGAGTCAAGGTTCGAGAGCAGGTCCTCACGGATGTTCAGGAGAGCAGTTTCTGTGCTTCTGAAGCCAGACTGATGGTCATGAAGACTACCAACAGATTCAGCATGGAGATTAAGCTGAGAGATGGCCAGTTTCTCCAGGAGCTTGCCCAGGAAGGGAGTGATAGAGATGGGCGATAGTTAGCTGAGCAGGAAGGGTTGGAAGAGGGTTTCTTAAGAAGGGGGTGCACAAGGGAGTGCTTGAGAGGGGATGGGAAGACTCCAGAGGCGAAGGAGTGATTGCAGAAGGCAGCAAGGGCAGGAGCCAAGGAGTCGATGTGGTCCTTGATAGTCTTGGAGGAACAGGGGTGGACCTGTTTTGACGAGACTTTCATAGATCGGAAGTGTCTTGAAACCTCGTCAGCAGAAAAAAGGGGAAAGGCAGAGAAGGAGAGAAGAGGGGTGGCTGCAGAAGGACCAGAGGAAGGGCAGGGAATAGAGGGGGGGAGGTGATAGGAGGAGACTGACGACAGGATGTCCTGAGTTTTTTAAATTAAGTGAGAGGCCAGTGCCGTGCAGAGGGCCTGGGAGGGGACAGGAGAGGTAGAGACTGCAGCAGGGTTGGCCAGCTCCTTGCAGATTTTAAAGAGTTCGGCCGAATTGTTTGATGCCGCAGAGATGCGGGCTTGGATAAGGGCTCGCTTCTTGGTGAGAACGGAGAGCCGGTATTGCCTTTGGAGCAGGCGACAGGCCAGTTTGTCAGAGGATGAACATGAAGCACGCCAATTCCTCTCTGCCACCCTGAACTTGTGTTTGAGGGTGACGAGATCTGAGTCATACCAGGAGTTATATTTGGCTTTGGGCTTCAGGCGGATTCTCATGACAGGGGCAAGGATATCAAGAGTATCAGATATAGCAGAGTGGAGAGGCCAGTGTCAGGGTGGGAGTCAGCCGAAGGGGGAGGAGGGGGCGAGAAGGTGGCAGCGAAAGCCTCAACTAACACGCGCTTAATGGGTCGGATGACCGAGAAGGAAGGTGGCAGTGATGGGGGTGGCTTTGCCTGTGGGGGTAGGGAGGGTGAGGTGGGAGGAGAGGAGGAAGTGATCACTCCAGGAGAGAGGGACAGAGAGGGGAAGGTCAGAGGAGATCAGGGCATCTAGAGTGTGCCCTGCAGAATGAGTCGATCCAGACGGGAGAATAGAGAGTGAATGCGAGTCGCAGAGGTCGCGAAAGAGTCCAGAGGGGGGACAGGAGGCATCCAGGTGGATGTGGAAGTCTCCAAGAAAGAGGAGTTGAGTGGTTGAGGACAGGAGTGAGGAGGAGAGGTCCGCCCACTCAGAGAGGAAGGAGGAAATTTGACCAGGTGGCCGATAGATAGTAGCCATGGTAAGGGAATGGCTAGGAGAGAGAGAGAGAGTCGGCAGACAAGACATTCAAAAGAAGAGTAGGTCTGCATGGGAGTAACAGTGGCAGGAATCCACTCAGGGAAGATAAGGGCCACACCCCCCCCCCCCCACAGCACGGTTGGGCCTGGGCACGGAGAGGATCTTGTAACCGTCAGGTAGGAGTGTGTCAAGTTCAGTATAAACACAGTACTTCACATTCTACATGTGGGGGGTCAGAGCACCAAGGACACAAGGGCCATGGACATGAGGCGTGCTAATGCATCAATAGCACGGAAGAGAGTGGGCGAAGGAGGTGGAGAAGAGAAAGGATTTGATGATTGTGTGCTTAAGCAGTTCATGCTCACGAAGCAGAGGGAGAGTGATTCTATTAGACAGAATGCATCATGCATAGGAAATGAACCCACCACCAGCCCTTACAATACGGAAGTGCTTCATACACAGGGAGTAGTTGCCAGAGGAATGCAGGTGTATAGAAGGGGAATATTTCATCAGGAAGTGTTAAAGAATGTACAGGTACCCAGACAGCCCTGTGGATGATACACAGGGATTACGATGTAATCCATGCTGAGTCTGTGAGCTACTGAAGCCATGTCAAAGAAGCATGGCTAAAGAATGGACACCTGCATGATGCCACAGGTTTATGTTGAAGTAGGGTAAGAGAAAGGACACAGAATGGTTCATTTGGAATGATGCTTTAGGAATGTTCATGGAGCAGCTTAATGAGGATGGAATGCCTCACTGTGTGAAAAACATATGTGATATCAAGGAGGATGAAGACAGCAGGGGATTATTACTTGACGGATGGCACCATTCATTCATGTGTGTCCTGGAGAGCAGTGTCTGTGGCCCGGACAGTTTCAATCCACACTGGTGTCCATGTACATCCCCAACGACTTGGGCGTCAAATTGTGGGAGGGCCAACTTGTCAAGCAGTTTCCCCAGGAAGGTGTTGCAAGAAATGTGCCAGTAGTTTAGTGGCTAGGCACTGCATACGGCATAGTAAGGATGGCGCGCACAAGTGAGTGCTTGGAGGATGGAAACTAAACAGCAGTAAAAAAGTATTTAGTATTTTAGTATTTTATTTATTTCTATAGCGCACCAGGCCCAGGGGCAACCGGGCGCTTAACTTAGTTACAACAAGATGAAGGCATGACAAGGCATGTGACAGAGTATTACAGGAGTATTACAAGAAGATTTACAAAATTTACAAAATATACATTCAAGCGAATATAGATAAGGCAGTGATTTACAGGATAGTTAATAATGGATGCAGAGTAGGTCAAAGTGCAAGTAGGGCAGTAAGCTGGTGTTTGCAGAGATCAGCAAGAGCAGTTGCCAGAGAGGAGATGTTGCCATTGATGGTACAGTAGGAGCAGCGGCACTCCAATGGGGATGATGACACCTTCATGGAGTTGTCAACTCTAGTGACTGTGAATGCAGAGAATGAGGAATGATGATGGTGAGTGTTAGGGGGGCAGAGGTGCAGAATGTTATGTTTGAAGAGCCTGTCACAAGTAGGTTTAGTCAGTCATGTGTATTTGAAAAACATATGTGATGCAAGCGCATTCCAAAGGTACTGTGAAGGAGCTGTTGCACAATATACAGTGGCTGGCTTGCCAATTACTGAAATACTCACCTCTTGCACTTCTGCCAGAACCATGCTTGATGTCACAATGTACTGCTGCACACAGAGGGAGCCGCAATGGAAGATATAAGCAGACAGCACAAATCAATGTGATACATCAAGCAACAATAAAATCATGCCAAAGGTACACTGTTAACCATCAGTCAATGGTCAATGAGGACTTCATTGTCACAGCATTCCAATGGTCAAATACTGTATCCCTTCAAATACAGCAATACTGTGCACCCAGCAGCGTTGCACTGGAAGCTGCAAACACCATGGTGCAGCATGCATGGGAAAGCATAAACACTGCTAACCCTAAAGTGCTGGTACACAACATATCCCACAAAAATGCATACATAGGAACTTGGTTGTGGCTTTAAATTGCTGCTGCACACCTTAATATCTTATCCATAATCTGGACATGGCAAATGTGACATACAGCCATAATCCCACAAACCCTGCTAGCAAACTGAAGGGCCACTCATTACACATGATAAAACATCCATGAGACAATCAGCCCAAACATCAGCACCTGTCACAGGCCACAAACAGTTGACCATGCTGCCCACTCCCAAACAAACATAAAAACCTCACACAGTTAGAATGCACAGTTACCATAATCAGTGAACAGTGGCCCCCAGCAATCCATCTGAAGAACATGGCCATCCCCATCATTAGAAGCACCCCCTGTGAAACATGCCCCCTTAAGAAGTAGTGTTTCACCACAAGCTAAGTCAATCCAAAGTGAACACACACAATGCCACACTCACAATCAAACACCACATAAGTGTCAGCAAATGCCATTCACTTACCTGTCCAGGGAACCCACCTGCCTTGCATGCGATGCACACCGTTGGGTGACGCTTCGCCTAAATTGAATGCTAAGCATAGTAACAGCACAAACAACATGCACATACCTGACATCACATGATCATCTAAAGAAAATATGCAGACACCACCCACTGCAGGAGCAACACATGGTTAATGGAAATAGACAGTGATCATCCCAGGAGTACAATGTACCACAACAGAGAGAGGGAGAGAGAGTGACACAGAGAGGGAATCCCAAGGAAATGACAGATCAAGGAGTGCACTGCCTGTTCTTCAGATGTACAATGACATGCCGTACAGCATAGTAGGTGCGGCCATAGAGGAATAAACATAGGTAGGTAACACAGTGACATGAGCACCACTTAAATTATCATACCGGCATGTCAGCCTGCAAAGGACATATATGACAAGCAAGACGTGCAGCAAACATGCACACCAATGACACATGCTCAACATGCAAGACCGTTCTAAAGCTTACCCGCTGACTGCCGGAATGTTGTCAATCCAACATCACCTTCACTTGGAACTGTGTTTCCTAATCAGATAGAGGGAGGACAGTGCCTGGTGGAGGGCATGGACTTGAAATGTGCAGGGTGTCTCCCTCGGGAAAGCAGCCATCGCCACATCACGGATTACTGAAACAACATTGGAGTAGACATTAAAACAGCCTTTGTGAAGTACCATGGACAAAGCACACGCGTGCAACGGAACATCAAACCCATAATTACCTGCACATGCCATCCTGTGCACCACCATGCAAACATGCTAGTTGACTTCACTAGGCATGCCTGCATGTACACCACAGCACACGTGTTTGCATTGATGGGTTAATGGCACACCTCAATGTAAAGTAAGTAAAAAATCATTACAACCAGGAGAGGGCAAAACAAAATATGCAATGCCAACATCCGGGCGGGGGGCGGGGCAGGGTGCACGTCAACTCCTGCATGGGTGGATGTTGAAAAAAACAATTCCCTCCATGGGCTCGTGGACTGCACAGCTATCTTGGAGCGGGAGGCATGCTCTGCTGTGACCACCTTCCTGGGTAGAATCAGAAGGTGGTAGAGGTGCAGGAGGCTGACCTGGTCCTCAGTGGCAGCGGCCAGGTGGGACACTGATGAATGCATCTGCAACATGAAGTGTTGGAGGTCATCATGCATCACCTCAAGGGATGCACGGATTTCCTCCGAGATGGTCTGCCTCAATAGTTGCATCTCATGTTGATACTGTGTCCTGCGGGCTGCCTCTTCCACTTCAAGTGAAGCTCTGTGGGCCAACAACTCTTGTCTCAGGGCTTCCCTGTGGGCCCGACCCTCTGCAAGCAGGGATGCCTGCAGAGACCTCAGATCGGCCTGTCGACTCCTGCTGTTGGCCTCCATGTTCAGCCTGTGAGGCTGGCATGTGGGTCGCAATGCCTGCAGCTCATGCTCCACCTGGGTTTCTGGTGGGATCATGGAACTTGCCACCCTATCCATGCCCTCAGCCAAGATCTCATAGGCAGTACCCTGTTGTTGCGCAACACGCAACATTGACTGCTCCCACACTGTCTCCCCAGCCTGCACACGTTCCACCACATGTGCAGGGCCCAAGCCTCCCTGACCCAAGGGAGCATGGCCCTTGCTATGATGCCACTATCTGTGGCTGCAGGACTGCATCCCTCCCTGGGACATCTGGCCGCGGACCAGAAACCAATACTTGGGAGCGTGGCCTTGCAGCCATAACCACCACAGACGGCTTTGACAACACTGACTGGCCTTGTGAGGGCACCAGACCCCCTGCAGACTCACGGGCAACAACAGCTCCAACACTTGGTACACTCACCTCCGACAGCATTGAGGAATGGACATCCGGTTCAGCACAGAGCTACTGGATTCATCGGAGTCGGTGTCGAATCTAGACATTCCCAGGATAGTCTGTAGCACCAGTGGATCCTTATGGGTTGCCACACCACGTCATCCAGTGATGGTCTGGTCCGGCTCAGTCTCCCGTTCCTCTTCTAACTCCTCCCCTGAATCTAGTGCCCCATCACCTGCACAAGGACATATAAAGAAATGACGATTCATGTTAATTGCGTTGACAATAAACATCTGTATCACATTGCTGTCCTGCAACACATTGCCGTGCATGTTGCCATGCGAGAAATCGCATACACACACTATGTACAAGAAGCCATCTGATCATGGCGTATGCAGACTTGCAACAACATCCCATGTCCCTGACCATGTAGCCAGTGGACACATTGCCAACAAACATGGTTCTCTGAAAGCACATTCTGGCCCATGGCAGAGCAAACTATTGACAAATACATGCTAAAAGGGCATCATCATGTGGCTATGTAACATGCTATTACATTACATGTGAACACGTACACACATATTCCCAGCCAAGTGCACATCAATTACGTGCCACACCAGTGTAGAACTGGCACAGTGAGCGCACTCAATGTGGACATATCCTGAGTGTGGAGTCCCAGGTGTGTGATGTGGAGAGAGTAATTACATGCACTGCGAGATGGGAAGAAGGGACAATGACACACAAGAGGGACAGGGGCATGGACCCATGGAGTGTGTGCTCAGAGTGGGAGGTGAACAGGGATGAATCCTGACTAATATTTGACAACAGGGTCAGTGCCATAGCTGCAGTGGGGATGGGCAGTGTTGAAAACTGCAATGTCACTCATGGCACACTGTGAGTCCATCTGGTAGTCTTCATGGAAGTTATCTGTAGCATGGAACCACCTACATACATCTGTGGATGGACTATCTGTCATGATCTCTGCTTCCAAAAGGTCAGGGTTTTCCCAACTCCCTTGGAAGCAGATCCATAACCCAGGTTCCGAGTGCCGACCAGTCCCAATTGGGACCTTTTGGACCCAGTCCTGGCGCCAGTGGCACCAGGCTCATAAATATGCCCAGTCCCAGCGCTGGAAGCGCCGGGCACATAATGCTTGGGTGGACTTACCTGCAGCAGACCATGCTGCTTACTTGCCTGCCAGTTGAGCCTCTGATCCTCTTCTGTTTGGAACTACTTTTCCTGTTGGGTGGGGCTGGAGCCACTCCCTAGATTTAGAACACTGGAACTCTTCTGGAAGGCAGGAACTCTTTTCTTACCAGGAACTCTTTTCTTACTTAGGCATGGCTGTGGAAGGAGACACCTAAGCACTACAGGAGGCTATTTAAACCACACCCGGTGGATGAATCTTGCTTTGCGTTATTCTGCACCCTCTGCAGCAGGACGCTCATCGTGTCTTCTGCATCCAGTCCTGGGCCTAAGGAAAAAGGCTTACCATCCTGAATCCAGTCTTCAGCAACACCTATAAAGACAAGAAAGAACAGGTTAGCATTCCGGCATCTGAAAGGCAAAGGCTTACCATCCTGAATCCAGTCTTCAGCAACACCTATAAAGACAAGAAAGAACAGGTTAGCATTCCGGCATCGGAAAGGCAAAGGCTTACCTACTCTTCGTGCGCTCCGGAGGTCTTCATACTGCATTCCGGCATCTGAAAGACAAAAGCTTACCAACTCTTCGCACGCTCCGGAGGCCTTCGGCGCTGCATCCGCATCTGAAAGACAAAACAAGGTGCGTTTAAAGACATTGGGGAACTTTAATACTCACGTGCCATTACTCCTTTCCACATCTAATCCAGTGGGTATTCCGCCACCCTGCAGCCGCTCCGAACTCGTACCTGCAAAATAAAAAGACAGAGCGCATCGTGAAGCAGGCAACAAGCGCTTACTCACATGCTTCCAGGCGCTTCTATTCATCACACGGGCTCCATCTTCAACTCACTTCAGCCCGTCATCCGCCATCGCCGGAACCCTGCAAAACAAGAGACATCATTACTAAAGACTTTAAAAAGACATTTGAATGACTCGAAACTTACCGTTCGTGCAGTAAACGACGGACAGCAGTCCTCTGAAGTCAAGAGGCCTGCGCTACCTATCCAGTGAAGAAACTGGCTACAGCACCCTGCCCCGAGGCAGATGGAGAGCTCGGCATTCACTTACCTAAGGTGAGAGCGTTAACCTTTGGGGTCTACAGGAGAGGAGAAGAGGAAAGAGATAGGGACACCCCAATAACCCCAGTTCATTAACCCCATATTTTCTATCTGCAGACATCTTACTCTACACGTCAGGCATACAGTGCACAGAGGTCCAGCCCAAAGAGCCAACCGGGTGCTACACATCACCTTTGAAGATACGGTAGTCGCCCAGTCAAGACCGGCGCCTCTGCGAGAATCAGGTGAGCGTTACAGAACGCAAAGCCTACCGCAAAACTCTCGCCCAGGCGCTATGGAAACCTCGGATACTGACCCCCTAGCCCGGTTACTTGGGGAACTAAGGGCAGAAGTGCATGCAACTCGTCAGGAAACGAATGCTCTAAGAAGGGAACTAATTATTTCCAAGGAGAGAACAGACAATCTTGCTAGACAAGTGCTACAGTCACAAGTCGGACAGACCACGTTACCCACATCAGGGGCAAATCTTCCTTCAACATCCTCTATGAATCCAGTGCAGATCAACCTACCTGGGAATGTACCTCTGGCTCCGCCCGAGCGATTTTCTGGTGACCCAAAGAGGTTTGCAGTATTTATCAATCAGTGCCGGTTGCACTTCTTATGCCGGCCAGCAGCCTTTCCAACTGATCAAGCTAAAGTAGCTTTTGTACTTTCGTACCTTAGTGGCAATGCGGCAGACTGGTCGATCCCTCTAGTTCATCAAGATGATCCGGTTCTCCATGATTTTCAAGCCTTTCAGCTTAGTATGGAAAAACTGTTCGCAAGACATTCACAGGGACAGGCCTTGGACAATGAGCTTCTTTCGTTGCGACAGGGTAATCAAGACCTTTTGGCTTATATTGCATCTTTCAATAGACTAATAGTGGAAACTCAATGGCCTGAGGACAAAAGGATTACGCTGTTTTATAGAGGTCTACGTGGAGAGCTCAAAGACGTTTTAGCCCAAGTAGTGAATCCCCCACAAGACTGTTCGGATTACATAGACTTGGTCGTTCAAATAGATCACAGGCTGCAGAACAGGAAGGCCGATCGTTCCAAGTTTGATGCTCGAGTATTTTCCAAACCGCCAACTCCTTCCAAAGGAGTAGACTCCGGGGAATCCATGCAAATAGGGGGTCTGAAAGGTCCTCTAACACAACGGGAGCGGGAAAGGAGGAAACAGTTGCAATTATGCCTATATTGCGGAAACTCAGGGCACTTTCTTCGGGACTGTCCGGTGAAACCTGCCAAGAAGGCAGTAGGAGCTGCAGTTACCAAAGTTACAAACTCTGAGTAGGGAAACAACCTCGCCCGACAAGAATAGAGGTCCTCTTGCCGAGCGTAAAAACCAGTTCCGTGACCTCGCATTTCGTGATACCTATGGTCCTCATTAGCCCTGATAATCCGGATCGATTACATGCAATTGAAGCTTACGTCGACAGCGGTGCCATCGGCAATTATGTGGATCATGAAATGGTTTTGAGGATGAATCTAACTCTTTGTCCCAAGGCTGTAAAGGACGTCATTACTACGGTGGATGGTACGGAGATAGCATCCGGGCCAGTAACGCATACCACTCACGAAGTGACGCTAGTAAGTCAAGATGGACACCATGAGAAGATCGTGTTCGATGTGATCAAGGCCCCTCAGTTTCAGATTATTCTAGGAATACCTTGGTTAGAGAAACACAATCCTCTGATCGATTGGCGAGCAAGAACGGTCCAGTTTCCAGAATGTGTCTCTACTTGTCACCCTCCACCTGGTGTTGCACTGGCCGCAATTTCTTCAGAGACTCCCCAGTTACCTCCCGAATACCTAGAATACCAAGATGTTTTCCGGAAGGATCAGGCTAACTCTCTACCTCCTCATAGGTCTTATGACTGCCAGATAGACCTGATACCTGGATCTACTCCTCCTTGTAGTAGAATTTATGCCCTCACCGAGCCTGAGAACCTTCACCTTCGACAATACCTGGATCAATACCTGGCAAATGGGTTTATTCGTCCTTCCAAGTCCCCTGCTTCTTCAGCTTTGTTCTTCGTTCCAAAAAAGGAAGGAGACCTTAGAACTTGTATCGATTATCGCTCCCTGAACCAGATCACCGTTAAGAATAGATATCCGTTACCTTTGATCCCTGAACTCCTGGACCAAGTCAGAAAAGCATGCATATATACAAAGCTGGATCTTAGAGGAGCTTACCACTTGGTACGAGTAAAAGAGGGCGATGAATGGAAGACGGCCTTCCGCACCAAGTATGGGCTATTTGAATATCAGGTCATGCCCTTCGGACTTTGCAATGCCCCGGCCGCCTTTCAATATTTTATGAACGATGTCCTCAGAGAGCTCATAGATGTATGTGTTGTTGTTTACATTGACGACATCCTCGTTTATTCTTCATCGGAATCTGAACATTGGAAACATGTGAAAATGGTCCTCGAAAGATTGCGTCAACACAAACTTTTCGCTAAGTTGGAAAAATGTGTTTTCAACGTGACTGAAGTTGAATTCTTGGGATTCATATTATCACCTGGCGGGGTGCGTATGGATTCAAAGAAGGTCGATGCAGTTCTCAAATGGCCATCACCATCCTCCGTAAAAGGTGTGCAAAGCATGTTAGGCTTCGCTAACTTTTACCGCAGGTTTATCCCCGAGTTCTCTCGAATAGTCCAGCCCATCACTGCCTTGTTAAAGAAAAACAAACGTTTTGAATGGTCTACCGAGGCGGAACAAGCTTTCCAGGATTTGAAGACTAAATTTATCTCTGCACCAATCTTAAAACACCCTCGCCCCGAACTCCCCTACATCGTGGAAACTGATGCTTCAAGCCTTGCCATGGGGGCAGTTCTATCACAAAAGGACCCGGTAACCAATCAGTTGCATCCCGTGGCATTTTGGTCCCGCAAATTCTCGCCTCCTGAAGTCAATTACACGATTACTGACAAGGAACTTCTGGCTATCAAGTCTGCCTTTAAGGCTTGGCGGCATTATCTGCTGGGGGCCCGACACACCGTTACTGTGATTACGGATCACCGAAACCTGCAATATTTGAAAACCGCAAAAGCCCAATCCTCTAGACAACTCCGTTGGGCATTATTCTTTGCCGAGTTTGACTTCATAATTACCTATCGACCAGGTACAAAGAACGGTAAAGCCGATGCCCTTTCTCGGATGGGAGTGGAAGAACACTTGATCAACCCTAAACCTGTACCAATCATTCCCGAACAAAGAATTCTGGGTGTAATCGCCACAGAATCCATAGAGGAAGTTAAGGATAAAGCCAGGCAACTTGTAACTCCAGCAGCTATACAGAATTGGCATCTGCAGGGAAAGGACTTTGCAGTAAAGGACAACTTATTGTATTTCCAAGAACGATTATACCTACCCAGCACAGATTTACAGAAAAAAGTAATCTCTTGTTATCACGACTCTTTAATGGAAGGTCATCCCGGTATAGCCAAGACCTCAGAAAAGATCAAGCGCTACTTCTGGTGGCCGTCTTGGAAAAAAGATATCAGAGACTTTATAATGTCCTGTGGAGTATGCGCCCAAAACAAGAGTCAAAAGGAAAGACCAGCAGGCCTCTTACGCCCTATTGACATCCCACCTCGCCCTTGGCATACGCTTTCTATGGACTTCATCACCGATCTACCTCCATGCTCCGGATACAATACGATTCTAGTAATCGTGGACTTATTCTCCAAGATGGCGCATTTCATTCCGCTCAAAGGCTTGCCAACAGCAGCAACTCTGGCCCGAGAATTTCTCGAAAACATCGTCCGACTGCACGGTTTTCCTTCGGTTCTAATTTCGGATCGAGGTAGTCAATTTATTTCTCATTTTTGGCGAAGTTGCTGTCGGTCGGCTCAAATTGATGTGAGACTATCGACCAGTCACCACCCTCAGACCGACGGACAAACCGAGAGGACCAATCAAACTCTGGAACAGTATTTACGCTGCATGCTGCAACAAACTGAAAAAACTTGGAAAGATATCCTTTGGATAGCCGAGTATGCCTACAATAACTCTGTCCACTCGGGAACTGGGAAAACCCCGTTTTTTCTTTTGTACGGCAGTCACCCTCGAACCTCGGAGTTGGATCCCCTCCAAGATCTTGAAACACCAGCAGAAGACTACCTGCATTCTACAATCACCCAAGCCTTTAAGGAAGCTGTTTCTCACCTTCAAAGGGCTAAAGAACAATACAAGAAAGGAGCAGATCAACATCGGAAGGAAGCCCCTCACTATCAAGTAGGGGATCAAGTCTGGTTATCCACCAAATATCTATCTCTAAAAGGGCCACGCACATTCAACCCAAGATACCTTGGTCCCTATTCCATCACTACCATAGTAAACCCAGTAGCGGTCAAGTTGGACTTGCCCCCGCACATGAAGATACATCCGGTCTTCCACGTCTCTCTATTAAAACCCGTGCAACCTCAAACCCGACTAACCAAATCTCCAAAACCTATCCTAGTGGATGGAGAACTCGAGTTTGAAGTCAAAAGCATTCTGGACTCCAAGATGTCCAAATCTAAACTATTCTACCTAATTGACTGGAAAGGCTACGGCCCCCAAGAGAGATCCTGGGAACCTGCTGAATATGTCCACGCTTCTCGCCTAATCAAAAGATTTCACCGAACATTTCCTGACAAGCCAAAACCCCCGGAGAAGCGCGGTTTGGGAGGGGCCTTGAGGGGGGGTACTGTCATGATCTCTGCTTCCAAAAGGTCAGGGTTTTCCCAACTCCCTTGGAAGCAGATCCATAACCCAGGTTCCGAGTGCCAACCAGTCCCAATTGGGACCTTTTGGACCCAGTCCTGGCGCCAGTGGCACCAGGCTCATAAATATGCCCAGTCCCAGCGCTGGAAGCGCCGGGCTCATAATGCTTGGGTGGACTTACCTGCAGCAGACCATGCTGCTTACTTGCCTGCCAGTTGAGCCTCTGATCCTCTTCTGTTTGGAACTACTTTTCCTGTTGGGTGGGGCTGGAGCCACTCCCTAGATTTAGAACACTGGAACTCTTCTGGAAGGCAGGAACTCTTTTCTTACCAGGAACTCTTTTCTTACTTAGGCGTGGCTGTGGAAG
This sequence comes from Ambystoma mexicanum, assembly GCF_040938575.1. Taxonomy (NCBI): domain Eukaryota; kingdom Metazoa; phylum Chordata; class Amphibia; order Caudata; family Ambystomatidae; genus Ambystoma; species Ambystoma mexicanum. Next base: position 732,976,082 of record NC_090925.1, read on the forward strand.
GAGACACCTAAGCACTACAGGAGGCTATTTAAACCACACCCGGTGGATGAATCTTGCTTTGCGTTATTCTGCACCCTCTGCAGCAGGACGCTCATCGTGTCTTCTGCATCCAGTCCTGGGCCTAAGGAAAAAGGCTTACCATCCTGAATCCAGTCTTCAGCAACACCTATAAAGACAAGAAAGAACAGGTTAGCATTCCGGCATCTGAAAGGCAAAGGCTTACCATCCTGAATCCAGTCTTCAGCAACACCTATAAAGACAAGAAAGAACAGGTTAGCATTCCGGCATCGGAAAGGCAAAGGCTTACCTACTCTTCGTGCGCTCCGGAGGTCTTCATACTGCATTCCGGCATCTGAAAGACAAAAGCTTACCAACTCTTTGCACGCTCCGGAGGCCTTCGGCGCTGCATCCGCATCTGAAAGACAAAACAAGGTGCGTTTACTCCTTTCCACATCTAATCCAGTGGGTATTCCGGCACCCTGCAGCCGCTCCGAACTCGTACCTGCAAAATAAAAAGACAGTTAGAGCGCATCGTGAAGCAGGCAACAAGCGCTTACTCACGTGCTTCCAGGCGCTTCTATTCATCACACGGGCTCCATCTTCAACTCACTTCAGCCCGTCATCCGCAATCGCCGGAACCCTGCAAAACAAGAGACATCATTACTAAAGACTTTAAAAAGACATTTGAATGACTCGAAACTTACCGTTCGTGCAGTAAACGACGGACAGCAGTCCTCTGAAGTCAAGAGGCCTGCGCTACCTATCCAGTGAAGAAACTGGCTACAGCACCCTGCCCCGAGGCAGATGGAGAGCTCGGCATTCACTTACCTAAGGTGAGAGCGTTAACCTTTGGGGTCTACAGGAGAGGAGAAGAGGAAAGAGATAGGGACACCCCAATAACCCCAGTTCATTAACCCCATATTTTCTATCTGCAGACATCTTACTCTACACGTCAGGCATACAGTGCACAGAGGTCCAGCCCAAAGAGCCAACCGGGTGCTACACATCACCTTTGAAGATACGGTAGTCGCCCAGTCAAGACCGGCGCCTCTGCGAGAATCAGGTGAGCGTTACACTATCTACACCAGGCAGAAGCACTTGCCTAGCAGAGCAGAGTCCCTGACATCACTGATGCAACTAACCAGATGCCACGTTGTGGTAGCATGTTGAATGTTGTTTGTGTATGCTGGCGGGTGATGACTGCTGTCACAATGCCATGTGCAACGGATGTGCGACACATGTGTTTTAACTGCTCTAGAGTACACTGTGGACGAGTCAGTACACCATGACATGGTTCACCCTGGACAGTCATTCAAATGCAGGCACAAGTACAACACAATCATAATTCTTATATTTCTTTTCACTCCACATACTCAGGATGCACAAGCTTGGTCACTCACCGGACATGGCCTCGTAATCTTCCAGGCCTCCCACGCCTTGCACTTGATCCGTCTGAATGAAAAGGCTCATGACCTGTTCATGCGGCGTGAGCTCCTGCTCCTCTGGTGGCCCCCCTCCAGTTGTCAGAGCAGAGGCGAGGTTGGCCCCCATCTTGGATTTGGTGCGACAGTTGAGGTCATTCCACCGCTTCATGACCTGAGAAGCAGTTCACCTCTCATACCCTAAGGCGTTTGTCATCTTTGACATGCTGCCAATGCACCATACGCTGAGCAGGCCTATGGGTGCTCCCTGGTTGCATGCACGTCACAATGGTGTGCGCCCACGAAGTCCACAAGGATTTGGAGTTCGTCATCATTGAAGCTCCTCTTCCTTGATGTGGCGGTGTCCTGTGCCATGCCATGGGGTTGAGCCTCTTCCTAATGTGCAGTCTTTGCCTTCTTGGCACGTAATGCAGACACCATGTGGGTGGAACCACTCAGTGCACCAGATGGTGGACTACTAGTGGCCTGGCCATAGCATCAGTGGGTAATGCCGGGACAGCAGCTTTCCCCGCATGTCCCTTACCCTTCAAGCCACGGACAGCAGCTGCCACTGCAGGTCCCTGAGACTGGGGGACGGGGACAGCAGCTTCTGCTGCAGGTCCCTGACCCTGCGGGGCTGCTGCTGCAGCTCCCTGACCCTGGCGGGGGGTCCCACAGCTTTCCCTGCACGTCCCTTACCCTTTGTGCCACGGACAGGAGCTGCCACTGCAGGTCCATGGCCCTGGGAAGTGGGGACAACAGGTTCCGCTGCAGGTCCCTGACCCTGGGAGGTGGAGACGGCAGCTTCACTGCAGGTCCCTGACCCTGGGGGATGGGGACAGCAGCTTCTACTGCACGTCCCTTACCCTTGGAGGGGGAGGCAGCAGCTTCTGCTGCACGTCCCCTATCCCGGCCACCTCTGACCCCCTTTCCCTCTTGGGGCCTTTCCACTCATGGTCCAGGTGGACTTAAACAATGGAAGGCACACCAAGCAATTGTCCTGGGCAATCCGAGTCAGGGGGCAGTGTATGTGATGGAAAATGTACTGCTGTGGTCCAGCAAGGCTCAAAAGTACCCCTGGTGACAAAGAAATGGGACGCGTAATGCACAGGCACCCCAAAAAACAAAAGAAATGCATACACAAGACCTCAATAGCTTCCATAAAACGAAAGTGTTATGCGATACGCTGTTGGACCCAGTAACACAAAAAAAGTGTAAGCGAAGCCCGGCAAGCCACTGTAATGGTAATAATGGAGGTATGCGATACACAGGGGTATGAAAACTGCATACGTGACTCACCGTTAGCCTCTGAAAAAAGAAAAGTAGATGTGCGTATGCGCTGAGGCAAATCACCCACCAAAATAAGAAGTTCGTACTGTCCCAGAAGTAAACGAATTGCGTGTCACCCCAAAAATCGCAGTAATCCACTCGTCTGTCTACTCCCAATCACACTTATGGTCGATTTGCTTCTACATGTACTTGTATAGCCCCGATTCAGGCATGCTGAACACCAGCACGCAGCACGTGTCCTGGAACTTACGCACTGAGTGCCTTTTCTCTGATTTCACATGTCCGTGCAAATTTCGAACACGTAAAGTAACCATCACTCTGTTTTCGGCTGCGCACACAATAGACACAGAAGACCCACGCTCCTGCCTACGAGCCGTTAAATCTGCCTCCTACTGCCCTGAGCTGCCTCCTACCGAGCTATCTGCTGCTGCCTGCCCACTGTGTGTGCCTGCCGCCCACCCGCCCTGCATTTTCAGTGCCTGCTGTCTATAGATTGTCAGTGCTCCTGTCCTTGGCCCTGTGACCACCTCAGCTTATTCACCAGACTCCCAACGTGCCATACCATCACTACCGCTCCACAGCCCATCCCCAGGACCACCTTGCCCACCCACACCTGCCTTGTGGGTTGCCATGTCTCAACCATGGCAGTGAGGCAGAGGGCTGTCAACTTCACTGCCAAGGAAGTTGACATCCTGGTGGAGCAGGTACTGGGGAATTATGATGCCCTTTTCAAACCATCAATGCAACGCGGAAAGGACGGACGCCAGCTGATCTGGGACGGGATAGTGGATGCCATCAATGCAGAGGGGGTGGCATCCCGCACCTTCAAGCATGTGCACAAGTGCTGGGAGGACCTCAAATCCAGGACCCACAGCAAGGCCCTGCCACCGTAGAACATCACCAACATGAGGGTCCTGCAGAAGTTTTACCTGGCGCTGCACACCCAGGTCAGAGAGTTGCGCCAATGTCTGGAGTCGTCCGGTGAGCATCCATGTGTTGCTAGGCACCACAGTGCATGCGCATATTCCTGCATGTTGTGAGTGGGTACCTTAGGCCTATAGCAGGTATGCCTCTGAAACGTATGTCTGCATCTATGCCTCACACAGTGCTCTCCATGCGTGCAGTGAACCATATGTGATTTCAATGAGATGTCATTTGCATTGTGTGTTGTACTGCTGACTTTCAGACCGTGCACGTGTTTTGTTAATTGTGTCTGAGACGTGCCGGTGTGACAAGTATGACAGTTGAGGTAGTGTTGGCCACGTCATGTGCATGCATGGTGTTCAAGTGTATGTGTCAAAGATGGGAATGTGTGACTGGAAATCACTCATGGCTGGATGCAACACATGAATTTCAATGTGTGCCGTAGTCATGTTGCAGGATTACAGTTGACAGGACTCTGATTTGATTGCTCATCACACTGCTTGTGGACTCTCAGTTGATGTGGGTGCATGACGTGTATGGCCACATGATGCATGTGTTATGTTAGGTTACTTTGCATTTATATAGCGCTTTATGTACCATTGGTATGATCTCAAGGCGCTGGTAGGTTGAACGCCCTCAAGAACCATAGTTCAAGTCAGTAGATAGAGAGAGAGAGAGTCATAAGGTGTGTGTGAGCACCGGATATGTGTGCAGCAGGTGCGGTATTCGTATGATAGCTGCTTCTTAGCGGTAGGTGTGGTGGTTGGGAGATCATAAGTAGGTGTTTGTTCTGGTAGGGTGTTATCCAGACCAATTCTGGCTGCGTTAGGCCTGAGGAGAACACACTAGGCTGTAATTAATTAGGATGATGGGGAGTCGGAGGCAGGTGTTGGTATGAGAACAGCTATACCTAATGTGTCATAGTATCGCTGTGTTCTATTTGAGTGTTGGTGTATAGAAGAGAGTAAGCGTGGAGATGTGATATGGTGGTTTACATTAGGTGCTTGTGATTTAGCGCACTCCAACCCGTCCATGTACTCCAACCGCACATCCGCTCCACACACTTTCTACATCTGCCCCACACTCTACATCCGCCCCACACTCTACATCCACCCCACACTCTACATCCGCCCCACACTCTACATCCGTCACACACTCTACATCCGTCACACACTCTACCATCCGCCCCACACTCTACCATCCGCCCCACATTCTAAAATCCACCCCACACTCCACATTCGCCCCACACTCCACATCCGCCCCACACTCCACATCCGCCCCACACTCTACATCCGCCCCACCCTCTACATCCGCTCCATTCACTTCATCGGTTCAAGCCGCATTAACCGTTCAACCCACGTCATTCGTCGCACGCACTCGATTCGTCCCATGCACTCCATCCGTCCCATGCTCTACATCCGTCTATTCCATTTGTTCCGATTATTTCATGCACTCAGTCATTCATAACATGTATTCATCTTTTCCATCCTCTCGTCCACTTTATTCCTCTTGTCCACTTTGTTCCTTTCGTCCATTTCATTTATTTCATACATTTCATTAATTTCAACCACTTTTCTGCTTTCATACAATTTGTTCCTTTCATCCACTTCAATACTTTCATCTACTTTACTCGTTCTATTCAGTTTGTCCGTTTTAATTACATTAGTGGTTATTAGTTTTCAATTTCTTGTTCGGATCATGATGCTAGATTGTTATTTATGATATAGCAGTTTTGGGATAAGGTAATTGAATTGCTGTTATCAATTTGAGTTAAGAGTCGATTTTAGGGGAAGAGCCATGTTTTGAGTAATTTGCGGAAAGACATGAGGTCCTCTGTGAGTCGGATGTGGGGGGGAGTGCATTCCAAAGAGTGGGGGCCAGGGCTGAGAAAGATGATCCACCTAACCTGACTGAGTTTGTTTTTGGTATGACTAGGAGACCGGCAGAGCTTGATCTTAGAGTGCGTGCAGGATGATAGGGTTTTAGTTTGTCTTGAAGATATTGAGGACCGGTTTTATGCATTGCTCGGTGAGAGATGCATAGGGTTTTGAAAGTCACCCTTCGGGCAACCGGAAGCCTGTGCAGAGTTTTGAGGGCTGGGGAGATGTGATATCTTTGTCCAAGCACTAGTAGCAGTTTGGCTGCAGTGTTTTGTGCTCTTTGTAGTTTAGTCAGTTGGTACGCGTGGACTCCGAGGTAGAGGGGGTTAGCATAGTCCAGTCTTGACATAACAATTGATTGGACCGTAGAGAGTCTGTTGGGAAAGGAGAGGTATGGAAAAATGCGCCTCAGAGTTTTAAGGTGGTAGTGGCAGGACTTTGAGACGTTGTTGACTTGGCGCGAGAGGGTTAGGTCTGAATCTACGATGCATCCAAGGTTATTTTACTGAATTAGAGGGTGTCGGTGAGTTGCCCATGGCGGATGGCCAGGGTAGTGGGTTTGGAAGAAGATCGGTGTTGCCACATACAATGATTTCAGTTTTGGAGGGGTTTAGCAAGAGGTGGTTTGTGGTCATCCAGTGGTCTATATCGAGGAGGCAGGAGGTGTGGTTGGGTTGACAGTTGGGTTTTGAAATCAGGAGTTTTAGAATTAGTTGAGTGTCATCAGCATAATTGTAGCACAGGATATTGTGCGAACGGATTATTCGTGGGAGGGTGGCCATATAGAGGTTAATCAAGAGGCCTGATAGGCATGCTCCTTGTGGAACTCCAGTGTTGACTGGTCGGGCTTGGGAAGAATTGGCGGAGAGTACGGTTATTTGGTTCCTATTATTGAGGCAGGATGATATCCATTTCAGAGCATTTCCCCGGATTCCCAGGGAGCGGAGGCGGTCAAGGAGGATTGAGTGGTTGATTGTGTCAAAGGCGGCGGATAGGTCAAGAAGGATCAGTGTGGCACATCCCGCAGAGTCTGCAGTGTTTTTAAGGTCATCCCAGATTGAGGTTAGGGTGGTTTTGGTTCCGTGCCGGGCTCTGAAGCCTGATTGGGCGGGGTCTAGGAGGTTGTTGGCTTCGACAAAGGCATTTAGTTGGGAGTAGGCGATAAGGTCAATGAGTTTGGCAAGGAACCTGGTGTTTGAGATGGGGCGGTAGTTTTTGGGCTTGAGAGGGTTGAGTGAAGCTTTTTTCATAAGAGGTTTGACATGAACCATTTTGAATGTGTCAGGAACAATTCCTGAGGAAAGGGAGTCATTTATGATAGTTCTTGCGTGTTCTCCTGCGCAGGTAGATGCGAACATTTCTTTGAGGGTTGAGGCTGGGCAAGGGTCCAGCGGAGAGCCGGATGGTTTGCAGGCAGAGAGAAGTTTGAGGAATTGGTCAGTTGATATTGGACTGAAGGAGTCGAACGTAGGTTGGGTAGTGGTCGCAGGTGGTGGGATGGCCGGCATGGTGGGTGGATTGCCAGGTGGGTGTAAGAGAGCTAATTTGTTGGTTAGAGCGTTTGTTCTTTAGAGAGCTGTGGTGTAAAAATGGAGTGAGAGTGAGAGTGAGTCGCACAGATATTGTGAGGGGGTCGGAAGGGTGGTGGTACATGATGGTTTGGTGAATTCGGTATGATTTTGTGAAGTTCTTTGCTGGGGTTTTTACAGTTTATGATTCGGGAGTTGTAATGGGCTTTTTTTCCTTCCGGATTTCAGCCGATGGTGCCGGGCCAAGGTGGATCTGCTCAGGGGTGTTTTGTCTTTCCGCCATTTGCGTTCTAGGGATCTATATAGTTGTTTAGTGGTCTTTAGTTCAGGTGTGAACCATCGAGGAAAAAATCCATGGCGAGCTGATGGTTTGCAAGAGGGGGTGAGCGGTATTAGTGAGGTGTTGAGCCATGAGTCAAAGGCGTCGGAGGTTAGGTGTTGGTTGGGCAGGCGGGTAGGGGGAGGAGACTGAAGGAGTGTGTCGGCTAGGTCAGGAAGGATTTTTAGTTTCTTCCAGCATTTGCATAGATTCAGAGGTTCTGGTTCGGGTAAGGGGATCGTGTTGGGTGAGCGAATGGTGAAAGAAACAATGTAGTGGTCGGACCAGATGATAGGGGAGGGGGTTTAGATGTATCAGGTTGTGGGAGCTGAAGATGGCATCAAGTGTGTGTCCTTTATAGTGAGTTGGGCCGTTTATGTGGGTTTGGAAGTTAATCGCGTCTAGGCCGTCAACCAGAGCTTGTGTCATAGGGTTGGTGGGAATGTCAAGCCATATGTTGAAATCTCCTAGAAGGGTGATCTTGGGATGGTTTAGTTGGAGAGTGGCAATAGAGTCGCAGAGGTTGTTTGTGAGTTGTCTATCGTAGCCAGGGGGTCTGTAGATGATTAGGAAACTGTGGGAGAACGAAGGGGGGAGGGATAATTTTATGAGTGATTCGCAGGAGGGAATGGAAGGTTGGTTGTCAATGATTGAGGTGTGGAAGTGAGACTTGAAGGCGATTGCTATTCCTCCTCCTCTAGAGGGATGGTTCAGTGGGATGAGGGAGTAGTCAGGGGGGAATGCTTCATTGGCGATAGGGGCGAAATCGTCAGAGTACCAGGTTTCCATGATAAAGACCAGGTCCGGTTTGTCAGAGGAGAGGAGGTCAAAGATGCTGTGTCTGTTTTTCGCTACAGATAGGGCATTAAAAAGGATGCAATTTACTTTGGTAGAGCAGGATAATGTGCGAGTGGCAGAGATGGGGGGTGGGAGGGAAGAGGGTGGAAACTGGAGAAAGAGAGGGGTGGGGTGGTTGGTGGTCGATGGGAAGAGTAGATGAGCAAATGAGTTGGGGGAGGGGTTGGATAGGTGTGATGGGATGATTGGGTTTGACACGAGGGATTTGAGGGTGGGGTGTGGGGGGTTAGGGGTTTCAGTAGTGGACGGTGAGAATTCGAGGGAGAGGGGTTTCAGGCAGGGTGAGGCAGGGGGGGAGGGTGGTGATGATCACGATAGGGAGGATGAAGTGGTGGGTCGAGATAGGAGAGGCGATGAGTACTGAGAGATTGAGGGAGACCAGGTACGTTTTCCCTTCAGTGTCTTTGTTGCGATTGGTGTGTAAGAGAGGGTAGGAGGGTCAGAGGGTGAAAGGGCTGTGGCTCTGTTCTTGCTAGGGTGAGGCGTGCAGTTTTTAGGGAGGGTAAGGAGTGTGGTCAGAGGGGGTGGTGGTGGCAGTAGATGAGGGAAGCGGGGGGTGGATGGTTTGTAGGGCAGGGTGTGTGTGGGGGAGGCTAGCAAGGGGAGCGGGTATGATCATAGTAGGCTGACGGGTGGAGGGGATGGGAGGAGCTGTTGTTTTAGGGTGGTTGGCTCGCCATCGTGCCCCTCTGGCTTGGTGTTTGGAAAGCGGATGGGTAGGGGATGTGGTGGAGGGTGAGATGGTTTGGGGAGGGGGGATGGGACGTAGGGCTTGGGGAGGCAGAGGGGCACGCGGGGGTCATTTTTGGCAGACCTTGTTGGGTAGGGTGCACTCATGGTTTGGATTAGTTTGGTCTGTGATATAAATGGGTTGGATGATTTTGTACACGCCTACCCACTTTTAGCTATATCAAGGGATGTTAGCTGTTCAGACTCTCTATGGTTAACAGAACTGCAGCTGTACCTAGCGATTATTTGCACTTTCTAAGTTCAACTATACCACTGGGTGAGAATATTCACAGTTTCTAGGATCAACTAAACAGGGTGATTTTATTCACATATTCTAAGTTTTACTGTTCGCAGGTTTGACATTATTCACACTTCTAAGTTCAATTATACCATATGGTGAGATTAACCATAGTTTTTTAAAATTCCACTACACCATAGGGTGATGTAAATATGTATGTACAAATATAGCCCACGGTCAGATTATTTGCAGTTTCTAAATTCAATTATGTCGCAGGGAGAGATTATTCACATTTCCTAAATTCAGTTATATCACGTATTATTCACGGTTTCTAAATTCAACTATAACACTGGGTGCGGTTATTCACTGTTTTTACAAGGGTGAGATTATTCACAGTTTCTAAATTCAACTATATTACAGTTTCTATTTAGTCTTTCAGAATGCAGCTAGACCATAAGAGTATTAATAGGCCGGCTTTCCAAGTGCAGTTAAAGCGCGGGTATACTATTGGGCAGGCTTTCTAAATGCAGACGAATCAGTTATGCTATTTAGGCAGACTTTCTGAATGCAATTAGTCTACGGATATGCTATAGGGCGATGCAGCTGAGCCATTGATGTGCTTTTAGGCAGGCTTTCTAGATGCAACTGGACCACTGATATGCAATTTAGGTAGACTTTCTAAATGTATCTAAACCACTGATGTGCTATTAGGGAGACTTTCTAGATGCAAACTACACCACATGTATTCTATTAGAGAGACTTTCTAGATGCAAACTACAGTACAGATATGCTATTAGGCAGACTTTCTAAATGCAACTACACCAAAGATATGCTATTAGGCAGACTTTCTAAATGCAACTACACCACGGATATGCTATTAGGCAGACTTTCTAAATGCAACTACAACACAGATATGCTATTAGGGAGACTTTCTAGATGCAAACTACACCACATGTATTCTATTAGGGAGACTTTCTAGATGCAAACTACACTACAGATATGCCATTAGGTAGACTTTCTAAATGCAACTACACCAAAGATATGCTATTAGGCAGACTTTCTAAATGCAACTACACCACGGATATGCTTTTAGGCAGACTTTCTAAATGCAACTACAACACAGATATGCTATTAGGGAGACTTTCTAGATGCAAACTACACCACATGTATTCTATTAGGGAGACTTTCTAGGTGCAACCTACACTACAGATATGCTATTAGGCAGACTTTCTAAATGCAACTACACCAAAGATATGCTATTAGGCAGACTTTCTAAATGCAACTACACCAAAGATATGCTATTAGGCAGACTTTCTAAATGCAACTACACCACGGATATGCTATTAGGGAGACTTTCTAGATGCAAACTACACCACAGATATGGTTCACAGTTTCTTAAGTTCAACTATATGACAGGGATATAGTATTCACAGTTTTAAGGTGCTATTATACCTCCGGGAGGGATTATTCACGGTTTCTATGTACATAGTTATATCATATTTTCTATTTAGACTTTCAGAATACAACTAGACCGCAGATACGTTAATAGGCCGACTTACTAAATGCAACTGAACCACGGATATGCTATTGGGCAGACCCTGTAAATGGAACTAAACCACAGATATGCTATTAGGCAGACTTTCTAAATGCAACCAAACCACAGGTATGCTATTGAGTGGAGTTTCTGAATTCTACTAGGTGATAGTAATGTATTGGACAATCTTTCAAAGTGCAACTACACCACAGCTATGTTATTATGCAGATTTTATGAATGTAACTAAACCACAGATATGCTATTATGCAGACTTTCTAAATGCAACTAGACCACAGATATGGTATTAGGCACACTTTCTAAATGCAATTGCACTAAAGATATGTTATTCGGCACACTTTTAGGTGCAACTACACCACAGATATGCTATTCGGCACACTTTTTATATGAAATTATACCACAGATAAGTTATTCGGTGGACTTTCTAAATGTAAGTTATACCACAGATATGCTATTTTGCACACTTTCTACATGCAATTATACCTCAGATATGCTATTAGGCAGACAATATAAATGCAATTATACCACTGATATGCTATTAGGCAGACTTTCTAAATGCAACTAGACACCGATATGCTATTAGGCAGACTTTCTAAGTGCAACTAAACCACTAATATGCGATTGGGTGGAGTTTTTTAAATTCTGCTAGGCGACAGTTATGTATTGGGTAGACTTTTAAAATGGAACTACACCACTGATATGTTATTAGGCAGATTTTATGAATGCAACTAGACCACAGATGTGCTATTATGCAGACTTTCCAAATGAAACTAGCCCACATATATGGCATTAGGCACACTTTCTATAAGCTTATTACAACACATAGATGCTGTTCCGCACACTTTCTAAATGCGGTTACTCTGCAGGTTTGTTGTTCGGCACACTTTCTAAGTGCAACTACACCACAGATATGCTATTAGGCAGGCTTTCCAAATGCAATTATACCACAGGTATGCTATTAGGCAGACTTTCTAAACGCAATTATACAACAGATATGCTGTTAGGTGGACTTTCTAAAAGCAATTCAACCACAGATAAGCTATTAGGTGGAGTTTCTAAATGTGATTATTCCACGGATATGCTATTAGGTGGACTTTCTAAATGCAATTATACCGCAGATGTGCTACCAGGTGGACTTTCCAAATGCAATGGCATCACAAATATGCTACTAGGCGGGCTTTCCAAACTCAAACTAGGCCACAGATATGCTATTAGGCAGACCCTCTAAATGCAACTACACCGCAGATATGCCATTAGGTGGACTTTCTAAATGCAATTATACCAGAGATATGCTATTAGGTGGACTTTTGCCACAGATATGCCATTAGGTGGACTTTCTACATGCAATTATACCATAGATATGCTATTAGCCAGACTTTCTAAATGGAACAAGACCACAGATATGGTATTAGGCTCACTTTGCAATTATACCACTGTTACGCTCACCTGTTATCCACAGGGACGCCACCCAGCCGGGTTACTCGCTGGTATAGTTCTCAGCTTTGCCCTGATGTGGTCTGCGGGGAAGGTTCTGCCTGTAAATACAGGAGGACTGTGTTCAAGACTGACCGACTGGGGTAATTATCCTCCCTCCACCCCCGTTTGATTTCTGTCCCTCTGGCGCCCTCGCCTCACCTTGTGGTAGAATTAGGCGTGCTCTCCGTCCTGCCTTCTTTGCAGGGGTGCGTTGTCTTTCGTGGACGAGTGCAGTCCAGTTACTTCACTGACGCCGGCCCGTTTGATATTGTTCAGGTAGGTCTTATTGCTGTTCTTTAGTTTTGTTGCTATCCTGCATGCCTTCCTTTGTTTAAAATGTCTTTTTTTTCCTTCCTTAGGTATGCGGAGCTTCAGCGCGGCGAACTGGCTTGGTTGAGCCCCGCTGGTAAATGGTGGCGCATTAAGAGCGCTATGATGCTATACGCAGCGCTGCGAAGTCTTGCCTTTGCTAACCTGTGTTTTCCTTCCTTGTAGGTCGCTGTGTTCTTCAGCGCGAGTGGAATGTCCGGAGTGGTGACAGCCGAGAGGCGACCAGCCAGGTAAGCCTTTTGAGCAGTTCGTAATTAGTAAATGTCTCTACTGCTTTCTTTAATGTTGCCTCTATCTTCCTCTTTCAGGTCGTTCTGTCCGGGAGGCGTGCAGATTCGAGGAAGCTGTTCTCAGTAGCTGCGAGTGTTTAAAGATGAAGACTGCAGGTAAGATGCTTCTGCTAATGATGTTCCTTTTGTCTCCTTGCAGGTTCTGCTTCTACGAGGTTCGAGGGAATAGCTGGACACGGTGAGCGTCACGTTGCAAGCTGCAAAGTAATGCGAAGCGTGTTGGCTTGCTCGGGTGTGGTTTAAATAGCCCCAACAAAATAGTCCAGGTAAAGTAGTCCCTAGGCTACCACACCCAAAAAACACTAGACCGCATAGCTTGGTTCTTAAGAACCAAGCTATGTGGATGCCTCCATGTTGGCTGACAATACAATAAAGTAGTTCCCAAGCACATTGTTTTTCATGGTGTATGAGCCTGGCGCCATAGGCGCCAGGACTGACCCCATGAGGGCTTTTGAAGAGGATGCCAGGCTCTAGAGGCCCGAGTCCTGACTCCACCTGGCCAATGGGTTTGCCAGAAGAGGTTTTGGGCGAGGGTCGTGACAACCACAGATATGCTATAAGGTGGACTTTCTAAATGCAATTATACCACAGATAAGCTATTAGGCAGAGTTTCTAAATGCAATTATACCATAGGCAGACTTTTTAAATGCAATTAAACCACAGATAAGCTATAAGGTGGACTTTCTCAATGGAACTATACCACAGATATGCTATTAGGTGGACTTTCTAGATGCAATTATACCACAGATAAGCTATTGGGCGGAATTTCTAAATGGAATTATACCATAGGCAGACTTTCTAAATGCAATTATACCACAAATAAGCTATTAGGTGGAGTTTCTAAATGCAATTATACCATAGGCAGACTTTCTAAATGCAATTATACCACAGATAAGCTATTAGGCGGAGTTTCTAAATGCAATTATACCATAGGCAGACTTTTTAAATGCAATTATACCATGGGCAGACTTTCTAAATGCAATTATACCACAAATAAGCAATTAGGTGGAGTTTCTAAATGCAATTATACCATAGGCAGACTTTTTAAATGCAATTCTACCATAGGCAGACTTTCTAAATGCAATTATACCACAAATAAGCAATTAGGTGGAGTTTATAAATGCAATTTTACCATAGGCAGACTATTTAAATGCAATTATACCACAGATATGCTTTAAGGTGGACTTTCTAAATGCAATTATACCAGATATATGCTATTAGGAGGACTTTCTAAATGCAATTACACCATAGGAAGACTTTCTAAATGCAGTTATACCACAGATATGCTATAAGGTGGACTTTCTAAATGCAACTATACCATAGGCAGACTTTCTAAATGCAGTTATTCCACAGATATGCTATAAGGGGGACTTTCTAAATGCAATTATACCATAGGCAGACTTTCTAAATGCAGTTATACCACAGATATGCTATACGGTGGACTTTCTAAATGCAATTATACCATAGGTAGACTTTCTAAATGCAGTTATACCACAGATATGCTAAAAGGTGGACTTTCTAAATGCAATTATACCACAGATATGCTATTGGGGGGACTTTCTAAATGCAAACTAGGCCACAGATAGTAAAGTTAACAACAGTTTAGCTTCAGGGGTTGAGTAGTAGGGTAGTATGGCGTGAATGTATTGCTTCTGTCCCCGCCCTTGCCACACTTACTTATTGTTGGCTTCTTGCTTCTCCTGCTGATACCTACAGATACGATCTGGAGCTGCCTCTGAGGGAAGCACTCTTTGTCTTGGACTGTTCATCGAAGGGCTGCACGGGCAGAGGGCTGCCCTGGGAAGTGGAGTAAAGACCTAGGCGGCACTGACACAGGACCAATTAGGGCGTGCTGGGTGGGACAGGAGGTGGGACAAGGGAAACCACGAGGCGGGCAGGGAGCAAGGGCAGCGGGAAGGAATCTAGGGCCTGGGGGCATGGATCCTATACACACTAGGGCCTGGAGGCAGCAATACAAATTAAGGGGGCCAAAAAACAGAGGATCACTCACCAGATGGGGGACAAGTGGACTGGGACTAGGAGAAACCAGGAAGCAGGGAGGGGATTGAGGCCTGCAAGCGTGGGGATCCGGGGATTTCAAAGGCACCTAAAAGCAAAAATGGAGGCTGGATGGGCAGCAGAGCGGGAACAGCACTTACCAGAGGTGAAACAGGCAATTGGGGAGAGGGTCCAGGTGCTGAACGCTAAGGCCTAATACACACGGACAGTGGGCCAATCAGGGGGGAGGGTGGGCGATACTGTGTGTAGCATACGCAATTGATTGGTTGTAATAGTGGCATGTACCCTGATGTGAATCTTATGGACTAGCATGTATGTGCATGTATGTGAAATGCATGTACATGTGTGTGATTTTGGAGAATGACAGTTGTTCCCTTGACTAGTGAACTTCATGTGAAGGTTGGTATTGGCATGCACACATTGATGCAGTACACTGATGTTTGTGTTTTGTGTCTCCTTTTCCACAGTTGTGTCGGAAGAAGAATGGCGGAATTGCTGTGGAGCCTGGCAGCAGGGATGCCTCAACCGGGCAGAGGCGCAAGGCCCAGTCGCGCCCCATGACACCACATCTTCGGGGAGCGAGGTGGCTGGTGCCGTGCCAGTACCATCGGGCAATGCTGCTGGGGATAAGTCCAAGAGGGTGAAGATGGTAGTGGACTCCTCAGCAGTGGGGCGGGGACAGGTGAGGCAACACAGGTGCCATCCAGTGCAGAAGACGCTCTGGAGTCATCCAGGTTGGCAGGGGTGGAGGTGTGGAGGGGGAGGTGGTCATAGAAACACAGCCCATTGGGTCAGGCGGGGGTGAGGAAGTGGGTGTGACTGCTGCCGGTCCCAGCCCTATGTGTCGGATGTTTCGACAAAGACTGACACCCCAATGCCATTGGCTGTTGCCATTCGGGACACTGTGGTACCCCTGCTGGTCAGTGTTGGGAGGAGTACCAGCGTCATACATGATGATGTGCAGGTTTGATGTAGACTGCTTGCATGTCATTACAATGATGTATGTCGTATCCTTACGTGGCTAGCAACATTCCTGGTCCAGATTGTGCTGCATGGACTGTCCAGTAATGCAACCCTCTCCTCGTCTCCTCTGTGCGTCAGTCATCCTCCAGGTGCCTTCCGGCCCAAATAACACTAGGGCCCCCTATGCACCAGTCGCACCCAGATTGCCCCATCTGGTGGAGCCAACATCCCTGCCTGAGTTGGAAGTCTAGGCTGAAGTGGTCACCATGCCGATCCAGGCACCGACAGGAACACGGCAAAGGAGAGACAGCAGGCACCCACGAGCAGGGCATGGCCCGTACAACCCCGGGTAACGTCATTAGCCCGGAGAGTGTAGACACGAAGCAGGCACCAGGTGCTATGGCAGCAGCAGGCTTTAAGGAGGAGGCTCTTTTTTTCAGGGCCTGTCATCACAAGGGGCAGGTACACGGCATCAGGCAGGGTGCGAATGTGGACCTACGCAACAGGATTTCTTCTGTGTTCATGCACTACAGGCAGCATATAGGGCTAGAGAGGCAGCGGGCTCGGGAGGCGAGGGTGACGATGGCCAGGGTGGAGGTTGCGCTGCGTTGGGCAAGGAGGCGGGCTGCCATCCTGGAGGCAACTTACAGGGAGGCGGAGGGGTTGGAGAGGAATATGATGGAGGCCCTGCAAGCCCTCCAGGAAACAATGAGGCTCACCTAAGGGTAGAGAATATAGCGCTGGATGATGCCCTGGTAGAGAGTTTAAGTAACATTAGAGAGGAGGAGGTGACCTAGCCCGCTGCCTGTGTATATATTTCTTTAGTTGTAGATTTCCTTTTTTTTTATCCCAAAAGACTATTTGAACATGACTCCCCTTTGTTTTACTGTATATAGTTATTTAGGTGTAGGTTTCATTTATTTTTTTTGTTTTTCAGCAGAGGTTGCAGACATTACTTTACTTTTTAAGTTGTATATAGTTATTGTGCCATAAGTGGTATGTTTTAATTTTTATTTTACATGGACAACTTTGTTTTTGTTTTCAGAATGTATGATGTAAATATTTATTCTTAACATATCTTTTTGTTAGTAAAATTCCTGGCTTCTTGATGTTCATTTGGGTGTGGGCCTGTTTGCTATTTCTATTTTGGGGCCTTGATTCTATCCATTGGGAGGCATGTGTCTGCTTTTGTACATGCTTGTGCATTGTAGTTGCGGGAATGGTTGGCAATGGCAGGATGCACAGGTGGCTGACAGGTGGTGGTGTGTCAAGTAGACGCATGGGTGTGCACTGTCTAATAGTATTTCCTTTGACCTGTGCTGCATCACTCTGTGTTTGGCTTCACTGAGGTTGGGGTGGAGGGAGGTGGGCTCACTGTGTGAGTTTTCCATGGTCACGGTCCTAGCACATGACGTTGGTATTGATGTGTAACACACATGTCATGCATAGCCCTTCAGCAGCATGTGATATGACAGAATGCCTTCTCTCAGGTGTTTGTCAACCTCTAACACTGAAATGCAGTAGTTGCCCATATTTGATATTCCACGGTGGGTGCACAATTCACCAGTCTCTGTGAGTCTTGCACTCTATGACTGCCCTATCCTTCACTCATGCCTGGGCTGGCCATGTGATAGTTCCCTAACAGGTCATTTTCCACCCACCTCACTCATGCTCAAGTTGTGAGATACCTGTCCATTGTTTGTGGATGTAGCACACATTGTTGGTATGTTTGCTTCTGTCGTGGGCACACATTCAGTCACTGTGCTTTGATGCCATACCATTGTGGTATGGCCAGCATGAACAAGTTTTAGCAATCACTTGTCGCATGTATATGTTGAGGGATGATTGATGCCAGGAAGGGTGTGTGAGCAGATGCTCCAATCATGGATGTAGCTCCGGTGAATGCATTTATTTTGCTTTGCAGTATACATACTATTGATGATAATCATGCTGCAGTCACACCACAGAGATTCAGGTGAGCTACAGACGATCATTGCAGTGGTGATGTGTCACACTGTCACGTTACTGCCTGCAGGGGTTGTCACAGGTGACAGGGCCTGGGGGTGGTGTCCCTTCATGAGTGGGCTGCCTGCAGGGGGTGTTACGGGTGACGGGCCCTGGGGATGGTGTCTCTTCATGAGTGGGCTGCCTGCAAGGGGTGTCACAGGTGAGGGAGTCTGGGGGGTGGTGTCCCCTCATGATTGGGCTGCCTGCAGGGGGTGTCACAGGTGACAGGGCCTGGGGGTGGTGTCCCCTCATGAGTGGGCTGCTTGCAGGGGGTGTCACAGGTGATGGGGTCTGGGGGTGTTGTTCCTTCTAGAGGGGGCTGCCTGGGGTGGTGTCCTCTCATGAGTGGGCTGCCTACAGGGGGTGCCACTGGTGATGGGACCTGGGGGTGTTGTCCCCTTATGAGTGGGCTGCATGCAGGGGATGTCACAGGTGAAAGGGCCTGGGAGTGGTGTTCCCTCATGAGTGGGCTGCCTGCAGGGGGTGTCACAGGTGACAGGGCCTGGGGGTGTTGTTCCTTCTAGAGGGGGCTGCCTGGGGTGGTGTCCCCTCATGAGTGGGCTGCCTTCAGGGGGTGTCACAGGTGACAGGCCTTGGGGTGTTGTCCCCTCATGAGTGGGCTGCATGCAGGGGATGTCACAGGTGAGGGGTCTAGGGGTGGTGTCGCCTCATGAGTGGGCTGCCTGCAGGGGGTTCCACAGGTGATGGGGCCTAGGGGTGTTGTCCCTTCTCGAGGGGGCTACCTGGAGGTGGTGTCCTCTCATGAGTGGGCTGCCTGCAGAGGGTGTCACAGGTGATGGGGCCTGGGGGTGGTGTTCCTTCATGAGTGGGCTGCCTGCAGGGGGTGTCACAGGTGAGGGGGGGCCTGGGAGTGGTGTTCCCTCATGAGTGGGCTGCCTGCAGGGGGTCTCACAGGTGAGGGGTCTAGGGGTGTTGTCGCCTCATGAGTGGGCTGCCTGCAGGGGGTGCCACAGGTGTCTGGGCCTGGGGGTGGTGTCCCTTCATGAGTGGGCTCTCTACAGGGGGTGTCACAGGTGATGGGGCGTGGGGGTGGTGTCCCCTCATGGGTGGGCTGCCTGCACGGGGTGTCACAGGTGACAGGGCCTGTGGGTGGTGTTCCTTCATGAGTGGGCTGCCTGCTGGGGGTGTCATGGGTGATGGTGCCTGGGGGTGGTGTCCCCTTATGAGTGGGCTGCCTGCAGGGGGTGTCACAGGTGACGGGGCCTGGGGTGTTGTCCCTTCTGGAGGGGGCTGCCTGGTGTGTTGTCCATACATAGGTGGGCTGCTTGCAGGGGGTGTCACCGGTGAGGAGGCCTGGGGGTGGTGTCCCCTCATGAGTGGGCTGCCTGCAGGGGGTGTCACAGGTGACGGGACCTTGGGGTGGTGTCCCCTCATGGGTGGGCTGCCTGCACGGGGTGTCACAGGTGACGGGCCTGGGGGTGGTATCCCCTCATGGGTGGGCTGCCTGCACGGGGTGTCACAAGTGACAGGGCCTGGGGGTGGTGTTCCTTCATGAGTGGGCTGCCTGCAGGGGGTTTCATGGGTGATGGTGCCTGGGGGTGGTGTCCCCTCATGGGTGGGCTGCCTGCACGGGGTGTCACAGGTGACAGGGCCTGGGGGTGTTGTCCCTTCTGGAGGGGGCTGCCTGGGGGTGGTGTCCCCTCATGAGTAGGCTGCCTGCAGGGGGTGTCACAGGTGAGGGGGCCTGGGGGTGGTGTGTGTACTACAGTGGTTCATGTGCAGTGGGGGGTATATGGATAGGGTGGGTGCCGATGGTGTAGGGGGGGCTTAGGTTTTTGTAACGGGTGTAGCCTACATTTATGAGGGGGCATGCGATTTCGCCGGGGTGCTGCCTGGCCTTGTGTGGGGGTTGTGCATTTTGTCTGGGGTGCGGCAGGGGATTGCGAGGTATTGTCGCGTGATGTTGTTGGGGTGCGGCCTAGGCCTGCTTGGGAGGGCACACGTTTTATCTGGGGTGCAGCCAAGGATTACGAGGTGTTGCACGATTTTGCTGCAGTATTGCCTGGACTTGCATGGGAGGGCTCGCTTTTTGTCTGGGGTGCGGTTGGGGATTGCGAGGTGTTGCCGCACGATTTCGCTGCGGTACGGCCTGGACTTGCATGGGAGGGCTCGCTTTTTGTCTGGGGTGCGGCTGGGGATTGCGAGGTGTTGTTGTGCAATTTTGCTGGGGGTGCTGGATGCTGGCCCAGGCATGGCGCGGAGGCTTGCGCCATGTTAGTCCTTTCACTTGCTTTTTGGTGTGTGTCGAGGCATGTTGGGGGCGTTCCTTGCGCAGCTTGTGATTGTCCTTCTTGGCGTGTGGCTCTTGCCCCATTTCTGCACCCAGTTGGGGACCTTGGTCGTTTTACAAGGGGGGGGATTCTTCCATCATTCTTCTTCCACCAACTTGTTTGTACTTCCTTTAACATATGATTGACTTGGTTAAACCCTCCAGGTTTAATGTGTGTATTTACCCGGTCCTGGTAATTCTTTTCTTGTCGGTGTATCCCTGGCCTTTGCCAATATTCAATGTTCAACTCTCTAGGGCTCTCGCGGCCCGGTTTGCGTTCCAACTCTTTTGCTTTCTCGTGCTGTCCTCTTCCCTGGACAACTCTGATACCTTCTCCCCTCTTGGCTGTACATTCATTCAAGAGCCCTTTGCCAACCCACGGCTGCCATGTGGTCATGCCACCAGATGGGATGGCTCTTCCGTCCCCATGTCTACCCCTCTCGTCTGTCCCTGCATCTCTATGTGGATCAGAGGACTTGTTTCTCTGTATTGATCTGGTCTCAGTGTTCGTTTGAGGGCCCAAGGCCCACCATGGCTGCAGCGTTGCCCTGCAATCAGACGGGTCGGCTCTTCAGTCCCCATCTCTGTTACGGTTACTCTGCCACTGTCGTTGCTGGCCTTCCAGCGTCCTTCTCTGGTCTCTCAGCTTCATGCCACAACTGGCTCTGTTGTAGGGCGTGGCTCTGCCCCTTCAAGACGTTCTTCCATCAGAGGCTTGACTGGTTCTATCCTCCTTCAGGGTTCCTAACCATTTTAAGTTCAATGCAATGCTCCAAAGGGGTGTGTTTCGTTCCTCTTTGGGCTTTGAGGGAAATCCAACATCACCTAAATCCAACGAGATGGAAACAATGTCACTGTTCATGGAAAGTAATACAGCAGTAACAGCAAGCTTTTCAGTTTCCATTTAGGCAGACCGTTTTTTTCCAAAGGGGAGTCTCTCCCAGTGAGGTCCCACTTGCCCAGATCCCTAGTGAGGGTTTTGCTTGGTGGGCTCACCTCCATAGCCTCAAATGGGGTGCCCCCCACTGGGCAGAAGGGACGAGTAGTCCATATTTGTCACAGTATGCTTTTCAATTGTAGCCAGAAAAACAAAACTTGTATTTTTCCATCTACTTATACAGATAAAACCGTTTAATAGCATCTGATAAGCCCTACGGCTATTGGCAAGGCTAGAATTCTTCTGTCTGGCCCCCTCCCAGGCTGATTTAAGAGCCACACCAAAGGACAGATGCACACACAGGGGCTAGTTTCCAAGCAAGAGTGAACTGCCGAACGTTGCAGCATCCCCAATGTATTCAGTATTCGTAACCACTCATAGCAAGCAAAATGCAACGGAGCCAGTTTCCTCCACCCCATTCCAGACTATGGGCCTCATTACGAGGTTGCTGCCAACCCTGTAACACTGTTTCCGCCGCCTGAGATCCCGGTGCCACCAGGACATTACAAGTCCCGGAGACCCGGGATATCACTCCAAAGGAATGGGTGCATGGAAGCACCGGCACCATTGTCAGCAGTGGCTGTGCTTCTATGACCACCCTGACTACCGGGGCCGATGCGCCATGCAGGTCGGACCTGCTGGGTGCATCTGCTCTGGCAGGCAGAGTTGTAGTCTTCCGGTCTGGAAAGGGTGCCGGTACGTTGCTACCGGCAGCCTTATTTGCGGGCCAGCAGACTCGTAATGAGGCCTCATGTGTCATAGTATAAGTTGTCAAGACATCAGACCTGAATGCACGTTATCCCATGCAGGGCTGTTCCAGATAACGCATAAGGCGCGTGCAGGATGCTTTCTCAGGACAACACTGCAACAACAAACGGAAAACTGATATGGTGTCATATTGACCAAGGAGGCAAAGTGCTGCAGAACAGAGAACATCGAGCAGTAACAAAGACCGAGTCTGTGACAAAAGATGGAAGCTTTTCAGATACATGAAGTTACATTAAATGTTGCACAAATGCAATGACGCCCAATCGAGGCCCGCTGAAGTAAGCCTGTCTGAGGGCTTAGAAGGCTTTGACGAGCCAAGGAAACAAGGAAACACGAAAGATAAGTTGAACTCGAGAGAGAAAACCTGGAGGGTTTCACTCATTAAGCCCCAAACCCGAACATTGCAGTAGGAAAAGGTGGTATTGCTTTAAGAAAGTGTGGACTACAGACTTGGCAAACAAAACCTGAAGAGCGGTTAAGAACTGTATTGCGAACAATTGGTAAACCTTTAAAGCCTGAACTGGTGGAAGAGATCCAAGTGATTGGGCCAGGCACAGGCCATGTACACAGGCTATTGTACACGCTATTGCTTCTGCCTCCTTTTCTTTTTATTTCCAAGTGGTAGGGACTAGTTAGACAATAGGATTTGCACTAAGGACAATTTATTTTAGACTTTGACGCGCACCCCTTACTTTTAGTTTGTTAGGCAGGGAGCTTCTCTCACAGCAGTAGGGCTGGATAGGCGTTTTCGTTTTATTTACATAACACATCCTTAACATGGCACATCTTAGTCGAGGTCCTTCTGGTGAGCCAGCCACATGTAGGACTGGTAGGGACACCCAAATGGCAAACCATGGTATGAATACAGTTCTCTAAAAACACCTGTACCTATACAGAACGAACAAGCTTCAATGCCTGTGTGTGCAACGCATGTAAATGATCTCGCAGGCTCTAACTTTTTTACAAACGGATCTAGGCAACAATAATAAAGGCTAGTTTGCTCTGAACAGCCTGATTGTTTTCCCTGATGAGACTGAGGGTGATCCTGGTACTAACACCCAGGGCACACTTGCCAACCCTACCATATCTAGGCGGTAGGATACCGCTTTTTAACCTGTCCTACCGCCTACCGATTCAGTGGCAACAAATACCGATTTTGACATTTCTTTTTTTGTCTGTCTGCCTGATGCCCGGCACAGCATGATCCGCATCCTGTGCTGCAGAGCCGGCCTTAGGGGGGAGCAAGCCGGGCGACCGCCCGGGGCGCCATTAGCCCCCCAACACGCCAGCTCAGGGGAGTCTTTGAAACGCTCCCCCGAGCTGCCGTAGCGGGAGAAGGCGCAGC
This sequence comes from Ambystoma mexicanum, assembly GCF_040938575.1. Classification (NCBI taxonomy): domain Eukaryota; kingdom Metazoa; phylum Chordata; class Amphibia; order Caudata; family Ambystomatidae; genus Ambystoma; species Ambystoma mexicanum. The sequence goes on from NC_090925.1 coordinate 732,999,247, forward strand.
ATGCAGGCTTTTGATGTAATAGGCGCCCGTGGCGGCGGGCTAAATGCGCCCCTCTGCCACAGGTGCCTTTGACAAAAGGCGCCATTAGCCCCCCACCACGCCAGCTCAGGGGAGTCTTTCAAGGGCTCCCCCGAGCTGGCGTGGTGGCAGAAGGCATGGCAGGCGCCTCATAGTTATTGAATGCACCCGCGGCGGCGGACTCATTCAATGACAATGGGCTGCTGACGCGCCCTATTCCTATCATTACCTCCTCGCCAGACTATTCTTGAAACTTTAAGATTCCTACAGATTTTTGCCTGGCCCGGTTTCGAAAAAACTAATTGAAAAAAAAAGTTTTTTTTTCATTTTTTTTCTTCAAAAAGTCTTCTTAGGTCGATAAATGAGTACCAACACAGGTTGGGTGATATTGTATGCATATTTGTTCTATAAAAAAGAGCTTAAGCGTAAGTGCTATACAATAACATAATTTTTTTTTTAATTTGATTTAATTGTACAGCAATTTTACAAAACTTTAAGAACAATTCGGAATTTCTTTTCCCCACAACAACATATTATCATTTGGCCTTGGATTCACAGTAATTTAGTGTGAACAATGCTATTTGATGACACTTTCTGTTTTGTCAAGGGGTGAAAGGTCGTGTTTCATCGCTTCCCGGGACATCACTTTGGGGTGGGGTCAAATGACATCACTTCCGGTGATGTCATCAGAGGTCAAGTGTTCTGAGGCGAGGGGTAGGCACTTTTTTGAGAGGAGGGGTGGGCCACTTTTTTTGGGTGACCGGGCCTATTTCTTGTCCCAGTCTGAACCTGCTGACACCTGTTGCTTACTAGCAGCATATCCCCTCGATCTCTTTGAAGTGACATTGAGGGCGCTATCATGAGGGAGCCCAGTCGTGCCTCCTTTCCTCCCGCTATTCACCTGCTTTCCAAATAATAATGACCTGCCCCTTTCTGAGGTTTTAATCCGGAATAACTCATACAGTGTTGACAGTGGCTGTCAACACCATACTGCTGAATATGGCCTTTTGAAATGCCTGATTTTTTACATTTTATTAGATTTTGATCTGTTTTTCCAGCAAAATAATCGTAAACAAACAACCTACAATGATAATTCACACTGATGCGACAGTATGGTCCCCTTAAAGAATCAATACAGTCACGCCCATTATTTACCAACTTTGCTGTGTGCAGTGTAACGAAAATTATGATAGAACCTCCTCTGACAGTGATGCAATAGTGGAAGCTCAGTTCCGCTCTAGAAGCCAACAAAAGAATAAATCCCCCAATTCCCTTCCCCCTCCCAAAACTTTAATGACACAGGTATATGGTAAATGCCGCGAAACGGGGGTTTGTAGTGCTGATAAGTAAACTATTAAAGAAGGCAAATTAGCAAATCAAGTTTCTCTTGACACTTAAAGGGTCTTTCTGGTGTTTCCTCACCATTGTATCTCATTAGAGGCGGCCTTGGCGTGATCAGAAGTCATGCAAAGGATGAATGACCAAAGTTCACTTTGTATTCGTTGCTGTGGTCATCCCCACAGCTTGTGACTGGTCTCTCCCCGGTATCTCCTTCCTGTAAAATTCCATGAAGGGGGGCCATTCGGCCTCCACATGTGTGTGTGTTTCCATGAGGGTTGCCGTGAGGCTCTCCATTTTGTAAATGTCAAATGCTTTGTTGTGCCAGTCCATCTTGGACGCAAGGGTGTTGCCTTTCCATTGTTGCGCTAAGCACGCTCTTGCTGCCAGAAAGAGATTCAGAGGCATGTGGGGTAGGAAATAATAGTCCTCGTCTCTCCTTCAAACCCCAAATAGCAGTAATAGAGGAGCGTACTCTCTCTCTTTTCAATTGCGTGAACCCAACCCAACACCTCCTTCCAATAAGTATGCGCTTTTGGGCAACTCCAGCATGCATGCCAGTAATCTGAGACCTGCGTGCAGCCCCACCAGCAAATCAGTCTGACCCCTGCATACATTTTTGAAAGCCTGAGCGGAGTGAGGTGCCAACGAAACAGGAGCCTACAATTCAACATTGTATACTGTATTGCAACCGTTGATGACCAAACCGCCCTGAACAAAATGGGCCAGATCTCTATACCTCCCTGCAACTCTAAGTCTTTTTCCCAGCTCGTCTGAGTGCGAGGGGTGGGTAGATGACCTCTTGTTAGCAATGTTGTATATATTTGTGACCTTAACCCCTTTGTGCCAGTGTGCTAATCAATGGTCGGATAGAACCCCTCTAAGCTGTAGGTAAATGAGTGAGGGGATGTTTTGTATCTGCAGTGCTTGTTCTAGGACAGTCTTGGATATAAACACACCTTTGCTCCACATTTGGACAGCCCTAGTCAGTCCTGCTTCATACAATTCTTGGAAATGTTCTAAACCTAGCAGTGGGTCTCTTACTAGGGGTGCCATGTAGTGATATCTTTCATGTCTACCCCTGGTTGCCATACTGCCCAGAAAACAGCCAATAAAGGATGAGCCTTGATCTTTCTAGTAAGTCTGCTCTGGAGGACCTACAGTCATTCTCCCATTGTGACCGGTGCGAAAATAATGTTTTCAAGAGTGATTCATTGGTTCTCTTTATTTTCCCTCAAGTGGTCCACTATTAGCCTGAGTTGGGCCGCTTTGTAGTACCCGCTTATGTCCGGGTAGCTCATCCTGCTTCCTTTCTTGGGAAGAACAAGAATTTTGTATGCAATTTGTGGTCTTTGTCCTGCCCAAAGAAAGGAGAGAAGTTTGCCCTTCGTCTTTAGTAAGACCTCCCTGGGAACCACTACTGGAAGGACTTGAAATAGAAACCACAATCTAGGGAGCAAGTGTATTTTGAATGATGTAAAACGTTCTGCCCAAGATAGTCATTCTTGACCATCTATTGAGATCTCGGGTGATGGCAGCCTATAGTGGCGGATATTTGATCTCATATAGATTGCCAAGCTGTCTTGTACTTGATGCTATCTGTGCTCATTTGTAGACCATGACACTGTATGTTATGTTGTGTTGGGTGTGGAAGTTTCCTGTTAAGAAGGGTAGTGCTGTAGTTTTGTGAATATTGATTTGAGGCCCTAACTGCAGGCCATAATTATTGATTATTCGCAACAAGAACTGAGGCCTTAGGTGAATTGATGTATGCAAGGATATTTTCTGCAAACATGGCAAGTTTGTATTCACCACCACTTTTCTTTAAAACTCTTACACTAGTGTTGCGGTGATTTCCTGGGCCAGTGGCTCGATCACGAGGACGTATAACAGTGAGGACAAGGGGCATCTCTGCCGGGTGCCTCTGCTTAGTTGAAAATTCTCTGATGCTCTACCATTTACTACTACCTGGGCCGATGTGTTTCTGTATAATGCTAGTGCTCCTGTAAACCATTGCTCTCCCAGGCTTACATTTCTGAGGACTGCACCCAAGAATGACCATTCAACCCTATCAAATGACTTTTCGGCATCTGTTGAAATCAGGTATGGGTCTATGTCTTCCTTGCTGAAACCAGCTATTACGTCTATTGTTTTCCAGATATTATCCGAGCCCTGTCTGGACATACTGTCTGATCGTTATGCATAGGTTTCAGCAGAATACTGCCCAGGCGGTTTGCTAGGATACTCACGTATATGTTCGCATCCACGTTGATTAAAGAAAGTGGACGTTATGAGCTGCAATCCATTTTATCTTTCCCTTCTTTAGGTATCACTATAATTCTGGCTTGAGTAAAGGATGTTGGTGCTTCTCCAGTTGTTAGTATGTTATTATATAGCTTGACCCAAAATGGGGCCAAGGATTGGCCAACAGTTTCATTAAAGGCTGGGGTATAGCTGTCTTGGCCGGGTGCCGACACAGCTTTGAGCTCGCTTGCAGAACCTCTATCTCATGAATTGGGATATTTAATAGCTCATTGTCCTCAGGGGAGGTCGACTTGAGTGGTATGCTCGCTAAATATTGATGTGTGCATTTGCTGTGATCTTGACTTTCCGATGTGTACAGTGTGGCATAGAATTGCGCGAAGCGCTGCGTGATTTCTAGAGGGGAGTTTATGGGTGTTCCCATTGAGCTGTTGATCTTCAGCACTGCTCTGTTTACTCTTTGCTCCCTCTGTTTAGCTGCTAACATGGAACAGACTTTATCCCCCTTTTCGTAATATCTTTGCTTCAGATATGAAAGCTGGGTCAAGACTTTCCCTAGTTCACCTAGTTCTTTCCTAAGCTGTTCTATTTCTCTGACCTTCTCATTGGGTGGATCTACTTGTTTGTGTAGCAGGGCCTCCTTACTCCTAATTTTCTGCTTTAGGGTGGACTCCTGTAACGCGCAGATCCTCTTTTTCACTGTCCCTTATGCTATTAACACTCCCCACAAGGTTGCTTTGGCTGCTTCATAAATGATGTTGATGCTGTTTCCCCAGTGCCTTTGATTGTGAAATACTCACTTATGTGTGCTTGCAGCTGTGCGCAAAAGAGCGGGTCTCGGCTGAGGGTATCATTGCATACCCATCTATGGGACAGTGTCGTAGTGGGTCCCAAGTCTAATGCAAGTACTACCATATCATGGTCTGATCATCCCACAATCACTATGTCCGTGGATGTGATTTTATATGCGTGTATTGCTTCAATGAGGATGTAATCTATGCGGGAATATGTCCTATGTGATGGTGAGAAAAATGTGTATGCTCTGGCCGTAGGTCGAATGTATCACCATATGTCGATACGTTGTGCTTCTTCTAATTAGTCTTTCAAGCCACCTTTGTGGGGGATGTGTGGGGGCTCATCGTCCGGGCGCTACGACCACCAATTCACTGAGGGATCCGCTATCATATTGAAATCCTCTCCACATATTAGTAGTCCTTCCCGCCATTCCTCCAGGAAGTTTAAGAATGATTGGCAGAAGGAAAATGGTTGTTCGTTGGGTGCGTAAACTGAAGCGAGTGTGACCGAGGTGTGGCCAATTGAACCCTTTACCACCACTACCACCACATATCTACCTTCTTTGTGCCTAAAGGTGTGGGTGATAGTGAGTCCGAAGGAAGCCTTATACAAAATGCCATCTCCTCCTTTCTTAACCAAGTTAGAGGCCCAGACAACTCCTCCCAGATGTCTTCCTTTGGGCAGTAGTTCTTCTCCCTTTTTGAATTTGGTTTCCTGTACAAATAAGACCTCTAACCTTGCATGCTTGAACTCTCTTATTAACATTCAGCATTTCTGGGGAGATTAAAGTCTTTTAATGTTTAGAAACCTATACAAACAATGATATATTCACACTGTGCATATGCCCAAAGTCTTGTTTAATGCCTAGTCGCATATATTCAATTCAGTTCTGAGTCAGCCTTTCAATTCAGTTCTGAGTCAGCCTGACACGTGTTTCGAGCAACTGCTCTTCTTCTGAGGCTTATGCGCTATGGTTCTCTTTGCATTCAGTGCCACATTGCAGCTCCCTGCCTACTCAAGCTCATAGGCTCCCTGTTGTGGCAGGTTTGGTGAGATTCGTTTGGGGAGGGGGACTGCTCACTCAGACTTCACTGATTTAGTGCACAGTCTTTCAATTTACAGGAGTGCACCATGCTTCTCAAGCTGATCAGCTCCACTTATGTGGCTGCGGCAATTGTTATTTCCCTCTTAGAAGTTCTTTTACTGGGCTCCTGCTATTGTGCGCTGATGTTAAGATAGCTATGTGGGGCCGCGGGGGTGCCATTTACCTTAATTGTCGTATATACGTTTGTTTGCCGCCAGGTCAGGTGCCCCACAGCAACGCTGGGGGCAGTTCCTTTCTCCTCTCACGTTTCCTCCTTCTTCTGCCCGTATTGCTGCAGTGGGCCATGCCCAGCAGCTCGCACTGGCAGAGCGCTGTCGTCGGTTCTCCCTGGCGGGGCCCCTCCTCCCGAGGACACTGCGCCGGCAAGTCGCTCCAGAGGCACCGGTCACGCTGTCCACACGTCTCTGCATTGCACTTCCAGCGTCCCCCCCGCCCCCCCGACACTCTTTTGTTCGATCCGGTGGTGCCTCGGGACTTCACCAACACTCCGGTGATCCGAGGTTCAGCCTTCCGTTGATCTTGCCGCAACATTCCACCATTGTTTCCCAGACGGCAAAGGAGGATTACATCAGGCAGCCATCTTGCCTGTGCCACCTAGTGGAAAATGCCTAATTTTAACATCCAGGGCTCCCCGTGGCTGCAAGGATCAAGTTCAAGTCCCTCTGCATAGTCCACAAGGCTTTCTGGGGCCGCGGTCCTTACTATCTATAACGCTCTCTTCCTACTCCCTATAGGTGAACCGTTTTTCCAGAGATTTGGGGGTAGATCCTTATCCAGTGCAGGTGCCTCCCTCTGGAACAGCCTCCCTGTCTGTCTCCGACTTGAGCTGGACCTTCTTAAATTCCAGAAACTCCACAAGAACTTCCTCTTCTGGGGACTTGCTAACCTCCTTTCTCTTCTCTCCTGCTTCCCTCCTTCATTCTGTTACCCAACCTGCTCAGTTCGCTGACTGGTCACCTGGTGCACCTCCAGATCCTCACAGGTCCCAAGCTACCCTGCCAGTCCTGTACTTGCCCCAGGCCTCTGCACTCTGCCTGCACTACTGCACGTTCCATGAGAGTTGTTTAGATCATTCAAAATCTTCAAGGCCTAAGAATGACCATTATATTGCCTTGTTCCCTTCCCGCCTTGAAGCTCTTTGAAGCACTTCACTTGTGTATAAGCGCTTTACAAATAAACAATAACAATTACCCCAAAAAAGATGAATACTAACTATATATGAGGTACGTATGGGTCAACTTTAATCAGTACTCACGATTTAGGAAGGCAGATGAACCCATCATTTCCTTGATTCTTTCTGATACCAAATAAGAAGATAAAGATTTACAGGGAGTGTAAGCGGCTGTAAAACCCTCACCCTGATTAAAGGAAAATCATAGAAAGAGTGCTTAGGGTGTCTATGAGACACTTACTCTTTGGTAACCAATAATGAATGGACGCCTATGAGGTTTGGGGATTCTTTACCCACTGAATAGAAATACATTCACCCCACTACCTCTGTGCACGATAAGGAGTATAAACCCCTTGTAAGGGTGCATAAGGAGGCGACTGGCACCCAGGTGGCATGATTGTTGGTGAAAACTTTTACTATACCAGAAATAAAGAGAAACCCTACCTCTCCCTAACTCTTAGGGGTTTCCCTACCTCAACTAAAATACTAAGGTTTCGGTCAGGATGTCCATGTAAATCAAGAGTCCACCGTCCTGTGTCTAAACCCTACTTCTGTCCCTTACACTTATAACTAAACTAAAGAGGTTGTTCATCTTCTTGTTCCAGAAGAATGGTTACCTTCTCCTGGACAAGTGATCACAGTTCCAATTGTTTGGTGGGATCTTTACCTGAGGGAATGACTCCCTTCCCATGGTCTCAATCCCTTTCCAAGGCATATAACAAAGTTCCAGTTTGTAAAGCAGTAAAGTGCTCAGTTTGAAATCAAAAGGAAAAGTTCCAGTTCAAACATCAACATTCCTGATTGCCCATAGTTGTGTCGTCCCTATTGGGTTACTGGAGAATGCCTGCCTTCTACAGGTATCTTCCTCTCACTGTTTTCACAATGCCAGGGGAGTGACTCCTTTTACCTGTCCTTCCTTTGCTTTGTTCTCACACTCTTTGCTTTTACTTTCACAGTTAACAACACCAGGGAGAATGTCTCCCTTCCCCTTTTCTTTTCTCAGGCTTACTTCACAGTTCAAAACACCTGGGGGAATATCTCCCTTCCCTTGGCCTCGTTACAGTTTTGGTGTGGTTCCAGGGGGATTGACTCCCTTCCCCTGGCCTCTTTACAGCTTTGGCACAGTTCAAAATACCAGGGGGAAGGACTCCCTTCCCTTGGCCTCTGTCTATGATTTGTACACTTCTCCCCAACGTAGACATGGCTCACAGTTGTGTGGGTGTGGGTCCCAGACCCATTGGATTCTCTGCTGGTAGTGCAGCAGACCTGGTTCACTAACATGCCAGGTACTGCGACTATGAAGATGACTGATGGACTTTCCTTCTTGTGAGTGTGGGTCCCAGACTCGGCTTCATTGCTTTCATCCCTTTGTATAGCCCCACCAAGCATCCTGGCAACCCTGGTACCTGTCTGGGGCTTGTCGGCGGTCTACGGTTGATCTTGGGCTAGTCTATGTTCCCTTTTGGACTTCTCGTGGCTTCCCTTGCCTTTTTTTGGATGTTGCAGACACTCTGCAGCATTTGGTGGCCAACAGCATTCGCGTGTTCATCTGCCTATATGGTTCCTGGGTTTCTCCCATCTGGCCCTCTTCTGTTCTGCTTGGCTGGATGGTCCTTCCACGTTGGGCCATTTGAGGACATCTCTGCCTGCTCTGTAAACCTGTCTGCAAGTCCTTCGGTTTGGCGATGCCTTGTGTATTGCTCACGCTCGCAGATCCTCTCCAGAGGGCTGCTCTCTCTCCCCCCCTGTTTTCCCTCTTCTGTTTTGAATGTGATATGACCAATAGGAATTCGGAATCCACTAGAATGTTCACTAGTGGTTCATCAAGGGCTTGTCATGCTTCCGCATTGCCTCTTCGTCTCAGTACCTGTCCTATATTCCTCTCTTGGGCAGACTAGACTTTTCCTCGTCTCAGTATTTGTATTATACTTCTCCCTTGGGTGAACTAGATTCTTCCTCGTCCCAGTACTTATGATTTTAGTTACATGACACATGTACATGGATACAAGGCAATGGTGGGGTAGATGAGGGGGATTGGATTGGGGTGGAGTATACCGCATTCGCCTTAGTCATCCCTGCTCCCACAGGGAGATCCCCCCGCTGAGTTGCACCCCCAGGGGGACAAATGGGTAGCGGCCTCACCTCCCTGGCCTCATGGGAAGAGGCTCCCCCTTGGGGAGAAGTGACGACGTCCAAGGATTTGTCACACCCTCCATCTCTACCCGATAATAACCACTTCTAAAAGTAATTTCTTAAGCCATGTGTCTAGTACTGACTCCCAGCTCCATGGTGCCAAAGCCTTGTCGGGAGATTTACAGTATCACAAAGCTGAACGGGGTCAACACCACACAAACCCAAGATTAAGAAGAAATAGATATAACTCAGGTTAATTACACACTTAATAACTCCCCCCCCCCCCATCTCAGAAACCTTTGCTCAGTTCCTAGTACAGGGGTTCGATAAGGTTGACACTATCACAATAGCAGGAGTTTAAGGGGATTTCTTCCTGGGTGGGGATTTTCTGGATTTCTTTTAAATTCTCAATCCTTAAAGCAACGTGGGTTATTTTATGAAATAGAATTTAACGAACGGCTGACTTCACCTGGGATTCAACAAAACAAAAGAAGTATCTGGGGAAAAGAGCAAAAGTCTCTGACTTCTACACAGTTGTGGCAGTAGCTGTGGTTGTGGCTGGATGCCACCAGGCTGAGCCCCAGACCTTCCACTGGGAAGTTGGCCATCTGAGCGGTCAGGCTGGCATGATCAGGGTGCATGGGATGGTATGATGACAAGCCCCAGATGTCCTGCCTGGAGTCTGTAAACCACATCATCTCTGCAGATTGGGTTAGAACGCCTTCTTCACCTAGCCATGTTGAGGTCCTCATTTTAGGCTCCAACTCCCCATCCTTGTCTACAGCCTCAACAAGTCGCAAAAGTCTTGTACTTAAGGGTCCTTTCTTACACCACCAGATTCACTCCTTGACCTCCACCTCGGTCTACTCAATGCCTCGCCACATGCTGTACCTCCATCCCTCCTTCGCTCTATTTTTTTAGGCTGGTAGCATGCTTCTCCCTTCTCTCCAATCTCACCTCCACTCTTTCTCCTTTTCACCTGCTTTGTCTTCAGCCCCTTGCTCTGTATTCTCTTCAAAGCTTTCTGCCTCCTTCCATCTGATAACTCCTTCAATCGCCTCTTTAGCTTATTTCAACTTTCTGCTCCCTGCGTTTCATCCAGCCACCTATCTAATATAGTCCACTTCTTCTTCTTGCTTACTTCTTCCTCCGCCATTTCTGGCTTTCTACTACTTCCAAGTTCCACCCCCTACTTTTTCACCACCACGTTCCTCTCTCTCCTTCTAATGTTCTGCTTTATTACACATCCTTGCTCTTCAATTCTCTGTCTTTCTCCTTCCTGCTTTACCGCCTCCTTGCTTCCTCTGTCCTCTGCCATCACTCGCAAGTGTGCTGTCTCTTTCCTCTCTTTGCGCTCTTTCTCTGTGGGGCTTCTTGGTATTGTCCTCGCCTTGGCTTTGCTGCACTCCTCCTGCTTCCCCTGGAGCCACCACATACTTCTATCTTCTGTGCGGTGCTCACTGGAAGGGTCAGTGAGCCTGCCTGAGGCAGAGCCGCTTACCCGACTTGTCAACTGGGTTTTTAGGACGCAGCTTGTTCCCATTTACCACTGGCTTCCTGCATGACTCTCTGTGGTGGCTTCCTTGTGGGCTAGCCCCTTGGCTCTCCGTAGGTTCTGGCTCTCCTCTGCTCCTCTGGCCCAGGCCCTCCGGCTCCTCGCTCGGAAGGTGCCTTTGGGAACGCTACACCTGGCATTCTCTGCTTTGCCATGCCTCCTATGAGGATCTCATCCGTCTCTCAGGATGGGGCATTGGGTTGTGGGAGGGCAGAAACCATACCAGCCGTTATAGATTATGACACATCTGAGCTCCCTCACAGCCAACAAATGTAATAGGGTTGGGCCGGGGGTGGATAACTTGGACCCCTTTCTGCGGCTTTCCTGTCGAGCGTAGCAGGCTCACCTAACCAGTCCCAAAATGGGTGGCGTCCCCTTGGGGAAAAGGGACGAACTCCTTGGATTTGTTGCAGTAATTTGACCCATATCCTCTTCATTGTGTCCAAAACGTACTTTCCAGACTGGCTCTAGCAGTGTGAAGCCCAATCTCCAAACTCTTAAATCATCTAGTTTCCTTTATTTGTAGAATGTATTTACATAGAAAGACGCTAGCTCAGTTGCAACCGAGTATAAGTGTTAGAACAAGATGGGTAAATTTACAAGACTGGAGCAGTGGCAATCCAGGTAATCCTGCCACATAGTGCCATATTTGCAATGTGAAATGTAAATATCAGCCTTCTATAAGAAACAGAAAATACATTGGGCCTCATTACGACCCTAGCTTACATCACATCGCCTTCTCGCGCTCCGATTTCCTTTTGTCATATAAGCACTGGCACCTGCTGATGACTTAAATTCATACACCACTGTCCTCCAGCTACCCGTTCATTGTATTTTACTGTCCAACAAGATAGTGGCACATGCCAAGTGTCGACAGACGACTCAAAGCTAAGGTCTTGTCCAATTTATTTAATGCATACAAAAGAGAAGTCCGGGGATTGGGTCTGAGTAGTGTTTGGAAGTCGGGGGATTGGGTCTGAGTAGGGTTTGGAAGTAAATACAAGTGGTGGAGTAGCTTTGCTTTCCTTTAACAGTCTTAGTCTTTGTGGTTATGCACTTCTTTCTTGGCACCTTGTACAATCTGTCTTGGCTGGCCTGGTTCCTGCAGAGATGTTGAACTGGTGCACCTGGACTTCTGGAATACCTGGCACCACCACCTACCTAATGCATTGGTTTGCCTTGGCGGTGGTGTCAGACCTTTTAGGTGCTGTGGGCCCTGGGATTAACTGCTTTCTTTCCCTCCTTTTGGTGGTCTGGATCTTTTCGGTGGTTTCTTTTCTAGGCCTCATGCAGCCACCCGCATCTTAACCACCACTGTAGAATTTGATTCGGGGTCCTTTCCCTCTTTCGTCGTCTTCGCTCCAGGCCTTGTTTCGCCCTGCCAGCTCCATGTCCCTTTCTGTCTCATTTGGGCTGGTTATCTGTTTCCTTTGTTCACTCCTCCTTCCCCAACTTGCTTGCCTTTCCTTCATCTCTTTCCTTTCTGCCATCTATCTTGTGGTCTTCCTCCTCGCCCGCATTCTTTTGCTTAACATCTGTCTTGTTTTTTGTCCCTCCTTTCCTTCTTATATCCTCTGGCATTATTTGCCACATACTTTCGTTTTCATCCCTTTACACCTCATGCTATTTATTTTTCCTACCCTCCTGCGCTGCCTTCCCTGACTCGTGTGCTTTTCTCCTCCACCTCAATTCTTAACTGATCCACCCCATTCAATTTCCCCTCAACTCCCTCCTTTCTACGCTTTCCTCCCCCCTCCTGTTCGTCTTGCTCTCTTCCTCCTCCGATCTTTTCTCACCCTCTGCTCCTCTTTTTGCTTCCTCTGCTACTTGATTTCCCACCTTCACTCTTCCCCTCTCCTCTTTTGTCTAGCTCCTCCGCTCTTTTGTCTGCCTCCTCTTTGTACCTCCATTGCACTATCTGCCTCACTCCCCCGCTTTCCTTCCTCCTGCCTGGGGTGCCACCATCTGAACACCCCCCTGCACTTCCAACTCTCATACTCTCCGTCTGGCCCAGGTCCCTTTTATCCCTCTGGGGCGAGGGGTCTTTCTTGGGCAAGTGAATGATTCTATTGAGGGCATGTGTGTGCACACATGTGTGGTAGGGAACTTACTTGATTGCCTAATGCTTGTTGGAACTACAAGCCTGGCACCTGGGACTACTCAACTCCGCCATGGCTCCCCAATACCGTGTGGGCTATTTTTATTGAAATGTTTAGCCACCACCTTTGTTGTAGTTTCTCCACCAGCGACTGGGCATGCTGTCTTAATTTTGACAGTTGTCTATCAGCACAAGCACATGGGAACAGTCTCTGGACCGCTAGGTGACCAGCTCCCACGATCTCCTGTTTTTACAAACCAGCCTTCGCTTCTAGACAACCCAAGGATGTCCAAGATGGCGACTCCGCAAACTGCAGAACCAGTGTCTCAACATTCTGCCATCTTAACGATGTTGTGGTCTACTGGTCGGCTATTCTGCTAGATTCCTGGTATTGTAGTCTGTCCTCGCGCGCATTGCTAGGTGTTGTGGGGATTTGAAGAGGGTGAAACACATGAGGATGTGGGTGGACTGGGGCTCCTGGGCTTCCTCCATGTACCCCCTCATCACGAAATAACGGTGGCCCCAACCCTCAGGTCCCAGCCAATAACCACAAAGGTGGAACTTGGTCACATTAGACACAAACGCTTGCATTAAACAAAGCTTACAGGAAAAAACGGTTAAACTGCAATTCCTCACTATACACATACGCAAACATTGTGTAACATGACACGTATGTGGTATACGCATATATCCTTTCCCACCGAACATGAATAACATAAAACGATGGAAACATTCCATCAAGTGTTGCACAACAAAATGCACATCTCCCTTCTTACTATATATGCTCTGCAGAAGGGCAAGCCCCCTGTCAGGCCAGTGTGCGTATACGCTCAGGTGTTCTCTTTTCATTTTTTGGAAATGATATATGTCAAAAGTTGTCCGGAACAGCCATAACAAACAGGTGAACTGTAATATGAAGCGACGAACGTGCCCCAAAAAACACTTCAGTTCATTAGAGGACTCAAAACATGGGGGGGTGAGCCTCCGAAGCGTAGAGGATGAGGTTTAAGAGCATTGTTCCCCCCCCTTTCCGTCGGTGCCTGGTTTCTGGTTCATTCTGACGTCGCCTTGCGCAACCACGTTTTCAGCAAAAGGCTTGTCGATGCCTTCCAGGCCTCTTTCAGGTTGATGACTTATTTGTCGAATTGTGCATGATGAATTGATAGATGTTCATTGGATCCAAAAACATATATATATGCTCCTTAGCTCCACTGATCTCGACTAGCGAGGACAATGACCCTGGGCAGGTCTAGGCCATTTGGGGCTACTGCTATCCCTGTCGGTTGTGGTGTTGGGGGTCCAGGAGTCATGGGTGCGGGGACTTCTTCTTTTGACAACTGGGACCGGCGGTTTGGGTCTCCGTAAGCAACTTTCCAGTGCGGACGACCACCAAGCTGGACTTTCGATAAAGATGAATAGATAAGGGGCTCTTCTTCTAATCCCGCGATGATGGGGGCCGGGGAGGGGGGGGTCACAAGGATGAGAGGCTGAGGTAAGCACTCAGTTTGACCCAGCAAAGGGTCTGCAGCAACACAGACGAGGAACAAAAGGATGCAGGTTCTAGCAAGTCTCCACTTCTAGCAGAGAGCGCAGGAGTGGCAAGGTACAGGTCCCACAGCGAGGGGGCACTGCAAGATGCACAGTCCCAAGCTGTGTGAGATCCAGGCACCAAGAGGAGTCCTCACTCTGGATGGCGACTCCCAGCTAAGGGCCCACAATATGTCTGAGCTCCAGGAGGACGATCCCAGTGATGCAGAACTCCGAACTGGTTAGGTCCACCAGCTAACGGAGGTATGCACGGAGTAAGGTCACCCATGTGGAACAAAGAGCAGGGCTTTGTTTTGTGGTCAATGGTGGGGGCAGCGGCTGTCTCACCAGCAGTCTTCCAGAAATCTCGCCAGCCTCTCATGCATCAGATTCTTGACGTCAGTGGGCGACTAGAGGGATGGCTCCAGCCTCCCTCTCGATATACCAAAACCTGGGTTGAGGAGGAACCTAGCCCACCTATCATGGGACCTGCAACATTCAGACTTGACAGTTCAGGTGGACATGACGTCACTCAGAACTGCAATATGTAGCTCTGGTTTGACCTCTCGAAGAGATTGACTTGCCTGGTCAAAGGCTTCAACAAAATGCAACTGTGATATGGGTGAGGATGAAGATCTGGTGCATTTCATTTTGTGCCCATTTTATAAAAGGGAAAGGATGAGATGGCTGAGTCCTTATTTTTTAGCACTAAATATAAGGTCTTGTAATAAGGCGATGTTTTCAATTCTCAACTGTACTAACCCACAATTTCTCTACAACCTGATATGATATGGCATTTATAAAGCGCCTATACACAAGTGTTTCAAGGTGCGACGAGGCATGGGAGGGGGGAACAAGGGAGGACAGACAACGATCCTACTAGGCCAGGTGTCATTCAGATCGCGCAAGTGCAAGGGTAGAGGGGAAGGAGGAGAAGTGCGAGGGAGAAGGGGGAGAGGGCAGTGCAGTACATGGGATAAGAAACAAACAAAAAATACATAAATAAAAATAAATAGTAAGTAAAAGTACGATCCACAGGTGGCAAGTGCAAGGATAAGTGCAGACATCAGGTGTCAAGGGCTGGTAGTGGGACTGTAGGGCTACAGGAACAGTACCTAAGTGCGGGGGTACCCGGGAAGGCAGTGCAGGAGTGTGACTGGCAGGGAAAGGGACCTGGGCCCGAGATCAGAGGGTGACCCAGTAACCAGTGAAATTTCAGTGTCAGCCAGCAAGTCAGTAAGGGAGAGGAGGAGATAAAGCAGAAGCAAAGAGAAAGGTTTTGAGGTGCTTCCGGAATCGAAGATGATTCTCCTCAAGTTTCAGGGAGGCTGTTCAAGAGGGAGGCACCAACCGAAGAAAGAGATCTACCACCAACTCGTTGCTTGGGGAAGCGACCGACACTGAGGGAGTTTGAGGTAGATGAGTGAAGAGCTCGAGAGGGAAGTTGTTTAGGGAGAGAGAGTTGAAGGTATTGAGGCACCAGGCCCCAGAAGGCCTTGTCGACGATGCAGAGTGTTTTGAACTTAATCCTCGCAGCTACTGGGAGCCAGTGCAGAGATTTCAGTCCTGGAGAGATACGATCCCTGATCTTGAGGCCAAGGACAAGTGTCGAAGTCCTGTTCTGGATGAGTTGCAGAGGGCAGAGAGTAGAAGCAGGCAGATTTAAAAAGAGGCTGTTGCAATAGTCCAGCCTAGAGAGAATCAGAGCTGTGGAGACCGGATTAATTATTTAAGTCATTCTTTAAAGACAAGACTTTACAAAACAAACCTTAGTGTGGGTCTATGAGGAAAGGTCTAATTGTGATATTAAAAACTGTAATGGATGTGGTTTTAGTAGGAAGAAGCTGTATTTTACTGATATTTATACCCGGTCTTGTTTTATTACATAATGGTTTGTGATTTATTGTATTTATCATGTTAATGGAGAAATCTGAATAAAATAGTATGATGATGACCACATATAGTAATGTCCTACTGCTACCCCGGTAGGAATGCAGCCAACAAATCCAGTAAGCCAAAAAAGAATACCAGTGCTTAAACAACAAGGTTATCCATTTTGGCCAATGTAGTGGTATAATGTCTACTGCACAGTAAAAAATAAAACATGCACACTAGTGTACCTATAAAGCATAAACATGAGGTACCACTGTCACCAGCCTGTCTGGGTTTGTCGTGTCCTGGGTTACAGGTGAGTCGGGCAGGAATCAGGAACGACGCAGGATCCAGGTATGTATAAAAAAAGGAAAGTGCTTTACTGGTTATATGTTACAGTTATAGTGGACAACCAGGAGAGCAAGAGGTATCCATCCACCAGGTACAAGCTCCCATCCTGAAGTCCCTTCCAACTCTCTATCCCAGGATGTAAGGACCCCCTGAGCTCTATGTTCCAATCCAGAAGCATAGCTCAGCCAAGCAGGATACTACAGGGCTACAGGGAAAATGCCCATAATGTAAAAAATGGATGTCACACGGGTTGATGGGTATTAAACTATATCAAGACCAGTGACCCTTCTACGTGCAGTTTTAATTCAGGGCGGCTGGAAAACTTCTACTCCTGATCAATCTAAAGTAACTCACGATTGTTCTCAAGAGTCCATTCACTATCTTGTCCATGGGTAAAACTAGGGCCAGGCTTTAGTCCTTAAGCTAACCAAACTGATAACCCGGCAAAATGGCTTGGCGGACTTGCCCTGTTCCCCCCTCCTTCCCAACTTGATATTTCTAGGTGCAGCTTTGTAGGGTTCCCAAACACCTTCTTGCTTCCCATTGCAGGTTCATGAACATCCCAACCCCTTCTTCACTCTTCCTTGTTTGGGGTTTATTGAGGTTGTCCCAGAACTTTCTCTCGCTCTCACTGTTGCTCTCCCTACATCTCAACCTCACTTCCAGACTTGGGCTTTGGTAATATTCTAGCGGCTAAGTGTGGTGTGACCTACGGACGGCGCAAAACAGGGCTGATGTGGGAACCATAAGGTGTAGCAGTGGCAACCCAAGAAGCGAGGCTCTGTAACAGTTGCAGCCGATGGATGAGACCAGCTGGATGAGCCAGGTAGAAAGTGTTGCAGTAGTTGAGCCTACTCGAAACAAGAGACGCCACAACTAAAGGACTAAGTGGGGATGAAAGAAAAGGTAGAATCTTACTGAGAACCCGCAGCAGGAAATGTCCAGACTGACATACCGCACTCTCCTCCAAGGCCATAGACAGCGATGCAGAAAGGTACACCACTAAGTTCTTCACCACCGTCACCCTAGTAGGAAATACACCCAGCGAAGAAGGATAAAAAGAAGATGACCAAGAATCTGATGAAGAGGAGATCCCTACTATCAAGACCTCCGTCCCGTCTTATCCCCGTTTTGTTTGAGCCAGCTGGTGACATCCAATCACCCATGGCTGATGAACAGTCACACAGGCGAGACAACACCCCAACCCGGTGAAGGTATAATCGGGCCAGGATTTGCGGCCAGGATTTGCATGTCATCTGCATAAGAGTAACCCCTAAAGCCATGGGAGCGGATGAGAGCCACCGGGGAACAGACATAGATGTTCAATAACATCGAGGACAAGGCGGAGCCCTGGGGGACTCCACAGGAAAGAGAAGAGGAGGGAGAAAGAAAATGAGGCAGCGATACAGACTGGCCTCGGCAGGTCATGAATGATGGTGAACCAAACCAGTACAGGGCCAGAGATACCAATGGAGGCCAGGCGAAAGAGGAGGAGGGGGTGGTCAACATTATCAAAGGCTGCTGATAGGTCAAGTAAAATCAGGGCCCCCATCTTCCGCAATCAGCAAGCCTGGTCATGTCGGGCTATATCTTAGACTAGCTGGGGTACCCGGCATTGCCCGTGTCCTGATTGAGTGGTGTGTCATGTGCCCTGGAGGATGATACTCTTGTCGGCAAATCTTGCTTCAGTTTGCTCTGGTGTCTCATGTGCCCTGGAGGATGTTGCTCTTGTCCTCATGTCAGCAAGCCTTGCTTCAGTTTGCTCTGGTATCTCGTTTGCCCTGGAGAAAGTTGCTCTTGTCCTCTGGTCGGCAAGTTGTGCTGCTGTTTGTTGTTGTGTTTCCGAAGCTCTTGATATTGATTTTCGCTTTGCATCAGCTGGAGCTTTTCCAAGTGATGTTTGTTTTTTGTGTAGCATGTTTCATTGGCTCAATGGCTTCAGCACATTTGAGAAAATGTTCAAGAAAGATTGATTGAGCTCTCTCCTCGTGAATGAACTTAAGTAAACTGTAACCTTGCCATTTCCCATATTTGGAGTGGCGTGATAAAAAGAAAATGAAATGTTTTAATTCCATTTAAAAATGCTTTAATAAACACTTTCGAACTGCACACAGTAGTAATACATTTCAAAGGAATAACCAACACACCGAACATTTTGCTTCAGACACTTTTCAAAATGATGCCATCTTCTAGTACCTACTGTAGTGAATCGGGGTGAGCATCAGTAAATTAGGGTGTCTACGGAGTGAATTTTGTGTATTCGAACATAGATTACATTCTTGCCCCAGACAAATGAGGGATCCATGCAAAATTAAGTAGCAGTGGGTTCAACTGTGTGGATTTGTATAGCCGGACAACCATACACACATACGTACATTCTGCGTTATATTTATAAGGATCAATAGGTGGATGACCTAATAATGGACTGGGTTTGTGACGGCACAATAGTCGATGTTATTGTTGTTAATAATAGTTGTTGTTATGGTAAAGGAGGAATGTTATAATCTATGTCCCTTTAAGAGAGACCTGCATCATCATGTCTGAATAAATATAGGGGTGGCAGGACGTGGGGAGGCAGTCCATGAGCGAGCAGCGTGTAACTGCAACTTACCATCTGCCGAGTCATTTGTTCTAGGCCTTGTCACGTGGCTGATCAACCACTATTGACTACTTCCTGTTGAGCCACTGTTGCTATTACAGACAGAATAGCCCTCTCTGAGCCGCACTGTTTCCATGAGGGGGCATCTTACTCTGTGACTGCCTCCGCTGCAAGAGGTGGCATGAAACTCCATGAGGGCAAATAGTACCTGGTGCAAGGACTCGCCTTACCTCTTAACAGACCAATGGCCACTCCTCAGCAATCGGGCTCAAAGACTGCTCTCGGACAGAGGCGTAGCCCAGCGTGTCTAACAAGTGGGGCCTGAAGCTAACGCCTCTGGGTGCACCTTACTGACATTAACATCTGTAAATGCCCACACAGCGCTGCAGAGAGGGCCTTCAGAGATTCGAGGTGGCCCGGCCCACTCAGGCTTGACCCTGTCTACACCTCTGCTCTCGGAGCAGGCCAGGGAGTGTTCTGGGCCTGCTCCAAACTCCACTGGACTCTCTCAGATATGGAGAGCAGCCTGCACAGGGGCAGTCTGGTTACAAGGCAGCACAGCACCTTTTCTTATTCCGCGAGCTGGCACACAGAGACGTCTCTAGGGGAGGGCAAAAGGGGCACTTGCCCCGGGCCCCCTCCTTGGAGGGTGCCCCACAAGGTTAACTGATGTAAATAAGTCAGTTTCCATTGTTCACCAAAAGTAAATGACACACTCAGAATATTCGATGGCATACGATTATATAATTGGTTATTTATGACACGCTTAATACCTAGAGGTTTCTAAGCACAGACCTGGGGATCGAACCTGTGTTGCTCTGCATCGTCTTGCTTCCAAGAAGAGCGCGTTTCCCCTGAGCTATTCTCCCGAGACTATGCTGACATGCAGGCATGCTGCTGAGAGTAAACCTGTTGTCTGTCTGTTGTTGACAAGTACATTCTGCTCTGATTTATTCATCCTGTAATGCTTTGTGTTCACTGTGCTATACATAGTTTGTGCATTCACTACTGCACAACTCCTGTAGCATTCTCACCTTTATGTGAGGATCATACTGATCTTGTGCTATAGCCAAAGTTGAAATGCACATTAATAAATATGAGTGCTGCAATGGTTCAGGAGATAGCTCAGTGTGTCAAGCAATCAGTGCAGAGATCTGTGTTCATGTACAAGATTACACTAACAAATTCCAGCAAGGCTGACTCAGCCTTTCCTATGTCTGAAGTTGATAAACCTGCACGAATATGTACTTTGTTTTGTAGCACATCGGGTGCTATTGTCTGCATTGTACCTGTAGCAGACAGTGGTTGCTACAAAAACAAGCATCAGAATGGTGAAGGCCTAGAAATCAGTTTATTCAGAAAGGTTGGTTTTAAAACCTAGGCAGCCACCCATAATGATGAGCATGGTGTTTTAGTCTCGGGAGGTGATTAGTTAACTAAATTCGAGACTGCAGAGCCCAGGCGTTCATTCTCGTATCCTGGCTTGATCCAGGAGACAATACTGTGATCCTGGGCAAATCATCTTATATTACTGACAGTAGTATGCTGTCTTATGTGAAGAGGCTTGCCTTTTCACATGCTGGTGGCATTGTTTAGCCCATTACCTGATCTTTCCTTTTACATGGGCATTAGGGTGGAAGGGACAGAAGAAAGCAGGCCACACATCGCAAGTCTCTGGAAAGCATATTCTAAGGTCTGCTCATTTGAAACAAAGGTGTATCTGTATGTTTTTACATTACAATTTCACAAGCTTGTGTTTTGGGCGTATTTAAAGATTTAAAATACAAAAAAGAAACCATGACAAAATATGTGAAGATCACATCAATTAGGCTGCTGGTACCCGTTTACCTCCCTTGACGATGGAGACAATGAAGCTAGAATCATTCCCATTTTGCATAATATGCTTCTATAATATTTTATTTTTAAAAATTATCTCGTTGAGTTATGTGATTTGTATACTTCCCAAGTCAGTTCTATAAAACTGGATACTTTTTAGTCAATGGTAAGAACTGGAAAAGAAAGTGGTAAAATGCAGAGTGGACGCAAATCCCAGCATTACCTCTTAACCAATGTGTGATCCACATCTAATACTCATATTGCCTAATCTGCCAAAATGGACAGTCCCTAAACCTTTCAAAACATTGACCTTTCAGAGTGATATTGTGCTCATGCTATGATCTTCAAAAAAGCCTCTCTCATGGTTTCACTGGCTATAGTGTTGCATCCCTATCATAACAAGCCTTCCTCTATTGCACACAATAATCCATTGTTGCTTTGCTTTCTAATGGGAACACCACTTGAAAACCATGTGCCTCTTCAATTCTCACTCTGTCTGGATATGAAATCCTTCCTGGTAGCTTCTAATCTTTACTATGTATGCTAGGGTACACTTTGCTTTCTCCTTGCTGTCAATTAATCTCCTGGCGCCATGCTTGAACACGCTTGCCTTCTGGGAGGCAGCTCATCTGAGTCATCTGTCTATTCCGGATTATGTGCACCTGTTTTCATACGATATCTGTCCTGCATTTATACTATGGCCAGTACACCTTCATCTTGGCTGCTATTGATGAAAAGTGCCCTGTACTTATGCTTGAACACAAGTAACTTTATCCTGGACTGCTAATGTTACCCTTGAAATGCTACTTGTTTACAATTCTGTTCCCAGCAAGAATCAGGAGGGTAATGGGACTGAAAGGGAGTACCTAACTTTATTGTGATCGCTGCGAGGCAGCATATCAAGCTAGGGGTGATGATCGCAATGAGGGGAGCAAGACCAGATATTCGTGTCCCTTAATTCCTTTGGTTGGGTGGGGGGAGGGGCCCAAATGGTGTCCGTGCCCCAGGCCCCAAATGTGCTTAAGATGGCCCACTGGTTTGGCTGAGACTAAGAAGGGAACCAGCTCCAATGCAGACGACTCCAAAGTGGCATTCAAAGCACCGGGCACAGGGCATAGGGGGGAGTGACAAAGGCGCAAATCAGAAGTTTGCTCTGATGTATAGAGTGTGCACTTAGAGTGTGCACTTCTTTGAAGCAGCAGAGCTTGTACAGATGCATTTCGTGTAACCAGAAAACCCGGAAACGTTTATGAAAACATGAGGAAAAGGGGGGGGGCCAGGGGGAACGCGAAGCGTTTCCCCCGGGGAAGTTTTTGGCGCTGCACACGGCCAGCGAGTGGCCGATGGGGCAGAGCGCCTCACCGGGGTATTTAAGGGGCCGGGGGAAGGTTCGGGAGGCAGGTGACGGTTGGACTTGGCGATTGTCAAGTCCTGTTGCCTGCTCCCGAGCCTTGCCCGAGTCTGCTGGGCCTAGTGGGTCGAGGTTAGAGCAGGTGAGGTAGGGTATTTTGGGGAGTTAGTAACTGGGGGCGGTTGATATAGTAGTAGTTATTTAATATATTGTTAAAAAAAATAATAATAATTTTTGTGGCGGCGATTTTCGCCTAGTCGGGGGTAGCGTAAATAAGTTACCCCCCCCCCCCTTACCTGAGCTGCCATCGGCGTTGCAGTGCACGGTAGGGCGGTGGGGTTGTTGGGATGGTTTTGGCCTTCTCGGCCTTCGGTCTTCTGGGGACCCGGGTCGCTGTGTGGGAGCGGGGATTTCCTCGCCGGGCCCATCTCTTGTTTCTTCCTCCGGCGCTCGGGAGTCGAGGAGCGCAGGCCTGGGTGGGCTGTATATTTAAGCGGTTCCGTACGGGATCTGGGGACACTTCCTTTTCCCTCTTCCCAGGGCACTGGTTCCTCTCTGCCTGGGTCCTCCTGGTTTTCGGGGGTGTCGGCAGGGGGAGGTTAGCAGAGCCCAGGTGGCCCTGTCTTTTTGAGTGTCCCGGTGCGGTGGCAGCCTTCTGTCAGAGGGGGCAGGGCAGGCACCTTAAAGGGGCCGCTCTATTTTGCTGGTGCTGCTGGTAGTGCGGTGCATCTCGTGTGCCAACAGGGGCAGGGCGGGCTGTGCTAAGTGAATTTTTCATCTGTTTTATAGGGTTTTCAAAAAAAAAAAGGGGGAAATAGTGGTGATTGTCAGCAGCAGCAGTGGGGGCTCTTAGGTGGTGTGCATTTATCGTGGGAAGAAGGAGAGTTAGGACAGGGGGGTTTTCTTTGGGAGAGGAGTATTTTGAGGTGGGGGGCAAATAAAAAAAAATTTGAATAAAAAAGAAAAGGATAATTGTTAATTTGGGGTTATTTAACCCCTTTGGGTTATTAGTGTTATAGCGCAATTTCTTCGGGTTTTCCCTCTGCTAGGGGTATTTTGTTGCACGGGTAGGTACCGGCTCGGGGGCGTATTCAGCTAGTGAGCGTCAAAGGGCAAAGTTTAGTGCGCTATCAGATTAGTGGTGCACGATGGTGGGCCAAGGAGTTAGCAAGAAGGGGCTGGTTGATGCTAGGGCTCTGAGGGAGGCCCTGGAAATCATCAGCAGGGCATCTAAGGCCCAGCTAGAGGGGGTCGTGGGGGAGGTCACGGGTGAGGGGAGAGACAAGTGGGGGTAGGCCGCAGCGTAGAGCTGCAGCTGATGGGGCTCTCGCAGCGGTGGTGGCTTGCACCCCCGCGGCGGGGAGAGGGGAGGTGTGGGAATCCAGGGGCAGGAAAATGAGGAGGGAGATAGACAGAAGGGCGTCCGGGGGAGAAATTATTTCGGGTGGGCAGCCATCTAGGGAGGGAGTGGATGATAGCCCTAGGGGAGCTGGGAGTATTCAAAAGGAGGTGGCTCAAGGGACCTACAGCAGGGGCAGTGATGGGGCGCAGAAGGGGGTGGCAGGGCAGAAGGGAAGAGGGGGTAAATACCTGCAGAAGAGTGCAGGTGGGAGAAGGAGGGAGAGGTCCCCATCAATGGAAGAGGTTAGGGTGGGGCACGGAACGGCCCCACCGGGTAGGAGGAGTGAGGGCGGAGGGCCCTGCGCAGCCCCCGCTGGTCAGATGGAGGTAGAGGGATTTCGAACGGCCCCTCCTCGGGCAGCGCATGCAGAGCCTAGAGGGTGCAGCACGGCCCCTAGCAATGAGGACTCCAGGGTGGAGGTCGGAACGCCTCGCCCGAGAGAAGAGGACCAGGCAGGGGTTTCCGCGGCCCCGCCGAGAAGACGTCAAAGGAGCGGCGGGGCGGACGCCCCGGGCTCGCAAGAGGAAGATCAACTCGACTGGGGCACAAGCTCGCACCCACAATGGTATTTGAGGGGTGATGAAGTTGGTTTGGAGGATTATGTGGGGCAATGGGAGGTGGAAGGTCATAGGGCAGTAGGGGAAAGGGGGAGGAGAGAAGAAGTTGGGGGTGGGATCTGGAAAGGCAGGTGCAGGGTGGTCGGGGGGCAAGAGGGCGGGGGAATTGTTGGCTGGGTGAGTCTGCTGACATGTTTTGTCCCCGCAGTAGGAGCCCTCTAAGAAAAGAGATGAGGAGCATCGGTGTGGACGCCAGACCGCAGACGGCAGGCGTGGAAAGAGGTGAGCGGGAAAGGGAATGGTAAGCTGCATGGCAGAGAGGGGTCACAAGAGGGGAGATGGGAAATGAAGGGTCTGGTTTGCAAGGGATGAGGAAAGACGCGGGGGTACAGGCCATTGGAGCCCTGGGGTTTGAGAAGGGCATTTGCTCAGTGGAGGTCCAAACGGACAAGATGGTGGAGCCATTGGAGCTCGAGGGGCAAGCTTGGAAAGAAAGGGAGTTGGAAGTGAAAGGAAAAGAGAGAAAGCTGCCATACATGGGGATATCAAAACCGTTAGGGGCGCACTTGATGGCAGCAACCAGGGAGAAGATTCAGGCGGGGGAATTTGTAGATGTTTTTAAATTGCTCCATAGGGAAGTGAGAGCTAAGGAGGGGTCGAAAGAAGAAGAGAGGGAACTGGCTTCGCGCCCAAGGGTCCCGGTGACTTTTGAGAATTGGACGTCGGCATTTATCATTTATGCCAGTGTTTATTGTGAAAAATTCCCAGAGCGTTGTGTGGCCCTGCTTAAATATATGGACGTAATTAGGAAGGCTTTCACGAGTTTTGGGGGCTTTGCCTGGGTAAGGTATGATGAGGAATTCAGAGCGAGAATGGCGGAGGACAGTCAGGCGGTCTGGGGGGAGATAGACATGGATCTTTGGCTGCAATGGATGGCCCCAACGAGGCCTGCCCCGATATTGCACAAAGCAAATGGGCTGCCGGTGCCTTTCCGGCCCTTTCTTGGTCGTCCCGTCCATGAGGGGGCGGGGGGAGGAGACAGAGGGCAGTCCTCAGCAGCATGTTGGGCGTTTAATAAGGATGACTGCACAAGGACCCTGTGTAGGTTTAGGCATGAGTGTAGCAAGTGTGGAGGAAAGCACCCTCTTACGCAGTGTTTCCAACACAGGGTGACAGGGGAAGGGGTAGAGGTTCAGGTAGAGGGGTTGTGGGGAAAAGCTTCTACGCCAATTAAAGTGGGGGTGCTGCAGAAATGGTTACAATTTTATCCAGACAGGGTAGAGGCGAAGATTTTGAGTGAAGGGTTTAGTCAAGGTTTCAGATTGGGGTACCAGGGCCCAAGGGTGCGCCGGTGGGCTGAAAATCTGAAGTCAGCCAAAGAAAATGTTGAGGTGGTAAGACAAAAATTGAACAAAGAAATTGCGGCGGGAAGGATTGTAGGGCCATTTGATGACCTGCCGGGTGATTTAGTTATATCCCCACTGGGGGTGGTGCCCAAGAAAGCCCCGGGGGAGTTTAGATTAATACACCATTTGTCATGGCCGGAGGGCATGTCAGTCAATGATTTCATTGCCCCGGAATAATGTGGGGTTGTATATGCAAGTGTTGACCAGGCAGTGGAGCTGGTGAGGAAAAAAGGGCGAGGGGCCTTCATGGCCAAATGTGACATCAAGGCGGCGTTCAGGTTATTGCCGGTGCACCCGGAGGATTTTTGGTTGTTAGGTTTGCAGTTTGAGGACCGCATATACATAGACAAAGCCTTGCCGATGGGGTGCGCAATTTCCTGTGCGCTGTTTGAACGATTCAGCTCCTTCTTACAGTGGGTTTTTTCATTTAATTCGGGTTGGGAGAGTGTGCTGCACTATCTGGATGATTTTCTGTTCATTAGCGGGGCGGAAAAAGAAGGGGAGTGCAAGGGAATGCTACAGTTGTTTCAGGAGCTAATGGAGGAGTTGGGTGTGCCATTAGCGGAAGACAAAACAGAAGGGCCTGCGGTGGTGTTGACATTTCTGGGAATTGAACTGGATTCAGTGGCCATGACCTCACGTTTGTCGCACGACAAGGTGAGCAAATTGGTGGTGCTGCTGGAGAGAGCGGTAGGGGCCAAGAAAATGACGCTGGTTGACATGCAGAGATTGGTAGGGCATGTGAATTTTGCATGCAAGGTGGTGGCCCCGGGACGGACGTTTTGTAGGAACATGGTAAGGGCTATGGCGGGAGCAAAGTGCCCACATCATTGGATAAGATTATCGGGGGCAGTGAGGGAGGACTGCAGAATTTGGCTGCGTTTTTTGGAAAATTTTAACGGGGTGTCAATGTGGTTGCAGGGAGACCTGGTGGCATGGGAAGTACAGATATTTTCTGACGCAGCAGGAGCAGGAGGTTTCGGAGTATTTTGGGGAGGAAAATGGTGTGCGGAGAAATGGCCAGATCGGTGGTTGAAGGAGGGAAGGAGTATAGCATTCCTTGAATTTTTCCCATTGCTGGTGGCATTGGAGTTGTGGGGAAGGATTTGCAGGATAGGAAGGTGAATTTCAATGTTGACAATGAATGCATGGTTCATGTGGTAAACAGGCAGTCAGCAAGGGATCAGAGGGTGGCAAGACTCATGAGAGAGTTTGTGCTGCGCTGCATGGAATGGAATGTGGTGTTTAAGGCAACACATGTGCCAGGGAAGAATAATGGCATCGCTGATGCATTATCTCGTTTTCAATGGCAGAGATTCTGTGGATTGGCTCCAGATGCAGATCAGGAGGGGCAGCAGATTCCGGAGGAGCTGTGGAAGATAGGAGGATGAGAGCGCTGGCTTTGGTGGAGGGTTCATTGGCCGGGGCGTCGAAGGAGGCATACAGGAGTGCCTGGGAAGATTTTATTGGAGGGGGAGCGTGTAGTTCGAGGGGTAGTTGGGATGCGGAAAAGCGAAGGAGGGATGATGTCATGAACTTCCTCCTGAGGTGCATGGACAGGGGCAGGTCGAGAGCAACTATAGCAGGGAAGTTAGCAGGGATTGCTTTCTACAGGAAATGGTTCTGGGGTTTTCAGCCAAGTGGGGGGGAAATGGCGAGTAGGATGTTGGAAGGTTGGGCAAGGGAGAGTAAGAGGGACAAGGACAAGAGGAGGCCGATATTGGCGGAATTGCTGCAGAGGTTGGTTAAAGCAGTGGGGGGAGTTTGCTGGTCAGTATGGGAGGGGGAGCTGTTTGCGACCTGTTTTACGTGGTTATTCTTCAGGGCTTTTCGGGTTTCGGAGTTGGTGGGGGGAAAGGGGGGTCTGGGGGATTGCAGTGGGAGGATGTGCAAATTACAGAAGTGGGTTTGGACATCAAGATTAATAAGTCTAAAACGGACCAAAAGGGGAAGGGTTCTTGGGTTGTGTTGGGCCAAGGGAGCAAGGACTTATGCCCAGTGCAGGCAGGCAGGTTGTGGAAGAAGCGGTGTGGGGGTGAGTCAGGCTTGGTGTTTAAGCATGAGGATGGGACGCCGGTTTCAGCGGCACAAGTCTTGGGGGTATTGCGGAAGGCTCTGGTAGTGGTAGGAGAAAAGGGAGAGGATTTTGGTACACATTCATTCAGGATGGGCGCAGCATCGGAGGGTAATAGGTTGGGTTTCTCGGAGGATAAGGTGAAAAGTTTGGGGTGTTGGAGGTCTGGGAGATACAAGGGGTATGTTAGGGAGTTTCATAAAGGGGAATTTTGAAGGAGGGTGACAGAAGTTAGTTGACAACAGAGTGTGGGGTGAATGTATTACGGTAGTAATTTTGTAATTTCTTTTTCAGATGCTGTGCGAAAGGAGGGGGAGTTGGCGCAAGTGTGGATTGTCGGCCATTCAATTGTTAAATGGGCTGGGAAAGAAGCAGAGAAAAGGGTTATGGGCAGGCAACTGGGGTGTAGCTATAAGGATGTGGTGGTAAGATGGCACGGGTTAGGCGGACTGCGCTGGGACCAGTTGCTGCCTATGTTGGCAGGGTTGCGGGAACGCTACGGGGCGCCGGAGGTGTTGATTATTCATGCAGGGGAGAATGACCTGGTAAGGGATACGGGGGTGGCTCTGCTAAGGAAAATGAAAAGGGATTTAGTTTGGGTGCAGGAAATGTGGCCTCAAGCAGAGGTGTTGTGGACTAAGTTGTTGCCGTGCAGAGTGTGGAGGGGAGCGAGGAGCGAGGGAGCGATAGAGCGGGCTAGAAAAGGGATCAACAGAGAAATGGTGATGTTTTGTGCCGCTGTGGCGGTGCAAGTGATAGAACATAAGGAAATAGTGTATGAGGGCTTTATGATCTTTAGGGAGGATGGTGTACACTTGTCGATTTATGGGAACAATCATTATCTGGCGGACCTGGGCTCTTGGCTGGGAGATTGGTTAAAGAGTTGGAAGTAAAGTGAAGAGGGTGGGGGGGCAGAAAGAACACCTCGGGCGAGGGTTTTTCTGGTGCCGGGGGCATTGCCCCTTTTGATGTGGGGGGAGGGAAGCACAATGGGAGAATGACACAGGAAAGGATGGGGTGGTGCTGTTTGCACAAGCGGGCCACCCCGGGGGAACAGGTATGAGCCTGGAGGGGCATGGTGTCATGGCTGTCATGATCTCTGCTTCCAAAGGGTCAGGACTTACCCAACTCCCTTGGAAGCAGACCCATAACCCCGGTTCCGGGTGCCGGCCAGTCCCAATTGGGACCTTTTGGACCCTGTCCTGGCGCCAGTGGCACCAGGCTCATAAATGTGCCCAATTCCAGCGCTGGAAGTGCCGGGCTCATAATGCTTGGGTGGACTTACCTGCAGCAGACCATGCTGCTCACTTACCTACCAGTTGAGCCCCTGATCCTCTTCTGTTTGGGACTACTTTTCCTGTTGGGTGGGGCAGGAGCCACTCCCTAGGTTCAGAACACTGGAACTCTCCTGGAAGGCAGGAACTCTTTTTTACCTAGGCGAGGCCGTGGAAGGAGACACCTAAGCACTACAGGAGGCTATTTAAACCACACCCGATGGATGAATCTTGTTTTGCGTTATTCTGCATTCTCTGCAGCAGAACGCTCACCGTGTCTTCTGATCCTGTGCCTAAGGGAACAAAGGCTTACCTTCCTGGAATCCAGTCTTCAGCAGCACCTATAAAGACAAAGAAAGAACAGGTTAGCATTACGGTCTTCAGTGGCAGCGCATCTCTTACCTGGTCCAGCGGCTGTCACCAACGCCTCGCGCTGCATTCCGGCATCTGAAAGACAAAAGCTTACCGACTCTTCGCACGCTCCGGAGGTCTTCGCGCTGCATTCCGGCATCTGAAAGACAAAAGCTCACCGGCTCTTCGCACGCTCCGGAGGCCTTCAACGCTGCATCCCGCATCTGAAAGACAAAGAAGGTGCGTTTAGAGACATTAGGCAACTTTACTACTCACGTGCCATCACTCCTTCCCACGCCGAAATCAGCGGGTATCCCAGCACCCTTCAGCTTCTCTAAAGCTCCGAACTTGTACCTGCAAGGTAAAAGAGACAGTTAGTGCGCATCGTGAAGCAGGCAACAAGCGCTCACTTACGTGCTTCCAAGTGCTTCTATTCCTCACGTGGGCTCGATCCTCAACTCTCTTAACCCCGCCATCCGCCATCGCCGGAATCCTGCAAAACAAGAGGTATCATTACTAAAGGACTTTACATAAGTCAAGCCATACTCACAAGCTCCTCGGCACCGCTCCACAGCAGCCACGCCTTACGCACTTAAAGACTTTAAAGACATTTGAAGTGCCCAGAACTTACCGTTCGTGCAGTAAACGACGGACAGCAGTCCTCTGAGGTCAAGAGGCCTGCATCCTTATCCAGTGAAGAAACTGGTTACGGCACCCTGCCCCCGAGGCAGATGGAGAGCTCGGCGTTCACCTACCTAAGGTGAGCTCGTTAACCTTTGGGGTCCTACAAGAGAAGAGAAAGGGAAGAGGATAGAGGCACCCAATAACCCCAGTTCATTAATCCCATATTTTCTATCTGTAGACATCTTACTCTCTGCATCAGACACACAGTGCACAGAGGTCCAGCCCGAGGAATCAACCGTGTGTTACACATCACCCTTGAAGACACGGCATTCACCCAGTCAAGACCGGCGCCTCTGCGGGAATCAGGTGAGCGTTACAGAACGCAAAGCCTGCCGCAAAACTCCCACCCAGGCGCTATGGAAACCTCGGATATGGACCAGCTAGCCCAGTTACTTGGGGAACTAAGAGCAGAAGTGCATGCAGCCCGCCAGGAAACGAATGCTCTAAGAAGGGAACTGATTATTTCCAAGGAGCGAACAGATGATCTCGCTAGACAATTGCTACAGTCACAAGCCAGACAAACTCAGTTGCCCGCATCAGGGGCAAATCATCCTTCAACATCCTCTACGAACCCAGTGCAGATCAACCTACCCGGGAATGTGCCTCTGGCTCCGCCCGAACGATTTTCTGGTGACCCAAAGAGGTTTGCAGTATTCATTAATCAGTGCCGCTTGCACTTCTTATGCCGGCCAGCAGCCTTCCCAACAGATCAAGCTAAGGTAGCTTTCGTACTTTCGTACCTCAGTGGCAGTGCGGCAGATTGGTCGATCCCTCTAGTCAATCAGGATGATCCGGTTCTCCATGATTTTCAAGCTTTTCAGCTCAGCATGGAAAAACTGTTCGCAAGACATTCACAGGGGCAGGCCTTGGACAATGAGCTCCTTTCATTACGACAGGGTAATCAAGACCTTTTGGCTTATATTGCGTCTTTTAACAGACTGATAGTGGAAATTCAATGGCCTGAGGACAAAAGGATTACGCTGTTTTATAGAGGTCTACGTGGAGAACTCAAAGATGTGTTAGCCCAAGTAGTGAATCCCCCGCAAGACTGCTCGGACTATATTGACTTAGTCGTTCAAATAGACCACAGACTACAGAACAGGAAGGCCGATCGTTCCAAGTTTGATGCTCGAGTGTTTTCCAAACCACCAACTCCTACCAAAGGAGCAGACTCCGGGGAACCCATGCAAATAGGGGGCCTGAAAGGACCACTAACCCAAAAAGAGCGGGAAAGGAGAAAACAGCTGCAATTATGCCTCTATTGCGGAAACTCGGGGCACTTTCTTCGAGACTGTCCGGTGAAACCAGCCAAGAAGGCAGTAGGGGCTGCAGTTACCAGGGTCACAAACTCTGAGCAGGGAAACGACCTCGCCCAACAAGAATAGAGGTCCTCTTGCCGAGCGTTAAAACCAGTTCCGTGACGTCGCATTTCGTGATACCTATGGTCCGCTTTAGCCCTGAACGTCCGGATCGATTACATGCGATTGAAGCTTACGTCGACAGCGGTGCCATCGGCAATTATGTGGATCATGAAATGGTATTGAGGATGAATCTGACTCTTTGTCCAAAGGCTGTAAAGGACGTCATTACTACGGTGGATGGCACAGAGATAGCTTCCGGACCAGTAACGCATACCACTCAAGAAGTGACGTTAGTAAGTCAAGATGGACACTATGAGAAGATCGTGTTCGATGTGATCAAGGCCCCTCAGTTCCAAATGATTCTAGGAATTCCTTGGTTAGAGAAGCACAATCCTCAGATCGATTGGCGAGCAAGAACGGTTCAGTTTCCAGAATGTGTCTCCACTTGTTACCCTCGACCTGATGTTGCACTAGCAGCAATTTCTTCGGAGGTTCCCCAGTTACCCCCCGAATACCTAGAATTCCAAGATGTCTTCCGGAAGGATCAAGCTAACTCTTTACCTCCTCATAGGTCTTATGACTGTCAGATAGACCTGATACCTGGATCTACCCCTCCTTGTAGTAGAATTTATGCCCTCACCGAGCCTGAAAATCTTCACCTCCAACAATACCTGGATCAATACCTAGCGAATGGGTTTATCCGTCCTTCCAAGTCCCCTGCTTCCTCAGCTTTGTTCTTCGTTCCAAAAAAAGAAGGGGACCTTAGAACTTGTATAGATTATCGCTCCCTGAACCAGATCACCGTTAAGAATAGATATCCGTTACCTTTGATCCCTGAACTCCTGGACCAAGTCAGAAAAGCATGCATATATACAAAGCTGGATCTTAGAGGAGCCTACCACTTGGTACGAGTAAAAGAGGGCGATGAATGGAAGACGGCCTTCCGCACCAAGTATGGGCTATTTGAATATCAGGTCATGTCCTTCGGACTTTGCAATGCCCCGGCCGCCTTTCAATATTTTATGAACGACGTCCTCAGAGAGCTCATAGATGTGTGTGTCGTTGTCTATATTGACGACATCCTCGTTTATTCT
This sequence comes from Ambystoma mexicanum, assembly GCF_040938575.1. NCBI lineage: Eukaryota > Metazoa > Chordata > Amphibia > Caudata > Ambystomatidae > Ambystoma > Ambystoma mexicanum. Next base: position 733,031,461 of record NC_090925.1, read on the forward strand.
TCATCGGAAACTGAACATCGGAAACACGTGAAAATGGTCCTCGAGAGGTTGCGTCAACACAAACTTTTCGCTAAGTTGGAAAAATGTGTTTTCAACGTGACTGAAGTTGAATCCTTGGTATTCATATTATCACCTAGCGGAGTGCGTATGGATTCAAAGAAGGTCGATGCAATTCTCAGGTGGCCTTCGCCATCCTCCGTAAAAGGTGTTCAAAGCATGTTAGGCTTCGCTAACTTTTACCGTAGGTTTATCCCCGAATTCTCTCGAATAGTCCAGCCCATCACCGCCCTGTTAAAGAAAAACAAACGTTTTGAATGGTCTACTGAGGCGGAACAAACTTTCCAGAATTTGAAGACTAAATTTATCTCTGCACCGATCTTAAAACATCCTCGCCCAGAACTCCCCTACATTGTTGAAACTGATGCTTCGAGTCTTGCCATGGGAGCAGTTTTATCACAAAAGGATCCAGTAACCAATCAGTTGCATCCCGTGGCATTTTGGTCCCGCAAATTCTCGGCTCCTGAAATCAATTATACTATTACTGATAAGGAACTTCTGGCTATCAAGTCCGCCTTTAAGGCTTGGCGGCATTATCTTCTGGGGGCCCGACACACCGTTACCGTGATTACAGATCACCGTAACCTGCAATATTTGAAAACCGCAAAAGCTCAATCCTCTAGGCAACTCCGTTGGGCACTCTTCTTTGCCGAGTTTGACTTCATAATTACTTACCGACCTGGTACGAAAAACGGTAAAGTGGACGCCCTTTCTCGGATGAGAGTGGAAGAACACTTGATCAATCCTAAACCTGTACCTATCATTCCCGAACAAAGAATTCTGGGTGTAATCGCCACACATTCCATTGAAGAAGTTAAGGATAAAGCCAGGTAACTGGTAACTCCAGCAGACATACAGAATTGGCATCTGCAGGGAAAGGACTTTACGGTGAAGGACAACCTTTTGTATTTCCAAGAACGGTTATACCTGCCCAGCACAGATTTACAGAAAAAGGTAATCTCCTGTTATCACGATTCTTTAATGGAAGGACATCCCGGTATAGCCAAAACCTCGGAAAAGATCAAGCGCTACTTCTGGTGGCCGTCTTGGAAAAAAGTTATCAGAGACTTTATAATGTCCTGTGGAATATGCGCCCAAAACAAGAGTCAAAAGGAAAAACCAGCCGGCCTCTTACGCCCTATTGCCATCCCACCTCGCCCTTGGCATACGCTTTCTATGGACTTCATCACCGATCTACCTCCATGCTCCGGATACAATACGATCTTAGTAATCGTGGACCTATTCTCCTATTCTCCAAGATGGCGCACTTCATTTCACTCAAAGGCTTACCATCAGCAGCAACTCTGGCCCGAGAATTTCTCGAAAACATCGTCCGACTGCACGGTTTTCCTTCGGTTCTAATTTCGGATCGAGGTAGTCAATTTATTTCTCATTTTTGGCGAAGTTGCTGTCGGTCGGCTCAAATTGATGTGAGACTTTCGACCAGCCACCACCCCCAAACCGACGGACAAACCGAGAGAACCAATCAAACTCTGGAACAGTATTTACGCTGCATACTGCAACAAACTGAAAAAACTTGGAAAGATATCCTTTGGATAGCAGAATATGCCTACAATAACTCTGTCCACTCGGGAACCGGGAAGACCCCGTTCTTTCTTTTATACGGTAGTCACCCTCGAACCTCGGATTTGGAGCCACTCCAAGATCTTGGAACACCAGCAGTAGACCACCTGCATTCTACAATCACCCAAGCCTTTAAGGAAGCCGTTTCTCACCTTCAAAGGGCTAAAGAACAATACAAGAGAGGAGCGGACCAACATCGGAAGGAGGCCCCCCAATATCAAGTAGGAGATCAAGTCTGGTTATCCACCAAATATCTACCTCTAAAAGGACCACGCACATTCAACCCAAGATACCTTGATCCCTATTCAATCACTACCATAGTAAATCCAGTAGCGGTCAAGTTGGACTTGCCCCCTCACATGAAGATACACCCGGTCTTCCACGTCTCTCTACTAAAACCCGTGCAACCTAAAACCCGACTGACTAAATCTCCAAAACCTATCCTAGTTGATGGAGAACTCGAGTTTGAAGTCAAAAGTATCCTGGATTCTAAGATCTCCAAATCTAAACTATTTTACCTGATTGACTGGAAAGGTTACGGCCCCCAAGAAAGGTCCTGGGAACCATCAGAATATGTCCACGCGCCTCGTCTGATTAAAAGATTTCATCGAACATTTCCTAACAAGCCAAAACCCCTGGAGAAGCCCGGTTTGGGAGGGGCCTTGAGGGGGGGTGCTGTCATGATCTCTGCTTCCAAAGGGTCAGGACTTACCCAACTCCCTTGGAAGCAGGCCCATAACCCCGGTTCTGGGTGCCGGCCAGTCCCAATTGGGACCTTTTGGACCCTGTCCTGGCGCCAGTGGCACCAGGCTCATAAATGTGCCCAGTCCCAGCGCTGGAAGCGCCGGGCTCATAATGCTTGGGTGGACTTACCTGCAGCAGACCATGCTGCTTACTTACCTGCCAGTTGGGCCCCTGATCCTCTTCTGTTTGGGACTACTTTTCCTGTTGGGTGGGGCAGGAGCCACTCCCTAGGTTCAGAACACTGGAACTCTTCTGGAAGGCAGGAACTCTTTTTTACCTAGGCGAGGCCGTGGAAGGAGACACCTAAGCACTACAGGAGGCTATTTAAACCACACCCGATGGATGAATCTTGCTTTGCGTTATTCTGCATTCTCTGCAGCAGAACGCTCACCGTGTCTTCTGATCCTGTGCCTAAGGGAACAAAGGCTTACCTTCCTGGAATCCAGTCTTCAGCAGCACCTATAAAGACAAAGAAAGAACAGGTTAGCACTACGGTCTTCAGTGGCAGCGCATCTCTTACCTGGTCCAGCGGCTGTCACCAACGCCTCGCACTGCATTCCGGCATCTGAAAGACAAAAGCTTACCGACTCTTCGCACGCTCCGGAGGTCTTCGCGCTGCATTCCGGCATCTGAAAGACAAAAGCTCACCGGCTCTTCGCACGCTCCGGAGGCCTTCAACGCTGCATCCCGCATCTGAAAGACAAAGAAGGTGCGTTTAGAGACATTAGGCAACTTTACTACTCACGTGCCATCACTCCTTCCCACGCCGAAATCAGCGGGTATCCCAGCACCCTTCAGCTTCTCTAAAGCTCCGAACTTGTACCTGCAAGGTAAAAGAGACAGTGCGCATCGTGAAGCAGGCAACAAGCGCTCACTGACGTGCTTCCAAGCGCTTCTATTCCTCACGCGCGCTCGATCCTCAACTCTCTTAACCCCGCCATCCGCCATCGCCGGAATCCTGCAAAACAAGAGGTATCATTACTAAAGAACTTTACATAAGTCAAGCCATACTCACGAGCTCCTCGGCACCGCTCCACAGCAGCCACGCCTTACGCACTTAAAGACTTTAAAGACATTTGAAGTGCCCAGAACTTACCGTTCGTGCAGTAAACGACGGACAGCAGTCCTCTGAGGTCAAGAGGCCTGCATCCTTATCCAGTGAAGAAACTGGTTACGGCACCCTGCCCCGAGGCAGATGGAGAGCTCGGCGTTCACCTACCTAAGGTGAGCTCGTTAACCTTTGGGGTCCTACAAGAGAAGAGAAAGGGAAGAGGAGAGAGGCACCCAATAACCCCAGTTCATTAATCCCATATTTTCTATCTGCAGACATCTTACTCTCTGCGTCAGACACACAGTGCACAGAGGTCCAGCCCGAGGAATCAACCGTGTGTTACACATCACCCTTGAAGACACGGCATTCACCCAGTCAAGACCGGCGCCTCTGCGGGAATCAGGTGAGCGTTACACATGGCCCCAGGGGGAAAGCGGGACGCCTGGAAAAGGGGTAAGGAGACGGTGGGGTCCAAGGGACAGTTAGGGAGGAAATGGTTTTATTTAAGTATTTAATTATTGGGGGAAAATGAAAAATGTGTAATTAGTTAATTGGTTGTTTAAATATTTCGTTAGTCTGTAAGGCCATGGAGCCAGGTAAGCGTTTAATTGTAAGCTTTGGCCTGTCACATTAAAGCGACCTTTTCCACTTTTAAATGAGTCTGGGTTTTTGTGCAGTAAGCCAAAAGGGGGGCACCGGGGGGAACGCGAAGTGTTTCCCCCCGGGGAAGTTTTTGGCGCTGCACACAGCCAGCGAGTGGCCGTTGGGGCACAGTACCTCACCGGGGTATTTAAGGGGCCGGGGAAGGTTCGGGAGGCAGGTGACGGTTGGACTTGGCGATTGTCCCGCCCTCCCACCCCTTCATTTTGGTTTAGGTCTGGGGTCTGGTTTATTAAAAGGGGGGGGGCATTGTATTTTGTTATGCAGGGGTTTATTACGGCCCATGGCAAGTTTTTTAGGGGGTTTTGGTGTCTGTTAAGGGGCGATTGGCTGGTAGTTTGGTGTGACATGTCGGGGCATTAGTGAAGTTGTGATGTAAAAATTTCTGTTGCTGATGTGGCAGGTCAGACTGGCTGCAGGTCATAGGAAGGGGGAGATTGGTGTAGAGGGGAGTCTGAGGGGTACTGAAGTGGTTCTGGGCTCCGGGGCATGGCCCCTTTTGATGTGGGGGGAGGGAAGCACAATGGGAGAATGACACAGGAAAGGATGGGGTGGTGCTGTTTGCACAAGCGGGCCACCCCGGGGGAACAGGTATTGAGCCTGGAGGGGCATGGCCCCAGGGGGAAAGCGGGACGCCTGGAAAAAGGGGTAAGGAGACGGTGGGGTCCAAGGGACAGTTAGGGAGGAAATGGTTTTATTTAAGTATTTAATTATTGGGGGGAAATGAAAAATGTGTAATTAGTTAATTGGTTGTTTAAATATTTCGTTAGTCTGTAAGGCCATGGAGCCAGGTAAGCGTTTCATTGTAAGCGTTGGCCTGTCACATTAAAGCGACCTTTTCCACTTTTAAATGAGTCTGGGTTTTTGTGCAGTAAGCCAAAAAGCCCACACGCCTTTTCTCCGGACCCAACCTGTGTTTCTGAACACAGCTAAACTGCGCACATTCGCTTGTTTAATAGACAAACAACGCGATAGACGTTTTACGGAACTGCAAATGCCATGTGTAAAAACAAGCCTCGTGGCCGCGTCACATATTGACAGCAAGCACGTGACGTTATCACGCGTGCTCTTCTGGGTTCTGTCTGAGTGTCGAAAGTGTTCTAACTCATTTGGCAGGACGTCGGGTTCTTCCATCTCAGGTATGAAATAATCAAACAGTCTTGACTTTTATAGAGCTCTGTGTCCGCACATTTTAGAAATACGAGTGTGGGTGAAGTAACTGGGTGAGAACAGTGCCCAGTAGTCTGCATGACTTGCATTGTAATCTCGCCCCTCCGCAGTTATGTTTCACGCAGATTAGCGTTGGGTGGCAGAAAAGAAACCATGTACCCATGTATGGATAGGAATTGTAAAGTGCAAGCCACAGAGCACTGCCCAACGGGTTGGCGGGAGAACACAGAAGGAAGGCGAACGCCTGGGGGAGCCAGGGCGGGCAGGGATCCCACGTGGCCTGGCACACATATATGTAGATCCCCAGAGATCTTTGTGGATCCAGGATACATATGTTCAAATCCTGGCATGCTCTTTTCTGCCTTTCATCTGTCTGCAATGAGTCACATACCCTTTAGTTGGGTGATCGTAATCTGTTCTTTTTTGACAGTGCAACCAAGATACCCGGTAGAAGCCCCGATAGAGGGAGCGAGCTAAAGTAAACACTCCACTTAAATACATACTTAAGTTATACCTAAGGGAGATGCTGGGGAGTATAGTTTGTGTAGCAGTATGAATATTTCCCCATACCTCCTTTGTGTTAGAAGATGGCTAAGGGCCCACCTGAGGCGCGCGTGTACACGGCGCAGGACCACCCTGTAGTGACATGACACTGCTGCATACGACGCACCCTCCTGCAGGGTGGGACAGGGGGGGAGCCTGGAGCTGTGGCCTATTGGCCGGTGGTCCTAGCGGTCAGCTACCGGGGCAGCTCTGTCGCGATCGCAAAGGCCCTTTCAGTTAATAATAATTTATTTAATGTGATACAGTTTACAAATAAACTTTACACATATTTCATATTCATATCATAAACATAAACCTAATCAAAAATCAATGTAATGAATATTATTAATTATACTGAATTTTGATTAAGCCCTTTAAGAGTGTGGGGCACAGATCTCTGGCCAAGAAGACTCGTCCACCAGGTGACAGTGAGACTTTCCTCTCCTGCCCCCCCAGTGGGAGCGTCCCTGTCCCAGGAAAACGTGCCAGTGCCTTGCCCACTCACCCCACCCTAGGAGGATTCTGGGAGATACCCGGGGCTCTGGACAGGCACTCGTGGTGCCTCTTTGAGAACCGCTGAGCAAGGCAGTTAATAACATTGGATAGTTAATACTGGAGCTGGCCTCTGTACCCCATGGCTTTGCCATTAATAATAATGGATAATTAATGCTGGCACAGGCCACTGCTCCCAGGTGCTTTGCCATTAACCATCAGCCTGGGTGAGGCAGTGCTGTGGGGCGACTCGTCAGAGCGTTATCCATTTGGGGGAGTCATCAGGTGTATGAGAAGAAAAGAGCCAGGGTCTGTGCCGAGTTGATGAAAACTGTGCCCCCATGAATGAAAGCGCCTGATAGCAGGGACACCCAGAGAGCTGAGTTTTCCCCATAAAACCAAGGACTCCATTGGACCGTGACCTCTGGAAAGCTGACACTGCCCAGAGATTCCAGACCTCTGGAGAGGCACCCCAATAACCTCAGAGAGACTTTCTAAGGCACCTGGAGAACTGGACCGAGGCACCCAGGAGAGGCTCCAAGACCGTTCAAAGAGCTTCACCTCTCAAAGAACTGCGCCAAGACAACCCCCTCAAAGAGCTTCACCTTTCAAAGACCCGCACAAAACCACCAAAGGGACGCCCCAACACACCTCAAAGAGTTGCACCCTTCGAAGAACTTCACTAAGACCTTCCAAGGAAAGCTCCAAAGTCCCCCAAAGAGCTTCACATCTCAAAGAACTGCACTAAGAGCTGCACCCCTCAGAAATCTGTGCCAAGACCTCCCAAGGGAAGCCCCACACCCACCAAAGCGCCTCAGCCCTCCCAGAACTGCACAGAGACCTCCAAGACCCCTCAAAGAACTGCACCAAGGATTCCCAAGTAAAGCTCCAAAGTCCCTCCAAGCGCTGCACGTTGATCCCTGAGGGAAGCATGGAGACTGAGGCAGCCTCTCCGGCTCCTGCATCCATCAACAACCCTGCAGACATCAGCGTCATTGTGATCTACTTCCTGCTGGTCATTGGTGTTGGCATCTGGGTGAGTTGCATTCCCTCTGGCTGGTGGGGCATCTTTCGGGGGGCAGCCGGCCTTGTTCTGAGTAGTTCTCCGTGAAAGTAAAACCAAAAAGGGGAGGGCTCCGGGTGGGCTTGCTTCCTTATAAGCCCCCCACCCCTGAACTCGGTGAAAGTGCAACCCTGTAGCAGAATACGAATCTGAGAAGTCAGATTAGGGCAACCGCAAAGTCTTTTAAACGGGATGCAAGGGTGTCTGATTGTGATGTGACCTGATGTGCGACCAGATTGTGGATAAACTCTAAAACGCCCATTCTTTGTGCATTGCCATTTAATTCTCCAATTTCTATTACTCTGGACATGATCACCCCCGTAATCTCCCAATTTCAGATAGTCACCCACAGCGCCCTTAGTCCTGTAAACTCCACCTGAAAAAGCCGTCAATCACCAGAGAGAAAGAGTGGTCGTGGAGGGCCCCATCCTGTCTAGGCCAGTGCTTGGGTGTGTGCTTCCGGGTCACTGAACGTCGATGAATTGTCAGGGACTCTAAACACACTCTTCAACGCTAAATACAGGCCGACTACTGTGGGGTTTAAGAATATTCAGCTTTTTCCCAGTCGTTAGCAAAGGGCCGGGCCAGTGACAGCCCTCACTGCTGACACCGACAGGCGGGAGCAAGAGCTTGGACACAACGCCGAATGTTCCAGACTACAAGGGGCTTGACCCGGTGATGACGCATTGCTCTAGGAGATGGGAGCAGGGGATTGAGCAGGATCATCTGGTAGAGAATTAGAATTGTGATGGCTCCTGCTCCACTAGTGGGGAGGGGTGTGGACAGTAGACCATGGATTCTTCTTCCAGTAGAGGGGTGTCTGGTTGGAGCCACAGTAGGGGTTTGCGTGGGAACTGAAGACCACCATGTTTCCAGCACCAGGCAAGAATTGTGCGCAGTGATTCGGGGAGGTAGTGGTCCGATATATTTGCAATGTTTCCTGCGCAGCTGAGGGGTGGGGCACCAGGTAAGGGCTTGCTCACAGTGATTCAGGGAGGTGGCGCTCCTATATTGAGGCAATGTTTCCCGCGCAGCTCAGGGGTCAAAGTGAGCAGGAACGGTCCGGAGCCACGTTCCACTACTTTTGACTTTTTACTGTTAACAGTTCCGCTACTTTTTGTAACCATTTTAACCATTCTGAAAATGTTCTATGTGCAGCAAAATCGCACTTCTATACTTTACCATCCAACAGTAGTTAAGGCCAAAGTGAAATCTGCTTTAACTTGATTGGCTGTCAACCAGCATGGCTGCAGCCAGGGAGAAATGTGATGCATGTTCCTCCCTTGTTGCCTACTCTGTCACCTGCTGGGGTCAACGTTCCACTACTCTTTTTTTTACATTTCTATCACTGGGTGGGGCAGGAGTGGACTGGGAACCAAAAGAGGCCCTGGAAATAATGTTCAAAGTGGCCCCGTATTACACCTTTTCAACAAGCCCATCCCTTTTCACATGAGAACATTTGGAAATGCCAGACAAAAGAGGCCCAAGGTGCAGAGGCCTACTGGGAAATCTCCAGAGTTCCCTAATGGCCAGTCCACCTCTGGAGTGGGTCACAGTAGACGAGGGGTGTCGTGGAAGATCATTACAGCAGTGGTTAGCCATCTACACCAGGGCATGGAGCAGAGTGATCCTTGGTTACTGATAGCAGTGGTTCCTTCGTCATAGCAGGGGATGGGCACGGTGATCTGGGGGCGCAGTGGGGTGTGTGGCGCGGTACAGCAATGGTTCCTTCGTCATAGCAGGGGGTGGGCACGGTGATCTGGGGGCGCAGTGCGGTGTGTGGCGCGGTACAGCAATGGTTTCTTCGTCGTAGCAGGGGGTGGGCACGGTGATCTGGGGGCGCAGTGGGGGGTGTGGCGCGGTACAGCAATGGTCCCTTCGTCATAGCCGGGGATGGGCACGGTGATCTGGGGGCGCAGTGGGGTGTGTGGCGCCGTACAGCAATGGTTCCTTCGTCATAGCAGGGGGTGGGCACGGTGATCTGGGGGCGCAGTGCGGTGTGTGGCGCGGTACAGCAATGGTTCCTTCGTCATAGCAGGGGGTGGGCACGGTGATCTGGGGGCGCAGTGGGGGGTGTGGCGCGGTACAGCAATGGTCCCTTCGTCATAGCCGGGGATGGGCACGGTGATCTGGGGGCGCAGTGGGGGGTGTGGCGCGGTACAGCAATGGTTCCTTCGTCATAGCCGGGGATGGGCACGGTGATCTGGGGGCGCAGTGGGGTGTGTGGCGCGGTACAGCAATGGTTCCTTCGTCATAGCCGGGGATGGGCACGGTGATCTGGGGGCGCAGTGGGGTGTGTGGCGCGGTACAGCAATGGTTCCTTCTCATAGCAGGGGATGGGCACGGTGATCTGGGGGCGCAGTGGGGTGTGTGGCGCGGTACAGCAGTGGTTCCTTCGTCATAGCAGGGGATGGGCACGGTGATCTGGGGGCGCAGTGGGGTGTGTGGCGCGGTACAGCAGTGGTCCCTTCGTCATAGCAGGGGATGGGCACGGTGATCTGGGGGCGCAGTGGGGTGTGTGGCGCGGTACAGCAGTGGATCCTTCGTCATAGCAGGGGATGGGCACGGTGATCTGGGGGCGCAGTGGGGTGTGTGGCGCGGTACAGCAGTGGATCCTTCGTCATAGCAGGGGATGGGCACGGTGATCTGGGGGCGCAGTGGGGTGTGAGGCACTAGTACATAGGTATGGTAATCTTTGGGATACTAATACGCGGATGGTTCTTTCACCAAGCAAGGGCGTGGACACCATGTTCCTTTAGAAGTGGGGAAGCCGCGGCCTGCTATAGCCTAGTGAGAGCCAAATGCCTGCCTCTGGCTCCACTCCAGTGCCTTTGTGAAAGAAGAGCCCCATTGGAGCTGAGCCAAGCATCTCCTCATCCCCTGGTAACTAATTTACAGAATACATTACAATTGGCACTGCCACCCACTGACAGTTAAAAGAAAGAACAACAGGCAATCATCTACGTGCACACGGTACTTTGGCTCTTGCCAGGAATTTTTGCACACTGGTGCAAAACTAAAGATGGAATGGAAGCATGTGTGTGGTCTGAAACCTGGAAAACTGCAACCAGAACACCAGGCTCCCATACTTGGCCAATCTTTACAATCCAGGACAAATCCCCCCACTTAAGTCGGTCGCGTGTTCTTTGGCTGCCGCCACTGGGTTCACTTAGGAGGGATTCTGTTGCATGTGCACTACACAGAAAGGCACAGTTATACTCAGTGAATTACACTGCAGTGTTTGCTACCAAGATAATACCCACATTGATCATGTATTAAGTGCACACCAGACAGCGAAATATCCATGAACTTGCTCGATGCTCTGTCACATAAAAGTAAAAACAGATGATGCACTTCACTGTTTGGTGGGTAAGAAGGTTTGCCCGCGGCGTGCTCCTTTACTGCCTAAGGATCCTGCCAGGACAATTTCTTTTACTCTCGCCTGGGCTATGGGAGGTGGCCATGGGGTCTCCACATACTACTCAGTTTGTGAATGAGGTACAGGGCGGTGCCTCTGGTCTTGGAAAATGGGGGTACTTGCCTAGACATGAGGTTTTCCACCTGCAACTTTACTGACACCATCCAGGACATGTGGGTTTCCCCGTTGCTCCCCGCTTGTTCTTCCTGGAAGACTGAGGCTAGCTCGTATAGGATTTAGCCTGATAGAAGATGTGCACAATGGCCAGCTCCAAAACGCTGTGAAACAAAGACTACACGTATCTGACCTTTCACGCAGTTGTGTTGTTTGTTTAAGTCTTGAAAGTACAGGGGCAAAGCACAAGGGATGGTTTAGGCAGACATCACTTTACATGTATTTACGAGTAGAGTTCCATTTCCATTCAGGGTGGTGAAAGTACACAAATCACAATATAAACCAACCTGACAAGTATACGAAACATTATGTTAAGCAAAAAGAGTGATTCTAACTTTCTTTTCAAGTTCTCTTTATGTGATAGAGCATTATTTTAGCTCGTTAAAACTGTGCATTAATGCACAGTTTTAATCAGCTATTGATGAGAAGATACATAGTCAAGGGCCTAAAGTGCAGACTGGGATCAAATCTAATGTTTCAGTCGGTGTGTGACCCTGGATGAAACAATGTCACTGTGCTTTATCTTTCAAATTTGCCATGCCAGGTGTAGGTTTTCTGTTATGGGGGGCAGGGAAGCAGGGCATCGGGTATGGGTTTGCGTTGTGGGGGGCAAGAAGGAGGGTACCAGGTCGTTTTTTGTTGTGGGGGTTAAGGAGGCAGGATGAAAGGTATGGATTTTGCATTTGCGGGATCGGGGGGGGGGCAGACTGCGAGGTAAACACCTCTTGCCGGCTCTGCTCGCATTTGGCTCCCGGAGCCAAGCTGAGCTCCATGGCTGGACTCTACCCAGGAATTCTTTGGCTCCCACAACTCTATGTTCTATTGGGTCCTACTACTGCAGCACGGGCATGGCTCCTGCACCATGGCAGGCCTTTCGGCATGATGATCTCGTGTTTTCCAAATGTGCCTTAAGCATGTTTCATAAGATCACTGGTTTGTGCTGTGGCAGTGCCCACACCTCTGATCAAAACAGCATGCTGAAACCAGCATCCCGCTTTCTTGCAGAAAACGCTGAAACCAGGATCTTGCTTTCTTGCAGAAAACGCTGAAACCAGCATCCCGCCAGCATCCCGCTTTCTTGCAGAAAACGCTGAAACCAGCATCCCGCTTTCTTGCAGAACACGCTGAAACCAGGATCTTGCTTTCTTGCAGAAAACGCTGAAACCAGCATCCCGCTTTCTTGCAGAAAACGCTGAAACCAGCATCCCGCTTTCTTGCAGAAAACGCTGAAACCAGGATCTTGCTTTCTTGCAGAAAACGCTGAAACCAGCATCCCGCTTTCTTGCAGAAAACGCTGAAACCAGCATCCCGCTTTCTTGCAGAACACGCTGAAACCAGGATCTTGCTTTCTTGCAGAAAACGCTGAAACCAGCATCCCGCTTTCTTGCAGAAAACGCTGAAACCAGCATTCCGCTTTCTTGCAGAAAACGCTGAAACCAGGATCTTGCTTTCTTGCAGAAAACTAACGCTAATGTTGTGTATGTCTTAGTTAATGGCCGTGCCTTGTTGGTTTCTGCTGAGTCTCCCGTTTGCCAGCGCGCTCATCCATGTTGAGGGTCACTGCCCTGAGCGGCGCTTGGAGTACTGCCCCGTGAGTGATTCTCTCCTGTGTCCCCTAAAATGTGTCCCCCCAGTGTGACTCAAGCATTACAAAGGCAGCTGTTTATTCGCTTTGGCAGGCAATATGTGCCCTCTATAATGAGAAATGGCATGGCCTCTGGCTCCCAAGACCCTCACAACATGAATTCCTATTGGTGTAATAGTGTCTTGTGGCCTCTGGGCCCTCAGAGCCTGTATCCTTAGTGGAGTAAAAGTATCTCATGGACTCTACCATCCCAAGCCCCCACATCCTAAATCCATTCTGGTATAATACTACACATGGCCTCTGGCTCTCCAGATCTTTGCAACCTGTATCCCCTCTAGTTTAATAGCATATCATGGCCTCTGGTTCCAGAGACCCTCACAATCGGAAACCTTAGTTGTGTAATAGTGACTATTGGCCTCTGCCTGGGTCATAATTGGTGTAACAGTAGCTCGTGTCAACTGGCTCCCCAGACCTTCAAAGGCTGAACCCTTATTGGTGTAATAGCATCTCATGGCCTCTGGCACCCAAAACTCTCACAGCCTGAACCCTTAGTGATGTAATAGTATGTTGTGGCCTATGGCTCCCCAGCCCTGGATTCTTATTTGTGTAATAGGATCTCAGGACCTCTAGTTCCCCAGACCCTCAAAGCCTAGAACCTTAGTGGTGTAATAGTAGCTCATGGCCTCTATCTCCCAGACCCTCACATCCTGAACCCTTAGTGGTGTAATGGTATCTCATGGCCTCTGGCTCTCCATGCCCTCACAGCCTGAATCTGTAGTGGTGTAATAGTATCTCATGGCCTCTGGCTCCCCAGGGACTCACAGCCTAGACCTTATTGATGTAACAGTACCTCATGACCCATGGCTCTCCAGACCCTCAAAGCCAAGGTCCCCATTGGTGTAATAGTATCTCATGGCCTCTGGCTCCCTAGGCGCTCGCAGCCTGAACCCTTATTGGTGTAATAGTATCTCATACCGCCTAGCTCCCTACTCCCTCACAGCCCCCTAGGCCCTCGAAGCCTGAACCTCTATTGGTGTAATAGTATCTCATAGCCTCTGGCTCCCCAGTCCCTAACAGCCTGGGTCCTATAGCGTGGCCTCTGGAGCCTGAATCTTCTTAGTGGCATAGTATCTAATGGCCCCTGGCTCCCCCGGCCTTCCAAGCCTTAACCCATAGTAATGTAATAGCGTCTCATGACCTCTGGCTCCTCAGGCCTTCAGAACCTGAACCCACAGTGGTCTAATAGTACCCCATAGCCTTTCGCTCCCCAGACCCTTACAGCCCGAACCCTTAATAGTCTAATAGTATCTCATGGCCTCTGGCTCCCCAAACCCTCACAGCTTAGACTCTATTAGTGTAATAGTATCTTGCGGCCTCCAGATCCCCAAGCCCTCACAGCCCGAGTCCTTAGTGGTGTAATAGTACCTCATGTCCTCTGGCTCCCCAGGGCCTCACAGCCTAGACCACATTAGTGTAATAGTATATCGTGGCCTCTAGCTCCCCAGGGCCTCACAGGCTGAACTCTTAGTGGTGTAACATTGTCTCGTGGTCGCTGGCTCCCCAGGCTCTCAGAGCCTATACCTTATCCGTGTAATAGTATCTCGAGGGCTCCAACTCTCTACACCCTTGCAGCCTGAGACCTTAGAGGTGTAACAGTATGTCATGCCCTCTGGCACCCCAGGACCTCACAGCCTAAGCCCTTAGTGGTGGAATAGTATTTCATGGCTCATTGGTACCCAGGTCCTCACTGCCTGAGACCTTATTGGTGTAATAGTATCTGATGACCTCTGGGTATCCAGGCCCTCACATCCCGAGCCCTTACTGGTGTAATAGTATTGTACGTCCTCTTGCTCCTGAGCTGAGCCCTCAAAGCCTACACCTTGTTGGTGTAATAGTATCTCATGGCAGCTGGCTGCCCAGGACCTCACAGTCTAAGCCCTTAGTAGTGTAATAGTATCTCATTGCCTCTGTATCCTCAGGCCCTCACATCCTGAACCCTCTCCTGTGTAATAGTATCTCATGCCCTCTGGGCAGACCCTCACAGCCTGAGCCCTCATTGGTGTAATAGCATCCTCATTAGACCCCAGCCCATCGTAACGTTTTAAGGTGTATTTATGTTGCAGTATTGAGAGTGTATGCAATCCTTTATGCCCTGATGATATCATATTGTCAGAGATAGAAAACTTGACTCCCTCTCTTTTTCCCGTTTACGTGCTCAGGGAGTGAAGTAAATAAATCATCGATCAAGAAGAAGGAGGGGGGGGGGTCTGAAGATGATTGTAGACTATCTAGGAGAGAGTTGATGTCTTGCGGGTATCGTAGACGTGGACATATCATGATTGCGTTCACTCTGGGCCAACTGCAAAACACTGATCAGGAATAAGGAAAGGGCTCTTGAGCAAGTTAGTTGGGGACAGCATGTTGGAGACGGGGAAGAGGAGCGACTCCTCCACATTCTGGGGAGGAGTTGAGTAGCACCAACGAATTGTATTGCTGTATTGGATCCAAAGCATGGTGGGAACAGTTTATGGGACTGGATAAGGCTCCCCTACCTCTAATCGCAGCCCTACTTCCCCCTATGACAACCGTTGGTGAGATTTTAATAGAGTGGGAAGGGGACTTCAACCTCTCACAAGCTGAAAGGCTTTGGACTTGTCCAGACTCCACAAAACCCGGGCCCTGATCATGTACCTGTTGGTCTTTATAAAGATGAGCGATTGGGGTGGTCCCAGCTCTGTACCAGCTCTTTAATGCAGCGATTAGATCTAACAGCATCCCGACTTCCTGGCGACAGGCAGTAATTTTCCCCATTTATAGAAAGGGGGGCAGAGACACTCCAAGCAACTACGGCCCGATTTCCTTATTGGGTAGGTAAGCTTTTCGCCAAAGTCATTCTGAACCATGGGTTCAATAACCATTTACAACCGTGATTTCGCACGGGAATGAGTACTATCGACCAGAGCTTTTGCCCTTTTCTGATCTATGCAGTCTTTGTAGATCTGAAGACCACTTTCTACAGCGTCCCCCGGACCCCCTTGTGGCAGGGGACACTCCGAGTCATCTGTGGTCCAATTCCCGCCAGTTATATTCTGATAACAAGGCGGTTGTTTGATGGGGTTTGGGCGGAGAGGCGACAGAAGAATTCGAGGTTGGTTGAAAAAGGAGTGGGGCAGGGATGTGTCCTTGCCCCGCTCCTCTTCAACATTTAAGTTAACGAGGTCATAGAGGAGCTTGCTGTGAATTGCTTTGACCCCCCCCCCAGACTGGGTAGTGATGCCATCCTACTAGCCACTACCCCAATGGGCCGCAAACATACCCTAAGCTGCAAAATGAAGGTGGACGTTATTAGGCCGAAATTAGCTAGGCCTCATAACCTGGCTGTGGTTTACATGTCTTCTTAACCACCCATTGTATGTAGAATGCACTTATACCGAAGATTTTACAATAAAAACAAAACATTTCCTTTTTTTGGGGGGGGTGTCCCCTTGAATCCCTGTTTCCCATCCCTAAAAACCCACCCCAACCTTTTAATGATAATGATGTGTCATTTATATAGCGCCTTAATCCAAAGCGCTTTACAGAGCACATATTTACATACAATATCACCCAACAAAAATAGGTACCTATTATCGACCCCGGCAGGGTGAAAGGCTGAGTTGGCCCTGCCGGGATTCGAACCGGCGACCTGCAGATCACGTTCAGATCGCAGTAGCGAGCGCTCAACCAGCTGAGCTATCTTACCCACAAGATGTAACCCTTTACGCCACACCCACATACATTTTCGTTCTAAAGACTGTATGCCCTGGTTGTGGAGGTGGATGGCCATAAACCTGAGCAGGTTCCTTTCTACGACTATTTAGGCACCAGATGCAAATGGTCCATGGCTCACTAAAGCCTGTATATCCCTTGAAACAAATAGTGGGGGTGTGCGAAAGTTTGCGGCCAATCGTGGAAGCTGCTCTGTGACGCCAGTTTTAGAGATCTACAATTTGCAGGTGTTGCCGGTCGCACCCTGTTGGGCTGAAATCTGGGGTTACCCAAATTGTCAATCCATGGCCATTGTTAAGAACACGTTTTTGAAGAGTTTGTTGTGGCTCCCCAAGTGTTCGCCAAGTGCCCCCCTGCACACGGAGTGTGGAATTCGCCCTATTTCCGATATTGCTTTGTTCAGACCTGTATTATATTGGGTGAGAACCTGGAGCACCCCTCAGCTAGGGAAGTTCCGGGTGGGAATATCCCATGTCCTTGCCTCCGTATGGGTACATTGAAAGGGCGGTGTTCTACCAGCAGTTGTGGGATAAACCCTGTCACCTGGCCGACTTGTGATGTTGGTGATGAAACGATGTTACACCTTTTGCTCTTGTGTAATGGGTACAGCGTGTTGAGAGCCAAGCACTTAACACCTTTGTTTAAAACTGCAAGCAACCATCTTAATATTGTCTGTGTTACAACTAAATGTGTCCAGGGTGCATGGCTGGGGAGGAAGCGACTGATCTCTTATTCATTCCTGTTGGGACCCTTGCACTTTTTGTCATCCTGCCCCCCACTATCCCACCCAAACCCCCACCACCCCGTGCAATATGAATCTGCTGTTGGGATTGACCTGCTTTTATTTTTGTATCTTCCTTCCTAACATATTGAACGTGTTGGTTTTATCTTGATGGATTTTCTTGGATTCTGATTGGACGTACTTGAATGTATGTATTGATTTGCTGAGGACTGATGTCGAATAAAGCTGGCTTTCAGCAGAACGGTAACCCTTTATACCACGGTTGTCCAACTCCAGCCCTCCAGGGCCGGGATCCTGACGGGTTTTCAGGATACCCCTCATTAATATTCATGAGGAAAAATGTGCATTCATTTAGAATCATTGTATGCAAATTTAATCCATAAATATTAATAAGGGGTATCCTGAAAATCCGACATGGATCCGGCTCTCAAAGCCTGGAGTTGGACAACCCTGTTTTATACGGTTGTTGCCCTGTACATCACAGTGGGCGCTTCGTCTCTATTTAGTGTACTCGCCATTTCACTGAGGACGCGCTTGATATACACCTAACGTTATTTGTCATCATTTTATTTGTGGTGTTTACACCTATGGGGGGCAGTATACACTGCATGCACAAAGCACAATGGGGGTATCCAGCATTTACTTTTTGCATGAGGAAATATGCCTGGCTGAAAATCTACCCACCTTCCTCCACGAGTATTGTCCTCTGCAGTCTATACTTTCAATTACCACGTGCTCATTATTACTCATGATGTGGCCCTCCATATGTTTTCAACTTCAACTCCCATGATCCGACCCAACTTAGCAAGCAGTGAGGGATCATGGGAATTGTAGTCCAAAATATTCAGAGCGCAACATGGGTTATTAGATACATGTTTTGGAGGTGTGACGGCTCAGTAGAAGGACGCAGACTCTTGGAGGACATTTTGAACGTGATTTATTAAATAATAGTCAGGAAGGCCTAGATGTCTCTATGGCTACGGGGTTGTTCGCTACCTAAAGAATAACCAAGGTGCTCGTCAATCGTCTCTACCTCAATGTCCAAAAAGACAATGGCCCACCAATATCAGGATTCCACAAGTGCGGCAGTTGCACAATATGCCGCTATGCTTTCGATAACACTAACCAACTAAGCTTTGACAATGTACCTGAAATTCAAATCAAGCAATTCCTTAACTGTCGGAGCAAATTTGTAATTTACATTATCATATGTGAATGTGGAAAATATTATGTTGGCAGCAAAGTCGGGGATCTGAGGACACGGATCAAAGAGCATCTCAACACCTTGACCAACACAGACATGAGATTCCCACTATCCCAACATTGGTAACGAGCACCACCAGGCGTCAAACAAGAAAGATGTATGGTTCCTCGCAGTTGATCAAATCAAGTCGTCCATCTGAGGAGAAGACAGAGAAAAAAACCTTAAGAAGAAAAGAGGCATGACTATGAAAATTAAGAAGCACAATTCTGGGTTTAAAGAAAGAACATTGAATTTGAAGTGTTTCACTAAAAAAGATGCCTGTTTCTTCCCAAATTCTCAAACTTTAAACCTCAGTGAAGTGAGTATGTGCACCTGAATAAATATGAGCCCAATCACTAGTCCGTTGATTGTGAGGGGTCAGAAATGCGAGGACCACGTTGTAAGGTTTTCTCAACAAATGCCATTTTATTAAAGTTAAAGGTTGGATGAACGCCTCACTTTCCCTACCCTGACGAGGATTTCCCTGCCTAAAAGAAGCTAAAGGATAGCTGCCCCTCACATTTATACATATGACAAATGAATAAGGAAGTGCATGGCAATTCAAAATAACAAATCATTGAATTCACAATTTGACCAATGTCTGTTTTCACAACCTGGGAGAAATCCCCTTACCCCGGATTTAACTTGATTCTGTGCCACAGTTGAAGAAAAGAACACAAGGAAATCCTGGGTTTCAACAAAAGTTACAATACAGTCTTATGCCGCTTCCACTTGTAAGCAGAAAGTTCCAACACAAAAAGTATAAAGCTTCTCTTCCTTCTTGAACAAGTTCTCAGTTCATAAATAGCAGCAATAATTGTCTTGGTCAGGATAATTTTTGCCACAACAAAAATTCCAAAGAAATATAGTTCTGTTGCAACAGCTTTACTCAGCTTTTGTTCTAACTCGATGGGTCAGACTTGATGGTCGTGCAGTTATGTAATGCCTCCGTCCCCAAGTACCGCTCGAGCAGGAAAAAATAACTGCCCTAGCAATCCTTGAGGCCACAGGTGTGGAGTGTCGTCGTCAGCCTGGTACCGGGAACGCTGGAAGGATCCCTGAGTGCTGTAATGCAAAGGTTTATAATCAAGGAAATTGTCATGATGCCTACCTCCAAAGAGCCAGGCCGGGCCCAGCAACCCCAGAGGCAGACATCATTTTCCCCAGGGAAGTCTCAGCGGGCCCAAGTCGGGGCCCTTTGGACTCAGTCCTGGCGCCTTAGGCGCCAGGCTCATAGCGGACCCCAGTCCTGGCGCCTTAGGCGCCAGGCTCATAGAAGAGGATATGTGTTTAAGTGCTTGGGTGCACACCTACCTGATGCAGACCTTGCTGCTTCATCCAGGCCCTCTTGAGGCCTGAATGGGACTACTTTACCTGTAGGACTACTTCACCACCCGGGTGTGGTCGGGGAAGGATACATACCTGATTGGTGGAAGGATACATACCAGGAACTTCTTCCAAGGCTATTTAAACCCCACCCGAACAGCCACACGTGCTTCGCGTTGTTCTGCACCTAGCAGCTGGACACTCACCGTGTCAGCTCCTGCATCCTGACTTCAGCCACGCCTGCCAGCACCCTGGAACACCTGCAAGGGGAGAAAGGAAGAGAATAGGAGAAGAAAAGCCCTTACCTGCTAAATCTGCATCCCGGAGTCATTTCTCCAACGGCCCTGAAAAGGAAGACATCATTTTAAAGGCATTTTGTTTCGATCGCTGCAGCGCTGCATTTTACTCACCTTTGCAAGGCGCTTCCATCTTCAGCAGCGATCTTCCGGATTCAGCTACGCCCCGGCGCCTAGAGGAAAAAAGACAAGAACAAAGGTGAGAGGGAGAAAAGGAATAAGGAAAGCTCAGTTTCCTTTTAAGTCTTACCTGTTGGATTATTCCCACTGCATTTCGGGTCCTGCCGCTTCCTGGCATCTCCGGACCCCGGCCCCTATGGGGAAAAAAGACAAAGACATTGAATGAGCGAATGCAAAGACATTACCTGAGCGCTCATCCAGAACTGTTTCACTTCGGGTCGGCGCCATATCTCCATCACTCCGAACCCCGGCCCCTAAGGGGAAAAAGACATAAGCATTAGCGCTTGCTGCAATTAAACAACGAACATTATTATTAAGCTTGAACTTTTGAACAGAACTTTTACAGCGCCTTACCTGAACAGTCAAGCTTACCTGAACTCCCATCAATCCTCAATCCAGTGAAGTAACTGGATTTCAACGCGCCCCTGCATCAGAAGCAGGATGGAGAGCTCATCCTTCCAAACCCTAAGGTGAGGCTTCATGGGGAATCGTGGAGGAGGTATCGTGGAGGGTTGGAAGGGAGTGGGAGGCTTGAGCATTGTTCCACAGTTGGTAATACTCCCTTTTCACGCACAGGAGGGTATCCAACGAGCCAGGGAAGCCAGAATAGAGGGGCCCTTCCTGTCCATCTTCAGAGTTCTGCGCCTTCGACGCCGCGCCTCCGTGGGAACCAGGTGAGCGTTACAGAACGCGAAGCCTTACCACAATTTCCCACCTGGGCGCTATGGAGACTTCCGAGACAGATCAGCTGGCCCATCTTTTAGGGGAATTACGGGCAGAAGTGCACTCAGCCCGCCAGGAGACTAATGCTCTCAGAAGGGAACTAATCCTATCCAAGGAAAGAATGATGATCTGGCCAAAAGGTTACTGCAGGGGCAGGCAGAGCACACTCCTTTACCTGTTTCCGGAGATATTTCTACAACAATGGGTTTGAATAACCCGGTACAAATCAATCTACCTGGACACATGCCTTTGGCCCCGCCAGAACGTTTTGCGGGGGATCCCAAGAAATATGCCGTTTTTATGAACCAATGCCGTTTACACTTTTTATGCAGGCCCGGGGCCTTCCCCAACGACCAGACCAAAGTAGCCTTTGTACTATCTTACCTCAGTGGCTGTGCTGCCGATTGGTCTATTCCATTGGTAAATCAGGATGATCCCATTCTCCGGGATTTCCAGGGCTTCCAGGCCAGCATGGAAAGATTGTTCGCTCGACACTCGCAGGGACAGGCCCTTGACAACGAACTGCTATCCTTACGACAAGGTAATCAGGATCTTTTGTCCTATATCGCCACCTTTAATAGACTAGTTGTGGAAACCGGATGGCCTGAAAATAAAAGGATCACATTGTTTCATCGAGGCCTGCGCGGAGAGCTTAAAGATGTTATAGCTCAGATAGTAGATCCACCCCAGGCCTGCGCAGACTACATAGACTTAGTGGTTCAACTTGATCACAGACTTCAAAATAGAAAAGCAGATCGGCTCAAGTATGAAACCAGAGTACCTATCAAGACCCACGTTAACTCCAAGAGTACTGACGTTTCCGAACCTATGCAAATTGCCATTGTTAAAGGACCATTAACGCAGAAGGAACGAGAGAGAAGGCGACAAATGCAACTTTGTCTGTATTGTGGAACTTCCGGTCACTTTCTTCAAAGTTGTCCAGTTAAACCACCCAAGAAGGTCGTTGGAGCCACTGATAACGAGTTATTGACACCTGGTTCGGGAAACGACCTAGCCCGACAAGCGTAGGGGTCCGCTTGCCGAGCTTGAAAACAAACTCTTTGACCTCGCATTTTGTCATGCCAATGGTGCTTGTGAACCCAAAACAGCCTCAGCAGTTGCATGCTATAAAAGCATACATAGACAGTGGAGCTATTGGAAATTACATAGACCGTGAATTGGCTTCCAGGATTAAGCTTCCTCTCCGCCCGAAAGTAACCCAAGATGTAATTACTACAGTTGATGGAACCGAAATAGCCTCAGGGCCTGTAACGCATTCCACAGTTGAAATCACTCTGGTGGGTCAGGACGGACATCGGGAAACAATCGTGTTTGATGTGATCAAGGCCCCACAATTTCAAGTACTTCTTGTTATCCCTTGGTTAGAAACACATAATTCGAGACTAGACTGACAAGCAAAGAAGATAACTTTTCCTGATTGTGAACCAACCTGTTACCCAAGGAATCCAGCTATGGGTCTAGCCTCTGTAACATCCACCCCTGTACAGCTACCATCTGAATACCAAGAATTCCAAGACGTTTTTCAGAAAGAGCAGGCTAACACCTTACCTCCCCATCGATCTTACGATTGCCAAATCGACTTGGTACCCAATGCACAACTACCTTGTAGTAGGATTTATGCTCTTACTGAACCTGAGAACCTGCATTTGCACCAGTATTTGGATCAATACCTGGCCAATGGCTTCATTCGCCCATCAAAGTCACCAGTCTCTTCCGCTTTGTTCTTCGTACCTAAAAAGGAAGGAGACCTTAGGGCCTGTATTGACTACCGCGCCCTAAATCAGATAACGATTAAGAATCGTTACCCTTTGCCCCTGATACCTGAGCTTATCGACCAAGTAAAAGATGCTCGTGTGTACACCAAGCTAGATCTCCGAGGAGCTTACCACCTGGTACGTATAAAAGAGGGCGACGAGTGGAAGACTGCATTCCGCACCAAATTTGGGCTCTTCGAATATCAAGTAATGCCCTTCGGTTTGTGCAACGCACCTGCCGCCTTTCAGTATTTCATGAATGATGTTCTTCGGGAACTTATCAATGTTTGTGTCATCGTTTATATTGACGACATCCTGGTGTATTCCTCCTCAGAATCTGATCACAGAAACCATGTTAGGGCAGTTCTTGAGAAATTGCGCCAGCACAAATTATTTGCCAAGCTCGAAAAATGCGTTTTTCATACCACAGAAGTGGAGTTTCTCGGATTCATCCTGACACCTCAAGGAATCCGAATGGACTCGCGGAAAGTAGACGCCATTCTCAAATGGCCATCTCTTAGCTCTGTGAAGGGAGTGCAAAGCATGCTTGGCTTTGCCAATTTCTATCGAAGGTTCATCCCGGAATTTTCTCGAACTGTTAAACCCATCACAGCTCTCCTAAAGAAAAATAAACGCTTTGAATGGACTCTTGAGGCTGAACAAGCCTTTCAGGACCTGAAAACCAAATTCACCTCTGCACCTGTATTGAAGCACCCGCGCCCAGATCTCCCTTACATCGTGGAAACCGATGCATCCAGTTCGGCCATGGGAGCTGTCCTGTCGCAAAGAGACCCAGAAACTAACCAACTACACCCTGTAGCCTTTTGGTCCAGAAAATTCTCTCCACCTGAACTCAATTACGCAATTACCGACAAAGAACTACTGGCTATTAAATCAGCTTTCAAGGCTTGGCGTCACTATCTTCTCGGTGCAAGACACACCATCACCGTAATTACGGACCACAGAAATTTGCAGTATTTAAAGACG
This sequence comes from Ambystoma mexicanum, assembly GCF_040938575.1. NCBI lineage: Eukaryota > Metazoa > Chordata > Amphibia > Caudata > Ambystomatidae > Ambystoma > Ambystoma mexicanum. The sequence continues at coordinate 733,055,042 of NC_090925.1, forward strand.
GCCAAAGCTCAATCTTCGCGACAACTCCGATGGGCTTTATTCTTTGCGGAATTTGATTTTGTAATTACCTATCGCCCTGGCTGCAAGAATGGTAAGGCAGATGCCTTATCCCGGATAGGCATGGAAGAACCCAATTCGAGTTTAGAACCTGTGCCAATCATACCGGAACAAAGAATTCTGGGCTTGACTTCATTGCAAACCATTGAGGACATCCAAGCTCAAGTAAAACAGCTTTTTGACTCTTCTGCCTTACTGGAATGGAGTCAAAAGGGTCCTCACTACACCGTTAAGGATGATTTACCCTACTTCCAAGAGCGGTTATTTCTGCCAAGTAAAGAATTGCAGGAACTTGTCATTACCCGTCATCATGAATCATTAATGGAAGGACACCCCGGTATCGCAAAAACAGAAGAAAAGATCAAACGCCACTTCTGGTGGCCTTCTTGGAGAAAAGACATAAAGTCATTTGTGTTGTCTTGCGGAATCTGTGCCCAAAATAAGAGTCAAAAGAAAAGGCCATCCGGCCTATTTCAACCTTTGGACATTCCACCAGCACCTTGGCACACCTTGTCAATGGACTTTATAACTGACCTGCCTCCTTGTGGTGGTTACAACACGATTCTCGTAATAGTGGATCTATTCTACAAAATGGCCCATTTTATCCCTTTAAAAGGATTGCCGTCAGCTTCCACCTTGGCCAAGGAATTTATGGAAAATATAGTGCGGTTACATGGTTTCACTTCCATATTAGTCTCAGACCGTGGAAGTCAATTTATCTCCCACTTTTGGAAGAAATGTTGCCAACTAGCACAAATAGACGTGCGGTTATCCACCAGCCACCACCCCCAGACCAACGGACAAACCGAGAGAACCAATCAGACTCTCGAGCAATATCTGCGGTGCATGTTACACCAATCCGAGTTAAATTGGAAAGACATCCTTTGGATTGCAGAATATGCATACAACAATTCAGTGCATTCTGGAACCGGACAGACTCCTTTTTATACCCTGTATGGTCACCATCCTCGGACCTCTGACCTAGATCCACCTCTGACCCTGGAGATGCCTGCAGTAAATCACCTACATTCCACAATAACCCAAGCCTTCAAAGAAGCTACAACCCACTTACAGCAAGCCAAGAAAAAGTATAAAGAAAACGCTGATTTGCACCGAAGTAAAACTCCTCCTTACCAAGTAGGAGATCAGGTATGGCTAGCAACTAAACATCTACCCCTCAAGGGTCAGCGAACTTTTAATCCCAGATTCATTGGGCCTTACCCCATCAAAGCTATTATCAACCCAGTGGGTTATAAACTCGATTTACCATCCAACATGCGGATTCATCCCGTTTTTCACGCATCTCTTCTAAAACCAGTACAACCTGGAACCAGACTGTCTGAGCCCCCAGGCCCTGTCCAAATTGATGGAGAATTAGAATTCGAAGTGAAAGACATTTTAGATTCCAAGATAGTTAAGTCGAAACTCTTCTATCTTGTTGATTGGAAAGGATATGGACCTCAGGAAAGATCTTGGGAACCCAGTAACTATGTTCACGCACCACGATTAATTCAACGATTCCATCGAAGATTCCCGCACAAACCAAAACCCCCGGAGGAAAAGACCTTGGGAGGGGCCTTGAGGGGGGGTACTGTCATGATGCCTACCTCCAAAGAGCCAGGCCGGGCCCAGCAACCCCAGAGGCAGACTTCATTTTCCCCAGGGAAGTCTCAGCGGGCCCAAGTCGGGGCCCTTTGGACTCAGTCCTGGCGCCTTAGGCGCCAGGCTCATAGCGGACCCCAGTCCTGGCGCCTTAGGCGCCAGGCTCATAGAAGAGGATATGTGTTTAAGTGCTTGGGTGCACACTTACCTGATGCAGACCTTGCTGCTTCATCCAGGCCCTCTTGAGGCCTGAATGGGACTACTTTACCTGTAGGACTACTTCACCACCCGGGTGTGGTCGGGGAAGGATACATACCTGATTGGTGGAAGGATACATACCAGGAACTTCTTCCAAGGCTATTTAAACCCCACCCGAACAGCCACACGTGCTTCGCGTTGTTCTGCACCTAGCAGCTGGACACTCACCGTGTCAGCTCCTGCATCCTGACTTCAGCCACGCCTGCCAGCACCCTGGAACACCTGCAAGGGGAGAAAGGAAGAGAATAGGAGAAGAAAAGCCCTTACCTGCTAAATCTGCATCCCAGAGTCATTTCTCCAACGGCCCTGAAAAGGAAGACATCATTTTAAAGGCATTTTGTTTCGATCGCTGCAGCGCTGCATTTTACTCACCTTTGCAAGGCGCTTCCATCTTCAGCAGCGATCTTCCGGATTCAGCTATGCCCCGGCGCCTAGAGGAAAAAAGACAAGAACAAAGGTGAGAGGGAGAAAAGGAATAAGGAAAGCTCAGTTTCCTTTTAAGTCTTACCTGTTGGATTATTCCCACTGCATTTCGGGTCCTGCCGCTTCCTGGCATCTCCGGACCCCGGCCCTATGGGGAAAAAAGACAAAGACATTGAATGAGCGAATGCAAAGACATTACCTGAGCGCTCATCCAGAACTGTTTCTCTTCGGGTCGGCGCCATATCTCCGGCACTCCGAACCCCGGCCCCTAAGGGGAAAAAGACATAAGCATTAGCGCTTGCTGCAATTAGACAACGAACATTATTATTAAGCTTGAACTTTTGAACAGAACTTTTACAGCGCCTTACCTAAACAGTCAAGCTTACCTGAACTCCCATCAATCCTGAATCCAGTGAAGTAACTGGGTTTCAACGCGCCCCTGCATCAGAAGCAGGATGGAGAGCTCATCCTTCCAAACCCTAAGGTGAGGCTTCACGGGGAATCGTGGAGGAGGTATCGTGGAGGGTTGGAAGGGAGTGGGAGGCTTGAGCATTGTTCCACAGTTGGTAATACTCCCTTTTCACGCACAGGAGGGTATCCAACGAGCCAGGGAAGCCAGAATAGAGGGGCCCTTCCTGTCCATCTTCAGAGTTCTGCGCCTTCGACGCCGCGCCTCCGTGGGAACCAGGTGAGCGTTACAGAAATACCCAAAAGGCAACTGGCAGAGGGAGCAAACAAGGTACAGTGACACCATCTTACCTAAAGGATGGTAGCATAGGTAGGAGACCTACACAAACAGCAGGGGAAACCAACAGCAGGCTGGGATGATGTAGTTGGCACCCCGGAAACACCTGGGTGAAGCAAGAACTTGATCTGTGGCAAAACTTGAAGCAATCCGAGGTTGCAGAAACAGAGGGGCAATCCAGAGCCAAGTCCAGTGTTCAAACAGAGGTCAAGATGATCTGGGAGGTCAGAGAGCACGCCAAAGTCCAAGGATAATCCGAAAGCAAGTCCAAGTAAAACGTTCCAAGTTCGAGGTAAGGATAGTAACAAGATGCAGTAAGTAACGCCTGGCAGTCCTCCGGAGAAGTAGCTGTGAAGCGACGTGTTGTATTTGCCGGCTTCTTTTGAAGCGGCGAGCGGAGTCACATGACGCATCACGTGACCACTCGCACGCATTACGCGGAGCGCAACGCAGCCAGCGATTAGTGCTGCTGGCGCTTCCTGGTATGCTGGCATCGCCGGGTGTGGAGGAGGCGCAATGGCAACCGCCATCGCGGAAAAGGGCGAAAAGAGGCGGGTCTGCCCACCATGGTATCACGCCTGCCGTGCCTCCCCTGCTGATGTGGGTGGAAAACATGATGGCGAAAAGCGCCAAGTAGGGGAGACGAGTGTGAGGGAGAGAGTGGGAGCGAGGGTGAGTGCGGGGGCATGACAGAGCTCCCCCCTAAAGGCCCACAACCGCGTGGGCTGGAAGGATGCTCGCGGTGAAACCGGGCCACCAAACGAGGAGCATGTACATCCCGGGAAGCAACACAAGAGCGGTCCTCAGGACCGTAACCCAGCCAGTCCACCAGATACTGCAACCCACCCCTGTACATACGGGAACCTAGAACAGCCCGCACCTCAAACACATCAGGGGATGAGACAGAGACCGGGGCAGGAGGGGCAGCTAACCGGGTAGGACCAGGGCATGGCTTAAGTAGGGAGACGTGAAACACCGGGTGGATCCGCCAGGTGGGTGGCACCGCCAGGCGCAATGCCACCGGGTTCAGGACCTTGACCACGCCATACGGACCCACAAAACGAGGAAGCAGTTTGCGACAGCCAGGGATGTGCAAATGGTGGGTAGAGAGCCAAACCCGGTCCCCCACCCTGTAAGCAGGGGCATCCGCCCTCCTCCTGTCAGCAGCGGTTTTCATGGAGGCCTGGGCTTCGCGCAGGTGGACCAATGTTTGGGCATGGACCGAGACCAGATCCCGAGCACAGGCCGAAGCGGCGGGGGTATCAGAAGAGGAGAAGTCCAGAATGGGGAGAGTACGGGGATGTTGGCCATAGAGGGCGAAGAAAGGCGAGAACCCAGTAGCAGAGTGCAGTGTATTGTTATAGAGAGATGCAGCAGGTTGAGCCATGTGTCCTGGTACTGTAATGTCAGACAGCGTAGATACTGCTCTAATGTCTGGTTGACCCTCTCGGTCTGCCCATCACTCTCTGGATGATAAGCAGAAGAGAAGTGAGCGTCGATACCCAGTAGAGAGGTGAGGGCCCGCCAGAATCGGGAGGTAAACTGCGTGCCAAGAAAGGAAACCAACACATGGGGCAAGCCAAAAAGACAGAACACAGACCTAAAGAAATGCTTAGCCAAGACTGGGGCTGAGGGTACCCCCTTGCACGGTATGAAACGCGCTAGTTTGGTATAGGAGTCTACGACGACCCAAATGGTATCGAAACCCTGTGTACATGGCAGATCGGTGATCAGGTCCATTGAGACCGTGTGCCAAGGCTGTGGAGGAACGGGGAGAGGGAGAAGAAGACCCAAGGGTCGGCCCCTGCATGACTTGCCCTGGGCACAAACTGAACAGGTATTGACATAGTTCTGCACATCACGTTTCATAATCGCCCACCAACACCAGCGTTTGAGGAGGTCTAGAGTGCGATGTTGCCCAGGGTGACCATTAATGGCAGCATCATGAGACCAGTCTAACACCATATTCCTGGTTTCACTTGTGGGAAGGAAGAGCTTCCTGTGTACGAAAGGCAGCCCATCCTGCATAACCGGATCCCATTCTGTTAGTGATTGTGGATATTGGGAAACCCACTGCCGTATGGTGGACTGTAAGGAAGGCGACGGTGTGCAGACACATACTACATGAGTCTCACCCAACAAGGTCTCAGGGAATGATGGGAGAACCTCCCCCCCAGGAGAACGAGACAGAGGGCATCTGCTTCCCCATGCCCGACACCGGGTCTGTGTTTGACCACGAAATCGAACGCGGCAAAGAAGAGGTGCCAACGTACCTGTCGGCTGTTTGTACATTTCAGGGAGGCAAGGTCCTGGAGGTTCTTATGATCGGACAACACCACAGTATGGTGTTTTGCACCCAAGAGATGGTGCCTCCAGGTTTGTAGAGCGTCCCTAATGGCCAGTAGCTCTTTTTCCGTAATGGCGTAGTGTAATTCGCTTGCCGTGAATTTACGTGAGTGAAACGCTACCAGATGCAAACGGCCAGTGGTAGGACAGGGTTGGGACAATACAGCGCCCATTGCATAGGAAGAGGCGTCTGCCTCGAGAACAAACGGGAGCTCAGGATCAGGGTGTTGCAACACCGGAGCAGTGGTGAACATGGTTTTTAGAGAGTCAAAAGCGTTTTGTTGTGCCATGGACCAGACATAGGGGACGGAAGGGCTAGTGAGAGCAGTGAGAGGTGCCACGATAGAGGAGAACCCAGCAATGAACCGTCGGTAAAAGTTAGCGAATCCCAGAAATGACTGTAACTGTTTGAGAGTGGTCGGGATTGGCCATTCGTTGATCGCCCGGACTTTGGACTAGTTCATAGATAGACCCCCCGGGAGAGATATGGAACCCCAAGAACTCGACCTGACTGGTGTGAAAAAGACACTTTTCGGGTTTAGCGAATAATGCGTTGGCTTGGAGCCGTACCAACACTTCCTTAACATGCGTGATGTGTTCTTCGAGGGAGGAAGAGAAAACCAGTATGTCATCTAAGTCCACTACCACGTAAGCGTTCAGGATGTCGCCGAATATGTCATCCATGAAGCGCTGAAACATAGCAGGAGCATTGCAGAGGCCAAACGGCATAACCGTGTACTCAAATAACCCTTGTCGTGAGCAGAAGGCCGTCTTCCACTCATCTCCGTCCCGCATGCGTATGAGATTATACGCCCCACGGAGATCCAATTTGGTGTAGATCGTGGCATGAGTAAGCCTGTCTAACAATGGGGTAATAAGGGGTATGGGATAGCGTTTTTTTACCGTGATGGCGTTCAAGCGCCTGGAATCAATGCAGGGACGGAGATCCCCTTCCTTCTTCGGAACGAAGAAGATGGGGCTCGCAGCTGGGGATGTCGACGGGCGAATGTGACCTAGACGTAGCGCCTGCTGTATATACTCTTGCAGGACTCGTTCTTCCGTCTGGGTCAAGGAGTAGATCCGGCCCTTTGGGATCGGAGCGTTAGGGACTAAATCAATGGGACAATCGTAGGGCCGATGCGGAGGTAGGCCTTCCGCAGAGCCTTTGTCGTACATAGCCCGGAATTCATGGTACTCAGGAGGTATGCTGCCAGTGATTGCCCCTATCATCTGCGTGTCCTGGGTGTCGGACCTGTCCTCTGTGACCAAAGAAGCGACTACCCCTAGGATGTCTGGGGGGCTGGAAACCCGAGTTGTCTCGAGTAGGCAGTAGTATTGGCACATCTCTGATTCGAAGGAGACCTGACCTGTGCCCCAGTTAATCAGAGGATTGTGCCTCTTCAGCCAAGGGATGCCCAGGAATGCTCCGAACTGAGGTGTGGCTATGAGATCAAAAGATATGGTCTCCCTGTGGACTTCCTGTATGACTAATTCCAATGGGGCTGTCTGTTGCATGATTGGTCCAGAAGCAAGGGACGTCCCGTCCACTGCATGAACCGGCTTGGGGTGTTTCTTTGTAACCAAAGGTAGATTCAATGAACTGGCTAGTGCTATGTCAATAAAGCAGCCTGTAGCTCCAGAGTCGATCACTATTCGTACTGCATGGGAGATACCAGCGGTACGGTTCAAGGAAGCCTGTAGCACCACAGGCCGGACGGGATCAAAAGCAGGATCAGAGGGATTTCGTATAGGACTCGCCCCTACCCCTGATCTCAAGGCCGAGTCTTCGGAAAACCCGGAATCTTGTTCTTTGGGCGACAGGGACACTCCTTTACAAAATGCCTGTTAAGACCGCAGTAGAAGCCAGCATTGTCTGTCCTTCTGCGCTCTCGTTCGGCATGAGTAATGGGGCTGCGTACCCCGCCGATCTGCATGGGTTCGGGTGAGGTGTCGGATGTGGTTGATGATGGGGTATGGGATAGCCCTGCTTCCACCCTACGTTCTGCTCGTCTAGCGTCGACCTGCAAGGTCAGGTCAACCAATTCTGCATAGACTGAGGGAAGAAAGGGCACCACAGACAATGCGTCCTTCATAGAACCACACAAGCCCCGATAGTATATCACTGCCTTTTTGTTCTCTGGCCAGGAGGTCTCAGCAGAGAGCTGGTTGAACTTGGTGATGAATTCAATGAGAGTTGATCGGCTTGAGTGAGATCTCGGAGTTCCATATCTCTGGATTGTGCTTTGTATCTGGTGTCGAAAACTTTGGCCATTTCTTGGGTTAATAGTTCAAAATCGTACAGGGCAGGATGCTCGCCCTCCAACAATGGGTTGACCCACGTGGCTGCCACACCTGACAGATGGCAGAGGAGAAAGGCCGCTTTGGAAACTGAATCAGAAAAAGCCTGGGGTCGACACAGAAAGTGCAATTTGCATTGGTTTATAAAGGTGTGGTATTTCCTTGGGTCCCCCTGGTATCTCTCGGGGGCTGCTAGAGGGAAGGGGGTCTTAACCACCACAGGCGGGGCTGGCAAGGTGGGCGGTGTGACGGGGATCGGATTTTGGGGTGGAGCGGCATCACTGAATTCGGCGTCTACAGGCAAGGGGTGGTGTGTGCTTTGCATGGCATCAAGGCGGTGGTGCAACGCAGTAGTGGCAGTGGCCATGTCAGTGCGGAGAGCAGTGGTAGCAGCTGCCATGTCTGCCCTAAGCGATGTCACTGCTTGCATTAAGGCAGTCACAGTGTCCCCGGCTGAGGCATCCATAACTGGACGACCACACGGCTTCACAGTCTGTTCTAAATCGATGAGTCAGACTTGATGGTCGTGCAGTTATGTAATGCCTCCCTCCCCAAGTACCGCTCGAGCAGGAAAAAATAACTGCCCTAACAATCCTTGAGGCCACAGGTGTGGAGTGTCGTCGTCACCCTGGTACCGGGAACGCGGGAAGGACCCCTGAGTGCTGTAAGGCAAAGGGTTATAATCAAGGAAACACCCAAAAGGCAACTGGCAGAGGGAGCAAACAAGGTACAGTGACACCAGCTTACCTAAAGGATGGTAGCATAGGTAGGAGACCTACACAAACAGCAGGGGAAACCAACAGCAGGCTGGGATGATGTAGTTGGCACTCCGGAAACACCTGGGTGAAGCAAGAACTTGATCTGTGGCAAAACTTGAAGCAATCCGAGGTTGCAGAAACAGAGGGGCAATCCAGAGCCAAGTCCAGTGTTCAAACAGAGGTCAAGATGATCCGGGAGGTCAGAGAGCACGCCAAAGTCCAAGGGTAATCCGAAAGCAAGTCCAAGTAAAACGTTCCAAGGTCGAGGTAAGGATAGTAACAAGATGCAGCAATTAACGCCTGGCAGTACTCTGGAGAAGTAGCTGTGAAGCGACGTGTTGTATTTGCCGACTTCTTTTGAAGCTGCGAGTGGAGTCACGTGACGCATCACGTGACCGCTCGCACGCGTTACGCGGAGCGCAACACGGCCAGCGATTGGTGCTGCCAGCGCTTCCTGGTATGCTGGCGTCGCTGGGTGTGGAGGAGGCGCCATGGCAACCGCCACCGCGGAAAAGGGCGAAAAGAGGCGGGCTGCCCACCATGGTATCCCGCCTGCCGTGCCTCCCCTGCTGATGTGGGTGGAAAACATGATGGCGAGAAGTGCCAGGTAGGGGAGACGAGTGTGAGGGAGAGAGTGGGAGCGAGGGTGAGTGCGGGGGCGTGACAGCTTTTCTCTTAGCAACACAAACAATATAAATTGTCTCTGCCAGAACCACTCTATAGCACTTCTCCAGCGTCCACCTGGTATACTCCCATGCCGGGTCGACTTCTCCAAAGGTTTGTCATCTGGGTAAACTCTCCTGCCCGAACAATATTTCACATCAACAGTGCCTTTGTGGTTTAGATCAGCTGTCAAGAGGTTCACAACAACTTCACAATATTCAACACATTGTAGCTTCAGTATTGACAACAACTCTTCAGGGCAATCACATTACTATTCTTCTACAAATGATGCTCCTCTCCTTCTGGATGTCCCTTCCCCAGAAGGGCAGCCTTTTTGCCACTCTTGTCTCCCCACAACACCAGTAACCAATGACTGCCAAGCATAGGGTTTCTTTCTGCTTCTCCCTTGGCTTTGGAAATGTGAGTTTTTATCAGCTTTCACCATATGTTTGACAAAGTGTGGGCAACAAGTCTCCCATCCCTTGGACCTTTCATTAGCCCCCTTCTGCTGTTGGCAATATCTACTAAATGGTGCTTGCCTAAGACTTAGCCTCTTTTGGCTTGGGCAATGCTTGTAGGTCTTGACTTTTACCAATAGTCTCTCTTGGCTTAGGTAATTCTCGTTGGTCTTAGTTTTTACCAATAGTCTCTCTTGGCTTGGGCACAGCTTGTTGGCCTTAGCTTTTATCCATTTTTCCCCCTTGATTTGCTGGGCTTCCCACCAACTTACACGTTTAACACTACAGTCATTCTTCTTGGTTACAATGTGTTGGCTTTCACTAGTTAGCGATTCAAAATCACTTTGTGAATAACTTTCTCTCCTACGTGAGCTGTTGCTGTTCAATATTTCGGTATTCAAAATGAAGCGTTGGGCTTCTTTCACTCTTACGCAAGTGTCTGCCACTCAATGAATGCCTGCCTGAGCCACTCAAGCAGGGATGGGGCACTCCGGGGACACTACAAACCAGTGAACTCACTGGGTAAGGCACGCGTCTCCATTCCCCTCGCCGCACAAAGCACTTCTGCTTTTGTGGCTCTTCGCTTCTCGGCAGTCTGCTTCCTTCAGTCCGCCTTCGCCTGCACCACCTACATTGGGAGCGTCTCTTGCTCTGGTGGTCTTTTGATGCATGCCAGCCAGAGACGTTGTTAGGGGGATACTGAGGGGGCTATAGCCCATGGTCTTTTGGTTGTAGCCCCGGATAGAAGCTCAGGGGCTACAACCAAAAGGCTATAGCTAGCCTGAGTGCTGCCAGTCCCGACATTAGCTTAGCCCCTGATTTTTTCCAGACCTAACTACACCCCTGATGCCAGCCATCAGAAATCTCCTCGAGGCCCTCGGGTGCACGCCAGCCACCTGAGTCGGCCTTCCGGGAAGGAAAGCTTCCTTAGCCTTTGTGGCCCGCTGCGCAGCCTCTGCCCTTCAGACTCCAGGGTGCACAGACCCTCTCAAGACCGGCAGCTACAATCTGCTACACAGGGGTCCCGGGGTCCTCTCTCTCCTCCAGCTTCAGTATGGGCTGCTTGCACAAACCCAGCGGCTGCTGCTGCTTCTTACTGCTATTGCTCTTCTCCTGCACTCATAGCTTGTCCTGAGGGGGCTTTTTAAGCCTCTCAGTCCCCCTCAGGTGTGGGCCATTGGGGTTGATGATTGGACTAATCCTGCAACATTACACCACCTCAACCCTCTACCTCGTCCCAGTACCTAGAGAATTATGGGACTTGAAGTCCCTAATGACAAAGTTAGTTTTCTAAGCTTGATTTGCATTTTTAAGCACACCTTTGTTCCTCCCAATATTCTTTAAAGGGATGTCATAGGAATTAGTCACCAAACTTGATTGACAAGGGACAGGCAATTATTTTAAGCTGTTATTCCTAGATGCTTGTTCACTGTATCTTTAGGCACCAGAGAGGTCTTTACTTTTCCAAGTTTCAAGATTTTTTAAAGGAGTTTTATCATTGTTTTCACCTCAATTTGCAGGCGGATCTTCTGGAATAGCAAGGTGATTATTGCAACAAACTATTATATATTTTGGCATTGTGGAGTTATCCTCCCTAGAGGAGGACAAATACGGTGTCTTGTCCTACAGAGTCCTCCCATTCCCCTGGGCCTTTTCTCCTCCCAGGTGATCTTCCTGCAGGACACCACCCCCAAGGTCAAGATCAGAAAGAATCTGCCTTTCCCTGGCCACCCGGGAGGAGACTTTAGACAGGGAATTTGTGAGGAATCTCTAGTATTCATCACATGATATACTGACTAAATGGAATGCATCTCAGCAGATAAGAATGATGCCGGTTTTAATAAATGTTTTATGGCATATGTCCTAAATATCACCATGTAACATTTAAACAAGCAATCTGGTAACACTGGAGAATGTAATTATATCAATGCGAATTATTGACAAATCCCCAATAGACATACATGGTCCTCGGAATGCAATTGAGCAGCAGCAAATATCTTAAGTATATCATATCCGTATCTCTGTGGCCTGAAAATGAACCACACCAATGGTATTCACCCACATGCACCTCAGGGAATGGCAGCAGGCAGTAGTAGGCAATGGTCCGACCATCCACAAATCTGTAATCGCTCTCATACCAGCAAAACCATTATCTGATGAGAAACACAGACAGCAACAATTGGACACACTGGCAAAGCAATCCCCGCCCGCACCGTTCATCAGAAGAAATTCACGCCTTTGGACACCTTGGTCTACCAAACACCAATCAGTCCAATGCCCACGCCACCTTAAGACCGGCAAGCCTGTCAGCTGCATACTAGATTTATTATTGCCATCATTTATGAGACCAACCCTAACTTTGAATATAACAATATCCTCTGATTGGCCAGTGAGAATAGTATCAATTAAAAAAAATGCCTCCATGACTAGAAGGCTCCGACGCACACAACCAATGTCACCATAGATAGCAAAGTACACAATAGCGGCGGCAAGCATGTCGGCTGTAAACTACCGTTATTATTTATTTATTTTATTGGTTATTTATAAGGCACTTATACAACAAGACAGTGTTTCAAAGCACCACAAGGCAAAAAGGGAAGGGAGCAGAGGAACAAATAAACAATGGAAATGGCAATAAATAAATTAAAAAGCAAACAATCAGCGTTTACACTACACCTTGTAACATTCGGAGCGTGCAAGTGCAGAGAAAGAAGAAGGGGGTGGGCAGCGGGGGTGTAAGTGCTAAAGGGTCCCCGGGGGCGGAGTGCCAGCGGCGCCTTTAGGGGAGGCAACCGGTAAGTGCATGGGCGGAGACATCCCAAGCCAATGCGTGAGGTCTACGTGCATCAGGTAAGTGTAGGGCTGAGACAAACCACCCAACTGGTAGGTGTGGGCCCAGAGGGCAGTGCAGGGGGGGGCGGATGGTGATGGAGATTGGGCTGATGGCCAGGACCCTATTAGACCCTTGAGGGACCAGGCAGTCAATCTCAGCTGCTGTGGGGATGTTTAGCATGGTAGGGAGAGAGGGGAGAAGGAGAAGAGAAATGTTTTGAGTTGTTTACGGAACTTGAGGTGATCCGGTTCGAGACGGAGAGAAAGAGGGAGACTGTTCCAGATGAGGGAGCCAGCCGAGGAGAGAGATATGCCCTCAGCTCTCTGCTTGGAGAGGCGTTTGGCCAGCAGAGTGTTGGAGCAGGAAGATCCAAGGGAACTGGAGGGAAATTATTTAGTGAGAGAGAGTTGCAGGTAGCGTGGTAATGGGCCCAAGCCAGCCTAATGGATGATGCAAAGGGTCTAGAATTTGATCTTTGCAGCAACCGTGAGCCAGTGGAAAGATTTTAGGGCTGGAGAGATAGGGTCCCTGGGCATAAGGCCAAGGCTATTGCAACCCTATTCTGGATTAGTTGAAGGGGGCGGAGGGAGGAAAGAGGCAGGTTGAGAAAAAGGCTTTTGCAGTAGTCCAGCCTGGAGAGGACCAGAGCTCTAGGGACATTGAGTTTCTGGGGGAAGGTGCGGAAAGGGAGAATGCATCTAAGAAGGTGAAGTTGAAAGTAGGCCTTCTTGGCAAGGTCCAGGGTGTGAGGAGTGAAAGAGAGAGAGAGGAGTCAAAGATGACCTCAAAGTTTCTGGCTTCAGTGGAAGGAGGAGGACGACACCCATAGAGGGCGGCCAGAGTGCAGGAGGGAAACGGGGAACAGGTGACCCGATAGGAAGAATCTCAGTCTTACTAGCATTAAGACAGAGATCATTGGAGGAGCACCAAGACTGAATAGCAGACAGGCAGTCGGGTATGATCGAGGAGGAGGAAGAGGGGAGATTGAAGAAGAGTTGTGTGTTATCTGCGTAACACTGATGCGATATGCCCTGAGCTGGCTGGCCCACCCTGTGGGTAACGGCCCGCAGTACCAAGTTAAGGCATTAGGTTCTGTTGTACAGGACATTTTGATTTGACAGACTGACTAGGACTGTGTTTTCTTTATTATTTGATGATAGATACTACTCCCATCTCAACTATAGGGCAAAGTAGGAGTTTTTCCAAACCCAGAGATGTCAATAAGGGTTTTACAAACTGTTCCTGTTGTGTCAGTGTCATACATGTGATACCATGCCTCCCTTACAATTCTAAAATTATTTTCTTGAGTTGGTCATGTGTAAGGTTGGGTGTGGGGGGTTTCAAGGTACTGTTTCTTGTCCTAATGTATTTCTTTTACTGAGTTGTTTCTTGTGGTGTGTTCCGTGAAGGGCATGTAATGCGCCAAGAGGTGGAAAGATAGCATGAAACAAAGATGGTTTTGGATGGTGCATGTAGTCTTTCCCCCCCTCAGGGGCGCTTGGGTCATTGCTGCCCATGTTGTATATGCGAGCCAGTCGATGGATAGTTGGGCAGTGTTTGTAGGATTGGTGTTGCGCCTTTAGGATATTTCCCTTCTGACTTAGCTCTCCTTCCTTGGGTGTCCCATTGCCACTGCGCAGTGTTGTTCACTGAGGTTTGGGAAACTTAAAGAAGATGATGATGACAATATTTTACTATCATGGGGTATCCCTTACCTGAGGATGCCTGGGCGCATGGAACAATGTAATGCACCACAGTGGGCTTTTACTCTAAGGAAGTCTAAGTGTGTAATGTGTATTGGTAGCTGAAGAATGCTTTAGCATGCATATTTAGAGAAAGCCTTCTGTATAATTGGCAAAATTAAAAAGGAAGGGGTCACTATACACTTCTTTAATGACTTCTCATTGGAAGTTTAAAGCAACGAAGGGCATTTAATCCACTCTCTGACCTCTATCTCAAATTCCAGCAATATTTAACCTTGTTCGAAATCCCCGGATGAAGCATGGACTTTTATATGACACCATGATGTGCTCCCACCTGGTAAGATACCGGCAGAGAAAGTAGAAATCCTGATGTAATATATAAAACTGCTGCTGTCAACCCAAAATTACTCCACAGTGCATCTTTTATGGAGGAGATTAGCTGTTCCATCTATAGGTCGAAATCGATGTACAGGGAAGAGGCTTAAACAACATGATGGATGCAACGGACTAGCCTAACCTCTGCGATCAGTACTTAGTTTAGCTAGACAATTGGCAGATGTAAGTAGAAGTTCTAATGAACACTACTTTCCTATATCTGGAACTCTTGAATCATAGCGTCTATATCTGGAACTCTTGAATCATAGCATCTGCTACACGATGTAGCATAACTTCGGATTCAGCTAGATTGGTAGTCATGATCATCAAGATGGGATATCCTAATTTTGTATTCTATCCAATAGCTCTTGTTGGCTCTGGGAGAGAAATGCCTCTTTGTGATAGGCTTTCAATGTTACTAACAAACCTCCTTTGTAGTGCAAGTGGCTATATTTGATGTTTGCCTGTTGTGAGGGGTCAGTAATTTGAGGCAGACAACATTTGGATTTTTGTCCAAAATATGCCATTTTATTAAATTATAAATGTTATGAAATGCCTCACTATCCCTACTCTGACGAGGATTTCCCTGCCTATCAAAACTAAGGGGAAACACTCTAACACAGAATGTCTGACCCTCACACTTAAACATCAAATACACAAAGAAAATATATGGCAATTCAAATAACATCAACAATAATATGCACAGTCTCCTTTTAATAACCTCCTAGTAACCTGGGTGAGCTCCCCTTCCCCAGGATTTGTGGTAAACTCAGTTCCAGTGTTCAACAAAAAGAAACAAGGAAATTCATGTAGGTAATACAATCTCCCTTCGGTTCTTGTTGTCTTCAATGTCAAAGTAAAGTTTTGTTAACCAAAGTTCCAATAACAGAAAAGTGTCTCCTCTGGGTTATAAGACTTTTCACTTCACCACCAAAATAGCATCAATGTCATTCCCAGCCACGATGCTTTGTCCAAGAAGAATTATCACAATTTAAAGGAAATGCAACTTCTGTAAATGTTAGTCAAACACAGTCCTTGGTTAACAGTTGTTAAGTCTCTCTTTACAATATTAGGAATCAAAGTAGGTATTGTTGTCAGGATGCCTTCCCAGCACTTAGCTACTTCGACTTCAACAACTTCAACTTCTACAGGAGTTTACTATGAGGGACCACTCCTTTTCCTCATAGTATTTCACCTTCATGTGTGGTGCTACTGAAGTCTCAAATCTACTAAGAACAAAATACTCCACCAGAGCTTCAGTACTTTGTGACTTTAAACAGGTTTTGATTATGACAAGTTTCACTTTCAGGTACTTCAGCACCTTCAAATAGGCAAGGCACTCTTCCTGCGAATATCCCTGTTCCAAAGGGGCAGCCTCTTTGCCTCTCTTATCTGCCTACAGCCCACAACTTCGACTTGCCTTTGGGGCACACTTCACTCTTCCTCCTACAGTCTCTGGCAATGTGGGTTGTTGTATCAACTTCAAAGAATATTTATCAGTAGCAAGTTTCCTTTCCCCAACCTTGCCTTCACCCCTCTGCCCACCGTTAGCCAGAATAATTACCCAGAAGCCTTGTTGCCACTCTCTTGGCTTCAGGTAATGCTTGCACACTTGTATCTTAGGCAATGCTGATGTTCTCTTTGGCTCACAGTTTGGTTTAGACTGTTCTCTGGATTTGGGAAAAGCTGGTTTCCGTCTCAATTTGGGAAATGCCTTGTTCACTCTTGGCTTGGGCAGTGCTCGCTCTCTCCAACTCCAACTAACAATGTTTAACCACTTGACTTCTCTTTGTTTGTAATTGTTGACTGCTTTCATAAAGATTCAGAGGCTATTCTTCCTCCAGAATCTTAATTAGGGACTTTTGACCACTTCTTCATGTGTTTTACAACGTTTAAAGTTTTTACAATTACATTTTGTAGCGTTTGGTTTTCACGCGAGTGAAAGAGTGAATACCCGATCAGACGCAAGTGCTACATTTCAAGAGTCCCATTGTTAAAGACTCAACAAACAATTTTGCATCACTCCTGCTCCTACGCGAGTGATTGTTAAGATGGATACTGTTGCCAGCAGTGCTTGTGCAAGGAATCAGAACACCAGGTTTAACTCACCGGCTTCTGAGTTCCTTTCTCTGCATGCTGCATGACTTCTACAACTCTGGCTTCACTTGGGACCCACAACCTTCCACGCTGAACGCGTTTCCGGTCTGGCCACTCAATTAAGTAGCCCCTCTCGCTCCCGAGACCCACGGCTTCACGACAGCTGCTCACCACGGTCTATGACACGCTTCCTGCTGCACAATCTCTGCAATTAGGCTCACGTGGGGAAAGGCAGCCTTCCTGCACTTCTTTCACTGCGCAGCCTCTGCACCTCAGAGTTTGGGGGAACAAGACCCTCACACAACAAGCAGGTGAAATCTGCTGCCTCAGAGTCCCGGCGTACCTTTGGTTCTCCCACTTGTGCTTGGATTGCCAACACTGTGCCTTCTTCCTTCTGCTTAAGCTACTACTGCATACACTCCAGCCACAGTTCCAGGTCCTTCTAATTGTCTGCAACTGAGGGGGCCTTTTAAGCCTCTCAGCCTCCCTGAGGTGTGGGCTATCAGGCTTACTTGCCTGATTACGAATACAGCATGACTCCTCAGCCCTCTTCCTCATCCCAGTACTTATGGGATTATGGGACTCGTAGTACTCAACAACAAAGTTATTTCTTTTTAGTAACTTCTTGGTTTTAAGGGTGTATTTATTTCCCTTAGGGTTATTTAAGGATGAACCATTAGAATTAGTTGGTATGGGGGGGTGCTGTTGTGCAGCCTGGAAAATGGCTGCCTAGCTCTCTGGCTTCGCACCACACACCAACAAGACTCGACGTTGAGGTGGATTAACTGTGCCTTTTGACTCCAAAACGCTGCTACAGCCTGCTGAAGCTGCAAACAATCGGTGTAAGTTTCGGCTCGTTCGCCTACCCCGGCGCTGGGTTTTCAGCTCCCTGCGCACCACGGAGCGTCGGGCTTCGGCCCGGGCGACCCGCGCACCAGCCACTGTGTCTCCTGCCATTTTTCCCGGACGACGCTGCCCTCCTGTGGACCGGCGGTGCCGGGGATATCCGCCCGCTGACACCACAAAGGAGATCACCCTGGGGGCCTGTGGAGTGCTTCCCTGCCCGCCCCGCTCTCCTTCTCCAAATACACTGCTGAACTGCCCATGTAGCGCGCGCCCTGCTGCTGGGTGCCTGAAGGACCACGTGGATCCCCAGCTCCACTTGGCTGCCGGCTCCTGCCTCCTGCGGGCATACACGCTGCACCGTGTCGAACGGTGGACTGCAGTCTTCTGGCTGACTGCGGACTGCTGGGCCGGTCTAGACGAGCGATCCTTCCTGGTGGCGATGGGGAGGCCTGGCCTCCCACTCCATCTCGGGGAGCTGCCCTCGTGTTGTACCTGCGCCCATTTGATCCCAGCTGCATAAGGGGAGGGAGCCTCTACCCAGGCTCTAGCCACCCTTAATACCCCGAGGTGGCCCTTCAATCCATACGGGTCCAGTGTGGGGTGGCCTCTACTGCACAGACATTGCGGCCAGGCCTCAGCTCTTCCATCGCTCGCCGCCCTGCAGATCACTGTGCTTGTTGGCCCGCCCCTGCGCCTTCACCCACGGGGGGTACCTGCTCCACGCCTCAGGCGACGTGGCCTACTCACCCCCGTCAGCTCTCTGAACACGCTGGGGGCCCTGGTCCCCTTCAAGAAACCTTCAGCTTGCCATAAGGAGCCCTCTACTGCACTGGGGCTTACCCCCCCCCCCCCTGCGGGGCCACAGCGTGATTGTCTGGCTGCTCTCGGGAGTGGACCACAATTCCTGCCCTGAAGGGAACATCACCGCCTAGCGGTGTGCATGATATCCACTCTGGCACACCTAAGTGCAGACCACCAAAGGGACTCTAGTGGATGTGCTCCGAGATATCCTTTCCTCGCTGCGCCTCGCCACACTCTAGGGTGGCGGTCTGAATCTTTTCAAGTGCCTGGTGAGCCCAGACCATCGGGGCCGGGCACCATCCGTGGTGACCTAACGCGTCGCATCTAGCACCCTCCAGCAACACTCAGTTATCGCTCGAACAGCACTGGGGCCGTGGTCACCCGAGTCAACTAGCATTAAACCCTGAACAGCAGGACTGCGTAGATGCTCACTCACTCAGAGGATGCCTAATAGATCTCCAGCTGCGAAAAACATTGGCACTATGGACAAATTTACCAAGGCAACATCCAGGTCCGAGCAAGAGCAATTCACATCATCCCAAATTGACACAGCAATGCCTATAGCGGCACCTATTGCTGACTTAACCAGCATGATGGAATCCATTGCTAAGAATTTTGCGTCCTTTCATGAAAAGTAGATGATATCAGTGCTTATGTGGCATCACTCAAAACGCAGCTGGATCACGCAGGTACCAGGATTACTGAGGCCGAAACCAGGATCGGGGCAAATGAAGATGGAAAACATGCTCTTCAGAGCACAGTTGTTACACCTTTGCACCGATGGTCGCTTTGGCGACGGCATCGGGTGTACAACACAATGCATTCTTACTCACCCAAGATGGCGGACGCCTCTGAATCTGTTTGTGAAGCTTACGCTGCAGAGGTTGCACGTTGTTTACCTTCACGCCGCGACGATCATGTGACTCCATATAACCCGACCAGGAAGTTCAGCAAATGCGTCGCTACTCTCCAGATCGGCGCTTCGTAAGTTCGTTCCTAGGGAATCTGTTTCATGTCCCGTCCTCCTATCTTTAGTCTTCTGTATCTAACTTCCTGTTCTCTCTGCCCCTTCCTCCATTAGGCCATTTTCCGTCCTCCGTCCGCTCACCACCCCTCCTATAAGGTCTGATTCCAGCCCAAAGAGTGAGTTCTTGAGGGTTTATTGTTCCTTTCAATCCTCTTCCCCAATCTTAGCAGCTCTAATACTAACATCCGCTTCGGGGTTCCGGAAACTCTCTCTCTTTCCTCGTAGGACTCCCCCCCTTCTCGAAGACTTTACACAGACTTCTCGAATCTCTCAACTCCATACCCGGAGTAAGTTATCATAGCTTTTCGTATCAACAACAGACTATCGAAAGTGGAGAAAACTCACCTCTACTTTCTTTCGTCCAGGACCAGCTTCGTCTGCACCGGATCATTTGAAGAGAAGCTGGCTGATTCATCCCGAAGGTCTACAGTATCCCGTCACAACAACATAGGGTTTTTCTTCCCCGGAGGGTTTTCCCTGGGGACTGTGGTTCCTCCGCAGCTGATGCTAACGGCTGGGAGGGAGCAGGGTTTCCCGGGAGGCCTTCACTATCTGCCTTGTTGCTGATACGGAGTCCGCCCGCTGCCCAGGTTAGTGAACTGCAAATTGTTCTGTCTCATATTGGACGCATCGTAATAGTTAGCGACGCCTTGAAAAGAAAATATCCTGTTATAAGCTCTTGTGCAGACGGTGGACTCCGATGGAGCAACAAATGCAACAATTAATGGCTGCCATGCAGTCTATGTCTCTAGAGATGCAATCTCTGAAACAAGACAACGCTCAGTTAAGACAACAGGTCGCCCGAGCGTTTTCAGAAACTCCTCCTTATGCCTTACATACCGATAAGTATGACGGAAACCCGCACAAACTCAAGGAGTTCCTGGACAGTTGCCTGGTTCAGTTTACCTTTAAAGCACGTTTTTTCCCATCTGATAAGGACAAAGTAGGTTATCTGATATCCCATTTGGCAGGCCCTGC
Organism: Ambystoma mexicanum; assembly: GCF_040938575.1. NCBI lineage: Eukaryota > Metazoa > Chordata > Amphibia > Caudata > Ambystomatidae > Ambystoma > Ambystoma mexicanum. The sequence goes on from NC_090925.1 coordinate 733,075,310, forward strand.
ATTGGCCTGGGCAACTCCCCTAGTCACCTCAGGAAATGCCATTCTAGACTCATACACAGCCTTTACTAACAGTTTGCGGTCTATGTTTAGTAGGCAGGAAATTTCAGTCTCTACGCAGGAGAAACTACTAGATTTAAAGCAGGGAAATAAGGATCTTATGAGTTACGTGACTCAATTTAAACAGCTATCAGCTGAAACAGGGTGGCCGGATGACGGTCTCCTCACGCTATTTCGCAGAGGTCTTTCCGAGGAACTGAAAGATGAGGTCTCAAAGGTTCCTCGTCCCGCCAATTTAGCCGAGATGATTGCGCTCACGATGCAGATTGATTACCGTCTCCATGAACGCTTCCATGAGAAGAAGAGAGGGAAACCCTCTAAACTCTTCTCCAGTTCTCCTTCCCCGGTTTCTCGATCTCAGAATCCCGACGAACCCATGCAAATAGGGGTGGCCAGAGGCCCTTTGTCAGAGGGCGAAAGAGAAAGACGGATGAGTCAGGGCCTATGTATGTACTGTGGGGCTTCATCTCACATGCTGAAGGATTGTCCCGTCGTTCCTCCTCGTCGGATAAGGAATCCGATGCGGGGAAACGCCAAGACCCTGTCGTAAGGGGAACCACGGCAGGAGGTCCTGAAAGGAGTTCCCCAAAGAGACTTGGTACTTCTCTTAAAGAGGAGATTACGGAACACACTATGTTAGTACTTCCCCTGATCTTGAAATTACCAGACTTAGAGCTACGTGGGGTGCCGGCATTGATCGATTGTGGAGCAGCTGGCAACTTTATTGATGACCAATGGGCTGCGAAGCATGGAATCATTAGATCCGCCAAGACGTGTATAACTCCCATTCAGGGGGTGGATGGTTGTCCCCTTAGTTCTGGACCTATTCGAGAACAGACTACTCCTCTTACCTGCCTGATTTCAACCCACCAGGAGACGTTAGTTTTTGACCTGATCAAGACTGCTCATTTTCCCATTATTTTGGGCTTACCGTGGCTGCGAACCCATAATCCTTTTATAAACTGGAAGGCAGGAACTTTGTTCTTAGGTTCCGAATATTGTGTTTCCCATTGTCTTGCTCAATCGTCTGTTGGCATTCAAGCACCTTCCATGATGTTAGTACCAACCGAAGGCTCCTCGATTGGGATGGTCAGTCAGATCCCGAGGTGCCATCAACAATTTCAGTCCATATTTTCTCAGCCAGAATTCCCTACATTACCTCCTCACCGTCGGGATGACTGTCATTTAGAATTGTTCCCTGATCGACCGATACCTTTCGGCCGAATGTACATCTTATCCCAGCCGGAGAAAAAGGCTCTCAAAGACTACCTTCAGACTAATCTTCAAAACGGTCTTATAACTGAGTCCAAATCGCCAGCCGGTGCTTCGTTATTCTTTATTCCCAAGAGGGATACAGAGGAACTACGGCCATGCATAGACTATCGAGGGCTCAATAAGGTCACCATTCCGGATAAGTATCCAATGCCGCTTATCCCAGACATTCTGGAAGCCGTTCAAGGGGCTTCTCTCTATACCAAGTTGGATTTACGAGGGGCATATCACTTGATTCGCATCGCCCCTGGCGACGAGTGGAAGACTGCCTTTCGGACCCCATTCGGTCACTACGAATATAGGGTGATGCCGTTTGGGTTGGCTAATGCTCCCGCTGTTTTTCAGCGCTTTATGGACCATCTATTCGCCGATGTACTCCTTCACTATGTAATCGTCTATTTGGATGATATTCTAGTCTTTTCACAGAAAATAGAGGAACACATCGGACATGTCAATTTGGTATTAGACCGATTTAAGGCCAACCAGCTATACTGCAAACTGGCAAAATGCGAGTTCCACAGGAACCAGGTGACGTATCTTGGGTTCGTGCTGTCTGCCCAGGGGATTTCGATGGACCCCCGGAAGATCTCGGCTATTCTAGATTGGCCTTCCCCTTCAAACGTCAAAGAGGTCCAACGATTTTTGGGATTCGCAAATTTTTATAGAAAATTCATCCCAGGATTCTCCGAGACCGTGCTTCCCATTACCAGTCTTCTGAAGAAGGGGAAGACTTTCGTTTGGGATGACCCTGCGCAGAAAGCTTTTTCTGAACTAAAGAATCTTTTCACGTCTGCTTCCATTTTGCTCACCCCAGACCAGTCTCGACCCTTCATTGTCGAGACTGATGCGTCTCACCATGCTCTAGGGGCAATTCTTTTGCAAAAGGACGAGTCAGGAGAAGAAAGACCAGTTGCTTATCTCTCCAAAACCTTCTCCTCCTCGGAAATAAATTATTCAGTCCTTGAGAAAGAATTGCTGGCAATCAAGCGAGCCTTTGAGGAGTGGAGACATCTCTTGCTGGGCTCGGCCTACCCGGTCGAGGTTCGAACCGACCATCACAACCTCAAAGTATTACAACAAGCCCATACCACAAACAGTCGACAAGCTCGCTGGGCTCATTTTTTTCTACCGTTTCGGATAGAATTTACTTTCCTTCCCGGAGATCAAAACCTCCGAGCAGATGCGCTTTCAAGAAAGGATCCTCCAATCAAAAAGTTCCATTCAGAACCTTTCTTTCCTAAGGCTAAATTTCTGGCAACAGTGACTGATTTTCTACATATTGTCAGACAGGAAACGGCACGTCTAGATCCGATCTGCAGGGTCTTACAAGAGACTCATTCGCTGACTCAGGAGAAAGGATACTACTTTTTTAATGATCAAGTGTTTATTCCGACCCCGACACTTCAGAAAGAAGTCCTGTTCATGTGTCATGACTCCAAGGCAGCCGGGCATCGAGGATATCAAAACACCCTTGAGCTGACTACACGTCATTTTTGGTGGCCAGGAATAACCAAGGATATCCAAGATTATGTATCAGCATGCACGGTTTGTCTACAATCTAAGACTCCCAGGTATCCACCTTTTGGTTTACTCACCTGTATGCCGATTCCGGACAAGCCCTGGCAAGTCATTTCCACTGACTTTATTGTCGATCTTCCGTTGTCCTCTGGTTACACCACCATTATGGTGACTATTGACTATTTCACGAAGATGGCCCATTTCATTCCTTTGCAAAAACTCCCCGGGGCTGCTCTGATGTCAAAAATCTTTATATCAGACATTTTCTCCAGACACGGTCTTCCTAACACTATTGTGTCTGATCGGGGTCCCCAATATATCTCACAATTTTGGAAGGGTATCTGTCAAACATTGGGAATCAATAGAGCCCTTAGCTCAGGGTATCATCCACAAACAAACGGCCAGACTGAGCGCCTAAATCAAACATTAAAAACATATTTGCGTTGTTTTGTTTCTGCGGCACAAGATGATTGGGGAGATCTCCTACCCTTGGCGGAATATGCTTACAATAATGCCAGTCATTCGGCACTAAAGACCAGTCCTTTTTACTGTTCTTATGGTTATCATCCATCCTTTGAACCGTCCATCTCAAAGTCCTCCTCCAGATGTCCTGGAATAGACAGTCTAGTCGATGGTATTCAGAAGGGTCAACAGCTCGCTCGAATAGCTCTGCTAGCCGCCCAAGATCGAGCCAAGAGGGCAGCTAATCGCCGTCGACAAGATCTGCCATCCCTTCAGGTCGGGGATGCGGTCTGGTTATCAGCCCGGTTCCTCCCGAGACATTTGGTGCCGTCCAAACTGTCGCCCAAATATTTTGGACCATTTAAAATAAAAGCATTTGTTGGTCCGGTGGCAGTCCGACTGGCGTTGCCTCCTTCTTGGGCCCGTCTTCATCCGGTCTTTCACGTCTCCCAGATTAAATTATCCGTGAAGGATAGATTTCAACGCACCCCTGCAGTTCGTCCTCCTCCGATGATGACAGATACGGGACCGGAGTATGAAGTGGCAGAGATTTGCGATTCCAGATATCACAGAGGCCGGTTGCAATTTCTTGTGGACTGGAAGGGCTATTCTCCTGCCGAACGGACTTGGGAATTGGCATCGGGGGTTCATGCTCCCTCGTTGGTTCGACGGTTTTTTAGGCGGCACCCTGGGAAGCCGGGTTGTGCGCCTCGTAGGAGGGGGCATACTGTTACACCTTTGCACCGATGGTCGCTTTGGCGACGGCATCGGGTGTACAACACAATGCATTCTTACTCACCCAAGATGGCGGACGCCTCTGAATCTGTTTGTGAAGCTTACGCTGCAGAGGTTGCACGTTGTTTACCTTCACGCCGCGACGATCATGTGACTCCATATAACCCGACCAGGAAGTTCAGCAAATGCGTCGCTACTCTCCAGATCGGCGCTTCGTAAGTTCGTTCCTAGGGAATCTGTTTCATGTCCCGTCCTCCTATCTTTAGTCTTCTGTATCTAACTTCCTGTTCTCTCTGCCCCTTCCTCCATTAGGCCATTTTCCGTCCTCCGTCCGCTCACCACCCCTCCTATAAGGTCTGATTCCAGCCCAAAGAGTGAGTTCTTGAGGGTTTATTGTTCCTTTCAATCCTCTTCCCCAATCTTAGCAGCTCTAATACTAACATCCGCTTCGGGGTTCCGGAAACTCTCTCTCTTTCCTCGTAGGACTCCCCCCCTTCTCGAAGACTTTACACAGACTTCTCGAATCTCTCAACTCCATACCCGGAGTAAGTTATCATAGCTTTTCGTATCAACAACAGACTATCGAAAGTGGAGAAAACTCACCTCTACTTTCTTTCGTCCAGGACCAGCTTCGTCTGCACCGGATCATTTGAAGAGAAGCTGGCTGATTCATCCCGAAGGTCTACAGTATCCCGTCACAACAACACAGGGTTTTTCTTCCCCGGAGGGTTTTCCCTGGGGACTGTGGTTCCTCCGCAGCTGATGCTAACGGCTGGGAGGGAGCAGGGTTTCCCGGGAGGCCTTCACTATCTGCCTTGTTGCTGATACGGAGTCCGCCCGCTGCCCAGGTTAGTGAACTGCAAATTGTTCTGTCTCATATTGGACGCATCGTAATAACAGTGGCTTCTCTCACTCACGACATGAAATTAGTCAAGACAAAATGCGATGATTTGGAATCCCGGTCACGCAGAAATAACATTCGTATCATTGGAGTGCCCGAAAATGCCCTCACGGGAAGAATGGAGCTGGCCATTGAGAACCTGCTTAAGGACCTACAGGGCAATCCTGATGTGTCCCCTTTCTTTGCCATCGAGTGAGCCCATCGTGCCCTGGCCCCGCGCCCCAGACCAGGACCAGGGGATTTCCCGAGGCCCATTATTGCAAAGATCCTGAGCTATCGGTACCAGGACTAGCAAGGGAGCGGAAGGAATTACGTTTGGGCTCCCAGATCATCAGAATATTCCCAGAATTCTCCACCGGGGTGCAACCGGAGAGACAACAATTTCTGGGCGTAAAGAAAATGCTCAGGGAGCGAAACATTCAATATGCCATATTATTCCCAGCGCGCCTCAAGTTTACTTCCAGTGGGAAACTTTACTTCTTTACACAAATCCCACTGAACAACCCTGCTGATGACATAATGGATAATGACTGAATGGGGAGCGTGCTCTGCTTAATTGCTATACCTCCAAGTTCTGCTATCTTGCTCCCCATGAGTTGATAGTGAAATAAGGAAATGTTAACCGCCCAATATATGTAACAATGTGTGGTGTCGCACCACGGTTCTTAAGGTGTTGGTTGTGTGGCAGCAGCGCACCCCACTGCGGCTGCAATGGTTGCCCTTGAGGCTCTATTGTACGCATGCCCGGGTGGGTCTGCGACACAGGTGGGCCAAGTTGGGGGCGGCTCACAGGTAACTGGACTAAGGGAAGGGGAATTTACACTGCTTGTTGAGTAAGGGCAGTGAGGGAGGGGGGTGGAAGTGCTTGGGAATGTTATGTCAAAAATGTCGGAGGTTAAGCTGCATTGCACATATCAAGTGAGCAACATTGTGGCACTGTTGACACAGTGCTTTATGCACAGAGGCGCGACTGCTGGTATGTCCCCTGAAGAGATGACATGGCTATACAACTAATGTCATGGAATCTTCGTGGGATAGGTAATTTCACGAAGGCCCATAGAATAACTGCATATGCCCAGGGACACAGAGTGAAAATACTCCTGCTGCAGGAGACACACGCCCTGGGTGGCCTCACATCAGGCCTAGCACCCTCCTGGGGATCGAACAGATTCTATACAACCTATTCCACACAAGCCAGGGGAGTTCTGACGTTAATTCACAAATCGGTTAAATTCATATTGAAAAACAGCTATATCGATTCTGAGGGCAGATACATTATCCTACATTGCACAATAGCAAACGGGGAGTACCTGGTTGTGAACACGTATGGACCAAATGTTGATACCCCTGAGTTCTTTGACACTGTAGCTTCCATACTGATGGGATACATTGGGGTGCTGATCATTTGAGGGGAGGGGGACATGAATTTGATACTAGACAATGACCTTGATAGAACAGGAGTTGCGCCTAGGTCCCTGTCACAAGCGGCTCGAAGATTACAAATGCACATGACATCACTTGGTATATGGGACACCTGGAGGGCCCTTAATCCCCAGGAGCGAGAATACACATATTCTTCATCAGTGCATGACAGCTTGTCCAGGATCGACCTATTCTTAACATCGGGTGATTTGATTGGCAAAGTCGAAAATGCTCAGATACTCACTCGCACATTGTCGGATCATGCCCCAGTGACATTGTCTGTGGTGCTGGGATCCTTTCCGCCCCCCGCACCTCCTGGCGCTTCAAGTCGGAAGCTCTATGGGACATAGTGTTCAAAGCTGAGATCCTTTCTGATATAAAGACCTTTTTTTAATGCAACACACAACACGATATGACAGTGGGGGTGCGCTGGGAGGCCTTCAAGGTATACGCAAGGGGTATGTCCATCTCGAGGGAGACAGGAATACTAAAAGCAATCAGGAGTGATCTTCACCGCTCCGAGGCCAAACTTAAAGACCTGGAACAGGGATGTGCAACAGCAGCCACCCCCATCAAACTAGCGCAGATAAGGGAGGAACTGGAGATTTTTTAATCACATGCCCTGCGAGAGATACGCTACTTCACTGGCCCGCGGGCAGCGAGGAAATACTGGAAAGGCGAAAGGCCAGGAAGAACACTGGCTAGATTGGTCCGGGCGGAGGGAGGTCAGTGCCAGATCGAATGTATCAGGGATACACAGGCCACCCTGCAATGGACAGACCAACAGATACTTGAAGTTTTCTCAAAATTCTACACCTGTACACCTGACCTGTACACACCACACCAAGTACACAATATACAAGATATACGTGAGCTACTTGACCAGGTCCCCATGAAGTACATTGCCCAATCGACCAGACATAAGCTCGATACCCCGATTACACTAGACGAAATAATCAGGGCCATAACCGAACTGCCGAAGGGTCAGGCCCCTGGGCCGGATGGACACACTTCAGAATTTTATCAGGAGCATATAGCGCTCCTCGCGCCAAAACTGCTGGAAGTCTGGTCCGAATCGCTTAGCGAATCCACCCTCCCCCTTCTTTACGAGAAGCAATCACAACCGTCCTTCTTAAACCCGACAAGCCCAGCAACGAATGTGGATCCTACAGGCCCCTGTCACTCATGAATATAGACACAAAGATATTTGCCAAGACAACAGCAAACAGATTTCGGCCGATCATGCCATACCTGGTACATGAAGACCGGGGCGGCTTTGTTCCTGGGCGATCGACAGCACTTAACATCAGATGGCTTTTTAATGTAATGTCCAGGATCGATCAAAATACAGAGGCGGTGGCGGTCACGCTGGATGCCAAAAAGACCTTTGACATGGTCTCATGGCAGTCTATGTGGGAAGTCCTGGGGAAAATGGGTGTGGGTCAGAATATGATTAAGTATATCAAATTATTGTACACATGCCCCACAGCTAGAGTTCTGGTCAATTCCCTAACCTCGACACCTTTCGCACAACTCAGGGGCACCCGACAGGGCTGTCCGTTCTCCCCCATCCTTTTTGCATTGGTTATCAAACCGATGGTGGACTTTATCCGAGCGTGACATGCCCGTAAGGGAATACCCCTGAGATAATATTGCTATACGCGGACGACGTGTTGCTTTATGTCAAGAACCCAGCTACAAGCCTGGACCCCATTTTACGGGACATAACGCGAATAGGCACCTTCTCGAGCTTCACGATTAATTACTCCAAATCTGAGATATTTCTGCTCACTAGCATAACTCAACAACCCACGTGCGAGTATCCTCTCTGCTGGTCGCCGGGAGGAATCAGGTACCTAGGGGTCCAGGTGTCATTGTCTAAATTGATCTTGCTAACTGAAAATTACCCTGCTGCTGCACAATACACCGAATCCAAAATAACAAGATGGCGCTACCTCCGGCTCTCGCTAGCTGGGAAACTCTCACTGGTTAAGATGATCCTGGTCCCTAAACCTCTCTATACTTTTGCGATTGTGCCGGTCTGGCCAGGGAAACAATACTTTGACAGATTACACAAAGCGTGCGCACAATTCCTATGGCATGCCGGTCCGCAAAAAGTGGATACACATGACTCTGCCATATGAGAGAGGGGGCTTCACCGCCCAGAATCTGTTACTATATTGGGTTGCTGCACAAGCCCAATATGCCACATACTGGTACACAAATCCAACTGCTCCACCTCATGTTAAACTAGAAAGACTTGCAGCGGCAGAAGTAAATACGGTGTCGCTAATCCTCTATCGCTCCTACGAGGATGATTCTCCATCTGACCCAATTGCGACCACACTGCTGGCATGGGATTGGCTTCTACGTCCAGTGTCAGAACTGTGCCCCTACTACAAATGGCTTCCAATCTGGGGGTTCCCTGGGCTCAAACCCACGCACGACAGACTTCTCTCTCAGCGTTGGCAAACACTGGGATATCAAGCATTGACAGATCTATTCCCCGAGGGGAAGTTCATTACTGGCCAAACATGGCGACTTGGACATTCTGGGTCAGCACTGGAGATGCTGCAATACTACAGACTCCGGGCTTCGGTTCGTGCTATGTGGTCGTCCTTTCCGCCCGAGCCCCCTGAAACACCCGAAATACATTACATAGCCAACTCAAGTGGGGCCCGTGGTGTGGTCTCCTCCCTGTATAAAATACTGCTAGCGAAATCCCCAGATCAACCCCCTAGAGCACGTAATGAATGGGCTGATGAGCTTGACCTCGAGATCTCGGACGACATGTGGAAGAAACTGTGCTCTCACACATGCAGAGTCTTCCTTAATTTTAGGTTCCGCTGCATGCAATACAAACTACTCTATAGACTATACTACACCCCCCATAAACTTACTAAGTTCACCCGGAACCGGATACATACTTGTTCGAGATGTCAGATTGAAGGAGCTGATCACATGTATATGTTTTGGTCATGTAGCAGACTTAATGGTTTTTGGGATGAGGTCCTGAGGGCCCTTTGTAATATTGTGGATACTACAGTGGGCCCAGACCCGATTGGTGTGCTGTTTGGAGTGTGGAGCAGCAATGGTGCCAAAAAAAGGTCTAAGTTTCTGAATGTAAGCTGTATGGTGGCCAAGAAATGTATTCTCCAATGTTGAAAATGCTCTCCCCCCCCTACTTTTAAAATGTGGCTGAACGCACTTACCTGGACTCAGTCCTGTGAGGAGGAGTACATCAACTCCCTCCCAATGCAAACTCGCCCTAAAAACGTGTGGACTGCATTCTGTAGCTACCTTATCAGGCAAGCCGAAAGTGGTCCGGAATCGCCCACACCCGGTGCTTCCGCAGGGGCAACCTAAAATGCGGCATGACCATGTAATTCTGTGCCTCGGAAAATACACGTCAATGTATCATCTGCCACTGTGAAATGAAAACTGTGCCTATGTAGTTGAATAGCAAAGTTTCACTGATTGTGTATGCTGTAAACGTCCGCCTACAAATAAAAGGTTTTAAAAAAAGCATTAGTTGTTATAGAGGATGACATTTTGTTTATGGCTCTATTTCTAAATTCCTTGCCTTTATACCTTTGGGAGAAGTACCTTGAATGGTCTTTCTGTGGTTAAAGTCTGTTGATGTTTAATGGCATTTGTGCGGAGAGGCATAGATTTTGTATGTGGTTCAGATACATCATAATGACAATAAGCCATTACCCGCTTTGGCAACTTTAAAAGGTTCTCCCTTTTAGAGGATAAATACTGCGTCTCATCCGATGGGCTCTCCTCACCACCCTGGGGCTTGTCTCCTCCCAGGTGATCCTCGAGCAGGACACCACCCCCAAGACCAGGATCAGGAAGCGTCTTACTTTCCCGGCCACCTTGGAGGAGACTTAAGGCAGGGGTTCAGTGAGAGATCCGTAGGATTCATCACACTGCTCTTTGCCATTGTCTTAATTATTTGTTTCCTATTAGTTCCCTCCTTTATGGGCGCAATGTGGGTATTTTGTAATGTGTATTTCTGATTCTTTTTCTAAAATTACTCTATATAGTGTGGCTCCAAAGGTCTAACAAACATATTGTCGTAGAGTATATAGGTACTAAAAGTTGGAAAAAAGAGAGCACTATTTTTTTTAACTGAAATGTACACAATCTAAGTTGCCTATACTAATGTCACCATTTACGCGTATTACTTTGAATGTACAGGGAGGGGTTATGTAATCCCATTAAATGACCGGACCGAGAGTGCTAAATTATCTGAGGGCGTTGCCAGAGAGACATCACCTTCTCGCAAGAAACCCATTAGGATGTCGAGAAATCCAAGAACCTGTGCAGGGGGTGGGTGTGCCAAGGATTTCAATCCCTGTATCCGAGAAAGAGGAGGGTCTCACTATGTATGAGCAAACGTCCCTTTCATGCCATTGACTTTATAATGGACCCGGAGGAGAGATTCACTATGGTTTAAGGAACCCCATGTCATTGCCCGCTTACATTAATGTATATGTCCTATGGAAAATGATCTAGGGTTCTTCCCTTGACTGTTCAAAGTAGGTGTGCCACTTATATCAGAATGGACTTTGGGTTTATAAATTGGTTATGTCAACGCTACACAATGGGTCCTCCCTCAACCCAACCCATCCCTCCAACAACCAAAAAAGCTATGATATTAAATAATTTGAGGACTGATATTTTCTTTGTAGCAGTCTGGAGAACTTTATACCTCAGAGAAAGGAGCTTTGCTTTCAATCACAGCCTCATGAAAGCTCTGCCAGGTTGGTTGTGTGGTTTATACACCGTGAAGGCATCACGAAGTAAGACCCAGAATACAGACTTAAAGTTCAAACAAAATATATTTATTAAGTTAAATGTCAAGATGGTAGAAGGCCTAACTTACCCTATGCTAATTTGGGATTTCCCTACGTGAACAAAACTAAGGAAAGCTTGAGTCAAAAAGTTCAACTTAAAAGTCTGTCTGTGTCCAAAGCCTACCCTTGCCCTAATACCTACAGCTTACAAATGATTAGCGATGTCAAAGTCAAAAGAAATAGTGTTTCACTCAAAGCACAAGAAAGTTCCATAAAAAAGGTTCAGGATTACCTTTCTCCATTTCAAGGTGTTGTAGTCCAAAATCACTTCTTGGGATTCCCTTCCCCAAGTTTTACGCAAAGTAACACAGTTCAAAACAAAAGGGGGCTTGAGACTCTGTTCTCAAGATGACAAGGGTGGTCCCTTTAAGTCTCAGGGTTTCCTTCCCCAACACCTCACCTCCACCACTTATACTTGTTGCAGTCTTTCCCAAATAAGTCTTAAGAAAATATGAGGTCAAAGTGACCCTCCTTCTGGCTCGCTTCGCCATTTCATATGCAGTGGTTACATTAGGCTGTTGCTTGGTGTCCTTATATTTCACCATTCAGGGCTCTGGTCTAGGTGCAGTTGTTAGACCGCACGGTCCACCCATTCAGGACGCGCAACCAGGGCCCTGGGAGTCCTCAGGGCACCCACAAAGGTTCCTTGGCACTTGCTCCTGTGCACCAAATCACCTTCACTTAGTTCCTTAGGTCGGCCTCTTGGCTGTATCTATAGTCTGGCCCTCTGTTGGCTCCTTCATATTGGCCTTGTGGTCCTGCCACACACCTCCTGCCAAGCTGTGGCCTGCCGCACTGCAATTACTCATCAAAGTTCACTGTGTGGCCCCAATTAGCCTTGATGCACTTAAGTTCAGGTTTTAGGTTAAATCCTTGTGCAACACATATTTAGTATTGTTTATTTTCAGTTAATTATTCAATATATACTGGTGTTGCTTGATTGGTAAGATCTCATTGAGTTCAGTATTTAATATGCACTTATTTGCTTCAAGGTTGAGTTTTCATTTAGTTCGGTATTTGACATGCATTTATTTGCTTCACGGTTAAGATTTCATTTGGTTTAGTATTCAACAGGTTTTATATGCACTTTACTTTACTTGAAATATTTGTATAGCGCAAATCATGGACCTGAAGGCATTAGGGCGCTGCCAAAACAAAAAAGAGCAGAGAGAAGATCAGGCTTAGAGGAACGGGGGATGGAGATATGGGCTTAGACAAAAATTATTTGCTTCACGGTTAAGTTTTCATTTAGGTATTCAACATGCATTTATTTGTGTCAAAGGTAAGTTTTCATTTAGTTTGGTGTTCAATACACAGATCGCTATTCACTTGCGGCTTTCAGGAGTTGCCCGGTGCTTAAACACCCTCCCGACACTCACAAGCCTTTCACAAGTCCTCCCAACAGTTCCCGTGACTTCCTTTGGCTTCCTGAAGTCGGGAAACCAGCCTGCGCCCCGCTTGCATGCCGTGTGCTTCATTCTCTGCACACCGCCTCCAAGGCTGCTTCCTTAACCCAGGTGGCTTCCTCGCAACACCGGGCTTCTCTAGGAGAGGGAGGCTCCAAGACGTGGGTAAAACATATGCCCACTCTCTTTGGTTTCCACAAGTCCTTCGGGATGATTGCAGTGTCCTGGCTCTGTCTCTGGTTCCACCACGGCTGCCTCCTCATAAGGGTCTCCTGCTGCTTCCCCTTTCGCTCTCTCTCCTGTCTGGCTGATTTGCTTTTATACACTTGCAGCCCCTTGACAGGTTGCAGGTGTGAATGTCCACTTAGCTCTTCCTGACCACAATTAAAGGGACATGCCTGACCCTCACAGCTCCTAGCAGGCATCTTCTTCGTCCCAGTACCAAAGTGGTGAAAAGTTGTAATTGTCTCTGCTCTTAGTGGTCTCTTCTTCATCCCAGTATTGTCAAGTGTTACATGTGGAGGATTGAGGGGGACTGCCTAATAAATGCCCATAAAGGTTAGGGGAGGGCTAGGTGGGTCATCAACAGGAAAAGGGCTATACCATGTCTCGCCCAAAGGCACCCCACTCCCAGCCTTCAACGACCCTCCACCCAGGTGATCCTCCATCACTTCTCCACCCCCAGGGTCAGGATCCAAGAGGGATGACCTTTCCCTGGCCACCTGCACGGAGGATCCAAGGGGAGTAGGAGTGAGAAAACACTCAGGTTTCTCACAACACTCCCTTATGTAAATGGATCTCGGCGTGTGAAACTCTACCCATATCGATGGCTGACAATGTTCCTGTATCATGAATTTACACTTTCCCCAAGGTGCTAAAGCATTACCACATTGGCCTGGCAGTCATTAACATCTATGACCCCCAGCATTCAAATGTAGTGTAGCTATTAGGAGTATATTGAAATTTGTATTGGATAGTGATCTCTATCCTAATAATATATACTTCCTGCTCCTACCTGCAAGGCAAAAAACCTTGGGGTCATCTTCGACTCCACACTCTCCTTCTCTCCTCATATATCAGACGTCTCTAAGAAGTCACACTACCAGCTGCACCTCCTCAGAAGTATTCTTCCCTTCCCCTCCTTCCCCCAGAAGCTCACTGTCTCCCGAGCCCTGGTTCTCTCAAAGCTGGACTACTGTAACAGCCTCTATCTTAATCTGCCTGCCTCCACTCTCCGCCCTCTGCAACTCATCCAGAACAGAACTGCGAGACTTGTCCTTGGCCTCAAGTCCAGGGACCGTATCTCTCCAGGACTGAAATCTCTACACTGGCTCCCAGTGGCTGCGAGGATTAAGTTCAAAACCCTCTGCATTGTCCACGAGGCCTTCTGGGGCCTGGGGCCCAAATACCTTCAACTCTCTGTTCCTAAATATCTTCCTTCCCGAGCCCTTCGCTCATCCGTCTCCAACTCCCTCAGGGTCAGCCGCTTCTCGAAGCAACGAGCTGGGGGTAGATCTCTCTCTGCAGCAGGGGCCTCCCTCTGGAACAGCCTTCCTGCCTCCCTGAAACTTGAGGAGAACCACCTCCGGTTCCGGAAGCACCTCAAAACCTTCCTCTTTGCTTCTGCTTTCTCTCTCCCTCTCTCCTGCTGAACAGCTTTAATTCTTCACTGAATCTGCTCTGAATCTGCAACTGGGCCACTCTCAGTGACCTCGGTCCAGGGCCCAGCCACTCTCCACTTGCACTGCCTCCCTGGCACCCCCCTGCACTGCGGGACTGTCACTGTATCCTTACAGCCCCCCATTCCCAGCACTTGTTCTGCATCTACCTTGCACTTGCCACCAGCTGGCCTTATTTATTATTTTTTTACGCTACTTACCTTGTACTGCACTTCCCCCCTCCCCTTCCCCTTTCACTTTTCCCTTCCCCCCACACTTGCGCAATCTGAATGACACCTGGCCTAGTAGGATCGTTGTCTGTCTTCCCCTTGTTCCCCCCCCGCCTCGTCGCGCCTTGAAACACTTGTGTATAGGCGCGTTACAAATGCCATGTCATATCATATCATATCAATGTCATCGTTTTATGAGATTTTAACAAAAAGATACCCTCAACCCACCCTACTTTTGGCGATGGGTATCTTGAGATTGCATTTGATATCTCTCCTTCCCAATTAAGGCAATACTCCTATAACAGTAAGGGCAAAAAATGGTATGAACTACTATCTAATTTTGGTTTTGTTATGTTAAATGGTCCCTATATTGGTGCTATACCTGTAAATTTTACCACGGTGTCCTATAATAGTGTTTCTATACTAGACTATTATTTTTATCAGGTCCTAAAATCGCATCCTTGGGAATGCAACTTTACGATCTATGATATTGAAATCCTCCAGCTCATCCAGGGCCCCCGTCCGAATGGCCTGGCAGGCCATTGAAGGTTAATACGGAGGTTTGGGCTAAAGCTCTTTTCCTCTTATTCTCAGACATAAAATTAAATCAAACTATTCCCTCATCCTGGAACATTGCTTATGTTGTCCCCATTTACATGAAAGGGGACAGAAGTATACCTTCAAATTATCTCCCTATCACTATCATGGATGCGGATCCGAAGATATTTGCAGGATTAGTGCCTAAACACATAGTAGAATGGGCGGAATCCAGTAACATTCTATCCAATAGACAATTTGGCTTTGGCAAAGGTATGGGCACGGAAATTGGAGGTCTACTATTCACCCTTCTTTTTGAAAAGACTTGCAAGCAATCAGCCTCCCCCATTTACATGGCCGCAGTCGATCTTTCCCTCACTTTCGACAAAGTTGACAGAGCTCTCCTGTGGACAAAGCTTCTCCAACTTGGATGCCGCAGGGAATCCTAACTATCCTAATTCGTCTTCACGAGGGCTCGCTAATATAGGTTCGATTAAATATACAGGGTGACCTTTCACGCCAAATAAAAACCTTAAACGCACTTCGCCAAGGTTGTATATTTGCCCCGACTCATTTTATTTATATGTGTCAGATGCGTGTAAGATCTTGGAAGCCACCTCCCTTATTTCCCCTAAAATTGAGGGAACGAAAATTAACTGGTGTGCTTATTGCTTATGCAGATGACTTTTTGCTGGTTGATGGAACCCCAATAGGCCTTCAGCATAAACTGGCTGCCTCTGCTGCGTATATTAAAGAAACGGTTTGATAATAAAAACAGTAATATGTCTAACTAAGCGCAAAAAAGATTTTCATTCAGATGGACCCTAAATAGGCATATTCTTGTTAGAACAAGATTTATGCTATATCTAGGATTCCCTGTTTTCGGCACTAGCAAAAAATATTGGTATTGGAACTGCATTTTTAAAAGACTGAGCAATATGATATCCCAGATGAAGAAAGTGGCATACAAGTACTGCAAACACTCATTGACTCCCCTATTGAGGTTCTACAAGCTAAAGGTTTTTCCAATACTTATATACGGCCTAGAGATCCTGCCATTCTACTCCCCTCTATTTCTTCGAAAGCTCAAATCCAAAATATGGCTTATGATGATATACTATTTATCTAAATCTGTGCCTCTAAATGCCTTGCCCTTTGAGCTTGGACTGTTCTCACTTGAATGTATGGCCCAATGGAGAAGATTGGCTTTATATAGAAACCTGTTCATGGCCGGTAATAAAAACCTCTATACTGAATTAAGGTATAACTTGAAAACGGGCTGCTCAGAGTCTCGTTGGTTACTGACTTTACAACTAGATTTTTTTAAAGTATTGGATTCAATTGGCTTAACGCACATTGCCTTGATGTCTAACCCGATCAGAGTTAATCCACTTTTACATTATCACGATTGGGCAAAAACAACCTACAGTGTATGCGCTTCTAAGATCTACCACCATCTCGTCTCACACGGGAAACCTAAATCCAGAATCATATCTTCTTAATTTCCCCGACCATATCTGGCGCACTGCCTATCTGAAATTTCAATTTAACATCTTACTGACTCGGGAGATAAAAGAAATTAGACGTATGAGTGCTTTTATTAAATTCATCCCCAATCCAGATTGTGTTAATCTTGACGCCCTATGGTGGGACATGTTACATGGGAAATCGGTATCATTAAAATTAGCCACTGTCAAATTTCTTGCTGAGGTATGTGGGCTAATCGATGGTTTAAAACAAAAATGAATTCCAATAATTAAGTAAAAATATGGGGTAACCTTCCCAAAACTACTTACAACCACGGTAACTCACTGGTAAAATGCGATCACCTACCTGTGTCACAAGAATGTGAAACCTGGAAAAGCTTAAATGTGTTTCGTTACCTCTGGTATGGTTCGTAAAGATTATCTTCTCATGTGTATACTTACGACTGCTCCATATATTCCTTTTTGGCATATATGTGTATTTTGTATTACACCTTGTATTTTGCAGGAACCAAATGATATGTACTTTGATTTTATAGCTGGGGTTAAAACAATCGCATTCTTTGATTAACGTTCCGTGTATTTTTAGATGTAAAATAATGTTTTTACTTCATGTTTTATTTTTCGTTTTGGCATACCTGATTTCCAATGTGTATAATTTTGTTCAATGTTATGTCTGCCTTGATATTCGTTTTTGTAAAGGTTTTTTTTCATAAAACCATAAACAAATTCTTTTAAAAAATCAGGCCCCCTTTTTTACTTATTTCTAAATCTCTCATTTGAAAATAGAGAAGAGAGTGGCCACTATCCGTTGGTCATCACTTGTAGCGCTCTCTTAAAAATAAGGAATTTGATTTGACTGGTATTATCGACCTAAATAATAAAAGTAATCGTATTATTTGGACACCTTATAATTTGGACAGAGCTTATTCATACTTTAAATAGATGCGGACACAAGCTGATGGATGAAAATCCGAGATCCCAATCTTCTACACAGGAAGGCTCTGGGGATCTAGCTGACACTTTCTGTATGAATGAGGACTTTTGACCAAACTCGGAAGAATTCATCCTTAACATCATTAGGTATTCTTTTCGCCCTGGCCCCTCTCAGCACTATAGGCCTCTAAAAATTAGTAATGCTATTGTTCACCGGATCCTGTTATTAGAGGCAAAAACCTGCAGATGAGGGCTAATCTACGACAGACCTCTAAATCATATCTGTACTTGCTGTCTCTTGCAGAATGTCAACAACATAAATACATGCTCAAGTGAGGACGATGGGCTGATTTGGTGCAGACTTGCAGGTCAAATGACGCGCAGAGGCAGTTAGTTAATGGCCCAAAAACAACTCTAACTTAGTGGTACGGGTCTATAAGGAACCTTGGGAACTTTGTATTAAAGCTATTATTGGCATAATATCTACTAACTCCCTTAGTAATAAAGATTACCCCTGCTAACTGCGCAGGGAGTATTAATTCTATTAAAGACTAGGAGGCAAGCATTATGCTTCAACTTCTTTATTTACTACCCTTCAGCAGTTTCAACAAACTATATCAAAATTAACAAAAAGGAAATGTCCACATGACTAATTTCTAAAACTACAAATCCCAAAGTCTCTGTAGTCCTTTACTCTCCAGCTCAGTTTATGACCACATCCTGTCCCTGAGCTCCTCCTCTCTTTTAAGTGCTCTGAAAGTCCTTTAACCATAACCTTTCTCGTCCCGCAAACCGAGCGAAGACTTCCTGAACTCCAACAGATTAACTTCTCAATGGCTGAAGTCTCGCCTTCTTCCTTCTAGTCGGTTGTATACGAATTGTTCCTTTTACAACTGTTCGAATTACAATTGACCTTTTCACAATTGACCGAATTGTGAAGGTCAATTGTAACATATATGTGGGGGAAACCCCCCACAACCCCCTACCTAACGCCAAACCCCCCAAAACCCCTATATATATAAATAAATATATATTACCAAACAGATATATATATGGTCAAATTTAAATTCGGTCAATTGTTCATTCGAACAATTGTAAACTAACAATTTGGGAAATACCTTCTAGTCGACTCCCTCAATTGTTCTCAATTGTTCTTCTGCTCTTCCCCTAGGGAAAACATAAATATAATATCAGGTGGAGTCTAGCTTGTCATCATATCTATAAACAATTACATAACATATGATTATCAATTAGCCGTGGGTGGGAACTAATGCTCGCCTCCTAGTCTTTAATAGAATTAATACTCCCTGCGCAGTTAGCAGGGGTAATCTTTATTCTATGACAAGACTGGAGGCAAGCATTATGGTTGTTCAAAGCTGTCCCAACACTGTACTCACTATACTCTGTCGGTTTGAAATAAAATTCCCTGAAGGTCCGATCATTCGCCCAATCTGCTGCTGACATAATATCTTGTAATGGAACTCCTGTCCTATATGCTTTAGACGCCATGGCCCCTCTGACTGAATGTGCCCCATACTGCTGCAAATCAATACCTGCTGCCAGCATTACTTCTCTAACCCATCTTGCTATGGTAGCTGTCTTCGCTGGCTGAAAAGGCTTCCTACGCGCTATTAGCAACTGATTCGTATCTATTGCTCTATTCTATTCTCTGCTGTCCTGGCTTCATATTCTTTAATACAGCTTGCTACGCACCACTTGACATTATCTGGGAAATAGGGATAGTACACTGTCGATGTGCTCGATTTAGTCCTTTGTACTACTATAAAGGTCACTCCTTCTGGCCCGAATGTCCTTCTATTAATTTCTAATGCTTTAATATCTGATACTCTCTTACAGGATATGAGACATAACAGCATTGCTAGTTTGCCCGACAACTGCTTGAGAGATCAATATCTGTTAACCGGCCAGCTCTCTAATAATCTCAAAACTCTCGTCACGTCCCATAAGACCGTGTACTTAGGAGCTGGTGGCGCTTTAAACTTAGCTCATCTAATGAGCCTACCAACTGCCGGGTGTTCACCTGCCGGCACTCCCTCGATCGGTACGTGACCTGCGGAGATCGCTGATCTGTACACTCCTATAGTGCGAAATGCTTTTCTATCTTGCAGTAACTGTGCTAGGAAGTTTAGAATGGCTACTACAGGTGCAGAAATGGGATGAAAGCCTCTCCCTCTGGACCAACTCGTCCACTTGGCCCAAGCCATATCGTAGCTCCTCCTAGTTGATGGGGCCCAGGATTCGGCAATGAGTTCTGCCGCCTCGATCGAAATGTCTGGCAGCTCCCATTGTCTCCTGATATCCTGCATGTGATGCGCGGAAGTGTCCCTCTCACTCTCAGAGGATGACACTGCCCAGCTGGGTCCGTGAGCAGTCGCTCTCCTTGCGGGAGGACTCTCGACAGATCTATCAGGCGCTCTATCAGCATCGGAAACTAAACTTGGGCTTTCTACAAAGGCGCTACTAGTACTAGCTCCGTGCTCTCCCTCCGACACTTCGCCAGCACTCTGCTCAGCATCATGAACGGAGGGAACGCGTAATGCGGTCCTCCTGCCCATTCCTGCAGGAATGCCTCTGTACCTTTTGCGTCTGGATCTAGTCTCCAGCTGAAATAGCTGGGCATCTGAGCGTTGAGGCGAGCGTTGATCCGTGTGCAATGGACCCCATTTCTGATCCAATATCTGAAACACTGCTGGATCTAACCTCCAATCGCTGGAGTCCGTGAGGTATTGAGAGTTCCAGTCTGTTATTACATTCAGTGCCCCGGGCAAATACTCCGCTGTCACTGACGTCCCTGTCTGTAGGCAGTAGTGCCAGAAGTCCTTTGCTAGCTCGGCCAGCATCCTGGACTTCGTCCCCCCTAAATTGTTTATGTAACGTACTGCCGAAAAGTTGTCCATCTTTAGCAGGACGCAAGACTTCACTCTGTTCTCGTGAACGCCTTTATCGCGAAGGAGCCTGCTAGAAGCTCTAGGCAGTTTATGTGCAGGCTCAACTCCTCTTCGCTCCATTTTCCTCCTGTCTGCAACTCTCCGCACCGAGCTCCCCATCCTAGACGGCTGGCGTCCGACTCTATTATGAGGTCCGGCCGGTCTCCGAATATGGCACGCCCATTCCAGGCATCCATATTCTGCAACCACCATTCCAGTTCTGTGATCGACTCCTGATCTAGCGGTATTGATTGATGATATCTCAAACCTTGCTGAAGGTGTCTTATCTTCAACCTTTGTAAGGCTCGATAGTGTAAGGGACCTGGAAAAATGGCTTGTATGGAGGCTGCTAGGAGGCCTACTATTCTCGCTAGAACCCTCAGAGAGATCACTTTCCTCCTCAAGCATGCTCTGATCTCTCTCTTGATATCTCATATCTTCCTTGCTGATAGCTCCAAGGTGGCTTTCCTCGTATCTAGAACTAAGCCGAGGAAATCCAGCCTCTGTGCTGGTCTGGTATCTGATTTCTCCATGTTTACTAGAAACCCCAGTGACTGTAGCAGGTCTAGTACCCACTTTGTCTGATACTCTATCGGTCCTCGATCTTCTGCCAGAAGCAACAGATCGTCTAAGTATATTATCAACCGTATCCCTTTCTCTCGTATAGCCGTGGCCACTGGTTTCATCAATTCTGTGAATGCCCAAGGTGCTGACGCAAGCCTGAATGGCATTGTCCTGAGTTGCCAGAACTGTCCCTTCCAGTGAAAAGCCAGGAACCCCCTGAAATGCTCTTGCACTGGGACCGTGAGGTAGGCATCCTTAAGATCAAACCTGGTCAGCCAGTCTCCCTCTCTCAGGGAGTCTGTGAGCTGATGGATCCCTTCCATCTTGAAATGATGGTAAACTATCCATCCATTCAACTCCTTCAAGTTTATTACTGGACGCACTTTCTCCTTCCTGTGAACGAGAAACATGTTGCTGATGAAGCTTGGAGCCCTGGGGCACCTTCTATGGCCCCTTTCCTCACTAACAGTTCTAATTCAGTACTGAGGGCTGCTTGCTCGGTTTTTGCTAGGCGCTGCCGCAGGGGCACTCTGGTCTGCACTGGGGCCTTAATAAACTCTAGCTGCAGACCTCTGATGGTTTGCAAAATCCAGGCATCGCTGGAAAGCGCGTGCCAGTTTTCCCAGAACATACTTGTTCTCCCTCCCACTGGAAGATAAGTTACTGTTCTTACCTGGTGTAAACCCCTGACCTCGTCCGAAGCCTCTTCCTCGGCGCTCTCTGGTATTGCGACCTCTGGCTGGAAAGAACGTGTTTTGCTGCCTGTTCTCCCAGTACTGGGCTCTGTGATTTGGGGGTCTTCTACCTCCTTGTTTGCGACCGGTCGAGCGACCCTTGTAACGACCGGTCCCGGCAAAAACTCTCTGTGGGAAGATCTTACGTATGGATGCTTGTGCCTTCTCCAGAGAAGTGTATGTGCCTACAAAGTGGCCCATCTCCTTTCCGAAAGTCTCACCAAACAAGAGTCCTTGGGCTGCCTCGCCAGCTTCGTAGGATGCCAGGTCACTGAGCTTCGAGTCTATCTTCAAGAGCAGTCCTCTTCTTCTCTCGGAAGCTATAGCGCAATTCGCATTCCCTAGAAGGCAAACTGCCCTTTGCGCCCATCCTGCTAGGACTTCTGGGTCCACTTCCTCACCTGTGTCCCTCGCTCTTTCTGCCAAGTCCATGATCTTAGCGAGAGGACCGGCTAAGTCCAGGACTTTCTCCTGGCAGCTTTTCCATTATCTATCTATCCCTTTACGGGGATCCTTACTGGTCTTTGTGACAAAGGTGAGCATTTTGGGGTCCAATTCGGGAGCTTCCGCCACTTTCCCTGGCAAATCTGGGCGGGGGCATTCCACTCGGAGGCGCTGTCTCACTTCCTTATCTAGAGCTTTTCTCAGCCTTGCTGTCATATATTGAGCCACTCTCGGAGAAGGCTGCCAGTCGGACGATCTCGGATTCCTAATATTCTCTGGATCAAACGTCTCGTCCTGCTCCTCTTTGAGGTGCTTTTCCTTGCAGGCCTTTTTGCCCCCGCTGGGCTTCGCCCAGTCCTCCTCGACTGGCTCCTCCGGCTCTTGAGGGGCTAGGTCCCCTTCCTCTGACTCCTCTTCCGAGCCTGGGTCTTCATCTCCTTCATTTTCCTCCCCAGGCGAGGGGGTCGTGAGGTCCGGCATGGCCTGACGCTGCAAGTATGCTTTTTTAAGCTTCGCAAAGGTGTCGGCGACTTCCGGGGCCTTATCTTCCACCCCATCCGTAGGGTCCTGGGGGTCTGCCGAGTCTTTTCTCTTGTGGGCCTGAATACTCCCCTTAGACCCTGCTCCAGAGGGTTCAATGGGCAAGCTGCGTGTCCTCTCGGTGCTTTCTTAGGCTGATGAAGCATTGCTTCCAATGTCTCCAGCCTTTCCTGTAAGGGTCTCACCCCTGAGCCACTGCATCTACTAGGGAATTCCCCAGCACCTCCTTGAAACTGGCGGCTAAGTCTAGAGACTGATCCTCCTCACTCCATTCGAATTCCGACATGTTAACGGGTGCTGTTTGCCTTAAATACCTGTGTGAAGGTGTCCTTGCTGCCCACTTCCTAGTAGATGCTTTCCAGAGATTATTCTCTTTGCTAACTCTGTATATATATATATATATATATATATATATATATATATATATATATATATATTTTTTTTTTTTTCTGTGGCTGCACCGGACCTTTAACAGTTCTTTATGCCTGTGGTGGCTTATGGTCTCTCACACTTGCTGGGAGGCTACAGCCTTGTGTGTGTGCCTGCTGGCACCTTCTCTACGTGAGCAGTGTTGTCTGCTCCCTTTTCTCCTCCAGCTTCTCCCGCCTGAGGCTGTGCTGAATTTAGCCTGGGATGTGCTTTCAAAGCGCGTGGAGGGAATGTAAAATTCTTTCCAATGCGGAGCTACGTTCAGCTCGCACGAGCTTTTGCTCCTGAAGCCTCGGGCTGCGTCGCAGAATGAATGCGACGTGGCACGGGCCTCCGGCAAGCTCGGCCCCCGCGAGGGTGGGGGCCGGAGTATTCCGAGCCAGCCCTTTACACGGGCTGGACGCGCTCAGCATCTGACCCTGCCTCCGCAAGGGAGGGGGTTCGTGCCACAGTGGGCCCGCTCCACCATCAAGGGAGGGGGAACGGCTATGAATCAAGGGAGCTCCGTGGCCTAACGGCGCACCCCTGAAGTGCCGGGAATACGGCACAGGGCCAAGGCAGCCGACGGAGCTCCCAATGCCCAGTATAAAGTGATTGAGATGCCTGTGAATCTTCGGCGTATCTATCCGGCGGCCGCCCGCTCGTAATACAGACAAAAAGTCCTACGTATAACAGTTTCCTACACGCTTATTAAAACCAACGTGCTGCCTGAAGCTACGCTTGCGCTGCGTATACTCTTACACTCACTAGTCTGCTACTTAATGCCGTATGGGCCCTCTAGGTCGAAACATATTTAAACTACCCGCTCCATGCTACATGAATACACATTAGCTGGGAGGTAAAGAAAACGTCACTTATCTGCTTGAAGAGCAGTAAAAGAAGAGGAGGAGCTCAGGGACAGGATGTGGTCATAAGCTGAGCTCGAGAGTAAAGGACTACACAGACTTTGGGATTTGTAGTTTTAGAAATGAAAGTCATGTGGACATTTCTTTTTTGTTAATTTTGATATAGTTTGTTGAAACTGCTGAAGGGTAGTAAATAAAGAAGTTGAAGAATAATGCTTGCCTCCATTCTTGTCATAGAATGGTGCATCCTATGATAAATGGACCCGTAAACACAAACTAAGGGACATCTTTTTCAATGTCCACTCCAAGGACTCCAGAGCTCCAGTCCCAGATGGGACATGCAGTGCCTTGATGAAAAGGAATCCACTTTTCTGGTATAAGATCCGTTAATAGCTTTTTCTCTCGCTTTTGAACATACAGGTTGTATCCCTGTTTCCTGGACACATAGGGGGTCATTATGACCCTGGCGGTTGCCGTGCCAGTAATGAATGAATTTTCCGGCGCCCAGGAATGGGCAATTACCGGGGCATTACAGCCCCGGGGGACCCGCTAATTGCCCATTCCCAGGCGCAGGACAAAATTACTCCCCATTTCCAATTGAGTCCCATTGGACACAATGGGAATGGGGAGGACGGATGCACCGGCACCATTCATGAATGGTGCCGGTGCATCCGTCGAGGTGTGCGAGGTCAGACCTGGTGGGTGGAAAGGCACCTGCTCGCAGACCTCGTAGTTTACCGGTCCGTTAACAACGGTGCCGGTAGCTTACCAGCACCATTGTTACCGGACCAGCAAACTTGTAATGAGGCCCATAGTATTGTACTCCCTGATTATAAAAGAGGACTTTGATGCCCTAGGGAAATCCTTTGCCAGAGTGCTCGTAAATGAACTGAATGAATGGGCAAACTCAAATCAGGTATTGCCATTTAATCAAACAGGCTTTAGGAAAACATTCTCTGCCCATGACAATATTATGACCCTTGTCAGTACGGTAAAGAGTGCTTGACATTTACAAAATCAAACAATCTATGTGGTATACATCGATTTTAGTGCCAAGTTTGATTCAGTTAATAGAGACAAACTCTGGCTGAAATTAAGGAGATGGGGGCTACCTCACGGGCTGCTGGATGCTATTTCTTCTCTACATTAAAATACTAGGGTCCAGGTTCCGCTTGACCTTAAAGGTTCTCTAAACGACTCAATAGTTACACACAGGGGATTAAAACAAGGATGTATGTTGGCTCAGCTTCTTTTTAATCTACATATGGTGGACCTTCCCTTACATCTAGCCTCTCCCCTCTTTGCCACCTAGGTTAGCCAATCTGCGCATTTATTGGTTTGGATATGCAGACAATATTATTTAGTTAAATCAAACCCCTAGAGGCCTACAAGCGCAACTTAACAAACTTCCTGACTATGCCAATGCATATGATTTGGTCATTAACATCCAATAGACTAAAACCATAATCTTTCGTTGTAGGAAGAAGAGACAACAGTGTTCCTATAATTGGCACTTGAATGGAGATAGTGTTGAATGTGTAACCAACTATAACTAATTAGGTGTGTCTATAGACCATAGGCTGAGATGGATTTAGCAAACAATTACAATCAAGCTAGAAACAAGCCAGCTAGAAGAGCACTTAAGAAGTTCTCTGCCCAGCATGCACTGTATTCTCTTTCTTCTTTGGTTTCGATATACAAGATGAACATTGTGGCTAAAATGGCTTACGGTATTGAAGCATGGGGCGGTAAGGCTGAGAAAGATTTAAACAAATTGGAAGGGTTTTGTTTCAAAACTATGTTAAACTTACCCTCTCAACTATCTGTTAAATGTATCTACTGTGAACTGCATATTTGTTCAATCCTCTCAATTGCCTTAATCCGTCGTAAGTCTTACTATTGGAAACTGAGTAACTCTAGCAATAACGTTCTAGTAAAGGTTCTGGTAGATGAAGCTAATAAGATGCGTAGTTATCATAAAACCTACAGTTGTGGTAAGAGCTTGGATGAGGGAATGATGTGGTGCACTAGACTGAACATCAACCCCCGGTTCACCACTTTAACTATATTTAAAAGGCAACTAAAAAGGTACAACATCCTTTCATCGTCTGCATTTTCATCCCCTGGCATTTTAACGTGCACATTCCATCGAAAATACTCATCGAATTCTTTAGGGGGCGGGGTGGGAAAGGGCAGATAAGGGTTTGGGCATGTAGGCAATAGCCAAAAATAAGCGTGGGAGGGGGAATAAGGGGGGAATCCCCCCAAAAAACAATGAGCATTTTCGATGGAATGTGCATGTTAAAGTGACGGGGATACAATTACAGACCAATAAATGACATGGAACCCTAAAAAAAAGCCTCTAGTTGCACTTGACAAAGAGCAAAAATGGGTTGACCTTGCAACTAAGTGCACTAGCTGTGATTATATTATGGGCTTGGATGTCCCTTTGACCCCACCCTTATATGTTAAGGAATTTCCTAGAATGGAATATCTGTGGGGTCAAATTTAATTTGACTCTTGACAATATAGGTGCCCGGCTTGACCTGGAAAAAAGTGACTTTCTAGATTGTGTAAGGAAAACTGCCTTGAAACGGCTAGGCATTTCATTTGTTATTGCTCTACACTTACTACAGCTACGTTGCAGGCCATTAGGCTTTTCAATGTCTGGGATCAACTGTATGCTAACGCAGAGGGGCTATGGGATCATTACATGATGGCAAATGATATCCCATTAATTTATCATCTAAGCAAATTCTGGCTTAACATCAAGGATATTCTGCATAATTTAGGAGATTAAGGGGGTTGATAGTGTATAACTATTGTTAGGAAAGTTGCTTTTCATTTCCTGTTTTGACTTAATTGAATATCTGCTACTTCTGTTTGTTTTTAATCTTGGTTGGATGCTTTAATTGTGTTTGCATATAAAGCAAGTCGTTGGGTTTATTATACTAAAAAAAAGAAATCGAACTAGGATGTGATATGATATGGCATTTATAACGTGCCTATACATAACAACTACATATAATGAACAACTACAATACATATTATTGCTGGGTTGCTTGTAAGTACTTCCTCTAGGGGCAATGCATTTTGGCTCGGTCTAGCAATGTTAAAGCTTGGAGGCAAAGCAAAACAAACCTTCTCTCTGAGATTACAAACGTAGAGCAATTACATACATGATCAAGTGATACAAACATTCTGTATAAATTGTTAAATCTACATAATGAACTCAAAGAACTTACTACAGCCCATGGCAAAACATATTTTAAAAACCAGGCTCAAACATTGTTTGAGGTAGGTGCCAAACCATTGAGGCTTTTAGTATTTTTCATTACAATGTCATCGACAGGCAGAATTCATTGACACATGTGGAAATAGACAAATGCCAGGGTTACAACAGATCAGGCTCTTTACACTTGCTTTTGCGATTATCATGCTCAACTATATACTCCTATTTCCCTATCATTGCCACAACTTCTGGAGTTTTTTGGAAATTTTAGAGTTCCCCCAGATATCTAGTGTGGATCTCTACTTTATTAATAAGCCACTTTTGTCAGCAGAAATCAGGAAAGCGGTTTCCTCTTGGTGTGGGAGAAGGTCGCAGGACCAGATAGAATCTTTATTGATCTCTATAAACTATGGGCTGAACAACTGTCTACCAAATGGTTTCTGACAAAGGCAATTGAAAGGCAATTGAAAGGGACACTTTCCCATATTCCAAGTATGAGGCTAATATCGTAGTCTTTCCTAAACCTGGTAGGGATCCACAGTGTTTTGTCCCTACAGACCTTTTTCACTTATCAATACAGATGTCAAGATTACAGCCAAATGTTTGGCCATGCGGCTAGAACACATCTTGCTGAAATTAATTCATATTGGTCAAACAGGATTTATTACAGGTAGACATTCAAACAATAATATGAAAAGGCTCTTGCATGTGTTTTCTAAACTGGCTTACCCTGGAGATGTTATTTTATCCATTGATGCTGAAAAAACCTTTGACCAGGTTAGATGAGATTATTTGTCTGCTGTTTTGGCTAGTTTCATCATTGGGGCATATTTTCTGCACATGTTCAAAATACAGTATGAACACCCGAAGGACTTTGGTCATCACAAATGGGCTAATGACCCCCACTCTCGTTCTCTTTGCACAAGGTATTAGACATGGATGCCCATTGTCCCCACTTCTTTAT
Source organism: Ambystoma mexicanum (assembly GCF_040938575.1). Classification (NCBI taxonomy): domain Eukaryota; kingdom Metazoa; phylum Chordata; class Amphibia; order Caudata; family Ambystomatidae; genus Ambystoma; species Ambystoma mexicanum. Next base: position 733,103,493 of record NC_090925.1, read on the forward strand.
GCATTGCCTATAGAACCTCTAGGGCTCAAAATCTGGAGCTCAAAACAATTGACTGGGATTTGGTTGAGGAGAGAGGAATATAAGAGATTGCCACGCCCGAGAGATTGCCAACTACATAGAACATAACAATCTGGACGTATGTGCTTTGACGGAGACTTGGGGTTCCAGCACTGCTGATCCTAGTCTTAATTTAGCGATCCCCTCAGGCTATGTTATGATCTGAAAGGATAGACTGGAGGGTAGAGGTGGGGGTGTTGCCTTTATTCTTAAAGAATCCCTCTCCATATGGGAATCCCCAGGCCATATTGTAGAGGGTATACATTCCCTTTACATTAAAATTAGCATGAATGCGGAATCGACTATTAATATTCTCCCCATATATCTTCATATATCGGCCCCCTTCATTGAACAAAAGATGGGCAGAGGCTCTTAACAATCTTGTATTACCTCTTCTCAAACCTTCCTCTCGCTTCATTATTCAGAGAGATATTAACCATTGGCTAGGTGTTACTGAGGATCACTACGCTTCTGAGTTACAACAGTCCTTCTCTGACCTAGGCTTTGAACAGCAAGTGGCTGTACCCACCCATCGTGCTTGGCCATACTTTGGATTGGCTTGCGGTCCTTAATGTTATCTGTCATAATGTTCTTATTATGCCTTGTTTGTGGTCAGACCACACTTTTGTGCATTTTTCTCTGTCAGTACTGTTTCCTTTGAAAATTAGGAACAGCCAGAAAGTTTATTTTCAGTCACGTAACTTAAAACGTCTTACGTTGAATAACATTGAACGTTTATTAGATAGCTGTCTCAGCTTTTTGTTAGCTACTCCACTTCAGGTTATGTCAACCTGCCTATCTTTAAATATGTCTAACATTTCTAACATCTAAACTCCCCTGAAGCAAAAAAAACAAAACAATGAAGAAAATAAAAGTAAACCCTGGTTTACGGCAGAGCTTCGAAAACAAAAAGCTTTGACACTTAAGGCGTTCTATACTTGGAAATTATCCCCGGGTACAGTTTCCCTAACAGCTTATAAAAACCTAGTAAAGGTTTATAAATCTGCCATCTTGGAAGCAAAAAAGAATTTCCATAATATCAGAATTGCTAGTGCTCAGATAAACGTTAAAAAAAAATCAAAATCCTAAAAGAGCAGGAGATAGTCCCGCTCCCAGCCGACCAATTTTTGTTAATTTTTGTTAAGGGATGCCATTTGGTGTCAGCAAATACAAGATGGTTTGCAAAAAAAACTCCTGGGCATTAGATCGGCGATGTTTGAAAAAAAAAGAAAGCGTTACCGTTGTTGGTGAATAGTGGTCCTCAGAAGCCTGTCTTGTGCAATCCGGCAGTAGCACAATTTAATTTTCAACCTATATCAGAGGAGGCCTTCAAGAAAGTCATCAAACAGCTCAAGGCAACTCGCTGCAGAGGGGATTCCTGCTCCTCTCTGATTATAAAAACATGCACTTCATCCCTTTTAAAAGCAATCTACACGTTTGTAAACACCTCATTGTATGAGGGCAAGGTCCCCGATGACCTGAAACAAACTATGGTTACTCCCATTTTGAAAAAAAAACAGGGATCCCAGGGGATAACCCCTTGATTTATTGCCCTATTTCTAATACCCCCTTCTTGCTAAAAATATTAGATAGGGTTGCATATGTCCAGATCTCGGGTTAACCTAAATTTGTACCCCATCTTGAATTCCCACCAATCTGGATTTAGGCAAAATTCGGTACTGAGACCTCTCTTCTTGAGTTGAAGTCTAGATTATGGGAGCGGCTCGACAAGGGCTCTCTCTCTCTTTTAATATCATTGGACCAGTCTGCTGCATTCGACTTGATCGAACTTTCTATTCAGACTTCTAGACTGGCGAGGTTGCTAACTTCTCACCTATGGCTGTCTCCTGGATTGCCTCTTTTTTGGAAAACAGACATAGCAGAGTTTGCTCAGATGATGCGGAGGCTTCACCGATTTCCGTTCTCTATGGGGTATGAGCCTTCTTGCACAACTTTCTCTTTTGTTTTATTATTATTTATCTGCAATTTATTGTTAGATGATTATATTTAATGTATGGAAGAGATAATAAAAAAAGAAACTGAACAAATACATGACCCAGTTGATGTCTGAATCAAAGAAAGAAAGAAATAGCTTTAAAAATATTGTGGCGCTCTAACATAAAGAAGACTCTTCTGACTGTCGATAGACCAGAGTTGCGCCTGAAGAAGAGGAGGGGTCCTTATGACTAGGGCTTAGTGGGGAGGTGGCCACAGAAGATCTATCGTCTCTACAGAGCCACTTTAACTGAAGTGTTGAGTGCCCCATGTGTTTAAAAAGATTATCCCAATTCTGACACCATATATCACAAGGGTTGTGGGAAACGCAATCCAAAAAGGATGCAGAGTTAGGAACAACTTCATTATGTTCATACAAGAAACTAAATGAGTGGGAGGGAAAGTGTTAAAATTATACAAGTCAACTGAGGAAAACAAATGAACCTGCATAAATACCATCCAGTACTTCTCCCTCTGACCTTTTCCCAGATCAGGACCCTCCCTGTGTGTGCTCTTAGTTGATGGTGGCCTCATGCAACTTAGAACTCCACACGTTTCGTAGCACCAGGGTTAATGCTGTTAATAGTTTCCTGTCCAACTGATTGGCTAGTCAAGATGGCACACTGTTTATAGGTCTTGAATATCTCCCTACTGCTCCTTCTTCCAAAATTCTAAACAGAATGTTCTCCTCAGCTATCTCTATGGTTGGTTCCAAGTCCCAAGCAACATAACAGTCAATATGGTATAAGTCAATGCATTCTGCTTCTCCTGGAGATGGGGATGGAACAGTGGGTCTCTGGGGCTTCTAGTGGGTTCCTGATCTTCTCCCTGCCATAGAGACATGAGCTTACATCTGTCCAACCCGCTTTTACTTTCCTGCTCCCCAGAATGGCATTCACTTGTGCTTAGGGTCCTAAGGCTTGTCCTGTCCTCTGACCCACTTTCTGACTTTGGGCTAGTCTCCTCAATGCTCTGCCTTGGGCACCAAACAACTTGTTGATGTAAGTTGTGACTTGCCCTCACTGCATGCTGGCCGAGTCTCCAAGTAAGTCTATCTCTCCTCCTACTCTCTCTTTCCCTTTCTTTCCTCCACTGATGTTACTTCTCCATCCAACTCCTTGGGTCCTGCCTCCATCCTGTGGTTACACTCCACCACCTTCTCCCCAAACTGGTCAACGCCCTTCTTCTAAATTGCCACCTCTCTTCTTCTCCCTCCAGCCCTTCTCTTTGTACCTCCTTGTTCAAACATTTTGATAGCTCTCCTCACCCCTTTGTCTTTTCTTTCTGCTGTCCCTCCTTCAAACTCTCCACTAGCTCTCTGTGCACCCCACTCATCTTCCTTTCTACCACTTCCTTCTTCATACTTTCTACCCGTTATCTCTCCACTATTGTTCCCTTCTTTTCTCGTGCACCTCCAACTCTTACAGACTCTTCTCTCCTGCTTCACCACCTCCTTCTGCACCTTTAAGCTTTAATTTACTTGCAGCTCTTTGTCACCTTCAACCTTCACTGCTTCACCACCCCCTCATCCACCTTAAAACTCTCCTCCCTCTTCCAGCACTTCCAGACCTTCAATCTCTCCTTCACGACAAGACTCTTCTGCACCTTCAACCTCGCCTCCACCTTCCTGCTCGTCTCCTGCAAACGTCCACACTGTGGCACCTCTTGCTTTATATATGGCTCTTCCTCTAGCCCTGAGGCAGGTCTCTAATCAAGTGTCTGTGCATGTGTTTTCATTGTTAATGTGAGAGCAGGGTTCATTAGCAGTAAACCATGAGTAATTTTCACCTACATGTATCACCTTATTTACACTACGTGGTGCGCAGACTGAGCCTACAAGAGGATGGTCTTCCATTTTGATTTTCTCTTTAGCAGGCTTGTGAGGGGTCGAAAGCAAAAGGGTCGAGTGCATTCGACCGAAAACCAAAGGATCGAAAAAATAAATATATATATATATATTTTTTGCTCTAGTGTAGCTTTAAAAGGGTGTTTTTACCCCAAAAATTCGATCCTTTTTTTGAATCCTTTGACCTACAACTGTAGCACGCATATTCAGAACCTCGCCAGTGGGGGTAGTGCTGCTTACCCAGAAGCCAGCTGTCTGCTCACTTTCTGCTCTTCAGTTGAGGGCCACTCTGTTTGCCTTGGAGAACCACAGGCATATTCTATTAAAGCATTCGTTGGTGAAGCCTTACAAAAGGGACTTTAGCGTCTGCGTGATCTGAACCAGCCTGGCGTGGTACCCCTCTGAAAGGGCCATCTCCTGTTAGTTGGCACCCCTCTGAAAGGGCCATCTCCTGTTAGTTGGCACTTGTGATGATCCGAAGCCCTTGCCTAGAGTGTTGTGAGGGATACCAGGGGATCCTCCCCATTACACCCCCATCTCGCACATCATGCAATGGGTGATTGTGTGTGACCTCTTGAGTCACCTTACAAACACACCACGGGTTGGGCAAGGGATATCGCCACAATTCTACCTGCCATCTTAGATCTGCTACCCAGGAATGTTTTCATACACCTAAAACATGCCCTGCTAAATGTTCTAAATGCTCTTTCTCTGCGCAAGCAGCAACCCTCTGAAACTGTATTGTTTTGACTCCTTATGAAAGGGATAAACAGATCCCCTTTTGCAAACATTACATCATTCCTATTCTCTTTCTAAACCAGTGACTTAAATATCAGCAGATTGATCAGTCCTTGAGTACCTTGTTGTCCCACATGGGGCAGAAGTCTGTGCTATGTAATAACAAGATAGACAGTGTGGCTGAAAGTGAGCTCCTGACTGAACAGTGACACATTTTCATTTGTAATTCAGATTTATAACTGCACTGCCTGATGCACTGATATTGTCAAGGTGCCCAGATGCCTGCAGTATATGGGTCATTAAAAACAAATTAATAAATAAATCAGGCAAATAGCCCACTGTTGTGCATGTCTTACCAAGTGGTTCAGTTTCGGGTGTTTGCAACGGACCGATGAGTGTGTAGTACTTCTTCTTCCTCCTGAAGAAAGTCCAGCAAGAAACTTGTGGATTGAAACCGGTCGGTGGTTGCTGACGTCTCCTGTACTTAAACCTTGTTGTAATGAATTTAACGAGGGACCTGGGACTGTCGTTATTCAGTTGCTTTAGGAAAGTTCAGCCCACGGAATTTTTAAGTGTACAGATTGATTGCATCCTATACTGCATTTGTAGCCTGCTTTTTTGCACTCAGGGGCCTGATTCTCAAACATGTGCATTGCAGCAAACGTGGCGATGCCCATTATCATCGAAGATTTACACCTACTACCTTAAACCTCAATGCCTAAGACTTGGTCACATCTGGATATGCCTGGAACATCTCCGAGATGCTCGTGTGCAAATGCAATTCACCAAAGATTTGATCAATGGCATCTCCTGATTTGCTCCAATGTTCGTCTTTGAGAATCAGACCTAAGATGGCAGGTGCATCTCTGAAATGCACAGATTCTTCTCAGATTTGCTGCACTCAGATCTTTGTGAATCAGACCTAAGATGGCAGGTGCATCTCTGAAATGCACAGATTCTTCTCAGATTTGCTGCACTCAGATCTTTGAGAATCAGACCTTATCTGTCACGCGAAGAATTTTAAAAAGGATTTTCAAAAGATTTTGAATCGGCTATTCTATGATATTTGTGCTACCAATGTATTTCAGTGAACTGCGTGAATTCTAAAATATAACTAAAAGACCCCTGACTGAGTTTAAAGAATTATTGATTGAAACTGCATGATAGTGAACGCCCCTCTGCATTTGTAATTCCCTGAGGCAGGATGCTCTGTTGGTGCTGTTTCCGGGTGGGCCTAAACAACAGCACCAGGAAGAAGATCATTTAATGTACTCCGAGGCGTGATTGAATTTACTGTCATTCTGTTTGGCCACACAAATGCCCCATTCCTTTTCACAGGCTAGTGGATGAGCGCTCCCAGGAGACCGAAGTCTGTAGGTTACCTTACCTTGATAAAATAGCCATGCAGTTTCTGGGGCGCGGAGGTCAAATGGGACATTTGTAGGACAATCTCAACTGCATTTGCTTGTGAGTTGTGGCACCGAAGGTAGAGGCATGCCAGCTTGCCGCGGGGGAGGTGACTTGCCTGGCTCGTGTTGCTGGGGATGGTGAAGCTGTGACCAGGCCAAAGGTTGGGTTCATTATGGACTGGCCATAGTTGGAGTGGGTCCCTGTATTCGGAGCTACTGGATTACTTTGAGACATTGTAACCCATGTATGCTCCAGTTAATTCCCTGGCCCTTCCCCACTCTAATCTCCTTAACAAGTGGGAAGACCACATGAATGTCGCACAGAGGTGCCTACCAAGCCGATACCGGTTTCTCCTAGAGGAAAGGATGGGTGCATGATGATGTCACATGGTGCGCCTCTTGAAGGTGCGCAGGGAGCGCTTCCTTAGAAATTGTTGATGCTCGATTTCAATTCGCCAGTGGATAATGTTTCGACAAGATCTTCCTAAAATCCCAGAAGCATCTGTTGCATTTTCAAGCCCGAAAGGCCCACAACCCAACTGCCTCTGGTTAGAAAACTAAATCATTTGCCACTGTACTCACATAAGGCCTCAGTGTTTCTTTGGCTCCCATAGCATTAGGATCTTTTTTTATGTCTTCCAGTCCATGCGGCGCACCAACCGGGGAACCGTCGGGGGATACTTCTTGGCTGGAAGAAACATGGTGTGGTGGCCGGTAAGGATCTGAGGTAGCTGGGGTCATGTAAATGGGCCTTTGTCCCAGGCAATTTTTTGCAAGTTCTACAGTATGTTTGGTAGAGGGGCATCAGCACTACACAAATAGCCTTCAGCTGCCCAGCACAACATATACAGTCGGAAGATGGCCATGTGCTACGCAATATTCGTCAACTGTTAGAGTCGCTATTTTACCAAGAGTACCATGGGATCCTTGCTGGATGTGTCTATTTCCACCTTCCTCAGGGCTGATCCCTGGCTGTCTGATAATGGAGAAGTACTAATTATACCCCCTGCCCAGAACACCCTCTGCTCTTCCTGAAGAAGGCTGTTCCAGAATCCTAGCCATTACTTGATGGGTGCCATCTGTCACATCCCTCCAAGATCCCTCTCTTCCACAGAGAGAGTTTTCTGTGCCCAACCACAGTCTCCTGTAATCTACAGTGGGGTAGCGATATCTTTCAACAGCCTGCCTACACTTTCTCTCGGCATACAAAGACATTGCAATTATGGTCTCTCTTTTTTCCAGGTTGGTGCCTCACTGTTTGCGAGTAACATTGGCAGCGGACACTTTGTTGGCCTGGCGGGAACTGGAGCTGCCAGTGGATTGGCCGTTGCAGGGTTTGAGTGGAATGTATGAGCAGCTATTTACTGTTGTAACGGGCCCTTCATCTTCAGCCTCCACCTTCAACCCTCAATCAAGCTCATGCACTCGTTGTCAATTCTTTCCAGATCTGAACCTATTGTTTCCCGCACTATACGCTTGTCTTGCTTGGCTAGCATTTATGCTCTGTTAACCCCTTCTGTCACTCATCAACTCCTTCTTTATTTTGTCACATTTTATCACCCTTACATCACCCCCTCTTATCTTTTGCTGGCTCTGCCATTAAACCCTGTTCTTCTTCCCACCTGCAGGCGCTGTTTGTGGTTCTGCTCCTTGGTTGGATCTTCGTCCCTGTTTATCTCACGGCTGGGGTAAGGCTTGCATACCGGAAAGGAGGTTTTAGAAATATGGACTCATACCCGAGGAGTCTCTTGCCCCAGTGCTGCTTTGGACTGGGGATTCATCATCTGTGGTGGTGCTCTCGGGCGGGAGGGAAGCCCAATGGGTTCCTCCTGGTGCAGACCAGCTGACAGTCGTTCATGAACTCCAGATCCTGGTCTACATAGAAGGCTGCTTTTAATCTTAGACACGAACTTCTCGGTGAAGAGGGATAATCCTGTACCTCATAACATGGTTTGTCTCCAAGGCGTGTGAAATCAGATCATTTTGGTGGATGTTCCCACTTAAGCTAGATGGGCAGTTTCCTGGGAGGGTGATGAAGGTTTGCTGGACCAGGGAGCCCACTTACATCTCAGCAGGGCCTGGGCCTTTCCATGGTGGTTGAAGCTTTCCAAAAATGGGTGAGTTGAGAAGTACGGCTTAATTACAGGATAACTTGTGATCAAGAGTGTTCGTTTCAGGCTACAGTTCAACACTTGATATGATATGATATGATATGGTATTTGTAACGCGCCTATACACAAGTGTTTCAAGGCGCGACGAGGCAGGGAGGGAGGGAAACAAGGGGAAGACAGACAAACGATCCTACTAGGCCAGGTGTCATTCAGATCGCGCAAGTGCAGAGGTAAGGGGAAAAGGAGAAAGTGCAGGGGGAGGGGGTGGGGGGGAAGTGCAGTACAAGGTAAGTAGCGTAATAAAATAATAAATAATAAATAAAAAGGGCCAGCTGGTGGCAAGTGCGAGGTAAGTGCAGAACAAGTGCTGAGAAGTGCTGGGAAGGGGGGCTGTAGGGATACAGTGACAGTCCCACAGTGCAGGGGGAGCTAGGGAGGCAGTGAAAGTGGAGAGTGGCTGGGCCCTGGACCGAGGTCGCTGAGAGTGGCCCAGATGCAGGTTTAGTGCAGAATTCAGTGGGGAGTTAAGCAGGTTTAGCAGGGGAGAGGGAGAGAGAAGGCAGAAGCGAAGAGGAAGGTTTTGAGGTACTTCCGGAACCGGAGATGGTTCTCCTCAAGTTTCAGGGAGGCAGGAAGGCTGTTCCAGAGGGAGGCCCCTGCTGCGGAGAGAGATCTACCCCCAGCTCGTTGCTTCGAGAAGCGGCTGACCATGAGGGAGTTGGAGACGGATGAGCGAAGGGCTCGTGAAGGAAGATATTTAGGAAGAGAGAGTTGAAGGTATTTAGGCCCCAGGCCCCAGAAGGACTTGTGGACAATGCAGAGGGTTTTGAACTTGCCCTTGAAAAGCCTCTTGCATGGATTGGAGACTATTGAATTCTAACATAACTATTTGATCCCTGGAGCCCAATCAGGCATTGCCGTCCACCCCAACACCCTATACCTGCGCGGATAAAGAAAGGGGATCATTCCATCGATATCAATTTATGCTCTTTCTCTCTTTCGAGTAACGTAGAAAGTAAGAACTATAACAAAGTTCCAGTCTTCAGCAGGTGGCATCACCTGAGAAACTAACTATGAAGAAGCCAGTGAAGCATTTAAACCCACAGTACTCTCTGAATTGGAAGGGGACAGATACATCAGTTCTGTAAAGAGGTGCCATTTTGTGGCCTGGATGATGGGACCTGGAAGACCATGGGGGCCATGAGTCACCACCCGTGCAATGATGTAGGCCACATAGGAGCTAGAGGTAGGGCCCTCCGGGTTCCCCAGTCCATCACCAACCTTAAGAACATTACATACCAGTTGGAACCAGTAGACCCCAGGGTACAGTAGGGATAGAATAGTTGGTCCCAAGTTTCCAGGAGAGGGACATCTGATATAAAGCATGCGTAGACAGACACCAGCAAACATACAATACCCTGGGAGGGGTGTGCCACCTAGGTTCCCCCTGAAGAAACTCCCCATTGACCTCAGGAAGAACCCCTAAAGATCGAACTCATGTGGTAACACCCACTAGCAGAACCAAGTAATTGAACCATAGCCACAGACAAACTATTTCCCATGTGCATGTTTTTTTAAATATCTGCCCCAAAGTTGTACTATCAATCATATGATCCCAGAGTGCCTAGGCTGTGTAGGTGTTTTACATGGGTGGCCACTGTCGATGGTGGGCATAATTACTTGTGAAACCAGTGGCAGAGACTTTGATAGCAAACTTATTATAGTATCCCCCGCTGATTGAGCAACAAGTATGGGTTCCCGCAGACTCACAGCACCAAGTGTTCAGCATTGTTTTGACAGAGAAACTTTTCAAGTGACACGTGTTGCTAACACTGGGCTCCATGAGCCTCCGTGAGTCAAGGGGGCTGCCGCACCTGAGCGCAATGTAACCTTACCATTAGAACACCAAGAGGTGTGAGGCCAAACCACAGCAATGACAGAAGAGACTAGAGAAGCAAGATGGCAGCTGGCCCTAATGGGAGCTCAGACCGCAGATCTGCACGTGACTATGGAGGGGAGTTCAAATCAGCTTCCGCTTCCAACACAAAGAACCAATGCACCGGCTCTACTCAGAGTGGGAAACATCTGATCCCAGTTCTGCTCCCAGTCTGCAATGGTGAGTGCAGGGGTTGGAAGGTGGAAAGTGAGTGTGAGAAAGTTCTGGAAAATCAGCGTAGCAAGGAGGGGGCTGGGCAGAATTGAGGCGTCAAGCAGGAGGAGGGAGAGCAGAGGTGGAGGAGTACGGGTTGGAGGAGGATGGGCAGGAAGAGAGGAGTTTTGAGCGACCATGAGAAGACAGGGAGGCAAACAGAGAAATAAAGAACAGAGGAGGTTGGGAGGGACCAGGAGTTGCAAGAGAAGACGCTTGAGGAGGATGTGGAAAGAGAGTGGGAGAGAGGGAAAGAAGGCAGTTGACTGAAAACAGGAGAGGCTGGAGATGGAGAAGGGGGGATCAGGGAACTGAGAGAGGCAAAGAGGGAGAGAGATATCAAAGGAGAAGGTTTTGAAAGATAAGGAGGGGCTAGCGCAGAAAGAGAGGGAGTTGAAGGAGCTGAAGAGAGTAGAGGAGAAGAGCCTAACAGGGGAGGTGGAGGAGAGCAGTTGCATAGCGAGGAGGAGAGAGGCAGTAGGAAAAGTAAATAGAGAAGTCCCAACCACGTGACTGAGATGAAATCCAAGAAGGGAGCTGAAGAGGACCCAAACATTTCCCTCATCAAGGAGGAGAGAGTGGGGAAAAGGAAGAAAGGGGAGAGAGCACTGGAGGTCAGGAGAAGGATGACATGGCCCTGACCCGGGACACCCAATTGGCAGTGCACTTACTCTGTTCCAGTGCCGGCAGAGACTATGGCTGAGTCTGCCAACAGAACCAAAGGGTCTGTACTTTTGGCACTCTGGGATCCTAAAAGGTCTGCTCCAGCATCTTCAAGGCCTGGAGGTGAACAACAGCCCAGGTGCCCCACAAATCCAATCCAGCTGAGCGTTTTCCTCAGGAGAGCAACCTCCTGACAATGGCAGCGCAAGCACAAGCAATCACCCAAGGCAAGAAGGAGGGCTCCAGGCATATCAATCCCCAAAGACTGTCTGTGACTTTAATTGACAAGTGGTTGGCGATGCTGAGAGGGAGACAGGGATGGACTGACGGACTCAATCCTTAAGAAAGCTAAACTTTTCTCATGATAAGCTTCTATGAGTTTCTTATCACCTTATTACACTTTGGCCTTTGCGTTCTCTGATGATCTTGTGCACAACTGGAGTAATTAGTGCTAAACTGTCAAATTCTTTTAAAACGTTATAAGGTTCTTGGTGTTATTGGTATTATTGGGCGGCAAATAACTTCTGACTTTGTGCTGATACAATGCCAAGGCTACCACAGATTTCTCCGAGATAATTTCAGTTTTAGCTGCTAGATCATCTGAAGTTTTGCATAATGCAGTTCTCCTCTTTCCTGCCTGACACAACACTTCCTCCACTTAGATCCAACCATCTATCTTGTAGCCAGAACCGATTTTGTTCTGAGCCTTGATACCACCCTGTTCCCTCTCATGGGAGCTTTGCACTCTAGAAGTTCCCAGGTCCACCCCCTTTTCCTGAGGGAAACACACTGCATAGCCCCATAAATAGGAATGAGGCAGCGTCCATCTTAAGTGCAGCTCTCTTTCCCCTACTAAATGCCAAGATTCTAAAATGGCTCTCATAGCAAGGAACATAGAGTGAAGATATTTATTTATTGGGTATTAGTAATGCGCCTATACAGCAAATGGTGTTTCAATGCGCCACAAGACTAAAGGGGCGAGGGGGGGTGGACAGGGATGAAGAATAACAAAAACGGTCCTACTAGACTTTGTCTCATTCGGATTGTGCATGTGCAGTAACAAGAAGTGCAGGGGAGTGGAATTTGTTAATGCTAAAATGGGAAGGGAAGAGTCGAGAGCCTCCAAGTGTTGGGGGTGATAGAAGGGGAAGAGGGCCCCTGGGATAGGCGAATGATATGGGGCGTCTAGGTGGTCAAGTGCCAGGGGAAACAGGGAGTGTAGGCAATGAGGGTCCACATTCTAAGTGCGATGACGGGACAGGATCGGGCTCAGTAGGGGTGTAGGCCCCGCCAGGCTAGTACAGGGGGAGGGAGCCCGGTAGGGTAAGTGCAGGTTTGGATCGGTGGTTAGGGGAGAACAAAGGGCTGGGGTAGAATGGGCAAGGAGGGCGTGGTGCCCCGTGTGACTCAGAAGGAACCAGGCCGCCAGTCAAAATGTGGGAGAGGGGGACATTAGCTGGGGAGGGGGAGAGGGAAGAAAGAAGAGAAAAGGAGGGTCTTGAGAAGCTTCCGGAACTTAAGGAGATCCGCTCAAGCCACACAGACAGACACATCGAGAACAGGGCACACACAATGCTATTCATCTCTAGCCACTTTCTTTAACAAAGGTTTGGGGGATAGCAGACAAAGGGAATATGCTGGGGAAACTTTAGATGGTGTATTGGCATTGCATTGAGCTCTCTCAACAGAAACACAAGAGAACCCCTCAAAGGTTCATTCACAGATGTTCTGCGTGTCTCTTTTCTGCAGGTCATCACTATGCCCCAGTACCTCAAGAAACGATTTGGGGGCAGACGGATCCGCCTCTACCTGACTGTCCTCTCCCTCTTTCTTTACATCTTCACCAAGATCTCGGTACGTCAACGTCGCCCTGTCCTGTTGTGAGGCGCGCAAGAGCCTCTGCGTGGGCGCACTGAGTAAGGGTGCCTGAGCAATGTAGGCGGGTGGTGTGGAATCACTGGAGGAATGGGGCAAGAGCTTGTGGTGGTTGGTATAAGAGTCTGGTGTAGTGTAGGAGCGCTGGAGGGTGGAGTAGTAATGCATGAGGATTGTGTAGAAGTTCTGAAGGCTGGCGACAATCTAAGAGCGCTGAGGGATGGCGTAGAGATATTGTGGGAGAGCACAAGTGCTGTTTTCTATGAGTAACTTCTTCAGGTCGCTACAATAACTCATCCTTTCTGGTTTCTCCTGCAGGTTGACATGTTTTCCGGTGCAGTATTTATCAGGGAGGCCCTGGGTTGGAATATTTATGTTTCTGTCATTGCACTGCTGGGAATTACAACAATCTACACTGTGACAGGTACTTGGTGCCTTTAGCCCACGAACACCTATTGCTGTCCTCATAACTGAAGACACCTCAGGTATGTGGACAGGTACCTCACCCAGTCCCATACAGTCCAGACAGGTACCTCACTCAGGTACCTCACCCAGTCCTATACATACATAAATGTATGTATAGGACTGGGTGGCTGGGGTGCAGGCCTATTGGAGCCTTTACTGACTTCAACTCTATGGCCCAATGCTTCGAGGGACAGGGCCTGTCTGGCCTTATATTGGTTCATGCCTAGGAGGGCTGGATCCTCTGTCTGGTCTGATGCCTCGAAGAAACACTTTGGTTGGACCCTGGATTCCTTACATCAGCATTATGGAAAAGACTGGTCAGGTCTGGGGGTCCTTTCTTCTGGCTCATTAGCATGTCAGACATCATAGGAGACCTCGATTGGATGACCGACGCAATTCCTGCATTTCTATGGTTCATGCCTGCGGGAAACAGGCTAGGTGGATTGCCTGCATCCGTATACGATCTAGATAACCCCCCCCCCCACACCCCCTTTCTGTATCAGAATGGGGGATGTCTGGTAGGTGGAATATGGGTGTATGCTGTGTAATGTTTTTGCAGTTGCTTCTGTTGAAGTGTTGTCGCACAGTCAAATACGGGTTTATAATGGGGTGGAATGGTATGCAGGTTTTGTGTTTGCGTATTTTGAGGTGGAATGTGGGTTTCTGGCAGGTTGTGGGTTTGAGTACGGTGCCCATTGTTTATGTGAATTTGTTGTGATCTATGATACGGGTTTGTAGTAGGCCAGGTTGCTGTGGACCGTGCTTGAGGTAGGATGCACGTTTCTGGTGAGCTGTGGGCTTCTGGTGGACTGTGACTTCTCCCAGAGTGCCTTTTCTATATGGACCCATATTACCTCTCTTTTTTCCCTAGGGGGTCTGGCTGCTCTGATGTACACAGACACTGTTCAGACGTTCATCATCATCGCAGGAGCCTTCATCCTGATGGGCTATTGTAAGTTCCTTTGCCTCCACAATCTCCACACTGCCCCCTCCCAGCCCTCTCCAATGGTTCCTGTTTCCTGTCCTCCTGATATGACAATTCCCGAACGCCCCATTGAGATATAAAAAGAGGCCTGGTAGTTGTTAAGTGAAGGGGTAAATGGTTGGATGTATTTATTTATTTATTTGTTTATTTATTTAATACATTTATATAGCGCCCCTAACCCTTAGGCATCCGGGCGCTTGTGTTTAAGAATGCAGTTACATTGCAGAAACTTGATCATACAGTTACATTGCTGATTAAAAGTATAGTATCTATACATGCTTGTTCAGTTGCAGTGCCACAAGTGATTACAGTTACATTTCAAGCTTAGTCCATTTCCTTACTGGGTTGTGTGCCAGATTCCCCCTATGACCTTTTGTATCTGATGCAGCAGACACGCGCCACACCATTCTATATGCATCTCGGTGCTATAGATAAATGCACCAAGTTGGCCTCACCTACACAAAGGGTTTGCTTTTTAAGCCAACTTAAATGATTTAGAGTACTAGGGAGAGCATCGGGTCCCGTAGCATGGACTCAACTTCCGGAAGGGTGGTGACTTAGCGTTGTCAGCCAGAACCAAGGTAGACCAGCATTCATCGACACTAGTTACCGCCATAAGGGACATTTCTAGGACTTGGCTATAATCTGAGATCAGGCTCTAGAGTAAGGAGGAGTCTGGATGTAAGGAGTGTTGCAGTAGGATGGCTTCCTGGGAGATCCTGCAAAGCCGCGGGCAGAATCTGAATGATCACATTTGTGCTCTGTGGCCTCAGCGCCCCCTTACATATTGTAGATCAGCGGCCATGAGTTCACGTAAACACAGAACTAGCACTTACATGCATACCACTCTCCCACATCCCACTATGCACACACAGGCAGCCAGACACGCACAAAAGCACACACAGACTCATTCTGAGAAGCCGCACACACCCAAACACTCTTGAAATACCTGCTCCACCTAAAGACGCACGTTCGTCCAGCTAGTGGCACATCTGTCCGTGCTCTCAAGAGGGGAACCTCTGTCGGATTCATGGGAATCCATGGCAGAATGGCTGCCAGGCACTCCTGGATCCTCTTTGTCCATCTGTGATTGAGGGCCCCATCATTAGACACCTTGCCAAGGAGTTCTCACTTGCCCAGGGAAGGGGCGACGGCCACAAGGATGTGAAAGTAAACCATGTGAAGGGGTTTCCTAGGTGTAGCAGAACCCCCGGCTTCTGGGTGATCTGAGGAGCTCCTCACTAGACACTGACCACCTTTCCTCTACTCAGCCTTCCATGCAGTCGGGGGATATGAAGGTCTCTTCGAGAAGTACATGAATGCAACCCCCGCCAACCACACATCCTTAGATCCACTCTACAACATCTCGGATGCCTGTTACAGACCCCGGGAGGACGCCTTCAACCTTCTACGAGACCCCGTGACTGGCGACCTGCCCTGGCCTGCCTTGTTGATTGGGCTGACCATCGTCTCCTGCTGGTATTGGTGCAGTGATCAGGTGAGAGGCCCCAGTGTACACTTTAACCTTCGCAAGCCCCTCTCTGTCCTGTACATCCTTTTCACCCTTTGCTTCCTTTCTAACTCCAAGACTACGCGTGGAGATGCTGACCCATAGACCTGCACCTCAAGCATCAAAGAAATTCACACAATCACCCATTAAGCTGTTGGTTCCTCAGAGCCAGCATATGCTTTTCCTAGGCTGACACTGGCCTGAAGTGCAATAGGTCCATGCCGCAGTACAGGCCCACCATCCTACTGTGGTTCTATATGTTCGGTCATAGTGGACCAGTTTGAGGAGTTACTTCACTGTGCAATTTGTAGTTTCGACCAGTGTTACTGTTCAAACATAATTTGGAATGCTCAATAAGCAACATATTTGATCATGAAACTACTCAGGCAATCTGTCACAGAAGGAACGGTTGCCATTACTGACTTTGGACCACGTTTTCTTTAGTGCATGAATGAATTATGTGTCCTAGTTCGACCCTGGCTTTTCCTACTCTGGCACACTTTAGCTTTAGTTCAAACTAGGATATTTGGTTTAGTAGCAACTGGCTTGCAAATTAAAACAAAAGTAAAGCTTCTGTGCAAAGCAGGGGGTATCTGTTAGCATCACCCTGAAAAACTGATCTTACTGACAGTAGACCGGCCAATGGAGAGTTTAAAGAAAATACTGTTTGTTATGAACACATAATGACTGCACACTACAGGTAGATATTTTGGTTGTTATGTTATGTTATTTAAATTGCCAGAGTGAGTTATTCCCATGCCATAGTCTCTTGCAACTGAAGCACTGCTCTAGTGATGACTGTTTGTCTACTTGTTGGAGTCAGGGTCACTGGGCAAATTCAAGATCGTGAGTTCCAACGACTGCTGCCTGAACTCTCTAAGAGTGACTCCCACTTTGGAATTCATGAAAAGGAAAGACCTTTAATAAAGGGCCTCAGAAAATATCAAAGTCCTTACCACTGTCCACCTGGGAAGGGTAAAACCATTACAGTTCTCGATCAATAGGAATCCTGGCAGAGCCTGTCTGCCGGCGGCCATGATTGCTATCGGATGACAAAGGGCCTGCAGTTCTGAGCGGATAGTTTGGCAGGTACGAGAGCGCTATGGGTGGCATCAAGGAATGCAGGTGAATCCTCTGGTCCAGCCATGATGGAGGTTCTGTTAGTACAGAAGCAGATGATGATGCTATGCAACGGTGACCCAGACCATTGCCTGGACCTGCTAGTGGAAGATGTCAGTGAAGGAGAGGAGGAAAGGCACCACAGCGTACCAGCACTGGATCCAGGGTCAAATGAATGACTTTATCTGCACAGGTGAGTAGGTAACAACACAGCTCGGATGCACGTCTGGTACTCAGGCGGAAGTTGCTGTTCCTTCTACTAGTCCCAGGCTCATACAGTAGCAGGGCCGGCTGTCCCAGATTGGCCAGTCTCCTTTGACAGTGTGGTCTCTTTTTTGACAAACTGCCAGGAGAACCAAGGTGTGGTAGTGGAGAAGAGAGATCTACACGTCTGGTACTCAGGCGGAATTTGCTGTTCCTTCTACTGGTCCCAGGCTCATACAGTAGCAGGGCCGGCTGTCCCAGATTGGCCAGTCTCCTTTGACAGTGTGGTCTCTTTTTTGACAAACTGCCAGGAGAACCAAGGCGTGGTAGTGGAGAAGAGAGTTCTAAGCTATCACTGCTGAGGAGATGAGCACCATACTGGGGCATCGCCGGCAGATCATTCTAGAGGAAGTTTACCAAGGTCCATCAGATCTTCCCTATCGGATATGATATGATATGATATGATAGGTTCTTTATAACGCGCTTAATACCCAGAGGTTTCTAAGCACGGACCCGGGGATCGTTCCTGTGTTGCTCCGTGTCGTCTTGCTTCCAAGGCGAAGACATTGCCCCTGAGCTATCCTCCCGAGAGTCTTCTGGAGCTTCCTGTGCTCCTTATACTTCAGCATGTCACTTCATCAGCAACCCATTCAAAGACAGGTGCCAAGTACTTTAAGTCCTTACGGAGAATAACAGAGGAGATGGTTTAACTATGTGTTATATGGTGTGATTTTATTGTCTTATCTCTAAAATGGCTATGCCACGAAATGTTTGCTTGTCATTTGGCCATTTTGTACTTTGGCCCTCTTCCTGACGTCTCGGGTCCAGAATTGCCATGAATGGAAACAAAGCTCCTGCTTTCCTGGGCAAAGAGGTGGCCTCAGTGTGTGGCCGGATGTGGGGGCTGAGTCTGTCTGAGCCAAAGTGTGTCTGTTGCAGTACAGATGTGCTGCCAGAGGCTGCTCATGATTGGACACCCCCTGCCAGTTTGAATGGTGCAAGTCCTTACCATTGATAGACCTAGTAGAGCCCGCTGAAGACCCAAGGACGAAGCTGCAGCTGACCATCATTGCCTCCAGCCAAGTCCCAGTGAAATCCTGTTCCTCTGTCCTGATCTAAACAATGCCCCTGTTGGTGCTTGAATCCCGAGACCAGTGGGAACAATCTGTCCCAACTCTGCTGCCGTCACCATTCTGCGTGGATCCTTGGAACTTCGTGGGTCCTCATCTTGACACCTGCACTTGCAGCTTCAACCTCCCTGTATGAAGAGAAGCCATGCAGAGCCTGCTCCTGTTTTCGCACCACGAGGATTGCCTGTCACCACCTGACTTTGATGGCTCCTGCTGCGACCCATCTTCATCCTGTCGTGGAGTATTCCTGAGGTCGCCTGGTCTGCAGTGGAGTTAATTCTGTCTGCAAAGGGTGCTCAAAAGGTGTTCAGCTATCCAGTCTTCAGAACTGTATCGCCGGAGCCTGAAACTGCAGAATAGCCGGACCCAATCCTGAAGCCGAAAGTGACCTCTCAACTCCTGGACCTCCCTCGACTGGATACAGCATATAAGTAAGTGGCCCCAGCGGATTCAGGAACCCTTGAAGAGGTTGCTGATACAATCTGAGTCTGGGGATGAGTTTGCATACCTATTCCTGCCCCTCCCATGCCATATGGTAGGGTTGTATTGGTATGAAGTCCTAACCCTATCTCTCCCTTGCCTGACTAAGATCAGTGGTGGTCTGGTCAAGGATTCCTCCTTTGGGCTTTCCTTAGAGTGGTGGGATTGGGAAATGAACTTGTAAGAACTTGATTTACCTCTGTATTCTCCTTCTGGACCATTTACTCTGAACCGTTGGCTTTGGCAACTCTTGTTTGTGAATCACATAGTAAACCCCTCCCCCCTGCAAGGTACATATTGTGAACCGTGTGACTTTTGTGGAATAGGGCTCATTAGTTAGCAGGGTTAGACATATTAAGAACTAGGAACCTTATTTTAGCTTTACCTGTGGAAGTTCCACCCAATTTACTTACCTGTCTATAGTGGTTCTAAATGACTGTTTGCTCTAGTTTTACCACACACCATTATTTACACCGTTGCCCTTGATTTTGCATGACTGTTGCTAAAGGTAAAGTGTTGGTGTGCTGTTAGAAGAAACCCCCACTAGTGAATATATAATCATATGTATATGATATTAGTTGTCTGACAACACTTACCTGGAGTTTTCATTGCTTAGAGGGTGTTTTAAATAATTGTATATTTTTGTACTCTTCTGTCTTATGTAAATTATTGGAGCGCTGTGTGTGTGTGTCATTGTAGCCCTAGACCACTCTCACACTCCTCCTGAGTCTAAGCCTTACTGCTCTGCTACTCTGCCTTCACTGGATTTGTCTGGACATCTGTTTCTTTCCTGTTAAACATAATAGGTGGGCCTCGCAGAATCCACCTCAGGGTAGATTCTGAAAATCCATCTGAACAGTGATGATGGGAGTTAAAGATCTCAGGCCCCAGTCAGAGGGGTGAATTATTTCAAGCATGCATCATGCTGGCCATTTAGACTGGAAGGCCTATTTCTACGGTGCTCCTTTAATTGCACAGGTTGTGTGGGTTCCACCATGAAAGTCAAACAGTAGCAGCCACTCTCCAGATATGGTCATGGTGGGATGCAAGAGATTGGACAGCTCAGAGACCATGCAGAAAATAATGTAGAACATTCTGGGGCCACCTGGATTTTTGGAGGGGTGGTTGCATATCCATCACCCCTAGTTGCAGAGATGTACGCAAAACATAGTACTACTGCCATCAATGAGGTAGCTTCACAATGCCAACCAGGAAGTACACCTGCCTCCAGCAAATGTAATGGTGTTGCCCGATCCGGTAAGGAGAACAACAGTAGCCACAATGCTTGGTGAGAGGATGTTTGTGGTTCAGCCACCAAATGGTTATGATGTGCCTTTATAATGACAGACAATGCGTAAAAAGTATTGATTATAGTTTGAATGACATTTAATAGAAAGTTTTTATAATTTATTTTTTTAGATGAAAACCTATCTGATGCCAGACAATGCTTGCTCAAAACATGTTATGGGGGAAGAGTTGAGGAGCATGTGATCATACTAAGTATGTTTCAAGAAAAATTGTCAATAATGGAAAAGAACATTAAGCCCACAGCAAATTCATTTATTCATCTGTGGATTATTGAGTTAGGTATCAAAAGGCGGCAAGCAATTTATTTTTCTACTCACAACTTTGATTAAGCACACACAGTGGAAGACTCACAGTGATCAATAGTGAACACAGTGTCAGGCGCATAGAGAATAGTGTAGAGACAAACACAAATACTGAGGCGTGCACAGGGACACACCCAAGCACTTTGATTGACTTACACCGTGACAAAAATGCCATTGACCACTAGTGATATAATGTAGGAGTAGGGTCTGGCCCAACTTTTACTCTGATGTTTATTCGACAATGTTTCCTACTGTGATTCTTAAAATGGCACAGGATGGCTGGTTCGGAATTTCCTTTTGACTGCATGTGTGCATTTTGATCTGCAATGGGTGCATGACTTAGGTCATGCACCCACTGGAAGGGTGCAGAAGTAGGAGACTGAAACATGGATGGCATTTTGTTGGTTATAGACTTTTATTAATAACCAAAGGAAAAGGAAAATCCCAACTATCCCTATTTCTAAAAGAGGTTTCCCTGCCTCAAATAAACTAAGGATTCTGTCAGGAGGCCTTGTCAAAAGTAAATGGGCCACCATCCTCTTAGAAACCTATTTCCTCCCCTTACATTCTAGATCTACTAAGAACAACAGGATGATCTTCTCAGTGCAGAAGGATGGCTCTCTCTCCCTGGACGATTCCTCCACCTCCAGTTATAGGAAAAATAAAATGTTCTTTGTCAAAGGCAGAGCATCAAAATAAAGTCTCAAAAGGTTCTTTGGACTGACTCTCCACCAGGGTACAAAGAAAATAAAGACTTCACAATGTTCAAAGGCTCCTGCGTGAATACTTTCGTTCCCGGGTCTTTCTCAGGTTTCTTAGGATGTCAAGAGAATGACTTCTTCTCTTGGTGGTTTTGTAGAATGTTCACAAAACCCCAGGGTGTATGATTCACTTGCTCTTTTCTCAGACTTCTTATAGTGCTAAGAGATTGACTGCCTTCTGTGAGGAATCCAATGATGTCATCCACTCCTTGCGCACAAGTTTAGAGCAGAGGGCAATGCAAAGGTCAGGTTACTTGACAGAAACCAGAACGCTTCTCTTGATTTTTATCTACATGGATGTAATTACAAGGCATGGAAAAAAGCTTCTGAAACAGAATTTTTTTCTCTGAAGCCTTTCAAAAAAATAAACGATACACCGTGAAAAAAGGAATGGTTTCTTTACATTCATCTTCTGCTATGTTGTGTGAAAATGCTCATCGAGCAAACAGAAGCACTGTGCATATTTACTTTCCTAGCATTTTAGGATTGTATAATTAATAAGATGGAAAACTAAGTTGCAATTGAGAATTAATCTTTTGTAACAAATTATGCTTTTTTTCCAGTGAAAGCAAATCAGTATTGCACAATTGTATTTTTCAGAGTTCCTGTGCTGTATGCTAAATCATGCATAGGCAGACCATGTATACACTTATAATTTACTTAATACTCTAATTATTTATTTTTTTTTTATTTATTTTTTTTTTTTTATTGATATAGTTGAAATATACAACTTTTCAATATAAATGAATTGGGGTATAAAAACTTTTTTAAAAAAGGAAGGGATAAAAGAAAAGAAATAAGCATAACCAAACAAACATAAATTATATATGACAAGTATATGTGCATATCTTTTTAACGAGGGGTCACACCTTCTGAAGACACTATTTTTTTTTTGTTTAATACTATGTTAATCATATTGTTATTCTGGTTGAATTTGTTCAAGCTTCAGTTCCTTTAGAAAGGCCATTGCCCCAATTGACACAGCTGTTGATATCCCAGAGTATATGGTTCTCCATAGTACGTCAGATGTAGTGACCCTAAATGGTTCAGTTAGATGTTTAAAATATTTGACGCGAGAATGTAGAAGGAATTCACATTCGGTAAGTAGATGTCTCAATGTTTCAGTGATTTCTTGTTGTTGACAAAATCTGCAGAACGCTTGCTCTTTATTGATGAGATTGCGACGGGCCAACACCTGTCTCGTTGGCCATAAATTGAGTCTTAGCCGTAATAGCTCATTCCGATATTTGATAGATGGAGATTTAATTAGATAGCGTTCTGGATACGAGTGCTTCTTATGTGTGAAGGTTGTCGGATCATAATCACGATACTTGGTGCATTTGTCTCTGGTGATATTCCAATCCATTCCAAATAATCTTGTTTTGATGTGATCTGGATTTTGAAGTAAACTAGATAGAGAGACATCAAGCAACGCCAACGTATCAATGACTAAGTTTCGCCATTTTTTTATGAAGCTATCTTTTGAGCCAAAGATATAGTTAGACAGTATTCCCAAGACCGTTGTATCTTTCCATGCCAATAAGCATTTCCGGAATAACGCTATTATTAGCCATATGTATCTAAAGTGTAAGGAAATAAGTCCCAATTCATGTCTAATGAGGGCTAGTGGTGTTGATGATGGCAGCTGGAGAACACTGCGCCAGTACTTTGATTCTAAGGAATTCCAAAATTTGTCAGACATGACCGGTCTTGATTCTGATGAATATAACAAAATTGGTGAGACTTTTTGATTGTAGAATGATAGGACCGGGGCCAGAGTGAACTTTCCGTATTTCCTTAGAATTATTTTCGATTGCTGAATAAAAGTAATCACCTTATCATGTTGTTGTTGTTTGTATGTCATGGCTTGATCTTTGGAGAATATTTGGGCACCCAGATAGGTGTAATGGCTTACTATTTTGAGATTTTCTCCCTCGATATTCCAATTGAACGTTGTTCTAGATGATTTGCGAGTGCCGTTGAAGATTATCACCTTAGTTTTCTCGCGGTTGATGCTTAGATGGTTGTTATTAGTGTAATTGATGATTGCATCGAAAGACTTTTGAAGCCCCTTCGGTGTTTTAGACATAATCACCAAATCATCCGCATACATCAGGAAAGGAATGGCATTGTTCTTCAATTTTGGAGGATCAATAAAGATGTTTTCAAAGGACTGGCCAACATCAGACATAAAAAAATTAAAAAGGGCTGATGCTAGGGTGCAACCTTGTCTTACTCCACGAAATGTTTTGATTGGTTGAGATAGTTTTCCCTCATGTGTAAGACGAATTTGTATTGAATTATTTGTATGCAAGTCTTCTATAAGATGTATAATATAACTTGGACATTTTGATCGAATTAGTTAATTATTAAACAGTGTGTAAAATGATGAGTATGTGCGGTCTAGTTTACATCCATTCAACCTTGCAGTTCATGGGGTGCATTACTATAAATGGTCAGTGGCAGCAGTATCTTTGCTCAAGGCTGAGTGATTGTCATTACACCAATCACAGGTTTTATAGCCTCTCAAATCGTCAAGACTACAGTTAAAGCATCCAAATCCTGACTCTCCTGGAGGCGCAAGCGCTGTTAAAAAATAAACAAATTAAAGTTACATTTTTAATTGAAATAGAAATAGAAACTCAGCACAACCTGTCCCTGTGATAATCCAGATAGGTATTTAACTTTATGTAGCGCTTCATACATGGTGCGTCCAACGTATAGGCACTGTGATTATTATACCTCAGTCGATACTCAGTTTACCGACCTCAGAAGGATGTTTGCCAGTAAGATAGCTTAGCCGGTTCAGGGCTCGTTGCTGTGATCTGTAGGTTGAAGGTTCGAATCCCGACAAGGCCAACTCAGCCTTTCGAGGTCGATAAAGGAGTGCCAACTTCGGTTTGGTGATAATTGTGATCGATATGTTCTATGTACAGCGCTTTGCCAAAAGCGCTATATAAATAACCATTTGACCATGAGATTAGGTATACAATTTATCATGGAGTACTTGCCTCTCTGCACTGTTGTTATCATAACATTGGCATACCATTAGGTAGTAATAGCTCCAGGAAATGAGGACTTTTATCAAACATCAAAAGACAATTTTGCTATCAAACAGCAAAA
This sequence comes from Ambystoma mexicanum, assembly GCF_040938575.1. NCBI lineage: Eukaryota > Metazoa > Chordata > Amphibia > Caudata > Ambystomatidae > Ambystoma > Ambystoma mexicanum. Next base: position 733,127,723 of record NC_090925.1, read on the forward strand.
CACACAATGCAATTCATGTTTGCTTCACTATGTAATTAACTAGGTTTTTGTGTTTTCATCATTTAAATATATACAGGAGATATCAAATGGCCAGACCTTCAAGAAATAATGAAAGTTGTATTCTGTCACAATGCAGAAAGTTGGATGTCACATACATTTTACTCTCTTGCAAAGGAGAAAAGTCATTTTTACTCTCTTGAAATCACATTTACTCTCAAAGTTTAAAATAGGGAGTAAAATACTCCCACCTCGAAATCTTATCTGGAGCACTGCCGGCAGTGATCTCCCCTCATGTAGCCAGGGGACAGCAGCCACTACCTGATCCTGACCCTAGGGGCAGCTATGTGAGGGAGGATCACATGGGGGGAAACAACCTCCAGGAAAGTGACATGTCATCATCGGATAAGACATGGTATTCCCATTTTTCTTCTACGGATATCCCACCCATACCTAATGGCCTAATGGCATATTGTTACACCTCCCCTCATCCTCCTAGGAAAAGTGTTGAAAACCTTTTCACCAGATCTGTATACAAACCATTAAAAACCGACTTGCGTTTGAAAATAAACAAGAACGTTTACCCAAACTCCATATGCAACTCATCAAGGATGGACTTCCATTCCAATAATCACGAGAATACTGGGACGAGGAAGAGGGATTGAAGATCACCCAAGGCCAAGAGCACAAGCCGCGCTCTAGTTGTTACAAGCACTTGCCTGCAGTGGGAAAATATAAACGGCTGATGCAGTTGACCAAAGAGAGCTGCTGGCTGGAGAAGACTGCATCTCTTGGAAGCGACCGAGAGACCGAGGGACTAGAAGGCATTCCGTGGAGCCAACAGGCTCGTCAATAAGGAGAAGGGAAGAGGTCTGTGATGAAGAACACGCTACAGGGATGCCAGAAGGTGGGAGAAGACGTCTGGGCGTTTGCCGGTGTTAAGAGGTTGCTTCTACCTTACCGGAACTCGGGAAGATGCCACGGAGCCCAGCAGGGACCACGAAGAGCAGAGAAGCCGAGAAACAGAAGGGGCAAATAGGACGCCAAACGCTTGCTGCCGGTTTACCACAGGAGGGATGAAATACGCCGGGAAGAACCAGTGAGTCCACGGATAGGAAGCGGGAACAAAACAGCCTTTGAAAGAATACGTGCAAGTGAACATTGTTATAAAAGGGGAAAAGTAATCAGAACAAGAGGCTTACAACCATGTGAGTGTATGCAATATGCATGTGAAAGAAGTCCAAGAAGAATAGTGTAACAGGCACATATGAAACGAGAAAAAGCTAATTTAAGAGGCTTTCAATATTGGAAACGTGCACAGAGTCCACATAAGAGAGCCTTGGCAGGACAGTAAATCAGGCAATTTGAAGGTGTGTTTGAAGGTGCAAGAAAGTGCATATATAGCAAAAGCCCTGGCAGGAGAGTATACCAGGCAAATGCAAGTTGTAAGAGAGTTCATGAAAGAAAGCTCCTGGCATGAGAGTATACCAAGTGGATGTTAATTGTGAACATGTGTCTTTATGTGAAGATGAATAAAGTGTAAAAAGAAATTGGCTCAAAGAAATCCTGATTAGAGTACATCAGGAAAAAGCAGAGGAAATATATTAAAGGTGAAAAGAAACCTGACTGGAGAGTACACCAGGTATCCTAACACGACTAAGTCCAAGAGTTAAGTTGTTTTGTGCGCCAGTCGTGTTGATGCTCAAGAGACTGATAATCCTGAATGGAAACCAGAGTGGAGAGAAATCAAGGGGAAGGGAATCACCCTCTGGAGCAAGGATCTCTATCCTTTGGAACTTTTCGTGTTGGAGTTACGCATTTTCTTTTTGAACATTTATATATCACCCAAGGCCAAAGACATTTCCCCTTTTCACTTTAGAATTGTTTTGTTAGAATGTGAGGGTTAGAATAGATATTTGCACACATGCTGTTTTGTTTTGGACATTCTGACCACTGACAGGTCCTTAGTTTTGGTTTAAGTGGGGAAACTCCTCTAGTGCAGGGTCAGAAAGGCATTTTCCCAAACCCCTTTTATTTTAATAAAATACTTTAACCACAGATATGAACCCCTTGTGTCCAGGTTTCATTCCTGACTCCTCACACTTCTCTTGGCTGTTTTCAAAGTGTTTATAACACACCAGGGGGTAGGACTCCCTTCCCCTGGTTTCAGAATTCCTTTCACCACCAATCTGGTTTTCCATTCTTACAATGCTTCCAAAACTGTGTCGAGGGTAATTCTTCATTTCCCTCGTTTTTCTCTTGGACTCACAGTCAACCTGAGTTCCTTCGCTGTCAGGCACTGTGACTATCAAGATTGATGAAGATACTTCAGTGGGTACGTGTCCCAGACTTGCATTCACAATCCACCTTGTATACTCTCTTGCCAGGTACTATTATTATGAGGATCAGCAAAGATGCCTTATGGGTGCAGGACCCGGACTCGCAAATAAAGTCCACCTGGTATACTCGCCTGCCCGGTACTGTGACTAAAATAATTATTCTGAAGGCGTTGACAATTCACTTAGTATACTCTCCTGCCAAGTACTATTATTATGAGGATTAACAAAGATGCTCTTATTGGTGCAGGACCCAGACACACACATATAGTTCCCCTGGTATACTCTCCTACCAGGTACTGTGACTATGATGATTAGTCAAGAGGCTATGAGTGCCTTAGTGGGTGTGGGTCCCAGACTCACACTTTCTTCTCTCACCGTTCAGTCCACTCGGTTTACTAGTCTGCAAGTTACTGAGACTATGATGATTGACGTGGATGCTTTCATAACTTCTTATATACGCAGGGTTGGGGTCCCATACCTGTGACTCTTATTTCTCTCCTATTTCCCAGGTTTTACACCATTGCCTTGGGCTACTTTCACCTACCCTCGCACTCAGCGGCCCCCTTCTGCTTTCGGCAGCCTAGTAAGGTAAACATCCTTCTGGTGATTGTGCTTCATGCTCAGCATGTTCACCATCCTAATGGGGCACTAGGAGCTGCTTCCTCCTCCTTCGTGGAGCGGTCTCCCGACACCTGACCCTACTTGTGGTGGCATGCTCCCTTCGTGGCGTCGCCATCTGCTTTCTCTCCAGTGCTTCCTTCTCTGGACTCCTGGTTCCTCCAGGGAGGGCTCGACATTAGTCGGAGTACTTCCTCAGTTCAGATAAACCGATCAAGTCCATATTGGCTAGACTGCTCACTTTGGTTCTGCGCGGTAATCCTTAGTATTTGACACCTCCTCCTCGTCCCAGTACTAAATGAATCAAGCTCCCAAGAGCTAACAGAGTTCATCCTCTACTTGGTTTTAGGAAGGGGAACTCTATTCAGGTAATCCTTGCTCTTCTTCTTCCCAGTACTTCCCATACTGGAAGTATAAGAGAAACACATGGGAACAGTGGGAATCGTAATGGTATGGGTTAGTGAGGAAGGTGGGCTAGGGTAAGGTGGGTTGTGGGGATACCATTTCCTTGCCAGGTCATCACTAATCCCATAGGGGGCTTCCCTCCTGATGAGATCCACCTGCTAAGTACCGCCCCCAGGGGGACTATCGGGTAGCAGCCTCACCTGCCTTGCCTCATGGGAAGGGGCTCCCACTAGGGGAGAAGTAATGACATCTGAGGATTCATCACACCAATTAGGCTATGTGTGATGGTGTCCCCTCTCTTTCTTGGGCTTCTAGTGGGGTGGCTAAAAGGGGTGGGGAACCGCCAAGCTAGTGGGTGAGGGCTCCGGGGATTTATATGAGATGGACCTGCTGGTCACCCTCACATAGTCCCTGACATTTGACAGGCAAATACACAACCAAAATGCTACTGGCTATATAAGAGATGCACCATAGTCTGGAGGGATCAGCGGCTCCCCGATGCAGCCTGCCCGCATCCTGCAAAGCAATACCCATGGACCAAAAAGCCATGTTTGGTGACAACATAATTTTAGCTGGTAGCACCTGCAAACACTCATCATGCAAAGGGAATCAGGCATGCCTGTTTCCAGATGCAGACCAGGAATTTAAAGCTGCAGTCTGCATGCTGATGGAAGAAAACTTGAATGCAATATACAGACCTAATCCAGGAATCATGGAGGCAATTTGAAATCCCCACAGAATCAGACCATCCAGTTGCTGTCCCATTCTCAAAGTCCAACCAGTGGGAGGCCACAAGAAATGTAAGCACTGGCTCAGTAAAAGAGAGTAGGAGTTCAAAGGATGAAGTTGTGGCTCAGTGTTTGGAGTGAATTGTTGATTCAGGAAGGGGATGGTGGTGGGTAAGCTTGGAGAGAGACAGGGAAGAAAGGAAGTGGGTGTAAACAAGAAGGAGGGGAAGAAGCTTCAGGAGGTGGTAGAAGAGAAACATCAGGAGGTGGTTGGAGAAACATCAGGAAGTGGTTGAGAAAGAGATCAGGAAGTGGTAGGAGAGACAGATCAGGAGGTGATTGAAGAAGAACAGCAGCAGCTGTTGGGAGAGACCCATCAGGACCTGTTAGAGAAATATCAGGGTGCGGTTGTGAAATAGATCAGGATGTGGTAGTAGAAGAAGACAAGGAGGCAGTGGAATGTATTACCTACTAGGGAAATCCAATTGCGGAGATTCTTAATTCTGGCAGACTCAGCTGGCTGCAGGTCCTGTACGGAGAAACCAGAATCTCTAAAACATCTTGTGGTTGAGTGCGCCCCATTACAGGGCCTGGGAGCGAAGTACTGGGACCCCTAGCAGTAAATTTAACTATGCTTGACGATGATCTTATGATCTTATATGGAAGCGCTGTCTTGAAATCCTCAATATTTGTGAAGGACTGGCTCTTTCGGGTTTCATTAAATCACTTAATCTCTAGATCTGTAAGTATTTGGAATCTATGTACTGGCATGTATTGTACTTCGATGGAGAGGTGTGAAACAAATGCACACTTGATTTTTGTTTTGGCATTTTATTGGTTTTAATGTTTTTTATTGTCTTTGCTATTGCAGCTATTTACTGTATACTGTGTGTATATATATATATATATATTGTGAATACTTTTTCTTCTATTATGTTATGATCTTCTTATATGTATTTCTTAGATTGCTTTTTTTTTCTTTTCATCATATGAAACTATATGAAATATCTATATCTTATTGTGTTGCTGATTTAATTATTTGTAAAGGTTTGAAATAAACCAATTGCAATAAAAGTAAAAGGAGGCAGTAGAAGAGAAACATTGGGAGGTGGTTTGGAGAAGAGATCAAGAAGTGTTTGGAGAATGATGTCAGGAGGTGGCATGAGGAGGACACCTAGAGAAAGTTGGGAGCCAAGCAAAGAAACAAAGGGCTAACTAGTAGGTTGTAGTCAGTGAGAGCAGGAAGGAAGGGGAATACATGCTTAGCCCAAGGCAACTGATATTGGGGAGGCACGGATCTGAAGGATTCCAACCTATGGTGGAGGGAGGAACGAGGACGTGGATTGGCATTCAGGATGGCGATATCCAGGACAGGAGTGGAGAGTACTCAGAATCCCAGGAGAGTAATATGACAAGGCTCTCTTCATCTCCTCTGTGAAACCTATAATAAGCAAAAACAGTTGGCTTTGGGCTAAAGTCAACAAGAACCTCCTCCTGTTTCTGCAACTTTGGAGAAAGACACAACAGTGGCTACAAAAAAGGTCAGGAGAATGGAGATGGTCGTATTTCACTAGCAGCCGTGGTGAAGCCAAAGGACCTTTGAAGCACCTCACAGGCTGTGAGTGATGAGAAGGTGCCCTGAAAACCACTCAAACTTATAAGGAGACAATGGGGAGTAGGAACCGTGTTTTCCTTTTTCTCTGAAGCTAGAACTTGGGACTGAGAAGGCTGTACTCCAGTACAAGAGAAAGTAAGTCTGAATGGGGTAGGGAAGGAAAAACCATCCAGACATTGCCGAGGGAAAACAATTTGTGGTTGAGACTTATTTAGTCCAGAAGAAATTATTTGAAAGACCTTGTGGGGAGAAGTCAGTGAGGTCAGCCTGAGAAGATACGAGGAGAGAGAAAGCTATTGGAGTTTTTCCCCAGTTCCTGAGTTATTTGCTTTCTGTGTACAACTTACATTCAAACATAAGGTTTAGTCTGGACTGTTGATACATGACCCTGATGTCACACATCCAAGCAGTACACTGTAGTTAAATCTATACTGAACACTGGTTATAGGGATTTATTTATAATTCCTGGTTCTAATTCATTCAAGGTTGGTTGAATATACATAAGGACAGTTGTAAATACTGAGGAGCCATGTCACATAACCATGGCAACTGCAGCATCTCTTTCAAGCACAGCATGGAAAGTCGGGTTAACTAGTGATGGGAGAACTGCAGTAAAAAGGGGAGGCTACCAATTGACCTTCTATCATGCGTGACTTCTCCTTTCAGTTCTGGCTTTTTTTGCTAATAGCATTTTTCACTTTGGGATTTCTAGACCATTATGAAAACACATTATGAAAACATATAACCTCCTCTAAGTCCCAGAATCCAAAGTTATTTAGGCTGAGAAAACCGGACTACCTGAATAGTCTGCAGACGCAACATGGGTCCATTTGGCAGGTGCCTTGTCTGGGCTCCTGGGTAGTCACTAATATGCAATTACTGCGGAAAGGTAACATGTTTGTAGGCTTGGTTATATGGGTGCAGGAAGAGTGTAAATGGTAGCTGCAAGCAAAGAGGCCTGACGAAATTTGATGTCCAAGAAACGAAAGAGAAATGTCTTGATAATGGAAGCCTAGATGGGGCATTAAAAAGATCTGTGTGAGATAGCACAGTGTATTAAAGTACTTATTTCAGAGGTCTGTGTGCAAGATGTTGGCCAAAGGCTTGCACCTGCTCATCGTCGCTTCTGCCTTTCGTTCTTCAGAGGGTGATCCACTACACTGGGTAATAATTTGCTTGCCGTGAACATCGCGCAGATACTATTAATATCAGACTTCTCTGCAGTGCTTCCTGGGAGATTCCTCCTGCTTCTCAGTGCTGTAATAATAGTTGTGATTGTTACACAGTTTGATGCTACTCCTTTTATTAACCTCAAAAGGCTAAAGGGCTGAGTAGGCCCTGCCAGGATTCAGACTGGCAGGTTGGCCCCATGTCAGAAGCGAGTGCTTAACTTGTCGAATATTCTCCGAGACACTAGATTCTAGTGATCTAAGAGTATAGAAAATGTGTGTTAAATAAATATGAGGCACACAGGGCTTTAGATAAGATTCTGAAGAGGGATCATTTTACTCCCTGTTTTTTTTTTTTTGGGCATACAATGATTTTTAGTGGGGCAAGCAATTCTCATTCCCAATGGGAACCAAATTTAGGCATGTAAAAATCAGTTTTAAATCTAAATCCATGCTTCCCTGCCCATAGTAATTGATGCAACTTAAAAGATAGACTTTTATCTCTCCAGATCAAGCAGAAATAATAATCAAGCTCCTTCCTGGGGTACTGCTCTGTTGGTACCACTGATGAGATTGCATCCATGCAGCTGTGTGCGCGGAAGCTGGAAGCAGGTTCCTATGTGTACGTTGTTTCCTATGTGTTTTGGGTGTGTTTGTACTCCCTATTCTATTTTGCTGGGTGTATTTGCCTGTTTTTAAGGCGCAAAAGTGGCTGGTGAGTCGCTTATCTGTAGGGCTGGATGCACGTATATAATGTAATCATTTATTTATTAATGTGTTTTAGCTAATTCAAACTTTTCACATTATAAACAAAATAAAATATCACTATAACATTAAATACATGTACAAAAGCATACCTTGTTACATATGATCAAATACCAAATACTAATAATGTTTCGTTTTCAAACATACCCACAGTGTTATTAGCGACTTAGCTCAAAAACAGGTCCAGTTCTTTCTGACATTTAACGACTCAAAGTAGGTATCTCTAAAAAACCCATAAAAAATAAGTTTAGTTTAATATTTCATTAATTCCCATCAGATGTTCCTTCCTTAGACAATTTCAAAGAGACTTCCACCAAATTCTATAAAGTGCCATGTGCAAGGATTTAGATGAGGTGTTTAAGCAGCGTATCCAAAAGACAGGATCCTTAATAGCGTCAAGATTGTGCAAATGGGAACCCAAATTTTTAATGTATAATGGTCCCAACTTTAGGCATTCGGTCAAAACGTGCTTTGCTGACTCAACTTGCTACCAATGACTACAAATTCTACAGACTCTTTCAAGCACAGGTAGCTTCAACACAGGGCCAAGAGTAGCCAAGACTGGCAGACGATTCCACGGCAGCAGCCGTATGAACCTTCGCAGTTCCTTAGATGGACACAAGGTAAGGTAGGCCTGTGGCTTCTTAAACGTGTAGTTCATAGTGGTCACAAACCCATATGATTTAAGGATAGAGAGGTGGTCAAAATGACAACCTCAATCCCACATTTCTAGCTTCCTTGTGAAGCTTATTTTAATAATATGGTAGCTCTCACTCCAATCAGGTTGCCAGCCCATGTTATCAAAGACTTGATTGATTTGGGTCACATGGGCCACCCTATCCCTTGCTTCCATCTCTTTCCCAACAGAATACAATACTTGCCTATTGTGTGAGGTCTTAGCCTTTATAAAAAAAAAGAATACTTGTTTTAGAGTCGCCAGAGATCTTAATGAAATCAACCCCAGTTCTAATCGGATGGTTGCCATGGGATAACAAGGTGGCACACAAGGTGGCAGGTCCAGTAACTTTCTCCAATAAGAGCTTTCAGTTTTTTCCAACCTTTCCCAATTGCTTTTGGTTAGGCCTTCCAACCCATAGATCACCACAGGAGTGAAACATTGACAATACAGCATTCTCGCACCCACCAGTGCGAAACCTCCAGTTCTCCTTACATGATGCGAAATCAGAGCAGTTAACTTTGTAGCCCTTCTTGTTCATTCTCTAATACATTCAAGGTAGCCCCCCTGGGGCTCAATTATAATACCCAAGTATTTATATTGGTTGGTATAAACAATTTGTTCTCCATTAATACTTAGGGCCGGTCTCGTTATGCCTTTTCTGACAAAGAAAATTACCTGGGTGTTATCTCTATTGATGGTCAATTCGTTCATTTGTACGTAGTTCCATAATTCCTCTGCCACTCTTTTCAGACCCATAAAGGTGTGTTCAAGGATGACCAAGTCGTCAGAGTAGGCTTGGAGTTGCCATCTACTTTCAGGGGGCAGCCCTATACCCTGCCCAGTACACAAGGCTGGTCTGCCAGATAAAGATTGAAAAGTAAGGGGGCCATGACACAGCCCTGCGTCACTCCTCTCCAAACAACAATGGGGCTGATCATGGTTCACTCACCATTCAAGCTCACCTGTACCACGTTATTCCTATGGACTAGCCTTAGAAATAATACGGACAACCCAGAGATCCCAATGTATGCCATAGTCTCGATCCACTAACAGAATCGAATGTTGCTTTGTTGTCGATAAAGAGAGCATATAGACCAGGGCTGTCGTTTACATGTGCTCTCTCAGTTAACATATCCATCGTCCTCAGGTCCTGCAGCGTGGAACACCCAGATCTAAATCCTGTCTGGAACCTATCCAGACTGTGCCCCCCAGCCCTGCATTCTCTGCAACAAGAAGGAGGCAAATATCTGCCCTCTGATCTTCAACATTGATAATAACTTATAGTTCCCAAGATCTGATATATCTCCTGTCTGATGCCCTGGAATCAGTATCCCTGACTGCCATGTTTGAGGAAATTGACCACTTTTCAGGACTTTATCAAACAGTATGCATAATATTTTAGCCCATGTTTCTGGTTCTTGCTTTAGGACCACTTTGGCCAGACTATTAGGGCCAGACGTCCTAGATGATTTCAATCTGTTTATTGTATGCATAATGTCCTCCTCATCGATTGTGAGCTCGTTTTTATCGATGTGCCTGCTATTGCTACAGATCCTCCCTCCACGTTTTCCTTTGGCTCTGTTAGATACTTTATCCATTGTAATTCACTATAGGATGAATTAACCTTCTCTTCTCTTCCTGGGCCCCTTAGCCTTACCCAGCAGGTTCCATTTGTCTGGACCATTCGTAGCAGTCAAAGCTTTAACCAGCCGTTGCCATTTGCCAGTTTTACGCCCACTCTTCCACCAGTACACACCATTCCTGGATTTGTTTTGGATTCTCTTGATAGCAGTCATTACTGTTGTCTTAGATTGACCACTCCCTTTGATCCTGTAACTCTCGGTGCACTGATGCACGTATATGAGATCTGAGATCGGGGAATACTTGGTATATGATATGAGCACCTATGGAAACAACTGGCACCTAGGTGTGTGTGTGTGTGTGCTTGTTTATGCGCGCGCTTGTGCACATGTATCCTGCTTTAAAATCAAAGAAATGTTCGCCATCCCTGCGAGTGCCACTTTAGAAAAGAAAACGCTGTTCATTGCATGTGGTGACTCCAACCATTCCATTGTCATCACCTGATTGTATACACATGGTCCAAGAGAAGGAAGTATAAATGGTTGCATGAAAAGGATCAGATACCAGTAATGATAAGAGGAGTAATGCAAAGGGTGGCCGGGCGCTGAGGGGCGTAGGTTTCTTCATCTTGAAGACCTCCTTTTATTGCATTTCCAATCAGGGATAGTTCTCCGGTCCATGGGGGTCCAAGTGAGTCTTTGCATGCAACTTTCATACAACCATGCCGATAAGGGGGCTCTCCTGGGGCATATGGGGTTCATAATGTAAACCTCACTTATGCATTTCTTAGTCACTGAGGCAAGCTTGCCTCAGGGCGTAACCAGGGTGAGGTAATTTCTTAATCAAAGAATGGCCTGATTTGAAGACATGTAAGAATACTGAAATCACCTGCGATCATTAATATATGGTATATTCATCAAAAGAACAACATGTTTGCTCCTTCTACTGATGTGTGATCTCATTGTAATTGATCAAGTGGTACCCCTGGCATACCGCACATGGTTCTTGCAGTTCAGGGGGTGCCCTGTAGGTGAGGTGGGAGGATGGCCTACAGGAGAGATTTACAATTCAAAAGGAGGCAACTCTAAGCAGAACTTTTTGAGAAAAGAGGATTACCTTAGTGCAAAAGGGGCTTACCCTAAAGGACCGCAGGTCCAAAGTCCATCCCATGTCTAATATTTTTCTGCAAAACAGGCATCGCAATCTTATGGATAAGAATGTCCCAGCACACTTCTTTTACGATGATGGGGTCCTCAATGTGGCTTGAGTCTGGTCCTGGTTTAGCGTTTGTATTTACTTAATCCTGGTGCTTGCTGAGGTCTGGGCTGTTGTCTGGGTCATGGATAGAAGGATGGCTCAGCCTCACAACGGGCACCTTGGCAAAACCTAAATAGGACCTCTCTTGCCCAAGAGGTTTCTCGGATAAAACTGGTTGGTATTCTCTCCACATCATCGCAGTGCTTGCAGGTAGGATTGTATCCCCCCTGCCTGGGTTTTCGCCGGGCTTCAGCAATGTTTATCTGTTTGGGCTGGGGGCCTTGTTACTCCCGCCAAGGTCAGGACTAAACAGGCCCCCGGGATATCGCGACATGGAGTAGGACCTTGTGCAGCATAACAAAAGTTGATTGTGGAGCCCTAAGTTGCAGTTTAAGTGACATTGTTGGTGACCAATGATGGTGCAGGAAAGAAAGCCAGAGTGCAAGAAGGAACCACTGAGTGCTGGAAGGTACCAGGCTGTGTGAAAGAAGGCATGTGTGCAGCAGGGCTAGGGTGTGCACGAGTGAGAGCAAGGGTGCATGCAAGATGGTATGGGTACATGCAAGAGACCAATGGTGCATGCGAAAGAGCAACACACAGTGCGCAAGAGCGACGGTTCATAGGCGCAACAGCATGGGTCTGTGAGCAAGAGTTAAGGTGAAAGAGCGTGAGGCTGCAGGAGAAGGGGAGGCTGGGCACGAGGGAGAATCTAACAACAAATTAAAGCCATATTTGACTAATGCCTCAAGTACATATTTAAATGTTCCTGATAATGTATGGGCACTCAGACAGTAGCTCCATCATAGCTCTCCTTTTGCCTATTGTGAAAACTGGTACTGGTAATTGATCTGGGATGCTTAATGCATTGTATATTTATGAAAAGAAAATAATGTTTTCCCCTTCTCACAATGTAGGTGCCAAAGATAATGTATTTGGGATTGCCCTTAACACACTGCTCCTGGGGGTAGAGTGCTCTTTTGGAGTGAGGACCTTCTGAGGAATACCAAACAGCATGGCCAGGGAGGACATTTTGTTTTGTGTTGATCCTTACTTTCCCCTTGTGGCCTCGCAAAAAGTTCTTGAGATCACTTTATGTACTTTTCTGTGTCTTGTGTTCTTCGCAACACCTAATATTAGTCAAATATAAAGCAGCATACATCTACCAAACAGAAAATAAACAATGATGTTGGCAGAAAACAACCAACTCTGGCAATGTCTTATATCAGCCATTTTAAAACATGAGGTTTTACCATCAATAGTATCCTTCACAAACGTCCATTTGCTTTCAAGAACCTGCACAATATTATTTTGTAGATTTTGGTTATTACCCCCATTGTCTAGGTATAGCCACAAAATTGCATGGACCAGTTCTTGAAAAGTGGCCTGGCAATCCATGGAGTACCAACATGGACCTCTCTTTGCATGCCTTGTCAGTTACTTGGTCGGATACTCCACAACAGCCACTTGATCGATTGTTGTACCCCTTTCCTTTCCCTGCCCACACCTCACTTTGATCTCCCCCACCTTCTCCCACATCCTCTGACATCCTGACATCTCTCTTTGTCTGTGCAGGTGATTGTTCAGCGATGCCTGGCTGGAAAGAACCTGACCCATGTAAAGGCGGGCTGCATCCTCTGTGGGTACCTCAAGTTCCTGCCGATGTTCCTGATGGTGATGCCCGGCATGATCAGCCGCATCCTGTACCCAAGTAAGGGGCAGGGGCTTTTGAAGCTCTGTCTACATTATTGAGGGCAGGGGGCTTTATGTGCTCTCTGTACACAGGCAATGATTGAGGCTGAATGAGCTATCAATATGCTTAAGGGTGTCCTGTGTACTTGGGTAAAGGTGGAGGGCACCATAGCTACACCTGATCTCCACAATCGGATCGCCACCCTGCAAACATACTATTGTAGGTGTGACACCATTAAAGACTTTAATTGTGGGCTGACTACAAAAGGAAGACATGTGCGGGTGACTTGCTGCAGAACATAGAGCTGCTGGGGCTCGAGTAACACGCGAAGGTCTCCACAGAGAAAGCAGGGTAGACACCCAACTTGCTCTCCTGCCAAAATACCAGCATCAATGTGTTAGAGGGCGTATCCATCGCTTCTACATGGGTCAGGCTCAAAAAGGGCTGCACAAGTGTATTCGGACCTCACTTTCTGGTCAATCCATCTGCCTCCACAGGAAGATGCAGCTCACTATGAAATCATGTCTGCTGCAGACACAAATCTCATATCCACACTTGGCCAGATTGCTCCTGTACGGAAGAAGAGAAGGGCATCTGATCCAAAAGTGGCTAACAGATTATTAACAACGTAATTAGACACACCGAAAAGGAGGGCCATAAATTGTATCAGCCAAAAATAAATCTAAAATGTAGGCAAACAAAACCCACTGCAAGACCTTGGGATGCCGCAACAGCGATATCCGCAACATCATAAACTGGCATTCAGACTTCAGGCCGTCCTATGATTAAGTGGTGGAGGCCGTCCTTGAGGACCTCTTCAAGCCCTTGCATGGAAATCACCATCCAGTCTCAATTCTCCATGTATTGTGCACCAGCTATGACACTGTAGACCACAAGATCCCCATTAAGCATCTCAGAAGATGGGCACGATGACCTGGGATAGCAATACAATTGTTTGAGCCCGTTCTAGCACACTGAAGGATACACATCAGAATTGTCTTGCATCTTCTAGTACATTGGGCTTGTCTGGGATGTCCCACCAAGCTGCACCCAACACATATCATTACAATTCCCCATGTATGCAGACAATACCCCGATCCATCTGAGAACAGGGGACGGATCAGGGACTCTGTCAAGCTGTAGGGGTCAGAAACCCTATTTGGGGTGTGCGCCTCCATGCTACTTGTTTCCAAACGATTTTGTACTTGTATTGAACAGTAATATGTTGATGTGTGTATGCTGATCCGTTGCCTGACTGCAAATGTGATAACAAGTGTTGAACCAATAAAAGGAGACCACGAGCATTCACCATGAGGGAGAATAAAGAGCAGCTCGTGGTTAGCCAATTATTGGATGGACCATGCAACACCTCTGAGGGGCTCAAACACATCCGTTACTGGATTTGTATTTGTTTTTATATTTTATTTACTTCTAAAGCGCTTACACCTAAGCGTTGTACATAATTTGTGAGTTGGTAGAATCACAGTTATGATGACAAATGAACAACAGGACAGAAAAGCAAGAAGAAACCCAAAGTAAACCATAAAGATGAAATGTAAAGATGAACAAGTGGAACTGTACAAATGAGGATAAAGAAAATGCATCAATTTTGTTGAACAAAAGAGCTTAAAACACTAAAAACGTAAATGGGACAGTAATGGAGGAGTCCAAAAGAATTTGGATGGTGTATGAAGGAGGGAACCGTACAATGCAAGGGAACACATATGAGATTAGCCAGTAGTGCAACAGCGACACCAAGCAGTAAACGTTGAACCAGCAACAGGTAACCAAAAAACCTACTGCACAGGATAATGTTGTGAAAACTGTACAGCCACTGCACCAAACGGCTTCAAGTTAATAGCAGTCGCACGCAGATGGTCAAATAGCATGACCAGAACAAACCGGTCAACTGACTTTAGTCATAGTACGTCCCAAAACACAGCAGGCAAGATGGAAAAAAGAACAGCAGTAGCACCAAGATAGGAAAAGCCCCTCCGCTCCGCACACCAAGACTGTCAGCTCCACTCGTCGACCTCACCATTGATGATAGAAAGTTGCAGTGAGAAAGTCTTCTGCTGGTGGATGGTGGGGTCGCCAAGGTGGCTTGATGCATCCACTTCCCAGGTGATGCTGTGCCGAGGCCAGCGTGGGGAGGTCCTCTGGCTACCCCACCATGCCACGTGAGGGAGGCATGGATTCATCACATTGCCGCCATTGACAATCCTGCCCTTTAGGGAATTGAGGAGTGGCAATCCCACAGAGTGAACCATGCATTCTCACTCGGCTTCCCTCACTCGGGTTCAGTAATCAAATATAAAACCAGAGGATAAAATGGATGGACTTGAACTAGGAAACAGAACATGAGCAGTCCATCAGCCTCCCCCCCAGGGCACCACACTGTAAGATGCTCACAGCAGCAAGGCCAGTAAGTCAAACCGAATCCCAGCAACCTTAGAAAACACACCTGAGTTCCCTTACACAAGAGTGAGACTGGAATGCAGGGGCAAAGCTCTATGAAAAGGGCCTGTGTCAGAAGGTGGTGTGAGTTAGGCGGAAGGGCTCATTCAGAACTGACTTGAGAGGTCAACAGAAGGTTCTTTAAAGTGAAACGGAAAAGGAGCTGGAGCAAGAGCAGGAGGCATGAGACTCGAGAAGAGCTCCTGTGACTACTGAGAGCTGGAGACAGGAGGCTCTAGGAAAGACCCAGGTGTCTGGGGAGAGGAAGACCCTGGAGCTGGGGAGTTAAGAGTAGGTGGGGGTTGGCAGATTACAGACCCAAGGCACTGGGGAGAGAAAGGCCCAGAAGGTACGGATGAGAGTAACCAAGGGGGCTGGGTAGAGAAAGACCCAGGGGGATGAGAATGCAAATGATCCAGAAGCCAGCGAGGAGAAAGACCTAGAGAGCTTGGTGAAGAAAGACCCACAGGATTAGGAGAAGAAAGACCCAGAGCCCATGGAGGGAAATGATAGAAGGATGTGAGAAAAATGATCAGAATGATGCAAGGAAAAAAAGACCAAGAAGACTGAGAGGAGAAGTCTCCAAGGGCCTGGAAGGAGAACGGCCCAGAGTGCTGGGAAGAGCTATCCAACCAAGGGAAAAGAAAAGGAAATAGAGAAAATAGATAAGGAGTTGGTGGAAGAGTTGTTGAAAGAGGTGGAGGAGTGGAGAAACACCTTTAAGGAGAAGGAAGGGGTTGTAGAAAACAGTAGTGAAGAGGGGAAGGTAGTAGACAAAGGGGTACACTTAGAAGGGGAGGATCAACACGTTTGTGGTGATGCATCCATGAGGGCAGAAGCCCAGAGCAAAGAGAGAGAAAGAGGAGGGGCCAGGGAAGGATCTTTTAAGAACCAAACTGGGAGGCAAGAGAGAGACTGGAGGAACTAGCTGAGAACCAAGGGGCATAGAGGTACCCTGCCAAGAACCTCTGGGCAGCCTCCTGTCTCCCTGTGCGCTGGTCCTTGGTCGAAGGCCCACCACTCATAAAACCACATACAGAGTTGCTCAAAATGCTCCTGTCTGGAAATGACTCAGGAGGAGGCACCCCTTCGTGAAAGCCAGGGAAAGAATGCAAGATCCCCATAAACTTGAGACTGAGAAGCAAGCAGAGAAAGACTCCAATGAAGACCATAGCAGAAAGGTGAGGGAACCCCTTAAACATGAGACTGAGATCCAAGCAGATAGAGTCCACCTCCCCTTCCCTCCTAGAAAACAATATAAGGATGTAGGATCCCCTTCAACCCAGGACTGCGAATCAAGATGAAGAGAGTAAGAGAACACCAGAGGAGAAAGGTAAAAGGTTCTTTAAACCTGTGACTATAAGCAAACAGGCTATTGTGTTATTTTTCCAGGGGGACCCGGCCTGGACTTGCTGATAACCGGGAGAGCGCTAGGTTTGAACACTCTTTACTTCCCTGAGAGACACTTTCTTTTTTTGATGGGTCCCGAAGCATTACCCTCTTCCTGGAGAATAACCATCCAGACTACTCAATTTCGTTCAAGCACCACACCACCAGTTTATTATTTGGTCACCAATTTGAACACGCTCCGTAATAAATCATTTGTGAAGCCTATCCTTCCTTCTGGCCTTTCGTGTGTAGGTCACTGTCAACCAAGTGACACTTCCTATGTCTGAATGGGTCTAAAGTGGTGTTCGTGGACATCGGAAAACATCACCCACCCTAACCTTCACTCAGCCACAACGACTGGGCCACATCCCCAAGTCAGTGGAAAAGGCTAGAAACCGGAGTATCCATCTGACAGGAAACTTTATCAAGAGCCCACCCTGTCAATAGAACGTCTGTGGAAGGTGCTTCAATAACTGAAGGCCGACCATCAACATGCACTCAACAGTTCACTCATTCTATCGAGGCTGTATTACCGCAACACCATGTATATAAGCCAACCCAGTTTCCTTATCAAAAACCAGGGAAGCCTAAAAAACAAGAAAGTCAACAAGTTTGGTTTAAAACCTCAGGACATTTTAGCACATGGCCCCAGTATTGGAAACCCTATACTGGCTTCCAGTGGAGGAAAGAATAAAGTCAAAGATCCTACACACTCTTCACAAGACCTTTTGAGATTAAAGTCCAACAGTCAATCCAAGAGAGAGTTGATGAAAAGGATTCCCTTGAATGGAAATGGTTTTACAGACTGCCTGCCAGGGGCTGTGGCTGCCGATGGAGAAACACTTCATTCTTTCTGGGGTGGGGGGTTTGGGTTGAACTCCCTTGGCTCAGGGTACTGGGCTAATTTATGTTATCCCTGGAAGACATGATGTCAGTGTGACAGGTGATGTTCCAAAGCAAGGCCTGGGAAAGTGTTTGACTGCCCAAGGGTTTGGGATTTAGGGGATGATGTAGGGAGCCAGATTTAGTCACACAGCTCTCAGACTCTTCCCTATGGAGAGGTTGGTGGTGTGGATTGGACGATCCACCCATCAATCAGAAACCCAGATCTCCTCTCATCTTGGTTCCTTGCCATGTCTGGTCTGGCCCACATTACCCGATTCAAAGACAGCATCTCAGCAGTGATTAAGGGTATCTGCTCACTACAGCAGGGATGTGAAACCCCCAGCTTTTCAGGCGTGTTGGACTATGTTGGCTACATCTAATGGGAGTTGTCATCCAAACCACCTGCAGAGCCAAATGTTGCAGACCCATACACTACAGCCTAGTCACAGTGTAGCCAAGGAGCAGTCGCACAGTTGGTTCACCCACTCACACTCTCACTCTCCTTTCAGATGAGGTGGCCTGTGTCGTTCCCAGTGAGTGTGAGCGTATCTGTGGTACCGCAGTGGGGTGCTCAAACATCGCCTACCCCAAACTGGTAGTGTCTCTTATGCCCACTGGTAAGCACACACTCTTCCCCTCGATGCCTCACTTTCTGTCATCCATCTCTCTCTCTCTCTCTGTCTCTGTCTCTGTCTCTGTCTCTCTCTCTCTCTCTCTCTCTCTCTCTCTCTGTCTCTCTCTTCTCTCTGTCTCTCTCTCTCCCTCTCTTTCTGCCCCTCTTGTTTTCTGCCTCTCTGCTCTGTGAGTTTATGCTGATTCTCTTTTGAAGGTCCCCACAGCCTCTTGTAACTCGTATTATCCCTCCTCCCTCAGGGCTTTCTGGTCTCATAGCTCTGACTTCCACTGTTTTTTGCTCTTTCTTTTTCTCAGGGTTCGTAGATGGATGCTGCTGGTCTCTCTTTCTCATTCTTACCGCATCAAACTTCCTCACTTTCTTTAAAGGGTCTACAGTGTCTTGCTGTCTCTCTCCTCTGTGTGTTCTCGGGTACTCTTCCCCTCTGTTTGTCTCTCAATCCTTCCCAATCTCATGCTGCCTGTCCCTCCAAGGCCTCATTCTATCTCCCTCACACTCTCTCTCTAATGTCACTCATTTGCTGTCATACCCATGCTGTGCCTCTCTCTCTCAGGTCTCCGTGGGCTCATGCTCGCAGTCATGCTGGCTGCTCTCATGAGTTCTCTGGCCTCCATCTTTAACAGCAGTAGCACCATCTTCACCATGGACATCTGGGCGCGAATCCGGCCGCGTGCTGTGGACCGGGAGCTACTCATCGTGGGCCGGTAAGCAGCACTAGGCTGTAAGCACAGGCCGATATCATTGGGGCTCTGTTCAGACATCACCGGCCTGTGGTCATTCAACGCTGCTTTGGTCCACCTCGTGTTGTCGCAGACTCTCTATTTGAATTCTTGTGTTAGTTGTTGTTGGGGGCCACAATATAGGGTGTTGGAGTGAAAACAACTTCACTCACCTTCTCATGACTAGATAAAGCTGGAGACATAATATGGGAAAATGTAGCAGTGTACTGACTAGCCCACCTGAGCAGACCCCTAATAACACTGAATGTAGCCCACCAGGGCCTCAGACTGAAGTTTATAGGATTATAGATTTGGATGCATTAAACATCTTGTGAGGGGCCTAGCACCAGAGAGGCTAAATCTAGAAGTCTTGGGAAACAGAACCCCCTTTCTGCCCTGTGAACAATTCTGTAGTTTTTCCAATGGGAATACTGCATAACTGAAGCACAACCCCTCCAAGACCAAATTCCTACTCCTCAGCAACAACACTGAACGGTATCAGGTAATAAAATTGCGACAAAAATGTTGCTGGTAAAAAAATGCCATGGTTTGACCCAGTAAAGGTGTACCCCATTATACCATTTAAGGGGAGCGGGGTGTCCCCCGTTTCCCTTAAATGGTATAATGGGTCCGGGAATTGCGGGGGTGTCCCCCGCATCCTTTACATGATTGTGGCGGCAAAACCACAGCATGTTTGCTGTGATATTTTGTATCCACAGCCATTTTTGCTGCAACATGGAACCCACTGAACATAGACATACAGAACCCCAGACATACAGACCTGGCTATTAACCATGATCCCTGAGGGCTTCACACCTGATCTCACCGCCTGTGCCAAGTCCCTCTGGTTCCACATCGGCAAACATCTCTCCTTCAAGACACACATAGCTAAGAAAACTCAGACAGCTTGGTATCAGCTTTACCTCCTGGCAAAGTCAAGTCCTTCCCCCCTCCGGACAGCTTTAGATCCAACATTCAAGCACTGATCCTAGACCACCTGGATGGGGGCAATGCCCTCCTCGAAGGCCTCCTGTCGTCCTCCCTTGTGCTCCTGAGAAATGTCCTACACTCGGCCAAATGCCTCACCAAGGGTCTACTCCTTTATGATCACATCACCCCAGCCCTCATCAACCTCTGCTGGCTCACACTGCATGCACACGTCTTGCTGCATTATCTATATCTATAAGGCAGTCGCCCTCAAGTCACCCAGCTACCTCGTGGAGAAACTCCGCATCTACAGCGGACAGCGCACCACCAGGAGCCAGGACACACACAGACTTGAAATCCGCTGGTGCAAAAAGTAAAGGATCAGAAAACAAGCCTCGTCTGCCTGGGGCCCAAGACTATGGAACCTCCTTTCCATCAGCATCAAACTCGCCCCCACGTTCCTAGACTTCAGAAAAATATTAAAGACCTACCTCTTCAATGAATCTCTCCTCAACAACTAGGCCATCACATTGCCCCCTGTGTCACCTAATTTGCTAGATGCCATCTGCCCCTCTCCTCTCCGGAACCCTGTACAGCTGTACCCCTCCTATCTGCCCCACTGGATCCTACCCTGCGCTGTATATCTGTTCTGATCTCACCTCTGAAAAGGACTACGTTATGCATCTGTACTGTTGTATACCTCTGTGAAGCGAGCTCTGTTGCTTCTCGAAGCTAAGTCCACGCTCAATAAATACCATAATAATAATAATGGGAAGCAAACATTCCACTCAAAGTTCCAACAACAACTCAAATGTTAAAATTTCAGAATGCAAAAGCCGCGTTTCTAGAGGGTTCCAAATGTGTGTTTATATGCTAGCCCCTCTGTTCTCCTCTGCTTTTGGAAGTTTACATCATTTATTTTCGACTTCCTCTGTTAACAGTCTGGGCAGCTGGCCAGTTATTTTCTTCGCATTTAATGCTCGCAGGGTGGCAGGGTACACTGTCACCATTGGGCACTGTGTCCTAGCTAAGCACAGACACTTCCGCCAGGTGCCTATCATGCAAAGTTATAGGCTATATCCCCACTCATCTTTTCAGATACTACATCTTGTCACCCGGTGACCACCACCAGGTCCTCAGAGAACAATAATAGCATCCCAGCTTCTCTTCTATGGTGGTTTTCTTTTGCTAGCGGGAGTTGCCTCATAAGTGTTTCACTACCTCATCCTCACTCACTCCGCTGCCACATTCTGTCGGGAACATTTGGATGATATTCGCTGCTGTGCATTTCTATCCCATGGCCCAGGAAGGGTCATAGTTGGCTGGGGCTACATCTCTTTTATGGGTAGGGCATCTAGGGGGGACAATAAGGAAAGAAACACCCAGCACAGCAGTTATTTAAAAAAAAACCTGTTTACTGAATGTCTGTGCATGTGTTTCAACCTATTAATTACCTTAGTCAGGATTGTACCAAGGGGAACTTGCGAAGGAACTTAGCAATGGACAGGCCTTAGCTGTCCAGAACAGTGAACTGGCATTTGGTGCAGTCCGGGTGAAGAGAAGAGCTGGAGGAAGTCCTGACCTGCCGGCATAGCCCGGCAGAAGAAATGAGAGCATTGGAGATCGCTGTGGTCGGAGAGCACCTGCAGGAAGCGGGGGGTGGGATTGCCCTGAGAAGTGGCGCGGAGGCGTAGGGCAAACAGCACGTAGGCTATGCTTCGCTCCCCAGGAGATGCACAGAAGTGGTCTATGCCAACCGCTGAACAATGCAAGATCAGGCCTCCCGGCCCAAGGGAGGTTGATGGCAGCGTCCCTCCTGGCAACAGGGTGCAAAGTATGAAAGGAACACTTGGGCCATTGTGGTGATGCAAGTAGGGAGTAGGGAATGAACAGGTACACCCGCCTGGGGAGACGGTGTGAAGGTAGTAGGCCCCTCCGCTCATGAAAGACGCATATCGCTGTCATGTCGTTCCGGACAGCTGCAGTGGTTATCTCAGTGCGTGAGGAGTGCAGAGAATGTGGGTGGCGGATGGCCAGGGGAGAACTGGCAACTTTTGGCCTAATGGAAAGTCCTATTTTCTGGCCCATGGTGCAGAGATCCATGCCCAAGTACATTGCAGCAGCCCCAACCTCCAGAACAACTAAACTCAATACCAACCTTCCCCCCACCTTCACATCCTATAGTATATACAGTAGACATTAATGACACTACGTTCCTTTTATGGAATTTATCTTTCAGTTATGGTTGTGTTTTCTTAGAGACCCAAACCCCAGGTGACTAGCCCACATACCAAATATAGTAAAATGATTTCACCAGGATAATACAATTTGTGATTGTTCCACTTTTTGAAGGTCGCACATAAAAAACACTGATGTATTTCAGTCGATTTTGTGCTGCCCTCAAAAAGCCAAAAAAGCACATGGCTGAGTTTGTTTATTTTTTATTCTGGGGGTTTCACCCCTCTGACCCCAAGCAACCCCTTTCCTCCTTGTTAACTCGCTCCGCCACACCCCCACCACATACACACAACACAACCAGTTTCATTTCCTCCCAACCACACAAACACACACACACACACCTTGTCCCCCGTTGTACCTGTCAGCACCTGCGCGCACTCCTGTGCGTCGCAGGGGCTGACAGTTTGATTTAGAAAGACTGCTCTGTGCGGTCACAGAGAGGTCTTTCTAAATCTTTGTTTCCTCTGTAAAAATGAAACTATTATTTCCCTTAATACCAATTTGACAGCAGGTTTCATCACGTCTCTTATCATTCCATTGCATACCATCTTTAGTTTTAGACCAATTTAAAGAGGTGGAGAAGCCTGAGAATTCATTTGTAGAGACAAGTCCGGGAGTTTGGCTTCGCTCTAAGAGACAAACGTCTAACACAGCAAAAGACACATACCTGGCTTCCTCCCTCCGTACTGCACAACACGAAAGCCATACTTGGTACTCTGTCTACCCACCAGCCCCACAACATAAGACCCTCACTTGCCATACTGCCTCCCCACCATTACACATTATATAAATGGTTAATATCTATAATGGAGTGACACTATTATAAACCCATGGAATTTCCCTTACAAACAGCTAAGGAAAACAAGGCACAGTGATGAAAAGTGATTTGCTGAGGATCATATAAGCTGTCAAATGTGGAAGGTGGGGTTTAAATGCATAGGTTCATGAAGCAAGTGTGCATCACTTCATTTGAGCCAGTCCGACATTAGGGTGTAGTGGCCTGAGGGTTAGAACCAAAAAAGGAAATGATGCTTCACGGAACAAAGCTACCTTATATTGATCTTAGTGCTCAAAAGGACCCTACGTCACATAGGAAGGACAGAGCAGGTAATCGGTGTTGGTTAAACATTGTTTATAAAAATTATAAAGAATTTGATAATAAAAAAAGATCTTTTTTTTTTTAATGTTTAACCGACACCGATTACCTGCTCCGTCCTTCCTATGTGACTTATGGTCTTTTGAGCACTAAAATTAATATAAGGTAGCTGTGTAACGTGAGGCATCATTTCTGTTTTTGGTTCTAATAAGTCAGTCCTCGGATGCCCACGAGGAAGGGGATTCCCACCTTATGGTTTTCGTGGCATGAAGGTTAGGCACATATCTCAGCAACGGTCACTTAATCCACTGATGTACTGTTACCGATGTGTACCTCGGCCTCATTTACCCTATTTTTCCCCACCTAACACTCACATGTGTCCTTCCTGTTGTACGGGTGCAGAAGTAGGAGAATGAAACACAGGTGGTATATTTTTGGCTGTAGACTTTTATATCAAATAAAAGAGAAACCCTATCTGGCTCTATTACTGAGAGGGGTTTCCCAGCCTCAACCAAATACTAAGGACTCTGTCAGGATGTCCGTCAAAAACAAATATTCTGGGGGGGCGCTGTTGCGCTCAGCGAAGATGGCCGCCTGATTTTCGGCTCCGTTCTGTGAGGCACCTTCTCGTCGGAATTCTCCTGTCTGCCCCTGCACCACGACCATCCGACACTCCAGAGGGGCTGCTGAGGAGTCCGGGCACCCGCAGTCCAACCGCCGCCCACGGTGCCGCTCCTGCTGCGGAGATACGACCCGCCGTGGGCTGAGCGGGAACGGGTGCCTCCCTGACCCCGCACTCGGATCCATGGGATCGCGCTGGAGTCCCGCGGCTTGAGGCCTGCTGAGGGGGAGGGGCGCTTCACTCGGTTGCGCGCTCGCCCTCCCCCACTTGCTACGAGGGCGGCTGGCCCCGTTTCCTGAATCCTGTGGACACCTGGTCCGGACTCCAGAGCGCTCCGCTGCCCCATCCTGGGCGGCGTGCTGCCGTACTTCCATCGTGGGCTGGGCGGAGGCGGGTGCTCCCCCGGCCCCGCTCCTGACTTCGGGGGACCGCACCGGTGACAAGCGGCTTGCGGCCTACTGTGGGGGCTGGGCGCTCTGATTGCTCTGTGCGGTCGCTCCCCCCCACCGGCTACGGGCACCGCTGGCCTCATCCTCTACACCAAGGTGCCCCCCTACTCCGGACTCCAGAGCGCTTCGCTCCGCTGCCCCATCCTGGGGGGCGTGCTGCACACCATTGGGACTCTGGTGTTCCTGCTCCGGGCGGTGAGTTGCCCCCTTCCCCCGGACCCCGGCCCCACGACTCTTATACCTCAGGGGCCACGGGTATCTCTCAGGCCCCCTGGCACGAGGTGAGTGCACCCCGGGCCCGCTCCATTTCAACTGTGCCGCACCATAAACGTTTCTTCCCGGATCCGTGGCCTGCGGAGACAGATCTCGCCGACCTGATAATCTATCTCTGAGACACTCCGCGGAGTTTACCCTTGCCAAGCCCCTTGCGGCTGCTTTTCCTCCCGCACCGGAGTGCGCTGTGGTCACCAACCACCAACGTTCCAAGTGCCACTGCTCCTGGGCCCTAGTTGCCCTTGATTCCCTCCTTCCACTGACCGCCTTACTGCCTCTCACAGTGGCATTCCTCTCCAGTGGTTTCTCCCCCAGCCACCAACCCCCCCTCAAGCCTTCAGGAGGTGGTACCCGGCACGCTTATCTACACGGAGACATCATCAACGGTTTCCCACCGAACCTCCCGACTGGTGGGCCTAATCTCCAAGGGGGTCCTGGGGGCCCTTCACTCGCCTTCAGTGATCTGCACCGTGCACCACCCGCCTCACTGCATTGTATTGTGGTGGTCTCCTACACCACATTAACACATGCGACTACGGCTACTACTGCCTCTACTACTGTTCAATACCACGCGGACCCTGACCACCCCTACAGACTTTCCGGTGAGGTGTTCGGGTCCGCCCGGAGATCATCGGCTCCCTCGTGCTCCGGCGGGGCCCCCCATCGGAGACGCCATACCCCTTCCTTCCTGGTGCTCTGCTTGGGCCTCCCGTTCACACGTCTCCCTGACGTTCCTGGCGTCTCCCCTTGTGGCCCTGCCCTCTCTCTTCTGTACTTAAGTTTCCCCCCCTACCGGCAACATGTCAACACGAACCGGCAAGAAACAATCCTCGATCAATATTTTCACGAAACCCTCGGGGACCCCCGGAGCTGAGGCGTCATCACTGGAACCTTCCCCCTCACCGGTACTGGAACCATCCGACTCCCAGAAGATGATCGAGTTTATCCGAGAGGGGTTCACCACAATTCATAGTAAACTCGATGACATGAACAGCACGATTTCATCCATCAAAGCACACATGGAGAGGACTGATAGTCGTGTTGCCGAGATCGAGACACGAGTGGGCACCGCCGAGGACGGTCTGGGTTCCCTCCGTGCGGAGGTCTCCACGCTATCTGCCCGCGTTACGGAGGTAGAGAAGAAGAACGAGGACCTCGAAACCCGCTCGAGGCGCAACAACCTCCTCATAATCGGGGTGCCAGAGGATGATATACATGAACCCATGGAAGACTACGTGGAAGGCATGCTACTCCAACTCCTTGACTCCCCTAAACTTTCCCCGCAGTTCGCGATCGAGAGGGCCCACCGCTCACTTATGGCAAAACCCAAACCTGGAGCACCCCCACGCCCGATCATAGCCAGGGTCTTAAACTTTCGCGACCGCGATGCACTCCTCAGGGCGGCGAGGGCCAAGGGGGACATTCGTCTAGGCGCAGCCAGGATCCACCTATATCCAGACTTCTCTGTGGCAGTTCAACGTGAGCGAAAAACCTTCCTGGCAGTGAAGAAGAGGCTGCGCGACCTCCAGGTTAAATATGCAATGTTATACCCCGCTAAACTGCGTATCGAACACACAAACCGGGTTTACTTTTTCACGCTGCCCGAGGAGGCATCCAGGTTCATTGATGAACGCTTTCCCGGCTGAAATGTTCCTGTGACAGTCACTGACACTGGCCCGCAACGGATCGCCCTAATTGTTGAATTGACACCGTTTAATCCTGCCTTAATTCTTGGCTGAATTTTTGTCATTCCGCTATTACCTGATAAGTCTCCCGTGTACTGCCTCGTTCACATTTTTGACAAAAATGTTGTTATCACTGTTGTTGTTTCTCACTGTGATTGTTGCCTCCAGTTTCACTGGCCTATCACAATATGGCCGGGTTGCTGGGCAATCTCCTGCTCGGCCCACCCCCCTCCCTGATAGGCTCTGGATGCCCGTCAAATGCTTTTCTCCCCCTTGTTCACCTCTCCTTAGGTTTTTCTCTCAGTTCTCGTAGTTGAGCTAATACGATTCTCGGTCCAGTGGATCAGTTATACATACTTTTTCATTCCAGTTCTCTTGTTTCACCACCTGCTGTCCATTCCCCCCACCGTCACCCATGGACCCTCCCCTGGGTGGGAACGGGGAATATTAGTGGGCACTATGTTTATCCTAAAATTGCCTTATGGTTCGGAGCATCGCCGCCAGGCCGGTACACAGGCCCCCCAGGCGTTGATGCCATCGTGCTTGTTCTGGTTGTTTGGGTGTGGGTTGTTCACCCCTTCGTTTGGGGGAGGGATGTGGGAGGGGGAGGGGGGATCGGGGTTAAATGTTAAAAGCAGCTTGGTATTCGCAGAAAGGGCAGAGCCCGAAGCATCATGGCCCCGTCGGCGTTTTAAATTGATCCGCATTGAGCACCGTCCATGGGGAGCACATTTCCACCCACCCGTATTTCTCTATGACTATCCCTGGAGGGTCGAGTGAGGAAACCCTGACATTTATGAGCTGGAACGTACGGGGATTGGGTAATTATAAGAAAATGAGGTTACTACAACTTCAAGCCGAGCGACATGGGACTAAAATCCTCTTCCTTCAGGAGACACATGCATGCACAGAATACTGCGAAAAATTTGCTAAAACATGGGGTCCCCAAAGGTACTTTACCACCTATTCTACCCAGAGCCGCGGGGTTATGACCCTTATTCACAGAAGTCTCAGATACAACCCCATCGCTACGATTATCGACCCCCTAGGCAGATACGTTCTACTCCATGGTATCCTACAGAATAAGGAAGTAGTCCTGTTGAATATATACGGCCCCAATATTGATGATCCCGGATTCTATTCTGATCTTATAACTCTCTTAGATGGCTTCCCTCTGATACCGATTCTCTGGGGAGGCGATTTCAACACAATATTCGACGTGGATCTGGACAGATCTGGTTCCAGACCCCGTCAACTCTCCAGAGCGGCTTACACTACACTCTCCTCTCTTCCCCGCTTGTCCTTATTTGACGCATGGAGGCTTCTCTACCCTGATTCCCGCTCTTATTCCTTCTACTCTACGGTTCACGACTCCTTCTCTCGGATTGACAGATGGCTGGTGTCTGATGGGCTAATAAGGAGTGTATCTGGCATGACAATCCTCCCCAGGACCCTATCCGATCACTCCCCTGTAACCGTTACACTATGCTGGGGCCCGGATCGGGATCGATCCAGATACTGGAAAATGAAGCCGCATTCTCTACTCGATTCGGTATTTAGCTCTGAGATGGAGTCGGCGATCGAGGAGTTTTTTGAGATCAATACCAACTCTGTGTCCTCGCAGGCCACCCTCTGGGAATCCTTTAAGGTCTACATCAGAGGCATTGCCCTCTCCAAGGAAAATGGTATCCTCAAATCTATTCGCAGGGAGATCGCGGAGAGCGAGGCCACGTTATCTTCACTGGAAGCTCAGTATTCCCTAGATCCAACCCCTGTAACCCTCGCGTTAATCGGCAATGAATTGGACACCTTCCGCGCCCTCGCGGACCGCGAGCTGAAGTTTCTTGATAATCCCGGGCGGGCGAGGAGGTATGGTGAGGGCGAGCGCCCTGGCCGTCTCCTAGCTAGACTCCTCCGCCATGAGTTTGGCTCCCCACCCATTCCCGGAATCCAGAGACCCGATGGATCCATGGCCACCTCCCCTGGAGATATCAATGCGGAATTCCTTTCCTTCTACCAATCCCTATATGCACACTCTGACAGTGCCACCGATGCAGAGATCGATGCTTACCTGAATGGACTCCCACTCTCGGTCCTCTCTCCCGACACCATCGGATCCCTCGAGAATCCATTCACCCCTGAGGAGTTCTCGGATGCTATAGACTCTCTATCCTCGGGTAAGGCCCCAGGTTCAGATGGTATCCCTGTCGAGTTTTATAAACATTTCAAATCACTCCTGCTCCCCCGCCTGGTGGCTCTTTGGGAGGAATCGTTGGAGGCGGGCAAGTTCCCCCCTTCACTCCGCGAAGCCACCATAACAGTCCTATTAAAACCTAATAAATCCCCCACTCAATGCGGCTCTTACCGCCCGCTCTCACTGATCAATTGTGACGTTAAAATTTTCGCAAAATTACTCGCTCTACGACTGGTCCCTTACATGCCACATATCATCCACCCTGACCAAGCGGGGTTCATCCCAGGCCGCTCCACCTCCCTAAATCTGAGACGTCTTTTCAACATTATAAGCAGAGTGAACCCTAGCGTACACGCGGTGGCCGCAACCCTAGACATGCAAAAAGCTTTTGACTCCGTCTCGTGGAACTACCTTTGGCGGGTACTCGATAAATGCAAATTTGGTCCCACCTTTGTATCCTGGATCAGGCTACTTTACTCCAACCCCGTCGCCAGAGTTCGCACTGAGGACCGCTGCTCCCCCCTATTCCAAATAGCTAGGGGCACCAGACAAGGCTGTCCCTTTTCGCCCTTAATCTTCGCTGTGGCAATGGAGCCGTTTGCGGACATGCTTCGCCAGAACCATGCGCATAGGGGTCTACGTACTGCCGGTTGCTCAGATATAGTCTCTCTATATGCCGATGATGCTCTTCCCTATATCCGCTCCCCCGAAACTAATCTAGCCCCAATACTTGCAGACGTCGCTCTCTTCGGACGGATCTCTGGTCTTACAGTGAACTGCTCTAATCAACCCTTTTTCCGCTCACACCCAGCACGCTCCCCCCTCCCGATGCCATGGGATTCGCATGGGCCCAATCTAGATTCACTTACCTGGGCGTAGTAGTGTCACGTCATACTGAACGGGTCTTGGAAGATAATTTTCAGTCATACCTCACAAACCTTATGATAAAAATACAGGGCTGGAACAAACTTCCGATCTCACTTGCAGGCAGGATAGGGGTACTGAAGATGGTGGTACTTCCCCAACTCCTGTACAGATTTGCTAATATTCCGCTGTGGCCGGGAGTTGAATTCTTTCAGACATCGACACGCTCTCTTAATTCCTTCCTCTGGCATTCCGGTGCGGTCCGCCTTAAGCTTAAGACCCTCTCTGCCCCAATGGAAGCTGGTGGCTTTGGGGCACCAGACTTCCTCAAGTACTGGCTGGCGGCTCAACTCCAACATACTGCACACTGGTTCAACATATCGGACCCCCCACCCCACGTTAG
This sequence comes from Ambystoma mexicanum, assembly GCF_040938575.1. NCBI lineage: Eukaryota > Metazoa > Chordata > Amphibia > Caudata > Ambystomatidae > Ambystoma > Ambystoma mexicanum. The sequence goes on from NC_090925.1 coordinate 733,157,401, forward strand.
ACTGGAAAGGCTGTCAGTCAGCGATCGCGACATCCGATCTCTGGTGATCATGCCAATCCCGGCGGTATCAGACTCACTGGACCCAGCGGCATGCACATCCTTGGCCTTGTCCAAATCTTGGCAAATATTGGGCATCACCCACCCTTTTCACGGTAACTTTCCAATTTGGAATTTCCTCCCTGGGGTCCCACGAGTCCCTCCCTCCGTGGTTCGCACATGGGCCGAGGCGGGTTATGAACTGCTGCGCGATATATTTGAACAAGGTAATTTTATAGAATGGCCTGACCTCCCGGCCCCCCTTAGACAGAAACCTTCCGTCTGGCTTCAGTATTCATCCCTACGTAGAGTACTCAAGCACAAGTACACAGACTTCCCAACACTGCCACCTGATGAACCTGCAATCACCGAACTTTCCTCACCTGACCCAATGAGGGGCAAAATCTCCAGACTATACACCTTACTTCAAACCAGGACACCCCCTACATTCCCCAAACTAAGGCGCTCCTGGGAGACAGATCTCGGCCTCGAGATAACCGATGAACGTTGGTCTCACATGTGTGCACGGATCCACGGGGTGTCCTTCAACTCCCGGTTCAAATTGATCCAATTTAAGGTGATCCACAGGTACCACTACACCCCGACCAGGCTACATCGCATCTCTAGCGACTCCTCCCCCAGGTGCCCTAGATGCAGCTATGAGGATGCTGATTACATCCACATGATCTGGTCATGTCCTCGACTCACCCAATTCTGGACCTCAGTGTGCTCCACTACATCGACCATCCTCGAATCCCCCTTCCTTCCATCTCCAATGAAATGCCTATTTCATGATTTCCCTGAACTCCACCGCGACTCCAGGAAACTGGCTGGTCTCTGTATGCTACTAGCGGTGCGTACAATTCTACTTTGCTGGTTACGGCCTATCCCCCCCACCCACGCGCAGTGGCTCAGAGCAGTTACGTGGGCCTCCGACACTGAAGAATCCTGGGCGGTTCAACAACCCGCCTGCTCCAGGCCTAGAGATATATGGCAGAAGTTCCGCTCGTTCATGTCCTCCACTGACACCGACTCAGATTCCGTATCCCCAGCTCCCTCTCCTAACCCAGCCTCAGGGGGCCCCTGAGCTATCTTTCATTTACCTTCGTTTCAACCTTCTATGGGCCCCCCAGGTGCATATGTCGATACCCTTTCCTTTATGTATTCCATTGATATGTATTGCATGTAATGTGCCGATTGCCCTGTTTTGCTTCGGAAGGCTCTATTGTTATTCACCTGTATCTGTGTTACCAAGCTGAATGAATAAACAAAAGTTTAAAAAAAAAACACAAATATTCTACTGATGTGTGCCAAAACCTATTTCCTTCCCTTAGACTCTAAATCAAACTAAGTAATGAGGTGATTTTCTTGGCCCAGAAGAATTGGTCCTTTCTTCTGGATAAAAAAGATCAAAGATGAAAACAAGGAAAGGTTCTTCAAAAAGGTCAAAACCAAAACTCTCAGAGGTTTTCTTGACTTGGCCCTCCACCAATGCACATAGAAACATAATGTCTTGTATCTCTACAGTGCTAAGGGGGCGGGGGGTCACTCCCTCTCCCCCTAAACCTTCTCAGGTTTCTCAACACCTTTCACAGTGCCAGGAAGAATGACATCCTTCTCCTGACTTTTACTGTGCAGTTCACAATGTTGGGAGGAAGGACTCCCTTCCCCTGGTCTTTCTTGGGCTTCTCACAATGCCAAGGAAATGAATCCCTGCCCTTGGATTCTCACACAATGTTCACAAACAGCAGGATGGGACAACTCCCTTTCCCTGGCCCTTTTAAAACTCTTCACAATGCCAAGAGAATGACTCCCGTCCCCTGACCTTTCTGTGTGTCAAGCCCGACCTACTAACTTGTGTTGGGCAGACCTCGTTTACTTCCCGGCAGGTACTGCCATGAGGAAGATGTGCCATGGAGGAAGTCTCTTTCCCTTTTTCGTGCTTCCCCAATGCCTGGTCCACTCTCCTGCCAGATATGGGTCTTTTCCCTCTTCTTCCTCTTTCTTCTCTTTGGGTGCCAGACCCTCCTAGTAGTGTCCCAAAAGATTCTTGTTTTCTCTCTCGGGTCCCAGACCCCCTTAATATTTCTTCACAAACTCTTAAATAGTTTCTCTTACGGGTGCGGGTTCCAACCTCGACTTTCCTGCTTAGTTTTGCTGCTAGACTTGGTTCACTCTCTTGCCAAGCAGTGCGGCTCAAAAGTATAACCAAGTTCCTTTCCCTCTGTTAGGGTCCCAGATTCTATATTCTCAGCTTCTTTCTCTCCCCCTGGGCTTTCCACCACCTTCTCAGGCCCCAGCATCTTCCCGGCAACCTGCGTACCTTTTCTTGTGGTCCACAATGGTCCCGAGCCTTCCTTGGTGCCTGTGGTCAGCTGCAGGGCTTCCCTGACCTTCGTGGTCCTTCTTTGGTCTGCGGCAGCTATGCACCAATATTCTCCTCCGGGTAGTGCAGCCTTCATTCCCACGCTTCCAGGTTCTCAGGAACACCAGAGACTCCCGTTCCTGGCTTACCGAACAGACCTGCTCTGGGCCGTCTTACTCACACCACAACGTCCCGGACTGTCTTGTTACTCTTTCCAGGGCTGTACTGGCTCACGCAGTTCCTCCAGGGAGGGCTCGACTCTGTTATGAGTCCCTCCTCAATTTGTATACTTGCACAAAGTCCATTTAGACTGGAATGCTTGCAGTGGTTCCGCGGGCGCTTTTCATGGCTCTGCACATCTTCTTCGTCCTAGCACAAGTATGATCACTCCTTATTGGGTTTGCTGGACTCTTCCTCGTCTCAGTTTTCCAGCATACTTCAGACAATTAGTGCCCACTCTTCCTTGTTTCAATGGTTCTTTCAAGTATTGTACTGTCTACTGTACACAAGTACATGGAAATATGGGGGATTAATATACTGTGCCCAGGGAATGAGGATGAGGGAAGTTGCGATGTATTTTGGACATACCACGTTCTCTACGTAGAGTCGTCCCTAGTTCCACAGGGGGGATCCCTCCCCATGATATCCTGCCACTGAGTACCACCCCCAGGGGGACTATCAGGTAACGGCCTCACCTCCCAGGCCTCATGGGAAGGGCCTCCCCTAGGGGAGAAGGGACTGCATCTGAGGATTTGTCACACTGTGCACCACAGCCTCAATGTCTCTTCACCCCGTTCTTTATAATTAACTTTCAGACTTCTGTTTCCGTTTTGCATCATCCCTTGACTCATTCGCCTTCCCTTGCCTCACTCAAATCCAGGGTTTTAAGTGGGTTAGAGCCCCAGCGCTCTCCCAAAACTTCAACCTCAGCTTCCCCCACCCCCGATGGAAAGGGATGACACTTTTCTTTAACTTTTCCCGCTGCCAGGTTCCCTCGGCTGCCACCACCCCAATGGCTAGGAGAGACCCTTTTTTTTTACGTTTCCCACCGCCGGGCTCCCTCGGCTCCCAGGAAAGACACTTTTTTTGCGTTTTCCACTGCCGGGGCACCCTCCACCCTGACTTCAAGGAAAACCACATTTCTTTGCTACTGGGGTACCTCAGCTCGCACCACCCCGAGCCCGGCTCCCACCACCCTGGCTGCAAGGAAGCCTACTGCTGGGGGATTCGAACCTAAGTCCTGCAGGTAACAATCCAGTGTCACATGACACTGTGCTATTTCGTAGGTGCTGGTTTGCTTTTGTTTCATTCAGCGGCACATAAAGCCCATTCCCGATCTGCGTATGGCACCGCAGTGTTTGCACGTAATGGGAGGGATGTGTGTGGCTATAGTCATGTGCATGTCCCTTAAGAGGGGCGAGTGGTGGGTGATTGGAAGGGAAGCCTGCATAATGCTGCATGCTATGCGGACAATGACACACTAATGGTGGCCATTTAAATGCATATGATTTCACTGTTTTCTTCAGTCTTGCTAGAACTGTTGTCAGTTTTGTGGGGTGGCGTGGAGGAAAGGAAGAATCCAGGTAGGGGGTTTGAACTGGGGGAATGACGGGGAGGGGGTGCAGAAAAGGGGGCGGACAGAGGGAACATCCTTCCACTACTTTTATTTTTACACTTCGACCATTGTGACTATCCTGCGACAAGACAGCAGCAACCCAAAAAAGAGAGAGATTTGGGCACTAACGCCAATGTTTTTCTGTCATTTTACAACATAAAACGATAGATTTGGGCACTAACTTATTGGTCAGTTAATTGTTAATGTATCCAGATTGGGGATGGTGAGCATTAACATTGTTTAAAATGTTTCAGTTCCATTGCACCCACACGCACAGCACACTTCAGGCCACGGCCAACATTTAGGCCACACCTCCTCATCACAGCCCCCCTCGATTTCTCACCCCACTTAAAGCACTGCCGACATCCCCTTCACTTGACCACATTGCTCAGTCACCGATTCCTTGTGACTCAGCCCCTTTCATTGCTCTGGCTCACATGTAGATGGTCGACCACCTGTATTTGCTAGTCAGCCTCTGCCAGTCACATACAAGAAATATGGTTGGAGGCCTTGATGGTAAATGCGTGCATGGGGTTTGCACTTGGACAATGCAGAGCAAAAGGCGCAGAGGGGACTTAGCTTTTAATGTGCTTGGAAACAAATGGAACTGCCAGCAGAGTGTGTCTGGTATCTGGTGATGGAAAAGCAGTAAGAGCGACCTATCATATGTATGTGCGTTTTCAAGGAAGAGAGAGAGAGAGAGAGAGAGAGAGAGAGAGAGACACATACAGACAGAGAGAGGGAGAGAAAGGTAGGTGAGTGAGAGTGTTAAAAGAGAGTGAGTGGAAGGTGACTGGAGAAATGAACGGGTGAATGAGTGGAAGGAGAGGTGGAGTAGTAGTAGAGTGGAGAGGGGTGCAATAGTAGTGGAGTGGGGAGGAAAGAGTAGGAGTGGAATGGAGAGGGGAGAGTAGCAGGGGTGTGATTGGTAATATTGGAAGGTGGAGGTAGATTGTTAAAAAAGATACACATCAGAGGGACAGTGGAGGGGGAACCAAGAGAGAGAAGGTGGGTGGAGTTGGAAGGAGGGGAGTAGCAGGAGTGTGAGAAGTAGCGAGAGGAACATCATGGTGTGAAAGGAAGTGAACGGATTGGGGCTTCAGTGTCTGAAAGGCACAACCCTACAACCGCTTAGAATCAACCTCAGGAAGTCCCAGGTGGAGATTAGACATGCAAGGCGATTGCCTTTAGGCCCTCACTGTCAGCGAGGCAGAAATGAGACCGTAGGAGTCAATACGCTCTGTATACCAACCTGGGGTCTCAAGACACCTGGGTTAGGGAGAGAACTGCAACTTCCATGCGAGGGAACAAGGGACAGCCCTTAACGCCCTGCCAAAATGTCCAATAAAAACCCTTGAACATTTTCTATATGCATATATAGGATATCTACAAGCAATGGCACCATTATACAGCTCTGCTGTTCTCTCACACTTCCCATATACAGATATCCCAGAGTTGCCTCTCTATCTGCTTGTACATTTGAACAGCAAAGCTGAACATGTCTGGTTAACTGCGCCCAAGTGGATGCAGGGGGTGCTACAGAGTCACCTGTTTCCAGCCGGATCTACAGCTACTGCGTTAGCCTCTGTGCATTGAGGGCTGGTGTGCAGCATCCACCAGAGAGTCTGCCCTGCGCGTTCCCCACTACACCTTGTATATTCTAAACTGAGCTCAGGTGGGCTGCCGCATAGACTAGCAGGGAGTCCTGAAGGGAGGGAGAGCTGATGGACAGCAGGTCTGAAGGATCAGAGGTCTTCTGGCCTAGGTTGTATCACATTAACTACCTCTTTTCTCTCTCCTCCCAGTGTCTGGATCTTGTTTCTGGTCGGCATCAGCATTGCATGGATCCCAGTAGTCCAGGCTGCACAGGGCGGGCAACTCTTTGATTACATCCAGTCCATCGCCAGCTTCCTGGCACCACCCATCGCTGCTGTCTTCTTCCTTGCCATGTTTGTCAAGCGAGTCAATGAGCCAGTGAGCATACTCCTTTCTCCAGAATGTACTAATGGGCTAGGGGCCACGAGGGAAAGGGTGGGACTCAACAGAGAGTAGCAAAGCAGAGGGAACAGCAGGTAGAGAAGTCAGGGGTTGGTACCCTAAAGGTCCTTCAGTGGGAGGAGCCAGGAGCCGTACCAAGCTAATAAGAAGGAAGGAGTCTAAGAGAAGGAATAGCCAGTTTCTTCAAGGGGCACACATGGTTGAGCTAGGATTCCAATGAGGTCTTAAGGACAAACACAGAATGTCCTAAATGGGCATCAAAGATGTGGGGCCAAAAAAGGAGTCAAAAAAACATCTAAAGGGGATGTTGCAGGAGTCGAACTGGTCTCTAAAGAGGTGGAACCAAGGGTGGAGGCCCAAGTTGGCTTTGGAGTGGTAGTGGTCATAGGCACAAAGTATTAAAGCCTTTAGGGAGTATAATCTGGTCATAGGCACAAAGTATTAAAGCCTTTAGGGAGTATAATCTGGGCCGGCAAGAGTGAGGTCTTATTAAGGAAAGTGTGTTCTGCGTTGCAACTTGAGATGTTTTGGGAATTTAGCTTTAGATACTGAATTTCCCTAGGCATTACATTATTTGTGATTTGATCACTGGAGTTTGTGCCCTGGGTTATTGGCTCTCTGACCTCAATTGATGATCAAAGAGTTGAGTGCATTGGGTTTGGGACTTGGTCAGTGCTTCTTGATAATTGCATCTTTGTCCCCAGTCGCTGGATCTGCGATTTCAGTCCCTAGATCTGCAACCATAGTCGTTAAGTCTCTGGCCTTGGTCATTGGCCTTGACTCATCCAACCAACTCCGATCATGTTATTTCTCATTCTTACAGGGTGCGTTCTGGGGCCTCATAGGCGGTCTCGTCATTGGACTGGCCCGAATGATTCCTGAGTTTGCCTACGGAACTGGGAGCTGCGTCTTCCCCAGCAGCTGCCCAAAGATCATCTGTGGGATTCACTACCTCTACTTCGCCATCATCCTTTTCGCCTGTAGTTGTGTGATGATCCTCGCCATATCCTACTGCACGCCGTCCATCGAGGAGAAGCATGTGAGCATATTGCACTGTACCCGCTCTCTCCTTTGCAATAATCTTAAAATGTTCTCTATCCCTTCCTAACGATCCTACAGTCCTTTCCAACCCTCGTCCAAAACTCAAAATCCTATACTCTTTAGTGATCCCCATGACCTCCCACTTGCCATAACGATAAGGAAATCCTAATCGCACTTTACAGAACTGTAAATCTGTACCCCTCAGCGCCCCAACAGCCTCAAATCTCTCAACCCCCTCTCCCAATAATTCTACACCCTTCACAGTCTTGGATCTTACAACCCGTGTCAGCCAACAATACTGTGACCTCATGATAACATAGCACATTCAACCTCTTGCATACAAAAAAAGATTTCCATGTCTCCCAACAGCCCCTCACAGGCTCCCTGACCAAACCCCCAGTATTTCCCCTATTAGTCTCTTCAACAGTACTCCTTCCTTAAAGCCACAGCACCTCATTCTAGAGTAAATCCTGAACTCATCAGCCTTTCTTCACTGCACCCCACACATGTGTGTCATGTCGCCCCCACTTTACCATCCCTGTTCTCCGTCAAATCAATGCAGCCCATCACCAGGTCATGAAAACCTTCCCCCTCTGACCCTCCAACTGCCACCTTTGCACTCTTCAGTGCCTCATCCTCCGTCATGCTCCCAGTACCAATGGCATCATATCCTTAACCACATGTTGGTCCATTCTAGACCTATCGGTGATGCCGCTACATATGCCTAGTAACCTCGGTTTGTCCCTGTACAGCTCCATCGCTTGGTCTTCAGCCTCAGGCACAGCACAGAGGAGAGGGTGGACCTTGATGCAGAGAAAGAGGAGGAAAAGAGGGAGACCCCACGAGACACAATGGAGAACGGCACACCCGGCAATGCGATGGAAATACAAGGTGAGAAACCACATGCAAGACTTCCAACTGGTAGAGAAATGGGTATGAAGAGCAGAGGCAATAAGGCTGGTAGAGGAACTGGGCAAAGCTGGCAAAGAAGAGACCTGTATAGAAGAAGTCATTGCTGAGTGCATATTGAGTGGGAATTCCTGTAATGGGGGCCTCAAGGGTCACCTTTGCGGTATCCATAACATTGTAAAAAAAAAAAAAGGTTTGTTGGTGCAACTGGATTTCTAGGTTCTGTCCAGGTGGAACTAGAGCGCACCCTGAACATCAACCGATATGATGCATGTGGGGGCAGGTAAAATGTAGCACAATAGATTTCCTCAGGGAGATGGAATGTCGGCTAATTGAGCGTGACTGGAGGGAGCGTAGAGTGTGCAGAATGCATATCGCGGCTGTTGTGAAGTTCTATGGTGTACACTTGCCAGAGGAATGCTCATTGAGTTGCCTTTGGGTCAGCAGCGATATTCTCAGAGTGACACCACATGTGGCCATGCTGTATACATGAGGTTATCCATCTCATGGTGGAGGACTTCGAGGCTAGCTTTCTCGCACGTGCAGAAACATAAGTGAAGTTCTATTCATACAGGTTTTCCGGGTAAAAGAGGAGAGCCTGACAGAAGACCACCACATCGCGCTCAACTGAGTCCGCTTTAGAAGCGTGTGAACATAGAGACTTTTTACAAAGTAGAGCTTCTCATTGAGTTGAAATGGTCAACAACTTTGGGCCAAAGTTGGGTGAGTATGTAAAGTACTTGCAGCTCATCAAGGGAAGAATACAGAGTAAGATCAGAGAATCTGCGATTCAACATGGAGGGATAAGACATGCTAAAAACAAAAGATAGTCGCTCCCTAGACATAAGTGTGATATATCACCCATCTAATAGAAAGAGAGATCCACTGATGCCTGGTCTCAGTGTTATAGTCAAATGCGCAAAAAACGATCAAGCAAAATCACTCCAAAAGTCTGATCTGGAACTATCCAAAGAGTCAACTATTTCACAACACTCAACACAATGTTCTGACTAGTATTTCAATAAAGTGTTTTTAACAGATGTCCATCATACATTTTTTTAACTCTTTTTCTCCTTGGATACCGCGGGGACTAACCACAATAAATGTAACCTGAGGATCTCTCCCAACCAGGGAGCCACTGTTCTGGAGTATTTCTTTGCAATCTGGATTAATATAGTCTCGCTGTCAGTCCATCGCAGCAGTTACTTACTGTTTATTTATTCTATTATCCCCTGCACTTGCGCAATCTGAATGTCACCCGGCCTTAGCAGGATCGCTGTCTCGGCCTTCCCTCTGTTCCTCCTCCCTTGCCTCGTCGCGCCTTGAAACACTTGTGTATAGGCGCGTTATAAATGCCATATCATAACAAGGGGAATGTGATGGTCGAGAAACGGCTGAATGTATCCATGACAAGGTGTTCATTGTGATAACAGGTGGCTAATTCTAGCATGGACGCACTTGACATCATTCTCAAGGAAACAATGAAAATCGATGTGCTTAACTCTAAAGCGCCTCATCTAGGCCTGAGCAACAAGGCCAGAAGTGAAAGTGCTGGCCCAGAGCTTGGGATAAAGGGACTAAAAGGAACTGGCTGCCTGGAAGGATATTTAGGATATGGCCGGTGTCGTCTGGATGGACCTCTGTAAATTGGCTCGGACCATGTCTGTTCTGTACTGCTGGAGGAACACATTCATTAAGGTGTAAACCGTGGCCCAATTATGGCCCGGCTAGATAGAGCTACGTACTTGTCCCCTAAGGGAAACTTAGAAATAAAGACACAGACACCGGGGTTGTACATGAGATACTTTATTTTATATAGTGTGTGTTTGTGTGTTCAGGACTGGTCCATCTAGCCCACCATGGCACTGGATCGAATGCTGAAAAAAAGGACAGCACTCCCTTGCCCAAGAATGGGCTGGGCAGGAGAGAAAAGGATTCTATAGGTTTGAAAAAGAAGAGAAAAAGGTTAGAAAACGGTTAGAGAGTGGAGTAAAGAAGAAACAGGAGAGGGAGAAAGAAAAAAGAAGCAACTTCCAGAGCGTAGAACGGTGGGGGGCAGGAAGAGGTGGGCCCTGTTGCATGTCACCCCTCCTGGGGCACACGGTACGGGCCAAGGATCGATGTATGGTCACATGGTGGCAACCATGTGAGCAAGTGAATAAATAGAACGAGCTGTTTCGGTTAGTTAGTCGATCCTACACTGACTCCAGTGTTGTTCTTTCCAGGCACCATGATGGTGCCACACCGCGTGCAGGAGGCCCAAGGACGGGGCCCTGCACGAGGACGGTGCCCCTGCTGGGCAACACTGTCCTCTGAGAATGTAATGGCCATGTGACCATGGCTACGGATGCACCCACGGCCTGAGTGCCCCCAGAGCCGGGGCTGTAGTGCGCTGGGTGCCCCCAGCCCATGTGTTGTGCTCCAGTGATCCGGAGCTCCCCGGGTGACCCCTGGGACTTGTAAACTGCGTAATCGCAGCCCATAATGGTATCAGTCGGGTGATCCCAACATCTGTGTGGCCCGCTCCGGTGACCCGGGAGCCGGCCACAACAGGCCCAGGGCCTAAAGTCAGTTCATGGCTGGGCCAGGTGTGCCTGCCGACCCGGCCAACTTACAGTGGGCCCAGACTGCATGTCTGGAGCAACCCAGGGGGCTGTGGCCGCTGTCAGCATATCATAGGCACAGACCAGACATGCCCATTGTTACAAAAGCTCCAGGGCATGTGCACTGTGATACCTGGGGTGAAGCAGGAAGAGCTGCCCAGTGCGGGCAGTGTGCGGGGGTGGTACGAATCGGGCAACCCGTCCGTGAACCATTGGGTCAGTTGGGGCGAGCCCAGTGAAGAAAGTCCTCCCGGGGCCGCGTATGCCAAGCGGCCTGGGAGGTGAAGATAGAGGGCAAAGGAAGTCTGCCCCACCCTCGGTGGCTGGGAAGTAAGAAGAATCCTGTCCTGCTCTGGAAGTGAAGCCCTAGGCTGCCGAAGCAGCCCAGGAGAAGAGAAGTCCAGGGCACTCCGTCATAGCAGGCCGGGTGAAGACTGCACATCCCACCCCCTGGCGTCCCTCCTATGCAAAGCAGATGGGGCAGCACAGCGAGGAGTAACATAGCACCGTGGGCGCAGCAGTGTTCAGCGGCAGAGTACCCATAGCAGCGTGGATGCTGCCTGGAGTCAAAATGGCTCCGTGAGCATGGCAGCGTTCGTGGACGGTCCCCCAGGGCATAGGTCACCCAGAAGAGGGAGAATTGCCCATGGTTGCGGCTGTGACATCATGCAGCGACCCGGGCCAAGGGGTTCACTAAAGCAAACAGCAGATGTGCCACAGAGTGGCAGTGAGCGTGGGGGGGTGTCCCCCAGACTGTGGGCCACCCCAAAGTAACAAACAGGCCGTGGACGCAGCTGTGACCACGGGCACATCCCCACCTGAGACATTTGAAGTGCATGGGCTACGCACAGTTAGTTCGGGTGGCCCAACGTGGTGGACGGGGCTACCCAGAAGAAAGAAACTGGGGGAGGGGGCCCAAATGATATCAGGGCCAGACCCCTCCAATCCTCCACGTAATCAGGAGGAATTCCCCATCTGGACAGACCAAAGAAGGTACTGAGATGGGTGGCAGACTGCAGCAGTCACCCCTTAGTTATGTAATGTAGTATATGTTTGTAGGTCATTGTTTATTTGTATATTTGTGTGTAGATATAAGTGTATATACACTGTTTAATGGGGGTTATAGTGTGTTGTGTATAGGTTTGCATATAGTGTTTTGAGTTCTAAGAATGTTTTGGCTGATAAATAGGGGAATATTAAGGAGGATTTGTTTATAGATTTAGTATAAAGTTTAGATGAGAGAAGGACCCTGGTGTGAGGCAGATGAGGTAAGTGGCAGCCTGCCTGAGGTTGCCTAGTGGGTGGGACCACCTATGTAGGCCATCTTCAGGCCTCATGCATCAGTGGGTGTTACAAGGTGTTAGGACAAGGGTCTGTTCCATTGGTCACACCCTATAGGTCCCCCTGTGATCCCTTCAAGGATGGGTGAGTTCCCTATTCAGTAGGAATTCACACCAGGGCAGTTTAAGGAGGGGAGTTAGGTGTTAGAAATATATAAATGTTTAAATGATAAGGTTTACGTTTTTTTTTCTCTATTGGGATCCCATAAAAATCCACCTTACTGTCTGTTCCCCATTCAAGTCAGATAACAAGTCAGGACATAGCCCATCTCCTGTTAACAGCCAATTTATCAGGTGTGGCATTCCTCCCTATCCAGCTGGCATGGGGTTTAGGGGTGGCTGTTCTGAAGGGGGCCTTCTGGGCCTGGGGAAGCGCTCACCCTCGCCCGTGGCTGGGACCGGAAATCAGGGACTACACAGGGATCAAAGAAAGCCTAGTCATTTTGTCACCTCTGCTCCTCCTACTCCTCTTCACTCCTCCTTTTGCCTCTACTCCTCTCCTTGCTCCACTCTCTGCCTCCATCTCTTCTTCTCTCTCCTGCACTGCCATGCTCTCATTTAGTTTCATTGCTGTACTCAATTCCCACACGATTTTCCAATCCGTGTCCGCTTTTATTTCACCGGCATTGTCCAATTGCTTCTAGGGGCTTTGCTTGTGATGAACATGGAAATGCGCTAGTGGGTTGGGGCGCAGAGGCCTTGGGACCACAAACTTATGAGACAATAGTAATGGGCTTGCGGTTCGACTAGACAAGGCTATTTCACTCCCGCACGCCATATTAGTTTCAGACTGTGGAAGTCAGTGCTACCTAAAAGAATGAGCTTCTGTCTTGTCTTTCGAAATAGGTATAATTTTGTATTTCTTGTATCTTCTGGCCTCCCTCGAAGCTCTCGGGCTTGGGAACATTCCTGCAAGTGGCACTCAGAGGCTTGCGTCACTCTGAATAAATCAACTACCATCCTGTGCAGGCTAGGTTTTGCAGAGGTCCATGTCCATGGTATAGGCTCTGAGGACCATTCTGTAGAAGTGTCTGCATTGTGATACATCCTTGTTCTACTCAGGGTTTCTAGATACAGTATTTTGGGGGAACCGGTACAAAGCTAGGGATGGACTGCCTAGGCTGGGAGATCCTCTGTATACCTCCTCAAAGGCCTGCATCACGGAGTGGGTGATGGCCCTCTGCCCCTGGGTCATCCCGGCACTATTCCTTTCCGCCCTCAGCCTGGCATTTCATACCATACCTCCCTTCCTTCAAGGAGGACCTTCCTTGACTTGGTTTTTCTATATATGTAGCTTTTTTGAGGCTTCTTCTATAAAGTCTGGGGGCAATACTCAGGCAATGTTGGCATCTTTGGGCTGTCCGTTCGCCTGCGGAGAAGATCTGTTGCTTCTTCTGGGTGTGTCACACATCTTTTGGGAAAAGCCAAAATATCAGTCTCCAGTGTGAGCTGTGGTGGTAGATCCATTGGAAGTGTCATGTTGTCTACCAGTAGCTCGACTTGGATGGTCACTGTGAACACAGTGGTGATGAAGTTCCCTGCCTAACCCTGGGGACTGACACTGTTTTACTTCGTAGGAAGGTCCACTTTTAAAGTTAAACAAATCGCTTTGAGTGTGGGAGGCACATTGTTGCCTGCCCACAGCCTTACAAACATAGAAGTGGCATTACGTGAAACTGTGATGGCCCCACCACCTACCCCCCACACCTCCTGCCCAACCCCAGAGAAGGATAGTACATGTGGAACGCGCTGGTCTTGGAAACATAGAGCAACAGAGGCTTGAATCCCAGATCCGTGCTTAGAAACCGAACTCAGGTATGGTATTAGGCGCCGCGTTATAAAAAGAAACTATTAAATAAATAAATTGTTCGCCAGTAGAAAGAACACACACTGCTGTGGCAAAGATAACATTTCATTGTGCTAATGGATTTCCTCTGCTATAAAAAGCTCTTTACTCTCTATGAGGGCCTTTTCATTCTTCAATTTACACAGTAGTAAAACAGGCAGGACACACAGAGCCATGTCAGACCACCTCAGGAATGGGCAACGTGGGATTTAAAATGGCAGAAATGCCATTTATAAGTTTGGCCCAGCCCTTTGACACCAAACCAGCTTCAGGTGCACGCCTTAGCCCTACCCTATCCGAATGCGTCAGCAGGTATGGAACACTGGTGCAGACGTTCTCCATAGAACCCACCCTACGGAGAGGTGGGGTTCTGCACACTCTAAAAAGCAGCCAGCTCAGTCTGACAGGCTCAAGAAGGAGCTGGGGGAAGGTGGTTGTAGGAGGTTGGCATGTGTGAGGTCTATTGAGAGGAGAGCTGGGAGGAGATTGTTGGAGGGAGATGTTTATTCTGAGGAGGTTGGAGGTAGGGAGATATCCTCTGGAGAGAGTTAAAGGGAAGCATCAGGGGTAGTCGGGAGGAGAGCTCCTCAGGGACAAGGACCCTAGAAAAGTGAGGTGGTTAGGTTCGAGGGTGCGCCTCAAACCCCGTCACAGATTCCCCAGAAAATGGACTGCTGCTGGGATGGATCCACCTATCCCTCCAACTTTTACAAGAGACTTTGCAAATTTGCCAAGCCTGAGACATCTCGGCCTCGGGGGGACCTTGTTGCAGAACCCATAGCAACAGGTGCGGGAACCCTGAAAACCCAAACCCTAGAAGACAAAGACAAGGGTGATTGATTGGATAGTGGAGAGGGCCAGGACAGGCACGAGCCAAGATTGTTACTTTTCTCCCAATTCTTTGGTGAATAGACCATTCGCCCGAATTGTTGTGTAAATAAAAATAACTTCCTTGAGAACTGCACCCTCGTGTGAGCCTCTTTGTGTTTTACACTCGCGCTGCCCATGACAAGTGTCACACCTGTTATGGGAACTAATGACCAGACAAGGAAACTTTAGTTTCAGGTGCATTATTAGAGAACCTGGACAGTGTGGGGGCAGAATAATATGCAGGGTAGGAATACATTGCAACTGTAGTGTCAGAATCAGTCCGATGGGTTTGACTAACTAAATATGGCTTCTTCTCTCCAGCCTCAGGTAGTTCCCCAGATGCTTTTGGTGATGTGCAAAACATTCAGATCGTCATATGCCTCTGGTCCTCAGTCCTTTCCATTCTCCCGTGGGTAACTCCACAAGCCAGGCGGCAAACAGACACTTGTGGTTTCTGTTGTTTTAAGTGTCCCTGCACTTATTTCTTGGCAGCTTTCTAGAGTCTGTCTCAGATTATGCTGTACTGATCAGGGTGTTGTGTTGTACCCCCGGGATGAGTGAACAAACCTGGCACCACCACCGCTGGTGTCGTGGGTCGTCTTGAAGAGTGTTGGGAATCACTCTCATGCAAACGTTGGACCCTGGGACTGGTGGGCTTCACTTTCTCCCTGCTCGGGACTGGCTGAGCTGGTCCATCTAGCTGACAGCCCAGCTCATTTCCCCAGTGGATGATATAGTAGATGTTCAGAACTCTGGGAACCCTTTCTCTCCCCTTCCACTCCTTTCACCTCCACTTCCCTGCTCTTCTTATTCCATTCCTCCTCTTCTCCATCAGGCGTTTTCTTTCCTCTCTGTTTCTCTACGTCCTCCATGACACCCCACCTCCCTCCCCCACTACTTCCTTTTGTCTTTGCTGCCTCATCCTCTGCTTTCAATTCTCCTGTTTCTCCTCTCACCTTTGCTCTTCTCTACAGCGCCACTTCTCTTTCTCTCTCCTTCTTTGACCGCCACTCCTCCCATTTTCCTCCTCTCACATCCTTCCCTCCTCTGGTCTTCTTTTAACTTCTGCTTCTCCTCGTCTCTTCTCCTTTCATTTCTACTCATAGCCTTACCTCCTCCACTTACGTGGTCACCTATCCTTCTCCTAATCCCCTCTTCACTCTTCCTTTCTCTTCTACCACTTTCTACTCCCTTTCAGCCTCTCCTTCCATCTTCTTACTGCACTGCCATATTTCAAACTCCTTCGCTGCACTCTTAATTCCCACCCCGTTTCCAGATTCGTGCCCTCTTTTATTGTTCATCTCTATGGGAATGGGTGATGTGCAGTTGCTTGGGAGGCTTCAGGTGTGATACGCATGTAAACACACCGCAGCTGATACCAAAGGGCTTGTGGACTGCCACGCGACTGCTCCGGCCCAGGCTATTTCAGACTTGTGCGCCATCTTGGTTTCAGAAATCGTACTGCAATAGTCGATGCTACCTGTCTCAGAAATGGGTATGCTTTTGGATTTCTCGCACCCGATTGCTCCCTCGGAATTCACTGCATCGCCGGTACAGTGGCTCATAATATGACGCAGGTGGTAGGGGTTTGCACAGCATACCACCAGCCACATACCTCCTTTTCCTCCAAAATAATTAATTTGAATCTGTAGTCCATATAGTTCACAGTTACTCCACTTGGTAGGCAATCCATGGCTGCGGACTGACCTTACTTGTATCTTTACAGCAGCACCAGAAGTGTTGCTTTCCTTTGTAGTTGTATCTCTGCTACTTTATTTTCACTGGGACCCAGATTCTTGGGTTCATCTGGCATTCTTGTACCCCTTCAGTGTCAGATTCAAAGAGTGTTTCTCTTTCTCCCTCTTTATCATACTCTGAACCACTACTTTCATTTATCCCCTTCTCTGCTTCTCCGACTTCGAAAGACTCAGTGAAGGAACCTTCTTGCCGTTTTCCCTGCCTTCAAACTTTGCAACTCCCTCCATGTTCCACACTCAACTATCTTCTGTAAACACATAGGGCCTCATTACAACCCTGGCGTTAAGGGGTTAACGGCGCCGTAAAAGGCTGCGGCGCCGTTAAACCCTTAACGCCAGATTCACACTTTAACGCCTGCTTTTTGCAGGCGTTAAAGTCCAAGGCGCTAAGCGACCTTGGTGCTAATTATGGCACTGTAATTTACGGTGCCGTAATTAGCGCCTTCCCCATCCCCATTGAGCCCTATGGGGCAAAAATGGGAATGGGGAAGGGGCAATGGTGAATGGGGATTTACCGCCCTGCCAACCTTGGAATGGGGCGGTAAATCCGCCATCCACCATGGTGGAATCCGGCATGGACATGATGTTTCCGGATGTATTTTATGGAGGCGGGCTGGCGTAAAGTGCCAGCCGAACAATACCTTGTACCATGCTTCTTGCAACTGGGATGCTTTAGCCAATTTGGGGATCATCCTCCACAGCCTCTCCCATTCCTCCCTTCCTATTTCCCTCTCCAGAATCTGCTCCCGCCTCTGCATGTATGGCCACTGTTGCCTAGGGGTTGCGTCGTCTAAAGCCCTGTACAGGTTAGATATCAGCCCTTTGGAACCATCGTTGGATAGGAGGAATTTTTCAAATTGCATTGTATTCCTGGTGGCTGCCTCTTTAATTCCGGGATTTAGTACCCAATGCCCTATTTACGCATACCTAAACCTCTCCCCTTCCTTTACTGCAAATTCCCTTTTACATTCCTCAAATGAGAGTATTCTTTCGCCCCCGAAACAAATCTCGCAGCTTCCTGCACCCTCCTTCTTGCCATTGTTTAAATGCCCCCTTCTCTAGCCCGGGAGTAAAGTCTCCATTATTGAATAAAGGTGTAAAGGGGGACGGGAAAGTCGTGATTCCCCTGGTTTCCACTAATTTATCCCAGTTGTCCCCAACTCATTTGGTGATGGAGCTCTCGTATATGTGTTTTGGCCTATGCTGCCTCAGTAGCCACAGGACTTCTGCCAGTTTGTGGTGTGCTACTGCCCTGTCCATTTTCACCCATTGCTTGTTTTGTGTATTCTCCCCCTCCTGAAGCCATTCTCTAATCACCCATAACTGTGTAGCTTCAAAGTACTGCTGGAAGTTTGGCAACGCCAGCCCTCCCTCCCTTCTGGGTGCCATCAGTAGGTGTCTGCTGACCCTCGCTCTCTTTCCCTCCCAGAGGAACTCGCTGGTCAAAGCCTTTATCTCTCTGAAGAAACTTGCTGGTACTGCCAGGGGGATCGCCTGGAATAAATACAGCATTCGCGGAGGCGTAACTATTTTGACTGCAGCTAGTCTTCCAACCCAAAAGATCCGAAGGGTCCTCCACTTTTGAAAGTCCTACTTGATGCCTTTCAACATTGGGGTATAGTTAGCTGTGTACCAGCCCGCTAGGGTCGCAGTGATTTTCACTCCCAGGTACCTGATTCCCCCGGGCTACACACAAATGGGATGGCTGCCTACAGTACGGTGTGATCCCCTTTCCCCAGGCTTAGATTCAGGAGCTCAGATTTGCCCGTATTGACCTTCAGGCCTGAAACCGCCCCAAACTCGTCTAGAAGGGCCCTGCTTGCCTTGATGGGACTCCATTGGCGCCGTCAGCGTGAGCAGCATATTGTCTGTGAACGCTGCCACCTTTTGCTGTCCCCTCCCCCAAATGAGATGCCTCTTATCCCGTCTAACTCTCTTATTGCCTGTAGGAGAGGCTCCAGATAGATTGCGTAGAGCATTGGGGACAACGGGCACCGTTGTTTCGTGCCTCTGCTCAGTCTGAAGGGTCTGGACATGGCCCCCTTCCCCTCCACTCTCATCAACGGCGTCTGATAATTAGCTTGGACCATTTTCAGAAATTCTCCACTGAGGCCCATTTTTTGTATTACCCGAAACAAAAAGGACCACTCCACGCAGTCAAATGCTTTTTCTGCGTCAATTGCTAAGAGGACCACAGGAGTGTCCGTCTTTTGTACCTTTTCCACCAGGTGAGCTACCCTGCTGATGTTGTCTGCTATCTGCCTACCTCTGATAAATCCCGTCTGGTCCGGGTGAATCAGGTCCGGGAGATGGTCATGCAGCCTGTTTGCCAAGATCTTCGTATAGATCTTGGCATCCACATTTATCAATGCTATTGGTCTGTAAGATGTCCTCTCCTCAGAGTCTTTGTTAGGTTTAAGGATGAGGGTAAGCCTGGCCTCTTCCATAGATGGGGTTATTTTTTTTTTCCTTTACTTTGTGTTTTATCAAAATGTATTGAGTTTACAAAGACAGAATCTATTGATTCAGCTGCTTGTTTGTGGATTATTGATCACGAGCTGTTTGTCTGTCGTGCTTTCTTTCTTTCTTGCTTTGTTTCTTTAATTCTTTTTTCATTTGTTTCTGCTTCCGTATTTCTACTTCTAGTCTTCTTGGTTTCTGTCTGTCTTTCTTCGTTCTGGATTCATGTCTTAGGATGGTGAGTTTCTGCTTTTCAGACATTCTAGCAGAGCGGCTTCTAGAATTTTTGTGGCTGCTATCGTCCAACGGGGTTTTTTTCCGCTTAGCAGACGGCACCACCAGGTGTCCTCCTCTCTCAGGGTGCCGCATTCCAGCATTCCAGCAACAGGGTTAGGTATGCTTTCCTGAGTCGGGCTGTTTCGGGGCATGTCATCAGGAGATGTCTCACTGTTTCGATTTCGGCTCTGTTCTTGCATAGGCAGCACTGATTCGTTGTTCATAGCCCTCTTAAGGCTCTTATTTCGTTTGTATGGAGAAGATTTAACCTAGCCCTTAAGAAGGTGTTTCTTCTTCGTTTGTCCGGGAATCACGTGAAAACTTGGTCGATTTTGTTTAGTTTTTTGATTTGCATGGGTAGATGAGCTAGGAGTTTGTTAGCAGCTGCCTTTTCAAGTGTATCTATCCAATCAAGTTTGTTTAGTTTCTTCTTCACATGTCTTGGATTCCGAGTTAGATCGTCCTCGCATCCAATTTGTGCCAGGCAAGCTTTCTGTTTGAGAGCCCAAGTTGAGAGGATTTTGCATTATCCAGCAGTTGTTTCTTCTTTTAGTATTTTGTATTGTGGGGCAGAGTCTGGCATGATGATTTTTCTGAATAGGGCCATTTCGTTCCAGTCGACAGTGGCCTTCAATGACAGCAAGCCCAGTTCCCTCCTGATTGCAGGTAAGGATGTTGACTTCGGTAGGTGTAGTAGTTCTCGCCAGAAATGAGCTTCCAGTTGTGGCCAAATGCTTGAAGGAATATTTGGCATGCCTTCTCCTCCATATGTTATCGATGGAACGAATTTTCCTTTGTAATATTTTATTACTGGCATCAGGGAGAAGCGGCCAAATTTTCTGTCCAGGGCCTTGGCCTGTGAGGATAGTTTCCGAGTTTTTTCCCAGAGGTTTGATTGCATACTTATCTCTTTTGCGGTTGAGTCGATCATGACCCCTAGGTATTTAAATTCCGTTAACTGGTCTACTTTTATGCAGTCTATCGTCCAGTGGTTTGGTTTTCGGTTTGGTTTGGTCGATTTTTCAAGAGCCAGGATTTTGGTTTTTTCCTTGTTGATAACCAGATTATTTTCAGTTATGTATGTGTTCAAACTATCCAGCTGCTGTTGAAGGCCGATCGGTGTCTGGTCTATTAGAATAATGTCATCGGCGTATAGGAGCCTCGGGATTTCCGTGCCTCCTAGTTTTGGTGGAAAAGTTCTGGATGAATCGCCGGAATCTTTTAGATCTCCAAGAAAAGCTGTGAAGAGGGCTGGTGCCAAGGGACCAGAGGATCATTGCATGGCAAATGTTTTGCCCACTGTTGGAAGCTTGCGAGCAGAAAAGAGCCGTAGATTTTCCCTATTGTGTCCAAAAGGGCAATCGGGCGGTAGTTTGATGGGTCAGATCTTTCGCCCTTCTTAAATATTGCTACCACCGTTGCTGAAGAACAGGAGCTGGGAAGGGATTTTGAACGGCCGATTTCTTTGAAAACAATACTGATGAAGGAAGCCCATAGAGCTTGATGTGTTTTCAGATAGGAGTTTGTTATCCCGTCTGGGCCAGGCGCCCTAGAGGTTTTTAGGTTCTGTATCGCTCTTTCAATGTCGTCTTTGTTTGAATAGTCTTCCCATGGCATAGCACTCTGAGAATGAGTGTAGACCGAGTTTGTCAATGGTTTCTTGAAGAGAGTAGTAAAATGTTTTATCCAGCGTTCTTCGCTTACTGCGTTAGTTGTTGTTATGTTTGAGGATGTTCCTACCCCCTTTACGAGGCTTCAGAATTCGCGGGAGTTTTTTCCATTGACCTTTTTTAACATCAGCTCGACGTCTTGCTGGTATAGAGTGGTTTGATGGAATTTTAGCCAGCCAGTGTATTTCTTGGCCTCTTCTTGGTATTGTCTCTTGATCAGTTGTGACTTTGTTTTTTGAGCTTGCCGTTTGAGTTTTCTGCGGGCACTTCGTTTCGTGACCAAGAGTTTGTTATACCGATGTGGTCCTTGCGACGCTGTGAAGAATTTCTTTGAGTGATCTCTTTGGTATGGGATCAGGAGTGGTTGGTAGTCTATTGTGTGTAGACTTGTGTTGTTTTCTTCACCGCTAAGTTTCTCTCTGTATAGTTCGGAAAGTTCCAGGATTCGGTCGTTTGTCATCCTTAGCCGGTTTCCTTGGTTATTTACCTCCACCATGGTTTCCATTGTTGTTTTTGGGGAGTTTTCAGACAGCCAAGTCATTTCCACAATGTTGTGATCGCTTGCTTTAGCTCGTGTGACTTCAAAAGATGTTAAGAGGGTAAGCAGGGCTTCAGAGGTAAAGATGTAGTCTTTTGTGGCGTTTTGGTGGGCTCTTTCCCATGTTGGTATTTGTTGTGGCTTTGTTGACTTTTGGGCTGCGTTGTAAATATGCCTCGAGTCCATCAGTTTCACCCATTTTTTACCTCTTGAGTCCCCCCGACGTGCCTCTTTAAGGTTAGTAGACGGTTCTTTTGCGAGAGGGCAGGACGCATTTAAGTCTCCGCAGATGACGATCATCGTAATCTCCGTATTGGCTTGGATGTTATCGATCTCCGCTTCAATGGTCCTCAGAAATTTCTCATCTGTAGTTGCTTTCGGGTTCCAATACACCGTTATTAGCACCATTGATGACTTCAGTGCCTTTTTACTCGTTGGATCTTCCCTTGTCTTGATCAATCTTGGATTGAGAGATGGCTTTGGGAGAAAGAGCGTTTTTTGTGATCTCAAGGCCGGAGCTGCTTTTCACTGCTATTAGCAGTCCTGCAGACGGACGGCCTATCGTTGCTCTTTTGGCTGGTGCAATTTCTAGTGAGTATCCGTCTATTGCTGGAGCATCTGCGAGCCAAGTTTCTTAGAGTGCCAAGATGTCATATTCTCCCAGGTTGGTGTCTCCCGGGGTTGTTAGGTGTCTGAAACCCCTAGTGTTCCATGATCCGAGTTTCAGTGAGGCTACTTCTTTTGCATGAGTCGAAGTTTCAGGTCTTGTAGGCCTCACGTCTAACTGCTATTTGCTAGGTTTGGAAATTGAGGGTTTTGGCAGCCATGCCCAGAGTTGTTTGATTGGGCCAAAAGATATTTGGCTGTTTGTTTTTCCTGGGGTCGGTGGAGGATTTGCATGATGGGTTAAGGTAGGTTTTTTTCCAGAACTATTGTGGTTTTTCGTGTCTCGTCCTCCGTATGCGATAAGTTACTTCGCCTCAGTTCTACTGCTCTTGGTGTCATCGTGGGCTTTGTCCTTGAGCGTTTACTTGGAGATGTTTTGTTTTTCATTGCTTGAAAGTGACGGTGATGATGTTGAGACCTAAAGTTGGGCTGGCAGTTCTCTGGCTTCCTTTCTCGTAGGTTATTTGCTGGGGCTCGTTTTAGCATTGTATATTCAGTGATGTTAAGACCTTGTTTTAGTAGGGTTTCAGAGTCTGTGTTAGATAGAGTTAAACTTGATGACTCCTTTATGTGGATGTATGCTTTGGCTTTTCTAGCAATGTGGTATGGTTCCACAAGCGTAATGTCCTGCGGAGTCAGTCGTTTGAGGTCTTTGGTGTTTTTCAGAATCTTCATGATAGTACCTCTATTTAGGGTTAGCGTTTCTTCGTTTGCTTCTGATTGTTCCATTTTTAGGATAATCCTTTTGTTGGCCTTATGAAGGGGACTGTGGACTGATCGGGTTTTGTTTTGTGGTCTTTTTTCTTTGCTTTGCTCTTGATAGGCTTGGCCTCTTTGTTTTTTCATTTCAGCCGGCCCTTGAGGTTCAGGTTTGTCATTGGAGGTTCTGTATTTAAAGGACGATAGTTCTGGGTTTTTTTGTCGTGTTGCTTCTTTCAGAGGGCGATCTGTAATCAAAAGGATTTGGGTAGTGCTTGTTGAACTGTTTCTTCTGCATTTTTTTGGTTGGTTTTCCTTTTCAAAGGTGCATACCGATGTTGGTTTACATGCCCTTGGGGATTTGTTGTCTCGTGTTTCTGGCGAAGAGTGGAGAGTAATGTTCATTGAACTTTTGTCCGCCATAAAGTCTTCAATAGATCTTGGAGATTTTTGTGTTTTGTTGGCGGGTGTTCCGCTAGGGTTTAGCGTTGTGCTTTTCTGGTAATTGAATACCAAATAGTTTTGTTTATCGGTGGGAGCACTTTTTAGGGTGGTATGAGAGGGATTTGGCTGATCGGTGAGGATGCAAGATTGATCGTTTGATTTCCGTTCATGAGCGGTGCTCTTTGGCCCTGCCAGGGATTTTCTGTTTTTTTTGGTGGCAGAAGTTTCTTGGCTTCCAGAGAATACAAATTGAACTGGTCCTTGTTATGGATCGGTTTGCGTGTAAGCGCAGGAGCTCATTGGCCTGGGTGCCACCCTTTCAGTTTTGTCTGATTCTTGACTTGGGATTTCAGAGTTGAGACAAACTTTGTTTGTTTTTGCGCTATTTTCTTTTGCAGTGATGAAGCCCTCGATGAAGATTAACTTTGTGTTCATCATAGCAATTAGCGTAGTGTGATCTTTTAATGTCTCGTTAAGAGACTCGTAAAGTTTCCCAAATGGTGTTAGACCTATCGTGATGGCCGACATTATCGTCGTCAGGTCTGTTTTTTTTGTGAGAGTTTCTTTGGCCATTACAGAGTGGTCCGATTGGTTTCTACTTAGGACCTCAAAGGAAGAATCTTGGGGGGCCCTCTGCTCCTGGTGGTGGTTCGATGGCCGAGATTCTCGTGCAAAATGTGGGAGAGAGGATCTTCTCGCTGGTCTTTGTGCGCCGTAGAGCAGCCACTCTGCATCAGCGGATATTCTGGGGTGTTGAAGGATAGGAGCTTTAGGCTTATGAAAGACTTCTGGGTGGTCCGGCGTAGATGTTGTTTGGTTACGTTGGCAACAGGCCTCCGAGCTTTCGTGAGCTATTTGGGTTTCAGGAGTAGGGCGTAGGTCAATTTCAGGGACTCCCTGGTCCTTACCTGGGGGAGTTTGGGAAGGTTGAGTTGTAGTTTGAGACTCCAAAAGGAGGGGAGGTTCAGCTAACCCCTTTGCAGTTTTTAGATCAAATGACGAGGCTCGAGGGCACAGTTTGCAGCTGAGTTTTCTTGTGTGTCAGTAGACCAACTGATGTTGTGATTGTCAGGCGCCCTGCTGACTTTAGAGATCGAGGCAGTCTTTCTTGTTTTCACTGCTGGTTGAAGATCAGTCATGGCCTCGAGGATCTCGTCATCTGTAAGTTCCGTAAGCACCACATGCTTTCTTTTCCCTTGTCTAGCAAACAATTCTTTTAAAGAGTTGCAAATCATGGTTTTGGGGGTGACTCCCACTGGCGCTCTTTGGCCAGGTCTTTTGGCATTTTTTTGCCCAGTTTTTTTTGTGGTTTTTTTGAGTTATTTAATTCGCCATTGAGGATCTGGGCACTTGTCTTTTTCTTTGTCTGGGGGATTGATTTGGGGTCGTAAATGTTTCCCACTCCTCTAATGCATCAGGAGGGACGATAGATTTATGGGCTTCAGACGCTTTTTCCACGTATGGATCTGCAATGTTGCTGGACTCCACCGGGGGAGCTCGCGAGTCCATGTTGGAGTCGGACTCGCTCGTGTGAGAGCAGCTGGCTGGATCTGCGTTCCGCGGGCGAGGCGAGCAAGGGGATTACCCGCGTGTATCTGGGCACAGATCGCCATGGTTGAGTCGATCACTGCCTCGCCACTGCAACGAGCCCTCCGTTGCTGGAGGTGACGCCGACTTCTCAGCCTGGGTCGTGGCAGGAGGGCAGAGGCTCGCCGATTCGTGAGGGCTTCTCTGCTCCAAGCGGACATTCGCGGTAAGTGGGAGTGCTGTCACGATGCCCGCTCCCGGGGAGCCGGCTCAGGCCCTGCGTCCCCGAAAGCGGACATCAAGTCCCTGGGGAAGGTCCCAGCAACCCTTTATAGGGGCCCTTTAGACAGCGTCCTGGCGCCTATGGCGCCAGGCTCATAGAAAATGTCAGTCCTGGCGCCATAGGCGCCAGGCTCATTATGAAAGTGTTTGGGTGCACTTACCTGATGCAGACCATGCTGCAGAACCCCAGCCTCCTTGAGGCCTGAAAGGAACTACTTTACCTGTGGGACTCATTTACCACCCGGGCGTGGTCGGGGAAGGATACATACCTGATTGGAGGAAGGACACATTCTAGAAACTTCTTCCAAGGCTATTTAAACCACACCCGATCAGCCACACGTGCTTTGCGTTGTTCTGCATCTAGCAGCTGGACGCTCACCGTGTCTGCTCCTGCATCTTGACTTCTGCCACACCTGCCAGCATCCTGAATCACCTGCAAAGGAAGGGAACAAGAGAACAGGAGAAGGAAAAGGCCTCACCTGCTAAATCTGCATCCCAGAGACATTTCGCCGACAATCCTGAAAAGGAAGACATTTATTTTTAAAAGCACATTACATCGATCGCTGCAGCGCCGCATTCTACTCACCTTTACAGGGCGCCTCCATGTTCAGCAGCGACCATCCGGATTCGCAGTCGCGCCCCCGCGCCTAGGCCGAAAAAGACAAGAACAAAGGTGAGAGAAAGAAGGGAAAAGGGAAGCTAAAACTCCATGTCAAGACTTACCTGTTGGGTCATTCCCTTTTCATTTCGGGTCCGCGCCGCATCCAGGCATTTTCGGACCCCGGCCCCTAAGGGGAAAAAGACATCAGCGTTAATGAGTGAATGAAAAGACATTACCAAAACACTCATTAAAGACTTACCTGATTTCCACAAGGATTTCACCGCTCACCTCGGGTCGGTGCCTGTTCCCCGGCATTCCGTACCCCGGCCCCTATGGGGAAAAAGACACTAGCATTAGAACATTAATGCATGGACACAAGGGGAACCACTTATAGAAAAACTTACCTGGAAGCCAAGCAAGTTTGGTTCTCACCCATCCGAAAATCCAGTGACGTAACTGGATACCAACGCGCCCCTGCATCAGAAGCAGGATGGAGAGCTCGTCCTTCCAGACCCTAAGGTGAGACGCTACGGGGAAGCACAGGAGGGTGAGAGGGGTAAGTGGGAGGCCGATTGCACTACCCCGCAGACAGTTAACCCCCTATTCTCACCTACAGAAGGATACTTCTGCGAGTAAGACAAGCCAGATCTGGGGCCCGGTCCAGTCCGTCTTCCGAACCCTGCGCATCACCTTAGACGAGGTCACAGCAGCGCGAACCAGGCCAGCGCCCCCGTGGGAGTCAGGTGAGCGTTACAGAACGCAAAGCCTTCCTACAAATTCCCACCCAGGTGCTATGGAAACTTCTGAGACTGATCAGTTGGCCCAATTACTGGGGGCATTACGGGCCGAAGTACATGCCGCTCGTCAAGAGACTAATGCCCTCAAGAGGGAATTAATAATATCAAAGGAAAGAACTGATGACCTGGCCAGACAGCTTTTGCAAGGTCAAGCTGGACAAACTCCTCTACCCTGTTCCGGAGGGAACCCCGCTCCTGTGGTTCCCAGTAACACTGTGCAGATTAATTTACCTGGAAACAGGCCGCTGGCCCCACCTGAACGCTTTGCTGGGGACCCCAAACGATTCGCCGTATTCATGAATCAGTGTCGTTTGCACTTCCTATGCAGACCTGGGGCCTTCCCTAATGATCAGACCAAAGTAGCCTTTGTATTGTCATATCACAGCGGCTGCGCTGCCGATTGGTCAGTTCCACTGGTTGCTCAAGATGACCCGATTCTCCGTGATTTTCAAGGATTTCAAGCAAGCATGGAAAGGTTATTTGCTCGACACTCTCAGGGGCAGGCTCTGGATGATGAACTTCTATCCCTGCGACAGGGCAATCAGGATCTCCTATCCTATATTGCAACCTTTAATAGACTAATTGTGGAAACGGGATGGTCAGAGGATAAAAGAGTCACGTTATTTTATCGAGGTCTACGCGGAGAACTTAAAGATGTCTTGGCCCAAGTTGTAAATCCGCCCCAAGAATGCACAGAATATATAGACTTAGTGGTCCAATTGGATCACAGACTTCAAAACAGAAAAACAGATCGGTCCAGGTTTGAGACCCGAGTGTTGGTCAAGACCCACGCTAACCCCAAGGGAGTTGATGTCTCTGAGCCTATGCAAATTGGAGGGGTTAAAGAACCCTTAACTCAAAAGGAACGTGAAAGGAGGCGGCAGTTAAAATTATGTCTCTATTGTGGGAACTCTGGACACTTTCTACGAGATTGCCCAGCAAAACCGCCCCGAAAAGCGGTAGGAGCTGCTGATAAAAACCATGAAAACTCTGTTTCGAGAAATGACTCAGCCCGACAAGCGTAGGGGTCCGCTTGCCGAGCTTGAAAACTAACTCTCAGACCTCGCATTTCATTGTGCCAATGGTTCTCGTAGATCCAGAAAAGCCTAAGCGGTTGCATGCAATAAAGGCATACATCGATAGTGGGGCTATTGGAAACTATGTGGATCGTGAATTGTCCTCTAGGATTAACTTCCCTCTCCGTCCTAAAACCAGCAAAGATGTCATCACCACAGTCGATGGAACTGAAATTGCCTCTGGACCGGTAACACATTCCACTACTGGGGTGACTCTTATTGGTCCTGACGGCCATCGGGAGGCAGTTGTGTTTGATGTAATCAAGGCTCCACAGTTTCAGGTTATTCTTGGAATTCCTTGGTTAGAGACACATAATCCTCGAATTGATTGGCAAGCTAAGAGAATAACCTTCCCGGATTGTGCACAAACATGCTACCCAGAAAGCCTGAAGATTAATCTAGCATCTGTAACCTCTGCCTCCATGCAATTACCTCCGGAATACCAGGACTTTCAGGACGTCTTCCAAAAGGAACAGGCCAACATGTTACCTCCTCACCGATCGTACGATTGCCAAATCGATCTGGTGCCCGGTGCACAACCCCCTTGTAGCAGGATTTATGCCCTTACCGAACCTGAGGACCTGCATTTGAGACAATATTTGGATCAATACCTCGCCAATGGTTTTATTCGCCCGTCAAAGTCCCCGGCATCATCGGCTTTGTTCTTCGTGCCTAAAAAAGAAGGCAACCTTAGAACTTGTATCGATTACCGCGCATTGAACCAGATAACGGTTAAAAACCGTTATCCTCTGCCTCTGATTCCTGAACTCCTTGACCAGGTGAAGGACGCTTGCATATACACCAAGTTAGATCTCCGGGGGGCATATCATCTGGTGCGAGTAAAAGAAGGCGACGAATGGAAAACAGCCTTCCGTACAAAATATGGATTATTCGAATACCAGGTAATGCCGTTCGGGTTGTGCAATGCGCCTGCTGCCTTCCAATTCTTCATGAATGATGTCCTTCGGGAACTCATCGATGTTTGTGTTGTCGTCTATATCGATGACATTCTAGTGTACTCCTCTTCGGAATCTGATCACAGAAAACACGTTAGGGCAGTTCTGGAAAAACTGCGCCAACACAAACTATTTGCTAAACTGGAGAAATGTGTTTTCCATACCACAGAAGTTGAGTTTCTCGGTTTCATCCTGACACCCAAAGGAGTCCGAATGGACTCAAGAAAAGTGGATGCCATCCTCAAATGGCCAACACCTAGCTCTGTAAAAGGGGTTCAAAGCATGCTCGGCTTTGCCAATTTCTATCGCAGGTTTATCCCGGAATTTTCATGCATAGTACAACCCATTACTGCACTCTTGAGGAAAAATAAACGTTTTGAATGGTCTGAAGAAGCCGAGCAGGCCTTCCAGGATTTAAAAGCTAAGTTTACCTCCGCACCTATATTGAAACACCCACGTCCAGATCTCCCGTATGTCGTCGAAACTGACGCATCCAGCCTAGCCATGGGAGCAGTTCTGTCTCAAAGAGATCCTGAAACCAACCAACTGCATCCCGTAGCATTTTGGTCCAGAAAATTCTCGGCACCAGAGATTAATTACGCAATCACTGACAAAGAACTGTTAGCCATAAAGTCCGCTTTTAAAGCCTGGCGGCATTACCTGCTTGGCGCTCGACATACCATCACGGTGATCACTGATCACCGGAATTTACAGTATTTAAAAACCGCCAAGGCTCAGTCATCACGGCAGCTCCGATGGGCTTTGTTTTTCGCTGAATTTGATTTCGTGATTACCTATCGACCTTGCTGCAAGAACGGCAAAGCAGACACCTTATCCCGAATTGGAATGGGAGAATCTGATACAAACTCAGAACCAGTACCAATAATTCCCGAACAGAGAATTCTAGGCATGACTTCGTTACAGACGCTTGAAGACATTCAAGTCAGAGTGAAAAAACTCCTGGACCCTACAGTCCTACAGGATTGGATACAAAAGTGATCAGACTTTACCATAGATAATGGTTTACCTTATTACCAAGGACGCTTATTCCTGCCGCACAAGGATTTACACAAACTAGTTATTTCAGGTTATCATGATACATTAATAGAGGGACACCCCGGTATTTCCAAGACAATGGAAAAGGTGAAACGACAATTCTGGTGGCCCTCTTGGCGAAAAGATGTTAAATCTTTTGTGATGTCCTGTGGTGTTTGCGCCCAAAATAAAGGTCAAAAGAAAAGACCAGCCGGTCTCCTTCAACCTCTAGACATACCGCCAGCACCCTGGCACACCCTATCAATGGATTTTATTACGGACTTGCCTCCTTGTTCGGGATACAATACCATTCTGGTAATTGTGGATTTGTTTTCCAAAATGGCCCACTTCATTCCTTTGAAAGGTTTACCTTCAGCTTCTGTCCTAGCCAAAGAATTCCTCGAAAATATTGTTCGGCTACATGGATTCCCATCTATACTAATCTCTGACCGGGGAAGCCAATTCATTTCCCACTTCTGGCGCAAATGTTGTCAAATGGCACAAATCGACATAAGATTATCGACCAGTCACCACCCTCAGACCGATGGTCAGACCGAGAGGACAAATCAGACCCTTGAGCAGTACTTACGGTGTATGTTACAGCAATCTGAAAGCAACTGGAAAGACATTCTTTGGATAGCCGAATACACATATAATAATTCGGTACACTCTGGAACTGGCCATAGTCCTTTTTATACCTTGTTTGGACATCACCCTCAAACCTCGACTCACCTCAGTACCTCGGAGTGCCCGCAGTAGAACATCTGCATTCTACCACAACCCGAGCCTTCAAAGAGGCAACCACGCATTTACAACAAGCCAAGAGAAAATACAAGGAGAATGCTGACCTACATCGGAGTGAAGCACCTCCGTATCAGATTGGGGATCAAGTGTGGTTAGCTACCAGACATTTACCGCTCAAAGGGCCTCGAACTTTTAACCCAAAATATCTGGGACCTTATTCTATTACGGCAATAATTAACCCAGTAGCGGTTAAACTTGATTTACCAGCTAGTATGCAAATTCACCCTGTTTTTCATGTGTCACTTCTGAAACCAGTGGTCCCCGGAACCCGACTACTCAAACCTCCAGAACCTATTCAAATAGATGGGGAACCCGAATTCAAAGTGTAGAACATTTTAGATTCAAAAATGTTTAGGTCAAAGCTTTTCTACCTAATTGATTGGAAGGGGTACGGACCTCAGGAGAGGTCGTGGGAACCCAGTGACCATGTGCGTGCACCTCGATTAGTCAGGAAATTCCACCGACTCTTCCCAAACAAACCAAAACCCCCAGAGGGAACAACCTTGGGAGGGGCCTTGGGGGGGAGTGCTGTCACGATGCCCGCTCCCGGGGAGCCGGCTCAGGCCCTGCGTCCCCGAAAGCGGACATCAAGTCCCTGGGGAAGGTCCCAGCAACCCCTTATAGGGGCCCTTTGGACAGCGTCCTGGCGCCTATGGCGCCAGGCTCATAGAAAACGTCAGTCCTGGCGCCATAGGCGCCAGGCTCATTATGAAAGTGTTTGGGTGCACTTACCTGATGCAGACCATGCTGCAGAACCCCGGCCTCCTTGAGGCCTGAAAGGAACTACTTTACCTGTGGGACTCATTTACCACCCGGGCGTGGTCGGGGAAGGATACATACCTGATTGGTGGAAGGACACATTCTAGAAACTTCTTCCAAGGCTATTTAAACCACACCCGATCAGCCACACGTGCTTTGCGTTGTTCTGCATCTAGCAGCTGGACGCTCACCGTGTCTGCTCCTGCATCTTGACTTCTGCCACACCTGCCAGCATCCTGAATCACCTGCAAAGGAAGGGAACAAGAGAACAGGAGAAGGAAAAGGCCTCACCTGCTAAATCTGCATCCCAGAGACATTTCGCCGACAATCCTGAAAAGGAAGACATTTATTTTTAAAAGCACATTACATCGATCGCTGCAGCGCCGCATTCTACTCACCTTTACAGGGCGCCTCCATGTTCAGCAGCGACCATCCGGATTCGCAGTCGCGCCCCCGCGCCTAGGCCGAAAAAGACAAGAACAAAGGTGAGAGAAAGAAGGGAAAAGGGAAGCTAAAACTCCATGTCAAGACTTACCTGTTGGGTCATTCCCTTTTCATTTCGGGTCCGCGCCGCATCCAGGCATTTTCGGACCCCGGCCCCTAAGGGGAAAAAGACATCAGCGTTAATGAGTGAATGAAATGACATTACCAAAACACTCATTAAAGACTTACCTGATTTCCACAAGGATTTCACCGCTCACCTCGGGTCGGTGCCTGTTCCCCGGCATTCCGTACCCCGGCCCCTATGGGGAAAAAGACACTAGCATTAGAACATTAATGCATGGACACAAGGGGAACCACTTATAGAAAAACTTACCTGGAAGCCAAGCAAGTTTGGTTCTCACCCATCCGAAAATCCAGTGATGTAACTGGATACCAACGCGCCCCTGCATCAGAAGCAGGATGGAGAGCTCGTCCTTCCAGACCCTGAGGTGAGACGCTACGGGGAAGCACAGGAGGGTGAGAGGGGTAAGTGGGAGGCCGATTGCATTACCCCGCAGACAGTTAACCCCCTATTCTCACCTACAGAAGGATACTTCTGCGAGTCAGACAAGCCAGATCTGGGGCCAGGTCCAGTCCGTCTTCCGAACCCTGCGCATCACCTTAGACGAGGTCACAGCAGCGCGAACCAGGCCAGCGCCCTCGTGGGAGTCAGGTGAGCGTTACAGAACGCAAAGCCTTCCTACAAATTCCCACCCAGGTGCTATGGAAACTTCTGAGACTGATCAGTTGGCCCAATTACTGGGGGCATTACGGGCCGAAGTACATGCCGCTCGTCAAGAGACTAATGCCCTCAAGAGGGAATTAATAATATCAAAGGAAAGAACTGATGACCTGGCCAGACAGCTTTTGCAAGTTCAAGCTGGACAAACTCCTCTACCCTGTTCCGGAGGGAACCCCGCTCCTGTGGTTCCCAGTAACCCTGTGCAGATTAATTTACCTGGAAACATGCCGCTGGCCCCACCTGAACGCTTTGCTGGGGACCCCAAACGATTCGCCGTATTCATGAATCAGTGTTGTTTGCACTTCCTATGCAGACCTGGGGCCTTCCCTAATGATCAGACCAAAGTAGCCTTTGTATTGTCATATCTCAGCGGCTGCGCTGCCGATTGGTCAGTTCCACTGGTTGCTCAAGATCACCCTGGCCAGACAGCTTTTGCAAGGTCAAGCTGGACAAACTCCTCTACCCTGTTCCGGAGGGAACCCCTCTCCTGTGGTTCCTAGTAACCCTGTGCAGATTAATTTACCTGGAAACATGCCGCTGGCCCCACCTGAACGCTTTGCTGGGGACCCCAAACGATTCGCCGTATTCATGAATCAGTGTTGTTTGCACTTCCTATGCAGACCTGGGGCCTTCCCTAATGATCAGACCAAAGTAGCCTTTGTATTGTCATATCTCAGCGGCTGCGCTGCCGATTGGTCAGTCCACTGGTTGCTCAAGATCACCCGATTCTCCATGATTTTCAAGGATTTCAAGCAAGCATGGAAAGGTTATTTGCTCGACACTCTCAGGGGCAGGCTCTGGATGACAAACTTCTATCCCTGCGACAGGGCAATCAGGACCTCCTATCCTATATTGCAACCTTTAATAGACTAATTGTGGAAACGGGATGGCCAGAGGATAAAAGAGTCACTTTATTTTATCGAGGTCTACGCGGAGAATTTAAAGATGTCTTGGCCCAAGTTGTAAATCCGCCCCAAGAATGCACAGAATATATAGACTTAGTGGTCCAATTGGATCGCAGACTTCAAAACAGAAAAACAGATCGGTCTGCCACTTCCTGACCATGCCCCGGCTCCCGTGGAGGTGTTTCCCTCGTGGCCAGTCCTCCGACTGGCCGCACTGGGAAGCCTGCAACACTGGGCATGGGCTGGGTGTTCGGAGCATTTCCCCCGTTTGCAGCGTTTCCAACGTTATTTTCTTTGTGTTCGAAAGTGGTTGTTGTGGGAGCTTCGGCATTGTAGCTTGACCTTTGAATTTTAGGCTTTTGTAGGTTCGTAGTTTCCATGAGGGGGGTGTGAGATTCAGCCCCGAGATGTTGCCCCTTCTTGGGGGATTTCTGCATAATCGCTGCCGCTTTTTTTAGGCGCTGTGTCCCGCTTGATGTAAAGCTTGATGTAGAGCTTTGGCAGAGGCCGATCAGGGTGGAGTTTGTGGGCAGCAGAGCTTGCGGTCTAAGTTTAACCGGGTGTTTTGGCGTAAACAAGAGACTTGAGCGCTGTTGGAGTTGGCGCAAACTTCTGAGGCGCATTTTTTCATCTTCGGTTTCCTCATTGGAGGTGTCTGGGCACCATTGTTGCCGGAGGTCAGGGGCTCATGCCATGTCTCTGCCAGTCCTGACAGGGACTGCAGAGACTGCTACTGACTCTGCTGTGACTCCGTGCATAGATGGGGTTATTCTGCCTGTGGACTTGAATGTATTGAACAGATATGTCAGTTGAGGTATTAATTCAGTTGCAAATGTTTTGTAAAATGCTGCTGCATAGCCGCCTGGATCTGGAGCCTTATTAGATGGTAGATTAGCTATCACCCTCCTTACTTCATCTTCCGTTATTTCCCTGCTAAGCATCTCCTGTGCCTCCCTCCAAATTCTACGCGTTGTCACCTTTTCTAGGAATTCCGCTTGTAGTAGGGCTTGAGGGTTTTGAGATGTATACAGGGTTTCGTAGAACTTTGCTAATGTTTCCTAGATGTCCCCCGCATGCGTGACCCATCCTCCTGTTTCCGTTTCCAAAGCCATAATTGCATTTTCTGATTTCGCCCCCTCAGTAAACACGTTAAGAGCGCATCTGCTTTATTTGCTTTAGCGTATTTTTGACAGACGGTGAGCAATGCCCCCTCTGCCCTTTTTGTTCAGAGGACCTCTAATTGTCCTAGTGCCCATCTATACTCCCTCATGGCCAACCTAGTCGGGGTTGTTCCTGCCCATTACCTTGCTGCCTCCACCTCCGTTTCCAGCTGTGCTTCCAGCGCTTTCAGCTGTTTTTCCCTCTGCGCCTTTGCCGCTATCAATTCCCCCCTGAGTGTGGCTTTGGAAGCATCCCATCTTGTGCCTTCCCTTGTTTCCCACCTCCTGTTAGATTCGAAGAAGCTTTTAATTTTTCCTTCCATCTCCTGTCTAATTACTGGGTCCCTCAGTAGTGACTTTGGGTATTTCCATCCCCACGCCCCTCTTTCCTTGCCCCCTAGATCCATTTGGATGGATATGATCTTGTGGTCCGCTAATCCGATTGGACCTGTCTCCACATCCCGGAACCTTCCCACCAAGCCCGTTGACACCCAGACATAATCTATTCTAGATTGCGATCCGTGGACTCCCGATAGAAAAGTGTAGCCCTCCTCATCCCTCATCAGCTCCCACCAGGCATCCCGTAACCCCCCCTCTCGATCCTGCCCTTAGCTCTGCCGACATCACTGCACCCCCTCCCCTCACGGAGCCCCCGTTCTATCCCGCCCCCTATCCCACGCTATATTTAGGTCTCCCATCAGGATTATTTGACCCTGTGCGTTGTCCTCCAGTATCCCCAGGAAGCGCCTCCCAAACTGCTCCTGGCCTGAATTTGGGGCATACACTACTGCCATGGTGTAGGGAAGGTCCTGATATGTCCCCTGGCCTCCTTGTCCCGCAGGACTTCTGTTACTCTAAAGTCCACTGTATTTTTTATGGCTAAGGCCATCCCCTCCCACCCCCTGTTTTGTGTTTCCCTGAGGCGTGCAGGATCAGGTCAAACCTCTGCAGCCTTAATCGCCCCTGGTCTTTGTGCATGAGGTTTGTTTCTTGCAACCCCAGGATATCCGGCCCCTCTTTTCTCTTAAATTGTTCCAGTTTTTTCCTCTTTAGGGGAGTATTGAGGCCCCTGAAGTTATGGGTTATTGATTTGTCCATGTCCCTTGCTTACTGATGACCCCCTGAGAGATTACCCCATGTCCCCCTTTGCTCAGTCCCACCCCCTGGCTCTCCCCCTTCACTGTCCCCATCTGCCTCCCTGCCCTCCCCCCGATTCCCCTCCCCCTGGAAGAACTTGCCCTTCCCGCCCCATCTGCTCGACTGCTTCAGGCATCCTCGCCCTTCTGATTTCAAGAGGGTTGCTCCCCCCCCCAGCTCTGTTACCACCTTTAGAGGCCCACCACCCCTAGTTTGCTTCTTTTGGTTAGGGCTCCTATGCCCCTGTTCCTATTTCCCCGACAGTTTCCTTGTTCCTCTCCTTCAGCGTAGTTTGCTTCCAC
This sequence comes from Ambystoma mexicanum, assembly GCF_040938575.1. Classification (NCBI taxonomy): domain Eukaryota; kingdom Metazoa; phylum Chordata; class Amphibia; order Caudata; family Ambystomatidae; genus Ambystoma; species Ambystoma mexicanum. The sequence continues at coordinate 733,193,100 of NC_090925.1, forward strand.
TCGGTCCCCTTCTCCTTTTCTCCCCCACCGTTGTCCACTCCCACGGTCTTGGCCTTGGCCTATTGTCTATAGCCCACTCTCCGTTTCCTGAGGGGCCCTCTTCTAATTCCATTTGCAGGACGTCAGCTCCTTCTTGTGCCGACGTGATGCGTTTCTGACCTCCTTCCCAATCGAATACCAGGTTCAACGAGAAGGTCCATTTGTATCGTATTCCGCGCCCATTGAGTACTTTTAGCACTGGACCCATCTGCCGTCTCTTTATCAGCGTGCTGCTTGCTAGGTCTTGATACAACGCTATTTGTTGGCCTTTGTACGTAATTGGCTCCATCTTCCTTGCCGCCTGGAGCACTCGTTCTGGGCGTAACTAGTGAATGCGGCCAGCACATCCCTCGGTCTTGCGGCAGGGCCTTTCACCAATCTTCCTACTGTGTGAACGCGATCTAGTTCAATTCTGTCTGGGGATACCTTCCCCAGGATCTCAGCGAAGATCGTCTGAACTTCCAACTTCAGTTCCTTATCTGAGACCGATTCCGGCAGCATTTTCACTCTTATATTGATCCTGTGGGACCTGTTTTCCATATCTTCCATCTGGATCTACAATTTCTGAGTGGCTACGTTAAGTCGCTCTATGGCTTCACCGTTAGCCGTTGTCTCCTTGTCCACTTCTTGTATACCCCTTTCCAGGAGGTCCGTCTTTTCACCCAATTGTCTTATGTCCTGCCTGATCTCGACTAGGGCTTCGTTCAGGTCTGATCGCATGAGTTGGAATTGATCCTGGAACGTTTTGGCTAGATCGGTCTGCAGCGCTTGTATTTCCTTCAAAAACTCCTGCCTCGACACCGGGACTGCTCCCTGCGTGTCCTCAAAGGCGCTCTGCTCATTCATCCCATCTTGTCTGCCCTTGGTCACTTCTCTAATGTCCTGTTTTGGCCACATAGAGTGGAGAATGCCTGGCATGTTACTCAAGATCTGGGCTGACTTTCCGACTCTCCCCTTGGATTTTGTTGTCATGGCTCTCTCCCATACGTTATGGGCCTTTGCCGATTCTCTGGGTCTCTCAGGTGACGTTTCACGTGGGTACTTCTTATTAGGGTCAGTGGTCTATCCCTCAGGTCTTTGGCTTCTCAGTGGGCTCTCCCCCTCCGCTAGTTTCCAGCAGCCTCTACCAAGTCCTTGCGCCCCTCTTGGCCTGCTTAGGCCTGATCAACAAGGCAGTCCCCTTGTCTTCCTTGCAGTTCTCGACACAGCCCTGTCGCCTCTACTTGTCGGGGCTGCAGCCGCTCTCCTCCTTATACCTTGGCCCCTGGATTATTCTGTGGTGAGGCCGGAGGCAGAATCTATTGGCAGAGGGCCTCGGTTCTTGGCTCCTGCCTCCGTTGCCCCCTGTTGTGCCTCACGGAGGGCCCGCTTCTCCGTTTAAGGCAGGGTGGCCTTAGCACCTGCCTGCCGATATGTGTGTGGGGGGGGGATTGGTCCTTCTGGGTCATTCCTGCTCCCATCCCGGGCAGTGCCTCCATTTTCCCAGCTGACTGGGGTACCTCCTGCCCCCAATTTGCATCTCGGTAGCCCCTCACTCACCGTTTCCCCTCCTTCTGCACCGATGGAGCCTCCGGCAGCTGCTCGGCTCCCCTTCTGGGCCGCGGTACCTGTCTCCTTCCCGCTCTACTGCACTGTGTTCCTGACGTTGATGCTATGCGGGGTGGCGTCTCCGGTCTCTGCGACCTGCTGGTGCGCCCTTGCACCACTTCTCCACCGATCACTCAAGCTACAATCCCGCCTCGTGTCCGTGGGCTATGCGGCTCTTCACGCTTCACTTCTCGGCCACTCCAGGTGCGGCCGCAGGTGCCTCTCTCTGGCTGGAGGTCACGTCCTTTGCCTGTTCCTCTCTGGGGCGTGGGGTCTGGCTGGTGCCCTTCCGCTCAGGGCTCTGCTTACAGCCTTTATCTGGGCGTGCGGGTCCGTCTCCGCTCCGGCACTCGTGCTGAGCGACTGCCTCCTTCTCTTTCCCGGCTTCTGCATCTGTTGCTGGGCAGGCAGCTCTTCCTCAGCCTCCCTGCCCAGGGCCGGCTTGGTTTGTCGGGCCGGGCCACGCCGTGTGTGTGGAGCGTGATGCTTTCCGTTTCGCCCCCCACCTTTTCTCAGTCTGCTACTGTTGCGGGGGCAATCTCGACACTTTGTTCGGGAGGCTGGTGGGGTGTAGGAATGCCTTAAACCAGCTGAAGGTCGGGAGCGAGCAGTTGGCACGTCTACACCGTGCCGGCGGCCATCTTGGAATCCCCCGTGGGATTTTAAGCCATAGTCATTATTTCATAAAGCATGCAAGATTATGCACTCATCACCCGCATTCACATTTTTTTAAAGGGACAAAAGTCCCTACTGATAGACTCCCCTTCGTCTCATCAATTTCTAAATGGATCCCATTGTAATGTTCTGTGCCAGGACAATGAGAGTGCTGAGCAGGAGCCAGCGAGACCCATTTCCCATTTGACACCCTGTGAGGGTGCCAAACATGAGAGGTGTCCTACTGCCAAATGTCTAAAAGAGCCACTGGGGTGGGGGGTGAGAGGGGGGGGAAGCTGCCCCTTTTTCCCCCAATGCCACTGGGTAACTGGAATCTAAATTCCTCGCCTCCAAACACAACATCTGAAAATCGGGATATTCCATAGGGTTTGATCTGGAGGTATTTCACCCTCAGTGTTGGCCACAAACACTTGCAAAAAAAAACAAAAAAAAAAAGTTCTGGCAGGGGTCTCCAGTGGAATCTTCTTGAACGATTTTTCCCCTAACTTATTGTTTCTGCGCATCCACAGTTGCACACCAGCCACTTAGGGCCCGATTCTGATGAGGGCGCAGTGAGTGTGGTAAACACCATGCTTCACTGCGCCTTTTCTTGACGACCAGGTACTGTGCTTATTCTGTGGTGGTCCTCTGCGTTGGCACAGAGGACGACACAGAAGTGTCATAAACTGTTTGCAATCTGCCTGTTTTTGGAATTACGGGCGGATCTCAAGTTTTCAGCATTTTCGTAAAATTGAGTTAGAATCGCTATTTAACGAAAGTGCTGCCGAAAACACCCATTGAATGACCTTGGTCATGAGGTTTAAACCTACACGTGAGAAGCCTTGTAAAACAAATTGCTTCAATGTCATGTAATGATGACAACGTATGGTGCAATATACAAAGAATCGTCTGTGAAATCCTAAATGGCCGAGTGAGTTACGATAATGAGCACTACATAATAATGTTACTTCTTTACCTCAATGACTAAAAATGAGGCATGTTAACACCTGAAATAAACAAATGAACCATTTGATGTGTAGATAAATCACTGTGGCGTCTGTTATTACTACGTGTGTTAAAACGGTTCCATGTGATAATGTTCCCTTCAAAATAAAAAAAATGGCCCAAAAATGGCCCCCGCTCCACCTGTCCTTATATATATATATATATATATTTCTGAGGCTTGTGGAATCTGCTTAGATCACATGCTGTGCATAGGCCGACATCTAGTGGAAGCTGCGGAGTATTACAGTTTGTTTTTCGAAACTTGAAAATGGGCGTCGACACAGGGCGTGCCAGTAATACTATCCCTAGTGTGACGTCCACTGTACCCAAGATCCCTCACGCGTCTAGGATCCTCAGATTGTTTTTTTCCGCCATACTGGTCGGAAGCATTTTGCAGAGTCCCCTGGCCTTAGCCATACTTTTGCTAGAATTTAAAATAATAATCTATTGACATCCTTCCCCACCCCAACTTCGAACTTCGACACTCGACGCCGGCTGGAGAAGAAATCGACCGTCGGCTGCTGCACGACGGATTTGGGCCTCGGAAGGCCGCTGGCCTCAGCCCAGGCCTGGTAGGCCGCTGGCCTCGGCCCTGCAAGTAGGGAGAGTGGGGGGTGGTACATACTCTACACTCTTGGTATATAGGTACACCTTATACATTTCCTACACTTAACAGCCCGCTGCCTCAAGATGCATAAGGAGGGTACCCCTTTTCAATTCTGCCCCAAGTGCAATCGCGAATACCCTTGGGTCGACAGGCACGCCACGTGCAATCTCTGCTTGCCGAGGGACCATCCCGAAGCGAACTGCAGAGCGTGTAGTAGGTTTAAACCTAAGACACTTAAGGACCGTTCGACGAAGCGTTGGGCCCACCACGCCAGGCAGGTGGCCATGGCAGCGGAGGGCGCCTTCAGAGATGGCAGCGACGCCGTACTTTTGGACGGCGAGGGCATTACGGCGTCGAAAGACAGCCGAGCGCAGGTCCCCGACCTCGGAAGGTCGTCCGGCAGGGCGGTTATGGGGAAGACCCCCAGCGACACAAGCGCTTCACATACTACACACACTAAACACACTAAGTCCAACCGAGACTCGACGACGTCGAGTTCTCGGAAAGAGGCACAGACAGAACGGTCCGATTCGGTGTCCTCTGGGCGCTCTCGATCAAGATCGCCGCATGACTCCAGGCAATCATCCACTCTTGCCAAGAGTGCCTCGCTCCCTAGGCTAACAGAAGTTCGATCGTCGGAAGACGAAGACGACTTCCACCCCCAGGCCGCGCTCCAGGAGTCGGAGACCGCAATTAAAGCCAGCGAGGCCCCACGCACGAAGGACAGGGACACCTCTCCCGATCCTCGACGCCAGGCATCGAAAAACTCCGGAGCCACTAAGGGACAGGGAAAACATTTTTCTACGTACGGGGAGGTGGGAAAACAGCAGAAGAAACTACCTGTACATTCTTCCACACATGTGAAACACTCCACCCCCCGTAAACAGACAGACAAGCCCAGGTCTGCTGATAGGTCCACAACCAGCAAAGCTACTCAGGATAAATCCCATAGACTTGCTGAGAGAGTCATTCCCAGTTCCAAAAAATGGTCCAGTGAAGACATAGATAGGGTCATGTCAAGAATGTCTTCTTTGGCTGATTTTTATGATAAAAATCCAGAACATTTCCTCTCGTATGATCCACAAGGGGCCACACCCTCAGGCTCTACTGATCCTATCCCCCCGAGTAAGAAGGCCCGGTTTGAAACTCCGATGAGGTCTGAACCCTTCGAGGTACAAACTTACGCAACACCATACTCACGGTATCAAGGAGAGGCTTCCTTTTGTGAAGACCAAGAATTTGGTATGATAGTAGAGCAAACCGGAACGGCCTACTATGGGGATGATGAGGACCAGGAAGAAGAAGAGGATGACCCGGAAACATACAGAGTAGATTCCCCGGTAGAGAACGAAGCCCCGGTTACCGACTCCCCGGTCGATAACCAACCCCTCCTAAATGAGGTTCTCGCTCGCGCAGCAGAACATTTCCACATTGACACCCACGGTGTACAGGAAGAAAGGGACTTCGCAGAAGAGTTAGTGGGAGAAAGGAGGCCTGTTGCCCAGACCATCCCTATCCTTAAATCCATTCAGCGGAGAATAGATCCGTCCCTGGTGAACACAAACCTCACCAGAGCAGTCAATCCCAGGGTTGAAAAACTTTTCAGGGCCGAACAGTCTGACCCTCTCTATATAAGAGGACATCTGAAGCCAGACTCCCTAGTTGTCACCAACACTCGTAAGAGGGCTGGGACACCCTTGTCTTCGTCTGAAGCTCCTCCCGACAAGGAGAGCAAAAAACTATACGGTTTCGGCAGGAAGGTAGCCTCAACGTCTGCCTATCAAGCAAGGATTGCTAACTCCACCACCCTGTTGGCCAGCTACAACTGCCATCAGTGGGAAGAAGTTGCGGCTCTCATAGCCTCTGCTCCTGAACCGTTAAAGGGCCAATTAGCTCGGATTTCCACAGAGGGTAGAGCCGTGTGTGGTTGCATTTTGAAAGCAACCTTCGACGCCGCGGACAACGCAGGCAGATTGATAGCAGAAGGTACAGTTATCAAGAGACATGCGTGGTTACGGCAGTCTGGTTTTAAGGCAGAAACTCAGGCATCATTGTTAGACAAACCGGTGGAAGCCGATCTGTTGTTTGGTAAGGCGGTCGAAGACGCACTGAAAAATGCCAAGGACGAATAAGAGACACTCAAATCCCTTGGCCAGTTAACCAATAAACCCCCTAACCAGAGAGGGAATAGTAATTTTCGTCGCCCACGCGGCCAAAATTCCCAGAGAGGATCTAACTATTCCCAGGGGCAGGGTACACAGTGGAACAACAACCAACAGTCTACCCAGGGTTACGGCAGAGGTAATAGGAGAGGTCGTGGTAAAGGCAGAGGCAGCCCCAGCAAGGGAGGCGGCACGCCTCCACCAAAGCAGTGACGCTCAGTTCAGGGTCCCTTCTCACGCAACCCCAGTAGGGGGACGCATTTCAAACTTCACCCAGGCTTGGGAAGGGATCACATCAGACAGATGGGTGCTGTCAACAGTATCCACAGGATATTGTATAGAGCTACTGCAGCGTCCCTGGAACCATCCTCCACGACAAAGAGTACACTCAGAAGATTCTCCTCGAGGAGATCGCCATTCTTCTACAAAAGGACGCGATAGAACTCGTCCCGGGACACCAGGTAAACAAGGGTATTTATTCAACTTACTTCCTTGTGCCAAAGAAAGACTTGACAATGCGCCCAGTATTGGACTTACGGCCTGCCAACAACTATGTCAAGCCCCAAAAATGTCGTATGACCACGCTACAAGAGGTAATCCCCCTCCTAAAAAGGGGGATTACATGGCAACCTTGGATATGAAAGATGCTTATTTTCATATTTCCATGTTCCCAGCGCACAGAAAGTACTTGCACTTCAAGGTGGACAGTCGCCACTACCAATTCAAGGTACTGCCCTTCGGGATAGCTTCAGCACCAAGGGTATTCACCAAGGGTATATATATATGGGATACATTACTCACCGTAATCGTATTTCTGATGCTTGTATCTGCTTAGATTCACATGCTGTGCATAGGCCGACATCTAGTGGAAGCTGCGGAGTATTACAGTTTGTTTTTGGAAACTCGAAAATGGGCGTCGACACAGGGCGTGCCAGTAATACTATCCCTAGTGGGACGTCCACTGTAACCAAGATCCCTCACATGTCTAGGATCCTCAGATTGTATTTTTTCTGACATGAGGTAGCATGAGGAGTAGCGTGAGTACAGATAATCCAAGCAGATAGACAGAAAGGTAAGACTACAAGCAATCATGCGCCTTCTCTCGGAGGGGAGGAAGGGTGGGTCGAATGTGAATCTAAGCAGATACAAGCATCAGAAATACGGTTACGGTGAGTAATGTATCCCTTCTGAGGCTTGTGGAATCTGCTTAGATCACATGCTGTGCATAGATTAGCGAGCAGTACCAGAAGAAGGAGGTGGGATGTGAGAAGGGTCATGAGCAAATAAGTGTCTTAGAACCGCTTGTCCCACTTGTGTATCTGCCTTGGACTGGGTGTCAATGCAGTAATGCTGAGTAAAAGTGTGATAGAGCTCCAAGTAGCTGCTTTGCAAATGGTGTCAAGGGCTACATTTGCAATGAAAGCCAGAGTGGCCCCAATGCCTCTAGTAGAGTGGGCCCTTGGCGTAAAAGGCAGAGTCTTTTCAGAGAGTGAGTAACACAGCTGGATACAGTTAATAATCCACTTCGAGATGGCACCTTTAGAGACGCGATCCCCCTCTCTGCCTTTAGCTACGGAGACAAACAGTTGATCTGTTTTTCTTAGCGGTCTGGTTTTATTTACATAGTAGAGGACCGCCCTTCGCACATCTAGGGTGTGTAGTTTCACCTCAGCCGAGCTTTGCGGGTTCTGGAAGAAAGCCGGAAGCTCGATGGACTGGTTTACATGGAATTTTGATATAAATTTAGGTGAGAACCTAGGGTGTGTGCGTAAAACCAGTTTGTCTTTATGGATAGTAAAGAAGGGATCCTGCACTGACAGAGCCTGAATTTCACTGACCCTTCTTATAGAAGTAATAGCTACTAAGAAGGCCTTTTTATAAGTCAGGTGTTTGAGACTGCTTTTATGCATGGGTTCGAAAGGGGGGCCCATGAGCTTGGCTAGCACCACATTAAGGTCCCACCCTGGTGGTGGGTTTGAAATAGGATGGTGAAGTCTCTTTACTCCTTCCATGAAGGCTTTAACTACTGGTACTTTCCACCACGAAACCTTGCTATGGGAAGTGGTGTAAGCCGAGAGGGCTGCCAGGTGTACTTTCAGTGAGTTAAAAACCAATCCTGCATCTAGCAGGTGGAGCATGTATGTAACAATAGTGGAAGGAGTGCAATCAACCGAGTTGATTTGTCTACTCTGGCACCAGATAACAAACCTTTTCCGCTTGTCAAAGTAACAGTGCCTTGTGTTTGGTTTCCTAGATTCCTTTAGGATGTCCATACACCTCTGTGGCAAATTGAGGTGTCCAAACTCTATGACCTCAGGAGCCATGCTGCCAGGTTCATTGAGTTGGGTTGCTGGTGCACTGTTTGACCTTGGTGCTGGGACAGTAGGTTGTACCAGGCTGGAAGTTTAATGGGCTTGCACACCGCCATCCTGCGTAGGTGTGGGAACCACGGTTGTCTTGCCCACATGGGAGCAACTAGGACAAGCGTCATCTACTCCCTGTTCATCTTGTTCACAAATTTCCTGATGAGAGGAGTTGGTGGAAAAGCGTACGCAAACATCCCTGACCAGTTCATCCACAGGGCGTTCCCCTGGGAGTCTGGTTGGGGGAACCTGGATGCAAATCTTGGGCATTGTCTGTTTTCGCTTGTGGTGAATAAGTCTATAGTGGGGAAACCCCATGAGAGAAGATATCTTCTACGACCTCTCTGTGAAGAACCCATTCGTGTTCCTCTGGGAGGGAGTCTCTGCTCAGAGCATCCGCTAGGGAATTGAGCTCCCCTGGAACATGTTGTGATGACAGGAAGATGTTCCGTCTAAGTGCCCATATCCAGATTTTCTGGGCAAGCTTGGACAGATTTGGCGAGTGAGTCCCTCCTTGCTTGTTCAGGTAGAACATGGCTGTAGTGCTGTCCGTCCGGATTTGCACTGACAGGTTTAGTAGATGGGGCTCGAACGCCTGAAGCGCTCTGAATACTGCCAGAAGCTCTAGCAGGTTGATGTGGTTCTTGGCCACTGAGTGAGACCAGAGACCCTGAGCTGTGTGGTGGAGATGGTGAGCTCCCCACCCCGTCAGTCATGCATCTGTAGTGACTACTGCCTGTACTTCGGGATCGTAAAAGTGTTTTCCCTGTGCGAGATTCTCTCTTGTCCACCAGTGAAGGCTTTGTACCAGTGTTGGCGAAACGACCACTAGATCGCCCCACTGACCACTTGCCTGAGACCACTTTTTCGCCAACCATTCCTGCATGGGACGCATGCGCAGGCGCGCGTGGGGAACCAGGTAAATGCATGAGGCCATCATGCCCAGTAAACGCATTGCTTTGCATACCGTTATTTGTTGACCGGACTGATAATGCGGAATTTGCAGTAGTATATTTCGAATTCTTTCTTCTGAAGGAAAGGTCAACCCCTCCTGGGTATCCAGGATTGCTCCTAGGAATTGTTTTGAGGTGCTTGGCACCAGGCTTGACTTCTTCTCGTGAGCCAGTCGTCCAGATAAGGGTACACTGGGATTGCCTCCCTGCGTAGGTGTGTATATATATATATATATATATATATATATATATATGGTCACGCGTGCGTGCGTGCGTGCGTGCGTGCGTGCGTGCGTGCGTACGTACATATACATACATGTATTGGCCATGCCAGATATTTTATTTGATACTTTTGTGGTGGGGTCATGATTGTGAACATTGCATGTGTTTCTTATATCACCAAATATGTCACACCAGCCCGTTCTTAATGCAAATTAATTGGTGAGCAAGCAACACATATCACAACAAGTTCAAAGGCTGTCACTGCACTTCTCTCCTTTTTAATTCCAGTTATTAGCCGAAGCACCTGCTTGTAAAATCAACTCAAGTTCAGAAATATTAAGTTTTATGAGACAAACTCCGGAGAATCACGCGTACTTTTCCCTGAGGGAGTTCAGCGCCCTTGCCACTGCAATCCTGTGTGTCACGCCTCCATAATAGCCAAAGTGCAATGAGCGGACCGCCTCCAAAGGAGGCAGTGTATATGTGTGACAAGGTTACACTGTTGCTAATGTGGAGGAGCTACACCAGAATGAACATGCACGCTAACGGTTTCCGAAATTGCTGGTTGCCAGCCAATCCTAGCAACCGGTGCACAGGTTTCTAAAGGGGCGCTTTCTGCGCTCCCTCGGAAATATCCGACATCATGAGAATAGGTATGAATTACTGAACATGTCAGTAACCCGTAATATGACTTTTTCTGTAATTAACACCTCGTTCACAATAGGGCCCTTAGTGTCGCACCACTGGTATCCATAGGACGTGCATGTTAACAAACGCTGTGTGGTATATCAACAAACGCTGCGCATGGCTGAGGATGGGCCTGAATGCACAACGAAACTATGGCTTTCGTGCATATGTGGGAACACTGGTCATCCTGTGTCTCGCTGTAATGCAGGTGTTCTGGACTACAACTCCCAGGAGCCCTCGCAATTGACTATACTGGATTGGGTTGATGGGAGGTTGTCCATCATGACTATGTACTGTAGGTGTGTATATAATGGTATCAGAGACTGGCATTGTCCACACTCATGTTCTCTCATTGTCTTCCCCAAGCAGAGCCTGTGACGGGTGAGCACACGCGGTCCCGCCGCTGTCTGGACTGGCTCTGCGGCCTCAGCGCCTCTGCCGCCGAACCCGGAATGGAGCCCACTAAGGAGGAGCAGGAGGCCGAGGTGCGGCGACTGACCGACATCAGCGAGGACCCCACCTGGGCCAAGGTGGTCAACATCAATGCTTTCATCATGATGAGCTGCGCCATTTTCCTCTGGGCCTACTATGCCTGAGCTCGGAGCACGCCCTCTTCGTCCTACCTGCGGGTCCCGGTCGGGATCGTCACAGAGTATCATTTAGTTTGATAAAGCACTCTCAAGAAATACTCCCAGGGACTTTTAGCAGGCCAACTATAAAATACGGAAAATGTAGGCTCCCATTGCATATATGTTTTGCTTCCATTGTGCCAGACAGTGGAGCATTTGTGCATATTTTCGTGCGTGGAAATCATTGCTAACTGACCTAAAAGTAAAGAAACTGTGACTCATTGCCCAACCTGGAACCTACCCTTACTCTCAGGGAACCAAAAGTGGAAATGTGTTTCCGAGTGGTTCCAGATTACACTGTGCAAGTGTATGTAGCGTGCAAGACCAACATCTCTCACGACAGAGCTCTCAAGTGTCCCCATTCCATGCATGAATAGGCCCTCCAGTGGTCGTTTTTACTGTGCATTGTGGGTCGTGTGGTGCTGATTTTAAAATGAGAAAATCGAAACCTCAAGTCCCAGAATACAAAGCATGAAACCAGGATTTGAGCAGCTGCTCAAGCATAGCATGGAGAAACTTGAGGGCTCTCTCTAAGGAGAGCTAGGGGGGCGTGTCCTCCCACAAAGAAAGCGTAACATATAACATTGGCTTGCTAAGAGTGAGAACAAACCTACTCAAAGCTTTATCACAAATTCTTCACTCCAAGAAGCTGTGGGGGAAGACGCGGGTGGGGGAGAGAGGGCCAGAGGAGCAAAAAAGCAGACAGCATCCATCTTAGTTTGCTGATGTAGCACTTACGCTTGCCCTGATTTTGCTTCAAAGTGCTAAAGGTGATGAGACCAGAGGGGGAGGGGATTGGAGAGGAACACTATGTGCTGTTATGATGATTAGGTTATGGTGAAAGAGCATCGTCGACAGGGGGAGTTTATAAATGACAAACATTAACAAAGTGCAATGGCCCTAAAACACGGTGGGCCTTATTCATGGAATTGTTTGCACGGTGCAGAGTGACTTTTCACTGGTGCAAGATGCAAAGTGGCTTTTCACTGGTGCAAAGTGGCTTTTCACTGGTCCATTAATCAGGGTTTTTGTTGGACGTGCACAGTCACTTTTCACTGCTCTGCTGATTCATGGAGCAGTGCAAAGTGTATTTGTGCAGTGTAAAGTCACTTTGCACTGAAAGAATACACTTTGCTGTGCTCCGTGAAGCGGGGTGTTTGTTGGAAGCCACTTTGTACCAGTGAAAAGTCACTTTGCACCATGCAAAAAATTCCATGAATCACACCCTATGGGAGGGAAAGGTCATTTTTAAACAGGCGGTGTAGGCAATGGAGGCATAAAAGCAAGGTGCAAGGCTTCTACGCCTCCATTTCCCGCTCCAGCCCGTTTATGAGTGCACACAAGGCGGAGAAGGGGCAGGACTTCCTCCTCCATCAAGTGTGTATCCTCCATTTTAAGTAGGCGTAAAAGGAATGGCTTCTATGGGATGCACTGCAAGTTAGCGCCTGCTAAACAGAAGGCGGGTGCCATTGAAACCCATTAGAAAACTCCATCTGCAAAGCGTGATTTGCGGGCAGTGTTTACTTTTACTCATCAGTTGGAAGCAAGACCACGCAGAGCAACAGAGGTTCGAATCCCGGATCTGCGCTTAGAAACCGAACTCGGGTATGGTATTAGGTGCGTTATACCCCCCCCCACCTTTCCTCTCTCCTCTCGTTCTACGCTCCCCCCCCCCCTCAAATCTGCAGATCTCTTCCTACTCACTGTTCCTCCTTCTCCTTGTGCCCGTTGCTCCTCTACACTGGAAGTCTCTACCTCTCTCTATCCGCTCCAATGCCTCTTACTCCTCCTTCTGTTCCTCCTTCTCCTTGTGCCCGTTGCCCCTCTACACTGGAAGACTCCACCTCTCTCTATCCGCTCCAATGCCTCTTACTCCTCCTTCTGTTCCTCCTTGAAAGCTCATCTTCTGCACTCCTCGTCCTGTTAACCTTGCTTCCCTCTTACTCTCCCTCTGTTTAGTGTCTCTTATACACTCCTATGCAAATTGTTCTATATATTGTTTTTGATGTTTTGTCTCATGTTTTACAATTATGCTTCCATTTTATTCTAATGTATTCTTGTTTAATGTAAAGCGCTTTGGCGTAAAGTGCTTTATAAACCTAATAAATACAAATAAAAATTATAATAATAAAATGTTTAAAACTGCATGCATGGGAGCCAGCAGCACATCAGTACTAAGGTGACGGTCCCCTGCAGGCAGTCAGCATTTTTCTAATAAAAATGACCTTGTAAATGTCTGCTAGTCCCAATCCTGACCTTCAAACTGAGTTCAAAGAGACGTATGTGGGTACAGTGCACCCAAAGTTGCAAAAGCTGACAACAGAGCATTACGTTGGTGGATTGAAGCAAACGTGAGAGGATTGTGAGGCAGTCACTTAGGGAAAGTGAACACTGGCTGACATTAACGGGACACGCATTATCTGTCCTGCCTGCTAGACTTGGGAGTGTGACGCAGCAGGGCGCCTGTGAAGAGACATGTCTCCTTGGGTGGGAGGCTGTCAGAAGTCTCCCCGCTGCAAGCTTCAGCCAGTGCAGCTGCACAGTGACAGGTTTTAGGTCATGTGTATTGAAGCGTGTTATAAATACGCCACTAAGAAAAAAATAAAAAATAAATAACAATTACGCAACCATTCCTGTAACAGCGCCCCGATGCCAGCGGGCTGTGTGAGCGCTTTAAAAATGCAAATAAATAAAAAATAAATAAATAAGGTCTATAACCAAAGGTAAAGAGAGTTGGGGAGGGGATCTGCCTGAGCCCCCGCCCACCTCTTGACAGGGCCTGTTCGCCGGCCCTGTCACAACCTTAAAAATTAAGAAAGTAAAGCAAATCTTCTCAAGTATAACATGTAATACTGTAAGGATAGTGGTGTGTACATTTTCTTTGCAGAGCATATTACCACAGGTATGGTATTCTATTTTTTCTATCCTTTGATACCTCAACTGTTAATCTGGGTCGATTGTTCTGGCAACACTGAATTCTAGTTATCGACCTGTCATGTTACATCCTGCGCTTTTGCATAAAACCAAAATACAGTTAACACAAATATGAGTATTTGTATGCTGATACGGGGTGTTACAGGATTTTATTTAATAGAAATTTTGTTTGGGCGGCATGATTAAATAAAGGTCAACTTTCCACACCTTTTGTTATTCAAAAGGTATTACAATGAAACTAAAAATAAGACTCAGAACAGGAAAAAGAAGGTCCAAGAACCAAGGTTTTATCAAATGCACGGTCAATGTAGTGTCATGACTCAGTATATTTTTGTGGTGCAAACAAGCCATGGATGCCCGTACGTATTGCATATCAACAAGCAAAAGGTATTAATATAAAATACCTGTGCGAGCTTAAGCCTGAATAACGGATATTTGTGTGATCTTGTACGCATTTCACATGAATGATTTACACGGCCCATTGGGAACAGTATGGTTAACATAATGGCACTTTCGTAGTGCTTATCGGTAGCAGAGCGATAACCGCTTCATTCGTTCAGCGCATTGTGAAACCTAGGCCCATTGGTATAGGACATCCCTGGAAAAATATTGCCCAGCCGAGCAAGCTCGCAGCCTACGGTACGTATAGCTCACACCTCTAGTGTGGACACAGGCCGCAGGCATGGCCAAGCATCCATGCACGATAGAATACGGCTGAGCACATCCGGTCTAGTTTCACACATAGCGGCCCAGACTGAAACACCGGACATTCCGCAACACCTCTGCCACTAGCATACAGCGACCACCGCCCGAAAGGAACGCGATATGGCTGGCCTCACATAGACTCAACAATAGCAATCTATCTCTAACCCTCAACAGCCCCCACCCATGTGTCTGACCTCTCTTGGGCTACTTAGCCGAGCCTTGCCAGCCACCCAAGTCTTCGAATGGCAACATGCACACATGTATCTAGGCTAAACTCCCTAGAATTTCCAACCACATCGACTACGGTCACCAAGGACGTTCCAACTGATGAAAAAGCGCATTGAGGCCACACAAGTGGGGAATGAGCGCTATACAAATAACCAAATACAATACATGCAAATATCATGCGGCCGCCCAGGGATGTAGGGCATGGGCTTTCAGATATCCAAAGCCACAGCTCAACTTAAAACATCACAAAGGTAAGGTGTGTAAAAACGCAACACTCTTGCATAAGTGGAACAGGCAGCTAGGTTTTAATACAAATTGAAAGGCTCAAGCCATCACGTGGATTCACGTGTACTTTAGAAGAATTGTGTAATCGACACGTTCTCAAAAACAAAAACAAAATGTTCCAAACTGACTGTTCGACTTTCAAATGATAAAATGGGATAAGAGATTGCGAGTCAAAATAGCGAATGCTTTGGAGAGGGAGATAAGAGATTGGAACAGATGTTTTCGTGTGTCCAGTTTTGAAAACACACAGACTGATAAGGTAGAAGAGTAGATTAAACATGGGCACTGGAATTTCTGCTGAGCGGGAGGCGAACTCAAGGTTCCGCTGAAGAGCTGCTGGGATTGCCCCAGATCAGGGGTCAAGTGCTGAAAATTAAAGTGGGGGGACTCATCAACAAATTCGATGGGAAGTGACTTCGCCAGAAATTAGCATATCAAGATGAACAATTCACATTTCATTAAATTGGCTTTGCGTAACCACCCAAATAGCACAGGACGAATGGCATTTGCCTTTCATAAAATCTACACACATGCACAACCAAGAAAGGATATTTTCTTCTAATAGGATAGTGCTTTTGAAAACGTCAAAAGGTGTGCATGTTTTAACTCCAAAAACCACTACAAATGTTTTCCCTGGAACTTGCAGTGCCGAAATGGGACATTTCGCCTTTAGTTGTTTTTTGTTTTTCATGGCCTGCAAAATTGACGACTGTGGTTCAATCTCTGAGGTTGGCTTTAATTCATAAGTTAAAAGAGGACATTCAAGGTTTCTCATTTTAGCTGAGGGGGACTGAGTCCACCCTCTGAAAAAAGTGGGGGACTCCGTCCACCCGCGTGTACCCTCAACTTTAGCCCTGCCCCGATGACATAATTGCAGCTGTAAAAGCCCCAGGTGGAATTTCTGCCTAAAATACTTTTATCGGTAAGTAATAGGAAGCCAAATTTTGAACAATTTTTTGTTTCACATTTGTATTACAAAGATTTGAAAGGCAAAGCATAGAGATTCAGTTTCCATATATTTGAAATGTGCCCATTCTCATTGGTAGTACCTTAAAAAGTACAGCAACCATGTACATCTTTTAAAAAGATCAATCAGTAAGCTTTGAAAGGCATAGCCATCATCTAAAGTGAGCTGTGAGAGAAATAGCGTGGTGACTCCGCAAAATACTTAGCCCGTTAGAATAGTCATGTTAATGAAGCGATCCAGGCAGGCAAATTCGAATTCAGCATAGCCTGCATCTGTGGATGCAATAGATTTTGAAAAATGTTTTCCATTTAGAAGCTGATATATTTTGTGTGCAGACTAAAACTGTGCTTTGAAATTTGTTTTTAGATTAAACTAAGGTCAGTGATAGAGTGGCCTACAGGGAACTCTGGAGATTTCCCAATGGGCCTCTACACCGTCTCTTTTGTGGGTAACCTCGTTTTCTGCTCCTCCTACCCTCTTTCCCAGTCACCCGACTGCCTTCCTTTCACCTCTGTTTAGTCCCCTATCTCTTCGAGACATGTGTACAACTTGCTAATCCCTATATAAGGGCAAAAGTGCATTAAAATTCACTATTTGGGCACATTTCTGCAAATTGTGTTGGGCAGAGAACCCCCATATCCTACCGAGAAGGGCTGATACATTCACTCGCACAGTGTAATATCCGGCCACTCAGAAAAACATTTCTAGTTCCACTTTTGCTTCCCAGTCCACCCCTGACCAAGGTTGTGTTTAGAAGAACCACCAGCAAGACTGTTGTTTGAGATGATTAAAAATTGCAATATCATGGTTTTAGAAATCGATGCTGGTATTTTGTGCAATACAGAGCAGCGGTGGTAATCACATCGGTGGGAAGAACACCAAAGCATTGATGAATGACAACATTTGATTTAAGTGAATGGTAATGTTTATACAGCTAAGTTGAACTAAACCGCTTTTTAAATAAATAATTCAAAAATATCGATTTGTGATTATTGAAACCCTTATGGTCTAGTGATTGAACAGAGAGTCAAATGGGAATGTTATTTGTTAAGGAAAAACCTACGAATAACGCGCCGGTAGCCCGCGGGCATCAGGGCGCGGGGATAACCCTGAG
Organism: Ambystoma mexicanum; assembly: GCF_040938575.1. Taxonomy (NCBI): domain Eukaryota; kingdom Metazoa; phylum Chordata; class Amphibia; order Caudata; family Ambystomatidae; genus Ambystoma; species Ambystoma mexicanum. The sequence continues at coordinate 733,210,241 of NC_090925.1, forward strand.
TGATCTGAAACGTATGTTATTTTATATTTGACGGAAAATCCAAGGTATAATGCTTATCATTGGAACAGATAAGTTTTCAGCAGTTTCCTGAACCTCTGCTAATTCACTTCTCGCCGTAATGTTATTGGCAGTTTATTCCAGCATTGTGCTGCCTTGACCGGAAAGGATTTTCCACGCCCATGCACACGATTCGCTCTAGGGATATTCAGATTGGCCTTGTCAACTGATCTAAGGCATCTTTGAGGCGTGTAAAAGGAGAATTGTTTCTTAAAATAACTCGAGCCTCTCCAAACAAACATCTATGGATTATGGTCCTGGCCTTGAAATGTACTCACTCCTCCACCCTTAACCAGTGTAAGGCTCTTCTCCCCGTAGTTTCATGCTCCCTTTTTTTTATACACTTAATAAGCCGAACTGTGTCATTTTCCATGACTTGCCACTTTTGAATTTCCCTCTTAGTGGCTCCTACCAGTAAGGCATTGCCATAGTCAAGGCGCGACAATATGATGGCTCTTGCTATGGTTGCTGCATTCACTTCATTACTGAATGGTCGTATGGCTCTCATTAGAAGCATATAATAAGCATTGTTTTTCTGTAAGTATTTGACCTGAGCCTCGGATCCCACAGATGCTTCCACCATCATCCCTAGAGTTTTCACATAAGGCATCACTGGGATGTTGGCCTCTTTGATGCAGAAAGCGTTATATTCTGTCCTTAACTTAGATCTGGCCTGCTGCATTCCAAAGATCATCAGTTCGGTTTTCGTATTATTGAGGCACATCCAATGGTGTTGCATCCAGTTATCAATGATGTGATGAACCTCTGTTATTTTAGCGCTGACAATACTATAACCTCCTTTAAGTAAAAAAATGAGCTGCATATCATCGGCGTAATTAGTGAAAAATACACCAATGTGTTCTAAAAGCTTGCATAAGCTTCTCATATACAAATTAAACAGCAGTGGCGATAGGCTTGCTCCCTTGCTCCCTGAGGAACTCCGTACAGAATGAGGGCAGCCATAGAGAATGTATCGCCCCAGTGGATTCTAGCACTCCTATCTTTTAAAAAGGATGCCAGCCAATCCCACGCATTGGGAGTGCAACCTGCTATTTTTGCCAGTGCCTCCTGCAGGAGTTGGTGGTCCACCAGGTCAAACGCGGCGCTAAGGTCCAGTAACATAAGAATGCCTGTTTTGCCTTTTTTCTATCAGATCTAACATGCGAGTCTGAAGGTCGAGCATCACTGATTCTGTGCTATGAGAGGCACGAAAGCCTGATTGCTGTTCGTGTTATAGTTTCCAGCCTTCTACCTGCTTTTATAGTTGGTTTGTTGTGATTTTATCTAAAACCTTCAAGATGAAATTCTAATTCGTAATGGGTCGTAGGTTACTGGGGTCCTTAGGATCCAGCCCTGCTTTTTTTATTAAGGGGGTGATCGTTACCTCCTTGATTTCCTTGGGAACCACCCCGTCCCTGAAAGATGCATTGACTATCTTTATCAGGACTGGGGCGAAGATTTCTTTATTCTCCAGTATTATTTTGGTGGGCAAAATGTTCTCTGCACAAGAAGTGGGCTTCATTTTAGCCATGACTCTGCATAGTTCATCCTCGGATATGGGTGAGAAGCTAAAGCTCTCTCTTCCTTCCGGGTTTATTGTTTCAGCTGTAGTGACTGGTGAACCTCCCTCTCTTCTAGCTGAGATGATATTATTTCGAGCTTTAATGATCTTGGCTGCGAATGCTTCTTGTACCCTGTCAGTCTTCCCTAGTAGGAGAATGTGGGGGGGGAAGCGTTTTAGGCTTTTCAATCCCCTTGAGTATTTCAAAGATTTTACTAGATGTGTTTGCCGCTGACTCAATTTCTTTATTATAGTGATTCTTCCTAACTTCCCTAATGTCCTTCCTATAACTGTGATCTACACTTTTCAGTTTTCTTTATTTACTTGAGTTGGATTCTGACGCCATTTTCTTTCTTTGGCTCTCTTCTCCTGTTTAAGTTTATTTAGTTCTTCACTGTACCAATTACGGTGGTTGCTATTTTTTCTCACCAATTTCTGTTTCAGAGGGGCATTCTCCTCCACCAAGTCTTGCATATACTTATTATATTTTTTCAGCATGCTCCGACAGTTCTCTTTTTCAAGAAAGGACTGTGCGATTTTCTGTAGGCATGGTTTCAATGTCTCGGTGCAAATATTTTTAAAATTTCTGCTCCATACCTTAATATGTGGATTTTCAGTATATGTGGCCGGCGTATTTAGTTGCGCTACGAAGGTAACTAAATGGTGATCCGACCATATACACGGTTCCGTAATAACATTACATGATTTCAAATTGTTGGTAAACACCCAGTCTAGCTGATTCCCTTGGGGGGTTGTGGGTACATTATTTAATACTGGAAATTTCAGATTCGTCATTTCTTTTTCCAATGTTATTGCCTCCTTATCCTCTTTATTCCCTCTCCATCTGTTTATATCGCCTACTAACATGGTAGATGCGTTGTTCGATATGAGCCTGGTGACTTGAGAGGTGACTTAATTCTCTAAGTCTGAAACTAAGGAAGGTGGTCTGTATATGACGATAATATTTAAGCTATCATTAGGTGTGTATGTAAAAGTACCTCTGTTCGGTCTCCGACAAAGCACGGCTGGCATAAGCAATGGGCCTCGATTCTCCTTTAGTGTCCATCTGCGTTAGCACTGCTCCGAGACCAAACGGACTAGTGTCCACCACCACCTCAGATGAGAAGAGACGGGTCGAAGAACACCATTGTATCTTCAGCTGTGAGGGCCCTTTCTACATCCTCAAACGCTGCCTGCTCAAGAGGGCACCACTACCAGGTGGTGTCCTTCCTCGTGAGGCTCCTCAGAGGCTCCGACTGCATGGCCAGGTTCCTTATGAACCGCCTACAGTAGTTCACCATGCCAAGGAAGCTGCAAACTTCAGTCGCATTCTCCGGGGGCCTTGCCTTCATTATGTCCTTGACCTTGCGGGGGTCAGGGTACACCCCTCCTTTAAACACAAAGCCAAATAACTCAATGCTTGACACAGGAACTCACCCTTCTCCCGATGCAGCGTTAAGCCCAGTGCTTTTATGCATTCCTGGGTCCTCACCAGGCATGTCATGTGCTCCACCTCTGACTGGGCAAAAACTAGGATGTTGTCACTGATATTCAAGACACCCTCCAAGTCTGCCCGAGCCCCTCGTATCAAGTTCTGGAACACCTCAGCAGCCGACGACACAGCAAAGCTGAGGCGTTCGTACCGGTATAGCACCGGTGTGTTGTGAATGTCATGATGTGCCTGGACTCCGGGTGAAACACAACCAGATGGTAGCCTGCCCTCAGGTCCAGCTTGGAGAAGAACCTCATGCCCTGCAGCTTTGTGATGATGTCATCAATCGTAGGGGTAAGGTGTTACTCCCTTTTAATCACCTTTTTGGGCAATTGCATGTCCACACAGATTCTGACAGAGTCAGGCTGTTTGGATTTATGAGCAATCATGATGGGCAACACCCAGGGCGTCGGACTTTCCACCTTCTCGATTATGTCCAAGTTCACTAGATTCCCGATTTCCTTGTCCACTAGCTCTTGCAAGAGAAAAGGGACTCTCTGGTGCTTCAGGGGCACTGTTTGGATGGATTCATAAATGTGCAATCTCACTGGCTCACCGACCATCTGGTCGATCCCCACAAACAGCCTATTAAATCTCTCGAGGACCGCCTGAACATCCTCCACATACAGACTATATGGGAAGCGGACGATACCCAGTGCCTCCCCCGCCGCCGCACAGCTCAGGAGAGTGTTGATACTCATATCCGTCACAAAGAAACCAGCCTTGATCAAACTGCTTGACACTCCGTGGGGTGTGGCAGGTCGTACCAACACTTCAATAGCACACACCTACTCAGACTTGCCGGGGCGAATCGCAGCGTCCATCCTAGACGCATGTGTTGCCGCCACATCATGAGACCGGCCAAGCTCCAGGATGTGGGGCAGCGTGAGACCTGGCTCACGTAACACTTGATGCTGGAATTTACCAGACACACATGCTCGTTGTCACAGGCACACGACATCGCCATGCGCCGAAGGCGGCCATGAAATTCGTCCAATGGCTCATCATCCTTCTGACTCGCACTGCACATGATGAACCTCTCATAGTCCACGTTTGCGAGAGGCATAAAATGTTCACCTAGTGGATTCTTCGCCTCAACATAGGACTCATTCACTGGTTGCAATGACTGAAAAATCTGATGCGCTGCCGGGCCAGCCCAGTACAGAAGTGTAGCCACCTTACTTTCCTCATCAGTCTCTCCAGTGGCTTTGAAATATATGACCATACGGTCGATCCACAATTTCCAGCGTGTCCCTAGGCTTGATGGTGACCCTGAGATATCAAACTCAGGCATTGGGGCTAGCGCACCCTGTTGGTGCGGAATTCAGGCACCCCCCGACACAGCCGATGCAGCTCCTGCATTCTGGTCATCCGCCATGTTGGTGAGCACACTAGTACCCCTAACTTGCTAGGGGCTGCAACCCACAACAGCACCAGAGTAGAAGACCCAACAGGGGTATCCTGCACCAGAAAGTGTTCTATAGCTTCCAATATGGCCTGCCCTTCCACACTGATCACAGGAGGCACAATAAAGAATTTAGCATGCTGAGAAATGTGTGGGCGCCTCCAAGAACAAACCTTCCCACTTGCTTTCCCAGCAGCACTCAGCACCAACAAAAACAGTCACTGGTGTAAATACTGCATCCAATAAAAGAGGAGAAGCAAAGAAGAGGGAGAAAAAAAGCCTCTCTCTCCACTTCAAACAATGTCACACGGTCCCCTCACCTTCCATCTTAAAATGGGGGATCCAAATTTCAAGATGTTGAAGAGTACCCAAAAATCAGTGGGGTTTTTCAAAAATTCAGCATGAGAGGCGCACAAGCACTCCTCTAGGGAGCCGTAACCTCCCTCACCAATGCGGCATAAAATTATGGCTGAAAACGCTGCACGCGCCAATTCCGCGGCATGAAATAAGATCTTTCAATGAGCCGCAGCTCTGATCCCACTGCCGTAGGCCAGCCGGTCCGTGCAGGCATGGACAAACACCTCATCGCTAATGTGGAAGGGGATCCCCTGCTTTAAGGCCCCCTGTTGCACCATGTGCCACCCCTCCAGCCAACAGAAGACACAAGAGACGCTGCTTCCCGTCCGGGCGCCATGCGTACTCTGAGGCGCATGTGACATAGCCTGTTTATTTAAACCCACACGCGACGGAGTTACGTCACTCCACCTCGTGTGACTGTTAAAGGGACACAGCAGGGGCCTTCATTTGGGCAGCAGCCTATAACCAGCAGGGTCTGCCCGCCCAGTCTGGTTCTATCATGTCATAATAATTTTGGAGGGGCGTTGTAAACACTGGAATTAGAGAAGGCCTTAACTACAGTTACAATGCTTGATGTTTCTCTCCCAGCATTCTACCCCGTTTCTCATTGTCTACCTTAGTCCATAGTCCACCAGGACACTTCCCACTGCGAGGTACTGAGCACCTTCTCGGTTTTCAACCCGCTTTTGCAATTTTTGCCATATTATGGCATTACAGCAATGGGGGAGTAGGCTGCTAGAGGTTGTATCATCCTTTAAACTTGCTTTGTGCCCTCAGCTCCACCTCGTGGGCCAATAACTGTCACAGTACTCTCTCCAGGGCTGGAATGCCTCAATATGACACCTAACTGTAACAAAGCAAATGAGATTACAATTATCTCAGACTGTATACTTGGGATTTCAAATCTCTCAGCGTCCTTGTGCCTTGGTGCCAGGCCTTTATCCCTCTCAAACACTTCCCTGTGTAGCCATCATTTCTGTTCCTTTCACCCAAACCTCTTCTCACCCCCACAACATCCCTGTTTGTGTCTGAAAGCTGTGGCCTGCCCCTCTCATGCACACCTTCCATTCCAGCCTGCCAGTGTGCCCTTCTTGTCTTGTTGAAAAGATGCGTCCAACATGGTGAGTCTTCTTGAAATGTATTGTAGGTCTCTTCGACAGATAGTTTGTAGGTAAACAGGCCCACAGAGCCTCCACATCCTTCAACCGCTTCAACGGTCTCTCATGAAATGCCTGCACCTTCCAGAAGCCAGTGCCCCCGGACATTCTATACCAAAGCTCTGGTTAACCCATACATTTATAAGTACACTCACATCACACAACACAAGCACTAGGCTAACATAAAACAGCCCTGATATAGGACCACTGCCGTGCATAAATCCCACCACCGCCCTGTCCTGGTGCTACAGCTCTCGACTCTTTCACACACATCCCCTGAAACTCCCTTTGTGTGTTCTCAGAGGAAAAGCAGTCTCTCTCACCCTCACACGCATCCAGCTATCATGTGTGTCCTGACACCAGGGCACGTGTGCCTCACACACAAAACTGAAGATCTCACTCAAACAAATTGAAAGGAGTCCTGCTTCCAACCCCCCCCCCCCCCCCCATTCCCGGCCCTCTTAGAGAAATCTAATTATATCAATGATAGTTACTCATTAGGTGGCCCTCGAGATGTTTTGGACCTCAACGCCCATGATCCCCTAGCCAGCAGGATCAGTGGGGAAAGATGATGGGAGCTGTAGGTGACTGCCACATATTGTACAGCAACTAAGAGGCTGCATAGCGCATTTTATGCTTTAAATGACGGGCTGGACTGGAGCCTGGATTTGGGCGCTTGATTTAGCCTGGATGACTTCCACAAACAGACTGACCAAGAGTGCACAGCCAAGACAGCTTGTAGCTCAAACAAGCTACGCTGAAATCCAATGAGTACCTCCAGCAGATATTACTCTTTTTTTCTAGTGGCCACTGCTGACCCCTTCCCCGGATCCAGTCAATCCTCCTCATTCTTGTCAAAAGACACAAGACACAACATGTATGTATACATCAATCTTCAAATACAATATGCAAACAGTAGTCATAGAATGTAAATATGTTTCATATTTTTGTTAAAAAATACTATTGTTACCACCAGTTTGAGGCCAATTTATAATTCTATATCTGTAAAGATCTTACTCTGTGCATTGTTCATCAATCCATAGCAGGGGGGGGTGGGGTAGAGAAAGAGCAGAATAAAGAATAAGAAAGTGGGAATTGCTACCACTTTCATCACTATGCATCCCACCACCTTTGGATCACTGGCCTATGAGACAGGGTCATTTCCCCTAGAGACACTGCGAGAATTAAACTGCCTAATCTAGGGCCTTGACTACATTGAAACGTTAAAAGGCGGTGTGCATTTGTAAAATATCTCCATATGGGATATAGCTAACCGTATAAAAATGAACATTTGTTCGCCAATTAACTAAAGAATAATGACACTGCCAACATCTGTGCCACAAATTGTTGGAGGAAAATGGACACTTTTTTATTGAAATACATGCAGGGAGTAGATAAATAAAAACGTCTTCCTTTTAAATGCATCTGAATTCATCATGGTGTTGGGGGAGCGGGGATGATCGACCCAGGCCCCCCAAGAGGTTTCTTATGAGGTGGAGGCATAAGAGTTTAATGTACGTACTCAGGGAGCCTGTAGGGGTCAGGGGGTGTCAGTAGAAGCTGCCCCATGGTCATCTTACTATATGCTTTAGTGTAGATTGTGCTGAGAATGAAATTCCATCTTAGAAAACAGCAGCCATTTTGAAATCTAGGCCTAGCGCCGTGCTGCTGCCAGGGTGGTAGTCCTGGGCCCAGAACAGAGAGATGCGCGTGTGCGCATGCAGGGTCGGGATCCATAAATGTTTCATTGTTTCACACTGTTAGCATTTGTATCTCATAAGGAAGGTGCCCTGCTGGCCCATGAGGGGCCGAGAGCACCCTGCAAAGAGTTATCCCACGAGAAGGAGGGCACGAGCCTACGACCTTCACCAGTCCAAACCCTAAGTTATAGTGCCCAGATGCCCACATCTCAAGACCCCAGCCTTCTAGTGTACCGGTCAACCCCAGACCACTGACCATAGAACTGTTAGTGTGCTAAGCCATTACAAAGATCACAGCAGAAGGAAGAGTTCGCCTCACCCAGGGTCCCTGAGATTTGTGCTGCGAGGTGCCGGGGGGAAAGTAACAAATGTATACCTGGGGTGGGAAGAACTGGAACAGCGCTGATGCATCTGGGATCGAGCAGGGGTTTAGAGTTATAGTGACCTCGAAAATAGCCTCTGCACCCATGACCGCAGTACAAGGTGGACATTAGGCCACATATAGGAGATGTAGTGAACTGGTTTTAATTGGCAATGAGGAGCTCAGCACTTGATGACGTATGAAAAAGAAAACCATGTGGGAGAAGATGAGCGGATGAAGCTGGGACCAATGGACTTGCATCCCCTATGGAGTAGAAGCCTATTTATAGGGTCGCACCAACCAGCTGCATGGATTTGTAACTTATTTGATGTACATCAGTTGTGATGCTTTTTCCCTTTAAAAACGAATGCTCATGCTAATTTTGTCGAAGCACCCCATGGCAGCAGAGTTCTTTGCTATCGCGCACTTATTTTTATGAGAATAAACATTTTATTTTATTGAGCATTTGTAAAGCACTTTGTACAACAGAATTGTGTTTCAAAGCTTGTTCTCCTTGCAAGAGGCGTGCTGGGCCTTTTCCCCTAGTGGGTTGTATTTATTCTGGCGTGAGCCTTGAGGGGCTTCTCTACAATGGTCACACATATTCTCTATCCCTAAGCAATATGTGCCGGAACATATTGCAATTTAGTTGGTTGTTAAGAAAAAGATGCCTATTTCAAAAAGGCCAGGCCAACTAAATATAAATCCTAAATCAGTGGTGACTTAAACTCTCCGCATTTATGTGTCAGTATTAACCAGCACATCTGGAAATGTCCCACTTAGAAGCACTAGGGACAGCGGGAAATGGAGGCATGGCTATTGCTGGACAGAGGTGTTAGCTGTGGGATGCATGGGACAGGGCCACCACTCAGTATCACAAACCCAAACAAACTGTACCTGTTGGGAGGCAGCCAGTCCCCCGACTGAGATGCATGCAGGACTAGTTTGAGTCTATGGACATCTGCTTTGCAGCAACACCTACTGAGATGCTGTTTTTAGAATAAACCTTAGCAATGGGGAGTAGTCGAGCAACCTTTGACATTTTGGAAAACTAAATTAAAACGAATACTGATATCATAATCCTCTTACCAGAGGCTTCAACATATGGTGGAGTGTATTGATACGCTTGGGGAGACGGGACGCCAGCTGGCGCTAGTTACGCGGCCAGTATAGTAAGGATTGCGTGCTATTCAGCCAATACGTTTTTGAAAGCTTTATACTGACAGTCTTGTTTGTAGCCTCTTATTTCTTGTGGCCAGAGTGATGGTAGATGTAACATTTGCAGCAAGTTGTCCTGATGAATGCTGTGAATTATGATGGAGAGGAATCTGGGAGACCTTAACAATGCATTAGCACTCATTAAGTAGTCGGCCAATGTAAACATGTTTATTTAGATGCATATTAGAACATCTAATTTAGGACCCAAATGTTCTTTGTGAAATAGAATTGGATGTTGCCAGAGTGCTACCTTGCTTTTAATGATGGGGCAAGTTCAGCATGCATCTATGCAATTCTCTTATTTTCCTCCTGTCCTTATCATGCCCCCTTGGATCTATATGCCCGCTTAACAAGTTATAAATTAACCATGGGGATAGATATCCTCCATCTGTTGTATATTAGGCACACATCATCAAGCACTTTAAACTAGTTGGCCACCACCTTGCGTTTCGAGGGTAAACTCATTCTTTGTTCCAGCTATTGAGGGCCACATGTCTTTTCTTCCCCTCAGGCCTTGTACATGTTTATTGGTCTCATTGGCCTCTTTTATCATGATATGGTAGGAGGAGAATATCAGGTGGTGGAAAGGTAGATACAACGAGGCTTTTGTAGGAGAATATCAGGAGGTGGCAGGAAAAAAACAGCAGGCGGAGACTGGGATGAGGAATAATTGCATCAAGTTCATTCCATAAAAAAGACAGTCCATTATTGTAATAAAATGTGCCATCTTTTTCAAACATATTTGTAGTCATAGATAATGAATGAGTATTAACTGAAACAGAGAAATATTTCAATAAACAATAATCATGAAATCTAAAATATGCAGAACAATTATTCTACTAATTCAAATAATGCAAAAATATATAAATTCATAATTAGTGCCAAATACCCCGCATTAGGTTAACAATGAGCTTTGGGTATTACATCACCCTTATTGAGGAATTACAGTAGTCTGACCTCTCTAACCTCTAAAAAATGTCTACAAATTCCAGACACTACTAAAGTCTAAAGTAGCAAGAATCTCCATTAGGGATATCAGTAACCTCATTTGTAAGGGAGGACCACTTCTCACACCTGGTTGTAATTCCAATGTCGAGTCCAACAATAAATCATAATCATTGTTCTTTTGGCAAAACATCCACAATGTTTAATCCATGCCTTGCAGAATCTTGTGTAAATCTGTCTATAAAGATCCAGAATGATTTACAGATGCACTCTCTAGTAATCATATAAAGCCAGTATTATTCAAATTAAATCATACCTGAGTTTATCTATAATGTTCAATCCTCACTTCTAGTTATTTCTTAAGCCAGGGAAAACTCCATCAGATCCCCACCAGTGTGGGCTAATTGGGGAAAAAGCTCAATTCAATCTATGCAGACTCCAAGTTATCTAAAAGAGTATTACTCTCCCTCGCAAGCTGATTACTGTACATCAAAACAGTTCACCCATCTTTGTTCTGCATATATGGGAATCTTTCCCTCGCGTGATGAGAGTCATGGTACCTCTATTAAAACACTAGTAGGTAACTCATATTGAATTTGACAGCCCCAGTAGCCATTTTGAAAAAGTTACATTTTGTATAAATTCTAACTCAACTTCTCATATCAACTCTATTAATAACCATATTAGTGGTCGAGTTAACCATAATGAAGAATCTCTTGCAATCTTCAGTGCAAATCCTCACAAAGCTACACATTTTATTGCTAAATGTAAGGCCCACAAATACAAGTACATTCAAAGATCACTAGTAAAACACAAGTAACGCCATAATTACTTCTATACAATCAAAGGTAATAGTTCTAACGATGAACTTTAAAAAATTATAGAAAAGTCAAATAGAGTTAATCATTTGTAAAATACAGTAACACTTTTTGAATCCACTTAAATAGAATGGTATGCTCAAAGTCAGAATTAACCATGAATTAATTTATTAACATGAAACCAAGATTTTAGGCGAGCTCTACAAAACGCATCAGCCAATGTAATGAGTACACAAAACAATCTAAATCCCAGCCAATGTTCATTCCTTTTGCTGTTATGAATGACCGCCTGTTTATATAAAACATTTCCCTTTGGGCTAACGTGCTGGTTAAATAGCCAAAGATAGGACAGAACATTACAATTTCCAATATAAAGAATTGCCTTTTGGAAACTGTATGATGATCATCTTTACAATTAATGGCCACAGGAGATTTTTCATTGGCTGGTCTCACATTCGACTTGTTTTCTGATAATCTCTGCTTGGCCTTTCTGGTTGTTAATCTTTACAAGTCCTTAGCCTTCTGGCTACCTTGTGTTAATTACGCAAATGTTCCAACTGTGCCCCACTGAAGAGTCCTTAATCTAATTATAAGCGTCTGTGCCCAAATTAATTCAACAAACAAAATGCAATAGTTCCTTAGGAGCTACTCACAATGCAAGCTTTTCACACATATCATCTTCCTCGACCACTCTATCTTACCTAAAATACATTTGATCACCCCTTTTCTCTGCTGTCCTCTCTGCCTTACCTCCAGACTCCAGGACCTCTCGCAGAAGGGTGACTACAGCTCTGCTGCTTTGTAGGCAGTCCTCAGCCTGTCAGTCTTCAGATTTCTTTCCTCTCTGGGAGAAGATTATTTCCAAATTGACAAGCACAATGTGGGTTTTACACATAAGATGCACTATGCCTTCCCCAGACCATATTGCTCTTGGGCTTTCACTACTGGTCCCTGCTAAACCTTCTCATTTTTCAGGATTCACTGTAGGTCTCTCCTGTACCTTGGCTTTCTCATGATTCACAACAGATCTCTCCAGAACCAGAGCTTTGTCAGGATTCACAACACGTTCTTCCTGAACCTGAGCTTCATTGGGATTGATCACAGCAGGTCCCCCCTGAACATTGGCTTTCTTAATTGGTCCCTTCTCAGTTTTCACACTGGGTCCCTCTTGAACCATGGTGTTCCATTTTCACAGTAGGTTTCTTGCCACTTCAACAGTAGGTCCCTGTTGGACTTTGGCTTCATTCTTGAGTGGTCTCTCTATTGCACCTTGTATCAGTTCACGATCCTTAACAGGTTAGTTTACAGAATGCACCAGAGGTGACTCCTTTGAAGGTTGGGATTTACAAGAGCTTCAATGGGTATCTCCCCCTCATTCAGGATGCTTTTCAGGCAGTCGATATTATGTCATCCTCCTGCCACGGGTCAGGGTTCGCATGGAGGCACCAATGGTAAGCCTTAAGATGTGGCTAAACAATTCTACAAAGAACTGGCAGATGCTCCAGTGTACCCTTATGCAAAACCACCTACTTGGGGTGTCCAGGTATTGGCAGTTCCCTGAAATTTTTGTCATGATTCCTGCCCCTCATGTCCCCAGCCTTCCAAGATGTCAGGCTGTATCCAGGCTACGATCACCTACATGGCCCTCAAGGGCCTCTCCATCCCTCCAAAGACCCACTTGGAGTCAGCCTTGGCGCTTGTGGCACCAGACTCACTCACTCCATAGGATAACATAGGGGATTGGACTTGTAGTGCTTTGATGGGGACAAGATGGCTGCCCCCACATATTTCGGTTCCCAGAACTGCATGTGCAGTCTAGTCTTTTGGGTGTGGTTCAGCCCAGAGACACCTAGGATACCCAGAGACTATTTAAGCCTCGTCCAGGCTGAGAAGCATGCTTTGTGTTTTCTGCACCTGCAGCGTGACACTCACCGTGTTTGGATCAGTCTCCAATAGGCCTGCATCTTTCTTCTGTGCTCAGCTCCTGCAAGAACAAGAACACCGTTAGGAACAGCCTTACCTTGCAGCGCTTCTGCCCATCATTCATCGCTTCTTCTGTTCTGCGGGCATTTTCGGCGGTGTCATTCCCATCCCGGCATGCTGCTTCCTAAGAAAAAGGGAAAAGAACAGAAAAAAGGCATTAGTAAGCATTCAGCAAATCTTCGCTTATTTTTAAAGACTGTACGAGCTTCAAACGCTTACCTGAATCCCAGCCGCTCTGGGGGAACTCTGTCTCCGGAACTTGTCATCCATCTGCAAGAGGGAAAAGACACTCCCGGTTAGCATGGAAACATCTAGAGGCGCCGCATACCGCGCTTACTCACCGCATTTGTTCTGCATAACCGGCATCCACGCTGAAAACGTCGCGGCACCTAAAAGACACAGAAAAAGAACTCAATTCAATACAAATACGCATCGCACTCACACTCACCTTCAGCGCTACTCATCTCAGCAGCACGTCGCCATCCCCGGACGCCGACCATCATCTAAGGAAGGAAAGGAACGAAGTTAGAGAACTGTTCAAAGACTCATTATACTTACCTGTCGGACTCTTGCCAGTGAAATAACTAGGCAGCAATGAGGCCGCATCAATCAACGCGCCCCTGCGCTGAAAGCAGGACAGAGAGCACACTTTCCAAAAAAACAAGGTGAGCTGTGGATCAAAGGGAAGGGTTGGACCCCGGGGAAGAAGGGGTTCAAGCACACAGAGACAATAGGGAGTTAAACTCTACCAATCCTGTGTTTCAGGCCCAGTCTCCAGTCGAGTAGACTCCAGGGAAGGGTTCAAGGTCGTAAGAGGTCAGAACAGGCTGAGTGATGTCCCTGTGGATACCAGGTGAGCGTTACAGTTTTCCAAGTCTTCAGGGTCTCTACCACTGTCTTCCAGATAGAGGAACCTGTTTGGTCCTTGCATCAGCATTTTACCTTCTCTCGGGCGAGTGGTACCTCTCCAGTTACACTTATATCAAAGGAGGTTTGTGCTGTACATCTACCTGCATCAGGATTCTCCTCCCTAGTTACCTTTCCCCAGTCATTTTAAACACCATAGTTTGGGAAGGTTCTTTCAAGACCCTTTCTGATTGGTTATTCTCCTGTCTTTTCTGAATCCCTTGTCCGGCTTGGTTAGCTCTGTTTGAATTCCCAATTAACCACATTATATTCATATTAGCCCAGGCTCTGCATTAGCTAATTACATGAGAGACTAACAGTGTTGGTAATGTTCGGCGCCATCTTGGATTCCAGCCTCTCGTGTGGTACAAGTTCACAGCTTCCAGTTGAATCTCTGGTCTACGGACTGCCTGTTAGCGGACCGAGCAAGTACACAGGTCTTAGGATCATTTCAAGGGGATAGTTTTCCAAGCTGTAAGAACTATTAGTTCCTTAAACAGTTGTATATACCTCCGCCATGGAATGTGTAGAGTTTAGCACTACTGCACAACTTAGTGGTTTCTCTCAAGGAGCTGGTTGTCATTTTTCTTGTGCATTCTTGTAATTGGAGTCCAGATAGTAAACAGAAGGGTTATTAACAGCTGTGAAAATGCTCATAGGGTCGCTTCCATGGTCATGATTTACTGCTCCCTTTTCAGGAGCTGGTTTAATTCTCTACCATGTAACTGGATGGCTTGACTTTCAGCAATCTCCTTCATGAAGGCCCATTTGAGGATAGGGTCTACCGTGTCTTGTGGGGAAAATTGAGCCAGGCGGTTCTCTCCTCATCCACCCTTTGTGGGGGGCACACAGCAAGTAGTAGCCATACCAGCCTAGTGCATTGTGGTTCACTTCACCCACATTAAAATATGAGTAGTCTGAACAACTCACCATACTACCTCCTTGATGGACTGTGTATCCGTTGGTGTATTAGGGGGGTGAGAATTCCTATTACTGCCTCCAGTCTTGGTGCAGGGACTCAGTTAGGGTGGTCTGGGAATCTCTCATACCTCCTATGGGCCTAGCACCCACTAGAACTGAACACTTGACCGCCCCACTGCGGGTCCCGTAGGTCAGACAGGAGTCTTAGTCGATGTCATTGACATCCTCAGAAACCTCAAACCTTCACAATGTAAGGGTGATGTGTGCCCCCCTAAAATCATCAAGGACTGCGCAGAACCGCTCGCCCCTCTTCTCACGGCATTCATCAATGCTTCATTCAAAACGGGCATAGTCCTAGACAGCCTTAAAGAGGCCTGGGTGCGCCCTCTTTTAAAAAAAAAAACGCTAGACCCCGCTAATCCCAATAACTACCAACCCATTACAACAGTTCTGTTCTTCCTAAAAATACTAGACAAGGCCACCCACAAACAGATTCAACTATACCTTGAATCGAACGCGATCCTAGGAAAAAGACAATCTGGGTTTCGCAAGGGGCACTGAACTGAAACCGCCCTTCTAGACCTAAAAAACAAAATCACTAACATCCTTGACAAAGGCAAGCCCACTCTCCTCCTTCTCCTCGACCTTTCAGCAGCGATCTAGTAGATCACATCACACTTACCAGTCATCTGACACATGCAGCACACTTCTCTTAAGGACGCAGCGTCTTGGGTGACCTCTTTCCTAGAGGGCAGAGCTATGAAAGTGTTCTCAAACACAGCTCATGCAGCACCCTCCATCATCCACTGCGGTGTCCCAGAGGGCTCATGTACTGCCCCCACGCTCTATAATCTTTTTTACCAAGCCTCTCTTTGATAAACTGGATGCACTTGGGATCACATACACAAATTACGCTGAGGACACTCAGGTTCTCCTTCCCCTGATGGGGCATTATCATCAAGACGCCACTACCCTACAGCAAATCTACTCCACCATACAAGCGTGGATGGCTACTAACGGTCTCTGCCTGAACGGGGACAAGACCGAAATCCTCATTCTAGGCCAGAAATCCACTCTCTCCAACCCAAACCCGCTGTACCTCAATTTCAACATAGATAACTGTGTCATCCCAGTATTATCGTCAGTCAAAACACTGGGGGTTCACATAGACGCTACCCTATCTATGGACAAACAAGTAGGCGCCATAGTTTCGGCCTCCGCACTGAGTACTAAACTGATCAACGCAATAAAACCATTCCTAAGGATAACTGTCTCTCCATCGCTAGAGCAACCATAGGAGCCAAACTAGATTACTGTAATTCGCTCCTAGCCGGCACCTCAAAAGAAAACCTATCTAGGCTCCAAACAACTCAAAACAACGCTCTTAGAGCAGCCCTCAGCATACCGAAAAAAGACCACATCACACAAGCCAGGAAGACAGCCCACTGGCTCCCAGTCAAGGACCGCATCTCCTTCAAAATTCTCACAACCACTCATAAATGCATCAACCTCTCAGCACCCTCATACCTATCTGACACCCTATGGAGATCTCAATCCACCAGACCGACCATATTACAATACACCAATCAACTAACGATACCTTGCATCAATAGGACAAAGGCAGGAGGTATAGACTTCCCCTTCCTCGCACCTAAGCTTTGGCACTCTCTCCCCACTGACCTCAGAGCTGAAACATATCTCTTCTCCTTCCGCAAAAAACTCCAAACTGCCCTCTTCAACTAACCTTGCTCTCCTAGTTACCTGTCCCTCAATGTACGTATGTAACAAAAGAATAATATCATCCAATGTAACTCCGACGGACTTGAATTGTATGTAACTAAGTATAAGCAACACTGTAACAAGCGCCACAATGCCTTCGGTCTGCTGTGCGCTCAACAAATGAGAATAAATAAATACCTGCCCCTCTCCCTTGGAACACTCCTCTGGAATCTCAAAAGACTTACGGCTGAAGCAGTCAGCATTTACATGCTTCCCTGCTGGCCGGTGACCCTGTGCAAAGGTGTATGGGGTTGTGAGGACAAGAACCAGCACATCACCCTGACATTGGTATCTTTTGCCTTAGAAAGCCAGGTGTGGGGGCATTGTCTAGCCAGGAGATGAGATGCACTGATTCCTGCAAGCTCTGGGAAGGCATACCTCTCAACTCACATGCTTTTGGCAAGTGTCACTCACCATGGAATTAGTTAACTCACCCACCAAGTTCCTTACACATTCATGCACGGCAATGGGCTCTTACCCAGCAAAAACAAAATAGTCTGTTTTCACATACCCTGGGAAGTCAAACGGTTAAGAGACAATTGGGAGGCCCACGTTAATGTGCAGGGTTTTTTTTAGATTTACGGACTCCCACCCCAGCACTCGCTCCGAGTACTTGGAGGATGGAACGCTTTGAGACCACAAAGAAGCTTTGTCTTAAAATGAAAATCAGACTAAAGTTGGAAGTCAGGCCTGACGATGCCGCTGTGGGTGCTCATGAAAATTATGCCGACCTACAGATTTTGTGAAGCGGAGGATCAGACCCAGGAGCCTAGGGCCTTCAAGCTTCAGATCCGCAGAGTTTGTGATCTGTTCCAATCATCACATCAGGTGCCAGATTAGACTTTATTTTCCAACTGTGGACCTTCCATGGAGAGCCCCTGGAGAATTCTCTGGAGCCAGGGTGAGTGAGGTGAGGGGTGAAGGGGGAATCTTTGGCGAGCTATCCCTGGATGCAGTCTTAGACGTGTCACCAGCATATCAGAGGTTTACCCCTCTGCAACAATGCCGGCGGTTGCCCTGATGGAGTGCAGTTGTGCTGATAGTCCTCTCTTCGAGCCGATTTGGATCAGCGACTAACAAAAGATTTGGCAATCTGACGTCAGAGTCCCAGCGGGGAGCTACCTTTGGAGAAGCACTGCTTGAAGGAGAGATGGGTTGTGGTTGGTTTCCAAACCTCTCAGTGACCCCCGTAGGCACTGATCCTGCTGGTCATACAGTGGAGACTGGTGGAGCCAGGCTCAGAGAAGTACCGCTTGAAGAGGAGAGGGGTAGTGGCACCCAGTCTCTGGGATCCCTGTTAATGGCAGTGCCGATAGAAACAGCCTCCCTATCTCCTGGATCTCGGGTCACCGGAAGGTACATCCTCCGAGAACTGGAGACTCATTTCATACAGATTAAATAAGAAATCTGCACTTGCATTGTGGTTCACCAAAAAACATCCCAAGTGCTGTCCTTCCAGGTGCTCCAAATACAATCAAACTGTGGCCTTTTGGAGCTATCATCTTTCAGCAGTGGCAATCACCATTCATAGCCCAAATCCTACTATGGGGGTGCCATGGCCACTCAATACAGGCTGTACTTGCCTGCTTACCAGGCATAGGTGGGTGCTCAACAGCACCACAAGGCTGTCTCTATTAAGAATATGTTATGCTATCTTGCATTTGTATAGCGCCTCCTGCCATCGTTTATGGCTTAAAAGTGATTTGCCTGTCAGAGAGGCAAAGGAGGAGAATGATAGAACATTCAGTATTGGTAGGGAGAAGCAAAGTCGGGTAGATAGTTGGGAAGAAGGTCGAGGGATGGATGAGATGTACAGGAAGGCATGAGAAGGAAAAGGTAGAGGAGCTATTTGTACAATGGGACCGTATTTATTGTGGGACTGGACTGTGTTGTATGAGGCGTAGGGCCAAGATAAGAGATAGCTGGAGAGGATGTGTTTTCTGCAGGTGTGTCTGGGAATTACTCACTACATGGTGAGCCTGGGCATGTTGAAGCTATGCCCAAGAAAACACATACAGAAAAGCCCTTATGCTTACTCCCCTTGGCCCCCAACATCATTTGGGAGGGGTGGTATGCCAGAAATTCGAATTTGTCAAGTTTGCAAAAGCTCCCTGAAAAGCAAGCAAAAACACTCAAATGTTTTTGTTTCCTCATTTATGTTATTGTTACCTAGAAATTTACAAAACCATGCCCATGACAAAACTGTGTGTAAAGCCCCTCTACTTACTCCCATATGCCCTGAAAGGCCACAAACTGCCAGGTTCAATATATGTGAAAGCGGGAAAGACATATGGGCACATTTAACTGAGGGTAGATTTTCGAACACGGCTTCCTTGGAAGCAGAAGCCCAGTCTGGCCTTTCTGGTGGTTCCTGAGTCCTGATTGGGCCTTTAAGGTAATGGCTAGATCAGTGTGTGAGGCAGGAATCCTCTTAGGCTGAGGCTGGGCGTTTATGGGAGTTAATTTACATAATCCAGCCTTATCACCCTGGGCTGCAGTTACTGTGTACCGTTAATAGAGGGAATCATGCCAATTTTAGGTCAAAACAGGGGTGTATGTTCTAGTTAACAGATTAGATTTCCAAGTCTAGCTTCTGTTGTGTTTTATTTTTTTGCATGCTTATGGGGTTGCCATCTGGTGTCTTATGGCTGCTTCAAAAGCACTTAACAATTTGACATTTAAAGCAAAACATTATAATGAAACCTCAACATAATATTACATGAACTAACCAGCTAGTATAAAACTAAACTGATCTCATTTGCTCCCACCACCCCAAAAGTAGTGAATAGGTGCATACAGTGGCACTCAGATTCCAGGTAACGTGCATTTTGCTTTGGGGAAAAGAACACTTTGATTGCATGCCTTATCCAATGCAATTTAGGAGCTCAGGAAAAACTTTGCAGCAAGAAATGACTCTGATCCTTCACTTTGTATGCAGTCATTTGAACAAGACCTCATGGCTCTGCAGATTAAGCAGTCTGACAAGCAGAAACAATCCGAGAATAGATTGTGATGCAATAACCACTGTATCAGAGGGGTACTCTTGAGGTGTTGTCCAGAAATTTAGAGGAGTACGTTCAGGACCCCTTTTCCAAACTGTCTGATGAAGGCTCAGGAGCGGACTTGACTTTGGACAGAACCCATAGGGTGTTTTCAAAATTTCAAAATGCCAAAGAAATTGGACCGCAGACATGCTCACTCGAATACATTTATTTTACTCGATGGAACGCACAATGTCCAAGGCGAAGGGTGTCAGCACCAATTGTTCCAGAGAAGATGAGCTTCAAAATGTTTAGGATGTATCCCCTGCCACTATAACCAAAACAAAGGAAATTCTTTTTCCACCTCCTCCTCTAGCGCCAGCCTCACTTCTGCTTCTATTGTGACACAGCTCTCATAGATATGTTGGGGCACTGCATCTCCCTCCTGCACTTTAAAACTTTCTGTCCCATGTTTAAACAGAAGGACTTCATTTTTTTTTTTTTTATAAATTTACTTTATTGTTTTTTTTTTTCCATTTTCAACAAGTACCAAGTAATACACAACACTTTTCATTCTTGCATGCATCTCCAAGTGCTCCTGGAATCAGTGAGCATGAAAACGAAGAAAACAGGTAACTTGGTGTTGACAAGCATGTAACTAAACAATTGATACTTGTCCCCCTTCCCACACCCCCTCCCCTTCCTCCCCCCACCCTCCCCCGAATAGCGCTCCAATAACAATGTATGTGTGTCCTAACTGACAGTAAGTGTGGTACTTCTTCCTACTTTAGTAGTAGAGTTTGCGTATTGGGCTTAATGCCCTGAGTTGTACTTTATTAGCTATCTTGCGCGGGCAAGCCGGCTGGCGGAGGCAGTTTTCTGTGTAAGTCTTGTTGGTCACAGTGGCGTGTTCATGTTACTCTGTCTCACGGTGTCCCGATGCTTCGAGTAAAATTCTAAGAAGGGCAGCAATATCATGTGAATATTTTCCTAGACTCCTGGATGGCTGCCGTGAGGTTTTCCATTTCATAAATAGCATGTGCTTTGGTAACCCATTCATTCTTTGTGGGCAGGGATGGGGATTTTCACTTAATCGTCAAACAGACCCTTGCTGCTAGGAGTAGGTTGCGGGGCATATGTGTGAGTATTGCATTGGAGTCTTCTTCATTTGGTTCTATTCCAAACAGGACCAGTATTGGAGTTAAAGTTCTAGGTATTCCCTCTATGTCATGTATCCAGCCCAGGACCTCCTTCCAGTATGTTTGCACCTCCCGGCAGCCCCACCATTGGTGCGAATAATCGCTAGTTTCTCCACAACCTCTCCAACAAAGGGGAGAGGTGCTATGAAACATTTTCGACAGTCTTTGGGGGGTATAGTGCCACCTTACCAACAAGCGTGCATTGTGCATTTTATATTGCACTGATATGGATGATGACCACACTGCTCTGTGAATGGTGTCCCAGACTTTTGGTTGTTCTGTAAGGCCCAACTCTAGTTCCCACTTGGTCTCAGATTGGGGACGTTTCGGATATCTTCTCGTGAGCAGGGCTTTGTACATACGTGAGATCAAGCCCTTCATTGTTTGGGGTACACTTAGTATCTGCTCAAATGGAGTGAGGGAGCGTTTTAACTTTGTGCCCCATCTGACATCGTTCAGGGCGCTTCGCAGTTGTAAATATAACATGGGGGTCACCTCGTTACCTCGCATCGGCTCTCGTGCCTCTTCATAAGAGATAAAATTGCCCTCCTTCCACACCTGACCCACTCTTGTCAATCCTGCATCGGGCCATGGTTGAAAGTGCTGCACCTCTGCTATGAGGTCGCGAATGGGAGGGGCCCAGATAAAACTGAGGGGAGATGGCCACGTGGTGACTCCTTTCATTACCCGGGAGGGGCGCCACAGGGACCACAAGACTTTAAGTACTGGATGTTCTTTTATTCTGCGGGTCATTGCTGATGGCGGGACCCACATCCATTCTCCCAATGTGACCGGCGCAAAAATATCATTCTCTATGGCTACCCACTGTTTTTCGGGGTTTTCCCAAAGGTGGTCTGATAGGACTCGGAGCTGGGATGCATTATAATATTCCTCTAAGTCTGGGTACCCCATGCCGCCTGACTCTTTAGATTGAATTAGTGTAGAATAAGGGATTCTGGGTTTCTTATCGGCCCACAGATACCTTAGGAGCGTTCGTTTTACTTCAGCCATGAACGGTTGCGGGACAATTACCGGGAGGGATTGGAATAGAAATAATAGACGGGGTAGGACATTCATTTTTATAGAGGTGAAACGGGCAGCCCAGGACAGTGGTAGCTTTGTCCATCTCCGTACGTCCGCTTGAATAGCTTTCCACAGAGAGACATAATTAGCTTCGAAGAGGTCAGATATGGGAACTGTTATATTGACGCCCAGATATTTCACTGAGTGAGGTTGCACCAGGAACCCCCAGTCCTCCTTTAGGTGTTCTAGCGATTCGCTATTGGGTTTTAGGGGGACTGCTATGGTTTTCTGCAAGTTGGCTCGGAACCCCGAGAGGGCTCCATATCGAAATAATTCTCGAAAGAGGGCTGGAATGGACTCTGTAGGTCTGGTTAGGTATAACAGAATGTCATCTGCAAACATAGCTAGTTTATATTCCTCTCCTCCCCGCGGGATTCCATGTATCAGGGGGCTTAATCTTATGGATTGGGCGAGTGGTTCAATGACTAGGGCGTATATCAGGGGGGACAGCGGGCAGCCCTGTCTTGTGCCTCGCGTGGGCGTGAATGATGCCGAGGTGACACCATTGATGGATACTTTAGCTTGGGCAGAATGGTAGAGTGCTCTGGCTCCCTGGATCCATGTGCTTCCCAGCCCGGCCCACTGCAGTACTGCCCTCAGGAAGGGCCACTCCACGCGGTCAAATGCCTTTTCGGCATCGTTTGATAAGAGGAGAGGGCCTTCTCCTGCTTCTCTAAGTATTGCCATGAGATCAAGGGTTTTCCTTATGTTATCTGCCCCCTGTCTCCCCCTTATGTACCCGACCTGATCGGTGTGGATTTGCTGGGGTAGAACTATTGCTAGCCGTGCTGCTAGAATGCCAGCGTAGATCTTTGCGTCTACATTTATGAGCGAGATAGGGCGGTAAGATGAGCATTCTAGGAGATCTTTACTTTCTTTGGGAATGACAATAATTGTGGATTCAGTGAATGATTTAGGTGCTTGGCCCGTTTCCAGGATCGAGTTAAATAATTTGGTAAGGAAAGGGGTCAAGGAGGTGCTATTGGTTTTATAAAAGGCAGGTGTGTAGCCATCCTGTCCCGGTGCTGAGCCCGCTTTCAAGTTGGAAATTGCTCTACTAACTTCAAGGGTGGTGATCGGATTGTTTAGTGCTCCAAGGTGATCCTCTGATATTTGTGGTCGGGGGAGCGTGCGTAAATATAGATCTATAGCCGGGGTATGCTCGTTTCCTTCTGTTGTGTACAGGTCCGAATAAAACCTGGCAAAACGGTTGACTATATCTTGTGGTTCGGTAAGAGGGGAGCCCAATTCGTCGTTGATTTTGTGGACTGCCCCCTCAGCTCTTTGTTTTCTTAGTCGATTAGCTAGCATTGTGTGGGCCTTATCCCCCTTCTCAAAAAACTTCTGCTTAAGGTACTTAAGCTGTGTGAGTGCTTTGCCTTGCCATATATCTCACAGTTCTCCCCTGAGACCTTTGATTTGACTTGTTAGGTTTGCATTGTGTGATGGGTGCTGCCTCAGTTTTTTCTCTAGAGTTGTTATCTCTATTCTCAGTTCCTTCTCCCTGAGCTGCCTGAGCCTTTTCTTGGCTGCACCCTCTACCATGAGGATCCCCCTGATTGTCGCTTTGCCCGCTTCCCAGACTGTATTTAGCGGCATATCGTCTACGTCATTTGTTTCGAAATAATCAGCAATAGCATCTGTAAGAGTTTCCTTAAATAGCGGGTCTCTACACAGGAAGTCATTGCACATCCATCTACGCTCGGGTCTAGGGAGAGGGCCTAGGTCTAAATCTACTGTACATAAGTCGTGGTCTGACCAGGCTACGATTTCTATAGAGGATTTTAGGATGGCACTTTCCTCCTCGTCCCCCAGCAGTACGTAATCTATTCTGGAGTAGGTCTGATGCGGGGGAGAGTAGAAGGTGTACGCCCTTTCCTCTGGGTGTGTTGTTTGCCATGAGTCTATTAGGTGGTGTTCTTTTAGCAAGCTCCGGAATCTGTCACCCTGTAGGTGGCTGGGGGGATGGACTTTGCGCGCCACTGAGAGCCAATCTTTTTCTCTTTCTGCTACAACATTGAAATCACCTCCACAAATCAGGGTTCCCTCCCGCCAGTCCCCTAGGAAGTCAAACAGTGGCTCACAGAAGGCGGATTGTGCCTGGTTTGGAGCGTATACGGAGCAGAGAGTCAGCTTGCGTGTTCTCACCCTGCATTTCAAAGCTACGAATCTGCCCCCTTTATCTCTATGTACGTGCTCTATGTGGAGGCCTAAGGGTTTCCTGTACAGGATTCCTACCCCCCCTTTCTTATGCGGGCCTGATGCCCATACTGCATTTTCTATGTCCCTGCCCACAATTTTACGTTCTTCCCCTTGGGTGTATTTCGTCTCCTGAATAAACAAGACATCAACTCCGGATTGTTTGAATTGACGAGCCAACATTGATCTTTTTTGAGGGTAGTTGAGGCCCTTCACATTCAGGGAACCGAAGACAACACCATAAGTTCTAGCCATTGTGTTCAAATTGAATCTTGTACCCTGCCTTACTTATACGTAGCTCATGAGGTGGTGCAACTTCTTGATTTTGTTTTAGGCTGTTACCCTGTTGTGATGTTTCTCTTATTTGTGAAGTAGTACTGTGTTTCGGCTTTTCTGTTCTGTAGGTTTGCTTGTTTCCCCTCCCCCATCAAGATGCTACCGGGAGCATCTCGTACTTCAGAAAATGAGACGCCCTTTTTATGGAAGGGCCACACTAAAGAGACCCCTCTCCAGCGACATAGCATTTTGATTATATAGAAAATAAACAACTGTCGCGGCCTGCTTAGTGCAAGTTTCGAATCATGTTAGTTCCTGGACCAAATTTTAACATTACAAACTACCAATCAGTCATTGGCGCAGAGTACTTGGGTGAAAAAGGTTAGAGGCTGGTGCTCCCTCGTGAGGCCTTAGAGGAAGCTGTGCTTGTATGTTCCGTGAGTGTCTCTCAAGGAGTGTTGAGTTTCTTGAATTTCCATTTGGATTGTGCTCGTCCGCGGCGTGGTGGTCTTGTTGCTGGATCGCGCATTGGGCCTGTTGGTTTTCTCCTGGAATCAGAGTTCATGTCTGCTCCCGTATTCTGTAGGTGCTTCAGTGCCCGTTCTGCTTCCTCGGTAGAGGTGAGCCTGAACTCCTCGCCATCGTATTCGAAGGAAAGCGAGAACGGGTACCCCCAGCGATAGCGAACTCCCTTTTCCTGCAGCCAACCCTTTAGAGGCCGGCATCCTCTTCTCTTGGCCAGGGTCATTGCTGATAGGTCTTGAAAGAGTTTAACATTTGAGCCCTCGAAGTCTATGCTGTCCTTGTACCTTGACTTTAATAAAATGTCTTGCCTCTGCGCGTAATGGTGGCATTTAATAAGGACTGAACGGGGTCCGCGTGGTGGGCCCCCTGCTCTGTGGACCCTGTCAAATTGCAGCGCGGGAGGGCTTTCGCCGTTATAGAGTGAGAGAATGAGGGATTTTATTTTGCATTCCAGGCTGGTCGGGGTTTCCCCCTGCGTTTCCTCCAGGCCCATAATTCTTATGTTGGATCTTCGCTCTCGGTTTTCCAAGTCATCCATCTTTGACTCCATGTCTCTTTCCTTCTGCTCCAGGTCTTGAAGCCGAGCCTCGTACTGCATAGTGGTAATGTCTCCTGATTGCTGGTTACTCTCCACAGCGTCCAACCTGTCTTCCACCTTGGCCATCTTTGACTGGAGATCGGTGACGGTTTCCATGAGACTTGTTTTTATCGACCTGATTTCTCCGAGAAGGAGGCGAATGTCTGATTTTGTGGCACTGTCAAGGTCGTTACCGGGTATCTCAGAGGTACTCTGCACTACAATTTGCTCCATCGCTTCGTATGGGCGACTAAACCCGCGTAAAGTTGCCAGGGTGCCTGGATCCAGTTTGCGCGGTGGTTGTGGCAAGCGCGTGACATTGCCCTGGGTCGGATAATGTTCCTGCTAACAGTGTACAGTTGCGGGCCCCCAGGTTCTGCAGGATGCCTATGGCGGGGACTGCCCCTTGGTGCTTTATTCTCTGGAAGCTGGCTTGTTTCCGCTATTGCTCCTCTCTGTTTATGCTCTTAGAGTGTGGTCCAGTGACCGGTTGTGCTTTTGGCGATGGCTTTACGGCAAGGCGATGGTAACGTTGCCGTGTATTACTGGCCTAAGTGTATGGGGATCGCGTGGGTTCACCTTTCCTTTTTCTTCTTTCTCTTATTTTGTGTATTTTATTATTTTATTGTGCTTGCCTTTCTTTTTTTTTTTTTTTTTTCCCCCCTCTTCTCTTTCAGCAGGGGGTTCGCGGGGCCGTGCACCTATAGCGTCCTCCACCGGCGCGCATCTCCCAGCCTTGTGTTTGTATTCTGCTGCCGCGGGGGCCGCCGTTGGGCAGGTACTGCTGGGGCTCTCAGAGCAGTAGGTGTATTGCCTGCGCGTATTGCTTGCGCGTGGAACCGGGTACCCCCGGCCAGTCTGCGGTGATGCGCGTGACGAATCTCAGGCCTTTTAGTGGGGGGAGGGGCAAGTGGGGCCGACTGAGCCTTTCCCCTTAACCCGCCTGCCGTCGCACCCCTCCGCACTCCTTACCGTATGTTCTTTTACTCCATCTGGCTGCGGCAGGGGTGCGGGTCGGAGCTGCGGGGGATACCGTTCTCGCCCGCTTCGGAAGGGCGGCGATCCACGGCTCCGGTTACTCGTCCGCCATCTTTGGAGGCACTGTGACGACTCCGGACGTTCCACTTCTCAGGCTGCGTTTTTTTATAAATCGTCCGCGGTTTTTCTTTAAACCTTGTACGAGGCACCTCGGTACCTTCACCCACGATGTCGTGCCTGCTGCTTGTCTGAATTGGTCCAAAATAAGTGTTATTTTGCTCTGTGGGTTATCGCTGGAGAGGGAGACACAGGCTTAAGCTGCCTGCATGTCTGCGCCCCCTGGTGGTCTCAGGACTTCATTTTTTAAAATTATTTTCTATTTTTTTAAATTAAAAAGTGTGTTAGAGTTTAGAGGAAACTTTTACACTAAATCAGCATAAATAAAAATAAACAGTTGTACCATGAACAACAAAACCTCATTTCCATAACAAATTATCCGAGCAAGCAGCTCGAGCTTCCACTCTCACAATCTGGTTTTACACCCTAACCCCGAAGTAAGTTTTTCAGTTTAGTCCCAGATCTCCCCGTCTACCATTCTGCTTTTCAATTCCAGAAAAATGTCCTCTAGCGATCTTGTCAGTGCTATTATGAATGCCCGATTACAGGTGAGCATCAATCTTTCCTATAAATTATCAGTCAGAACCAAGTTTGTCGAATGCAGACTTTAATGCAGGACTTTAATGCAGGACTGTCGAATGCAGACTTTAATGCAGGACTTTAATGAAGGATTGTCGAATGCAGGACTTTAACAATGGCACTCTAGTCTCGGTCAATGACCCTGGCGCCCATATCAATAGCATACCTTAAGACTAGACTGGACCTGGGGGTTATCTGCCCACACATTCCGTTGAGGAAGGCCACTCGTAGGGCAGTGGAGATTAGGGCTTGGCCTTTCGGAGGGATGACTCTTGATCGATACCAAATTAAGTCCAGGGATACTGGGCCAGAGGTTGCTGTAATAAGCACTTTCAGCATCCTTGTGCTGTGTACTACAGGGAGATTTGCCTAGGCCTCTATAGTAGCCTATGTGTATCCCACATCGGACACCATTTATGATATGGTGGAAAGCGCAAATAAGCTGACACAAGAGTAGATTTCAGAAACAAAAGAGGTTTTTATTTTGACAACAATAACAAAGGAATCGTAGAATAGTGTCTCAGTCATAAATCATAAAGCAATCCTCTTACAAAAGCTCCAATAAAGGGGGCCCATACATCTCAGCTTGAATGTACAATAGATAGCCCTGACCTTTCTTTTGAGGTGCAGGTTTGCAGGGTTCCTGGAACTTCCTGAAACTTGGCTGGTTGAATACAACGTTAAACCTTCCATGCGTGGAATGCTCTGGGTTTGTGACAAGTCTGAAGGTTGCCTCCAGGCGTTCAAGGCACTGGGTGGGTCTTCCCATCACTTGACCCATTCTCTCAGGCTATTGGGAATGGGCCTAGTGAACTTCCCATCACTTGACCACCTCCTTGCTAAAGAGTCTTGGTCACCAGGACAACTTGCTGACCACCTCTTGCATAAGCTCCCTGAGGCCCAGTGACCACTTCCTCTAGTTTCTGCCCTGGAACAACCTGACCAGCTGGAACCTCCCTGTTCTCTTTGTCTAGAAGGGGTACTTGTTTCCCTCCTCAGGGACACATGCTATTGTGTGATCTAGCATTTTAAATGTCTAACGTATTGGATTTGTCACATGTCCGCTTGGAAAGCCAATGCTAACAAATATCTGTGTCTTTAACATGGGATGTCTTGAGCAAAGCACTGTAATTATAGGGACAGCAGCAATTTCGCTACATCATCTAACCTTAAATGTTATTTTTTTATTTTTTTATTAAAGCATTTAGCATAAGCAAATACAAGCTTTTTGCTTTGTCCCTTTCTACCCTATTTAAACCAAGCCAAACAAGTCTTTTGGTTTTTCAGTCTCCTAATCAATTTCTCGTGCCGTCTTTCCAGTCTAAATGTTTGTTTTAATTTCACAATTCGTCCTTCGTGTAAAGTGCTTGAATATATAAGGGAGTGGCTCCTTTATTTTTTTTATTTGGTTATTGCTGTCAGTCGACTAGTCCTGTTAGTTTTTTTGCATCACTTCCAAGAAGATGCCCAGAGCCCTGATCATCTTTTGGTTTGGATCTTCGTATAGGGCTTCCCACCATAGGTCGGAGTCCAGGCCACATGATGGAGTTAAGATGTTGTGTAACCGTTTTATTCTTTCAATTTTTATTTCCTTGCAGAACATTGTTAGATGCTTTAAGGATTCTTCCTCTTGATTGCATAAGCAACATGTGCTGTCATTTACTAAGCCATATTTCAATACGTTTTGTTTAGTTCTCAGGACGTTAAGTCTGAAACGTAAAATCAAGTCTCTATGTTTTGGGTTCACGCTCTTCCTTAGATATTTCGGCAAGGATTTTAGAGAATTAATTAGTTTGTTAGAGAGTGTATGAGTCTTGGAGGCAGAGCGGGCAGCTTCTGATTTGGACTAGTCAACAGACATGAGCAGTGCTTTTATGCGTGTCGGATTGTCGCAGAGGGTTTCTGCCTTCACACTCAGAATGTCTAGAAATTCCATACACTTTTTCCTCCACATCATTAGTGGCCAGAATGGAGTTCTCATTTTCTGCCTTCATAATATTATACTGGGGTGGGCAGATCAGTTACTTTATTTTCCTGTAGGTGGCTAGTGCTTTCCAGATGACTTGAGCAGGTAGCAAATTTAATCCTAGTTCATGGCAGAGCACTCCTATAGGTACTGAATTTGGCGGTCTTAAAATTCTCCTCCAATGGCTCCTAGGTATTTTGTACATTTTTTTGTAGGAATTGGTTTATTTTCAAGGCAACATTTGAATGTTTTTTTTACTTTTGTTTGCAGCTTTTTGATTATTAATATTTCTGATTTTTCAGCGTTTATTTTTTGTTTGTTTTCTTCCACGTATTTCTGGAGTGCATCAAGCTTTCGCTGGAGGCCTATCGCAGTTGTATCCAAGAGAATAAGGTCATCTGTGTATAACAGGTGACCTATCGGATTCCTGCCCAAGCGAGGCGAGCACGATCTGGATGGCTCTAGAATGTCTTTGATGTCCAGAATGTAGAAGTTATACAAGACTGACCCTTGGGGGCACCCTTGTTTTAAGCCTCTGGTTGTAGTTATGTCCCGACTTAGGGTGCCCTTTTGGTCCAGTCGCACTTGTAGACTGGTGCCCGTTTGCAATTCTGTTATGGCTGCCAATAGGTTGTGCAGGCGGCCCTTTTGCCTCAATTTTTCCCATAGAATTAGTCGGTCGACTCTGTTGAAGGCGGCAGCCATGTCAATGCACGCTAGAAAAAGCTTTTGGTTTTCCTTAATGGTTTTCATTTTTAGTAGATTGAGTAATATCAAGTTTAGTCCACAATCTACTTTCTCCACAAAGCCGGCCCGTCTGTGGTCAAAATTTCCAGATGCTTTTATCTATTCTTTCAATCTTTTTAATAAGATGCCGGCGTATAGTTTTCCTAGAATATCCAGTAATGATATAGGGTGATCATTTTTTGGTTTTGTTCTATCGCTCTTTTTAAAGATCGGTATGACAACTGCTTTTTTCCAGGAGACCGGGATTTGTCTTCTATGGTTGATTCTAGTAAATAGCTTGAAGCACAAGTCTGTCCATATTTCCAGGCTCTGTTTTAGAATTAAATTAGTCAGACCATTTGGTCCCGGGCACGGGATGTACTTACCTTGTTGATTAGTGTTAGGATTTCGTTTTTGTTTAAAGTCCACAATTTGTTTAACGTTTTTTT
Source organism: Ambystoma mexicanum (assembly GCF_040938575.1). Taxonomy (NCBI): domain Eukaryota; kingdom Metazoa; phylum Chordata; class Amphibia; order Caudata; family Ambystomatidae; genus Ambystoma; species Ambystoma mexicanum. The sequence continues at coordinate 733,240,556 of NC_090925.1, forward strand.
TGGGGCGGTTGGAAGTATGTGGGTTTGGCCATAGATTTCTTCAAAGTGCTCCACGCATCGAGTTTCTTGAATGGGATTGATCCACTCTGCTCCTTGTTTTTTGTTCAGGGGGGTCGAGAAGAAATTGGCATTTTGGTTGTCTATTTCCATTAGCATTTGCTCCGAGTCTTCTTGGTATAACTGAGCTCTATGCAGCTTAATCCACTTCCAGTGTTTTGTCTTTAGGATTTCTCCTTTCTTTATTCTAATGGACGCCGGTTCTTTATTTAAAGACCTTAGATCTTTTACTAGTTGTATTTTCCTCCTTGCTTGTTTGTTTTGTTTGTTTATTGAATTTCTAATGCGCACCAGACCCAAAGGTAACGGGGCGCAGCAGAGGAAGGTGCAAGGCTTACAAAGTTACATAATGAATAACAATATGACATAATAAGTGAAATGAAAGATAGGTATAGCTATGAACATTCAGGAAAAATACAATTTCAATACAGTTAGTTCCTTCAATAATGTACAATAGTTTACAGTAATTTACAGTGATGGGTAGCAATATTGCAATTTCAGGATTGAATTGGTGAAGTCTTGTTTCTTTAACTTTTTTTCTGTTTTTCGCTATTTGTTTCCCTGAAGGCAGTTAGGCAAGGTTCGTATTTGACACTCTTGTCTCTCATCTCCTCCCACTTTTCTATGGCTGTGGTCAATGATGTTACTGTTTTTAGCGATAATCACAAGCGATTTAGCCATTATTTACATTGATTTCATGTGACCAAAATGTTGTATGTTTGATGTGTTGGTCTTGCCAAGTTGTTTCAGTGCAAGTTAGAATCAATGGCATGTGGTCACTTTTTGTTGATGGCAAGATCCTTAATGATGCTATTTTTTTGAAGGTTGCAAAGTCAACAAAAAAGTAATCTAGAGTTGCATTTGCGTTATATGATGACCAAGATATGGCCCCTTTTCGGTCGCCATTTCCATTTCCATTTGTCATATGTAGATCTTTTATCTGCATCGGGTTTAGCCATTTCTTGGTTCGAGTTTCTTGTTGGCAATTATATGACGTTTGCCCTTCCGTATTTGGAGGCTTGCAACAGTCACTGCACACAAAAAAAGATGTATTTTCAAATTCTGCTCTTAAATCGTCAATGTGTTTCATAACTGAATCCACAAATGTTTCTCCGTCTTTAGCTTTAATGTTCCAATAAAGGTTGGTTATCACTCGTGTCGTTTTTTCTAGTGACATTTGTTGATCATCTTGTATTATTACTATTTGGATGAGGGGCGATGGAGAAATGACTTGTACTATTTTTCCATGTGTGATGTTTTTTATAATGTTGAGTAGGCCAGCTGACGGTCTCCCCCCTGAAGCTTTGTGGGCTTTATTCAGAAAGCAAGTGAAGCCATCCAAAATAGGATTTTCCTGCATCCATCATTCTTGTATACAGATGACATCTGAAGTCAGCTGTTCTTTATTTATGTTTTCGAAGAGGTGTTTAAAGCCACGGGAGTTCCAAGAGGTGATTCAAAATTGTTTTTTTTCTGTCGTGCATTCGATCCAATTGTTTCCTGGAAGTGCTAGAGTCGTGGCGAGCCAATCCCATGACTTTTCTTTCTCAACTCTCGTTTCCATGGGAAATGTAATTGATCCTTTAGTTTTTGCTTTATTCTCAAATTTGCCTTTGATCACAATGCATAGGGCATTTGGGTCCCGTAAAACGGTCAGAGAAAATCTGATTGGTTTATTGCTGTCCTCATCTTCTGGCAACTCTCGTATCGGAGATCTTATGTGCTGGTTATCTCTTTCCTCCTTGTCCGTATCTTTGCAATGTTCAATTTCGGCGCTATGGCAGGATTTCAGATTAAATCCTAAATCATCGGTAGATGTCCTTAATAAGTTCATTACTGATTTGGTCTCTAGATGTATGTAGATATAGTCCATTTCCGCTTCCTCCGGGAAAGCGACTATTTTGATGTCCTTTGGTTCTACTACTCGTAGTTGCGGTGGTGGTGCTATTGCTCTGTCCCCCTCTCTGGATCCACTGCTGCCTTCGCCCTCCTATGGGCTCCTCTTTCTGACAGACCTCTCCACCAAGCCCTCACAGCAGGCTCTGCAACCCTATTCCCTCCTGGGTTGCTGCTTCCATTCCGGACTCCACGCGTCAGAGGCTGGTTCTCTTTCAGGGCCCCTTCCCTGCCGGGGTCGTACTGTTTGCGTTGGGCTCTCCCCTTCAGGACCCAGGGTGGGGGGCTGCCAGAAGATCGTGGTGCCTGCCCCCCCCCAACTTTTCCTTGATTCGCCACTGGCCAATGCTACAGTTCCCCCGGATCATTGCTCAAATTATCTTTTGACCGCAGGATTAGACAACAAGAGACACTGACAGTGTTTCTAAAGGTCCCAAAGTATGAGTGGTACATCCTGCATGGATCCATAGAGATCCCAGAATTAGCCAATGCAGATATGAATGACAAAACATTGTTCCTTTTTACAGGATAAGGGATTCAGACCATGCCGAAGACACCAATGACAAAATCTAAACAATGTACTCTTGTATTGAGCCATTGTTAAGCTCGTTCAAGCTGCCATAAGAATCTCCATGTTATACTCCGATAGACCCAAGAGATCTATCATGAGGCGCTCAGTCACCAAGACCAAAGCACCGATACTCGGGGATGGGTGTAGGATTGTGCTCCTCTTGTTCTACAGGATATCTGGCTAATGAGGAAGGTCAATCAGAGGGGCAAGTTAATTTGGCTGGCAGTTGGTGGGCAGGTGCAAGTGGATCTAGGTCACGTGGCGTAAGCCCCACCCACCTGTCAATCACTGCAACACTGTTGGTGCCTTCCTGTTCTGCCACTCCTTTTCCCTACTTAAGCAGCTCTCCAGCCTCTTTTCCTTTGCAGTTGGCAGGTGCAAGTGGATCAAGGTCACATGGCCTAAGCCCCACACACCTTCTTAGCCCTGCCACTTCCTTTCTGTTCTTAACTCTTAGATCAAGGACTTCTCTCGCCCAGGTGTCCGAAGTGAAGGGCAGACAAAGAAAAGAGCAATTCCTGTTTGGAGCAGGACGACCCAGGGCCCGACCCCCTGCTCAGACCACAGATAAGCACACGCCGACATGTGTTTTCTCCCTCTGTCACCACAGGCCATCCCCATCGTCACCAGGCAATGGTAACAACATTGCCCTTCCTCTAAGGCATGGACTCCACAATGCAGCAACCTCACCCACATCAGCCTCAAGCCCATCAGCACCCACTAACCATCTACAACACAAAATGTGATGCTCGCCAACATCCGCTCAGCTATCACCCATGCAGCAGAGTGCCAACCTCATCACTACACATGACCTGGATGCTATCTTCATCACGAGACCTGGCTGACACCCACGTCTACCCACATCCTAGACGTCCTTGTCCCCGACAGCTACAGCATCCAACACAGAGACCGGCCGAACAAGACAGGCAGAGGCCCCGCAGTCATCCACAAGACCATGTGGCCCTGCACCAGACAAAATGTCGACATTAGCTCCTTCGAATTCCTCTCCTGCCACTTCCCACTCTCCCTGACATACACAGTCACCTTCCATCTCAGCTACAAACCACCCAAACCCAACACTCCCTTCAACAGAGACATCATCGGCCTGGTCACCACCATTTCCCTCATGCACTCCAATAACATCTTCCTAGGCGACTTCAACCTCCCAGGCAACAAGGCCACCAAATCGAGGAAATATACAAAAGACCCAAATCACGAGAAAGGTAACATCCCCTGCCTAATCGGCACAGCACTTCCTTCCCTCCACCACAGCTCTCCTCTCCCGCTTGACTGGTCTGGCCACCTGCCCGTGCCATTCAACATCCTGGTCACCACCCCAGTCAAGCATTCCCAGCAGAAAACCATCAGACAAATCTTCAGGTCCTTCAAGAACTTCCCGGTGGAAACCCTCATGAAAGACCTCACCAACCTCAACCTCACATGGACTGAACACCCCGAACTGAACTGCGACTCTACTGGAAGCACTCAACGCCATCCTCTCAGCCTCCATCAACTGACACGCACCTCTAAAATCAACACACCTGCAAACCGAAACTGTCAGCACCCTGGTAGACGCAAGAACTCAATCTCTCCAAGAGAGTCATCAAGAAACAAGAGAAAACCTGGCGCTCCTCTAGGACAGCTTCCGACCTGAGCAACCCACCAACAACTAATCAAAACAGCCCAGACCTCTGACTATCAGAACACCATAGCAGAAGCGGACAACAAAAACAGAGACCTCTTCAAAGCTGTATCAACCCGCTACCTCACCCCGTCATACCACACTCCATCAACAAATCCACTGCCATCAACACCTCCTTCATCGACAAAATCAGCAGGATTCGCCAGCACATAGACACCAGCTCTGCATCCACAGACCCACCTCACGTCCCTCCTCACAAAATCTCCACACCCTGAACAACATTCAAGACACTCTCTACAGACGACCTGGTAGAAACCCTGGCCACCCTCAAAGACACATCATATACAGATGACATCCTCCCAGCATTCATCCACACGACCCTCCCCGCAGAAGCTCTCCTTTCTTACCTGGAGATCATCAACCGCTCCCTAACTCAAGGCACCTTCCCATCGACCCTAAAAACAGGACAAATCCTCCCTCTACTAAAGAAACACACTCTAGGTCCAGACAACCTAGGTAACTATCGCCCCATCACCCATCTTCCCTTCCTAAGTAAGATCATTGAGAAAGTGGTAGCTGCGCAACTGCAGCACCACAATGAAACCAACAATCTCCTCCAAACCTACCAATCCGGGTTCAGATGCAGCACGGAGACGGCGACCATGCAGGTGGTTGGTGACCCCTGCCTCCTGGTTCTACTCAACCTCTCAGCCACTTTCAACACCGTAGACTACCAGGCGCTCACAGACATCCTACATCAGTGCATGGGGATCAGTGACCTTGTCCTTTGCTGGTTCAAGTTCTACCTTGCCAACCGCCAGCAGTTTGTTCATTTGGACTCCTCTAGATCGGCAATGCTACCCATCACTTGTGGAGTCCTGCAAGGTCCCATCCTCTCCTGAGTGATCTTCAATCTATACATGGAGCTGCTAAGATCCCACCTAGCCACACACAACATCCACATCCACCAATACGAAGATGACACACAACTATACCTCAAGATCAGCTCCATCAAGGGCAGCCACAGTCTCAAAACGTGCCTCTCGCTGATCCAGTCTTGGATGTCCAGTGCATACTTGAAGCGCACCCCTTTCAAGACCGCATTCATACTCCTTACCAACACTGAACACCCAGACATACAGACCTGGCTATCAGGCATTAACTCTGAGGGCTTCACACTCGAGCTCACCTCCTCTGCCAAGTCCCCCGGGTTCCACTTCAACAAACACCTCTCCTTGAAGACATACATAGCTAAGAAAAATCAGACAGCTTGGTATCAGCTCTCCCTCGTGTGGAAAGTCATGCCCTTCCTCCCTCTGGACAGCTTTAGATCCACTGTTCAAGCACTGGTCATATCCCACCTGGATGGGGCAATACCCGCCTCGGAGGCCTTCCGTTGTCCTCCCTTGTGCCCCTGAGAAGGGTCCTACACGTGGCTGCACGCCTCATCAAGGGTCTACGCAAATACAATCACATCACCCCGGCTCTCATCGACCTTCGCTGGCTCCCACTACACGCACAGATCCCCTTCAAGTCTTGCTGCATCATCTATAAATCAGTCTCCCTCAAGTCACCCAGCTACCTCTCTGAGAAACTCAGTATCTCCGGCAGACAGCACACCACCAGAAACCAGGACGAGTGCAGACTTGAAATTTGCTGCTGCAAAAAGGAAAGGACCAGAAAACGAGCCTTCTTAGCCTATGCCCCAAAACAATGGAACCCTCTCCCAGTCAGCATCAGACTCGCCTCCTCACTCCTCCAATTCAGAAAAGAACCCACCTCTTCAAGGATTCTCTCCTTCTCAACACCTAAACCATCACGTCGCCCCCCACGCCACCTGACTCGCTAGATGCGTCCGCCCCTCTCCTCCCTGCCAACCTGTACAGCTGTACCCCTCCTCTGTGCCCCTCTGTATCCTACTCCTGCTGTATATCTGTTCAGTTGTTACCTCTGAAAAGCGCTGTGTTATGCATCTGTACTGTTGTGTACCTCTGTAAAGCCCTCTATTAGTTCTTGCAGCTAGGTCTGTGCTGAGAAAATACCATAACCATAATAATAATAAGATCATGAAGTCCAGAAACGAGAACCTGGCTGACCACCACAGGATGACTAGAATCCTCTTGCAAAGTAGAGTGGCCAGGAACTTCCCCATAGCCTTATGGATCAGAGGGCAAGAAGGAAAGGTGTAAGATGAAAAGTCCCTTTCCTATGACATTACCAACACACGTCTAGAGAATTCAGGCCCCTGCCCAGGCACGTGCTGTTGAAATAGAAGACAAACACGTCCACTGGGTGAGACCACCACAATAACAGAACTTGAAAAATCAAGGGGTGCAGCTCCCACTCTTTGTTGGTCACACAAGCCTACTCTGGGAACCTGCCTTTTGGATGGACTCAACCAGAGAGCAAAGAAAATACACTAAACCCCCATAATATTGGGACAGCAGCACAGCTGATGACGAGACCAGAAGTCTTGGGTGAGGAAATTACCCATGTTGGCTCCCCACCCCAGCAAGGATGAATCCACTACTGGGGTCCATAGTAATGGTAACTGAAGGAGGATCCACAGAAAAATGGTCCCCAATCAGCAGGATGGCAGTATCATTCTGCCATAAAAGGTTTTGCCTCAGGTCCTGGAATCATGGCAGATTGGGCATGACAAGACTGATTTCAAAGGAATACCAAATGCCACTGTAATCTTGCCATGCTCACTAGAGCCCGCAGAAAGACATGATTCCAAAGAGCTTCTGGTACCACATAGTCAAAGCAGAGCTTTGACTGAGAAAGAACATGCAAGTTGATGTAATGTGCTGTATCCTCTTTGATGTGGGGTATACCCGAGTAACGATAGTGACCCCCAATAAAACAGGCTCTGTGAGACTGTCAAAGATTTCTTCAGGTTCACAGACAAGTAAAGGAGAACAAATGCACACAAAAAGGTACAACAGAGGTGTGGATGCTTCCTGGGAGCTGGACACACAAACTAGCCAGTCTTCCAGGTATGGATGAATATGAATGTTTTGAAGCCACAGAAAGGCCACCGCCATCATTATTTTCATAAAGAACACGAGAGCAGAGTTCAGCTTGAGGGGAGTAGTTGGTGACTTAGGTGCCTAGGAATAAACAAAATATAGACAAGTGAGGCTCCCAAATGGGGACGTGGAGATATGTGCCCTTCAGATCCATTTTACAGTGCCAGTCTCCCTGAAAAACAGTTCACTGGGTCTGTGCAGGGGTTCCCATCTCAAACCACTCTAAAGGTGAGGAATGGTTCTACAGAGAAAGGTCCAGGAGGGTGTCCAGGCCTATTTGGTTCTGGTTTGGCTTTGGGAACGGCCTGGCAATGAAAAATGATCCCCTCTCAGAAGGAAGGACTTCACCCACTGCTCTCAAGTCCAGCGGCTTTTGCATAAACTGAGCTATCCTACCTTTTCCCATCTGGATAAGGACGGAAGAGAGGGGAGGACGGAAGGGAAAGGGGATATTCCCAACTCTCCACCAATAGGTTCTCAGAATCTGTTGAGATTCTGTCCACCATGCCTCCACAACCCCCACAGTGGTAGCAATCAGGTAATCAAGCCTTTCATTGCTTGGGCTTTGTGCCAGGGACTTAAGAGGAGCAGCCTTGAAAGAACCGATAGGGGGGGTACTACTTTTCTAATTTGTTCTCTGAGTGAAAGGTGAGAGGTTGGCCTGAGTAGATCTCTACACCTGAAATCCTAAAAGCCCACCAATTGACCATGAGGACAATTTCAGAATCCTCTGGGAGGACAGAAACGTCTTAAGTAATGGATTTGTGAGGACAACTAGGGACTTACCAGTCTGAGTAAAGGTTTTCTTCTGCATGTGTTAGTCATCCACGGAAGAATTCAAAAGGTAATTGCCCAAATGGAAATTCAAAGATTTACGTCAGTTACATTTATTGTTCCCCAAGCAGGCCTGGTAGCAGATATTGGTGCCTACGAACATCACCCCAAACCCCAATCAGCAGGTTGGGGGGTTTCCCTGCATGCATCATTTTGCAGAGAAACTCTTGAGCGTATTGAGTCTCTACAAGCCAGCACAATGAGCAACACACAGTTCTGCCTAAGGGGATCTGATTATATTAAAACAAAGGGTTGTCCTGCCCAAGTATTTTCTACATGCATCAGTATTGCATGGTTATGAATTCAATGGGGGGCCTGGTACGATATCGCAAGTCCAACAAGCCAGTGAGTTTCTTGTGAAATGCCTTTGCCAAGGACTGTAGTACCTCATCTGCATCATGCCTCCCTCTGTCACCCAAGTCTACTTCATCGGTTTCGATAGGTGGAGGTTTTGATGGTATTGGTGAGTTCCTTGGGGATGGCGTTACTGGAAGAGGCTGAACCACAAAGGGAGCCAAGGGCTGTGGAAGTCCCTCTTTAGTTATGAGGCAGTACCAGAGACCACAGGCAGCCAGGGGATTGGGGGGAGTCACTGTGGTTGCACTCAGAGCGGATCCCACTGAATCTGAAGCGAGGCCTTGGCAGGTTGGGCTGTGGCAGCATTTCCTTAATTATGTCCCTGAAGTACAACCTCATTGACTGGGAAAGCCTTGGGGCTTAAAGTCAGGTAAAAAAAACAAAATCAGAGGATCACTCTATCCACATTGCAATTGCTGCCAAGTAAAGGGGGTATCGGGGCGCCTGATTTTAGGGCATACTATTGGGCGTCAATCCTGCAGCATATGGTGGACTGGTACACCCAACTTCATGTGGACCGTACAACGGGCTGGATAGAGAGGGAGATGGCACCACGCAGCCTGCAGGAATCTCTTGGGGGACGGGAACAGGAGTTGCAGGGTCTCCTCTCCCTGGTGCGCACGATTATCAAGGTTTGGGGTAGGGCCACAGCTTAGAAGGGGCAGCAATTTCCCTTTCTGCCGGATATTCCGCTGGGCTGTAGCATGCTGCACAGGGTGACGGCGGGGAGGGGGCCGGGACAGCTGGGGGGGGGGTGTTAGACTCTAGACAATTTGTATTTGGAGGACAGGGCAATTCAGGAATGCTCATCCCCTAATTTGCCTGAACTTTCTGGAGTTTGCTACGCTAATGGCGAGTGAGAGCAGCATGGGGGAGTTTCCCGGGGAAACCTCATACTCACGGGATGAACATGACTCTCATGCAATTGGTGGATAGGGGTGTGTGACAGAACTGTATGCAGCTAACAGGCGGGAATGTGACATCACAGCGGGAGGGCTTCACACTAAATAGGAAATTGATATGGGGGACTGTTGCTTTATATCACCTACCCTGAAAGTCAGATGACCACCAACTACAATATTCCACCTAGTTTGCCCAATTCACTGGTTGCTACACCACCCACTCTGCTTAGTCTCTTAATTTCTTTCCTCTTACATAATGAATAGACAAATCCAACTAGAGGTTTACGCATAGCAGTCGTCAATAGTTCCATCCAGTCTGCATCTATAGATCTACTGCACTGCCATCACTGTAGTTCGTCTCTAGAGCTTGCTTTGCTCTAGGATTAGGATTTCATTATATATTAGCACCTGCAGTAGAGGGAGCTGGCCAAACTGTTTTCAGAGCTTTATCATATCCATGTTTCCATTCATGCAGTTGACCTTTTACAGACACTCATCAGGGCTCACTCGCTAAGTATTTTCACCCTCTCACATAGTCGAGTAGGTTTTAAGAAGGGCCACTACCATTTGCAGCGGATGTTTGAAACTTTTATTTAAACTTTACTTTGTTTGCAGTAAATGTGAAATAAAAGTTTCACTGTGCAGGGGTGGCATCTTGGTGGCAGCAGTGTGCCAAACTAAAGTGAGATTGTGGTGACATGTGCCATTTTACAGAAAGCACATTTAAATTTGTCATCTGTTGCCATGGGTCTGATGTACTTCTCTACAGTCGAGTGGGTAAACTAAATTACTCGACCTGCAGGCGTAGTGGAATTTTAAAGAACTTGCAAGGTCTGACATCTCACTAATGTCTTACTTCAGCGGTACAAAAGACTGCATCATTTTTATTTGTATGGTACAAGTAACTTCTGGTGGCATAAAAAATATTAGTACAACATTTCTAATCAAATGGGTTTTAAGAACAATTTAATTATCAAACTCTGCTAATCAATTTTGGAAAACTAATGTATGCCTTGCAGCCTGTATATTGATTAGAGGGCTCATGCTGTTTTTCTAGGATCTGAGTATTGCATGACATCTTGTGGCAAGGCTAAAAAGTTGGTTTCGGTCAGTGCCGGTTAGTGAATAAACTGGCTCCTTGACTTAGGTCTGTTGCACCATTCCTCTGGAATATCATCAATTCGAGACAGTTTTCCAAAAGGAGACCATAACATTCTTGCCACTGCACAGACCTGAAGATTGTGCCATTACACGCCTTACACACTCCTCAGTACCTTTCAATAGGATGTTTCATCATCTTATGCCTACCGAAAAGACAGGCCTTGAGGGGAATACCCCCAGCGGAACCTAGCCAACAGACTTTTACATGAATCAGTCTCACCTGCCCGAGCCTCTCTTTTCTTTATTCCCAAAAGGAATACCTCAGAGGTAAGACCTTGCTTGGACTACTGGGGTCTAAATGCAGTAACCATTAAGGATAAATATCCCCTTCCGTTAATACCGAACATTTTGGATGCGGTACAAGAGGCCTCCATTTTCACTAAATTGGATCTCAGAGGAGTGCATCACTTAATACGCATAAAACAGGGAGATGAGTGGAAGACCACATTTAGAACCCTTTATGGTCATTTTGAATATTGTTATGCCCTTTGGCTTGGCTAATGCTCCAGCAGTGTTTCAGCCTTACATGGACCATCTCTTTTCTGACCTGTTATTTCACACGGTAATAGTATATCTAGATTACATCCTTGTTTTCTCAGAAAAGCCCAAGGATCATGTCTGTCACATTGTATTGTATTGGGTTATTTATATAGCGCTCTTTCCCCATTTGTATGGCCTCAATGTGCTTTGTGGTTGGAACGCCCTCGGTGACCGTAGTCAATGTGCTGGAAGTTTCCTAGAGTTTTAGATTAAGAGATGCGTGTGCGCATTTTCACTGGTCAAGGACTTAGGTTGCCGGTTAGGCTCCACTAAGCAGTCCTAAATGTCAGGCACATGGATGGGCGCTGTTGGTGGTTTGCGATAGAGTGCTATTATTGAGAGAGTCGATGTGTGGCCATCTATACCGAATTTCTTTTAGTTGGTAGTCGCTGTATGTTAGTGGCAGAGGTGTTGAGGTATGTCAGGTGTTTCAGTGTGGATGGTTATATGCGCTGCTAGACCGCTAGCTGTATTCTATGGTGCATGGATGTATGGGCGTGCCTGCGGCCTGTGTCCACAGACTTAGTGTGAGGTATACGTACCTTAGCCTTCCAAGTTGTTCAGCTGGAGTGGTCTTTGTCCAGTGTGGACAGCGTGGTCTCATTATTCATGGTTTCTCTGGTGCAGAGGTCTGAGCGGTTTTGGCGGGTGCGTTTATTGCGCCTAGATTAGAGAGTCCTGTATAGTGGGCGAGGGTCTAGGTTTCACAATACAATTTGGGTATGGCATAGTCCTGTATAGTGGGAGAGAGTCCTAGGTTTCAAACACACCTAGATTTGAGAGTCCTGTGTAGTGGGAGAGAGGCCTAGGTTTCACAGAGCGATTTCACAATACAGTAGGTTTCACTATGTAATACGCAGCGATGGGGTGTACTCCTAGATTTGAGAACCCTGTATAGTAGGAGAGGGGCCTGGGTTTCACAATACAGTAAGTTTCACAATATAATAGGAAGGAAAACGCACCTAGAATTGAGAATCTGTATAGTGGAGAGGGGCCTAGGTTTCACAATACAGTAGATTTCACAATATAACAGGAGGGAAAACGCACCTAGAATTGAGAATCCTGTTTAGTGGGAGAGGGGCCTAGGTTTCACAATACAGTAGGTGTCACAATATAATTGTAGCGAACACGCAACTAGAATTGAGAATCATGTATAGTGGGAGATGGGCCTTGGTTTCAAACAAACCTAAATTTGAGAGTCCTGTATAGTGGGAGAGAGGCATAGGTTTCACAGAGCGATTCAGTGTCTTCAAAACAACCAACTACAGGTTAAGGGAGAGAAATGCATATTCAATGCTTCTTCTGTCCCATATTTAGGTTACATTCTATCAGCAGATGGCATGTCATTGGATCCTCAAAACGTAAGAGCTATCATAAATGGGAAGACCGCAGCTTCCGTGAAAGACATCCAGTGCTTTTTGGGTTTAACCAACTTTTACCTAAAATGTATTCTGGCTTTTTTGGAAACTGTTTTGCCACTTACTGCCTTGTTAAAGAAGAATGTGTTTTTTGCTGGAGACCTGCTACTGTACTTGCATTCCAACAGTTGAACACCAGAGCATGTTTGTGCTGCCTTTTGGAATAGGATGCAACTAGGTCAGGAATGTCCCATGCCAAGTCTTCATCCTCTGACAGACCATTAGTTATAACAAGGGCCTCAAACTGTAGATTCTGATCACCCACCACAATAGGGTTGTGGGCCTTTGCATGATTCTTAATCCATGTGTTAATTTGTTTTTCTACAAGCAGGATGCTTTTGACCCCATCCCCTGGCATCTGTCTATTATACATATCAAACAATAGTAGTTAAGTATCATCATGGAATTTGATATGCAACTCTTGAAGATCACTAATGCCACAATCCAACACTTCAAGATTAGTATTTACGGAAGAGTCGACCCAAATCAACAAGCTTCCACTGGGTCGTCCTTTGCCATTGCTGTCTGTAATATCAAAGGATGCATTTACCTGGAGTGTGTGGTGGGTAGTTGCCCAGGTCTCCTGGGAACAAATAATTTGATGCGGCCTAATAAAGTTGCACCAATCGTCATATTTTTGGAAAGACCTGCTATGTTACAAGAGAGCAAGCGCTCCTCATGCACCATGGGTGAGCCGCCCACTGCAGACATATGGGCACTTCCGATGGGCGCGAAACGCGAAGTGGGTCATTCCTCTCCATCCATATTGGTTTCTACGTCGTTCTCCTGACCTTGCCTGTTTTTTCTTGGTGTAAGGCAGGGAGAAAGTCCTTACGGGGATGTTCACTCCAATTGGAAGTAAGGTTCTAAATTCAAGTGCAAACAGCTCTTCTGCTAGGTAATTATTTGCTGACATGAGTCTAATGGTGTCTTTGGAAGCATCATTGATGGAAGGGGGGCAAGTGCAATCCATGATATCTTCCCTAATTATTGAGCAGCAGCCCCCACAGGATCTGATCCAGTGTGTTATCTTATTCCTTAGGGCTTCTTATTCTCTGTTAACCCGATTCAGTTTTGGTTCATTCGTCAAGTAGACAACATCTATCGAAAACATCAGTGGCCCTTTTCACAGAGCTGGGTTAAATTGATGCATCATATTAACGCTCGCTGGGAATTGCTCGACACCCTGGGCACCCTCCAAGAGCACAGTTTTCATATTTATATAGATTTCTTGTATCCATGCAGTAAGTGGATCTCTCCACTTTATGTTCCTTAGTTGAATTATTAACTCTATAGACCAGTGAACGGTCATGAAGAATCCATTGCTCGGCAACCTACTCCCTAGGGGATTTACAAGGGGTGTCTTTATGCTACTGTTGGATCTGGTCATATTCCCAACAGATAAATGGCCAACTGAGCTTCCCTGTCCCTCGTATGAGATGGCGTTTTGATAATGTCTGTGCTGCCATCGTTAGCAAATCCTTTTAGTATACTATCAGAGATGGCTGGTTTTTTACCTAATAAGGGTGAGCGTTTTTCCTTAATTAATGCCAGGTCTATATGTATGTTCTTTAACAATTTAATTAGTTCTGTTACTAGTGGCCCAACAGTCCTAGCACAACTGCAGCTACAAAAACAATTGTTTCATGGAGCACTGGGGTTGTCCTTTGGGCAATTTGGTAAGAGTGCCATCCAGTCCAGGACCTCCTGTCACCATAATAAAAGGGACTCCCTCCTCCAGTGAAGGTCCTCCAGAGTTTGGACTTGTCCCATCAGCTAATGCTTCGAACTTACTTGATAAGGAACATTGATCTGGATGGTAGGAGCCTCGTTGGTAATGCAGACATTCTTACCATAAATGTCCTCATATCATTCCACTGGGATAGCATAATTTCTCCCTACCACTAGAGAACAGCTTTGGGAATCTCAAAATGTTGGCGGTCATAGTGTGCGCTTGCTAATGGGATTAAAGGGATGACTTTCCCTTGAGAGCCCTGTTAATTCATTGTGGGAGTTGGTGGACTCTGCCCTTCAATAGATTTGCTATTTGTTATGTGGTGGAGATTACTAGTTTTATGTGCCAGTCTAGTCAGAGGCAGGGTATTAAAATCAATTAATAATTCACTTTCATTGTCAACTACTGCGATAGGTCAGAAATGCGCGAGACGGACACAAAAGGTATAGATTTCTCAATGCTTGCCATTTATTAAAATAAAAAGGGTTGAGATAAACTCAGATATTTCCCTATCCTAATGAGAATGTCCCTACCTAGCAAACGAAAATAAAGACAGATGACCTAGTGTCCAAAAAGCATCTGACCTTCACACTAACACACACAACGAAAGTATACAAGGAATAATTGTCTTTAGTTCAACAAAACAACGCGTAAGTTCCAAGTTACAGTTTGTATAGAGCACTCCTTGTGACCAGGGTTGGACTCCTTTCCCCTGGATCGATTCAGGAATACCCTTAGGAAAGTACTATTTCAACAAGGTTCTGTACAGTTCAACACAAAATGTCTTTTCCATCCGCTGCGTTTTTCCACTTGATAACACAAATGTATCTTTCACAAAACACTTGTTAAAAAACCAAGCAATTGTTTTCCTCCCCCAAATCCTTCTTGGTAAGGCAAATGTTCCTTTCACAAAACACTTGTTCACATTTCTGCAAAGCAACAGTTTCTTTCCTGGTGTACTCGCCTGCCAGGTCTAACTACAAGTGGTCCCTTTCCTGGTTCACTCTCCTGCCAGGAAGAAAACCGCTACTACTACCGTTGATCTCTTAGTGGCAATATGGGTTACAGATTTCCCCAAACTGGTGTCTCAGGAAAGGAGAATTGTGTCCGTGTTGCCCTTTTATCTCTTTGTTAGAGTCTCTGCGTGGTTGGCAAAGTGGGTTACAGGTTTCCCCAAGTTGACATCTCAGATGGCCGATTTGCGGGTGCAGTAAACGCTACGAAGCGTCCCGGTTATTTGTATCTTTTCTGAGGCTCACCGGTTACGGTTGGCAGCTTCGTCGGCGTCCTCGTGGGCTGCACGGCACAGCAGTGCTCCTCTCCATCGTCTCAGGTGTTTCTTCGGTACTCTTGCCGTCTGGTTTTCTCTCTCTGGGAGCCTCTGCTGCTCCGTTTTCAGAGACCACGGCTCTCCCATTCTCCCGCCCTCCTCACAGACACTGTCACGTTTGCTTCCTCGCCTTTCTGCACAACAGCTGCTTATTTCACCTGCAGCTTCAACCGCTTCAGTATCCCGAACTGCTTCTGCCTTTGCGGCCCCTTCTCTTCCTCTTCCACTCAGCTGTGGCCATGTTCAGCTTTAAAAGGTCCTGTTCAGGTGCCTTGCATTAAAACAACTATGCTGCATATTCTCTTCAGTGGAACTTTTGATCCTCATTGACTCTTGGCCCTTCTTCCTCGTCCCAGTACCACAGGCATTACGGATCTTGAAGTCCATAATGGATTTAAGTCTTTTATGTCTACTTCTTTCTGTTTGATTGTTGCGCTGGATGTCATTAAAGTTAGGAGAGGTTATATGAGGGATGTGTGGCTTAACATTATAGTTAAGGTTTTTACACGGGACAGAATCATGGCCATTAGAAAATGTTACATCTAATTCAGGAACTTCCAATGTATTTAATTTATTCTGCTTAGGTACATTTTTACAGAAGGTTCTTTGAGTTTCCTCACAAGAGAGACTTTTGCAATGACAGCATGCCATTAGATATTTAGGGATTACAGAACTCTCAGCCTCACGAGAGGATGAATACTGCATCTCTCGCAAAGGAGTCAACACTTGTCCCTGACAGCCATCTCCTCCATTGTGATCCCCCTCATGAATATCAGCTGGAGGGTTAGGATCAGGCAGCATCTGCCTTCCCCTGATGACATGGGAGATTTTAGGGTGGGGTTCAGTAATGACTCAGCAGGATTCACTGCTGAGTCATTACTGAACCCCACCCTAAAATCTCCGGGCTGGAGGGCCGGAGGGCTCCTCCAGCCCGGAAAACTTAGAAAAAAAAACGCAGCTAGTGCTTATTTTTTAAAAAAAATAAATAGCACTTACCGAGATTCAGCTGCAGCTTTCCTGCTCTGGTCACCGGTCCCCGTCCGCCGCGTACAGCACAAATGAAGGAAAAGCCACCCAGCGGTAGCTTTTGTTTACTACAGCTGGCTGGCTTTTCCTTCATTAGTGCCGCAAAAGCCAGCACAGGCGGGCATCCATTTCACAAAACGGATGCGCCCATGTGCTTGCTTTTGCGAATTTTGAGCTTGAACAGCTCAAAATTTTACATAGGAAGTTTTAAAAAAAAAGTGCTAGTATTATTTTTTTAATGTTGCCCATCTATTTTTAAAATACAATTTTTTACTGGACTATCCCTTTAAGTGAAGCACTAAACCAAAGAAAAAGGACATCAGTTGCGATTCCTTGCTGTCCACATCAGCACTTCTCATTCAATTTTACTTCACAGGAAAAAGCCAGAGTGAGAGCAAAAGACATTGCAGAATACAAAATTAAAAAAAAAATACATCTTATGGATTCCTCATCTAAGATACTCTCCAGCAGCTGTCATCTGGAAAAAACGTTGACAGCGAAGTTCACGGTCACCTCACATCCCCTTGACACCCTAACCCCATGGCTCGGAAAGTGCCCCCCGTAGCAGTACACGTTGAGCACACCATGTCCCCTGGACACAGTTCCCACTTCTGACCCCCCTCACCGCCCCCACCCCTTACTAAGCAGCCGAAGGAATAGCAACAAGAAGAATATGCCAGCTCTCTACAGGTGGGTGAGGAACCTCTGGGAGGAGCATCGATCAGAAGGAACACTGCAGAGGGAAGTCACTTGGCTCCAGATTCACTTTTTAAAAATAATTGTGTTATGGTTAAATATTATAGAATCATTGTAAAAATCTAGAAGGCCGATTTTCAGCTAAACCAAATAAAATATATATATGTCAAAATGAAGGTTTTCGAGGGAAAGGCAACTAGTGGAATGCACTCCAGAGAGCAGCTGCACCGGGAAATAAATATCCTTGCGGCGATTAAGTGGAAAAAACACCTCTATATTTCCTGGCAGCACGTTTTCTTTATTAATATAAATGCATCAGGAAAAGGAACCAAAAAGAACCACGCGTTTCGCTGTATGCAAACCGCTTGATCACATAGGTTTACAAACAACACAGATGATGGACTGCAATTTAACCCCTGACAACTCTCTGATTGTGCATAGAGAGTGTCAACCTGCTAGATGCCGCTTGTCTAGCATGTTTTGTCAGGCAGACATCTTAAAACAGTTAGATAGTATACGTTTCTCAGAGGAAAGTGCAGACAACTTCCTCTAGCATACAAGACATAGATAACAGTACTGAAATATTTTTAGGATGAAATCCCAATTGCAAAACCTATGCCACAAAGACAATAATGATGCCGCTTTAAGTAAAACAACTTCATAAAAAAAAATGTGTTTCTCAGATTGCGTCTTTTTGTGTGTCCATTATGCAATAGCATTACATAAAAAGAGAAAATAATCAAATACTGCTCCTGGCTGCCTAGTGGAAATCAAAAGTGGGGGCAGCCTTTGCAGAGTATAGATCGGCTGTGATGCCTTTAACCTGCTCAAGCAGGGATGTGCTGCACTATATGTATAATACCTAATTGTTAAATGCTGTGACTGTATATGTCATACAGCAAACTCGGGCAGTACTTGAAAGGAATGCATGTAGGTAATAATACCCATTTGTTGGGGCTGTACAAATACGCAAAAGTAGAAATTTAGATATATGTGCAAATAGCATTTTAGCAGCAAAAATATGTATTTACATAGCAGCAATAAATAAAGTGCATAGTGCTCTCCGTCCATGCATGTCCCTCTCTTATGAGTATAAGGCTCTGTAGTCAGATGTTTCATATGTGGATTATAGTATCCTCATTGTATAAAATAAAGAGAATCTCTATTAATTTATGTTTCTCACAGAGTCTGAAGTACATGCATGGGCTGCTGATTTTTTAAAACTGAAGAGGAAAAAAGTTTCCTCTTATAAAGTGCAAAGTGCGTACAAACATTGCTTGATTATAAAGTGCTAAGTGCATGAAGTATCCAAATTCATAAAACGACCTATAAGTCATATTAGTTAGATGTTAGCCCATACACATGCATCCTTATGTTAAAAAGAGGAAGGTATTACAAATACAATATAAAATACCTAGGTATTTTGTCCATATAGAATTGTCACAGATTTTGCACAGTAAAGCAGATTAAAACCAGTCCAAAAATCTGTGTTTTTTAAGAGCCACTTATAATAAGTACCAAAACCTATGCAACTACAAGTTAAAAACAATAGTTTAAAAACACACTAAAACTGTGAGAACAGAAACCGAGACCATTATATATATATGTATATATAACAACACCTATATCGTCAAAAATTAATGCAGTGTGAAAATTATTTATACGTGAAAATCAAAGACATATTGAACATTTCATTGCTCAGGGCATGGCACGTGTTGTATACGTAACCTTGTCTGTACTTAGAAAGAAAAAGATAAGCATATGATGCATGTGGGACCTGGTCAGAGCGAACCTGAGACTGTATCTACAAAAACCTCATGTGCCCAGGAAGGTATATAGTTCCTCATCAAGGTTGTGACCCCTGGGCTTTTTTGTCTCAAGGTCTAAAATACATTTGGTTTCCAATTGTCGTAGTGTTAATTCGCGATTACCTCCTCTGAGTGGTTTGGTGATTGTATGTATACCAAAAAAGGTGAAACCCTCTAGTTTACCTCCATGTTGGTTCTTAAAATGAAGGGCCATAGAGTAAGTCAGGTCGGCATTCTTGATTGCCCTAATGTGCTGTACCGCCCTCAATTTTAGTTTTCCTTTGGTGCTACCGACATACCACTTGTTGCATGGGCAGTTTAACACATATACCACATATTCAGTTTCACAAGTAATTCTAGACACAATCTTAATATTCTCTCCTAAAATGGGATGTAATTCACAATTGATGTTAACAGCATAGGTACATGCTTTGCATTGGAACATTTTTGGACGCCCGGTCTTTTGATGTTCATCCAACTGGCTCCTGATTGGTCAGCAAGAGGACTCATGAAACTGGGTACAAGGGTATCTTTAAATGAGGACGATCTACGGAATGTGATGTTCGCTTTAGATGCCAATAATTCGCCAAGATGTTCGTCCAACTTTAGAACATGCCAATGTTTCTGTATTACTTGGCGATTATTTTGGGCACCATTACCATAGGTCAGAATCAGACGTGTGTCTGCATTGTCCGTGATCTTCGCTTGGACAACATTGGAAACCAATAGTAGGGAACGATCCATGTCTCTAGCTTTTAAAAACGCTCTTTCCAGTACTTTGATTGGATAGCCTCGATTTTTGAACCTCTGAGCCATCAAGGCACATTCGCTGTCAAAGGTATTAATATTAGAGCAATTTTTACGGATGCGAATAAATTCCCCATACGGGATTTAAGGCTGTGGGATGGCTGCTCTTCGCATGCAGTGGAATGTTGGAGCTGGTAGGCTTCCTATATAGGCTACTAATAAGTTCACCATTGGCCACAGAGACTGCAATATCCAAGAACACAATGTCCGTCTTACTGTGACTTTCAGTGAATTGTAGGTTGAGCTTGTTAGTATTCAATATACTGACGAAGTCTAGCCATTCCTGATCACTGCCATCCCAGATCACAAACCGATCGTCAATATAACATAGCCACAGTGCTATTTTATCTGTGTGTTTGATATTTCCTGGATGCCAGACAACAAACTTCTCCCACCAGCCCATTGTCAAATTCGCATACGAGGGAGCAAACGTAGTACCCATAGCAGTGCCTTGAAGCTAGATAAAGAACTCTTTATCAAAGAGAAAACAGTTGTTGGTTAAACAGAATTTGATCATCTCTAGTATCATGAGGCCATGTTGCATATAGTTCATGGATCTGGTATACAAAAAATACTTGCATGCTTTAAGACCATCAGAGTGTCGGATTAAATAACACGGTTCCCATGAGATACCTTCTATTCTACTCAGAAAATCTTTTGTATCCCTTAAATAAGAGGGCAGAGTAGTAACAAAAGTAATCAGTGTTTCATCCACAAACCGTGAAAGATTTTCCAATAATGCCCCACATAGTGTAACAATTGGTCTGCCTGGGGGTCTAGTCAAACTCTTGTGAACTTTAGGCAAAAAATAAATTGTTGGAATGGTAGGGAATTTGGGTTGTAAGAATGTGCAAATGTCTTTGTCTAACAGGTCTCTCTCCTTCCAAGTCTGTAAAAGATTAAATAGTAAAACACTCATAACTTGTTAAGGATCATCTTGTGATTTAGCGTAGCAAGTCTTGTCCATTAGTTGTCTGTGGGCCTCCTTAATATAGTCATTCCGATTGATTCATCATGACTATATTAGTCCCCTTATCAGATGGTTTGATTATGTACTCCGTCATTGCACCAAGTTGTTTCAATGTGCGTTGTTGTACCGGGGTTAGGTTTGTTCTCGTAGGAGACCGTTTCTTCCTGATCTTTTTAAGATAATTAATTACCAGGTCCTGGAAAGCCTAAACATGGCCTCCCGGATTAAACATAGGGTTAAATCTGGGTTAAATCTGGATTTAATTTTTAATGCCGTTTTGCCCGGCCAACTGGTATCAGCATTCATTAGTTCAAGTTCTTGGTCTGTATTGTTCATATGGTTTACATTTTCAAATTCCAAATCTTCAAGAATATGTAAGGTGAGAGTGTCCTGGATGGAGATGTCTGTAAGTCCTGGATAACAGGCTTTGGGTTTTGGTGGAAACATGGCAAAGAATTTTTTTAGTCTGATTTTACGCATAAATTTATCAAAGTCTATGCAGGTATATATAGATATTAAATCTTACACAATCTTACAAAAACCATCATCCAAAGTACAATATCATCATCAAGCAATGAGGCAAGAAAACTGTAAAAATGCATACCTCTTCCCAATCTGCACATTTAAAAATGACAAATTCACAGCAGTTTCTGGAAAGATGGGCCTGCATGTTGGCGAAGGCCTCTGCTTTACGTTTCATACAAGAAGCAAATTGATCCAACAGTATACACACACTCTACTAAATCTACCCAGTGTTCTGTGTAATCATCTGGGTCACGTGGGGGGGGGGACTGTGATGGTTCCTGGGGGGTGGAGGCATTGCCCTATTGCAACCATGCGTTGCTTATCCGGGTCAACAGTTTGAAAGGTGCTATTTTTTGTACCACAACGTGCCTCCTGTACCCCTGTTGAAACCATCCTCATTGTGCTGCTAGGCACTGCTTTGGCACAGCATCAGAGCCCCAGCTGGCAGGTGCAGAAGATCACCAACATAAACACGATCACAGGAACCAACATCTTCATGATATCCCCCATCCAGGATGGTGCCCACGAAAAAAGGCTGTTGAACCAATCACTCCCATGTATGGCAGCTTCAGTTTGCATGTGAGTGCCAAGAATGTGCAGGGCCCCTATTAGGTTGGTGATGGACCCATTTTCTGCATCATTAGGAGGTACGTAGGTGCAACAGGAATCAACGCTCTTTTTGCAGACAGCAGTTTCTGGAAAGATGGGCCTGCATGTTGGCGAAGGCCTCTGCTTTACGTTTCATGCAGATCAGTGAAAAGAATAAACACGTTTAAAAAAGAGAAGACCGTTAAAGGGGTCTACAGGTATTGGTTATGCCAACGTTAATGGACAAACACTCGCTACAAGAGCAATTCCCAAGTACAAAGCCATTCGCACTGCACATAAAATCCCTTCAGGAAGAGAACCAAGAGATGACCTAAGAAAGAAGGTGCTGGCATCGCCCCAGGCCCAACTAGGGCCAGGATTTGAAAATAATTCTTTAAACAACACAAATAGACAAATGGAAAGCAATTCCTCATAATGATTGCATCCCATAAATGGCAATCTGAGCGGGCGAGAGCCATTGCCGGCAAAACCAGGTTGATTAGTTCACCCACCGACATTCCAAAGTCGAATAACACTAAAAAGAATAGATGAATGCCAAAAAGATCCAGCATCATTTGCCTCACTAAAGGCCTTTCGTCCCACCAGACTAGCAATGCAAAAAGCCTTCGCATAGATGCTACATATTTTTACATCCAACTTTAAATCATTTTTAGAAGGACCCTTTGCCTACCACTTTGGGGGCGGGGGGCTAGAATTCCAGAATGACCATGACCAAGTCCCACTGGCCAGTGAAAGTAGCCACTGCCCGTCAGAGGGCGAGCAAAGCCCTGCCTGCATGCACACTAGGTGGCTACTGTAGAGAAATGCACCCCCATCACTCCCCAACGCCCAAACCATTAAAAAAATGCAACCCACTAGGGAAAAAGGTCCAGCACACCTCTTGCACTCTTGCAAGGAGAACAAGGTTTTATTTCCACAAAAATAAAGATGCGCCAGTAAAGTACTCTCCTGCCACAGGACTTTCTGGCGAAATCGGTATGAGCAATACTTTATGGAGGCACACATCATCATCAGTGACGTAAATTTATTATTATTTTTTTTCTCGCTGTTTTGTTTGGTCATAATTGTATCGTTCTCCAATTAATTGTTGATAAATTAATTGTTCACGATCCTGTTAAACTTGAAATGATGAATTGATAATGCAATGTTATGCTTTGTTGAATAGAGATGGACTTGAGGGAAGATAATGAATTGTTAATTAACCTGTTAAAGTTGAACTGATGAATTGATAATGCAATTTTATGCTTTGTTGAATAGAGATGGACTTTGAGGGATGATACTCTAGACTGAAAATTTGATGCATTGATATAGGGGCTCCTTCCCCTTGCATTGTCACTATTACTGTTGGATCAATTTGCTTCTTTTTGAAAAAAATGAATAAATATATATATATATAAAAAAAAAAGAAATTACATAATGTATAAATCCAAATGGCTGGTTCGTGAGACCCTGTACATAGGCTACCTGCTCTTTAAGAGATGCCAGGCCATTAGTCCCAGCCCCTTCTGTCCATCTTCATCCACATGGGTTCCTCCTTGCACGTCATCAGGCATGAAGCTACAATTAATTGGTCATTATGTGAAGAAGACCAATACATGCTCCAACCTAATGTGCACCTGGTACTGCAGACTACGGCTAAGAAGACACTTCGAGGTCATTGCATCTAACTGACTACAGCTCGATTCCAGACACATAGGCGCCCATCAAAAGCTCCCACCCTAGTTTTAGATTTGTTATTTTGCCCCTCCTAGCACCTCGCTTGCACAAATCATATGACCTATGATGAAGGCAACTGGTCTCTGCCTTCTGATCTTTTCTGATCGATTGGGGGGTCTAACAGTTTCATGGTCGGTGGTCTGGGACTGACTGGTACCTAGGAATGCTGGGGTTCTTGGGACGGGGCCTATGAGTACTATTACTTAGAGCTGGGACCGGGAAGGTTGGAGGTTTGTGCCCTCGTTCTCGTGGGATTGCTTTTCGCAGAAAGCTCTCAGCCCCTTGTGGCCTTGCATGGCGCATTCCTTCTGGGATACGAAAACTGGCAACATGAGACAATGAAGGGAAGGGTCTATGAATCTCTGCAGCTGTGGCCTTTCTCTCTGGTGTCCAAGCTACATCCTATTCCTGCATGCATACACTTATTTCTGTGTGTGTGGCTTGGGCCTGCGCCCCTGGTTGCAGTGCAAAGCTAGGCCTCGATTTCAATACAGCTGCTACTATCTACGATGGCATTTGATTCCCCATGTACTCTAGAGCTGAAGCATGCACCACCCTCCCTGCACTATAACCCCCTTCAAAATAAATCTCCACCCTCCACCCTGTACCCTCCTAGAGTCCCTACTGCACACTTCCATGCATCTGCCTCATCACTTGGGGGTTTGGGACGATCATCCCTCCTTCCGAACATTGCCCCCTTTCGTTAATACTACACTAATGAGCTCCCAGGTGACCTTCCTGGTCTATCATTCTCTTCCTTTTCAATCTCTCATCTTCCAAGTATGGAGGTGACCCTTCCTTTGGTACCCATGTCCTGCATATATACACCCATATACACACACTCTACTAAATCTACCCAGCATTATGTGTAATCATCTGGGTCAAGTGGGGGGGGGGGACTGTGATTGTTCCTGGGGGGTGGAGGCATTGCCCTATTGCAACCATGCGTGGCTTCTCCGGGTCAACAGTTTGAAAGGCGCTATTTTCTGTACCACAACGTGCCTCCTGTACCCCTGTTGAAACCATCCTCATTGTGCTGCTAGGCACTGCTTTGGCACAGCATCAGAGCCCCAGCTGGCAGGTGCAGAAGATCACCAACATAAACACGATCACAGGAACCAACATCTTCATGATATCCCCCATCCAGGATAGTGCCCACGAAAAAAGGCTGTTGAACCAATCACTCCCATGTATGGCAGCTTCTGTTTGCATGTGAGTGCCAAGAACGTGCAGGGCCCCCATTAGGTTGGTGATGGACCCATTTTCTGCATCATTAGGAGATACGTAGGTGCAACAGGAATCAATGCTCTTTTTGCACACCCCTCCCTCCTTCCATGTCTTTGAGGAGGACCAGCACATAGAGGTTCTGCAACATCATCAGCCATTTCCATCTTGATTGCGTTGAGACGTTGTTCAGTGTTGTTGGCCATCTGGATCATTTCCCAGCGTACAATTTGGAGTTATGTGGCATTCATGGCAGTCTCCACTCCTAGTAACAATAACAAGGTGTTAGAAGTTTCTTCTTTGCTTTGGGTCTTCTTTGGGTCTTCGAAGGGCAACCGCCAATGGAACAGGCAGGCATTGTGGAAAGTTCTGAAAAGTAAAGATCAACAATTCTCTATGAATACCAATGTAAACTCGGAACATGTGACTAGTTCCTTGCATGTACTGTCTTGAACGAAAAGAAATTGGACGCAAAATGATTATGGTACATGGCCTTACCTTGACGAACAAACAGTTAGATGCAGGGATCAGAGTAGTTTCTTGTCGTAGAACAGGGAGCAGTTCACAGGTTGCAAACTGACGAGTTTCCTCGAAGTGGTCACGGAAGTTCACAGAGACGAAGAGCAGATAACCAGCACCTTCACGGGTTGACTAGCAAAGCGCAAAGAAGTGCTCATTAGAAATATGAAGTGGGTTATAAAGAATTCGAAACAGGGGTGTGTTTGTGAATGAATGACGTGTATATGTCGTGGCATTATGTGGATTGCAGGGGGCCGTCCAGCGTGAGGGGGGATGCTTGGCAGGAGACACGGGGTCTGGAGGTAGACATGGGAACAACAACCCATGCTCTATAGACCACTTTGAAGTGTACATGGTCTTTGGCACCTCTTGGCCTTTATCGCTCCCTGACTGCTCCAGTTGCCAGCACAAGTACCCCGGTGCGAACTGCCTTTGATAGGGCGGGGGGTGGATTGGGGCGGTGGTCGTGCAGACAAGACACAGGAAGACTCGTGAATGGAGACACACTTATGTGGATTGCAGGGGGCCGTCCAGCATGAGGGGGGATGCTTGGCAGGAGACACGGGGTCTGGAGGTAGACATGGGAACAACAACCCATGCTCTATAGACCACTTTGAAGTGTACATGGTCTTTGGCACCTCTTGGCCTTTATCGCTCCCTGACTGCTCCAGTTGCCAGCACAAGTACCCCGGTGCGAACTGCCTTTGATAGGGCGGGGGGTGGATTAGGGCGGTGGTCGTGCAGACAAGACTCGTTTGCCGCAGGGCCTCACCAAGGAGAGGCCATCTAACTGCATGTAAGAGGCTGGCTGCAGGATCTAGTACATGGAAGGCAGGGGGGTGAGTTTATAAATACCTCACCCTCCCAGGAGAATATATGGGTGCAGTTCACCCTGGAGACCCTGGATGCCTAGGCAGTTAGTCAGCAGCAGGCTGGCCTGTGGTGGCAAGGCGGCACGGGCCAGAGGTGGTCATCCCTGTACCCGGTGCCCAAAAGGATGATTTATTATGATCAACCATATTTACCTATAACCATGTTTTGTATCAATAAAATACAACGGCCTTCCTTTTATTGCCAACGCTTGAACAAATCAAAACAACCATTGTTAAAATATATGTTGGGTTTTATTTTAGATCTTAATTTCAATTGAACATAAATAATAAACATTACACATTGTAAATTTGCGGTTGCAGCACATCCAGGGAAAATCCGCGGTATTGTCCACTGTCTCTGGGGAAATGTTGTCTAATGGCAAGTACCGCACAGGCAGGTATTACTCTCCGAACGCGGTGTCCGAGCCTCCCGTGAAGCCACCAAGTGAAGCAACGATAGGCCACCAGCCTGTACCACCTGTGAAAACGAAAGATGCAAACTGTATTAAAATGACAAAACTTTCTTATCACTGTCGATTCAGGTAAAAAATGTCATTCTGCTTTGAAAAAAATTCTATCTAGAAAATGCACAATATGGAACCAATTTACATGCATTTGAATGATATGTAGATGTAATTTTATATGTGGGAGACGACCATGACATAGTAGTGGCATCACTGACATCACAACCAGAGTATACTTACTCGTTACTCGGATTACGCGGACGAACATCATCATCATCCTCAACACGGTCCGTGAGAGGCAGGCTTCCCTGAACTCTGGCAGCTCAGTGATGCATTGCGGACTTGGCTCGCCTTCCGAAATGTAGGCCAGGCATCCCGAGTTTTCTCGGCAGCAGCAGTTCTCCTCCTCAGTTGGCATTAGCTCGCACCGATTGCACGTGCACCAGGTGGAGACGCCGTCCATGCGACATGGTCCAGGCTCTTCATCCGTTGACTGGTCCTCCCAACTGCCGTCCGAATCCCCAACGTTTTCGCGTGCTTGCCTTTCCAGTAGTTCTTCCTCGGTGTACTCGGGCTCGTACATATACGGCATTATTGTAGCCATTGTGTGGTAAAGAAAGTAAAATAATTTATAGCGGTGGTACTGGTATCTGTTCACACGGGCTACAATCAACGAAGGTAGCTGACCAGAGCACAGAAACGAGTCACAGAATACTCAAAGTAACACAGAGAGAGGAATGGATTCGAAAATCTACTGCTGTGTGTTGTGAAACGGTCTGTGTATACTTATTGAGGAAAGAGGCGTCCTGCCATTTCCATGGCGACACTTCATTAGCTGAGGCGCAGCGATTGTTGACACGAAACGGGAAATGGGCGGTACGCGTCTGCTGATGTCAGGCTCAGGGGCGGGGGATTTGATTTAGTGCAGCAAAAGCAGGTGAGCCAGGGCGATGGGGGGAAATGATAGGATTATCATAAAATGGCAGATGTTTTCGAGTGCGTTAATGGACGAAAAGTCGGGTAAGGTCCATAGGAAAGTTTTCTACGATCTACCGATTTATGCTTAAAAACACATGGCGGAACCATAGGAACAATAAAAAAAAAGTCCCGGAACTATCCTTTAATCTATTTCTTGAGTAATTGTGAAGAATTTTGCGATTGATAATTAGATCTTCTCCTTCTCTGAATACCAAATATGGGCTTGTGTGGTGGCACTGTGGTGGGGATGCCGGACAAGGGTGTAGATGTTGGGGCCGACAAGCCACGTGGTTCCACTATCAAATGTTCTTCAGGTACTACCAGGAGTGCCGAGTGCAATGAGGTCAGCGTGCGGGTGCCCCTCCATGATGGCAGGAGGTGCAGAAATGCCTGCTGGCCACACACTCCGTAGTTATCCATCACAGCTGCTGTGCCTTTCTTGAGATTTGGGACGTATAGTGTTGTGTTGCACCTACTGTTGGTCGTCACAAAGATGCTCCCTTCATTGCAAAAGCACAGCTCGTTTTCTTCCTGCTTTTACACTTTCACTGGTTTTTCCATTGCCTCGTTCCACGCGAGTTTTGCTACTTGCTCATTTCAGTACCCACTGCATTCACTTTCTCAATCACTTCTTCTCCGAATCCTACGAGTCCACCTGCTATGCAGCTCATTTTAGTTTCTTGCCATCTGCTTGCCAAAAACCTCATGCCTTCCAACTTTAGGTACAGTCTTTGCAAGCACTGCACACTCTTGGAGTTTTGAGCACATTGCAGTTGATCAGGGTCCATTACTTCGAGTCACATGCTTCGTGCCTGGAAAGTGCTTTGCCATCTGCACAAGGTCAGATGAAGTAAACATTGACTCTCCAAAATTGGAGTTTCCTGTGGCATTAATACCTTGGGTACTCCCGACACATGCGGTATCGAGGAAAAAAAATATCAGCTTCCATTAACTTTTGTTTTCCCCACTGAGCTTGTGTCTGCATACCAACTATTATTTAACTCTGCATGGTACACATCTTCTATTGTGCCTAACCCAAGTCCTTGGTACTGATCGTATTTGGCTCTTCAAACTTGTCTTTTTTTAAAAAAAACAATGCAACAATTAACAATCCAAGAATTAATTTTGTACAACTTAATATAACCTTCATATCTCAACAGTTCTTCAGCGTTTCATGTGTGCAACATAAATGTCAGTGTTGAATAACAAAGTGTACAATTCAAATTTTCTCGATCATTTGGTATATATAAAAAAAAAAATATATATATATAGTTCGCCGATGTGAGTTCATCAGGTCAATCATTTCTCTTTAGCCAGCGCAATGCAGAAATTCATTGAGGGGTGGGAGACATCCAAATTCATAACACAGTTACTGCTGGTGCGTCTTATCTACCTGAAGCACACAAATACAAAGTTAATATGACCATGGGGATTTTAAGCATTCATAAAGTGCTTTAAGAGTAGTGGCTGAAAATACATATGTTCTTTATCAGACACAAAGTACAAAAAAGGGCGCCATATTTTCCGATATCTCGAGAGTTTCCCCTCTATCACAGCTGTAAGTTTTTCTAAGCCCAGCAATTCCCACAATTTGAGCCACCAGTACGCCAGGTGTCGACCTTCTATAGTCTTCCAAAATCTAGCTCTAGTGGTACGGGCAGCCACTAATAAGTGGGAGATTAGACTTGCTTTGTGTCCTGACATTGGAAAGGACCCATCTTCCGGGGCGTCCCCCAATAAGAACACTCTAGCGTCCATAGGGAGCAAAGATCCTGCGATTTCCTTCATTTTTGATCTCACCTTCAGCCAATACGATTGAATAATCAGGCAATGCCACCACATGAGCCATATCTCCTTTTTCACCACACCCATGCCAACATATGTCCGGATATTCCGGGTTAATGGAGTGAAGCCTGCTGGGGGGGGAGGGGGAAGTACCATCTAAAACACAGTTTGATAGCATTTTCTTTTATTTGGGTGCAGCGGGAGCTGGTCTGGGCACGATACCAGATTCTCTGCCACGACTCGTCTGAAATCTCTAAGCTCAGTTCCCTCTCCCAAGCTTTCATATATGGGAATTTCTCTTCTATGGAGGCTCTCTCCAGGAGTTTATAACATAACGAAATCTTATGGGATTGGTGACCTTCAAAGATTTTCAATTCTATGCCAAGGGGGGTTCTTTGGGCTGCTCGGCGGATGTCTCTATTAGTAAGCCAATGGCGCAGTTGTATGTATCGAAAGCGTTCTGTCTCAGAGAGACCAAACTTGCATGCTTGGAAGGTCAGTGGTTCCTGATCTACGTATAGATCTCTCAGGCACAGCGGTTTGTCTCGACACCAGGTTCGGTATGCTGCAGGCGCAAGGCCAGGGGTGAAAGCGGGGTTTTGGGTGATAGGGGACAGTGGCCCTAGCCCTTCTGGAATACCTCTCTGCGATGGTGCTTTATCCCAACACCTTAGGGTAGACAAAGTGATTGGCAACATTCCAGTTTTAAAGTTACGTGCTTCTTTCTGAAGAAACGGGAGATAAGCCAAAGGGAGTGCGGAAGCGGCTTGTTCTATCTCTAGCCATTTGGGAGGGTCTGGGGAGTTCTTCCAGGAGAGCATTATGGCTACCTGTGCAGCTCTGTAAAAACGTGGTAGCGAGGGAAGGCCCAGATCTCCTAACATTCTTCCCCTCGTCAAGAGTTTACTGGGGATACGCGGTTTCTTCTTCTTCCAGATAAACTGGTATATTTCCCTTTGGAGATTTATAAGCTCAAATTCTGGGATGGCTATTGGCAAAGAATGAAAGGAGTATAATAATTTCGGGAGAAGTGTCATTTTCACTGCATTGATAAGTCCAAGCCATGAGATTTCCTGATTGCCCCACCGCTGTGGTCATTCTTTCAATTCTTTAAACAATGGGGGAATGTTCGCTCTATAAAGGTCTGCGTATTTTGGAGTTCGTTTCACCCCCAAATATGGAATCTCCGTTAGAGACCAGGGGAAGCTCGTCAACCCTCGCAACTCCTCCATTCTACCCAGATCTTTAGTCAGGGGCATACCCATTGATTTAGTGGGGTTAATTTTGAAGCCAAATATCTCAGCAAATTGATTTAGGAGACCTAAAAGGGGCTGGAGTGTGCGAGGGGCATCACGTAGGAAGCAGAGTAGATCGTCAGCATATAGTGCCAGTTTATGTGACTGTCCCTCTACCTCAAAGCCTTGGATGTCTGGGTTTGGTCTAATATGTTGGGCGAAAGGCTCCATTGCTAAGGCGAATATCAATGGGGACAAAGGGCAGCCCTGCCTCGTACCCTTGGCCGATTCAATAAGGGGAGTCCAATTCCTATTAACTTTAATTTTAGTCGAGGGAATTTGAAAGTTTGAGAATATTAATCTGGAGAATTCTGGCCCAAAACCAAACCTCTTCAGTACTAGTTCCAGATATCCCCACAACATACTGTCGAAAGCTCTGTGAGCGTCTAGGGACAGGATAGACAAGCTGCCTGGGATCTTGGGGGCAAGGGCAATCAGATCAATGGCACGGCGTATGTTGTCATAGGTGGACCGATTATGTATAAAGCCTGTCTGATCATTATGTATCAATGACGGGAGAGCCGGGCCTAGGCGATTCGCTATTATTTTCCCCTAGTAATTTGGCGTCCGTGTTTAATAGCGCAATAGGCCTGTATGAGGCACAATCTGTAGGGTCTTTTCCAGGTTTCATCACTAGTGTAGTAGCTGATTCCGCCATAGATGTCGTGACCACCCCCGTCCTCCATATTGAATTAAACAATTTCGTTAGGTGAGGGGTTAGCCCCTCCCGAAAGGTCTTATAGAATTTATTGGTAAGACCATCCGGTCCTGGAGCCTTCCCTGATGGGAGGGAGCGAATTGCCCTTTCTGTCTCCTCTAGGGTTATTGGGGCCTCAAGAGACTCTCAAAACGCAGAGGATACCTGTGGGAGGTCAGCCTTCTGGATAAATTCCCTGGCTAATTGCGGGTCGGTTACATGGGCAACCGAATGGTTCCTGAAGAATTCCTCTACAATCCGAAGCTTCCCTGATTCAGTGAAAACCCGTTTCCCCTCTTTATCTTTTAAAGAATCTATATGGTTCGCTTTGTCTGTTGTCTAAGTTTGGCTACTAGCAAGCGATTTGCCTTGTTCCCCTTGGAATAGTAGTACTGTTTTGTACGCATTATACCTAAAGCTGCTCGACTCACATGGTGGGCCTCGAGAGCATTCTGTGCTGTGCGAACCTCCCTAAATGCCTGTCTGCAGGGTTTCTTTCTGTGCATCTCTTTCGCTTCACGAAGCTGCGCCTCTAATTGCATTTGGGTCTGCCTATGGACTCTGCTACGCTCAATTGTTTGGGTTATGACCTGACCCCTAATGACCGCTTTCGCTGCGTCCCACACTATTGCATATTCCAGATCCCCTGTATCATTATCTACAAAGTACTGTTCTATACTATCAGCAATGCAGGAGCGTGCCCAAGAATCCAGCAGCACAAATTCATTCAACCGCCAGGTTCGAGAAGGCGCTGGAAGCACATCAGGCGGAGGCATGGAGAACAGCACTGGAGCGTGATCAGATAAAGCTTTTGGGAGGATCTCCACTTCCGCTACATGGGGGATGAGGGCATCAGAAAGAAGGAACATGTCCAACCTAGAAAACCCTTTGTGTACGGGAGAGAAAAAAGTATAATCCCGCTCCCCCTGGTGGAAAAATCTCCATCCTTCAATCAACGAATGTTCCCTAAGGAGAGAGGTCAGGGCTACAAAATTCTTCTTGTCTGCCAGGGTTGGAGGGAGAGACTTATCCTCTAAACGATTAATTACAGCGTTAAAGTCTCCCCCGATTATGAGGTCACCCTCCGCCTGTTCATTCAGCATTCTCAATACGGTGTCAAAAAATTGGTGTTGGTTAATATTTGGTGCATACAGTGATAATAGGGTCATCTTCTTACCATACAGTGTGACTAGCGGTAGAACATACCTTCCCGCCTTGTCTGACCAGGTTCTATGAATTGTCAATGGGGTCCCCTTCCGGATAAGGATGGCTACACCACCCCTCTTTGTCCCTGAAGAGGCACAGATTCTGGTTGGGTAGAGTTTATCATTCAGGCGAGATTCATCCGCCGGCAACAGATGTGTTTCCTGTAGGAACAATATTGTAGGATTGTATGTCACCAGCTGGTGAAATAACGCCCGTCTCTTAATTGGGGAATTGAGGCCCTGGACATTGAGGGTCAAACAGATTATATTCCATGTCAGTGTCTCAGTGTGCTCATCCGCAATAGGCATCTTTTACATAAATATCTGTCATGCACCATCCCTTCCCCAACGCCCTCCCTGCCCAGGTCTGGGAGGCCCAAAGTTTAACTACCAAGACACTATTCAATTCATCCCTGCTAACCCATCCATCGAAGCACTTTGCCGATATTGAAGATTTGAAGCCGATATTATGAGGATTGCCCCATTGCTGATGGTCTCCTTCCGAGCCCAACTCAACCTTAGTGTTCCAAAATAATAAAAAAGGATCGATAAAAGTTTGGAAGGAAACCAAATCAAAAGAGGAACAAATAAACATAAATAAAACAGATTGCACTGTCGGATAATATGCTGTAACATCTTGAAGTATGATAAACCAGAAACTGAAAATAATTTTCATTAACCTCAATTTCCACTGTAACCATAGTCAACTTCCAACAATACGGGCGCTTTCTGATTTAGGGCCCCCATTTTGAAAGCCTTATAAAGTCCTGTACATTGCATAAATCCCCTGCAAGAATAATTTCCCTTGGGATTACTCAACGTCACAAGTCTAATCAGGAGACCCAGGCGAGGCCGCATGGCCCCTAGTACCATTGCACAAAAACAGGTTCCTTAGTAGTGATCAGACCCATCAGGGTTTCAAGCCGCACTAGGCTGTATCAACCGTTCAAGGTACAGTTCTACCTCTTTGTTTTCTAGTAGAGGAGGATGTGTTCTCATTTCAACTTTATTTCTACTCGCCGTCAGGCAGGTGCTTCATCCATCTGCAGGAGATTAGGTGAATTAGAGCGATCGCCTGGGCTATGTGGGGATAAACATGTCTGACCCACACTTGTAGCTCGTTCATTGTGAGAGGTGGGATCACCTACTCGCCTCCAGCCTCTAGGCTTCTTTCGTCTGTCTGGCGAGGCAGTTCGCAGGCTGGACTCTATCCGGAAGAGCTTTTGGACCCAATGTAGACGCCGCAGGAGATTCCATCATTAGTTCTCCCGCTTCCATCTCTGTAGAAATCGCATAGTATTGATTGCGGAAATCAAAGAGTAGTTTGCAAGGGAACCCCCAGCGGTAGCAGACTTTCTGGGCCTGCAGCCATGAGGTGACTTTTTGCAAGCGGCGTCAGCAGGATAAAGTATATGGGGAGAGGTCCTGGAACAGGCGAACCGTCGCACCTCGAAATTGAACCATCTCTGTCTTCCTGGCCATCAACATAATCTCCTCTTTTTGGCGGAAGTAGTGGACTCTAGTAAGGACATCCGGGAGAAGATTCTTTCTCTGCTGTATGGAAGAGTACACTTGGTGGGTTCTGTCCAGGGTCAGAGCGTCAGAGGAAGCCAGACCCAGGAGGCCACGAAACAGGTCGCTTACATATTCTGTTAATTCCTGATCAGTAATCTGACGGGGGATACCTCGAATGCGCACATTATTACGCCTAGATCTATTTTCGAGGTTATCACTAACTCGTCCCGAGAGCACCTCCGTATCACGTGTTAGTTCGCAAGTGGTGTCTTCAAGATCATTCACTCTAGTTTCAATGCCACTAAGGTGGGAGGTAAACTCAGCCAAAGACTTAGCCAGTGAGTCTCTAGAGGTGTTTATCTCTGCCGTAATATCCCGTGTGATCTCTTGCTTGAGTGCTCTCAGCATGTCTAAGTCTGGTTTCGAGAGAGCCATGTTCGCTATAGGAGCTGCAGCAGGAGCAGGGTGTATATCTGCAGATATCATGTGCCTTTGGGGTTTAGGGGCTGCGTGGGATGTCAGGAGAGTCTTGATATCCTGCAATTGATCTCTCTTTTTAGAGCCTGCCTTGGGCATAGTTGGGGAGGCAAATCCCAAAACCCCAGGCAGAACGTTGCAAGAGGGTTGAGGGTCCCAGTGGTAACAAGACTCCA
Organism: Ambystoma mexicanum; assembly: GCF_040938575.1. Classification (NCBI taxonomy): domain Eukaryota; kingdom Metazoa; phylum Chordata; class Amphibia; order Caudata; family Ambystomatidae; genus Ambystoma; species Ambystoma mexicanum. The sequence goes on from NC_090925.1 coordinate 733,275,395, forward strand.
CAGTGTCGAATGAGGTGCTCAGAAAGGGCCAGCGCTGGGTCGCGTGATAAAGTAGGGATTATCCCATCGATGATTGTAATCAGCCAGGGCAATAAAGCCTGGCGATCCTCATGAGCACCCCTTCTCTGCCTACCACCGGGAGCAGGAGCTCAGTACCGGTCCCCCTGGACCTCCTCCCTCCGAATGTGTTGAACGGAGTCTGCTCCCCCTCCTCCGACAGGACAGAAGATCACCCCAGTCCCGAGACAGCAGCTTTACTCTTCCCAGGGTCCCAGCATCTCACCTCCAATCTCGGAGTCCTGTCGCCGCAAAGCAGTTCGTGCTGACAAGCCCCGATATGCGACGCAGCGGTCCGCGTCGTCCGCCAGCACCGGTGAGCTCCAAATCTCTCAGCTCACCTCCTCGACTGTAATCAGTTACCTCCGCCGCCTTCCACGTCAGCACAGGGCCCAGATCGCTCGCTCCCCCTCCGATGCCCCTGGAAGGCTAGTCAGAGGTTAAGGGGGGGTCCTCCCTCCCGTCGAGAGCACAGGCAGGTGTCCGAAGCAAGCTCCCCAAGGAAATGAAGCTCCGACTCCGCCACTCCAGCAACGATCCGGAGCCGGCCCGCGCCGCAGGCGTCCCTCCTGTGATGAGGCAGGGGAGGGCCCTCAGGGTCTCTTCATCTCAGCCGGAGGATCGCAGCCCCAGACATCAGGGCTCCCTCCGGTGCCGCGAAATGGCACGCACCGCCATCTTAATCGCGATCATCATCGCCAGGGGACTCCAGCTTATCTCCGCCAGTTCACCCGCTTTCTCGCCTCGTTTCTGCTCCAAACTGTAATCCGCAGGGTCCCGGTTTATGTATCTCCAGTTTCCTGCGTTTGGGGGCAAAACAAATGCACAGGACTATGTAAATAACGCTAATAAGGGGGCCCGTCAGTAGAGCTCATAGCAGACACGTCTTCATCGTGTGCTGCCTAGCCACGCCCCTCAAACTTGTCTTTTAAAATGTTTCAGACCAACAAAATGAGTAACACTAGGAGAGAAAGTATCATTTGCACTCATGCTAGAAAACACATTAGGAAATAATGATAACATGAGTTCATTTGCAAGATTCCCTGAATGTTGCTGGGTGACAAGTGATCATTACCAGATGCATTAGGCTGTGTATAATGGACTGTGGCTGCAGTATTAATCATTTCAGTTACATTTGCAACATTTTCATGTGTTAAGGAACCCAAAGAGCCATTAGTGGTAGTTGCATTTTTTTATCCCGCCCCTTTTATATGACCACCCCATACAAAACGACACCCTAGATATATTCATATTCCAAACATAGAAATTGCAAATATACCAGCTACCCAATGCATAACACATGTATACTTGGGGGGAAAACACTGTTAAATGAGAATCTTTCTGAAAACGAGAAAATAGCTTTTTATAAATGAGTTGTTAGACCTGTGGGCATCCATTTCAGAGTAAACGATAGAGAGATAGCGCTTTTGTGCAACTAGTGTGCAGCAGAGTGTCACTGAGGTAGGTTGGTTGTAAGACCTTCAAAAAATAAAATCAAGAACACTCCGGGAAGGAAGCAGCAGTCACTATGCTGTTAGACATGCTTCTTAAGTAATACAACTTGGAGGAGAGGGTCAGAGTGCAGTACTCAGCTTTCACTGTTAGTATTTTACTGAACTTGGGCAGGTGGTGTTGCCTGGGGTGCTTTGCGAACATCAGACAGATGCACCCATTATCGCAACTCACAAACCTTTACCGCAAGGGGAGTAGGATAGACGACCACAAAGGGGCCGTTATAACTAGGCTCACTCCACCAGCAGGCAAAGTTCTTTACGTAGACGAGGTCAGCAGGGAAGAGCTGGATAGGAGGTGATGGTGGAGCATCAGATGCAGCGCTGGTCGTCTCTTCAGTCCTTGATCGGTTGAGAGATCAATTTTATTGCTTTTGTTAAGGCACATAAATCACTTCCAAATTAATCCCCTAGAATAGGCAGCCCTGTGAGCATCGGATCCTCTCCTGATTGGAGATATGGGCATGTGCATATGCCATCCAGTTACCCCCTCATGGGGCGATAAGTGGTGTTCCTTACAGGGTTGCGTGCACATGCTAAACAGAGCAAGAGGCAAGCAGCGCACTCAGTTCTTTTTTGATATGGTGCACAGCTTGGACAATTTGCTTTTTAGAAGACCATTTATCCTCTCCACAATCCCGTTGGCCTGGGGGTGGTAAATTGTACACATCTGATGCTTGATCTCATTGAAAAAGTGCTTGTCGTTGTCAGGCCTTAATACTAATTCGCACACGCCCCACCAAATGAAAATCTGTCCGCACATTTTGTAACAGGGTGTTCACAAGGGCCAGACTCCACCTACTGTGTTAAAGCACACACAACTATTAGGTAGCGAGACCCATTACACCATCGGTGCAGAACATACGGCCCGCGGGCCAGTTGCGGCCCGCCATGCCGTTTTGTCCGGCCCGCGAGGCACAAAGACTTTCCTAATGGAGGGCGGCCCACAAGCAGCATCGGCCGCCCTCCATTAGGAAAGTCTTTGTTGTCTTTCGGGCTGTACAAAACACTGGCCCTCATTGGTTCAGTGCACACGAACCACGCAGCTCCTACGAGCCACGTAGTGCGTGTGTGCTGCACCAATGGTGTGCCAGCACTACGGCTGGCGTGGCCAGTAAGACTTGATGCTGGTAGGCATTTCAGCCTTGCTTGCCACGCCAGCCGTAGTGCCAGAAGCCTCGCCAGCGTTCCAGCATGTCTGGGTAAGTACATGGGGGGAGGGGAGGCTGTATGTTTGTGCGTGTGTGTGTGTCTGTCTCGGGTCCATCCTGACTGTTTTTTGTTTTTGTATGTATGTTGAGATGCAGAGGTGGGGGGGAGGTGTCAGGTGGGTATGGGTGTATTTGTATGTCTGCAGTGTATGTTGAGATGCAGGGGTGGGGGGGTGTCGGGTCTGCTTGAATGTGTTTGTGTGCAAGTGTAGTGTGTGTTGAGATGCTGAGGGGTGTGTTTGTCAGGTCTGCCTGAATGTGTTTGTGTGCAAGTTCAGTGTATGTTGAGATGCGGGGGTGGGGTGCGTGTCGGGTCTGCTTGAATGTGTTTGTGTGCGAGTGCAGTGTGTGTTGAGATGCGGAGGGGGTTTGTGTGTCAGGTCTGCCTGAATGTGTTTGTGTGCAAGTTCAGTGTATGTTGAGATGCGGGGGTGGGGTGTGTGTCGGGTCTACCTGAATGTGTTTGTGTGCAAGTGGATTGTGTGTTGAGATGCGGAGGGGGGGGGGGGTCGGGTCTGCTTGAATGTGTTTGTGTGCAAGTGCAGTGGGTGTTGAGATGCGGAGGGGGTGTGGGGGTCGGGTCTGCCTGAATGTGTATGTGTGCAAGTGGATTGTGTGTTGAGATGCGGAGGGGGGGGGGGTCGGGTCTGCCTGAATGCGTTTGTGTGCAAGTGGATTGTGTGTTGAGATGCGGAGGGGGGGTCGGGTCTGCCTGAATGTGTTTGTGTGCAAGTTCAGTGTATGTTGAGATGTGGGGGTGGGGTGTGTGTCGGGTCTGCTTGAATGTGTTTGTATGCAAGTGCAGTGTGTGTTGAGATTCGGAGGGGGCGTGGGGGTCGGGTCTGCCTGAATGTGTTTGTGTGCAAGTTCAGTGTATGTTGAGATGCGGGGGTGGGGTGTGTGTCGGGTCTGCTTGAATGTGTTGGTGTGCAAGTGCAGTGTGTGTTGAGATGCATGGGTAGTCTTTTCTCTACCAATACCTCAGATCCCATCTACTAGGTGGACCACTGCCGCTCCAGTATGCCTCAAACCCATTCCTAGTAGATAGTTTCTGATCTGTCAACAAAAAGCACCCCCTACCCCTTGGGTAGGGTGTCCCTTACTTTCGGGACATTGTTGTCCTCTCCCTGAAATGTCACACAGCCGTGCACCGCAAGGTCTTCCTCTGGGCATGATTCTGTCAGAAAGGTTGCAGGATTTACAGTTTTGCACCTCACTATATGAACGTTCGGGCTGGACAGAATGATCTCAAACGCAGATGCCAGTTGTGTGGATTTGGAGGATTCCAAGATGGCGAACACTGTGTGCTCCACATACAGTGTTACAGAACACCCCATGACAATTGTGGAGCTTTTCTTAATCGCAAATGCAGCTTCAACAAGTGCCTGTTTGTATGGGAACTGGCCCTGCATCACAGAATCTAGCACTCCAATGCAATAGGCCAATGGCTTGTGGCCCATCATGCTTTTTTGTGTAAGTACGCAGTCATCAGCTGGCCATTGGAATGTGAGCACAGGTAAAACTCTTTGGTGGGATCAGGGGTAGCTAGCACTGGGGTTGTGGAAATGACCTTCAGATCTTAGAAACTGTTGAGCGTGTCCTCTGTCCATGCAATCTTATGGTCTTTCTTCAGAGCCTCCTGGAGACCCTGCCCTGCAGTAGTTCCACAACCCTAGACATTTCTGCATCCCCTTGAAGGTTTTGGGCTGGGGAGTGCTGAACACTGAGGCAGCACGATCAGGTATAATTTTCTTCCCATGGACAGATATCAGCTGGCCCATATGGAGTACTTCTTGGAGGCAAAATATTGCAGCTTCGCCTTGTCTAGCTTGTACCCCTTGCTTGCCAGCAGCTGCAGGATGGTAGTCATTCCAGCACTACTGCTCACTGTGGCAACACACCAGCAAATGGTCAACATACGAAATGATGGTACTGGGCACTTGAATGTTTCTTAAGTCTGCATGCAATATCCTGTTGAAGATGCTGGGGGACTCACAGTATCCCTAAAGCAATCTGGTGTGCTTGTAACGCATCCTCCCCATGCGTAAAAAGCAGCGAGGCACTGCAAATCGGGCTGCAGAGGTATGGAGAAGGCAGCTCTTTTGAGGTCCACCACCGTGAAGTGGGTCGTCTCCTTGGGGATGCTGCACAGTATCATTGCAGGGTTCAGACCAATGGGAAATTCCGCCTGGACAATGCCATTTAGAGGGCAGAGGTCCTGTATCATCCTCCAACTCTCCCCTTTTGCCTTTCTTAATCAGAGATAGCCATGTTGCATGGGGAGGTGAAGGGCACTATTATTACCTAATTCAGGAGTGCCACAATGGTGTCCTGTATGCCCTCTGCTGCCTCTTTGGGCAGCAGATACTGTTTATCTCGAGGAAACAGTGCACCTGGCTTGAGTGTTATTCAGACCGGTGTCACCCCCTGCAAGAGCCCTACGTCGTGGGCGTTGGTTGTCCATTTTCTTTCTGGGACTTGCTCTAAGTCAGTTTCAGTGAAGGGGGCAGGGCAACAAGGGCCATCAAGGAACACTGTACCTTCGAAATTGCACCATAATGTCACAAGGGATGTAGATGGCTAACACAATCTCTCCATATTTAATTCTGTCTTCAAACAATTCTGCATCCGTCACTTCTTTGAGGTGCACCATTGGGTCAATACACAATACAGTATGCCACTCGCACTCACCAGAGTCCATGCCCACCACAACAATCATTTTACCTGACTCAACCAGACCCTGTAAATCTAGAGAAAGTATAGTCTCTGTCACAAACTCTGGTGGTACTCGCCAACACGCCGTACCAATCTGGGGCACTGCATCAAGCAATACAGTCATCCCGTACACAAGCATGTCTGGGTCAACAGTGATACCGCGAACCACCACTTCCCCTCCTCTGGCCTGTATGATGACCATGGCCCTAAAGGCGCACATGCCTGGCGTGGCACATACCACCCCACGGTCGATAAAGGAGATGAACATGTTCAGTTTGCTCAACAAATCTATCAGGAAGGCCTCTGAATACAGTAAGGGTGCACGAACCACTTTTCCTCTTATTTTGATAGCTACCTCTTCTGTATAGGGAACCATTGTGACATCCACAGAGAATCCCCGTGTGTCAAGAGTTTCACCTGATAATGGAAAGTTTCCCCCACTGGTGCATGATTTAGTGGCACCTATGTCAACCATAAGGATGAATTGCTGATTACCTCTATCAGCGCCCACCAAGGGTTCCTCATCAGTGAGGGTAGTCATGTACAGGACTGGGCATGCAAGGGATTTCTGTGGGCTGATCTAATCAGGATACATATTGGTACCTGGGAACATGAAGTGGTTTTCTCCCATGATGTTGACCCCTCGGTAAGGTGCTACCTTTCCATTCGGCACTGCATTGGATGGGGCCATTGGGCCTCCGTACAAGACATTCTGCTGGGCCGCTTGCTGTTGCACATTAGGTGGTGCTTGGGCCTGCATGTGTGGGGGGTTTGGTGGCAACTGGGTGTAGGCCTGGTGCATTGCATAAGGTATGGAGCTGAACATCGGGGGCGCTTTGGCAGGTTGATTGTATGGGTTGTACCCCGCTCCCTGCCTGCTTCTACACCCTCTTACAAAATGTCCCCACTTTCCGCAACTCTAACACTGAGACGGTCCCATACCACCTTCTGAGTACCATTCCACCAAATCCCCTCTGCCCCCTCCTCTTCCCCAATGCTGACCTCCTTGGTGGCATTCAAGATACTGATGCAGGGGTCCGCCGTCCCACTGCCCTTGTCCTCCAAAAAAACGCTATCCTCACATCTGTGTGAGCTGCAGCCTGCTCTGCTGAATTTATTTCAGTGTTCACTGTCACCGCCCCCTCCACTGCTATTTTAGCTAACTCCTTCTGCACCAGTTTCGTTCGTCGGCCTGCAACCTTTGAGCTGTTTTCTTTTCTCGTTCTTTGATCCTTTTACAATGGATGGTGTATAGTTATAGTCTGAATCTCGGCCCACACCTTCGCCTCTATGCCCACTCTTGTCAAGCGCTTTCTGAACTTCCTTAGGCAATCCCCTCTTGATAACAAAATAGAAAAGTGGAACTGATAAGTGCCACTGGTCACCAGTCTCTTCTCTCCAGATCTCCTGCACTTTTAAAATGTACTGAATAGCGCCTTCATCATCCCCCATGGTGTACTGCATTATGTACTGTAAGTCTGGTGTGTTAGGGTACCCCGCTGCAGCACGTTCCACACCTGCCCTCTAATATTGTTGAAAGTGGCCCCATCCTGCGCGTCGTCATGCATTTTCACTCCTGGATATACTGCCTTGACCCACGCGTCCCCAGCCTGATCTCCCAAAATTGCAACAAGTAAACTTTTCATGTCTCCCACCGGACAAAGGAATTCCTGAAGTCTGTTTTTCAAATGCATATATCCACTTGCCGGCCCGGCAGTAAGTGGCGGGAGCGATTTGATCAAATTATTCTCATCCAACTGAGCCCATGGCACATAAGGCGCCCTTGCAGGTCTCTTATGCAATAACGGGACCTGCAAGGGCATGCTGTGCCTATAGTCTGACATCTAGTGGTAATTGCGGAGTATTGCATCTTTCTTTTCGAGGATCGAAAGTGGACGTCAACCTAGGCATGCCTGTAACACTATCTCTAACATGACGTGTAGTGTACCCAAAATCCATCACGCGTCATGGGCCTTCCGATTGTGTTTTTTCTGCCGTAAGGGAGCCTTTTGACCATCGTGAGTACAGAAGAGAGAGGTGTAAGATGTCTATGTTCCTTCGACTCCAAGAGGAGAGGAAGAGTAGGCTCATGTGAATCTAAGCAGATGCACCCATCAGAAATGCTATTACGGTAAGTAATATGCTTGTGAATCTGCTTTGAATCACATGCTGTGCATAGACTAGCGAGCAGTGCCCAGAGATGGTGGTGGGATGTGTGAAGGAACAGTAGCCAAGAGATATCTTCGCACCGCTTGTCCCACCTGAGAATCGGACCTAGAGCGAGTATCGAGGAAGTAGTGTTTTGTAAAGGTGTGTACAGAGCTCCAGGTTGCTGCTTTACAAATGGACTCCAGAGGAACATTTGCAATGAAGCCCCTGTGCCCCGAGTAGAGTGTGCTCTAGGCTTGAAGGGCAGACCTCTTTTGGCAAGAGTACAGCACAGTGTGATGCAGTTTACGATCAACTTTGATATAGCTGATTTACAGACAGAGGCCCCTTCTCTGCCAGCTGCCACTGAAACGAAAAACTGGTTAGTTTTCCTTAGTGGTTTTGTGTTTCCAGATAATAGATTGCTGCTCTCCTCACATCAAGTGTGTGGAGGCTTCTTTCTGCCACATTAGTGGGGTTCTGGAAAAAGGTGGGTAGTTCTATCGATTGGTTCACATGGAATGTCAAAATAAATGTAGGCGCAAATTGTGGGTGGGTGCGCAGGAGGACCACCATATCTTTGTGAATCGTGACAAATGGGTCTTGAACTGAAAGGGCATGCAGTTAAGTAACTCTCCTTATTGATGTGACTTCCACCAGGAAGGCGATCTTGTAAGTGAGCGCTTTAAGGCTAGCCTCATGCATAGGTTCAAAGGGAGACCCCATTAGTCTACTCAGTACAACGTTCAGGTCCCATCCGGGAGCTGGGTTGGAGATAGGATGATGAAGTCATTTAGCCCCCTCGATAAAGGCCTTGATTACAGGAATTTTCCACCACAAGACCTTCTTCTGCGACATGGTGCAAGCTGAAAGTGCAGCTAAGTGGACTTTTAAGGAATTTAAAACCAGGCCTGAATCTAGTAGGTAAGTTAGGTACAGGATGATATGTGTTGGTGAGCATTCAATAGGATTGATGCTCTTGGCATTGCACCAGATGACAAAGCGTTTCCATTTGCTGGAGTAGCAATGTCTGGTGTTAGGTTTTCGTGCTTCTCCAAGTATGTCCATGCATCTTTGAGGGAGCTTGAGGTGTCCGAACTCTATGACCTCAGGAGCCAGGCTGCTAAATTGAGAGTTTGCGGGCATGGATGAAGTGTTCCCCCCTGTCTTTTGACAGCATGCTGTATGGGCATGGCAGCTTCCTCGCAGGGGAGACTGACATTGCCATCAGATAAGAGAACTAGGGTTGGCGGGCCTACATGGGGCCACCAGAATCTTCATGACTAGTTCCTGGTGCATCCTGTGGACTATCTTGTTTGGTAGGGGAATCGGTGGGGTGGGAGATTGGTGCATAGACACATTTCCCTGACCATGTAATCCAGAGTCTGTTCCCTTTGGAGAGGTTCTGCAGGTAACCGGAGGCCTTATCTGGGCATTGTGCGTTCTTCAGAATTCTGAACTGGTCCATCTCTGGGATGCCCCAGTCTACAAAGAAGTTGAGGACAATGTCTTCATGCATGTAATCACCATTCATACTCTACGGGTAGTGGGAAGTCTCTGCTGAGCACGTCCGCCTGAAGATTGAGGTCCCCTGGAACATGTGACAGGAGGAAGATCTTGTGTTTGAGAGCCCATTTATTATGTTCTCTGACAGTTTGGATAGCCCTGGCGAGTGTGTGCACCCTTGCTTGTTCAGATAATACATGGCAGTGGTACGGTCCGTGAGGACTAAGACTGTCTTTCCCTTGAGGTATGACTGAAAGGCCTTCAGGGCCATGAACACTGCTAGCAGTTCCAATAGGTTTATGTGGTTGGATGCTACTGCTGGGGACCAAACGCTGTGCACCGTCTGATGAAGGAGAGGAGTCCCCCACCCTGTCAGATATGCGTCCGTGGTAAGAGTTTCTTTTACTGCAGGGGTGGTGAAGGTCTTCCCCCTGCAAGAGGTTTTCCCTCTGCCACCACTGCAGAGAGAGAACGAGGGCTGCCGGGACAACCACTAGATCATCCCATTGTCCGCTGCCTTGAAACCACTGTCTCGAGAGCCACTCTTGGGGCAGATGCGCAAACGTGCGTGTGGGACTAGATAAATGCAGGAGGCAATCATCCCCAACAGTCGCATGGCTTTGCGTACGGTCACCTTGCGATTGGCTACATAGTGAAGGATATCGAACAGCATGTTTTGAACTCTCTTGCTGGAGGGGAAGACGAGTCAGTCTTTGGTCCGAATTGGTGCCCCCAGAAATTGCTCGACTGGGCTGGGCTGGGGTCTAGGCTGGACTTTTTCTCGTTGATCGAGAATCCCAGACTGAAGAGGAGATGTACCGTTTTCTGGGTGTTTGATAGGCATATTCCATACGAATCCCCAGTTTTTAGCTAGTCATTGAGGTAAGGATAGACTGGAATGGACCTCCTGCGCAGGTGAGCCGCTACTACCGCCAGTACCTTCGTAAACCCCCTTTGGCCTGAGGCAATGCCGAAGGGAAGCACCTTGAACTGATAGTGTGTGTTCTAGATTATGAACCTTAGGTACTTTCTGTGCGCTGGCAACATTGAAATATGAAAGTATGCATCTTTCATATCCAGTGTTACCATGTAATCCCCCTGCGTCATCAGTGGGATTACTTCCTCCAATGTTGTCATTCTGAACTTTTGCGGCTTGACAATGTGTTCGCTGGGTGCAAGTCTAACGCAGGGCGCGTGGGGAGATCATTTTTGGGTACAAGGAATTACACTGAATAAATACCCTTGTTTACCTGATGAATGGGGACGGCGTCTATGGCACCCTTTTTCTGAAGGATCTGCACCTCTTCCAGCAGAATCTGCAGGTGTGCTGGTGATAGGGGTCTGCATCTTGGACGGTATTGAGGTGGCCGGTGGAACTCGATACAATAACCATGGATGACGGTCTTGAGCACCCACTGGTCTGAGGTGATCCCCTCCCATGTGTGAAGAAAAGATGTTAAACGTCCCCCAACCGGGGGGGGCCTGGGAGCGGACCTGGACTGGCGAGTCATTTCGGAGCAGATGCCAGGGAGCCTCTTGGGGTGGAGTTTCTGCCCCTACCTTTGCCTCTTCATTGTCCCCTTTGCTGGTATCGGTTGTTGCCTTATCCGGAGGACCATGGGGTACCTCTTGTGCTATACTGGTTGTGTGGAGAATGGGAAAAAGACTGGCCCCGAAAGGAACGGTGAGAGTTACCTCCCCGTTGTTAAGGTCTGTCAGTGATCTGATTCAGAGAAGAGTTTTGTGCTCTTTTTTTCGCAGTCTCCAAGGCATCATCTATAGCCTTGCCAAACAAATTTGTCTTCCACAACCAGGGAGTCTGGAGTGGAATGCCCTCAGATGTACAACGGGTCAGAAGGAGAGGGGCGAAACTGTTTTTCAACCCGAGGGTTGACAGCCCTTGTAAGGGAAGGGGACAGCAAGGAAGGTGCGAGGCACTTCTTGATGGAATTTAACAGGATGATTGACAGGATGATTGACTGACTTGTGGTTTTTTTTTTCCTTTAGAATGTCCTCAACAAAGTCTGTGTCTTGACCAACTTCCTGCGTGGCAATTTGGAAATGGTCTGCAACCCTTTTCAGGATTGCATTAAAAGCCATATGTTCATGAGGGGGCGCTGTTGCGCGCAACAGAAAATGGCCGCCTGACGGAGAGCTCCGGCTCTTGAAAAAATCCTGCCGCTCGAAAATCCTTCCATTGCTGTCCCGAACGCTTAAAAGAGACAGAATCTGCTGGCAGAGGACTCCGGGAGCAGGCACCCGAAAAATAAAGCAGATCGGTGACTGCGAACCCCTCACAATCGACAGGAAGAGTTCTGGCAGTCGAGAAGAGCTGGCGAGGCCGACCGCCGGCTCCACAGATTATTCACTGTGTGCCGGTGGTGCGCCGAGGGAGGCGGGCCCTGCGGGGGCCGGGCGCAGCGGCAGCTTTCTTGCTGTTGGTCCGGAGAGAGGGGAGGCCGCCGTCACCCGCAGCTATGCTCGGCGAAGGAGCTTGGCGAGAGAGCTGGGCGTGCAGCAGGCCGCGAGGGCGAAGGTGTCAGAGGCGGCCACCGAGGCCGTGATACGCACAGTGCCGCGTCTGCAGCGGCGGTACAGCCAATCTGTCCCCGGCGGGCCGTGTGAGACACGAAAGGAAGACGTGCTGGAACAGGGGGGCTCTGTGTTGTGCCCCCCATAACAAGTAAGTGCAGCAGGGCCCCCTCCCCACCAAGGCGATGTTGGGGCCACGCCATAAGCCTCTGGCGAGTCACGGGAGTAAACAAAGTCACAATTTGAATACTTTTATTGAAATGAACTTACTTCAAAATCCTATGCAAGAATATAAAGAAAGAGGATAGTGCCCCGACGAACAGCACCGGAGGAGATCCTGGTCCCGCTGCAGACAAGACGCGCAGTAGGCCAATTGTACCTGCACCACCCACCTTGCTGACATCCTTGAACCTCTTTACAATAGCATGTAATACGAGGGAGGACATAATCCACTCTAAAGTCCACTCTAAGGCCGCGCATCACGCCACATGGGACGCACAGAGAGGAAAGGCACAGGAGGGAGAAAGACTTGGCCAATGGACTCCTTCGCCAGCTCCCAGCCACAAAGGGCGGCCGACGAGGCCCCACAAGACCACGGCAAGCAAGGGGAAGACCCTCTAGATCGTCTGGCGACACTGGTCCAAAATGGATTCATGGCAGTAAATGTAAAACTCAATGACATAGTCGCTACAATTGGGTCCCTGAACGCCCGGGTGGAGAAGGAGAGCATGCAAATCACAGATGCGGAGACCAGGATAAGCACGAACGAGGACACCATCCTACAACACAGTCGAGACATAGCCCACCTCCAGACAGAGCCGCGAAAAACACAACACAAATGCGAAGATTTGGAATCAAGATCTCGGAGGAACAACATCCGGATTGTTGGAATCGCGGAAACGTTTGGGGAAAGCGACATGGAAAGACAAGTGGAAAACCTGTTGAGAAACATCCTAGGAACAGACTCTTTTTCCGAACATTTTCTGGTGGAGAGGGCCCATCGTACGCTGGCACCAGTACCAAAACCTGGGGCACCTCCCCGCACAATAATAGCTCGCCTTCTCAACTATAGGGACAGAGACTTAATACTCAGACTGTCCAGAGAGAAAGGCACTCTACATTTTGAGCACAACAGGATCCATATATATGCGGATTTCTCCACCGGTATACAGACGCAGAGGCGATCCTATGAACCAGTTAAAAAACAGCTGCGAATGCGCAATGTGCCGTACGCCTTCATCTTCCCAGCAAAAATTAGACTACAGCATGGAGGGCGAGCTAATTTTTTCGAAAACCCCACGGAAGCCATGCAATACATAGAAACCTCCATTCCACTACCTCCCAGAGACCGGATGGTTGACCAGAACGCCAGACGGCCACTCGGAGAGGAAATACTGGATGCGGCTGAATGACCAGGGTACACGGTCTGCTCTAAACACTAATCAGCAGGGGAAAATGTGTTCTCTTTTCTTCCTAGAGGGGTGGCCGGCTCCTCACCCTTCTGAGCAAGGACATTTTACAACATGGACTGACTGGATAAAGACTTATGATTTTTGAGCCGAGAGCCTCCATCGGGGTAAGCCAGGTGCAAGCAACGGGCGACCCTCAGGAAGGTTCCACCAGTTTGAGGGGGTGAGCAAGATGGGGAGGCATTGTCAAGTTGGGGGAGATGATGTGGGAGGGGGGCTGAAGGATTACAGGATGTGTAGCTCCGTTGAGCAACTCAGGCAGGGGTGGGGGGGGACTGGGGGTTTGGGACTCAGTTGGAGGAGTCCTACAGGTTAAAAATTGTGGTGACATTGCAGTGCATGGAACTCTCCTGAGTAACCGTAAATTTAGAGACATAACAAGGGTATACGGACATGGTTGATTCTGGTATGAAGGCCCAAGGGCTTAGACTTAAACTTCTTACATGGAATGTCCGGGGACTGAACAACTGAACTAAGCTGCGAAAGGTGGGAGCTTATGTCACTCGGCACCATCCCCAGATAATTATGTTACAAGAGACTCAAGCGATCCAGAAGGTTAACACTGAATTCTTGAAAGGGTGGGGGTAAGCACAGATATAATACTGAATACTCTTCGCAAGCCAGGAGTGCTTGTTTTAATCCACCACTCTGTGGGGTTCAGATTGGGGAAAAGTAAAATTGACCCTTTGGGTCGCTACGTAATAGTGTGGGGCAACATCGCTGGGGTAGAATTGATATTAATAAACACTTATGGTCCGAATTTAGATGACCCAGATTTCTAAACTGATGTAATGCAAGAGGTGGGCTACTCTGGAAGCGAGCAAATATTGTGGGGGGGAGATTTCAATACCATATTGGACACTGCTCTAGATCGCTCCACATCCACACATCGTAATCCTACAAAAACGGCTGTTATGCTACAACAAATAATGTTACAATCAACACTGGTGGACGCATGGAGAACTTTGCACCCCCACCGAAGGCAGTATTCCTTTTACTCCTCGGTGCATGATACCGAATCCCGTATAGATTACTGGTTGGTCTCTGCGTCCTTAGCAAACCATATTGATAAAAGCAAAATACTTCCCTGGACCTTGTCAGACCACTCCCCCGTCCTGTTAGATATGACACTAGGCGACCTGAAGCCCCCCGACCAGGAGGTGGAGAATGCCCCCTGGCATACTTGAAGACCCCGCAGTGGCAGAGGAATTACACACAGAGTTAGAACACTTCTTTAAAATCAATAGGAACTCTGCTGACAGCCCTGCAACATTGTGGGAGACATTTAAGGCATGGATAAGGGGGATACTGATTTCCAAATCCACTGGGCTGCTGAAGGCGGTTAGAGGGGAATTGGCCGAAATAGAGAAGCGACTGGGGGTGCTGGAACAGCGATACACAGCCAAGCACGAAGATAGTACCCTTGCAGACATAAATAGTGCCCTACAAGAATTTAATGAACTGGCTACCAGGGAGCTTCTATACATGGCTACTCCAATCAGAGCATGCCGGTATGGCGAGGAAAACAGGGCGGGTCGCACCCTAGCCAACCTATTGAAAACCGAAAGACGTCCCACTATGATTTCCAGTATAGTAGCAGGGGATGGCATGGTAACCATGAGCGAGGAGGGCATAAACAGAGAATTTACCCGATTTTACACAGAACTATATGCCAACTAGCGACCACGATCTGAAAACTCCCGATGAGTGTGGTGCCCCCATTCTCGGTGACGGCCTCTACGGGGGTACCACACTGTGCCTGCATCGCGTAGGCCGCCCACCAGTTCGTCTGCCTATCTTTTACCGTCTCTGGACGAAAAAGCTTGCAGGATCGCTCGTCGTGGTCACGAGGTAAGCACCTATTGCACTTGCAATGGGTGTCCTTCCAAGGGTGTTTTCCGTTAAAATATGGACAAAATTTAAACAGAGTCTTCTCCATAGCAGATGTAAAGGGCGGCAGCTAGACCAGAAAAGGGAAGGGGGGGGACACATTCTCAGAGAATCAAACCCAGAGGTCCCACTCTCCCTAATGTATAGGCCTGGCCGGAGGGCCAAGGCCATGCGGTCGAGAGCATTGACCGGTGCACCAGTCGCCGAAAGCAGTGGTTGTCTACGGCGTATGGGTCCACGAAGTAGCCGTCGAAGATGAAAGTCGCAGATGAAAGTCGAAGACTAGACGACCATCAGAGAGAAATGAAACCCCAGTCGTGGCTCGTGAGGATATCTGCAGCATAAGAGTCTGAAGAGAGCAGTCTTCAGCCCTTTTCTGAATTACAGGAGAGCAGGGACGTCTGATGTCAGGTAGAATATTGTTCCTTATTCTCTGTGCACCGGTTAAGGTGGTTTGCTTCCTGGTCCTTTCCTTTATCCAGTTCTTGGTTTGCAACCTGCTAATATCCAGACCTCTGGTGGCAAGCTGGCCTTCAGAGATGGTAAATTTGTTGGCAGGTAAGTGTGGACATTGATGGTTAGCCCCTTGGAGATGTGTCAGGCTGAGATGCAGACCCAAAGGGACAGTGTAGTTCAGTCATGGTCGGGCAAATATGGTTGAACTGAATAGGCTCTGTTACGTAATCTTCAGGGGTCACTAGCAAGGAGGGTGTTGCCATCATCCATGTGAGATACTGTTAGTCATTTGGCAATGTCCTCAAGTCTGATGCAGGTGTGATTTTGCAGAGGAAGTAGTGTTGCTATCTTGCAATTTACCTCTTCATGCTGATATGAGTCCTGAAAGCTGTGTAGTAGTCGTTATAGAATCCAAGTAATTTGGTGTGGATTCTCCAATTGATTCAGGTAAACAAGCCAGGTCTGTCGATATCTGTGCTTATTGCATGTAAATGAAGAGAAGGATGGATTTGGCATTTGTTGTGTTATTTTTCAAGTATAACTTGGACATCCAATCTCATTCCTATATAGATGTGCATCTCAGAGGGTGTCAGTGCATGGCAAACTGTGCAGGCTCACAACTGAGACCCAGCCACTCAATTCTCTGAAAAAGAAGCAAAACAGCCCTGTAATCCCAATGCAATGACAGAGGTCACAGGCATGTTGCCCTTGAGCTGTCTGAATGAGAATATACATTGTAATGTTACGGTGAGTGTGTGAAAAATGAAATGCAAACCAAGCCCAGTGTGGATTATGTACTTTGTGATTCAAGTGACCCTTTTATCGCAAAAATACATGTAAAATATAAATCTATGTGGCCATTCTTGTTCTGCCAAAATACTCTTTGGTGCAATGCAAATCAGCAGGAAACCACTATTGTGGCCAGTTGTCCCATTCCCCGGCCTCACAAGGGTATTTCAAAAGGGTACAATAGGGTTTACCAGACTTTCCATTTCGCCAAGGTAAACATCAAAAAATAATTGTCATAGCTATTGTAGGTTAAGATAATGTTCCTTGGTAATTAAGACAAGTGCAACATTCTTATTACGACTACAATATTTAATAAAAGTCAGTGCTCCACATAAGAGTTCTTAGGTATGTTACTCTCAATTTCTGTGATTAAAAATTATTTTTGGGGTTTAAAAAAAGTAAAGTCCATTCCAATGGCAGTATTTTTCTACTAGCTCAAATATATTTGAACTCAAATGATTATCTTTTTGTAATGCATACTTCTTTGCACCTAGCAATTCATGCAAATTATAAGATGCCTTTTACCTCTAGGTTTCTATTCGGATCACATTTCCCTCTGACGCTGCTCTGTAGTTGCAACTAATCCGAATATGTTTTGTTATTGGGCATTTGTATATCGCCTTTTACCATTGGTATGATTCCAAGGTGCTGTAAGCGGAAGATAGAGGCAGCATCCTCTTTGTCTATTGTTTCCTTTTTGTTGGGAGCATTTTGACTCCCTATTTTTTATTTTGGGCGTATTTGCTATTTTTTGGGAGGAAAAGTGGCTGGTATACCACACATCTGCAGGCTGCTGTGAGTGTTCAGTGGAAATGAGCATTATAAGAATTTAAAAAGTCAACAATCCATTAATGCCGATCCAGAAATGCACACTGAGCGCTAGCGGCCCAAAGAGGGAACAATATTATGTGGCTAGTAACCTCATAGTTTAGATGGGGCTTTTCATCTAATACATGTGACCACCTCATCATTAACAGCTACAGAAACCTGCGAACATGCCCCATCTCCCAAGAGGCCACCCTCAGTGAACAACGTCTGGGTCATTTTCATCCAACTGGATTATGCTCACAAAATTCAGATGCTGTAATTCTGCATCTCGTCATCAAAGTACCTAGAAACACCTGTGAATTTAGTAAGCGGACAGAAAGCTTTGGCTCTATAAGATAGCATTTCTGACAGGAGAGACACACACACAAACACACACAAACAAACACACACAAACACACACACTCTAAATAAAAGAAGAAAGAAGATTTCATTGTGCCAGAAGAGCTTCAAACTTTTTTTGATTTATGGGAATATAGAGGTTCGGGTTTTATTCAAGATTCTTACAAGTACACACATTTGACTCTTATTCAGTTGTTATTTACAAAGATGCACATCGCAGGAATGTTTTGGAAAAATCCCTCCAATCAAGACCACATTCTCCTAAAATACAAATTTCTCAAACATGATTATAAGGGACTTCACCAAAAAGCATATGTCTGGCTTTTCTATGATGTTATGGCTTTTATAAGGAAACTATTTGCATTTCCATACTTTAAATGCTCCACCAGTCCAACCCCTTTCCTGTAGAACCTTTACAGAACCACTAATATATGTATTGTGAGATATTAGGCAATGAGGAAGTAGCGCAGTCATCAGGACAATTCACATACCTACAACTATCAAGAAGGTACATAGAGCATATTCCTCAAAATGAGCTTCAAAACCTTGCTTTCACAGGACCCCAAGCGCTATGAAGACAGAACAGTTCATGCTTGCTGGCTAAAGGAGCCTGGTGAGCTTGATGCACCCAGTTAACTTTAAGCCTGTGCTTGCATCCATGCTACAGATCACTCAGAACCCTGCTTCTCCGTGGGATAGGTGGGTTAAAGGGCTTTAATGCAAGTCCTTGTTCCGGCAGCCTTGTGGCATAAAAGGATGCTCACATTTTCCAAAATCCTAAAAACGCCCATGAATCACTTAAAGGAAGAGGGTAGGCATTTATAAACAAACAGGGAGGTAGATTAAGGGCACATTAAAAGGAAAAACTGCATCTCAGAAAAATGGAGGAATCGATAGGAAAATAAGAAGAAAAACCAGAAATCGGCATTCTACTTGAATGAGATTTTACAGTTAGAACGGATCGTTTACGCTGTATGCTGAGTGTGGTACTGTGGACATCAGTCAAATCTTCTCACCCAGATCCCATCAAAGCTCTCGTCTTTTTCGGTTCTGTTCAGTTCCTCGAGTGTAGAAAGGGCATCGAAATTGCTCCTTCCTCTTATTAACCCTTACAGACAGGACTGCTGGCTATGGAGCAAAGGTTCCCACAGAAAGTGGGGGAGAAGTAAACAAATGCATGAAAATATAAAAAAGTTAAACAGTTGAGAAACTAGGGCCCACAGAAAGCCTTTGCTTCAGTTTTGGGTAGGCTCCATCAGACTTTGACCAGCAGATTGCCTAATGTTGCAGGGTTTTGGGAGAGAGGAGTTAAGCGAGGAAAATACCAGTAGGAGTATTGCAGGAGAGAGACAGGGGTTCATCCCACAAACATTGCACCTTACCCACACATTCCAAAGTAGACTATCCCCACTACTCTCTTCCAGATCTCAGGCACATCACTGACTCATCAAAAAACAAAACGTCATACTTCCTCAGGAACATTGCCATTGCCTATTGCTTCTGTTATCCACACCTGCATCAAGCAGCCTTCAGGGCGAGTTTACTGCCACTAGAAGTAGGGAAAGATCACCACACTGTTTTCACCTCCTTCAACAGGTGGCCCCTGAAATAAACTGGTGCCTCCATTGCAGCCACTTCCTTCAAACCTCACTCCCACTGGAATCTGGCTCACTGGCAGTCAGTTTCAGTCTCTGCAAGGTTTTCAAGAAGAATCGCGGAGGTTTGCACACTAGAGTGACATCTTTCCCGCCCTGCAGCCCTGGCAAGCAGAGCTGACGGGCATGGAGATGGAGTGGCAGATAGCGGACCTTAGCCTGTTCCAAACCTAGCTTCTTTAGAGCACCATCTGAAAGCTTCTGCAGGGACACAAAAAAGAGAAATCAGGCGAAGGCCACAGATCAGAATTCTAGCAAGTAGACATTACCCCACCTCCCTCTCCACCTTCCTATAACAAGGATCACTTGGTGACAAACATATTTTACCTGAGGTGCCAGTTTGTCCCAGTGAGAGTATTTGTGATCCCCCAGAATCGGGCACCCCAGTCCAAAGGCCATGTGAACTCTGAGCTGATGCTTGATGCCTGGAACCAAATAAAAAAGCAACAATTTCATTATGGAAGGGAAGCATCCCCATCATATTTCCTTTAAATAAAACAGGCCAACAAACAGGAATGATGGGATTCAGCTTAAATGCCTGAACTAGCCAAGATAACCAATTGAATATTAACCACAGTGCAAAGCATCAAAGTAATCCTCTCCAAATCCCAGCGCCACAAACTAAAATCAATTGCTCTTATCCAGCTTTGCATATATTTTGTTTACTCGTGCAAAGAAATTAGTTCTTACTTTAACTAGATTTGTATTGGTTCATTAATGCAAACACATTTATGTCCAAAATGAATCACTTTCTTATACTTGCATACACAGAAGAATACATTACATCGGTCTAGCATCCAAAACTAATTAAACTTATCAGAGCTTATAATGCCTCTCTTGGAGAATGAAGCAGACATTAGCAAAAGCTTTGAATCCTTGTACACAGATTTGTACAGTTGCACACACAAAAACAAGACAAATATGGAGGCGTTTGAACAATCTTGCTGTGCAAACAGTAATTGAGGAAGACAAGGTAATGCAAGTATCAGATTAGAGGAGGTGAGTGAGGCACTACGGCCCAGATAGTAAAGCACATTTCTGGGACTGGACAGTCTCCTGGTGGAGTTGTACAAAATACTAAAAGAGGACCCATTACCGTTCGACACCCAGGTTAAAAGGGGAATACTGCGAAGCAAGAGAGTTCCCAGGAGAAATTGAACAAATCAACTGTGACAGTAATACACAATGTAGGACAAGACCCTGAAAAATGTGGAAACTACAGACCCATTTTCCTCTAAAGGTGGATCACAAGTTACTGGCAAGAGTGCATGGAATCAGTACTCTGCTGTTTTTCACGATGAACAATCTGGCTTTGTAAAAAAACATGAGAGGAAAGGAGACAATAGTTCTAAGACTAGATGCGGAAAAGGCATTTGATAGTATCCTTCTCCCTACTGCAACGACTAAACTTCCCAGAACAGCTTGGGTTGGTCGTGGTGTTATATGCATGACGCAGGATAAGGGTAATTTTAAACGGATGCCTCTTGGACGAATTCAGAGTGGTGAAGGAGACTAAACAGGATGACCTTTGTTACAGCAGTAGAGCTTGCCGCAAAAGGATGGAAGAAGCAGTACAATTGGTGCGTGGAACAAGGAGATGTAATCAAAGGTTCTGTTCTCCATGGATGACCTCGTTTTGACACTTAAGCAGCCAGAGATATTGGGCCAGGCTAAGATCAGCATCCGAGCTGCTCCAAATATTTGCGGCATATGAAATGAACTGAATATTTGCAGAATATAGGATGAGCTGGACAAAAAGCTAAATGATGGATCTGTAGAGTAAGACATCAGAATTGCCTTTTGGGGTGGTGGGGGGAGCATAGAAATGGAAGAAATGCATATAAAATATGTGGACATTTGGTTCCTGAAAAGGATCAAAAAGGTTATTCAATACAATATGACCCTGCTTCTTAACGCCCTGAAAAGAGATGAGATATGCAAAAATCTAGGATTAGCATGATGTGCAAATTTAAGTGTCATTAAGAGGGTCATGTTACTCTGGGGGTGCTGAACAACATGCATGTTGCGGTACATGACAGAATAGATCTCAAACTAGACACTCATTTCAGCGTTCCTATAGGCAGGGAAGAGAAAAGACTTCAGACGCCCATTCTCTCCAGTGGTTCCGAGCTACCATGCTTTGAACCATATCAGAACAGCGTTGTCTTTCAAAGGCTAGGCACACTTCCACAGCTGGACAGAATGACGTCCCTGACTCAGTGAAGGCTGAATCCACTACAGCACCACCTGAATGTGCACCAGGAGCTTGATTAAGAAAGATCTACAATTAAAAGACATATGGTACTGATGGACTTTTCCGTTTAAACTGGTATTTGAGCATGAAGGTCTTCGATATTCCGTTGTGGAAGAGGTGAGTGACCTGCCGGACTAGGCAGAATCGGCACAGAGCGAGATGAACGACACAGATGATCCTCAGGGGAAAGCAAGGAGAAGACCTCGGGCGGAAGCCAAGAAGGGGGCGGGGGAGAGCGGAGCGGGACAACCCAGCAAGGAGGACCCCCACCTTCCCTATGGACACAGAGGTCGCATGAAGAACGTGATGGTAATCAGTATCAAAACTGTGGTTGAGTCTTCAGATGGTTCTGATGGGGGTGGAGATATGGTGAAATGGGGACTTGCCGGTATGGGATGGAGTTGGACTCTGGGCACGACATGGGGATTGGGGTGAATAGGTGGTGCCGGATGACCTAGGCTTGGCCCGGAGCACCCAAGGGCTGCTGCGATACTGGGAAGAACTTGGGGTGGGGCTGATTAAAAGGAGAATGTTGTGAGGCTTGGATCGGGGATGGGGGCTTTGGCCCAGGGGAGTACTGAAATACCGACCCAGGAATGTTATCAGTTAATGTTGATATGCTACAGTTAATTCTTGATCCACCAGGATTGCATGCTTTGTTGCGTTGGGACCATTTTGATTCGAAGTTTATTATTTTTTGGAGTATAACTGCTCATGATACAACGTCCTTTTGGGAAGGGGTGGTACAGGCAGGAAAGGGGGGCTAGAGATTTTAATACAAAGGGTAAGATGGAAGGGAGGAGAGTGCAGTTACTTTTAGACTATGGCTGAGCTGCAATGCTTGACCCTGAATGTTCAAGGCTTGAATCCCCCCCAACCCCAAGAAAAATCGATTTTCGGCAGGTTACTAGAGATGGAGGTGGGGATCACATTTTTGCAGGAGACCCGCCTACTCCCAATAGATGAAAAGCGCATGCAGCAGAGATTTTTTCCAATGCCTTTAATTTGCATAAGGGGAGGAAAAAGATAAAGGAGGTGGCAATACTGATTCACAAAAGTGTTAGCTTTCAAAAGAAGGTGGTATTTAAAGACCCGGACGGTAGGCTGCTTATGGTCAGGGGAAATCGCTCAACAACATTTATATCCCCTACACCCCCAACAATCACCAGGATATATTTTTCAAACAAGCCCTGTATCGGATTGTGGCTTTTTGCGAAGTGGAACTGATAATAGGAGGCAATTTTAATACCATATTAGATTTAGACCTAGACAGGTCGTCTCCCATCACCAAAGTGGATAGGACAAACCAACAAACTCTTGCAAAAACAGTCGAGAGATTTGGCGGTGATAGAAACAAGCAGATTTTGTAATAACACTGGTAGGGGTTATACTTTCTATTCGCCTGTGCACCAGAGCTTTTCGAAAATAGATATGTTGCTGGTTCCGGATACCCTGATAAATAAAATCACAGATGTCATAATTGAGATTAGACTTATCCCCACAATGCCCCAATTAAGGTTAAAATTAGGGACATTATACCAGAAAGGTTAGAAAGGAAACAGAGTTGACTTTGGGGGACCGAGAAACCTGACGGTGTCTCCCTAGCTAGCCAGTAATCTGTCATCCAGGTGGCCAGGACACAGCCATTGCTATTGGATCCAGTTCCTGGGGGTGGACCAGTGAGGGAGGATCACCTGGATGGGGGGTCCTCGGGGAGTGGGACACAAGACAGGCGAGACACGGTATCCCCCTTACTTTGACTCCTTTTCCCCCATCCTCTCACATAGGGCATTCCAAACCTCTGCCCCAGTCCCCCTTTTCCAACACAAACACTTTTGCACAACCCAAAGGACTAACACCAGAGCCGTTTACCAGACATGTCCCACCAATACAAGGGTCAGGCAAAGTCAATTGAACCGGGGGGAGGGAGAGCTCCCTCTCTCCCTCCCTCCCTCTCTCCCTCCCTCTCTCCCTCTCTCCCTCTCTCCCTCTCTCCCTCCCTCTCTCCCTCCCTCTCTCCCTCCCTCTCTCCCTCCCTCTCTCCCTCCCTCTCTCCCTCCCTCTCTCCCTCCCTCTCTCCCTCCCTCTCTCCCTCCCTCTCTCCCTCCCTCTCTCCCTCCCTCTCTCCCTCCCTCTCTCCCTCCCTCTCTCCCTCCCTCTCTCCCTCCCTCTCTCCCTCCCTCTCTCCCTCCCTCTCTCCCTCCCTCTCTCCCTCCCTCTCTCCCTCCCTCTCTCCCTCCCTCTCTCCCTCCCTCTCTCCCTCCCTCTCTCCCTCCCTCTCTCCCTCCCTCTCTCCCTCCCTCCCTCCCTCCCTCCCTCCCTCCCTCCCTCCCTCCCTCCCTCTCTCCCTCTCTCCCTCTCTCCCTCTCTCCCTCTCTCCCTCTCTCCCTCTCTCCCTCTCTCCCTCTCTCCCTCTCTCCCTCTCTCCCTCTCTCCCTCTCTCCCTCTCTCCCTCTCTCCCTCTCTCCCTCTCTCCCTCTCTCCCTCTCTCCCTCTCTCCCTCTCTCCCTCTCTCCCTCTCTCCCTCTCTCCCTCTCTCCCTCTCTCCCTCTCTCCCTCTCTCCCTCTCTCCCTCTCTCCCTCTCTCCCTCTCTCCCTCTCTCCCTCTCTCCCTCTCTCCCTCTCTCCCTCTCTCCCTCTCTCCCTCTCTCCCTCTCTCCCTCTCTCCCTCCCTCCCTCCCTCCCTCCCTCCCTCCCTCAGGGATAAAAGAGCCATAGAGCACAGTATGAGCACGGCAGACAGCACGACGAGACGGCTAATCAGGCGCGGCAGTTCAAACAAAGGAGAAAGACGTCAGGAATCGAGAGGATGGCGAGGAGGGAAGTGACTGCACCCTTTTCGTCCCAGATCCGCAGAACCTTTGGGGAAGAGAGTCTAAGACCATGAACAATAGCACAAGGTGTCTTGCAGCAGATGTCAACGGTACACGGGGCAAGCCTATGCCGAAAAGCAGGAACGAGGGAAGCTCCCGCAACCGTGGTACCAGCCTTGACTCCAATGAAGAGGATAGCCAAGCGGTTCATCACAGCGGTTGAGTTGAGGGGAGAGCTGATAAGAACCGGGCTGTGTTAACTGATAATCGCAAAGTGGCAAGTTTTGAACCAAGTTTGAGGAACTGTGAAAGAAATGTAAAGTGTTAAGGGAAGACCAGCTGCAGAGGGAAACTGGCACCACGTGGGTGCTATCTCAAGAGACTCTGGTGGATCCCCATGAGAGAGAAACTCCAGATACCAGCAGGCCATAGGAGAGCCAGCGGAATAGGTCAAAGTCGTCATACTGAGGGTCAAGCAAGATCCCTGTACAATCGTAAGACTTTGATCTACAAACCAAGTTAAAGAAAGGGAAGCGAATCCCAAGAGGGGCAAAGTCCCAAGAAACAGTGTTGACAGACGTAAAACACGACTGAGGGACATACACTATGGACTGTTTGAAAAGACATTGAGAAAACAAGGGAAGTGAATCCTGCTAAAGAGAGAAGGGTCAGCGGCCAGAAGAGGGGGACATGTATGTGCATTAATCAGTCTTAAAAGGTATTCTAGCTTGAATAGGGAGCCAATGTACTTCTCTTCTGATGTGAGAGATATGTTCATTCCTTTTTAGTCCAAAGGCTGCCCGTAGGGCTTTGTTCTGTAGAAATTGTAATTTGGCATGGTTGGTCCTTGTAGTTCCTAGTAGAAGGATGTTGCAGTAGTCAAGTTCTATTCCGTGGTGTTTGGAATTGTCAGCCGAGTGAGATGATTTTGGATGTATACGCATTAGAAGAGGATCGGGCATGAAAATGTTTAGTCAGAGAGATTGGCATCTAAGTGGACGCCCAATGTTTTTACATGTTTGAGGACTGGGATGGAGGTCTCATCGATGGTAATGGCATATTAGTCAGTGTGCAGAAATTTTAGGTGGGCAGGCGAGGCTACAATGAGGAGCTCTGTTTTTTCGTCATTCAAACAGAGGCTGTTGGTGGCCATCCAATTCTGTATGATGGCATAGATCTTATTAATGGTGATGGAGTCTTGTTTGTGATCTCCCATGATGGGGATCAGGATCTGCGTATCATTTGCAAAGTTAGTGTAGATGACTCCCATAGAATCAAGTGCTGTGAATAGGAGTTTAGTGTAGGGGTTATATAAAGTGGGAGATAGACAGGAGCCTTGAGGGGCCCCCAAGGGTACAGAGATGGTGTCAGTGGCCTTTTCCCCAATAAAGACTCTAGAAGTGCGTTCCGACCAGAAAGACTTAATCCACAAGGTGGCTTCTGGGGAGAAGTTGAAGTTTTCTGTCAGAGCAGAGCACAACTTGTCATGGTCTACCAGGTTGAATGCCGCCAACAAGTCAAGGAGGAGGAGAATACCCATGTTACCGGAATCACGAATGCTATCCATCTGGATTTTTAAGTCTAGTAGAGCTGTTTCGGGGCTATGTTTAGGCAGGAAGCCCGATTGCCTAGCTCCGAGCAAGTGGTGGCTTTCCAAATAATCTTGGATTTGGGTATAGGCTATTCTATTCACTATTTTCAATAGGAATGGGACGGTGGTAATGGGGCGGTAGTTAGTGAAGATGGAAGGATCAAAAGATGGTTTAAGTAGTGGGGTTACCCATGCCGCTTTAATGTTAGAGGGGACTGAGTTGGAAGTGAAAGAGGCATTAAAAAAAAGTCGGTGATAATGGGTACTAATGCAGGAGAACACAGTTTGGCCAGCCGGGCAGGGAAACTATCGCCTTTGCAATTAGACGGTTTCAAGGTCATGATGGTGGTCTGGACCTGGTCCTGTGATGCAGAGTTACATTTCAATTGGGTGACAGTGTTATTAGTAATGGTGTCAGGGGTGATCGCAGGCATACTTGACAGCCAGTAGTTTTCTCTTATTCAGTATTTTTTCTTGTAATGTGAAGATTTTATGTGCTAAGGCATTTTGGATAGTGGTGCACCAGGCTTTGTCAGTGTTAACAGCAGTAGATGAGGGCATAAGAAATTGTAATTCTCTATGTATAGAGATTAGTTCTTCAGTGTTGGAGGACGCATTATTGATGCGAGTATTAAAGGAATTGACTTCATGGGATATCACAGCTGATTTGTAGGTTTTAATAGCGGCCAAAAGGGTTTTAGTTGTGGTAGTGGACCGTTTATGTTTGTGGAGGTGTTCCACTGCTCTTTTGTTGCAGCGTGGGAGGGTGAGCTCTTCATCAAACCAGAAGTTAGCTCGTTTTAGTTTCTGAGGCGTTTTAGAAGAGTGGGGCTACTGAGTTAATAGTGGACTTAAGGGAATTCTGATAAAAGGTGGATATGCTGTCTGGGTTGGTGTCTGTCGTTGGGTAGGTCTTGAGAGTGTCAACAAGAATGGGCATAAGATTTTCTACTGTGAGTTTGCAGGTGTTTCTAATAGAGATGGGACATGAGCTAGTTTGAGGAGAAGCCGGAAGCTTCGTGGTTAGGATATCAAAACATATTAGGTGGTGATCCGTCCAGGTAACTTCCGAGATAGATTCTAATGCTATTCTTACATTTAATATCAAGATGCAGTCCAGGATTCTTCCTTTGGAATGGGTGGGTGAATTGACAATTTGAGTGAAATGCATTTCATGAAGGGCCGCGGAGAATGCAGTAGCTTTCTGGTCCAGTTTATCATTGTATCCAAGGTTGACGTCTCCTAGGATAATTAATTTAAGGTTAGGTTTAAGGAGAGGGGTGATGGGTAAAGGGATGTCAGATTTGGGGTTGTTGGGGCTATTAGATTGTCTATAGATTATAAGAAATTTGACTGTAGTTTTAGGGTAATTTGTAAGTTTTAGTAGAAGGAGTTCGTATCCAGGCAATGGGTCTAGAGGGCATGATCTAAACTGCAGTGTACTCTAAAGATTGTACGTCTGGTGAGATAGCTAGAGTGAGAGACGATAATCTCAATTGTCTTGAGGCCCCTAGAATGGGTACAGTAGTGGGTTGTAGGATTACTGCTCTCACACTAAGGTGCTCATGACAAGTCGTGCATAGGCACAGGTTAGTGGGTCCTGTTTGGCCTAAAGTGCTAGATACAGTGGTGGATAATGTGGGGGGTAGGATGTGGTTTTTAGGGAAGTGGGTGAGAGAGGGTGGCGGGGAGATGTGGAGGCATGGGGGGGGTGCACCCGGGATTGGTGTTTAGAGAGGAGGAGCCATACATGTGGCTAGAAAGGAGTTTGGGAGCTTCTATGCCTTGAGGTTCAGTGGATGCTGTCGCAGTGTCAGAAGGTTGTGTGGGGGGTGGTGGGGCTTTCGGTAGAAAGGGTGTGGGCAAGGGTAGGTGTGGTGGCGTGGACACCAGAGTCGAGCGACACCGTTCTCGAGCTGATCAAAAGTGCCAGCCGTGCAAGGCCGTTTACTCATCTTGATTGGTGTTAAGGCTATGATTGGCCACCTGTGCAAGTGGTAAGCTTTAGGGTACTCGGGTTGGGGCCATAGGCCTTTCCTTCCTACTTGAATGATACGCCATGTTCTGGAGGGTAGATCAGCAGGCTACAATAGGCAAAGGCTAAATAGAGTCCTGGGGTATGCCGGTTCCTGGTTTGGGAATGTCATCAACAGAGGTCAATGTTAAGGGTAGCTGGGGGGCTTGGCTACTGTCAATAGGATGCCATGGTGTCTGCTACTCAGGCATTTGACTGATAACATGTTTTAGCATAGCTGAGACTATGGCACAATCCGGCCGTCATGGGTGGATACTCGCCTTTACACGAGGAGTGGAAAGGAGATGCAATAGTGGGAGGCAAAAGAGCATGAGTACTATGGCTCAGTGCAGTACAACAAGTGAATGATTAGGATATTACTTCAGTATGGAGTACATTCGCACAATGTGGTTTCATCTACAACAATAATTAAACATGAATACAGTACGAGCAGGTACTTGATTTTCGACAAGCACAAAAGTCATTGAGGGGGCGCGGCACAGCTGCATAGGACTGGGATAGTCTGATTGGTCCTCGAGCATGAGCAGTAATTCCAGAAGGGGTGCTCATAGGTCACAGCTGAAGAAGTATGTTGCGGCCGTGATGCGAAATAAGTGAGAGGGCAGAATAGATGAGACAGTGACTTCTTTCCGTGAGGTTAGGGATGCGGGGCAAAAGAGGCGTCGGCTCACAGCTCCACAGCCACGGACAGGCACAGATAGGGGCCTTAGCGATTAGGCATTAGCAGAGAGGGCCAGCTTCAACGATTGGCAGAACTTAAACAAATGCAGGCCAATCACGATCAGTTGACGAGTTGTTAGGGAGAATTCTCAGAAATGTGCTAATTCCTATCTACCTTAAAGACCCCCAGCACTGTTGCTGGACTTTAGGACTTTTAATTGCTAACCAATGGTGTCGGTATTGTAATGACAACAACTGTATTGAAACCCTCAAACATTTAGTAGTATCTTGCTCTACATTAGAAACACTACGGCAAATATATTTTAAAACTTCCCTACAGCTCTACTGCTCTCGTTCTGAGGATGAAATTTGGGGCCTACTAATCAATAGTGAACGCCCAGCGATTTTAATCGCTTTAGTTAAATTCATAACTACTATCCTCCATTAGATGAAATTGTTGCAAATATAAGGAGGTATTAGACAATTTCATGTCGCTTTGTATGTTAAAGATGAAATGTATTGAATTTTAAGTTGTTATATGTTGTTAGATTCAAAATAACTCCTTTCTTCTTTTGTTTTATTGTGTTTGTTTTATATTAAATATTTGAAAGGTTGAATATCAGCCAAACAAATAAAAAAAAAAAAAAAAAAAAAAAAAAAAATTGCTAACCTGGAGAGAGCGAGACCTTCCCCCCCCCCCCTCTCATGTATTTTTCTGTGATTTGGACTCGGTGTTCTTTTGACTTTTGGAGTTGGACAAACTCCATAGGCATCTTTACATTGTGACACAAAGCACCTTCAGTGAAGTGACACTGGGGAGTCTCTTAGATTTCCCAAAGCTAACTTTCTAGACCCAGCACACAGTATCTTACAATAGGGTGCTGGAGGGGTTACCTAGTATCCCCTTTGTCTAGTTTCCCATGTAACATTTTTAGGTTACCCTTTCTACAATGAAATGCTGGTGGCAGTGGTTTACTTTTTACTACCATTGTGTGTTTTTACCGCGGGCTGCGTTCGCAGCTGCAGTAAGGCACCCATGGGTGCCCATTTTGTCAAAATTGCCCGGTCTTCTTTTTTCACCATTTCTTGCTGGAAATGTCCTTTTTGAGATTTACTCTGCGCGCTAAACCAGGTTTGGTCCCTTTGTTCATTTTTGTCTTTGGCGGAATTCACGAGTGAAGCCCACCTCTGGGATCCAGTATGTCTGGCAGGGGCAGGAAGTGAGGGAGGTGTCCGAAACTCCCTGTGCTTAATCCCCTTGGTTACAGGAATGCACCCAAAGGTCACTGGCTGCTAGATGTCTGGCAAGGACAGCCACCCTGCTGTGTGATTGACAGCTAGGCTGGAATGAATGTGAGAACCCTGCATAAAAGGCAAGGCTTTTTGGCTTGGAAGGCAGAGTCAACCACAGGCCGAAGGAATCCGAAGAATTTGGAAGAGGCGCCTGCTGCTGTGTTGAAGCTCCGAATTCTCCTCGACTAGAGAAGCCCTGCAAGGACGACTTCTCCCCTTGGGTTGGTGGGGCCAATCAACCCCAAAGCAAACTCGTCTGGACATCCTCTCGGGGCTGGTTGTACTTCTGCTGCTGGAACTGAAGTGCCAGGGAGAGGAACACCAAATCGAGTGCATCGTTTTTAAGTTCGGACCTGAGCCTCAGGAAGATCCTCTGGACTCCCTTGAAACAGGACTGACCAAGCCTGAGCCACCTCAACAGAGTGCTGGACCCCAGTTGTGAGTAAAGGCTAGCGTGGTATCCGAGAGTCCATGGTGATGCTATTTGCTGAGACGCGAGGAGCTGAAGCCGCAAAGTGCCACTGAATTGAAGTTTGACCTTTGATGCCGCCGACCGTCCCATTGTGTTGCAGGAGTCCCCAGAAGTCCTCCCTCTTGTCCCCACGACTGAGGCACAGGAACAACAGGATCTGTAGAGCCACGCAGGAACAGAAGCCAGCTGGACCATTTCTTCTAAACAACGGTACTGTAAACCTAAAAGGACTTACCTCTTTTTGTGTAGCCTTACTTGCTCTCAGTTGAGACTTGTCTTGGTTGCCCTTGCAGAGTTGCTTGCAGCTTTACCCTTCAGAAGCATCACAGCTTGTGGCCATTCTGTGAATCTTATTTCTACAAACTTTTCTAAAAACATTGTGCAAGACTAACTTACCAGCAAAGAGGATCTTCAGCACCCCTAGACTGTGTTCAACTAACCTTGACTGTCCTGGCTCCCTGAGAGACTCTTCTACCTCTGACTTTGTGCTTTTGCCTTTCTTCCAGGAAAGGGTTAATTTGCTTTGCATTGGAGGGTCTTAAAAGTACTTACCAGTTGATTAATTATTTGTTAACCTTCGTTTTATTCCTCTACCTAATCCTTTGCCCCCAAACTCAGTATTGCTCTGAATGTAACAGTGATAAATCAATGTCCACAGTGTCCTAGCTATTTAAGTCACCTTAGGGTGTAGGAAGTGTCTGTGTGCCATCCCCAATGGGTATCATCTGATTCAGAGAAACAGAGTGTGCTTTGAAGTGTATTCTAACTGTTACAGGTTTTGTCCCTTCTGAAGAAGGCTTATATAACTGACTTATGAATACATTAATAATTGTTTAATCAAGAAACCTTGAGTATAAGTGTGTATTTGTATAATTGTCACTGTAACACTCTGTTACAACCTTACTGCTCACATTGACCCCTCTGGAGATAAGCCTGGCTGCTCAGCCACAAGAGCAACCTGTGTGGTAAGGTCTTATACCAAAGGTTGGGTTCCCATTGCCAGGAGGTCAAGGTTGCTGTAGTCTTACAAAGGATACTGCACACAATCTTGCCTAACAAGGGTCTGCTGGTTTGGATGCATAAACAATGCTGTTGCTATGATACAAGCCCGGCAGCCATTTTAGCAAGTGCAACGGTGCTCTTAATCAGGGAATAAATGAACATTTCAGGGTGCCTACATGGCAGATGCAGTCGATGCGGTTGGATTGTAACCTGCAAGGAGGGACAATTAAATGTGCATGAAATCCACAAATAAGCAACAACAAGTAGCGGACTCAAATAGCATGCGGCTTGGCCCTGGTGCTGATTTTAGCCTTACCTAGTGTGCTAGGTCTGTATTAGCTGCTCCTGCAGCGGCGGTGGCGATGTATGGGCTCCTGCTACTGAGGAAATGGAGTGTCAATTGCAAGGAACTTTTGCTTTTGTTAGTTGAAGACCTCAGGTCCTCAAAGGCAAGAGACTTTCAAGTAAAACGAGTGTGGCCATCGACAGTGCTGAAAACTGCCATTAGAACTGTCGTCTCGTGCCGGAGAAGCCAAGACTCTACTGTGCTCCAAGCTCCCATTTTAAGTCTGTGCTCAAAACGTGGGGAAGGGAGACCCAGGCTACCCGAATCCTGACATATTATTTGAGAACACTTTTTTCTTTTCTTGAGAACTATCCCACACCCTGGCAATAGGTTTTTTAGTATAGACCTTTTTATGTTTATTATTTGATAATGCACACAAAACCCAGGGGTAGCCGGGCGCAGCAGGTACAAGGTTACTTAAGCTTAGGTTGCATACAGAGTATATAAAAAACATAGCAATGCGGTACATACATGTCAAAGCAAGCAGTTGGAATGAAAAGCTAGTATTGAGAGAAAGTACTACAAGGTAAAGGTGTGAGAGCAGAATCATCTTAGATTAGGTTGCAAGGGTATCGTGGCCGTTGGGAGCCATGAGAATTAGTTGTCGTTGGACCAGAGCCAGTTTTTTACCTTGCATCTGAAGTTAGAATAGGGTATGTTAGCTCTCAGTGCAATGGGCAATGCGTTCCAGGCCTGGGCAGCTCTGACAGGGAAGCTTGCTCCGCCCGCTTTAGATCGTCTGAATCTAGGAGTTTCGAGCAGGTTGTGGTTGGAAGCCCTAGTGTGGTGACTGGATGATTTTCTGGTCAGTCTGGCCGAGATGTAAGGGGGTGCTGTGTTGTTGAGCCCTTTGTGGGTGAGCGATAATGTCTTCAGCAGGACTCCATCGCTGATTTTAAGCCAGTGGTGGTCTTTCCTAATGTTAGAAATATGTGCCCTGCGTGGTATGTCAAGGGCTGCTCTAAGAGCGTTATTTTGGAGGATTTGCAGTTTCTTTATAATGGATTTGTTGGCACCTGCATAGAGGGCATTGCAATAGTCCAATTTGG
Organism: Ambystoma mexicanum; assembly: GCF_040938575.1. Taxonomy (NCBI): domain Eukaryota; kingdom Metazoa; phylum Chordata; class Amphibia; order Caudata; family Ambystomatidae; genus Ambystoma; species Ambystoma mexicanum. The sequence goes on from NC_090925.1 coordinate 733,308,016, forward strand.
ACATTACTAATGCGTTAGCTAGCATGATGCAATTTTTAAGAGATAAAGTGGAATCAAGGTAAAAGCCTAGGGTTTTTACCTCAGTAGCCACCTTGATAGTGTTACCATCTATATTGAAATTGCGATAGTTGGGACTCAATTTTTTTAGATTGGAGTCGGAACCCAAGATCAATATCTCAGTTTTGTCGTCATTTAGGCAGAGGCCATGGGAGGCGATCCAAGCCTGAATGAGGAGGTACATTTTGTTTACTAGAGCGGTGTCTTCGACAAAGTTGCCCAATAGAGGTATGAGAATCTGCGTATCGTCCGCGTAGTTGGTATAGGTTACCCCTAGTTTGTCAAGTTTGTTGAAGAGAGGCTTAGTAAAGATGTTATACATTGTCGCGGAGACACATGAGCCTTGTGGGACACCACAAGTGATCTGGATTGGGTCCGCTGCCGCTACAGGGGAGAATACTCTCATCGTACGGTTAGCTAGAAGGATTGTACCCATGCTATAGCTTCGCTTGAGAAATGAGCGGCGGACGCTAGGTGGTTGCATAATACTGCATGATCCACTAGGTCGAAGGCCGCTGATAGGTCAAGGAGGAGGAGCATAGCTTTGGTGCCATTATCCTTCAACTCGTCGATTTGTGTTTTGAGGTCAATGAGGGCCGTTTCAGTACCGTGCAGTGGTCTGAAGACCAATTGCCGTGAACCCAATAGTTGGTGTCTCTCCAAATAATTTTGGATTTGGAGGTAGGCTACTCTATCGATAATTTTAAGGAGAAATGGGACCATAGTAATAGGCCTGTAGTTAGTGGGGATTGCTGGGTCGATTGTCTGTTTTTTGAGTAGGGGCAGAACCCAGGATTCTTTAAGGTTAATGGGTACATTATTTTTATTTGACAACGCCACTAGGGCTGCCTTATTTTTCATTTGATGGTCAACGCTTGCTCCCATCTTAGATTTAGGTTTAGAATAGGCGTTTTTCCAACCTGCATACCAAATTCATTGTTCAATAAACACCCTTGAACTTGGATCACTTGGGTCTGTCTTATTTGTTGCCACCATGAGTTCCTCACAGGGACAAAGTCATCAGACAAGAAATAGCAGAAGTGATCACTAATTACTTCAACGAAAACGTGACCTGCTGGGGGGAGGGGAAATCAACCTGGGAAACTCTCTGGGATGCTTGCAAGGCAGTGGTTAGGAGAGAATTTATTAGCAAAACAGCTAGATACCAGAGGGCTTAGGAAGATCAGCGCATAGACTTGGAGAATATGGTTAGGGCCTATAAGGAACATCATAAGAAAACACACTGCTTAAGAGCGCGTTGAGAATAGATAATAGCTAGGAGCTAATTGGAGTTGTCATTAGTGGGCCAGTCAGCACAAACAATACTCAATGCCAGACAGACCTACTATACAAAAGGGAACAAGACAGACCGCTTACTGGCAGCAACATTACAGAAACATAAGGCCAGGAACTATATTGCAACTCTTAGGGACCTAGATGGGAGGCCTAAATCCACAGAGGATAAAAGGGTAATAGTATACTCCTCCTTCGATAAGCTTACAGCAAAGGGCCCAATGGACCCCGAAACTCAGGACCTCTACTAGGAGGGTTTCAACCTGCCAAAATCTCAACAGAAGTATAGGAAGAACTGGATCAGTTTCTCCAGAGGACATTTAGAGCCTTTGGGTTTGGGGCCACGTTTCCTAAAATGGTCCTGGTGAATTTCCAGAACTCTAGCACCAGGATGAATAACTCTTCTCAATAATAGCACGCAACGTATCAATATAAGACAGGGAACTCGGCAGAGTTGTTCCCTGTCCCCCCTCATTTTTACCCTAGCGTTAGAACCTTTGGTGGTGCAGATACCAGAAGATGCAGAAATTACGGGAATGTGGACCAGGAAGGAATCTGATATAATTGCGTTGTACGCTCACGACATGACTTTTCCATCAGATTCAGAACATACCATTCCTAGACCCGTTCAGGTTCTCACTGACATTAAAGTAGTATTGGGCTTCACTATCAACCGGGGAAAATCAAACACCCCAAGCATAATTGAAAAACCAAAAGTGATCAAAAGCTCAGTGAAGCCTACTCCTTAATATGGCAAAATCCTTTACTGTCGTATCTGGGGGTAAATCTTACCACCTCATATGACGGCCTTTACAATGCAAACACACCGGGCCTATAGAGAGATGCAGAAAGGGACCTTGAAAGATGGGAAGCGCAAGAAATCTCACAGGTGGGTAGAATCGCAGCAGTCAAAATGATGCTCTTGCCCAGGCTACTGTATGTGTTTCACACCATCCCGATTCTTGCATCAGCACAACTTGGGAGGATCCAGGGACAAACATTGTTGTTCTCCCCCCCCTGCGGGGGCAGGGGAGAATAAATTGCAAAATAATGATGTTACTATCTAGCAGCACAAATAAAACCAAGCATGGATTGGGCTTCTCAGAGCGGCATAAAGAAATGGAAGGATGTCTAAAAAATGGGATAAGGATATTCCCCTGACCAACCCACCTTTCCTCACAAGGGGAGCTAGGCAAAGAGAAGAGAAGCTTCTGTCCTCTTCGGATCACTCACTGGCCTGCTAGGAAAAGGGATAGAGGAGTAAGGGCATACCTCGAGTGGGACCGATGGCCCTGATACTTTACAATTCTGAATTCTATCCTGGAATGGGGGAAAAGGGATGGGGGAGGTGCAAGGGACCCTTAGAATGCACCACATGTACTTATAAGGAGTGCCCAAGATGCTTAAACAATTTAAGAATGCCTGGGGTTAGGAGAAGGGGAAGGAAATCATTACGCTCCACCACTGGATAACACAGATATCAAGGAGGCAGGGATTGGGGAAGCAGAGGGGATAGGAATGGCGTTGGCTGAGGGGATGGAGGGGAGACAGCTCTCTAAATTATATAGGCTGCTAATACTTCAGATAGCAGGTTGCCCTCATATGTGACTAAGTAGGAACAGGAATTGGGTATGACAATCCCAGATGAATCATGGGGCCAAATATGGGAGAGAGCACATAAGATGTCTAGGTGCACCACCATGAAGAAAGGGATGATTAAGATCACTCAGAGGTGGTACGTGACCCCAGAAAGGATCCATAGAATCAATCACTCAAACCCACGACAAGCTCGAGGGGATGCTCACAGATGGTCAACACGGATCACATGTGGTGGACATGCCCAATAGCCCAGGTATACTGGAAAGGAAGTTCATTAAAGATATCACAGGATGTGTACTTCCAATGTCACCGCGTATTAGTGTTGGGGGATGTTGACGGAGAGGCGGCGAGGCGTACAGTATGACAGGTGCCACATCCGATTTGGTCACTAATTTCTTGAACGCGGCTAGTCGCAATCTGGTGCTGTCCTGGAGGACCAAATTGAAGGGTAAAGATATGGGAGGTGGTTGTCGGAGAAAATATGGCATTAATACACAATGACTTTTCAAAGTATTACCGCATCTGGGCCACATTCATCGATTAGTAGGGAGATAAAGAAAACTTCTACCACAGAACATTTCTCCTCAAACAATTTGCACTGGTTTAGAGGAACTTAGAGGAACGTGCCTTATGGGGCAAAGGGGAAAGGGCATGTCGGAGTTGTTTTAAAGGGGATTTTTTCCCCTTCCATTTCTTTCTTCCTCCATCTCGCCATAGAGCTGACCCCCACTGGTCCCGGGGAGCATATTGTATTCTGTTTTTGGAGTTACTGAAAATAAAGAAAATAGGGAATGGAGAGCTACAAGAATGTATAAACTTGCCTAGGGGTTACTGCAAGTGTATTGTTCACAGGAAGCAGATAAGGGTATTGTTTCAATTGTAGTATGCAAACAACTTCAGTTCCCAAAGAAAAATAAAGGTAAAAAAAAAAAAAAGAATTGGTCTATAATTCCCTACAAAGTATGTAAAACACACGCCACACCATGAGAAAGCTGTGGGCCAACAATAAGGATACCCTGGACGGTTCAAACCATGCAGATCAGGCGCAATCCATTCTTTAAAATGACATGAAGTGCTGGAAAAATGGGCTAACAGAAATGTTTGGCAGCTCAGACAACTGATTAAAGTGGAGTGAAATCATTCAGCACCCTGATGATGGAGTTTAAGCTTCTACATCAAGAACTTTTGTTTCAAAAGTAGTTCCACTACTTGATTGAGATAGGGCAGAGTGACCTGAGCGAGCCAGAAAGCCTCAAGAGGAACTTCTATACCAAAAGGTGGGTTACCTAATACCAAGAGGACAAGGGTTGTGTAATCTCCCACAGGGTTACAACATCAATTATTGCCCAACAATAGTCTCAACAGAGGGGGGAAACCCAGCATCCTGCACGGAGCAGGAGGCAATGGAGAGACAGCAACATAAAAGCCTTCATGAAACATCTGGATGAATGGTGCTCGACGTATCTGGCTATAACTGGGGAATGTATTTTTGAGCGACCTCAGAAGTTATTAACTGGACTAGCCCAGACATAAAAAGCGCTGTTTCTGAATGCACTTGACACCACAGCACATATTTAAAGCTAAACTAAGCAGTACAGAGGACTGCTGAAAATGCTGAAGGTGAGAAGTGGGACTATAAACATTGCTTCTGGTCGTGCTCAAGGACGAGCCCTAACTGGGAGGAGATGGGCGAGCAGATGTTCTTGTGACAGGGAGAGAGACTCCTCTGGTTAAACCGACTGCGCTCTTCAACAATATCAGAGATGGGTAGGCTGGGAATGGACTGAAAAGACTCTGGGTGAAGAACCTTGTTCTAAGCAACTGGAAGAATGAAAGAGCACCAAGAGTGGAGGACTGGCTAACAGATTGGAGGAAGCCAGTAACAATAGACAGTAATTCTAAGGTACCAGAGAATACTTTTTGATGGAATTGGGGAGAGGTGGAGTGGGGCTTAAATGATTGGAGTGCTATGATGTTGGCCCCTAATGGCCACACAGAGGACCAGGGGGTGCTGTGTTGCCTCCAGAGACTGGGTTGTAGCTTTCCTGGCCGTGAGGCAACTTGATTCTGGCGAGTAGACTTACCTTACTGTTAGGTTGAATTTTCATATTGTGTGTAATTCTCCCCACTTGCTGAGTGCCTGAGCCCTTTTTGCTGGACTATTGGATTTTTGTCTGACTTTCCCGAGTGAGTGGGAACCCTTTTTTCTCACTCACTTTTCGGTGACTCCAAGAACCCTTTTTAGTTTCTCTTGATGGAATCGGCTTTCCTCCATCTTTTTGTGGCATGTCCAGTTTTCTAGTGCATTACACAGCACCTTCTGTGCAGTGTTGCTGGAAGCTCCTATAGTTTACCTCTTTGGTTTTCTTTTACATTTCGGTGATAACATACTGTTACCAGGATAGGGGGGATATTTTTTCACCTACATATGCTTTTCTTTTGCGAGATCCTCACACCTCACCTTATGTGGAGTGATGAGGAGACACATGGTATCCCTTTTCTCAATTCTCCTGTAATTTTCTAGTTACAGTGTCCAGTCTGAATGGCTGGCGGCAGTGGGTATTTTTGAATGCCTTTTGTGAATTTTAAACACATGCTGATATCACAGCTGCGGTAAGGGACACATGGGTCACCATTGACCTGTTATGGTGCCCGCCTACTTTTTTCGCCAGCTCACAATGGCTTTCCCTTTGAGCCTTCCTCTGCTAACCCTGGAGGAGGCCAGGTGGGCTGAGTGGGGAGCGGAAGGAGGGAGGGGAATCCTGCTCCCTCCTACGTCTTCGACAGACTCCTACTGAGAAGCCTGCAGAGAGGGTGTCTGGGAAGACACCAAAACTCTTAAGGTCTTTGTCCTCCAGCATGTCTGCCTAGATCCAGTTCTGACTGGGTGCCTGGCTGGCCCCTTGGGACAGCCATCACCAAAGGTTTGAATGTTGCATACATGCCGATTGGCTGGGATCCTGCATAAAAGGTGAGGGTCTTGATGCTGAAGCCAGAGTTGACCACTGGAAGATCCATTCTGAAGAAGAAAGAGGACGACTTTGGTAGCTAGCTCCTGTGACCGCCAAAGCCGACTGAGTGACCACTGTTGCTCCAACCCTCTATTCTGTGCGACAGGGAGGATCCAGATCGAATCTCTTGCTCCCGTGGACTGGGGAGCGTGACCAGTCTCGAGACCAGCTACAGTTTTGAGCCATCCCATGATGTGCTGTGACCTTTTAGGCCTCTAATACCCAAATACTGTGGGGCCTCTGGCACTGCTGCCATGCATAGTTTTGTCCAGTGCGGTTCCGGCTGCAAGCTTGTAGGCATCTGTCTGGGCCTACAGAGACTCCATCCTGATCGTAGCAGTCCCCTCAGAAGAGTCGAGGACCGAGAGAAGGAAGAAAGTCTGCCGGAAGACAACTGTTGCTGCTACAAAGCCTGTGTCGACAACCAAGTGCTGCAAAGATCATTTGCTGGGCATCCCTGTGACTGAGTCAGACCGCCTGCTCCCGCCAAAAGTTCCTCCTTCTCCTCCTCCTATTCACATTGGAATAGTTGTTCCAATGTGGATAGGAAGTGTCTCTTAACAACAACCTGAATTTGGATCAGACTGCACACTACTCACTCTGGATGTACAGAGCTTATATGCATCCAATCCACACAGTGAAGGACTTGATGCCCTTGAATGGGCCCTATTGAAAGAAGTACACTTTCTATCTAATATGATCTTTACAATTGAACTTACCAAAATCATCCTGTACAATAACTATTTTCGATTCAACAAATACTACTATCTACAAATATCAGGTACATCCATGGGTTCCCTCCATGGCACCTGTATACGCAAATCTATTAATATAAGCCTTTGAATCTGAACATAACCTACAACATCCCAGCTGGAAAACCAAACTGGTTGAATGGAACAGGTACATATTTGGGATCTGGAACGGCTCCACAGAAGAATTACAATCCTTTCTGGCATATATAAATGGACGTCATGCAAGAATCAAATTTACACTGGATATTGGACCGCCTAACGTCCACTTCTTAGAATTACTTGTGACACCCTGTGTGAATCACCTTAAAACATCCATTTACCGCAAAACCTCAGATTTAAATAACATGTTACACTATACAAGTTACCACCCAACCATCTCAAGGATAATTTGCCAACAAGTCAGTACATGAGGATCCGCAGAATTACCTTAGATGAGACGATGTATCAAGAAGTCACTGACACTATGACCAAGAGAATTAAATTGAGGTGCTACCGAGACGACACTAGAAGAAGCCAAACGAAAAATCTCCAAAGGAAGAACAAACTTCCTAGCACCCAAGAGGCAGAATACCGATCCACCCCGGATTCATCTAATGAAGTTCTCTAAACAATGCTACCAAATTAATTGTTCCCGAAACCACCAATGGTAGCATACAAACGGCAAAAGAACTTCAGAGAGAGTTTGGTCAGAGCAGAAAGACCTGTCCTGAATCAACAAAGTTTCTTGAACAAACCTAAAAACGTCACGTTTCCATGGTTACATTGTGGCACGCCCTGTGTCGACGCCCATTTTCGAGTTTTGAAAAACAAACTGTAATACTCCGCAGCTTCCACTAGATGTCGGCCTATGCACAGCATGTGATCTAAGCAGATTCCACAAGCCTCAGAAATATATATATAAAATCAAGAAAAGGATTATTGACCATAAATCAAACATCAGAACGCAAAACACCAAGTCTCCTGTGGCAAGACACTTCACAGAAAAAAAAGACACTCAATAGCACAGTTGAAATTCATAGGGCCTCATTAGAACCACCCCGGTTCGGTAACATGGTGCCAGTAAGCCTACGGGCACTGTTGTTACCGGACCGACACAGTACGACTCTGCAGGCAGGTGCCGTCAGGCCCGCCAGGGTCAGACCTGGTGGGCGGAACGGCACCCGCCCGCAGAGTTTCACGGAAGCACCAGCACCGTTAACGGCGCTGATGCTTCTGTGGTCCCCATTCCCATGGAGTGGGAATGGGGACTTTCAAAATTACTGATGCCCGACTTCCCGGTCGCCGGGGGTTGTAATACCCCGGTATTATCAGGAAGTCAGACGCTGTTAATTTTTTCCAGGTCTGGCGGCAAGCTGCTATCACCGGCAGGCTTACTGCCAGACCCGTAATGAGGTCCATAGTATTGGAAATGGTCAGATCCCCACCAAGAGGTGGTAATACACAAAAACTATTAGCCAAAAGCGAGATGGACTGGATTCACAAACTAGACTCAATGAACCCAACCAGAATGAACAAAGAATTTACACTTACTCCGTTTCTATGAAACCAGGAACTTGTCATTTTCTAACTTACACCACAGATAGCATTAACAACCCCATCTATACTCTATTTAGAGCCTACCCTTTACTTGACGTCATCTATACGATTTATTTATCATGTTCATCTATATTGTTGACCTTAGATGCAGAACTAATGTCCCAGAAATGATAATATAGAGACATACCCAAGACATAATGATAATTTCATTACTTAATTGCAGTGCCATTCAAAAAACAATGTTAATCAGGTTTCTGTATAAATCTCAAGAATGGTAGATGCTAGTATCACAGGACAGTTAAACAACTATTGCAAAATCAAGATGATCATGTGATGAACAATGTATATTGATGAACAAATGAGATTTTATTAGATTCAGAATAAGAATATGATCAAAAGTGCTCAAGATGCCTACTATGTGCATTTATTACATCTATAATATGCTAATTGAACTTAGATTCAGACATTGATCTGCATTAGAATATATACTTAGTACTTCATTCATAAATATGTATAGGCATTGATCTAAACATCTGGAAACTTTGAAAATCCATTTGATTCGCAGCACTGGTGAATTGTTACACTTATACACTATTACATAGAAACCGGAACGATGTTATGCATTGCCACTTAGCGAGATAGAATTAAATAATTTTTAATAGGTGCGCGCTCTACCACCTTGTCCTAATATCATCCACACTTTAATTTAGCTAGCGAGTGACAATCTATTCACTTTTGTATTACATCATTCACAGGTATCCATTTAGATACCTTGGGACCTTCAGACTTGGTGTACATACGACATCAATTGCGCATACTGAGTGCAGCAATAAACTGCTGATCACGACATTAATAGTCAACACAAATGTTCTATTACCATCAGTTAACCCCTATATTTAGCTCACATGAGATCGAACTACAGCTTACTCTTGAATTGCATCACAGAATTACTGTACAGGCATTCTCTTAGCCCTCTGATAATATGACGTCACTTCCTGCGACTAAGGCCCTGGTATATGCTTTAAAAAGCTACCACCAGCCGGAGCATGTCCTTTCAGTGCCTGACTCCACACATACACGGACAACCAGACAAATCACAGGTAAGACTATTACACATCGACAGGTCCTTTCACATGACCTGACAGGCATATTTTAGAACCATAGACTTTTTAAGAATCTTCCTTACGCTTTATGCAGACTAGACCTTGTAAGTAGCAGCACTTACCTTTTTCATAAACAAGATGTCTTCCAGCAACCTGTTCAACCTATTGAACCATTCCCTAACAAGCACGCTTTGAAACTCTGGTGGGAGGTACAACGCTTTTATATTAAACTTCTTCTCTATCAGTGAATCACGTTAACATTCCAATTATCCCTAGACAACATTCGTATCTTTTTTCACCAGACCTCAACCGATAATTGACAGGACGAATTGACAGGACGCATACTGCGGACATTTGAATCCTATTGACACCAGACAGGTACGAACAATGATACCCTACATCGATTCAGTAGTTGCGACCACATTAGTTGTTATCTTCTTATACATCACATGTTTTTTGGTTTAGCAATCTTCAACAAAGTGGACACAAGACACAGACTTTCACATTGAGGCACTTGAACTACAACCTAAGTCGACTCTTTAATTCAGACTACTTGATGTACTTTAACAATGATTATGTAGAAAAACACTCACGGGTTATCCTTTATTTTACTTTGTAGAACGTTTCTGAAGCTAGAATTTCAAACTCCAACTTCATGAATGTAATGAAAACCTCTCTCCTGATTAAGGGAATTGTTTCCCGAAATGCATCAAGCTCATTCTTAATTTATTATTACTTAAATGTACATATCAGATTCAAATTCATTTTTTTAAATAAAATTAACTGAGTATATGTTGAATGAAAGTGAAATCACAAATTTACATGGACAAATTGTATTTGATCTCTTAACCCAAATGATATGTCTCAAATCTAATAAAAATGTTGACTGATAACTTGATCCGTTTATGAGGTGTACAGGGAATACGAGTTCCACTAGTTTCGGACACTCATTTTTCCTGTATGTATTGGTGACTTATTGTGCCAGAGCCGCATTTTCTCCCCTGCACCTTTAAATATACATAGAATACTCTTTACCTATCCCTGACCATATTTCAAAAGAGGTGTGCGCCCCTTTCTTCTTTGTAGTGGATACCTTTTTACCATTTATGTGCTAGCTATTCGCAGGCTGTTTCACAGCTGCAGTACAGCACCCATGGGTGGCCATTTCCCCAAAATGGCCCCAGACTTCTTTTATCGCCATTTTTCGTTTGTGTGTCCCTTCCTGGCCATTTTTCTACCATTCCAGGTGGGGGTGGGTCCCCTGAATTTTGCCTTTGGCGGGATCCTTTTGTGAAGGCCTGCCAAGGCTGCAGTGTCTCTGCTGAGACAGGAAGTGAGGGAGGAGCCTGAAACTTCTCGGGCCTTTGTCTGAAGGTATGCCTGGATGGAAGCAGTTATAACTAGGCAGCTGGCTGTCCTGCAAGGGCAGCAACCCCCAGGTGATTGACAGGTCCACAGGACTGAATTAATGGGTTCCTGCATAAAAGGCAAGGCTTTTGGTCCTGTAACCGCAGAAGCACCACGGAAGTACCGCTGCTGCCCTGACCCCATTTTTGAGTCGACATCGAAGTTTCCGCCAAGGACGACTTCCTCCTCTGGGCTGGTAACCAGCCTCAAGACATTCTCCGATTTGAACTATCCCCTGACCTTCCTGAGCTGTAGAACCCCAATACCCGGGGTACCTCGACCACCCTGAAGTGTGGTGACATCGGTGTGGACCTCCAGAAGCATGAATCCTCTTCTCAAAATCCCCTCACCAGAGTGTATGACTGGGAAACAAAGAAGATTCCAACTGGCAATGATCGTTAGCCACTGGTGCTGAGAAAAAGACGCCAAAACCATGTATCGACGCCGGAGTAAGAAGAATTCTTTGCTGGCAAGTCTCTCTCTCGACAACTGCTGCAGGTGCCCATCCAGACCCCCATACCCTCCCCACACTTTCGTCACCACTACCAAGGTCTAGGAGACCAGGTTTGCAGCCGTGCATCCAGAAGGCGTCCAGCTGCAACAGCTTCTTCACTCACAAGGTTCTGTGGGGCTTGGAACTGGGCGGGTGGCTTTCCTGCAAGTAAAACAGTGCTCCAAAGCAAAGGAACCACACAAATTGCTTCAGGTAAGTTTGGTAAACTTACCTGAAGACGTGTGTGTGGCTCATTTGCTTTGGAGAATTGTTTTACTGTTTGGGTTTCATTTTCAGTCACCCAGGCCTAACAGCCAGTGTCCCTTCAGGAAGGTTTCTCCTAAGCCCCTGAACTTCTACAAAGACCAACTAATGTGTTACTTACTTGTGTTAAGAAAATTTGCATCAAAACTGCCGCATTCCTATGGACTTGGGCATTGCTGGTTTCCCAACAGTAAATCTTCTAAACCTCTTGGCTTGGGTGTCGCTTGTTTCCACCAACAACCTGAACTGAAGAACTCCTTTCTTGTTAGGGAAAAGACTGCCTAAACCTTATAAGAGTTGCTACTCGTAGTGCTTACCTGTGATTATTTCTCTTTACATTCTTAAACTTACCTAACTTGAATAAGGCAGAGTTAATTTAAAATAAGCACTTTTACTGACCTCAACTGAAGTCACTCCGTGTATGGATAAGAAAAGTATATAACAATTTACTCACCTGCTTTATTCTTCCTTGCTGTTCTAAATGTACATTTGAGGTTGCTAGTTGATATAATCTTTTAGTTTTTAACTGCCTTGGGTATATATAAAATAAATCATTATTTTTGATATAACTGCAAGTGGGTAAGTGTTTCTTTGGGTCTATGTATCTTCTGATTTCTTTGTAGTGATTTACAGCTCACATTCCTCCTCCCAAGATAAGCCTGGCGGCTGTGCCACAGTACCAACCCTGGGTAGACCATGCCTAGATTAGAAGTTGGGCCCTAAAACCATGGGCTACGTCTTGTAGCGTCCAATGCCAATTGGACTGTAGACAAACATACCCAACAGCTTATCATTAACTAGATTGGTTGGCATAGATTTTAGAATGTATTTAGTTGAGAAGCATGGGTGCATTCTGACGACCACCTTCTTTTCATGTATTGTGACAAAAGGCTCCGTCACAGGCAAAGCCTGAAGCTCACTTACCCTGCAAATAGATGTAATGGCTATAAGGAAAACAACCTTTTAAGTGATATCTTTGAGGCTTGCTTTCTGCATTGGCTCAAAGGGAGAGGCCATGAGTTTACTCAGGACAATATTTAAATCCAATCCTGAGTGTGGGTTTGCAATTGGAGGTTAAAGTTGTTTGACGCCTTCCGTGAAGGCTTTGATGACTGGAACTCTCCACCATGAAACTTTACTCTGAAATGTTCTATAAGCAGATAGTGCTGCTAGATGGACTTTTAGTGAATTAAAAGCAAGACCCGAGTCTAATAAGTGCAATAGGTAGTGCACTATATGTGATGGCGAGCAGTTAATTGGGTTAATATTTGACTTTTTACAACACACTTCAAATCATGTCTATGTGTTAAAGCAGTGCCTGGTGTTGGGGTTACAGGCTTCCTTTAGAATTTCCATTCATCCGACAGGAAAATTAAGGTGTCCAAACGCTATGACTGCTAAATTGGTTGTCAGGGGTTGAGGATGCAGGATTAACCCCCCGATTCTGTAAAAACATGTTGCAAGGATGTGTTAGCTTCATTGGTGCTCAAATTGTCCAATTGCTCAGGTGGGAATACCACGCCTGATGAGCTCACATTAAAGCTATTAGCATCATTATTAAGTGCTCCTAGTGCATCTTGTGGACTATTCGGTTCAAGAGCAGGGTTGGAGGAAACGTGTATGCAAATCCCTGTCCAACTGATCCACAGTGCGTTCGTTTCCTTGGATGCTTTCTGCAGGAACCTGGAGGCGTAACATAGGCATTTTGATTTACCACTGTAAATAGATCTATGTGTGGTTACCCCCATAGTGAAAACATTTTATTTAGAATTTTTGAATGCAACTTCCACTCGTGTTCAGGGGGATGATTTGTGTCTATGCTTAGTGTGTCTGCTAGGTAGTTGTGTTCCCCTGAAACAGGTTGAAATTGGAGATGTATTCCTCTTTGGAGGCTCCATTTCCAGGTTTTCTGTGCTAGTGTAGTTTGAGGAAGTGCGTCCCGCCCCGTTTGTTGATGTAAATAAATGACTGTTGTGCTGTGTTATAACCAGCACAACATTCCCAATTAAGTGATGATGTTGGAAAGCTTGTAGCACTTTGTAAACTGCTAGCAATTGCAGAATATTGATGTTTCCTGGAAAGTTTGTGTGTTCACATTCCTTGCCCCATTTGGTGGAGACAATGGGCTCCCCAACCGGAGAGTGATGTTTCTGATGGGAGTGTGAGGTGTGTTGGCGGGTGAGTTGTACCTGCAACATGTTCTCTTTCGTCCACCACTGTATTGCCAACACCAATGTTTGCGAAACCTCCACTAGATCGTACCAATTGCCTTTTGCATGCCACCATTGTTTTGCTAACCCCTCTGGCACTGGACACAATTGTAACCTTGCATGTTGCACGATTAAGATGCATGGTGCCATTATGCCGAGTAGTTGCAATATTTTCCTGTTATCTGCTGACCAACTGTATAACAAGGGATCTGTTGAATTAGGTTTTGGACCCTATCGTTGGAGGGAAAGACCAAGGTGTTGGTACGAATTACTGCTCCTAGGAATTGTGTGTGTCGGCTGGAGATTAGGCTTGACTTCTTTTCGTTGATAGAAAAAAGGCCAGCTGCTGCAGAAGATTTGTTTTCTGTGCATTTTGATGAACGACTTCTGGTGTCACTCCTGTTATTAGACAGTCGTCCAGATAAGGGTATACTGGAATACTCACTCTGCATAGATGTGCTGCCACCACAGCTAGCACTTTTGTGAATATGTGAGGGGCTGATGCGAGCCCGAAGGAGGGCACCTTGAGATGGTAATGCACTTGGCCCACTTTGAACCTTCAATATTTTCAATGTGCTGGCAGCTTGAAATATGAAAGTATTTGTCTTTAATATACAGTGTTGCCACAGAGTCTCCCCTTTTGAGCAATGGGATGACTTTTTGTAACGTTGTCAATCTGAATTTTTGCAGGTTATGTGAGAAACCCGAGGGCGTCCACACTTCTTTTCCCCAGGTGTCCTCTTCTTAGGTGTACAGGAAAAGGCCATCGCTTTTGGATCAAGACATTGGGGGTGGATATGCGAGGGAGGACCACCTGGGTGGAGGAGACTTGGGGAGCATGGAGAGGACGTCCTTAGGAGGGACATGGTATCCTCCCAATTTCCCTTTCACCACAAACCCTCCATACTTCAAGCCTTCATAGGCTTTGGTCAGCCCTTTCACAGTGACTCTCCTTAAGTAGCCCCAAAATTTCATCAATATGGTACTGGGACGAAGAAGAGGACACATAGACCAACACATACTAATTTCTTAAACACTAACATTTATCAACCCCAATTGAGTAATGGGACGAGGAGGACCACCATAAGAGCAAGGTAGGATTATCACTTTGCCGGTGAGCAGTCTAGTTATTTTTGAAATGCAAAAGGCGAGAGCTTGAAAAGCTGGAGACCAGTCACAAATGGAGTCCGCTGCGGAAGCACGGTCAGCTGTGGGAACACAGGCAGCTGTGTGCAGGGAGACCTCTCTGGAGGCTGTGTGGCAGAAGGAGAGGTGGATGCCCGGGAAGCAGTGCCGGACCAAAGGAAGCGGTCCTACATATCCTGCTTCACCATGGAAGAACTGCTGGGTGTACGCAAGCCACAAGACAACCGCCGGAAGAAGCGATCGACCACATGGAGAACCAGAAATCCGTGGCGGTGGAAGGACTCGGGAGGAGCCATAAAACCGGCCAATGAGTGAAGTCAGAGAGGGGGGGAACACAGGACTGGCAGGCGGTGATGCTGAATGGAATTAAAGCAAGTTAAAGCACATTTTGAATACCGAACTAATTGAAAGCAAGTTGGAAATATTTTGGCATTTTGAAAAGAGTGAAAGAAAGACTGTAAACTTCATTGAACCGAAAGTTTGAAACCACATGGAAATAATGAACTGCATTAACTGAAACAAGTGCTAGCAAAGCCAAGAGAGCACAGGGAATCGAATGCAGGATATGATAAATCCAATATTAGTGCAAATAACTGTATAAACAAGCATTGGCAGGAGGCAAGGTAATATAAGGATGTGTCACAAGCAAGATAGTTGTCCAAGCCACCATACCGTTTCAGGAGAGTGTGACATGTGACTGAGGCAAACCTCACTGCTGATGAGAAGCATTGGACTGGTGTCAAAGGAGAAGCAGTCAAGGAATGCATGGCCTGTAATGGGTGGGCCGTGTGGTCTGACAATTGCGCCTGGACCGGGTAACCCTAAACAGTAAAGTCACTGAAAACACCTATAAAGAATATTGTGTTGTGCCAAGACTGTGTTGTGATACTTAAGTCAAGTGTTGTTTTGAAAGCTGGAAGATTTGAACTCTTGGGGAAGGAAACCCCTGTATTTGATCAACTACTTTGAACTTGGGGAAGGGGGAGCTGATCACAAGCCCGAGAGCTAGAAAATGCTCTGAACTTTACTTTGAACACCATTCCTTTTTGATGCCGACATCCCCACACATTCTATGCAGTTAGTTGCGAGGGCAAGTATAGGTTTTGGACAACGACAGCCGTTTTATTTTGGACTTCTTGACATAGACTATCCTTAGTTTTCTTTAGGTAGGGAAATGCCACCTTAGCATAAGGCATAATAGGTATTCATCCAGCCTGCCTTGTAAGTTAAATAAAACTTGTTTAAGAAAACTGTAACCTGTTGTCTGTGACTCAATGATGCCTTCATACTGGACGGTTGTATACGAATAGTTCGAACTACAATTGACCGAATTGTGAAGGTCAATTGTTACATATATGCGGGGGGAAAGCCCCCGCAACCCGTATATCACACACACACACACTCAATTGTGCAAAGGTCAATTCGGACCCTTGACTTAAGGTCAATTCGTTCATTCAAACAATTGTGTTCGAACAATTTGGGTAATACCTACTGGACATAAGTGTCTGCTGGTCCTAGGTCCCGCACTGGGCATTTTTCTTTTTTTGGAGCATGGGGTTACACTTCATAAATACCCTTGTTTATCTCTGATGGTGGAACAAGTTCTATGGCTCCCTTTTGTAGTAGTGTTTGTACTTAGTCTTGTAGAATTTGAAGATGTTCTATCAGTATTCTTTTGGGTCCTGGAGAGTGATCACGGGGTAGTTCTTGAAACTCTATGCAATACCAGTTTCCTACTGTTCACAGCACACATTTGTCTGAAATGATGCCCACCTTCTATATGCGGGCAAATGAGGTTATGCAATCCCGTATGGGGGTGATATGGGAGAGGACCTGAACCAGAATACTTGTTTTGCGGAGGTAGGCAAATCTCTTGCGGTTTGGCCTCTGCCTTTACCTCATCCTCTTCTAAATTGTCTTGGAAACGAGGACTGAGTGGTAGACAAGTGTCCTTGGTTACCGAATCATGAGGAGGAGCCAGCACCCGAGTATTAAGTTGCAGACTTTGAGTAGCTTTCGCAACGAAAAATCTGATTGGACTGGGTTCCTCTTTGATGAACAGGCCGGTTTGAAATCTGGTTCAATGTCTTGAGCGTTTTATGTTCCTCTTTAGCAGTTTACACAGCCTGATCAACTGCTTAACCAAATAGTACCTACTTGTCTATTGGCATATTTAATAATGTAGCTAGAGTCCAAGCTCTAAAGCCAGAGATTCTGAGCCAAGCATGTCTTTTTATTAAGGTTCCCCCAGCAATGATTCTACCAGCAGTATCCGCTGCGTCTAGGGTGTTTTTAGAACCGCATTAGCCCTTTGTTTCCACTCTGATAATGCTTTGAGTATTTCAGTTTTAAGGGGCTCATGGACATTAGTAGTCAGTTCTTCTACATGGTCCGATTGGGCTCTATTGAAACCAGCCATTAAGGCTTTATTGTTGGCAATGAGCATTTGATATGCTGTAGAGGTTGCCACCTTTTTGCCCAGCGCAAACATCTGTTTGCGCTGGGCAAAAAGGCCTTCAATGTTGCCAATGGAGTACACACCCTTTTGCATGTTGTAGTCACGACCAAAGGGTCTAGTTTTAAGTGTCCTTTGATTAAAAAAAAAAAAAAAGGCTCTGGTTGGTAGGGGTTTCAACCTTTTCTCAACGTGTGGGTTAACTGACTTTGTTAACCCTGGAGTTGTTAGGGAGGGGCCTAGTCGTCTCTTTATGGATTTAAGTAATGGAATGTACTGGCTAACCTGTTTCTTTTCTTCTCGTTGGGGAAGTCGTCCCCAAAATCTGTGTCCGCCTAAAATTCTGGGGCATCAATCTTGAAATAATGAACTGCTTTTTTAAGTAGATCATTGTGCAGGACATTGTTATCTATAGGTGATGTGAAAATGGGGTCATCAATATCTGGTATGGGTACAGTGTCTTCCTCAAAGTCTTCCTCTTTTTGTATACATGTCTATCTCCACTGGTTCCTCTTAAGGGACAGTGGGTTCCAGTTCTTGACGTCTTAAAAAGGTACCTCCTCTTCTTTTAAGTGCCGTTTGTATTTTAGTGTTTTTTTTTCTAAAACCTGCTCATAGTGACCGAAAAAATGTTTTTGTTCATTCCCCTGATGAACTTGGGGCATGCCCCCTCAGGTGGAAAAACAACATTGACCCTTTTCTTTTTAAGTGCCAGATACAGAGGAGCTAACTTCTGTGTGTGTGGGCTTCTTTTTTCCAACATGCGCCCAAATGGGTATTTTCGTCGCATGCAATTTTAATTTATTTGTACTATCCTTCGGTGCAGAGACTGTCGGCGTGGACAGTCTTTTTTATTTGCGTTGAGTGAGAAGCACTGGAAGCAGATGTCCTTTGCTCGACTGACCAGCTAGGCGCAGAGGTTGCCTGCTCCGGCGAGGACGATGAAGGTGTCAAAAATGGTGAGGGCAAAATGTATTTTGTACTTGCAATGTGCTTCGATTTGGTCTGCGTCCCTGCACAATGCGCCGAAACGTTCCAGTGCACTGGCTCAACGTGTTTAGCCTTGTCGCCAGGGGAAGCCTCCAAAGTACCGCTTTGACGCCTGCCATTCGGAGCTGGAGACTGGCCCTCGGCAATGTTCCGTTTGCAGATCTGAAAGCGATTCGGCTTCTGATTCTAAGCCGGGTCTGTCCTGTTCTGGCTCGGATTCCTCCACACTTTCAGGGTATTCTGTTGATGACTCAGCTTGCAACACAAAAGCCACCAAGCATTTCAACTGCCGATCTTTAAGTGCTTTCGCTTAAAAACCTTACACAACAGTCATTCATTCAGCTTCCCGGTGGTCTCTCGGAAGTCAATCGTTACATACTTTATGTGCGTCTTTCCACAGAAACATCTTGTTACATGTAGGCTGTATTTTTTGGTTCCTTGATCTCTTTTTGGTGGCCAGAGGGACTTCATCTGAGGTCCCCATCATTACATCCCAATTTACCTTATAGAAGGTATATGGAATTGGATCGCCCCTAAGGCATTCACTCCCATGGGTGTCTTTCAGGTTCCCCAATGTTGCCCTAGTATGATTATACCACTCTAGACATGTTTTAGTGAGTAGGCCGGTGGCAGTTATTGTTTAGTTTTGGCTTCACTAAGGGTGCACACCATTTAACTGCATTGGTAGCTAAATGTACCATTTTCATAGCCACTAGGGTAAGTCCTGCTCTCAAGTCATTATGCGTTTCAGGACTTTCCTTTGTCTAGACCACCATGCGATATGCTTAAATTGGCCATCCTGTCCATGTGGGCTCTGGGAGCCCACAATGGCAGCCTCTATAGTGGTCCCAATTGGTTTAGGCCAGTATCAGTCGCTGGACTATCCCTCTCAGTGGGGGCATCTAAAGCCAAGTGGCAGCCCTACTGACTACCCCAATGACTAACAAGTATGGTTGATAATTTGACCCTCAGACTTGTTTGTCCAACGGTATTTAGGTTTTGTCATGCCCTGTTGCACCCTCTTCCTTTCCTGTTCCTATAACTTGGAGGTGGCAGGTCTGCTGACCGGTTAAAGGAGTTTTACTGCCGATTCCTGCTGTTTCTGGCATTTCTAAAGCCCTCACTTAGCAATACTGCTAAGTGCAGTGGCATGGGCATATCCTGGTTTGGGTTTTTTGCTGCTGGGTGTCCAGTCTGGGCTTCCTCAAGCTGCGTGGTGACTCCCCATATCTGGTGGGTCAGGTTTTCCACTCTTTATCTGGGCCATTTTACTGCTGCACACTGAAGTTCACCACCAGAATAATCTGACTGGCTTTGGGTCACTACCGATGTTCAGAAGGTGTTGATGCCTCAACTACCTGCTAGATCATCAGCTTAGGACATCCAAGGGTGTCACCAGAAGCTGTCCCCTTCCTGGCACCATTTGCTGCTCTGCTGCTGCAGGCTTTTGTTCGAACTACTGGAAGTGGGATTCTCAGGTTCCCTCTTCTTCTGGCAGGAGTCTTCCTCGTCAGATTTATCACTTCCAGCTTAAGAAAGATGTCCCGCGAAGAGCCTTTATTACTTTTCTTGGCTGCTGGGATCTGCGTTGGCTATGAAGAATCAAATCCTGAAAGCTGCGCCTGTGGAAAAGAGCCGTTTACTCACTGCATTGTTTTGGGTTGCTGGAACAGTTTTTGCCAACGCCACCGACGTGAGAACGTACTTTGGGGACGTGAGGTGGGTGATTAGTTGAGGTACTCAACCTGAGTTGTCCCCATTTCATGGTAGGGATTCCTGGGCAAGACTTCACTGCATTTCTATGGGATTTAGGGGGTTTCTCCTGTTCTGCTACTTCTTCTGGGGCATGGATCCATCTCCAGACATATGGAACACTTTTTTGGGGTCGCCACTAGCATTCCCTGGGATTGATCATCATAAGAGGTAGATCAGACTCACCTCCACCAAAGCGGATGGCTTTAACTTTTCTCAAATGTGAACTTATATCTGGAACCTACCTAAAATTGACTCGGTGGTACCTGCCTGCTCCTGGATACTTTTCCTGGAATACCTAGGTATTCAGTAAGCTCTTGGTCAAGTTTTATATTGTTGGACAGTGATTTTATATTCATTTTTGCAGTCGTACTCTGCATTCCTATCAAGGTGAATATACTTTAAACATGAACTCTTTCTGGCAACCAAATATTTGTCTGTGGGTTACACCCATTTAAATTTTCTCTATGGTTTTAATGTATTATTATTTGTGACTGTGCATTAGTAATTACCTAATGCCCTGGGTGTCTACACGATTGTGTATTAATGTTATAGGCCTCAGGCCTAAATATTTTTCCTGTGGGTAAAATTGGGTTTCTCTGTATATTAGGGTTGCAGTGTTTATTGAGGACACTGTACATTATTGTAAGCCCATAGGGGACTTTGCTTGGTAGGTTTTCTGGTTCCCAGGTTCTTCCCCCTCCCCCACTTTTTTATGTTGGGTGCCAACCTCTGGTAGTGGGACCACATACAGACTTTGGGGTGAGGAGAGTCCTTGTATAGACGTTAGTGTTTTTATAAGACGCCAATTTCTGATGGTTGTATCTGCTTAGATTCACATGCTGTGCATAGGTCCGACATCCAGTGGTCACTGCGGAGTATTGCATTTTGTTTTTCGTAGTCGAAAAGGGGACGTCGACAAGGCGTGTCTGTAACACTATCCCTATAGTGACGTGTGTTGTACCCACAATCCCTCACGCGTCGAGGTCCCTCTGTTTGTATTTTTCTGCCCTGAGGGAGCCTTCTAGACGTGAGTGATTACAGAAAAGAGAGAAATATAGAAAGATGTCTATGTTCCTTCCATCCAAGCGGGGAGGAAGGGTGGGCGCATGTGAATCTAAGCAGATACAACCATCAGAAATGCTTTTACGGTAAGTAATGCATTGTCTTCTGATGTTTGTTAATCTGCTTAGAATCACATGCTGTGCATAGACTAGCGAGCAGTACCCGGAGTTGGCGGTGGGTTATGAGAAGGAACAGTAGAGAAAAGATGTCTTAATACTGCCTGTCCCACCTGGGAGTCAGATCTAGAGTGTGCATCTAGACAGTAGTGTTTTGTAAAGGTGTGCACAGAACTCCAGGTAGCCGCTTTGCAGATGGACTCAAGGGGAACATTTGCAATGAATGCTATGGACGCCCCCGTGCCTCGAGTAGAATGTGCTCTTGGCCTAAAGGGCAGTTCTCTCTTAGCAAGAGTATAGCAGAGAGTGATGCATTGAACAATCCATCTAGAAATAGAGGACTTTGAAACTGCATCCCCTTCTCTTCCTGCTGCCACCGAGACGAAGAACTGATTAGTCTTCCTCAGTGGTCTGGTTCTTTCCATGTAGAACATGACCGCTCTGCGCACATCTAGTGTGTGCAGAGTCCTTTCTCCCAAGTTGGAAGGATTTTGAAAGAACGCTGGTAGTTCTATAGACTGGTTTACATGGAATTTTGAGATGAATTTTGGAGCAAACCTTGGGTGAGTGCGTAGAACCACTTTATCTTTGTGAACTGTAACAAAGGGGTCTAGAACAGAAAGAGCCTGTAGTTCACTTACTCTCCTGATGGAGGTGATAGCTATTAGAAAAGCAGTCTTAAGGGTGAGGTCTTTAAGAGATGCTTTGTGCATGGGTTCAAATGGTGAGCCCATGAGTTTGGTAAGTACCACGTTAAGGTCCCATCCGGGAGCTGGGTCAGCTATCGGGGGGTGTATTCTCTTTACTCCCTCCATGAAGGCCTTTATAACAGGGATCTTCCACCACAACACTTTGAGTTGGGAAGTGGTGTATGCAGAAAGTGCCGCTAGGTGGACTTTAATGGAATTGAACACTAGACCTGAATCCAATAAATGGGTCAGGTATAGAATAATATGTGTGGGAGAGCAGTCAATTGGGTTGATGCTCTTTCCTCTGCACCAAATGACAAATCTCTTCCATTTGCTAGAATAGCAGTGGCGAGTGTTAGGTTTTCTGGCTTCCCTGAGGATGTCCATGCATCTCTGTGGGAGCTGTAGATGTCCAAATTCTATGATCTCGGGAGCCAGGCTGCTAAGTTCATGTTCTGGGGGCATGGATGCAGAGTCCTGCCCTTGTCTTGTGACAGCATGTTGTACGGGCAGGGGAGTTTCACTGGGGGAGATAGAGACATCTCCATCAAGTGAGCGAACCATGGCTGTCGGGCCCACATTGGAGCCACCAGTATCATGGTTACTTGTTCCTGGTGCATCTTGTGCACTACCTTGTTGAGAAGGGGAGTAGGGGGAAAAGCGTAAACAAATCTCCCTGACCATTGAATCGACAGACCGTTCCCCTTGGATTGGTTCTGGGGGTACCTGGAGGCGTAACTTTCGCATTGTGAGTTCTCCAGGGTTGCGAACAGGTCTATTTCTGGGAACCCCCATTGCGTGAAGACGTCGAAGACGATGTCTTCGTGCAGTCGCCATTCGTACTCTTCGGGCAGGGGGAAGTCTCTGCTGAGTTTGTCTGCCAGCAGATTGAGTTCCCCTGGTACATGTTGTGACAGAAGGAACATATTCTGTTTGAGAGCCCACTTCCATATGTTTTGGGCCAGTTTGGACAGTCCTGGAGAGTGGGTTCCCCCCTGTTTGTTGATGTAATACATGGCTGTGGTGCTGTCTGTAAGGACCATCACTGTCTTGCCTTGTAGGTGTTCCTTGAAGGCTTTTAGCGCCTTGAACACCGCTAGCAGCTCCAGAAGATTGATGTGTTTGGATGCTACGTTCGGAGTCCACTCTCCGTGAGCAGTTTGATGGGATAGGTGAGCCCCCCATCCTGTAAGGGAAGCGTCTGTGGTTAGAGTGGCTTCCGCCGTGGGTGTGGCAAAGGGTTTCCCTTTTTCTAGGTTTTCTTTTGTCCACCACCGTAGCGAGAGAACTAAGGCCTGCGAGACCACCACTAGGTCGTCCCATAGTCCGCTGGCCTGACACCACTGGCTGTTGAGCCACTCCTGCATTGGGCGCATGCGCAGGCGCGCGTGAGGTACCAAATAAATACACGACGCCATCATGCCTAGCAAGCGCATTGCTTTGCCTACCGTCACCTTTCGACCGGACACATATTGAGGGATCTGAAACAACATGTTTTGGACCCTCTCTTTGGAGGTGAAGACGAGGCCGTCCTTTGTTTGAATTAGAGCCCCTAGGAATTGTTTGATTTGGCTGGGGTCTAGGCTGGACTTCTTTTCATTGATGGAGAAGCCCAACTGGAACAAAAGGTCTACAGTCTTTTGGGTATTGGAGAAGCATGTTTCGTAAGAATCCCCTGTTATGAGCCAGTCGTCGAGGTAAGGGTAAACTGGGATGGACAACCTGCGCAGGTGGGCCGCTGCCACTGCCAGTACCTTTGTGAATACTCTCGGTGCTGATGCTATGCCGAAGGGTAGCACTCTGAACTGGTAGTGTTTGCCCCCTATCATGAACCGGAGGTATTTTCTGTGCGCTGGCAACATTAAAATATGAAAGTATGCATCTTTCATGTCCAATGTTGTCATGTAATCTCCCTGTGATAGCAGTGGGATCACTTCCTGTAGGGTCACCATACGAAACTTTTGGGGTTTGATAAACTTGTTCGCTGGGCGCAGATCTAATACAGGGCGCATGGTTAGATCCTTTTTGGGTACAAGGAAGTACACTGAATAAATACCTTCCGTTACCTGAGATAGAGGCACGACCTCTATGGCTCCTTTTTCCAGCAGTTGCTGTACTTCTTGTAGAAGGATGGCAAGATGTTCCGGTGACATGCGTCGTCCCCTCGGGGGTTTGTATGTTGGGGAACTGTTGAATTCGATGCAGTATCCGTGGGCTACGGTGGAAAGTACCCAGCGGTCTGACGTTATACCCTCCCATGCTGGAAGAAAGGATGTTATCCGGCCCCCGACCGGTGTTGCATGGGAGGGGACGCGAATCTTCGCGTCACTTGGTGTTGTTGGGGGCTTGGGAACCTCTGGGGGTGGACCCTCGCCCTCTTCCTTTGCCCCGGCGCTGTCCTCTTTGGCTGTACTGGCCACTATTGGTCTGGAAATTGGTGGCAGGGTACTGTTGCTGCTGGTTTTGTTGTTGGCGTTGGCCACGAAAAAAGCGTTTATTGCCATAGCCGGCTTAGAGATTTGGTCAAGAGTTTTGATCGTATCGAACTCTTTTTTAGCCATCTCCAGAGCCTCATCCACTGCTTTCCTGAAGAGGTTTGAGTCTTCAACAGGTTTATTTATTAAAGACGCCTGTGTCTCCGGTGTGAACCCTGAGTTGGGCAGCCATACGTGTCGTTTTAGGACTATTCCCTGAACTAGGGAACGTCCCGCAGTTTCTGCCGCATCCAGAGAGCTCTTTACAATACTCTGGTTGACCTGGGTTCCTTTGCCAATAGTTGAAAGCAGGCGTGTACGTAATGGTTCCGGCGCTTCTTCGGCGTCCTTGCGCAGTTTGGCCCACTGCGCGTCCGCATAGCTAGCGAGCAAAGAATTGTTGTTGGCAATTCTTGCCGAAAAGGCGGCCGAGGATGTAATTCTTTTTGCAAGGGCATATAACCGCTTGCCCTCCTTGTCAGGTGGTGCCTCACTGGTGGAAAGTGGTACCCCTGCCCTCTTTCTTGTGTTGGTTACCACCAGGGAATCCGGAATGGAATGTCCCCTGATGTACAGCGGGTCTGAGGGTGAAGGAGTGAAAAGTTTTTCAATTCTAGGATTGACCCCTCTGATTAGTGCGGGTGTGGACAGCGAAGGGATGATTCTTCTCCTCACTGAAGCGAGGAGGGGAATTGTCTGACTGACCGGGGGTTTCTCCTTAATTACCCTTTCTACAAAGTCTAATTCAGGGGAGAGCTCCCCAGTGGCCAGTTCGAAGTGTGCTGCTTCTCTGCGCAACAGGGCATTAAATGTGGGTTGATCGTCAATGGGAGACGTGTTTCTAACAGGTGAAATGTCAGGATGATTTAGGTTCAGGACATCAGTGTCGGAATATATTGATGGTGATTGCCAGGGGTGAGAAGGTCCTTCTTCTGGATTTTCTCCGAAGCCTTCTCCTACCAAGTCTGGGCTGTCTTCCAGACCTTCCTCCTGGTTCCGTCCGTCTTCCTCGTCCATAAAATCATCCTCTTCCTCAAAATAATGTTCTTCCCCAGTGAGGTCATACACACTGTGGAAGTCTGAGGCTGTGTCCTGGTGGGGATTGCCTAATCTTGGAATTTTGGCCCTGGGGTCCTCCTGAGGCCCTTCTCTTATTCTCTTTGGAGTGGGAGGGTTTTGGGCATTCATAAACCTCTCCATTCTTTCCATGCAGAGATGGAGCCTTTCCATGGTTTCATGGGGTACCCCTGAACGGTCTAGCGGGGGAAAATTGGTGTCTTGTAGCTGAAAACGGCTCGACCTCTCCCATAACGTCGAGGAAAGTGTCCCGTCACCCTCCGAAAAGCCTTCAGGTGTGCTGGGAATCCCTTCGACTGAAGGAGATCGTCCCTGTGTTTTCGGCGTGTCTTTCGACCTTTGCGTAGCGCTCGACGTGTCTTTCGGCGTACGCTTGTGGGCGTCGGCTACCACGATCCTCGCCAAGCTCTCAGCGACTCTTTTGTCAGCGGAGAGCTGTGGTTTCAACGTTATGGGTGTCGAACGCTCTACGGCGGCATGCGCTTTCTGCTGATGCGCTCCGGCCGATGATTTGGGAGCGGCGCCCTTATTTGCCGAAAGCCAAGTCGCTGGTCGCGGCTGCGGTTGCGAGAGGGGCTTCGAACCCGAACGGTCCGAGGAGGCCGCCGGTGAAACCTGCGTCTCCTTGGGCGCTGATGCTCTCTTTGCCTTCGGCAAAGAAGAGCCATGGGTTGTGTGCTTATGTGTGGTCTTGTGTGCGTCAGTGTCGCCGGGGTGTTCATCCCCATAAGCAGGGCGTGAGCCGAGCCCGTCGGGGCCGGGGACAGACGACGAAGCGCGTGTGCGCTCTCTAGGGGGGTTTACGACTTCCGTAGCGGAGGTCGTGGTATCACGTTCCTCGTCACTGTCGGAGGTAGCGACGGTGGGTGGAGCGTCGGCCTTCGACATAGCGTAGGCCGCCCACCTTTTGACCCTACGGTCTTTTAGAGTCTTCGGCTTAAGAAGCCGACAAGCCGTGCAACCTTCCTCCTTGTGATCGAGGGGCAAGCAGCGGTTACACCGTGAATGCTTGTCCTTCCAAGTAAACTTGCCCTTGCAAAGCGGGCAAAACCTAAAGGGTGTCCTCTCCATAGCCAAGGCAATAAAACGTGATAACCACCCCAAGGGAAAGGAAGGGGAAAAGGAAAGGCATTCTCAGAAAAGAATTAGAGATGTCCCACGACCCCCACTCTCCCAACTGTATTTGGCCTGCGAGGCCAGGCCACGTGTTCGGCAACGCCGAAGGATCTCCTCCGCTCGTCCCCTCCGTCGAAGATCTTGCTCGGCGGAGACAGCTTCACAACAGCGTCGAGGGGGGGATCGATATGTTCTATATTAATATAGGAAAACGACCAAAGGTCGAGGAGATGAAATCTGCAATGTCTCTCGAGGAGCTCCGCATAAAGGCGACCAGTAGCTGGGCGGAAAAAAACAATCTGAGGGACCTCGACGCGTGAGGGATTGTGGGTACAACACACGTCACTATAGGGATAGTGTTACAGACACGCCTTGTCGACGTCCCCCTTTCGACTACGAAAAACAAAATGCAATACTCCGCAGTGACCACTGGATGTCGGACCTATGCACAGCATGTGATTCTAAGCAGATTAACAAACATCAGAAATTTAAATACTGTATATTATTGCTAAAGTCCTTATTTCACCCGTTAGTTTTACGTGTTTATTAAAGTACATCTTTTGCAGTATGGTGTATTTGGACTAATTTGACCAACGTTGTGTCCGCCTACTTCCTCCGAGAGTTTAGCTTTGTCGCTCAATGTTATTTACACAGAGGTTTGGCTGCACTTTCTGGTCAGGTGTGCTTAGCCTCAATACCAAGGTTAGTTTTTGTAGCATCCTAACACCACCCAAAACAAACGAACAGGGGGTTGGGAAGACAAGGGAACCACACAACCTAACTAGCATTGCCTGGGGTTGAAGTGTTAAAGCATTGGCCCAATCTATCCATCCTACAGATCAGGACTGTGAGGACGTCCAATTTGCCTTTGCAAACAAACTTAAGACTGCTCATGACAAAATCAAAAAGGGGCCTGAAAAATTAAGCTGCTTGTCCGACCGCTCCTTCTTTAACATCAAAACAAAATATTCGACTACGTACAGAGAATTGGTTGTCAACAGCCTACCTCAAATTTAACCCCACAAAGACCAAATTCATCATCATCAGTCCTCCCGCTAAACAACAACTTGTTCAACAATTAATCAATGATATGCGCCTAGAAGGATTAACTTTACAACTCTAGGTTTCAAATCCTTAGGCTTCACCATCGAAGGCAGCCTGTCCTTCCCGAAACAAATGACCAATAAGGCCTAAATGGCCTGGCGTCAAATCGCCCTTCACAAAATCAAACGCATCATTTTACCACAGGAATTATGGATGGTAGTGCAGGTCCTCATTGTCCTGCACCTAAAAGGAGGAAATGCCCTCCAGACAGGGCTCCCAGACGCTCACTTGGATCCCCCTAATAGCAGTGTACCACATCGTAGCATGCCTCATAATGGTGTGCAGAAATGACAACTAATCACCCATGTCCAATGCAAACTACATGGTCTTCCTCGAGGCCAGGATACTTTAAGGCTGCATATATCATCTACAAAGCAGTCACAAGTAGCAGGTCAGCGTATCTAGAAGCTAAGCTCCACCTATCTGGTGGCACCTGCTCCTCTCGCAGAAAATCAACCAACTGTAATGCTTGTGCGAAATGCGAGCTAGAACAACATGGCGCCGGTGCACAGCCATTTTGGACACTCATTTCCAATCACTTTAATAAAAGCCTGCGTCACCGCGGGCCTCACAGAATAAAGGAGCATTTCAGTAGCGAAAGCAGAGCAAGGTCACCTAACTACATAAATATTTTTTCTGAGTAGACTTGCTGTGGAGAATAGTTATGGTATTGTCCACTGAAGGACGAATACGAGAAGGGAGTTGGAGCATCCTGCAGGTGCATGATAAGGGGTTCTGGGAATGAATGCGAGAAGAGGGGCGCTGGGTTTTTCCACTCTCGGCCCCTTCCACTTGTGATCTGCTCTGCGGCCAAGTGCAGACAGAACAGAAGGGCGGGGACATGCCCCCCCCCATAAAGAAGAGGGCATTCTGTGGCAAAGTTAGCTAGAATTTGGACCCCCGTGTGATTCAGTTTCGCTGAGAGGGAGGACGCTCCGCCTCAGACCCCGTTAGCACAAGTGATCTCTTCACCTACCTGCTCAGGGACTAAGCAGTGTCGTAGTGGCCAAGATGGTTTCTTCTGCATCTTTGCTAACGGTAGAGCAATTTGTATCTATATTTCTATATATCTAAGTGTATGTTTGTTATGTATGCCAAGTTCATATATACATATATTGTGCGAATAAAGGGCCTATAATGAGCCATCTTCATTAGTCTGTGTGATTTCTTGCCTGTAGGAGTCCAATAACTTGTTTTGCCTGGGGCCAGGGAAACATAAGTAAGTGTTCCCCTCACGTGACCAGGCAAAAGCAAAAACACCAACTGACTCGAATCACAACTCATCCGCTAAGAGAAGACCCACAAACCATCCTCCTCTTATCATTCACCCACCCTCTAGAAATCAACCCCATTATAGGCTTGGTATGCTCCCACAATTCTCCAATTTCAAAAATCTCACACAATGTGGCTTTTTCAACAACACCTTACCAAGGATTAATCCCAATGGATGCACACACTGCAACTCACAGTACTGCACTACTGTTAAGACGCAGAAGCCTGGGTGTACCTTTCTAGTTTATAGGTAATCACGAAGGGCAACTTTACCATAACAGGCCCAGTCTTCCACTAAACAAGTAACTCATTCGTGATTGCTACAAAAACCTAAACTGCCATTAAAAGGAGGGTCTAGGAGATCCTCAGCAGCCTGAATCAATACAGATAACCTCATCTTATGTGGCCCTCCAGACACAACCCTATGCCATTGGTCTCAATGTGCATATGCAGTCGCTCATAAAGGTCAACAATTACGTATCTTTATCATTGGACAGTCTAACACAGAAATTCTTAAGAGGAAGGCATCCTTCAAGGGGAAAGGAAAACTACCATGGGGTAAAAAAAATGTTTTTAAAAAAGTTGCCCAGCAAAGTTGTCCACGATAGCAGAGCAACTGTCACTGCAGGGTTGTTGTGAAAACCCTTTTGTTACAATATAATCCTCCTCGCCCAGACCAAGTTATTAGGTTGCACAAGCACTTGTGGGTTGTCCCACAAATCCCACTCACTCACTGTTCGCACTTGTGAAGGCTTTGCAGTCTCGCTAGGATAAGAAGCTGCTGGAACAGCTCACCCTTTCACTTAAGCCTATCCTAATTGCTGCCTGACCAGAAACAATAATCAGTTATCTATTTCATTTCCTGTTCACAACAAAGCCCTAAAAATCCCAAGAAGCCAAAGACTACAGTGTAAGAGGCTAGTAAAATATCGGATAGCAGAGATGAAAATAAGGTTTTAGCAATTCCTGGTTGTCCGCCTGCACCCCAAAAGAAGGAACTACCTCGGGGGAACTAGGAGCAATTATAGAGTGTGCCACAAAAGTAACTCCCATGTGAGATGCAATTATGTTTGTTAGATGTGACCAATTATGCTTAAAAAGGTCTTCTAGATGTGCTCGAATGCTCATTTATTCAGATTCCCGAACACACTGACATGTCGGGTAGGTTGGTATGTATTGCACTAGTTGGCCTGGGGAGCCAAATGTAGCTGCTGGTAGATGTTGGTGTCAAACTAACCAGGCTATTCTAGGCTACAACCAATAGCTCAAAAGCTCTCCAGCAATTTCCAAACCTGGAAGTGTGTGTGCAGAGAAGTGCCATGCAGGTTTAATTGTAGTAGGGACATCGTCCTTTGCTCGGAAGGAAAATAAATGCCAGGCATATGGAAGAAAGGGTTAGAGAAAGAAGTTGGCAATAACATACTATCACAATATTGTGTTTATAGGTCGTCAGGCTGCATTTCTCCTGCCACTAGGCACTATAATAGCAGCTCTTATTACCTAATGTATTGGTGCCTAAATGTGTCGATCTTGGAAGGACAAAGGGCTTAAACAGCCCTGCTAGGATTAGAGCGTGGGAAGTACAGGCTGGCCCATTTCAAAGTCAAGTGCTTAACTTATCAGCTACTCTATGAAGGCACTCAGCACATTGAACTGTCCTAGAGACTTGAAGACAACAGGCTTCACTTTCTGCAGGGCTGACGGTCTTTCATGCTACGATATATAATTCAGTTTGTAATGAACATCATTTTAAAGAAAGTGAGCGGGCAGGAACAACTTAAAGTGGGGGAGTGCCGTCACTCCCCACTGCCCGCAGTAGCGATGCAGTAAACTCACCTGTGATTGGCTGTAGCTCCACAAGGGCACTGGACCCTAAGCTATCTAGCACCCGATACTGGGTCACTGCGCTCTGTGCATCACGCCTCAGACGTGTCTTCACCAGTTTCCCATCAGTGCTGGATACCCGGTAGTTTGGAGCCAACATCATCTAGAAGAAAATGGACACAAATATCTTCTCAACTGGAAAATCACTGCTCCATAAGGGGCAAAGGGGAGGCAATGTGCGTCAGCAAGCAGTGCAAAGAAAACAAAGTGTCTGAAGCGCAGTGTAAAAACTAGTACTGGTTTCCCCTCACTGATCGAGGGAAACAGGAGGCTCTATTAAAAAGGTGTACAGTGAAATATATGGAGTAAACAGATCACAGTCAGTGTTCACCTTATAGTGCTGCTGCCGGCCCTGCACCTCCTGTTCCAGGATTGGAATCTCCAGGATACCCTCTGAGGGCACGGGGACGCCAACACTTAGAGCCCTGCGCAGAAAACACATGTTACCCGAAGTCACAGCAAATCACAAAATAAAGTAATTTATCACCAGTATAAAATCAGAATTAGTTGCATACAAGTAAACAAAAGTGTTCGAGCATGGGTCACAAAATAACAGAGACTGATAGAGTGGGATCTCAGAAGAATATGCAAATTACCACATGGCAGAGTGCCTAAAGAGCCCGAGCACCTCTCGGGAAGTACACATTGCCCACAACACATATTAACTAATAACTATAGCAAAAATCAGTTATGGAGCAGTTGTAAGACTATAAAACCTGTCCTGCAACTCTGAGGTGATGATGCTCTTTTACTTTCCCTGCCCGGTTTAGCTCACGTTTTCCATGATGCACCCTTATGTGTGGCCTTATCCAAGATGCAAATACTGTTAGTGCCCTGAGATGTCTTGCGTCCCCCTGATTCAGGGTAAACCATGTGCCCCGTTTTCCATGTGGGAGTCTCCTTGCCTTGCACAGCAAGTGGCCCTTTTGGACCCAATGGTTGGTGGCAGCCTTAATGCAATTCAAGTAGTCTACAGTCTGCTGCACTCTGCAGGTGTCCCTACCAGGACACCCCCCACCCTTTCCCCCAATCTAAAATGCAGACCCTGTTGCTTCCTTCAGGTTTGAGAGGCGAACACAGATGTGATTATATAAAGTCAGGGTAAATGCCTACATCAGACAGCGAGAGCTAAAACCAGCTTGAACCCACACCTGAAAGTCCTACCAAGACTTCATAAAACCATACATCCGAGGAAGTACATACGCTCCACTCTTAGTATAAGGCTGTACCACCTGAGAATGCGGTAGCTGGACAGAGAAGCCAGGCTTATCTTAGGAGGGTGAGAGTGCTGCAGCTTGGTGCGAAGAAATTGTAGCATACATATGGTCCAAAGAAACACAAACACTATGTATTGTAGCAAATAAATGGTTAAATATAAGTAGGCCAACTAGAATCTTGGGTAAATAAGTACCAACACATTACATAAAAGCACAATTTTAAAAACCAACTCAATACTTAATGGATACAACCCAAAGTATAAACTTATTAAGAATAGCAATCAGCAGTTCAGGGTGAGCCAAACCTGTAAC
Organism: Ambystoma mexicanum; assembly: GCF_040938575.1. NCBI lineage: Eukaryota > Metazoa > Chordata > Amphibia > Caudata > Ambystomatidae > Ambystoma > Ambystoma mexicanum. Next base: position 733,340,410 of record NC_090925.1, read on the forward strand.
ACATTCAGAATGCAATCAGCTATTCTTGGGGAGTAAAACCAGGTTACATATACTTTCTGAATACAGACAGTAGTTCAAGGGTAGTAGGCTCTGTCCGTCATGCAGTGACGCTCAGTTAAGAAATTGCATAGTAAAGTAACTCTGTTACCAGGATACTTTTCTGAATAGTGGAACACAAATTCATGGAACAGTATCAACCTATAACTACATTTAGGATAGCCTCCAGTCATACCAGGTGAGCAAGACCTAGGATTGTAATACACTATTACAGCTGAATTTCAGATCAGTGAAACACAGATTAAGTTAAGCAATTGCACTATTTTAGGATTGCACAAAGCAGACCAAGGTCAGTAAAACCCACAGTAGACTTATTCAGAATGGCACACAGCTATTCAGGGTAGGTAAAACCCAAAGAATACTTATTCTAGACAGGCTATACAGTAGGTTAAGGAAGCAAACCCCAGTTGGTGAGCTTATACACTTTTATTCTGAAAGAAATATTTAGATGAAGCCAACAACACTACTTTTGGGAAGAGGAGGATCCTATTCACAGTTAAGTAAAATAACCCTACATACTTTTACGAATGGCAGAACACGTTCTAAGGTAAGTAAGAACTTTTGTAACTGTTGATATTTCAGAGGGACAGTTACCAATACAACTCCTACATCAGTAAAAGACTTTCAAAACTTGATACAGTTCAAGTCAAAGGCCTGAACTTGTAAGTCTGTCCCTAATCTTTAAGCATGAGTTTGTTTTCTCAGTGGCAGAAGAGGGACCCCTTTGGCCTCGAGGGCAGCTTTTGGCAGGGTCAGTATAGGCACAGAATGCTGAAGAGTCAGAGTTCCTGAGGAAGGCTCTTCACTCAACTTCAGAGTTGTAGAAAGGGTCGATGGATTTCAGAGAAGACACCCTAGTGGGATTCCAGCATTTGACCTGGCTGAACTGGATAAGAGGACTCCCAATCACATGAATCACCCCCCCAAAGATTCACAGGAATCACACATGGTTTAAGGTAATACCCCAGCAAACACAGAAGTACAGAGGAACAGTTTGCAGCAGGACGTGTTCAGGATCTGCAACCAAAAACACCATCCTTGAATTCCTTGTCGTGGTGACTGAAGAAAGGACACTGGATGGGAATTTGCAGCAGGGATCAACGTGGAAGGCTCCAGCAAAGAGTTTCTTCGTGGCTGGATGCAGCTCTGGTTTTGGCACCCTTTTCAGAGGAGAAGTCTGAATATCGCTAGTCGGATTCCCGCCACTTATCTGGTCCAGCACTCTGGTGAGGGGACTTCAAGGATTCAAATCAAGTCTCTAGAGGTCCAGCAGAATGCCCCTAAAGTTTCTGCAAGATTTAGAATTCGGAAGACTGTGCATTGCGCAATGGCTCGAGGTCACACAGTTTTGGGCAATTGCAGCCCAGCAAGCCATGTGATGGCTCAAAATGCAGGTCTTCTTGAGACTAGTGGATCTCACCAGCTCTGGGTAAGGAACAAGTTACTGACCTGTAACTGTTGTTCTCCAGCATGGGTCTGGCATGGATTCACATGCTCATGAATATTCCCCGTCGCCAGGCCGGGAATCCTCGGTAAAGATAAAAATCAGTATCAGTTTCGTTTCTGATCTGTCTTTCTCAGGAGTAACCAATCACTGGTCTCTGGGTCATACTGCCCCCAGCCAATGACTGCCCTCTCCCTAAGCCCCGCCTCTGGCAGCCATCCTCAGATTTGGTAGCACGTAAAGTGGCAGTATGACCAAGTGAAGAGCCGCAGACGGGTAGGGAGGGAGGTAATCGCATGTGAATCCATGCCAGACCCATGCTGGAGAACAACAGTTACAGGTAAGTAACTTGTTCCTTCTCCAGCATGGGGTCTGGCATGGATTCACATGCTCATGAATATAAGAATACATAGCAGTACACACATGCACAACCACGTGAGGTGGCAAAGGCTCAACATTAAGCATTACATCAAAACTCAACATTAAGCATTTCTTACCTCCTCACCAGGCTCACCTTAAGCAAACAGGTTACGCAGCACTGCTTGGCCGACCCTGGACTCCTCCCTGGAATCCCAGTCGACGCAGTAGAATCTCGTGAAGGTGTGCGCCGACCTCCGCATAGCAGCCCTGCAAATGTCCAGCAGGGGCATAGCAGCGATAGCTCTGGTCGAATGGGCTCTCGGACGGCCGGTCAACGGTCGGTTTACCAACCGATGACAGTGCATGATGCAGCCGGAGAGCCATCTGGAAAGGAACAAGTTACTTACCTGTAACTGTTGTTCCCCAGCATGGGTCTGGCATGGATTCACATGCTCATGAATATTCCCCGTCGTCAGGCTGGGAATCCTCGGTAAAGAAAAAAATCAGTATCAGTTTCGTTTTTCATCTGTCTTTCTTAGTAGTAACCAATCACTGATCTTTGGGTCATACTGCCTCCAGCCAAAGACTGCCCTCTCCCTAAGCCCTGCCTCTGGCAGCCATCCTCAGATTTGGTAGCACGCCAAGTGGCAGTATGACCAAGTGAAGAGGCGCAGAGGGGTAGGTGGGAGGGTTCGCATGTGAATCCAGGCCAGACCCATGCTGCAGAACAACAGTTACAGGTAAGTAACTTGTTCCTTCTCCAGCATGGAGTATGGCATGGATTCACATGCTCATGAATAAAAGAATACATAGCAGTATACACATGCACAACCACGGGAGTTGGCAACAGGCTCAACATTAAGCAATACAACAACTCAACATTAAGCATCTCTTACCTCCTCACCAGGCTCACCTTAGGCGAACAGGTTGCGCAGAACTGCTTGGCCGACCCTGGACTCCTCCCTGGAGTCCCGATCGACGCAGTAGAATCTTGTGAAGGTGTGCGTCTACCTCCACATAGCAGCCCTGCAGATGTCCAGCAGGGGCACACCAGACAGGAACGCCGTGGTAGCAGCGATCGCTCTGGTCGAATGGGCTCCCGGACGGCCGGGCAGCGGTCGGTTTGCCAACCGGTGACAATGCATGAAGCATCCGGAGAGCAATCTGGAAATGGAAGTCTTCGAGAGAGCCTTCCCTTGATTAACAGACCCAAAGTTCACAAACAGTTGTGATGTCTTCCGAAACCGAAAACTCTTTGTGCGGTCCACGTAGAACTTCAGCGCTCTAGCTACATCCAGCGAGTGCAAAGTCCTCTCGGCCGGCGTCGAAGGCGACAGGAAGAAAACTGGTAACACCAAGGGCTTGTTGAGGTGAAGTCCGGTGGCACCTTGGGCATGAAGGAGGGGTGCGTCCTCAGCACCACCCTCGTGTCATGAAAAGTTAAGTATGGAGTCTTGCAAGATAGTCTCTCCCACTCGTCGTGCAGAGGTGATGGCCACGAGGAACGCTGTCTTCCATGACAGGAACTTCAAAGGCGCCGAATGCAGAGGCTCGAATGGGGCTCCCATGAGCCTGGTCAGCACCACATTAAGCTCCCACGCCGGGGCAGGGGCCTTCTCCGGCAGGAATGATCGGAATTGTCCCTTCATAAATTCCTTTACCAGGCGATGAGACCACCAGGACGCCCGTCCCGTAGTCCTGGTATATCGGGAGATGGCAGCCAGATGTATTTTTATGGAGGCGTGAGCCAGTCCAGCTTTGGCCAGCGACAGTAGGTACGGCAGCACTTGAGGGGCCGTAATCCGCAGAGGGTTAATCTTCTGTGCACGGCACCAGACAGAGAACCTCTTCCACTTATGACCGTAACACTTGACAGTCGAGGAAGCCCTGGCCTTTGCAAGAACCTCTCTGCAATCAGCCAGGATATCGTACCAACTATAGTGCTGCAGGAGCCTGGCCTGCAAGTTCAGCGACTGTGGGTCGTGAGAATGGCGCCTCCTTCTCTGGAGAGAAGATCTGCGTCCGCCGGCAGCTTGACTGGTGGGGACGTTGACACGTCCAGAAGGTCCAGGAACCAGAACTGCCTCGGCCATGCCGGTGCGACGAGGATCATCCTGCACCTGGACTTCTTGAGCTGGCTGATGAGGTGGTGCAGCAATGGCAATGGAGGGAACGCGTATAGAAACAGGCCGTCCCAAGAGAACGAGAAAGCATCGCCCATGCTCCTCGGCTGTGGGAACCTGCTGGCGAACCTCTGGCACTTGGAGTTCGTCGCCGTCGCGAACAGGTCGATCTGGGGTTTGCCCCATCGGTGGAAGAGTCGATCCACTTAATCCTGGCGCAGTTTCCACTCGTGGCACGAGCGCAGCTCCCTGCTGAGTGAGTCAGCGATGGTGTTTTTTATTCCTGCCAGGTGGAAGGGAACAAGAAACATCCCCTGGGTGACGGCCCAGTGCCACAGATCCTGGGCCTCCTTGGATAGGGCTGGGGATCTGGTGCCCCCCCTGCTTTCGTATGTAGGACATCGTGGTGGTGTTGTCGGTGAAGATCCTCACCACTTTTTCCTTGAGGGACGGGAGGAACGACTTGAGCGCCCAGAACACTGCACGGAGCTCCAAGATGTTGATGTGAAGAGACCTCTCCTCTGGGAGCCTAAGGCCTCTTGCGTGGAAATCTCCGGTGTGGGCCCCCCAACCCTCCAGAGAGGTGTCCGTAGTCACCGTCTCCTGAAACGCCAGGGTTTGAAAGTCCATGCCCGTCGTGAGGGGAGCCCGGGTGCCCCACCATAGGATCGCCCGACGGAATTCCTCGTCGAGGGGGATCCTGTTCTCGAAGCAGCCCCTCGCCTGAAACCAGCGGGCGTCGAGGAACTCCTGTAGCGGACGCATCCGAAGTCTGCAAAGGGGTACAAGGTAGATGCATGAGGACATCATCCCGAGAAGGGACTTGATGGACCTCACCCTGGCCACGTCCGTGGCTAACAGGTGCCGTACCTTGCCCAGGATGGTCTTGGTCCTCTCCTCTGAAGGGGAGGCCAATTGCTCCACTATATCGAGCTTCGCCCCCAAAACAGTGCTACTTGCGATGGAACCAGGTGGGATTTGGGGTAGTTGATGGAGAACCCCAGCTCTGTGAGCAACCGGACGGCCCTCGCCGTATGATCAACAGCGAGTTCCCTTGACCTTGCCCGGATTAGCCAGTCGTCCAGGTAGGGGTAGACGTGGATCCCCTGCAGGCGCAGCCACTGGTGCCAGGCACTTGCCAGGCACTTGGTGAAAACCCTGGGTGCCGACTTTAATCCGAACGGTAGGGTTCTGAATTGGTAGTGGCATCCTTGAACCACGAACCTGAGGAACTTCCTGTGCCTTTATGAATGGGGATGTGGAAGTAAGCATCCTCCAGGTCCAACGACGATAGGAAGTCGCCTTCCTCCATCTGTCCCAGCACGTGCTGGAGGGTGACCATCCTGAATTTCTGCGCCTTGATGTATTTGTTTAATCGGCGCAGGTCTAGGATGGGGCGCCAAACGCCCGTCTTCTTTCTGACGAGGAAGTACCTTGACTATACTCCGGAGCCCCGGAGCCTCCTGGGGACGAGCTCTATGGCACCTTTCTTGAGCATCGCCTTTAATTCCAACAGCAGTTGCGGGACGTTATTCTCCTTCCTGGCCATGGGAGGAATGCGAGGGCACTTCTTTAGGAATTCCAGCGAGTGCCCGTTGGCCAGGGTGTCCAACACCCAACGATCGGTGGAGATGGACTCCCAAACCCTGACGAACTTCGTTAGCCGGCCTCCCACTGGGGTGCTTCGGTGGGTGCCCGACAACCCGACAAGTCTGGCTTGGAAGGGGCCTTGCCGCCTTGGTCTCCTTGGTGACGACGGCGGGAACCCCCTTGCTTGCCGTGACCTCTGTAGGCCTCCTGGGAAGAGGAGCGGGCCGTCTGGCGGTAGGTGGAGGAGCCACCGCTGGATCCTTTGGAGGCACCCTGTCTGCCTCCAGGGCTCCGAAAGGGCCGTCGCTGCTGAAGCACCCCAAGGGCCCGGGCCGTCTCCGAGTCGGTCTTGATGGCCTGTAGAGACTCACCTACCGCCTTACCAAAGAGGTTGTTGCCATCGAACGGCATGTCCAACACTCTGGTCTGGACGTCCTGGCAAAAGTCTGTCCCCTTGAGCCATCCTCGTCGTCGGAGGCAAACTCCGTTGCCCAGTTGGCGAAATCCGGTATCTGCAATGTCCGTTGCCACCGTAATGGCGTGATCCGACGCCAACTCACACTCCTGCAGAATTTCTAGGGCCTCCGCCCTTTTGTCATCAGGCAGAAAATCTAGCAGGGGAGCTATCTTGAACCAGAGCTCCGTGTCGTAGCGGGCCACGATCGCTAAGGCTTTGGCCGCCTTAATCGTCATCGCCGCCGAGATGACTCGCCGTCCCATAGAGTCGAACTTCTTACCCTCGCTGTCCGGCGGGGAAGTGGAAGTTGAAGCCGCCGCGCCTGCTGCCTTCTTCTTAGCCGCTGCCGAGACGACCAAGTCCGGTGTGGGCTGGGCCCTGAGGCACAAGGGGGCGGCATTGGGGACTTGGTACTTCTACTCGTACCTGTCCCTCTTGGCAGGTGTCATGGCAGGGTTCTTGAGGACAGCAAGCCCCTCGTCCCAGATGTCGTCGAGTAAAGGCACCGCGAGGACCGTCTTCCTCTTAGCCTCTCGTCGTTGGTACAGAATCCCCTCCTTTCTGTTCTTCAGGGGAGACCTGGAAGAGCGCGGATGCCCTGGTTATCATGGCGTGGAAAGAGCCAATCTCGTCGGCTGGGGACGTCCGCGGGAGGGGGGGGGGAATGTGGAGGGGTGACGACGTGATGTCTGCTGTGTCTGTGTCATCGCCGCCGTCATCGTCCGTCCCTGTCGCCGTATCTGTCGCCGTATCCTCTCCCGACGAGGGGGATGAGGGGTCCACCGGTCTCGCAGGCACGAAGGGCGGAGCGGGGTGGACTCTCCTCCGCTTGTTCGGAGGACTTCCCGACGGGCCTGGTTCTGGCTCCTCCGTCGGGGTGCGTGGTAATCTCGTCCTTATCTCGGTACATAAGGATTGGATTGCCAACAAAATGGCCACCGAGCTATCCTGGGGCTCGGGTAATGGCTGCGACGGACGGGATGGCCGCTCCACTGGACCCTGTTCATCGTCGCTATCTTCTATCACGTCAGCAGGGACCGTCCCCTCGGATCGAACCTTCTCGAACCTCTCGTTGAGGCCTACAGACCTTTCGTTGAGGCCCTTCTCGGTCTCCACCAGTTCCTCCTCAGAGGCTGATTCCGAGTCTGTAATGGCCACCGCCCCCCCCCTCTTCTTCAGCCGGGGGCTTCACGGGGGTCATAGGGATGGGCTGGAAAGAGGAACCCCCCCGCGGCGGCAGGGATACTCTGGGCCCAGAGGCCGTTTCCATTGGCGTAGTCTCAGCCGGCTCCGCCAGGGTCGCAGCGACCACTTCGGTAGAGGCCTTAACCGGGTGGATCAAGGCCCTCACCACCTTAGGTGCGTCCTGGCCCTTTGCCTTGGGGGGAGGGTCAACGCCTCGCTCCCCCTTCGAGATCGACCGGGTCCGCTCCAGCGGCCTACCCGGGTTCTCGGACTTCCTCTTCCCCGAACCAGAGCGCTGGCTCGTGGTCGAACGTGCCGGGGAAGTAGCACCCTGCTTGGCAACCCGAAGAGCCCGACCTTTCGACGCTCCCAGACTCACGGTGCTTGGCCTTCTGTTGGGCCCCTGTCGCCAGGGCGCCCTCAAAGGACTTAGAAGCCCGTTCCGACTTCTTCTTTGCCTTCTCACTTGCTGTGCCCTTCTCCAGCGAGGTGGCGAGGCGGGAACGATGATCTTGTTTGGTCCGTTCCGAAAGGTTCTTGCAGAACGCACAGTCCTTCTCCATGTGCATCTTGTCCCCATGGAGGCAGTAGAGACATCGCAAATGCTCGTCCTCCTTGAAAAAGTTATATAATCCGCATCCAGGGCAGTTCCTGAACAGCTTGGATCCGGACGTCAAGCTCCCTTTGTCCTGGGCCATGTCCGTTGAGGTAGGCCGCAGATCTTCCGGAATCCTCCAAGAAGTGTAAACTCGATGAAAACTTCACCCTTGAGGGGCGTAGAAGAATTCCGAAAAAGGGTCCCCGTTATCGGAAGTAGAAACGGTGGAGCTTGAGGCTTGGTTAAACCGAAAAAATGAGAAATTCTCCTGAAAAAACGTGAAAACGCAGTAAAAAAACTCGAGAGCTAAGCACGAGGACTCCCAACACATGAGCGTGCGGTGAAAATCTGAGGATGCCTGCCAGAGGCGGGGCTTAGGGAGAGGGCAGTCATTGGCTGGGGGCAATATGACCCAGAGACCAGTGATTGGTTACTACTAAGAAAGACAGATCAGAAACGAAACTGATACCGATTTTTTCTTTACCGAGGATTCCCAGCCTGACGACGGGGAATATTCATGAGCATGTGAATCCATGCCAGACCCCATGCTGGAGAATGGAAGCCTTCGAGAGAGCCTTCCCTTGGTTCACAGGTCCAAAGTTCACAAACAGCTGTGATGTCCTCTGAAAACTCTTTGTTCGGTCCACGTAGAACTTCAGCGCTCTAGCTAAATCCAGCGAGTGCAAAGTCCTCTCGGCCGGTGACGAAGGCGACGGGAAAAAGACTGGTAACACCAAGGGCTCGTTGAGATGGGAGCCCGACGGCACCTTGGGCATGAAGGAGGGGTGCGTCCTCAGCACTACCCTCGTATCGTGAAAGGTCAGGTATGGGGGCTGCAGGATAGCGCCTGGATCTCTCCCACGCGTCGTGCGGAGGTGATGGCCACCAGGAACGCTGTTTTCCACGACAGAAACTTCAACGGGGCCGAATGCAACGGCTCGAATGGTGGACCCATGAGCCTGGTCAGCACCACGCTGAGCTCCTACGCCGGGGCTGGTGCCTTCACCGGCAGGAATGATCGAAACAGTCCTTTCATAAATTCCTTAACCAGGCGATGAGACCACAGGGATGACCGCCTTGTAGTCCTGGTGTATCGGGAAATCGTTGCCAGGTGTATCTTGATTGAAGCGTGAGATAGCCGAGCTTTGGCTAGCGACAGTAGGTACGGCAATACTTGAGGGGCCGTAATCCGCAGAGGGTTAATCTTCTGTGCCCGGCACCAGATAGAGAACCTCTTCCACTTATGTCTGTAGCACTTGAGAGTTGAGGACACCCTGGCCTTCGCAAGAACCTCTCTGCAGTCGGCCGGGATATCGTACCCTCCAAACTCTAGTGCTGCAGGAGCCAGGCCTGCAAGTTCAGCGACTCTAGGTCATGATGAAGAATGGCGCCTCCTTCTCTGGAGAGAAGATCTGCGTCCGTCAAGACTGGTGGGGACGCCGACAAGTCTGGGAACCAGATCTGTCTCGGCCACGCCGGTGCGACGAGGATCATTCTGCACCGGGACTTCTTGAGCTGGTTGATGAGTCGGAGCAGCAACGGCAACAGAGGGAACGCATATAGGAACAGGCCGTCCCAGGGGAACGAGAAAGCATCGCCCAGGCTCCTCAGTTGGGAAAACCTGCTAGCGAACCTGTGGCACTTGGAGTTCATCGCCGTCGCGAACAGGTCGATTTGGGGTTTGCCCCATCGCTGAAAGAGTCGGTCCACTTGGCCCTGGCTTAGTTCCCACTCGTGGCACGAGTCGGCGATGGTGTTTTTTATCCCTGCCAAATGAAACGGCACCAGAAACATCCCTTGAGCAACGGCCCAATGCCACAGATCCTGGGCTTCCTTGGATAGGGCTGGGGACCTGGTTCCGCCCTGCTTCCGGATGTAAAACATCGTGGTGGTGTTGTCGGTGAAGATCCTCACTACCTTGCCCTTGAGGGACGGGAGAAAGGACCTGAGGGCCCAGAACACTACCCGAAGCTCCAGGATGTTGATGTGGAGCGGCTTCTCCTCTGGGAGCCAAAGGCCTCTCGCGTGAAGATCTCCGGTGTGTGCTCCCCACCCCTCCAGGGAGGCATCCGTCGTCACCGTCACCTGGTGGGTGGGGGTCTGAAAATCTGTTCCTGCCGCCAGATGAGCGTGGGTGCCCCACCACCGGATCACCCGATGGAAGGTCTCGTTGAGAGGGATCCTGTCTTCGAAGCTGCCCGTTGCTTGTATCCAGCGGGCGTCGAGGAACTCCTGTAGAGGGCGCATCCGAAGCCTGCACAGGCGCACGAGATATATGCAGGAGGACATCATCCCGAGGAGGGACTTGATGGACCTCACTTTGGCCATGTCCGTGGCCAGCAGACGCTGCACCTTGCCTAGGATGGCCTTTATCCTTTCCTCCAACAGTGAGGCCAGATGCGCCACTGTGTCGAGCTTGGCTCCCAGAAACAGTGCGACTTGCGAGGGGACCAGGTGGGACTTGGGGAAGTTGATGGAGAACCCCAGGTCTGTGAGTAGCTGGACGGTCTTCGCTGTGTGTTCCACGGCGAGCTCCCTCGTCCTTGTGCGGATGAGCCAATCGTCCAGGTAGGGGTAGACGTGGATCCCCTGTAGGTGCAGCCGCGCCGCCACTGGAGCGAGGCACTTGGTGAAAACCCTAGGTGCCGATTTCAGTCCGAACGGGAGGGCCTTGAACTGGTAGTGCCGCCCTTGGACCATGACCCTGGGGAACTTTCGGTGTCCTTTTAAAATGGGGATGTGAAAGAATGCATCCTCCAAATCCAACAACGACAGGAAATCGCCCTCCTCCAGCTGTCCCAGCACGTGCTGGAGGGTGACCATCTGGAACTTCTGTGCCTTGATGTACTTGTTCAGTCGTCGCAGGTCCAGGATGGGTCGCCATCCTCCTGTCTTCTTTTTCACGAGGCAGTACCTTGAGTATACTCCGGAGCCCCAGAGCCTCTTCGGGGCGAGCTCGATGGCACCTTTTTTGAGCATCGCCCTTACCTCCAATAGCAGTTGAGGGACGCGATTTTCCTTCCTCACCATGGGTGGAATGCAGGGGCACTTACTTAGAAATTTGAGGGTGTGCCCCTGGGCCAGGGCGTCCAGCACCCAACGGTTGGTGGAGATGGACTCCCACACGCTGACGAACTTCGCCAGCAGGCCTCCCACCGGGGTGCTTCGGTGGGGGCCCGACACCACGGTCGGTTCAATCTTGCTTGGAGAACGCCTTGCCGCCTTGGCCTCCCTGGCGATGACGGCGGGGTCCACCCTACTTGCATCGTCCTCTATAGGCTTCCTGCGACGAGGAGCGGGCCGCTTGGTGGTATGTAGACGAGCCACCGCCGAATCCCTTGGAGGCACCCTGCTTGCCTCTGGTGCTCCAAAAGGACGGCCTTTGTTGCCGGAGAACGCCTAGGGCCTTAACTGTCTCCTTGTCTGCCTTGATGGCTTGGAGGGACTCATCCACTGTTTTCCCAAACAGATTGTCCCCATCGAACGGCATGTCCAAAACCTTGGCTTGTACGTCCTGGCGGAAATCCGTCGCCTTGAGCCACCCTCGTCGTCTAAGGCAAACGCTGTTGCCTAGCTGGCGGAAACCAGTGTCGGCAATGTCCGTTGCCACCGTTATGGCGTGGTCCGGCGCCACTTCGCCTTCTCCTTCTTGCAAGATCTCCAGGGCCTCGGCCCGCTTGTCGTCCGGTAGGAAGTCCAACAGGGGGCGATCTTGTACCATAACTCCCTGTCGTAGCGGGCCACGATCGCGAGGGCGTTGGCCGCCTTAATCGTTGTTGCCGCCGACGAGATAACTCATCATCCCATTGCATCCAGCTTCTTTCCTTCGCCGTCCGGTGGGGAAGTTGATGTTGGGGCAGATGCCCCCCCCCCAGCTTTCTTCTTGGCTGCCGCTGAGACGACCGAGTCAGGGGTCGGTTGTGCCCTAAGGCACAAAGGGGCAGCGTCAGGGACCCGGTACTTCTTCTCGTACCGATCCCTCTTGGCAGGCGTCGTAGACGGGTTCTTGAGAAGGGTGAGACCCTCGTCCCAGATGTCATCCAGCAGAGCCACGGCGAGGACTGTTTTCCTCTTGGCCTCGCGCCGTTGCTAAAGGAAGCCTTCCTTCTTCTCTTCGGAGCAGAGCTGAAAAAGCTTGGATGCCCTGGCGATCATTGCATGGAAAGATCCGATCTCGTCGGGCGGGGAGGCCCGGGCTGGGGGCGATGGGAGCTCCGTCCCGTCGTCACCGCCGTCGTCGTCGGTACCCGTCGTGGCCGTGTCCGTCCCCGTGTCATCCCGGGGGACGTGGGCAAAGGTTGAGTAGGCCGCGAGGACTGAAAAGGCGGGGCTGGATGGATCCATCTTCTCTTGTTTGGGGGGCTTCCCGCCGGGCCTGGCTCTGGCTGCTCCGTCGAGCCTGGTTCTGATTCCTCCGTCGGTGGTAAGGGCAATCTCGTCCTTATCTCCGAACATAAGGATTGTATTGGCAACAAAATGGCAGCCGAGTTGTCCTGCGGCTCCGGAAGCAACGGGTGACTAGGACCCTCGCCGGTGCCGCCGTGGGGGGGGGGGGAGGGGAGTCACCGCCTCGCTCCCCCTCGGCTGGATCCTTCGAGCTCGACCGGGGCCTCTCCAGAAGCTTCGCCGGGTTCTCGGCCTTCCCCTTCCCTGAGCCAGAGCGTTGGCTCGTGGTTGATGGCGCTGGAGAGGATGCGCCCTGCCTGGCAGCCGAGGAGCCCAACCGGTCGGCGCTCCTGGTGCCCGCGGACTTGCAGTGCTTTGCCTTCTGTTGGGCCCCTGTCGCTGGGGCGCCCTCACAGGACTTAGAAGACCGCTCGAACTTCTTCTTCTTCTCACCTGACGGGCTCTTTCCTTCCAGCCAGTTGGAGAGACGAAGGTGTCGGTCCTTGATGGTCCGTTCCAACATGTTCCTACAAAACGCACAGTCCTTCTCAATGTACGCTTTGTCCTCGTGAAGGCAGTAGAGACATTTTGAGTGCTCGTCCTCCTTGAACACATTCTGCCGCTGGCATCCAGGGCAAACCCTGAACAGCTTTCCGGCCGTCCAGCTTCCTTTCTCCTGGGCCATGTTCGGGTAGGCCGCAGAAACACCTGGACTCCTCCAAGAAGCGTAACTTGACGAAATCTTCACCCTTGAGGGGCGTAGAAATGTAGAGACGGTAGAGCTTGATGCTCTATTTGACCGAAAAATGAGAAATTCTCTTTGAAAAAAGCGTGAAAACGCAGCAAAAGCTTGAGAGCTAAACACAAGGACTCCCAACACTTGAGCGTGTGGTAAAAATCTGAGGATGGCTGCCAGCGGCGGGGCTTAGGGAGAGGGCAGTCATTGGCTGGGGGCAGTATGACCCAGAGACCAGCGATTGGTTACTACTGAGAAAGACAGATCAGAAACGAAACTGATACTGATTTTTTCTTTACCGAGCATTCCCGGCCTGATGACGGGGAATATTCATGAGCATGTGAATCCATGCCAGACCCCATGCTGGAGAAGAGTTGTTGCGTTTGGGACACCCAGGTCGATTGGAAGAAAGGGCTACAGCAGGCTACGGTTACACAGCAGGCTCTCCTGTCACTGGAAATCACTACAGCTGTTGTTTCTTCATCTTCCTCCTCGGTTTCAGCTCCTGTGGATGACTTGTCAGCAGCTTCTAGGTTCTGAGTATTTAACAGGAACTACAGCACAACATCTGCACTCTCCCCCTGCATTTTACAGAAAAGGGCGGTCTGGCTGTCCAATAAGGACAGCCAGTCCCCCACTGGGGAAGTTGGTTCCTTTCAGGCAAGGTGGAACTGCAGAGTTCTGGACTCCTCCCTCGCTTTCTGCCTTCCCAGACATTCTGGAGCCTGGGTGGGGAATCTAAAGAATTCCCACCGAAGACAAAACATCCACCGAGGTCGTTCCCACCTAGAATGGCAGGGGAAGTCCTCAGAAACAGCAAGCACACAAGAAATGGCGGAAAAGGAAGGAGCCCACCATTTTAGGAAAGTGGTGACCCTTCTGTGCATAACCGAGGCTGAATTAACAGCCTGCGAGTAATAGTGACTAAAAGTCATGACAGTAGTTAAACTACCACCAGCCATTCAAGTAAACTTGCAATTGTAACAAAATGTTACCAGGTTAGTAAGAAAGTAGATACATTGTATCCCTCCCAGCACTCCACATAAGGTGGGGTGTGCTGACTCACTTATACAAAATGTAAAGGGGATGAAAATCCCTCTTTACTACTTCTGAACAGTAGCTCATCGAAGTGTATGAAAGAGACAATAACAGAGGAGCCCAAAGGGGCAACTCAGCCTAAGCCCAAAAGTTGTAGGAACCTATAACTTCAACCATACACTACGGAGAGACATAAAAATGCCTCCAACGATTGCGGTCTAAATTTTCCCAATATGCTAAAGATAATGGACTTGTAATCAATCCTATTAAGACCAGGAGTTTAGCAATTTCACAGGGAAAAAAAGCATAAATCTATAGTCTGGTCGTAGGAAAACAAGGCGATAGGGACGATTGATTTCCTGGTTTACTTGGGTTTCCAGATAAGTGCTCAGCCAGGGCTGAAAAACATTAGACAGAGCCGACTAAATAAAAGGGAAAATGCTAATTAACCGAGCCCTAAAAGTTGAGAAATATGGCTGCTTTTTTTTCGATTAGACCGGTGTTCCATTTTTTTTAAGGAAAGATTGTGCATAAACTGATACATGGTTCCATTTTTAAAGGTACCGAATAACATGGAGGCCAAATTATGCTATAAAATTCTGAAAGTCACAAATGCTACACCATTGGCAGAGATTAGATTTGAATTGGGGAGCACCTCAGTGGGGGCACAGGTGCAATGGTGGCTGTTCTTATTCTCGAAATTGATTGACCAGATGACAAACTCCTTATAGGAGGACCTGGGTGCACAATTGCTGGTTACGAAGGATCAGCGGAACAACAGTGATTTTCCCCTATTGCTGGGAGTGAGTTGTATTGGTATTTTAATGAATTTGGCGATGGATAGGGACACTTTGTTGGCTAATCCAGAGAAAGTAAGGAAAGCTCTCTACGAGCAAGACTGGGTGAGCACCAATGATTTATTCCATTCTTACCCCTCTCGGAGTAATCTGGTATATGAACATAAAGGCATGGAGTAGCATTGTTTATTTTGTCTCAATTTCCAAATCATTACTATAGAACGATTCTTTTGAGATTACGCTGGAACCTACTTTTAACAAAAGAGATTTTATTTAGGAGAGACATTACTGAGCAAGAGACTGGCTGTAGGTTTTGTTATGAAGGCCCCATGGAAACCTCAAGGATGTTGATGCTGTTACACTCAGACACCTCTGTACGAATAAGATTAAACGCGGCAGGTAAACTCTCCAAACTCATGGCTACAAGTTGTGGAGTGAAACAAGGGTGCATGATCGCCGCAATCTTATTTAATTTATATCTGTCAGATATGATGAAAGTATTTACCCTACCATAGGCAAACCCTGTGAGGGTCAATGGTGCGACTATTGGTTGGCTCGCCTATGCGGATGATCTGCTGTTATTGGATTATACTCCAGCAGGTCTTCAGCATATGCTCGACTCCTTGGTCACCTATTCCACTGACAATGGATTGACCATTAACAGATAAAAGCAAAATTATGGTCTTTTCAAAGAAACGCAGACCGAAGAAATATTCATGGAATCTCGCCCTTAAAAAAGTGGAACAGGTGATATACAAATATTTAGGAATTATCATCGATGAAAAGATGAATTGGGACAAACAATGGTCTGCAATCAAAAACCGTTGTTTCGCGGCTACAAATGCCCCGAGTGTTTTTATCAGCAGAAACTGTGGTTTCTCGGCTACTGCAGTACTCAATCTCTATTTGGCGAAAATCAGGTCAATGTTATTATATGCTGTTGAGATATGGGGTCATAAATTTGTCAAACGTATTGCGATACTTGAATCTCAACTTTTGAGAAAATTACTGCGCCCACCTCCAAATTTAAGTGTAGAATATCTGTACCTCGAGTTTGACATCAAAGGTTTCTGGTATGCATATATCTGCCAATGTCTCCTGTCCTATAAAAAAGGGGTTACACTATCCACGGATACGATCATTGTGCCATATGTGAAAGTGTATCTTAGTCTTGAAGGCAATGTGCTGATTGGTACAATTGGCACCTTGCAAAGATTACATCGTAAATGGTCATTTGGGTGTGTCCCAGGAACCCTGCCCATAACAGTCTTAAAGAAGAGACTAAAGAAGAAAGTGTTTGACTTCTGGCACGAACAGAATACGATCAATCTAGCATCGAAAGCCTATAGTAGATACTACTTAGGTGAGTATTTGGCCAGAACCATGCTTCCTAAGTATATTGAAGCCTATCCAAGCACAAGCACTTTTCGTTCCTACCTACTGATGAAATTCAACATTAGAGAAGCATTGGAGACAAAAGGCAATAGAATGGGAGTTCCATGTACTTCTAGGAACTGTCGCCTATGTGGTGTAATTGTTTGAGTCATTTTATCATCTTATTATGTGCTGTGAAAGTTTAAACGATCTCAGAACTATGCATTTTAAATCTTATAACAATGGAATTGAAATGACAGATATTTGATCTGTGGATGATTTTTATGAGAGGTAATGATATTAATCTTATATATTTTATTGTAGTATTTAAAAGATTGTGGCGATTTTAAAATGTATTGAATGAAGTATTTTGGAAACGTAAATGATTTTAGATATGTTTATTAATGTTGTATGTCTATGTGTTATACAAACCCTTTTGGCTAGATGTATATCTAATAAATAAATTAAGTTATTAGAATGTGTGACACTAAATATGTGTAGAAAATTGTGTGATCAGAATAATACAATGAGTTTATCAAAATGTGATTATTATTGGATGTAATGTAGGAATATAAATTCTGTATCGGAGGGTTTAGCGGTGGGCGGTTTTATTAACACTGTGACTTTGATTAATTGATGTATTGAAATTGTGTCTTCAATGTTTTTGCTGTTTTCTTGATTCATTGTTTTGTAAAGTTTATTTTTTTTAAACCAGATACAAAGTAAAAAGAAGAAAGATAAAAGTCACCATAAAAAGAGTAAAATACCAGGTGAGAAGGGAAAAAAAGATTCCCCTTCACCTAGGGACATGGTAATATAGTCACCAAGTCAAAGCAAAATGTTCTGGGGTTGACACAGGTCAGGAAGATTTATCATAAATATGAAAACCTTACCTACCACAGTCAAGTGCGATGGTTTACACAACAAAAACATGCCTCTTGGATGAAGAGATATAATTGCAAGTACTTATGATGGCTGCTTCTAATTACAAGAAAGTCAGAAATTCCACTGTCTTTCACAGAAAGCTCCACTTGACGCACCGAGCTCCGGCATGGCTTCTTTCTATATCACAAGCTCAAGTCCTTAACTCGCACTCTGGCGGACGTTCATCTCCAGGTTCTAGCATACAGTGGGGGTTGGTCTGTGGTCCCTAAGTGTAAGATACTTGTTGCCATGTCAATGTCAATTTTTACTCTGTGTATGTACTTCAAAGGATTCACACTATGTTCTAAAAAGCTTGCTCTATTGTCTGTGCTGTGAGTTGTTACTCACACGGTCCCTTGCTGGAAACCTTCACACAAAGTAACAAAATAGTTGGTCTCTTAGCTCCTCAGTGTTGGTAGTGGTTACAGTGAGTTTTTCCACAGCTCTCAGGGATACCAGGAGAGGAAAGGGTGTCCACAAAAACAGACCAAACACCTATTAGGAGCTTTTGATGTGAAACCATCTGGCCTAATGGAAAAAAGTGTTCGAACCAAAAAGGTATACCAGGCCTTTCTATAAATGGTAGCTGTGGCAGGGCAGTCAAGCTTAACTCAAGGGAGGGAGAAGGCTTGTAGTGAAGAGCAGTAGATCCAAATAAGATACTACACCGGTATATTGAAAAATATACACTATTATTAAAATCAGAGAGTGATTATTAGTTCAAATAAGTACTTAGGTTAAACAAAACTCAGTATAAAAACACAGTGCAGGTGTGAAGATCCTACCTGCTCCCTATACTAAATGTAGGTCCACTATCTGGTGGCAGGCCTTATACATATGGGATAAAGGGTGAAAAGAAAAGGGAACCCTAGCCAAAAATAAACATTTATGATTTGGGGTTGTTTTACTGTGACTGAACGTTCGCGACGGAAATTACCGCATGAGAAATGTACGTAATACAAAATTGTTCGTACATTTCCCATTCAGTCATCCAAGGTAAAACAACCCCAAATCTATAGAAACCCTAACCCCCTCCCACCGCCACACCCCTACTTACCTTTCCTTCCGTCTCGCTGGTTTCTGCGACCCCAGTTCCCTTTCACTTCTGTATGTATGTACCCAATGTATTTTTGTAACTAAGCTTTAAGTTTACTTGTCCTGTTGGGCCCAGCTACCCAAGGGTTCGGTGCGCACTACCAAATAAATTAACAAACAAAAACAAACTTCTGTGATCGGAACCGGCGCTGCAGCCTTTTTTTTGGTCAGGTCAGCTGCAGGGTTTCCCCCGCATCCCACGCTCACTATACTGTATAGTATAGTGAGCAGGGTGTTGCAGGGGATACCCTGCAGCTGTTCCGACCAAAAATAAATAAATAAAATATGACCTACACCACCTAATAGATACTACAAAATGTCCTATGACCATTTAGTCAGGAGACCATTTAGTAATATCTATTTTAGGTAATTTGGTGGTGTAGGTCATTTGGATTCGGTCATTTTGACAGAATCCATATTTACGAAGTCATAATCAGGACCCAAAATACCACACAGAAAGAGCAACAACAAATCCTAAGCCTGAAAGTAGGAGGAGGGAGAGACAAACAACTTCCAGATCAGGCTCTCAAAGGAAGAGTACTGCTGGGTGGGTATAAGGGAGGAAGGAACCCACTCAGGGAAGATTAGGGCAACCCCTCAGCAAGCACGGTGGGGTTGTGGCTTGTAAACAATCTTGAAGCCATCAGGAAGAAGGGAGTCAAAAGAAGTGACTGAGCCCACATTGAACCAAGTCTCAGTAAGAGCGAGAATATCAAGGTCAGTGTCTTCAAGAAGGAAGCAGATGTCGGTGTTTGTTGGCTGAACGGATGTTAAGAGTAGCCAGGTGAAGTAGGTCTCGGCCTTTGAAGGTGTTCCGAGGAGGAGTACAGGGGCGTGGTACACTGGTTGAAAGGGGAGGGATAGAGATAGCAGATGGGGGAGAGGCAGGTGAAGGAAGAAAGTTGATGAGGGACAGCATGCGCTGGTCAAAAAGACAGAGGTTCGGTTGAGGGCCCTGAACCAAGATAGTGCCAGTATGGTAGACATTAATGGTGCAGCGTGATAGTAGGAAGTCTGCCAAGAGGACTTGCCACTTTGTGCCACAATTGAAGGGAGAGTATGTGAAAGGAGAGAGATGAGGAGTCCATAGATCTGGGGAGGGGACAGAGAAGAGGATACCAGTGAAGACCTGTCTGGAAGTTGCAAAGAAGTAGGCTTCTGCGATGGGTAGGCCAGGGTTTGCACCGAGGATGTCTTTTTTGTGCTTTTTCCTTCTAGACTTTGTGAGAGAGGGAGCATAGGTGATAGTGCAGTTAAAGAAGATCGGAGAGATGGTGAGTGCCATCAGGGTGGCAGAGGATAGTTAAATGAAAGAGGGGGAGCGCTGCACAGCAGAGTTCTGGCCCTAAATCACCAGATGGCCTAGCAATTCCAGGAGGGGCACAACATACAATGCAAAATGTAGGGTGCAAGATTTGATTTTCAAAAGCAATACAGAATGCAGTGCAAAAGAGGTGCAATGATGTAACAGCACACAACTAAATTAAATTTTCAAAAAGGTACACAGAATTGCAGTGAGAGAAGTAGAATAGGTGAGGCAGAAAAGGCAGAGTGAGATGGGCACAGTTATGGTTCAAGGTGATTAGTGGAGGAGGCAATGGAAGAGTTCAGCCATCACTCACTAGTAGAACAGGAGAGTATAGAGGTGTTGGGGCCCAAGTTTGTGGGAGAGCAGGTTGAAACCACGGCAGCATCATTGTTGAGGAGGTGGGGGCCTTCCTCGGCACGGGCAAGCCCAGGCAGGAGACTTAGGAATGGGCCCTTGGGCAGGGGGGCCGGTGTTCACCTGCCAGCTTCAGGATTGGCTGCTAAGTGAGCCTGGGCAGCCAATCAGAGCAGCATCAGGCTGCAGGAGGCCCAAGACACTGCATTGAATTATGGTGCTGCCATTTTGAAGAGGTGTAGCTGGTAGTGATGTGCTAAGAAAAGCTACACACAGGCCGATATCGTAGCGCACTTGTGCGCTTCAAGAATAGAAATAATGCTTTCTTGTTAAATCCCCAGAAAGGCGGAAAATGTACACAACGTAATGCCTGGTTCTTCCTTTTAGCCCGCAATGGTCTACCTATATAAAAGAAATGCTGCTGTGTCCTCTGCAGGTAGCATAAGCCTCGCAGAGATGAGGGAGGCTCTCAAGTGTGCCCGGTCCAGTGATCGACAGGGCTCTGTTGTGGTTATGAAGGAAATCTCGTTACATCCATCGCAGTCCATATGCAAAGGGTGAAAGTACAGTACCTTTATGTAGCCGTCTTCCACTTGTACTGTTATGCAGTGCGTCAAGCTCTGCTCTGCTGTGGATGGCTGCCATAGGCTACATGAACTGCTCAAAGGTGTGGCATGGATGACATTATAAACACATTTTCCTCCATGGTGGTGTTATTATTAATGTTAGAGCTACAGCAGCGCAAGTTTTCTCTGCAGCAGAACAAGTTAATTCTTACCTTGTAACGTTCTTTCGATGGGATGTTCCTCTGACATATTACTTATCTTGATAGATTACTTCCAGCTTGCTGGCCTCAGAATTGTTTTTCAGTAGAGGGCACTGCGCATCGACATCCCTCGAGTTGGTGTCCGACAGCCTCCGTATCGGCGCCGGCATCATCGTGTGTATAAATAGACTCGCGCAGCGTCCGTTGCTCAGTTCCGTTTTGAAGCTTAAGAGTAGCTGTGCATGAATTGGTTATTGACCTTGAAGGAGCATAAGCTGCAACTATGAGGGAAGCTTTACTGAGGGCATGGATGGGAGGGGCGATAAGGAATACGTTGGAGGAACATCCCATCGAAAGAGCGTTACAAGGTAAGAAGTAACTTGTTCTTCCAAGGGATTGTGTCCTCCGACGTATTCCTTATCTTGATAGACTCCCATAGCAGTGGTGTGTAAACGGAGGTGGGAGTAAAAATTGAAATATTTCCCTTTAAGAATGAACAGAGTGTAACACAGCTTTGCCAAATCTTGTCTCCTGGCTAGAGGAGGAATCCAGATTGTAGAATTTTTGTAAAGGTATGTGCGGACGACCATGTGGCAGCCGCACATATGTCTCGAATCGGTACCCCTCTTTGGAGGGCCGAAGAGGCTGCGATGAATGAGCCCTAAGGTGTTGAGGGGGCTCTTTCCCTGCCAATTTGTAGCATTCTAGAATGGCTAAAATAATCCATCTGGAAATGGTCTGTTTTGTGATTGGCAATCCTAATTTGAGTCCTGCATAGCCTATAAACAGTTGGTCTGCTTGCTTAATCCTAGCAAGTCTGCTGATATAAAAACTCTAGGTTCGCCTTGGATCCAGCCCATGTAGCCTCTCTTCCTCTTTCCCAGGATGGGGGGGGGGAGATAGAATGAAGGTAAGGTTATCTTCTGAGTGATGTGGAATTCAGAGACTACCTTTGGGAGGAAATTAGGTTTCACGTGTAGGACAACTTTGTCTTTGTGAAAAATTGTATGAGGAGGTTTGCAAGATAGAGCATGTAATTCGTTCACTCTTCTGGCAGATGTCAAAGCCACTAGAAAGACTGTTTTAAGGGTGAGAAATCTTAATGAACAAGAATGGAGTGGTTCAAGGGGAGTACCCATCAGGAAATTTAAGTCCCACAAGGGAACTTGGAACGGCTATGGGGGATAGATATTAGTCAACCCCTTCAGAAATTGGATTACTAGGGGTAATTTGAAATATGATGGCTCCTCCGCAGTGCACTTGAAGATCGACAGCGCTGCGAGGTAGCCCTTGATCATATCAACTTGAAGACCTGAATTTGCCAAACAGCAAAAAAGATAACACCATTGGTGTACCAAATGGAAAGGGTTCGATATTCTTTTCTCTACACCAGCTGCAAAACTTGTTCCAACGGCAGCGGTATAAAGTCTTTGTTGCTGGTCTTCTAGCCGAAACCAACACCTCCATGACGTCATCTGGGAGGTCCCAAACCTTGTATCTCAACCTTTCAGAAACCAAGCGTGAAGGTTGAGGGTTCTGATGTCTGGATTGAGAACCCAACCTCCCTTCTGCGAGAGAAGATCCTCCCTGTGTGGAAGACAAATCGGAGGGCAGATGGACATGTCCAGAAGGTCCGGGTACCACATTCTCCTGGCCCAGTCTGGGGAAATTAGGATCATAGTCTTCCAGAATCTTCACAGCCTCCTGATCATCTGAGGAATGACAGGGACTGGAGGAAACGCATACAGAAGTGGAAACTCCCAGTCCACTACGAGCACATCCCCTAGAGCTCCTCTCGGGGGAAATTCCCTTGAACAAAACTGATTGCACTTCCTGTTGATACTGGTGGCGAACAGATCCACTTGAGGGGTTCCCCAAAGGTTGAAGATCTCTTGAAGGACTTCCTGAGCCATCTCCCACTCGTGGGAAACTGTGCTCTGCCTGCTCAGAGCGTCCGCTGTCAAGTTCTTCTCTCCGGCTAAGTGAACTGCCGATAGAGAGATTCCTTCTTGAATTGCCAAAAACCACAGCTGCATCGCCTCTGCACAGTGGCAGTGATCCTACGCCTCCTCTTTTGTTGAAGTAGTGCATGGCCACTGTGTTGTCCGTCATTATTAGGACATTTTTCCCCTGTACAGATGGCAGAAAAGCCTTCAGCGCTAGTCTGATAGCTCTCATCTCCAACAGGTTGATATGTAGTCTGGACTCCGATGGAGACCAACGACCGCTGATGGTTAAGTCATGGCATGGGCTCCCCACCCCGTGAGTGAGGCATCCGTGACTACTGTTATGTCCGGCCATGGTTGCCAAAACAGTTCTCCTTTCAAAATGTTCTCCCGAAAGGCCCACCACTGAAGATCTCAAGCCACTTTGTCCGGGACCTGAAGGAGATCTGTCATTCTTCCTGAGAATTGCAACCACTGGGTTCTTAGTGCCCACTGGAGAGATCTCATTCTCAGGCGAGCCTCTGGCACAAGGAAGATGCAGGATGCCAAGAGGCCTAGCAACCTCAAAATGTCGAAGGCTGGGAGACGTTGGGCATTTTGAAACTTGGTGACCATATGCAGAATATCTTGAGCCCTCACCTCTGGTGGCGAGGCTTTCCCTAGGGAAGTGTCCAGGACCGCTCCGATAAACTGGAGTCTCTGTGATGGTATCATCTGTGACTTCTTTAAATTGAGGGAGAAGCCCAGTTTGTGAAGGAAGTGGCAGACATAATCTAGTTGGATCTTAGCTTGTTCCGAAGATACTGCTCTGATCAACCAATCGTCTAGGTAGGGGTAGACGTGGATCCCTTCCCTCCTTAGACTTGCAGCCATTACCGACATTAGCTTGGTGAAGACCCTCGGGCGGAGGTAACTCGAAATTGATAGTGAGTTGCCAATTGCGAACCTCAGATATTTCCTGTGTTTGAGATGGATTGGCACATGGAAATTAGTATCCTGAAGGTCTAGAGATACCAGCCAGTCCTGAAGCTGGAGGGCCTGAAGGATCTGAGAGAGAGTCACCATCTTGAACTTGTCCTTCCTGAGGAATTTGTTCAATTCTCGTAAGTCCAAGATGGGTCTCAGTCATCCGTCCTTCTTCTGTACTAGAAAATAGGGGGAATACCAACCCTTGTTCCTCTCCGCTACAGGTACCGGTTCTATGGCACCTTTCTCTAGCAGTTCTAGAATCTCCTGCGAAAGGAGCGGATCTGGAAACTTCAAAGAGTTGTCCCTGGTGGATGACTCTGAGGGGTGCGTAGAAAAGGAAGGCAGTAACCTTGGGCAACTGTCTCGAATGCCCAAGCATCTGACGTAATAGCCTGCCATTCCGTCAGATGTTCAGTTAACCTGCCCCCTACTGGTGTCTTGTGAGGAGAGACCTCAGAGTGGTTTAGAGGCGGCTGACGCAGATGCCGAGGGCAAGGAGGCACCTGCTGCGGCTTTTGTACTTTTAACCCGTCCACCGCGGGTGAATCGTTTCTGGCCCCTTTGAGCGGCTGTCCTCTGCCTTTTCCGAATGCGGAATAAAAGCTAAAGGACCTACTTCTCCAAGAGGTTCCTGAGGGGCGATACGGAGTTTGACGGATTACAGCTCCAGGAGATTTCGCTGCTGCCTTGGACGTTTGTAGCTTCTCTAGACTGTCATCAGCCTTCTTACCAAACAAAGAAGTGCTGTCAAAGGGCATATTCAAAAGTCTGGCCTGTACATCTGGAGCAAAACCACCGCGCAAATCTACGGATTGTAGTACTTGCCGCCATGGCCCTGCTGATACTGTCAGCAGAATCAATGCCAGTTTGAAGGGACTCACACATTGTCTCTTTACCATCTTAAATGATGTTCAGAAATGCTTCCCTTTCCACTCCTTCCGGGAGACAGACAACCGCAGATGAAGCACACTCCCAAAGTGTATGGCTGCATCTTGCGAGCGTGCAAGTAGCATTAATGGATTTAAGCGCCATGCTACATGCCGAGAAGACCTTTTTTGACATAGCGTCAAACCTTTTATCATCCCTGTCTTGTGGAATAGTAGGGTATGCAGATCTACTGTTCGATGAAGTTGCTGCTTGTACAACCAAACTCTCTGGGGTTGGATGTTTGCTCAAATATTCAGGGTCAGAAGCAGATACCCTATATTTGGCAGATAGTTTTTTGTTAACTGCCGGGATAACCTCAGGGGTTTCCCAGTTGACAGATATTTTTCTCTGCAATGCAGTATGAAAGGGAACCACAGGATCTTCCTGTGGGCCTTTAAGTAAAATGTCCGTAAAATCATCCTGTTGAAAAGAAGGTGAAGGTGTAGACCACCCCATGAACTCTATTATTCTGGCCATTAAGACCATATAAGGGGTCTCAGCATGTTCCCCTGGGTCTGGTTTAGCGAATTCTACTTCTGGAGAAGTATCTAAACCACTTGCTTCATGCAAAGAGTCTTGAAGGTCCTTCAATCTATTCTCTTCAGAGATAAATTCCTCTGGTATAGGTGTAGTGGTCCTCTGTAACCCAAAAGGTCTTTCATGGTCAGAATCCTCCCCATCCACATATACAGAGGACAAAGCTCTGAAATAATCTGACCTTGGGTATGGTTTAAAACCCATTTCTAAAGCAGAAGGGGCCAAACTTGTAGTCACCAGTTGAGAAAACGTCAAAGTTGTCGACGCCGAAGTCAAAGGCTTTGATGAAAACGAAAAAGGCGGAGAAAAGGTATGAAGAGGCCTCGAAGAACTCAAGAGGATCGGGATCCTACTCTGAGTCGCCGAGGTTATTGACGACATCCTCGAGGTAATGGTCGAAGCCCTCAGTACGTCTACTGACAGATGTAGTAACAGCAGTAGGTCTGTCCTTTATCGGTGTCGACAGCGGCGTTGAAGACGGCGTCGATTCGACCGATTTGTGTATCGACGGGCCCTTCGATAAAGGCGTCGATGATGCAGATTCATGAGTCGAAGGAACCTTCGACGACGGCGTCGATGACGCAGTCTTACTGCCTTTGCTCGAGGGTTCATGACGCTCTGGGGCAGTTTCTTTCGCCGGGTGCAACGACTCGCGGCGTTTCGATTTTTCAGGTCTTTCACCCAGGGTATCACCTTTAGCCGTCTCCGAGGGGGTCGAGGCCGCTTTCTCGAAGACGCTAAGCATTTTTTTGCAGAATTCCTCCCACTTAGCTGGAGAGCTGTGTTTCGTGGGGCAGGTGACCCTTTCCGGGGAAGTGGAAGAAGACGAAGAAGAGGGAGATCTACGATGCCTCTTTTTCAAGTGTTTGGATCTCGAAGACTGATGGGAACCGCTTCGAGACCTTGAGCAGGAATGTTTCCTATGACGGCTAGGAGACGAATGTCTCGACTCTGCCGAGGAAACTTTCGAAGAAGTAGAAGTTTTAAGAGTCTTACTTCTTTCTAGCTTCCCCTTACGCTCCTTCAAGGCTTTCGCCGTCATGGACATACAGTCCTCTCATTCCGAACAGTGATGCTCCGATCCCAGGCACCACAAACAGATCCTGTGAGGATCCATCAACGACATTTTCTTCCCACAATCTCGACACTTTTCGAAGCCGGACCGTGGGGTGGAAGAGGAAGCCATCGAATGAAGAAGATATCTTTGAGGAATAATAAGAATATACTTGAACAAAGAACTGAGCAACAGGATTCCGAGGCCCACGAAGCGCGGAAAAACATAACTGAGCAACGGACGCTGCGCGAGTCTATTTATACACACAATGACGTTGGCGCCGATACAGAGGCTGTCGAGGAACACCAACTCGAGGGACGTCGACGCGCCCTCTACTGAAAACATTTTCCGAGGCCAGCAAGCTGGAAGTGATCTATCAAGATAAGGAATACGTCGGAGGACACAATCCCTTCGAAGTGTAGTTACTGGTTAGGGATCATGGAGCCAAATTTCCTCTATGGTATAGTTTCATTTGAGTCCTGAGCAGAAGAGCCCTCTGCTTGGCTCCGCCCAACTGAGTGCAATTCGCCAATACGGTGTAACTGACAACATTTTCTTTGAATAACAGAAGAGGATACCAAGCCCACCTATTAAGGCTCTCGATTTGCGGACAATAGCCTTGAAAGTCAAAACACGTGTTGGCTGTTTCAAACAAAAAAACAGATTGAATGATTAAAAGCACCACTCAATACTCTCAAGAATCAGGAATATTTCTTTGAAAGACGGTTTATGAAATTAAACTCTTGTTTACAGCAAGCCAATATTGCAGGCAAAATAATGTTTTTGTAAACAGAGGCTAAGCGCAAAGCGCTAGTGGATACTAAACACATTTCTCGAAACTCTATGGTTTAAGGGTTAGCCATAAACCACCAGCCACACAGCAGGCCCATCTCTAAACTCCACCTGTCTCAGTGCATTTGGACACATTATACCCTACCCTCACTTTGATAGCGCGTGGAGCTTAGCTACACCAATTCATCATGATTGTGATGTAAATATGCAGACTAGTGTTATCTGAAAACAGAAGGGAATTACGGTCAGGATTGTTGCTGCCCAGAAGCTCAGCCCTCACAACCCCCCCCTTTTTTTATAGCCCCAATTGCCTGAATGTTCTACAAGCAAGGAAGAAATGGCAAAAGAGAGGGGGAGACCCAGGACAAAGGAATGCCAGGTTGCACCAGGATGCAAGAAAGAATGTATGAGCATTAATGCTGCATATAAACAATCATCCAAACTAGTTCCACCTCTCGCAGCACTTCCATTGAATTCATTGTACCGAATGTGGGATACTATAGGCAAGACCAGAACTGGAGGGAAGGTGGGGCCTCACTACATGACAAACGTGGACACAGTTGTAAAGCAAAGTATGCAATAGCCAAGATGCATCCTGCCCGAACGCAGACATACAGACCAGAAATAATCTGCTAGCGCCCAGACAGGAAGAGGTATAAATAATGGCCATAGTGAGACAGGCTCAGGTCCCTGTCTGGAGTGGAGGACCTGAGCCTTTGCGACACCCCTTGTGTGCCATAATAATAATAAATAATAATAATAATAATAATAATATTTTGGCATTTATATAGCACTACGAACCCTCAGGTATCTGAGCACTACTTATTATTACCCACGGTGTGTGGTGCTCATTTATTGATCTCGGAAGGATAAAAGGCCGAGTTTGGCGCTGCCGGGATTCGAACCTGCGTTAGCAAGCTCTGCACGGATGTCAAAGTGAGCGCTCTACTCGCTGTGCCACTTGACTGGCATGTGGATACTGGCGCAGCCCTGTGTTGCGAAAAGCCTCATTACTTTTTCTGTCAAGTGTTCTCCATTTTCCGTTTCAGAACTCCACCTCCCATGATGCACCTGGAAGCAACTTAGAAAACTGCACTTGAGTTAGAAGCAAAGAATCAAGTACATTTATTGATCTCGGAAGGATGAAAGGCTGAGTTTGAATGTCCCTATCTACTTATTATTACTCACGGTGTGTGTGTGTGGAAGCAACTTAGAAAAGTGCACTTGAGTTAGAAGCAAAGAATCAAGTACAGCCAGGAAAATTGCCTTGAATGTCCCTATCTAACAAGAGTGCGACATCCAACGCCCGACCTGACACACCCAGATGGACCCAAGGTGAACGGGTGCCGAAATTAAATGAACTGGGAGTGAGGGTAGACTGCAGGGAGACAGGAGAGATACAGAAAGCCTCCCCAAACCGAATTGGCAACAAAACCCACCAACACCCAAGGAAAGGCACTGGGAGAACAAACAGATTGAGCCCCTGGTTACCACACCAGAAACGGTTTCCAAAATCATGCTGGAAAAGGGGCAGGATCTTACAGAGGTTTTTAAAGCCGCTCACCTGCCCAATCCTGCTCCTGAGGAAAAGGCGGGCACAGTCAGGTTAGTGCTGCAGTCAATTAAAGAGGATGGGGCAGAGAAAACCACAGTATAAAAAGAGACAAAAGTAACGTCAGTGTGGGGGCTGTCGGGTGAGATCAGAGAACAGGAGGCAGATCATGAGACCAGGTGGAGGAAGGACGGTGCAGAGAAACGTGGATGCAGATTACTCAGGGAGTGTGCACAGTGAGGTATTTGTTAGGGAGAGTGGTGCCAGTTTGTGAGAGTGAAGCAGTGAATGAGGGAGCATTTGTGAAGGGGAGGGCAATATGGAGGGAAGAGTTAAGATAGGATTAGGGGAGTGAGGGTAGAAGGAGTGATTGTGTGTTGTGAGAGCGTAAGTAGAGTAGAGAGGAGTGCAGGAGACGAGGGGGGATGAGAATAGTGAGTGTATTGCGAAAATGAGCAGGGCACTATATCTGCAGGTACATGGTGAGAAGGGGTGAAGAGAGGTGTAGGGAGTGGTATGGTGAGAGTAGTAGTGGAGAGGGGAGAGAAGTAGGGGTGCAGAGAAGGGAGCGCATTGGTCAGTAAACGCACAGGGTGGAGGTGAGAGAGGGATGATCCTTGGAGGGATCGAGAAGGAAGTGTCAGCGAATGTGAGCAGAGACAGTGGGTGGAGTAGGGGGGGTGAGAGTAGGAGCAGAGAAAGGAGCGCGATAGGGAGACATAGGGAGAGGAACAATAGTGTGTGCAAGGAAGAAGATGGAGTGGGGCTTAAGCATCTGCGAGGCACAACCCTACAAGCGGGAAGACAGTTACCAAAAAAGCAGTAGAGCAGAAAACTAAATGGAATCCTAGAAAAGAGCTGGGACAAAAAGGTTGGTGGTAAAATGAGGAATGAAAGAAAAAAGAAAAAACTGCAGTAGCCTAGGGACCGAAGGACATAAAATCAATGTATTAAATGGGCAAGGGTCTCCATCGGCAAACTAAGAAAAAGGAGACAATCCAAGGAAACCTGTAATAGCAGCCAAACAATCGGTCAACAAAGCTGGAGCAAAAGCACTTTCCCAGGCACACAGTTCAAGAAGTGTCGAGGAGTGCTGGAATTCAGCATATTAGGCCGTTAGAAGTTGTAGTATTGCTAGATCATAGTCCATGTACTCTCCACTCATGCCACCCATATGCACTATATGGGGATGTACGCAGAACACTGCAAGAGCAGCCGTGCGAGCAGGCAGATTATGTCAATTACCCCCTCTCCACTCCCTGCACCCCCACCACCTGCCAAAGACTCAGTGTGGAAGCCACCAGTCACCAGGCTACTTTTTGTTTCAGATTTGTTTGTTTAGTTAAAGCACCTGAAATCTCAGGAACACAAAACTCCAACTCTAAGAATTTTGCATATGTACCAAACTGCTGCATTTACCATTTAGAGGAATCACTTTGCTCCGTGTAAAAATTCACCCAAAGTTCCAACCATGCTGCTGGCAGAAGTCCCCTGTAGCCCGCTATATAGAGGTTATTTTTATTTATTTATTGTGCATTTGTAAGGCGCTTGTACATCAAGTAAATTGTGTTTCAAAGCGCCCACAGGGCAACAGGGAGGGACCATGGGAATGAAAGGCAAATATAAAAATTAGAAAGAGAGAGAGAAAGAGAGAGAGAAAGAGAAAGAGAAAGAGAGAAAGAGAGAAAGAGAGAAAGAGAGAAAGAGAGAAAGAGAGAGAGAGAGAGAGAGAGAGAGAGAGAGAGAGAGAGAGATGGTCCTACTAGGCCTTATGAGCATTCAGAGTGTGCAAGTGCAGAGAGAGAGAGAGAGAGAGAGAGAGAGAGAGAGAGAGAGAGAGAGAGAGAGGGGGAGAGGGATGAGGGAGGGGGTGTGCTAGAAGTAACAAGGAGGGAAGTGCTAGGGAGTAAATTGCAACTGTTAAGTGACCGTCAGCGATCACTTGGTGAGAGTGGTCAACTGCCAATAAATAGGTGCAGGCCTGTGATGACAAAGGCCAGTGGGCACCTAAAGCAAACGGGAGCCAGTGACGGGTTTTTAGGGCTGGAGAGATGCGGTCCCCTGGGCTTGAGACCAAGAATAAGTATTGCAACTCTATTCTGGATTAGTTGGAGGGGATGTAAAGAGGAAGAGGGTAGATTAAGTAAGAGGCTGTTGCAGTAGTCAAGCCTAGAGATTACCAGAGCTCTAGAGCCATTGGGCTCCTGGGGAAAAGTGAGGAAAGGAAGGATTCCTTTGAGGAGGTCTAGTTGAAAGTGGTCCTTCTTGGCAAGATCCTGAAGGTGAGGGAGGAAGGAAGGAAAGAGAGGAGTCGAAGCAGACTCTTGGCTTCAGATGAAGGCGAAGGGGAGAACCCATAGAGGGTGGCCAGAGTGAGGGGAACAAAGAGGGAGCAGGAGTCCCAATGGGAAGGATCTCAGATTTGCTGACATTGAGGCTGAGATCATTGCAGGCTCGCCAGGACTGGATGGCAGATAGGCAGCCAAGAATGATGGAGCAGGTAAGGAG
Source organism: Ambystoma mexicanum (assembly GCF_040938575.1). Lineage (NCBI taxonomy): Eukaryota > Metazoa > Chordata > Amphibia > Caudata > Ambystomatidae > Ambystoma > Ambystoma mexicanum. The sequence goes on from NC_090925.1 coordinate 733,371,288, forward strand.
AGGATCAGAAGGAAGTGTGAAGAAGAGTTGTGCGTCATCTGCACAATACTGGAAGTAAGGTGAGTAGGTGGAAATTAGGTGTGCAAGCAGGGCAATATAGATGTTAAAGAGCCAAGGAGAAAGGTTGGAGCCCTGGGGTCACCACAGGTGGGAGAGGAGAGAGAGCCCAGCATAATCTGGGAGGTCCGGTCATGGAGAAAGGAGGTCAGCCAGTCCAGTACCTGCTCCGAGATACCTAGGGTATCGTGTAGCTGTTTTACGAGGATGGAGTGGTTGACCATTTCAAATGTAGAGGAGAGATTAAGTCGAATGAGAATGGCAGGAGAGTTAGAAACAAGAGATGTGAGTAGTTCTTTCACAGGTGTTCAGAAAAGCTGTTTCCGTGCCTCTGGATGCTCGGAATCCAGACTGATGGTCGCCAAGGCAACCAACAAGCTCACTGTGCTGGGTCAGTTGGGGGATGACCAGCTTCTCCAGGACTTCCCCAAGGAAGGGAGTGATAGAGATGGGGCACAAAAGAGTGCTTGAGGCAAGAGGGGAAAGACCCAGTAGCAAAAGAGTGATTGCAGAAATCAGCAAGTGCAGGGGCAATAGAGTCAATTTTGTCCTGGATAGTTCTCAAAGAACAGGTGGAGACCTGTTTGGAGGAAACCTTCATAGAGTGGACGACTCTAGTGAACTAGTCAGCTGTGATGGGAGAGAAGGAAGAGGGGAAAGGCAGAGGGAGGATGGGACACCATAGGTGGCAGGAGGGTGGGAGAAGGGGAGGGGGACAAAGAAGCAAGGGTGCTCAGGATGTCCCGAGTTTTTGCAGTGAAGTGTGCAGCCAGTGTATTGCAGAGAGCCTGGGAGCGAACAGGTCAGGTGGAGACTGCAGAATTGTTAGCTAGTTTCTTAAAGATTTTAAAGAGTTCAGCCGTGCTGTCAGATGCACCAGAGACGCAAGTCTGGACGTGGGCCCTTTTCTTGGAGCAAATGGAGAGTCAGTATTGCCTTTGGAGCAGGCGACAGGCCAGTTTGTCAGAGGGTGAGCCTGAGGCCTGCCACTTCCGTTCTGCAGCTCGGAACTGGCATTTCAGGGCTGCAATTTCAGAGTCGTACCAGGTGTTACGCTTGCAGGCATGTTGCAGACCCTCATGACTGGGGCAAGAACGTCATCAGTGTTAGTGATGGCAAGATGGAGGTTGCTGGGAGCGGAGCGAGAGGTAGAGTCTGCAGTGGGGGGATAGATGCGAAGGCAGCAGCGGACACTCGTTTCATCGAATGGATGTTCATAAACGAGGTTGGTAGGGCTGGGGTAGGTGCAGCCAGACTGCAGAGAGGGCTCAGGTGGGAGGAGAGCATGGTGTGAACAGGAGAGTGGGGTGGTGAGAGAGGAGGAGAGCAAGAGATCAGTGTGGATGATGACATTGAGAGTGTGTCCAGCCGAGTGGGTAGGACCAGAGGGGAGAATGGAGAGGGAGAGCAAGGTGCAGAAGTCACAGAAGAGAGAGGATGCTATGATTGAGGAGTCAGGGTGGAAGTTGAAGTCACCCAGGAAAAAGGGTTTAGAGGTGGATGAGAGGAGGAGAAACCCACCCATTCAGAGAGGAACAGAGTTAGGCAGCGCACTTCACACTCATACGCACCAGTAGATCTTATGCACTTGGCGTGTTCTGAAGAGTTTATGGACACGGTCCGCAGCCTCCTCGCTCCGAGCTAGAACCATCACCCCTGTGGTCTCCTTGTCCAGACGGTGGCAAAGCCGCAGAGGATCTGCCTGCATCCCGAACAGCATCTTGGCAAGGACTGGCAGCACATCAGAAACACAGTTCTTAACCCCAGGGCCACCTGGAAACAGATAATATAGAGGTGTGAAGGGCAGAGAAAAGAGGTAAAGGGGGCACAAGGCAAGAGAGACACTGAGAAACTAGCAGTGCGGTGCCCCAAGTCGGGGGGCGATTCGCAAAGCAACGAGGCACAGCGAACAAGGGTTTCAGGTGCAAGGGACTAGAAGCATGCAGGGGACACAAGCCTCCTAAAGCATGCATGAGGCGCAAGGAGTGTAGAAGGCTAGAGGTACAGGAGGTGCAAAGTGTGCAGGAACATGAGCCACAAGGAGCACAAGTGGTGCAGAGGGCATGTGGAGCAAGGGGCACAATGTACAAGGGGTGCTTGGGCACGGCACGCAAAGGCAATATATTTTTATCCGAGAGGCCATTCTAGATGACATTGCAGTTGAGAAAAGAGGACCCACTGCAGGAGGGTCAGGGCTAGGAGGCTACATTGAAAGAGAAAAGGTAGAAAACATTCTAAACTGCATTATTGTTCTGTAGGACCAGTGAAAGTTCAGCATCAAAAAGGTAAGCAAGTTACAGGACTGCTGTGTGGGTGCAGGTCAAGAGTATTTAGTAGCTCAGGGGTTCTGTCGAGCAGCAAGTGGATGAGGATGTGAGCCACTGCCGCTCCGCTGGGGCCACCAACATCCTTAAGTCTTAATCCTGTTTTATACACGTATCCTGAAGGAACAAGTTACTTACCTGTAACTGTTGTTCTCCAGCGTGGGTCTGGCATGGATTCACATGCTCATGAATATTCCCCGTCGTCAGCCTGGGAATCCTCAGTAAAGAAAAAATCAGTATCAGTTTCGTTTCTGATCTGTCTTTCTTAGTAGTAACCAATCACTGATCTTTGGGTCATACTTCCCCCAGCCAATGACTGCCCTCTCCCTAAGCCCCGCCTCTGGCAGCCATCCTCAGATTTGGTAGCACTCCAAGTGGCAGTATGACCAAGTGAAGAGCCGCAGAGGGGTAGGTGGGAGGGTTCGCATGTGAATCCATGCCAGACCCATGCTGAAGAACAACAGTTACAGGTAAGTAACTTGTTCCTTCTCCAGCATGGGGTCTGACAGGTGTCCAGTCATAATTTCGAAAACATAATTTCGAAAGTCAAAAAAGTCGAATCAAAAATGTCGAAAAAAAAAATGTCGAATTGTTTTTTTTTTCGATATTTTTTTTTGGGCTCTAGTTTCTGTGAAAAAAATAGGTAAAAATAAAAAAAGGGGGGGTGGGGGGGGAACCCCCCCATTTCGAAAAAAAAACGTCATTAAAAAAAAATTCGACATTTTTTTTTCGACGTTTTTTTTTCGACTTTTTGACTTTCGAATATTTTGTATTCGAAATTATGTCTATGAACCGGTCTGACATGGCTTCACATGCTCATGAATAAAAGAATACACAGCAGTACACACATGCACAACCACGGGAGGTGGCTCAAAATTAAGCAATACAACAACTCAACATTAAGCATCTATTACCTCCTCACCAGGCTCACCTTAGGCGAACAGGTTGCGCAGCACTGCTTGGCCGACCCTGGACTCCTCCCTGGAGTCCCGATCGACGCAGTAGAATCATGTGAAGGTGTGCGTCGACCTCCACGTAGCAGCCCTGCAGATGTCCAGCAGGGGCACACCAGACAGGAACGGCGTGGTAGCAGCGATCGCTCTGGTCGAATGGGCTCTCGGACGGCCGGGCAGCGGTCGGTTTGCCAACCGGTGACAATGCATGAAGCATCCGGAGAGCAATCTGGAAATGGAAGTCTTCGAGAGAGCCTTCCCTTGATTCACAGACCCAAAGTTCACAAACAGTTGTGACGTCTTCCGAAAACTCTTTGTGCGGTCCACGTAGAACTTCAGCGCTCTAGCTACATCCAGCGAGTGCAAAGTCCTCTCGGCCGGCGTCGAAGGCGACGGGAAGAAAACTGGTAACACAAAGGGCTTGTTGAGGTGGAAGTCCGGCGGCACCTTGGGCATGAAGGAGGGGTGCGTCCTCAGCACCACCCTCGTGTCATGAAAAGTCAAGTATGGAGTCTTGCAAGATAGGACCTGAATCTCTCCCACTCGTCGTGCAGAGGTGATGGTCACGAGGAACGCTGTCTTCCATGACAGGAACTTCAAAGGCGCCGAATGCAGAGGCTCGAATGGGGCTCCCATGAGCCTGGTCAGCACCACATTAAGCTCCCACGCCGGGGCAGGGGCCTTCGTCGGCGGGAATGATCGGAATTCATAAATTCCTTTACCAGGCGATGAGACCACCAGGACGCCCGTCCCGTAGTCCTGGTATATCGGGAGATGGCAGCCAGATGTATTTTTATGGAGGCGTTAGCCAGTCCAGCTTTGGCCAGCGACAGTAGGTATGGCAGCACTTGAGGGACCGTAATCCGCAGAGGGTTAATCTTCTGTGCACGGCACCAGACAGAGAACCTCTTCCACTTATGACTGTAACACTTGACAGTCAAGGAAGCCCTGGCCTTTGCAAGAACCTCTCTGCAATCAGCCGGGATATCGTACCAACTATAGTGCTGCAGGAGCCTGGCCTGCAAGTTCAGCGACTGTGGGTCGTGAGAATGGCGCCTCCCTCTCCGGAGAGAAGATCCGCGTCCGCCGGCAGCTTGACTGGTGGGGACGTTGACAAGTCCAGAAGGTACAGGAACCAGATCTGCCTCAGTCACGCCGGCGCGACGAGGATCATCCTGCACCTGGACTTCTTGAGCTGGTTGATGAGGCGGAGCAGCAACGGCAAGAACACGTATAGAACAGGCCGTCCCACGGGAACGAGAAAGCATCGCCCATGCTCCTCGGCTGTGGAAACCTGCTGGCGAACCTCTGGCACTTGGAGTTCATCGCCGTCGCGAACAGGTCGATTTGGGGTTTGCCCCATCGTTGGAAGAGTCGATCCACTTGGTCCTGGTGCAGTTCCCACTCGTGGCACGAGCGCAGCTCACTGCTTAGTGAGTCCGCGATGGTGTTTTTTATTCCTGCCAGGTGGAAGGGAACCAGAAACATCCCCTGGGCGACGGCCCAGTGCCACAGATCCTGGGCCTCCTTGGATAGGGCTGGGCATCTGGTGCCTCCTTGCTTCCGTATATAAAACATCGTGGTGGTGTTGTCGGTGAAGATCCTCACCACTTTGCCCTTGAGGGACGGAAGGAACGACTTGAGAGCCCAGAACACTGCTCGGAGCTCCAGAATGTTGATGTGGAGAGACCTCTCCTCCGGGAGCCAAAGGCCTCTTGCGTGCAGGTCTCCGGTGTGGGCCCCCCAACCCTCCAGTCTGTCGTCACCGTCTCCTGAAACGCCGGGATTTGAAATTCCGTGCCTGTCGTGAGGTGAGTACGGATGCCCCACCATAAGATCGCCCGACAGAACTCCTCGTCGAGAGGGATCCTGTCCTCGAAACAGCCCCTCGCCTGAATCCAGCGGGCATCGAGGAACTCCTGTAGTGGACGCATCCGAAGTCTGCAAAGGGGTACAAGATAGATGCATGAGGACATCATCCCGAGGAGGGACTTGATGGACCTCACCCTGGCCACGTCTGGGGCTAGTAGGTGCCGCACCTTGCCCAGGATGGTCTTGGTCCTCTCCTCTGAGGGGGAGGCCAATTGCCCCACTGTATCGAGCTTCGCTCCCAGAAACAGCGCTATCTGCGATGGAACCAGGTGGGATTTGGGGTAGTTGATGGCGAACCCTAGCTCCGTAAGTAACCGGACGGTCCTCGCTGTGTGTTCGACTGCGAGTTCCATTGTCCTTGCCTGGATTAGCCAGTCGTCCAGGTAGGGGTAAACGTGGATCCCCTGCAGACGCAGCCGCGCCGCCACTGGTGCCAGGCACTTGGTGAAAACCCTGGGTGCCGACTTTAATCTGAACGGTAGGGCCCTGAATTGGTAGTGGCGTCCCTGAACCACGAACCTGAAGAACTTCCTGTGCCTTTTTAGAATAGGGATGTGGAAGTAAGCATCCTCCAGGTCCAAAGACGATAGAAAGTCACCTTCCTCCAGCTGTCCCAGCACGTGCTGGAGGGTGACCATCCTGAATTTCTGTGCCTTGATGTACTTGTTTAAGCGACGCAGATCCAGGATGGGGCGCCAACCGCCTGTCTTCTTCTTGACGAGGAAGTACCTTGAGTACACTCCAGAGCCCCGGAGCCCTCTGGGGACGAGCTTGATGGCACCTTTCTTGAGCATCGCCTTTAACTCCAACAGTAGTTGAGGGACGTGATTCTCCTTCCTGGCCACGGGAGGAACGTGAGGACACTTCTTTTGGAATAACAGCGAGTGCCCGTTGGCCAGGGTGTCCAACGGTCGGTGGAGATGGACTCCCACACGCTGACGAATTACGTCAGCCGGCCTCCCACCGGGGTGCTTCGGTGGGGGCCCGACAACCCGACCGGGTCAGTCTTGCTTGGATGCGGCCTTGGCCTCCTTGGCGACGGCGGCGGGAACCCCCTTGCTTGCCGCGACCTCTGTAGGCCTACTGGGAAGAGGAGCGGGCCGCCTGGCGGCAAGTGGAAGAGCCACCGCTGGATCCTTTGGAGGCACCCTGTCTGCCTCCGGAGCTCCGGGGCGTCTCCAAGTAGGTCTTGATGGCCTGTAGGGACTCATCAACTGCCTTACCAAAAAGGTTGTTGCCGTCGAACGGCATGTCCAACACCCTGGTCTGTTCGTCCTGGCGAAAGTCTGCACCTTGAGCCATCCCCGTCGTCGGAGGCAAACTCCATTGCCCAGTTGGCGAAATCCGGTATCGGCAATGTCCGTTGCCACCGTTATGGCGTGAGCCGACGCCACCTCGCCTTCATGCAGAATTTCTAGGGCCTCTGCCCTTTTGTCATCAGGCAGGAAGTCTAGCAGGGGAGCTATCTTGAACCAGAGCTCCCTGTCGTAGCGGACCACGATCGCTAAGGCATTGGCCGCCTTAATCGTCGCCGCCGCCGACGAGATGACTCGTCGTCCCATAGAGTCCAACTTCTTTCCCTCGCTGTCCGGCGGGGAAGTGGAAGTTGAAGCCGCCGCACCCGGTGCCGTCTTCTTAGCCGCTGCCGAGACGACAAAGTCCAGCGTGGGCTGGGCCCTGAGGCACAAGGGGGCGGCATCGGGGACTCGGTACTTCTTCTCGCACCTGTCCCTCCTGGCTGGCGTCGTGGAAGGGTTCTTGAGGACAGCAAGCCCCTCGTCCCAGATGTCGTAGAGTAAAGGCACGGCGAGGACTGTCTTCCTCTTGGCCTCTCGTCGTTGGTACAGAAACCCCTCCTTTTTCTGTTCTTCAGGGCAGAGCTGGAAGAGCTCGGATGCCCTGGTTATCATGGCGTGGAAAGAGCCAATTTCGTAGGCTGGAGACGACTGCGGGGGGGAGGGGGTGAAGACTTGATGTCCGCTGTGTCATTGCCGCCATCATCGTCCATCCCCGTCGCTGTATGCTCTCTAGGGTCCGGCGACAGGGATGAGGGGTCCACCGGTCTCGCAGGCACGAAGGGCGGAGCGGGGTGGACTCTCCTCCGCTTGTTCGGAGGGCTTCCCGACGGGCCTGGTTCTGGATCCTCCATTGGGGTGCGTGGTAATCTCGTCCTGATCTCGGTGCATAAGGATTTGATTGCCAACAAAATAGCCACCGAGCTATCCTGGGGCTCGGGCAATGGCTGCAACGGACGGGATGGCCGCTCCACTGGGCCCTGTTCATCGTCGCTATCTTCGATCACGTCAGCAGGGACCACCCCCTGGGAATCGAACCTTCTCGAACCTCTCGTCGAGGCCTATGAACCTCTCGTTGAGGCCTAAGGACCTCTCGTTGAGGCCTAAGGACCTCTCGTTGAGGCCCTTCTCGGTTTCCACCAGTTCCTCCTCAGAAGCTGATTCCGAGTCTGTAATGGCCACCGCCTCCCCCCTTCTTCAGCCGGGGGCTTCACGGGGGTCTTAGCGATGGGCTGGAAAGAGGAATCCCTCCGCGGTGGCAGGGATACTCTGGGCCCAGAGGGCGTTTCCACAGGCGTAGTCTCAGCCGGCTTCGCCAGGGTCGCAGCGACCACTTCGGTAGAGGCCTTTGCCGGGTGGATCAAAGCCCTCACCACCTTAGGTGCATCCTGGGCCTTCGCCTTGGGGGGAGGGTCAGCGCCTCGCTACCCCTTCGAGATCGACTGGGTCCGCTCCAGCGGCCTACCCGGTTTCTCGGACTACCTCTTCCCCGAACCAGAGCGCTGGCCCGTGGTCGAACGTGCCGGGGAAGTTGCGCCCTGCTTGGCAACCGAAGAGCCCGACCTTTCGGCGCTCCCGGTGCCCGCAGACTCGCGGTGCTTGGCCTTCTGTTGGGCCCCCGTCGCTGGGGTGCCCTCACAGGACTTAGAAGCCCGCTCAGACTTCTTCGCCTTCTCACCTGCTGTGCCCTTCTCCAGCCAGGCGGCGAGGTGGGAACGACGGTCTTGTTTGGTCCGTTCCGAAAGGTTCTTGCAGAACGCACAGTCTTTCTCCACGTGCGTCTTGTCCTCATGAAGGCAGTAGAGACATCGCAAATGCTCGTCCTCCTTGAAAACTTTCTGCAATCCGCATCTAGGGCAGCACCTGAACAGCTTGGATCCAGGGGTCGAGCTTCCCTTGTCCTGGGCCATGTCTGCTGAGGTAAGCTGCAGATCTTCCGTAATCCAGCAAGAAGTATAAACTCGATGAAAACTTCACCCTTGAAGGGTGTAGAAGAATTCCGAACAGGTCCCCGTTATCGGAAGTAGAAACGGTGGAGCTTGAGGCTCGATTAAACCGAAAAAATGTGAAAATCTCCTGAAAAACGTGAAAACGCAGTAAAAAAACTCAAGAGCTAAACACGAGGACTCCCAACACTTGAGCGTGCGGTAAAAATCTGAGGATGGCTGCCAGAGGCGGGGCTTAGGAAGAGGGCAGTCATTGGTTGGGGGCAGTATGACCCAGAGATCAGCGATTGGTTACTACTAAGAAAGACAGATCAGAAACGAAACTGATACTGATTTTTTTCTTTACCAAGGATTCCCAGCCTGACGACGGGGAATATTCATGAGCATGTGAATCCATGCCAGACCCCATGCTGGAGAAGTGTTTTTACCTCTGTGTGAAAGCGGAAACTGCTTTGCTGTGCTCATGAATGAAAACGGTAGCTGGGAACCCCCAGGACAAACGCCTTTTCGGCAAGATCCCAGCCAGGTGCCATTTTGTGGATGAAATCTGTGCTGTTGCCTAGCGGATCGAGGCGGCAGAGAACTGCGGGAGAGCAAGGAACGAGGCACCTGCTGAAGCACTGCTGAGCAGAAGTGCCAACAGCAGCAGCCCGTAGTGGACCGGCAGGTGACCCTGGGTGTGCCCGGTGTGGGAACACAATCTCCGGAGAGGCGAAGAGGGAGCAGGGTCACCGGCGGTGAACATCGCAAGCGGCAGGCTGCCGCAGTGGGAATTCAGTCTCTGTGGTGGCAAGGACAAAGTGGGAGCTGGGCTGCGGCGGGAAACTGTGTTTTAACAGAGATAGAGGTAAGATCTCGGAGAGTCTGCCCGGAGCGAGACCCTGATCCTCACAACAGCAGCTACATCGGAGGTAGTGAATATTGCAATACCTGATGAGGTGGGTCACCTAAGATAAGATCGGAGGGCCGGCACAGATCGCGCCTTGGCAATAGGACCCTCCAGGGTAGACCGGAGCGTCCAAGGGCCACTGGACAGTACAGACAGCAGCAGCAGGAGGACCGCACAATCTGTGGATACACTGCTGTATGTGGGGGCGGTTAGGGGGGCACAAGTAGGTGGCATTGGAGAACTGGGCCTGTGAGATGCCCCCCCCACGCAGCCTGTGAACGTAGCGCAACGGGTGCGTGGCAAATGCAGACAACGGTGGTCTGAGACCAGGCCACCCGTGATGTGCCCCGGGGCAGAGAGAGACCCAGGCAAACGACCTGGCACCTGCCGCGTGGACCGCCGTAAAATATATATGTGGTTGCATTGGGGTGGGTGGCCCAGTGCCTGTGGCGGGTGGTGAAGCCAATAAAATAGAAGAGAGAGAGACCAAGGTGATACCTGCAGTGCAACACAGGGTGGGGTCCGAGGGGGTCTCTGATGGTGTACGCCCCCCCCCCCCTGAATTCTGAGGGTCGGCAAGAAGCCGACTTGAGCAGGGTCTGTTGGTGGTGCTCTCAGAGGTACTTGTGGGACGAGTGTGGGGCGCAGCGGTGCAGTGGCTCCCTGGCACTGGCTGGGAGTGCTGCAATGAAAAGCCTGGTTACATATACCCGAATCCAGCTAAGGGTAGTGAAAGCAAGTGGCACTGTTTATGCTGGCATAATTCGAAGCCGTTAAAAGTGGTAAAACGGAAACTGTGGCTGAATAATTGGTCCTGGACTGCACTGCAGGTGGGCATAGTGGGGAGCATTGCTTAGTGGACTGGTCGAGACCTGGCTCCCCCCAGCAGACATTTTGAAACAAACATTCAGGGGCAAGGGCAATCTCATGAGGTGGGCAGCCTAGTGCACTCCGGGGGCTGCGCGCACGGGGAGGTCACCAGTCCTCTCCTCTGCCAGAACCTGGCACAAAAGAAACAGATGGTTGAAGGCTCAGTTAAGAGACCCACTGGTGCAGGGGGGCAACCACTGAAGACTGAGGGAGGGATCCCTCCAAGCCTATCATACACTAGTAGTTCAGGGCATTGATCCCCTGGGGGTTGAGACCCTCCCCATCTTGTAGCTGGTTGGCTTGTGGTGGTGTACAGCCGAGGATTGCGGCACCAGAGGTTGAAGGTATCAGCATTGCAGTGCGTTCTCCTGATCCTGCTTCAAGGTACCCTTGCAGAAAGGTGGCATTATCAAGGACAATGAAAGTTGGTGGGGGAGCATTGATAGTTGCCAGGGCCTGCTTGAGCATGAACGACACCTGTGGTGATGGCCAAAGATAAAATCCACAAAGGTTGTATGCAGAACAAGATGGAACGCGACACAGTAAGTGCCCCTCTGCCTTCCGGTGTGCAAAAGGAGAAGGAGATGCCCTGCTTGGGGTGCCTCCAGTGAAGACCAGAGGATATCACTCACAGACATCATGAGCAGTATAGGAGATTCCAGGTCCTCGATGGAGGGCAAGATTGTTAGGCTGGCCTCAGAGGTGTCCTTCCTAAAGCAAGATTTCTGCAATCTGTCTTGTCGGGTGTGTGAGGCGGAGCAACGTATACCTGATAATGAGGATGCGATCAAGAATATGGAGCGGCGGCAGGCAACCGTGACGCAGAAGCTTAGCATCCTGGAAAACCGTGCCGAGGACAGCGAGGGGAGGTCTCAACGCAATAATCCGTGCACACATGGGCTGCCAGAGAAGGCGGAAGGGCCCATTATCGAGCTATTTCTAGAGCGTTGGCTGACCGATCTAATGACACCCGAAAAACGTTCAAACTTCTCAATTGAACAGGGTCACCAGTTCCAAAGGGCCACCGTATGCCTTGAGCACCTCTGTATACTGTAATAGCTTGCTTGTTAAACTACAGGGATTGTGATACTCTCCTACACATGGCGAGGGCAACAGGCCCGATCACGTATAATGGGAATCGAATAGGCTTCTTCCCGGACTATACAAAAGAGGTGCAGCGGGCCAGACAGTCTTTCGACTCTGTTAAGAAGAAGCTGATGTCACTAAGTATCAAATACGCAATGTTCTTCCTGGACTTACTCAAGGTTTACCACAAAGGTACAGTGCACCTGTTTCATACCCCTAAGGAGGCCTGTGACTGGATGGAGACGCACATCCTATCAGGCTCTGTCTCTGAATCACAGAGGGGCCAGGCTAATCAGAACCGCGACCATGAGACGTACCCAGCTTTATTTGATACGCAGGAGCTTGTCCAGGCTTTACCTGTGGGTGTGGGACAGGAACATGAAGACGCAGGCTGACTGGGGAAGGGATGGTTGATCCCTGCTACACTGAGTGACAGCCGCAGGCTTATGACCACCATTGTGTCCAGCTTTAAATGTGAAGACCCGATAGATGGTGGTCGCGAGCAGGGTTTCAAAAAGGGGGCTTGGACGGCTCTCAGTGATCCCAAATAGGTTTCCTGGGACAGATGCTTCTAGTTGGGGGGCGGTTTATACTAAAGGTTGTTGGAGGAGTTTGGGGGGACTGGGTGGGATGATTCACTGGATTGGAGCACTGCAAGTGGCCCTTAATTGGGGCGATTTATCCGTTCTCTGTCCAGATCAGGGTGCGAAGGGAGGGCTCTCTGTTATGAAACCGTTTGTCTCAAATGTATGGAGGGGGAGCCTAGGCCTAGGACAATTTCCTTTTTAACCTGGCACGTGAATGGTCTGGCGTCAAGCATCGATAGACGATTGGTACTGCAATTTCTCAACTGGCATTCACCCGATGTTGTCCTTCTTACTGATACCCACTTAGCGGGATCAGAGTGTCTCTTCTTCAAACGAACTAACTATTGCACGCCGATACATGCAGGTTTTTCTATGGTGGCGAGGGGCGCTATGATACTAGTGCATAAGCAGATTCCCTTCCAGCTTCTGAAGGTGACACAGGATCCGAGGGGGCGCTTCATGCTGGCGACTAGGGAGCTATGCAGTGAGGCTTGGGGAGTGTTGTGCGTGTATGTGCCTCCACCCCTGGCATTGGACCTCCTGAACGAAATACAGACAGCACTTTGGCATAACCAGGTGAATAGGTGGGTCCTTGGGGGGCGATTTCCATGATGTAATGGAACTAGCACAACATCGCATGCATGCATGCCAGGGGTGGACTGGTTGGCACTACCACTAAGATGAACATATTCCCCCTCGCAATGGGGTTGGTGAACGCCTGGAGAGTGGCGCACCCTTTGGATGGCGGTTTCTCCTTTTTGTCGGGTGTACATGGCACACTTTCTTTAAGATGGGGGATTCACATAAAATTTGGTCAGCCACTTTCATAGCCAGTGGCATCCCTTTCATTATGGTACTTGGCACAGGGGAAGGGAGGGATAGGCCTCAGTGGCGTTTGAATAGCTACTACCTGGGGTTTCCCGAATATCTGGAAGGGATGGTGTCCAAGACAATTGAATACTTTGACATAAATACAGGGTCAGTACGCTGCCCAGCAGTGTTATGGGAAGGCTATAAGGTGGTCCTAAGGAGTGAGACGATCTCCCTGGTTGCAGCGTGCAGAACAACTCTGACAGGCAGTGGGTGAGGTGGAAGAACAGAATAGATCAGCGGAGGTAGCATACCTGGAGCATGGTACCCTGAGTGGGAGGGAGGAGCTCCACAAAGCAGAGGAACGACTCCGGAATATTTCCTTGGACAATGCAAAACAAGTGCACTGGCTCAAAAGAAGTCAGATCTATGAATCGGGGAACTGTGCTGGTAAAATGCTGGCCTGGCTGGAGAGAACGGAGGAAGGGCACAGGCACATTAGAGAGGTGATAGGTCCAGATGGGTCATGGATGAGGGAAGACGCTGGGATCGCAAAATCATTCGCCACTTACTATGAGAAGCTTTACCACTCCCTGGAGACTGCGGAGCAGCTGTAGGGTTCCCCAGATGTCACTCTCCCACGGCTGACCACTGCTCAGAGACAACATGGAGGCAGATATCACAGTGGAGGAGGTGGCGGTGGCTGTATCGCACCTCCAGTCAGGGAAGACCCCTAGACCCAGCAGGTTTCCGGGTGAGGTTTGGAAAAAGCTGGGCGATCGGATGCTTCCGCACATACACAATTTATATAATCATTTGAAGACTACTGGCATGCTTCTCCCGGACCAGAGGAGGGCATGAATAGTTGTCATTCCCAACGCAGGTAGGCCACCCCGGAGTCCTACACCTCCTATAGGCCCTTCATCATCAATGGAGAGGTCAAGATCCTCTCTAGGGTGCTCGCGGAGCGCCTCAACAAAGTGAATGTTAGGGAAAATCCTCATAAATGTGCCAATTCCCTTCACCTTAGAGACCCCCTGCAGCTGGATTTTGAGGACTTGATTTTTTTTACCTGGAAGAGTGTGAGCCTTTTTTCCCCACTCTTTAATGTATTTTGATGTGTGTTTTACTCTTGTGTTCTTGGATTATGGAGTTTTAAGATAACACCATAGGCATCTTTTTATGTGTGTTACACAGCACCCTCAGTGTAGTGACACAGGGATGTCTTTTTAGACTTCCAAAAGGTTTAAGTACCTTCTCTGGGATAAACTACTGTTTCCCAGAGAATGTAAGGTTAAATTGACTTTACTAGTCTTTTTAAATTCCTAGACCCAGCACACATTATCTTCCTATAGAGTGCTGGAGGGGTTACCTAGTATCCCCCGAGTCTAGAAACTCATGTAGCAGTCAAATGCTACCCTATCAAAATGGCTGGTGGCAGTGGTTTTACAACGAACTACCATGATTGGTCTGACCGTGAACACAGTTAGCTAAAAAATTGCGGTAGCCATGTTTTTCCAAGATGACGCCTTAAGCCCCTTTGTTTAAACGGGTCCCAGTCTTTTTTCGACGTTTCTTTTTGGAAAGGTCCTTCTAGAGTTTGTCTCTGCGGTCCAAGTTTGGTCCCTTTGTTCGTACGCCTTTGGCGGGCTTCATCACTGAAGACCTCCTCTGGCGCCTGAGTGTCTGCGGTGGGCAGGAAGTGAGGGAGGTGCCCATAACTCCCTGTGCTTAGTCTCCCAAGAGACCTAAATGCACTCTGGCGTGACTGGCTTGCTGACTGTCCGGCAAGGACAGCCACCCTGCTGGGTGAGTGACAGCTAGGCTGGAATGAAAGGGAGAAAACTGTTTAAAAGGCAAGTCTCTTGGACTGGAAAGCAGAGTCGACCATTGCAACGAAAGAACCGAAGACGAGCTGGAAGAGGAAGGCTGCTGCAACTCCTGAACAGTTGGTTTGCCCGGTGAAGCCCTGCTGCTGGTCCGAATCGCCAAGTTAATCTCGACAGAGAAGCCCCTTCAAGGATGACTTCTTCCTTTGAGTTGGTGGGACCAATCAACTCATAAGCCACCTGGATACCATTCTCGGAGCTGGTTAGGTTTAACCAGGAGGAAGGACACCAGCTTGTGTGCTTGATGACAGCTACTCGAACCGAAGATCTTCCATTTTGCCAGCTTGTTTGACCCATCCCTGTGCAGTGCAGGAGTCCCCCGACGTCCTCCCTCTTTGTCCTCACTACTGAGGCTCAGGAACAGTGAGATCTGCAGGAACTGCCAGGAACCAATGTCTTCAGCTGCATCTTTTTCTTCATACTAAGGTACTGTGCCAACCCGATTGAGAGAACTTACCTCTTGCGGTGAAAGTTTGTGAAACTTTCCCAACTTGCAGGCCTAGTCAGCTTGTGACCCAACATATTATTCTATTTCGTACAACTACTACTGAGAACTTTGGCAAACAATTTACTGTTTACTACAAGAACTGCTCTTTCCTATCCAAGACACTAGCCCATTGACTTTGGCCTAGGCCTACTGAACTGAATCGAGTCCTCTAGTGAACTAAAACTATTTGCACTGCCCAAGAAAGTAATTGTGATCTATTTTATTAACTTGTGCCTTTGTACTCCTATTTAAAGTGACTGAAATGCCATTTTGCTGTTATTACAGGGGAGCCTAATTTACTTAGAAACGTATTGGTTTGGTATTGAAGTGTGTTTGTGTATAGTATTAAAGGCATGGTCTAGTAAAAAATGTTATTGTCCCTACCGGTCGGCCATGTTTTTTTAAGCCTAAGTGGCGCGATTTTAGAAAACTTTCCTATGGACCTTACCCGAGTTTTCGTCCATTAAACGCACGCAAAAACAAGCACCAGGGTGCCGCCATTTTCTGATAATCCTATCTTTTCCCCGATCGCCCTGGCTGACCTGCTTTTGCGGCACTAAATCAATTCGCCCGCCCCTGAGCCTGACATTATCAAAACATTCATATTCCCCGCCTCTCCCCGTGACGTAACTGTGCTGCGTAGGCAAACGCGCCCAGTCGTCTTCTGCGCGACTCCACACAGAACCCGGAAACCAACACAGATCAACTCACAACACAGCGCGCCACAATTCGGAATATGAAACTGTACTTTAAAATGAAACAGCAACACGGTACATTTGGTAAAGTACATTTATTTGACATTTAATGTTTAGAGAATATTCAGCAATTGCCATATGAACTCCGGAAGCCATTTATTTTCTTTTATCTGTATCCGCAATAACTGTTCCGTTTCATCTTGAGTCACGCGCTGTTCCTTTATGGTACACAGGGTGTTCATTTTTGTAAAAAGAATCACTTTCAAAACACGGTGAACCACAAGGCTGTTCCATCAACTAGGCACTAGTCCAGCCTAAAGGTTATGTTGCTTCTAGCCACTAGTACAGCATAAGGGCACGTGGGCCCTTGGCGATAGTCCCATAATATGATGATCGTGCTCCAGTTGTTGACAAGAAGCTGCAGGTGTCTGCTGAAGAATCCATCCGCCGGTGTCTCAAACAGATGGCAGTGGCAGAATGGGATCAAATACCTGTTATGAAAACAAAAAAATGATAATTAGTCTCGCTAGCCGAACTTCATTAATATTACTCATTTTATTTATTACGGCCGATCAGAAACTATTTGCTTGCCAGGATAGTTCAATGGAGTATGTTAGTCTCTAAAATCAATGCGAAAAGTAACGAGATAAATCGAGGCCAACACACAATAATAAATGACAGTTAGTCTACATGCGTGAGGAATGATATTATATATGATATGGCATTTGTAACGCGCCTATACTCAAGTGTTTCTAGGCGTGACGAGGCAGGTGGGGAACAAGGGCAGACAGACAACAATCCTACTAGGCCAGGTGTCTTTCTGATCGCGCATGGGGAAGGGCTGTACATGGTTAGTTGAATACAAATTAAATAATAGGGCCAGCTGGTGGCAAGTGCAAGGTAAATGCCGGGAGAAGGGGCTGAAGGATACAGAGACAGTCCCGTAGTGCAGGTAGGCATTGCAGGCAAAAGTGGCTGGGCCAAGGACCAAGATCGGTGAGACCAGTGGACCTGCATGCCCATGTGCCCACTACAAACAGTTTTACTTGCTTTTCCTAGCTCTTCATTCATTCATTTATTCATGCATCCATTCATTAAATCTTCATTCCGGTATAAAAGCGTGTAAAGATTTACTTACATTATATTTGAAATTTCCATTGTGTCTCTTCGTAATGCAGTCTGTAAAACGGACCGTGCTCTTGACAACGATTTTTCGTATACTGACCTAAAATGAAACTCGGTCTAGTTTCTGAATTTTCTGCCTTATCGTCTCTTACGTTATTGCGCACTCCCATCAAATGTAGTTCTTTCGGCATGGTCCCTGTCTCAAGGTCAAAAAACAATAGACCCTTATACTTCCAGTGCGACTTGTGGGCCTCATCTGGGCGCTGTCCTTCGCATTCTTTATTTGCAACATCACGTAGTATAGGCATCTGTGAGAACTTGAAGTTTAGAATCTGTCTATGTAGTGCGCTCAATGTGCAAATGCGAACTGGCTTCTCTCCCAAATGCCACGGCCCGCTTGGCTGGCGCGTTCTAAGTGCCCCAATTTTGTCCCCGTTGTCTGCGAGCTTTGCAGCCCAAATTGAGACATTTAATTTTTGGCGGAAGGTCAGGGAAAGTATAAAGTACCACAGGAGTTGAGTTAAAAGTGAGATTTATTGTTTGTTTGTTTTATTATTTGCAATATGCAAGCCTCCCCTCCGTTAACAGTGCGCAGCATTTACATTTACATGAGATGAGACATGAGAAAAATATATACATACACATATGTGAGGTGAATAGAGAGAATTCAAAGATGACACCCAGCTTGTTCGCCACCCATGATGGTGAAGGTAGGGGTTAGGTTTACAGGTACACTGTACAATAACATTTATTTACAAAAAGACAAATCGTATTGCAATTATTTAAACCAGGATTTGTACTTCACAATCAGCTGTGCTTCGGGTGGGCATGGCACAGTCGCAATGTTCGGTGGCAATGGATCACTGCTCTGCACAGAAACGTCCAAAATTCCATATCTGTGCTTCTCTAACACAGCAACAATAAGGCCTTTCACAAAGTCGAACTGCATTTCATCATAGACTGGTTTGATCACCCATTGCTCACTTCGTTTTGAAAACACCTTAGTGTAGCGAGGCATCCTTACTTTACCCCTAGTCCTAGATTGTTCACGTCCGACATTGCTGTTATGGGCCAAGACCGCTAGTAGAGTGCGATGTTTCATGCCCCGAAAGCTAAAATGCAAGCGCTTTGGCCTGTACTTTAGGCACATATTGTGGAACACCTCCAAATCTCCTGTGTGACAGAATTCTGTCAGTCCTCTCAAATCTCTTGATAGAGTTTTGTCGAAAACAGTCTTCTCAATGGCTTTGTGTGTCGGTGAAGATGGAATCAACCACTTCTTCTTCCGTGCCTCCTCTGGGGACAAAGGGCCATGTTCACATTGGTGGAAATGTTCATTTGCTGTCCAGCGGTGAACGTTGGTACAGTGGTGCATCAGTGACCGCCATTTTTCAAGTAGTATTTCCACTGACCCCTCACAAGTTTTTGAGCTCCATCAAAGATGGTTGGTGATAGAATGTGACCACTGCAAAATACTTTCAAAACCTTTCTGCAGCCAAGATTTTCTTATTGATTGATTTAGCAAGATGCCATGCGTCAAATTGATGTTTAATATGTGGGAACTGCTCTCTCATTGTCTTGGCAATTGAAACGTGTCTATCCGTGGCTATGAGGTCGATGTGCATTCCCCTCGATTGTAGATATTCCACTGATTTTATAAAACCTAGTTTCTCCATGGCCACTGAGGATGTACATTGTGTTACCTGCACGACCACCGAACTCACAATTTTCTTACTATCCATGTCCTGAAAGTGGTAGGTGCAGTACTTGGCAGAAAATCCATGGCTGTCACACTGTCCATCGCCGGCTAGCCTGAATCGTTTGCCTTCGAATGTACTTGCTAGAGACAATTGTTCAATTTTCCAAGCATCACTAATGGCCGGAAACAGATAATCACGTTGGTATATGTAGTACAGCGCTTTAGAAATGAAATGGAGTCCCACAAACTGAAAGAAAGCCTCTAACTTTCTAAAACTGGAGCCACTAAAAAGTGATGCAGCTGCACACAGTAGATTGCCTGCTGGCAGTTTCCCCAGCATCGGTTGTGCAGACCATGAGAACCTATGATTTAATCTACAGGCAGCATTTATTTTGACGTTACTGCCTTTTATTTGACGAGTCACATTAATCAATGGCTTCCCACATACTTTCCCTGTAATGGAATGCACACATTTCAGCATACTTATAATTTCCATTAAATAACTGTCGAATACAATGTATTTGCTCTCTTTCATTAGACTGTCATCCTGCGTCAACGTTGTTTCGGCCTTTGACTTTGTGGAGATTTCAACACATTGGAAAGTAATATCGCTGATATCAAGTTCTGATGTGTCTATGGATGCTGCGGCTGGTTCATTCTCTGTCGTTTAAACATCTATTACTTCAACATTGATGGGAGAACACAACAATGTCGACAGGTTTTTTGGTGGCAAATTTTTGGCGGGTGTAGATTGTGTAAATTGATCTGCAACTACTTCAGAGCTATCTTCAATACATTCAATAACATCTTCTTGTGGTGGTGCGGTCGCACTGTAGCTATGGTCCAATGCAACTTTGCTGTAGTCTCCAAACACAGTTAATTCATGTTCTGGCCATTGGACATGAGCATCTCGAGCCTGAACACGCCTCGCCTCAATTAATAGTTCCTCCATAGTGTACACGGTCTGGCAAGCCACATCTCTCATTCGCTTCACTGTCTGTGTGTGTATAGTTCTGACACCCACAGGTAACTGGAGGAGAGATTGGAAAAGGGATGTTCAGTTTAAACACAAGATGGAGTGTAGTAGAATTGACTAGAAAAAAACATAAAATAGTCCCCAGCACAAACATTTTTTTAAAGTTATGAACTGTTTGTAAATAACCTTTTTTTGTTTTTTTTTCTTTGCAACTTTTTTGACTCGACCTTCAACATCTGAACGCTGTAGCTCCGATTCGTTTCCGCATGTCCTCCCTTCCTCTTGCGCTGCAACGACTATATTTTCTGTATCCGCAACGACTATATTTTCTGTATCCGCATAGACCGCACGGAATGAGGCTCCATCGTCTCCCTGAAACATAGTACTTTCATTACTATGTATCAAAATATTGTTAGCATAAAACACACGCGAGGACGAACACACAGGTACATCTCAATAGCCAAACACGATTTAAACATTGTGTGCAACAATCAAACGACAAGTATTCGACCAGTGATGATCTATTTCGATGGAACTGTCAGTATCCATACCTTGGCTCCGCATGGACTGCCACGAATGGTTGTATTGGAGAGGAGGCATCCGCATCTCCCTGAAACACAGTACTTGCTTTTCAATATTGGAAACACAACACACACTTGGGGTCTACGGCACAGGTACATATAAAGAGATAACCGCAAATGATGCATTGTCCAAAAGAATTTAGGAAAATCTAAATATGATCACATTTCATCGACTTTTTTCAACAAATTATTTACATCTGCATCATCTAAATTGGATGTTGTGATTGTAGTGGAAGCTTCGTCGTCTCCCTGAAACACAACACTTGCGTTAATAGGGAAGAAAGTATAGCAAATGGAATGGTTATATGATCACGCATGATGGAGCGGTCATTATCCATACCTCGTGCTGCTGAAGAATATCTATGGATGTTGCAAATGTAGTGCGCACTTCCGAAAGCTGTTGCGCCGATTCGTGTACTTGAATGTCAGGCTCTGCATCAAGTGCAGGGGTTGACACTCCATCAACTGCCTGAAACATAGTACTTGCATTAGTGAGGATTACAATTGTGAAAACATAACACACACCTGGGGTCGACAGCACAGGTACATATCAACGGCTAACCACGAATGAAACATTGTGTAGAACAATCAAACGACAAGAATTCCAGCTCAGATGACGACGCTCGATGGAGCTGTCCGTATCCATACCTCCTGCTGTTGAACATCTAGAAATGTTGTAGATGTGGCGGACACTTCAGCATCTCCCTGAAAGACAGTACTTGCATTAGTATGGATAACACTAATTATAACTGAAAACAAACACCAGTGGACGATAACTAAGGTGTATATCAATTGGAAAGCAGTAACCAAACATTCGGTAAAATAATTACACGATAGAATAAAACTATTACTTGACAGGCATAAAACAAGTATGTAGCGGATTAGCCTAGTAAGATTACCTGATACGCGCCAGAAGTGGTTGATAACTGCGACCACGTCAAGGATGTAGAATGTTCTTGCTTCAGATTCAAGGGAAAGTCAAGAAGTTGTAAAGGTCAATTAATGATTGATAATGAAATGCCAATATTAAAAATAGCCATGTAAGGCGACAGAATACTTAAAAAATGCTCAATACAGCACAGTTCCCTGTCCCCATATATATATACATTGCGTTTGTGGGTTATGAAATCGAAAAAGAATATATTGTTAAATGTCATTATTCAAAAAACTATACACTCATATCAATATCGAAATTATTACAAGGGATAGAACACCTACAATATCAATTAATCCGTTCGGATCCCTACACACTACCCCAAGGCCTAAAGCTAAATCCGGACACTTGACTCACCGGTGGCGGAATGTGGACGAATAGAGTGGGAATAGCGTTTTTGAGCAATTTCCGTGTCGTTCGCCGTTTATTCTTCTTTGTTACCCAAGATGTTGTGTACATGTCCAAGGAAAAGTGCCGGCTGCAGATGCGGTATCGATCACCCCTCTTGTCCTGTAAGACTTGTTGGACTCTACTTTCCAGCTCATCCAGTGGATATCCGCAATATCTGAGCCATTCTCTTATTCGATCAACAGTTTTCTGGAATACATGCATTGTAGTGCCTTCAGATTTCGCATGGGACTTCGAAGGGCAACCGCTAATCGAACAGGCAGGCATTGTTGATAAATCTGAAAAGTAAATATCGACATTATTATACAATCTTCAAGAATAAAGATTTGATACAAAAGTAAATGAATCATACAATGATCAATGCAAGGTTTGTTTTGGTCGCAGGAACTATACCAGTTCATTATGTGCGGCTTAGTATTTGCATAAGTTGCAGAAATGTATAAATGATGTGACTAAAAACTGAACATGTGACTCATCCCTTGAATGTTCTGTATTGCACGAGAAGGAAACATGCTTACATCATAGCCTGGATCCCCGAAGGATGCAATTCGATGACAATTGACACAGATGAAAATAAATAGATCTATTGATAGCATAGCAATGGAAATTCAAGTCAATAGCAATGAGACCAATGAACATAGCACTATTGGGTACTCTACTCGCAAATAGATAGAAATTTAAAAATCTGCGAAATATGACCAGGATACATGGCCTTACCTTGACCAACAAACAGTTGGATTCAGCAAGCAGAGCAGTATTTTGCGGGAGAATAGGTGGATGGCCACAGGTAGCGCACTGATGGGTATGCTCGAAACTGTCACAGAAGTTCAAGGATAGCACGACGACGAGCAGATTAGCATAGATCTCAGTGGTTCCCAGGTAGCACGTTCAGGAGTTGACTTGCAAAGCACAAAGATGTTCTCATGAGACATATCGAGTGTTTTTTAAAGTATTAGAAACTGGGGTGTGTTTGTGAATGAATGACGTATGTATGTCGTGGTATTAGGGGGCGGCCTGCTTGAAGGGGAGGCCTGCATGGAGACACGGGGTCTGAGGAGGCCATGTGACCGATGGCCCCTTGGCGTGGGACACCTTTTGAAGTGTACATGTAGTTTGGCACCTTGGCCGTTTGTGCCCGTTACAGCCCCCCATGCCAGCGTGCATCCACCGGGGCGAACCGCCTTTGATACAGGGGGGTGGGATGGATGGCCCTGGGGCGTGCAGATAAGGCACAGGGAGACTGCTGAATGGAGACAAACTTATGTGGATTGCAGGGGGGCGGCCTGCCTCAGGGGAGGCCTGCCTGGAGACACGGGGTCTCAGGAGTCCATGTGAACAATGGCCCCTTGGCGTGGGACACCTTTTGAAGTGTACATGTAGTTTGGCACCTTGGCCGTTTGCGCCCGTCACAGCCCCCCATGCCAGCGCGCATCCACCAGCGCGAACCGCCTTTGATACAGGGGGGTGGGATGGATGGCCCTGGGGCGTGCAGATAAGGCACAGGAAGACTGCTGAATGGAGACACACTTATGTGGGTTGCAGGGGGGCGGCCTGCTTCAAGGGGAGGCCTGGCTGGAGACACGGGGTCTGAGGAGGCCATGTGACCGATGGCCCCTTGGCGTGGGACACCTTTTGAAGTGCACATGTAGTTTGGCACCTTGGCCTTTCGCTCCCCTGACAGCCCCTCATGCCAGCGCTCATCCACTGGCGCGAACCGCCTTTATATCAATATATAGTATATCGCCTTTATATCAATGATAGTATATCGTTGCTTATCAATAACAAATGCCACATACCGGAGATTCTTGTGAGCACAGACCCACACTTCAACCGGTGTATTATAGTGGTCAAGACCCTAAGGCCGGTATAATCCAATGGTAATTGTTAGTATAGATATGTGTGTGACTTTTATAGAGACATAACCTACTGAAAGACTTTGAACAAGTGTTATTTAGTGCATACATTATCGAGAATATGTTACGTTAGCTTAGATAGATAGTGACCACCCTGCTTCACAGCGACCAGACCTTCACCCATTCGGAGCACAGATGTCGGACGTCCATCCTTGAATGGAGACAGACTTGATTCATTTAAAAAATCGAAAACAAACGTTAAAATATATGTGGTTTTTATTTTGTATCTTATTTTCATGACACAAAAATACAAGACTTTAAAGATTATACAGGTCAGGTGCAGCACAGCGAGAGAAAATCCCCTGTACTGACCGCTGTCACTCGGGAACGTTTCTCTAATGGCACGAACGGCACAGGCGGGTATCACTCTTCAAACGCGGTGTCCAAGCCTCCCGTGGAGCCACCATGTAAAGGAACGATAGGCCACCAGCCTGTACCACCTGTGAAAAGGAATAAAACAAACTGTTTTTAAATGACCAAGATAAGTTTAATAAACGTTTGTTGTCAATGACAATTCTTGTAACTAATGGCATTCTGCACGGACAAATGCTATCTAGACAATGCACACTATTGAACGACTTACATGCGTTACAATGATATGTAGATGTAATTTTGGATATAGTAGAAGAACATGAAATAGGAGTGGCATGACAAGCAGAGTATACTTACTCGTTACTCGGATTACGAGGACGAACAGTTGCGCGAAGTTCGTGCATAAGCACCATCATTATTCTCAACACGGCCCGTGTGAGGCAGGCTGCCCTGAAGTCTGGCAGCTCGGTGATGCATTGCGGTCGTGGCTTGCCTTCCGAAATGTAGGCCAGGCATCCCGAGTTTTCTCGGCAGCAGCAGTTCTCGTCCTCGGTTGGCATTAGCTCGCACCGATTGCATGTGCACCAGGTGGAGACGCCGTCCATTCGACTAGGCCCAGGCTCTTCATCTGTTGATTCGTCCTGCCAACTGCCGTCCGAATCCCCATCGTTTTCGCGTGCTTCCCTTTCCAGTAGTTCCTCCTCGGTATACTCGGGCTCGTACATGTAGGGCATTATTGTAGCCATTGTGTGTTAAACAAACTAAAATAATTTATAGCGGTGGTACTGGTATCTGTTCACACGGGCTACAAGCGACGAAGGTAGCTGACCAGAGCACTGAAACAAGTCACAGAATACTCAAGGTAACACAGAGAGAGGAATGGAATCGAAAATCTGCTGCTGTGTGTTGTGAAACGGTCTGTTTATACTTATTGAGGAAAGAGGCGTTGTGTCATTTCCATGGCGAAACGTCATTAGCTGAAGCGCAGCGAATGTTGACACGAGACGTGCTTTGGCGTAGGGAAATGGGCGGTACGAGTCTGCTGATGACAGGCTCAGGGGCGGGGGAATTGATTTAGTGCCGCAAAAGCAGGTCAGCCAGGGCGATCGGTCTAAAGATAGGATTATTAGAAAATGGCGGCTCCCTGGTGCTTGTTTTCGCGTGCGTTTAATGGACGAAAACTCGGGTAAGGTCCATAGGAAAGTAAGTTTTCTAAAATCGAGCCACTTAGGCTTAAAAAAACATGGCCGACCCGTAGGGACAATAAAATTTTTTACTAGACCATGCCTTTAAGTTGCCTCCTTCTAGTGAATGTTTTCTAAATGACTGTGTAATAAATTAATAAGTGTTTTACCAAGAAACCTTGAGTGCAAGTGTCTACTTGAACCACTGTGAAACATCCTTGTACTGCTCACATTCCCTCTTGAGATAAGCCTGGCTGCTCAGCTCGCTACCAAAAACTGTGTAGTGCAGACTTATACCAAAGGTTGGTTTTGTTTACACCTGTAGTCCTAATTGTATGTGGTGGTCCCAGAGGGTGCTGCATGCAATTCATGATTACTTCCCTGATCCATCCGGATCAATGTGGCTTTATGGTAAGTCCACCAGGATGAATATCTAGACTGTTTACGGCAGTGTCTCAGGCACGCACAGTGGAGGAGCTGCTTGCGCTTCGCTCAGTAGACTTGGAAAAGGCCTTTGACTCAGTGGAGTGGAGGTTCTTGTGGAAGGTGTGGTCTCGCATGGAGTTTGGGGATAGCTTCCTGGGGTGGGTGCGCTTACTCTATCTGTTTCCAAGTGCAGAGATCTAGGTGAGCAAAGTGACCTCCTGGGCATTCCCCTGGAACGGGGGACGAGGCAGGGCTGTCCTCTTTCCCCGCTCTTATTTATGCTGGCTATTGAGCTGTTGGCCATTCACTTACGAACAGATCGAACATGGTCCGGCTTCTGTTAGAGGCACGGGGATGAGGACAAAGACTCATTATATGCAGACGATCTTTTGTTTTATCTTCGTAAGACGCAGGAAGTCTGCGTCTGGGTCACACATACTCTGCAGGAGTTCCAACGGGTCAGTGAACTGAGGCTGAACTGGGACAAATCCTTCCCTTTCCCCCTCCAGGGGATGGAAAACTATCCACCCCAGGGTTGTCCATACCGGGTCTCAGCCGAGGGTATCAAATATCTGGGAGTATGGTGGGTCCTGACCTAAAGAACTATGTGCGTTACAATTTAAACCCTATTACGGAGAGGTTCCTGCGGGATGTCACACACTGGCGGTCCCTTCCGTTGACACTACTTGGGAAAGCAGCCCTATTCGAGATGTTGCCCCCCCCCCCCCACGGTATATGTACATCCTTCAGAATGCCCCTCTTCAGATCCCCAAGGCTGAATTTGATTCAGGACTCTTCTTTGGTTGGCGGGATGGGGGGCTGGGAGGCAGTGGTCAGCCCCTTATTACCCTGGCTACACTGCAGCGCTCAGTTTGGGAAGGGGCATCAGGCTCCCCAATTTGCGCAGTCATTATTGGACCGGCCAACTGGCGGTTGTAAACAACTGGCTGCATGGAGATGAGTCACTGTCACACATTAAGGTGGAGCGGGGATGGATCATGCGACTCCCTCCCCCTCGGGTTCTGTACAGTCTGCAGAAAAAAATCCCACCCATGATCCAACATACTAGGCAGGTAAGGCGGGACGCCCATCGTTATGCAAGCTGGGGAGGCAAGGCCACCCTCGTTTAGCCTCGATGTGATAATGCCTCTGTCCCAGAGGTGGGTAAGATTGGTAGACTTGGCATCTGGTAGAGAAGTCAGGTGTGTAGGATGGGGGGTGTGGTGATAGAAGAGGTGCTTGTTCCATTCCCTGAGTTGTGTGACAAATTTGGCTTGCTGGAAACTGAAAGGTACCATTTTTTGCCATTGTCAAATGTCCAATCAGCTCAGTTTCAGTCCCTTCAAGACCTACCGACCTGCTCCCCGTTAGAGGCAAACCTTATCCCACAACGTTCAAAATGTTATCTTCACCCTTTACCAAGTCCTCACTTGCTTTGGCCTCAAAGGAGTTGGCCTCCCTCAAGACAAGGTGGGAAAGGGAGCTGGGCCCGCTGGAACCCAGAGGATTGGGTGGAGGCCCTAAAGTTCCCCACAGGGTATCTTCGCTCAAATACGGTTGATACAACTAAAGATATTACATAGGATTTATTACCCTCGTATTGCCTTATTCAGATGGGGGCAGACAACTCATGCTGAATGTCTCAGATGTGGGGGGGGGCAGAGGGCACCTTTTTTCTCACTTTCTGAGAATGCTTGCAGGTGCGTTGCTTTTGGCAGAAATGTTTGGGTAAGCCCTGCTCTGTTTCTGCACTGGTAATTCCTGGGGACCCGACACTACTACTCCTGGGGGTGCGGCGAGAAACTGGTTTCACTAGGTTCGAGAAACTGGTTGTGTACACGGCTGAAGCAATTGCAGCAAAGTGGGGGGACAGCAAACTACCTAGGTTGGCTAGACACAACTGTTGTATGGCCCTGGAGAAGAGAATATACAATGCAAGGGGCTGTCGTGGGAAATGGGAGAAGGTTTAGGGGAAAATGGAATGTGGGAGGTTAGGGAGGGCGGGACCAGCCTTTTTGATCCTTTTGATTGTGAACTCTTTGCATGGTTTCTGGACGATTCTTCTTTTGATAATGCTACCCTTGGTCTACTGTTTGTTTGAAGCTGGCACTGTCATCCAAACGTATTTCAATATTCTTTTCTTATATGTGGAGTTGTTAGTTTTGCAAAATAATTAAAAAAGCTTTTTCTTTTAAAGAAAACAAAGTATTTAGCTCAAGAAAGCACCAGTCTTTTATCAGTGTATTAGTACATTATAACCAGTTTATTTCACATTGCTCCAACACCACTGTTATGGAAGTTTTCCTAAAGTCCACTTGAGGTAAGACTCTTTAAAACTATCACTTGGCATACATGTCTCCAACTCTTAGTAGAAGTCTGTACTACACACAGGATCTTGGTATAATGGCAGAGCAGGAAGGCTTATTTTAGGAAGAGGATGTGAGCTGTAGGTAAGTACAATGAAACCAGTAAATATAATAGTCCAAAGAAACTTACACTGTAAATGTTATATTAAAAATATACATTTATTCTTACTTACACAAAGAAGGTAGGTATAGATAAATACTTATTTCACTTAACCAACACACACAGGAATTATTAGCAATACTTCTTAGAGGTAACTTTCAATAGTAGTGGCTCGTGGTTGCATTTGTTACAGAGAATGACACGAATGACATTTCTACCATATTATCGATACCACTGCACACTCACATTGATTTACAAATATACAGCAATTTTATTTGTTTAGTAAACCACATCAGGTCTGCAGCAAGGAAAATAGTTGGTTATACACACTTCAGCAAATCTTTACGTTGTAGCGACAGCTTTATAGGCTTCTAAAGTTTTTTAAATCCAATCCCTAAATATCCCAAAAAGTCAGCGTAGCAGTGGAACCAAAGTCTTATGTAGCAGCAGAATAGGTAAAGTTCCTCAGTACACTTTAGTCACATAAATGGAAATGTTTAGTAAGATTAACACAAAGTGGAGAAGCCCTGCAAAGCACTCCGTTATGGGACACAAGCTTTCAAGCCTAGGCCCGAGATATGGGTGGACACCAGGACACCTAACGCACGCCAGTCCTCCTGGACCAACTCTTTGACTTAAGGCAAGTTCTACCTTTAGCCCGACAGTACCTCAGGTTAGAAGAAGTAAACATAGCTGGATTCTCTCTTGTGCAGCGGCGACCGACGCAGGCTCCAGATTTCATGGACTGGTGACAAAAGGAAGGACTCTGAATCGGATGTCACAGCAGCAATCGCGAGAGAGGACCCTCAGCGTGGATTTCTTCGGTCTCTTACTCTGGTCTGCGGTTTTGGCGTCTTATGATCAGCTCCAACAAAGGATGGTTATCGCCTGGTCGATCTTCCTCGCTTCTGTCGCCCGGCACTCTGGTGAAGGGACTTGGATGAGTGGGATCGTGCCTCTGGAGGTCCAACTGTAGCCCCTCAAAGTTCTTGGCAGATTCATCTACGCCAAGATGTTGCACTGCAAATGGGTCGGAGGTCTCCTGGTATTCGCGGTTTACAGCTCTGCAGAGTGACAGCACCTCGGGAGATGGCTGAATCTGTAGTTCGTCTTGGGGCTAGTTGGTCCCACAAGCCAAAGGGAAGGAGTCATCCTCTTCGGAGCTCCGCGGTCATTAAGCAAACGGGCTCAGGACAGCATTTGTCACCTTCGCGGTTACTGGAAGGGTCTGCATGTGTCGCTGGTAGTCTTCAGCTTCGGACCTACTGTTCCAGTGGTCGACTTGCCCTCTACCTCAGGAACCTTACCTTATATTCAGTTTTTCCCAAACACTTATAAGCAAACTTGCTCTGCAGTTTACAGAAATGGGTGGCCAATCAGGATAGCCAACGCCCCAGTGGGAACTGGTTCAATTCAGGCACTCTGGCAGACAAAGGACACGGGCGTTTTAAACTCCTCCCCTGCTTCCCGCCTTCGCAGACACACCAGAGCCTAGCCAGGGACACCTAAGGTAATACACCCTCTCAGAGTGGTAGAAGCAGGACTAACAAAGGACAATTATACGAGAAAAAAAGGAGCCACCATTTTAGAACATAGGTGACCCTATTGTACAAAACCAGGACTGTAAATACAGTCTGCGGAAATAAAATAGCACAATAGTTGGTAGAACACGTCCACTGCTATCAGCCATTACTGTAGGGTTTTCACTGTGACTAGAAAGTCACAGGAGCAGACAGAAGGACATACTAGGTATCCCCCTAGCACTCCACATAAGGTGGTGTGTGCCAATTTCTCATAGGTTAAAGATTTAGGAAGGATAGAAAGTATCCCTCTATCCTTAAGAACAGTCCTTAGATTTTCCGAAGCAGCACAGCTGTGGTGATTACTGTCATAGATATGGAATAGTCCAAAAATCTCAATAAGAGAACCCAAAGGGTCCCCAGCAACACTGCACATAGGGTGCTTTGTGCAGGAAATTTTAAACACAGGTGCCTTTAAAGAAATATAGAGGAAAGCAGACTCCACAGAGAACAGATTTCCAAATGTCAGAGCAAAATAAGACTGGGGGGGGGGGAATCTATGTGATCACTACAACCCCTAGAATTCCGACGGCCCAAAATGCAGACTTTTGTTTTGTAAACCCCTTTACACCACATGCATATGCGGGGGGAGACCCCCCACAGGCCCCCATACAACTATATCCCATCCCCCCACATATCTATGTGGTGTGAGGGGGGTCGGAAAAGAAAAAAAGTCAGATTTTCGGGAGTCGGAATTCTGAGGGCGACATTTTGGGCCATTAGCAGGAAAAAGGCTCCACTCAGTCAGGATAGAAAGAGAAAGTTCCAGAAGTCCAGCAAAAAGTGCTGGGGATCTCACTAGGAGAGAGGATTAAGCATAAAACTGAAATCTACCTAACAACCACGTGTGCACTGTGTGACAAAGCGTTACTCTGATCAACAACGCACTGAAGTACTACTACATTACCTGTGAAAAAGGGGCCAAAGTAAAAATAAAAAAAAGAGGGAGCACCAACCCTGCCAGCCATAGTTTCAGCTGTTACCCAGTCCCCAGGACTCTCAGCGGATGGGAAACTGGCATGCAGTTCTACTCCAAACAAGACGTAAGCAATGAACATGCATGTTGCATTTGTTTTGCATCTTTTTGACATTGTCGCACAGACACCAAGTTTGTGGTCGATACAGATACTTAAAATAGTGCCAAATGTTAACAAAGAAAGGGTTGGAAACAAGATGATTCTTACTCCGCTGTCCCTATCAAATAATAAATAACCAATATCTTTTCAAATGTATTCTCCAAATTCTGGATTCTATAGTTACCTTCACCCAGTCAGTGGAAAAGAGTCGTGACACATAGCAGGGGGAGTCTGGACACAGAGACGACCTGATTAAAGCTGCGACATCCATGGGTTGCACAAGACTACGTTTTAGAGGAAAATGCTACAAACAGAAACATTTGGAGTTGAAGTTCTGAGTCAGATGCATAGCAAGCAGCATCAGTGTAGGGTCTCGCATGCGACAAGCCATCAATAGAATATTCAGGTCTTTTAAATGCTCTGGACTTTCAGCAAAGAATTCAAACTTTGGTGTTCTACAGTTAATGTACTCACAACCAATTTCACCAGATTTTGAGAAGCAGTTCAAATGTCCTCCTCCTATAGGAGCAGAATTGCCACTACTCAATCCCTGAATCCTTCGGCCTCATACAGACTTGCATTATCGTACCTACGTGAAACCTTTCAGACTTTGGGATCCCATACTACATAACGCGGCCACTATAACTCATGCCCATCATTGCTTCTTTAGATCATCTTACATAATTGTGTGTGCAATAGCACTCACTCAAAAACACAGCCTGCAAAAAACAGCATTGGACAAAACGAGGCTAACAGTCAAGCCAAGTTAGTGAATTGCACCTACAATGACTATAAAAAATTAATTATCTCTCGTGAAAGAGAAAATGAGAAAAAGAAAAAGACAAGGATGCATCCCACGGCTGGCTTGCACTTTTTTAGGTCTCTTAGTGAAAAAAGCCACGTCAATCTTATCAGTGACTGCCCTTGCTTCAACGCCCACAGGGAGATCCAGAAGGCTTCCTTTCGAAGTACGCTGGTCCCTTTAACCACGCCATGCATATACACTCACTAAATGGCCCGACACTTAAAATTATGTATTGGTGGTTGATTCTGCCTTTATGTTCTGTGATTCTTGTTTTAGTTTAGCTCAGGGTGGCAGGTGATCTTACACACAACAGCAAGTATGAACTGCATATCCTCCAGTACAGGGGGGTCTGTCAAAGAGTGCCTTCCCCACACTTGAAGAGGTGATCACAGAATGGGCTACTACCCACTGTGCATCATTGCAGGCCAACCATTTTGGCTCCTATCACTGGGTCTCTTTGCAGGCTCAGCTTAAATACGCCCACCCCTATATCTGTAGCCTTATTTGCGGGTGCCTAGCACTGCAGTGCAGAGCATGAGGAAAGCTTGCCGTCATTGTGTCATTTGGCCTGGTTGGTTATGTGGGTTCTAGGTCAAATATTTGAAAACAAAATGGATCGAATGCCTTTTTTTCCAACGCCAAAAGGATCGAAAAAAAAGGTCGCATTTTTTTTTATGGGGCAGCCCCCCCCCCCGCCCAAACCCCGGTTTTCTCTTTTTAAAAAAAACTTTTTTTTACATACAAAACTAAAAAAAATATATAAATAAAAAACCATTCGACCATTTTTTTTCGATCCTTTTGGATTCGAAAAAAAGGTCATTCGATGCTTTTATTTCGATACTTTGACTGGACACCGGTTATGTGGCCCTGGCATCCACTGCTGTACTTGGTCACACACCCTCCTCAAGCATCCGATATACCAAGAGACTACTTCCTTGCCCATCATCACCATTTTCTTCTATGACCTTTGACTAATCGCACAACACCCTGTTCACATTTTACCATGCACATTTTAAGCTTGGCCACTCACAAATCAACCTTGATGGGTCTTTTGCACCAGCCCTATTCGCATCACCTTCTGCTGCTCTCCCTCCCTTCCTTCCATCCCATCATCGCATGCACCGTGGGCTTCTGAAATACCCAATTTGTGTAATAGGTCTTCCTTTCTTTCAAATCACAACTCACCGACCTCCATCTAGCAATCATGGCTGTCACTAAGACGTGGATCACCTCAACGAAATTATCATCCTCATTGCTCTACACAGTGGCTGAGCAACATCCCTCACTCCTCTCAAACGTCCATGAGTGGTATTGGTTGTGGAGTGTGACTCTTTATCAACAAAGCTACCACTGCTGCCCCCTCCATCAGATTTTCAGCTCTGCTCATCCCTAACACTAGCAATATTAAGGGTGCGCTAATCAACGTCAGATCTCTCACGGCACATGCTCTAGAAGTAGCCGACCTCATCCTAACTCTCGACCTCGACTTCATGGCTATCTTCGAAACCTGGCTTC
This sequence comes from Ambystoma mexicanum, assembly GCF_040938575.1. NCBI lineage: Eukaryota > Metazoa > Chordata > Amphibia > Caudata > Ambystomatidae > Ambystoma > Ambystoma mexicanum. The sequence goes on from NC_090925.1 coordinate 733,404,048, forward strand.
ACGCAGCCTCTGGCCCACTACTTTCTCTTGCCATCCCTCCAGGTTACAATATTATCAGACATGATCGTAACTCCAACCAGTCCAAAGGTGGTGGCATTGCCATTATCCATAAAAAAGCTTTAATCTTCCGCCTCTCCTATGTGCATTACTTTTCCTCTATGGAAGCACTGACAGCCAAACTAGCCGTCACCCCTAACCACTCTATCACCCTCCATCTACTGTATCGGCCACCTGGGCCGCTATCCTCCTTCGCCGAGGACCTCTCTAACGCCATCACTCATAACACCAAAACCAAATCTCAAGCCTTGATACTAGGGGATTTTAACCCTGGCCTTACTGATCCCAATGACAATGCGGCTATGATTATTGACAATATGCTCATGAATGCAGGATTCATACAGTTTATCAACCAACCTACCCACGCTAAGGGCAGAACCCTCGACTGGCTAGCCGCCCACAATTGTCCCATCCATATCATCTCTAACCAACAGTATGCATGGACCGACCACAATTTAATTACGTTTAACATTGAGTCCAAACCTGCTAACCCCTCTCCTATCATTGCACCGGCTACTGCCACCCGCAATAAATGTGAGATCACCTGTGATAGACTCCTCCCCCTTCTCCTGCCTGCTCTCAACGACCAGGTTCGCTCATGCACTGACCTGACGGCTTTGATTGACACTTTCAACTTTGCAATGCAAAAAGCCTTAGACACCATCGCCCCATCCAAACTGAGAAAACCCAAACCTCGAGCCCACTTGAACTCCTGGTTCACACCCCAGCTCAGAACCCTGCGCAAAGATAAACGAATTGCGTAATCACATTGGAAAAGCAACCAGTCTGCAGCTAACAAATTGTGTCTCTTCCTGGCCACCCTTAACTACAAGGAAGCCATATTCCAGGCTAAAAAAAGACACTTACAATAAACGTATCGAAGAAGCCAAATCCAATACCAAAGAATTGTTTAGAATCCTAAAAGAACTGGAAACTCCCGTCACTGCACCAGATACTTGCATTAAAGACAGCACTTGGTGCACCAAAATCCAAGAGGCTCTCCTTGGCAAGATTGCCACTCTCCAAATTAAAATCAATGATAAACAAACGAGCCTACAATCCAATCCACAACCTAACCCCATCCCCACCCTAAACCAATCCATCCCAGATTCTCCGACTCCTTTTAACTTCTCTCCACTCTCCATTTCCGAAGTGGAAAAGATCATCGCTAGCCTTAAACCGTCCAACTGCCAAGGCGACCTTTGCCCAGCGCCCATTATTAAGGAAGCAGCCCATGACCTAGCGCCATTCATTACTACGTTCATCAACTCTTCCTTTAGCTCTGGGATTGTACCTGACAATCTAAAAGATGCATGTGTCATCCCCCTACTGAAAAAACCTACCTTGGACGCTAGCATACCCACAAAGTACAGGCCAATCACCACGGTCGCATTTTTACTAAAAATCCTCGACCGTGCAGCATATCTACAAATCCAAGATTACCTCGAATCTAACAAACTCCTGGGATTTAGGCAATCTGGGTTTCGACCACGTCACGGCACTGAAACTGCCCTCATAGATTTAAAAACACAGATTGAAGATCTAAAAGACAAAGGCAAACTCGCTCTCCTACTTCTTTTGGACCTCTCGGCAGACTTTGATCTAGTCAATCATGAAATTCCTTGCCACCACCTTAAATCTGCTGCACACTTCTCCGATAAAGCTACATCCTGGATTAGCTCCTTTTTAGACAATAGATCAATGCGCGTCTTCTCTCCAGTAGCAGCTGCCCCTCCTGCATCTGTCTCCTGTGGCGTGCCACAAGGATTGCGTGTTTCACCCAGGTTGTATAACATGTTTACCAAACCCCTTTTCGATATCCTGGACTATCTGGGTGTCATTTACACCAACTATTTATCCGACGACACCCAGATACTAATCCCCATCTCAGGTGACTACACGGCTGACTCCCTCGCCATCAATGTCATCTACCAGGTCATCCAAGCATGGATGGCACAACACGGACTCTGTCTTAATGATGAAAAGACAGAGCTCCTCATTCTTGGCTCGCCGCGAAAATTTACCAAACTCGACCCTGCGTTTAAGTCCTTCATCATCGATGGGAATACCATCCTAACCGCCAAGGACACTAAAACCCTAGGGATTTACATTGACTCGACTATCCCTGAACAGACAAACCAACTCAGTCTCATCCGCAGCGGCATATTCCTGCAAGCTTATTACAGCCGGTCACCCTTTTCTCTCTGCAACCAATTGTGTTACCCTGGCGAGAACTCTTGTATTATCCAAGATTGATTACTGTAATGCACTGTACCTAGGCACTACTCGCTGTAATCTAAACAAGTTACAAATCGTCCAAAACAATGTGATCAGAGCTGCCCTCAACATTCCCAGACGCCAACACATATCTGACACTAGACGCAGCATTCACTGGCTTTCAATTCCTCACTGAATCTCCCTGAAAACCCTGGCTCTCACTCACAAATGCCTTCAAAACCAAGCTCCTTGTTACCTAGCCAACCGATTTGCCCTTCATAACCCCATTACACCCCGTAGAATGGCTCACTCAAACTGCCTTGTTGTTCCACGCTTCAATCTCCAAAGATCAGGTGGAACCAGCTTCCCTATTATGGCAGCCAAATTATGGAACACACTTCCTAATGAACTTAGAACAGAAACCTCCTTCCTGAGATTCAAACACCTTACCAAAACCTGGTTGGTCGCCCAAGACATTTAGCTTTAGGTGCACTGCTTAACTTGTACATAACTGTACCTTGTATATACTATCTGCTTGCCCTTTATTGCTATTATTTTCTTTTGTAAATGCTGTATTAGGCCTGTATACTTCTGTAATTATTGTGCCGTCTTTGTTCTCATGTTGTAACTAAGTGATGCGCCCGGTTGCCCCTGGGCCTGGTGCGCTATACAAATAAAATAAATACAAACACATACAGTGCCACCCTGCTCCAGTATCCTACCACCCTCACTAATCTCGTCTTTTAGGACCTCCCAAATCCTTCCTTAATAATGGCTGACTTCTCTCTTTACACTCCACTTTCACTAATGCTCAAGTAGCCTTCCTAGGGGGGACTACACAACCACCCCAAAATCTCTTCCTCCACCACCAGTTTTAACTGGACACCCTACTCTCTGATCACCAAGCACACACACCCACCCCACACACACCCCCCCTCTAGTATTTCCTTCACCCTTTCTCTCCTCTTCCAATATCACTTGATAAATCTACATCTCACTTGTCCACTTCACTCTAATGGCCCTTCCATCACCCTTCCACTATGCTCCTGACTAAACGCACATTTAGACCAAAAGCCCTAGCTCCCAACTTAAGAAGTCTGCCCTACCTGCCCTCAGCCTTTCCCAGGCCGTCCTCAACGAGCAAGCTTCACTATTGCAACATCGCCCTCAGCTAACCTTTCCATAACCACTACATCTCACACGCCCTTGGATCGCCCCTAAAATTCTAAGACTCCCAAAAAGTATTAATCTTCAACTCTGCCACTGGCGCATCTATTGCTCCTCCTTACTGATGCCCTGTTACAAGGCCACACTTTACTACCATACCACGCTAGACCAAGATACCAGATACTTCACCAACCTGATATCCACCCACTAAGCCCACCCCTATAAACCTCCTGACTACCTTAAATCGCGCTTCTCCCTGCTCCATTTCCATGTCCCTGTGTGTCAATTAATTAATCCTCTACCAAAATATGTAAAAATGTGAACTTCTTGCGCCCCATCCAACCTTCCTCCGTTCATGCAATTTCTTTTCCTACGTGCCCTTTACTACCTACAGTCCCTCTTGAACTAGAGACAATTTTCTGCAGCGCGAACCCCCTCAGGGCTAAAATCTACCATTTTTACCTACAGAAAGTAAAAGCTGTAGCCACTCTTCTGCCCTCACCCCTCCTGTATGCCTTTAAATCGGGCATCTTTCACAGCAGTTTTAATCTGTCAGTGAATCCATTCACAAAAAAGGCTGTGGATGATCCCAACAACCCTGCAAACTTTGACCTAGTCCCATGCCATAACTAAAGCAACGCATAGTAAAGGCAGGATCATCGATTGGCTATCCCATCGTAACTGCCCACCAGTTATCACAGCCAGCTCTCCCCTCCCCATGGACGGGCCACCATCTCATCCTCTTCACCCTCTCACCCCCGAAAATCCAGAAACCCATTATCATGCCTCCTCACCAAAGAAAGGTTAACTCCTTACCTCACGGTCCCAGCAGTATCGGCCCCTTTCTCCAAAGACCCCAATGTACTTGCCACCTCCCTCAACCACATACTCTCGAATGCAATTGAACCATCGCTCCCCTAACTATCCGCAAAGCCAAACACACCAAGCATTCCAACACCTGGTTCACTCCAGAACTCTCAAACCTGCGCTCGGAAAATTGAGCTGCACTATCAAGGTGGCAAACTAACCAACTTGTCTCAGACACGCTTCAGTTCAACAAAATATCCAATGAATACAAACAAACCATCATTCGCGCCAAGGCTAATTCATTAATTCAACACTAGAATCAACAATGCTAAATCTAACAATAAGGAGATATTCACCATCTTCAGGGAGCTGGAAACTCCTGCCCCCCCCTCCACCACCACCCCAAACCATACACAAAAATGAAGCTTGGTGTGAAGACATGCAAACAGCTACGCTACACAAGCTTGACACCCTCCAAGTCAAGAATCGAGCCAACCAACTTCACCCACTCCCCTCTGCTACTGCCCTGGTGAGGCTCCTAACATAGCACCCTTTTCATTCAGGGAGACCGATGTTACCTTGGTCATGAAGAACATCAAACCATCCATGTGCAAAGGGGATCTCTGCCTGCCTCTCTAATCAAGGAGTGTTCAGTCCTGCTAACACCATTCATCACTGCTTTTATCAACGCCTCCTTTGCTTCAGGAACAGTACCTCCCAGTCTCAAAGAAGCCTGGGTTTGCCCCCCTTCTAAATAAAAACATCTCTCGACCCTTCCGATCCCAATAACTACAGGCCTATAACCACTGTCCCCTCTTACTTAAAATCTTGGACACAGCAGCCTACATGCAAGTCCAACAATTCCTAGAAGCAAATAACATCCTGGACTCCCGGCAATCAAGATTCCGTCCTGGCCATTGAACTGAGACAGCACTACTGGACCTCAAAAACCAAATTGACGATATCAGAGACACAGGCAAACCTGCCCTAATCCTACTCCGAGACCTCTCAGCAGTGTTTGATCCGGTGGATCACAAACTACTCTGTCAACACCTCTCTACCTCAGCCTTCTTCTCTCATGAGGCAATCACATGGATCGCCTCCTTCCTTCAAGGAAGAGCTATGCGCGTCTTCTCAGCCCAAGCAGCCGCATCCCCAGCCACCATCCAATTTGGAGTTCCTCAAGGTTCCCGCAGGTCACCGGCTCTTTACAACATTTTCACCATCTCCCTATTCACCTTACTCGGCATCTTTGGTAGTGAATGAAACGGGCATTAAAACAATGGAACTGGCTGGAAAATGCCACAAGAGTGCATGGAAAAAGGAATACCAAATAGGACTCCTTGGACTTAGAGTCACACACACACTTAAGAGGCACAACTATCCAGTTAAGAGTCATTACATGCAGGACCCCAAGGCTAATGTGGACTCACTACACGTCTGACTCAATGAATTGGGCTTGCAACGTATTTGTAATCTTTTTCTCTGAATCTTTTTCTTGAGCAACTCATGGTATTGCATAGCATTAATATGATGTCACTGTCCCCAGAACCCTGCTCTGTGAGGATTGCTCATCCCCGTTCACTACTTCCCCAGATTATCTGAAGTTAAATGTAGAGCCCCAAACATAGGAGAATATACTTAAATGGATGCATGCATTTTGTTTTGTTTAAAGAGGCATATCATAGTGAGAAAATAATAATCTTTATTGTAACCTTTTCATAGTTTACATCTGGCAATGTTTTCAAAATCGCTTTGGCGGCTGTGTGAGGACATCAAAGTTGCAGTAACAAATACATCACACAGGTTCACTGCCACCATTTTGTTTGCTACAGAACTCCATGGCACTTTGCCAACTGCTGAGCCCTGAAGGCAACTGAAAGCCCACAATACTGGAAGGTGAGGGGAAGGCCAGTATGTTGGCACGTGTCATTCACAGCTATTCTAGTGATTAAATGGACTGGACCCTGCCAAGAGGGAATAGGAACCTCTCCCAAACTGGGGCAGACACTCTACCAGGGCAGAACCCAGTGCCAGCACTGTCCCAGAGGCAGAGAGTGGGAGTTGCAAGGACGGGGCGTCGAGTCCCAGTCCCTGAAACGTCCTCATATGCAAGCTTTGACTGAAATTACTGGTGCCACCTTCTGTCACACAATGCCTCCTAGTATATTTTCTGACCAGAATTCTCTGTTTTGCATCGTAGGACTGAAAGTACCAGAAGTCCAAGCGGTGAGACCCAAACAAAGTGAGTAGAAAGCGAGAGGTGTCAAACAGAACAAGATCTGCACCTCCATACCGGAAAGCAATACCACATTTAGAAAAAAGGCAAACTCCTCACCGGGACCAGGACAACCAGAAACACCAAACTCAGAGCACATACTGGAAACGGAAGAAGAAATCACACAGAGAAAGGGGGCAAGGCTAGAAAGGGGTTTTGAAGCCCCACACCTGTGTAACCCCACCCTCAAGGAAAGAGTAGCCATAGATTAGCCTGAAGAGCCAGGTGAGAGTTGGAAGCAGGGGCGATGGGGTGCAGAGTGATGGAACTAGAGGAAGAACTGTAGAAAAGGAAACAGAATGAGGGTGAAAGTGTGGGTGTGGTCGGAAGGAGTGAGGTCGGACCGAGCGACCAGGAGGAGGAAGGGCGGTGGAAAAGAGTGCAGTGGCGTTGGGGGCGGTGCTGGTGCAGAGTGCAAGCAAGATGTTAGTTGCGAGATGGAGTAGTACCATTTTGTGAGTTTGACCCTGTGAATGTGCAAGAGTGTTTGTGGCGAGAGGGGGACAGACAAGCAGGGGGGGGGGGGGAAAGGGGGCAGCACTGAAAAGAGGGAGAGAGAAGGGGGGGCTGAAATAAGAGGGGGATGACTACGAGAGAGGGGGACAGGAAAGAAGATGGGAGGGAGTGAGAAACAGGGGAGAGGGAGTAATAAGATCAGGGAAAGGAGAGAAAGTAGTGATTGAAGCAGAGAAAGGACCAGAGCGTCGGATATAGGAACCACATGATTCTTATTGCGAAAACCTAGGGAGTGGTAGGTTAGGGAATTCTTAAAAGAACCCCACAGGGAGTCCATTAAGGCCTTGGCATTTAGGCCTGCACCTATCACTAGCTTTAGTAGGTGTTACAGATCGTAAGTTGGAAAACCTGGGTTTTAGAGACACCCGGGTTTAGAGTGGAGGGAGCCTAAGGGAGGCTAAGAGAGTTCAGCCCTTTACTGAACCCGGCCCACGTCCTGAACAGACTAGAAACTATCCTTTGGAATCTGTGAGTTTGCACCGAAATCAAAGACAATATTCAACTGGACAGACTGTTCAAAAGCAACAAACGGGATTTAAATACACTGGCTTGTGTGTTAATTAAATGATATGGAAATAATTCTGTTTGCAGTTCAACTTTTCTTTTGGGAATATTTTGTATATAGCTCCAAAAAATGTATTTTGCCCCTCACATTTTTGTTTTAGGAGTCAATGACTGCTTAAGCAAAAAGTTAGTCTGGAGTACTGAGAAGCCATTGCTAACTGCTGAGAACAAAGATACAAGTTTAACCTTGAGGCGTGATGTAAAGAGGAAGGACCATAGCCACTTTAAGGTGGATTCTGCAAATCCACCATAGGGCCCCAGCTGATATCGGAGAATACTACAGTTCACAGTACCCAAGGCCACAGAGAAATTTAGGGTAAACTGTGCACAAGCTTGTATTTTTCACAAATGCTCCTCCCAGATATTCATCAGAGCCATTTCAGTTACAAGTTCTGTCATTTCGAAAACAAGAAAGGAGGAATTTTGTTCCAAATGAGAGGTGATTTGTGTTGTTAGATCACAACCACACAAAGGAGGGCCAAGAAAGATCTAGAATGTGCTAGGATCGAGGAGTCAGTATTAGGGTTTGTTAGGAAATACTTTTATTTTTACAGCTTTTGGCCATCTCATTCAATGGGACCCCACTATAGCTGCTGTCTGTGATCCTGCCCTATTTTTAGTGAGCAATCTTTTTAACCTCACTCTCTACTAGGTTAACTATTTTCTTTTGGGGGCAACAGTGAGTCCTTGATGCAACCAGTGTAGGAGGACCATGTTATGTTTATTATGTAGCACTACTACCATCCTTATAGACAGTACTGTAGAGAACCCTAGTTTTCTCCTTTTTACTTTAAAGGCATCTTTAGCTTAACCAGTGCCAGTGTAGCTCAGACAAGCTGATGGAAGTGGTGGCTCCATGGGGTCTTGTCAAAGGCCAAGTTTGCTGAAACCAGTGTTTCCGGACCCATCTGTCCCGCAGTGGCAAGTCCTCATTTTCGCAGCCCACTCCCTTTTCTTCCTCCCTCTAATGTGGGGGACTCCCCTGCAGCCCATAGACCATTGTCACCGTCCCCCTCCATTGGATCTGAAGCATGAGAGGCCGCAGATCCACGCCCTGAAGCTTCCGCTGTGATAAGTGCTCCCAGAGCAAACATACAGAAACAGCAGCTCTGTTCTACTCTATTGACAAGCAGAGGCCTGCACGTTGCCTCCATCCCTGAAGCCAGTTGGAACAACTAGTTCACGGTCCTGCACCTTGTTGGAAGTCTCCTGGAAAAAGTGGTTCTGTAGCTGGCCTGCAACTGCTTGAGTGGGGACTCCTCTGTGCCTGGACATCATGTGACCTACAGTGCTGCACAGCCTGCTGAGCAATCTTATCAAGGTACCTGGACTTTGTGGCTCTTCTGCTGCTGTCCACCAGGTAGGGGTCCTTGGTGTTGCTGAAGCCCTCCTCCTTCACTGTTCAACCAATGCTTGCTGGGTCGCAAAGCTAGCCATTTTTGCCAGATGTTAAAATAAGCCCCCTCTACATCCATGACGCCCAACTTCCCTCCCACAATGCAGCAACCAAAAGGTGAGAACAGTCCTCCCAAACACGCCCGACTTACCTGGTCACCATGGTCAAGGTGCGGCCCTCAGGCTGCATATCTTTTTATGACCGCTTTGCTACCAATTAAATACAATGGGGCATGAGGTCCTACATTGCAGCATCCATTGTCTTACATTTGGGAGTGTAGCCTGGCATAGGACACCGGTCAATGATCCCCCTTAGGATTGGTGGCTTCTTTCTTCCTCCAACGAGAAAGCTACAAGTATGGTCTTCCCAATTTTCACTATATACACCAACCCGATCAGCCTAATCTGACCACCTTGCCAGCCCTAGATTTAGAAGGCAAAAAGCCGGAGGCTGTAGCTTCCCAGTGATATCTGCCAAACACTGGAACTCTATACCTCTGGCCTTAAGATCAGACCCTTCACTCTGGTCATTCCATAAAAAAACCTCAAAACCTGGCTGTTCTCCCAAGACAACCAAGAGTTCCTTAACTCATTATGTAACCATCATATTTGTCTGACTAAAGTACTGTATTCCATGAATTTTCCATTCCAATGTCTTCACTGTAATTAATGTCCTCTACCTATGTAAAGTTTCAAAATAGGGATTGCCTTACTGCCACAGGTTCTTCAGGCTAAATATAATGGAACAACAAAAATGAACCTGGGCGACATGAGATCAGAACATCTGTACACATTTAAACAATACCAGGTCTTGTCAAAAAATATATATATTTATTTATAAACAATTTACACAAATATTTATTGTTCTCAACATCCCCATTTAAACACCACCATTCATTCCATCATTCATTCACACTCTCACTATACATGTCAATATTCCACACTTGTGGTCCTCAGACCACCTAGAACCAATATATTAACATAAATTTCAACACCTCTTGGTGATTACAGTAAGTGTTAATATAAAAACAAATAGCATCCTGCTTATTTGCTGTAACTCAACATATGTTTCGGTCGTCACAATAGGCCCCTAAAACTCACGAAATTTGGAGTGTGTGCAGGACAAGAGAGAAGGAACCCATGGAACATTGAACTGGAATCACCGCGCAGTGAGAAAAAACTGGGGTACCAGATTAGAACATTTCTGGACTCGGCCACATGAGGCGAGAACAGGGATTTTTCCTCTTTGGATTTATTGACTAAAGACGCAAGACACCCCCATACCTGAATCTTTGATCAGTATAGGCGCAGAGTTATCTAGCACCACTGCAGGATTTAGTCCATCGTTGACACGCGTCTCCATTATTTCCCGTGGAGATTGAGGTTTGATGACATCCTCCACCTTTTGACATTTCGGAGTGGTTGCAACAGAACCATCCGTCTCCTGAAGAAGGTCGCTTATATTTACCGGTTTGAATTAGGGGCCTATTGTGACGACTGAAACATATGTTGAGTTACAGCAAATAAGCAGGATGCTATTTATTTTTGTATTAACACTTACTGTAATCACCAAGAGGTGTTGAAATGTATGTTAATATATTGGTTCTAGGTGGTCTGAGTACCACATGTGTGAACTCTACCTATGTAAGCAATTGTCTGGAAACTATACTGAGATAGATATTCTTGTAACCAACCGGATTAAGCTAAAAGCGCCTAGATGCCTACTGGCTTGGTGCGCTATACAAAGGTCAAAATAAATAAAATAAATACAATTACACTACCATACAACTACACTGGAATATTGCACTGAGCACCACTGACTCCTTTGGGAGAACTTTGCCAAATGTTCTCCACTCTACATAAGAATCCAAAACAAGGTGTTTATCATGCTCTTGTTCAATATGGATGGTGCGCGTAGGGTTGGACAGCTTAAGCTTATTTCCTAAGTGTTGGTGTGCCTTAAAATTTTAAATGGCTGATAATACATTCTACCATCTTTTCCCCGAAAAATTCATTTCTTTAATAGTGTATTGTTAAATAACTATATTTGGATCTGAAGTATGGTTGGTAGCTCAACTTGATATCTAGCTTATGTTATGTATATGTGTGTGTAGTTTTACTTAACGTGTAGTATTCTTCGCTTAATGCATCTGTTCCATTCACCTGCCTTCACCCAGTCATTCCCCTCACCTTTCTCCCTCTTATATTCCCTCACTGCACATGCTCTGCTACCCCTAAAACCAACTGCATAAAAGACTATCACGCTGCGTGACGCACAGTACGACCGGATAAAGCAAGTGGTCTGGAGAGCGGACAAAAGAGGCAGTGGTCACCAATGCAGGTATGCGGTGGGGGAAGGAATTGTGGGGGCCAGGAGGGGGGGCAGAGCCATGCAGCTGAGGGACCCAACCGCAAAATGTACAGGTTGGTGGGGGGCGGGGGGCGCGACAGAAGACCGACCTTGCGGGGGGCAGCCTTCATGGGCTGCCGTCCACAACGTTGGTCTTTGGTCTGCAGAACTACATCTCCTGCTTGAACATACAGCTTATCCCGCTTTAACCCCCGCTGCTACATTTGTCATGTGCCTTCCTCACTACTCTTACCCAACTGTTCCTATCACAATCCTTTTCTGCCAGCTCTTCGCAATGATCTTGTCAGTGTTGCCCTCACCATGTACTGGGACGCCGTAGGGTTTGTCAATCACCACTATCTCGTCATTCTTGTAGACAATTCCCCGAGTCAGTGCTTTCGCCAGCACATTTGGATGGACTTGCTGAAGCTGTTTGGTGTACCGGACCAACTCGCGCACCCTCTGCTGCAGTGGGGTGAGTGCTTCCTTTGGAAGGAAGGAGAAAAAGATGTCATTAGTAAGAGGGTGGCATATTGCACACCTGTCAGGCAAACAATCCCATCCGATCTATCGAAGAAATGCATATATCCTAAGAGAACCATCAATCGGGGGCATAGACTTCCCCACCCCCATCAAGTAATATGTAAAGCATACAAACATTGTGATAAAACCAAGGGAATTCCCATATTCCACTTCTGCAATGTTTCTGGGTTAGAAACGATGCATATTTCCCACACCATCAATAAATGTTGCATCGACCGGTGTCATTTTTATTAATAATGAACATCTAGCTGTCCCAAAAAAACAAGGATCCACTCCCTTGATCACTGATGCCTGTAGTCCATGAAGGCCTTTTTGTCCTCCCGCAAGTACTGGGCTGGCTCGCCGGCCTCTTGTGGATGGTGCTAGTCAGTTCAAAGCGGTTGGCTTTTTTTTCAAATTAAATTAAGAGTTTATCATTGAACAGCTATGATGCAGAACATCTAATGGATACAAAAATCAATAAACTGAAGAGTAATCACTTGCAGCGAATCAGTCAGAGCAACAGTCCTATGAATCTTGACCAGCTTATCAGGAAAGCAGTGTATACATGTCCCAAACAAATACCCAATAGGCAATGATGGTACATAAGAGTGAAATTCATTACACATGTGCGCACTTGGGGTATACAATATTTTATTTCACACTCTACTTAAAAGTAACAGAACTCAGGCAACATATCCCTAAGGGTCTAGGGGAATGCACAAACACCCGAATGGCATCCTCTGCTTCGATTTGCCATAGTTGACAACACCATTGACCCCAAACTAGGCAGTGCCAGCCTTGGAAAGCACCAGGATAAAAGTCATGAACCATGCAATAATCTTTGGTTGCAAATGGTCTATCCCCAGAATGCATAAAAACACAATCGAGAACCCAACAATTTGCCAACTGCAAATGAGATTGCAGAATAGGTCTTATCCCAGAATCCCTTCATTACTGGGCCTGTCCACAACATATGAACAAAGTTGGCCTTCGGTAATGAGCAACAATGGTGGCTGAACACAGACCCATATTATCTAGGAAATGCTTAGGGTGTTGGATATGACCAGGTGTGGCATATATAGTTTATTAAACTCAATCTTGATGACATGGACACTTCATTAGTCAAACCACTATTCTACACTGGTTGTCATTCAAAGAGCCAAGGCAGTCTATTAAAAACCCCAGGCGAGATGTGCCTAAAAGGTGAGGTTATCCACAGCCACTGAATTTCCTTCTAAGAGAGCAAGGGGAAGAGATGCCGAATATCAGGCTTCACATGAAGATTTTCTCGTGGGTATTATGAATCAATAGGCAAAAATCAAAGAAGCCCTTTTAGGCACAAAAGTGTAAAATGAGAACATTTAAATCAATCCAAATTAGAGGACTTGGAGCTTCTAATAGTATTACAACCCTGAAGAAGAGGGTTGAAGCCCACCCATATAACGCAGATACAAATAAACAATCACCCAGGAAACATATTCTAGAAGTAGTAACCTTTAAGTGGTGGGATTTCCAGAATGTGCCAAGATGCAGCGACCTATTAAGTTTCTGCAGAAGGTTCTGCCCTCAATCCTGCATCTCATCCACAAAAGACTTGCAGAATGAGTGCATTGCTCCCCTTCACTCGAAACCTAAATAAGCCTGAACAACATGACCATTGCTGACATTTTTGCAAATTCCCATTAAGGACAAGAGAACTTCAAAAATGTCATATGGAGAGCAAAAACAGAACACAAATATGTTATAATGACTTGAGTAGAGAAGCAGTGGAGCAGAGGAAAGCTTCATAAATGGGAAACTGAAAGAAAAGCAATAGCTGTAAAACATGGTTTAAGGCTGATCCGATTATGCTAAACAGGACAGTTTACAATCTGGGTGTTGTAGATGCAGCTCTGGAAAATTGGTTAATGTATATGGATATTAGGGGTAATCATGTAAGTACGAGTCTTTAGCAGTTTCTACCAGTTACGATTGTTGAAATGCTAGAAATACGAAGGCCGTCAGCAATACAAAGCCCCTGGCCCTTACATAATTTCCTTAGATATGTTCAAACATGAACTAAGTATATGGGCAGTGATGGCTCGCCAATACAGGATGCTCTGGAACTGCCGCTCAATTTTTGGGACACAGTTTTCCATTTGCTTAACGGTGCAAGCGCCTTTCACTCTCTATAGTGCAAGTGTAATATTTGCAAACATGAAAATATTTAGATTCTTGTTCATGCCAAGACTGGTCACCTAATGCCCTGCCCAGTGAAACGCTCTGGCACAGACTCCTGTACAGCTCTCTGAAATGCATTGGGGATAACTGCTGTGGCGTCACTGCCTTCACTGACCACCACGAGGGATGGAAATTCCACTAGTGGAGTATACTTAAAGTCCCGTCATCAGTCCCTCCCTCCCACCCTCCCTCCCTCCCCCTGCAGAGCAGGCTTCTGACCATAGCAATACCCCATGTTCTAGTACAACTATTCAAAATGTTGCTAAGCAGCCACAACTGCTTCCCTCCAATTCCTGGGTCTTTTTTGAGATCTCATAGGCTTTCTGCCTCCTTACTTTATACGCAGACTTGTCCACCTACAAGCCTTGGGTTTCTCACTGATAGCAGTTACAGTAAATTGGAACCTTGTGATCCATGATTCAAAGCCAATCCTGTGGCTTTGAAGGACCATGTTGCCCGATTTGCACAATGTATGATCTTCCACCAATACTGGGACTATGGCAAGAACGCATGGTGCAGGTTAGCTGAACTCTTACAAGTTGGTTATGTCAGAAAGACACTTGTTCAGCGACTTATTTGCTGTGGTTTTGTGCAAACGTCTGTTCCTTTTAGTCAGACATCTTAGACACACAATCATATTCATTGCAATGTCGCAGTCGGTCACAAGCCTTGGACTGATCCCTTGAATGCCATCAACGGCTTTGTTACTATGCTGGTCATGCTCTGCTTATCCGCAGTCTTCGATGCAGTGGATGAGGATATTCAGTTTCAGACCATGCATTAAAATGGTTTCAATCTTTTCTGAAAGGTCTGTCTATGCAGGTTAAACTGGGTCCATACTCGTCAGCCAGGATTGAGGCCTTTTCTGGTCTCCCCCAGGTTTTACACTGTCGACCCTTCTTTTTAATATATACGTGTGCGCGTTATTAATGATTCTTGCAAAATATTATGGCCCAATGCCTCAATCGTATACTGAAAATACACTGTTTTACTTTAAAGTCCAGAACCCAGAGGGAGAATGGGCATTATTACTGTCTGGTGGAAGTAGAGGGTTGGATGCAATAGAACAGGCTTTATTTGAATCCCGGGAAAACCGATATCATTCATTGGGCCTCTAAACATAATCATCACAAAGCCGAAGAATTGTATACTGCATATGCTTTATTCAGATCGCCACTAAACTTAAACGATAAATAAAATTGGACTGTACTGTCAATCCAATCTAGATTTAAATTATCAAATTGAAGAAGTTACAAAAATTGTATTGAAACGCATTATTGCCTACTTAAATAAAGAGCATAAATATACTGTTACAAGCAGAGTCATTCCAGATTGGATTATTGTAATGATCTATATATGGGGACCCCAGATTATTGATTCTCACGTCTGCAAAGAACGCTAAATGTGGCATTTCGATTGGCCCTTGGCCTTCTAGGTACTCCTCTGTCGCTGCCGGGTTTTTCTCTGAACTGGATCACTTTCGATTGCAGACATTATACATGGTCTTATGGTCTTTAAATGCTTGCTAGGGATGGCCCCAGGGCATCTGCAAAGCCAGATTCACCCATATAGGCCATGTCAACCCAGTCGCTCAGAAAATATTTTTCTACTCGAGACCCCAAGAGACAAATCTAGTACTCAGGGTGATCAAAGTTTTTCTGTTGGGGCACCGCACTTATGGAACGATTTAGCCCTGAATCTCCAGAAGGTTGGTAACAGTCTGGTATTGCTTAAATCTCTTACACTGGACTGTTCTGTTAATCACATTTCCATAGGGGCTAGCATTGAGATGTGTGCACCTTGATGTAGCCGAGTGCGCATGTGGTGCCTTACAAATGCCAAATAGAGATAGAAATTCCCCTCACTGATCACTCCACTGAAACAGTCCTGCTAGGCCTTTTTCGTTATCAAACACACCTTCTTACACTTCCTCTGGTGGAAGACTGGATCCAAGGCATGACAAACTGTCAGTGATAGCCAAAAAATGGCATAACAACAATAAAAACGTATCTTATTAGTCGAAACAAGTTGAACTACTCATTTTCTATTTCTTCAACTTGTAAAGTACAGCTTAAGCCAAAGCTGCATCTGGGTGCAGACAAAAT
This sequence comes from Ambystoma mexicanum, assembly GCF_040938575.1. Classification (NCBI taxonomy): domain Eukaryota; kingdom Metazoa; phylum Chordata; class Amphibia; order Caudata; family Ambystomatidae; genus Ambystoma; species Ambystoma mexicanum. Next base: position 733,420,249 of record NC_090925.1, read on the forward strand.
CTCAAGGCAAACTAGCCGATGCACCGAGAAACCCATTGTAAAGCTATCTGAAAGAGAAATTTGTACGTATGAAACAATGCCAGGTTTAAAAATACATAAAATTGTTCAGATACAACTACGAAACAGAACTATGGTCACCATTTACAAATTATTAATCCCAAACCCTATGCAGAAAAATATTACAAAGCAATACAAATCCAATTAGTTTCTCTATATAAAGAGGACAATTTAAAAAAAAGTTTTCAATCATTATATGGACCATAGGAAACTGATGAATCGAGGGAATTCATCCCTTCTCCCCAAGTGGAAGCCCCCTCATGCGAGGCTAGGGAGGTGAGCCTGCTCCGCAAAAGTCACCTTAGTGGTGAGGCAAGTGAGACCTCACCGTGAGAGGTTCCCCCTTTGGGGACAAAGACTCCCATCCCTCTGAGGAACGCCCTGATGCCCTCCAAATGATGGCATATATGGGACTATCTAACATATAAACTAATAACAAGTTCCAAGACTCGAATGAAGAGAAAGTGAACGTATGCCACTACCAGAAAGAAAAATCAAAATTTCCAATTAAATGCAACAAGTACGTTGAAGAGTGAGGACATGCCAAAGGAAGAGAAGAGGGAGCGAGAGGAAGGCAGACGCAGGCAGGGGAGGACGCCTACGTGTAGAACACCTGAAGGAGGCATAGCTGTAGCAGACGCTGAGCCTGCAAAGTTCAGAACTGCTTCGAGCAAAAGGACACGCTGGAAGCCTGGCATGTACGAGAAGCCGGATGCCAAGACAGCTGGAGCGGAAAGCTTGGTGGTGGCATGACCACAGAGCAATTGTGGTGGGCAGGCTGCCTGTTCAACGACACCACCCCAGGAAGGAAGCAAGTAACGGTCTGATTACCCATAGCGGTATCGAGAAGGAGGGAGAATCTTGCACGCAGAAAGAGAATCTTGGACGTTGCAGAAAGCAAACCGAGAAGCAGAGGAAGGAGAAGGTCCCAAGTATCTACAGGCACCAAAGATATTCCCCTGCAATACTAAAGGTAATGGGAAGAACGTAAATACAAGGAAGACAAAAGGGACTCCTTATTAAATCAGAGAAACTCATCACAGTACAAATGATGAAAGCGTGAAACCCAAGTTGATGAACTTGAACTATCTTAATGTGATAAAGTGGAGCATAGAAACCCCAAGGAGTGAGAAAAATAAAATTGGAGTATCACTACCTTGGGAAGGAGGGAAACCCATTATCCAAGAAACAAATTGTGGACCATAACAGAGAGAGATAACTTAACTAAAGACCAGAGAGGTCCTTAGGATAAAACATGTACAAGAAAGTCCATACCAGAAAAAGGTGAACTGTACTTATTTGGAAAGCGAAAGCCCCAGAGGAGAAGGCACTATACAAGAATATTCAGAACTCTCTAATATAGAGTGAAGGACTCCAACAAGAGCAAGGAAAAGCCATACTAAAAAGGAGAGAAATGCTACCAGTCCCGTAAGTGAGTTCCAGGAACTGATACAGAGGATAACGAGAGACTATTTAAAAATTGCATGACACAAACTCTACAAGAAGCGAAGAGAAGTGCAAAAGCCCTGCCATCAGGAGAAGGGAGTAATTCTCCTGCCCTTAGTTGATTAAACTAGTGGTAGGGTCAGTTGAGGCTAGTTTTGAACAGTGGACTTATTCCTTTTGGACATTCAGTTAGTAAAGTAGGTAGGGAACGCCCCATAGTGAAAGAGAAAGATAGGCCCTATTATTTAATAAGCACATGGTGAAAATGTCCGCAGAGTTTGTCCATGTCCTTCTTCTGAGCAGCCACAAAACTTGAGTACTGAAGACTTATAATGAACTTGCCTTTGATGATATTCAACTAGGGGAAGGCCAGCGTTATACAGGTCACTTAATAGAAGAAAAAATTAGATCATTCTTTTTTCTTTAATTTAGACTTTGAATTCTCCAATAAGTCTTTTAATAATTTAACAATGCTGGTATGCCATTCCTAATCTAATAGCTTCCAGAGAAAACAGATTTCCTTAACCTAAAAAAGTATTTTCAGAAGAATGCTTTCTTAGTGCATTCATCACATACATTTTAAACATGATCCTAGATCTTAGAGAATTAAAGTGATCTGACCCTCGCATTCGTTTGTCAAAATAAAATCCTAAATATTTATACACAAAACTGAGATGTTATACATGGCTCTGGGCAAGTAGTTCCATGCCCAAGAGTACTGAACAGGGAATGAACGAACACCAGGGCAGTTTGACTGAAACAGCGGGACAATGAAAGATTTGGCAGACAGATATAACCACCACAAGCAATGATAACCATGTAGTGTAGATGCTCAAAACAAGGCACAATGGGAATGGAAAAACCTAAACACGCGACAAACGGCCTTGAACTTCATTTGTTTGGCAACAATAAACAAAAATCAAACAATAGCTGGGAAGTCGTGGTCTGACATCTTCAGGCCCAATAAGGAACAAGTTACTTACCTGTAACTGTTCTCCAGCATATGTTCTGGCATGGATTCACATGCTCATGAATATTCCCAGTCGTCAGGATGGGAATCCTCAGTAAAGAAAAAATCAGTATCAGTTTAGTTTCTGATCTGTCTTTCTTAGTAGTAACCAATCACTGGTCTCTGGGTCAAACTGCCCCAGCCATCCTCGTGCTTTAGCTCTCGAGCTTTTACTGCGTTTTGCAATTTTTTTTCAAAGAGTTAAAGTTTTTCAGTCAATGGAGCCTCAAGATCCACCGTTTCTACTTCTGATCAACGGGGACCCGTTTCGGAATTTTCTGCGCCCCTCAAGGGCGAAGTTTCGTCAAGTTACGCTTCTTGGAGGATTCCAGAAGATCTGAGGCCTACCTCGTGGACATGGCCCAGGACAAGGGAAGCTCGACATCCGGATCCAAGCTGTTCAGGAACTGCCCTGGATGCGGATTACAGAATGTTTTCAAGGAGGATGAGCATTCGAGATGTCTCTACTGCCTTCACGAAGACAAATGCATGTGGAGGTGGACTGTGCGTTTTGCAAGAACATGTCGGAACGGACCATGAAGGATCGGCGTATCTGCCTCACCAACTGGCTGGAAGGAAAGAGCCCAGCAGGTGAGAAGAAGAAGAGGTCCGAGCAGTCTTCTAAGTCCTTTGAAGGTGCGACGGGGGCCCAACAGAAGGCAAAGCACCGTGAGTCTGCGGTCACCGGGAGTGCCGGGCTCCTTGGTTGCCAGGCAGGGTGCACTTTCACCAACTCCATCAACCACGAGCCAACGCTCTGGCTCAGGGAAGAGAAAATCCGAGAACCCAGGTAAGCTTCTGGAGAAGTCCCGGTTGATCTCGAAGGAGTGACCCTCCCCCCCCAAGGTGAAGGCCTCAAGCGCGCCCAAGGTGGTGAAGGCCTTGATTCAACCGGCTAAGGCCTCTATCGAGGGAGTCGTGGCGGCCCTGGCGGAGCCTGTGGAGGCGACCTCGGGGCCCAGAGTTTCCCTGCCACCGCACAGGGAATCCTCTTTTCAGCCCATCGATAAGACCCCGTGAAGACCCCGGTGGAAAGAGGGGGTGGGGCCAGTGGCCATTACGGACACGGATACAGCCTCTGAGGAGGAGCTGGTTGAAGTCGTGAAGGGACTCAACAAAAGGTTTGAGGAAGTCCGGTCCCACAGGAGTAATCCCGAGGAGGCGGACGAAGAGAGCGACGGTGGTGCCGACGAGGCTCCTGTGGGAGAGGAGCAATCATCACGCTCGTCGCAACCAGTGCCCGAGCCTCAGGACAACTCGGTGGCCATTTTGATGGCAATCCAATCCTTATGCACAGAGATAAGGATGAGGTTGCCCCTAGCCCCAACGGGCGACCCAGCAGAACCGAGCCCGTCGGAGAGTCCTCCAAGCAAGCGGAGGAGAATTCACCCTGCCGCCCTTCCAGCCCTTGTGGCCCGTTCAGCCTTCATCTCCTTCCCCTGATCCTAGGGATGAGACGGGAACAGATACAGGCACGACGGGTACGGATGACGACGGTGGTGACGACGGGATGGGCCTTCCATCACCACCACCTCAGGCCTCCCCGCCTGACGAAATTGGCTCCTTCCACGCCATGATTGCCAGGGCATCCAAGCTTTTCCAGCTCTGCCCCGAAGAACAGAAGAAGGAAGGCTTCCTCTATCAAGAGGAAGACGGTCCTCGCGGTGCCGTTGCTTGACGACATCTGGGACGAGGGACTTGCTATCCTGAAGAACCCGTCCACGACGCCTGTCAAGAGGGATCGGTACGAGAAGTAGTAACGGGTCCCTGATTCCACCCCTTTGTGCCTTAGGGCACAGCCGACCCCGGATTCGGTCGTCTCGGCGGCGGCAAAGAAGAAAGCGGCGGGTGCGACGGCTTCAACTTCAACCTCCCCACCTGACAGCGAGGGGAAGAAACTGGACGCCATGGGACGACGAATCATCTCGTCTGCGGCGACGACAATTAAGGCGGCCAACGCTCTAGCGATTGTGGCCCGCTACGACAGGGAGTTGTGGTACAAGATCGCTCCCCTGCTGGACTTCCTTCCGGAAAACAAGAGGGCAGAGGCCCTGCAGGAAGGTGAGGTGGCGTCGGACCACGCCATAATGGTGGCCACGGACATCGCCGACACCGGGTTCCGCCAGTTGGGCAGCAGTGTTTGCCTTTGACGGCGGGGATGGCTCAAGGCAACGGATTTCCACCAGGACGTGCAAACCAGAGTTTTGGACATGCCCTTCAACAGGAACAACCTGTTTGGGAAAACAGTGGATGAGTCACTTCAGACCATCAAGGATGACACGGAGACGGCTCGGGCCTTGGGAGTTTTGCAGCAACAACGACCGCCCTTTGGAAATCTGGAGGCAAGCAAGGTGCCTCCAAAGGATTCGGCGGTGGCGCCTCTACGTACCGCCAAGCAGCCCGTTCCTCGTCGCAGGAGGCCTACAGAGGGTGCGACAAGTCGGGAAGATCTCGTCGCCGTCGCCAAGGAGGCCAGGGTGGTAAGGCCGCCTCCAAGCAGGACTGAACCGGCTGTAGCGTCGGGCCCCCACCTGAGTACCCCGGTGGGAGGCCAGCTGGCGAGATTCGTTAGCGTGTGGGAATCCATCTCCGACCGACCGTTGGGTGCTGGATGCCCTGGCCCACGGACACACTCTCGAATTTCTAAAGAAGTGCCCCCGCATTCCTCCCGTGGTCAGGAAGGAAAATCACATCCCTCAACTGCTGTTAGATGTAAGGGAGATGCTCAAGAAAGGTGCCATCGAGCTTATCCCGAAGAAGCTCCGGGACTCCTGAGTATACTGAAGATACTTCCTCGTCTGAAAGAAGACAGGCGGTTGGCGCCCCATCCTGGACCTGCGTCGGTTAAACAAATACATCAAGGCCCAGAAGTTCCGGATGGTCACCCTCCAGCACGTGCTGGGACAGCTGGAGACAGGCAACTTCGTATCGTCGCTGGGCTTGGAGGATGCTTACTTCCACATTCCCATTCTAAAAGGACGCCGAAAGTTTCTAAGATTCGTAGTCCAAGGACGGTACTACCAATTCAAGGCCCTGCCATTCGGATTGAAGTCGGTGCCCTGGGTATTTACCAAGTGCCTAGCACCAGTGGCAGCGCGGCTGTGCCTTCAGGGGACCCACGTTTATCCCTACCTAGACGATTGGCTCATCCAAGCAAGGACAAGGAAGCTCGCCGTCAAGCACACAGCAAAGACCGTCCAACTGCTCACGGCTCTGGGAATCTCCATCAACTTCCCCAAACCCCACCTGGTTCTGTCGCAGGTCGCACTGTTTCTGGGAGCCAAACTCGATACAGTGGCGCGATTGGCTTCTCCTCCGGAGGAAAGGACGAAGGCCATCCTGGGCAAGGTGCAGCGCCTGCTGGCCACGGACGTGGCCAAGGTGAGGTCCATCAAGTCCCTTCTCGGCATGATGTCCTCTTGCATCTTCCTGATGTGCCTATGCAGGCTGCGGATGCGTCCTCTACAGGAGTTCCTCGACGCCTGTTGGATGCAAGCGGCGGGCAGCTTCAAAGACAAGATCCCGCTCAACGATGTCTTCCGCCAAGCTATTCGGTGGTGGGGCACCCGCGTGCACCTCGTGGCGGGCACAGACTTTCAGACCCCGGCACACCAGGAGACGGTGACAACGGATGCCTCCCTGGAGGGATGGGGAGCGCACACCGGAGATCTTCACGCGACATCCTGGAGCTCTGAGCAGTGTTCTGGGCTCTCAGGTCGTTTCTCCCGTCCCTTAAGGGCAAGGTGGTGAAGATCTTCACCGACAACACCACCACGATGTTCTACATCCGGAAGCAGGGAGGAACCAGGTCCCTGGCCCTATCCAAGGAGGCCCAGGATCTGTGGCATTGGGCCGTTGCCCAGGGGATGTTTCTGGTGCCCTTCCACCTAGCAGGGATAAAGGACACCATCGCCGACTCGCTGAGCAGCGAGCTGCGCGCATGCCACAAGTGGGAACTGCGTCAGGACCAAGTGGATCGGCTTTTCCGGCGATGGGGTAAGCCACAGATCGACCTGTTCGCGACGGCGGCAAACTCCAAGTGCCAGAGGTTCGCCAGCAGATTTCCCCAGCTGAGGAGCATGGGCGATGCTTTGTCGTTCCCCTGGGATGGCCTGTTCCTGTACGTGTTCCCTCCGTTGCCTTTGCTACTGCGACTTGTCAACCAACTCAAGAGGTCCCAGTGCAGGATGATCCTCGCCGACACGTTGTGCAAATGATTTCTGTCTACCTCTGAATGGTTTTACAGTACGACAACTGAATCGCAAAAGCCAGCAACACCCAAAAAGAACTATTTAGCATCATTAATTAAATGAAGGACCCACGTCACTAGACACAGAGGAGACGAGATGAGAACCCCAACGGCCAAAGCCCACAAAAGTGAACGGATAGTGCCCTCTTCAGCTTCTATAAGGAGAGTTTAGCCATCACACAAAACAAAAGCGGACAGCCCTTTGAAGCTTAAAGACTCCCTGAACACCCTCAAATCCACGCTGAAAATGGGCTCTTGGAATACGAGGGGCTTCTCTCATTTAACCATCAAATCGGATGTAAACTTGTCCAAATTTGATGCCCTCTGCCTCCAAGAAACGTGGCTTATCACGAAACCATCACTAGAGGGTTTTGAATTAGCCCACTCACCAGCCCAAAAGGGCCCTAAGGGCAGACCCAGATCCGGCCTAACAGCAGCAATAAGAATGGGCAGTGGACTGCACCTGAAACAAGTCATAAAGACAACTGAATTTATCCTGTCCACCATCATCGAATGGTCAAGACATCCCTTTCATAGCAATCCTTACTGATCAACACCTACTGGAATCCCACACGAGTGAGTACCGAGAACTTCCTTGAACAAATGGAATCCCTTATCGATCGGACTCTGCTTAATCAGAAGACCATTCACATTATCATCACAGGTGACTTCAACGTCGACCTGTCTTCTCGGCTGGATAACTCAAGAGGGCGAGCTCATCTATGGAGCAAACTCATGGATTCTTGAGATTTACACAATCTTCATCAAGTATCGGAGATTAACATCCTCAAGTAGCAGACATGGGAAAGAAAGTGGCAACAATTGATAAAACCCATGTCTCACAAAGCCTCTTGATCCCACTGGAATTATTCAAAGTGGTCAAGACCAATCACAGTGACCACAACATCTTGATTTCAGCATGGCACTCTCTGAGACCTAAAGTGAGTCACATGAATGCCAGCCTTGAAGCTAATACTTGAGGTAATAGGATAAGAGTGACGGAAAAGGCTATTGCCCTACTTTCAAAGAACTACATCCGCCAAAGGGAAACAAACAAAGCAAGCCTCACCAACAGTCGACTACTCCTCAGTTCTGTCAGTCTTTAACCCAAAAAAAGAAAACATCCTCCAAGTATCCCAAATTCACCTTACATACATACATATAACTAACAAGTCGTGGAGAGAAGAAAGTCAATCAGAAAGTTGAGACATGAAGCAAACACATCGCAATCTGCAGTTAAAATGGAGGAATGAAAGGTTACCGAGCTTGGCTGAGAAACACCAAATACCAAAGACATCAGGAAGATGCCTAGTAAATGCTGTGTGTAATATGCAGCAAAAAGTCAAGAGACCTCTGGTCACTTATTAAGGGCAATGGTGAAGGAACCAAGCTGTCGTTACTGAACTCAGTGAGTGATCAAAACATTTTGAGGAGCTTTATAGCTCTCCCACCAAAAGAAAGATCTTGAAGACCTCCTCTACAAGCGATAATTGGGACATACCAATTGATCAGGACATGAGCCTAATGAAAATAATAAAACTTACCAGTTCCCGGGCCACCGGCCCCGATGGAATAACCAACTTTGACATAAAACAACATGCAGAACCTTGGTCCATTTTCATTACGGAAGTGTTCAAAAACTGTATCAAGACCGCAGCAATCCCACCTTCATGGAAAAAGGCGATAGTGGCCCCAATTTTCAAGAAGGATTCTAGAGATAATCCTAATTACTATCACCCCATCGCCCTTCTGGATTCAATAGGGAAACTATTCGGCTCTCTGATTTTGGATAACTTACAGCAATGGACAAAAACCTCCAAAACTGCAGATCCTCTCTAAGCGGGCTTTGTGAAAAACCTGGGGATGACAGCAAACATACTGGCACTGAGCTCACTAAAAGCCAAACTCTTGGAAGGTTGACTGAAAATGTACATGGCATTTATCGACCTGGTCCAGGCCCTCGACCAGGTCGACAGAGCCCCGTTATGGGAAAAACTGGAACATCGTGCTTGCCCACCACAGATCCTGAACCCATTTAAGGCCCTATATTCAGGAACGTCGATGGAACGCCTTAACCAAGCAGGCCTGCTATTATCGTGGATTAAAACTGGCCGTGGAGTCAAACAAGGTTGCCCGATTATAATGTATAATGCTTACATTGCGATTACGGGGACTTCGAGAACAGAGTCCACTCCTTCCCCCGACCCTAGGTGAAGCAAAAATATCACGCCTGCTATATGCAGACTACATAATCCTCATAGATCGAACGCCAATAGGCCTGCAGAGACAAATTACCAACTTGGCTGCATACCTGAAAGACAACAACCTGCAGATGAATAGAGAGAAAATTAAGATAATGGTTTTCGAAAAGATCACGAGGAAAGCAGAGAGCTTCACCTGGATGATCAACAACCAACTACTAGAATTAGTGAATGACTTCAGATACTTGGGAATAACATTGAATAAAAACAGCAAAGAAGTTCTGATCTAAGAGTGCCTAATGGCAAAGGCGCGACTCCTGATCACCCAGTCCAGAGTCATCAACAAAAAATATGGACGCTTCACACTGTCCCAGACATTGACATTTTACAAATCGAAAGTCATCCCCAGCCTCACCTACGGCACGGAAGCTATGCCTTACCTTCCAGAGACATTTTGGCCGAAGCTGGAAGGATTATATTGGAGGAAGGTTTTAAACCTACCACCAACCCTGCAGATTTCCTTGATAAGGAGAGAATTAACTATCCAATCTCTGAGATCCATTGTGGCCCGGAATGAACTCATGTTATACAGGAAAACATTGTTGCCCTCACCTCCTTTCATTCTAATGGCCATCAGCAAGGAAATACGAACAGGCTCTTGTAAAATGTTACAAAACTGGGCATTCAAGAACAGGTCTCTTCTGGATAGGGTAGGCAGTACTGAACCAGAGCTCATCAACAACCCTGAAAAAGTTAAAAAACTGAAGAAAACTCGAAGACGAATGGTGGAGCAGGCTAAGGAGTGGGGAACAAAACCTCCTGGCTAATAGCTGTTTTTGGCTATTTTGAAAATCTTGTTTAACAGACAGATAACCGGAGCCATTGACGAGGTACGAGACAATTAATTAGCAGAGGCAAAGAGAAACCTTGAGAAATGCGCACATTGGGGCTACGAGCATGACTGGACTAACCAGTATGAAGATGGGTTAACGGGATAATCCTTGTAAAAATAGTTTACATTTCAATTGAAACAATTAAAAAAAAAAATTCACTTGGTTGCAAGAAAACTCTGGTATCCTCACTCACAATGACCTTGCAGAAGTCTTCAAAAATTAAAATCAGCGGCCTCCACCGAATCATACAAAGCAGACCAGTTAACCAAAACACTAAACCCACACCCCCAAACGTGGAAGGTCAATACAAACTCCAAAACATCCCCCAAATGCCAGTCAATTTGTCAAGCTAATAAGAAACAGAAAAAAAGCAGGCTCCCCCCGTGGACCCCTGCCCTCCAGACATCTACAAGACAATCCTCGCACCGGGCTCACCTCTGGAATACTACAGAAACCTCTTTAACCCATCACTCACAACAGGGACAGTAATACGTTAATTCAAATTGGTGTACTTAAAACTACTCCTCAAGGACACGGCAGGCAACGTGGAAGATCTCTCCAGCTACAGACCTACCTCAAACATTCCCTAACCAGCAAAACAACTTGAAACCTACGTCTACGGACTAACACAGGAACACATAGAAAACCACCAGCTGTTAGACCAGGCACAAGTCGGCTTTAGGCCTAAGAGAGGGACAGAGACGGCACTCCTCTCTCAATCTGGGATGATCTCAAGACAAAAGCAGACTTTAACACAAACTCAGCTCGGATACTGCTGGACCTTCCCGGAGCATTCAACACAGTCATCCTTAGCAAAAGACTAGAAGAAATAGGAATCACTGATTTACCCCTACTCTGGATTAAATCATTCCTAACCAACAGAACGAACACCGTCTGGATTAAACCTTTTAAATCCACTCCAAGGAAAACCAACTGTGGAGTGCCACAGGATCGTCCCTATCCCCACTGCTCTTCAATATCTACCTGACCCCATTTATCAAGCTCATAAAAAGACACAGCGTTACGTGCTAAAACTACACAGACAACAGGTAAATCATCTACAAAAATCGAAGACACACAAGAAGAAAAACAATGCTGGAAGAAATCTATGAATGGATGAACACAAACTACCTCAAACTCAACCCAGGAAAAACAGAAATCATGGTTATATCCAAAAACAACCACTACATCACCTTGCCCATAGAATTAGGAACAGTAGTGATACCATTGAAAACAGTAAAAATTGGAGTCCCAATGGACAACAAACTAACACTAGAGCCACTAGTGAACACAATAATCAAGAAATGCTTCTTCCACATGTACACAGTAAAAATGACCATACCATTCCCCTCCTTCACCCATAAAACACTTACCATCATTTCCCTCATCATGTCCAGTATAGACTGTGCCAATAGCCTATACCTCGAAATGCCGGAACGTCTGCTAAAGAAACTGCAATGTATGACTACTGCGAAGGGAACACACCATCCCAGCGCTAAAAATGCTACATTGGCTGCCAATCAAACAACAAATCACACGCAAAACAATAACGTTCAGAGCAATCCATGGCCAAGGAGCAGAATTCCTACAAAAGAAAATAACGATCTACCGACTGACATGACCACTCAGATCAAGCAACGAAATTCACCTGGAACCAAAACCTTATCCAAGAAAAAATATTGGGTGGGTGGTCTAGGGGGAGGGCAGTGGGCCAGGGGGGTTTTGGGACTGGTCATCTTTCCCCTACTTGGCAGCAAAAATGTGAACACCCTCCCGAAAGAAATACGCAATACGAGGATCACCAAAAATTCTGAAAACGACTAAAACCTGGCTTTTCACCTCTGAATCTGTAACGCTCACCTGGTATCAACGGGACGTCACTCAGCCTGTTCTGACCTCTTATGACCTCGAACCCTTCCCTGGAGTCTACTCGACTGGAGACTGGGCCTGAAACCCAGGATTGGTACAGTTTAACTCCCTATTGTCTCTGTGTGCTTGAACCCCTTCTTCCCCGGGGTCCAACCCTTACCTTTGATCCACAGCTCACCTTGTTTTCTTGGAAAGTGTGCTCTCCGTCCTGCTTTCAGCGCAGGGGCGCGTTGATTGATGCAGGCTCGTTGCTGCCTAGTTACTTCACTGGCAAGAGTCCGACAGGTAAGTATAATGGGTCTTTTGAACAGTTCTCCAACTTCGTTCCTTTCCTTCCTTAGATGATGGCCGGCGTCTGGGGATGGCGATGTGCTGCTGAGATGAGTAGCGCTGAAGGTGAGTGAGCGCGCGATGCGACCCTTTCGTATTTGTATTGAACTGAGTTATTTTTCTTTGTCTTTTAGGTGCCGCAACGTTTTCAGCATGGATGCCGGTTATGAAGAAGAAATGCGGTGAGTAAGCGCGGTATGCGGCGCCTCTAGATGTTTCCACGCTAACCTGGAGTGTCTTTTCCCTCTTGCAGATGGATGAGACGTTCCGGAGACAGAGTTCCCCCAGAGCGGCTGGGATTCAGGTAAGCGTTTGAAGCTCGTACAGTCTTTAAAAATAAGCGAAGATTTGCTGAATGCTTACTAATGCCTTTTTTCTGTTCTTTTCCCTTAGGAAGCGGCATGCCGGAGTGGGAATGACACCGCCGAAGATCCCCGCAGAACAGAAGAAGCGATGAATGATGGGCTTCTACGGTTACAGGTCAAAGGATCGACAGTAAAAGGATCGAATGGTCAAAGGGTCGACACCAAACGAGCGAAAACCAAAGGATCACATTTTTTTTGGGTGTTTTTACTTTTTTGGGGGGGGTTCCCCCCAACCCCTGTTTTTTTGCTAAAAACAATTTTTTTTACATATACGAAAACCAAAAAACAAAATATAATTTAAAAAAATGTGATCCTTTGGTTTTCGGTCCTTTGGAGTCGATCCTTTGACCATTCAACCCTTTTTTTTCGATCCTTTGACCAGACACCCAGAAGCGCCACAAGGTAAGGCTGTTCCTAACAGTGTTCTGGTTCTTGCAGGAGCCGAGCGCAGAATAAAGATGCAGGCCTACTGGAGACCGATCTGAACACAGTGAGTGTCATGCTGCAGGTGCAGAAAACACAAAGCATGTTTCTCAGCCTGGGCGTGGCTTAAATAGCCTCTGGGTATCCCAGGTGTCTCTGGGCTGAACCACACCCAAAAGACTAGACTGCACATGCAGTTCTGGGAACCGAAATATCTGAGGGCATCCATCTTGTCCCCATCAATGCACTACAAGTCCAATCCCCATTGTTATCCTATGGGAGTGAGTGAGTCTGGTGCCACAAGCGCCAAGTCTAACTCCAAGTGGGTCTTTGGAGGGATGGAGAGGCCCTTGAGGGCCATGTATGTGATCGTGGCCTGGCTCCAGTCTGACATCTTGGAGGGCTGGGGACATGAGGGGCAGGAATCATGACAGAATCAGACTGGAACGACTAGGAATGACAAAGTCACCACTGGAAACTGGACACACTGCAGCAAGCACACATGGAAGGAAGAAGCCAAGGATGGACCGACCTCCAAACAACAACCCCACTCTAGACATCACCCCAGGGACAGGCACCATATCTGCAGAGGTAGGAGCATTACCCAATTATCTGGCACCCCTGGAGGCACTAAAGCACCTTCATCTTGGGGGGGACCCCGCACCAAGGGCTGGGGGGAGGCAAGTGTGGGCACAACCTTGGCAAACTAAGAGCAAACCCTTCAACCATACCAATCTCCACCCAGGGATGGGGGGGGGGGGATCTTCACCACCTCATAACCATAGACCACTAGACAGTTCGAGGGGAAAGCCACAACCATGCGCAGAATGCGGCTAATGAACCGTTACAAACGCACAGCACAGGCAGAGACTCTGAGCACAGAAGACCGAACCAACGAGTTAAGAAAAGCCCCACTAACCCAACCCCAAAATCTGAAATTTCACATACACCTCTTAATCACTGAACAAACACAACCTCTTAACTGCACAGCAATCTGCAAGCACTTCTCTACACTGTAGCAATAAAACAGGGAGGATAGCTCCCTATCCTGTCTCGGGAGGATAGCTCAGGGGCAACATGCTCGCCTTGGAAGCAAGACGACATGGAGCAACACAGGTTCGATCCCCGGGTCCGCGCTTGGAAACCTCTGGGTATTAAGCATGTTATTAAAACAAATCATATCATTCCATAAACCACACACAGTTCCGCACAACAGCACATGGGAATCTACTGAGCCATAAGTAACAACCCAAGCTCAGCGAATTGTGCAAACCGAACTGAAGCAGTGAACAGGAGATCACAACTCGCTGTACCTCTTCCCGCTATGCCCTACAAACCCACCCCCCAAACCCCATCCTTTTCAGATCTGCCAGAGCGCCAGGGGACCACTCAGGTGGCGATAGTGCACAGTATAAATTATCTTTAACATTAACCCATTGATGCCATCCTAGGTACAGACCATATATTTGAGATTGATTGCTCTGGCTATATGCCGAGGAGCGAATCAGATAGTGGATTACCTACCAAACATTTCTGAATGAGTGTTTACAATGTGCATTTTGGGGAGGTCCCCAAAAAAACGAAGGGGAAAATTTGTACAAAATGTTTAACTTTAGGGCTGGTTCTCCTGAAGAAGAGCTCAATTTAGCAAAGTGGAAATCTGGAACAGCAAAAGCATTCAAAGCATGGTGCAGGGACATGCAGAAATTGGCCTCAACAGAAAATGCCGTAAGGAGAGGAGTAATATCAGCAAGAGCAGATAAGCCCTTCCACACAATAGGGGACATATTCCTTCAAAGTAGCCTTTTGCCACCGATGCAGATACCACCATGAAGTGCTTTTGTAGGGAACTGTTATGAATGCATTATATCGCAATCAGATGCTTTAATTTACCTCAATAATGGTCACAGTGTTCATATACTGAAGGGGGATTGCTCAACCATAGAAAATAGATTGAGCATTTGGATTAGAGCTCTACTAGGTGATTCAAGGAGTTAGGAAGTGTGACGGTGGCTGGATGTGGGTGACATGTGTTGCATTTTAAGACCCACTAGGTTAGAGCATGGTTTGATCAATATTGCTGCCTTCTGCAAAATGAAAATAATAAAAAAAGTTACAAAAAACACATTGCTCACAAGGCTTGCTGAAAAGGTACCAAACATTGCCCACAAGGCTCGCTGAAAAGGTACCAAACATGATTCTAGGGGAATCGGCTGCAGGCAAATTAAATTTCAACATCATGTGTTGCAGTCCCTGTATAAGTGGAGTTCTGTGGTTTGAAACGTCAAATCCCGAATAGCGTCCTAGAGTACAAGGAAAATAATTTGTGAGGGCCCCAATTAAATGCCACAAGATGCCTCTCTTTGATCAGTATTATTCCCACTTCTAGATGTCCCGGAGTGACAAGGGCCTTATGTGTTGTGGAGAATCAAAACACTCTATGCAAGGGTTCCGATCTCCATGTATCTTCTCTGATCATAAAGCTAAACCAAGAGTACTGATATACAACGGTAGTAAATCAGGTCACTAGTGGTCGTCATTGCGACACCTCAAACACTGATTGCATAAAACTATACTGCAGTAATCCAAGACACACAATAACTACCTGCCTTTGTAATATTCCCTCCCCTACCCCAAAAATATCAGCCCAACTGGTGGGTTCAAACTCTTGTAACCTCAAACCCACAAACCCATAACATGGTTACATCTTTAGAGGACAATATACACCAGTTACATGAACACAGACTGCACAGGCACTTCGCACATCGCTGGAGACAGTGCTGTACAACCTGAAAGGGAAAGTGTAGTAGAATTTCTGGGGAAATAAAGGTTATAACGCCCCCCAACTCTCCAGTCTGTGGCTTTTCACCGGGGCCTCCTCCGCTGTGGGCCAGAATATTGGCTGCTGGTACCAGAGGTATGGGGGGGGGGGGGGGTGGAGGCCAGAGTCATCGGTCTCCTTGATAATACCAAAGAAGTGTGTTCCCTCTGAAGACCACTCACAGATCAGCTGTTGATATAGTGAAATGACATACATTACTCACCGTAATAGCATTTCTGATGATTGTATCTGCTTAGATTCAAATGCTGTGCATAAGGTCCGACATCCAGTGGTAACTGCAGAGTATTGCATCTTGTCTTTTGAGGATCGAAAGGGGCCGTCGGCATAGGCAGGTCTGTAACACTATCCCTACCATGACATGTAGTGTACCCAAAATCCCTCACGCGCAGAGGTCCCTCCGATTGTATTTTTTCTGCCATGAGGGAGGCCATATCGTGAGTGAGTGCATAAAAGAGAGAAAGTAGTAAGATGTCTATGTTCCTTCCACCCGAGCGGGAAGGAAGGGTGGGCGCATGTGAATCTAAGCAGATACAATCATCAGAAATGCTATTACGGTGAGTAATGCATGTCTTCTGATGTTCGTTAATCTGCTTAGAATCACATGCTGTGCATAGACTAGCGAGCAGTACCCGGAGATGGAGGTGGGTTGTGAGAAGGAACAGTAGTGAAAAGAAGTCTTCGTACCGCTTGTCCCACCTGAGAATCAGGCCTAGAATGAGTGTCTAGGCAATAGTGTTTTTAAAGGTGTGTTCAGAACTCCAGGTTGCCGCTTTGCAAATGGATTCTAGGGGAATATTTGCAATGAATGCTATGGAAGCCCCAGTGCCTCAAGTAGAATGTTCTCTAGGCTTGAAGGGCAGTTCTCTCTTAAGACTAACAAGGTGTGATGCATTTGACTATCCACCTTGAGATAGCTGACTTAGAGACAGGATCACCTTCTCTGCCAGCTACCACTGAAACGTAAAATTGGTTCGTCTTCCTCAGTGGTTTTGTTCTTTCCAGGTAAACCATGGACTGCCCTGCGCACATCTAATGTGTGTAGGCTTTTTTTGGCAATGTTAGGGGGGTCCTGGAAGAAAGTGGGCAGTTCTAGTGACTGGTTCACGTGGAACTTGGAAATAAATGTAGGCGCAAATCGAGGGCGAGTGCACAGAAACACCTAAATCTCAGAACAGTAATGAAAGGGTCTAGTACTGAAAGGGCCTGTAGTTCACTAACCCTTCTTATAGAAGTGATGGCCACTAAGAAGGCTTTCTTATAGGTAAGGTATTTTAGACTTGCCTTATGCATAGGCTCAAAGGGGCACCCCATGAGGTTAGTCAGAACCACATTTAAGTGCAGGGACGAATCCTCTTAACCCCTTCCATGAAAGCCTTGATAACTGGTATTTTCCACCACAACACTTTGTTGTGACGTAGTGTAGGCTGAGAGAGCAGCTAAGTGAACCTTTGGTGAATTAAAAACTAGGCCTAAGTCCAGTAAGTGGGTCAGGTACAATACAATGCGAGTAGGAGGGCAGTCAATGGGATTGACGCCCTTGGCATTACACCAGAAAACGAAGCGTTTCCATTTACTGGAATAGCAGTATCGGGTGTTGGGTTTTCTCGCTTACCTGAGTATGTCCATGCATCTCTGAGGGAGTTGAAGGTGTCCAAACTCTATGACCTCAGGAGCCAGGCCGCTAAGTTCAGAATTTGCGGGCGTGGGTGCAGTGTTTCTCCCCTGTACTGAGATAACATGTTGTACAGTTTCATAGGAGGGGAGAGGGACATCTCCATCACATGAGAGAACCAGGTTTGGCGGGCCCACATGGGTGCCACCAATATCAGGGCGACTGGTTCCTGCTGCATCTTGTGCACAATCTTGTTGAGTAAATTAGGCGGGGGGAAAAGCGTAAACAAATTTCGCTGACCACGTTATCCAGAGCCCGTTCCCCTTGGACCGGTTCTGTGGCTACCTGGAGACGTAATCTTGCCATTGAGCATTTTCCAGAGTTGCGAACAAGTCGATCTCTGGCAAGCCCCATTCTGCGAAAAAGTTGGAGACTATGTCTTTGTGTAGTCGCCATTCGTACTCTAAGGGCAGTGGGAAATCTCTGCTGAGCATGTCTGCCAGAAGATTGAGTTCCCCTGGAATGTGTTGGGACAACAAGAACATCCTGTGTTTGAGAGCCCATATCCAAATGTTTTGGGACAGCTTGGATAGCCCTGGAGAGTGTGTGTCCCCTTGTTTGTTCAGGTAGTACATGGCTGTGGTGGTGTCTGTCAAGATCAGGACTGTCTTGCCCTGTAATTGTGTCTGAAAGGCTTTCAGTGATTTGAATACCGCTAATAGCTCCAACAGATTTATGTGGTTGGACGCTACTTGTGGGAACCACACACCGTGCGCCGTGCACTGTTAGCAACAACCTAACACGTGTTTCGAGCCTTCCACAGCTCTTCATCTGAGGCTTAAAAGGAATAGAACCTGAACATTTTGCTGAAGGGGCAATGCCCAAAAAGTACTCTGGAGGATTCGCAATTGCGGTTAAGGCTGGTCGGCTGATTAGATAGACTGAAGAAAATCAACGCGCCGATTTTCAGGTTCTATTCCTATTAAGCCTCAGATGAAGAGCCATGGAAGACTCGAAACATGTGTTAGGCTGTTGATTGTACTAAACCTTTGGACTTTAAAGGCTGTTCTTCCATACAAATCACTTGGACTTCTTATCTTTATTTTGCTATACTTGGCGCAGTGAAACTGGGACTTGTTTGTGTTGCAAGAAATATATTTACTAACCAATCCAGAATAATATTGAGGCCTGTAAGGGTAAGTACCCCCATAATAACCATGAACCCGGAGCCCAACTCTATGAACAGACAGCAGCCACCATCCCAGGACACCTTGATTGAAAAAGTTATTATTAATCCTGAGATAGATAAACCGCGATGGGACAGGAACAAACAACAGTGTCCAAATAAAGTAATTACTGCAGTACATACCAAGACAGAAAAGAAAGGCCCACAACACACGAATGAAGAGGGACTAGATATTTAAAACCACAAAGTAAAAGCCGGCTGTCAGAGACACAGTCCTCAAACTCAGCTAGCAAAATAAAATCTATTTCAGAGCTTAAAATCAGCTTACTCAATACTTGAATAAACATGCACAATGCATCTATGACAGGATTATTGAGGAGGAGATAGATATATTTTACATCACAGAAACATGGCTTAAAGAACCCATGGGCCCTACATGCGATATTGCAGTTCCGGAAGGATACGCAATATATTTCACCAACAGAGAAACTAGTCAAGGAGGTGGAGTGGCAGTAATTGCAAGGCGCTCCATTCTTCTGTTTCCAGGTAAATCTACATGTAAGGGATGTGAAATTCTTCATTTAAAGTACCTTCCGACTGAAAATAGCTGCCTTAATTTGGTAGTCGCATATAGACCACCTTCCATTACACCGGATTTCAATGATGCCCAATAGCATATCTGTGGTAAAACTGCATTTAGAAAGCGTGCCCAATAGCATATCTGTGGTATAATTGCATTTAGAACGCATGCCTAATAGCATATCTGTGGTATAGCTCCATTTAGAAGGCCGCCTAATAGAATATCTGTGGTATAGCTCCATTTAGAAAGCATGCCAAATCATATCCGTGGTATAGTTGCATCTAGAAAGTGTGCCGAATAGCATATCTGTGGTGTAGTTGCTGTTGAAAATCTGCCCAATAGCATATCTGTGGTATAATTGTATTTACAATGTCCGCCTAATAGAATATCTGTGGTATAGCTCCATTTAGAAAGCATGCCAAATCATATCCGTGGTATAGTTGCATCTAGAAAGTGTGCCGAATAGCATATCTGTGGTGTAGTTGCCAAAAACACACCAATTTAGCTGCATTTAGAAAGTCTGCCCTATAGGACATCCGTGGTCCAGCTGCATTTAGAAAGTCTGCTAATACCATACTGGTGGCTTAGAGCCACTCAAAAATCTGCCTAAACCATATCCATGGTCTAGTTGCATTTAGTAAGTCGGCCTTTAGCTTATCTGTGGTCTTGTTGCATTCTGAAAATCTAAATAGAAACCCTAATTTAATTATACCAAGAAACGGTGAACAGTCTCACACTGTGGTATAGCTGTACCTGGAAACCGTGAATAATAACCCTGTGTTATAACTTAACTCAGAAACAGAAAATTAATCTTACCCTGTAGTATATTTGAATTTAGAAACTGAGAATAATCTCACCCTATAGTATAGTTGGATTTTAAAACTGTGATTAACTTCACCTATGGTATAGCTACACTTAGAAATACGAATAATACCACCCTGTGGTTTGTGAATCATCTCTTTGGTACAGTTAATCATAGAGGGTCCATACAACTAATCATCCGGTAGTATAGTCGAAGTTAGAAGATCTTAACGAAATCATCCATCGCCAACTATAACACAGCCCAAACTAACCAAACCATGAGTCCTCCCAACCCACCAAAGTCCGCCGAAAAATGACCCCCAGGCGCTCCCGTCCAACCCCGCCCGCCCCACCTCCCATTCCCCCTTCCCCAAACCATCCTGCCCTCCACCACTTCCCCTGCCCATCCCCTATCCAAACATCAAGCCAGAGGGGCACGATGGCAAGCCAACCATCCTAAAACTACTCCTCCTCCCATCCCCTCCTCCCTCCCGCCTACTATCATCATACCCCCTTCCCCCGCGAACCGCCAGCCTATCCCCCCAAGCACACCCATTCCCGCTACCATCCAACCCCCACCCCCTCATCAACTCCCACCATCTCCCCCCCGACCCCACTCCTTCCCCTCCCTAAAAATTGCACGCCTCGCCCTGGCAAGAACAGTAGCGGCTTCCCTTTCCCCCCTCCCGCCCCCCCTACCCTCTCTCACACACCAACCGCAACAAAATCATTGAAGAGGAAAAGTACTTGGTCTCCCTCAATCTCTCAGTACTCCTCGCCACTCATGTCTCACCACACCTCCTCATCCTCCCAATCTCGATCTTCACCACCCACCCCCCTGCCTCACCCTACCTGAAATCCCTCTCCCTCGAATTCTCTCCGACCACATCTGAAACCCCTAACCCCCACCTTCAAATCCTCCGACCCAATTCCATTCAACCCGTCACACCAGTCTGACTCCAGCCCCCCAATCCCACCAAATCAACTGCCCACCTCCTCTTCCCATCGACCCCCAAGCACCCCTTGCTGCGTGCCCCCCTTTCTTTACCCTCTACCCCCCGCCTCCGCAACTCCCCCAGAATCCTCCATTACCAAAGTAAATGGCATCCTTTATAATGCCCTGTCTGTAGCAAAAAACAGACAGCATCTTTGACCTCCTCGCCTCTGACAAACCGGACCTGGTCTTCATCACTGAAACCTGGTTCTCTGACGACTTCGCCCCCATCGCAAACAAAGCCTTCCCCCCAGACTACTCCCTTATCCCACTGAACTGTCCCTCTAGAGCAGGAGGAATAGCAATCACCTTCAAGTCTCACTTCTACGCCTCAATCATCGACAACCAGCCATCCGTTCCTTCCTGCGAATCACTCCTCGTAAAACTATCCCTCCCCCCCATCATTCTCCCACAGCTTCCTAATCATCTACAGACCCCCTGGCTATGATAGACAATTCTCAAACAACCTCTGCGACTTTATTGCCACCCTCCAACTAAGCCATCCCACCATCACCTCCTAGGAGACTTCAACATATGGCTTGACATACCGACCAACCCTATGACCCACTCTCTGGTTGACGCCCTACACGCGATTACCCTCCATACCCACATAAACGGGCCTACACACTACAAAGGACACACACTTGATGCCATCTTCAGCTCCCACAACCTGATTCATCTACACCCCCCCCACCCCTATCATCTGGTCCGATCACTTCATTGTCTCTTTCACCATTCACTCACCCAGCCCGCTCCCTTTACCAGAACCAGAACCTCAGATTCTACGCAAATGCTGGAAGAAACTAAAAATCATTCTCGACCTAGCGAACACACTCCTTCTGTCTCCTCCCCCTACCTGCCTACCCAACGAACCACTAACCTCCGACGCCTTTGACTCATGGCTCAACACCTCACTAATTCCGCTCACTCCCTCCTGCAAACCATCAGCTCGCCATGGCCTTTTTCCTAGATGGTTCACACCAGAACTGAAGGTAACTAAACAGCTATTTAAATCCCTCGAATGCAAATGGTGGAAAGATAAAACTGCCCTGAGCAGATCCTCCTTGGCCCAGCACCATCGCCTCTACAAGGCTGAAATCCGGAAAGCTAGAAAAGCCCACAACTCCCGAATCCTAAACTGTAAAAACCCCAGCAAAGAACGCCACAAAATCATCGCCGAATTCACCAATCCATCATGTACCCCCCCTCCCCACCTCCTCACAACCACTGTGCGACTCACTCTCTCTGCACTTCTACACCACAGCTCTCGAAAGAACAAACTCTCTAACCAACAAACCATTTCTCCTACACCCACCGCACAATCCACCCAACCTACCTGCCAGCCCACCGCCTGCGACCGCTACACAAAATCGGGTGTCCAGTCAAAGGATTGAAAACAAAAGGATCGAATACAATAGGGTCGAGTCAAAAGGACTGAAGAAAAAGGTCGAATGCCTTTTTTTAAATGTCTTTTTTTTGGGTTTACGTATAGGAAAAAAAAAAGTGTTTTTTACACTGAAAACAGGGGTTTGGGGACCCCCCCAAAAACAAAAAAACAACTTTTTTTCAGTCCTTTTGAATCAAAACTATTGCATTTCGATTCCTTGTATTCAATCCTTTCACCCATAACCACCCAACCGACCTTCAACTCATTCACTCCAATATCAACTGACCAATTTCTCTAACTTCTCTATGACCGCAAACCATCCGGCTCCCCGCTCGACCCCTGCCCAGCCACAACCCTTGCAAAGAAATGTTCGCATCCACGCGCAGGAGAACACTCGAGAACCATCATAAACGACTCCCTGTCCTCTGGAATTTTTCCTGACGCAGTCAAGCCTCTCCTAAAAAATAAAAAAAAAAATCTTCCCTCGACCCACTCGAGCCCAAAAACTACCACCCCATCTCAAACGCCAGGTTCCTTGCCAAACTCATTGACCGAACCAACTACTCCCAGCTAAATGCCTTTGTCGAAGCCAACAATCTCCTTGACCCAGCTCAATCAGGTTTCAGAGCCCGATACGGAACCGAAACCACCCTAACCTGAATCTAGGATGACCTTAAAAACACTGCTGACTCTGCCGGATGCGCCGCACTAATCCTTTTCGACCTATCAGCCGCCTTCAACACAATCAACCACTCAATCCTCCTTGACCACCTCCACTCCCTGGGAATCCGTGGAAACGCTCTCAAATGGATAGCATCCTTCCTCGACAATAGGAACCAAATAACCCTACTCTCCACCTTTGCTTCCCACGCCCGACCAGTAAACACTGGAGTGCCTCAAGGAGCATGTCTATCAGCCCACCGGTTTAACCTCTATATGTCCACCCGCCCACAAATAATACGCTCGCACAATATCCTGTGCTATAACTACGCTGATGACACACAACTAATCCTAAAACTCCTGAATTCAAATCCCAACTGCCAACCCGACCTCGCTTCCTGCCTCCTCGACATAGATCACTGGATGACCACTAACCACCTCTCGTTAAACCCCTCCAAAACTGAAATCATGGTATGTGGCAACGCCGAACTTCTCCCACACCCACTGCCCTGGCCATTTGCAATGGGCATCTCCCCGACACCCTCAAATTCAGTAGAAAACCTTGGATGCACCTTAGATTCAGACCCAACCCTCTCGCTCCTAGTCAACAACGTTTCCAAGTCCTGCCACTACCACCTTAAAACTCTTGGCCGCATTTTTCCATAGCTCTCCTTTCCTAACAGGCTCTCTGCAGTCCAATCGATTGTTATGTCAAGACTGCACTATGCCGCGGAATCCACACGTACCAACTGACTAAACTACAAAGAGCACAAAACGTCGAAGCAAAACTTCTACTAGCCCTTGGCCCAAGAGACCACACCTCCCCAGCCCTCAAAACTCTGCATTGGCTTCCGGTTGCCCAAAGGGTGACCTTCAAAACCTTATGCATATCCCACCGAGCAATGCATAAAACCGGACCTCAATATCTTCAAGACAAACTAAAACCCTACCATCCTCCATGCACTCTAAGATCAAGCTCTACCAACCTACTGGTCATACCTAAAACCAACTCAGTCAGGTTTGGTGGATCATCTTTCTCAGCCCTTGCCCCCACTCTGTGGAACGCACTTCCAGCCCACATCCGACTCACTGAGGACCTCATGTCTTTCCGCAAATTACTGAAAACTTGGCTCTTCCCCTAATTTTGACTCCTAACTCAAACTGGATAACAACAATCAATGACCTTAGCCCAAAGCAGCCTTATCATAAATAATAATAATAATAATAATAACAGTCCAGCGTCATGATCCGAGCGAGGAATCGAAAACTAATAACCTCCGAGCACAAATGTAAAATTAAACGGATAAACTGAATAGCAGCGGTGAACTGGACCAAATTATTAAAGCGGATAAAGGAATAAAACTCGATGAAAGCAGTGATGTGGTGAAATAAAGGAAATGGATATCAATGAAATAGAGGTGAGAATCAAAGTGGATGAGAGTAATAAAGTGGACGTGAGGATGGAAAAGAGGAGTACATAATACAGATGGTATGCACAGAACAGATGAATGCATGGAATGAGGGAGTGCCTAGAATGAATGGAACGGATTAGATAAATCATTTGCATGACATGGATGGAGTGCATGACATGGATGCGTGCATGGGGTGGACGGGGTGCGTGAGACGGATTACGTAGGTAGAACGAATGAAGTGGGCGAAACGGATAAAGAGTTGTGGAGAGGATAAGGAGTCATGGAGTGGATTGCGTCCGACGGATAAAGAACGTGGAGCGGACGAAGAGTGTGTGGAGCAGAGCAGACGTAGAGTGCTTGGAGCAGAGCGGACGAAGAGTTCGTGGAGCACAGCGGACGAAGAGTGCGTGGAGCAGAGCGGACGAAGAGTGCGTGGAGCAGAGCGGACGAAGAGTGCGTGGAGCAGAGCGGACGAAGAGTGTGTGGAGCAGAGCGGACGAAGAGAGTGTGGAGCAGAGCGGACAAAGAGTGTGGAGCAGAGCGGACAAAGAGTGTGGAGCAGAGCGGACAAAGAGTGTGGAGCAGAGCGGACAAAGAGAGTGTGGAGCAGAGCGGACGAAGAGTGTGGAGCAGAGCGGACGAAGAGAGTGGGAGCAGAGCGGACGAAGAGAGTGTGGAGCAGAGCGGACGAAGAGAGTGTGGAGCAGAGCGGACGAAGAGAGTGTGGAGCAGAGCGGACGAAGAGAGCGTGGAGCAGAGCGGACGAAGAGAGCGTGGAGCAGAGCGGACGAAGAGAGCGTGGAGCAGAGCGGACGAAGAGTGTGTGGATGAAACGGAAGAAGTATTTGGATGAAACAGAAGTAGTATGTGGATGAAACAGAAGTAGTATGTGGATGAACAGAAGAGTACGTGTAAGAATCGGAAGAAGTACGTGTAAGAATCGGAAGAAGTACGTGTAAGAATCGGAAGAAGTACGTGTAAGAATCGGAAGAAGTACGTGTAAGAATCGGAAGAAGTACGTGTAAGAATCGGAAGAAGTAGGTGGAAGAACGGATGATGTATGTGGATGGAACGGGTGAAACAGGGTGTATGGAACGGGCCAAGTACGTGGATGGATGATGCATGGAGAACGGATAACGTGGGTAGAACGAATGAAATGGGCAGACCAGATGATGAAGGGATAACATGCATAGATCGTACAAAGTGCATTGATCAGAAGGAATGCATAGAACGGATCGAACTGATAGTGTGCATAGAACTGAGCGAGTACATGCAACGGATGGAATGCACGAACAGATAGAGGGCACAGAATGGACACTGTAAAACAGTTGGAGTGCATAAAAAGGTTGGAGTGGATGGAATGGTTTGGAGTGCATGGAACAGTTTGGAGTGCATGGATCTATTGGAGTGTACAGACCACCATATCACATCTCCACGCTTACTCTCTTCTTTACACCACCACTCAAATAGAACACAGCGATACTATGACACCATTCGGTATAGCTGTTCTCATACCATCACTTGCCTCATACTCCCCATCATCCTAACTAAACACAGCTGGCTACACCAGCCTAGGCGTTCTCCACAGGCCTAACACAGCCAGAATCGGTCTGGATAACAACCTGCCAGAACGAACACATACTCTTGATCTCCCAACCACCACACTTACCGCTAAGAAGCAGCTATCACACAAATGCCTCACCTGCTGCACACATATCCGGTGCTCACATGCACCTTAAGACTCTCTCTCTCTCTCTCCCTCTACTGACTTGAACTTCGGTTCCCGAGGGCGTTCAACCTACCAGCACCATGAGATCATACCAATGGTACATAAGGCGCTATATAAATGCAAAGTAACATAACATAACATGAATTCTCCTTTCTCCTCAACCTTCTTAAAAGGTCCAAATTGCACCACGCTGGTAGCAGGAGACCTTAATAGATGGCACGTCAAATCAGTAGATAAAGACGCCACCAATCTAGAAAGACTACTGAATAATATAGATTTTCAGGTTACCAACAGTGCTCCCACAATGCAAAATGGGCATCAACTGGACTGAGTAGTGACAAACAACTTAAACACACACGACTACAAGACACAACCTTGCATTTGGTCCGACCACTTTAGCGTCACCTTCCAAATCATCCCTCCATCTCCTAGAGAGAAAATTCCGAACCCCTCAGTGAAAATAGCTCAAAGGAATTTTAAAAACATCAACAGCTAGAATTCTGTCTAAAGGACATTAATGATAATATCAAAGAAGAAGACACTTGCGAAGCTATGATGACCAATATATAAAGGGACAAGAGAAAATTAGAAAATGTATGGGGAAAAAAACAACAGTAGAGAACAAAGACAAATGGAAGAACAGAGTCTAAATACAAGAAAGAGATAGCAGAGGCTAAAAAACTATATTACAATGTGGGATGTATTTACCCATGCATCCGAGCCCTACCTCAAAACTGTGCAGTACTGACATGGAAAACCTCATGATGGCCAGAGCTTCCCAGAAAATGCACAGGGAAATGCATGAAGAATAGGCTGCCACTCATTTTTGCCGATGTTATGGGCACAGAAGGAAACTGCCTAAAACCACCATTGGACTACCCACACAGTAGTCTGAAACCATTGGGATTGGCAATGCTGATTGCCAAATGCAACCTAGAATTGTGGGGAATTCATTTTCTTAAATCCCAAAAATGGGTGCAGTACCAGTACTCACCACTATCCAAAAGCCGGCAGTTTAAAACCACCCTGTGTTTCTCTGAAGGCAAGCCAAAGTGCCTATTTCAAACATTGCAATATGTGCAAAATATTCACTGAACACCAGCAGACATTTGGTAGAATGGAGTTTTGTGTGCCTACAAAATCTGGGAAATGAAGAGCCCAGAACAATGCTTATAACAAGACTGGCTGCGCTGTGGATTTCAGCAGTTTAAGTAAATTTGGACTGAAAGACACTAAAAAAAATCTAAATGTTCAAATTGACTGAGTGACCTACTTTTGAGTGTCACATAGGTTGAAATTGTTTAAATGTCATAGTTTTGAACTTAGAATCAGCCTTCTAGCTGCATATGTGAAAATGTTTAGTTTTATTTGAATGCAGAAACTGGGGAACAGAAATGACAGCTTAAAGAGATTCCAATTTGCCTGGCAACTACCCCCATCAGGAGTGAAACTTGAGTCACAGCTGTGTTCCCAGGCCAACCTTCCTTTTGCTGCTTACACTAAGGATATGCCATCTATCTGATAATTGAATTACCTGTGCTCTGCAGGAGAGTGAACAAAGCCCTCTTCACTCAGGCAAAGGTTTTTATTACCGCAGTCGTAAAATGTAGCTTCCTCTTGGCAGGAGCTGGGAGGGGCACTGCCTGTGAGAGCAAGCTGGCTTGGCAGAACTGGATTAACCAGTATTTCTACCTTGTGCTGAGAGAAAACCACACCCCTTTGTAGCCAGAATATTGTTTAGAAAAAGATTAATAACTCATGGTGCGGACATGTGAACATTGTATAAATGATACCATAATTCTTGTGATTTTTCTGCCCACAGTTTAAGAGGTTTTTAGAACCGGTGGTATGTACAGGGGGGTGTCAGCGGAAAAGTGGATATTACTCTAAATGTGTGCATGTTAAAAATCTGAAACTTCATCAGTTAATGTCCCTACTCCCTGCGCACATGTATGTAACGTTGGGTCCATGTCAGAAATTGAAAAATCAGTTAAAAAGTCCATTATGTGCCATCTCCGAATGCAAGCTCCTAGAAAGAGCAGATTTGGACAGAGACATGGCTAAATTCAGCCACACCATGTATATGTAATTTCAAGCAACTGTGTAACTGTGAAATATGTCTTTTATTATCAAATATAGAATGTGTGCAATCTGACAAGGGAGTGCCCTCTTGGCAAGCCATAAAATGACATCACTCTGACTCACAGTTCATTCCCCAATCAAGTGATGAATGGAAACTTGACCAATGACAAGTGAGAGGGTAGGGGCTAGTGATGCTGCATACACACCCACTCTAAAAACACATAAAAGCAGAGAGTCAGGACAGATGGAGACCTTCAATTCCATTTGCTGCAACGCACTCTGCCGGAAAAATCCATACTTACCTCCATCAATCTTCAAAGAGCCAACCCTTAGACTCCAAGATAAACAGAGACTTCAGAACCTTAACCAAAAAGGCCACTGCCAGCAAGAGTATTTGTCAGCAGGCCTCAAAATATTTTTGCAACTGAACTCTTCAGACAGCCGGGTGAGCCGTCTGAATTTTGCCAAGAACTTTTGCAAGAACCCGGTGACAGAGATATCCAAAGAGAAGGCAGGACCCGACCCAGAGAACCGGTGCCTAGCAGAGAGAAAGCAGTGCTGTACCCAGAGAGACCCAGACCAGACCGCTGTGAGCAGTTCCAGAGGCCAGGCGCTGTGAGCAGAACCCGGGAAGACCTGACCAGACTGTTGACCAGATCGTGACAAAGCCGCTTTCCGGTTCAAAATCTCTTGTGAGTACTCAGCAAAACTCAGAACACATCTCTTAGTTAAAATCATATAATTCAATCCATTTTTAATCTAAGTAGAACTGCAGCTTAGCAATTGTGTTATCCTGCCATCAATTTTAAAGCTGAAAAAGTGTGCGTTTAAAATTTGCAAAAACCAAAGACGACCTCTAGTAAATCGGTCATATCTCCGCAACCGTTTGGGCTAGAGACTTGCAGTAACTTTCCTCTGATAGCTTAGAATCGTGGCTTTCCTACGAACCTAGAACCGCATTCCTACCCCCTATAGTTTTACCGCAATCGCGGAACACGCATCCACGAATTTTACCGCAATTTGCAATTTCTTCACGTGTAAAAAGACAGCAGTTTTGCTTTTCCATTTGCCAGAAATTCGTTTAACCTGTTAACTATCCCTGCATTATTGCTAGTGTGAGCCTGGACTAATATTAACTAGATACCACTCACCCTGAACCTCTGAAAGGGAATTAAAAGCAAATTTAGCATATTTCTCATCCATTGCTAGCACATATCAAAGCATTTGGGCTTGTGTTTTCAAAACTCCTATCTGTTTTCTGTTGTCTAAGCTTGCTGGGTTGAACTGAATTACATTGATTGCATTTCTGAGAACTGTGTGTTTCCTCCCATTTCCTTGCATTGCATAAAAAGGGGGGGGAGTGAATAGCCAGAGAAAAGTGATTACATTGTTTGGTTGAAATCATATTGAGTATTTTCTGTACTGCATTCATTGAATATTGCATCCACCTGAGCTTACATAAAGCATCCTCTACCACATTATACTTTTGTTCCTATTTACCAGTGTGCTACCTTATCCATTTCATGTCAACTCATTAGTGATTATAAGAAGTGTGCTAGTGCCAGATTCTCCGTTGTTGATCTTTATCATATCAGATTAAGTGTGCTATTCAATTATTAATTTATTATAAAGCGTGATATATATATCTATTTTAAATTATCAAATAAACCTTTTAAACTTGCAAAACAGAACTACTTCTTGGCTCAGTGGGGTCAGGGGGATTCCAAGAGAGGGGTGTTATACAGGGGTAGTCATCCAGAACGCATGAACTGGACCTAAAGATATATCAATAAGGGTTTTCATTCAGTATTCTAGACTAGGCGTTAACTTAGCTGTAGTGCTGAATTGAATCCTCTTACAACAATAATCAAATCACATCAGCAGGTAATGCCACAGGTAAACTATTTAGTATCCTGAAGTCCATTGAGAAACCTAAGGCAATCTCCCCTCCCTTTACCCCGTCTCAACAGGATTGTGAAAATACCCAAAATTCTTTTTTCTTGAAAATTGAAAAAGCTAGAGAGATAATCAAGAAATCACAACTAAACAATCTACCCCCTGAAGAGGCTATTGATAATGTCAAAATGTTTAACCTCTCTAACATCACCTCAGAGGATATGAAAAGGATATGAAAAAAGCACTTGCCTCAATGAAGCCAACCTCTTGGGTTGAAAATATCTTACCAGCAAAAATGATTCTTGAAAATATTTTTGCTCCTCTATTTTCCAGAATCATTAACACTTCATTCCGAGATCAATTAGTCCCCAATTAGTCCCCAAGGACATAAAGAGGGTCACTGTCACTCCTTTGGTCAAGAAACCAGGCTTAGACCCTAGAGACCCTAGCACCCTCAGGCCCATTACTAATTGCAATTTCCTATTAAGAATTATGGATAAGATAGCTACCTCACAATTACAGGCACATGTCGAGGTGTCAGAATCCCTCCATTTTCAACAGTCAGGTTTTAGACCTGCACATAGTACTGAGTCGGCTATGATATGCTCAGTATTATGGACAAAGGGAAAGCAGGCCTTCTTATCCTATTGAATCTAGCGCTGCTTTTGATCTACTTGACCATAAGCTCCTCGAAATCGCTCTGGGTAAAAACACCCAATTGTTCATCAGCAGCTAAAGGGTGGATAATGTCATTTTTAAAAAATAGGACATCACGGGTTCACCGGGGACACATTTTTGACAGAAAGAGACATTCTTTGCAGGGTCCCACAGGGAGCCAGCATGTCCCCTCTGCTGTTCAACCTATATCGTAGATTTCTCTGCTAGGTTCTAGATCAGACAAACATCTTTTTTACCAACTTCGCTGATGACACTCAGCTAGTGATGGAACTCAGCTGAGATCATGAAAAGGACAATTACAACTTACTTAACATCTATTCCAGTATAGATCAGTGGATGGACAAAAACTGGATGTGCCTGAATGGAAAGAAGACCGAGTTAATGGTTTTCGGCTCCCAGCAGGCCAGAAATTCTCTCTCTCTACAATACAGTTCTTTTCAGATCGAAAATACACACATCAAGGTTCTCAACAAAGTGAAAACACTGGGCATGATGATGGAAGCATCATTTGGACCCGAAGCGCAGACACAATATTTAAAGAAAACCTGTAGCTATTATCTTAGACTTAAAGCCATCAGACCATATCTATCACAGGACAATTGCACTACCGTGGCTAGGGCAACCATTTTGTCCCGTCTGGATTATGGTAACGCACTGTTGGTAGGGGCCAATAACAAATGTCTCCAGGTCTACTAGACCATACAGAACAATGCTGTCAGAATCATTAGGCGTATACCCACATTTGATCACATTAGTAATGCTAGGAAAGAGCTGCATTGGCTTAAAGTGGAAAATAGAATTCGGTTTAAGGCCCTCACCATTGCACATCGCTGTATCTATGGCAAGGCACCAGGGTACCTGAAAACCAAAATGTACACTTACGTACCAGCCCGCACTTTACGATCAGCTTATGAAAACAAGATTGCGGCAGCTAAGCATAAACACAAGCTAGGTCTTGGTAAATCCTTTCCGATTGTCACAGCAGGATTATGGAATAACCTGCCCCTTAATATAAGAAAAGAAACAAACTACTTACGATTCCGTAAGCAGGTGAAGACACTGATTTTTAACTAAACGCCTTCTTCAGCCAACTAGATGCATATTCCTGCGGTCTTGGTATTGTGTGTTTGTCTCATGTTGTTTCATGTTCCTGCGCCCGGAGACTTGCGAGTTACTGGCGCATTAGAAATGAAATAGAAATAGAAAAATTGAAATTTGAAGACCAGAACAAAAGAGGAAGAAACAATTAAGAGCTGGTAAGAATAACGGGGATAACATACGTTTATTTTTGATGCCCTGACTAGATGTATTCAAAATTACTAAGCAATGGTTCCCTTCTTTATATATTCCCTGGTAGGGAACTCGGAATTCAAGACGACTGTAGAAGGAAAAGGGACGCTCTCCCCCAACCAGAAAATGGAGATTGAGACATGAATACCAACCTTGTCTTTTTTAGAATTTTTTTTTACAACTTGCCCAGTGTTGTCGAGTTAGAGTCCTGAAGAAAGCAGATAGTGATACTCATCACCCTGAAACTGCTCGACTAGAAGCAGCTCAGGGTAATGACCTGACCTCCGAGACAGGTTTCAGAACTTGCAAGCTCTGCCAAAATGTTAACATTTTAAGTGAACAGATTGACTCTGTAGATATAAGTGTGTAAATTGATATACACATAAAAAAGACAAAACACATCAATCTTCACATTAGATTCCAATTTAAAAAAACACAAGAATTGTTGTTTGTAATTGATAAGTCCCACTGTGAGGAAGAACGAACAATAAAAAGACGCATTTAACTTCCAAAAGTGTGCACCTATTTTTTAGATGCTAGAAAAAGTAATGAGAGAGGGTAGGGCTAGTCTCTTTTCTATCCCCCAACGTAGACAGGCGGCACACCAGCGCTTACTAGGGAGACAGCATACACTTGAGGGATAGTTAATCTCTTTGGGAAAAGGGATATTTAGTTAGTCATAGGTGACCTTACATGTAGAATTTAGAACATTTTTGAGTTAAAAAAAATTACGTCTGTTTTGTAAAAAAACGTATATATGGGCTCAGACAGAACTTGTTGGCCCGAAGACTTCTTGTAATTTACTGGTTAAATAAGGTACACCTTGTATGCTTACCTTATTGGAAAGCTTGCATCTTCCACACAAAACCTATATGTAGCAAGCAGTGTTGTAATGGACTGTCAAAAGTCACAGGGGGAAAGAATATTACAATTTCACTGATGCAATCGCCAAATTAGTAAATTCAATGTATCCATTTGTTTCCTCGTCTTACCAGATGGTTAAAGTGAGAGGAAAGCACACGCAGAGCTCATGGAGGGACACATAATTAAGCAGGTACCTTTATAATAGATCCCAAGGAGGAGGGGGAAAGGACACATGCAGCGCCAGTCAAAATAAAATCCAAAATATAGCGTTACCGTTATATAGCCTTAGACCAGCCCCTTGAGAGACCACCTGTAGTGTAAAGTGTAGATGCATTAGCGCAGGTGCATTGACTCACTGAGCTAACCACATTGCATATTAGGCCTATAGCTTACTGTATTAACAGCTAAGACTAATAGCTTATTCGAAGAGTGTACTAAATGCTGATAATCATAACTTTATAGATGGCTTAGTAATGCTTTAGCAGCGCCTAGATATCAAGCATAATGAGCTATATTAAATGTGCAGGACTCTTAGGGGTGGAATGTTATATAATGATGCGCAGGTGCAAAGCCTGCTGAGCTAACTACATTGTGCACAAGTGCATAGCTTGCAAAGGGAGGACAGAGGACTAAGTTTAATAGCTAATAGAGGCATGTATTGAGTACTTGCAGACCTGCAGTATTAAAGCATTATAGCGCCTAGATGGCCAGTCTTGTAATATTATGACACTAACTAACATAGTGCAGGGCATGTAAAGCTTGCTCACTAGGGGTTAATTGCAATGCATATGCTTCAGCTTCCCCTGGAATATTTTTCTTTCGCAACCGTGGCTCTGCCATCCTTCATAAACAGGCCCTCATTCGCATGAGAAAAGCAGCTTGACCAAGCACTTGTGATAAGAGATATACCAGAGAGCTTGCAGCTGGGCTCCGAGTTGAGAGGGGAAAGGAGTGCCTTGGATTGATACCAAGTGGGGGTTTTCCACCAGCACAAACATGTTTTGCACTGAAGGAAGAAGATTGCGTCATTCTGATTAACAGCCCAATCTTATATGAATGCATGCCCACATTAATCGTCGAGGAATCTCGCGTGGGCTTGTGCAGGTACCCGGGGTTTGATTTGACCCCGAGCGGCATTCCTTTCCACATTCTCACTTAAGGACTGGGAGCGGGAGGGTGCAGTGTCTGACCAGAGGAGAGACATCCAGGGATGAGAGGCCGGTCGTTAAGCAGAGTGGGGTCCTAAACATTGGCTAAAAGGAACGTGAGATGAGACTATGTTCTAAATATCTGTGATTTATAACTTGCATTTTCTTCCCATTTTACTAAATTTGCTGTCTGTTGCTTATTGTTAAATGAATGCTAAGTTTTTTATGCTTAAAGTGTTCTCTCTGGCAAAGTCGAACCCGGTAGCGGGGAGTGTGTTATGGTAAGTGGGCTGGTCCCAGAATTGTGCTTACATTCCCTGAGCAGGAGCACATAGCACAATCAAGAAACAGCTTAAACCCATTTCCACAAGTGAAACATATTTCCCCTGACGCCCAACCCAAAGGAGCAGCAGACACCATATAAAAGCCCAGTCAGCCCAAGCAGTCATGCCAGTCCTGGGCAGCACATGGAGGAGGCAGAAGGGACTGGACAGCTGAAAGGGAGTCTGGGAAAAGCTTTGAGGGAGCCAGATCCTGGGATACTAAGTTAGGAAACCTGATGGGTGCCACCTTGGAGAAGGAGGGTTGCTAACTGGGAAGCCAGAGGATGAAATGGGAAAAGAGTAAATTCATGTCAAAGAGAGACAACTGTGGAAAATTGAGGGGAGTCCAAGGAAGAGACAGATAGAAAAGATAACTAGAGAGACACTTCAGAGGGAGAGGTTTGGTGGCATGAGAAGGCTGAGAGAAATCAGAAAAAATGTTAACTGAGGACCACAAAAGCAAGACCTGTTGGAAAAGCGAGGAGGAAGGGGAGAGCTTTAAGAGTGGACTAGCATCATAACCTCTGGGAACAGAAGAGGGGAATAGAGAGCTTCCGAGGATCACATTGGTCCACAAAAAACAACAGTAGTGTGAGGAGCTTCGAGATGCCAACACTTCAACGGTAGACGAGGAAGAAGAGACTGGAAAGAGGGAAGGAAGGAAAAGCAGGCCAGGTAGGCAACACAGGAAAGGGAAGGAACGGTTAGGAGCAGGGCCCTGCTTTTCCATCCAGGCCCACAAGACCAGCAAGAACCCCCCAGTGAGCAAGACATTGAGCAAAGACAGTGAAAGAGAACTAGATGGCAAAAATCTGATAGACCACCAAAACTCTTCTCTGCCAGAGAGCCATGACAATGAGGCAGAGGATGAGTCGCTGGACAAGGAGGGAGTCGAATAACCAAACCAATCTTCCCTACAGATGTTACAGGAAGAGAAGAGGCATCCTCCTTGAAGACAAGTCTTGGTGTATGTTGTTTGGACACTGGGATTGTTTTGTTTAACTTTGAGGTTTTATGTTGCTATGGATTGTGAGACTTTTGTTGAACTTTCATGGAACACTACACTTTTGTACTAGGACACCCTTTGGAACAAGAGATCTTTTTGAACCATTAGTTAGAAAAAAGCACTGGCCCCCTCCTTTTTTAGTGACCGACACTTTAAGAAGATTAACCATTACTTTATTTCTGCCCACTGTTCTCTTTAATGTCCTGACATCTAATGTTCTGTTGAGCACAATCATAGAGAAACAGTTAAAACTATCTTTTTGCCCATCTGGCTGTATTTCTTATAGCCCAGGTGACAGGTTGGCTAGCCCACAGTCCACACAGCCGGTCCTCACCACTGAAGGCAAAGTGGCAGTACTGACTCAGATGCAGAGAAATAAGGTTCCAATGACCTGGTGGCATGATAGAAGGCCAAGGAAGGTGGACTTGTATTTACATGTGAATTCTGCATTCCTTTATCTTAGCTATGTTCATCTTTTACTCTTTACCACATCTTCTCCCATTTAACGTCCCACCTCTTAACCTCTTTCGAGTGAACTGAAGCAATTAGCTTTGCATGTTGGCACAGTATAAATCACCAATAAACTAAACCAGAAAGGCTTCTTCCAGCGACTGCTTCTTTGCTTTCAGCGTTTGGTCCTGAGTCTTTACCTATCTACAGTGAACTTTCAGCAAGTCCGCGATCATGCCGTCTGTGGTAGCTCCAAAGTGCCATGCTAGTGCCAGATCTCAGACTCAGTGTGAATATATCTATTCCAGCGACGTCTGGTCTCCTTGCAATCTAGTGTAGAATGTGTACAGAGACTGTCATCTAAGTGATTTGAGCATTCACTGGAACTGCACTATGAATGAAGCAAGCCACCATTGACGATCCTACAAGAAAGGGGTGGGGGTTAGACCCCCCCCCCTTTAAATGTGCTTTTCTATTTGAAAAGTTGGCCTGGAGAACAAGGAGGGAACAGCCAATGAGGAATGGGGAAGGAGCCGGAGGTTAAAAGGGGCCAACTGATTATTCAGGATGGACCAGAGGAGGAGGCAGACCAAGAGACAAGAAGGATGAAGGAAGGTGAAAAGGAGTGTGGAGGCCGTTTACAGCAAAGGTGGGGTATTCTATAGTGAGAGAAAGGGGCACTGTGTTAGGAGTGTGTGTGTGTGTGTGTGTATGGTGTGTGAATGGAAGTGGGGATAGCAGGGGAGGGGAGAGTAGGAGTGGTGCAGAGGGGGCAGTAGCAGTGGGGCGGTGGTTATGGTGATGTATATAAGAAACGGTCAGACTCTATGTTACCTATTCATCACTCACATGGCAGATTGAATCGTTTTTTGTGATTTTGCATACCTAATACATGCTCAAATCTAGTTCCACTATATGCACCCAATCATTTACATCGCTAGATTAAACAACCAAACAACCTACATACCAAATTCAAACAACCTACATACCAAATTCAATCATAGCTAGTCTTGCCAGACCGTGTGACCCACAAGCCCATCACATAGATCAGGGTGAGGAATTTGTACTAGCCATTGGACTCTTGGTGAGTAAGGAACGGTGTGCTGTGTGTATCTATAGAAAGGAGGTTGGCAAGTAGCTTCAATTTTATTTATTTTTGCCCCTGACAGATGAAATACTTCCAAGCTAGACTACTTCATCATCATATAGCAATACACACTGCAGACTGCAGGAAACCC
Organism: Ambystoma mexicanum; assembly: GCF_040938575.1. Lineage (NCBI taxonomy): Eukaryota > Metazoa > Chordata > Amphibia > Caudata > Ambystomatidae > Ambystoma > Ambystoma mexicanum. Next base: position 733,457,269 of record NC_090925.1, read on the forward strand.
ATAAAATATCCAGATTCCACATCATCACCCATGCATCTGCACTGCAAGCTAGCCCTCTCTAGTACTTCTGGAGTAACTCTGACACCCACTTCAAAGACACATTATTAGCAAGGGGTATCCACATGCTCTCAATCCAGCACACTTTTTTCATTAAATGATACCTAGAATTCTCCTTCACTAATCATACCCCAAGATAATTTACCAACAAGTTAATCACAACCCAAGGCCCAATTAAACTAGAGGGTATGCAAGCAACCATCACCCCTGCCCTTGCGCCTCGACCGTTCTTCTAGCTCCACCCCTCACCCTACAGTCTAACTACAACCGGCAACAAGATGCCTAGAAACCACATTCTCAGAAAGTAATAAAGGAGAAGGAAAGAGTTGGAAGTGGCCCTGGACACTCCATCAGATCACTGAACCAGAGACTCTAAAAGGCATCCACTTCCTCGGCTCAGGAAAACACAAACAGCCTTCACCTGCAGATACCTCCTAAAGCACCCACCCAAAACAAATGGCTATGACCAAACATTAGACAGGGAAACAGGACAGAACACCAATCCAGCATCCTCAACTATGCCAACTCTGACAGCCATCCAAATGCACCATAAGACTGCTACTGCAAGATGCAATCCCTACTAGAGCTCTCTTATTACCCTAAACCATCCATTACAACCTCTCAGAGATGGCAGATTCAAGAACCAGACCCCACAAAGATCCTGTTCAGCCTCTTTGAACCCAAAAGCTGCAACATAAAACACTGGAAAATGCAGCGGTAGTATAGCTCAGTGCGCTAGTCTTGGAAGCAAGCCGACGCAGAGCAACACAGGTTTGAATACCGGGTCAGCGCTTAGAAATCTCTTTGCTATTTAGTGGGTTACAAACAATTATAATGAAAACAACCAAACTACACTATTTCAACCAACCAAACCCACCCTCGTATGATGGGAATCAATGCATGGGTTTCCAAAATTCCACTGACCTATTCAACGACCTAGCAAAATAAACCTACTCTTCATTGAGGAAACTTTTCTTTCCGAAGACCAATCTCCAGTTATCCTAGAAAGTATTCCATCAGACTACAAGGACATATGGGCAAATCGTCCAATAGGAGAAGAGTGAGGTGGGCACTGGTTCACAGTCTCAACGCCCTCGGATCCACAACATCCCGGAAGGAGTCACTCTCACTGACATGATTCATCTTGCTCATCTCATCGTATGCTACCTCTTACTATACAGACCACACTTCACAGAAAGACTTGCTGATGCAGCCACCAACTTGCGTGGATAGGCAACTAACTATACTTGGCGACTTCAACATCTGTCTCGAGAAAGACAAACATGCCACAAAATCACCTGTAGCCAATCTAGCCACATTACACCCCAATCAAATGGTTAATGGCACCACTAGCATAGCTGGTCACAAACTGCCCAGCATTTTCCTCAATGAAAATAGGAATATCTGCTACCCAGTACACTGCCCCTGGGGAGAACTCTCATGCACAACTTACACAAAAATCAGAGAGACACCACCCTGACACAAATGGACTAACTGCCAAGCCAGATGCAAATCTACAAAACAGTTGCATAACTGAAGCACTTAGAAGAGACAGCATTGTGCAATAGAAACCTTTAAAGCATTCACAGAAGATGCTGTATAGGTGTGTCTGCCCAAAAGCTGTAACAGCTTGAAAAGGGCAAATCATAAACTTCAGAAAATCTAGAGGAAAAAACTACAAACAAGCAAACTTGGTTATCAGCAACAGCAATGCTTTTACAAAGCAGAAAGTCAAGAAATCGCAATACTCCGAATGCACTCAATCGACACAACGCAGCCAAATGAATATGATCAAGATCAACCAAGAACGCAAAAACTAGACAGCCTCCAACACAACTTCTACTCCAACTCTGCAATCAGATCGCTATAAACTTCAATGAAAAGATCCACCATATACAAGAGCCACTGAGCAATAAAGAGCGATCACAATTAAAGTTCATAACAGAGAAACAGTATGTACATAATATATCATCATGTGATAATAACAAAGCCAACAGAACTATATACACCAGAAAACCGCCCTTCCCCCAGGAGTCACAAAACAATCAATAAACTGGTCTAATATAGCAAAAGAAATTTACCCCAAATCTCGTTAATTAATGCACTTTTCTTATCTCTCCAATACAGCACCTTCTCCATATCCGCTAAAGAGTGCATCTCCGAAATCCATGCCTCAATAGTAATAGGGTTAGATGCTTTCCAATGTCTCAAAATTAGTTTCTTCCCCACCATTGCCCCTCGAAAGATCCATTTCTTCTGAGAAGTAGTCAGGTCATCCAACAAATCCTCACTACCCAACACTATTGTCTTAAAATCCATATGAACCTTCTCCTCCAAAATCTTTTCACAGATCTGGTCAAACTCAAACCACAAGCCTCTCACCCTCGAGCATTCCCACAGCATATGCTCCAAGGTGCCCACCTCATGTAAACATGCCCAACATTCAGAGTTGTCACTCATCCCTCTTTTCATCTTTCTCTCAGGTGTCCAGTATATTCTATTCAAAATCTTTATCTGACGAGACCTATCAGCAAGACTCAAACAACACAATTTCACATTCTCACAAAAACGTATCCAATCATCCTCCGTAATATCCTCACCAATTCTCCGATTCCAATGCAATCTCAAAGCATCATTAGACCGATAGTTCGACACAACCAGTCTATAAACATAGCTAACCAGGCCACATCCACTCACTTCAGGCACCCAACCAAGCATGTCTATGTTGATTCTCTTTTCCAAATCCACCTCCCCCACCGCCTCCCTGATCTTCCGATAGTCTGTCAAACAAAAAGTAGGAATTTCAAACTTCAACTGTATTTCCCTAGCCGTCATCCAATTCAAACCATTGAACAGATCACTAATCCAATGCACCCCAGCTAGATACCAATCCTGCCAGAACAAAGTTTTCCCTTCATGCGTAACGCTCGGGTTCAGCCAAATTGAAGCACTCGACTCAGCACATATCCAATCCACATGTTCCGATTTGAGAAAATCAAATATATTCCGCGACATAAAAGCCAGATGGTGTGCCTTGAAATTAGGGACCCCCAGCCCACCCTTAGACAAAGGCAATTGAAATTTGCTAATCTTCAGTCGCGGAGGTTTATTATCCCACAAAAAGTCCTGCATGAGTCTATCTAACTCACGGCAAAAATGCTTCTCAATATCTAAGGGGATCATACTCAGAACAAAATTCACTCGAGGAGTCAACACCATTTTTAAAGCATTCACCTTCCCCCAAAGGGAAAGGTGCAACAAACTCCATCTTTTCAAATCCGATTTGAAAGTAGTGCACACCATCAACATATTTCCCCTCACAAAATCAGCGACATTAGGCAAAATCCAAACCCCCCCCCCCCCCCCCCCCCCCAAGTACAATAGTTTTTCAGCACACCACTTGAATCCCAACTGGGTAATACATTGTTTGTCACACAACGGCACTAATGGTAAAACCTCTGATTTTGCCCAATTAATCTTGTATCCAGAGCACCGGTGAAAAGCTTCGAGAATGTTCATATGGACCGGCACTGATTCACCTAGGTTCTTGAGGACCAATAACAAGACATTAGCGTATAACCAAATTTTTTGTAGCATCCCCCAACAACTTATGCCTTGTAAACCTACCTCATTTATCAATGCTATAGCCAAAGGTTCAATACTCAGTACGAATAACAAAGGAGACAATGGGCAACCTTGTCTCGTGCCACGTTCTAATTCAAAACGTGTTCACCTCTGACCATTATTTTTGACATCAGCCGTAGGCCTGATATACAGTAGTTTAATCCAAGAACAGAACTGAATCCCAAAACCCATCTTTTCCAATACTTTAAACATAAATTACCAGTCAACTCTATCGAATGCCTTTTTTGCATCAAGTGATAGCACAGCCGAGTCTTCAGGCAACTCCGACGCCTTCGTGATAGTACTTAGCAGTGTCCGCATGTTACTGGACATCATCCTACCTTTAACAAAAACAGATTGATTCCGATCTATCAGCCCCGGCAAAAGATTTTCCATTCGCAGAGCTAGCATCTTGGCCAGAATCTTATTGTCCACATTGATCAAACTAATTGGTCTGTAGTTGGACGCCAGTGTCTCATCCCTGTTTTTCTTCAGAAATAGAGTGAGTTGCGTGTCTAGTAGAGTCTGGAAGTATACCCCTAGCCTTGGAGGTCTTATACATATCTGTCAAAAGTGTCAACGCCGAATTAGGCAACCACCTATAGAATTCGACTGGCAATCCATCAGGCCCTGGAAACCTACCAACATTCAATTTTGATATTGCTAGCTTGACTTCATCCACTGAGATATCATCCTCCAGTAAAGTAGCTTCATCACCTGAAATTACTGGGACCTCCATTATCTGCATCAATATGGGATTCATTCTTATATAAATCCACATAAAACTTTCTGAATACTTCATTTATACCATCCGGAGTGAATGTAACCTGACCATCTGAATCAGTAATAGACATGATCGAACGCTCACTCTTTCAGCCTCAATCTATACGCTAACCAGCAATCACATTTCTCCCCATGTTCAAAATAAGAGCATTTTTAATGGAAATACTTCTTATCCAGCCGAAATAGATAACTCCATCAACTCTCTTTTCAGCCTGTTTAACTCGGGAATCAATTCCACTCTCGTAGGATCCACCATCAGAACAGAACCCCTGACAAATCCCTAATCTTCAGTTCCAGTACATTCTGCGTATTGTCCCATTTGCTTTTCAAACCACTCGCCAGACTAATAAATATACCACGAACTGTGCACTTAAATGCTTCCCAAATCATACCAGATCCAACTTCCCCAGTACAATTCTCCACTACAAAATTGTCTATTTCGGTCGCAATTTTGTCCATCATCTAGATTGTCCAACAATATGGTATTTAGTCTCCAAGTTTTTTGTCTACACATAGTATAACTCCAATCCAAATCCACTGAAACATGAGCATGATCAGTCAGCACAATATTACCTATACCACTAGTTTTGTGTAATCCTGCAACATATCTTCTGCCATCAATACCATGTCAATTCTGGAATATGAAGCATGTGCACCGGAATAAAAAGTATATTCCCTCTTCAAAGGATTTTCTATCCGCCAACAGTCTTTCAGATTATGTTCCTCTAGCAGATCCTTTAATGCCCGAGACTGCACGTCCATCCTTCTGAAATGTCTAGTATTGCTCCTATCCAAAGCAGAATCCATAACTGTATTGAAGTCTCCACCCAAGACTATGTTACAAGGTCTTCCATACAGTAAATCCAACACCATATAAAGTTTTCAGTTCCCCCGCCATATCCCAACCCACTCAGATACACAGACCGTCTCCCCCACCAGACCACCCAATTATCTGTAGACATAACCCCAACGGTGTTCAATGGTATATATCGAATGTCCGAACAGCACAACACAGCTGCAAGCTGAAATCTCAGGTATTCAAAGTTCTCAACACCATACATTTCCAATTGACTGCAGCACAACATCTGTGCATGAAATGTGGTCTTGCGTGCCCCCCCATATAATCCCAAATCATCCCCTGGCTCAGCACAATACATGTGGTGCCGCCCAACGTGTGAAACAAAAAATGCCAATGAACAATGGCAGAGTTCTTCAACCAAAATTAAACATGTGAAAGTCTTTGTGGTGTTGGTATAATTACACATGCATTGAGGAGAAAACCAATGAACGTAATGCTCTACTCTGTATTACGCTTACACCCCATTTCTTCAGCATGTTTCACCTCCAACAAGGGACGGCGGCACATGTATAGCAAACAGCCTTTGTCAAGCATTTCATCACAGGACCTGAATTAGACCTTATTAAATGAGTATGACGGTATCATTTGTACACCCTGGGAATACAATAAAAGGTCAACTACAGTTTAATAAGCAATGAGGCCGAACATACAGTGGAATACGTGCCCTATGGCGCATCCACACCTGTAGACACCCCAGGGATTCATCCTCCACAGAAGGAACACCAAAGTGAAATGTGCATATCTACCTACCGCATCAAACAGGTACATTAAACTAAATGTCACAATAAACCGCTGAGCAATATACCTGCTCTCGACACATCCCAAAGCTGAACCTTGGCAAGGAAATTGCAATGGGCGCTATTATAAATCCACCTAAGTGACGCCTTCCACCACCACCTCTCTAAACTCATAACGCCTTTTCTCTGCAGAGGCCTTATTCGCTACCATCGACTCCTTCAACCCAAATTCATCTCTGGAGAATCTGTGCTTCAGAACAATCCATCAACAAATACTCCACATATTACAACATGCATTGCACATGTTGACTTCTCAATGACAGGAAAAACTAAAACTCAACTATACCAAAACAGAACTGATGCTCTGCAAACCAGATATCTCAATCCCATGGCCTGACCCGATGGGCCCATAACTGGTATCATCCACAGCAGTGAGGAATCTGGGATTCACAATGAACAATACCCTCACACTTGAACCCTATGTCAGAGCACTCATCAGGGACTGCTTTCTCCAACTCGGCACTTTGCGCCGGTATCATGTCTTACTTTACTTTCACCCACAGAACCATGGCTGTTATTTTATGAATATTTATAGAGCTCACTTACGCCCAAAGGCACCATGGCGCTAGGCTGGCAGGGGAGTCAAATGAACTAGAACAAGAAGGTTTTCAAGGAACGCTGGAAAGAAAGGTGATCAGGAATAGCCCGCAGGGGATGAGGGAGAGAATTCCAGGCCTTGGCTGCAGCAACTGAAAAGGCACAGCCACCCATACGGAAGAGTCTGACCCGAGGGGCCTGAACCATAGGAGCAGACTGAGAATGAAGCGGACGGAGGGGCCGGGGGGGTTGAACAGAGTGTAAACTTAGCCTGAAGGTATTCCACGCCCAGTTTGTAAAAGGCATGATGCACAATGCAAAGATTTAAAGAGAACACGCTTCTCAACGAGGAGCCAATGAAGCTGCCGAAGTAGAGGAGACATATGCGTGCCCAGCAGAGGATGAAGCACAGACCTGCTGCCCCATTTTGAAAAAGCTGGAGATGACGCATGAGATGGCAGGGCTGACCAAGGTAGAGTGAATTACAATAGTCAATCGTAAGAAGTATGAGTGCCGCAACAGGGGCCTGAAATTGAGGCAGAATGAACAGAAGAACGTTCCTCAAAATGTTCAGTTTTTTTTAAAACTTTTATTTTTATTGCACTTGGTCACAACGTTCACCTGGTTACAGAGACATAATTATAGACATTACATTTTACAATACTAATCACATTACAGTATCAAGCTGTTCAAGTCCGCTCTTTTCGGCCAGATACTGTTTGTACCTGCCCCAAATGTTTTTCGGGCGCGAGGCTGGGAGCACAGTGTCGATATACAGTTCCTCCATGTCGTTTGCCCATGCCATGTCCCTTTCCCAGTCAGCTTTAGTAGGGGAGTGCGCACTCTTCCATCTAAGGAGGATCGCCCTCTTGGCGAGGAGCAGGCTTACATTCAGTAACCTCCGCCACATCGGACTTATTTTTTCAATTGATCCCAACAGGCATAACCGTGGAGTCCACTCTAGCGGGTGGTCAGCCATCTCGTCTATCGTCTGACATACAGCTTCCCAGTATCCCCTCAGTGTAGTACACTCCCAAAGCATATGATAAATGCCTGCATTGTCCGCATGGCATCTCGGGCATTCTCCTGTCATGGTTGGGTATATGCGCTTGAGTTTCACTGGAGTGTAATGTGTTCTCTGAAGAATTTTATAGTGGATTAGCCTGTATTTAGAATTGCAGGATATCTGTTTCACAAGTGCACAGTATTGAGACCACTCCTCTTCCCCAATCTCCTCCCCAAGGTCCTGTTCCCATTTGGCCCTAGCCGTGCGCTGTTCTTGTGGGCGTGTGTGGAGTATGGTCTTATACAGTATGGAAGCTGATATTTTTTGGCGTCCCCCCATAAACATGTATCCCAGACCCAGGTTGATTGGGGGTTCATCGGGGAAGGTTGGCCATATATTCTGTGTAGCTGCCCGCAGACCAGTGTATTGTCGCCTAGCCGTAGGTGTGTTACCCACCTCCTCCCTGATGTCCTCCCATCGAATGAACTGCCCGTCCATAAATATTTGCCCCCATTGTGTTATGCCCTTAGCAGACCAGTGGCGGGCCATCTCTCCCTCTAAATTAAAAGGAGTCTGCGGCATACCCCAGAGCGGCATACTAGGGTGATATATCCTTTCACTTTTGTACATTTCAACGATCCTGGACCACGCAGTGATCACCACTTTGGATGGTCTCAGGGAGTTGTAATGCTTAACACCAGACCGTGTAATGTGGTGGAGTGCTAGTGTGGCCTCTTTTTCCAGTTGGTTAGGAACCGGGCCTGCAGGGTTGATAAACATCGTCGCCCATTGGTTCGCATGTTGTGCCTGCGCGCTCAGGTAGTAGAGTTCAAAGTCTGGGGCCATCAAGCCGCCGGCCATATAGTCGTTTGTGAGTGTCCCCCAGCCCACCCTCGGATGGCCATCCCACACAAATGAGGAGCACGCACCCGCCATTTTAGCGAACAAAGCACGCCCAGGCCAGACCGGCACCGTGCTAAATAGGTAAAACAGCTTTGGAAGGATGATCATTTTCACCAGTGCAATCCTACCCATCATGGATACAGGGAGGGCCCCCCAGCGCTTCAGTTTCAGACACAATGAGTCCACAAGCAGGGTGTAGTTCAGAGCGCGAGATAGCTGAGCGTTCCGAGCAATCCATGCTCCCAGGTATAGAACATGCGTCGGGCACCACTGTAACCCATGCAGGTCCCGTGGTTTATCCGTGGCCCCTGTAAGGGGGAACACTTCCGATTTATTAGTGTTAAGTCTAAGTCCCGAGAGTCCACCGAACCGCTCCACCACTGCAAGAGCCCTCCCCAGCGTTCTGTCTGGATCTCTCAAGTATAGCAGAATGTCATCTGCGTACAGGTTTATGATGTGCATTGTAGCCCCTATTTGTAGCCCATAGGCGCCGGCATGAGCCCTTAGTATGTCTGCTAATGGTTCAATTATCAGGGCAAACAGCAATGGAGAGAGCGGGCAACCTTGTCTCGTGCCCCCCCGGAGCTCAAACTGTTCTGTCAGGGTGCCGTTAATTCTAATCCTAGCCTGTGGGGACGTATACAGTAACTTTACCCATCTCATGAAGTTCGGGCCAAACCCATAATTTCGCAATACTCCGAACAGAAATGGCCAGGACACCGTGTCGAATGCTTTGCGCATATCCAGCGACACTGCTATCGCCTGCTGATCTGGGGGGGTCGTGGTTAGGACCTCATGGCATCTCCTAATATTAGTAGCTGCTGACCTGCCGGGGATGAATCCGGCCTGATCCTCGTGTACCATGTATGGCATCCACGGTGTCAGTCTTGTGGCAAGTATCTTTGCTAACAATTTGGCATCTGTGTTGATTAGTGATAGAGGTCTATAAGACCCGCAGTCCTCTGGGGGTTTACCAGTCTTAAGCAACAGAGTTATCACCGCCTCCCTTGTGGTCGCTGGGAGCTCCCCTCCCTCCAGAGCCTCGGTCCACATAGCCAGTAACCGGGGTGCCAGAAGGAACTTAAATTCTTTATAAAATTCAGCGCTTAGGCCATCTGTACCTGGGGCCTTCCCATTCGGGAGAGCTTCGATGGCCCGTATCACCTCCGCCTCAGTTATCGGGGCTTCCAGTACCTCTCTCGTGTTTGCAGCTAGCAGGGTTGTCGGGATATGGGAGAGATACTGCTCGATCTCACCTTCAGTGGCGTCTGACTGGGGTGAGTACAGCTCCTCGTAGAATTTAAGAAACGTGGAGCGTATACTGCCCCGATCTGTAGTGACCGCGCCCTCCGGCGTTGTTATACATGAAATGTCGGTCGGTCCCCTCTCCCCCTTCACTGCTCTAGCCAACAACCTCCCCGGGCGTTCGCTCTCACCATAGCGGCGAGCGGCCGCCGGTCTGTCAAAGTAGCGGATCTCTTGATCGGCAGCCTCATTGAATTCGTCCAGTGTGTTTTTTAGGTCCAATGCCAGCTGTGGTGTCGGTTGAAGCTCATATTGTGATTGTATAGCAGCTATTTGTGTTTCAAGGCGTTGCATCCTATTCCTTATGTCTTTGAGGATGCCACTCTCACTCGATATAGAGGCGCCTCTAATATACACCTTGAATGCTTGCCACAGAGTCGCCTGGCGAGACACAGAGTTGTCATTAAATGCAAAATACTCCTGTACGTGTTGTTCCAGCGCGGTCCTATAGACCAGATCACGCAGCGCTGCAGGTTTGAACCTCCAAGGAGGTCTACACACTGCTTCGCCCGGTAGCCGGAGGTCTAGCACTATTGGTGAGTGGTCAGAGTATGTCCTGGGCAGCATCTGTGCTGTGAGTACCCAGGACAGCACCACGTTGTCTAGCAGCCACAGGTCTATCCTGGAATGCATGTCGTGTACCGTGGAGTAATAGGTGTATCCCCTCTCGGATGGATGTAACGTCCTCCATGCGTCTTTTAGTCCCAGGTCTGCCATGTGAGCCATTATCGCCTGAGCGGCCTTGGTTAAAGATCTCGCTTGTGTCGAGGTGCGATCCATGTCTACATTCAGAATGGTATTGAAGTCCCCCCCGCAAATCAGGTGGGCTGCTGGATAGTGGGCCAACATCCCGAAAAGTTTGGTGTAAAACCCTGGGTCATCCAGGTTGGGACCATAGACATTAAGGAGAACCACCTCTCTATCTTGCAAGTTGCCATGCACCAAGACATACCTGCCCCCTTGATCGCACTTTACCTCCTTGCACGTAAATCGGAGGGTTCTGTGTAACAGTATTGCTACTCCTCTGGCCCTATTCGAGTAGGTTGTGAAGTATTGGTGGGTTCCCCACTTCGGCGCTAGTTGTTCCCCGTGTTGCGGGCCAATGTGTGTCTCCTGTAGGAATAGGATTTGTGGGGCGTGTCTGTTAATGTAGGCCATGATTTTCCTTTTCTTAACCCTAGACCCCAGGCCCCGAACATTCCAACTCATGAATCTGATGTTCTCAGAGATCATTCCAGCCATCCCATTCAATGTGAAAGCATTGTGAGTCTATAGAGGAGTGTCTCATATAATTCCCATTTGTGCAAGTGTGCTGTAACCTCGTGCTTTTACCTTTCTCCCCATAACAACAATAACACATCCCCACTTCCATCCTGATCCCACCACCCCCCACCCTCACAGCATCCCGAACTTCTACTGTGCTTAAAGAATCCCCCTCCCTCCCACTAACTTTTAACATATGCACCTGCAATTGGGGGGCCTGCAGAGATTCCCAGGGCATATGCTCCTCCAAACATGAAAACACTTAGTCGGGTCCGGTATTACTCTCACACATGTTACTGGCGGCAAGGAAAGTCAACACGTAGCACAAACCGTAGACAATGATTTCCCACCTTAGTGAACGTCTCCATCCGGGGGGAACCGTTGATATATGTGGAGCGGCATGCAATGCCGCCCCTCTCCTGGCCTTCCCCAGGGAGGTCATTCTTGATTAGCTTCCTCGGTGCTCCCCACGTCCGCAGGGATGTGCGTCTCCACAAAATTGGCGGCCTCCTCGGGGAAGGTGAAGAAATGGACTTTGTTCTTGTACAGGATCTTCAGTCTCGCCGGGTAGAGCATTGCGTATTGGACCTGTCGCTCTCGTAGCAGTTTCTTGACACCCGCAAATTGTTTCCTTTCCTGTTGCACCGCCAGTGTAAAGTCTGGGAAGATCCGTATCACGCTAGCCTCCCATCTCAGCTCCCGCTTCTCTCTTGCCGTTCGCAGTATCAAGTCTCTGTCCCTGTAGTTAAGCACGCGTGCAATTATTGGTCTTGGGTATGCTCCGGGTTTTGGTTTTGGAGCCATAGATCTGTGTGCACGCTCTATTAGGAACATGGGGGACCATCCTGGGTCGCCCAGCAGATCGCGGAGGAGGGCCTCCACTCCCCCCTCCATTGGGCCCTTCATCGCATCTTCAGGCACACCTACAATGCGGATATTGTTGCGTCTCGATCTCGCCTCCAAGTCCTCGCATTTAGATTTAACAGTTCCTAGTTCAATCGCCATTGTGGACACCGTGGTTTTCAGGTTTTCGAGCGCATCTTCCGCGCCTGATATTCTGGTTTCAGCTTCGGTTATGCGCGTCGTTGTCTTATCCAGTTTAGCCTTAATGGATGCCACGTTTGCGGTGATCCCGTCAAGTTTGTCGTTCAGGGCGCCGAACCCTTGCTGCATAGCGAGAAACACCGCTTGGGGATCCATCTGGGCTTGCGGTGTCGCTTGTTGGTCCGGGGTGGTCGCCGGTGGCTCCATCTGCGATATGGTTTCCTTCTGAATATTTGTGGTGTACTTGTCGATGGCCCCCCTGGTCTTCTTGGATCCTAGGCTCTTGGGCATTATCCGCTGTATTTAGTATGGACTGATCGCCCCGGACACCACGATCCTCAGTACATACGTCGAGCGAGAGGCCCGGTAATGACAAGCGTCCCCCAGTGCCACCGGGCGTTCAACAAGGTGGCGAGCCGGTGGACCAATATAGCCCAGTTGCACAGGGCTGACGTCCCCGCGGCCGCTCCCTGGCTCACGTCGTAGCGTGGTCGGGTGTCGCACCCCCTCAGCACACCGTGCCGGAGAGGGGACCACAGGCCTCCGGATTGAGGGCCGCGGTTAGCAGCAAGGAAGTGTAGCAGTCGGCTCCCGCCGGGCGGGTAAGGTTCCCGTATTCAGCCGCAGCAGTCGATGGGCGATGGGGTGAAGCCGAGGGGCCGAGAGAGGGCCACAGTGTCAGCCGGTATGGAGGGGGGCTAAGCAGCGCGGTGGGGAGAGGCCCGTAACGAAGGTTCCTCCGCGAGCAGGCCGCGGATTGCGCTCGCTCTCTCCCGGGCTCCTCCCCTCTCCAGGCGGCCCGAGTGAAGGCCCCGCGCGCGGGCACACTCAAGAATCGCGATAACTCAGGATGGCAGCCAGCGTTCCGCCCGAAATTTCACCTCCAGGTAGCCCAGTCGCCACCGCACCCTCGGTGCGTCGCCCGGGTGTAACCGGACCCGTTATACGGATATATTTGGAGTTCTGCCCTGGTTCACTCCGGAGCTCACACAGAAGCGGCCATCTTCTTCTGTGCGCAACAGCGCCCCCCCTCAAAATGTTCAGTTTGAAATGGCCAGACCTGCAAACAGACGCAACCTGGTGAGCCATAGATAAGGATGGCGCAATCTTAACACACAATTTTTTTACAGTAGAGACAGGCATGGGAAAAAGGCCCAAGGCAGTGGGCCAGAAATTAGCCGTCCAGAAAGAGAGAGGGTTGGAGGTGCCCACAAACAGAACCTCAGTTTTGTCATCATTAGGTTTTGGCCAGTTTACCGCCATCCACGATCCCAGGTCCTCAAGGCAACTCCTCAGCAGTACAGCAGTATCTGGCCGAGTAAGATCAAAACAGACCAAGATCTGTGTGTCATCAGTATAGGATTAGAACCTGAAACCATGGGATTGAATGAGGCGGAGAAGTGGCCTAAAATAGATGTTGAATAATGTTGGTGACAGAGAGCAAAACAGACTTAGAAAGAAAAGGAGGAAAAGAAACCGACTGGCAGCGATCCATGCCAGGACGTGTCCAGACAAGCCAGCCAACGACAACCAGGAGAGCAGGGGGGGTTTGGTCAACCGTGTTGAACGAAGCTGAAAGAGCAAAGAAAATTACTGCAATATCACCACCCATGTGGGCAAGATCTCCAGCACAGAAGTGAGGACTGATCCAGTCCCCCTCCCAGGAGAAAAGCCAGACTGGAAGGAATCGAAAAACCCAGAGGATTCCAAGAAAGAAGAGAGCTGTGATATCACTAGAACTATATCTAGACTGGACTGTGCCAAGAGCCTCTACCTCAGACTCCCGGACTATCTGATAGAAAAGGTCCAAAATGCAGACACTCGGTTGAGCCTCGGGATGAAGACATGCAAACATATCCTACTAGCATTACGTAATCTCCATTGGCTAGTCAAGAAAAAGGATTTAAAAACCCTGTGAATCGCCAATCGCTGGTATCATGGAGGCGGCCCGCTATCCCACAGAAGGAAATTTCGGCACTAAACTCCTTCAAAAAACACAATAGACCAGCAACACCACAGTAGGCCTAGTGCCCAACTACGATAAAAATAAGTACATTAAAAAAATATATTTTTAAAAAGCAAGGAAAATCTTTATTATCCTTTCTGTCCACAAAACCCTAGAAACTCTAGACCAGCATACTCAAGCAACTTTGCCTATAATTAAATTACCAGACATTTAGGAAACCGCTAAAAACATGGCTCATCAACTAACCAACTCAAACAATACAGCAATGAATCAGGAGCTAGGCTTATGGATCCCCTGCTGCAGGAAACTGGACTACACCGCAATCTCAGAGAAATCTACTACAAAACAAAACTAACACCACCCCCTCCCATCACATTGCTTCCAACCGTTCACAACTAAAATCTTGCAACTTTTCACTCCATTCACCCCATCAGACAAGCCACCATGTCTAGTGTACTTAACTGACTCCTACCTATCCTCTATTAACCACTTCAATCAAAGCTGCAGAATAAGCCCCACCTCCTCTGCACCATGGCTAACCAATACCCTTATATAATCTCACCGAAGGACACACAGAGCCTTCATATTGGCACACAGGTAACCGGTACTTGCACCCATCAACGCCACAGTATTTTAGCATCTGCCTTTCCACTACCCGACTAACACCTCACTCTTTTTCCTTAGAGCCATGCGCAAGGAGAACAACATTGACAAAAGGAGGGCTTTAAGTGGCCGGAGCTAGTCGTGCAGAGACCAGGCAGTCTCTGAAAAGTGCTCCTGTGCCGTGGCTTTGCCTGGCTCCCCCAATAACCATAGAGGCACCAGACACTGCAGGCAGGCCTTTCACCCAACAGAGATGGTTTCTGCCACGTGGTGAAAGTGGCAGGGCTACCTGCAGGGGTCAGAGCTTCTCATTAAGATACAAAAGTAGGGGTTGGTGTATCAAATAGAAGTGTGCCAGCCTCTCCTTTTGTTTCTTAATCAGTGGAGACGGCCACCATGTGCAGGGCTTTCACCAGGTGGCAGAGACCATCTTTGTTGGGTAAAAGCGCTGCCTGTGGGAGTCAGTGCCTGTGATTAACAAAAGGGGATGCAGGCAAAGCAAAATCAAGGACAGAAATGCACCCACCTTTTTTGCCTAGGTCCCAGTGTGACCAATTTCCAGACCCATCACCGTGCCCCCCCTATTCCCCATACTTAAGCCACGCCCCATAGTCAGAGACCCTGCCCCCCTTCGATTCTTCAGTCCACTGGGCAGAAGGAGGCTATATAAAACCATTTACCTTAAAGCCTTGAAATTCCCAGTGATCAGTGTCTCATGTCCGCCTATTATAAGCGACTCTGGGTTTGTTTTTGCACAAAGGCACTTATTAAAAGAAATTCTGGTCACTTGTTGCAGTTTTTGTCCACTTATTTCCCCGATTGTGCACTTATGTTGTGTTTCTTGGCTGATGCTTCTTGGGTGATGCTGGCCCTATCGCCATTCACAAAAAAAGAAAATAAACGTGAAAGAAGAATGAATGTCCCATCCCGGAGGGTCAGGCTGATCGCCCCAAGCAAAGCCACACGCAGTGTCCTAGACTGGGCTGCCTGCAGCCCCTGAACGACATGCAGTCACTCCTTTATCACCAGCAAGCCCTTCTTAGGTATGTGTTAGACATTTGACACTCATGGAACCTTTCCATCTGAAAGGCCCTGTGAAGGCTTATTACCTAGAAAATAATGTCCACTTATAGGGCATATAAAGCAAGTTCCCCTTTGAAAAGGCTAGTCATGATGTCTACCTTGACATGCAAAAAAGAGGTTGCTTTATATGGATAGGCAAACAATCTTAACAACAACATAACAGCAAGCTGGAACTTTGTGACAAAAGTAATCTGAATCCAAGCGACCTCACTGGAGTGGTGTAAAGAGATTTTTTCAGGCTTGTATTATTTTGCAATCTGGGACTTATACTTTCCCCTTCAGGATGTGGAAAATAAAGATACAACAATACTCTTTTGGCCCAACAAAAGAGTCGCAGAATTCCAAGCAAAAACAGGACTGGGTGGCCACATGCATCACCACGAGAAATGTGAGTGCTCTAATCTATTAAAAAAACAGCATTGAAATCCAACATTTTACTATTTGTGCCAAGCTTGGAAGTAATGATAATGATGTTTTATTTATTATAGAGCCTTAATCCAAAGCGCTTTACAGAGCACCTATTTACATACAATATCACCCATGCGAAATTGGTACTCATTTATCGACCTCGGAAGGATGAAAGGCTGAGTTGGCCTTGCCGGGATTCGAACCCGCGACCAGCAGATCACGCTCAGATCGCAGCAGCGAGCGCTCAACTCGCTAAGCAAGAGTCTAAACTGTAGCATGGGTAAATATCCCAGCTTCACATTTAAACAGATCAGGTTACCCCGGGTAAATTGTGTATTCTCTTCTAGTATAGAGGACTGACTGGAGTAGAGTCAACATTAATTTCCTCCCCTATTGCTGCCAGTCACCAAAGTTGGGGGCGGGGGGGACCAGAGTGCTGCCGCACAGGAGAAGGAGTAAAACACTTTGCTATGCTATGGGGCCTTGTACAGCACACAGTCTATAATTTTCAGGATCTATAAGAGGTGGGCTAGGGGGCTAGTGTAGGTGATGGGCAAAGGTGCTTATTGCAATGATGTGTGCATGATCTAACAAGATAAGGTTGTCAGTGGTGTGTAAGATTTATATATTTTGAGAGTTGTCTGGAGAAGTGGATAATGTGCACCCCAGGTTGGGAATGTAAATTGTCTAATTGTGGCGTCTGTCGGAGTGGTCTTTAAGGGGGTCCATGTTCATTGTTCGCCTTTTTTTTTTTTTCGCAGCACTTTTTGCCGAAATGTTTTTCTGAAAAAAAGAATCGATTTTCTTCCAGGGGGGTTGGTGGGGGAATAGAGTGCTCCAAATCCCCCTCCCCTATTATTTATTCCATATACACCACCCTACCCCTTATATGCCCTCAATTCCCCCCCATATTTTTTGATGTTTTTTTCGGCAAAACTTTTTCGGCAAAAAGTGCCCCGGAAAGAAAACGAGGGATGAATGAACATCGTACCCTTTAAGGAGTGTGGACAATTGTGCTTGTTATCTGGGGTGGGCCAGTGCGCTATTTAAGAACATTTAACGTAGACCTATGTCTTTCATGTGGTGTGTCTGCTCCATTGTGTAACCAGTGTTGATTCGGTGGGTGATGTGTGTAGAGATGTGTTGTTGGTTAGGGTATGAATGATTTTCAGGTGGTTCATGTTACCATATCTTGCAAATAACACTTTATTCTGGTAAAAAATGTTCCCCATTCACAATAACATTTCAAAGTCTACCTGCGGTAGCAGTAACCAAGAATTGAAGACCGCCGACCAATGTAAACAAAATAACGGCATGTTGTCAGTTGGTCGTGGCGGTTTGAGGAGTTATGGGAACTGCCAACTTCCTCCAACAATGAACAGAAACGGCATGTTTGGAGGCATAGCTGCTTTTAGACGGATTGGACCGTCCCATTCCGGTAATTGTGTGTCCTTTCAAGAAGACGCAATAATGGCAGATTTAACATTTTACTTAGCAGGGGGAGCTCGACAAAAACAAAATACAGGAGGACTGCAACTAAAAGGAGAACGGAGCTGCTGCCTAAAGAAAATCTGTTGCCCCCAATCTGACATCAACATTTGAGGGGTAACTTAGGTTCCCCCCATAAAAGGGCAATTGATCAGAGACTTCTTTAAAAAATCTTTCTCAAGCACGAGGGCCAGATTGGTGGCAAGACCATAAGCCACCGCGATAGTGGATCACTCCCATGTGAAGGATCCAAGTTTGATAGACTTTGCAGATTCAATGGCCTTGGACTCCGCCCCACTCCCTCATCAATCAAGTGTGATACAGCAATCTTTTGATGCTTCAGTTTTCGGCTCTTCAACCGATTTGGTAAATTTATTGAACAAATCTATTGCAGGTCAGCACTCGTCAGACTCAAAAACCAACTACTTAATAAGTGGAGGACTAGGGCTTCACCATACTTACAGGCCGATTCATGGAATTAATGTACACCGAAAATTGCAGGGAAACCAGCGCACATCGATTCATGGACGTCCGTGCGCGAGAAAAATATTGGATGTGCGCTGAAAAAGTGTGTGGCGCACGCCAGCGCACAGGTCATCCAACGGCGTGCGCCACGGCCACAGCGAAATCACACATAGCGCGGTGCACATAACAAAAGTAGGCGGAACACGGGGCGTAACACTCGGAATGGGGAACAACGTGTGAAAATATGGGCGTCACAGGGGAAGTACAGGAGGCAAGTGCGCAGAACGCCCACACGCTCGCCTACAACTCGTATTCATGGAATCGAATAGGGCAAACCAGCGCACTGTCGCGCACAGGGCCAAACAAGTCCGCCACAAGAAAGCAGGCGGTAGCGTCCCTGCGCCTGAAATAAATGTGCGCCAAAATGTGCGCTTACAAAAAGCACCTATATACAGCTATGATGAATGATCCATACTGTGGCCCTCTAGGACAAATGAGGTGCAAAGGGGTACCGACAAACACGGACACCCGCTGTGTGAAAAATAGCGTGTGCGTGTATTTCGGGGTGCGTGGGAAGTTCCACACGCGATTGGCCTGGGTACATGTATTTCAGGTTGCGCAGGAAGTTCCACACGCGATTGTCCGTGGTACGTGTATTTCGGGGTGCGCGTGAAGTTCCACACGCGATTTCAGCAGGGTACGTGTACTCCGGGTGCGCGGGAAATTCCACACGCGAATCCAGCAGCCTACGTGTATTTCGGGGGTGCCGGGGTGTCCTACACGTGAATTGGCCGTGTGGGTCCTCCCAGCTGTTCCCTCTACACCCTCCACGGCCCCTGCAGGCGGCCCACAGCACAGTGGACTATCCTGCACCCCTGCACATGTCCTGCAGGCAGCCCATCCACCATGGCCATGCCCCCCAGCCAACCCACATGTCACCTTGCACTACTGCCCACCAACGCATGTCTCCCAGCACCCCCACCCCCCAGCATCCAGGGGCACCCTCCACCAGTCCCCCAATCATGTCTCCCACCCTCCCCACCCCCCAGCATCCAGGGGCACCCTCCACCAGGCCCCCACTCATGTCTCCCAGCACCCCCACCCCCCAGCATCAAGGGGCACCCTCCACCAGGCCCCCACTCATTGTCTCCCTGCACCCCTACCCCCCAGCATCCAGGGGCACCCTCCACCAGGCCCCCACACATGTCTCCCAGCACCCCCACCCCCCAGCCTCCAGGGGCACCCTCCACCATGCCCCCACACATGTCTCCCAGCATCCAGGGGCACCCACCACCAGGCGCCCACTCATGTCCCCCTGCACCCCCACCCCCCAGCATCCAGGGGCACCCTCCACCAGGCCCCCACTCATGTCCAAGTCATGTGCCCCTGAACCCCCACACCCCAGCAGTCAGGGGCACCGTCCACCAGCCCCCGCTCATGTCTCCCAGCACCCCCACCCCCCAGCAGTGCAGGGCACCCTCCACCATGCCCCCACACATGTCCCCCTGCACCCCCACCCCCCAGCAGTCAGGGGCACCCTCCACCAGGCCCCCACTCATGTCTCCCAGCAACCCCACCCCCCAGCAGTGCAGGGCACCCTCCACCATGCCCCCACACATGTCCCCCTGCACCCCCACCCCCAGCAGTCAGGGGCACCCTCCACCAGGCCCCCACTCATGTCTCCCACCCCCCAACCCCCAGCAGTCAGGGGCACCCTCCACCAGGCCCCCACTCATATCTACCCCCTCCCCACCCCCCAGCAGTCAGGGGCACCCTCCACCAGGCCCCCACTCATATCTACCCCCTCCCCACCCCCCAGCAGTCAGGGGCACCCTCCACCAGGCCCCCACTTCATGTCCCTCTGCACCACCACCCCCAGCATCCAGGGGCACCCTCCACCAGGCCCCCACTCATGTCTCACAGCACCCCCACCCCCCAGCATCCAGGGGCACCCTCCACCAGGCCCCCACTCACGTCTCCCTGCAGCCCCACACCCCAGCATCCAGGGGCACCCTCCACCAGGCCCCCACTCATGTCTCCCACCCCCCAGCAGTCAGGGTCACCCTCCACCAGGCCCCCACTCATGTCTCCCACCCCCCCACCCCCAGCAGTCAGGGGCACCCTCCACCAGGCCCCCACTCATGTCCCCTGCACCCCCAGCATCCAGGGGCACCCTCCACCAGGCCCCCACTCATGTCTCCCAGCACCCCCACCCCCCAGCATCCAGGGGCACCCTCCACCAGGCCCCCACTAATGTCTCCCAGCACCCCCACCCCCCAGCATCCAGGGGCACTCTCCACCAGGCCCCACTCATGTCCAACTCATGTCCCCCTGCACCCCCACCCCCCAACATCCAGGGGCACCCTCCACCAAGCCCCCACTTCGGTCTACCGGCACCCCCGCCCCCCAGCATCCAGGGGCACCCTCCACCAGGCCCCACTCATGGCCAACTCATGTCCCCCTGCACCCCCACCCCCCAGCAGTCAGGGGCACCCTCCACCAGGCCCCCACTCATGTCTCCCAACTCCCCACCCCCCAGCAGTCAGGGGCACCCTCCACCAGGCCCCCACTCATGTCTCCCACCCCCCCAGCAGTGTAGGGCACCCTCCACCATGCCCCCACACATGTCTCCCAGCACCCCCACCCCCCAGCATCCAGGGGCACCCTCCACCAGGCCCCCACTCATGTCCAACTCATGTCCCCCTGCACCCCACCCCCCAGCATCCAGGGGCACCCTCCACCAGGCCCCCACTCATGTCTCCCTGCACCCCCACCCCCCAGCAGTGCGATTTGCCTGGGTACGTGTATTATGGGTCTGCGTGAACTTCCACACGTGATATCAGCAGGGTACATGTATTACGGGGTTCGCGTGAACTTCCACACGCGACTGGGCCTGGGAGAGCGTGTTACGTGTATTCCTGGGGTGGGCGGGAAGATTCACTCGCGACTGGGCCTGGGAGAGTGTGTTACGTGTATTCCTGGGGTGGCCGGGAAGATTCACTTGCGACTGGGCCTGGGAGAGCGTGTTACGTATATTCCTGGGGTGGGCGGGAATATTCACTCGCGAATGGGCCTGGGAGAGCGTGTTACGTGTATTCCTGGGGTGGGCGGGAAGATTCACTCGTGACTGGGCCTGGGAGAGCGTGTTACGTGTATTCCTGGGGTGGGCGGGAAGATCTACACGGTCGCCTACAACGCGCCAAAAAAAAAAGGTCCAATCCAGAAACACGTATGCCAGCACGAAGCAGGCGCACGTCCCGCATAGCATAAAAGCGCGCGCAAACAACAAAGAAGCTCAGACGCCAGGATGAATATACCGTTCCTAGCAGCAGTGGCCGTGGGATACCGCAGGAGAAGGAGGAGGATAGTCAGAGCCAGAATCTTCACACCCAGAACCAGCCTTTTTGGTATGCCTGATGACCAGGTGTATGGGAGTTACAGGTTTCCACCTCACATAATACTCGACCTGGTCAGTGAGTGGGAGGATGACCTCACATCACCCACCCTGTGCTCCCAAGCACTGAGCCCCCGGGAGAAGGTCCTCAATGTACTGCACTTCTTGGCTACCGGATCATTTCAGCGGACAAGTGCCATAGTGGGGGGGGGGGGTGTCACAGGCCATGCAGTCACGGTGCCTACACCAGGTGTTGGCCATCATCACTGCACGCCCATCAGTCCGCAGGCACATATACCTGCCCAGAACACCTGCAGAAAGGCAGGCTGTCAGCCAGGATTTCTACAAGGTGGCACAATTCCCCAAAGTGCTAGGTGCCATTGATTGCACCCATGTGGCTCTACGTCCCCCCAGGGCATCTGAGCAGATCTATAGAAACCGCAAGCACTGGCATTCCATCAACGTCCAGGTAATATGTGATGCCAAGGGAATCATCACCTCAGTATATGCCAACTATCCAGGGTCCACCCACGACAGCTTCATTTACAGGATGTCAACTGTAAACCGGGACATGGAAGCTGGGCGGCATGGCGATGCATGGCTGCTTGGTGAGTATAAATGCCACAACACACGCATGCATGACAGATACATAGTAATGTCACTACCCCACTAATGATCCCCATCACCACCTCCCCAGGGGACAGTGCCTACCCTCTGAGCACCCACATGATGACGCCAATTCGGAACCCCATCACGCCTCCTGAGGTCAGATACAACACAGCCCATATTGCAACCCGGGGCATAGTGGAGCGCATATTCGGAGTGCTCAAGTCACGCTTTCGCTCCCTTGACCGTTCTGGCGGGCAGCTGTTATACGCTCCCCCAGTAGTGTGCAGGATCATAGTGGCAGCATGTGTCCTGCACAATGTTGCAACACAAAACAAAAAGTGTCTAAACTTAAAGACACTCCCGTCCCCTGCACACCTTACAAGCTGAAATAAATCAGTCAAATTTCATAACATTTGCACTTTTATATATAGAAAGAATTGTCAATTTAGAACATAGGTAACAAAATATCTTCATAAAAGTACAGAAAAAAGCTATCAACTGACTTCCAATATGGCCAGCATGAAAAACAAATCAAACCAGACAAAGAAATAAGCTCCCAATTTTGAACTGCAGCTTCAAGCTCTACGCGTTTCGGGGACTATCCCCTTCTTCAGGAGCAAAAATATCTGCAAGTATAGATATATATACAATTAGAGGACATCTCACATATCATTAAAAGTTTGGACAAACTAAACACATTAAATAAAGAGAATACATTAAATAATTATGTACACATAAATCGAACCACAATTCTACATAGCATACACAAGTGGTTGTATATTCACAGTGGTACAACTGGTATGGCTCCAAATGTAAATCTCAAAATGCATTAAAACCTAAAACACTTATTCGTATGTACCTCACAGTGGGAATGTTGTCAAAGAAAATAGAGTCTCTGTCTGTGCATCTGTCTGTGCACGACGTACACATAACCAGGATCCCTGCGAATACTCCTGCCGTCCTCAACAAGTGAAATGCGATTGCCGAACTCTGGAATACCAAAGTATATCTATCAGCTCCAATTACACGTAATTAAATCACCAAACCTTAATGACTAAACAACTAGTTCAAAAAACACCTATTACTCATTGGCAACTAATCTGTGCAGCTCAACGATCACCAAAATCCACAACCTTGTGCCACCACCTCATCTTTGTGCCAACACATCAACTTAACACAGAAAGTTAAAAAGCCCAAATCCTCAAAGAAAACCCAAAATTTAAAATGTGCAACTCTTCCAACATATATTATTTACCTAAGGCAAATCAATAGCCAATCCAATCCAAATTCAGGACTTCCAGTACTCCGCATCCAATGTAAAGCATCCTGCTGATTATAGATATGCATAATGCAACTAAAAAACAAACACAAAATATACCATTTACAAACTAACACCACCTTTCCAATACAAACATAAATAAATATAAACACATCCACACAGCTTAAACTTACTTCCAGAAGCGCACCTCTTCACCTCAGATTCAACGGCTCCTCTCCAATTTACACGTAACAGATCCCAACCCACAACACACTTCCTGGCTCATTTTATACTGTTTCCTGGTAGTCACATGATAAAGTCACGTGACCCGCCGGCACTGAATACTAAAAGAATGCACAAAACTCCCTGCAACCTGCCAAATACACAGCTAATGCTAACTAAGCACACAGGTACTGAGTGAGTAAATCAAACAAAATAAAAAAGACACCAAAGATAAATGTGTGTGTGTAGTTAAAAAGGAGATAGACATAGAAGAAAGACTGCATTTTTGAAAAAATAAAAAAATAATAAATAAGTGCCTTAAAACTATTGCTGTCCATCAACCATACTTAACTACGCAGCAAATTCAGAAATAACCAAGTAAACAAGTTATGTACTAAAGATAAATGTGTATGTATTTAAAAAGAAGATAGACATAGAGGAAAGACTACATTTTTGAAAAAATTGAAAAAATAATGAATAAGTGCCTTAAAACAATTGCTGTCCATCAACCATACCTAACTACGCAGCAAGTTCAGAAATAACCAAGTAAACTAGTTATGTACTAATTACCCAAACCCAATAACTACTATTCCATACACCTCTAATGGAACAACCAGTATGTAACACCCGGAAAACACAAATCCCTCCATGTGACCTCAAACTCATATCAATTTATGCATTATGAACTACGCGGCAAATTCAGAGATAACCAAGTAACCTAGTTATGTACTCATTACACAAATCCAATAACTACTCTTCCATACACCTCTAATGGAACAACCAGTATGTAACACCCGGAAAACACAAATCACTCCATGTGACCTCAAACACATATGAATTTATGCATTATGAACGACTTAAACCATTCACCAACCATACCTCGACACCTACACAAAACAATTCAAAGAGAACTCTTCATTGAGCCCTCTTGGAGATAAAGTCCCCAAGAGGTCAATCCAAAACATCTCTCTCTGAGCTAATATTCTCAAAAAGTCACCTCCTCTGGGTGGTTTCTTCACCACTTCCAAAACATTAAACCTCAATTGTGCAATAGTATGTCTAGACATATTAAAATGCCTAGCAACTGAAGATTTCTCATTTTTACACCGTATTTGCGATTTATGTTCAGTCCATCTTTCACGTGCGGATCTGGCTGTCTGTCCAATATACATTAATCCACACGGGCACTTAATGCTGTAAATCACCCCTGTGGATCTACATGTGGCAAAATCTCTAAGAGTGATTTTTTTGCCCGTCTGCGGGTGAAGAATGTATTCTCCTTTAGCCACATTGTTACAATGACTACACGACAAACAAGGAAATGTTCCCTTTTTTTTAGTCACCAATGTCATCTGAATTTCCTTCGGGCCTCTTTCGGCTCTCACAACCCTATCTCTCAGGTTCCTACCTCTTCTATACACCATCATTGGTGGAGATGGAAACAATCCCAGAAGTATAGGATCATGATGGAGAATCGACCAGTGTTTATGTATGATTCTTTTAACATGCCAACTTTGTCGAGAGAATTTGGAAATATGCAAAATTGAATCAGACTCCTTCTTCACCTTAGGTGTAAGCAATTGCTCCCTTGTAATCGGGAGCGCTTTTTAACTTTCTGTGTTAAGTTGATGTGTTGGCACAAAGATGAGGTGGTGGCACAAGGTTGTGGATTTTGGTGATCGTTGAGCTGCACAGATTAGTTGCCAATGAGTAATAGGTGTTTTTTGAACTAGTTGTTTAGTCATTAAGGTTTGGTGATTTAATTACGTGTAATTGGAGCTGATAGATATACTTTGGTATTCCAGAGTTCGGCAATCACATTTCACTTGTTGAGGACGGCAGGAGTATTCGCAGGGATCCTGGTTATGTGTACGTCGTGCACAGACAGATGCACAGACAGAGACTCTATTTTCTTTGACAACATTCCCACTGTGAGGTACATACGAATAAGTGTTTTAGGTTTTAATGCATTTTGAGATTTACATTTGGAGCCATACCAGTTGTACCACTGTGAATATACAACCACTTGTGTATGCTATGTAGAATTGTGGTTCGATTTATGTGTACATAATTATTTAATGTATTCTCTTTATTTAATGTGTTTAGTTTGTCCAAACTTTTAATGATATGTGAGATGTCCTCTAATTGTATATATATCTATACTTGCAGATATTTTTGCTCCTGAAGAAGGGGATAGTCCCCGAAACGCGTAGAGCTTGAAGCTGCAGTTCAAAATTGGGAGCTTATTTCTTTGTCTGGTTTGATTTGTTTTTCATGCTGGCCATATTGGAAGTCAGTTGATAGCTTTTTTCTGTACTTTTATGAAGATATTTTGTTACCTATGTTCTAAATTGACAATTCTTTCTATATATAAAAGTGCAAATGTTATGAAATTTGACTGATTTATTTCAGCTTGTAAGGTGTGCAGGGGACGGGAGTGTCTTTAAGTTTAGACACTTTTTGTTTTATGTTTAACACATGCTCCAGTGTCAGGGCGTGTATTCCTCCCCAGCACCCACAATTGTAATAAAATCTCTCTAAATAGTTATTTAGTCTTTGAGTAATTAGGTGTGCTCTGATAGATACTTCTTTTTGCAATGTTGCAACACGCCGGGGCCTGGCTGTGGACATGATGGTGCCCCCACATCCCCAACCACATGCACGCCCGCTGCGCATGGGAGAGGAAAGGGCATGGGGTGAGGCAGCCCGTATGCAGCTGGTGGCTCATTACTTCACATAGAAATCACACCTCTGTGGAGTGCACACAGCCCTGGCACATACCATCTGACAATCAATGATGACTCAATCTGACAATTCTGATGAATTAAGGGACAGTCAACTGTCAGAACCATAGCAGCCTGAGATTGTTCACCTGGAAGTGTCACAATGTGTGCATCCCTACCTACACAAACACCACCAATGCAGTGTCATCAAAAGACACACTTCTATGCAGCAAAAATGAATACCCACTTGCAAAATACAACATGAGAACAGTGCCATGTCACCCAACCCCTCCCCGGCACCGCCACAACACACCATGGCATGTCATGCTATGTGAGAGCAAACAAATGAATCCCCACAACATGACACAAGTGTCACAAACTACAGTGTCCCTAATGGAAACTGGTCACACATGAAATGCTCACAGTAATGCAGGACCAACAACACACATTACCAAATATTTACCAATAATACTAATCACCTACACAACCTCCAACCGACCATAAACATGACAGTACGGATTTAATAAATGTGTAGTCTCACTACCTGATAATGCCAGCACTTCGAACACTTCCAACTGTATAGTGTTAGCGCCACGCAAAAGTGTAGGTGCACTGCTTACAACATGGACTCCATTTCCAAAGTAGACCGCCTTGTGAAGACATGAGAAACGGGCCTGCAAATTAGGAGGATTAGATGGATGCAGAGGCACATATCAATACACCATGCAGTGTACAATACAACAACAATATGCACTAGGAATGTATACACAGTATTGACTACAGACTGCCCACACATCAAATGGGAGTCCAACGTGACTGTGTAAGTCAATGTCACTTGGGCACACCCTTTGCAAGCCCATGGAAACGGGAAGTAGGAGGGGTGTGTGTCACACAAACCCAAGCATCTAACCCAAATTCAGGACAAGCCTGCATGTGCCCAGCCACAATACAGCGTATGCCCACAGGAGCCACACAAGGCAACACACTGTCAAAAAAATCAAAAATCAAAAATGGCCAGGAATGGGCCGGGGGCGGGGGGGGAGGCCACCCAGGAGATCCGAGGACAGGGTGCACACCAAAACCCACCTGTGTGGATCTTGCGAAAAAAAACACCTCCATGGGCTCATGGCCTGCACGGCTACCCTATTGTGAGAGATTTGCTGCTGTCGCTCTCCTCACCCTCTGCAGCTGCATCACTAGGTGGTGGCACTATGGGAGGCAGCCCACTCAAAGCCCTAGTCTGGTCCTCCATGGCAGCAAGCATGCGGGTGTGGAAGGTCTGGTTCTGGAGGATAATCGTGCGGAGGTCCCCATGCAACAACTCACGGGATGCCCGGACCTCCTCCCTAGTTACCTGCATCTCAGCTGAGAGCGTACGTGTGAGCTGCTCCAGCTGCTGTTCTGTCCTCGTGTCAGTTGAAGCCTCAAGCTCAACAAGAGTCACCCTGAGCTGACGGAGTTCCACCCTCAGGGCTTCCCTGTGGCCCTGGGACTCAATAGAAATGGCTTCCCGCAGAGTCTCCAGTGCCGCCCGTCTGTCCCTGTTGGACGCCAACATGTCCTCCCTGTGTGACTGGCAAATGGAGTCTGTTGCCTGCTGTAGTTGTTCCATCAGCCTTTCTTGGGGGACAATGGAAGTGGCCACGCTATCCATGGCCTGAGCCATCATCTCAGATGATGCTGCCTGTTGGTTTGCCATACTGTATATGGATTGCTCCCATGCGGTATTGCCAGGTGGCGTACAGCCACCGCATCAGCGGGCACCACACCTGTCTGGTGCAAGGCGAACTGCGCCTTGCTGTGCCGGCACTGCCTGAGGCTGCAGGACTGCATTCCCCCTCTGATCTGCTGGCCCAGAAACAGGATCAGATGTTGCGGAGTGTGACCCTGCATCCGTAACCACCAAAGGCGGACCTACCAACACTTACATCCCCATTGAGGGTTCTACCCCTGGTGGAGGTGGGTTGGACAGTACAGAATCCCTCCCAGAAACACTTACCTGCGACCGCACATAGGTCTCATCATCCGAATCGACACCTGAATAGAGCTTGGGGTAGGTGCACCCAGAGACACCCCTTGAGATAATGGTCTGCAGCAAGTGTGGGTTCTCACCCACCACCACACCACGTCCCTCACTGGTGCCCGGTCGGGCCGCAGACCCCTCCTGGGTCTGCACCATCTCCACAACCCCAGCAGTATCAAGTGTGTCATCCCCTGCAAAGACATGAAAGAAAAGAAATGGGAACAGGCATTAGCACCATGGCACACAATTAGGGCTGAGAAGCAACAGAAACAGTACTTCATTGACACATGTCCCACATGACTACAACCCTGCCATGCATGCACCGTCACTACGTATGAAGGGGAGGCAAATGGCACACATTGATGACACCAAGATGGAAGACCAACACATTTGCTGCATGCTGGCTAGCAGTGCCATCACACATTGGCCTGTGATTGGCATGTCCAATACACATACATGACACATGCCATCACACAGATGGCATGTACCATAGCCATGTCACACATGACAATAGGACTGAGAAATGCCTAGTGAAAGCGGTGGAATGCAAACAATCAGCCTGAATGAACACAGAATAATACGCAACCATGATGTGGCAAGATGACACTTCAAGGGCAACTGGCGTGAGGTTGGGCTGAATGTCTACTGTTGCCAGAAGGGATACTGCAATACCCAAATCCTGGTGCGCAGAATGTATTGGATGAAGCACATGGGTGACCCAAACCACTCAGGCACACACACCCTCACCTGGCACTCAATCAGAAGCCCTCACACACACACCATACACATGCATGTGCACTCACCGGACAATGCCTCGTAATCTGGCAGGTCTCCCACGCCTTGGATCTGTTCCTCCGTGACGTAGGTCCCAGCAACATACTCATGTGGAGTGAGTTCAATGTCCTCTGCTGGAGACCCACCTCCAGTCACTAGAGTTGCGGCATGACTTGAGGCCAGCTTTTTCTTTGCCCTGCGCTTCAGGTCATTCCAGCGCTTGTAGCAATCATTAGCTGTGCGCCTCACGAATCCAAGGGCACTTATGATGTCCGCGATGGTCTGCCAGTGTGTCGGACGTCGTGCAGGTGTGGTCTTGCATCCTGCAGTAATCACCATTTCGCTGTCATGTGCGGACATATACTCCACAAGTGCATCAAGTTCGGCCTGATTGAAGCTGGGCTTCCTTGGTGGGCCGGACTGTGTAGCCGTGTCTGGGGCATCAGCCTGTACTGGATGAGCACTCTTCCTCTTCCGCTTGGAAGGTGGTGGGGATCCTGAGTGTCCTACGCCGCTCTAGACACTAGGGGCAGGATCCACGGTGGACTGTGGACTAGGAGTGTGGGAATGAACACTCACCATGGGACTTAGTGCAGGCATTAGCTGAAGTGTGATGTAGTCAGGGGGAACGTCAGCAGGATGGACTGGGACCGACACTGTCCTCGCTGGGAGACTCAGAGCTGGGGTGGATGGAGCCGCAGCTGACCCTGCAGCCTCCCCACCCTTCCTACTCGGGGCAGCAGATGACATAGCTGCCCCTGATCCACGTGGCCTGGTGACACCAACGTGCACCGCCACACGTGGCCTAGACCTGCTGAGCTGGAAGTCAGCCAGGGAGTCCCCTTGCGCCAGGGCTGGTCCAACAAGGGCTGAGCAGGGATGGTGGCAGCCACGTTACCCTCAACCAGGAGGGGGGTCCCTGACTGGTCACCCACACATGAGGGGCTAGGGGCACCCTGCAAGTCCCGGCCACGTCCCCTACCGTATCCACCACGGCCACCTCTTGAGGCTCGGCCACCTTTGCCACCCTTACCGCGTGCTAGCCTCCCAACCATGGCACTGATGTTGTTGTGCGTATGGGAGTTGCAGTAAACTATTGTCGTGGGCAATTGGGGGTCAAAGGGGTAGGGTACTAGATGGAAATCGTACCCTAGTGCTCTAGCAAGGCTGTATGTGACCCCTGGGGGAAGATGATGGGTCACGCAACGCACAGGCACCCCAAAAAAGGGAGATAATGTGCACGCAACCCCTCCGAGACCACGTGCGTGGAAAAATAAACCTGCACTACGCTGTGGCACCCAGAAACACAAAAATGAACGTATGCGTGTCACACGCAGCCTAGACTGACCTCTGAAGGGGTACGCAACACACGGGGAAAGCACAGATGTTAAATACGTGCGCGACTCACTGTCTGCCAGGAAAAATCGCGTGAAAAATACGCGTTGGCAACACCCAGGCCTCCAGATAAGGTGCGTACTAGGCCTTTTTACGCATGAAAATCTTGCAAATACAACAGCTTTATTATTTTCCTGTGTACATTTACACACAGGTTTAGAACAGAGGGCAGTGCAAAGGTCAGGTTACTTGACAGAAAGCAGAAGACTTATTTTGGTTTTTATCTACATGGATGTAATTGCAAGCCACCTCTGAAACAGAATGTATTTCTCTGAAGCCGGCTAGGTTTTTGTGATTTCAACATTTAAATATATACAGGAGAAATCAAATGGCCAGACCTTAGAGAAATAATAAAAAGTGTATTCTGTCACAATGCAGAAAGCTGCTGTACGGTAAGGATTTACATACAGTTTGTGCATGCGTCGCTGGATGTCACATACATTTTACTCTCTTGCAAAAGAGAAAAGTCATTTTTACTCTCTTAAAATGACATTTACTCTCAAAGTTTAAAAACAGGGAGTAAAATACTCCCACCTCAAAATCTTATCTGGAGCACTGGCAACACCCCCGCCAAAAGAAGAATTGTACGCTGTCTGAGGAGACAGGACAACAGAAGAAGTGAACGCTGTTTGAGGAAACAGGCCCAGGAAAAAGACAAAAAGAGAAAAAGCTGTCAGAGGTAACAGGGAGTATCAACTTGGAACGCCGTGAAGTAAATCGCGTATGAACCGACAAGAAGTACAGATTTCACCCACTCGCTCTCCACGAAAAGCACGTACAAGGAAATGGCGTTCTACACGTACCTTTTAAACATGCCCACACGTCCAGCGCCACTTCCGCGTGTACGCGCTAAGGCCCTATCCTCCAATTACACGAGCTGACACTCTGACGTGCAGTCATTGGATGTGTAACATGCACCCGTGTACAGGGAAACGCCCGCGCACGCACGTCACAGATGCGCATACGCAATAAGGCCCTTTCCACCAATTGCACGGTATGACACTCTGACGTGCTTATTTTTTCTACGCGCCATGGAAAACGCACATGCGCGTAACGTCATAGATGCGCGTACACGCTGGGGGCCTCTAGGCCAATGAATTTGCGTACGTGTGCCGACGCGCTTACGCGCTAAGGCCCTTTCCTCGAATTACACGCAGACGTGCTGGATTTTCACGTGCCAAATCACTCCCTATCAAGCTGGCCACGCGTAAGCACACGGAAGACCACGCTCCTGCCCAGAAGGTCGAATTACTGCCCCCCAGAGCCCCGAGCACGCTCCCACCTGCCATCTGCTGCTGCCTGATTGCCTACTGCCCACGTGCCCTGCCATTTGCTGCCTGCACATCAGCCAGGGGTGCTGTTGCTGTGACCACCCCTGCTGGAACCGAAGACTCCCGACTGGGATTCCATCGCTCCACAGACCAGCCCCAGGACCCAGTTGCCCACCAACTCCTGCCTCTGGGGTTGTCATGTCGGGCACGCAACATCTGGCACCACTGGCAACAACCGGCCAGAGAGGCAGAGGGGCACCAGCTTCACTGCCACCGAAGTTGGTGTCCTGGTGGAGCAAGTGCTGGGACAGTATGTTGCCCTCTTCGGAAGTTTGCGCGCCAACAAGGAAGGACAGACTCGGATCTGGACGGACATCGTGACTGCCATCAACGCGGAGGGGGTGGCAGTCCGACTATTCCATCATGTCAAGAAGCGCTGGGAGGACTTCAGGTCCAGGACCCTCAACAAGGCCCGGCGCCTCTTGAAGGCAGCGGATGATAAGGGGTGCCGGGGGCACTTGTCGGGCGATCAGACGAGGGTCCTGGAAAGCATATCCCTAGCGTTCCACGTCCAGGTCCTTGAGAGGCAGATCCGTCTGGAGTCGAGCGGTAAGTGTACATGCATCATGATTCTAACCTGTGCGTGTCGTGGTGTGCCAGTAGTGTGCAGGTTGCACATGTGCTTTTATGGGGCCAAGTATGGGGGGGGTGTACAGGGCCGTGAGGCTAACACATGCGAGGGCTCTCATGTGTGAGACATGGATGGTGCTTGTGTGTGTAGGCTTGCATGCCAAATGCAGATGTGTGGGCACACATGTTTGGATGAATGTGTATGTAAGTAGGGATGTTCGTGATGTCACACATGGATGTTGGTTTCAGCTGCATGTATCAGCACTTTGTACATGTTCATGTGTGTGTATTTGACAAGGGTGCAACAGTGATGTAACATGGATGCATGCGACAGCGGGATGTGGAAGCCTGATTGGCGGATGTGACATGGATGCCAATCTGAACACTGCGACAGTTGGCAGAGGTGTACACCTGCATGCAAGTGTGGTGGTGTGTGTGCATGTGTAGTGCACTCCCTGTGTTGCATGTGATGTCTGGCTCACCTTTGCCTGCTCATGCTGTTGTATGTGTATGGATGGTGCTGGCTGTTGCAATATGGCTGTGTATGGCTCATGTGTGCAAGTTGAAATGACATGTGTGTTGGCGAATGTGATGCCATGTCTGAGGTTTCCAAATGCCACTCATGTACAACTGTCATGTGTGTATGTGTCTATTGTACAGTGCCCTGATGCCTGTGTTTTATTTCTCCCTGTCTGCAGAATCAACTGATGAAGAGGGCGGAGAAGGTGCTGTGGAGCACAGCGGCAGGGTTTGCACCGCCAGCCGGAGACGCAAGGCCCGGCTCCCCTCCCAGGTTGTCATCTCGTCGGGGAGTGAGGAGTCTGGTGCCGCGTCCCAGGCCGCAGCTGCCGGGGGGAGGTGCAAGAGGCGGAGGTCGGAGTTGGACTCCTCGGCAGCAGAAGGGGCAGCTGGGACCCCACAGGGCCCAACAGGGGAAGATGGCACAGAGTCATCCAGGTTGGTGGGGGGGTTTGGTGGAGGAGGAGGCCGTGCAAGCGACAGAGACGGGGTCTGGAGGTGAGGATTCCACTGGTGCTAGTGGTGCAGTGCAGGACCAGGGACAGGAGGCAGCACAGGCCGCCGCGGAGGTGCCTGTGTGCAATCATGTCCCTGATCCTGTCACTGCATCATCTTGCACCAGCAGGGATGCCTACGTCCAGACCCGTTTTTCAGCCTTCCTCTGCCTGCGGACGTGGCTATCCAGGTACGGGTTGAGCCTGTCCTGACTGGTGTGGCGTTGCATCAACGGGCCATGCGAGGTGACCTGCAGTCCTTTCATGAGGAGACTGCACGTCATCTTTCCACCCATTTGTCACCTGGGTGCCCTGTGGAGCTGCCTCTGACGGTGCGGCCAGGCTGGTGGAGGACACATCCCTGCCACAGTCGGGAGTCAGACGTCCAGCAGGGGTGGCCACATCAACGACTGCACCCCGGCCGGTGGAGGATGTGCAGGCAGCAGGAGCCAGGGCACGGGCAAAGGCGCAGCAGCAGCAACGAGGTGAGAGCCATGATGGCTCGGGGCCTTCGACATCGGAGGGGCAGGCATCGGCCAGAGGGCAGGAGGACCCAGGACGGGAAGTGTCTTCCATGTGGCAGCGGTTGCGCCACGCCATAGATGCGGAGCGGCAGCGGGCGGAAGAGGCACGGCTCACGATGGTCAGGGCGGAGAACTCCATGCGGAGGGCCCTGAGGCGGGCCGAGTGCCTCGAGGCAATCCGCAGGGAGTTGGAGGAGAACATGTCGTCGGCCCTGCGGACCCTCAGGCCATGGAGGAGGACCGCCTCCGGGACATTGAGCAGGAGTTCGATGATGCCCTGGCCCGGAACATCCAGAAGTGAGCCGTCGGACTAGCCCACTGCCCTTGTAAATAGTTCTTTAGTGAGTTTCCTTTCGGTTTAGTTTTGGGGCGCTTGGACAATGCCCCAACTTCTTGTATATAGTTCTTCATTAGGTAGTATTTTATTTTATAGGTTTCATTTTAAGGATTGGGCACATGGACCCTGGATGTTCACCTTGTACATAGTTTGACAATGGATTTTGATTTTTGATTTTTTTTTCACATGGATCAATGGTTTTTTCTTATTTCGGATTTATTTCCTCAGACTGACATGCTGGATTTCATTTATTATTTCCATTTTCTTCTGTTCCATTTCATTGCCTTGCTTTTCTGTTTAATACATTATAATTTGGTACTTCAATGTGTGGTATTCTCTCTTTGGTTTCATGCATGTCACAATGTGTGTTCTATCATTCACATTCTGTCATTGTGTGGGTTTGACGGATATGTGTTGATGTGCAGACTAGCCATTTGGGATGCATCATGTGCTGGTGATTTCTTTGTCGGGTGGATGTCATACCTGGTGGTGTGTTCGGACTGGGGTGGCGTAGGCAGTGTATTGAGTGGGCATGGGGGCCATGATTATGGATCGTCATGAGGTGTTGGGGGGGACATGTATGGGGGCGTGCTGGCAGGTGCCTTGCACTGCTGGGGGGTGGGGGTGCTGGGAGACATGTGTGGGGGCATGGTGGAGGGTGCCCTGCACTGCTGGGGGTGCTGGGAGACATGAGTGGGGGCCTGGTGGACGGTGCCCCTGACTGCTGGGGTGTGGGGTGCAGGGGGACATGAGTTGGACATAAGTGGGGGCATGGTGGAGGGTGCCCTGCACTGCTGGGGGGTGGGGGTGCTAGGAGACATGAGTGGGGGCCTGTTGGAGGGTGCCCCTGACTGCTGGGGGTGCAGGGGGACATGCGTTGGACATGGGTGGGGGCCTGGTGAAGTTGTGCCCCTGGATGCTGGGGTGTGGGAGTGCTGGGAGACATGTGTGGGGGCATGGTGGAGGGTGCCCTGCACTGCTGGGAGGTGGGGGTGCTGGGAGACATGAGTGGGGGCCTGGTGGAGGGTGCCCCTGACTGCTGGGGTGTGGGGGTGCAGGGGGACATGTGTGGGGGCCTGGTGGAGGGTGCCCTGCACTGCTGGGGGCTGGGGGTGCTGGGAGACGTGTGGGGGCATGGTGGAGGGTGCCCTGCACTGCTGGGGGGTGGGGGCCTGGTGGAGGGTGCCCCACAGTGCTGGGGGATGGGGGTGCAGGGGAACATGAGTGGGGGGCTGCTGGCAGGTGTCCCACAGTGCTGGGGGGTGGTGGTGCAGGGGGACACGAGTGGGGGCCTGCTGGCAGGTGTCTGAAATAAAGACTGAATGCGGAGATATGAGGAGAACGATCTTTAATATGTGGCCCCCAGAGACAAGGGCTGTTAGCTGGGGAATGGCGTAGGGCGTTCCGTGGTAGAACCAGGGGAAAGGCGTTCTCCGTTCCGGGTGGAACGAAGTGACGAATCAACATTATAACATGTTGCCCATGAAGGGCTAAGTCAAGTAGCTTCTTTCTGAGTGCCACAGCTGGGATTACTCTGTTTCCCCTAAAGATGTGATTTTCACTTATGGATATCTCATCTTTAAATGGTGCGAAGTTCACCAATTCTTGTCCAGTACCAATCCAGTCATTCATTACGGCCCTTCTTATTTCCTGTTGTTCTGTGTCGGCTTTGGTGATGCGTGTCCATTCATCTGAGGCGATGGCAGGATTTATGGTGGCTACTATGTCCTCCTCTTGGTCTACATTTTCGACGACTTGTTCATCTTGAATGGTGGATAGTCTCGAAAGACAATCTGCTACTTGATTCTGTGGACCTGGATTGTAGTGAACTTGAAGGTTGTATTGCATGATGTCTAGAAACCAGCGTCTTATTCTCGGTGATATAAGGTGTGGCAATTTGGATTGTAGGACGTTAACTAGAGGTTTGTGGTCCGTCTTTAGGAGGATGGGTAGGCCCCAAATAAGATTTCTGAAATGTTGTAGAGCCCACTTGACAGCCAAGGCCTCTCTTTCGATGGTGGAATAGTTCAATTCGGCACCTCTTAACACTCTGGATGCAAATGCGATGGTCACGATGTTGCCATTCTGTTGTTGCTCTAGCACCCCACCAAGGCTGATCTTGCTGGCATCTACTGACAGAATGGTTTTGGCTTTATGGTCGAGCATGCTCAGGGCTGGAGCTTGGTTGATGCCGGACTTGAGGTTCTCAAATTCTTTTTTGCATTCTGTGGACCATTCAAATCTGTTGGATTTCTTCACGAGTTTCCTCATGTTTGCAGTTTTGTTGGCATAGTTGCTCACGAATTTGGAGTAGTACTCCGTCATCCCTAAAATACTTTTCAACTGGTCTTTGTTGGTGGGTTCAGCTAAACTCAGTATTGTGTCCATAAGTTATTTTTTGGGGCGGATGCCTCTGGCATCGATGGAATGGCCAAGGTAAGAGACTTGACTGCACTTGATGTTGCATTTCTCTAACTTGAGGGTGAGTCCACTTTTTTGCATTATTCGTAACACGCCCATTAGCTTGCCATCGTGTTCTTCCTCCGTTTTGTCTGATATGAGAATATCGTCTTGGAAGCATTGTACTCCATCGAGGCCTCCAAAGAGATGCGGCATGAGTCTCTGGAAGACTGCTGTGGCAGAAGCGAGCCCGAATGTCATTCTGTTGAACATGTATGCTCCTAAAGGTGTGACGAAGGAAGTGAGGGCTTTTGAGCTGTCATCTAGGGAAATCTGGTGGTATGCTGATGAAAGATCCAAGGTGCTAAAAAAACTCGCCGATTCCATGGTCGTGAGAAGTTCAGATATGTTAGGCAGTGGGTGCCTGTCGACCCATATGTTTTTGTTTAGGTCCCTTAGATCAACACACATCCGTATGGAATTGTCAGGTTTCTTTACTAGGACGATGGGGGCAAGCCATTCGGAACTTTCTATCGGTTGTATAATATTCTCATTGCATAAACGTGTGAGTTCGTCCTTAAGTGCTGCTTTGGTCCCAAAAGGGGATTCCACGTACTCGATGGACCACGGGAACAGCACCCCTTTTTAATATGATTCTGTGTTGGAAACCTCTAAGCAGTCCTATTTTATTGCAAAACACCTTGGGGAATTGTTCCGCCAACGTGGATTTGATGTCGGTGTTGTTTTTGAACACGCTCAGTACAGGGATCTCTTCCCCGGGGTGAATTCTCACTTGGAGGGCTGCTTGCTCTTCCCATCCCACTACCGAGGATCCATTCTTGGCCACGTACAACTTGCAGCATGTTTGTCTGTCATGGAACCTGAGCTTGATCCATGTATACCCAATGATGTCAATAGGGGTCTTTCCATATCCTGTGGCCTTCACCGAAGAGCTCCGTAGGTCATGTACCTTGCCATAAAGTACTTTCGCAAAGGTCTCGAGATCTACCATGGTATAAGGGGATCCTGTATCCACCATTACTTTCAAAAGTATGTCGTTGACATACATGTTGACCCATGGACCACTCGATTCTTGGAAAGAAGTGACCGTGAGGATTTGCACTTGCGGTTGTGTCTGGTTGATGGATAACATGCTGTGTGACATTTGGTCGTAGTCCACTGTCTTCACAGACCCATATCTGTTGGCAGGTCGTCTGTTGCTGTTGTCAGATCTACCTGGCCCTCTTCGGTTGTTTCGGCAGACTTTGGCAAAATGGCCCAACTGGCCCCATTTGTAGCATTCGACATTATTAGCTGGGCACATCTTTCCAGCGTTTATACCACCCACACTTCTGGCAGCACGTGGGGTTTTGGTTGCCATAGGGTGATACTCTCCCTCTTCTGGAGTTACCTCTGGTATTTTGAGGCGCACTTCTCACAGCTGCCTCTAATGTGTCTTCTTGATCATAGCAATAACTGCCTTCCACCGACTTCA
Source organism: Ambystoma mexicanum (assembly GCF_040938575.1). NCBI lineage: Eukaryota > Metazoa > Chordata > Amphibia > Caudata > Ambystomatidae > Ambystoma > Ambystoma mexicanum. Next base: position 733,495,528 of record NC_090925.1, read on the forward strand.
CTTCAACACCCTCTTTCAGGATCAGTCTCTCCTTCATGCAACGGTCCCCGAATTCCATACTCCTCACTATTTCGGTAGCTTGCTCTAGCGAGGGATTTTTTGTCTGCCACAGTTTTTGCTGTATGCGGGGATCAGCCACATTAAGCATGAGCTGGTCTCTCAATTATTCATCATTAACACCTGTGAATTCACATGTAGACATCAGTACTCTGAGGGAAGCTAGGTATGTATCGACAGACTCGCCTTTAGCCTGTTTCCGAGCAAAGAACTTGTATCTTTCTAGCACAACGTTCGTCTTGTTGCCGAAGTGTTTGGTGAGTTTGGCTAAGGCAGTGTCAAACTTTCGATTGCCGTCTTCCCCTGCACCGTCTGGTTCTAGAAGCGCCCTGAATAACCTCAGGCCCTCGGTTCCTATGCAGTTCAGGAGGGTTGCCTCCTTGAGGTCATCACTGAATTTACTTCCGCCAATGGCCCTGAGATATATCTGAAAGCTATCAAGCCATTGGTCCCAAGGGCATGCTGGGGTTCCAGGGCAGGGAAGAAACTTGGTGGGGTGTGGCACATTCTGCATGATTGGCCGGTGTAGGCGGTGGAGGCTCTGCGGGCTGGCTGCGCCGCTGGTTAAGAAGGTTGGGGCAGCGATGCGATGTGAGAGTGGCGCTGATGGATATGTTATGGGATCACTGGGCGGTTGGTCACTTTCTTACAGCAGTGTTCATAGTAAGTACCCAGGGGCTGTGGATGACTGACAATAAGAGTAATGGGGTGCACTAATGTTTGGTGCACCGTCAGTCTAGTGTGCTTTGGATGCTATGCACTGTTATATGGTCACAGTTTAATGGTTTATGTGGTCACAGTTTGATGGAATTGTCTTGTGACTATGTTTGACAGAAATTGTCTCGTGATATCTCCCCCATCCGGGATAGGCAGTTGGCAGGGTATAGCTGAGCACAGCTGATGAAAATCAACGGCTTCGTCGCCGTGGAAACAAGGTTGGACCTGCCAAAATGGCTGCACGCACGACACGTAGAAGGGTCCTTTCCTCTAATCGCCGTTGGCCGGCGGCTCATAAAATGCGTGCTTGTGCAGTGTGCTCGCGGCGGTGTGATAAACTGTGGCCCAAAAATGAGGAAAAGTTACCTCAATCACGGTCGCTGCACTCATGTGGTTGCCGGCGGCTCCTTCCCCTCCAGATCTGTAAAATCAGGGAAGCAGGCGGGGCGGCGAGGTGGAGGGCTGCCAGGGAGTTGCCAGGGAGCCGCCGGGGCTGACGCCGTCGCTGGGAATGGCAGGGACACGGGCAGGGGAGCTCCGGGGGCCGGTTGTAGCTCGCTGAGGAAGTGCTCGTCACCAAATGAAATAAAGACTGAATGCGGAGATATGAGGAGAACGAGCTTTAATATGTGGCCCCCGGAGACAAAGGCTGTTAGCTGGGGAATGGCGTAGGGCGTTCCGCGGTAGAACCAGGGGAAAGGTGTTCTCCGTTCCGGGTGGAACGAAGTGACGAATCAACATTATAACAGTGTCCCACAGTGCTGGGGGGTGGGGGTGCAGGGGGACATGAGTTGGACATGAGTGGGGGCCTGGTGGAGGGTGCCCCTGGATGCTGGGGGATGGGGGTGCAGGGAGACATGTGTGGGGGCCTGGTGGAGGGTGCCCCTGGATGCTGGGGGGTGGGGTGCAGGGAGACATGTGTGGGGGCCTGGTTGAGGGCGCCCCTGAATGCTGGGGGGTGGGGGTGCAGGGGGACATGAGTTGGACATGAGTGGGGGCCTGCTGGCAGGTGCCCCACAGTGCTGGGGGGTGGGGGTGCTGGGAGACATGCGTTGTTGATCAGTAGTGCAAGGTGACATGTGGCTTGGCTGGGGGGCATGCCCATGGTGGATGGGATGCCTGGGGGACATGAGCAGGGGTGCAGGGTAGTCCCCTGTCGAGTGGGCTGCCTGCAGGGGTGTAGAGGGAACACCTGGGAGGACCCACACGGCCAAATCACGTGTAGTACTCCCCGCGCACCCCTGAAATACACGTACCCTGCCGAATTTGCGTGTGAGACTTCCCGCGCACCCCTGGAACACACGTACCCAGGACAATTGCGTGTGGAACTTCCCGCGCACCCCTGAAAGACACGTACCCTGCTGAATTTGCGTGTGATACTACCCGCGCACCCCTGGAATACACGTACCCAGGACAATCGCGTGTGGAACTTCACGCGCACCCCTGAAATACACGTGCCCTGATCGAATCGCGTGTGAAACTTCCCGCGCACCCCTGAAATACACGTACCCTGCTGAATTTGCGTGTGAGACTTCCCGCGCACCCCTGGAACACACGTACCCAGGACAATTGCGTGTGGAACTTCACGCGCACCCCTGAAAGACACATACCCTGCTGAATTCGCGTGTGATACTACCCGCGCACCCCTGGAATACACGTACCCAGGACAATCGCGTGTGAAACTTCCCGCGCACCCCTGAAAGACACATACCCTGCTGAATTCGCGTGTGATACTACCCGCGCACCCCTGGAATACACGTACCCAGGACAATCGCGTGTGGAACTTCCCGCGCACCCCTGAAAGACACGTACCCTGCTGAATTCGCGTGTGAAACTTCACAACCCTGAAATACACGTGCCCTGATGGAATCGCCTGTGAAACTTCCCGCGCACCCCTGAAATACACGTACCCTGCTGAATTTGCGTGTGATAGTTCCCGCGCACCCCTGGAATACACGTACCCAGGACAATCGCGTGTGGAACTTCCCGCGCACCCCTGAAATACACGTACCCTGCTGAATTTGCATGTGAAACTTCCCGCGCACCCCTGAAATACACGTGCCCTGATGGAATCGCGTGTGAAACTTCACGCGCACCCCTGAAATACACGTGCCCTGATGGAATCGCGTGTGAAACTTCCCGCGCACCCCTGAAATGTACGTACCCTGCTGAATTTGCGTGTGATACTTCCCGCGCACCCTTGGAATACACGTACCCAGGACAATCACATATGAAACTTCACGAGCACCCCTGAAATACACGTACCCTGCTGAATTTGTGTGTGAAACTTCCCACGCACCCCTGAAATACACGTACCCAGGACAATCGCGTGTGAAACTTCCCGCGAACCCCTGAAATACACATTCCCCGCTTGGCGTTTGCTGTTTGGCAGCCCTGTGAACTGGTCCAGAGTAAGCGCAGACATTTGCGATGAATTGGGGATTTTGATGGCTTTTCCTTGCGCGAGGGCGTTCTTGGGGGCGTAACTGGCGCTGCTGCAGGGTCGTTGCGCCACTCTGCGCCACGGCTGGTTTTGGAGGCTCAAATCCATGAATACGCTGTGCGATGAAATGGATTTTATCGCACGCGGCTGGCGCAGTGTATCGCACGGGGACACTGTGCGCCAGCCGCGTGCGCCACTTTTGTGCGAAATTCTATGAATTACCCTGTTAGTTGGAAGCAGATGAGCAAATACGACTCACATCACCAACAATTTCAGCATTGTAGCACTATATGACAACAAGTACGAGGAAATGAAAGGCCACTCCAATTATTTGGACACCATCACTCGAAAGCTGGACATCATGGGTGAAATTATATGATATGACGGTCGTGCCACTGTTACTTCCAGAAGCTTGCACATCCTATTTGACCCTATTGTTACAGATTCATCTTATGAAGAAGCCGGGCCAACGCCTGAAATCTTGGAGATTCAGGAAAGCAGAGGGGAAACTCTGCACTCGAGGGCTCCAAATCAACAGGAAGCAACTGTATCAGAAGCAGAGTTCACACCCTGTGTTGCGGTCATGCATAGGAAGGACCATAGGTCCCTTTGAAATCAAGAAAAAAAGTGTAAAGACCCAAAAGTGATTGAAAAGTAACACAGCGTCTTCAAGGAAATACCTACGGAATTTGACAATTGCGGACCTGCTGTTCGGACACCCGGCTCAGAGAAAGCAAAAGGCTCCGGATCAAGCAAGCGTAGTTATGGAGGTGGAGGGGCATCACGCAGGGATTGCCTTGATAGAAAATAGACTGTAACACAACCTAAGGTAACCCAAGATAAAAGTACTAAGAGGGACGTGGCAGTTCAGTTCGACATACCCTTCTCATTAAGCACCCAAACCGATATGACTAGAAACTATCAAAGGGAAAAGCTGCACTGTGGTCAAGTAGGCACATCAGTGGAGGACAAGATATGTTGTGAGGAGTGCACTCAGAAAAAGGGTGGAAGTAAGGGCTTTGAAGCGGCTTCCAGTATGAATCCAGAAAAACGCTTAGGAGTCCCAACGGCCTTAACATGTATTCTTGAGGCAATCCCTTCAGGAAGCAGTGGCATTGGACATTGGGAAAATCAGAGAAGCAACCCCAAAATAGTAGAAGGAAGAGAAATAGCCCCTTTGAACTTCAATAACTGTAATACGAATGTAGACCTGGATCGACTGTTTGGTAAACTGTACTGGCCGGCGATACAAATAGGAGCCCCAAGTAAAATGTGGACACTGGAGGAGCCTTCAAATGATGATGATAAAGAATGGAGAGAAGAGCAACAACTGCCGACTAGGTTTCCAGCAGGAATCAGCAGGTAATACCTGGTCTACAAGAAGGCCTCAATGAGCCCCATGCGCCCACCCATGCGCCTGCCAGTGTGCTAGGTAGAATGGGATGTGTAGAAGGTAATCAAATCCATCAAGCCCCTACATATCAGAAGGAGAACTGCCGGCAGGCAGGCATTACGGGCATTTGGCTTGGAACTCAAATTTAGGCGAAATAAAAGCTGCCATGTCGTGCATTTTGAACTGTGGGGTGGATGTTTGTTTGAATAGATCTAACATGCTAACCATCTTTGCGGAAATCCCAACACTAAGATCAATCCCAACACTAATATCAATTTCATCTCCTGATATAGAAAGGATACATTTTCCAACTAGGTCATAGTCGAATGTATGTGTAATCTACTTCCTTTCCCGTTTGGTTATGGGGCTGGTACTAGCAGACGTTGCAAGGTCCAATGCCTGGAGAGGATGAACGCGTGCTTCCTCTGGCCGAATGTTGGATTATCTGATTACAGGAAAGGGGGAGTCGAGTCTGGCACAGAGGGTGTTTCCCAGATCTGACTTTGAAAGGGTAACACAAGCTCAAAGGTAGAGGGGAAGTAAGTGACCATCAGGACGGGTTACTGGAAAGGGGCCTGAAATTGGTCTCTTGGAACTCCCGGGGCTTTTCGCATTTGCAGGAAAACAACGAAGCTTGGTCCATTTTAACAGCGAATGGTTGTATACTTCTACAGGAAACTTGGTTAGTTACCTGTCCACTGCTGGATGGTTATGATGGTTGCTTTCAGGCCGCCTGGGCAGGTGCGGTGGGTTGACCTTCAGGAGGATAGCTAGTAGCAATTCGTACAGGCCATGGATTGTTAGTGAAGGCCATCTCAAATATGCCGTCCAATTGGCAAACAAAGATGTTTTGGTGAACCTTCCATTGATCAACATTTATGGTGACAGATCTGGACACTTTCCTGGGGCAGATTCAAGAGTGTATAACGACCTGGAAGGGGATTTTGATGCAGACTGCCCGGATGCGTTTCCAGGGGAAGAAATACCTTTAACAGTCCCAGGCTCTATTCCTCAGACCTTCAAGATCCTGGAGGGGCTAAAATGGGTGGCAACGTTGACATCTGTTGGTTCGAATAAGAATGCCCGTGCAGAAGGTATTTCGGGCAAACCGGTGTACACTTGGCAAAGGGGAGACAGTACATCAGTGCTTGACTACGTCATCACGAACTACACCTTGTTTGGGGCTTGCTCACACATGGACGTGGTCTGAAATAACTGGAGTGACCACAGTATGATCTGCGCAACCTTCAACATATGTTATGCAAGGTGTAGTGCCACAAAGGATTTAACATTGGTTAATAGGGGAAAACAGGTTGATATAGACATCAAGGAATGTGTCCAACTTAAACCAAAGCTTCACAGAATATACTGCAAACCACAGCATATGAAAGAAAAACCTTCTGTTTTGGAGTTCAAATTTAAGTGGAAACTTTGGCGGAGCGCATGCAACAAAAAAAAAAATGATCGATTGGTGGGTTAAGGGAAAATCGCCCACATACAAAAATAACGATAAGCATTTGGTCCTTAGAAGGAGAGAGTTGAGAAGGGGACTGAGGCTAATAAAGATTAGTTCAGTAGACCCAATAGAGGAAAAGTGTAAATCTCGAGCCCCAAATCAAAAATATAAGAATTAATGTAAAAATTATAAAGCCATAATTTTACATGTCGATGCGGGGCATATGCTCAAAATCTTAAGAAAAAAAAAAAGACCCTCAGAGCTTTAGGGCCACAGTGAATTTACTGAACCAATCACAGGCACTGGGTCAACTGAATGTAGCGTCGGACAGTTCATGGGTGAAGCATTTTGGGGAATTGTACTCTCTGAACCCTCCCCAGTCACAGGTCGAGCGCATTGATCAAGCGGTACTAGAACCATTCAGATATGAGCTCAAGCTGGATCCAAGCACAATCAGCATATTGATAAAAAGGGCTGCGATTCCGGGACCTAGTGGGATTACAAATGATGTGCTAATGAACAACATGAATTGGACACCGGGAAGTTCCAAGAGACATGGAAATCAGCGTATGTCATCCCGATGTATAAGGGGGTGGGGGGAATCAGTGCTTTAAGTGTGCTGGGGTTAGCCGGAGCTGGGCCCCGGAAGTCTCCGCAACGGGAGATGCGCCCGCCATTTTAATGTCAGGCAGCATCGCTGAGGCTGGCTGGCGCTTCCGTCAGTCACTGTAACTTCCTCTTGTGACCCCCTAGGATGAGGGGTCACAAGAAGTTATGGTGCCTTTGTTTATCCTTTCCAAGTCACTTACCCTAAACGTAACGGCGGGCTCCGTGATCTAATCAGCAGATTAGATCACAGAGCCATGCAAGTTTGCTGAGGGTCAAAGACGCCTCAGGCTCTGTGATCTATCTGCTCTTCAGAGCAGAGCACAGATCACTGAGCCTGAGGCGTCTTTGTCCGTTGGCAAAGCTTTATAAAAGATGCCTTGAATTGTGGACTTCTCAAGCCATCTTTTATAAACATAGAAATATGAAACATATTTCTATGTTTATAAAAGATGCCTATAAAGATGGCTTGAAAAGTACACAATCCAAGCCATCTTTTACAAAGCTTTGTTGACGGACAAAAACACCTCAGGTTTTGTCAGTCCTCAACGCTTTATAAAAGATGGCTTGAATTGTGTCCGTTTCAAGCCATCTTTTACAAACACAGAAATATGTAACATTTCTATGTTTATGAAAGATGGCTTGAAAAGTACACAAACCATAGTAATGTAAGCATACAAATATATAAATGCCTACATACATTTATATATTTGTTTGCGCACCTTACTATGGTTTGTGCACTTTTTAGGCCACGCCCACATTGGAGGCCACACCCCCAAATGAGCTCCCTCCCCCATTTCTTACCCCTCTTAAAGCACTGGGGGATACATGGGACCAGAGGAATTACAGGCCAATCTCCCAGTTGTACATAGAAAGCAAAATGTTTGCAGGAATATTTTTGCCTCATCTTAAGAAGTGGGCAAGTTCTACAGCGAGACCTATGTGGTCTATGTACGTTTGCGTTGTTTCTTATTTTTTAGACCTCTAAACAGTGTTTTCGATGTGCTTGTTTGGATGGGAACAGTTTGTTTTGGGAATGTTTTGAAGGACGTTTCAGCTATTTTTTTCCGACCTGGCAACACTGCCAGTAACAGATTCGGCACTACAAGTCCCAGTATGCTTCTGACCTGGTAACACCGCCATTGATAGATTCGGGACTACAAGTCCCAGAGTGCAAAGAAAACATAACTAAACCAGCATCTCTACAATGGGGGAAATTGGCATATAATATGAAATTGGAATCCTGTGTACCCCATTCGACATATGCCAACCAAGGTACAACACAATGTGTTTTGTAGCGCGCATGTAACAGCACATGGGCATTTCAACGTACGGTTGGTATTCACACTCATGATGGCCTCCCTATCCGCTCCCCTTTCACCTGTATTGGCTCATTTCGACTCTTCTTCTCTCCGCGCAATTTCTCTGCCAGCTTCCACGCCCCAGACGACTCTGTTGCTCCATCTTCCACACTGTTCCTGACCCTTGAGTTCCTCCGACCTATAGCTCTCGCTGCTCCTCTGATGGGCGCCGCCATCTTCACTTTCCTTCTGACCCGACTTGAACTTTACCGCTAGAATGCCATCTTAGTTTGGGACCGAATACTTCTGTAGATGCTGGTAGTGTCTAGTTCCCATCCGAGAAACGGACCATAGCAACTGCCCGCATACTCTTCTTCACGTGACTTCCGACGTGTCGACGTAATCGTGATTTTCGGGAGAAATTTTAGCGAGTGGACAACGTGAGGCTCTGGCTGTAAGGCTGCAGGAGCAGAAGCAATCTGAGTGCTCATACCGTGAACGTTCGTGCTAGACACCAGATTGAGACCTTTAAAAATCATGTTCAGCTACTCAACGTGAAAGATATGGAGGGCTAAGAATAGGCAGGGACGGTGGATCGTGGTGTTTTACTGATCAAAAGGGGCTAATAGAGAAATTTAATGTTTGATGAATGTGTGTTTAGGATGGCTGGTTTTACAGAGGGTCGGCTGGGGCTATCTGCGTGTGGTTCGGGAGAGGCACATGGGCTTCCTGGTGTGGGTCTCCCAAGGGGTAAGGGGCATCTTGCTATGTCGAGGGAGGATGGGGCATTGCATTATGTTATTGGTCTATACGGAGGGATGGGGTGGGGTCTGAATGGTTGGATATGGACACGCTGGTGTGGGTCTGGAGGGAGGGGTAGGGACACAGTGGCATACATGCCAACATTCAGATGCACCTGGGAGGGAGATTTCCACAGGGAAATCGGGAGAGGCATATTTCCCCATAGGAATACATTGGGGCTACAGTTATTTTAGGGGGGAGACCGTGAAAAATAGCAATATTTTTCACCTAAAAATCGGGAGTCTCCCGCCTAAGTCGGGAGGGTTGGCATGTATGCAGTGGTGTGGATCTGGGGGCAGGGATGGGGTACATTGGTGTGGGTCTGGGGGCATGGATGGGGTACATTGGTGTCTGTCATGGGGCAGGGATGTGGTACATTTGTGTGGGCTGTGGGGCAGGGATGGGGTACATTGGTGTGGGGCAGGGATGGGCCACATTGGTGAGGGTCTGGGGGAGGGATGGGGCACAGTGGTGTGGGTCTGAAGGGAGGGATGATGGCATCTTGGGGTCTGCAATGGATGGGGGCACATTGGTGTCGGTCTGAATTGTGGGTCTCCGGGGGAGGGACGGTTCGTCTAGGTGTGGGTCTGGAGGGCGAGATGGAGGCATCGCTGTGTGGATGGGGGGGATGGTGGCATCTTGGTGGGGTCTGCAATGGATGGGACACATTGGTGTCCGTCTAACAGGTATGGAGCATCTGTTGGTCTGGAGGGTGGGATGGGGCATCCTGGTGTGGGTGGGATGGGTACATCTGTGTGCATCTGGAGGGTGAGGTGGGGGCATCTTGGTGTGGCTCTGGAGGGAGTGGATGGAGGCACGTTGGTTTGATCGGAGGGACGGGTCACATTGGTGTGGGTTTGATGGGAGGGACAGGTCACATTGGTGTGGGTTTGATGGGAGGGACAGGGCACATTGGTGTGGGTCTAGGGGAGGGATGGGGGCACATTGTTGGTCTGGGGGTGGGATGGTTCAACAAGGTGTGGGTCTGGAGGGTGGGATGAGGGCATCTTGCTGTGTGGATGGAGGGATGGTGGCATCTTGGTGAGGGCTGCAATGGATGGGGGCACATTGGTGTCGGTCTGGAACAGGTATGGGGCATCTGTTGGTCTGGAGGGTGGGATGAGCCCGTCCTGGTGTGGGTGGGATGGGGCATCTTGGTGTGGCTCTGGAGGGAGTGGATGGAGGCATATTGGTGTTGGTCTGGGGAGGGACGGGCACCTTGGTATGGGTCTGTAGGGAGGCATGGGGCATCCTGGTTTGGGTTGTATGGGGACATCAGTGTGGGTCTGAAGGGAGGGGATGGGGGCACATTGGTGTGGGTATGATGTGAGGGACAGGCACATTGGTGTGGGTCTGCAGGGAGGGATGGGGCATCCTGGTTTGGGTTGGAAGGGGACATCTGTGTGGGTCTGGAGGGAGGGGGATGGGGCACATTGGTGTGGGTTTGATGGGAGGGACGGGCACATTGGTCTGGGGGAGGGATGGGCCATATTGGAGGGATGGTGGCATCTTGGTGGGGTCTGCAATGGATGGGATGGGGCACATTGGTGTCGGTCTGAACAGGGATGGGGCATCTGTTGGTCTGTAGGGTGGGATGGGCCCGTCCTGGTGTGGGTGGGATGGGGCATCTTGGTGTGGCTCTGGAGGGAGTGGATGGAGGCATATTGGTGTTGGTCTGGGGAGGGACGGGCACCTTGGTATGGGTCTGTAGGGAGGCATGGGGCATCCTGGTTTGGGTTGTATGGGGACATCAGTGTGGGTCTGAAGGGAGGGGATGGGGGCACATTGGTGTGGGTACGATGTGAGGGACAGGCACATTGGTGTGGGTCTGCAAGGAGGGATGGGGCATCCTGGTTTGGGTTGGATGGGGACATCTGTGTGGGTCTGGAGGGAGGGGGATGGGGCACATTGGTGTGGGTTTGATGGGAGGGACGGGCACATTGGTCTGGGGGAGGGATGGGCCATATCGGAGGGATGGTGGCATCTTGGTGGGGTCTGCAATGGATGGGATGGGGCACATTGGTGTCGGTCTGAACAGGTATGGGGCATCTGTTGGTCTGGAGGGTGGGATGGGGCATCCTGGTGTGGGTGGGATAGGGACATCTGTGTGCATCTGGAGGATGGGAATGGGGTATTTGATGTGGGTCTGTAGGTTTGGGCACGTTGGTGTGGGTTTGATGTGAGTGACGGGGGACACTTTGGTGTGGCTCTTGGGGGGAGGTACGGGGTCACAGTGTGGGTCTGGGGGCGGTATGGTGGCACAGTGGGTCTGGAGGGATGGATTGTCTAGGTGTGGGTCTAGAGGGCAGGATGGTGCATCTTGCTGTGTGGAGGGACTGATGGTGGCATCTTGGGAGGGGGTCTGCAATGGATGAGGGCACATTAGTGTCGGTCTGGAACAGGTATGGGGCATCTGTTCTGGAGGGTAGCATGGCTCATCTAGGTGTTGGGTGGGAGGATGGGATGGGGCATCTTGGTATGGGTGGGATCGGACATTGTGCATCTGGAGAGTGGGATGGGGCATCTGTGTGGGTCTGGAGGGAGGGATGGGGGCATCTTGGTATGGGTCTGGGAGGGATGGGGCATATTGGTCTGGAGGGAAGGATAAGGCAAATGTAACTCAGTCTGAAGGGTGGAATAGGGCATCTTGGTGTGTGCAGATGGATATCATGGTTTGAGTCTGGAGGGCAGGGTGGGGGCATCTGCCTGTGTGAAGGGAGGATGGGGCATCATGGTAAGGGTCTCAAGGGGGGATTGGTGGCATCTTGGTGGGGTCTGGCATGGAGGGTTAGTGGCATCTTGGTGGGGTCTGGAATGGAGAGATGGGGCATCTTGGTGTGGGTCTGGAGGCATGGTGGCATCTTGGTGTGGGTCTGGGAGGGATAGGACATCTTGGTGTGGGTCTGGAGGGAGGGATGGGCACATTGGTGTGTGTCTGGATTTAGGGATGTGCCACATTAGTGTGGGTCTGGAGGGAGGGATGGGGGCTTATTGGTCGGGGGAGCAATGGGGGCATCTTGCTGTGTGGAGGGAGGATGGGGCATCATGGTATGGGTCTTGAGGAAGGGATGGGGCACCTTAGTGGAGTCCAGATCGGAGGGGGGCATTGTTGATCTGGAGTCCAGATCGGAGGGGGATCGTTGATCTGGAATGGAGGGACAGGGCATATAATGGGGTCATGTCAGGGAATGATGGAGCATGTGGGTCTGAGTGAGGGCTGGAGCATTTTGGTGGGAAGGAAGGGAGGCCTCTTGGTGTGAATGGAGGGATGGGGTATGTATGTCTGGAGAGAAGGATGTTGGTCTATGGGAGGGGTGGGAGCATGTGTGTGTCAAAGGGATGGGGTAATCCGGGTGTGGGTATAGAGAGAGGCCAGATGGTGCCATCTGAGTGTGGGTCTGGAGGTAGAGGTGAAGCATATGGGTGTGGCTCTGGAGAGGGATGGCGCATCTTGGTGTAGTTATGGAGGGACGGATGTTGGTGTCTTTGTGTGGGTTCGGAGGGAGGGAGGTGGAATTTGAATCTGGAACGTGTGTTTGTAAGGAAAATGGGGCATTTGAGTGTGAATTGGGACGTGTAGGGCTCCAGTTAAAAGTTTGTTTTTCCCGAAGTAGGGAAGTGATGGGATGGACTATGTACGAAAAGTCTGCGATGGTGAACCCCAGGTAACTCTGGATTGCCTTGACGGAAGTTGGTGAAGGCCATTGCAGTATTGCTTCCACCTTGCGGTTATCCATCTGGATTCCCTGGGGAGTGAAGATGAATCCTAAAAACTCAACCTTAGTCACGTGGAAGGCACACTTCTCGAGTTGTGCAAACAAATGGTGCTGGCGTAATTTTTCCAAGACCGCTCTCAAGATGTCATCTATGTACACCATAGCGCAAACATCCAGTAATTCCCTCAGGACGTCATTCATGAAAAACTGGAATGCTGCCGGGGTGTTACACAGCCCGAAGGGCATGACAGTGCACTCAAATAACCCAGACTTTGTGCGGAAGGCCGTCTTCCACTCGTCGCCAGCCTTCACGCAAACCAGATGGTAGGCTCCTCTAAGGTCAAGATTTGTGTAAATCTTTGCACCTTTTACCTAGTCCACCAGCACCGGAATCTGCGGCAGACAAAACCGGTTCTTGATGGTGATTTTGTTGAGTCCTCTGTAATCTATAAAGGTTCTAAGGGTCCCCCTCATTGTTGTGGATGAAGAAAAGGGCAGAGGAGGCGGGCAACTTAGAAGGCCGAATAAAGCCGCTGGCTAGGTACTGGTCTAAGTAACTGCGCAGATGTTGGTTCTCCTTTTCCGTAAGGGCATATATGCGGCTGCATGGAGCTTGGGCCCCCGGGACCAGGTCGATTTGACAGTCATAGGGCTTGTGGGGTGGCAGGGTGTTAGCTTGATCTCTCTGGAAGACGTCCTGGTAGTCCTCATATTCTGGAGGCAGTTGCTCGATGATACCATCAACACCTTCCGTTCCTTGTTTTGTGATCCGGATGCGAGCACCTGCGCATGGACACTGACAGATGTGGCTGGGTAACAAATTGCGGGTGTTTTCCCCTGAGAAGGTCAACAAATGGGTTTGCCAGACTAAGGCCGGATTATGAGACTCAAACCAGGGCATGCCTAGTATGAGCTAGAATTGGGGTGCATTAATGAGGTCAAAGATTATGTGTTCACAGTGACCGTCAAGGCATAACAATACAACCTTCCCCGTACATTGGGTCACTGGTCCAGATGTCAGCTGCGTCCCGTCCACAGAAACAATGTTGTCTGCTTTTTCCCATTTGTGGATGGGCACACCTATCCGTAGGGCCACAGTGATGTCCATGTAGTTTCCTACCGCTCCACAATCAATGTATGCTTCCAAAGCATGCATCCGTTGCGGCTGCTCAGGGCACAGCAGGATTACTGTTGTTGTAAGATGCAAGACGGTTGATGTCTTCTCCTTTCCTGACAAGCCGATCTCTATTCATGTCGAGCCATAGTTTTCCGACGGCTCCTTTGGTTCTGGTATGCCTACTTCGAGAGCTCCCTGTGATCTCCGGGGTGACTTACTTGGGCAGTCCTGCCTTGTCGCAATATAAACAGAGTTGTTGCCGCCTGCGTTGCTTTCTTTCTTCTTTGGTTAAGGGCCCTCTTATACTGCCCAACTGCATGGGCTCAGGTGGGTTTTCCGTGGTTCAGGATGGGACCTCTCGGGGACGTACATACAAGGGATGGCCATCAATGCGAGACCGATCGGACTGGCTCGCCGGCAGCCGGTGATCCAGTTGCACCACTAAGTCAATGTATTCTGCACAACGTTCAGGTGGATGCACAACCTGTGCCAAAACGTCCTTCAATTGGCTACGGATTCCCCGGTAGAATAGGGCGGTTCTCTTGTCTTCGGGCCAATTGATCTCGGCTACCAGCCGGTTGAACGTGGTAATATACACTAACAGATCCTGGGATCCCTGTCGAAGAGTTTATCCAATTCTTGCTGGAAACCGGCAAAAATGTATAGAATGGGATCATCCCGGTTAACCAGTGGCACTACAACTGGCTTCATGCACCCCTAGCTAAGACAGAACAAAAGCCACCTTGGTTTGGTCGGTTGAAAATGCCTCTGGTCGACACAGGAAGTGAAGCCAACATGGATTTATGAAAACAGGATATGTTTGTGGGTCCGCCAGGCATCTCTCAGGTGGAGCTAAGGGGGCAGTAAATGGAGTAGTCACTTGTATCTGAGGTTACGCTGCTGCAGCGCCCTCAAGCAAGCCAGGTAAGGGGGTCTGTCAGGCTTGTGTTCTAGTCAGGCGCTTTGCTAACTCCTCTGTTCTCTCCCTATTGACTATTAATTCCTTTCTCATAGCGTTAGTCTCTAAGCGAGCAGCATGTACCCCTTCCCGTAGTTCACCTAGCAGTGCGGATAACTGATAGACCTCTAGCGCCATCACACTCAGGCAGGGCGTGTGCACGTGGGTTTAGCGTTCTGTAATGCTTTCCTCTGGTGCCCTGCAGGAGTGCCTGGTCCGGATCGCCACTTGTGTGGCTCTTGGTGGTATGCTGCTCAACCAAACCACTCCCTTCCCACTATTAAGCTGAAAAGGCTGAATGCCCAGCGGTCGGGTAGGTTGGGAGTGGGTTGGAAATCCTGGGTGTGATGATTTGGTGCAGGGCCCTGTGAGGGTATCTACAGGTGAACGGGTGCGGGAGTATGTATCACTGGTGAGCAAAACCTCACCTATCTACTGACTCTGGAACACACAGGTGGTAACTGTCCCTAGTCGGAAGCACGCCCTGACCCTGTCAAGGCAATCTCTCCCTAGGAAGAACAGTGGTGTACCGCCTATCTAAAAGGGATAGCGAGAGATCTGTTCCTCATCTACACATCAACTTGATTTATATCAAGGGTACATAAAAAACCAGTACAGGTATGCTGAGAGACTGTATGCATTAGATCATACCTCTTGTCTTTTATAACTATAGGGGGTAGCACCAAGTTGGAATTTCTCTGTCAGGTTTTAATCACCAAATCCGTGGGGCCCTCCTAGACAGTCAAACCTATTTACTGGATAGTTAAAACAAACTTGTCCTACACATACCTAGCATGTGAGACCTCCTAGTATCAATGTGCCCAAAGGGGGCTACTCAACATTCAGATTGTGTCCACATAAATTGCTTAGAACATCAGACTGGTCTTGAGTGGTCTCATGAACCTAAGGTCGACCGGATTCGATGACTATTCTTGTTGAAGTCATCTTCTTCAGGACCAAAAGATTTGTATACAGTGTCATTCCATGTAGGGTCCGCTGGTGCGGATCTGGCGCACACTCCGTCCTCTAAGGAAAGAGTGAAAAACAAAAGGGGATCTAAAAATCTAATCCCAGTTTTTTGTTGCTCACTAGCAGTGTGTAAGGTTATTATGAGGACAGTCTGTGCGTGAGAAGTTCATACGTTTCAAAGCCACTTTATGTTAGCAAAGCCCACAACTATGGGCTGCTTATTTGTCAAGTGGTGGAAGTGAGGGGAGAAGAAATGGAAGGGGGATAGGAGGTGAACGCAGAGAGCCCAGGGCTGTGCTCAACATAATATGCACTTTAGTGGCCAAGTCAATGTTGTAAGAGGTAAATCGCATGCAGCACAATTTGTTAGGTAATCACAACGTCCCAGGGCTAGACCCAGAGACCCCAGGGCTGCGCTCAGCCTAATATGCACTAAAGTAGAAAGCTCAATGTAGTCAGAGGTAAATCGCATGCAGGACAATTAATTAATGGTAATCACAGCATTCCAGGGCTAATGCTTCTGAAATGCTCCAGTCGTCAGAAATCATAGTAGTGGCATGGTGCATAGATCAGGGACCTTGCTGCACGTGGTATCTAAACAGTCAATGCAAACAATCAGAGACGTTGTAATATGTTCTTGTGTACTACAAGCTCTGGAACAAACAAATGCAAAGAGGAGTCACCCTACCTTGCGTGCGCATTATAGAGGCGTAAGATGCACTTGTGAAAAGCTCGCTGTTTTGCTTTCGTGTCTGCACGAAAGCGGATAACAACAAAGGGGGGGGGGGTTTAATAAAACCGCAAAACTGATCCATAGAGGAGTGGACGAGACCCTGCTTACCTTCCCCAAACAGGGGCATTGGCAAGTACAGCTTCCTCAGCTCTCTGCAATTAGTCTGTGGATGGGAGCCGTCTCGTCGCCAGACACAATAACATACACCCGAAGGTTCCCTGTTCCAACCGATTTTCAGGCACATGTTTTAGTTTTGTTGAGGTAGGGAACCACCTTCAATTAGGGGCAAGACAGGTTTTGCCTACTTTTATCCATAAATAATGTTTATAACCAAAACCATGCCTGCTTTTGGTCAGACTGCACAGTCCTCTGGGACCAGGCCATCAAGGAACGATTTTTACTTGGGTAAAAGCCCCTCCCCTCCAACCCGTCTTTACTGTTTGAGAAGATCCAACCTCAATAGCAAGCTCCACAGGGCTTCCGAAATCAGCACTTTCTGGTTGCTATACCACAACCTCTTGAGCCAGTTCAGTGAAATCAGGGTTAGATGGTAGTTGCTTGTGTGCTTCAGTCAGACTGGTGGAAAGAGTCCGGCCATCTCAAGTGAGGAGAAAGGCATCCCCGTGAGAGTTCTCCCACTTCGAAGATGCATACAGAGTACACTTTTTTCTTCTGTGTCAGCATACCCCAAGCTCAGAAGATTAGCTCTAATGTTTTCACATGATTTTCCGATTCATGGTGGACGTATGACTTTCAACTCAGAACATCCACCCATACATTCTCCTCTTTCGTCACGTGGGACGCTATTGGGAAAACATTGCAGGCACCAGCCCCACAACTGGAGTGCGAACATGCAGAGAGTTGCAGACCTCAATCATGCTGACATAAAACAGAGTTGCTGTGTTGTCCATCAGTATAGATCAACACAGAGTGGTGACCTGCCAGATGGTACAGAACGCCTTCAATGTCAGATTGCTCGGAGTGCTAGTAAATTTATATGGTGTGCCTGTTCCTCAGAGCTATAAAGGTTTGTTAGGGAGAATTCTCATTTCATGGCTAATTTCCCTTACCTATAGAGTCCCGAAGCAGCTTTGCTGGATTTGAAGGGTTTGTTTCTTTTTACCTGCTAAGAGTGAGACTCTTTTTCCCACTCTTAGGCATTTTTGGCTATGTGTGTTCTAGGCTATCTTTTGTGTTTAATGCCTATGGGATTTTCTCTCACCCATAGGAACCATCTTTATGCACATGTGTTACACAGCACCCTACGTGCAGTGACACAGGGGTGTCGTAGCAACCCCCAAACATAGACTCCACACCCTGGGACTGACTACTGTCTCCCAGAGCATGTGAAGTCTCCATTGACTTTACTAGTCAAATCTTACGCACTTAACCAGTACAACCCATCTTACTATGGAGGTACTGGAAAGGGTTAATAGTTTTTCCCTTAGGTTCATTTTCGAGGGGGTACCTACCTTAAAGTCCCGCTCTCTAAAGTTTCTGGCTGGTGGCAGTGGTTACTACCAAAAATATTCAACCGCAAATATTTTCCCATGGGATTTTTCCATTGTTCGAGGCTAATACCTTTACTGACAGCCTCTAACATACCGCCGGTTTATTTTATTATTAACTTTACTCCGGTAGGTTTTATTTGCCAGAACTTTAATATAACTTATTTCTTGAGTCTTACTCTATACTCCTAACCCAGGTCGGGGATCCTTAGTTCGCTCTTTTGGCAGGCTTCTGCCAAGAAGCCCTCCTTTCTGCGCCTCGGACTCTGGGGTGGGTCTGTTGTTTGGGAGGGGGAGTAGAACCCCTGGACAGAGTTGCCACAACAACTCAGGTCGCACTCTAACCTGATAGGCTGGAGGGTCACCCGCCAAGAAGACCACTCCACTGTGTGAGCGACAGCTAGGCTGTATGAATGGGTCTCTTTCTGCATAAAAGCAGGGTCCTGAGGACTGGAAGAGCAAGACGTCACCACTGGAACTACGGAACCGAAGGGGAGAGACGCCACAGACATCTTCAGCATCTACACCACCGGTGAAGCCGTGCCGGATCGTCTCACCACTTTTCTTCCACATGACGAGAGGAGATCTTCATCGAAAGAGCCTTCTTCCCTTGAGCTGGTGGGAACAACCAGTTCACCCATCGCTTCTCCGGACCTGCCTTGGTCGAATCGACAGTGCCCCACACTTGGAGACCGGATAGCCAGGCAGCCATCGACCCAGACTGCGATTAAAAGGAGCGTTCCTCTTAAACTTTGTTTGGCAGCACCGCGGCTGGTTTCATCCCTGGGTAGTGCAGTGACTCGAACCTTCCTCCACGACGAGAGCCTCTCTTCCTCTGCTGGACCCCTCGAACTGCAGGAACTACCAGGAACAACCGTCACCGCAGGAGCCACTTCTTCACGTTTAAGGTACATTGTTCTACCAGGCCTCCCTTTCCCCGTGGTAGCCCTAGAGGTGTTTTAAATCCTTTATCTACGTGTTGGGTTGGCCACCCTCTCTCTTAACATTGTCTTTCTCCTCGCATCTACCTCTTCAATATTTTTCTACTAAAGACTTGACTGCAGCTACAAGAACATTTTTGCTCCTACGCTCTTGGTCCTGGACCACTGACTCTGGCTCAGGCATATTGACTCTGGCTGAATTGTTAGATCTGCTCTCACTAGATTGGTTTTCAATGAGAAATGTGTTGATGCACCTAAATCTTCTAAACCCCTCTTCCTTCCTACTGTTTTAACTTGTGGAGTGCCATTTTGCTCAGTTTTCATTCACTTATCTTTCTGCTAAAGTGTCACTGTGCATTACTTGTTCACAAAACATCAGGGAAGTGTTGCTAGGGGGTGTCTGAAGATATTTCGGTTTAACTTGTGCTTTCCCTCCCTTTCGGTAAATTGTTAGAGTGCCATTTGTAGTTGGTTTTCACTGTGCCGTTTTGCTCAGTTTTCACTCTACCGCAAACTTGTCTACAATTGAATAGGGAGTTGTATATGCTTTTCCTTGACTACACTTGACTTACTTTATCAACTGTGATTTACGTGTTGAACTAGATGTGTATAGAATAAATATATTCTCTTTTTGATAAAAGCTTTGGTCAGTGTTTCCTTGTTCCATAGTACCGTGATACCTATTGTATAAACCCTGAATACTGCTCATCTCTCTCTTGAGATAAGTCTGACTGCTCATCCACAGCTACCAACTAAATCTTTGTGGTAAAGACTGATACCAAAGGGGATTTATTGCTCTCACCTGTAGTCCTAATCTGGTGTAGTGCTCCCTAAGGGAACTGCACTGGATTCTGCCTAACAAGGTCATGGACCTCCCATTGCCCCATTAGGCTCCTCAACCTGAAAGACTGGAGTCCATCACAAGGGTCTTGCTCGGGTATGGGTAAAAGGCATTTGCAAAGACTGGTTGCTTCCCTCTATTCAACCATGCAATTCCTGACAACCTTTTCCCTCTGAGCCTATGAACAGAGGCTTGCAAGGTTTAATTGTATATCTTTCATGTGTTAGGTTATAACCAACACTTGTAAACTGCAGCGTACACCCAAAGGCATCTTAGCGCCAGCTAGTGGAATGAGGATGGAAAGAGCTAGACAAGATATGTTTTTAGTATCAGAGATAGTTCTCAGTGGCACATAAAGCATGGGGGAATAGAATTCCAAAGGTGGGCCGCAGCGACCGGAAAGGATCGGTCCCCAATACGAGTGGCCTTGAATCGGGGGACAGAAACAAGACAGGCGGGAATGTCCAGACATAAGTTGGCCTGTAGATATTCTGCCCCAGTTCCATAAAAGGCATGATGAACTAGACATTAGGCCTTTGCCTTAAATGTGCTTGACTATGGGTAGCCAGTGAAGATGGCGCACAACTGGAGTAATGTGAGCACAACTAGGTGTGGAAGTGGCTACTCTGGCTGCAGATTTCTGCAGGGATTGAAGGTGCCATAAGAGGTAGATAGGTTGTGCCAGAAATAGGGGCGTTGCAGTGGTCCATGAAGGACATAACAAGTGAGGACACCACAGGGGCACGTAACTGAGAAAGGAGAAAAAGAATGTTACTACGGGTTTTCAGTTGAAGCTAGCCCCTTTGATATACTGCACTTATCTGAGATTCCGCAGACACAAAGGCTAATATGTTTACCCCTAAATCCTTCACTAGCGGAACAGGAGAAGGAAAAGGGCCCAAGGAAGATGACCAAAAAGAGGGGGTCCAAAAAGCAGTAGAGGAAGGACGGCCCACCACCAACACCTCCATTTTTCCCCTTTCAACTTGAGCCAGCTATTACACATCCATGTACCCACAGCTTTGAGGCGGGCCCTAAATCTGGTCGCTGTCTCGACAAGAGAGAGATCTAAACAAACCAGAATCTGCGTCATCTGTTACGAGTAACATTGGAAGCTGTGGGAGCAGATAAGCTTGGTAAGAGGTTGCATGTAAAAGTTAAACAAAACCTGCAAGATGGACTCACAGAGTGAAAAGGGGGAGGGAATTGAATGTTAGGTCAGAGAGAAACTAAGAAAACCAGGAAAGAACAGCACCAGAAAGGCCGAGCCGGATGAGTAAGATGGCATGGTCAATGGTATCAAAGGTGGCTGATAAGTCAAATAATAAAGCACTGACCCCGCCCAAGTCGTGCAGCTGTGCCACATCATCAACGTTGGGAACCAGCACCCCCTCTGTGACACGGTCTGGACGAAAACCGGATTACAAAGCATGGAAGAAGAAAGATTACTCAAGAAAGGAACTCAGAAGAGTGCAGACTAAGGCTTCAAATAGCTTCATAAGAAATTGAAGAAGCAAAATGGGCCAAAAATTAGACAGGACAAGATGGTCTAAAGAAGGCTTTTTCATAAGTGGAACAACCAATGCGTGTTTGAGAGAAGCTGGGATCTGACCTGTGAGAAAGTATTAACAGCATGTGTGACCAGAGGACCAATCAGGGGACACAGTCGTTCAAGAAGCCCAGGGAAGCAGTGGTCCCGGGGAGCCCCGGAAGGGTCCCCGTCCCTGCCCAGAGGGAAAAGGTCTAAAGGCCCCCCTCTAGAGCTCCAGGATGGCCAGGGTTGGGTGCTGCTGCACCCCTGCATGTGGGCACCTGCCAGTGAGGGGGGGGGTCAAAGTACCTTCCCGTCCAGGCCCATTGGAAAGCATTGCACAACCAGATGGCTCTCTGCGAGTAGGGTGGCCAACTTTCTGAAATCATTTTACAGGACACTTGCCCAGGCGGGGGAACTTTTACCTCCAGGGAGGCGCGGGGACCACACCAGGGCTCCCCGCGACCACCACTGGGCTTGGGGACTTGGTCAAACACACGTGACACTTGCCATGGAGACCGGGACTAACCCATGAATGCCATGCAACTCCGGGCCAGCCGCTCTTAGCGGTTCTAGTCCCACAGAGGAAAGGGGCCCTCTCGCGGTGACCGTTGTCAGCGGCATCTCGTTTCTGACTTGGTCACACAAGGGTGACATTACGCCAAGGACGGCGAAGGTGCCACGGCCGACCCGGAGCTCTGGCCGGGCCGCATTACCAGCCTCTACCCATGCAGAGGTACGGGGACCCCATAGGGTCGCTAATTCCTCTACTTGCACTTGCCTTAGCTCGGCAGCAACCATAGTCAGAAACAGGGGCCGGAATTTCTGTGTCCGACTTCCATCTGCGTACGGTTGAAGGTCCGCACTCTGAAACATGGAATGGTGCCGGTGCTACCATCAAGGTCTGCGAGCGGGTGCTGTTCCGCCTGCCAGGTCAGACCTCGCAGAACTCGGGAGTATGCCGGTCCAGTAACAACAGTGCCGGTAGCTTACCGGTACCGTTGTTACCTAACCGGCATACTTATAATGAGGCCCAATGACTTATTGCAAAACACTAACCGCATACCTAACAGAAAGAGCTCATCAAAAAAACAAGACTACATATCAAAACATGCAAATAAATGCATGTTAAATACAGACAAAACTGCCTTGTACATACAAATCCATTATACATCCATATAAATGTGCTGAGTGCAAAATGTGTCAAAGTCAATGCAGAACCATATTACATTTTAGCTAGAGCTCTCTTCTATCTAGACTTGAGTACTGCAATGCCTTATATATTGGGGCCAATAAAAACATCATACACAGAATACAAATTCTACAAAATAATGCCTTGAGAGCAGCCCCTGGTATTTCCAGACGATCACATATCTCTAAGATAAGACGTAACAACAACTGGCTGTCGACCCGAGACAAAATCCTACTGAAAGTTGCCTCCCTCACACATAACGCCCTGAACAATGCGGCTCCTCCCTATTTTAGGGATAGGCTTGTAGAAAGTAGATCCTCCAGACCATCAAGAATCTCCAACGCCAACACACTTCTCATTCCAAGATTCAAACTGACCAAGGCCGGAGGCGCCAGCTTCCCTGTCCGTGCGGCCCAAGTATGGAACTCACAGCCCCACAATATACGTGAGGAGAAATCATACCTTAAATTCAGATCCAACTACATTAACCACCTGAAGCAATCGATCAACTAGCCAGTGCCTCCTCTCTTCCTACCACTCTGCTGATATATTACCTGTATACTGTATAATATCCTGTATATAATTTACTGTATTATTGCTACTACCTGCTTATTTTACTAGCAGTATGTGTAATCATGTAACTATGTAACCTAAGCTTCGCATATCCTGTACTGCTGCGCCCTCTTACCCTCGGGTCTGGTGCGCATTATAAATTAATAAAACAAACAAACAAAACTTCACCAAGGCAAATCATAAATATTGGAAATGCCTGACTAAAGTGCAGAGTATAACCGATTCAAAAAGTGCCAGGTGCGCTTCAGAAAAGTGTCAAGTGTTTCTGATTTCCTTCCACTCTAATCACATTTTTAATTTTAGGCAGTGTGAGTTGCTTTTCATGTTTAACTCACTTTCATATAAATCCATATTTCGAGTGAAATTCGTAACTTGGAAATGTTCTTTATGAGATCTTTGGTTGTATATAGTTTACCCGTACTTGTTCACACTACAGCACCATTATTCAAAGCAAATAATGTATAGATCGATAATTGCGTCACAAACCTCTGGCACTGTATCAGCGTGCCCCTGCTGAAGGTGTGAAGTCGTAATATCTGTTGATCCCTTACAGGAAATATTGTGGCAAAAGGTTGTGAGCATTTGCAATGATAAAGTTTGCTTTTTTCAGTTATCAAATTCTTGCAGCTTTTCATGTGTAGTTATGAGAACTGTTTTTCCACAAATATTTCTCTACTAGGCTTCTTTTTCTTCCAGTCTCCCACTCCCCCCCCCCCAGGTAAAGCAGGTGCACTCTATATGGCTCCACCTATTCGATCTCTGGTTTTAAAATGGCAATTGCCAAATATACTGTGTAATGTATAGTATGTATCCAGTCTAAACATGTATATGTACTATTTGTTGCTTTACATTATAAGAACTTGTCATAATAAAAACACTTCCATTACCCAATTGTCTATGTATTTCTTTAAGATAATGTTTGTTATTCTTTTTTAAAGTTGTGTAGATTTTTATTAAGCATATAAGTGAACATAACAGTATGATTATAGGTTTATGTATTTTGGTTGAACCCTCTTCCCCCCCCCCTGCCCCTCCCCTCAATTTCTTTACATGTTTTATACCACCAAAGGTAGATCGTGTGTTGGGGGGTCAGGCCATATTGAAATGTATAAGGGGTGGGTGGTGGAGGGGTGACCTACCCCACATTCTGACATTTAAAAAAATTAGGTACAAAACATTAGGAAAAAATGCAACTAGTTCAGGTTCAATTAGAACACATATATCCATAGTTTGTTTTGCAGAAAGGTCTTCTTTCTGCTTACAATCAGCCAGCTGGAAGCTTTGGCAGTAGAGGTAAATGCCACGCGGGTGAGTGTATTTCAACCTGATTTCTGCATCGCTGATTGATCCATTGATGTGCTGGTAAAGCACAAAGGCCTCACTGCTCTTACTTGTGGATTGCACAGTTTTCGCTGTATTTACTATCTGGGTGGCAATCTCTGCGTTGCCCTCTTTTGTGACAGAGGAGCTATTAGCCCCATCAGGGGTTGTGGTCGTTGTGCAGTTGATATTTTATCGTTTTATTGAGAAGTAACAGCTTTTGGACTCTGCTACGTCTTACCTGCTAATTGGCTGAAGGATCAGCTGCTTTCTCCATAGCTACATAAACTGGGGCTGCGCATTGAGTGTGCGCACGAAGTGCCCCGCTAAGTGTTCTGCATTCAGCGGGAAAAGGAAAGGGGTAGTCATAGCCGAGCAGAGCAGGTAAGCTTGTGTGCACCCTGTGCATGCAGTGGGCTTTTATCCAGTGTTTTCGTTCTACTAGTCTCAACCCCAGTTCATTAGATGACCTACAACTTGCATAGTAAAAGCAACTCAAAAGGAGGCAGTACCGTGGAGGCTGAAATTGTTAAAGATATATTGGCTACTTCCCTCAACGGGATCAAACTTAAAAACCACAGTCAAAATTACTGATTATTTTAAGCAGCAGTCTGGCAGCCCACCACATACCTCTGCACTGGTGGTTGGCGATCCTATTTTAAACTCTTTCCTACTACCTTTTATTGATAATTTCCTCCTTAATTTGTGGTACAGCCTACAGAATGATGCGAGGACCAGGACTGTGCACACCATCATGAACCAACATATCGTAGTACCGGCAGAACGCAATCTTGAAGCCTCTACTATTACTGCGACTCCCAAGCTTTTGGATATGGATTTTGAGTCCTGTGCACAACTTGTTGGGCGCTCCTATGGTTATGGAAGACAACACTGCTTGTAAAGATCCTTTAGCTGCTATGCCTAATTAAGGTATGTAAGGATAGGAACAGGACCTAAATGGATCAATACGCCACACTGGAAAATATAGAAGGCCTCTTGATTGATGATACACATCGGCAAACAGCCGGGTTCTTGATTTACTCCCCTCCAGTGTGCCCCTGACAAAAGTGCCATCATAGTTTCTGTTTCACAACAGAGAAAAATTTCTCCTAGGTTGATGGTCTCGTCCTCTCCCAACCATGAGGCGTCTATTAGGTCTCTCAAGAGGATGAGCAACACAATATTTCTTGGTCCCCATAATGCAAGCAACATTCCTTTAATCTCTAACCAGTTGGAAATGTCCAGTCCTAATCGCCATTCTGGTTGATGCCATTAATGCGACAGGCACTCGAGATCGCCTGGTAAACAAAAGAAAAAGAGCAAACTGGGAGTCATTTTTTTAATAAAAAAGACAGGAAGAAGAAACAAACAACGTCAAGTTAAAATTGACACGCAAACGGAAATGAAAGAAAAAACCTCTTGTTTCACACTGGTTTTGGATTCCAATACTGGATCCAAAAAAAGGCGGAAGCCAGAGAAAAAGAGGAACAAACAGTCCTCAGATAATAATGGCTATCTGTATAAATGGATTGTGAAGAATTCAGTTACATGTCCAGGAACCTCTGATGGGGAATATGCTGTTTGCATTGATGAGGGGTCTGTTTTGGTTTGGTGTTGTGATGAAGAGGGGGCAGACAGCTTTCTTCCACCAGCTATTGTGGACGACCCACCAAACCAGACAGCCACAAAGGTACAGGTTAAAACCATATGGTCAGCGAGTCACGTGGAGGAATTCCCTGGTGTCACTAACAGTAATATCAAACAGCCCACAACTGTAACAGTTTCCTCTCACAACATTTTAATTCATGAAATGTTTGATCCAAACATGGCGATCCCTTGAACAAAGCTTACGCCCTTTCGTTATTGCACACGATTCCTTACGTAAGAGTGCTTATATTGTGGGACATTGCTTGGGTGGAACAATTCTATACTTACGCTCTAAAAAGCTCTGTTCTACATTGTGGATCCATACATATTGCAGATTTTAGAACTGCATTCACAAAGGACTTTCTGAAAATGGGATATGACTTGGCTTGGAATAAAGAAACGTCTAATATATTGATATATTGATATTTCATTTCTATCGTGCTCATACACAAGTGTTTCAGAGCGCGACAAGGCAAGGGAAGGGGAACAGGGGAGAACAAAAACAACGATCTTACTTGGCCCAGTGACATTGAGAACGTGCAAGTGCAGGGTAGAGGGAGAAGGGGGAGAAGTGCATGGAAGGGGGAACACCAGGAGAGCGCGGAGCGAGAAGGAAAAAACTAAAATAATAATAGAATAATAAATAAAAAGGCAACAAACAATGGGAGTGCAGCCAGCAAGTGGCAAGTACTGGGTTTAGGGCAGCAGGCCATGTAGGTCTGAAAGTGCAGGAAGAAAATGGGAGGGCTGTATGGGTACAGATACAGACCCAAGTGCAGGGGGTGGCCGGAGGCAGTGCCTGAGGATGGCAAGATGAGTAGGTACCTGGGCCCGGAGGACAGAGGGTGGCCAGGTGCATGGTGCCGAGGGAGAGTAGAATCAACAGGGGAGAGGGGAGGAGAAGGCAGAAGCAAAGAGGAAGGTCTTGAGGTGCTTCCGGAACCGGAGATGGTTCTCCTCAAGTTTTAGAGTGGCAGGGAGGCTGTTCCAGAGGGAGGCCCCAGCCGAAGACAGAGATCTACCCCCAGCTCGTTTCCTTGAGAAACAACTGACCCTCAGGGAGTTAGAGGTAGCGGAGCGGAGTGCTCGAGATGGGAGGTATTTGCAGAGGGATAGCTGATGGTATGTTGGACCCAGGCCCCAGAAAGCCTTGTGGACAATGCAGATGGTTTTGAATTTAATCCTTGCATCCACTGGGAGCCAATGGATAGATTTGAGAGCTAGAGAGATACGATCCCAGGGCTTGAGGCCAAGGACAAGTCTCGCAGTCCTGTTCTGGATAAGTTGTACAGGGCGGAGAGTAGAGACAGGTAGATTAACCAGGACATTGAACAGTTAAAGGTAACTTGTGATTGGTCAGGGCGACGACTAGATCATAATCTGCAAATGACCGGCTGTGATAGTATCTGCAAACCGGTTAGAGATTGGGACTGGCTACCAGGTACATTGCAATCTGCCTTAGTGCAATGGCCATAGCACTGCTTTAAAACACTTTTCCATCTGTACTTGGAACACACAAGGTTACAAAAAATTGATCAACGATGGGGTGACAGCGCAGCTCCTTAAGTGTCATGATGTATTTTTAGCGCAAGAAATTTGGCTCATGAACAAGGTTTTACTGGATGGTTATAAGGTTTTTTGCCACACAGCTGTCAAGGGGTCCAAAGGGAAGCCCGTAGGTGGCCTGCTTACGGGTATCCCGAACATTTTTGTGCCTATAGAGGTCCCTACCGTTAGAAGGTCCCTATATCAGTTGTGATAATGATTAATAGTGGCCTCACTGTGGTGCTAATTCACATCTATGACTGCAGCCAGGAGGCCGGTAAACTAGTAGTATACTGGACATATTGGAGGAAGTCATTGAGAATTATACCTAGGCGGTGGGGCGTTAGTATCCTAGTGGCCGGTGATCTCAAAGCTTGATGCTGTGAGAATATAAGCGGGCCCATTAAACTAGGACGTCTGATGTTCTGATACTGCCTGCCACTTCTTACGGAAAATCAACTACTACATAAGGGAACCTATGGACAGTGTCTCTGGCCAAAACATATGTATGCTGAATGGCCACACAGCTGGTGATATGTCAGGCAACTACACCTGTGTAGAGGAGCAGGTAGATGCCTTCTCACTAATCCCCGCCCCCTCACCGCCATCATACTGGAATAGTCAGAGAAGCAAATGGGACCCCCTGTATTGTTCCTACAACACATTGAGTGCATGAGAGACGTTATGCACTCAGACAGCCATACAGAATGCAACCTCATGTTGAGCCAGTGGAAGTATGTCACAATGAAGGATGTCAGCATGCACCCAAGGCCATCATGGAACTAAAGTGAAATTTGACGAGGGCAGAGTGATGTTATTGATTGATTGATTGATATTTTATTTCTATTGTGCTCGTACACAAGTGTTTCAGAGCGCGATAAGGCAAGGGAGGGGAACAGGGGAGAACAAAACAGCGATCTTACTAGGCCCAGTGAACTTGAGAACGCCCAAGTGCATGGGGGGGAGAGTGCATGGAAGGGGGAGAAGTGGAAAGTGCAAAGCATAGGAGAAACAGATAAATAACAATAAATAAATAAATAATAAAGGCAATATATATTATAAAGAGGATATATAAACCTATATTGAAACGATATGAAAATACTTAAATCACCAAGAGAAATATATACCTAAGGCTAAAGTAATCGTGAATATAAAGAAGATGAAGTAACTTACTGGTCAATAACTGTAAATATGCAGTAACGCAAGGTAGAAAGAAAACATATAGAGGCTTGCTATAGAGGAATATATAACGTGGCAAGGATGGCCACGATAGGATAATCGACGATGGCTCATGTCAAATTCAACCAAACTATCACGGAGACAGACCAAGGCTGTAGAATCAGGAGACGGAGAAGAATAGTTCTGTGTGCAGAACCGACGACAAGTAAAGGTTGGCCCATAATTAAGGATGCTATTTTAATGAATAAGCACAGAGCGCAAAGGGAGATACATGGATAAGCTCTGAATATGGGACATTCCTCATAGATTGAAGAAGTAAACATCTGCAAGAGCCAACTGTTGGCCAATTAAAAGTGTACAAAGTTCATATAAGATAGAGTGAGCAAGTCTCTAGAGGGCAAGAGGAGCAAGCGTACCCTGCATAATTGAATCAAATAGCAGTAAATAGAAGGTTGAAATAGACAAATTCGTGGTTTGCTAACAGATCATTCCGAAGAAGAGAACAAGGGCTATTCACTAAGCCTCAGACGAAGATAGTGATGTGCTCACACTCCCTTGAATGTTCCAGGACAGTGAACAGGCTGCAAGGTTAACTACAAACAGAAGACTTTGGCTTATGGCCAACCGAGAGATGATGGACTAATTGGGGAAAACGGGGAGTAGTCCGATGGGATTCAAACACCTAAGTTTAGTTTCATATACATGCTGCTAAGGAGCCGAAATTCCAAGGTTGGGATAGCATGCCAACCAATCGGTGGGTTTGAGGGGAAACCTAACATACAATGTTGCAGAGACCAATCAACTGCTATTTTTGTCTGTTATAATCAGTACTATACATATTTAGAGGTAGTGTTGGACTCACCTGTTGTTTCTGTCGTATAGATGTAGTAGGACACAGAGTCCTTTGGGTTTTGCGTCTAGTTCGAGAGTCCTGTAGGTAGGGATGAGCCTCTCCTGAAGCCACACTGCCTGTTCCTGACTAATCAGAGGGAGAATACCTCCAAGAAAAACCGCCAAGTGTTGCAGGAAAAATCCTCAATCATAGGGGAAAAACAACCTGCATTTCTTTGTGCCATTGGAGGGTTTTTGATGGTTGAGATGAGCAGCACGTAGTCCCGAATAAGGTATAATAGGTTCCCCTTAACATCGACTGAAGAAGAACTCAAGGGCGGAATAAAGAGCAAAGTCCCAGAGGATTCAAGATGAACACCGGACTGCGGAACAACAGTAGGCTGAAGGATTATAGGTACACAAGAGAAAGACACAGAGCGGGAACGAAATTCAGGAGTCACAAAGGGAGAAAGGACTATAGAACGTAGTGCACAAAAGAAACGAAAGGCGGAGAAGAGCCGCCAGACAGCTACGCAGAACGAAAGGTGCCAGGACAGAATACAAGAACAAGAAAATAATTTCTGAGCACTAAGCTAAGATCAGAATAATAGCATTGAGACGCAATGGCAGCTTCCATAAAGCAACTATTTCGGAGGCTGAAACAGGAAGCGGAAATAGTAGCGTTACGAATATGCAGGACACTAGACTACTGCATGGAACTTCCAGCCGCAATGTTTGTAGGAGTCAAGGAATGCCGCAAACGAGGGGAGAGTCGCCATGTAGACCAGAGGGTCTAAGGGCTCCTAAACTTGACAGGTGGTTCAAGGCGTACCCTACAGACAAGCGGCAGCCAATGATGCACTAATCCTTAAATGTTCTGTACGTAGATATTTTCCCTTAATCAATCCCTTCCCTCAATAGGTTTTGTATTTTGCCACGTAGAATGATGTCATAGATGACTCATATTGGGGTCTAAGCCCTCTATGTAATCAAGTTACTGTGTGAATGTGCATGCATCAGTCCAATGTTTGTCAGGTCTCCCTACTTTATTAAATGAGAATAAAGTAGTACTTTGCCAAAATCCTTTAGTCTGTCCGGTTATTTGGTCTGAGATCATTATTTGTAATTCCATCTAGCACAAAAGATGCTTCAAGGTGCTAGAGCACACCTGGGTGATGGGCACTACAAAATCTGCTATGGATTATTTTTACATCAGTTGGAAAGATTTCCATTTGGCCAGGTCTCTTAACGTGGAGCATAATCATCTCACGCTCTTATATTGTCACTGGACAGTAAACATTCGAGTATAGGGAAAATAGGTTCTGTAGATATTGAATGCTAGGGGCAAAAGGGTGGGCTGGATTTCAGCAAGCATTGCAAACATTAATACCCACATTGACAATTTCAATGTCAATATTCTGTATAAATTAAACCACTGTTAAGTGGACGTTTTGTGAATGGATATACGGCAGGGGTGTTGCTACGTCTGGAAAAGATCCAGGACTACGCTAATGTCGGGACTCGGGGCTAGCTAGCCTTTTGGTTGTAGCCCCTGAGCTTCTATATGGGGCTACAACCAAAAGACCCGGGGCTTTAGCTCCTCCAGCCTGCCCACCCCCTAGCGACGCCTCTTATACATGGTCCGACACCTGCCTTTGGATACTTTACATGCAGATCTGGGCTAGAATGTGGTAAGAATTGGGCCCCATTTGATGTCTTTATTGCCCAAAAAAGTGTAGCATGAAGCAAGATGTCCGTAGTATTTGGGCTAGTTTGAATGTACCTTTGAATGAAAAACTGGCTCTAATTAGGGAAGACGAAATTGCTTCTGCAACTGGTTATGAACATATAGACATTCAGAAAACACTGCACAATGTTTACGCTTTGCACTATGGCCACCAACGACGGAAAGACATTTTGGAATCTGATCAACAAAAGTGCTAAATCGGATGAAGAAACTGTGCAAGCCTATTGCTACCCTGCTTTACAAAGAAGCCCAGGATGAGGTCCCTGCTAATTATTTTGATGTTGAGGTGGATATAAGCTGGTACACCGTGGATGCCATTGCCCGTCTTATTAAAAATCTTAAAAATTCAAGGGCTCGATGGATTACCCAATATTGTCCTGAAGAACAACAGCGAAACATGGGCTCATATTTTACTTTGCTACTTTAATGAAATAGTAGGCT
The DNA here is from genome assembly GCF_040938575.1 of Ambystoma mexicanum. NCBI lineage: Eukaryota > Metazoa > Chordata > Amphibia > Caudata > Ambystomatidae > Ambystoma > Ambystoma mexicanum. The sequence goes on from NC_090925.1 coordinate 733,527,091, forward strand.
ACAATCACATCCCTGTGTCCTGGAAAGAGTCGCAGTACCAGTTTTTAAGAAAAAATTCCATTTTGAGCGAGCCAAATATCGGCTTCTTGCCTTACTAGATGTTGCTGGCAAACGTTTTGCTAAGGGAACTAACCAATTGGGCGGAGCAGAATCAACTTTTGCATCCTTTTTAGGTCAGGTTCACAAAGGGCCATTGCACAGCTCAAAGCATATTATTGCTCAGGCTCCTTACAGAGCAATGCACATCTGTATCTGGCATTTGTAGATTATTTCGCAACCTGTGATTCAGTTAACTACTCCTAGCTTTGGGTCAAACTGGATCATTGGGGCATACCGAAGGGCCTCTTTAATAGAATAGTTCGGCTCTACAAGGGCACCTCGGTAGTTGGTAAATCATATAAACAGCGGGCAGGTTACTAAGAAGATCATAACTAATCGGGCCCTGAAGTAGGGCTGTCTGTTAGCCCCGCATTTATTCAATCTGTACTTTGCGGATCTTCCAAATAAACTTGCAGAAGTAAGTCATTTTTTTCCCAAAAAAAATGAAAACAAGCATATTAGATGGTGTATGCGGATGGTATTGTCCTCCTGGATCACACTCCTGTAGGCCTGAAAAGATCTTTGAATTCCCTGTTTGCCTATTTTATATAGCACAACTGAACAATTAAGGCGAAAACCAATTTTGGTAAGAGAAGAAAATGCTGTTGCTCTAGTTGACCATTTAATAATACCGTCCTAGAATGTGTCAACTCATACGTATACATGGGAACGCTATTCCACAGCACCTATAGTGAGCAGGCTATCTGGGAGTCCATTGCTACTAAGGCTTTGACTAAATTGGCCGTAAATTAGACTCTGACCAAATGGATCAGGGTTGAAAGCCAGAGATCCAAATGTTCGAGGGAGAAAAGACCGTAGATTATTTTTCTGAAATAACCTCTGGTCTTTTCTCCCCTGAACATTTCCAACTTTGCCCCCGTCCCCACCCACACCCCCAGTCCCCTACATACCTTGCGGCCGCTGACTCGCAGTGTCTCTGCAACGCCTGTTCCCTTTCACTTCCGTAATGGGGAACTGCCGCCACAGGGTCCTTTGCTTTTTTGGGGGGGGGCTTTTTTGGGATGGCTGCGGGGGATAACACCACAGCAATGGTGCAGCGCACACCCCCGCAGCCCTTAACACTGCATGGGTGATTTGGTCCAACTTTTCGACCGTTCGGAATTTTTGAACGGCCGAAATTCAGCCAAATCACCCATTCGTGTCTAATAAACACTGTCATTTTGGATGATACTGACCAAATGATACTGGATTTGTGTATGAAGGGTACAATTCGGGCTTATAGCAACAGTTTGGTTCTCACTTTGCTGTATGGAATGGGGTCACCTGAAACATGACTCTATTGAAGGCACGATTTGGATAAAGCTGTTGGGGCTCTCAAACACAGTACCTATTGCTGTCATTAGACTCGAACTGGCTATCCCTTCGTTATTTGTGTCTGCCATGATCAGGGAAGTTACTCTCTATATAAAAATACATTAGTGCCTTGATCACCCGGTTTGGATCTGATTGCCAGTGGCCAATATGACTGGTTGAATACAATTTATAAACTAGTAATCTCTTTTCTGGATGCTGTTGAGTGGACTATTGATTGGAAGCACCCATACAAACAGTTGATGACGGTTTTTTTTTTTAAAAAAAATGTTATCTGGGAATATATCCATAATCATTAATTGGCTGTGGCAAAAAAAATCTACACAGGAATTGGTCATTTTTATTTATCACTTTTGTCAAGCCCAGCCATATCTTTTAAAATTTCCCAGCCCCAAATTAAGGCATTTATTTCTATTATTGTGCCTTAATCAGCCTTCCACACATGGCAGTATCAGGCTCTAGGCTTGGTCTTTCCCACCACTTTTCCCCCTCCTAAACCCCAGAGAGATGCGGTCTTCTCTGCACACAAAAAGAAGTCCAATACACTGCTAGGCATTTGTTATTAGAATGCCCTCCGCTCATCAGCACCAGTCCACTGCTCCACCTTCATCAGTACAGATTGCTTTTGGGTACGGCTGTCTCGCCGGTTATCAGGTATCTTTGACCATCGCACTGATGAAGCTTTGGAATATTATCGAAGCAAGATTTAGAAGTGCAGATACATATCCCTAATCTAGATGATGAACTTCATTGATCGAACAAGAAATGGGCTTTGTTTCCATTTATTTATTTTTATTGGACATTTGTATGGCACAAATACACAAGTGTTTCCAAGTGCCACAAGACAAGTGGGGGTCGGGGGGTGTGGGACATAGGACAGAAAGTAGAACAAAAAACGGTTATATTAGCCTTGTGGCAATCCTACTGTGCAAGTGCAAGACAAGATGGTAAGTGCAGGGGTGGGGGGTGTTTACAGGGAGAAGTGCAGGAGTGGGGTGCCCAAAGGGAGGCGGATTGGGCAAGTGCTGGGGATGCCAAGACGGCAAGTGCCACGGGAAAGAGAGGGTGAAGGGAGGATGAGTGCGGTGGACAGAGTGAACCAGTTTAGGGCTAGTCTGGGGAAGGGCGCCCCAGGACAAATGCTGGTGAGGGATGCTAAGGGGGGGGAACTGGTAGGGGGGTGGCCTGGCCCCTGTATGACTCTGAAGGGACCATGCCCCAGTTGTCAGCGGCAGAGGGAACGTTAGCAAGGGAGGGGGAGAGGGAAGGAAAAGGATAAAAAGGAAAGTCTTGAGAAGGTTCCGGAACTTAAGAAGCTTCTGCTCAAGTCTCAGGGGGACAGGGAGGTCATTCCAGTGGGGGGAACCAGCCGAGGAAAGGGGTCTACCTCCCATTCTCTGCTTGGAGAAACGTTTGACCTGCAGAGAGTTGGAGCCAGAGGACCGAAGGACGCTGGCAGGGAGGTATTTACGGAGGGAAAGCGGGATGTAGAGAGGTCCCAGGCCCCAGACAGTCTTATGGATGATGGAAAGGGTCTGGAATTTGATCCTTGCAGTCACCGGCAGCCACTGGAGAGATTTTAGGGCTGGAGAGCTGTGGTCCCTAGGCTTGAGGCCAAGGATAAGTCTTGCAGCCCTATTCTGGATTAGTTTAAGGGGCAAAAGGAGGAAAGAGGCAGGTTCAGGACAAAGCTGTTGCAGTAGTCCAGCATATAGAGAACCAGGGCTCTTGAGACTTTGAGCTTCTGGGGAAAGGTGAAGAAAGGTGAAGAAAGGAAGAATGCCCATGAGGAGGTGGAGCTGAAAGTTGGACTTCTTAGCAACATCCGTGATGTGTGGAGAGAAAGAGAGAGGGGAGTCAACGATTATCCCAAGGTTTTCTGCCTCACAAGTGGGCGAGGAGGGGCCAAGGAGGCTGGCCAGAGAGTGGGGGAGAAACAAGGAGTATGCATCCCAATGAGCAGGATCTCTGTCTTACTGGCATTAAGGAAGAGATCTTTGGCAGAGCACCATACCTGAATAGCAGTCAGGAGCCCGGTATAAGAAAGGAGGGGGAGGAAGTAGAGGATGGCAGCTTCAAGGACAGCTGTGTGTCATCGGCATAACACTGGAAAACAGGGGAGAAGGTGGAGATCAAGTGGGCCAGAGGGGCCAATTAGATGTTGAAGATCCATGGCGATAGGATAGAGCTCCGAGGGATGCCACAGATGGAGAGTGGGGTGGAGGAGAAACAAAAGGACCCATTTGCACTTGGGAGGGTCTGTTTGAAAGGAATGAGGTCAGCCACGCCAGTGCCCGGTCCGTGATGCCTAGGGTATCATGGAGATGGTTTATGAGTATGCAGTGGTTGACTGTGTCAAAGGCAGACGAAAGATCGAGGCGGATCAGAACAGAGGGAGTGTTTGAGTCCAGGTTAGAGAGCAGGTAATCACGGGTGTTCAGGAGAGCAGTTTGTGCCTCTGGACGCCCTAAACCCAGACTGGTGGTCAAGGAGGCAGCCAGCTATTTCAGTGTGGAGGGTCCGTTGGGGATGACAAGCTTCTCCATGAGTTTGCCCAAGAAAGGGGTGATGGAGATAGGGCGATACTCGGGCAAGAAGGATCAGCAGGCGGCTTTTTAGGAGAGGGTGCATAAGAGAGCGCTTATGGGGTTGTGGGGAGGAGCCAGTAGCAAATGAACAGTTGCAGAGGTCAGCCAAGGCTCGGGCAAGAAAGGCGATGATGTCCCTGATGGTTCTGGAGGAGCAAGTGCGCACCTGTTTAGAGGAGACTTTCATAGAGCGGACAACTCTAGAGATCTTGTTTTGTGCAATGGGAGAGAAGGAGGAGAGTATGGGGGGGAGCAAAGGAGGCAAGAGAAAGTGGGAATGGGGGGGAAGCAGATGACACAGGACCGGATGTCCAGAGTTTTGGAGGAGAAGTGGGCGGCCAGTGCAGTGCAGAGAGCATGGGAGGGAGGAGGAGAGGGGCAGAAAATTGCAGTAGGATTGGCAAGTTCCTTGCAGATTTTAAAAACTTCAGCCATGTTATTGGTGGCTCCAGAGATGCAGACTTGGATTATAAGCCCTCTTTTTGGAGCAGATGCCGAGATGATACTGCCTTTGGAGTAGGGGGCAGGCCAGTTTGTCAGAGGATGAGCTAGATGCCTGCCACTTCTGCTCTGCAGCTTTGCACTTGCGTTTCAAAGCTGCCAAGTCGGGGTCATACCAAGAGTTGCATTTAGAGGCAGGCTTCATGTGGATCCTCATGACAGGGGCAAGGATGTCAAGGGTGTTCGTGATAGAGATGGAGGTTATCTAGAACAGAGTCAGAAGGAGAGTCAAATGAAGGGGGCGGAGGAGGGATGAAGGAAGAGGCAAATGCAGCGACTGACGCATGCTTTATCAGTTGAATGATAGAAGGAGACTGGCAGTGCGGGCGGAGGCATCATCAGGGGACAGAGGTCAAGGTGGGAAGAGAGGAGAGAGTGATCAGACTAGGAGAGAGGGGTAGTAAGAGGTTTGGACAGTGGGGTGTCAGTTGAGATGAGAGCATCCAAGCTGTGTCCAGCAGAGTGGTTGGGCCAGATGGAAGGATAGTGAGGGAAAGAGTTGCAAAGGTCACTAAAGAGTACAGTAGCCACATCTGGCGGGGCGAGATAGATGTTAAAGTCCCCAAGAAAGATACATTTCGGGGAGGAGCTGAGATGAGAGGACAGGTCCGCCCATCCTGAGAGGAAGAGGGAGGTTGGTCCGGGGGGCCTGTAGATTGTAGCGAGAGTTATAGAGAAGTAGGGGAGACAGATGGCCTACAGATTAGGCTTTCAAAGGATGAGTAGGTTTGTGTGGGGATGATGGAGGCAGGAACCCACTCAGGGAAGATCACTGCCACTCCGCCACCAGGCCGGCATAGTCTGGGATTGGACAGGATCGTGTAGCCCTCAGGGAGAAGAGTGTCAAAAGCAGTAACGGAGCTGGCCATGAACCACGTCTCAGTGAGAGCAAGGAGGACAAGGTCTTCAAGGAGGAGACAGATGTCAGGGGAGTGTTTATTAGCAGAGCAGGAATTGAGAGTAGCTAAGTGAAGATGGTTGCCCCCTTTAAAAGATTTGCGAGTGGGGGCTAAGGGGTGGGGTGCCACCACTGGGGGAAAGGGGAATGAGGGATTTAGGTTTGGCAGGAGAGGGGAGAAGTTGAAGAGAGATGGAAGACGCCTGTCAAGGAGGAGGAGGTTGGCTGAGAGCACTGGTCCACGATAGTGCCATTGTGATAGACATTAGTGGTGCACTTTGAAGATGCGAAGTGAGCCAAGAGCACTTCCCATCTGGTGCCACCAGCAATGGGTAAAGAACAAAAAGGGGAGGGGACAGAAACCATATGTGGAGTCCATAAGTCAGAAGAAGGAAAAGCAAAGTGAATGTCCATGATATCCTGTATGGAGGAAGCATTTATGTAGGGGTCTGCAATGGGCAGTCCAGGGATGGAACTGAGGAGTGCCTTTTTACATTTCTCCCTTCCAGACTTCGTGAGAGAAGGAGGATAGGTGATGTAGAAACACTTAGAATAGTTAGGGGAGATAGAGAGCACCATGGGGGCGGGGACAAAAAAGGCTAGGGGGGATCGGAGCATAGAAGGGGAGAGAGTTAAAAGCACTATGCAACAAAAGAATCTCACCAGGCGGCCAAGCAGACAAAATCAATGAGCACACTAGAGATGCCCAAGGATTCAAAGATCATTAACAAATTGGAAAGCGCACCTAAATTCGAATTTGCCAGAAAGCACTAAAAAGCAGGACAACATGGAGGATGCACAGTTGGAAAGCACACCTGAGAATCAAAACTGAGTTTACACTTTTTTTGTTAAGCAAGGCATTAAGAAAACAGCAGAGAACATTTAGTAAGAGGCACAAGATGCATATTTCAATTGGTGGAGAGAATAGAGTTTATAGTTAGGCAGGTAGGGAAAGGATCAGGAAGCAACCAAAGCAGTCAGAGTGTCCATGGGAGGTGTGTGGTCCAGACCAACGCGATCCATGTTGCTTACCAGAGCAATTGAAAAGACAGGATGTTTTTCGTGGTCAAAGCGTCCAGTGGGCCCAGTCAGTGTGATTCAATTGGGAGCGTTGCCAAGAGGCAAAGGGTCATGGAGTAGCAGCAGGGAGAGGTGCTCCCACCAGCTCCAGACAGGGAGGGACCAGGCCCTTAGATGAGGCCCTTTGAGGGGGCCGGCGATCGCCTACCCGTCTCTGGCCGTGCTACAAACATTTTGATAATGCCCAGCCAATCAAGGCGGCAGGCACGAGAGACGTGGGTTGATCAAGTCAACTGGTGCTGCAGACCGCGCAAGGCGGCCATCATGAAAGGGCTTGCCAAACTAGATATCAAAGCACCCTCAGGGGGAGAGTGCAGGCGGCAGGAAAAGTGGCGCTCCAGCAGCGTTGTTGTGCAGATGTCGATATGAATGTTAATAATGTTCTGTGAACTGGTCTTTTTATGTCATTTTAATGTGTGTTTAACGTTTAATTTAAACTGTCAACACACTTCCTAATTAAAACAAATTTAAAAAAGGAAAATAAAAAAAGTTAGGTTTTCTCGGTTTATAATTGTCTTATTGGCAATGATTTACAACAGCATTTGCCTTTCATAAAATCAACTTGCACAAAAAACCAAGAGGATATTTTCTTCTAATAGGGTTTGAAAATGTTGTGCACATTTTAAATCCCAAGAATCAATGCCAATGTTTTCCCAGGAGAGTGTAGTGCCTAAATGTGACATTTCACCTTTAGCAGTTTGTTGTTCTTCACCGGGTTATATGGTGTAGTGCCTGACCTGTGAACCTGGCGACCACGGTTCGAATCTTCAGCTCGCTCGTATTTTTTAAAAAGACAAGTCAAAGGGTCTTGTTTTACACACACCTCTAAAAATACCCTTGGGGGCGTCGTCCGCCCGCTGAAAACGTGTGGGGATGCCGTCCCCCTCGCATTCCCTCGACTGTCTTGAGCTCTGCTAAACCTGAAAGTTCCTTTAATAAAAACACTACTGCTGTTTGATGAACATCTCAAGCCGCTCGTTCTGTATGTAACACACCCCTTGCTTAAGGGATACAGATAGCTGCACGGGTTTCTCTGTGCATCTCCTCGTGGATTCCTCTCTCCCGCACAGTCCTTGCCGCTGTTGAATATTTAATTTCTTTTACAAACCCCCATTTGCTTTATTACGACTGTAATTCCACCCTCCCTTGCCCGGCCGCTCTTTTCTTTCCTCTCCATTTCTGCCAGGACCTTGATAGCCTGCACACACCTCTCTTACCCTTTGATTTCCATTATTTTTCGTAAGGGGTGGGGGGACTTTGATCTTCATCTCAAAACCACGCTCACTGTATCCCTTCTTCCTCAGTACGACTCTTTCCACCTGAATGAAGGGAACACAGCCCATTCCATGTCCAGGCCTTCCCTCGAGCTGATCGTCTCACATTTCCTTCCTGACTTGCCTATCTCGGCTCTTCTCTTCTCAGCAACAATCCGATTCGCCTCCTTGTCCCCCTCTCTCTATCGCTCGATCTTTCATGTGACGTGACCTCTAATGTGTCAACACTTCTCTTTTATTCCAGATGTAAACTGTGGTACCCTTCCATCAGCAATCGACTCCTCCTCTGGCATCGCCTGCTCAGTGGACCCACTAAACCCCCTCCCATAAACCCCAACCCTGGCTAAGATAGTCTTTGAAATTCACTTGCACCAGATGGGATTCCAGCACTTTTATGGTGAGTTAGTGGCCATCTAGGCATCAAAGTGCCGAAGTAAAGTGCAAGATAGATTTTTCTTTTTTTAAATGAAGTAAATGGACTTCAGACATTGACACTCTAGCTTAGCAGCATTGTGGCACTATCATCATAGATAGGCCTGTGCTCATTTTTTACTTCACTGAGGGGTGTTTTAGGTGCACATATAATGTCCGTCTCAATCAAGTAACATATAATGCGCTTTTCAGAGCTTAGTTTTAGAAACGTTACTAAATTAAGTGGTGAGTTTTTAAATATTTTTTTCTTTATTCAAGTGCATATAGTTATTAACAACTTTTTACACCATCTAAAATTGCATTTACTAAACAGTTGACACTTCACACATTTGAAATTGTGTAGATACCTATAAAGAAAATGTGCACTGGCGTTACTCAATACAGATCAATGCGATAAAATACATTAAAAACTCCTTAAACAGATAAAAATTACCTCTACAATTAGTTCCATTAGACCTTGGTACAACCCACAGCACACATTCTCATTTTTCCATCTCAATTAAAACTATTACGAGAGCTTTATGATCTCAGGGACCGGGAGGATCAACACTTTGCTTCCAGTATAATTTTGGCAGAGTCAAACATTATGCGCGGCAGAAACCACCACATATGACTCAGCTGCAAAGAGCATACTCCTAAATTGGTCGCTCTCACACAACCTGACTTAACATAAGCTTTATCATAGTTGGCACTCAGATTTGGACAAGGCGTCAAAATATGTCTTGTGGTTTCAATTTGCCGCCCACACATCCGGCAAAGGCGCTGCTCAAACGGGATGACCTCCCAAGGTCCCCTGACACCAAAGACTGGCAAAATGTCTAGGTGCAACTCTAGGACAAATTACATCAGTACAGGAAAACGTTGCTTACACTGCCTTGGGCCCTGGAAGAACCCCCTTGTTGGGGAAAATACACATGTTTACGCCTTCCTGCTATGGTCGCAAGAGCCAGGATCCTGTCATGGTTCCTACACACAGCGTCAAGTTTGCCCAAGAAAACGGGGACCTCATGCTCTGAGCAACATGTCAAAGATATCTCAAGGTAATGAGCTTGTACCGTGCTCTCCAGTTTATGGTATCGTATAAGTATATATGGTTCAGGGATGCCTTTGCCTGTATCCCCAGGTACCTATATTCATCTGTTAGTTTCAGTTTATTTTACCCAAGTGCCTGTTAAACGTATTACTCCCCTGTGCTTTCCTGCCAAATACCATTATCTTTGTCTTTACCATGTTTATCCTAAGGCCATTTTCCTCTGCATATATCTGTAAGGCGTTCAAAGAATGCTGTAGGCCAGGGGGTGTTCTGTCCAGGATAACGATGTCGTTGGCGTATGCAAGTATGTCTACTACTTCTTGCCCATATCAGGGAGGGTGGTTATGAGCTGCCTTCATTGCATTATCCGGATCAACCATGTATTGGTTATATAGAATAGTGGGGCCAATACACACCCTTGCTTTAGGCCCACATTTGTCTCAATAGGCTGCGACAGGCTACCATCCTGCGATAATCGAACCTTCACCATTGTTTCGTGGTGCAGTTGTTTAAAATAATTAGAAAATAAATATTTTATAGCACCCTCAGTTCAAAGGGTAGCCATCAGAATTACATGTACTATGATTGCTTTACAGTGATTTCTCCAATCCAAAGGCACATGCTGGATCCCGTACCGGGATCGCAGATCTTCTAAATCTGGGAAAATGTCTGTGCTGCTGATCCTGAAGAGCGTCAAGAAATTAAACACAGAAGGAAACGCCCATAGAACTGTTTCTATACGCTTGAGGAGAGATGTTTTTACTCGGATGATTGGTTTGTAAAAATAATGTAATACACATTTCTTAATCATACACTCTGTGCAGAGCAACTGCTTCAAACATCACGTTGGACTGTAAAAATATAATGTGTCTCATTTTGAGTAGGATGGTGTGGTAAAAAAAAAGTGGCAGAACGTCATCACCATTTTTACTGCACTCGCCTAGTTGAAATTTGAAGGAAAAGTAGAGGGAAAACCTCCAGCACTGGGCAGGGGCTTTTCCTCCACTGTACCTACAGAAATTGAGGCGTTACCACGGGTGGTAATTCTTCCACCTGCCAATATGGAACATCATGGAGAATAACATCATCTGGAAATCTTGAGGATTTACCTTCTATTTCAAAGCAGCATTATGACCGCAATGGTAATCACCACTAGTAATACCCCCTTACTTGCAATGAGGCTCAATATAGGTTTTACTAATATCAATTTATTTATTTAGATTTGTAAAGCGCACTGCAGCCCCCAGGCATCGAGACGCTATAAAGTGAGCATATGAAGGCTTGATTCAGGGTTACATAGAATGCTGCCCAAGAAGTTTGTTTATAGGCGATTACAGGTTACAGGTAATGCCAGTTGGTGCTGTAGGGTGCACGAGATAGATATACACAGTAGAACATGCACAGAGTAAAACATACAGTTATTATATAAAAAGCCTCGTTTTGATGGCCCTGTGAAAGGCCTCATGAGAGTCGATGGTCCTAATGTCCGGGGGGAGGGAGTTCCAGTGGGTGGAAGCCAAGGTGGGGAAGCTGCTGCCGCCAGCGCGGGTTTTGCAGGATTTGGGGATAGTTATCCTGTTGAGGTAGGGGGATCTGGTTGGTCTGGAACCGAGGGGTTTGGAGCTTTTTTGCGCCAAGTAAGGGGGTGCTAAATCGTGCAGACACTTGTGGGTCAGGGCAAGGGTTTTAAAAATGATCCTTTCTTTGACTGGTAGCCAGTGGACCTGTCTCCTAAATCCGGAGATATGATCCATGCGTGAGAGCCCTGTGGCGGCCCCAAGGGCCTTGTTTTGGGCGATTTGGAGTTTGGCCAGATTTTTTTCAGAGGTTCCTTGGAGGACGGCATTACAGCAGTCCAGTCTGGATCCAATTATGGCCCTGGCTACGGTGAGACAGTTCTCTCTGGAGAGAAAAGGTCTGACTGAGTTGATAAGTTTAGCGTGGTATGCTGATGCCGACGTGATAGCATTTACCTGCCTGTTCATGGACAGTTTGGGTTCAAGATACACACCTAGGGTTTTAATGGCTTGCGCGACCATGATAGGGATGTTATCAATAGTGAAGGAGCAGTATTGTTTATCCAGCGTGCCCAAGGTGGATGGGGATCCAATCAGCAGAAGTTCGGTTTTCTCATAACCAGTTTTCTGCCATCCAGGATTGGATAGTAGAGTAGACTGAGTTGAGGGTGTTGAGGTCCGTCAAGTAATCACCTGAGAGGGGGATGAGCACCTGGGTGTCATCAGCATAGTTAGTGTATGAAATGCCCAGGATGTCCAGGATTTTAAACAGGGGCCTCGTAAAGAGGTTGTAAAGGGTGGGAGCAATGCAGGAGCCCTGCGGGACCCCACATTTGATGATGCTGGGTGTAGCACAAGATGATTCGGAGAAGACCTTCATCGCTCTATCCTGTAGGAACAAGGTTATCCAGTTGCAGGCCTTTGGGGAGAAGTTAGCTGCAGTGGATAGGTGATGGCAAAGAGTCTTGTGGTCTACCAGATCAAAAGCGGCTGAAAGGTCAAGGAGGAAAAGGAGTGCAGGTTTGCCTACGTCTCTGAGGTCATCCATCTGATTTTTAAAGTCAAGGAGGGCCGCTTCAGTGCCATGTCTTGGCCGGAACCCTGACTGACTGAGACCGATAAAATGGTGATCTTCCAGGAATTTCTGAACCTGCAGGTAAACTGCTTTGTCCAGAATTTATAATAGGAAGGGGACAGTGGTAATAGGTCTGTAGTTCCCAGGGACCGATGGGTCTAGGGTGGGTTTTTTAAGCAGCAGACGAACCCAGGCTTCCTTAAGTCCAGTTGGAACGTGGCCAGATTGGAAGGAGGCGTTTATGTATGCTGTGATGATGGGGGCAAGGGAAGGGGCACAGTCCTTGATGACTTGGGCAGGGCAGACGTCCCCTTTGCAGTTGGACAGTTTAATGGATCTGAGGAGGGCAGTGACTTCGGGCACAGTCATGTCCTTGAATTCAAACAAAGGAGTTTGACATGGATCAGTGGCGGGTGACGGGAGGTTATGGTTATTGGCGATGATTTTGTTCAGTGCTTGTTGAAATGCAAAGATTTTGGAGTGCAAGGTGTCGAGCTTGTTGAGCATGGCACCTTGAATTTTATTGCACCAAGCTTCATCCTTTAAGAGGGAGGCGGGGGCGGCAATGGTCTCCGACTGTCTGAAGATGCTTAAAATATCTTTGGTCCCTGATTTAGCATTAGCTATTCTTGTGTTAAGGGACAAGGCTTTGGCCTGGGTGATAGCAATTTTGTAGTCTTTAGACAGGGCCTTGAAGGTGGCTTTGGTAGTCTCGTTAGGGTTGTTATTCCACGTGGTAAGTGCCGCCCTTTTTTTGGATCGCAGTTGTGAGAGCTCCTGGGAGAACCAGGCATTGGCATGCTTCACTTTTTTTGCTTTTTTTTAGAATGAGTGGGGCAACCATGTCGACAGCTTTGGTGATTATGCTTTTGAATGCTACAGCGAGTTCCTCTGGGTCGTTGGAAAAAGGGGGCAGTAGTGCAGACACCACAAGGTGTTGGGAGATATTTTCCATGGTAAGCTGTCGAGCACTTCTCGAGAGTGCCTCAGGGAGCGGGATGGTGGACCTAGACGGGCCTTTGGCTGTGACAATATTGAATCTGATGGAGTTATGGTGTGATATCCAATCTAAGATCCGACCTTTGATGTGGGTGGGCTCAGCAATGGCTTGGGAGAACCCAAGGGTGGAGACTGCTTTGCTAAGGGTGGTGGCGTGGGAGTCAGAAGGGTCATAGAGCCTTAAGTTAAGGTCACCACGGAGTAAGACTTTGGAGGTGGTTTTAAGGTAGTCTGAGAGCGATTGGATGAGGGCTTCATGAAAGTCAGTGATGTGTCCAGGGGGGCGGTAAATGATGTGGAAGGTAATGGTGGAGTTATGGGAGAGCTTAAGTTTAAGTGCCAGGTAATCAGTGTTGGGACCAAGGTCCCTTTTGATTCTCCTGAGTGGGAGCGTCTCCCTAGCAATGACAGCGACCCCCCCGCGTCTGTGCGAGGATCGGTCTTGTCTATGGATGGTGAAGACATCAGGAATGGCGAGTGAGAGGGCAGGGCCAGAAGTCTCACTAAGCCACGTCTCACTGATGAAGAGTAGGTCGAGGTTATCCCTAGTCACTAGGTCGTGGACGTCTAGGGCATGAGCAGGAAGGGAAAGAGGAGTTGATCAGTGCACACTTAAGTGGGGCATCTACCAGAGAGAGCATGGTGGTAGTAGTCTTGCGCTGGGCTGGTGAAATGGCACAGGGTACAGTAGCATCAACATAGGAAGATGGCAAGGCAGTAGCAACATCTAGATGGAACATTAGCAGTGGTATTGTCAAGGGGTAGGGAGACAGTAGCACAAGGTACAAGGGCATCAGCACAGGCATAAGGCAAGGCAGTAGCAACTTCTAGATGTGGCACATTAGCAGTGGTATTGTCAAGGGGTAGGGAGACAGTAGCACAAGGTACAAGGGCATCAGCACAGGCATAAGGCAAGGCAGTAGTAACTTCTAGATGTGGCACATTAGCAGTGGTATTGTCAAGGGGTAGGGAGACAGTAGCACAAGGTACAAGGGCATCAGCACAGGCATAAGGCAAGGCAGTAGCAACTTCTAGATGTGGCACATTAGCAGTGGTATTGTCAAGGGGTAGGGAGACAGTAGCACAAGGTACAAGGGCATCAGCACAGGCATAAGGCAAGGCAGTAGTAACTTCTAGATGTGGCACATTAGCAGTGGTATTGTCAAGGGGTAGGGAGACAGTAGCACAAGGTACAAGGGCATCAGCACAGGCATAAGGCAAGGCAGTAGCAACTTCTAGATGTGGCACATTAGCAGTGGTATTGTCAAGGGGTAGGGAGACAGTAGCACAAGGTACAAGGGCATCAGCACAGGCATAAGGCAAGGCAGTAGCAACTTCTAGATGTGGCACATTAGCAGTGGTATTGTCAAGGGGTAGGGAGACAGTAGCACAAGGTACAAGGGCATCAGCACAGGCATAAGGCAAGGCAGTAGCAACTTCTAGATGTGGCACATTAGCAGTGGTATTGTCAAGGGGTAGGGAGACAGTAGCACAAGGTACAAGGGCATCAGCACAGGCATAAGGCAAGGCAGTAGCAACTTCTAGATGTGGCACATTAGCAGTGGTATTGTCAAGGGGTAGGGAGACAGTAGCACAAGGTACAAGGGCATCAGCACAGGCATAAGGCAAGGCAGTAGTAACTTCTAGATGTGGCACATTAGCAGTGGTATTGTCAAGGGGTAGGGAGACAGTAGCACAAGGTACAAGGGCATCAGCACAGGCATAAGGCAAGGCAGTAGTAACTTCTAGATGTGGCACATTAGCAGTGGTATTGTCAAGGGGTAAGGAGACAGTAGCACAAGGTACAAGGGCATCAGCACAGGCATAAGGCAAGGCAGTAGTAACTTCTAGATGTGGCACATTAGCAGTGGTATTGTCAAGGGGTAGGGAGACAGTAGCACAAGGTACAAGGGCATCAGCACAGGCATAAGGCAAGGCAGTAGTAACTTCTAGATGTGGCACATTAGCAATGTTCAAAAGTAAATGGTTATACAATGATGCAATAATTATGTACCGGGGTATATGTTGGGAATGCTTCCAATATGGGCGAGGGCGCCCTTCTTCAGGTAATGGTGGCATGTATATGCTATGTGAAAATAGCAAAATCGCTTTAAATGAGTTCCTCCTGGGATGTCATGTGCTAATATAATCAAAGCGCCTGGGGCCAGACAATGACAAGGGGAGACCTGCAGGTCTGTAAAACATGATTTTCTTTCTCAACATTATCAGGTCACTAATGTGGAGGACCTCCTCTGTGGCTGTGTTCCATAGATTAGCTGCCAGACCCCTGAAGGAAGTACCCACAGCCACTCCTGACAAAACTGAAAGATGCTGGAGAAAGTAGCATTAGCGCCGAGAAACAAGCTATCATCTGTTTGCAAGGTCAGGATGAATCCAACAGTATATTGCCCACGGTCGGAGAAGGATGGATGTTGCTCACCCATGAGTCGGCCTTCTCACATCTATCTCCCTCCTGCCACCTCACAATACTGTCTCTCCACCCCTCTCCGTCTACTCACCACTCATGATGCACTCCCACGTACCTTCCTTGCCAAGCGCTATTTCATTGCTCCCTCCTCCTCCCCCTGATGGACTCTGCCACGGACAGCAAGAATGGACTTGTTCCTGAGGCATGTTGTTTTTGGCAAATACACTGTTGGCACCCTGGCGGACATGCAAGAGTGCCAAGTTCTGCACCTATTGCCGGCTAGACAGTAAATTCAATGTGCCCTTATCAATGTTCTCACTTCACTCAGGCCTACTGAGGCTCAGCCTGGTGGACGGACCATGTAACAAACGGTCAAATATGAAAGACAAAAGGATCTCGTTAAATGTTTATTGACGTTTAAAAGGGGGAGCAGTTGCAGTGTTAATACAGATGGGCTCATGATTGAGCCTTTGTATACGTTTGGTAGGACTCGCAGAATGTTCTTCTGTTGAGGACAGAAGACTATTCTCTTCGTTTACAGTCGCTCTGAACACCCCTCCGATTTGTCTGTGTCCTTCTTCTGGTTGGACTGGAGACCCCAGTTGTCTTTTACTTTGCTTCTTTGGCTTCAATTGCCTGTCCATCAGAATGGTCCTATTCCTTTCACTAACAGATTCACCCCGTCCTGGGAATTCATTCCCATTGCTTTGTTCGCTTCTTTCCTTGGATGGCCACAGTTCCCCCTTTCTCCTTAAGATTCACTTGCTCTTTCGGCTTTCAGAGACTCTACTTTTCCACCTGAGATTCTTTCCTCGTCCCTTTTGGGGGGGTTCTCCTTCCTCTTTTCTCCCTCACTATTTCCAGGTATTCTTTCCTTCCCTCTTTCAGGGGGGTTTTCTTCTTCATAGTGTTCACTTAACTTTCCTTGTGTATGTCCTCCCTTTAACCTTATTGGTGTTCCTCTTTGGAATATACTTAATTACATTTCTTTTCTTTGCCTTTGCTGGCATCGTACTCCTTCCTGGGCACTCGTTTTTCTTCTTTTGGCTACTTGGGTTCTAACCTAATTTTTGTCCCCTGACTGAAGTAATCTGGGATTCACTAGCATGCCCTCGCTTCTATTACTCTGTGTCTTGGTTTGTTTTGTCCCTCACAGGTGTTTTCCTTCCTTCCCTTCCTCTAGGGGTTCTCCCCAAGAGCGTAGGTCTTCCCTCTTTGTTGAAGAACCCTGAGTCTCCTAACTGCTTGGAGCTCTCTACTTCTACTGTTTCATTTTATGCTCTTGGGTTTCAGGCTTAGAGTTTCTTCCATACTTGTATTCTTTCCACTCCAGCTAAGTTCGTTTTCTCCTTTTTACTGTTTCTCTACTTTGAGCAGACACAGCTTCCCTCTTTAATTAGTCTTCTGGTCTAACTCCAACTCTTTCTTCCTGGAATCTTTAGGGTAGGAAGTGGTCGCTTTCTTCCGTTCCTCATGTTCCTTTCTTCTCTCCCTAAATAAACACCTCAGCTCTTAGTTTACTCTGTTGAACTTCAGGTCCCCTCTTTCTTTTCACATGGTGTGTCCTATCGGGTAATAGCCTGTCTGTCTCTGTTCTAACCAATACTCAATGTTCTCATTTCTTTTATGTACTGTGAGTCACATTTGTCCCCCCCCCACCCCCCCGGTACTGTCGTCTTACATTTTTCATCTTCCTTTTCCAGATCCATAACCACGATATGGGCAGTACCTCACCTCTTTCATAGGCTTCTTTAGACATAACTTGGTTCACATGAAGATACCAATCATTCAGTAATCTTGTTATTCTTTACGCTGGCAGGGCTTGAACTTTGTAGTCACTATTTGCAGGACCTTCACCACCTCTTCTCGGAGGAAATCTCAGCTATCGGTACAATGCCTCGAGCTTATACTCAAGCAACTCTTGTTAACAGCTCTGACTTTATATGTCCAGCTCATGCTGGATGCTTTCTCTTAGGAAGATTTAATCTGCCGCTCACTTTGGATTCCTTTCTGGTCCACCCCTAGACAGCTTCTTTCCTGATAGTTTAATTTATTGTCCAGCCTCTCACAGTGTATGAAATTGGTCCTACTTATGATTGCATGCAACACCTCTGCCTATTTTGTGCATGCCTCCACCTATATCATGATTCCAATGCAGGTGGTCTACCCATGTGCCAGCCCACCAATCAGATGCAACAGATTTGCTTGTCTTGCTCTATATTGTAAATCGCCTATCAAACCCACTCTGTACCAGGCAGCGGCCAACTTCACCATACTTGCCTTTGCATTGTCCTTTATTGCACCATGCCAGCTAGGCCACTTGTGTGGCAGACACCTGGCCAGTTATATTTGGAGTAGGCTTTGTACTTCCCTAGGTTAATGACCCTGGACCTGCCATATCGGATCCCGTGACACCAGATCCTTCATTAAGAGCTGCTGGTCTCATGTGACCCCAAGAGCCGGAGGCTTTTTATCCGCTGGATTCCATCCCGTGCTTAGTTCTGTGCTTGTACCATCTGGTATGTCCACTTACGAAGTATTCTTGGTTTTCTTTCTTCCAATTCCGTCAGGGCTAGTGTTTGTCTATTTTGTTTATTTGTATAGCGCGCATGGCCCAAGGGCATCTATTAACTTCTTATTTCTATTTACATTTCTGATATCCCATTACCCCTTTTGGGATTCTGCAGATACATTCCCACCAGTCAATCAGTGTTCACTGAGAGACTGGGAAGGTAGCTCTTGTGCTATTACGGAATGTTGCTAACCATGCACTGTTTTTCTTAAAAGCCAGAGGGGTCTCTAGTTCAGGCACTTCTCTTGCTCGCTATTTGGTGCGTCTTTCCATAAGGTAGATCCTTCGCCTTGGACGGAAGAGTGGTCAGGAGGTATAGAGAGCTATCCTTAAGGAGACAACATATCAAAGGACACTGAGTTTGTCAAGCAACTACTGATTGCTCATATAGTCATGGATGCCACAGAGGACCCAGGTATCATCCAGGCCATTTGAATCTCTGTATTGAAATGGCTGCCACCCATGCCAATATTCACAGTAGTCTAGACAATATGCAAGCGAATGCAAACCCTCTACCCCTGGATGAGGATGATCCTCCTACAGCGGTAGGAACAGCCACTCCTGCCCCAGCACTGGTACCTCCGACTCCACACCCGATGACAGTTTCTCAGGAAACCGCGACTGTTCAGTTTCCTCTTTCCCCCATTCCTGCTGTCCTACCTGGTGGCTATTTGGGCTAAGCCTCTATTGGAGCAGAATGACCACCTTCTCTATGATTTTGATGCCTCGGCTACTGAGATGGCACACATCTTTGACTTTTCACTTATAGCGGGCACCCTTTAAAATATGAAATATCAAGCCTCCATACAGATTTATCACAATTGAGTTTGCACATTTATTTTAGAAAACAAGTCAGCAAACCTTTCATAATTCAATTTATAAATTCAATGTATTTTCTTAAAAGTGCATTACCACCAATATCTTTGACTAGTCTAGATACAACAATTTAATGTGCTCATTTAAACATATGTTTTCTTTAAAACAGTTCATCAGACTGACAACTTATTCATAAAGGAAATGGCATTTCACATTTTGAAAATGTACTGAAATGCAAAAGAAATTACATAATTGTCAATGAATATTAATATCAATGCAAAGTTGTGCAGACCAGGATACTGTAATACATATTCAGTAGTTATATCTACCGCCAAAATCCCATGTTTAACATGAGTAAGCTTCAGGCACAGAAGGCAGAACAATTATTAGTAACATTATGCAGAGGGAGGCCATTAGGGTCTGTGGACTAGGCACTACAGTTCCCAGCAGACTCAGTGCTAGCGTATTCACAACCTGTACACAAAGCTCTGGCAGAAAGCCGCGAGTCCTGGTCTGTGGTGCTCCTCAACTAGTTTCTCGCCGTTGCCACTGGACCATTCTGTTGTTGATGGCTCTTCTTTGTGTAGGACCCTGGACCCTGCAGTACTTTGCTTGTAGCCTTGATGTTCATCTGCTCATTGCTCAGTTAAGTGTCGATCTTTCCGTATACGGCCTCAGCCAGCCCTGAATGGAACGGTGACCGTGCATTACCTTGGCCTAGCCCCACGAACTTCAGGCCTTCTCCCTCGAATAGAAATGTGTCTGTGTTAGAACTTGGCTGGTTGCAATTATTCAATGTCTTGCTATGGCTTTCGGACCAATCCCTAGGTGTGGTCTCCTTTCTCCTTACCCATAAACCTTCCACCCTCCGGAATTCAATAGACATCTTCACTTTCGCCTAGAATCTGACACTTCCCGCCTGCCTACCACCAGGTTTTTCATTCTATGGTTCCCCAAAGACTTCTAGCATCTGCAGGGAGTTGGGTAACTTCAAGACCTTTGGCACCAACCCCTCCCTCTTTAAATACTAGGACCTATTGTCGAACACCCTGCCTTTGTAGGTTTCCTCCCTCCATTCTGCTTATCCAGGACCTCGCCTATCCTAGTAGCTGTTTATTCTCTGTGTTTATTGTCTGTGAACATAACACTGCATACCTCTCTTTTGCAGCCTTTGGGATTTGGAAGTCGGTGCAACACCTCCCTACCTTTCTCCTCATTTTGTGCTCCGGCTGTGCTGGTACTTGCTGCCAAGGACATTGACAGAGAGGAAAGGGAGAACCAAGTTTCTGCAGTGAGGAGGAAATCCTCAAAGCTTTCAAGGATGAAGTCAGAAATGTTTACATCACAAGTTTGTGCCAATTGTGAGAAACCTGAAGGTGTAGCACCCGCTAATCCCCGGGGATATGTCATCCAGGTGGCCAGGACACAGTCTTTGCTTTTGGATCCAGTTCCTGGGGGTGGTACAGTGCAGGAGGATCACCTGGATGAGGGGTCTTCGGGGAGAGGAGGTGGGACACTGGAAGGTGAGATGCGCTATCCCTTTCCCTGTAACACCTTTTCCCCATCCTACCAGGTAGGAGGACTAGGAACTCAACCCCGCCCTTTTCCCTACACAATCACTTTCTCGCAGACAGCTCATCGTGAGCGAAAACGGGCTAACACCAGAGCCGTATACCCGACATGTCCCAAAACAAGGATCAGGCAACTACTGATTATCATACTTCCCCACACGGATAAAAGGCAGAGCAAAAAAGCACAAGGAGCGTGGCAAAGCACACGAGGAAGCAGCGGTTCCAAGATGGCAGTTTAATACAAGGAGAAAGACGGCGAGACCAGAGAGGCTTGCAAGGAGGGAAGTGCCCTTGACGTTTTCAAAGCGTTACTTTTGTGATCCTTGGAAAGTAAGAAACCTAGGACCGGGAACTAAAGCTGAACAAACCTGCATTGTATGTCAGAGGTACCCGGGGCTCTCCCGCGTCGATAATTAAGGCGGGGAGGAGCGGCTGCTGCTGTGATACTGTCCTTGGCTCCTACAACAAAGCAGCGCCAATAAAGACAACACAGCCGGTGAGTCAGAGAGACCGATTCCAAACAAGCCTGTCATAGAACCAAGGTTGCAAGCGGCAACATTGTATGAAGAAAAGAGAATAGTGTGTGAAACTTATGTGAGTAACAGCGTGAATATAATTGAAAACCAGAGGAGTGATTGAACTTTGGGAAGCCAAGTAAGATACCGTAGACTTAGTGGTCCGGCGCCACGTGGGTGCTCACTGGAAGGTCTCTGTCAGGTATCCAACTAATTGGCAATTATTGAAAGGGGAATTATGTGATCAAAGTGGTCCTGCAACGTGTCAAGCTAAACCCCAGGCACATTCAAAAGTCTTCGATAGTTGAATGAGTGCTACAATTGGTCAGAATTCAGCTGAGGGAGACTAATTGTGACAGAGAAAGGATCTGAGCCCGGCTGAGGAGGATCCGCAGTGAACCGTGAGTTACCCGAGAAAGAATATTCTCTGAACATTATAAAAGGGGGATCTCAGTATTGAAGAGGGGGATCCACGATACGGACTGTGAAATAAAAAGGAATCTGAGCCTGGCGGAGGGGGATCCAGGGTGAGACACCTGAATTGAATACTCGAAAGAGGGAAGGAACTTTGTGTTTATTTTTTATTGTACATCAGGCCCTCTGAGTCAAAAGACTTTTGAAAGGCAAAGAGACTTGCATCACAGAAGGCCCTGATGCTGGTAATGGAATTGTGACCTTGTGCCAAAGAAGCCAGTGTGTGCTTTGCTCGAGTGAACCACCTTGTCCCGTGCTAAAATCGTGGGGAAGGGAGGCGAACGACATGAACATCCTGACATATCATCTTGTGAACACTTTATTTTTCATGAACATTACCCCTCAATATGTATGTTTAGCAGTAAGGCTTGGCAATAGGTGTTTTTAGTATAGGCCCTTTTATTTTGATTAGACTCCACTAGGACTGCATTTATATTATGATTATATGATTTAGTTTTAAATAGGCGTTTATCACACCCTTGGTTAAGTTCAATAAACACCCTTAACTGTGGTCACTTGTGTCTATCTTACTGTTGATACCATGCCTGACTTACACAAGAAACCATTAATTTATTACAGAGTACAGGCACGTTTATGACTGCATGGCAAGATAGATTGGGCATGAGTATGGCAGTATGAAAGTGATTACATTTGCAATGAATTTAAGGTTAGTGGTGTGTATTTACTATTTAAAATGGTAATGACAGGAAGAAAAATGTAAAATGCTTAGAGCGGCAAATGTGCCAACAGTGCACACTGGCAACACAAAGGATGCTTCCTCTTCTACTATTTCCTTCCTTCTCTCCTCCCCTAGGTCTACTAAATCCCTCTCCCACAACACCTAGGCTCATTGCCAATAGCTGATGTACACCTAATGAACATCAGCTCACCGACCACTAATTAGCATTCAGCCTAAATCATTCCCTAATATGACTGACAAATGAACCTGCCACATCCTTATCTCTGACTTTCAATAATTTGCCTTTAATTTGCATTTATGCTGCATGTAAAGTATAGCAGAGCCCTTGTTGACAGTTACTTTAGTGGTTCAAACACTTTATTCCTGCTACCTTCCTCTTATAGCACTGCGGCGCATAGCATACAGCTGAGTCTACAAATAAATATGGTCCAGCTGTCCCATAGTGTCTACCATCTTCAATCCACTCCTTGCCTCTTCTCCATACACTCTTCGACTTTTAATGACTCTACACTAGACATTGCCGCTATTCCATACAGTGTGCAAACTACAATTTCTGCTGCATGTATTGCAGAGCTCCTTCCCCTCATCTTTTCAGACCACAATCTGCTGAAGGGCCATTCTTCCTATAGCGCTCTGACCCCATAATGACAGGAGGTGCTGGAAAAATATAAGGTCATTTAACATGTGTTACAAACTCACATACTGCAACTCCCCTTTTTACCATAGTGGGGCCCTGGGGACCACAGGGGGCCGGCTATACCATGTACTCTCTGGAGGAGGTAAACTGGGTTTCCTCAGATACACTCAACCTCTTAGTTCTTTTTGTTTCTTGATAGTCACAGATGGCGTTATCCAAAGCCTTCCACATATGCATCTGACCTGTGAAAACGTTCTTTAACAAAGAAGAATGCACCACCCACATATGTGCTACATACAATGACCCTCTTGAGAAGACGAGATCCAGAGTCACGTTCAATAGACAGAAGCCCAAATGCGGCACCGTTTCAAGTGCTGGCAGTGGAAAGAGGAGGCGAGAGATGGGAATGTGTGGAATGGAGAGTGCACCAACCGTATGTGAAGGGGTGAGAAGGAAAGTAATGCATAGGCCGTAGCTGGGAGAAGAGCAGGGGGATAAACCTTTCAACAAATAAACCATTTGAAGTAACAGTTTTTAAAAAAATCTCTCCTTTCACCGATCTTGCTTCAGACCAAGCTGTAGCACTGAGATCACAACCATAGGGTATAGGTTGATGTGCTCCCTATAGTGCACAATAGTGATGAATGTCCATTGAATCTCCTAAACCTCTGAAGGCTTTGACAGAGAAACACTTTTCTTTCCTCCTGATCTGCTTGTACAGGAATGACACCTACTTTGACTGGTTTGCTTTATTGCTCTCGGGTTGAATTAAATTAAATTAGATGAAGTCCTCAAGGTCCACGACTCCTCCCATGTCCTGCGGATTAATACAATGGCTTACCCAGTCACCAATGTCGTTTAACCTGGCCATTGAACACCACACCAGTAAAGCTTTGCCTTATCCCAGCTGCAAGCTGCATTGTCGTCCATTTACACTAAATGTAAAGCTACAAAAAGAAAATCCTTCTGCCTTCTTTTAGTCACTCACATCTTCCTATTCAAACTTGGCTTACTTTAGCACAGCCTGAAAAATCCCTTGGCTTTGTACTGAACTCCCAACATTCCATGTCCTACCACGTCTCCACTAACCCGAAGCGCTAGTTACCAACTACACATTTTAATCAAGATTACACCATTCCTCCAAGTCCCCATCAATAATGTCTGTAATACTGTACAATGAGTCCCAAATTGACAGCATTCCTAAACCCTAAAAGTCCAGATCCCTCAAGCAAGCATTCACATGCTGTGGTGGGTCAGAAGAAGGACACAGACTCTCAGGGGACATGTTATATTCTTGTTTATTAAAGTGTCTATGGGTGGTTCCTGCCTATATTAATAACTAAGGTGCTTGTTTGTCAATTGTGAATGTCCAAAGAAACAAGCCTGCTGTCCAAACCTACCCTAAACTGACCCTACCACTAACAGAAAAATAACTTGGGTCAGGAGAATGATCCTTTCTCCTGAGGGTACTGCTAGTACCAGTCTTTAATATACAATTCACAAATAGTGTGTTGTGACTTCTTGTATTAGTCTATTGAATTTCCTGAGTGAGATGTTGCACTTTCCTTCTTCTATACTTTTGGTCATGGACCTGCTGGTGCCCTTCTAAGGGAATATAGTGTTCCTGGATCACTATTTTTAGACTAGTTCCAACTCTCTCGAATCCCTGGATTCTGTATCTGGTTTACAGGTATAGGCTCTTGACAATGTCCATCTTTCTCTTTATTACTATTTTGTTCATGTTCAGGATAGCAAGTTAACTTCCCTTTTCATGGGTATTTTCATCCATTGGCTCTCTTTCTTATTATCCAGTTTCTCCTTAATGTTCTCTCCTGGTTAGGAATATGCTTATCTATTCCTTATTGAAGCTAACTCGGTTTCATCTCTTATACTGTGACGAGTTGGCAGTGTTTTATAATGCTTTTCTCTTGCTTTATAGTCTTTGTACCCATTTGCTTTCAAAGCTAGATCTATTTCACATCTTCTACTGTGACAAGGTGGCTGAGTATTATAATGATTTTCTATTGATGTAGAATCTTTGTATCCATTTTGTTTCAAACCTAACTCGATTTCGTGCCTTTACAACATAGTGATTCTCTGGAGTCTCCTGCACCTGCCGTTCGCCCGGTTAACTGCTTTCATGGTGGAGAATGCTGTTGCAGGGCTTTAGTCCCGCGGTTTGTACTTTCTGCTGGGTGTGGCGGACAATGCCTCTTTGCTCTCACTCTCCTTCTACCAGCACAGCTGTGCTTGTCTGCACTCACGGACACCCGGTTCTTCTGGGTTGTTGGCTGTCTCTGCAACATTATTGGACCGAATGTTCACCACTGACCTCTGCTTGGGATCACGCCCTGTCGGTTTCTCGCATCCCAGGATTTCCTCTGCCTCCCGTCCGGTGTAGTGCAACTTGGGGTATCCCAGAGCCTGCAACTACGATCCTCTCTCGTTTCCTGCTTCTCTCACTTCACTTTTCGGAATCATGTCCTTTAACATACTCGTCCCAGTAACGTGGACGTCCCGATTTAAAATAATACAATCTTTTCTCCTAAGAGAATGATATACTTTAAGAGCTTCTTTGTCCCAGTCTTGATAATTCATATTTTCATGTGTTTTAACACATCCCATGTAGGCCATGGTATGACTAGCCTGAGGGAGCTCCTCATGGGAACAGTAGACCTTGTCCACTAAAGGGGAGTTTCTCCCAGTGAGGCCCCACTTGCCTATACCCGTAGGGAGGGTATTGGGGAGCAGGATCACCTCCCTAGCCTCACAGGAAGTGGCTCCCCCTTATGGAGAAGGGACGAATTACCCTTTATTCATCTCAATGCTTTGAACCAAGGTTATGAACACCTTGCCAACATTTTCTACGTGTTGTTTCTGTGAAGTGATGTGTTACCAGTATACATTGGTAGTTGTGTACACCCAGAACCTTGATTCTTTCCACCCACAGTGTTGTGTACTTGTCCAACAATAACAGGCACCCCGGCATGCTTTTTGGTGTGGGGTCTGATTTTTTATGATGCTTTCCAACCAACAACCCAGCAAATTACAACTCGCATCTCCATCAGTATAGCTTTCGCAAAGTAATTTTTATTAAAAGATCAAGAATGTAAAAATTATTTTACAGAGTTTTTCTGCAATATGGCAACATGTTTCTTTCTCCATAAATTTCCTTAACAAAATAAAATTTAAAAAATTGCAGTGTTTATTAATGTAGTTGGTCTTCACACACACACGTGCGCTCACACACACGCTCAATCCTGATTTGAAGGCTGAGCAGATTTCAAACACACTCTCTTGGCTGCTTGTGCAGGCGTTTGCGGACCTCTTTTGATGGCTTTCTCCAATGATTGAGGGTTTTCCTTGACACCAGCGATGCACTGTTGCTCATTATTTTGTGGTCCTTCTGTCTCTTGGCTCCTGCTGCCTGGTGCCTCGATGCGCCCCCGACGGACAAAATGCTCAATGCGTGACTCCAGCCCCTGACAGCGGGGACGTTCGAGGAGTGGTTTGTAAGTCCTAGTCTTCACACCTTCGATAAAAGCGCTCACCTGGTTCATCATAGGGGGCTGCAGATCCCTCCATGGCACCGTCTCCCGTGGGGCATCTGAAAGAGAGAGAGTCATATAAGGTCCAACTGATGTAGATATATGAATTCAATTAAACTGATTGAGGCTTAGTAAATAGTTATTAACTGAGTGTGCTTCATTATGACATTGTTTGCAACATCAGACTTTACAATAAATAACTAGCCTAGCCTATGATATGAAAACACATTCTCTTGCATGGGTTGGACAGAAACTGTAAATGTTTAGTGGCTGATACAGGATGATCAGATGTTTGAGATTACTTTCAGAGCCCACTTGGCGACCAACCCTTACACCGCATAGCCATCTCGCCTCCCGAATCCAGGCTGTGGCTAGCTCTCAACTACTAGACAAGGAGGCTGAAACAGCACACAATTGTATATCCATTTGAGACGGAAAATACACTGTCACCTCAGACAGAAACAAAAGTTAATACAATATGAAAAGTATATATTAAATTGTATGCTGCCTTTGAACATACACATGCAATACAAAACTACTCAGTTTTACAGTTCATACAGTTTTGTGGCTTGAGTAAGGGACAGGCACAGAACCTTGTTAGCAAAAAAACACAAGAAAGATCATGTGGCCAGGCCTAGTAAAAAATGAGATGGCACTAACCTTAAAGGGAATATATAGGGCAGCAATTGGAGCTGCTTCAGGTGTTAATAGTGTCCGGACGTACGTATATGCTCCATGGCTACTGGTAAGGGGGCAGCTCTCTAAAGGGGCTGAGAATGCAGTAACTCACTGTAGGAGGAATAGGTAGAATTTCCCAGTGGACCGATAAATAGATTCTGGGTCTAAACCATGCATGCAAAAGTTCAACTCTGTGGAAAGCAGCCACGATGGCTGCCTTCTGAAAGTACAGTCTTTTGCCTCCCACCTCCCCCCACTTGTCTATTTTGCCCCCCCCAATACCCCTTTACTACTGCACCCCACTTACCTCATCTGGCTCTGTGGAAGTCTTACAGGTTCCCTCCAAGTCGTGCCCCCTACAGACAGATGTGTGGGACGTGGCCTTATGTATGTTGTCTTTTTCGTCAGCCTGTAGGCGGCATGGTCTAGAGAATGCAATCTAATGAGTTACTAGAATTTCCCTGAGGGAGCCGATATCCCTACTCTTAGAACCCTCCTTGGTTCTGCCTGGTGTGCGTGGTGATGCAGGCACTGTGCCTTTGGATACCTGGCACGAACACTGCTAAAATGGCGCTCACAGTATTCACCAAACATCATATCTGCCAAAAATGTTACATGAAGAGCAGAGTGAGCCGCAACAGATTGCCAGGATATGACAAATATTACATACATGTTGTCATCTTTCGGATGCTTGTATCTGCTTAGATTCACATGCTATGCATACGCTGCCATCTAGTGGTTGGTGCACAGTATTGCATGACTTGTTTTCCTCATTAAAAAGGGATGTCGAGAGGCTTGCCTTTAATACCATCTCTACTGTGATGTGCACTGTACCCATGGACCTTTGTGCGTTGAGTTCCTCAGATTGTTTTGTTTCTGACATGAGTTTGTGTGAAATGTGTAGTGGAGTACAGGAAAAGTGAAGCAAGTGCAGCTTGGCGATGTCCGTCTATTCCCAAAAGAGGGGAGGAAGGGTGGGCGCATGTGAATCCAAGCAGATGCAATTACCAGAAAGATGATTACAGGTATGTAATATTTGTTTTCTAATGCTTGTAGAACTGCTTAGAATCAAATGCTTTGCATAGACTAGCAAGCAGTACCAGGAGAAGGAGGTGGGTTGTTAGAAGGAACTGAGGCAAAAAGATGTTTTAACATTACCTGTCCCACGTAAGAGTCGCTCCTTGTTTGTGTATCTACACAGTAATACTGAGTGAAGGTGTGAACAGAGCTCCTTGTCGCAGTTCTACAAATTGCCTCTTGGGGCACATTTGCGATGAATGCTAATGTTGCACCAGTACCATGAGTAGCGTGTGCCCCTGGCGTAAATGGTAGTGCTCTGTTGGATAATGTGTAGCATTGCTGTATGTACTTTACAGTCCAGTTAGATAATGCTACTTTGCAGACAGGGTCCCCTTATCTGGCAAACAAGGGGTTTGGGGGGTCATGGGAGTGTCTCTAAACCTGACTATATCCCAGGTTAGAGTCTCAACCAGAGTCTTTAGCTCACCATCCTTTCATAGAAGAGAAATATCCACAACATATCAGTCTTTGTCCTGCCCAAGGGCAGTCCAGCACCGAAATGCCAGGCAATTCTCTTCTGAACAAGAGTACCAACAGCAACCTCAGACACGTTTTTCGGCTTGGTTGGGCCTCATCAGTGAGGTGGAGCGGTGCCTCTCTAAGAATAGTGAGCAAGGATTCCACGTCTGGATTACCCTAGTAACTTAAGGTGAAAACCCAAAGCTACTTAATATGCACAAACAAGGGGTGTCCTGCGAGTGTCTCTCTACCAGCCTATATCCCTTTCTATGGCTGCAGCTAAGGAAACGAAGAATTGGTCAATTTTCCTTATTGGTTTACTATGGTTACGATAGTACATAACCGCTCTTCTAACATCCAGTGTAGAGAGGGCTCTCTCTGCAGAGTTTTGTGGGTTTTGGAAAAACGCTGGTAGTTCAATAGATTAGTTGACATGGAATTTAAAAATCGACTTAGGTGCGAACTGTGGATGTATTTTTAAGACTACCTTGTCCTTAAGTATCATGACAAAAGGTTCTGAGACTAAATGCTTGTAGTTCACTTAGCCTTCTTAGGTGATGGCTATAAGAAAGGCAACTTTGTAGGTAAGATCTCGGAGGCTTACTTTATGCACAGGTTCAAAGGGAGGACCCATAAGTTTGCTTAAGACAAAGGGGCTCATTACGAGTCCGGCGGTAACCATGCCGGTATTAACGGCAGGTTGTCTCCGGACCCATAATTATTTACCGGTGCCTGACTTGCCGGTAACACTGGGGGATTACAACCCTGGCGTTCCGGAAAGTCAGGCGCCAGTAAATTGTAATTCCCCATTCCCATAGGGAACACGGAAGCACCGGCACCGTTAACGGAGCCGGTGCTTCCATGACGGTCTGCTTACCGTGGCCGCTGTGTTCTGGCAGAGTCCGACCTGTTGGGCACAGCGACTCTGCCATGCAGAACTGTAATATGCTGGTCCGGAAACAACAGTGCCGGTAAGCCTACCGGCACTGTTTCCGGACTAGCAGCCTCAGAATGAGCCCCAATGTTTAAATGCCACCCTGGGGGTAGATTTGCAATTGAGGGATATATTCTCTTCACCCTTCCCATGAAGGCTTTCACAACTGAAATCTTCCACCATGACACCTTGCTTTGTGAAGTAGTGTAAGCTGAAAGAGCAGCTAAATGGACTTTAAGCTAATTGAACAGTAGGTCTGAGTCTAATAAGTGTAATAGATAGTGCACTATGTTGGAAGGTGCCCAGTCAATGGGATTAACATTTGACTTTCTACACCATATAACAAATGGTTTCAATTTGTTAAAGTAGCAGTGTCTAGTGTTGGGTTTGCGTGCCTAAAATGTCCATGCATCTGTCATGTAAGTTAAGGTGTCCGAACTCTATAACTTCATAAGTCAAACTGCTAAATTGATTGTCTGAGGGTGTGGCCCCTTGATGTTGTGACAACATGTTGTAAGGCCTGGGTAGTTTAATTGATGGGCAAACAGACATTTTGAGAAGGTGAGAACCATGTTTGTTGTGCCGACATTGAGCAACTAGGATCATTGTTAAGTGTTACTGATGTATCTTGTGGACCACTGTTGAGAAGTGGGGCCGGGAGAAAGTGTATGCAAATATCACTGATCAACTAATCCATAGTGCGTTCCCATTGGTTCTCTTCATGGGAAATCTAGAGGTGTAGGCTTGGCATTTTGAGTTTTCTTGTGTGGTAAACAGATCTAAGTCTGGATGACCCCATTTTGCAAAAATGTTGTTCACGATGTCTGGATGTATTTCCCACTCGTGTTCTGAGGGAAGGTCTGTGTTTCTGTTAGCACGTTTGCTAAGCAGTTGTGTTCCCCTGGAACGTGTGATGAAACAAGGTAACATTTCCAAATCTTCTGTGCTAGTCTGGATAGACTTCTAGAATGTGTTCCGACCTGTTGGTTGATCTAAAACATGGCGGTTGTGCTGTTTGTGAGAACTAGGACAGTCTTCCCAGTCAACTGCTGTTGAAAAGCTTGTAAGGCTTTGAACACTGCTAGCAACGCTAGGATGTTCATATGTTTTTTGAAAGCGTCTGTGTCCTCATGCCGCGTGCTGTCTGGTGGAGATAATGAGCTCCCCAACCTGAAAGTGATGGTACTGTTGTCGGAGTGGCTTGTGTTGCAGGAGTGACAAAGGGTTTTCCCTTTAAGAGCTTGTCCTTTGTCCACCATTGAAGTGCTGCCACCACAGTCCGCAAAACTTTCACTAGATCATCCAATTGTCCATTTGCTTGAGACCATTGTTTAAACAGTCATTCTTGTATTGGACGCATGCGCAAAATGCGTGTGGCACCAGAAAGATGCAAGAAGCCATCATACCAAGAAGGCGCATAACCCTCCGGACAGTTATCTGGAGACCAGCTGTGTAAGAAGGAACTTGAATCAGCATGTTGTGGACCCTCTTGTTGGATGGGAAGACTACAGTGTCTTATGTCTGAACACCTTCCCCCTGAGAAAGTGCTTGACTTGGCTGGGGCCTAGACTTGATTTCTTCTCATTGTTGGAAAACTCTAGTTGGAACAATAGGTTTATGGTGTCTTGAGTGTGCTTCTGACACATTTGTGGTGTGTCCCCTGTTATGAGCCAGTCGTCTAGATATGGCTACACTGGGATTGATTGCCTGTGCAGCTGAGCTGCCACTACAGCCAGTACTTTTGTAAACACTTGAGCTGCTGCAGCAATCCCAAAGGGTAGCACTTTGACTTGGTAGTGTGTGGACCCTACTTTGAACCGTCTGTATTTTTAGTGCGCTGGCAACATTGAAATATGAAAGTAGGCATCTTTCATATCTAGTATTGCCATGTAGCCTTCCCTTTTCAGTAGAGGAATGATCTCTTGTAAGGTGGTCATCCTGAATTTTTTCGGTTTGACATAAGTGATCGCAGGTATTAGGTCTAACACTGGGCGCTTCGTTTTGTGCGATATTCGTCACGCCCACCGTGTGACTTCCTCCCATGGCCCCCTCTCTTTTTTAACTATATAAACATTTTGACTTACGAGCCCTCGAGCTCTGGCACATCCGCACCTTCGGCAGTCCTGTCATGATGACTTATTGTTCAATAACTAATCCCTTCCAGTGATGCCGTGCCCCCTGATCAACCAACCAATCCCCGCACGCCCTCACGCCACGTCACTCCCATCGCGACGAGACACTAGTCTCCAGCACATGCGCGGTGACGCCTTACCTCTCTGTGCATATATTGAGCTCTTCACTTTAGAGCCAGCACAGGCACCAGTCTACATGCCTGCACCTCGTTGCTACTTGCCAGCAACAGCTTCAGGTACGGGCCTCTGCTCCCACTGTAGAGCAAGGCATATCTCTCATTTTATAATTTTTTATTTTTAATCCTTTTCTGCAGAGCTTCTGCAAACACATTGCTCCCAGCTTGACAGTTTGGTTCTCTACTTATGCCCCTCTCTTTTTCTGTTTCCATCTCTTACAGAGCTCACTATTTGAATTGTGCTCGTTCTACCCAATACAGGTAAATTTCGTTTTCTGTACTAGTGCTCTCCCTCACTCCACTCCTGTGCCAGCCACACATGACCTTCTCGACAACGCCGCCAACTGCGGTATGTTTCTTTCTCCTCCCCAGTGTCTCCAAGGTGTCACCATCTGCGGACGTCCTTCGGACTCTGTCCATCGCAATAGGGGCTGTGTACCAGCTATACACAAGGGTCGCCGCCCATCTATCTGACCACCCCGGCTACCCACGCAGCTTCCATCAACTTCCTCACCTGCCCTACTTTGGAAGCCACCATGTGCATCTGCACTCACTGGAAGCACGACCAGTGGTGAGTGGACTCCCTCATTTGGAACTTGTCACAGGACCTGTGTTTTCAGTATTAGAAACTATGTATCGACCCACTCCAGCCCCTTGCTGCTGCTTCTAACATTAACCTCTCTTCTCCTTGCTTTTGCTTTTCTCACATAGAGTCTCCTGACTTTTTTTGGCCCAAGAAGAAGGCTATCAAACTATCCTGCCGAAACATCAGCAGCACACCCACCCAGATTCTCCATGGGTTTTCTTCTGTGCTGCTTCCTAAATCCCTAACATCATATCCAGACGTAGACCGAATACAAGGTCAGACCTTAGCTGGGCACAGGAGACACAGATTCCACTGTCTCCTCATCTCACATTCTCACAGTGTGCTTTCTATTCCCAATGACATGGGATACTTTGATTTTCAAGATGTTGGTTATATGCAAGAATGATGAACCTGATTCTTTTGTCACTAAGCACAGTTTCCTTTTCATATAGTGGACTTTAAACTATGGATGTTATTACATGAATGGATAACATGTACCGTTATGAAAAGAAACCATTGGAATTTTCTGTAAAAAGTTATTTACAAAAAAGCTAATTATATAAAGCAAAATGCGAAATTAGAAATTCGTCTTTTTTTAAATTATTTGAGTCTTGTGTTGAGCACCAGCAAGTATGCTGCTTTTCTTAATGGGTGCCCAGAATGTTATGTGTTCCCATTAGGGTCTAAATAACTAGTGTATACTGAACTTTTCCTGTATACCTTTCAGATTCATAGAGGGGAGGACAACCCCTTTGTCGCGGTATAGACTTGGGCAGAGGTGTGGTTCCTCCTACGCCATAAAAAACAAAGGACTGCCTGTTGGAGAGAGACAGCCAACCAGGACGAGAGACCGTGAAGCCTGAAGGAGACGTAGAGAAGGCCAGGATGGAGCAGAGAACAGTCTATCCCGGAGTCAAGAAGACAACGGGACTCCTTCGCCCGACGGCGTTCAGACTGTAACGGAAGGCTGGCAGCCAGTGACACGAACGCAAGAGGCTGCGTTCCTAACATCAGTCCAAGGTCCGGGCAGGAGAGCTGCGTGGTGAAGGCACCAAGATACGGAGATGGCCACACAGAATACAGAGTAGAAGAGAGACCCCAGGAAGAATCGTCCGCGCATCCCGGGAACAGGCAAGGTAACGGTAGAGGCACAGGGACCGGTAGAGGTTGGAAGGTACACGAGACAAAAACTGTGTAGGTATAGAACGAGGAGGACTATCCCCCTTGTGCCAGTACTTGGCAAGCGAGGCAGCCAAGAGGACACGAAGAGAAGGGGAGAGAAACAAGGGTCCGGAACCAAAACTAAGAGCGTCATACAAGTCATCTTCCTTGTGACAAAACTTGGCACGGAAGTGAACCAAGTTGGCCAAACCAAAGAAGAAGAGAAACCAGGGTCAAGGACCCAAGCCAAGAGAGTGATAGGAGTCACCTTCCTCGTGGCAGTACTTGGCAGGGAAGGGAACTAAGTGGGCCCAATTAAAAAATAGAAACCAGGTTCGAGGGCCCTCCTACCATTCAGAGTTTGGTATTTTAAGTGTGAAACACAATGAAGAGAAGACCAGTGGAAGGGAGTCATTTCCCCTGGTTGTAAAATATTGTTTTGTAATTACCAGGAGTCATTCTCCTGGCAACTCGGACCAGGAGGAATGTTCAACAGGCCTGGTGAAGGGAGTCATTCCCCCCCGGTTTTGCCGAGACTGAGACCTTTTGAGACTGAACGCCAGGAGAAGGGAGGCATTCTCCTGGCCCACCAAGGAAGCATTGTGTGGAACTTTGACCATAACCCAGGAGAAGGGAGACATTCTCCTGGGACCAGAACAGTACTGGTTTATTCTTTAGTTTATAATCTAAGGGACAGAAGTAAGGTTTTCTTGACACACCACAGTGGACACTTTTACTTTAACAGACATTTCAACAGTGACAGTAGATCTTTAGATGAAACAGGGAAAGTTTTCTCTTGCTTTATTAGACATACCACCTTTTTGTCAGAGTCCTTCTTCTGCATTCTTACACACACACACACAACTCCCCCCCCCCCCCAACATGTTCCTCCACCTGGTCCCACTGTGCCCTGTTGAAACTAGCCATAAGGGCAGTGTTTTTGGCTATTTGCATCTGGAAAGCCGTCGATGTAGAAACTTTCTTGCCTACTAGAGAGTAGGTTTTCAGGCGGGGCTTCGGAGGTGGCTAGGGTAGTGCCGCCCTTTTGCGTGTAGTTGCGACTACTAGGGAGTCAGGTTTCAGGTGACCGCTAATGAAAAGCGGGTCTGTCGGGGCAGGCTTGAAACGTTTTTCAATGGCAAATGACTAGTTTAGTAAGGGCGGGAGTAGATAAAGACGGAAGAAGGCATCTTTTAATCGACTAAGGGCCTCATTACACGTTATGCGGTAAACCATGGTGCTATTAGCACCATGGTTGCCGCCGGTACCATACCGGTACCACCATGGAGAAAAGGGGAATTACCACCCCATTCCAAGGTTGGCGGGGCGGTAATTCCCCCTTTCTACATGGCCCTTCCCCATTCCCATTTTTGCCCCATAGGGCTCAATGGGAATGGGGAAGGACCTAATTACGGTACCGCAAATTGCGGTACCGTAATTAGCACCAAGGTCCCTTTGCGGGTCCCAACTTTAACGGCTGATCTACACCAGCCATTAAGGTCAGGTCCCGCAAAGGGACCTCGTAGTAAGGCGGTAAGGGTTTACCGGTGCCCTTACCGATACCGGTAAACCCTTACCGCCTACCGTGTAATGAGGCCCTAAGAGTGGGTCACTCGTTTCTTCTAGTTTCATTTGTTGTTGAAAAGTCAGTGTTGTGATGAATCCAAACCCTACCTAAAGTCTCCTCCCAGGTGGCCAGGGGAAGGCAAATGCTTCCTGGCCCTGGGGGTGGTATTAGCTGGGAGGATCACCTGGGAGGAGAAGGGTCCCAGGGGAACAGGACAACTCAGTCGGATGGGATGCAGTATTCATCTTCTTCAAAGAAAGAAGTACAGCGGATACTGGAATATGTAATGACTTGCTATCAAGAGAGAGCTTTTATTTTCCCCAGCTAACTATCTCAACGTGGGTGAAACACATCATAACCAGTTATGTATTGGGAATAAGAAAACTCCTCTTAAAACCACTGATATTCATAAAGATGAAAGCTCCTATGATCCTCTAGGGAGCATTACCAAATAGGTCTGTAAATATTTTCAACTTAAACTCTGAAAACCATAATTCACATGTAAAACTAAATTCTTTACTAAATCTGTATAATACTCCTTTAGGGAATATAAATAAGGAAAGAAAGAAACATGGTATTGATATATCCATTAGAAACCTGATTTAGACATTGTAGACTCCAAGTCCCACAATTTCCAAAGTACTGGGACGAAGAAGACGGCCGCAGGCCCGCAAGACTGCAAATTGCAGCCTATTAGTAGTAATGTGAGCAAAATGCACCTGTAGTAGTAATGACCCACACCCGAGGGAGACTGGGAGGCATGAAAGGCCCCCTCAGGTGCAGGCCATAGAGAAGAGCAGCAGCAGAATGTGGAGTAGCTGTGGTTTCTCCACGTTGCAGCATAAGCAGAGTCTGGAGGAGAATGGAGACGCCAGGACCACTGTCGTGTGGCAAACAGTTGCCGGTTTTGAGAGGGCCTTTGCCTCTAGAAACCTTAATTGAGGTGTTTGCATAGCGGGAAGCGCTCGAGTCGGAAGCTTTTCCCCTGGAGGCTGGAATTGCCGAGGTTGCATGGCAGGAAGCATACACTTCTTTGAATGCTTTCCCTAAAGTGAGGCAGGCTCTGCTGACAGGCGGGCACTGGAGAGCCTCTGGAGCAGAGAACGCTCTGTTTTAGAATGGCACAGGCCGCCGAAGGAAGGAGGTTGCCGGGCCGCAGGAAGCAGCAGAAGACCATGAGGCAGCGGAGCCAGCAGACGTGCACGCCAGACCTGGTGAGTTCACCGCTGTATTGAGATCCCGGAGTGCTCTGTGATCGCCCGCTGGCTAAGCCAGGGTGTCCTAAACTGAAAACTGTTGTGAAGAAAGTGAAGGGGCAATTTTGAATACCGAACTCATATAAAGCTGAATTCTAATCCATTTGAAAACGAAGCTGATGTAAAAAGGAGGAGGTGACAGAATTTGACAAACAGATGTGAGAAACCTGAGGGTATTTTCCCAAGTAGACCTCGAGAATTCTGTTATTCAGGTGGCCAGGGAAGGGCTGGCGCTCTCAGATCCCAAACCTGGGGGCGGACGAGCGAGGGAGGATCCCCTGGGTAGGTGAGCCCAGGGTTATGCTCGGGGGAATACCCCAGGTGAGACGCAGTATTATACCGTGGAAGGAGGAGAGGAGGAAGTCTGAGGCTTTTGTAGGCTGTATCACATCTACCTCCCTTCCATCCAAAGAATCTCCCTTATGCAGATCTGATAAATCCCCAAGGAGCCCAAATCCCATTGCACCCGAAAACCACATCTCCCATAATCCATGTTTTTCTGTTTCCTACCCAAATACTCCCAGTCATTCCTCTCCACGTCCCTCTGATTATTCTTTCCCAAATTCCCAGTATACTTTGATGAAACACTACCATTCCCACAATCCCCCTATTCATTTCACAAACCCTATTAATCTCACCTTTCTGATTTGGCCAACCACTCCCTTCCTTATGACATTTTTCCCCATCCTACCCCGTAGGTTATCTAGAAACTCTACCCCCCCCTCTTTTTCCAACATAAACACTTTCTTACACTTTGACAAACAACGGACCAATACCAAAATTGTTTACCTAACATGTCCCAACACAAGGGTCAGGCAGAGTCCGGCAATTGACAATAATCCCCCACACCTGACGGCCCTTTACCTTCCCCATAGGGATAAAAGGCAGGGCACAAGAGCACACTACGAGCAAAGGCCGAAGGCATGAGACAACAGCTATACCGGACTGGCAGTTCAAACAGAGGGGAAAGGCAGCGAGACCTGAAGGGACTATTAAGTTAGAACTGCCCTTTTCAAATCAGACCGCAAAACCTCTGAAAGGGAAATCATAAGACCGGGATTCACAACTGGCGTGTGGACTAATCAATGTCAACAGTGCACGGGGGCCTCCCGCATTGATAGCACAGGCGGGGAGGCATGCTGGCTACCGTCCTCCAGAAGCAAGGCAAGCCAATGGGTTCAGCACAGTCAGTGAGTCAGAGGAAGCTGATAGCAAACCGAACTTTATTTGAGCCCAAGGCTGCAGGTGGCAACATTATATGAACGCAAGGAACTTGGGAACAAAGAACTTGTGTGTGTTTGAACTTTTGGGAAAGCCCAGACAAGGGCCATCTGCAGAGTGGTCAGGCGCCGCAGGAGTGCTCATTCGAAGGCCCCTTTTGTTTTGTGTTGAAAGTGCAAGTACCAGAAGCCCTAGGAAAGGGCGACGTGAGGTGTCAGAGTGGTCCTACAAGGGTCACGTCAAATCCCTTGTACAATCGAAAGTCTCTGACCCATTGCCAAAAGAAAGCTAGGGGAAGGGAAACCTTGCTTTCTGAAGAGATTGTGAACATTGTGAGCTACGGCAAGTGTGATCCCGAGAGGGATGCCTAAAGAAAGCTAAATGGAAGGGAAATCACGCTTTCTGATGAGATAAAGCAAATCATGAACTATGTCAGAAATTCATGAACCATATTAAAGATGGCTATGTGAACCTGACGGAGGGATGTCAAAAGAGAAGTTAAGAGAAGTAAATCCAGCATTGTGATAGTATTGCTATTCAGAGTGCAAGGTCGTAGTGTACCAGACAGAGGGAGGCTCACGTTGCAAGAAGAATCTAAGCCCGGCGGAGGGAGATCCAAGAGGCGAAAAGCAAGGTGCAAGATCACGGAAGGAACTTTTGTTTGTTGCTGGATTTTGATCCAGCAGGCCTTACAAGGCAAGAGACTTTGTGGAAAGAGACTTGGCCCCTGAAGATTCTGATATAGTTGAATGGAATTGGGAGAGTGTGCTGTGTTCAGGAGCTCCGCCTTGTCCCGTGCTTAAAACGAAACGTGGGGGAAGGGCGACTCAGCCATACCATCCTGACTTATCATTTTGTGAATACTTCTTTCTTTTCTGGTGAAAATTATCCCACACACCTTTGCAACTTAGTGGTAAGGATTGGCAATAGGTTTTTTAGTATAGGCCCTTTTTATTTGACAAGACGCTACTAGGATTGCCTTATTATTATCTGATGGTTGTAGCTTGGTTTAGATTAGGCGTGTTCTCAATCATGTATACAGTTTAATAAACACCATTGAACTGTGATCACTAGTGTCTGTCTTTACTGTTGACACCGTGTGTTCCATACACAGACCAGGGTATCAAGTGATTATAAAGAATAGAAAATAAATAATTAAATTTTAACGAATCAAAAAACAAGCAAATAAATACAGAATTAAAAAATATATATGTGGGGAAGGGGTAAGGCGTTAAATCTGGTGGGGAGGTGATTGGGATGGGGGTTGGGGTTTTAAACATGGGGAAACAGGGAGGGGAGATTTGGGGTGACCTCCCCCCATAAAAAGAAAAAACATTCAATCAATATTTTGTCATTGTTTTACATTTGTAAAAAATGCATTCTTCATTTTCAAATTCGTTAAAATCACATGTAACTACCAGAAAGGTGTGGTTGTACGGGTCAGAATAAAGGCCAGCAACAAAAGGGCAACATTTAAAACCAATACAAGCACTGCCAAAGCCAAAAGAAAAACACATTAAGGCAAAGAAAAAAAACAGCATTGCCAAAGCCAACAAGGAAAACTTAGAAGTCTAATGTTTGTCAAATTTATTGCCTATATGTAAAGGTCATAAGAGGAACACACACTGTCAAAGCAAAAGAGGTAAGAGTGGGAGAGAACCATTGTCACCAGTTGGTTGATGTGGAAGCAGGGAAACAAGAGTGGCAGGAAGGTTTTCCTTCCAACAGAAGACATTCAGAAGGAGTCGGACATAATATGCCTTGCGTGTGGCAATCACAAGTGTGTAACACACACCACCAATCTGTTTGTCTTCCCAGAAAAAGTAGTCAAATTTGATGTTGTGAAGCAAGCCAATACCACTGAAGTACTTGTAGTAGTTAGTAGTTGCATCTGTCCTGGCAGAAGAGTACACCAGGGCAAACACACCTTGTAGTGGTGGCAGTTAATGAAGTTAAAAGCCATGAAGAACAAGTGTCAGAACTACTGAAGTGTTTTGGTGAACAGTTACAAGGCATCCTGACAGATTAATCATGCTGAAGCAAGTGTTGTGTGAACTGCTGCAGAAACATCTAACAGTTAAACAAGTGTTTTGTGGATTGTTGAAGTATTTGTGGTTTTTGAGAAGAAGTTGCTTTGAGATCCTTTTGTCAGCAGTGTAAAGAGGTAAACCCTTGTTGAAAAATGTTTAACTGTATTGGAACTTTTGTTGTCAAGTTGGAACAAAGGAACTGTATTGGAACCTTGTATAAGACAGGATTTCCATATCCCTTTGGAATTGTTGAACTGAATCCTGCTTGGATCAGGTGAAGAGGAATTCACACAGATTATAAGGAGAAACAGCCATCAGGCTGTGAAGAGAACTGTTAGATTGGTTGTATTTTGAACTACCATATATTACCTTGTTTAGTTATTTCATGTACAAGTGTGAGGGACAGAAACCTTTTGTTAGAGTGTTTCCTTTGTGAGGCGTTTATCCAACTTTTTAATGGCATCTTTTGAAAAACCTTCACAGAGCTATCTGCCTCATATTTCTGACCTCTTACAGTGTCGTCTTCTGCCTCCTGTGTATCAATTTTGAAGTAGTCTGTAGCACTTATTAAAATGTCATTATAAAGTAGCTGATCATCAATAGGGGAGAAGTTAGCAATTGGTTTGTCTGGTATATCTGGGGATTGTATAAAAGGGTCATCAGGGTCTGTCCCAGGATTATCTTGTAGAAAGACGTCTTCCCCATCAAGCGCTATTACTGACACCCCATAGAGGTAAGCTTGGTCAACTATAGGACTTTTAGCTGGCGGTTCCCCTTCCCCTTGTGAGATATACTTTTGTTTAACATAGTGTTTACATAGGAAATCAACAAAAGATGGCACTTTATCCATGGCACTCTCAAACCTGTCTCTAGTCCATAACTCGGTAGATGCTGTCTCTAAGTGGGAAAACTATCTCCTCTGATGAATATGACCTCGCATGGAGTGGTTGTGATAAGGGGGGTATTACCCAAAAAGACTGAGAAAAAAACCCAACAAATGCATCAAAATGCCTAATACGGCAGTGTAAAAAAGACAAATTGCGAAAATGTCAAATAAGGGCAGCAGGTGTGTCCCCCGCACTCCTTGACCGACATTAAGGGAATTAATGGGTTGCGGGGGGTGTCCCCTACTTCCGTATAAAGGAAAATGGGGGGCAAATAAAATTAGCAACAAAAGAAAGTTCCGCCCCTGAATGGGGAGGCGGAACTCGCATCGCAGGAAAGAGCCACAGAGAGGGACAGCAGGTTAGTGGGCCACCGCAGGTAAGATCTAGAGGCAGGGGGGTGGATTTACTTCAGCGCTCTAGCCACATCCAGCGAGTGCAAAGTCCTCTTGGCCGGAGACGAAGTTGATGGGAACAAAACTGGCAACACCAAGGGCTCGTTGAGGTGGAAGTCCGACGGCACCTTGGGCATAAAGGAGGGGTGCGTCCTCAGCACCACCCTCGTGTCATGAAAAGTCAAGTATGGAGGCTTGCAAGATAGGGCCTGGATCTCTCCCACTCGTCGTGCGGAGGTGATGGCCACAAGAAATGCTGTCTTCCACGACAGGAACTTCAACGGCGCCAAGGGCATAGGCTCGAATGGGGCCCCCATGAGCCTGGTCAGCACCACGTTGAGCTACCACGCCAGGGCAGGGGCCTTCACCGGCGGGAACGATCGGAATAGTCCCTTCATAAATTCCTTCACCAGGCGATGAGACCACAAGGACGCCCGTCCTGTAGTTCTGGTGTACCGGAAAATGGCAGCCAGATGTATTTTGATGGAGGCGTGAGCCAGCCCAGCTTTGGCCAGCGACAGTAGGTACGGCAATACTTGAGGGGCCGTAATCCGCAGAGGGTTAATCTTCTGTGCACGGCACCAGACAGAGGACCTCTTCCACTTATGTCCATAACATTTGAGAGTTGAGGACGCCCTGGCTTTTGCAAGAACCTCTCTGTAGTCAGCCGGGATATCGTATCCTCCAAACTCTAGTGCTGCAAGAGCCAAGCCTGCAAGTTCAGCGACACCGGGTCGTGATGGAGAATGGCGCCTCCTTCTCTGGAGAGAAGATCTGCATCCGTCGCCAGCTTGATAGGTAGGGACGCTGACAAGTCCAGAAGGTCCGGGAACCAGATCTGTCTCGGCCACGTCGGTGCGACGAGGATCATCCTGCACCTGGACCTCTTGAGCTGGTTGAACGAGACGGAGCAGCAACGGCAACGGAGGGAACGCGTACAGGAACAGGCCGTCCCAAGGGAACGAGAAAGCATCGCCCATGCTCCTCGGCTGGGCAAACCTCTGGCACTTGGAGTTCGTCGCCGTCGCGAACAGGTCGATCTGGGGTTTGCCCCATCGTTGAAAGAGCCGATCCACCTGGTCCTGGCGTAGTTCCCACTCGTGGCACGAGCGCAGCTCCCTGCTGAGTGAGTCGGCGATGGTGTTTTTTATTCCTGCCAGGTGGAAGGGTACCAGAAACCTCCCCTGGGCAACGGCCCAGTGCCACAGATCCTGGGCCTCCTTGGATAGGGCTGGGGATCTGGTGCCTCCCTGCTTCCGGATGTAGAGCATCGTGGTGGTGTTGTCGGAGAAGATCCTCACCACTTTGTCCTTGAGGGACGGAAGGAACGATTTGAGCGCCCAGAACATGGCTCATAGCTCCAGGATGTTGATGTGAAGAGACCTCTCCTCCGGGAGCCAGAGGCCTCTTGCGTGGAGATCTCCGGTGTGGGCCCCCCATCCCTCCAGGGAGGCGTCCATCGTTACCGTCTCCTGATACGCTGGGGCCTGAAAGTCCATGCCTGGGGCGGCATTGGGGACCCGGTACTTCTTCTCGTACCTGTCCCTCTTGGCGGGTGTCGTGGAAGGGTTCTTGAGGATAGCCAGCCCCTCGTCCCAGATGTCGTCGAGTAACGGCACAGCGAGGACCGTCTTTCTCTTGGCCTCTTGCCGTTGGTAAAGAAACCCTTCCTTTTTCTGTTCCTCAGGGCAGAGCTGGAAGAGCTCGGATGCCCTCGTTATCATGGCGTGAAAAGAGCCAACTTCGTCGGGTGGAGAAGCCAGAGGGTGGGGTGATGACGGGATGTCCGTTGTGTCATCGCCGTGGTCGTCCGTCCCCGTATCCGTCGCTGTATCCTCTCTAGGGTCCGGCGAGGGGGATGAGGGGTCCACAGACCTCGCGGGCACGAAGGTGTTAAGACGGATTTCTGAACTCTGTCCTGGTGGCGCAGAGGTTCAGAAGGCCAACCTAATTACTTGGAACAGGGTAACCTCTGGACAAGCCAGACCAATCAAGGTAGCGATCGCGGCGGTCAAGACTAGGTCTCAAGAGGGGTGAGGGTGACTGAAAGCCCGCAATGAGCACACAAAGCAAGAGCGCTTACAAACTACTCCAAACAGTTGTTTATATCAAAAATAGATACACATTTATTATAAGGCCTTGAAACTAATAACTACAGTAAAAGCAGCAATATACAACGATATTAAACCAACACATACACTATCCACCCAATATATATACAGAATACACAGTTTCACAGCATTAGCAGCACGAAATATGTTATCCACCTGCAGGGGAAGGAAAACAGGCAGTGCGAACCAATGCGTGTGATATGTCCGCCTTCTGAGGCCCCTAACTAGATGGTAGTCCAATCCCTACGAAGAGTGGAGCCTAGCGCTCAAAAGTACCTGCACACGCCGGTGCCAATGGGCAGAAGGTGAAGCTCTTCGGAGGACGTTGAACAGCTCTGTAGGGAGCTCTAATGAAGGAGAACACGGTCCGCGACTCTAGCGCAGCCTCCACTGTGAGGCAGAAGCAGGGCGCGAGTACGGACAAGGGGTGCTGTATTTACAGCGGGGAAAAGCAAGGGGCACTGCAGGAGGGCGACCAGATCCTAGCTAATCTACTCACCGGTCCCCGAAGCAAGCAGGCCCGAGCTTCTCCTCGATAGATACAGCTTCTGGCAGGTTCTGAAGAGCAGGGAACGTCTCGTCGTCGTGCAGAGTAAAAAGACGTCCCGATCGAAGAAACAAGCACAGTTTTGTCGCCACAGCAGGGCAACGGAACGGCCGGGTGTATTCAAGCCAAACGAGCACTGCTCACCTCTAGCTTAGGACTGCTAAGCAAACGAAGCGTGTGAGCATGCCCCGGACTCAGAATACCACCCAACCTGTCGGCGATTACAGAGCAGGCCTCCTTAGTAAGCTGGTCAGTCAACTGGATGGCCCAGAGACACTTCCGAAGGCTTACAGCAGGAGTTGATGAAGGTGCCGGGAATAGCTGGTCCTGCTATTCCAATAGGTCGAAGCGCCAGTACAGGCCTTCTTGTTCGATCTTAGGTGGAAAGGGCTTCACCGGACGACAGCAATGAGGAGCAGAAGTTCTTCAGGGGGTCACCAGCGATTCCTCGGTCCAGCCTCGTGTTCGCAGGATACTTGGCTCCTGTATCCCTGGGTTCGTAAGAACTCAGGAGATCGACATGGCAGTGGTGTTTCCAGCTCCCTCTTATCCACGGTTCCCTTCGCGCCAAAACGGAGGGGAGCCAATGGGAGATCCGCTCATCAACACACATACCATACGTGGACCAATCACGGACCACGGTGGTCCCAGGCATTCACACCACCCTAGACTCTCTGGCACCCAGGATGTGTATTGGGACCAGACAGCCCAGCCCACATCCTGGGGGCACGCAAACGACATGTAGAAGCCCGCGAAAGCAACCGTGTTTCGCGGGAAACTACATGCCCAAATAAGGAAGGCCCCGGGTCGCCTGACCCGGGGGAAGGTAAAGGGAGCAAGACGGACAGTGGACTAGACAAAGGAGCCTCGTGGTCCGGCCATTTTGTGTAGCCGGGCCACCCTTTTGTGTTCGCGGCAAAAAGGTGCTCAGAACGGCAAAAGGAGCTCAAAATAAACCAAATGATCGCTGCCACCAGCCCAGTCCCTGAATGACTTGCACCGATCCAAAAACCATCCTACAAGAGTGT
Source organism: Ambystoma mexicanum (assembly GCF_040938575.1). NCBI lineage: Eukaryota > Metazoa > Chordata > Amphibia > Caudata > Ambystomatidae > Ambystoma > Ambystoma mexicanum. The sequence continues at coordinate 733,571,425 of NC_090925.1, forward strand.
CTAGGGTCTGTAGAAGGCTAGAGACCCAAGAGAGCTGTAACTTAGCTTACAGTGCCCTCTTGTGTCGTGTTGCACTAAAATGGCGACACGATAAAAGAAACTACGGGAAACAGCGTTCCCCGGTACTGACTGTCTTAAGGGCATGTCAGTTTCCCCGTAAGAAAGGAGCGAAAGCCCAGAGGAGTACGGCAGAAGGCTGCACTTCTCTGGCAAAGTCAAGAAACAGGTTGAAAACAATAGCAAAAAGTTTAGGGGTTGCCACATGGAAGGAAAGTTCCCTACAATAACGAAATCTTTCCTAACACTCGCCCCTCCCAGACTATGGACAGGGGGAACTAATCCACCCCTGGATGAGTCTCTTGTTCAGGTCGGTAAAACATTCTGGACAACCCATCAGCATTGCTATGTTGGACACCTGGCCTATGCTCAATAGTGAAGTCGAAGCCTTGTAGACTTATGGACCACCTAAGCAACTTTGGATTCTCCCCCTTCATGTTCATTAGCCACTTTAACGGCTTATGGTCAGTCTGCACAGTGAAGTGGGTCCCATAGAGGTAGGGCCGCAGCTTCCTTAGGGCCCACACAACAGAGAAACATTCTTTCTCTACCGTGGACCATCTGAGCTCTCTGTCCTTAAGCTGGCGACTAATAAAACCGATAGGGTGTTCCTTACCCTTCTCATCTACTTGTGATAGTACAGCTCCTATCCCAGTGTCAGAGGCATCCGTCTGCACGATAAAAGGTCTTTGATAATCAGGGGCCCTGAGCACAGGGGCCTGGCACAAGGAGTCTTTCAAGCCATTGAAGGCCTTCTCACACTCGTCAGTCCAAGTTACCTTCTTGGGTTTCTTCGGAGTTGTGAGGGCAGTCAGAGGAGCAGCTATGGTGCCATAGTCTGCCATAAAATTGCGGTAATAACCCGTGAGTCCTAAGAAGGCTCTCACTTGGGTTTGTGTAGTGGGGGTAGGCCAGTCTTGTACTGCTTGTACTTTACTGGGGAGAGGCTGTATCCTTCCTCCACCTACTTCATGCCCAAGGTAAACCACTGAGCCTTGTCCAATCTGGCATTTACTCGCCTTTATGGTCAAGTGGGCTTTCTGAAGAGCCTGGAGCACAATCCCGAGGTGTTTCACATGGTCTTCCCAGGTGGCACTGAAAACTGCTATATCGTCCAGATATGCAAGACAGAATTCGTCCAACCCATTCAACACATGATTCACAAGCCTCTGGAAAGTGGCAGGTGCATTCTTCAATCCGAACGGCATTACCCGGAATTGGTAAAGCCCGTCGGGAGTTGAAAATGCTGTCTTCTCCTTGGCATGTTCTGCTAAAGCTATTTGCCAATAGCCCGCAGTCAGGTCAAACGTGCTGAGGTACTTGGAGGCACCCAAGGTATCCACCAGCTCGTCAGTTCGAGGCAAGGGGTGAGCGTCTGTCTTGGTGACAGCATTCAGAGCCCTGTAATCCACGCAGAACCTCAATTCAGAAGTGCCTGCTTTTGGAACCAGAACCACAGGACTGGACCAAGGACTACTAGAGGGTTCAATCACCCCAAGGTCTAACATCTTGTTGACCTCGGTCTTAATATAAGACCGTACTTTATCCGACATCCTGTATCCCCTACTTTTGGTAGGTACACTGTCTCCTGTGTCAATGTTATGTTTGCACCAAGGTGTCAAACCAGGCGACTGTGAAAACAGGGGGGAAAACTGCCTAAGCAAACTTTTCACCTCAGCCTGCTGATCAGAAGTCAGGTGAGGGGCCACTCGGACACCCTCAACGGAGCTATCTGAAGGACCGCTTTGGAACAGGTCGGGAAGAGGTTCTGACTCCTCTTCCTCAACGTCTGACGCCAGTAGCAGTGCTGCGATTTCGACTCTTGGGACGAAAGCCTTCAGCCTATTTACGTGGAACACTTTTGGAGCCTGTCCAGGCCTTCCAAGGTCCACTAAATAGTTCACCTCACCCAGGGGCTCCACCACTGTGTAAGGGCCTGACCATTTGTCCTGTAAAGCGCGAGGCCTTATAGGGTTCATGATCAGGACTTGCTGACCAGGGGTAAAGTGAATTAAGGAAGCTTTCTGGTCGTACCAATGTTTCACCAGCGCTTGTCCTGCCTTCAACTTTTCACTAGCCAAGCCCATCAGGAGTACCATCCGTTTTCTGAGCCCTAGCACATAGTCAACTACATTGGTAGTAACAGGGGGAGTGGGCATCTCCCATCCCTCTTTGACGATGGCTAAGGGTCCCCGTACGGGATGACCGAACAGAAGTTCGAAGGGGCTGAAGCCAACACCCTCCTGTGGTACCTCTCTGTAGGCAAACAGCAAGCATGGTAAAAGAAGATCCCATTTTCTTCTCTGGGGCTCCTCCAGAGCCCCAATCATGCTCTTTAACGTTCTGTTGAAACGTTCCACCAGACCATTGGTCTGGGGGTGATATGCAGAAGAGAACTTGTAGGTGACCCCACATTCTTTCCACATAGCCTGCATATACTTCGACATAAAGTTGCTGCCACGATCTGACACAACTTCTTTAGGGAAGCCAACCCTAGTAAATATGCCGAGTAAAGCTTTTGCAACTGACTTGGCAGTTACAGTCTTTAATGGGATGGCCTCAGGATACCTGGTTGCATGGTCGACCAGCACCAGGATAAACCTATTGCCTGAGGATGTTTGCGGGTCAAGGGGACCAACGATGTCGATTCCTACCCTTTCAAATGGTACCCCCACAACTGGGAGCGGTACCAACGGAGCTTGGATTGTCGCGCCAACCTTACCAGACAACTGGCAGGAGGCACAACTCCTGCAGTGACTTTCTACTTGCACCCCCATCTTGGGCCAGTAGAAGTGCATAGATAACCTTTGTTTGGTCCTCTTCATTCCAAGGTGACCAGCAAGGGGAACTTCATGCGCCAACTGCAGGAGGAAGGGTCTAACAGCAAGGGGAACCACCAACCTCCTATGGTCTCCTTCTGTAGACTCTGTGGGCTCACTGTACAGGAGTCCACCTTCCCAATAAATCCGATGTTTCCCAGGAGGTTCACCCTCAAGCTGGGAGCAGGCCTGTCTCCTTAGGCCTTCCAGAGATGGGCACTCACGTTGGCCCTTACTGAAGTCGTCCCTATCAGGACCTCCTTCAACTAACAAGTCTTTTAGTTCAGGATGGTCGTTGGGGTCGAACACTTCAGGCATCGCCACCTCCTCGTCAGGCTCGGGCGATTGACCAACTCCCTCCACCGCAGTGGTAGGCGAGCTCGGGGGAATATTCTCTTTCCCCCGTCGGGACTTGTTGACTCCTTTCGCCTTGGGTTTCCCCTTCGGCTGGGGCGGCGTATTGGACTTGGCCAATGCTGCCCGTGCTTGAGACCGTGTGTAGGGTCTTTCGGCAGTGTCTCCTACGAGCCCTAGAGCTCTGAGATCATTGCCCAACAAGACCTTTCCCGGGACGTTTCTCTGAATGCTCACTGGAATCCTAACTGCTGTACCATTTAAAGTTAGATTAACAGGGATCACGGGAAACATACGGAGGGGGCCGTCAGCCAACTTAGTGGGCATCAGAGTAGCTCTGGCAACTTCCTCTGAGTCTACCAAGGTAGAATCCACTACAGTTCGACTGCACCCACTATCCCTAAGAGCTGGAGTATCCACTCCATTGATCAGCACACTGTCTTTAAAGTAGTGCTTGGTATTATCTGGAATCCTAGCATACGCCTCTGCGACTTTAGGCTCCCAGGAACCCAGGGACACTAAAACTACCTCAGCCTCTATTCCGCTGGGAAATGAGTCTGAGGAGAAGGATGCTCCTGTAATCTCTTCTTCCTCGTAGGAGGAGAAGGCCAGATTAGCGGAGTGGACCCCCAAAGGTCTAACCTTACAACGGGGATCCCCCTTCACATGGTCAGTTGCTCCACAAGAAAAACAAGCCCCATTGGGTCTGTTTACGTAGGGAGGCTTATTATAACCAGAGTTCTGTTTCGGAGGCGAACCTCCACTACCCTGTGAGTTCTCGGATGGCTTACCCTTATTTTTCTTTTTGTGGCCCTTATGGGAAGAAGATTTAGCAGATTCCCCACCCTCCACATCTTTGGACTTTTTCCCTTCCTCCTGCTTACCAGGATGAGTTTTGTCCTTATGGGACACTCGATGTGACACCCATAAATCTGCTGCAATGGCCAGCTTCTTAGGATCTATCTCCTTCGAATCGGCCAAATGCTGCTTAAGCTCCGGGGAAGAAGAAGCAAAAATGTGTTCCAGCATGACCAGATTGATCATGCCTTCGAAGGTAGAAACCTTATAACCTTCAACCCAGCCAGTCAAGTTTTTCAGGGACTCAGCTACATACGACACCCAAGTACCACCTTCCTTTTTCTTATACTCTCTAAACCTTTTCAAATATTGGGTCGGAGTCTTCCCAAACTTTAAAATGAGAGTCTGCTTCAACATTGCAAAATCAGCGCGCTCAGCCTTCGACATTTCCATAATGGCACTGCAACCAGAATGGGGCAGTCTGCTGAGTAACCATGCAATCTTATCCGCATTATCAACCTCTTGAACCTCGCATGCATACTCAAACGCATTTAACCAGTCCATAATGTCATTTCGTTCCTCATACACACTGAGCAGATCTTTTGGAAACCGTGGATGAGAGGAAGCCCCAGAACCATGTCCAGGACCCTTGGACCCATTTGCGAACTGAAGCTTGGCCAGTTCCAACTGGTGATCCCTGTCTTTTTGTTTTTCTGCCTGGTCGATTTTCAGTTTGGCTATGCTGAATTCAAGCTCCTGCTGCCTAAACCGCAGCTCTTGCTTCTTGAATTCAAGCATAGCCTCCCCATCAACACTGGCAGAGGAAACGTTAGACATTACATCCTCCCTGTCCTCGTGGTCGTGATGGATCAGTGCAGCGGCAGAACCGTCGGTTCTGCCAGTGAGAGCAGCCCCACCACCTTCTGCACTGTCCTCGGAAGTTATAGCGTCAAGCTGCGCTTCTTGCCACGCCACGATTCTCTGGATCATTTCCAATTTAGTGCCTTGAGAGGAAACCCCTCTCTCCGCACACATCTTCTTCAATGTTTCAGATTTCGAAGCATTTAAGGTTAATAAAGTATTCGTTTCCATACTGTCGATAGGACTATGGCCTTTTTAACGTTATATTCAATACTTTACTGCGTGTCCTGGTTGGAATAACCTGAAAACGCCTTAGCTCGTGCGCAACACTGGATACCTTCAGTCGTATCCCACCGCTGTACACCAATTTGTTAAGACGGATTTCTGAACTCTGTCCTGGTGGCGCAGAGGTTCAGAAGGCCAACCTAATTACTTGGAACAGGGTAACCTCTGGACAAGCCAGACCAATCAAGGTAGCGATCGCGGCGGTCAAGACTAGGTCTCAAGAGGGGTGAGGGTGACTGAAAGCCCGCAATGAGCACACAAAGCAAGAGCGCTTACAAACTACTCCAAACAGTTGTTTATATCAAAAATAGATACACATTTATTATAAGGCCTTGAAACTAATAACTACAGTAAAAGCAGCAATATACAACGATATTAAACCAACACATACACTATCCACCCAATATATATACAGAATACACAGTTTCACAGCATTAGCAGCACGAAATATGTTATCCACCTGCAGGGGAAGGAAAACAGGCAGTGCGAACCAATGCGTGTGATATGTCCGCCTTCTGAGGCCCCTAACTAGATGGTAGTCCAATCCCTACGAAGAGTGGAGCCTAGCGCTCAAAAGTACCTGCACACGCCGGTGCCAATGGGCAGAAGGTGAAGCTCTTCGGAGGACGTTGAACAGCTCTGTAGGGAGCTCTAATGAAGGAGAACACGGTCCGCGACTCTAGCGCAGCCTCCACTGTGAGGCAGAAGCAGGGCGCGAGTACGGACAAGGGGTGCTGTATTTACAGCGGGGAAAAGCAAGGGGCACTGCAGGAGGGCGACCAGATCCTAGCTAATCTACTCACCGGTCCCCGAAGCAAGCAGGCCCGAGCTTCTCCTCGATAGATACAGCTTCTGGCAGGTTCTGAAGAGCAGGGAACGTCTCGTCGTCGTGCAGAGTAAAAAGACGTCCCGATCGAAGAAACAAGCACAGTTTTGTCGCCACAGCAGGGCAACGGAACGGCCGGGTGTATTCAAGCCAAACGAGCACTGCTCACCTCTAGCTTAGGACTGCTAAGCAAACGAAGCGTGTGAGCATGCCCCGGACTCAGAATACCACCCAACCTGTCGGCGATTACAGAGCAGGCCTCCTTAGTAAGCTGGTCAGTCAACTGGATGGCCCAGAGACACTTCCGAAGGCTTACAGCAGGAGTTGATGAAGGTGCCGGGAATAGCTGGTCCTGCTATTCCAATAGGTCGAAGCGCCAGTACAGGCCTTCTTGTTCGATCTTAGGTGGAAAGGGCTTCACCGGACGACAGCAATGAGGAGCAGAAGTTCTTCAGGGGGTCACCAGCGATTCCTCGGTCCAGCCTCGTGTTCGCAGGATACTTGGCTCCTGTATCCCTGGGTTCGTAAGAACTCAGGAGATCGACATGGCAGTGGTGTTTCCAGCTCCCTCTTATCCACGGTTCCCTTCGCGCCAAAACGGAGGGGAGCCAATGGGAGATCCGCTCATCAACACACATACCATACGTGGACCAATCACGGACCACGGTGGTCCCAGGCATTCACACCACCCTAGACTCTCTGGCACCCAGGATGTGTATTGGGACCAGACAGCCCAGCCCACATCCTGGGGGCACTCAAACGACATGTAGAAGCCCGCGAAAGCAACCGTGTTTCGCGGGAAACTACATGCCCAAATAAGGAAGGCCCCGGGTCGCCTGACCCGGGGGAAGGTAAAGGGAGCAAGACGGACAGTGGACTAGACAAAGGAGCCTCGTGGTCCGGCCATTTTGTGTAGCCGGGCCACCCTTTTGTGTTCGCGGCAAAAAGGTGCTCAGAACGGCAAAAGGAGCTCAAAATAAACCAAATGATCGCTGCCACCAGCCCAGTCCCTGAATGACTTGCACCGATCCAAAAACCATCCTACAAGAGTGTCTAGGGTCTGTAGAAGGCTAGAGACCCAAGAGAGCTGTAACTTAGCTTACAGTGCCCTCTTGTGTCGTGTTGCACTAAAATGGCGACACGATAAAAGAAACTACGGGAAACAGCGTTCCCCGGTACTGACTGTCTTAAGGGCATGTCAGTTTCCCCGTAAGAAAGGAGCGAAAGCCCAGAGGAGTACGGCAGAAGGCTGCACTTCTCTGGCAAAGTCAAGAAACAGGTTGAAAACAATAGCAAAAAGTTTAGGGGTTGCCACATGGAAGGAAAGTTCCCTACAATAACGAAATCTTTCCTAACAGAAGGGCGGAGCGGGGTGGACTCTCCTCCGCTTGTTCGGAGGGCTTCCCGGCGGGCCTGGTTCTGGATCCTCCGTCGGGGTCTGTGGTAACCTCGTCCTTATCTCAGTACATAAGGATTGGATCGCCAACAAAATGGCTGCCGAGCTATCCTGGGGCTCGGGTAATGGCTGCGACGGACGGGATGGTTGCTCCACTGGGCCCTCGTCGCTATCTTCTATCACATCAGCGGGAACCGTCCCCTGAGATCGAACCTTCTCGAACCTCTCGTTGAGGCATATGAACCTCTCGTTGAGGCCTTTCACGGTTTCCACCGGATCCTCCTCGGAGGCTGAATCCGAGTCCGTAATGGCCACCGCCCCCACGCCCCCTCTTTTTCCGCCGGGGTCTTCACGGGGGTCTTAACCATGGTCTGGAAAGAGGATTCCCTCCGTGGCGGCAGGGAAACTGTGGGCCCCGAGGCCGCCTCCACTGGCGTAGCCTCTGCCGGCTTCGACAGGGCCGCTGCGACAACCTCGATAGAGGCCTTTGCCGGGTGGATCAAGGCCCTCACCACCTTAGGTGCGTCCTGGGCCTTTGCTTTGGGGGGAGGGTCATCGCCTCGCTCCCCCTCGGCTCCCTTCGAGATCGACCGGGGCCTCTCCAGAAGCTTACCCGGGTTCTCGGGCTTCCTCGTCCCCGAACCAGAGCGCTGGCTCGTGGTTGATCGTGCCGGGGAAGTCGCGCCCTCCTGGCAGCCGAGGAGCCCGATCTTTCGGTGCTCCCGGTGCGCGCAGACTCGAAGTGCTTGGCCTTCTGTTGGGCCCCCGTCGCTGGGGCGCCCTCACAGGACTTAGAAGACCGCTCAGGCTTTTTCTTCGCCTTCTCACCTGCTGTGCCCTTCTCCAGCCAGGTGGCGAGGCGGGAACGACGATCTTGCTTTGTCCGTTCCGACAGGTTCTCGCAGAACGCACAGTCCTTCTCCACTTGCATCTTGTCCACATGAAGGCATTAGAGACATCTCGAATGCTTGTCCTCCTTGAAAACATTTTGCAATCTGCATCCTGGGCAGCTCCTGAACAGCTTGGATCCGTGCGTCGAGCTTCCCTTGTCCTGGGCCATGTCCGTTGAGATAGGCCACAGATCTTCTGGAATCTTCCAAGAAGTGTAACTCGACGAAAACTTCACCCTTGAGGGGCGTAGAAGAATTCCGAAACGGGTACCCGTTATCGGAAGTAGAAACGGTGGAGCTTGAGGCTCGATTAACCGAAAAAATGAGAAATCTCCTGAAAAAGCGTGAAAATGCAGTAAAAGCTCAAGAGCTAAACCACGAGGACTACCAACACTTCAACGTGCGGTAAAAATCTGAGGATGGCTGTCAGGGGGGGGGGCTTAGGTAGAGGGCAGTCATTGGCTGGGGGCAGTATGACCCAGAGATCAGTGATCGGTTACTACTAAGAAAGACAGATCAGAAACGAAACTGATACTGATTTTTTCTTTACCAAGGATTCCCGGCCTGACGACGGGAATATTCATGAACATGTGAATCCATGCCAGACCCCATGCTGGAGAAAGCATACGTCTTCTTAAAAATGGGAGCCACAGCACATCTCTGAATGAGCACAAGCCTCAAAGCCTCTGCAAAACTCAAAAGGCTGAATCCACATAAATATATATTGGTGCACAGCTCGGACAGTAGCCTGTAATTAGTGCCAGTGAAATAAGGGAGTATTGGTATGGCGAAATGAAAGCACGATATAGCAATTCCCAAGACGCAATCAGTATACTTCATGATTAAAAGATTAAAAAGTTTTAGAAGAGCACAAACAACCTTTTTTAGCCAGGTGCAACAAAACAGTAGTCAAAAGACTCAATTGAGAGTAACTCAAGAGTGTTCCCAGTGGTAATAGAGAAACGACACACATTGATGCTAGCTGAAATCTCAATAAATTGAAGGTAAATTTATTACAAACAAACACTGTCCCTTCGGACATGACCCATAATTGGAAAACACTGGCCATTCATTAGAAGAAAACACAGATAGGAAACCTGCCATACTCACCAAACGCGCACGTAGACACGAGATGCCACACAAGGCCAAGTACAAAGGGATTGCCCAGTCTCATTGCCTGAGAATGAGCGATGGTAACAATTGGAGGAAGAATATGTCATGGGCCTCTCTCCACCTACTCTAGGTCTGGCTCATATACGGACGACCTGCCAAGTGTGCAGGGTTGGTAAGCAATGTGCCAACTTATCAAAATCCTTAGAGACATACCGTGCATCAAGTAGTATGCCAACCAACCCCCTTGTCGTGAAGATGATGTAGCTTAAACTTTATCAATATAGGGGTGGTTCCAGGTGGCGCCATCAGATATGTGTAAGCAAATGTATAGAATCTATATACAGTCCAACTGACTAACCTATATCCGTTCCCCGTAGGGTTCGTAAACTGATATTATGTTACGACATCATTGATGACACATTTGTAGTATTAAAGCAACTATTTTTGATAAGTATGTCAAGAGTGACAAGGTTTCAATGCTAGTATGCTGTCCTAGCTTTGTTTCGATGTGAAATAGTTAGTGGAGCTGCAGACAGGAAGACAATAACAAGAATGAGCAGATAAAATACAATGATTGGATAGTAGATCTAGAGGTCAAGGATTTCCCTGGGTGCTTGCAGTGTCTAGCCTTGAACCTGAAATCTGGTAGTCGGTCTTCTAAAAAGCAGACAAATAGCAGGACTTGGGGAACAGATGCCAAGTATGACGAATCCAGGGATGTCGTCACTTCTCCCCAGGGGGAGCCCCATCCCAAGAGGCCTGGGTAGTAAGGCCGCTACCCAAAAGTCCTCCTGTAGGTGGTGCACAGCGGGAAGATCTCATGGGGAGAGACTCCCCACCTGGGGACATGGTGTAGCACCCCACATTATACCAACAAATACTCCCCTCCTCAAGCCCCACTCACTTCTAATACTTTCTATATTGATTCCACCTCTATGTATTGTTACCAAGTAGAAAATACTGGGACGAGGAATAATAGCGAGCGTGCTAACCACTTACTGGTACGTGCTAACACGTACCGGGACGAGTTGGCCCTGCAGAGTCCTGGTAGAAAAATACAAGAAAAGGACAAAGGACTTTCAACGCCAGGCCAGACGCTGCTGGCAACAAAGTATAAAGATCAACAAAGGACTTCCAATGAGCGAGGAAGCAGCCATGCAAGACTGCAGGTGCGCAGTGCTCCAAACACAGGAGTTTCAAACTTCAGCGTTGTTGAGGAGAGAAACTGGGGGGACGCTGGCAGTCGCAGAGCATCTGTTTTGTTATAGGATATTTATACCGTGCACTATCACCACAGTAGTGGTCCCCTGGCGCTCTGGCGGATCTGAAAAGTAAACAGTGGGATGGGTTTGTAAGGTTGAGCGTGAAAAAGAGCACGATGGCTGTGATGTGCTGTTGGCAGCCTCAGTTCGGTTAACACCGTTTTAGGTGTGCTTTTCGGTTGCTGTGCGAGGCTATGTGCGCTATGTTTTGTTGTTGCGATGTAGTAAAGTGCGTGCGGTTTGTAGTGCCTTGGAGGTGTGGTTGTGTATGTGTAGAGTGCGAGGGGAGTATACAGAGGGTTAAGATTGTTTAGTGGGGTTGGTTAGTGGCATAGCTATTTAGAAGCGACATATGATATCCTGTCTAGATGTGACATGAACTAATCTTTATAATTCTTTCTGGATGTGACGCAAGCTAGTATCACAATTCTGTTTATATGCAACGCAATGCCAATCCTCACAACTCTGTCCAGATATGACACAAGCTAGTATTACAATTCTATCCAGATGTGACGTAATGCCAATCTTCACAATTCTGTCTAGATGTGACGTAATGCCAATCTTCACAATTCTGTCTAGATTTGACGCAATGCCAATCTTCACAATTCTGTCTAGATGTGATGAAAGTCAGCACCACAATTCTGTCTAGATGTGAAGCAATGCCAGTCCCCCACAATTCGATCCGGACGCGACTCGAGCCAATCTTCACAATTCTGTCTCAGTATGACGCAAGTCAGTATTACAATTCTGTCTAGATGTGATGTAAGCTAATCTTTGCAACTCTGCGACGCAATGCTAATCTTCATCTCCATAGGAGGGTTTGCAGGAGCGGACTGGTGAAGGACAGAGGAAAGGCGAGCAGAAGCAAGCTGCAGCGGGGGAATGTCACACTGCTGCAGCTGAAGCCAGACGCAGGGGAAGCCCAGCTAATCGTCAATTTCCCCTGGAAGTCCTGGGGAGGTGTCAAGACCCCAAACAAGGTAAGGGGGAGATCCGGAGGGGAGACAGGAAGGCCCTCAGTCTTGTGACCCCTAATTAGTCCAAGTCCTAGGAGTCACGCCAGGGTCAGTCGACCCACAATAATCCTCCTCTTCACAGTGGGCCAGTCAAACCCACTGGCCACAAGGGAAAGGTTGAGCACCCCTTCCATCAACCGGAGCACAAGAGACGGAAAGTCCCCCATCATAGTGGCAACAGTTCGTCCACTGGCGTCAAAGGAAGTTTTAAGGAACCCTACTATCAAGAGTGGAGATGTACAAGTCATCTTCTTCCTGGCAATATCTGGCAGGAGGGTGAACCAGGTGGGCCAACGCAAAGAAGAAATGATAGTGAAACACAGGTCTGGGACCCCCTAATCTAAGAAAGACACAAGTCATCTTCCTGGTGAAAGCACCTGGCAGGGAAGTGAACCAGGTGGGCCAACCCAAAGAAGAGCTGAAACCCAAAGGGATTTTACAAACGTGAAAGTTGTTGAAAAGGAAGAACAAGGGAAGGGAACCATTCCCATTGGGTACAGTGAACTGTGAGCAAGACATCAGGAGAAGGGGGTCATTCTCCTGATAATTTGCAAAACCAGCGCAAGCCGGAAAGGCCCGGGGAAGGGAGTCATTCCCCCAGGCTAGCTGAAATAGAAGCCAGGGGAAGGGAGTCATTCCACATGGTTGTAGACAAATTTCCCTGACCGTTATCCAGAGACCGTTTCCCTTGGAGCAGTTCTGCTGGTACCTGGAGGCGTAATCTGGGAATTTTGCATTCTCCAGAGTTGCAAACAAGTCGATCTCTGGGAAGCCCCAGTCTGCGAAGAAGTTGAAAACAATGTCTGTGTTTTGCCATTTGGATTCTACGGGTAGTGGGAAGTCACTGCTGAGCACGTCGATTGAGTTCCCCTGGAACGTGTTGTGACAGGAGGAACATTTTGTGTTTGAGAGCCCACTTCCATATGTTCTGAGACAGTTTGGATAGCCCTGGAGAGTGAGTGCTCCCCGGTTTGTTCATGCAATACATGGTCGTGGTACTGTGCGTGAGGACTAGGACTGCCTTCTCCTGGAGGTCTGTTTGGAACACCTTCAGGGCCTTGAACACTGCTAGCAGTTCCACCAATTTTATGTGGTTGCTTGCTACCGCTGGGGACCACAAGCCGTGTGCCATCCCGTGAAGGAGTAGAGCCCCCCCCCCCACCCAGTCAGAGATGCGTCCGTGGTGAGAGCAGCTTCTACTACGGGGTTGGTGAAGATCTTCCACCACCACTGCAGAGACTGAACAAAGGCTGCTAAGACAACCACTAGATCGTCCCATTGTCCGCTGGACTGACACCATTGGCTCCAGAGCAACTCTTACATGGGGCACAGACACGCGTGTGGGACTACATAAATATTGGATGCCATCATCCCCAACAGTCGCATGGCCTTGCGTACGGTCACCTCACGATTGGCTACATAGTGAGGGATCTGGAACAGCATGTTTTGAACCCTCTTGTTGGAGGGGGAAGACAACCCTGTCTTTGGTCCTAATTAGAGCCCCCAGAAATTGCTGATCTGGCTGTGGTCTAGACTGGACTTTTTCTCGTTGATCGAGAATCCCAGACTGAAGAGGAGATCTACTGTCTTCTGGGTATTTGAAAGGCATGTTCCGTATGAATCCCCCGTTATTAGCCAGTCGTCGAGGTAAGGGTAGACTGGAATGGACTTCCTGCGCAGGTGAGCCGCTACTACAGCCAGTACCTTAGTAAACACCCTTGAGGCTGAGGCAATGCCAGAGTGGAGAACTTTGAACTGATCGTGCTTGTTCACGATCATGAACCTTAGGGACTTTCTGTGCGCTGGCAACATTGAAATATGAAAGTATGCATCTTTAATGTCCAGTTTTGCCATGTAATCCCCCTGTGATAACAGAGGGATTACTTCCTGCAATGTTGTCATTCTGAACTTTTGTGGCTTGACAAATGTGTTCGCTCGGCGCAGGTCTAATACAGGAGGCGCATGGTGAGATCCTTTTTGGGTACAAGGAAGTACACTGAATAAATACACTTGTTTACCTGATGAATGGGAACGATTTCTATGACACCCTTTTCTTGAGGGATCTGCACCTCTTCCAACAGAATCTGCAGGTGTGCTGGCGATAGGCGTCTGTGTCTTGGTGGATGTAACATGGTGGCTGGTAGAACTTGATTCAATAACCATGAGCAACGGTCTTGAGCACCCACTGGTCTGAGGTGACCCACTCCCATGGGTGAAGAAAAGATGTTAAACGTCCCCCGACCGGGGAGGCATGGTGAGTCATTTGGGAGCGGAGGCCGGTGAGCCTTTTGGGGTGGAATTCCTGCCCCTGACTTTGCCTCTTCGCTGACCCCTCTGCTGATATTGGTTGGTGCCAGCTGTGCCTTGTGCAGAGTACCATGATGTACCTCCTGTGCCATACTGGTTGTGTGGAGGTCTGGAGAAAGACTGGCTTCGAAAAGGAACGACGAGAATTTCCTCCCTGTTGCTGGTAAGGCCTAGCAGTGATCTGATTTAGAGACTTAAGAGTTTTGTGCTCTTTCTTCGCCGACTCCAAGGCATCATCCACAGCCTTTCCAAACAAATGTGTGTCCTCCACTGGTTTGTTTATTAAGGAGGCCTGCGTTTCTGCCCTAAAACCAGAGTTCTTACGTCAGGCGTGCCTTTTGAGACTCTGATGCCTTGGGCCAGAGTCCGTCCCGCCGTCTCTGCTGCATCCAATGTATTCTTAGAGAATGTTGTGGGTCACCTGCTTCCCTTCCAGAAAATCGTCAGCAGGCGTGATCATACCGGTTCAGGGACTTTTTAGAGGCCTTCCTGAAGCAGGTTCCACTGCACATCACTATAACTGGCAAGAAGTGTTGAATTATTAGCAATTCTTGTCAAATATGCTGCCGAAGCGGTGATGCGTTTGCCCAAAGCGTACAACTACTAGCAGCCCTTATTGGGGGGTACTTCAGAAGTAGATAGTGGTACCTCAGCCCTCTTCCTGGTGGTAGTGACAACCAAGGAGTCTGGAGTGGCATGCCCATGGATGTATAACGGGTCAGAAGGAGTACGACAAAACAATTTTTTCCACTCAAGGGTTCAACAGCCCTTGTAAGGGAAGGTGACAGCAAGATGGTGCGAGGTGTTTTTTTATGGAATTTAACAAGGGGATAGCCTGACTCGTGGGAGGTTTCTCCTTCAGGCTGTCCTCCACAAAGTCAGTATCCTGAACAGCTTCCTGTGTGGGAACTTGGAAATGTTCTGCAGCCCTTTTCAGGATTGCATGAAAAGCCATCTGATCATCAATCAGTGATGCTTGCCTCTGTGGAGGTGAGGAGGGAGGGTCTAGACAAAGGGCGTCTGGGTCCGGAGTATGAGTGGGGGAAAGCCAATGTGCTTCCTCTACAGGCTGATCTGTACCCTAATCTGGCCAGGGGTCAGGTAAGTCTTGGCCAAAGGGATTGTCATCCTAGCCATAGGGATCCTCGTACACCTTGTCAGGTTCCGAGAGTTCAAATACTTCTTCCTGTGGAGTATTACTTGAGAGCTTCTGCACCTTTGGTAAACTAGGGCAGGTATCCTCCTCCCTAGGCCTCTTAGGGGTTATAAACCTTTCTGAGAAGTCCACAAACTGAAGGTTTGTCCATATAGCTCTCAAACCTCACTCTGGTCCATAGAGATGAACCAGAGGGGTCAGGAGGGATGGGAACGGCTCTCCAGGAGGACAGGGGCCCTTAGAAGGAAGGGCTTTGTCAGACAGAGTATTGGAGAGGAGCTGCGACCATTCTAAATGTGCTTCTTGGCCTATTCGCCACCAAAACAATATTTGCAAGACTCTCGCGTAGCTCTGGTGGGTGAGGGAGATTTCGACGTGCCTACAGAGGTCGTCGTGGTTTTCGGCTCTGCCGAAACCTTGAGGGCTGATGCACTCTCAGATGGCACGTTGACACCCAAGTGTTATTTTCTAAGGGACGCCCATATGACTGGATTGTCCCGACGCATGCCGCTTCGGCGGTTGCGGGTAAGGCGGCTGGTCGAGAGGATCGGTAGGCGCCGTCGAAACATTCGATGGGCCTGTTGGCATCTGCTGCTTCCTCAACATATCCGTCGAGGGAGCCCGTGGGTTTGAATGCTTAGCCTTCCAAGGAGCGGGTGTGCCCCTGTCGCCAGGGTGTGTTCTCCCCATAGCAATGCTGCGGCATGCCTGTAGGGGTCGGGAACGGGCAACTGGGAACCGGACGGTTCTGCGGAAAGGTCCAAGGCCTTCACATCGGAGCCATGGCTGTCGCTAGAATCCTCGCTGTCGGCGACGGCACCTATGGGGGAACCACACTCGGCCTGCATCGCGTAGGCCGGCCACCGTTTCGTCTGCCTATCCTTTAGTGTCTTAGGACGGAAACGTTTGCAAGACTTACAGGATTGCTTGTCGTGATCACGAGGGAGTGGCTTTCCACGGGTATTTGTCGTTACAGGACGGACAAAATTTAAATGGAGTCCTCACCATAGTAGAGGTAAAGAGCGGCAGCCAGACCAGAAAGGGAAAGAGATGGGAAAAGGAAATGCATTCTCAGAGAATCAAACCCTGGGGCCCCACTCTCTCTAATGTATAGGCCTGGCCTGAGAGCTGAGGCCACGCGGTCGACAGCGTCGACCGATGCACCAGTCGCCGAAAGCCGTAGGCGTCTTCGGCAAAGGGGTCCATGAAGCAGTCGTCAAGATGTTAAGTTGAAGATTAGACGACCGCCGGTCGTGGGACAAAGGAATTTTGAAATAGCAATACAACTCTTTCGACCTCCGCATATGGTGACCCACTAGTTGGGCAGAAAAAAACAATCTGAGGGACCTCGATGCGTGAGGGATTTTGGGTACACTAAACGTCACGTTAGGGATAGTGTTACAAGCACGCCCATGTCGACGTCCCCTTTCGATCCTCGAAAGAAAGATGCAAAACTCTGCGATTACCAGTAGATGGACTATAACTTCTATGAATGGTAGTTACTTCTCCAAGATTTATCTTGGCCTACTGTATTTAAAATAAACCATTGTTTATTTACAATACTTAGTGTGTCAGTGTTTCTTTGGGCCATATGTATGACATGCATTACTTACCGTAATAGCATTTCTGATGATTGTATCTGCTTAGATTCACATGCTGTGCATATGGTCTGACATCCAGTGGTAACCGCGGAGTACTGCATCTTGTCTTTCGAGGATTGAAAGGGGACTTTGGCATAGGCGTGTCTGTAACACTATCCCTATAGGGATGTGTATTGTACCCAAAATCACTCACGTGTCAAGGTCCCTCTGATTGTATGCTACAATTTCTTTGTACCCATCTACAGCCCTGTCTCCCTCCCAAGATGAGCCTGGCTGCTCGGTCCATGCTACCCCCTTCTCAGGTGGTACAGACATACTACGATTTGTAGATTCTGTATTGCCCAAGTTGTATGGTTTTATGAAGTCTTGGTGGGACTTTAGAAAAACTGTCCTAGCACGCGTTATCCCATGATGCCCTCCCTGTATCGCAGGGAGTTTCTTCCCATGAGATCTACCTGCTGAGTACCAGACCTAGGGGGACTATCAGGTAGCAGCCTCACCACCCTGGCCTCATGGAAAGGGCCTCCCCCTCAGGGACAAGGGACACCATCATAGGATTGGTCAGAGTGCCTTCCATGGGAAAAGTCTGACCACTGTGAGACGGGCATGGTATCAAGCGAGAGACCGACTCAAAGGTAATAGTTTCAACACCTTTATTTAATAAAGTTCTGGGGTTGGTGTAGTACCTAAATGGCCCTACCTCTAGAGGGATTGTTCCCTCAACTGATGTTTCTAAAGGCCGTCGATATCTGAAAGTCCAAAGCCAAAATCCGTCTGTGTCTAAACCTGTGCTTGGCCTCACTCTTTGACAAAATGTGATAGGACGTCTTCAAAAAAGAATTATTGTAGTTCAAAAGAAAGAAATGTAAACCACATCTGGTTTCAGGTAGTCTTCCAATAGGTGTAGTTCTGCCAGTTCAACATAGTTCAACTCAAAAGGGTTCCCCTTGCAACATTCCACGTAGGGCTCTTGCAGTAAGTGAATAGAGTTAAAAAATGTCTCTGGGTCTCTTGGGGATCCCCTCTCCAAGCTTCGATCCTTCTAGTTCCAAACAAAAAAGACAGTTCCCGTTAGGCCTCTCAGAGTTCCCCCAAGTCTCGGCCTTTCTTCACGAAGATCAATAATGTCTATAGCGGGCCTCTTAGGGTTCCCTTGCCCAAGCCTAGGCCCCTCTGGTCTCAAACAAACATAAATGTCATCTTGTCAGGATATACCTTTCACTACACAGTTCTTTCACAGGGGTAGTCGGAGACTTCCGAGAACGCCAGGCTCTTTGCTCCTCCAAGATGCAACCACTCTGACCTCTAACCGCTCTCCTTATTCTCTGGCGCCTTTTCCTCTTCTGTGCCCCTTTCCCTCTGTCCTTTTTCATTTTACTGTGCTTCCTGCACACCTTCTTTCCACCTTTCTGTGCCTCTTGCACATTTGTCTTTGCTTTTCACCGTGCTCTCTTGCACCTTCAGTTTCCTACCATGCTCTCTTACACCTTCATTTTCCCTTTTACGTGCCTCTTGCACTCTGTATTTCCGTTGGGCCGCTTGCACCCTCTTTCTCACTTTCAGGTTGCTTTCACCCTCTCTCGACTGTCCATTTTCCTGCTCACTGTCCGTTTGCTGTCTCTCTCTGTTTCGGGACGCTTGCGCCCCTGTCCTTACTTTCGGGTCTTTTGCAGCCACTCTTTGCTGTTTCCGCACCACCAGCGCACTCTGCTGTCTTTCATTACTTCCTTGACTCTAGCGCACATTTTCCGCCATTCCGCTTTGTTTTCTTTCACCGCTTTACAGCTTTCGCTTGCTTTCTTACCGGGCTCTTCTTTACACAACACTCCACCCGCACGATACTAAGTTTCTCTGTTACACTTCTGAGCAATTATAAATCAGTTTTCCAATATAACCGTAATGGTATCGGGTTTAACACTAACCTGGACAGTCAGTAGATTCCGAGGATGGCAACACTGCTGAATTGAAAGGTCTCCCGGGAAACCCTGTTCCCTCCTTACCGAAGAGAGTAACTCAGCAAAGGAGGAAACAACTCCCAGGGAAAACCCTGCGGGGAAGAAAAACCCTGCTTCGAAGCGGAGGTGGAGTTGTTCGGTTTGCGGCTTCCTGGGGTCTGCCTGGCTGTAGCCTGGAAATCGGATGATGGAGTGAATCGTTCTGAGCAGGAGACAGGAGAGGTAAGTATTCCGTACACAGAAAGAAAGCTACGAGTAGCAGATTGAAGAAAGAGATACACTTACTCCTGAGACGGGGATAATTGTTAATTCAGCATAAATCGGGGAGGTCTTCAATAAGGAGTGGTTTGCTATACCTAACAAATAGAAACAGTACCCGAATGCAGAAGACAGAGGTTAGTATGATCTACAGGGGAATCGGGTACAAAATGGAAATATTTGGACGGAAGCCCCGGGGAACTCACTTCCCGACAACAGTACAGGATTCAGCAAGAGGGCATGGCGAGGCAAAGAGTGGACCGGTAGGCAGTCTAACAAGGAGAGGAGGTCTGCAGGGGAAGTGGTAGAGGAAAGGAGGATTATAGGAGGAGTCAGACACAAGGAAGAGTAATAGCTGGAAATAATGCAATTGTTCCTAGGAACGAACTTACGAAGAGCCGTACAGGAGAGTAGCGACGCATTTGCTTGACTTCCTGGTTTCATTATATGGAGTCACATGACGGCGTCGGTACGAATGCAGGAAACGTACGTCATCTGTACTGTTGCTTGCAGAATCGGCCCCTGAGCAGTCGGCCATGTTAGGTGAGTAAGATTGCATAATATTACACAATCGTCGTTGTTGCATGATATTACACATTGGCCGTCGCTGCCAAACTGACCATCGGCGAACAGGTGTAACATTCTCTCTGCCTCATGAAACACAACAACAGTAGCCTGGCGCCAGTGAACAGATCAAATGGGTTCTGGTCGAGGTCAGGGTCTCACCACCTGCCCCCTCAGACACCTTGACACCAGCACACGTCCCAGGGTAATGAGAACTGGCCTAAACAAGACTGATAACCTGCCTTCTGTCCACTTTGGCTTCCTGGAGACATGGCTCCCTCGCCACGCTGCAGCCCCTCACACACACCAGGCCAGTGTCTCGGCGTCCCACACTCCACTGGTCCTTCTGGACTCCTCTCCTTGCAGCAGTCTGCTCCTTGGTGTCCTGGTTCCATCCAGCAACCCCAGCTCGATCATACTCTTTAGCAGTACCACAACTTTTATACTGGTGTAAAGAGTCAAGTGGAGTCAGGTGTTAATAGTCAGAATAAAGTGCCTGACCTTGCCTGACTCTATTAGTGGGGCAATTCAAAGACAATATAAGTATAGGGATACTTTGTATCCCTATGTTGTTTTTATGGGTAGTCCTCATTGCTCCCGATTGCCTCTTCTTCGTCATTGTACTTATTGAAAATGGGGAGGGGGAGATGGAATGAGATTGGAGGGTGGGTCTATGTACTGAAACATTATTGTATGATTGAATGAGGAGAGAGGAGAATCTCCTGGCCTTGTTTTTACTCAATGGAGGGGATTCATTTTGTGGTAGATTACTCTTTACCCCAGACATCCTGTTCTGCCAGCATGGGTCTCGGTTAGTGGAATATAAATGGATATTAATGTTAACGCCATGTCTGTCTCTTTTGATCTTCATTCTCATCCAGTTTCATTGTACTTGTACCTCTTAGGTCTCCCCTTTGGATCAGGGACAACAGACCTGGCATATCCCATAAAGACCTCTGGGACTTCCTCCTCCTCTCGTACTGTCCCTTGGATATACTGCATATCGCCTGGTGTACCCCCATGGGTACAACCCCAGACTGCCCTATCCAGATGATCCTCCCTTGCTTGTCCACCCCGGAATTGGAATCCAAAAGCGATGGACATCTGAATAGAGGGTTCCCTGGGTCTACATGGGAGAATACTCCTAGGTTTCTCACACCAACTATGGCATGAAGCCGAAGCTCACAATTCCTCATAAATCAGCTCCATCTTAACAGTGTTATTGTTTCTTAATATATCTTCATGACACACCTGATGTGCTTCTACAATATGTATGCTAAAGTGTTTAAGTGAAACCAATAAATGCCTGTAGGAGGAACAAAATACACAGAGGATTTCATTTTCCAGATGTGCTGTTATTTGCTGCTCTCGTCAGATTAGATATATTGGCCTTAGCCCCCTGCACCTGAGCTATTTCCAGTTAAAAGGAGAACACTGGCAATGCTTCCAGACCCACTTGGCCATTTCCTTTGCATGTTTAGCAGTGTATTTTCAAGAGTAAAATAAACTACTGCCTTATATCAGTCTCTGCTATTCCAGAACAGAGAGGCATACCCACTAGATGACATATTTTCCCACTTCTCCGCACTGTAGTAACAGGGGACGAAGGTGCATTGTCAGAGTTGGGAGTCCGTCCGAAATCAGTCTGAACTCAAACAAACTCAGTCAAAACACTCCAACCTTGTCCTTCAGCACCTTTCCTAATTTAGCACTAGACCCAAAACATAGCTCTGTCAATAAACCATAATTGTGAGGTCTAGCACCTGTGCTATTCCAGTAGTGGGATTCACAGACATCTGCGTCTCCTCAATTTTAATCATCTGAAGGGCCCAATTAATCCAATTCTGCGGCACATCCACTGCTCCGTGCTTATGCACCCCAGTCTGCAGCTTCAGCATCCTCTGTGGTTTAAGTACTTGGAATCCATAGACAGGCAGCTACATCAATGCACCCACTCCTGACTTCGAATAGCTTTGAGATTCCAGTAAACTAATATTTCCCAGAGTCCGTCATTATTTTTTTAAAAAAACTTTAAAATACATTTTATTTATATTTGCACACAGGTTATTTACAAACATTAGCAATTTTCGGTTACATAGATATACTACGGATACAGTTCAATTGCTTTCTGTATTCAGAGCTTCCGATTCGTTTAGATCAGTCAAATATTTCTTGTATCAAGACCATATGTTTCTGGGCCTACTGTGTGGCGTGACCGAGTCAATATAAAGCTCCTCCGTATCATTAATCCACACCATATCTCTGTTCCAGTCTGCTATCGTGCGGGATTGTACATTTTTCCATCGCATTAATATGACCCTTTTGGCTAGGAGTAGACTCAGATTCAGCAGTTTCCTCCATGTCGGGTTCAGTTTCCCTACTGCTCCCAGCATGCAAATTCGCGGTGTCCATACGATCGGTTGGTCTGCCATCTTATCAAGAGCCCCACATACTTCCGACCAATATTTCCCCAGTTTGACACAGTCCCACAGCATATGAAAAATAGTGGCATTTTCAGAGTTACATCTTGGACAGGTACCATTCACTGTGGGATATATTTGCGTAAGCCTCGATGGTGTGTAATGCGTCCTGTGCACTATTTTGTAGTGTATCATCTTAAACCTCGAATTTCATGATATCTCTTTAGTCAGTGGACAGATCCGGGACCATTCCTGATCATCTATCAGTTGCCCCAGGTCTTGTTCCCACTTACCCTTAGCTGTGTGGATTACTGTTGGGCGTGTTTGTATCATAATTTTGTACAGCATCGAGTCCGTCATTATTGAACCGAAGCACTCCCTGCAAAGGTAGAAGGAGTTGGACGAACAAGGCTCGTTAAAGCAGGTGGTAGGTTTTGTCAAAGCACCAAAGGGGAGGCAAACAAATTTCAGAGGAGTTGGAAGGCATCAGCGGGAGCAAACCCAGGAGGGGTGGAATGGTCATGAGTGAGTGCCCGATCTTAAGGGGAAGAGCCCACAGTGGGAGGGGGTATGAGCTTGTGGCATGGAGACTACGGGGGCAGGACCAGCTGAGGCTCCGAAGCACCTATTAGATAGAGGGGATTCTAGGGTTGTGCTAGTCAGCCAAAAACTCTCACTCTGCTACACAAGGGACCTTGCTCCAGTCATAACAGCAGACCTGAGAAAGTGATTACCCTAAGGCAAGGACCCTGCAAGCATGCACCTGATGCTCAGGGACTACCCTGGAACCAGAAGCATTGCCAGCCATTTGTATAAACCGTAGGGAAGGACTTTATAGGAGATTCTGGACATCCTGAATTGAGTCTTCCCCTTCAGCACACAATGAAACGAGTCACAGCCGCTCAACTGCGTTTCCTGCACGGGTGCATAGAGACATGCTTCTTCGCTGGATCTTGAGCCCCTGACACACAGAGACCCCTCTTCAGGCCACTGGGTGTGCCCTTGCCGTTCAGTCGGTAGGGGAAAAAAGAACAGCTGGAGACACTAGTGTGTTACCTCTTTAATGGCCAGTAAGCCAGAAAGGCTAGGTGGAGGAGTGCAATACACAATGACCGAAGTTGGCGCAGAGGCAAACATTTTAAGACGTTCTAATGGAAGGTAAAGAATACCTCATAATGAGGAAGGTGATGAGGAGAGGATGGGAGGGTATTGATGTATCTGCATCCCACACCACAGTTTGAATTAACATTTAAAAGAGGAGTTAAAAATCACACAAAAAAGATTCACTGGTGCAAAGTCTTGCATTTACCCCAAAACCTCTTGCTTCATTCAGCAAGTGCATGATAAAATACATTTTTTGATAGATCACGCAGCCAATATATGGAAGAAAATGCCATGCCTATGAGTCCTGTGGCAGAGGAATGAGAAATGCAGATCACTAACTCAAATAAGTCCAGAAGGACATGTATTAATGAGGTTGGGCTGATAGAAATATGGGGTTGTCTCCGGTCATGTGTGATTGTGATGCCCCAGCAGAGGCCACTTTCTAAGTTACACCAATATTGGTTCTGCAAATCACAGCTGACTTGGCTTTTATGCTCAATGTTGCTGATGCTCCATGTGGTTGTTTCCAAATTGATGTCTCAGCCTGTTGTGTCGAACAGGGGATTGGTGTGTGACGGCACAATTGCTATTGATTAATCCGCCTAACCTTTCGTTTTATTCCCTCCTGCTTGCAATAGGATTGTAAAGACTGTTTTGGGCCATTGTTGTGCTGTATTTTATGATCTTCCTGGTGGCATGTGTTGGGGAGCGGTGACTCATTGTCCAGGTGCTGCTTTACTGCATTCAGTGATTCCTTACCTTATTGCAATCACCTCATGTTGAGTTGTGAGCCATGTGCCTCCTTCCATGGAACCTGAATTGCCCCTTTTGTAGTTACATTGTGGGAATCACTAGCTGTCCTATGTGTTGGGTGATACTTTGTTTCGCGATGGTATTTGATGATCTTGTGATAATGTATGGAGTTTCATGTGTGCTGTTCGTTCTAGTGGCGTTTTTACACAGGTGTGAAATGACTTTCAACGTATATACCTGTCATATTAGATGTGTAAGATGCATGTGTGGCTGGAATGTGCATCGAGAACGCCTTGGGGTGGCATATCCGAGATGGTCTGGCAAAGCTTGTGTCATGTCTTGGGCTCCTCTACTTATGGGGGATTATATTTTACACTTTGTGACTAAGTGTATTCCAATCTGTTCTACAAAACTATATGAGTTGTTTGCCTTAATTATTGGTGTGTGTGCTTTTTGCAAGTGCGCATGTGGGTACTATGTGAATGATATGTGTTGTCCAGGTGTATTGCTATGTCTTTTTTTTTTAGCAGGAGGTCTATTTGTTTTCCTCTTTGAGGCAAGTTCACTCTGCTGTAATGGCAAGGTTACTGGGCTATTTACCGCCTATCCACTGTCCCTATTATTAAACAACTAACGTGTCTTGGGCCGGTTCTTACTTTCTCATGACTGATGGGTGGTCCCTTCCTATAGAGTGCAGATCTGCGACCTCTTGTTGAGTTTGGAGGGCGTCTTGTTTTCCCATTAATAACGCAGCGTCTTCTGTGGTGTACGCTTATGGACGGGTATTCTCCGAGATTGTCAAAATCATTAGGTGACTTATAGCTCTTTTGCTGGCTATATGTGTGGTTGTATATGTTAGTTCATAAGGGGGGTGGCCGAAAGTGCAAGGTGGACAGTATGTTGTAGTAAGCTCAAAATTAGGTTTGACGTTAGGCTACTGACATTAAAACATGCATGATTTTGTTTGGTGGATATTTGGCGCTCTTTCATGCCATGCGATGCTGTATGGTAATTCGATGGTAGCGTCTGTTTCTCATGCGACTGTGTTCAGATCTGAAGGGTACCTAATTCTATATAGAACTGTGCAGCATTACCTGGTAATGTGTTCACAAGGTGGGGTGGGTATGCCTTTTACATGGGTAATGTTATTAATGTTCACACTCTAATGCAGACATATGGTGTCTCTTGAATTGTGCTATTAATTGGCTTACAGATAGTGTGCAAGAGATTTAGGGCCCCATCACGACTTTGGCGGTAACTCTTAAATCCGGCGGTCGCGCTATTACCGCCGGATTTAAGGGTCCGCCAAATCAGGACTTCGGTGGATTTCGCCCCAGCTCTTTGCTGGGGGGAAATCTGCCGAATATTCGCGCTATTACCGCCGGCGGTAAGAGCGCAAATTTTCCCCATTGAGCCCAATGGGAAATGGGGAATTACATTACCGCCAAACTCGTGATCCGGTGCTATTAGCGCCGGGGAGTCCGGCGGTAGGGCTAGTCGTGATCAGGCCCTTAGTGTGTAAAGATGCCAAACCTTGGTTAGGGGATTATCAATAGGCATTATATTTACGCTTGTTAAGCTCATTGATGTTTTCTAAGCTTGATCCTTTGAATCGAGGATCACTTTTGTGAATAGGTATTTTTTAGTTTAACACTGGTACAATGAATGTTGGTGAGGCCTAGTGTAATCACTCTTTGGCTGTTATGGCGTTGCATTTGCTGTTTGAATCTCTATACTAGACTTTCATAGTGTGTCCTTGTTGCTCTTGTGATTAATTGATTAGGGGTGGTGGTGTACATATTTAGCCGTTTGCCTATGGCGGAAAGGGAAAATACTTTGGTTTTATGTGCTTTGTTTGTCATTAAGACCATTCACTTACAGGGTGGTGGGGGGAGATTTAAGGTCTTTTGCATTTTTACTCTCTAAGAGTTACTTTGGGATTTAAATACTGACTTGTTGCTGCATCTTTACAGTGTGTAATCTATTTGTGGCCTATCTAACTTTTCTGGTTGCCTTTTGTCCTATCGGGACATGGGCTACCGCCTTTTTCTTTTACTTGTTCTTTTACTCACACTTGCTTTGCTGCTCTCGACTAACCAGAAAACATATTTCAGAGAATATAATAGATTTGTTAATATGAATACTAAAATTGTGGATCATCTCAAAATCGTCTCGTGGAACGTAAATGGACTTAAGACTGTCACTAAGAGAACTAAAGTGTTGTCTTACTTACGAGCAAATTCTTGTGATATTGCCCTCCTCCAAGAGACACACTTTACTGACCTTGAGTCTGAGAAACTGAAGCGAGGTTGGGTTGGTGAAACCTTTTTTTTTTTTTTCAACCTACACGTCCAGCAAAAGGGGAGTTTCTCTACTAATCAAGAAAAATCTGCCAATATCTATCCTCTCTAGCAAATCGGATGAAGAGAGGAGAGTCATCTGTGTCTTGCTCAAAGTCCAGGATTCAAAACTGCTTATATGTAATGTGTATGCACCAAACCTAGATGAGCCAGTTTTCTTTCATGAACTTGTGGCACTGCTTCAAAGCTTTGATGTGGATTCAATTGTACTGGCTGGTGATTTCAACTTGGTGCTAGATCCTGCTCTGGATCGCTCAAATGGGGACTGCTCAAGAAACCCAAAAAAAAGCAATTGGATTATCTAATAAAGGAGTTGAACCTGGCTGATATATGGAGAGTGGAACACCTGTGTGAAAGGGACTATACGTTTCATTCTCAGTCTCATGACACGTACTCCCACATTGATTTTATCTTAACCTCAGGACAGGTAACTTCCAGTTGTTGGGATTCTAAAATTGGGCTTATTGCACTGTCAGATCACGCTCCTGTGTCTCTGAATCTCTCTTTACAACACACTTTAATAAAGTCACCACGATGGAGGATGAACTCCAAGATTCTTAAAAATGAACTTATCAGGGAAGAAATCAAGGTTGAAATTGAGAACTTTATCCAGATTAACAAGACTGATGATATCAAAATCTCTTCAGTATGGGAGGCACTGAAGTGCTTTGCCCGTGGTCTTCTGATTGATAGGACCGGTTAACAAAGGAAAATGATGGCAAAGGAAATCCAGAGGCTCTCCAATGAGGTAAAAAGACTGGATACATTATTTGCTATCAGCAGAGATGAAGGTACTAAGAATGATCTGAGGAGAGCCAAGTTTGAACTAAATAAAATAATATCAAGTCAAGTGGACTATGCCCTATTCAGACAAAAAATAAATTATTTTGAAAACGGTGAAAAGGCTGGAAAGTTGCTGGCATACAGACTGAAAGTAGCAGGGGGTGATCGTTTCATTTCAGCAATTGCAAATCAAAACGGTGGAATGGAGACTAAGCAGAGAGAAATAAACAAATTGTTTCGTGACTTTTATACAAAGCTTTATGAATCAGACCTGAGCAGTGATGAGACGGGTATTGTACATTTTCTTAACTCTTATGACATACCCCAACTCTCAGGCGATCAATTGGCAAGTCTTGAAGAAGAATTTACGGTGGAAGATATAAAATTGGCTATTTCAAAACGTACAGGGGGTAAATCGATGGGTATGGAAGGCCTTCCAGGCGAGTTTTACAGAATCCTACCAGAGTCTGCTATACAACTCTTGTGTGATGTCTACAAGGAGGCCTTTGATTCAGGATTGTTACCTGGAACGATGCGGCATGCATTAATAACTGTTCTAAAGAAAAAAGACAAGTGTCCCACAAGGTGTGAAAACTACAGGCCGATTAGCCTGATTAATTGTGATTGTAAAATACTTGCGAAAATGCTGGCAATGCGACTGGAACCAGTGATTACAACTCTAATTCACAAAAACCAGGTCGGATTTGTTACAGGTAGGGCTGTGGCTGATAATATACGCCGTCTACTGCTGTCTATTGAAAATGGTCATAGACAGAGTAGCCACTGCTGCCATTTCTTTAGACGCTGAGAAGGCTTTTGATCGGGTGGAGTGGGACTTCTTGTTCTCTTGCCTGAAGAGGATGTGCTTTGGTGAAAAATATCAGCAGTGGGTACAGCTTCTGTACAGATGCCCATCAGCCAGTGTGCTCACCAATGGTCTCATTTCTGATGAATTTACACTCCACAGGGGCACGAGACAGAGTTGTCCTCTCTCTCCGCTGTTGTTTATCCTGTCTATGTGTGTTGGCGCTCTGTCTGAGAGCGGATGTGAACCGTAAGCCAATAATTGGTAGCGACCATGACAATTTGCTTTGGTTGTACG
Organism: Ambystoma mexicanum; assembly: GCF_040938575.1. Classification (NCBI taxonomy): domain Eukaryota; kingdom Metazoa; phylum Chordata; class Amphibia; order Caudata; family Ambystomatidae; genus Ambystoma; species Ambystoma mexicanum. The sequence continues at coordinate 733,599,465 of NC_090925.1, forward strand.
CTGACTATGTATTGGTCGCACTCCAGGATCCAGTTAAATGGCATACCCCATTTGATGCATGACATTCAAGAATTCTCAGTTGTATCTGGCTATAAAATCAATTGGGGCAAGTCTGAAATTTTACCACTCAATAATCTGTGTTTACATAGTGCTTGTGCACATTTCCAATTCAGATGGTTTAGTGATCGAATCAAATATTTGGGCATCTGGATTGGTGCGGATGTGGTGAAATTGCCAGCATTGAACTTTGGAATGCTCATCCAAAAATTACAGTCTGACATAGACAGGTGGGGGCTCTTACATCTGTCCACGTGGGGAAAAATGAATTGCATAAAAATGAACCTGGCTCCTCAAGTGAACTATCTTCTATGCAATAGACAAACTTATGCAAAAGTTTATTGGGAATGGAAAGCCATCAAGATTAGCTATATGGAAATTACAACTCCTATTGAAAAAAGGTGGAATGAATTTACCCAACTTCAGTGAATACCATCTTTCATTTTAAACCCGACATCTCTGTAAATTCCTTGATCCGAATGTCGAATATTCCCAGTGTGTGATGTGGGAATGTGGCGCTATATCCCAGTTGGAACCCAGAGCTCTGTTGACTTCAAAGAAAAATAACTCGAAGGGAGCAAATCCTTTGACCGGGTTTCTACAAGATTGCTGGTGTGATATCTCAAAGCGCATTAAGGCAGACCCCTACCTGCATATGGATGCCTCCATTGGGCTGAATCCAGCCCTGAAATGTCAAGGGAAGGTTTTTTTCTGGCCAGAGTGGTTCCTGGCAGGAATAAAGTACCTCCGTGATCTAATAGATGGAGGAAATTGGATCCCGTACGCACAGCCGTGTCGGACTCAGGATATGACTGGTTGTTCATTTTCTGAGTACAGAAATTGAAAAGCATTGTCAATGCTTGCCTTGGTGGTAATGATTTGTTGGATCCGAATATTGCCTGGTCTATGTTGCAGTTGTGTGGAAGTGCTGCTCATCCTGCTGCTACGATGTACGGATTGCTAAAATCATTCAGAAAGGAAGATTCGAGGCTGCCAGTGATCTGGGCAGAGGAATTAGGAGAAGAAATTAATGATGTCTGTTGGCAGCGCTGCTGTGAGAATACCCGATTGGTGAGTCTGGATTGGGGTTTTAGAGCATCACAAACAAAACTGCTCTTTAGGTCCTACTGGACACCAGTCAGGTTATTTAAGAGGCAACTCATGGACAATGAACTCTGTTGGAAGTGGAAGGGTGCTAGAGGTTCCCTCAGTCATCTGATATGGTTTTGTCCTAAAACGAAGAAATTCTGGGAGTGCATTTGTGAGAGGTTGGGACTGGTTTTGAGTTGTACGATTCCCCTCTCATCTACCTTGCTGACTCTAGGGGACATATCAATGATTGATGACATCTCTTTTGGGCAGGCGACTTGGATACTCCGTGCCAGTATGATCGCTAAGAGGATGATATTGAGATCATGGAAGTCGAACAGCTCCTTCAACATCGATGAATGGATGGATGAACCTTTGACTGTTTCAACTTATGAGAAAGCAATTTACAAGAATGCGGATGATCTTGAGACATTCTGGGACATTTGGAACCGGTTCCTGGAGGTCTACGGTTGAATTTCATTTTCTGTACACAACGTGATGTCTCTGTAGCTGGAAAATGCTCTTGCTGTGTTAATTATTTCTTGTAATTTATGTTCAAAGTTTCATTGATTTTGCATTGATGGTTCCATTGGCTAACCAAATGCTTCTGGTTCTCTGTCCTTTCTTGGTTTCTGGCTTTTTTTCTCTTACCCTTTTGTTTTCCTTTCTTATCGATTTCTTTCATTTGCAGACTTGGTTTTTGTATACGCTGTTAATTATTTGCCTAGATAGTGTATTTCTGTGTTTACTTATGACGTTTGTATATTGTAATGTTGGAATAAACATTGAAACCCCTTGAGAAATTGGCTTTTGCGCTGGGTGCAGCGGTTTAAAGAAAAATTGGTGGAGTGAAATGCTTATTTACATAATGAAAAAACAGAAAAATATGACAAAAAGAAGCAAGGCATAAAATCTCACTTCTGATATTAAGCAGTTCACTCGATCGAGTGTGGCATGAAGACAAGAAAGGACAAACAGTAGATTTTCAATTTTCACAATCTAGAGAAGTATTTGATCCAAATCAGCTTTTTTGTTTTTAGGATGAACCACCATTAAAAGGTCAGTTGAGCACAGTGAAACGATACTGGCCTGGTTAATCACCAATACACAAATGCTGAATGCACCGTGCGTAACAGGAAGCAAATGTCTACGTAGTGCAAGAGTCTCCTGTGAGCGGTCATCCTGAGGATGGGGGTGTGCTCAATCTAGCAAACCACATGACAGGTAGGATCTTGTAACCTGCCCCTAGGAAAAATGAAGGAAATGCCCATGGAGACCCTGAGCAACTATCGTGCTCTTATGACCTGCAACGAAAGGCAAGAAAGCACCTTGAACTAAAAGTGCATTGAATGTGCTTCTCGCCAATTCATTTTTTTTCTATGAAGTTCAGTCAGAGGACAGTAACTCCCTTGCCAGCTTTAGTTACAACCGAAGAAAACATGTTTACTCTTTTTGCGCACATTCCTAGACAGAACATGAGAAGAATGGCAGAGAGAGTGTCTGTCACAAAAGAAAGGAGGGGGACGGAACAGTCAAGACAATGGGCTTCCTAGCAGGTTTGGTGTTATTCCAGTGGTAAATCTGCTGGAATACTGACAAACAGATTCACCGTTACCGGCACTTGAGCCGGCAGAATAACTGCTGTATCACAAGTGTTGGTAGGCGATGTTAGTCCCCATTTAAGAACTACATTGGACTCAAACTCCATGGGGATTTTGGCGTAATTACTGCCAGTGGTAATTCTGCTGTTTTTTGGCAGTAAGGTGGCAGAATTACCTCCAGCATTTTGCTTGAGGTTTTTCCTCCACCTCACCACCAAACCTATAGTACTTTACTCTGGTATATTTATAAGGCGCACCAGGTGACCCTGAGGTTTACGGGCGCAGACAAACATACGAAGTCTAGACAGCAACAAATACATAGAACATTACTGGATCGGTTTGTAGTGAGTCATCCCTGTTCATAGACAAGATCTATCTAAACAGGAACGTCTAACTTTTTCCAAAACACAGCAGTGGACCGTATTTCCCTCAGGTCCGGTGGAATTGCATTCCAAGCCCTTGGGGCAGCTACTGAAAAATCGCCATTCTTAGCTACAGACAATTGACAGGCTGGGATTTTAAGCTGGTTCGTGTTGTTAGATCTCAGACACCTAGTGCTGGGTTTATTAATCAAAGCTTCACTCAGATATGGACTTTTTTTCCCGTAAGACACTTGTGCGTGATCAATAGAAGTCGAAATTCAATTCTTACCTCTATTGGCAACCAGTGTAGACTGCGTCTTGACTCAGACACATGGTCTCTTCTCGAGGCCCCTGACAACTCTGAACACACTATTTTGCAAAGTTTGTAATCTAGCTCATTCTAATTTGGAAATACCAACCAAAAGGCTGCTACAGTAGTCAATTTTTAACCCTATAATAGATCTTGCTATGACTTCAGTTTGGTTGAGAAATGTACAGGCGGAGCTGAGCCAGCAATTTGATATAATAGGAGGTGGAGGAGACTAAGCCACTCACATGCGCCTTCATGTTAAGATGTTCGTCCAGATAAACCCGTAAAGTTTTTTTTGGTCTTGATATCACAACCTGCCACTTGAATCCGACCTTATACGCGGTTCCCAGATTACATATTCTGCCTTTGTGCCAATTGTCATTAGCTCAGTTTTTTCCTTATTCTAGGCTAGACCATTGTTGATCATCCAGTTTTGAATGAGGTTATAGGTCTTATTGATTGTTTTTTCATCATCTTGATTAACACCCGATAATGAGATGACACATTGAGTGTCATCTGCATAATTCGTAAAGCCGACCCCATGTTCTTCCAACAAATCAAAAAAAAGGTACAGTAAAAATGTTATATAGGCCCGGCAATAAGCAGGCCCCCTGGGGTATGCCATATGCCAATAAAGTGTGTAATGCTTCTGCATCCTTACTGCATACTCTGCACCAACGATTAGTCAGAAAAGATCCATAGGGCAGCGTTCTCTGAAAAACCTGCCACTCCCTTAATCTGGCTACTATTAGCTCATGGTCCAACAAATCAAAGCCTGCGGTCAGGTCCAGAAGCATGAGCATTGCGGCCTGTCCCCTGTCCATAAACCGTAAAAGCCTAAACTTCAGATCAATCATGGCCTTCTCTGTCCCATAGCCATGTCTGAAGCCGGACAACCATTTATTGAGGATCCGTGATCATTCAAATGGGTCGCAACTTGCGTATACGCAACCCAGTCCAATGTTTTTAACAAAAATAGGGTATTAGTTATGGGCCGGTAATTACCTGGCATTGTGGGGCACAAGCCTGTTTTTTGAAAAAAAATTTTTTTGAAGGAGGAGTGATCCATGTATTCTTAAGAATGGTTGGCTCTGCGTTTTCTTTGAATGATGCGTTTACAAACTTGCAGAGTGAGCTCATCAAAATGGGTGTGCATGCGTTTACCACCATAGCTGGACATAAATCCCCCCTGCAACTTGTGGGTTTAAGTTTATCAATGAGCACAGTCAGTTCATTTTCTGTGATGGACCTAAAATTGAATAGTTCTTGTATCCTCTTTGGCATACAAGTAGTTGCCCCTAGACGATCTCCAGTGGATTTATTTCTTGGCTCTTCACAATCGTATCTTTCATTTGACTGAGCTTCCATAGTACTGCCGTGAAGTAATGGGGCGGTCATCCAGTGAATTCTGTTTTACAGCCTTTTTGACTGCACCGCTGTACTTGTCCAATCTCTAGTTCATGTAAGACTTGCATTAGAATTGGCCATTAAATATTGTTCCCTTCAAAAGAGACCCCTTGGCTAGCCAAGGCACCCCTCTCTGGCCATCTCCGAAATCTCATGCAAATCACAAGCTAGTAAGGAAATAGTGCAAGACAGAAAGGGCAGAAAGGGCCATTGTCAAACTCGCATGATATCTGCTCCGGCGACAAGCCACGCTGGGAACAGTAAAACGAAATCCAAGTCTTTAACGTGGTGGACTCTAGATGCTTTCACTGCAGCAGCATTATGCAAATGGTTAAGACAGTAGTGACTTCAACCCTTTGTCAGTTCGTCACCTGTGTTAAGCTTCATATGAAGACATTTTGAAACAACTGCATAACTGGAGATTTAGCAACCATTCCAAAGGTACTGTGACCCCATTGAACAACAAACTTTTCTACTTGAAGTATCATATGTGTGCGTGTGTGCAATTAGAAAAATGAAGAATCAGACAGTGAATATGCAAATATTTCTCTGTAGGTTTCCTTGCTATACTAACAGATTGCTATAGATCGATGGAAAGACACCGAATCAGGCAGAAATCCATTCTGGGCCAGAGACCATAGAATTGAAATACAAGCTATTTGTGCAGGGCAGGTTCATCAAACAGACCCAATCGGAGTACATCAAGGCAGGCGGCATCCTGCCACACCTGCTGCAGAGGACATTTGGTAGTTGGCAAATCTGTAACATGTGATATTACAGTCTCTCATTACCTGCCCCTCGAAGGATGGGGGCAGTCTCCAGCCCCTGCAACATGCTGTATATCAAATGTGTTTTCACTGCATGATTCGCCCAGAGTTGTTGAAGGTGAGTCACATTAAACTCTTGGACATCTCTCTCATAGATCCACTGAACATCCTCAAACTCACAGTCATGGAGAACGAGGGGAAACTCCACGGCCATACTGTGAAGAGAAGAAAGAAGAAAAAAGGACAAAGGTCAACTACGAAGACTAATGTCAGAAAGGTTTCCTAGAGGGCTTAACACACACAGAATAAGTGCAGTAGACAGCGGTATGTGCTTGAAGGAGCGGGTAAAATGATGAATGGATCAGAGACTGAGCCACTCATATTCTTGGTGTGAAGGAAGGAGTGGAGGGCATCACCAACTATAGGCAAACAAAGCAACGCTTACTAAGGGAGGGAGAGAGGGATAACTGCAGTATCACCTACCCCGGTAGGTAAATGGGGCTTGTAGAGAATACAATTTTAATATGTCGTGTGCAGGGGACGCAATGCAGCACAGTGCTCACTTCCTGGGGGAGATGGTTTAAAGAGTATGGGGTAGGTTAGGTACATGAGAATCAGTGGAGTGGCAAGGGCAGAGGAAAAGAGGAGGGTGGTAAGAGGTGAAGATAGGAAAATAATTTTCAAAAAGTAGAAAGTCTATGTTATATTGAGGCCGGAGACGAGCATCATGCTTAATCTTCTTTATTTCTACCTTTAAATCTTCAAACTTTTATTTTTAATAAAACATGTTTTTTATAACTGAAAAACGAAAAACACTTTCAGACTACATTTCCCATAAACCCCAGTGTCTGTGGTAGTCCACATGTCCATACTCCGTCCCATGAGGCACTTCCTGCCTAGGACCTTTCCTCTTCTTTTTCTGCTCATCCCAGAGTTAAGTAGCACGATTGTGTGTCTCCTTGTAAAATATGTTGTAATGAGTTATACAGTGTATTTTTACAGTACAGTATTGTAATGTGCATAACTTAATAGCGATTTTAGCAGCAAGCGCACCGCTTAGCTAAGCGTGACTGTTCTTTTTCTTTCGCACGACTAATTTATTCACCAAGAGCCAGAGACTCCACGTGCGGAGTACCACAAGGATCATCCTTCTCACCGCTTCTATTCAACAGCTACATGTACCTATTAATCAAACTCATAAAAAACACAGCCTCACATGCTACAATTACGCCGCCGATACTCAAATAATCTTCAACATACAAGATACCCAAGAAGAAAACACCACACTAGAGAATTGCCTTCACGACATATTCAACTGGATGAACCTCAACCATCTCAAAATCAACCCCGGCAAAACAGAGATAATGATTGTTTCAAAAAAAGGACATCAACTACATCCCCTGGCCAAGAGAGCTCGGCACCACACCAGAACCATCATCAACTGTAAAAAATCTAGGGGTTCTTATGGATAACAACCTCACTCTAGAGCCACAAGTAAACTTGGTAATCAAGAAATGTTTCTTCCTCCTGCGAGCAGCAAAAAGGATCGTACTGTTCCTGTCGTTCGCCAACAAAACACTTACCATCATCGCTCTGATCATGTCCAGAGTAGACTATGCCAATAGCCTATACCTGGGCATGCCCGAACGACTTCTAAAAAAACTGCAACGCATACAAAATGCAGCAGCCAGACTCCTCCTCAAGCTACCCAGAAGAGAACACATCACACCCGCGCTAAAAATACTACACTGGCTACCACTAAAACAGCGAATAAAGTTAAAGTCCATGTGCATCACGCACAGAGCAATACACAAACAAGGCGCACAATTCCTAAGCGACAAACTATGCCTACATCAACCGACAAAAACACTAAGATCAAGCACCGACATATGCCTGGAACCAAAATCCTACAACAGAAAAAAACTCGGAGGATCCTCTTTCTCTCACCAGGCACCCAAAACCTGGAACGACCTACCTAAGAATATACAGAACACAACAAACCACCTAGCATTCAGGAAACTCCTCAAATCATGGTTCTTCACAGCGTAACCACAACGGAGACGCACTAGAATGTGCAGACATTGAGACAACGATGAAAATAAGTCCAACCTCGGCCACTCTCAAATTGGACAAACACTCAAACCAAAGAACCAACCACTCGACAGAGCATAAGATATCATGGAAAATAGCCACTAAAGGAAGGCTCCAGAGTCTGATCACATACTTAGACCCAGACGAAAGCCCTCAAGTGACTCACCCACTCGTACGTACCGGACGGACCATATCCAGACCGCCAGACGCATTTAGATAGAATTGTGAATATTAGCATGGCCACACTTAGGATGGAGATGTGGATATTGGCCTGCGTCGCATCTAGATAGGACTGAATATTAGCATGCCCGCACCTACGCTAAGAAGACTAGCACAGGCCACACTTAGAATTGTGGACAATTGGCCTGCGTCGGATCTAGATAGGATTGATTGAAGGATAGCATGCCCGCGCCTAGATGAAACTTGAATGTTAGCAGGTGCCACACTTACAATTGTGAACACCAGCCTGCGTAGCATCCAGATTAAGTTATGAATGTTAGCATGCCCACACCTAGACAGATTCTAAACACTAGCCTGAGCCGCACCTAGAAAAGACTGTGAATGTTGGCATGCCCACATGTGAAGGCCAACAAGTGCCACACTTAGACAAAACTGTGAATGTTAGCATGCTAAAGGTCATGTAACCCACTAACCAATGTAAGCTCAAACTCTGCATACTTATCTCACTAAAAAAACTCACACAACCATCTCTCGCACAACAAGCCGCACGCACTTCACAAAACTGCAACACCACATAAGCCGGAGCAATAGCACACGCGGACTGACACCAGTCCAATACCCGCACCAAAGCTCAGCACCCGGTGTACACCAAGTTGAATCTGCCAACAGAACACCACTCCTCTCACTATCCTACTCCCTCTTCACCCTACTAACCAATCCCCCCCCTTATCATTTACAGATCCGCCAGAGCGCCTGGGGACCAATTCCGTTGGTGACGGTGCGCGGTACAAATACCTTTAACATTTAACCCTCACGAAATGAACACTCGCTGTTTCATTTAACAGCAATAGTACATGTGCGAGCGTAGCCAAGTAGATCACATACTTGCCAACCCTACCGATGTAGGCGGTAGGATACCGCTTTTTAAGCAGTCCTACCGCCTACCGATTTATTGGCAACCAATACCGTTTTATTTTTATATATTTTTTTTGTATTTTTTTTTTTTGGCCTGGCTGTCTGAGGCCCGGCATAGCATGATCAGCATCCTGATGTATTAAATATTTGATGTGTCAAGGGCATGAAAGGCATCAGGGCCTTTCAACCTTTTAGTTGAAAGTGGCCATGAGCCTGAGGGAGGCCCCCAGCAACTGCCGCATGTTGCCAGTCAGCAGTTGTATAACACAGCAATATATTTTTCTCTATATTACTTTTGTTCTGGGGCTTGCCTTACAAGCTGCATTTGTGGGAGTCCTTGCGGCCGTCACTTCCCTTGGGTTATACAGAAGTGTTATCACCTTGATGTCTTTTCACACCGGATCCTCCACGGCAGGCACTTGTTCAAATAGAAGGATTTATAGCTTTTCAATGGGCATTTTGTGTTTCAGCTCCCTGCTGGCTGGCCATCTCGTGATTTTCAGCGGGTATGTTTGAAGAGGAAAAGATGTGTTAATGAGGAAGAAGCTGGTCACGCTGCCCACTTGTTTGGTACATTTCTTTCTAATGATGGGTCAGAGGATTTTGGATAGGCCACACCAGGCAGCCTTTTCCTGTGATCTCTTTAAGGCCATATGTCACTTCAGGTAATTTTCTGTGGTGACTGAAGGCCAAAGTTCATGTGACATCATTTCATGGGATATCATCATTATGCTAGCTCTATTTTTGAAACTTTAAGATTCCTACAGATTTTTGGTCACAGAATGTTGGCATGTATGAGATCGGCGTCAAAGGGACAACGGTCACTGAAGCACAGCCAAGCCCGTGAGTGTCATACTCCAGCCCGGAGATCCTGCTGCGCTTCGGGAGATTTTATGAGTAGAGACCAGACATAAGCCCTGTGCTCTGCATTGGCCCGCCAGAAGAATCGAGCACGCATGCACAATCATGCCACCACGTGCACGGCACGCAGCATGTACCTTTCCTTTAATACGCAAGGCGCCGTGAGTATCGGCTGCAAGTGCTATTTTCCCAGCTCCCCAACATCGGTTAATGCACACAATACCTGCAAAAGAGTATAAAGATAGCTATCCTTGCTCACAGAGTGCACTTTTAGCAGCAGGACCCAATAGAGTGCATTTCCATCATTGAAGCCGCCATATTTACTGGGAGCTGCACACAAGCAAGATCCTTTAACATTCAAGGCCAGCAGAGCAGGGCCCATAACATACAAGGCAAACAGTGCCACATACCTCAACAGGCTTACCCCTCACTACCTCCCAAGAGGACGTGCCACTCAGCCTGCCCCGTTCAGGCACACAGTTATTATGGATTCAGAGGAGGAGAGTGTAGGAAGCCAAGAGCAAGTGCTCTCAGAAGAAGAGTCAGGCCTATCTTTAGTTTTAAAGGGGTTTTAGGGGATTCTTTGATCATGGCATTGTCACAAGGGATACGCCCACTCCAAGGTAGGCTGGACGCCCTAGAGTATCTCATTGTGGATGACAGAGAAAAGTCTCTAGTGCAACCACCAGCACGTCCTCTGAACAGCCTGCTAACAGGGCAACAGATAAGGGTAGACAACGAACCTGTAAATGTAATGGCTCACTGACTCCCCAGGGTCATAACAAGGAGGATAAGAGGAAGCCTCCTGAGGCTGTTGATGCTTTCGAAAAGCTGAGACATGCTTTTTTTTACTATGGTCGACCGTGCCAAGCCTCCTACCCCCATTCCCAGGGGTGCAAAACACGGGATGATGACCCCTCGTCAGAGTCCAGAGATTCTGACTCTAAAGCTTCTCAAAAATCAAAGAGCGGCAAAAGAAAGCGCAAAGAGAAGTACTTAGAGGAGCACAAGGAAGAATTAATAGATAAGTTTGACCCCGAGTCAATAATACACCCAAGATCAAACATCTGCCGTCCATCAACCAGAGTAACATCATACATGGCACAAAGGTTGCGCAAGCCCATTGAAAAAGAAGTAGGACTTCGGATGAGCTCAGAAAGCCTAAGGCCAGAGCTAGCAGGCAAGGTAGTGGAGACCACGGAATTAGACCCAAAGATAACCACATTCATCTCCAAGGCCGCCAGGGATCTGAGGAAACGCACTGACCGGGCCTGGAGGGGCTGCCAGGAAAAAGTCCTGGACTTCGCTGGAAACATAGCCAAGCTCATCGACTAAGCAGAGAGTCGGAGACACTGGAGAGCTGGTAGAACCAGGGGTCCTAGCCAAATGGGCACAAAGAGCAGTATGTCTCCAAGGAAATGCAAATTGCGCTCTATCCTCCGAGAGGAGAAGAAGCCTGCTATTGAAAATAGATTCCAAACTGGGGGATTTGGCATCCTACGAGATGGGAGAGACCGCCCAAGGGCTACTATTTGGCAAAGCCTTTGTGAAAGAGGTGGGGAAATGTGTGGCAACGTACACAGCTCTTGAGAAAGCCCAAGCCTCAATTAAAAAGATATTCCCCACAACAGTTTTTGCAGGGACCGGCCGCAGCAGAGGTGGTACATCCGGTTGCTTCCATTCGCAGAGAAGACCTCAAAACTCCAGGGTGCACTACTGGGAATCACAGCAACAAGACACCTTCTTCGCTATGCGCGGACGCAGCAACAGGGGGGACACGGTTACTACCGCCACCCGAGCGTGCCAACAGGTGCGAAAAGTGATATCCTACCCCCCGTCAGAGGCAGGACATTTATTCATAGAAAATTGGCAGATGTTTTCAAGCCATGCATGGCTACTACAAGAAGTGTTGGGTTTCCACTTAGAGTTCGGAGCGCTGGCTTTCTCAGCGAATCAAGTCAAAGCGCTTCGTGATAGCACGCAAGGAGCGTGAGCTACTAGACAAGGAACTAAGTATGCTAGAAAGCAAAAGCGTGATAGAACACTGCGCAGCGAGATATGCCTCCATAAGAAACATGTTCCTAGTTCATAGGAAGGGGAAGGTAAGGCCAGTCATAAACCTAAAGGAATTGAACTGATGGCTGGTTTACAGGCACTTCAAAATGGAAGGAGAGCACTTCCTCAGAGACATTCTCTGCAAAGGAGACTGGTTTTGTAAGGCTAGATCTAAAAGATGCCTACCTCACAGTTCCAATCGCCAGGGAACACCGAAAGTACCTAGGCTTCATATGGAACGGGCAAATATGGCAATTCAAAAGCCTTCCATTCGGGCTAGCCTCAGCGCCATGGGCCTTCACAAAGATAATGAGATCAGTGGTGGCAGCCATGCGAGAGAGAGGCATCCGAATGATCATCTACCTAGATGACATTCTGATACTAGCGGACGACAATCAAGCCCTCATCGAAAAGACGCAGTGGGCCTCCCAACTTATCGTTTCTCTAGGTTTCCTGATAAACCAGGAAAAATCAGAGCCCATTCCCAAACAACGCCAGGGTTAATTGTGAACACCACGAAAGAGACATTAGAACTTCCAGGCCCCGAGATCAGAGCGATAAAGAAGGAGTGTAGAGGAACACTGGCGAAAGAGATTTTGCATTGAGCCCTAGTAAGGACTGTCTGGCTGCTAGCAGCCTCTATGCAGGCCATCTTTCCGGGGCCCCTACACTACAGACCCCGCAAAGACTAAAGATGCAGCACCTGCAGGTGGGCCTGGGATAACACCAACTAGTCTCTCTGGACACAGAGGGAGGTCAGAGCTAGAATGGTGGCTTCAAAACATGAAAGCCTGGAACGGGAATGCCATGTTTGGGGACATCCCAGAACTGATCATAGAATCCGACGGCAACAGAGCAGGCTGGGGAGCAAGGTGCGGCCACCTAGAGACGCAAGGGAGATGGTCCCCAAAGGAGCTGGCCCTCCACATCAATTGCCTGGAACTGCTTGCAGGCTCACTCCAAGTGAAAGCTTTTACCAAGGGAAAAGCGGAATGTTGTATCCTACTCAGGATGGACAACATTTTTGTGGTCCGATATAACAATTACTTAGGAGGGATGCGATTGCGCATGCTAGTGGAGCGAACAAAAGACTTCTGGCACTATTCCCTCTCAGAGAGGATGTACTTGAGGATCTACTAGAGGAGATCTATTAGGGAACTATCATCCTCTGACGAAGACCGACCAACTACCTCTGATCGCGTGCAGAGTATCGGGAGCAGATGTAGCTTGCTAGGCATTTCAGGGTCGGCTGCAGAATTAATGAAGCAATCCTGGGCCCTCTCTCTATGCTCAAAAGTTACGAGACGACTTGGAGGAGATGGAGCCTACGGTGCGGCCAATGCAACCTTCATCCCATTTCTGCGCCTTTAGTACAAGTACTCAATTTACTAGATTCCGTAGCCAAAGAAGAGAAAGCTTCTCAGACTATAGGGGTTTACAGGCCAGCCATCTCAGATGGACATGATTTGTGCGAAGGAAGCCCTTTAGGAGAACACCCAACAGTGGATTTGGAGCGCACTCTGTAAGAGGAGTCATGGCCTCCAAAGCTTTCGGAGCCGGCACAAGTCTTCAAGACATACTGAAAGCAGCGGATTGGTCCAGCGACACCACGTTTAGGACCCTTTACTTTAAGCCTACAGCAAGTGCCAGGTAAGCAAAAGCAACACACCCTGCCCACCCGACTATCCTCACCCAGAAAACACCTGCAGAATATTTCCTCAACCACTCACTAGCAACAGGAGCAATGCTACAAGCCTTCAAATCAGCATATAACAAGACACTCCTTACAGACCCATCAGAAAACCAGAAGACCAAACCAACTATCGACCAATCTCAACCATCCCATACACTTGCACCTTCAATATAAATCCATTGTACCTCATAATAACCTCTGTGATCCAGTCGCCAATGCGGATACTAGCTAACTGCCCCAAAAAGAAACTACAATCCAGAAAAGAAACTGGAAATCCCAAAACATTGCCAACCTAAATGCCACACTGGAAGCCACAAAACTGCCAGTCACTTGGAGTTACTAGAAATGTACGTCTACGCATAAATCCTGGAACATGTAGAACACAATCAGATGCTATACCAGGCACAAGTAGGTTTCAGACAGATGAGAGGAACGGAAACCGCAATACTATCGATATGGGATAATCGAAAAACCATCTGAGACTCCAACATCAAATCGGCACTAATCCTATTTGATCTATCAGCGGTCTTCAACACAGTCCATCATGAAACACTCATCAAAAAACTCGAAGATATGGGGCGTGGTTGAGCCGCTGAGTGATGCGGACGTGAGCTCTCGAGGCTCTGAACTGGCCCGACCGAATCCAGTCTAATTTATCCTTAAATATATAAGAAACGGGCATATTCAAACTGACAATAGGCTCCGGAAGGTACGTGGCCGCAGAGTGAGGCATCCCCTTACGATTTGGACCACAAACAGCATAGAATCCAAACATCCCAGCCGAGGCAGGTGACTCTGCGCCATTTTATTGAACAAGCAGCAAGGATAAAGAGACCTGACATGGATACCTCCACTTACCATCCACTAGAGGATGACGAGAGATGCTGCCTGCCGGAGCAGTCGGGGGGAGAACCAAAGAGCTAGTAACCCGAAGGGAAGGACTGTGAAGAAGGCATTAATATTGCCAAGACACGCCACAACCGAATGAGACAGAGGAGTGGTATCCCCCTGATTGATCGGCCTACTGCCCTCGGAGGGTCCGGAACATTCCTGCTGTGCCTACAGGCCCCATAGTATCAGGCGGTGGAGGGGTACGCTGAGATCGGCAGTACACAACTCGAAGGGGAAAAGTAAAATAAAGTTGGCAGAGCGGTAAGGAGGAGATGCGGCCAAGAGGGTGGCAGGAGGCCCTCAAATGAGAAGGTGGGGGCATGTGGGGAGAGAGGTTGCTAATTCAATCTTTTAACAACCCGAATCAGGGTCCCCACCTTTCTGCCTTCCCTCCTTGATAAGTGGGCTTGCAAAAGGTACAAACAGATTGCGACTACACCAAAGATATCCAGGCCACAGTTAAGGCAACGAGAAGATCCAGACTGGGTAGATTAGTGTCGCTGCATACAACACGCATCCTGGTGCCTGTAGCACTATCAGAGCACGCCAGATCTGCTTGAGCAAAGGTCATGGTGAAAGAAACCAAAAAAAGATGGGAACGCAGAATAAGATGGATCAGTACACGGTGGCCCAGATTCACCCTCCACAAACATCCATACATGTAGAAGACACACACTGCATCCAGGACCTCTCCACTTCAATATCGCTAGAGGGGAATCCCTCCCAGTGGGGTCCCAATTACACAGAGCCCTAGGAAGGGACTTGCAGAGCAGGCTCACCTCCTAGCCTGAAAGGGGGTGGCTCCACCTAGGGAGAAGGGGCGGATACTCTTGATTCGTCACATATCCTTTTCCCTAAAGTATGTGGTTTACCCTTCAATCTTGAGTGAGAATAGTCCTTGTTCTTTTCCTTTCCCGTGCTCTACCGTAAAACAAAAAGGTTGCAGGTCTAGGAACCTCACATGACTCTAGGGTTAGAGTATTTTCTAAGGCTCATCCAGGTTAGTGGTGAATGGTCGTTCATTAACATGAATTTCCTCCTGTTAGTAACATTACAGAAATACTATGGCCCACTTGATAGCCAGGGCCTCAAGCTCCACAGTGGCATACAATTGTTCTTCAGGAAAGAGCTTCCTACTGGTGTATAGTTTGAGATGTTCAATAACATTATATTCTTGAGATAGTACTGCTTCCAAGCCGACTTTGGAAGCGTCAGTCTGCAGGATGAACTCTTTATTGAAGTATGGCATTTTGAGTACTGGCTGTTGACAGAGGATGTGCTTCAAGCCTTCGAAGCTCTGTTGATCTTTCTGCCTCAAGTCAATTTCTGAGGTTGCAAATTCTTTTTTTGGTCAGTGAGATTCGCCTAAAGGGTGGACTAATTAGGGATAAAACCTCTCTAAATTTCTGGTTAATTCCAGGCAGGCTTTAAGGTCCCATTTCGATTTAGGGGTTGGTGTTGGTTGCACCACCTTCAGTTTATTGGCCTGGAGTTGGGTAAGGCCATTCCAGACAAGATGACCCAGATATTTGAAGGTCTAAGTGGCATTTCTTTGGGGTGGCCTTTTGGCTTGCTTTCTAGAGGGCACGGGCTATGGTATACGAAATGTTATAAGTGTTCCGGCCAGGTGTTACTGTTTACTACGATATCATCCAAATAGCATCCACAGAAAGCGGCATAAGGTCTCAAGATGTTATCCATGAGCCGTTGAAATGTGGCAGGAGCTCCATGCAGGCCAAAGGGAAGTATCTTAAACTGAAAATCTTGCGGTGTAGAAAAGGTTGTTTTCTTTCTATCCCCGGATTTAAGGGTACCTGCCAATACCCTTTTGTTAAGTCAAGTGTGGAGATGTATATGGCACTACCCAACTTTTCAATTAATTCATCAATTCGAGGCATGGGAATATCATTGAAGGTTGAAATCGAATTTAGCTCCCTAAAGTCAATACAGAAGCACCATGATTTATCAGGCTTTGTGACCAGGACAATGGGAAAAGACCAGGGACTCTCAGGGGGCCAGATAATGTCAGCTTGGAGCTTCACTTCTAGTTCTTCCTCAATGATTTTCCTTCTAGACTCTGGAATTCTATAGGGCTTTAAGGTTTGTTTTCCATGCAGGTGTTCGGATGGTTGCTCCGAAAACACTTCAGGGAACTGTTCTAGAAGGTCAGTGAGGTATTACTGTTGGGGGAGGGGTAATGACTTGGGAATCAATTGATTCTCTATCTCCGACTCGGTAAGGAGGGTGGCCATGGTCACTGTGGTTGCCTGGCTGGTGTCTACCTTCCATTCCTTTAATAGGTTTGTGGTATATTTGTGTTTTCTGATGCCAATCAGGTTGTGATATCAAGTAGTTTAATGTACCTTTTTTCCTGTGATTGTATCCTGCCCATGCCACTTAGAAATCATCTTGTTCGCCGATGTGGGAAGGAAAACCAAGACTGATCGACCTACGGAAAAGACCCTGCTACTGCTTCTTTATCATAGATGGCTTTTTGGTGTTCTTAGGCTTGGCCTAGGTGTTGCTTCACTATCTCTCTTACTGCTGCCATGGGAACAGGGTTCGAAATTAAGGTTCAATGAACAGTGGCTAAAACCAGCTCCTGGGTGTCGGACATCACCCTGGGAACCAGAAGCAAGCAATGGATTTCCAAATATGCTGTGCACTCTTCTTCCTTTTTTTAATCGTCTTCACTATTTAAATTTATTTCAAGCGTATTTTAGATTCTTGAGGTGCAGGGGAGAAACTACATCCCTGGCACATGGGATTTTTTTAAGGAAAACCAGTAGAAAGAACGTTCCCTAACCAGAAGCAAGTACCCAGCGCACCACAGATCTCACTTCCACACGAGATGCCCACTTTAACTTTGTGTCCATTTTGTAGGATTCATTATGTTTAAATGTGCCCTAAATCTTCTTTATAAGCATTCTCAAATACTCAATGGTTACTGTCAAATATGCATGTTTGTAAAGCACCAACTGGCCTTGGGAGCCAGAGGTTGCTCCTAGTAGCTGTTGGGTTTAAGCTAACAAGGCTCACCTAGGCTAGAAGCAGGAGTTAAATAGGTCCCAGCTCCCCTCAATTGCGAACCCTGTGTGAGCCTTACATGTTTTGGGACGTTTGGGAAATTGTTAAGATGGCCTCTCCCCCACCCCCTCTTCCAACAGGTCAAAAACATCTCAACGATCCCTCCCAAACAGTAGTTAAAAAATGGAAATACCGTAGGGATGCTTGAAGTGTCTTACGGACAGCAAATGAGAGTGCAAGCTATAATATCCCAGTTTCTCCTGTCGGTTTAAACCAGTTTATATAGGATTCTTTTAAGAGTATGATTGAATCTTTGTACCAATCCATCTGTTTGGGGAATGGTACACCGACGTGTGTAGTGTTTTGATATGGAGTAGCTCTTTCACTTCCTGCATTATGTGGGACATAAAAGTGGTGCCTTGGTCTGTAAGGATCTCCTTGGGAAATCCTATTCTGGAAAGGAAAGGCAACTGAGGTTTTAAGATCTGCTGGCTGGTATTATTTCGAAGGGGAAATCCCTCCGGCTATCGGGTGGCATAGTCCACAATCACTTGAATAAACTTATTTTACAGCATGGACGTTTCGAATGGGCCATCTATATCCATAGATATTATGGGGAAAGGGACTTTGGTAATCAGTAATGGCTCTATACGTGCTGGTGGGACCAGAGAAGCCCCAGTTTTCTGGCAGTTGTCACAAGCTGTGGACATCTGATCTGCTGTTTTCTAGTTGACTGTACAACCTTGTGTCAGGGTTGGTTTTCTCCCCAGCACCCAGTTACCTATCAAAAATGAATAAATAATAGGAAGACAAGGTATGCTCCTAGATACTTGGAGAATAGGCTTTTCACAAATCCCCACATTGTAGGGAGTGACACAATAGCCTAGCTAGCACCCAGAAAGAAGGATAAGTGACATGTCTTTCTCAAAAATCAACACAATAACTGAAAAACACACAACTATTCTCGCATTTGATGAGAACGAAGCGAATCGTATCTTAGGTTTCATAAAGGATAGAGAGTAGCATACCAACAGCAACCAATCCAGAAAAATTATGATCATAATTAGACGGGAAATATCCCAGAAACTTCATGCTACCACTCTGGCACAATACTATCGGGCCCAAAGGATTCCAAGGGGATTATGAGTCTACTTGAGACTGACCCTGTGCAAGGAAAATCTGGAACACATCTTAAATAAGTGCTCACTGAACCTCATGCTCTTAACCATAGAAGAATTGGCAAAATCAGTGATCAGTCTAGATGGAGATCAAGGAATTGACAGGACAATTAGCAACTTTCAAAGGTAAGGAGGAGTTAGAAACAATTCTGGAAGAAGTGAATGGGAGCCTGGAAAATTACAAGAGAGACATCGAACAAAGAAAAGTACGGAGGTTTACAAGGGACACACAAGACTATTCACAGGAAATCGTCTATATATGGCAAGAACATTACCAACAGATAAGACCAGTAACGAATAGAAGACCACCGCCAAACCCAAAAACATCTGGCCAGGAGGAAAGTGACCCAAGCATTGAAGCACCAGCAAGTGGTGAAGAGACTGGAGCCACACGGACCACCCTGCTAAGAACACCAAATCTACACACATCCCAAGAATCCACAACCTCTAAAGCTCAACCAACTTATTTTTTGAAAAAAGACAAGAAGAGGTAACTAGAAGCCTAAGGTCAAAGAACACAGAACAGCTAGTAGTTAATATTGAATCTAAGATTCTATCAAAGAACCAACTAGACATATTGAATTTGGGCTTATCGTTCATTCCGACGAAAAACTCAAATCTTTGAGAAGAAAAAAAATTAAATAATAAATAAAATCAACCTTCACAGGCTAACACGAAAAATTCAACTTAAGGTATTTTTTGATATATTCAACCGACATTGGAGGTACAAGCTACAAGACATGAATACCTTGAAATAAAACCAAAAAGTCAATTTGACCCTCAGGCAAACAATATGGCTATTAAAATGTTTGAAGGTCAAATGCTTAAAGATCTAGAAACAGTGAACCTTACCAAAACTGAAGGCTACAACATCAGGAGGTACCAAAGTCAAATAAGCCGATGACCATACAATAACTTTAAAACCAGCAGACAAGGGAGGATCGATTGTTATTATGGGCACTACATTTTATGACAAGCAAATAAAACATTTATTGGAAGATGAAAACACCTATATAAAGATTGACCGACCAAGATCCAACAACACAAATTGCTCAAATTATAAAAGATACATTGACAAAGGCACGGGACCAGGACTGGATATCAGAAAAAACACAAAGGTACTTGACAAACGAACAATCACCACCACCAGTGTTTTATGGGTTTCTGAAAATTCATAAACATTTAAATAATCCACCTTTAAGGCCAATAGTGCCCGCAACAAACAGTATTTTCAACCCATTAGCTATATATGTGGACAATACATTGCAACAGTTGGCAAATGTAACTTCTACATACCTTAGTGACACTACAGACTTGTTGAACTCTTTGGAAGAATTGTCAGACATGCAGGAGAACAGTCCATTAGTATCATTCGATGTGCACCTCAATTCCGCACCAAGATAGATTAGAGGCATTAGAATGGGCATTACTGTGGGATAACCAACTGTGAAGCCAACAGGATATTCATAATGAATTGAGCAAAATCATATTAGTTAACAATTACTTCCGACATAAAACGCAGTTTTATTTACAAGCCTCCGGAACATCAATGGGGTCATCCATGGCCATGACGTATTCAAACTTATTTATGTTTCACTTAGGAAAAACATTGTACTTTCGGATGAAAGACGGCAAACAAACATTATTACCCGTAAAAGGTATATAGATGACGTTTTTGTCATCTGGAAAGCAGAACGATCAAGACTGGACATGTTTTTTGAATTCTTAAATTCTATTCATGAGTGTATCGAATTCACTATGGAAGTGGGAATACCCAAATTACATTTTTGGGGTGTTGAATTGGAAATCAAAGAAAATGGAACAACGAACATCTTCCACAAAACAACAGATGTCAATAACTCCCTACATTAAGTCCTCATCCACAACATCTGAAAAATAACATACAGTACAGTCAATTCCTTCGCTTGAAAATAATTATATCATCAGAGGATACATTAAGAGAAGAAAACCTAAAAATGTCTGAAAAATACAGGAAGAGGGGATACCCAACAGACATTATTGAAAGGAAGGATCTTCTTGTCCCAAAAACAAAGTCGAAAGACATTCCGATCTTATATGCCCTTAGGTATTCTAGTCAAAGCCACCACATAACAAGACTCAAAGAAGAACTGGAGACTTATAGAATTGGACCCACAACTGCATACATTATTTCCAAAGCCACCTATCATTGCATACAAAAGAGGACGGAATTTTATAGATCAGTGGTCAAGGCTGAGAGACCACTAAAGGACAAACAACAGACATTAAATAAGAAGACAGGTACATTTCCTTGCCTGAACTAAAACAACTAATAACGTGATCAGAGGCAGTTACATTAGACATCCTAAAAGTGGTAACAAAATACAAATTGAATGATTATGCAACTTGTGACACAAAATCAGTAATATGTGGATTGAGTTGCCCATGTGGGATTTTTTATGTAGGTCAGACGGCAAGAAAAGCAAAGGAACGATGGAATGAGCATAAAAGCAACATCAGAACTAACATCAGGTCAGCAGTAGCTCGACACTTTTCTGAAAACAGACACAACATAGCCCAATTGAAGGTCACCATATTAGAGGCGGTAAAGAAAGCTCAGAGAGGGGGGAACCACGCTAAACGTATGGACCAAAGAGAACTCTTTTGGATTGAGACATTGAGCAGTCTAGTCCCAGATGGGATGAACAAGGAATACAACTTGGGGTCTTTTTGTAAAAGCCAAATACATCTATTGACCTAATTATTACATGGAAGTAATTATGACTGAAATGAATATAACAATGAATAGTTGGAAGAGATGAGGCTGAATAGGAGGGGGTGGAATCATGGATCCATAGCTAGACTATCTGAACAATAACTGCCTATACACAATCAAAGACAACAATATTGTGAGCATGACCTTTACAATAAACATGTGGATGATACTTTCTAATGGTTAGGGTTTCTTCTAAATTGGAACACTTAGTGTGTCTACTCAAATAAAGCAGCAAAGTTGTTATAAAGGGGCCAGGTACGAAGATCTCTCAAATATGAGATAAAAAAGACCAAAGTCTTCAGACTTGCAGGAGCATCACACTTTGTATAGCGGGTGGATGTCACGACTATCCAAAGGGCAGAAACAAATAATGTAAGGGTGAAGACGATGCATAACAGAATGCACGCTTAGGAGAATAGGAGCCTTAATCAGCAAGGGTGGGTTTCTCATATTGGGAGATAACCCTGGATAAAGTCATCGCAATGGATTCTGAGGCATCACTAAGAGACTGAATAAGCCAACCGGCTGGTTTTCAATATCCACAAATAAGAGCAATATAGATCACAGAATTTGATCTATTACACTTTTTTGCTTCACAACCATATTTAACATCATTGATAGAAAGGCCCAAGATGTAGGGCATCAAGCATCCTTCACTTAATGTTATAACGTATAACCCATCGTTTTACTATATTCATCACACATTGAGTAACACAGCACTACTGCGCTTAGGTAAACATAAGCGTGACGTCATCACGTGACGGCGTGATGACGTTTGACAACAAAAAGCAGCTATTTTGGAAATATCGCTTCTCACGGTTCTAAGATACACACAGCCGGCATTGGAAGACAGATATTGATAAGCTTCTAACTGGCCTTTTTGAGAGCAGCAACTTAATCCATCAAAAGAAAGCTTAGAACTTTAACATAAACTTCCCTGCTTACATCTGCAGGTGATTAACTGGAGGTTGGACTAACAGCTTGAGACAGTAGGTACAAGCTTACAAAGGCACGAACAGAAAAACAGTGAATGAATCTTAACAGTGAAAATAATACATTGGTAAGCTTTTGGCCATATTCATTTTAACCAACTTCGACCAGCAATCTATAGACAGAGACAGTCATTTAGTTCATATATTCCCACTTTCACCCACAGAAATGGCTCTGGGAGATGGTGATAACAGTATGATAAGAGGCAAAGAGTTTTTTTAATGTATTGGAGTGGACTGAGTGATAATTCCCATATACCATTGTGGTGGGACCCTTCTATCTAATACAGGTAAATTATTAGCACATCCTGGAGGGTTTCATCTCTAGCTTTTTAACTAGTATTTTAATGAATGTTTCTCTGAAACTAAGATATTGATGAATATCTAAGGTGGGTAGAGGTTTTAATGATTCCCAATACCTCTTTGGTCTATAGGAGGAAACTTGGTCCTTGGAAGTAATCCTGATAGGAGGAATAGGAGGAAGATACTTAGAAATTGGCACAAAACAGAATCATCCAGCTGATTATTAAGAGAGGATTCATGACAGATAATCTTACCGATGTAAATAAGAGTGAAACATGGTATATGATTATCATGGATTATCTGTTCTAGATATGAAAAAAGGAATTGAATAGACAGCTCCTGACGAAGGTAATCCTTTCCTGAAACGCATACAGCAATACAAAAGGGATTGTAAAATTATCGAAAATACCGATTTATTCATATGTAAAACCTTTTGTATTTTTTGAAAAAACTTTGTTGGTGATTTCAGTTATTCTGGATATTGGAAAGTGACATAATTGAACTTCCATTCTTGGAAAAATAAGTTTGTAAATCATAATAAATTAATAAACGCAAAGGACTAACTGGAAATAAGGAATAAGACAAAGTAAACCCTGTTTTATTGAACATTGTGTACCCAGATGTATCACTGAAAAATACTTATACAATGAATGTTTGATATACAATACACATTGGGTGTGCAGGAGACGGGAGAGTTCCACAAAGATGTGGACATCTGCTGTTTTGTAGTTGACTGTACAAACTTCTGCCAGGGTTGGTTTTCTCTCCAGCACCCCGTTATCTATCAAAAATTAATAAGAAGTAATATGAAATACAGGATGTGCTCCTAGGCACTTAGAGAATAGGGGCTGTCACAAGCTGAGACATAGTTCTTTACATCAGCAAAGACTCTGGGCAAATACAATCTAGACACTACTTGCACTGAGTTTGTCCAACCCCTTGGTGAGCTACCATGAGATGAGAGTGGGCTAGCTCAAGTACTATCCTTCATTAGCTCTGTGGAACCACTGACTGTGTTCGGGGCAGACCATCTGCTCTACATAACAAGCCGTTGTTTAGGAAGAAAAACAGTCCAGCTTGGCTATGCCCATTCTCTTCCGTTGTCACCCTGCCAAAAGCTTCCATAAGGCCCGGATCATTTCTTTGGGCAAAGGAAAGAACGAGTATTGGTGCAACATTCTCTGCCTCTTCTCGGTGGGTCTCCTCAGTTGGGACGTTTGCCTCCCCAAAGCCCCTCGAGTCCCTTTTGGTCTCTCTTAAGGTTTCTACCTCTTGGGGAATAGGGCCAGTTCCAGAATCCCTTGGGCTATTTTCTCCCCCTCCTTGACTGTGTAGGGTGTGTTACCATGGTTATTTAACAGAATTTTAACTTCCCCCTCAAAAATCAGGGTCTATCACAGCAGCCTTGTCATGAAGAGCATATCTCCATGCAAGCCCTGACTTTGAGGCTAACCTGATATAGGTAACCGAGAGGAGAGACTAAGTCCTGTGGGTTTTAACCGTCTTTCGTTAGGTGGGACTAGAACATCTATGCTTCACAAGTCAAAACCTACTAACTGCTTGGTGGCTTCTGTGGGGTTCCTGGACCTTGGATTTATCTTAGTGAACAGCACGGGTCCCTAACTTCTATCAGTTGGTAGACATCCCACTTCTGACACCATATCTGGCGGGTCAGAAGAAGGAGTCAACATGTTGGACATGTATTACTATTTTTATTTAAATAAGGAAAATGCCTAACTCGCCCTATTGCTACGGGGATGCTTCCTGCCTAACCAAACTAAGGGTATGCATCTGTCGTCAAAAGTTCAAAAGAAAACGGTTTTCCATTCAAAAACCTACTTCTATCAGCGCCTACCACTTAGTCTAATAACTTCAAATTTGCCACAATATATATCTTCGGGCACCTTCCCTTTACCCGGATGTCTGAGCTTTCTTTCAGAGTTTTCTTCAAATGCAACAAGTCTGATAAGGCCACTTGGCTGGAACCAAGTCAATTGAGACTATTCTTCTTGATGCAGAGTGTCTTTTTCATGATGTAGTCTAACTCCCGGTATATATTCGTAGGTCTGATAATCCAGATGTTGCAAGACCCATCAACGTCATCAATATCCTTACTGTTTTTCCGAATGTATTCTTTTGCAGTTTGTCCTCCTACTTTTAGTCCTTCAGATTCTTTACATTCAACCCCCCTTCAGTTGGGGTTTGATATACCTTAAATATTGGTGTGTCACCACCACTCTTGGGGCCTCTATGAGGTTCCCCTATCTCCTTCTAAGATTTCTCGCATGGATACTGGGATTTAATTCCATTAACTTTTTACAGTCTCTTGTTACCAAATTAAAATTTTCACCAGCGAGTATGCATGGTAACTAAATGTTTCCCAATAAACATATTTGTTCTCTCTAAGTGATTCACAGTGAACCTTGCGGTTCCTTCCAATGAATGCGCGTGGTGTATGGTAGCCTGGTTGCATGGTTGCCTCCCCCTTCTCAGTGCCTCCTCCGTGGCTTCTCTCGACACGGGCAGCTTTTGGGGCTTCACATCCATACAGGTTGGTTTCCTTGACTCGGTCTCCTTTTTCCTGGTTTCACGGCGGACTCGCTCTTAGTGTCCCAATGTGTTGGTGTAAGCGGCACAGGCCTTCCGGCGGGAGGTTTCATCTCTCCCATTTCCTCTTGTCTCTGCGTTCTTGATCGGGCCCAAAGTCCACCACGGCTGGCCCGTAGTCACGCTATGATGTTGGCCGGTCTGTCCTGACAGCATCTTCCCTGGTGTTCGCTGCGCCAGTGTATTACTTTGGCGTTCTCACCTTCTCGGACTGCTTTGGGTTCTGCGGCTCCGCCCCTCCAAGGCGCAGCTACGTCAGAGGGCTTACCCTGCATATGGCTCCCTCTCTCCTCCTCTCTGATCGATGGATTCTGGTTACATACAAGTCCACACTCAAGGGGGCGTTCCCTTTACCTCCAGGTTTCGCGTTTACTCCAGCATTATTTGAAGCCAGACAGAAGGAAGGCATATTACTTGAGACTGAAGGTAATCCCACATAGGCAGATAGTGTTGCTGATATAGGTAGTTCATTGTGGGAATGCGAGTCCATGTCCCCTAGAGAGGAGTTACTCCCAGTGAAATCCCACTTGCCCAGACCCCTAGGGAGGGTCTTGCGGAGTGGGCTCGCCTCCCTAGCCTCCGGGGAGGAGAGGTGAATACTCTCGATTTGCCAAAACTCTCTCTCCATTAGCCCCTTCGAGCATGCAGTGAACAGAGAATAGAGGGTAGAGAGCATCCTGAGGGTAAGACAGGAACACAGAGGGAGCTGTGTTATCATTGAACAGGGTAATTTAAATAGCTAGCTGTGCTAAGCAAGTGTCAATGTAATTAGCAAACCTACAGAATACTACTTATTTTATACCTTCCACCGTGAAGAGCTGAAGCAGGGTCACTGCTTTCCACACATCGAGATTCTGTCGAGTCTCGAAGCAGTGCTAACTGGTACATTGCAAACCTGCTAAAAAAGCAAAAGACCAAGTACACAACTAGGTCACTCAACTGCTCTCCAGAAAACCCAACCGGGTACATTGATAATGCAAATTCATCAAAAGTTTAATGTATTTCCGAAATTATATGTTCACATATAATAACCACGTTAGTCCATTGATTTTTCAAAAAAAGAGAGTTTTTATCAACAAATAGTTGCGTGAAGGCATAGTAATCTGCCTCGTGGTGTGAGGCGTTACCAATATTTCCTTAGCGAGGAAGGAAAAGCCACTTAACATCTCATGTCAGACAAAAACATTTGCCAATGCATTTCGGATTCATATATCCTTCTTCAGGGCAAGTCTGCAAATTGTACATGTGTCATATCATAATATTCCAAAATTAATGTATCGACAATAATTAAATGAATAAAGTAAATAACATACCAATAATTGTTGTGGTGGAAAAGGTCAAAATTGATAGATGCGGATAACAGGAAACAGAAGGAGAAGAAGAAAACAGCAGTGAGAGGGCTGATGCATATAAAATTGGCAAGAAATAAAAATTCGAATAGCATTTACCTGACTGAGTAGTAAAGTGCTTGCATGCGTGGTGGCTTGGTGTGCGAAAACATGTGGACGGCAGTGAACTGCCCGGGAAAATGTCAGCGCCGTAGCGCAGCCTTCGGAATAGGCTGAAATGTAATGAAAGTACCATAAGCTATGGAAGCAGACAGGTACGATCAGTATAGATAAATCTTTAAGAAGGCTTACCGTGTGACCAGCGAGCGATAGAACTGTTCCTCTCGCTAGCTCACTTGAAACTGCGATGCACGCATCGGCGCGTTGTCAGGACAACGCCTCTTGAATCTACCACGTGACCGCGTTCCCGAAGGACTCGCGGGTAGGGATAACGGACTGTGTGTGGATCTCCGGAAGGGAGTGCAAAGTCAAAAAATAATTTACATTCTACCAAAAGGTAATCACGGAATAATGGTGACTCAAAATTATCAATAATGAAAAACATGGAAATAGAAGAAATACTGCCAAAGTAAAGAGGAGTAAAGACAAGCAGTAGCCAAAGGTATGAAAGTGAGATGGCAATTAAAATGGTGTCCAACCCAGAGGCGGGCTGCTAAATATGTTAAGCACAGTATACATAATATTAGTAACACATGGTTGTGGAATTACATTCTGAAATTACAATCAACATACAAAATGCAGTGTCGAACAGTGGCGACACCAAAGGGAGTAACACTGATGGTGCAAGCCTCCCCACTGCTATGGTGGCGCAAAACAACGCCACCTTGGGTCCCAGACAATTGTCCAGGAGACGTAGCGGGGAGGACACAAATAGATCAGTCATATGGAAATTCACAGTATATAATAGCTAGAAACATGTCTATAAAGCAATTCACAGTATATAATAGCTAGAAACATGTCCATAGAATCAAAGAAAAGGTAAAATTATAAAAAACAGTGATAATTGATCTCCTCGTTCATTCCATGGGGAACCAAACTCCCAAGTTTGTCGATCCAAAATGTCTCTCTTCGGTTCAACCGCTGGTTCAAATCTTCGTGAGGATTATTCTTAGTCAGTACCTCCAAGATCACAAATCTGATTTGGGTCAAATTATGACCATTCTCCATCCAGTGGCGGGCTACAGCAGAGTTGGTGTTAGCAGTCCGGATGCATGAGCGATGCTCATTCCACCTCACTTTAGCCATTCTTGTGGATTGTCCCACATAGAATTTTCCACACGGGCATTTGATGCCGTAGATTATATTGGTGCTATCACAAGTACCATAGTTCTTGAGCGGAATCTTTTTCCCTGTTCTGGGATGGTTGATAGAGTCTCCTTTAATTACTGAATTACAATTGGTACAGTGGAGGCAAGGGTATGTCCCAGTGCGTTGGGTTGCAGATTCTTTCAAGGGGGGTCTAGTATATACCAGTTCATCCCTCAAGTTCCTGCTACGTTGATAGGCAAATACCGGTAATTCAGTGAATAAACTTTGTACTCGGACATCATTCTTCAAAATCCCCCAGTGCTTACTAATAGTTTTCTTAATCCTGTTACTCTGAGTTGAAAATTTAGAAACAAATACCGGTGTTTTTAATTCTTTCTTATTTCTGGGATTTTGGGTAGATAACAAAGTTTCTCGTGTCAGGGTACTGACCCTATTTGATGCTATGTCGAGTTCTGTTTGTTTGTAGCCCCGGGCTAGAAATTTCTCTTTCATAATCTGTTGTTGGACTGCACAATCCTCGGGGTCGCTAACAATCTTCTTAACCCTAAGCAGTTGACTGTATGGAAGGTTCTTGAGTAAACTGGGTTGGTGAAAACTTAAGCGATGTAACAGATTGTTACGATCTGTCGGCTTCCGGAAGATTGAGGTACTGTAAGATGTAGTCTCTCTCTTAATGCAGATATCCAAAAAGGTAATCGTATCCTGTGAAACCTCTCTAGTGAATTGGATGCGTTGATCAATACTGTTGAGATATTCAAAGAAGGTGTCAAAGGCTGTCTTGGTGCCCCTCCACACTCCAAAGATATCATCGATGTAGCGAGTCCATAGGCGAATGTCATTTTTCCAACGTTGATTACCCAGCACATTATCAGTTTCAAATTTATACATGAAGCTGTTGGCGTATGAGGGTGCCATTGTTGCCCCCATAGATGTTCCAGAGGTTTGTAAATAGAACTGATTACGGTACTGAAAGTAGGAATTTTCTGATATGAATTGTAAGAGGGCTAATAGAAACTCCTTTTGTGCTCGTATATCAGGTGCTTGTAGCAGTAGCCATTCCACAGCTTCTAATCCTAGATCATGTGGTATAGATGTGTAGAGGCTTCTAACATCTATAGTAAACAGCCAATCCCCTTGTTCAGGAATAATGGAGTTGAGTTTCTGTAAAAAGTGGGTGGTGTCGCGAGTATATGTGGATGTTTTCTGAATTAAAGGTTGTAGAAAAAAATCGACATAGACGCCCAGTGGTTGATTAATACTTTCCATGCCAGCCACAATTGGTCTTCCTGGAGGGTTGGTGGGATGCTTATGAATTTTGGGTAAAGTATAGAAGTTTGGTATCCTTGGATGATCTTTAAGCAAAAACTTCTGGGTGTGTTCGTTTATCCACTCTAGTTCGAAGGCCTTATCTAGTAGAGTCTTGAGATTTTGTTTAATCGTAACGGTAGGATCACGGTCCAGGGTGGCATAAATTGACCTGTCCTGAAGTTGCCTGTTACATTCTGCATCATAGTCCACCGTGTTTTGGATAACTAACGCTCCACCTTTGTCCGCTGGGCGAATGGTTATTTTCTTATCGCCATACAGGTCTCTAATGAGTCTCATTTCGTGAGGTTTCAGATTCTTATGGGGAGGATTCTTATAGCTAATTCTCTCCAAGTCACGAGTAACTAGTTTCTGAAAAATATCGATGGAAGGAACAGTAATGGGTGGCACAAAGCCACTCTTTTCTCTAAATTCTTGAAAATCTGGACCAATGGGTGGTTTTTCTTGGACTTCAAGTTCTTCGAAGAAGACCTTCAATTTCAATTTTCTAACGAATTTATAGAGCTCAATTTTTGTGTTGAAGAGAGTAGTACCGTAAGTGGGTACAAAACTCAAACCTTTTTGTAATATGTCTTCCTCTGCTCCTGTCAGTGGTCGGCTAGATATGTTGATCACTAAGTTTTCCTTAGTTGAAATCTGGTTTGTGGTCTGTTTTTTTGATTTCCTCCTCCCCCTGCGCGTTCTTTTGGGCGGGCGCCTAAAAAAGGCAAAGAGGAAGGTGCTTGTGTTGTGGAGCCGCTAGCTGTATTAAGCTCTTCCGTGGTTCGTTCTGTGGAAGTTTCAGATTCTCTCTGAGCTTCTGAATCAGAGCTGCTGGTATTATCTGACGTGTATTTAAATGGTTTCTTAGGTGTTACAGAACTATACCGTTCCATCCATGTATATACCTCATCATTAATGTAATCGTAGGTATCACGTTTAAATTTTTTGACTTTTTTCTGTTCTAGTTCTGCTTTGTAGTCTTCAAGCTTAGTGTTGACATCTAGCAAGATAGTATCGTATTCTTCTTTTCCTAATGAAGCGGTTAGTTCTTTCTCGATATCTTCAATCTCTGTCTTTAATGTCATCAAGTTCTTGGAAAGTTCTTGGATGGTTAACAGAATCAGATCCAATGAACATTTGTTTAAAATAGCTTCCCATTTACGGACAAACTCCTTATTTTCCTTGCACAAGGTTGGCCGAAGTTGTATACGTAGGCCTCTAGGAATGCGTTGGTTCTTGAAGTAGCGTCCTAATGTAATTGCATGTAATTTTCTGTTGATTTCTTTACGTATTAAGTATTCTAGCTGTCTGATCTGTTTCGCAGGATCTTTAGGTGTAGTCCCATGTGTGCCAATTGATGTATCACTGATTAGTTTCAAAATGGCGTTTGCTTCCTCAGGTGAGAACCCTAAGGTTTCTGCGCATTTGTTCGATAATCCTTCTATATCTTCATATGACATAGTAATGTAGTCTAAATCTTGGTGATGTTAAAGAAAACGTGTGCCTCCACTGTGATGTGTCTCGCCAAAAATGGGGAACAAAAAAGCGAATAGCAGCAAAGAAGTGGGCACCACTTTGTAATCTTTACTCGGATACTGATTTTTTAGAAAATTAGTTTCTTATGTGATTTCTTGTCCAAAAATTGTAAGAGGGAGCCAGCTGAGATAAATGAGGAGACACCCAAATCTAAACTCAACTAAAAAAGCAAAAGACCAAGTACACAACTAGGTCACTCAACTGCTCTCCAGAAAACCCAACCGGGTACATTGATAATGCAAATTCATCAAAAGTTTAATGTATTTCCGAAATTATATGTTCACATATAATAACCACGTTAGTCCATTGATTTTTCAAAAAAAGAGAGTTTTTATCAACAAATAGTTGCGTGAAGGCATAGTAATCTGCCTCGTGGTGTGAGGCGTTACCAATATTTCCTTAGCGAGGAAGGAAAAGCCACTTAACATCTCATGTCAGACAAAAACATTTGCCAATGCATTTCGGATTCATATATCCTTCTTCAGGGCAAGTCTGCAAATTGTACATGTGTCATATCATAATATTCCAAAATTAATGTATCGACAATAATTAAATGAATAAAGTAAATAACATACCAATAATTGTTGTGGTGGAAAAGGTCAAAATTGATAGATGCGGATAACAGGAAACAGAAGGAGAAGAAGAAAACAGCAGTGAGAGGGCTGATGCATATAAAATTGGCAAGAAATAAAAATTCGAATAGCATTTACCTGACTGAGTAGTAAAGTGCTTGCATGCGTGGTGGCTTGGTGTGCGAAAACATGTGGACGGCAGTGAACTGCCCGGGAAAATGTCAGCGCCGTAGCGCAGCCTTCGGAATAGGCTGAAATGTAATGAAAGTACCATAAGCTATGGAAGCAGACAGGTACGATCAGTATAGATAAATCTTTAAGAAGGCTTACCGTGTGACCAGCGAGCGATAGAACTGTTCCTCTCGCTAGCTCACTTGAAACTGCGATGCACGCATCGGCGCGTTGTCAGGACAACGCCTCTTGAATCTACCACGTGACCGCGTTCCCGAAGGACTCGCGGGTAGGGATAACAGACTGTGTGTGGATCTCCGGAAGGGAGTGCAAAGTCAAAAAATAATTTACATTCTACCAAAAGGTAATCACGGAATAATGGTGACTCAAAATTATCAATAATGAAAAACATGGAAATAGAAGAAATACTGCCAAAGTAAAGAGGAGTAAAGACAAGCAGTAGCCAAAGGTATGAAAGTGAGATGGCAATTAAAATGGTGTCCAACCCAGAGGCGGGCTGCTAAATATGTTAAGCACAGTATACATAATATTAGTAACACATGGTTGTGGAATTACATTCTGAAATTACAATCAACATACAAAATGCAGTGTCGAACAGTGGCGACACCAAAGGGAGTAACACTGATGGTGCAAGCCTCCCCACTGCTATGGTGGCGCAAAACAACGCCACCTTGGGTCCCAGACAATTGTCCAGGAGACGTAGCGGGGAGGACACAAATAGATCAGTCATATGGAAATTCACAGTATATAATAGCTAGAAACATGTCTATAAAGCAATTCACAGTATATAATAGCTAGAAACATGTCCATAGAATCAAAGAAAAGGTAAAATTATAAAAAACAGTGATAATTGATCTCCTCGTTCATTCCATGGGGAACCAAACTCCCAAGTTTGTCGATCCAAAATGTCTCTCTTCGGTTCAACCGCTGGTTCAAATCTTCGTGAGGATTATTCTTAGTCAGTACCTCCAAGATCACAAATCTGATTTGGGTCAAATTATGACCATTCTCCATCCAGTGGCGGGCTACAGCAGAGTTGGTGTTAGCAACTTACGTATACAACTTCGGCCAACCTTGTGCAAGGAAAATAAGGAGTTTGTCCGTAAATGGGAAGCTATTTTAAACAAATGTTCATTGGATCTGATTCTGTTAACCATCCAAGAACTTTCCAAGAACTTGATGACATTAAAGACAGAGATTGAAGATATCGAGAAAGAACTAACCGCTTCATTAGGAAAAGAAGAATACGATACTATCTTGCTAGATGTCAACACTAAGCTTGAAGACTACAAAGCAGAACTAGAACAGAAAAAAGTCAAAAAATTTAAACGTGATACCTACGATTACATTAATGATGAGGTATATACATGGATGGAACGGTATAGTTCTGTAACACCTAAGAAACCATTTAAATACACGTCAGATAATACCAGCAGCTCTGATTCGGAAGCTCAGAGAGAATCTGAAACTTCCACAGAACGAACCACGGAAGAGCTTAATACAGCTAGCGGCTCCACAACACAAGCACCTTCCTCTTTGCCTTTTTTAGGCGCCCGCCCAAAAGAACGCGCAGGGGGAGGAGGAAATCAAAAAAACAGACCACAAACCAGATTTCAACTAAGGAAAACTTAGTGATCAACATATCTAGCCGACCACTGACAGGAACAGAGGAAGACATATTACAAAAAGGTTTGAGTTTTGTACCCACTTACGGTACTACTCTCTTCAACACAAAAATTGAGCTCTATAAATTCGTTAGAAAATTGAAATTGAAGGTCTTCTTCGAAGAACTTGAAGTCCAAGAAAAACCACCCATTGGTCCAGATTTTCAATAATTTAGAGAAAAGAGTGGCTTTGTGCCACCCATTACTGTTCCTTCCATCGATATTTTTCAGAAACTAGTTACTCGTGACTTGGAGAGAATTAGCTATAAGAATCCTCCCCATAAGAATCTGAAACCTCACGAAATGAGACTCATTAGAGACCTGTATGGCGATAAGAAAATAACCATTCGCCCAGCGGACAAAGGTGGAGCGTTAGTTATCCAAAACACGGTGGACTATGATGCAGAATGTAACAGGCAACTTCAGGACAGGTCAATTTATGCCACCCTGGACCGTGATCCTACCGTTACGATTAAACAAAATCTCAAGACTCTACTAGATAAGGCCTTCGAACTAGAGTGGATAAACGAACACACCCAGAAGTTTTTGCTTAAAGATCATCCAAGGATACCAAACTTCTATACTTTACCCAAAATTCATAAGCATCCCACCAACCCTCCAGGAAGACCAATTGTGGCTGGCATGGAAAGTATTAATCAACCACTGGGCGTCTATGTCGATTTTTTTCTACAACCTTTAATTCAGAAAACATCCACATATACTCGCGACACCACCCACTTTTTACAGAAACTCAACTCCATTATTCCTGAACAAGGGGATTGGCTGTTTACTATAGATGTTAGAAGCCTCTACACATCTATACCACATGATCTAGGATTAGAAGCTGTGGAATGGCTACTGCTACAAGCACCTGATATACGAGCACAAAAGGAGTTTCTATTAGCCCTCTTACAATTCATATCAGAAAATTCCTACTTTCAGTACCGTAATCAGTTCTATTTACAAACCTCTGGAACATCTATGGGGGCAACAATGGCACCCTCATACGCCAACAGCTTCATGTATAAATTTGAAACTGATAATGTGCTGGGTAATCAACGTTGGAAAAATGACATTCGCCTATGGACTCGCTACATCGATGATATCTTTGGAGTGTGGAGGGGCACCAAGACGGCCTTTGACACCTTCTTTGAATATCTCAACAGTATTGATCAACGCATCCAATTCACTAGAGAGGTTTCACAGGATACGATTACCTTTTTGGATATCTGCATTAAGAGAGAGACTACATCTTACAGTACCTCAATCTTCCGGAAGCCGACAGATCGTAACAATCTGTTACATCGCTTAAGTTTTCACCAACCCAGTTTACTCAAGAACCTTCCATACAGTCAACTGCTTAGGGTTAAGAAGATTGTTAGCGACCCCGAGGATTGTGCAGTCCAACAACAGATTATGAAAGAGAAATTTCTAGCCCGGGGCTACAAACAAACAGAACTCGACATAGCATCAAATAGGGTCAGTACCCTGACACGAGAAACTTTGTTATCTACCCAAAATCCCAGAAATAAGAAAGAATTAAAAACACCGGTATTTGTTTCTAAATTTTCAACTCAGAGTAACAGGATTAAGAAAACTATTAGTAAGCACTGGGGGATTTTGAAGAATGATGTCCGAGTACAAAGTTTATTCACTGAATTACCGGTATTTGCCTATCAACGTAGCAGGAACTTGAGGGATGAACTGGTATATACTAGACCCCCCTTGAAAGAATCTGCAACCCAACGCACTGGGACATACCCTTGCCTCCACTGTACCAATTGTAATTCAGTAATTAAAGGAGACTCTATCAACCATCCCAGAACAGGGAAAAAGATTCCGCTCAAGAACTATGGTACTTGTGATAGCACCAATATAATCTACGGCATCAAATGCCCGTGTGGAAAATTCTATGTGGGACAATCCACAAGAATGGCTAAAGTGAGGTGGAATGAGCATCGCTCATGCATCCGGACTGCTAACACCAACTCTGCTGTAGCCCGCCACTGGATGGAGAATGGTCATAATTTGACCCAAATCAGATTTGTGATCTTGGAGGTACTGACTAAGAATAATCCTCACGAAGATTTGAACCAGCGGTTGAACCGAAGAGAGACATTTTGGATCGACAAACTTGGGAGTTTGGTTCCCCATGGAATGAACGAGGAGATCAATTATCACTGTTTTTTATAATTTTACCTTTTCTTTGATTCTATGGACATGTTTCTAGCTATTATATACTGTGAATTGCTTTATAGACATGTTTCTAGCTATTATATACTGTGAATTTCCATATGACTGATCTATTTGTGTCCTCCCCGCTACGTCTCCTGGACAATTGACTGGGACCCAAGGTGGCGTTGTTTTGCGCCACCATAGCAGTGGGGAGGCTTGCACCATCAGTGTTACTCCCTTTGGTGTCGCCACTGTTCGACACTGCATTTTGTATGTTGATTGTAATTTCAGAATGTAATTCCACAACCATGTGTTACTAATATTATGTATACTGTGCTTAACATATTTAGCAGCCCGCCTCTGGGTTGGACACCATTTTAATTGCCATCTCACTTTCATACCTTTGGCTACTGCTTGTCTTTACTCCTCTTTACTTTGGCAGTATTTCTTCTATTTCCATGTTTTTCATTATTGATAATTTTGAGTCACCATTATTCCGTGATTACCTTTTGGTAGAATGTAAATTATTTTTTGACTTTGCACTCCCTTCCGGAGATCCACACACAGTCTGTTATCCCTACCCGCGAGTCCTTCGGGAACGCGGTCACGTGGTAGATTCAAGAGGCGTTGTCCTGACAACGCGCCGATGCGTGCATCGCAGTTTCAAGTGAGCTAGCGAGAGGAACAGTTCTATCGCTCGCTGGTCACACGGTAAGCCTTCTTAAAGATTTATCTATACTGATCGTACCTGTCTGCTTCCATAGCTTATGGTACTTTCATTACATTTCAGCCTATTCCGAAGGCTGCGCTACGG
Organism: Ambystoma mexicanum; assembly: GCF_040938575.1. Classification (NCBI taxonomy): domain Eukaryota; kingdom Metazoa; phylum Chordata; class Amphibia; order Caudata; family Ambystomatidae; genus Ambystoma; species Ambystoma mexicanum. The sequence goes on from NC_090925.1 coordinate 733,635,482, forward strand.
CGCTGACATTTTCCCGGGCAGTTCACTGCCGTCCACATGTTTTCGCACACCAAGCCACCACGCATGCAAGCACTTTACTACTCAGTCAGGTAAATGCTATTCGAATTTTTATTTCTTGCCAATTTTATATGCATCAGCCCTCTCACTGCTGTTTTCTTCTTCTCCTTCTGTTTCCTGTTATCCGCATCTATCAATTTTGACCTTTTCCACCACAACAATTATTGGTATGTTATTTACTTTATTCATTTAATTATTGTCGATACATTAATTTTGGAATATTATGATATGACACATGTACAATTTGCAGACTTGCCCTGAAGAAGGATATATGAATCCGAAATGCATTGGCAAATGTTTTTGTCTGACATGAGATGTTAAGTGGCTTTTCCTTCCTCGCTAAGGAAATATTGGTAACGCCTCACACCACGAGGCAGATTACTATGCCTTCACGCAACTATTTGTTGATAAAAACTCTCTTTTTTTGAAAAATCAATGGACTAACGTGGTTATTATATGTGAACATATAATTTCGGAAATACATTAAACTTTTGATGAATTTGCATTATCAATGTACCCGGTTGGGTTTTCTGGAGAGCAGTTGAGTGACCTAGTTGTGTACTTGGTCTTTTGCTTTTTTAGTTGAGTTTAGATTTGGGTGTCTCCTCATTTATCTCAGCTGGCTCCCTCTTACAATTTTTGGACAAGAAATCACATAAGAAACTAATTTTCTAAAAAATCAGTATCCGAGTAAAGATTACAAAGTGGTGCCCACTTCTTTGCTACATTGCAAACCTGCTCCAAGCTTCAAGCCTGAAGCAGTTGCTGCTTGTCAAACCTCACCACTCAATCCTGCTTAGCCAGCTCTCCACTTTAAACCTGACTCGAAGTACAAGAAAGCACCTAAAAGAACGGCTTGTCATGGTCGGGGTTCGGAATTGCTGGGAGCTATTTAGCTTCTGGTTATAGCCAAGGGGAGCCTGGTTAGTTTGAAACCAACAGCTACCACAAGCTACTTTTGACTCCTATGGCATGTGGTGCCATACAAACCTAGCTATACAATATTAACTGTGTATGTTTGGGAATGTATAGAAAAGTAGAATAAGAACACACCTAAGAACCAGTTGGATAGCGTAAAACAGACAAAAGGTTAGAGTATGCATCTGGCGCAAAGTTAGATTTGCTGCGTAGTACGTACTAGCTCCTGGTTTTCCAGCGGTAACTCCTGCCTAACTGGTTATGCCCGATGCCCAGGAGCTGCTTTTTGCTCCTAGTAAACAAATGCCAATTTGGTACCCTGCATGGTCAAGATCCAGAAAGAAGATAAAAAGGCATAAAACAGTGGTCTGTCCCTCTGGCCTTGTTCTATGAGCCCGTGTGACATTTAAGACCGCATTTTAGTGCCTTAAAGACATTTTCTTGACTTTATACAACACTATTTTCCCACAGACCTCTGTACTTCAATACCCAGAGTGCCAATTTCTCCCAAAGTCTATCATTTGTGCACCACACTAAAGGGGTGCGTTAGCGTGTGAATAGTTTGTCCTTTTATTTTAATTCGTCTTATTTTTAGCAAACATTGACTGCACATTTCTTTTATTTTGCCACTTTCCTTGCAATTCTTGTTTTAGATGCTTCCCTGCTGGCTCTCACCCTCCTGAAGAGTATAAGCCCATGCTACCGTATGAGGTAAAGTAATGTACACCCTCCTTGTAGTGCCTTTTTCGATTTTTGATTGGAATCACTGATGTTCTAGTAGTAATGCACTGATTAGGAGTTTAGAAGCCCTACTCATCACTGTACTCCTGCAGGGACAGTAATTTCATAACACCTGCGGCTGAGGCCCAGTGGCCACTTTACCTCCATAACTGGTACACGGGTATATTAAATTTCTGTTACTATGCACTGCACATATGCCTATACAATGTTTCATATGTCTTGAAATGGACCAAGAGCATTTTTTTACTCTTACTGAAAGCTTCCTGGGATGTACAAGGTGCTCTCACCTGCAATGTCAGCAGTGTGCTCTAGTATCCAGTGATGAAAAATGTCATAAGTGATGCCATGTGTAATGTCATCATTGTGCTCATGCCCTGCAAAATGGGTGGTCTGAGAGTTAAGGCAGTGTAGCTTCCAACGTTTGGCGACTTAATGGCACTTCAACAAAAGTTATTTCACTGAATCTCAAGGGTTATTGTTTTCATCTTTCCGTAGTTCAACTACACTAACACACCACACGGAAACCGGGCTGTATAAACTTGGCTCTTCTTTTAGCTAACTCTACAAATAACTGTAATTGTCTAGTTGTCTAGACTGCAAAGTGCAGAACCTGCAAATTTGTACGCGTTTCATTCTAAGACCTCTATAAATAAATCTATCATTGAAAAGTTCCAAAGGTTTGCCACGTTTATTACATTTATTATGAAGTAACCGTGAGTAAAGAGAGGATGTGTATTTAGTTTGATTGGAGGATGGGTGTATGTGTGATTCCTACGAAACCCCCTGCCCCTTTGTCATGATTTTGCAGGTTACCGGGCAAGACAAGAAAACGGGTCAGTGACTGCTGCGGCAGGGATGCCCTAACCTTGGAGGTTAGCAGATTGGCAGGGAGAGCATTTAGCTGTACAACAGGAATCTTCCATGTAAAGGAATGAATTGTGGGATCAGCCTCCCCAGCTTCTCTATAGGAGGCAAGGTCATGCACTTGGCAGTTTATGGAATGTGTTGGGACAGGCATGGGGTTATCTTTCCAGCATTTTTGTGGCAAAAGGAGGCGATAATGGAGCCTCACCTCTATGGAGTTCAGATGGATGGACTAGCTGCAGTACTGAGATCTCAATTCTACGGAGATAGGTTAGTCGCTTTAGGTTCAAGTTATTTTACTGTCACAATTTAATTTGCACTTTTAAATACATTACAACTATTTTTATAATCACATTGGCTTACCTTTTTTCCTACAAAAATTTGAATTTCATTAATGTACATTTCTTCATTATTGGAATTGGTTTTTCCATCACACATGGGTTGAAATCTACCAGTGGCCCTTCAACTTTTTCCTATAGTCAACCAACCCACTTCCCTCCTCCACAACGCGTTTTATTTGTGGTTTTTATTTTTTTCAAGCTTTGCCCCATTGCCCCTTTGATTGCCGCAAGCTATTTATGTGTACTCGCAGATCTTCCACCACCACTTGTGCCACTCCCCTTTGTGCTCTATGTTGTACTTTTCCCTGTGCCAGCCATCACAAGTGTACGTTTAAGCCATGTCGCAGGGTCAGGGGCTTGAACCTGTCAGTGGGACCCCTCCTAGCATGGGGAAGGAGGCCTACCAGCGAATAAGCCACAGCCAGTCCTATCACAATGGTGGGGTGAGGAAGTTGGGAGGGCCCCAGTCCCAAAACCCCATGATATGCTTTGAATGAAAAGACCGGTATCACACTGAATCACACAGTGCAATGCACACTCAATTCTGGTCAAAGTTCTCTTTTTTTTTCTTCCATAACTGCCAGAACCAACATGCACTGCTACACAGAGCGAGCCTGGGAGAACACTAAAGAGCCAGCGATTTCCCTACAGCTTCTGAGGTTGCAGCAATTGTCCGACGCAAGAAGCATTACTCACCCCAGCTTGATTGCTGGACGCTGATCTGAAATCCAGCAAAGAAATCAATAAAGACTGTTGAATTTGCGGCACACCAAAAGAGGGCTGTGGTAATAGGGGCTTATGAACCTTTACACCACAACAGCACCAACCTGGGGGAAAAGGGAGTATCAGATTGGGGCACAGAGTCCGGTGTAACGAATACCAAATAGGGTCGGGGGTATAAAGACAGAAGTCACGGGTATAAAAGACCCATGGGAGCCACAGAGTGTGAAGGGTCTTCGGGGAGGTCAAGAGGTGTGGAGGCAGACCGAGAGACCAGGAAGACAAGGACGGAAGGAGCAGTGAAGGACTGAAGAAACTGTGGAGAAGTTGGATATGAGTGCAGGCGAGGTATTGTGTGTGTGAGAGAAGTATCCAGTGAAAGGAGTGAAGCTGTGATTGTGAGTGCATGAGAGAGAGTGGGGTATAAGAGATAGGAGAGCAACAGGGAGAGAGTCTAGATGGTGAAAGTGACAGTAGAAAGAGTGAGAGAAAATGAGTGCAAGAGAGGGGTGGACATTGGAGAGAGGAGTAGTTTGGGGGAGTGGTTATGAAAGAATGAGAGAAGGGGAACACTAGAGGGCAAAGAGTGGTTGTGGAGACGTGACGTGAGAGATCGAAGGGAGAGGAATGTGAGTCGATCCGATGGGAGAAGAGGAGGAAGGAGAGAGCGTGAGAGTGGTAGGTGGGGGAGAAGGAAGAAGGAAGACCGGAAAGGAGGAGGAGGCAGGGGATAGAAGAGTAAGAAGGCATAAAATCAGGGTGAGGAGTGAGACGGCAAGAGTGGTTGAGAAAACCTAGGAACCATCTGAAAACATCAATATCATTTGGGAACACTAAAGCTGGGCACAATTAATAAGTTTCAGATGGAGTAAGATAGAAAGGGTCTTGGCCTTTAGGTCTTTCCACAGTAGAGAGGTCATCTTAGACAGTAGGGGTTAGCAATTATTAGTGTTCATGCTGATCTTGGGCGACAGGGAAGTTAGGATAGGGTGGAGGAAAGCCTACAGGGGGTTGGGGGGGGATATCTGCTAGAACAACCTCTTAGTCAAATTACCCTACAGCCTGAAATCCCTCACAACAAAGAGTTAAAGAGTGGTTAATAAAAACCCTAAAACCTTCTACCCGGCTTGCAAGTTTATGAAGTCAGTCTGTAACAACCATTTGCAGGAATGCACGGCTGCAGAAAAACATGTACTTGTCTTTTGCTGCCAGAAACCTCTGCTATACAAGTGACGCAACTGTACAGAGTCTTATGGGGTGATGTGGTAGCTACTTATCAGGGAGTGGGGAGGAGGTTCAAGGTACAGAGTTTGTTTGGAGAAATAAAATGCAGTATGGGGAGGGGGCAGACTGTACTGGGACTTACAGAGAGGGGGTAGCTGACATACAAGTCTCACACAGATTACTACAAAGGGTGCAAATGTTATGGGTAGGGGGAAAGCTTGCTTATCGTGGGTTTCTGCAGAGTGCATATGCCATAGTTCCAGGGATGACGAAGGTCTCCCAGATTTTATTTTTTAACTGTAGTAGAGGGGAGGATCATAACTGCATAATGCTTTTGGGGAGGGCATATACATACACTCTGTGTGGGCCGCACCTTCACTAGGGGTTTTAAGGTATAAGATATATGCTGTACAGGGGATCTCACTTGTAGTACTGTTTTACCATTGTCAATAGCAAATATGAGGGGCACTCACCTACACATGGGTTAGAAATGGTGGTTTGGGTGTAAAGGAGCTTGGCTACAGGGGGAGGAATCTCACCTGTACTGTGGTTTGCAAGGATGCTTCTCCACATTTAAAAGCTCATCTATGATGCTTGGCTCCTCCAGCCTCTGCCCGACGAGGAAGAGGATGGCCATCATGCAGCGTACCTGGTGGTACAGGAAGGCCTGCCCAATCACAATAAACTGGTGCAACTGAAATGGTCCAACCACCTCCTCTTCCCCCGAGACAGGTGTCACCTCTGCAGACAGCACAGTGCGCTCGAAGTTCGTTACCCCATTAGCCACATCCATTTTGCAAAGGTTGCGGAAATCGTGCGTCCCCACGTAATGTTGTGCTGCAGCATTCATAAGAGCCACGTCCAGATCTGCCTGTGGAAAGTAATAGTGGTAGGTGCGCCGTAGGCAACTGAAGCGAGCACTGAAGTCCGGCTCCACTGGAGCCCAGGCCAAAACCCGGATATCTGGAGGCAACACCCGGTTCAAGATGTGGGCATAACGAATCTCCTTGGAAAGGGGCCATGACGCCAGGTCTCCATTGCTGGGCTTCATACTGTTACTCTCTGGCACAGCTGTGCGCAAATCCAATGAGATCACCTACAAAACAAGTTAAAAAGTGACAGAACACCAAGTTAGGAAGAAACGGAACAAGAAGTCGGGCAGAGATAGCGCAGTTTGCAGGTGAACTATCATCTGAAAAGCAAGTGGCACAAACACAGCACAGCAGGTTAAGAGCACTATCTGGTGGGACTAAGCCCCCAGATAACAGATCACAAACTATGGGGCCATTAAGAATAGCCAGGAGTGAAACTATGCTCCAAGGAGTAAGTCATGCAGGGAATAAATTGGAAAAAAACCTATCATTGTAGTGGCATTATTCTATTTCTGATTTTCTTGTACAATATAGATGCCAGTCTCCTGTTAAGTGATGCTGAGCCAACGGGGGTCAGCAGCAACTGGTTGTAATTCACCTATTAAACGCAAAAGTGGCGTTTCTCCCCAGTTACCCATTGAAGATCAAATAAACAAGGTCCACCCGAAAGCTCTGGTATACTGATCAGCTGATACATCAAGAGTCAGGAATCCTAAATAGGCTAAACAGAATTTAGAAGATCTGAAGAGATGATGCAAGTCCCTGGGGTCGGGGGAGGTACTCTGCAATTCAGATGCATGTGTTACACTGACCTGTCCAAAGGCACTTACGCCCTTGTCAGTCCTCCCGCACCGGTGATAGCTGGAAGTCTGCCGGCTCTCCACCAGACGCGTCTTGCCCAACGCCTCAAACAACTTCTCCTCCACAGTGTTGCTGGTGTTCTCCTGGCTAGCGAAGCCCTGGTAGCCCCAGCCAAAGTAGGCGATCTTCAAGGCCACATGTCGTCGCCCATGAGCGCTAAAGTCAAACGGGCGCTGCTGGCGCTTTCGCCCCTTTGTGGGTGGTTGGCCAGTCAATCGCTGCTTCAGCTCATCCAGCTCTTGCTCCAGCTCCTCCACCCTGGTTGCAAGCTTCTCCCGCTCCTCTTCATCCAAACCATGTCCGGCCATTTCGGCTACACTCTGCACCTCCTCACAACAGACTCATACATCAGGATTAATGGTGGCTAGTCTGTAAGTATCAGAAAAAGGAAAACAGTGTGAAATCAAAGGGCAAAGATGGAGACCTAGTAGTGGCCCCCTTACCCTCTCTCAGACAATCCGCTACCTTTCCTTCCTTCTTTCTCTGGTTCCCTTGATTTGTCCTAAAGCGAACCCTTGCCTTTTATTTCCCTGTTCCCTTTTATTGTGGTTCCCCTTTATTTCACATCACTCTTCACCTATTCCTCAGATGGCCAATTTCCTTCTATACCCTTGTTCTTCTCTTTTGTGCATCTTTTTTCATGTCCTTACCCCAACCACAGAATTTAGCAGTAATTGCATTTCTGCCAAACTAGTCTATGCGGGCATTAGCAGTTATCTCTACAAAGACTACAATTCATGCAAAACAAAGGATTGGGTAGTGACTACTGCAAAAACAACATACGTGACCAGTCCTGAAAGCACTCTACTCACTACCAGTTAAGCAGAAGGCAGCAGTTTAAGGTTTTGATCTTGGTGTTTAAGGCTTTATATGTACAAGGGACTAAAGATTCTCATGGAATTGGCCAACAGAACACTTCCGTTGATAACTACAGCAAATTAATGTAAAACTTCGTGGAAGCAGAGCTTCAAAATGTCACTGTTTTGATTTTTTTTAAAAGGGGCTTGCTGCCTAAACAATGAGTTTACATTCTGAGCCAGGGATAGTCAGAGCTAAAACCAGGTGCGAGAATGTGAAAAACGTGGCACAGCAGTGTCTTGGAAGATATCACTAATGGAGAGCTGCAGACAAGACACAAAACCAGTAATGCTTTACTGAGAATGTACATACACCTTAGCAAATTACACTTTTTATGGGGTATATTTATTTTTCTCGATCAACTGTAATCTAGCGAGTTGACGGCCTTTCAATTGTTTTCTCCAAAAGGGCAAATATGGTATTAGAAACTAAACTGCAAATAGGAGAAAATCACGGTTATTCAGGCAGCGATCAATGCTCCATTCACAGACATTGCCTACATCAAGCAACGGTTCCAACCTTAAGATCGGTGTTCACAGGCAATCTGCATTAGTTGTAATTACCATGTCCACCTTCAGGATTTCCACAAAACATTTGTCAAAGTTAAAAAGGTATACACTATAAATGAGAAAGTGTCCCCTACTTTAAAAAAAAAGTGACAGAGACATTGGAGATTGTATTGGGGGAGAGGGTGTTTACTCACGGGTTCATTAGCATGGGGTATAAAACAAGCCAGTACAATAGCTAAATGTATAGAGGACAGCACAGAGGCAACTTGCTGGTCTTCGAAGCAAGAGCACGCAGAGCAACAGAGGTTCGAATCCCGGATCCGTGCTTAGAAATCGAACTCAGGTATGGTATTAGGCACGTTATAAAAAAACAATAGAAATAAATCAATACTAATCGCCTGCTTAAAAGATGTGCATGTCACAACTTCAAATACTGTTGTAGCTGACTCAGTCTTTTATCATTCCACAATTGATTAAGTACCCTTCATTAAACTGCGTAATAAATACTTTTAGATCGCATAGAAGGGGGTAAACCGTTATTTAAAAAGGGACCTTTAAAAAAAAAAAAACTCTTCAACTTGGCTTGTGTACAAAGTTCCGTTTGCCTGTCAATGTGCACATTTGTGTGTGCCTGTATGCCTACAATCAGCTTCGTGTAAGGGAATGTCACCATGTCAGAATGCCAGTCACTGCAAGGCAGGGTTCGAAATTGAGAGGGGCTGCGAGCTAGCTACCAGGAGCTACTTTTGGCTTCCCAGGCCAACTGATACCAAACAAAAACAACGATGTGAATTTAATTCTGTGCATTTGGGATAATTAAAAACAAACCAACATTAGGGCACATCTGTACAACATTCACATGAAAAAGGGCCATACATCATGGACAAAAAGATACATGTTTGGGAAGTTAGATGGAATGGAAGTTAGATTTGGGGAAGGCTATGTACTAGCACCTCGTTTCACACTGGTAGCTCCGGGTTACTGGTTAATGCTGGAAACCCAGGGGCTGCTTTTAGTCCCTGCTTATTCAAACTTAATTTCAATCCCTGCAAGGGTGTGTGTGCCTGCCTATTGTGCTATTGCTGTATATCTGTTGCATTGTCCTTTTGAGTAAATGCATGCCTGTTACAGGGTGCACACCTATTGCAGTATGTGTGGTGTGTGTGCCTCAACGTGTGCATACTACTGTCGCTATGTGCTTGTCTTGTGTATGAGCGTGCCGATCACTGTTTTCCTGCTGTTCCCTGAATCTCACTATGTTGGGGCTGAGGTGCCTGTCTATGCACGTCACTGAGCATGTGTATGCCTTTGTGCGTTTCCGTCTTTGTTAACAATTCAAAGCCCCCCTTACTGTGAATGAACAGTAACATGATCTCTGGGATGGTGTTCACTCAGGAGGGACTCAAATCACATGATAGCTCTGTGCCATACTGGAGGAGAAATACCCTTTTGCTAATAACTTTGCTCCCACCCACAAAGACTGAAGCCCGAAAGAGCAAGTAAGCCTACTCTGAAAAGGACCCAGGTTCAACTGGGCCCTTTCCTCTCCCCATCACACTCTCCACATGCGGCCTCCATCAGGGCTCTATTCTCTCTCTACCTTGCCCCTCTAGCCCATTTGATCTCTGCATTCTCTCCTCACTTTGTGTTATGCAGACGACACGCAGCTTTCCTTCAAGTTTCCCTCCACTTCCTCCCTCATTCCGGACTGTCCAACTGCTATTCAGGCATGGTGTGCTGCTAACGATCTCTGCCTGAATGCCAGTAAGACTGACATCCTTCTTACTGGGACCCCTGCTCCCCCCTTCCCTCCTCTCGGACCACCCTTCATTGGTCTCCTCCCCTCACCCTCTTGTGGGGCAAAATACATTGGTGTCATCTTCAACTCCTCTCTCTCCTTCTCTCCTCAAATTGTGGACCTTGCCAAGAAGGTCCACTTTCAGCTGCACTTCCTCAGAGGCATTCTCCCTTTCCTCACCGTCCCCCAGCAACTCATTGTCTCCAGAGGTCTGGTCCTCTCTAGGCTGGACTACTGCAACAGTCTCTTCCTCAATCTGCCTAAATCTTCCCTTCGCCCACTTCAACTAATCCAGAATAGGACTGCAAGACTTATCCTTGGCCTCAAGCCCAGGAACTGCATCTCTCCAGTCCTAAAAATAGCTCCACTGGCTCCCGGTTGCTGCGAGGATCAAGTTCAAGACCCTCTGCATCATCCACAAGGCATTCTGGGTCCTGGGACCCCGCTACTTCCAACTCCCTCTCCCTAAATACCTCCATGATAAAGCCCTTCGGTCTTCCAGCTCCTACTCTCTGCAGATCAGATGCTTTACCAAGCAGAGAGTGAAATATAGATCGCTCCCTCTTCTGTAGGAGCCTCCCTCTGGAATGGCCTCCCTGGCCCCCTCAGGCTTGAGCCGGATCTCCTTAAGTTACTGAAGCTTCTTAAGAGACTCCTTTTCTCTTCCGAATGACACAAGGCCTAGAAGGACCTTTCTTCTTGTTTTTCCTCATCCCTGTTCTCCCTCCAACCCCCATCATTTTTATCTTGTGGCGCCTTGAAACACTATTTGCTGTATAGGCACATTATACATATCCAATAAATAGATAAATAAAATTAACAAGGGAATCAAACGCAACCCCATGATACGCGTTTCTGCCTACGTAGGTGTCATCAGCGAGGCGCTATGTCAGTTCTCAACCTCTTTCCAGCAGGCCCACAATATCACGATTCAATGGTGACTGCATCACTGCTCTCTGTAGCTAGTCAGTGCAGCGGCCAGCATCAACAGAGCAGCAAGAGCAAAGGTAAGATGTATTAACACTTGGTTGCCCTGCATTCATGAGGAGACGCACCACAAGCATCCCGCCCGCCCCAACATTGAGGGACCGGATTGAGCAATTTACAGCATGCTCGGTAAGAATATCTCAGAGCGTCATCCTTGACCTGCAAAATCCTGATGGGCTCTGCTTTATTCAGCCCTGTGATGTATCACTGTTTAGCCCTGCTGTGCATAGCCCGATGCCCCCAGCTCCGCCTGTACTACCTGCACCCACGTTTTTTTAATGGCCAGCAAGGCCTCTTCAAAATGTCGGATCTCCCTGTCATGACCCAGGACTAGGCTCCAAGGCCTGCCCCTGACGACCAGGACAAGGCAGTCCCAGGGTGCCGGCAGTCGAAGACGGCCCCCACAAAGGCCTACAACTAAGGTCCTTGTTCATTCCCCTGTCAGGCCATGATGGCAGTGGCACCGCGCTCTACGCCCTCCCCCCCAACTGCCTCCTGTTGTCACCCACACCCTAAGCCTGCACACGCACCAGCCACTCGTCAACACGGATACCAAGATAAGAAGAGCGTATAAATGGGGCACCTGTCTTGTCACTGCCTCTTCCTTCACAATGGTCTTTGCTTGTTTCCCCTCAACTTACTGATTCCCACCCCATTTCTCCCTGCCTTCACGCCAGCGGCCAAATGCCTTCGCTGCTCTCTACCCATCCTAGCTGGCACCCCCGCAGTTTGCCCAGTGACCCCGCAGTTCTCACCATGCCTAGAGCCCCCACAGTTTCCTGTTTGCCAAGTGACCCCGCAGTTCTCACCATGCCTAGTGCCCCGCAGCTTCCAGATTGTCCTGTGTCCCCTCAGTTTACGGATTGCCCAGTGACCTCACAGTTCTCACCATGCTTAGTGCCCCTGCAGTTTCCAGTTTGCCCAGTGACTCTGCAGCTTCCAGATTGTCCTGTGACCCCCTCAGTTTACAGATTGCCCAATGACCCTTCATCTCCCTCCTTGCCCGGTGCCCCCGCAGCTACCAACTTCCACCTACTCACTAATAAGATCCTTACATGCTTTCCCCCTGATACTAAGACCTATGATCCTATGATAGCACATCACAGCTACTGTTCAGCCCCCATCGACTCCAGTCCATCTCACCCTCTCTAAATGTGCCCGATCCAACTTGGTACATCGAGACCCTAGTCCTACACACCGTCACCATTGTGCAAGCTATAGACCCATTCTGATCAAAACCACCTTGATTAGACCCTCCTCAAATTAATTCCGGTTCCCTAATGCTGAACCCACACACTCACCACGAGTTCAAGCTTCCAATAATATGCACCACATACTCTCCCATACAAGTTCTCTGCCTATGATCTCACAAAGCCCAGTCAATCGATCTAACACCAAAGCCTGTTTAGGCCCCACTCGTTCCGCACGACTCAAGAGCTAGAACCTCCAATTTCAGCACCCACTCGCCTTTCACAGTCCCATCTGTAGGCCCACTCAGACTTAACCGACTTGCCTCCCGTACCTCACTGTTCCTCCTCACACTTACACATGATACTGCTCTTGCCCAGCGGCCACCTATCACAACACCAGTACCGCTACCTATTACCTACGGACCCCAGGTCCTTCTAGGCACAACCTCTACACTCTATAACCCCTGGAGTCCCCCCCCCAGATCCTACCAGAACAAAAAAAATCATAAAAGGCGCGCTCATCAATGCCCGCTCATTGGGAGCACGCGCTATGATCTCATACTTGAATACCAACTGGACGTGCTAGCAATTACCTGGCTTTATCCAGCCTCAGGCCCCAGCTTTGCAATAGCCATCCCTCCCGACTACTCCAACCTTAGGGCTGACTGTCTTGACAACAGAGGCAGCGGGGTTGCTCTCCTAGCAAAAGCCTCAGTACAAATCAGATCATCTCCTATACCAGCCATTACAGGATGCAAACTGCTACTCTTAAAGCCAACCACCAACCTCAAAACCACTTCGAATATTTTGCTCATCTATCGGCAATCCAACAACTCTCACCAACCAGCCCTGGAAAGTCCTCTCCTTAACACACCACTACTAAAACCTGCCACCAAGTTCATCATCCTAGGAGACATAAACCTTGGCTTCAATGAACAAAACAACCCCAAAGCCTTAAACTTTTCATCTGCCATGGAAGAACTGAATTTCAGCCAACTAGTAGACATGTCCACCCACAACAAAGGCCGAATCCTTGACTGGATTCTGACCTCCAACACAAACATGAACATCACAGCTATCTCTAAAATCCCTTGGTACAACCACTTTAAGCTATGCATCATCAACATCCCTACTGCACGTCCCCGCACTCCCAAGCCCAATATGGTTAGAAATACCTGCAACCTCACTTGTGGAAAAAGTTGAGAGTGCTATGATTAGGGAAAGGGGGATATCGGGCCATGCATTGATAGATGTGGAAATAAATGTTGATGCAAAAAACGGGTGTTAATAGATAGGGAATGAAGACTAGGATGTTGAAGGATCAGGATTTGGGGGTCGCTCGTTCTACATTTATCAAAGTTTTCTTTATTGAGAATGGTGGCACTGCGGATCAGCCTGGGATCTGGGAAAGCTAAAGCAACAACGAGGGAGGAATTAATTAGTTGCGCCCGTCATATGAGGAAAGTGGGGTTTGTGGAGGTCAGGAAACTGGAAAAAGATTTGGCTGATACCCAGCAAGTATACACTAACAGGTAATCAGAAAGACAGGTGGGAGATGCAAAAAGCGTCCAATTGTCTGCAGGCTGTGGTGAATTCTCAGATGGAGAAGGGACTTTTCTATCAGAAACAGTGATACTGGGAGGGTAGTGATAAATGTGGCAGTGTGTTAGCGGTTACATGTCTTTATATCGAAATGTTATATTGAATGATGTTTTACCGAACATTATATACCAAAAACATCATATTAACATAAATACCTAAACACATTTACCGAAAAACCCCAATATCGATAAAGTATTGAGAACTGAGAAAATATGGAACTGTTACTCTGTCTTAATACAGCAAACTGCAAAAACGAATAATAAATTAGAAGGATGGCACAATGGGACAAAACAATCTTTTAAAACATGCAATCCGAACGTATGGTGCTTTATAAAAAAACTTAGAAAGGCGCAATCTCACCAGGAAACGTAAATTACACAAATAATCTCATGAGAAAAAACACAAATACAGCGCAAAAAATATTGTGACAACCAACAAAGATTAAAGTAATGTGTATTGTCCTTCGAAAAATAAAACATTCTTGAACAGTATTGCATTTAAAATAAACTGCTAAAAAACTGAATAAGGACTTACCACTGCATACTGGAAAACAACCCAAAAGAGTGCAATCCATCCATAGAGAAACAAAAAACTGGAAATCCAATCAACAAAAAATGTAAAATACAATAACAGATCCAAAACAAACTCCGGGAAAACTATTGAATAGCCAGAAAAAAATCCAATCCAATGCAATGAAATCCACCAAAAAAAATAGAAATCCATCAGAAAAAGGTAAAAATCATCCAATGCCAAAAGCATAAAAATCCAAGTGAACAATCCTAAAAACGAAAAAAAAGCAGGAACTCCACAGAAACGCAGCGTACACTCTGCCGGAAGAAATCCAAAATGGCCGAACAGCAACACCACATGGTCAAAAAAGATGTTGCAACAAATATTTTAAACAAATTAAATAAGTTGAAAGGTTAGAATATTTATAGGTTTTTAAAATACAATGTTAAAGTATTAAAACATTTGAGATATAAAAAAAATTCAAAAAATAAGTAATTCAATAAAAGTTTTTCAATGAAAATGTTTGAGAAAAATTCTTTCGATATAAAGACTATACCTTTGTGAGCGATTAAACTTGAAGGTATTGCAGAGAGAACTGTGATAAAGGGCCTGGTAAATAATAGTCGGTCATTGGTGACAAAACATGCTGAGATCTTTGAGTGTTTCAGCACCTTTGGTGAGGCTCTGTACAGTGAAAATGATTTTCGATCTTTACAGGATTTAGATGATTTTTTCAGTATTAGTGATTTGCCAAAGTTGTCGCCGGGGAGTAGTTTGAACTTGGATGCTGAGATTACAGAATTGGGAGTTATGATATGATAAGTCATTTATATCGTGCCTGTACACAAGTGTTTCTAGGCGCGACAAGACAAGGTAGGGGAGCCAGAGGGAGAACAAGACAAAGAATCTTACTAGGCCTTGTGTCATTCAGATGGTGCAAGTGCGAGAACGAGGGGTAAGAAAGAGGGGGCAGTGCAAAGGAGAGGGGAGGGGAGGAGAAGCAGGGCAGCAATGCTCCGAGTAAGTGCAGCAAGGGCAAGCGCGGCTCTGGGTAGTGCAAGGAGACAAGGGACTGTAGGATTACAGTTACAGCCCCTAAGTGAGTGGTAACCCCTGAGGCAGTGCAAGGGTGACTGATTAAGAAAGAGCCTAGTACCCAGTGAAACTCTGAGGGTAGTGTGAGAAACCAAAAGGTGTCTCACCCAATAGTCCCTAGGGATCTGTCATCCAAGTGGTCAGGATACGGCCATCCCTTTGGATCCAATTCCTGGGGGTGGACCAGAGCGGGAGGATCACCTGGGTGAGGGGTCTTCGGGGAGTGGGACACCGGATGGCGGGACACGGTATCCCCTTCCCTGTAACAGCTTTACCCCATCCTACCCGGTAGGATATTTAGGAATTCTGCTCCCCCCCCCTTTTAAACATGAACACGTTCTCACCAACAGCCCGCCCTAAGGGAAAACAGCCTAACACCTGAGCCGTGTACCTGACATGTCCCAATACTATGCTCAGGCGAGGTCAGGCAATTATCGACAATCACTCACACCTGACTTCCATTACACTTCCCCACACGGATAAAAGGCGGAGCACGAGAGCACACTCTGAGCGAGGCAAAGCACACAAGGAAACAGCAGTTTCGAGACGGTAGCTGAGCAAGAGGGGATAGGTGGCAAAACCGAAGAGGATGGTAAGGAGGGAAATTCCCATGACCTTTTTCGACAAGGAACCATTACTTTCCAGAGACCTCGAGAATAGAAAGCTTAAGACCAGGAAACCAGGCTAAGAATCCTGCATTGTGTGTCAGAGATACCCGGGGCCCTCCTGCATCAGTAATCAAGGCGGGGAGAATCACCAGACCGTGGTACCGTCCTTTGCTCCCAGAACAAAGCGCATTCAGTGAAGTCAACACAGCCGGTGAGTTGGGGAGACCGATACAAGACCGGTCTGTGTTGTAGCCATGGTTGAAAGCAGCAACATTGAATGGCGAGCGCTTGAACGAACTTTGTTAAAACACATATGATAAGAGACGCAAGTGAAGTTAAACTGCTGATGAGTGATTGAACTTTAAAGCAAGCTACAATACCTTTGACGGAGTGGTCCGGCACAGCGCGGGTGCTCAATCGAAGGTCTCTGTAAGGTATCCAGCTGAGAAGTAATAACAGTAGATCAATTTGGTCCAAGCCCGGCGGAGGAAGACCAACTGAAAGAAACAAATAAATATTAATCAAAGTGGTCCTGCAACGGGTCAAGCAAAATCCTGCGCACAGTCGAAAGACTTTGATTTTGATGAAATAGAGAAAGTTTGGAAAACTATGTGAATTTGGTCCGAGCCTGGCAGAGGGAGACCAATTGAAGGTTTTGTGATAAAGTGGGTCTGAGCCCGGCAGAGGCTGTATAAGTGAAAATCCTAAGGAGAAAGGAACTTTTGAATGTTTGTTTGTCGCATCAGGCCCTCTGAAGTAAGAGACTCTGAATGGCAAAGAGACTTCAGAAGGCCCTGATACTGAGATTTGAATTGCATCCTTGTGCTAGAGAAGCCCGGGAGTGTACTAAGCTTGAGTGTGCCGCCTTGTCCCGTGCTGAAAACGTGGGGAAGGGAAGCCAACGGCTTGAATATCCTGACATATCATTTCTTCAACACTTTTCTTTTGCATAACTTGTCTTCCACACTATTTGTTTGTTTATTTATTTGTTATGCGCACCAGACCCGTACGTAAAAGGGCGCAACAGAATGAAGATGCAACGCACATAGTTACAGAATATACAGCAGGTACAGTACCTACAAAAATACAGAATATATAGAATGTGCAAATATATACATACATAATATACATACAAAGATATGGTGGCCTATGTAGAAGCAAAAATAGGCCATGACTAGGGTGCAGAAATACAAATTACAGGGTAGTACTCTACATATACCACTGGGGCTCGCAAGTGTTAATAGGTATATTCTAACGGGTGGGAGGCTAGGGGTCAGTAGCGATGATGTGTTTTATGAAATTTTTTCTGCAATGGAGGTAAGGTTGGTCAGCTCTCAAGTCTTGTGGCAGAGAGTTCCAACATTTAGCAGACTTTACAGGGAAACTTACCACCGATAGTGGTAAGCTTGTATTTGGGACTGGTCAGGCAGATGATGTTACCAGTTCTAGTAGGTCTATGAGAAATTCTTCTCTGAAGTTTGTCAATGAGGTAAGTGGGAGCGGCGTTATTAAGAGCTTTACGAGTCAATGATAATGTCTTTAACTGTATTTTGTTGGCCGTGGATAACCATTTGAGTTGGTGTCTAAAGGGGGAAATGTGAGTTCTTTTGTTTATACATACAACTGCTTTTAAAGCACTATTTTGTAATGTTTGGAGCTTTAGGATAGTCGTTTTATTAGCACCACTGTATAGGGCGTTACAATAATCAATAGAGAGTATTAAGGCTCTAGCCAGGATCAGGCAACTGTCGTCCGACAGGAAAGGCTTGCCGGCTCTGAGTAGTTTACACGTGTAGGCTGTGGAGGAGGTCAGAGATTTGATCTGTTTATCAAAGGACAGTGTGGAATCCAAATAGAAGCCAAGGGTTTTTACCTCCTTGGAGACTTTGATGGAATTTCCGTCAATATTGAATGAGGAAAATTCCTGGCCTAATTTTTTGATGTTAGCCAGAGAGCCCAGAATGATCAACTCGGTCTTATCATCGTTCAAGCATAAGCCATGAGTGGCCATCCATGCTTGGATAATAAAATACATTTTGTTCACCAACCCTGAGTCCTTACTATGATCCCCAGAAAGCGGGAAGAGAATCTGGGTATCATCTGCGAAATTAGTATAGGTAATACCCAGATGGTCAAGATCATCGAAAAAGGGTTTGGTGAAGATATTGTATAGAGTTGGTGAAACACAGGAGCCTTGGGGAACACCGCACAGGATAGGTGTTGGGTCTGCAGCTGCTGAGGGAGAGAAGACTCTCATTGTTCTCTCACTCAGGAAGGATTCGATCTATTTGATAGCTTCCGGGGAGAAGTGTGCAGCAGAGTCAAGGTGTCGACAGAGTACCATGTGATTGACCAGATCAAATGCAGCTGAGAGATCAGGTAGGAGCAGAAGTATTGACTTCCCTTTGTCTCTCAGCTCATCTATTTGGGACTTTAAGTCAATTAAGGCTGTTTCCGTTCCGTATAAAGGGCAGAAGCCAGATTGTCTGTTACCTAGGAGTTTATGTAATTCAAAGTGTTTTTGAATTGGGTTGTAAGCTGCTTTATCCAATATTTTGAGTAAGAATGGGACCATGGTGATAGGCCGGTAATTGGTAGGGATGAGAGGGTCTAATGTCCGTTTCTTGAGGAGGGGGAGCACCCAGGACTGTTTAAGGTTGGCTGGGATAGTGCCTGTGGCGAAGGAAGCATTAATGAATTTGGTGATGAGTGGGGATAAGTCTCTAGCGGCATCTTTTATTAGTTGTGCTGGGCAGATATCACCTTTACAGTTAGAAGGTTTCAGTGACAGGATGATTTTTTTCTACCTCCAAGGTGGTCATTTTAGAGAAGGTGAAGGTATTATTGTGCGCCGGTAGTGAGGCACTAGGCATAGGGGTATTGGGAGAGTGCTGAAGGTTCAATGTCTCTTTTTTTTGCTGAATTAATTTTATTTTGGAGCATATCAATTTTATTAGCTAGCGGATGTTGGATGTCTGTACACCAAGATTTATCTTTAGTACAGATGTCCGGTGTGGCTATTGGGGTCTCTAATTCTTTAAGTATAGACAAGAGATCTTTCATACTAGAATTGGACTCGGTAATACGCTCATCATAGGAGTTACGTTTTGCCAGGCAAATTTCCTTCTTGTAATGTGAGGAAAGTGAGGTTACTTTGGCTTTATTCTCACTGGTAGGGCAGAGTCTCCAATTAGATTCACCTTTTCTTTTTAGGCTGCGAAGGTCTTTAAGTTGTGGTGTAAACCATTTGTTTAAGTGGGCCATAGGTTTGCTGGGTCTAACTTTAAGAGGGGCAATTCTGTCCAGGGAGGTGAGCATGATATTATTGAATTTGTGAACTAGGATGCTAGGGTCAAGATTATCTGACAGTGCATTAAGGGTGGGAAGGATAGCAGGGATCATTTTCTCTACTGTAATACTTTTTTTTATTTCTAGTTAAGCATGGAGGCGCTGGTGTAAGAGCCAATGGTGTGGATCTTGTGGTGGATAGGTGGAAGGACACCAGAGAGTGGTCCGTCAATGCAAGCGGCAGGAAGGAAGAGATAGTCACTGTGCAGTTGTAATCCGGTATCCAGTCCAGTATTCTCCCTTTTTGGTGGGTAGGTTTGTTGACTTTTTGGGAGAGATCTACTGCATTTATTATGTTGACTATCTCTGTAGCGTTTTTGTCCATTTGGTCATTAAAGCCTAGGCTGAAATCCCCTAATAAGAGTATTTGCGAGGAGGGTTTGAGGTTGCTAGTAAGTATATTATGCAAATCCTCCTCGAAGGTGCCAAGAGGACCAGGCGGTCTGTATATTAGGTGAATGGTGAGTGTTTGTGAGTTGTTTATCTGTAATTTGGCCGAGAGAACTTCACATGATTGTGACAAATGGATAGGGGCTAGTCTTAGGCAAAGACATGTTCTAGAGATGATGGCGATACCGCCTCCTCGGGCGCTGTCACAGTCTTGTCTCACTATGGTGTAGCCATCAGGGATAGCTAGCATGAGTGAGGGCCCTGCTGCATTATGGAGCCAGGTTCTGTAATTGCCAGGAAATCCAGATTACCTTCTGTAATTATGTCTGCAATGTCAGTGGCGTGGGCAACGAGCGATCTTACATTGAGCAGCGCTCCTTTGAGGGGGGGGGGGACTTCAGTTGCTATATTGACTAGGGTAGATTTGTCAGAATTCTTAATACATGATTTACTTTTGTGATTATTGGTCTGCAGGACATTTATATTCGAAGTGGACTGTGGCGGAGACGGATTTGAGAGACAAGGTGTCAGATTAACCTTGATGTTAGTTTTAGGGTTGGTAGGTGGGAGGGTTCTTCTCAGGGGTTCATGTAGTTTAGATAGTCTGGCGCGAAGTCTGGCGTTTCTATTAGACATGGCACATGGTAGAGTTGCGTAAGTGGTTGTCACGGGGGCCCAGTTATGTGGAGGTTGGCTCATAGTGCTTGTGTTCGTTACTATGTTAGTAGAGGTGGGCATGCTAGAGTCTAAAGTAAATGCAGGCGGGAGCTGAGCAAAGTATGCTTGGCTTCTAAGGTCAACGTACCTGGTAGCAGTTATTATGCAGAGTAGTAATGTTAAGGTTGACATTTTTACAGTAACGATGCCAGAGTATGGTCCAGCACATGCAATCGCCTAGCTAGGGTGCTGCATTAGTTGAGCATTTGCGAATTAAATATATTCAACTTTGGCTGGATATTCAATGATGTGCAGATTCAGCTTAACTAATTGTTCACGAGAATAGGCAGATTCGACTAGGCTAGGAGTTGGCAAAATAGGCAGAATCAAGTTTGCTAAATATACATAGTAATAGGCAGATTCGACTGGGCTAGGACTTGGCAAAATAGGCAGAATCAAGTTTGCTAAACATACATAGTAATAGGCAGATTCGACCAGGCTAGGAGTTGGCAAAATAGGCAGAATCAAGTTTGCTAAATATACATAGTAATAGGCAGATTCGACTGGCATAAGAGTTGGCATAATAGGCAAGATCAGACATTTACTAGATGTCCACAAAGATGGGCCTAATCAGTAATCTGACTCGCCAATGACTATGGGGTGTGTAGATAGTGATGTATCCCTACTGCTCTGACTGTTAAGCTAGTTGTCGCTATAGGAGGTATACAAGAAACTAGGTACTCTAAATGTCATATGCCCGACTGCATTGGAGTGGGGTGGTGCCAAATAATAGAAGGTCTTACATTAAGTGAAAACTTTGGATATCATACTTGTATACGCGAAAGGCTTAGCATTAAGGTGCAGGCTTCAATCGGTACAGACGCAACTATGTATAAAGCTAGCAATACATTTCAACATACGTATAACAGTAGGCGACGTAACCTAGCACATTGAGCATTATCAGTAATGACCACAGAGCAACTGTGGACACGTTTAGAGGGTACAATAAGGGCTACATAAGGATAGAAGTTGTAGACATGATTGTAATATGATTTAGACTTAGTTTGCTGTAATGGTAGACTTGCGCACAGGTAAGTCCGCTGGTCTGTGATTAACGCAACGTTATACTTGTATAGTGCAGCTGTAGGGTAGTAGGTCAGTAGGAGTGTGGCACTGGCCAACCTTACACAATGAAAGGACAATGGACATATGGAATACAAATTAACTGGAACGTGAACACCTCGCTGACTTTCTTAATACAAAGCTCCGGGGGCTTATGAACACAGGCTCTCGGTATATTGCGGGCGGTCAAAGGTTGTATGGTTAACAAGTCTGAATACAGCATACAGGATAAAGCTAGGGATTGTGAAAGTACCTGTGTTGTTCGCAGTGGAAGTAAGTCCTCGAGTTTTGCGGGCAACTTTGACCAGAGTTCCTGGCTGACGGCTTGGCAGGCTGTGGACAGGAGTAGCCTTTGTCTCCCGGCCTTCGTCAAACCAGCAACGCCTACCAGCTACTGCTGATAGGCTTAAGCTGGTGGATGGCCAATCAGCTGTGCGGTGGCTCTGTAGCCGGAAGTCACTCGGCTCGGGCCATGGTGGCGGCCATCTTCAGATAGGTTTTCCCTGGTAGGAAGTGATGGCGAAAAGCACAACGGTGCTTCTGACAAGGTGAAGCCGTGTCAGAGGGGCGCTTCACGGCAGCTGCAGGATTAAGTGAGAATAGTGCTTGTTGCCTGCACTTTCTCTTCATGCGTGCTCAGCCTTAGGGAAATGCCTGCAAATTAGAGTGAATGCAGAAGGGGTTCACCTGGATGCGGGGGGAGGTGGTAGGGGCAGCCCTGTTCCAGCAGGGTGGTGCGAGCTCCAGCTCCCAGCACCAGCTATTACGAAATGCTTCAGATGAGTACAGGCTCGGACAGGAGTAGCCTTTTGTCTCCCGGCCTTCGTCGAACTGGCAACCCCTACCGGCTACTGCGGATTGGCTTAAGCTGGTGGCTGGCCAATCAGCTGTGCGGATTGTCAATAGGTTTATTAGTATAGGCCCATTTTTATTTTGACACCACTAGGACTGCGTTATTTGAATTTCGTAGCTTGCTCCCATCTTTAGAGTTAGGCATTTTTCAAACCCAGTTGAAGTTCAATAAACACCTTTGAACTGTGATCACTTGTGTCCGTCTTACTGTTTGATACCATTCCTTCCTTACAGTAGCAAAGAAACAGGTAGGTCAGGGAGGGAGAGAGAGAGAACGCAACGGAGAATAGGAAAGTTTTGAGCTGCTTCCAGAACTTCAGGTGGTCCGGCTCAAGTTTGAGAGGAGCAGGGAGGCCGTTCCAGAGGGAGGCACTGCAGTGGAGAGAGATCTACCCCCCACTATCTGCCTGGAGAAGGGTCTGACCCTTAGAGAGTCGGACGTTGCTGAGCAAAGGGCTCAAGACAGAGGGTATTTTGGAAGAGAGTGTTGGATGTAGTGTGGCCCCGGCCTCAGAAAGCCTTGTGGACAATGCAAAGGGTCTTGAACTTGATCCTTGCAGCCAACGGGAACCAGTGGAGAGATTTCAGGGCTGGAGAGATACGGTCCCTGGGCTTCAGGCCAAGGATATGCCTCGCAGTCCTGTTCTGGATTAGTTGCTGAGAGCGAAGAGTAGAGGAAGGCAGATTGAGAAAGAGGCTGTTGCAGTAGTCCAGCCTACAGAGAACCAAGGATCTGGAGACTGTGAGCTTCTGGGGGAAAGTAAGAAAGGGAAGAGTCCCTTAGAGGAGGTGCAGCTGGTAGTGGGACTTCTTGGAGATATCCGAGATGTAAGGAGAGAAAGAGAGTAGAGTTGAAGATGACACCAATGTTTTTTGCTTCACAAGGAGGGGAAGGAACAGGGCCCAAGGCGGCCTGCCAGAGTGAGAGAGGGAAAGCAGAAGCAGGGTTCCCAGTGAGAAGGATCTCCGTCTTACTGGCATTAAGGCAGAGATCATTGGAGGCGCACCAATCCTGAATTGCAGTTAGACAGTCAAGAATGAGCGAGAGAGGAGAGGAGGCTGAGGAGAGCGGCGTGTCATCCGAATAACACTGAAAGTTAGAGGAGAAAGATCAGGTGGGCCAAAGGGGCCATGTAGAGGTTGAAAAGCCAGGGTGAGAGGATAGAGCCCTGGGGAACGCCACAGGTTGAGAGAGAGGTTGCAGAAAGAAAGGGACCAAGTTGGACCTGGGAGGGGCGGTCCAAGAGAAAGGAGGTTAATCTCTCTAGGGCCGGATCCATGATGCCCAGGTTCTCACGGAATCAATGGAGCAGGATGCTGTGGTTGACCGTGTCGAAAGCAGAGAAAAGATCCAGGAGGATGAGGACAGAAGTAATGCTAGAATAAATGCGTGAGAGCAGATCTTCAGAGGTGTTCAGGAGAGCAGTTTCTGCGCCTCTGGACTCTCTGAAGCCAGACTGATGGTCATGGAGACAACCAACAGATTCAGTGTAGAGATTGAGCTGAGAGATGTCCAGCTTTTCCAAGAGTTTGCCCAGGAAACAAGTGATGGAGAACGGGCGATAGTTTGCCGGGCAGGTAGGATCGGCAGACGGTTTCTTGAGGAGGGGGTGCACAAGAGAGTGCTTAAGGGGAGAGGGGAACGTTTTAGTGCCAAAAGCTATGTCTCAACTTCAGGCTGGTAACTTGCCAGGTTTAGATGGTTTGCCAGGAGAAATATTCCAAGATAGTGGTCTAATTTTTTGTGCAAGCAATTTCATTTTTTTCTAAGAAATGGGAACCTATGTCCATCCAATGCGTGAGCCACTCATTTATCTTATTCCAAAGCCAGATAAAGATCACACAAAGTGTGGTAATAATCGCCCAATATCTTTACTCAATGTTGATTTGAAACTTTTTACAAACATTTTAACAAATAGACTTGAAGTATGTATTGGCAAAATTATTCATGAGACGCAATCTGGATTTATGCAGCAGAGATTATGGTACGACAATGTGAGACTTCTGGTGGACATTTTGGGGTTACGTGGAGAGATGACTGCTGGAGCTGCAGTGGTTTTCTTGGAAGCAGAAAAGGCCTTTGATAGAGTGTGTTGGTCTTTTTTGGAACGTACAATGAAGGAGGTGGGCTTTGGTGAGATTTTTCTGGGTGCAATAGATTGTCTCCATGCGAGAGCTAAGGTGACGATCTGGTTGAATGGGGTCATCTGAATGGGGTCATCTCAAGCAAATTTTCCTAAACGAGAGGCACTAGACAAGGTTGCCCGCTCTCCACTCTTTGGTTTAATTTGGCATTTGAGCCATTGGAAGTGCGCACTAGACAAGAGGTTGGTATTCAAGGTATATGTGTGGGAGGCAATGAACATAAGGCGTTGTCGTATGCCGATGATATGGTTGTGATTTTAACTAACCCCAAAAGAAGGTAGTGCGTTGTTAAACAAAGTATTTGAGGAAGTTGGAAAGCTGTCTGGCCACAAAATAAACTGGGATAAGACCGAGGTCTTTCCTTTATCACCGACTAGTACTAAGAATTGTTGTGAGTCATGGGACTGTAAACGGTCAGATAAACAGGTGAAATTTCTAGGAATTTATGTTTTGTGGAACCTAAATATGGCAGTGGATTACAATGTTGATAGATTGATGGGGCTGATACAAGGAGATGGGAGAAGTAGAAGTTCGGTTTATGGGCAAAAGTAAACGCGATAAAAAGGACGCTCCTTCCAAAAGTACTGTATATCAGATTTTACCATTGAAATTTACAATGAAAAACTTGAGAAGGATTGACAGAATTTTTCAGAAATTCTTATGGGGAAGTAGGAAAAGACCAAAAATTCCAAGATTCATGCTGATGCGAGGGGTTAGTGAAGGTGGATTTGGTTATCCTGATTTGGTTAAGTATCAAAAACGGTTCATGCTAAAAAAGGCATCTTATTATTTTACGCCAGAGTGAGGTAGAGTTCCATGTTGGGTAAATTTGGAGAGGGAGGTGGAAAAACCGCTTTCATTTGACAATGTATATTCTAGAGATAAACGAGACTCTACAAGTAATTTCTTACCCTCGATTGAGGCTACTCGTGTGGCGCTGGCTACTTGGTTTGAAGATAATGAACAATATTAGTGGTTTACTTATGAGGCTTCCATATGGAATACTCCTGCACTACAACTTGATAATCGAACACTGAAATGGAAGAGCTAGATGTTGAGAGAGATTAAGAAGATTGGTGATATTTTAAATAATTTAAATATATGTTACGTTTTGAAGCGTTGAGATGTAAATACTGCTCAGGGAAACGAGAAAGAAAGAGCAAAACAAAACCATACGTCACCGTACAGTAACCCGCAAATGCACTCCGAAGGGCTCCTCCGAACCCAAAGTTGGTATGGTAGTAGTGTGTGTGTGGGGAATCCGCACAACATAGGTGTCCCCCCTTAACACACTTCGGTGTGAATCTTCAAACACAGTTCAATAAAAATTCCAGGCCAGTTTGATTTAATAAACATAAAGAATACCAATATGGTGTAGTTCAAACAGATTAAACGCAAAAATAAGTTTCGAAGCCTATAGTTTCTTGGTCACAACTTAAAGATTCAGTCTACTGCTGATACATAAATCTCATACGTGCATCAAGTCAGTTCAAACAAAAAAAGTCAGTTCAAAACATGAAGTACTTCACATCACTTATGGTCAGAAACAAGTATGTTAACATTGTAACATCTTTCCTTAATCTCACATATCATAGATACACCCTTTAATATCGGGTATTGACAAGTGTGTAGAGAATAGTCAAATTTCTTTCTTTTGTACCAATATCCGAAAAGGCTTCTGTATAGGATGTTACATAGCCAATGCGTTACGGATTGAAAAACAATCCATCTTCAGGGCAAAGAAAGCCTAATTGTTCCGAATGTTGTTCACACTTGTGTAAATTCACCTAAGAGAGTACAGATAAACACCCATCAGGATACTAATCACATGTTGTAACCAACTTAAAGGCAGTATTTCACAAGTACCAGGTACTGACCTTAACACTTGAAACGGGGAAGCAAGCCACTGGGGAAGTCCTATCCAGGAAAACAGAAAATGCACGTGTCACCCATGTAAGTAGTAAAAACAGCACCAACTGCCTCACTCATAAACCAAGGTGTATATTTAATAGCCTTCTCCCACAACAGATTCATAATACCACTCCGTAAATGAAGGTGTGGTCCCTCCCCTAATAGTAAATAGGGCATATACAAGACAAAACACCCCAATCTATAATCAGGCTGTGTACTCACCCCCAATAGGGGAATCACCAAAAGTAGACAGTAGCTGGATCCAAGTATTCCAGAGTGCCGGACTCCGACACGCAGCTCAAAGAGCCAAACAGCACTTTGTCTTGCACACGCAGCTGATACCGATAGCCTGTAAAAGTCAACCATAGGGACTATCATCAGTCAAGTCCATATTTTTAAACACGAATCGTTGCATTCACAATAGCGCTACCTCGCCTTGGCACCATGCTATCTCGTTTTGTCTAACGCTTACCTGTACTTCAGCGCACCGCCGTGCACTAGGAAACACACTCTCCTGCACTGAAAAGCCAAACCGGTCCACCCTGTAAACAGACGTATCAATCTAGAGCAGGCTTGTCCAACCTGTCTGAATGTGGGGCTGAAGCATTAGCTTTTTGTCACCCAGTGGGCCGGCGAGCCAAAAGTCAACAACCTCACCCAAAGCAGTATCTTAAAAAACGATATTGTGTGACCTTTGACACAATAGCATCACAGGCAGGGATAGCCATGCAGTCCCAAAGATATTTTTTGGTGTCATGGGTAGTGATCAAAGGTTAGTTGCTTGTGATTTCTTTCAGTGTCTATGTGTTAATATTTTTCTGAAATAGTGGGGGCGACCGAGCTTACCGAGAGAGCTATAAGGTTGTAGGGAGGGCTTGGGGGGGTTCCTCCCCACCCCCCCAAGAATTTTTTTTCAAATATGGGGTTGAAATGGTGCATTTTACAGCAGAAAAGGTGACCAAAAAGCCATAAGTTTACAATCAGTTCTAGAGGGGAACATGAAAATTCCATATCACCAACAGCAGAAAAGAACATTTTACAACACAACACATTTTAATGATCAATGTGTCCACAGTGTAAGACAGCACTGTCACTGATGTAACACATTGTCATGCTGGTTGTACCCAAAATATGCCTCTGTAGCAACATGTCTATGCCTGCTGTGCCCAATTTAGGCCAGCATTGTCCTGTACAAAGCATGATTGATGCTGCATGTGCAGTGTGCCCAATACATATGGTAGCTTATTTCTGTAATACACATTACTTCTGTGGTGAAGAAAGAAGCATAATTCAATTCAACAGATAAAATGTGGAAAAGTGATCACCCAAAGGTGAACCTAATTGAAGAAACGCAATGTGAGCACAATCTTAAAGTATGCAACCTAGCAGGCCTAGTGCACACTTTACCTTTTCTTTCACCAATAAATCGGGGGAGAGCGCGAACGCAGTCCCCCACTACCAGAAATAATGCAGTTGTGTATCCCGCATTTGGGAATATAGCAGGGGTCAGCAAATCCGATTTGCAATGGGTAAGCCTCACCTTGGGAGATCTGCCCTTGAGATCAGATTCTCCCCTGCCAGCTAAGTATGAGTTGCATGCAAGAGGACAGGGGTTGGGTCAGTTCTGGGAAGCCCCGCTAAGTGAGGGTGAGAAGGCAGGACCTGACCCAGCCCCAACCCCCCACCCCCCGGAAGCTCTGAGCGCCTGCAGAGCTGCCTGTCCCGCGTGTAGGGGGCATCTCCAGCAGGCAGAGCCCAGCAGAAGAGCAGATTGTAGCGCAGTTCCTTTCTCCCATCAGGCCCTGCTCAGCCCGAGATTTGTATAAATAGCAGGATGGCTCGAGCAGGCCTGTTGCAGTCTGCCCACTGACCTGTCGGCCCCACACCGGCCCATGGCCCTCCTGAGCGGAGCTGCTCAGCGCTGGCCCCATTGACACCATCATAATCATCCTGGACCTCGACGCTCCACCACCCCTGAATCTCAGAGTTCTGCTCAATGACAATGCTGAAGCTTTGACATCTTTGCCGTAACCATATGCTGTGTTGTGTCAGCCGAGCCTGCACAGCGCCAAAGGCAAGTATTCCCTTGTCCAGGCCCAGAGGTCACTGAGTCTTCCAGGGCCATCCACTTGGCACGGCCTACTGTTCCCAGCGTTTTCTACCCTCAAGTCAGCACCACTGCCAAACAGAACTGCATCATTGGGGCCCATCGCTGGTGCTCTCCGACTTGACCCCAGCCCAGCGCAAAGGCACCCATGCTTCTGGTCTGATGCTGAAAAGCCTGGCTCTGCTGAGACCCGAAAGACAAGAACTACGGTATTTTGGCAACATAGCACTATTGTTTTTTGTGTTGCAACTGTATCAGCTCACACCTCTCCTGAAGGGTATAGGCTGCCCTCAGACTGCGCTACCAAAAGAGTGAAAATAAATTATACCTGTTGGGCTTGCCTGTTTTACTTTTATGATTGGGATCACTGCTGCATGGGTATTAAGCATGTTATAAATAACCTATCATATCAGATCATATCATAGATCACAGATCAAGATCATAAGCAACTTCCAGAAACCTTGGCAGGTGGTCCACTGAGGCCCATTTGCAGGTTGCAGTGTGTTATTGGGGCACTACTAGGTTAACATATTGTGCTGTACATGTGGTATTAGCCATGCTTTGATACCCCACTGGCTACATCTATAATGTTCAATGTACTTGGTATAATGCATGGACATTTTCATCAATCCGCACTGTGCTTAGAGGGTAACTGAGCTCCCGCTGTTCTTCTTTGTCTCGGGACGAGGAAAAGACACTGCAAAGGTTAAGTTTCTCAGCTGATAAAGGTTCATCTTCGGTGACATTCGCAATTCAAAAGAACGATTTTTGGGGCAGACAGGCTGTGTCGCTGCAACCCCTGCTAAACATATGTCCAGAGATGACAAACCTTGAAAAATAACTCCGCACAATGGCCCTCTGAGCAGCGGCCCGCGGCTAATCAGGGGTTCAGGAATCCGCTGTGCTGCCCTCGCCGAGAGGAACTCCTGCACAGCACCTGTCCACATAATCCTTCGCCCTCACCTTGCCACCTCCTCCCTTCATCTCGGCTCACCTTTTGCCCTCGGAGCACCATGCAAGAGAGCAACGGGCATGTCTGGGCCGGAGCCCGTTGCTCTCTTGCAGGGTGGGTCCTACTTGCCTGAAATGGGATATTTAAATGGAAAGTAATTGCTACTATATTAATCCAATTGTTCATAGTTTGTGGGAGTACTGGGCAATTGTATGGACCCGCGCTTACTGAAAATGAAGGCTATTCCCGAGGTAACCCTCACTATGCCGTGATACAAATTAGTCTCTCCTTCCTCCATCATCAAGTTCCAAGATCTTCTTGACAAATGTATTTATTTCTGCAATGTTTGTCGGATATCCGACAAACATTGCAGAAATAAATAAATTAACGCTTCGTGGCTGAGGACTGTAACTACCTCTGGTGACCCCATGTGGTCACCAGAGGAAGTTACAGTTTTGCACAAAGGCACATTTAAAAAATAATGTTATTTTTTTTTTTTTTTTTTTATACTCAAGAGTTGTCCAACATACGGCCTTGCGAGCCACATAAAATGGCTAGGCGGCCCGCATTGTGGCCCGCGGGCCGTATGTTGGACAACCTTGATCTAGAGGAACCGCGCATGCGCACGCTACCTCTCCTCAAGTCATCCGCCATACTGGAATGGTAAAAGAGTCATATCCCAATGCGTGTTCCTCCATCATGAAAGGGGGAAATTTCATATACATCGCCATCGCGGTATGGGAAAAAGTATACCTCCTCGTACAATCGTACATATGGTGCCATCTAAAAGTGACAGAGTGCATACAAACGTAAGATCCGGGAGGATAGCTCAGCGGCAAGGTGCACGCGTTGGAAACAAGACAACACGAAGCAACACAGGTTCGATCCCCGTGTCCGCTCTTAGAAACCTCTGGGTATTAAGTGCATTATAAATACGCAACTAAGAGACATATTCCTGTAACAGCGCATCAATGCCCCTGGGTTGTGTGAGCGCTTTAAAAATGCAAAAATAAATAAATACGGTATCAGAAGTTAAGTATCCCAACATAACAATGCACCTAAATAATGGCATGGCACTATCTTGGAGTTCGCCTAAACCATACCCAAAAGAAGGCATGTAAAGGCAAGTGTCCAAACATTATACCATGTACCTAAATTGTAACTTAGTCGAGAAAGAAAGGTATATAATCCTCCGCAAGTTATTACATAGAATGAGTTTGTTACAATCACCGCTTGTTAAAAGACCAGGTTTGTGTGAAATCTTCAACACAACTCCACGATTAGTCTCTACCTATCTTAAGTTATGCCCAGTGGAACTGGGATTGATGGATCTTTGGAACAAATTGCGACAGGAATGGGAGGTAGATTTACAGTGCGAGATTACACCAGGACATTGGGAATATATTTTGATAGCAGGCTCTAGGGCAGAACTGGATTTAAATTTGAGGCTGATTAACCAGAAGGTATTGGGGCGTTTGTATTGGACACAAATACGTATGTATAAACTTGGGCTGGTAGAAAGTGACTTGTGGTTTGGAAACAGGTACTTTACTACATATGTTATGGGAGTGTACAAGAGTACGTGACGAGTGGAAGGATATAATAGGTTGTACCTGGTAATGGGTATTTCTTTTGCGCGTCTGCCCACTTCATCTGCGTTATAAAAATCCTGATTCTACAGCCCGGACAAATAGCCAATGGATAGATGGGTCGTTGATAGTGGCTATCAAACAAATAATCAAAGTGTGGAAAACACTGGAAAAAAAACACAGGCTTATGATTGGATTGGAGAATTACAGATGTTGTCCAACTATGAGAAGATTTCATTTACAAAAAAAGGTATGGTTGAGGACTACTTTGAGAAATGGACGTCCTTCAATGATATATATATAGGTAATCTTAATCTTCGATTTGGGTGTTTATGGTTCGGGAAGTGGCATTATATATTTAGCCAATAGTGATTGCGTGGATGTGTGTGTTGGTGTTTGTCTGTTTTGTGTATTGTCTTCGGGTGGTTTGGGAGGGGGGGGAATCAGGATTCTAATGTGGTTTGTTTAGCTAATGTATTTGTTCTTTTTTCATTTACATTTGATCTCTATGTGATTGATTGTATTAATACGAACATGGAAGATTAAAAAAAAAAAGTAAAACCCAAAAGCACTCAAGAAGCCAAAAAAGGTGTTTCTCTAGAGGGAGCACGACTATTCCAAGAAAGGAAAGACAGTTGAAGTAGTCTACTCATCCTCGTCAGAGAGGGATCCTCTGTGGAGGACAGCAATGCCTAATTTCCAGAAGAAAGTAACAATGACATCAAGAGCACAGATGAGTCGGACAGAGAATTTGACCCAGAAGCACTAATGCACTCCAGATCATCTGATGGGAGCCATCAGCAAAGATGGCAAAGATGGCAAAATACTTGGGCAAGCGATTGCGAACACCCCTTGGGAAGGAAGCCTGGAACTAACTCAAGGCAGAATGTCTGAGGCTGCACCTAGCTAAACAGATGGCAACACACAATATTAGATCCTGAGATTGTAACATTCAATACCAAGTATGGAAGATATCCTAAGGTCTTGCTAGATCCTGCCGATGGCATCAGGATGAGTGCTGGACCTGGCTTGTCTACTAGGCAAAATAATGAAGAAGCCCAAAAAGGCAAGGAGAAGGAAAGCCCCATAGACCCAAACATCCGCGTGGGTTCGACTCGGGAGGGCCATATGAATGCTCGGGAACGCAAACTGTGCAATCTCGGTGGAGAGGCACAGGAACATACTATTCAAGATAGATTTGATGTTAGCCGACTTAACCACGTTGGAACCAGGCAAGAAGGCAGAGGGTCTGCTTTATGGTGGTACCTTTGTCAATGAGATTAAGAGATTTGTAAATACATATACCACGCTAGAGACCTCAAGGACGCATATGTGGCAGTTTCATTTCTTTCCCCTACACGGGGCGCTTCCTGCGTTTTATCTGGCCAGGACAGACGTGGGAGTTTTCCAGCATGCCCTTCGGTCTGTCCTCTGCCCCTGGTGCTTCACAAAGCTGCTGAAGCCAGTAGTGGCCAAACTTTGCAAGCAGGGCACAAGAATGATCATTTATGTAGACAATATGATCCTGATGTCGCAAGACAGATCTCTTAACGATACAGGCTCAGATGACAGTATCACTTTTTGCAGAACCTATGGTTCCTGATAAACTGAGACAAGTCCGATCTAGGGCCAGCTTGCATGAAGGAATTATTGAGGTTCCTGCTGGACACAATAGAGGCGTCACTCAGCCTTCCAGCGCACAAAATGCAGTCGATCCGCAAGGAGATAAAGATGTTAACGAAAGAGAATAGCTCCTTCAGGCAATTAGCGAGACTAGTGTGACTGCTGGCCTTCCTCAATCCAAGCAATATTGCAGGCCCTTTCCATTATCGAGCTCTGCAGAGGGTCAAGATCCAACATTTATGCAGAGGGCTGGGTAATGAACAGTCAGTCCCAGTATCCATTGATGCCAGGACAGAGTCCACTGGAGGCCAGACCCGGAAGCAGCAGCAACAGATGCCTGCTTACAACAATGAGAGCCAGGAAAGGAGTACGCCTTCCCTTCTTTCACCATGATCACTCGTACACTAGCCTATGTGCGCAGTCACAAGGTGAGAGTGGTCCTGAGTACCCTACTGTGGTCGACACAACCATGGTGCCCAGACCTCCTAGAGCCCTCAACAGAGATGCTGATTCGGCTACCACAGATGCGGCAGATCCTTCAGGATCAGGCAGGGTGCCTGCTCCCAGTGGTAATGAATGGAGCACTGATGAGGTTAGCATAGATGATTTCCGTAATGCCTGGGGAAAACCAGGCCTTTTGAAATAATGAAGTCGATTTATCTGGAGCTCTTGGGAGCCCGGGAATGGCAAAATCATATGAAGCAGCTTGAGATAGCTGATGCATGGCAAGGGCTACGAATAACGTTACAACAGATGTGGTTTTGCTAGCTAATTTCCTAGCAGGGTTAGCGGCAGAGAATAAGGCCCACAGGACAGTGAACATATACCAATCAGTGATTTCAGCGAGGCACGCTGCGGTTCATGGAGCTTCAGTCAAAGAATGTGCCTTCATAAAGAGGGTGATGAAGGGCAGTCGGCTCATGAGGCCTCCAGCTTCAAAGCATTTCCTAGTATGGGACGTTACTAACTTGTTAAGACTGTTCCTAGTGTGGTCGGATAATGAACAACTGTCCAGGAAAGCACTAGCGGTAAAGGTAGCTCTGCTTTTATATGCCTGATCCCGTGTAAAAGAGAGTCATTACACATAGCAGAGGTGTTTTTCTCCCGAAGGAGGTACATTCCACATCACTAGAAGGTACAAGCTTTTCCTGATCAACCTAAACTTGTGTGTTAAGTGCCTCAAGGTGTATCAGGAAGCAACAGCCGAACACAGGCCAGCCAGCAAATCTCAATTACTATGGGCTTACTAAACCGCATAAAGCAGTGCCATGCGCTACCCTGGTGAAATGGGATAAACGGACCATGGAACAGGCACGAATAGACAACCAAGGCTTCGGGTGCACTCTGCTAGAGGATTTATGGAGACTGAGGAATTTTTAGCAGGTGTCAGGATCGAAGTTATTATAAAAGCCGCGGACTGGTCGGGAGACTCCGTTTTTAAAACATTCTACTTCAAGGTAATCGAACAAGTTGCTTTGTTAGTAGTAAGCTTTCAACAAGCATAGTAGGAGCCTCCAGTCTTGCCATAGAATACAGATTTTCCATACTAAATTTCGGGAAAGTCATGATTCTATTAAAGACACAGAGGCAAAGTATTATCCCACCCTCGCAAAAGTGATTTACTGATGCATGATATGATCAATTAGCAAAGTACTGTCTTTGGTGTAAAAATGAGATCTGTCCAAGAAAGATCATATAATAAAGTTGTACATATTTAATAACAGAAGTAATCATTTATTATCGCTAATGTAAGTATTTATGACACTGAAGAACCTACCCGATTTTAATTATAAGTGTGTTTGTTCAGGTTTCAGGCACGGAGATGAAATCAGCGTAGCAGAGCTTAACTTGTTCAATGTGGTGGAAGTTCATGAGCTTCCGGACATTTCAATGAAATAAAGGCACTTAGAAAAAGGGTGCATCAAGGAAGAGGACATGGTTTTGGTTTAGGGATGTTATTTGCCCGTAGTGGACTGTGATGGGGGAAGTTGTCACATGTTTTTTTTGTTAAACGACTCTTTTCTTCTGGAAGTTCAAAGGTTTTGAGTTGTTTTTCCAAGGACGATGTTCTCTGACATTAAAGAGAGAGAAGCATAATACTTAGCCTCTTTGTCCTTAACAGAATCATGAATTTCCTGAACGCTAGTATAGAAAATATGTATTCTGGGCAGTGGGCGGTATAAGCGAGGGACTTTCATTAGAAAATAAGATTCTTGTGATCCAGGCTGGTGCTTCAAATGTAAGTACTGGGAGGAGAAAGAGATACATGCAAAGCTCGGAAACCTTTTGTGTTGCCAAGGCGGGTGAAAACACATTATTTCTGGCAGGTGGGAGCCCATAGAAGTAAATGGGTGTATAG
Organism: Ambystoma mexicanum; assembly: GCF_040938575.1. Taxonomy (NCBI): domain Eukaryota; kingdom Metazoa; phylum Chordata; class Amphibia; order Caudata; family Ambystomatidae; genus Ambystoma; species Ambystoma mexicanum. The sequence continues at coordinate 733,670,292 of NC_090925.1, forward strand.
GGGGCTTGGCAGGTGAGTCAGCTGATTGGAAGTCGGGCGACACCCACCAAAAGCAGAGACACGTGGAAATCAACAGTGGCTTGTGCCGCATACATTGGAACACCTGCAATCTCCAGTTAGTCAATCAACATCTTGAAACTCTGGAGTTTTTCCCCTTGCAGTTTTGTCTGAGTCTTGTATGAGACCTTGTCCTGCCATTCCATCCGATCATGCATTAGATACATTAGAGGCGGGTTCTGTGTTCCACTTTATTGATTTGGCCCCATTGCAAGAATTTGTACTTGAGGTTCATCCTAATGTCATTTTCGACTTGTCAGCTCCCCTGAGCACTTCCACCTTTAAACCTCCCCCTCGCCCCCCGAAGCATTCAGAGAGTGATCATAGAAACGGCTAAAATAAAGCTATTTGTGAAACAAAGATAGTGTTAAGGGTGGACTTAAGGAAAAGGATTGCTCATGATTCCTGCGGTTCCGTCTTGGTACGTCTTGTCAAAATCAGGAAAAAGGTTTACCATTCCTGGCTGAAACACCACCAAACTGCTAAAAAAAAAAATGGTTAAAGGGCCAACGATCTCTATTGTCATTATAGACAATAACAAACAGAATGTCTTAATCTCTCCGCCAACTCTGACTAATGTGAGTAAGGGGGACTGGGAGGCATTTATCAAGTTTAATATTGGTAAAGAACCTACGAATACCTCCGACTTGGTACTTCCTGTAGGGACAGGGACCTTTACCCTGACTCTTACTGGATTAATTAAAATCATTAATTCTTTAAAACATTCTCGTGCCCCCGGACTGGACGGTATTTCTAGTGCCCTTATTAAGCTGAACCCCGTTTGGTGGCGACATTGTTGCCCTCTCTTTTCAAAGCCATCAGCCTAATTAATGTTATTCCCCACAGTTGGTGGAAAAGTATCATTGCACCTGATGTGACGAATCACTGGGTGTCGTCACCTCCTCAGGGGGAACTGATAAGATGGATTTCCAAACTCTGACCTGGTGGGCAGACGTTTAGGAGGCCACCCCCGTTTAGTGAAAGAGGGGAGCCTTCTGGACCAACCAGACCAATCTACGTTAGCCTGCCAGGCGGCCAAGGCTAAGTCTCAGGAGGGTTGAGAGTGATCGGAAGCCCACAATGAGCACACACAGTAAAACTCCACAGATTATCCGTAGACAGATGTATATAAACAATACATTTATTATAGGCCTTTATAACAAAAACACGATTAAACCACAGTTATCAAGAAAATAATAACCTTACACGCTTATTCACTATATATATATATATATATATATATATATATATATATATATATATATATATATATATATATATATACATATACACATATATACACACACACACACAATAATGCGTTTAGCCTAATGTTGATGATGGGGGAGAAAAGGACCACAACCTGCAATAGAAAGGGGTCAGTACAACACATATATCAAAGTAGGGCGTTCTTCAGAGTCAATCCCTAACTTATGTAGTCCAGCCCTACGAAGCGAGGAGCCTAGTGCTCAAAGTATATTTGTGTGTTAACAACGCGCAGTCGTGCATAAAATGAAAAGCGGGTTCTCTTCAGGGGACTGTAGCTGCTGAGGAAGGGGCTTGAGATGATGAAGAATACATTCCTATTCATAGAGGAGGGTCTACCCTTGCGGATAGAACGACTTTCAGAGTTCAGGAATAGCAGGGGAGCACAGGCTAGCCCAGCCAAGGTGAGTATTTTAAGGGATTCTCATGCGTAAAAAGAGATGGATGTGCCAGGGGGCCACCGGTAAGTGATAAAAGAACTCACCGACCCTTGACACAGTCCAGACCAAACTTTGGCAGTCTAGCCCACTTTGCTCATAGGTGTTAACCTTGAAGTTTCAGGACGCTCCGTCTCTCAGCAGCTGCGGGACGATCGTCCATGTCGGGACAATAGCCTTTACTCAGCTCTCGAAGAAAGGAGAAGGATAGTTTCGGTGCAGCACGTCCCAGGACAAGGTAGGGTAGAGCTGCAGGAACTTTCAGCGATGGTCACCATGGCGGGGCGACACAGGAACCGCAAATGCTTACGGCGTGGTGCACTCTCATAAATCATTACCCAAAGGAGCTAGGACAACGGGAGAGAGCCCAGGATCACAAGCAAGCGATTCCCAAAGCCTCCAGTCTCAACTTGGGTGGCGGTGTTCCTATGCGATACCCTGGGTTCGAGCTGGACAGTTCACTAGATGGCCCAGGAACACTTCCGAAGAGACTCTTTTGCGAGGGTAAGTAGGAGATGCCAAGAGTAGTAGTTCCCACAACTCCAAAGTGCGAAGCGCCTTGCAGGCCTTCTTGGTTCGATGCAAAAGCAGGGGTCCGATGAGACAACAGTGGGGTCAGTGTGCCAAACCTTCCTAGCACGTCACCGGCGGTTCAAGTCTGCTCTCTCGTTAAGGATACTTGGCTCCTACTGAAGTTCACACCGAACTTCATCGACCTGGAATGGAGGCAGAGCCCCTTCTTTTATCTAAGATTTGTTTGACGTTCAAATCTCAGATAGCCAATGGAAGATCTGCTCTCTTGCATGCACGTCAGATGTGGGCCAATCGTGACCCACGGTGGTTCCAGTCATTCATGACTACCAGACATACTGGCACCAGTAATGTGGATTGGGACCAGACATTCCCAACCCTCTTCCTGGGCACTAGCATACATGAAATGCAGGAGCCCACGATGGAGAACGAACTACGGAGCACGTCAGGCCACAGCTATCGGTAGCGTTGAGACGCGAGGAACCGCAGGGGAATGGCTAGTTTATAGAACGTGCTGAATAGGACGTAAAGGTCGATAGACCGCGTTCCGTGTATATGGCCATGTTGGGTGTACTACAGCGAGTAACCCCCGACGTGCCAGGGACCAGGAAGACCAGAAGGGGCGTGATCGATGGATCATGACAGTACCGTATAGATAGGCGGAAACCGGCATTAGATATTTGGGGAACCAGATTACTGGTTCTCTGGGTGCCCTTTACCATGCTAACTACCCGCCTTTAGCAGAAAAGCTGAAATCCTGCCGGCGGAATAGGGGCCCATATCAATATACTGGATGGGGAGGATAAAAGCCCTTAACATGGCGATTTTGACAAAAATCCTGTACTATTTCACAGCCATGCCAGTGGGGGTTCCACAAGGTTTCTTTGTGACCATTCAAAAACATGTGGGGTCATTTGGAACCGCAAGAGAGCCAGGGTAGCTATGCAGATGGTAATGGCTCCCAGAAGCAAGGGAGAGCTGTGAGTGCCAAACTTCTGCCTCCATTTCCTTTGTGGCTCAAATCAGAGTGATCTGGGATTGGTACAGTGGTGATCACAGGAAGGTCTAGTGTCGAATGGACAAAGTGGTGGTGGGGTCGCTGCTGGACGAGGTGATGTGGCGAACCAAGGGGGATAGACATGCAAATATGTACCATAGCAGGATAGGGGCCCTCGTTGGGGACTCATGGGATGAGCTAGTGCGGAGAGTGAACTTGACCACCTTCCCCTGCCCACTGACGTTGCTGTTTAGGAATCCCCAGTTCACACTGAGTATGGAAAAGGGTGCCTTCAACGGGTGGGAGGCGGCAGGGTGCTGCAAACTACTTGACATGTTCTCAGGTCAGGACATTAAACACTTTGCACAGTGCAAGCATTACTTGGGCTAGATGAGGGGGGAGAGGTATTGCTACTCTCAACTGAGGAACTGGCTTACAGACCCAATGGTCAGGTCAGCAGCCACCAGGGATCTCACGCCCTTTGAATGGTTCCCAATGAAGGAAACAGGGACGGACATTTGGTAGAAGCGTTATATGGGATTACAGCAGAAGGGGCAAGGAGCCAGGCATAGCACTATATGGAGCAGTGGGGCAGCCGCTGGAGGGGGAACTTTGGACTCAGTTATGGGCAGATATCCCTAAACTCATGCAAGCCATCCAGATTCAAGAGATGTGGGTTAAGATAATGGTGCAATGGCATCTCACCACAGAAAAACTACATAAATTCTACCCAACTGCGTCAGCGCTCTGCTGGAGGGGATGTGGGGGAACTGGGACTGTGGAAGCATATCTTGTGGGAACAGCCAGTCATAAAGCCTTATTGGAACATGATCCGTGCAGCAAAGAATAGTATTTTTGGGAGTCAGATGCCAGACAACATAGAGATGGCCATTCTGGGAATGGGCGGGGTTCTAGTAAATCTACCCTCGAAATCTCAAAGAAAGACATACATCAACCTCAGAGTGGCAGCAACGCTTGTGGTGGCACATAAATGGAAACAAAAAACGGCCCCCCACAGAACACAAATGGGTTAGTCAAATCTGGAACTATGTGGCACTGGAGTCGGTGACCTATTGGATTCAAGTGGCTCACCAAAGGTTTCTCTCGGACTGGGACATTATCCTGCATCATCTGTAGCGGGACTCACGGGCCACATGGTGCCCGAGGAAAACGAGAGTGCTGGGGCGAGTGCGAGTACTCGAAGCACTTGGGGAAGACGCCATGACAGGAAGCTGGGAGGAGATATGGCTGAAGTTTCTAGGGGGGGGGGCAAGGGCTATTGGAGGAGGCGGGGGGGTTCTCAAACAGTGCAAGCGTCCGTACAACGGCTGGTGAAGAGAGCTGGCCACCCACAGAAACTTCAGACCGGGAGCCATCTACAGAGTTTATGTACTGGAGGCTGAGGGGGGGTGGTTATATGTGTTGGGATCGGGAGTTACATGTGTTCTTACTGTTGAAAATGCCAATAAAATACATTTTATTTTTTTAAAGTGCAGTGTTACTTTGCTGCCCTCCAAAATCAGCTCCCTGGTCCAGCACAAACACACCCACACACTCTTCGACTCAACATTCGTTCAAGTATTCACACACACACAGCACTCACTCGCTGCACGACAGGATCAGAGGTGACCGTCCCATACATTTTATATCCCCTTACACCTGTTCCAAATAAGTACAGGCAAATGTTTGTTTCCCTGTGCTTTGAAAAGTGTACATCTTTTGAAAATCAGGATTTACTTGAAAATGTTCAGAATCCCTTTCCACCCTCTGCCTTGCGCAGTTGTACATTTTGTGGGAAAAGAACACCTCAATGTGCACAACTATGATGCACACATTTAAATGTCCTTTGTGGAGTAGTCCGAGCAAGTATTCACAGCTTGTATATTTTGTATACATGTATTGCAAATACATTAATAACACATGTAATGCATCTCTTGTATCTTCTGTATGTATCCTATGTATGTAACCTAAGCTTAAGTATTCTTGTGACTGCTGCGCCCTGCTACCCCTGGGTTTGGAGCGCATTATCAAATAATAAACTAAACTAAGTAGGCGAGCGAGAGAATATGTGTAGTAGCTGCACAGCAGTTACTGCGTCTGCCATCATTCCAGAGCGTGAACTGTACCGTAAATGAGCTTCGAAGCAGCTACTGTGTCAAACCATACCAACAACAACACCACCATCCTGTGTAATTTCAAAACCAGATGTTTACAAAGTCACTTACATACAATTTTTAATTTCAACATGTGACAAGTACAATACAACGAATTACAGCTTCCGCTGCAGCCTCTTCAACGTGCATTTCCAGAGTTTACAAAAGGACGCCTCTTCCCAATATAACAACAATGAGGTGAGAACGATCTAAGTTTATGGATGCTTTAAAAAAAAAACATATAAAATTCACTATAAGAGTTGGATCGCGTGCACTAACCTGATGTTGCCTCATTGTCATTTACCATTTAAAGTCCTTATAATACCCGATAGTACTGTTTGTTTAAAAGTTTGCCGACACTTTCTGAAATGCCTTAACGGCGTGATGACGCATGCCACGTATTTCTGAAGTGCCGTTTTTGCGTAAGCACTAGTCTGCAGCTAGAACATTAATTCCCAGTAGGAGGAACAGTAGCCACTATTGGCAAACACGACGAAATCTCGTTGATTATTTATTGAACGCACTTTTATAACGAGGCACTCCTTATAATGTGTTAACTTAATGATATTCCTTGTGTGCTTAAAAAACACCGCTTGTAACTTCATTGTTATAGCACTGCTAGGGGAGACAGCTTTGCCACATCTTCCTAAATGAGAGAACTTGCTTCCGACCCTGTCATGAAAATGGGGAAATTCCCTATTGCAAGATGGCGGCTGCACCGAAGAACCATAAACAGACATAGCAGCTACAATTTGAAAAAAAAAATGTATAACATTAAACGCGCTGACAAGTTAATAAAAATATATTTGAACACACGAAAGTCACTCAAATTGAATACCCCCTACTATTCAGGGCAGGAGATTGATGTTTGTTGGTACACTGCAGAGTATGCCGGGAGAAGTAGTCATTTCGCGGAGAGTGTCGGGAGTTATCGTTTGTTTGGCTCCTGGCCGTTGCTAGGAGCCCCGCCCCTTCCTGCTCCCGCCGCCCGGCCCGGGAGACTCAAACTACGGGCGAAGGGAGAGGAGTGATCAGCAGGGGCCAAGAGACACAGGCAGCCAGTGATCGGGGCAGAGGAAGGGTGAGAGTCAAGGCCCCGCACGGATAGCAAACGAGGCGGTCAGAGCGTGAAAGGAACACGACAGACTGGGATTCTGTATAAAGCCACAGAGACAACAGGAACACTATTCGTTCTAAGTCGAAGACCGTCTCTGACCACCGCCCTCGCCAAGACCAACACGACAGATTGGTCACACTGCCAGAGTCGTTTTTTCCAGACAAGGCCGGACCTTCTAATCCCAGAAGACCTTCAGATAAACCACAAGAGGGCCCGAAACAGCACTAGAGAAATCAAGACCAGGCTAAGACAGCAGGGTAGAGAGACGTAACGAAACCACGTTCAGAGAAGAACCACAATCCACGTGAGAATTTACACGGACCACGACGCTCTCTTCTGCAAGATAGCGCCGCCAACAACCCATAACATCACAATAAGTGCTGCCAACTGCCCGAGAGTCAACAACCTCATCGCCAGCCAGAAAAATGACATTAAAGTCACTTAACTGCGGGCCTTAGACAGCTTAACACCATATGTTCACCCAATAGTACTTCCAACGGCCCAGGCACCAGCACGGCTCCGCTAACACAATTAACTACCTGAAGTGTAACAGTTTATTTGAGCATCCGCTAGTATCCTACTTGAGACAGCATAAGGCCTCTCTTAAGCAAAGGGCTTCCAACATCACGAGCCACCAAACCTCTTGAGAGCAGAACTCGTACGTCCGATCGAGGGCCACTGCCTGATTGACAAATCCAAAACTTTGGTAACCAACAACTTTGACAATATCAAAACAGGTACAGATCGTTTCCTATGACCAAGAGAATATCCAGTGATGACTGACCCTCTCATTCCAATAAACTGAAACCCAAGGAACAACCTCGAACCTATAAAGCCCCGAGTGCTTGCCAAAGGCTATAGACTGAGGGTCAAAACGTTTCCTCACAGGAGTCGGGCTTACCCCAGAGACTGAGAACACCATGGCCTCCCCTAGAAATGACAGCCCACCTGACTCAAATGATCCAACCGAGAGCCTGGATGGCTCACTTGTGACCAGCATGGGCCCACCACAGGAGCAAATGTGGGGTAGGAGACGGAGGCAGCCTCGTGAGGAGCAGCCTGCGGCCCGGCCAGAGATCACAGAGGAGGAACTGCGGCGTGAGCTGGCTCTACTGGGTTTCAGTGGTATTCCCCGAGATAGGCTACTGGAGTTCAAGCAGGATTTGGAGGAGCTGATGGAGCGACGAGCAGGACTGATACCTGGGCCAGAGGGTGATATGGCCCGAGGTGGACCACCTGGCCTCACTTCAGAGACCTCCCCTTCCTCCAGCGACCCATGGTCTGATGAAAATGCTTGGCCTGATGAAGCATGGGGACTGACTGAGCAGCAAAGGGAAGCCATACCAACCAGGGATGAGGACGCAGACCCAGAGCCATCTCGTGCTGCAACAGCCAACACAGGACAAGCGTGGGCTGACTTGTCACCGTGGCAGGCCCCTGGGACTAGTCAGCCACCCTCCAGAGGCACCATCTGTGCTAAACATTCCCGTGGCAACAGAGCACCGGAATGGTCCCCGCATCCTGTTGTAATTCCTCAGAGCGACTCTTACAGCAAGCACACAGTGGCTATTGGAAGACGTTGGCCATCAGCAACCGTTACTAGTAACACTCCCAGGTCAAGTAGCCTTCGAGGGGAGAGGCTAGTCCCCCTTCCAAGCAGCCCTGGAAGCAGTAGCAGTAGCTCTCAGGATGCGGGTGTCCGGCGTCCTGTAATGAAGAGAAAGGTTCTGCGACGGAGGCAAGATGGCCAAACCCAAGTTTCTGATGAGTCGATCATCTCAGAAACAGATTCTGGCATCTGGGAGCACAGAGCAGTACTACAGGGGGAGCACGGAACAGACAGTGATTCACTGTCATCTGACTCGTTGCCTGACAGATGGATCCAGCGTCCAGCAGATTGGGACAGGCACAAGTCCTTCATCCGCCCGAGGATGGAACCATTAATCAATGGATACCGCAAGAGAACTGACCCTGTGGCCAAGTATATGCAGTACAAGCAGAGCTGGGACTCTATGCAGGTGTCTGTGGATAAGGGGCGTAGAGAGCTGCGCTGGGGCATTAGAGAGCAGATGCTATACAAGACCCCGCAAGTGATTTCCAGACCCCCACAAGTGTATGTCCCCAATGATTATGTTGTGCCCACAGAGAAGAAAAGATATGCTTTACGATGGGGGGTGCGCTATGACCTTGTCAATGGGATCATACCACAGGCCAACTAAGTTTCTCCCCCCCCCCATCCTTTACATATCCTCTTTGAGGTGGGTTTCCTAGGCAGCTTTCCTTGAAAATTCACCTACTCTCCTTCATATCCCCTCCGTGTCCTTTTGAGCAATCTTCTCTGTCCTGAAGATACCATGCCCTTCCCGCTCTAATGTTGACACAAGGCCCCCCATGGACACGCATGTCATCTAGCATTCCTTCTTGAGATCCTGTAAGAATTCTTGCCCCCAAAGCCATTTTGTGTCCCATATTGTCTTTTGCTCTCTTGAGGATTGCTGGTGATTTCTTTTTTTGGATGTTTCTTATGACTTGTTGTTCCTGACTGCCGATCCACTATGCCACAATCTATTCTTTTGGATCATCTGCTAGTGGTTGCTCTCTTCTGTCTTGTTTCCCCCTCACGACCCACCACACTGGCCCAGGGAAGCTTGGGACCTCAAACATTTCCTTGACCCCCTGCTGCAGCCCACACCGCTTCCCTTAATCCTGAGGATCTACCTTGCCTTGATTGCCGCCATGGGACCCTCTGATGGGTCTTCTATCCCATCAAAACACCCAACTCAAACTGTTTTCCCTCCCCTATTTACAAGTCCTGTGCAATTATCTCAAGTGCAACCTTTGAGTGCTCTGGACTTGGAGATCTCCCTGGGGTTTCTTAATTTCTACTCTGGAAGGATCGGCTCCAGGTACACCTTTTTAAATGAGTAGTGTTGCCCCTTTCCTCGAACTTCAAACACATTCCTTCCCCTTCCAAACTCGTTCCTTCCCCTTTCCGAAGTTGACATCCCATAATCACAATTGTCTCCGTGGTGAGCTAGTTGGGAGTCCTCTCGTGGTCCTTCCACATTCCTTTGGCTGTTACTCTGCTCAGACGTGTGCCTTTTTGGTTTTTATATTTGTGCTCTGTGATGGAACATGTTCTAATAAAATGTATGCGGCTACCACTGTGTAGAAGGCATTTTTATTTTGTTTGGCAATTGTAATTCAAAATAATTCGATCCGAAATGTTGACTTGGCTGCTTTCTCACCGTGCTGTGTTTTCAGGCCACGTACAGCATCTACTGTAGTTTGATATTTTCTAAATGTATTCATGTTTCTTGGATATTTACTAGCGTTAACATTATTATGCGGCCAAGTATACACAACAATAATCTGGGGGTATGGTGGGACAGTAACTATCCTGTGAGGTCATATGTGGTTTACACAAAGGGGTGTTTTTCCAAGTGCATATGCTTCGTAGAATTCTCCCAGTCAAGTGGACATTTGAATTGAGTCAGTAGTAAAGGCTTTGACCAATTCTTAACATTTTCTCCAACTATCTACGAATGAGATGCTAGACGGTCTTGTTGGTAAAATTGCAGGAAGCTGAGAATGTCACTGCTTGTCTCCAGAATGTTTGCTCGCAATACTTCCAGTGGCAGAATTAACTATTTGTAATTTAGCATGCTTGGCACTTAAAGCAATGACGGGTACAGTACCAGACTACTATCGTGCAAATATTTCTCTCCCAAACCCGCAGCCTTTTGACCTCACAAGTACAGACATGTTTTTGAGGGCAGGGCCTGCTAACTAGGAGTTGGCAACACTTATGAATCAGGCAACAGTCTGACTTAAGGAAAACACCCCTTGTACCAGCGTATTTATTATTTTATTTTTCCCTCGTGCCCCCTGGATCCATTGCACTGTTTGACCAGCTCTCTGAGATGTTTAGGCCCAGGATAAAGCACTAAGATGTCTTTAATGCATTTTCTCATTCACAATTTGCCTAGGTATGCCCACTAAAACAGACTTTTTTCCCCCGGTGTTGCCATCAAATGCGTGCCTACTCCAACCATTTGGCAGGTATGTGTACTGGAACACCCCCCAAATTCGGCAGTTTTTGCGTGGGCCCGTTTACAGTGGTTTTCCTTTATTTGCCCTGGTCATGGGTCTGCAACAGTTGGCTTTCCAGATGTTTTGGACTGTGGCCTCCATGACCCTTCATTATTGATTATGCTGGGTATAGCTGATGGGAGTTGTAGTACCAAAATCTGGAGAGCCAAAAGGTATAGCCATGAAATGCCTATGTATCAGCACCATCTTCCAGGATTTGGAATTGTTTTTGAAATACTAAAAATATATCTGCATTCATATAACAGTGAGTGATTCAGAATTCGAGGCAAATCCGGTGTGTTTCAAGATTCCTTCTGAAAATGGAATAGACCCCTTAAGCAGGTTTAAGATTACTAAGACCTACACAGAGAATCTGCAGGCCGAGTTGTTTTTAGGTGTCTCGAAAAGGCCAGCCGAAGTGAATTGACTTTTAAGGTTCTTGGGTTGCTGATATTTCTTGTAAGTTGTAATGCTGGAGGGGTCTTATTGGGAATTCCTTTAAATACCACTTTATAGGCATTTATACTGCATCCATGATCACTGTCGTGGTCTACTTTTGCTAGGGCGTCTGAATAGCTTTTACATATTGTGCTGACATCTGGATTTCCAGACCTTGTTCTGTGGTGGGATGATGGAGGGGAAGGTTGAGTTGGAGAAAAGTTGGAAGATAAGGAAAGGCAGTGGGGGTGGGGTTTAAAGATTGATTGTGTATGGACCAGGCTTCCCTACCTGGAGAAAGAGGAAGTGCAGGACATTAGGTGGTGAAGCAGAATGTTCTGAACATCATGTGGGACAATACCGGATTCCAGAGAATTTGTTTTAAGGCTACCGTTTTTATGATCAATTGTTTCATGGTAAAACTTCCTGCTCTGCCTCCGCTCTCCCAGTCTCCACAGCCCAGCTACAAATGCATCTAATCCCAGGAGCAAGGTGGGGCAGGAGATCAGTTTACTGTGCTCCTATTGCACTCCTTTTCTGCCATCAGACGAAGTGACACCCCTGCTCGTCTTGTATATGGCAACAGGAGCCAGGTGTAGAAGAGTCCCGTACCTCTCTCTCCTGGAAGCGAGCCCTCCGGCAAGCCCTTCCTTCTCCTGCTGGCTACATCCTATCAGGACATCGGCAGCAGGGCTTTCTTTAGAGAGGCACTTTGAGTCAGCCCTAATTTTCCATGAAACTATGGTAAAGAAGATCGACTAAAAGCTTGTCTCCATTGAAAGCAACATTAAGATTGGTGTGCTGTTTTGAGTTTCTGCAGGAGGGCCATGCAGTGTGGCGGGCATCATGGGCACATAAAACCCTTTTGCATTCGTTTTGGCAAGCTTTGCCGTCACCCAAGAGCCAAAAAAACAGACTTGTTCACTAATTAAATCTATTATGGTCCGTGTCGTTTGCTTACAACAGATACCGTTTCCACCCAAACACGTTTTTAAACGTACATCCTGCTATTTGCCACTATTCCTCTCAACACTACAAAATATACCCACTGAGTAAAACAATCATACGAACCCTAGGTGCCAAACATTTGCTCAAGGTAGTGTTTTTACTTTTCTGCTAAGTAGGCTATGAAAGACATTCTTTGTGCAGGTTTTAATATTATTGACTCTTTGAATGACCCAAACTGAATTGTCTGTAGTTACCTAAATAGTAGATGTTATTTGACGCACATGTTTTTTTGGGCCCAATTGTTTTATAGGCTCTTCAGATCTCTGAAGCAGGTACTTTGTCCTGCTGAGCTATATTGTTGAAACGCTAGGATTAAGTTCTACCCAATGGATATTTAAAAGTCCCCCTAGAGTCTGTGTAAGCATTAAGACAAGAGTCTGGAACTAGCAGCTCTTCAGATATTTTGGTCTATGACCCCTCACCATTGATTATGCTACTATGGCTGATGGTAGTTGTAGTAAAACATGGGAAACCACATTTTGTAGACCCCTGCAGTAAGAGCATTTACCATGCTCAGTATCCCAGAGAGAGGGCCAGTTCTAGCATTTGCGAGGCTCTGTATGTCAGAAGACACCCAGGGCCCTAGAATTTGCATATGTATTGGCATCACTGAAAAATGACTGCACACAAAATGACATATAGGGAGTGACATGATTCCTTGATACGCAAGGGTATCATTAAAAAGAGCCAGGGGCTAGCCTATGATAAACGAAGCAACTAGGCCCGTGAGGATGCAGGATTCAGGCAATGACCAGGAAGTCTGCCCAGGGTGAAGGCAGGAGAACCCTCACAGTGGAGGCTGCTAAACCACAGTGGGAGACAACTTGTGGCTATCCTGTGATGGAGGGCCATGAGCACTTTGGAAGGCAGGACCTTGACTGCCTGGCAGAAAAACCCTGAAGTCCCCTAAGATGGGTCTCTGTTGATTTCTGAGTTGAGGGCAACTCCCTGAGTGGCCTGGTGTGGGATATGTCCCTTCATCAGGAGTAGGGTTGTGCAAAATTGTTAAATTCTGTTCTGCCAGCCGCAGAAGCGAAATCTATCCAATTTTGTTATGCTTCGTCCCACTCTGCCATTCCGCCACCCCTGCGTATCAAAAAGAGCAGTGCACAGTTTCTTGGGCTGCTGCCGGAACCAAAAAGAGCTGTGCAAAGTTTCTTGTGCTGTCGCACACATTATAAAGGGCTCGTTAAAGTTCCACGTGCTACTGTGTGACATCTAGCACAAATCGAAATGAACGGCGTGAAGTTTCATGTGCCGCTGTGCAAACCTAATGTGGTTTGAAAAACCAGTACTAACTTTCTTGTGCCGAAGCGTGAAACTAGTGTGGGTCGCTGCACAAAACTAGCACAGATTGAAAAAAAGACCCATGCAAAGTTTCTCACCTCGCTGCACAAAACCAACATAGAAACAAAATGCCGCGCTCTGGGCGAAATTTCAGTGGCAGCGGAACCATAATGCTGATTTTGTGGAATCCAGTCCAAATTCTGCACTTTTTGCTTCATGAGTGGAAACTTCGCCCACCCCTTATAAGGAGCATCATTGAAGCTGAGATGATGGTGCGACCACGTACCAAACAAATTGGGATGTGAAGCAGGAATTTGGCTTTCATGTGATCACATATATATATATATATATATATATATATTATTTTTTTTTGGGTGAAAGAATAATTTATTACACCTTTACAAATATACATCCAAAAGAAATATAGAGCAAAAAAAGTTCCAAAAGCACTGATTTACATATTACAATTATCAATTCATTTGAGGTGTGAACACTAGCCACACCACTATTTGTTCACAATGATGATCCCAACATTCTGTTTTTGCATAAAAATGTCAACACTCAATAAACCGGATAGATTTTCTAAATGAGGGTTTTCCTTCATAATCATAAAAGGGTCTTCATAACAATTTAAAAAAATGTGATAGTAATGATGTTAATAATGTTACTTAAATCGAATCTAAAGCATTCCAAATTAAGACACAGTCTGTGCTGCATCATACATTAGTCCATTTTGTCCCTGCATACAACATCCCAGGGACAATACAATTGTTCAGTCCTAATACCAACATAGTAAAGAAAAGATGTAATCAGAGATAGGACTTGGGTGGTACCCTGTACAGCTTGTTGCAGCGTCTTCACAAATCCATATTTTAATTGAAGCGCTTATGTGGCAACATCGGTTTTTTTCCCCCTCAGAGGCATAGCTTCCCCACTCGGTAGTAGATGTAACATGCAACTGTTAAACCTAATCGTTTACCTTTGCTAACCCTGTGTTTCTTTCTTTTAAGGCGGCTTTGATCGTGCGTACAAGTTGCACCATGGCCAATATGATCGAGTTGCTGCTGCCCCACATGCAACAAGTCCAGACAGCATGGCTTGCATAGTTTGAGGCATTCCCTATATAAGCGCCAAGACATCTTCCTCTCACATTAAAAATACGGGCAATATGAAAATAAATGTTGCAGTGTCTCAGTTTCATTTGCGCTTATGCAAAAACGGCATTTGCGGCCGCGTTCAAATGTTTCGTAGCCATGCCATTTGCAAATTCGGAAGCCTGTGTGAATTAAGTAGAGTCGAAATCTCATGTAGGTTGCCTGGGCTTTGTCGGGGGGGAAAACACAGGAGATATGGACTCTGAGGTTTCTGCGCATGTCTAAAGTTGGCATAGTTAGTAAAGGTGGAATACCCCTCAATTGTGTCTGAGTTCCTGGCCCAAGAATTCAAGTGATCATTTTTTTTTTCACCAGGCCTGGATGATCGATCGATAATGTCTTGCTTGGTCAAATTTAAAGAGAAAAGAACCTTATTCATACGTGCATGGAAAATAGCAATTGATGCTAGATGATCAGCAAGCAGCACCGTATGCAGGTCCTGGTATAGGGAATTGAGTGGAGGTGAAACCATCTTCATGAAGTTACTTAGCATTCGCCATTCAAATCTGTCAGCAAGGGAATATAGGCCCAGTTTGTGAATTAGAATGGGATTTGGAAGATATCCCGGCAGCCCCAACACTGTTTTCCACACTTTTCCTTGAATTTTGTTCAGTGTGGGACCTAGTTCCAACAAGCACAAGTCCAAGCCATACAATAATGTTGACTCCACCTTCAACTGATAATCTATCAGTGGAAGCTGAGAAAACTTACAATGGCGGTAATGTATCAGTTTCATCTGCGGTATCAGTTGCACCACTTTAAGGTTCAATGTTGTTTGCCACTTATTGAGTGAGATACTATTCGAGAGCTGATAGCCCAGATATGTCATCTCGCTCTTGATAGTACATCGATACTAAGCAGATAACTATCTAAATCTGGGCAAATTTGTCTTGACTGTGAAGACTAAGATGTTCGATTTCGCTGAATTAATAGTCAAGTTGTTAGATGGACAATATTGGTGGAAATAATTAATCTTATTTTGCATTCCTAAAGGTGTTCTGTCAAAGAGGATAACGTCGTCTGCAAAGGCCAACCAATTTATGCAGAGATTTCCCAATTTGACAGGGAAGATGTCGTTCGCATCCCAAATGGTGTCAATGTCCGCAAGGTACAGGCTAAAGAGTACGGCTGCAAGGTTACATCCTTGCTTAACGCAGACTTTTGTGGAGATGTGATCGGACAATAGGCCCGCAGAAGTAATGCAAACCCTATAGGAGGTTTTCTTATGCAGGAGCACAGTCAGCGCTACTATCTGTGCTGGAATTCCATTGGCCAGCATTTTCTTCCATAAGCGATTTCGAAAAAAAAACACTATTGAACGCTGATGAAAGAAAAAAAACACTATCGAACGCTGATGAAAGATCCAGTGAGGCCGTATATATGGGCCCATTGGATGCACTGCATGATGACGTCAATAAATGAGCAAGGATAGTCTCATTCAAAGGGGTGCCCATTTCCTTGCGGAACCCAGCTTCCAGGTCATTTAGTACGAGATGAGAAAAGATTTGTGCTGCTATGTCGATTAAGGTGATAGGCCTGAAGTTGACAGGATTGTCCAAAGGTCCCTTTTTATGAATGGGGATAATTATAGCAGTCAGCCAAGAGGGAGGAATTTCTCCTGACCCGAATACTAATTCAAACCGGATAAGCAAATGCTTTGCCCAAAAATGTGGATCATCCTTAATGACGCATGGTGGAAGGCCATCCGGACCTGCCGATTTGGAGAATAATAATTTGGAAATTACCCAAATTACATCCTTCAGTGTCCAGGTACATGTGGATGCAATGGTCATATAAGGAACATCAGTTTCCTGTTACACATGCTGGGGGGGCAGGACATACTTCTCCTTGAAGTAAGCTTGCCAAGTGACCATTTATAGCCGCGACCAAGCGGTTCGCTGGCGTGCACAAGGGATTTCTGAGAATCGCCCATATTTCCCATACGTTGTTTTTACATAATGGCTCAATCATATTCTGGTTGTCAAATCTATACCGCGCATAACGTATTTCTTTCCGTTTTATCTTACATGTAGCCAGTATAGAATTTTTGGATGATATGTCTAGCAGCGGTTAAGTGCAATTGTCTCACAGCTCTAAGGTCGTGATTTATTTATGCGTTTTAGGACTGATATTTTGTTCAGATATTTCAAGGAAACATGAGGAGTCGAGTGCCCTACAGGCAGTTTGGATTGTGTTGTAAGATGTTCTCGGATCATCTTTAGGTTGATGGCAGTAACTTTTTCTAGATAGAGTGATGGTTCCATATTATCTGCACTCACCAAGATGTCCCTATTGACCAACAACACAAGTTTCCTACAGGTGTTTGGGTTCCAGCGGACAGAGATGGCATACCTGTCACTCTCAACAAGGGCTGTTTGAGCCAGGGTTTCAAAAGTGTTACAAGTGAGGTGGTGAACGGTGCTCAATGCACTGTGATCGTCCAGTCCAAAGTGGGTGATCAAAATTGGAGTGAAATACCAGACAACTCACTTGACACCAAAAGGTAGTCAATCAAGGAGGAAGAGGTGCCATGCTGCCAAGATACTTTGCTGCTGTGTGGTGCCAAGCACAGTGGAGAGATATTCCAAGCCTCAAAGAACTCTGTCCATAGCTTGCCCCTCACTCTAGCCTGCTTTTCGTAGGGCGTTGAGTCGGATGAGGCAGATCTAATTCCTTCCATATCTAGATTTGCATTGAGGTCGCCCCCCAATCAGTATTTCATGCGTTGGGCACTGCAGCATAGCATTAGTCAGTGCCTCATTCAACAATTGGAAGGCCGTCTCTATGGATACTGCCATAGGATTTCAATTAACTGATATAAGCAGTATCTTATGGATGGGAGCTCCATCGATCGTCAAATCAACCATCAAAAAGAAATCCATGTGGTCCAATAATTTTGCTGTAAATCTTAAGCAATTCTTGATAAGAACAGCTAGGCCACCACTGGGGTGGCCAGCAGATGCACAACAAGCTGGTAGACAAAATGATACAAAGCCTTCCAGAACAATATCTGTCATTAGCACCCAGCAGGCGCGGTGCAACGGGAATACTGCGTGGTGATTGGCTCATTTGTGAGCCATACCACACGGTATTCCCTTTTATGCCGTGCGTGCCGGCTACTGTTCCCGACGAGGGGCGTGGCAGCCCCTCAGCCAATGAGGAGGCTGGAAAGGGGGAAATCCCCCGCTCTGAGCCTCCCCATGGCTGGAGGCTTCCTTCGTCCCCCGCCGGGGACTTGGGTAAGAATTTTTTTTTTTCCTCCCACCCCACCCGACTTACCTTCTATCCTGCGATCTCCGGTGGGGGACGATGGAAACCTCCAGCCGTGTGGAGACTCGGAGCGGGGCCATCCCCGCTCCAATCCTCCACACAACTGGAGGTTTCCGTCGTCCCCCCGCGGGAGACCGCAGTACTTTATTTATTTCTTCCCTGTCCCCCTCCCTCTCCCTTCCACTGTCCCAACCCCACTTACCTTCTTTTTTCTTCTGGTCTTGGGAGGCGAACGCGCTGGGAACACTTGTGTTTCCAGCGCGTCCGCTCCCGATGGCTGCCATGGAAAGGGAAAACGGACTACATTTTCCCTTTCCAGGCGGCCATTTTTTTCATTTATTATTATTTTATTTTTCTGTTTCGAAACAAAAAAAAATGCCATTAGCACCCCGGTCTAACGGGCCGGGGTGCTAATGGCAATAAGATCCGAGGCGGCGGGCCAATACCGCCCACGGTAATGCCCCGGGGCATTACCTGGGGCGGTATTGGCCCGCCATCTTGGGTCTTATTGCCACATTGCCATGGTTTCCTGTAATAGCAGGATTTCAGGAACATGAGGGGGCCCCAGCAATTTGTGCCATGCGTAAAAATTCTTTGCCTCACAACAATTCCAGAAAAGTATCGCTATTCTCGATAGTTACGAGGTGAAGGTACTTTGTTTCATTGTGGCTGCCGCTTTAATAAGTGGCTCCAGCCAACTTAGACCATTAAGGGCTTTGGTGAGCGAGGCAAGTTGTACCAGTATTTCATTGGTTGGTTCTGTTGCTGCATTCTGGACTGGTCCTTTAGGGGGCCTGTCTGGCGGAGCCGGAGGAACAAATTCCAAAAAGGCCCATGCAATGTCCATCTCTCTAGAGAGATAGGGATAGAGGCCCAGAGTCTCAAGGTCCTCCTTGTGATCTAGGATGAGCTTGGTAATAATTCGAGACTGAAATTTACATAGTCCTCTATGGTTGTTCTGGTTCGGAAGTTTAACCCACTCGATGTCTTTTGTGGCTAGATTCTGTAAAGGTGTAATCTGGTAGAAAGCATTAATCAAAAAGGATCTATTGATCCGTGATGTTCCGTTGACGTTCGAATCGCTTCCCCATCCAAGAATGTATTTCATCGCCTTGGGCAATTGCAGAAACACTAGGGTCTGGTCTCTTAATTGGTCCTGTTCCACCTCCAGGATTTATTTGCAAATTGGCAGAAAATGTGTTTTCTGCTGGGGGAGTATTCGATACTTTGGAATCCGTCACTGGGATTTCCTGGTCCACAATCTTGGGAGGAATCTGAGTGGCCACCTGTTGACAACCATTGATGGCCTGAAATGAAGAGGCATCAGTTGTCTGAACGTGGTGGGTACGATCCTCCACTATTTCGGGGATAGCCACCTTTTTGTTATGCACAATTGGAAAAAAATTGTGAAGCTGAGATTGCGTCTGTTCAGCAGTTTTTTCTGGTGGCCTTGGTGAGGGAGTTCTTCCATCAGCTTCGCCCGTGGCTTTGATTTGTAAGAGTTTCTTGCTCTCTTCATTTAATTCCAATAGGTTTAAGGCAGGCTCATCCACATTTGCATTGGATTTCAAGTTGGACACTGAAGCCTTGGTTTTGGGGGAACCAGAAGCATCGACTTTGCCGATCTTGACCTAGGTGTCTTTAAGTTTGGCTTTGGAAAGATTTAATTGTTTCTGAGCTCTTAAAAACGATTTCTTCGCCTTGCGAGACATAAAGTGAGATCTGGTTGCCCAGCATCCTTTATGCCTATCTGGTTCGTAGACTCCGCTTTTTGCCGCTTTGTTGTATCTTGAGAGTCAATGATGTCTGTTAATGCAGTCGGGCTGTCAGGGGACGATGTTGACTCGTCATCAAGAGCCGGTGGCCCATTTGGAACTGCCTGGGCTAGGGAGACTTGAGCTTTCGAAACAGCATTAAACAGAAGCTGCTCAACTTGAAGAAGCCAATTATGATGGAGTTTGGTCACTTCAAGAAGGTATATGGTTTTGTTGTTTGATATTTCGTCTACATAGGGAGGTAGGCCCTGAAGGGCCTGAGAGTATGATCTATCTTTGTGACATGGGTCTTTCGCTGCAGGGTCCGTTTGGGATCCCTGTGATGTTAGTGTGAGCACAGGCGGCTGAAGGACTATAGCGGGTTGATTCAGTCAACATTTTCTCTAAATGGGTAACATAGAAAGAGTGTGCCTGTTCCTGTGCCAATATGTAACCTTCTATTTTGCTGATTTATTCCATTATGAATCCCAACAAGCCCTTAATTTCTCTAAGAGAGCAATGTGTGAGATCATGGCCTTTGTCAAGGAGGTTAAGAATTCTCGTGATAACGGGAACATTCTGCAAATCGTGATCATCAATATTAATCAGTGAAACCTCCAGTGTTGAGGAGGGAATATTCACTGATATAGAGCGATGATGGTCAGAAGAAACTGACCTCTGATCATGGTCATTGAGTGAATTTGACAAGGGGGAACAGCTGCCTTCTTGCTGGGGAGGAAATATATTAGTTCCAACATTGTGGAAACTAGGTCCAAGACGTTCCCTTCCTAATCCAGTATAGTCCTTATATGAAAATGTATTGGGTAAGTGTAAATTAACTTGCTCCTGAAAATGCGTGGGTCATGGAAGCTGGCGAGGAAGGGCAAAGCGACAGCCTAACCCGTTTACCAAGCTCATTCATTACGGCAGGAGCAAGCATCGAGGTATCCAAAATTGGCACGAAATCCTCCTGAACATCTTTATGAGAGTGACCCGGGTCAGCCCTGTGAGGTGCTTCAAACATCAGATTTCTTTCATCGTTGTTTGCATCTTTCACAGAAAATGAGGGCATGACCTGGTCAGGAGTGTTTTTGGGGGAGGAAAGTCCTTCCCTGGATTCAGGAGGCATTACAGGTGCCAAAATCGGATCCCCCTCTGTGATTGGAAGACTTAACACTGGGGGGATATGGACTGACATCGATAGCAAGGACGTTTTGCTTGAGGGCAGCAATGGGAGTGTGACATTTGAGGATTTATTGATCATGGTTTTAGGTAAACCAGAGGGTGATTCACACATGCAGTTAGCACTTCGCAGATTGCGACTCATGGTCAAAAAGGCCAATACAAAATAAGTCGACACAAGTGTCTTCACACCAAGGAGAAGGGCTCAAGTTAGAGTTTAAGCAAACAATTTGAAAAATGTCTATACAGGAAGAGTGTATTTAAGGTTAAGGGGCTCAAATGAAGGCCTGGCAAGACTATAAGCACCTTTAACTGCTATGTAGCTCACTATTGGGCTGTGAGAGGTTTTTGGCAACAGTGAAAAGTGGCATACAACACTAATCAAAGGTCCCCCCCCAAACAGCAGGGACAGTGACCCTTCAACAAAATTTGCTCACAGTAGGGCACGCTCAGCACTTTTCCAGAACTAGCTGTGGATTTCTACCAAGTCTTAGGTTCAATTCAGAGGGGGCTGAGACTAAAAGTGCATGCACCTGCCCTTACAGTCAGTGGTCAATAGGGCCAATGATCTGCGTCCCACCCAATGGGTGTTGGCCCCAAAAATTCCAAGGCTTTCAAAGCCCGCAGTCACCCCCCTATAGATGGGACCAGGTAGATGGAGACAGATTGAGAACCCTCTGTGTAGTCAGATTCCAAGGCGCAAGTGCCAACAGACTCTCTTTATGGCAGGTGCCAGAGGATTTCAAACATAGATCTCTGAAGGGGCAGGGTCGAAATCCCAAATAAGAACAGTCTCCCCTTCTTCATCCAAAAGAAACAATTTCCAGAGGGACAAACGCCCAAATCGTAGCTCTCAACTCACACGCTTTTGGCGGGTGTCACCTGCCTTTTAAAGGGCTGAATCAGCCGCCAAGCCTTCTGCACGCCCATTCATTGCAATGGGCGTCTCACCCGCCAAAAACAAAATCGGGTGATTTCACCCGCCTTTGCAGCACAAATGGTTGAGAGCTATGCCCAAATGGCACTCCACGTCCCAACAAGGTTCAAAGGCTCCACAGCCCGCAGTTACCCCTTGAGACAAGGGTCAAGGTGGGATGTACAGAGGTTGCATCGTCTGGAGGCTTACCAGTACACAAACCGGCAGTCGCCCTTGCTCCAGTAGTGAAAAGAATTTTCAGTATGACACCCACCAAGCTGCTCCTTCTCAGCCTTTTGGGGATCACCCCTTCAGGTAGTAACGTTACCAAAGCATGTATGAGAAGCTATAAATAAACAGCATAAGCACAGGGTCTGGTCTCACAAGTACTCATACCGACAATCAGCTGTACTCTAATGAAGGCAACAGTTTCCAGTCTATCAAGCACCTAGCTGCTGCTTCACGACCTTCTGGGGTTCAAAGGCTCCAGGGCCCGCAGTCACCCCCTGAGGTAATGTCCTTGCAGGGACGTATAAAGTAAGGTTGTGGGTGCACACAATGAACACAATGGCCAGACTCCCAAATACTCAAACCAACAATCACCCACACTTCAATGAGGACAGCAATTATCAGATTGGCAGACACGTGACTACTTAGTTCCCACCTCCTGGGGTTCAAAGGCTCCAGGACCCGCAGTCACCCCCTTAGAAGGTATTCTTACAAGTGCATATGAGAGAGGCTATAAGTGGACAGTGTAAATACATAGACCAGAGTCACCATTAGGACTGGGTCTACCAACGTGGCGGACCGTATGGAGGGCTTAACACAGTTCACGGGCACATCCAAGGTCAAATCACTGCTGTAAGTATGAACATGTAGACAGTGCTCGTGGTAAACACCAAAAAGGTCTAGAAAGAAAACGCGCCGACTATCCAGGAAGTCACTTGGTTCGTGGAAAGTAAAAACGTAACAGCAGTTCAAAATAGTTTATGAGCCAAGCACAACAGTTATGGTATGGTGGCAAAGATGTAGAGAGAGTGTGCCAAAAAAAACAGCCCTTGGTTGCAGAAACAGCGTGGTGCGCAGCTGTGGAAGAAAAAGGTTTTAGGAAGCCAGCATGTTATCAGAGGAGACCCGTAGAGGAGGTTCCATAGTTAAAGTGCAGTGATGAGCACGAGCAGGAGCTGGTTAAGCTAGATGGGAACAGATATGAGCTGACTGACTTTAAGCGTAGCAGGACTGCGCCTGGTGATGCATCAACACAGCAACAGGCACGCGGTGAAGGAGGCGGTAGACGAGTGGAGCTTTGAGCAAAAAGTCAGCTCAGCAGATCCAGTTAGCAAGCTTCAAGTGTGGACCATTTTACCAGGCATTCCAGAGTTTGCGTGGAAGGGGCCCGCCACAGCCACGTCTCCACTCTCCCACCGAACACCTAACACACTGCTGGGCACACCACGCAGCGCTCCGCGCATGTGTGGTGTGTAAATAGGCTGGAGATCCGGGCAGGCGAAACAGTAAAAGGACTCAAATGCAGGATGCAGTCTTAGGATAAAACATGCGGCACAGAGGTAACAGCTCCTTTTCCCTCAGTAACACCTAAAACACGGCTCAGCACATGTGATCACCTATAGCATATGGAGGAACCCTCATAGTCTCCTGCATGATGGGACCATGAAGAAGACATGTCTTACGTTCCTGTGAGATGAGACGGCCAACAACAGCCACACTAGAGTATCGATAAGTATCGCAGCAGGTGGCGCACCCCAGTCCGCAAATGGAAGGGGATCAAGGAGAACATAACTCAGCGAGAAAAAAGGAGGTGAGGGGCTTACCTACCGAAGACCCTATTAGGAGACCACTAACCAAGAAGAGAAAGCTGGGTAGAGACATCCCACCAACTCTACTACTACAGAATAGATCTGGTGGTTGATTGGCTGCAGACCCCTACCACGACAGTGTACAATGAAGCAAACATGATTATATTAAAACCGTTCCTGGAGGCCCTTCCTACAACCATTTGCCCCGAGTTGGCCAGCACCATCGGCCTAGTCTGAATGAGGCCATAAATATCAACCCAACTTGCCACAAGGCAGGCTGTGGATTTCTCCTGGTGGCGGGGACTGGGCTGCAACAACCTTGGATTCTCTTCTCCCTTACCTGAACCTCTGACCAAGATGCTCAACTGTCTGGGGAACGAAGACGCCTTGAGAGGAGCCCCCCACTGCCCAAGACTCCTGGAAGAGTGAATATGGAAGGACTGGGGAAAGGGTCGAAATTCTCATGTAAACCACTGTGTTCAGAATGTGGCCAGTTGGATCATATTGCCTGCTCATGCCGAGACCACAAAAGGCTGAACCTGTGGAGTTCAGCACCTTTGTGACTTATACCAAGCATCTGGTAACTGGGTCAGCAACCACAGCGCTAACTGGTTGACAATAGCCTTACACCTGTGATGTCCTCCTGAATGGACTAGCCATGTTTGACATTGTATCTCTATAAATGGCTGTACGTTCACTGTTCCAGGTTCCAGTGGGGGCGGGGGTCACCAGGTTGAACAAAATGCACCCATGACGATGGAAACATAAAATCCCTTCAAGATTGTATGTATGAATTTTTATGAAAGAAAGAAATAGGAATCCAAACAGCGGTGTTCCCCTCTTTGCCCATTCCAGTGGTGATCTGGTCCGATGTGCATGACTTAAAATGCTCTTGTTCAGATGCTTGTTTTATCATAATATCATACATTCACCAGTGAGCAAATTTTAAAAAGGACTAACAAAATATCATCTACAAGACAATTACTGAAAAAACAGACAAACCTGAAATCATTAATTATTAAAATCCAACTTGTCATTTCTTTGGGGCAGTACATTTGTTACCAATACAACCATCAACTCGGTCATCTCGAAAACCACAGTTCATTCGTATCCTATTCATATTCTATATACATTCATACTCTCTTCATTCAAAAGTCGATTGGCATTATTATTAATACGTCCTTTTTCTAATTCACATTTGATACATTTGGACTGATGCATCATACATCATTTATCTAACTCCCATACAAACTGCCTTACTTTACAAAATATAAATCCGAAATACAAAATAATTCTGTATAATTACTAATACCTATTTTAACATAAATGTCATAACTACTGGGTAATCGATTATTCGTCTAGCTCCCATAAAGTCACAAATGGCTAATCTGTTTTAACTAGGCACAACAGTATAGGCAGCTTTCATTAGGGCAACATAGGTTTATATGGCTCCATATCTCTTAGAGCCCTCATAATTACGTTGTTGGATCAGATGTAATCATTCTAGTCAGCGTTCAAAAAGGAAAATAAGTTTGTATGTTCTCTGTCGCAAGAAATGTATTGTTTTCCTTTCTAAAAATGAAGAATAAATAATCAGTAAGCAAAGGACAATTTCAGGGTTTAAATCTCTGCCTTAAAGATAAGTTTATTTATCAAGATCAAAACACTAAGCCATTACCTCATTTTAAGTTCTATGGAACAATGTTAGAACTAGGGAACTTTAATAATGCTTTAAAAAATGTGATTTGTGAATAACATGAGTTCTATAAATCAAGTATAGCATGCAGTCTGGACCACAATTACATTTTCCCTGTCTGCGACTTGCCATCACATAGCACCATTTAAAAAAGTGCACCAATCGTACATATTTTGTTAGCAGAAAATAATATTAGGAGGATCAACCATACTTAATGACCATGTGTGAAAACAGATTTCATGGGGAAATATGACCAGAGCCTCTAAATCGATAATTATACTGGAAGGCAAAAAAAGATCGAACACCTATACAAATGTGTTAATTCTTGATCATATTGTGCCCATTTGGCAATCAAATATATTCATGAAAATGAATCGCAATCATATATTGCACAGTTGGGGTATCAGAAGTTCTGCAAGCATCAACAGAAGAGCACAACCTCTATCCTATCCCTCTTCCCTCACTAACCTACCCCACACTTTCTTACAGAGCCATGTGAGCGCCTGGAGACCATGCAAGTGAACGGTGCGTGGTATAAGTCAACATAACATTACATCTAATGACCACAGGAACATTAACTTTAAGAGTACATCTATACAGAAAGAAACTTTTTAAAATGTATTTAAAAGACTCGCATTTCCAAAATTGTATGACGCAAAAGCTCTGTATTTATTAAATGTCTAAAATTGCTAGTTATTTCTAATACAAACATCTGCGGTCTGATATTTTGCACTCATACACAAATGTAAATAATTTAAAGCATTACCGAGTGTACATAGCGTAAAGTCACAAGGAACATGAATGGATGTCATAAGAATTTGAATTCTACTAAGTAATGTATATCAACTGGTGCCGTATTCGAATGGTACACATCATCTAAGGTCACCTTATTATTGCTAATAATTATGTCGTTTGATGAATAGAGGGATTTAGTCACTTCTCCCAAGGGAGGAGTCCCTTCGTGTGAGACTAGGGAGGTGGGCCCGCTATGCAACATTTCACCCTGGGGTGGCAGTAAGCAGGACCTTGCAGGGAGAGACTTCCCTCTTGTGGATAAGGACTCCCTTTCCCACAAGGAACTCCCTTATTACTATTCTCCAAAAACCGGTACAACAGTATTGACTGATAGACCGCCAAATTCCTCTTGCATGAGTTATTGTAATTTAATATCAGGGGAACAACATGAACATGGTACTGTGAAGAGTATGAACATGAGAGTAACGAAGAGTGCTTGTCTGTGAAGTACTGATATGAAGAGGCCAACAGGAGGCAGGGTGAATAAGACCCCAGCACAAAGGAAGGACTTTCTGGGGAATTCCCAGCAATACGCCATAAAAAGAGGAGGGCCAAGAGATCAAGGAAGTGAAACCTGGGAGTTTCAAACTGGCTAGATCGAGGAGACGCTGCCTTGCTTGTTGGAAAACAGATACGGAGAAGAAGCGCCTGCCGCACAACCAAAGCGGAGGAAAGGGACCAGTGAAGGTGAGCCCTGCCATTGGCGTGCCGGGTAGGCAATGTGCCACTAACAGACCTGAGGAGGTCTGTTGATGGGTAGAGTACCCAACCAACAGCCCAAAGGAGGAAGGTGGCGGCATGGAATGGAGCTGAAGGAGGAACCCTTCTATCACCAAAACACCAAAGAAGAGCGAAGTGTGTCGAAAGAGGGACACACGAGAATCCAGAGAATCATCCTGACCGACCACGAGGAGAGAAATAGAACTCCGACCCGGTGATGCAGAAACCCTTCAATACAGATATAAGGGAGAGCGGGAGACCCGGGGAGCAAGGCGTAAAGAGTGAAGATCACTTGGGGACCCTGCATCATCCCAGTGATTTGCAAAACTATATAAAGAGTGAAGATCCCTCAGGGACCCTGCATACTCATCCCAATCATTGTCAAAAGTATATGAAGAGTGAAAATCACTGGGGGACCCTGCATCCTCGTCCCAGTGAGTGGCCAAAATGTAGCAACCACTAGGGAATACATGACACATACTAATGTGAATGGCAAGACTGTCAGAGGAATAAGAATCAAAGAGAAACTTTGTTTACACATCCTGAGAAGAAGAAAGTATTTGGAGAAACAGGGAATACAAGGAATAGGGAGAGACTATTTGAAGATATCCTATTGAAGAGACTTGTTCTGAGAAGCGTGCCCCAGGAGAAGGGAGTCATTATCATTGCATTTTGTTTTGTATTAATAGTGGTAGGGTCAGCTTAGGCCAGTTCTGACAGAGGATGGACAGTTACAGCTGGACTTCATACCTGACGAAGATTACCCTAGTTTAGTTTTGTTAGGGAGGGCATCCCATAGATTAGTGATAGTGAGGCTTTGTTGAACATGGCACATGATAGTCCGTCTCCTTCTGAGCTACCACAGTCAATACAATCGAGAGAGGGTGATAACAAGAAATGAAAATCTGTTTTAAAAAAATAGTAAAATAAATTACATTTTGGATTTGTATAGTTCATTATTTCAAGTTTGTCTGGTTTTTCATTAATTGTCTTGTTGAAGTATTTTTGTTAGAGTATTTCTAAAACTATATCGACTTGTGAGAGTGGGATAGTTTGATAAGATAATTTTGATGCCTCTTATCCCACCAGGTGATAAACTTGAGTTCCCTTTACTTAAAAATATACTGGTTCAGATGCTTGAACACGAATGTTGTAAGGAAGTTCTGTTGAGGAATCAACATTCCGAGGCCACACACTGCCAAAAACCCATACGCAAAGGAGGCAAGAACAAAGAGAATGGCAGTTGACTCGCAGCAACCTATACCCATCGATTGGAATCTGGGGACAGGGCACCTAGATTCCGGATCTCGCAACTACAGGACCCTAGATTAAAGCAAGCACAGAACCACTGTTTTGCAAGGAGAATAGTCTCTACTACTGGCTGACAATGGATAAAACTGGGCACAAGGTTTAACAATTGTGAGCTCCCAAACCACTTCGAGAAGTGGTAAAGTTCACATGCGCACACACACACCTGGGAGGAGGTAATCAAGGAGCTAAACAAAAAAACAGAACACCCTGAGGAGAACTTGTTAGCCAGGAAGGGATGCCGAAGCGTGCAAGTATTTTCAGTCTTGTGCCACATGTTAACTGAAGAACAAGCCGACCATGCTATGGTCTCTGCTGCAAAGAATGCTGTTGATTGACAAACCCTTTTTCCAGATTTGGATGAGCATGATCAGCTCCTTGAAACCCACAAGCCACATAAAGGGCTATATTCTTGTTATCATCAACTGTGCAAAATGATATCCAGAGGCTTTTGCTATACAAGTTACACTGGCTCGACAAGCTTATGACCTGGTCATGCCGTTCTTCACCAGAGTCAGGTTACCAGCAGAAATCATCACCTACCACATGAACAATTATTTTATTTTTTTAATTTATTTGTTTTGGTTTATTACAAACCTTTACAAAAGTTCACAAAAGAATAAAAACAAAATAACAATTTCAATAACAAAACTCAAAAACAATAATATCAAAAAAACTTCATAGCAAAACAATATTTATTTATTTATTACATTTATATAGCGCGCAGGCAGCCCAGGGGCATTGTGGCGCTGTTACTTGTAAGGGAACACAGGTACAGGTACATGTTGTGCCTTGGGTTACAGTGAGGCAGGACCCTGTGTTAAGCAATAGGGATAATCATACAACAAGGTACATCATACACCATAGTACATCATACATGTTAGTCATTAAAGTTTAAACATGTGAGGTTGGTTAGGTGAACAGGGTAGTTTCCATGGCTTTGCGGAAAGCAGTCAGTTAGGGTTCAGCTCGCAGTGAGGTGGGAAGGGTGTTCCAGTGTAGAGCAGCAAGGTAAGGGAAGCTGGCGCCACCTGCTCTGGGTCTTTTTACCCTGGGTACGGAGAGCATATTAGCATAGGGTGTCCTGGTGGGTCTTGTGGACGCGACCAGGTGGATTCTCTGGGATAGGTACGCTGGGACAGAGAGATGGACGCATTTGTGGGTGATGCTTAGCGCTTTGAATATAATCCTTTCCTTTATGGGGAGCCAATGGGACGCTTTCCTGGCAGCGGTGATGTGCTCTCTCTTGGCAATGCCTTGTGCAGCACGCAGGGCGCTATTCTGAATTACTTGCACCTTCTCTAGGTTTTTGTTGGAGGTCCCTAGGAAGAGAACATTACAGTAGTCTAGCCGGGAGCCAGTTATGACTCTGGCTATGTAGGTGCAAGTGTCTTTTGACAAAAAACGCCTGATTGCGTTGGAGTTTTGCATGGTAGGCTGCAGAGGAGGCGATTGCGTTTACTTGCCTGGTCATAGATAGGTTAGAGTCTAGGAAGACGCCTAGTGTTTTTACCGTGTCAAGTACTGGAATTCTGATTGAGTCAATGGTAAAGTGGCTGAACTGGGAGTCAAGTTTCTTGAGGGTGTCAGGGGGTCCTACGAGAAGGAGCTCAATTTTGTCGGAGTTAAGGCACAGGCCGTTGATAGCCATCCACATTTGGATTGTGTTGTATATGTTGTTGAGAGTAGCGCAGTCAGTGTCATAGTCTCCTGTTAGTGTGAGAAGGATCGGAGTGTCGTCAGCGTAGTTAGTGTAGGAGATGCCCATGGCGTCAAGGATAAGGAAGAGGGGCGGGTAAATATGTTGTGTAGGGGAGAGGCAGGAGCCTTCGGGCACACCACATAGCATGATGGTGGGTGACGCAGTGGCTAGGTCAGAGAAGACCTGCATGGTCCTACCTTGGAGGAAGGAGGTGATCCAAGTGGTAGCTTCTTGGGAGAAGTTGGCTGTGGAGGTGAGGTGATGGCAGAGGATGTCATGATCTACAAGATCGAAAGCTGCAGAGAGATCGAGGAGAAGGAGCAGGACAGGTTTGCCTTGGTCCCTTGCGTCATCTATTTGGTTTTTGAGGTTGAGTAGGGCGGTCTCTGTGCCATGCTTAGGCCGCAAGCCGGATTGTCTCAGTCATAGGAGATTATGCTCTTCGAGGAAGTGCTGGACCTGCAGGTAGGCTGCTTTGTCTAGAATCTTGAGGAGGAATGGGACTGTGGTTATGGGGCGGTAGATGTTGGGGGAGGTGGGGTCAAGTGTGTTTTTTTTATGAGAGGTCGGACCCATGCTTCCTTGAGGCATGAGGGGACCCTCCCTGTGGTGAAGGAGGCATTGACAAAGGCTGTTAGGAACGGAGTAAGGGTGTCTGCGCAGTCTTTGATGATGGAAGCGGGGCAGGGGTCCCCTTTGCAGTTGGAGGGTTTGATGTTTTTCATGATGTTGATCATGTCTTTCTCTTGAATGGTTTTGAAAGAGAAGGTGGGGCAGCCTCTGTGGGTGAGGAAATGGAGGGTGGGGAGCGCTAGTTTAGTGTTCAGAATTTTGGCTTGGAGTGAGCTGATCTTGTTGCGCATGGCTGTTTGGATGTCATCACACCACGCTTTATCTTTGGTGAAGTTTTGGGGGGTCGGTGTGGGGGTCTCGAGTTCCCTGAATATGGCGAACATTTCCTTGGTGTTTGATTTGGCTTCGGAGATTCTATCTTCAAATGATTTGGCTTTGATGATGGCTTTCTTATATTCATTTGCGAGGGATTTGAAGTTGAGTTTGTCTTTATCATCAAGGGATATTTTCCATTGAGCTAGTGCTGCTCGCTTGTCTGTGCGCAATTTGAGAAGGTCTTGGGTGAACCAAGCATTGGAATAGCTGGTAGGTTTGGTTTTGCGCGGTTTAAGTGGGGTGATAGCATTGATTGCTGCTGTGATAGCAGAGTCGTAGTTCTTGGCAAGGTTTTCTGGGTCGTTGGAAAACGGGTGTCTAAAGGCAGGTCCCTGTAGGAAGGGTAAGAGTCTTTCTTTGGTCAGTTGGCGGGCACTTCTTGGGAGATCTGGTGGTAAGGGTGGGGGAGGAGGGGATGAGGAGGAGGTTGGGATGTTAAAGGTGATGGTGTGGTGGTCGGACCATGGGGTGGGGGTATTACCTGTGACTGTGAGGGGGCAGTTGTGATGAGCTATCCAGTCTAGTGATCTGCCTAGTGTGTGAGTTGGGTCTGTGATGGTGTTTGCGAATCCTAGAGTGGCTAAAGCTTTGTCAAGTGATTTGGCAGCACAGTCTTTGGAGTCATGCAGGCCTAGGTTGAAATCACTGAGGAGAATGGCTTTGGATGACTTTTATTAGCTAGTTGAATATCAAACTTCCAAATCTCAATAATACTCTCATAAAAACTAGAAGATACAAAACAGTACTAAAATTTGCATACCATGTTAAAAACTAGAATTATATTTAACACAAATCACAAATACTTTTCACGAAAGCCGTTACACGTATAATTAAAATTGTTGAGTTCTCATGCATCATTCTGTGCCAAATTAGTTCTCTATTAACAGAACATTTTGATCTCACAAATTGTGCAAAGTAGTTAATCCTTTGACAAAGGAGGGCAGGACAGATAAGCAAAATATGTTGGAGTGCTTCTTCAACCCCCTCCACTTTACAGTATCTACACCATTGCCATCCTTCAAAAGACTTACATCTAATATTGATTATCTGATTGGTCTGGATAACATTAAACCTAAAGCGCATGCAGTCATTACGGATCCTCCTACTAGGATACTTCGTCAAATATCCTTCCATTACCCGGAAGAATTTCCAAAACGAGTAAACCTGATTATACAGTTTCGAAGCAGATATTATATTTAATGTGTTTTTCCAATCGTTGCCCTTGAAAATTAGTTACATTTTTTCCAGGTTTATGAAGCAGCGTAGCAACTGACATCCCTAAACTTCTCAAGCAGTTGTCAGTCTCATTATTCAAATTACTCATAAAAACACTTGATGTTTCAGGTCCAGCGCACACATACAAGTCCCTGTCCCTATTCATTCTAAATTTCCTCCATAAAAACAGTCTTTTCCAAATTACAAGAGATTTGAGAGATTGAAGGCAACATTTGTATCTTATAAGTTCAATTGGAATGCATTTGAGGAGGAAAAACAAGATACTCCTCCATATTTTGCACTCCAACACCTTCAGATGATCCATAAAATCATAAGCAAAAAATTCCAGACCATATAATAGCCTCGGCAAAACTTTCATAATGTAAAATTCCCTCAATGGTGTCATAGAGAACTTTCCAATTTTTTTTTTCAATAGAGCGCATTTGCTGTATTGCTACTTCCGCTTTTAACTTCAATTGATTTTTTATTAAAGCAATCGATCCGTACCAGAAAAACTATAACCCAAATATTTAAATGCACTTTGTGATTTAATGGGTTTGCCTTCGCAATACCACGTATATGCGCTTCGTAGTTTATTAGGTTTACCAAAACGAATAATAATAGTTTTCATGGGATTGATTTTTAAATGTAGCTCAGAAATACATTTTTCTAATTCTTTAATCAGGCGTTGAAGACCCACCTTAGTATTGTCCAGTAGCAGAAAATCATCCGCGTATGCAAGCCACACAATACTCACGTTACTAAGTTTAGGAGAGACTAGACCTTTGTTAGCCAGAGCTCCTTCAGCCCCGCAAACATAGAGATTAAATAACGTGGGAGCTAACATACAACCTTGACGTAGGCCATTAATAATTAACAACTCTGATGATAACCGCCCCTCAGAGTTTAAACAAACCTTTAACCCCGTGTCTGAATATAAGGCTATTACAATCTCTAACAAGTGTTTCGGCATACCAAGTTCCCTCAACTTTCTTGATAAAGTGGGCCTATCTACAAGGTCAAAGGCCATACTAAGATCCATTCATGCAATAAAAGTAGGCCTCGCTCCCTTTTTCATTGATGTGTCACGAAGACAACATAGAATTAAACCCCCACAGTCGGCACCAATATTCTTTTTAAAGCAAATTTGTTTTGAGTCCAAAATTTGGTTGCCATTGATCCATTCCTGAATATCAGCCAACACCATGGACGCAAACATTTTTGACTCTGGGTCGGCTATTGCAATAGGTCTATAACTTAAAGGGCTCAAACAAGGACCTTTTTTAAAGATAGGTAAAACAATAGATTTCAACATACCTTCCCCATCTAATTGGGATCTTCTTCCTCTATGATTAATCAGCCAATTTTTATAATGCTGTTTAATTGTTTTGATCATATTCAATATCTTGGGTTCATATTTTCCCTAGTTTTTGAAGACGCCTTATTTCTTTCCGCATGAGGGCTTTTTGCTCATGTACCTCAGTATCCGTACTATGTCTGTTAATCATATTGGGCGTATGCCTATTAAGCATACGACCTTCCACAGCTTGAATATTTTTAGTTATGTATGATGCAAAATTGTTGACCGAATATCTACATAAACGCTGGGTCAGGGGTGACCTGTCATAATCCCTTAACATGGTAGATGTAAACCTCACTGTTTTGTTAAAAGTCCATTTGATTCTATTACCTTAAGGGTTTATCAAAACCCCTTCATTGTAACGATTAGAACTCTCTTGAGGAACATTAACAGCAATTTCCAGAGAAAGCATACTATGATCGCTGAGGGAAGAATCTTTAACCTCGAACTTCTGAAGACGTTTACTCATTTCACCTGAGATAAAAATATAGTCGATTATCGAAACATTGACCCTACCTTTCAAGGTGTGATGCTCGTTTTGAACTAATTCCATGCCTCATAGATCCCCAAAATGCATCCATAAAATACCTCTTAATTTAGAGTTCCCACTCACTGTGGTAGAGATATCCATATTGGAGTGTAACACGTCCCCAACAACCTGATCAACAGAACAGTCGGCGTTCAAATCCCCTGCTATAATAATTTGCCCCCCCTGGATTATCATAAAGCCACAAATCAATTTTGGACCCTAGGTTATTTAACTCGGTCTCCAGCTGGTGGTCTGTATGTTCCCTAGGGTTCCAATATACATTCACTATTAATAATGGAAAACCTGCACCCCCAGCCCCGACCCTAAAGGTTACAGCCAAAAAAAATTGTAAAATTAACCATTCCCCTGTTTTAACGATTGATCTTGAGTCTTTAAATGCAAGAATCAGACCTCCCTTAGGCCGTCCCTTTAGGCCACCGGATGCACAGATTTCAGACAGTAAATAGCCCACCCTACCCAATTTAACACGGGCCCGGGACTCTTGAATTAAGACAAAATCAAAGGTTGCCAGCTCCTCCATGAGGCTGTCATTGTTCAGTAAATGAAAACAACCACGAGAATTCCAATTTACTAGCTTCAATTCATTCAAAGTGCTATAGAGGTTTCCCCAGCTGTTTTAACGTGTTAATCGATTCTCTTAAAGAAAGGGTTAACCATCTCCAGTCTTGTTTTTTGGGGTTACCACCATGACTGGGATTCATTGCTTTGTTGTTCGAGTCCTGAACCCCCAGTCATCTTTCCTAAACCCACCTTCAGCTGGCTCGCCGAGCGATGTCGTTATTCTGTAGGGAAAAATGTCGAAACCTCTACACTGCAGTGCTTCTGCTTCTTTTAATAACAAAGACCTTACTAAAGGAGATGGTGTATCCAAACGTACAAGGTCATATCTGTGTTTATGGATGAAGTCTACCAAGTATATATCAGCTGTAGTAATTAAACACAATTCAGGAATTGTTGCAAATAGAGACAATATGTAAGATCTGTTCAGTGATACGTGCCCACCATCAATGAATAAAGATCGAAGTATCAAACCAGGTAGATCAGGGCATGTTGGCTTTCACAAATAATAATCATAGTTCGCATTCCCAATGTCTGCTATATTGAAGATCCACTTTAGCTTTTTCAGTAGGCTCATTTTTGCCTATTATTAACGTATTAGCTTGACCCTTGAGATCGTGGCGTGATTCTTGTTCTGGAGCCAAGCTAAGGTTAGCATATGGGATGGTGTTAGCCTTTTTCCAATCCTTATGCCCCAAACCTGGATTTACTGAATGAATCACACATCTCCCATTAAGGCTTGTTGGTTCAAGAATAGTGGAGGGGGTTTGCTTCATCATGATTCCAACTTCAGGGACACTGAGAGATGTTTCAATACCAGATGCCCTTCTATCAATAAAAAAATCAGTAGAATTCCCAGACTTTAAGTTCAATACCGAATTTTTAAAGATCTCAAATAAATCATTTGAGCCAGGCACCAACGATTTCAGTTGCTTTCGGTGGTGGCTAGATCTTTTTTCTTTTTCATGATATCAGACAGAGCATCTTCCCCTTCCAGATATTCACTCTGAGTGGCCTGATCATTGGTGTGTGTTGAGGTTGAGGACCTCACAGGCATTGTACTAGCCTTGCAGGGTTTTGAAGGGGGAGCTTTCTGTGACGCTGTTTCCCTACAATCTTCTTCAATTGTGTGTGTTTAAAATCCAAATCCCTAAGGAATTTCCTAGATGATTTATTTTTTAAATCAGATTTTCTTTTTTGTTT
Organism: Ambystoma mexicanum; assembly: GCF_040938575.1. NCBI lineage: Eukaryota > Metazoa > Chordata > Amphibia > Caudata > Ambystomatidae > Ambystoma > Ambystoma mexicanum. The sequence continues at coordinate 733,705,823 of NC_090925.1, forward strand.
TGCCATGTTGTTTTCTTTTTAAGTGGACATTTTTATTTTAGAATCAGCCGAATCAACAGGTGCCAGAAATCCCCCCTCAATGACCTCGTTGGTGCAGCCCACAGTAATCCCTTAGTTCACTAAGACCTTGGGCATATCAGCCCCACTTAGTGAATCAGGGATTACAATTACCTCCTCCACTACCGTCGGAGCACCAGAGGAGTTAGAATCAACAGCAGTAAACCTGACATCCCTATTGATAGGCTGTCTCTCCAAATCAACCATCTTAAGCATTGACTGAAGTACATCACCAATTCTAGAGGGTAACACTTCAAAATCATTTGTTATTTTGTTCAGAACAGCGGTCTGCTTACGTAATTCAAGCAGGATCAGTCTGTTAAAAATACCTAGCATCGTAGAGAGGTCTGACCCCCTGATGGTAGAAATCGGCTCATCTATTATTGAGTCAGTGTTTGACTCTAGAAATAGATCATCAGTCAAGAAAATTTTAGGTGTATCAATAAAATAGTCATTATTATTGAAAGCACTCAACGATCTTACACCCTGCGGTAGAAAACAGCATGCAGGTTTGTCTTTTGTAAGACCCGTTGAAAGGTCCTTCATAAACAAGTATTGGGATGCATCAGCCGAATTATAATTTTTTAGCACATAAGAGCAATCCTGGGCACACTGTAATAATTCCTCCTCCTCTGCACAAGGTAAAGGAAGAGGAAGCGCATTGGCCCGCACTAGACTCGCACGTCTAGTATTTACAGCAGTGAAAAAAAACGCCCCAGGCTCCTTCCTAAGGGGCGGAATTTTATTCTTCCTCATTTTGGGCGAAAAAAATGTTACACAACTGATAAAGCAATAACAGACACACAAAACACAATGCAAATGCTTCGTTACACACAAGGTACTGACCAAATAACCTCTGTTTGACCGAGAGATTTTCTTAGGACAAGGTTTTTTATTTCCACCAACAAGGACACCCAAAAAGCTTTCGCATGATGATAGAAACCAGCCAGTACTGGCCCGAGACACCCAAACAGCCCAACAGTCAACACACTTGCGGTGCACATTTCGTGTGCGCGCGCAAGGGTGCACGTAAACCGTGTTGATGTAGCTGTTCGTGAAGGGGTGGGCGGGGCCAAATGCACTGGCTTCGTGAGAGCTAAGAAAACAACAAAAAGGAATAATACGTTAGAGGGCTGCAGGGAAGTAAGTAGATAAGTACTCAGGGTAAGTGTATGAAGTCTGCGGAACGCAGAAAACAGTTAACATAAAGTAATTGAGATTACTTGAATATGTATCCACTGCTGTTTCACCGCATTAGGCAGATGCAACCTTCTTCTTGCACATGGCACCAAAAACCCAACGTTAAAGCTTCAAAAACACCAGAGCAAAAGCGTTCCCAGCCCAACAGTCAACACACTTGCGTTACACACTAAGGGTACGCGTAAACCGCGTTGATGTAGCTGTTCGTGAAGTGGTGGGCGGTGCCAAACGCTGTGGCTTCCCAAGAGTTCAATATGTATCCACTGCTGTTTTGCCACGTTAGATAGATGCAACCTTCTTCTTGCACATGGCACCAAAAATCCAACGTTAAAGCTTCAAAAACGCCAGAGCACCAGAGGAAAAGTGTTCCCAGCCCAACAGTCAACACACTTGCGGTGCACACTTCGGGTACAGGAACAATTTTGTGTCTACAGTCTGTCAGGAAACATACCTGATCGAAACCGCAACAGTTCCCTTTGCCCGCAACGCTTGTGGCAGACTAGTTGGACGCAGTGTTATCTTATCGGTGTCTCCAAGATGGCCGCTACAAACGGTCAATGCCCATACCATGATGGCCGCCCCTTTTCCGCAAACATGCCCTTATCAAAATGGCTGCCCTGGGTTGCTATGCACCCCCCACCAAAATGGCCACCACCACAGACACAACTCTGTGTTGTGCTTGGCAGACCATTCATTATAAAAGAGTGGGCACCGGCAGGGACACGCGGCTTGCAAACTTCCCGTTCCAAGAGCCGGTGACTCGCTGAGCCTCCATAACAGACTCTTCTATCAAGCTCCAGAATCTAAGTATTCTTTAGGTAATTAGAACCTTGTTTTGCATTATGTTATTTTGGGAGTTCTACGCTCCACCTTTAAAGCGTCGCATGATTTTAGTTGGAATGACTATGCAAGTGGAAACTTTGTTTTGATCAAAGAGATAGCTTCCCATTCCCAGGTAATTTACATTCATCGAAGGGAGAGGTTTTTTCTTGTCTGTATCTGCATACTTCATTATGTCGCTCTCTCATCCCCAGCCCCAAACCATTCTGGTCCCATAGGGTCGTCCTAGCTACACTCTACAGAGGGAGAATGCAGAACATTCCAACCTAACAACAAAAGCCCCTCGCACATGGGGATGAGGGGGAACCAGAAACTCTTATATTATATTGGGGTGTTCAGTTCCTTTTCTTCTCCTAGGTGTGCTCACTACATGGTTCCAAGAGTGAAGGTCAAAGATTATGGTTCAAATCTGATACAGTCTAAAAGCAGGTTTGTCAGACCTTGCAGATCAACCAAATTCAGACGTTGTGTCCCATCCTCAAATAGATGTACCAGTTGAAAGATATAACCAAACTATCAAGCAGTTAAAAAACGATGGGATTGCAATAGAAGAATAGGGACAACGTCCTACCACGAACTTTGATGGCTATTCAGATTACTCCCCAGAACTCCATGGGGTTTACCATGTTTGAACTCTTGTTTCGAAGGAATCCGCAAACCTTGTTGGATATTAAGCGAGCATACTGTGAATAACCAAAGGAGGAAAGAGCCCATGTCGACTATATGGGGGAATTATAAAACTATATCAAGACTGTCCAAAACCTAGCCAATCAGAACTTCCCCAAAGCCCAACACCTGCAGGATCAGCAGTATCCACATGGCTGAGAATCTTTCAATCTGATCCCAACAAGTGAAAAAACAAATGCTGGTCCAGTTGAGAGGACCCCCTCTGATTATCAAAGCTGTCTGACTGGTCACTTACTAGGTTGCCCAAGACGGACAGTGACACCTGATTCTAAAATATCACATCAACTTGAGAAGTGGTATGATCCAATTCAAACATCTAGCCTCCTCTATCCAACCAGCAGGACATCCCAAGATGTTTTCGATCCAACTGAACACCAGTGTTCAGAACATCTCCCTCAGAGAAACCCAGGGAAAGGTCAATGATGGGAATTGCTGAAAGTGCTCAGCACCCACGAAGAAGTATTCTCAAAATATCCGGGTTGTATAGCCTTGACTGAACATATCATTCTAATGGTACCAGGTGCCTATGTGCGCTGGAGACCCTATCACATCTCTGAACCTCAGCGAACCACAGTCCAGGACAAGCGGATGGATGGCTACATTTGGGAATCCTCAAACCATCTACTAGCGATCAGTGTTCCCTATTCGTGCTGGAACCCAAACCAGATGGATTCTGTTTGATTCCGCATGGACTTTAGGAAACTGAATTTAGTCTCTCATTATGACTCGTACCAATGCCACGAGTCGAATTGCTGGAAAAACTAGGGGCAGCCAAGTGAATGAATACCTCCAATCACAGAAAGGGGTATCATCAAATTCCCCCTTAGGCCAAAGATAAGACAAAGACTACCTCAACAATCCCCAAAGCCTTCACCACTTCAAGGGACTCCTGTTTGGGTTACACAGTGCACCAGCGAAATTTGAATGACTAATAGACAAGGTGCTACAACCTCAGAAGCCCAAGGCAGCTGCCTACATAGAAAATATCATCATATACAGTCCATCATGGGAGAAACACTTAGAACAGCCAGAGAGATTTATAAAAACACTGTAGGATGGTGGCCTTAAGATAAATCCAAATATCTTTAATACATTGTTGGAGAAGTAGTGATCACACCCCAAATTAACAGGGTTAAAGCCAATCTCGAAATGTAATTACTTGAGATAAAAAGACACATCATGGCCTTCCTTAGCTTCATGGGGTATTATAGATGCTTAATTCCTCACTTGGCATCTATTACAGTCCCTTTAATGGATCTCCTTAAGAAGTCGGACAACCAAAACACAATATCAAGGGAAGAGGCCTTTAAGCAAACATTATCCTACAGGTCGGTGCAGAAGGGCACATACTTTGAATCTTCCTGTGGACTGATACCTCTGTGGTTGGCCTAAGAGCAGTTCTGACACAAGGACCTGGCAGTAAGAATGACCTCCATTCAATCATCTTCATCAGCAGGGATTGCCTTCACCAAGACTGTTGCTATTGCACCATCAAGGAAAATTGCTTAGTCATTAAGTGGGCAATGGAATATTATCTGTTTGGCCAACCTTTTACACTCTTTATGGATCACGTACGTGGCTAGCTAGGAACAAGAACGCTAATCAACAAATCCTCAGACAGTTCCTGTCTTTGCAACCCTTTATGTCACACCCTGCCCTATGCTTGGAAAATTACAGGACAATGCTGATTGTTTATCCTGTCAACTGCCCCTAGCATCTGAACTAGACTGGGGAGAAATATCGATGACTCCCCACCAATAAGGTGGAGGAAGCAACTAAGCCCATGTGGATGCAGGATCCAGGCATGGACACAGAAGCCCAAGCATGGAAATACAGGAGTGCCCGCACAGTGGAGACTGCCAACACTCAGCGGGAGACAATTTGAGTTGCAGGCCTATGGTGCAGGATCATGAGACTTCGGAATGCGGGACCCTGACTGTCGTGGCAGAAAACCCCCAGATGTCCCTTAAATTGAGGCCCCACCCTACTCTGCAAAGCCAGAGGACAAAATCTGCAATAGTGCATAGGGCAGAGCAGGACACGTACCTTCAGAAGGAGCACTGAAGAAGGTGAAAAGGGTGGAACCTCGTACCTAACAAACCAGGAAGTACAGCTTGTGTACCACATGGAAGAACCCCCTCCTGTGAGCAAGAATCAACAACAAGACAGATGGTTATCTTTCTGTCAGTTCAGGCTGCCAACAGCAGCCATGCTAGAGTATCCCGCAGTACAGGAGGAGCACCAGAGTCCTCAATGGGAGGGGCCCAAGAAGAAAACACCCCAGTAAGAAGGGAGGAGGGGTGGTCTTACCTTCCCAAGACCCTGTCAGCAGGTCTCTCTAATCAAGGAGGGATCATAAAATGGAGACAACAACCCCTCATCTGTGTTCCTGGTCATTTTCCTCGCAAGAAGTAAAGGAAGAAGAGAGGGAATCATATACGTGGGCATACTGAGTACTCACATGAGGGAAATGCCTGCAGACCAGACCCATGTTAGTCTACCTGTGGCTGAACATTTGACCACATGTGTATTCAGCTCCATTTGGTAGAAATGTGTGTACATGTTTGGAATTCAAGAACATTCTGGTTTATAGAGACGACTTGAAAAGTATCTATCACAGAATAGGCCAACCTGGCAAATACAGAAAAACGTGTAGAAATATGTGATTGTACGCCCTTCTTGAAACCTACAAATACCAGAATGCAAAGTAATTTGAGCCTAAAAAATGTAATCTTTGTTTTGCAAGTGTACACTCGAGGTTTCAGGCACACTGAAAAAACAACGGTCCTCTATGGTCACCCGCGAGTTGTAATTATTTACAGACGTGAAGCTTTTTATTCTGTATGACATGAAGAAAATATAAAGTTCCTCAAAAAGGCACCCCCAATTTTGTGTGTGTCAAATCAGCACACACCATGAACATAGCGCAGACAATTTAAACAGTTTTGACTCTTTGTCTTGAGAGAAGACACAGATTTGGGTAGCTACCTGGAGGCTTATGTGGACTTTCAGAAGCAAATGCATCAATATCACTCAAGCACTCATAGCTGAAAGCTCGAGAGTGGCAAGCTGAACTGTCATCTTGTGCTGGGTAGGCTTGAGAGTGTGCTGTGCTCCACTATCCCAACGTGCCCCGTGCTCAAAACGTGGGGAAGGGAGACCCAGGCTACCGCATCATGACATATTATTTGAGAACACTTCATTCTTTTCTTAAAAAGGGTCTTGCCAGAGGCAATGGTGACTCCAATGATCCACAACGAATAAAGATCCCCTTTAACTGTTCTGATAACAAAGAGTGTTAAAGCATTTGTGAGCCATGCTGAATTTGCTGTGGGGGTATGTGTTCAGTAACGCTGCCAACAGGAAGGAACACATGGTGGCAACAAGTAAGACAGACACAAGTGATCAAAGTTCAAGGGTGTTTATTGAGCAATGAATGCTATATGCAGGTTGGAAAAACACCTAATCGAAACCTAAATCGAAGATGGGAGCAAACGTATCATATGAAAATAAGGCAGTCTTAGTGGCATTCGTGTCAAATAAAAAAGGGCGTATACGAAGAAACCTATTGCAAACCTTACAACTAATACAAAAAGGGTGTGGGATGGTTTTCAAGAAAAGAAAGAAGTGTTCTCAAACGATATGTCAGGATGCAGTAGCCTGGGTCACCCTTCCCCACGTTTTGAGCACGGGGCAAGGTGGGATCGTGAAGCACAGCACATTCTCGAGCCTTCACAGCACGAGATGACAGTTCAGCTTTCAACTCTCGAGCTTTCAGCTTTCAGGGCCGTCGATGGCCAAGTCTTGTTTCACTTGAAAGTCTCTTGCCTTCCAGGACCTGACGTATTCCAATAACAAAACAAAAGTTCCTTTAACCAAATCAAGTTCATTAGGGTGATAATGGTTCACCCCTTGGTCCCCCTCTTCTGGGCACTGACCCTTCTCAATTCTCAGCCACTATTCACGTAGGGTGATGACTTCACCCCTGGATCACCCTCTTCCGGGCGCTGACCCCTCATATGGTTACTCACAATTTATATACCGGTACTTTTCTCAATGAAGTTCGGATGATAGCTTCACCCCTGGATCTCCCTCTTCCGGGCGTAGATCCCTGTTTCACAATTTTTAATGTCCTTTTAAACAATTCCAATGGACATCCCTCTGCCGGGTTCACGCTGGTTAACACACTGTTTCTTGGGACTTTAGACTTGCCCCCTTCTCGTTAGCATCCCTCGGTCGGGTTCACTCTTACCAATTTCACATCCACAAATGGTTACGGGATTCAATTCCCTTGCTTTCTCATCTGGTGGGATTCACTCTCCTTGCTTTCTTTATAGTTCGTAGATCAAAGATTCTACTTTACAGGGATTTTTCCTCAACCTCCTATATGACCACTTTGACCTAACTTGGCAGCTCTCCTACGGCCTTCTGCTTTCTGTAGTTTCAATCATACAGGGATCGACCAGAGCCTCTCGAGTTAGCAGCCACGTGGTGTTGACTTCCCTCTGCAGCTGGTCTCCCTTTTAGCACTAGTTACAGTTCTTTCAGATTTGCCACTTTGTGATTCTCAATCAACACAGCCTGGTTCTTATCAGTTCTCTTCTTGACTCACAAGCTGTGTTGAACCGCTTGGCTTTCCTCTTCATTCAAGTCACGGCCGGTACCATGGTCGCAGGAGCTTCCCTCACTCTTGCTTATCGGCATAGGCGTGCCTCGTGTACCGTTGACATCTGCTGCGAGACACTTGTGCTATTGTTCGCAGTCTTAGGCTTTCTTCCTCAAAGGTTCCACAGGTCTGGGACGAAAAGGGCAAGGTTACTTCTCTCCTCGCCACCCTCTCGATACCTGATGCCTTTCTCCTTCGCTTGAACTGCCGCGCCTGCTTAGCCGTCTCATCGTGCTGTCTGCCGTGCTCATGTCAGGTAAACAGTTTTATAACAAGTCGGTTGTTTTCTACATCGGGGAAACATTTTGGTGTCGGAAAAGGGGAGCGGTAGAGTTTCTACATGTTCTGCATAGTAGGATGTGGATAAGGTGTTAACGGGAATTATGGTCTTTGTATTGGAAAGGTGAGTATCCTACGGGACGGGATAGGGAAGGTTTGTGAAATGGACGAGAATGACTGGGATGGAGAACAGAACATAGGGGATTGTAGGAATAGTAGTGCTCTGTCCTAGTAGACTGGGTGTTCGGGACAGAATAACTAGAGGAATGTGGAAAGGAATGTCACGGTTGTTTGGATGAGATGCAAGCGGGTTCGAGATCCTAGAGGATGGATTTGTACCCAACAGCCTAGGCCTTCATCACAGCCCCACAACCCAATGCAGCCATGCAGTTGTGACTCTGCATGCATTTGAAGTTGATGAGTTTCACACAATGGTTGCAGAGGACATTGTACACTTGGTAGAACAGCAGAAGCTGCTATGTGTACATTAGCATACAGTGTACATCATTGCCCCTGTTGCACAATAGGGAGCCACATGTCACCATTTGCATTTGCTATGGTTAGGCCCTTATGAGGCCCTTTCTTGAGGAAGTGTTTTAGCACATTGTGCCATGAAAGGAAGTCATCAGCATCAGAAAGTTCCAATATGGACAATGTACACAGCCACTCACATACCGTTCAGCACAGGCAACGCAACGTCATGGAGCCATCCATGTAAAGATGTGGCCAGGGTGAAAGTTGGCAGGTGAAATTGCAGATGGGAGTGCATTACACATGACATGAGGAGTAACACATGGGGTGTACTAGGGTGTGCTGTGTGTGGTGAGGCCCTAGTGGTCAGTGATGGTAGAGCAATGGTAGAAGGGGAGCACAATGAAGACCACATGAAACTTGAACCGTACAGTGCAGTACGGTGTGTTGCATGTGCTAAGTCCTTAGCCCTTTTGATGAATGGGTGGGCACCTTGCACCGACAAGTATGTGCCCTGGGGTGAAGTAGGTTTCACGTGTGTGGTTTGTGATCATTGCATACAATGTTGGTTTCATGGTTGTGGGGATTGGTTGCACATTGTATATTGTTTACTCCGTGCCTGGACCTGATGGAGTGACAACTCCTCTGGTGTGTCCTGTGGGTGCAGTGGTGAAGTACTGAATGCTTAGAAGTGGCTAGGGGTGAACTGCATTTACCTGGCCACTTGTTCACCTGCATGACTCTGTTATGTTGTGCTCGGTGTGGCCAAGGCCTACACTGTTGGGTGTATGGCAAAAGGCCATAGGCCGTAGGCCAGGCACCGGAGAGCCTAGGGCTGCACCATAGCCATCCCACCATAACGCAGACATCCAGTTTTAAGTATGCATGTCTCCGATGGTGGTGACGTTAAAAAAATTATTCTGCAGGACATTGTAGATGTGGTAGAACAGCACAAGTGACTTGATATGCGTACAGTACCATATGGTGCAGATTATTGTACCACCTTGCACATTAGGTATGTGTTGCCCTTTACACCACCCATCCTATGTTACGTTTGTGGATTGTGGTACATGGCAAATGTTCCCATTCATGAGAACATTATGTTGTGCTGGGTGTGGGTAAGGCCTAGACTTTTTGGTACATGGCTAAAGGCCGTAGGCCGTTGGCCATGCACCCAAGAGTCTATCCCTTGACGACAGCCAGCACACCATAATGCAGCCATGCAGAGTTAACTCTGCATCTGCCCAAGGATTCAGACCTTTCAATAATGGGTGTGGAGAGCATTTTACACTTGGTGGAACCACCAAAGTGAGGTGCTATGCATTCAGTCGCACATGGTGTAAGTCATTGCGCGTGTTGCACATTAGGGAGCCATATGTTAGCGTTTCCGTTTGCTATGGGATGCCCTTTACAAGACCCTTGCTAGAGGACGTTTTTTAACATATTGCGCCATGAAAGGAAGTCATCAGCATCAGAAAATTGCAATATGGGCAAGGTACACAGCCACTCACATACCGTTCAGCACAGCCAACGCAACGTGATGGAGCCATGCATACAAAGATGTGGCGAGGGAGAAAGTTGGCAGGCGCAATTGCAGATGGGAAGTGCATTACACATGACATGAGGTATAAAACATGGGGTGAACTAGAATGTGCTGTGTGTGGTGAGGCCTTAGCGTCTTGTAAATATTGCTACCTGCATTTCGTGGTGCTGGGTGCCGCTCTGGGTGAATGATTTTCAGGATGGCGGCCATGGAAATGTGACTGTGGAGGCAGAGGGATTGCGCAACAATGTTTCTGGGTGTGGTGTGTACGCAGAGCACTGTTGTACAGAACTGATACTGTTACATGGAGAGTTCTTCAATGTCATTGGAGGAAGCGTGTGCAACTTTTTAACAGTACGCAATGACGGCGTGCTGCAAAGAAGAAACTGGAAAGGGAAGAAGGAATGTTTCTGCTTCATTGGGACATGGCCCTCGCCGTCCTTTTGGATACGCACGTGCGCAAGCTCCTGTTTTCAGCATGCTACCAATGACATTGGGACAATGGGGACTATCGCTCCTGCGGGTGTGGGTCACAGCAAGGGCCGTTCATACTTTTCTCCATTACTGTGCGTACTCAGCCAGACTGACATGGTTGCTATTAATTGCAAACGCACTGTAGTACAGCAGATTTGGTGCACTATCACTTACAGGGCAAACCTATATGGCCTGCTACTATGTTCTGAAAACCTGCAAACAGATTGCAGAGCAGCTCTGGGGTGTGCCCTTTTGTAGGGTTGCTGTGGAGAACTTTCACCCGGAAAACAGGCCTACATTGGTAAAAAACATACATACATGTGCAACGGCACACATTGTGGTGTGTTTGTAAGCGTGTACTTTCCATAAAACATTCTGTACATTGCTCAACCCTGTACTTTGCCTCTGTTCAAGGGTCCGGCTCATGTCCCCGCAATAAGGGCCCATGCGCAGCATGGGTGTGGTCGCATGGTGATGTTGCCACTGTTCGTATTTTATTTTTATTTTTTATTTGCATTTTTAAAGCGCTCACACAGCCCGGGGGCATCGAAGCGCTGTTACAGAATTTTTTGTTGTTGTTGTCTTAGTTGCATATTTATAACGCGCTTAAATACTCAGAGGTTTCTAAGCGCGGACCCGGGGATCGAACCTGTGTTGCTTCATGTCGTCTTGCTTCCAAGGCAAGCACGTTGTCACTGAGCTATCCTCCCGGGACTCCCGTTCTCCTTTGGGACAGCTGTCCGCTGGACGTGTTTTGGGCGTAATATGTTGTGTGCATGTGCATGGGTGTCCTATGCACACCGTTGCCACTTCTTTACTAATAGTGCGCCATAAGTGCGCCGACCATTTTGGGAGACGCTGGCTATTTACAGGGTACAGCACGTGGGATGTTTATCTGTATAGCTACCTGTAGTATAGCTACCTGTAGGAGGTGGGTGGCCGCCTCGACCTAATTAACGTTCCTACGCATATGCTGCAAGTGCCGATGTTACCAGGACACAGAGGAAACGATACACATGCGTGTACTTGCACAATGTACTTGCACAACGAACAAACATCCGCTCCCACACCCATTGATAGGTGTGGACATGCAGTGCCTGCTGGCGTCATATGGATGCCTCCATTGCCATTGTGGATAGGCCAAGCAGCTGCGGTGTCCGTAGGATACCTACCATTTCCTTAATTGCGGTCTTTGCTACGAGAACTGTGTGTCGCTGAGTCAGAACGGCATTTCAGGCAAAAAACAATACCACACATACACTCAGCAACATTTTCATTATTAACATTTACTTGTACACATTCATACACACCATTAGGAAAGGGAAGGGGTAGCAGAAGTGGATACTTATTGTGGGGAAATTGGGATTTGCACAACTTGGTTGTGAGGAGAGGAAGAGATTGATGTCTCACCATAACGTTTCCCATCACACAGATTTTGAAGGGGATGACGGGGTCTGACATGGGGAAGGAGTACACGTGCAGCTGTGCCAGTGCTGTTTCATTTTGTCTAAAATATATCCTTGTACGCAACCTTTAAGGTGGCACAATTGTTCACCTATTTTTCCACTTTGGCTTCCAGCCTGTCCATTTGCCTATGCACAGAGTTTCTTTCCTTTCCTATGCCCGTATGCTGTTGTGGAAGGGTTGCTGCTTGTGCTACCTTACTTTCCTTTCCAATATGTTCTCTTACCGAAATTAAAATGTGTTTGGTGTACATGCAGCAATATATATTACATAATTTACGGTTCACAGTACTGTGATTACCAAAGGGGTTACTATAGCAAGTCATTGCGTCATGAGGGAATGAGGGAAATGTTCTTCCTGCCACTATGAGGTGCTTGCCATTGCTGAGTTAAAAAAAAGGCACGTTATGCTTCTGTACTATTGTATACTGCAGCACCTGTGCAATTATTAGACAAAGTTTAGTGTCCTTACTACATTTTAGTGACGTTCTGGTCTTAGTACTTTCCAGTCCTTACTCTGGCCGTTTGTTCTTTGTTCCCATTTACAGTAGCAGTGCGGTAAGAATGTTGAAGGAAGATGTCACTTCTGTTGTTGATGCATTCCGTTATGGTGTACTCCCTATGCCTTTGTCCTGTTTGCTTCATAAGTACACATTTTGCAAACATACTCTATTTTCCCTTGCAATTCTTGTACATGGTGCTGTTTGTATATGTTCTTTGAGTTTGGTGATTGGTACCACTATGTAAGAGATCACCTGCCTTCCTGAGCAGGATGGCTGCCACCCAATGTCCGCAAACAGACGCACAGTCCAGGACTGCCGTCCGCATTAACATGCTGCCAGCAGTTTCACTATGGTGCACAGTACATCTTTACAAACTAAGGGTATCCTGCTAAAAAACAATGAAATTCACTGACAAAAAACGTTGTTAAAGGGCAGTTATGGTTAAGTTGCACTAGTAAAAACCTATGCAATTCAATGGACAAACATTGTTGCAGGGACGTGATGGTTACAGGTAAAACCGAAAAACCCCATAAATTCACCCATTATGGTAAACTAAGCAACCATAACTCACGCTACCACTGTGCACTGCAAGGACTAACACCCATGACATCAAAGATGACATCACAAATATCTTTCACGACATGACTGATGACATCACATGTGTATATGGTTTTCATAAACAGCCTCCACAACGGATTGTCATTGTAATGTTGGCAGATATCATTGGAAGAAATATCATGAGATACATAGTTCATTAAGGAATGCATTACTATAAACAGCATTGCATTGCAGAATTCTGTCCAGTACATGACCCCACTCATGTAGAAACATAACCATTGTCTACAGCATGCATCATACAGGTGCAATAATCAAAATAGTCCGATGTTGGATAGTAAAATGATAAATTATTTTGTTGGAGGGCTTTCTGTAGTGTGAAACATATAATAAGTAGCTAAGAATGCCTCCCTTACTACATTATTGTACTAATATACACAAAACATACAGAGACCACAATGCATACAAATATGAGCATACACAGAGAAAGTAATGTAAGCAAAAAAGTAGCAGTACTACCAGAAAGTGTTCATACCCTAACTTCTTATCTTCATTCACAGAAATGATTGCTGTGTTTCAGGCTTGCTTCTTCCCCTATCTATATGTATCATATGATGCGACTCAACCCTAAGGAAAGTAGTGTAAGAACATATGAGAAGGGTAAGGTCAACAAATATAATACCATTTTCATTTTTAGTTCCTGACTACCAGTGAAAATAAGCACCCGGTGTACATGTGTCGCTGAACAAAAAAAGAGGAAGTCACACGTGATGTCATCAGTCATGTCATGAATGACATTTGTGATGTCATCTTTGATGTCATGGTTGTTAGTCCTTGCAGTGCACAGTGGTGGCGTGAGTTATGGTTGCTTAGCTTACCATAACTGGTGAATTTCTGTGGGTTTTCAGTTTTACCTGTAACCATAACGTCCCTGTAACAACGTTTGTCCATTGAATTGCATAGGTTTTTACCGGTGCAACTTAATCATAACGTCCCTTTAACAACATTTTTGTCAGTGAAAATATATATATATATAAGCCCTAACGTGATCAAGTGCTCAGGGAAGCGCGAAACGCGTTGTTCAGGATCCCCCCTGGTGTTCTGCTTTGTTTGCTGTGTGTGTTTGCCTTATTTCTTTTTACCTTTATTAAACTCGTTTTTCATTTTGATTTGAGTTTGACAATTTTTTGGGAATTGCAGTGCCTCATGTATGGAGTATACATATGTATATATATATATATTTATTTATTACTGGGCCTGCGGTAGCGGCCCAGTAGTTATGGTTAAGTTGCTACACCCATAGGAAGAGCACTTTTTGGGTGGCTTATAACTTCGCTCCCCCTGGACGAATCCTCACCAAACGTTTGCAAAAAAGTATATGGCCCGCTCTGAATTATTTTGCCAAGTTTGGTGCGGATTCGTGAAGGGGGGGGGGAGCAAAGTTATAGGGGGGTCCCAAAATACTTTTTTTTCCATAGACATAATGGGAAAATTCTTTGCTCACGCCTACAGCCCAAACTACTGAACGGATTTTCACCAAATTGGCAGCAGGAGCGGCGGCTTGGTCCCGAAAGCGTGCTTTTATAAATTTGGTTTAAATCCATCCAGTAGTTTTCTTTAAAACGGGCTAAACGTAAGTCAAACAAATTAGTGATATCTGGCTCCACTCCGCTGACCCATTTCCCTGTTCATTCTGTGGACTGTCATCCGATTGGCCAATCAGGCGACATGAAGTCCGCGGACATTGGGCGCGCCCCCTGTTTGGATGGAGAAAAACGTGAAATGCCTGCCTTGTTGGTTTCGTGGACCTTTGCCGGTGTCCGCCGACACTGCAGCGGAAAAAAAACAAACAACATTGCACTTGTCAATCTCAACAAACAATCTCTGGGGAGGTGGGGGAGGTGAGGATGGGATATGGCCACAAGAAGCCCCAAAAGTCTGCAAACACTCCAGATGTCCTGGGACAGTCAACTGGTGTTCGCTGACACCTCAGATGTCCTGGGACATCTGTGCCCATTTCTGCATTACAGGGTTGGTGAAAAGCAGTTATAAAATGGCTTATAACTTTGGCGCCACTCAACAAAACTGCATGTAATTTGGTATTATACTCTGGACCTAATTCTGAATGGGTTTGCAAAGTTTTGTGGAATTCTGTCAAGAGGGGGCACAATTAGAAGGGGGGGTCCCAAAATAATGTAAAGGCTTATAAATGTGGTGCTATTTGATGAATCTACACAAACATTTGCATAAAGATTTTAGATCAAGATATACATGTTTTTCTAAAATTTGGTGGGATTTTCTCAAGAGGGGCGAAATTAGAGGGGGGTGTCAACATTTTTAGATGGCTTATAACTTTGTGCCCATTTGACAATTGCGGACAAAAGTTTTGAGAAAGATTATAGACCCAACCTTCAATGTTTGTGTAAAGACTGAATGGATTTTGTCAAGTGGGGGCTAAATTATATGACTATTGTATGTACATACATTTTGACACTTAACATGGGCGGATTTCAAGCAAACTCGTGTAAGGAGCATTGCCAAGGACATTAAAGCATGGTTCTGTAAATGCGCCCGTGTTTTATTTTTTGACAAGTGTCATAATATAGGTACTAAATATAGTGATATACCTTTGGTGACTGAGGTACAGCCTGTGGCCATGGGCAGTGGCCAGATTGTCCGGGTCATGGTATAAGGTAATGACGCAGACAATCTGGTTACTGGCCATGTTATTCGAAGGTAGGATATATCTGAAAGGGAAAAAAAATGTGCTTGTGGTAATATGGTCATAGGGTTCTGCAGGCTGCCATGGAAAGGGAAGAGGGTTTCTGTATGGAGCCCTGCCTTCTCTTTCCATGGTGGCCATCTTGGAAAAGGATTTTTCTTCCTACAGCGGGACGCACAGGCATCCCGCTGTAGGAAGAAAAATCAATTTTTTAGCACCCCGGGTTCCCGCTTTGGGATCCAGGGGTGCTAATGGCCTTTATCCCCCATTGCAGGGGCTGCATGCGAGTGCATGGTCACGTGGCACTGTCCGGAAGGTCTGTGATGACATCAGACGTTCGTGGACATCGAAGGATGCAGAAACAGTGGGAAAAGTTGCAAAAATTGTATAGAAGTGTAACAATTATTCTAGAAGGTGGGAAATGGCAGAGCCTTAAGGCGGAACATTGTAATTGGAGAGAAGTGTCCACTTACCCCATATTGGGGCAAGTATGATATTAGTAAATTGTAGGAAAATAGCATGCACTGGTACAAATCCATGCAATTCAGTGAAAAAACGTTGTTAAAGGGACATTATGGTTAACTTGCACTGATAAAAACCTATGAAATTCAATGGTGTAAAAGGCTTGAACAAAACCTTTCAACTGAAATGTGAAAGTAATCTAGTTAATTTGAGCCAAGTCACACATTCCACAATGCCACCTAGTAGCCATCACTGGAAGTACACCTCCAGTTCTGAGCCACATGTGCAAGGCATCTAGATATGCAAATTAGCTCAAATGCAAACCTACTTATGAACTTCCAGGGATGGCTACTAGGTGGTGTTGGGGAATGTGTGACTTGGCTCAAATGAACTGAACTACTTTAATATTTTAGGTGAAAGGGCTTTTTTCCAAGCCTTTTTAAACCCACCATAACTTTCTTGGTGTATTCTATTCATGGCCCAATGCACCAACCTCAAGGCTGTCAGGACTATGCTGCACTGATGATCCCTGATAAGGGTTAAACCAGGTATGTAGCTGCCGTGATAGCTTTGCAAACTGTCTGTCTTTGAGTTGATTAAGCTATGTATAAAGCAGCACTGCCCTCTAAGACAAAGACAATTTCGTGGAGAAAAAGATTTGCATTTGGGCTAATTTACTGATGCTTTGCTGATGCGGCTCGAAACTGAAGGTGAAGTCCCAGAAATGTGTATTAGGTGTCATTGCAGAATATGTGACTTGGCTCAAATTGACTATATATAATGTATAGAACGAAGCAAACCGTGCCGAGCATCTGCAAATGCACTCCTCCAGTGGAAATATGCACAGAATAGCAGACATGGATATATATCATCATCATAAAAACCTTTATTTGACCATTTCTGTCTTTAGGTACAAAATTGCAGAAATAAAATAACATCAAAATTCAAATAACATCTTCATAGCCCTCATCACATAACATAGGGCACTTTTATAAGAAAATAAATCATCCATCAATATCATAAAAAACAAAACACATTTGTTTAAAAAAAGAGTCCATCATTGTATGGTTGTTAAAAAACAAAAGACCTCAGTAGATTATGATTGATAAAACAATTCACAATATATCAATCATTCTGTAACGGCAAGCGCTCGAAACCTTCTTAACCAGGCTAAATTGATACAATTGGACACCTAGTAAATCACATCCAGTTGTGCAGTTGATGTGTGTGTGCGTATATATATATATATATATATATATATATATATATATATATATATATATATATCCTAAGGGCACTGAGTGGGTTAAGCAATACCCGTAAGTGTGTGACAGCAACAAAAGTACACAATTCAGGCTTCACTTCAAGGTGGAGTGACTGCATTCGAACACTGCGTATGGCAATGGCGGAGGCAAGAGGAGGGAGCACAGGCAGTCTCAGTATCTTGGTATGCATTAATCACATAAAGCTCTATTGTGCGTCGAGACGCCTCCCCGACCAAGTTTGTAGCTTTGATCACAGCACTCACCCAAAACATTGGGCCTTATTACAAGTTTGGCGGTGCAGGAAAAACGTGGTGGAAATTTCGTTACCAACACCTTTTTTTGGTGTTAATGGAACAACCAACATTTTTCCTGCACCACCAAATTATAGGTTTTGGCGAATTTACCGCCGTCTGAATTACTGCCGATTTTTGGAGGATGGCAGATCCTCCACTTTCCCTCCAAAAATCGTCAGTTTTACTGTGCAGTATTTCCGCCAGCTGTAAATCCGCCAAAAATCCTCATGGAGTCCTATGAACTCTAGAAATTGGGAATTACACTGTCCTGCCACCACTTGTAATCCCAAGGTAACTCCACGGGACCAGGTGGTGGTAATGGTAATCAAGTTCGGCGGTAATTCGGCATATCTATTGCCAAATTTCTGCCAAACTTGTCCTTATTCACCCTAGAGCACCCTTTTCACTCTCAATATATGTAGGTGGCACTGCCTGCCCTAGTAAAAATGAATCGCCTTTTTTAAGCATTGACTAAACAAGCAAACTGTTAACAGAATTTCTAATTTAATACTTGGCACAGCATGTATAGAGCTTGAAAAATGTGATTATACTTTATGGTTCAAGCTGCTTATTAACTGCTTTTAATAGGAGCTATGCAATGAAACATTTATTAAAACCATGTCATTTTAGAATGTATTAATAAACATGTATTAGCTGTTTAATAAAAATGCTAATGAATGAACAGTCAGTGGACATTTCATAAGCAGCTTACTCAATGCTTATAGAATATATGAACTGCTTGCTGGAGAGAAATGCTTATCACTGCTTGGAAACCGTTATTTAAATATTCCGCCTGCATGATAAGGGTTTGAGAAATGTTAAACAAGCGTTTCACTTTGTCTAGGGTGGCTCCACAATGTTTAGAATAAAAATATATCGAAAAAAGCACATTCCTAGTCCAGGTGGAATGATCCTTGTGACAAGCAGAGGGTGGTCGGTTCTTCCCGCTGGGAACATAGCAGCAATGGCGTTCATGCTTCCATCTGAAGGGCATCTCCACGTTGGGTGGCAGTAATCAGTGGTAAAGTCCAGCAAAGAACCCCTTCCTACCACCCACATAGCCACCCTCCCACAGGACATGCAGAAGCCAAGGCGCAAGGTTTGTGAGCAGATGACCGGCCTGCCAGCCCTCTCTGTCCAGCTTTCTCATTCTTTGTCCTTTTCTATCCAATGGTGGAGGGGAGTCATTGGCTCCCGAGCGCCTCGCCCACTCGAATCTTCATGCCAGCTGCCATGGCAAATTCAAAGCGCCGTGGCCCTTCGAATATCAAAACAATAGTAGAGCCCAGGTTGAACTCGCCCATGTCGGCACCCTTTGTCATCACAACCCCCATAGGCCCATATTGCTCTGTGTAATTTGCGTCGTGGTAGCGGCCCTTCACATGGTGGGAGCAGTTTGTGCGCAGTTGCTGTGGGAGCAAAATAGAAAAGGTGCCTGTTAGCAAAGTGATGGAAGGAACACAAAGTATTATGATGATTCATTCCTACAAGGGATGGACAAAGAACTCACTTAGTGTGCCCAGGGACACAAATAGGAAGGCCTTAATGTCACAGGGAGGAGGGAAAACACTGACCAGTGTTCGAAAGGGAAGCCTTTTGCCCTGTGGCCCTCACCCCTTTTCTAGCACTCACCCCTACTGTGGCAACCACCCATTCTGTGGAAACCACCCCGTCTGTGGCACAATACCCCATCTGTGGCAACCACTACTTCTACAGGAAGGCCAAATATAGTTTTCCGATTTGCACTCTGACAGAGGTGCTCTAGATTTTTCTAAACATTGGGCCTCATCACGGGGTGGGCGGAGTGGCAAAACTGAGGCGGTAACGCTATTACCGCCGCATTACAGCTTTCAGCTGGAGCTAAATCTTGCCACTTTCCGTCCATTACAGCGCTATTAGCACCGGCGGTAATAGCGCTGATATAGCCCCATAGAGTCTTATGGACTCTTAACAAAATGGGGAGTAACAGCCTTACCACAACTCAGGATCCGGTGCTAATAGCAGTAACACTATTTGCCTTGGTGGTATCGTGGCGGATTTACTGCCAGGATACCGCCAAACTTCTGAGGAGGGCCATTGTCTCTTTGCTTCCACCAAAAATATCAATAAAGGGTTTACATGTGCTACATTTTACTCATTAATAAGGAACGGCTGCTGATTGCTGTCCTTCATCAATGGTGTGCTTGTTTACAAAGGCTTTAAAGTAAAATACATTAAAGAAAAGACCACAGAACAAGTTTCAGTCAATGCAATGCAGACAAATGTTGGATGATACTTCATTACCAAAGTCACAGATGTGTGGGATCAGAAATGCGAGACAGACAAGTAGATAGAGTTTTCTCACAAATAACCATTTTATTAAATAATAAAGGGGAGGCAAACGCCTAACTTTACCTAACCTAACAAGGGTTTCCCTACCTATCGAACTAAGACTAAAGAAAAGTGACCTCATGTCCAAAGTTCTCTGTCCCTCACACTCATACATACAACAAAATCATACAGGGTTTATCTTGCTGTTCAAACCTCATAAAATAGCATTTAAATTCAAACAGATAAATTATAAACATACATCCTTGTAACTAGGGTTGAATCCCCTTCCCCTGGATCAATTCAGGATGTTTCAAGCCAAAGTTCAAAATCAGAAAGGTTCTTTCAACAGCCGAGTTCCACTTGAAGTGTGGCACAAAGTTCTGTTCATTCCAAAGTTCCTTCGCTTGGCAATATAATTGTCTTATTTCCAAACAGGATTTCTCACTCTTCAAGACAATAGTTAAAGTATCCACAAACTGCTGTCTGACAAACCAAAAAGACTTTGGGCCTCATCACGAGTTGGGCGGTAGCCCTTAAATGCAGCAGTAACGCTATTACTGCCGCATTTAAGGGCTGGCCCTATTATGAGTTGGGCGGAAAGTTTGGTGTTTTACCTCCAGCTTTTTGCTGGAGGTAAAAATCCTGCTTTCTGACTGTTTTTTTAACGCAATTAGAGTGGCGTATATAGCGCTCCCCAACCCCATTGGGTTCAATAGTCCTAATTAGGAATGGGAACTTACCGCCTTACAGCTACTCGGGATCCGGTGGAAATTGCACTGCACCGAGTAGCAGTAACACTGTTTGTGCTGGCAGTATCCCAGCGCTTTTGGGGCCGGGATACCGCCAGACTTGTGATGAGGCCCTTTGTCTTCAGACATCAAGTCTGTATGCAATATAATTATTCTCTTCTCTGAAGACCAATCACTTTTCATTATATCACATTTCTTCTTCTAAACAATACAGGTTTGGGTATTCTCACTCCTCGACCCATTGGATCCTCTACATAGGTGGCAACGGAAAGGCCATCCCTATTGGATCCCGACCCTGGGGCGGAGAAGCAAGGGAGGATCACCTGGGCGGAGGGTCTTTGGGGACTGGGAGTGGGGTACCCTTGGGCAATAGATGATATCCCCTTTTCCTAGTGACAACCAACCCCACCCTTCCCCAACCTATATGGGCTATTATAAGTCAGCCCCCCTCATTTCTCCACCATTGACACTTGACAGTAATGGGACGAAGAAGAGGCAACTAAGAGCAATGAAGACTATGCTCTTTTAACACTATAGTATTGGGACGAGGAAGATGCCTGCTAAGAGTAGTGAAGGTCAGGCATGTCCCTTTAATTGTGGTCAGGCAATGCTGAATAATTTATTTATTTATTTTATTTTGCATTTGTAGAGCGCGCTGCAGCCCACGGGCATAGAGGCGCTGCCAAGGATACTTAAGAAGGCTTGCTTGAGGGTTACAATAAGCGGCCCAAAAGTATATAACGTTAGCTTTGGTTGGTACAGTTACATAACAGTATTATACAATGTATCATTCAGTACGGGAGCATTTGTCAGGGTTCATACATGGGGAAGCCCTCTAGACAAAAAGCCTAGTTTTCAATGCCTTGCGGAAGGCAGCATGGGATTCGATTGATCTGATCTCATTTGGGAGGTTGTTCCAGAGAGAGGCTCCCCAATAATCACCCACATCTGCAGCCGATTAAAGGACTGCAGGTGTATAAATGGAGCCCAAACCAGTGGAAAAGCGGAACGACAGAGGAAGGACCAGGAGGCCGGTGCAGGAAGCAAAGAACTCTCCAACGTGGTGTGGGAACTCCCTGTGGCAGACTAGGAAATGTGAAGGAAGCCGTGCTGGAAGGCTGCCCCTTTCGGTCGTGATCCGACCATGGAGGGTCTGGGATCATTGGAAGATAAGTTAGCAGCCTTTGCCTGTTCCGTTACATTCAAGAAGTAACAGTCTAGTCTTTTCCAAGATGGCGGATTGGCCTCTTATATCTGCACACCTGTGTACGGGCTCGGGCGTTGCAACTCACTTTCAGGGTTGCGGTTACGCTTTGTGTCTGAAGTTTGTTTTCGGTGATGTCATCTTGCCTTCTGCAGTTTCCTGCTTCCCTTGCACCGTCTCTTCGGTGCATACTGTTTCTTCTGCTTTTTCTTTTCTTTCCTGCCGTGGCACGCGGGACTCTCGCTAAAGTTTACTTTCGTTTAGTGGTTCCACAGTGCTTTCCTGCTACGGATCTCGATGGCTCCCTCTTTACTTTCCATTCTTTTCCGCATATGCGGAAAGGGTTCCTTCACTCTTTGTAGCTCTTTCAGGAGTTGTTGGTGCCTCCTTGTGATCAGCTTTCCGCCGAGACGTACACACTTCACAGAGATCTGGATATCCAGGATTGTTTGGAACTTACTTGTACTCCACCACTGGATTCTAATTCAACCAGATACTACTGTTTACAAGACCAACCTCCATAAGAAGTTTACACCCGGACTTTGGAAACCAACACGCTCCAGTCCCATCACCAGGGTTTTTTTCGGCACCTGCTTTTCGCTGGCCTTGGGCGGGCTCTCTGGAGTCCCCGCTGCCGAGCAATATTGCTAATTGGCAAAGTCGCCTCTAGGGGGGGCCCGTTCCCAACACGACCAAAAAGCCAAGAAGGAGACTTGGAGAGAAAGAAGAAGGGACATCTCATTGGAGGAATCAGAGGAGGATCAAACCAGAACATCAGGTGAGGAGTGGGCTAGTGGGAGTGAGATTGAGTCAGTAAAGAACCCTATAAGAGTGCCATTGGAAGCAACTTTATCGAGTTCTGAGACTTTCCTTCCTATTCAACATGCTCATTCCCCTGTGGTGGAAGACCACCCAGAGGACTGTCTGAGGGGCAGGAACTGGAGCCCTGACACTGAAGGAAAAAGGCTGTGTGATCCACGCTGCAGCACAAACATTGAAAGCGACCAGTGAGTTTTTGGTAATTGAGAAACCTGGTGCGTGTGTGTGTGAACTTAATCATTTCTTGAAATACTTTGTATCGGAGTGGTTGCATGTAGCGAGATACACGTTTTCGAAGGTCTCCGAACATTGAATTGTTCAATGAAAGTGAAACAAACAACTATACTTGTTCATTATCTAACAGAGGGAAACACTTTGTATCGGAGTATTCGTGTGTGGCAAGCAACACGTTTGTGAAATTCTCTGAACGCTGAACAAATCAATTAAAGTGAAACAGTTAGTTATGCCAACTATTAAATAAAGGGGAATATTTTGCATCAGAGTGGTCGCGTGTGGCAAGTAACACGCTTTCAAAGGTCTCTGCATATTGAACTATTCAGTTAAAGTGAAACTAACAATTATTGAACCATAAAATGAAGGGAAAATGAACCCTAAGCTGAAGATTTATTATTGAATACCCTAAAGATTTAATTATTGAATACTGAACTGAATTAAAACTTTGCTACTAACCAGATGAAATACAAAAGAAGGAGAGGAAACTTTAATCTATGCAAACCATCATACATTGAAGTACTAAAAATTAACATAATTCTAAACCAACCACGGTATACCGAAACCAAATATGATTTGAAAGGAACAGGCAACCAAAGGAAACTGAAGCCCAATTTACAGTGACATTTTCAACAAGCGTGAAAGCTACCAAAATATTCAAACTGTGTATTTGACAACAATATTTAACTTAACTGTGGAAGGCAAAGACATTTGGTGTTTCCTTTTGAAGTGTGGCCCTTGGAGCTTGGGGAAGGGAACCCTGAGCTCTGACAAGGCAAATTCCACTTCAAGACTGTTTGAATTATGTGACTTGGAACTTGGGGAAGGGCACCCTGAGTCCTAACTTGGGAGAGGAGACCCCAAGACCTGAAAAGACTATTGCATTCTAATTCTAAGAAAGGGACTTTTGAGACTTTACTTTGTTGAACTGTTTTATACTTGGGAAAGGGAGCTGAAAGAAAGCTGCAAGCTGGCAGAAGCTCAGGACTTTGTGTTAAACACTAGTTTTCTTTTTGGTTGTGGACATCCCTACACATTGTTTAGCTATAGTATTGAGGGCAAGCATAGGTTTTGGACACAGTCAGATTCCTAATTGGAACTCTTTGACTCAGACGTTCCTTGGTTTTATTTAGGTTGGGAAATCCCACCTTAGCATAGGGCAAGTTAGACTATTCTCCATTCTGACATTCAAGTTAATAAAAATGATTATTTTGAATCTGTTGTCTGTGTCCTTCTTCATGACGACTTCATAGTATGTACCACTTTTTTTCTACCACAACCTTCTTCCATGTTGCAATTCTTCAACAGACCTTCTTCCTGGGCCACTCACCTGCCAGGATTAACCACCCACTAATTTTCCCTTTCCTGGTATACTCGCCTGCCAGGATAAAACTCCTACTACTGCTAGCAGTACCTTGTGGTGAGGTTTGTTACAAACTTTCCATACTTCAATCCTCAATGGGGAAAGTTTTTTTGATAAACTTTGTTTATTGACGCACGCAAGCAAAGCACATACATTTACATGTTCAAGAGTTACACATAGAATATTGTACACAGTTATTCATTATCCGAGTCTGGTCTTTCCGTTACGGCTTTATCTAATAGATACTGCTTGTACCTGGCCCATATATTTCTAGGTCTGGCAGTGGGAAGCACAGAGTCTATATACATCTCTTCCGTGTAATTTGTCCATAACATGTCTCTGTCCCAATCCGCCTTAGTCGGGGGTGTCACACTTTTCCACTTCATTCATTTGCTCTTTTGGCAATCAACAAGCTCAGATTCAATAGTTTTCGCCACGTCGGGTTCATTTTCCCCACCACACCCAACAAACATAGCCTTGGTGACCACAGGACAGGTTGATCTGCCATTTCGTCAAGTGCTGTACAGACCTCCCCCCAATACTCTCTCAGTTTTATGCATTCCCAAAGCATATAATATATATTCGCGTCTTCAGTGTGACATCTAGGGCATATTCCCGGTGTGGAGGGGTAGCTTCGTTTAAGCCTTATGGGAGTATAATGCATCCTGTGCACTATTTTATAATGTATTAGCTCATATCTGGAGTTACATGATATTTGTTTGGTCAGTGTGCATATTTGTGTCCATTCATGATCCTCTATTTGTTGCCCCAGGTCCTGTTCCCAGTTGCTTTTACCCGAGTGGTCCACAGCTGGGCGTGTCTGGATTATAATTTTATATAGTGCAGAGGCTGTGATTTTCTGAGTTCTGCCTGTGAACATATAGCCCAGCCCCGTGTTTATCTCTGGTTCTTCTGGGAAGGAGGGATATGCATTTTGTCTGACGGCTTTTATACGGTTGTACTGCTGTTTATATGTATTGGTATTCCCCACCGTATCCCTGAGGTCTTCCCATGTCACAAAGAGCCCATCCCGAAATAACTGTCCACATTGAGCGATGCCTCTGGAATTCCAATGCGTGGCCACCTCCCCATCCAGGGCGAATGGTGATTGCGGGTCACCCCATATCGGCATACTCGGATGATATAACCTGTCTTGACCAAATATATCCGCAATTTTGGCCCAAGCTGTAGTTGTCTCCTTTGCGGGGTCTAATGAGTTATGATGTTTAGGGGTCGGTCTTGTTATCTTATGTAGTGCCAATATCGATTCTCTTGCTCGCTGGTCAGGTGGTGGGACCCCTGTGTTGAGGAAGTTTGTGGCCCAGTGGGCGGCATAATATGCCTGCGCTGAAAGGTAGTAAAGGTCCAGATCCGGTGCCGCTAACCCTCCCCGTTGGTATGTGTCAGTTAATGTCCTCCAGCTTAGCACGGGGTGCCCACCCCACACGAACGTTACACAAGCACTTTTCATTTTGGTAAACAGTGTGTGTCCAGGCCATACCGGGACTGTATGGAATAGATAGAACAGTTTTGTTAGTATGATAATTTTAATTAGGGCTATTCTCCCCATTAGCGAGATAGGAAGGGCGTGTTACGCTCACCTGACTCCCACGGAGGCGCAGGCCTGGTTTGGAGTGCTGTTGCCTCTTCTATGGTGAAGCGCAGGACTCGGAAGATGGACAGGACCGGACCCTCAAATCTGGCTTGTCTGGCTCGCAGAATTATCCTTCTGTGTGTGAAAAGGGAGTATTAACAATCTGCGGGATAATGTGTAAGCCTCCCACTCCCTTCTCACCCTCCACGAAACCCTTCTGCGATTCCCTGTGAAGTCTCACCTTAGGGTCTGAAAGGACGAGCTCTCCATCCTGCTTCTGATGCAGGGGCGCGTTGTAATCCAGTTACTTCACTGGATCTTGGATTGTAGAGAGTTCAAGTTTGCTTGACCTTCCCGGTAAAATACTGTGAGAATTCAGTTTATAAGTATGAGCCCGAAAATAATAATTGTCCGTTGTCTCTATTTCAGGTGCAGAACAAAGATTCCGAGATGAGCAATGGAACCGACGAAGGAAACTCAGGTGAGTTGTTTGATGAGAGGTTCCTTTAGTGTCCTTGCATTAATGCACTAATCCTTGTGTCTTTTTTCCCCATAGGGGCCGGGGTTCGGAAATGCCAGAGATATGGCACCGACCCGAAGTGAGAGGTGCAGTTCCAGTAGATATCAGGTAAGTCTTTAATGAGCGTTCAGGTAATGTCTTAGCATTCGCTCACTAACGCTGATGTCTCTTTTTTCCCCTTAGGGGCCGGGGTCCGGAAATGCCAGGATGCGGCACCGACCCGAAATGAAGTGGGAATGACCCAACAGGTAAGTCTTATGATGGAAAATTAAGGTTTTCTTATTCTCTTCCCTAGCTCACCTTTGTTCTTGTCTTTTTCTCCCTAGGCGCTGATATGTGGCTGAGGATCCAGACGGTCGCTGATGAACATGGAGGCGCCCAGTAAAGGTGAGTGGAATGCGGCGCTGCAGCGATCGATGCAATGTGCTTTTAAAATGAATGTCTTCCTTTTCAGGATCGTTGGCGAAATGTCTCCGGGATGCGGATTTAGCAGGTAAGGACTCTTCTTTCTTCTATTCTCTTCTCTTCTCCCTTTGCCGGTGTTCCAGGATGCTGGCGGGCGTGGCAGAAGTCAGGATGCAGGAGCAGACACGGTGAGCGTCCAGCTGCTAGATGCAGAACAACGCGAAGCGTGAGTTGCTGCTTGGGCGTGGCTTAAATAGCCTTCAAAGTAGTTCCAGGTATGTATCCTTCCTCTCAGGTATGTATTCTTCCTCCGGTGACACCAGTGTGGTTAAGTAGTCCACAAAGATAAAGTAGTCCCATTCAGGCCTCTAGATGGCCTGGATATTGCAGCATGGTCTGCATCAGGTAAGTTTACACCAAGCACCTTTCTACACAAAGTCATCTTTTATGAGCCTGGCGCCAAAGGCGCCAGGACTGAGTCCAAAGGGCCCCTATTTGGGGCTGCTGAGACTTCCCTCGGGGACATGATGTCTGCCTCTGGGGTAGCTGGGCCTGGTCTGGCTCCTTGGAGGTAGGCATCATGACAGTACCCCCTCCCAAGGCCCCTCCCAAGGCTGTTCTCTCCGGGGGTTTTGGCTTGTTTGGGAATTTTCGGTGGAATTTTTGTATTAATCGCGGCGCGTGTACATGGTCGCTTGGTTCCCAAGATCTCTCCTGAGGTCCATACCCCTTCCAATTAACTAGATAGAAGACTTTTGACTTTAACACCTTGGAGTCCAATATGTCTTTAACTTCAAATTCTAATTCCCCATCAATCTGAATTGGTTCTGGTGGTTTGATCAGTCTGGTTCCTGGTTGCACCGGTTTCAACAGTGAGGCGTGAAAAACGGGATGAATTCGCATGTTCGCTGGTAGATCGAGTTTAAAGGCCACCGGGTTGATTATAGCTTTGATGGGATAGGGTCCTATGTATCTGGGGTTGAAAGTCCGCGGTCCTTTGAGAGGTAAATGTCTAGTTGCTAGCCACACCTGGTCCCCTATTTGGTACGGAGGTGCTTCACTTCGATGTAAATCAGCATTTTCTTTGTACTTTCTCTTGGCTTGCTGAAGATGAGTCGTAGCTTCTTTGAAAGCTCGGGTTATAGTGGAATGCAAATGATCTACCGCAGGCATTTCCAGGTTTTGAGGAGGGTCCAGGTCTGAGGTTCGAGGATGATGACCATGCAAGGTGTAAAAAGGGGTTTGTCCTGTTCCAGAATGTACAGAATTGTTATATGCATATTCTGCGATCCAAAGAATGTCTTTCCAATTGCATTCAGATTGGTGCAACATACACATAAGATATTGTTCAAGGGTTTGGTTAGTTCTCTCAGTTTGGCCATCGGTCTGGGGATGGTGACTGGTGGATAGTCGAACATCAATTTGTGCCAGTTGACAACATTTCCTCCAAAAATGGGAAATAAACTGGCTTCCTCGATCTGAGACTAATATGGATGGAAAACCATGCATACGAACTATGTTCTCCAGAAATTCCTTGGCCAAGATGGAGGTTGAGGGTAGCCCTTTTAAAGGGATAAAATGGGCCATTTTGGAGAAGAGATCCACAATCACCAAGATAGTGTTGTATCCATAGCAAGGAGGCAGGTCGGTAATAAAGTCCATCGACAAGGTGTGCCAAGATGCCGGTGGAATATCCAAAGGTTGTAGAAGACCGGCTGGTCTTTTCTTTTGACCTTTATTTTGGGCGCAAACTCCGCAAGACATCACAAAAGATTTTATGTCTTTTCTCCAGGATGGCCACCAGAATTGTCATTTGATCTTTTCCTCAGTTTTAGCGATACCAGGATGTCCTTCCATTAATGTATCATGATGATGGGCAATAACGAGTTCTTGCAGTTCTTTATTAGGCAGAAATAATCGCCCCTGGAAGTACGGTAAATCGTTATTAACGGAAAAGTGTGACCCCTTTTGGCTCCATTCCTGTAAGGCTGTGGAGTCTAATAGTTGTTTAACTCGAGTTTGAAAGTCCTCAATAGTTTGTAAAGAGGTCAAACCCAAAATTCTCTGTTCAGGTATAATTGGTACTGGTTCTAAGCTCGAATTTGTTTCTTCCATCCCAATCCGAGATAAAGCGTCCGCTTTGCCATTCTTGCAACCAGGGCGATATGTGATTACAAAATCAAATTCCGCAAAGAATAAGGCCCACCGGAGTTGACGTGATGATTGGGCTTTGGCCGTCTTTAAATATTGCAAATTTCTGTGATCTGTAATCACCGTGATGGTGTGTCTTGCGCCGAGGAGGTAATGACGCCAAGCTTTGAAGGCGGACTTAATAGCTAGTAACTCCTTGTCGGTGATTGCGTAATTAATTTCAGGAGCCGAGAATTTTCTGGACCAAAAGGCTACAGGGTGTAGTTGGTTAGTTATTGGATCCCTTTGAGACAGGACAGCTCCCATGGCTAAGCTGGATGCGTCGGTTTCAACAATGTAAGGGAGATCTGGGCGTGGATGCTTCAACACAGGTGCGGAGGTGAATTTAGTCTTTAGGTCTTGAAAGGCCTGTTCTGCCTCATGAGTCCATTCGAAGCGTTTATTCTTCCGTAAGAGAGCTGTGATGTGTTGGACCACTCGAGAAAATTCCGGGATGAATCTTCGATAAAAATTGGCAAAACCAAGCATGCTCTGAACCCCCTTCACAGAGCTAGGAGATGGCCATTTGAGGATGGCGTCCACCTTTCGCGAGTCCATTCGGACTCCTTTAGGTGTCAGGATGAATCCGAGAAACTCGACTTCTGTGGTATGAAAAATGCATTTTTCGAGTTTTGCAAACAGTTTGTGCTGGCGCAATTGTTCAAGAACTGCCCTGACATGATTTCTGTGATCGGATTCCGAAGAGGAGTACACCAGAATGTCGTCGATATATACGATGACACAAACATCGATAAGTTCCCGAAGAACATCATTCATAAAGTATTGAAAGGCGGCAGGTGCGTTGCACAATCCGAAGGGCATCACCTGATATTCAAAGAGCCCATATTTGGTGCGGAATGCAGTCTTCCATTCGTCGCCTTCTTTTATACGCACCAGGTGATAAGCTCCCCGGGGATCTAACTTGGTGTACATACAAGCATCTTTTACCTGGTCGAGAAGTTCAGGGATCAGAGGCAGAGAATAACGATTCTTTATCGTTATTTGATTTAGGGCACGGTAGTCAATACATGTTCTAAGGTCGCCTTCTTTTTTCGGCACGAAGAACAGAGCTGAGGAAACAGGAGACTTTGACGGGCGAATAAAACCATTGGCAAGGTACTGATCTAAATACTGACGCAAGTGAAGGTTCTCAGGTTCAGTAAGAGCATAAATCCTACTACAAGGCGGTTGAGCATTGGGTATCAGATCGATTTGACAATCGTACGACCGGTGGGGAGGTAACGTGTTGGCCTGTTCTTTTTGGAAAACGTCTTGGAATTCTTGGTACTCAGCCGGTAGTTGTATAGTGGCGGAAGTTACTGAGGCCAGGCCCATATTTGGATTTCTTGGATAACAAGTTTGTTCACAATCAGGAAAGGTTATTCTCTTTGCTCGCCAGTCTATTCGAGGATTATGTGTTTCTAACCAAGGAATTCCTAGAATTACTTGAAACTGCGGGGCCTTGATTACGTCAAACACAATGGCTTCCCGATGTCCATCCTGACCCACTAGTGTCACTTCTGTAGTGGAATGAGTTACCGGCCCTGAGGCTATTTCGGTTCCATCAACTGTAGTAATGACATCCTTGTTAGTTTTCGGACGGAGAGGGAGATTAATCTTGGAGGCCAATTCACGATCTACATAGTTTCCAATAGCTCCACTGTCGATGTATCCCTTTATAGCATGCAACCGCCGAGGCTGTTTCGGATCCACGAGGACCATTGGCATGATGAAATGCGAGGTCAAAGAGTTTGTTTTCAAGCTCGGCAAGCGGACCTCTACGCTTGTCGGGCTTGGTCGTTTCCCGAATCAGGTTCTGTTAAATTGTTGTCAGTGGCTCCAACCACCTTCTTAGGTGGTTTTACCGGACAGTCTCGTAGAAAGTGACCAGAAGCCCCGCAAAAGAGACATAATTGCTTTTGCCGCCTTCTCTCCCGTTCCTTCTGCGTTAACGGTCCTTTAACTCCACCGATTTGCATAGGTTCTGAAACGTCGGTACTCTTGGGGTTAGCGTGAGTTTTGATCAACACTCTGGTTTCAAACTTGGATCGATCTGCTTTTCTATTCTGAAGTCTGTGATCAAGTTGGACCACAAGGTCTATGTACTCCACGCAGACTTGGGGTGGATTTACTATTTGGGCTAGCACGTCTTTAAGTTCTACGCGCAGACCTCGATGAAATAATGTGATCCTTTTATTCTCTGGCCACCCAGTTTCCACAACCAACCTATTAAAGGTGGCGATGTAAGATAAGAGATCCTGGTTACCTTGTCGTAAGGAAAGCAGTTCGTTGTCTAGGGCCTGTCCCTGAGAGTGTCGAGCGAATAATCTTTCCATGCTTGCCTGGAAGCCTTGAAAATCCTGGAGAATTGGGTCATCTTGATTTACCAAAGGAACTGACCAATCGGCAGCACTGCCGCTGAGATAAGATAATACAAAAGCTACCTTGGTCTGGTCATTAGGGAAGGCCCCGGGTCTGCATAGGAAGTGTAAGCGACATTAGTTCATAAAAACGGCATATTTCTTGGGGTCCCCAGCAAAACGTTCAGGCGGGGCCAAAGGCATGTTTCCAGGTAGATTGATTTGTACCGGGTTATTCGAAATCATAGAAGTGGGATTACCCCCGGAACTAGGTAAAGGAGTTTGTCCTGCCTGACCCTGCAACAACCGTTTGGCCAGGTCATCAGTTCTTTCCTTAGATAGGATCAGTTCTCTTTTGAGAGCGTTAGTCTCCTGGCGGGCGGAGTGTACTTCTGCCCGTAATTCCCCCAAAAGCTGGGCCAGCTGGTCTGTCTCGGAAGTTTCCATAGCGCCCGGGTGGGAAATTGTAGGTAGGCTGCACGTTCTGTTACGCTCACCTGACTCCCACGGAGGCGCAGGCCTGGTTTGGAGTGCTGTTGCCTCTTCTATGGTGAAGCGCAGGATTCGGAAGATGGACAGGACCGGACCCTCAAATCTGGCTTGTCTGGCTCGCAGAATTATCCTTCTGTGTGTGAAAAGGGAGTATTAACAATCTGCGGGATAATGTGTAAGCCTCCCACTCCCTTCTCACCCTCCACGAAACCCTTCTGCGATTCCCTGTGAAGTCTCACCTTAGGGTCTGAAAGGACGAGCTCTCCATCCTGCTTCTGATGCAGGGGCGCGTTGTAATCCAGTTACTTCACTGGATCTTGGATTGTAGAGAGTTCAAGTTTGCTTGACCTTCCAGGTAAAATACTATGAGAATTCAGTTTATAAGTATGAGCCCGAAAATAATAATTGTCCGTTGTCTCTATTTCAGGTGCAGAACAAAGATTCCGAGATGAGCAATGGAACCGACAAAGGAAACTCAGGTGAGTTGTTTGATGAGAGGTTCCTTTGGTGTCCTTGCATTAATGCACTAATCCTTGTGTCTTTTTTCCCCATAGGGGCCAGGGTTCGGAAATGCCGGAGATATGGCACCGACCCGAAGTGAGAGGTGCAGTTCCAGTAGATATCAGGTAAGCCTTTAATGAGCGTTCAGGTAATGTCTTAGCATTCGCTCACTAACGCTGATGTCTCTTTTTTCCCCTTAGGGGCCGGGGTCCAGAAATGCCAGGATGCGGCACCGACCCGAAATGAAGTGGGAATGACCCAACAGGTAAGTCTTATGATGGAAAATTAAGGTTTTCTTATTCTCTTCCCTAGCTCACCTTTGTTCTTGTCTTTTTCTCCCTAGGCGCTGATATGTGGCTGCGGATCCAGACGGTCGCTGATGAACATGGAGGCGCCCAGTAAAGGTGAGTGGAATGCGGCGCTGCAGCGATCGATGCGATGTGCTTTTAAAATGAATGTCTTCCTTTTCAGGATCGTCGGCGAAATGTCTCCGAGATGCAGATTTAGCAGGTAAGGACTCTTCTTTCTTCTATTCTCTTCTCTTCTCCCTTTGCAGGTGTTCCAGGATGCTGGCGGGCGTGGCAGAAGTCAGGCTGCAGGAGCAGACACGGTGAGCGTCCAGCTGCTAGATGCAGAACAACGCGAAGCGTGAGTTGCTGCTTGGGCGTGGCTTAAATAGCCTTCAAAGTAGTTCCAGGTATGTATCCTTCCTCTCAGGTATGTATTCTTCCTCCGGCCACACCCGTGTGGTTAAGTAGTCCCCAAAGATAAAGTAGTCCCATTCAGGCCTCTAGATGGCCTGGATGCTGCAGCATGGTCTGCATCAGGTAAGTTTACACCAAGCACCTTTCTACACAAAGTCATCTTTTATGAGCCTGGCGCCTATGGCGCCAGGACTGTTGTCCAATATGAGCCTGGCGCCAAAGGCGCCAGGACTGAGTCCAAAGGGCCCCTATTTGGGGCTGCTGAGACTTCCCTCGGGGACATGATGTCTGCCTCTGGGGTAGCTGGGCCTGGTCTGGCTCCTTGGAGGTAGGCATCATGACAGGGCGCTCCAACGTTTCATTTTCGCACACAGGGAGTCAGCCAAAGCATTACAATTCAGAGCTCGAGACAATTGGGCCGTTCTAGCTATATGTGCTCCCAGATAAAGTATGTGTGTAGGGCTCCACAAGAGAGCATGCAAGTCTTGGGGTTCTGTTGTATTTTATGTGAGTGGGAATATCTCTGACTTGTTGGGATTAAGTCTTAAACCAGAGTACTTGCCAAACTTTTCTGGCAAAACCTTGCCCAATGTACGCTCGGGATTCCATAGATATAGTAAAATATCATTGGCATACAAAGTAATAATCTGCATCTTGCCCTCTAGCCATATCCCATATGCGCTGTAGCGTGCCCTGAGAATGTCAGCTAGGGGTTCTATTACTAGGGCAAATAGTAGTGGCGACAGGGGGCAGCCCTGCCGGGTGCCGTCCAGTAATTCCAAGATGTCCGTTAAGGCGCTGTTGATTCTAATCTTGGCATAGGGGCGAGCATATAATATATGGATCCACTTGATGATATTAGGGCCAAATCCGTAATTGCGTATTACACCAAATAGGAAGGGCCAAAAGACCATATCAAATGCCTTTTGCATATCTAGAGAGACTGCAATACCTTGAGTCTCAGGAGCTATCGTTGCCAGAATTTTGTGGCATCCTCTAATATTGGTCACTGTGGATCTACCCAAAATAAATCCTGCCTGGTCTTCATGGACCATATATGGCATCAGTGGTGTCAATCTGGTTGCCAGCATTTTAGCAAAGATCTTCGCGTCTGTATTTATTAGTGATAGTGGTTTATATGATCCACATTCCTCTGGGGGGTTTCCCCTGCTTAAGCAATAGTGTGATTACTGCCTCTCTCGTGGTTTCGGGTAGTTCCCCTTTATGCAAAGCCTCCATCCAAACTGCGTACATCCTGGGTACTAGGAGATTGCTGAATTCTTTATAGAATTCCATCCGAGGCCGTCTGTGCCAGGGGCTTTCCCGTTAGGCAGTGCTTTTATTGCTTCCGCTATCTCTGCTTCAGTGATCGGACTCTCTAGGGACTCCCTGGTGGCATCAGCCAGCAGTGTTGTTGGTATTTGGGAGAGATAGTTATCGATCTCTTCCTCTGTAGTGTCACATTGAGGGGAGTACAATTTCTTATATAATTCATACAACGTCTCTTTCACCTTTGTGTTTTCCGTGGTCACTGTACCATCTGGTAGCTTTATGCACGGTATGGTTGTCGTGCCTCTCTCCCCCCTTACCATTCTGGCCAGTAGTCTCCCAGGTTGTTCACTTTCCCCATATTTACGTGCTGCCGCTGGCTTGTCAAAGTAGCGGATCTCTTGTTCCGCCGCTTCCTTATATTCATCTAGTCTAGTTTTAATTTCGGCGCTTGTCTGTGCTAGAGGGGAGTGTGCATATTGGGTTTGTAAAGTGGCTATTTGTGCCTCTAATCTCGCCCGTCTACCCCAAATGTCCTTGAGGACTCCACATTCAGCGGATTTGGAATTGCCTCTGATGCAGACCTTAAATGCCTGCCACAATATTGCCTGACTGGAGACCATGCCCTCATTGATTTCAAAATACTCCTGAATGTGCTGGGCCATTGCGGTTTTATAGATCAAGTCTTGCAGGGCCTGGGGTTTGAATTTCCATGGTGGCCTAGTTATCGTAGTGTCAGGGATCCGTATTGTTAGCTGTATTGGGGAATGATCTGAGTACGTTCTAAGATAGATATGGGTATCTGTAACCCAGCCCAACACCTCATTATCCACCAGCCACAGATCTATTCTGGAATGCATGTCGTGAACTCAGGAGTAAAATGTGTATTCTCTTTTGGGTAGGTTTAGCATTCTCCATGCATCTTTCAGGTTTAGGTCGGACATATGGAGAAGTATTTTCTGTGCCCCCTTGGTAAGTGTTCTTGTTTGTATTGATGTGCGATCTAAGTTTACATCAAGGTAGGTATTAAAGTCTCCCCCACAGATCAAATGGGCCGTCGGGTAGTTTGCCAGCTTTTCGAATATTCCAGAATAAAATTCGGGGTCATCAATGTTTTGCCCGTACACATTAAGAAGGACTATTTCCCTGCCGCAAAGGGTGCCGTGGAGTAACACATATCTACCTTCGGGGTCACATTCTGAGTTACTACAGGCAAATGACAGAGTCTTATGAATAAGGATCGCCGCCCCCCCTTGCCTGTCTCGAATAAGTTGTATAATATTGGTGTGACCCCCAGTTTGGGATCAGTTGTCCAACTTGCTGGGGTCCTAGGTGCGTTTCTTGCAGGAAAATTATTTTGGGGCCCAGCCTGTTTATATATGCTAGTATCTTTCTTTTTCTTCATTTGGGGGAAGCCCGCCTCGGCCGTCGCACGTAGGATCGTTCCCGCGCCGTGGCTCAGGCATCCCTGTGGGAATCGTTCCGAAACTTCGTTTGCTTCTTCCAGGGGTGTAGTTGCACGTTTGAAGCAATTTTCCATGTGAACCGGGTCTGCAGTGCTATTATCTCGGCATTACGGCCTTGTTCGTCGCAGGAGCTCAGACGAGAGCGGCCATTCCGTCTCGTGCGCAACATCGCCCTCCCCTCAATGGGGAAAGTTAAATCAACAACTGTTTCATGGATAAGTCTTTTGATTTCCAACAACCACAAGGGGTTTATAACTTCTTCTACAAGGATACAATACTCATTGACAATATTTCTCACACTGATTAATTTGTCCAAGGCAATGCAAGTTATATTTCTCTCCCCCTTGATGATTGTTACAAGGAGGGCTTCTATTATGCCATCTTTGGTTTTCTTTAATTGCCTTTTTTTGACTTAGGCAATGCTGGTTACAATCATCTTTTACAAGTGATCTTGCTTTTTGTAAATCACATTCACTCGGTTTGAATATTGTTCCCTTTTGGCTTTGGCAATGGTGGTAACAATATTCTTTTACTCTTTGGTTAAATTCTGAAATATTGTCCCCTTTTGGCTTTGACAATGCTGGTTAAAATATTCTCTAACTCGATCTTTCTTACAATAAGAATTGCATACAAATTGTTTCAATTCATTAGTTTGTATTCAAAAGTTTTGGTTTGAGCCACTGGCTTTTTTTCAGAGTGCTGTCAGGATTCGCCCTTGGAAGTTATGGAGTGCCTGGCGACTCAAATTTCCTCCCACAGAGCTGACAGTCTGGTCTAGTCCTCATTCAAGATGGCGGCTTATCCTTTAAATCCTGGCCACGCCCACAGCCCAGCGCGTTGTATCGGTTTCCCTCCGTGTGCATTCAACGCTGCGGTGCTGCTGTGTTTAGAGTTTTTTCTCTACTTTTGAACTCCTTCAATCCCGCCTTGTTGGCTCCCCTCTCGGTCCCCTAAGTCTGTCTGTAGGAACCGCTCTCTAGTCTAATCTTTCTTTTCTGTTATTGCTTTCTCCCGTTGCCTTCCATTTCTTCTTCCCGATTCTAGCCTGGAATTGGGTTAACTGCTAAGCTTACCCTTCCGTCTTTCCTAGCCCTCTTACCTGCCTTTCTGTTCTTGCGCTGTTTTTTCTACACGGTCGTGGTTTCAAGCTGTCTTTCTATTTTTCCGGCTCATTGTTCTTGGTCGCGGTCGCAGAGCTTTTGTCTGTCATTACCGCTCCCTCGACTCTTCTTACTTTACTTACCTGGTGACATCCCAATTCGGTTCTCTTCTCAGGTACGTGGGTTTCTTAGTCTACCTTTGTAGCTGCTCTCTTGCTTCCTTACTTATACTTGGCACTAATCTCCTATTTTTTCTCCTAGCCTTAGCCCACTTTTGTTTATTCTTCCATTTCTATCTGTGCAGACCTTTTTCTGCATACCGTCCATTATTTTGTCATTCGCTCTGTGCTCACCATAGAGCTTCCATTCCAAAGACCCTTGCCATCTAACTACAATCAATCACCATTTGGAACTTGACCATCTATCAAAGGACTGGACTCGGTAATTAACAACCCGCCATCCTTCTATTTCCATCAAGGAAGACTGTACTGTTGGAATTACCAGCGTTTTTTGCCCAAGAGGCTTTTCCCCTATTTATTGGGGTCTGGCTCCCTGGGGTTCCCGTTACGGAGGTTACACTCCCTGCCAAGGTGGCCTCTGAGGAAGCCAGACCCTACTTACACGATAAGAAGAAGAAGCCAACAAAAGAAAAACCGAAGACCGACCACAGGAAATCTAGGAAGAAGATAGCTGCTTATTCCAAGGACAGTTCGTTTGAAGGCCCAGGTTAGGAGGAGGTTGGGGAGGAACAAACCCTATCTGACAAGCGCCCCGGGGTTACCTGACAAAGGCCAATTTACCGGTCTTTCCGCACATCTCTGTTGGACTCGCTGCTCCTGTTTCTTCTTCTTTTGGGTTTGCACAGGGGCCTGACAGCTTTGGTAACGTTCCTGTTGCTCACGCCTCCTGTAGTTTGCGCTTTCACTGCTCTGCTTGCACTCCGGTGAACGTCACACACCGCCACACACCGGAGCAACAAGCAGGACCAGGAGAACTTCTCTCTCCCTCGGGACAGCTAGTCTCTGTACCACTTCCTGGTGTGCGTTCTCTGCATTCTATAGGATTCCCGACCTCTGCCACTTCCTCGACACGGTATCAGGTAATATTATCCGCATAAATAATATCGCCACATATATGGTCATAAGGAAAGGTCATAGGCAATATTATTTAGGGGGATAATTTATGGGGTAAATGGGATCAAGGGTTGCTGAGGTGTCCCCCGCTCCCTTAA
Organism: Ambystoma mexicanum; assembly: GCF_040938575.1. NCBI lineage: Eukaryota > Metazoa > Chordata > Amphibia > Caudata > Ambystomatidae > Ambystoma > Ambystoma mexicanum. The sequence goes on from NC_090925.1 coordinate 733,743,811, forward strand.
AAAAATATGGGGTTCGCGGGGTTGTCCCCCACAGGTTCCATATGTCAATATCGTCGCAAACAAAATGGCACCATTCTTGTATGGCAATATTTTTGCTGGGATGTTAACACATGGAACCCTCGACACGGCCTCCCGCTTCTAACACAGATGCATCTCGGTCCATTACTTTTTCCTCCTGCTTCTGCTGCTCCCACTGCTACTCCTTAATGGCCCGCACCTGAAAAGCCTTTAAATGTTCGAAGGTCCCACTCAGGTGTGGGTGATTACAACCACTACAGTTGTGTAACTCTGAGTTCCTCTTCCTCATCTCAGTACTAAGAGCACTATGAGAAGATTATTCAATTTACTCTGTTTTAGTGATTTATAGGGTGTACAATTAGGGGAAGTTCTCAAAGGAATTAATGGTTGTTTCTTGATTTCATTATTCAAACATAATGTAGAACTATAACAATCAGAAGTTGTATTAACCCCTTGACTTTTACACATTTAGTTTCCAAGTTTAGCATAAGGGTTTTCACACTTTATGTCTTGGGGAAGTCTGAGAGAGGAAGCTGTACTCTGACAACAAGTCATCAGATATTCAGGCATTAGGGAACCCACACCCTCCGAAGAGGATGAATATCTTGTTTCCCCTGATGGAGTCCTCACATTCCCTTGATGGTCTTCTCCTCCCATGTGATCCACCCGGCTAATAGCACCCCCAGGGTTAGGATCAGGTAGTGGCTGCCTTCCCCTGGCCACATGGATGGGATTCTGTGAGGATTCCACAGGATTCATCACACAGAGTATATCATTCATGTTTTTGATGATAGATATATCCCACTGATGGGTTCTGAGTGACCGCTGTCCCTTTTCCACTTCCTTCACTGTCTTATGAACCAACATTGCAGGGGGTTTACAGAGGAGCCTTAAGGGAACTATATACCACATACAAAATGAGGATCCTGCTTCCCTCACTCCACAGCAACCTAAAAATTAGAAAATATACCTAGCAGAGAATATGCTCTGTCCTCCTTCCTAACGTGATATCAGAGCAGTTGATTATTAATTCCATAACGTGAGGATGAGATTCAACCAACATAGTGACTGATTAACCTAGTGGCTCTGCACCTATACCTCCCTTCAGCACAATCTATCAGTGTGAGGCTTTTGAAATAAAGTCACTTTTCAGGCATGAGTAGAGATATCCTACTTTTCACCATGCGCCCCATCCACAGGTTCACTGTAGTCCCTTTTTAGTCTTATTTACTTGCGGCCTGCACCGTGTGTATTAACAAGATGGCTGCTACTCTATCGCTTACTCCACATACACAATGAGGTGTGGTGTTGGGTCCCGCATCGTTAGTGTGGCCCATGGTGCTGTGCTTGCGTTGACGGCATTGCTTCCCTCCAGAGGGCCATCTTCTTTGGGTTGTAATGGACTCCTCATTCACTGCCTCTCATGGTGCAGAATGATGAGAGCTTCCAGGCTATCGCAACACAGATCTGGAGTGGCATTTCTCTCACATGACAGTATCTCAACCTCTTCCCGGTGGCCTATAATGGTGGTGACAAACAGGACTGTCATACACTAATTTACTGCTGTACTGGAAAGGGTGGAGATTACCAGGATTGTCCCACACTGACCTCCTGTGATTGTCCCCTGCCCAGCGTCAGGAATCAAGCAATGGTGACCACGGGATCCTCCCCATATAACCCCCAGGCCTTCATCTACTGGCTTAAGGAAGCCCCTGGCCCCCTTAGTCACACCGTTGATAGTTCCTCAGCATCAGGCAGGGTACTCTGCCACATATCTCTCCCCATACCTGCTCCTCCTCTCTAATTTATATTTTATGCCTTATAGGTGATTTTGATATGATCTTTGAGGCAATCTGAGGGCCACTCCATACTCTTTGGTGGTTCACCTAACCAACCAACCATAGATTTTTCCAGTCAAGCCGACTCCTCTGCTTGGGCCATCTTAAACCACTTTTCGAATTGTGGAAGGTGTGTGCCCAAAATTCCTTTCTTTGACATAGCTGGAAGGACTGCCATGTTTGATTTGCACTGTTCTTGCCCAAGTCTGGAGCTCAACCGGAACTTTGGGTACATGTCGCAGTTACTGTGCGCACAGATGTCACCAAGCAAAGTGGGTTGGCCTGTTCTGTGACTGCTATGTCTGAACAGAATGCAGCCTATCTGCTTTCAGAGTCCAACATCGCTCACACTGAAAGGACAGTGAGATGGAGGTTATGCATGCGCCCAGGGCATCCTTGAGTGAAGACCTACGTTCCTTTCTATGTTTGGGCTGTCTGGTACTACCGCACCAACCACTAGGTGTCATTGGGCCTCATTACGACCCTGGCGCTAAGGGATTACCGGTACCGGTAAGGGTACCGGTAATTCCTTAGCGCCTGATTACGAGGTCCCTTTGCGGGTTCCCACCTTAACGGCTGGTTTTACCAACCGTTAAGGAATGGACCCGCAAAGGGACCTTGGTGCTAATTACGGTACCGCAATTTGCGCTACCGTAATTACCGCCTTCCCCATTCCCATTATGCCCTATGGGGCAAAAATGGGAATGGGGAAGGGCCATGGTGAAATTGGGAATTACCGCCCCGCCAACCTTGGAATGGGATGGTACTTCCCCATTTCACCATGGCGGACTCGTTACAATACCGGCAGCAACCATGGTGCTAATAGCGCCATGGTTTAGCGCCGGTGTTGTAATGAGGCCCATTGTCTTCCTCTACATCTTCTAGGACACAATAGCTCATGTCGTGTGGTTTCAGTGCTGGTACGATCACACAGACACAAGCAAAATGTGCCAGCTGGCAACAGCGTAACACCAAATCACGGAGCATTCTGGCATTGATGGAGCAGGCTTCTGGATGTCGCTGCCATTTCCGGGCTTCACTAGTGTGCTAGTGACACCGTCGGTGCCTAATGCCCCCTCCTCACCTGATTTTTCTTCCGTTGAAAGTTCCTCTCATCTGATGGAATCTTGGTTCCCCTCTTCTTCAATGGTTTTCTCTCCTTGTAGAGTTATGGCCGACCCCGGGAAGAAGCCACTATGCCCGCTGAAGAAACAGCCTAGGCAAGGGGCCAACCTCCCAGGTTTCGCCAAAGGGAAAATGCCAGCGGCACAAAAACCCTTCTTGGAAGATGGCGTCCTTCAGTTCTTGAATCCAGTTGATAGTGGAAGGTGTTCAAGAAGCCAGAGTGGAGGTAGTATGAACTCTGAGAGGATGAACTCATATGAGATACGAGAGGACTGGGAGAATGGGTAGCTGAATAGAAGAAGCATGCACAGTGGGAATGGGAACCACACCTCCACAAAGAACAGTTCCAAATATTATGGAAACTGTGTTCTGAAAGCAGAGGTTTGTGAGGAGAAATAACCTGCCCAGGTTTTGGCAGCAGAAATGACAGTGGCTGCAGAGCTGCGAGAGGGAGAGCCTGGATTTGCCTGCAGACAGCTGAGCGCGGAGGAGCCACAATTATTGCAGTGTAATGCAGAGCTGAGAGAGGGAGAGCCTGAAGAGAGGGAGAGCCTGGATTCGCCTGCAGACAGCTGAGCGCAGAGGAGCTGCGAGTATAGCAGTGTAAAGCAGAGCTGTGGGAAAGGAGACTGTTGCCGGCGTGCAGAGAGCGGAGAAGCCGGGGAATAACAGCCTGAGATCTGCGGAGTATAGAGTGCTGCAACCAGCATGTAGAGAGAGGAGGAGCCGTGAGGATGGAGCAGCAGAGCTGGGGCCTAGCGGGAGGGAGGAAAGCTGCTAGCGCATGGAGAAGCCGTGAAAGGAACACAGAGGGAAAATGATAACAATGGAATGCCAACCGCACAGCGAGGGAGCGGTGGCAGGGGGGAAGAGACGATAAAGTCTCCAGAAAGAACTTACACAGAGCAAGCAGGACAGCAGAGTAACTAGCGTGCTAACCAGAGGGAAGCAAAAGCAAGGTTGCAATGTGCCAGAAAGGGGGCGAAGCCTGCTTTTAAAGCCGGTCTGCTGAAAAGACTGAAACTGGGATAACATACAGAGGGAATGTGTTGGAACGTTCAATGGAGGATCTTCCATTTCCTCCACACACTCCATTTGCGCAGGTCGGTGACAGTTGGTTTCCAAATGCCACTGTCGTTTCCAGGCTTCACAGTTGTGATCAGTGGGGTCGCAATCCTGGACCCAGCATCATAAATGTGGACTGGCATCCCACAGCCCATCCTAGAACTCTTCCAGACCTTGCCTCCATGCAGGCAGGTCTGGACTGGTGGTTTTCCACTGCTGTATACATTGTACCCCGGTGGTCTGAATCACTACCTCCAAATTTGGCTTGCAGATTTGTCTCAACAGTATCTGCCAGGAAATTTATAGGGAAGCAACACACTGTTCCGCAACTTGTTTTTCTTTGAGTTGCTCGGATATTTCCCTCCCCATTCACTTTTCTACCAGAAAGCAGATTTTATTTGACATTTGCCTAGTTGTCTCCTGCCATTATAGCTTGACCTCCTTCAGCATTATCTGTGATATTATGAATCCCTCCCAACCTTTTCTAGGATACTGTTCCTGCAGGGTGTCATTGTCAGTTCAGCCATCAGCGTTCAGCAACTCGTAGGCCATTATGAGGTCTCCCTTAAGCAATGGTGCGATGTAATGGGGCCAACTGGTCCTCTCCCTTCGGGTGATCACTGCAGTGTTTTCAAAGTTGTAAAATAACACCTCTACCTCTGCAAACATCTGCAGCAGGTACATCAGAGGTACTAGTGTTTGACTCTGTAGTTGGCCTAGGAGGGTCAGCAGCTCCTGTCATCAGTTTGTCAAGGGGGCTGGCATATGTCAACATTTCTCCTTCTGCCAAGGATCCTCTTCATGACGTGAATACAGTATTGAGTTGCATTTTGGTGGGGCTCAGCTGATGCTGTATAAAGTGAATTGATGATTTGCATAGACACAAGATCCCCTTACTTCTTCTGGTCTCCTTCCAGACTGGGGTTGTGCAGAGTACTGGATGCCACGGTTGCACCAAGTCCTGCTTTGATCGAGTCACGGGATGATATGGTTAGATCTGGGTTCTTATTGATCCAAACAGTTCCTGCTCCAGGCCCTCTTCTAATTCTCTGGGTCCTGGAGCTCTGAATCTTTGTTGTCAGTGGAGTGGCCCGCACCTCAAATCTGAAGGAAGTCGTGGAGACCACTTCCATGGCAGGTGGGTAATGTCCACAATGCCTTAATGAGGGTTCCCCATGCGTAGACTTTGATGTGGGCTCCTCTCCCTACACGTCCCCAGGGGCGGCGGGTGTGCCACAACCCTCAATGGTGAAAGTTAGAATCTTGAATTAGATGTTTTCCTGAGGTTTGAGAGGAAAAATTGTTTTTTTTTACCTGAGTAAGAGTGTAAGAGTCCCTGACCGATGGTTTGGGTCCTGGCATTGGTGTACTGAGTCTGCTTACCAGTCTAAGCCTTCTTGATCCCACTGCTGATGCCACCTGTCACAGGGGGCCTGCGACCTAGGACCAAGACAAGACCATATGTTCAAGGCTTTATCCAGGGACACATTTACATGTTTGGCCAACTTAAAGTAAAACCTGAACCCTCCCAAACTCAAATATGTCATATGTATGGTTCTTCTCCTTAGTTTAATTGGGCCTCTCGATTCTGGGAAGTCCTACAATGACCTTCATGATTACATTTGGGCTCTCAAGACTTACCAGCTTCCTGCTGCTCAAAGTCATTTTTCCCAGTTCCTTTTAAAAAAAAATATGTATTTATTCTTTTGCATGTAATTTTAACAAACTGCCCTCCCAATCGGGAAGGGTCCTCAATCAGTAGCAAGCAGTGCAAAAGCATTTTCTTTCTCAATTTCAACTTTCCCTTCCCAACTCCCCCCTCTTCTCTATTCCCTCTCCCATGCCCCCTCTTTCCCACACCCTGACAGCATATGGGTGTTCCAGTATCGTGACTGGGCTGTGACATCAGCAGAACTATGTACAATCTATTCTACAGGGATTCCCCAAGACATGTAGTCCAGACCAGGGGACTTCATGAGGGGTCAATGCCTACTTCAGAGATGTGCCATATTTTCGCAGAAACAGACTCCACTCTGCCTCTATGGTTGGGTGTACATCGTGTAAAATACCGGTTAGGTTTTCCATTTATTAAATTTCCCTCGCTTTGAGGGCCTACATCTCCTCCGAGGGCAATCTGTTTTTTTCCATCGTATGGTGAGGCACACCCTGGTCGCTAAAAGTAAGAAATGTGTCATATGCGGCAGCCTGGTCCACTCTCCTTCCACTTCCTCCACCCCAAATAGTGCCAGCAGTGGATCTCTCACCCTTGCTATCCCCTCAACACCCTTGATCCAACTGAGTACCTCCTTCCAAAACCTGCATACTTCTGGGCAGGCCCACCATATGTGCCAATAGGTAGCTCTCTGCCCACAGCCCCTCCAGCATGAAGGATTCACCCCAAGGAACATCTTGGACAGGCGATGGGGGCCGTACTGTCATCTGTATAAGAGTTTTAGCACATGCATTTTGTATTGGCATGCCACGGAGGTCCTGTGTGCATTCTTGCATAGGGTCTTCCACTGCACTTCCTCAAGATCCCTCCCCACGTCAATTTCCCACTTTCTCCTGTACTGTCCTGTGTCCCCTTCATCAGCCTTGAGGAGTAAATATCGGAAGTTAACCCCTTGGACGACCGCTTCTCTCTCAGTATCACTTCGAGGCCTGTCAGGTCTCTCTGTATTCCCTCCGTCCATTTTTCTGCCATCAACACCCCCTTCAATTGCAAAAAGTGGAATACTTAAGAGTCTACCTAAACCCATTCCCTCTTCTAGCTCCTCAATGGTTATAAATGTGTTTCCTTTAACCAGCTGCCCCACTCTTTCGAGCCCTGCCTCGAACCATGTCTGGTACCGTGACGGCTCCTGAATCTCTCCTATGAATGGGGGAGCCCAAATATGACTCGGGTGATGGCCAGGTTTTAACCCCTTTCATCTCTCTTTTCCTATTCCATAGTGCCCAGAGCGGGCCTTGTATATTGTGTTGCAGTACCTTGAGCGGCACTTTCCTCAGCGGTGCCCACAGCCATTCTCCCACTGCACAGGGCTGAGCATATAATTTTCCATCTCTACCCAGTGTTTATCTTTGCCGATTCCTAAATGCTGCTCAGCTGTCCTTCATTACGGGGGGCATTAGTACGGAGCCAGTGTGTCAAGCAGCCATCTTGCCTGCGCCCCCTAGCGGTCTCTCCTCAGTTCCTTTTAAGGTTCTCAAAGTGGGTGCCCTCACCCTCTTGCAGTTCTCTGGGTATTGCAGGTTTTAGGGTTTCCTGATCCCTCCATCAAATGACTGTTTAGCTCTGGTCCTTCTACAGTCCTGTGCTCCATGACTAACACTACATGTAGTCTTGCAAGCAAGCAGGCGGTGCCAATGCCAGCAGGAAGAGATGGAGAGGTATCCATTTTCCCCTGTCCTTTTCCCTCCTCTTTCTCCCCCTCTCACCTCTCCGATCAGATTGTGTACTTCTTGGCTCGCTCTTATTCTTCCTCTCACCCCCTGGTCCTGCCTAGGGCTGACCTGGTCCACTGAAACCTTCCTGTTCTAACTACTGGATTGCTCTTCTCTTCCTTCTGGCTATTGTTAGTTCTGGGTGGTATTATCTTTACTGGTACACCAAATTCACCTCCTCCTAACGCCACCTCCTTCTCTTCTCTCTGTGTTACCATCTCTTCCTGACTGCTCACTCCAGCTCCCGATGTTACAGACTGATGTCCTCCCCTATTGATGTTACCATCTTCTTTTTTACTCTTGATGTGACCACCTCCCCCTGATTTATGCCCCCAGTTCCTGACATTACCAGCTCCTTCACATTACCATTTCCTCCTTGATGTTAACACCTCCTCCACTCTTCTTAATTTTAAGAACTCCTGTGCCCCTCTTGGTTTTACCACATACTCTTCCTCTCCACTTCTGCCACCACTCTACCCACCTCTGCCTCTAGAACTGTGTCCGATCTCCTACAACCACCTCTAAACCCGATCCTCCTGAAACCCACACTGACTGGGTTCTCTGGGTTGTATAGTGCTATGCTTCCTTCTGCTGGGTTGGGCTTCTTATTTGTGTCTCCTAAAACTGGAGCATAGTTAGGATTGATTGCTGCTCTTGGGTTCACCTGGTCTCATTTTGGGACGAGGGGGCCTTCAAATGGCCTGCTTGTGCAAGAGCCAGGTCTCCCATTTCCACAGCATGTCAACTGTCTGCTGGACACACTCTTGGTAAACATTTAGCATGCTCTAAATGGATATAGAATGCTGGCTTTCTGTGAATTTGCAATCCTGAATCTTCAGCAAAGGAACGCTTTGCCAGGAGACAATGAACTGGCAACCTTCTATTCCATGTGAGAAAACCCACAGTCAGTAACTTGCAACACTGCATTAAGCATCGATCTCCGGAACTCACGAAGCTGCTGCTCACTGGGGCTTTGAAGTGAATTCTTTGACACCTGAGTTTTGCTTATAACAGTATACTGTCAAATGTTACTAATATCATGTGAATCAAATTGACTCTGGTCTGCTTAGGTATTTAGGATCTCACAGTTGGGGACGATTGTTGCTATTGTGCCATGTCGAGGATGCAATGCCATGGGGCTAGATAGGGCCAGGGTTGCCAGGACTGACCCATAAGGACTTAATAGGGTGTTGGAGAGCTTCAAGGTTACCAGAATTATCCTGCACCAACCTCCTGTGATTGTCCCCTGCATGTGACGGGGCCCAGGGATCCTCCCCATGTGGCCTCAGGCATCATTCAATGGCTCAGGGAAGCACAAACCCCCGAGTCAGCCCCTTAGTGGCCCCCAGAAATAGACAGGGGAATTCGTCACAGGGGTCATATTATTTGCCATGTATTCCATAAAAGGAAAGAGATGGCCAAATCATCAAACCTATTGCTAAAACAAAATTAGGTTACTTTAAAATAAATGAAACAATAAGATTTTGAAAGATCTGTTCAAAAGAATTATATCTTTGCATACAGATTACAATACATTAATGACTGAAAAATGCTTTTTATATGTAAATCCAAAACCTATTCTTGGTTTCTTATTTAAAAACTAAAAAAGAGCCCCCAGAATTTCCTGTAACGAAAACTTTTCTGGTGGACTGGTTTGCTCAGATAAGGACATTTTGAAGGTTTTTGTGGATGTCTATAAGAACCTCTGATTATAACCCATCTACATTTGATCTGGATAATTCATAATGTGGATAGTATAATCCTTGTGATCTCAGCTGTCTAGTAGAACCCATACTAGTAGAAGAAATAACTAACGCCCGAAGGGACAATTGATTTTAATGGCACTTTGTATATTTATTGCCTTCAGACCTTCTTCATCTAGGTGTGGAAATCTATGGGTCCCCCTAATGATGCAGTGCTAATTGTACTTCTTAAAAATGGGAACAATCCATAACTTCTACAGAATTATCGCCCCATTTCTTAATTTGAATCACAAAATGTATTAAAAAATTCCAGCTAACTTGTTAAACCTCTCTTTTGCTTCTTCGTTAAGGTATGCTTAAACCGTATTTTTAAAAGGCATGATCTCTAAGATAGCTTTGGATAACAAAAAGGCATTTGTCAGGGTTGATCAGCGATACATAAAAAGGAAGTGGAATTGCATGGTTTTAATATAGTGTAACTTCCGCAATAAGTATTTTTCCCAGGCTAGTTATTTTTTAGCATTACATTTTCTAAAGGATTTTCTTTGTATTGTGTATAGAGGATCAAGGCAAGCCTGTACTTTTCCCCTAATATTATTTATTTTGCCGCTTTACCTGTTCCTTGAGGAACTCATATGAGAGTGCCCAAATATTAATAAATAATTAATTTTAAATTGGCAGTTTATGCATGTGATATTATATTGTTTCTTAAAAACCCTGACTTTAGAACAAAATATCTGCCTGATTGCATTGATGAGTTTTCTTTAGTGTCAGTCTATTATTTTAATTTAAAAAACAGTGTATGATGTTTAACAGGCATTGTTTTAGAACTGAGGTTGAGCAGTAAGGCTTAAAATGCTGACAGGAAGGCTTATTGTAGTTGGGGCTTGCTTTCTCACACTCATTACAGGACACTACTAAAATGAACACGGACATGATTTAAAGAAGCATAGCAAATTCTATTAAATCTTGATCTCTATTTTTATTCTGACAGTGTATGATTTTCTCTGTTATTTTATATTTTCGTTCGATGTTTCCTATCCCTCTCTTAATTTCCTTATTAAAAAATAGATGACCAATTTATCATGTTTTTATGAGGGGCACACCTATTTATTTATTTATTTTTACATCTATAAAGTGCACAAAACCGAACAGACATCCCGGCCCTGGGCTCGGGAGAAGTGAAGGGGGTAGAAAAAACAGAGTAGAAGGGCGAGGGAGGGGGAGTTACACTGATAAAGTTATGAAGAGCACCCAATGGACAGGGTGAGCAAAGTTGAATGGTGAATGCCAAGTCAAAGTCAGTTAAAAAGGCAGGTTTTCAGCTGTTTCCTGGCGGGCCAGTAGCGAGGCTCAGACTGCAGGTAAGTGGGAAGGTTATTCCAGAGACAGGCAGCTGTGACTGGGAAGCTCGTGCCTCCTGCTCTGCTACGGTTCAAGCGCAGTGTAGGCAGTAGGGCGATCTTGTGGGTCTGGAGGATTTTGTCTTGGAGATCCTTTGCGAGAGGGAGGTAGGTGCAGTGTTGGTGAGACAACGGTGCGTGATGGACAAGATTGATAGGAAGCCAGTGTGCTACTTTTCTGTGGGTAGTTATGTGATCTCGTTTCGATAGGCCCAGTGCTGCACGGCTGGCATTGTTCGGGATGGACTGAAGCTTGAGGAGATCACGCTTTGTAGTGCAGGCAAAGAGGGAATTGCTGGGATCCGATGACCGCTCGAGCAATAGTCATGCCGTCCACTGGGGAGAGGAGGTGTCTCTCGTGCCAATCAGTAATTTGTTGGTGTATGCTGTCGAGGATGCAATTGCGGTAACTTGGCGTGTCATACTTAGGCTCACATCAAGGTATACGCAGAGTGTTTTGACCGATGTGGAGACCAAAACGGGGCAAGCGTCAATGGTAAAGGAACGGAATGCTGGAACAAGTTTGGCAAGGTGAGAAGGTGGGCCCAAAATTAGGATTTCCATTTTTTTGTCACTTAGGCAGAGCTGGTGTGATGCCATAAAAGGCTTGGATAGGGTCATAAATGGTGTTGATGTGGCTAGAGTCTTGGTCGTAGATTCCAGAGAGGGGGATGAGGATCTGGGTATCGTCGGCATAGTTTGTGTAGGAGATGCCCAGAGAGTCAAGGAGATCGAAAAGGGGTTTTGTATGAATGTTGTATAGAGAGGGTGATACACAAGAGCCTTTGGGGTCACCAGACGAGACTTGGGTGGGGTGGGCTGCAGTGTTACCGTCGTATGCCCGAGCTGTTCTATCTGCAAGGAATGATGCTACTGAAGCGGAGGCCTTGGGCGAGAAATGGACTGCTGAGATGACGTGGTGGCAGAGGGTTTGGTGATTGACCAGGTCAAAAGCTGCCAACAGGTCGAGGAGAAGGAGGAGAGCCATATTATCATAATATCGAATGTCAACAAGTTGATTTTTCAAGTCAAGAAGTGCGGATTCAGTGCCATGGCCCCCAACGCTTTAAGTCAGATAGAGCAAAGCAACACTACGAATAACATTGTTAATGCTACTCATACAGTGTTTACGACTCCACTGAGAGCAAGGTTAACCCCACCTATAAACTAAAATGCTTATTTCTCAATATTCGGTCTCTCCTGAAACATGCCTTAGAGGTCTCCTCATATATCTCTACACATAACATTGATATATGTGCAGTAACTGAGACCTGGAATCATATAGCAGCGGGTCCCTCCCTTGCCCTGGCCATACCTCAAGGATATCACATACTATGCCAGGATAGGCAGGAAGGTAAAGGGGGAGGTGTTGCAATAATTTTAAAGATTGTTTAGATGTATGGAAATCTGACATTCTGTGTATAGACAATTGTGATATTCTTCATATCAAACTTAGACTTCACGCTGAAAACACTGTGAATGTCATTCTTGTTTATCGACCACCCATTTTAATGAAAGATTTCATTAATCAAATATCTGATCGTCTTTTAACTTTTTTAAAACCATCTTTTAAAGTTTTACTTATCAGTGATTTGAATTACTGGTTAGGTGACGACAATGATACCCAAGCTAAACTTTTCGATAGGGCTCTTGTAAATCTGGGCTTCTCCCAATTTATCAATGTACCCACGCATGTCAAAGGAAACACTCTTGATTGGTTGGCAGGGCTTAATATAACGCCTATCAATCAACAGCCAGCCCATGCCTCTGGTCTGACCACTCCTTTCTTTTTTTCGAGATCATTTCCGAAAATCTTTTAATAAACAAGAAACCTACTATTACTACAATTTACTGCAGAAACCTAAAAAAGCTCACCCCGGAATCCTTAGATCCTTGGATTCGTGGTTTGCAAAAGAAGGTAAATACTGAGTGTTCAGTAGAAGAACTCACAGACATCTGCCAAGACACTATGCAGAAAGCTGCTGACACTTTAGCACCTTTGTGAAATAAGAAGATACTGCAAGAGAGACCAATTCTTGGTTCTCCGTTGATCTGCAAGTTATGAAATGTAATAAAATCAAAGCCCTTTATAAATGGAAAAACTTGTTAACAGACCTCGATAAAGAAGCATATAAAACACTTGTAAAAAACTATAAAAAGGCTGTCATTATGGATAAGAGAGTTTACCTTGATGGTCGTATAGCTAAAGCACAATCTCAACCCAAGGAGCTTTTTAAAGTTTTGAAGGAGTGGGAAACAACAAAAAACAACATGGACACAATTACCAGAGATGCTAACTGGTGTAACTTGGTTCAAGAGGCTATGGATGCCAAACTCAACAAAATTAAAGATGGAATCAGACTATCTAACAAAATTATAACTCAAAATGACCCCAATGCCACTCTCCCGATACCTAAGAGTTGGAAATCAGACGAGCTTTTCTCTTTTAAACCTATATGCAAAGCCAAACCTATGTTGATTATAGAGCAACTTAAACCTTCAAACTGTAAGAGGGACATATGTCCTGCGTTAGATATTAAAGCATGCTCCGCCGCTCTGATTACCACTCTATGTAGGTTCACAAATGCGTCTTTTAGAGAATGCTTGGTGCCAGCTCGTATTAATCAATCTTGGGTCACACCGCTTTTGAAAAATCCCAGCCTCTCGCCCAATGATCCTTTGAACTATAGACCTATCTCGAATTCCCCATTCCTATTGAAAATTTTAGACAGGGTGGCGTATACACAAGTGCTCGCCCACCTGAGAGCCGTCGATATCCTGAACCAGAGGCAATCTGGTTTCAGAGAAAAGCACAGGACTGAGACAGCTCTGCTAGACTTAAAGTCCAGACTGCTCCGGCATATGGACCAGGGATCTACAAACATGCTGATGTTACTGGACCTGTCTGCCGCCTTCAACCTGGTGGACCATGCAGCTTTGGTCGCCAGGTTGGAGTAGGTAACAGGTTTCCCGCCCTCAGCAGCCCAATGGGCCAAATCATTCCTTGGGGGACGACATTGGAAAGTGAGCAGTGAAGTTGCGGATGCCAATCCTATAGAGCTGGCTCAAGGATTACCTCAGGGAGCTTGTCTCTCTCCCATATTTTACAATATTTTTACTGTGCTGTTCCTGGACTTCTGGGATATTAATGGCATTGGGCCTCATTACGACCCTTGCGGAAATGGAAAAATGATGGCGGAAATGCAATACCGCCATCGAACACCGCTCGTTGCGATCATGACCCGTCACCGTAAAGTACGATGCCATTAGCGACACCGCAGTGAACGGCAACGCTAACTGCACCAAGTACGCGCACGCGCGCCTTGCAAAACCGGAATCACCGCCATGGCGCAACGGTACGCGAATTCTGACCCTAGCGGACATGTACTGAACGCCATCAAGCACGTCGTAAAGTACCATTCCGCCATGGCGAGAAATACGGCAACGCGAACCAACCGTAAATGGCCCACTGAGTGCCTGTACTCCACTCCCTGGCCTCATTGCACAACTCCTGGCATGCGCAATGTACTCACACTATGCAACCAGTGAAATCCACAATTCACCCATGCATGCCAACGTAGAAAAGCATGCAGGGGCTCAAAGCGCCCCGTGAGTGGGCATCCATGTACGGCATGTCACCATAGCCGTACTGACGCAGCACAGGCATGTGAAGGTACAACACATCAAAATGAAAATCAAGAACACATGACACAAAACAACAGTAGTCCCCCATCGCTTGCCACCAGCGCAAGGCAACATCCACAACAGCATCCTGAGGGGGATTGCACCAGCCCTGTACTCATGCCAGTAAACAAACCAACCATCAGCAGAAGCATGTACCACACAAGTCGGCAGAGTGACTGAGCAGCCAGGCTCATCCCAAGAGGGGCCGATGGGAGCTGCAGGGCACAGATGGCATCAATACAGAAGCTATTCCAATGGACATGACCCCAGTCCCCCTCCAACAAACGCACGCAAACACAGTCACCTGTGACCAGCCACATTCTGAACAACCCATCATTCCACCAATCGACCTGGCTGACAGGCACCAGTCGGCCAAAAGCCAATCCCCCGCCCCTGAACAGCACATCATGTAAACAGTCACAATGGCAGCCTCTATCCGTGACCATACTGTGCTACGTAGGCAAACGCGGCCAGTACTGTACCACACAACTCAACTCAGAAGGCGGAACACAATGCAGATCATCACGCAATACATACCGCCACAAAGCGAAAATCGCCACATCACCTGCAAAGAACAACGCAACACGACAAATATCGGAATACAATTTAAATGCACATCCAAATGACAAAGGCCACACAGCAATTTGCAAAATACCACCAAAACAACCATCATCACCGAGGGCTGCATCTGCAATAATTGACCGGCTTCCACTTGTGTGACGCCCTGTACCATCATGGCACACAGGGCCTACATCAACGTTCCAAAAGGCAACATGGAAGCGGCAAGAACCGCAGGTCCGTCCCATGAGGCAGGCACTAGTCGAGCTGAAAGGCCGAAATGTTGCACCTAGCCACCAGTACAGCGTAAGGGCATGTGGCCCATTGGCGATCGTCCCATATGATCGAAATGGTGCTCCACTGATTCACCCGAAGCTGCAGGAGTCGAGAGTAAAAACCATCTGGAGGAGTGGCGTAGAGATGGCATCTGCAATAGGGCAGGAGATACCTGTCACCCAAAAGAAACACAAATCAACCGATTGCATTACGGGACTCATGATGCATTACAATCTTCATTCAACACACCAAATCCACACCCATATGCATGCTAGCCCACTCCAAAGGAATATACACACCCCTAAATCAGTATCGAATCACAACGAAACCAATCGAGCTAAATACACCATTGGCAACGTCGGTTACTGTGCATGCGTCCGTCAAGATAGAACCCATGACATGGGATTAGTAACGTGCCTAGACACAAGTGTATGAAGGCGCGTCGAGACAGGGAGGATCCGACAAGGGCAGATAGACGTATGTCCCACTATGGCAGCCTTGCATCACATAGCGCAGGGGAAGGGGAGTGATTCAAAAAACCCATGTACATGGCAGACCCTAAACGGAATCATCAGTCCATGCATCCATTCATCATTCCCTCATCCCGCAATGAAAACGCATGAATATTCACTCACATTATATGTGAAACTTCCATCGCGTCTGTGCGTAATGCAGTCCGCAAAAACCACAGTGCCCCTGGCCGGATCTGTAGTGTTGTGAAGCAAGATGGATTTGGGAACGTCCTGCCTTATCGTCCACTACGCTATTGCGCATCCCATTCAATTCATATCATTCATTGCCTGCTCGTTATGGGCCATGTCCCAAGGACATTCTACAATAGAACGTTACATTTCCAGCCAGACCTGTGGGCGTATCCTCGCCGCTACTTCAAAACCAAAAATGCTGGCCTTCGAATTCCTCACTTGCAACATTACGTCGAAAAGGCTTCTGTGAACGCTTGCATTCACAATTACATCAATGTAGTGCGGCTGTGTGTCATGATGCTAACTGGCTGCAATCACAAATGGTACGCCACGCCCGTCGGTGAATTACGTTACTGTGCTACATGAGGGTCGCCCATCGATCGAGCCCTACATACCACTGACTCTTCACAGGTATGTAAGCGGCTGCAATCATAGCATGTGTAACAATGGGAGCATAGCATGAAGATCAGTCAAAGTACATCACACTGCCATCGGGATTAGATACATGATTCAAATCCCAAGATGCCATGCGGCCAAATGCAGCCTTACGTGCGGGACGTGCTCGACCAGAAGGGATTGCATCTGCCACAGATTCATTCAATCAGCACAGGTGGAGGCCATACAGGCCGACAGCACATATATTGCAGACCCAAACCCCTCCCACAACCACTCCCACTCCAAAATGCTACCGGCAGGACTAGCGATGTTGGGCCTGGGGTACCAGATAGCACTGCAAGTGCTACAACTACAAGAAGACGACGAACAACAACAGGTACAACAACCGGGCGCACAGGGGAGACGGAGGAGAAGGAGGAGGAGGAGGGCAAGGCAGGGTCAGCAAGGCCCACAAGCACTGCCACTACCACCACGCAGGCGGCCCGCAATCCCACGCCTCCGAGCCGATCCGTTCAACCTCACTGCTGAGCAGATCCACACCCTCTACCGTTTGGACCGGGACACCATAATCGCCATTGTGGACATGACACATGCTGACCTCGTGAGCATGATAGATAGCCCAACCGCCATCCCACCCCTACTGAAGGTGGTGTCTGCACTCCACTTCCTGGCCACAGGCACCTACCAGCACACAGTGGGACAGTTGCATGGCATTTCACAGCCACTGTTCTCACGGACACTCTTCCAAGTGCACGATGCCCTCCTGAAGCACGCCGACGACCACATCACACTACCACGCACGTACCAGGAGATTACCAACGCTAAAGTGGGATTCCATGCACTTGGCGGCATCCCGGGTTGCATTGGTGCCATCGACTGCACCCATGTTGAATTGGTTGTCCCACATGCCATGGAGGTCCAGTACCGCAACCGGAAACAATTTCATTCAATCAATGTGCAAATGGTGTGTGACTCCAACAAGATATTTACGCATTGTTGTGCCAGATTTCCAGGATCTACCCATGATTCTATGGTCCTGAGGAACACAAGAATACCACGCTACATGGAGCGACACGCAGGGCACAGATCCTGGCTACTCGGTGAGTCTCATTCCATGCATGACATCGTGGCCCATTTGATGCGTCAATGACCTTGCAGGGGGGGGGGTGGGGCTACTTAGCACTATCATTCCACTGACACCCTTTATTCGTCTCATACAGGTGATGCCGGGTATCCACTGAAGAGATGGCTCCTTACACCAATCCGGAACCCACAGAACGAGCATGAGGAGGACTACAACCATGCCCACTCACGTACCCGTGTGGTCATTGAACAGGCATTCGGCCTACTGAAGGCTCGTTTCCGCAGCCTCAGCAGGTCTGGCGGGGCACTCATATACAGCCATGAGAAGGTTTCTAAGATGGTCATGGCATGTGTCATGCTGCACAACATGTGCGTACGTAGAAATGTGCCCATGCCCCCTGACGCTGTACTGCATGCACCTGAAGATGATGATGATGATGAGGGTGGGGATGTGGAGGCACCTCAAGGAGTCCATGAGGCACAGGATGCACGTGCAATCCGACAGAGCATCATAGATGCATGCTTCTAGCAACCACGCATGGTGCCTATTACACGGAAAGGGGACCTGTGGCACTGTGTGTGTGTAGTACAGGCACATTGTGGACTGTACGCCTATGAAGGCCTCGTACGCAAATATCAATGTCCACACATGTCATTGGATGATAATGAGGTGCTGTATTGTTAATGTGATTTGATTTATACACCCTATGGACCCGCCACCCAGTGAAGCCCAACACACCCCCTCCACCCTACTACCTCCCCCCCCAACACCAGTGTCCAAATATGCATGCTGTCCGTGGGTAGACGCTATTGCAAGCCCCCTCTACGGGTATCAGGGGCACCCCTGCCCGTGGAGCGCAGGTTCCTGCCAGATCTGCGTTGGGGGCTGCCCTGGACGGAACTTGCCACGGATGAGGTCTCTGCCTGCTCGCGTCCATGCATGTCTCTGAGGGTTTGTGAGAGCTCCGAGAGCACACGGCGCACAGCAGCAAGTTCAGCACAAACGTCTTTGGACGTCGCATGCAGTTCCCCCCTCAGGCTCTCGGTGCTTTTCTCCATTTGTGCTCTCAGGCTCTCGGTGCTTTTCTCCATTTCTCCCCTGAGGCTCTCACTACTTTTCTCTATTTGTGCCCTGAGTGTCTCGGTGGATGTTTCCATGGCTGCCCTGGTACCCCCGCATTCATTTGCATGGTCCTTGAGTAGCGTGGACGCTTCCTGCTGTTGCTCGATCAGCAGGTCGAGGGACTGTTGCCTCTGCTGGGCCATGGACATTTGCGGTGGTGTGACAGGGGGGCTGCTCAACACATGTTGCCTTGGCACAGGACTTGTGGGGGTTGGCCAGTCGTCGTCTTCAGGGTGCCCCTGCGTGGTTTCGTCATGGTGTAGGGGATGGAACATGCAGGGGGATTGGGAAAGGTCATGGATGGTACCTACGTCGCCAGCACTGTTTTCCGTGTCGGAGCATGCTGGCATGACAGCTGTGTCACCTATGGTGCTGCTACCACCAGAGGCAGTGCCATCAGATACGTTCTTTGGGGGGACCTGTGGTGCTGGGGTTGTGGACTTGCTGGCTGCTGGGGTGCCTGTTGCAGTCCCCTCCAGTGTGCTGCCACTTGATTCCTGCTGCTGCCGTGTCTTGATCCTTGCACCTGAGGTGGAGGCTCTTGGGACGTTGGTCCTGGCCCTCTTTGCAGGCGTGCTGGTAGGGGTGTCCTGCAGCTCGTCGTTGGTATCGGACCCTGTGGTGGAGTAAAGAGGGGCGAGCGTTAGTTATGGGTCTGTCGGATTTGGAATGGCAACGTATCAAATGCATTGGGGTGGTACATGAGGCTGATTTGGGACTGGGCCTTGGAGGTGGTCTCATTTTCGTGTGGATTGAGGATGCATTCATTTGGCTGCCTGCAGTTAGGGGGTGCATGCTGCACATGTAGGGGTTGTTTATGGCTTCTTGATTGATTTGTTTGTTCATTCTGACTTTTAGAGGGCGCTGTCAGGGCAAAGTATGTATTGCACTATGGGGTCACATGGTACTGCACATGTTCGTGGTTTGTGGATTTCGCATTGTTTCTCTTGGCCAACCTACCTGATTCTCCGGATGTCGGCACTCCTTTCTCCATCCCTCCGACTCCCTCTATGCTCTCCATTCCTATGGTGGAGGCGCAGATTTCCTCCCAGGGGGTCAACTTGATGGGCGACTCTGAACCCCCCCCGGTAGCTGTGGCGATGTTCCTGTTCGCAGAAAGTATGCTGCGTACGCGGATCCGCAGGTCGTCCCACCGCTTGCGACATTGCTGTGGCGTGCGGGGTGTTGTCCCCACCGCACTTACGCGCTGTGCCACCAGGGCCCATATGGCCTTCTTGTTGGCAAGGGCCGTCCTGGTCATTTGACTGGAGAAGACGACGGCGGAATTTTCCTGTAGGGTCTCGGTGAGCACGGTCAGTTCCTCTCGGGAGAAGTGTACCTGCCGCTTGCGGTCACACGCTTTCTTGGCTACCTTTCCCATATTTATTTTTTTAACTGGGGTTGCTAACGGGTTGGGATGTGTGTCAGGGTCGGATTTTTTATGGTTGTGTTGGGATTCGGTTTTTATAGTTGTGCGGCGTGCTGTTTCCAGTTCCGGCCACATGCTTTTACTTCCGTTTCCGTATATTTACGGTGGCCGTAATTTGCGGTGCACGCTCGTTACGGTGACCGCTCATTACGGTGACCGCTAAGATGGGTGGCGGTGTTGCACCTGGTGCAGCGTACGGCGGCGGTGAGGGCCGTTTTGGGGTCATTTCCGCCATCGCAGCCTTTCGGATTCCGCCATGGCGTAATGCTCGTGCCCGATGGGTCGTGATTGGCCGCACTTTGCTCCTTCGTGCAATGGCGGAAACGCTATTTACGCTGTTGCGGTCCGGTCAGTCACTTTCCGCCAGGGTCGTAATGAGGGCCATTGAGTTTACTAATTACGCTGATGACACCCAGTGTGTCATCCCCTCACTGGTGTCTTCTCTAAAGATTAAACTAATATTAACAGGATTTACAGCCTTATCCAAAATTGGATGGGTGCTAACGGCCTCTCACTCAATACGACAGAACTGATGCTGGTAGGTACGGAAATGAAAATTCGTAAGCTGGAGGGACAGTATACTCAATTCCTGATTGGGGCTGCACTATCGAAACTAAAAAGAAGGTTAAAACATTAGGGGTGTATCTGGACTGCAGCCTGAACATGAAAACACAGGTTAGCAGTCCAGTTGCCTCCTCAGCTAACTATATCAAACTTCTGTCTCATGCCCGACCTTTCCTCTCTAGGACACAAGTCTGGAAACCCTAGCATGCGCTCTGATTGGATCAAGAATAGATTACTGCAGCAGCCTACTGATTGGTCTACCTAACTGCGAGATTAACAGACTTCAAGTGATGCAGAATAATGCAGTCAGCATCGTTGTGGACCGAAATAGAAGGGACCATATTTTGGACGCTAGAAGGGACCTACATTGGCTTCCAATTAAGGAAAGAACTTGCTTTGGGCTAATGGTCATCACGTGCAATTGCTTGAAAAATTCTGGCCCATCCTATTTTAAGGAAGATTTGGTACCAAAAGCCAGCAAATATAATTTGAGATCTAATAACTGCTCTTTACTAAAGATTCCCACGTGTAAGCTGACACAGGCAAAAAAATGTTGCCTTCTTTTTTTCGGCAGCACCAGCTTCTTGGAACGGACTTCCCATTAATCTTGGAGAAGAAACCTCCATAAGGATGTTTAGAAAGGGACTGAAGACTCTTCTGTTTAACTAATAACCCTTCATAGACTCCTGATTCCTCTGACATAGTTTTATGTTAATCTGCTTTGCTGCTTATTGTCTTTTTTTTTGGATGTCTAGCGACCTTAAGTCCCCGGGTCAGTGGCCGCGCTATATAAGTCATAACAAAATAATGCAAAAGAAATGGCCTGGTCTGAAGCCTGATTGTCGTGGGCTGCGGATGTTGTATTGTTCCAAATAGGTTTGTATTTGAATGTAGGCTGCGCAATCAAGAATTTTCAAGAGAAAAGGGACAGTGGTGATCGGCCTATAGTTGGTTGGGATGGTGGGGTCGAGGGTGGCTTTCTTAATGAGGGGGGAGATCCAGGCTTCTTTAAGGTTAGGTGGGATGGAGCAACTCGAGAAGGAGGCATCAGCGAAGACTGTGATAATTGTAACAAGGGCTGAGGCACAGTGCTTCACAATAGGTGCAGGACAGGCATCACCTTGACAACGTGAACGTTTCAGGCCTGGAATGAGGTTAGCGATTTCAGATTCAGTGACAGGCTTCAAGCTGAAGGCTTTGTCAGGAGAAGGGCTGGGATGTAGCGGGGGGAGTTTGCGAGTGGGGGGTTGTCTTGGCGAAGATGGTGATACGTTTCTTCTCTATTTTGGATTGGAGGGAGATTTTATCAGTAAGTACATTTTGGATGTTCTTGCACCAAGAGTTGTCTTTAGTGTAGGAGGTAGTCAGAAGGATGGGAGTTTCTAGCTCACGTAGGATGGAGAAGAGCTCACAGGATTGCGATTTTGGCATTGGAGATTATTGCTAACAGTGAAGTGGCTTTGGCAGTAAAGATGGCATGCTTATATTCCTTGGAGATGTTGAGAAAGGCTTGTTTATTGGCGGCAGACAGGGTGTTATGCCAGGCAGTTTTGCTGGTTCGCTTTTTAGCTCTTAGGACCTGGAAACCAGGAGTGTACCAATGGTTGAGGGGTGCGGAGGGTTTCACTTTCCGAGGTTTGAGAGGGGCGATGGCGTCTAAGGCTGACAGGATGGCTGTGTTGTAGGTATTCACCAGGTCAGCCGGGGAGGACGGCAAGGCAGATTTGGAGAGGGAGATGTCAGCAAGTAGGATGGGGAGGATCTTTTCTTTGAGGAGGTTACAAGAGCATCTGGAGATGGAAGGAGGTAGCGGGCAGTGTTTGGCATGTGGGCAGTGGAAGAAGGAAGTGTGAAGGTTATGGTGTGGTGGTCGACCAGAGGTTAGGGAATATATCTACGTTATCTAGACTGCAGTGAAGTTCAATGAGCCAGTCTAGTGCCCTTCCAAAGCAGTGTGTAGGGTGAGTCCCAGAGAGGACATAGAGTTGGTGAGTGAGATGGCCTCCTTTTCAGAAGGTTCAGACAATCTTAAGTTAGGACCACCTAGGGTGATAACCTTGGATAGTGGCTTGAGACTGGTAGTAAGGAGCTGTATTAAGTAATCTACAAAGGACTTGGCAGGGCCAGGTGGGCGATATATCACGTGAAATGTGATGGTTGTTGTGGGTGATAGTGCAAGTTTGGCAGTGAGGATTTTACAGGTGGTAAGAGCTGTGGACGTCACAGTTATACAGGACAGAGTGTTTTTGAGGATGATGGCTACTCCACCACCTTTGATGTCAGGGCGGTCACAACGGAGTATGGTGTAGTCAGGGGGAAGAGCAATCGTCAGGGCTGGGCCTGCTGCTGGATATAACCATGTCTCGGTCACTGCAATGATGTCTAGGTTTTGGTTTGTAAGGAGGTCTGTGATCTCATGGGCATGTGCTGCGATGGTGCGAGGGCAGATAAGCAATAGGCATAAGTGCTGAGCTAGAGGAGTGTTTCTCCAGGGAACCGGGTGAAAGTGAGAGGGTGGTGCATAGGGCAGGAGGGTGTGAGCCTAGGTGTGAAAGGCGGAAGTTTATGTGGGGTGGGATGGTGATAGGTAGGGATGGTGTGGCAGTGCGAGACGACAGCCTAAGCTTTCTAGCCAAGTCTAAGCAGGGTTGGGTGGGCCAGGCAGAGGCAGGTCTGCATGCAGGCAGCTGGTGGGTGCTCAAGGCAGCAAGGGCATCTGGAGCGGGCTTCTGTGCGGGTAGTTGGTTGGTGCTCAGGGTAGCTGGGGCAGCTGGAGCGTACCTGTGCATGAGTAGTTGTGAGTGCCCAGGGCAGCAAGGGCAGCTGGAGTGGGTCTGTGTACGGGCAGTTGGTGGGAGTTGAAGGTGAGCAGGGGAAGAGGTAAGGAGGTATTGGTTGAGAGAAAGCTAGGCTGAGAAATGCTGGGCCAAGACAGAGCACTGGGTAAACAAGGATGCCAAAAGAGTACAGGTATGTGAGGTGAGTCAGGCTTGATGGTAGTGTCTGTGGCATGTAAGGTGCCAAAATCCAGCTCTGTGGATCGGTAGTATTGTCAAGTGGTACTCTGTGAGTTTGGTGTAGGGAGACTATTGGCAATGGTGGATGTGAAGAATTCGAGGCGTGGAAGGAAAGGTGTGGGGAGTGCCAGAGTGGTTGGGCTAGCGAGAAGGTGCTGCTGAATGCCAGGAGTGCGTGGGCGAGCTAGCGATATTATACAAATAGATGGTTTGGACCGGGCAGCAAGTACATGAGCTAATGGCAATGCAGGCTCATGAACAGGCTTACCTTCCATATTGGGTGCTGCTCCCAATTGTTGGGGGTTCCGGGAGGATCTTGCACCTCTGCAGTCCTGGAGGGGGAGAGGATTACAGAGGCAGAAAGACAGGTGGGGAGCAATGGGGGTGGGAGGTAAGTGGCTGCACGGCACAGTCTTGTAAGGAGCCGAAGGAGGTAGGACCTAGGCCGTACATAGCCGGACAGGGCCAGAGGGGGAATGGCTCTGGCCTTAGTGTTAGGCCTTGGTGAGGGGCCAGCTTCGCCTGACGGCTCCCATAGGCCTTCTCAGGTGTATTGACCAGCGGCCAATCGTGCAGGTGCAGAGGGGGGCCAAGAGGAGACAAGGCCTGCACAATAGCCAGCAGCGATAGCAATGGATTTGTATTGCAAATCAAGTAAAGGCAGGAGCTCAAATTTAGAAATGTTTAAAGACATTTCTGTTGCAGGTAGTAAATCGAATTCAGCAGTTTTGCAGGGCCAGTCAAGAGGAGGCGAAATTTCAATTGCCACAGTTTTTGAAATAATTTCAGGAAATGCAACTTCCAGCCCAGCAGGGCTTACCTTAATATCTGCAGCATCTCTCACGATGCAGGGTGAAAAGTAGCGTGGGGGCGCTCTGTGCTGTTCATCAACCCAGGACCAGACAGGAAATGACTCTGGCCTTAGTGTTAGGCCTTGGTGAGGGGCCAGCTTCGCTGCCGGCTCCCATAGGCCTTCCCAGGTGTATTGGCCAGCAGCCAATCGTGCGGGTGCAGAGGCAGGCCAAGAGGAGGCCCGGCCTGCACAATACAAGGCTCTGCAGCAGTGATAGCAATGGATTTGTATTGCAAATCCAGTAAAGGCAGGAGTTCAAATTTAGAAATGTTTAAAGGCATTTCTGTTGCAGGCAGTAAACCGAATTCAGCATTTTTGCCGGGCCAGTCAAGAGGAGGCAAAATTTAAATTGTGTCAGTTTTAGAAATATTTCAGGAAATGCAACTTCCAGCCCAGCAGGGCTTACCTTAATATCTGCAGCTTCTCTCACGATGCAGGGTGAAACGTGGCATTGGGGCTCTCCGTGCTGTTCAAATAAACCATGGATTGCCATTAGTAATGTGTAGAGAGCTATATGAGGGAGAAAAATGTCCAGTTTTCCAAAATCACCATAATGCATTTATCTTAAAGCTGAATCCATAGTGGCATATGTCAAATAAAGACATTTCTCCTCCCCCTCAAGTTGCTTTTAGAAAACAATTGGATTTAGCCCTTTTCCCTCATAAATATTATTGAAAAGACTAATGTATCTAATATCAATCATATTAGCGAAATCCTGGGATCGCCATAAAATGTTTTAGTAGTAGTATATTTACTCATTATTTTTCAAAGGTGAGAGTAAAATGATTTTTATAGAGTAAAATAGTAATTCTCGTTGTCAATGGGGGTATTTTAGGTGGGTAAAAATCTATATGTGTGATCCATACATCTTTGCACCAAGCAATTCATTCAAATTAAAAGATGCTTCAGTTTAGACAGCAAAAATATTGGAGCTTGTCACAGTGGCCAGGTGGGACAAACAAACAACTGGACTCAGAAGATGAGGTTTAGAGTCTTTATACAGGTCAAAAATGATCAACACAAAAGTTAAACAAACGTAAAACTCTCATGGACAACCATGTAAAGTATATCACCCTGGGTTGTCCAGCCATTTTGTTCCCAGGTGCCTGTCGTTCCTGGTCGCCTATGTAGATCCAGGCTTTCTTGGACTCCGTACTCACAGCTAACTAATACCAGTAGTCCACAACAAGTCCAATTCCAAGTTGGCTCCTTGTAATCCTTCATTGATGTACCTATGTGCCTCCTCCACCAGCAGAATGTACAACTCAAACTACTCAAGAGGTTGGAGTTTGAGACAGGTGCCTCCACTATCACCTCATACTCCTCAAACCCTTTCTCCGCTGCCAGAATTGCACCCCATGACCTGTTTTCTTCCAAGTTCTTCCCTGTTGTAAGCACCCTACCTAGGTGTTGTGCCTACCTCTGCCTTCTCAATCTGCCTTGACCCAATCTGGTCTCCTCATTACTTTCTGGTGTTGGTGTTTTGACCACCACCATCACCAGCTGTTACCATTTCCTCCTTGGGGATTACCACCTCCTCCTGCTATTATGATCGCCTCCCGGCTCTCGTCACCTTCTCCTGAATTATAACTACCTCCTCTAGACTTTGAGCAACCCCTTCTGACATAACTGCTTCTCCAGCTCACCACCATCTCCTGATGTGATTTGACGCTTACCTCCTCCAGATACAAGCCTCTTCCGCAGACTCTCACCTTCTCATCCTGGCCCCTTATTCCCTTCTTGCCTCCAAAAGCCTCCCCTTCTTCACAGTCCTTGCATCACGCTCCGATCTGCTCCAACCCCACACATTCCCAGATTTAGCTGCTTAGCTTCTATATGGATATCTTTATTCCCACTGTTTGCGGGTCTACCCCTGTGGTTTCAAATTGTTGGAATGCTGTGATTGCCTGTTGATTCCAGCTTTACCTGGATTCAGTTAATGATGATGAGGCAGGCCTAAATGTATATCCAGCTTGCAGAGCCATTTTGGATTTCATGTATATATGGAGGTCCTGCTTGTGGAAGGTACAAGCATGCTTGAGGTTGTTGTGCAGGTAATTACAGTTTGGGAGGATTAAGGGTGGTTTTAATCCTATTTTCATATTCCTGCTAGTGCTGTGTCTTTGTTTATCAAGTCCATAAATTAGCAGACTTTGTGACTGGTTTTATGGACTTGGATGGGTCAGTGGACTTTGCAGATAGGTCAGCTGTTGTGGGTAGGATGTCAACCTTGTGGATCTTATGGAAGGCATGTTTGCGGAGCCGTGGGATCCTGTAGAGTCCACCGGTCACTGCCTTGTCGATTTGAGGGATTTAAGGTGCCTTCCTGGGAAAGGGGGTTTGGTGGTGTTAATGTGAATGTCCACTGCCAAGTGGCGAGGACCAAGGAAGAGTGACTGGGTGATCCTCCCTATTTGCCCCAGGGCCATCATCCACTGGTTCAGGTGGGCCCCAGGGCTCCTGAGTCACTTCTCCGACAGTCTCCAGAGTCAGACAGGGAACCTTGTCACATATCTACCCCTCTTTCCTTTTTGCTCCTGGGTGATTCGTCAGTTGCTTATTTATTGAGATAGTCTATGTTGGCTTGCTGGTGGGTTTCCCTGTGAATTACCAAAAAGATGTAGAACTGGAGGGCCAGGAACCATCTCATGACCCAACAACCTCATGACCCTTTGGTTGATATCCTTGGCCCTGGCTAGCAAAGTGAAAGATGCATGGCCAGTAACCAGAGTAAACTTCCACCCTGTCAGATAGTACTTTAGGGCGTCAATGGCCCCCTGGGGGTCCAGGCTCTCTGGTTCCATGGCAAAGTCATTCCTTTCCCTGGGTGGGAGCTTCCCACTGCCCACAGTCCCACTTCTGAATCATCTGTCTGGTGGACGATTGGATCTGCAAAATTCATCATCATCAGGAGGGGTAGGTGGTAAATGCATGCTTCAACTAATCAAAGGCTTTCTCGGTCGCTGAAGTCCACTAGATCAGTTTGAATTTTGACCCTTTGAAATGATTCATTAGGAGCCCTGCTTTGGGAAATAAAGTTGGGCCTGAGACGTCTATAGAAGCCAACGAGGCCCAGGAAGGTGCTAAACTCCTTTTTTGGTCTTTGCGTTAGGGTACGTCCTGGATGCTCTTGATTCTGGCTGCTTGAGGTTGAATCATTCGCTTACCCACTTCAAAATACAGGTATTTTACCGATGACAATGCCAGATGACACTTGGCTGAATTAGCCGTCAACCCTGCCTTCTGCACACTGCGAGCAACCAGGTAGAGGTGCTTCATGTGGTCTGCCCAGATGTGGCTGTGAACAACAATATCTTTGAGGTACGCCCCCAAGTATGCCTGATGTGTCTGAACACCTACATCCATTACTCATTGGAAGATAGGGGGAGCACCATGGCAGCCAAATGGCAATATCATGAACTGGTATAAACACACTGTGGTGACAAATGCTGTTTTCTCTTGGTCTTCCAGGGCCAAGGGAATCCGCCAATAGCCCTTTGCCAGGTCAAATGTGCAGATGTACTGCTTAGGCCCAATACACTTGATCCTCTTGTCTACACTTAGTATAGTGTATTCATCTAACTCTCATATCTTTTTGATCTCGAGAGGGAAGTACAAGCTTTCATCAGGCTTGGTCACAAGAATAATTGGCAATGACAAGTGGCTCTATGATAGCCTAGAGACACCATGGTGGAGCATCTTTTGGACCTCTTTCTCTATAGCCTTTCTGCTTGCCTCTGCCAGGCTGTAATGCCAAAGCCTGGCAGACTTTCCAGCCATAGACTCAATTCAATAGACAAAGCCATGTGCCCTCCATAGCCAGCCACTTAATACATCTGAGAGGTTTTGTAGAGATCTTCTTTCTGCTCTGCCAAGTAGTCACCTGGACTTAGTTCCAAAAGAGTTGTGAGCTCTTGTAGGTGGGCATTGGGGAGTAGAAGGACCATCACAAAGGGTTACTCTGATGTACTCCAAGCTTTTGGTCAGTTCACATGGTAATATTAACTCATCTTTCATCAGTCCCCATGCTGTTCTCTGTAGTTGTGATCACTCCCCTTGCCTCTAGGCAGTAAGCTTGTTCTCAGAGCTGGGTAACAGGAAGAGCACTGGGTGCCCAACCCTGAAGCATGTCAGCTGTACTCCCCAGTCATTAAGGTGTTTGTGTCTCTTGGCTAACCCGCAAACACTTTTGGGCCTGGTGCTGAATGGTCCTCAGTCACTCTTGGGTTACTTGGAGGAATGCTCCAATGTTGCCCCCTATGTCATCACCTCCTTCCAAGCCTTCTTTCAGGATTTCCAGGACACTGCAGGGTTCTCGGACACAGACCACCTCAAAAGAGGAGAAGTCAGTCAATCCCAGAACTGTTTACCTGGAGACTACCCAGGCCCAATGAAATAACTTGTCCCAGTTTCTAAATCTTCAGAACCCAACTTCCAAAGAAAGTACTTTAAGGGATAGTCCATATAAATTTGTTTATCATCATCTATAGTTTGGCAAAGAAGGGTTTAGGGAGGGGAAGGCAGTAAATATGTACAGCAGCCGTGGGAGTATGTTTATCTTGATAGAGACCATTCTCCCAAACCAAGAGAGAGTTGGGGGGCCCAGCGAGTTAGATCTGATTTGCTCTTATCCAAAAGTTGCATAAAGTTGTGCTCCATCAGCGTTGTGAGATCCCTGGGAATTTTAATTCCTAAGTACGGGGTAGCTATGTTCTCAATTCTCATCCCACTCATGGTTCTCCTATCTCTAGTTGTGGAGGCAAAGGCTCCAATGGGCATTATGGTAGACTTGGGAATGTTTATTTTCAGGCCTGAAAACCGACCAAACCAGTTTATTTGGGCAAGAAGTTCAGGTGGGGACTTTTCTACATCCGTCAGGTAACACAGGATGTCCTCTGCAAACTAGGAGAGCTTAAAGTCTAAGATACCACAGCGGATTCCTGCAATATTCTGATTATTCCTTATTGCAATGGCCATGGGCTCCATTGTGAGGGTGTATATCAAGGAGGAAATGGGACAGCCCTGCCTGGTTCCTCTAGTCAGGTGGAAGGGGGCAGAGGTAATACCGTTGACAGCCACTCTAGCTACCGAGTCGTTGTAGAGCGCTAAGATCAATTGCCGAAAGTTGCTACCAACTTTTACAGGACCATCCCCATGTAGCTCCATTCTACCCGATCAAAGGCCTTCTCAGAATCTATTGAAACCAAGTAAGCTTTCATCCCCTTGTTTTGTGCCTCATATATTAAGTTGAACATTTTTCTTATATTTTCTGATCCCTGGCGGCCCGGGATAAACCCCACTTGATCCCCATGGATCAGGGAAGCCATTACGTGGTTGAGTCTATTGGCTAAGACTTTTGCCATGATCTTTACGTACGTATTCTGCAATGCTTTCCTTTGGAATAACGAGTATGAGGGCTGAAAGCATGGATCTCAGGTGGGTGCCCAATACCAGGGCGTTATTAAACAGTTTGGTCATGAAGGGGGCCAGAGTGGAGCTCAACGTTTTAAAGAATCTAACCGTGAAGCCATCTTCTGCGGGCGCCGTGCCCCCCTTCCTTTTACCGATGGTATCAAGGACCTCCTCCTCAGTGAATGGGGCATTCAACGTGGCTACTTTGTTTGAGGACACACTCAGGATGGGGAGGGCGTTAAGGAATTTGTCGATGTTGGAACCTTCTTCGGTGAATTCGGACGTGTAAAGGGTTTCGTAGTACTTACGAAATTCGTCTGCTATCTGGGCATCGTTTAGGAGTTTTTCTCCTCTTGCTGGTTGTATTGCAGTTACCCTTCTAGAGTTTCTTTGCCCCCTTAGCCCCCAAGCCAAAATCATATTGGCTCGTTCCCCCTTCTGCATGTATTTTTGTTTGAGAAATGCCAGTTTAGGCTCTGTTTGGTGGATCAGTAGGGCCTTCAATTCAGCTCTGTATTTCTAGAGTTTCTCCAGGTCTCCAGGAAGCATTTGGGTCCTCAGTTCCCCCTTTCCCCCGGCTGCATTTTATCTATTTTACCCCTAAGTGACGACTCCTGCTCTGCTCTTTCTCTTTTTTTTTGGCTCCCATTCACATCAGGACTCCTCGAATAGTTGCCTTAAATCAGTGCTTAATTTGTAAAAAAATAAGTGCCGCGGCCCAAAAAATCCTGGCCCCCTAATGCCGGACCAGGGGTCGGCGGGCGCCGCCCGCAGTGCGGGCAGTCCGGGCCACTTCAGTGCTAGACCGGCCCACCACCAGCCCATCTCACTGCTGCTGCTCCATGGCACATGTTTGGCGCTGCAGCAACTGCTGGTACAGGTCAGTAGTGGGATGGATGGGGAAGGAAGACAGCTTGCAAACCCAGAGCCTCGCTTGCATTAGGACACTTAACTTAAGCCTGTAGCGGAACCTCAAGTGGGGGCCCACCCACAGACAGCAGTCAGCAGCAGAGCACTCAGACCCGAAGCCCTTCAAATCTACAGCTGGACAGGGTTGACACTGTGCATCAACCGCACGTGCCACCAGCACAGCCGCCACAAAGATGAGCATTGCCCAACGACAGAGCTCGCGCATGCCTGTTTTTCTAGGAGTGAACCGAACGAGGGAAGATGGCCAGGAGTGCAGCGGTCCCTTCTCCCTATGGTAAGCGCACCCCTTTCCTTTCCTCTGTCATGCAGTCCAGCGTGTGCATTCCAGGTGGATTCAGGTGAGAGGGGCAGCCATCTGTTGGCAAGATCTGTCCCGATAGGGAGTGCATGTGGCACGTCGGCCTGGGAGTGATCCACTGAGGAAGCGGGTGCCCACTTCCCCGCCTCCCTCTACATGTTTACATTGGGCCTCATTACGCAGTAGGCGGTAACTAACGGTTCTTACCGGCATGGCGCAAATAACGTGTCTGTGTAGTAACCAGGCCGCTAATTGCGTGCCATTACGAGTACGCGGGCACGAGCTTTGCGCCATGCCGGTAAGGACACTACTGCCATGCCGTTAAAGGGCCCAAAAAGTCCCTTAGAGGCATCAAGGAAAGCACTGATAGCACTCGCGCCATCCATGAATCCGGCATTAGCGGTAACCGCTAAAAGCGGTGACCATAAATAAGCGGAACCGGAAGTAGCGTCATCGCACAGGAACAGGAAAGAGCACGGCGGCCATCTTTAAAAAACACAATCCATTGCCATCCTCTACCTCCAGGACCTGCAGCAACATTACAGCTGGCCAAACTTATTCCTACAACACCTGAGAATGCCCAAGGCCCTAAAGAAAGGTGCAGCGCGCCAGCACAAGGAACGCTTCTCCAATGAGGAACTGACAATGTTAGCAGACACACTAGCTGCTAACGCAGAGGTTGTATTTGAAAACAATATGTGGCATCCCGCACTGATAAAAAAAAGGAGATATGGGCCAAGGTGGCACGGAAAGTCAGTGCAGTGGGCTCCACCACCCGCACTGTGAAGGACGTACGCAAGCGGTGGGACGATCTACGCCTCTGTGTACGGAGTATACTAGCAGCCAACAGGAGCCTGGCCATGGGTACAGGAAGCGGAGGAGGATCCCCAATCAAGATGCAAGAGTGGGAGGAGACATGTGCCAGCACTATTGGCATCAAATCAATTGAGGGAGTGGGTGAAATGGAGCGCGGTGTGCTGTCATCGTCAGATGGAGGTGAGTGTCCACACAAAACACTGCAATGCAAAGCATGAGGTACTTCCCCAAATGTGACCTGGAAATTAGCTAATGGATGGGGCATCACACATACATGTACACAACCCTGCCCATATGCTGTGCACATACCCACACAACCACGTGCATGCAGCACCCCAGACACGTGTCACCCAAACTCATGCATGTATGACCCACCCATCTGGCTAACAACCTGTATGGCCAAATGCATAGAACTGCTGCAACAACAACATATGCATGATGCACGTTGACCCATCACCGATGCTATCCCTCTCATGGTCCCCCACAGGCTCACAATCCGACAGTGAGGAGCTGGACTCTGCGACACAGGCCCCACCACCAAAGAAGCAGGCCAAGGGCAAGCAAGTAGGCACCAGGCCCAGCACATCGAGGGGCACTGGGAAATCTGGACTGCCTCAGAGGGCCAAAGCCACACATGTACCCACGTCGCCAAGGCGTGAAAGGCCATCCGATATTGTGGTAGAACCCACATCAGCCATTCCCACCACGCAGGAGCCAGTTACAGAAGGATCACTGTCTGCCGCAAACAGCTCGATTGGCGAGGCAGCAGCCACGGCACCCATGTCAGATGTCGAGGAAACGTGCATTGCACCCGTGGAACACCACAGACCCAGCCCACAGCAGTCAGCCCAACACAGCCCACGCCCCACATCAAATGCCAGCAGCCATGAGTTGTCTGGTGGTGAGTTTATGGCAGGGAGCTGGAGTCCCATGGAGTCATCACCTGATGGCGGACACATGCCACAAGCTGCGTCGGGAACCACCAAACGCAGGCCCAGAGACCATGGCATCGGCATCATACGACAGTGCCAGGAGGAGCTGACTGCGCTGGTTGGCCAGCATGTGGGCGAGGGTGCCCTGGCAAGGGAGGAGTGCAGGGAACATGCCAAGGGCATTAAACAAGCTATTGAAGCCAGCACCAACCGCATTTGTGACGAATTATCAGCTGTGAGGCAGGTCCTCTCCCGCATGGCAGATGCTATGGAGAGCCAGCGTCCCGCACAGGTACTAGACCAACCGAGCACCTCCTCCTCTGCCAGCTCAAGGCAGACCAGCCCCCTGCGCAGGTCTGTGCGGGCCATGTGGCGCACAAACTTGCAACCACCCAATGCTGGTAGAGGAGGTGGGAAGTAGGGGCAGCCTGATGTTGGTGACTCGTGTACACTAATGCTGCACTGAAGTGCAAGCCATGTTTGGGTGAATTGTGGGGGGAGGGTGGAGAGGGTGTTTGGGGGAGTTGTGGGGGGAGGGGGGAAAGGGTGTTTGGGGGAGTTGTGGGGGGAGGGGGGAAAGGGTGTTTGGGGGAGTTGTGGGGGGAGGGGGGAAAGGGTGTTTGGGATGGAGGGTCCATGCACTTCATTATCTTATAAAACTTAATACACCCATTGTGTCATGAAAAATCACATGAGTGGACATTCTTCATTGTGTACGTGTGCTTTATTGTCGGACAGTGCACAGTGTTCTTTTCCCCACAACACCCAGTGCCCTGAGTCCCACATCCATTGCACCCTCTTCATCCATGTGTATTAGAAACATTGGTCTATCAGATGCTGGCGCACAGCACGTCTTTCCTGTGCATCGCATCTGCATGACGTGCAGCCCCATCTTCTCCCTCCTCATCCTCATCCTCACCAGGTGGTTGCAGTTCAATGTCAGGGGGCAGAGGCACATTCCGTCTGATGCACATATTGTGCAGCATGACACATGCCATGGTGATCTTGGCCACCTTCTCATGTGCGTACAGGCGTGCCCCACCCGACCTGCTGAGGCAGCGAAACCGTGTCTTCAAAAGGCCAAATGTCTGCTCAATCACCACACGGGTACGGGTATGTGCACGATTGTAGTCCTCTTTGTGTAATGAGTCAAGGGATAGCCAGCATCACCTGCATGGGTGCAACAATGAATATGTGTAAGTGACTACATCAAATGGAACCAATACCTATCACACACAAGTCAACTTTGATTTGTGGATGACATCCACATATCCCTACATGCATGGAGGTAATCAAAGTAACTGCATTTTGGGAAGGTGATCTAGTCCTTGCAAGTGTTCATGCACTGTGCATGCCTACGGCAGTTGTTGCCATGAACTAGGTGATGTGTAGTCATTCGTATGCTTTGGTCCTGTCACCTTTGGAACCAGACTCCTAGTGATCTGCCATTCAAAACATGATGTCCCCATGCTGGTATGCAGCACTTCTGTTGTGGTGTACGGGTGAGATTCTGTATATTAGCTTCAGGTGATCCCTTTGTATGCACTCAAGGTCACATTCTCGTAGTGATGCTGTTCAGCGGACATTTGCATTGGCCATATTGGCAGCATGTTGCTGCATTGTGTTGTAGAGGGTACGGTCTGATGATGTGCAGTGTACATGTGGATGGATATGGCATGGTTGCAGTAATGGCTTATTGTCATTGTGGTGCAACTTACGTCTTGCATGTTGTTTTCATGTGTCAGGTTCAGTCTGGCCTGCCTTGGGGGACAGTGTGTATTTCAGTATGGGCATTGTTCAGTCCGTCAACTGATCTCACCCAGTTAGAATATGCATCTCCCCCCCCCAATCACACCCAGTTGGAGTATGCATCTCTCCACCCCCCCAATCACACCCAGTTGGAGTATGCATCTCCCCCCCCGCCAATCACACCCAGTTGGAGTATGCATCTCTCCCCCCCAATCACACCCAGTTGGAGTATGCATCTCCCCCCCAATCACACCCAGTTGGAGTATGCATCTCTCCCCCCCAATCACACCCAGTTGGAGTATGCATCTCCCCCCCAATCACACCTAGTTGGAGTATGCATCTCTCCCCTCCCAATCACACCCAGTTAGTGTATGCATCTCTCCCCCACCCAAATCTACTGCCCACATCACACTGCCATGTGCCTGCCATGCTACTCACTGAGTAGCCAGGAACGTTGTCCGGCATGTCGCTCCATGTAGCGTGGTATCGTTGAGTTCCGCAGGACCATTGAATCATGGGTTGATCCGGGATATCGGGCACAACAATGTGTGATGATCTTGTTAGAGTCACATACCATTTGCACGTTGATGGAGTGGTATTGCTTTCGGTTTCGGTACACTGCCTCCGTGGCATGTGGGACCACCAATTCCACATGGGTGCAGTCGATGGCCCCGATGCAACTTGGGATGCCTGCCAGTGAATGGAAGCCAACTTTGGTGTTAGAGATCTCCTGGGCAGTCCGTGGCAGAGATATGTGTTCACTTGTGTGCTTCAGGAGGGCATCGAGCACCTGGTTCAGCGTGCGTGAGAATACTGGTTGTGCATACTGGTTGCCATGCATCTGCCCTACCGTGTGCTGGTAGGTGCCTGTGGCCAGGAAGTGGAGCACAGAGACCACCTTAAGTAGAGGGGGAATGGCGGTATGGATGTCTATGAGGCTAACTATGTCGTTGTGTATCATGTCCACAATGGTGGTGATGGTATCCCGGTCCAGACGGTACACAGTGTGGATCTGCTCAGGGGTTAAGTTGAATGGACTGGCTCTGATTCTGGGGATTGGTGGCTGCCTTTGTGGTACAACTGCCTGCACTGGTGGGGCATGCTGTGCCTGTCTCGCCCTCCTGCTCCTCCTGCGTCTCCTCTGTGCTGCCTGTTGTTGTTGTTGCAATGCAATCATGTCCTCCAGACCCAGGATTGCTACTAGTATTGGAATCATTTTGGTATGTGAATGGGTGTGGGAAGGGGTGTGGTGTGCTCTTTTTGTGCTGGCCCAGTCTACATTGCCTCCACCTGTGCTGATTGTGTGCACCTGTGGCAGTTGGGAACACTGCACATGGCCCTTTATGGGTGGTTCGCGATGGCGGTATTTCTGCCATTCCGGTATCCGCGTTTTGGGCCTGATTCATGCCGCTATTTGCAAGTCCGCCTGACTTGTGATGTACTCCTATTTCCGCCATGCCGCTATTGCCGGCATGAGGGGTCACGTGCCCGCGTCCATGCCGCTATTAGAGGTACCGTTCTTTGCGGTGCCGCTAATAGCGGGTAGGCGGGTCGTAATAGACCGTAGCGGTTAGCGATGCGGTAATCCTTTACCGGCATCGTTTTTCCCTTACCTCCTACCTCATAATGAGGCCCATTGTGCATTGGTGGTCGACTAACCTTAGCACGCTGCAGCAGCCAAATGTTATAGCCACGCACCGGCCCCATGCTAAGTGAACCTGGGTGCCCAGGTTTTGTACAATTATGGGTGTTTGGAAACTTGGAGGCATTTTCTGATATAGCCGTGTGTGCGCAAGCCCTGGGGCTCTGTGATTTGTCGCATGAGATAAAGACAGTATCAGGTGCCCTCGGGGTCAGTCTGCACTGGGCAAATTCTGCAAATAACGAGGCCAATAACGGAAAATAGTAAACCCGTAATACTAATGCAAACACATCAAGTTGGAGAGTAAGGTCCTTACTTGGCACATTTAACTCCAGAAAAAGGCCCCAGGGCAGTGGTTTGTGAACAGAAGGACAGTCTGAACCGGGAGATCTAGATTCCAATTCTGGATTTCCCATTTAATCAAATAATATTTGTACCCCAAGTTACCCTATGTCAAAAATGTTGAGTGTTTTGATAAAGGCCCAATATTACGCGTCACATGACAAAAGGAAAAGAACAAATCATTAGAAGAGCAATGCTCTTTGTACTGGGTACCTGGGTGAGTTCAGATTGAGGCAGGAGAGGGCATGGGACTTTGAAAGAAAGCTGCATGGGAGGGGCTGTGACTGCGAGAGACAATAATGCAGCAGTGCAAAGTATGCACATTCCTAACCACCGAGCCAGGTGAACATCTGTTCTGCGGGTCGCACAGCCTGAAATAGTGTGCATACTTCTTGGAGGGGTGGGGGTTGGGGGTTGGACTGTCACTAGTAGCATGAATATAAACATACTTTTTAATGGGTTATGTTTCGGAAAAAAAGGGGGAAGCCGAATGAACAGTAAAAATGCGTTGCACGACTAACAGTAATAATAGCACCACCCATATGAGGCTGGCTGCATTATCAATGAGCTAGAGTGTTGTGTTAATATTCATTTAATGATGGCGTGTGTAATGAACGGACCAGTGTTGTGGGTAACTATTTATGTGTGCACTAACTGAATGGTATCACAGCATCGATAGAAGCATTCATCTTACATCAACACAGCATTTTCCGACAGTATTGAAGTAAAACATGAGTTAACGTTTTGTGCGGATAAACCCTGCTGCATCAAATCCCTACTCTGTTTTGGTTTCAAATAACAAAGAAAAGGACATCGGGTTACTTAATTCTTGTGGTAAAAAAAGAATTTCGAAACAAAAAAAATCTGATCTTGTTCAGTTTTATTATGAGGGGACTGGATTCATGTTTCAATCAGAGAGCGTGTCTCCCAGGGCTAGCCCCTTGCCACCAGGCACGCAGTTGGCCCCTCTGACACGCGTGGTGGCAGGGTTTGTAGCTGGTGGAGGGGGTGGCTGGACGAACGCTGTCCATCGGCGTGGTCCCTCGACTTGTGTACTGATCAGCACACACAACAGGTAGAGCAGCGGACCTCACTGGCAGGACAGTTCCCTCAGCTCCTTCTCTTCCTTTCCTCTTTTCTCCCCTGATGAAGTCGCTATACAAGTCCGATCTATGAAAACCTTGTCAAAACAGGTTCATCCCTGTTCCTCTAAAACCATCAAGGACCACAATGACACCCTCGCTCCGGCCCTTGCCAATTTTTGCAACCATTCCTTTGATTCAGGATCCTTCCCCTCCCCTCTGTAACACTCCCTTGTGCATCCTCTTCTCAAGGAATCCACAGCTGATGCTTCCTGTCCGGTTAACTATTGCCCAATCTCCATTACTCCCTTTCTGGGCAAACTCCTGGAAAAGCTGGCCATCTCTCAGCTTAACCTTCATTCTGATTCTGTTGGCTGTCTCCATGACCACCAGTCTGGTTTCAGAGCAGACAGAAGCACGGAAACTGCTCTCCTGAACATCTGTGAAGATCTGCTCTCCAACCTTGACTCTAACATTCCCTCTGTCCTCATCCTACTCGATCTCTCTTCTGCCTTCGACACAGTCAACCATACCATCCTGCTCAACCGTCTCTGTGAGAACCTGGGTATCACTGATCAGGATCTGGCCTGGCTGACCTCTTTCCTCTCTTATCGACCTTCCCAGGTCCAACTGGGGTCCTTCCTATCCTCTATCTTCCTCTCTACCTGTGGTGTTCCCCAGGGGTCTAACCTATCGCCCTGGCTTTTCAACCAATACCTGCCAACTCTCGCCCGCTGCATTGCCATTCCATGGTCAAATTCCCAGTGCTACACTGACGATACTCAACTCATTTTTAGGTTGCCCTCAGTCACCTCCTCTCCCTCCCTCATCGCTGATTGCCTAACTGCCATTCAAGATTGGTGTGCCACCAATGATCTTTGTCTGAATGCCAGCAAGACAGAGATCCTCCTCATTGGCAACCCTTCTCCATCCTTTCCCCTCTCTCTCTGGCCGGCCTCGCTTGGCCCTCCTCCTATTCCCACCTGTGAGGCTAAGAAACTCAGGTCATCTTTGACTACACTCTTTCCTTCTCCGCCCACATCTCTGAGGTCTCTAAAAATTCAAACTTCTTACTGCACCTCCTCAGAGGTACTCTTCCTTTCCATTCCTTCCCCCAGAAGCTCACTGTCTCCCAAGCTCTGGTTCTCACTAGGTTGGACTACTGTAGCAGCCTCTTTCTAAATCTACCTGCCTCTACTCTTCGCCCTCTGCAACTAATCCAGAACAGGACTGCAAGACTTGCCCTAGGCCTCAAGCACTGGGATCGTATCTCTCCAGCTCTGAAATCTCTCTATTGGCTCCCAGTGGATGCAAGGATTAAATGTAAAACCCTCTGCATTGTCCACAAGGCTTTCTGGGGCCTGGGTCCAAAATATCTTCAGCTATCCCTCTGCAAATACCTCCCCTCTCGAGCTCTTCGCTCCTCTACCTCTAACTCCCTCAGGGTCAGTCGTTTCTCTAAGAAACGAGCAGGGGGTAGATCTCTGTCTTCGGCCGGGGCCTCCCTCTGGAACAGCCACCCTGCCACTCTAAAACCTGTGGAGAACCATCTCCGGTTCCGGAAGCACCTCAAGATCTTCCTCTTTCCATGTGCCTTTGCTCCCCCTCCCTTGCTGATCTGCCCTCTCTTGGCACTGTGCACCTGGCCACCCTCTGTCCCCTTGGCCCAGGTACCTGCTCACCCTGCCACCCCTCTGCACTGCCTCCTGGCCACCCCTTTCACTGGGGACTGTATCTGTACCCATACAGCCCCCTAACCCCCATTTTCTTCTTTTTATGCACTTATCAGACTTTACCCAGTTCTGCTGCCGTAAACACAGCACTTGTCACTTGCTGGCTGCACTAACCCTGTTTATTGTTCCATTATCTATTTTATTTGTATTTATTATTATTTAT
The DNA here is from genome assembly GCF_040938575.1 of Ambystoma mexicanum. Classification (NCBI taxonomy): domain Eukaryota; kingdom Metazoa; phylum Chordata; class Amphibia; order Caudata; family Ambystomatidae; genus Ambystoma; species Ambystoma mexicanum. Next base: position 733,783,193 of record NC_090925.1, read on the forward strand.
CTGTTCATCCTCTGCTCCGTACTTTCCACTCTCCCCCTTCCATGCACTTTTCCCCTGTCCCTTTCCCATGCACTTGCAAGTTCTCAATGTCACTGGGCCTATTAAGATCGTTGTTTTGTTCTCCCCTGTTCCACTCCCTTGCCTTGTCGCGCTCTGAAACACTTGTGTACGAGCGCAATACAAATAAAATATCATATCATATCATAGCTGGCAAAGCTTCAGGCCCCGAAGAGCTCCAGCAAGGGAGCAAGCTTCTCCCCACAGAACTGACGCAGCGCGCTCAGCGCCTTATCACATAACACAAGGCCCTGCGTCCAATTTATCGCCTGGTGGGTCACACTGATCCAGAGATTGTGCTTGCACAGGTTATCTCTGTACCCCGCTGTGACTGTGTGCACATGTGGCAAACATCAGGTCAGGGTGACCCAATACTGAAGGGGGTGATGCATCATGCAAGTCAGGATTAGGGCTCATTGGCAGCACCATGTATGGACCGCACAACTAGAACATGGGAGGGTAGGGAGGGGAATGGAAGTTCATTTTGAAGTTTGTTTCAAACCTGTCGTGGATCCCCAGTGCTGTAGGTGGAAGGGGTGAGGAGCAACTCATCCCAATACTCTCGCAGCGACCCTTCTCCGGTGCTAAATCCGTACCAACAAGCGCCTAGAGCCAATTCACATTACAGTGTGCGCTGTACAAGTTCACCAATTGTGCAAGTCCTGGAGCAATGTGTTGGCACAAGGCTCCTCCACGGATGCAGGAACGGTGTTAGGGGTTCAAGGCATTTTTCGTTTTCATATCCCTATTTGAAGTGGGCATTCGGTGACCAAACCAGAAAGAATAATAATACAGGGACTACGTGGAGTCTCATTTTCAGCTACAGTTGTGTCCTAGTGCTGACTGTCCCATGGTTATTCAGGTACAGGAGCCAAAAGCTTGCAGAGTGCAGCGCAACCGATGCAACGAGGTGTTCTGGTGAGTGGAGATTTATACAGCCCTCAGTGTGAAACCAATTGTGTCATTCCACTGGTAAACATAACCCCATATCTGCTTGTTTAGAAACAAAATGTACAATGTGTTTATCGATGTTCAAAATCTTTTCAGCAATTAATTTGAAATGATTTTGAGTGGGGGGGTTGGGCACACGCTGGTGGCTTTCGCTGCTTTCCAAAAACAAGACTTTCTTGGCGCCTGCACAGGCTTGAGTGTCAACTAGAAAGTAACTGTTCTTATGGGGTGTGATGTGACCCTAGCTTTCTAGAAAGGTTGATTCAACTCATGATTCAAAGTTGTTAAATTGTATTGACCTGGTCTACTGTTAATGTGAAATGATATTTGTACCGCGCACTATCACCACCGGAGTGGTCCCCTGATGCTCTGGCGGATCTGGAAAGGGAAAGGGGGTGGGATGAGTTAGTGCGGTCGAGCAGGGAGAAAGTGCAAGAGCAGTGATGTGCTGTTGGCAGCTTCAGTTCAGTTAGCACTGTTCACTGAGCTTGGGTGTGTGTTTCGGTTAGTAGCCGGCGTGTTCTGTTGTGCGAAGGTTTTTTTTGTTCTGTTGTGATTTGTTTTGTTGTTGCAGTGTGGTGATGTTTGTGCTGTTTGCTGTGCTTCAGGGTTGGGTTTGTGTTTGTTTTAGAGTTTGAGAGGTGTATGCAGAAAGGAAAGGTTGTTAGTGGGTTGGTTGTTGGTCTAGCTATCTAGATGTGGTGCTTGCTAATTTCTATTTCTTTGTAGATGTGGCGACTGAATATCTCCACATTTGTATCTGGGTGCTGCATTTGGTTATTATTCACAATCTTGTCCAGATGTAATGCAAGCCAACATTCACAATTCAATCTACATGCGGCGCTGGGCGACATTCACAATCCTGTCTAGTTGTGATGCAGGTCGACATTCAAGATTATATCTAAATGTGGCCCTGGCTAACATTCACAATCCTATCCAGATGCGACACCAGGCAATATTCACAATTTCTATCTGGATGAGGCCCTGGCTAACATTCACAATCCTGCCTAGATGTGACGCAAGCTAATATTTACAATTCTATCTAAATGTGGCAGGGGCTAACATCCACAATCCTGTCTAGTTGTGACGCCAGCCAACATTCACAATTCCATCTAAATGTGGTTCTGGCTAACAATCACAATCCTGTCCAGATGCGACACAAACTATTATTCACAATTCTAACTAGATGTGGCATTGGCGTTCTGATAGGGTTGTCGCTCATGGTCAGTTCACCTAGCATTGTTTCTCTAGTTCTTGTGGGAGTTTCCTCATTGTTGGTCCTAGGTGTCCTAGGTGGTCTCATTTTCCACCTCAGAGCTCGGTGAGTGTTGTGGGGAAATAGTTGCTCAAATGTTGCCTGTTTAAGCATTTTGTGTTGGCCCCGAGCCCCTTGGCCAGTCCCCTTGCTTCCTTTTCCCTCCCTGCACCCTCTTCCTGCCTCCCCGGCCCTCCAGCCTCCCGTCCCGCCACCCCCCTCCCATTGGCTCTACCCACTGGTCTTAACTGGTCCTCCAACGGCAACCCACTGCCCGGCAGCCCCACCGGCCAAGGACCCTGTGGCAAAGGACGACTCCAAAGAGACGGCTCCTGATTGTATGTGCAGGTATCCGCAGGAGAAGCAGGAAGCCAGCACCCACCAAAAAGTAAGTGTGGTATGGGTGGGGACTGAAGCAATTACTTCATTCCAGACAACCCTACCACTCAAACCTACAAGCCCTACTGTTGTAATTTCCTGCAACTAGACTGTACTCCCAACAACATTGAGCACACCTGATTAGTTTAAGTGAGCTGATTCGCGCACCTATATTGTCTGCACAAACCTCACGAACTCAGAACGTGTCCCTAATAGCGTAACTGTGGTCTAGTCCAATTTAGAAAGTGTGTCTAATAACCTCCTAACATCTTGAGACTGAAGAAAAAATGTTTCCGCACAGAACTCCATGCGCACTTTTTGAGAGAATACTTGCGTGCCAGCATCATCCCTAGTGGTCTAGTCGTTCGCAATACCCCTTATCTATTTTTAGATGATAAGGAGTATGTGACCAACTTCAGTTACGTGGCTACTAAATGCAGCCGCGATCTTATGGTACTGACCATTAACACTGCAATACGAACTGCTTCTAAAATTCAGAAAGATCTAGATCTTGAAGAAACAACTTTTTCGACTAATGCAACAATTGCTAATGCTAAAAACTTGTTAACAGACATAAACAAACAGTTTGAAGACTTCAAGAGCGCTACCCTCAATCGCAAAACTAAAAAACTGCAGAAAGATATTAAAGACTTCAACTTGGAAGTAATCTATCCCTACATTTCTGATAACTACATAAATAGCCTAAACCAAGGCACTCATCAAGGAAATCAAAGAAACCGTAAAAGAGGGGTAGTTTTTTCGAGTTCGAGTAGTGGATCATCCTCGGACGACCAATCACGATCACAACCCCGGTTACAAGGCCAAACACCAGCTAACTTTGGATACCCTACTCCATCCCCATTCTTTCCTTTTTTAGGGGCTGGGGGGTTTGGCAACCCCCAATGGGGACCGCCACAATGGGGATTCCAACCACGCGGCGGAAGAATAAACCAGCGTCCCAGACACCGCAGACAACGATACTAGGCACTGTTGAAGACCATGAGGCAATTCCAGTTTTCAACCTAGCAAATATCCCATTATCACCTGCTGAGTCCTCAGTCCTTACGAAGGGCCTCTCCTTTGTGCCTACAGCACAAACGGATTGGTATAACTCTGAGATGGAAGTTCGAACCTTTCTAAGAAAAGTTAGATTACGAACCTTCTTCCAGAATCACAATCTGGAACGTGAAGAAACAGATGAAGACACTGGACTACATAACCCATCGACATTTACACCTACCGACGGGCAAATACCATCAGAGCTCTTAACTTTCGAAAGATGTGTGCTAGAAGATCTGGACCGCTTACGGAAGAAAACCACTAAAATCAAACACAACATGTCACGAGCTGAAAAACAAGCACTAATATCACTACAGACAAACAAAAATATTATCATCAAGCCAGCGGACAAAGGAGGAGGCTTGGTGATTATGACTATAGACCAATACAAAAACATGGTCTTAGCATTACTAGATGACCGAGAAAGTTACTCAATACTAAGAAAAGACCCTACCCGTGAAATATCACAAGAAATCTCGGAAGCTGTCAATTTCGCATTACAACGTGAATGGATCTCAGAAAAAGAAGCAGAATACCTTATTAAACCAGTCGGCAGGACCCCCTGCTTCTATTCATTACCCAAAATTCACAAAGACTCTACAAACCCACCAGGACGTCCGATAGTCTCAGGATGTTGTTCAATTATAGAACCTTTATGCAAGTTTGTGGACATTTTTCTGCAACCAATCAGTATTCAAACCCCTACCTATCTTCGAGACACTACCCACACAATAAATATCTTTGATGCTTTGGACTTCAACCCCCGGGAACAAATACTGGTAACTATGGACATTAAATCTCTTTATACCAGTATCCCCCAGGAAGATGCAATTGAAAGTATTAGGGAATGGCTTACCTCCAATCCCCCCAACACCAGGACTCCGGTGAACTTCATCGTTGAAATTATGACAATTGCATTACAACGCAATTTCTTCACCTTCAACAACACCATTTACTTACAAACTAAGGGTACGGCTATGGGGGCAGCGTTCGCACCCAGCCTTGCCATCCTGTTTATGGCGAAATTTGAGAAGGAATTTGTGTTCTCCTATAATAAATAGCTGGCAACTTAATATTAGCAATTGGTACCGTTACATCGACGATGTTATTTTCATTTGGACAGGTACTGCAAATGAACTCACCGATTTTTGGAACTGGCTCAATTCGTGCAACACACATATTCAATTTACGATGGAACAAAGCAACCAGGAGATTAAATTTTTGGATCTTACAATCCGCGCCATGAATGGAAAGTTACTTTGTGACCTCTACAGAAAAACAACGGCCCGAAATACTCTCCTTCACTTCACTAGCAACCACCCGGCACATATCAGAAACAACGTACCCTACGGTCAGTACCTTCGAATACGCCGCAATTGCTCCTCCATAGATGACTATAAGATTCATGCACAGAGCCTTACCACACGGCTGCTAGCCAGGGGATACCCCAAGAAACAACTCAATTTAGCAAATAGGAGAGCACGAAACAGCAATTGCGAGAACCTACTTCAAAAACATCAAGATAACACAGCCCCCCAGGAGAAACAACTAACGTGTGCCGTCACATTTGGAGCACACACCTCAAAAATCAAACAGATAATCAACAAACATTGGCATATTGCACGCCTGAATATGCCTGAGGACCGTGCCCCAAGATTTGCATACAAAGGAGGAAAAAACCTGCAGGAGCACCTCGTGCACTCACTTTTTCAACCTGTCTCACAAACCACTCGCACCCTTCGACCGCTGCAAGGACACCACCCGTGTGGTAACTGTGTAGCTTGCAAACTCACCAAAAAAATGAGTTCTTTTCAAATTGGACGCCGAACTTGGACGCTCCGGGACTTGACAAACTGCAAAAGCCAGAGTGTAGTCTACTGCATAGAGTGCCCATGCGGCCTACGCTATATAGGCCAAACCTCACGAGCTGTCAACACAAGAATATCTGAACACAGATCCAAAATTAGATGCAAAACCATTACTGCACCATTGGTTGAACACTTTTTGAACTTCAATCACACCCCCAATGACATCCTGTGGTGGGTAATTGAAAAAGTAAAAGGCGGACCAGACATCAATCACAGCCTCAACAAAAAGGAAGCCCTATGGATTCATAGGCTGGATACTTATCACCATGGCCTCAATGAAATCTTTCAACCTATCACCTAATAACAAATGATGCTGACCGCATGCTCTTTCAAAAAGTGCCACTGTGCACATGCATTCTCCAAATATGGTTTACGTGATCCTGGGCAGGAAGACCATTGAGCCAATCCTTCCACCAACCCCTTCCCGCAATACCATAATCCTATTGCGAAATACGCCTAACACATAAAAGCAAATTTACAGCATGCCTAAATATATATGGCAGTGAGCGCTCGTCTAACTAATGTGAGCACAAGCAAACCGGTATCATAATGAACTACCAGCTTGTAGTCCTTCCTGGCAGCAAGGGAGCATGCGCACCCTGAAAATGCTTACTTTGCTATTTAGAATAAACATCCCCATTACGCATGCGTGGGCGTCCATAGCTACGCGTTCGTTCACTCAGCGAGTGCCAGCTTTACTCCGCACTCCAGCGAACATTTGCCCTGCCGACTCAACTCACGGCAGACGAAGGCTTCAAGAAAGCATGACCCAGCGCCAGTAAAGCGACTAATGAGGTGAGACAGAGGCCTCTGAATCATCTCACCCTCGCGGCCCGGCCGCGGCCCCCCCCCCACACCCCCTCTGATTAACTTCACAAATGCATACAGTGTTGCTGAAAAACCATCCTGCTTCACGGGAATATTTGCGCTTTCAATTGCTGTTACGTAAGCCCGCGAGCATTTATATCCACGCACGATTGCCGACACATGGGCATTCACACCATTCATTGCATCTGCCACTAAACAGAAAATGCATTAGGGCGTAAAGGTTCATTTAACATGTCCTTTTGCACATGCAAATGACCCCAAGGGCCATGAGAGAGAGAAAGTCATACACTCCTCTCAAACCAGAAGCTTTTATAGCTGCACCCTCACTTAGCCAGACCACAAACGAATGAATTTTACATAATGAACACAACAATAAATAGACATGCTACAATTCAATTCTTCTGTACGTTAGAATTCCCAAATGTTGTACTAAGCTGCATATGTTTTACTGAGTACTTAGGATCGAACACAACCTGATGGAAATTTCCATTCATATTTAACAGCTTGAAGACCGTCTATGAAAACTTTGACACATTGGGACACCCGCAAACCTGAGCCAGGCAACTATACTTCGGGTCCCAGGACTAGACGGTCCTGTCCTATCCACGACACGTGATTACACCAAACGCTTGAACAAGGCGTACCGGCATGTAAGTTTGGAATCCGGTCGCCATGAGATTAAATTCTAATGCAACCTCGGTCTCATTAATAGGGACCCCTAGGGTATCACAACCAATCTCATCACTACCTCTGTCACCCCCCCACAGGGTCTCTGATTCTCAGCCCTGATGAAGGCGGATCGAACCTCAAACCTTTACCGCCGAAACGTGACAAATACAGGAATCAACAACACACCTGTTTCAAACCAAGTTGAAACCAACTTTTGCTACCAACCAACTTGGGATCACGTTGGCTAACGACCAGATATCTAACATGAAAAGACCCTTGAAATTTGTAATTTCTCCCGCCTAGAAATACTAGACTTGAAATATTCTATACTTACCTGAATGTATATATTTTCAATTGCCTTAATGTTTTGTACATAGGGATTGCTCTAAAACTGTATTCACAAACTTGTCTATTGTCTTTGGATAACGACCAAATAATTATCCAGAATAGTTATATGTTACTGTGTTTTCTCTGCATTTACTTTGTCTTGATATGTACTTTAGAAAACAGTAAAACACCTTTAATGTATCGTTTGTATCTTCAATTTTGTGTTTTAGAGATTGTATTAATCTATACCCACATGCAGATTTATTCTGTGATTGCCAAAGATTAGGCAACACATTCTCTGCCTTCACAATTTAAATCAAGAAGACAGGCCCAACCTTTTGCCTGGCCTGTTTTTTTTTTTTTTTTTTTTTCAAATATCTAGTGGTTACTAGAACACAGTAAAGGTACACATCTTGTTTCATAATAACCTCCTTGTGCCAAAGTTGAATTTAGAAAGTGTACCAGTAGCGTAACTGTGGGCTAGTTCAATCTAGAAAGTGTCTAACAACCTCACTGTGTCAAAGTTGAATTTAGAAGTGTCCCAAATAGCGTAACTGTGGTCTAGTTCAATTTAGAAAGTGTGTCTAATAACCTCATTGCATCAAAGTTGAATTTAGAAGTATGCCAGCAGTGCAACTGTGGTCAGTTCAATTTAGAAAATCTGTCTAATAACCTCCTTGTAGCAAAGTTGAATTTCGAAGTATACCAGTAACGTAACTGTGGTCTAGTTCAATTTAGAAAGTGTGTCTAATAACCTCATTGTGCCAAAGTTGAATTTAGAAAGTGTGCCAGCGGCGTAACTGTGGTCTAGTTCAATTTAGTGAGTGTACCTAATAGCATAACTGTGGTCTAGTTCAATTTAGAGTGTACCTAATAGCATAACTGTTGATTAGCTCAATTTAGAAAATGTGTCTAATAACCTCACTGTGTCAAAGTTGAATTTAGAAGTGTACCTAATAGCGTAACTGTGGTCTAGTTCAATTTAGAGAGTGTACCAAATAGCATAACTGTGGTCTAGTTCAATTTAGAAAGTGTGTCTAATAACCTCATTGTGGCTAAGTTGAATTTAGAAAGTGTGCCAGTAGCGTAGCTGTAGGCTAGTTCAATTCAGAGAGTGTACCTAATAGCATAACTGTGGTCTACGTCAATTTAGAGACTGTACCAAATAGCATAACTATGGTCTAGCTCATTTTAGAAAGTGTGCCTAATAACTACATTGTGTCAAAGTTGTTTTTAGAAGTATGCCTAAAATAGCATAACTGTGGTCTAGTTCAATTTATAAAGTGTGACTAATAACCTCAGTGTATCAAAGTTGAAATTAGAATTCTGGCTAACAGCGTAACTGTGGTCTAGTTCAATTTAGAAAGTGTGAATAAAGTGTGAACAACCCCACCCTATAGTATAGTTGAACCTAGAAAGTGTGAATAATATCTTCCAGTGGTTCAGTTGAACTTAAACTGTCCCAAACTATGGTATAGATAAACCTAGAGAGTGTGGATAATACCTTCCGGTGGCTCAGTTGAACTTTGAAACTGTCCAAAACTGTGGTACAGGTAAACTTAGAAAGAGTGAATAATACCTTGATGTGGTTTACATTGAACCTAGAAACTATCCCTAACTGTAGTACAGGTAAACATAGAAAGTTATGTTATGTTACTTTGCATTTATATAGCGCCTTATGTACCATTGGTATGGTCTCAAGGCGCTGGTAGGTTGAACGCCCTTGGGAACCGAAGTTCAAGTCAGTAGAGAGAATAGAGAGAGTCAAAGGTGCGTGTGAGCACCTGATATGTGTGCAGCTGGTGTGGCATTCGTGTGATAGCTGCTTCTTAGCGGTAGGTGTGGTGGTTGAGAGATCAGGAGTATGTGTTCGTTCTGGCTTTATCCAGACCGATTCAGGCTGTGTTAGGCCTGAGGAGAAACGCCTAGGTTGGAGGGAGTGTAACCAGCAGTGTTTAATTAGGGTGATGGGGAGTATGAGGCAAATGATGGTATGAGAACAGCTATACCGAATGGTGTCATAGTATCGCTGTGTTCTAGTTGAGTGGTGGAGTAAAGAAGAGAGTAAGCATGGAGATGTGATATGGTGGTTTAGCTTAGGTGTTTGAGATCGGGCACACTCCGATAGTTCCATATACTCCTTCCGTTCCATGTACTCCGACTGTTCCATGCATTACGACCGTTTCAAGCACTCAAAACCGATCACTTCCATGCTCTTTCAAATGTTCCATGCATTCCAACCGTTTGTTCCACAACTCGACACTCGCTCCGCGCTCTGCACCCACTCAGCACTCTACACCCACTGAGCACTCTACACCCGCTCCGCACCATACTCTACATCCGCTCAACACCATACATTGGTCCAACACCACCGCACCCTACATCTGCTGAACACCATCACGTCCTACATCTGCTCAACACCCTAAATCTGCTCAACACTCTACATCCGCTCCATTCTATTATCCCCTCACACAACCTACATCCGCACCATGACCTACACCCGCACCGTGCTCTTATCTGTTCCACGCTCTCACCTGCTCCATGCCCTCATTAATTTTGCGCACTCATCCGCTCCACGCACTCATCCGCTCCACGCACTCATCCGTTCCTCGCACTCAACCGCTCTAAGCACTCGCCCGCTCTACGCACTCGCCCGCCCTACACACTCATTCCCTCTACACATTCATCAGCTCTAGGCACTCATCTGCTCTATGTACTCATACGCTCCACGCACTCATCCGCTCCACGCATTCATCCGCTCCACGCACTCATCCGTTCCTCGCACTCGGCCGCTCTACGCACTCGCCCGCCCTACGCACTCATTCCCTCTACGCATTCATCAGCTCTAGGCACTCATCTGCTCTATGTACTCATCCACTCTACGCACTCATCCGCTCTACGCACTCAACTGCTCTACACACTCATCCGCTCTACGCACTCATCCGCTCTACGCACTCGTACACTCCACGCACTCATCCGCTCCACGCATTCATCCGCTCCACGCATTAATCCGCTCCACGCACTCATCCGTTCCTCGCACTCAACCACTCTAGGCACTCGCCTGCCCTATGCACTCATTTCCTCTACACATTCCTCAGCTCTAGGCACTCATCCGCTATATGTACTCATCCGCTCTACGCACTCATCCGCTCTACGCACTCATCCACTCTAAGCACTCAACACAAAGTGTGAACAATTAACATCCGGTGGTATAGCTGAACTTGGAATGTGTGAACAAAATCATCCTATGCCAACTGTAACACGCCATGAGTCCACCCAACCCACCAAGGTCCGCTGAAAGAGAGCCGCTCACGCCTGCCTCCTTTCCCTCACCCTACTTCCTATCCCCACCCTCCCCAAATCATCCCACCCTCCACCACATCCTCAGCCCGCTCCCTATCCAACCCTCAAGCCAGAAGAACCATCCTATCCCAATCCAGCACACCCTCCCCCTCACCCCATGCCCTATCCAAACACCACTGACCACCCTAAGACCCCTGTTCCTCCCATCCCCTCCACCCGCCCGCCCTCTATCATACCCACACCCCTGGCCCCTCCAACTATCGGCCCGCCAAGCCTCCCAGGCACACCCAGCCCCGCAACCACCCCCCACCCTTCCCCTCATCAACTCCCACCAACATCCTCCGACCCCACTCTTTCCCCTCCCTAAAAACTGCATGTCTCGCCCTGGCAAGAACAGTAGCCGCATCCGTTTCACCCCCCTACCCCCTCACACCTCAACTGCAACAAAAGCCCTGAAGAGAAAACGTACCTGGTCTCCCTCAATCGCTCAGTACTCATCACCACTCCTGTCACGACCCACCACCTCAATCTCCCAACCTCGATCATCACCACCCTCCCCCTGCCTCACCCTGCCTGAAACCCCTCTCCCTTGAATTCTCACCAACCACAACTGAAACTCCTAACCCCACCTTCAAGTCCCCCGACCCAAAACCAACCAACCCCACACACTCGTCCAACACCTCCCCCCCACACCAACAACCTCAACCGCCCACCTACTCTTCCCATCGACCAGCCCCTCTATCTCACCCAAGTTTCCACTCTCTCCCCTAACCCGCCTCCACCCACCACCCCTCCAACCCACTGCCCTCCCCTCCCATCCTCCAGCTCTGCAACACCCACATCATCCTCCTGTACCAAAGTAAGATGCATCCTTTTTAATGCCCGATCCGTAGCAAAAAACAGACACAGCATCTTTGACCTCCTCGCCTTTATCACGGAAACCTGGTTCTCCCAACGACTCTGCCCCTATCGAAGCCTTCCCCCAGACTACTCCCTCATCCCAGTAAACCGACCCTCTAGAGGAGGAGGAGTAGCAATCGTCTTCAAGTCACACTTCTCTGCCTCAATCATCGATAGCCAACCAACCATCCCTTCCTGAAAATCGCTTCTTGTAAAACTATCCCCCCCCCTTCGTTCTCCCACAGCTTCCTAATCATCTACAGACCTCCTGGCTATGACAGACAATTCTCAAACAACCTCTGCGACTCGATAGCCACCATCCAATTAAACCATCTCACCCTCACCCTTCTAGGAAATTTCAATATCTGGCTTGACAACCCCACCAACCCTATGACCCACTCTCTGGTCAACTGCCTAGATGCGATTAACCTCCATACCCACATAAACAGGCCGACTCACTATCAAGGACACACCCTTGATGCCATCTTCAGCTCCCACGACCAGATACATCTAAACCCCCCCCATCCCTATCATCTGGTCCGATCACTTTATTGTCTCTTTCACCATTCGCTCACCAGCCCCCCTCCCCGTACCCGAACCAGAACCGCCAAATCTATGCAAATGCTGGAAGAAACTAAAAATTCTTCCTGACCTAGCTGACGCGCTCCTTCAGTCTCCTCCCCCTACCTGCCCACGCATGAACACTTAACCTCCGACACCTTTGACTCTAGGCTCAATACCTCATTAATCCTGCTCACCCCCACTTGCAAATCATCCGCTCGCCATGGCCCTTTTCCTAGATGGTTTACACCAGAACTGAAGACCGCAAAAGAACTATATAAATCCCTCGAACGCAAATGGCGGAAAGACAAAACCACCCTGAACAGATCCACCTTGGCCCGGCACCATCGCTACTACAAAGCCGAAATCCGGAAAGCAAAAAAAGCCCATTACAACTCCTGAATCCTGAACTGTGAAAACCCCAGAAAAGAACTCCACAATCTCTGAATTCACCAAACCATCATGTACCACCACCCAATCGAGCCCCTCTCAATCACTCTGCGGCTCACACTCTCTCCACTTCCACACCACTGCTCTCGAAAAAACAAATTCTCTAATCAACAAACTGGCCCTCCTGCACCCACCACACTATCCACCCACCTCACCCGCCAACCCACGCCCTGCAACTGCAACCCACCTGACTTTCGACTCTTTCACACCAATATCAACTGACCAATTTCTCAAACTTCTCTCCGCCCGCAAACCATCCGGCTCCCCGCTAGACCCCTGCCCGGCCTCAAGCCTCAAAGAAATATTTGCATCCACCTGCGAAGGAGAACACGCAAGAACCATCATAAACGACTCCCTCCCCTCGGGAATTTTTCACGACGCATTCAAAGCTGCTCATGTCAAGCCTCTTCTAAAAAAAACTTCCCTCGACCCAAAAAACTACCGCCCCATCTCAAACACCATGTTCCTTGTTAAACTCATCGACCACACTGCTTACTCCCAACTAAATGCCTTTGTCGAAGCCAACAATCTCCTAGACCACGCTCAATCAGGTTTCAGACCCCGACACGGAACCGAAACCACCCTAGCCTCAATCTGGGATGACCTTAAAAACACTGCAGACTCTGTGGGATGCACTGCACTACTCCTTCTTGACCTATCCGCCGCCTTTGACACAATCAACCACTCAATCCTCCTCGATCGCCTCCACTCCCTTGGAATCCGTGGAAACGCTCTCAAGTGGATAGCATCCTTCCTCAACAATAGGAACCGAATAACCCTACTCTCCTCCTTTACTTCCGCCGCCCGAGCAGTCAATACCGGAGTTCCACAAGGAGCGTGCCTATCAGCCCTCCTTTTCAACCTCTATATGGCCACCCTCCCACGAATAATCCGCTCGCACAATATCCTGTGCTACAACTACACCGACCACACCCAACTAATCCTTAAACTCCTTAACTCAAAACCCAGCTGCCAACCCGACCTCGCTGCCTGCCTCCTTGACATTGACTACTGGATGACCACAAACCATCTCCTTCTAAACCCTTCAAAAACCGAAATCATGGTGTGTGGCAACACCGAACTTCTTCTGCACCGTCTACCCTGGCCACCTGCCATGGGCAATTCCCTGACAACCTCAACCTCAGTTAAAAACCTTGGATACACTCTCGACTCTGACCTATCCCTCTCACACCAAGTCAACAACGTCTCTAAGTCCTGCCACTACCACCTCAAAATTCTTAGGCGCATTTTTCCATACCTCTCCTTTCCCAACAGACTCACTGCGGTCCAATCAACTGTAATGTCAAGACTAGACTATGCTAACTCCCTCTACCTCGGAGTCCATGCGTACCACCTGACTAAACTACAAAGAGCACAAAATGCTGCAGCCAAACTGCTACTAGCACTTGGCCCAAGGGATCACACCTCCCCAGCTCTCAAAACTCTGCACTGGCTCCCGGTTGGCGGAAGGGTGACCTTCAAAACCTTATGCATCTCGCACTGAGCAATGCATAAAACCGGACCTCAATATCTACATGACAAACTAAGACCCTACCATCCACCACGCACTCTGAGATCAAGCTCTGCCCGCCTCCTAGTGATACCAAAAACCAACTCAGTTAAGTTAGGTAGTTCATCATTCTCAGCCCTGGCCCCCACTCTGTGGAACTCTTTTCCACCCCACAGCCGACTCACCGAAGACCTCATGTCTTTCTGCAAATTCCTGAAAATGTGGCTCTTCCCCTAAAAATCGACTCTTAACACAAACAGTATAAATAGCAACAATAAACAGTAACCCAAGGTTGCTGAATCAAAAAAGCATCGAGACCCGATCGTGAAAAATGGAAAACTAAAACTGCCAGTGTAAATTAAAACAGATAAACTAAAGGGAATCGAATCAAGTGGATGAAAGAAATGAAATGGATAAAACGAATAAAACTGATGCAATGGGTGAAACGGATGCAATGGATTAAACGGATGCAGTGGATGAAACGGATGAAATGGATGAAACGGATGAAATGGATGAAACAGATTAAGCGGATGCAATAGGTGTAACGGATGAAGCGGATGGAAGGGACGAAGTGGCTGGAACGGGTGAAGTGGTTGGAACGGGTGGAACGGGTGGAGCGGGTGGAGCTGACGAAGTGGACGGATGAAGTGGATGCAACAGATAAAGCGGATGGAACAAACAAAACAAATGGATAGAACGGATATAACGGATACAGTAGACAGTACAGTTGGAGTTGATGAAACAAATGGGGCGGAGGGAACAGATGAAGTGGATCGATCTGATGGAGTAGATGGAATAGATGAAGTGGGTGGGACAGGTAGAGTGGACGGAACAGATGGAGTGGACGGAACAGAAGGAGTTGAACGAAAAGTTGGAATGGATAGAACGGATAGAACAGATGGAACGAGTGGAGCGGATTGGAGTGGACGGAACAGGTGAAGTGGATAGAACAGATGGAGTGGATGGAACGGATAGAATGAATAGAGCGGAAGGAACAGATAGAGTGGATGGAGTGGAGTGGATGGAATGGATGGAACAGATGGAGTGGATGGAACGGATGGAGTGGATGGAACAGATCGAGTGACAACATCAGATAGAGTGGAGGGAACGGATGGAGCAGATGGAACGGACGGAGTGCACGGAATGGACGGAGTGGATGGAACGGCCTTACTGAAAACTACCATATCACACTACCACGCTTACTCTCTCCTATACACCACCACTCAACTACAACACAGCAATACTATGACACATTCGGTATAGCTGTCCTCATACTAACACCTGCCTCTTACTACTCATCATCCTAATTAAGCACAGCTAGCTGAGCACACACTGCTAGCCTTAGCGTCTCCTCAGGCTTAACGCAGCCAGAAATCAGTCTCGGTGTCAACCCTCCAGAATAAACACATATTCCTGACCTCCAAACACCACACCTACCGCTAAGAAGCAGCTATCATGCAAGTGCCACACCAGCTGCACACATATCCGGTGCACCCACGCACCTTATGACTCTCTCTCTCCCTCTTCCTCTCGCTCAACTGACTTGAACTACGGTTCCCGAGGGCGTTCAGCCTACCAGCACTTTGAGATCATACCAATCATACATAAGGCGCTATATAAATACAAAGTAACATAACATAACATAATATAACATATCTCGGAGGGATGTGAGGGATCTTTCTGCCTCCCTCCGACCGCAACCTGGTCAACATTTTTAAATAAGGAGTGAGTGTAAAGACACTCGATTCATGGAATATTTTGCGTGTAAAACAGGGATTCGTGTGCCATTCTGCCCGCAAATCCCCAGTCGTCAAACAGGGATTTGTGGGCAGAATGGCACGCAAATCCCTGTTTTACGCGGAAACAATTCCATGAATCAGGGAAGGCATAGCCTTGACGTATTGAGGTGCTTAGGTAGTGAGGTGGGAAGCAAAAGATCCCAGGGGGAAAATTGTAAGGCTATCAAACCAAATACGTCAGTTCCACTCCCAGCTTCTCTGCGTAGTGCATTGTGTGCTCTTAGACACATCCTGCTGTCCTATCTCGTCGCCCTTGGCTACAGTGCTAACAATTGCCTACGCGCAAACAAGCACCCCGGTATTAAGCACAGATTATATCTGGATGCACAAAGCTAAGTCATTCTCTGTACTCACGATGGGTCGTCTGGCCAGCCACAGAAGGAGCTCCATGCCAGCCAGGGACTTGCGAGGTTGCCTCGTCGATGGCATTCTCTAGAATGAGCAGACACGGGCAGTCAGGGTCAGAGGAAGACCAGGGAAGATGGGCCTGGCCTGTTTACTCTCCTAAACATTAACCACCCATGGATTTGTAATGTGATACGTGTTCCTGGCATCGCCCCTGAAAACCCCAGATTTGCTTTTTTCATTATTTTTGTTCTGTTGACATTTTCCCAGAAATGGAGGAGCTGTGTGCCAACTCATTGCTTAGACCTGGAGCCGGTGCCATTGAAGATATACCCGCCTTGGTATCCCCCCTTACTGAAGCCGGCCTGTGCCACCCTGTGCCAGAGTTATGAGAAGAAGAAACAAGGAGACTCTTCCTGGTTCCTGCTTTAATGAACCCGCGCTGACCCTTCTTCCAATGCAGCTGTCTTATAGTGCAGTCCATGGTTGCCTTTATGCTCCGTGCTCAGAGGCTCACGTTGCTCAGAGACTAACGGTGCAGCGGGGTTCGCCGAGGGAGCCTCTGCCGCAGTTCAGACAGACAGGAGGACACCACCAGTGGACCCGAGCAGTGCCAGACGGACCCCAGCCCAATCACAATCAGCACTTCACACCTCAGGCTGACTTACCTCCCTGCTTTCTTTGGAGTCGGAGGGGAGACAGGGAGTCTCCTCAGGGCCGGGTACAAACGTAAAATACGCAGGAAGCAACAACTAGGCCGCAAGGCACCACACATGCTGGGCTGGCAGGCTCTCTCCTCGGCTGTCGCCACGCCTTAACACAGCAACTCGTCGAGTGAAGGTGGCACTACGCTGCCTGCAACAGCAACACCCACGTGACCTACCCCCACACTCACAATATGTCATTACATTGGCCCAGAAGAACAGCCAATGAAAACTGTTAATTCTGTGTTACTATACAGAATTGAGCAAATACTGCATAGTAACAACAGAATGTTAGTTTTCATTGACTGTTTTCATTGCTGTAGTCCCAGGCCCAGCCAGCCATGGCCTGCAACTGCAAGCAGAGCATGAGATAGAGATCGAACTCTCAACAAACAAAACAATTACAAAACAATTACACGTGTACCAGTCCGCGGCCCGCATCAATTAGTTCCGGTGCCCAAAAAAGAGTGCTGGTATTGCCCATCGGCAAACACTGGCACAAATTAAGCACTGCCTTAAATGCCTCTCATACTCCAGGAGCCCCCACCTTGCCATTGTCATTAAAGTTCAAGAACTCTTTCATTGAATCCAGCAGTGTCTGGGCCAGTCCTTGTCTTTTAACAAGAGGTCATTGCAGGACCATTTGGTGTTGTGTTTTGCTGAGAACCATTCCCCAATTCTGACTCTAACCATATTGTGGGCCGACCACGGGATGGACTCCGTGGTTGACTCCAACACTCGGTTATTTAGAGGGCTCTCAATGAGGAGGTAGTCTATCTTTGAGAATGTGTTGTGCACTTTTGAGTAGTAAGTATATGGGGTGGACCCACCCCCTCACTTGGGAAAGAGAGTCAACCACCCGAGGTATTTCTTGGTTTGTTGAAAGCAGAGAGCCCTTTTATACTGCGCATTGGAGGTTGCCTGTGTGGTCACCCTTTTCCTGTCTGTATCTGGGTCAAGGACCATGTTAAAGTCGCCCCCTATAATCCAGGACACTTCAATGAATGATTGGATTTTGCCCTTCATAGAGACCCAGAACTGGTCTTGCCCGTCATTTGGACAGTATACTGAGACTAAGGTAATCATGTTGCCTTTCTCCTCCCCCTTGACCTTTACGTATTGACCGCTGGGGTCCTTAGATTCCGCCCCCCTTTTATTGGACTGGGTGGATGCATAAAATCCCCCCCCGCCCTATAGTTTTGGCTCTAAGGGCTGGTTCCTTCCCTCTCTGCCAGTGTGTCTCCTGCAGAAACATGATGTCTAATTTCGATCTGTGAAATTCGCGTGTTGATAGGGATCTCTTGCAAAAAACAACCTGGAAACTGGTGTTGTAAACATTGTTGACTGATAAGGTCCCAACCTTCTGTAGAATGGTCATAAACTAGCAGAAAATCAACGGTAAACCCCTTGTAAGAAACTCCCCCCCAAATTCCCCCCCCCACCCATGGCATCTGGACTCCTGATGACATCTTGGATATCGATGGGCCGGACCACCATTTACACCCCCACCCGCGGGCCCTGTGTCACCACAATGCTACCACTTAGCCCCCTTCAGAAAGCCCCCCTCTTGTATGGTTAACATTGCACTCAGTTTCTATGAACTTATGGAGCAACAGCTCGTCTCCCATTATTTAGAAAGAACACCAGATTTCTCCATAGTGCTGCCAATGTGTAGCTCACCCTCTCAGCGTTGTGGGGGGGATGCTGGATTCAGTGTCTTGAATTTGCAAAGCCTGACCCTCCCTCTGTCTATGGAGCCCTTGCTTTTTGGGGCCGTATTCTGTGAGCACTTGGTGCGTCACTCTGTTGATGTCATCCTCTGTGACCAGGTTATATTTGTACCCCTCAAACTCAAAGGCGAGAGAGAAGGGGAAACCCCATCTGTATCCCACCCCCTTTGTTGTGAGCCATTTAGTCAGGGTGGTGCAGTCTTCTGCGAAATAGGGTGAAGGATACAGGTCCTGGTATATAGAAATTTGGGAGGATCCCCAGGCCACTGGGCCTCTTTTTCTCATCATGTCCAGTATCTTTTCTTTTTGTGACCCCGGTCCACAGGCACCCCGTCCTGCTCTGTGTGCTCTGTCGGTGGGTTTGGTGGTATTGTCATCATTAAAGACTTTCCTGATTACTTTGTTGATGGCTTTAATTATGGCACCTTGCATTTCTCCATCCCTTTCCAGAAAGCCAATGAACCTCAGTTTGCATTGACGTTCTCGGTTTTCGAAGTCGTCCATTTTCAATGCACTCTGCTCCTTCCTTTCCAGCTCCGAGATTCTCAAGTCGAACTGGGTCTCCAATATGTCGATGGAGGATTGGTTTGCCTCCAGGCCCTGGATTCTGTCATCCATATGAGCGCCCCGATTCCGGACAGGTAAAGTAGCTCTGGGGTCAAGGGCCTCTTGTAATCGGAGAGGGACACAGGCCTCCCCCCAGGGCGGGGGGCACTCAGACCTCACCGCAGCAGAACTTGGGTTGTTGTACTGTTGGTGGTGCATGGGGAGGGGGGGCCTCAGGGGGCGACCCTCAGCTGGCACTTCCCTGAGCTCCGGGTTCCACCAGTGCTCAGTGGTGTTCCCTCATCTCCACTCTCCCCTCTCACCTCCTCTCTCCCTCTTCTCTTCCTTCTTTTCCCCTCTCTTCACCCTGGGGGTGACAGGGGGGTGGGGGGTTCTCTCCTCCGCCCCCCAAGGCTGGACCGGCTGCCCGCTGAAGTCCTCCTGCAGATGGCTCTTCCTCTTGGGGTCGTAGTGAGGGTGCTCCTCCAGTTCACCCAGGCGGGGGCCCGGGGTCACTCCAATCACCACGCCTCCAGGTGCCTTCCCTCCTCGAGGACAGAAGACGCCTTGTGTTCCGGGCCTGGGGGGGCAACGGCGCCCCGCGTCTGTCCCACGCTCCTCACCTCTTCACTGAAGGTCTCGGCTTGTCCACCTCCTATACTCTCACTGCCGCAAGGTGGGTTTTTGTGCCGCTGCTGCACAACTACCGCGGCTCCTCCTCTTGCTGGGCCCTCTTAGAGGCCGGGGCTCTGGTAGGTGGCTTGTGGAGCCCACGGCCGGATCGGGAGCGGGTCTTCTCTTCGGTCTGTCTTCGCTGGCCGTATCTCGCCCAATATTTGCCCCCGAAGCTCGGGGGAAAGCCTTCGAGGGGCAGCTCTAGGAGCTACGCAGAGTTGTTAGCTCATCTCTGCGCCGCCTGGTGGCCAATCCCCTATAAGTATGTTTAATGGTACACCACCATCTACCTCATTCATCGAGGAATGTGCCAGATTTGGCACAATTATATACATAAATCATGAACAGATTAAGGGAGTGGATAGTTGTATAGAAATAGAACCCCTCCCACCAAAAAAAACAATTCAGGCTCTAAAGAAAACTAAAAATCTAAAAAGTAACAAAAAGAATCAAGGGTCGATGCAAAGTTTCTTTAAAAAAAATTGAGATAGACAGAAAATAGGGTAGGCGTCTAACCTAGTCCCACCAAAATGTGGAAATAGTAATAAAGTTGTCCCTATGTTCCAAAAGGTAAGAAGGGGAGCAAAAGGAGAAGAGCTGAGATGGAAGATGGAGAGTCAGATGAAACAGATTTAGAAGAGATGGCCCCTGAAGATTTGGAATTAGATTGCCAGAACCAGGTAGAACAAGATGAAAGAGGGGTAATAAAGGACTTTACTGTGCATGATGAAAGATCTAACACCACAACCCTGAATAAGGTACTAGAAAACAAAAAATGTATGCCCCTATTTTCAGAACAGTGAGTTCCATGCAAGTACTGAGTGAACATTTCAATTGAGAAGAAGTGTCAATGTGAAAGCTGTGTACTCTGATAACGAAGAGAGAAGGTCCGAATCTGATCTCCTGATCCCATCCATAGAATTCCAGAGTGATGGAAAAACAAACAGTATTGCAGCGATTAGTGGAACAAGATAAGCTAGCCTTCTGCCCTGTACACATGTTAAAGCAGATACATCAAGAGACTGTGATGAAGGAAAATAGCTGTAGGTGTGATGATACTAGGTGTAGGAATATGGAGAAAAGATGTTGTGAGCGCCCCCCACTTGGGGCTTAGGAACCTGATGACTTTTTTAGAAGGGCATACTTCATAACAGAGAATGGGTGGTCAAGATGTGGTAAACCACACCTTCGCCCAAGCTAATAGATCAACAAAAATCTTAGTGGAAAGAGACAGAAAGAGTGACCAGGAAAAAATATGCTTCGTTCTGGAATCAATGTTCCCCAAGGAAGATAACATTTGTTTAAATCGACAGACTATACTGTTAATCTTCCGGGACAATCAAAACCTAAGATTCCTAAATTCATGTGACATTGAACCAGTTGACTCTGTGCATAAAAAGAGATTTGACAGGGCTATAATTACTATTCCATCAAAGGAGGTAAGGGAATTACTACTATCAGCTACAGATAGATTGAGGCTGCGAGGCTTTGATCTGTATGCGTGGCAGGATCAAAATGGGTTAGGGGACATGATGAATCGTGCCCCCATTCTATGAACTGTCAGACCCGATAACCAGAGAGTGGTGACCCTACAAGAACAGACTAACAAGGTGCAGCAACAGGAGGATGATTGGTCTTGGTTGGCAGGAAGCCTGGTCGCCTATGGGGCAGGTGATGGGAGTAGGAACCCAGGTTTTTAGCGCATGTTCTTGGAACACACATGGGTTCAACCATTTGTTAGCAGACTGAACTAGTGGGGTAATGCTGAAAGAGTTTGATGGCATATGTATGCAGGAAACGTTCTTGAGGGAAGAGGTTATTTTGGATGGTTATGAAATATTTTTACAGAAGGCAGTAAAGGGTACCTATGGGAGGCCACAAGGAGGATTATTAATGCTGGTGTGCACCTCAACCTTTTCACAAATGGCTGTTAGGGATAATAGGTATTTTGGACATTCAAGTATTATTAACTTCAGAGAAGAAAAATAAGAAGCTGCTCATGATAAATGTGTACTGTAACTATTTGGATAATAGCATAGAAGGTTTAACCGCTCATATGGAAAATATTCTACAGAATTGGTATGCAGAAAACACGGGGGAAATTACAATGACAGGGCAGCATTGACTAACCTATGGCAACCCAGGGTCTTTTCCGATTTTTATTGAAAATCACCTGAATGTGGTGATGGGAGATAAAACAAAGCCCAGAATAAGGAATAGGGCTCATAATAATACAATTCAAGTGCTAAAGAGAAGCCACAGGAAAAATCAAAGATGTGCAAATATGAATATTAAAGATAAAACAGAATTGCTGACAGTAATTAAAAAGACTAATCAAACGTATAAAAATAGAATTAAGAATGTATGCTTGGCAGAGTATCAAATAAATGAAGAAAATATGCTGTCCTGCATAGAGCAGAAAAAAAGATGTTTATTGCTGGAAATTGACTAATAATATGTGTAGTTTCCAGGCGCTAACATAAGCAAACTCAATCAAATAATGAATTTGTGTAATCATTTTAAGAAGCTATATGGTGATCAACTAGAGCGAAACGAGAAAGAAATCACTACGGAAGAGGGAAAGTGGAAGTTACATATCAACCGGAATGTATTGTAAAGATCATAATTAAAAGTAGTAAATACAGAGCCCTGGGACCAAATGGACTTTGTAACCTGGTCCTAAAAGGTGACCATAAATTATGGGGGTGTATATTGTACAATCTGTTCCAAGAAATCATGAGCACAGAACAAACTTCCAAAAGGGTAATCAAACTGATCCTTCAAAAATATGGAATCAAAAATATTTGCATCGATTATACTAAATGAACATAATATCTGGGTGAAAGCTAATAACATCCTATGCCCCAACCAGTTGCGCTTTTGGGCGGGAGTGGGCACGATAATGGCTGGTTACATAATCAATCAGGTACAGAAGCAGGCCTGGTTGCATAAAGATCAGAATATATTTGCAGCCATGATCGATTTTTCACTGGCCTGCGTAAATAGGAATTGTCAATGGACCAAGTTAAGGGAATAGGGTCTGCCAATTGGTCTATTAAAAATCTTGAAATATTTACGTTCTGAAACTACCATAAGAGTCTGATTAAATCAGGAAGAAGGTTACACGCAAAATATATCAACTAATCGGGGCCTTCGACAGGGATGTATACTAGCCCCAGTATTATTTAATATATATTTGGAAGACCTTGTAAAATGCAATGAAGAAGTAACCTTTATTTTCCCAGTTGTTAACAATTCGAGAATTTGATGGATTTCCTATGCGGATGATGTTGTTCTTTCAGATAGAACTAAGATCGGTCTACAAAGACTCCCGACTGCTTTTGAATCCCTTTGTAAGGAAAATGACCTAACAATTAATGTAAGCAAAACAAAGATTATGGGCCTCATTACAAGGTTGGCCAGCGGGTTGCCACTGACTTCGGAACACCGTTTCCCCACCTGATATCCCGGCGGCATGAGAAAGTAAGGGAAGTGAATCCCGCGAACAACTGAAAGTAAAGGTGAATATGAAGTTGGCAAGAGTGAACCCAGAAGAGGGATGCTGACAAGAAGAGGGCAAAGTCTTAAGCCCTAAGAAACAGTGTGTTGACAAATGTGAACTCAGCCAAGGGATGTCCACTGGAACTGTTTAAAAGGACATTGAGAATTGAGAGGGGTCCGAGCCCGAACAAGGGAGATCCCGGGGTGAAGCTATTACCCAAAAGTTAATTGAAGCCATAGTGAACCCGGCCCTTTTCGGGCATAGGAACGAAGTGCAGTAGAGATTGGATGCTTCTTACCATTAATACAGCCTTGAGAAAAAGTGTAGCTGTCGGGGAAGAGATTGAAAAAGCAGAACAGCTTTTAAAGCAGATACCACTATTATAAACATCAAGGAGAAACTAGATACTATTGAGAACTTAGTGACTGATTTCATTAAAATTACCACTGCGAAAAAAATGGAAAAGCTCATTAAAGATGTTAACAACTTTTCGAAAGAAATGGCATACCCTTACCTTAGCGCGGACTATCAGGGGCCGGTTAATTGGAGAGATCCAGATAATAATACAGTAGGGAAACCATCTCGCAAGAAGGTTACTTTTTCAGACACTTCATCTGACGAAGGAGATGGTTACCAAAGAGGTAGGAGAGGTAATCAGCAAAATTCGAGACAACGGAACAGAGGCTCCCAAAGAGGAGGGAGGAGAGGAAGACAAAATATCTTCTTCCAATATCCTCCTTATTTTTACCCACAAGGGTTTGCCCCACCTGGGCAGATGCAGCCTTATCCTCCCCAAGAATTGCCTTTTCCTCCACCGCAAACAGGCCCACCTCCATTAGGAAACGTGTTTGAGACAAGAAGGAGGGCTTACAGAAGGTAAGTCCCCCTTCAGCTGTCTACAATCTGTCCGATAAGATTCTGACACCCAAAGAAGTTTCCATATTAGAAAAAGGCTTTTCCTTCATCCCAATGAAGGATCCTAGCAAAATGGATGTTGAAACAGAATTAAGGAGTTTTTTCCGTAAGATTAGACTTAAAGACTTTTTTGGTAATATTCAGATTTCATCCGTGGGACTGAGTTCTAATACACCGTTCAAACCACCATCTAAATTTACTCCCTCGTTGAACATGATATCCAAAGAGACTGCCACTTTTGAAAAGGCAGTACTTCGAGATTTCCATGTTATTTATGAGAATAAAGACAAAAGGAAGCCTGCCAAAAAATGCTTTCATTTTACTAAAGAAGATTGGGCAGGGCTTAAGAACTTACAATTAGACAGAACAATTGTGATAAAAAAGCTGACAAGGGAGGAGTAGTGGTAGTGTGGGATGCCATGAAATACGATCTCGAGGTTATGAGAACTTGATAATCAGGAGGTATATGTTAAATTACAAGGAGACCCCTCGCAAAGAATTTGGAAAGAAATTGAAACGTTGGGGAAAGATGCTCTGGAAAGAGAAATTATTACCCAAAAAGAACTTAATTTCCTATTACCTAATAACACCAGGACTCCGCTTAGCTATCTGTTGCCTAAAATACAAAAAGCATGAGTGCGCCACCAGGCCGACCTATTGTATCACTGAGTGGCTCCATTTTGGAACCAATCGGTCAATATTTAGATTTCTTTTTGAAACCTCTGGCTAAGAACACTCCCACCTATCTCTCTGACTCAACGAACGGATGTCATAAGAATGGTTGAATCTTTGCCTTTCAACAGTGATAATGATCTACTTATCACTTTGGATGTAGAGTCTTTATACTCTAATATTCCCCAGGGCAATTCCCTGGGGATCATGAAAAGATTCCTTCAAACTAGGGCAGATAACAGTTCAGTCCCCAGTGAGTTTTTGGTGGAATTACTGGAAATTGCACTTACTAAGAATTTCGTCAGATTCAAAAATACGTACTATATGCAAATAAAGGGCACAGTGATGGGGGCATCATTTGTACCCAATTATGCCACCCTCTATATGTGGGATTTTGAAGAGTCTAACATTATGACAGAATC
Organism: Ambystoma mexicanum; assembly: GCF_040938575.1. Lineage (NCBI taxonomy): Eukaryota > Metazoa > Chordata > Amphibia > Caudata > Ambystomatidae > Ambystoma > Ambystoma mexicanum. The sequence goes on from NC_090925.1 coordinate 733,808,619, forward strand.
TAATCCATTTAAATCTGCCCTGAAACTCTATAAGAGGTATATCGACGATACACTTATTATTTGGGATAGTTCCAGAGGGGATTACAATGCTTTTTTCATATGGATTAATAATTTAAATCCCAATTTGAAATTCACCATTCAGAGTAGCAATAAGGAGATTGCATTTTTGGATTTGCTGATAAAAGTGGACGATAAGATCTTGGTTGTGGACCTGTACAGAAAGGAATCGGACAGGAACACAATATTGCACCATCAGAGTTTTCATTCTCAGTCTTTGAAATCTAACATTCCTTATGGGCAGTTTCTAAGAGCTCGCAGAAACTGCACTAAAATCGAAGACTTCACCAGGCAAGCCTCCATTATTGAAGAGAGACTGACAGAGAGAGGTTATCCTAGACAACTTCTAAAACACTCTAAAAAACAAAAAACGAGCTTGATACCAGCACAGAGAGGTCTTATTGAGAAAAGACCCAAAAGAAAAAAAACTGAGGGACGATCAAATAGTCTGTGTGCTTACGTTCAATACACAGCACAACCAAATTAAGAAAATAATTTCTAATCATTGGCATTTACTCCAATTGAATATGCAGAAGTTACCCAAACCTATCTATGCCTTCAAAAAGGGGAAGCATATTAAAAACTGGGTATCTAAGGCGGACAGAAATCAAGTACAAGGTACTCAATTGACTATTACTGTGGCCTGGGGTATGCCCCCCATTGTGGGACATTACCCCCGTGGTAATTGTTGTAACTGTTCCAGTACATCGGCCACCTCTGTTATTAATATCCATGAAAGGGACTGGAAACTGAGGCAACATACCACCTGCCTTAGTTCCAATGTAATTTACGTAATAATATGCCCCTGCAAAAAGGCATATATTGGTAAGACGACTAGAGCTGTAAAATTACGTATAGGGGAACATAGATCTAAGATCAGAACAGGACAGTTGTATGCCCCCTTGACCACGCATTTTGTGGAATTTAATCACAATCCAGAAGACATAAAATGGTGAGCTGTAGAAAAGGTTTTCGGCACAGATGCGGCCAATGTAACGCCACGATTATCTCAGAAAGAACAGTGGTGGATATATCACACCAACAGCCTCAACAGGGGCCTGAACCAACAAGAGGAGTGGAATTGAGTGTCATTATCTTCTCTACCATTCCCTTCGTTTTGCTATGATTATCAGCATTAATTCGTGATCACTTAATTAGCCCATTTGGGTTAAGTCTATCTCTCTCTCTCTCTTCTTTATATGTATTCTCCAATGGTATCAGATATTCAACTACTATTAACCCGCACGGATTGTTGCGGTGCAATATGTTTCTAAGCGGCACCTTATCTGCCATGTTGAGAAGCCAAGGCTTCACTCCAGCTTTTGTCCTTTGTTTGTGTTTTTGAAACGAACGATTGATATAAAAGAGGGACTAGCTTAATACACACTGTCACATCGGTTTCTCGGAAGTGATTGTTACCTGCGTCCGATTTGTAACTTAGTGTGAGGTAAGTGGGATGTTTTGTCCCCTCCACCTTTCACCTCACAACTTGTTTTTTGGACAATATAGTGCGCACAAAGAAGCTCATGCACATGATTTTTGACATCTTAGATCATAACCACACACGGAACAGGAGCCCCTACACAGAGGGAACTGTGTCTCTCACCCATTGCTTCTGCATCCCGTTATTGTATACATACGAGTCGGGTGAATAAGATCTAAGAAGATTGCATTAGAGGCAGATTGCCTCTCTCACTGATGAAAACTGAGCCGATGTGATAAAAGCCTTCGCTTTGAAGCTATGCTTTTGGGTTACTCTGTCTTGAACCCGGCTAGACCCACTAGTGTGGGCTTTTAGAGTAAAATACACACTGGGATCTAATACGCTTTTCTTGTCTGTTGTTTCTGTTTGTTTTCCAGGGTTGGCTTAACCATAGCATCTCTGATGTACACCAGAGACTATTAAAACTAAAACCATATTCAGCACCTCTGACATATACCAGAGGTGGCCGAAGCACTAATTAGACAGCGACCGTCATGTGGTTTTCAGGTACGTCTTTTGTCTTATTGAAACTGAATGGAGACATGCAGGAGGCAGGGTGTGGGATTAGGGGGAGCACGTTGGCACTAACTGACATTGTCTAAAGATTGGGAAACAATGTTTTTTCCTTCTGAATTTACCGTTCAACCTTGTACATAGGTAGATGGGGCTGTGAAACCACACATATAGACACTTTGTGGTCTCCTTGACATGTGCTGTATTTAGACATTTTGTGAATATTAGGAACTGGATCAATGGTTAATAGTTCCATCCAGTAAACTGAACCACAGTTGGGTACAGAGATAGACCACATAGGCCTCTCCCCGGGTTTGGACTTTGTATTTTGATGGGAGTAACAGAGTGAAAAGAGACAGTCTGGTATATTTTAATAGTGTTTTAATTGAAATTTATTTTTTGTTTGATTTTAGAATTTTGTAAAAAGTTCATCCGATCCTGATGAAGACAGATATAATCATCCAAGTCGAAACTATTTACCAGGAAGCCTGTTTGATAAAGAAGATTCATATATATGGGCACTAACAGTCGATATTTTGTCTGGAGTGAACTACTATTAGCAACGCAATGGAATTGAATTTGAACTTTCTTAAATTCTTAAAATAATTTAATCTAATTTTTTTAGGATCTGAATTAGCTGAATGAATGTATGAATGCCTGAAATTTAGGATGTTTTTTTATAAAAAATAAATTAATTAAAGATGTCCAATGATGATGTTTACACTCAAATATAAAATAAAATAAAAATTATGATTTTATTTATTACCTTCTGCCTTTTTTCTACCAATTGCTCTCGCTATCCTGGCACCATCATTTGTTTCATTATATGGCCTTACCTCAAGGTGCCAGTGATTTTTGAGGTTCCCACCTTTTGGTTGATTTAGTAGGTGCAGCACTTTGCTGTGTGGGGAATATTCATTAACGAACAAGATCTCTTGGAGCACCCATGTGGGTCCTCTGGAAGAGCTTCTTTTACGGTTGAGTCTATTGCTCTTTATTGTTCCCTCTTCTCCTGCACCATATCTTCATCATGTCTGCCACCGATTCAGTTTCTTTTAGTGAAGAACAATTAGCGGAGATCACTAAGATCCCGTCCTTCTTTGATAAACTACAGTTAGATAACGTGACTGGAGATTTTTTGAACATCACTAGTGACAGCATTTTACGTCTCAAAAAAAAGAAATTTAGAAGAGAAATGCACAGTCACCTCCTAAAGGAGTATTTAAAGAAGAACATTATTCCGATGGGGCTACTTGTTCGCAACGAGCCTTGCTTGTTTGTGGATGATGCTGAATACAAAAGTGCCTTTTCGGGCATAGGAACGAAGTGCAGTAGAGACTGATGCTTCTTACCATTAATACAGCCTTGAGAAAAAATGTAGCTGTTGGGGAAGAGATTGAAAAAGCAGAAACAGCTTTTAAAGCAGATACCACTATTATAAACATCAAGGAGAAACTAGATACTATTGAGAACTTAGTGACTGATTTCATTAAAATTACCACTGCGAAAAAAATGGAAAAGCTCATTAAAGATGTTAAAAACTTTTCGAAAGAAATGGCATACCCTTACCTTAGCACGGACTATCAGGGCCCGGTTAATTGGAGAGATCCAGATAATAATACAGTAGGGACACCATCTCGCAAGAAGGTTACTTTTTCAGACACTTCATCTGACGAAGGAGATGGTTACCAAAGAGGTAGGAGAGGTAATCAGCAAAATTCGAGACAACGGAACAGAGGCTCCCAAAGAGGAGGGAGGAGAGGAAGACAAAATATCTTCTTCCAATATCCTCCTTATTTTTACCCACAAGGGTTTGCCCCACCTGGGCAGATGCAGCCTTATCCTCCCCAAGAATTGCCTTTTCCTCCACCGCAAACAGGCCCACCTCCATTAGGAAACTTGTTTGAGACAAGAAGGAGGGCTTACAGAAGGTAAGTCCCCCTTCAGCTGTCTACAATCTGTCCGATAAGATTCTGACACCCAAAGAAGTTTCCATATTAGAAAAAGGCTTTTCCTTCATCCCAATGAAGGATCCTAGCAAAATGGATGTTGAAACAGAATTAAGGAGTTTTTTCCGTAAGATTAGACTTAAAGACTTTTTTGGTAATATTCAGATTTCATCCGTGGGACTGAGTTCTAATACACCGTTCAAACCACCATCTAAATTTACTCCCTCGTTGAACATGATATCCAAAGAGACTGCCACTTTTGAAAAGGCAGTACTTCGAGATTTCCATGTTATTTATGAGAATAAAGACAAAAGGAAGCCTGCCAAAAAATGCTTTCATTTTACTAAAGAAGATTGGGCAGGGCTTAAGAACTTACAATTAGACAGAACAATTGTGATAAAAAAGCTGACAAGGGAGGAGTAGTGGTAGTGTGGGATGCCATGAAATACGATCTCGAGGTTATGAGACAACTTGATAATCAGGAGGTATATGTTAAATTACAAGGAGACCCCTCGCAAAGAATTCGGAAAGAAATTGAAACGTTGGGGAAAGATGCTCTGGAAAGAGAAATTATTACCCAAAAAGAACTTAATTTCCTATTACCTAATAACACCAGGACTCCGCTTAGCTATCTGTTGCCTAAAATACAAAAAGCATGAGTGCGCCACCAGGCCGACCTATTGTATCACTGAGTGGCTCCATTTTGGAACCAATCGGTCAATATTTAGATTTCTTTTTGAAACCTCTGGCTAAGAACACTCCCACCTATCTCTCTGACTCAACGGATGTCATAAGAATGGTTGAATCTTTGCCTTTCAACAGTGATAATGATCTACTTATCACTTTGGATGTAGAGTCTTTATACTCTAATATTCCCCAGGGCAATTCCCTGGGGATCATGAAAAGATTCCTTCAAACTAGGGCAGATAACAGTTCAGTCCCCAGTGAGTTTTTGGTGGAATTACTGGAAATTGCACTTACTAAGAATTTCGTCAGATTCAAAAATACGTACTATATGCAAATAAAGGGCACAGTGATGGGGGCATCATTTGTACCCAATTATGCCACCCTCTATATGTGGGATTTTGAAGAGTCTAACATTATGACAGAATCTAATCCATTTAAATCTGCCCTGAAACTCTATAAGAGGTATATCAACGATACACTTATTATTTGGGATAGTTCCAGAGGGGATTACAATGCTTTTTTCATATGGATTAATAATTTAAATCCCAATTTGAAATTCACCATTCAGAGTAGCAATAAGGAGATTGCATTTTTGGATTTGCTGATAAAAGTGGACGATAAGATCTTGGTTGTGGACCTGTACAGAAAGGAATCGGACAGGAACACAATATTGCACCATCAGAGTTTTCATTCTCAGTCTTTGAAATCTAACATTCCTTATGGGCAGTTTCTAAGAGCTCGCAGAAACTGCACTAAAATCGAAGACTTCACCAGGCAAGCCTCCATTATTGAAGAGAGACTGACAGAGAGAGGTTATCCTAGACAACTTCTAAAACACTCTAAAAAACAAAAAACGAGCTTGATACCAGCACAGAGAGGTCTTATTGAGAAAAGACCCAAAAGAAAAAAAACTGAGGGACGATCAAATAGTCTGTGTGCTTACGTTCAATACACAGCACAACCAAATTAAGAAAATAATTTCTAATCATTGGCATTTACTCCAATTGAATATGCAGAAGTTACCCAAACCTATCTATGCCTTCAAAAAGGGGAAGCATATTAAAAACTGGGTATCTAAGGCGGACAGAAATCAAGTACAAGGTACTCAATTGACTATTACTGTGGCCTGGGGTATGCCCCCCATTGTGGGACATTACCCCCGTGGTAATTGTTGTAACTGTTCCAGTACATCGGCCACCTCTGTTATTAATATCCATGAAAGGGACTGGAAACTGAGGCAACATACCACCTGCCTTAGTTCCAATGTAATTTACGTAATAATATGCCCCTGCAAAAAGGCATATATTGGTAAGACGACTAGAGCTGTAAAATTACGTATAGGGGAACATAGATCTAAGATCAGAACAGGACAGTTGTATGCCCCCTTGACCACGCATTTTGTGGAATTTAATCACAATCCAGAAGACATAAAATGGTGAGCTGTAGAAAAGGTTTTCGGCACAGATGCGGCCAATGTAACGCCACGATTATCTCAGAAAGAACAGTGGTGGATATATCACACCAACAGCCTCAACAGGGGCCTGAACCAACAAGAGGAGTGGAATTGAGTGTCATTATCTTCTCTACCATTCCCTTCGTTTTGCTATGATTATCAGCATTAATTCGTGATCACTTAATTAGCCCATTTGGGTTAAGTCTATCTCTCTCTCTCTCTTCTTTATATGTATTCTCCAATGGTATCAGATATTCAACTACTATTAACCCGCACGGATTGTTGCGGTGCAATATGTTTCTAAGCGGCACCTTATCTGCCATGTTGAGAAGCCAAGGCTTCACTCCAGCTTTTGTCCTTTGTTTGTGTTTTTGAAACGAACGATTGATATAAAAGAGGGACTAGCTTAATACACACTGTCACATCGGTTTCTCGGAAGTGATTGTTACCTGCGTCCGATTTGTAACTTAGTGTGAGGTAAGTGGGATGTTTTGTCCCCTCCACCTTTCACCTCACAACTTGTTTTTTGGACAATATAGTGCGCACAAAGAAGCTCATGCACATGATTTTTGACATCTTAGATCATAACCACACACGGAACAGGAGCCCCTACACAGAGGGAACTGTGTCTCTCACCCATTGCTTCTGCATCCCGTTATTGTATACATACGAGGCGGGTGAATAAGATCTAAGAAGATTGCATTAGAGGCAGATTGCCTCTCTCACTGATGAAAACTGAGCCGATGTGATAAAAGCCTTCGCTTTGAAGCTATGCTTTTGGGTTACTCTGTCTTGAACCCGGCTAGACCCACTAGTGTGGGCTTTTAGAGTAAAATACACACTGGGATCTAATACGCTTTTCTTGTCTGTTGTTTCTGTTTGTTTTCCAGGGTTGGCTTAACCATAGCATCTCTGATGTACACCAGAGACTATTAAAACTAAAACCATATTCAGCACCTCTGACATATACCAGAGGTGGCCGAAGCACTAATTAGACAGCGACCGTCATGTGGTTTTCAGGTACGTCTTTTGTCTTATTGAAACTGAATGGAGACATGCAGGAGGCAGGGTGTGGGATTAGGGGGAGCACGTTGGCACTAACTGACAGTGTCTAAAGATTGGGAAACAATGTTTTTTCCTTCTGAATTTACCGTTCAACCTTGTACATAGGTAGATGGGGCTGTGAAACCACACATATAGACACTTTGTGGTCTCCTTGACATGTGCTGTATTTAGACATTTTGTGAATATTAGGAACTGGATCAATGGTTAATAGTTCCATCCAGTAAACTGAACCACAGTTGGGTACAGAGATAGACCACATAGGCCTCTCCCCGGGTTTGGACTTTGTATTTTGATGGGAGTAACAGAGTGAAAAGAGACAGTCTGGTATATTTTAATAGTATTTTAATTGAAATTTATTTTTTGTTTGATTTTAGAATTTTGTAAAAAGTTCATCCGATCCTGATGAAGACAGATATAATCATCCAAGTCGAAACTATTTACCAGGAAGCCTGTTTGATAAAGAAGATTCATATATATGGGCACTAACAGTCGATATTTTGTCTGGAGTGAACTACTATTAGCAACGCAATGGAATTGAATTTGAACTTTCTTAAATTCTTAAAATAATTTAATCTAATTTTTTTAGGATCTGAATTAGCTGAATGAATGTATGAATTCCTGAAATTTAGGATGTTTTTTTATAAAAAATAAATTAATTAAAGATGTCCAATGATGATGTTTACACTCAAATATAAAATAAAATAAAAATTATGATTTTATTTATTACCTTCTGCCTTTTTTCTACCAATTGCTCTCGCTATCCTGGCACCATCATTTGTTTCATTATATGGCCTTACCTCAAGGTGCCAGTGATTTTTGAGGTTCCCACCTTTTGGTTGATTTAGTAGGTGCAGCACTTTGCTGTGTGGGGAATATTCATTAACGAACAAGATCTCTTGGAGCACCCATGTGGGTCCTCTGGAAGAGCTTCTTTTACGGTTGAGTCTATTGCTCTTTATTGTTCCCTCTTCTCCTGCACCATATCTTCATCATGTCTGCCGCCGATTCAGTTTCTTTTAGTGAAGAACAATTAGCGGAGATCACTAAGATCCCGTCCTTCTTTGATAAACTACAGTTAGATAACGTGACTGGAGATTTTTTGAACATCACTAGTGACAGCATTTTACGTCTCAAAAAAAAGAAATTTAGAAGAGAAATGCACAGTCACCTCCTAAAGGAGTATTTAAAGAAGAACATTATTCCGATGGGGCTACTTGTTCGCAACGAGCCTTGCTTGTTTGTGGATGATGCTGAATACAAAAGTGCCTTTTCGGGCATAGGAACGAAGTGCAGTAGAGACTGATGCTTCTTACCATTAATACAGCCTTGAGAAAAAGTGTAGCTGTTGGGGAAGAGATTGAAAAAGCAGAAACAGCTTTTAAAGCAGATACCACTATTATAAACATCAAGGAGAAACTAGATACTATTGAGAACTTAGTGACTGATTTCATTAAAATTACCACTGCGAAAAAAAATGGAAAAGCTCATTAAAGATGTTAAAAACTTTTCGAAAGAAATGGCATACCCTTACCTTAGCACGGACTATCAGGGCCCGGTTAATTGGAGAGATCCAGATAATAATACAGTAGGGACACCATCTCGCAAGAAGGTTACTTTTTCAGACACTTCATCTGACGAAGGAGATGGTTACCAAAGAGGTAGGAGAGGTAATCAGCAAAATTACAGACAACGGAACAGAGGCTCCCAAAGAGGAGGGAGGAGAGGAAGACAAAATATCTTCTTCCAATATCCTCCTTATTTTTACCCACAAGGGTTTGCCCCACCTGGGCAGATGCAGCCTTATCCTCCCCAAGAACTCCCTTTTCCTCCACCGCAAACAGGCCCACCTCCATTGGGAAACTTGTTCGAAACAAGAAGGAGGGCTTACAGAAGGTAAGTCCCCCTTCAGCTGTCTACAATCTGTCTGATAAGATTCTGACACCCAAAGAAGTTTCCATATTAGAAAAAGGCTTTTCCTTCATCCCAATGAAGGATCCTAGCAAAATGGATGTTGAAACAGAATTAAGGAGTTTTTTCCGTAAAATTAGACTTAAAGACATTTTTGGCAATACTAAGATTTCATCCGTGGGACTGAGTTCTAATACACCGTTCAAACCACCATCTAGATTTACTCCCTCGTTGAACATGATATCCAAAGAGACTGCCACTTTTGAAAAGGCAGTACTTCAAGATTTCCATGCTATTTATGAGAATAAAGACAAGAGGAAGCCTGCCAAAAAATGCTTTAATTTTACTAAAGATGATTGGGCAGGGCTTAAGAACTTACAATTAGACAGAACAATTGTGATAAAAAAAGCTGACAAGGGAGGAGGAGTGGTAGGTGGGATGCCATGAAATAGGATCTCGAGGTTATGAGACAACTTGATAATCAGGAGGTATATGTTAAATTACAAGGATACCCCTCGCAAAGAATTTGGAAAAAAATTGAAACGTTGGGAAAAGATGCTCTGGAAAGAGAAATTATTACCCAAAAAGAACTTAATTTCCTATTACCTAATAACACAATTCAGGCGTCTTGTATGAATATAGGATTAGTTTGTCTCTTTCATGTTGTATGGGATACCGTACGGACGGGGGCGTCTCGAGCAGTGGAACGTTTTGCCTAGAGTATTTACACAAGAGGGCGAACGATTGGGAATATAACATGCAAATCCACCCTGTATAACAACACGAAAGAGACGAACTAAGATATAATCTGGGAGAATGCACCCGCAAATTCTGTGATGCATCGTGGGATCTGTAGTGCCTTAATATCCATGCAACAGAAGTCCATTATTCAACTTGCAAATTGGGAATTCCCAATCCTATATTCATACAAGACGCCTGAATTACCTTAACGGACCGAACTGCCGCCATTATTAGATTGACCAATGCAATCGCGCGCCCTCCACACCCCAAGAAATTAACATAAGGTGATAACACTGACACCTAGGCGCCATGTTCACAGTGTCACCCTTTTTTTATACCAATTGCCTCCTGAAGACGGGTCCTGGGACAATATTGATGAGCTGTAGACTGCAACAGTGCTGTCCTTGGCCCCAGAAACAAATCAATTTGTTGACGCCATTATACTATGTTTGTGTATAACTGCAATGTGATCATCACACATTATTACTAACACCACTTATAACCAACGATTGTCAGTAAATTGTGAATGCTTTTTTATTTTGATAACAGCCAAACATGCAAATTGGTGTTCTCTTCTTCTTCTCTCGTGTGTGGCAATATACAATTGATGAACACCCTAAATGGTTTTTTGTGAAAATATGATTAAAATATGTTGAATAGATTACCTTGACTGTGCTGATAGATATAATCTAATGAAATCTCCACTTTGAGAAATACTGTTGATAAGTTGCCCCTATGGTGTGATAGAGGTGAGTAGCTAGTGGTTAGTGTACTCTTTTGTCAGGTGTATCTTTCCTCACATACCACAGCCCCCTTTACAAAAAATTGAGGAACCCTTGTTTTGCTCAAAACACTTTTTTACCCTGGCGCCTATAGTGCCAGGCTCATACACCCTGAAAAACAATGTGCTTGGGAATTACTTTATTGTATTGTCAGCCAACATGGAGGCATCCACATAGCTTGGTTCGTAAGAACCAAGCTATGCGGTGTAGTGTTTTGGGTGTGTCAGCCTAGGGACTACTTTACCTGGACTATTTTGCTGGGGCTATTTAACCCACACCCGAGCAAGACAACACTCTTCGCGTTACTTTGCAGCTTGCAACGTGACGCTCACAGTGTCCAGCTATTCCCTCGAACCTCAGAGAAGCAGAACCTGCAAGGAGACAAAAGGAACATGATTAGCAGCAGCATCTTACCTGCAGTCTTCATCTTTAAACACTCGCAGCTACTGAGAACAGCTTCCTCGAATCTGCACGCCTCCCGGACAGGACGACCTGAAAGAGGAAGATAGAGGCAACATTAAGAAAGCAGTAGAGACATTTACAAATTACGAACTGCTCAAAAGGCTTACCTGGCTGGTCGCCTCTCGGCTGGCACCACTCCGAACATTCCACTCACACTGAAGAACACCGCGACCTACAAGGAAGGAAAACACAGGTTAGAAAAGGCAAGACTTCGCAGCGCTGCGCATAGCGTTTACTTACCGCATCATAGCGCTCTTAATGCGGCATCATTTACCAGCGGGGCTCAAAGTAGTGACAGGGAGGCAAATGAGAATGCCTCTCACACCTCTGTCTAGAAGTAGAAGTGATGCCCAGAGTGTAGCCAAAATGTTAGGTGATGAATTGCATGAATATTTGACATATATGGCCTCTAGCATTTCTCTCATTTCAGATCGAGTCAAGCGCCAGGGGGGGTCGCTCTCAGAACACAGATGAAGACAATTCAGCAACCAGATCACCAGAACTATTATCGGCACCCAAGTTGTATATTGGTGTTTCTGTCCAAGAATTTCACACAAAAGTGGTATGGGCCTTGTTTTAATGGCCCCTTTTGTGTTGAAGATATAACCCCTTCAAGCCCTTGTTCACTCTAGGTTGGACTACTGTAACAGCCTCTTTCTAAATCTACCTGCTTCTACTCTCCGCCCTTTGCAACTCATCCAGAATAGGAATGCAAGACTTGTCCTTGGCATCAAGCCCTGGGATCGTATCTCTCCAGCCCTGAAATCTCTCCACTGGCTCCCAGTGGCTGCAAGGATTAAATTCAAAATCCTTTGCATTGTCCAGAAGGCTTTCTGAGGCGTGGGTCCAAAATACCTTCAGCTTTCCCTTCGTAAATACCTCCCCTCTCAAGCTCTTCGCTCCTCTACCTCTACCTCCCTTCGGGTCAGTCATTTCTCAAAGAACCAAGCTCGGGGTAGATCTTTGTCTTTGGTTGGGGCCTCCCTCTGGAAAAGCCTCTTCGCCACTCTGAAACATGAGGAAAACCATCTCCAGTTCCAGAAGCACCTCAAGACCTTCCTCTCTGCTTCTGTCTTCACTTTTCCTCTCCCCTGCTGATCATCTCTCTCTCTGCACCTTACACCTGGCCTACCTTCTGACCTCCGAGCCCAGGTACCCGCTCACCTTGCCACCCACCTGCACTGCTCATGGTAGACCATTGCACTGAGGCCTCTATCTGCAACCATACAGTCCCCCCCTTTCTCTCTCTGCACTTATCACCCTGTCTGCTGCCTCACTCCTAGCACTTGCCACCTGTTGGCTGCATTACTACTGTTTGTTGCCTGTTATTATTTATTTTATTTATTATTTATTACTTATTTGTATTCCTTTGCTATGCACTCTCCACCCCCCCTTCCATGCACTTTTCCCCCTTTTCCCTCTTCCATGCACTTGCGCGTTCTCAATGTCACTGGGCCTAGTAAGATTGTTGTTTTGTACTCCCTTGTTACCGTCCCTTGCCTTGTCACGCTCTGAAACACCTGTGTACGAGCGCAATATAAATAAACTATCAATCAATCAATCAATCAATTCAGCAGTGATAGTCCAAGGCAGGCGAGCTTGGCTTCACTTGAATGATGTAAAAGCCTACAAAGGTGAGACCTACCCTACCGCTGGTGCCGATTCAGAAGCAAGACAAGAAGAAGAATTTCAGTGTGTGCAGACTCGATCGATGACGAAGAAGAAGGACGATAAAGCAACGACCGGCGGATAAAGCAGCTTTAGTCCGGACTAGAACTTGACGGATACTCCTTATAGATATTTTAGCCAGGAGTACAAAAGCTTGCAAAGAGTTTTAGTAGGGCAAAATTGGACTTTAGAAAAAACTTAAACGTATCACAATTATGCCTGAATGTGATTTTGAGATAGAAGATTGGAAACGAGAGCAATATCCAGATTCATTTCTTACTGAATACCTGTTTGAATAAACACATGGTTCTCACAGACAGGAATGTGCATCGACTTATGTTTTCTGTTTTTGTATTTATCCTTCAAGCTTATCCTGCTCTTGTCAGAAGAGACATTGATATTCACAGGTTTTTACAGGATCCTACAAATGGCCCTGTGATTAGAAGGCTCCTTATTGCGATAATAGAACAGATCCTGCAATTACAAGAGTACAATCATTTTCTCATGATCATAGTAGAAATGAGGAATGTTGAAGCTAGCACGATTTTAGGGAATGAACAAGCACAGCCAGTACCAGGATGCCACAAAAGGTGGAGGTCAATGTTTTGGTGCATGATATATGCCTGCACGATTCCTTTTTTTGTCTTTCTGATCCTCATCGTTCACAGCCTCTATCATGTGGGTACTCCTGTTAAGATGGAGACCACTATGGTTCCCCCCACTATGGGAACTGCCTTTGATTTGCTTAATTCCACTGAGGTAGAGGCTCCTATGGCTCTCACCACTATGATAACTCTTTTTGATTTTCTTTATGAGTATTATACAACCACTGATTTAGTGGTAAGACATAAGAGAAATGCAGAGGAAGACAGTGATGGGATAAATGCCTATTTAGACAATGCAGAACACTTAGGTAATAACATGTGTTATCAGAACATGAGAAAGGTGGGAGAGAAAACATCTAACGAGAGTTGCTACGTCTGTGCTCTCATAACCTATGCTATGAATACAGTGCGAACTTTAATTTCAAGAGAAATCCCAGAACACAATGCCAGATGCCTCGTTCATCTTACAGCATGCATGTCTAGAGGACAGTTCCAGGGAAGTTGGGCTACCTTGCGATGGAGATCGAAATGGGCGTTTCCATATCAGGATGACTATATTAAGACCACACAGATGGAAAAATAACCTGGATGGAAGAGCAAGATGTTTGTGTATCCCTCAGACGGACAGGAAGAGGTGGTCATTGCAGAGATGAAGAGACTGAACTGCCCTGATAAGACAGAAGTAGTTGGATGGCGTGGATGTTGGGAACAAATTCAAGTCTTAGTCTATGGACGAGTAAAATCCAAGAAGGGATGGGAAAATGGGCTGATGTCCTGCTCAGCTCCTCTACTGAAGTCAGAATATATACAAGAGGTGCAGAGAGCAAACAATGGATGTTTGAAGTCGTGGGCCAAGCATGCCAAGCTACTGACATGGGTAGAAGATGAATCAGGTCCAATGATTGTGGTTCCATTGGTAAACTGCGACATTGTGCTTCCTAAGACACAGAAAGAATCGTGTGCGAGATAACAAAAACTTGGGCTTGTGGGACTAGGGCCTATATGAAGCTGCCCAAGGATTTGGGAGGGACGTGTTCCTTAGTGCTTATTCATGTTCCAGCGTTAGTGATTCCTCTGAGTGATTTGAACATTGAAGAATTTCCGAAAGAAGATGCCCACTTAAGAAGGAGAAGATTGCTTGGATTTCTCAATCGGACCAAGAGAGAGAATTACTTCTCAGCTAAATCAATAGAGGCATATGAGGCTATTCCATATGAGCACAGGTTGTTCAGTAAGACTGCGTCTATCTTCACACCTATCTTTATGCCTGTGATCCAGATGATGGCCAATGCTAAATGGTTGCAGATTACCAGATGGGAGCTTCTGCAGACTATCAACACCACCATAAAGGGATTCAATGCTATCAAGGAAGAATTGAGAGCCATACCATTAATGACTATGCAAAATAGATATGTTCTTGATATGATCACATCGATGGAAGGAGGAGTATGCGCCAAAATCGTGCCATCATGTTGCACGTTCATACCTTCTCACGATGACGAGAATGGGACCTTGACAGAGGCCATAATGTTACTAACCTGCATAACCAGATGGAAGACGATACAGAGGACATTACTGATGATAGTTAGTTTGGATCCATATTCTCATGGGTTCCCCACAGTGGATGGCGAACATCTTCAAGTTTCTTGGAGCCGTATTAGTGATGGTGATGTTTGGATTCTGTGTAATCATGATAATAATCATACAATGTAAGAAGACAGCCAAGAAGGAAGATCATGATCAATGTCGAGTCAGGGTTGGGACCCAAGTAGTTGACAGATGAAGATGTCAGAAAATACATAGAGGCTAGCATTGTAGCACCTGAGGAAACGAAGTTCCGGTATCCAAAGAATCACAAGAAGTACAGATGCTGTAATGCAAGTAGATCACGTAATCTTAGAAGCTAGCTATATGTGGTGAATAGACTGTAGGCAAAGCCACCATTATATAAAAGCTGGATATCAGTGTCACAAATTTTAGTAAGCTCAGACCCATGGAGAGAGGAGCCGAAAGCTGTGTCGCAGCATGAATTACCTGAGATCGTGGAAGAGTCTGGAAGGGCTGTCTGGCCTGGTGTCAAAGCTAAAGCATCCAAGACTGGTTATCTATTCTTGAAGTAAGTAACTGTGAGATGCTGAATCATCCCTTGTTAAGGTGCAAAGAAAGAACCCCATGCATGTCAGGTTTTATTCATTTAAGACAATTAAATGCTGTAAAATGGACCGAATCGTGGTCTCCTGTCACGTGAGCCGAGGATCAAAATAGAGTTCGAGCTTGGAGGGCCAGAACAACGATAGTGCATGCTCGCACTCCTTTATATTCCCAGACTCAATGATACTTTGCAAGGCCAAGTTCAAAGACAATCTTCATGGCAGAAGGCATGGGTGATGAGAGATGATGAGCTAATTGGGTGGTGAGGTAACGTCATGTCCACGTCCTGGCACCTGGGGTTAAGCATACGTGCTGCTAAGTGAGCTGAATGTGCCAGAAGGGCACAAGCGTGCCAACCAATTATAGAGGGCCATATAACAGAGGGCTATATAGTTTGAGAGCCAATGATATACTGTGTACCCCTTATAGAAAGTATACTTAGATGTTCCCCTTGAACGTATCACAATCCCTCGTTGTTTTTTCGTATTTGCCAAATAGTATAACGTCACCTATGATGGATTTTCTGTATAAAATCTATTTTTTTAATGAAATGCTTTGAGTTGAGTTGAATTCAGCTGAGTGAGTTGATGAGAACTCGAGTGAACGTCTGTTGATGTCCGTTGTAACTCCCTGTTTTATTAGACAACTGATATTAAAACAGAAATCTTAGCCATCTTCCTGAGTTGGTTCGATTATTTGGTATAAGAGTTACTCTGCCCCATCCACTGCATACCTCCTACCCAAAGGGCCTTACGTTCAATTAAATGGAGCTGAAGGAGGTATATAGGTGCTAGTTTTCTGGCAAACTTCGCATGCTTGGATAAAGGTTTTAATGTCAGCATATATTCCAGGCCAATAGAATTTATTAGCTATTTGCGCTTGAGTTTTACCTGCCCCAAATGATCTCCCGTCAGATGAGAATGGGCTATCTCCAATACCACCCGTTTATGGCTCTTGGGTATTACCAACTGTGTTTTTACTAGACCGTCCGAAGTGGTATCCCCTCTATAAAGGAGTGCTGATTTAAAAAAAAAAAAGAAGGGTCGCCCTTTCTCGCGACCCTCAGGTCTGAAACTACCTGTAAGAATGCCCCAGCCAGTAAGGGATAGTTTTTTTTGGGTGAAAGCTAAGTCAGGGAGTATCTCAGATTCTTCTTCTATGGGTCTTTTAACCTCAATTTTGTTAAGGTCGCCAGATGCTTCATCAGCCTTCCCAAAGCCTTGAGTCCCCCCTATCTGTATTTCCCTCTTCAGATTTTTCTTTAAGCCTAGGAACTACAGATTTGTCCAGCACCCCCTGAACAATCTTATCTTCTTGATGTATCTGAAATGGATCTTTTCCATGGTTTTGTAATAGGCCCTTAACATCACCTCGAAAGTCTGGGTCTATTACCCCAGCCAGGACATCAATCCCAAATCTCCATGCTAATCCTGACTTGGGAGTCAGTTGAATATATGTATCAGGGAGTGGAATCAATATCAAGTCAGTTGTTGTAGTTATGTTTATTCGGATATGAAACATCCATCAAACAAAAACATATCATACAAAAATTTCATATACAAATAGTACATTGTACATGTGTTCATCAAAGTTTGTTAAAATATTCTAAAAAGCAATTACCTTAAAACCGCACATCTTAATGTGCAGCATCCTAACCTTACAAAAAACCCTTTCTTCTGTACATAGCAGCCTTCAAATAAGACAACAGAACCCATGCCATCAATTCAGATTCAGCCGTCAGTAAAAATATTATGGACGGCCCATACTGATGCAGCTCCATGTGTTTTAGAATCTGAAGGATCATTCGTCTTCTAATCTTCTCATAACCTGGTCAATAAAATACAAAGTGACTCTGATTTCCGTACGGGGCACCACACACAGGGCAGATGGGATCATCTGGATAGCCCATCCATTTCACCATATTTTCCCTCAGCTGTAAACAGTCAAATAATGCCCTAGTAATGAGCCAGCTATGATGTTTGTTACTGGCCCAGACAAAATACGGCTGTAACATTGACATCCCACTTATAAGCTTATGAACGCTATCCGATTGTGTCACCCATGTTACAAGAGCATGTTTGACCACGATCCCCCGAGTCAAGAAGATGAACCAGGGAGACCTAATAGGTTTTTAAAAAAAACGATTTTCCTTATCCTGCAAGTCACCAGGCTAACAATATCCTCACAGGGCCGCTCCATTGTGCGTATCTGCCTTGACTTGCAGGGTGTAGACCCTAAGGGAGGATTGCCAATGCTGGCCCTTACATTTAGCTGAGAAACTAGATAGGCCCCCCAGGTATTGAGACATCTTCAAGGACTGTTTTTTAACATGAGCACTACCCGTTAAAGTCTCGGAAAATCTGACACCCAGATAGTCGAATTCTGTCACCCTGGGGATCTTCCCCATTACACAATATAGGGTGCATCTTGATGAGCTTCCTACCTCCACTGCATCCCATCACCGCCGATTAAACAGTGTTAATCTTCAGTCCCAGGCTGGTTATGAACAAGGCATATGTGTCCACCAGTGCCTGTAAAGCCGCAGAGGTTCTGGCCATAAGTACTGTGTCGTCGGCATAAGCCAAGACCGGAAAGGACCTACTCCCCAATTTCAGAAAGTTCACCCGATACTTAGCAAATCCTGCAATAGACCATTAATGTACACAGTGAAAAGTATGGGGGCTAGCACGCACTCCTGCTAAACACCTAGCCCTATGTGAAAACACTTGGTACACTTCCCCCTGGGTCCAAATCGAACATTCACACTATTGTCAGCATGAATCTCCCGAAGCACTCCCAAAATGTCCTCAGAGCAGCCCATGGACTCAAGCACAGCGCACAACCTTGGGCAGTCAACCTTGTCGAAGGCTCTGCTTAAGTCCATGAACGCAAGATAAACCACTTCGCCCCGACAGACCACAAAATTGGACACCAATAAGTACAGATTCAGTACTTGCTCTATTGTGCCCAGACCAGGTCGAAAACCAAAATGGATATCTATAAGGATCTTGGCCTCTGTAAAACAGCTCTCTATATGACCCAGCAGTACCCGGCCAGAAATGTTGAATGCGGTGTCCAAAAGAGAAATCAGGCGATAGGATGAAGGCAAAGTTACATCTCCCTTCTTAAAGATGGGAAAGATAGACGCCATCCTCCAGGACGGTGGATAGTGGCCCGAGCTCATATAGGCGTTAAAGGCCAGGGTCAACACAGGATCAATACGGGAGCCCATAGATCAATCTGATCCTGAAAAAGATCTGCCGGTATGGCGTCTGGGCCAGGAGCTCAGTTTCGTGACTGGGCCTCTATTGCTTTCACCATGTAACACCCCCAGACACCTTCTCTTTGCGAGAACAACTGTCATCAAAAAGGGCCCCAAAATGAGATACCCAGTCCGCCGCCCCCGCATGTGTACCCTGCAGGCGCTTACCTCCATTGTCAAAGGGCCCAGCCTTAACAAACTCCCAGAAACCCTTGGCATCATTCAACCTGATAGCCTCCAGGAATTCCTCCGAGGCCTTATCTTCCAACTCCAATTTCCTTTGCTCCACCGCCCTCCGATAGTCAGTGCGGGCTTGAACTATGCTCCGTGTGCCCTCCGCAGGATGTTTTAGAGCATCTAGAAGAGCTGATTTGGCCGTCCTACAAGCTGAGTCAAACCAGCCCCTCTACCCACCATTCCCGTCATTTGGGGACCGTCATAAAAACCCTGCGTGAGGGCTGCCAGAATAGCCATGACCACTTCCCTAGGACCATTTGAGCACTCAAGAATTCCCATTAATTCCCTTTTCTGCGTGGCCAGTGATTCTCCTGCCAGACACTGCGTCACTGTCCACCTGACACGGTACACCGGACATTTGCCCTACTCCTCAACCAAGCCTCTAAGTGTTAAAACCAGGGGTTAATGGTCACTATTCCCCACTCTGGGTACTTCAAAGCTCACAATTAGATTCCATAGATCCAACGATAGACAAAAGTAGTCAATGATTGAGGTGCCCAAATGGTTATTAAACATACATCTCCCAGGAATGTCGGGGTTAATGCGCCCATTCACAGCTTGCATGCCCCATTCAATGAGCCAAACACTCAATTGGAGGCCCCTAGAGCAAACCTGGGTGTCCTCCATTTGAAGGTACGTGACCTTACGGATTTGTTCCTCCAAGGGTTCATATAGATCTTTCGTCACGCCACAACCCATTTTGACATTAAAATCCCCCCCAGATTAGTCTGTGCTGAGTGCCCCCTACTCCAACCCTACATTTGTCCAAAAATGCCTTTATCTTTGGCCATGTGTCCCCCTCTACCTTGTTCGGGCTATTGTAGAAGTTTAAGACATTGAACCACTCAGTACCGGGTGGTTTAAACTTTAGAAATTGTAAATTATCCAGTTTTGTCTCAACCACCTCCACCCGCCGGGGTAGGGATGCCTTGACCATTACAACCAAGCCTCTATAGCACCTCCTCCTCCTATACTTTTTGGTAGGTATGCCATAAGAGACATAGCCATCCAGGAGAGGAATCTCAAGGTCTGAGGTTTCCTGCAGTAGGATGATCCCATGGCACTGCAAGAATTCCACATTCTCATCCAGCTGCAGTTTACCCCTGGAGCCAGCAATATTCCAAGAGAGGTATAGAAGCCAAAATGACTACCACCCTTTAGACTGGCTCTCTAAGGCCCCCACTAGGGGCAATGGCTGACTATCCTCCTGTTAGTCCTGGTCATGGAATGACGACCACATGTGTCTGAGGCACGGAGAGCGCTACATTGGCTGCCTGTTGACTCAAGAATCTCCTTTAGACTCATGGTCATCACATTCAATTGCCTCAAGGGCAAGATGCCCGCCTATCTTCAAAGGTATATTGGAATAAAAACCTTGGTTAGACATCTTCGTTCTAACAACCAGAACCTGCTCTTCCAGCCCAAAGTTAAAAGTAAAAAAGCACAATGTGGCGCCTTCGCCTTCGCAGCACCGGCGCTCTGGAACACTTTGCCAGACCAACTGAGAAACTCAGCTGCTCTGTGCTCCTTCAAGAAGGGCTTTTCAAATAGTCGCTCTTTAGTCTGTGGTTCCTTTCCTTAGATCTTCCGGACTTCTCTCTCATCTTTTTATGTCTATCAGCGCCCTCACACCTATGGGTCTATGGATGCGCTTTATAAATGTAATAAAGTAAAAAGTAAAGTAAAGAGAGAGGCCCATATCTATTCTGGGTGACCAAACTCCCAGTGCTTTCAACCCATCCCAGTCTTTGAGGATTATGCCTACACACATTTGCCCATAAAGTGCACTGACTACATTTGGGGGAACTAATACGCCCACCCCCCCCAATTCTCGGACCCCAATTGAATCATTTTCCCTCCAGTGGAGCTGCCGTCAGCCTTGTTCGAGGATAAAAATATTCTAAACCCACCAATCTACTTTCAAGTTTTGAGCCATTGGCCTAAACCTCTTGTTATGCTTGAGGTTACCATGTGCCTGGCAATTAAAGAGTTGGAGAATGATACCCCAATACAGTCACCCTTATCAGCTTTCTTCATGGGGCCCACCCATCCCACTGTTCTAGCCATTAATACTGAGTTAGGGTCTATACTGGGGCCCATGAGATTAACGTTTATCCAGTGTGAGGCCTTATTCATCAAAGACGAGGTTGTTTCATGGGCACCCCGCGGTAAACTCTGAACACCCATTATCCCTCCCACCAAGGGGGCCGCCGCAGGGGGGAAACTTAAAACTACACTCTCCCCACAGACCCTGGATTCCACGGCCTTCACCAAGGCTCCCGATGGGGGCTTTGTCCAGCCTAGGGGCGACGTCCTAGGATTAATGCAACTTGCAGGTGTACTGGCGACTTTGGCCAGGGGGGACGTGCCTCCTACCACAACCCCCTCCCTGCATCCCTGCCCCACGGTAATCCTCTCTAATAATGGCACTTGGTCCATACTTGACTCTGCTCTCTAACATTTCCGATAAATTTCCTCTACTTTCAGTTTCAGATCTCGAATTGATCGTCTTGTATCGCCAAAGTATTCATAACCCAATTTTTCTACTACTGGAGCAGGGTATGCGTTGCCTCGATTTTAGCCAACCAACTTGCTTCTGAGGATAGTTCCCTGGTTGTGCGCCTTGATTTCTGGGTCAAAAGTTGGTAGAAGGGTTACAATTTTTTGTCTAACAAGGACTCTAACCATACCTTGTTATCCTTCATTGTGGTTGAGGCTATCGAGAGGTCCCCCAGGGGGGTAAGATTACCCCCCTGTTCCTCCTTCTCCTCCCTCCCACCCCCCAAGCAAGCCGATGGAATCACATACTCCCCTGAGTTTCCCAATGTGCCAGCACCTTCGCCTTGCGGGCAGTCCTCCACAACAGCCCCCTTGTCCATGTTTATCCCAACCACCCCAAGCACCCCCTTGCCATCCGGGCCAGCCTCTTCAATGTTCACATTGCATGGCACAATGGGAACTAGAGGGCCCACACCCATCCCCCCTCGTCTAAAACATTAGCAGCCCTATAGAGGATGCTGCTTCCCAAATTGCTTTTTTTGTCACTTGAATCCTTTCTGCCAGATTCCCCGCCATTGTTTTTAAATAGGAATCCAGAGATAGTTGACTTACGACTCGTCTAGACTTAGGGGCTCTGGCTGCCGACGTGGGAGTAACCGTAGGGACTCGTGATTGCTTTTTCTTTTTTGGCACTAGTGGCCATTTTCCCCGGGGCTTCCTTCTCTCTAAATTTTCTTTTAACCATTTCTACACTCTATCACTCTACACTCTATCACCAAAGGGTCTTCCAAGACTACCATATAAGGAACCCAAAAGCTAAGGGCAAGGATAAAAGATATTCCAAGAAAGCAGTAAATGGATAATGGACAGACAAAGAGTGTCACAAGACTCTCTGTAGCCTATGATTAAATTGATCACGGTGCACAGACACAGGCAAACGCCCTAATGGTAACCCCCACATTGCGTATAACTCAGTGTCATGAGTGATGAAAATAAAACACACTATAACACACTATAACCATGGGGCTTAGTAAAAATAATACACACCTTTCCTCTAAATGGATCACGAGATGAGAAATAAAAGATGCTGCATCATTCAGTGTAAATCAGTACAATAAAATTCAGTATTAAAAGAGTCACTCTAAATACAATTATACTACACTATCAAAAAGAATAGGACCGCCGAAGTTAAGAATTCTTGTTAGTGGTTACTGTAGTAGGCTTTAATATGGGCTGTGATGAGGACTGTTCAACTGCCCAGGAAGGCTGAATGCAGATTCAAAAGCAGATTACCAAGGAGTACGAATAGAAACAAATATATATATAAAACAGTGACCAAACCAAACAAACAACCGCATACAAGGGCTAGAAAGCTGCCACTAGTACTGCCCCAAGCTTTGTCCACTGCCGGTACTTCAACGGCAGAAGAGGCAGTGGTTGTGGTGATGGTGGGTGAGAGAAAACCTTGCAGCCCCTTCGAAGGTCAACGATTGCAGATCCAATACTCCTCTATGCTGCTCAATACTGGAAATCACTAGTCAGTCAGTTAGGCAGTCCATATGCAGATCCAAGACAAAACCCAAAACAGGAAGACAGAGGTGCCACACAGCCAGAGCCTGCTTCCCAGTTCCTACTTCCTTATGCTGAGAATAACAGCTATTGTCCCCCTTAGCACGCAAGACCTTATACATACAAAGCAAGGGCAGGGCACGCCCAACAGCTCCAGGAGCTGCCAAGGTTCGACTCTCTCCCCCTGCCCTCTCTAGCCTTGTGACTGGAGAAATTGCTTTATGCTTAATTACCAACGAAATGCAGCAAAGTATGCCCAATCCAAGGGGGTCTGCACTTACATAAACTGGTCTTCAATGGTCATCACACCGGAGTTCGCAGTGCTCCTGCTACAATATAGTTGTTGCGGGCACCGACCCACAGTCCTCTGGGCAGGCGGGTGAACAAAACAAAGATGTGCCAGCACATGAAGTGGCAAGTGAACACACCCGCCCTTCGCCACCCGTACCGCAAGGACCACAAGGACTCTGGCGGACTCCGCGCGCTCTGCTTGGAGAGGGTGATTTTAAACAGTCAGCTCCTCCTCCTCTAGTTGATGTTGAAAACAGACCGTAGCCACTGCAAGTATGACCAGGACCACAAGGACTCTGCCGGACTCTGCACGCTCCGCTTGGGGAGGGTGATTTTAAACAGTCGGCTCCTCTTACACTAGTTGATGTTGAAAACAGACCGTAGCTACTGCAAGTATGCCCAGGACCACAAGGACTCTGCCAGACTCCACACGCTCTGCTTGGGGGGGCATGGGGGATGATTTTAAACAGTCAGCCCCTCCTCTACTAGTTGATGTTGAAAACAGACCATAGCTACTGCAAGTATGCCCAGGACCACAAGGACTCTGCCGGACTCTGCACGCTCCACTTGGGGAAGGTGTTTTTAAACAGTCGGCTCCTCCTCCACTTGTTGATGTTGAAAACAGACCGTAGCTACTGCAAGTATGCCCAGGACCACAAGGACTCTGCCGGACTCTGCACGCTCCGCTTGGGGAGGGTGATTTCAAACAGTCAGCTCCTCCTCCACTAGTTGATGTTGAAAACAGACAGTAGCTACTGCAAGTATGCCCAAGACCACAAGGACTCTGCCGGACTCCGCATGCTCCGCTTGGGAAGGGTGATTTTAAACAGTCGGCTCCTCTTCCACTAGTTGATGTTGAAAACAGACTGTAGCTACTGCAAGTATGCCCAGGACCACAAGGACTCTGCCGAAGTCAGTAGGTATCAGTCTTCTTTCTCGTGGGGGAATTATTGAATCCCTACTACTACAAATATCAAACCCAATAGAGCCCTTGGAAGATACTCAGGGGTTTGATGCTCTGGTACTCAGTTTCTCAAATTGTAGGGTTCCCCAAATTGTATCAGTTGAGCCGCATCCCACTCCTGACACCATCTGTGAGGACATCAAAGGTAGGACCTCAAATTGAAACAACCTTAAGGGAGTAGCAAAGGCAGTTTTTTCTTTATCGGGTCCATGTAAAGGAAACTGCCAATATCCCTTGGTGAGATCGAGGGTTGATAAATATACAGTGTTACCCAGCTGATCAAACAGATCATCAATACGAGGTAGGGAATAAGCATCAAAATCAGAAATGGCATTCAATTTACAGAAATCTATGCAGAATCTCCAACTTCCATCAGGTTTAGCCACCAACGCAATAGGGGAAGACCAAGGGCTAGTAGAAGGTTTAATGATGTAAGCCTCTAACATTGCTTTAACTTCCTGAATTATGACTTCTTTCCTGGCCTCAGGTAACCGGTATGGTTTTAGATGTACAATTTTACCTATGGGATTCCAGATATGATGATAAAGATCCTTTACTCTCCCAGGTTCTTCCCGGAATACATCAGTATGCCTTACAAATTCATATAGATCTTGTTTCTGATTATTATTGAGGTCAGATTAAATTAGGGCCTTACTTTCTGTGTCTTCGGGTAAAAGACAAGATAATATTATGGCTGGAGGTTCAATGGGATGCTCTTTCCATTCCACTAACAAGTTAACATGATACATTTGTGGTTTGAGGCAGCAATCAGGTTGTGAGATCTTAGAATTACACAGACCTGTTTGTTCTATTACTTCGTATGGTCCATGCCACTTGGACACAAGTTTATTTTCTGAATACATTTTACCTGCGGGAGTGCGGATATGATGATAAACATCCTCTACTCTCCCAGGTTCTTCCCGGAATACATCAGTATACCTAAGTTCATATAGATCTTGTTTCTGATTATTATAGAGGTCAGATGTCTTCGGGTAAATGACAAGATACTATTATGGCTGGAGATTCAGTGGGATGTTCTTTCCTTTCCTTTAACAAGTTAACATGACACAGACAACAGATTCAAAGTTCAAAACATACATTTTTATTAACTTAAATGTCAGGATGGAAAAACGCCTATCTGGCCCTATACTATGGTGGGATTTCCCTACCAAACCAAAACTAAGGAAAGTCAAAGTCATTAAATTCAATTTAGGAATCTGTCTATACTTGCCCTCACAACTAATTGTAAACAGGGATGTCAATAACCAGAAAATAGTGTGCAATATAAAGCTCAGAACTTGGTTCAGCTTGCAATGTTATTTCAACTCCCTTCCCAAAGTATAAAGCAGTTCTTATAAAAAGACTGAAGATTGTCTTGAGTTTCAAAATGATGTAAAGTTGAGCAATACTTGGGGTTACCACCCCCATGTTTCAAAACACAGTTTAAATACAAAATCCTGAGGTTCCGTCCTCAAGACAAAGAAACAACTCCAATCTCAGGAATCCTTTCCACAAGACACAATTCCATTGAGGTATTCAGATGAAGGTGCTTCCCCAATTTCTTTAAGGTTTTGTGCCACTCTGAGGCCCTCTGTATATTGCTGGTCTTTGTAGCACAAAGAAGGTTTGTCCTCTTTATATTTATTTACAGTACTTTTGTAGAAATAACACAGTTGAAAGTTAATTGCAATGTAAAGTTTATTTCACTTTAAGGGGCTGATTCATGGAACGTTTTCCTATGGGATTGCGCCATAATAAAACACATCCATGAATCAGGCCCTAAATGTTCTCATCCGATGTATGTGATTATATTGAGAAAGCTTCCCTTCTCTTGATTTCCTCATAAGTAAAAGTTTTCCCTCAATGCGGTATTCAAAATGGTACAATTTTATAAGTTGACTGCTCTCTGCCGTTCGGCACCTTCGTAACGTGCTAAAGGTTTAAAGTGAGTTATTTGCATTCAGTTCGTTGTTATATACGGCATAACATTTTTTTGCATACTTTATAGCTTGAATATTCTCAGCCGTTCTGCACCTACGTGATATGTATAAGGTTGTAACTGGGTCATGCTCGTTGAGTTCATTACGCTTTAGAATTCTCATTAGCTTTTAAATTGTTCTCATTGTGCAGCGATTTTGAGCCTTTAAATTGTGCGGAGACTTTCGATAACAGGTTTTCTTTTGTCTGCGACCACCCCGTATCAAAGTATTCAGTTGGCTTTCATGAATTAACAAGTCTTTAACGTTCGTCGGTTTTCATGAGGATTCTATTCGGAGACCTTCAACAACGTGTCTTTCAATCCATGCGACCACTCCGTAACAAAGTATCCTTACGCGTAGCATCAAACACTTGCATACCGGGTTTCTTTCTATCTGGAAACTCACTTGTTGCTTTGATGTGCGTCCCAGCAGCGCCGATCTTCCGGCCTTCTCCTTCTTACTTCAGGGCTCCACCTCCTGCACCTCAGGCAGTCCTGGGTTGGTTTCTGACCCCAGGAGAACAAGCACCTTGCATAATGGAAAAAGGGGCAGCCTTTTCGCACGGCTCCCTTTTTACGCTTCTGTCAGTTCCACAGAGCCCCTGCTCGCGGGTCGCTCTTCCTCGAACCAAAAGTGCCTTGAATACGAACAGCATCCTGCTACACTTCTTGGCCTCTCTGCTGCTGCATATCACTGCCACTGTTCCTGTCACCATTCCCTCTCTTACACAAGTTAGGTGGGGCTTTTCATACACCTGCAGCCCTGTAACAGGTTGCAGGTGTGAGTTCTCAATCAGCCCTGCCTGACCATCATTAAAGGGCATGGCTGACCTTTACTGCTCTCAGCAGGCCTTCTTCGCCCGAGTGCTGAAAGCAACTAGTCTTCACTACTCTTGGTTGCTTCTTCCTCGTCTCAGTACCTTTGGTGGTCATGTGTACATTTATTTATTTTTTACATTTATTAAGCGTGCTAAATCCGTAAGCATCAAGGCGTTGGTTGCAAGATTGGGAGAGAATAGCTAAAGAATGCTTATATAAGTTACATAAATGTATTCATACATTTCAAGCGCCTAGGAAGAGATTACAGAGTTACCCTTAAATGGAAGGATGCTTACATAAGGCACATAGGGTAGGTACAGGTTGCATGTAAGCTTACATACGGTATCATGCAGATAGGTAGAGATTGCAGAGTTAATATTACATCACAAACAGGATTATGGTGCATGACGGTACATATAGCTTGTTGAAGGGAGCGAATGGTGTCAACAAATTTGCAGGGGAGTAGAAGGCCAGTGAGTACCGTGACAAAGTTCGAGGCTGAGTTCGAGCAACGCAGGGATGCTCAGCGAGGCAGGCTGGAGGCAAAGAGTAAGGTTTTGAGCTTTTTTCTGAAGACCTAGTGAGATTGTTGTGATCTTAAAGGCAGGGGTTTCTGGTGGCAATGACCGGGAAACAGATCTGGCAAACCTGAATTTCAGGATAGTGAGCAGGTGGGCGTGAGAGGGTCTGGTGGTTTGAGTTTCATGGAATATTTGTGAAAGTTATCTATGAGCCGTCTTTGATATGCATTTATGGGTGATGGCTAGCAATTTGAAGGTAATCTGTTCCTGGATGGGAAGCCAACTAGCGTTTATTCTGGCTTCTGAGATGTGTTCACGCTTGGGGATATTGATGGAGCTCTGAGCGCGTTATTTTGGATAACTTGTAGCTTATTGATGTTACGAGCAGAGGATCCTACAAATAGGGTGTTGCAGTAGTCTAATCTTAATCCTATGAGAGCTCTGGCAATGGTGACTCAACTTTCAGATGAAAGCAAGGGTCTGCATGCATTAAGAAGTTTAGGAGTGTGGGCAGCTGAAAAGGCATCTGCATTAACCTGTCCTGGAATAGACAGTGTAGCGACCAGGTAAACACCCAGCGTTTTGACAGTATTGGACACATGGATGGTGATGCCATGAATGATGAAAGTTTTTGAACTCTGGCCCGGGTTTACTCAAGGAGTTGTGCAAGCCAATTTGAAAAATTTCAGTTTTTTCATCATTGAGGCACAGTAAGTTAGCGGCCATCCACACTTGGATAATGTAGTAGACTGAGTAGGTTGTTCGAGTCCAAGGCATAGTTTCCAGTAAGGGGAGAAGAAACTGGGTATCATCCACATAGTTAGTGTAAGAAACTACATTGTCTTGTCAAGCAGATCAAAAAGGGGTTTAGTGAATATGTTATAAAGTGTAGGCAAGACACAGGAGCCTTGTGGTACTCCCCAAGTGACTGGGGCTGGGGGGCTACATCATTGGGGCAAACACTCTCATGGTTCTCTCCGATAGGAAGGACGAGATCCAGGCAATGGCATCATGTGAGAAATTGGCTGCTGAGGCTAAGTGTCTACATAGGATTTGGTGGTCCACCAAATCAAAGGCTGCTGACAAGTCCAGAAGCAAGAGGAGGGCTGGATGTCCGGTGTCTTTAATCTCATCCAACTGTTTTTTTAAGTCAAGCAATGCAGTTTCAATTCCATAACCTGGGCGGAAGCCAGATTGTTGAACGCCCAGCATGTTGTTGGATTCAAGGTGGTGTTGAATTTTAGGTAGGCAGCGCAGTCGAGGATTTTTTAGCAGGAAGGGGACAGCAGTGATAGGGCAGTAGGTGGTAGGGAAATTATGGTCAAGGGTATTTTTTTTTTGCAGGGGTAGGACCCATGCATCTTTGAGGTTAGTAGGAACAGAGCAAGAGGCAAATGAGGCGTTGATGAAGGTGGCAAAGAAGGGTGCCAAAGGTTCAGCACAGTCATTGATGATTGCAGCTGGGCAGTTGTCACCTTTGCAATGGGAGGGTTTGAGACCTTTGATGATCTGTGTGATCTCCAATTGTGAGATAGACTTGAAGCTAAATCCAGAGCAGGCATCAGAGGTAACTGAGGCTCTGCTCTGTCAGGGATAGCCAGGGATGCTTTTTTCTGGCTATCTTTTTTTTGGAGTAGGTCAATTTTCGAAAGTACAGCATTTTGGATGTTGATGCACCAAGTGCTGTCCTGGGTGCCATTAGGTGGCGTGGTCATCAGGGATTCCACTTCGCGCATTATAGCGAATAGCTCTTTAGTGCTGGATTTGGCATTCTTGATTCTGGCATTGTAGAAATAATTTTTGCTTGGAGAATAGCCTTTTTGTAGGTCAGTGCCGCTAAGGAGAAGCATCCTTTGTTAGGCACAGTAGGGGAGAGGTTCCAGATGGATTCTGTCTGGCGCTTAAGTAGGCGGAGGGTTTTGAGATTTGACGAGAAGAAGGTATTGAGATGCAAGGCTGCTTTGGCTTTACTCTGAGTGAGGGGGGCTAAGGTGTTGATGGCCTGGGTAAGTAGATGGTTGTAGTGGTCTACCAAAGAGGTTGGGTCGTTGAGGGTAGTGGCCAAAGTAAGTAGATCCTTCAGGAGGGACATAATGCTGGTAGAGGAGATGTTTTTAAAACTCCTTGTGTCTTTGGATGGAAGAGGAGGGGACACTGGAAAGGGGAGGTTGTCAAATCGGTTGTGGGCAGTCTACAGGCATGGTGTGATGTTGTTTTAAGTTTCCACAGCTGTGATGTTACAATTCAGAACAACCAGTCAGTCCAAAATACAGCCCTTTGTATGCGTGGCATTAGAGATACATTGTAGGAAGCCTAAGGCTTCTAGTGAGCAAGCTAGTGAGACAGCATTTAGGTCTGAATTGTCATATCAACAAACGAATGAGCAAGGTCAGGTCGATCTCTGCTGAAGAGTAACCACTGCTACACCCTGAGCGGGTAACCCCTTGTGTGGGTGGTCACATAATTCTCATGAAACTGTTCTTCTGCACAAAAGGGTTTTATTTTGAAGTGCAGTGGTGTAGTAATATACTGGTATTTTTCAAAAACATAGGACATTCACATTTGAAGACATACAAAGTGTAGTACCTAAGTATGAATGATCAAGTAGTCAATATTTGAGACATCTCCTTGTACAGTTTGCCTCTAACAGTCGAGGGCCGACCGTGCCAGCTCAGTTAGCTATAAAATAACATTGTTGGCATATAGCCCGATCATATGTTGATCGGTTCCCGATGTAATTCCTGACATACCCCCGTCCTCTCTTACTAACTGGGCAAGAGGCTCCATATCTAGAGAAAAAAGTAATGGGGACGGGGGGCACCCCTGTCTGGTACCCCTTTTAATGGTAATGGGACCTGTCTATGCCTTGTTTACCCTCACACGGGTGGCAGAAGCCGCAAAGCTTGCAAACACCCACTTGCAGAATTGTGGACCAAACCCATAGTTTCCTAGAACCTCCCGCAAGTAGGGCCATGCCAAGCTGTTAAAGGCCTTATTCGCGTCCAAGGACAACACTACTGCATACTGCTTAGTGCGTGCCTCCAATTCAATCAGATTCCATGCCCGTCTGAGGATGTCAAATGCAAACCGGCCTTTTATAAAACCTGCCTGGTCCTCATTGATCAATTTTGGCAGAATCCCAGTTTGCCTATTGTCTAGCATTTTTGTATGAATCTTCGCATTGCAATTAAGTAATGCTATAGGCCCATAAGAAGTGCACTCAACCGGGTCTTTTTCCCTGGCTTCAGGATATGCAATGTCCTAGATTCCCCCATCGTGACCGTGACCCGCTCACTTGTCCCAAAGGAGTTAAAGAGCTTCACATCTATGGGACTTTTTTAACTCAGAAGCATTTGAAGAAGGCATTGGGAACCCGTCGGGTCCTAGGGCTTTATAACTCGGGAGAGGTTTAATGACAGCATCCACTTTCAATGAAAGAGAGGGATAGAGTCAAAGGCTACCCTAACCAAAGGCATGACATAGGGTCCCAGAATTGCAGTGGAGCTAGATATCTGCTAGCTCAAAGGACAGAACACCACTCGACCTCGGCTACCCTGTGCATTATCACATATTTGTTTGACTTGTTGCTCACAAATGTTGCTCGATACACACTGACAACACTGTCTGCCTTTCCTTGGTGTACCCGTCCATTCATGCCGACGAGACACTACCCAGCAGCGCTGCTTCAATCTATACAGCCACTGCCACTTACCATCAATATACCAAACCAGAAACATCACATTTTGTGTGTCGACAATGTTAACATATTGTCATCCAAAGCAATACATGAAATAAAATGTCACCCTGCCTACTAACCCACGAATATGCAGACTACAATGTGCTCAACAATGCATATCTTTAGTGCTACGGCGTTTGTTGTAAATATGTTCCTTTTTTGTGTTAGTGTAAATAAAACCTTTTTTTGATATTTTGGTATTTCAAG
Source organism: Ambystoma mexicanum (assembly GCF_040938575.1). NCBI lineage: Eukaryota > Metazoa > Chordata > Amphibia > Caudata > Ambystomatidae > Ambystoma > Ambystoma mexicanum. The sequence goes on from NC_090925.1 coordinate 733,840,226, forward strand.
GTGTTCTGTCCTTTGAGCTAGCAGATACCTAGCTCTGCTGCAATTCTGTGACCCTATGTCATGCCTTTGGTTAGCGTAGCCCTTGACTCTATCCCTCTCTTTCACTGTACCTCCTACCCTCTAGAGTCAGGCCCCCATTACAAAAAAGAGAGTTTGCCCATTTATCTCTCACAGCATCCACTTTCAAGCCTGAAATCAGGGTTTCTAATGTGGCCTTGTCTGCCCCTGACAGTTTGGGAAGCCGGAGAGTGTCCAGAAGGGATCCAGCCACCTCCAACTTTGACCCACCCCCTCCCAGGAATTCTGACAAATATGATTCAATTATCTGGACTTTGGTTCATCCCAGCAGAGAATCCCCTCTCACTTTCGCAGGGCTCCTATTCTGTTGCATGTTTGTTCTAGTTTCAGTTTGGCCACTAGTGTTTTGTTCGCCTTGTCTCCTCTGGTATAATAACATTGCTTAATATGCAATAGGAAATGTGCTTCTGTGCCCGCCTGGAGCGCCTCTATCTTCGCCTGTGTCACCCCGAGAAACCTAAAAGATCGCATTGTGTTCCTCCGCTTATGCTCCTTTTCCCTAGTCCAAAGCTCTGACTCTAGCGTTTCTCTCACATAGACCTTAGCCCGGGCCAAGGCTGCCATTTTCCCTAATAGTTCCCCCTGAAACACTGCTTTTCCCGCATCCCAAACAAGCCCCAGATCGAGCTCTCCAGTGTCGTTCTCCCTAAAGTAGTTTTCAATTACCTTGCCCATTTCACGCTTTATCACCAGATCCCTCAGTGTTGCATTGTTTAGCTGCTAAGGGGCTCGCTCGGAGGGCAATGCAATGAGTCCCTGTAGGGTGAGTGTTACTGGAGCATGGTCAGTGTGTTGCATGGTCTCTAATTCTACGGCGTCAGTGTGGCTCACGAGGGTCGTGGAGGTCAAAATCAAATCTATTCTAGAGAAAGGCTTATTTACCGATGAGTAGAATGTCAAGTCCCGCTCGTCTTGATGATGAAAACGCCAGGCCTCAATCACCTCTAGCTCCCTTAACATGCTTGCGATTGCCCTGAAATTTCCGAGATCAGTCAGGGAAGCCGGGGAAGTCTTATCCATGTGTAGGTTGACAACACAGTTGAAGTCTCCCCCTATGATCAGCGCGCCCTCCTTAAACCCCAGAATAGTTGGGACCAGGTCTCTGAAAAATTGGTCCTGGTTGTTGTTCGGCCATACAACCCCACAATCATTAACGGGAATCCCTCTAGCGTGCCCCATACTGCTAAGTATCTCTCCGCAGGGTCCACTTTGACTGCTCTCACATTAAAGGAGATTCCTCTTCTTAGCAGAATGCCCACTCCCTTCCTTTTAATCCCTTTGCTACTGCAATACCCTTGTGGGAACCCCTTCGCCTTTAGGCCTCTCTCATTTTGGGGGACAAATGGGTCACTTGAAGAATCACCACATCCCATCCCAATGTCCACAGTCGCCCCAAGATTGTCTTGCGCTTCATGGAGTAATTAAGGCAGCAAACGTTCCATGTACCCACCCACAGTATCAGTGTCACCATATCGGATTGGCCCAATTTATCTCTGCTACTGAGACCCCAAACCTGTCGGCCCGCTCCTACTGTACTACTCCCAGTCGAGCACTGGTGTGCATCCAATTTAGGTTTGCAAACAGAACAACAACCAAACCAACAATGAACAACATTCTAAGGGTATTTCTGAACCAGGTTGTCGATAATGTCGAATTTTATTTTATGACGTTTTTTATTTGAAACCCCCCTTTTTTTTTTTTGTTTTTTGTTTTACCTATTTTTTTTTATTCCCGGACCCCAAAATAAATATATAATTAAAAAAAAGGGAATTCGACTTTTTTTTTTTCTACATTTATTTTTCGACATTATTGTCACTCTACATTTTATTTTCGACATTTTGACTGACCACCGTTTCAGCTCTGCCATCATTGCTTTGATGTCTTTCTTCGTGGTGGGTGTTCCAGGAGGTCCCCTTTCCCCAGCGAGGGTGGTGAGGCCAGTACGTGGATCTATGCACTGACCTGTTGAGGTTTCTTAATGGTCTCCGCTTGAGCAAACAGCATTTGCTTAATGTTTCCCAAGGCTGGTGCCCAGGCAGATAACACTGTACCCTAAGCTTCACATCGGCTAACTCCCCATCCAATGGCTCTCCCTGTAGCTGGGAATGGGGGTCGCTGGGTGCCCCTCTCCGTCCATGCCTCTTCCTGGCCTCTCTCAAGCAGCGGCCAGCACTGTCCCCATGCCAGCTCTGCTGCTTGCTCATAGGACCTCTATTGATTTAGCGCAGAGCACCACTCTGCCAGGCGCTCCACTGAAGTCAGACTGGGCACAGCTTGCCTGCCACTATCTGAGTATAAATCCCCCAGCTCGGCCACTAGAGTGCCATGGTGAAGAGTCAGTGGCTGGCAGTGCTTGATCTTTTTGGCAGACAATATTGGGCCTCATTATAAGTTTGCTGGTCCGGTAACAACGGTACTGGTAAGCTACCGGTACTGTTGTTACCGGACCGGCAAACTACAAGTTCTGCTCGCAGGTGCCTACCCGCCCGCCAGGTCTGACCTGGTGGGCATACCGGTACCCACGAGCAGAGCATGTCGGATGCACCGGCACCATTCACGAATGGTGCTGGTGCATCCGACCTCCCCATTCTCATTGAGCCCTATGGGGAGCATTATTTTCGGCGCCGGCGAATGGGCAATTACTGGGTCCAGCAAGGCCGTAATGACCCGGTAATTGCCCATTCGCGGGTGCAAGAAAAAAAAAGATACCGGCGACAGCCGTACCGGTTTTACCTGCACGGCTACCGCCAGTATCATAATGAGACCCAATGTCTGCATCTATTGCATTGAGATGGAGAGAATGGGATACCAGGGGCTAACGACTATGGTTCCAGCCTTGTGTTTCACCTCTTGGGCCCTCTGGATCTTGGACTTCATGTACACTGCTTGCCCGAGCGGGCATGGAGCACTCCTCCTCCATTCAACCGAGCTCCTCTCCCCGGGGACCCGGCATGGATCTGCTGCTGTAAGGGAGGCATGGTATCACAAGTATGACACTGAAACAAAAGGGACAATTTGTAAAACCTTTATTGAGGTTTCAATGTGATTGAGCCGATGAAGAGCACCACAAAGCATAACGAACAGTGCTCAGGCCGAGAGCGGCCTTGCCAGCCCGTGCAGTTCAGCAGCCCCCACCGAAACGCTGGTGGTCGCCAGAGAACCCGACATTCACCCCCCGTCCCTCTATCAGAGGGGAGAGACTTGGAGGGGCGCCAGGGTCACAACGAAGGGGTGAGCAGACTGAAGGACTTCCCCAAGTGCATCGGTGAAACAGCTGGCGGTGTCCGGGGGCCCCCACTGCATCATCAGGAGAACGGTGCAGAGGACAGCAGCCACTCTGCCCCAGAAGGGACTGCTCTCACTGTAACAGAGCTTCACTCTGCCAGATTACTGTGTGGCATCTCCCCGCGCCCAGTCAAGCGCAGAGAGATCTGGAGGCCCCCCACCTGCCAAAGTCTTGAGACTGTGCCCCGGTCAGTGGCCCCACCGGTGAAGCGGGGGGTCGCTTGGGGCCTCACACCCCCTCCCCACCCATGAGCAGAGGTGAAGAAAAATACTCTGAGTGCCGCAGGAACCCCCGGAGCAGGGTAGTGGATGGAGCCCAGTGCCCAGGCGTCCCGACGGGGAGAACAGGTAATCTGCCTGGGAGGCGCCCCATCCCTCATTATAAAGCTGGAGGCCTGAATATGAGTCTTTGTATGTATGATGGGGGGGGAGGGGGACAGGTCGGCTTGCTTATTGTTGAATGTTGAAAAAGGGGGCAGGGATGAGGGCTTGGGTTAACAAGCTTAGTTAAGCTGGTCCTTGGTTTAGGAGCACCTCTGGTGATTCAATCCTGTAAGAAGGTTATGGATCTGGGCGGGGTTGGATGCCGTGGCAAGGTGAGCATGAGGGGTGAGGGAGTCAGGGGTGTTAAAGGGAGCGGTTGTTGGTAATGTTCAGGGGGTGTGTGATCTCAAAGGTTGGTGCAGAGCAGGGGCCATGCTAGTAGGGTCCCAACCATGGAACTGTCTCGGAGGCGGGGGAAGTAATGAGAAGCCTCGGAAAAAAGGGGCGATGTCTGGCCTGGGTGAAATGAGCATTGACTCCCTCAATGTCCGGGGCCTTAACTTGCCGAGCAAACGATCATTGGTATTCCGTGAGTTCAAGGGGGCCTGCCTTGATTGGATGTGCCTTCAGGAAACGCACTGACTACACTCCCGGGCGGTGGGGGAAGTGATTAGGGCCTCTGATGTCAAGAAGAGGCGTGGGGTCGCAATTCTGATCTCATCCCGACTGGGTTTTATGGTAGAATCTGCTTTAGCAGACCCGAATGGAAGGTTAAGTGTTTGTAAAGGGTCAGCAGTATGGCGCTAGGCTCACAATGGGCTCAGTGTATGCGCCAAATGTGAGTCAATGTGAATTCTGGGAGAGGGTCAGGGATAAAATAATTGAATTTGCACAAGGCCAAATGTTGGTTGGGGGGGACTTAAACATGGTGTTAGACCCTATAAGGGACCGTAAGAGGATGGGTGAGCGGCCAATAAACAGGGCAAACATAGGCGACTCGGAACGCTTTAAACAGGTCAATGATGTGCTGGGCTTATGTGACTCCCTCCGGTCTGCTCAGGAAGGTGATAGGCCGTATACCTTTTACTCCACGGTTCACGACTCCTTCTCACGTATAGACCTGGCCATGTAGACTCAACCTTAAAGGCACAGGTTGTGCAATCCCAAGTAGCGCCTATCCCGTGGTCTGACCAGGCCATGGTTAAAGTATCAGTGGAAATGGGGTGGGTGTCGGGCCCCAGGGGGAGCTGGAGATGCAATGACTTCCTGCTAAAGGATAGGGCGGTGCAATAGGAACTACTCACAGTCAGTCTGGGAGGGCTTCAAGGCAACTATCCGGGGGATCTTTATAAGGATAGGCTCTAAGAAAATAAAATAAAGGGGGGAGATGGAGAGCACACTCCATCAGAAAATAGAGCAGATACAGCCTGGGGGTACCCAGGGAAAGTATATATCATCCACAGAAGCGAAGGAACGTCAACGCTATAAGACACAATTGAAGGCCATCCTGACTCAGGATACAGAAAAAAAACTCTTGTTCCTAAAACAGATATATCATGAGATGGGGACAGGGCAGATATGATCCTAGCCTGGAGACTGAGGGAGGAGAAAAAGAGGACTATAGGGGCTGCTAAGACTGAGGAGGCAAGGTTTGTCTATGACACCAAAAGCTTCGGGAGTGAGTTTGTAAGGTACTACAGAACCCTTTACGCCTCAGAATGGAACAGGGAGGAGGCACAAATAGACAAATTCCTGAGAGGGCTGCCCCTCCTGGGGCTCCCCAAGGAAATGGTGGAAAGCCTTGAGAGCCCCATAACGGTAGAGGAGGTCCTATGGGCCATCATGGGGATGAAGATGGGGTCAGTGCCTGGGGAAGACGGTTTTTCGATAAAATTCTACAAACTATTTAGGTCGTTGTTATCCCCGTACCTGGTAAAGGTGTTTAATGCATGCCTGTGAGGCGAGGCCCTCCCCACCACAATGCTGTCAGCAACTATTGTGGCGATCCCTAAGGAGGAGAAGGATCCCTCTGAGTGCTCTTCTTATCGGCCCATCTCCCTCCTAAATGGGGATGTCAAGATATTGGCGAAAGTCTTGGGAACGAGATTGGAGGTGGGATTACCGCTTCTAATACATGGAGACCAGGTGGGCTTCATTAGGGGGAGACAAGGATCAGATAACATCTGGAAGACAATGAACCTGATCCATGGGGCACAAATGAAGGGGCTAGATGCATGCCTCATCTCGTTAGACTCAGAGAAGGCCTTTGACAGGATCGAATGGCCCTTCATGATGAAGGTCCTGACTAGGATGGGGCTGGAAACACACTTTCTATGGTGGGTGGCGCAACTCTACAATAGGCCCAGGGTAAAGGTCCGGATCGATGTGGGACTCACAGAGACCTTCGAACTTACAAGAGGTACAAGGCAGGGATGCCCCTTCTCCCCACTGCTGTACGCAATTCGGGCAAATGACCAAATCAAGGGCTCAGTGGGGTGGGGGGAATTGAGTGCAAACTCTCGCTCTTTGCAGACGACATACTGGCGTACCTCACAAACGTTCAAGACTCCCTTCCAGCTCTCATGGCCCAAATTGCGGCATATGGCCGGCTTTCAGGGCTTAAAATCAACGTAGTGAAATCAGGAATTATACCGATACTAAAGCAGAGCTCCCTTCTTGACTCTTGTGTCTTCCCCGCTTTCTGAGCTACTCAGTAAAGAAGACATAAAGGAAGGTTTTTCGAGAGTTTTAGTTGGGGGGGTCTCTTGAGACTGGGTTTTATCCCCAAGGTGCCTATTGGGGGTAACTGGTCACTAGGTCTGGCCATACAAAAAAAAAACAAATCCTAATGGGTTTTGGGGTCCCTCCAATTTATATCAGTTGTGCCAGATCCCATTTTTTGACATCATATCTGTGAGGGTGTAGAAGAAGGAGACTGACAAGGAGGGGTCATGTTTGGAGATACAAACATTTAATATGAAAGAAAAGAACCTCTCTCTCCCTACTTCTTAGTTGCATGCCCTGCCTCAACCTAGGACATTTTAGTGACCTCTCAGGATGTCTGTCCAAAAATAATATGTTCACCGTCCTCTATTAGAAACCTAGCAATCTAACCATAACAATTAAACCAAAAGTCTATAACAAAAGTAAGGTTCCTTCACCGGGAGAATGCCTCCCTTCTCCTGGTATCTTGCTTCAGTCTTCCCATAATAGTAGTTCTTTCCATGTCCCTTCAAAACAGAGCCAGTGGAATTACTCCCTTCTCCTGGTTCCTTTATCATAGTTCTCCAAGGCGATCCTTCAGCATTTTATAGAACGCTTGTATCAGTCCCTTCAACATCTTTACAGGAAGTAGAAAAGCTCACGGCTAACTCCTGATGCACTCTGCTGGAGCAGAGATATGGTTTTGGCCACTGCAACGAGGGAGTTGACTCCCGAGTCACTCTGCTTGAGCAGTGATGTGCTCTATGTAGAACATGGAAATATGATTAAAGCCACTGTAACCTTCCCAAACTGTTATTGGCTGCACAACAACCTCATTCAAGCCTTTTTCTTTTTAAAGGGCAGCCCCCTGGGCAAACCCATCTACAATGGTCAACCCTGAATTCTAGGTGGATATACTTTGTGTTATTTGGGAAGATAGTGGAAACATCGACCATCCTGGACGTATGCCATCAAGCCATCAACTTCCCATATATAAAAATGGGGCTAGGGATCATCCCAAAGCAGATGGACCCACCAATCTGCTTGATGTACCAGCAAATTGTTTCCTGCAGTGAAGGTAAAGAACGTATGGAATGGGCTATTATAAATGGTGGTTTAAATTCATTTTAAATTCAGTGCTGTAAGAACATGGGCACCACAACAAATGGGCTGATAGTTAATGTACTAAAGATTCAAGCATTAAGTAAAAATGGTACTCTGGTTTATCTATCCTTATTAGATATGACAAATGCCTTTAATCAAGTCAACAGAGCCAGGTTATTGAACAAACTTTATTAATGGGGTACTAAGTAGGGACTATTAACATTTTTTATTTTAATTCATACAGATCTGTAGTTAGGGTGAATGTATGCCCTTCTGCGGTTATTACAATAGATATACCAGCCTGCAGAGTATTAAAACCGGGGGCCTTTTGCCCCTGGTTTGTTCAACATTTACAAACAGGTATGTGGGATGTAGTCTGCAAGGCAAGAGTTAATTCGCTGAAATTGGGTCAACAAAAAATCATCTGGCTTGCGTACATGGATGATGCTATGTTATTTGATCAAACATCCATAGCTCGAAAATGCTCTTTAGATCTGATAGGAAGCTATTTAATGGAAAATAATTTGGAAATTAATACGGCAAAATCTAAAATGTTACAATTTACTATTAACAAGAAAATGTAGGGTTTGCAAGAGTTTGTGGACTGTAAGGGTGCAGAAGTAGGAGACTGACACATGGGTGGCATTTTGTTGGTTATAGACTTTTATTAATAACCAAAGTAAAAGGAAAACCCCAACTATCCCTATTTCTAAGAGAGGTTTCCCTGACTCAAATAAACTAAGGATTCTGTCAGGGGGCCTTGTCAAAAGTAAATGGGCCACCATTCTCTTAGAAACCTATTTCCTTTCCTTAAATTCTAGATCTACTAAGAACAACAGGATGATCTTTTCAGTGCAGAAGAATGGCTCTCTCTCCCTGGATGATTCCTCCACCTCCAGTTATAGGAAAAATAAAATGTTCTTTGTCAAGGGCAGAGCATCAAAATAAATTCTCAAATGTTTCTTTGGACTGACTCTCCACCAGGGTACAAAGAAAACAAAGTATTTTATCTTTGCAATGTTCAAAAACCCCTAGGGGAATGTTTTCTTTTGCCCAGGTCTTTCTCATGTTTCTTAGGATGTCAAGAGAATTATTCTCTTGGTGGTTCGTAGAATGTGCACCAAAGCACCAGGGGGTGTGACTCCCTTCCCCTGGTCTCAGACTTCTTATAGTGTCAATCAATTGACTCCCTTCTCTTGGCTGTTTGTAGAGTGTTCACAACACATCAGGGGGCAAGAATTCCTTACCCTGGTTTCAGAATTTCTTTCACCACCAACCTGGCTTTCCTTTGGGCAGGTATTACCATTACACTGTTCCCAAACTGTGTTAAGGGCAGTGCTTCCTTTCCCTTGTTTTTGTTCTTAGTCTCACAGTCAACCTGGCTCCCTATGCTGTTTTGCACTGTGACTATCAGGATTGATGAGGATATTTCAATGGGTGCAGTTCCCAGACTCACATGCACAATCCACCTGGTATACTCTCCTGCCAGGTATTATTATTATGAGGATCAACAAAGATGCTCTTAGGGTTGTGGGTCCCAGACTCGCAGATACAGTCCACCTGGTATACTCTCCTGCCAGGTACTGTGATTACAATAATTATTCTTAAGGCATTGACAATCCACCTTGTATACTATCCTGCCTGCAAGGTACTATTATTATGAGGATCGGCGAAGAAGCTCTAATGGGTGCGGGCCACAGACTCGCAGATACAGTCCACCTGCCAGGTACTGTCATTATGATGATTAGTCAAGAGGCTTTGATTGCCTTTATGGGTGTGGGTCCCAGAATCACACTTTCTTCTCTCACCGTTCAGTCCACCTTTGCTAGTCTGCCAGGTACTGAGACCTCTGGTTGTGAAGACCATACTTTTTAAAATCATATTAATATTAACATGATTTATTATCTTCTTTTACTAATTGCAAGACGTTTAGTCTTTGGTAATCTTACACCCTTTGCATGCTTGGTACCTTTATATCTATTTATTGTATTTACTCATACGCATATTGTACAATGTATTGTACAATCACTTTTTAAAACAATAAAATATTTAAACTGGAAAAAATGACATCAGCACAGGGGTATTTGGCATTCAAAAAGGGGATTAGTTGCTAATGTGAAGCCACTCAAAATGTTTATACCGCTGTGCAGTCACATGCTTCATATAGCTTAAAAACAGCAGTGAAAGGGGGACCAGCCACTCGTCTTGGAAATGTTCAATAGGCTGATAAAGCAAAAGCCTGAGGAAAATGGCAACCACACTTCTCGTAGGTTCAGTAACGTGTCCAAAAGGGAATTATTGAGATCTACACTGAAGGTTCTCCTGAGTATCTTGAAGTGCACTTTCAGTATAACCAGACTATATACGCACCATATTTAGCCACAGTGCCTCAGAGCGTGGCCCCATGACTCACTTCTTCAAGGGGGTGAGACCGTGAGAGGTCTTAAATGAATGTCTGTCTCCCTCTGTACTTCATATAGGATTTTCCTTCCAAATGTTTACTTTTCTACCCATGTTACCTTTCAGGATGAGAAGACTATGGTCTGTAGAAATACCCAGTAAAACAGAGCTTAAGTATGGCTGGCCTTTCCTACCAACATTACCATTATAGATATTGCTTCTGCACACCAGCTCTTGGCCTCTGACCTTGGCCTTGTGGATAGAGATGAAGGAGAATGGACTGGAAAAGGACAATAAGTACTTTTCGAGTAGTATACAGAACTGCTACGGTGAATGAAACCTGAAAGATGAGGGTATAAACGCATACAACAGGACACCCGGCACACATACTGTTAATATTACTCAGCAAACAGAATAAAGCCCCACACCTTCTCAGAAATAAAGCTGCTTCCAAAAATCAATGGCATATTGAATCCACCAGACAGAGAAGTCCCAAAACGACACCTCACTGTGTTTTAAGTACGGGGTGTAGGAAAGGGGCCAGGGTTAGCTGGTGGAAGCTCCTATACCTCCTGGGCACAGTGCCAGAGGGCTCCCCGATCCAGCTGTAACAAACGCTGAAATAAATTGCAAATAAGTAGGGATCATTAGACCTCTCACCTGATCACAGTTGAGTCTGATGGATCCCACATTGGTGGCCCCCACAGCAGTGAGTGAGAAGAATCCGTATTGCCACTCCCCCGAGAGCACCACCCGCTCGTTTTGGCAAAAGAGGCCTCTGATCCAGTGGGCAACTCCAGGGTTCACAGACATGAGGGACCCTGTGAAACGATGAATGAAGCGCAAAATCAGCATTGATGGCAGAAAGATGATATTAAGAATGTGAGCAGGACTGGGGTGGTTCTCATTGGATCAGCAATGTAAAAAGTGGTCTTTTTAAGATTGACTTGATGGGCATAGCAGTGTTTAATGTGAGGTATGTTCCGATTTGGTACTATGCGTTGAACATGGCAAGAGATGGTCCCTCTAGGGTTGATTAACGTGAGTGGTCAAGTCTGTGAGTTGATCCCTCTACAGCATTGATCCTGGGGGTAAAACAGTGTGTAAAGAGGTCCTACATGCAGGTGTGGTTCCATTGGAGAAGCTGTGCATGATGTGTACATTTAACTGTAGGTTTTATGTTACAGATGGAGCAACCTGTGCAGTGGTTTCTTCACAGTTGGTAGAGGTTTGCATAAGGTGACTTGACAAGTTATACAAAAAATCAGTCCCACTACTAAAACATCTATATTACCATTAGTTCATCAGGGCATGGGTTATTGTCCTGTGCAAGATGGCCTTCTGGGGATGGTAGAGAAGCCACCATGGCAAGGTTGGTTCCTGTGAGTGATGCAGTGTTTGAAGTACTTCCTTTATAGCCCAAGAGTGGTGCAATATGCAAGGTGATACACCAGGACAGGGCTGGCAGTTTTGAGCAAAGCATTTATTTAGGGTGGTCATCACAGGGTGTGTTCCCACGGGTGTAGCTGTGTGTGAGATGGCACCTCTAGGGCTGCTTCCTATAGGTGAAACAGTGTGTGAATGGGAAGTCCTCTCAGCATTGGTTCCTACCAGGTATTTCCTGCAGTTAGTTCAATATTTGGTGAGTATGGGACTGTTTTCAGCACGGCAAATTACCATGGAGGTGGAGTGGGAGTCTCCATCCAGTGTTGACTGCCATAAATTAGGAGATGTGAGGTGAAATTTGTTACAGTGACTCACCAGGAAAATGGCGTCGGTGATGGATACACCAGTCTGTAGGTGAGTGGAAATGATGGTAATCACCCGGCGCAAGGTAGATCACACAGTGGTACAGCTGGCTACCTTTCCTCAGGCCCAATTGCCCCTGGAATGATCCATGGACACCATCTGATGGGGCAAAATATAACTTAAAGCTGTTGAAAAGGTGCACTTTTACAGTATCAGCCAGCCCTATTCATCAGGATATAGAAAAATACTGGCGAAGAATGCATAGCCATGAATATACAAATCTGCGCACATGTGCCAATCAAGGTTCATTTAATTCACCATTGACCTGATATGGGTGGGGGTTTACAAAGCATTAAACCAGTGGGCTTGGAAGACATTTTGGAAAGGATGGAGTCTCTCTGAACACGAACACAGAACCACACTGTTACCACCAAGCTTGTAGACGACCTTAGGACCACAAGATAATGCATATTAGCAACCACCAGTGAAGTCATGTGGGTGTAGATCAACTACCTTTCAGCAACTTACACCATGTGATGGGACAAAATATTACTTAAAGCTGTTGAAAAGGTGCACTTTTCCAGTATCAGCCAGCCCTAATCTTCAGGATATAGAACAATGCTGACGAAGAATGCATAGCCATGAATATACAAATATGCGCACATGTGCCAATCAAGGTTAATTTAATTCACCATTGACCTGATATGGGTGCAAGTTTTCAAAGCATTAAACCAGTGGGCTTGGAAGACATTTTTGAAAGGATGGAGTCCCTCTGAACACAAACACAGAACCACACTGTTACCACCAAGCTTGTATACGACCTTAGGACTACAAGATAATGCATATTAGCAACCCCCAGTGATGTGATGTGGGTGTAGATCAACTACGCTGAATACTGGTGGGAGCTAAATGATAGCAGCTTGCGATATACTCTATGACTATGGGTTGAGATGTGCAATGATAGGAGACAAACAATTCTTAACATTCAGATGTTCAAAAACACCAGGAAGAGTCATTGTGCCATGGAGTAACCCATCCAGTAATATTGCCACTCAAAGGGGATGTGTAACCTTCAGGCCTCTAGTAGAATGTGTAGCAATAAAGAGAGCCAACGTTGGATCTGGCCCCAGGGTTGGGTGAACTTGGATGTCAAAAGATGAAGAATGTCGCAGACCAAACCTGAGAATCCCTTGCAGAGAAGACAACCAAACCTGCAAGTCCTTTACCAGTGGACATATAGTGAACATTTGAAGATTTCCTGATATGCTAGTGCCTTTTAAACTTAAATCGGGGTAGGGCAAAGTGGCGAGAAGTCCAATAATGCATGTCTACAATGGCTTTCTCTGGAGAACAAAAATCATTAACACGTACACAGCACCACTGTAATCCTGCAATAGAAGTTCCACCTTAAAATGCATTTATTTTGTACCTATATTAATTTGGCTAGTTGGTCAAACACTTCTACCAGAATAACTGTACTATGATGAATCCTGCAGAGTCATCACTAAACCCCAACCTAAAGTCTCCTCCCATGTGGCCAGGGCAAGGCAGCCGCTACGTGATCCTAATCCTGGGGGTGGTATCAGGGGGAAAGATCACATGAGAGGTGACGGCTATCAAGGGAAAGTGGTATTCATCTTCTTCTGAGGATGAAGATGAAATCATCCCCAGATACTTAATGGCATGCTATCAGTGTACCCAACTCTCTAATATCAAAGTCCAAAGAGCTTGTTATAAAAAGTCAGCTAAACAGAACAAAGTTGGTGCCTGAAAGGTTCAGGAATTAAAGATGAAAACCTTGAATTGTCATAATTCTGATTTTAATGAGAAATCCTTATTCTAATGTGGAATTACAAACTCTTTCCACAATCTCCCCTTATTCTAATAACTCTCCGTTCATAGAACAGTATGACTTAGTTAAAATTAACATGAAACTACATAATGTTACACATTCTTCTATGGACTTCAGTTCCCATAATGCTAAAAGTACTGGGACGAGGAAGAGGAGCACAGAGACAATAAAGACTCAGAATGGTGAATAGTCAAAGGTGCTGTCTAGTTCCTGTCACTCAAAGCACCTGAGTGGGATATTTTAAAATAAAGATGGGGTCCAGCTGGAAAAAAAAGAGAATGAAGGTGAAGCAGAGGAAGAAGGCCGTAGAGCAGTGAATCGCCGTGCAGGAGGCATAGCTGCGGAAGCTGAAGCCATCCGAGGGGCAGGTGCAGCCAAAGAAAGAAGCCCGCGAGCAGGAGTCAACCCGAAGGGTGAAATCAAGCAGTATGCGCAGTGGAAAGCGGCGTACTTAGAAGAAGCCTAGCTCAGGAAGAGACGTGCTCTGAAAGCAGCGTGGGGCAGATCGGTGAAGACGCAGAAGATCAACAGAGCTGTCAATGCTCCCGAAGACTGACGCGCAACCTCTCCCGAGGCTCGCAAAAGCGGAAGAAAAGGCAGACCGAACGCTGAAGGACTGCCGCAAAGCCTAACAGCAAGAGGGAGCCACTGCAGAGAACCAGTGAGTTGGCAGAGAGTGAATGCTGAACTAAAACGAAAGGATGGGTAGCCCATGCATCGTGGACATGGGGGAAACTACTATACCAAAAAGTACAAAGGTGTTTTTATGTCACGCGGCACTAAAAAAAATATTTGATCATTTTAACAGGCTTCAAGAGGATGGCCGAGAGGAAGGCAAAGTCAGAACAACATAGAAACAAACATGTATTCAATTAGGAAATTTGTATTAATATCATAAAAATAAAAACTATTGATCTGAGTAGCAGGAGTATTCCCAGGGGCAGCAGTCAAAGTTTGTTGTGGACGATGGTGGAGATTATAGTTTCGGCAGAGTAGTGGGTAGGTAGATACTGCTGATATTTAAAAGGTTGACCCTGTCTGCAGTGGCAGAGGTGAAGTGAATTAGTTTATGTTTGCTGTCAAAGAAGACGCCTTATTTGCTTTATGTAATGGCATTGGGAGGTCTGGAGAAAAGGAGATATGAACTGGGAGAGTGGAGTTGGGATTGGAGGCCAGTTGAATGTGGACTTGTGTCTTAGAGGGGTTTATAATTAGGCAGCATAGTACCATCCAATGACAGATTGGCAGACAGGCAGCTAATAATGCGCCCTATGATGTCGGGGCAGAGGGAAGGGAAGAGGGCAAAGATCAGGGTGCCATCAGCAAATAGTTGGTAAAATGAGGCAAAGGATCAGAGGAGTTTTCCAAGTGTTAAGGTGTACAGGGGGATGTAGAGTGGGCTTTTGGCTGAACCTTGTGGGACACCCACTGGAAGGCGTATGCAGAGGAGTTGTTAGAGATCCAGGAGCTGCAGAAGGAGCCATCAACAAGTTAAGAGGCCACCCATTCAAATGCGGTTTATTTGAAGTCTAGGGAGTATAGAGCTTGAAGGAAGGTGGGATGATCCACAATGTTGAAGGCAGATAGATCAACTAGAAAGAGGATGAATTAAAGAGTAATGAACAGTAGTAAGATAGTTAGAGACATAGGTGGGAATTGTTTCTGTGGACTGTGGGCTACAAAACCCAGATTTGAGAATTTTTGCTGCAAGGTAGTTAACGATATTATACACAACTCACTCCTAGATTTTGGTGGGGTTGGGAAGAGAGAAACTGATCTGTGGTAAAAAGGGATTGTTAGAGTCATGAGTAATTATCTTTAAAGCGGGTATGACAGTGGTCACATTGTAGTATGCTCATCTTCTTGCTGTATGCCACTGACTTCTTGCTGGGATGAAGCAGCGATTATGTCTATACAAAGTAACCATGCACAGTCACACATTTGAACATTCCTTTGTGATTAAAGCATTTTCCCCCCGCCATCGAGATAAAGAATGCTGGCAAAGCAAATGTCTGCATAATTTGGGTCGGCCATAACAAGTGAAAAAGGGGAAGAAAAAGGGAGTGAGATGGGCATAAAGAAGGGAGGAGACTAGACGTGGTGAGGAGTGGGTTGGGCTGTATGTAGTGAAACCCTCTATTTTAGAAAAAGGGCAAATAAAGGTTTCTCAAAAAAAGAAAAAGACATTAAGGGCAATATAGCCCATTCTAATTAAAGGGCAATTCGAATTGATGAGCCATAACCTAAGTAACAACTGAACAGACTGGCACTCTGCAGGCCTCCCTGTGCATGCTACAATAAGGGAACACAAAACTGGTCTGTTCTCCTCAATGTGACCCTGGATGTGGGGACTGGCTTAGTGTTGCATGCTGTATCTAGGATTTAATGGCCTTTTGTAGCCTATACACCTTTCACTCTACCTTGATATTTTATGAGGGAGTCAGACACACTGAGTGGGGATTCTACAGAGAAAGAGAGGCATACAAACAATCAGAGGGAATTTCAGTGAGAAATACTAGAATGCTTTAGCCTCATGTTAAAACCTTTTGCACACTGTATGGGTGCAGAAGTAGGAGTCTGACAGAGTGGTGGCATTTCTAAGAGGGGGTTGCCCAGCCTCAACAAAAATATTTTTACATGGCTTTCGCAGGGCTTTCCCGACTTTGTATGGGTCCCAGACCCTCGGTTGGGTGCTTATTGGAACTTCCCTGAGTTGATATGGGTCCCTGGCCCTTGTGTATGGCTCTTGCGGGGCTTTCCTGGCATTGTATGGGTCCCAGACCCTTGCTCGTATTTCTCTTCTTCCCCTCGGGGCTTCCACGGGACTTCTTCTGGCACTCGCATCTTCCTGGTTACCTGCGGACCTTCTTTCTTTCTCGTCCTCTGCAAGTTGCTGGCTTCCCTTGGGGCCTCTGGACCGCAACAGGGTCTCTCCTCTCTGGTTCGGGTTCCGTGCTGCAGCGGCTACGCAGTGGAAGCCCTTCGATGTTCAGTGTGGTCTCAGTCTTCCACACCGACCAAAGTGTAGAGACGCCAGGGACTTGATGTTCGGTGTGCAGCGAGCAATCTCCAGCTTCTGGCCCTGCTCTACACCTGCTTCCTCCCGTCTCGGCGTCCCGGATTCCCATCTTCTGTCCTGACTCACTGTTGCGGCTCCTCCAGGGCGGGTTAGACAAATTGTGTACTCCTTCTTCCCTTTTTTCTATTAACATAGTGTTCATATGGACTGGAGCCCTTAACTTGGTTCAGCTGTAGGCTCTTTCCTCAGCAGTTCTTCTTCATCCCAGTATTTCCAGGTCCTCTATATGGGTAGTCCTCGGTAGTCCCTCGTCTCAGTATGTCCTATGTGGATGGGTTCTTCTACTCTACACATATATATCGGCGTATGGGGTATTATAGAAGATTGAATAGAGTAAGAGGACAAAGGGAACAGAAGTGGAGGGTGTACATACTGCGTTCTCCCCTGTTAGTTGTGACTGGTCCAATAGAGGGTTTCCCTACCCATGACGTTCTCCCACTGAGTACCATCCCAGGGGGACTATCGGGTAACAGCCGAACCTCCCTGGTCTCATGGGAAGGGCCTACCCCCATGGAAGCAGTGACGACATCCTGGTATTGTCACATACCCTTCCCCTTATGATGATGGCTTCCCCATCAGGATTGGAACAAAGGTTGTGGTGGAGGTTCTGCAGAACCAAATAGTTTTTGTACCCTTTTTCCCCTTCCCCGATTTCTGGTCTCCTCCCCTCCACCCTGGATGGTTTCTTTTGATCAACGGGGATCTCCGACAACCCCAGAGATCTTAGTCGAAGGTCTATAACTACCAAGGACTATTTGTGCCAGTAGCTGTGGAATTACGGCTACAGTCACACAGATTTCCTTCCCAAAGATGGTTATAGGGATTCTAACCAAAGGGTAACTTTCTGTGTGTCCATGGACACAGTACATTTCTTCAGTTTGGGCCCTTCTCCAACCTCAGCTTATTTACTCGGTTCTGATGGCACACTTTTTCCTCCCACTAGCCAATTGGGGCCACCGTTGATTTTGCTGGCCGGTAACGGGCACCCGGTATATGGTGTTACCTTTCACATATAGAAATCAAGTCTTGTTTTTCCTAGTTTTATTTTTCTTCCCCTTATTTAGAAATTTCCCTGTGTTTTCTGCCCAGTTAGCTATTATCTCACTGGGCTGGGCATAGAGGATACTAACATACAATGGTTTGGCTCTTGATTCCTTAACTCCCCTTTCCTGGTGGTGTTCCTTTAGTGAGGGTTTGGTGGGGATGTCAATTTTATTCGTGGGACAATGCCTCGCTGGATGACCATGCTCTCCACAAAAGAAACATCTTGTCTTGGGTAGGAGATGGCGGTATAGAGGATGGCATAGCTCCATCTTCACCTCCTACTGTGGGAGCATTGTTATATTATTCAATATCCCTGGGTCATAGGGTTGTCTCTAATTCCTGGGAACTACAAGGGGGTTTTAGAAGGATAGATGGTTCTCCCTTCTCCTCCTGAAAGCAACGTGAGTCTAAGGTTCCAGACTGAGGTATTTTGAGTCTCCTTTTTATCAGGGGGGCCAGAGGGTTCTGATAGGTTATCTTTATTAAGGTGACACATATGCTCCTTCTCTCCTCCAGATGTTAGGGGGTTATTGTCCTGGGAGGGGGACATAATGACTGGGTTCTTGGAAGTCTTACAGTCTCCTGTCTTTACAGGGCAGGACATTTCCCAAAAAAGTGGGGAAATCGGAAATGCTGATATTTTCCCTGGCAGGTGTCCTGACTAGAATTTTAGTGTTTGGAGGGTTGGCTGGGATCTCGTTACTAGTCGTTGGGGTGTTCTAATCTTCTCAGGGTATAGATTGGTATTCTCATCTTCTCCAAGTCCCATTTTGTTGTCACTCCTGTGGGAGGATATTGAGGCTGTAGACTCCAGAATGTCAGAGTTTTCTCTTTCCAGAGGGGAGAAACATTTCAAAGATGTTAGAGTACTGGGAAGGTTGGCATTCTCCCACGAGGACTCTCCCTTGGTCTGATGATAATCAGCTTCCTCTTCTGAAGGATAGACATTTTTTTCTGGGGCCACACTCTCCCCAGGCAGATTCTCAGGGCGATCTTCCTCCTTCTCTCTATGGGTCTGGTTGGATAAAGACTCCCATGGGCTTTCATATATTAAATGTCCCATCACTTCGCCCCTTTCAATCTTCTCTGGGCTTGACAAGAAGTTCAAGAGAGAAAACTTCACCTCCTCTCTACACGATAGGAGGGGTAGTAATTTCCACTCTCTCCTTCTGCCAGCTTCCCAAGGAGGTATAATATAGATGACAAAGATGGGACATTCTACCCATGGATCTAGAGAAATTATAATCTTGTCTCTAGCAGGAACCAGATATTACTCCCATTCTCCCATTACTCCCATTCTAGGGCTCCGGGTGTTGTGGATTACCCTAGTTGCCATAGAGGGGCTGGCAGCTTAATCACTAAGAGTGGAAAATGCTAAGGTCCCCCAGTTGGTGCCAACCAGGCCAGATCCCATTCTGACACCATATGTAAGGGTGCAGAAGTATGAGTCTGACACAGTGGTGGCATGGTGGTTGGCAAAGACTTTTATTGAGGAATAAAAGTAAAGAAAAGAAAACCTATCTTGCCCTATTTCTTTTTTGTTTGTTTTTACTTTATTTGTGAAGGTTCACGATCGCAAAATTTTACATAGAGTACTCAGTAACCATGTTACAAAAAGATACACTGTCAGTTGAACATACAATTAGACATAGTCATCGTGTGAAGGCAGCCCATTTTCTGCTTCTCTATGATCCAAAAAGAACACAGAAGCAAACCTAACAGAGCATTAGAATACATCGTTTTGCTAGTAACATACAAATGCACAGTAGCTTTTTCCCTCCCTTTGGGATGCCCGTTAACCACATGAACAAACAGCAAAGAATATTTAGCAGGTCTTAACAGTTGATCATGCTCTCTGTTACTTCTGCCACCTGCCACCAAAAGGTTGCCAGGAGTGGGCAATTCCATAGGATATGTATAAAATTAGCACCGTTGCATCTGCACCTAGGGCATTGCCCATCACAGGATCGATGAAATCTCTTCTGAACTACTGGAGACATGTACGCCCGATGAAGGAGTTTAAACTGTATGAGTCTAAACCGAGAATTGATCGCTACATTTCTAGTATATGAGCACATATACCTCCACCTTGCATCCCCTAGGCCTTCGCCGATATCCACCTCCCATCTCCCCCTACTAGATGGTACCTGTCTGGGAGCAGAACCTAATACCAGTCGATAAATTTCAGAGACCACTCCCTTGGCATTAGCAGAATGAACCAGAAACTTCAAAAGAGAAACAGTCTGTGGTTCCTCCAGAAATGACCTATCCAATTCTAAAATATTGAAAAGCCAACCCAATTGTGTCTCCTAACTTAGCTTTAACTTGCTCCCAAGTGACAAACTGTCCATCAGGGTGCAAATCTGATATGCTCCGAACACCAAAGCGAGACCATTCTTCCATAATCCTGCTATTGCATGTTGGGGCCAAACCATGAATGTCCCAGATCTTGAGTTCAGGTGTATAGAGAAAAGTAACTAACAACTCTTGATACAGCCTTCGCCATGCGTGGACCATGCACGTTGCTGCATCAAAGGGGCACTTATTGTTAATTTGTCTACAGGAATACTGATCTTCTTTCTATCCTAACATGCGGGAACAGTTGGGAGCCTGGCATCCAAAATGACTCAAATGACACTTCGCCACCAGGTAGTACAGGTCCAGATCTGGTACTTTAATACCCCCCCCCTGTTCCCATGTCCCAATAAGCATTTCCCACCTGATTCCAGCCGTTTTCGACCTCTTTACCAACTTAATCATTAATGATCTCAGCGTCTGGAAAATCTGAGCACCTGGCCATGCCGAGACATTAAGAAACAAATACAATAGCTTAGGGAGGACCATCATTTTTATAATTGCTAACTTCCTCGTAAGTGAAATTGGAAGTGACACGCACTGGTCAATCTTACCCTGGAGTACTTACAGGTTCGCCCCATGGTTCTCTCTAAAGAGTTGAGACAAGCACCTGCTCACATGGATACCCAAGTACTTTGTAGATACATACTCCCAATAAAATCCATCTGCCCCCGGGGGTTGCAAAGTATTCTCAATCAGTGGAAACAAGATTGATTTAGACCAATTAACCCGTAAACCTGATATTCCCCCAAACGCCACTATCTGCTGGGATTGAGGCAAGAGGCAGTAGATTACTACCTAGATCTTTAATATCTAAAATAATATCGTCCGCATACAGCAAGATCAATTTCGGGTCCCCCCAGTGCAAGCCCTCGATGTTCATGAAACGCCCTCAACCGTACAGCCAGCGGCTCCATTGCAATTGCAGAGAGAATCAGGGATAACCAACACCCCTGCCACGTTCCTCACCCAAGTTCGAACGCTGCTGAATGCCTGCCGAAAAGGCCTATCTTCACTGTCACCCTGGAATATAATACCCTAACGCAGAGGCGTTGTTAGGGGGGCTAAGGGGCTATAGCCACGGGTCTTTTGGTTGCAGCCCCGGATAGAAGCTCAGGGGATACAACCAAAAGACTAGCTAGCCCTGGGTCCCGACAGTCCCATCATTAGCCTAGCCCCCGATCCTTTCCAGAGCTAGCAACACCCCTGCCTAACACATGCTAGAAAGTATGGTGGTACTACGATCTTACCTAGCACAGCAAACAAATAATCCCAGCGACCGAATCAAATGCCTTCTCCATGTCTAATAGCGCTCCAATTGCCTGTATAGAGGGATCAATCTGTGCCAATACCCCTAACAACAGCCGTAAATTAGAAGGCGTGGAGCGACCTGGGATAAAACCCAGCCTCGTTAACACGCACAATAGCAGGAAGAAAGGGGAATAGTCTATCAGCTACTATTTTGGAAAATATTTTCTTATCCATATTGATGAGGGATATCGGTCTGTAAGACGCACAATCTAACGGGTACTTATCTGACTTCAGTTTCAAAGAGATTATTCTTTCTCGCATCGTAGCAGGCAGGGATCCAACCTCAAGGCTCTCCCACCATACCTGAAGCAAATATTCCGCTACATTTGGCCCACACTCCTTAAAAGACTCAGAGGTAATCCCGTCTGATCCCGGAGCTTTAGCAGTCGGGAGATCTCTGATAGTCTTCATAATATCCTCAACTGTCATTGGTGCCTCCAACACCTCTCTCGCTTGTCCATTTAGCCCCTTCAGCTCAGCCTCCTCCACTCCACATATAGGTTCCTATAGAAATCACAGAACTCTGCTAATATTTACCAGTTCCGACAGCAGGGAGCCATCTGCATGCCTTATTACGGGTATGTCCGTCTGGTCCCTGGTCCCCTACTTCAAACCAGCCAAATACCTGGTTACGAGCAGCTGCCAAAGATCCAACTGAGGTGCATTACGCCCTTCCAACCTCCAGCATTATAAAGTCCTCCAGTTCGCCCACTCTCCTATTAATCCTCTTAAGTACCCCGCTTGCGATCGAAATGCATCTACCTCTCAGATTCAGAGTAAAAAGCCTCTCAGAGGATCCCTGCTGAAGTCACTGATCCCACTTTACATGCAAAGAATGACGATATAATCTTCTGTACTTCACTTCGATACACCACATCTAATATCGCTTGACTCTTGAAGCTCCATTGCGAGCGAACAACCTCCAAGTTAGGCAGACGAAACTGCCATACAACCGGGGAGTGGTCGGAAAGCGTCCTCGGAAGCATGCCACAATCCCCAGTACTGAAAACCAGCACCGGTACCACCAATATGTAGTTGATACGAGAGCTTGTGTCATGGACAGAGGAGTAAAACAAAAACCCTCTCTCCCTCTCTCATCGGGGTGTAGCGTTCTCCACAGATCTACTAATTCAAGGTCTGCCATCACCCCCCCCCACCTCCCAGTATTGCTCTCGACGTCAAGGATAGTGGTCTCGTACTTACAGTGGATCTATCTCGGCCCACCTGCAGAATCGCATTTAGGTCCCCAGCCACTATTAATTGTGTATTCGAGTACGCCATGCCAATAATCCAAAGGGTGTCGTAAAAACTGGGATCATCCCCTTTCGGTCCGTACACATTTACCAACGTAATGAGGCTCTGGGCCAGGGTTCTGGACACAATAACAAGCCTCCCCTCAGGATCATTCTCCTGATTTGTCAATCTTAAACCCAGTGACTTGTGAATAATAATTGATACTCAGCGTGAATAGGAGGAATAGGATAGGACGTATAAAAACTTAGTATCTCCCCAGGATTTTGCTAGCCTGTCATTCAGCTTCCCCAGTAAGTGTGTTTCCTGAAGAAAAAGTATCTTAGCACCATGGCCCTCCCCATAAACTACAACCAAATGTATTTTTGTGTGGTTATTCAGCCCCCTCACATTCCAACTAAGGAGAGTGCATTGCCCGTGCGTCAGATTCCTAGCCATCTCCCTGATGTTTCTGTTTACACCACCACAATTTTAGCAAGAGCAAAACATAACCTTGTGCACTCTGCACCATTTCTACAAAACACGTGAACCAATTTTATTAAAACTCCCCGAACCCCAACATTCCCCTATCTGCCCATGCCCACTCCACTCTCACCCCCTCCATATTCTTATTGCAGAAGTCACCCACCTCCACTGCCCAGCAGTGACACTTCCCTCCATGCAACCACAACAAACCCTTCTCATCAGGGCGCCTACTCGGGTGCACTGGACTAAACGCCCTTGTGTGACCTACCACCCAGAGCCACCCCACAGAGGAGACCTACATTTATCAGGATAGTCAGCAACTGGCCCATTCCTTGACAAGAGATGAAGGAAAAAATAGAAGTCAGCAACCCAATTATCAATCTCACAGACTGATTCAACGACGAAGCCGCCTTCACAGAACCTCTACCCCTCGGAGTTAACACAAAAGCACCCCAACTGAACACCCACAAACCAAAACCGGGAACACCAAATAAACCAAATGACACCAAAAAGATCCACTGCAATCTAATTAACGCAAGATCAATGTCCAAACAGGCCACCAAAATCTACGACCTCCTAAGCGACGGAGGCATCGGCATGCTTTACGTAACAGAAACATGGCTAGATGACAACTACAAGTTCACCCTCAATAACTGCCTGCCCGATACCTTCAAGTGCATCCAAGTAAACAGGAAAAACAAAAGAGGTGGTGGACTGGCAATCATTCACAAGGAAAACCTGAAAATTAAAGCAAAGGCTCATTAAACATCAACAAATGCGAATCCCGAATCATACGTCTATCAACAAATCCCAGAACAAACCTGAAATTCATACTGGTATACAGACCACCAACGTACAATGGGGCCTTCATAGACAACTTCATAGAAGCAATCACCAACCTAGCTATCGAGTGTAACAAACCGTTTATACTCGGAGACTTCAACATCTGGTTCGATGAAGAAACCACAACCTCACAAAAAACTCTTACCAGCCAACTAACAACAATGGAACTACATCAGCTGGTCAAAGGAGCAACCCACACAGCAGGAAATACACTGGACGCAATGTTCGCCAACAGAAAACTAATTACCATGGCACCACCGATTCAGATCCTCTGGAGCAAGCACCTCATCATCCCCTTCGTAATCACACTGCCCTCCCAATAACCAAGAAACAAGAACAACTACCGATCATCATGAAAAGAAACTGGAGAACCATAAAAAAACTCCTAACGGAACAACAGGAGATCACCAAACCACAAACAACAACCATGGACGAAGCTGACCTAGACACTAAAATAGATATACTTCACAACTGGATCACCCCAACAATCGATGAGATCGCAAAACAAAAACTTTTCAATACATCCCGCAAAAGAGCAACGGCAAAATGCTTCACCCCACTACTAGGTGCCATGAAAAAGAAAAAACGAAAACTAGAATGGAGGCTCAATAAGACTGCGGAAAAAAATTCAAAATTCAACAACATACACGTTCATACAAAAAGGAAATACAAAAGGCAAAAAGGAAATACTATGACAACAGAATCCTCAAAGCACCAAAGACCCAAAAAGAACTATTTAAAATCATAAACGAAATTAAAAACCCACCCGGCTGCAACAACACTCCAATACCATCGAAGAAATTATGCAGTTACCCTCAACATCTACCTGTCACAGTTAATTAAAATCCTCGAAAGACATGGCCTCACATATTACAACTACGCTGATGACACACAAATAATCTACAAAATAGAAGACTCACAAGAAGACAACCCAACACTAGAGAACTGCCTTCGTGAAATATAAAACTGGATTAACTTAAACCACCTTAAACTCAACCCAGGCAAAACAGAAATAATGATCATCACAAAAAACAGAGAAGACAACCTCTACATCCCATGGCCAACTGAACTTGGTGAATCCTCAGCCCCATCATAGATTGTAAAAAACCTGGGAGTCCTGATGGACAACGACCTCGCTCTAGAGCCACAAGTAAATGGCCTAATCAAGAAATGCTTCTTTCTCCTGCGATCGGCCAAAAATATCCTACCATTACTCTCATTCACCAACAAAACAACTACTGTCATTGCCCTCATCATGCCCAGATTAGACTACGCCAACAGCCTATATCTAGGAATGCCTGAACGACTCCTAAATAAACTCTAAAGCATACAAAACGCGGCGGCCAGACTGCTCCATAAAATACCTCAAAGAAAACACATCACACCAGCGCTGAACACGCTACACTGGCAATCCATTACGAAGGTGCAGAGTTCCTCAGAAGAAAACTAAACGTACATGACACTATAAGGCCACTCAGATCCAGCAGCGAAATCCGTTTGGAACCCAAATCATACAACAAGAGAAAACTCGGAGGATCCTCTTTTTCTCACCTCGCCCCAAAAACCTGGAACGAACTACGAAAGAACATACGGAACACAGGAGATCACATACCATTCCGGAAACTCCTCAAATCATGCCTCTTAACCCCACAACCAGAAATGATGCCCATACACAGCGGAACTAGGCTGAGAGAAGAACCTACCCTGATTCCTTAAAGGGATGGTCTAGTAAAAAATGTTATTTAAAAAATAGATAGGCAACATAAAAAAATAAAATACTAGCATTCTCCGTTTTAAAACTTCCTATGTAAAATTTTGAGCTATTCAAGCTCAAAATTCGCAAAAGCAAGCACATGGGCGCATCCATTTTGTGAAATGGAGGCCCTCCTGTGCTGGCTTTTGCTTTTGCGGCACTAATGAAGGAAAAGCCAGCCAGCTGTAGTAAACAAAGGCTACCGCTGGGTTGCTTTCCCTTCATTAGTGCTGTAGGCGGAGGACGGGGACCGGAGACCAGAGCAGGAAAGCTGCAGCTGAATCTCGGTAAGTGCTATTTATTCATTTTTAAAAAATAAGCACTAGCTGCGTTTTTTTTTCTAAGTTTTCCGGGCTGGAGGAGCCCGGAAAACTTAGAAATAAAACCGCAGCTTTGAAAACGTTGTATTTATGTTTGCGGTCGCTTTTGAAGCGACCGCAAACATAAATACAACGTTATTGTGTTGGAAAACGCGGTTGTGTTGGAAAACGCTGCGGTTTTTCTTTCCAAGTTTCTCAGGAGCCTGAGAAACTTGGAAAGAAAAACCGCAGCGTTTTCCAACACAACCGCGTGTGTATCACTTTGGGTCTCCGGTGCTCCCAGGAGCACCGGAGACCCAAAGTGAAAGCCACAGCAGGCAGAAACACACGCGGTTATGTTTACATGCCGCGTAGTGTTTCTACCTGCAGCTGATTTCCCATTTGGGGCTCTCGGGCTCCCCGTGGGGAGCCCGAGAGACCCAAATGGGAAATGCTAAATGCTGCGTTGTCTGCCTAAATCTGCTTTCCCATTTGGGGCTCTCGGGCTCCCCGTGGGGAGCCTGAGAACCCCAAATGGGAAAGCAGATTCAGGCAGAAACAACGCGGTTGTTTTCCGCAATGCCGCGTTGTTTCTGCCTGAATCTGCTTTACCATTTGGGGCTCTCGGGCTCCCCGTGGGAAAGAAAAACCGCAGCGTTTTCCAACACAATAACGTTGTATTTATGTTTGCGGTCGCTTCAAAAGCGACCGCAAACATAAATACAACGTTTTTAAAGCTGCGGTTTTATTTCTAAGTTTTCCGGGCTCCTCCAGCCCGGAAAACTTAGAAAAAAAAACGCAGCTAGTGCTTATTTAAAAAAAAAAAATAATAGCACTTACCGAGATTCAGCTGCAGCTTTCCTGCTCTGGTCTCCGGTCCCCGTCCTCCGCCTACAGCACTAATGAAGGGAAAGCCACCCAGCGGTAGCCTTTGTTTACTACAGCTGGCTGGCTTTTCCTTCATTAGTGCCGCAAAAGCAAAAGCAAAAGCCAGCACAGGAGGGCCTCCATTTCACAAAATGGATGCGCCCATGTGCTTGCTTTTGCGAATTTTGAGCTTGAATAGCTCAAAATTTTACATAGGAAGTTTTAAAACGGAGAATGCTAGTATTTTTTTTTGTGTTGCCTATCTATTTTTTAAATAAAATTTTTTACTAGACCATCCCTTTAAGTCATCAACCCTTATAAAGTAAGGATATACGGATCTGCAACATATCCACTTATCAATTAAAAGACAAACCACATTGAATCATATCAAGAACACCCACAGATCAATCAGAAGGGAGAGCAAGGTATGACCCAGCAATAGCATCTGGTTACGAGGTCGTAACACAGGCAGTAATGGACCACCAACAGTAAATAAACAGGAAGGAGCGGGAATGATAATATAACACTACTACCTAAGCAGGGATAATACTCGCCCTTCTGGGTGCACTAGGCTCAATAACTTGGAGAAAAGCCTCACAACTACACCTAAGACTAGACAGTCAGGAAAGGGAAGAGAAGAATATACCTACCCAATGGACTACCGACAGTAAATAGATAGAAAGGAGCTGGTAAATGATAATATAACACCACTATCGAACTAAGGGATAATGCTCATCCAACCGGGGGTACTAAGCCCAATAAATCTACTAGAAACCAGCCTTGGTATCGCCCCAGAAACTAGACAGTCAGTTAACCAATAGAAAGAATACACCTACCCAGTATGACAACCTGATACATTAAACAAAACTACAAGGATTATGAGACATACAACCCACTAACCAAAACCTCAAATTTCTGCACACTTAATTCACACAAAAACCAACACAACCACCTCTCTCACAGCAAACCCCGCAGACTTCACCACACCACACTGCAGCAACAAACAATCAACAGATAGATCATAACAACAGCACGCAAGGACTCGCATCGATCCTATATGCAAACTCAAGCTCAGCACACAATGAAAACCGAACTGAAGCTGCCAACAGTACACCACCTCTCACTTTCCTACGCCCTCTTCACCCACTAACCCACGCCCCACCTTTTTGTTTACAGATCCACCTGAGGGCCTGGAGACCAACTCCGTTGGTGACGGTGCGCTATATAAATACCTTTAACATTAACATTAGCATAGCATAACTGTCCCAGCAGCCAACTTAGGAGCTGCACCAAAATCACCCATTTCAGACAGCGTTCTCTCCCCCTGCTCACAGTTGTAAATAAAGTAGAAATGCAACCATAACTATGCTCTCATTAGGAGACACTCTCAGATAGCCGAAGGCTCGCATGGACCCCTTCTCCCCCTTCAGGCAAAGATTTGATGTAAGCAATTACTTCAGCCGCATCTGTAAGGAAGTGGGTCGTATTTAAATGGGAGACACGCAGCTTAGATTGATACAACATTGCGTATTGTATTCCCCTTTTCCTCAGCAAGCGTTTTGCAGCTAAGAATGGGAGCCAGGCCCGCTGCACAGACGGGGTGAAGTCTTGGTAAAACAGCACTCTGGCATCCTTGTTGTGGAGATCTCCCAGTTGACATGCCCTGCGCAAGATGGGGTCTCGATTGTGATAATTCAACAATCTTGCAATTACTCGGTGCAGATTCTGCCCAGGTATGGGCTTCTGCACTGAGATTCGATGCGCTCTCTCCACTAAAAATTGAGGGGGTAAAGAGGGATCTTCCAGGACCTCCTTGATGAAGATTTCCATGAACACTTCCATGTTTTGTGCTGGTAGTGACTGCGGTATCCCCACCACTCTGATGTTATTCAGCAGAACCTTGCCTCCAAATCTTCATTCTTGTCTCTGATTTCTTTCACTTCCTTCTGCAGTCCGCAAACTGCCAAAGTCACTTCACTGCTCGTGTCCTCAATCACCCCCACTCTGTGCTCTGCTTCACGTATATGACTACTCTCCTTTTCTTTTCTCTCCTGCATGCGATCTTATACTCCATACCGTCGAGCTTAGTATGCACCGACGCAAGCCACTTTTAATTTCTGCCAGCGCAAGGCTCAACTCCGAGGACCGCCTCGCTGACTCTCCAGGTGTAGTTATGTCTGATCCAGGCTATGTCGCCACATCCAGCCCGGCTGTCTGAGGTGCAGCCATGTTGCCTTTGAACAATGCCAGCCCCTCCCTCTGCGTGAATTGCAGGCGGCTCTGCTTTTTATTCCCCTTGGCCATCCGACAACAGTACATGGGTCTCCACCTCCACTTGACCCCTTCACAGCCTGGCCAGTATCAACCTTCTGTCATCCGGTGGTGGGAAGTATGCCCAGACCGGAGCACTACCCCTCATCCGCATATGCTGTTTACCTGTCCATTGCCTACTATCTCTGATGGCTGTTACTGGACCTCCTAGCAGCACTGTCAAGCTTTTCCACTGGCGTGACGGTTCAAGTTACCTAGTCAACACCTTGAGTCAATTACGCCAGCCCTGTGCTTAGGACTTCTCCCGTCACTACGACAGGTCATCCCCACGGGCTGCGCCGTGATCTTTAGATCCACTGCAGCTCTCGTGTAGCTTTCCTGAGGAGTCTCCATTTGCTGGAATGCCTGTGCTAGCCACTGGTATGCAATGGCCTTTCACAGTTAAGCAACACCAGTGCCCACAGAAAAGTCAGGACCTCCTTGCAGTGATCAAGGGCACCGCTCCACGTCCCCCGCCCATGCAGTTATGGGTCGGCCACCACCACCGCTCCTCACCACGCATCACCGGACCACCCCTCAGAGGCACCTAGACGGCCCGGGGCGCTTCGATCCCAGCTACAGTGCCCAGCCTACGCTCCTAACACGGTCCCTTCGCTCTCGGGTGTCGGGGCTCAGGCAGGGGCAACCCAGCCATCGAGCCAATCCGCAGTGTGGGTTTGAATTCATGAGAGCAGCTGCCTCTCGCCAAACCTGGTAGAGTGCTAGATGCAATTTAGAGTTATAGGTGTTAACACACTGCTTCCAGAAATCTGCCTGATCCATATAATCTATATTATGAACAAACTCACTGCTTTATGTACTCCGTTCTCATCTTGCAGCATCTCGTCAGCACATGACGAGCCGTCTCTGGCTCGGTGGGGAGATCACAAATCCTACAATATCTTTCTGCTAAACTCAGACCCAGCTCGGGGCCCTGAGTAGTTAGGATCGGTAAATTATTGAGGCGCATTAATAGAAAAAACCGCCTCAGATGTTCTGATGGGCATAGGATTAGATAGGGTTGTGCCTTTCCATAAGTGTATAGTACAAATGGGATGAAGCTATAGCTTTTCAGACTGCTAACATGATTACAATTATTCTGCCAATCCCACAGATTGAGGCGATTGCGCATACTGGTGATCAGAACACCATTTTCCCTACCCCATTCTGGTGACCAGCTGATTTCTTCAGTCAGAGACCGAATCTGGTTTTCTAGTTTAGCCTGTCTACCAGCCACGCAATCTTCCTTAATCGTCAAAAGTAGATTATTTGTTGGTTTATTATTGAGTCTGATATGGAATTCCATTCTCTTCCTTAAAACCATGGCTTTAAGGGAGAAGATTCCTAGCTCAAGTCTAATGATTGCCATGGGGATACACTGTGGAAGGCCGAGGATTTTTCTCCAAAACTTACCCTCTATCAGTTGTAGCCACCCTAAATTCATATTTGTCAGAGGGTCTAAACCATACGTCACCATGGGGGCCAAACATTGAATATATAGCTGACGTGCTGCCCAAATTGAGAATCCACACTGTTCTCGTGTGAATTTATAGACTAAGGCTGTGAGTTGAGCAGCTTTTGTTCTGCGCTCCTGAATGCAAGTGAAATAGTTTCCTTTACTGTCAAATTCTACCCCCAGATATCTATACATATGCGTGTATTCAATTTCGATCAGACCCATCATCATTCTCGGTCTAGCCACTCTACCAGCAGTATATAACAACAGCTTTTATTTTACTATTGTTAATGACTAGTTCATTGCTTTCTGCATAGCGCCACAGCTGATTGGCTGATCTCAGGATACCGCTAAAAGTGTGATCCATGATCACCAAGTCGTCCGCATAAGCTAGGAGTGGGCAGTGGCAAGAACCTATCTTAGGGGGACAGTTATTAATCCCTAAGAGACATTTGGGTATATCTGAAATAAACAGATTGTATAATGTAGGGGCTGTCACACATCCTTGCTTTACCCCTCGACTCTGGGGGATGGGTTTGGTCACCGAACCCAGATTGTCTAACCTAACTTGAACAGTATTGTTAGAATGTAATAGCTCCAAGTAATACAATAGAGATTCAGGGCAGCCCAGTTTCCTCAGTTTGTTCCATAAGAGGGAGCGGTTGACCTAGTCAAAGGCCGCCTTAAAATCTACATATAGCGCGTATAGTGGGGGATTTGAACGGGACAAAGGGCCTCATTACGACCCTGGCGCTAAGGGGTCTGCGCCAGCGTTAGCTGCGCGGACCCCTTACCGCCAACTACGAGTTCCTGGAGCGCCATGGTCATTTTTCCGCCCGCTTTTTGCGGGCGGAAAAATCCATGGCGCTCTGGGACCTTGGTGTTACTTACGCCACCGTATTTTACGGTGGCGTAATTAACTCCTTCCCCACTCCCATTGAGCCCTATGGGGCCGAAATGGGAATGGGGAAGGGTAAATGGGTCAATGGGGACTTACCGCCCCGCCGACCTCGGAATGGGGCGGTAAGTCCGCCATCCGCCATGGCGTAAAGGGACTTTGCGCCATGGCCGGAAAGTCCGTCGATGGCGGAAAAAATCCGCCAGGGTCGTAATGAGGGCCAAAGCCTTGTTTCTCAGAGTATTCATAATAAATATATTGTTTGAAGTAGAATAGCCTGCTCTAAAGCCGCTTTGGAATTGGTCTAATATCCCAGCATTCTCTACCCATGTTAACAATTCTTTCAAAATGAGTGCTGCGAACAGTTTCCCAGAACAATCCAGCATAGATAAGAGCCGGTAGTTCGTAGGATCAGACCTACTACCTTTTTTGAAAACGGGTATGATGATGGCTGCCTGCCAAGATGACGGTATATTACCTTCATACAATACCTTGTCAAACAATATTTTCAAAAGGTTTGCCCAGAAAGGGGGATTGTTTCTCAGCACCATATTAGAGAGGCCATTAGGCCCTGGGGCTCGTGAGGTATTTAATGATTTAATTCTGTTTTGTAGATCCTCCACAGAGACAGAGAATGGAGGAATAGGGGGTTTGCTAGCCGTGGGAATATAAATCCCACAGCTGCTCCCCGTATTTCTCATTTCCAAAAAGGAGATCTATTCATCACATCCTATAGGATTAACCATGCTGGATAAAGTTTTCCCTTTCACTTTCCCTAGTATGGACCAGATTTTGCGAGTGTTCTTGCCACATAATGTTCTAACTGTATGTTGCCACCTCTCCACTTTCCTAGTGTTTTTATGTATTTTTAGCCATGCTTGGTATGTAGTCTTCAGCTTTCTTATTTTGAGAGCTATAGCCTTTTTGGGGTCGGGGCCATTTCTTATATACCTCATTTCTCCTCTGAGCATGCGCTTCCTGTCTCTGATCGCACGGTCATATTTTAATTCGTTTGAAGCCTTGCCCACCATCAGGCCCATTTTACGAGAACCGTGTAGATCAGAGAATTTACTTATCCAGTTTTCTATTTGTTCGGGTGACTTTTGCATAAACATATTTAATTGTTCAGTCCCCCACCCGCCGGATGATAGCTTAATGTTCACTTCCCGATGAGGAAACAAAAAGAGTTCTTCTCCTAGCTTTAAATCAAAAGTTCTCAGTAAGTTCTCCAACATGGATAATCTACCAAATATCTAGAAACGAAAGTCTCTTCAGTTCTATTTCCAGTTCACACTGTTAGGGGGATGGCTCCCTCCCTGTAACCTTCTCAGGCTTCTCAAAATTGGCACAAAGAGGATTGATGGGGGAATGTCTTCCTTCCCCATGCCTTTCTCAAACTTTCTGATTCATAAAAACACCATTCTCAAATATCAGGCGGAATCTCTTCCTTGCCCATGCCCAGCGATGTAGCAACATAGCAACATATCTGGTTCACTATCCTGCCAGACTTGTTGATGGAGATCAGTGTTCTTAATGGTCTTTCTCTTTTAACAATGGGTCTCTGACCCTTCTGACTTCTTAATCAAAGTTCACATAGCAATGTGTGGGTTCCAGACCCGTTTGTGTGCTTCTCGGGGCTTCGCCAACTTGATATGGGGCCCGACCCTTGAATATGGCTCTCGTGGGGCTAACCTGACTTTTTTATGGGTGCCAGACCTTCGGTTGCATGCTTCTTTGGATTTCCCCGAGTTGATATGGGTCCCTGATCCTTTTACATGGCTCTCGCAGGGCTTTGCCGACTTTGTATGGGTCCCAGGACCTCGGGTGCGTGCTTCTTAGGACTACCCTGATTTGATATGGGTCCCTGGCCCTTTTGTATGGCTCTCGCAGTGCTTCTCCGACTTTGTATGTGTTCCAGACCCTTGCCCGTAGTTCTCTTCTTCCCCCTCAGGGCTTTCACAGGACTTGCCCTGGCACTCACACTTTGCCAGTAACCTGTGTATCTGGCTTCTCATCCTCTGCAGGTATCCAGCTTCCCTTGATGCCTGTGGACCATGACAGAGTCTCTCCTTCACCCTGGTTGGAGCTTACGCCGTTCTAGTGAGGCCTCGTGCCGCCAAGAGCTCTCTCTCTCTCTCATGCGGCCCCTCATTCAGTCTCCCAGCGGATCTCCGTGGCTTTGCTCACCCGGCTATGTTTCTCTTGCAGCCTGGGCATCCTGCGACCGCTTCGCCTAGTCAGGCCGGTTCTCCTCTCGCGGTCTGCCACTGGCCTCCAGCGTCCTTCATTTTCCCTTCCCGCTGCATACACTCTGCATCCTCCAAAGGGTCTCGAGCGCTCTGTTTGCCATGCCGCTTTCCCGGAGAGATCTGCTTCAGCCCAGCGGTCTGTAGCTCTGCTTCCACAGCTGCCTCCATTTGTACAGCACTTCCTGCTTTTAAAGTTTCCACCACCATGATTGGTCCAAAAAGGACTACACCGCTCACTCTTGAAACGGGAGTCCTGCATTATTCTTGCTGACTTCCTCCTTGTCCCAGGACACAACTGATGTCTGTATGTGTGTGTGTTAATAAAGTGAGGATGTGTTTCTCTAGTTGGTCTCTTCCTTGTCCCAGTATGAAACTGGTGTTTCTTTGGGAATGTTTTAGTGAAAAAACATGGAAATTATTGACTGTAGCCTATAAAGGCTTGAGGAACAGAAGACTCATTATGAAAAGGGAATGGGGGATACCATGTCTCACTTAAGGGCGTCTCATCCCCACTCCCCGAGTCTCCTCCACCCAAGTGATCCTCCCTCGCATATCCACCCCCAGGGTCAGGATCCATGACCGATGGCCTTTCCCTGGCCACAAGGGAGGAGGATACATGGGGAAAAGAAGTGAGGACGCCCTCAGGTTCCTCACAGCACCCTATGACCAGATTAAGATTCTAGCAGGTAGAGTAGGTCATCCACCACAGGTAACTATTGACTTCCATTGTTAGTTATGGCTCGCAAAGTGATGTCTTAATAATTAACCTCTAGGAATGTCAAGTGATTTACTTGTATCCTGTTCTTTCTGTTATTGGTGACAGTTTGGGAGGACCTTACAATCACGCTTTAATTTGTTCCATCAAAGGTGGGGCTCAGAGGAACAAAGAAGGGACCAAAAGGGGTGAAGGAGGTGGAAGGGGGAAAAGCAATATGAACTGTAGTGTCCATGGGGGAAGAAGGATAGAGGAAGAGGCAAGATCCGGAAAATATTGAGACTAATACCTAAAGTGGTGAAGAAGTTTGGAAATAATGTAGAGACCTTGAAATTGAAGACTGGTGGAGGGACGCTGCTCAACATGGTTAAGAAGGTGACAGAAAGTTGGGAGTGGAAAGAAGAGTACAGAGATCAGAGATGGTTACAAAGAAAGAGGAACCGAGAAGAAAGAGACTGATTGTATATAGAAAGATTAATTGAGGAAACTGACACTTTGGACTGAGAAGTACAAACAGGTGAAGCAGAGTTGATAAACCACAAAGGGAAGAAAGGAGGGCAGAGGAAGTAACCTGTCCAGCCCAAGGACTGAAATCTTAGGTGGAGGAGCTCTAAGCAGGTTTATATGGCCACCCATATAAATATGTGTAAACAATGCCACACTTTTGGGTAGAATATAATAACCATAAACATCAGGTATAATTCAAACATTTTACTTCAATATATTGTACAATTAAAAAAAAGATAAAGACAAAAACATTATCATGAATTTCTTTACTCTCAAATTCTAATTTACTGATCCCCACACTCATCTATCCACATATCCATCCATCTTCAGACTCATTTATCCATCCCATGCTCTGTCAATAATTCTCACACACTTTTATCTATTCATTCCACCCTTGATAATTCATCCATTTGCACATTCATTCATTTATCTGTCCATCTTCTCGCTTGCATCCATACCCCCACATTCAGCAAAATGTCCATATAGCCTCACACTCGTTAATCTTTCCTTAGATGTGTACGCATGTGTACACCTTCACCTTCTCATTCATTCATACCTCCAGCCCCACACTTTCATTCATCCATTCTGCCAAGAGGACGCACAAATGACAGAAGTAGCGTTATATGTGGCCCAGTTACACTAAGTACATTACACAACTATCTCCAAATTCTTGTTTAGTAATAGCCTGCTTCTCTCTTGCCTCTTACTATCTTCCCTCTTCTGCACGTATCCTCCAGTTATGGCCTTTTAACACACTCCTGCGCTTCCCTAGTCAAGTATCACGTGGTTGCTGGTAGCCCTGCAGAGCTTCACGCTGTTCCTGGAAGTGCCGGGCATCTCTACCACTGAAAGCAGAGACCTGCTGGGCTGCTGGAACTGCCCCTGCCCATTGGGGCCCATGTACATCATCTTTGCACACAAGCGGCCACCCCACATAGAGCATCCCAATGGTCCCTCATAAATGTTCATCCGAGTTCCCAGCACCAGAGTATCATCGCTTT
This sequence comes from Ambystoma mexicanum, assembly GCF_040938575.1. Taxonomy (NCBI): domain Eukaryota; kingdom Metazoa; phylum Chordata; class Amphibia; order Caudata; family Ambystomatidae; genus Ambystoma; species Ambystoma mexicanum. The sequence goes on from NC_090925.1 coordinate 733,876,064, forward strand.
GCAGGTACGGTCACTTGGGAAGTTCTTGAGTTACATTTGATTTCCGGCTGGTATCACACGTTATCGGTATCACACACAATTTTATATTTGTATAAAAACAATATATAAAGACATCAAATCTTAAGGCATTACTCTGACCATCACTTACTTTTACTTCCATTGTAGCACCTTGTTCTCCAGTCCTGGGGCCCAAGGAAGGTCTCCATGGGGTAGGTGAGACCCTTTACTTGCTCCACCTGGCAGTGTCGCACTCTCCCAAAGTGCAGTATCCGTCCATCTGCAGGGCTGACCTTGAAGGATAGAAATAGAGTTGGCTACTCATGACACAAGCAAACTGTTCAGGGCAGAGCCAGTAATCCAACCTATGGTGGGGATTATGCTCCCTCTAAAGGTGGCCAGATAAGGATGTTCCTTCAGACTGACATCAGATTAATGATATTGTGTCACCCAGCCCTCCCACAGAGCCCTGCTGTAGGAAACGTTGGCCACGTACCACATTGTGTGAGTCAATAGGCCTCACAGATGGCTTAAGTTGGCGTCGAAAGAGCTCTCCTAGGTTGCGGTACTGCTCTAGGTCTTCCACGGCAGCCTCCTGCATGTTCACAGAAAAAGCCCAGACGTACAGTGCGAGCAGCGGTCGGCGTAGCCAGCCTGGGAGGTTAACTGTGTTCAGAAGACCCCAGAGGCGTGAGAGGAGGCGTGTGGGGGCTCTGCTGTACACAGCCTGTAAAAAGAAATAGTAATCATGTCTCAGTACACCACATGTAACACACCTGCTGACTGCTCATCAACACTGGTTCTGTTCAACATAAAAATGATACCCAGGGTCCAAACCTCCGTCACTGTCATCAAACTGTTCCTTGCAGTGCTCTTAAGAGCTAAAATCGTCACACCAATGTCATTAAATGTAGCTCATCCCATCATTAAGATCAAAGTAGCTCATCTCACCTTCAGTATCAGATGCAGCTCCTTCCACCTTCCATACCAAATGTAGCTCACCCTCAGATAACATCAATTGTAGCTCATCTAAGCAATGCTAAAAATTGCAGCTCCTCCTAATGCTTCCACCAGATGTACCTCACCCCACTACTGCCACTAAATATAAATGTATGTCTCAATGCCATGAACAAAAGACTGACCTTGCAAATTCCTTTTGAGAAAGCTGCACCCTCAATGTCAGTCTTTTGTTCCCTGCCCTCCCTCTGTCCCTTTGGGTTGTCCCCCCTTCTCTGCCCCTCCACACCCCACTTCCCTACTCCTCCCCTATCCACCACTAAGACGCTGTCGGCTCTGGCTGCCTTTGTTCGCAGTCTGCAGGTCGCAGAGACGGAAGCCAGATGCACAGCATGTCGCCCTTATCTATGTGACCTTTTGGGCCTCAGCCTTCTGTCTCCACGGCCTGTAAACCGCAAATACCAAATATACCGCACCAGACAGCTGACGTCACATGAAATTCAACCCATCACTGACACCAAATACATCATCCACGCAACTTACATCAATGTACCTCAATTCACCAACAACACCGAATAGAACTCCATCTAACAGCACAGCAATGACAGCTAATTCCATCAACTCCAGCTGCTATTACCAGATTTAAAACCTTTCACAACCAACACCAAAACCACAATACTCTACCACTAGAACCATATGTAGGTCATCACATTCCAGACACCACATGCAGCTATCACCACACCCACTGCTAAACACATTTCCTTCCACTGCTTTCTGCAAATATACCTGTTGAGGAGGCCACATGCACTTTGATTTCCCCAACTCCTTTTTCTTTGTGCACCGCTTTTTAACTCTCCTGATCACAGTGCCTGTTCCTTTCTGCCAAGATGTTGATATTCTGATTAAAAAGACAGCAATCTTGGATGTACCCTTGTAGTTTACACAAACTGGATGAAATGTGTGCACAGCCTAATTACAAGGCACACATATAAGTAGTGTGAATATTCACTACGTCGTCACTTCTCCCTGAGGGGAAGCCTTTTTCCATGAGGCCAGGGAGGTGAGGCTGCTACCCGACAATTCCCCTGGCGGTGGTATAATGCAGTAGGATCTCATGGGTAGGGAGGCCCCCCCCAGTGATAAGGACGGCCATCTACGGTATAGCCCTTATGAAAACATCAGACCCCCCCATGCCCTAACCTCTTTGTAGACAGTTGACCTATGTACTGTTGCAAAGTAAACCACCTGAAGGTTCTGGAAAGTACTGAGATGAAGAAGAACATCAGGAACATAGGTAGTCCTAGTACTGGGACGAGGTGGAACACAGGAACAATGAAGAGCAATACCAAGAAGGAACTGCAGCGGTATAGACTTCCACAGAGGCGTGGTTCTTTTTACAAAACTTAAGGGGAGAACCCAAAATCCACTCTTTAACCGGAATGGATACCTACCTTTGTTTTGGGAAAGACACATTTTAGTATGAAGGAAGGTAGGAAAATGGTTTAGTCAACAGTTATTTCCCATATGTAGAAACTACATCCGTTGTACCCAAAAATATATATTTTATTTTAATAATTTCAGCATCAAAAATCTCTTATAAATAGAGAAAATCTTCATATTCTTTGTAATCATCACAACATTCTAAAAAATTTGATACATATAAAGACAAAAGACTTATACACAATTTTATAAAAAATAGAAGTTCGAGAAGCAGCAAATGGGTTTCTCACATCAATACATAATTCTGCATACAGAAAGAATCCTATTAGGCTTTTAGATTAGACCTTTTATAATCTCTAAATTCTTAAAGACAATCTATTATTATTTCTAGACTGTAAACTCGACATGTTTCAGTCCTCTAGGTGGTTGTGGGACTTTCTTCAGGAGTAATCTTTGGTTGTGTTAAAAGTGGATGCATTGCTGTTATAAAATCTTCTTTTAATGAAGCTTCGAACACTAACAGGGAAAATAACTGAATTCCCGAGTGTAGTTGAGTCCTCAAGGAAGGAAGAAAAAGCCACTGAAGTTGGACGATTTTCGAAAAAAAGATAAATTCTTCTCCAAATTCCTCTGTATAGTGAGGGTGAGTAGTCCTGGTTTTCTTATTTCAATTCGAGCGGGAGTATTGCTCGTGGTCACGGGTATCACAGAATTTGATCTCTGTTTATTTAGGCTGAGAAGTCTTGGTCTCTTGTTTCTGGACGAGCCGATGTAAAGCTCATAATAACGGGTATCGTTGAGGTATGTTACAAACATACAGCCTCTCTAGGAAGAGGTTCGAAAAAGGAGACTCAACAAACACGGCGGAATCGGAACACCGCAAGTTTAAGATGAGATCGCTGGCTAAATCAGATTAACCTCAACGATACCCGTTATTATGAGCTTTACATCGGCTCGTCCAGAAACAAGAGGCCAAGACTTGTCAGCCTAAATAAACAGAGATCAAATTCTGTGATACCCGTGACCACAAGCAGTACTCCCGCTCGAATTGAAATAAGAAAACCAGGACTACTCAACCTCACCATACAGAGGAATCTGGAGAAGAATTTATCTTTTTTTCGAAAATTGTCCAACTTCAGTGGCTTTTTCTTCCTTCCTTGAGGGTTCAACTACACTCGGGAATTCAGTTATTTTCCCCACTAGTTTTTGAAGCTTCATTAAAAGAAGATTTTATAACAGCAATGCATCCACTTTTAACACAACCAAAGATTGCTCCTGAAGAAAGTCCCACAACCACCTAGAGGACTGAAACATGTCGAGTTTACAGTCTAGAAATAATAATAGATTGTCTTTAAGAACTTAGAGATTATAAACGGTCTAATCTAAAAGCCTAATAGGATTCTTTCTATAGGCAGAATTATGTATTGATGTGAGAAACCCATTTGCTGCTTCTCGAACTTCTATTTTTTATAAAAATTGTGTATAAGTGTTTTGTCTTTATATGTATCAAATTTTTTAGAATGTTGTGATGATTACAAAGAATATGAAGATTTTCTCTATTTTTAAGAGATTTTTTATGCTGAAATTATTAAAATAAAATAGATATTTTTGTGTAAAACGCATGTAGTTTCTACATATGGGAAATAACTGTTGACTAAACCATATTCCTACCTTCCTTCATACTAAAAAGTGGTTCTTTTTATGCCATAAAAACCAAAGAAGGACTGCCTATCAAGAAGACACAGCCAACCAGTACGAGAGACATAGAAGCCCGGGAAGCACAAAGGGGGCACATAGAAGGCCAGGACGGAGCCGAGAGCAGTCTGCTCCTGGAGCCAAGAGGAGAACGGGACTCCGTTGCCCAATGGTCGTCCAGATGGTAACGGAAGAATGGCAGACGGTGATGTGAACGCAAGAGGCAGCGTCCATACCGTCGGTCCAAGGGCAGGATATCCACAAGGTGAAGGCACAGAGACACAGAGATGCCCGTGCAGCACACAGAGTAGGAGAGAGACCCCAGGAGGAACCAGCCAATCATCCTGGGAATAGGCAAGGTAACGGGAGAGGCACGGGGACTGGTAGGGGCTGGAAAGTACAGGAGGCAAATACACTGTACAAACATAACAAGCAGGACTATCTTGCTTGTGTCAGTACTTGGCAAGCGAGGCAGCCAAGGGGATAAAAAGAAAAAGGGAGAGAAACAAGGGTCAGAGACCCAAGCCAAGAGAGTGATACAAGTCATCTTCTTCATGGCAGTACTTGGCACAGAAGTGAACCAAGTGGGCCAAACCAAAGAAGAAGAGAAAAAAGGCTCAGGACCCAAACCAAGAGAGTGATACAAGTCATCTTCCTCATGGCAGTACTTGGCAGGGAAGTGAACTAAGTCAGCCAAACCAAAGAAGAAGAGAAACAAGGGTCAATGAGCCAAACCAAGAGAATGATATGAGTCATTTTCCTTGTGGCAGTACTTGGCAGGGGAGTGAACCAAGTCGGCCAAACCAAAGAAGAAAAAAAACAAGGGATGGAGACACAAATCAAGAGAGTGATAAGAGTCATCTTCCCTTTGACAGTACTTGGCAGGGAAGTGGACCAAGAAGGCCAAACTAAAGAAGAAGAGAGAAGCCAGGCTTACGGACCCTTGTAGCACTCAGAGTTGGGTGTTGTAAGTGTGAAACCTAATAGGAGAAGACCAGGGGGAGGGAATAATTCCCCCTCGTAGTAAGAGATTATTTTATGATTTCCAGGAGAAGGGAGTCATTCTCCTGGTAACTCGGACTGGGAGGAAGGTCCAACAAGTCTGCGGATGGGAGTCCTTCTCGTGGGGCAATTTGAGACTGAGATCAAACGCCAGGAGAAAGGAGGCGTTCTCCTGGCCCACAAAGTAAAATATTGTTTGGCACTTGTGTGACTTGGGGAAGGAAGTCTTTCCCCCAGGCTATCTGAAACTGAATGCCAGGAGAAGGGATGCGTTCTCCTGGCCCACCAAGGAAACATTTTGTGGAACTTTGACCATAACCCAGGAGAAGGGAGGTATTGCCCTGGGACAATAACAGTACTGCTTTATTCTTTATGATATGATATGATATGATATGGCATTTGTAACGCGCCTATACACAAGTGTTTCAAGGCGCAACGAGGCGGGGGGGAACAAGGGGAGATAGACAACGATCCTACTAGGCCAGGTGTCATTCAGATCACGCAAGTGCAAGGGTAGAGGGGAAGAGAAAGTGCAAGGGGGAAGTGGAGAGGGGAGAGTGCAGTACATGGTTAATAACATACAGGATAAATAACAAGGGCCAGCTAGTGGCAAGTGCGAGATAAGTGCAGACAAGTGCTGGAAAGGGGGGCTGTAGGGATACAGACACAGTCCCGCAGTGCAGGGGGTAGCCAGGGAGGCAGTGCAGGGGAGAGTGGCTGGGCCAAGGACCGGGAACGGTGAGTGGCCCAGTTGCAGATTCAGTGCAGTTTCAGAAGTTTAGCAGGGGAGAGGGGGAGAGAAAGCAGAGGCAAAGAGGAAGGTTTTGAGGTGCTTCCAGAACCGGAGATGGTTCTCCTCAAGTTTCAGGGAGGCAGGAAGGCTGTTCCAGAAGGAGGCCCCTGCAGCGGAGAGAGATCTGCCCCCAACTCGTCGTTTGGAGAAGCGGCTGACCCTGAGGGAGTTGGAGGCGGATGAGCGAAGAGCTAGAGAAGGAAGATATTTAGGAAGAGAGAGTTGAAGGTATTTTGGCCCAAGGCCCCAGAAGGCCTTGTGGACAATGCAGAGGGTTTTGAACTTGATCCTCGCAGTCACTGGGAGCCAGTGTAGTGATTTCAGTCCTGGGGAGATACGGTCCCTGGGCTTGAGGCCAAGGACAAGTCTCGCAGTCCTGTTCTGGATGAGTTGCAAAGGGCGGAGAGTAGAAGCAGGCAGATTTAGATAGAGGCTGTTATAGTAGTCCAGCTGCGAGAGAACCAGGGCTCTAGAGACAGTGAGCTTCTGGGGGAAGGAGAGGAAAGGAAGGATACCTCAGAGGAGGTGGAGCTGGTAGTGTGATAGTGTAGTGTATAGTGTATAGTATAGGGATAGAAGTGAGGTTTGCTTGACACAGGACGGTGGACACTTTTACTTTAAAAGACAACCTGACAGTTACCTTAGATCTTTAGTTGAGGTAGGGAAACCCTTCATAGAAATAGAGAGAGATAGTTTTTTCTTGCTTTAACATTGAAAAAAAGTCTTTAGCCCAAACATGCAACCTTTCTGCCAGAGTCCTTCTTCTGCACCCTTAGAGTCGTTTTTTATTCAGTTATAGGGATCAACATCAAAGCGGTTCTCATGGGAGTGTGTTATTATACTGTGTACACTCTTCCGGCGTAAATCCTTTTGCTGCACAGATAGGTGGGTGAGATAGGGAGTGGCATTGGTGTAGAGTCCAGGTTCTTGAATGGAATTAGATTCAAAGAGATACACAGGCCAGTTAAGAGACACTAGGAAGATAAGGGGAAGGACAATGAAGGAGTAAACAGAAGGGCAAGTAACGCGTAGCAGCCAGGAAGGCTGGAGATAGGGTACTAGAATGGAGGAGCGTCCGATCAGAAGCAGAACGGCATGATGATCCGGGGAAACTGACATGTTTCCTTTTTTCCAGACATCGGAAGCAAACACGTCATCACTTCCCTAACGTAGATCAACGTGAGCATCGTCGCCAGGCCAGGCCAGGCCAGGCCAGGGATTTCTTTTTTACCCATCCCTTAGCATTGTAAAGTACTGAGTTTACCACCTGGTATAGGTCATACATGTAGCTATGGGGTGGGAAGGGTCTTCCTCGGCCCTTTACTGTTTTTATATAAACTGTTCTAGTGTATACAACTAAGGTTTGCACTTTGTGTGATTAATTTTAACCCGATAATAAAGAGTATATATTTTTAGTATATCTGTATAGTGTCCTCTTTTTTGTTTTCTATTGGGATTAACTGTACCTACCCAGCAGCCGTCTATCCTCCCTTGAGTGAAGCCGTACTACTCTGCCATAGCTATTGTGGTAGGCCAAGCAGACAGATACTTGAAGCCAAAGGATATGTATTATCTTAATCTTTATTATTGAACACTGGAATGGTAGTGATGTCCTTTAACCCCCCATCTACACTTCTTTCTGTGTTAATTTCCCTAACTTCAGAAGTCCTTGTCTCACTGGAGACAACCTATTCAAGAACTGAAGAGTCTAAAACAGTGGCCAACTGAAGTTTTAAAAAAACTATTCTTAATCAGTCCTTGCAGCTTCTGTATGTTATAACACAAAGTATTGGCCAAAATCAATATTCCACAAAATCCCAAACCATCATAATTCCATCGCTAGGCTTAAGGTGCAACATGTCATGATGTAGGTTACTCACAGTCTGTGCATTCCACACTCTCTCTACTTTCACCTGTGCCTCTCCCTGTGGGCACCTTCTCTCCAAAATCCTTGTGGTGTGCCCTTGATTCATCTTGATGTCTTCAAATCCCCCCTCCCCGCTCAGTGATCCTGGAGACCTTCAGGTCCTTCACGTGTCCTCTGTATCAGGACATCTTTGGTTGTGCTCTCAGGTTGTGTTCCCAGTTTTTTTGTATTTTTCTTAAAGATTTACAGTTCTGGTTCTCAGCGGGCTGGTTCATGGACCAGGTATTCTTAGAGTCTAACCCAGGTCCTGGGTCGGCTTCCAGTTCTTCTTGATTGGCTAATACATTTGAGAAACCTGAGGTTATCCTCACTCCTACTCCCTACGGGTCCTCTTCTAAGGTGGCCAGGGAAAGGCCATCGCTCTTGGATCCTGACCCCGGGGGGGGGGGGAGAGAAGCCAGGGAGGATGACATGTTTGGAGGGTCATTGGGAAGAGGGTATCCACAGGCGACACATGGTATCCCGCTTTCCCTTATGAGAACCAACCTAACCCTCCTCCAGCCTTTATGAGCTATTGTAAAACATCTCCCCTCATTTTTCCTCATTCAACCTATTACAGTACTGCGACAAGGAAGAGGTGACTACGAGTAGTGAACACTAGTAAGTAATTTCACCACTCTAGTACTGAGACGAGGAAGAGGCATGTCCCAAGCTCTCCTCTAATGTCAGTCAGGCAAATTCAATTGGGAACTCACACCTGCAACCTGTCAAGTGGTTGCAGGTGTACAAGAAGGGAGGAGACCAGCAGCAAAGAAACCAGCAGGGGATCCTGTTTGCATGGAGGCAGCCGTGGAGGTTCCTGCAGGAGAGCCGGGACGCCGGCAGACGGCCCCAAGGAACTGTGGTGCCCAGGACCAGGCGGGCTGTAAGAAATCCACAGGTGTGCGAGCCTCTGTGGACAGACATATGCAGCCGGAGCTGTGGGCAAAGAAAAGGAACCAAAGTAGCCACTAGCGTCCACGGAAGAGAAGCAGAGCTGCTGGAGGGAACAGGGGAGCATCCAAAGTACGAGCGGGGCTTGCGGTTGATGGAAAGCCAGCAGGCAGAGCAGAAACGGTCAAGCGGAGCTGCACAGAGGGAATGCCAGGGACCAGTGAGTGAAGGGAAATGTTGCTCAAAACCGGGGCTGTGTGGAAGCAAGCCCAATGCCGAATGATCAGAATAGTATGCGCACAATGAAACAAACCCGAAGCCAAGGGTTGGGAGAAAAGTGAAGCATCAAAAGTGAACGATCACAAATATTGAATACCGAACTGAATGAACACTTTATGGGAAGAGCTACGACCTGATGACAGATGGATGTGAAATTGCCCATTTGAAAGCAACACACGAGATAAGAGAGAATATGTGAAAGATTGCGAAAGAACCTGACAGAAAGGTCGGGAAGAAATAAAACCAATGCAAAGTGAACATTATGCATGAATACACTGTAGCAAGGCCAAGAGGCTGACCAGGAGAAGCCAAGTGAGGGTGAATCCTTCACATAAACCCAAGAGGCTAACAAGGAGAAGCCAAGTGAGTCTCGGGTTTCCCTTCCCCAAGACGTCAGCTTGCCACTTTATACTTAGTCTTAGTCTCAGTCTCTCAATGTACAAAACAGCTCCAGATCAACTTGACACTCCTTCTGGATTGGAGTAACAGTTCAATCAAATTACTCATTCTTGGTTTACTTCAACAATGTCTTTGGCTTTCACAATTAAGGGTTCCCTTGTCTTTTGGGGAAGATTCTAGCGCCTCATTACAAAGTGACACAAAAGAAATTTGACTTTGAATGGCATGAGGAGCAAGAGAAAGCCTTTCAACTGGCGAAAGATACGATTCAAAAGTGCTTGATTTATGGCCATTGAGAGCAGGTGAAGTTCAGCTTAATGTATTTGTACGCCAATTGGAGTTTATGGCAAAAACAGGACAGGAAATGTGTTCCTTTGGGATTTTGGAGTCGTAAGTTACCCGAGGCTGGTGACAGATACACTCCCTTTGAAAAGCAGTTGTTGGCATGCTATTGGGCTCTTGTAGATACAGAGCAAATGACAGTGGGTCATGATGTATTGATCTGACCAGAAATTCTGATCATGCCATGGGTACTGAGCTCTCCTAAAACACAGCGAATAGGACATGCTCAAGAGGCTAGCATTATTAAATGGAAATGGTACATTCAAGATCATGCCAAAACAGGGAAGGGTGAAATTGCGAAGTTACACAAGCAAGTAGCTGGTGTTCCGTTGGTTGATTTGGAACTACCCGATGAGACAGAAGCCTGTGAGTCTCATGTAAAATTGAGAATCCGTTATGGGGAGTTGACGAGTGAACAAACTGAACATGTGTGGTTCAGCTAAATATGTGGGGACTGAGCGGTACTGGAAGGCAGTGTCGTACAATCCCTAAATGAAGACTATTCTGACAACATCAGGGAAGGGAAAGGGTAGTCAGTTTGCAGAATTGTATGCGGTTTATCAGGCATTGAAGAAATAAGTGCCTGGTCAATGTCGTGGTCCGTGGCTAATGGACTAGCTGTTTGGCTACCGACATGGCAAAAGAATGGGCGGAAAACTCATGCAAAAGAGTTATTGGGAAAAGAACTGTGGCAGGATATCGCAGAAATGTTGATGCCTAGTGAGGTGACCGTGTATCATGTGTATGCACATTGCGCGACACTCATTGGAACGTTGGTTCAATTCTGTTGCAGATGAACATGCCAACATTTCAGCTATGGACACGAGGTCTGAGGAAGATGATCTGGAAGGGATTTACAAGTGGGCACACAAGAAAAATGGGCATCTTGGAGAAAAGGCTACTATCAGGTGGGCACAAGATCGAGGAATTAGTATTCCTTTAGACGTAGTAAAAACAGTGATTTTGCAATGTCCAGTGTGTCAGCATCAGAAACAGCGACCGATTCCACATGTGATTCAAGGCACAAAGAAACTAGGTAAATTACCTGGACAAATCTGGCAAATCGATTACATCGGTCCAATGCCAATTAGTAGAGGATGTCAATATGCATGTACGATTGTAGACACGTATTCAGGATACTTGATGGTATAACCATGCAAAAAACGCTATGCATTTAAATACCATTCAATTGTTAGATCAAGTGGCAGTGTACTATGGTGTACTTTTACAAATGCAAAGTGACAATGGGTCACAATTTGAAGGAAAACTGATTCAGGATTATTGTCAGGAGAAGGGCGTCAAATGGATTTTCCATGTGCCTTATCTCCCCGAGGCTTTGGGACTGATTGCGAGGATTCATGGTTTGTTGAAAGAACAGTTGCAAAAAACTGGTGATGGTAACCTGAAAGGGTGGCATGAGCACATTCTGGATGGGGTGCAAGTGTTGAAAAACAGACCAATTGCAAATGGTGAAACTCCATTAATGCAAATGTTAACACCAGCTTTACAAATGAAACCAAATAGGGCATTTGAAACTTTGATGTATAGGGAAATGTTACCTGGAGCTCTGGCTCCTTATCGAGCAACACCTGAGTCTGCAGGGGTGAACCTGCATGCGATGGAAGAGATCAGACTTGAACCAAGAGGGATCAGTGTTATTGACATAGGAATTGGAGTGCAAATTCAATCAGATCACATGGGATTGATTGCCCCTAGATCCAGGTACTGGGAGGGATTGTGGATGCAGATTATCAGGGAGAAATAAAAGTGATTTTAATCAATCTTGGAGAGAAAATGTTGTGAATCCATAAAGGGGATCGAGTGGCGCAACTGATTATCGTCCCTGTAAAATTATCCATGGTGAAAAAGGGAGAGCCGCCCACAGTGGTAACGACACATGTGGACAAAGGTTTTGGCTCATCAGACAAAATGGTTCCGGGAGCGAACGTTTGGGTTGAGAAACCTAGTGGCCCGCCGGTTCCGGCAGATGTAGTTGCAGCAGGAGAGCATCAAGTTGTTCCGGTAATGGAACCAGGAAAGAGGAAATGGAGCCACGCTCCCGCTGACAAATGTTATTTGCATGAGTGATGTACTTCACTGATATTTTGTTTTTTTGTAATTTAATTTTCTTCCAGACCCTGTTTGGGATGTGTGCACTTGTGGATTTGTGTGGAGTCCGTTCAGGAGGGTCCGGGGACATGTGAAAAGATGTGGCGAATGTCTCCATTGTCCTACTGACTCCGATGATCTGGATGACAGCTACCAGCCTTGATGTGACCACGTTGCCTAACACTGATTTGACTCTATTGTCGAGGAGACATTGTAACCATGGGCGTGATGCTTTGCGCTCTTCCGCAATGTCCTTGTCTTTTGTGCGGCATAGCTATGCTGCGATTGTCAGGCAACCCGAGAATATGTGGGTTTTTCTGGCCCGTCGGGTTTTGAACATCTCACACTTTTGCCTGGCTGATGTTCATGATACTTCGAACTTAATTTCGATGTGTCTTGTGGCCGTACCAACGCTGGCACCTGTGCTACGACACATTTTCGGGGTATTGCATAATGATACTCCATTGGGGAACTCTGATGTGAGAACTTCTTTTTCTGTTTATGAGTACTATAGGTTTTGTTCTGACACTGATCGTATATGGAGAAATATGATGCGTGTTGTCACTTATGACATTGCTCCAGCTGATGACTGCTATATGATGACGTTTGAACCTCAACGCATTGGCAAATGTCAGCAATTGTACTTGACAGTTGAGAAAAGCGGATCAAATTTTGAGAAACGTTTATGTGCACATTCTAAGGTTGCATTTACTGAGGTATCTAATACCAGGTTTTGTAATTTTACTTTTGTAGCTGCCAGCCATTTTAGGCATGTCTAACTTCCAACAGGTTGGCTATTTTCCTGTGGTAATTTTACCTTCACCTACATTCCTGCGAATACTTCTGGTGGGCCTTGTGCTTTGACGCGTCTCAATTTGATGATGTTTCCTTTTCAGCCTGCGATTTGTCGAGCCGGGGTGTGATTCTAATGTGCAATTGTTATCTGAACCTAAGGTCTTAGCGCTTGCATTTTCTTGGGTGGGTGTTTGAGGGTTGGCTGATGGTGGTTATAAATCCTTGATTAGATTTGCTTGTTTAGTGGTTAAAGGGCTTAATGAAACCTCTCAAGCTTTGACGGAGCTGCTTTTAGACAGCAGACATTTTAGAAAGGCTATTTTACAAAACAGAGCTGGAATCGATTATTTGTTTTTGAAGCATAATTTGGGTTGCTATGCTGTTGAAGGGATGTGCTGTTTTGATTTAAATGACCATTCCCGTTCTATTGAGAACCATGTTAGCAGTTTGAATGATCTGATTTCTCAAATAACTCAAGATCGGGCCGGGAGTTGGTTTTGTATGTCTTTTTATAATTGTTTTGGTTTTTATTGTTTGTTGCTGTTGTATTTCTTGTATTCCTAATTTGATTGGGATGTTTCGTCGGTTTCAGAAACCGTCATTTGTTTCATTGGGGTATGGTAGTTGATTGTCCAAAGGGTGGATTGTAGTGCGTGTACGAAAATGATCTTAACAACATGGCGCCAGTGTGCTGACATTTTGGACATTCACTTCCAAACTGCAATAAAAGTTACATTTTTGTGAACTCAGTTAGAAGGCAGACATGATTTCTCCAATGGATGCGATATTGTAACATGAAGCAGATGAGCTCACTATGGAGGATAGTTATTGAATTGTTTGTTCAAGGACGAGCCGAGAGGGGAGTGTGGGTGCATTTATAAGGGGTGCTGGGAACAAGAGCGCGAGAGAAGAGCTGGGTTTATCCACTGTCTGGATTTTTCCACTCTGCCACCCATGCTTGCTGTCTGTCCTTGGGCTGGGCACAGTCTGCAAATTATGAGGGGCAGGGATTTGTCCCCATAAGAAGAGAGGTGCAATCCCCATGAGGTGACAGAGAAATGGAACCCCAGGTGTTGAAGTCTCGCTGAGAGGGAGGACACTGCGCTCAAGAACCTGTTAGTTGATACATGATCTCTCTGCCTACCTACCTCTGGACTGGGTGGTGTTGTCATGGCCGAGATGAAGCTTTCTCCTACAACTGCATTAACAGTGATGTATACCTATTACGTTTATCCCTGTCCATGTATTCATGTATAACCAGTTGCATTTATTTCATAGTAATATGTCCACTAATAGAATGTGAATAATGGGCCTGTAAATATGATATGATATGGTATGGTATTTATAACATGCCTGTACACAAGTGTTTCAAGGCGCGACGTGGCAAGGGAGGGGGAACAGAGGGAAGGCAGAGACAACGACCTTACTAGGCCAGGTGTCATTCAGATCGCGCAAGTGCTTGGGAAGGGACAAGGGGTAGGAATAGCCAATTATGTTCCAACTAATTATCTAAGTGTACACTATTGCCTTCCTGAGTCCAAGAACGTTTAGTCCATGTAATAGGGTAAGTGCTGAGGTCATTACATGTGTCTGAAAAGCAAAACAGCAGGCCACAGGTTTGCCACAGGAGGAGCACCGAGGAAGATAAAGTAATCTCTCCTGCATTGTTGTTGTTCAATTCCCAGCCCAGGTCGGCTCGCAGATACGGCGGATACAGCGGAACAGGGAGTCTGGAAATCAGGACCAGGATGCCGCAGAGTACAACACAGCTTAGAGGAAGTACCTAGTGCAGTATCACATGTCACGTCAAACCAAAACTGTGTTCACAGCCGCTTCCGATGTGATTGTGGAAGAAAAAAATATACAATTTTGACCCAGTGAAGGGGAAACATTCTTCTACCCCCAGTCCAGAAGAAGGGAGTCCTTCTTCTAGACGGTCTACTTTATCTTTTGTTTAGTGTAAGTGTAAGAGACAGAAGTAGGGTTTTTGACACAGGACTATTGATTTACACGGACATTCTGACAGAACCCCTAATGTTTTAGTTGAGGCAGGGAAACCCCTCTTAGAAATGGGGAAAGTTAGGTTTTCTCTTTATTCTTTGGACTAAACTGAAATCTCTAACAATCACAATGAAGATGCAGGAGTTGATATTATTGCAGGACTTAGGTGCAGAATGGAGCACAGAGAGGTAGAAGGGTTTGGAGGAGGTCAACATAATGAGGAAAGTTGTGAAAGAAAACAAGCAAGTGGAAGGGAGCGAACTGTAGTGGTTGGTGAATGAGTGGAGAGCGACCGAGAGAGTTAACCCATCACGTGAGAGGAACTTGAAGAAGTGGCAAGAGGGAGGGATGCCCTGGTGGATGAGTACAATGAAAATAGAAAGCAGGAGAGGAGGAAGGTGAGAGGACCCTTGGAGGAGTAAGGACAGTAATAGCCAGAGAGTAAAACAAAACCGATCAAGTTGTGATCTGGGGAATGAGGAAGGAGGATAAAGACAGGGGTCAGACGAAAAGGAGGTTAGATGTCAGTCATTGCAAATGTTATTGGTAAGACGCAGTGACAGGACCCAGGCATGAGTGAGCGTCGGTCCCAGAGTGAGACTAGTAAAGCGGGGTGGTTAGTAGGGTCAGGTCCCTGTGACAGGGAAATGGGCCACAGCCTGGCAAGACACCTATAAATCCGACTGACCTACCTCACGTCTGGGAAACGCTGTGTAACTTGCTGCAATACAACCTAGGGCTGCAGCACAAATACTTCCAACACATGTGCAATCATCCACTACCAGTGATCAGGCCAGCTGTTGCAGAGCAACCTTTTGTATCTGAGATTGTGAGTGACGCAGGGGAAAGACCCAAAAAGAAGTTGCGGATAAATCCCTTTGAACAAGAAGACATTTGTATTTTGCCATTTTGACCGCTGTTACGTTTGCCTGGAAATGTATATAATCTATTTAATACTAAGAAAAGGACTGGTCCCAGAAGGGCGCCCGGGGAACTTTGGGGTCAGAGGAAAAACTGTCAGAAGGCAGGAGAAGACTCACAGAGAGTTAGCTATCACATTCAAATAAACCAGGAGAAGAATCCAGGGAAAGACTTTCTAAGAAAGTGACATTTTGACGAGACACTTATCTGCTCATCAGGAGGGGCAGGACCTGTCGCTAAGACACCTACTGC
The DNA here is from genome assembly GCF_040938575.1 of Ambystoma mexicanum. Lineage (NCBI taxonomy): Eukaryota > Metazoa > Chordata > Amphibia > Caudata > Ambystomatidae > Ambystoma > Ambystoma mexicanum. Next base: position 733,891,846 of record NC_090925.1, read on the forward strand.
AAACTCAGACAATTATTAGGGAGACATACCTCTTGGATTAATTTAGTTTGTTACACTACCACAAGGAAAGTTTAATTCTATTTTGTTACAATTCCTAGGTGGTCTAGTTTACTATTAGAGGCCCTATCCATTAAACCCTATTTCATGTGTCTGGTGGTAATTGACCCATGTCTTTGTGATGAATGCACCAATCTCGTTGAATACCATGAAGTGGGAGCAAGAGATTCTTCCTCCACATTTTGCAATAAAAAAAAAAGAGTACAAAATAATTAGGCAAAATGGAATTCAACCAGATTCATTCGACCAAAAAGCATGGATCCATTGAGCAGGCAAGAGATCATTTGATAACTGGGCATAATATAAACTGCATACATACAAAGGACCTTTTAAAAAACCTTGATAATCTGTATTGGCATTAGAAAAATAAATGTATTCTTTTTTATTTAACGTCAAAGGCCAATTACAATTCCTAAAGTGCTCCATGCAACACTAAATTCATCTTCCATTCATATCATTCATGCCCAAGCACACTCAAAAAACCCATCTCATATACTAAACATAGTCTTGCCTGAACCCAATGTGATGCTGGTAGCAATAAGATCTATATGCTAAATATAAAACACAGAAAAATATGTGTTTTATTTATGAAGTCAATTAGCACACCCGCCCAACTGATCCATGGATGTGTAATGCTGTTCGGACATCAGAAGTAACCTACTACTGCTTGAAAGACCTTTTCCTGTGAAAGAACCCGAGGGAACCCTTCCCATCATCAAGGCTGCAATATCTCCTACCTCGGCCAGCAGCATTGTCTTTTCCCACTCACAGCTTGTTCTTGCACTCAAGACTGGCTGAACGAGGGCTCCTGCTAAGCCGATGCAAAGATGGGAATCCTACAGTGCCTGCCTGCCATGAACCTTGGACTTGGTTGAAGTGGGCTCTGAAGATTCTTAAGAGTCGTAAGGCCACTTTTAACAGAGGTCCTTACACTCACCTAATGCCAATTAGGTCCCGTGCTGTCCAGCCAGGCGCTGGATCGCAGCCTCACTATCCTCTAAGCATGAATTTACCCCCATAAATGTTAATGGACTTATATTATAAATGCTTGGTTTGAGACAATATTATTCCAAACGCTCTTATTTTGTCCCTCAAACCCTAAGTGCATTTAGCTAATATATGTCCATTATGTTTGAAAATCACTGTTCTTGTTATCTACTACTATGCATTGGATTGATTTTGTTATCTCTTGCATGGCTCAGAGTCTCTGGTGTGATTATATCCTCAACTTGCCCAACACTATCAAAAGGAGAGCTAGGAATACCTAAACAAATAAGGGCCTAATTCACAGAAGCGTTTTAGGATGGAAAAACACCATTGGAAAACGTTCTGTGAATCAGGCCCTAAGTGTTTACCTCCATAATGGGAAGTTGCTTAATCATGTGTGCTAGGTCAGTGGCAGAGCCAGGGGGTAGCCACCCTCCCCCCATGGATCCCCTCTGGCGCCCAATTCGCCCCCAGCCTCCTGCTGGCACCCTATTATTCGCCCCACTGGCACAAAAAACACCTCTGCTGCTGTGCTGAGTGGGGTGCACTAATGAATTTGTTTATTTCCAACTCACGCTCCACGCCCCGGTGATCTCCTCACAGTAGCTCATCCCACCATTCCCCCAGTTCCTCCGCAGAATGTGGCTCATGTAACTGCCAGAACCGAATGCAGGTTCACCTACCAGCGCCACTAGATGCAGCTCATCCTCTTACTGGCAGCACATGTGGGAATCCCACCACTAAAACCAAATGCAGTGCATCCTACTGATGGCAGGACATCTAGCTATACCACCACTGGCACAGAGCACCATCACAATATCCAAATGCAATCTAGCCCAACAGTGACACCCAATCAGGCACGTTCTACTATCAACAATGTAACTCCTCCCACTGGAGATATCAAATACAGCTCCTTTCATTACCAATGTCAACCCTACACCATTCTATTGCTGACACCAACTGTAGGTCATGTTACTGCTGAGGCTAAATGCAGCTTAGCCCGCTGCATCAATGGGACACCCTTCCTTTTGCCATTGCTAAACCCATCTGTTTTGGGGGCACTGATCAATCCCTATCAGTGCAAGAGAACTCTGTTCTCCATAGTAACGTTCATTGTTTTATTTTTCCTGCATGCATTACCTTATGTGACGGGCGGTAGGGACACGTTGTGGCCCTAGTTTGTTTTTAGCTACTTTGTGGTTACCTGCATGCTGTGTCCAGGAGGGGAGGGTGGCAGCGGATACTTTTATTGTGTTTTCTTTTTTATAGTCTTGTGCACTTTTTCATTTTACTGCTTAGCCCAATTAGAGTACCATATACTCTAAATAGCTGTGCCATGAGATTTTCTCCTGTCCTTCGGCCATCTTATAGTTTCACCTTCTTCCTGCCCTGGAGTGGCTGGATTATCCATTTATGGTGTGGCCTTTCCCAGGGAAAGCTCCAGCTTTCACGGACAAATTGGCAGACTTGTGTGTGTGTGCCGGATGTGGGGGCTGTGTCTTGCTGGACCCAGTCCACATTCGCGCTAGCGTGTGGCTTTTGCTGGGTAGATACAGTGGCCAGAGGCTGACCTGATTGGACAGCCCCTGCCAAGTTTGAATGGTGCAGATCCCTGCCATTGGTGGGCTGTGGGCAACTCCAGCCAGATTCTGGACAAGAGGGGGGACTCCTGTAGCCATTCCCAAGATAATCATTGGAGCAAAGGCCCCTATGAAGGAATTATTAAGGGTGATCTGTGTGTACTTAATTGAATCCTTTATCACTGTCACGCCTACGTATAATTCTTTATGCTCAATTACACTACCCACACAGACTTTGGCTAGACAATTGTGTCTTTCTCTATTCACTAGAATAGGGCGGCCTCTCAGAATTTGTTCACAGGGCTGATTCATAAAATCCATATTAACATTGGCTTAGCCAACAGTTGATAGAATACACAGCACACGTCACACCTGACACTGAAGATAGCTAATGATACTATTGATATGAAGCATAGCTCATTCCATCATAACATGTTACTTCTTCCATAGCCGGGACCAAATGTAGCTCAACCTACAGCTGCAACCATATGTAACCCATCCCAGTGCTAAACACCAAATTAACTAATCCTAAAATCAATATCGTAGCCGGCGGTGCCACCAAACACAGCTCATCGCAGCACCGCCACCACATGTAGCTCATTTTCACAGCTAGCACAAACGTCGCTTATCCTGTCATCACCTCATGTAAGCTCATCCAACCTTTAACATAAGATAAAGCTCACCTCACTGCTGACATCAAAAGTAACGTATCCAGTGAACGCTGTATGTAGATCCTCCCACAATTTTGACTACATGCATCGCATTACATTACTGACAGCCAATGCAGTTCATCCATCACTGAAATCAGTAGTAGGCCATACTAACTTCCACACGTATGAGAGTGAAAAGGAGATTGACTCTGCATTTTTGCATCGTTCCGCCTTCAGAAGTCATTTGAAGCCGCAGTAGATGAAGTAGTTACTGTCTTTATGGGGTACAAGTGTGAAAAGCCTTTCCACATCTAGGGCCGTGCCAAACCCTTGCACCAGTACGCTAAAACATTACCCATTACTCTCCCCATCCCAACCAGAATGTGGCTCCTACCACAACTCGCCAGCTGCCAGAGCATTACCTTGCTTGTGGGTCGAAGGCCAGCACATGCCAGGGGTTTGAGCACCCGCCAAGACCTGAGACGTAAGGCATGTTGAGGAAACTGGCTGAGACGCCGCTTCAGGGAGAATCGGTGTATGGACGCTAGCCTGCAAGAGAGTAAGACGTAGGAAACACTTTATTGGTATCATTTGTACAGTCACATACAATGTTAATGTTAAGAACAAACAGAGCTCAGATTGGTCCATATAATCCAGGAGAATTCCATGGTAGGAGGCACCAAGCTCATGCCGGTCTAGGCAAGCCCAGAACACCATGCAAAGACCAAGGCCCCTCAACTCAGACCGATATAGACAACACAACACTAGTTTGGGATTAGAAGTGGTAGTAGGGGGTGCAAGTCCCCATTTTATTAGTCCATAGGACTCCATGGAGATTTCTGTGAAATTACCACTACCGGTCATTTTGCCGATGTTGCTGTTTTTTTGGTGGTAAAGTGGCAGATGTACCTCCAGCATTTTGCTGGCGGAAAATCCACCACCTTACCACCAAAGATGTAGCACAGTGGTGCAGTAATGCAGTAGTAATGCAGTGGTAACAGAATTACCACTGCATTGCAATCGATTTTTCCTGCACCACCGTGCTCGTAATGAGGCCCCTAAGGATGACACAGATCTGACCTGTCTGCATCATAGGATTCCTGAACAAAAAATGTCAAGTCAAATCTTGCTAGCTCGGGCCAGGCCAAATGAACCACAAGAACTCCCTACAGATATGAGTCCATGGGTGAAGAAATGTACTCAATCCTCAAGAACTCTGTTCAGATGCGAATCCATGGGTAAATAATTGTACTCGAGGGAGGCCTCGACAGAGAAGAAATACTTCCAGAAACATATTGAATGTACCCTATCCCACCTCTCTATTTTACATATGTGTCTGCATTTCAGGGGATTTTAGGAACACTGTGGCCAGTTCTGAGTTTATATAAATACATGGACATTTCATGTTGTGCATGCTCAAGATTGACACTAGAATTGGGCAGATTGTGTGAGAATGTGGGACACTCTACAGAGATTGTTAGGGGCAAGTTTTAGAACCAGACCTTTGGGAGGGTTCTAAGAGGTCAACATCGGAGAGGAACAAGAACTTTTGACACTTTCAGCCTCATTACAACTGAGGCGGAACGGGTTAACGGGCTCCGCTAAAGGAGGCGGACCCGTTAAACCCGTCTGCCTCATTACAAGCTCCCCTCGCGGGACCCGGTAAGGAACGCCTGGTCAAACCAGACGTCCTTACCGGGTCCCACGAGGGGAAGAGGGAGCAAATAACGGGCCGCTCGTAATCGGCCTGTTTTTTGCTCCCTCTCCCATTCCCATTGAGCCCTATGGGGGCTCAAATGGGAATGGGGAAGGTCCGGGCCCGGGTTCCTGGAGGGAGGAATTACCGGGCCCTCCGAACTCGGAATGGCCCGGTAATTCCCCATTCAGGGAACCCGTACTTGGACCCGATTTTGGCGGCAGCCATGTCGCCAATACCGGCATGGATACCGCCAAAGTCGTAATGAGGCCCTTGGTATTGCTAGACTCCGTCATGACACAACTACAATTTTAGCTCCTTTTTAGGATTTCAATTGTTTGTTTTTGGTCTATATAAATATATGTGGTGAATTGTACATATTAGAAAAAATTGACAATATGTGCCAATATGGTATTAAATAATTGATGCATTGTTAGATGACAAATATCAATCTCCATCAAAAGTCTAATAGTCGGACTTTATGTGGTTTGAAACAAAGGATTATAATTGCGTTTTTGCACAGTATGATTGGGTTTTGTGAATGAGGATGAATGTGCTTGAGGTGGATGAATAGGGATGTGTGATCATAATATGGTGTGTTGTGATGATATAATGGAATTGTAACCTCTGTTTTTTATTGAAATTTTTGTATTAGGGTTTTATAAGATTGTTAACCAATGACTGTCACTCTTTGTGCACTGTTTCTATATAAATGAAGATGATGTTTACAAGAGAAAAAGAAAACATGAATAAAATAAGAATACATTTCATTAAAACACACTTATGTTGATGATTTTTTGAATTAGTCTTTCTAGAGGGGATTAGTGTTGAATAATTGCGAAATAATATGAATGCAGAGAAAGTCTGTACGTGTCTCCCGACAGTCGTACCTTTTGTGAGACTCCCTCATGGTAGCATAGGTTGTGCAATAAGGCAGAATTGGGAGATCAAGGTCTCTTGGGGAGGAAGGATAGCTCTGGGAGCAAGACAATGCAGGCAACAAGGGTTCGAATCCCGATACCGCGCTTAGAAACCACTCGTTGTTATTAAGCGTGTTATAATAGAACAATTATAATAATAATATTCAAAACAAAGGGGGTTCTGGGAGTCTCTATACCAGCACGAACTCAGCCCTTTGACCTGTTCTTGGGTGGATGGCCCCTGGGATAGTCTCAACCAAGTCTTTAGCTCACTGTCCCTTTCACAGAGAAGAAATATCCCTGCATATCAGTCTTTGTCCTGCCCTGGGGCAGTCCAGCATCGAAATGCTAGGCAATTCTCCTCTGAACAAGAGTACAAACAGCAACCCCATACACGTGTTTCAGCCTTGTCAGGCATCAACAGTGATGTGGAGCTGTGCCTCTCTTAGAACATTGAGCAAGGGGTCCACGTCTGGTTTCCCCGAGTAACTTAGGGTGAGACCCAAAGTTACTTAATACGCTCACTGTTCTCAGAGAGACACTGCTCCACCTCACTGAGGATGCCCAACAAGGCTGAAACACGTGTCTGGGGTTGCTGTTGGTACTCTTGTTCAGAGAAGAATTGCCTAGCATTTCGGTGCTGGACTGCCCCTGGGTCAATGGGCTGTGTTCGTGCTGGTAGAGAGATTCCCAGACCCCTCTTTGTTTTATAATAATAGTAGTTTGAAAGTACAGTCACATAGAAGTATAAACATAAGCAATTTATTAGGACAAATAACACTTACTGCATACAATACTCATTTATACACAGTTTTTAGCCTCAAGGTGAGAGTACAAAACACTTTACAATAGAATAGAGTAAAAAGCAATCCAAATAAGCAATGCAAACACTGTGATATGAAAAGTGAGAAGCAAGTAGTGGAAAACACACATCATACAATTACATTTATAAGCCAGGCAGCCAACTTAAGCAGTCCTTCCCTATCAGGTAAGCAGTTTCAATGTCTAAGTAGTTTAAGATGCAAGAAAGTACCTTGAAAGAGGGAGGAAACGGGGAACGGGGTAGGAGGTCTCGACGTTCCCTTGCACAAGAGTTGGCTACAGCCAACAGGTAAGTACACTTGCAACTTTTCAGCGGAAAAGGTCAAAGGGAAAAACTAGGGATACACTCCAAATTCCACCACACTAGGGGCTTCAGAGGGGTGAATCCTAGGCTATAATTCCACTGATCAAAGCCAGGCAAAAGTAGTGTTAGGAAGTGGATTTTGCACTTATGGAATGCCTATTTGGGAGGAGACCAGCAAGAGTGGTCAGGACGCTCCTAACTCTTACTCTGATTTTCCAAGTGATCGCTGCTGGACACTTACTTCTGTTGCTGTTCCCGTCGGTCAGGGTTCAGGGATCACTCATGTATCGGTTGAAGAATGTGTCAGCATTGCATCCAGCAAGGAGGCAGTTCCAATCTCCCGGGTATAGGACGGTTCCAGCAGACTTGCAGCAGGACGGGCCAAAACACCACATTACAGCAGCCACAATCAAGTCCACGATGAGGTGGGGCCCCCGGGGCACGGCAGATGAAGTGTGTCAGCGAAGAAACCCCAGTCAGAGGTCAGCAGGCTTGGTTTGTGGCTAGTGGCAGAGAGCAGACTCCAAACAGACCCCACTTCATACAGGAGACCAGCAGGCGACCGAGTTCTATAAGCCACAAGTCTAGGACATGCAGAGTCCCAGGCTCCAGCTCTGGGCAGCAACCCTAGCTGCAGAGAGTCCCGGCTCAGTGGATGGGCAGCACACAGGATGGTCTCAGGAACACTTCTGATGCCCACTGGTGGCAAGATACTGGAGCAAAATGCAGGACAGGTTCACTCCACCATTCCAAGGGAGGAAGGCACTGTGTCCCGTTAAGGGTCTTTCCTAGTCGCAGAAGAGGCAGCAGAGATTAACCGGTAGATGGCTTAGGCAATGCTGGTTTTCTTGGCAGCAGCCTTCAGGGAAGTCTTCACATAGTTGGATTCTGAGAACAGCTGTAGGGCTCCTCTTCATATGCAAAATCCAAGCACAGGTATTGCCTCAGTCCACCAATGGCAAGGATAGGGTTCATACAAACAATTAAGGGTTGTCCAATCACGACGGCCATTTATCCCACATCTGCTCGGCTACAGACATCCCCTGGAAGAAGCGCGGATTGTGACCAGAGGGTCCCAAGCTCAGTTTCAACTAGTTCAGTAGCACAGCGCACTTTGGCTGGGGGTGCAGGCTCAACCCTACAGCAGTGTATGTCCTTATGCGGGGGTTTCCAACCTGAGGGGGCTGGAAGGCAGGCCCAAAAACAGGGCATACACCACACAGGGATGTGTATGGCACTCAAATCGGCATAATGAGGTAATAAACGATGGTGCAAGGGAGTGGGCTGGAGAAATAAGTAAAACACAGTACACTGCCACCAGCATGTCCTAGGCACACTAAAAAAGGTATCCAAAATGTTGCAAGACAAAAGAGGAAAAAAAGGGGATACTAAATACCCCTGCAACACTAAGGTGGTGTTTATTACAAAATGAAAACACAGAAAAATATGAAAGGGAGAATCCATCTCCATTGTCTGGTAGAGGCCCTCGTGTGATGCTCTGATATTGGAGGGTGCTAGGATTTGCTTCCAGTGGTGGTACTGGAATGTCGGAAGAACCTTCCCTGGCTCTACCGCACCTGGGGATAGAAAGGGCACACAAACAGATCTTGCAACACGGCGACAGGCATACAACCAATCAACAATTTATGAAATCTTCTGCAGTCCAGTCTACAGCCTACACTAGATCTGTGCTGGATTATAACTTCCGGGCAGGCCAAAATTCTACAAGGCTATAGCTGCGGCAGATGCGATCTGTAGAAGTATTGGTAACATAGCATACATCATATCCTAATGACATATACAAAAAAGGAATTGGTACCTTGCAACACTACCTGTCACAAAGCCATGGGACCCAGACCTACAAAGAACAAGCAATAGCAGAGGCAGCAGGGTGGGCTTTTTAGGGTGACAGGTATTATCATCATCTGCTCAGGTACTCACATCACATGACAAGTATTGACAAATGCCAGACATTCCCGCCATTTGTCAGCCAATTGCCAGAGTTTTGACAGATAGTGACACCAAATGGCCAGGTACTCAAATAATCTGCAAAGTTGTACATGCAAAGGCCCAGGAAATTGCATGATATGCCATGTGTCCCACTCGCATGCCTTTGCAACTCACTTCTTATCCCAGTAGTACCCCCTCTCTGAATGCATTGGACTTGGCTCACTGTGAGTGGTGTCTAGCCCAAAACTAAGAGGAAAGACACATCATTACAAAGCATGACATTAATGTAAAGTACTGTTTTAGTTAGAAGGCCATTAGGGTTACAAAGCCTCCTTTCTCCAAAAATGTAGCTGGTCATTTTTCGCTCTTTTTTGGTTAACGCACGTGACACGTATGTGCTGCAATTGACCGGAGTCACATGTTGACTATATCTAATGTATGAAAGTAAATGTGCTGGAGCATTCAGTACCTAAGCAACTATATCTAAACAGCCTTAGCTGCACCCAATAGCGGGGCTTAGGTATTGATGAGATACCATTCACACGCAAGGTTACACCTAGTAACTTAACTGGCACATTCATGGACTTTTGAGGCTTTCAAAAGCACAATGATGGTCCATTTAAGGACAGGTGCAGCCATTTCTGGATGAGAAACCAATGCAAATTATTGATAGAGTTCCATGGAATTACGGATAAACTGTAGTGGAGTTTGCCAACTTCCTACTGAAATCTGCCTAGATGTTCCAGGCAGGTGGGCTCATACCAGCGTTTGGGCCTTAGAAGCCCAGTCCCAGAAGCCTTTGCTGCTTTCCGCATCTTCTCACCAGAACGGAGATTATATACGTGAACTGGCCTAAAAGGGAAAGGAGAGCGGGTTAACAGAACCTATACAGTAGCAAACGAACATTCTCCCCCGCCCCCATTGTGAGCATCAACATCCATCAGATGAGCACAGGTTCAGTCAGTACAGAGCTCAATGAGTGCTGCACACGTCGCTCACTGCTGGTAGGAACAGTGCATGCATACGTGAAGCACTACAATTTTTCTGCACTTATCAGACACGCCCTGTCTGTCGCCTTAAACCTAGCACCTGCCACTTGCTGGCTTTACTACCACTGTTTGCTGTTTTTTATTATTTATTTATGTATTCCTTTTTTTATTAGTTTGCTCAGCACTTTCCACTTCTCCCCCTCCCATGCACTTTCCCCTTTCCCTCTCCCATGCACTTGCACTTTCTCAATGTCAGTGGGCCTAGTAAGATCGTTGTTTTCTTCTCAATTGTTCCCCTCCCTTGCCTCGTCGCACTCTGAAACCCTCGTATCCAAGCGCGATACAAAAAAAATATCAATTTCAATAGTTCAGTGCAGACACCCATCCACATAATACTTATCAATCATTTCAAGTGGAGACAAAGAATATGTGTGAAGATCCACCGTGTTCTGGACTTGGTCATAGCTCTCAACCATTTGTCTTGCAAAGGCGGGTGAAATCACCCGATTTTGTTTCTGGCGGGTGAGGCGCCCATTGGAATGAATGGGCGTGCAGGAGGCCTGGCGGGTGAGTCAGCCCTTTGCAAGGCGGGTGACACCCGCCAAAAGCGGGTGAGTTGAGAGCTATGCTTGGTGCATGCTTTAGCTGCATTCACTCCTGTGGAGGCAATGCATGCACCTGAAGATCCATCTGGATCTGTCCTCACAAGGGAGCTACATCCCCATCCCAGTATTCATTCAAGCGCTGTGGTGGTAGTGAATGAACGTTAAGATCTGCCATAACATGCTCCCAGTAGAGTAGAGGGCGCGCTTCAGTTGTATCAGCGCCCCCACATTCACCAGCACAGCAGGTCCAAATAAATCACATGCTCAGGATACAGGCAGTAGCCCTATCCACCTTCAGACTGCTACCCCTCAGGATTTAAAGATTCCACTGACCTTGGACATTAAAGGACCCATACAGCAAATCTGCCCCTAGGGTTATATAGACCCTACAGGTGATGGCCCGACGTGCCAGAGATATTCCTCGTATATAATGCTCTCACAGGCTAAGACACAAGAAGTTACACCTCAGGTTACAGAAACTAACGGGTTGCGACACCAGAGCAACCCCTCATGTTAGACTCCTCACTTCCTCCTATCTCTTCTCTCCGCCTTCCCGCTCTGCTCGCCTCTTCTCCCGCCCATCTCCTCGGACCCCAAGTCCTCTTAAATCTCCTCCTGCCTGCTCTTCTCTTCCTCAGTTCTACCCCGCCCCCGCCCCTTCTACTCTCCGCACTGTCTTCTGGGCCTCACCTCTCGGCCACCTCTCCCGTCATTTCTCTCATCTGTTCCCTTCTCTCATCGCTCATGTGACGGACGGCAACTGATCTTGTAAAGTTGATATGTTTTAAACCACAGTCTCATTTCATCACTTCCTTCCTCTGAGTCAGACTCCAGTCTCCGCTTCCCACCTACTACATAGCGGCACATCGTCGACAGGCCCACCCTCCATGACATCAGGCACACACGGCCCGGGCTCCTGGACTGGAGCGGGGCTGCTCGCCAACACGCCCGGCCCCCTCCCGCAGCTCTCTCCCTCGTGTTCTGTGGCGACAGTCAGACAAGGAACTCTCTCGTTTTAGGCTTAAAAACACTGTGGCGAGGCGATTCGCCTGGCAGCCGAAACGCCGCTCATAAACAACTTTCCATTCAAAAGCGTGGGCGGGAGGGAGATTTTGGAGGGTCTCGGTGGAGGGTCACCGTCACAGCAGAGCGAATGCTCCATTTTAGTATCAGTGGCCGGGGCGATGGAAGAAGGCAGACGGTGGGAACCGCGCTTTTCTTTCCGTGTGTGAACTGTGAAGGCGGGTGCATGTGTGGTTATCGGCCCCACCTTAAATTGGGGAAAGTAGAGGTTCAGGGGCGAGGGACGCATGGAGGAGTTGTGGCTCTCCCACTAAAAAAACTATTTAAAATAATGTTTTTTAGTAGTGAATTTTACAGCACACTTTTTTTGAAAAATTGGGTAAAAAGCCAGACAGTTTGCAAATTCTTTTGTTGGGTAACTCATGAACAAATCCAAGAATATCTATGCTAGTGTATAATAAAAGTACATGCTGGCTATGCCAATATTTGCCTGCATTCAAATATCTGAACACATATCAGAACATGCTCTGCTTTGGGCATAATGCCAGAAAAGATACTGCAAGAAAACGTGCCCATGCTGGCTCTGCCAATCTAACTAAGTATCCCCAAGTATTGTCAGTAGAAATGCCATGGCACAATAAGAAAGCATGTCAAGACTGGCTGCACCAATACAGGCTAGTCTTGTCACATAAGAACACTCATCGTTCCAGCTTTACACTTGATGCCATAAAAAAATGCAATGCCACCATAGAAAATAATATTCAGTCTGGTTGCACCAACGCAGGGCAGTCTAGCCACGTAATAACACTTATTATGTTTGCTTTACTCTTGATGCCCATTAAAACATGCCATGCCACCACAGTAAGAAAATATATCCAGACTGGCACATATAAGGCATCAAGAGTAAAGCAAACATGACAAGTGTTATTACGTGGCAAGACTGACCTACTTTGGTGGCCCAGTATGTATATATCTTGAAAGATACTGTGCCGTGGCATGTTTTAATGGGCATCAAGAGAACAGCAATGAAAAGCAAACATGATTTATGTTTGCTTTACTCTTGATGCCACAGAAAAAGATATATTCAGTGTGACAAATCCTTAGATGTGGTCACTTCTCCCCAAGGGGGAGCCCCTACCACTCATGAGGTCAGGGAGTTGAGGCTGCGACCCGATACAAACACGATATAATACCCTCACCAGAGTCGTAGTCAGGCTTGTCTAACAAGTGGAGCCTAAAGCTAATATAGTTGGGCACAGAGCAGTGACATTAATATCTGTAAATGCCTACAATGTGCTTCTTAATGGGCATTTACAGATGTTGTGTGGTCCTTGCCTGCGCAGGCCCGACCCTGTCTACGCCTGTGCCCCTCACCCAACACCTGTACACTTCTCCCAATTCTGTAAACCCTAATCACACAGCTAACCCACCCATATACCTGAGTGGTAGTGCAGCAGATTGGTCGGTGCCGTTGGTAACCCATGACAATCCTCTATTACATGACTTTGGGTTCTTCCAGAGAGAAATGGAAAAACATTTTGCTCGCCATATCCAGAAACAAGCAGTAGACAATGAGTTCTTGTCCCTCCGACAGGGGAATCAGGACTTGTTAACGTACATTGCTACCTTCAACAGACTGGTTTCCGAAGCTAGGTGGCCAGAAAACAAAAGAACCACGTTATTCCATCGAGGCTTACGAGGCGAATTAAAGGACGTCTTAGCCCAGGTGGTTGATCCACCCAGAGACAGTGCAGAATTCATAAAAATGGTCGAGCAGCTAGACCACCGGTTGCAGGACCGAAAGGCAGACCGGTCTAAGACGGACCATTGGACCGTGTATGTTCGACCAAAGGATAACACACCCCATGTACCTGAAAATGCTGTAGAACCCATGCAGATTGGAGGGATACGGCCTCCATTAACAAAATAAGAGCGCGACAAAAGAAGACAACAACAGCTTTGTTTGTATTGTTGGAAACCAGGACATTTCCTGAAGGACTGTCCAGTAAAACCCCCAAGAAGAACAGTCGGGGACACAGAGAAGGATGAAGCTAAGTGTCATGATCTCTGCTTCCAAAAGGTCAGAGTTTTCCCAACTCCCTTGGAAGCAGATCCATAACCCAGGTTCCGAGTGCCAACCAGTCCCAATTGGGACCTTTTGGACCCAGTCCTGGTGCCAGTGGCACCAGGCTCATAAATATGCCCAGTCCCAGCGCTGGAAGCGCCGGGCTCATAATGCTTGGGTGGACTTACCTTCAGCAGACCATGCTGCTTACTTGCCTGCCAGTTGAGCCTCTGATCCTCTTCTGTTTGGAACTACTTTTCCTGTTGGGTGGGGCTGGAGCCACTCCCTAGATTCAGAACACTGGAACTCTTCTGGAAGGCAGGAACTCTTTTCTTACCAGGAACTCTTTTCTTACTTAGGCGTGGCTGTGGAAGGAGACACCTAAGCACTACAGGAGGCTATTTAAACCACACCCGGTGGATGAATCTTGCTTTGCGTTATTCTGCAACCTCTGCAGCAGAACGCTCATCGTGTCTTCTGCATCCGGTCCTGGGCCTAAGGAAAAAGGCTTACCATCCTGAATCAAGTCTTCAGCAACACCTATAAAGACAAGAAAGAACAGGTTAGCATTCCGGCATCTGAAAGGCAAAGGCTTACCATCCTGAATCCAGTCTTCAGCAACACCTATAAAGACAAGAAAGAACAGGTTAGCATTCCGGCATCTGAAAGGTAAAGGCTTACCTACTCTTCGTGCGCTCCGGAGGTCTTCACACTGCATTCCGGCATTTGAAAGACAAAAGTTTACCAACTCTTCGCACGCTCCGGAGGCCTTCGGCGCTGCATCCCGCATCTGAAAGACAAAACAAGGTGCGTTTAAAGACATTGGGGAACTTTAATACTCACGTGCCATTACTCCTTTCCACATCTAATCCAGTGGGTATTCCGGCACCCTGCAGCCGCTCCGAACTCGTACCTGCAAAATAAAAAGACAGTTAGAGCGCATAGTGAAGCAGGCAACAAGCGCTTACTTACGTGCTTCCAGGCGCTTCTATTCATCACACGGGCTCCATCTTCAGCTCACTTCAGCCCGTCATCCGCCATCGCCGGAACCCTGCAAAACAAGAGACATCATTACTAAAGACTTTAAAGACATTTGAATGACTCGAAACTTACCGTTCGTGCAGTAAACGACGGACAGCAGTCCTCTGAAGTCAAGAGGCCTGCGCTACCTATCCAGTGAAGAAACTGGTTACAGCACCCTGCCCCGAGGCAGATGGAGAGCTCGGCATTCACTTACCTAAGGTGAGAGCGTTAACCTTTGGGGGTCTACAGGAGAGGAGAAGAGGAAAGAGATGGGGACACCCCAATAACCCCAGTTCATTAACCCCATATTTTCTATCTGCAGACATCTTACTCTACACGTCAGGCATACAGTGCACAGAGGTCCAGCCCAAAGAGCCAACCGGGTGCTACACATCACCTTTGAAGATACGGTAGTCGCCCAGTCAAGACCGGCGCCTCTGCGAGAATCACGTGAGCGTTACAGAACGCAAAGCCTACCGCAAAACTCTCGCCCAGGCGCTATGGAAACCTCGGATACTGACCCCCTAGCCCGGTTACTTGGGGAACTAAGGGCAGAAGTGCATGCAGCTCGTCAGGAAACAAATGCTCTAAGAAGGGAACTAATTATTTCCAAGGAGAGAACAGACAATCTTGCTAGACAAGTGCTACAGTCACAAGCCGGACAGACCCCGTTACCCGCATCAGGGGCAAATCTTCCTTCAACATCCTCTATGAATCCAGTGCAGATCAACCTACCTGGGAATGTACCTCTGGCTCCGCCCGAACGATTTTCTGGTGACCCAAAGAGGTTTGCAGTATTTATCAATCAGTGCCGGTTGCACATCTTATGCCAGCCAGCAGCCTTTCCAACTGATCAAGCAAAAGTAGCTTTTGTACTTTCGTACCTTAGTGGCAATGCGGCAGACTGGTCGATCCCTCTAGTTAATCAAGATGATCCGGTTCTCCATGATTTTCAAGCCTTTCAGCTTAGTATGGAAAAACTGTTTGCAAGACATTCACAGGGGCAGGCCTTGGACAATGAGCTTCTTTCGTTGCGACAGGGTAATCAAGACCTTTTGGCTTATATTGCATCTTTCAATAGACTAATAGTGGAAACTCAATGGCCTGAGGACAAAAGGATTACGCTGTTTTATAGAGGTCTACGTGGAGAGCTCAAAGACGTTTTAGCCCAAGTAGTGAATCCCCCACAAGACTGTTCGGATTATATAGACTTGGTCGTTCAAATAGATCACAGGCTGCAGAACAGGAAGGCCGATCGTTCCAAGTTTGATGCTCGAGTATTTTCCAAACCGCCAACTCCTTCCAAAGGAGTAGACTCCGGGGAACCCATGCAAATAGGGGGTCTGAAAGGTCCTCTAACACAAAGGGAGCGGGAAAGGAGGAAACAGTTGCAATTATGCCTATATTGCGGAAACTCGGGGCACTTTCTTCGAGACTGTCCGGTGAAACCTGCCAAGAAGGCAGTAGGAGCTGCAGTTACCAAAGTTACAAACTCTGAGCAGGGAAACGACCTCGCCCGACAAGAATAGAGGTCCTCTTGCCGAGCGTGAAAACCAGTTCCGTGACCTCGTATTTCGTGATACCTATGGTCCTCATTAGCCCTGATAATCCGGATCGATTACATGCAATTGAAGCTTACGTCGACAGCGGTGCCATCGGCAATTATGTGGATCATGAAATGGTTTTGAGGATGAATCTAACTCTTTGTCCCAAGGCTGTAAAGGACGTCATTACTACGGTGGATGGTACGGAGATAGCCTCCGGGCCAGTAACGCATACCACTCAAGAGGTGACGCTAGTAAGTCATGATGGACACCATGAGAAGATCGTGTTCGATGTGATCAAGGCCCCTCAGTTTCAGATTATTCTAGGAATACCTTGGTTAGAGAAACACAATCCTCTGATCGATTGGCGAGCAAGAACGGTCCAGTTTCCAGAATGTGTCTCTACTTGTCACCCTCCACTTGGTGTTGCACTGGCCGCAATTTCTTCAGAGACTCCCCAGTTACCTCCCGAATACCTAGAATACCAAGATGTTTTCCGGAAGGATCAGGCTAACTCTCTACCTCCTCATAGGTCTTATGACTGCCAGATAGACCTGATACCTGGATCTACTCCTCCTTGTAGTAGAATTTATGCCCTCACCGAGCCTGAGAACCTTCACCTTCGACAATACCTGGATCAATACCTGGCAAATGGGTTTATTCGTCCTTCCAAGTCCCCTGCTTCTTCAGCTTTGTTCTTCGTTCCAAAAAAGGAAGGAGACCTTAGAACTTGTATCGATTATCGCTCCCTGAACCAGATCACCGTTAAGAATAGATATCCGTTACCTTTGATCCCTGAACTCCTGGACCAAGTCAGAAAAGCATGCATATATACAAAGCTGGATCTTAGAGGAGCTTACCACTTGGTACGAGTAAAAGAGGGCGATGAATGGAAGACGGCCTTCCGCACCAAGTATGGGCTATTTGAATATCAGGTCATGCCCTTCGGACTTTGCAATGCCCCGGCCGCCTTTCAATATTTTATGAACGATGTCCTCAGAGAGCTCATAGATGTATGTGTTGTTGTTTACATTGACGACATCCTCGTTTATTCTTCATCGGAATCTGAACATCAGAAACACGTGAAAATGGTCCTGGAAAGATTGCGTCAACACAAACTTTTCGCTAAGTTGGAAAAATGTGTTTTCAACGTGACTGAAGTTGAATACTTGGGATTCATATTATCACCTGGCGGAGTGCGTATGGATTCAAAGAAGGTCGATGCAGTTCTCAAATGGCCATCACCATCCTCCGTAAAAGGTGTGCAAAGCATGTTAGGCTTCGCTAACTTTTACCGCAGGTTTATCCCCGAATTCTCTCGAATAGTCCAGCCCATCACTGCCTTGTTAAAGAAAAACAAACGTTTTGAATGGTCTACCGAGGCGGAACAAGCTTTCCAGGATTTGAAGACTAAATTTATCTCTGCACCAATCTTAATACACCCTCGCCCCGAACTCCCCTACATCGTGGAAACTGATGCTTCAAGCCTTGCCATGGGGGCAGTTCTATCACAAAAGGACCCGGTAACCAATCAGTTGCATCCCGTGGCATTTTGGTCCCGCAAATTCTCGCCTCCTGAAATCAATTACACGATTACTGACAAGGAACTTCTGGCTATCAAGTCTGCCTTTAAGGCTTGGCGGCATTATCTGCTGGGGGCCCGACACACCGTTACTGTGATTACGGATCACCGAAACCTGCAATATTTGAAGACCGCAAAAGCCCAATCCTCTAGACAACTCCGTTGGGCATTATTCTTTGCCGAGTTTGACTTCATAATTACCTATCGACCTGGTACAAAGAACGGTAAAGCCGATGCCCTTTCTCGGATGGGAGTGGAAGAACACTTGGTCAACCCTAAACCTGTACCAATCATTCCCGAACAAAGAATTCTGGGTGTAATAGCCACAGAATCCATAGAGGAAGTTAAGGATAAAGCCAGGCAACTTGTAACTCCAGCAGACATACAGAATTGGCATCTGCAGGGAAAGGACTTTGCAGTAAAGGACAACTTATTGTATTTCCAAGAACGATTATACCTACCCAGCACAGATTTACAGAAAAAAGTAATCTCTTGTTATCACGACTCTTTAATGGAAGGTCATCCCGGTATAGCCAAGACCTCACAAAAGATCAAGCGCTACTTCTGGTGGCCGTCTTGGAAAAAAGATATCAGAGACTTTATAATGTCCTGTGGAGTATGCGCCCAAAACAAGAGTCAAAAGGAAAGACCAGCAGGCCTCTTACGCCCTATTGACATCCCACCTCGCCCTTGGCATACGCTTTCTATGGACTTCATCACCGATCTACCTCCATGCTCCGGATACAATACGATTCTAGTAATCGTGGACTTATTCTCCAAGATGGCGCATTTCATTCCGCTCAAAGGCTTGCCAACAGCAGCAACTCTGGCCCGAGAATTTCTCGAAAACATCGTCCGACTGCACGGTTTTCCTTCGGTTCTAATTTCGGATCGAGGTAGTCAATTTATTTCTCATTTTTGGCGAAGTTGCTGTCGGTCGGCTCAAATTGATGTGAGACTATCGACCAGTCACCACCCTCAGACCGACGGACAAACCGAGAGGACCAATCAAACTCTGGAACAGTATTTACGCTGCATGCTGCAACAAACTGAAAAAACTTGGAAAGATATCCTTTGGATAGCCGAGTATGCCTACAATAACTCTGTCCATTCGGGAACTGGGAAAACCCCGTTTTTTCTTTTGTACGGCAGTCACCCTCGAACCTCGGAGTTGGATCCCCTCCAAGATCTTGAAACACCAGCAGTAGACTACCTGCATTCTACAATCACCCAAGCCTTTAAGGAAGCTGTTTCTCACCTTCAAAGGGCTAAAGAACAATACAAGAAAGGAGCAGATCAACATCGGAAGGAAGCCCCTCACTATCAAGTAGGGGATCAAGTCTGGTTATCCACCAAATATCTATCTCTAAAAGGGCCACGCACATTCAACCCAAGATACCTTGGTCCCTATTCCATCACTACCATAGTAAACCCAGTAGCGGTCAAGTTGGACTTGCCCCCGCACATGAAGATACATCCGGTCTTCCACGTCTCTCTATTAAAACCCGTGCAACCTCAAACCCGACTAACCAAATCTCCAAAACCTATCCTAGTGGATGGAGAACTCGAGTTTGAAGTCAAAAGCATTCTGGACTCCAAGATCTCCAAATCTAAACTATTCTACCTAATTGACTGGAAAGGCTACGGCCCCCAAGAGAGATCCTGGGAACCTGCTGAATATGTCCACGCTCCTCGCCTAATCAAAAGATTTCACCGAACATTTCCTGACAAGCCAAAACCCCCGGAGAAGCCCGGTTTGGGAGGGGCCTTGAGGGGGGGTACTGTCATGATCTCTGCTTCCAAAAGGTCAGAGTTTTCCCAACTCCCTTGGAAGCAGATCCATAACCCAGGTTCCGAGTGCCAACCAGTCCCAATTGGGACCTTTTGGACCCAGTCCTGGCGCCAGTGGCACCAGGCTCATAAATATGCCCAGTCCCAGCGCTGGAAGCGCCGGGCTCATAATGCTTGGGTGGACTTACCTTCAGCAGACCATGCTGCTTACTTGCCTGCCAGTTGAGCCTCTGATCCTCTTCTGTTTGGAACTACTTTTCCTGTTGGGTAGGGCTGGAGCCACTCCCTAGATTCAGAACACTGGAACTCTTCTGGAAGGCAGGAACTCTTTTCTTACCAGGAACTCTTTTCTTACTTAGGCGTGGCTGTGGAAGGAGACACCTAAGCACTACAGGAGGCTATTTAAACCACACCCGGTGGATGAATCTTGCTTTGCGTTATTCTGCAACCTCTGCAGCAGAACGCTCATCGTGTCTTCTGCATCCGGTCCTGGGCCTAAGGAAAAAGGCTTACCATCCTGAATCAAGTCTTCAGCAACACCTATAAAGACAAGAAAGAACAGGTTAGCATTCCGGCATCTGAAAGGTAAAGGCTTACCATCCTGAATCCAGTCTTCAGCAACACCTATAAAGACAAGAAAGAACAGGTTAGCATTCCGGCATCTGAAAGGTAAAGGCTTACCTACTCTTCGTGCGCTCCGGAGGTCTTCACACTGCATTCCGGCATCTGAAAGACAAAAGTTTACCAACTCTTCGCACGCTCCGGAGGCCTTCGGCGCTGCATCCCGCATCTGAAAGACAAAACAAGGTGCGTTTAAAGACATTGGGGAACTTTAATACTCACGTGCCATTACTCCTTTCCACATCTAATCCAGTGGGTATTCCGGCACCCTGCAGCCGCTCCGAACTCGTACCTGCAAAATAAAAAGACAGTTAGAGCGCATAGTGAAGCAGGCAACAAGCGCTTACTTACGTGCTTCCAGGCGCTTCTATTCATAACACGGGCTCCATCTTCAGCTCACTTCAGCCCGTCATCCGCCATCGCCGGAACCCTGCAAAACAAGAGACATCATTACTAAAGACTTTAAAGACATTTGAATGACTCGAAACTTACCGTTCGTGCAGTAAACGACGGACAGCAGTCCTCTGAAGTCAAGAGGCCTGCGCTACCTATCCAGTGAAGAAACTGGTTACAGCACCCTGCCCCGAGGCAGATGGAGAGCTCGGCATTCACTTACCTAAGGTGAGAGCGTTAACCTTTGGGGGTCTACAGGAGAGGAGAAGAGGAAAGAGATGGGGACACCCCAATAACCCCAGTTCATTAACCCCATATTTTCTATCTGCAGACATCTTACTCTACACGTCAGGCATACAGTGCACAGAGGTCCAGCCCAAAGAGCCAACCGGGTGCTACACATCACCTTTGAAGATACGGTAGTCGCCCAGTCAAGACCGGCGCCTCTGCGAGAATCAGGTGAGCGTTACACTAAGGAATCGAAAACTACCAAGCTCGACAAACGTAGAGGTCAGTTTGTCGAGTGAGAAGAAAGAGTTGCTGACCTCGCACTTTGCAATACCAGTGATCTTAACTAACCACCAAAAGTCGTCAAGAATGCATGCCGTTGAAGCATACATCGATAGCGGAGCAGTTGGAAATTATATTGATCAAGAACTGGCAGCAGAGATGGGGCTTCCTTTGTGTTCAAGCCAACTATGGACAAGGTAACCACCGTGGATGGGACAGAAATCGTTTCTGGACCAGTAACTCAGTGCACAGCCAGGGTAACCTTGCTGTGCCAGGACGGACATCGGGAGTCTATTTCATTCGATCTCATCAAGGCACCTCAGTTCAGGCTAATACTAGGGATGCCATGGTTGGTTGCTCACAACCCTTTGATAGACTGGCGGGCACGAAAATTAACCTTCCCCGGTGACTGCTCCCCTGTCTGCTATTACCAAGAGGAGAAACCCGACGTCTGTATCCCCAAGACTCCCGGAGCGACAGTATCAACCCTGGGAGCAACTAATACCTTGCAAAGTGAATACCATGATTTCCAGGATGTTTTCCGAAAGGAGCAAGCCAATACATTGCCGCCGCACAGGCCCTATGACTGTCAGATCAACCTTGTTCCTGGTGCACAAATCCCTTGCGGCAGGATCTACACTCTCACAGAACCAGAAAACCTTCATTTGAAATCCTATTTAGACCAGTACCTTGCAAACAGATTTATCCGTCCTTCGAAGTCCCCCGCAGCCAGTCCTTTGTTCTTCGTACTGGAAAAGGAAGGAGGCTTGAGAACCTGTATTGACTACCGCGCATTGAACCAGATCACTTTGAAGAACCGCTACCCCTTGCAACTAATCCCTGAGATGCTAGACCAAGTTAAAGATGCCCAGATTTATACCAAATTGGACCTTCGAGGAGCGTACCACCTGGTCCAAGTCAGAAAAGAAGATGAATGGAAAACCGCCTTCCGTACTAAGTACGGCTTGTTTGAATATCAAGTCATGCCCTTCGGGTTATGCAACGCTCCTGCGGCATTCCAGTATTTCATGAATGATGTCTTAAGGGAGTTAATTGATGTGTGCCCCTTAGTGTACATAGACGACATCTTAGTATACTCAGCCTCAGAACAAGATCATGTCAGGCATGTTCGTTCAGTCCTCACCAAGCTCCGTCAACATTGCTTGTTTGCAAAGCTTGAAAAATGCTTTTTTCACATCACCAAAGTAGAATTTCTTGGTTTTATCCTTACTCCAGGAGGCATCAGAATGGATGTACACAAGGTAGATGCAATTCTGAAATGGCCTTCACCGACGTCTCTGAAAGGGGTACAAAGCATGCTGGGCTTTGGGAACTTCTACCGCCGGTTCATCCCAGACTTCTCTCAGGTTGTGCACCCAATCACAGTACCATTACGAAAAAACAATAAAAAGTTTGCTTGGACCGAAGAAGCAGAAGAAGCCTTTCAGGAACTTAAACAAAGGTTTACCTCCGCTCCAATCCTGCGACATCCTCGTCCAGACCTCCCTTATGTCGTTGAAACTGATGCGTCCAGTCTCACAATGGGGGCTGTCCTTTCACAGAGAGACCTGGAAACAGGCCAGCTACATCCTGTGGCCTTCTGGTCGAAAAAGTTCTCACCTCCAGAGATTAATTATGCCATCAGGGACAAGGAACTCCTGGCTATCAAATCCGCCTTTGAAGCCTGGAGGCACTACCTTCTGGGGGCCAGACACACCATTACAGTCATCACAGACCACCGAAACCTGCAATATCTCAAAACAGCCAAGGCCCAGTCCTCGCGCCAATTACGGTGGGCCCTTTTCTTCGCCGAATATGATTATGTAATCACATTACGACCAGGAGTCAGAAACGGAAAGGCAGATGCCTTATCTCGCATGGGCATAGATGAAATAGTATATACAACTCCAGACCCAGTACCTATTATACCTGAAGACAAACTCTTGGGTATCACGACAGCCTTAACACAAGCAGATCTACGAAAAGAAATCCAACTGACAATGAATCCTGATGCCTACCTCGCATGGCAAACTCAAGGAGAACAATGTACCATCAAGGACCATCTACCCTTTTTTAGGGATCGCCTATATGTGCCCAAGAAGGAATTACAACAGCATATTATTTCAAACTATCATGATTCACTGATCGAAGGGCATCCTGGGATCGCCAAAACCCTAGCTAAGATGAAAGAGAACTTTTGGTGGCCTACCTGGCGTAAGGACATCATTCAGTATATTCAGTCCTGCGGTTTCTGCGCACAAAATAAATCACAGAAACAAAAACCATCTGGTCTCCTACAACCATTGGACATTCCTCCAGTTCCATGGCACACTCTTTCCCTTGACTTCATCACTGATCTACCTCCAAGCCAAGGGTTCAACACCATCCTTGTAGTTGTGGACTTATTCTCGAAGATGGCCCATTTTATTCCTCTCAAAGGCCTCCCAGACGCAGCCACTTTAGCAAAAGTGTTCCTGGAGGGCGTGGTTAAGCTACATGGCTTCCCTTCGGTTCTGGTCTCTAATCGAGGCAGCCAGTTTGTTTCCAACTTCTGGAACAAATGTTGTGCAATGGCGTAGATCGACATTCGGCTATCTACCAGTCACCATCCCCAAACGGACGGCCAAACCGAGAGAACCAATCAGACACTCGAGCAATATTTACGGTGCATGCTGCACCACGAACAAAGGAATTGGAAAGACCTACTATGGATAGCCGAATATGCATATAACAATTCTTTGCATTCAAGCACGGGACAAACGCCCTTCTATACCCTTTATGGCAGACATCCACGTACCTCTGAACTAGACCTTCCAGCCAGCTTGGAAATGCCAGCGGTAAAGACTCTACACACAACCATTACTCAGGCTTTCAAAAGGGCAAAGGAACACCTTATTCATGCCAAAGAAAAACAAAAGAGATTCGCAGACCAAGACCGGAAAAAGGCCCCTGATTATCAAGTAGGAGACGAAGTTTGGTTAGCTGCTAAATTTGT
The DNA here is from genome assembly GCF_040938575.1 of Ambystoma mexicanum. Classification (NCBI taxonomy): domain Eukaryota; kingdom Metazoa; phylum Chordata; class Amphibia; order Caudata; family Ambystomatidae; genus Ambystoma; species Ambystoma mexicanum. The sequence continues at coordinate 733,915,953 of NC_090925.1, forward strand.
ACCCATCAAGGGAACCTGGACCTTTCATCCCAGATTCTTAGGACCCTATACCATTAAGGCAATTATCAACCCAGCAGCCGTGAAACTGGATTCACCACCTAATCTACACATTCACCCAGAATTCCATGTGTCCCTCCTGAAACCAAGGCAACCCGGCACACGGATTGGGACACCACCTAAGCCCATACTTGTTGACGGAGAACCAGAATTCAAAGTCAAAGATATCTTGGACTCTAAATGCTCTAGGACCAAGCTATATTATCTCGTCGATTGGAAAGGATTTGGACCACAAGATAGATCCTGGGAGCCCAGTGAGAATATCCACGCACCACGTCTAATCAGGAAATTCCATCAGAACTTCCCAACCAAACCTGGGCCAGACAGAAGGAACACCATGGGAGGGGCCTTAGGGGGGATTGCTGTCATGAACCTCGCCCAAAACCCCCTCTGGCAAACTCATTGGCCAGGTGGAGTCAGGACTCGGGCCTCTAGAGCCTGGCATCCTCTTCAAAAGCCCTCATGGGGCCAGTCCTGGCGCCTATGGCGCCAGGCTCATACACCATGAAAAATAATGTGCTTGGGAACTACTTTATTGTATTGTCAGCCAACATGGAGGCATTCACATAGCTTGGTTCTTAAGAACCAAGCTATGCGTTCTAGTGTTTTGGGTGTGGTAGCCTAGGGACTACTTTACCTGGACTATTTTGTTGGGGCTATTTAAACCACACCCGAGCAAGACAACACGCTTCGCGTTACTTTGCAGCTTGCAACGTGACGCTCACCGTGTCCAGCTATTCCCTCGAACCTCGGAGAAGCAGAACCTGCAAGGAGACAAAAGGAACATCATTAGCAGCAACATCTTACCTGCAGTCTTCATCTTTAAACACTTGCAGCTACTGAGAACAGCTTCCTCGAATCTGCACGCCTCGCGGATAGAACGACCTGAAAGAGGAAGATAGAGGCAACATTAAAGAAAGCAGTAGAGACCTTTACAAATTACGAACTGCTCAAAAGGCTTACCTGGCTGGTCGCCTCTCGGCTGGCACCACTCCGGACATTCCGCTCACACTAAAGAACACCGCAACCTACAAGGAAGGAAAACACAGGTTAGCAAAGGCAAGACTTCGCAGCGCTGCGCATAGCATTTACTTATCGCATCATAGCGCTCTTAATGCGCCATCATTTACCAGCGGGGCTCAACCAAGCCAGTTCGCCGCGCTGAAGCATTGCATACCTAAGGGAGAAAAAAGAGAAATTTTAAACAAAGAAAGGCATGCAGGATAGCAACAAAACTAAAGAACAGCAATAAGACCTACCTGAACAATATCAAACGTGCCGGCGTCAGTGAAGTAACTGGACCGCACTCGCCCATGAAAGACAACACGCCCCTGCAAAGAAGGCAGGAGGGAGAGCATGCCTAATTCTACCAAAAGGTGAGGAGAGGGCGCCAGAGGGACTGAAATCATACGGGGGTCAGTTTTGAACACAGTCCTCCTGTATTTTCAGGCAGAACCTTCCCCGCAGACCACATCAGGGCAAAGCTGAGAAGCATACCAGCGAGTAACCCGGCTGGGTGGCGTCCCTGTGGATACCAGGCGAGCGTAACAATATTGTTTTTATAGGTTTTCCGTCTTGTATTATAACAGTTCCACATAGCTTGGACCAATTGGCTTTGTATCTGGTTCACGTGTTAAAGTTCAGGCTCATGCCTTTCTTTCTCTTTAATACTATATTGTTCTTGTGCAGGATAGTGAGTTATTTACCCCTTTTCCCAAAGTACTTTCATCCACTGGTTTTCTCTCTCATTGTCCAGCTTTTCAACAGCCTTTTCCCTTGACTCACAACCTTGGTATCTACTTTTTTTCAAAGTTAACTGTGTTTTATTTCTTTTACTGTGAAGAGTAAACTGTGTGGCTTAATGATTCCCTTGAGTCCTCTTGTACTTCCGGTTACCTTTTTTTTAAAAGAGAACATTTTCGGAAGCTTTCTTTTTCGGGGACTCTTTCTGTGCTCATGAGCCACTGTGCCTTCTCTTCTATGGCCTCTGCCGCTTTGCTTTCTCCTGGTTTCTCGTGATGTCCCGGTGCTCGACTGCACACCCAGACACACTATGACCTTCTGTTGTCGGTGGTATCAGCAACGTTCTGCGGACCGGCTGTCCACCACGGATACCACTCCATGGTTCACCACCACCTTCTCTCATGCTACGACCATGGAGACTCTGGCAACACTGGAGATTCCTGCATAGAGCAGTTTGTCAGCTACTGCATCAGAGTCTGCGGTCTAGTCCTTACCAAAGATGGCCGCCGCAAGTATACCAACGGGCCGTGTCATAGCAACGGTGCCTTGTATCCGTTTCCTCTTGGATTACGCTGCTGTTACTTGCTAGCAGTTCCTCTGTAGCTTTGGCTGCTGTCTTTGCCCTCTACAGTTCTCTGCTGGTGCCTTTGTGTCATTCCTTGCTTTTGCAGAATCTTGCCTCTCATTCTCCTTTCTTTCAACGCTCTGCGAATTCCTTCCCTGCGCTTGTGGCGTGTGCTGGTCTTTCACACCCGCTCCCTTGTAAGTGTGCTTTCTTGTCTTCGGCTCCGGCCACTTTGAATCTGTTCCGTTTACCTTTCTAATTCAACCAGTCCTGTCGGCAGGAATTCTGACTTTCCTTTGCCCTGTTCTATCCGTGATTTCTTGCGTTCTTATTCGGCACCTTTCTGCCTTCACACTTACCTATCTTTGTTTATCGCTACTAGTTTTCTCGCTCTTTCGAGGCTGTCCTTCCCTTTTCTGTCCCCGTCTGGCATCTTTTGCCGGTAGGCTGCTTGTGCTCCCTTATCCGGCTGACTGGCACTTGCATTGCTCACGTCCACTACTGCCTACCGAAATGGAAAGGTTCTTACTCTCCAACTCCCACAGATTGACTATTACTTGGTCTTACCAAGTTGGTGTGTATTCTTACCCGCTCTTCTGGCCATATTGATCACTGCCTGGCTCCATTTCCATTCTGTGGAGTCTCACCTAGTGCATTGAAGTACAAGGGTACTTATTCCTGCTAATCCGAGACTTTAGTCAATTGGAACTTTCACCATCTGTAGTACCATCGACGGAGCTTTCCACACACCCGTCCTGCCAGGGTCTTTTGTGCCTCAAGGCTTTTCCCCTGGGTTTGGGGGCTTGCTCCTTGGCGTTCCCTTTGGCTTGGGTTACACATTCAGGCCAAGGTGGCCTCCGGGGGAGCTCGACCCTACCTCCATGACAAAAAGGAAAAGAAAGTCAAGGAAAAGAAGACCAAGGAAGTAAAGAAGTCCAGGAAGAAGAAACCGTCAGAGATCTGTGACAGCTCTACCGACGAACCAGGTGAGGAGGAGGCTCGGGAGGGTTCACCGGTTTATGACACCTTCTTCTAGGCTCCTGTCCTCTCGGTTTCTTGGGTTTTGGGTCTGCTGCAACTCTGGCGTCCCGTTTAGCAACCGTGAATGAGTTTGAAACTCACAGGCTTCCTGCTTCTCGTCCTCTCCAGGTGTTATGCAACTTGGGGCCTCCACCGGCTTGAGTATGCAATGCTCACTCTCTCCGCTCTCCTCTCGTGCGTCTCCTTCGCCGCCCTCTCTATGTACGCTCTTTAACTTACTCGCCCAAGTAGATTGGGCGTTCTGATTTAAAGAGATATGGGGTCTCATGATGAGATTGGCGGTAAGTTTACCTAGTTTCCGTGATGCCAGTGCCATCAATGGATGATTACGGGTTGTCGGGCATGCACATTTCAGCATGCCGGAAACGGTGGCACAGGCATCACGGAAACACTGTGAAAAGTCACCAAAACTGACAACATCGTCGACCTTGGTGCCGGTGCCCCCAGATCCAGCGGCACCGGAAACGGCGGTGCCGCAATTACCGTGATCGGAAACAAAGTGATTTCCGGAACAGGAAACAGGCTGGCGGCCATTACTAAAACACAATCCATTACAATCTGCAACTCCCAGACGACATCCACCGCTCCTGAGTGAAGAAATAGCACAAGGACCATGTCATCTCGCATCCGTGAGACCCGCCAGTGTAAGCCGCGCTTTTCAGAGGCAGAGCTGAACATGCTTGCGGACACCATTGTCCTGCATGCAGGGGAGTTATTCTCCAATGATCAGTGCCGCCAAACTCAGCACCACAAGAAAAATTAATGGTAAGAGGTGGCACGCACAGAAGGTATTGGCAGTGGGGATAACCCCACGCATGGTGAGAGATTGCCACAAGCGCTGGGACAACCTCCGCCTCGGGGTCCGGAACCTCCTCTCTGCACACCGTCAACAGAGCATGGCCACAGGTGGTGGCACGTCCTCGGCAATACTGCTGATGCTCTAGGAGGAGAAGTGCAGCAGTGTGCTGCACATGGAGTCGATAGAAGGGGTTGGTGCTGAGGAGGCCGGAGCCAGGACACCTGAAGAGGCCGGTGAGTACACATAACCCCAATGTAATGAACATCAGCCCTGGCCACCCTGCTCCCACCACTGTACCAACATATCACTGAAATGGGAAGCAACATCTTGGTTGCATTCGTGGACATACAGCCTAACAATGACCCATGCCTGAAAAACATGTTGTACACCGCACCGGCACCCTGTACTGCCAAGTGTACAAGCATTGCCCCCACAAAGACACACATCACCATGCCCCAACGTACTACATGTGTACCCGCCTTGCTGCCACAGCCACCAGAACACAGCAATGCTGTCCCTTATCTGCACCCACACATGACCACCCTTGCACACAATGTTGAAATGTGTCACCTACGTCCCTGCCAGGTCGATCCGAGCTCACAAATGCACATACTGACCCTGCAACTGGGTCAGCCATCATGCCCAGGCTTGCCCCATCCATACCACCCCCCCCCCACACCAACACTGCACAACCAGACAGGCCACCCCCCTAACACCGTACACAGCAAGTGCCTGGAGACCACACCAGTAGCCCCAGTACAGCAGTCTACCATGTACAAATATCCCACATCCTGCAGCTGAGTACGCCCAAAGGAAGCATGTGTGCACCATGCCATGTACCACACCATGTCCCCAGTACAGCACGGCCACAACCAACATAATGCATGTATCAGTGCAGGAGTCCAACCATGCACCTCAAGGGGCACCAGACGATGATGGCGCAATACTGCATGGACCACCACCACCCCCAGGACATTGCAGCAACCACTGCCACTGGCACAACTGCCCCTCCCATCCAGGCAGCACCACCTGCTGTGATAACTGCTGCTAATCCATCCAGGCAGCACAACTGCTGTGGCCACCGCTGCTGCACCCATCCAGGCAGCACCACCTGCTGTGGTCACCACTGCTGCACTCATCCAGGCAGCACCACCTGCTGTGGTCACTGCTGCTGCATCCATCCAGGCAGCACTACTTGCAGTGCCGCTATTGCCCACAAGGCAAGCAACCAGAGGATGTTCAATACCTCTTCACAGCAGCCACATGCACATGGCCAGGGTTCCAGTGCAGAGGACGCTGCCGACAATGCTGGAGACACCACAGGGTACACCACAGGGGACACCAGCGACCACACAAGCTATGAGCGGCCTGAATTCAGTCCAATTAACCTCACAAGCCCAAAAAGCCTGGTCTTCCCCATTGTCAGGGAAATGGACGGCCGTCTGCACCATATTGAGGAACGGCAGGATGCCTTAACTGCCCTAGTGCAGTAGCACCCTGAAGAGGCACAGTTGATGAGGGAAAGTTTGCAGGCCAGTGGCCGTCGCAATGCATGTGCACTTGGACGTGCTACAACTGCCATCGTACTGATGGTCAGGAGGCTCCGCGAGGGGAACAGCATAATGTCCTTGATTGCAGAGACAATGGAATGCCCCTTCAGGCGTCCCTGGATAGACGGGCCAGTGAGACAACACACACAGCATCCACAAGCTCCACGTCTGGAGGTTGTGTCCATAGCACCCGAAGGCAGAGGTCGATGTGCCTATCAGACACACCACACAATGGCACGCCTGGTGGCAAGCGGGCCAGTAAATAGGCCAAGGACAAACATGTGCCCTGGATGTGTCTTTGGCAGGGACTACATGGACAATGTTACACAAGTTATGGCGGGGCAGTGGGGAGGGATAGTTGGGGATGGGGAGAGGGGAGGGGCACTGGGGAGGGATAGTTAGGGAGGGGGAGTGTGGAGGGATTGTTGGGGAGGGGGATGTTGGTCCATCTGTTATTGCATTATATTAATTACATTACACCCGGTCAATTGTGCAAAGGTCAATTGTGATTCGAACAATTGTAGTTCGAACAATTCGTATGCATCCTAGAAATCATGACTGGACATTAATTTTTAGTGTGAATGAGTGTTTTATTCCCTGTACAGTGCAGATTGTGTTTGCTGGCATAGGCCATGTGCTTGCGTGATGCGCACAGAAATATTGGTGAATCAGTGCATCGCGTGCATCACGGCCATCCATGGCATCCCTGCGATGTGGCAATGGCAGTTCGTCATCACTGTGATTCTCATCCTCTGCCTCTGCTGGGTGTGTGTTTATGTCCGGGGGAAGTGGTATGTTGCACCTGATACACATGTTGTGCAACATGGAACAGCCCAGGACTATCTTGCCCACCTTCAGGGGGCTGGACATGATTGCACCCCCGATCAGCTCAGGCAGTGGAACCTTGCCTTTAACAATCTAAATGTCTGCTCGATTGTGCACTGTGTCCTGATGTGAACCATTTGTAGCCCTGCTCGTGCTGGTTGTGTGTTTGCCTGACGAGGGTCATCAGCCATGGCATCAAGGGGTATCCGGCATCACCTGCATGGGAGCGACAGAAAGGGGGCAGAATCATTGTGGTGCCAGTGTCATGTTAGTAAAGACAGTATGTAGGGCGTTGTCACATGGGATTGCACAAGAAGTAACAGATGGCACAGAGGATCTAGTAGTATAGTATTGCGCATTGATAATTGAATTTTCCAATTTCTACGGATGGTAAGACGTTGCTTCTGTGATCTGCATGCTTTCTGTCTGCATACATACATGTAAATGGAATGAAATGGTGGAACTGGTAATTCTGCCAATCCGGATACAAGGGTGCTGGTGGGCTTACCAGAAGCCTTGTTTCCGTGCCGGGAAACTAAAGCTGACAGGTCTTACCCTTCCAGGTGCAGCAGACCCAGTAGGCAGACTTTTCACAGAAGCACCAGCACCGTTGTTGGCAGTGACAGTGATTCCAAGTCCACATTTGCATGGAATCTGATGTGACTCCACGGGAATGGTGACTTACATTGTCCGGCGTATGCCTTGGTGGGCCACCTGGACTTGTACTGCCAGGTGTGAAGCCAAGTGACAGAAACAGTATCACGTGTTTGGCATCACACTGCCAGAATCACCGGTGGGTTACCACCAACCTTGTGATGAGGCCCTTGTTCGGGTTCCCCATGATGTCACTCATTCATTGCTGCCCAATATAATTACACTTTTCATACATGGTGGGTGTGATGCTTGCATTGAAATAGCATCCTAGTGCTGAAGATTGCTGACATGTTTCTTTGGCCAGCAGCAGTCACAGTAGCAATCGTCTGTTAACATACACACATTTCAACTTGCATTATTTCAGGCAATGGCTACATGCATGCAGTCAAAGTTGCTTTTTCTAAATCTTGAACTGCAGCATGGTAGTGGTTGCAAATCATCTATGATTCATGCAAAATGATTTATGTGGATGTATACACAGAAAAGTATGAATCGTGGTTTTCGTTTTATTGTGAAGGAGATGGAAGGATAATGATTGGCATGCAGGCAATAGCCTTGGTCCCTATGTAAGTTGGGTGGGTGGTTTGACATCACTTTTCCATCGTCAATTGACACCCATCTTGCCCTCTACCCCTATGCCTACTCCACCTTCTACTTTGCCCATTGCGTGTGCCAATTTGGGTTCTGTTTGCATGTCATACAATGGTCATCTCAACCATTCATTTATATGTGCTACATTTTTGTTAGCATTCATGTTACACGCGTATTAGGGTATGTGCACTTGTAGCAGGTAGGTGAACTGGCTACATGCTGTGGGGTACACTGGTGTTGGGGAAGTGGGTTGCATTGGTATGATTTGTCTGTGCTGCAGGCGGTGGGAGTTGTGCTCAGTGTGTTTTTGCAGGGGTATGTGGCATTGGTGTGATGCATTCTGGTACCTGTTGTGCATTTGATGTGCCTGTCCGGCTTTGCAGTAATAATGATTGGGTGTGCTCCGTCTGGCCATTTCACACATGCGAGTTATGCCCTTCAACTCATGCACGCAATTTGTGTGTATGACACTGCATTATGCACATGCACTCGGGACAGTTATCACCCCCCCATTACACAGTGCACATGCATTGGTAATTCAACTAACCCAAAAGCCAGCAACACTCTGGTGACAGTGTATTATCGGTTCCATGTGTCAATATCCCAGCAAAAATATCGCCATATTTTTGTGGTGATATTGAGGCATGGACCCTGCAGGGGACACCCCCGCAACGCCTGCATTATTTTTAAATGTGCGGGGGACACCCCCGCAACCTCCGCTCCTACAAATTATCCCCCCAAAAATATCGCCTATGGCGTTCCAGACGACCATATATATGGCAATATTTTTGGTGGGGATAATATTACCTGATAACGTATTATCCCCCATTACACAGTGCACATGCATTGGTCATTCAACTCACACAACAGCCAGGTACGCTCTGGTGACAGTGTATTATCCCCCTCATTCCACAGTGCACATGCATTGGTAATTCAACTCACCCAACAGCCAGGTATGCTCTCCGTTGTGACGTACCATGTACCCTGGCAGCGTGGCGATCCCCAGCACCATGGCATTGTGTGTTGATCCCAGGAATCTTGCACAGCAATGGGTGATGAGATGGTGTGCATCGCACACCATCTGCACATTAAGGGAGTGGTACAGTTTCCTGTTCCTGTAGATTGTCTCAATGGCATGTGTGGCCACCAGGTCCACATGTGTGCAGTCCAACACACCAATTATGTTGGGAATGCCTGCTAGGGCACGAAATGCAACTTTGGTGGCATTAACCTGGGCAAGTGTTCGGGGTAGGGCAATGTGGTCAGACACGTGCCGCAGGAGGGCATCCAGGACCTGAATAAGGGCCCTCGAGAAATAGGGTTTGGATAGCCCGTGCAGCTCACCCACAGTGTGTTGGTAGGTGCCTTTTGCCAGGAAATGTAGCACAGACACTACCTTGAGCAAGGGGGGGTGGCAGTACGGATATGGATGAGCCTGGTGATGTCGTCGTGGATCAGGTCAACTATGTAGGTGATGGTATCCCTGTCCAGCCAGTAGAGGGTGTGGATCTGGGTTTGGGTGAGGTTGAAGGGTGTGGCGCTTATGCAGGGTATGGGTGGCTGCCTGCGGTTTGCTACTTGCTGGCCATTGTTATTCTGCATGGTCATGATGATCATCCTTCTCCTCCTGAGCCTCTGCTGCCTCCTCTGCCTCTCTGCCTCTTCAAGTTGTATCCGTGCATGCAGAGCCTCCAGCTTCATTACTGCTGCTGCTGCTGCCAGCATGGTTGTGTTGGAAGGGGTGTGGGAGTGGTCCTTTTGTGCATTCACAGTGCTCATGGTGTGCAGCTGGGTTGATTCTGGCCACCTGTGGCCTGTTCCTACACACCTGACACTGTTTAACCCCTGGTCCGTGATGCGGTGTTTCCGGCATGGAGGTCACAGTGCCACCGCCACTTTTATGGTGGTGTTTCTGTGAAGTCGGTACTCGGAATGTGCCCATACTACTGCCGTGCCGGTGTTTCACCCACGGCCTACGGGTAATGCCGCAGATTCCATTCACGTGCTGCCGGATATGGTAGCAACGTGGATGTCAGTTGCAGTGACAGTGTTTGCAGTGTTGTGACTCATAGTATGCCGGTCCAGAATAGGGTGCCAGTACGGTGCAACTGGTACTGCTATTTCCGGACCGGCATTCTTGTAATGAGGCTCATGATCTTTGACCATAAGATAATTTTAGGAGTCAGGAATGAAACACGGATGCAGTGGGTTCATGATTTTAGCCATAGACTTATTTATGGCTTTGGAAAATGCCTCTCTGTCCCTGCTCTAAGAGGTACCTTCCCTATCGAAACAAAACAAATGGGTCAGTCATTTGTCAGAATTTCTGAAACAACCAGTCCTGTATCCAAAGTCCTATTATGACCCTCACATTCTAAAATGGACTCTAAGGTGAAAGGGAAATGTCTCTGGTCTTGAAAGTGTTCAAATGTTCAAAATAAGAAATGTTTAACTCAAACACAAAAGTTCCAGGTAAATACGGTTCACAGTTCAAAATGGTAATTGTTTTCTCGTGGATTTCTCTTCACTCAATAGCATTTCCTTGAGTTTCTTTGAATCAACAGAATTAGTATACAAAGTAACTGGATTGACAATCTGGCAATAGTGGACTGCCTGGTGTACTCTCGTGCCAGGCATCTTCCACTCCTGCATATGTTTCACTCACACTCCTTAGTTATATCTTGTTATATCTTTGTCAGGATTTTCTCATGTAATCTTATTTCATATATTGCCCAGCCTCATCTTGCCTGGCACACTCTCTTGCCGGGGATTGATATATAAACACTTCTGACTTGTGAATGCCTGGTATACTCCTGCCATGGCTTTATTTATATGCAAACCACTTGTTCTCATACACTTGCGACTTGAAATTCCTGTTATACTCCCCTGTCGGGACTTTCTTTACTTGTAAAAGCACTCGTTCTCCTACGCTTTGTTTCATAAACCTGTAGCTTGAAATGCCTGGTATACTATCTAAGCACTATGCACACTTGAAAACTTGAGAGTCTCTTTTTATTATCTTGTTCTATTTATTTAAGACTTATGGCACCCTTCGTTCCATCCCATTCATATAATTTACTTTTGTTTCCTTTTGAAACCATAGTTGGTATGCCCTGGTGTCCCCTCTTCCCTCGGGCAGATTCACTGCTTTACTGTACCGGGAATGGTCTTTCCTGCGGTGAACCGGCAGTGGCCTGTCGGCGTCCCGCTTGCTCCTTTCGGGTTCACTGCCTCTGCCTTGTGGATTCGTGCTCCTCGCATCTCTCGCTCATCTACTGCACATTTCCCTGGGCTCCAGTAGTGCGGAGACTGTCCAACTGGAGGGAGTTCCTCTCAGGAACGGGAGTCCTTGTCCCCAAAAGGGAGTCTCTCCCAGGCAGTTCCCACTTCCTCTACCCCTAGGGAGAATATTGCAGAGCAGGCTCACCCCACTAGCCTCACAGGTGTGGGGGGCTCCCCCTTGGGGAGAAGGGACAAATTCCCTCAATTCGTCACATCTTCCAGCCATCAGAACCATGAAAAAATTCAAACCCCTGATCTGCTATTGCAAAATTAACCTAACTTTACTATTTGCTGTAGTAACAAACATATCTCTCTCAGGTAACTTCAAGAACCAACCTATGATATTTTTTTGTATTGAGTGATATGTAATTGCCATGGAATCATAACATCAAATGTATATTTTTGTACTTATTTATTTTACTATTTAAAATATTTGATGAAAATATGCATTGCCTTCTTAATGAACCTCTCCCTAGACCTCTACGCCCCCCACCCACTAAGCCCTTGTGCTGCTTTCTATCAGGATTTCCATTCAGATGGAAGGCTGAGAAAGAAGCTGTGGCTGTGCCTGTGGTCAAGCCAGACTTTGTGTCTCAAGTAATCTGAAAACAAATAGAGCGTAACATTTTTAATCTGACTGCCCCGCAAAAGTTACACGACTATTGGGTTGCCCAGTAACTCAAGTGGTAAGTGGGCATATACAAAGCGAAAATAAGAGAGCGTGCCACATGAGATCAATAGAAACTTGTTCAAAACATGGAATCAACCTATCTTATTTTGTGGTACAGAAATAACCAGGTGATATGCAAGATATACAAATGCTGTACAGGATATATTAAAGAAAAGTATATTTTAATGTTAATATATCTGACAAATATGAAATTTCATATTGAGATATTGAATGACATACTACAAGAGTCAGTCACTTAAACAAACACATCGTTCACTGATTGCCCCACAATACAGGATTGTAAAAAGGTGTGTACAATGGTCTACCAAATCACTATCCGTGTATCAAATAATAATGAAGGACAGGACATTTACGCCGCCTTCCATTACATTCAAAGTAAGTCGGTGACACTTGATAAGGAGATTCTGTTAATGATATAGCGCTTATGCCTAAGCGCTGTACATATAACATCTTTACACACATTTGTCATTGCAACTGAAGGTGGTACTCTATACGAGATGTATAGATTAAATTAGAATTAAGAAGCGTTTATATTAATTTTTAATTTTGCAGTTCTACTCTATGCCTTACAGCAGGCAAAGAGAAGCATGGTAAAGATAGAGGTACGTTTTCAGAGTTTTAGATTTTGGTGTGCGAGATGAAAGCTACACAGCTGTTGTGGTGTGTGCACGGGAGATGGTCCATATGCAAGTATGTCTGCATGAAACACAGAGGATTATTTAACCCTATGTTTCCTGCGTGGTGGCGGCACAAGGTGTTTTCCAATAAAGGTTGTTCTAGTAAGTGTGATATATTCACATTAAAACAGGGAGTTTGAAATAGCATATGTTGTTCTGTTTTGCTGCAAGTGCTTTGCCCTGAAGAAGACGTACTCAAATAGAAAAGATGACAGCATCAAAACTACTCTTTTGAAGCTCTAGACGTGGCCAGCAGAGTTTATGGCTGTAGTCATAATTAGCCATAGCAAAAATGTTGTAATTTCTTTTTCTTTTAATTTTTTTATTTTGTATAGTTCATAACGAACTTTAAAAAATATTTTCAGTTCATCATAATGTTCCAATTACTTCCTAATCGAAAATAAAGAAAAAAAAGAAATAAAGAAAAAAAAACAAAAGAAGAAGAACCTACAATATTTCCAATTCATCATCACATTCTAGGTAGTTCCCAGGCAGAATGACGAATATTCAATAATTCTACAACCATTTGTCTATCATCTAGACTATTCTTTCTATGCTTTGTCTTTACGTTGGTATACAGCCACGGATTTAATTCCTTTTCTTATTCTCAACCCTTAGTAATTTCAGCATATCTCATATTCTAACATTCTGCCTTCTAGTTTTTCTAAGAATGATATTAGAGCAAAAGTTAATTTCAGTTCAGTTCCTTCTGCGTGAACAAACCACCACTCCTCTCCATTAAGTGAAGATCTTTTTGATATTTCTGATCCCAGATGAAGAGTCCTTTCATCCCGCAATTCTTTGCAGTATAACACTAGATGTTTCTTTCTCAGTTTTACAGAATCTACAATGTTCTTCTGGATCTTTTTCTTTCTTTCTTATGTTCATTGTAGTTTTTGTTTGAAACAGATTCATCCTAAACTTCAGGAACATATGCCTTTTTTTGTTGCATGAAAACTTTTGCAGATACTTTGGGAGGATGTTCATTGCACGCGCCTTTAGAGCAATTTGGTCCATACATCTATGCAAAGCTCTTTGATCTTGGTTTTCACACCAATCTTGGAGCCATAGCTTCTTTTTTACCACATTTGGGTTTTGGATTAATGTGTCAGGGTCTACCTGCAGTTGTTTCAAAAGAGTTGCACACGTTCGTTTCCAACTGCTCAATATTGAGGCGTCCAAATATTTTGGATTGTTACGTAGGATTCGATATTGTGGAAGGTCGTCCGCTCCCAAGACTTTCCTGTAGATAGGCAGCATGTTCCATATAACTTTAGCATTGATTGAAATCAAACCAAGTTCAAATCTAATACAGGCGGTTGGAGTCCCTCTTGGAAATGCTAATACTTAGCTCCAGAATGTATTTTCGCACCACGGCCATATCTCAGCCGGACATCCCAGCATTGCTTCAGCGCCAAAACCTAGCGCTGGAATGACCTTTGCCTTGTAGAATTCGACTACAGGTTTTATTGAGAACTTCCCATATTTCTGGTTTAGGGTATATCCTTGAGCTGTCAGGAGTTTACATTTTCGGCGTATTTTCTCCACCATGTTATCATCATTTAGCCGTGAGTTGATCAGAACGCCTAGGTATTGCGATTCTATGGTGATCAAGATAGGTTTTTAGTCTATTTTCCAAGAGAAATGTTGTAATACTCAGAACACTATCAGGCAAAATTGTTAGTTGAGATAGGCCATCTGTGTATGTTAGTACCAATGCATATACTGTGACCCCCTTTGAGGCTAGGGAGGTGAGCCTGCTAAGCAAGGCCCTCTCTAGGGCTCAGGGAAAGCGGGACCTCACTGGGAGTGACTCCCCTCTAGGGACAAGGACTCCCATTCCTACAAGGAACTGCATATTTGGGAATAGAAGAGACTGATATTACTTCTGTTTTGCATCCAACAAATACTGACATTGCCTTTATATCATTGGCTCAAGATAATGCTGAATCCCCTTGAACTCAGCAACTGATGAAAAGCAACAAGCCCCTTTGAAGTACAGTGGTGAGAATAAAGAGACGAGGAACTCTGAATGGAGGAGGAAGAATGCTATGCAGAGGCGAACCTCTGACGTGCATTCTGTTACGCTCACCTGGATCCCGCAGGGGCGTTGAACGGACTGAACAGCAGTGGTCTCCACCAGCGTGACTCGTAGGGCGGAGATGGCTGACTGGACTGGCCCTCCTAGTTTTGTCTGCTTGACCCGTAAGAGTAGTTTCCTGAAAACAGTAGAAGGGAGTTAGCCACCCGTGGATTGCGAGGATACCTGCACCCAATTAGTTCCCACTGAACACCTCCGATATTCCCTTTATGTCCTCACCTTAGTGCTTGAAATGATGAGCTCTCCATCCTGCGCTGATTGCAAGGGCGGGTAGAATGCCAGTTACTTCACTGGATCGAAGGAATAGGGTGAGTTCCAGATGAAATAGGGCTCTGGGGTATGTGGCGTGGAGCCGTAATTATATAGTCTTTAGAGTTCCAATGTCTGCTATTCACTCATTTCCTTTTTCCTTTATTTATCTTGCAGCTTGGTCCAAAAGGAATTCTCCTGATTGGCAGCAGGTCGTGCTAAGGTAAGAGTCTGTATTACCCAGCACTGTCCGGTAGAAAATAATGATGCTAAATGTCTCTAACCAAGTGCTTTTGTCTTCTTACAGGTGCGGCGTAAGAAGATGCTGGATGCCGAAGAATTATACCTCGGACGGCAAATCAAGTAAGTGCCTGGCGGTAACCAAGATTGTCTATGTTTGCTCTCGGCTCACCTTGTTTTTTCTTGTCTTCCTCTAGGTGCCGAGAATGCAGCTACAAAGAGATGTAAGCTGTGCCGGATCATGTAGATACTGTGAAGACTGGTAAGTATGGCGCGGCGCAGCTGCTAGCGGTGCAACGCGTTTATTTTTTCAAAGTCTTTTTCCTTGTGCAGGAATGCAGTGGATTCAGGAGCCCATGAAGATTAGAAGGTAGGTTCTTGCTTTAGCCTTTTCTTCTTCTTCCCTTCTTCCCAGGATGCAGTCTGGATTCGGAGCGGGCGTGGCAGGTAACAGGATGCTGGCTGTAGGCACGGTGAGCGTTACACTGCTGAATGCAGAATAACGCGAAGCGTGTTCTGCTCTTCGGCGTGGTTTAAATAGCTTCCAAAGTAGTCCCAGGTAAATAGTTCCAAGCACCACACCCAAGTAAAAAAATAGTCCCTGAAGAAAAGTAGTCCTTCCCTGGCCTCACAAAGGCCAATGCTTGAGTTCCTTGCGGCATGGTCTGCATGAGGTAAGTTTGACTGTATGAGCCTGGCGCCTATGGCACCAGGACTGATCCCATATATGAGCCTGGTGGCTACGGCGCCAGTACTGAATCCATAAAGCCCCTAACCGGGGCTTTGTGGGTTCTAATAAGGGGCTGGATGTCTGCCCTCTGGACTGATGGACTTGATCCGGAAGTCCGGGAGTAGGCATCATGACAGCACTCCCCCCCCCAAGGCCCCTCCTAAGGTTGTCCTTCTCTCTGGTCCTGGCTTTTCTGGGAAATTCTGATGGAATTTCTTCACCAACCGGGGTGCATGAACGTCATCGCTAGGCTCCCATGACCTTTCTTGTGGCCCGTAACCTTCCAGTCGACTAAGTAAAAAAGTCTTGATTTGACCATTTTAGAGTCCAGAATGTCTTTAACTTCAAATTCAGGTTCCCCGTCTATTAAGATGGGTCCTGGTGGTTTGGCTAGTCGTGTTTCAGGTTGTACTGGTTTCAGGAGTGAAACATCAAAGACGGGGTGAATATGCATAGTTGGAGGTAAGTCCAACTTAACGGCCACTGGGTTGATAATGGCTTTAATAATATAAGGTCCCAAGTATCTAGGGTTAAAGGTCCGAGTTCCCTTTAAAGGTATGTGTTTCGTAGCCAACCAAACTTCTCCAATAGTCTCCCATCTGATAATGCGGGGCTTCACTTCTATGTTGATCTGCAGTTTTCTTGTATCTTTCTTTAGCTTGTCTCAAATGTTCTGTTGCTCTTTCAAAGGCTTGTGTTATAGCAGCGTGTAGATGATTCACTGCAGGCATTTCTAAGTGTTGAGGTGAGTCAAGTTCGGAGGTCCGAGGGTGACGCCCATATATGGTATAAAAGGGACTTTGTCCAGTTCCTGAATGCAAAGAGTTGTTATATGCATATTCAGCTATCCATAAGATTTCCTTCCAGTTGTTTTCGGTTTGATGTAACATACAACGTAGGTATTGTTCAAGAGTTTGGTTGGTCCTCTCCGTCTGACCATCGGTCTGGGGATGATGGCTGGTTGACAGCCTCACGTCGATTTGAGCCAATTGACAGCATTTTCTCCAGAACTGTGAAATAAACTGGCTACCTCGATCGGAGACCAATACAGAAGGAAATCTGTGTATTCAAACTATATTTTCAAGAAATTCCTTGGCCAAGGTCGAAGCTGTAGGTAGCCCTTTCAGAGAAATAAAATGAGCCATCTTGGAAAAAAGGTCCACTATGACGAGGATGGTGTTAAATCCGTTACAGGGAGGGAGATCAGTGATAAAGTCTAAAGATAAGGTGTGCCATGGTGTGGGTGGAATGTCCAAAGGTTGTAACAGGCCAGCTGGTTTCTTCTTCAAGGTCTTGTTTTGGGCGCAAATACCACAGGACATCACAAATGTTTTCACGTCTTTTCGCCAGGTTGGCCACCAAAATTGTCTTTTAATCTTGGCTTCTGTCTTTGCGATTCCAGGGTGTCCTTCAATTAGAGCATCATGGTAATTGGAAATAACTAATTCTTGTAATTCTTTGTTTGGTAGAAATAGACAACCTTGATAGTACGGTAGATGATCGTTAACTGAATAATCCTGGTCTTTGTTTGACCAGTCCTGTAAGGCTGCCTGATTGAAAAGTTGTTGGACCTTTAAATGGATGTCTTCCAAGGTTTGTAGAGTTGTTATGCCCAGGATTCTTTTCTCCGAAATTATAGGCACTGGTTCAGGGTTGGAATATGCTCCTCCCATTCCAAAACGAGATTAGGCATCTTCTTTACCATTTTTACAACTTGGTCGATAAGTAATCACAAAGTCAAATTCCGCAAAGAATAAGGCCCATCTAAGTTGACGTGAAGATTGGGCCATGGCTGTCTTTAAATATTATACATTTCTGTGATCGGTGATTACAGTGATGGTATTCCTTGCAGCGAGAAGATAATGCCGCCAGGCCTTGAATACAGACTTGATAGCCAATAGTTCTTTGTCGGTAACTGCATAGTTTAATTCGGGTGCCGAAAATTTTCTTGACCAGAATGCTACTGGATGAAGTTGGCCAGTTTCAGGATCCCTCTGGGAAAGAACAGCCCCCATGGCTAAACTGGATGCATCTGTTTCAACAACGTATGGAAGCTCGGGACGTGGGTGCCTTAAGACAGGTGCAGACGTGAATTTTTGTTTTAGATCCTGGAAGGCCCTTTCTGCTTCTTCTGTCCATGAAAAGCGTTTATTCTTTCGCAAGAGTGCTGTGATGGGATGTACAATATGTGAGAAGTCAGGGATAAATCTGCGGTAGAAATGAGCAAATCCAAGCATGCTTTGTACTTCTTTAACCGAGGTGGGTGAAGGCCACTTAAGGATGGCGTCCACTTTTCGAGAGTCCATTCGAACTCCATTTGGGGTCAGGATAAATCCAAGGAATTCCACTTCTGTAGAGTGAAAAGTGCATTTTTCCAATTTCGCATATAGCTTATGCTGGCGTAGTTTTTCAAGGACTGCATGAACGTGCTTAACATCGTCTTATTCAGAGAAGAGTACACTAGGATGTCATCTATATAAACAACGACGCAGACGTCAATGAGTTCTCGAAGGACATGGTTCATAAAATACTGGAAGGGTGCCGGTGCATTGCACAGCCCGAAAGGCATCACTTGATACTCGAACAATCCGTACTTGGTGCGAAAGGCGGTCTTCCATTCATCGCCTTTTCTTACACGTACCAGGTGATATGCCCCTCGGAGGTCTAACTTAGTATAGATACGAGCATCCTTTACTTGGTCCAGTAGTTCCGGGATAAGAGGCAGCGGGTATCGTTTTTTACCCTCATTTGGTTTAAAGCGCGATAATCTATACACGTTCTAAGGTCACCTTCTTTTTTGGCACGAAGAATAACGCTGAGGCTGCTGGGGACTTGGATGGGCGAATAAAACCATTGGCAAGATATTGATCCAAATATTGTCGAAGGTGAAGGTTTTCGGGTTCCATAATGGCGTAAATTCAACTGCATGGAACTTGGGCACCGGGTATGAGATCGATCTGACAATCGTATGACCTGTCAGGTGGTAGCGTATTTGCTTGATCCTTCTGAAAAACGTCCTGAAAGTGTAGATATTCCTGAGGTAACTGAGTAGTTGAATTCGTGACTGAGGCCAGGCTTTTGTTCAAAGTTTTTTTTTGGATAACAAGTGTGCACACAATCCGGGAAGGTCATTCTCTTTTCTCGCCATTCAATACAAGGATTATGCGTTTCCAACCATGGCATTCCCATAATTATTTGGAACTGTGGGGCCTTGATTAAGTCAAACACAATACTTTCTCGATGCCCATCTTGACCCAACAGTGTCATCTCTGTAGGGGAATGAGTTACTGGTCCAGAGGCAATTTCAGTTCCATAGACAGTTGTGATGACCTCTGTTGCAATCTTTTTACAAAGAGGTAGGTTCATCCTTGAGGCCAATTCATGGTCCATATAGTTTCCTATGGCTCCGCTATCAATGTATGCTCTTACTGTGTGCATACGAGATGGCTGCCTAGGATCAATAAGGACCATTGGTATGATGAGATGCGAGGTCTGAGCGTCCTTCTTCATGCTCGGCACGAGGACCTCTACGCTTGTCGGGCGTGGTCGTTTCCCGAGTCAGACTCCATGAGGCTTTTGTCAGCAGCCCCTACCACCTTCTTGGGTGGTTTTACTGAGCAATCCCGTAGGAAGTGTCCCGAAGATCCACAGTACAGGCACAGTTGTAACTGCCGTCTCCTTTGTCTTTACAGTCAGAGGTCCCTTAACCTCCCCGATCTGCATAGGTTCTGATGCATCTGTTCCCTTGGGGGTAACATTATCCTTGGGCTTAACAAATACCCAATTCTCGAATTTAGCTCGATCAGTCTTTCTATTCTGAAGTCTGTGATCTAACTGGACCACCAGATCTATATATTCAGAGCACTCCTGAGGTGGATTCACCAGTTGTGCTAAAACGTCTTTGAGCTCACCTCGAAGTCCTCAATGAAATAACGTAATCCGCTTTGCCTCTGGCCATCCGGTTTCCACCACCAACCTATTGAAGGTTGCGATGTAGGTCAACAGATCCTGATTACCCTGACGTAGGGACAAAAGTTCGTTATCCAGGGCTTGTCCTTGTGGGTGTCGGGCAAACAGTCTTTCTATGCTTAATTGAAAACCCTGGAAATCCCTTAGAAGAGGGTCATCCTGATTGACTAGTGGAATTGACCAATCTGCTGCACTACCGCTGAGATAAGATAAAACAAAGGCTACCTTTGCTTGGTCATTCGTAAAGGCTCCAGGTCTACATAGAAAATGCAAGCGGCATTGGTTCATAAACACAGCAAACCTTTTTGGGTCCCCTGCAAAGCGTTCAGGTGGTGCTAAGGGAATATTTCCTGGTAAAAGTACTTGCACAGGGTTACTTGTTTGAGCGTGAGTTGGGGTACCCCCGAGTCCAGGTAGGGGTGTTTGCCCAGCTTGGTTTTGCAATAGTTGCCTAGCAAGATAGTTAGTGCGTTCCTTAGACACAATCAGCTCTCTCCAGAGTTGGTTTCTTGGCGGGCGGAATGCACTTTGGCCCTGAGTTCTCCCAGTAACTGGGCTAGTTGGTCAGTTTCTGAGGTCTCCATAACGCCCAGGTGGGAATTTGTATTAAAACTTCGCGTTCTGTTACGCTCACCTGGTTCCCGCAGGGGCGCTGAACGGAACTGAACAGCAGTGGTCTCCACCAGCGTGACTCGTAGGGCGGAGATGGCTGACTGGACTGGCCCTCCTGGTTTTGTCTGCTTGACCCATAAGAGTAGTTTCCTGAAAACAGTAGAAGGGAGTTAGCTACCCGTGGATTGCGAGGATACCTGCACCAAATTCGTTCCCACTGAACACCTCCGATATTCCCTTTATGTCCTCACCTTAGTGCTTGAAATGATGAGCTCTCCATCCTGCGCTGATTGCAGGGGCGCGTAGAATGCCAGTTACTTCACTGGATCGAAGGAATAGGGTGAGTTCCAGACGAAATAGTGCTCTGGGGTATGTGGCGTGGAGCCGTAATTATATAGTCTTTAGAGTTCCAATGTCTGCTATTCACTCATTTCCCTTTTCCTTTATTTATCTTGCTGCTTGGTCCAAAAGGAATTCTCCTGATTGGCAGCAGGTCGTGCTAAGGTAAGAGTCTGTATTACCCAGCACTGTCCGGTAGAAAATAATGATGCTAAATGTCTCTAACCAAGTGCTTTTGTCTTCTTACAGGTGCGGCGTAAGAAGATGCTGGATGCTGAAGAATTATACCTCGGGCGGCAAATCAAGTAAGTGGCTGGCGGTAACCTAGATTGTCTAAGTTTGCTCTCGGCTCACCTTGTTTTTTCTTGTCTTCCTCTGGGTGCAGAGAATGCAGCTACGAAGAGATGTAAGCTGCGCCGGATCGTGTAGATGCTGTGAAGACTGGTAAGTATGGCGCGGCGCAGCTGCTAGCGGTGCGACGCGTTTATTTTTTCAAAGTCTTTTTCCTTGTGCAGGAATACGGTGGATTCAGGAGCCGATGAAGATTAGAAGGTAGGTTCTTGCTTTAACCTTTTCTTCTTCTTCCTTTCTTCCCAGGATGCGGTCCGGATTCGGAGCGGGCGTGGCAGGTAACAGGATGCTGGCTGTAGGCACGGTGAGCGTTACGCTGCTGAATGCAGAATAACGTGAAGCGTGTTCTGCTCTTCGGGCGTGGTTTAAATAGCTTCCAAAGTAGTCCCAGGTAAATAGTTCCAAGCACAACAGCCAAGTAAAAAAATAGTCCCTGAAGAAAAGTAGTCCTTCCCTGGCCTCACAAAGGCCAATGCTTGAGTTCCTTGCGGCATGGTCTGCATGAGGTAAGTTTGACTGTATGAGCCTGGCGCCTACAGCGCCAGGACTGAATCCATAAAGCCCCTATCCAGGGCTTTGTGGGTTCCAATAAGGGGATGGATGTCTGCCCTCTGGACTGATGGACTTGATCCGGAAGTCCAGGGGTAGGCATCATGACACATACGTCCTGCAGGGGCTGAGCCAGTGGTAGCGTGGAGAGAAAGCAGAGATGCCGGAAGGCCAGCACAGAGAAAAGTGATACAGTCGATAAAGAGACAGGGACGGAAGGACCATCTCACCTTATGGCATGACCACACTGCAGCTGTGGTGGGTCAGGGACCCCTGAACCGATGCCGAGACCAGGATAGAACGGAGGAACGAATCCTCCACTTGGAACGCGAGGACCGCAGAGACTGATGGGTTGAACCGAATCAGCAAAGCAGATGATTACGTGCCGGCGACGCCAAGGAGAGGAAGGAACGGCAACATCACCGCTGGGCCTCCATCCTGCTGGAGCACACCCAAAGGCAGAGAAGGCACCCGGGTTTCCCAGGTTGGAGGGAGACGAGTGGACCACAAGCAAAGAGGAAGAAACGGACAAGGTGGGTTTAGGGAGCCCTAGAAACCAGAGTATTGAATATTGGCAAAAAGCACAGATACAACCAGAGAGATGACGGAAACATGAAATCCAGAGGGGCCTGGACAACCCTCGAGAAACAAGTTGCATTTGTAAAAACATAAGGGAGAGGGAACTTGGAGTGTTCAATCAATTTGTTCAAGATATTAAACCAATAGAGAGAAAGTGGTCAAGGTGGTGGAAAAGGAATAAGGGAATAATTTTTCCATGTAAAGAACTTGAGAGATTTAATTTTTATAGAGACTTGCAACTCTTTCTGAAGAGCTTAACAGGAGAACTGAAAACATTTATTTTCTGAACTATGTTTATGTGAACTGTGAACCATCTCCTGAGAAAGATCCCAAGAGCATTGGCCAGACAAGGGTCCTCATCACCGCTGCATTTAAGGGCTTGCCCTATCACGAGTTGGGCGCTAATTGGGCTGTTTTACCTCCAGCCTTTTTTGGAGGTGAAAATCCCATTTAGTGCCTTGTATTACCGCCGGCTGTATTAGCGTGCGGTATCAGAGCCGAAAATGCCCCATTGGATCCAATGGGAATTTACTGTTATCGCCCAACCCGTGATCTGGCAGTAATACCGCCGGACCAGTGGGTGCTAACGCTATTACAGTTGGGCGATATTACAGCCAGGATACCGGCCAACTCATGATGAGGCCCAAAGCCTGAGCTGAGAGGCTATTGCTTTGGCTTATTTTTATGTTGTTTTTCCACAGTGGTAGTAGGGCCAGATAGCAATTTAGGTTTTGGACCGAGGACTACTTTTAATTTTGACGATGAACGAGCACCCTTGGCTCAGTTTAGTATGTATAGAAATCCCTATTAGCAGTAGGGATGGATAGGCATTTCCCTTGTTAGTTTAATAAGCACTCTTGAAATGTCACCCTTGAGTCTGACTTCTTCGTCTAGTTCAACACAATAGCTAGTAGGATTTTGATTCCGAC
Source organism: Ambystoma mexicanum (assembly GCF_040938575.1). Lineage (NCBI taxonomy): Eukaryota > Metazoa > Chordata > Amphibia > Caudata > Ambystomatidae > Ambystoma > Ambystoma mexicanum. Next base: position 733,939,076 of record NC_090925.1, read on the forward strand.
ACTTCAGTATTTTATGTGTTTTTCTGTCATGACGTTTTTATAATTGTGTATTGCTGTGTAATGTTGTGCAATGAGTGGTGTATTTGTGTTTAAGTGAATGACTCTTTAAGTGTGTCATTCAATATTAGAATATGAAATTTCACATTTGTCAGATATATTACAATGAATGTATAATGTTTTGAATATATCTTGTTGTGCAGCATTTGCATGTATTACATATGATCTGGTTGTTTCTGCTCCATGAGATAAGATGGATTGATTCCATGTTTTGAACACGTTTTGATTGATCTCATGTGGCAGGCTCTCTTGTTTTGCTTTGCATATGATGTGAGAAACCGAAAAGCATTCTCATTCTTACTCCCCCTGGATCCTCTTCTCAGGTGGCCAGAGAAAGGCCATCGCTTTTGGATCCTGACCGTGGGGATGGAGAAGTGAGGGAGGATCACATGGGTGGAGGGTCCTTGAGGATCGGCAGTGGGGTGACCACAGGCGAGACATGGCATCCACTTTCCCGATTGATAACCAACGTAACCCTTCCCCGACCTTTATAGGTTATTGCAAAACAGCTCCCTTCATTTGACTTCTGACAGTACTGAGACAAGGAAGATGCGACTAAGAGTAATCAACACTAAAACTTAATTTCACCACTCTGGTACTGGGACGAAGAAGATGCCTGCAGAGTGCTTTGAAAGTCAAGCGGGGCTTGCAGAGACTGGCCCGCTCACCAGGGAAGCAGATTAGAAGCCACGTAGCTGCCGGAAGAGGAATGCCGAGGACTGGTGTGAGGGAAGAGATGTCACTCAAAGCCAAGGGTGCTGCTAGGGTCTACACATGAACACAAAGGTGCAGTATAGCATATATTGACTCCCAAACTGAATTAAAACTTGCAGTTAAGTTAAATTACGCATATTGAATTCAGAACTGAATGAAAACTTGCAGTTAAGGTAAACTATGCATATTGAACTCCGAACTGAATGAAAACTCGAAGAAGAGTTGAATCATGCATATTGAATACCGAACTGAATGAAACATTGAAACAAAGTGAAACTGACATCTTTGAATGTTGAATTGAATGAAACTTTATGGGCACAGCTAATAGTGGATGAAAACTAAAAGGGAAAGTGCCCTGTTTAAAGCAACCTATGAAAAAGAGCGCAAGTGTGAAAGTGTACGACAGAAAGGTCAGGAATACATAAGACCCCCTCCAAGGGAAACTTTATGAATGGATACAGTGCAGCAAGGCCAAAGACTGAGGTGTGTGACACATAATCAGGGGTCATGTTCTAAAAATAAAAGTGGGGGGACTCATCAACAAACGCAATGGGATGTGATGTTGCCAGAGATTAGCACATTAAGGTGAAATGTGCATAACCACCCACATTGCACAGGACGAATGACATTTGCCTTTCATAAAATCAACACACACACAAAACCAAGAGAGGATATTTTCTTTTAATTGTGTTTTTGAAAACGTTAAGAGGTGTGCATGTTTTAAACTCCAAGAACCAATACAAATGTTTTCCCTGGAACTTGCAGTGCCGAAATGTGACATTTCACCTTTAGTTGTTTGTTATTTTCCATCAGGTTATATAGTGCAGTGAAGTGTCCAGCCTGCAAACCTGAGACTGCGGTTCGGTCCCCGAGTTCGGCTTTAATTAATACATTCAAAGAGGACATTCAAAATTTGTCATTGTAGCTGGTGGGACTGAGTCCACCCGTGTGTACCCTCGACTTGCACCCTGCACATAATGGCAAAGCCAAGAGGCGAACCAGGAGAAGCAATGAGAGTGTGCCACGAAGCTGACAAAGAGAGCAAAGTAAAGGTGAATTCGGACACAGGGGCAAATACAGAAGGACCTGTGTGGGCTGAAGAGCCTAGGGTTCCTAGTTGCACGACCTGTGATGGGTAGACCTTGTGATCTAACAACTGCGCCTAGACCTGAGAGCAGTGAATGGTGAAAAATAAAGACATTGTGAAATATACCAAGACGGATCACTGTAAGTGAGCTGGAGAGGTAAACCAGAAGCAGGGTCAAGTTGACCTGGAGTTGTGTTGAACTTTGAAAGACTGAAACAAATATCAATTACTGCGTTGAAGTCTTGGGGAAGGGAACCCTGAGACTTGATGACCTGCAAATGCTGTCTTGAGGACAGAGCCTCAAGACCCTCTTCTTTTGAACTGTGTTGCTAGGATCATGGGGAAGGGAACCCCAGAGGAGTGTGTGGAACTATATTGCCTTGAACTTGTGGCAAGGGAACCCCAAGCATTTGTGGATTTGCTTTGAACTTGAGAAAGGTAATCCTGAGACTTTTATTTTTGAATTTTGGGGAAGGGGAGCTGAAAAGGAAGCAGCTTCGAACTTTGTATTAATCACCATTTCTTTTGTTATTGGCATCCCTACACGTTGTTTAGCTTTAGTTGTGAGGGCAAGGATAGGTTTTGGACACAGATAGACTTTTTGACTCAGACTTTACTTAGTCTCATTCAGGTAGCGAAATCCCACCTTAGCATAGGGCAAGTTAGGCCTACTATCATCCTGACATTTACTTTAATAACTCATTTTGTTTTGAACTTTGAATCTGTTGTCTGTGTCATACTTCATTATGCCTTTGCATTGCCCACTTACCACCTGAGTTATTGTGCAACCCTAGTTGTTTAAATTTGCTGGCAGTCAGATTTAAAGGTGACGCTCCATTTCATTTGAGATGACATGAGACAAAAAGTGCAGCTTGGCCACTGGCCCAGCCACAGCTTCTGTCTGCGCCTTCCATCTCAGCGGAAACTCTGATAGAAGGCAGCATGAGGGCTTAGTGTGGGGGACATTCATTCAATAGGCAATCCATATATATTTTTTTTACCAGCAGAAGTTAAACAGCTCTCAAAGACAATCAGTAACCATGGACCTCTTTCAGCCTAGGGGGGCTCATCGGTGCAGTGAAGTTGGCATATGCCTTGGGACTAATAACTTTGTACTGATAAATCTACACGATGCAGAGGAATGTGGGCTGGAACTACAAAGTGGAGAGACATTTACTGTCCGAGCATGTAAAGCCAGAGGGATATAGCCTTGCTGTCTCAGGGATGCATTAAACTGTTTGGAAGTTAAAAAACAACGCCTGCCTTGATAGGACTAATGTTGAGCTTGTTTTTTAAAAATGTACTTGTCAGTTTTTGCTTTTATGATAATTGTCGAAAATAAAGTATACTTGATACTAGCAAAAATTACACTGAAAATATAATAAATAGTTACAGCATGTGCACGTAAGCAGCTTAATCTTACATTCCCTTTGAAGCACGGTGTTCTGCAAAATTCTGCAGGTGCCTACGACGCTTGGCTCTCCACATGTTTTGGACTACAACTCCCATCAGCCTTGGACCAGCATAGTCAACTGTGAGGGATCATGGGAGACATAGTCCAAAACATCTGGAAAGCCGCAGGATTCAGGCCTCTGTAACTAGCACATGGTGGGTGGACTTTGTTAGAGTGTATGATAAAAACAACACTGTTTTATCTCATATCATCTTCTAAAATGCTTTTCGATGGTTCTTGTACTTTTAGGCTCTTAAGGCCTACTGGCTCAGCTCCTCCTTTGAGCACTGTGCTTTGCCCACCTCTATCTAGGACACTCACCTCTCTACGGCATGGCACTGACTTGGGCTCACCAGTGACAGGGCATTGGTTGTCATCGATGCTGCTTTTTCAACACACTGCAAAGCAAGTGATTGAGGACAAGTGTGACAAAATGACGACTGATCTGCATGAGTACAGGGATAAGTAAGGGATACAACTCCTACTGAGCCCCACACTACTACAAAAGAAGCAGCAATGACAATCTTAAAGGGGAAACAGGTACAGCACAACAGGTATTCCTGCTTCACCTCTTAGGGTAGTGCAGGCTATAATCTTCAGGAGGGATGTGAGCTGGTACAGAAGCAGACCAAACAACAAAAGCACTCTGGTATCAAAATAAAAGAATTTCCATCGAAACCTCAAACAAACAGGACTTCATCAGGTGGTGCACATCATTGAATGAGAATATATTTATACCAACTCCTACATTTCCAAAATGTCTGGGTGCTGGAAACCTAGGCAGCTATGAACCCATGCTTGCCACAAATGTAACAATCCTGAATGCAGTGGGGGAATCACCTCACTGAGGGTCTGCTCTCCTATATGTGGTTAACAAACCAAACCACTAACGTTTCATAACAGAATTAGTTTAATCATTATGTAACATAGTCATTCAGAAAACATTTAGAATAATATACAATGCTTTAAACATTGAAGTTTACAGAAGCACACTTGAAATGAAGAAATCTGGGATATCGCTTGGCGCATTTTCGGACCATTGGTCCTTTTTCAAGAGAATTTATATGCAATATATACAAACATACATACCAAATGTCCAAATACATATGCCACAATTATAATAAACAAATATATTCCAACATAGTACACTTACAGAAACAGAGTGTGTAAAAGCTAATATTGAAAAACTTAAAAGCTGTATTTCTTTTATTTATTTAAATTGGTATCTGATCATTGAATCGAATGCAATACCATTGAATGCCTTACCATCGAAAACATTGCATCGAAAAGAAAGCATTGAATGCTTTTATTTAAAGGTAAAGGGTTTAGTTTAATTATAATGGGTTTTAAAGGTTAAAAAAAAGAGGGGGTTGGGTAGTCAGTTTAGGTCAAATCAAAATGGCCTATACTAACAAAACCAAATGCCTGCCCTATCTCTTATACAAAAATTGTGTAAAGGGGAATGTGTATGCAAAGGAGAGTCACTGTTATAACATAAAGGATCTACTTGACTGAATCAGCTCTCCTCCCCACATTGGACAGCATAGTGTAAAGAGGCCCCCGTAGACAGGATGACACACTCAGGTTATTAAAAAAAAGGCAATTCAAAATGTGGGTCGAGGCCCGGTTGGCCTTCCACGTTAAAGTCACTTATTTCCAATTCATCAAACGTTCTTTCACAGTTCAACAAAAGTTCACGTAGGTCTCACTCTGTTGGGCTCAGACCTCTCAAGACATCAACAGTTCACATAGGCCTCCCTCAGTTGGACTCGGACCTCTCAACATAAAGTACCCGATTCAACGTAGATCTCACTCAGCCGGGCTCAGACCTCACAATCACAGCACTTGCAGGGGTTCCCTTCCCCAAGCTTCATTCAAATTCATTAGGGGTTCCCTTCACCTAACTTATTTCCTGTTCCCGGTCTCCCTCAGTCGGGCTCAGACCTTTGACTGATGTCAAAGACTTTCGAATGTGCGAGGCCTTTTCCATAGACTGCTGCAGGACCACTTTGACTTTCAATTCAGCTCTCCCTTATGTTATTTGCCACAGTGTCTCTTGGTCTCGATAGTTCCATAACAAACTCAGAAAAGTTCAATGAAATCTTTATCTTAAAGCAATCACCTTTTAACTTCCCCTTTCGACAGGATTAATCTTGACGATTGTGCATTTCAGTTTGTTCACTTTGACGCTTTATAACAAGGCAACAAAGATTTCGTGGAGACTTTCGAGTGGGCTATTTCCTTTCACTGGACCACTATGCTACTCTGTAACACTGGCCTCACAGTTATTGGTAACTTTTAAAGTTCACTACTCATTTGCTTTCTTTCGCATCTCATCAGCACACGCGCAACCTTCAATCGTGAGATACACTGGTGCGGCTTCAATCTTTCCGTGACACAAACTGGCCATTCATGTCTTTCTCTAACTCACTGGTTGTCTGCGTTGCTTTCTCGTCTTTGCAGCTTTGATTCACAAATCAAGGTTGATACCACAGGCTTGGCCTCGCTTCCCCAACTATGCGGTTCACCCAGGAAGGTTGCTGGCGTCCTTGAAACACAATGCAGGCTTCTTCTTGTCTGGGATTTGGCTTTCTTTGTGTATCCTTCACGGTTTCCCGGAGGCAACGACCTCCTGCAGGGATCTTCAGGGTTTCCCTATCCTTCGCTCTTGTTCCTCTATCGGTCGTCCTGCTCCAATGGGTTTGCCTTCACCCTGGAAGATTTGCTCCTTCTCGTGTCCCACCTTGCTCAGAGTGTGTCTCTATGTTCTGTCTTTTATCTGTGTGGGGGTAGCTAATGTGTATCAGATGTATGTGATTAAGGTCAAGTGCCTGACTTTGCCTGACCATATTAACGGGACATGTGATATGCAAGTGTTAGCCTCTTTACTCTCAGTCCTCCTCTTCCTCTGCCCAGTGTTTGTGTAGAAAGGGGGGGAGTTGGAACATTGGAGAATCCTATATAATAGGATGGGGTATGGGCACGGGAAAGGGGGGATACCGCATCTCACCATCGGCTGTCTCACCCCCACACCCTGAAGATCCCTCACCCAGGTGATCCTCCTGCACTGGTCCACCACCAGGGTCTGAATCCAAAGGCGATGGCCGTGCCCTTGCCACCTGAGAGGGAGATCCCCGGGGACTAGCAAGTGAGACACCCTTTGGTTTCTCACAAGACTCACAGGCGTTTGGTAGCATTCTTGACCTGTGGCAAGTTGCTGCAGTGAAGCTTTCACTCTGGGACAGCGTCTCTTGCTCCAGCTCTCCTGCCGGCTTCAGGCTCGCCGGCTGGTAAGTCTGCTGCTTCTGGACGTGACCATGCTCTCGGTAGCTTTACATCAGCTGCTGGTTGCCCAGCAGCTCTCTCCCGGTGCCTGCCGTGTCGTGCCTCGCTGCTAGGTAGTGCTTGCGAGCAGCAGGCTGAAAGGGCCTGCTTTCTCTAGCACAGTCAGTCCCTGTGCTGCTGCTGCTGCCACTGCCTTCTCCCTCAGTTCTGCTTCCTTCTTCTTCCGTGGTGATTCTCTCTCTTCATCCAATGCAGACACCATTTGTAAAGACGCCACACACTTGTAACCTCATCACAACAACTAGCTTGCATGTTGAGTTTAGTGTTTTCTTTCACCGGATTCATCACACAACCCACCATGCCTTCTCAGAGAACCGGTCTCTCGAGGCTCATTCTCAGGAGGCTCGTCTCCCTCAGGGTCATCTCTCAGCTCTTCGAAAGCTGAGTTCCTTTTGAGCTCCTGCCTCTAGCAGCTGCCTCCATTCTGGCAATTGACATCTCGAGATAAACCAGAATGCTTACTAACTGAAGCAAGATACTTTGGATTTTTGGATATTTCAGGTTTGTCAAGTGTATCAAGATGGTAAACCTTGCAACAGAGTATATTAGTACTCCCTACCACATGCCATACCACTTTCCCTGAGAATAATTGTCCCTAATTCCATAGGGGGCTTCCCTCCCCATGTAATCCAACCCTTGGTGCTTTACCCCCAGGGAGATTATTGTACTGTGGACGTACCACCCTGCCCCCATGGGAAAGATCTCCCCCTAAGGAAGAAGGGACGACATCCTAAGATTCATCACAGAAGACAAGAGTGGTTAAGAGATGCTTGGTGGTGTTGAAAGGAATAAAGTGCCCGATTTTCCTAATATTTGGGAGATTGAGGTGAGTTGCTGTTCCAGTTTTGGCGATGAAAGCAGAGAAGGTGTGAGAAGGGTCCTAGATGACGCAGAGGTTTCTAGCGGAAAAAGAGTAGGGGACAGTTTCAGTTGGAAACTGGATAGGCAGAGGAAAAGATGAGAGAAAGCTTTTGGTAGTCAAAAAGAGCACCTCTGTTTTGGTAGAGTTTAACATAAGAGTTTGCAAAGCCATCCAATAGTTAATGGCAGAGAGGCAGTTGTAAAGTTTGATAGAGAGATCAGAGAAGAGTTCAGGAAAAGAGAAGAAGATTTGGGTGTTGTCCATGAAGAGTTGGTACGAGAACCCAAAGGATGAGATTAGTGACCCAAGAGCAGAGGTGTAGAGTGTAAAGAGGAGCAGACCCAAGACAGAGCCTTGTGGAACACCAACAGTTAGAGGAGTGAGTTGAGCGGTGTTGTTGTTTCAGGAGACAGAGAATTGGCGGGTTGCAAGCTGTGATTAAATCCAAGTAAGGGATTGATCATGCATCCTAAGAAGAAAGAGCGTATTATGGAGATCAAAGTGATCAACAGTGTCAAAGGTAGCAGATAGGTCAAGTAGAATTAGGATAGAGGATAGGCTGGCATGCTTAGCCAAGGTGATGAAGTTGGAGACATTCATGAGAGCAGTTTCTGTGGAGTGACAGGAGCAGAAACCTGCCTGTAGGCGGTCTCGAAGGTTTTGGACGTCTATTAAATTGGTAAGACTGCTGAACACAACCCTTGTGAGCACTTTAGAGTAGTGCGGAAGGAGAGACACAGGGTGAAAGTTAGACGGTAGGTTCGGGTCAGCTCCTTGATTTTCTATGAGAGGGAGGATTGTGGCTGTTTTAAAAAAAACAGAGGGAAAGGTTGAAAAGTAAAGCCATTACACCAAAAAGAATAGTGCAAACAACCTGAATCCTAATACTTAACCGGAATCTCACCCGTTCCCACAACAAAACACATAAGTCCAGTTACTCAACACCAATTTTGTAGAAGTCCCTCACCAAAAGGGAGATTCAGTACACTTTCTCTGAAATAACAAAACACAAACCACATTCTCATTATAAACATCTAAACTCAACCATAAGTCAAACACATGCAACATTATCCATCACACATCCAAATAACCCATATACAAACACCCCCTTAATCTAGTTCCCCTTCCCTCTCCAAACGATGATGTGCACATCAGGCACAAACACCAGAGTGACCATCCAAACAGGCCCTAATCCTACACTGGCGTAAATACCCAAACAGTCAATAGCCACTGAAGAAACACTCATTCCATCAACAAAGAAAACATACTTTAATAAAAACAGTCACCAAAGAAAGACTCAGTCCATAAACAAAGAAAACAGACTATAATCTAAACAGCCACAAAGAAAGACTCACTCCTTAAATAAAGAAAACAGACGATAATCAAAACAGCCACCAAAGAAAGATTCACTCCGTAAACAAAAAACAGACTATAATCGAAAAATCAACTAATCATGAAATAAAAACCAACATAATTCCCAAAATCAATAACAAATAAATAAAATATAAATAAATGTAATTACTGTATATTAATCATACTCGCTAAAGAAGGAAGGTGATACAAATAAGGACAATTCAAAGTGTAAATCAACATAAAAATAAAAACAATATTTCAAATACCCAAAACATACCAACCTGAAAATAATTACGACAATCACAGTCACGTGACCACAATCTAAGTGTGCCAAGTTAACCTGTGAACCATTACTAAAAATGAATAGGTTGTAACTATAATTAAAAACATCAAGAGATGCTTCTAAAAAAAGAAAGAATATGTAATCCCAATATCAAGTTACAAAGCCAACTTGTACAAACTTGTTACAAAAAGACAGAAAAAACAAAATCCTCGTTCATCCCCTTACGGGCAAGAGAATCCAATTTATGAATTAAAACATTTCCCTCTGGGTCAATTGTTTCAAAAAATCTCCTCAACGAGAATCAGGTTTCAAAACCTCTAAGATTTGAAATCTCAATTGTGACAGTGTGTGTTGTTTAAACAGAAAATGTGGAGCCACTGCAGATTTTGTGTTGCCAATCCACACATTCGAACGATGTTGGTTCCATCTAAATTTAACCTTACGTACTGTTTGTCCAAATGAATATGAGCTACATGGGCATGAAATACAATAGACAACATTCTAATTGTCAGAGGTTTCCAAATGCTTTAATGGTAGCTTCAAACCATTATATGGATGGTATGCAAATGGACCTACAGACTTCAGGAACGACGATGGGTAAGCAGGCTCACCTTACGCTCAACACAGCATCATTATACTCCAATGAGTTTGGGGCTCAAAGAGGCTAGGAACAAGGTTGGCGGTGTCGAGTTGGGAATGCAGGAGTTCTCAACGGGTCTCGCTTTAGAAACTAAGGAGCTTTGGCATCAACGTCAAGCGGAGCATGGAGATGCATGAGGCACTTGTGCGTTGAAGTTGAAGATGACTCCAGCAGTTCATTTGCTGCAGCTTGGATGGCATTGAAAGTGCCCAAACCGGTCTTCAAGCAGTTCTGAAATGCAGGGAGAACCATGGGTCACTTCCTTGGTACTTTAGTTGCGGGGTACCCTGTCCAGGGTCTCCAGGGATAAAGATAGTCCTGTGGCTCCCCTTCGCAAACCAGGACGGTTCCAAAGAGCACTGCAATGACTGCTACCTCCAATGAGCAGGACCATGAGTACGAGTGTTCCGATTCCAACAGGCCTTGTCCAACAGCTGGCCACCCTAAATGTTCCCTTGTGATGGTTAAAGGGATGAGCTTGCCTCTTCTTTGGAAATCTTTTTCTTCACCTCTATGGTCGAGGACTTTGGAGCAGACTGTACTCCCAACCAGGCTCCAATCTGATGCTCCAATGGGAGCCAAGCACTGGAGTGCACTGTGGAGTATGTTCATTCCTGTGTGGGTCTGTCAAAAGTCTGTGGAAATGCATGCCATTCTGCACTGTCGTTAGGTGCTTAATCAGGTAGGCTGGACTCCCAGATAGAAAACATTGCAGCATTCAAGCCAAGAAGATATGATGGCCATGATCACAAGGGGTGGCTCGTCTATAAAGGGTGATGGACGTCGACCCACCCATTTTGGACGAACCATCAAGCCAGCCCATTGAAAACACTAAGCGATCCCTCAGCTGCAACAAACAGCTGAGAGAGTGATCCTGGGCTTGTTTAACGGTCAAGGGAAAATGTGATACATCTTTGACAGTTTGTACCCCAGCACGCATGTTCAATGGGCCATGGGCTGCCAGGGGCCTTTTGCTTCCATAGCCTTGCACAACCCATTGGGGATACAGGCTGGGGTACTGCAGCTATGAATGTGCGGGGGGGGGGGGCGCGCTCCTGTGCCTCTGCGCACATTCAGAGCAGCTGAGGTCTACTCCAGGGGGTGGGCTGGTGTCTGAGAGCATATGCAGGAACCAGAATGCTATCACTGGTTGCCTTTTCATGTTGTGAGGGAGCCAGGGACCTGTCAGGGGGTCATGGCTGCAGAGTAGATCATGGACCGAGGCTGCAGGTAAAAAAGTTTATGTAGGGAGGCCACCCGGGGGTGCAGGCAAGATGACCGCCTGAGCTTTGTGCTCCATACCCAGCCCCTGGTAACCAGCAGATTTCATACGAAATATGGGTCCCATCAGCCATACGACCCCCAGCATATGCTTTGGGAACCTGTGGCCCCCCCAATGGAGCCAACTCTGACGCCGAACCGACACTCCTGGGCAGAGTTCCCCCAGCCCGAAAGTTAACGCGGCCCCTCCCCCACAGCCCTGCACGACACAACCGGGGAAGCTGCCACGGCTGCGCTCCACGCGGGCATCGGAGCACCTCCCGGCACACTGAAGAGGGAGCCAGCTATGGGAGAGGAGGAGGCCGTGCCACACAAAGGTGAACCTGAGGCGTTCCACTTGCGGGACTCTGGAGCTCCCCGCCCCGATCCCCTGCGTGGGCCCGGCGTGGCCGCACCTGCACGGCCCTGTGCGGCGGGAGCCCGGCCCCCCGCTCACCTCACGATTTCAGCAGCCGCACGACCGGAGTCTGACCCAGAGCTGGAAGAAACGCCGGGGAGCGGATGCGGGAGCGCGCCCCCCGACCCACCCCTCCCCCAACTGCGGCGATCAACAAGAGGGGAGCCCGGGTCCCCAAACGGGGCCACTCGAGGGAGCTGCCGCGGGGCCCTGCGAGACGAGAGCCCAACTCCTTCCCACACCACGCAGACCCGCAGGCAGCCCGCCAGGAGGCCACCAACGCACAGCGAGCCCTCGGCCCCTGTGGCCAGTGGGATTGGAGAGCTGGGGGGCCGACGCAGGAGAGCGCCCCTCCCCAATACACACCCCTGATGCTGGAGGGGGGCACCTGGGGGCATCTGAGACACTGTGAGTGGACCCCCTCCCCACATAACAAACTTGCAGAAGCAACTGGCCCGGACCCCCAGGGTTGAGAGCCCTGTCACCCAGGGAGGCCTCGGCCCCTCCTCCACCCCGGGCCGTCGCGGGAACGCGCCCTGACTCCACGGACTGAGGGTCACAGGAAACCACACACTACAGGTGAGGAGCCACCCTGGCTGACACCCCTGTACCCGCCCCGCAGGACTTGAGCCCCTGAGGGAGGGCCACTCGGAGGGAGGCTTTGCTATAAGGTGTACCAGAGGGGACATTACCCACGCTTGGCTCTCAGATAGCCACATAGGGTGCGCCCTGTCTCAGAGAGAGCTGTGTTACGCTGCTGCCACCACTGCAATCTTAGAGCCCTCTCGCAGAGAAACCCAGAGCCCACCACCGCAGGGGCAACCACCCGATCCAGGCAAACCTGACCCACATTGAGGCACCGACAACCACGAAGAGCACATCCCCTTTTACCCCACGCCCCGGCGGGCCCCGACACTGCCGCAGGCTAAGCGGTAACCACCAACAACAGGTAACCAACACAAGTATCCCATGAGCTGGAAAGAAAACCTGTCGAAATACCAATTTGTGGCCAACGAGGTCACCATGGCGACCGGGGGTCCCTCCACCCCGCCTCCAGACCTGGGCGCAATCCAGAATAATATCCAGATGATTCTGGCTGAGATCTGCGGGATAAGGACTGACATGGGTGCCAAGCTGGCCGACCTTACGACCAAAGTCACCACCTTAGAGGATCGAATGGAGGGAGTCGAAAACAACCAGCTTTCCAGAGCACTCCTCGAGACCCAAATAGATGCCAGATTGCAAGAAATGCAATGACGTGAAGAAGAACTCCGGCTCAAGGTTGACGATATGGAAAATAGGGAGAGGAGGAATAACCTGTGCATTTTTGGACTAGTGGAGGCCGAGGGCAAAAGCACACAAGGCCTTGAGGGCAAAGTACACGACATCGTAAGGATTGTCATGGGGGCGGATGCCGAGGGTGAGATCAAATTCGATAGGGTCCACCGGACGGGTGGAGGGGGCAGAGGCCCACGTTCAGTGCTCGCCCGGCTACATTATTACAGGGACAAAGCTAAAATTCTGGAGAAAGCAAGGAACCTTGGCAATATTCAATACGGAGAGTCCAGGGTGTCCATCTTTCAGGACCTATCAGCCCTCACCCTGTTAATGAGAAAGAAGTGCGGCAACCTCACCAGATGGCTTCAGGGTAAGGGGGTCAGATACCGTTGGGGCCACCCCTTCTACCTGGCATTTGAATGGTTGGGTGAGAGACACCATCTGGTGTCTGAAGAGGACATCCAACGGGTCACGCATGATCTGGTGGGCGACCAGGTGGGCCACTCCGGTGGCCGAGAAGAAGGAGCCTGGGACCCCCCAAGGGGCCCCGACAGATCGGAGAAGCTCAGTGGCAAATCTAAGGTCAAGGGGGCCCGCAAGTTTCGAAAAACAAGACACCCATCAACGACCTCTGAGGGCCACCCGAAACCATAACAGCATCACCCTTCCTGAGGGTGAGGAAATCCTTCGACGCTCATCAATACCAGGTTGCGACAGTGATGGAACCTGGGGCCGGGGCCCGGAGGTGCCACGGCTGGGCGCCACATTGGCGCAGCGATTGGGCAGCCATGTTCGAGGGCTGGCGCAAGCCTGTTAAACGTTAACTATTTTGTTGTGTTGACCCGCACACGGAGTCTGAGTTTGAAGTTACAGGTTGATGCGGGGGTTCATAGTTCCAAAATTCCACCTCGGACACTTGCACCAAGGTTTGGGTGGGGTCGACCCACATTGAATGCAAGAAATGGGATTCCCTAACATACGAAATACCCGGGGCTGGGGTTAGAGTCCTTGGTGGTTCGTTGACCGACCCCGACACTTGTTGGGGGGCGTGGACGAACGCCTTACAATGCAGGGGAACGGGGGGGAGGGCATGGGGGAGGGGGGAGGTTTGGTTCAGGGGGGAGGGAGGGGAAAGACCAATGAAAAGGACGGGGGGGGAGGGAGGGGAATGACCAACGCAAATGTCAAAATGGAGTCACCAAGAAGGGTCCACGGGGGGAGAGGGGAATAGCCAGATCGAACTGGAGTCTTCTACTCCGCAGCAGGCCGCACACCAGCACTACACCAAGGGGCAGAAAGAGAAGGACTCTCTAGATGATAATGGTTGAAGGCAAGATAGGCACACTCAATGTCAAGGGCCTAAACTCCCAAAACAAAAGGTCTCTGACCAGTAACATGTTCCGTAAACAACAACTAATAGTGCTTTTCCTCCAAGAAACCCACTACAAACAGAGCAAGGAATTACCCATCAGGGGGAGGGAAATCGGGTCCAACTTCTGGGCCTCCCACAGAAGCTCAAAGAAGGAGGGGGTGGGGATCCTCTTGAGTAAAACATTCCACCTCTCATACAGTGAAACCAAGAGGGGCTTTGGGGGGAGGTTCTTGCCGATCAAGGGCACCCATGAAGGAGAGCGCATCACTCTGGCCACCCTCTATGCACCCAACTCAGGCCAGATAAGGTTTATGACCCAAATCATGGGGGTAATGGACGAATGGGCAGAAGGGGCCATGATACTGGGGGGGGCGATTGTAATCTTATAATGGATCCCAAACTAGATTGGTGGACGGCGAGAGGGGTTGAGCCGAAGGGGATAGCTAAAGACAACCTGGCGTTGGAGACCCTTCTAAGAGAACATTATTGGGAGGACGTCTGGCGAGCGGCACATCCGGAGCTGGGGGGATACACATTCTTCTCCCCCCCACACCACACCTACGCCAGAATCGACTTGCTCCTAACTTCAAAGGAGGGGGGGTGGCTACAACCCCAAAGGTCGAGGCAATAACTTGGTCCGACCACAAGCTCATGGTGTCTAGTTGGTCGCTGCCCGTGTCCCCCAGATCAACTCGCTGGCGTTGCAATGACGCACTTCTTAGGGATCCAGTCTTTAGGGACTTCCTGAGAAGTGAAATGGCGGCGTACTTTGAGACAAATGATAACGGGGAAACAGACATGGTGACAGTATGGGAGGCGGCAAAGGCCACCTTTCGTGGCCTCCTCATAGCAGAGGGTGCCAGGCGCAAACGTGAAAGAGGGCTCATTGAGGCTAAGATACGAGCGTACCTCAAGATCCTGTGGGGTAGGCTCAACCAGGAGGGAGCTGACAGGGAGTCTCTCCTGGCGGAAATGCGAGAGAAACGACAAGCCCTACACACAGTCCTCATAGGGGAGGTGGTCAAGAAACTGAGATACACACGACAGAGGTACTATGAGAAGGGAGACAGGGTGGGGACACACCTGGCGCGCAGAGCCAGGGGATGCAGATTGGAGAGGAGGGTCAGGCCTATTAAGGACAGGGAGGGTATTATGCTTAACAAAAAGGTAGAGGTAGTAGGCTCCTTTGCAGATTTCTACAGGGACCTCTATGCGAAACAGGGGGGGGAATCGCTGGAGGAGATCCAGGCATACCTGGAGGAATACCCCCTACCCTGCTTAACGGAGGTTGAATTGCAGGATCTTGAGGGGGATATATCGGTGGAGGAGGTTGAGGCAGCCATCAAGAGATTCAAAATGGGGAAGGCCACGGGGGGAGACAGGTACACGGCAGATTTCTACAAACAATTCCAGCCCACATTGATGGAGCCCCTAGCCAAACTGTTCAATCAAATCCGAAACAAAGACAAGATCCCCCCCACCTTCTTGCAGGCCCTCATCACGGTAATCCCTAAGCCAGGAAAAGACCCGATGGAGTGCGGTTCCTACAGACCCATTTCCCTCCTGAACTTCGATGCCAAGATCTTTGCCAGGATCCTGGCCACCCGCCTGTAGAAGTGCCTCCCCCGCCTTGTTCACCCAGACCAGGCAGGCTTCATACTCAACAGGCAAGCCTGAGATAGCATGCGCAAAACCCTCCTTGTGCTACATTCAAGGGAAACCCGGGATGAAGGGGATCTACTGCTATCCCTGGACGCAGAGAAGGCCTTCGATAGGGTGAGCTGGGCGTTCATGGGGGAGGTTCTGTCGGTAATAGGGATGGGCCAGAGGTGTTTGGGATGGATGGCGGCACTGTATTCCACTCCCATAGCTAGGGTTGCTTCCAATGGGATGGAATCGGAGGCCTTCCCTCTGGGGAGAGGAACAAGACAGGGCTGTCCACTATCCCCCTTGATATACGCCCTAGTTATGGAACCCTGGGCGATCTCGGTGCGTAATAATGAAGCTATCACTGGAGTTCGGATGGGCGACTCCCATTGTAAGATCAGCTTGTTTGCCGACTACGCTCTCCTATATGTCACCAAACCGTCACAAACGATCCCCCACGTGTTACGTGCCTTGGCGCGCTATGGGGACCTCTCAGGGTACGAGGTTAACCTAGGCAAGTCTGTGGCTTTCATAGGGGGTCAATTGCCAGAGACTGAGATAAAATATGTGGAGGATCTCCCCTTCCAGTTGCAGAGAGGTGGGTTCCAACACCTGGGAATCCAAATCACATCGAACCAGGATGACCTCTTTTCGAGTAACTTCACCCCACTGTGGACAGACGTCAAGAGAGATATAGAGAGGTGGGCGGCCACGGGGTTGTCATGGATGGCACGACTCAATCTGATTAAAATGATAGTACTCCCCAAATTCCTGTTTCTCTTCCAGATGCTCCCCACCCAGGTGCCTAAACCCTTCCTACACTCAATGAAGCGTACCTTACTCAGGTTTCTCTGGGTGGGAAAGAAACACAGGATCTCCTACGATGTCCTAACAAGGTCGAAGGAGGACGGAGAGGTGGGGTTCCTGGATCTTGACACATACTACAGGGCATCCCAGTTAAGGATCCTTGTTGACCACTTCAACCCTAGGACGGAAAAGCAGTGGGTGGCCCTGGACAATAGGCTACTCACCCCAGTCACGCTCGATGAATGGTTATGGGTCCCAAGAGCACGCATCCCCAGGCGGGTACTGGATCACCCAGTACTGGGGGTCCTCTTGTCCATCTGGAAGGAAGGGAGATACTACAGATGGCTCACAACCTGGCCCTCCCCGTTGAGCTGCATCTGGGCCCCGCCGTTTCTGGCTAAAGTGGCAAAACTAGCCGCCTACCAGAGGTGGTACGAAGCGGGCCTCATCAGGGCTTGCCACCTGTGGGTGGGAACGTCCTTCATGCCTCTTATAGATCTTGAGGAGGCCCTGGGGTTGGGTAAACTGTCGCCATTCCGCTACCTCCAACTCAAGGGAGTTCTCTCAGAACCCTCATGGGGTGACACCCTCAGGAGGGACCTAACAGACTTTGAGAAAATGATCATCTCCACCCGAGGTTCCAGGGGGGGTAATATCCCATCTATATAAGCTCCTCTTGTTCTCGATATCAAGGGATCCCCCCCCGTTACGGCCGATTTGGGCTCACGACGGCGGCCATGGTCACTATGGCAACGATGGAGACGCATTGCGTGCCTTGCCTCTGCTACCGCTAAAATGGCAAACACAAGGAAAAGCAGCACGCTAGTTGTTCCAATCAGCGTGTACCAGCAGGCTCCGCCCCCTACTATGGAGAACAAATTTATACCGGCTGCCTCTTCGATTCAGCGCGTTGCTACTGTCGTCAGAAGCCACGCTCGTAAGTCCATTCCGTTAGACTTGTTTAGTTTCTAATCAGAAAGACTTCAATCTTAAACCTTTTTCAGCCCTGTCTTTCCTCCTCTTTAGTGACTACGCTCGCCTCCCTCTCACTCACCAGACGAGCTCCGCCAATCTATCAAGTCAGGAAACACTTACTCTCGGATCAGTACCTCTTCCTCTTTTTCTCCAAGCATTCCTTCCCTCGCCACACACCTATCGAACACTAATCTGTTTCTTTTTGCATACAGTCTCCCACTCTCGCCAGGACTACATTTGCCATTTTACAGCGCACTAAAACGGAAGCATATGCGTTTGCAGTTCATCCTCGGTAGGCGTGAATCCTAAGACCAGTCTCTCTATGTCAACTCTTGTATCCTACTAATACTAACTCTCTTCCTGTATATTTGCTATGAATCTAGTAATTCCAATTCAGCGCTTTCAATTGTCCGGCAGACAGCTGACTAACAGAAGAGAAAGGTACTTGACACTCTAAAGAGACTTTTAGCTCCCAATCCCCCGAGTAACCACTCTGTATTCATTATTCGGGACAGATGGAGATTCAGAGAGCCTCCCACTGAGCCCAGGACGCCGGACACCTGAAGCCTTTAGTGAAGGAATTCGACTCCTCCACACACCAGGGTTTTTTCCCCCAGGAGGGTTTCCCTGACTTCTTCTCATTCTGCCTTTCATCAGGCGCAGTGAGAGGGAGACAGGTGAGCTTTCCATTCTTCGATAGAAGGCAAAGAGCTCAGGTTAGTGCCCAGCTTTTTTCTATTAAGCTCCACACTTGTGACTGTGCTCTACGGTAACCCAAATTACGTAAGATTTACTATAATACTCCAACAAGTGTTACACCCCCGGCACGGACACAATGGGAGAAAGACCTGGGAGTGGCAATAGATGACAAGAGGTGGACCAAGATGTGCATCCGGGCCCACCGCTCAACGACCTCCCCCCAGTATAGACATCAAGCGCTAAAGGTCCTACACAGGTAGCACTACCCCCCACAGAGGATATCTAGAATGATCCCGGGCTATGACCCTCACTGTTGGAAATGCCGAAATGCAATAGGTGACTACATGCACATGTGGTGGTCCTGTCCTAGGGTGCAGTCATATTAGGGGGAGGTCCTGTCCTGGATTAGGGGGGTGGACGGAATCAGTAGACCCCGGTGCCCCTGATTGCTCCTCTTTGGGATCGAGGTAGGAGATGATCAGGAGGACACCCAGGGCCACATGCTTCAGGTTATGCTGGTGGCGGCCAAGAGCTGTCTGGCCCAAAAATGGAAGAACACACATATGCACGAGGAGAAGGAATGGGTTACCAAGGTTCGGGCGATATACGACATGGAGTTCCTAACGCATGTCCTAGATGAATCTAGATCCAACATTGAGGAACTCTGGCTCCCCTTTTTTGAAAAGTACGGGTGCCCGACCTGAGGGGTGAAACCCTAGCCCGCGGTCATACCCAAGCCTCAGGGCACGACGAGGCTGGGACACCACAGGCACTAACTAAACAAGGCATGCTCCCCTTCAGGGGGTGCCACCAAGTTGAGCCCAAGACTATGTGTGCACAGAACTATTCGACAGTCCGAGTCTGTAAATGCTTTTTGTGGGCCTGTAAGACAAATCTGAAACTGACATTCGATCACCGGTTATGGGGGAGGGGGAGGGGGTGAAAGGGGGGAAGGGTTATTGTTAAAATGTTATTTAAGGGTATACATTTGATTTGAAGAGATATGTTTGCTGTGATAACCTAAAAATGACAATAAAAACTATATTTTTAAAAAAAAAAGTGTATGTAAATGTGTGGTGGTTTGGGTACATGAGTGAATTAAAGTGTATATTATGTGGGTGCGTGTGTTAATGAGAGAGTGTATGTTATGGGTGTGTGGGTGAAAGAGTTATTAATGCTGTTAATGTGTATGGTTACGTGAGTGAATGTGTATGTATTGTAAGCGTGCACAAGGAGGAGACTTACACACAGGTGGCATAGTGATTGCTATAGACTTTTGTTCAGTATAAAAAATAAATAGAAAACCTATCTTTCCCAGCCTCAAATGAAGTGCTAATGGGTCTGTCACAATGTCCTTGTAACTTTAAAAAGAGTCCACCGTCCTGTGTCAAATGTCGCTTTCTCTGCCCCTTACACTTATAACTAAACTAAAGGTTGCGCCAATGTTCTTGGTCCAGGAGAATGACTCCCTTCTCCTGAACAGGATAGCACAAGTTCCTCCCCAAGGGGAATAACTTCCTTCCACTGATTTTAGTATTTCAGAAACAAAGTACTGCTGACTCTTTAACACCCTGCATCAGAAAGTTCACTATTTCTTCACTCCAGACGGAATGACCCCCTCTCCCAGGGATCACTGATTTTATCCCTTTTGAAGGTACCACTACCAGGAGAATGACTCCCTTCTCCTTGTATCTCTCGCTGTTTTCTATACAACACCAGGGGGAATGACTCCCTTCCCTGGATCACTTCCACTTGGGTTTACAGTTTAACACCACCAGGGGGAATGACTTCCATCCCCTGGCCTTTCGCTCACTTGTCTAGGATGAGGACCCAGAATGAAGACTACGCCAAAAATTATAAATTGCAGAAGTGATTTATTTTATCAAAAAATTGACCTTTTTGATGACACGTGTTTCGGCCTTTTTCGAATCAGGGCCTTCAAGCTGAGTAATCAATACAAACTGTACCACAGCATATTCCCAACAATGAGATAAATAGGTAAAGCAAAATTATAAGACACTATTGTTTCATACATAGTTGTAAAAGTGTTAACATTAAATAATTGAAACAAATGTAAAAACGAAAAACGAATCCAGATAAAAAGGGGGGGGTCATGGGGAGGATGCATGGGAAAAAAGAGAAAAGGGGAGAAAAAATATTTAGTCTATTTGTTCGATACATCTTTTGGATCCAACCCGGTGAATGATGAACAGAAACATTTGAAAAGTAATAGAGGTATCCAAGATTATATGGTAACACTTCAATCATCCGATATCCTTTTTGAACTCATTTGTGAACTACAAAGATGTATCGAACAAATAGACTAAATATTTTTTATCCCCTTTTCTGTCTTTTCCCATGCATCCTCCCCATCAGCACCCTCCCTTTGTATCTGGATTTGTTTCGTTTTTACATTTGTTTCAATTATTTAATGTTAACACTTTTACAACTATGTATGAAACAATGGTGTCTTATAATTTTGCTTTACCTATTTATCTCATTGCTGGGAATGTGCTGTGGTACAGTTTGTATTGATTACTCAGTTTGAAGGCCCTGATTTGAAAAAGGCAGTAGATAAGGCCGAAACACGTCTCATCAAAAAGGGCAATTTTTTGATAAATAAATCACTTCAGCAATTTATCATTTTTGGCGCAGTCTTCATTCTGGGTCCTCATCCTAGACTTACCTGATTCGTAGTTTTTCTTGGCGAAACCACAACCCGGGAAGGCGCGACTCATTTATATACAAAACAATTGGGAAACAAGTAATAAAAGCTCATTAATCAATATGTCGCCATGTTAGACCAAACCCTCAAAGCCAACAACGTCTAAATATCTTTCGCTCACTTGGTTTCACAGTTCAACAACACCAGGTGGAATGACTCCCTTCCCCTGGCTTTTCTCTTACTTGGTTTCACAGTTCAACCACACCAGCGGGAATTACTTCCTTACCCTGGATTTTCTCTCTCTTTAATTACACATTTCACAATACAAGGGGGAATTATTGCCTTTCTCTGCCCTTTCTTGAATTTACTTTGAGGGTCCCAAACCCTGGCTTCCCCCTCTTTATACTTCGGCAGACATGGTTCACTCTCCTGCCAAGTGCTGCCACGAGGAAGCTGGCTTCTATTTCTTCTTTCTTTTAGGTGCAGCGTTCAGGTCTCACCCCCGTGAATCTATATGGTTTGGTTCTGGCAGACTTGGTGCAAGCTCCTGCCAGGTACTGCCACAAAGAGCATGGCTTATATTACTCGCTTTTCGTCAGGTGCGGGTCCCACACCTGTCTCTGTTTGTTCCCAATAACTTTACTGCAGTTTCTGGGTTTCGGGAGAACCACGCTAGCCTGTGCATTGCCCGTTTCATCTCCTCTGGCTCTTTCATATGTCCCTTTACCTCTTCTGGAGTTTAGCTATGTCACCGGGACTTCCAGGGCTCGGAGTGCACCTCTGCGGCCCCAGAGGCTGGTCTCTACTCCAATATTGATGCTGGTGTGCCTTCCTGGCTTTGGGATTTGGTTCACCTTCTCGTGGTGAATGGAGACCTCCTTCAGCGTTTTCTCGCCATGTTCTGCACTTTCCGCTCTCGCTCTGGACAGTGGCTGGTCCACCCAACAGCATAGGATACTTCCTTGCTGACAGCTTCCTTGCGGCTTCCTGATCCACGTTATTCTACTCCTTTCTTTAGACCTTCTTCCCTTTTATAGTTAGACCACTGGTTACTTGGTTGCACACTCCCTCGTGGAAGACTAGAACGTTCATCTTTTCTCCACGGAGTGTTCTTCATTACTCCGCACCTCCTCCTCATCTCAGTATTTATCAGACAAGTCTCTCTACAGTAGTCTATGTTCTTCTTCGTCATAGTAGAGTTTAACTCCATGGCCCTAGACACATATACATGGGTTGGTTAGGGATCTTGGGGTGTATGAGGTATGGAGGTGTGTTGGGTGAGTGATGTCATACAGTGTTCTCACTAGATAGTCGTCCTTGTCCCCAGAGTGCGAGTCTCTCCCCGTGAGATACCCCTGCTGTGTACCACCCCAAGAGGGCATATTGGGTAGCAGCCTCACCACCCCGGCATCATGGAAAGTGGCTCCCCCTCTAGGAGAGTGATGACATCTCAGAATTCATCACAGGATGCTGAATGAATGCGTGTGAATGGTTGCGTGAAACATGCACCCCCTCTTCGCACATCCAAATCAGGGGCACCATCACGAGTACGGTGAGCGGGCCTCTGATGCACAGGGAGAGGGAGTGCATTTTTTACTAGGCATCAATGTTAAAGCAAACTTCATATCATATTTGCTTTAACCCTGATTCTCAGTAGAGAAATTCTGTGCCAGAGGCATAAAGCGTGACCAGACTGGCTGCAGCATTGCATCCAGTCTAGCCACGTAACAACACTTATCATGCATGCATGATGAGTGTTGTTACGTGGCTAGACTGGATTGCATTGCTGCAGCCAGTCTGGTTACGTTTTAATGGCTCTGGCATGGCATTTCTTGCTGGTCATTATAGCTAAAGTAAACAATGTTTTCTTTAACCTTGCCGCTCAGTAAGAAATGCCATGCCAGAGTCAGAAAGCGTAACCAGACTGGTTGCATAAATGTAAGCCAATCCAGCCACATAATAATACTTATCACCCAACAAAGAACCACATTCGTTTAAAATGGCTCTGTACAGAGAAGCATTTTAATGGCTGCGGCTAGCTGGTAGCCTCTGAATTTGCAATATCTATGAAAAGGTTTAGCCTGGCCTGCATTGATGGGGATAATCCATCTCTATTATAAAGCACAGTAAATTGAGCCCTGGCAGCACAGGACAGGACAAAGACAATAAATAAGCACAGTTAACAAAGGCACAGCAATTACTAATGTAAAGCATTTCATTGTTAGCACCTGCATTCGTATGCATACATTTTTACGCAATTGAAATCGTGATGGGGGTTAGTACTTGCATGTCCGGTGAGTGATTGGAAAGGTAAGGGGGCAGTCCTTAGGTGTGCTGTTTGAGACGTGAAGGACCTTTGAATTCAACATCTCTACTATTGCTCTGCCTCACTTGGTTCACATCATCTGATCGCCCTCCAGGTGCCACTGGACCATCCTTTTTGTAATCTTGGGCAACTCCTTGATTCTCTTTCCACTAAACATCACATCATTCTGTTAGGTGACTTTAACCTTCCCTCTCCAAACACTTCTCAGACACCTGAACATCAGTATTTCTTAGTGACCACGCTCTCCACTCTATCCATAACCTACCTACGCCCCCTCCACAGGGGGTAACTCTTTGGATCTTTTATTGGATCTCTTATTCATCCCCACCTCTCTCTCAGCCACTAATACTACTGTCACACCGTCCATATCTGAGCACTCAATTGTTTCCACCAACATCTCCTTTGCACCCTCCTGCTTCATCTATTACTAAAAAGAAATGTAAACCGTCTGCCAGTCCCCCTTTCTCTCCGACCAACAGTTCTCACTCTCCTGCTTCACACCCAATGCCTCTTTCACAAACACTGTGTTTCCAGCTGCCAATCCTTACTATATGACTCTTTCTCCTCTCACATCCTACTTCTTACTTTCACCCCTAAGCCTCAACATCCTCAACAATGGGTCACCCCAATCATACGCTCTCTCCGCACAGACATGTGTCGCCTGCTGTGCAAATGGAGGCGTATCCACTTGCATGAGGACCTGCAACTCTACTTCTCTGCCCCGAACACACTCAAGTCCACTCTTGATAGAGCGAAAAGGAAACTCTACCTAATCCTCATTGACTCTCACTCCAACCATCCTCGCCGGCTGCAGGACACCCTAAATTCATTCCTCACTCCTCCTAAGTCTATGACTATCAACTCCACTCTCACAGCTAATGACCTCACTGAATACTTTGCTGCAAACATTTCCAAAATTAGAGACTCTCTCCTGACCTTCCACACACTCCCTCTGCCTACATTATACACTCTGCCTACTCTACCATCCTCCTTTGTATCTATCTCCCACTTTAGTGACACTAATACTGAGTGCTATCTCTACTGATGAAGGCTAACCCCTCCTGTGCTCTATCAGACCTTCTTGCTCCTCAGCGAGTCTAGACTTTTGCCCCTTTAGTGGCCTCTCCTCTCGCTGAACTCTTCAGCCTGTACTTCGCCATTGCTTGAGTTCCCTCTGTTTTCAAGACAGCCACAGTCATCCCTCTCCTAAAAAAGCAAGGGGCTGGCCTGAACCTACCAGCTAACCTTTGCCCTGTGTCTCTCCTTCCGCACTACTCTAAAGTGCTTGAAAAGGTTGTGTCCAACCGTCTTACCAATTTTGTAAGCATCCACAACCTTCAAGACCGCCTGCAAGCAGGTTTCCGATCCTGTCACTCCACCGAAACTGCTCTCATGAACGTGTCCAACTTCATCGCCTCTGCTAAGCACTCCAACCTATCCCATATCCTAATTCTCCTTGACCTGTCTGCTGCCTTTGATAGTGTTGATCACTCTGATCTCCTTAATACTCTTTTCTACTTGGAATTGACGATCAAGCCCATGTCTGGATTAAATCCTACCTTGCACCTCGCCAATTCCCTGTCTCCTCGGGCAACAACACAGCTCAACTCACTCCTCTAACTGTTGGTGTTCCACAAGGCTCTGCCTTGGGTCTGCTCCTCCTTACACTCTACACCTCTGCTCTTAGGGCGCTAATCTCCTCCTTTGGGTTCTCATACAAACTCTTTGTGTACGACACCCAAATCTTCTTCTCTTTTCCTGAGCTCTCCTCTGATCTCTCTATCAACATTTCCAACTGTGTCTCTGCCATTAAATATTAGATGGCTCAGCACTCAGAGGAGCTCTTCTTCACTGCCAACATCTCCCTCATCTCTTTCTGTACCTATCCAGTTCCCAGCTGACACTCTCGCCTACTCTTCTTCAGCTAGGAACCTCAATGTCATCTATGGCCCTTCTCACACCTTCTCTACTTTCATCTCCAAAACTGGAACAGCAGCTCACCTCAACCTCCTAAATATTAGTAAAATCAGGCACCTCCTTCTTTTCAACACTGCCAAGCATCTCTTAACCCCTCTTGTCTTCTCTAAACGGGACTACTGTTCCAGCATCCTCTTTGGTCTCCCCAACTATCCTTTCTGTCCTCTCGACAAGATAATTAACTTAACAGGACTCTCTTTGAATTCCCTCACTTCACACCTACTGCCTCATACCTTCACCAGGCTGGATGGCTGACGATGCAAAACTGGGCCAGATTTACATTTCTTTTCCTGGTTCACAAAACTATCCACCGTAAGACACCACTGTATCTATCCTCCTCTATCCAACTCTACACGCGTTCTCGTAATCTCCACTCTGCCTACTCGACTACCCTTGTGGCTCCTCGCCCTCCCTGTGCTTCCCTTCGCTTCCACTCATTCTCTGTTCTTACTCCACTTGCATGGAATTCTCTTCCCTCTGACATCCGATAAACAGTCTACATGGATTTGTTCAAAACCAAACTAAAAGCCTACCTTCTCGCCTCCGAGTTACCTGCTTAACCTACCTCGCAACTGCCTGCTAGCTAACATGTTTCCCTTGCCTGTAACCTGCCTCTGCCAACGCACTGCCTCACTTCCTCAGCATCCACTCTAGCACTTTACCCATCATGGTCACATCCTGAGCACAGCTTGCCGTACTGCCCACCTGCACTTAAAAATGTCCAATGTTCATTGTCCTTAATCTATGTATGTCCACTTATGTATTGTCCTCGGTCACAGTTCCATTTACTCCCCTCCACAACCTGGTCAGAATGTCCCTCAAACTCACCCCATTGTAAGAGGTTCACCGATTCCCATCAATTCGATTTCTTATCTATTGTACTTTCTTTTCTGATCAAAAAAGTATTGTTCTTCCTGTGAATAAACAAATAAATACATAAATAAAAGACGAGAGATAACTCCTTGTAACATTGAAGCTGAACCAGAATAGTCTCAGAATGTGTAAAGAAGTGAGATGCCCTCAAATAGGTAAGTTTGCCCCTCCCCCACAGTCTCTGAAGTTAGCGCCACTCCCAACATTTGAGGGGTTAGCCGGCCACCTTATCCCCCCATCCCCTGCATTTGTAGCCTAGGTGCACCCTTGGTGGCCGAGTGCAAACATTGGTGAAAACAGGCAACAGTGAAATGCCCTGGGGCATCATGCACTTGAAAGAGTAGGAGGTCCGAGACTAAGATGGAAATCATGTCCACATGGAAGCAGGTACATTAACACTGCTATAGGTCACTTGCATCAGAGCCTGTGGATTACAGTTTACATGCAGTTCTTTGGAATAGGCGCTCTAATAGCTGAGCTATTTTATTTCTTGTGGAACCTGTGTAGACCTATAAAATGAATGCAGTTCTCTAGAAAAGGGATGTGGCCAAGCAGTTTGGGCTGGACTGCCCCTTTTGGGGTGGCACCAAGCCAGATTTGCACATGGTCATCCCCCTTCTGTAATGGCTTAGCAGGCTGAAACACAATGGTCTGGAAGGTTGCCCAGGGCTGTGCCAGTGGTTATGATTGATTCAAAACATTCCAGCCATCACATTTGGGCACTCTGCAATGGGGACATTAACAGGCTGAACTATCCTCATGTGCTTGAAACATGTGACCTGCAGATTTCACACAGATCTCTGCAGCAGGCTCTTAAACCGTCCCCCAGCTTTCTTCTCTAGGCTGGAATTTATCACCAATAGGCACATTAACGTACTGAGTTATTTTACAAGGATTTGAAATGGTGACCCTTTTCTCTCCCATGCACACACATTCCTCTGAAATATCTTTCTCGGACTTGCACCAATGTCCTGTGGTATAAACAGATGCAAGCAGTATGCATGCTCATTTGCCCCTGCCCCTTCTTTATCTCACTGAAATTCGAACTTGACATGCAGATAGTAAACAGATCGCCCTGCAGCATTGGCATTACACCTCGGAGCCTTCTTACCGCCTAGCTGTCTCGCGCTCGTGCTCTCTCTTCTGCTATGATGCGCAGTGAAGGTCGGCAAGTGGGGAATCTCCGGATGGTCTCCTTCCGCTGCAGAGCTCGGCCAATCCTGTCCATGCCAAAACTCTCCCCACCGTCTGATGATGGGGGACAAAGTCTGCCGCGGCCTGGCACCGTCTGTGGCATCACGCCCACCCCGTGTTCGTATTTACATAGTTCTAACGTGTTGCAAGGCACGAGGATGGAAATATACAATGGGGCCGACGGGAATAGGCCCGAGTGTTTCGCACAGTCTTGCCAAGGGGAGGATGGTAGTAGGTCCCTACAAAGGCCATCTTTTCAAAGGAGGCAAAAAGGTGCATTACTGCATTGTGCCCACATTGGTAGACCACGTGGTACATTTGCACAGTAGTGCAACTAGACTACAATTTCGGGTGACTTGGGATGGGGGGAGAGAAGAGGGGAATAGAGCTAACCCTTCAAATGCTGGGAGAGGGGCTAACTCTAGAGACTGTGGGGGGCATCTAACGTCTTTACATGTTCCTATAAGACTATCCTGGTGCAGCTTCAATGTTACCAGCAGTTAACGCTCTCCTTCGCATCTGAAACCACAAACTTAAGAACTGCTGTGGCTGCCCCCTGCCCCTCCTGCCCCGTTGGAATCCCTCCCCTGACATGCAAGAACTGACACCCCATCACGATTTCAAATGCATAAAAAAATATGCATACGAGAATGCCGCTGCTAACAATGGAATGCGTCGCATTAGTCATTACCCGGCCTTTGTAAACAGTGCAGCCGCTTGCACCTTTCATTGGGCCCCATTCCGACCTCGGCGGAGCGGTAAATCCCCAATCCCCATTCTGCCCTTCCCCATTCCCATTTTCGCCCCATAGGGTATAATGGGAGTGGGGAAGGAGTTAATTACGCCACCGTAAAATACGGTGGCGTAATTAACAACGAGGTCCCGTAGCGCCATGGTTTTCTCCGGCTGGTAAAACCAGGCGGAGAAAACCTCCATGGCGCTACGGGAACTCGTAGTATGGCGGAGAGGTACGCCATGCACTACGCTGGCGTAATACCCTCTCCGCCAGGGTCCTAATGAGGCCCATTGTCCGTTTCCTGTTGTGTGCTGCCATGTCTCTGTAGGTCAGCCAGGTCAAATCAACATAACCCAACATTTCGGGGCACGGGGGGAGGCAGGGGGGTGTAGTCTGATCTGCCCAATGTCCGTTGTGCCGCTGTCCAGGATTCACCCCTTCTTTCTACTCCAGGTGAAAGATTTATGGATTCAAAATATACATCTTTCAGCTAGCAGTGTGCCAGCTGCACGATAATCACGAACATTGCTCATGGGTGGTGGTGCATGCCAGCCGGAGTGTGGCACGTCTAGTGCTTTGTTCAGGATTGAGCAATCCTCACACTTTATTTTTTAGATATGGTCTTCCATCACATGGTTGATCTAATTTTCCAGACTCAAACCAGAAAGGATGTAACCCAGAAATGATGGCTGACGAGATGTATATTTAGCCCAAATCACCTCTTCCTGAACTCCCCCCCAAAGCTGAGCTTTTATAAAGGGAAACATGAGCCACATCCTGGTGGGATGAGACTGAATAGCAACCACTTGCTAGGATCCAAGAAGCCAAGCAACTGTTCTCCTGCATTTCAACACAGTTCAAACGCATTCAAACCAAGGAAACCTATGGTGCTGCCTTTGGCACTTCTTCCACCTTTTCGGACCACTGTTGCAGGGTCCTCGTACCAGTTCACTGCTGCACTGTGCACTGTTGCCTCCGCTCGATTCAGTAGCTCCCCGCAGCAGAGGAATTCAAACCTCAGCGTGCCTCAGTTTGAACTCTATTGATGACTGCTCCAAATCTGGATCACTGAGATGCACAACATCGAAACATGACTTGACCCGCTCAGTACAACAATAAAAAAGGCTGGCTCAATGCTGTCGAACCGCCAAGAACAGTGAGAAGGTATTATTGACTGCTAACTGCACCGCCCCCAGCCCCGTCAGTCTTTGGGCCTGAGAGACTATTTTAGTCCCCCGTAACCACTTTTCCCACACAAGAACATATGCTTTTATGAACATTGGGGTTATTGATTGCCTTTCACCCCTGTTTCATTACCCAGAGTGCTGTTTCTTTCTATCTCTTGCATAGTCTGTGTTCTTTCCATAGGTGAGGGGTATTGTGGAGTATTCCATTTTGTTATTTTTTGCATATGGTGTGTTTAAAGTATACATATCTTTATAGAAATGTATTGGACATTCCTTTCATTTAGACTGTTGGACTTTGCTGTCTGGGTTGCCACTATTTCACATTTGCACAACCCTTCAGAGTATAGCCTGCCCTCAGCCCATGTTACCACAAAAAATCGGCAAAGGAGGTGTATCTCTTACCTTTGCCTGTTTCACCTTTATGATTGGGATCACTCTTGTTTTGTAGAAGTGTGAGGGCTGAGTAGGCACTTTAGCCACTACTCATTATTGTATTCCTGCGGGACAAAAGTCATTTTGTCACGCAGAGAAAGAGAGCCGCAAGTCTGATGAGGGATTTAACTCAGACAGAGATGAGACAAGAAGCAAAGGAAAGCAACTTGCTACAAACCTATTCAGGGCTATATCTCAGACCATCCAAGGGGCCCAGAACCAAGAGCCTGTTAAGGCTAAAGTCTGGAAGACAGATCGCCAGGGACTAGCTAGGGAGATACCTTCAGATTTCTCACAGTACCTAGTCTAGTCAAAAGGGGATTGGAATCTGCTCAACAGGAGCACAAGCTTGTATTTTTACTTGTGTTTTTACTTCCCAACCCTGCACTGACAGTACGGGCAAGGCACACAGAGTTGGTAACACTGCAATCGTAGACGGTTGCAGGGCTAACAGCTCCAGAAGTCGAAACCAGGATGGAAGTAGGGTCTTAAGTTATATCAGGGTTAGCTTGTATTCCGTGTGAAGGGGTCGTAAAAATGCTTTGCACACGAGGCTCAGAGACAAGTGCAGACTTGGATAAATCCGAATCCTGCAACTGAGAGCACACAGTAGGGGTATTAACATCCATGACTAAATAACAGGCAAGAATTGCTGAACTTTTAGACAGAGCCACTCTTGAAGCACCAGACTCTGTCCCACTTCCACTGGGTCCTGGCATCATAAGAATAACAAAGTACTGCCCAGCATTGGTTTCTGTGTTGGAAGTGACTGAAGGCGACTTCCATTCTGCTCCAGAATTCAGTGTGGCTTGACACAGAGAGACGTTGTGAGACGTGGAAGGCAGAAGGCAGATATCCTCTCTGCTAATTAGTTTCTAATTAGTTGTAGGTGCAGCTGCATTTTTCATTGTGCAGTTTTGTTCGGCAATCGCTGCAAGGGGAGAGCCTAATTGGAATCTGTAGTTTTTGCCAGCAGAGTTTGCTCTCGCATTGTAAATAGCTCTCGCAAACTTTGGAAAGCTTGGGAAATGTGGAGTGGTGCGGCCCCAAGCTTACACAACATCAGCTGTGCCTTGAAGGTAACGCAACATCACATACCTTTGAGTTGTTTCGGGGAGGAACCCCGTTACAACCATTGCAACACCCACCGCCATCTAGCCCACCACTGTGACAGCAAGACTCAGCGATGTGGCAACTGGTGTGGAGTGTAACAGTTTATCAGAAGTATTAAAATCGAAGAGGTCAGTTGTAAGACCGCTCTGTATCATCAAAACTCTGTGCTTGGAAAACAGTTTCAGAAAAACCTGCGGACCAGGTGGTTGATGATCTGAGACTAAATAACGCTTGCAGGCTGTTGCGCTCCTCCCTGATGCAAAAGGCAGTGTCCAAAGTTGCCTGCATCAGACGAATTTCCAGATATAGACAACCCCAGGTCAACGGTCACCCTTGGAAAAGATGCAAGGTTGCCAAATTTGGCAGCCTCCCTAAGTCGCAATATATCAGGCATCAAGGAAAGGATTGAACTTAAAAAGAGACTGGAGGAGAATAGTGATGGCAGCGCCTTGGCAGTAAGATCTACACTAAGATCTATAGTTGAAGCTATCAAAAAGATCAGTGTGGAGGGTGTGGATCCAAGTTTGGAAAAATCGACTCACATAATAAGTTCCCAACAAAGGGCAAGCAGAAGTGAGTGTTGGAAGTGGCGTGTGACCCCCAGGCCCTGCCCACGCATACACACACGCACACTCATGCAGGTAGCAGAGAGACACGGGACGCGTGTTGCTGGTACGGGGTCCCGGAGGCAACTGGCGACCGGGACCTCCTTTATTCAATAAGTGCATGCGTGAGCCGGAACGAGGCTCGCGCATGCTCACAACGGTTGCATATTACGCAACATCCCTCCTTTTTTCCAAACAATGAACAGGTATAAACAGTAACCATATCAAACACAACCTTGGTGCACAGGAACAGTTCTCGACCTCCTAAGAGACCGGGTCCATAATGAAGTCTTGGAACCTCGACAGGCGTTGGCGCCCCTCCCAGCTTGGGTACCTTCTGCCCTCCTCTCAAGGTGGTCTCGGTGTCCCTGGGACCTCTGGAGGACTTTCGTCTGCCGGCGGTGCCACCGGACGGGGTCCTGGTGAGGACGCCTCTTGCGGCATCCCCGGTGGTGCTTCCGGCGGGCAGGCCTCGATCCTCCTGAAATAGGATAAGTTTTTCGTGATTGTTCCCCTCTCGTTGGCCGCTGTGACCATGGACCCCTTGACATGGGTCACTCCTAGCAGCTGGGCCTCATACGTGAAGGATAGCTTCCCTTCTGGACGCCTGTTTCGGACCAGTACAGTGTCCCCTACTTCGATAGTCTTTTCCTGTAGGTTCCGGCGTGCACTTTCCGGGTCGTTCTTGACCCTTCGCTCCAGGCGCACACGGTTGTTGTCGATCACCCCTGGGCGGTGCCCCTCTACCTCAGGCAGCAGTCCTCTGGAGCAGCGGTTGAATAGTGTCTTGGCTGGCACGACCCCGGTGGACTGATGAGGGGTTGTCCGATACTCCCGAAGGAATTCAAAGAGATTCTGACGCAGTTCCCCTCCTCCATCCAACGAGATTCTAAAGATCTGGTTGAGCGTTCGCATGAAGCGCTCAGCCTCTCCGTTCGCTCTGGGCCACGGCGGTGTGACCATTCGGTGTTTGATGCCTCTCTCCTCTATGTATTTGGCGAACTGCTGCCCATGGAACGGCGGGCCATTGTCAGAGCATAGCTCTGTGGGGAACCCGTGGGTGGCAAACATCTTCTCCAGTGCCAAGATGGTGTGGTCGCTGGCCGTAGACTCTACCAACTCCACCTCTGGGTACCGTGACCATTGGTCCACAACCGCCAGAAAGTACAAGCCTCGACCCGTGGAGCCAAAGTCGGCGTGCACAGTGCCCCACGGCTGCTCACTCCTCTCCATGGCTCGGATTGGTGGTCCTCTCTCTGTCGGACTGGCTGCCTGGCATGGAATGCATGTGCGCACAAACTCGTCCACCCTTTGCTCCAGGTCAGGGAACCAAACCTTTAGTCTTAGGCGTGCCTTGGTCTTGGCGGCTCCCTGATGTCCCTTGTTCGCCAGATGTAGCAACTTGGTCAACAAGGCCCACGGGATAACAATCTGACAGCCTCGTAACAGCAGGCCGTTCTCCGTTACCGAGAGCTCGTTGCGTGCCTTCCACAGTGCTTGGAGGTCCTTTTGAGCTCCGGCCTCACGTCTGGCATTGTTAGTGAGCACCTCTCTCCACTACGCGCTGTCCATTGCCTCTTTGATGACCAGGAAAATGTCATCTTCTTTCGAAGCATCCGCAATATCCTGGCGTGCCAGGGCCACTGGCAGGGCCGCTTCCACAACATTGTATACCATCGCAATACTTCAGCGGTGTCTCGGGGGCGCCCGGCCCCTCGATGTCTGGACAGGTAGTCTGCTGGGTTATGGGTGCCCAGGGCGATATTGCAGTTTGACACCATACTCGATCAGCGACAGCATCCACCGTTCGATGCGTGGAGATGGCTTGGAGGAGGCACCCGCCATGATCGGAATGAGTGGCTTGTGATCGGTGATTACCACCACAGGTTTTCCTAATATATACAGCCTAAAGTGCTTGCAGCCCCACAGAATGGCCAGGGCCTCTCTCTCAATCTGCGAGTATCTTTTCTCGGTTTCTGTGAGCGCCTTGCTGGCATACGCTATCGGTCGCATGAGTCCATGTGAGTCTGCCTGCATTAGCACTGCTCCCTGCCCGACCGGGCTGGGATCCATGACTATCTCTGACTCCCTGTCCGGGCTAAAGTAGGCCATGGTTTCCTGGCCCGACAGTGCATTCTTGATCTCGGCAAATGCCCTTTGTTCCTTGGATGTCCACGCCCATGCAACATCGTTCCTCGTCAGTGCACGTAAGGGCTCTGACAGTGAAGCCAATCGTGAATGAACCGCCCGCAATAGTTCGCCATGCCAAGAAAGCTTCTTATCTCAGCCTGTGACTCTGAGGGGGCCGCCTTGCGTATGTCTCTCACCTTCTCCGGGTCGGGCGATATCCCTCCTGCATGGAACACAAACCCGAAGAATTCTATTCGGTCCTTGAGGAACTCACATTTCTTTCAGTGTAGTGTCAGCCCTAGACTCTTGAGTCTTTCCAACGCTTGTTCCAGCCTCTTCAAGTGTTCAGACTCCGACTGGGCAAAGACCAGAATGTCATCTGACATGTAAATCACACCATTCAGTCCCGCCAGGGCTCCCCGGATAACGTTCTGGAAGACTTCCGCCGCTGACGAGACACCAAAGCTGAGTCTTTTAAACTGATATAGCCCTTCGTGGGTCATAAATATAGTTATGTAACGTGACTCCGGGTGGAGTTCCAGCTGGTGATACCCAGATCTCAGATCGAGCTTGGTAAAGACTTTCGCCCCCTGCAGCTCATCCACTATATCATCCAGCATAAGCGTAAGGTGACATTCACTCTTTATGGCGGCATTCGGCAGCCTCATGTCCACACAGACGCGGACAGCCCCTGGTTGCTTGGGCTTTGGTGCCACCACTATGGGGAAAACCCACGGAGTTGGGCCCTCCACCCTCTCGATGATGTCCAAGTCAATGAGCGACTGGAGTTCCTTTTCCACCTGCGCCCTCAGGTGGAATGGAATTCTTCGGTGCTTGAGTGCCGTTGGCCTCACGGACCCATCAATGTGGAGCCTAATAGGGTCACCTTTCAACTTGCCCAGGCCCTGAAAGATTCTTTCGAACCGATGTACCAGGCAATGAATGTTCGTATGGTACACTGCCAGGGTGAAATGTACAATGTCTAGGGCTTCAGAGGCAGCACAGCTGAGCAGGGAATGCGGGCTTACATGAGTCACAAAAAACCTGGCCTTGATCTTGTTCAGCCCGTGTGACACTGGGGCCACAAAGACTCCCTGAATTGTCAGGGGCGTGTCCCCCCCAAAGGAGTATATCCGAGCTTTGGACTCTTCTAACTTGGAAGGAACTAGGAGAGCCTGACACAGGAACGCAGACCGACGCTCCTGTGTCAAGACAGGCATAGGCACATCGCCAATCTTCACTGTGCATGTTGGTTGCCTGCTCTGCTTCACTCCAGTGGCAATGCTTGAGATGAAAAAGACCTCCTCTTCATCTTCCTTTTCCTTGGCAGCGTCCAAATCCTGCACACCCTGCTCAATCATAGACACGCTCCTAAAGCATCTGGTCTTGCTGGCCCCCTCGATGCAGCTACTGGGGTTGTAGCCCTGCATACTCTCGTGTAGTGTCCTGGCGTGCTACACCTTCCGCAGACCGTTGTCTTCGCAGGGCACTCGCCAGCATGTGGCAGGTCGTACCCACAGTACGGACAGGACGGCAGGTTTCCGGGCATCGAGGTACTGTCAGCTCTTTTGGGACCCCACGGCGTCCTCCCTGGGGCAGAGCGCCCAATGGCAAAGGCATCCTCGCTCTTCCCTGGATGCGCTGCCGCGTCCATCTTTGCGCCTCTAGACTCTGCCAGTTCATATGCTCGCCCAGTGTCCAGGATTTGCGGCAGCGTCAGGCCTGGCTCCGTAAGCACCTGCCTCTGCAATTTCCCGGAGCTGCACCCCTGTATCAACTGGTTCCGCACCATCTCCTCCTCATTCACCCACCTGCAGGTGCTTGCGAGTTGCCTCAACCTTGCACAGAACTGGTCCAACGACTCCTCCCCTTGTTGCTTTTCCGCACACATCACAAATCTGTCGAAGCGTCACGGTGCCTGCCCCCAGACATCCGGAACAGGTCCATCTGTCCAGGGAACAGGCACCCAAGAAGACACAGGAATTCCCAAAACCCCGCCTAGGGGTTATATGGGTTCAGTCCTGGCGCCATAGGCGGCAGGCTCATATTGCCAACTTTAAACTATGCAGGTCATCCTGCAAAGAACTCATGTACAGGCCATCATGAGGCCATGAAGGGACTACTTTTCTTTAGGAACTATTTTGCTGCTTGGGTGTGGTACTGGAATTTCTTACCTGGGAACTACTTTTTTGATGCTATTTAAACCACGCCCGAAGAGCAGCACACGCTTCGCGTTATTCTGCATCTTAGCAGCGTAACGCTCACTGTGTCTGCAGTCCAGCATCCAGTCTACAGCCACTCCCGTCTTGTGTCCGGAGCCGATCCTAGAGAAAAGGAGAGAAGAAGAGAAGGTTAGAACAAGGAGATTTCCATTTGGTCATCATCTTTTCCTGGAGCAGCCGCACCTGTGGATAAAGGAAAAAGACATTAAAATAAACCGCATCGCATTGCCAGCTGCAGCGCCGCGCCATACTCACCTGTCTTTGGAGCATCTCCACGACCCAGTGCAGCACCCGTTGAATCGCCGCCCGAAACATCAGCATCTGAAAAGACAAGAACAAACAAAAGGTGAGCGGGGTTCCGCCAAAGACATTCTTTTACTTACCGCAAGATACTTACTCAGAATTTTACCGCTCGAGGCAGCGCTGGTCACCATCCTACGTTAGACATTTTCGGCAAGGCGCCGCGCCTGCAAAGAAGATAGAGAACTATTGGTTAATTACATTTGGAACAATATTACTTGCTAGACAGTGCTTGGTACAAACTGACTCTTACCTAAGCGCTACCTTCATCCATCGAGGTAAACTCACTCCTTGGATCACGCTGCAAGGGAAAAGGTATGAAAGGAGCAAGAGTGAATTAACAGACATTTGAACTCTAAAAGAACTATACATTCGGTTTACACACTACTTACCTCGGAGTCATTGTTGTCTGGAACTCTGCCAAATACCTTCCGATCAGTGAAGTAACTGAACTTCTACGCGCCCCTGCACTCCACGCAGGATGGAGAGTTCATCCTTCCAAACAATAAGG
This sequence comes from Ambystoma mexicanum, assembly GCF_040938575.1. Classification (NCBI taxonomy): domain Eukaryota; kingdom Metazoa; phylum Chordata; class Amphibia; order Caudata; family Ambystomatidae; genus Ambystoma; species Ambystoma mexicanum. The sequence goes on from NC_090925.1 coordinate 733,975,597, forward strand.
TGAGAATTATGAAGGGGAATACTGGAAGTTTTCAGGGAAAATAGGGTTAGTGTAACCTCTCTGCCACGGGTGGCTAATCCCCTTTACTGCTTTTAGGAAAATATTCTTGCGGGCCAGGCAGATGAAACTGAGTGGGCAAGTGCAGTCGATCATCACTTCGCTACGAGTCACACTGGTGGAGACCGCAGCAGTCCAGCTTCGTTCGACGCCCCTGTGGAATCCAGGTGAGCGTAAAACGAAGTCGACATTCGCATGGGGAGGAATTGGTTCTGGAGGGCCTGTTTCATTGCATCATAGGTGACCACCTGAAGGTTTAGCGAGTCAAAAGTCATGTGGATCTCCATGCCAGCTGAGTACACCATTGTGGCCACCTTCGCATCATCATCAGTCTCACCTGAGGCCCTAAAAAACATTTCCAGTTTCTTCACCCATAGTAGCCACTTCGGCCCCAGTTTGGATGGTGGACCTGAAGTGTCGAACTCTGGCATGTGTGCCAAGGTGCTATGCATCCTGCATGGAACTGGCATGGGGGCCCCATCCTCTCCTTCCTCCTCACCCATGGTGGTGGTTGGGGTGAGGGTGTGGCAGCAGGGTCAGCCCAGAAGTGTTTTTCACTAACCTTCTCTTGGATGGGAGAGGTTTTCAGGATCAGATGGCACAGGTTGATGATGGGGTGGGCCTGCAGCTACAGCTGGTGATGCCTTCTGCCTTTCCAATATCAGAAACCACGGCCCTTTGTCCTTGAAAGGGCCATGGAGTGTCCAAAAATTGATTAAGGAGGTCCGGATCACAGCCGGCACACCGGCACCCGTGTGGGCTGCAACCGCCGTGATCTGCATGCTCCCAAGATGGCCGCCGGCCAACTGCGTAGGTCTGTGACCCTGTGGGGAGACAAACACTTTCTCCGACAACAAATCAGCCAGAGCAATGTCGCGTTCCCCTCAGCTGCAGATCCTCGTCGCCAGTGTTGGAAGTGGCGTGTGACCCCCAGGCCCCCGTCATGCATACACAAACGCACACGCATGCAGGTAGCAGAGAGACATGGGACGCGTGTTGCTGGTACGGGGTCCCAGCAGCAACTGGCGACCGGGACCTCCTTTATTCAATAAGCGCATGCACGAGCCAGAACAAGGCTCGCGCATGCTCACAACGGTTGCATATTACGCAACAGGGAGATGGTGAATCAGGATGTGAGCGTGGGGTGCCAGAATCCCCAGGAGCACAGAGCTGGCTTGGTGGCAGACACTTCTTCCACAGGGTCCTCGTCCCTAAATGACTCCATCTATTCAACGGATATAAATCCTCTGAATTCTAATAGCTCACATTCCACACCCTTTCAAATACAATGTAGGGGCGTGGCCTGGGCTCATGGAGTGAGGAGGTGCCTAGACAGAGCTCCCATCCAGATCCTCGACATGACCCTTTATCTTAAGGTAAAGGAAGAGATGAGCGAATAAAATATCGCCCATGCATTAAGAAAGCAGTCCTGCCACCAGCAGGAGGAAGAACAAAGAAAATTGGAGCCTGTAATACCCAAATCTAAAACTTCTAAACAAGTGCCCATTGAACAGCAAGATGGCGGACGGAGCCGCGGATCGGCAGTTATGGAGGGGGAGGGGCAGCGTCCTGCACTGTGCCTTACTCCACACACTAGGAGAAGGGGCACTCATATCTTCCTTGGCCTGCAATCTGCTTAGCGTAAGTGGATTGCCTACGAGAACTGAGCCTCGAGACGCCAGACAGCGTGAGCACCCGAGCGCAGTGTGGGCACAACTCTGGAGCCTCGGTTGGAAGCAGATGCGACGGCCGGCTACCAAGAGTACCCGGCACAAGGGCTCTCCATCGGGCGAAAGGAAGAGATAAAGACGACCCAAAGGAGCCAAGGTGGTGGGGAGCAGAATCACACCGCACATGAGAAGCGCGGCACACTTCCCGATGGAACATGTAATGATGTGAAGTTAACATCTGAATCCGTGCACGGAAGAAGGCCAACAAAAACCCTGGCAAACAAGGAGCAGCGATAGATACGGTACAGGGACAGGAAGGCTAAAACAGAGGGATGCCAGGGCCTCACGCCACCTAATCCGCTGCCAGGATTAAGCCAGTAACGAGGTAGGGCAGAACGCGGCTGCCACGAGGGAAGACACTCCAGGTGTGGAGAAGAGACCAGGCAAAGCCAAAGCAGCAACATACTGGTGGATGCATTGAAGTGATAGGAAGGAGGAGTGCGCTGGACAGACTCTACCCTCCGGTGATATCCAGGTTGGACCCGCCGACCACAAAGATTCAGTAGAGACTAGGATACTGCAACGGGCCTGAGCTACTGTGTGGGGAAGCCAGGGACAAGACAGGGCCTCACAGTCCAGAGTCAGTGAATGAAACTGCGCTAAAAGGTGGTGCCCACTAGAACTCAAGACGGAACAATTGTACCCCAGACACCATACGCAGCAGCTCCCAACGTGGAGAGCGGTGAACTGTAAATACCCCTCACATTATAGATTACAGCAACTGCAGGTCACGGACGTGCCAAGCAAGGCGCCAAAGGATTGGGGCTCACGGCTGAGGCATTAGGGAGACAGGTAACTGGGAACCTGTCACCGCCTGCATATACTCATTGGAGGGACGGTGGCACTGAACGTTATTGCCTCCCCTCACATGACACGGCTGGACCACGAAAGGGGTCAAAACAGTACCCGAGGAGCAATGGAAGATCATCAACCAACGCTCCTTCAGCACTCTAGGGGACCTCTGGGGGCTGCTTCTAATGGACAGCTGTGCACCCCTTTGAGGGACATTGTCCCTGCGCACGCAGTAAAGCGATTTAGAGACCAAAGGCAACGAGGGGCACCCCTGGCACCAGGAGACCCCAACGTTAATGGGGGATTCAGTGGTCTGCTGAGTGTGCTGTTCTGCATAGAGACACCGAGGGAAGCGCTGAGGACCCTGGAGTACACATCTGGGAAGAAACCTCCGACCACACAACTCCACCTGCCCGTACAGACGAATATACGACAACTGGACGACATGCGGACACCACAGGCAGACGCTAAGGCTCGGCCACATAACTGGCAAGCGGCCACACACCAGAACAAGGCCTAATAGGACATTACACCAACCTGCAGGCTATCATTACTCTGGGTCATCACAGATGGTTATGTCACCACCCAAAAGGAAGAACAAAACCACAATCATGGAATCCTTCGCTGCAGCCAAGCCAAGAGAACAGACGCAGAATGCTAAAGTGGCTCGCTCTGACCAAGCGGCTCCAGACGAAAACTACAAAGACAAGCAGGTGCTGGAAGCCATTGCTGGGCTCTGTTCCTTTATAGACACCAAAATAGAAGAGGTCAAAACAGACATGCAATTGATGTGCGAAGACATGTACAACCTTACAGAGCATGTAATGACCACGGAGGCTGGGCAAAGGGAAACAACAGAAGCACTGAAAGACATTCAAAACAGAGTGCAGGAACTGGAAAGGAGAAACAAAGTTCTAGAAGAAAGGGCGGAGGATGCTGAAGGGCGGTCTAGACGAACAATGTGTGCCTACTAGGAATACCTGAAGGGATGGAAGGACCCAACCCCACAAATCTTGTAGAAACTCTGCTACAACAGGAGATAGGCACTGGCCGACTTTCAGAGGGATTGCGCTGGAGAGGGCCCACAGAACCTTACAAAAAAGGCCACCACCTGGATCACACCGCAGCCCGATGATAGCAAGGATCTTGAACTTCCAGGATAGAGAAATCATACTGCGCTACTCACGAGAAGGGGGCAAAATAAGAAGGGATAAGGCCAAAATCGCAATATATCCGGATTACACCCCAGCAGTACAGAGGACAAGGAACTCCTTCGTCCTGATCAAGGCTAGTTTGCGGCAACTAAACCTCAAGTACATGCTGATGTACCGGTAAAAGGCTCAAAGTGCAGCACATGGGGCAAACTGTTTTCCTGGCGACCCTGGCGGCGGCTGCCATGTGGCCGAAACATAACATGGTGGAGGGAGAGGAAGCTGTAACATAGCTTGAGTCACTGATACAAAGGGGGAGCGCCCGATGACTACGGAACCTTGAAGAATCACTTGCCGTGGCATGCTTCTATGAACACTCAAATTCACTGTAACCTAGACACAGATCTCACAAAGGACAGGGGAACTGTTGGGCCACTTGGCCTGAGCCAGCAGGCGCTTTCCCGGGAAAGGACCATTGTCGGCCTGTTGCTGACGCACCACAACCCGCGCACAATGTCCCAGATGGGCCAAGACGCAGCAGGGGCAACTGAGCATTGCCTGGCCAGTGCAGCTGCTGGGTGCAGTTGGTTAAGATTGGTTTGTTGTTGTTTGAAACATTTTTAAGTCTTCACAGTAATTGATATAATGAGGAAACAGGCACTTGACAGGAAGAAGGGGGGAGGCAGGGAGGGGAGTGGAATGGGGGCAAAGATTTGCTGGGAGCGACTTCAGTGCGGGGCACAGAAAAGGGTTAAACCACACAACAATGGCGGCTGATATAAAAATGCTGACATGGAATGTCAGAGGGATGGGCACCTACATGCGTACTAGCCGGATCAAATCTTTTCTGAAGAGGAAGAAAGACTCCATAGGACTGCTGCAGGAGACCCACCTCAATGCTGATAGCAATAACAAAGAGGAAAGGCATTAGGGGGGGTAAGGCTTTGGAGCAACATACTCCAAGTATGCATGAGGTGTGTACACGTGGATTAGCGAAACCATGCCCTTCCGCCTACTGACGAAAAAGGCTGAGGCAGAGGGGAGGTACCTAATAATCAGGGGAAGCATTGAGCAGTTGGAGGTATGCATAGTTAACTCCTACCTTTCTAATTGTGGGAACCCAGCTTACCTGAATGGGTTGAGCATGAAATTAGCCCCCTACCGCGATTGCTTTTTTATCTAAGGGGGCGATTTTAACTGTGTTCCTGATTTCACCCTTGATAGGTCTAGCCCGAAGTCGAAAGGGGCGAGGATGATCTCGTCGTCACTGAATGAAGTAACAGAGAACCTAAATTTGGTGGAAGTGCGGAGGGAGTTACATCCTGGGAGCAGGGAATTTTCCCATTTCTCATCACCCCATGGTCTATATACCAGAATAGATTATCTATTAATAGGCAGAACACATCTCCCCCAAATAGAATCATCAAAATATCTGGGTAGATCGATATCAGATCATTTGCCATTACTCATGAACTGGAAGATGCCAGGCCCTAGACCACAGACACCACAGTAGCATATGTCAGCAGATGCTCTGACTGATGGTGCCTTTAAGGAGTGACTCCGGAGCAGACTGTCGGAGTATATGGATACCAACGTGGGGAGTGTAGAGAGATGGAGTACAATCTGGGAGGCACTGAAAGTTGTAGTTAGAGGGTAAGCCATTGCCAGTGCAGGTGTCATGCTTAGATGGAGCCGGTTGTCTGTCCGTAATATCCAAGTCCGCCTTCCCCTCCTCCTCACCTGTCTCTTCTGAAGAGATTTTGCGCTGACGGGTCTTTCCTTTAGTTTTCTTCTTTTTTATGAAGAGATATGGACGTCCGCGGTAGGAAGCCACCCTGATTCCCTGTTAAACAGGGAAGCCGGGGACCCCTCTCCCGCGGAGACCCAACAAAGAGGAAAAAAAGCAACAGCTTAAAAAAAACCTCTTCGAGCGGATTTGCAGCAGAAGATCAACCGGTAGTCTGGATTCATTCCGGTTCTGGTGGCTGGTGGACCGGAGGATGCAACAAGGAGTCCCAGGAAAGTACAGGCAATGTGGCAGATGATCGTTCTCTGAAGGCTAGAAAGTCTTGGAGTAGTAGTAGTCGGACGAATCCTGGCCAGCGGGATGAAGAGGAGGTGCCGTGAACACAGCGCACAGCGCAGCCCGAATAGCAGGAACGCTGCGGAGAACATAAAGAAAGCCAAGGCGGAAAGGGAAACAGGGAGGCGGGAGAGAGAGCAGGAAGAGACGAGGAGGGAAGGAAGGTAAGAACCGAACTAGGCAGATACGAGGGAGGAAAACAGGGAGGAAAAGCAAAGGTGAGCGGGAAAGGAAAGGCGAGCAGCAAAACCCCAGAAAATGGGGAAGAGGCAGGAAACAAAAACCCTGGTACGGGGAAGCAGCAGCAAAAATGCAGCAGCAAGCGGAACGGAGCACAGCAACAAACCGAACGGCAAAGTTGCAACACGTCTTCCGGAAACTAAGGCGGGGCCAAATAGGGAAGTAAGTGAAAGCAAGAAAGACTAGACCAATAACCAGGAAGGAGGGAAGCCGGAACGGAACACTCTAATGGCGTTGCAAACGCCAAGCGTTCCAAAGACGCCAGCGGAATCTGCCGGCTGGCGGCGACGTGACAGCAGGGGACATCAGGTGGTCCCTGAGAAATTAACTAGAGACAAGCGAGAAGAAGATTAAACAGATGGAGGCCTGCACCCAGAGAACCAGGGAGGCGGAGTTGGAACTATCGGCAGCCAGGGACAGTTGTCACAGTGCCTGGGCTAGACTATCGAAGTTTGACTACATTGCGAAAACCACTAGGACACACTCAGAAGGAGATAAACCAAGTAGGCTGCTGTCATGGCTGTGAAAGAAGGAAACCCTGAGACACCTGACCACGGAAATTAAAGAGGAAACAGGTACGGTGCACACATCGCAATTGTCAATTAATGACACTTTTAGAAAATTCTACTCCCAATGGTACTGCCACGACACGCCAGTACCCCAGGGTGACATACTAGACACGTTAGAAGAAATAGGCCTGCCCACACTATAAAGTACACAAGGCAAGATACTAGAAGGAGAATTAATGTCCGAGGACATAAGCAAAGCGATTAAATCATTAACTACCAGCAAGACCCCTGGGAGCGATGGGTTGCCCCCTGAGTTCTACAAGGCATATAGCTCAGAATTAACCCCAGACTGCATGAGGTATTGAAGGGGGCATATAAAAATAAGGTGTTGCCGGGGACCATGAGGGAGACATTAGTGGTCCTGATTCCTAAACTGGGTAAACCCATGGATGAGTGTGACTCATATAGACCATTAGCAATGCTGAATTATGATGTCAAAATATTGATGACCATACTGGCCAAACGGCTGTCTATGGTCATAGCGACCATAGTACACGGGGACCAAAATGAGTTTATACCAGGCCGAAACAGAGCAATACACCTACGCCGGCTGCAACACATCATGGCGCAAACGACAGGCTTGCAGGAACAATATGCAATAGTCTCATTAGACGCCATAAAAGTGTTTTATTCTATATACTGGGAATGGTTAATCGCTGTATTGAGAGAATTTGGGCTAGGCAAACATTTCATTGGATGGATTAAACTACTCTATGAAGTACCAGTGGTTTGCGTGAAAACTGGAACAATAGTGTCAGCAACCTGGGACATCCAAAGGGGTACCAGATGGGGCTGTCCACTGTCGCCAATGCTTTATGTCTTGGGTTCAGAGCTGATAGCGATATACCTGAAGAAACAATTTTTTGATGCAGGAATCAGAGTGGGAGGAGTGTTTCACATAGTATCCTTATATGCAGATGATGTACTGTTGTACTCAAAGGACCCGCATCTAAATGTACCAGTAGTTTTAGAAGTGCTGGAGAACTTTGCCCAAGTATCAGGGATCTCCATTAGCAGGGGGAAATCTTGCAAATTTCCACTGGCAGGAAAAACAGAGGAGGATCTCCCAGAAGCTGGGCTCAGGTGGCAGTTGAAATCGTTCAGATATTTGTGAGTGAATTTCCGGCATACACCTGAACTGATGCACAAGGGCAACACTGAACTGGCGGTGAAGGGACTCAGGAAGTCCATGAAATTCTGGTCCAAACATCCGCTATCGTTGATGGGCAGGGACGCCATTATTAAAATGATAGTCCTACCGAGGTTTCTATATTTCTTCCATAACGTCCACTATTATGTCCCGGCCTCTTTCTTTTGTCTATTGGAAAAGTTGCTAAGGGAGCTTCTCTGGGGTCCCACCAGACACAGGCTGTCCCTGACCACACTTGTGCTGCCGTACAAGGCGGGCAGGGTTCAATTACCAGACCTTGAGACATATTATCTGGCAGCGCAACTCAGCTTTGTGGCCAAGTGGCTTGCAGATGAGACCACCTTGGAAAAAAGGATAAAACAGGTAGTAGCGCCTGCACACCTAAAAGAAATACTCTGGGTTCCGCTGGGGGGCTTGGGTAATGTCTCAATGATCATAATGCTAGGCAGGAGGGTTTGGGGCAGGGCCCTGAAACTACTGAGACGAGAACACCCCTACTCACCTGAGACCCTGATTGTAGCAGATGTTTGTGCAGTCAGAGCAGATCTGGCAAATGTAAGGCAATGGGAAAGATGCAGCATTTACACCTGGGGGATGCATATGAGGAGGGTGTTTTCAGATAATTTGAAGCTATGGGAGAGAAGGAGGGACTACCCAGGGGCCAGGTTTTATGGTATCAGAGGACTAGAAAGATAGCAAGGAGGAAATTGAAAGAATGGCCAGAGGAGCCAGTGGCAGACCCAGTACTAACGTTACTTCACAACCTGGGCGATGGATGGAGGCCAGTGTCCAGACACTATAGTCAGCTGGTGGATAGGCCCAACCTCAAAAGCGCAGTGTTTAAACAGTGGTGGGAGACTGGCCTGAGAATCAGCATAACAGAGAAGGAATGGGAGAGGATCCTGATGTACCCCCGGGAAGTGTCAAGAAATGCCCAATTCAGGTTTATTCAATTAAATATTTTGTATAGGACCTACATGACACCAAGCAGAATAGCCAAATTTAGTAACAGAACACACCCACTATGTCCATGGTGTGGGTCAGAGGGAGCGGGAATGTTGCATATGTTTTGGGGGTGTCTAAAGATACAGCGCTTCTGGGCCAAGATAGAACAGACTTGCAGAAAGGCTAGGGTAGTAAGGTATGAATGGACACCAAAAGAATGCCTCCTGGGAGCCTTCCCAAGAATAAGCAAATTTAGGCATGTGGTCAAATTTATGGACATGGTATGCATACTGGCCAAAAGGTCCATTGCAATCGCGTGGAAGACAGCGGGGGGGCCGCAATATGCTATATGGCACAGTGAACTGGAACACTGGACAGGGGCTGAAACTATAGTATGGGGGGATGGGGTGTCCAAAGCTGGAGGCCTTGTGAACTCTGCATACGAGGACTGGAAAATACTGATCTGGGACATGTTCCACCCATCAGACGATAAACCCCCATGAATGAACAGGGACCACGCTTGGGCTACTTAAGACACGCTAAGAGCTAGCCTATCAAAACGAGGAAAGCAGAATAGGCACCAGCTTGCCCCCAGCAAACGCAACAACGCCCTGCACCTTAGAGCCTCTTCAAGCAAAATGACGAATACCCCTAGGAGCGAGTCAAATGGTGAAGACTGTTGTTGTTATAAGATCAGTTGTTGCTGTTGACCTGTTATTACATGTATGCATGACAATGATGACAAATTGAGATGCAAAATGTAAATGTTAACCATAAACGCCAATAAAAACATTTTAAAATACAATTCAAATACAATGTAACATTGTGTCAGCCCTAACCATCTCCCTAGCCCTGTTTCTAAAACTCTATGGGACAATAAATGGAAACTTCACAGATCAAGCCACTTTATTGATGATGATTCACTCAAAAATGATCTATGTGGAATCTACTATTAAGTCTTTACAAAGTAGATTGGATCGAGAACTGGAAACATCGAGGGCCCCACAGAAGAAACGTTTTGATTTCATAGAAGGGGCATCCTCGGACAAAAAGATTATAACGGATTCACTATTACAATCCACTAAATGAATGCGAGCAGTCTGTGATGTAGGAGTGTCTAATAGTAAGAGGCTGGCGGCCGTGTCGCTGAGGAAGGTGGCCCTCCAGTTAACTCAGGGTGGAAGTTTGAGGGCCCCGGAACCTTTAGTACAGCAGGACTCCAGCAGCAACTAATCAATAATGGAAACTCCTCATAAGGGTGATGTTGCAGAGGATGAGTGATTACTTCTCAGAAATGATTCGTCAGGCATATTGCCTGTAGAGACAGACCAAGAGCTTGGCAGATGGTAGAAGAGCTTGAAGTCATACGACTTGGAAAGGGGGGGCCTGCTCCAGGACTGCAACATTTGCCATATAGTGACTAACCAATATTTGCCAAAAAGGCAGCAATCTAACAAAAATACTACAAGGAAAGAAAATACAATCTAACAATGACAGAAAATGTCTACGTAATTTAGCAACCCCTATGCCTTTAGATGTGGTGGGCCCTAAGAAAAGGGCTGCAATCAAGTCAGGAGTCCTCATTAGCCTCCTTTAATCCACACTTATTAGAGGATCTCATGCAGTGCGGCGAGATGAACACCGACATGGAGAAAATTCGAAATCTATCCACTTACACGTATGAAGGATCAGTGGAGTGGGTGAAAGAGCCAGAGCCTAAAGCTCTAGATGTGGAGCCAGTGACAGTTCACATCGGAAATTAGGAGGAAAGACGGCCAAATAAGTAGTGCAATACCACCCTCCAGTCGTCGGTGAGGAGGGAGTCCTTTGTAACCCTGGCTCAAAAGAGACTGGAAGCTGACCAAAAATGTAGTAAGGTCCACAAGTCAGAAGAATCAGCTTTATTTAACCCTGTGTAGTGGGGTAAAAAGGAAACCCATAGGATCATCAGGGGGGAGACCGGGGATAAGAGCCTGCTATTAGTAAAATTATTACCAACGGACAATGGTCTAATTTTGAAATGCTGCAATGTTTTAAGATTATTCCATCACATCCCTAAATCGCGGCCTATTGATACAGAATATATTAAACTAGTGGAGTTTGTGAATGAATCGCAATTGGAACGGGTTGTGCTTCACCTGAAAGCCAACCTGATTAAAACCGTACTTTTGTAAACTGCTACCACCATGCTGCCCTTGGGTTTTGAATGATCTGATACTGTAGGTAAAAATAGGCGATCACCTGTAAGAAGAAAAGAGGACATCTGGACTAAATCAAGAAACAAAGATTTAGACACATCGAAAATTGGCAACTTGAAGCCTCAGAATTCACAAGACATTAGTGTAGAGTACCAGCAGCTTAAGTTTAGACCAGAGATGAAATGTCCTCTGAGAGTAACGTTTAGCTGCAAACAGGGAGTAAATAGGAAAGTTTGAGAGGAGCCAAATAATTAAATGAGTGAAAGTAAAGGGGAGGGTTGGCCTGGATGGCCGAGGCCTTCATAGTTGCAAAATAAGTAGGCTGAGGCAGTAGTAACCACCCAGGATTGGGTCTTTGGATCCTGGAATACCCAGGGATTCACTCATCTGTTTAATGATCTGGAGATTGGCCTGGATAAATTTGCTGTTTTGTGTTTACAGGAAACTTGGTTGAGGTCAAATCCGTTTTTTGATGGTTATAGTTGATACTTGAACCTTGCAAAAAAGGGAGACTGGGTAGATCCTCATGAGGCTGGTGACTTTAGCTAAAAATGGGACAGGGTTTGTTGTGTTATAATCATGGAACCCAAATGCCCTTGTGCAGGTGCTTTTGATCAGATTTGACCAGAGAAGGAATCAGGAAACTAAATTGGGGGTAATCCTTAATTTGTATTGGAATCCCTTGGCGTTGGAAGTTGGTAACTATGTTTAATGTGTGACAAACATAATCAATGATGGTTGTATTCACTGGAGGGCCTCTTATATAATCATATGTGGTGACCTGAATATAACAAGTGTTGATAAAAAAGGGCAAATACTAACAGACCTAGAAGATAATGGAAGTACTATGCAGGGTAGATCCTCGGTGTGGATCAGAGAATTAAATCCGAGGGATTTCCACATGTTAAATGGGCAAACCAGGGGGGACATTTTGGGAAGACCCACATGGTCGAGAGGCCCCCAGTTTGGAATCCTGTACTCATTTTTTGTCTCAAATAATATGATTCCTTTTGGAAAAACACTGGCGGTAGTTCAGACATTAAAGAGCGATCATAATCTATTGAAAATGACATGGACTAACGTGATAAGATCTAGAGAAAATATTGAAATAACACAGGGAAGAAACAGATTGGGTCTAAAACCCGGGAACTTGAACCGTCTCTTAGAGAAATAGAAGGAGGCACTAAAAAAACATAAATAAGCACTGAATTACACATCAATCCTGCTTGACTTTAGAGAAGTTACCAAAAGCCACGGTAAACCAATCTTCCACCATAAACATATTTATTAGGCAGACATTGTAGGAGCAAAAAACCAACGCTGCGCTTACATTTAGGTTTGTTTCATATTTTGAATAGTTTACTATAGGGAGATGGGTACGCTGTTGGCACTGACTTGGAATGTCAAGGGGTTGAATTGTCCACATAAACGTAGGAAAGTTATGGCGAGACTGTGGAGAGCAAGAGCGGATGTTGTGTTCTTGCAGGAGACGCATCTGGTGAATGAGGACAATCACCTTTTACTTAATTCGAGATTTCGTAGACAGTTTTCTAATTGTTATTTATCTAGATCAAGAGGGGTCAGCATCCTATTTAGGAAAGGTTTGCAGTTCAGTGTTGATAAAGTGGTAATGGATGGGGAGGGTCGGATGATTTCTTTTGTTGATATTCAGTGTTGTGGTAAGAGAATCACGTTGGGGTGTATATATGGACCGTGTTCACCGAGCAAGTCTTTCTTTGAGGACATTTCATGTTTACTTAGTGAAATGCATGGAGAGACGATTATTTTGGGGGAAGACTTTAATTGCGTTAGAGATTATAAAATTGACTGGACTAGTCAATGTAGATATACTAATTTTGGTATTTGTAAGGAGTTTGATTTTTTCTTGCAGAAGTTCGGTTTAGTAGATGTCTGGAGGGAAGTTCATCCTTCTTCAAGGGAATATACGTTTTATTCTCCAGTGCACGATACGTTTTCTAGGATAGATTATATTTTGGTGTCTGATACATTGTTGGATAAAACTATTGCTGTGAATATTAGGGAAAGGGAGATTTCGGACCATGCTCTTATGGACTTGCAGGTGATTATGGATCGGGAGATGCCCACATTTATTAGGTGGCGTCTTAGATTTGGGGTTTTGGATGATAGGGAGATTTGTGACCATATCCAGACGTTAATGGAGAGGTATTTTGAAGAGAATGAAGGGTCGGCGGACTTCAGGGTGGTATGGGATGGTTTTAAAGCTGTACTACGAGGGCAATTTATAAGTAAAACTGCACACTTGAAAAATAAACACTTGAGTGAGTTGAAATGTATGGAAGATAGGCTGTCGGATTTGCAACAAATATATGCGCAGTCAGGAATGGTTAAGGATAGAATGGAGATGTTAAAAGAACAGAAGTTGACTGACCTATTGACTGAGATGGGCTTTTTTTATACGAAAAAGAAATTTTGGGAATGTGGGGATAAGAGTGGGAGGCTACTAGCTAGTAGATTGAAGGGTATAACGGAGAAACCATTTGTTCAAAGTCTTGTGAATGAACATGGCGATGTGGTGGTGAAGAATGTTTATATTTGTAAATGTTTTATGGGATTTTATGAGAAATTGTATTCAGAGGATGTATTCCCATCTCAGGAGGAATTGGAGGATTTCTTTATGAATTTGGACCTTCCGAAATTAACGTTGGAAGAAAGCAGGGAGTTGGAAATGGATATTGAGGTAGATGAGATTTTACGTGCTATTGAACAACTTGGAGTTGGTAAATCTCTGGGAATGGATGGTATTCCTGTGGAATTTTACAGGAAATTTGGAACTTATTTAGCTCCTACTTTATGTAGATTGTTTAACATGTTTGTGCATGAAGGTGATCTGTGTCAGTCGAATTGTGAGGCAATGATTACCTTGATACCGAAAGAGGGGAAGGATCGGAAAAATTGTAGCAATTATCGGCCCATTTCATTACTTAATGTGGATGTGAAGATATTTGCCACGGTTATGGCTAATAGGTTGGAAAACTGTATAGGGAAATTGATTCATACATCCCAAGTGGGGTTTTTGCGGAACAGGTTTGGGTATGATAATATTAGAACTTTGATTGATATAATGAGTTTAAAACTGGAGGATCTGTCGGACGCAGCTTTGATTTTTATGAATGCGGAGAAAGCGTTTGATAGAGTGAGGTGGAGATTTTTACAGTTTACGATGATGCGGATGGGATTTGGAAGTGGTTTTCTAGGGATAATCAGTTGTCTTCAGGGCGGTGCCAAGGCAAGGATCTGGGTTAACGGTGTTTTGTCTGATGCCTTTGGGTTAACTAGAGGAACAAGGCAGGGATGCCCGCTGTCACCCTACTTGTTCAATCTTGCTTTGGAACCATTGTTGGCATATATACGTGGAGAACGAGGTATTAGGGGTCTGGAATTTGGGCATATGGAAGTTAAAGTTCTTCCGTATGCAGATGACATGGTGGTGGTTCTTACGGATCCAGAGCGAGGCAGTGTAGTTCTGAAAAGTATCTTTGATAAAGTGGGTAAGTCGTCGGGACATAAAATTAATTGGGACAAAACAGAGGTGTTTCCGATCGCTAAAACTTGTGTGCGTGATTATTTTCTGGATTGGCATTGTAAATGGACTGCAACTCATGTGAAGTATTTAGGTGTTTATCTGACTAGGGATGTCAAAAATATGGTGGATTTCAATGTGGAAAAATTGGTGGCTACCTTGAGTAAGGATATTAGGAGGTGGGAAAGATTACCGATGGGGATTTGGGCTAAAGTCAACGCTATTAAAATGACTCTTTTGCCAAAGGTACTTTATGTTGTACAATCTTTGCCTTTGAAATTTTCAAAAAAGAAGCTGACAAGTATTGATAGAGTTTTTCAAAACTTTTTGTGGGGCGATAAAAAGAGACCTAAGATTCCAAAATTTATTTTGATGCGTAGTACAAAATGTGGAGGTTTTGGGTACCCAGATTTGGAACGATACTATAAAGGGTTTATTTTGAAAAAGGCGGCATACTATTATTCAGCGGGGAATGGGCCGGAACCCTATTGGGTACTAATTGAAAGATGTAAATTGAATGGTTTTCCATTACATGCTATTGCCTCAATGGGACATCTGCCTGGGAGGGGTAGTAGACTGCTGACTATTACTGTGACTAAAGAGATCTTGGTTTGGTGGTTGAGTCTTTTTCAAGGGAACTTGTACTTGCACTATGGCGCC
This sequence comes from Ambystoma mexicanum, assembly GCF_040938575.1. Classification (NCBI taxonomy): domain Eukaryota; kingdom Metazoa; phylum Chordata; class Amphibia; order Caudata; family Ambystomatidae; genus Ambystoma; species Ambystoma mexicanum. Next base: position 733,990,734 of record NC_090925.1, read on the forward strand.
TCTATTTGGCTTAATCCGAGCTTGCAAATAGCCAATAAGCCCTTATGTTGGAGAAGTTGGGTCTCGAAAGGGATTTTAAGTATCAGGGATGTGATGAGTATGGCCATATATTGTCATTCGAGGAGTTGCAGAGGACGTTTCATTTAGCAAAGAGGGAACTGAATAGGTTTGTGAAGTTGAACGCACTTTTGAGTGAGAGATTGGCAATGTTGACAGGGCCATTGGAGGAGGTATCAGCGGGTGGTCAGATTCTTATGTCATCGCCACGGATGGTACGCACTTATACTAGCTTGATGCCGGTATGTTCTAAGGATGTTGATGCTGGAAGGAAAATATTGGAGAGGTGGAAGCAGGAATTGGGATGTGATATTACGGAAAAGGAGTGGGAATCTATGTGGGGTATAGGATATAGAAGTAGGTTGGATCTCAGGTTGAGATTGATTCATTTGAAAGTGTTAAGACATCTGTATTGGACTCCATTGCGTATGTATCATTTAGGACTGGCTGGTGATGACTTGTGTTGGGGATGTGGGAAGGAGAAGGGAACGTTGATTCAAATGTTATGGTATTGTTCTCGGGTGTTAGATTTTTGGGTGGGAATGCTAGATAGATTGGAGGCGGTCTTGTCTATACGTTTTCCCAGGATGCCTATGCAGGTGTTGCTTTTATCGGGTAGGGGGGGTTGTGCGGTTGCTCGTCAATATGGACAATGGATTGATAAAGCACTTGTGGTTGCAGTGAAGCAAATACTAATGGTATGGAAGACGAGGAAGAAGCCTAGAGTAGAGAATTGGATTAATGATCTGTTAGTATTATCGAACTTTGAGCGGGTGATGTTTGTGAGGCAAGGAAAGGAAAGTAAGTATCAAGCTCTTTGGAAGCCGTTTATGGATTTATACGGTGACTGTGTATCTGATGATTAGTTGTTCCTGTTGGATCCGACTACCTGATAATGTATATGTGCTTTAATTGAGGATTCTTCGTCAGTCTTGTTTTTGTTCTGTTTTGTGTGAGTCTGTGAGATGTCTGTATGTCTTTTGTGTTGTTCTGTGTTGGAATTTTCAAAATGTAAGACTGTGTTTAGGTATTTTATTTTAAGAAAGGTTAGTAATTGGTTTTGAAATGTCTGATGTTTCAATATTTATACATGCTTTGGATTACTTTTATTTCCTTAACTATTTAATATAGAGTGTTATGTTTTTATACTCTATTGAACTTTTGGTGATGTACCTTTTGATTATTTGAAAATCTTGAAAATAAATGAGTAACAAAAAAAAAAAGCATTAACCAAATACAGAATGGATCGAGAGTAAGTCTGGTAAGGAAAAGGAAACAAAGATATAGAAATTGGTTGCTAGCACATAAAGAGCAAATGTTGCAATTGGAGGCTGAACTAATGCTAAAGGCTATCTGTAAGAAAAACGCAGGCCAAATATGGCAGTTAATTAACAATAAGGACACCTTGCAACTAGCACACCAGGCCAATGCTGTTTCAGAGGAATGGTGGGTTGAGCATTTCAGAAACTTGTTTGCTCCCTCTTGTATAAACCCCAAGGTGGCTGAGGTGACAGAACAGCGAGAGTGGACCATAGTCTTTAATAATAATAAAGATGATATTGAAGATTGTATTAAGAAAGCCTGTTCCTCAAGGGCCCGGTCAGATGGTCTCACTAATAGCATGCTTAAGGCAGCTCCGGCACAGCGGGCAGTGTTTATTGTGAGCCTTTTCGAACAGATGATGAAAGCAAAGGATGTATTTACATCCTGGAAGTCGTCTGTAATAATCCCTGTATTCAAGAAGGGCGACAGGGTGAACCCCGAAAAATTACCACCCTATCGCACTCTTGGACGTTCTGGTCAAACTTTTTGCCGCATTGGTCCTTAGACACCCGAGCAGATGGGCTAAGGCAATGGTTTATTATGCACCCTGCCAGACAGGTTAGATTAAGGGGGTAGGAAACTGGATTAAATCTCTTCCTATTTAATCTTCTAAAATTGAAAGCTATCAGAAGCGGAACCAAAACCTATCTGGCGTTTATTGACTTCGCCCCAAGCTTTAGATAGTATTGATAGAGAGCGGTTGTGGAACAAATTGGTGGCTTGGAATTGCCCAAGGGATCTTTTGCAAGCAATCAACGCTTTATATAAGAACACCTCCATGCAAGTCAGGTTACATTTGCAAGGTTCATTATCTAGGCAAATAGGAACATATAGGGGGTTTGAAGCAGGGGTGTCAATTGGCCCCAGCCTTATTTAACCTATATTTATCTGACCTGAATACTTACTTAGAGAAAGCGTCAGCATTTCCTCCTAAAATTAACAACATTGATTTGGCCTGGATGCTTTACGCATTGACCATACACCGACAGGTCTGCAGTGCAGTTTACTAGCTTTGCAGAGCTATATGGTTGACAATGGTCTAGTAATAAACGCTGCCAAATCTAGAATATTGATTCTGAGACCATTGATGGGGAAGCACAAAGTTACTTTTAAATGGTGACTGGAACAAGAAGATATTAAATGTGTGGAATCCATTATTTACTTGGGGACATGTATAAACTCAAATCTCAACGATAACCCTTAGGGCATAAAGTTAAGATCTAAAACAAAGAGCATACCGGCCCAAAGTAATGGTGGTGCAAGCGAGATACACTAGATTGACCATTTTACCAGTCCTAAATTTCTATAAACAGAAAGTTGTGTCTACTTTAACATACGGGGCTGAGTCCTTTCTAAGTCTCCTATGGCAAATTTGGACCACACTAGAGAGAATATTCTGGTGAAAGGTCCTCTGTCTCCCCAAAAAGGGTTCCAATAACAACCATGAGATTTGAACTAAGCCTAATATCCATGTATACTATAATAGTGTGGAAGTCTCTTTCCTCGTTTTGGAAATGTGTTATGGATAATGTATCTCCCCCTTTTGAAATGCTTAGAAACATTAATGATAACGGATGTGATTGGCTTATAGTGCAATGTAAATGTCTAGAACCTTTAGACCTCTTGGAAATGACGAATGAAATATTGATAACAAATCCTTGTGCAGTGAAATGGAAGCTCTGGCGCCTGAATTGACTACTCACTCAAGAAACTAGGAAAAAATACGAACTATTTTTATATACTGATTGCAAAGAAAGAGCTTGTAATACGCTACCGAAGAATCTGATTACATTTCCGAGTTCTTATTATAGATGTCAGTTCATGCGGTTTCGCATGAATTCATATCCAACAAAGGAAATATTGGTGAGTCGAAATCATGGTGCAACAGAACATGCAAACTGCAGGTACTGTTTAAGGAGAGGATCGATAGAGACTCTAACACATATTACGTGGTTTTGCCCAGTTCTGATGGCTGTGAGAACACAATACTTGGGAAAATTAATTATGTTATTGATTGATTTATTTATTTATATAGTGCTTTATACCTGTTATGTTAAGAAATGTGTAATGCGCACTTGGTACCTAAAGGCTGATGGGCGCACACTAACAAACACGGAACAGAACTACACATACAACAGAACTCTGAGCTGTCTGTTATCGCAACTAGCAAAGCTCTAGGCGAAAAGTAATGTTTTCAGCTTTTTTTTAAAAAGCTCTGTTGAAACCAACATTCTTATTGAAGTTGGAAAATTGCTGAGAGAAACAATTTGAGTGCAGAGGAATGGCGGGCCTTGTTCTTATTGGGAGAAAAATGTTCAATCACTTTTGCTGTGATGACATTTTTGTATGCAGTTTTTAACTAGACTGTAAATGAATTTTAATTTAATTTTAGGACACATAGGTTAGGAAGACTGTTCTTGAAGGTAAACATGGCCATGGTACATAATGTGATGTGTACATTTCTTTTATTATGGATGAGATTTCTTTTCTTCTTTTTTTCTTCTTTCCTTTTGTTCAAAAGCAGATAATTGAGAACAATGAAAAGGAAGTGTATGGAATTGTAATTGAATTGCGATGTAAATGGATTTGTAGGAAAGGTGAAAGGTTTGAAATAAACCAACCACCATAATAAAAAAATAAAAAAATAAAGGAGTTGGGCATGAACAGGAAGTTGCTAGAAACAGGGGGCAGCAGAACACAAAAGTGAAGAGAGAAAAAGGCAGAGAAGAACGGAAACCAAAACACGCTGTGGGAGCAGGGAAAGAAAAACGAGGCCCCTAAAGGTCCAGGGGTGCGAGCAACTAAACAAGAAGCAGAGGGAAATCTAAATCCCAGAGCCGCTATAGTCAAGGACAAAATATAGCAAAATAGGAAGCAAACAAATTAGGATTAAAATATCTGGTGCTGGGTAGAGCGTTTTAAGAGTACACAATGTAGTGAAGAATATAGTAACTGATTACTAAGATGTTGTTACAAACACACCACCACCAGCAGAATAGATAGCCCACTCACTTACACACACCAGTGGCCCTTGCTAATGCGCCGTTGACCAAATAAATGGTCACCAGGAACTACAATGGGGATGGGAAGTGTAGTTCCTCGATCATACAGGCAAAATAAATGCTGACACACCTGTCAAGTCCCTGCGTGTGGTGTGGGTGAGAGTCACGGTATGTAGATTAAAGCTACAATGCTAAATGATGGCATAGATAATCAGGTATTTCAAAAGAAAGAAGCACTAAATTATGTCAAACTCACACGATGCACACGGAGCACTGACACACATGTGAATGAAGCCTTATGGATGGCTCAGAAGGTCACGATAACAGGACCACTTGTTGGTATCTACACCGGTAAGATAGCTGAGTGGTTGAGCGCTTGCTGCCGTGATCTGAAGGTTGCAGGTTTGAATCCTGGCAAGGCCAACTCAGCCTTTCATCCTTCTGAGGGCGATAAATGAGTACCAATTTCGGTTGGGTGATATTGGGCCTCATTACGAATCAGGCGTTAAGGGGTTAACGGCGCCGTAAATGGCGCCGACCCTTAACGCCTGATTACAAGGTCCCTTAGCGCCATGGTGATATTAACGCCTGCTTTTTGCAGGCGTTAAAATCCATGGCGCTAAGGGACCATGGTGCTAATTACGCCACCGTAATTTACGGTGGCGTAATTAGCGCCTTCCCCACTCCCATTATGCCCTATGGGGCAAAAATGGGAATGGGGAAGGGTAAAATGGGAAATGGGGATTTACCGCCCCACTCACCTTGGAATGGGGCTGTAAATCCACCATCCACCATGGTGTAAACGTAGTTTACACCATGGTGGTAAGGGTACGACCCAGGCGGTAACTTACCGCCTGGGTCGTAATGAGGCCCATTGTATGTAAATATGTGCTCTGTAAAGCGCTTTGGATTAAGGCGCTATATAAATAACTTATCATTAGTAATAAAGTATACCACATTTTTATATCTTCAGCCCGCATGCTGACAATCACTGATAGAGACATGTGGTTACACATGGGCAGGAGTAGGACTTGCAGGTCTCACCTTATCCTAAGGCAATACCAATAACCCAACACAGGTGTCCTCACTTCTGCCCTAAGAACTCTTATTACTGTCTGCACAGAGCTATAAAAAGAGGGTTGGAGCAGTGGGAGATTAGTTCAAGGATAAAGAATGGCATAATGTTAGAGAGCGAGGAGGAGAGAAAAAGAAAAGGAAAAGGAAGGAGTTGGAGGAGGGTAGGCAGAGATACAGAGAAAGAGGAAGGAGGGTTCAAGAAGGAAGAAGGTGGTGGAAGGTGCACGGAGACTCAGAAGGGGCTGGAGAGGCATATGGCCAGAACATTGCAAGCAGAACTGCAAAGCAGGTAGTTTACCAGGGCAGATAGGAGTTGAGAGCCTTGTGGGCCTAGGCCAAACACTAACCGACAACAAGTTGTAGAATAGATTTAGGCTTATTGGGAGCCATAATCCAGATTCTGGCTGAACATGAAAATCCCACCAAAGAACACATGTCAGTATGCTGCCAGGCGCAAGGGAGGTGGGGGGTACTCTTGAGAATACTGAGCGAGGATGGCTCACCCAACCCCAAGCTGCCATATCCACCTTGACCGGGGGCCTATTACCGTCCACTTCGTAAACCTTGAGACAGGAGAGACTGGGAAGAGACCAAGCAACCATGCTCTAGCGGGCCACCATAAGTTAACAGCTGAACCTGGAAACCTTGAGAACTTGGAGTAACTTTGTTAGATCCTGTCAGGAGAACCCAGAAATTGTTGTTGTTGTATTTATTTGGTATTTATATAGTGCCTTAATCCAAGCACTTAACATAGCAACAATATAAAACCGGTACAATAATAAACAAATTAATCTTGACATTAGGAGCCTGAGGTCAGCTCTGCTGGATCAGATGAAGTTTCTGCGATTTGCGGAATAAGGAATAGGTAGTGATAGAGCATGGAGAAAGAGGAAGAGCATTCCGATGCAGGGGGGCAAAGTGAGCAAGTGTGCGAAAAACGTGATTGGGCACAGGGAGGGGCTGGAACGATAAGACGAAACTGAGAGCTGGAGCGAAGGGAGCGGGAAGTAGTGCAGAATGAATGCTTGAAATTGGGTACTCCCCATTTTTTGTTCTCGGGGGTCGACTCTGTCAAAAGGTCAGTCATTGTGGTGGTACATGTAACAAATACTGCAGCCATTACCTGTAGAACATGCACTTTTAGTAGAAATAGAAACCCCCCTTTTAAACATGAATACTTTTTATCTCTTTATAGATCGAAAATTGGGAAGCATGGCACTTGGGAAGAATAGCATCCTTATATAAACCAGCTCCATTGTCCTGAAGACGGCCTGTATTTACCAGACCAACAGAATTTGAGAGCATACTGTATGAGTCTAGACGGCCGAAACATATGTTGACAAAACAAATGGAAACTGTCATCAAATTTTCCTTTCTCTCTATCTACATTTACACCTTTGGGGAGTCTGACACAAGTTGTAATATCATTCACACCCCAAAATAACATTGTGCAGTAATACAGAGAGGCTGTAGAGAAGAACCCAAGGAAGAAACAGCTATGTCTTTAGACAACGAATGTATTAAAGTACGAGGGTGTCACTATAGATACTGATGTTAGATCTTGATTCCTATAGCATCAGATAGTATTAGTCAGAAACAGAAGTGCTGCCTTTTTAAACATATCTCAGTATTTTTTGTATTTTGACTAATGTAACATTATGTTTTATGTTTCATTTCAGAATGAAGGCGACAACTGTACAGTTTCGACTGTCTTTAAAAATGTATACTATGTATGTAAGATCTTGCTTTAGGTCTTTTTTAGGAAAATGTATTAAAATGAATGTAAACTCAATGTTCACAGACCAGAGTGGTGCATTATGCAGTCTTGTAGTTGAATAAGATTGCCAATCTACTGACCTTGAGACACTTAGGGACACAAAGAAAGGCGTAGTCGACCCGATTGTTCTTTGCTTCATTAAGCATGAAGACAGCTGAGCATGAATATAAGATGAAAAGGAGGACAAAGTGAGAAAGAACTGGGTGTCATCAGCGTAGAAGTGGTGAGATAAGCCATAAGAGGAGATAACTTTAGCAAGAGGAGAAGTATAAAGAGAGAAAAGAAAAGGCCCCTAAACCGATCCTTGTGGGACACCATGAGCAAGGGAATGAGAGTCTGAAGTTGTCCCACCCCAAGAAACAGAACATGTAAGCTGTGACAAGTAAGTAAGACATGACCACAAACCTTTGTATAGTAGAACATTGGATGCAGGACCACAGTCCTTACCTCAAAATATTTCTGCACTTGTTTTGTCATCCTTGGACTTCCCATGCTGTTATCGAAGACTGATTTTCTCCAACCCTTGCTCCTGCCCTGGTGCTCTGTATAATAAACCCCTTTTGGTACGATATTTATTGTGTACAAATCTATGATTGATTCCTTGATCTGTTACAGCATCCAGATGTTTAGCCAACACATCTGCATAGCAAGAGCGCTTTTCAAATTCACCTACGCATTGTGGGGAACATGAATCAAAGACATTTCCAATTCTCATAGGGGGAAAGATGCGAAGCTGCTTTATGCATATTGCACGTCCATGCTTCATCGTTGCTGGGGGAGGTATTCTGACTTTAAGGGACCCGACAGTGCCCCATCTTAAAGATTGTTATTGGGCCTTGTTGTGCTTGGACCTGGCAGGACCCAGCCAGCTTAAAGCTCTACTTGGGGTTCTCTCCAAGGACATTTCTAGAAACCGCGCTCTGCAAAGGACATTGGGCAAGTAACATAGGTCAAAGCCACATAAGATTTAGGAGGTCTTCCCCAAAGATGTTTTGGGTGGCATGTAGAATTCATCAAAGCTCTAAGCTTCTTGCCCGATATAATAGTGGGGTGTGCTATAGGTAAGTCAATGACCACATCCATCATTATATAAAGTGCTGGCCACTTCACCATCAGAGATATTTTAAGATTTGATACGGGGTATGCCTTAGACTTCTAGGGCTGGTGATTTGGAGAGAAACATTGGTAGCCCCATACAGAAGTAGCAGACTATGTGAAACCGAGGCTGGTGCATTTGTCCTACTCATACATTATTAACCTGCAAAAGGCTACATGATATAGGCAGGTGACAATCCCACATCAGCATGAGCTCGATGTGAGGAAGAGAGAATGGGACTTTTATTGGATGGTGTGGGTGTGAACCTTCCATGTAGTGCTTTTGGAACAAGGTCCATTCAGTGATTGGTAATGGAATCTGAGACACTTGGGTGCAGCCCTAAATGGTGTTTGTTGATGATTGCAACAGAGCAGGAGAGTCCCAGATATGGCCAAGGTGCAGAACACTGGCCTGAGTGACCACAAAGAGGGTGTGAGAAACCTGAGGGCATCCTCACATCTACTCCCCTTCGGTCCACTTCTCAGGTGGCCAGGGAATGGCCATCGCCTTTGGATCCTGAGAGAGCAAAGAAGCAGCAAGAGGAGCAACATGGAGGTCTGTGTGGGGAAGACCAGCATGGGAACCTTCTTGTGAGGAGGCAGCCATGGTGGAAACTGAGAGGAAGCCAGGACACTGGCCGATGTCCCAGAGGACCTGTGGAGCACAGGGCGAGTTGGGCCACAGGTGTGGGAGCCTCTGTGGTGGAGAAAGAGAGCAGATGGAGCTGCGAACGTGCAAGAAAGAAGAAAGGACGCCGTCCGCGTCCGTGCCAAAGAGGCGGAGCTGCCGGAGTGGGCTGGAAAGCACCCAGAGCGCGAGCGGGGCTTGCAGAGGCCTCCCACTGGCCTGAGAGGCAAAAAGGAAGAGCAGGAGCTGCTGGAGTGGAACGCCGAGAACCGGTGAGTGCTGGGGAAAGTCACCCAATGGCGGTGCGTTCCTAGAAGGCAGAGCATAAGTAACTAAGTGCTGTATGAATGAAAACGTACATATTGAATACTGAACTAAATGAAAATTTGCATATTGAATTCCAAAACGCATGAAAACATGCAAAATTAAGCACACTGAATGCTGAATTGGATAAAACTTTACGGACAAAGCTCATAGCTGATGAAAGCAAAAAGGAACGTACAGGAAAGAGTGCAAGTGCGAAAGAGTGCAAAAGAAAGATGGGGCATGAACAAGATTACCACAAAGTGAACTTTATGAACGGATACAGTGTGGCAAGGCCAAAGACTGGCAAGAGTTGTGTGACATGTTATTGCAAAGCCAAGAGGCTAACCAAGAGAAACCAGGAAAGTGTGAAACTGCACATATAGCCAAGAGGCCGACAAAGAGAAGCTAAGTGAATGTGAATTTGTACACAATTAAGGGAACCCTGAGATTTAATGTATTGCAAATTCTTTCTGGGGGACGGAGCCTCAAGACCCCTTTCCGTTTGAACTGTGTTGCATTGGACTTGAGGAAGGGAACCCTAAGGATTGTGTGGAACTATATTGCCTTGAACCTGGAAAAGGTAATCTTGAGACTTTTTTTGTGGAGCTTTCTTGAACTTGGGAAAGGGGAGCTGAAAAAAAGAAGCTAAGAGCTGGAAGAGGCTCAGAACTTTGTTTTGATCCCCATTTCTTTGATTATTGACATCCTTGCACATTGTTTAGCTTTAGTTAAGAGACCAATGATAGGTTCTGAACACAGACAGACTTTTAAATTGAACTTCTGACTCAGACTTTCAGGTAGGGAAATCCCACCTTAGAGCAGGGCAGGTTAGGCCTTCAACCATCCTGGGATTTGAGTTAATAAAGCATTTTGTTTCTAACTTTGAATCTGTTGTCTATGGGGGTCTTACGAGAATCGCAGTAATGGAAAAATGATCCTGGTAAGGGAATACCGGCACCGCATACCACTCCGGGCTATTACGAGTCAACAACCTGGTATCAGCACCACCGCTGATACCGTGCACACCCGTACCGGCATGTGCGTGGGCAGGCGGCCCTTCGGTCCGGCAATATAGAGATGACGCTAACAGGAGGACATCACAAGTCATGCAGACATGCAAATACCGGCATCATGAAGGCAGTAATAAGGGATACCAAGATGCCGGTATCACTGGCATCGCGAACCACCCACAAACAGCAATGTGCAGTGTTCCCAACTACCACAGGTGCATACAATCAGCACAGGTGGAGGCAATGGAGTCTGGCCCAGCAGAAAAGGAGCACACCCACACACCACACCCCTTTCCACACCAAAATGATTCCACTTGCAGTAGCAATATTGGGGCTGGAGGACATGCTTGCATTGCTACACCAGCAACAACAACAACAGGCACCACAGAGGAGATGCAGGCGGAGAAGGAGGGTGAGACAGGCCCAGCAAGCCCCACCAGTGCAGCCAATGGTACCACGCAGGCAGCCCCCAATACCTCGCATCAGAGCCAGTCCATTCAATCTAACCCCTGAGCAGATCCACACCCTGTATCGTCTGGACCGGGACACCATCACCACCATTGTGGACATGGTACACGACGACATTATCAGCCTGATTGAAATACGCACCGCCAGCCCCCCTCTACTGAAGGTAGTGTCTGTGCTACACTTCCTGGCTACAGGTACCTACCAGCACACAGTGGGGCACATGCATTGCATATCACAACCCTTATTTTCCCGCATGCTGAACCAAGTGCTGGATGCCCTCAGGAAGCACTCAAGCAACTACATATCCCTACCACGGACTGCCCAGGCGATCTTTGACACGAAAGTTGGCTTCCATGCACTGACAGGCATGCCAAATTGTATTGGTGCACTTGACTGAACCCATGTTGAATTGGTGGTCCCGCATGCCACAGAGGTGGTGTACCGCAATCGTAAGCCATATCACTCCATCAATGTACAGATGGTATGCGACTCCAGCAAGATCATCACACATTGTTGTGCCTGATTTCCCGGATCAACTCATGACTCAATGGTCCTGTGGAACTCCACGATACCACGCTACATGGAGCGACATGCAGGACGACGTGCCTGGCTGCTTGGTAAGTTGCATGACAGGCACATGGCAGTGTGATGTGGGAGAGATGCACCCACCACCCTGGCGTCATTGTTGTGGTGACAGCACAATGTCCACATAGCAAAACACTATGCCCCAAAGCATCCCAAACTGAACATGACAACCAATCCCCACAGTAATGACGGAAGCTGCATACCAATTACAACATGCCTAACTTTCAACCAGCCCACATCCCACAACACGTCCACCACACATCATCAGACCTCACCCTCTGTAACACAATCCAGCAACATGCTGTGAGTATGCACAATGTAAATGTACGCAGCAAATCACAACACAGGACAAGCATCCATGAGAGTGGGCCACCACCACAGTAGCGCTGCATGTCACCATGGGAATAATAAGCGCTGAATGATAAATCATGCTGGGACTTGTGCCAAGGCTGCCAGTAATAAAATCATACTAATCACTACACATCACATTCTGATACCAAACACAGCGGTATGCATCCACAGTGCATGAACACCAGCAAGGGAATGGACAGCCTGTATCATCTGGAAGACGCAACCCACACCATTAGACTATGGACCAGCACACATTGTGGCAAGGTAAAATGTGTGCATGCATCCAGAGACATGTGCATGTGAACAACATATATCTGCAGGCATGTATGATAAGTACGCTGTAAACAAAGGCATACTTTTTGAAATTGGGTAAAATTCAGGAATGTTTGACTGAATGTTCATGTTATTTCACCTATGCCGGGGCCAATGACAGTATACTATATTGGAGGACTGTTATGTCTTGCCTTGTGTGCGGGTTGCTCTTGTGTGAAGGAAGCGAGATGTGGTATGTCCAGTCTTGTATGAGTGTAAGGACTGAATGAGGTCACAGATGGAATGTTGGTGTGGCATGAGTGTTCCACCCATGGCAGTTAGAGATGTAGCCTGGGTGATGGGAACCTGTGGGCTTCCCTCTTCCTGCTCCTGTCCTTGTTCCTTACCTCTAAAGCTATTACATGAAAACTATGAATAAAGGAACTTGCTATACCATACCTGCTCCCACAAGGACTTTCATTCCTAACAAGGACCCTCAGCAAAGAACTTTTATAGACTCTTATTGACTTATGTAGAGTCATTTAATCCTTGATTACTGGGTTGTGAATGCTTGGTACCACTAGAAAACAAATGTAGGAATGTAATATGATCACAGTGTAAGACGCAATAAATAATCCAATGCACCCATTGTCACGTCCCTAGGAGTTCCCGTTGATCCCGATGTCCCCCAAAGCCCCAGACCCCATAACACCACTATTCCCCATCCGCAGGCTAGGATCTGAGACCCATCGCTGCCTTCTTCCCGTGTTCCAGGGCGGCAGCGCCAACGGCCAGCCCACCACCGCGGACGCCCACTCCATTAGCGCATTTCGTGGCGACTGCGGGATTGGCCTTGTTTCCTGCTTCCGCATCACGTGGCTGACATCTCCCACTCACGTGTAACTCAGGTGTAACAACAACACGATCACATGATGCGAGTTTGGACCACGTGACCGGAAGACAAACGTAGCGCCACTATTTAAACGCTCGAATACAAGGGTTCAGTGCTTCACAGCTGTTCTAGTGACTACTGTTTGGCGCTACGTTCATCTTTGGCTCACTTGGATTTCGATCTTGGATTGTTTCACGGACTGTTTTTTGGATTGCCCTGTGTTCTGGATCTTGGATTTTGGTTACGAATCACAGACTGCCTTTGGTCTACCATTCTGATACTCGTCTTGGTTTTGTTTTTCTGGACTTCTTGGTGGATTCCATCAACAGGTGGGGCCCGGTGCCTTCAAGGATTCAACCTACCTTCTTGGGAGGAACAACCTGCATCGAAGGCAAGACACTGGTGGGTCCCGGAACCCATCACTAGGTTCAACTGAACTGCATCTATCAGCCATTGGTAAGACCGTTCCTTTCTTGTTGTTTGGTTTGTGATTATTGTTGTGGCTAATTACTTAACCAGTGTTTATTTGCAGTGGCCCAGGGGTTCCCAGAAGTCCATAGCTCCGGAAGACCATCGCCCTCCTGTGGCCTCAAGGGCTGTACAGAGAGTGACATTTGTAATCTCCCTGTGCGGCACTTGTGGACGGAGGTATCCTTATTCTACACGACAGTCAAGACACAACAGACTGTGAAGCCACCCTGTCGTGTAGGCGATGGAGGGTGCCGCGGAAGAACCCTTGGCTACTATGGTTCAAGCCATAACCGTGTTACGTGCAGACATGGCCGCAGCAAACACTGCCATTCACCAACGGTTAGAATACCTCCAGAGTATCAGACACCCCCTGCCTCCTGATTTGGAATTCGGAGGTGCCTCTTCCGCCCCACCAATAGCTCCCCCTCTGGTTCCAATCCCTCAGACTCCCACGCCTATAGTACTTCCCACTCCCTCTCCTTTGACCGCCCCAGAGAGGTATCATGGGGACCCCGGCAATTTTTAGGACGTTCGTCAATCAGTGCAAACTGCACTTTTTGTGTAGACCCCAGGCCTTCCTAGATTCAGCTGCAAAAGCCGCCTTTACCCTATCACATTTGGCGGGCATAACTGCCACTTGGGCTAATCCCTTCATGGAAAGCAACAGTCCGGAGCTTTATGATTTCTACTTGTTGATCACAGAAATGGCCTGAGTATTTGATACCCGCCATAAGGTGCAGTCCTGAGACTTGGAACTATTGGATCTGGGACAAGGTAGGGGGTCTTTGATTGAGTACATTACCAAGTTCAACCAACTTGCAGCAGAAACTGCGTGGCCTGAAAGTAAAAAGGCTGTTGTTTTTTACAGGGGTCTAAACAATGGGCCTCATTACGACCCAGGCGGTAAGTTACCGCCTGGGTCGTACCTTTACCACCATGGCGTAAACTACGTTTACGCCATGGTGGTTGGTGGACTTACCGCCCCATTCCGAGGTTGGCGGGGCGGTAAGTCCCCAATCCCCATTTACCCTTCCCCATTCCCATTTTTGCCCCATAGGGCATAATGGGAGTGGGGAAGGCGTTAATTACGCCACCGTAAATTACGGTGGCGTAATTAACAACAAGGTCCCTTAGCGCCATGGATTTTAACACCTGCTAAAAGCAGGTGTTAAATCCTCCATGGAGCTAAGGGACCTCGGAATCAGGCGGTAAGGGTCGGCGCTGTTTACACGGCCGTAAACCCCTTACCGCCTGGGTCCTAATGAGGCCCAATGTCATGAAAGACCCGCTTGCCGTAGTCCCTGCTTTACCCACGGCATACCATGATCTGGCGGATCTTGCTTTACAGGTGGATGTTAGACGTTCAGAACGCAGAGCCGAGGCCGGCTTTGCTTCCACGTCAGTGCCAGCCTCCACCTCTACTGCCTCCAGGTCCAATCAGGAACCTATGCAGGTAGGGGGCATACGTAGTCCAATCACACCATCAGAGAGGGAGCACAGGAGGGTGGAAAATGCATGCTATTACTGTGGTCTGACTGGCCATTATGTTAAGGAATGTCCCCGCCGGCCAAAATTGAAAACGCCGGGTTTTCGGAATGCTCGACCCTAGACCCGGGGACTGGGTCGAGCACTGTCCCTCTCACCCCAGACCTGATAACTGCCTTTGGCCGTATCCGGCCCATACGTTTACAGGCCAAGCTCCAACCCACACCCGAGGTCTCACACCTGGTCACGATCATCCTTGACTCCGGGGCTACGGGTAATTACATAGATATTATGCTTGCCCACACACTCAACTTGCCCCTTTTGACTAAGATCAGGCCGGAACCGGTTCAGGCGGTGGATGGCACATCCCTGATATCCGGGCCCATTAAACAGCAGACGGCTCCTATGCTTCTTACAATTCAAGACACACACAAAGAGACCATAAGTTTCGACCTCATTGCCATGCCCCAGTTCGGCCTAATATTGGGGATCCCCTGGCTCCATAAGCATAATCTGCTGATAAACTGGAAGACGGGTTCAGTTCACCTTGAGTCAGAGTTGTGCCAATGCTTCTGTCTTCCTGCAAACACCAACGATCACACTCCTGCTCAAGCCCTAGGGGCTGTAGCCCATTTAACCATAGAGGACACCATGAGTTTGTCAACAGAACACCACATGGTGGGACTGTTTCTGCACTCATTCCCACTCAATACCAGGATTTTGGAGGCGTATTCGATCATGGTTCTTCCGAAGTGCTTCCTCCGCACCGTCCCTACGATTGCCCAATAGGTCTGATACCAGACAGTACAGTACCCACGGGCCGGGTTTATTCCCTGACTCCTACAGAAGAGACAGCACTCAAGGAGTATATCCAAAAGTCCCTCCGGTTAGGCCATATCCGTCCATCTACTTCGCCTGCAGCCAGTCCAATCTTTTTTGTCCCCAAGAAGGAGGGCGACCTCTGCCCTTGTCTAGACTACAGGCGACTAAATGCTATCACAGAAAAAAAACGATATCCCATTCCCCTGATTACGCCACTGCTTGACCGTCGCTCTCATGCTTCTGTATTCACGAAATTAGATCTTCGGGGGGCTTATAACCTAGTCCGCGTTCGTCCTGGGGACGAATGGAAGACCGCCTTATGCACTCGATATGGGTTGTATGAGTATACGGTCAAGCCGTTTGGTCTATGCAATGCCCCGGCCACATTTCAAAGATTCATGAATGATTTTTTCTTCGATATTCAGGATGTGTTTGTTGTTGTCTATCTAGACGACATCCTGATTTATTCCCAAACCCTGAAAGAACACATACCCCATGTACGGGAGGTGCTCTCGCGTTTACAAAGACACTCACTCTTCGCGAAACCAGAGAAGTGCCAATTCTACACTGACACCGTAGAATTTCTCGGTTTTCATATTACGCCTGGAGGCTTAGCCATGAACTCCTCCAAAGTAAGGGCCGTATTAGACTGGCCGGTTCCAAAAAACCTAAAAGCGCTTCAGTCATTCCTTGGCTTTGCAAACTTTTACCGACGGTTTATCTCTGGCTTTTCTTCTCTAGTGGCTCCTCTTACTTCTTTGACAAGTCCTTGTGTTCCCTTTCTATGGGCCGAAACACACCAACAGGCTTTTAACTCCCTCAAGATGGCATTTACTAACGCCCCGGTTCAGCAACACCCGGACCCGGAATTGCCATTCATCCTGGAGGCTGACGCTTCCTCCTTTGCCTTGGGGGCGGTCTTGTCACAGGTCTGTCCCGCTACCGGTTGGCTTCACCCCGTGGCCTTTCACTCCCGCAAATTCACGGACGCAGAATCCCATTACACGGTGACCGAAAAAGAATTGTTGGCAGTCATGGGCGCTTTCCGTGTTTGGCGACACCACCTCTTAGGTGCTAAACATCAGGTCACCGTGTACACCGATCACCAAAATCTGCAGGATCTGGCTTCTCTAAAGTGCATTAACAGTAGACAGGTCAGATGGCATTTGTTTTTTGCAGCATTTGACTTTGTTATCAAACATCGCTCAGGTTCGACTCATGGGAAGGCCGATGCTCTTTCTCGCTCCCCTGGGGGGGTCACTCTACCGAAATATCCTGACACTCTCCTGGACTGCAGCAAGGTGGTTTGTCTATGTACCCCGTCACCGCCTTTGCTGGAAGCTGTTCGGGATTGGGTCTCCCTGCATCCTGACCAATTATCTGAGTGGGATCTCACACTTCATGACGGGCTACCGTTTATTGCCGATCGACTTTTTCTGCCCACTACCGAAACCCGTAACATGGCCCTTGCATGGTCTCATGATGCCCCTATACATGGACACCCCGGTCAGAAGCGTACTCTAACACTGTTGAAACGCTGGTGCTGGTGGCCCTCTATGAAAAGGGACATAGAGTGCTATGTTAATACTTGTGGGGTGTGTGCGCAATGTAAACACTGCAGAGGTCGCCCTGTTGGTCTCCTGCTTCCATTACCTGTTCCCCCCAGGCCCTGGCACACTGTTACTATGGATTTTATCACCGACCTGCCCCGGGTCCAGGGGTTTGACACTCTGTGGGTGGTCATTGATTCCTTCTCTAAGATGGCTTGTTTTATCCCATGCAAGGGCGTTCTCTCCGCTCCAGCATTAGCCAGACTGTTCTTTGAAGGGGTTTTCTGTCTCTTTGGTTTACCCATGGTCATTGTCTCGGATAGGGGTGCCCAATTCACGTCACGCTTTTGGCGTGCTTTGACCAAAATGCTTGGCATTGACGTACATTTCTCTTCAGCATACCACCCCGAGTCGGATGGTCAGACGGAGAGACTCAATCAGACCTTGGAACAGTTCTTGCGTTGTCTGACCCTGCAGCAACAAACTTCCTGGCTGAAAGTTATCCACATTGCTGAGTTCGCCTATAACAATGCAGAACATTCTTCCACTGGGTTCTCCCCGTTCTATGTCTTGTATGGCCAGCATCCCCGGGTTCTGCCCTTCCTTGCCATGCCTTCCTCAGTCACCCCTGCTGCTGCCGCTTGTGCTAGGGACCTGTCCTCCATCCACGCCCAGACCACGACTCATCTACTCGAGGCTCAGGCGTCCATGAAGGCTCAGGCGGATAGGAAACGGGTGGTGGCCCCGTCTCATACAGTGGGTTCTCGTGTCTGGTTGTCCACCCGACACTTGCGGCTGGCGGGGTGCCGTAAGCTCCTCCCTCGCTTTGTGGGTCCTTATGTTATCACCCAGGTCATCAACCCTGTGGCCTTCCGGCTTGCTCTCCCAAAGTCTTGGCGGATTCACCCGGTCTTCCATGTCTCCCTCCTCAAGCCTTGTCCTGGTCCGACTCGGCTTCGGGCGCCTGTAGCTCCGGTGTCCTTGTCCTCCCCTGATGTTTTTGAGGTCTCTGAGATCCTAGGTTTGCGCCTTTGTAGGGGTTGCCTTCATTATCTGGTGGACTGGTGTGGGTTTGGGCCTGAGGAGAGGTCCTGGGTTCCCGCTGAGGATGTTTGCGCTCCGCGCTTGGTGGCACGTTTCCATAGGGACAATCCTTCGTGCCCACGGGGTCGTGGGCCTTTGGGTGGGGGCTCTGTCACGTCCCTAGGAGTTCACGTTGATCCCGATGTCATCCCCCAAAGCCCCAGACCCCATACGTTCATCGTTGGCTCACTTGGATTTCGATTTTGGATTGTTTCACAGACTGTTTTTTGGATTGCTCTGTGTTCTGGATTTTGGATTTTGGAACTCTGGTTACGAATCACGGACTGCCTTTGGTCTTACATTCTGATACTCGTCTTGGTTTTGTTTTTCTGGACTTCTTGGTGGATTCCATCAACAGGTGGGGCCCGGTGCCTTCAAGGATTCCACCTACCTTCTTGGGAGGAACAACCTGCATCGAAGGTAAGACACTGGTGGGTCCCGGAACCCATCACTAGGTTCAACTGAACTGCATCTATCAGCCATTGGTAAGACCGTTCCTTTCTTGTTGTTTGGTTTGTGATTATTGTTGTGGCTAGTTACTTAACCGGTGTTTATTTGCAGTGGCCCAGGGGTTCCCAGAAGTCAGTGGTTCTGGAACACCATCTCCCACCTGTAGCCTCAAGGGCTGTACAGAGAGTGACATTTGTAATCTCCCTGTGCGGCACTTGTGGACGGAGGTATCCCCGTTCTACACGACAGTCAAGACACAACACCCATCCTGATCATAAATGACAGACTTTGCCAAGTAGTTGCTAATCACGAAGCCTTGAAACCTTGTCCTTTTCTGGGGACTCTAGTCTGATGTGTTCCTGAAGAAGAGTTAAACATTTGTGGATGCTTGCATGATCCAGTTTGCCTTTAAACTGCACTAGATTTCTACCAACTGTGCTAAGGTTGGGTATACTGCTTCTAACATGGGTGGTAGTGCTTTTGCCTGGGCCAGCCATTTAGTCCCCTCAAGTAGTCCCCTATTGGATGATTACCAAGGATTAGTAATATTCCTTAAGAAAAGGCTTGATCGTCAGGAACAAGTACATTACTGTCCATGTGTCCCGGCGTCCAGCATATCATTTCTTACGTGACTCGTTTTAAACAGATTGCAGCAGTAGCTGGGTGGCCAGGGGCAGCACAGTTTCCCTTGTTTTTATGAAGGATTAAACAACAAAAGAGATGTATTGGCTGTTGTACCCAGACTGCTTCCTTTTCTGCCTCTGGAACAATGGTGCTGGATTATTGTCTGCAAGAACGGAAGCTGGAGAAAAGGAAGAGTCATACTTTACTCTCTCGAAGTGAGCCCATAGTTGCTTATCCATCCACTTAACCACCAGAAGACTCTGATCCAATGCAAATTGGGGCCACAGAAGGGCTTCTCTCTGAAGATCGGTGCTGTAGAAGGACCCAGGGGCCATGCACGTATTATGGCTCTAGGGGCCACTTATTAAAAGACTGCACAGTCGCTCATTCACGACACACAGGAAATGACTTCCCCCAACCCTGATAAGGACTAAGGATTGGGAGAACACTGCGAATGCCGCGGTTCCATAACTGCTACTTGTCTCCCTGAGATTTAATTTTTTGTCACCCAGGTATTTTTTATACTTGATTAAATCAGCACCTTTGCTAACACCTATGCTAGTTGATTCTGGAGTGGTGGGTTTGCTCATGGATGACACCTATGCAAAGGATCACCAAATTTCCAGAGAAACTAAGACTTTCCCACAAGTCATGGAAGGAGTGGATGGACAGCCCAGTAGCCATCTGACATGTAACAAATTAATATTGCTAAATCAAGAAAAGATCTTCAGCTTCACCAAAGCTGCACACTTTCTATTGATGGGGGGTCTACCGTGGCTTAGAACTCATCATCCCTACATTAACTGGACCTCGTATGCCTTGTTTATGGGATCAGAAAACTAATAACATTAATGTTTATTTAGTAGGGTTTCTGATTCCCCCAGATTGACAATTAAATCACTCTGATGCCAATCTTTCAAATGCTTGTTGTGAACATAAAGAAAATCTCCAATATCATGACTACCTCCATTTTTTACATTTATAAGCAAGATAAACAATTGCCATCTCACCATCTCAAGATTGAGCAACAGAGTGAGCAGTGCTAATACCAAGAAAACGGAAGCAAATCTCCCAAATACAAAAAGAAGTGTGCACAATAATTGATGAACTTTGAAATCCAAAGCATTAAATAAATTAATTCTGCCTTAGACACTTTGCAACAATATTTCTAACTACGGTCACGTAAGACTTCTGGGATCAAGAAAGATGCTGAAGGCATGTCCCTGAATGCTCACACTAGAGAGAACACAACCCGCTAGGGAAGAAAGGCCCAAATCGATCTTGTAAGGATAACAGATGAGAGCAACAGCAGAGAACTCTGCTGCCAATAACATTCTGCCGAAAAGTAGTACAAGCAGAATCTTATAAAGAAAAACATCATCATTAATGATGCAACATATACAGTAGAAACCCGCGCGGCTGGTTGGTGTGCGCCTACACATGATACGCCTGCTCCATAAGAGATTCCAGGTCATTGGTTCCAGCCCAGTCCGTCCACCTTCCACCACGTGGGTGCTGCAGTGAACATCTTCTCAAGTCGAAGGTCAGTGAACAAATTAACTATACTCATAATATAATGCTACTTTATCACTATACTTGGCACCTGGCAGGCCTTAAGACGGGCACAAAGGAGGTTCTGGGGCACCGTAACCGTCAAACACACATTTCACTCCCTCCCTTTCCTTCCATGCCATCCGGCTCCAAGGTCTCCACCCTCATTTTGAACTATAATGTATCCCTCCCAGAACCTTGCAATACAAATCATATAATTGTCGCTCAACGATGTGCGCTGTATGTCCTCTTTGAACATTTCAGGACTTGTTACTTTGGGGTTGGTGGTCAAAGGGCGCCTCGTGCCATGGAAATCAGAGATCCTAAGGTTTAGTCAGTTATATGGGCTATAACACGTGGTCGCATGGGGATGGGCTGGGTCATATTTTGGCCAGTGAGAGATAACATACACACCAGGCGGCGGTCCGTGATCATGGCCTTGTAGGGCACATTCCTCTTGAGTAAAAAACACATCTTTGAAACACTGTTAGAACAATGAATAGGCGTTGTGGCGGGTTGGGGTGTGCACTGTCCTCATGGGGACTTGGGCATGGCTGGAGATTTCTCTTGTCTTGCAATTTGGGCCTAATGCACGCAACGCCACATTTGCCGTGCAGGCCTTACCTTCTACCTATGATTACTTACTAATATCAACGCAAAATAGCAATGTTACTCGCGCCCTGCACTACACTGTGTGGATTGATTATATTTGATTATATTGAAGTGGGGTCCTTTATATTGGGAGGTGGTCCTTTCATGGTCCCTCCTCCCCCAGCCCATCATAGTGCTTTGAATGCATCTGGCCTCAGCCTAAGGCACTTAGGGTGGTTGGACTGAGCTACCCCCTTCCCAACATTCCCCCCTTTTGTTACTTCTACAGTAACAAACTTTTTAATAACCCTCCGCTCCCACGGTCTCCTTTCTGCTTCCACATATGGCTGTGTCCCCCTTTATTGGTATCCACGCCCTGCATACTGACCGCAAACTCTCCCCTCTACGCGCATATTCCTCAGGTGAGCAAGTCATATAGATGCACCCCCCATCCCCTAGCAGGTCCACCCAAACCTCTATGTACTTCTTATATCAGGGGTGGAGAAACGATAATGTGGTATAGATGGTCAACTTCATCTCCATACGGGATGGGGGGCATTTCATACTTAGGGCCACTTTGTGGGATATCAGTCTGTACTTAAATGTATTTTGTCGCGCGAGGTGGTTTTGAAACCCCAATTGATACCATGCTTCTTGCGCTATTGCATGCCACATTGGCACAACATCGAAGGCCCAGTTGACAGGTGCAGAAAATAAGGATGAACACGATGATGGGCATCAACATTTTAAGGATTGCTCCGAGCCACGACGGGGCCCAATTGAATTCCGAAGTAAACCAGCCACTGTCCTGTACTCCTCCCTCCTTCATGTGAACACCCAGGCCATGGACAGCTGCAATGATGTGGGATAATGATGCATTCTCCGCATCCTGTGGAGGCACAAATGTGCAGCAGGAATCGCCAAAGTTTTTGCAAACCCCTCCTTCCATTGCTGTTAACATGTTCAACACATATCGGTTTTGCACTGTCATAAGTCTTAATGCAGGCAACTCAACCATGATCACGTTGAACCTGTTCTCTGTATCGTTCACGAGCTGGACCAGCTCTCATCTCACGATCTGTAGCCATTTGGCATTTTCTGCAGCCTGCACTCCTGGCAATAGTAGAGATGTGAAGAAGGATTCTGCTGAGCTGGAGAGCATGTATTCTCCAGGTATTTCAACAAGCAATGCGGAGGAATCTTTGGATATGTAATTCAACATGTTCTTCCTCTTTAGTTGTTCGAATTGTCCTTTCACTGGCAGGATGCAGTGGGCGACAGTTTCTTTTCTTCATTTTTAAATATGGGGAGACTAGTTGGCTCCTCGACAGGCAGTTCTCCCCCTTCAGGTGTTCTTCTGGGATTACTAGTAGCGCCGAGTGCAGCGTGGCCAGCAAACAACAGCCCCTTCATGATGGTGGGAAGTGCAAGTAAGCTTGTTGGCCACACACCCAGTAGTAATCCATCACAGCTGCTGTTCCCTTCTTCATGTCTGCAATTAGGAGAGTCTTATTGAATGTTCATTCGAACCGGCAAAGGCTGTACCCTTGCTGCGGAAACAAAGTTTGTATTCTTCTTCCTTTTAGACTTGCACCGGCTTTTCCATTGTTGCAATCCGTGTCAACTTTGTGATATGTTCTGTCCATATTTGGATGCAAAAATTGTCCACCCGTGCTATCATTTCCTTGCTATATGTTAACAGTTCTTCTGCCAAGCAAGGTTGTGTGGTGTCCTGCCAGTTGTTATTGACATGTTTATGCCCTTTCACCATCAGATAGGGTAGCTCCACACACTTGAGGTTTTTTGGGTCGTCGCTGCACTGTGCAAGATCTAGACCCACCATTTGCAGTTGCACCCTGTGGGCCTGGAATGTTCCCTTTATTCTGCACAGCGCAAGATGAACTAGGCATTGTGCCACTATAATTGGGACTGCTTGTGGTACTAACACCTTCGGAGGCCCTGACGGGTGTGGAATGAGTAAACACACATAACAGCTTCCATTCACAACGTTTCTTCCCACGCACTCATGTCAGTTTACCACGAGTTGGTAAATTTGGGATGACGGATATCCTCAATCACATCCAAACCCAGCCCTTGATACGTATCATACTTTTTTCATACTTCTCATTTCATTATTGTGTACACGCTCTCAGGGGTGCCCACTGTAACAATGCTATCGGAAATAACATCATATTGTTTTGAATTATTAATCAATCATCTATTTGCTGAAAACACCCTTTTCATTGTTTCCCCATTGCCAATTGTGCACATACTTTCAATATCGTATTGTACATGTCATAATCATCACTGACACTTTTATCAACACTATTGTTACCCCTATATTCATTTCCATTATTATTGTTAGCATTCATATTGCTACTAATATATGTAAATCCCCTAATATTATTAACATTTATATGCACTATCCCATTTGGATAATATAAAATCCCATTCCCCCCCTCTATAGGACCTCCCCCTATAACATATTCCCCAATACAGTTCCAAAAGTACCATTAATTTCAAACACAGACCTGCAATAATGGTCAACCCACAATAGTAAGCATAGGTCCATATTTTCTCATTTGTGCATCTACACCTCGGATCCCTACTGAAACAATGATTTACATTCGTCACGTCCATCTTCTTCTCGCCTGAAATGAAAGCAAAAACACAAAACAAAGAAAAGAAAAGGAGGGATGTACAAGACGTACATTTGCAGAGATAGGAGGAGAGAGAGAAAGAGAGAGGGGGAGAGCGGGGAGGAGGGGAGAGAGAGAGAGAGAAAGAGAGAGAGAGAGAGAGAAAGAGAGAGAGAGAGAGAAAGAGAGAGAGAGAGAGAGAAAATTAGCTCCAGAAAAAAAAGAATATGGAGCGAGCAGCTGGGCTTCGGCCCGTCAACAGAATGTGACAGTACACACGTATCGTGCCTGGACAGGCCGGTGAGGTAGATAGGGTGCAGGTACTGCTGCCTCTCCTTTTAAGATAACTGAAATGCCAACATGCTGTCTGGAGGTGCCCTGCGGATGTCGAAGAAGTGGACCCAATATCGCAAGCCCTTACCTTCACTGCAAGGGGAGTGCAAAACACCACCTCCTACGGCCCGTGGAACTGAGGGTTGTTGCACCTGCGTATAAAATTGCGAACGTACACAAAGTCACCAGGCAGCAAGGGTTGTGTTGTCCTGCATTCAGGATCCGTCTGCCGTCTCAATCCTGGGAGGTGCAATCTGTCGGGAGACACATTTAATTGCCCTTGTTAGTGTGGTCAAATAATCTCTGAACTCATCATCTAACAGCTGCTGCCCTATGTGCATCTGAAGCTCTTCTCACAGGGGATATGGGGGTGTGCATACGCCGACCAGTGACCACCTCGTGAGGTGACAAATGGTGGTCTTAGCTAGGCTGTGTGCGTAAACTGGCGAAGGCCAGGGTTAAACAGCGCACCCAGTTTTTCTTCAACGTGGTGCACAGTTCAGATAATTTGTTTTTGAGGAGCCTGTTTATACTCTCCACAATGCCGTTGGCCTGTGGGTGGTAAATCGTACACATCCGGTGCTTGATGCCAAGTAGTGGCTGTGACCTGCTGTAACAATGCATTGAAAAAATGTGTGCCAATATTTGACCTTAAAACCTTGCACACACCCCATCGAGGGAAAACCCTGCACACCAAAAATCTAGCAGCACATTTGGCATCCAGGTTGTACACAGAGCCCTGCTTCCACCCAGCTTGAGAAAGGGCAAACCACTACTGTTACGCACACCTGGTCTCTGCGGGGACGTTGGGGCACGGTTGGAGCCCTCCCTGGATTCAGCTCCCCTGGATCGGTTCTCTCCCACAGCTGCTGCCAAGTACACTGTTCTGGATGCTGGTACTGCCCCTGCGAGAACATTAGAGGCAATGAGAAGGGTGTGGAGGTATCATGACTCCCCTCAGACCTTTCGTGCCAAAATGAGGTGAGTAGCGTTTACCCATATAGGCTCATCTGATATATTGTTAGGGCAAGCTCTCCGTCCTGCTTCTCATCGGCAGGGGCGCTTCAAGAGGACCCAGTTGCTTTACTGGCCCATGGATGTGGCGGCCCAGGCCGGCTGTGACCGAACCACTTTGAAGGTAGAAGTTTTTTGTGATGATTATTGTTCTTATTAGTTATTAATGTCTTGTCACATGATTTAAGTTCGTATCCTTAATAATGTCTCTTTTTCCTTTTAGATGATGGCGGCCTAGTGGAGCAGCTGTACCGCTGGAGGGCCCAAAGTGTTCCCAAGAAGATGATAAGTTGGAGTCTTAAGGTAAGTGCTAGATGAAATTGCGTGCAATCTTAGCAAATATCCTTATTAAGTTTCTAACCTTATTTGTTCTTTTCCTCCTGCAGGTATAGCCTGGCGGCGCTTAGAGAAGAATTGTGGTGCGCGGCCCTGTCGGCGGGTGAAGGACGCCTGCAACCGCGTGGAAGCTGACCATGTAGAACTCCAGAGTTGGTATCCGAGATGCGGATCAGGTAAGGCGCGCTGCCGGTAGTTGTATTCCAAGAACCAGGTAAGTGCGCTCTGGTCAATCGCGGATGGAGTCACTGCAAGCAGGTAAGAGACGCTTCAGCGATGATTCTGCTGGTTCTGATGGAGAAAACAGGTAAGTTGCGCCTCCGCAATGGTTTTGCTGGCTCAACAGCTAAGAAGCTTCTCAGCAATGGTTTTGCTGGAAAACAGGTAAGATGCTTCTCCGTGATGGTTTCGCTGGAAAACAGGTAAGATGCTTCTCTGTGATGGTTTTGCTGAAAAACATGTAAGATGCTTCTCAGGTGGCGGTGAGCGTTACGCTGCTTGAGGAGAATAAAGCAAAGCGTTGGCCTGCGGGCAGGGCAGGCTTAAATAGCCTGTCACAGCCACAGCCCTTTGCTCTGCTAGATGGTTCCACCCTGCCACTCCCAGATGATGCTGCACATGCAGCTTCATGTATTCCTATGGCCATACCCAGCCCAGATGCACATGGAGGCTTAATATGAGCTGGAATAACATGTGCCCAAGGGAAAAAGTGTGCAGAACACACTTTCTTATGAGTCTGGTGCCAAAGGCACCAGTACTGGGTCCAACTGGACCCTTTAGGGGTGTGAACTGTGGTTCCTGCCCAGTGGCCATGACAGCACTCCCCCTCAAGGCCCCTCTTACGATTGTCCTCCCTCCTAGTCTTGGTTTGGTGGGGTTATTACGATAAAATTGTCTAACCAGCCGTGGGGCATGGACTAATTCACTGGGCTCCCAAGTACGGTCTTGCGGTCCATAGCCTTTCCAATCAATTAGGTAGTACAGTTTGGATCGTACTACCTTAGTATCCAAAATGTCTTTGACTTCATATTCCGGTTCCCCTTCTATGACATCTGGCTCGGGTGGTGTTTCAATCCGAGTATCTGGCTTCATTGGTTTCCAGAGGGAGACATGGAATACCGGATGGATCCACAGGTTAGTTGGTAAATCTAATTTCATGGCTGCAGGATTAATAATAGCCTTGATGGGGTAGGGTCCCAAGTACCTAGGGCGGAAGGCTTGGTGTCCTTTCAATGGGATGTTCTTGGATGCCAACAAAACTTTATCCCCAACTTGGTAATCTGGGGCTTCCTTTCAGTGCTTATCCGCAAACATTTTCTGTTGTTCTTTAGCCTTGGTTAGTGTCTCTGTGGCCTCTTTTAGAGTTTGTGAGATAGTCTTGTGTAAGGTTTTGACAGATGGCATTTCCAATTCGTCAGGAGAATCAAAGATGGATGTTCAAAGGTGACAACCTTGGACTGTATAAAACGGGGTCTGTCCGTTGCTAGTGTGGACTGAGTTGTTGTAGACAAATTCCGTTAACCAGAGAAGGTTTTTCCAAGGCTCTTCAGTTTGTTGCAGCATGCACCAGAGGTATTGCTCTAAGGTCTGGTTGGTCCTTTCGGTCTGGCCATTGGTTTGGGGATGGTGACTCGTGGATAGGCAGAGGTCAATCTTTGCTATTTTGCAGCATCTCTTCCAGAGAGCAGAAACAAATTGTGTTCCGCGATCTGAAATTAGCACCGACGGGAAGCCATGTAATTTGATAACTTGCTCCAAAAACACAGTGGCAAGTGCGGAAGCAGTTGGAAGCCCCTTCAAAGGAATAAAATGGGCCATCTTGGAGAACAAGTCCACAATAACCAGAATTGTATTGAACCCGTTGCAGGGGGGAAGATCGATAATAAAATCCATCGACAGTGTGTGCCATGGTGCTGGTGGTACCGCTAAAGGATGTAATAGCCCTGCAGGGCTTTGTTTCTGAGATTTGTTTTGTGCGCACACACCGCAGGTGGCGATGTATTGGGCAATGTCTCTTCTCCAGGCTGGCCACCAATAGCCCTTTTTGATCTTGACCCGAGTCTTGGCGATCACAGGATGCCCTTCCACTAGTGAGTCGTGGTAATTCGCTATTATCTGCCTTTGCAAGGTTTTGTCTTGGATATATAGCCTTTCTAGGAAATAGGGCAAATCGTCCTTAATGGAGTATTGGTCTCCTTGAGCTAGCCATTCCTGTTGTGCAGTTGGGTTCATCCGAGATCGAAGATCAGTTTTCAATTCCTCCAAACAGGAGGTTGCAGCGATTCGGTTCTGAATTCGTTCTTCGGGTATAATGGCCACAGGCTCTGATATTGCGAAGGCTTCCTTGTCTTCTCCCACGTGGGATAGGGCATCGGCATTCCCATTGCGCACTCCTGGTCTGTATGTAATAACAAAATCATATTCTGCAAAGAAAAGAGCCCAGCGGAGCTGGCGCGAGGATTGGGCCTTGGCTGTCTTTAAATATATGTAAATTTCGGTGATCTGTAATAACTGTGACTGTGTGCCTGGCTCCCAAAAGATAGTGTCTCCATGTCTTGAAGGCCCCTTTGATTGCCAATAGTTCCTTCTCAGTAATTGCGTAGTTTAACTCTGGCGCAGAGAACTTACGGGACAAGAAGGCTATGGGATGCAGTTGTCCAGTACCCGGATCTCTCTGTGATAGGACGGCTCCCATGACAATACTAGAAGCGTCTGTTTCGACCACATATGGCAGGTCAGGACGGGGATGCCGAAGAACTGGTGCTGAAGTGAAGGCCTTTTTCAGTTCTCAGGAGGCCTCTTCTGCCTCGGGAGACCAAAGGAATCTTTTATTCTTCTTCAATAAGGAAGTGATTGGATGGACTATTTGCGAAATTCTGGGAATAAATCGTCAGTAAAAGTTGGCAAATCCAAGGACATTTTGCACTCCTTTGATGGATGTTGGTGATGACCATTGTAGAATTGTGTCCACCTTGCGGGTATCCATGTGAACACCTCGTGGAGTAAGCATGAAGCCCAAAAATTCGACTTCCAGGATGTGGAAAGAGCACTTTTCCAATTTGGCAAACAGCCGGTGTTGACGTAGCTTTTCCAAAACTGCTCTTACATGGGTGGCGCAATCGTCTTTGGACGCAGAGTAAATGAGAATGTCATCAATGTACACGTGTGCACAAACGTCCAACAATTTGTGAAGTACATCGTTCATGAAGAACTTAAATGGGGCGGGTGCATTGCACAATCCGAAGGGCATGACCTGATACTCGAAAAGCCCGTATTTGGTTCAGAAGGCCGTTTTCCACTAGTCTCCCTTTTTAACCCGCACAAGATGGTAAGCCCCACGTAAGTCCAATTTAGTGTACATTTGGGCGTTCTTTACTTGATCGAGCAATTACGGGATAAGTGGTAGGGGATACCTGTTCTTTACGGTGATTTGATTCAGTGCTATATAGTCTATACAAGTTCTCAAATCACCTTCCTTCTTGGGTACGAAGAATAGAGCTGAAGAGGCAGGGGACTTAGACGGGCGGATAAAACCGTTAGCCAGGTACTGGTCCAAGTAAGATGTCAGATCTGATTTTCTTGCTCAGTTAGAGCATAAATTCAACTGCATGGAATTTGTGCCCTCGAAACCAGATCGATTTGGCAGTCATAAGGCCTGTGGGGAGGTAGAATATTTGCTTGTTCCTTCTGGAACACATCCTGATAATCCAGATACTGCGGGGTTTAGAGAGTCAGAAAGTCCAAAGATAGATTTAGTTTTGAGTTCTTTGCTCTTCTATTCTTGGTGGAAGCAAATGTTAGTGCATTCTGGAGTAGAGGTCAGCACTTTTGTTCGCCAGTCGATCCTTGGGTTATGTGTTTCCAGCCACAGCATTCCTAAGATCATCTGGAACTGGGGAGCTCCAATAAGGTCGAAGGTAATGTCTTCTCGATGGCCGCCCTGACATATCAGCATGACTTTGTCGGTATGTTGCATCACAGGGCCGGATGACAGTTGAGACCCGTCCACTGCTGTGATGTTTTCTGACTTGAGCTTTTGCTGAAGAGGGAGGCCTATTCGTTCGGCCAGATTGTGATCAATATAATTTCTCACTGCACCACTATCAATATTTGCCTCCAAGGCATGTACTTTTGTGGGTTGCTGACCAAAAGTACCAGGGTGACCAGGTGTGAGGTCTGTACAGATTCCTTCTTTTCGCTCGACAAGTGGACCCCTACACTTGCCGGGTACTGGAGTTTTCCTGATTTTGGTCCTTTTCTTCATTACCATTGTCAGTTGCTCCTACAATTCTTTTGGGGGGTTTGATGGGACACTCTTGGAGGAAATGTCCTGCTTTTCCGCAGTATAAACATAGTTGTTGCTGTCTCCTTTTCTCTCGCTCCACCTTGGAGATAGGAGCGCGTAATCCTCCGATCTGCATTGGTTCGACTGGTTCATGGGCTTTGGCTGAATTGTCCCGGGGTTGCATACAGACGGACCTCCCTTCATTCGTTCGTTGAGCGGTCCATTCTTAGATTCTGCAACCTGTGATCTAGTTGTACAGTCATATTTATATACTCTGCACATCCTTCAGGAGGATTAACCACTTCGGCTAGCACATCTTCTAATTCCCCACGCAATCCCCGATAAAAGAGCATGGTCCTCTTTTCTTCCAGCCAATTTGTCTGCACTACAAGGCGATTGAAGGTGGCAATATAGGTAAGCAAGTCTTGACTCCCTTGTCTGAGGGACAACAGTTTGATGTCTAAGGCTTGGCCTTGGGTATGTCTAGCAAACAACTTTTCCATTTCCAGTTGGAAATCCCCAAAGTTTCAGAGCAGAGAATCATCCTGGTTCACTAATGGTATCAACCAGTCTGCTGCACTTCCTCCTAAATAGGAAAGAACAAAGCAACTTGTGCACTATCGTTTGGAAAGGCCCCAGGTCGGCACAGAAAGTGAAGACAACATGATTCATAAATATTGCATATTTGTTTGGATCGCCAGTGAAACGTTCAGATGGGGCTAGTGGCACAGCCCCCGGGAGCCCCACCTGGACTGGCGGTGACGGCTTCGGCGTAGGAGGTTGTGCCATCCCAGGTAGCGGAACCTGCCCTGCATGTGTCTGAAGCATTTGCCAAGTCATCAGTGCGTTCCCGAGCTACAATTAAGTGCCTTCTCAAGGCATTGGTCTCTTGTCTAGAAGCGTGGACTTCAGCCCGCAATTCCCCTAGTAATTGGGCCAACTGGTCTGTTGCCAAGGTTTCCATAACGCCCAGGCAGAGATTCAGAGAGGCTTCGTGTTCTGTTACGCTCACCTCGTCTCTGCGGGGATGTTGGGGCACGGTTGGAGCCCTCCCTGGATTCTGCTCCCCTGGATCGGTTCTCTACCCCAGCTGCTGCCAACTACACTGTTCTGGATGCTGGTACTGCCCCTGCGAGAACACGAGAGGCAATGAGAAGGGTGTGTAGGTATCGTGACTCCCCTCAGACTTTTCGTGCCAAAATGAGGTGAGTAGCGTTTACCCAT
This sequence comes from Ambystoma mexicanum, assembly GCF_040938575.1. Classification (NCBI taxonomy): domain Eukaryota; kingdom Metazoa; phylum Chordata; class Amphibia; order Caudata; family Ambystomatidae; genus Ambystoma; species Ambystoma mexicanum. The sequence goes on from NC_090925.1 coordinate 734,022,015, forward strand.
ATAGGCTCACATGATATTTTGTGAGGGCGAGCATCAAGATGACCCAGTTACTTCACTGGTCCATGGATGTGGCGGCCCAGGCCGGCTGTGACCGAACCACTTTGAAGGGAGGAATTTTTTGTGATGATTATTGTTCTTATTAGTTATTAATGTCTTGTCACATTATTTAAGTTTGTATCCTTAACAATGTCTCTTTGTCCTTATAGATGATGGAGGTCCAGCGGAGCCGCTGTACCGGTGGAGGGCCCAAAGTGTTCCCAAGAAGATGATAAATTGGAGTCTTAAGGTAAGCGCTAGATGAAATGGCGCGCAATCTTAGCAAATGTCCTTATTTAGTTTCTAACCTTATTTGTTCTTTTCCTCATGCAGGTATAGTCTGGCGGCGCTTGGAGAAGAGTTGCGGTGCACGGCCCTGTCGGCGGGTGAAGGACACCTGCAACCGCGAGGAAGCTGACCTTGTAGAACTCCAGAGTTGGTATGTGAGCTGCGGATCAGGTAAGGCGCGACTCCGGTAGTTGTATTCCAAGAACCAGGTAAGTGCGCTCTGGTCGATCGCGGATGGAGTTACTGCAAGCAGGTAAGAGACGCTTCAGCGATGATTCTGCTGGTTCTGATGGAGAAAACAGGTAAGTTGCGCCTACGCAATGGTTTTGCTGGCTCAACAGGTGAGAAGTTTCTCTGCGATGGTTTCGCTGGAAAACAGGTAAAATGCTTCTCTGTGATGGTTTTGCTGGAAAACAGGTAAGATGCTTCTCAGGCGGCGGTGAGCGTTATGCTGCTTGAGCAGAATAACGCGAAGCATTGGCCTGCGGGTGGGGCAGGCTTAAACAGCCTAGTCCTGGCCATGCCCCCCTGCTCTGCTAGATGGTTCCACCCTGCCACTCCCAGATGATGCTGCACATGCAGCTTCATGTATTCCTATGGCCACGCCCGGCCCAGATGCACGTGGAGGCTTAATATGAGATGGAATAACATTTGCCCAAGGAAAAAAGTGTGTAGAGCATACTTTCTTATGAGCCTGGTGCCAAAGACCCAACTGAACCCTTTAGGGAGTGTGAACTAGTGTTCTTGCCCAGTGGCCATGACACTATTATAATACCTAGAGCCATTACAACATTCACCCATGTCAGCGTAATTGATGTGTAGTTCACGGAACGGACCAGTAGGTCGGGGAAAGGTGCCCCGTAATGTCTGTAGTGTTATCCCTGTACTGAAACTTTCACATGTGGTGCAATGTACGACCATTTCTGTGCTACTCTCCTGAATATTTGATATAAACCAATCGTCCTGTATATCTGCTGCTATGTGCTGCTTCGAACTGTGGGCTGGTAATGTAACTGTTGAAAGGCTACTGTGAGGAGCTCCCGGGGCATTACGGTCTTCGCAGAGCTCTCTTGTCTCCATAACAGATCTGTCAGGGATTGCTTGCAACATCCCCGTAACCACAACTCTTTCTCCCTTTCAGGTGCCCTTCCTTGTAATTCGATAATCTGCGGGATGGGCAATGCTGCGTAAGGTACTGAATGTTCGCTTGCTGGTGGGGCGGTCACAACATACTCAGTTGCTATTTTGTTTGGCAGATACACCACCATTTTGGCTGCCGCGTCGGCAGCTGCGTTCCCCATCAATATTTCGTCTGTCCTGTTGGTGTGGGCAGCACACTTGACGACCGCCACAACAAATGGCTGGGATAATGCTTATATTAGTATTTCTTGCAGTGCTGAATGCTGCACTGGAGATCCATCCACCCTCCGAAACCCATTCCTCTTCCAGCGGGATAGACTGGCGTGCATAGTTGTTGTGACGTATGCTGAGTCTGAATATATTGTGATATGGCACCCTTTGGACGCTCTCAATGCTTCAATAAGCGATATGAGTTCTGCCACTTGTGCAGAATAGTGCATGGGCAATCTCTTCAGGACCACTGTCTCATACTCCCCTCCCTCAAGTCGTACCACTGCTGCCCCTGTATGTCTTTGCCCATCCTCCTTGTCAATTGTGGATGACCCCTCAACGAAGAGTACCCCACCCTCTGGCAAAGCGCAATCCTTTGCTTTGGGTATATCAGCCTCCTCCCCCTCGTATGTGGTGCAATCGTGCATTGTCAGATCTTCTGAAGAGGGCATAACTGTTAATAAGGTAGTCGGATTCACTGTTTTACTTTTAACCACATGAATGTGGGGCTTTGAAATAATAATCTTGTACGCCGAGGATCTCTGTGTAGTCAGGGTGGACTTTGACCTTTCTAGGATGACAAATAGAGAATTTTCCACATACAACGTAACCAAGCACTTCATCACAATAGTAGAACTTTTTTCTATTGCAAATACAACAGCTGCTAAAGCTTGTTTGCATGCGAACTGCCCCTGCATCACTGAATCCAGTGTGCTACTGTAATAGGCCAACAGCTTATGACCCATAGTACTTTTCTGTGTCAACACTGTGTCCATGAGCTGTTCATCTGAATGTGAGAACAAGTAAAATTCCTGTGTGTAGTCTGGGGTGGCCAGTACGGGTGCTGAACTAATGACTTCTTTTAGATTCAGGTTTGTTCAACATACGGCCCGCAGGCAGCAATGCAGCCCGCCAAGCCATTTTATGTGGCCCGCAGCAAACAAAACATTAGGTTTACTTTGTAAGTTTAACTTTAAACTAAAATTTAACTTTAGTATTTATTTAATACGCAGCGAGCATTATGGCTGCAATGTTAGTTTCTGCAGGGTGGGAGTTGTCATAGTCCACACACATTACGATTTCCATTGGCTAAGAAACAGCCAATGGAAATACTGTTACCATGCAAGGCATTCATTTATTTTATTTATTTCCATGACTATGTCATTGTCAAGTGGAAATAAATAAATGCCTTGCATGGTAACAGTATTTCTATTGGCTGTTTCTCAGCCAATGGAAATCGTAATGTGTGTGGGTGGAGTGACAGGCATACAGCATCACCTTCACACTTCACAGTTGCCGAGCCCAGAGCACAGCTTGCCTGAGCAGCAGCCCAGCCTGATAGTGCCACATGACGTGCACACTGAGGCTTAGTTCTCCTTGCCTCGACCGTCTCCAGCAGTGGTAAGTACTGACTCTATTTTTGTATGTTTGTTTGTGGCCTGCGCTGCTTTTGAGCCTTCGAGATACTGCTAGCCAGATAATTGCATTTCTGTGTATCTGGCCAGCAGTATCTTGGAGGCTCAAAAGCAGCGTGCAATGCCTGCACGTGTGAACATTCTGTCTGGGGCGGTACAATTTGCATCACATTTTGTCAAAAACCTCCCTCTTCGGTACTATTGAAACTGCGTCACAAAAGGAATGAATTGCCATTTACAGCTGCAGGCTCGTACTAGCTTGTAGGGCAATAGGCCCATGGGACAGCCAAAAATGCAAAATGCTTCTGTGGGACAGTTTTTGGGGTCGGAGTGGAGCACTTTTTTGGCCAATGTGGGCCAGTTTGATGAGTTACCTCACTATGTGGCTAATTAATGTTGACAGAGTGTTGCTGAATGAATATTGTTTTAAAAATGTACAATTTGCATCACATTTTGTCAAAAACCTCCCCCTCGGGTACTGTTGAAACTGCGTCACAAAAGGAATTAATTCCCATTTGCAACTGTGGGACCCTTTTTCATGTGATGTGGGGTTACCGTTAGCACTTGCATGCCAGGGGATCTATTGGAAGGGTAGAAGGGGCACAGGAGCTGACTGCTCATTCTCACAGCAGTCCTCAAGTGGATGCTTTACTGCTTTCACAGGTAAAGGGCAGAGTTAACAGCTTTTAACAGTGAAGCTTCACCATAATAGTCTCAATGGAATGTGTAAAGAAGTTAGATACCCCCACACAAGTACATTTGCCCTTGCCTGGCTTTCTCTGAAGTTAGCACCTCCACCAACATTTGAAGGGTTAGCCCACTGCAGCCCCTGACATTTTAGCCACCCTAGGCGCACCCCCCTGGTGCACCCCTGCAAGGGTCTGATGTGTGCACTTGCTATTGGTAAATCAGTGAGGAGGGAAGAGTTTCCTGAAACTGCCAGCATTAAGGTTTTACTCAGTGTTTCTGCAAACAGATGCACAAACATTTACTTGCACTAAAATGTGTATTACAGAGATAAGCTGGCATATGTGTTGGGCACACTGCACAGGCAGCATCAATTATTAACACAGAAGTAATGAATGTCTATTACAGAGATAAACTGGCACATGTATTGGGCACATTGCACATCCACGGGTGGCATCAAGCATGCTTTGTACAGGACAATCCTGGCCTAAATTGGGAACAGCCAGCATAAACATGTTGCTCTTTAGCAACATGTTTATGCTGGCTGTTCCCAATATTTTGGGCACAACAAGCATGAAAATATGTTACATCAGTGACAGTGCTGTCTTACACTGTGGACACATTGATCATTAAAATGTGTTGTGTTGTAAAATGTTCTTGTGTCATGTTGGCGACATGGAATTTTTATGTTCTCCTTTAGAAGTGATTGTAAACTTTATGGCTTTTTGGTCAGTTTATCTGCTGTAAAATGCACCATTTCAACGCCATATTTGAAAACAATGGCCCTCATTACAAGGTAGGAGGTCCGGTAGCAACGATACTGGTAAGTGAATACCGGCATCGCATACCGGACAGGTGCATTACAACCCGCGATGCCGGTGCTACCGGCAACCGCAGGGCCCCACAGTGACTGGGTAGCGCGCACCCGGTATGGGCATGGGCATGCAGCAGCCGTGCCAGTAACACCGGCATGCCACAAGGAAGCGATCATTACGAGCTGCGCGGACATGCACCTACCGGCATCCAGATGCTGGTATGAACGGTCACCATGATGCTGGCAATACCGGCATCGAGGGACAGGCGTAAATAGCAATCTGCTGTGTACCAAACTGCCACAGGTGCACACAATCAGCACAGGTGGAGGCAATGGAGTCAAGCACAGCACCAAAGGAGCACGCCCACACACCACACCCGTTCCAAGTCCAAAATGATACCACTAGCAGTTGCCATACAGGGGCTGGAGGACATGCCTGCATTGCTACTACTCCAGCAGGCACTAAATCAGGGGATGCAGAGGAGGCGCAGGAAGAGTAGGAGGATAGGACTGGGCCAGCACATACCACCAGTGCAGGCAGTGGTACCCCGCAGGCCGCCACCAATCCCTCGTATAAGGGCCAGTCAATTTGACTTAACCCCTGCACAGATCCATACCCTGTATCGCCTGGACAGGGACACAATATGCACAATTGTGGATCTCATTCACGATGACCTGGCCAGTCTGATCAACATCCGTAGCGCCATCCCCCCTCTGCTGAAGGTAATGCCTGTGCTCCACTTCCATGCCACAGGCACCTACCAGCACACAGTGGGGCAGCTGCATGGCATCTCACAACCATGTTTCTCCCGTGTGCTCAACTAGGTACTGGATGCACTCCTGAAACATGCAAGGCACCACATATCGCTACCACGGACTACGGAGGAGGTGAATGCCACCAACACAGACAACTAAATTGGGATATATTGAAATGAGACCAACTAGCACATTTATACCTCCAATTCAAAATACCATTTTGGATTCATTCCAAAAACAAGTGCTGAATGATCTATCTAAAATCAATTTCCGGAAGAGATCTCAAATGAATTTTCCACAGAGAGAACAACAAGTATTGGACCGTCTGTGGAGCAATCCAGAATTAACAATTAAACCAGCCGATAAAGGTGAAGCTCTCGTCATAATGGACACAATCAAATACAAGATGGAAATCGAGAATCAATTACGGGACTCAGATACATACTTAGAAGTCAAGTCTTTACAGACCCCACTGAAGCAGTGCAAGGTATCATCACATCAGTTCTGGAAGAAGCAGTAACAGAAGGCTACATTAACCATCGAACTAAACAATTTCTTACCAACTTATACCCATCTATGCCAGTAATTTACACGCTTCCAAAGATACACAAGAACCCATTAGATCCACCGGGTAGACCCATTATAGCTGCTACTAACAGTCTGCTAGAACCCCTGGCTCAATATATTGACAGAGTGGTGCAACCGTTAACAATGAAATTTACAACATTCATTAAAGATACAAATGAATTCTTAATGAAATTACAGAACATTCAATTCAATGAAGAAACCGATATTCTTTTCACTATGGACGTAGCAAGCCTCTACACAAACATCAAACATCAAGGAAGCCTTGAAGCCATGGAATGGCTACTCCTCAACACGTCGGAAACATGTCCTGCAGACTGTCTTTTCGTTTTAAAACTATTGAAGGTTGTGTTAAACAATAACTTCTTCATGTTTGAGAAAATATATTTTGTTCAGATCTCCGGTACCTCGATGGGGGCATTAATGGCGCCTACCTATGCTAACACCTATATGGCATATTTAGAGGAAAAAAATGTGAATAACAACAATAGATGGAACCAACATTTGAAAATCTTTGTGAGATACATCAATGATCTTTTTGGGATTTGGAAAGGTTCACTTGAAGAACTCAAATAATTTTTTGCATTCATGGACACAATGGCCCCAACGATTAAATTCACCTAAAAAATGAGTAGGACATCGATTGACTTTCTAGATGTAAGTGTCTATATAAGAAATGGGAACTTATTCACAATGATTTTCACAAAAGAAACAGATAGAAACAGCTTGCTACATGCAAGAAGTTTCCATCCAGGAAACACGATTTCAAGCATTTCATTGAGCCAATTCTTAAGATATCGCAGAATTATCTCAGATGAAACTGACTATAGGAATAAGTCCCAAGATCTAGCCAAAAAATTCGAACAAAGAGGATACGACCAGACAATAGTTGAACAAAGCGCAATCAAAGCCACACAGATCCAAAGACATGAAGCTCTCAAACCCAAAGAAAAGAAGAAATCAGAAAGTCTGGTGTTTGTGACCACTTACTCTAATCAGAGTAATAAAATCAAGAATATTGTCAAAAAACATTGGAAAATCCTATCATTAAATCCGACACTGGCAGAACTTTTTCCAACCCCGCCACTCTTCGCATACAGTAAAAGCAGATCAATAAAAGACAATTTGACTAAAGCGGATTTTTCAGCTAAAAGAACAACGAATCAGAACTTCAAGGGGACCCTCCCATGCAATAACTGCAACAATTGCAATAACTTGATAAAAGGAGAATATTTGAATCATCCCCATAGGGGATACAAGATCAGGTTACGCCATACATCAACATGTGACACCAAGAACATTATTTACGGCATCAAATGTCCCTGTGGAATATTCTATGTAGGTATGACAACGAGAAAAGCGAAAACCTGTTGGTCTGAGCATAAGTCCAATATCAAACTTAAAAATGACCGTTCACAGTAGCACAACATTTCTTAAAAAAATCTCACACAATTGCCCAAATTAAATTTATCATTTTGGAGCAGGTAATACTATCAAGAAGAGGTGGTAATATGGCAAAATCTCTGTTACGACGCAAACTATACTGGATTTACAAATTAGAATCAATGCACCCAAAAGGAATGAACTTTGATTGGGACATGAGTTGTCATCTGTAAATAAACTAAAAGCATACATTTGAAAATACTAATATTGTAACGCTCACCTGATTCTCGCAGAGGCGCCGGTCTTGACTGGGCGACTACCGTATCTTCAAAGGTGATGTGTAGTACCCGGTTGGCTCTTTGGGCTGGACCTCTGTGCACTGTATGCCTGACGTGTAGAGTAAGATGTCTGCAGATAGAAAATATGGGGTTAATGAACTGGGGTTATTGGGGTGTCCCTATCTCTTTCCTCTTCTCCTCTCCTGTAGACCCCCAAAGGTTAACGCTCTCACCTTAGGTAAGTGAATGCCGAGCTCTCCATCTGCCTCGGGGCAGGGTGCTGTAACCAGTTTCTTCACTGGATAGGTAGCGCAGGCCTCTTGACTTCAGAGGACTGCTGTCCGTCGTTTACTGCACGAACGGTAAGTTTCGAGTCATTCAAATGTCTTTAAAGTCTTTAGTAATGATGTCTCTTGTTTTGCAGGGTTCCGGCGATGGCGGATGACGGGCTGAAGTGAGTTGAAGATGGAGCCCGTGTGATGAATAGAAGCGCCTGGAAGCACGTAAGTAAGCGCTTGTTGCCTGCTTCACTATGCGCTCTAACTGTCTTTTTATTTTGCAGGTACGAGTTCGGAGCGGCTGCAGGGTGCCGGAATACCCACTGGATTAGATGTGGAAAGGAGTAATGGCACGTGAGTATTAAAGTTCCCCAATGTCTTTAAACGCACCTTGTTTTGTCTTTCAGATGCGGGATGCAGCGCCGAAGGCCTCCGGAGCGTACGAAGAGTAGGTAAGCCTTTGCCTTTCAGATGCCGGAATGCTAACCTGTTCTTTCTTGTCTTTATAGGTGTTGCTGAAGACTGGATTCAGGATGGTAAGCCTTTGCCTTTCAGATGCCGGAATGCTAACCTGTTCTTTCTTGTCTTTATAGGTGTTGCTGAAGACTGGATTCAGGATGGTAAGCCTTTTTCCTTAGGCCCAGGACCGGATGCAGAAGACACGATGAGCGTTCTGCTGCAGAGGTTGCAGAATAACGCAAAGCAAGATTCATCCACCGGGTGTGGTTTAAATAGCCTCCTGTAGTGCTTAGGTGTCTCCTTCCACAGCCACGCCTAAGTAAGAAAAGAGTTCCTGGTAAGAAAAGAGTTCCTGCCTTCCAGAAGAGTTCCAGTGTTCTGAATCTAGGGAGTGGCTCCAGCCCCACTCAACAGGAAAAGTAGTTCCAAACAGAAGAGGATCAGAGGCTCAACTGGCAGGCAAGTAAGCAGCATGGTCTGCTGAAGGTAAGTCCACCCAAGCATTATGAGCCCGGCGCTTCCAGCGCTGGGACTGGGCATATTTATGAGCCTGGTGCCACTGGCGCCAGGACTGGGTCCAAAAGGTCCCAATTGGGACTGGTTGGCACTCGGAACCTGGGTTATGGATCTGCTTCCAAGGGAGTTGGGAAAACCCTGACCTTTTGGAAGCAGAGATCATGACAGTACCCCCCCTCAAGGCCCCTCCCAAACCGGGCTTCTCCGGGGGTTTTGGCTTGTCAGGAAATGTTCGGTGAAATCTTTTGATTAGGCGAGGAGCGTGGACATATTCAGCAGGTTCCCAGGATCTCTCTTGGGGGCCGTAGCCTTTCCAGTCAATTAGGTAGAATAGTTTAGATTTGGAGATCTTGGAGTCCAGAATGCTTTTGACTTCAAACTCGAGTTCTCCATCCACTAGGATAGGTTTTGGAGATTTGGTTAGTCGGGTTTGAGGTTGCACGGGTTTTAATAGAGAGACGTGGAAGACCGGATGTATCTTCATGTGCGGGGGCAAGTCCAACTTGACCGCTACTGGGTTTACTATGGTAGTGATGGAATAGGGACCAAGGTATCTTGGGTTGAATGTGCGTGGCCCTTTTAGAGATAGATATTTGGTGGATAACCAGACTTGATCCCCTACTTGATAGTGAGGGGCTTCCTTCCGATGTTGATCTGCTCCTTTCTTGTATTGTTCTTTAGCCCTTTGAAGGTGAGAAACAGCTTCCTTAAAGGCTTGGGTGATTGTAGAATGCAGGTAGTCTACTGCTGGTGTTTCAAGATCTTGGAGGGGATCCAACTCCGAGGTTCGAGGGTGACTGCCGTACAAAAGAAAAAACGGGGTTTTCCCAGTTCCCGAATGGACAGAGTTATTGTAGGCATACTCGGCTATCCAAAGGATATCTTTCCAAGTTTTTTCAGTTTGTTGCAGCATGCAGCGTAAATACTGTTCCAGAGTTTGATTGGTCCTCTCGGTTTGTCCGTCGGTCTGAGGGTGGTGACTGGTCGATAGTCTCACATCAATTTGAGCCGACCGACAGCAACTTCGCCAAAAATGAGAAATAAATTGACTACCTCGATCCGAAATTAGAACCGAATGAAAACCGTGCAGTCGGACGATGTTTTCGAGAAATTCTCGGGCCAGAGTTGCTGCTGTTGGCAAGCCTTTGAGCGGAATGAAATGCGCCATCTTGGAGAATAAGTCCACGATTACTAGAATCGTATTGTATCCGGAGCATGGAGGTAGATCGGTGATGAAGTCCATAGAAAGCGTATGCCAAGGGCGAGGTGGGATGTCAATAGGGCGTAAGAGGCCTGCTGGTCTTTCCTTTTGACTCTTGTTTTGGGCGCATACTCCACAGGACATTATAAAGTCTCTGATATCTTTTTTCCAAGACGGCCACCAGAAGTAGCGCTTGATCTTTTCTGAGGTCTTGGCTATACCGGGATGACCTTCCATTAAAGAGTCGTGATAACAAGAGATTACTTTTTTCTGTAAATCTGTGCTGGGTAGGTATAATCGTTCTTGGAAATACAATAAGTTGTCCTTTACTGCAAAGTCCTTTCCCTGCAGATGCCAATTCTGTATGTCTGCTGGAGTTACAAGTTGCCTGGCTTTATCCTTAACTTCCTCTATGGATTCTGTGGCGATTACACCCAGAATTCTTTGTTCGGGAATGATTGGTACAGGTTTAGGGTTGACCAAGTGTTCTTCCACTCCCATCCGAGAAAGGGCATCGGCTTTACCGTTCTTTGTACCAGGTCGATAGGTAATTATGAAGTCAAACTCGGCAAAGAATAATGCCCAACGGAGTTGTCTAGAGGATTGGGCTTTTGCGGTCTTCAAATATTGCAGGTTTCGGTGATCCGTAATCACAGTAACGGTGTGTCGGGCCCCCAGCAGATAATGCCGCCAAGCCTTAAAGGCAGACTTGATAGCCAGAAGTTCCTTGTCAGTAATCGTGTAATTGATTTCAGGAGGCGAGAATTTGCGGGACCAAAATGCCACGGGATGCAACTGATTGGTTACCGGGTCCTTTTGTGATAGAACTGCCCCCATGGCAAGGCTTGAAGCATCAGTTTCCACGATGTAGGGGAGTTCGGGGCGAGGGTGTTTTAAGATTGGTGCAGAGATAAATTTAGTCTTCAAATCCTGGAAAGCTTGTTCCGCCTCGGTAGACCATTCAAAACGTTTGTTTTTCTTTAACAAGGCAGTGATGGGCTGGACTATTCGAGAGAATTCGGGGATAAACCTGCGGTAAAAGTTAGCGAAGCCTAACATGCTTTGCACACCTTTTACGGAGGATGGTGATGGCCATTTGAGAACTGCATCGACCTTCTTTGAATCCATACGCACTCCGCCAGGTGATAATATGAATCCCAAGAATTCAACTTCAGTCACGTTGAAAACACATTTTTCCAACTTAGCGAAAAGTTTGTGTTGACGCAATCTTTCGAGGACCATTTTCACGTGTTTCCGATGTTCAGATTCCGATGAAGAATAAACGAGGATGTCGTCAATGTAAACAACAACACATACATCTATGAGCTCTCTGAGGACATCGTTCATAAAATATTGAAAGGCGGCCGGGGCATTGCAAAGTCCGAAGGGCATGACCTGATATTCAAATAGCCCATACTTGGTGCGGAAGGCCGTCTTCCATTCATCGCCCTCTTTTACTCGTACCAAGTGGTAAGCTCCTCTAAGATCCAGCTTTGTATATATGCATGCTTTTCTGACTTGGTCCAGGAGTTCAGGGATCAAAGGTAACGGATATCTATTCTTAACGGTGATCTGGTTCAGGGAGCGATAATCGATACAAGTTCTAAGGTCTCCTTCCTTTTTTGGAACGAAGAACAAAGCTGAAGAAGCAGGGGACTTGGAAGGACGAATAAACCCATTTGCCAGGTATTGATCCAGGTATTGTCGAAGGTGAAGGTTCTCAGGCTCGGTGAGGGCATAAATTCTACTACAAGGAGGAGTAGATCCAGGTATCAGGTCTATCTGGCAGTCATAAGACCTATGAGGAGGTAGAGAGTTAGCCTGATCCTTCCGGAAAACATCTTGGTATTCTAGGTATTCGGGAGGTAACTGGGGAGTCTCTGAAGAAATTGCGGCCAGTGCAACACCAGGTGGAGGGTGACAAGTAGAGACACATTCTGGAAACTGGACCGTTCTTGCTCGCCTATCGATCAGAGGATTGTGTTTCTCTAACCAAGGTATTCCTAGAATAATCTGAAACTGAGGGGCCTTGATCACATCGAACACGATCTTCTCATGGTGTCCATCTTGACTTACTAGCGTCACCTCTTGAGTGGTATGCGTTACTGGCCCGGAGGCTATCTCCGTACCATCCACCGTAGTAATGACGTCCTTTACAGCCTTGGGACAAAGAGTTAGATTCATCCTCAAAACCATTTCATGATCCACATAATTGCCGATGGCACCGCTGTCGACGTAAGCTTCAATTGCATGTAATCGATCCGGATTATCAGGGCTAATGAGGACCATAGGTATCACGAAATGCGAGGTCACGGAACTGGTTTTCACGCTCGGCAAGAGGACCTCTATTCTTGTCGGGCGAGGTCGTTTCCCTGCTCAGAGTTTGTAACTTTGGTAACTGCAGCTCCTACTGCCTTCTTGGCAGGTTTCACCGGACAGTCTCGAAGAAAGTGCCCTGAGTTTCCGCAATATAGGCATAATTGCAACTGTTTCCTCCTTTCCCGCTCCCTTTGTGTAAGAGGACCTTTCAGACCCCCTATTTGCATGGGTTCCCCGGAGTCTACTCCTTTGGAAGGAGTTGGCGGTTTGGAAAATACTCGAGCATCAAACTTGGAACGATCGGCCTTCCTGTTCTGCAGCCTGTGATCTATTTGAACGACCAAGTCTATATAATCCGAACAGTCTTGTGGGGGATTCACTACTTGGGCTAAAACGTCTTTGAGCTCTCCACGTAGACCTCTATAAAACAGCGTAATCCTTTTGTCCTCAGGCCATTGAGTTTCCACTATTAGTCTATTGAAAGATGCAATATAAGCCAAAAGGTCTTGATTACCCTGTCGCAACGAAAGAAGCTCATTGTCCAAGGCCTGCCCCTGTGAATGTCTTGCGAACAGTTTTTCCATACTAAGCTGAAAGGCTTGAAAATCATGGAGAACCGGATCATCTTGATTAACTAGAGGGATCGACCAGTCTGCCGCATTGCCACTAAGGTACGAAAGTACAAAAGCTACTTTTGCTTGATCAGTTGGAAAGGCTCCTGGCCGGCATAAGAAGTGCAACCGGCACTGATTGATAAATACTGCAAACCTCTTTGGGTCACCAGAAAATCGTTCGGGCGGAGCCAGAGGTACATTCCCAGGTAGGTTGATCTGCACTGGATTCATAGAGGATGTTGAAGGAAGATTTGCCCCTGATGCGGGTAACGGGGTCTGTCCGGCTTGTGACTGTAGCACTTGTCTAGCAAGATTGTCTGTTCTCTCCTTGGAAATAATTAGTTCCCTTCTTAGAGCATTCGTTTCCTGACGAGCTGCATGCACTTCTGCCCTTAGTTCCCCAAGTAACCGGGCTAGGGGGTCAGTATCCGAGGTTTCCATAGCGCCTGGGCGAGAGTTTTGCGGTAGGCTTTGCGTTCTGTAACGCTCACCTGATTCTCGCAGAGGCGCCGGTCTTGACTGGGCGACTACCGTATCTTCAAAGGTGATGTGTAGCACCCGGTTGGCTCTTTGGGCTGGACCTCTGTGCACTGTATGCCTGACGTGTAGAGTAAGATGTCTGCAGATAGAAAATATGGGGTTAATGAACTGGGGTTATTGGGGTGTCCCTATCTCTTTCCTCTTCTCCTCTCCTGTAGACCCCCAAAGGTTAACGCTCTCACCTTAGGTAAGTGAATGCCGAGCTCTCCATCTGCCTCGGGGCAGGGTGCTGTAACCAGTTTCTTCACTGGATAGGTAGCGCAGGCCTCTTGACTTCAGAGGACTGCTGTCCGTCGTTTACTGCACGAACGGTAAGTTTCGAGTCATTCAAATGACTTTAAAGTCTTTAGTAATGATGTCTCTTGTTTTGCAGGGTTCCGGCGATGGCGGATGACGGGCTGAAGTGAGTTGAAGATGGAGCCCGTGTGATGAATAGAAGCGCCTGGAAGCACGTAAGTAAGCGATTGTTGCCTGCTTCACTATGCGCTCTAACTGTCTTTTTATTTTGCAGGTACGAGTTCGGAGCGGCTGCAGGGTGCCGGAATACCCACTGGATTAGATGTGGAAAGGAGTAATGGCACGTGAGTATTAAAGTTCCCCAATGTCTTTAAACGCACCTTGTTTTGTCTTTCAGATGCGGGATGCAGCGCCGAAGGCCTCCGGAGCGTACGAAGAGTAGGTAAGCCTTTGCCTTTCAGATGCCGGAATGCTAACCTGTTCTTTCTTGTCTTTATAGGTGTTGCTGAAGACTGGATTCAGGATGGTAAGCCTTTGCCTTTCAGATGCCGGAATGCTAACCTGTTCTTTCTTGTCTTTATAGGTGTTGCTGAAGACTGGATTCAGGATGGTAAGCCTTTTTCCTTAGGCCCAGGACCGGATGCAGAAGACACGATGAGCGTTCTGCTGCAGAGGTTGCAGAATAACGCAAAGCAAGATTCATCCACCGGGTGTGGTTTAAATAGCCTCCTGTAGTGCTTAGGTGTCTCCTTCCACAGCCACGCCTAAGTAAGAAAAGAGTTCCTGGTAAGAAAAGAGTTCCTGCCTTCCAGAAGAGTTCCAGTGTTCTGAATCTAGGGAGTGGCTCCAGCCCCACCCAACAGGAAAAGTAGTTCCAAACAGAAGAGGATCAGAGGCTCAACTGGCAGGCAAGTAAGCAGCATGGTCTGCTGAAGGTAAGTCCACCCAAGCATTATGAGCCCGGCGCTTCCAGCGCTGGGACTGGGCATATTTATGAGCCTGGTGCCACTGGCGCCAGGACTGGGTCCAAAAGGTCCCAATTGGGACTGGTTGGCACTCGGAACCTGGGTTATGGATCTGCTTCCAAGGGAGTTGGGAAAACCCTGACCTTTTGGAAGCAGAGATCATGACAAATATCCTCTAACTAAGCAGACTACACGGACTGATTCTCAGAAAACGTTTAAATACACTACCCTCTATGGATGTATAGTAGTTTATTTAAATTGTACAACAGCTATTAGGAGTGATGTCCTAATCGTGTGGATAATGATGTAATGTAAATGACAACAATCCCGAATTTAGGGTGCTCTTTGCCAACAAACAAATACTTGAGTAATCTAATTTCGTAATTATTACTTTTTCTTTTTCCTTAAAATGAAATCTAATATACACAACTCATCGAGTTGCGTTATCAGTTATGACATTAAAAGATGGCGCCCTGCATTGACATGATTATAGGAGAGATGCAAGTTACCCAGCAACCTTCACGGTTGGCTTGCCAACAACGTTATTCAAACACACACCGAAAACATTCACGTGTCTTCTCCAGTCATGAAGAAACCAACGGGACAGATCGCGGGAACAACGAACTATAGCACAATGACTTTTCGGTTTCAGTAGACATCAGAACATCTACACTTTTACCACAAGCACAGCACGAAGAAGACTACAAGAGGCAGCTGCACGTTAAACACCCAGGACCATAAGTAAGTCGACCGAACAACAAATTATGACATCGTTACGGCTAATCAGCCTAAAACTAATGCTAGGATTGGAGCACTTAATACTCAAATAATCACTCGCTGTAACTATTTACAGAGTTGCATCCCGAAAGATAACGAGTGGCAAACGTGGAAAGTACCTTCAGTGACATTTAGCCTAAACCAGCAAATGACGTTCCAAGCTGAAATCCCAATACTGAATCAATCATCACCAGGAACACGGTGAGCTGAATGTTATGCTTTTATAATGCAGATGAAATAACCGTGGAGTGGGACTCAGTGCATTTTCAGAGTGACTTTGTCCCACTCACGGTTTTGTACATATAGACCCATGATTAGTTTTTGAAATATGTATTTCTCACTAGGTATCAGTTCGATACATTACTAAAACCTTGAAGATCTAACCAGCTATTAGATCCCACTGAATTTTGTCCAGTCACTATTGGCACTTTAAGAACACAGGTCAGTTCTTTATTTTGAATTACTCAACAGCTATATTTGAAACTTAATAGATACCCCAAAGTCAAATACAAGTCCTATATTTTTTTATTTTATTTGTCTACAGGAAAGTCAAAGCTTGAAAATTGTACCACAAGAATGGCTAGTCTCGAAACGCATCGTACATTTGTTTTGTGAGAAATTGATCCACATGTTCCGATTGGGACAATTTTAAAGATATAAACTCCTGTGTTTACTAATAATGATGATAAACTGTTCAAATTGTTTACCTGTGTAATACACAATGTACTTACCTTACTTGTAAATATGTCATCATCATTTTTGCTTCAGAAGTAAATTGTTACATGAAATAAATGTTGAAATAATATGAGTAAGTTGTCCTGAAGTAAAGCAACTAAAACTTTATGTTCTCTTGAAGAATTGATTTAATATTTACTGATTTTTGTCAGACAAAAGTGTGCCCTGTGTTTGTCCACCAGGTAAGGTGGCTGGACCCTTTCCCTTTTTCTACTTTGTTACGGTCTTTTATCCGAGACCCACACAGGAGCACCTAAATTTCATTAGTATGTAGTGTAAGCCTGTTGAATCAGTGATATTTAACAACTTGTAAGCAATAAGAGTGCACCTCTACACTTCATGTTTGTGCCATGACCGCACAGCCATGTGTAAATGGTAGCTACGAACACAGCACCCACCTATGTACATGCACAAGGTACACCATCAGACCTGAGCCACAGGTATCACAATGCACCAACCTGCAGTCACAATGCATGAATCACATGAGCGCAGCAAAGTACAGCGCAGGTCATGCAGACATGACTGAGTCAAATCAAACTTCTTCTCAGGGAATCCCCTATCACTGCCCCTGCCCGACAGGTACACCACAACACCATGCCATACACAGCACCTGAAGGGACAACCAATACACCAATGGACAACGATGTACAAAATAGGTTTCAGCAAGCGGTGAACACCACTGACACATGTGCGACTGCTGCCGGACCAATACACTATTTCCAACATGCCGTTTGTGGCTCCGACACCCTTCGCCATCACAGAATTGCCTCCCTACACTGGTGGACCATACCATCATTTCCACTGTGCCATAGTCACGTGGGCAAAGGCGTTGACGGACATGTACATGGCGTCATCATGTATATGGAAGCATGATTGGCAAGTCAACGTGTATCATGTTTCACATTACGGGAAATCCACCATCCAGTGCCCTACATGCATACTGGATCTACCATTGCAACACAGCCATCACATGTGAGCACATCATGGGCCTACTGACATCATCTGTGTGAGTGCTGTATCGAGTGTCAAGGTCCCTACGACCTGTACGTTACCAATGCTCCCCTACCGTGGATCAGCATCCTGACACGACCTGAGTGTTGCTCTAATGAAATGGCAATAGATGGCAGTGAAGACCTCTTGCATCTGACCACAAACAATGTACAGCCAGTGTACACAAGGAATGGCAATAACCCTCACAATGAAATTCTCAATTGCACCCATACAGGTTATGCTGGGTATCCACTGAAGCCGTGGCTCCTCACCCCTGTCAGGCATCCAGTCACAAGGCACGAAGAGGATTACAATCGTGCGCATGCACGCACTCGTGTGATGATTGAGCAGACTTTTGGGCTGTTGAAGGCACGGTTTCGCTGCCTCAGCAAGTCTGGCGGTGCACTCATATACGGCCCTGAAAAGGTCGGGAAGATAGTATCGGTATGTGCCATGTTGCACAACATGTGCATCCGGCGCATTGTACCCCTGCAGTGTTCAGTTAAAGTACCGAATTCAAAAGGATCGAATGCCAAAGGTGAGAGTCAATTTGACCTAAAACAAAAGGGTCGAAATTCTTTTTTTTTTTATATATATTTTTTTTTGGGTTTCCGTTTTGGAAAAAAAATGGTTTTTACCCCAAAAAGGCGGTTTGGGGGGGGACCCCCCAAAAAAAACATAATAATTAATACTAAATTCGACCCTTTGGTTTTCGGTCCTTTTGATTCAACCCTTTGGTCATTCGATCCTTTGCATTCGAAACTTTGACCTAGAACCTACCCCTGCCACCTGACATGGATGAAATTCCACCGGAAGATGAGGAGTATGATGGGGAAGATGCTGCACATCGGCCACAGCAGAATGTGCATGAAGGACGTGCTGTACGCCAATCTTTGATTGAACAATATTTCTAATGTACTGGTAAATACATGACACTTTGAATGTTGAACACTGGGCACTGTTGAGAAATAAATTGACACACACTTAATGATCAATGTCCAGTCATGTGTTCTTCATGTGCACACCAGTTGTATTAAGGAAATGTGAACTATGTACAAAAAACAGGTATAAATGTGCACCAAACCCCTTTGTAGTTCTACAAAGTGCCCCCCACCCACCACCCCCATCCCTCAACTCCCCTGCACTCCCACGCCCTCCACCCACCACCTGTAAGGGCCCAAGGACTAAATCCAGTAGCGGTGGCTTGACAGGTCGTGATGCAATTGAGTCTTTCTGACAATATACTCCTCAAGAGTACAAAAGGACAGATTGAGGTGAGTATTGCCCAAAAATATTGGTACACCCTGGCACTCAGACAGCTGGCTGCACGAAAAAATAACCAAGTATTAACATTTGGCTTAAGGCAATGTAATCTCAAAACAAGGTGAATAACTGATACTCACAAGCAAGAAAATCAGAATGGGACTGAATAGTTCCAAGCTAGATTGGTGAGTATCCTGAAACAAGAAAGGTAACTGTTACTAGGAGGACAGAAGAGTAAGAAAAAGGAAGAACCAAACTGTATGTGCTTACCAAGTGAGCGTTCTGGGTAGAAACAGCAGATGTAATTTTGGGAAGGAAGTGGTAGCCCTGGAAACACAAGGTCCTGTTTCCTATTCCCGCCGGCACGAGGACGCCTAAGGAGTCTATTGATCCTTGCGCAGTTGCGCTAATTTCCTTTGATCCTTGCGCCGATGCGCGAAAGTCCTTTCTGTTCCTTAAAGTCTTTGGGCGGTAAGAGAATGAAGACGTAGCACTGATTCTAGTTGGAGCAATCCAAGAGACTTAGGTCTTGGTAAACAGGTAAGACGTGAGGAATGAGACAAGGCAGTCCATGGACGTTCCGAGGTAGGCAAAAATCAGGTAAGACGTGAGGAATGAGGCAAATGCAGTCCGTGGCCGTTCTGGGTCTAGCAATGAGCAGGTAAGACTTGTGGGATGAGGCGAATGCAGTCCGCGGCCGTTCTGGGTCTAGCAATGAGCGGGTAAGACTTGGGGGATTAGTCGAGTGCAATCCGTGGCTGTTCCGGGTCTAGCAATGAGCAGGTAAGACTTGAGGGATGAGGCAAATGCAGTCCGTGGCAGTTCTGGGTCTAGCAATGAGCAGGTAAAACAAAGGCAATGACAAGAACAAGGCAGGAATGTCGCAAAGAAAACCAGGGATTCAAGGAGCCAGAAGACAAGGTAACAAGATGCGTAGCTTAGGAAATTTACAAATTCAGAAGCACCGCCGTGTGCGGGGGCGGGGCTTAAATACCAGTCATCTGAACGCACGCATAACACGGCGTCGTAGGCCTGAACACCTACGTGAATGCAAAGGGTGCCAGCGTCTCCAAGGCAACTCATAGCGTTTCCTGAAAGGGAGCGGGGAAAGAGGCGAACCATGATTCCGAGGAGCTTAAGAGAGTCCCGCTTTAGAGTGAAAACTGTTCGCTCTACTGTGGATTCTGGAATGTTTATTCTTATGCGGAACCGATCTATGATCAGACGAAGAGACATCTAATGGAAGCCTGACACCACCCCATCACTCAACTTCTCCACATACTCATGCCCCCCACACACCACCCCCGTCCCTCAACTTCTCCACGCACCCATGCCCCCCACCCACCATCCCTCATCCCTCAAATTCCACACACAGCCACCCACCACCCCATCCCTCAACCTCCCCACACACCCACGTCCCTGCACCCAATACAAGTCCAACCAGACTCCCACCTGCATGTATGTCCGGCTACTGACGGCCCCTTTTGGATGGAGGCTGCTGCTCCTCTGGCCGGCGCATGCTGCGTAATGACCTACACACCAGGCTTGTCTGAGTTCAGCTTGCCGTGGTAGTGCTCGCCGAGGGTGGGGGTTGTGGCTCAGACGGTGCAGCTTGACGTTGGGCCATGGTGGCAGACAACTGTGTGAGCATCTGAGTCACAGAATCAATGCCCTTGCAGACCCGCCTGGCCACGTGGTACACAGCACGGGTGAGTGCCTGGGTGCTGTCATGGTGGGCCTGGCATGTGGCCTCCCCTTTTGTGAGGTATTGTCGCACCATATCGTGCATGGCCTGCTCGCGCTCCTCCATGCGGGTCATGCGGCCGTCTAGGTCCTGTATGTTGTTTCCAGCTGGTGCTTGCAGGGGAGGTGGAGTGGGACTCCTATGAGGGATGAATACGTCTCCAGGCATCTCCTCCCCGGAGCTGCGACCACCAGACCCATGTCCCAGGGAGTGCTGTGGTGTGGGCGGCAGGGATGATGTTTGCTCAATGTCCTCTGACATGCATTGGCCTGCTGTGTCAGCCTCGTCCTGTTGGCTGTCCTCCTCTGTGCTATGTAGGGCAGATTGGGCCGCCTCCCCTAGGTCACCTGTGGCTGCTAACTGCGGCCCCTCAGCATCGCTGCCCGCTGGTGAACCCTCCTCGTCCACATGAGGTGGCTGCAGTGGGGCATGGGTTGTCTTGCCCATGGCCTTTGGGGCCAGTGTGCCTTGTGGCATGTGTGCCATGATGGCACTAATTTTCTCTGGCTGTGGCACATTAGCAGGTGTTGGAGCTGGCTGCTCCTCAGGTCCTCTGGCCTGTGGGCCCTGTTTGCCGGGCTGCTGTGGCTTGGGGGTGGTGGTTCGCCTCGGGCCAGCCATTGATGTGGACGGCCTGGTGCCGTCATCATCCCCTCTGCTCCTGCGTACTGGTGTTGCCTTGGTTTTTGCGGTGGGCCTGGCATCGCTGTCTGATCCTGTACTTGTGGGGGGTGGAGAGGCAGGGCATGAGTCATGGGTCAAGGTACATCCTACATACATTGATATCTGTAAATTTTGGGTCCTGTGCATTGCTGTGTGCATGTTGGAGGGGCGGATATGGTGCTTACAGGAGTTGGGGATGGGGTGCAGTGTCTGTGCATCCTTCTAGCGCAGCCATGTTGTCCATGCTGTGTGTTGGGGGCCTACGGGTGTGTCGTGGATTGCGTGCGATAGGCATGCCTCAGGGTCTGCATACACTGTGCTGTGGGGTTGGGGCTTAGGTGTGCACTCGGTAGTGGAGATGTCTGCACCATGCAATGAGATGTGACAGTGGTGAGGCCTGCATCTCTACAGTGATGCATGTGTGTGTCTGCATGCAGATGGTGGTTGTGTTTGCAATTGGGGACTCATGTGGTTTGTGTCAGTGGGGTTGGTTGTTTGTTTCCGTGACAGGGATGTGGCATTTCTGTTAGGGCAGACTTTAGGTGGGAGGTGATTGGCGATCTACTTGCTGTCATCTACTTGCCATTTGGACTCCACCATTGTATTTGGGGTGTGTTGTGTGTGTTTACTTTTGCATTGTGCTAACAGTCACTCACCTTCATCAGCCGATGATGGGACTCCCATCTCGGCATGCCCAACCCCTTCGATGGCCTCCATGTGAATCACAGAGCTGCACGTTTCCTCCCACCGTGCCAGCTTGATGGGCGAGGATGGTCCGCCACCTGTTGCCTGGGCCTGTGTACGGTTGGCTGACAGTATGTTGCATACATGCAGCCGCAGATCGTCCCACCTTTTTTACGACAGTCCTTTAAACTGCGTGGGGTTGTCCCCACTGCGGACACCTTCTGGGCCACCTCCTCCCAGATATGTTTCTTCTGCATTTGTGCAGCACGGCGCAGGTCTGTGCAGCACACCACATCCGCATGCTGGACCAGGGTGTCTGCAAGCATGTTTAGCTTGTCGTCGCTAAACCATGGTTTGCGCTGATGAGGTGTGCCTTTGCGGGTGGATTGAGTCATTCTCTAGCAGGCAGGGTTCACAGTTTCCAATTGCAGGTCCTGTAGCCAAGGGATTGCAATGGATTCTGTTCTTCAAGATGGCCACCAGAGCATTTCCCGTTCCGGCGCGATGACGTTTCTTCCGGTACCGGTGCTTCCGGTGGTGGTACAAACAGTACCGGTATTTACAGTGCCAGTGTCAACAGTACCGTTCGGTCCGGCATCTAGGATGCCGGTGCCCGTTTGTGTGGCATGGATGATGCCGCTATCGGGAGTTTGGAGGCCCTTACCGGCATGCAGTGCAGCCGTTACGGGCATGCCGGTATGCGCGTGCATGCTGACTCGGAATCGACCTTTGATTCCGGCAGCTGTGCTACACGGACACGGTTGCACCGGCATGCCGGTAATTTGCTATTTTTACCGCACAACTCGTAATGAGGCCTAATGTCTTGGGGGAAACCCCACCAAACCCTCCCTAGATCCTCATAGCTCCTTTGCTACGCTCGGTCAGCCCCACTTTTTCAGGAAAATATTAATACCTACACACTGAAAGAAATCACAAACAACTGACCTTTGATCATTTATGATTGAGGGGCTCCCTTAGATACTCACTGCCCCTGACACCAAAAGCTATCTTTGGGACTGCAAGGCGCATCACTGCCTGTGATGCTATTGCGTCAAAGGTCACACAATATCTCTAATATGATACTGCTTTGGGTGAGGTTGTTGACTTTTGGCTCGCCGGCCCACTGGGTGACAAAAAGTTACTGCTTCAGCCCCACATTCAAAAAGGTTGGACAAGCCTGTTTTAGATCGTCGTAACTGTTTGACCATATCCGCAGTAACTTATGATCCTTTGTTTTTTGTGCTTGCCTAAGGACTACAGAAGCAGTCTTGTGTATGCCACGTAATCTAATATCCATGCCCTACAGTAGTTGCACAGGCCCCAAAACGTCTGCATTTCTTTAACTGAGGTGGGTCTGGGAGTGGCTCGTTCTGCCGCTGTTATAGGCCAGCAATTGTAAGAGTGCAATGGAATCCCTTCGTCAGTGCTTCTCACGGTGTGCAGTCATAATGTCGACATTAATAATGTCGACAGTCAAAATGTCGACAAATTAATGTCGAAAAACAATAATGTCGACAAACAAAAATGTCGACATTATTCGATATTTTTTCGAAATTTAACTTAGTGCATGCATAAATAAATAAATAAATATATATATGATGTGGTGAGTATGAGGGGTGGTTGGGGGGGTGTGGGGGGGTGGCAGGGGGGTGTTCGGTGAAGGGGGGGTTGGGGGGGGACCCCCCCATAGCAAATACAATTTTTATTTATTTAATTATTGAATAAATAAATAAATAAATAAATAAATAAATAATTGGTATGTGTTGAGTATGAGGGGTGAAAGGGTGGTTGGGGGGTGTGGGGGGGTGGCAGGGGGGTGTTGGGTGAGGGGGGGTTGGGGGGGGACCCCCCCATAGTAAATGATCCTTTTTTAGTTTATTTATTTAATAAATAAATAAATAAATAAATAAATGGTATGTGTTGAGTGTGAGGGGTGAAAGGGTGGTTGGGGGGTGTGGGGGGGGGGGGGGTGGCAGGGGGGTGTTGGGTGAGGTGTTGATAGTTTTAAGGGTTTATAGTCATAATGTCAAAAAAAAATGTCGACATTTTTTTTTCGAAAAAATGACTTTTTACATTATAAGTATAGGATGTCGACATTATTATTTTCGACATTTTTTTTTCGACATTTTTGTCTGTCGACATTTTTTTTTCGACATTATGACTATAAACCGCTTCTCACTGCCACTGCATGCTAAAATATTGTCTACGTTCTGAAAAATCGTGCTGGGCACCTGAATATTCCCTAAATCATCGTGCAGTATTCTGTTAAATATGCTTGGGCTCTCACAGTATCCCTGAGGTAACCTAATATGTTCGAACCGCATCTGGCACTGTGTAAATGCCGTGAGGTACCTTGACTCAGGATGGAGTGGAATTGAGAAGAATGCATTTTTCAAGTCCACTAAAGTCAAGTATGTGGCTTCTTTGCGGATGCTGCATATAATTGTCGCAGGATTCGGGATGACAGGAAATTCTTTTTGTACCACGTAATTTATGATATGATTGGTTATTTATAATGTGCTTAATACCCAGAGTACCCAGATGTTTCTAAGCACGGCCCGGGGTATCGAACCAAGGCGAGCACGTTGCCCTGAGCTATCCTCCCGAGACATTTAGGGGGCGCAAGTCCTGGATCTTTCTCCAATTGCCCCCTGTTGATTTTTTGACAGGGTATATTGCTGTGTTACACGGAGACGTCAATGGCACAATGATACCCTGGTCCAGTAGGGCCTGTATTGTCTTTTTAATACCCTCCTCCTCCTCCCTTGATAATGGATATTGTTTTACCCTGAGCAGCACCGCACCGAGCTTTAGTGTTATACACACAGGGGTCACGTCTTTCAGTAGTCCTACATTGTGTGGATTTGTAGTCCACAACTGTGAAGGCACGTGTTGTAAGTCTTTGTCAAGAAATAGAGTTAGAGTTAATATCTGCCATCAGGGGGCACTCACCCTTCAATACTGTACCATTATGTCATAGGGGATACATATGTCTAATATTATCTCCCCATTACGAGCACAGTAATACCATAAATGAACAAGTCTAGAACCACGGGAGTCCTGCGGACCACCACCTCCCTTGTCATTGTGTGTATTATCAACATCCCTCTTATAGTATAGTGCACATCCCAGACGTGGAGAAAACTATACCGCGATCTGTAAATGGTATTGTCATGTTTAATTTGCTGAGCAGGTCCCTGCCCAGTATATTTACAGGGGAACTTTCGGAATATAGTAAGGGCGCCCGTACTACATTCCCTTGCACCTTTACGTCCAGAGCCTCAGTGTATGGAACCTTGGAAATAGCCCCTGAGAATCCCTGAGCGTCAAGATATTTTCCTGATAATGGAACATTTCCCTCCATGATACATGATTTAGTTGCACCGTAAATATGAACTACTTGTTTCCTTTCTCTGCCCCCACCAAAGGTTGCTCTTCAGGGCAGATGGTCGTTGACAAGACCGGACAGGTGAGTGCTCTCTGTGGGCTGTCTGTCCTAATCAGGATATGTGTTTGTTCCAGGGAACGAGAAGAGGTTACCCCCATCACTGCTGCTCCTCCAAAGGGAGCAGTAGCCCCACTCGGCAACCTTCTCACCGGGGCAGCACCGCCCTGCTGCTGCTGTGGCGGATGCCGCACTTGCATGTCAGCTGCTTGAGGCAGCTGATTGTATGATTGGTGTTGCCCCTGTGGATACTCTTGGTTCTGATACCCTTCACCCTGTTGCGGATACCCCAGTCGTTGGGGCCCTTGGCCCTGCTGCTGTGACCCATAATGATACCCCATTTCAGACCTGCTCCTGCATTCCCTTGCAAAATGCCCCCACCTCAAACAATGCCATGGTCCAAACCCACCCCCTCTGGGTCCAAATCCCCCCTCTTCCTCGCTGGAGTCCTCCTTGTTGCTACTGTGGGCCAGGATACTGTTGTCCCCCCACCCCACTGCCCTTGTCCTCCTTCAGCCCAGAGCACAGCAATGGTGGCGCTCACAACCTGTTGGGTGCTCTCTGTTCTCTCGAACCTTTACTGGTGTCGACACAGGTGCCTGGACAGAAACTTTTCCCAATGTATTTTCTATCAATTTCGCGTTCTCTGCCTGATGCCTTTGAGCCGTTTCCCTTTCCTGCTCCTTGATCCTTTTACAATGGTGCACTATTATGCTCGGTATCTCCGGCCACCCCTTTGTTTCAATACCCACAATCTTATCTACCGCCTTCTACACTTCCTTTGGCAAGCTCCGCTACACAATAAAATGGACATCAGGGACTGTAAATCAGGGGTATCTGGGAAAGCCCTTCGTAGTGCGTCCCAAACCTGTGCTCTAATTCCATTAAACGATGCTCCATCATGTGCATCGTCCCCCAAGGTTATTCCCAGATATCCGGCCTTAACCCACATGTCCCCAGCCTGGTCCCCAATTTTAGCAACCGTCAAGCTATTGATGTCCCCTATTGCCAGGGGCACCCCTGCTGTTTGCTTTTCAAACTCCAATATCCACTTGCTCGCCCCTGCTGTGAGCTGTGGTGGAACCTTAATCAAATTGTTTTTATCCATCTGGGGCCGGGGCACATACTGTGTCCTCCCTGCCCCCTTATATGAGGGGCATCTGCATCTTCGCCCCACTTCCCACAACCTGCTTCATTACTCCCCTCCTCTTTATCAATGCCATCCGGCCGGCCCTACTCCTCAACCTATTCCTCAACCTGCCCTCCCCACAAACCTTCTACTTGGGAGGTACTCTCAACTGCCTCTTCAATCCTTTCTTTTCCTTCACCGTGACCCTCATCAAACGTATCATTGTCTTCCTACCTCACATTGTTTACCAACACTGTATTCACCTGTCAAAGAATCATCTACTCACCCTTGTTTCCTTCTTCTCAACACGTACATGGCTTATTCCTTCAGTATCCATCCTAAGCAGTACCAACCCTGATCTCCATTCTCCCGACACCCCTACATCCCTACAACCCTCTGCTCTTGAGGATGTCTGTATCCTGTTCAGTTCTGTTAGCAATCCTGCCAACCTATCTTCGAACTCCCTTGACCTGAAACCGCTGATGCCCCACTTCTCCTTCTCCCCTCCGGCACTTTCCATCTTTCTGTATCTGTGCCCCTGTTCCGTCCCATTGGTTCTATGTGTCCTCAAACATTCGCCAGAGCTCTAATATATGTTCTCTTTTGTAGCTGTTTCCCCTTATACTTGGCTACTAAATATGTAGACATATGCTCTAAAACGCTCTTATTATGGGAGTCCTGCTCTGGCCACAGGCAGGGCATCCCCCGCCTCACGTCTCCGCAATCCACTGCTTATGGTATTTCACCACCCTGTCACGAAACAGTTGCAGGGCCTTGTACATATACTCTATTGGTGTTCTTCTCCCCATGCTGGTCCGGTCTATCTCTTACTGACACCGCAAAGCCCTGCTAACGCGCCGTGCATGCTGCTGCTGCTGCTTGTGACAAAAAGGAAAACCAACCCCCATGCTTTTCTGTCCCCCTTCCTTGCGCACACACACCACTCCACAAAACCATCCAATGCCACATCACGCTGTGACATACACAATTACCGCCCCTGCTAGGGCCTGTTCTTCATCCAATAGAACACAAATACAATAAATTAAAATAACAAGCTAAAATAAAAACCACTGCTTGTTCCAGGCCTACTACTTATATGAGACTACTACTTTTCTTTCCGTATTCCTCCTTTAAATAATATATTTTATTGTGGTACCAACTTCCACCTCCAAGGAGGGGCTCCCTGCCTTACCTTTGCCTTACCTTATAATGTCTTACCAGCAAAAACACCAATACGAAATAGCACAAATCACACCCACGTCACATCAACAACCTCACTCTCCACATGCTCACACCACTCACACTTCCCCATGCATCCGTCCCCTACTTGTTATAGCTTACAAGACTCTACTTACATGTGTGTGCTCACCTGAGCTCCTCCATCACAGGGTTCCAACACTGGCTCGCACTCTTCTCTGACTCGTGCCCCGCTTCAAACAGCACAGAAGACTTCTCTTAAAATGACTCCTGCTAAACCACTCGGAAAACGCATAGTTTCGGGACTGGTCACTATAGGTGGGTGCGGCTCCTTCTAGAGAAGCGGCCTGGGAGCCTCTGCAAATACGGGTAGCGCTGGGATCACGTTGGGGTTAACAATTGAAGGCAAGTCCCTGAACGCTCACACCAGAGAGAATACAACCCGCTAGGGAAAAAAGGCCAAGTCGATCTTGTAAGGATAACAAGTTTTCATCTCAAACACAGATGAGAGCAACAGCAGAGAACTCTGCTGCCAAGAACGTTCTGCCGAAAAGTAGTACAAGCAGAATCTTATGAAGAAAAACATTGTCATTAATGACAGAATATATACAGTAGAAACCCGTGCGGCTGGTTGGTGTGCGCCTATACATGATCCGCCTGCTCCATAAGAGATGTCAGGTCATTGGTTCCAGCCTAGTTCGTCAGTCCATCTTCCATCACGTGGGTGCTGCGATGAACATCTTCTTTTCACGTCGAAGGTCAGAGAACAAATTAACTACACACCTAACATAATGCTACTTTATCACTATACAGTGCACCTGGCAGGCCTTAAAACAGGCACAAAGGAGGTTCTGGGGCACTCTAACCTTCACACACACATTTCACTCACTCCCTTCCGCGCCATCCGGATCCAAGGTCTCCTCCCTCATTTTGAATTATAATTTATCCCTCCCAGCACCTTGCAATACAAATCATAAGATTGCCACTCAACAATGTGCCCTCTCCTTCCTCTCGGAACATTTCAGGGCTTGTTACTCTGGGGTTGGTGGTCAAAGGGCACATGGTGCCATGGAATTCAGTTCAGAGATCTTAAGGTTTAGTCAATAATATGGGCTATAACTCATGGTCACATGGGGATGCTGCCAGGTCACACTTTGGCCAGTGTGAGATAACATGCACACCAGGCTTGGTCTGTGATCACGGCCTTGTAGGGCACATTGCTCGAGTAAAAAATAATCTTTGCAACACTGTTAGAACAATGAATAGGTGTTGGGGTGGTTGGGGGTGTGGGCTGTCCTCATGGGGGCTCGGGCATGGCTGGAGATTTCCATCGTCTCGCAATTTGAGCCTAATGCATGCAATGCTGCATTCCCCACACAGGTCTTACCTTCTACCTATGATTAGTAATATCAACGCAAAATAGCAATGTTGCTCGCGCCCTGCATTACACTGTGTGGATTGATTATATTGAAGTGGGGTCCTTTATATTGGGAGGTGGTCTTTTCATCACCCCCCTCCCCAATGGCCCATCATAGTGCTTAGAATGCATCTCGCCTCACTCTAAAGCGATTAGGGGGTGAGACGGGGCTGCCCCCTTCCCAACAATGCGAATGCCAAATGATGCAGATTAGCATTTTATTTTTGTTTGCGGACTATCTACAAGTAGGGAAAACTGAAATTCAAAAGTAGGATCACCACAGAAGAAAATAGGAATCAGGATACTCTTCTCCAAGTGGAACTCCAGACAGAGGCAGGTAATAAGGCCTTTGGAACATTGTAGCCGATGTCAAGGTCCACAGAGTTCTTTGGAGGTTCCTGCTTCTGCCCTCCTATGGCGTTCCAGGTTTACAGTTACAATTCTGAACCCTCTTCTTCAGCCCAGTTTAGATATGGGCTTTCCGGTGGCCCATACCCTGCAAATAACTCTAGCACTAGGTCTTGTCAGCAGAAGGGTCTGTGGCCAGCAAGGAAAGATTGAGGGAGGTCCAGGCAGAGTGTGCTTTGGCCGTCTTCCCCTTCGCCTCTCCAATCTGATTGTAACCTGCCTATCCTGGTCTAATTTTTCCTCCTTCCATTTGGTCCTGCCTGCAGTTGACCTTGCCCTCTAGAGCCTTCCAATGTCTTGCTTTCTAAATGCTGCCCTCCCACATTCGCCTTCACTCCTTGTCCTTCTTAACTTTTCCCTCACTTTGTTCTTACCACTTTCTTCCTCAGGTGTGGCTGCTTCTGGATGACTTTAGCTCCTTCTGGCCCTGGGTTCCAGCACCTCTTTCGGTCCCCAGTCTTCTACCACCTCCTCTGTACATCTGGGTCCTGATGTCTAATCCCCCTGAACTTGTTTTCCTTCAAATGTCACCATCTCCATCACACCTTAAATCTTGCCAGCTCCTCCATCTCTCTCTTTCTCTGTTGTTACCACCTTCTCCCCTTCTCCTTCTTCGTTCCTGCCACCACCTTCTGCCCACTCTCACCTCCTGGTGTTACATCCTGCTTCCCTTTCTTTACTCCTACCAGCCCCTTAGGACAACTCTCATTAACAGATGTTACAACCCCCACCTTGAACGCCTTTTCCACCACAAGCTTCTTTCTCACGCTGTTGTCTCTTGAGGACAGCACAGCGTCCAGGATGTGCTCCATTTCCACCCGCACCTCCTCTCCACTCTCCTTCCTGATAGTACCATCTCCTCCTTGACCTTCTTCAGCATCGCCTTCTTCTGTTCACTCTGCCCTACTAATGCTTCAATCTCCTCTATGACAGTTTTCACAACCACCACCTCCTCCTTGACCTCTCTGCTGCTATCACTTCTCAAACTTCTTTGGTCTCTTAGGCCGCTGCTTTCTCCACCACTCTGCATTCTCCAGCCTTCTCCGAATGACGCCTAGTGCTCCTGAAGCTAACACTATCAGGCTGGACTGC
Source organism: Ambystoma mexicanum (assembly GCF_040938575.1). Classification (NCBI taxonomy): domain Eukaryota; kingdom Metazoa; phylum Chordata; class Amphibia; order Caudata; family Ambystomatidae; genus Ambystoma; species Ambystoma mexicanum. The sequence continues at coordinate 734,052,280 of NC_090925.1, forward strand.
CTAGTTCTTATATGCCTTTCAAGTGGGCCTTCTGGTGAGGATATGCAACCGGATTCTCCATTTGACAGAAGTCTGTGGTAGGTTAGGGTCCCGTAGTGTACTTGCGACTGGTTTGGGCTTAGGAGCTGGGACCAAGTCTATAACTGTTCTGTTTTGGTACCTCTATATGGCACTAGTTCATTGATTTCTTAAAAATGGACAGAGAATGAATTAATATTTTCCAACATAAAGATATTTATTAGTTGTTTGTGCCCATTTGTCAACACGTGTTTCAACTGTGCTTCGGTCTTCTTCAAGACTGGGCTATTACTACATAGTCATATACATAATTATGTGTTAATTAACATAAGATTGTCAAACACATTGAATATTCAAACATAGTGTCGCATCAACATCATTATTGTGGTACGATTGGTGTTGAAAAACATTACCGTCCATACCGTTCAAAATTAAATAACATTTTAGAATTCAAATATAATAAAAAATGTATAGTTTGAATAAAAAAATTAAAGAAATAGAAAAATCAACATATGGAAAGCATAGGGTTGGCGTGGGGAGCATTGTTGAGGAAAGAGAAATATGAAAGGCAGAGGTCAATAGAAGTTCATTAGGATTTGGGTTGTTTGACCGTGGTAGAATTGTTCGCAGTGGAATTGACCGTAGTCATTTTCGCTGCAAAAAGTTGTTACTGTGGCCAAACAAACCAAACCCATAACCTTCCCAAATTACCAGTGCATCCACAAATCCCCTATCCACCCTACTTACCTTTTTACCGTCCGCCGCCTCCCCTGCACCGTGCAGTGTCTGTTCCGTCCCTCTAACACGGGTCGGATCCAAAGCCGCAGGGTCCCTTTTTCTTTTTTCTTTCTTTTTTTTCCATCCCCCGCCTCTAATGTTGAGGAAGCGGGCTACACCCCTGAACCCCTGAATTCCCAAAATACCAAACATGGGGAGCGGGGGACACCCCCACAACTCCCCCTCTCTGTGTTCTGTATTTTGAAAAATCTATGAAATGGTACTGACCGAAATTGGTCAAATGTACCATTCAATCTATTTCTTATGAACAAATTGGCTAATTCCGTTAATTAGGGTATTACAACACATTACAACTCCATATCATATAGTGTATCTTTTATCCATGTGTGCAATAAGTATCCACCGCCATTGTCATTCTTCCCGTCATGTGAGTTTATATATCTTTGTGATTCTCAATACTAGGTGCTGTGTCAGAGCTATCCATCAATATTAAAAAGCTCATTTTTATTATGCATTACATTTTTAAACCTAACATACCCGTGTTCCTGCATCTATTATTAAATCCCTTGCTAACCATGCCATTTTTTCGCCACTAGGTTGCTCACCTTATTTTCCACTCAGCTTGTAATGAGAAACTTCTCACGGACATATATGTAAGAGATATCGATCCCACATGCCTTCAAAGGGAAGGGTATAGTTCTCTGCCTCATTTACATTATTCATTCTAGTATAATAATAGTATTCCTTGTGATCATACAGTAGCTACTACCCGATAAAATTTTGGCTATATGTATTTATTAATCCACTCCATTTTCTCATGTTTGGAAATACTATCCATAACTTTTATGTCTGTAACGTTAAGTCTAGTAAAGGGACAATTAGTTATTCGTTCTTGTCATCTTAATCATGTCAGATAGATTCTAGATCTAGTCGCTGTGTGCTTACAGATTAAAAATCTATTACTGAAAATGGGAAAGGAAAGGATTATTCTGTTTTGTTTATTCTTGCTTACCTGTAGTTCTATCTCAAATCTTGTCCTCGTTTTACCGTAGGAAATTTGACCCCAATGGCATTCCGCGTGCTATTTAGCGGCGGACGCCATTTTGGATGTTGCTTAAATATTTGTAAACATAGTCACAGCACACGCTTTGCGTGTGACAAAATGGCCATTTTACTAGGGTACACAGGTTACAATGTGTTTCTAAAGTTGTCACAGTAACGTTTTATATGTTACTGTTCGGATCGACCATTGCTGATGTGTCACTTATTGGGATTGTTCTTGTGAACTTAATTATTAAAATATATCAAGTAGATGTAGAGTTGTATGGATATACACATACAATACTATTTGGTCCCGATTCTATTCCTCACTTTAATCTGCCCATTTTCTAGCAGGTTGAGAGGGCGCCATATTATACTTAATGGCATTATTATTTAATGGAACTGTGTATTAGACAATTTTTTGCTTCGCTCCATATTAATACAAAATACTTGTATTCAACTGCCCCTTGTATACCAAATCCTATGGCATCATTCTACTATTCCTTGTGTCTTGTTCTCCACTTGTGGCATTTATGTATATAGCCTTGGGAGACATCACATGTGATTTTGAAAGTCATACATTAATGTGGCTATATACTTAATTCCGACTTAATCTTTCATGTAAAATGAAACATCTACCCAGATGTGCTTGAAGTATCATCTCTCCTCCTGTTAAGACTATATCCTGAACCCTGAGTTAGACATTGATATCTTTGTGATCGATGTTACACAGATGAACCTCAGTCCTACAATTCAATGTTTGTTATAGCCTGCACTATCTTTGCTGTTCTCTGTTCACTTCTTAACTCATAGTGCTCTGGTCCTTCAGCTTCAATGTTGGTAAATAAAGCAGGGAGACAGGCTAATATTAACACATTTGCAGGATACGTACATTACAAAATTAGGTAATGTTCGTTGTTTTGTCATACAAAGGACCCCATCACATGGTCAGTATTAAGACCAAATTGTGTGAAGCACACTTTGCATATCAATTTGGATTCCATTTGTCTCAGTCTGAGCTCTTTGTCTGCTCACCTTTTGGCAAGGGTGACTTTTTTCAGACCGATACATTTCAGATCTTTTTTGTCGTCCATTTGGTGCATGCTCTGCCAGTGTGCTGCTAGTGGAAATGTCAGATCTTGACTACCAATAGTAGCCATATGTTCACTAATACATATTCTTAGTTCCCTTATTGTACTGCCAATGTATATTTTTTGGCATTTGCATAAGATTGCATATAAAACAAATCTACAGTTGATCTTGCCTTCAATTTTAACTTTAAGTCCTTGGTTGCTAAATTCTTGAGCGTTCACATGTGCATATTTATACTTTGTGCATGTTCTGCACTTCGAGAATCCAGTTCTTGTCAGTTGCAGCCAGCTTATACCTGAGCTTGTGTTTATACGCAGGAGGAACGAAGGGCTCAGCTTATTTCTCAGTGTGGGAGCCCTGGTGAAAATAATCTTAGTTTTCTCGTCCAGACAACTGTTAAGATCCTTATCCAGATGTAATCAGTGCCATGTTATTTATCTTGTGCTCCGCCTTTGCTCTCTAGTGCTCGCTCTGGTAATGATTCTTCTCTGGTCCTCTTGTATGTCTGGGTCTGTTGTTCCTCTTTCCCCCCTCCATCCTCTCCTTCTCTTGCCTGCGTTGTAATATTTGTGGTAATAGGGACTAGGAATCTGAAGTGTTTGGTAATAATACCTCGGTTGCCTTTCTTGTACCTTTTTATTTGATAAAAAAACGTTCTTGCTTGAGGGACTGCCTTTTGGTTCTCACTAGCGGTTATGTTTCCTCCATCTGAGTCTGATTCTATGTTGGAGCTTCCAGGTGATGATGCGGGCATGATCTCTCTTGAATGTACTCAGGGTTGTTCATTCTATTTGTCCTGGAATGTATGGACATGATCTTCTCTATAGTCTTTGTCATCACAGTAACATTTTCTCGATTTCCTCATTTTGACATCATCTTGATATTCTTTTAGAATATCATACATGGTTGGGTAATTCTTCGTTTTGTTTCCAAAGCATTCATGTCAGCAATTTCTGTTTTCACAATTTCAATCTGTCCACTGTGCTAGAGTGTTCCCTCGAAGCATTCTCAACTAAATGTTCCATCATAACTTTAGAACCACTATTGAGATTCTCCTCCCATTTCTCAGCTAGATCGCTATCATTAGAATGATTGAAATCAGGAAAATAAAAATACTTAGTTGTAAAGACTGGTGGGGGTATCTGTACTTCTGTGCTCTATATGTTTGGGACAAAGGCACAGATCACCCCAGCCAATGTTCTCTATATGGTAGCTTGGGCGAGCAACCAAGGCTTAAGCACTCAGGAGGTAATGCAGGCAGGTTCTTAAGTACAGTGAGTCCCCAAGCCCCCACAAAGGAATGTCCATACACTATGTTAGGTGATAACACAGCTTCTTTATATGAAATAAGGTTCAGTAATAAATATACATATAAATAAGAACACTTTGTAGTCAGGCAGTTATATTCAAAAGAATGGCAAATATATACACTATATGGGGTACCACACAATACTTAAATTTAGTAATAAATGCACCAACTGCAGACAGTTTTAAATAGGCATGTGAATTCTTAAGTGAGGTTTAACAGCATAGATTAGGGTAAAAGTCAGGTTAGTTATGAACAGTGGCAGAATGCTTTCTTTAGACTAGTGTTACAGCACTCACCCAAAGAGCCTGCCTCGACCCATGTCGTCATCTATGGCTCAGCCCTCCTCCTCTGGGGGCCACCATGTTGGGCGCATTGCACCTACACCAGGGGCCGGCGTCGGGTTACCGCGCATGCACGATTTGGCTGGCATTGTCTGTTGCCAGGGACGCCCAGTGGATGCCTGCCATTGGCCACAGCTGAGCACATAAGCAGTGCGAGCCCGGTTTCCAGTGCGTCGTAACCTCTTTTGCTTGAGGGAAACTGCTGCTGAAGCTCTGCTCAGTTTTCTTTTGCCTTCGTGGTTGCACCCTGCTTGGGTTCTCACCCTGCTCTTTTTTCTCCTGACTGGCCAGCTTGGAAGTTGTTTCTCTCTTTGCTTTCCTACATTTGCCACCTGGGGGCAGGGATCTTTTCTATTTACCTTTGTTGGCTTTTCTGGCATTTCCATCCTCTGTTTCTGGTCTCCCACAATCAGTGCTTGCACTGCCTGGCATCACGTTACACGTAGGGGACCTTCCTATGTGGTGCTGGGGAACTGGTTCCTGTCCTTTGCTGCTTCTCACCACCTGGCTTGGCTCAGGAGGTGGGTCTCCAGACTACACATTCAACAGAACCGGACGGACAAAGCTTCCCAGATGCTAACCTGGATCATCAACAGCACCAGAAATCCAGTAAACGGGAATCATGGGGGGTAATCCACACACAGTGTATGAAGACTGGTAGGTTCCTACAACCCCAGGCACTCCCATATGTAACCAATGACACCACCCCACACACTCTATAGGCGTGTTTGATCTCGTCAGAGGATACATTTTCCCCGTTTTTATTTCTGCTCTGTGAAAATTAAAACAGCTACACAATAGACGATCTTGATAGATGGATTGGAATAAATCCTGAATACCCATGCTTTGATGTAATCATAGCTAGGGAAGCCTCGGATATAATCTACTGTACAACTGGAGCTAAATTATATCGAAAATATATGCAGGCCTGATCATACACTGCAGCTTCAAATACCCAATTATAGATACATACCTAGAGGGAGTAGTCAAGAATATACTAGAGTGCGTGTGACGTAATTTGTTTACAAATGACATCATCATGCAAGTACATCGCTAGGACGCTATGTAAATAACGGCCATTTTGAATGGCTCGTTCCTACAGGAGCAAATGCATAGAAGCACGGCAACACGTCCCACGGAAGGTAGGTCACTGGGACTGAATACCTCCACTCCATTTCTACTGGGTGTTTCTCAAAATATATCATTTACATATTCATCCTCTTTCCATATAGACTTAGAGAATCTGATACAGTTGGCAAGACGAGATTGAATCCCCGCCCATTTCTATATACACTGCATCTCACTACTCGAGAATCCACTAAGAGGTAAGGCTCCCCATACAATGTAATTTATCACATACTATATACCACGTAGTGGCAGTAGCCTAATCTAGGCCAGGTATTGTATTATCTCATCCCTAAAGGTTGGAACAGGTTCCTGTGGCTATGACTTCATCCTATATCCCTTTTGGGTACCTACATCTCTACACATCTCTATATGTTGCAGTGAAGGTATGAATTTTAGTACCTTAAATAATCAGTGACTTTGACTTAGATTGTTGGACAAAGGTTTCAACAGATATGATTAGACACTATTCTCCACAGGTTGATTGCAGAACTAGTTATTACAGACTTTCACAATCTGACTACAGACTGCCTTAGAGTAAGGTAAAAGGACACCTAATTCCATCTCCAGATGCAGCGTATTTAAAATTAACAGAGTGGATTTAAGGTCTAGATTACCTCAATAATTACTTGTCCACCCCACAGGTGGAATTGCTGCCAGCTAAGTACCTACAAACTAAGGACATCCACTTGGAATAGTCAATCCTGATTTACACCACGAGAATGATTAATGATGGGCCATGATAGACACAGTCTGCGATAATAGTAGCATGTATGACTATATGAATATCCTACACCAAATGACTTGTATTATTTACTCTCCATCTGAAATGTTAGGTTAATGTGAAGGTTAATGAAGGACATACAGTGGGAACATATGCTCCTGAGGAAGGGAAGGTTTTCCTGAAACGCGTTGAGCAAAGATTTTTCTGTGAACCACACGTATTGTATAAATATTGATGATTAGATTTTGAAAACTTAAAAAAAATCTGTATAACCTTGAAGTTATGATTACCTTTAATAACACATTTTTGTATAAAACTGTGTGATTGAATTTATTCGAATACTAGATGTGGTAAATATCTTAGAATTACTGTTTGTTATACAAACACACTTGGTGTGCAGGGGACATAAATGTTCCACAGTTTGTGGACACCGGTTTCTCTATTATTGTTATTATACGGCGAAGTGCCACGGCTGTTACCGTCTACCCGCACCCTCTCCCGTTCATAAGAGTATATTAAATAGATTATCTTGAATATTGGAATGCACCTGTACACCAGATTTTCGTATCATTCAATGTGTGACATCATACGCAAAGTGTGTGACATCACTATGTTTACAAATATTCAAGCAGCATCCAAAATGGAAGTCCGCGACTAAACAACAACCGGAACGCCATCAGGGTCCAATGTCTTACAGTAAAACGAGGACAAGATTTGTGATAGAAGATCAAGTAAGCAAGAATAAACAAAACAGAATAATCCTTCCCTTTCCCATTTTGTGTAATAGATTTTTAATCTGTAAGCACACAGCGACTAGCTCTAGAATCCATATGACATGATTAAGAGGACAAGAACAAATAACTAATAGCCCCTTAACTAGACTTAACGTTACAGACGTAAAGGTTACAGACAATATTTCCAAACAAAAGAAAATGGAGTGGATTTATAAATACATGTAGCCAAAATGTTATCGGGGCATAACAACTGTATGATCACATAGGAATACTATTATTACACAAGAATGAATCATGTAAATGAGGAAGAGAACTATATCCTTCTCTTTGCAGGTATAGGGGGATCGGTATCTCTTACATATATGTTTATGAGAAGTTTCTCATTATAAACTGAGTAGAAAATAAGTTGAGAAACCTAGGGGCAATAAAATGGCACTGTTAGCAAGGGATTTAATATTAGAAGCAGGAACACAGGTATATAAGGTTTAAAAATGTAACGCATGATAAAAATTAGCTTTTTAATATGGATGGGTAGCTCTGACACAGCACCTTGTATTAAGAATCACAAAGATATATAATCTCACATGATGGGAAGAATGACAATGAATGGGTGTGCATGCTTATTGCACAAATAGATAAAAGATACACTATATGATATAGAGTTTAGTTTATTCATTTATAATGCGCACCAGACTCAAGTGTATCAGGCCGCAAAAATTAAGAATATGCGAAGCTTGATTGACAGGTTACAGAATTGGCAATATAGTGTAGACATGGTAATAAAGGTGTGGAACACAAAGAGAATAAGAGAAAAAGCAAACTATACAAATACCATTAAATACTAATATAGCAAAAAATACAAGAATACAGAAGCAATAATGCTTAATAAGAATATATACAGATAATGGGTACTGTTTACGTATACATATATAAAGGATACATATGTGGGGTCATTAGATGTTGTTTGACTTAAGCCAGTTAATGTAGCTTAGTCTGAACTTTGGATAGGATTGATCTTTTCTAATGTGGTGTGGGAAGGAGTTCCACAATTGGGCAGCTTTGACGTGGAAGCTGTTTCCACCAACCTTAGACAGCTTGAATCTGGGAATGGTAATGCAGTTAGTATTAATAAGTCTTGAAAGTCTAGTCAAAGTTTTTCTTTGAAATCTGTTCAAGAGATAGCTAGGGGTGGAATTGTTAAATGCCTTGTGTGTCAGGGAGGCCGTTTTTAATTGAATCCTGTTGAAGGTAGATAGGATGAATAGTCCCGTCCTAACTTCTTCAGAGATGGAATGTGTTGTAATACCATAATTACCTTGTATTGACCTCAGCCTTCTGTGCTTCTCTTTCCTCAACAATCCTCCCCACGCCAACCCTATGCTTCCCATATGTTGATTTTCCATTTATTTTTAATTTGAAATATACATTTTATATTATATTTGAATTCTTAAATATTCTTCAATTTTGAACGGTATGGACGGTAATGTTTTTCTTCACCAATGGTCCCACAATAGTGATGTTGATGCAATACTATGTTTGTATATTGAATGCGTTTGACAATATTATGGTAATTAACACACAATTATGTATATGACAAGTGTAAGTCAGGCATGGTGTCAACAGTAAGACAGACACAAGTGACCACAGTTCAATGGTGTTTATTGAACTTCAACAAGGGTATGATAAACGCCTATCTAATGTTAAAACTACAGATGGGAGCAGGCTACGACCATCAAATAATAATAATGCAGTACTAGTGATGTCTCGTCAAAATAAAGGGCCTATACTAAAAAAAATTATTGCCAATCCTTACCTCTAAATACAAATAGCGTGGAAGTAGTGTTTATGAAAAAGAAAGAAGTGTTCATAAAAAAGATATGTCAGGATGTTCAGGCCGTTGGCCTCCCTTCCCCACCTTTTCAGCATGGGACAGGAAGTTCACTCGAGTGTAGCACAATCTCTGGCTTCTTCGGCATGAGGATACAGTTCAATTACTACATACTTGCCAACATTCTGTGACCAAAAAGATGTAGGATTTTTCAAGTTTCAAAAATAATTCTTAGCATAACAATGACATCACAGGAAATTACAAAACATACATTGTTGGAACCACTGGAGCATTCTAAAATGCACAACCCATCGAACAGCACAACATGGAAAGATGTTCAAATGTTTAAAATGTTTAATTGTGAATGGTGAGTTAACACCAAATTGAATTACCTAACTTCACAGAAAATAATCACAGAGAGCTGGTAGGCAACGTTTGCCACTGTAGCAGCAGCCCGAGCAGTATTCCGGCAGTGCAGGTTGAACACTGAACAACATGGAGACTGATACCCTCCTCAGTCTAATAGGCAGATGCTGTGTGATGTTGGTACCCTCTGCCACTTGCCTACACTGGTGGTTCACCTATGGTCTGTCCCGGCATGAGTGCAGGGCAGAGTCATCTAGCTGTCAAATCAGTGGATTGATCTGAGCCCATCACTCAAATGTATCACTTACCCGCCCACTGCACAGACAGATTAATTGCCTTAGAGTCACATAAATGACCTGCCACTGTAAAAAGCAGTAGGATTTGTCACCCAAATCTGTAGGCGGTAGGACTGCTTAAAAAGCAGTAGCCTATTGCCTAAATCTGTAGGGTTGGCAAGTATGTTACTAGAATCAGGGCCTTCTGCACCCAAGTCTCTTTACTTATCAAAGTCTCTTGATTCAGAGAGCCTGATGTACCAAAACAAACAAAAAAGATATTTTCCTCTTACAAGTACTCAATTCAGGTGATTCACTCTTCACCCTGGATCCCCGTCAGCCAGGCCCAGATCCTTTTATACAATGTTTTCTTTGGATCCCCCTCTTCTGGGCTCAGATCCCCTTTTACAATGTTCAGAGAATATTCTTTCTCCGGTGACTCACGGTTCACTCCGGATCACCCTCAGGCAGGCTCAGATCCTTCTTCTTACACAATTAGTCTCCCTCAGCCAGGTTCAGACCAATTTCAGTTATTATTAACTATCAAAGACTTACAAATGTGAACACGGTTTAGCTTGACCCGTTGCAGGACCACTTCGATTTCGCAATTCATTTTTACATTTGCCACCTCTCAGTTGGATACCTAACAGAGACCTTTGAATGAGCACCCACGTGGCGCCGGACCACACTGTTTACATTATCTGCCGTGGCTTCAAAAGTTCAGTCACTCATCTGCTGTTCATTTATATTGGTGTCACTCGTCACATACGCTTCACACACTGTTCTCTTTAGATTTCTCCATAAAATGTTGCCACTTGCAACCTTGGCTCTAACACAGACCAGTCTGGTATCAGTCTCCCCGACTCACTGGCTGTGCTGACTTTCCTGGTGCTATTTTGTTGTAGGAGCCAAGGACAGTACCACAGTGGCAAACGCTCCTCCCTGCCTTGGCTACCAACAAGGAAGAGCCCCAGGTACCTCCGACACACAATGGAGGTTTCTTCAGCTTTAATTCCAGGTTTTATGAAAAGGTCAAGGGGACTTCCCTCCTTGCAACCTTCTCCGGTTTTACCGTCTTTCTCCTCGTATTAAACTGCCATCTTGGAACTGCTGCTTCCTTGTGTGCTTTGCCTTGCTCAAAGTGTGCTTTCGTGCTCCACCTTTCATCCATGTGGGAGAAGTGTCATGAAGTCAGGCGTGTGTAATGATCAGTAATTGCCTGACTCTAAAGGTGGCGCATTTGAGTAAAACTTTATTTCTCATATCAATTCATTTTCTAATCGTTTCTGTGTAGCAGCCACACAAGGATTTGAGAATTACTCATGCAGACAACATTCACGTATATAGAAGACAATACTTTATAGAAAGCTGTCGCCAGGGACAAGCTTTTTTGGTTGCAAACTTTTTTTTCAATTGCCTGACTCTGCCTGACCGTTGTGTTGGGACATGTCAGGTATACGGCTCGAGTGTTAGACTGCTTTCTTTCACAGTGAGCTGTCCATGAGAAAGTGTTTGTGTCGGGAAAGGGGGAGGGGGTAAGTTCCTAAGTATCCTGTTAGGATGGGGAAAAGGTGTTACAGGGAAGGGGATACTACGTCACGCTGTCCGGTGTCCCACTTCCACTCCCCGAAACCCCTCATCCAGGTGATCATCCCACACTGGACCACCCCCAGGAACTGGATCTAAAAGCGATGGCCGTGTCCTGGCCACCTGGAGGACAGATCCTCGGGGACTAGCGGGTGAGACAGCTTCAGCTTTCTCACATACCCTTATCCTATGCGATGTAGCCGCATCTGTTTCACAAGGGAACCGAGAGAGGAAATCCACGTTCCCTTGGGCTTTACCTTTTCAGTGCTCCACAGTGAAACAGTAGGGTTGCAAGTCTAAGAACCATTGCATGACTCGAGGGTTGGAATCGTTTCGCTGGCTAATCCAAACTAGTGGAGAATTATCCATGACGAGTGTGAACTTCCTTCCTATGAGGTAGTATCTATCTAGGGTGGGTAATGGCCCACTTGATGGCAAGGGTTTCTAATTCCAGCACAGAGTAAATGTTTTCTCGTCTGAAAGGTTTGCGACGTGTAAATAAGATGGTATGTTCCAATCCGTCACAAATTTGTGACAAGACTGCTACTAGCGATGTAAGGACGGCATCTGTTTGTAATACAAATTCCTTAGAGAAATCTACTGCCTTTAGGATTGGGTTCTGGCACAGGTTTTGTTTTAGGTTGTTGTAACATATATCATCCTTGGCAGCCCACCAATTTTCTGGGGTTCAGCGTTTTTTAATTTGTCTGTCAGCCTAGCTGTTCTGTCCGAGAGGTTTGGGATAAACCTACGGTAATAACCAATTAACCCTTAGAATGCTTTGAGATCTATCTTTAGTGTTAGTTGTAGGGGTATCTAGGACGCCCTTCACTTTCTCGCATTAAGGTTGGGCACTACCATTCCCTACAAAGAAGCCAAGGTATTTCACGGCTGATTGGGCCAGTCCACATTTGGATGAATTTTCAGTTAATGCGAGCTTCGCTGAGGGCTCTCATAATAGTAAAGAGATGGAAAAGATGGTCTTCCCAAGTTTTACTATAAATGACGATATCATCAATATAAGCTCCACAGAAATCAGAGTAGGGCTGTAATATATTGTCCATAAGTCCTTGGAAGGTGGTTGGAGCCCCCCCGTATAAGCCAAAAGGGAGGACTTTGAACTGGAACAGTCCTAGGAGCGTCAAGAAAGCTGTCTTTTCCTTATCAGGTCCATACACTGGGACCTGACAATACCCTTTGGTTAAGTCGATGCGTGGCATGGGACAGGCATCAAAATCGGAAATGGCATTAACTTAGCAGAAGTCTATGCAAAACCTCCAGGAATGGTCAGGTTTGATGACCAATACTTTAGGGGAGGACCATGGGCTTGAAGACGGTTCGATAATATTCACTCTTAACATTTTATTCACTTCCTCAAGCACTTTCTGTTTATGGGCTTCAGGGAGTCTATATGGTTTCTTTCTCTCTTACTGGTTTTTCAGAGAATACATCGGGAAAGGATATAACTAAATCCTTTAAATCTTCTTCTTGTTGTTGATTAGATATCTCTTGAGGAATTAATTCAAAGTTATCAATTTCTTCTGGTACCAAACAGGATAGTATTGTGGCATTGGTGCTAGGCAGGTTTTCCTTCCAGTCCTTTAAGAGATGTATGTGATATAGATGGATCTTTTGTTTCCTGTTAAGTTGTGCTACCTTATAAGTACAGGTTCCTGTTCATTCCAATATTTCATATGGCCCATGCCACTTAGAGACAAGTTTGTTTTCCAAAGTAGGCAAGAGGACCAATACTTTTTGCCCTATGGAAAAGTATCTTAAGTTTACCTTTTTGTCATTGGTGGACTTTTGTTGGATTTGGGCCTTTTCCATAGGAGTATAGACTAGATTTTGAACAAGTCTCATATGCTCTCGCAATCTGGTAGACGTTTGCAAAAGGGGAATAGGTGCCTCTTCTCTTTCCTCCCAGGTCTGCCAAAGAATGTCCAAGACATCTCTAGGTTCTCTACCATAAAGTAGTTCAAAAGGAGAGAATCCAGTGGATGCCTGAGGGGTTTTACTTACTGCAAATAGTGCCCAGGCGATACTACCGTCCCAGTCCTTCCCGTCCTTATCTACCAACTTTCTTAGGATCATTTTGAGTGTTTTGTTGAATCTTTCTACCAATCCGTCTGTTTGGGGATGGTAAACTGGCGTTCGTAAGGTGGTAATATAGAGCAGCTCCTTGACTTTACCCATGACCTTGCTCATGAAATTGGACCCTTGATCGGTCAGGATTTCCTTAGGAAAGCCAACCCTGGAAAAATATGGTAGGAGGTGCGTTAGAATCTGCTGCGTGGTGTTGTTCCGCATAGGGAATGCCTAAGCGTATCCGGTTTTGTAGTCGACAATCACGAGGACATATTTGTTACCCATTCCAGATGTTTCTAAAGGACCAATGATGTCCATCCCAATTCTTGAGAAAGGAACTTCTATTATTGGTAAAGGATTCAGAGGGGCAGGCAATGGGATGCAAGTACTGGTTTTCTGACATATTTCACATGTCTGAATAAAGGTTTTTATATCAGCATAGATACCTGGCCTGTAAAACTTCCCACTGATGTGTGCCTGGGTCTTGGATTATCCTAAGTGTCCCCCTGTCAGATGAGAATGCACAATCACTAGTACGATCTTATGATATGATATTTTATTTTTTTTTTCAAATTAGTTTTTATTGACAATAAACAGAAATGAGGTCGGGCCGGGCAATCGAACCGATCTACAAAAGCATCACAATGAGTCACATTGTCAGTAACATTTTCTGGTATTTCTACCTTAACACCCTTTCCCATTACCCCCCTCCCACCCCACCCCCCTAAAAGATTAACAAGCCAAGTTTAGAGGTGTTGCAAAGGTATGAAAGTTCCGGGGAGAACACTTGCAGGCCATACGGTAAATAAAATTAGCACACGTGACAGTGGGGTCCATCTAAGAGACAGCCGGGCAAAGGCTAGGCCGGGTCTAAGAGGGGTGTGTGGAGGCCTGCCAAATCTGCACAATTAAATTCGGCTGCATATCGAACTGTGGATCAGAAATACAACATTTCACCCACTTTCTCCGGCTACAGGTGGCCGCAGGGCGGGTCTGATGCATACGACCTGACCCATCACTTTCCAAACATATACGCAGCGTAGGCGTGAGAGACTAGCAACATTGGCCACAATAGTGAACTCTGCAGGGTGTGGTGGGGTGAATATAGTAAGATCTTAACAGCTCAGGTTTACCCCGTACAGGGCCAGTTCAATGCCCCCCCCTACAAGCGCATGTAGACACAGTCATCGTGCAATAGAACTGCAGCCCATTCTTGTACAAAGTTCGTCATGGTATCATTTGCTACTGCAGTAAGTTTTTCGTACGAGAATATCACCCTGAGCTTGCGGAGCCATTCCTCCTTAGAGGGGGCCAGGCCGCTCTTCCATTTTTGAGCGAGCGCCAACCTCCCTGCTCGCAGCATGGCACCAATAACCTTGGGGTATACATTTGTTTCCGTCTCCGGCAGGGGGGTGCCCAACAAGATTTCTAAGGGATGCAGGGATGGACCTAACCCCTCAATATCTTTGATCCAACTGAGCAGTTCCGACCAGTAAACCTGTATAGCCGGACAACTCCACCACATGTGAAACCAAGTTCCCCTCTGGTGGCAACCCCGGGGGCAGTAAGGAGACACGTCTCGAAACATTTTAGACAGCAGGGACGGGGGGCGATGCCAAGAGTGAAGGATTTTAAAACTATGTTCCATGGCGGCCGTATACAGAGAGCCCGTGAAGATACTTTTAAAAACGGCCCTCCAGGTATGGTCATCCAATGGCATTCCCAGCCTTTCTTCCCATATGTGCTGGAAGGGTTGTCTACCCTCCAGATTGGATGTTATCAAGACACTGTAAAACTTGGACAACGCACCTTTACGTGATGTACTTTTGGCCAGGATAGATTTGAATGGGGTGAGGGGGCGAAGCAGCTGTTCGGACCACCGGGGTTGGGACAATATCCCCTTCAATCGTAAGTATTCGAAAATCGTGGGGGGTCTATCTACCAGGGCCTCAATCAGGTTACCATACTCTATGAAGCCCTCTTCACGTGACAGCTGGGATACTCTCTCCAAGCCCAAGTCTGACCAGGCTTGCGTGTCGCGGAAACCCCTTGTGTCCAGGTCGATGGGGGGTCCCCAGAGTGAGGACAGCGGGGAAGGCCAAGTGGATAGGTGTTTATTAGCTTTGCTAGGTTTCCATAGCGCCCACAGGGCTCCCAAAGTGGGGTGCGCTTGCAGCTGGGGTGGGAGAACCTTAGGAGAGGCCCAAAAAAAATCTCTAACTTTTTTCGGGTGGGCGTGGATGTCCTCAACATATGTCCAGTATGTGCCCATGTCGTCTCGCATATGCTCCAGCATCACCCTGAGCTGAGCTGCTTTATAATAGAGTCGAAAGTCGGGGAGTCCAAAACCACCGTGTGTCTTCGGGAGGGTTAGGGTGGAGGTTTTGATTCTGGGCCTCTTCCCGCTCCAAATAAAATGGAGGATACGGGACTGAAGTACCTCGAAAAAGGTCTCGGGTATCACAGTAGGAAGCGCTGCGAAGAGGTAAAGGAGGCGCGGCAAAACATTCATCTTGACTGTGACCATTCGACCCAGCCAGGAAAGCGTGAGGGGAGCCCATCTTTTGAGGTCGCTGCTGATCTGAGCAAGGATCCCCGGGAAATTACACTGGTATAGCTGTGACAGGTCTCTGGGGATGGTGGTGCCCAGGTACCTAGTGGATTCTCTTTCAATTCTGACCCCCAGAACGTCGGAGTTGCTCCCGATGTCTCGGTCGCTCTGGCCCATGGGCATAATGCTTGATTTTGAAGTGTTTATCTTCAACCCTGAGAAAGAACCAAAGATATGTATGAGGTCGAGCAGACGGGGCAGGGATTCCTGAATGTTGGTTAGGTAACTCAATATGTCGTCTGTAAATAGGGAGAGTTTGTAGTCGCACTCTCCGCATCGTATTCCCGTGATTGCCGGGTCATTCCTGACCGCTATGGCTAGGGGTTCCATTGCCAAGGCATACAATAGGGGCGACAGGGGGCATCCTTGCCGGGTGCCTCTAGTGAGGGAAAAGGGCTCCGAAGTGCCTCCGTTAACCAACACTCTCGCTGAGGGAGCATTATAAAGCGCCGCTACCCACCCACAGAAATTGTCTCCTAGGCCCATCTTTCGGAGGACTCTGCCCATGTAAGGCCACTCGACACGGTCAAACGCCTTTTCTGAATCGAGAGAAAGGAGATACCCTTCCACTCCTTGCCTGGATGCCTCGTGCATAAGGTCGAGAGTTTTTCTAATGTTATCGGACCCCTGGCGCCCCGGGATGAAGCCCACCTGATCCCCGTGCACCAGGGTAGGGAGGAACCTTGCCAAACTATTCGCTAAGAGCTTAGCCAGAATTTTAACGTCAGTATTGAGGAGAGATATAGGGCGGTAGGATTGGCAACGTGTGGGATCCTTGCCCTCTTTAGGCAGGACTACAATTAAAGCTGACATCATCGAGGATGGGAGGGAGCCTTGGACTAACGCGGCATTGAACATCTTGGCCATGAATGGGGCAAGTGCGGTCCTATAGGTCTTATAAAACTTGACTGTGAAGCCATCGTCTCCCGGGGCGGTGCCGCTCTTTAAAGAGGCTATAGTGTCAATTATTTCCTCTGGGGAGATGGATTGTTCTAATACCTCAGCCTTCTCGGGGAGAAGGCCTGGGATGGAGAGTGAGTCCAAGAATCTATCAACGTCTTTCCCCTTCCCCAAATATTCTGAGCAATACAGTTTTTCATAATACAGCCTAAATTGTTCTGCGATCTTGGCGTCCTTTGCGGTAGAGTCCCCTTCTGGAGTGCGAATCGAGTTGACCCTCCTGCTATTCCTAAGTTCCCGAAGTCTCCAGGCCAATATCCTGTCCGCCTTTTCCCCCTTTTCCATATACTTTTGTTTTAGAAAAGAGAGCTTCCTTTCCGTTTGTCCCACTTGAAGGTCAGCTAGCTTAGCCCGCAACCCCTGCAGTTCCTCCCACTGCCCAGGGAACATCTGTGTTTTCAGCTTTCCCCCTGGTTGGATAGCCACTATCTTGTCTTTCAACTGTTTCTCTTCGCGCTCCCTCTCCCTTTTTCTCCCGGACCCAATGCCAATAAGTGTTCCCCTGATAGTTGCCTTAAAAGCCTCCCATACTCCCATGGTACCGACCTCCCCATTATCATTAAGGGTGAAGTAATCTTCTATGGCTACCAGGAGGGATTGTCGTATCTCCTTGTCCTGCAAGAGGAGATCATTGCACCTCCACCGGGATTCAGCTGCCGGGGCGGGGGGGAGGCCGATCCTTATCTTTACCATGTCATGGTCTGTCCAGGGGACGGTCACTACTCCTGAGCTTGTGACCTCTCCCTGCAATAAGGTGTCCACCAGAATGTAATCTATGCGCGAAAAAACATCATGTGGCTTAGAGTAGAATGTGTAGTCGGGGTTCCGGCCCTGCACAGGGACATATGTGTCGCATAACCCCAATACCCCATTCACTTCCTGAAAGGCCATCGCCAGCTTCCTATGGAGACGGGTGTTGGGGCAAGGTTTTACAGATTTCCTGTCCCGCTCGGGGCAAAGTACCATGTTGAAGTCCCCCCCCACCAGAAGAGTGCCCTCGGAGAATGCCATTATCGTCTCTTTCATACCCTCCCAGAAGGTGTCCTGCGCTTCGTTCGGGGCGTATATGCAAACCATTGTGAATAAGCGGCCCCGCACATCCCCCTTTACCATGACATACCGACCATCCGGGTCCGCCCTTGATGCTTTGTATCCAAAGTGGGCCCCGGGGGACACCAACAGGGCAACTCCCCGCTTCTTTGTTTGTGAGGAGGCCGTGAACAACTGGTCTATGGTTTTGGCCTTGAGCTTAGGCTCTTTACCCCGAACCCAATGGGTCTCTTGTACAAAGAGGAAATGTAGACGTTGCCTCGCAAATTCCCTCATAATTAGCGACCTCTTTGTAGGCGAGTTAAGCCCACGGACATTCAAAGACCCCACTGTCAAGGATTGGAGTGAATCATCCATCAGAGGACTTGTCAAGGCTCATAACTCCACTCTCAAAGACGCAAGCGTTGTAGCTCCCACCTTGCCTTTGCACCCCACAGTTGGCTCGAAAGAGTAACCCGCAAACTTGGCGCGCTATAACTGTAACCCCAACACCCGACCCCCCCTCGTCCCACCCCCCTCCCCCCTCCCCCCTGATCGCCTGGCTGATTCGTGGCATTGACCAAAAACCCAAACCAGGCCACCGATGTCTCCCCCCTCCGGGCTCATTATCTCTTCGTGAATCATAACTCAAGCCCCCCCCTATTCCCGGATTCAATGCAATTCAAAAACTGCTACATCACCCTTCGCTCACAAGTTCACATGTCCCTTTCTTCGTGGTGCACCAGTGACTCGCCTCCGCCATTCAAGGGGGCCGGAGATGTTGGAGCCACTCTCCTGAATTTTCTTTTGCCTCGGACTCTGCGCCTTTCCTTCGGGGCTTTATTCCCTTTCGGACCTATCGGGGCTCGCGCTTGGTCCTGGTCCCCCATCTCCATGCCTGGATTGTCTAATAGTTCACCCGACACTCTCTGGATGTCATCCTCGGTGACCAGGGCGTATTTGTAACCCTCGAACTCGAAGGAGAGTGAAAAAGGATACCCCCACCTATACCGGACTCCCTTGGAGTGGAGCATCTTCGTCAGCGGAGAGCAGAGGCGGCGTCTTGCGAGGGTGAAGGCCGACAAGTCTTGGTAAATCGAGATTCGGGCTCCTTCCCACTCCACCGGCCCCCTCTTGCGAGCCAGTTCGAGGATCCTGTTTTTTTCGGAAAAGTAGTGAAAGCGGACTAGCACCGATCTGGGGCCTCTGGAGGACGCCCCCGCTCTGTGGGCCCTGTCAATGGTGGGTTCGTTGATATTAGCCCCCTCAAATAGCACTCCTATTACTGCATTGATGGCCCTGATTATGTCTGCTTGCGTTTCACCGTCATGTTCCGGAAAACCTAGAAAACGTAAGTTGCAGCGGCGTTCCCGATTCTCCAAATCGTCCATTTTTAGGGCGCACTTCTCTTCACTCGAGCTCCGACAGGCGCATGTTAATTTGAGTCTCGAAGACGTCGCTCGAGGTTGTGTTGTTCTCCAGTGCCTGGACCCTATCGTCGATATTGTCCACTTTTTTGTCTAAGGAGTCCAGTCGTAAAGTAATGTCCGCCCTGAAGCCTTTAATTTCTTCCAATAAAGCCGCCATACCCCTGGTGACTATGTTTGCATCCGCCGATTCCTGTTGCGTCTGGGCCGCCATTTCGGGGGCGTCTGGGGCCCGGGAGGCGTGCGACGAAACTTCTGCAGGGATTCTCTCCAGTTCATAGGGCCCTACCCCAGCATACTCGAGCCACCGACAGCGGCCGGAGTGGGGGGGGCCAGTGTCCGCCCCGGGGCAGAAGGCAGCGACTCAGCTCCGGGAGGGCCGGGGCTTCACCAGTTCCCCTCTGCAAATGAAGATTCCTCTTATGCCTGGTAGCCTCCCCTGCCTCGCGCTACCCAAGCCGCTCAACTACCGCTCCGCCGGATCGGCGGTACTGTTTGCGATTCCCTTTACGTGGCTTGCTAGGGGTGTTCACCTTCCGCAGGGTTCCGTGTGCTACCTCAGTTTGACCGGGGCCTGTACGGTTCGATGGGTGCCCCGTTGCCCAAGCGTATGGCGGGGGCTCACCTGCCTCCAGCCTCAATAGTCTTTTGCCCAGCCCAGGCCCAGTACTCCCAACCTCCTAGGCCCAAGTGCGTCGCTCGGCGTCGCTCGACTTGAGGGAGTCCGTGTGTCACACCTTCAGAACTGTGAGAGGCCCACCTCCTGTGCTCCGCCAGGGCTCACCGGGGTCCGCTGACTCCCTGTGCCTTTAGGCGCGGGCCTTGTCCCGGGCTTCCGTTTCACTGTGCTGCCGTCTTCCTTTCCAACGGCCAGGCTAGCCGCGTCTGCCCCCCAGTGCGAATCAGGAGTCGCCCCCACCAGGAAGCACCGGGCAGGGGGAGGGAGCCACCGGGCGGGGCCCTCTGCAGGCCTCGCTCAGGTCCGGCCTCGCCGTAGTTTTCCGCGGAGCCGCGGCGCCGCAGGGAGGAGGGGCCTCTGACCCGCGGGGGTTTGAGTGCTCAGAACTCTGGATCGGTTCCACCTCCGGGACTCAAATTTGGGCCAGGGGTGCCCGACACCTTCCTACGGGCTTGGGTGGTGCCAGCTCCTCACTCCTGGGGCGTCGGGGGGGGCTCAGGTCCCGCGATCTGTGCCCTGTCGAGGAGACGAGCGGAGATGCGTCAGTCCATCTCTGCGCCCCCTGGTGGATGGATATTTTATTTTTATCGCGCTCGTACACAAGTGTTCTGGTGAGTTTTGGGGATTACTAACTGAGTTTTACTTAGGCCTTCTGTGGATGTTTCTTTTTTATATAGCAACCCTTGCTTTAAGAATAAAAAATGTATTCCTTTTCTACTTCCTCTCCTTCAGGGAATTGCTTGTAAGAAAGCCTCAGCGAGGACAGGGTCATTTCGCTGGGCGAAGGCCATGTCGGGAAAGATGATAAGCTCTTCTTCCCTTTTCTCTTCAGTGGCAGATGGTACATCAGCTTCCCCAACGCTTAAGATACCTCTCTCCATTCCTTCTGGTTCACTCTCTTTAAAATGAGAAAATAGAGCCTTCTCAAGAATTCCTTGTGCATTTTTGTCCCCACGATGTACTTCAAATGGGATTTCACCAGGATTCTGTAACAGAACCTTTATGTCTCCCCGGAAGTCAGGATTGATGATGCCTACTAGAACCTCCACACTGAACTTCCAGGCCAGGCCAGAATTTGGGGCCAATTTTATATAACACCCATGAGGGGGTATCAAAACTAAGTCTGTGGGAATCATTCCCCTTTTCCCAGGAAGGAAAGTAGCTTCTCTGCTGCTACAGATATCAAAGCCTATTGATTCTTTAGTGGCAATAGAGGGGTCTGAGGCTCTAAGTCTAAGCTTCTGCAATTGTAGGATTCCCCAATTTGTTTCAATTGAGTCACATCCCACACCTGACACCACATGTAAGGAAGGCATGGTATCAACAGTAAGACAGACACAAGTGACCACTTGGTTTACGTTATCTGTCTCGGCTTCAAAAGTTCAGTCACTCTGCTGTTCAATTATATTTGCGTTGCTTGTCACATATGCTTCACACAATGTTCTCTTCAGATTTCTCCATATAATGTTGCCGCTTGCAACCTTGGCTCTAACACAGATCGGTCTGGTATCAGTCTCCCTGATTCACCGGCTGTGTGGACTTTCCTGGTGCTGCTTTGTTGTAGGAGCGAAGGACAATACCACGGTGGCTAATGCTCCTCCCCAGCATGGCTATCGACGCAGGAGTGTCCCGGGTACCTCCACGCACAATGCAGGTTTCTTCAGCTTTAATTCCAGGTCTTATGTTTCTTATTCTCAAAGGCTCATGAAAGTAACTGTCTTTCTCTGAAAAGCTCAAGGGCACTTGCCTCCTTGCATCCCTCTCTGGTCTTGCCGTCATTCTTCTCGTATTAAACTGCCATCTTGGAACTGCTGCGTCCTCGTGTGCTTTGCCTTGCTCAAAGTGTGCTTTTGTGCTGCACCTTTTATCTGTGTGGATAAGTGTGATGGAAGTAAGGTGTGTGTGTAATGATCAGTAATTGCCTGACTCTGCCTGACCATTGTGTTGAGACATGTCAGGTATACGGCTTGGGTGTTAGTCTGTTTTCTCTCACAGTGAGCTGTCCATGAGAAAGTGTTGGTTTCAGGAAAGGGGGGGTTGACTTCCTAAGTATCCTACCTGGTAGGATGGGGCAAAAGGTGGTACAGGGAAGGGGATACCACGTCTCGCCGTCCCACTTCCACTCCCCGAAGACCCCTCATCCAGGTGATCCTCCCGCACTGGTCCACACCCAGGAACTGGATCCAAAAGCGATGGAAGTGTGATGGCCACCTTGATGACAGATCCCCGGGGACTAGCGGGTGAGACACCTTCAGGTTTCTGCACACAATGTACTAGTAGCCCAGTCTTGATGAAGACCGAAGTACGGTAGAAACACGGGTCGACAAATGGGCACAAACGACTAATAAATATCTTAAAGTTGGCACATATTAATCTCAGTCACTTTTTAAGAAATCCATGGACTTTCGCCATAAAGAGGTACCAAAGCAGAACATATATTACTAAAACGGTATGGGGATACCTTGTGATACCTGCTAGAGCGTCAGCCCACGAGTCAATAGAAAATGTAGTAAGTGCAGAGTGACAAGGAATACCCTGCACGTTTAATCAAGTCTATAACTGGCTTGCCTGCCACTTTGGAAGCCAATAATCCCTCTGTGACCCTTCCATATGCTGCTTGTGCTGTACCGAGATGCCCTGCTCTCGGGCAAACAGCAATTTTGTATTTATTCTTGACAGAGAAACACTCTTTGGGAGAGAGAATGTTTATGTAGTTTGTTTTCTCTCTTATACAGTCTCTTGTCAGGAAACTGCAGGCTTGCAACATAGTATCCGCAGGACTGCCTGACTCAAGTACCCCTTGTAAGTTTAGAAAGGATGTCCCAAATTAAGTTTTAACAATATGCCCCATCAGTGTCTAGTAAATGGAAATGCTTTCCCTTAGGGTAAAGGCAGCTTTGTCTACAGTGGAGCTAGAGGTTAGTTTAAAGAGCTGCAGAATTTCTCATTCGGGGATGGGGTGCCTTATCAATAGCCTGCCCTGCCCTCCTTCCAAGCTAACCCTCTCTCACCCTACCACTAAAAAGAACTAAAGAAAATAGGCCAAGCAAATGTCTCTTCTTCCCTTGGTCTTCTCTTTATACAAGTTTCTTGTTATACTATATACTTCTTAGTTTAGTCCATTTTGATAGTCTTTCTTTTTTTTAAAACTGTTTTATTGAGATTTTAAAGCATAGGGAAAACTCCACAAAACATACTACAGAACCGATGGCAACACCCACCCCACCACCAAACCTCTTACTGACGGCACTGTTACAATCAGGTCTATGGCAAGAGAAAGGAAACATAAAATAATAAACCCATCATATTTAAGGTTCATTAACTGATTGACAATCAGACCCCTCGGAATCACCCCTGGCAGTTGACAGTAGATATGCTACATACAGACCCCAAATGTCTTTCGGCTTAGAGGCCCAGGTGAGCCATAGACCCATAGTCTTTTCCCAGTTCATTAGAGTACAAGATATTAGTCTTCCACTGTCCATACACAGGAGGGTGGCCTCCCCCCAACACCATGGCCACTCTCCTCTTGGCTAACGGGAGCAGCAAACCCAACAGCCATCTGACATGCCTAGGTAGCTCCAATGCTCCTGCAGGGGTTAAGGCCACTTCCTCTCTCGCAATGCCCCCAATCATTTTGAACACTTGCACCCAAAAGGAGTGGATTCGGGGGCAGGTCCAAGCCAGGTGAAAAAAAAGGTAGCTGGGGAAACCCCCACATCTCCGGCAGGAATCCGGTGTCTCAGGGAAGAACCAATGTATGTCCACTGGGGTCAAATAGAACTGATGCAGGTATTTTAACTGAATTAACTTGTAGTTGCTGTTAATCGCCACCCTGCGTGTCTGCATACAGCAATATCTCCATAGCTCGTCCAAGACAGAGGTGCCCAAGGTCTCTTTCCATTTAACCCGAGAATCCTCTGCCCACCCTGCCAATGATATTAGCATACAGCCTAGGTTTTTATCCCTGAGCTGAATAACCCATGCAGTACAGGCACCAACGGGGGCGCCTGAGGAAAGCTGGCAAACCTATCCCTTAAGCCAACACGAATCCTAAAATACAGGAAAACATCTAGTGCGGACCCCACTCCCATCCCTGTCTCTAAATTCTTCCAAACTCAGAAACTGCCCACTAGGAAAAAGATCCCTCCAGTATGCAAGTCCAAGCCTGTCCATACATTGTACAAAAACGTTCTTGCCTGTGAATGGAAACATTTAGTAGGGGCTAATTTGGGCACATTGAGGAATGTGTACAAAAATCTAGGCAATATTACCATTTTAATAAGCAATATACGACCGAAGAGGGACAAAGGTCAATCTATCCACCTCCCCAAAAGTGCCTCTGTGCACGCCAACCTGACCCCATCTTTCTATTGATAAAGTACCTTGTGGGACCTGGCTACCATCACCCCCAGGTACAGAGTGTGGTGAAAGTGCCACTGAAAAGTTAAAATCATCCTGAAACCTCCCAGTACCACTGGTCAAGGGCAATCATACCGGCTAAGAGGGGTTCATGTTGAGCCCTGAAAAGCAACCAAAACGGCAGGATATCTCTCATTACAGGCGCCAAGTTTGTATCAGGGTCCCTAATGCACAGATTTAAATCATCTGCATACAATGAAATTACCAGCTTTTGCGTGTAGAGCTGCACCCATCTGTCTATATGTCTATATGTCTCGAGCGAACCAGTTCCGCAAGCGGCTCCACAGCAAGAGTGAACAAAAACAGGGACAGCGGGCACCCCTGCCAAGTACCCCTCCCCATTTCAATAGGCGGTGTAAGCCTACTATTCACTCAAACCCGTGCCACTGGGCCCTTACATAGCAGGGAAACAATGCGTATGAACTCATCTCCAATCCCCATGTGCCCCAGGACAGCGAAAAGAAAAGGCCACTCAATGGAGTCAAACGCCTTCTCGGCGTCGAGAGGGGCTGCCACCACCGAATACTGTCGATCCAGGACGGAGAGGAGGCCAAACACTCTACATAGACCATAAGATATAGACCTCCCATGAATAAACCCTGCTTGGTCGGCCAGCACACATCTGGGCATTATCAGGGCAAGCCTGCTAGCCAGCACCCTGGCAGGAATTGTACCATGGGCGACCATGGCCGTTGTGCAGCGCCTGCTGATACATACGAAGCCTATCAGGAACAAGTACATTGGCGTATGCTTTATAGAAAACGGCCGAGAGCCCATCCCGGCCTTCCGCCTTCCCAGCAGGGAGCGTTTTATTGCCTTGTGGATCTCTTGCTCAGGCAACGGTTTACCCAGCCAATCCCTTTCTTCCTGCGCTAACCAATACAACCCGATCGTATCTAGGTAGCCATCAAGCGCCCTCTGATCCAAAGTAGACCGTGAGGAATACAAAGCCCTGTAAAAATCTATGAGTGCCCCCATTATCTCTTCATCTGTTTGCAACAGCCCCCCCGCTGATCTGCAATCGCAGATATGTGAGATTTAGATGTTTCAGTCCTGACAAGATGGGCCAGCAGGGTCTCTGTCCTTTGACCCTCACCATACCATCTCACGGGAGCACTCTTATTAAGGAACATGACCTCCCTGTCTGCTGCATTACTAAAGAGCCTTAATTCCTCCCAGAAACTAGCCTGCATCCCATCCTGATATTCTTTCTTATTAGGTCTTGTAGTTCTTCAAGGCAACGTTTGGTTCTTGACCTTTCTATGGTCTTCTCTTGGTACTAGTTTTCCCTAGAATGGTTTCTCCTCTTACTGGTATCACATGCACGTTCTTCACCATCTGTTTATGCTTTGTCAAAGTATCTTTGCTTCGATTTCCTTTTAGGCTTTCTTTGTCAATTGTACTCTCTGTGTGACTTCGTGTTGTTCGATCCGCTTCAATTGTGAACCTTATTTTTCATTTCTCGTTACATGTTTTAGGCTTTTCCTCCTCACATGCTTCATCTTTGCACATATAGGGTTCTTGCCCTTCTTCCTAGGGTTTTCATTCCCAGTCTCTCTTGGTTCCCCACCTGGGCTGTTTAAATGTCTCCCTTATCACTTGTTGTTTACTTCCGTTCTTATCTGGGCTCTTCCACAAGATTTTGATCTCGGTACTGGGATGAGTTTCTCTTTTCATATACACCCGGTCTTTCTTTACCAGGTTATTTATTATGTGTTCCCTTCGATTTTCACAGTTCTAACGACTCAGCGTTCTGGTTATGGTTTCGTCCTCAAGACTGGACGAGTTGCTTCATGTTAATAATGATTAGTCGATGGCCTTCAGCTGTTACCTATTCCCCCGGTATCTCTCTTGATATTGGGAAGGGTTGCAAGGCTCTCACTCAGCTACTGCTTCTCACTCTCTTCACTGTTCTTTGGTCTCCCGTTTTCACCTTTGCGTCAGACATCTACCGCCTGCATACGCTGGTGCTCGGAAGGCATTCAGCCTTTCCATCGAGGTAGTCTGTGCACTGATCTTCGGGCATCCTGCCCACCACTCTGCACGCATGGTCGCGCCACTACCAAGTACCTTCTCGTCTGGCTCATACCCCTTTCAGTTTGGTCCTGGACACTAGGATTCGGGCGTCCCGCAATCTACAGCTCTGCTTCTTCCAAACTCTCGGGCTCGGCGTTCTACCTTGACACTTTCTCCCCAAGGTGTGATGAGGTCTGGCGGCTTCCTCTGCATATCGGGCTATCCTTTCTTCCTTGGACTCGTCACAGTTAAATACACATCTCCAGTTAAAGGGATATTTTCCTTATTTTCTTCAGACTAATTTCTTTCTACATTGCCTTCAGCCAAACATGAAGCCTCCATAGTATTCTCCATGGAAGACAGTCCCATAAATGCGGCTATGGTAGTTCTTTCAGGGAGTTCCTCAACCCAAGCGTTCCCCAAAGGGGGAGTCTCTCCTGGTGATGTCCAACTTGCCTCGACCTCTAGGGAGGGTCTTGCAGAGCAGGCTCTCCTCCTTAGCCTCACTGGGGGAATCTTTTCCTAGGGAAGAACAGGTGAATGCTTGCGATTCGTCACACCCCCCAAACCAAAGACTGAGCATACCTTAGGGGCGGCCAGGCCAGATCTCCCCCTAACACAGACTGGGACACTGTACAACTGCCATTGTTGTTCTAAGGCGGCCCCATGCATAGAAAGCGGGTGGAGCTTAAGGCCCTATATGAAGACATTGTTGTATGGAACACCTCCCCGTGGGTAAGACATGGCCTGATTGGTCACAGACAGCAGACCAACCAGAGGATAGGGAGGGGGTTAAAAGCAACCCCTGGAAGCAGGAAGCTGTGGGTTGTTCAGGCAAGGTCAGTGGCGGTGGCAGACTAAAAGACCAGTAGGAGGAAAGACGGTGGAGTGGAGAGTGGGGGTGATTTTTGGAGCAGGTGAGACATTGGTAAGTGAGTGCAAGTGGTACTGCGTTGTGAGGGTGCGTGCAAGGGTGGCAAATCTGTTTAAGAAAGGGGGCAGGGAGTGAAGGTGAAGTGATTGTGTGAGTGAAAGGAGGGTGTTTGAGTAGTGTGGTAGAGGGAGGAGTAATGTGGAAGAGGGTGTAGTAGAGTAGCGGGGAGCAGCAGTGTGGAGGAGGGCATAGTAGTGTCATGGAGGAAGAAGTAGCATTGGAAGTAAGGCTTAGAAGAAGTGAGAGACATTGAAGGGACAGTGGAAGATGCAAGGAGTAGAAGCAGGTGGAGTTGGAGGGTGTACAGTAGTAAGAATGAAACTAGTGCGTGGGCACAAACCATCATCCCTTTTTAGGCAAATAACCACTGGATAGTGTAGGGTCAGCCTAGGAAGCCTGTGAGTGGGATTAGACAGAAAATGCAGAAGTTAGAACATTAGGAGTCAATGAACTAAATGCAAATAAAAAAAATTAAAAAGAAGAAGTCAATATTCTGTATATACCAACCTGGGGAAAAGGGATGCCTTGGCTGGGGTGGATTGGTGCCTTCTAGATGAGAGAGAGTGGGACGGTCCGAGAGCCCGGAAAAACTAAATAAAATCCCTTGAACCATCTCTGAAACGCAGAGTATTCCTTGAGCCATCTGTGGCACACGACTCTACTGTCAGAGTTTGCACGAAGGTAGTTCTTGCAAAATCGAATGCCAATCCATTCCTTTCTAATGGACTCTAAAACCCCCAAAAAATACCAAACCTAGGAGCTCCACTATCCAGGGGAACACAAAACAAGGGACGGTCAGAAGCAGAATCTTTACAGGATCCCTGGTAATCTAAGAACGCACATTAGCTATCAGCATAAATGAGTAAAGGCTCTGGCACAGAAGGGTTCTAGAAGGCTTACCTGATAGAGGGTGTTCCACCACAGTGCCCTACCAACACCACCATGCCCCTTTTTTTCTTTGCAGACCAGGAGTAAAGGCAGAAAAAACCCAGAAGGCACAGGGAAAAACTGCCACTCTGATACAAGTATCTAATCCAAGAAATGTAGAAGTTTCAAACAAAGTCCAGAAGAGAAGGGTTTGGGTGTTCAACAGAGAGAAATAGTAGGCAATATGGAGAAAGGCGCAGTAGTGCAGCGGGAGTCACCACAAAGTACCAGGAGAAGCAAACACTAATGCAATGGCACCAATGGGTGGGAAATTGCCACAGGAGATGTAGGGCCCAAAGATGAAAAGAGTCAAGAGAGCATTTTTGTATCCTTTGGTCTCCTCAATGTTTTACTGCCCACTTTCCATCTCAGCCAGCTTTTTCACTCCCCTTGTGGTCCTTTTTCCCTATCCTGTTCCTTTGTCAGTTAACCTGTTCCCCAAATTCTGGCACCAACCTCATCACCACAAGACATCTGATGGGTTTTCTCATTCTTAGTTTTCCATTGCTTTGGTGGGCACCTGCCTTCTAGGTGTCTGCCATCTTGTGGTAAATTGGATACCACAAGGAACAGTGGTGGAGCCGGGAGGGGCACAGGAAGCTGCCACCCACCACTGGTTCCCCTTGGTGCCCAGTGCCTGCCCAGTGCGCCCCCAGCCTCCCGGTGGTGCCCTGTTATCCCCCCAATCCCACAAGCACCAGAAGCTGCCTCCGGTACTGCGAAGGGATAGACCATACCTCTCCATGCTACACCCTCAATGAAGACTCATGTGAGACCAGTCACCATCAGAACCCGCGCCACACGTTCTGAACCCCCCTTGCACCTTCTGAATACTCACAAGGCATAGTAGATTCATCTTTATCTTCCACTGTATTCGTTGTTTCTCAATCCCATGTTCCCTCCATGCTGCCCTGTGGGCACTATGAAACAGAATTGACTTACTGTATAAATGCCTAACAAATGCACAATAAATAAATAAATACAATTGTTTATTTTAATAAGATGAAGGGAGTTCATTTTTACATTTTTTTGAACAACTTTATTTATAGGACGAAGGCATACAACTTCATAGAAATATAACAATTTCAGTGAACTAGAGACAATACATCTCTGATCAACTTACTTTCAACCGTTCCAGTTCAGTGATGTCCCTCTTGCCTCAGAGTATTTTCAAATATTCCCCCCCCTCTTTCGCCCTTTGTACTCCAACTTTTAGGATCCAGAGTTCAGTCAGTATTGAGTTCATTCTCGGAAGGTTGTAATAGGTTTTGTTCCCGGAGTGGGCTCAGAAGACATGTGTATTTTTAAGTAGACATGGTTTGAAGTAATGGGCTTCTCTGTCCTTCACCAGTTCGTGAAAGGGGTTCCAAATTGTTAGAAACCTTAGGTATTTCCCTGTGTTGAGGGCACATATCTTTTCCATTGCCATCACTCCCCAAATCTTGACCCACCACCAAGCAGACGTTGGACCAGATTCACATTTCCAGTGCTGTGCGAGGGTCATTCTTGCAGCCGACAAAAGATGAGTGATTAAGATGGCTCTCGCCCCCGACATTGCGTATACTTCCTCTATGGGTGCGCCCAACAGGATTGTTTTAGGGGACATCGGTAGCTCCACAGCCGTAATGTCCTTTATGTGCCCGAGTATTTCCTTCCAAAATGCCACTGCTCTGGGGCATGACCACCACATATGGAATAGGTCTCCCCTCTCACCGCAGTTCCTCCAGCATGTGGGTGGATAGCCCTTGTTGATTTTGTGTATACGGACATATACCATCTGAAACATAGTTTGTAAACTGACTTTTTAATCATGGTGCATCTGGATGTACCGTATACCCTTGCCCATATTTGATTCCACTCCTCTTCAGCTATTGTCTCTTCCATGTCTCTTTCCGTGTTTGCTTTGTATGGGAGATTGTCTTTTGGTTGCGCGTTGGATAGCAGTCTGTAGAGCCTAGTCACTCCCTTCGTTGTCAGGCCCTCCAGCCTGGTCAGCTCGAGACCTGACGGCTGCCTCGTGCCCGCCTTCTTCACTGCTCAAGGAATTGACGTGGCCGTCTGTTAAATCCGGCACCATCCTTTGTGGTTTTCTTGCCTAGTCCATCTCAACATTGGTGCCAACTGCGCTGCCATTATATATCTGTCCACCTCTGGGACTCCCAAGCATCCAAGGAGTGTTTTTTTTTTTATTCAAAAGTAATACTGATTTCTTAAGTAGGATTTAGCAATCCCTCCCTGATAAGTTAACTTTGCTTATAAAATTGAAGTGAGCAATCAGAGCGTCAGAGGATGTAGACATAAGGCCTCATTACACGGACGGCGGTAAGGGTTAACGGTCACCGTTAATGGTAACGGTGACCGTTAACCCTTACCGCCGTACTACGAGGTCCCTTTGCGGGTTGGGGAATTTAACGCCTGCTTTTTGCAGGCGTTAAAACCTAACCCGCAAAGGGACCTTGGTGCTAATTACGGCACCGCAAATTTGCGGTACCGTAATTAGCACCTTCCCCATTCCCATTATGCCCTATGGGGCAAAAATGGGAATGGGGAAGGGCAATGGTGGAAGGGGGAATTACCGCCCCACCAACCTTGGAGTAGGGCGGTAATTCCCCTTTCCGCCAAGGCGGTGCCGGTAATTTACCGGCATGGACCTTACAACGAGGTCCCTTTGTGGGTTGGTACTTTAACGCCTGCTTTTTAGCAGGCGTTAAAAACCAACCCGCAAAGGGACCAGGGTGCTAATTGCGGTACCGCAATTTGCGGTACCGTAATTAGCACCTTCCCCATTCCCATTATGCCCTATGGGGCAAAAATGGGAATGGGGAAGGGCAATGGGGGAATTACCGCCCCGCCAACCTTGGAATAGGGTGGTAATTCCCCTTTCCTCCAAGGCGGTGCCAGTATTTTAAGAGCAGAGAGGAGGAGGGAGGAGATTACCAAAAGAAGGAAGAGAAGTAAAGACATCTACCCTTGTGCACAGAGTAAATACAACCCGCTAGGGAATAAAGCCAAGAGATAGGTTGCAAGGATAACAAGGTTTAACTCATACAAAATACAAGTGTCAGCAAAGAACTCTGCTGCCCGAGAGCGCTCTGCCATAAATTACACAGGCAGTACATTAAGAAGGCCCAAAGCGTCATCAGTGACATTATATCCAGTAGAAATTCACATGGCTGGTTGGTGCGAACATATACATGGGCCTGATTCTTCCTCGTCGATTTGCCTCCACGTGGGTCTTTTGGGCTCATCTTCGCAGTGAAGGTCAGGGTATGCATAAACTACAATGTTTCTTCGCTAAACTAAACAACTAATACAAACTATTAATTCCTTATTATTCATTATGGCAGGCACCTGGACGGCACAGGAAAGGGGTGCCATGAAGAGGGGAGGATAAAATACAGTCACACTGACCCCTACATTAAGGGCTTCATTCATACCGCAGTTCCCGCACCCAAGGTCTCCCCCTTGGGGTTCGATCTATGATTTACTCTTCCCGGTACCTCATGTTAAAGGAGACGCGTATTGCCTTTGGAGAGATATACTGCAGAGCGAGTTTTAGATCTGTGGTGGGCACCTTAGGGAGGTCAGGGCCTGGGGGTCGGATGCTTATCACTATGTTAAAAGGTAGGGGGTCAGGTCGATGAAGGGTGGCCGGCTCCGGCATGGCTGGGTGGGTGGGGGTTAGGGGCCCAATGGCAGTTTAGTGGAGAGGGATGGACACCGTGACGGAGCCTGGTACCTGTCTCACGCTCTTCGCAGGGCGCATTCTTGGAAGTGATACTAGATATTGCAACACTGAAAGGACAGGAGGGAAATGGACTTTCATGAGAACAGTGCTCGTGCGGAGCGGGCTTGGTGTGCGGATGTTATGCTGGGCATCTCTGAGTGAACTTGAGATGCGCGCATCGCAGGCCATCAACATTTCTTGGCTTGGCCTAATACAAAATGCGGTCGCGGAGCAGGGGCATGGCTAGCGCTATTTGCCTACTTCTATGTGCTGCAGGTCTTTTATATGCACCCTGTGGGTGGGGGCTAGTCCCCCCTTGTAGGTTATATCACCTTGTATGGGGTCTGCCTGACTTGGAAGCGCCTGGGGGGTGGTATAGACTCATTTCCATCCCAACAGAAGTAAAGAGACACAGGGAGAGAAACATCAAGATGTGGAAGGAAGAGGATTGAGTGGGACTTGAGTGTCTGAAAGGCAAATTCTTACATTGCCTTAGAACTAAACCGAATGTTAGAGTGGGTCTAGCCTAGAAAGTCCAGGAGGGATATTAAAAGGATAAAGCAAACCTTTAGGCCCTCACTACCAGACAGATAGCCCTTCGACAGTAGGGTTCAAGAAAGCTCTATTTACTAACCTGGGAAGTAGGGGTGCCTGCTCTGGATGCCGGAGTAAGGAGTCAGACAAAGTGTAGAGTTTGTTCAATCATGCCTTTATTTAAAGAAATAGGAGGGTTGGGCAAAGGCAACCCTATCCCTAACTCTATGAGGGGTTTCCCAGCCTCAATAAAACAAACTAATGGATCGTCTTTGTCAGGATGTCCAAAATAAAGGTCCACAGTCCTGTGTCCAAAACCTATTCTGTCCCTCACACTTAACGTACCACAAAAACCACCATCAGGGAAAATAAACAGTACTTGGCTGTCTTTCTGCAGCAGTCTGATGGTTCTCACACCCACTATCCATCCTAGAAGTGGATTGGGGGACACTCCCCTTCCCTGGTCTTTCCCAGTTATCAGGTCTTTGGAGCCAACTATGCCAGGGGGGCACTCCCCTTCCCTGGTCTTTCCCAGTTATCAGGGCTTTGGACCCCACTATTACCAGGGCGACACTCCCCTTCCCTGGTCTTTCCCAGCTACTCCCTCCTTACACAGTGTCGCTTTTGATATAGCTTATTGGGTTGTTTCAAAATTCCTTTGGGACTTGGTGTGCTAAGATCTATTGTTTGGGCTTTGGACTCATGGGATTAACAACAGGGTTAATAGGCTCCTCTCAGCCCAGCGCCCCTTCTCTTTTCCCCACCGTACCTGCTTTTCCTCGTTGAGCCATCCTCTGCCCTTTGAGCAGGTTCTGCTAGCTTCTGGACCTGGATGTACGGAGCGCGGGACCTCCCGGTACCTCCTATGCACTTTCGGTGTCCTGTTGTGTCCTTCTTCAGAGCTGGAGCACCGCACTCTGTTGCTCCATGTCTGTGCCGGCACCATGTGTCAAAAGCCGCCCAAGTCTGTCTCTCCACCAACCGCCCTTGGTCCCCTCTCTTCACCGGGCTGTGCTGGCAATTCGTCACCTCGCCGCACACGCCTGATTGTCTGTCTTGCGACTTCAATGAAGTGGTTTCTATGAGACTTTGCTGTCCTATCTCGCTCCACTATTTCCCCAGCTCAGTCTGCTATGACACGGCTTCTGCATTAGAGCTGCCTTGAGGCTCTGCATACACACGTTGGCCCAATAATCTCTCCGTTCACACCGGCTTTCCAGCTTCCATCTGTCACTCACAATGTTTCCAGCCAGTGTCCTTCTCTCTTTCCTCTTTGTATTCTTTGTTTCTTTCTCTATGACCGCCACTACGACTACGGCTGCTACTACTCCATAACTTACGTCCACGACTGCCAGTGCTACTACTACCTCTCAACCACGATCTCCATCCTCCTTCTCTTTTTGTTGTCGGGCTTCTCCATGGAAATAAAAGAGGACTATAGTTTTGTGTTTGGCATTATACTCCTTTCTCCTCTGGATGTAGCCTCCAAGTCCCAGTTGCCTGAGATGATGGTTCAACCCCACAGTAATACATATACCCATATAGTGTATTAGGACGGAATTTGTAAGGTGCGGCAGGAGGTTGCATTAGTTTTCTAGGCTTTGGTGTGGGAGTCAGGTTTCTTTTCCTTATTTCCGGGACAAGATCATCTGATTCATCACACTGTGTATAAACAGCCCTCAGTGCCCTGCAAAGGAATTTAATAAAAGTCCTGAGCCATTTCTGGGAGTTGGCACATTCTTTAGACCATCCATGACATATGGTGTCATCGTGGGATCCTGTGGATCCCGTAAAGCGGTCACCCGCTGCCAACCAGAATGTTGAGGGTAGTAAGACTAACTAATATGTCCAGAATCCTCTCCAAGGAAACCCATGGAGCTGTGGGGGCGAAGAAGTCACAATTCTACTATGGGCCAAATTCCTGGTTCAGATCAGTTTACAGGTAGTCATACTTGAGGGGACGTATGGAAGAATTGCCTCAATGTCTGGATTGGTGCATAAGCACTCACCCGATGTACAGTTAATCCTTTTCAACTTAGGGAACATGTCCTATATTGTCTGGCCCGGACAAACCATGGCACAGCTGATATGCAAAAGAAATCCTCATACTGGAGATAGATGTGGAAACACTGGAGGCGGACAATCTAACAGGTGCAGGCTTTGGCGAGATGACGGAAGCGCAAGAAGAAAGAAACCAATACAGAAGAATCCCAGGTCTGCATCCGTGGAGTTTGCAGAAGCACAAAAGATGGATGCTCTCCTAGAACAAGCTCCGAAGAATTCAGTGTCGGAAGCTGAGAGACAAACTTTGAAGACACCCGATTTTATCGATAAGCGGATTTCTACATCAAGTCAATGTAAATCATAGGGGAGAAGTGATCAGCTACCACCAAATGTTGGTGTTGAAGCATTTATGGCGGGCAGGGTTTGAGTTGGCCCACTCTAATCTATTATCAGGGCACCTAGAGTTTGAAAAAATGCAGAAACACTCCTCAATAGATTCTACTGGCCCGGGTGTATGCAGAGCCCAGGCAATTCTGCACCAGCTGTCCAATCAGCCAAAAGACATCCCTGGATGATGTACTCCGAGCTCAGCTACAGCCACTACCAATCAGAGCAGTCCCCGTCTTCTGAATCGAAATGGACATAGTTGGACGTTTGGAACCCTAAACACCTGAAAAAAAGGTACATCTTTGTAATTTGACACTATGTAACAAGATATCCTGATGCCTTGCCCTTGAGGAGTAACACCAGTAAAGCCATCCTCAAGGTCCTCATACCTTATTTCACCTGAGTGGGCTTTCCTGCTGAGATTCTAAGCAACCAAAGGAGCAGTTTCATGTCGAATCTGAAAGGAGACTTGAAGACACTAATGAACAGAAGAACCCGCCAGACCTTGATATACATCCTGGGAGAAACCTAGCGTTGTCTCACCCGCTAGTCTCCGGAGATCTGTCGTCCAGGTGGCCAGGACACAGCCATTGCTATTGGACCCAGTTCCTAGGGGTGGCCAGTGGGGAAGGATCACATGGGTGAGGGATCTTCAGAGAGTGGAAGTGGGACACCGACGGGCGAGACGCGGTATCCCATTCCCTGTAACACCTTTACCCCATCTTACCCTGTAGGATATTTAGAAGCTCTACCGACCCACCCCTTTTCCGAAATTAATACTTTCTTACACCATAACAGACAACGGACTAACACCAGAGCTGTTTACCTGACATGTCCCAACACACGGGTCAGGCAGAGTCAGGCAATTGACAATAACCACACACACCTGATGGCCCTTTACCTTCCACAGGGCGATAAAAGGCAGAGCGACAGCACGAGGAAACAGCTACACCAAACCGGCAGTTCAAACGGAGGAGAAAGGCGGCGAGACCTGGAAGGACGACAAAGGAGGAAATACCCTTGCCCTTTTCAACTCCAACCCGCGAAGCCTCCGACAGGGAAATCATAACACCGGGAGTTACAACTGGTGTGTGGAGGAGCAGATGTCAACGGTACACGGGGGCCTCCTGCATGGATAGCATATAGGCGGGGAGGCGTGCTGGCTACCCTGGTACCGTCCTCGAGTCCAGAGGCAAGACCAGACAGCGTGTTCAACACAGCAAGTGAGCCAGAGGAAGCTGATAGCAAACCAACATGTGTTGAGCCCAAAGTTGCAAGTGGCAACCTTTGATGAATGCAGGGACCTGAAACACAGAACTTGTGTGTATGCAAACCTTTGTGAAAGCCCAGAGAAGGACCAGCTGCAGAGTGGTCAGGTGCCGTAGGAGTGCTCAGTGGAAGGACTCTTGCTAGCCCCATGGGTTTGCCAACTGCAAGTACCAGAAGGCCCTAGGAAAGGGCGACATGATACGTCAGAGCGGTCCTACAAAAAGGTCACATAAAATCCTTTGTACAATCGAAAGTCTCTGACTCATGGTTGAGAGAAAGCCAAGGGAACAGAACCCTGCTTTCTGAGAAGATTGTGCACCATGAAATAAGGCAAGTGTGAACCCGACAGAGGGATGCCGAAAGAAAGCTAGGAGAAGGGAACACACACTTTCTGATGAAAATAAGCAAATCACAAACTGTGTTGAAATTACATGAACTGTGTTATAGAAGGCCGTAGTGAAACCGGCAGAGGGAGGCTCACAATGTAAGAAGGATCCAAGGCCGGCCGAGGGAGATCCTAGGGGCGAACAGCAATCGCCCAAAGGTACATGATTACCGTAGGAACTTTTGTTTGTTGTTTTGATCCATCAGGCCTTCTAATCTGAGAGACTTTTGGAGGAAGAGTCTTGACCCTTGAAGGTGCTGATATCATGGAATTGGAACTGTGAGCCTTGTGCTGGAGAGGCCCAGGAGTGTGCTGTACTCAGAAGTTCCACCTTGTCCCTTGCTTGAAACGTTGAGAAGGGAGACCCAACCATACCATCCTGACTTATCATTTTGTGAACACTCTTCAACACTCTTCTTTTCTGGTGAACATTATCTCACACACTTTTTGGAACTAAGTGGTAAGGATTGGCAATAGTTTTTTTTAGTATAGGCCCTTTTTATTTGACAAGACGCTACTAGGACTGCCTTATTATTATTTGATGGTCGTAGCTTGCTCCCATCTTAGCTTTAGGTTTAGTTTATAATGGGTGAGAAAAATGCCTAAAGTTCAATAAACACCCTTGAACTGTGATCACTTGTGTCTGTCTTTACTGTTGCCACCATGGGTTCCTTACAATCCCCAGACAATTGGACTTCTGGAATGGTTCAATCAAACCTTAAAGCTGGTCGCCGAAGATGGGAAAAACTGGGACGCCCCGATTCCTTCGTGTGATGAGTCGTCACAGAATCCTTGCCTAAAGTCTCCTCTCAGGTGGCTAGGGTAAGGCAGCAACTACCTGATTCTAACCTTGGGGTGGTATTAGCCGGGTGAATCACCTGGGAAGAGAAGGCCACCACGGGAATAGGATGACTGTGTTAGGAGTGATCGGTATTCATCCTATTCTGAGGATGAGCTATCCCTATCCATAATACCAGAATACCTAACGACTTGTTGTCAGAGTCCCAAAATTAATCAAATTGTTAGTTCTGAAAACCCTTTTGGTCAACATGGGAATGATGCATGCAAAAATCAGGGAACCAATATTAACTCTTCAGATAGTTCTAATTTCACCTTAAGTTTGAATTATAAACTTAAGAGTCAACCATTAATTCATTTGAAAACCTCTTCTGAAGGAGCATTTTATAAATCATTAAATCAGAGTGAATTAAATAATCTTAAGTGGAACAAGAACATTGGGGACTTCAAGGTCCATAATACTCTAGGTACTGAGACGAGGAAGAGGGGCAGAGAGGTGCAGAACTGTAGTGTGCATTCTAGTGGTTCTAATGACCCACACCTTAGCGGGACATTTGAATATTTAAAGCCCCTTCCGGTGCAGGCCATTGGAACACAACCGCAGTGGGAGCAGAAGAAGCAGAAGGAAGACGCATGCCGCTGCTGTGTTACCAGCGAGTTATGGTGCCAAGAGAGTCGTAGGAGTTGGGAATTGGAAGAGTAGAGATCGTGCAGCGGGAAGCGGTGCAGATACTGGTGGAAGAGAGGAGCTCTCCTAATTTTGTTCCGTTCTCTGCTGACTAGAGAGCCCTGGAGCATGCGAGAAGTGAAGCAGGCCCCCTCTACAGAAGGCGTGAGCACCGGGAGAGTGAGCGGGGCTGTCAGACACCCAAGTCTAGGCTAGAGAAGAAGAAGCTGAAGCAGCAGCAGGTCATACGGAAGTGCTGGGAAAGACCGCTGAGTTGGCCTGTGCTAGGCAATCGCGGGACGCTGCTGTCATGGCCATGTGCCCAGGATCACAAGAATGGTACCATCAAGTGGAGGGAGCAGGGAGCATTATGGGTCACACACGTCCCTAAGGGACGTTTATGCATGGAGGACCTGGTTGGACACAGTCCTGGCGCTTTTGGCGCCAGGCTCATGGTAGGATTTAAACAGGACATTTCTATTATGGGCAGAAGTGCTTAGAATAAACAGGATCTCTTTTAATATGAGCAAGAATACTATCAAGAACTCTAATTTGTGTAACTAGTCCGGGTGTGGTCTCCATCTTCATCTGCATCTGCACATGCATCTTCTAACTTCTAAGAGTGGCAGGGTGTGGCATGCAGAACTTGTTAGGGGGCGTGGCCTTAAGAGCTCAGCTATAAAAGCCAGCCCAACCCCAAGGCACACGCTTTGCGTTATTCTGCACCTCCGTGCAGCGTAACACTCACCGTCGCCTGGGATTTCATCTTACCTGAAGTTATCCTGCCATCTTCACCCATGTTTGTCACTGGAGAATCCTGCTCTTACCTGCACGCTTCCTCCTGATACCGCGACTCACCTGCAAACATCTCGGAGCGCAGACATCTTCTTCCTGGCACCGCGGCTCACCTGCAAAACATCTCGGGCGCAGACATCTTCTTCCTGGCACCGCGGCTCACCTGCAAACATCTCGGAGCGCAGACATCTTCTTCCTGACAACGCGGCCCACCGGAAAACACCCCGGAACACAGACAGCATCATCCAGGCACCGCGGCACGACGCACTCCATCCGAACTCGCAGCACCTGCAAAGAAAAGGCAAAAGACAAGGTTAGACAGTTAACAGACATTACGTTAAGGGCTCGCTGCCATTAAAACCTTGCACCTTCCCTAAATCCATCACTCACCTGCTGCTGGGCATCGCGGTCGCATCCATCTTCCGCTCAGCCGCGTTCAGCTCCTCGCCAGCCCTTGGTAGGCCGCATTTCCACCTATTTGGGAGAAAACAGAGAGAAGCGTTATTCAGTGCAAAGCAACCACATTGAGAGCAACAACATCAATACATTGAGAGGGAAAAGACAAAGACATTGAAAGAAAGCTGAAATAAGGGAAAAGACAAAGACATTGAGAGAAAAGCAGAAAGAGGAACTTAGTCACAGCCGGACTGGACTAATACTCAGGAATCAGTGAAGGAACTAGATTCCACCAACAAGCGCCCCTGCCAGAAGTAGCAGGACGGAGAGCTCCTCGTTCACATTAATCAGGTGAGCCTTATGGGCTGGTACGTGCCCACAGAAATCGCACCTTGGGTCGAAGGGGTTGGGAGATGCCACAGTCACCTACCAACGCATTCACATTTTCCCATATCCAGGCAGGAGCAGAGCCAATTGTCGCCGCCCATAGCTGATTCGCAGGGGACAAAACCAGAAGGTAGAGATCTAACACTAGGGAGGGCTGCAACCATGCCCCAATGCCTCCGCATAGACCAGGTGAGCGTAACAGCTACGTAATAGATCGCTGGCTGGAAATAAGCCTTTTGAATATCGAATTAATGAATTAAAGCATTTTTGGAATAACACTGATGTTAAGAGAAACAGAATGAAGAAAGATTATAACCATCATTGCCAAAGTAAGGAGGGGCAATATTTGAACAAGATTATAACCATCATTGTCAAAGTAAAGAGGCAGCAATATTTGAACAAGATAATCATCAACATTGACTAAGACAAAGAAAGGCAATTATAAGTAAAAGAGGATATTGTTTCCCTAATAGTCTACAAAGAAGGAGACTGCCTGAAAGGGAAGATGACAACCAGCACTGTCTCACAAAGAGAGGGCAATTATAAATGAAAGGGAAACCAGCTTTCATAAAGAGAGAAACTTGAACAAGAGACATTACCAGCAGTTAACTGGTGTAGTAGAAGGAACTCAACGGTGGCAGAAGAGAAGCCCTCCTTGTAGCAATCATCAAGTGGGAGAGAAATATAACCTGCAATGCATGTGGAAAACACACCAGTGAAACTGACAGTGTTGGAGTGTATTATACCCTTATGAAAGAAGTTGTGAACCTCAATGTTGTTGAAAGTTAAAGACTTTCCTAAAGTTTTGAAGCAAGCCTCTCCACAAAGTACTTGTAGTAGTGAAAGGCTTTCCTAAAGTTTTGAAGCAAGCCTCTTCACAAAGTACTTGTAGTAGTGATAGGGAAGTCCTGGCAGGTTACTGAACCAGGAAGAAGACATTGAAGTACTGCATTGTGGTGGAAGGTTGTGGTGGAAAGAAAGTGGTAAATCCATTAATGTGTTATGATTTGAACTGTGGTAAAACCATCCTTAAAAAACATTGTTTATAAGAAGACATTTGAAAGTATGTGTTCTTCAATGAGGAGAAGTTATATGGAATACTGACTGGCAGTGTGAAGAAAAATTATTTTCATTTATCAAGCAAGAACTGTGGAACTTTAACAATCATTTTCGAGAGGGAAAATGAGACAATCCAAGTGAAAGACTTGTGTAGTGAAAATAACGTTGTGTTACATTTGGAGCAGAAGTTAATTATTGACAAGAATTGTCTTGATTGAACCATAGATGGGAAATTCCTGAATAATCCTGGGGAAGGGGATCCGTGCCCTGGTTATAACGATACCCATTTTCAGAGTTTATGTTTGAATATCACTGTTATATTATTGAGTTTCAAAACCATATGATTCCTGTATGAATTTTTTGTATGTATAAGTGTGATGGACAGATCCCTTTTGATATTGGAGTGTTTTCCTTTAGTCTTAGTTGGACAGGTTGGGAAATCCCCACTAGGTTATGGAAAGTGGGGCATCTATCCCATCCTTATTGTTTAATATAATGGCTACGTGTGAAAAACCTTTATCTAATCGTCTGCCTCGCATTTCTGACCCCTGACATTAGGCTTTGTTCGCGATTGGAAAGAGACCACAATCCTCCATACGTTTCTCTCCATTCGGGTTGGGGTACGGCTGAATTCCCTTTGATAGTTGGTTATAATGCTGGAGGAATGGGAAGGATCAGATAGCCAAAAAAACAGCAACCATTCCATGGTGCGGAATACCCAGATATATAATTGAGAAAGTATGAAGGCTGGTTTGAACCGACCTGCAAGAAGCCAAGGCCCAGCAAGAAGAGGAATACAACAAAGATGCCAGATTAACTGCTTTCCAACTGGGGGGCAAATTGATGGTAATACTCCCGAACTCCAAAAATAAATTAGCAGCTTGGTGGTGTGGCACATACATTCTCACTAAATAGGTCCCCCATCTCAACTTCAAGGTAGAGCAAGGAGATTGTTGAAAAGCCTCACAATTATATGATGTGAACAAATTGAAGGCCTGGAGGGAAAACAGCAATTCTAAACTCCAGCTGCTGTATACCAATAACACTTGGGGGACTCCTCTACCAATCGAAGTTCATGGAGTCATCATTTCCATTGCCATCTAAAAATTCAGCACCAATAACTTGCCAGACAGATAGGAAGATACCAAGATGTGTTTTCCACAAAGCCTGGACAAGTGAAGGGTGTTGTGCACAAAGACCAGGCACAAGCCATGTAGGGTGATAAGGTTTAAACCTGCATGCATGACTACCTGAGGCAAATAAACAAACCAAAGAAGAACTGAAAAGTATGCTCAATCTCTTGTAAATCGAGAGATCTTACAGCAAATGGTCTTCACAGAAAGTCCATGTTCAGAAGCCAGAAAATACATGGAGATTGTTTTAATTTCCGATGTCCAAATAAAATGTCATGGTTCGATTCTTATCCAATGACCAGGATAGATGAACTGGTGGAGACCTTAGGGAAGGCCAAATGCATCTCCACCCGAGACCTGACTAAAGGCTACTGGTCAGTACTCCTGATGGAAGAAGCAAAACCCAACACCACCTTTACCTCAGAGGACCTTTTCCAATTTACTGTATTGCTAATGAATTGAGTCTTAGCCCCAACCCTGTCATTTGCTGAAGCATATCTTGATACCATTGTCATATACAGCACGACTTGGGAAAACCATCTCAAATAGCTAACCGCTTTTTGTGATCAGTTACGGAAGGCCCATCTCACAGCCAATCCGGCCAAATGTCACCTGGCCTTATCTGACAAAATTGCTAAGACACGCACTAACATCATCAGATGTGATACAGCGCCCAAGGGTATACAGTGATTTTAACGAATCCAAAATAACGA
Source organism: Ambystoma mexicanum (assembly GCF_040938575.1). Lineage (NCBI taxonomy): Eukaryota > Metazoa > Chordata > Amphibia > Caudata > Ambystomatidae > Ambystoma > Ambystoma mexicanum. The sequence continues at coordinate 734,094,805 of NC_090925.1, forward strand.
ATAAATTCATAACAAATCCAAAACAACCAAAAATAACTAATGTTTTGGTAAAAATATATATTGGGTGGGGATTAAGGGGATAAAACGGGTGGGGAGGGGGTTAAGGCGGGCTTCCAAATTTAGGGAAAAGGGGGGCTTTGTACAATAAATGTTAAACAAATTCTATGTTTTTCGTGGTTATAGGTTAATTATTAATTCATTCTCTGTTATATGATTCATTTAAATCACATGTAACCACCCCCAAGAAGACTTCGACCAACTGAAGAATGCTCTTTGTTAAAGCCTAGTGCTATTAATGCCAGACTTTACCAAGGAGTTTATCCTACAAACGGATGCTTCCTCTACTGGTCTTGCGGCCCTATTATCACAGATGCGGCAGTGAGAAGAGAAGCCCATAATGTTCATCAGTAGGAAACTCTTGCCCTGCGGGAGAAATGACCCAGTTGCTGATCTAGAATGGTTAGCCATCAAACGGGCCAGATTTAGTTTAAATTCATCACAGAGCACACCCCATTATTCTCGATGGCAAGAAACAAAGACACCAACCCCCATATCCAGAGGTGGTTCTCGGCTCTACAGCCATACTCCTATTCTTCTAGAGTTGAAAACAGGACAGGTACCAAACAGGCAAATGGGGATTTTCCATACTGCTATCCTCAGGTAGCTAGTAGCCACGAAGTTTAGGAGGATTTGGAAGAAAGAGTGGAGGTGTGTAACTAGGCCAGTATTTTGACTGTGTCAAAAGAGGATAGGAACCCCTCTGAGCCTGGAGTGGGGGGCCTACTAGAGTGGTATCAGAGCCAGCTCTACTCCAGAGGAGGGCAGGGGTTGTTTAGAGGGCCCAATTCCTGTCACCTCCCCAAGTGCCTTTATATATATGAATGGTACCATCTTGTATCACTACCATACCTTTGCAAAGCAATGCTTACCAGTCATTTCCTTATAATTTCAGACAACCACAGATATCCAGAACCCAGGCATACCTCCTGCAAGAGCATATATCATCAAAACCTCCAGACAGACCATTCCAGTCATCCGAGTTATGTGGAAACAGATGTCCGCCAACTATGGAATCTGATTGGCTGTGAGGAACATGGAGGAACACCAAATGTCAACAGCACATGGCACACTGCACTTTCAACCACAGAGCCACATAAAAAGGGCTTGTGCAACTGTGCCATCGACTGGCTCTTCACAAAACCTTACAAGCCTTCAAAACAAGCCCAAGACTTCCCCACAAATCAGCCTCATAACACGAACTGGGACAATTGCCAAAGCGGGCTGCCCTTGTTACAGCACGGCAGTCACACTTGAGGAAAAGGGGCAGTCTTAGTCCCCTATTGGTGAATGTTAACAATCTCATTCACCTCCTGGACAAGGAAGTCAGGGTCTGATTGATTAGGGTCGGACGTTAAATGGGAGAAGAAGGGGTGGGGGCACGGGGAGATAAGGAGTGCAAAAGGAAAAAGGAAGTTGTGGGTTATTCAGGGGAGGAGGACATGGCAGACCAAGATACCAGCAGCACGGCGGATGGTGGATTCAGTGTGGAGGGAGTTTTGAAGAAAAGGTGAGTTATTGATTGGTCAGAGCAAGTGGTACTGTGTGGTGAGTATGCGTGCACGGTAAGGTGAGTGAGTAGTGGAGGAAGTGTAGAGTGTGTGTGGAAGGGGATTGGGAGAGTAAAAGGACGGTTGCTGAGTAGACGGTGGGGTGGAGTAGTAGTGGTGTGGAGAGAGGGAGGGTGAAGGGAGAGTAGTAATGGTGTGGAGGGGGAAAGTAGTGGTGGCATAGAGAGGGGAGAGCAGTAATGGCATGGAGAGGGAATAGAGTAGCAATAGAGTGGAGAGGGAGAGAAGTGGGAGTTGAAGGGAGTGACATCGGAGGGTGGAGGTAGGTTGTAGAAGGAGAGAAAGAGCCACCAGAAGTCCAGAGGAAGAATCCATAGGATGAGAGTGGAGAGAATGTGGAAGGAGTTGGAGAGAGAAGAGTAGCAAGAAGAAGGGAGAGAGGTAGTGACACACAGGGAGAGGAACATCAGGGCATGCAAGGAAGAGGATAACGTGGACTTGAGTGTCTGAAAGATACAACCCTACAATGCCTTAGAATTAATCTGAACATTGGAGTCAGTCTAGCCTAGAAAGTCCCAAAGTGAGAGTAGACCGATATGGTGAGGGCCTTTTTTTTGCATTTATTTACAGCGCACATAACCCGTCGGTATCTAGGCGCCAGTTTCATTGTGGAAGGGCGGGTTATTTATAATGCGCTCGTTTTTATTTTTTGTTTCCTTCCAAGTGCGGGTCCGGGATTCAAACCTGTGTTTGCTCAGCGTGGTCTTGCTTACAAGACCCGCGCGTTGCCACAGAGCTATCCTCCTGTGGCCCTCACAACCAGACCGGTAGCAACTAGACAGTACGGTTAACAAATTATTTACTAACCTGGGAAGTAGGTACGCCTAGGCTAGGGTGGAAACAGCTGGATTGTCGACAGCCCTAAGAGCAATGCAAAAGAGTTCAATAAAAAGGCTTGAACCATCTCTCAGTGTTAGCGTGTTCTTTAGACCATCCATGATATGAAGAATGATGACAATGAAGAGGTAAAGAATATCATTCACTTCAAAAATCGAAGGTAAAAATGAAGAAAGCAAATATGTCCCAACTATTATTTAATGAAAATAATGGAATATAGACCGAAACAAAGAAGAATTCCTGTCGGCTGGAATGGCGCTTTCTGGGTATAGTATACATTTAAAGTTGCATATAATGGGATGATGGCTTTAGATTTGGTGGTATGGTGAGGTTCCCCAGTACAGCCAACTCACTAGGAAATCAAAATCACACTTCTAATACAAATAGACATGTGCACAGAAATTGGGCAATTTGAATTTGCCCCGTTTGTTGTTACTGCAGTTTAATCAAACTTTTTTCAAAACGTTCTATATAGCATTTGGATCTCTGCCTAGATCGTGCAAGAATCCTGGTAGGTGCTTGCTACACTTGGTGATGGTCACTTGGTGGAGGCAGGGAAATAAAAGCAATGTCTGCCATTTGTGGCTTTTACAAGTTGTATTAGTGCATAATCCAGTAAATGCAAGTAAATAAACGGTTATGACAAATGCTTTTGAAGAACCGTAACTGCCAGACACCATTATTGCCTTATTTACGAAATAGGGCCTACCTTCTGAGGAAACCACCCTTTTGACTTAACAGAAAAAAACAAAGCGGTGTACCCCAAAGAAAAAGGCAATGGAAGTGGGAGGAAAAAACTTCCTCCAGGACAGTGAAAAACCCAGCAGGGAAGGATTCTTGCAAAGACTTCGAAGTCAAATAGGGTTGCAGAAGAACAGGCAAGCAACAAGATGTCCAAGGGGAACCAGACTGCAATAATTATTGAAGAAGGAGGAGCGGACATTTGCAGGAATGGAGGCTGAACAAAAGCAGGAAGGAACAGCAGGGGAAAAACACAAGAATCAAAAAGGGGCAAGGAGCGAGCATAACTAAGAAGAAAGATACTGAAGTCTAAGGCGTACACAGAATCACTTAAGCAATAAGTCGCATCACCCCTCCAGCTCACCGTGAAGAAATACCTGTGATGCTGGAAATGCATCAGAGGGACAGAGCCTCTGTATCCTTGTCCCTTATTGCTTTTTATCGTGTGTTCTGTCATGTTTTCTGCCCAGGAGTCCATGTGGGACTCCTGGTAGTGCAGCTCTCTCTTTTGGTTTGGTGAACAGACCCATGGGATACCCTTATGGCACCCCTGGGTAGGGGTACAACCCTGTGCCCCTAGTGTATGTTTTTGGGCACCTGTGGGTGGCCCACAGAGCAGGGTATGGGCTGGTGGCAGCTCCATGCTGAATTTGACAGGTGCTCTGGGTGTCCTCCATTTTGGGATACCCAGGCCCTGCCATTGGAATCAGTTGATTCCTGATAGGAAACAAGATGGCCCCTGTGGCCTCTTGCTTTCTATTGCCTGTTACATTGTTTTCCCAAAGTCCTGGGAAGCCCTGACTCTGTCCCTTCCCCCTGACTGGCTGTTGGGTGGAAGTTCCATATATGGTGTTGTTGTGAAGGCCCAACTAGACTGACTGGAGCCTTCCCAGTGACTGTATGTTGTGGGTACCTCCTGTGGGTGGGACCTGGGTGAATGGAGTGTGTGACCAATATACACTCCTTGTTGTGGTTGTCTGGTTTCTGGCATGAGAGACAAAGACTGAGACAGCCCTGCCCGAAACTGGCCTGAATGCAGTGTGTAGTGTTGAATGGCTGGGTACTTGTCCCAATCCACATTCCTTGTTGTGAGTGTCTGAAAGGGAGGAGTGTGGCCTGAATGCACTGTGTGCCTGATTGGCTGACTGACTGCATGAATGCCCCTCTGTATGATTGGCTGCTGAGTGTATGCCAGCAGTGTGGATGAGAGACAGAATAGTATATCTGGGGACCTCTCACCACTGTTCAGGAGGTTCAGGAACGTTCAGGAACGTTCAGAAGCGTTCAGAAGCTGAGTCTCCACTCAAGAGTAACTGGAATTGCTGATCCTCGACGTCCAGCTGGAAGAAGAAGACTTGCTGTTGCATTTGCTTCGACAGATCTGAAGGTTGCCGAATTCGTCGAGGACTGACCCGAGAGAGGACCTGGTAAGGCGCCCTCTTCCCGTGCTCCGAGGGACCATCGAGCACCGATCCATCTTCGCCGAAGCGCCCTGGAAGACAGATCCTCGAAAGGCTGCCGACCCGAGACGGGACCGCCGAGGAGATCGAAGTGAAGCACCCGGACATCGACGCCGTCGAAGTCCATTGCCGTCGACCAGGGTTCGCAGGTTTGTGTAACCGCTGGAGGCCCGTCGAAGTTGTGTTGCCCAGCCGTGGGAACCACTCGACGCCGTGCCGCCGACGACCGGAGCCGTCCGCTCCTTGCCTAAGGACATTTGAATCGAAGGACTCCCTCGTCCGCACCGTCGACCGCTTTATCCTGCCGGAGAAAGTCGAGGACGACCAACGCGCCGAGGAGAAACCTGCCGGTGGGTTTCCCGCCACCCGAAGACCACAAAGACTCGAACGACTCGACGCCCTTGCTGGGCCTCCATCTCCACAATCTTTGCGGTCCAGAACTATTGTCACCGAGGTGCCCCGCACGCCTCTGCCTTGCAGGACGCCGACGCTCCGACGCCGACGAGCACCGCTCGGACGAAGCTGCCGCCTCATCGACGCGTTCTACCCTGTTTGTCGACGGACGTTCGACGCCCCGTGTCTCCCGCTTGAAAGGGAAGGCATTCAAGAAGGGCCGTTGATTCCCCGTCGCCGAACCCCGAGTTCCTCGACGTTTCTCGACGCCTCTCGACGATCCGTGACTCCCGCTTGAAAGGGGGTCGCTCAAGAAGGATCTGTCGACGCCTCTTCGAAGGACTCGACTCCACCAGGTACATTGGGGGGGTAAAAACATTATCGGAGGGAATAAGACTTGCAGAACAATATATGGACTGGGCTTGTGCTATATCTTTACTTTACAGGATGCCCAGGTGGGGGGATCTCCACACAGAACTGTGTCTAGTGGTAGGGGCCAGTATTCTGCCTATTGTTCAACCACCTTATTCTCTCTCTTCTCTCTATTGCTGGTTTCACTCTATTGATCTGTGTGACATGATTACAGTATTGTTGATGCACTTTTCATGAGATCTAATACAAAGGGTGGTACCACTTTAGAACTGTATATATTTGCCATTGTTGATTTTCCTAAGTACAAAGTGAGTTATTATGATAAGTGTACATAACCTTGAATATTGATTATAAAAAGACTGTGTTCTAACCAATACAGTGTGTGGACATTCCTTTGTGGGGGCTTGGGGACTACACTGTACTTAAGAACCAGCCTGCATCACCTCCTGAGAAGCTAGGCCTTGATTGCTCGTCCATTGCTACCGTAATAGAGAATCTTGGCTGGGGTCTTCTGTGCCTCTCCTCTACCATATAGAGAGCAGAAGTACAGACACCCCCTACCGGTCTTTACAGCTGGTGGCAGCGGTGGGATGCTTATGGTTTTAAGAATCAGTGTATAACCGTGCCACTTACAAAGAATATCTGCACTTTATTAAATTAAGGTTTAGTTGTGTACAAGATAACTGCATTACAAACAATGGAGTCTATTGCAAATGGCAAATTGACTCGGATGAGCTTGGAGGCTCTCCAGAGTGCTTGTGAAGCCAGGGAGTTAGACTTTGTGGATAAGTCTAGGGCTGAGCTGATAGCTGCCCTGGTGGACTACCAGACTGATGGTGAAACTCTTGATGAGGGGGGGAATGCAACCAATGAGGACTCTGCCCCTGGGGTTTCTACTGAATCTGTTTCTGGGAATGCCGCCATTCCTGCTGCCTCTGTTCCAAACCCCAGCAATTCCTTGGAGCTTGAGTTATTAAGGATGAAATTGGCCTTTGAATACCGCAAGTTGGAAATAGATGCTGAGCTTAAGAAAGAGGAGTTGGCGCAACAAGTGGAGCTCAAGAATAGGGATCTTGAACTCAAGAGCCAGGACACTGAATGTCAGAGAATCCAGCTAGAGAAAGCTAGAGTGGAGACTTCAGCTAAAACCAGTGAGAGTGTCAGGTCCCCAGCCACCAAGTTTATGAAAGATTTGGTTGGTGTATTTGTGGAGGGTTCAGATATCCTCCAATGGATTGAAGCGTTTGAAATGGCTTGTGCGATTCACGATGTTGACAAAAGAGATTGGGCTAAGTGTTTGTTAAGCAGAGTGCCTCAAACTGGATATGACTGTATTCTGAAGCTGAGTGTGGAAGAAAGGGGTCAGTATGAGTGTATGAAGTCTGCTTTGATTGCCAAGTTTGGCAAGACACCTACCCAATACCTTAGAAGGTTCAGGGATTTTAAGAAAAGAGAGAATGTGTCTTGGGTTGACTGGGTGAGTGCTGCGCACATGAACATGATGGGGTGGATCGATGGGTACAAGGTTAAGACTTTTGTTGAATTGTCCCACCTCTTGTTTTTTGAGCATTTTTCTGAAGCCTGTTCACCAGAGCTGCGTCAGTATGTCGCTGACCAGAACATTTTGGACCCCTTTAAGCTGGCTAGGTTGGCTGACAAGTGGGTCTCCCACCGGGTGTCCCCTAAGGACTCCAGTGGGAAGGGCAAGGACAAAGAAAAGGGGGCCTCTCAGAAGGCTGAGGAGTCCCAGAAGCATTCACAGTCGGGTAAACCAAAACCTTCCTCTCCTAAGACCCAAAAATCTAGTGGGGATAAGTCATCTGTGGGTGGGAATAAGAGTAGTGGTCCACCTGCTGCAAAGCAGGCTCCCAGTGGTTCCAGTACCGTACCCCGCACTCCTGGCGCTTGTTGGGACTGTGGGGCTCTGGATCACAAAAGGGGTGACTCCAAGTGTAAAGGTGAGGCACTTGGAGTACAGGCTGTCAGCCTGACCTACCCTTACCCCGTGTCTGAGGTGGAGGCCACTGTCCTCCCCTCCTCTACCGGGATCACATTTGGTGCCCCGGTAGAGATTTCCTTAGTGTCCCTTGGGGCCTGGGACCAGTATGCAGAAGTACTGGCGACTATCCCACAGAACACCCGTAGGTTTTTGAGAAGTGTCCTCTTGAATGGCCAGCCTTCTACTGGTTTGAGAGACACTGGGGCAAGCATGACAGTGGTGGACAGGACCCTGCTCAAGCCAGAGGACTATGTAGGTGCTCCTCTGAGAACCACCAGGTTAGCTGGTGGGCCTCCCAAACTATCGCCTGTAGCCTTAGTCACACTCATGATTGGAGACAAGACAGCAAAGCTTCCTGTCCTGGTTCAGGACAATGTCCCTGCTAACATTCTGTTAGGAAATGATCTAGTAGAGTTAGGGTTGATCTCGGATGGTCTTCCCATGACTGCTGCTGCAGTCACTAGGTCACAGGTGACACCGGGTCTGGCTGTGGGTCAGGTACCCGAGCCCAAGGCAAGGCCTAAGGCAAGAAGAAGGAAGAGCAAGAAGGCCACCTCTGTGGAGGGAACACCTTCTCTTCCTGCTGTTCCGACAGCACCCATCGGGATCCATGCTCCGGACGGGCTGGGTCCAGTGGAAAACCCAAACTCAACTCCTGTGGGAGAAGAGACAGAAGACTCTCCTGTGGGGGAGGTTCTCAACCCGGAGGATCATCCCGACCTTCAATGCTTGTTAGCTGAAGGGGGACCCTCCCGGGCAGACTTCTGTAAGGGACAGAGAGAGTGCCACTCTCTCGAGGGACTGAGGAAACAGGCCCTGTCCCAGGCACAAGGAGAAGTGCCTAGGACGTTCCGGATTTATTGGGAGGGTGACCTCCTTGTTAGTGAGCCCACTAAGCCTGAACCTGGTGCCCCCAAGAGGTTGGTGGTACCCCAGGTTTACAGGCCCTTCCTTCTGCAGTTGGCGCATGAGGTGCCCTTGGCTGGTCATCTTGGGACCAAGAAGACTAAGCAGAGGCTCTCTGCCCATTTCTACTGGCCACGGATGGGAGTAGAGGTGGAGTCCCACTGCAGAACCTGCCCAACTTGTCAGTTGTCTGGCAAGACTGGAGGCAAGGTCATTGCCCCACTGCAGCCATTGCCAGTGGTTGGCACACCATTTGAGAGGGTGGGCATCGACATCGTCGGTCCCCTTGACCCTCCCACTTCAGGTGGACATCGGTTCATCCTGGTCTTGGTAGATCATGCCACCAGGTACCCGGAGGCAATACCCCTTCGGACTGTTACTGCCAAGGTGGTTGCCAGGGCTCTCCTGGGCATTTTCACCCGTGTTGGATTCCCCAAGGAGGTTGTCTCTGACAGAGGATCCAACTTCATGTCTAGTTACATGAAAACCATGTGGAAAGAGTGCGGGGTAACCTACAAGTTCTCCACCTCTTACCACCCCCAGACCAATGGTCTGGTTGAGAGATTTAATAAAACTCTCAAGGGCATGCTAGGGGCTTTGGAAGAACCCCTAAGGAGGAAATGGGATCTCCTCCTGCCATGCCTGCTGTTTGCTTACAGAGAGGTGCCTCAAGAGGGTGTTGGTTTCAGCCCCTTTGAGTTACTCTTTGGACATCCCGTGAGGGGGCCCCTCGCCTTGATCCGAGAAGGCTTGGAAGCCACCCCTCCCGGTCCCGCCAAGCAAGTGGGGGACTATGTGTTAGGCCTCAGACAGAGGATGACACAGATGATGGGTCAGGCGACAGCAAATCTCAAGGCCAGCCAGGAATTGAATAAGTACTGGCATGACCTTAAAGCCTCGCAAGTGGATTGGACTCCGGGACAGGAAATCCTTGTGATGGAGCCTACCAAGCCTAGAGCTTTGGCAGACAAGTGGACTGGACCCTTCAGGATCATCTCCAAGATGGGCGAAGTCAATTATCTGGTTGACATGGGAGCCTCTGGGGTAGCCCCTCAGGTATTCCATGTCAACAGGCTCAAGCCTTTCCACCGGCGAGCAGAAGTCTCATGTCTCTTGCTAGCTTCAGGGCAAGAAGAGGATGAGAGTGAGCCCCTTCCTGATTTGCTGCACAGCGACCCTCAGGATGGCTCAGTGGAGGGAGTACATCTCTCTCCGGATTTGACAACAGAGCAACAGAGGGCCTGCAGGGCTTTGCTCCAACAGTATGCCTCTCTGTTTTCACTGACACCAGGCCTTACACCGTGGTGTAGGCATGAAATTGACACTGGTGACAGTGTGCCTGTCAAAAGCAGGTGCTACCGTATGTCAGATACCGTCAAGAACCACATCCAGGCTGAGGTCGCCAAGATGTTGGATCTGGGTGTTATTGAACCCTCAACCAGTCCCTGGTCCAGTCCAGTGGTCCTTGTCCCCAAGGCAAGTTCCCAGGCGGGTACCAAAGATTGGAGGTTCTGTGTGGACTACCGAGGAGTCAATGCCGTCACCAAAACTGACGCGCACCCATTGCCCAGGGCTGATGAGCTCGTAGACACCATAGGTGCTGCCAAATTTGTGAGCACCTTTGACCTTACCTCAGGCTATTGGCAAATAGCTCTGACGTACCATGCCAAGGAAAAGACGGCCTTCTCAACACCTGAGGGACTCTACCAGTTTAGGGTCATGCCTTTTGGGTTGAAGAATGCCCCTGCCACCTTCCAGAGATTGGTCAACCATGCGCTCAGTGGGCTGGAAGCCTTTTGTGTGGCTTACTTAGACGACATTGCCGTCTACAGTTCCACCTGGGAAGAGCATTTGACACATCTGGGTAAGGTGTTGCAGGCCTTGAAAAGGGCTAACCTCACTATCAAGGCCACCAAGTTCCAGATAGCTCAGGGGAAAGTTACCTATCTTGGTCATGAGGTAGGAGGGGGTCAAATCCAACCTCTCTCCAGTAAAGTACAGGATGTACAGAACTGGGAGACTCCCACTACTCAAACCCAGGTGAGAGCCTTTTTGGGCCTCACTGGGTACTATCGCAATTTCATGGCGGACTATGGAACCATAGCTGCACCCCTGACAGCTCTAACTTCACCCAAACAACCTAGGAAGGTTAATTGGACCGAAGACTGTCAGAGGGCCTTTGATGGCTTGAAAGAAAGTCTGTGTAGGGCACCTGTGTTGTGTGCACCTGACTACAGCCGACCCTTTATCGTCCAGACGGATGCCTGCGACACCGGAATTGGAGCTGTCTTGTCCCAGTTAGATGACAAAGGGAGAGAACATCCTATCATATTCATCAGTAGACAACTCAAGGGTAGAGAACTCAGGTGGGCTACTGTTGAAAAGGAGTGTTTTAGTATAGTTTGGAGCCTTAGGCGTTTTAGGCCCTACCTTACGGGGTCTACCTTCAAGGTCCAAACAGATCATAAGCCCCTGAAGTGGCTTATGCAGATGAAGGGGGAGAATCCGAAATTGCTCAGGTGGTCCATTAGCCTGCAAGGGCTAGACTTCACCATAGAGCACAGACCAGGGAAGAGTCACGATAATGCAGATGGCCTTTCCAGAAGGTATGTTGACCGTCTGGATGAGGGTGTCTATCCCGTGGGAGATTAGACACCCTCCACCTCAGTCTGGGGGGGGCGACTGTGATGCTGGAAATGCATCAGAGGGACAGAGCCTCTGTATCCTTGTCCCTTATTGCTTTTTATCGTGTGTTCTGTCATGTTTTCTGCCCAGGAGTCCATGTGGGACTCCTGGTAGTGCAGCTCTCTCTTTTGGTTTGGTGAACAGACCCATGGGATACCCTTATGGCACCCCTGGGTAGGGGTACAACCCTGTGCCCCTAGTGTATGTTTTTGGGCACCTGTGGGTGGCCCACAGAGCAGGGTATGGGCTGGTGGCAGCTCCATGCTGAATTTGACAGGTGCTCTGGGTGTCCTCCATTTTGGGATACCCAGGCCCTGCCATTGGAATCAGTTGATTCCTGATAGGAAACAAGATGGCCCCTGTGGCCTCTTGCTTTCTATTGCCTGTTACATTGTTTTCCCAAAGTCCTGGGAAGCCCTGACTCTGTCCCTTCCCCCTGACTGGCTGTTGGGTGGAAGTTCCATATATGGTGTTGTTGTGAAGGCCCAACTAGACTGACTGGAGCCTTCCCAGTGACTGTATGTTGTGGGTACCTCCTGTGGGTGGGACCTGGGTGAATGGAGTGTGTGACCAATATACACTCCTTGTTGTGGTTGTCTGGTTTCTGGCATGAGAGACAAAGACTGAGACAGCCCTGCCCGAAACTGGCCTGAATGCAGTGTGTAGTGTTGAATGGCTGGGTACTTGTCCCAATCCACATTCCTTGTTGTGAGTGTCTGAAAGGGAGGAGTGTGGCCTGAATGCACTGTGTGCCTGATTGGCTGACTGACTGCATGAATGCCCCTCTGTTTGATTGGCTGCTGAGTGTATGCCAGCAGTGTGGATGAGAGACAGAATAGTATATCTGGGGACCTCTCACCACTGTTCAGGAGGTTCAGGAACGTTCAGGAACGTTCAGAAGCGTTCAGAAGCTGAGTCTCCACTCAAGAGTAACAGGAATTGCTGATCCTCGACGTCCAGCTGGAAGAAGAAGACTTGCTGTTGCATTTGCTTCGACAGATCTGAAGGTTGCCGAATTCGTCGAGGACTGACCCGAGAGAGGACCTGGTAAGGCGCCCTCTTCCCGTGCTCATCGAGCACCGCTCCATCTTCGCCGAAGCGCCCTGGAAGACAGATCCTCGAAAGGCTGCCGACCCGAGACGGGACCGCCGAGGAGATCGAAGTGAAGCACCCGGACATCGACGCCGTCGAAGTCCATTGCCGTCGACCAGGGTTCGCAGGTTTGTGTAACCGCTGGAGGCCCGTCGAAGTTGTGTTGCCCAGCCGTGGGAACCACTCGACGCCGTGCCGCCGACGACCGGAGCCGTCCGCTCCTTGCCTAAGAACATTTGAATCGAAGGACTCCCTCGTCCGCACCGTCGACCGCTTTATCCTGCCGGAGAAAGTCGAGGACGACCAACGCGCCGAGGAGAAACCTGCCGGTGGGTTTCCCGCCACCCGAAGACCACAAAGACTCGAACGACTCGACGCCCTTGCTGGGCCTCCATCTCCACAATCTTTGCGGTCCAGAACTATTGTCACCGAGGTGCCCCGCACGCCTCTGCCTTGCAGGACGCCGACGCTCCGACGCAGACGAGCACCGCTCGGACGAAGCTGCCGCCTCATCGACGCGTTCTATCCTGTTTGTCGACGGACGTTCGACGCCCCGTGTCTCCCGCTTGAAAGGGAAGGCATTCAAGAAGGGCCGTTGATTCCCCGTCGCCGAACCCCGAGTTCCTCGACGTTTCTCGACGCCTCTCGACGATCCGTGACTCCCGCTTCAAAGGGGGTCGCTCAAGAAGGATCTGTCGACGCCTCTTCGAAGGACTCGACTCCACCAGGTACATTGGGGGGGTAAAAACATTATCGGAGGGAATAAGACTTGCAGAACAATATATGGACTGGGCTTGTGCTATATCTTTACTTTACAGGTTGCCCAGGTGGGGGGATCTCCACACAGAACTGTGTCTAGTGGTAGGGGCCAGTATTCTGCCTATTGTTCAACCACCTTATTCTCTCTCTTCTCTCTATTGCTGGTTTCACTCTATTGATCTGTGTGACATGATTACAGTATTGTTGATGCACTTTTCATGAGATCTAATACAAAGGGTGGTACCACTTTAGAACTGTATATATTTGCCATTGTTGATTTTCCTAAGTACAAAGTGAGTTATTATGATAAGTGTACATAACCTTGAATATTGATTATATAAAGACTGTGTTCTAACCAATACAGTGTGTGGACATTCCTTTGTGGGGGCTTGGGGACTACACTGTACTTAAGAACCAGCCTGCATCACCTCCTGAGAAGCTAGGCCTTGATTGCTCGTCCATTGCTACCGTAATAGAGAATCTTGGCTGGGGTCTTCTGTGCCTCTCCTCTACCATATAGAGAGCAGAAGTACAGACACCCCCTACCGGTCTTTACAATACCTGCTGGCCAAAACAGGACGCCAGAACTAGAAGCGCAGCCTTCATCATTCGATTGGCTTCAGGGAACCAGCATGCCGCCATTTTAGGATGGGCTGCAATGAAGCAAGCAAGCTGCCATCTTGTAAAGGGCACAGGCGAAGGTACTGCCGCAAGAACCAAGGTTCCAGCGATGCAGCAAGGCAAACCGATTCATGACAATCAGAAGGAAAACAACATTTTTTGCAGCAGCCTGGATTGGACCCTTAACGGGCTTGCTATGGATCAATCCGCTGTGGCATTTTGCCTATATAAGAAGGGAAACCCTCCTCTTAGTGGATTCATCTTTGAACATTGATAGAAGAAGGATTCACTGGAACCGGATTGGAGAACAGTCTACTCCAAAGTCTTCAGCCACAGAGGTAAAGAGCAGGAGCTCCTAGGAAGAGGAAAGCTCTTTGTCCTAGCCATCCCAAGCACCTATTTGGGATTAGTACTCAGGACCCTTACTTACGAATCCTGCAAGCTATCTGTAAACCTTCCTGGTTGGGAAGAGCAGAAGACATGACTCACTTTGTCCACGACACCCTAGACTCGGTCCCCCAGCAACTGAAGAAGCATAGAAGCAACCCTTGACTCTCCCTGCATCTCTGAATTATACTTCAGTGCCACCCACGCTGCTGAAAGGGAAATGTCAGAGTCATCTTTGACCTTGATGCTGAACAGTCTCTACATTCTCGGGTTTCGCTCAATGCCGACACCTCCAAGACCTGCCAAGTCATCTAGTGTCCCAATCTCTACACCGCCTGTCTGGTTATCAGCTTCTCTGAACTCCAAGCCATTGCAACTGCGGTACCACAATGCTGTGTTAAGCCCAATTGTGGTCTCCACAACACATGCCTAAAGTGCAATGCACACAAGAGCACCGTGGATAGGCTGAAACACAGTACATCCCACTTCAAGCCTGCAGACCCATGTGCACAACCCTAGGTGGAGCAACACGCTGCAGTTAAGGAGGTGGGACAGAGATATGCCGGGAGTAGCAGAGGGGAGAGGGATACTGGGCCACGCCGAGGGGAGGGATGAGCAGAGTGGGTCCAGCAACAATGGCAAGGGGGGTGAATGAGCAACCTTATGAGGGGCACTTTTTCCAGGCAACTTTCAACACATTGCTCTTTCAAGAGTGCGATTCGGACCTAGATGCGTTGAGTCAGTCAAGCCCACCCGCTGCAGTGGCAAGTATCTGCTTCCTCGCACCCAAAGCAACGGGGTCTTGCAACACTGCCGACCCAACATCGTCTGCCATTTCCAGCGGCTTCAACCTGTATGCCGTCATCACTGCTGAACAGCATAACATCCTTGGGACCGGTTGCTGCTGCCCTCCAACACAACCCGGACTCTGTGCTGAAAGCATCCAGACTCCCGGTTTAAAGCAGACAACCCTTTCTCGATGCTGTTGAGCCCTGAAAGACATAAACTTAAGTGTTTTGAAGTGACCCTGTCACATTGGGCCACCATAAAATGACCCTATTGATCTTTTTGAAAGACAAAAGTGAGGCCTAGGGCTGATGCTTGCAGTGTGATCTCTAGGGTTTCGTCAACAACCACACGCTTGTGCGACTCCCCTAAATCTACTCACAAGGCCACTCAGGTCTCGACCTTTGTAACAGCATCCCAAACCCACCCCGGTGCACAACGTGATTCATTATGCTTGATGTCGTGGAACATAGCTGGGCTCCAGAAACATATGGACGACCCAGCTTGGCTGGACCTGGTGGGTCATTATGATGCAACTGCTTTGCAGGAAACCAGATCTCTGGTGCCCTCGACATCCAGGGCTTTGACTCACACGAAAGAGGCAAGTTAATGCTACTGCCTCAGCAGCTGACTATGTATCCAAGCTCATAATCGCGTGCAGACCATTCCTATCCACAGCCAGCTGCACAACACTAGCCAGAACTCTGATCCTATCTAGACTAGATTATTGTAATGCCCTCTATATGGGGACTAACAAAAGCAACATAAAAAAAACTACAACTGATTCAGACCAGCTGCCTTGAACATTCCCAAAAAGAACCATCCTAGCGAGGCAAGACGCGCCGCCCACTGGCTGCCAGTACATGACCGCATCCTATTCAAGACCATCTCCCTGACTCACAAATGCATCTCTCGATCAGCTCCCAAATACCTTCCAACAAATTTGCAGTGAACAAATATAGCAGACCAACGCGTAGTGCCTACACACACCACCTCTCTATTCCCAATTTCAAATTTCAGAAAGGAGGAGGCAATCGTTTTCCAGTACTAGAGGCGAAAACACTGTAATGCCTTACCACCTTCTCTCAGGTCCGAGGCATCCTACTGGACATTCCGCAAATGCCTGAAAACTCGACTATTCTCGCTAGAGTAACATACTTAGTCCTACTAAACTTTCTGACAGCCTACACATCCATCCTGTTACCTCATTTGTTGACACAGTTTACATGCTTCTTGAATGTAATCCATAGTTGTTGTTCTTTTTTCTTTTGCTCATGTTTTTTTTTTCATTTATCTTTGTTCCTTTTCTATTTTAATTGACCTGAGGGTGTCTTTAGTTACAAAATGCTATTGTCAAGTGTTTTTGCCTGCTGTCTCGCTGCTTACTCTCTGCTGAAGTCTACAGCTGCAAGAAGCTTCATTGCCGAGTCGCTGTTTGACCACGTGACCTCCTGGCCGAGTCAAGCTATCGGATTGGATTGTGTTAATCCCGACTTCTTACCCGGAATTAACAAAAAGCACTGTGCATGTGCATTCACGCGTGTGCATTTGCAAAGTGCTTTTGTCAAGTGTTTTTGCCTGCTGTCTCGCTGCTTGCTCTCTGCTGAAGTCTACAGCCGCAAGAAACTTCATTGCCGATTCGCTGTTTGACCATGTGACCTCTCGGCCGAGTCAAGCTATCGGATTGGATTGGTAAGCGAATACAAACTTTTTTCCAGCACATAGACTGTTATCTTGGCCATTTGATAGACTGCCGTTAGCCCACAGCTTGGCTTATAGACTGCTAACAGCCACTAGCTTGCTGTTTCCAATCCGGTGATTGCATCTTTTCTTCTTCCTTTACAGTGTTAATCCCGCCTTCTTACCCAGAATTAATAAAAAGCACTGTGCACGCGCATTTGCGCGCGCGCATTTGCAAAGTGCTTTTGCCAAGTGTTTTTGCCTGTTGTCTCGCTGTCTAGCAGTCGACCTTTTTTGATTGCACGAGGTATTTTGGTGATAATTATATTTTCTTTTCAGTTATTGACTGGTTGTTGTTTATTATTGTTTTTTCTTTTGTGTGTCCTACATAATGGTGGGTAAAGGTTTTACATTAAAATCAGGTATGCCGACTGTAATTCCATTGTGCCCGCTCCCCATAAGTCACCTAAAAATGGCGGCAGCAGCAATTATTAGTCCTCGGAACAAAGCTGTTCCCTCTGTTGATAGACCTTTGGGCACCAGGGCGCTTCGTGCAATGTCAATTACATCTGAAATCCGCACCTTTTGCTCCAATGAATTCACTGGCCAGAAAACCCCCGATTTGATAGTGCAATAAATAAGCTGCCTAGTCAATCAGTGGTTCTAAATGTGCACCAAGCCCCCTCGATTTCAACAGAATTATCAGAAACTACATCACTGAGTGTGCCAGAATTTAACAATGACGACTCTGAGGACATTAATCGAGTTGCGTCAGGGGCAAACTCATTATCAGAAGAAGTCACGGACACCACATTAGTCTCGGCATGCTTAGCAGGCAAATTGAAATCTAATGGTGTGGTCCAAGTGTCAATACCACCCAGTCCGGCCAAAGTGATGGAGCCAGTGTGCGCTGCTCGGTCGTGGCCCAATATAAGCTTAGAAAGGCCCAAGAACGGCTCACCCTGACGGGCGATATTGATGAGGACGCACTGGACTTCATGAATTTATCCCAAAAATCCAGTCTACATTGCCAAGACATTTTATATATTTGCTCCAATTCTGGTGACCTTATACAATTGCACAAGGACCACACTCATAGCAATACTTCCATACAACATGATCATGAGTCGCCTAATTCTGTAAGGGTCGGAGAGACAAGTCTGCAAAAAAATTCAACACCAGAGGTCCAGGACAAGACGCACATTCACTTTATAGATGAATCACCTTCATTTATAGCTCCAACACCAAGACGATCCAGATTTCAGGAAGCAGCGCAGGAATCAGAATTTTTCATACATAAAAACCAATCAACCCGATTTTCCTTTCCAGAAGCCCCTGCCCTCAATAACACAAAGAGTGTCATGAACACAGCTTTATTGACCGTGGCAAAACTTTACGAAATACTGTAAGGAAAATCAAGCAATCAAACTATGATACTAGAACAACTTGTTAGAAATGTGGGTACTATTGAGTCTTGCATTAACCCCAAAAAAAACATCTAATACGCTTACACTACAAATTTGCTCAGCTGGTAACTATACTTTGACTGAGTTAATACCTACGCATATTGGTAGTGACCTTAATCACTGTGGGAATTTAGATTTACTCATAACCGAGTTACCGGGATCCCAGACACACTTGCCATTTGATGATTGCCCCATTCCGGATATCCAGGGCTTGCCTGTAGAACCAAACTTACAATCTAATGATTCTCAAGATCCCAGGCCCAGTGATTTAGTGATGATAGCGGACCCAGTCCTGATACCAAAAACCAACATCTTTGAATTATTTGTGTCATCCGGAATTAAACCTCAAGGGTCAACCGATTTGACACTCATTCCTGGCCCCGGCCCCATGAAAGGTTTGAAGTCGGTTAAGAAAATGCGACAACTACAGTCAAGGGGAAGGGTGGGAAGAATAGTCAAGGCCGTGAGCCGAGTAGCGAACCGACAAGAAGCTGCAGTCTCCATTGCTACCACTAAGATCATTACGAACCCTATAGTGATGCATATGGCTTACAAACCCTTAGACGATCTTATGGCTCTTTCTTTACAAGTCGCTCCTGGTACTGGATTCCCATGTGCCAACCAAAACCATCAGGATGCGCAGCCCAATAGAACAGTGCCGCCCCACTCCAATATCGAAAATAGTGTATTGGCCTCAACAAATGTGGTCGATCCTTCCACAGCAAATCTGCTGCATTCAAATATTGCCATGCTCCAAGAAGAAATTCGAGCCTCCATTGATTCCTATGTGACCCATAAATCATTAGAGACGGAACATACGGGGCCTCTCCAGACTGTCCCTATAGTCTCAGTGTCTGGTCCTGAGACACTAGCACCATGGTCAGCTGCAACAGGGGAGACACTAACAGTTCAAACAAATCCTCGCCAGTTGCAAATGACTTTGCCATCTACCACCCAAGACGCATGGGTGAGAGATTGGCAAAGCAATATATCTTCTATCCCTGCCCCTTTACTTAACAAAGCACTCAAGCCTGCCCCTTCTCAAGCGGTTCCCATCATGCCAACCGATGCAGTGGCACCTACAGTGCAGGACCTAAGGCACATGATAAATGTGTCTATTGACTCCTATATTACAGAAATACAATGCAGAAGTCAAGGTGAAAGTAACATCTCACAAGCCCCTTTCCCCGATGTAAGCACCCTCCTTCAGGGTCCCACCCCCCTGTCTAAATGCTACAGACCACTGCAAGGAACCGATATGGCTCCCTTCATCGCTGTGAATCGAACCCAGTTAACATCTATGGGATCCCAAGCTAAAAATCTAACAAACATGGAGACCATAAACGGACACAAAAAACATCATTGCCTCACATTGAAATGTCAAAGCTTACCAGGTGCTCAATATGTTCTTAATAGAGCAAGCATATTGAACATCTGTGCTGAGATACCTACCTTAAAGAACCTGGCAACATCAGACAATGATTAAGTGGAATTCAACAACAGTCACGATCTATCAGAGGCGAGGATCTACATACGATCCGGTTTGGTTGCCAATATTATATGGCAACCCAGGATGGCTTTTTTGATCTGGGATTTATCCTAACACAAGTTACCACTCAACTGGCACAACAAGTCTAGAAACCAGTAATCCCACCCAGAGGGCTGCAATAGAGAAAGCTCAACATTGCCCAACTTACTCCATAGCACTGCAGACATATGATACAAGATCATAACAATGTGAGCTGGCTGACAATCGTAGCCTGATCTCATGGAATACAAGAGGTCACAACCATATTATCAACTCTTGGGAGAATGATCTGGGGATTTATGACATCATTGCGCTTCAGGAAACCTGGCTTACAAGTGTGCCGGTATGGACCTCCCACATGGTTGTTACGACATTGGCCACCAGGAAACTGATGGGCTGCCCGATGGGGGGTCTTCTACTGTACTACTGGCAGATAAAAAAGCCTCTGGCCTAGCCAGTGTCTCCTGTCCATCCCCCTCGTCTTGCTTCCAAATAGTAAAGATAACTAGAGGCACAGTAATATTTGCCATAGTTAACATATACTGGAGCAAGCAAACACTAGTAGCAGACTTGTTTTTTAAAATATTTGCTCCTGATACTAGATACACTATTACTGGACTCTGACTTGTCACATACCTTCATTGTGGGAGATTTGAATTTACATCTAATCATCAATGATGGTATCGAAATTGCACATGATGAATTGATCTGGTCTGCCATAATGAAAGACAGAGGATTTGTAATGTTGAATGGTATAGTACCTGGTGATGTTCCACCCCAGCCCACATGGGGCAGAGGCGTACAACAAACCATCCTGGATTACATATTTGTGAATATTAACTCCTTGAAATATGTCCTGTCCATGAAAGTCATTCCATCAAATTTAAGTGACCATAATATGTTATATGCATGTTGTAAGATTCCATCGACTTCGAAGACTATACAAAATAAATGCAATTTAATACATGTGTCTGTGAATAACGGTGGTAATCGTTTGCGTTGGAATCCATACAAGCTAATGCAATTTAGAACTCAAATTGGTAACATCTTTGCCATCCCCACCACAGATGGAACAGACTGCTATGTACATCTGATGCAGGTATTCAAAGAATACAATGTACCACATGCAAGCTCAAAGATTAAACATTGTCATACTTTGGATTTTGAATTGCAGTATTGTAAATCTCTTTTGAGACAGAACCTCCGCAATTAAAAATATTAATCGAACATAGAGCCACAGTGAAAAAACTGTTGAGATTGGCCCATAAAGCATGGTTAAAAGAGCAGAGGTTCCTGCAGAACTAACGAGACAATGAATATATGCTTAAGCAAATCCTAAATAAATCCACAAGTGTTATTTGTGCCTGCTTAAACAACGCTATCTCCAAGACGCAAGGTTCGGTGCAAATTAGTGTAATTTCTAATGAAGCCTGACGGGAATATTTCCAAGATCTATATTGTTCTCCTTTTGTTGCACTAGACTGGTATGGACTTGGCCAAAATGTATCTCATTCATTTCCACTAGAGGTAGAAGACATCTCTCAGTGCATTAATAGTTTGAGTCGCTCACGGGATGTCGGACCGGATGGACTTCACAATGGCATGTTGAAAGACGATCAACAAGAGTGGGCAGACATACTTTACCAGATCATTAGGCATATCTTTGTTGTGGGTCATATCCCCAATTCATGGAAGCAGTCCATAATTCTTCCAATCTTTTAAAAGGGCAATAGGGACGACCCTAAATCATATCACCCCATTGCCCTGTTAGACTGCACAGGGAAAATTTGTGTACGCCTAATTTTAAACAAATTCAACACATAGTTATATGCAAACAACTACCGAGACCCCTTTCAAACAGGATTTTCACTGGGTCTTGGAACAGCAGTTAATATTATAACCATTAATAGAATTTTGACACAAGCACAGCAATGTCATCAGGCATTATACATTGCCTTTATAGATTTCTGCATGGCTTTCGCCGCAGTACCACGTGAGCTGCTTTACAAAAAACTGATGGACAAAGGCTGCACGTGGTCCATTTTGAAATGGGTGATTGATCTCCATACTAACACCTCTATTCAGGTCAAATTATCCACTGATGGCCTATTATCGGACCCTATACTTACGGCCCAAAGCAGGGCTGTTTATTGGCATCTGCCAAGTTTTACTTTTTCCTTTCCGATGTTGGATGCTGTTTCAAAGATATTAGAGCTGATTCCCCAAAAATGAATGGAGTGCACATGGAATTTCTCCTATGTTCAGACGACATGGTGTTATTTTCAAAAACTCCTAATGGATTATGAGCTCTGCTGCAAGCTCTTGATAAGTATACCTAGCGTAATTGTACATCAATTAATGTAATGAAAACTAAGGTAATCCAGTTTGAAAACCCCAAACTA
This sequence comes from Ambystoma mexicanum, assembly GCF_040938575.1. Lineage (NCBI taxonomy): Eukaryota > Metazoa > Chordata > Amphibia > Caudata > Ambystomatidae > Ambystoma > Ambystoma mexicanum. The sequence continues at coordinate 734,116,547 of NC_090925.1, forward strand.
CGCACCATCAACCATAGGTGGCCACTGGAACAAGTATTTTTGTTGTTGGTGTCATCATATATATATCTGGGTACAGTGGTAACCAATCAACAGGGTGCCACTGCCCATGAAATGCATATCAAACAAAAATTATACAGCCATATCTCAAGCCTGTCTAATCAAAGCAAAATGTTGCAAATTCTCCATTACACCGATTCTCATCTACTACAAGCACAAATTAATTCCAGTGGTAGTGTATGGTTCAGAAGCTCTAATACAGAAGTCATACAACTATTGGTCGAGATTGGAAGGGGGATACTGGAAACAAGTGTTTAACCTGCCAGCATCCAAATTAGTGTGTTTAATAAAGCATGAATTGGACTTATTATCCTTGTATGCAATGCACAAATGGAAACTATGTTCCTTTTATCGCAAATGTGTTTTGGCTACCACAAAAAAGGACCTGTTAGGTCTCATAGCAGATTATTTGTTGAACTCACTGGCTTCATTTCCTGTAACTTGGAGAGGGCAGGCACAGAAGATTATCAACAATACAGGCATTTCCCTTAAGTTATTGCTTGAGAATCCTGATTAGGCTAAGATGCGCTTACGGGAATATGACTGGATAAAGACAAGGAGTGCCTGTTATAAATACCAGGAATTCATGAACAATCCCTTTGCATTTAAGCAATATGGTGTAGTGGAAAGTTACCTAATTAGATTCCCTACCGCCTGCCAGATGGATGATTATCTACGTTTTCGTTTGAACATATGGCCCACACATGATGTCCTAATCATTGTCATCCGCCGCCGCGATTGGCGGATTCTTCCGTGTTACAGGTGGTGGCGCAGGGGCGGTGTGTCTTAGTCCTCTTTCTATGGTCATGATTCTCGACCAGTCCTGGGGCGGTGCCTGCCGGGAGTTTTAAAACTTCCTTTCCCCCGACAGACTCCGCGTTGCAACCCGTATCGGAAGTCTCCCTTCCGGGTTTATCGCTCCTTAGGCTGGGTGCCCCTTGTTTCTGTGGCAGCGTTACCTCGCTTCCCTGTCCTCCGCTTCGCTGCTCTCGCAAAGTATTTTTTTCTCTCCCATGCTTTTGTCAGGTTCGGCTCTTTTTTCTCCGGACCTGCCTTTCTCCTTCTTACCCGTGTCTGGCTTCCCTTTCTCCCGCCTTCCCTGCTGGGCTTCCCGGATACCTAGATCTGCCTTCCCTTACCTTTACCTACCGGTTCCAGGTCTCCCTCGGAGCTACTGGGCGGACTCACCCTTTGCTGGCTTACCTTCCGGAAATCTCCTCAGCCAGCGTCGTTCTCCGCAGCACTTCTCTCCAAGGCTTTGCTCGATCTGCACGACATCCTGTACCTTCGTCTCCTGCACCCTATCCTCCGACACCTACGGAAAACATTCATACGCAAACTCATTGCCGCAAGTGACTTGCACTGCCGATTTTGTCAAATGGTGCCTGAAACCCTGAAGCATTTATGCACAGAATGTGTCACGTTATTGATATTGCGAATTGTTTATTTCAAATTTTAGTTTGAAGACTATGATGATCTAACTAAGGCCCGTTTTTGGGAGCTATTGTTCCATTCGACTAGAAAAAAGTCAGATATGTAATTCTTAATTTTCTATATAGATTGGGGTTGTTAAAAAAGATATTAATGATAAGCAAATTGTAGTTTCAGTGGTTATGATTCATGAATACATCTTTTGTCAACCATGTCACATAGTATTTAGAACAAACAGCCTTCACAAAGCATTGGATTCAAATGTGATATTTTGTGAATGTCAACATTCAGAGATGATAATGTGTGCTAGATCTGTTGATGGTTTTATAAGTAATTTTGTATATGGTATTTTTGTATTCTTTGCATTTTTTGTTCCTGTATAGGACTTTATATAACAAATTGTACATTTGATTTGTTTCCTTTGTTGAAAAGTCAAGATTTATCTTGATTAAAACAACAATAAAAAATAAAAAATACATTTTAAAAAGTGAAATTCCTTTTTTTCTTTTTTTTTCTTGATGATTGTTTGGTTTTATTGAATGAATTGTATTAGAAGTAATAAGTATTTTGTAAAAGGTTTTTTTTCTATAACCAAATACAAATGAAAAAAATAATAATTTTTAAAAAAGAATGTCATCCATGAACTGTATGCAAATCCTATTGATCCCAATAACATGTTATACGTATGTAACCAGTAACCTGTATTCCTGCAACATGTAACCTTTAAGTATTTTCCAGCAACATGTAACATGTATTCCTGCAACATGTAACCTTCTAAGAATATCAGTGCCCAGATGCCCCAGGGTTAGGCATGCTTTACAAATGCCAGAATAAATAAATAAATAAATAAATAAACCTTCTACGTGCCAGCAATCAAAGTGAAAGTGGGGAGACCAAGCGGGGGCTTTGTTCTGTGGATTAATATGAAGTTATTTTTGGCTACGTTCATGTCTCCTACTGTCTCAGCGGATTATGTGGAAATCCATTGCGTTGTCACGATGGGTCCAATCTCCTGTTGATCAACTTGCATAATCAGCCAGACAAAGATGCTAGTAATTCTTTGCTCCAACTGGTGGAGGAACGAATGACCCAGTGGAGATCCAATCAAGTGGGTCTGATAAACATTGTGATTTTTGATGACTGAAGTCTTCAATTGGAGCCACTGGAAAGCACGGTGGGGCTGACTGATGAGGAGTATGCGATATGGAGTGTGGGGGATCTGGTGGGGACACCCTCAGCAAGGAAATACAGATCTGCCATCGCAACGGCCAGAGTGTTTTTGGCTTTGGGTTTCAGGGCATGTAATGGTAGATCCCCTCGTGATCGCCCGGCAACCAGCACTTTTGGTTATTTTTCTAAATCTAGTCTGATTGACTACATCATGGTAAATGTCGAAGCTTGGCACTACCTGCAGGACTTTATGCTGATGAAGAGGCCGGAAAGCAATTACAACCCTATTATGGTCATAGTGGCAGGGGCACTGTTTTGCTTGAGGGGTGGCAAAAAAGGGATAACTATAATATCTGAGTGAAAAGGCGGCGATAGACCAGCAATTAAATGGCAGCTGCTAGATTTAGAAACTAAGCTACCCATCATCTATGCAAAGATTCAGTGTCCGTTTAAGAGGTTTTGTTTCTGTGATGCCGACAATGTGGGTTATTTGTTAGAATCCCATTAGCATCGTAGGAAATGGGTTGAGCAGGTCTCGATCAGCTGGGGGAACTAGGCCAGTCCGCAGGACTCTCTGGTATGACTCTGAATTCCATGCTACAAAAAAGGACATGATTGAGTTTGCAAGGGCACCTGGGAGAGGGGCCACTCTGGCTCTGGCAGTCTCCGGGGCATTCTACCGCAAACTGCTTAAAACCAAATAGGTAGAGCATTGTGATCACTTGTGGGACAATCTCCTCCAGACCTCTAAGGCGGGAGACTCCAGTGGTTTTTGATAACATGCTGGGGAAAGAGGGAGGGAACAACCCCCGATCCAGAATGGAATTCCTGAGGACGCTTGGCTAGCCCATTTTGGAAACCTCTACAAAGTGGGAACTTATGATCCCTCCGGGGAAACCAAGGACGTCCTCGGAAGGTCCAAGCTGGGTGATAATACAGCCCTGGTGTTGTCCTCACACGACACAGAGGTGGCTTTATTGTCGCAGTGGGGGAGGCGCGCGGGCCGGATTTGGTCGCCACTGACTGGTACCAACAGGAGGTTGTTATATGGCTTCCTTATCTAGTAAAACTCTTTAATGCTTTCTTAGAAGTGAACAGAGTTCCCTACTCCTGAACCCAGGCAATACTTGTCCCCATATACAAGAAGGGAGACAGGGGCCGCCCAGAAAATGATCGGCCTGTCTCCCTCTTGGATGCTGGGGGCAAGATTTTTGCCAAGGCATTATTAGGCCACTTGGATGCATGGAGTCAGCAGAGGGGGGTTTTGCATCCCCTCCAGGCTGGATTCCAGCGTAACACTAGTACGGTAGACCAAGTGTTAAGGCTCCGTCTGATCTTGGACAAGTATGTTGTTTTACGGGCCACAAACATCTATGCGGTTTTTGTTGATTTAAAAACTACATTCAACAGTGTGCCAAGAAGCAACTTGTGGAATGCATTGATTAAGTTGTGGGTACAACTTGGCATTTTAAGAGCAATCCAATCTCTCTATTTTAATAATGGGGCGAAAATCAGATATGGGACAAGGGGGCAAACCCCTGCTGGAATAAAAATTGATGTCGGAGTCATGCAGGGCTGCGTCCTTGCACCAATTCTGTTTTGCCTTTTTATAAACAGCGTTACTGACCTATTGCTGGCCGAGAAGTCTGATGCCCCATAGTTGGCCAGTGAACACATCCTGATCCTCTTATTTGCTGATGACGCAGTTCTCTCTCTGACGCCCAAAGGCCTGAGGAAGCAACTTCAAATATTTTAGCGCTTCTGTGAAAGTAATGGACTTTCAATAAATGTTAAAAAAAACCAAGTCAATGGTGTTCAGTAGAAAAAGGGCCAGGAATACTCCTAGGTTAACAATTAGCTTGGGCAGTGGGGTGATCGAACAGGTCACGAGCTACGGCTATCTGTGGGTCCGGCTGAGTGCAAACTATGTCTGGAAGGACCAGGTGAACAGAGCAGGCTTGAAGATGACCAGGCACTGTGGAGCTGTGTCTAGGTTTATGCAGGCCCACGGGACAGGCCCGTTAAGCATCGTTTTACAGATTTATAATTGTCTCGCCAGGCAGGCCGCCCTTTATGGGGCCGAGCTGTGGGGTGCCCACAATTCAGACACGCTCCGGGTCATTGAGCAGAAATTTCTCAAAGCATCCCTGGGCTTGCCGGCAAACACCCCGAATGCCCCAGTGTTCTGGGAGTTAGGTTTGCAAAGCATCGGCTTATGTTGCTCGAGGCCGGTGATTTACTGTGCAAGACTCTGGACTAGCAACAACCTGAGCCAGTACAGAGGTGCTGTCAAATATGTTTTGTCTCAGCCAGGCAGAGCTGATTTACCCTGGGTCTCCGCCATCAAAAAAAAAAGGAGTTGACTGCCTTGTGAAAGGAGAATGATTGGTCTCGCCCCGACACTATTCCGGAGAACCCCAAAGCACTGGTAAGAAAGGCCTATGAAAGCAAATGGTTGAGAGAAACCCAAGAGAAACACGGGAGGTCTGACAGTCTGGCTCTATATCAGTCCAGGAAAGAATATCCTGGTCTCGAAGATTATTTGGACAGAATGAAATTGAAACCAATGAAAGCACTGTATATGAAACTGCGCATGGGGACTCTTCCCTTAGCTGAAGTCATGCACCATTGGACTAGGAGTATATCAGCAGCTTGCCCTTTCGGCCATCATGAGGTTGAAAGCGCAGTGCATTTTATTTTGTCCAAAGTACTCTCACATTAGGAAAAGATTTCTAATACTGCTATTTGATCAGTTGTGCATTAGAAGAATTCATTTAGCACTTGACGTTTGCTTGGCAGAGGATTGCGAGCTGGCAACCAACTGTTTGTGGAATAATTTGCTCCAAGCTTGAAGGGTGAGGTCACTTTATCATCAGCCTCGTATCAGTAAATCCGGGTTTTTATATTTTGCTTTTAAATGTGCGGCCTCTGATCTTTGGTATAACAGCGCTGCATTTTACAGTGTTTTATTAATGTGTTAATTATTTATTGCAATGTATTGTGTGATTTATTATGCTGTAAAATCTGTGTTTGACTTTTATGATCTATTTATTGGATCGAAATAAAGTATTTGAATTGAAAGACATTCAATAACATTGACATTTTCCAGCTGAAATCTTTTCCCGTGCAGCCCAGTATACCAACCCAGAGTGTACTTTTACTTTAAAGTCTGTTTTCTCTGTGTTTTCCCTCGCAGGGGTAGGCAGTCGTGTTTTTTAGTTAAATTAAAGATCCCATTTTTATAGAACCTTGGCTGGACATTCTTTTAGTTTGGTACACTCTATTGTTTGTATTGGTTCTGTACCAGCTCATACTCCTCCTGAAGGCTACAGCCTGCGCTACCCTAAGAGCCGAAGCAGGTACACCCGTCGCGATGCGCTTGCTTGACGTTTACGATTGGGAACACTGGTGGTTTAGTCGTGATGTGGGGCCAAGTAGGCACTTTAGCCACTTCTTCTCGATACTCCTGCTGCAGTGATTTTCATATCCTCTCTTTTTGGGCAGAGTATGGTAGCTGCTAACTAGCAATCTCCATGTGCACCTACATTAAATGAATGGAAAAACAAGGCGCTGTATTATGAATTGGCAAAAACTGCTTTATAAACCAAGTGAAATGGATGACCACTTTGCAGATGTATGATAATATGTGGGTTTCCCTTGGAAGAGCTTAAAGTGGGGTATACTCTGTAGCTATTAGAGATGGGATTTGGTGGAAGCGAGGGAGGGAGCAACTTTATTGATTGATTAAATACTATGTGTTATTTGTAAGATCTTACAATACATGGAAAGGCATTGATTCTAGATAGTGTGTGTTTTTATTATAACTTGGGTTATACCTCATTGCTTGCGGAATTATTGGGGTGATAAACAAATAGCTTTTTATGCGTTCTCGATGCTTACATGTACAAATAAAAAAAACGTGTAAACACAACTCGTATATAACGCTGTTTATAAGGTGGTAAAGTGCACTTGCCATTGAGGGTCTACCTTTCTTATTGCATTTGGACCAGGACACTAGCACAGCGCCGTACTTTCAAAATGCCGCTCAAATATCGTGAAAGCGCGCAGTTCGGCATTGGGAGATTAAAAACGCGCCACTTTGCTGCGTAACTGTGCAGGTCTCCGGTTGCCATGGACGCTCCAAGCGGTTGCCAACCACACAACAATGGGCAAAAAGCAAACCGCAGCGTAGCTGCAAACAAATGCAAGGCTTTATGCCTTATGTGCCAGTGAACGCAAAAGCATTGCAGGACAACGGCACGCTGCTTTTTGCATCACGTGTATATTAATGGCCCCGCCACAAAAGGGTCACGATTACGAGATAAACTTTTCCAAAGACAAGCTGTTCTGTGGAGAGTACTGTGTAAACGTTCCCACATCACTTGTGTTTATCGCTACAGTCAATATTTGTGCGAGTTTTTATGATAACAGAATCGACGCCCCTCGCCCCGTGTGCCACGTTGGCCGTGCCAGCGCGTCCCCGCACCCCGTCTGCCACGTTGGCCGTGCCAGGCAGCGCGTCCACGCACCTCGTGTGCCACGTGGGACGTGCCACTGCGCCATGGATAAGCTCACTGCGAGCTCTTGAACGTGCACACTGGGGGAGTTCCGGTGCCCGAAACTGTTAGCCATGGTATATAATGTGTCCTTTATTGTTTTAAAAACCAAATGGTTGGTCTTAGCAGTGGGGGAAGGCAACCTCCAGTCTCCACCTCGTTTCGACGACCCATTTACAGTACACGGCTATGGTGCCCCGTTTGCGTCCCCTACTTTGCAGGGAGCAAGATCGAGCAAGGAAGACTGCGCTCAGGGAATGAATTCCTTCGTTTAGTGTTGTATGTGTCCAGGAGCAATGTCGTGTGCGCGCGCGTGCGTTATTGCCGAACACAAATTGTATTTGCAAAGATAGAAAACAAGCATTAACAAAGCCAACAGTTTTGATGTGTGCGGTGACTGGTGAAAAGGTGTTCTTTGCTGCTACTGTAGGTAGTGAAGTCACGTGCCAATATTCCTTCACGATTTGCCTAGTGTTAGAACCACGTGTCCACGTTCCCATCATGTGATATGTTTTGCCAGCATATGCAACCTATTAAAGGCATTTTCATCATACAGTAAGAAACTCGCATCGTTGACAGGTATTCACACAAAGGGACAGCTTTTCGCATCAGATAACAGCAATTAGCATGACTTACTAGGCATTTCAATATGTTGGTGTACTTGCAGCACTATAAACATCACCAAATTATAATTATATGGTGTATGTAGATGGAGCTCAGCTCTGTAATAAGTGTATTATTACTCAGTGACGGTAGTCCATTCATAGGCGTTAGAATGATGAAGGGCCTTGTCGGCCGTACACCCTTGTTTCATCGTGGGGCAGTATTACGACTGCCTTTTAAACGTGAATAAAATTATGAAAAATGTCATCGAATTTTTTTGGGAGGGGTGGGTGTTATGTGCTAGCTAGGCCCTAAAAGAAGCGCAGAGGCGGGACACGTCTGAACATCTTCTTTATTAATTAACAACTGCCGTTCCCAACTTTCCCGCCCCCTCCGCCTCCCGCCCCGCCCCTCTCCCTCTTTCCCGCTTAACTTACCTTAAAGGGTCCATTTCCTTTTTCCCTCACAACATCCCCCCTTACTTATCAACTGAGTTCAAGTTCACATTTCTTCGATGAGTTTGGCGGGTCGCCTGTCTGCCCGGTGGGGTCGTCCCACGGGCTCGTCCTCATCGTGGTCCCGGCCGGCCGGCGGGGTCTCCTCCGGCGGGTCAGGCGGAGGCTCTGGATCCCCAGAGTCCTCTTCTTCTGGAGGCATGTCCTCGGTGTCGTCTTCCTGAAACAATCGCCTGAAGTGTGAGGCGTTTCGGGTCATTTCGCCTTGATCTCCTGAGGCTGTGACCATGGGTCCGTTCACCTCTGTCACTATCATGGGCTCAGGACGGTGTCTCGAGTCCGTTTTCCGGCGTTGGGTTTGTCTGACTAGCACCGTTTCCCCTATTGGGATCAGGGGTTCCTTTGCTTTTCGCTTTCTGTCAGTCCATTCTTTGGCCCTTTGCCTGTCAGCTTCTCGTCTCCGGATCTCCTCATCTTCCTCTGGCGTGTAGTCTTCCAGTTGGGGAAGTCGGGACCGTGGTTTATATTTGATCATGAGTTCGGCTGGAGTGTGACCCGTCGCTTCATGTGACGTGTGCCTATAGCTCCGTAGCATCTGCGAGATGGCCTGTGGCATTGAGGCCTGGTCGTTTGCCGCTTTCTGGCGCGTGCGTTTGATATTTGCCATAAACCGTTCCACCATCCCGTTGGCCTGGGGCCATAATGGCGTGATTTTTTATTGGTGGAATCCGAGATGTGTTGCAAATCTTTTGAATTCTTGTCCTTGAAATGGGGACCCATTGTCTGTTTTCACTACGTTGGGGATGCCCCACTCGCTGAATAACTCATCTACTACACCTACTATGTGGTGGAAAGCTGTAGACTGTACGTGCTTCACTAACGGGAAACAGGAGTACTCGTCTATGGTGACTAGCAGGTAGCCTCCCTCTTCCAGCGGGCCGTAAAAAAGTCAAGTGCCACGCGTTGCCATGGTCCATCGGGGAGCGGTACTATGCACAGCGGGCAGGGTGGTGTACCAGCTGCGTTCACTTGGCACGGGTTGCAGTGTCTTAGTATGTCGTCCACGATGGTGTCCATGTGTGGAAACCATACCTGGTTCCGTAGTATTTTTTTTGTGTTGGCGACACCTCGATGGCCTTTGTGTGCGATCATTACTAGTGGCTTCCTTAGGCTTTTGGGTGCTACCAGGCGGTTCCCGCTGAGTAGTATGCCTTGGCTTGTCGTGGCCAGTTCATTGTGTATCCTCTCCATTCTGGCTAAGACTCTTCTGTCAACTTCCCCCCCACACCCTGGCTCAAAGTGTTCGTTGGCTGCTAGACGCCACCTGTTAGTATTCGTGAGGTGAACTGCTGCCTTGATGGTGGGGTCGGCTCGGCTCTTTTCTGCAAATAGTTGTGTTGTGATGGCTGGAGGAAGGGCATTGTGTGACAGGTATGCGACGTATCCGTCGGCTTCTCCCTGCATAATGGTGTTGGGTGCTTCGTCCGGGTGTCGTGACAGATAGTCGGCTGGGTTGGCATTGCCTCCAGGTTTGTGGACAATGGTGTAGTCATATTCTTGGAGGCGAATGCCCCAATGCATGGAGGCATTTTGATTCTTGGGTTGCCAAAGAGGGCCAGCAGGGCCCGGTGATCTGTTATGAGGGTGAAGGTTTGTCCGATAACAAAGTGGTGGAACTTCTCACATGCCCACACGGCCGCCAGGCTCTCACGCTCCGCCTGCGAGTATGCTTGTTTGGTGGCATTGAGCGCACGGCTGGCGTATGTTACAATGTGGGTTTTGGTGTTGTCCTGCGGATCTGTTTGGGCTAGAATTGCACCCAGCCCCACGGGGCTGGCATCTACCGTTATCTCCGTGTGCCATTGTGGATTGAAGTACGCCAGTTGTCGGTTGGTGGCGAGCTCCTGTTTTATGGTGGAGACAGCTTGTTGGCAGTGGTCTGTCCATAGGAAGGGCTGATCCTTTTTTAGTAATTGCAGCAGCGGGCTCGTGAGTGAGGCATACTGTGGTAGGTAGCGGGCACAGTATCCGGCCATACTCAGGAATGAGCGTAGTTCGGAGACATCCTTTGGACTGGGCAGGTTTGTTATGGCGCTGATTTTCTCTGGATCCGCCCTTATGCCTTGGTCCGAGAAGATGTGGCCAAAGAAGCATTGAGTGCGTGTGTTGATCTCGCACTTCTGGCTGTTTAGAGTGAATCCTGCGTCTTGGAGGATGCGGCAGACCTGATGTACAGCGGTGTCGCGCTGGTCTTGGGTGACGCCGAATATGAGTATGTCGTCACTGTAATTGAACGCGTTGGTGACGGGGCTAATAAGTCTGCATTGTCTCTTGAAACATTTCAGCTGCAGATGAGATCCCAAAATTGAGACGCTTGTATCGAAAAAGGCCTTCGTGGGTGGTGAATGTGGTGATGGGTCTGGATGCCGGGTCGATGACAAGTTGGTGGTATCCCTGATTGAGATCCAGTTTCGAGAATTTGGTGGCTTGGTTGAGTCTGATCAACATGTCCTCGATGTTAGGGCCGGGGTGTCTCTCCGGCTGGATAGCTGTGTTCGGGATCCTCATGTCCACGCAGAGGCGGAGGCGTTCATCTGCCTTGGGGATGACTACCAGTGGTGATACCCATGGTGTAGGTCCTGTTGCTCTTTCAATGATGTCATTGTCCATCAGAGTCTGTAGCTCGTGGGTTACTTTCGCCTGTAGGTGAAACCCTACTCTCCTGGGGTGTTGTGGTACTGGCTGTACCTTTGGGTCTATGTGAAGCTTGATGACGCTGTTCGTTAGCATCCCTACTTCTTCAAATAGCTTTGGGTAGGTGGCCTTCAGGTCTTCGATGTTTAGGGTCTCGTGATGGATGGCCTGTATCAGTTGGGAGCCGGGTGGTATGCATTGAATGGCTTCTGACTCATCGTAGTGGATGTCAATGAGTCCTAGAGCGAGAGCGGTCTTGTGGCTCAGGAGGCACCTTCCCATCGCGGGACTGTGTATGACATGTATCACTGTCTGTATCCGTGTTCCTCTATGGACGAGGTCACATGCAAACTGTCCTTTTGACATCAGCGGCTGTGCTGCGCCCCACTGGAATATTTGGGCGTGCAACGGGTGCAGCGGGAATTTGCCATCTAAGTGTTGCTATGTTAGATAGTTCATAACATTGACGGTTGCGCCCGTGTCCACCAGGAATGGTGTGTCTATTCCTCCTAAATGAACCGTCACCTTGGGCGCTGTGCTGTCGTCTGAGGCATCTGAGATGAGTCGGACGTATTCCCTGCTGTATCGGTCGTATTCCGCATATTGTGCCTGTTCCATTGAATGTTCCTCAATTGGTGGGTTCTCATATGGGTCGCTTGTGGCGTACTCCCTTTGGTGTTCTTCTTCAGGATATGCTTGCATGTGATATATCTGTTCCTGGTTGACGTGAGTCTCGTCCGTCTGATCCACCTGTAGGTTTTCTACTGCCCTGATGAACCCGGCGTTATTTGTGGGCCTTGGGTTGGTGAAGGGCTTGTTATATTCTCGTTCAGGGTATGGCCTCGGATTGAGTGGTCTCGGCGCCTCAAACCTTCTCGTGGTTGCCTGTTGGTTGGGTGGCTCGGTACACTGGCAGTGGGGGCGTCTTCTCCCGGCACATGCTCTGAAAGTGATTTTCTTGACCACACTTCATGCACATTTGTCCTATTGCAGGGCATTGGCCCTTGTGTGGAAATTCGAATCCGCACTGATAACATGGTCGTTCTGGTGGAGGACGCCTGACGGTATTCCCTTGGTCTTGTCTGTACGTGTTGGCGTAGTAGCGGCTTGATTGATTGGTGGTGACGGCAGCGATGGAGCCTATCTTTTTCGGGTTTTCAATGTGGGCTGCTTGGACATCTACCCTTTCGTACACTCTGGCCAGTTCTGTTATTTCTTTCAAGGGTAGTGTTTTTTTTAGCAGGTGTTTATGGAATATTGATGACAAACATCCTTCTATGACTCAAGCGGATGGCCTCATCGTCATTAAAGTTGGCAAAGTCACAGTATGTGATTTTTCTTTGGAGGCGCAATATGAACAGACCAACTGTTTCTTGGGGCATCTGGGTGCACTGATTGAATATGTAGCGTTCGTAGTCCCTGCTTGGGACTATTATTAGACAACTGTTGATGGCTTCGATAGGTTTCGGGTATGTAGTCCTTTCCGCTTGCGGGATGGTCTTGATGACGGTCTTAATGTCCTTCCCGACCAAGTTTGTGAATATGTCCAGCTTATTGGGTGCTTCTTGGTTCCCTACCGCTCTCATAAATTCTTCAAATTCGTCCATCCACTCTTGTCATCTCTATCCTTGGTTCTCTTGCGGTTCTAGTGCAAATGGGTTTGGACGACGAAGGAATGACACAGGGTTGGTGGGTGTTACCCCTGGGTTTGCGGGTGCTGGGGTGTCCACTGCTGCGTCTGCTGGCTGTGACATGTCGACCGGCTGTGGTTATGGTTGTCACGAGGGCTGTTGTGTGTTATCGTGCCTACGTGTAGTAGAGACGCTCGTTTGGCGTTTCCCTCGTTTTCTGGTGGCCTTTGACAATGACTGATGTTTCTTCGTATCTCTATGACGTACGTTACAGTACTGCGGACATGCCGCCCTTTCACTGGGCTGGGCCACTTGTGCTCCGTACCTGTGGTTTTGTTCAATGCGGTCCTGCTGCTCTGAGCCACATTGCTGGGTCGTTTCCCTTTGCCCTCTCTCTCGGTGTGGGCCTCCTCTGTGTCACGGCTGGCTCGTGCCGTGTGCTGCTGCGCCACTCTGCATGGCTGCTGCAGTCGTCCTCTTGCGCTCACACGCGTCGGGTCCCTCCTCGACTCCGGCTGCTTTGTGTATGTCGTCTTCCAGCACCGCACCTCTGCGCTCACACGTGTCGGGTCCTTCCTTGACTCCGGCTGCGTGCGCGTCGGCACCGACTCCGTCTTCGACTCGTGGTCGCGGTTACCTCCGTGCACCGCACCTCTGCTGGGCTCCTGAAGCGTCAGGTTCCTCCTCACTCTGGCTGCTCCGAGCGTTCTTTCGTGCATGGTTCCCTCGTCTCTGCTGGGCTCCTGAAGCGGCGGGTTCCTCCTCACTCCGGCTGCTCCGAGCGTTCTTACATGCATGGTTCCCTCGTGACGGCAGCCGCCGGGCCTCTTCACCAGAGTCCCCGTCTGCCTCCTGCGGTGTGGAGCCCGTCCGTGGCTCACTTGCACGTCACGGACCGTCTCCGTGTTAGTCGCCAGTTGTTATGCGCTAGCTAGGCCCTAAAAGAAGCACGAAGGCGGGACACGTCTGAACACCTTCTTTATTAATTAACAACTGCCGTTCCCAACTTTCCCGCCCCCCTCCGCCTCCCGCCCTGCCCCTCTCCCTCTTTCCCGCTTAACTTCCCTTTTTTAAAGGTCTTTGTCCTTTTTTCCCTCACAACAGTGTGAAAGGGTATATAAGGTGTTGTGGGGGTCGGGAATATTTAAAAACGGAGGGGGGGGGGGCGTTGGAACAAAAAGAAATGACATTTTTCAAAATTTTATATACTTTTAACATGAGCCACCCATCCAGGAGTTAACATGATATGCCCAGGAAATCGCACCATTAGGCAGCCACTGCCATAACATGCCTAACTATGCATTCTATTTTATTGATAATACAATTCGGTCATTTAGCCGTGTTCGTTCTCGAGTGGGTACCTTCCCAAAGAACAGGTCATTTAGCTGTATTCATTCTCACAGAGGGGTGCCTATGGACTATTTTTTTTATTATTTAAGGGACTTAGGTTTAGTCACCCTAAGTTTCCTAGCGTCATCCAGGCGTGGACCCCTTGCTCACTGTGCTCAGAGGGGCACAGCTCCACCACACTGATGTGGCCCAAAAAGGCTGAAACACATGTCTGGGTTGCTGTTGGTACTCTTGTTCAGTAGAGCATTTCCATAGCATTTTTGTGCTGGACTGCCTATGTGGGCGGAACAAAGACTGATATGCAAATGTATATTTCCCTTCTTTGAAAGGTACAGTGATCTAAAGTGTGGCTGCTGACTCTCGAGTGCGTACCTTCCCAAAGGTCATTTAGCCGTGTTCATTCTTGTAGAGGGGCGTCTATGGACTATTTCCTGACAGTATTACGACTGCCTTTTGAATAAAAGTATGAAAAATGTCATCACATTATTTGGGGAGGGGTGGGAAAAAGTAGATAAGGGGTTGGGGGGACCGGGAATAGTTAAAAATAGGGGCGGAAGGGGGTCGTGGGACAGTGGAACACCCACCAAAAATCTTTTTTTTTTAAAAGAAAAATTCAATTACTTTAAAAAAAATTCTATACACGTTTAAAAGGCCTTGTCGGCAGACTCAGTCTCAAACCAGTCACATGACATTGTCCCAATCCCAAAACCAGCACATTGCACATGAGCCACCCATCCGGCGGGCAAATATTAGCCCAGGAAATCGCACCATTAGGCAGCCACTGCCATCACATGCCTAAGTATGCATGCCATTTTCTAGATATTACAGCTTTTAAATAAGGTACTCTTACCATAAACCAGGGTTTCCCATTAAATACTCCTGCACTCATACCATTTGGCAAGTATTGCTATACTTTGTCTATGTACTCTGATCATGTGGCAACATGACTGCTTCCCCTCGTAGCCTACCTACTCCCAGTGGTCGAAGTGTACGAATAGAAGCAGTAGAACTATGTTCCCTACTAGCGTGCTCCGTTCCCCATCAACCCCATTGCCATGCCCCCTCCCGCAGACATTCCAAACCCCCAAATACATGCGCTTTCTGTTTGAGTGCACTGAAAGTGCAAGTTTCAACTTCTTCCTTCACTTTTATTTTAAAACAAAACCATTCCGGAACGGTTTCTTATTAAAATAAAAGTATAGGAACTGCAAAACTTAATTAAAAAAAGTAGAGGAGCACCGCTCCCGCCCACTTCGACCACTGCCTACTTCTCTGGGTGCAATATGGTCTAGAAACTGCTCTGACTGCGTTCCTGACTTTCGGTCAGCCAAAAGCCAAGAGCTGGGCTGTAAATAAAGCTCTCTCCGTTCAGTTTTGATATAAAATGCTGCCTGCAAATAAATCCCTTTCTCTCTTAGGATATCAATGGGCGACACTCCCCAGCCACCAATGAAGATTACGCCTGCTAATTGCACAGGGAGTCTCGATTCTATTAAAGACTAGGAGGCGAGCATTATGCTTCACTTCTATTTATTTACTTTTCAGCAGTTTCAACAAAACACATAATAAAACTGAAAAGGCCTTCTCCTTATCCCTTCTTATAAACTACAAGTCCCACTGTCTATGTAGTCCTGTTAGAGTCAGTGCTGCTTATACCCACTTCCTGTTCCTGGACTCCTCCTCTTAGACTGCTCTGAACTGCATCTCTTGGAACTTTTACAACTTTGTCCAACCAAATGGGACGAACAACTCCAACTTTCGCAGATTAAATTCTGCTGCTTCACGAATACGGATCTCGCTCCCTCTAGGCTCCATTGCTTACGAGTCCTCACTACTCAATTATTCTTCTGGACTTCCCCTAAGGATCATACAAACAACAATACCAGGGTGGAGTACTTGTACTGGTATTCAAACCATTGTCGTCTTCACACTCGATATACAGTACATGCAAGGGTGGGAAATTAATGCTCGACTCCTAATCTTTAATTGAATCAAGACTCCCTGCGCAATTAGCAGGGGTAATCTTCATTCTATGTCAAGACTGGAGGCGAGCATTATGCTTGTTCAAAACTTCCCCAATACAGTCGTAGCCAGCCCTTCTATTGGCTTGAAATAAAACTCTTTAAAAGTGGTATCGCTAGCCCAGTCAGCTGCTTGCATAATATCTCGCAATGTTACTCCTGCCGTGAACACTTTGGATGCTATTGCTCCTCTCATTGAATGCGCTCCGTACTCCCTTAAGTCTATGCCTGCTAGCTGCATCACCTCTCAAACCCACCTAGCTATGGTGGCTGTTGCTAATGCTTAAAATGGCTTCATCCGCAACTCGTTTGCAAGACACTAAACGTAAGAGCATGGCCAATATGCTTGATAACTGCTTCAGCGACAGATATCTGTCCGCCGGCCAACTCGCTAGTAACCGCAGCACCATCGTAATGTCCAACAATTGCTTGTATCTTGGCTTCGGGGCTGTTCTATACCGAGCTCCCTTTATGAGTCTGGTTACCGCTGGATTTTCTCCTGCTGGTACCCCTTCGACCGGAAGGTGACCTGCTGAGATAGCTGACCGGTATACTCTGATGGTCCTAAACGCTTTCCCATCCTGCAACAGGTGTGCTAGAAAATTTAAGATCGCTACTACAGGAGCTGAAACGGGATGAAAATGTCTCCCTCTGCACCCGCTTGACCACTTGGCCCAAGCCGCATCATAGCTCCTCCTAGTGGATGGGACCCACGACTCCGCGATGAGCTCTGCAGCTTGCGCCGAAATACCTGGCAGTTGCCAGCGTCTCCTGATATTCTGCATGCTATCAGAGGGAGAGTCCCTCTCACTCTCAGAGGATGAAATGACCCAGCTGGGTCCGTGAGCAATTGCTCCCCATCTGAGAGAACTCGCGGTATGTCCGCTGCCAGTTCCATTAGCGTCGGGAACCATACTTGCAATCTCCATATCGGAGCTATCAGGATCAACTCAGTTTTCTCTCTCTGGCACTTCGTTAGCGCGCTGCTCATTATAATGAATGGGCAAAAGGCATAATGCAGCTTTCCTGCCCACTCTTGGAGGAATGCATCTGTGACTTGTGCAGACGGATCCAACCTCCAGCTGAAGTAGCTGCGCGTCGGTACATTGAGTCGAGACGCAAATAGATTGGTGTGCACTGGTCCCCACAGCTGGTCTAGCCGCTGAAAGACTTCTGGGCTCAGTTTCCAATCGCTGGAGTCAGTCAGATATCGAGACTCTGCTGTCACTGAGGTCCCTGACTGAAGGTAAAAATGCAAAAATCTTTTGCTAGTTCTGCTAGCAACCTGGACCTTGTTCCGCCTAGGTGGTTTATGTACCTGACCGCCAATGTGTTGTCCATCTTGAGAAGGACACAGGAACTCACTCTCCCTTTCGTGAATGCCTTGATGATGAAAGAATCTGCTAGAAGCTCCAAACAGTTTATATGAATACGAAGTTCCTCTCTGCTCCATTTCCCACCGGTCTCTAGCAACCCCCATCTTGCTCCCCAGCACACTCGGCTGGTGTCTGATTCTATGACTAGATCCGGTCGACCTCCGAATATGGCACGTCCATTCCAGGCGTCCATATTCTTCAACCACCATTCTAGTTCTGTGATGGACTCTTGGTCTAAAGGGATCATCGGGTGGTACTTCAGGCCCTGCTGTAAGTGTCTGATCTTTAGTCTTTGCGGGGCTCAATAGTGCAAGGGACCTGGGAAAATATCTTGAATCGATGCTGCTAGCAGCCCCACTATTCTCGCTAGTCCTCTGATCGATATCGTTTGCTTGCTCAAGCAGTCCCTGATCTCTTTCTTGATGTCCTTGATTTTTTGGGCTGGCAGCTGCAGTGTCACTTTCCTGGTGTCTAGGACGAAACCCAGGAACTCTAATCTTTGCGCTGGGGTTGTGTCTGACTTTTCTAAGTTCACTAGGAGGCGAGGTCCAGCAACTGCTCCTACTTGCTCCACTCAAACTCTGACATGTTATTGGGTGATGTGTGCCTTATACCTGTATTATAGGTGTCTTGCGCACACCCACTGCTGTGTTGTGTCAGATGCTCTAGTATTGCAGAGGATGCTCTTGCTTTCTGTCTTACACGTGAGTTTTCTTCCTCTTTTATATATTTATTTATTTTTAATTTTTATGGCTAGCACCTGCTTTGGCTTTAATTTGCCTTGTGGGCCCTTCCGCCTCTCTTCTGGGCAGTCTAGGGGCTGTGTCACGTTGAGAGTTGCGCTCTCTCTCTCTCTCTCTCGCTCTGTGTGAATTCACATGGAGCTTTAAGCTTGTTCGAGCATATGGATCGTCCGATCTGTTTTGCTGATTTCAGCTAATCTCTATTTGGCTGTTAACTGCGCTTCGCGTGACTGTGCGAGTTAAACTCCATCACCGCTGGGCCCGACTTCCGTATGTAAGCATGCTTGCACTCGCACTGCTGATTCCGTCCGGTGATGCGAGGCCTTGGCTTCGCCTCCCCGTCGGAGGGGGCCAAATCGTCTCTCTCGTGGGGGGCCGTATGGTCAATGCCGGTAGCGAGGGACCACGAGCCCCCAGGCGTGCCGGTAATGCGACACAGGGCTTGTCTCCCTCACTCCAGTTCTATCGTTATTGTAACTCTGCTGTGAGTCTTCCTAATTTCGCGCTTCTTTTGCTGATGTAGCATGTTCCTAACTAAGTGTCTTGGTCACTGAATATTAGCGATTTTTTTTTTGTGAACATCTCAAACACACATTCACATTCTCCTTAGATCTCTAATCCTCCGATTTACTCTCAAATTGCTTTATATTCCGAAAAACTGATCTAACATGCTGTTTCTCTCGCAATAGTGGTAAAAGGGTACTTATCTGCTGAAGAGCAGGAAAAGAAGAGGAGTCCAGGAACAGGAAGTGGGTCCTAAGCAGGACTGACCCTAAAAGGACTATAGTTTATAAGAAAAGAAAAGGGATAAGGAGAAGGCCTTTTCAGTTTTCTCATGTTTTTCGTTGAAACTGCAGAAGAGTAAATAAATAAAAGTGAAGCATAATGCTCGCCTCCTAGTCTTGACATAGAATTAACTTTGTGACTTGGCTCTAACAGGGGTGTAGACTTTTGGTTTTCCCGGCGGCCGGCACAGGGAGGGGGAGGAATTGGAGGGGGGCCCTAATAAAAGTCCCATTGTAACGAATGGGGACTGCCACACAAGTGGCCTTTCCTATGGGGGGGGCGGAACCGGAGCACCATGTACTCGACGGCCCTGGGCTCTAGACTCCGGGGAAGCCTTTTGCTGCATTCAAGGCGACTGGTGGCAATGATGTAAATAGTTCCCCCCTGCTGCGCTAAGCAGATGCGGGCACGGGGCGCACAGGTTTTCAAGACAGCACCGCCACTCAGATCGACACTGTCCATGTCATGGATGAGTTTCTCTTTGAGCGCAGGCTGAGCTCCCACTTACTAATCGTGTCTGGACGCAGAAAGCAAGGCGGGAAGGCCCGTGCCAAGGCCAAGACTCGCTCTGCCCAGGCAGGCTAACAAACAACAAAATCATAGCAGAAGCTCCTTCATCATACTACACCTATTAGGTGAATTGGCAGACTCGAGAGCTGAAGCGCGTGGAAGCCGCGCTGCACTTGTTGAGTGCGTTTGATGTCAATGCGGTAAAAAGCAACGCTACCAGCGCCGTGTCCCTCAGCCCAGACACACAGCAACGGACCCGTAGATGAGCCAGTCGGGTAGGTACTGAAGCAGGCCGCCGATACACCAATAGGAATAGACTGCTCCAAATGCAGCAAATGACAGGCTGCCACCCGGGGAGTATGTCAGCATTGCAAAAGTCTTGAAAGGGGGTGAGGGGTATTGGCGAGCCACGAAAAAGTATTGCTATCCCCCCCCAATGCAGTGTGCTCGCAATTCCATACGGTCTCATTCATGTCCCCAAACCGCTCACCTTGCCCCAATCGACTTTATTGGTAACATTATTGGCAGATGGCATTTTAAAACAGGACAAAAAAAAACAAAACTGCAGGATCATTACAGATATTCCAGATGCAGGAAACCCATCTATTAGAGTTCTGTCCAGGCACTTTGAGGCAAAATGCATGCAAACCTCCTAATTTGCATATGGATTGTACCAACAGAAAGGACTTCACAGAAAAGGACACTGCAAGGAGCATCATCAGTCTTTGATACTAGGAGACACCATGGAAGTGACGTTAGAATAAGCCGCCATAAGTAAGCCAAGTGGCAAATAACTTTGTGGCGCAAAATACCTAAATTGCACTATTATTATATATGGAGCAACTCTACAGTCATTAGGCTTTTAAAAAATAATAATAATAGCATGATATATTAACATTAGCAATGAAGTGAATCAGAATCACTTACAGAGCTGCAGATAAGACACTGGGCCTCATTACAACCCAGGCGTTAACGGTGCCGTAAAAGGTGTCGGCGCCGTTAAACCCTTAACGCCTGATTACGAGGTCCCTTTGCGGGTTGCACTTTTAACGCCTGCTTTATGCAGGCGTTAAAAAACCAACCCACAAAGGGAACTAGGAGCTAATTACGGCACCGTAATTTACGGTGCCGTAATTAGCGCCTTCCCCAGTCCCATTGAGCCCTATGGGGCAAAAATGGGAATGGGGAAGGGCCATGGCGGCATGGGGAATTACTGCCCCGCCAACCTTGGAATGGGGCGGTATTTCCCCATTCCACCATGGCGGACTCGTTACAACACCGGCACCAACCATGGTGCTAATAGCGCCATGGTTTAGCGCCGGGGTTGTAATGAGGGCCACAGTGTGATTACATGATTTGCCCAGGATCACACACTTTGGTTAAATGGTGAAACCGGGATGTGGACAATTTAAGAAACTGAGCACATCTTTCCAGGTTTAGTTGATATAGAAATTTATGAAATTTTTGGCAGTGGTGGACAGTTGAGGTTGGGCGCCTTGACGGGAAATAGGGTGTGTTATGGGGCTGCAAATGGTAGCAGGTTGTAGTCACCCTGCCAAGGTGCCTACGTCAAAGGAATTGTTAAGAAGGGGTTTGCTACCATTAATTGCGCACACAAACATGGTTATTAAAGCTCATTGAGCATTATTTAATGCAAATCAAAAACGACCAAAAATAGCCGACACGTGTTTCGAGCTTCAACGCTCTTTTTCCATGCTTGTTGGTGCTTGAAACAGGAAACTATGAAGTAATACGATTAGAAAAATTATATACACGGTGCATTCATAAGACTCACTATATTGTTGCAGTTGCAATTAACCACAGCGTTTCTGCACGTAGTGAAAGGGACAAGAGTGCACAATTAATGGTAGCAAACCCCTTCTTAGTTGATATAGATATTTATTTATTTGCATGTCATGTGCTTAAATGATACTTTATTTATAGTAATGCCTTGGAAGCCAATCACATTACATAATAAGATAGCCTATTATAGTAAACCAACTATATACTATATACATTGCCATAGAAATATGTTGAGCAATACGAGTATGGCTTTAGTTTTATTCTCCCCATCCTGAATGCAAAGTCACAGTAACATTATGCAGATTATTGTGAGCCAAATAAATTCCCCTTGGGTTTTAAAGCCATTGTCATTATTGCATAAAGCATGCAGCATTATGCACCCTTCACACTTCTGATAACTCCCTCCCATTCCCATTTCTAAAGGGGCAAAAGCAGTGGTCGAAGTGAGCGGGAGCGGTCGGGAGTGGTGCTCCTCTACTTTTTAAAATGACCTTTTACAGCTCCTATACTTCCGGAATGGTTTCGTTTTAAAATTAAAGTGTAGGAAGCAGTTGAAACTTGCCCTTTCATGGCACTGCACTGAACGTTCCCTTAAACAGCAGGTGCAAGTGTTTGGGGGTGTGTATTGTGTGTGGGAGGAGACGTGATAATGGGGTTTGTGAGGAGTGGGTGCAGGCCAGCAGAGAACATAGTTCCACTACTTCTTTGCGTACACTTCGACCACTGGGCAAAAGTCCCTGCTAACAGTCCACCTTGCCCCCCACCCCCATCAGTGCCTAATGGCTCACATTGTAATGCTCTGTTGACACAGAGAAACACGAGAGCCCATCTGCTGCCTGGAGCTCTTTGGAACATTGTCCTGGCAGCGGGACACCTTTCCCATTCAGAAAGCTGCCCGGACAATGAGTGTGCTGAACAGGAATTGCTCAGCACACATTGTCCTGCCAGCGGGACACCTTTCCTGTTGGCAGCCTCATTGAGGTGCCTAACGTGGGAGCTGTCCCACTGACAAATTACCTGGTCTGGCTCTTAAAAGAGCCAGGGGGGGTTAGTTTGCCCCAGGGCCGGTCTTTGCATCAGACAGTGCAGGCAGCTGCCTGAGGTGTCAGCCTCTAGGGGGCGCCCACAGTACGACTCCAACAACACCATTGTGATAATCATCATGCATGATGCATCATTTAATTATTGATATTTGGTAATGAAATAAAGTGCTGCTACCTTAAATCATCAGACTCTCCAACAATCGCTCAGTCTGAGCAGCATTTCTGTCACTGCAGTGGCGTGGGCAAAGCCAAGTTAGCTCCTCCTGGGGTCTCTGCAAGCAAGCATGCAGGCCTTAAAAGCAATATTTGTTGCTTATCAGTTCCCAGGCCTGGCCTGACCACACGCACGTGGCTCCTCAGCGCATGTGCACAGACAGTCAGAGTTGGGGTGATTGTTTGGGCTGGCCGGATACAGACGGCATTTACGAAGTTGTGCTTGAGTTAGTAATACTGAAAAGGTAAGGTTTGGGACGGGTTAGGTTACCAACCTCAGAAGCAACAAATATTTAGAAGGCGACCATTGACATTTCTTTCCTTGTCGCTATCCGTGTTGTCATTGAAAGACAAGATACTCACATTTTTGTTAAGAGAAATCTGACCTCTGGTAGGCTCCTATAGTAAGAACGGTTAGATCCCCCTTGTTCACAACCCTCCCACCCCCGCCAGCTGCTCCCTCTCCCCCTTTCCATCCACCCGCCTCGAGTGAATCAAGTAGAGCTCAGGCTTGGCAAAAATCCCTGATCAGCTTCAGTGATACTGGACTGGTATACAGTCAGTCACAGGCCAGCATGTGGTTGATTCTCAGCGAGTGCAATAACGGCAGGATGGCAGCAAGTCCCCTTTGAAGTACAGGCCTGACAGAGTGGCCAACACTTGACAATATTTGAAATCGGTTTATCTAGAGTCCGATTAAGAGATGAAGAGGGGAGCATTAGGTAAACCCTTCATTAGCTGCGGCTGGATAACCCAGCTGGTGTCTGTTCAGTGATGGAGCTCACACAACTGATACACTTTTTTTGGCAGGCTGAGGGCTTGCTGGTGCGACGTTTAGGGCTGTAATTCATGACCGCCACTATTCACCCTTATGGAAGCCTACCCAAACAGAGAACTTCAACCTCACAAGAGCCACATGCAAGGTTCCTTTTATCTCTCGGAATCTTAAGAAAACACATCAAACCCCGTGACCCCCCACCTCACCAACAGTTTCTTAGTAGTGAATTTCAGACTCCAATGATCACTCCTCTTCCGTTTATCATGTTTGGCAAGAGGAGCAGAGCCATAGATGGACAGGACACAGACACTGTGGGCAGTTAACAGATGCCTGGTTAATGTAAAACTTTTATTGTTTGCAGCTCAGCTGCTTCCTGCATGCAGCATATATATGTAGTCAATTGAAATCGTGATGGAGTGTTAGTACTTGCATGTCACGAGAGCTTTCATTCTCACAGCAGTCCTTATCTGTGTGGTTTCAGTTGTGAAGGAGAGAGAATTAACTGCTTGTAACATTTAAGCTGCACTAGAATAGTCTCATTGGAATGTGTAAAGAAGTTAGATGTCCCCACACACCAATAGGTTCACCCTTCCCCCACAGTCTCTGAAGTTATCACCACTCCCAATATTTAAAGGGTTCCCCCCCACCCCGCGTCCCCCAACCCCGAAAAGGTAGTCTAGGCGCAACCGCAACTCTGGTGTGAGGATGAGCTGTGCATGCGCAGTGCATCTCTTCATCACCTCCCCAGTCTGGGTGGTCATGAGCTGTGTACACATAGCCTCATTTCCTTGTCCTAATGACGTAGGAGTGTGTGCATTGCATGCTACAACCCATTAAATACATAAATGAATGGGGCAGAGAAAGAACTGTACATAGCAAGAGGAAGCACAGGGTGCAGAGACAGTTGCAGCATAACAAATATTCCCTTGATAAACAGAATGCCACATCTGCACATCAAGAAGAGGGCAATACCAATAGCAAGGAGGCATTGGATATAGGGCAAGATGAGAAGGCCAAACCAAAATGATGGAACATTGAGGAAGCTGTGGGGGGAATGTGTTACATAAATGGCACTTGTATCATAGCCATCTTTCATTGGTATTGATTTGTAACAATGTGTGTGGATCTGGTCGATGTTCACTTAAACATCTAGGATTCCGAGAAACCATGCACAATTGCATTGTTGTATAAATGTTAAAAATTGACAGCAGCAGCATGCTTAGCTGTTTGGCCTTCTCTGTAAGCCCATCCCTATGTACATGACCCATTGCGCAAGAGCTGGTGGTGGCTTAGAGTTGAACAGAGATGAGCAGCTGCATTCCATTATTCTGCAGTCTTACTTGGTATAAACACAGTTGTGTACCATTAAAACGTGCACCTCCAAAAAACTCTTTACTCCTTTTAAAACTTTACCTGCTGAGTAAGACAACATGTGTTTGACGGTATACACAAAGCTCGAGTGATGGCAGTGACACAGTGGGGTTGAATACCACATAAGGATGTTTTAAAAGTACTGCCACCAGCCACTGGCAACTTTTCCAAAAGCACTCAGAACCCAAGCTTTTAGAATAAATGCTTGGAACACATGGCACAACCAGGGTGGTAACACAATTGCGCACTATTTGCTTAATGTAACCGTTTATATATTTGGTTGGTATATAATGTGTTTTGTGTACGTTTCATACTTGTCAGCTAGTGCTCAGATGAAGTGTGCTAAAGTGTCTGAAGTGCAAACTGGGCTTACATTTCAGATTTACCTCTTAAGTGACTTCAGTGATACTGGGCCGATTCATTCATCTCATTGTGCTGTGTCTGCCACAATTGGGATGTCACGCATGGGTTGTGTGTTGTGGAAGGCAGGTATGCGTTTACATAAGGGGTAGGTGCACGGCAGGTGTGGGTGTTGTTTTGTTAGGAAGAAGTATGCCAGGCATTAGTTTTGTGCTGTGGAGAAGTAGGACACCAGCTCTAGGAAAAAGTGCTCTATAATGCACCCTTTTAGTAAACATTATTCTTGGGATATTCCCCAATGGCCCCTTACAGTGTTTGAGGCTAGCTTGATATGCTCGCTTGATGAGCGGAATATGGAGCTACTTTGAAAAAACAATTCCAGGACCACTTTTGGTTCCCAGTCCAGCCGTGCCTATATAAAATAGCAAGTAGCCCCATTTCGAGACTGCCAGAGCCCTTTTTCTGAGCCTTTATGATGACCCCTCTGAGCCAATGAATACAAATTAAAGTGTAGTGATTTCGGTTTGTAGGACATGAGATGGAATTAAATGTGGCTTTTAGATGTCGCTTGGCTTTAGGAAAGCAAGCTGTTACTACTAGGTTAAGGTTGAAATGCACAGGGATGGTTGTAGGTATGGTGAGGTGCTGTGTGGCAAAGCACATCCAGAGTCCCCTATTTTGCATTTGTATTGAGGTCACAGAAAATTATCTTCTAGTTTTTGGTGACCTCATTCTTTGATACTAGAGGCAACAGAGGAAGGCAGTCACAAAGTTGCTTTTTGAACACTTAAGACTGTCACCTAGTATGTAATGTATGCATTTTGTATTGCATTTCCATCTAGTACTTTATTGCGTGCCCTGTTTACAACATTTGTAACATGCAATTTTTGTTGTCTTAATTTTTGAGGATGGGGGGGGGGCGCCAGCGATGCTTTCTGCCTGAGGTGCAATCTGGTCTAAGACCGGCCCTGGTTTGCCCCCCTTCCCCTCCCAACCATTGTTGTCAGTTCGACCATGTTGGGACCCCGCCAGTGTGAAAATCTGCTTTTGCAGAGACTGTTTCACTACCTTTACACAAAGCATTCCACGAGAACATAGGACATGGTGATAGACGAAAGACCAGAACGTCTGGGTCACATTTGTATGGCTTGATCCACTTGGCATATACTAAAGGGCTTTTATCGGAACATGAGGCCCTACGTAAGGTTATGGGGTGCCTGACATGAAGAATTGTACACCTGTACATCCATGACACGGTGTGACCAATTGCACACAGGGCCGCGGCCTTTGCTTGGTTTACAAACCAGACTTGAAGCCCCTTGCCCCCGCACAAATTAAAGCGTCTTTTCTTTATGGCATGCATCGTGTTTGTTTATTCATTTTAACAGTTGTAAAATTCATTTTGAAATCAACTGGTTGATATACAGAATGTTTTGGCTCTTAAATAGACCCAACTCCGGCTGGTGTAGCCTATTCAGTGTTTTTCTCTATTCCATACATAACAGAAATATAAAAACTAAAAGTCCCAGAAAGCAAACTACAAGGCCTGGAATCCAAAGAAAACACAGGACTTTGTGGGCTAAACTTGGCTCACACAATGCTACTGGATAGCTCTGCGAATGCCCTCAGACAACTGAGAATGCAGTGTCTTTCCATGGGAACTGATTTACTACAAGTTTTCTCATGCTGCGTAGGCCATCCAGTCCTATTCTTTGATTTGCATTCTGGGACTTGGATTTTTGAATTAAAGTGGCAGCTGGGGATTTATTTAATTGGAGGGGTGTAAATATTTGGCACAAATATGTGCGCGTGACTGAGCAGAACAGAACCCAAAACAACCAAGAGGGATTCAGGGGGGTTCCCACGGGTGCAAAAAGTTTTTGAAATAATGGGTTAAAATCGTGCATTATAAAGGACACGTTCTGTGAAAAATTGGGTAAAAGGCCAGACAGTTTGTAATGGGTTTTGTGGGGTTAACAAAAGCAAACATCCAATAGATACAAGTCACCAATAGTGCACAGGAGCATTTCCCCCAACGCATTTCCTGATGTCTTTCCCCACAATATAAGCTTGTATAAAAAACATTTTCACGCTGGCTGGACCCATTCATTTCTGTTTGTACCTATATATGCCAGTATTCCCATATAGCAACATAAACAGGTTTGCTTTGTGCACAATGCCAATAATGATACTATAAAAACACATGTCCAAGCTGGCTCTGCCAATATGTGCCAGTACCTGCACATAAGAGCATACTCCTATTGGTTTTGCCATTAAAAATGCCATGCCACAATAAGAAAATATGTCTGACACGTACTAACACTTATGGTTATCATAGATGCCCAGTCAGTAAAAATGCCATGCCAGAGTAAGACATGGATAGACTGGTTGCACCAAAATCCTAGTCTAACCACGTAATAAAACTTACCATGCTTGCTTTATCAAAGATCATCTGTGACCAAGCATCACGAGAATAGTTATTACATGCAGCCAGTCTGGTTACATTTTTTTTGGACTGGCATGCAGGAACGTCATTTGGGGGTCACAGCTGCAACCCCTGCTGTCTCCCTTGCGACCACTGGCTTGGCCTTTGCAACGCTACCTATATTGAAAAAACAGATGCAAAAACTGAAGCTCTGAGCTTCCGTTTTTGCATCCGTTTTATTAAATACAAGTGGCTTCCTGGGCTGTGCCGCTGCGACGGGAGCCACTGGGTCGGTCTCGTTCTTTCAAGAGCTCTGTAACTTTTCAGTGCTTGCTTAGAGGCACACGTCTCTGTGGACACCTCGGATAGATGTGTGCCTCAGTGCAGAGCTGGCCTGGACAGGGAATGGTGAGGTGGAGCAGGCGGCTAGGTGAGGCCGCGAGCAAGTGTGCATGTGCGTACTTGCACATCTAACAGGAAGCTTAGGCACCCGGTCATTGTCTGCATGTACCTACAACTACAAGGATTATAGATGGCAGAGCTCAACGTGAGGAAAGCAACCTGTACCCTGCAGATGTGGGGAGTGGGTGCATGTCAATGGCACCACAAATTGAGGGGCTATCGGCCTCCAAATGGACTTCCTGTGATGTCAGCAGAGGTTGTGCGATGTCACATCCGCTACCCCTGGCACGTCCCTGCTGGCATGGACTTTTTCACTGGGTATCAAGGTTAAAGCAAATATGATACTCGGGTTACTGGCAGTGGCTCCCTGCTGCGTTTAAATCTCACTTTGAAGCTTGTTCCTGATGACTGTGAGATTATACTATCCTGGAATACTCGAGATAACGCTCATTATACAAGTGAAGATGGTCTCTTGGATAATATTACTAAGTTTAGAGTCATTGCTTTGCGAGAAACGTGTCTCGTCAATGAATGTGAAATTGATGGACGTAGCAATCATGTAAGCAATGCCACACAAGGACCTAGGGGACGACCAGAAGGAGGATTAGTGACCTCCATTAAACAACCATGGAGTGGGATAAAGCATAAGGAATCCACTAACATGGTATTAGTAGTCATTGTAACATGCATGGCATCGACTATAGATACATTTGTATTAGTAAATATATATAATC
This sequence comes from Ambystoma mexicanum, assembly GCF_040938575.1. Taxonomy (NCBI): domain Eukaryota; kingdom Metazoa; phylum Chordata; class Amphibia; order Caudata; family Ambystomatidae; genus Ambystoma; species Ambystoma mexicanum. The sequence goes on from NC_090925.1 coordinate 734,145,059, forward strand.
CTCCAAGCGGGAGGTATAATAAAGAGAATATAGCAACATTAACTAAAATACTTGTGGGATATGATAGTAAGATGCCGTTAATTATCGTAGGAGACTTAAATGCAAAACTTAATTTTGTGTCTGATTTTACAACAGAAGAGCATACCTCTGAACCGTTCATTAACTGGAACTACAATAGGGAGGGTAAAGCATGGATCACCCTATTTAATAAATTTCAATTAACTGTTTTCAATGGTAATACACCTGGGGTGTTTTTCTGAGAAACATGTGATTCGGTATGTGGCCGGAGTATGAGTACTCTTGATTACATGATTGTGAATAAAAGAGCGTGTGTGCTTGTGCGTGATATGGCAGTAGGTTGCAAATTTCGCTAAGTGAGCTCATTCAGTGGATACTAGGCTGTGGGATATTGCCTGATAATCAATCTGGATTTAGAGCGGGGTCATCGGCATCCCATAATATAGCTATCTTGGTTAGTGCAGTTGAATATTCGTGGAAGGTTCGTGGGCTGTCTGTATATGTTGCTTACATCGACTTTTCAGCGGCCTTCAATACTGTTTCACGAAGTGAACTATGGGCTAAATTAAAACAATGGGGAATACCTCCCGGCCTTCTCTATATGATACAACTGCTATACCAAGATACATCTGTTAGGGTTCGCCTTGACATAGAGGGGAGACTGCCAGAAGCTATACCCACATTACGTGGTGTAAAGTAAGGCGGCCATCCTTTTTAATCTATACTTAGCAGATTTCCTAAGAGATGTGGGGCAAACCCAGATGAATGATATTAAGGTGGGCGTACTTAAGCTTCGATGGCTAGGGTATGCCAATGACCTCCTTTTATTAAGATTTTACACACTCAAAGGACTTCAAGTAAAGTTGGATGAACTTGAAAAGTTTGCTGTTGCGAACGATCTGGTGATTAATACAGACAAAACTAAAATAATGAGGTTTGAATGTAAAACCCTGAATAAAAACAAAAATCTAAGATGGGTGATAGACAAGAGACAGATTGAAGTTGTAAATGAATATGAATATTTGGGTGTAATCAAATAAGCTTAATTGGAAAAAACACTGGAGTGAAACTAAGAGAAAATGTATGATAGCAACTATGGCATTAAGTAAATTCATTGGATGTCAAGGGAACTTTTCAGTGAGTACGGTGATTAAACTATATTGTGCAAAAATTGTATCCTGTATGGTATATGGTGCTGAAATTTGGGGGTGTCATTTAAAAAATGAGTTGGACAAATTTGAAGCAAAATTGCTGAATGCCCAATAATCTTTTGTACGAATACATCCTACTAGAATGTGAGCTGAACAGTGTTAATAGCCGAATACAATTGATGGTGGCAATGTTGTATGTTAAACTGACAAAACTCACTAATGGTACTTTTGCGGTGAAGTTAATGGAGCAATATGGACGGGCACATAACAAGGGTGATTTTCTAACCCTACATAGATGGAGGGGTCTACTGTAAATGGATTGGGAATGATACTTTTGGTTGGTTGCTATACTCCATTGCACAGACAAAGCGGAAACTAAAAAACCTGGCGACAAAAGCAAATAGGAGGTTATTTTTTGGTCATTTGGCTATGAGAGAGAGAGCAAATCAACTTATCAATGTGCCTATCCAGATTGTACCACTATCCGCTGGTACCTGATGTTTAAATGTAACATATGTAATGTCTTAGAAATACTAGGGGCACAACTTGGTATCCAAAAAGAACTTAGATACTGCAGATTATGTGGAGTAAACACTTTAGAAACAGCATACCATATAGTATGTGAGTGTGATAGTCTTGTTGAGCTACGTAGTAAACACCTTATGAAATACAATAATAATATGCACAATTGTAATATGCATGATATTTGGCAAAGACTGCTTAACGGGAATGATATGAATTTAATTTTATATATGATGACATTTTATGTGTTGACATTAGATATTTGAAAAGAGTTATCAAATGGTATATTTGTGATTTAATTGTGATGTGTTGCTATTATAGAGGCTGATTGAACATTTTTATGTGACCATATATGCAAACCTTTATTGTTGTAAGCATATTAAATAAATAAATTATGATAAGCAAACATTGTTCGTTTTAAATTTGATGCCCATTAAAAAAATGCCATACCACAGGCATACAATGTAACCAGCCTGACTGCAGCAATGCAGTCCAGTCCAATCTAGCCACATTGTTTGTGAACACAGGACTCTCTCAGGACTTGCAGGTGAAATCTGCTTTCCTCTTCCCCGGCATCCCTTAAGTGAACACACTTCCTCATGAACTGCCAACCTCATACTCTTCTCCCTCAGCTATTACTAGCAGCCTTCCAGCCCCTGCTCCATTGCTCCTCCTGCTGCAGCCTTCAATGTTTCTTAGGTGGGGCAATTGATTTCAGGTGCAGGCCCTTATTGTTAATTGCCTGACCTTGGCAAAGACTTCCTTCCTTTCCGCATGCCCCTTCAGCCCTCTCTTCTTCGTCTCAGTCACTATGGGATTCTGGGACATGTAGTTCACTTTAGTGAAATCAGGTTTGTGTACTTCTTTTTATAGAATTAAGGGTAGATTTACATCCCTTAGCATTTTCAAAAGAGGGATTGTAGGTTTTACCCTTATTAGAGGAAGAAGGTGTAGAGAAGGTAACATTTCCACCATTTATTATAGTATACCTTTGATATTGAGGCGGATGTTTGGTTTTAGGGATACAAAGAATTTGTTCTTTTGATGTAATAGGTTTGGATGTTACAACCTCAAGTTTTACCACCTTAGTTTCAACAGGAGGTTGAGAGATGTTAAAATGACAATAGGCCATACTCCTCTTCTGGCATGTTTATGTTTATGAACTTGTATTGCCCTGAAAGCCTGCATGCATCAGGGCACGGTAAACAAAAAGGACAATACAACAGGAGGGACAGGCCTAAAACAATTAATAGAGATACTAGCGGAATCTTTGTCGAATTACAACAGCTCATTGGAACAAGTGAGTTTTCAGCAATTTCCTGAATGTCGGATAGTTTTCCTCTAGCCGCAGGGTGGAGGGCAGCTAGTTCCATTGTTGTGTTGCCTGCACTGGAAAGGCTTTGCCTAGACCAGCGGCCAGCTTAAAACGTGGCACATTGAGCAGACCCTTATCGGCTGATCTTGGATGTTGCCGGGGGGTGTATCTTGAGAATTGTTTTTTTAAAATAGGTAGGTGCATCACCAAATAAGAACTATTGTCATTGACTTAAATTTGACTCTGCCCTCAATTCTGAGCCAGTGTAAGGATTTTCTTCCTACCGTTATATGCTCTCCATTCTAAATTCTCTATTATGTGGACCGCATCATTTTCCATTACTTGGCATCTATCAATTTCCCTCTTAGTAGCTCCAAGCAACAGGGCATTGCCATAGTCTAGTCGTGACAGAATAATCGCCCTGGCGATGGTAGCTGTATTTTTCTCGTTCAGGAATGGTCTGATAGCCCTCAGTAGGCGTCAATAATAGGCATTGTTCTTGTTAAGGTACTTAACTTGTACCTCTGAACCTACTGAGTTTTCAACCATCATCCCGAGCGTTTTAACTTGGGTCATTGGTCATTACTTGGATATTTGCCTCTTTAATGACAAATACTTTGTATTAATCGCCTAATTTAGCTCTAGCCTGGCGTGTTCCGAAAGTCATTAGCTCTGTTTTTGTGTAATTCAGACACATCCAGTGCTTTTGCATGCAGTGTTCCATGATATTATAGACGTCTGCTATTTTTTCGCTATCCTTACTGTAGTCACCTTCTAGTTCGAGAATTAGCTGCGTGTCGTCAGTGTAATTCGTAGGGAATATGCCAATGCTTTCCAATAGATCACAAAGACTTCTCAGGTAAAGATTAAATAGCAGTGGGGATGGGCTTTATCCAAAGATAATGGATGCAGCCGCTGAGAATTTCTCTCCCCAATGTATTCTGGCTCACCGGTCCTTAAGGAATGATGAAAGCTATGCCAATGTGGCCAGAGAACATCCTGCTATCTTATCTAGAGCATTTTGCACCAACTGGTGATCCACCAAGTCAAAAGCTGCACTAAGATCAAGCAGCATCAAAATCCCTGCTTTGCCTCTGTCCACTATTTCGAGCATATGATTCTGTACATCTAACATAGCGGTTTCAGTACTATGAGCTGCCCTGAAACCTGATTGATGCTCGTGCAGCATTCCTTGGGCTTCAATATGCTTCTGCAGTTGATTGGTCGCTATTTTATCAAGAATCTTCAAGATAAAATTATAATTAGTGATTGGGCGTAGATTACCAGGGTCCTTAGGATCCAGGCTGGCCTTTTTGACCAGAGGTGTAATGGTCACTTCGTTAATTTCCCTAGGTACTGTGTACTCTTTAAACGAGGTGCTTACTATCCTGGTGAGAACTGGAGAGAATAGTTCTTTATTGTCCAAAATGACTTTTGTCAACAGGATGTTCAGGATGTTCTCTGCACACAACTTTGGCTTCATTTTAGACAGTACTGAGGACATCTCTTCTTCTAAAACTGGTGAAAGAAAGCTGGCTGATTCACCTAATTTAGGATGGTGCACTAGATGCCCTTTCTTGCCTGAAACTTCTCTAGAGATGATAATATTATCTCTCGCCTTCTGTATCTTGGCTGCAAATGCCTCTTGTACGACACCACAATCTTCCTTTTTTCATGCAAAAGGAGGAGTAAGCACTCTACGTTTTTCTATGCCTTTAAGGATCTCAAAAATGTTGCATGTGGAATTGGATGCTGCTGCTATTTCCTCATTGTAATAGTTCACCTTTGCTTCTCTTATTCCTTTCTTATATTTATAGTTTATGCATTTCCAATTGTCTTTATTATTGGGTGTGGGATTTTGTAGCCATTTCCTTTCCATAGCTCTTGTTTCCAATTTTAGTTTATTAATCTCCTCGTTATACCATTTGTGTTGGTTGTTATTTTTTCTCACCAATTTCGCTTTCAGTGGAGTGACCTGTTCAACCATAACGTGTATGGTGTATTTCAATAACATGTTCTCACAAAGGTAATTTTCTTGAAATGTGTCCATGATCCTTGATAGACAAGGTTTTAATTGCTCTGGTCCTAGGTTTTTGAAATTTCTGCTTAACACCTTAATGTGAGGGTTGTTAATTTGTTTAACTGAGTTGTTTAAATATACCTCAAAAGGTGACCAGAAAATGGCCTGTCCAGATGCAAAGCTCTATAATTACCTTCTGGGTCTTCAGGTTCTGTGTTATGACCCAGTCTAACTGGTTACCTTGTGATGTTGTGGGTTCGTTATTTATCACTGTAAAATCTAAATTTTTCATTGTTTTCTCCAGCAGGATGGCCTCCTTTTCTGCTGTATTTCCTCTCCATCTATTTATATCGACCACCAACAAAGTGGATGTATTTGAGGATTTCAGATTGTTTATCTGCGGGTAAGTTCATTGCAAAACTCTGATACAAGAATGACAGTCTTAACATCATAGTCATCTATAGATGACTATGATGTTAAGACCGTCATTAGGTGTGTATGTGAATTTCAAATGGAGAGTTTCACATCCGATGCAAGTTAGGTTGGCTTTGAATAGCTTAATTCAGTCTTTCGCTATAACTGCCACTCCTCCACCTGCACCACACTCCCTGTTTTTATTATATACTGTGTATCCATCTGGTACTGCATTCTCGCAAACAGGGCCTATAGGATCTTTTAGTCATGTTTCCGTGATACACATCAGATCCAATGCTTTTTCTTTAATCAGATCATGGATATTGTGGGCATGTTTACTCATGGATCGCGTATTCGGCAAGCCTACCTTGAGTATTTTTGGTGGTGCAATGGGAGTAATGCTCCTGTCTCTCCCTTGAACCGATGACTGCATCATTGTAGGGATATTTTGTCCTTCCACCCCCTCCTTCCCTCCCTCATTTACATAGATGCTATCTACCCGAGTCAAGCTCTCTGTGGTGCCTACTAACTTTAGTATTTTGGTTATGTGACTGATCCTTATTTGGTCGTGTTTCTGAGGTTGCCAGTCGGGCGTGCGACTCACCTTTAGCTTTGGAGAGGGCCTGTAGCACCTCTGCGATACCCATACTAGCAGGATCGAGTCTGTAGCAATAGTGTTATGGCCGCACTTCCGCTTCCTTCCACAGACTGCAACAGACTTTGCCTGCCCGTGCTCGCCAGTCGCGTTTGCGCTGGGTTTTAAACGAAATCTGATTCTGGGACTACAATCCTGCTGGGGAATGTAGTTACAGTCCTGTCTGAGGTTCGTGCAGAGAAGAGGGACTTCTCTGTTTTTACTCGCACCTTCCTATTGTCAAGGCTAATGAGCTATCAACAGTTAGAGCCCCAATGCAGATTCCAACTGCAATGTAACTCGGAATTGCACGCAAATACAATTTAAAATCATAGCAGTACCGGTGGCAAGAGTATCTCTTTTAGAGGAAAAATACTGTGTCTTATCCCATGGATTCTCCTCACTATCCTGGACCCTGTCTCCACCCAGGTGATCCTCCTGCAGTACACAAACCCCAGGATTGGGATCAGGAAGTGTCTGCCCTCTCCTGGCCACGTGGAAGGACACTTTAAGCAGGGTTTTAGGGAGGGATCCGCAGGATTCTTCACACTATTCTGTTGCCAAATAGAAAAGCATTCCATTTCATTTAAAGTCAGACCATTTACAAGCTATATGGTAAAGCAAAACTGTCACGCCATGTCCTCGGGGGCTGCTTAAATTAACTTGATATGAAGGCAAGGGGAAATAGAAAGTAAAGATGAGAAATGCACGTCGTGGTGGCGTAGATGTTCCGCAAATTTTACCTCCAAAAGTGAATTGTGTCCAACATTTGTATTGAAGTTGTTGGAAGGAAAGATTGTGAGTCACAGAGTAAGGGGGCATACATTTTGATAATTATTGCGTGATAAGAATTTTGTCTACTAAATAATAAATGTATATTCTTTCTGCACACCAGGCCATTTCCTGGTTTGCCTATTGGAAAAGGGGTGAGGGAGGATAGTGGTGTTATATCTGTTAAAGACAGTGGTGTTAGTGAAGATCCCAAAAATATTTAGATATTGGTGTGGCACTTTTGGTTGTTGGGGGGAAGAGGGGGTGAACTCCCTGCATTAATTGTTGCCCCATAAATATCTCCTACAAAGCGAGCCTCTGCTCCGATTCATGCCCAAATCAGGAGGTGATGCTCGGATTCATCCCCCCTTTCTGATTTGGGGCACCCCTCCCCCACACCCTCAAATCAGGGCGCGCTCACTGTGCTGGTGAGCAGGCCTCTGATTTGGGGACCCAGGGGCAGGGGTACGGGGTGCATTTATAATGCATTAATACACATTCTCTCATGCACCTATACACATTAACAGCATTCACAACTCCTTCACCCAAGCACCCATAAACACTCTCCCATTTGCATGCACACCTACACAACATTCCCTCTCATTCACGCGTGCACCCAAACATACACTCATTCCTACACATGCAGCCACACACGGATTCCATTTTTATTTTCTTACCTGCAGCCCCGGCCAGAAACTGCTTGCTGCCATATTGCCAGTACCCTATGCTCTCCGGCTCCCAAGCATCATGAATAGGGAGAGCTTTTTGGATCCTGCACTTGCACGCAGGAGCCGGGGCGCCTCTTCATTTATGCCCTAGTAGCTCTGAATGTATGTGAGATAGAGAAGCGTTCCCTCGAACATTCAGAGCTGCAGTACTCCAGTCTGCATCCCCAATGTACCATGCAAGGCTGTGGAAGCAAAATGACCCTGGCCTTGCATGGCGCATTTGACATGTGTGCTCGGGTACAAACTTTCAAAGGAAAGCCCCGTTTCCCTTTGACAGTTCAAGTCAGACCAGGAGTGTTCCCTCAGCTATGTGAACACTTATCGTTTTCAATGAGCTGGCTTAGTGGCTCGTCCAAAATGGATTGGGAGACACTGCGTCGCCTATCATGGATGAGCTGCTCCTGTACACATTTTTAAACAGACAAGGCAAAATAAAAGTCCCTGAATGCAAAGAATATAACTAGGACCATAGGACCTACCGACCCGTGGATTGGGCAAACTTGTGCGCCCCATATATAAAAGCATACTTTAAGTCTTTTAAAGTCGCAAGTAAGTATACTTCAGTGATCTGCCCTCAACTTAAAAATCCACAGTCGACCAAATCTAACCCTGCACGTTTTAGTGGTAGCTGCATTTCTATGTTCCCCTTAAAAATGAAGTCTTTCATCTCATTATTTGCGGCCTCCCAAAAGGAAAAGCCCTGACCCTTACAAGTCCTAACATGCTTCTACTTCACAAGCAAAAAATATGCGAGAGTGTACAAGTACTCAAAACGACACCACTGCAGAACAAAGCTTCTGAAAATGATCTGGTGCCAAGTGAATTAGAAAATTAGCAAAAGCAAAAATCTTGCCTTGAAGGCAGTGAAAACACAAACAAATGACTAGGTGAAGGCTAACTGTGGCAGTGCAGTTAAAAAAAATAAAACATTTCTATGAAGGTAACTTTACACTGAAACGGTCCTAGAAGCATAAATGCACAAATTAGTCCACTTCTCAAAAACACAATCCCTCCCTAGGAAACGGCCCAACTTCCCCAATAAATAATAGGTATTTGCTGCAAAAACAGCCCTACAATATACAGGAACGCATTTAAAGATAGGACAAACATATTGTATCTCTAGAGCCTTTTGAATATTTATTTTGTTACATTGTTTGCAACCAGCACTTCCAACCCTCTATTCAGTCCCCAATTGCTCCCTTTTGTAAACGCATGACCTGTATCAGGATCTCATGTTTGTTTTTTGATGCCATGTCCAAGTGCTCCACAGTTGGTCGTTGAGGAACAATTGAAGATGACATAACTGACCATCAGTTTTCTAGAAGGGGAATTGTGTTTCTGAGTACTTGTGCCATCATCACCCTCATCAACTTTTACACTCATGCTTTTTCTTCACGAACAAAACATATGTAAGTCAGGAGTTGTAACTAAGGGTCAGAGCTTTGCCTGTTCCTCAGCCGCAATGAATATTCCTTGCGATTACATAACTCCATTGCAAGGAGAACATAGAAATACTGCTACCACTAAGACAGGCAGAGTTAGATTTGCTCATCAGTACCACTTAGCAGGGGTGTGTGCCTATGTCCTGCAGGGGCAGATTAAAACGGGTTTAGGAGCAGAAATCCGTCAATCCAGAAAACGCTGCAGAACAGCAGCCAGTCCAGACTAAATCTGGATAAGTGTTAACTCTAGACTCACTGAAACACTGGCACATTAACTTACACTTCTAAGAGAACGTGGATATTATTGTGAGGGTGCACAATAGTACACTATGGAAGCAGTCCAACAAGGTCCAAATGTGTAAGGACATGCTGGTAGCCAGCAAAGCAGTGAAGTGGAAAGGTCATCTAATGCCTGAAATATAGGACTGTGTAGCAGAACCTCAAAGTCTTCATCATCGGCTTCCACTGCACCACAACTCTAGTTACATCATGATCTCGACAAAGGATGTGCACCACCAAGTGTTCCACCATCGCAAGGGCCGTGGGTTGATGCTCACTGACAAAAAACATAAGTATTTGAAAGTCTGCCTCAAAATATTGTAAGGAAGACATGGTATCACAAGTATAACACTGACAAATGATATACAATTTCAAAACCTTTATTAGATTCGTGGGGTTTGGAAAAACTCCTACTTTGCCTCTAGCTTTGATGGGAGTAGTCTCTACCATCAAATATTAAAGAAAACACAGTCCTAGACAGTCTCTGTCAAATGGCCTATACTAACAAAATCTAATGCCTGTCCCATCTCTTATACAAAAAGTGTGTAAAGGTGAATATGTATGCAAAGAAAAGTCTGTGTTGTAAAATAAAGAATCAAGATGGCTGAGTTAGCTCTCTTTCCCACGTTAGATAGCACGGAGTAAGGCGCCCCCAGCCCCCCTAGGTGGATGACACTCTGGCTCAGATTATCAAGAAGCAGTTCAAAACGTGGGTTGAGGCCCGCTTGGCTTTCCACGTTAAAGTCACTAGTTTCCCAGTTCACCAAAGCTCTTTCACAGTTCAATAAAAAGTTCACATAGGTCTACCTCTGTCAGGCTCTTCCCCTTTTGCCGGGGTTAATCTGACCATTATGCATTTCAGAGTTCATTCACTTTGTGGCTTCAATTCAGGAGTCAAAGTTAATACCACAGGCTTCACCTAGCCTCCCCAACACTGTCGTTCACCCGGGAGGGTCGGTGGTGTCCTTGAAACACAATGCAGTTTTCTAGTCTGGGATTTGGCTCTCTGCCGTTTTTTTTTAGGCAATGACCACCTTCAGGGAATTTCAGGGATTCCCAACCCTTCACTCTGGTCCCTCAAGCTGTCATTCTGCTCCAGTGGGTTTGCCTTTGCCCCAGATGTTGTGCTCCTTCTTGTGTTCCACCATGCTCCAATTCTCATGGGTCTCCCTCAATCTGGCTTGGACCCTCTCGCTTTGCACAAAGTTCCCAAAAAAAAAAGGCTCTGGACTGGTCCACAATGCATTAGTCTCTATTTTGCGTCCACTTTGCTAGATCCCCAAAACGGCATTCTGCGGGTTTGTTATATTGATTTATTTTTAGTGCGCCGGAAGCCCGCACGCATCGGGGCGTGACACAGACACAAGCGGACAAACAAAAGAAATAGGTTCTGGGAGTTGTGAGGTATCAAATGGGGCTTTTCTGGAGTCAGGGTCGTCCCACCTGACACCACCTGAGGCCTGGGTTTTAATGTTGCACCAAGGGGATGAGCCTTGGCTTGTGTCCTGTCCGATAGATCCAGCTGCCCCTGGTATGGCTGCCTAGAAGCACAGCTCTCTTGCCACACTAAAGCCTCTCCTGCACTCACAGGCCCAGTGACTTGGCAGCCTGTCCTCCTTCTGAGGGTTCCTTCCCAGGGTCTCTGCAGCTTCTGCTTGGCTCCTCTGGACAGCACGATCCTCTCAGCCTCCCCTGCTCGCTCAAAGTGTGCCTGTGTGCACTGCCTTTTATACTGACTGGGAGCCTTAAGATGTTTCAGGTGGGAATGATTGTGGAGGGAGGCCTGATCTTGCCTGGCCTCATTATCGGGACAAAATGGCGACTGCTCATAGGAATCCCTGGTGCATTGGCTCCTATGAGTAATCTTCATATCTCCCTTCTCCCTCTTGTTCTTAGTCTCGGCCTTTGGGTTTTTATAGTGGATGAAGGGATTGTGGGAGTTGTAGGTTTTCTTAGGGATCATGGATAAACCATGTGGGTTTTCATCAGGGTGAAGGGAGCAGATGTATTGTTGTGAGTGAATGGGTTTTGAGCGATAATATCCCATGATGACTGAGGGATGTCAGGTAGGGATGTACTGGAATGGGCGTGGGGGAATACCATGGGGGTCATTACGAGTTTGGGGGTAACCATGGCGCTATTAGCGCCATGGCTGCCTCCAAACCCATACCGACTCCGCCCTGGTGAATGGAGGTATTACCGCCCCATTCCAAGGTTGGCGGGGGCGGTAATTCCCCATTCACCAAGACCCTTCCCCATTCCCATTTGCGCCCCCATAGGGCGAAATGGAAATGGGAAAGGCAGTAATAATGGTACCGCAAATTGCAGTACCGTTATTACCTCCAAAGTCCCTTTGCGGGTCCTGTCCTTAATGCCTGGTAAAACCAGGCGTTAAGGGAGGACCCGCGAAGGGACCTCTTAATAGGGCGGTAAGGGATTACCGGTACCGGTAATCCCTTACCGCCCGGGTCGTAATGACCCCCATGTCTAACCCAAGGGCGTTCCTCCCACAGTCTCCAAGGGTCCCTTTCCCAGGTGATCCTACCTCATTTGTCCGCCCCCAGGGTTGAGATTCTATAGCGATAGCCCTCTCCTGGCCATCAGTCAGGGATCCCGGGGAATAGCATGGGAGAAACGCCTTGGGTTTCTCACAGTCTTCAGATAGATATTCAACAACAATGAAGTATCGGCATCTGCCAAAAATTAATCCAATTTAAAGTCCACAAGGCCTCCTCAGAACTAGGAGCGGTGTATAGCTTTCTGGGCATGGCTGGTGATTGCAGTACGCTCATTTCCAACACGTCTACCCTAACCACACCTCTGAGGGACCTAACAAAGTCCTTTACACCGCAGTGCAGGTCTGAGGCTCGCTAGCTGGCATCCATAGTCAATAAATAGAGTCGCAATCCAGAGAACCCCATTGCATATTTCAACTCATTAAGGAGTTAGTTGCGGATGCCAGCCGGTGTAGACTTTAAGCTGTTATGGTAAGAGGACAACGGGCTGGATTCCCTATAACTCATCCAAGCTATGCATTAACACTGAAAGAACAGCATTATGCATCGATCGAAATGGAGGATATTGCAGTTCTCTACAGATTTCCAGCCAATTCCAGCTCTATCGCTGTGGGAAAGTATTTAGATGTCACACATAAAACTCCTCATACCAATGATCAAGGACATTGTCCAGGCTTGGAATGGCCTATAGGGCAATAGGGAAACGCCCAAAAGGCGACATTAACATGCTAGTGTGGGCCAGTGTTTAGTCTAAGTGTGTCCGTTTTGTGGGCAAAAGTGGGCTGGTTTGAGGAGTCACTGCACTGTGCATCTGATAATTTTGACCAACATTACTGACCAAATATGTTTTAAAATGCTCTATTTTCAAGAGATATTTACAAAAAACTCCATCTTGGGCAATACACAAACAGTATCATGAAAAGTAACTAATGGCCAATTTTTCCATAGCTGTTTGGATGGATTTCACGTCCAGTCCAAACCTGGCATTGCCATGCGCATGTCCACTCAGATCGAGAAATGGATAGGCGAGTGGAAGGGATATATATTTTACTTTGTTTGGTCAGAGTTTACAATCCGGACAATTTCTAATAACAGCACACAAAACCTGCCACTAGTCAAAAGGAGGGCACTCGGAGGACACATGAGCAGGGTAGATTAGTGGTGAGGCATGGTGTCATAAAGGAACAGTCATTTGGAGAAATAACAAAAGACTCTCAACAAGATAAGTGCCTGGAAGTGATCAGAGAGGTTTTGCAAGGAAACAATTAAGATTTTTAGAAAACCAGCATCAGGGTACTCTGACAAATCCAGCGAAGCCATCATCAATTCCCCAGGGCAGAGTCTCCCCTCATGTGGCCAAGGAAGGGAAGAAGCTACCTGATATCGACCTTGGGGGTGGCTATCTGTGGGAGAACCACATGGGGGGAGGACAACCCTTGCGGAGGCAAAGTGAGCCACCTGGGTCAGAACAGGTCTTTACCTGCACTCAGTGGTAACACCCATTTACTTTCCCATCATTCTTCCATGGAATATTGTGATGGAGATGAAGAATCTCCACTATTTACTGAACACCAACCTTTTGTACATCCCTCCCCTTTTAACAACGCTGAGACGAGAAAGAGGGATGGAGTGATGAAGATCACTAGAAGCGGCAAGCCAACGCCCAGTTCTAGTTGTTGGAAGATGTTAACAGGTGCCAGGACATTCAAATATGGAACACCTGAATAAGACAAGAGAGTCAGCGCTCCCGATGCTGGTTGAGACAAGGGAGGAAAGCGAGCTGCAGACCAGAGCGAAGAAGCTGGCAAGGACGGCATCCAAGAAAGTCAGTCGGAAGAGTGTTCGCTGCACTGCCATCCCGAGCAGCAAGAGCTGCCAAGCGAAGGAGAAAGCCAGGCAGGAACCGAGAAGCCGAGAAGACGTGCTCCCAGACAGCAGATGGACAACAGAGGAAACGGTGAGATGCGAGGGGCGCGAAGCTGCCAGAGAAGACCGGTAAGCCCAGAGAAGGAGATTGGGATACCGGGGCACTTAAGGGCGAATGTCACGTGCCACTAGAAGAGCCAAAACCCACACAAGGGAGCTGGGACATTTAACAGTTGGAGAAGGGTCAGTGGTCCGATATACATACACATATAATTACCTGGATACAGAAACAAGTGAATACTAATGAAGAGTGTGAACCTGGGATTTGCACTCGAATATTGAGAGGACTCAAAACCCCTGGCAGGAGAGTAAACCAGGCATACAGCAAGCCTGGGACCTGCATCCAACTAATAAGATACCCTGACAGGAGAGTAACGCAGGGAATGAAGAAAGTTCAGGGGCAAGGACCCCCTTCTTGAATGATGGAATTGTTAATTTGAACTGTGCAACAGCTGCGAAAGCTCAGGAGCAGAGACCCCCCTCTTTGAATTGTGGGATTGTTGACATGAATTGTGAAGCAGACAAGACAACACATGGGCAGAAAACCCCCTCCTCAATGTCATTTGTGAACTGTGAAAAGATTAAGAAAGCAGAGGGACAGAAACCCCCTCTTCTTGAACCGTGGAACTTTAAAACCCTTGAAGGGAAGAATAATACCTCTTCAGATTGCAAAAGGATATTATGGCATGGCAGGGATCGAAATAAAGACTGATCTGGAGCTGCTGAATTGTGTAATTGGAGGAAACCTAGGCGAAGAGCTGCCCCCTCCCCCTCCGGGCTGTGATCACATTAAAGTAGCGCTGAAAAGCCAGAACATTTTGGGGAAGGGAAACCCCTTTTTTTCTGGCAGAACTTTACTGATTTAATTTTTTCTTTGGAACTTTGGAAAAAGAATGCAGGTATTCATCCAAAGAACATTCCCGCTTCACGTTCTATTGAGTTTAGTGTGCGAGGGTCAATTTAGGGTTTTGGACACAGGTCAGAGAACTCTTTGCTTTAGACATCCTGACACAGACATTCCTTAGTTTTGTTGAGGCAGGGAAACCCCTCTCAGATTCAGGGATAAGTAGGATTACTCCAATCCCTCTTTCTTTTGATAATTAAAGTCTTTGATAAACACGAAAATGTAACTGAGTCCGAGTCTTACTCTTGATTCCTCACAGTACCCATGGTTATGTAGAAAGTGCTGTACCTTATATGGAACCCTCCAGAAGCAGCTCTCATCAACCTAGGATGGGCTGATAAGGCGACTCCAATACAGAATTGGGGTCCCTCGGTCCTACAAAAAGAACCACCCTCCTTGCTCAGGGTAGGCGTTAAAGGATGGCAAAGACAAAGGCACACATTTGGGAGAAGGTCTAGTTTCAAGGTCTTGAAATCATGCTACAAAATGTGCTACACCAGTGCCTGCTGTGCCAAGCAACAAGATCCCATTCCCTTGCTCTGTAAGGATGCCTGGCAAAGTCCTGCAGCAGTGGTAAAACCTAAAAGCTGACTGCAAACTCAGAGAGAACAGTAACGCTGCATGCTTGGGAACTGAGTGCTAAAGCTCACAGCACACCAAGGAAGCATTAAAGAGCAAAACCCTTGATGAGAAAATGTAGTGCTAAAGACCAAAATGAGCTATGAGAACATCAGAATATTGCCAGAAAGGCCGACAAAACGATTGGCCAATTTGACGACACAGACACCAAGCAACATAATCTAGCCTTGAGTCCTTTCCTTACTTAAGATATGTTTAGCTTCTACTTCTGAGTTCATCATCACAATATCTTGAATGCCAAGTCTGTCACGCCAATTTATTTAAATAATTGCTCAGGGAATTCACAAGAAGGAACACTGCCCCTATGTGTTTTAGGAAATAGTATGTTTCCATGGCGGAGGACTTCCTGTACATACAAGTGTAGGGATGGGAGAGGGGACAGTGGGACACCTGAAGACAGCATCCACTGGCTTCCATCACAGAGCAGGTGGCAGCTCCTAGACCCCAGGTTTCCCCACTCCCATCCCCTAGCCTCCTGCAAGTGACTATCTCACAACACCTAGGCCAGAGGGAGGGTTAAGATGGGGGGTGTCTGAGGGCAGTTATCTAGAGGCTACTCCTCACTCTGCACATCTTAGTTGGCTTGAAGCCTGCCACCCACCTTGTACATAGTCCCACTTATGCTGCACTTCTGGTGACTGAGGCCAGACCCTCACCCATGCGTGCTATACATATGCATATTGTGATGAATCCGATGGTGTCATCACTCCTTTCCCAGTGGTAACCTCTCCCCATGCGGCCAAAGGACAGCAGCCGCTAACTGATCCTGACCCTGGAGGCGGCTATATGAGAGAGGATCACATGGGGGCAGACAACCTCTGGGGCAGTAACAGGGCACCATCGGACAAGGCATGGTATTCTCCTTCCTCTCTTGAGCATACCCCATCCATACCCAATGGCATGTTTGATCTCCCCTCATCCACCTAGAAAGGGTACTGCAAACCATCTGACAAAATCTGTGTGTGAACCATCAAAATTTGACTTATCCTCTACAATTCCTGAGAATGTCTTCTCAGACTGCCTACAAGAGCCAACTTGTCTTCAAGGACTTCTGAGAACATGTACACAGATTCTACATATAAAATGGACTTCCATTCCCATAACTGCAAGAATACTGAGACGAGGAAGATGAACCGAGTAATGCAGAGCGGAAAAGACCAAGAGCAGAAGCTGTGCTCTAGTTTTCATGAGAACAGGCCTGTAGCTGGGAGATTTAAAACACAGCAGCAGCTGACTGGGGGTCGCTGATGGAAGGAGAGAGCTGCTTCGGCCAGGACGGACCGGGAGACCTCGGGTCTGCAGAGGTTGTTGTGGAGCCAGCCGCCTCAAGAAGACAGAAGTGGAAAGCGGTCTGCGAAAGGAGGCACGCTGAGAGAACATCAGAAGCCAACACAGGGCTACTGGGTGTTTACAGGTGCGGATTGGGAGAGTTTTCCTTACCGAAGCCAAACTAAAAGCAGAAAGCCCAGCAGGAATCGCAAGGGGCTTATGCCCTGAGGAACAAAGGCGGCGAGGCAAGGAAGGCGCACAACCACCACCGACTGCCCACAAGAAGAGGAAAGTATGCCAGCAAGAGTCGGTGAAACCCCGAGAGGGAAGCAGGGACACCGGGTGTACGGGCAGGCATGCTAAAGGCAAATACATGTAAAAGAGATTCATTTGTTTTTACATTTGTATAGCGCGCGCAAACCCTCAGGCATTAGTGCGCTTGAGAAAAAAACTATTACATGAGGCCCATTGGCCACCCACTTCTTAAATTAGGTGCTTAACAAAGGTATGTATTCAGATGTACAGACATGCATGTAACATAAACACACATTTTCTTTCATGAGTTACAAAAAAAGGTGCAGTTTAGTGGGTCCTGACAGAAATGTATGCAAATAACCAGGTTTTGCGTGCTCTATGGAAGGCCCAATAGGAATCTTCTGCTTTAAGTGTCGGGGGGAGGGCGTTCCATTGTTTAGAAGAGAGGACAGGGAAAGTAGAGGCTCCAGCCCTTGTGCACTTGAATTTTGGTTGTACCAAACTGCGAGTGTAGGCCATTCTAGTTGGCCTATCTGTTTGGTGCATACACATTTTTTGGGCCAGATACGGAGGGGCAGATTTTGATATACATCGGTATGTGATGGCAAGTATCTTAAATAGGATTCTTTGCCAAAAAGGAAGCCAGTGTACTGCTTTCCGGGCAGCTGATATGTGATCAGGTCTGGGTAGGTTTAATGCAGCTCGTAGGGCATTATTTTGGATAGTCTGAAGTTTTTGTATATTGTGTGAGGATGTACCGGCAAAGAGGGCGTTGCAGTGGTCCAACTTGGCTCCTACCACCGCCTGGGCAATAGTTAGACAGCTCTCTAAAGAGAGGAAGGGTCTAGCCACGGTAATGGTGGAGTATGCTGCTGAGAAGGATATGGCATTTACTTGGCGAGAGAGGGAGAGGGTGGCGTTGAGATAGACACGTAAGGTTTTCACAGCAGAAGAGACAGTGATCTTGGTACTGTTGATGTTGAATGCTGTAAACTCAGGGTCAAGATTTTTTAGTACAGAGTGAGGCCCCACTAAGAGTAGTTCCATCTTCTCGTCATTAAGGCAGAGTCCATGAGTCGCCATCAATGCTTGGATGGTGGAGTATGTGGAGTTTAGGAGGGCAGAGTCCTGGGTGTAGTTGCCTGATAGGGGGAGGCAGATCCGAGTGTCGTCCGCGTAGGTGGTGTAGACTATGCCCTGTGCGTCAAGGAGGTCAAAGAGAGGCTTGGTAAAAATATTGTACAAAGTGGGAGAAACACATGATCCTTGGGGTACTCCATAGATGATGGGAGCAGGCTCAGTGCATGCTTGGTCGGAGAATACTTTCATTACTCTACCTTCTAGGAAGGAGGTAATCCAGGCTGCTGCTTCTGGAGAGAAGGCAGCTGCAGATGTGAGATGGTGGTATAGTATACTATGTTCTACTAAATGAAAAGCTGCAGATAAGTCTAGAAGGACCAGCAGGGTGGGCTTGCCCATGTCCATGATCTCATTCATCTGTTTTTTTTTTTTTTTTAAATCGAGTAGTGAAACCCTGACTGGCAGGCACCTAGGATATGGTTTGATTCTAGATGGCGTTGAACTTGGACGTAGTCATTGAAAGGTAGCCCAATTTACAGGGGTACCCCTTAATTATAAAGGTACCACTAATCACGCTCACACCAGATTAAAGTTCACTCCTCTAGGGAATTAAGGCCAAGATTATCTTGAAAGGATAACAAGTTTAATCTTTATCGAAAATGAGGATGGGGGGGGGGCAGAGAACTCTGCTCCCTGAACGGCATTCTGTCCCTAACCGTTCCAAGCTCCTCCCAACTGGTGCCAAGCAGGAGCCTTGTATACTGTTAACTTGGTCACGGGATACTGGCATGGCTCATCCAAAACTGTCCTTCCCTTACAAGGGATGCTGCAGTCTTCCTTCCATCATGGCCGGGTTTCCGTTTAGGACATACTAATTAAAATACTTCTAGCCTATGCAAGAATACATTGCAGCTCCTGTTTATCATCATTTTGCTACTTATGAACATTTATATATAAACGCATTTTCCCGTCATGCTCTCCATAGAGCACTCATATTCATATTTTTATCTGGTCTAGTAATTCCCCTTAAAACCTTATTTTCCCATAAGTCTGCATTGTGTGCATGAGCCTTAGCCTGCCGGGGCTCTTTGTCAGACAGCAAACAGCTGCTAAATTACGTGCTGGCCTGCCAGCGCTAGCGAACACCACAGCAATGCCTGTAGTCTATTTTTAGCACAGGCTGCATTCCTTTTGGCACAGAGCCTACTTCTGTCGTGCGTTGAGATTTTAAAACTAAATAGATTAACATTTAAAAAGGTAATCAGCTAATAGTATTGACACCTTATATTTAAATAACTGCCTTCTTTTTGGTGCCCCTCCAGCCCCCTGTAGTCTTGTAGTGCTTATAAACAGTTAAAAGAAATCTTGCTTAATTGTAAAGCGCTTGGAGGTGCCGGCACGGTGCTAGCTCCTTCCCAACATTGTCCCCTTTTGCTACTTCTACAGTAACAAACTCCTCCCCACCCGACATATCTCAACCCCAGAAATATTAGTTTGAGTTTCACTGTTTATTGTATGGCAAGGTGTTTTAGATCACCCAATTGTTACCATAATCTTTGCACGATTAGAGACTAAATTAACACAACATTGGAGACCCAATTGGCAGGTGCAGAAGAGGACCAAGAAGAATACAAGGACTCAATCAAAGGCAGGCGATAGCCAATCTGTGTTCTAAACTCCACCTTCTTTCTTCATTTAAACACGCAGATTATGCACCGCCTTGATGACGTGGGATAGCGACCCATTCTCAGCATCCTCTGGAGGTATAAACGTGCAGCAGCTGCTTGTACCCCAGGAGCCAAAAAAGATGAAAAGAAAGTCTCTGCTGAGCTAAAAAGCCGATACTCGTCAGGTATTCCTCTGAGCAGTGTGGAAGAGTCCATTGATATGTAGTGCGACCTCTTCTTTCTTCGCCGCTGTTGAAATCGTCCCTTTTCTGGCAGCATACCAAATTCTTGTGTGATCTGCAAGTTTGATTTCTGCTTCTTTAGGTGCTGGAGTGGCTGTTGGCACCTTGACAGGCATTTATTCTCCCTTTAGGTGTTCTTCCAGGATTACTAGTAGCACTTAGTGCAGTGCGGCCAGTGAACGCTTGCCCCTTCATGAGGGCGGGAGCTAAATGTAGGCTTGTTGGCCACAGACCCAGCAGTAATCCATCACCGCTGCTGTACCTTCATCATATCAGGGATCACAAGAGTGTGGTTGCACTCTGTGTTTGCGTCAACAGGAGCTGTTCCTTTATTGCTAAAACGAAGTTCATACTTTATGGCTCTATGTAGTCACACTGGCTTCCTAATTGTTGCAATCCATGTCAGCCTTATGATGTTTTGGGACCATATTTGCGCACACAAAGTCTCTATTTGGGATTCTGCTTCTCCATTGTAGTCGATCCGTCCCTCTGCCGGACATGTCACTGTGGTGCCCTGCCATTTGTCATGGCCATTTGAGTAATCTCCCAAGGAAAATATGGTACTTGTAGACACTTGCGGTATTTTGTGTTGCCGTTGCATAATGCTGTGTCTAGATCAATGCTCCTCAACTGCACGCTGTGTGCCTGGAATGTGCCCTTTATTCTTCATAGTGCAAGATGTACCAGGCATTGCGCCTCTGTAATTAGGACTGGATGTAGAACTATAAACCTTAGGAGCCCCTGATGAGTGCAGGATAAGTGCACACACGTAACAGCTTTCACTGATTACATTCCTTTCTGCAGTGCGCATATTAGAGTACCAGTTATTCAATGTTTCTAAATGCTGGATGTCAGAAATAGTGTCAAAGTCCAACCCCTTACATAAATCATACATCACTCGAACTTCCCGTTTAATTCGTCTAAGAAAACTTGTAGGGGTGGCCGGCAAATAGTGAGCCATTTTGCATTTCCTTTTTTATGGACTTTTTTATGGTGGATTTATGGACATAATCCACCCCCCGCCCCCGTTATATGGCCGCCCCATATAACAGACATACCTTCATCCACTCCAATAACCACGACCAGTGGCATACAAAACTATATAATACTTAAAAACCATAATATATAATACCTAGAACAAATTATACCTTATTATCATTATCCCTACATAACCGAGAGGTCAGTCAGCCATCCTTGCTTGTTACTGGAGAGGAGAAAAGAGGTTATCAAGAAAGAGAGAGAGAACTAGGGAGGGAGAGAGAGAACAGAGAGAGAGAGAGAGAGAAAGAACGAGGGGGAGAGAGGGAGAGAGAGAAAGAGAGAGAGAGAGAGGGAGAGGGAAAATAAGAGGGAGAAAGAGACCCTTTTTCCACCAGGGCCAACTAGGTTCTGGACCTTTAACAATTGAAAAAAAGATAAAAATGAAAAAAACAAAAAATGAAAAAAGAAAGAAAAAAATCAGGTGTGTGTCACTGCACACCACCCTCGCATGGATCCTCAAAAATGTCTCTTCTTTGACTATGTCCTTACTGAACTTTCCCTTGTCTCAGGTGCTCTTCCAGGAGATACACCCAATATCTAACTCCTTCATACGGACGGCGAGAGGAGTTAAGAACACCACCTCATATGGGCCTTCAAAGTTGGGGCTGATCAGTTCCCCAGGTAATAATGGTCCAGTTGTAATATGGGCAATGCTGTGTATGGAACTATGGTCTTGCTTTCTACAGGGGTGGTCACTATTCTCCCCCCTTTACCGTGCCCCACTACTGCCCCTGTGTGCCTCTGTCCCGTCACCTGCTCAATCATTTATGACCCATCAACATATACTAGGTTTCCTTCCGTCAATGCATGAGCTGTTCATCAGAGTGGGAAAATAAATAAAACTCCTGTCTATAATCCGGACTAAAACAGGGACTATGCAAATAGCGTCTTTTAAGTCCTCAAATTGTCTAGTCATTTTGTCCGTCCTTTTCAATTTACTTTTAGGTCCTCTGTCCTTCCCCGAGACTTTGTAACAGTGGCCTTGTGTGGACTGCGTAGTCTAGGATCCCTGCCCTACAATAATTACATAAGCCCAAAAACCTCTAAAATTTTCTTCACAGCCGCCCTACCAGGTAATATTTTTTCACGTTTGCAAAAATGAGTTGTCCCAAATATAGTACCTCCTGATGGCAGTATTGTAGCTTCTTTTTATCTGCCTTGTACCCTTTGTGAGCCAGCAATTGCAATAATGCAACTGAATCCCTCCTGCACTGTTGTTTATTTTCACTACATACCAACCGATCATCCACAGACTGGATGATTGAGCTAGGCACCTTTACTTCAATGTACTCTGTACTGGGGTCACCACTGCCATCAGGGGGCACTGTACCTTCCCATACTGTACCATGATATCACAGGGGATGCAGATTTCCAAAATAATCTCCCCATTTTGCTTCCTTTCCTCAAATAACTCCTCATCAGTCATTTCCTTTCATTATACTGTCGGGTCTACACATAATACTGTAACCACTCGCATCCACCCTGGTCTGTTCCAATCAGGACTACTTTTTTGTCTGACACTACTAGTCGTTCCAAATCTAATTACAAAATTGTCCCTACAACCCTCTCGGGTGGCACCATGGGTCGGAAAATAAAATCTGTGGGCTCTCGCCAAAACTTTGTCGCAATTGGAGGCACTGCTTTTACTAATACCTTAATACCATAAAAGAATATATCTGGGACGACAGAAACCCCACGGACTACTTACTCCCTTGCCATTAAATTCATTATTACCATTGCTTGAGCTACACACACCCTAGAGTGTTAACACACTACCCCTTGATCTGTGAATGATAATTATATTTATTTTACTGAGCAGCTCCCTACCCAACAAGTTCACCGGGGAACTCTGAATATAACAAGGGACTCGTACTACCTCCCCTCCCACTTTTATAGCCAGCTCCTCAGTGTATGGAACCGTAGAGATAGCCCCAGAGAATCCCTGCTTGTCAAGAGTTTTACCTGATAATGGAAAGTTCCCCTCCACAATACATGATGTAGTTGCACCTGAATCTACCATAAATATAAATTGCCTGTTTCCTATTTCCTCCTCCACACAAGGCTCCTCTTCAGGGTGTGCAGTTGTCAATAGGATTGGACATGCAAGCACTCTCTGTGGGCTGTCCTAATCAGAATATGTATTTGTCCCAGATAATGAAAAGGGGCTGCCCCCTGCCATTGCAACTCCTTGGAATGGAACACCTGTTCCCCCTGTCATCATGTTAAACTGTGTTCCCTCACCCTGCTGTAGTTGTTGCCCATGTTGCCCTTGCCGGTCAGCCCCATAAGAGAACTGATTTTGCCCCCCTCGCCCAAATTGCTGTTGTCCCATTCCTTGAGGCCCATGGAATCCCTGCCCTGGAGGTGATGGCCCCTAATTAAATTCCATCCCAGGCCTGTTCCTGCACTCCCTTGCTAAATGCCTCCATTTCCCAAAATACCAGCACTGTGATGTTCCCAATCCTACTCCCCGGGGCCCTATCCCCCCCAAAGCCTCCTGCTCCTCAAAATCCTCCTCTTCCCCTTGGTGCTCCTTTATACTGCCACTGCGGGTTGGGGCACTTCCCCCTCATCCCATTGTCCCTGTCCTCCATCGTCCCATAGTGCCACAATTGTGGCATTCACAAGTTGTTGAATGTCTCCTGTCCTTTCCCCCTGAGCCGGTGCCGTCACTGGTGCTTGGACGACAACCTTATTTAGTTTCATTTCCACTAGTTTTGCCTCATCCGTTTGCCGCTTCTGGGCTGTCTCCCTGTCCCGCTACTTGATTCTCTAACAATGATGGACTGTTATACTTTGTATCTCTGCCCACCTTTGGCTTCAATTCCCACAATTTTATCTAGTGCCTTCTGATGCTTGGACGACAACCTTATTTAGTTTCTTTTCCACTAGTTTTGCCTCGTCCGTTTGCTGCTTCTGGGCCTCCCACAATTTTATCTAGTGCCTTCTGGACCTCTTTTGGTAATCCCCTCTTTACCATAACATAGAAAAATTGTACTGTCTCAACTCTCCACATTTCCTGTAACTGGGTCCTCATCATCACCCACTGTGCACTGCATTTAAGAACGAAAGTCAGGGGTATCTGGGTACAACCTTCGTAGGGCATCCCATACCCTTGCCCTTACCTCATTAAAGGCTGCTCCATTATGTTAATTATCTGCAAGACTTACCCCAGAGTAACCAGCCCTTGCTCACATGTCCCCAGCCTGGTCCTCAACTATGGCGACCAGTAAACTCTCTGAGTAATAAGGCTACCCCTGCTATTTGTTTTTCAAATTTATAGATCCATTTACTAGCTCTGGCTATAAGCTGTGGGAGAGCCTTAATGAAATTATTTTTGTCCATTTGTGGCCATGGCACATACTGCGCTATCCCTACTCCTTTATGTATAAGAGGCATCTGCAGATCTATTTTGTTTTCTACCCCTTTATTATTCTTCTGATTTTGTACTACCACCATAAAATCTGGTCTATTTCTTGGCATGTCCCTCCTCACTGCCTCTTGTGACAGGGACGGGTTTCTCGCCATCTCCTCTCCTTGATCTCCTTCTTACCTTGCCACTTCATTATTTCTACCACCTTGATCTTCCCCTCCATTTTCCCTTGCTTGTTCTACTTCTTGTCCCAGGACCGTCCATACCCTCTGCCCATCATCTTTTTCAACACAAACATTTCTTATTGCCTAAGGGATGAACCTAATAAAAAAAATCTCCTGACTTCCAATCCCCTATTTTCTGCACCGGTACCGTTATTTCTGGTGATACTTCTTCAGGTTCTTGTAACCTGACTCACCTTTCCCACAATGCTCTTAACTCATTATTTATATCTGCTTGTGGACCCTCTCGGTACACCGATGCTACGGGGATATATCAGCGCTTGTGGATGGGTTATATGGCGGTGCAAAAGGCTCTTGAGTGCCCCCCCCCCTAGTTGCTAATCCTGATAATCCTGTTGACTCTCTCTCTACCACTGGAGGCTTATAGACTGGGTTTGTATACCCTACGGCAGGTTTAGGCCTTACGGGGTATATCCCCTTACATTGGATCTCTTTTTCACCTTCCTGATCTTCCATATCCTCAAATACTTGCCAGAGATCTAGAATCTTTTTTCTTTTTTGGAATTTGTTCCCTTTATATTTTGCTACTAAAAAGATGGACTTTTTTTCTAGCATGTTTTTGTTATAGGAGCCCTGCTTTGGCCAGGAGCAGGACATGCCCCCTTCCTTTATTTCTACTATCCATTGTTTATTCATTCTGTCACAATACAGTGGCAGAACCCTATGCATGTGTTTTATTCCTCCATAATGTTGCATGCGTCCCCAATGCTTCACTTAGACCCTACTGCTATGATGCGCACACAGCTACTTTTTACACAAAAATACAGATCAACCCACTTTTCCCCATCCCTTCATACATTTCCCCCACTTTAATCTCACACATACACCCACACACAGACCGCGACTCATCCACCTTCCTTCCTTTTTTACCACAAAAGACAACAACAGAAAATATACAAAACTAATTGACTAAAATCCAGGCCCATTCCTTATAGCAAGCCACTACTGTTTTTCCATATATCCTTTGCAATACCACCTCCCCATCTTAATATGCAGAGGATCCTATTGCTTTTATCGTCATAAAAGAATAATGTGTGGTACTACCTTCTCAACCTATTTGGCTGAGGCTCCCTTACTTCCCAGTCCTTATAAGCTGGGGCTCCTTTTAGTCTTTATACGCTGAGGTTCCTCTTCATCTCAGTCTTTTATACGCTGAGGCTCCCTTTTTCCGTTATAACAAGTAGAAAAACAGAAATACGTGACAATTTCATTACACAACCCACCTCTTATCCAATCTACTACTTAACACATCACCTGAAATCCTATCCAATGTATTCCTTAGTACCAAAAAATCCCGTTCCATAATACATCACCAAAAGTCCTATTCCATAATACATCACCAAAAAGTCCTATTCCATTGACCTCGTACATCATCCACATCACCAAACTATCATTCACATCACCATACTTACATGTTCCCATGTTGTTATCACTTGTAAGAGTATACTCACATGCACGTTGTTCACTTGAGTTTTCCTCCGTTACAAAGTCCCCATGCTGGCCTGTCTTTCTGGAGCCATGCCCTGCTTCAGTGAGCGGAGAGGATTTCTTTTAAAATGGATTCTACTAAAACCGCTCAGGAAACACGTGTTTTTTGATTTAGGGGACCGGTCACTATAGATGGCCGTGGCTGACTGGCCTTGGTCTTCACAAAGTACAGGGGTAAAAAAACAAAGCTCACGTCGGGTCGTCACCACTGAAAGGTAGCCCAACTTACAGCGGTACCCCTAATCACGCTCACACCAGATTAAAGTTCACCCCTCTAGGGAATTAAGGCCAAGAGTCTTATCTTGCAAGGATAACAAGTTGAATCTTTACAGAAAATGAGGATTGGGGGGCAAAGAACTCTGCTCCCTGAATGTCATTCTGTCCCTAACCATTCCAAGCTCCTCCAGACTGGTGCCAGGCAGGAGCCTTATATACTGTTAAGTTAGTCACTGGATACTGGCATGGCTCATCCAAAACGGTCCTTCTTCCCTTACAAGGGATGCTGCAGTCTTCCTTCCTTCATGGCCGGGTTTCCGTTTAGGACATACTACTTAACATACTGCTAGCCTATGCAAGAATACATTGTAGTTCCTGTTTATCATCATTTTGCTACTTATGAACATTTATATATAAACACATTTTCCAGTCATGCTTTTTATACTTCACTCATTATATTCACATTTTTATATGGTCCAGTAATTCCGCTTAAAACCTTATTTTCCCATAATTCTGCATTGTGTGCATGAGCCTTAGCCTGCCTGGGTTCTTTGACAGACAGCAAACAGCTGCTCAGTTACGTGCTGGCCTGCCAGTGCTAGCAAACACCACAGCAATGCCTGTAGTCTATTTTTAGCACAGGCTGCATTACTTTTGACACAGAGCCTACTTCTGTTGTGCGTTGAGATTTCAAAACGAAATAGATTAACATTTACAAGTGTATTCAGCTAATAGTTATTTACACCTTATAGTTAATTAACTGCCCTCTTTTTAGTGCCCCTCCTCCCCCTGGACTCTTGTAGTGCTTAGAAACAGTTAAAAGAAGTCTTGCCTAATTGTAAAGCGCTTCGGGGGTTCAGGAAGGCGCTAGCTACTTCCCAACAGCAGCTCTGTCCACTATTTTCAGAAGGAATGGTACTGTCGTGATCGGTCTGTAGTTGTTAGGTACGGCAGGATCTAGCAAAAGTTTTTTCAGTAGCAGTAGGACCCAAGCTTCCTTGAGCAGGGAAGGGACTTTTCCTGTCGCAAATGATGTATTGACGAAAGCTGCGATGATTGGGGCTAGTGTGTCTGCACAATCTTTGATGGGTGGGGCTGGGCTGATATCTCCTTCCTATCTTGAAAAGCCTTAAGCCATCAAGATGTAAAGTGTGTTCAGGGTAGAGATTTTGTTGAATCTGAACCGAGGGGTGTCAGAGGTGTTACACTTGGTGGCGTGGCTGGCAGGGGTGTCCTGATGAGTGTGTTTAGGGTTAGTTTGTTTGATGGCTATTTTTTTTAAGCATGTCAATTGTTTGTAACATAGCGTTTTGTATGCTAGTGCACCATGTAAGGTCTTTGTTCACGGGGGAGGCTTGGGGAATGGGAGATTCTAACTCTCCGAGGATAGTGAATAACTCTTGCGTGTCAGAGTTGGCATTGGCTATCCTAGTGTTGAAGTTAGTGGCTTTAGCTGCAACGATAGCTTGTTTATATTGTTTGGCCAGGCTAGTAAAGTTATGTTTGAGGGCGCCAGTAGGAGAGTTTTTCCAGCAGGATTCTGCAGTTCTTTTTTTCGCCCTAAGGTCGGCTAGTTTTTGGGAATACCATGAGTTAGTGTGAGATGTGGGCTTGGCTTTTTTTTTGGATTAGAGGGGCGATAGTGTTGACAGCAGCAGTTAAAGTGCTGGTGTAGAGCTCAGCTAGGATTTGAGGGTCTGAGAAGTTTGAATATTTCAGTTTAAGTGGGTCAAGGAAGGGTAGAATGTTCTCTTTGGTACGTTTTCTCGAGTTGCAAGCCACTTAGGGGGGTAGTTGCTTGGAGGAGGGTTTGGTGTGTCTTGCCAAGGGCATAGAGAAGGTAATTGTGATAGTCCGACCATGGACAAGACGTGTTGGCCTCAATGGAGGTGTTGCAATTGAGGTCAGCTAGTCTTTTGATAGGTGTGGGGTTATTGATTAGTTGGCAAAATCCTAGGGCCAAGAGTGATTTGGCAAGAGAGGAGGTTGGTAGGTCAGTGTGGTCATTGAGTCCGAGGTTAAGGTCACCTAAGAGGGTTACTTGTGAAGTGAGCTTTAAGTTGTGTCCTAATGTGTGGAGGTCTTCTTCGAAGGTGATGATGGCGCCCGGGCGGCAGTAGATTATGTGGATAGTAATAGTGATGGTGAGGGGTGACAGATAGTTTTAGTGAGAGGATGTCACAAGGTTCGTTGAACAAAGTGTAAAGTTGCCTAATGTGTATGAGATTTTTTAGAAATTAAGGCAGTCCCTCCACCTCTGTCTGTGAGTCCATCACTTCTAAAAATGGTATAGTCAGGGGAAATTGCCAATGCTAGAGCAGGGACTGAGGCTGCATGTAGCCAGGTTTCAGTGATAGCTAGGGCAAGGTTGTTAGCCGTTAGGAGGTCATGGATATCTAAGGAATGGGCAGGGAGGAAGCGAGCATTGATCAGAGCCAGGCTAAGAGTACTTTTTGGAGGATTGTTACTTTCCGGTTGTGTGAGAATCTCTGTGACGGGTGGCGATAGTGATGGATTGTAGGTCAAGTGAGGCGTTAGCTTTGGCAGAAGTGCCATCGGTGGGGGGGCCTGCATAGGTAAGTATTTGTGGCCAGGCTATGGTATCGATCACCAATGGGAACAGGGCTAGTGCTTAGAACAGCATTTGAGATCAGGCAAAGACAAGAAGCAACATTTGGTGCATAGCTACGGCGTGGAGCAAAATTTAGCACAGGGCTGGAGCAAGGAGTAACATTTGAAACAGGGCTAGAGCAAGGCACAGCATTTGGTACATGGCGAGAGCAAGGTGCAACATTTGAAGCAATTCTAGAGCAAGGAGCAACATTAGATGCATAGCTATGGTGAGAGGCAATCATTAATACAGGTCTGATGCCAGGAACAACATTTGGTACAGGTCTGATGCCAGGAACAACATTGGGTTCACATCCAATGCCAGTAACAACATTGGGTACAGGTCTGATACCAGGAACAATGTTTAAAATGGGACTATGGCATGTGGTCGCAATTGTAGTTCTTGAGGGACAAGAGCGAGTGCTGGAGGATGTAGCCGAGTCGGTGCTGAGGGCGTCAGAGTTTGTCGTCGGTCAATTTTTGCTTCTAATGGGAGGAGCTGTTTGTCGGTGCAAGCTGGTCGCTCGTGTTAGGCAGTTCTGTGATGCTGCTATGAGGGAGCTCAAAGGCCAAGTGTTCCAGGAAGTGCGGCTGTTGCTGTGGGCTTGTTTAGGGGACACAGAGGCACGAGAGGTCATGAGAGGTAAGCTTATTGCACATTCCTCTGCACAGATTGCTGTTACGATTACGTTTGGATGGGGTGTCGGTAGTGAGAGCGGAGTCGTTTGCTCTGCACCTGTAGGTTGTATGACTGTAGCGCAAAATGCTGTATCGGAGCTGGGTGGCAGAGGGTCGAGGAGGCATGCTGACATTGATTACAGATACCGCTGGAGGGTTGGGCGGCGTGAATGGGTTTTCCTGAAGTTGGTAACATGGTTAATTTGGGCCGGTTTGCTCTGGTGCGGGTAGTCTCCAAGTCAGTCGGCAAGGTGAGAGGAATGGTGTGGGGTCGGGTAGCTGAATATTGCTAGCGTCGGAAATGTTTATGAAACGAGCAAGGAATTTGAAAACGTTATGTGGATATTTGATCTTGAGGAAGTTAGTTGGTCTATAGTTAGGATGTGCCTTACCGTCTAATCGGTTTTCTCGTTGGTGAACTCAGGCATTTAAGGGTGGATCTGAAGTCTGGTCATATGTATGTAAGGCAGGGTGTATCAAGATATTGCAGGGAGCAGCTGAGAGCTGCAGAGAGGCTTGGTAGCCTTGTGGTACAGCCTTTGGGGACGGCCGGCTTCGCCTCCCGGCTCGGATGATCCAATGGCTTAAGTGGGCAATGGGGCCAATCGCATGGCTCGTTGGTTGCATGTCGAGGGTCAGGCAGACCCATGGCGGCCATCTTTTGGGCAAAATCAATCGGCACAGGCAATGATGAATAGCCCCAGGCTTCTTTGCCCTTTGTAAAGTCTCTGCAGCACAGTGTGCTCTCTAGTCGCAGCAGTGCTGCAGAGAGACTTGGTAGCCTTGTGGTACGGCCTTGTGGTATGGCCTTTGACTTGTTGATATACAAGTTTTATATGAAATATGAATGAAATACTTGAAAGAAAAGGTCATTCTAACCTAACCTTTTGTTGAAAGGGAGAGCGAACAAGAAGCAAGTGACTGGATAGTGTACCAGACAGGTACTGTGTTAGATAAAGTAAACCCAAGAAATCATTACATTTAAACGTGTGTGCAGACCATACGTGGGAAAGGCCCTGAAAGGAGAACACCAGGAGAAGTAAAACTGCAAAGTGTGTGCATTTAAAGAAAGCCCTGATAGGTTAGTATACCAGGCAATTGCAAGTGTGTTAAAAAAAGCCCAGGCAGGAGAGTATACCAGGCTAGTGCAAGTGTGTTTACATGGGAAAGTTCTTATAGGGAAACACACGAGGCAAGAACAGACTGAATAATGTGCAACAAGTACATCAGATAAAAGGGGCCTGAGAAGGATATATCAGGACCAGCCAAAGGCTGCGTGGAAACAAGGAGTGTAAACCTGGCAGGAGAGTACACCAGGTATCTTAACAAGATAAAGAGAAAGAGCCAAGTTGTTTTTGTGGAACAGTTGCACTTTGAATTAAGAGAATTAAGGGGAAGGAAGCTGCTCTCTGGAATAGGGAGCTAACCTTCTGGAACTTTTGTGTTGGAGTTACGCATTTTCCTTTTGAACATTTACAAACCACTCAAAGCCAAAGACATTACCCTAATTGTAATTTCCGCACAGGACGGTTTTGCTTTGGACATTCGGACATTGAGGTTTTAGGCAGGGAAACACCTCTAGTGCAGGGAGGCATTTCCTCAACCATTTTTATTTTAATAAAAGTCTTTGACCAAAACTATGAACCACTTTTGTCTGAGGCTCCTCAGAATATGGACAGCGGTGGAGGTGCGTTACACCTGTAGAGTGACCTTCAGTTAAGAGACCTGGAAAACTGAAATCTGAACCCCAACCACCAACGAGAAACTAGTTGCATTGTACACCAGCAGAATTATGAAGTCCCTGCAGAGATCCCCACACTCTGCACACCACCAAGCTGAACTATATTGCAGTCCTTGCCCCCATCCCCAGACCCTTGCATCATTCAAACAAAGTAAGCATTCCAAATTGAGAGCTTTAATCTTCACATGAATTCATCCAGTTCTTTTGGTTTTAGAACATTTTTATAAAATAACTACGCTTTTTTCTCTGCCTCCTCTATATGGCGGTAGAGTGCATATGTAGGTGTCTGTTGATCCCATGTGCGACAGACTATGAGAAAAGTACTTCCAGACACAGATGTGCTTCTGTCGATATACATGTAATTTTCTTTAAAATGAATCCCTGTCTCTTGAGATGGAATATCCCTGAGAGCACACTGTGGACGGAGGCAGGAGATAAGCCCAGACCAGAAGAAACTTAAGACTGTGCACACCTACGTACCTTGACTAGGTCTGTGGCGCTTGTTAAATTAATAGAGGAATATGGGATATACCCCTCATAACATCAGTCCTTGTATTTGCACAGTAGTGGTTCCGATTAGGGGGATCCTGGTAGGAGACATTCCCATGCATCACCTGGTAGATTAGTTTACGCACTGCAGAGTTGGTATTGTAGTTGTGGCAATGTTCATCTCTTGCTGGGTTCATTCTGTGTGCTTTTGCCATGAATTAGGTTTGACTGAAGACTGGGTTCAAAGCCTAGAAAATGCAATCTTGTCAATGAATACAGATTCCAGACTTTATTCCCTCCACACCACCTTTTTAAAAAAAATTAAGGGCAAGGGTCTGTGAAGTCTTTGAGTGGGTGTGAAATGTCTCATTGTGCATTGGTATCCTTATGGTCATATATGGGTGAGTTGAAGAGTAGGACACAGGCTACCTTTGATGGTACAACCTTGAGGGTAAGCAGAGGGATTTGATTTAGGGAGCAATGGAGATACAAAATAGCATTTGGGCACAGTTTAAAATCACATGATCAGAAGGAGTTTTCTTCATCCAAGAATGCTCTGCAGTAGCTTTGGGTATTCAAGTAAGAAGGTCGATCTATCCTGGTAAAGAAAGAGCTCTGGACCAATCCTGTGACTGGCGTGTCAGCCTGTGAGGTCCCAGGAATTGCTCTTTTGGGCTCATTTGCCTAGAGTATCAATGAAAAATGTGTTGGCAAAGCCACGGCTGCTTCATTCTGAACTTAGATTGAGCAGTTCAGTGAAAACCATAAGTGAAGTGAGACACTGTGCACTAAACTATCAAACGCATTGCAGAAGAAACAGGGGTCTTTACGATCCTGGCCTGTATCATGGAAGAAGCAGTTGTGACATCCTTCATCCTGAAACAAGTTGAAACCACAGGGTCCCACTCGCCCAAGGTGTGCCAGGTGGGAAGTACTGTTTTCAGTTTTGCAAGTGTTTATGAACTCTGCTTGTATTCTTTTCTTAAGATGGCTGAGCAATTCCAATTGTTAAACACTGTCAGTATGTTGGTCGGAGTTCGATCTGACCGACTCCGTTTTTATCCCTCGAGAGAAATAAATAATGGATGATCATTGTCAAATCTAAATCTTAGTCCTGCCTCTGGGCATTTCCCCACAAACAGAAAGGCTACTTTTCGTTGTCTGATGTGAGAGCAGAGAGGGGTGAGGAATTAGTATCTATTCTCAGTCTCCCCTACTGTACTAATTCAATTGAAATATTCATCTTTCTATAAATATGCTACCTCTAGTCATGTTATTCCCTTTGTTTCTGTCCAACTTGAAAAGACCCAAACTGTAGCCAGAAGAGAAAGGTACTACGTACTGAGACAACAAAAGTTCTCAGCTCGCCCTCAACCATTTTAGGTCAGGTAGCAGGTTTAACTCTAGGATTCTGGAGCACAAGCGAATGGTAGGACTAATCACCACTGTGTGAATGCTGGTTCTGGTAATGGGCTGTTATGTACTGCAAGTCCTACTATCAGGTTTCTGTTACAATCCTGGTATCAAACAACTGGTTCTACTATCCGTAAGCCTTTGTTCTGCGATACTTTGAGAGGTGCTGTGATCCACGTTGGCATCCATTTGTTGGTCGTTGGAATACATGGCTCTCTCTGGAATCAGTCAAATTGTTCTGGTGTTACTCAGATTTCTTTCCCAGAAGATGCCAATCCGCCCTCCATTCGTCAAAGTCCAGTAGGTGTCTGTCCGTTACCCACCCTGA
Source organism: Ambystoma mexicanum (assembly GCF_040938575.1). Lineage (NCBI taxonomy): Eukaryota > Metazoa > Chordata > Amphibia > Caudata > Ambystomatidae > Ambystoma > Ambystoma mexicanum. The sequence goes on from NC_090925.1 coordinate 734,178,470, forward strand.
TGCTATGAGGCCTGTGAGAGAGTGGGAGAGAGAAAAATGTTGTAATAAAAAACACCATGAATGGGGCTCTAAACATGCAATTGATTCCCAACCCTGTAGGCACCATTAAGATCCCTCCTCTTCAAATGAGACACCTCAATTGAACCCAATTGGAAGCCAGATTTCAAACTCACATTCAGCTCATCATGTTTGTCTGTCAAGCACTTGCAGAAAACACAAATAAATCCTGATCCATCCTATTACCCCAGTGTCAATCCCCAGAAAACTACTATTGAACCAAGTGTGCCCATTATTGATCCCATGATTCCCACTTCCAGAATGCATACATACAGCTGATCCTAGAATTTCCAGTACTGAACACTGTGTGTATCTGCTACTGAAACATGGAAGCGTGTGGTTGAGTCACGATGATTGCGAAAACCAAGGAGACAGGAGTCTATAATGTCGAGCCAGTGGAGATATTTTCTTCAACCCCCCCATCACTTTCTTTTTTTTAAAAGATGGCCCATTATACACCTTGTGAGCAAGGCCCTGGCCTAAAGGTCATGGTCAGGGGACACTCATAGGGCACCCAGACCCTTTAAGGGCTACCTTATGGATGGGGTTTTGCCATACCAATTATGGCGATAATTCCAAACACTCGCTGGTGCCCCAGTAGAACCAAGGGAATACACAGACAGACTTCTTAAAAGGGTTCAAGGAGCTGCGTTCCTGGTGATATGGAAGCGACAGCACGTTTGGCTTTCCTCATGCAGATGCAGAAATTGTCATTAAATAGTCAAAGAGAGAAAAGTGAGCTAGGCCAAGGAATCCAAGTGGCAGTAACCAGGCCCAAACCCCACTCCAGAACAGGAAACCAACATTTGGGGAGGAAGTTAAAAGCCAACCTCTTTTGCTGTCGGAAGCGGCTGCAGTGTATGAAGTGGATGCAGCGAAGGTTGATGCTTTGGGTTCTTTTCTCTGGCCGGCCACCAACTGAGATGCGGCTGTCGGCTGAGTTTCAGATCCAGGAAACAACTTGCGTGTGGTGTGACTCCGTGCAGTGAGTGGGTTTTTAGTGCCAGAGCGGAGGCAGTATCAAGCCTCTGAGAGGCACGGCAGAACCCTGGATATTGACGCCATGCAGCGGAAGAACTACACTTAGTCCGCTCAATTCTTGCAGCTGCAGAGGTCTAGTGGAGGTGCACGGTCTCGCAGCCTGAGCGGTAAGGTTTAGTGAGGTATTTAACCCTCGGGGAGCATGTATGTGCTTGGATATCTCCTTAGTTAAACTGCACAATATGTTGATTTTGGAGTTTGAGGAGTGCGGGATAGTCTGCAACTACAATAGTGAGAGCTAGATACGAAACCAGCATAAATCAGCAAATTTGTCAACGACGCTGTGGTAATGTCTGCTCCACTTACAGAAGTAAATAAAAAATAAATAATAAAGCAAAGTTAAGTGTGAAGCCTAGGGTGACAAGTGTGCTCACAGTTTGGTAGTCTTGGCCGGGAGGAATGCCAATGAGCGCTTTCTTCGGTCATCTATATTGTTGTCTTTTATAAAGGCTAAGAGATTTTCCGCTGTGAACTACTTTTCATGTTTATGAATGGAGATTAGAGCAGAAAGTGACGTGGAAAATGGTGGAAGTCTACCGACAGTCCAACGTGAAGCCTGACGCTACCCGCTGAAGAGAGGATGGTAAGAACTGCCCCTCACTGAGCTTGCTTCCCTGGGGTACTGTATGGTCCTGCCCCAAAATGTTGTATGCATATGTGTTGAGGAGCAAGGCTCCCTTGGCCCCCTTGGCAACTAATGTCAGCTCGACCACAGGGGGGCTGTTGGAATTGGCTGCGTACCCATTAAATAACACGAAGAACGCTATACAAACTGCTAAGTAAGTGCATACCAGCTCACCTTATATTCCATCACCTGTTGCTGGCTCAAGATCGCTTTGCGTCCAATTTACATTTGCACTTTGCATCTCCATTTTTTGAGAGAGTTACCTCTTTTAAAGCCTCTATTCCTAAAATTACAACGTTTTTCCCCAAACAGAATCCTCCCACAGAGGTACCACAAGCAGTCAGCCAGCTTCAACCGTGAGGCCCGGAGGAGATTCCAGACTCTCCTCTCAGTGATCCAAGCAGTGGAGTCAATTCTAACTTTGCTTGTTCCACTTGCGACAAAGGAACCGGATTATAATCTTCCTGGTATGGCGCTGTGATCACATCAAATCTCAAATGTTCCTAACCCGGAAAGGCCTGCTGATTTGGGAAATAATGGATCCTTATATGATAAATCCTGTAATCAGAGCTCTTTGAGGCATCAGGATAAAGGACACAAGATGTTACGCAGGGTACCTCATTGCCTGCATTACACCAAACCGCGTAGGTTCGGTGGAATGCAGGCAATGAGGTGCCCTGCTTGGCGTCTCCTGTCCTTTATCCTGATGCCTCACAGAGCTCTTTGTGTTAATCAGAAACAAATTCAACCAAATTCTCGTTACATAATCTTGAAGAAGCCGCGATAAACTTGCAGATAAGTGGTACATCTATACCAACTTTAAATTTTACCCTAATTACTTTGGTTAAGCTGTATTAATCACAAGATGCTAAAATAAGTGATCATGTAGTGTTGCTAACCTTCTTGCCCAGAAAAGTCTCTTTTATTGAGGGTTTTATTACGACCTGCAAACCACCATGGCCACAGTTAGCTGTTCAGAATCTGGGGGTAAATAATGTGGCTCAAGAAGATGTTCTGACAATTTTGAGTGCTCAGAGCATTGTAAAAAAGAAAAGAAAATCACAATTGCAGACACAGGTGGATCTGTCAAGCAGGTTGTTAAACCTGTTCGAGCAATCAAACGACCATCGCTATTCATGACGCCCTTTTGCTGGACCAAGATCCTCTTCCTCCTCCCTGGTTACCATATATAGTACAAGACGCTACTCTTGATCCGCAAAGTAACTATTCAATTTTTTATGAAAGGAAAGAATCTGTTCTGAGGAATCCGATAGTGTCATCACTCCTTTTGCGGCGGAGACCTCCCCTCATGTGGCCAGGGGAGGGCAGCCGCCGCCTGATCCTCACCCTGGGGGTGGCTATATGAGGGAGGATCACATTGGGGGAGACAACCTTCGGGGAAGTGTCATGGCATCATCGGGTAAGACATGTTATCCCCCTTTTTCTTCAGAGGATATCCCACCCATACCTAATGCCTTACTGGCGTATTGTTACACCTTCCCTCAGCCACCTAGAAAAAGTTTCGAAAACCTTTTTACCAGATCTGTACACAAACCATCAAAAACTGACCTGCTTTTGAAAACCACTAAGAACATTTGCCCAAACCTCATATGCAAGTCATCAAGAATGGACTTCCATTCACATAAGCACAAGAATACTGCGACGAGGAAGAGGGATCAAGTAACACAGATCACCCAAGGCCAAGAGAAGAAGCCACGCCTATAGTTCTTTGAAGCGCTTACCTACCACAGGAAAATTTGAACAGCTGAAGCACCTGACCAAGGAGAGCTGCTGGCGGGAGTAGACTGCAGATCTCAGAAGCGACTGAGAGACCGAGGGACTAGAAGGCATTCCATGGAGCCAGACGGCTCATCAAGAAGGAGAAGGGAAGCGGACCGTGAGAAAGAACATGCTGCAGGGATGCCAGAAGGCGAGAGAAGACCTCTGGGCATTTTTGCAGGTGTTAGACGGTTGCTTACACCTTACCGGAGTTCGGGAAGACGCCAGAGAGCACAGCAAGAACCGCAAAGAGCAGAGAAGCCGAAAAACAGAAGCTTTGAGCAGGATGCCAAACGCTTGTTGCCAGCTCACCGCTGGAGACGAAATACACTAGGAAGAACCAGTGAGTCCACGGAAGGGAAGCAGGGACACCAGGGCATATTGGCAGACATGCCAAACACCATTAATGAACAAAACAGCCCCTGAAAGAATACATACAAGTAAACATTGTTATAAAAGGGGAAAAGTAATCAGAATAAGAGACTTAAAACCATGTGAGTGTAATCAATACACATGTGAAAGGCGACCTGGCAGAATAGTATACCAGGCAGATACGATACCAGAAAAAGCTAATATAAGAGACTATAAGTATTGGAAATGTGTGCAGAGTCCACATAAAACAGCCCTAGCAGGAGAGTATACCAGATGGATGCTAATTGTGAACATGTATGTTTTTGAGAAAGCCCTGACAGGAAAGCATATCAGGCATTAAAATGAACAACGTGTAATACGAGATTGATTCAAGAAATCCTGATCAGACCACATCTTGAAAAGGCACAGTAAATCTATTAAAGGAGAAAAGAAACCTGGCAGGAGAGTACACCAGGTATCCTAACACGGCAAAGTCCAAGAGTCAAGTTGTTTTGTGCACCAGTCATGTTGATGCTCAAGAGGCTGATAATTCTGAATGGAAACCAGAGTGAAGAGAAATTCAGGGGAAGGGAATCACCCTATGGAGCAAACAACTCTATCCTTTCGAACTTTTTGTGTTGGAGTGTTTGCTTTTTCTTTTCGAACATTTATACATCATTCAAGGCCAAAGACATTTTCACTTACCACTTTAGAATGGTTGTGTTAGGATGTAAGGGTCAGAATAGATCTTTGGACACAGGACGTTTCGTTTTGGACAGTCTGAGCGCTTCAGAATGACAGATCCTTTGTTTTAGTAGGAAAACTCCTCTAGTGCAGGGATGGAGGGGCATCTTTCCAAACCCTTTTATTTTAATAAAGATCATTGACCAAAACTATGAACCCCTTGTTTCAGAGTTTAATTCCCGACTCCTTACACTGTACATAAAGAGAAGAGAACTAACAAATCGAAAAAATGAAGAATCAAAAAGCGGTGGCAAAATCGTGTAAATGTGGCTCCAGGAAATTCTTGCGTGCACTAACGAGCCCTCTGGCTACCATCTCGTTTGCAGTTGTTCAGGAAGAGGGACGTAGGAAAAAGAGAGCGAAAGAGGCAATTGCATCACAAACACAGATTTCCACTTTTGTAACAAATGATCCATTGTAGGAAGAACACAGAAGGGAAGTTGAAGAAATGGGAGAATTATTTGACTCATCAGTTGGCTCTGTGTAGACGGTTGAGGAGCAGGTAAGAGTGGACCTTGCCAAATCCTGAACAAAGAGCACAAGTGCTTGCTAAGTCCATTATGGTGAAATCGTCTCGGACGAGTAATCAAAGTATGAAATATCAGTTGAGCCCCCAGAAACTCCCAGCCACCATTGCCACCTTTTACACTTTAGAATGAAAAAGAGCTCCGATAAGTAAAGCTTCAGGGGAGCAGGTGTCAAAATCTATTAGACATGATTTTCACCACCCATAACAACATACTTCTGTGAGATGCCTTTTACTGCAACGCTTACCAATATCTAAGAAGAGCATCATTGTGAATCGTACCAACGGCCTCAACCTGTTTCACTTTGTACCAATAGTACGATCCATCCAGTCAAAGGATACAGATCAGGTCGAGTCTTGTAACAGTCGAGCTCTGGATGGAGTCTTTTTTATTAATATTGGTTCATGGTTGGAGATGAATATTTCACTAGAGGCAGCTCCCCTTATGCTATGACCTCTCAGAGGACAACAGGGATGAGGCCCTAGCTTTAAGGAAAGTGGAAAATACAGGGCTGATGGTGGATAGAAGAGTAGCCCCTTTCCCCATAGTCCCTTGAAAGTGTCATGCTCATTTGGAACTGTGGGAACAATCAGAGTCATGGAATCCTTTAAAGCCCTTGGGCAGAAGATGAAGGTCAAAAACTGGTCTTGGCTGGCAGGGGCCTTAATGGGAGAGGAAAAGTCTGTATAACTATACCAGGAGGAACCACAGAGAGATATGTTTTTGGGTCATTAGACACAAGAAGTTTTGTCAATTCTTTCCAGCCAGGGGATAACATATTAACGTCTTTTGACGTCTTCTGTCTGCAAGAAGCATGGCTCACTGATGTCCCAGTTTTAGAGGGGTATTCAATTTTACTGACTCCATCTTTAAAAGGGCCCCAAGGACGCCCGGCTTCAGGCCTCTGACAGCAGCCCTTAATGTCAGAGGCTTACTTCTTAGAGAGTGGCTTTCGCCAAACCGATTTCTGCAGGCCTCCAAAATTGTGTGGGGCGATTTGTGTTCTAAGGGGTAGGAGGCCTTGATTTTAATAAATATATATTGGAACCCTGGAGGGGATCCATATGGAGGCCTTTATTGACTCTGTAGTGGAAGTCTTGGATGCCGCTTTAGAGGATGCTTCCATTACCGCAATAATATTTTGCGGGGACTTGAATATCACCTGTCCTTTTTTGGACGCCCATTTCCCCCTCACAAATGTGTGGGCGGGCAGCTGCCAGGAATTGAGGAATGGCCTGAAATGTACCAATGGAATCGAGAGGGCTACGTTTGTTAAATGGGTCTGTAAAGGGAGATATTCCGGCTGGGCCAACCTGGAGAAGAGAACCCCAAGAATCCATTTTAGATTACATTTTTTAACAGGCAATATTTGTATATTAGTAATGGAACTGGAGGTATTACCGTCAACCCTTAGTGATCACAGAATATTAGGCTCTAGATGGTCTATTCCCGTGATCAACTGATTTGAAGGTAGTTCTGATCACCCTCTAGAAGTGAATAAAGGAAGGAATCGGCTAATCTGGACTTTTGACGCAGTGGAAAGATTGAATGGTTATTTATTAGATATGCTTGACAATCTGAAGGTAAACAGCAACCCAACAGCCGATTTATACGTGATGGCACTGTGTGCCTTCGCTCACAAGAAAGTTGACTCTTACAACCCTGTGTATAAACATACGGATGTTTGTGACCTGCTGGTCCAAGAAAAAAAGGGATCCCTACGAGCTGACATTAGAAGCTGGCCAAGTTTGATATTTCTATTTATGTGAAGCAAACTAAGAAATCGAAGCCTAAATGTAAGAACTGACTTTATGGCCACAAAGCTATAATGGCTCAAAAAGATGCAGAAATTAAGAATGCTGTCTTAGCTTCAAAACATCAGCCTGAGTTTCGGAGGATAAATGGTAATAAACAGTGGAGACACCACACATGTGGCGCTGCAAATAATCCCAGTGTGGGAAAAGGCCTGGATAGAACATTTCAGCAATCTATTTGCTGAAATTCAGCCATCCTCTGGCAAAAGGTTTTCTTACTTGGGAAAAACACAGGATCGGAGTTTGGATAAAGAAGAGGTTCTTAATTTGATTAAGAAAGGCAGTACTTCTCATGCTCCCGGTCCAGATGGGCTCTCCAACTTTATGCTGAAGACTCACCCGGACCTATGGGTGGATGTGTTATGCACAATTATTTTACAAGTACTCAAAAATAAGCAAACTCCACAAACATAGACAAAAAGTCCATAAATATCCCTATTTTTCAAAAGGAAGATAGGACTTGTCCGCAAAACTACAGACCCATTGCGCTTTTAGACGTCCCCGGGAAAATGTTTGCTTCACTACTATTAGATGTGCTGAATCAGTGGGTGAAAGATAGCTCTCATTTTGAAATGAACCATTCAGGTTTGGTTAAAGGTCTTGGCACCTCTTTAGATGGGTTTATTTGAAATATTTTTTTTCCAAGGGCCGTAAAAATAGGCGCTCCTATTTACCTGGCTTTTATAGATTTAAAGCAGGATTTTGACAGTGTTGATAGACAAAAGCTATGGGGCAAATTTAAAGCCCGGGGCTGCCTGCATTATCTATTGTACATTTTAAAAGAACGGTATTGTCAGACTTCCCACAAGTCCTCTTGAATATGCAGGGTAAACCTTTTAAGGACATTTTGTGATTCAGAGGTTTAAAGCAGGGGTGTACCCTCTCCCCTGCGTTATTTAACTTGTTCATGTCAGACATATAAAACAGCTCAGAGGAATCGCAGGCTTTTCCACCTCAGATAAATAGGTTTCCCGTCTAGTGGCTTCTTGATGCGGACGATCTGGTCCGTTGGACCAGATGCCCATAAGGTTAAGGAGACAGTTGAACACACCATCATTATGCCTCTAAAATGTATTTGGAAATAAATGTGGCAAAAACTAACATTCTGACGCTGAGCTCTGCAAGAGCGAAAAAGCCTTCATTGGATTTTTTCATTATTGTGATATGATCAAAAAAGCAGACCTTTCACAAAAACCATATTCCAATACACATTCTAGACAAATACATCAGTACAAACATAGGAAAGAATTTGATATCATACAAATTACATCCAGTGTAGATATAAAACATTAATTCACCATCATTTTCAATCCTAATACAGGCATTAAAATTAAAATGTCCTAATGAAGTTGCCCATTTATTTGACCCAATAGGCCAATCTCTGACAACATTATTTATTTATTTATTGTAATGTGATACAGTTTTTAAAAAAAATTAAACTTTACACATTTAACACAGATTTACAGAAAAACACAAGAAATTAGAATACTTACTTAATAATTAATACATCAGTACATCAAATGTCAATCAATTCATTGGACTTTCTCGTATAAATACATATACTTAATGTGTACATTAACAGAAGAAAACCTTAGTAACACACTTAATAAGCAAATTTCCCAGAAGGGGTATACAAATTAGTCAGATCTTCGGTCAGGTCATTAAGATCAGAGCGAAGAATAATACCTCTTACTGATCACAACTACTCATTTGTTTTTCGGCAATTAACCAGATGTTAAATAGTGCAATATGGATCCTAGAGTTAAGAGTGTTAATACAATAATTCCAGAACTCATGAGATCCCAGATGATCCATTTTGTGTACATAAGTTCTGAAATACTTGGAATAATGGTGACTCATCGATGGGCACTGTGACACATGCCTTGCTGTTTCAGGGTTGGATGAAATACCACAAACTCTGCAATTTTTTATAGATTGTCGAGACACATGAACCCAAGGTCTATTTACTAATGTGGGTAGATAATTGATGCGCAGGAGCAAGATGAAACGTCTCAACGCAGGGGAGGGACAGAGATTGAGATATAATTGACTCTTCTTGAAAGTATAGAGGACATAAGTCACAAAACTATAACTTTTCAAGGTAGCCAAATGCACATAATTCTCCTGCCAGTCCCAAAGTGCGATGGACTTCTGCAGACAGTAAAACATCTTTTGGTTATCTTGGCCCCAACACGGGGACCAGCCGCTTGCCTCACTCAGCGCCAACATATCTTGCTCCAATTTAGACTGTTTACAGCCTCCCATATGATCTTTTACACATTTCAATAAGGGGTTAGTTGGATTGTTCTTAATCTTAATGTAAAGCTCAGCTCTCTTACGCAATACAACAGATTTAAGGGAAAGAAGCCCTAGTTCTAAACGTAATATTGCCACCGGGATGCATTGAGGGAGACCAAGTATACGTCTCCAGAATTTCCCCTCCAAGAGCTGAAGCCAGTCTAGATTCATGTTAGTCAATGATTCTAGCCCATTGGTGACCATAGGTATGAAACACTGTACATAAAGTTGTCTTGCACCCCAGATTGAATAGCCACTCTGATCCTGGGTAAACCTACATATTAAAGCTGTAAGTTGAGCTGCTTTTATCTTTCTTGCCTGGATACAGAGTGTATAGTTACCTCTATTATAAAACTCCACTCCTAGATATTTATAGGAGTTTGTGTAATTAATTTCAAGCCTGCCAACATACATAGTGGGGCGGGCAACTTTACCTGCAGTATATAGAAGTACTTCGGTTTTATTCTGATTGATAGTCAATTCATTCGCCTCTGCATATTGCCACAGCCTAACCGCTGATCTCTGAAGTCCACTGAATGTGTGATCAAAAATCACAACATCGTCGGCGTAGGCCAAGATAGTACACTGGGTCTTACCCACTTTTGGGGGACAATTCCGTATGCCCCGAAGGTATTCAGGTATGTCTGAGACAAAGAGGTTGTAATGCAGGGGAGCAGTAACACAGCCCTGCTTAACACCCCTTAACTGTGTAACTGGGCGTGTTAAATTACCTATATTATCTAAGCGTAGCTGTACCAAGGTGTTTGTGTCAAGTAACTCTAAATAGTAAATGAGAGCTGGAGGACAAGACCAACTTTTAAGTTTGTGCCAGAGTAGAGCTCTATTGACTCTGTCGAAAGCTGCCCTAAAGTCGACATAAAGAGCATATAAAGGTGGACTATTGGGCTGTAATGCCTTGTTCCTAAATGAATCCATGACTAACAAATTGTGTGACGTTGAGTAACCAGGTCTAAAGCCGCTCTGAAAATGGTCTAAAATCCCCGTTTTTTCCACCCATGCTTGTAGCTTTTTTAGTAGGAACGAAGCAAATAATTTTCCAGTGCTACCTAGCATTGAGAGGAGTCGGTAATTAGAAGGGTCCAGTCTGTTACCCTTTTTAAAAACTGGTATCAGAATGGCCCTTTGCCATGTGGTCGGCACTCTACCGTCAGCTATTACTTTCTCGAACAGTAACTTCATTAAGTGTGCCCAAAATAGGGGATTACTCTTTAAGACTGCGTTGGAAAGTCCATTGGGTCCCGGGGCATGAGAAGCTTTTAAGTTCTTGATGTTACTTAATAGATCATTAATAGTGACTGTAAAGGGGGAAGGTATTAGGGCGATATAACCAGATGACTCTTCGAACCCAGCGCCACTTCCATTACACATTTCAAGAAAGGAAACCCATTCCTGGGCACCTATTGGGTTCAGCAGTGGGATTCTCCCTTTACTCTTTGCTCCCCCTAGGATTGCCCAAATATTACAGGAATTTCTGGAGCAAAGCACACTTACTGTTTTACACCAGTTGCCCAATTTCAGATTTTTTTTACAGTGTTTTAACCACGTATGGTATTTATTTTTTAATTTTCGGGTACTGAGGGCAATTAGATTTAAAGAATGGTTAGTAGTTCTGAGTTTCCTTATATCTCCCCTAAGTTTACGTTTTGCATTGCGAATTATCTTATCAAATGGGGGATTCGAGGACATTTCCTTCAGTGCCAACGGGCGTCTGCATATCGCATGTTCCCCCGAGAAACTGGTTATCCAGTTTTCAATTTCATCGGGCAACATGGCACCTAGTTTTGTTGCATAATCTAAGTTCCACTGGTCAGTAACCCTAGAGGCCTTAATAATATCATTGTCAGACCAGATAATTCGGTTTGCTGGATAGTTTACAATTAATTCACCGCTATGGATATTGTGAGGAATGGAGAAAATAGTATCTATGGTCAAAATAAGCGGATTATGATCACTCCAAGGGCTCTGGGTTACTGACATATCAAGGACCTTAGTTGCCACTTCGGTACTGGTGTAAATATAGTCGATTGTACTCTGGTACAGTCCCTGATGCCAGGTACTCTTTCCTGGTCTATCACTCTGGGTTCGACCATTCATTATCTCCAAGTCCCAACATTTGAAGAATAGACGCCAGCATTCACCCTCGGTATCCTCTAATACAGTCTCCATTCTGCTGTCTTGGTGTAGGCCATTATTGTGAACAGATCCCCGGTCCCCAATAATATGACAATTCAAGTCGCCGGCAAGAATAATGTGGTTAGACCCGGTGTTCATTCTCCATTTGCCAATTAAATCTTGGAGTGCTTCTTGTTCTCGATGCTTAGCACCCGGGGGGTTGTAGACATTGATTATGAGCACTTTTATCGCTGTGACATCCATCCCTAATACTGCTTCAATTGCACAGATATAGTCCTCATAGGTTGTTGTTAACCTGACACTAGGGATGGTATTCTTCACTCCAATCAATAATCACCAAATGGGCGACCCCTGGGTCCTTTCTTAGCTGGACAGTAGTGTATAGCATAACCGTCCATGAGAAGTGGTGACATGAGCCAAGTCTCCTGGAGTAGGAAAAAATCTTGAGTACCAATAAGCGGAAGATAACCCTGAGAGGTAAGAAGATGAGTGAAGCCTCGAGTATTCCAAGACAAAAGAGAACAAGTTCATTGCTTTTGGAGGACCATAGGGAGTGAGTCAGCCAGCCATTTCAAGGTGTTTTGAATATCACTTAGTTGTACCTTCTTGTTAGTAGGGAGGTTAGGCATTATGGCCTGACTGGTCTTCCTGGTACTATCTACGCTTGGAATTAATGGGTCCTCTTCTTCTTTGTTTACATCAACCCCCAGTCCCACCTGTGATAGACTAGATTTATGAGCACGAATTAGCTCGATAGTTTCATGTACCTCACAGTGTAGCGCAGTTACATTGGGGTTGGGTACTTTCAGAGGTTGCACAAAGGAGAAATCCTCAGACCGTATAACCCGCAGTTGTCGGATTAGATGAAGTTTGGCCAGCACTTGAGGTCTGTTCAGCCATTTATTTGCATTCATTTGATTCAAATTTTTAATGTAGCATATTTTCAATAGAGTATTGTTAGGTTTATCGTTTTGTTTCACGGCTGATGAAGATTTCTGTGGATATTTATCTTTCCTGCGTGGAGTAGAATATACATTGGATTCTTCCTCTGAATAGATTGGTGATCCTGGCTCCTGATCATTGCTACTGACATACGAGATCTCATTAGGTTCATCAGGCAGTAACCAGCTAGTTAGTTTGCCTGCTTGTGCACTCAGGCGCTTCTTTGATCTGCGGGCTCTTTTCCGTGCTTTCCTAGATTTTATTGGCACGGGTGCTGTTGCTGGGAGTGGGGAGGCTATAATCACAGGAACCTTTTGGTTCTTTAACCGTCTGGTCAGTCTCCGTTGCTTCTTAGATATAGGAGCCACCTCCCCTTCCATTAAAGCAGATGCCCTTTCTTCATTAATAGAAGGAGCCTCAGTTGTAGAGATTTCTTTGGGACTCGCAAGTTCCAGATGGGGGGTGTCTTGCAAGATTCGAGGGTCGGGTAGACCCAAATGGAGAACTGTATTGACATGAATTCTGCCACAAAGTTTGAGTAGAATTTTTAGGGCAAATTGCATGGTGCCCATCGAAGTCTGGAGTTCAGCAATTGATATTGCTTGGGAATGGGAGTTATCGTTTCCCCTGATCTCATCAGCCCCGGCTGACCCTTCCAGGTCGATATACAGATTGGGTGAGGCCGAAAGGCGGTCCCTTTCCGAGGTAGATGATGGAATATCGGGGAGAGGTGATTGTAGGTCTTCAACTCTGCTAGGGATAGTGCAACCAGTTGGTATCAGGTCTTGAGGCTCAGCGAATGATGCTGCCAATGCATCTGCCGCACGCAAAACCTGCGCTTCAACTGTCTGGCCACCATTGATGGCAGGATTTCCACCTCCTGGGAGAGGGGTCATGGATTTTTGTATGGACAGACAGAGATTCAGCAGCGAGTTGTTATCAATATCCTCATAGTTAGAAACATCCAATGGTTGACTCCCATTGTGATTATATTCGTGGGAATCACCTAAAAGGTCAGTGCCCAATTTTTTTTTTAGGGATGACTTTTTGGAATAATGCAGGTATAGTGCCTTTATCGGGCTTCTCAACCTCATGCACAATCTTATTGTCTTTAACAGTAGGTGTATGATCGTCCTTGGCACCGTTACCCCTCCTCAAGTTGTAGCGGGTTTTGGAAGTTTTAGGTTTAACCATTTTGGGCAATTTGAACGATTAAAAGGTAACCAAGATCAAAGAGGCTGTTAACACCTCCGCAGTCTCCTGATCACACGTATGTTAGCTTACTTAGCAATATTTCATTGAATAGTAAAGTTCAGCTTCACAGCCCTTACCTCCACTGAAGTTCGTAGTGTTTCGGTTCGACTGTATAGGGCCCAGTGTAGCTAGGTTATATGGCACCCCAGCACCAAACAGCCATAAAACAGTCAGCGCCCTTGACACCGTCGGGCTTAACGCCGCAAGGGTGAGTGTGGGCGCATTTTAAAAGAACTTCTGGTCAGGTGATGGGTCACGTGTCCACCAGTTGGCTCCGCCCCCTCCAGGGAACGAAATTCACACAGCAAGAGTCTGTGCTGACTCGCAGTGCTGTGGTTCACTGAACAATTCCAAACGTTCGGTATGGTGAAAGAAAAGCTGCTTTTGCAAATGGAAAAAACGCACCTGACAAAATTCTAACCACTTCTGCGGTTAGGAAGGTCTCATTACCCGCATTCAGTTTTTCCCACATACTATCCGAGTCTGTGCCATCTCTCCATGAAGAAGCAGCCCAGAAAAGTAGCCCTGGCGTTTGCCAGGGCCAAGCATTCTACTATTATACGGTTTAATGTCTGTAAAGTATTTAATTTCCAATTATCACATTTCCCCTGACTTAACACAACATTAGATGATCGAGCTAATAAATCTTCCCCAGTTGGTAAAAGGTTTAAGCAGAACAGAAAAAAATTGTTCACAATGGCAGGAAGATGGATACTGTTGAAAATATTTTGGTAGTGCTCCCAATGGTTTATCAATCCTTGAGAATGTGGAATGTAAATGGTAGTTCCTTGTTCTTTTCATCATTTTCATCCAATCTGTATCACGTAGAAAACGCTTTACCCATAGTGGATTCACAATCAGACCCATTTTAGATCTTCCGCATTCCAATAGGGTAGCTTCTGCACATTGTTCCATGTTGAGCAGAAATGTTGATGTTTTATTATGCAAAGCGACCGGCAAATCCTCACAGAGAGAGACACGTGGGCAATACAATTTTACTATATTCAGAAATTACACACCATTGGAACCAAGCCTGCAAGGACTGGAGACCAAGTTCAAAACGTAGTGAAGCAAATGGGATGGAAAATGGGAGATTAAATGTTTTTTTCACCAAATCATAACCTCCAATTTATCCCGCAATGTTCCATAATAAGAAAACTCAAGTTCAGTCCTGTATAAAATCTTTCTAACAACTTTCCCAATGTAAAATATTATCAATGGCCTTATAGAAAATGTACCAAACTTACAATAAATCCTTTTCATCTGATAAATCATTTGATCAGCCTTACTTTCCAATTTATGTATCATAAGATGCATCCTTGGGTATGCAGTTATGCTGAAACCTAAGTAAGTGATTTCTTTCAAAGATTCAATTAGGATCTGGTCAACTAACCACTTAAATGTATCACTTTTTTAGTATCTAGCAAGATGATTAATATTTCACTTCTTCTGGTGATAATCAAATCATTATTTCGAGCATATACCTCCAAGGCATTCAGCAGCCTCTGAAGGCCAATCAGAGTTGAGTTTAGCAGAGCGACATCATCCGCGTATGTCATCCAGCAGACACGGGTTTTGTCCAGCTTTGAGCTGATAAAGGCTGCTGTAGATAAGACTTCATAGAGATCAGCGAGATACAAATTAAAAAGGCATATCACCAATATGCAGCCCTGTCTCAGTCCTTTTAGTATTTCGATTGGTTCTGTAAAGGAACTTCAGCATTTAACCTAATCTGAATGCAAGTATTTGAATGTCTATATTCTAAAATAGCCAGCAGGTTAGATGGAATTTCTCAAAGCTTTAACTTTCGCCAGAGTTTTTGGCGGTTCACAGTATCGAAAGCCTTAGAGAAGTCAACAATAGGCAATAAAGGGAGTGCTCCTTATTACACCACACAGCTTCACTCAGAGTAGATAATACTAAATCATTTAAAGAGGTCCCCATTCTTTTCCAAATTCCTATCTGATTTTTGGTGAGGATTTTCTTGTCAGTAATCCACATCTCCAATTTTTCTAAAATCATCATACTGTCCACGTCAAGTAAGGCCTTCAGCCAGTAGTTCATAGGATCCAGTGGCTTCTTTACGCAGATGATCTGGTCCTTTTGGACCAGACGCCCATAGGGTTGCAGAGACAGCTGAACACACTTTATCATTATACATCTAAAAATAATTTGGAAATAAACGCGGCAAAATCTTACATTCTTTTTCTTAAGTCTGTGGAATATTATTTTCTCCATAGCAACAAGTTTAAACATTTCCTCCAACCAATCCTCTTTCGGAGACACCTTAGATTTCCAAACTCTCAAAATAAGTATTTTTTCCAACAAGCGAGCCTCTGAACAGCCATTTCTTTTGGGCAGAACAAAGGTTTTGTAGCAACTCATTATACCCTAGGATTAGGGTGGCAAAATCAAAATCCATAGAGCTTCCCAAAATCTTGTTAAAATATAATGCAGAATCTCCCCCAGAAGTTCCTCACTTTGACACACTCCCAGAGCATATGTTCAAGGGTGCCTACCATATGGACGCAACCCTAACAATGAACAGAATCAGACATACAACATTTTTGCAATCTCTCAGGTGTCCAGTAAACTCTGTTCAGTATCTTAATTCGATGTGTTCTCTCTCCCAAACTCACAGACAAAACACAGACATTCCCACAAATCCTCCACCAACGCTCCGCTGGCAAGTCACACCTCAATCTCTCCCTCCATTCTTTCAGCAAGCCCTCATTGTTCCTTGCCCTTGACACAATCAGCTTGCAATATTTATTCGCAAGATGCCCCCTACATCTGCTTGTATGTTTAAAACCTGAAGATTTAACGAATTCTTCTCTGAAAACTCCCCAATAGCCTTTTTGAGTCTCAAATAGCCACGAGAACTACAGTTCGGAAGATTTCCCAGTGCTCGCACTTGATCCACAGACAATGCTATATTTAGGCTTCCTGCTGCCCCAGGCCCAACCAAATTCATGCGCCCCCACCACTTCACTCCACTGTTCCAGACCCAGTCTCTTCTTTATTCATATTAAAAGCCACAGAAGCAGGGGGGGCGCTGTTGCGCACGACGAAGATGGCCGCCTGAATCCTGAGCTCCTGCTCCAGTACAAGATCCGTCCAGAAAACATCCGTTTAGGAGCCACCTAAGCACCCACAAATGGCTGTGTAGACGAGCCGAGGTCTGGCCCCCAACGTCTCCAAATCCTGGTGGAAATCGGTCTCTGGCGCCGAAGTTACGCCGCTCTGAATTTGGCCCGACTGGTGTTGGGAGCGCGATCCGGCTCGGAGTTCCAGGCAGAGACAACACGGAGCCGTGGACTCTGGCGAGGAGGAGGCCGAGTGGGGGCGGGGCCATTGTCAGTGGCCCGCGCCTGACTCGCGCCCACGCTGAGCAGCTGTGGACTGAGAGCTGTTCGGCCGTGAAGACGAGGAGATGTTGTGCCCCCCTCAGGTACGATACCCGCTACTCTTCTGTGGCCCCACACCCCGGAATTTGCGGCGGAGACGCCACTAGACACGGCAGTGACATCCTGTTACGCGGCTGCCCGCGGCAGGGACCCGGCACGTGGGGCGTGGATGAATTGGCCCCGAGTGATCTGACACTCCCGGTGGACGGGAAGCCGGTCTCTGTGTTACGTGCGGGCCCACGCCCGCTAAGACATTACATACATTTACAGAGGCCAACGCCCACGGCTTCGTGAAGCAGCGGGAGGTGAGGGGCCCCTGTGCCAGTGAGGGGGGACTGACGGAAACGCCCTACTAGCGGGCAACATTGCTCCTGATATTACATTGCACGCCCTACATCCGTGTAGTCTGCTGCGGAGTCCTTGCCTCCCGGTCCCCATCCAGAACTATCTGTTTGTCGTGGGTGCACATACGCAGGAGATTACACTACTTTTGCCGACTTCAGGCACGGTCGCCCTAGCGCATGAAGCCCTGTGCTGGTGGCCTGGCCGATCCCACGCTCTGGTGGACACCCAGTCATCTATATAGGCCCTCTTTGGCATAAACTGTGGCTCGCCCTGAGTTTTGACACCTAACTACGTGGGAGAAAATATCCATCGCTGGTGCCTAACATTGGGCCTTGGTGCCCTGGTACTGAGGTCCCTGCCGGAAAATCTACAGACGTCTTGGGAGCAAGGGGGGTGAGGCGGAGGACCCCTGTTGCCCCAGCTGCAAACTCTGTCGACCTGATCCAGGTGGCTTCGCTGAATATCCACAAACAACGGGCTGGGGCTGGCACCATGGGCGAGCCGCACAGGGCTGGGAAGGGAGGCAAGATGCCCAGTAACAAGAGGAAGGGTCCTATGGATGCATTTACCGGCAGCCAGGCGACGGACGCCATAACTGAGGTGCACGCTGACTCTAATGAAACCCCACCTGCAGACATTGAAGGACGGGAGGACAAGCTGACCATGCTTGTGGAAAATGGATTCCGAGCAGTGAACATGAAACTGGACAATATAGTGTCTACCATTGGCTCCCTGAAGGCAAGAGTTGAAAAAGAGAGCATACGTGTCACTGATGCAGAAAATAGAATTAGTAGTAACGAAGACGCTATCTCACAACATGGTCGTGACATCGCTCAGCTTAAGGAAGCCATGACTAAAATGCAACATAAATGCGAGGATCTTGAATCTAGATCAAGACGTAATAACATCCGTGTGGTCGGCGTGGCAGAGTCATTTGGGAAAGGCCAAATGGAGAAACAACTTGAACAACTGCTTAAAACACTATTCGGTCCTGAGTCATTCTCCGAACATTTCTTGGTGGAGAGAGCCCACCGTACTCTTGCCCCGGCACCCAAACCAGATGCTCCCCCTCGCACAATAATTGCACGGCTGCTTAACTATAGAGATAGGGACACAATCCTGCGGCTGGCCAGGGAGGCTGGTTCGCTTCAACACAAGGAATGCCGAATACATATATATCCAGACTTTTCTGCCGGGGTCCAGGCGAGCAGGCGATGATATGAACCAGTCAAGAGACTCCTTAGAGACCGCCAGATTCCATATGCTCTGATGTTCCCGGCAAAGATGAGGATCCAACATGCGGGTAGGGCGCATTTTTTCGAATCCCAGACTGAGGCCACACAGTATATAGAGACTTCCATACCTCTCCCCCCGAGGGGGGGCAGGCCGGCACAGAACAATAGACCAAGACCCGAGGACTAGGGATCTCCGGCGACCGGATTGGTCTGTATCCTTATGTAGTATCCACTGCAGCCTTATAGGTCCTACAAGCAGGGCGGCTCCATTCCATGTGACTATTGGAGATTGGAGCCAATCAGGCGGCCATGTGAGGCAACATGGCTACCCCGGGAATGTTCCACAATTGTTTTTGGGTACATCGTCAGGTTGGGGGTGATGATGAGGGTGGGGAGGAGGTAAGAGGGGTTGGAAATGGGTGTTCTTGGTGTGGAAATTTGGACCACCTGAAGGGGTTTCATTCGAATACAAGGTTGGCTTCGGCCGGAAGTTTGGTCAATGCCAAAACAAGCTCGACCACGGTTATTGAGTGGGTCAATATTCCACAGTTGATGTGGGCGGTGGGTGGGACAAAGTTGGGGCAGATGTTGTGGGTTCCTGGTGTCAGATCGGGATGGTTTTGGGAGTTTCTGTTTAAAGGAGTTCGATTGTTAAAATCAGAGAGCGGTTGCATGGCAGAATGGCTGCATCACTTGCGACAGGGGCGAGGCTACGGACAGATGATTTTTACAACATGCGGGTATGGCACAGGCTGATAGGAGCTTAGAAGTCAAGCTACTCTCCTGGAATATTCGCGGGCTGAACAACCCGGTGAAGGCAAGGAGGGTGGCAGCATATGTTACATGCCACGATCCTCATATTCTTTTCATTCAAGAGACGCACGCACTGGGTAATGTCAATTCTGCATTCCTGCCAAGATGGGGCCCCCAGAGATACTACACGGAATACTCAACACAGTCTAGAGGAGTGTTAACCCTCATACACCCCAAGCTGTGCTTTAAATACCACTCCAGTAAAATAGATCCGCTTGGCAGATATGCACTAGTCTGGGGGGAGTTGGCGGGATACCAATTAATACTTGTTAATACATATGGGCCAAATGTGGACGATCCGCAGTTCTATTGTACGATACTTGATATGCTAACTACGTCAGGGGGGCACTGATAATCTGGAGCGGCGATCTGAATACTATTTTGGACCAGTCCCTTGATCGGTCCTCTACTGCCCCCAGGGCCCCCCCAGAGCCGCATTGGTTGTGCGGCAGTTGATGGAACAGATGTATGTGGTAGACGCTTGGCGCACACTGCACCCTACTGAGAGGAAATTCACCTTTACTCTTCTGTCCATGATTCCCATTCACGTATCGATTACTGGTTCATTAGCTCACCCCTGGCCGGCATGGTCACCAGTTGTGAAATACACCCCCGCACCATCTCTGACCACTCACCAGTAACACTTGGCATTCAGCTGGGTGATGCCCCACCTCCAGTTAGACGGTGGAGAATGCCCCCCGCCATACTGAGGGACACTAATATTTGCGAAGCCCTCCATACTGAGATCACGGAATTTATTGAAATAAATGAGGGATCGGTAACCACTTATGCTACTCTCTGGGAGGCATTCAAGGTCTGGATCCGGGGTACTATCCTGGGCAAGTCCACGGGTATGCTTAAAGCTGTAAGACGGGAGCTGGGCGCAGTCGAAACTAAAATAGGCTTATTACAAACTGAATATAGCGCCGCACAGGACAAGGCAACACTATCGCAAATGCATGTCGCGTTGAAGGAATTCAACACGTTAGCCAGCAGGGAAGTCTTATACATGGCGGCGCCTGCCAAGGCCCGTAGATATGGGGAGAGTAATAAGGCTGGGAAATTCTTAGCCACCATGCTTAAAACAGATAGACATCGGAGCCCAATCCCTGGGGCTTTGGTTAATAAGGAGCAGGACATTAATTCCACCTTCGCTGAGTTTTATTCCTCCCTTTATTCCAATCATGACATCAAAAGTAAAGAAGACACGTTCCGGTATTTGGATAGCCTAGACCTCCCTACACTGACCACTGAGACCCGTAACATACTGGATCAGCCCATCACTATTGAAGAAATCGTAGAGGCCATTAAATCTCTGTCAGGGAGCCGCGCCCCTGGCTCGGATGGACTTAGCGCGGAACTATATAAGGAATTTAGGACTGAACTAGCCCCCCTACTGTTAAAGGTGTGGGAGTAGGCGATGGATCAAGGGAACCTTCCAGAATCGATGCGCGAAGCTATTATTACTGTCCTCCTGAAACAACGTAGACCTGCACATGACATGGGTTCGTATAGACCGCTCTCCTTGATTAATACCGATGCGAACATTTTCGCCATGGTGTTAGCCACCAGGCTCCTGCCGTACATGTCGATCCTTGTTCACCCAGACCAGGCGGGCTTTATACCAACTAGATCTACAGCTCTCAACCTGAGGCGCTTGTTTAATGTTATGGCACACATTGATCCCACAACAAAGGCTGCCGTGGTGGCCCTTGATGCCGAGAAGGCCTTCGATTCCGTGTCCTGGTCTTATCTCTTCCTGGTGCTTGAACGATTTGGCTTTGGCCGATACTTCATCAAATGCATACAGCTACTATATACTCACCCGACTGCTAAGGTTCTGACCAACGCCACTTTGTCCACCTCGTTTAGGCTCTACAGAGGTACCAGGCAGGGCTGTCCCTTTTCACTGATACTTTTCGCACTTACTATCGAGCCGATGGCGGAACATATACGCCAGAACCACTCACAGAGGACTTAGGATGACCGCCCACCCAGATCATTTCACTATATGCTGACGATACCCTGCTATATGTCCGCGACCCAGTAGGGAACGTACAGCACATAATGTCGGACATACATGAGTTCTCGGAATATTCAGGGTGCAGAATCAATGTTCCCAAGTCCGAAATATTTCCCCCTACGGATTGTACGGGTAACATCGCTGCAATTGCTGGGCTTAGGCCCACCCCGACTCAAGTACGTTACTTGGGTATTATGGTGGCCAGGGACAAACAATTGTTATATACACAGAACCATGGTGAACTGTTACTGAGTTTGACGACCAAGTTCCAAACGTGGGCTAGCCTTCCCTTGTCCTTGTATGGTAGAGTGGCTATTCTCAAAATGGTAGTCTTACCCAAACTCTTATATTATTTTAACAACATTCCGGTATTGCCCGGCAAGTCCTTTTTCATGAAACTCAAGTCGCTCGCCTCTAATTTCGTTTGGAATGGGAAGACGGCCAGATTGGGGTGGGATAAGATGGTGGAACCATTCTCACGGGGTGGCATTGCTGCGCCAGATTTTGAACTATATTATCTGGCTGCACAGGCTCAATTTGTTAGACACTGGTTTGACCCTGATGACACATCTCCACACATCCACATGGAGAAACATGCTGATCGCCCCAATGACATCAGATCACTTCTTCTTAACCCTGTCTATGGAGACACATGCCCGTTTGACCCGGTATATACAACCATACGTGCCTGGGCCAAGATATATAACAGATTAGGCCTTAAGACCCCCTATGACCCGGAGGTCCCCCTGTGGAACTTCTCGAGTATATCCCCAACATTTGATAAAGCCATTCAACAATCCTGGGATCCTAACAAGTTATTCAGACTAAGGGACATGTTCCCAAATGGCACATTCTGTGAACTCACTGACTTCATCGGGATGGTGGGAGGAGGCCCACTTAAACGCTTTCAATATCATCGTATGAAAACTGCTTTTGCGGCTAGATGGCCATCTTTCCCGTTGGAACCCCAGGTACATGAATGTATTAGGGCAATAGTATCCCCTAATAGTCACAATAAAGGGGTCTCGTTGGTATACTCACTAGTACAAACCCACTCCCCATCACATAATACGATAAGAGAGACCTGGGAGCGGGATACAGGCACTCAGATTGATGAAATACGGTGGTCACGCTTCTGTCAACTCACCAGATCCGTCTCTATGAACGCGGGGCTACAGCTGATCCAGTTTAAAGTTCTGAATCAGCTCCACTATGCCCCCACCAGACTGGCCAAATTTGTTGAGAGTTGCACGGGAGCCTGCCCCAAGTGCAATGCGCCAAACGCTAGCCCCTACCACATGTACTGGTCATGCCCTTTGATTATGGAATTCTGGCGGGAGGTGGCAGAACTCCTCGAAGACATAACGTCGATTCCGGCGACCCTGTCCCCCTTAAAGTACTTGCTTGGTGACATTGGTAAGGTGAAAGAAACTACGAGGCGTTTATTTAATATTTCATGTGTTGTCGCCAAGCGCTGTATCCTTAAATCATGGAAGTCTACAACTGCACCATCCAGAGCCAATTTCTTAAAAGACTTATGTTTGGTAAACGACGATGAAGAACTTTTTGTTTTATCGGTCCCGACACAGTGTCGGCCCAAAGACATTTGGCCGCTGTTGCGTATTTATTTGTGTTCCCAGATACCGGACGAGGATGTACGCCTCTCCCTTCGCCATGATGTGGGATGTTTGATGTGTTTTTCTTGCTACTCTGTATATATGTGCCAATACTGTACATGCCTCAATACCTTGTCAAATTCTTTCTTTAGTGGACGGTCTGAATGCTAACCTGCTCTCTTAATAAAATAAATGTTTAAAGAAAAAAAAGCCACAGAAGCACAAATATTAAATTGGAGGTGAAAAACCTTTTAACCTGTTCACTTTTTTAGGGATTCTCACTACTGTGCTGAGCAGGTTTTGACTTGTCTAAGTGCCCTTTGTGCCAGTTCTCTGTAAGGTGTGTGTTTGTCACGACCCTCGCCCAAAACCCCCTCTGGCAAACCCATTGGCCAGGTGGAGTCAGGACTCAGGCCTCTAGAGCCTGGCATCCTCTTCAAAAGCCCTCATGGGGCCAGTCCTGGCGCTTATGGCACCAGACTCATACACCATGAAAAACAATGTAATTGGGAACTACTTTATTGTATTGTCAGCCAACATGGAGGCATCCACATAGCTTGGTTCCTAAGAACCAAGCTATGCGGTCTAGTGTTTTGGGTGTGGTAGCCTAGGGACTACTTTACCTGGACTATTTTGTTGGGGCTATTTAAACCACACTCAAGCAAGACAACAGGCTTCGCATTACTTTGCAGCTTGCAACCTGACGCTCACCGTGTCCAGCTATTCCCTCAAACCTCGGAGAAGCAGAACCTGCAAGGAGACAAAAGGAACATCATTGCAAGGAGACAAAAGGAACATCATTAGCAGAAGCATCTTACCTGCAGTCTTCATCTTTAAACACTCGCAGCTACTGAGAACAGCTTCCTCGAATCTGCACGCCTCCCGGACAGAACGACCTGAAAGAGGAAGATAGAGGCAATATTAAAGAAAGCAGTAGAGACATTTACAAATTACGAACTGCACAAAAGGCTTACCTGGCTGGTCGCCTCGCGGCTGGCACCACTCCGGACATTCCACTCGCGCTGAAGAACACCGCGATCTACAAGGAAGGAAAACACAGGTTAGCACAGGCAAGACTTTGCAGCGCTGCGCATAGCGCTTACTTACCACATCATAGCGCTCTTAATGCGCCATCATTTACCAGCGGGGCTCAACCAAGTCAGTTCGCTGCGCTGAAGCTCTGCATACCTAAGGGAGAAAAAAAGAGACATTTTAAACAAGAAAGGCATGCAGGATAGCAACAAAACTAAAGAACAGCAATAAGACCTACCTGAACAATATCAAACGGGCCAGCGTCAGTGAAGTAACTGGACCGCACTCGCCCATGAAAGACAACGTGCCCCTGCAAAGAAGGCAGGACGGAGAGCACGCCTAATTCTACCACAAGGTGAGGAGAGGGCGCCAGAGGGACTAAAATCATACGGGGTTGGAGGGAGAATACTTACCCCAGTCGGTCAGTCTTGAACACAGTCCTCCTGTATTTTCAGGCAGAACCTTCCCCGCAGACCCCATCGGGGCAACCCTGAGAAGCATACCAGCGAGTAACCCGGCTGGGTGGCGTCCCTGTGGATACCAGGTGAGCGTAACAGAATGCGAAGCCTACCATAACAAATCCACCTGGGCGCCATGGAGACATCAGAAATGGACCAATTGGCCCAATTACTAGGATAGCTTCGTGCTGAGGTTCATTCTGCCCGACAAGAGACTAATGCCCTCCGGAGAGACCTAATAGTGACCAAAGAAAGCACTGAAGAGATTAGCAGGCAATACTTGCAATCACAGGCAGGACAGACGCCTCTATCTGTAAGCAATGCAACGATGCAAAACCCCGCCATACCACCCACTCCAGTACAGATCACGTTACCTGGAACAGTGCCCCTGGCATCACCAGAAAGGCATTCATCAATCAGTGCCGCCTTCACTTTCTTTGTAGGCCTGGAGCATTTCCAAACGACCAAGCTCGGGTAGCTTTTGTCTTATCATACCTGAGTGGTAGTGCAGCAGATTGGTCGGTGCCATTGGTAACCCATGACGATCCTCTATTACATGACTTTGGGGGGTTCCAGAGGGAAATGGAAAAACGTTTTGCTCGCCATAACCTGGAACAAGCAGTAGACAATGAACTCTTGTCCCTCCGACAGGGGAATCAGGACTTGTTAACGTACATTGCTACCTTCAACAGACTGGTTGCCGAAGCGAGGTGACCAGAAAACAAAAGGACCACGATATTCCATCGAGGCTTATGAGGCGAATTAAAGGACGTCTTAGCCTAGGTGGTTGATCCACCCAGAGACTGTGCAGAATTCATAAATCTGGTCGTGCAGCTAGACCACCGGTTGCAGGACCAAAAGGCAGATCGGTCTAAGACGGACCCTCAGATTGTGTATGTTCGACCAAGGGAAAACACACCCCGTGTACCTGAAAATGCTGTAGAACCCATGCAGATTGGCGGGATACGGCCTCCATTAACAAAACAAGAGCGGGACAAAAGAAGACAACAACAGCTTTGTTTGTATTGTGGGAAACCAGGACATTTCCTGAAGGACTGTCCAGTAAACCCCCAAGAAGAACAGTCGGGCCACAGAGAAGGATGAAGCTAAGGAATCGGAAAACTACCAAGCTCGACAAACGTAGAGGTCAGTTTGTCGAGTGAGAAGAAAGAGTTGCTGACCTCGCACTTTGCAATACCAGTGATCTTAATTAACCACCAACAGTCGTCAAGAATGCATGCCGCTGAAGCATACATCGATAGCGGAGCAGTTGGAAATTATATTGATCAAGAACTGGCAGCAGAGATGGGGCTTCCTTTGTGTTCTAAGCCAACTATGGACAAGGTAACCACCGTGGATGGGACAGACATCGCTTCCGGACCAGTAATCCAGTGCACAGCCAGGGTAACCTTGCTGTGCCAGGACAGACATCAGGAGTCTTTCATTTGATCTCATCAAGGCACCTCATTTCAGGCTAATACTAGGGATGCCATGGTTGGTTGCTCACAACCCTTTGATAGACTGGCAGGCACGAAAATTAACCTTCCCCGGTGACTGCTCCCCTGCCTGCTATTACCAAGAGGAGAAACCTGACGTCTGTATCCCCATGACTCCTGGAGCGACAGTATAAACCCTGGGAGCAACTAATACCTTGCCAAGTGAATACCATGATTTCCAGGATGTTTTCCGTAAGGACCAAGCCAATACATTGCCGCCGCACAGGCCCTATGACTGTCAGATCGACCTTGTTCCTGGTGCACAAATCCCTTGCGGCAGGAACTACGCTCTCACAGAACCAGAAAACCTTCATTTGAAATCCTATTTAGACCAGTACCTTGCAAACGGATTTATCCGTCCTTTGAAGTCCCCCGCAGCCAGTCCTTTGTTCTTCGTACCGAAAAAGGAAGGAGACTTGAGAACCTGTACTGTCTACCGTGCATTGAACCAGATCACTGGGAAGAACCGCTACCCTTTGCCACTTATCCCTGAGATGCTAGACCAAGTTAAAGATGACCAGATTTATACCAAATTGGACCTTCGAGGAGGGTACCCCCTGGTCTGAGTCAGAAAAGGAGATGAATGGAAAACTGTCTTCCATACTAAGTACAGCTTGTTTGAATATCAAGACATGCCCTTCGGGTTATGCAACGCTCCTGCGGCATTCCAGTATTTCATGAATGACGTCTTGAGGGAGTTAATTGATGTGTGCGCCTTAGTGTACATGGACAACATCTTAGTATACTCAGCCTCGGAACAAGAGCATGTCAGGCACGTTCGTTCAGTCCTCACCAAGCTCTGTCAACATCGCTTGTTTGCAAAGCTTGAAAAATGCTTTTTTCAAGTCACCGAAGTAGAATTTCTTGGTTTTATCCTTACTCCAGGAGGCATCAGAATGGACATGCACAAGGTAGATGCCATTCTGAAATGGCCTTCACCAACGTCTCTGAAAGGGGTACAAAGCATGCTGGGTTTTGCGAACTTCTACCGCCGGTTCATCCCAGACTTCACTCAGGTTGTGCACCCAATCACAGTACTATTACGAAAAAACAATAAAAAGTTTGCTTGGACCGAAGAAGCAGAAGAAGCCTTTCAGGAACTTAAACAAAGGTTTACCTCCGCTCCAATCCTGCGACATCCTCGTCTAGACCTGCCTTATGTCGTTGAAACTGATGCGTCCAGTCTCGCAATGGGGGCTGTCCTTTCACAGAGAGACCCAGAAACCGGCCAGCTACATCCTGTGGCGTTCTGGTCGAAAAAGTTCTCACCTCCAGAGATTAATTATGCCATCACGGACAAGGAACTCCTGGCTATCAAATCTGCCTTTAAAGCCTGGAGGCACTACTGTCTGGGGGCTAGACACACCATTACAGTCATCACAGACCACCGAAACCTGCAATATCTCAAAACAGCCAAGACCCAGTCCTCGCGCCAATTACGGTGGGCCCTTTACTTCACCGAATATGATTATGTAATCACATTTCGACCAGGAGTCAGAAACGGAAAGGCGGATGCCTTATCTCGCATCGGCATAGATGAAATAGTATATACAACTCCAGACCCAGTATCTATTATACCTGAAGACAAACTCTTGGGTATCCCGACAGCCTTAACACAAGCAGAACTACGAAAAGAAATCCAACGGACAATGAATCCTGATGCCTACCTCGCATGGCAAACTCCAGAACAATATACCATCAAGGACCATCTACCCTTTTTTAGGGATTGCCTATATGTACCCAAGAAGGAATTACAACAGCATATTATTTCAAACTATCACGATTCACTGATCGAAGGGCATCCTGGGATCGCCAAAACCCTGGCTAAGGTGAAAGAGAACTTTTGGTGGCCTACCTGGCATAAGGACATCATTCAGTATATTCAGTCCTGCAGTGTCTGCGCACAAAATAAATCACAGAAATAAAAACCATCTGGTCTCCTACAACCATTGGACATTCCTCCAGTTCCATGGCACACTCTTTTCCCTTGACTTCATCACTGATCTACCTCCAAGCCAAGGGTTCAACACCATCCTTGTAGTTGTGGACTTATTCTCGAAGATGGCCCATTTTATTCCGCTCAAAGGCCTCCCAGACGCAGCCACTTTATCAAAAGTGCTCCGGGAGGGTGTGGTTAAGCTACATGGCTTGCCTTCGGTTCTGGTCTCTGATCGAGGCAGCCAGTTTGTTTCAAACTTCTGGAAAAAATGTTGTGCAATGGCGCAGATAGACGTTCGGCTATCTACCAGTCACCATCCCCAAACAGACGGCCAAACCGAGACAAACAATCACACACTCGAGCAATATTTACAGTGCATGCTGCACCACGAACAAAGGAATTGGAAAGACCTACTATGGATAGCCGAATATGCATATAACAATTCTTTGCATTCAAGCATGGGACAAACGCCCTTCTATACCCTTTATGGCAGACATCCACGTACCTCTGAACTAGACCTTCCAGCCAGCTTGGAAATGCGAGCGGTAAAGGCTCTACACACAACCATTACTCAGGCTTTCAAAAGGGCAAAGGAACACCTTATTCATTCCAAAGAAAAACAAAAGAGATTTGCCGACCAACACCGGAAAAAGGCCCCTCATTATCAAGTGGGAGACAAAGTTTGGTTAGCCGCTAAATTCGTACCCATCAGGGGAACCCGGACCTTTCATCCCAGATTCTTAGGACCCTATACCATTAAGGCAATTATCAACCCAGCAGCCGTGAAACTGGATTTACCACCTAATCTACACATCCACCCGGTATTCCATGTGTCCCTCCTGAAACCATTGCAACCCGGCACACGGATTGGGACACCACCTAAGCCCATACTTGTTGACGGAAAACCAGAATTCAAAGTCAAAGTTATCTTGGACTCTAAATACTCTAGGACCGACCTATATTATCTCGTCGATTGGAAAGGATTTGGACCACAAGATAGATCCTGGGAGCCCAGTGAGAATATCCACGCACCACGTCTAATCAGGAAATTCCATCGGAACTTCCCAACCAGACCTGGGCCAGACAAAAGGAACACCATGGGAGGGGCCTTAGGGCGGAGTGCTGTCACGACCCTTGCCCAAAACCCCCTCATGACAAACCCATTATCCTCTAGAGCCTGGCATCCTCTTCAAAAGCCCTCATGGGGCCAGTCCTGGCGCCTATGGTGCCAGGCTCCTACACCATGAAGAGCAATGTGCTTGGGACTACTTTATTGTATTGTCAGCCAACATGGAGGCATCCACATAGCTTGGTTCCTAAGAACCAAGCTATGCGGTCTAGTGTTTTGGGTGTGGTAGCCTAGGGACTACTTTACCTGGACTATTTGGTTGGGGCTATTTAAACCACAACCGAGCAAGACAACACGCTTTGCGTTACTTTGCAGCTTGCAACGTGACGCTCACCGTTTCCAGCTATTCCCTCAAACCTCGGAGAAGCAGAACCTGCAAGGAGACAAAAGGAACATCATTAGCAGCAGCATCTTACCTGCAGTCTTCATCTTTAAACACTCACAGCTACTGAGAACATCTTCCTCGAATCTGCACGCCTCCCGGACAGAACGACCTGAAAGAGGAAGATAGAGGCAACATTAAAGAAAGCAGTAGAGACATTTACAAATTACGAACTGCTCAAAAGGCTTACCTGGCTGGTCGCTTCTCGGCTGGCACCACTCCGGACATTCCACTCGCGCTGAAGAACACCGCGACCTACAAGGAAGGAAAACACAGTTTAGCAAAGGCAAGACTTTGCAGCGCTGCGCATAGCGCTTACTTACCACATCATAGCGCTCTTAATGCGCCATCATTTACCAGCGGGGCTCAACCAAGCCAGTTCGCCGCGCTGAAGCTCTGCATACCTAAGGGAGAAAAAAAGAGACATTTTAAACAAAAAAGGCATGCAGGATAGCAACAAAACTAAAGAACAGCAATAAGACCTACCTGAACAATATCAAACGGCCCAGCGTCAGTGAAGTAACTGGACCGCACTCGCCCATGAAAGACAACGCGCCCCTGCAAAGAAGACAGGACAGAGAGCACGCCTAATTCTACCACAAGGTGAGGAGAGGGCATCAGAGGGACTGAAATCATACAGAGGTGGAGGGAGGATACTTATCCCAGTCGGTCAGTCTTCAACAGAGTCCTCCTGTATTTTCAGGCAGAACCTTCCCCGCAGACCACATCAGGGCAACACTGAGAAGCATACCAGCGAGTAACCCGGCTGGGTGGCCTCCCTGTGGATACCAGGTGAGCGTAACAGTGTTCTCCTAGAATTTGGGAGGAAACTATTAGTCATGAAAAACAATGTTTTTGCATAAACACACAATTTTCAACATTAGCCAACCCCTCTAGAATTGCAGATGCACTATCTGGGTGAATTAGTAGATGGGCAAGCCCATGTGAGCAGTAATTCCACTTCAAGGCTTTAACGCTTGTTATTGAACAACAAACCTCCTTAATAGATCCCATCACATACAGAATCACAAACAATTCACTCAATATGGGCCTCACATAGTTTGATGCCTTTCTTGAAAGTTGTTGTTACAGCTATATTTGGTATCAAAATGTTGTGATACATGGTGCAGCGGTCCCAGCACCTGATGCAGGTACCAATGCAGCACCATTCAAATGATACAATTCGATTTTACCAGGATCTCACAATTTTAGTCTTGTGGGGAAACTGAAATTATGGCATGGATGCCATAGATCCAAATTCTAGATCTCATTCTTCAATGGTTTTGCCTACAAATAAATTGCCAGGGCAATCATTGATTGATTGATTGATTGATTGGATAACGAAGAACACCAGCACTCGTGATTTTCTTAAAACAAAGACCTAGTTAATACCTATCAACTATTCAGAGGTTCTCTACTTTTTATACTTCAATTGAAGTCTTTGTGCAGGAAGCTGGGTAGACAGCTAGATGATGTGGTGCTGCTTATAATATAGCACCTTAAACCAAGAATCTAAATGCCATTCATTTCACATAAAGCCCTGCACCCCCGACAACGCATGTCCTCTGTATTCTTGCAGCAAAGTCAAAAGCCCCAAAGATGAAAGAACGGCAAGTGTACATTCCGCTAAAGGTATATATGTCTTCCTAATATTCTGTTAGGGATTCTTTGGGAGATGGGGAGGAGGCCAATTCCCGTCTAATGGAGTGAAGAGTGAGAGCCAACAAAGGGTTTGGGAGCTAGCAAACAAAAAGCAGGAAGGTGATAAAATGCAAGGCAAGTGAAGGCCACCGCCTAGGGAAACCTTGTGCTAGGAGGTGCTGCTCTCCTAATGTCATCATCAACAGGCTCAGGAGCCGATAGATGACCCAAGAATTCTGGAAAAAGGACCCCATTTGTTTCTGTTACTCAATCTCATCGCTAGAAGGAATCCTGTAGGAGTTACATATTTATGGTCTTGATGGGGGATCAAGCAGAAACATGTTAGCATAAGAGATTCATGATCAAGCAGACGATTTAAAGAAAGAAAGCAATGTTTTAAATCTGCAATAACCGTCATTTAGCACTGATTTAGGAAGTTGGCAAAAGTGGATTCATGATAATG
Organism: Ambystoma mexicanum; assembly: GCF_040938575.1. Lineage (NCBI taxonomy): Eukaryota > Metazoa > Chordata > Amphibia > Caudata > Ambystomatidae > Ambystoma > Ambystoma mexicanum. The sequence continues at coordinate 734,210,035 of NC_090925.1, forward strand.
GTGCATGCACAATGTTGTATGGCATTAGAACTGAGATCATCTAGAATAGTTTTATGTCTTTTGGGAGTCAACTTTCTCTACATGTCATGGTCTCGTAGATATTGCACAAGTGTTCTACTATTTTTAGTTTCCGAGGTAAAACATTTTCCTCTGCTACTCTCGTGCTTGGAATGGGTCGGTTCTAACGGGTTCTTAGTACCTGCATTTATGATTTTTGGCAACGCCTTGAATCGGGATTTCTCCAAACATATGGAGATTACCAGTAATCAATAACGTGGAGAGGAGAAAATGAAACAATGTCTCAGAGTCTTAGCAGGAAAGCTGTGCCTGTTGCCTCCTCCCTCTCAAACAGTGTGCATGTTTATGGCTCTTTCCTGCCACTCACTGCATAACAGAAGGCGAGCTGAACGTGAGGGTCTTGCAATTACTTTTAAAACTTTGTCTTTGTTCTTAGCAGAACCTTTTCTAATGTCTAACTGTTTAGGTGAAAGGAACTGTAATCGGGCATGCAAAACTGAAAGTCCACACAGAGTTCCAGTTACTTACCAGAAATCTGCCTTCTTTCAAGACAACGAGCACAAAATAAAACTCCCGTTTAAAACTTCATCATTAATCAACTTTTTTCGGCAATAAAAAGCCATAAAAGATCATCATGCAATCATAAGATAAAACAGGAATACAGAAATACAAATTAAAAACAAGTTAAAAGCAAAGTCATGCAAAGAATACTAAAACAATCCTGATACATAAAAAGATATATAGGCAAGTAGAGAGAGAGTATATTTGCAGCCCTAATACCATTCTTTAGCCTTCTTCACACCTGGAAGAATAGATACAGTTTTCAATCAACTGCCCCGATAAACATTTGACATCAACATGACCAAGCCTGGTAAACATAATCATGCATACTAAAACAGAACAAACTTAAAAATAATTATAAAAAGAGAAAGGCATAGTCACAGCCCCAATGCCATTCTTTGTCCTTCGTCTGCCTAGGGACATATGTTTGATGTACTGTCAATTACCCCAATACACAGTTTTCTTCTGCATAACCAGGCACGGTGAACATATTGGGCTACACAGGTCACTCTTGGACAATCTGCAGTGCTTTTACAAAATCCCAGTGCAGCCTCTAAGGTACGGATGCCTGCATGTTTCAGGAGCGGTCTCAAATACTGTACTCTTATCGATTTCAGCGCATCGAATGACAACAAAATGTGGACAGATGTCTCTTCACCCATGCCACAGGGGGCAGAAACCTGATCCCATAGGGTCCAAGACTTCATAACACTTGCGATATGTAGAGTGCCCATTCTGAATCTAATATACAGGGCTCTTGCATATGGTGGTCCAATGGTCTATTATAGCTTCATTTATGTTCATGATGTGTGTTAGCTTGACATACAAAATCAAAGGGTTTACGTGAATATTCTCATTTGCTTAACACCATACATCCTGCTTACATTATCCCTTCCATTTGGGAAAAGCCAGTTCTGTGATTTTAATTTTGCATTGTGGGGCTTGTAGCCCTGGATTTCCCCAGTATAGACCCACGACTGCAAGTCCCACAATAGAAAGTTAAAACTAGGAATGGACATTTGTCTCCAAATGGATTGGATAACGGCATGTATGATGCAGAACAAAAAGCTGGACGTTTGTATACAACAATTACTTTTGCCATGTTCCCAAAAACACAATTTCCGTTGTGTCTAAAAGCTGAAAATATAGTGAAGAGATTTTTCATGTTTGCATTATTTTGTATTCTAGGACTTTACATTTTCCATTCAGAGTGTTTAAAATAAAGCTATAATGGGTACTCGTTTGACTTAAAATGCTTCTGCAAGGGATTAAATAATGTCAGATTGCTCTTCTGTAATGTGTGTACTTTGGAAAAAAACTCTATAACCTGCTCTTGAGAGTCAATACCTAAATATTTGTGCCAACTAGAGCTTGGAAGGAAGGTGGCTAAGTGTCCAAATTACAAAGTGGGTTTACTCCTGGCTCCACTGCTTTGCCAAATTGTGTGATACTGGGCGACAATTGGGAGTCTTGAGGAAAGAGCCTCCCTAGTAATGGGGCAGATTTAGAGGGCCTTTTTCCAATAATCTCTTTTAAGAGGTAAATGAGGCTTAACAACCATGTGTAAAAGGTTTACACTTTTTTTAACCAAATTGCTCACTCCAAGGGATGTTTACGTTTTTGATGGGGTCGGGAATGTCCACCTATTCAACTTTATATTCCCCCCACCAGCATGCACTCCACTTGTCAAAAACAAATGCATATCCTGCAGCATCTGATTTTGATGAAAGTGGAGATTAATTGGATTATTATGGAATCCATCAGCTTTTAGCAAATGGTCAAAGCTGGGCAGATTCCACAAGAACTCATGTAAATTCCCATCACCATACACATACACGGCAGAATGCATTTATAATTGCACCACAGAGTGCAAATGATACACAGAAACCAGAGTCCTCCCAAATCTCGGAGTGGCCCTCTGCATGGAATTAGCAGAGGGAAGAAAATGGCCCTTTCTTGTCAACAATAACGTCTGTTGAGCAACTCATTAGGATGATCAGGTTTGAAGCTACGTTATAACCCTATCTGCTCATTGTTTCATTGACCATTTACTCAGTGACCCTCAAGAGATTTTAATGGGGTTTGTGAAGTTATGTTGACTTTTCTCTTTGGGCACCATCCTCGTGTGCCCCAGATCATAGTTATTAGTTGTCTTTCACTTTTCTTTCTCTCAAAGCCTACCAACGTTTGTACCTCACAATAATGGTGCCCAAACACAGGGGAAAATCTGTCTGTGATTGATGGACATTGTTTAGGGAAAGCTGTATTAGGCTAAGAGAGTTCAATTTCAAGTGAATGACTTAAGAGTACAACATTATACAGGGCTTTTGGTTGGAATCTCATTCTCATGTTTCAGCGTGTCATGCTGCCAAGGCCCAAGTCAGGCAAAAAAGGGTCTTTGGGTGAGATGAAAGAAACAAACACAATCATGATTGAAGCAAGGGGTAGGGAGAGTGGAGAGAGAGACAAATAGAAGATGACACAAATGGAGCATAAGACAAAGAGCGAGAGACATATAGAAAGTGAGGCAAATATAGGGCTATGCAAATGGAGAGGGAGACACGGAGTAAGATTAATATAAATGGGTGAGGAAGACCCAGCAGGGGCCCAGCGCCAGAGCTATTTTTGGACCATCCCGGAGCCTAGCCCCGGCCCACCTAAACCCTCGGTTTGTGAGTACATGCATTTCTTTTTTCCATCTGAAGCAATGGTTGCCCTTATACAACTGGCTAATCACACAATCGTTTCAGTCCTGGAAACAGTGGTCTTGTTGTATAGTGGAGGCCTGTGCACCGTATCTTCCTCAAAAGTATCTGTGTAGATAGGTAACTGGATCAGCAGAAGTACAGAGAGACGAAGTAACACCTACCATACATCTCCAGTGGGCACTAAAAGCACTTTGCATTGAAAAGTGTACCCTTACGTGATTCACAGGGTGATCCCCTTAAACTCTCGCTTCAGATGTTCCCCACCCTATCCTGCATTAGCCACACATTCAACTGCTTTCTGTGCCTCTCCTTCAAGCCGGAGTCAAGTCCTAAAAGAAAAGTGGGGGACTCATTAAACTTACGCAATGGGATGTGACGTCACCAGGAACTGAACATTTTAAAACGTATACACGTTTCAAATGCCAAGAATCAATGCAAATGTTTTCCCTGGAGAGTGCTGTCCTGAAATGTGACATTTCACCTTTAGTTGTTCATTATTTTTCACCAGTCCATATAGTGTAGTGGTTAAGTGTTCGACCTTTAAACCTGGTGACCGCTGTCCAGGTCGCACTTAAAATCATAATTTTGAAAAAGACTGTCTTCTCTTGTTATTTATTTATTTTATTTTACATTTATAAAGCGCTCACACAGCCCGCATGCATCGAGGCGCTGTTACAGGAATTGTTTGTTTTTCTTAGTTGCGTAATTGTGTTTTTTGTTGTTGTCTTAGTTACGTATTTATAATGCGCTTAAACACCCAGAGGTTTCTAAGCGCGGACCCGCGGTTCGAACCTGTTGTTGCTTCGTGTCGTCTTGCTTCCAAGACGCGCACGCTGCCGCTGAGCTATACTCCCGGGATACACGTGGCCTCTACGTCGTCCACCTGTGCGTACCCACGGCTTGAGCCCTGCCTTCAAGGCATAGTAGCAGACTATTGTGGTGTAAATACAGCAGAAAAATCAAATGATAATGAAATGAGGGTTGGTAAAATATGTGAAATTCACTGTACTTGCATTCTGCAGTGCATTCACTGAAAACATGAAGGACATGTGGAGCAGCAGGGAGGTCCGTGGGTCCTGCCTGCCTCGCGTCACTGAAGACCTGCAGAAACAGCAATACCGACTTTGTGGATAAGCAGCCCTTTCAACAACAATCTTGCAGACTAGAGCACAGAGTCAGTGCCTTGCCTGTGTCACTTCAACACCAGCTGAGCGGACCTCGCTCTGCCCTCGCTTTCCAGTGCCTACAAAGACACTCCAGGAAAAATGTTTTGCACGTTTATTTTCAAATGCAATTAATAACATGCAATGAAACACGCCGCTCCTTGAAAATCTGCCGCCCTAAGCCTGGGCCTAGAAGGCCTAATTGGAAATACGTGTATGTCCACAGGTAACCGTGCACCACCTTTCCTCAGGTCTCCAATAAAATGAATACCTCCAAGAAACCAGTCAGGCCAGAAAAGCAACTTAGTCTTCTCCTTAATATCCGGGTTATACCAAATAGAAGAGTCGAGTCGTTTATACGAATTCCCTCCCTCCCCACAACAGTCCCATCAAACTACTCCACGACGTCCTCAGGAATTCTGAAGTTGGGTCAGCTCGTCGCCTTCACGGATTTAGTTGTTAAAATCGCCATCAGTGTCAAAGTGTCACAGATTTCCCCCTTTCTCACCGGAGATCGATCCTTGCAGGATTTCTTGGGAGGAGTCTTCTTGCGCACGGATCGGGTTTTGTACAAGCCTGCGCGAGCCTCTTCTGGCTCCAGCGTGCGTTCAGTTTTCCGGGATACTCGGAGGCTCCGGGAAGTCCAGGAAACGAGGAAGGTGTACACGAAGACGGCACACGAAATCCGGGAAGCAAAGTAGAGAGAAGAGGGAGGAAGGGAGATGGGATTTAGAGGGTCCGGGAACCAGGAACAGGAGAATAGTTCAGCGAACTATGGAGCACACGTTTAGCCACTACCAGCAATAGCGTTGAGACGCACGGGGCCGCGGGGGCGTGGTCTATTTGTAGATAACGCTACATCCGACGTGGAGGCTGGTGGAAGGCATACCACGTTAGACGGCCATGTTGGGAGTACCAAGGAGTGCAAGTCCCGTTGTGATAGGGACCAGGAAGTCCAAAAGGGGCGTGTTCTGTGGATCATGACAGCATGCCTCCTCCGAAAACCTGTTCCACCATGTTTGCCCGGGTGTATGAGATGATACCTTCTGAGCAATCGAGGGGTATTCAGATTAGAAATTGGTTCCCAGGTTCTTTTACTAGGAGGATATCCTTTCCACTCGACCAGGAATTGGAGTTGACCCCGTTTATACCTGGAGTCGCATATTCTGGAAACTTCATATTCCAGCTGGTCGTCCACAACCACAGGGTTGGGTCTGCAGGATTTCCGGGAGGATAGGATGTAAGGTTTTAATAAAGAAGTGTGAAAAACTGGATGAATCTTCTTCCAGGAGCCTGGCAACTTGAGCCGGAATGAGACTGGGTATATGATTTCCTTTATGGAAAAGGGGCCATAAAATCGGGGGGCCAGTTTGTTTGGTCGTAAATGTCGAGGCAGTAGTTTCGAGGACAGCCAGACTTGATCACCGACGACATAAGAAGGCCCTGGTCATCTTTTGGTATCCGCATAACGCTTAATGTGTGTTCGGGCCTTTTCTAAATGTTCTTTGGCTTCCTTGTGTACGTTGATGAGTTTCAATCCAGGAGTCGACGGTTGGTACAGGTGTTGGATGTGGGAGAATGGAAGGTAGAACTGACGGGTGGAATCCTTGGCTGCAATAAAAAGGACTGGTCTTGACTGCCGAGTGATCAGAATTATTGTAGGCGAATTCAGCCACGGGTATAAGGAGCGACCAGTCGTCCTGTACCTTGGTGGCAAAACAACGAAGGTATTGTTCCAGGGTTTGGTTCACACGTTCCGTAGCTCTGTTAGTCTGTGGGTGGTATCCTGATGAGGGCACATTGGATTCCTAGAATGCGACATAGATGTTTCCAGAATTGTGAGGCGTATTGAGGTCCTCGGTCTGATATGATCTTGGAAGGGAGTCCATGAAGGCGAAATATATGTTCCAGGAAAATGCCAGCGAGTTCTGAGGAAGATGGCAACTTGTATAATGGTGTGAAATGGGCCATGTGGGTGAATAAATCAATGGTGACCATAATAGTTGTATAGCCCCTAGATGGTGGTAATTCCACGATAAAGTCCGTAGCGATGAATTCCCAGGGCCTAGAAGGTAACATAGGTTGAAATAGGAGACCTGCCGGTTTCTTGTTATCATGCTTGTTTTGATTGCAGACTGCACAGGCTTGAATGTACCGTTGAATGTCAATTTTCATCTTAGGCCACCAAATTGTCTTTGTATTAGACGGAGGGTGTTGGTGACGCCACGGTGCCCGGAGTGAAGAGTGTCATGACAGAGGTTAATGATCCGTAGTTGCAGCTTCTGTGTGGGAATGACCAGGGCATTGTGCTTGAACAGGTACCCGTCTTTAGTTCCAAGACTCCACCGATTTTTCCCCGTGAATTCTTTCCAGAACTCAGAGGACTGGGATTGCATTCGAATATCTTCCAGGAGACTGACTGCTTGGGCTACAAAGATTGTGTGGGGAAACATCTGTGGATAGGCTCGATCTTCAAGAGTTTCGTAATCAGGACGTCGAGATAAGGCGTCAGCAATTATGTTCTGTGATCCAGGGACATGATGGATGTGGAACTGGTACTGGTCAAAGAAGAAGGCCCAACGGGGTTGACGACTGTTCCTACACTCCAAAGATTGTAGAACTTGGAGATTTCAATGGTCCGTACGGACCTGGACAGGATGTTTAGCTCCCAGAAGTAGATGTCGCCATTCTGTGAAGGCTTGGCGAATGGCTAACAGCTCCTTTTCCAAGACAGAATGAGTCTCGCTGGGAGTTAGGGTTCATGAAAGATAAGCAATGAGGTGCTCCAATTTGTCCTCAAATTCCTGCTTTAGCACTGCTCCTATGGCGTAGTTAGAGGCATCCGTCTCCACTAGGAATGGTCGATTAATATCGGGTTGAGCTAGGATGGGGGCTTGAGTAAACTCTGTTTTTAATCGTTGGAATGCCTTGTCTTGAGATGAGGTCCAGAGAAAGGGAGTATCTTTCTTCAAAAGAGCAATGATCGGTTGAACTATCTCAGAAAAGGACGGTATGAACTTCCGGTAGAAATTGGCAAGCCCCAGGAAGGAATGAATCTGTTTCACGGAAGTGGGAACCGGCCAAGATATTATGGCTTTTACCTTTGACTGGTCCATTCCCATTCCTTCTGGACTAAGGACAAATCCTAGGTAATGAACAGAAGTGACATGAAAAAGGCATTTCTCGGGTTTAGCTAGGAGTTTGTGTTCACGTAGCCGTTGCAAAACTGCCTTTACATGCTCTTCATGCTTTAGAAGGTCCTTGGAGTAAATCAAGATATCGTCCAGGTAAACGATGACGAAGAGGAACAGCATGTCAGAAAACACCCTATCCATAAAACGTTGGAAGACAGCGGGGGCATTACCAAGTCCGAAGGGCATGACCAAGTATTCAAAGTGACGAAAGGGTGTTCTAAAGGCTGTTTTCCATTCGCCTCCTTCCCTAATACAGATCAGATGGTAGGCACCCTGAGATCCAATTTCGTGAAGATTACTGTAACGCTCACCTGGTTCCCTCGGAGGCGCGGGTCTTGGCTGGGCGGTGAAACCGTCTTCAATGTTAGGCGTAGGGTTCGTTTGGCTCCCTGGTTTGGCCCCCTTCTCACCGAAAGCTTGACTTGGAGGGTGAGATGTCTACAAGTGGAAAAATCAGGGGATTAGTAGCTGGAAGGTTGGATGAAGTCTCTACCCCCACACTCTCTCCTCCCGTGGTACTCGGTTGCTAACTGTGCTCACCTTAAATAGGAGAATGCCGGGCTCTCCATCCTGCGTCTTGTGCAGGGGCTCTGGGTCCAGTTACTTCACTGGATTTGGGATCAGCCTCTTGATTGCAGAGGGTAAGTAGAGAGCGATGCCGCCGTTAATTGCACGAGCGTATTTTGCATATATCAAAGTCCTTAATGTTCTCTTTTAACGTCCCTTTTCTGCAGGGTTCACTGAGAAGAAATGATGGCGAAAGAATGCCAAAGTTCGTGGAGGCACGTAAGTAGAATGAATGCCACAGTACTTTAATGCGCACCTTAATGTCTTTTCCTTTCAGATGGAGAATGATGAAGGCGCCGGAGATGATGCCCAGGTTTGTGCCGAAGAGTGAACAAGATGATGGAGCATATGAAGGCACGTAAGTAGAAAGTCTTTTCTAGGCCTTTAAACGCACCTTAATGTCTCTCTTCTGCCTTGCAGGTGGCGGAGTGCGGTGCGAGCTGACTTTGGAGCGTACGTCGCACAGGTAAGCCGTTCAGAAACAGAACGTTACTAACCAATGTTCTTTTGTCTTTGCAGGGCTCGATGGCGGAGAAAGAATGCGGCAAATACCTTAAACACTCCGGTGGATCGGGTAAGTTGAAGCGCTGACCTTGACTTTGCTAATCTGTGTTTTTGTTGTTTTGCAGATGCTGCTGAAGACTGAAGATTGGATTCTCATCAGGTAAATCCGGAGATTTCCCGTTCACAGGAGCCGGAATGGAAGATTCCCTGGAGCTGACACGGTGAGCGTCCTGCTGCTGATGCAGAATAACGCGAAGCACGTTGCACCAATCGGGTGTGGTTTAAATAGTGCACAGGAGTGCTTAGGCGTCTTCTTCCACAGCCTCGCCCAGGTAAGAAAAAGAGTTCCAGTTTCCAGAAGAGTTCCAGTCCTAGGGAGTGGTGCCAGCCCCACCCAGAGGAAAAGTAGTTCCTGCCAGAAGAGGATGAAGACATCATCTTGTCGGTAAGGAAGCAGCATGGTCTGCTGCAGGTAGGTCCACCCAAGCACTTCTGTATTTGCTATGAGCCCGGCGCTTCTTGTGCCGGGACCAGTCCCCACAATGAGCCTGGCACCACCGGTGCCAGGACAAGGCCCAAAAGGTCCCTAAAGGGACTTGCTGGCGTCTGCAATGAATGTTGTGAGCCTGCTTCCAAGGGCGTTGGGCTGCTCCTGACTCCTTGGAAGCAGTGGTCATGACAATTACAGCTCCTCTCACCGCTTCCAGGATATCAGAGATTAAGGGCAAGGGGTAGCGGTCCTTGAGGGTGCATTGATTTAATCCAGAATAATCAAGACGAGGTCTAAGCTCTTTAGTGTCTTTCTTGGGAACAAAAACAACGAAGCTCCAGCTGGGGATTTAGATGGTCTTATGGTGCCATTTTCAAGGTTAGTATCCAAGTATTCTCGAAGGGCCCTTTTTTCCGGTTCGGATAGAATGAACATCCTTCCAAAAGGAATCACTGCTGAAGGTTCTGTATCTATAGCGCAGTCTTCAGGTCTTTGAGGGGGTAGGGCCTGGACTATAGCAGTTGAAAACACATCAGCATATTCCTGATAGGCCTTAGGAACCTGTATGATATTAGAAACCATGAGTGGGCCTTGCTGGTGTATTGGCGTGTTTTCGGAAGATATCAAGGAGGAATCCAGGAGTAGACAGTGAGACATGCAAAACTCAGAACCAAGAAACAAGGATCCTGCTGCCCAGTTGATATATGGATTGTGTTTCTGTAACCAGGGCATGCCCAGTACCATGTGGTAATGAGCCGCCTTAATGATGTCAAATTTGATCACCTCTTGGTGATGGTTTATCGAGAGTTGGATCTCTTTGGTCTGCAAGGTTATAGGTCCTGAAGTGAGAGGTCTTCCATAGATCGCCTCCACAGGTTGCATGATGCTTCTTGTTTCGTATGGAATGTGGTGGCTAAAGACCCAATCTTGATCAATGAATATTCCCATAGCCTCACAATCCACCAAGGCCAAAATGGGGTAGGTCTCATTCTTGGATGGCGATAGGAAGGCCTGTAGAATCACTAGGTTGTTCTGTCCAGGAGAGTTCAAGGATGGAATAGATGTGGAGCAAAAATCTCTCTCCCGAAGCCTTGCTCCATCTAGGATCGGGAGCTGGCATTTCCCGAACGCCGTGGAGGGGCTAGAGGGCACTCTCTAACTAGGTGTTTATCCGAGGCATAATACATACATAACCCCGTAGGGGTCCTTCTCATCCTCTCTTGCGGGGATATGGGTCCACGGAAAGCCCCCATTTGCATGGGTTCTGGATCGTTGACAGAGACTGGAGTAGGGTCAGGTTTCGATGAGGTCTCTAAGGACACCTTCTGGAAGGGCATCTTGGACTTTTTCTTCTCTGCCTTCCTTTCCTGGATACGAAAGTCTATCTGCATGGAAAGATCCATAAGGGCCTGGAATGAACTTGGGCGTGCCACTCTGGCTAATTCGTCCTTGATCTCCTCATTTAACCCCCTTCGGAAAAGGGTAAAACTTGCTTGCTTCTGAAGACCAATCCGCTTCCTTAGTCAATTGTTTGAATCGAGTTACATACGTAAGCATGTCCTGGGATCCTTGCTGAAAATCAAGTAGACGTTCATGGGCACTATAGACCCATTCTGGGCAGTCAAACATGATCTTAAGGGCCTGTATAAATCTGCCGTAATCATCCAGGAGGGCATCTCCAGAATTGACCAAAGCTGTAGCCCAGGTTAGTGCATTTCCAGAGAGGTGCGAGATTATAAAGCCCACCTTAGCCCTGGGAGTTGAAAAGTAGTAGGGCTTAAAGGAAAAGTGGACTAAACAGGAATCAATGAATCCACGAAGGGTTTTTGCAGACCCATCGTATTTGTCTACAATGCCGCCCAGTAGTATGCTTTTCTTTGTGGCAGAATCACGGGACAAAACTAATTGTTTCAATGCAGCGTTTTCCGCCTTTAAATTCTGCACCTCGTTCGTTAATTCTTGCATGCCACGCATGAGATCGTGAACTGCTACTTCCATGTTAAATTGAACTTTGTTCGTTTGGCGTTTCAAACTGTCATGGATTTCCCCCTTTCTCACCTGAGATCGATCCTTGCAGGATTTCTTGGGAGGAGTCTTCTTGCGCACGGATCGGGTTTTGTACAAGCCCGCGCAAGCCTCTTCTGGCTCCAGCGTGCGTTCAGTGTTCCGGGATACTCGGAGGCTCCGGGAAGTCCAGGAAACGAGGAAGGTGTACACGAAGACGGCACACGAAATCCGGGAAGCAAGGTAGAGAGAAGAAGGAGGAAGGGAGATTGGATTTAGAGGTTCCGGGAACCAGGAACAGGAGACTAATTCAGCAAACTACAGAGCATACGTCTAGCCACTACCTGCGATAGCGTTGAGACGCGCGGGGCGTGGTCTATTTGTAGAATACGCTACGTCTGACGTGGAGGCTGGTGGAAGGAGTACCACGTTAGATGCCATGTTGGGAGTACCAAGGAGTGCAAACCCCGTTGTCATAGGGATCAGAAAGTCCAAAAGGGGCGTGTTCTGTGGATCATGACACAAGGGGCCCCGAAAACTCGCCTCAGCCCTACCCATTCATCTGGATCCCGGATCATCAGATGCTTGAAAAATCTGTCTGAGAATGCTAGGTGATATGCAAAACAATTTGGCACACCCAGACCTCCCTTCTCCAATGGTAACTGCAACTTCCACATTTTCATCCAAGCCTAGCTTATCATTTCAAAGAAAGCTCTGTAATAGAACATCAAAGTCCTTCCACATCTTCTTTGTAGTTTTCAAAAGGTAGCATGCTGAGCCCATATGAAATCGTTGGTGTTGAGACCATTTTAAGCCAATTCACTTTTCCCCACAGAGACAGTTTCAAAAGCTTCCATCTCTCCAGATCTTGTTTCAGACCATTCAGCATAACTTTAATATTTTCTGGTACCATGTTCTCAATCTTGCTTGTTAACCATACACCTACATACTTCAATTTATCCGAGCACCATTTAAATCCCAACCTGATGATCTGTCTCTTCCTTACATTCACAGTCAGTGGCAATGCCTACGATTTCGTCCAGTTTATCTTATAATCAGATCTAGTACTGAAGTCCGTAATCAGCTCCATCAATTTAGGAACATCATTGTCCAAATCTTTCAGTACCACCAACAAATCGTCCACGTAAAGCCATCATTTCTGAACCATTCCTCCATAATGAACTCCATTAATTTCTTCCTCCTGTCTCATTGACAAAGCCAGATGTTTGATCGCAAGTATTGGAATCAGTCTTTCGGCCTCCTGTTTCTGCAATCGATGTGCCAACCAGCGGTCACATTTTTCTCCCTTTTCAAAATAGTTACTTTGATATAGAAAAGTTTATTTTCTGCATATTCTGACATGTTCTTGTTGTATTCACCTTTAAGTTTACCTAATACCTGGACTCTATCATTCCTGGGGTTAAGCATCGCTTCCTGTTGTATCTCTTTAATCTTTTTAGCCAGATTTTTCACCTCTTCCACGTTTTGTCTCTTCCTCCCGCTAGACAGCCCGATAAAAAAATCCCTCATTGTGCACTTAAAGGCTTCCCAAACGGTCCTCGGGTCCAATTCACCTGCATGATTCTCTTTAATGAAGTGACTTGCCTCACTAAATATTTTCTCAGCAAGAGCATCATCGTCCAAAAGTGAGGTGTGCATTCTCCAAACAATACTCCATGAATTTTTCAATCTAACATTCTGACGCTGAGCTCTGCAAGAGCCAAAAAGCCCTCATTTGTTATTTTTATTATTGTAATATGATCAAAAAAGGACCTTTCACAAAAACCATATTCAAATACACATTCTAGACGAGCGAAAAAGCCCTCTTATTTCAAATGGTATCTGTATAACCTAACCGTTGATAGAGCAAATGAATAGAGATATCTGGGCTTTAATATGAATGCTAACTGAAGGGATCTTCCCAATGTTCGTATATTAAGGTTGAAAGCAAAAGCTCTGGTCGCGCAAGGTTTGGCCCTGCACAATAGCTATGGTTGATTCTTTCTATGTCCATTGTTAATCTTTTATAAACAAAAAGTAGTCTCTACATTAGTTTATAGGGCAGATTTGAAGTTAGATACTTCTGATTTGCCCCCGAACCTTCTAGAAGGTGTGTTTTGGAAGAAAGTGCTTGCTTTGCCAAGAAGTACTCCCATGCAGCTAACACAATATGAATTAGGCCTGTTGTCCTAGCTTGCTATGGCACAGTGGAAAATACTTGCGCACTTTAGTAAATGCCTGTTAGCTGATAAGACGTCTTTGTTTGTCCTATTAAAAGAGGCCTTAAGAAGGAAAGAGGATTGCTTTCATGCTGTCTGGGAAAAGGACTGGCTGACACTGGGCCCCATTACGAGTCCGGCGGTAACCTGCTGGTGCGTCTGGCGGTAACCCGCCGGTGCGACCGGCGGGTTGCTGCCGGACTCACAACACTTTTACGATGCCTGATAACCCGGTGCCACCGGCACATTACAAGTCCCGGCGGCCCGGGATGTCAGGGGTCAGAAAATGTTTTTCCCCATTCCCGTGGAGTCCGATATCTCCATGGGAGTGGGGAGACGGAAGCACGGTCACCGTTGCTAACGGTGCCGGTGCTTCTGTGAAAATGCTGCAGGCGGGTGCCATTGCGCCCGGCAGATCAGACCTGTCGGGCACAACGGCCCCCACCTGCAGAGTTGTAGTGTGGTGGTCCGGAGAGGGTGCCGGTACGGTATGACCGGCACCCTCATTTCCGGACCACCCCACTTCTAATGAGGCCCATTGACTTGCATCTTCTCTTAAGTAACCCCTGCAAAGCAAAAGAGAAAATTTGGATAAATGACTGGATTCTTACAAAGTTGCAATGCTGGGGTTACAAAGCATTTTCAAACTTTGGTCAAGACCGAGGCCTTTAAATCAGTTACCTAATTATTTTGGGAAACTCCCTAATGCATTTTACAAAAATGTATATTTAAGAATTCATTTTAATCTGCTACCCACTCAGACGGTTCTTAGGATTGAGCTAAACTACCAAAAAACAATCGTGGCTGTAGATTCTTTTAAATCTCTGGTAGCTCTGGAGACTCTAAAGCTTTTACGTCTGGATTGCCAAGAGCTGAGAGGGCTAATAGTCGATAAAATTATTGGTAAATACAGAATCCTGCCCAGGGTCGGACTGGGACAAGAAATAGGCCCGGACACCCAAATAAAAGTGGCCCACCCCTCACCTCAAAAAGGTGGCCCACCCCTCGCCTCAAAAAAGTGGCCCTCAAACCATTATCCATGAATCGCGTCAATTCACAACTTTACAGAAATTCTATCCCAAAAACTCACACCTGGATAAATTGCCCTTTGCAATAGGGTGGCCACGTTTTCAAAATGGCTTCGCAGGACACTTTACGTGCAGAGGCTCCAAAAATGGTTTGTAAATGTAGCATTTTATACAGCGCCATTTGTTCGCACCAACATATGGATACTTTTGTTTACATATGACTGTTGTGATGTTTAAATATCCTGTCCACTCTGGGTGCAGAGCAGTCGACCATTGACTGATGACTGCACATCTAGTGCACATTATTTTATAGGCTTAGCCATTCTTGTATGTCACATGTATTTTAGGCCTGGCAGTTTCAGGTCTGTTTTTGGTCTCGTTTTGCCATAATGTGTCCATGGGTGTGTAATACATGGAAGGGGGCATTAATGCCTGTGCCCTCCAGACTCGGGCCACACCACAACTCCAGGGGAAACAAACCTGAGGCAAAATGGTGTTGCCCCAGCACCCTGATCCACCAGAGAGAGTGTGGTTATGTGTGCGTGGCAGAGAGGGGGGTGGGCCTTATGATTTCAGTACTTAGCATAGCATACACTGTCCATATCTCGTGTGCTGTGAGCTTACTGTTTTTCTTTTAGTTTGGGCTATTAGGTGCCGCTTTAAGCCAAAACTATTGCATTAGAGTACAGATAGGGAGAATGGTAAATGAGGACGGACACACAGCTTGTAGGTGTTGTTTAGTTATTTGCTCACCCATTGACTGCCCATGGCTATGCTACGCAACGTGTCCGCATTCCCTCGCATGACAGTTTGAGGAAAAGGAAGGAAATCACAAATTGGGACAGGTGGCCGGGCTCCCGAGCCAAGTACTCTAACCGAGCATCCGTGGTAACGCTTGAGTATTTCTCAAATATCAATTACTGAACATGTCAAGTATACCAAAAAAAAAGAAAATATTGAAAAAAACAACTGGGGCACCTTGGAGAATATCAACCGACTATATGTAAATACATAACTTGGCCCCCAGGGTGAGCACTCCTGACATTGTTCGGCTGAGACGAAACCCTGTCTGAAAGGGCACAGGGGCAGATTGTATCATTGTAGAACATATAACTGAACATGTAATGTCTATCGCTGAGCCAAGATGCAGCCTAGGCAGCTTCCTAGTGGCACAGATTCATTCAGGAATCGCCCCCCACAGGAGTCAACTTGGGAGCTCTTTTTGGGGGTGTATATACACATTTACATATACTATATGTTGCTCGTCTACAGTATGCCTCTGATGTTTACTTAAATATATATATTTTTGACACCTCTCCTTTAAGTTCACTTGCTTTTTATTTTTATTTTCCAAACAGGACGTGCATTTCGCGCACTTGGGCACTTTTCCAAGACTTGTATACTTTACTGTGCTGTTGTCACCTTGAACGGCTTTCTTTGGGTTAGTGCCACGTCCAGCAGGACTCGACAGGTCCACAGTGGAACTCCTTCCCCTGAGAGCAAAGGAAATAACACAAGCCTTGAAAATGTGCCTTACCGCGTCAAACGTGTGCCAGCTGGACCAACTTCATTTGAGGCCAGGCTGGGACAGACCTAGAGGGGACTAGGCCCATGGCCGAACCAAAAACACGAAATGCTGGTGTGGGCCCGTTTTTTGGGTCAAATTGTGCCACTTTTTTGGCCAGTTTAGGCCAGTTTGATGAGTTAATTCACTCTGCGGCTAGTAGTTGTGACAAGTGTTGCTGAATGAATATTCTTTAAAAGGCGCAATTTGCATCACACTTTATAAAAAAAACTCCTCCTTGGTTACTATTCAAACAGTCTGTCGCAAAAGGAAGGAATTGCCATTCGCAACTGTAGGCCACTTTTTCATTGGTGCCCGAGACAATTTTATGGCCCAGTCGCGCGCCCGACCCCGTTTGTGGCAAATTAAACAAAAATACAAATGAGCTGAAATATCAGGGAAATACTGAAATATGATTGGGAAATGCTAAAACTGTACCATGGATGTGAAGACAGAGTGCCAGGGGTCTGGGAAACGCGCTTATTTAACACATTTCTAATACACGGTGTGCATAGGCAGTCAGAAACACACTCCCAACCAACAATCCAAACACACTCAGAGCCAGACTCATATTGCTACACGCAAATTCCTGATGCAAAGACACACACACCCATACACACAGCCCGACACGTATCGGAAACACACACGCACATAAAGGTACACATTCTGAATGCTGAAATACAAATATACATTCCCAAAACTGACGCAATTGGGCACACATTCTATTAAAAACACAGGAAGAAAAAACATACTCCTGGAGCGCGGGTACAAAACGTCACTCAACGGACAAGCCAGGGCGCTCCGAATACTACAGTGGTGACTTGGCGCTGTATAAAAGCATTTTAAAATAGCATAACACCTATCAAAGCACACCTGACGGTGTAGACATTCATGAAACATAAATGTTATTGCACATCTGTGAGATAATTGCCTCGTCAGAAACAGGTGCCTGAAATAGTTGCAGTCAGTCATGCAAGTCCCCAGCACACACACACGCCTAGCTGGAAACACATTTGGCCGGATTTACAAAAGCGTATTGCAATGGCGCAATTCCATTGAAAAACACGTTTGTAAATCAGGCCCATTGGCATTGCTGGTAAATCAGACACACCCTAAAATGCATACCACTAGACAAACCTCCCTTACACACATGTGCCTGACCTTTTGGGCTGCTTAGTGGAGCCTAGCCAGCTACCTAAGTCCTAAGCCGGCGAAAATTCACACAAGCATCTCTGAATGTAAACTCTTAGAACCTACCACCACATTGACTGCGTTCACCAAGGGCGTTCCATTCACAAAGTGCATTGAGGCCATACAAATGGGGAAAGAGCGCTATATAAATAACCAAATACAATACACATGCACTGCTACACCAGCAAGCAAACCCATGCACCCATTCCCTGCACACTATGGCCATATCCACCCAGTTCTTGCCCCTGTCCGCCCAAAACACCTCTCCATGTGAACTCTTTCAGCTTGCTTTAATCAAGCCTTACCGTCAAACTTTGCAGTGTGAGCAGCCTTCATGAGTTGAAAGGCTGCTCCAGCATACCCCAGCCTGTTTCTTTGTCTTCCTTTTCATCCACAGCTCTTTAGTGCCCTTATTATTACATGCCCTCTCCCTCACGCCCTAGAACATCAGCAGTAGACCTGTATGCTTAATCCCATGCAATATGCTCCCTCTGCAGAAACGGAACATCCTGACAACACAATATCATTCCCAAGCACTTTATACAGTGCACATCACAAACTCAACTCTCTCTAACACGTGATTTTCTTGCCCATTCACGTAGCAGGGTACGTTTCACCACTCGTGGAATGGTAAAAGGCCAATGAGGAACATGTTACACATCTTCTACAGGAGTATTTACCCACTCAGTTATTGTTCTTTGCATATCAGACAATCGCCACTTTCTCTTTATAGCCCTATTGCATAGTGCGCACTGACACTTGCCACACGTTCTAATCAACTTTCAGTGACGATGGGAAGATTTAGTCAGCCTCACACGGTTTGCAAAGTTCATCGCAGCAACCACCTGGGCTGTCTTACTTTTTTTCTACCTATCAGGATTTGAACCTGCGGTAAACTGCATTACCCCACATCCATTTGTTTATGGTGTTTGTAAGGAAGCTGGTTTGGGTCATCCCGTGGCTGTGGGGTCAGCTTTGGATCAAAGAATATAAGCCCAGCTTTACCACCCAACTACAGGGTGCAACCCCATGTGTCAAGCTTCCTCTCCCTGGCAGTTATAGCGCTTAGAAACAATGTTGTGAGTGCTTTATATAATATTTTAAATAATGAGGTCGGAGCAAGGGGCTTTCAGGGTAGTCGCCACTGGTGTGGTCGGAGAAGAAACATTGAAGACATATGACTTACCTGCCAGAACGGAGAGGGGTAACAGCAGCCAGTAGAGGACACAACACAGCACCTGCAGCTCCATGGACGGGACTCACCCCAGAGAGAGGCGATCCTAGACTCTGCCTTAATGACCAGCCTGCGCCACGCAGCTCCGGACTGTAGTCTGCAACCAGTCCAGTTCCAAAAAATCCACAAGTTCCGGTACCAGGAAGGAAATGCAATGCTCAGTTATTGGAGAGAAGTGGGGACCAGTTGAGAGAGTCAGGAACATAAATGTGAAGATAGGAAATGGGCAGCAGTCGGCACTGCAGAAGGTGCCTGAGGGACTGGCGGGAGACTTTTCCTGAAAAGTTCCCGTCAGTGCTGCCTGCAGCCGAGTTCGGCAGTCCAGGATCAGTGGACAATGCGCCTCATCTGGGGGAGGGCCGGGGGCCGGGGTCATTTCCAAACCTGCATCTGCAGAAAGTGATAGCAGTGTCCAACACGTACATGAATGAAGAGACCAATGATGGAGAGACGAGAGCGACAACCCTCCCAGCTGGGTCTGCCCGGCCCCTACCCGGATCAGTCTCCCCTAATAGTCCCACCCCACCTGCTGTCTCCCTGAGAGTAGAGTCCTGACTGTTAGCTTGTTGCTAAGGCAATGAATCGCAACAAAAGGAGCGGCTCCCCAGGAGCCACTTCTTTTTGCTGCGATTCATTGCCTTTGCAAGAACTGGCGCCACGCCGTCGCCAGATCGGCTCAGGGCTAAGGGCACTGCCAGGCCAGCATGCCTAGGTGATGCATTCATTAAAGAAAGGTAACACTTGCATGTTACCTTTCTCTAATGAATACATCCGCTGTATGTCGTGCCAGCGCCGCAACGAGGCATGAGCTGGCTGGTTAACAAAAAAAAATGCCCAGCTTGAGCCACGCGCCCCGCTGCAGTCGCTGTGAGCAGCGCTGCATTACCGGCAAAAAAAAAAACGGCCCTCGGGTGGCCTCATGAAAACTGGCCCCCCAGGACCTCAAAGGTCATCGGCCAGTGGCCGATGCGGCCAGTCCGAGGCTGATCCTGCCACAGGAAGATTGCTAGTCTATTATGTTCAGTGGAAGGCACGTTAACGTAACCCTCTCAGTCCTTCGGCTTCTTTAAAGCGGTTAATACTGTAAGTAGTTAGCTCGGACTTTAGTGATTATACGAATTGACGATTTTAATGTGTATATATATATATATATATATATATATATATATATATATATATATATATATATATATATATATATATATATGAACTGGCTAGTTACATTTTTTAGGTTTACAAGTGAGGATTACGTATATCCATATATTCATTATATTGTATACTTCTATATGTGTTTGTGTTTTTATTTCATTTTTAACAACAGATGTTTGTTTTTGTACAAAAGGTTTGATAACTCAAGCCAACCGCTAAATTATAAAAAAGAAAAAAAAGCCAACCTCTCTACCATCAGCCTGAAGAGGGAGTGAAGAACTCCAAGACAGTATAGTTCCCTAAGGCATCTGTCACTGAAAGCCCACCCAGGCTTAGTGATCTACATCTCTAAAGCCTTCTATACCAAGTCGGCACACCGCAGTTCTCTAACCTAAAAGAGAGGATGGTAGGAGGGGGCAAGGTCCAATGCAAGGTCTCTAGTGAATCTGTGCAGAAGTTGGAAGGTAGGAGGGCAGTGTTAGAAGCAGGAAGGAGTGCGGAAGCAGTTGGAAGGGGCCTAGAGAGGGAGATAAAAGAGGAGCAGCTGGAAGGCCAGGGCACTAGTTGGCCCAGGTGGAGAGGTGGCAAAACAAGGACATGGAGGTTATACTGAGAGACGTGGGAGAGGTGTCAACAGACTGAGGAGGAGGGGACAGTATTGTAATAGGAGTTCTGCAGAGTCAAGTAAAAGGTGAGGGGCTGTTGGAGGAAATTAGAGAATTTAAGAAGGAGGTGTTTGAGATAACAGAGGCAGTTGGTGAAGAGAAAGGGGTTATTAGTAAGTAAACATCCTAACAAGGAGGCTGCAGGAGGAGATTGTGGAATACCAGAGGGAGAGGATTGTTGAGTTTAAGGCAGGGGTGGTGGGGGCAAGAGCTGGTAGCATAGATATAATGGAGGAGATTTAATATTTGCTGTTGTAAGAAGAGGTTGGAGAGTTAGTGGAGATGGTTAGGGAAAAGCATGCAGCAGTGACTGGAGACTTGGTGGAGACGGTGAATTTGTTAGAGGATGGATACAGGAGAGTATAGAGGAGGTGATAGCAGGAGAGATCAAAGAAGTGGTAGGAGGTGTCGAGATGTGTGAGGCGTCACACTCTGAAATGATACGCGGACACGGAGCCTTTCATGAACACGTCCTTTATTTCACACGATAACCCAGGAGTGAGTAGCCTCCTCGTCATATCCCGTCCCGCCCCTTCCGTCTGCCCCATGCATCTCGCCTCGTGACTAGGGAGTCACGTGACGACATTACACCCCCCCGATACTAAACATTAAGTTCGTTATCAGGGCATCTCTTCAATCAGGCGCGGTGGGCGTCTTCGAGTTCTCTGAGGTCTCCCGTTACTTCTTTCGCTCGATTCCTGAGGTAACCAACGGGGCTCATCAGTGTCGGAATCTTCTTGGTCTCCTTCGTAGGGCGCATCCTGCCCCAGAGTGTCCCTTGATATGTGATGTTCTACTAGGGGTATGATCCCTGGCATCTTCTTGAAGTGGGAGCTGTTTCTTGTCACTGTATGTGTCGTTCCTTCAGCTGTGATGAGAGAACCTTTCTTCTGTGTGATGGTGAGGGGTTCTTCATTGAACGATGCCATGTTTTTGCGATGTTGTGGCTGTCTCGCGACGACAATGTCTCCCGGCTCCAAGCTATTCTCCTCAGCTCTCCTTTTCTTGTCCGCTGCGGTTTTTCATATTCATTTTCTGGGACGTGTCTTGTCGTCTCATTTCAGTGTCACCTTTGTACCGCTCTTCCTCCAGTTCTAGGTGGGGCAGTCTAGTTCGCACATTTCTACCAAACATGACTTCTGACGGTGATTTGCCAGTGGTACTGTGTGGGGTATTGCGGTAGTCTCTCATTAGTTTGCACAGTAACTTTTCCAATGGTTCTCCAGTCAGGCGAGCTATCTGTGTGGTGCGTTTGATACTTCCCATGAATCGTTCAACTGTGCCGTTCGCTTGAGGCCACAGCGGTGTGACTTTTCTGTGATGGAAACCCATGTATTCTGCGAAGGTTTTAAAATCTTGTCCGGTGAATGGGGGTCCATTATCTGATTTCACTACTTTTGGAATTCCGTATATAGCAAACATTCTGTCCAACGCAGGGATGGTGTGATATGCTGCTGTTGACGATACAATTTGTGCATCTGGGAATCTCGAATATTCATCGATGGCCACAAAGACATAATCGCCCCCTTCCAGAGGACCATAGTGATCGATGGCGATTTCTTCCCAAGTTCCGTTCGGCAAGTCAGTCATTGTGAGCGGTTCAGGTCTAGTTTGAGGGTTGATAACCACACATGTGGGACAGTTTTTGAGCAGTTCTTCCACTTGTGTGTCCATCTGGGGGAACCATACCCTTTGTCGCAACATCCTTTTTGTGGACATTATTCCTCGGTGTCCTTCATGTGCAAGGTCAAGCACCTTTTTCCCTTAGTGACCGAGGAATCACTAGTTTTGTCCCTTTTATTAAGAGTCCCTCTGTTTCTGCAAGCTCTTCCTTCACTGTAAGCAGGCAGGTGATATCTTGTTTGGTTTCTTCTTCCGCTCCTTCTTTGAGTTGCTTTGCATGTTTCCAGTGCCCTTTCTCAAGTCATTTCATAATGATTTGCATTGCAGGGTCCGAGTTGGTCTCCCTAGCTATCTGTTCCATGTCCAAACCTTGTGGTGTACTTTCTTGGACCACATACATGATGTATTGATCTGCAATGGATGGGTCGGAGTTGCACTTTTGACTGGGATGGCGCGAAAGGAAATCGGCTGGATTTTGTTCTTTTCCTGGTCGATGAATAATGTTAAATTGATAGTCTTGTAGCCTTAAAGCCCATCGAGCTATTCTGGGAGGCATCTTGGCTTGAGCGTTTCCATAGATGAATAATAGTGCCTGGTGGTCTGTGACTATGGTGAAAGGTTTCCCATACAGGAAAAGATGAAAATGCTTGCATGCCCACACGACTGCTAGGCCTTCCCTCTCCGCTTGTGAATATGCTTGTTCAGTTTTTGAGAGGCTGCGACTGGCATAAGATACTATGTGTATAGACTGGCCATCTTTGTGATCAAGTTGAGTCAGAATGGCTCCCAGGCCAACTGGACTAGCATCCACTATTAGTTCTGTGTGCTTCTGTGGGTCAAAATATGCCATATTTTTGGCATCTGCGATGCGATCTTTGATAATTTGGAACGCTTGTTGACATTCATCCGTCCATCGGAAATCAGCGTTTAGTTTAGTGAGGGCTCTCAAGGGTGCACTGACGGATGCAAAATCCTTAATGTATCTCGTGCAATAACTTGCTAGACCCAAGAACGACCGCAGATCGGTGACGGAGGTTGGTGATGTCGTGCTTGTGAGTGCGCTGACTTTTTCGGGATCCGGTGTCATTCCATTTTTTGAGAAGATGTGGCCGAAAAATCGCAGGGTTGGTTTTCTAAATTCACATTTGTCCTTATTCAGGGTGAGGTGTGCTTCCTCCAGTGCCATGCACACGCGCATGAGGGTGTCGTCGTGCTGTTCTTGAGTTTGTCCAAATACTAATATGTCATCACTATAATTCAGACAATTTGGTACGTGCTTTATTATGTTATGAATTTCCGATTGAAATATTTCGGCCGCTGAAGAAACTCCAAAACTGAGCCGCTTGTATCTGTAGAGGCCCAAATGAGTAGCAAAAGTGGTTATGTATCTGGACCTCTTGTGAAGTTCTAATTGATGGTACCCCTTGTTGAGGTCCAGTTTTGAAAACACGGTGGCTCCATTGAGCAAATGCACCATGTCTGTTATTCTGGGAGATTGATGACGTTCTCTCAAGATTGCTTCATTAGGTCTTCGCATGTCCACACAAATGCGAATGTCAGCAGAGTCTTTTTTCGGGACTGGTACAATGGGGGATACCCAAGGAGTGGGGCCTTCAGCAGGTTCAATTATATCCGCTTCCAAGAGTTTCAATAATTCGGTTTCCACTTGTTTTTGTATATTGATGGGAATACCACGGTAGTGTTGTGCTACCGGAGGGATGTTGCTGTCTATATGTAGTTCAATTTGTCTGTCCTTCAACTTTCCAAGTCCTCTGAACAATGCAGGGAAAATCTTGTCAATGTTGGCAGTGGGATCCAGGTGCTTGTGCATCATGAGTCTGTATAGAACATGAATTAAACCCATGTCGACCGCAGATTTGTAGCTAAGAATGCATCCACTATCAGTGGCTGCTTCGAGGACATGCATGGGTATTTCCTTCACATGATCTTTGTATCGACATGAGGCCGTGAAAAAGCCTTTACAAGGTAGCGGCGTCTTGGAGCCATATGGAAAAATGAGTGCTCTAGCTGGTTGCAGGCGTGGTGCATTTGGCATGTTGTTGTACACTTCCTCACTCACCACATTTACAGTGGCTCCCGTGTCCACCAGAAATTCGGCAGCCACTTGGTTGACATTGATGATGAGAGTAGGGCTATTTTCTTTTGCCGTAGGGTTTCCAAGTGCATATAGGTAGCCTTTTATCCTTGGTTCTCCTTTGCGTGGATTTGATTCCTTCTTGGGTTTGTCCTCTGAGGAGGTGCTAGAGATGCTGTCAGAATGTGATTGTTCCACCAGACACCTGACATATCGCCGGGGACGTCTTCTCCGTCCGGAGGATGGAGGTTTGTTGTCACGCCACTCATGTGTGGGTTTTGATTGTCTTCTATCTGACGGTTCTTCTCGTTGTCGGCGGCGTGTTGCGTCATGCTGGTAGTGTGACTCACGATTGGGACTCATACGCCTAAATTCTCTTTCTGGTGAGGAACGTCTAATTCTTCCACTTCCTCGCATTTTGCTGCGATAGATGAAACACACAGCTTTGTAATGATTTTCCCCTCCGCAGGCCGAACAAATTTGACCCATTGCAGGGCAGATGCCTTCATGAGGATATTCATGTCCACAGCGATAACAAAATGGGTCTGTGTTTCCTTTGGTGGTGCTCTCAAGTTTGTGTAGACTTTCATGCTTCCCGTGAATGATGGTGATGCCTTCAAGACTTTCCACCTGTGCTGTTAGTGCTGCCTCGGAACGAGCTAGGCGTAAAATCTCTTCCAGATTTCGAGCTTTTTGTAGAAGCTTTTTCCTGAAATCACTGCTTTCACATCCTACAATTATCTGTGAGCGAAGGGCTTCTTCATTCGAGTAGTTGTTAAAATCGCAATGTTTCATCTTTATTCTTAATCTCATCACAAATGCATCCATTGTTTCACCTTTTAGTAGTTTAGTGGTGTGAAAGATATGACGCTCGTAGTCCACATTGGTGTGTGGCGTGAAGTAATTGGTTAGGGTTGTCTTCAATTTGGTGTAGGTGTCTATGTCATCTTCAGGAATTTCATCTAGAATGTCTCTCACATTTGAGCCTATGGCATGGGTGAGCAAACTGTGCTTCCTTTCATCCTCCAAAGGCCCTACCGCCTTGAGACACACTTCAAAATCCCTCACCCACTTCTTCCACCTTGGTCCCAGTGTGCTGGTGTCGCTCAGGTCAAAATTGGGGGGTAACTGTGTTATTAGGCTGTCCGTCATGCTTGTGCGTGTTGTTTTGGCGGGAGTTACTTGTACCGTTAGTGATTCCTCAGACGAGTCATCAAGCATGACAGGCAATGTGTAACTGCGCACTCGCTGAGTATTGTGGGCGACAAAGACTACGTTTCACTTGATCTGAAGATGGTGAATATTCTGTGTGACGTGAGGCGTTTGTACAGAACCGACGTGCTACACTTGCGTGTGCTTGATTCGCTCGTACCTGTGTAAGCGTGGGGAACCGCCGCGCTCCACCCACTGATGTCACTGCTTTTGGCGGGAAAATGCTGTGAGGAGCCGACCTGCTCCACTCACACGCTTCAGCGCGAGGAGCCGATGCTCTCTGTCACTGCTTTTGGCGGGAAAACGCTGTGAGGAGCCGACCTGCTCCACTCACACGCTTCAGCGCGAGGAGCCGATTCGCTCCACTCGGGGGCCAAAATCCCTTCCACGTAAGGGAGGCGTTGCGAGGAGCCGATGCGCTCCACCCGCAAAATTTCTTCACTT
Source organism: Ambystoma mexicanum (assembly GCF_040938575.1). Classification (NCBI taxonomy): domain Eukaryota; kingdom Metazoa; phylum Chordata; class Amphibia; order Caudata; family Ambystomatidae; genus Ambystoma; species Ambystoma mexicanum. The sequence continues at coordinate 734,235,668 of NC_090925.1, forward strand.
TGTTGGTGAGGGAAACGCTGTGAGGAGCCGATACGCTCCACTCACGCGTTTCTGTGTGAGGAGCCGACACGCTTCACTCACGGATGAACTCTGTCACGGTCGCAAGGAGCCGATGCGCTCCACTTGCGTACTTCACGTGACCGTTGCAGGGGGCCGCCGCGCTCTACCTGCAGGCCAAAACTGTCACCGATGACAGGAGTTTGCGAGACCTCTCTCGGACTCCTGGGGAAGTCTCAGCTGGCGGGGAGTGTGTTCACTCCCACCCGCCGTACATCTTACTCTGCCGTGTTTGTGCTGCGTGAAATCCCACCTTCGTCGCCAGTGTCGAGATGTGTGAGGCGTCACACTCTGAAATGATACGCGGACACGGAGCCTTTCATGAACACGTCCTTTATTTCACACGATAACCCAGGAGTGAGTAGCCTCCTCGTCATATCCCGTCCCGCCCCTTCCGTCTGCCCCATGCATCTCGCCTCGTGACTAGGGAGTCACGTGACGACATTACAGGAGGGAAGATCAAGTTGGTGGAGGGAGTCGTAAGGAGGTAATGGAAAGAAAACAAAGAGGTGGAGAAGGGGAGTACAAAGGATATGTTTGGAGAAGATAATAAGGAGGTTGAGAGTTGTCAGATAAAGTCTGAAAGCATTAAAGAGATCTGGTATAGGAAAGAGATCCAGTATAGGAAGGAAGAGGGTGAAGCCCAACGTACGAAGAGGAGACAGAGACTGAGGAGGATGTGGAGGTAGGACAAGATGAATGGTGGATGAGGAAAAAAGAGAACTTTAAGCAAGAGATAAAGAGTTTGTAAAGGCACTGATTAGAGAAACAGAAGAGGAGGAGAAGATCAGGAAGGAGCTGGACATATAAGGTTAAGGTTGGAAATAGAGTCCGCTAAAATGAGATCAGGAGGAGGCAGTGGGAAGACCGGAGGAACGGTTCAGTCTAAGGTTTTAGGGTAAGCCAAGTACCCAGACAGTGTCAGAAGGTAGGAGAGGACCAGATTGGCCCTAGGAAGACCTTAGAGGTGGGAGGCAGTGAGGAGAGAGCTAATCGTAGAGAGGTGAATGAGACAGAGGTGGCCAGAACCAGGGACACCTCTGGAACCTGGTTATGAGGCCAGGAGGCCAGCAACCCACCCTGAGCCTTCTCACTCCCTCTCCATGAGAAAGGGAGGTGCTCCCTTTAAGTGACCCAGATGCAACTGTCTAGTTTCCCTAACTAAGGTTTGGGAACCCCTTCGAACCCGCACTGGGAAGAGCCAAGAAGAGAACACAGCACCTGAACCCCAACAGCAGAGACAAAGAGGCTGAATTTGGGAAGGGTTTTGGTGGCAACCTCTACACAAATTCCAAATAAACCCTTGTTGCACTTTAAGATTGAGACAGGGTGTCTGTGATTCCAGGTGGCCGCCCTGACAAACTTGACAGCTTAATAGAACTTGTGTGGAAATCTTGAGCGCAACAGTCTTCTTTGTGTTCATATTGCTTGCCGAGCAGCATTGAAGGAGAGGGCCTGGATTAAATTTGCCAGTAGATACTATCCGCCCCGAGCTAATGTTTAGCTCAAGGCATGAAGCCTCTCCAGGGCCCGTGCAAGGAATTTTGCCACTGTAGGCAAAGTGTCAGATTGACAGCCTCCACTTAGGCACTTGAACACATACCTTTCATTCTTCACTTAGTACAAATATTGAAATGTTGTACTTCAAGGCCCACATTAATACTGCCTTTCAGAACAGAGCGCCAAGGTTTCCCATAGCGATGTGCTGTGGAAACTACAGCAAAATTGCTATGCTATGGAAACAAAACATAAGATCACAAAAGACACAGAAATCGGTTCATTTCAAAGCAAAATATATCTTTATTTATTCCTTGCATTGCATGGCATAATGTCACTAATCACTAGATAAGCAAGCAATCAGCACTCTCTAAGCATGAGTGCAACTACCCCAGCCCTTAGGCCTCTCTCTAGCAATGCTCTCTAGCATTAGCAAATAGCAAAACCGCCAACACTAAAACTGAGTGACGTCTCCATTCACTCTCAACCAGCTGTTGAGACGTCCCCTTCCCTCTAGCTAGCTCTAACAGCAGCTCCCCAACACACTCTGAATCTACTCCAGTCTGATCTAATGCTGATCTGATCCTCTCAACAGAAACCCCACAGTTATAAATTAGCATATATGCGCAGTTAGCATTTCATGTAAAACAGCATGCGTCTATCTACGTGCATACATAATCGTGTATTTAGAACACATTGACATGACATTTTTCTATAGTCAAAAGCAAGGATATCATGTCTTTTTGCACGTTGAGACAGCAGTCTCGTTCATTTGCAGAAACCCAAAACGTAGCATTCTCCTCACACAGCACAAGGTCGCTTCTCTGTGCCAAGGAGTAGCCGTCTGCCAAAGCTGCTGTTATCAAAACATTCTCTCAATGTGTGCTTGCAAAAACAATTCCCTCTCCACGCACAGCTACAAGCCTAATTCATAGACACACAGCAAATCTCTAGCTCCTAAAAGCACACTATATTGTGCTATAAATGACAAGTGTACATAATCACATGGCCCTCAGCATATATCGAACCATAATGGCTTAGAACAAAACTATAGTGCTCAAACATAGCCTATTCTAGATGAATTCAAAATAAATGCATGTATAAATGAATGAATAATGAATGGATTAGTGGATTAATCACATGATAAATATCATAGAAAAATGCAGTTGCACAGTGCGAGAAATCCATCCAGTCCTGTTTTTGCTTGGAATTGGGGACTTATAGTTTTCCTAAATTCCAAGTGGGAAAAAATATATATGCCAGTATAAAAAAATGTCATGCTGGCTGCGCCCATATATGTACATCCAGGCTATATGCAGGCAGATGCCAATATTATCATATGTGAGGGATCGGAGTGATTAGACAGACACAAGGTTGTTTGGTTCTCCAAATGCTTATGTTCAAATAATAAAAAGGGGTGGGAAAAATGCATAACTAGCGCCAACTCCAAGATTGGTTTCCCTGCCTCAACAAAACAAACAAATGAGACAGTCCTTGTCAATATGCCCAAAATAATGGTCACTGTCATGTGTCCAAAACCTATTCTTACCCTCATACTCTCAATGTTACAAAAATCTATTTTAAGGAGAAAATAAAGTGTCTTTTGGCTGTTTTCCTACAGCACGCTGCTCTTCTCCAGTAGATTGTTTTAATAAGTAAACCAAAGTCTAAAGTGTTCGAAATTAATGTTCCACACATCCTAAAATTAGGCCTTACTTGGATTGTTTACTGTTGGGGATATGACGCCCTCCTCTAGGTCTTAGTAGTTGTGAACTAGATTGCAAATCCTTGTACTGCGCTCCCCTACACTTCCTTATTTATTGGCCACTTTCATTTGGTGAACACCACATGGAAAACTTCTCTTCTGAAGTATTTCCTTCCTCTTTCTGTTCTGCGTGCAACAATGTATCCGCGCTATTCAATCTTCCATCAGAACGGCCGACAGAATCTTCTATTTTCAAGCATCCTTCTGTGGCCTCCACGTCGCAGTTAGGGAATAGATATATTCAACAGGATTTATTCCTGTTCCTTACTTTTAACGTGAGGGGAGGATTTCTGGAGGGCTGTGAAGGGGCGAATTTGTCAGATTTGTTCTGTCGTTCTTTCTCCATGGTCCATCTGTATTACCCGAGATACCAACTGTGAAAATTGGGGAACTTCACTCCCAATTATTAAAGTGACTGGTAACTCGGGGATTATTGTGGGAGTTACCCAGAACTTTGTTCCCAGAATAGAAATAGGGACTTTAGCCAGCGGGTACTTGCGGGTGTCCCGATGTATACATCCAACTTCTCTCTTTCCGGTTCCCTTCCAGCCTATAGGTAACAATTTGGGATGTATCGCCGACTTTGTACACCCAGTGTCTAATTGTTCCCATGTAGACTTTCCCTCTACAGTGGCAGGGATTCTATAGGAAGTTTTATTCCCCGACCACAGTTATAGATCGGTGGTCTGGGCAGACAGCATATCCAGGCTGGTGTGCATACTACCTTGGAAGGAAATCTTTTTTCAGTTGGTCTCTTTTAGAATAGTAGTCCGGGTCTTCTTCTTGGTATCTGGGATATCATAGAAGGGATCATCCGTCTGATGACTCATTTCGGGACTTACATTAACATTAAAGTCACCATCCTTTCCTTGGGTTGTTTCAAGAGGACTATCAAGAGTCTTCATCGTCATATGATGCTAGGGACTCAGCCTCCTGCCCAGGTTCCTTTTTCTGTGTTTTTGACTTCTTGGCGCGTGGAGATTCACAGGCCACATCCTTTACGAGGCAATATCCTGGAGGGAACCCAAAATTTTCTCATGAGAAATCTGGTTCATTTAAGGGTACTAGAGAGTAGTATGATGAATCCTATGGATCCCTCACTGAATACCTGCCTAAAGCCTCCTGCCAGGTGGCCAGGGAAAGGTAGACGCATCCTGATCCCCGACCTTTTGGGTGGTGCTCTGTGGGAGGATCACCAGGGAGGAGAAAAGGCTTAGGTAGGGGAGCGGAATCCATAGGATGAGATACAATATTTGCCTTCTTTTAAAAAGGAGACATTTTTCCACTCCCACAATATATAAATGCTTGTTGCCACCATGACCCTTCTGTTGCCCGGGTTAACCACCTTGGTGTGGCTGGAAGTAGTCAGAAGCCCTGTATGAGTAAAACAAGTAATCATCTAAAAACCTATATTCCTCCTCGCCAACCAGTCCGACGACTGATTAACATAATATTCCATTAGTAAAAGTTGTTGGGAAAAGAGACCAAAATCTAAGAAAGAAACCAGCTAAGAAAACTAATTTTGTTATTTGGGACTCCAAGTCCCATAATTCCCTCAGTACTGGGACGGGGAAGGAGGATACAGAGGAACAAATGTGTAGTGGTCAGCTAATTAACCTGAATGACCCACACCGAAGGAAGACTGGGAGGCTTAAATGGCCCCCTCAGGTGCGGGCTAAAGGGAAGCTGAAGAAGTCAGAGAAGCAGAGGAAGCAGCATATGCTGTGCAGGCCGTGTCTGCAGATGGATAGAGCGAATGAATATAAACTTCAAAATTGTTTGACGGGTTCAGGAGAGCCACAGAACCTAACGCCAGCGAGCACCGAGCGACTTACCCAGTGCAAGTAGTACGGAGCGCTCAGGTGCTGCTCACATGTGGCAGGTCAGCTGCGTTGTTTGCGTGTTCATGAGAGAGGCGCTTCTGTTGAAAACCAAACTATTAGAAAACCACAGAGGTGGTGGTTAATGCAGCAAAGTAGCTGTGATGTACCTTTTGTGAGTTTTGGGAGATTCCGATGTAAGTGATTTCAATCCGGCACACATCCAAGTCAACGCCTAGCATGTAATGCACAACTGAAATCCTTATTTGTTTTTGTCTAAAAGTTCTTTATTCTGATTGATATACCACTTATATCACGCCCCTCTCCTGGAACCCCCCACCCCCCGGTCACACTGAACCAGGAATCAGGTTGGTTTGCAAAATTAAAATATTTATTTATGTATTTACAATTTAATCACACTATGTTTTAATGGGTACACAATAATCACCAATAGGGTCATGTAACAGTGAATAATCTCTTTAATACACAAGGAGTAATAGTGAGCAAAAAATTCAACACAGAAATAATACTTGTGTGTTTGTGTTCAGATCAGATAGCACTGTGGTTATAGGTTCCCCCTGCACACCCCTCAATCCCCAATAGGCAATGTAAAGAGATAGGAGGAGAGAGCAGGTATTCAGGAGTAGCAGAATCACACAAGATATCAATCCCACTTTCCCCCAGCAAACACAAGAGAAAAACGGAATTGACTGTCAAGCTGTCAGAATGGCTGTTAAAGTTATCTTAGAATGGACTGGGTAAAACACTAAATATGGTCAGAACTGCTGAAATTGCTATAAATTCTTATGGAAGCCGCTTTGGATATTTGCACCTAAATACAAGCAATGATTTATTACCAAGAAACAATTAGAAATCTTAAAATTCAAGTCGGGAGCAATCAAAAGCTGTTTTACACGTGTCAGAATTTCCCAAAAACAAAAATTTGCGGCAAACTTTTCACTGCGCGATAATCGCGATAACGGAGAATCGTATGGATTTGGGATGCGGTTTTAGACTTGATTTAAAGCTGTGGATGTTAGCTACAAGCAAATGTTTCTAGCACAAAAAGTGAGGGAGTTATGGACGTTTTAGTGGAGGTCGTTTTTTTTTAGATATGCGCAAGAATGGAAAACAGGAATGCACTTTTAAAATGACAAAATGATTTCTTATGCTAGATGACTATGAACAAAACGAAGACCCCACAGGAACACAGCCACTTGATCAGAATGATTGCCTGCTACAGACTCGCCTTCTTCAGATGAGAAAAGATCAGCGCAGAGATAGTTTTAGCAAAACTAGTACAGGAGGAAGATAGGAGGGATTGGATAGGTTTATCAGGCAAAAGACGATCGAGGAAGAGGTAGCTTACTTCTGTGCTACCTCTTCCTGGATCGTGATAAACCTTCAAGAAATTGGAAGTCTAACTAACCCAAATTGAAATCCAAATCATAAGGATTAAAGCTGAAGCGACAACAAAATCAAGCCAAAATACTGGATGGAAAGAAAAAGTCATCTTGATTTCAAAATGATTTCCCACCTGAAGATCCACATGTTAAGTGGTGAAACACGTGTTGAGGTTATTTATTTTTCACGACGGAGACTTGTATCATAATAAAGAAATATTATATACTGTTGTTGATTTTGAATTGCCATATATTTCCTTTTTACTTTGATTGTTGTATAAGTGTGCAGGTTAGCTTTCTCATCTGGTGTCGTTGGGTACCCAATTGTGGGACAGGGCCCATACGTTAATAGGGCTCACTGATACATTTTCTGTACAGACCCCCTTCTATCGGTAGTGCCAGCTGGTTCCCAAGCACATCTGGGAATATGTTCCTTTTGGGAGGTGTGCAAAGTTGCCACAATAGGAGATCTGCTCCACAACACCTCCTATGTGCCCCTTCAAGAGCTGGCAGAAAATACAGGCTTGCATCAGGGACAGTACCTATTATACTGTACCATCAAGAACGAGATCATGCGCATATGGCCTGAATATGGCGAGGTACTAGAAAGACAATCAGTCACTGACACACTGTATGATATATACGAAGGGGGCCATACTGTCGCTAGGATATATGAATTACTTCTGACAAGGGGTCTCCCCACCGAACTGGCTGCCAGGAGGAACCTGGTGCCCCATTCCTAGATGCACACTGGTCTGAGATACTGCGCTACCATATAAAAGTGTCCCGGAATGCTAGACTTCAACTGATACAATTATTTGTAACACACAGGGCATACATGACACCTTTGAGAATCTCAAGGTTCCCGGGCACATCAACACAACACTCCCCGCGGTGTAGGGCCACAGAGGCAGGTATCTTACACATGTTTTGGACATGCCCCAACATAGGAATATTGGGCAGAGGTAGAAGTGAGAATGAGTGGAGGAGGGCTCCAGATGAATGTACTGTCCCCAGCTGCTTGCCTGTTAGGACGCTTTGCACGCCCCAATTCCACACGACACATACACAAAATGAAAGATTTAGTGTACATATTGGCTAAATGCAGAATTGTCATGGCATGGAAATCCCTTAAGGGCCCCAGCATAGAGGACTGGTGGCTGGACCTGAAAAAGTGGGTTTTAGCTGTAACAGCGGCTTGGAGGCGAGCAATACAACTGTGACGGTCAGGCACCAACAAAGAAATCCTAGCCTGGAACTTCCTAACACAGACCGTGTTTGTACAGGCGAAAGTGGCGTCAGATAGGGCAGATGAACAAGTTACTTACCAACTGGTTACGCTCTTTCGAATGGATGTTCCTCCAACATATTCCACATCTTTGACATGTGTACTTCGGAAACTTTTTTGGTAGAGGGCGTCCTGCATCAATAGTGTCAGGTCGATGTCCCTCAAAGGCCTCCGTCGAGGGTGACGTCACTGGAGGTTATAAATGGGACGCACGGCGCCCATAGCCTCACTTTATGTTTTTTCCCCATAACGTGTGACACCAATCCAATGCCAGCTTGACTGCACATAGCCTTGCAGAAACGTAAGCTACAATCACATAGGACATTCTCCAGAGGGGCAGGCTGGGAGGGCGATGTGGAATACGTTGGAGGAAAATCCAATCGAAAGAACGTTACCGGTTGGTAAGTAACTTGTTCTTCAAATCGATTGTTTCCTCCAACGTATTCCACATCTTTGACAGACTCCCAAAGCAGTACCAGAAAATGGAGGATGGAAAGAATTTAGAGTACCCAATCAGATGGCGGAATAAAGAACCGCATTACCAAAGGCCCTATCTCGACCATGGATCGTATCCAGGGAATAATGTTTAACAAAGGTATGGATTGAAGCCCAGGTGGCTGCATCAAAAATATTCCTAATGGGAATTCCCCGTTGTAGGGCTGTGGAAGTAGCCACGCCCCTAGTGGAATGAGCTTGCAACCCTTCAGGAGGGTCCTTACCCGCCAATCGGTAACATTCAGTAAAAGTGAGGATAATCCACCTGGACAAGGTCTGTTTGGTAACAGCCTGGCCCAATCGGTGTCCAGCATATCCCACAAAGAGTTGATTGTCCACTCTGACCGTGGACATCCTAAAAATATAAAAGCTCAGAGCTCTCCTAGGGTCCAACATATGGAGTCGCTCCTCTTCCTTACCAGGATGAGGAGGAGGATAGAAAGAAGGAAGAACCCTTTTCTGGCTCAAATGAAATTCAGAAACTACCTTAGTTAGAAAGGAAGGACGTACCCTCAGTACAACCCTGTCCTTGTGGAAAACAGTAAAGGGTGGCTTAGTAGAAAGTGCCTGTAAATCACTTGCTTTGCGAGTGGAAGTAACCGCAACCAAGAACACGGTCTTGAAGGACAATAATCTCAAAGGACAAGAGTGCAAAGGTTCAAACGGAGCACCCATTAGAAATTTCAAAACCAAATTCAAATCCCAAACCGGCACCTGGAAAGGGGATGGCGGGAACACATTAGTCAGTAATTTAAGAAATTGAGAAATCAAAGGAATTTTAAAGTAAGAGCATTCTTCAGACGAGCGCTTAAATATAGATAGCGCCTCCAGGTAACCTTTAATGGTACCTACTTGAAGGCCCCTGTGGGCCAAAGAAAGTAAGAAAGACAAAACCATAGGAACGGCACACTGAAAAGGATCAACATTTTGTCCTCTGCACCAGTCGCAAAACTTACCCCAACGCAACGGTACAGGGATTTTGTCGCTGGCCTTCTGGCCGAAAGCAACACCTCCATCACATCATCTGGGCGGTCCCAATCCTTATATCTCAACCTTTCAGATACCAAGCGTGAAGGTTGAGAGTCATGACCTCTGGATGGAGAATGTGACCCCCTCTCGCAGATCCTCTAGGTAGGGAAGACGGCGTGGAGGGCAGATGGAACTTTCTAGAAGGTCCGGGCACCACGCTCTCCTGGCCCAATCCGGAGCAATGAGGATCATGTGGGATTCGAACCTCTGTAACACTTGAGGAATGACTGGGACTGGAGAAAACGCATACAGCAGTGGGAATGTGTCATGCATGCTGGACGCTACGCTCGTAGAACAGCTAGACCGTTCTACTCCAAATGGAGGCTATTCGATACGTTACCGGGAAAACGACGTTTACACTTTTCACGTCGCTAACTTCACGTGACTTTTGCTTCGTCACGTGAACTACGGTATCACGTATTTAAGCAGCGTAGAAACTTCACTCGCTGCTTCTGATCGTCTCTATTGGCGTCGTGTAGCTGAACCTCTGATCTACATCCTGGTATATTCCTACAGCTACTTTTGGGTCTTCGATAGCGTGTGTTCCGCCACACGCTGATTCCTGGAGCTATCCCTTCGCGTGCTTTTCCACACGCGCTCTTCGTCTGCAAGTGCGGCCGGCCCAGGCTGCGTGAATCCTGCCCGCGTGTAAAATCCACACGCGCTCTTTGTCTTCATACGCGGCTGGCCAAGGCTGCGTAAAACCTGCCCGCGTGTAACATCCACACGCGCTCTTCGTCTTCAAGTGCGGCCGGCCCAGGCTGCGTGAATCCTGCCCGCGTGTAAAGTCCACACGCGCTCTTTGTCTTCATACGCGGCTGGCCAAGGCTGCGTAAAACCTGCCCGCGTGTAACAGCCACACGCGCTCTTCGTCTTCAAGTGCGGCCGGCCCAGGCTGCGTGAATCCTGCCCGCGTGTAAAGTCCACACGCGCTCTTTGTCTTCATACGCGGCTGGCCAAGGCTGCGTAAATCCTGCCCGCGTGTAACATCCACACGCGCTCTTCGTCTTCAAGTGCGGCCGGCCCAGGCTGCGTGAATCCTGCCCGCGTGTAAAATCCACACGCGCTCTTCGTCTTCAAGTGCGGCTGGCCAAGGCTGCGCGAACCCTGCCCGCGTGTAAATCCACACGCGCACGTTGTCTTCACACGCGGCTGGCCCAGGCTGCGCGATTCCTGCCCGCGTGAAAATCCACACGCTCACGTTGTCTTCAAACACTATTTTTCTTCTAACTCCTGCATCTGTGGAATTAACAGAAGGATTGATTCCCAAGTGGGAAGGAAGCCTTTCAAGGATTATTGGAAGTGACTTTGAACTGAACTTTGGACGCTATCCTGTGGTGAATTCAACCCGTATCTAGCGTGAGCCTCGTTCCGTCCGGGATAAGTCTCCCTTACTAATTTTCCCTTCCCTGTCGTTTTGTTCTTCATTTCAAATCCATCAAGAGACTTCTGGATTGTTCTACCCAGAGATACAGGTCAGTGTGATCATTCCTGTCATTATCTAACTCATCATACTCAGGTTGGAGCAGTTATTCATGATACTTTAATTTGTCCTAGGCTGGATTACTATACCTTACCCACGCCCTTTCCAGTGATCCATCGCTCTGCCTGTTTTATCAGTCAGAGGGTTGTATCATTTGGAAGGTCTTTGTTGACTTCACGACTATCAAGTCGGGTGAACAGGGATCCGGAAGACCCTACCTCCTGTATCCTTTTGAATATTGTATCCTTTTCGGTTGATACTTTGGTGCATTCTGACAGAATGACCAATCCACTACGAATGTGTCTCCTAAAGCTCCTATCAGAGGAAATTCCCTTAAGCAGAACCTCTGGCACTTCCAGTTGGCACTGGTGGCAAAGAGATCCACTTGTGGGGTTCCCCAAAGGGCAAAGATCTCCAGAAGGACTTCGTGAGCCAAATCCCAATCATGAGAGATCATGCTCTGCTTGCTCAGAATGTCCGCTGCTGCATTTTCATCTCCGGCCAGATGAACTGCCGAGAGTGAAATTCCCTTCTGGATGGCCCAGAACCAGAGCTGCATTGCCTATCTGCACAATAGGAGTGATCCTTCCCCCCCTTTTTTGTTGAGGTAATGCATGCCCACTGTGTTGTCTGTCATGATCAGGACACTCTTTCCCCGCACAGATGCCAAAAAAGCCTTCAGGGCTAGCCTGATGGCCCTCAGCTCTAACAGGCGGATGTGGAGTCTGAACTCCGACAGAAACCAACGACCGCTGGCGGTCAAGTCCTCTGCATGAGCGCCCCATCCTGTGAGGGAAGCATCCGTCACTACAGTCATCTCCGGCCAAGGTTGCCAAAACGGCACCCCCTTCCTCAGGTTCCCTTCGTTGGCTCACCACAGAAGATCCTGGGAGACCGAGAGTGGAATCTGAACGGGATCCAACATCTTGCCTGAGAACTGTGACCACTGCATCCCGAGTACCCATTGCAGGGATCTCATCTGCAGTCTGGCCTCTGGCACCAGAAAAATGCAGGAAGCCATGAGGCCGAGCAACCTTAATAATTCGAAAGCCGGGAGACTATGGGAATGTTGAAACTTGTCCACCATCTGCACAATGTGATGAGCCCTTACCTTGGGAGGCGAGCACTTCCCCAAGGACGTGTCCAACACAACCACGATGTACTGGAGCTGTTGGGAAGGTGTCAGATGCGCCTTCCTGAAATTGAGGGAGAAGCCCAGCCTGTGGAGGGAGCAGCAGGTGAGACCGAGGTGATCCAATGCTTGCTCGGGAGAACGCGCACGGATCAGCCAGTCGTCTAGGTAGGGGTAGCCGTGAATCCCCCCCCCTCGCCCGAGATATGCTGCCACCACCACCATTCGCTTGGTGAAGACCCTCGGGCGGAGGTCAATCCGAATGGCAGGACGGAAACTGAAAGTGCGAGCTGCCAGCCGCAAACCTCAGGTACTTTCTGTGCTTGGGATGAATCGGCACATGAAAGTAAGCATCCTGTAGGTCCAGAGACACCAACCAATCCTGAAGTTGAAGGGCCTGGAGGACTTGAGAAAGAGTGACCATCTTAAACTTGTCCTTCCTGAGAAGTTTGTTCAACCAACGCAAGTCCAGGATGGGTCTCAATCCCCCATCTTTCTTTTGGATCAAAATATAAGTGGAATACCATCCCTTGTTCCTCTCCGCTACAGGCACCAGTTCTATATCACCTTTCTCTAGCAGGGTCAAGATTTCCTGCACAAGGAGTGGATCCGGAAACTTCAAAGAGAGATTCCCCGGTGGATAGTCATGAGGCCGCTATAGGAAGGGAAGGTAGTAGCCGTGGGCGATTGTATCCAGCACCCACGCATTCAAAGTAATGGCTCTCCACTCTTCAAGATGCTGAGACAGTCTGCCCCCAACCGGCAAACCATGGGACATGACCTCATGACTGTTTAGGAGCGGCTGCGGCAGTGCCTGAAGGCAAAGAGTCAGCTGCCTGAGCGGCTTTGGCACCTCTATTTCCCCGACCACCACGGGTACTTTTACGCAGACCCCTTTGACTGGCGGCCCCTCTCGTTCTACCATAGGAGGAGTACTAACGAAAAGAACCCCCCCTCCACTGCTGTCCTCTAGGACGAAAAGGCGGAGGTTGACGCACAGCTGTGCTCAAAGATTTAGCAGCAGCTTTTGAGGTCTGCAACCTATCAAGGCTCTCATCAGCCTTGCTACCAAACAAAAGCGCACCATCAAAGGGCATGTTCAGAAGATGGATTTGCATATCCGGAGCAAAACCCGACTTCCGCAACCACGCAAATCTGCGTATAACGGTGCTCGCAGACATGGACCAGCTAACACTGTCAGCCGTGTCCAAACCCGACTGAAGGGATTCACACATGGCATACTTGCCATCTTGCACGAGAGCAAGGAACCCATCCCTTTCTTCCCCTTCTGGAATATGCTCAGCCGCTAGAGAAACACAATTCCACAGAGTGTGTGAAAACCTTGCCAAGGCACAAGTGGAGTTGGCAGACTTCAACGCCATACTCCCCGCAGAAAAAACCTTGCGTGCCCAACCGTCGAAGCGTTTGTCATCCCCATCAAGAGGGATGGTAGGGTACGCCGCCTGCCTCAAGGTGGCCGTAGTTGCCTGAACCACCAAATTCTCGGGAGTGGGGTGAGACGAAAGGTAGGTGGGGTTGCTACCGGAAGGGCAGTATTTTTTGGTTAACGATTTGTTAACAGCCGGAAGAGATTCCAGTGATTGCCAAGCAGCCGCCACCCTTTTCTGTAATGTCAGATGAAAAGGTAACACCGGGTCAGAGGACGGACCTTTGATCTAAAATGTCAGTTAGATCATCTTGCACAAAATCTTCAGGAGGACTGGACCATCCCAGATACTCTGTTACCCTAGCCATGAGCCTTCTGTAAGACGACTCAGCATGAGCCCCAGGCTCAGGCCTGCCAAATTCCACTTCCGGAGAAGTGTCCAAACCACTAGCATCATGAAGAGTTTGCCTCAACTCCGTATCAGGGTCCGTATGAAAGTCTGACCTTTCCTCCTCCTCGTATATGTCATTCAGAGGGAGGGAAAAGTCCTACCTCGGGACAGAAGAGGGATTGGAGTCCACCACAGGCCTCACAGACTTATAAGGAGCCTTCCTTGGAGGATCCACAGTATCAGGGATATCCAACGGTAACTTTCGGGCAAAAAGCCCCAGAGGCTTTGAGGGCGCCGAAGGCTTTGGCGTCGAGAGCGCCGCTGGCTTCGGCATCGACACCGAGGGCTGAAATGAAGGCAAAGCTTCGACGTCGGTATCTGACGGACACGGCGCCGACGACGTCGATGCTTGAGCCCTTACCCGGTTTCTACGTTCTCGCTGGAGACGAGGACCGTTACTGGGAAGCACGCCTCTGGCGACTGTCCTGAGCCTTGTCGGAACGGGACCGCGAAGGTTCCCAATGACCATTGCGTTGAGGACCCGAGCTCGAAGGCTTGTGAACCACGGTACGAGACCGTTCCTTGCCGGCTTCATCAGAAGGCGTGGACGGAACTGTGCCCTGCGATTGAAAAATCGCTAACATCTGCTCCCGAAAGGCAGCTCATTCCTCCGGAGTCAAGGACTTCTTTGGGCAAGCCACTTTCCTCGCGGCTCCATCCTCCGAGGAGGACGGGGAAGGCGACCATTGACAGCACTTCCTAGAATGCCGAGACGAGGAGGACGAATGGCGGGAACCACTCTGGCACCAAGAACCCCGCGACTCCTCCCGACGTGGAGAGTCACCCCTCTAATCGTCGGTAGACATCCCCTTGGACTTTGATTTACAGGACTTACTGGGTTTAGAACCCCTACCTACCTGAAGCTTCCCCTTACGCTCTCGCAAAGGCCTTAGTAGTCAGCGACTGGCATTTGGAACAGTCATCAGTGTCGTGACTCTCACCCAAGCACCGTAAACAAACGCGATGGAGGTCGGTAATCGACATTTTCGACTTGCAGTCCCGGCAAGTCTTGAAACCAGACTGCGGAGTCGGAGGCGTTGAAGAAGACATATTCACAAGGAATACACGAGGCACGACGAATCTCCGAAGCAAACACGGTTGCAGAAAAAACTGAACTGAGGATACGGGCGCCACGTGCCCTTTTAATAACATCCGGTGACGTCGTCCTAGATGGAGGCCCTGGAAGGACATCAACCCGACACCATTGACGCAGGATGCCTTTTACCGAAAAAGTTCGCAAAGCACACAGCTGTGCACATTACATGTCAAAGATGTGGAATACGTTGGAGGACACAATCCATTCGAAACTCCTTTGTAACTTCTACAGGGTATCCACCACCAGGAAGCAGACACAAATCCAAGATGGGTACTAGTCTATCAGGCAGAATAAGGGGGAGGGAATGTGGGTGGGGCCAGTTGGCTGTGGGTTAAAAGTGTTAATGTGTTGGGCTTTGTTGCAATAATAAATGATGTGATACAAGCTGTCGACTACCGACGCATGTGTAAGAAAAAAAGTCTGTTTAAAAAAAAAGTGTGTGGGTTAAGGATCCCTTGGTTAGAGTATTCCCTTTAGTTTACTTTAGGCAGGTAAATCCTGGTTAGGGTAGGTACAGTGAGACGTTTGTTCTATCTGTATTACTTAATAAAAAAAGGCAAAAGTTGAACCCTCTACAAAATTGTTCGCCTCACACTTCTGACACCTCACAGTAGCCAGGTGGCATATTTCTCACGTTGTATGCAAGCTTAGGGTTTATAATTATCTATGGGACCTTCTGTTTAACTGTGGGAAGGGAAGTTGACTGTGGCTTTAAATATTCTGGGAGGGGCCTCTGGTTTCTGAGAGCGCTGGGGAGGTTTTATTATACCGAACGATTCTTCCTCTTCAGTCTGTCCTGTCAAGGAACTGCGTAGAACCTATTGTTCCAAGGGAGTTTCCACCTTCGGGTAAAAGAGGCTTTCCTGGTGTGTTGAGACTTGGAGGGTTATCCTCTTCACTTAGAAGTCTTCTGTCTAGGTTACATCCAACATGGGAGTCTAGTTCAATGGGTGTTTTCAGATGAAATCAAAATAAAATATTGGAGCTTAGTTTCTTCCATTAGATTTGACTGGGTGATTACTCTGATAAGTTTTCATATATCAAGTGTCCCATCACTTCCCTCTCTTAATCCTAACAGGTGTCGAGCAAAAAATGATTTCCTCTCTGTTGGACAAAAGAGGTAATAGTTTACTCCCTCTCTTCTGCTCAGCTTGCACAGGTGGCATAATATAGATGGCAACATGGGCAGGGAGGTTTACTCGTAATTCTAAAGAGATGAGTATTTTCCCCCAGCCAGAAACCTAATACTATTGAAGGCAAAAAAGATTATAACTCTTTTCCTCTACAACTTTCCTTACGGGAAGGATAGTCTGGGAGTGTAAGGGATGGAAGGCAAGCTCTTTAAAATGTAGGTGGCTGTGAGGTTCAGGGTTTTTCAAATGACCCTGTTCTTTTGGTCGTAAGCTATTATATGGGACTGATCATCTAAGCTATAGCACCTACTGGTGGAAAAGATGGCATTAGCCCATTCTTTCCCACTGGTCTTATTACTAGGAGTAGAGATCACTCAATGCATCTAGTCTCTTGGGTGGGTCTCCAAGTTTGTTTCAACTAGGCCGAATCACACCTCTTACACCATATGCAAGGGATTGGGGGGAGGCAGACACAAGGTTGTTTGGTTCTCCAAATGCTTTTATTCAAATAATAAAAGGGGTGGAAAAATGCCTCACTAGCCCTAACTTAAGAGGGGGTTCCCAGTCTTAACAAAACAAACTAATGAGACAGTCCTTAAAAAATGTCCAAAATAATGTTCACCGCCCTGTGTCTAAAACCTATTCCGACCCTCACACTCCATAGGTTACCAAAATCTATCATAAGGAGAGAATAAAATGTCTTTTGGGTGTTTTTCTACAGCCCAGTGTTCTTCTCCTGTTCACTGTTTTAATAAGTAATCCCAAAATGTTGGAATGTTTACAGTTGAGGATCCGACTCCCTTCCTATAGTAGTTGGTACTAAATGCTAAAGGGGACAATCTGCATCCCCTGGTCTTTCCCAAGATGGTTCTTTGTAAGCAATTGCTTTATCGAGGTTCTCCCTGATCTTTGGCAGGCCTTGCCATCTTTTCTGCAAAGTATTACCAAATTTGATACACAAGACTATGGGGACGAGGAAGAGTGGGTATTTTTAATCTTCTCACAGAAGAACATCAACTTGGCTCTCCATTTATGCTTCTGTGGTAACGTGGGTTTCTTCTCCTATCCACTTTACTATTTACTTCCTATTTATGATATTAATCTTTTGAGACCCCACTTGGTTCAGGTGATTTTCAGTATCGAAGAGTCATCAGTAATAAATCGCCTTCTTACCCGTTCCTTTGGCACCACTTGAGGAAGTAAGTCTTCTCTAGGCTTCTCGTCTGTTCTCCCTGCTGGCTCCATGATTGCCGGTCCCACAGCGATAGAGGCTTTGATAAGCGGTCGTATTGCTTCCCGCGGTCTGTGGTAATCCAGCCCAAAGAGATGTTTGTTAGGTGTCTGCTCTGACACTTGCTTTGGCACAGTAACCACCTAGTTACAGTACCTTAGTTGTCTTGTGTTTCTTTGCAGCAGCAGGGTTTCAGATTGAGTAGCATCTCATTAAACGCAGGCTCTGACACACGCTTTGGTTTTGTTACAGTGCAGCTTTCTTGTGGCTTATGAAGACAGAGGTGGCACCACTGACTGAAGCCCTGGTTTCTGCTGTCTCTTGGGCTCCCACAGTGGTCTTCCGCCAGTCTTAGTAGTTGTGAACTAGATTTCAACTCTGTATACTGCGCACCACTGCACTTTTGTTTGCTGCTTTCATTCAGGGAAAGAAACCAGTTGGAAAACTTCTCTGAAGTATTTCCTTTCTCTTTCTACGTGCAACAATGTAGCTGTGCTATTCAATCTTCCATCAGAACTTCTGACAGTATCTTCTATTTTCAACCGCGATACAATGATTCCTTCTGCTTATACAACCACTGCCACGGTTACTCCTGTTACCACTACAACAACATAGCATTTGTCCGTCCTTGCTTTCTATGCTCGGATTACTATTAGGTGATAGAAAACAACTAGCATGTTGGTTGTAGTTCTGTGCATCCTTGTGTGACCTCCTCGTCGAGTTAGGGAACAGATATATTCCACACAACCTTTATTTCTGTTCATTACTTTTAACATGAGGGGAGGATTTCTTGGGGGTTGTGAAGTTGCAAATTTGTCAGATTCGTCACACAGATAAGAACTTACTTCTGCTGGATTTGACAGTAAAAATGCTATGTCACTGTAATAAAGCATGTCCAGGCTGGCTGCTCCAAGCCAGTCTAGCAACTTACTCTTGTGATGCTGTGAATATCTGAAGCATCCTGCCCAGATATGTGACTACCAGCACCACTCAGGCTCAATGAGTACCTGCAACATGTTACCCAGGCATTGTGACATTTATGCCCACTCCTTTACTGGTGGAGGGCATTGAGAAACAGTGGACAGTTGATGGACTAAGATGCCCTGGAAAAAGAAATCTCAGTGTTGACCACATGGCACAGAAAAGTGAGAGGCCGTTCAAACTTCCCGACATTGGTTCTTTAACAAGCCTATTTTTTTTTTTTTTACTTGTTTATAATCACAGTTAGCAATTTTTACAAGAATCTTGACTATTCCCTGAGAGCTAAGAGAATTACTGAAAAGACAAGAAAGCGGAGACAGGATGCAGACGAGGAGAAAGAAAGAGGAAGAAGAAAAGGATGACGACGAAAAAGAGGAAGAATAGGACGGAAGAGTAGACGAAGGAAGAGGAGGAGGAGAGCAAGGCAGGTAGAGAAGCAGGGAGCAGCGAACAGCAAGGAAAGAAAGTCTGGTGCCATGTCCACTGAAGTTGACATAGAATGATCCCTCCCGGTTTTCCAAGGTGGAAGGGTATACATTAATTGTATTTTAAGGTTCGACATTCAAAGGTTCAAAGTCCGTCAGTCCGAGAAGAGGTAGGGGAGGCTCACTAGTGTTAGATTGGGTTCGCCAGACCCTCCTATACTCAAGCTGGGGTCTGTTTCCACATACTATCATCCGGACGGATGGTCTACTTGTTGTGTGGCCCTTGCTAAAGATTGTGCATTTATTTTGTGTAAGGCGGCTTCCAGAATTTTTGCCGTTGCTGAAACCCAGGGCGTCTTTTCTCCGGATATCAACCTGTTCCACCATGTGGTTTCTTCTTCTTCTTCTTCTTCTTCTTCTTCTTCTTCTTCTTCTTGAAGCCCCACGAATTCGGTGCACAGGTTGTTTAAATACGCAGCCCGTACTTCTCTTAGCTCTGAACACTGCATCAGCAGATGTCGTACTGTTTCCGGTTTATTTGGATCGCCACATAGTCTGCATTCTTTCGTGGCCGCTTTTAGTCTAATTGCCCGAATTTCACGGGTGGGGAGGAGATTTAGGCGTGCTCTCATGTAGGTAATCCTTAGTTGTTTATCCGGGAACTTTGTGCAATACGGCAGCAGCCCGTTCAGACTGTTGAAAGTCGGTGGCAGATGTTTTGTGAGTTTAATTCCTTGTGCTTTTTCAAGGGTATTAATCCAGTCTTGGGCTTCCAATTTGGATTTTACTCTTACTGGATTAATTTGCAAATCTTCTTCTGTACATGGCACCTCCGCCAGTTTCTGTCTTAGCTTATCCACCCATCTGTTTAAGGTGGTCAGCTTGCAGTTTAATATTTCACTTCCGATGATCTTATAGGTCAGCGGGGCCTCAGGTAGTGAGGTGTTTCTGAAGAGTTGCATGGCACCAAGTGTTACCGATTGTTCTAGAGAAAGCAGGCCTAGTTCTAGTCTGATAAGATCCACTGAGACTGAGTTTGGTAGACCTAGTAGGGATTTCCAAAGAAACCCTTCCAGTTTTCTCCATATGGTGTTGGGCATGTTCAGAGTTGCACCCATCCCATAGGTAAGGGTCGGGACTACCTTCCCTTTGTAGAATTGTATAAGTGGTATGGCTGAAAATTTCCTGTATTCCTGTCCAGGGTCTTCATTTGAGCTGCTAGGTTTATTGCTTTTTTCCAGAGTGTTGCTTGCATTGTCTCTTCCTTACCAGATGCATCTATTAAAACCCCTCGATATTTGTAGGATGGCACTACCTCAATGTTTACATCACCCAGAAGCCATTTGTTGTTAGTTTTATTTTCTCATAGAGCTTTTCCCAAGTCGTTTTTTTCTCATTTATTTGCAAATTATTTTGGTCCATATACGCCGCCAAGTTGTTTAGTTGGCGCTGGAGGCCTATCTGTGTCTGATCTAACAGAATAAGGTCGACTGCGTATAGTAAGCGTGAGATGTTCACGTTTCCCAGCTTAGGAGGAAAGGATCTTACGGAAAGTTCAGCTTCCTTAAAATCACCTAAATAGGCGATAAATAAGGCCAGGGCTAAAGGGCAGCCCTGTTTTACTCTGCGGTTTGATGGAATTTCACGCAATAGCATCCCTTGGTTGTTAAGGTGCACTCTAAGTTTGGTGTTCTCGTGTAAGGCCATCACAGAGTCCAGTAGCTCTTTCAGGCATTTCCAGTTTTCCAGTTTGGTCCATAATCTTCGCCTGTCCACTCTATCGAACGCCTATGACAGGCCTTTTCTGGCACAAGCCACTCTGCTGAGATTGGCAATAAGGGTGTAAGGAGGACCTTTATTTCCTGGTAGATAGAGATGGGCACTGTGGACTGCTGGTGATACAGCCCCCATACTTCAACCAGGCCACACTCTGGCATTGTATAAGCAGGCAAAGATGATGGCAAGGATTGCAGGGACTCGGTGTGGGTAGCAGAGATGAGGGAAGATTCGCCATAGGATGCGTAGGTGGACATGGCAAGTTCTGGATACATTAATGTGGTGAGAGAGTGATGAGTCCGAGTCCAGCGTGCATCTAAGATTCTTTACGAAGATGGATGCTGCGGGTGGGTGTCTAAGGGAGTGTGGCCAAGGGGTTGGTTGGGGAGGAGAGATGTTTCACTGCATATTAGGATTTCAGTTTGGCCAGGATTGAGAAGGAGGTGGTTAGCCGTCATCCAGTGGTCGATTTCAGAAAGGCAAGAGGCAAGTTCAGGGCAGGGGGAGGGACGAGGGGAAGGCCGGTGACTTGGGGGTCTTGAAAATTATCTGGATGCCATTGTGTATTTATAGCAGGTAAGGTTACGAGAGCAGATGATTGCCAGCAGGGGACGAAGGTACAGATTGAAGAGGAGAGGGGACATGGAGGCTCCCTTTGGGACCCCTTTGGGAACAGTGCGAGAGGGGGAGGAGAAAGGAAGAAGAAGCATGATTTGTGAGCAATTGGAAAGGAAAGATGTGATCCATCTTAGAGCTGAGTCTCTGATGCCTAGAGAGTGGAGTCTATCTGTGAGCATGGCGTGGTCAATGGTGTCAAAAGCAGCAGATAGGTCAAGCAGGATGAGTGCAGCACAGCCTTCCGAGTCTGCTGTTCTTTTTAAATCATCCCAAAAGGACATGAGAAGATTGTTCCTCGAAGGGGTCTGAATCCAAATTGAGCAAGGTCAAGAAGGCAGTTGGATTCTGTGAAAAGGCAGAGCTGCTTGCAAGCTGTGCGGTCTAAGAGTTTGGCAATGAAGCAGGTGTTTGAGATAAGGTGGTAGTTGGAAAGAAGCAGGGGGGAGTCGACAGAGGGTTTAAGAAGGGGCATGACGTAGGAAGTTTTGAATGCCTCTGGTAAGATGCCAGAAGAGAATGGTTAATTATGAACCGTGCAACAGTGTCTGCACAGTTGGTAGTTAGGATGTTCTTAAGGAGTGAGGGGGGACAGGGATCTCCTGGAGAGCCGGAGGGGCGGCTTTGTGCTAGAAGTTTCAGGAACTGCGGGTTGAAAATATGAGTGATAGAGGAGAGGACCAGCAGAGTGGGCAGGGGAGGAGAGGGGCTAGGTAAAGTGGGAGAAGACGGGGGATGGCCGAAGCTAGTTTGAAGATGGTGGAACAGTGTCTATCAATAGTGATGTTTTGAAAGTGGTCAGACAGAATCGATGAGGGATTGGGCATGAAGTGAGGCAGGAGTTGAACAGCATGGCTTCTGGAATTCTGTGATGATCGTGTGGAGTCCCCTGCGAGGGTTACAGGAGATGGACATATGTTTTTCTGGCTTTTCTAATTAGGGTCCAGTAGACTCTGTTGCTTCTTGCATAGGCAGTTCTATTTTGGAGTGTGGGGTTGGTCCTGCAAGTCCGCTCCAGGCAATGCTTGAGGGTTTTAAGGGATTTGACGGACGGTGTGTACCACTTAGGATTGTCGTCTATTCTGTGACAGGTGCATCTCGTCGGTGTGAGAGGGATGAGGGTGTTGGAGATCCAATGATCAAAAAGGTCAATGAAGAGGGTGGTTCTACATGGAGAGAGTGTGCTGGGTGTGGGCTTAGGAGGAAGTCGGTCAGGTCAAGGTTTATAATGACTTTATCGACTGTGTTTTGGCAAGGAAGGACTGGTTGAGAAGTTGGCGCCCTGACTGTAACTTAGTTAAGTGTTGGGCTGCAGATTGAAGCAAGGTGTGGACAACCTGCCAAAGTTGCCTACAGTATAGATTTCAAACCACCGATATGTCTTGTGCTTGGGTCTGGTTCTCTTTCTCTTATCCTTATTCACTATGTAAACTGTTTTTTATTCTAATCTGTATTCTACTACATCTGTGTAAGCAGCTCGAAACACGTGTCCGGCTGTTTGAGGAATAATTAAAAACTAGTTGTATTTGAGATTTCAATTGTGTTTTGTGCGCGGACAAGAGGCAAACCAACCCTTCTTCCTTCAGTTGGGTCAGTGAGCGTACAGTCTGAAGAAGGCTGTGCTTGGAAGTGAATTTCCGAGACACATCCACTCCAGACAAATCAGAGTAAGCCTGCACATGCTCATCCCAGGGTGCCCTCTCCCCCGCAGACAGAGAATTCTACAGGCATGACCTCCATCAGCCAGATATGACCTGAAGCAAATGTAAAGTTTGTGGAATTTGAATATCTCAGTGGTTCCTGATGAACAATACCATTCCTCCCAGGCATTAGAAGGCACCTCAGACACTTGCAAGAGATATTGTAAATATGCTGGTACTATTTTAAAATACTACTCTGTCCTTGTATAAATATATTTAATATCTCTAGATGTTATGTAGTGTGTGCTTAGCAATAACAACTTTCCACAATATATGTTAGCAGACAGCCAACAATTTCTAAAGTGGTGTAGGTGCATATGTGACAGTAAGTGCCTTTGTTTAAAGGTGCAAAGACATGGGGGGGGGGCTAATGAGCTTGGAGAAAAGGGCTGTTTTAGGCTCCAGAAATAACAGCTTGTACATGAGTGGTTGATTCGATTTCAGCATTGTTCCTGTGCCTCCAGAAGTGGGGACGTGTGATACGTGGGTTTGATGGCCTTCGTTTGCGCCAAGCCATACATTTGGATTTAGTTGCTTAAGAATAGCTTTTGTAGCTTTCATATTTATTATGCACACATAACCAAATTTTGATAAAAGAAATAGCCTATTGTACATAAAAAAAGAAGTTCCGATTCATAAATGGCTGTCACGTGTTTCACTCATGGGAACTTCATGAAGCCTGGTTATTTTGTGTTGTGCAGCGTGAAATCCAAATGCTCCTTTTCTCACTCAGTGGGAATAAATACAGTGATGCCCCTCCGTTGACCACCAGAGAGCAAAATCAAATACTACACTCCAGCCCCCACTGACCGCAAATGGCAAAACACACGGGAATGTAGCTGGGATTGAACCATTCTTACCTTTCAAGAACTCTGGAAATATTTGGTCTACAAGTTGATGTGTCTCCATCACCGTCTCCCAAACTCTGTGGTGTGGCACTGGAAAGAAAGAATATGTGTTATCAATGAGGTGGAACACACACCCGAGCACAAGGTCCCATGCCACACTACAGCTCTCCTTCAGGGCCCTAAAGCTATATATATATATATATATATATATATATATATATATATATATATATATATATATATAGGATACATTACTCACCGTAATCGTATTTCTGATGCTTGTATCTGCTTAGATTCACATGCTGTGCATAGGCCGACATCTAGTGGAAGCTGCGGAGTATTACAGTTTGTTTTTCGAAAGTCGAAAATGGGCGTCGACACAGGCGTGCCAGTAATACTATCCCTAGTGTGACGTCCACTGTACCCAAGATCCCTCACGCGTCTAGGATCCTCAGATTGTATTTTTTTTCCCGACATGAGGAAGCATGAGGAGTAGCGTGAGTACAGATAATCCAAGCAGATAGACAGAAAGGTAAGACTACAAGTAATCATGCGCCTTCTCTCGGAGGGGAGGAAGGGTGGGTCGCATGTGAATCTAAGCAGATACAAGCATCAGAAATACGATTACGGTGAGTAATGTATCCCTTCTGAGGCTTGTGGAATCTGCTTAGATCACATGCTGTGCATAGATTAGCGAGCAGTACCAGAAGAAGGAGGTGGGATGTGAGAAGGGTCATGAGCAAACAGGTGTCTTAGAACCGCTTGTCCCACTTGTGTATCTGTCTTGGAATGAGTGTCAATGCAGTAATGCTGAGTAAAAGTGTGAATAGAGCTCCAAGTAGCTGCTTTGCAAATGGTGTCGAGGGGAACATTTGCAATGAAAGCCAGAGTGGCACCAATGCCTCTAGTAGAGTGGGCCCTTGGCGTAAAAGGCAGAGTCTTTTCAGAAAGAGAGTAACACAGCTGTATACAGTTGATAATCCACTTCGAGATAGCGCCCTTAGAGACGCGATCCCCCTCTTTGCCTGTAGCTACGGAGACAAACAGTTGATCTGTTTTCCTTAGCGGTCTGGTTTTATTTACATAGTATAGGACCGCCCTACGCACATCTAGGGTGTGTAGTTTCACTTCAGCCGAGCTTTGCGGGTTTTGGAAGAAAGCCGGAAGCTCGATGGACTGGTTTACATGGAACTTGGATATGAATTTAGGTGAGAACCTAGGGTGTGTGCGTAAAACCAGTTTGTCCTTGTGGATAGTAAAGAAAGGATTCTGCACTGACAGAGCCTGAATTTCACTGACCCTTCTTATGGAGGTAATGGCTACTAAGAAGGCCGTTTTATAAGTCAGGTGTTTGAGACTACTTTTATGCATGGGTTCGAATGGGGGTCCCATGAGCTTAGCTAGCACCACGTTGAGGTCCCATCCTGGCGGTGGGTTCGAAATAGGAGGGTGAAGTCTCTTTACTCCTTCCATGAAGGCTTTAACCACTGGTACTTTCCACCACGAGACCTTGTTATGGGATGTGGTGTAAGCCGAGAGGGCTGCCAGGTGTACTTTCAGCGAGTTAAAAACCAACCCTGCATCCAGCAGGTGGAGCATGTATGTCACAACGTTGGAAGGAGTGCAATCAACCGGGTTGATTTGTTTATTCTGGCACCAGATAACGAATCTTTTCCACTTATCAAAGTAACAGTGCCTTGTATTTGGTTTCCTGGACTCCTTTAGAATGTCCATACACCTCTGTGGTAATTTGAGATGTCCAAACTCTATGACTTCAGGAGCCATGCTGCTAGGTTCATAGAGTTGGGTTCCTGATGCACTGTTTGACCCTGTTGCTGGGACAGTAGGTTGTACCAGGCTGGGAGTCTGATGGGCTCGCACACCGCCATCCTGCGTAGGTGTGGAAACCATGGTTGTCTCGCCCACATGGGAGCAACTAGGATGAGCGTCATCGATTCCTTGTTCATCTTGTACACCACCTTCCTGATGAGAGGAGTTGGTGGAAAAGCGTACGCAAACATCCCTGACCAGTTCATCCACAGGGCATTCCCTTGGGAGTCCGGCTGGGGGAACCTGGATGCAAATCCTGGGCATTGTTTGTTTTCGCTTGTGGCGAATAGGTCTATAGTGGGGAAACCCCACTGAGAGAAGAGATCTTCTACTACGTCTCTGTGAAGGACCCATTCGTGTTCTTCTGGGAGGGAGTCTCTGCTTAGAGCATCCGCAAGGGAATTGAACTCCCCTGGAACATGTTGCGATGACAGGAAGATGTTCCGTCTGAGTGCCCATATCCATATTTTCTGGGCAAGCTTGGACAGATTTGGCGAACGAGTCCCCCCTTGCTTGTTCAGATAGAACATGGCTGTCGTGCTGTCCGTCCTGATCTGCACCGACAAGTTCAGTAGATGGGGCTCGAACGCCTTTAGCGCTCGGAATACTGCCAGAAGCTCTAGCAGATTGATGTGGTTCTTGGCTACTGAGTGAGACCAGAGACCCTGAGCTGTGTGGTGGAGATGTGAGCTCCCCACCCAGTCAGGCATGCATCTGTAGTCACCACGGCTTGTACTTCGGGATCGTAAAAGGGTTTCCCCTTTGCGAGATTCTCTCTTGTCCACCAGTGTAGGCTCTGTACGAGTGTTGGCGAAACAACCACTAGATCGTCCCACTGACCACTTGCCTGAGACCACTGTTTCGCCAACCATTCCTGCATGGGACGCATGCGCAGACGCGCATGGGGGACCAGGTAAATGCATGACGCCATCATGCCCAGTAACCGCATAGCTTTGCGTACTGTTATCTGTTGACCTGACTGATAATGCAGAATTTGCAGAAGTATATTCCGAATTCTCTCTTCCGAAGGGAAGGTCAATCCTTTCTGAGTATCTAGGATAGCTCCTAGAAACTGTTTTGAGGTGCTTGGCACCAGACTTGACTTTTTTTCGTTGATAGAGAAGCCTAATTCGTGGAGGAGGTCGATAGTCCTCTGAATGTTTGACCTGCAAATTCCTGGGGTTTCCCCTGTTATGAGCCAGTCGTCCAGATAAGGGTACACCGGGATTGCCTCCCTGCGTAGGTGTGCAGCTGCCACCGCCAGTACCTTGGTGAATACCCTTGGTGCTGAAGCTATCCCGAAGGGCAGTACCTTGAATTGGTAGTGGCGACTGTCCACCTTGAAGCGCAAGTACTTTCTGTGCGCTGGGAGCATGGAAATATGAAAATAAGCATCTTTCATATCCAAGGTTGCCATGTAATCCCCCTTTTTTTAGGAGGGGGATTACCTCTTGTAGCGTGGTCATACGGAATTTTTGGGGCTTGACATATTTGTTGGCAGGCCGTAAGTCCAATACTGGGCGCATTGTCAAATCTTTCTTTGGCACAAGGAAGTAAGTTGAATAGATACCCTTGTTTACCTGGTGTCCTGGGACGAGTTCTATCGCGTCCTTTTCTAGCAGAGTGGCGATCTCCTCGAGAAGGATCCTCTGATGCTCTAGGGAGTGCACTCTTTGTCGTGGAGGATGGTTCCGGGGACGCTGCAGTAGTTCTATACAATATCCTGCGGATACTGTTGACAGCACCCATCTGTCTGAGGTGATCCCTTCCCAAGCCTGGGTGAAGGTGGAAATGCGTCCCCCTACTGGGGTTGCGTGACAAGGGACCTTGAACTGAGCGTCACTGTTTTGGTGGGGGCGTGCCACCTCCCTTGTTGGGGCTGCCTCTGCCTCTTCCACGACCTCTCTTGTTACCCCTGCCGTAACTCTGGGTAGACTGCTGGTTGTTATTCCATTGTGTACCCTGTCCCTGGGCATAGTTGCCTCTTTGCGAATTTTGGCCGCGTGGGCGACGAAAATTACTGTTCCCCCTCTGGTTAGGGGGTTTGTTGGTAAGCTGGCCAAGGGATTTGAGAGTCTCATATTCATCTTTGGCATTTTTAAGTGCGTCTTCGACCGCTTTCCCAAACAATAGGTCGGGTTCCACTGGCTTGTCTATTAAAGAAGCCTGGGTTTCTGTCTTGAATCCCGACTGCCGTAACCACGCATGTCTCTTGATAACAGTACCTTCTGCTATCAATCTCCCTGCGTTGTCCGCGGCGTCGAAAGTTGCTTTTAAAATGCAACCAGACACGGCTCTCCCCTCTGCCGAGATTCGAGCCAGCTGGCCCTTTAACGGTTCTGGAGCAGAGGCAATGAGCGCCGCGACTTCTTCCCATTGATGGCAGTTGTAACTAGCCAACAGGGTGGTGGAATTCGCAATCCTTGCTTGGTAGGCGGACGTTGAGGCTACCTTCCTGCCAAACCCGTAAAGTTTTTTGCTCTCCTTGTCGGGAGGAGCTTCTGATGAAGATAAGGGCGTGCCAGCCCTTTTTCTAGTGTTGGTAACCACTAGGGAATCTGGTTTAAGATGTCCCCTTATATACAGAGGGTCAGACTGGGCTGCCCGGAAAATCTTTTCAATTCTGGGGTTGACAGCTCTGGTGAGGTTAGGATTCACCAGGGAAGGATCTATTCTTCGTTGGATGGATTTGAGGATAGGGATGGTCTGAGCGACCGGTCTCCTCTCTCCTACAAACTCCTCCGCGAAGTCCCTTTCCTCCTGTACACCGTGGGTGTCGATGTGGAAATGTTCCGCTGCTCGAGCGAGAACCTTGTTAAGGAGGGGCTGGTTATCAACTGGAGAGTCGGTAACTGGGGCTTCGCTTTGTACTGGGGAATCTATTCTGTAAATTTCCTGCTCATCTTCTCCCTCCTCCAGGTCCTCATCATCTGCATAGTAATCTGTCCCGGTTTGTTCTTCCATAATTTCAAACTCCTGGTCCTCTTCAGGGAAAACTTGCCCCTGGTAACTGGGGAGTGGAGTAGAATATGGAGTGGAGTAAGGCTGAACGTCGAAGGGTTCAGGTCTTTCGAACCGGGGCTTTTTACTTAGCGGGATAGGATCGGAGGAGCCTGAGGGTGTGGCCCCTTGAGGGTTATATGAAAGAAAATGTTCTGGGTTCTTATCATAAAAATCAGCCAAGGACGACATTCTAGACATAACCCTGTCTATGTCTTCACTGGACCATTCCCTGGAACAGGGTATTACTTTAGTAGGTGCTGATTTATGGGACTTTTCCAGGGTAGACTTGTGTTTGCTTGTCTGCCTAGGGTGAGAGGATGGCTTTACAGGAGTGGAAGGCTGTGCTTTACGCTGTTTCCCCCCCTCCCCGTGCGTGGAAAAATGTTTTCCCTGTCCCTTGGAGGCCCCAGAGACTTTCGACGCCTGGCGCCGAGGGTCTGGAGAGGTATCTGTGTGCTTCGGGCGTGGGGCCTCACTGGTGTTAACCGCGGTCTCGGTATCTTGGAGCGCGGCCTGGGGGTGGAAGTCGTCTTCGTCTCCCGACGATCGAACTTCCGTTAATGTGTGTAGCGAGGCACTCTTGGCAAGAGTGGATGATTGCCTTGCGTCGTGAGGTGATCTCGATCGAGAGCGCCCAGAGGACACCGAGTCGGACCGTTCTTTTTGTGCCTCTTTCCGGGAAGTCGACGTCGTCGAGGTCCGGTTGGTCTTAGTGTGTTTAGTGTGTGTTAGGTGTGTAGCGCTTGCGTCGCCGGGGGTCTTCCCCATAGCCGCCCTGCCGGACGACCTTCCGAGGTCGGGGACCTGCGCTTGCCGGCTGTCTTTCGACGCCATAATGCCCTCACCGTCCGAAAGTACGGCGTCGCTGCCATCGCTGAAGGCGCCCTCCGCTGCCATGGCCTCCTGCCTGGCGTGGTGGGCCCAACGCTTTGTCGAACGGTCCTTAAGTGTCTTAGGTTTAAACCTACTACACGCTCTGCAGTTCGCTTCGGGGTGATCCCTCGGCAAGCAGAGATTGCACGTGGCGTGCCTGTCAACCCAAGGGTATTTGCGATTGCACTTGGGGCAGAATTGAAAAGGGGTACCCTCCATACGCACCTTAAGGCAGCGGGCTGCTAAGTGTAGGAATATATAAGAGTGAAGAGCATGTACCACCCCCCACTCTCCCTACTTGTAAGGGCCGAGGCCAGCGGCCTTCCGAGGCCCAGATCCGTCGTGCAGCAGTCGACGGTCGATGACTTCTCCAGCCGTCGTCGAGGTCGAGGGTCGACGTTGGGGTGGGGAAGGGAATGAATAAGAATTATAATAACAGCAAAAGTATGGCTAAGGCCAGGGAACTCCGCAAGATG
Source organism: Ambystoma mexicanum (assembly GCF_040938575.1). Classification (NCBI taxonomy): domain Eukaryota; kingdom Metazoa; phylum Chordata; class Amphibia; order Caudata; family Ambystomatidae; genus Ambystoma; species Ambystoma mexicanum. The sequence goes on from NC_090925.1 coordinate 734,265,462, forward strand.
CTTCCGACCAGTATGGCGGAAAAAAACAATCTGAGGATCCTAGACGCGTGAGGGATCTTGGGTACAGTGGACGTCACACTAGGGATAGTATTACTGGCACGCCTGTGTCGACGCCCATTTTCGACTTTCGAAAAACAAACTGTAATACTCCGCAGCTTCCACTAGATGTCGGCCTATGCACAGCATGTGATCTAAGCAGATTCCACAAGCCTCAGAAATGAAATCTCTCCCTCTCTCCCTCTCTCCCTCTCTCCCTCTCTCCCTCTCTCCCTCTCTCCCTCTCTCCCTCTCTCCCTCTCTCCCTCCCTCCCTCCCTCCCTCCCTCCTTAAGACAGGTTGCCAAAATGTTTGCTGACTGTGTAGGAGAGGCTGTGCTTTCTTTGAGAGACATTTACCATGAAAGTTTAATTGTGCCAGTCAGAAAAGAAGCAGCAACTTCAACTCAAGTATGTCAGTGAGCCAACTCCTATCCAGAAAGGTGAACCCTCATAGTAGTAACCAGATTTGAATATCAGTTTAATTAACGTAAAGATCACGGATTTCAGATTAGGACTGTCAGATCTTGCTTGAATTGCAGCATTTCAAACTGTTTTCCATCTCATCTGCCTGTCTTGTGTTGCTTTCTATATAGAAACAGCACAACTTTGTTCATATACTTTTGCCGGCCATTTCTGTGTCAGTATCTTTAGCTTTCCACAGCCAACCTAGTAGAAGCAATTTATAACAAGATAACTTGCTTTGTATACGACTCAAAATAAACATCAGGCCACTTGTCACATACAGATTCAGACCTGTTAATGCCAAGGAAAAAGTGCGCCAGAGGAGGCATAAAGAAACCGTCTGGGCTATAAAAAGCCTATACTTGGTTGGTATATGTTCCCCTTCTGTGCGGGTGAGCGTTGGTGAGACAGGATCTCCAAAAATAGCAATATGTAGTGTGACGAATCCTGAGATGTCGTCACTTCTCCCAGAGGGGGGGGAGGGGGAGTTCCTTCTGAAGAGGCCAGGAAAATGAGACTGCTACCAGATAGTCCTCCTGGGGGTGGTACTCAGTGGGAGTATCTCATGGGGAGAGACACCCCCTCTGGGGATCAGGTAGAACGCAGTATGGCCAACTCCAGCCCAACACATCCTGACCCCCACCACCATGTATACCCGAATACTATACTCAACCAACCCATGTATATGTGTAGGGCAGTCAGTGTCACACTGAAACGAGCAAGAGCTGGGACTACCCACTGGAGACTTGTGTGGGAAAGACTGCGACGAGGAGGAGGCACGGAGTAGTGAAACATGTTCTGCGAAACACAAATGAACATTCTAGTCATTCATGTCAGATTGTTTCAACAACCAAAAGAAAAAGCAAAGATGGACTCAATACCTTGTTAAGCTGGCTATCAAGCTGTCCCAGGAGAAACAGAGCGGAGGAACTGTTCCGTGCGGGAAACTCAAGTGCCGGCAGACCAGGACGCTGTCAACCAGGAAGACCTGTCTTTGTAGGGTCTGACGTAGGAAGATCCTGCACAGACCCGGCAAAGCAGTAAGCCAACTTCAGAGAAGAGGTGGACTCCGTGGTCTGGAATAGGTAGGTGTGAATCAGGGAGCCAAACGCTGCGGAGTTGCTGGAGCGAGAGAGACGTCAGCGGGAGCCGCGAGAGACCGAGAGAAGAAACCCACAAGCTGCAGAGATGCCATAGCGAAGGGGAAGTATGCAGAAGCCACATGAGACATGAGGAAGCAGGAAGCCGACAAAAGCAGATATTTTATAATCAAGGGGAATCCAGAAAAACCCCACCTAAAGAAAGAGAACCAAGTAAAAGTCAACCATAATCTTCCCTGTGGCAGAACTTGGGAGTGAGTAAACCAAGTTTGCCCATCACGAGAAGCAGAGAAAAATGGGTCGGGGACCCCCACACAAAACCAGGACGACTTGCATATTGTTTTCCGTGGGGCCTGGCTTGGCAGGAGAGTGAACCAAGTTGGACCAAAACCAACTGAAAGGAAGACCAGGGGGAGGGAGTCATTCCCCCTGGTATTGTGCACTGCAGACATTGACGAAAGGGAAGGGAGTCATTACCCCTGGTGGTGTTGGGGGCCTGGCTTGGCAGGAGAGTGAACCAAGTTGGTCCAAAACCAAGTGAAATGAAGAGATGGGGAAAGGAGTCATCCCCCCTAGCAGGACTAGTTTTGTGTTGTGGACATTTGACCCAGGGGAAGGGAGAAATTCCCCTGGAATGAAAAACTGAGAGCTTTCTGATACCAGGTGTTATAGGATCCGCTATACTTGATCAGTGAAGTACTGGGACAAGGGTAAGGGAGTCATTCCCGCTGGTAAAGAACTTGAAAGGCAAATCACAATCAGAACTGCGATACCTAGTTCAGGAGAAGGGAGTCATTCTCCTGGACGTAGAACATTGGTACAACCTTTAGTTTAGTTATAAGTGCAAGGGACAGAAGCAGGGCTTTTGACACAGGACCATGGACTATTGATTTACACAAACATTCTGAAGGCACCCTTAGTATTGTAGTTGAGGCAGGGAAACCCTCTTAGAGATAGGGAAAGTTTGGTTTTCTCTTTATTGTCTTGACTAATACAAGTCTATAACAATCACTATGCCACCTGTGTGTCAGTCTCCTCCTTCTGCACCTTTACATATGGTGTCAAATGTGGGACCTGGTTGACACAAACTAAGGACCCAGTATTAAGAGCATATCCTCAGAGAAAAAAATTCCGGATTTAGTATTCACCAAGAATAGCTCGACCTTACCATTCAATACCTTTGCGAGAAAACAACCTTTAATTCCTTGTTACCAGATAGCTCAGGGAGTGATGAGGGTTCAGGGGAGTTTCTAAAGCATACACCAGAAACCTTTTCCTTAGAGGCTGCCTACTCTCCTTCCATTGGGTCGGATATATCCGAATACCTAGAGGCAAGAGACGAGGGAGGGTCTGATGACTCAGAGGGTGGGAGACCACATTGGGAACCCCTCGAGATTCCAGTCCCAAAAAGGGGATATCTCCTCTATTGGAAAGTTTGGAAGCTGGGGAAGACGCAGACAGAAAAATCTATCCTGGGAAACTCAGGAACCAATTGGAGAACCCTAAAACATCTCCCACTGGAGAACCCACCCCGGGAGAGAAGTCGAGATCCACTAGTCAGTGTCCCAAGACTCCCAGCGAAGACTTTGACAGCAATCATGAAGACGAGGGAAACTCGGGCGATTTGAAATAAGTTACCTCTGAAGCATCTAGAGACTCTGAGTCTGAAAGAGATGAGGGAGTCCCCAATATATCTAATCCAATAACCCAGAGAGTAAACATGAATCCCATAGAGGCCCTATTAGAACGCCTTGCAAATCACCAGATAGAAGCAGACCACAAACACCAAGAAGGTCTAGAAAAAAATTAACTTGGCCAACAAAGACCCATACTCCCAAATTGTATTCTACAACCTTAACAAGAGGGAGAGGATCTCGGAAATAATTTCTTGAATTTTAAGAGGTTAGCTAGGCAGTTTCATTGGAGCGAGGAAATCAAAACCTGTTACCTTGCCCCTTTGTTGCGTGGAGAGTTACAAGCCTCCTACCACACCCTCAACCCTCTTGGGACCACTCCTGTCGATGAAATCAAATCATGTGGCCTAACTGATAGTTTTTATTAGGGGTGTACTGAACTTTGGCTTTGAGTAAGTATTCGGGCGAATTTCGGCCGAAAACCAGTTATTTGGCTTCAGCCGAATACTTGGTGGAAGCCTTACTTGAAGCCAATGGCCGTTCGGTACACCCCTGGTTAGCAGTTGCCTCTTTTCGGCAGCTTGCTTCTGCTTCATGTTTTTCTTATCTTTATGGCAGAGAGCATGGTGGCATTTAATCTATATCTCTACATTCATCATTTGTATCCACCGGTGGAAGCCAAGTACACCGAGTTATCTGAATTGCATAGCTAGTTATATAGCATATATAGTTAGTGTGCTTGCGTTGTCATTTCCTTCTCACACAGAAAAACAAGTCATCTGGCTGTTGGAAGTTTGGGGGATGGGTGGTGGTGTGGGGTAACGTTTTGCAACTCAGATCTTTTAATCATGCTACGGTGCCCAGCCATAAATGATCTAGATGGAAAGACAAGTGTTGCAGTACAGACGGTCTGCAACTCTGCCCTTCATCTAATCCGATCCACAAATACATCAGGAGCTCATTCTACCCGTACTGTAAGCCTGGAGAGGGGGAATATTGTGCAAGCCGCTGGAATTTAACATGCCTGACTTTTGCCCTTATGGCCTTTCTAAATAAAGGGCAGAATGTCAGCTCGTTCTTTCTGTCATATGAAGCAACTGCAGAAAAAGGCCCGCATTTCTTAAGGAAGGGCCCATTGTGCCAAAGGCCTGTTCTCTCGCTCTATAGACTTTTCACACAATTCTAATGCTTGTATATACACACACAGAGACAGGCATACAGAACAAATCAGATTTCTGCCCATTGTCATTTCTGAAGAATATCCCAGGTGGGAATGAAAGGCCCTGTGTTGGGCTGGCAGTGAACATAATTTCCACAGCCCATCACCACCAGCCTGTGTGGTATGGTCTCGTTTTCTCATTCAAAAGAAAAATAATGCTCTTGTCAGCTTGCAATGTTTCGAGATATGCATTAAAAAAAGAAAACCCTTTTGCAGGCAGGGTCCAAAATTAAGCATAAATGACTTGTTCTCCATGGAGAACTGCCACAGACGTGACCAAAAGAAAGGCACATTGAAGTACACAAATTAATTCATTTCAACCCGTACAAGATTCGGCAATGCACGAGCAAAACTTGTTCGCATCCTGTTCTACAACACCATGAACGAACGAACCCACCCACCGTTTCCCCGCACCTCTGATATAACAACTTTCGCTGTCAGAAGCGGCTGTCTCACTGCTTAACGATTCAGTGCGGCTTGACGGAGAGACGTGGTGACGAGCGTTGGCGAGGGTCCGTTCCTCTAATTGACGAGACGAGACGAGGAAGGGGAACCGCGGTGTTGAGGACCGCGGTGTTGAGGACGTTGGCGTTGGCATTTGACTCCGGTGCCGAAGGGCCGCCTGGGTCTGTGTGTTGCTGTCTGTTGCTGCTTACTACGAGCTCGTCAGCAACGACGGAGCGGCCACGGAGCGACCACGGAGCGGTTTAGGAGCGGAAACGCTGAATCGCCAAGACAGTGCGGCTCACAGCAGAGGCAGAGTGGGTAAGATCTGTACGCTTGCCATTCTAGCTACTCTATCCACTCAACCCTCTCCCCACTCTCCTCACTCTCTCCCTGCCATTTTTTTTTTTTTTTTTTTTTTTTAAATTACTTGCAAATAGCAAATAGCATTTATAAGGCGGTCTTTTTACCTGCTCCACCCTGCCTTCACACGAATTTCGAATTCACGACTATCTATTGTTGGAGCTGCCGCCCATTGCAAACAGTGATTGTGAGTCACTGAAAAGTCACTGAAAAGCCTTACTGGTCTACCGTAGCTCTCGCGGCTTACGCTTTGACCAAATGACTCGTGGCGCTTCGACTGTTAATCTAGGCGGGGCACCCCAAAATCAGTCTATGCCCCCGCCACCGTCCCGGCCTTCGCCCTCTGGCCCCCAAACGCGCCTCAAAGTATTGCAGCTGCACCGTAACTTGACCAATAGTTTGGAGTTCCAGATAAGCATTGCTGCAAACTCCGATTCATATGTTGTCCCATTTAAAAAAGACAACTCAGCAATACCGTCATTACAATTACTGGCAACAGTGGCAGCAAAAAAGGCAGACCCCACTGCATTCCAGGACCCCCAGATAGTACAGGTGCATGAAGCACAACAATGTCAAGACAATCGATTACCTGAAACAGGGAAACCAGCCGGAACCATCACACAGTGCGAGCTATCGGAAACGACTAAAATGAACAAAACATCAACAGCTGTAGACCCAGTTCTGCCGTCGCCGTCAGTCTATATCGACGCGAGCGAATCACCCTTTGATTTAACTGACTCCGAATTGCTAGCGCTACGAGTGACGAGCGAGAACAGCATCGAAGATCCTTCGGCCACGTTCACCAACGCGGCACCAACAGCCAGACTTTCCATCGACCCCGGCAGCTTAACAAACACACAAGCCGCGGGTGTGCGGGAAGCCCATGAGGCAGGCCAAAATCGTGAGCCTGACGTGTCTACACTCTCTCAAACCCGTGGCTCATGTATCCAGACTCCCTCGATACAAGGCATTCCAGCTAACAGGAATAACCGTTTATACACCACAGATAGCTTGAGAACTAACGTAGACTTAGTAAGTGACCCCAGACCCCTAAAACGAACGTATGTCGATGAAATAAAGCACAAAGACTCCCCCGTTAAAAAACAAGCAAAGCTTGACCCAAATAATGAATTGACTAAAAAAGTCGGAGGGGGCCCTGGTTATGCAGCTGCTCATGCGAATACAACTCCAAGGCATAAGGAGCCGTCTGCATCAGAGTTGGCCGCGAGAGAAGCGCGCTTAACTGAAAGACTGAAAGCCGACTTCCTAACGATGCGTGAGAGATTAGAAGACAGCTTCATTCAAAAATATGGAAAACCTTGTGATAACATTTACGGCGGAAGCAGAGCTAGCCCGAATCCGCCGCTCTCTAACACAAGTACACCCCATACGAAAACTCCTGCAGGTTGCAGAATGGCCAATGACGACAGAAGGAAATCCAACGCTTTCGTCAAAATAAACGAGACTTCAAAAGCGTGCTTACAATCTTTAGACGCATCGTCCACCCTTGATAGTGAAACAGACTCTGATGCCAAGAACAAAGCTCATTTGTCTACTGCTGCTGGTGTACAAATTCACAACAACGTACTAGAAGCAACGTCGATCGCCATGATTCCATTTATGAAGTTATACGAAGCCCTGCACGACTGTTTAAAAGACCATCTTTCAGTGCTGGCTACACTAAATACCAAAATGTGTACGCTGGAAACGCTCGCGCAAAATATCAACAAGAGACTCGATTATGAAGCCGATGCCTCACGATGCTGGCAATCGCGCTTAAGCGTCATTGCAAGACAAGAATCAAATGGTAAAGCCGATTTGATGCAGGCCGTCATAGAATGTACAAAATGGATGCGACATAATACGACATCTAAACATGATCCTAGGGTGGAAAAGGCGTGTAGTTCGACTGAACTAAGATCGATAATGAAGCTAGTGCCAAATCCAAATGGGCCTATGCACACCCCTAAAGAGTCCTCGATCATTGAACACATTGAAATGGAAACTGCAACACAGTCGCTTGCATTGAATACACCCGTAACCAAGCATATGACTTCAAAGACGGCACCAGCCGCATCAATGGGATCGAGTCCTGCACGTGAAGAGAAGGAAACCCTCGATCCAACTTCAACGAACAAGACAGCAAATGTCAAATTGTCAGAAGAGACTGAGAAAGTATCGATAAAAGAAACTATATTACCAAGCACGTTCGATGCTCAAGCTCATACTAACCCAGACGTGCACGACCTGACTACCAAATTGTCCTTTGGCATTTTTTCAGGGCAAACAAAAACGTTAAAGGTAGCAGACAGAAAAAAATCCCAAGCGGAATCTAAGCCAATAGCCAAATGTCCTAAAGCAAGAACTGAACCAAAAGCAAAGAGACCACGAACTAATGAGGCAAAAAGATTCATAAGGAATATCACAACTCCTCCGCCCCTCAGTATGTTCAATCAAGCGACGAAGAACAGAAAACTGCTAAACGGAAAAAACAAAAAAAGAGAAGAGGAAAACAAATCGAATACGGAGGCAAATACGGCCCATAAGAGAGCGAGAGAAGAGATAAGTGATGAAGAAGAGTCCAAGAGTGAGCAGTCGATAGATCTTTGTGACCTATCGACCTACTCAGTGGACGACGGATCCGAGGAACCCATGGCAAAAATTTGGGATAACAAAAATAGAAAAAAGGATGCGGCCACATTAATTGAGACAACAGCTGATAAGAGACCACAAAACCCTCGGCCAACTAACGCAGAAACGAAGGGAATAAGCAGTAATTCCCAGGTCGTAGCCGAGTCTGCAAAAGCAGCTACTACAGATAAACACCGTAAAGAACAAAATCGGCGAAACACTTCCCCTTTACCAGGAAATCCAAATCCTAAACAGACAAGAGCTCAAAAAGCCAAATGTGATGGGCAAAACAAAACAAGCTCCCACCAATTTGTCAAATCAGTAAAGTGCAACAGCTGGAAACTACAACTCAAAATGTCTTAAGCGACCAAAATGAGGTAAACCTCAATCGCCGCAATATCATCAAACTATTACACACAATACCTACTTTACGCACAATTGATTCCGACGACATTGTAGTCGTGGAATACATGTCAGAGGCAAGATTAGACTGGGTTACTCTACACCTTAAGTCAAAATTAATTGCCAGACAATTACTTGACGCAAAAGAGGATCTGCTATTTTTTGGCTTTGATGTACAGTTCTCAGATGAAGGTGCCCCCCATCAACGAGACCTAAATTCAAGCCTACTCGCCCAACAGAACGATGAACGAAAACGCGCTGATCTACGAGACTAGTTAAGATCTTCACCCACGTCGGCCCAAACAGTCTCTTCAAACTCACGCTGGAATTCCAAAGCTCTGAAGAGAAGGGACCTCTAGGAAACGATCCCCGGAAAGATCGTCACTCACCGCTTGGTCTCTTGGAACACAAGAGGATTCACCCATTTATTCCAGGAGAAATGTTCACAATTTGATGATTGTACGCTTATATGCCTACAAGAAACGTGGCTCAGGCTTAAACCATCATGCGATGGATACACAAAACTGTTCAACGCCGCGGGCAAGAATGAGTCTGGTCGACCATTCGCTGGGCTCATCACGATGATCAAAAACAACTTAAACTGGGCCATTATAAAAGCCATAAACCCGAACCTCTTCATTCAAGCAACAACGGTAAAATTACCGATGATCAATAAGGGGCCGGGAGACCACATGTTAATCATCAACGTGTATTGGAATCCAGTGATGATCTCCCAAATAAAATTTATAACTACTGTCGCTGCATTGATCGATGATTGTTTAATCACTTACAATGAACCAAGAATAATCATTTGCGGTGATCTAAACTACTCTTGGTTCACGGAATGCAAATCACATCAAAAAACAAACATCCTGTCAGCTGACGATGCAATCGACAGAGGCGCTCGCTGGATGAACAAGATGACGACAAGAAACTGTTCGATGCTAAATGGTTGCACAAATGGAGACATCCCTGCTGCACCGACATGGCACCGTGGATCGAGTAACAAAACTCTAGATTATATTTGGACATCGAGAAATCTATTAAGCAAAATCATTCACCTGACAACAGTAAAATCGACAATAAGTGATCATGATGCATTAATGATGACATGGCACGATATGGCGGTGCCACGACTAGAAGCCAAATATACGGAGCCGATTACGACAAACAACTCAGGATCAAGGCTGAAAATTAACGCCAAACAACTGTCCACGTTCACTGAAAATTACGTGACAACTGCTACAGCGACTCCAAATATCAACTATAGCCCGCTCCTGATGCAGTTCAGAGCAGACATCGCTAATCAAAAGAACCATCATGTAATCAATAGACATCCTTTCAGCGAAATCCTGTGCTCAGCTAAGAAACAACTACGCAGCGATCTAACAAAGATAAAGAAAGGAAAAGGCAAAAAAAGTGCTGACCAAATGAAAAAGCGGCGGCTGCGCTATAGAAATTGGCTGAAAGCATTCAACACCCAGCGCGATCAGGAGCAAGCGGAAATCATGCTGAAGACCATTTTGCGAAAAGACGCACGTCAGTTATGGGAAATAATAAATACTGGATCAGTTAAATCAGCCTATGATATGGCGAATGGGGTAAATGACACAAGATGGGTCTCCCATTACACAGCAGTCTTTGATATACAAAATAGCGAATGCACAAAACCAGCAATTGGGAACTCTTGTAATTGGCCCACTCCTGAAACAGTGGAGGACATCAAACGCGCCATTCAAAAATTAAATAATTCCAGAGCCGCTGGCCCAGATGGTATTTCCAACGTGATGCTGAAAACAAATAGTTCTCTGTGGGCAAGATTCATCTCCACATTGTTTGAGAGGATCGCTACATGTAAAACCCTACCAGAATCCTGGAATACACCAATTGTTGTGCCAATTTTCAAAAAAGGAGACCGTAGCGATCCGACAAACTATCACCCATCACGTTGCTTGATACCATCGGAAAAATATTTGCTGCTTTCCTTAAAAAAAAACTAGCACTCTGGGCCGACCAAGCAAAGATAATTGACAAACGCCAAACAGGATTCACCAAGGGAGTCGGCGTAGAAGTGAATCTAATCATTCTAAATACCATAAAACTGGAAGCCATCAAGAGTGGCAATAATGTGTTCCTCGCCTTCATAGATCTGAAACAAGCTTTTGATACCATCAACCGTCAGAAGTTATGGGAAAAATTACTATCATGGTCTTGCCCTCTTGAGATTCTGCTACCTATCATGGCATTGTACACAAATACTTCCTTCCGGGTTAGACTGAATGCAAAAGGAGACCTCTCTGATACAATCCTTACAAAGAGAGGAGTAAAACAAGGTTGCCCTCTTGCAGCTCTACTGTTCAAACTTTTTATATCGGATCTATCTATCACCCTAACTGAACCAAGGACATTTCCCCCGAAGATAAACAACCATCATGTATCCTGGGTCATATATGCTGATGACATAGTCCTCTTAGACACCACACAAATTGGACTTCAACGTTCTTTAGACGCTCTTCAAAAGTACTGTAACAACAATGACCTGCTAATAAATACCAAGAAATCAAAGATCATGCCAATTAATAGCAGACATAAAGGGAGCAAAAAACATTTCAGTTGGTCTCTCAATAAAGAGAAAATAGCGGTCACAAACTCTATTCGATACCTTGGAGTGCAATTCAATGTCTCAATTCGTGAATGGAATTGGACCCAAGACCTATTAACGCGAACTACAATGTTTGCCTTGCAAGGGCTGAAACTCCATGCTGCATATGGCAAATTTACGCTAAAACCATTACTCTCCTTCTACCTGCAAAAAGTTGTGCCGGCCCTAACGTTTGGCAGCGAGGGAGGTTGGAATATACCCGCAGATTTCTGGTGTAAGCTAGAGGCCAAGTTCTGGAGGAAAGCACTACGTCTTCCACAGAATCTTTCAATAGTAGCGATCCGCTACGAACTGGCTTAGAGCCGTTATATGCCACAGTGCTATGGAAGTCTATCTCGGCATGGCGGAAAATGAGAATGGCCCAAGCAGCCGGTCCCTATGAAATACTGCAAAAAAACACCAATTCCAACAAGTCGGATCTAATCTGCGTGTGGGAACGTAAACTGAATGCAACTATGCGATCTGCAGAGTTGAAAGAAGAGCTAGTGATAAATATGCCACAAAGGGCAAAAACAAAATTGAGCCGTTGGAATTGGATCCAAAATGAAGCGAAGCGAAAAAAGTTGAAGTCTATACAAGACCTGGGAACTTCATCGCATGGTCTTGGTGAAACTCCGAAATACTTATGTAAATTTCCTTCGCGATACCATCGCAATCAATTCTTGAGACTTCGTCTCAACCTACTTAAGACCAAAGTAGTTCGAATGATGAATCGGGACCCTGACATCACGGACATTCTTTGCAGATACTGCAACAACGCTGCCGAATCAGCAAAACACCTAATAATCGAATGTCTAGCCATCAAGGACGAAAGGACATTACACCTCGCAAGATTTGCTCCAATAGATGACGATCTAGAACAATGGTGGAACTATATAATCTCCGGAACAAACACACAATTAACATGTGCAGTGATAAATTACATGGACTTAATCCTGCCAATAATCTAATGCGACTTTGACCAGAGTAAAATGTGCAGCAACATGATGGATTGTCAAGAAAAAGACAGAGGGAATTGTGTAATAAAAAGTTTGTTTCTTTGTAAATTAAACTAAAAATTACAATAAAAAAAAAAAAACTTTCAGTGAAAAGCAGAAGCTCCCAGTCTTCCCTGTGCCTTTGCTGAAACTGCACAGTTCCTAAAGCACCTAATCTCCCAGGCAAAGCAGATGCTGCATCAGAAGAAATAATCAGTCTTTCCAACTTTAATGCTAATTCAGGAGACGTACTGGGGATTCACATTAACCTCTTAGAGCTCACAATAAAAAAAACTGGAGGCATTGCCAAAAAATTCTGCATACAATGAAGCAGTCCATTTCCTCAGGCACGGCAATTCGCTGTTCTTCCAATGGGTGAGCACATGCTAGGGCTGAGGTGAGGCAAGAGAACTGCATTTTAAATATAGACCAACAATGTTACACTAATGGGTTGATGGCAAACCTTTATGCTACAAAGATCAACTAGCAGCACTGCGTTTCCATTCAGTGGGAGGCATACTTAAAACAAGCGCTGCACTGTGGGCTAAACGCAAGCACTGTAGGGATGTGTATTCTGCATTGGCCTCTTTTCACATTCAGAGGTGGGTTTTCAGCAGGACCTTGTCTGCAGATCAAAAAAAATCCAATTTGCTCGAGGCAGCCACTGCAAATGCCTCCCTGCTCCTGGACTCTTCATCACACTTCTGTTGTTGGATCGAAAACACACAATTCTGTATTTCTGGTGCGCCTTGTGTTAATGCCAAACACCTTCTGGCTGAGACTGAGCCCCATCAAAGGGATGCATTTAAATGGGACTCTGTACAGGCTGGCTGCAGCAGAGGCTGTGCCCAGTAAGGCGTTTAATGGACCCATCAACCTGTGCCTCTGCTGTAGAGTAAACCTCCCAGTGGGAGCCCACCCCCCTCCCTTTTATGTGAATAGATTCACAAAGAACACACTGTCAATCGTATCTTGTAGTTAAGGTCAGTTCCAGGGACAGAAGAAGTGGAATTACTTGAAATTAGTGGATACTTGTAAAATCCTCCTCTTTCTGCCTCCCAACCACTTGTTTTTTTCCAGTCTGCGAATCAGGCACCCAAAGGCTTCAGTGTGCTTAACTTTAAAGCCAGAACATGCATCGAGTCTGCAGATTTGCCCCAGTGAACGACCAATTCTAACAAGTCAAACAGGCAATAAGTCTTGTCTTAAAGAAGTTCTGGGATGCATTCTTTTTTAAAATGTCTTTCTCCAGTATTGCATCTTTCATAGATTCACATGCTATGAACAATTCCCAGCCCGACGACGGGGAATAGTTCATAGCATGTGAATATATGAAAGATCCAATGCTGGAGAAATGGAGTTACAGGTAAGAAACTTACCCCTTATAAGGCATTTAAGAGTGTAAGTAAAAGTACATACTAAAAGGAAAACAAGAACCAAATATGAGCTAGAAAGATTAACGTCCACCTGGCAAATAATACAGTTTGAATCAGATTAAGACTGACCTCCAGGGCAATAGAGAAAATCCTGACGTGCTGAAAACACATTCTACCGTGCGCTAGCTCTTTTGGTCAAAGTGGGCAGTTATAAGCACTATGCAAGTTTTTCACTGAAGTCCTGTTAAAAAAAGCATTGGCAAAGTCAACAGTTTTGGCTTGTTATACACTGCCTTTTGTATGCCTAGTTACTCGCTCCCTTTTGCACCTTTATATATAGCACAACTCCATCGAGTTCCTTCCGTCGATTTTATTTTGCAGGGCCAATTAATGCAATGTTCCTATGTTTATATTTCAAAAGGGACATTTCTTTACATATATTGATGCATTTCTAGTAGTGGACCACTATTCTCCCCGGCCGAATACTTAGGCCAACTATTTGGTATTCGGCCCCCCTAGTTTTTAATCAACAAAAATGTAAAGAGATCAAATTAGGCCCAAATAAACACCACTTGAGTTAGGAGTTCAGATTCAAAACACCTCATCACAATGGCGAGGCAAGAAAACCTTGGCCGAAGTGATGGAAACCCTGGCCTTAGAGCAACTAGTCAATGGGTTAACCCCCCTTCTTACAGCATGCAGTCTTACAACTGTGAAGGCAACATGAAGCAAGAGACAGACAACAGATTCAAAGTTCAAACAAAAATAATGTATTAACTCAAATGTCAGGATGGTAGAAGGCTTAACTTGTCCTATGCTAAGGTGGGATTTCCCTACCTGAACGAAACTAAGGAAAGTCTGAGAGTTCAAAGTAAAAGTCTGTCTGTGTCCAAAGCCTATGGCTGCCCTCACAAATAAAGCTAAACAACATGTAGGGATGTCACTTACCAAAGAAAGTTCCACAAAATTTTCAAGATTAACTTGCCCAAATGCAAGGCAATATTGTTTCACACAACTCTCATGGTTCCCTTCCCCAAGTTCAATGCAGCACACTTCCAATGAAAAGGGTCTTGAAGCTCCGGTCTCAAGACAATGGGCCTCATTAGGACCCTGCTGATCCAGAAACAAGGGTGCTGGGAATGGGGACTTACATTTTACCAGCGCCTAACTTTCCAGGCCGGCAGAGTTGTAATCTCCCGGTGGCACCGGGAAGTCAGGTGCTGGTAAATTTTTACAAGTCTGGCGGCAACCCGCCGGGGACACCGGCAGGGTTACCGCCGGTACCCATATTGAGGCCCAATATCTGTAGTTCCACAAGTCTCGGGGTTCCCTTCCCCTCCCTTCCCCACAATCTTAATTCAGCCACTTATACTTGTTTTAGTCTTTCAAAAAGGTTCAACAACTCTTTTGGTTTGTTTCCCAATGTCTTTGGTTTTCACAATTTAGGGCTCACTGGTCTAGGCGCAGTTGTCAGACCACACGGTCCACCCATCACAGGTCGTGCAGCCAGGATCCCTAGGCTCCTCAGCCCAAACATGTTCTTCTGTACTTGGCCCTGTGTTCAGAGTTACATTCACTCAGCTCCTCTTTGTTGTTCTCTCGGCTATATGTGCAGGCTTGTACTCCTATGGCTTCTCCTAGCTAGCCCCTTGGCTCTGCCACAACGTGTCACACACCTCTTGCCAGTCGGCCTTGCCGCACTGCATTTGTTCATTAGGTTCACTTTCAGGTGATCTTTTTTTCCCATGCGCCCCCTTTCTAGGGCACCCTCTCACAAATGTGCTCTTTTCCGTGTGTTATTTTGCCAGGGACACTTTCCCTGTGGCTGTCATCTGTTACCTGTTTTGCTCAAAGTTGTATTCAATTTAGTATTCAAGATGCTTAATCCAGTTCAATATTGGCTTGGTTTCAAGTTTTCATTCAGTTCGGTATTCGAGATGTAGAATTCAAATAAATTTAAAGTTTTAGTTTCATTCAGTACTTACGCATCCGCAGCCGGTCTGCTGCAAGGCCCGCTCGCTCACTGGCTGCCTATTTGCACACGCCAACAACTCTTGGCTCTGCAAGGACGCAGACAGGGTCCTTTCTTCAGTCCCGCTGTTTCGCAGCATCAGCTGCTTGTTAATGCATATTGAGGCTCCCACACCTGCCATAGCCCCACTGCCTCTCCCACCTTGGGCTCCACAGGTCCTGCAGGATCTCGGCCAGTGTCCTGGCTCCTTCTCTGGCCCCACCAAAACTGCCTCCTCTCATACAGGGTCCCGTGCCGTTCTCTCCCATCCAGGCCTCTCTGTTGCTCCCTGTGCTGTTCTCTGGTACGCCATTTATACACCTGCAACCACTTGACAGGTTGCAGGAAGGGCATTCTCAATTGGGCTTGCCTGACCATATTAAAAAGAGACATGCCTGACCTTCATAGTACTCTGCAGGCATCTTCCTCATCCCAGTACTGTCAGGTTCAAAATGTGGGAAAATGAGGGGAGAGGTCTATAGTAGACTATAAGTGCTGGGGGAGGGTTAGGTTGCTCTTCAATGAGGAAATGGAGGATACCATGACTCTCCTGTGGGTACCCCACTCCCAATCCCTGAGGACCCTCCACCTAGGTGATCCTCCCCCGCTTCTCCACCCCCAGGGTCAGGATCCAAAAGTGATGGCCTTTTCCTGGCCACCTGAGAAGAGGATCTAGGGGAGTAGGAGTGAGGATATCCTCAGGTTTCTCATACAACTAACTAAGCCCACACTTAATAGCGCTATTGAGACAGCGCAGACATATGCAGAAGCTTTAAAGCAAATAAGATCCATGCATAAAGGGGAAGGTACAAGTAAAGACCCCAAATGTAATCCCAGAGCAATACCTCGAAAATAATTCAAACCCCTCTATGCCCCTAAAGAAAAAACCCTCACTAACACCAAAGAAAGGAAAGGACCCACAAACCTAACTCTCATTTGTTTCGCCTGTGGCGCAAGGGGACATATAGCAAAATCTGCCCAAAAAACAGAAGGAGAAACCCAAAGAGTGTTTGCGGGGGGAGGCTCTATCCCGTCCCCCTCGTCATTCCCGCGATGAATAGATCACATGTAGGTCAAGGGGGAGAGACCCCCACGGCACTGTATCATATGGTGTAACAGAGATTTGCACACGACACAGCCCGTAGCCCAGACAATAGATGACATTTTGTACCAATGCAGACACCCTCTTTCGCTAGGCCCTAAAATCATCCCCTGCCAAACTCAGCTCTCCCATCCCCAGCACCTTGCATAAGGGAGCGCCGGACACCGCCTCCCCCTGCCAGCACCGCAAAAGCCTTGTTCTCACGGAAGTCCAGCCATTTTATTGTTGAAATTGTTTAATATCTGTATCACAGAATGTGCTCTCTGCAGAGCGTGAGACCTGAACAGGCCCCAGCACATGTGCTCATCCAAATCCACTAACCTGCTCATGCCCCATCAACCCCCAACCCCCACCAGGCCAGGGCCCACCAGTCCCCGACCCTCCACTCTCTTTCATGCTGATACACATCTGACCCCCTCGCACTAACCATTCTCCAACACCCACCACAGTCCTAATCTCGTGCGGCAGTATATTCTCTCAAAAGCAACACAAGTCTATCTACATCATGAGGCACCAGGCAAGGCAGACGGTAGATCAAACCCAGAGGGGGAGACACCTCCGAGTGGGACCCCCGGTATCAATAAAGCCCAGCATGTAGAGGTCGGAATGCCAATATATTAGTCCACCTTCTCTAAGTGTCCCCTTTATGCACGTATTTTATGTTCATCATTATTCAAATATTATCAGTTCCTGTTGTTTAGCTTAGATAGTTAGCATTGTCACGCCTCTGTGCCCTGGCCTTCACCGCGGAGATGAGCCCAGCTGACAACATGCCTCAAGATCAACTGGGAGGAAGCAGCCAATTCCAGCCTGGCATCCCCTCTAGAGCAGGCTGTGCCACACAGGCCCACCAATCTGCACTGCTATTGTGTACTATATGTCGCGATGTCACAGATGACACCAACGTGTCTTATAATGTGCTGCCCGTGTATTGTTTGGCAGAGCGCTCTTGGGCAGCAGAGTTCTTTGCTTGCATACTTTATTTTATATAAAGTTTGTTCTCCTTGCAACTTATCTCGTGGTCTCATTCCCTGATGGGGTGTGTTATCATTATTTTGGTCTATTGTGGAGTTACATGTTTGGGTGCCCACCTTCAAGAGAGGCTGGATAGGAGGAGAAGATTGGCAAGAGCTAATATTTATGGAAGAAACAGAAAGAGGCAGAGGAAACTAGTAACTATCTGTCTGACCACTTTCAAACACACAAATCAATTAGGGTTAATGTTATTCCACTCCAGCCTAATAGATTCTACGAGCAAATAAACAGCGGTGAGGGCTGCCCTTCTATATGCCGACCAAATACACCAGTGCAGACCTGCCAAAATGACATGTGTTGATGGGGACCAAGAAATGTACCCCAGGACTCCAGTCACTCTTAACATCAGTGGTAAGGATACCATCATCAACACAGCAGTGGTGCTAGGGCTGCCAGAGGAGACAATTGTAGGCACTGACTTTCCCATGAATCGTAGTCTGATCAAATAAATTAATCGACTCCCATTAGGCATTCCCCTTTCGACACCTGGGAGGAAAACATTTAAAATGGTAGAATCCCCTTGGAAATGGACCAATACCATCCAAGCAGGTCAACAACCAAGCCTTTTTGAACGGGAAGCCAGCAACATTAGGGGAAGGGTGTGTGACAAATCCCAACATATCGTCACTTCTCCCAGAGGGGGAGCATCTTCCTATGAGGCAAGGACTTGAGGCTGCTACCCGATAGTCCCCATGAGGGTGGTACTCAGCGGGAGGATCTCATGGGGAAAGACTCCCCTTCTGGGGATCAGGGAGAACATCTCGAGAGAACCGTGGTATGGCCACTCCAGCCCAACACCTCCTGACCTCCCCCTTCCATGTAACCCCAATACTATACTCAACCAACCCATGTATATGTGTAGGACAGTCAGTGTGACATCCACCGAGACACGGAAGAACTGGGACTATCCAGTGGAGACTTGTGTGGGGAAGAAAGAGATGAGGAGGAGGGGCAGAGTAGTGACGAATGCTCAGCGAAACTCAAATGAACATTCCAGTCATTCATGTCGGATTGTTTCAACAACCAACATAAAAAGGGAAGGAGGACTCGATACCTTGTGAAGCTGGCTGTCAAGCCGTCCCAGGAGGAACAGAGGGCGGAGGAACTGTTCTGTCCAGGAAATTAAAGTGTCTGCAGACCGGGATGCTGTCAAGAAGGAAGTCACGTCTCTGTGGGGTCCAACGTCGGAACACCCTACACAGAATCGGCAAGGCAGTAACCCGACCTCAGAGAAGAGGTGGATCGTGCATTCTGGAACGGGTAGGCATGCTACAGGGAGCCAAACTCTGGGGAGCAGCCGGAGAGAAGGAGAAGTCAGCGGGAGCCGCAAGCGACAGAGACAAGAAACCCACAAACTGCATAAACGCCATGGCAAAGGAGAAGCCTGCAGAAGCCACGTGAGGAAGGATGAAGCCGACCCAGAGACTGGCCAGAGGCAGAGAAGAACCCAAAAGGTACAGGAGTGAACGGGCTAGATGGTGGGGCAGAAGAGGGTCTTGGCAACTGCAGAGGGGCACCAAGAAGGAAAACATACAAATTTGGGGTAAGATTAGAAACCCCCCTCACAGACAATATCCCAGAGAGTCCAAAAGGTGTATATTTTATAATCAAGGGGAATCCTGAAAACCCCCACCTGAAGAAAGAGAACCAAGGACGAGTCATTCATAATCTTCTTCGTGCCAGTACTTTGCAGGTGATTAAACCAAGTCTGCCCATCACGAGAAGCAGAGAAATACGGGTCGGGGACTTGCACGCAACACCAGGGTGACTTGCATATTGTTTTCCTGGGGGTTTGGTTTAGCAGGAGAGTGAACCAAGTTGGGCCAAATCCAAGTGAAAGAAAGGCTAGGGGAAGGGAATCACTCCCCTTGGTGTTGTGCACTGCAGACATTAAAGAAAGGCTGGGGGAAGGGAGTCATTCTCCTGGACCAAGAACATTGGCACAACCTTTAGTTAGTAATAAGTGTAAGGCACAGGTCTTTTGACGCAGTGCAGTGGACTATTGATTTATACAGACATTCCGATGACACCCATAGTATTTTAGTTGAGACAGGGAAACCCCTCTTAGGGATAGGGAAAGTTAGGTTTTATCTTTATTGTCTTGACTAATAAAAGTCTATAACAATCACTATGCCACCTGTGTGTCAGTCTCCTCCTTCGACACCCTTACATAAATCAAATCGTGAGCCTGAGGCACAAGTCACTCTGCAAAAGTACAAAGTGAAAAAATACTTCTTCCAAACAAAACTCTTACGGGCTATAAAAGGGAAGCATGTCTTGCATGTGAATAGCATGTGCAGCGAGTAGGTTGTGCATGGGGGATGGGTGTCAGTGTGCCTGTGTGTATCTCAAATGGTGCAACCTGCTCCCATCTTCCTTGTACTTCTTATATAGCCAACCTTATGTCCTGCCACATGTTCTATCCCTCTTCTCTGTAGCTCGCAGCAGAGCCTGCTCTTTACCCCATCTTTTATCTGTTCCCTTGCATATACAGACTGTGCTCTGTAGTTCTCAGACTGACACTTATGTCCCCAATCTGTGTCCTATTGCCACAGCTTACCTTCACTGGCTCTTTTTTGCAGTGTTCGGAGGGTGCTGGCCTGCATCCTGTACTGGCCCACGTCCTTGTGGAGAAGCACGTTTAGGATCTCTACGTGCACACAGGCCTGGATCATATCCAGACTCCCAGCGACTTCGTGCATAGCAACACAGACTGCCTCTGGAAAGACACAATGGACAAAAAGTTGAGACCAGGAACAGTGCGCACTGAGCAGCATGTCATATGCCACTGGGCACCTGAAACTCCCTCACACAATACCACTAATGCTATTCACTCTCCAGCTGTGAACCTCCAGCAGTCAATTACACCAACACTCAATCTGCACAGCCACTACCTCCTGAACCCTAATAACACCACATACATAAATCAAACAGACTTTCTCCCAAGAATCACATCTCTCAGGGCTCTCATTATTCCTTTGCAGTCTCTCCTTTAATGTCTCACCTGAAGATCGGTTCCAGGTCAGCAGATAATTTTTCATGTTCCCCTCTTGAGCCTTTTCTAAATCAGACTTCCTAAAACAAGGAACACAAGCTGAGATACAAGCTTATATGCATGCCTTGCTGTGGCCTCACTCCCACGCCATATTTCACGTCATGGCACTTTAGACCGGTTAACCAAATTAAATCTGTTATGAAATATTTGTTACAACTGAGTGACATAGTGGGGTGAGGGAAGAGTGATAATTAGCAAACTCCATGCACATTATGGAAGATCAAAAGCATAGATAATGCAATGTAATCTACAGTTAAACAAATGAACAGCAGAATCCTTTATTATCCTAGTCACAGAGGTCTAGAAGTTGGTCTAGAAGTTGGACCAAAATTTTCACACCTTGACCCAAGATAGGGAAAAAGATAGAGTAGATGAACACTGCACCACTCGGGGCACTGGGTGCTGCCACAAGAGCTCTATCCCAATGGCAAAAAGCACCGGCAAACAGTGGACTCACCTTGTAACCAACATGTGAAGTGGCGCTCCCAGATTTACAGTAAGCCTACGCTGAAACACTGCAAAGAGAAGAACAGCAGATGAGCGGTTGTCGGGGAATAGACCAACAATGCAGCAGGAGAGCTGGAGAACCACCTTAGTTTTCTAGTGCGTATGTCCCCCCTTTTATTCAGCGACAAATCAGCAGCAGTCCAGGACACAAATATCCAATGTGTGTCCTGTTATGCAAATGGCACGACAGAAAACCCGAAATATCTGCGTGTGTGGTATTTGTCGCATAGAGAGCATTGCATGGCATTCGGATGTTAATTACCTTCCAAAGACTCAGCGTTACCAGACAACAACTCAAACAACACTGACTGGGATCCTCCACTGCGGCCAAGGATGCCCATGACATACCACAGCATGACCGTTTCCCTGTGACCCTCAGTGCCAGGTAGGAAACATGGTAACAATATTTAAGCCTGTGCAGCAAGGGGTACTGCCGCATACGGTTGCATCTTGGTACAAGTATGCCTCCCAACCAAGGGTGGTGACTGAAAGGAACAAATCTAATTCACTGAAGCATGGTGTCATATGAAAAAGATAGTATCTGGAACCTCATTAGTCAGACTTCCAACCAGCAGTCCCAACTTGCTCTACCACAGTTTGATTACTAAATGTGTATGACATGCATTACTCTGATGATTGTATCTGCTTAGATTCACATGCTGTGCATATAGTCCGACGTCTAGAGGAAATTGCAGAGTAATGCATCTTTAGTTTCGAAGATGGAAAGGGGATGTCAACATGGACGTGACTGTTACACTATCCCCAATGTGTCGTGTAGTGTACGCAAAATCCCTTACATGTCGAGGTCCCACTGGTTGTGTTTTTTCTGCTGTGAGGGAGCCTTATAGTCAGCGTGAGCCAGTACAGAAGAGAGAAGGTATAAGAGGTCCATGTTCCTTCTAATCCACGAGGGGATGAAGGGTAGGCACATGTGAATCTAAGCAGATATAATCATCAGAAATGCTATTACGGTGAGTAATGCATGTCTTCTGATGCTTGTGAATCTGCTTAGAAGCACATGCTGTGCATAGACTAGTGAGCAGTACCAAGAGATGGTGGTGGGATGTGTGAAGGAACAGTAGCAAAGAGATGTCTTAGCACTGCTTGTCCCACCTGAGAATCAGACCTAAAGTGCGTATCTAGGCAGCAGTGTTGTGTAAAGGTGTGTTCTGAACTCCAAGTTGCTGCTTTGCAAATGGAATCAAGAGGAACATTTGCAATGAATTCCATGGTAGCCTCTGTGCCCCGATTAGAGTGTGCTCTAGGTGTGAAGGGTAGATCTCTCTTGGCAAGAGTGTAACACAGTGTGATGCAGTTTACGATCCACTTAGAAATAGCTGATTTAGAGACAGGGTCCCCTTCTCTACCAGCTGCCACTGAGACAAAGAACTGGTTTGTTTTTCTTAGTGGCTTTGTTTTTTCCAGATAGTAGATAACTGCTCTCCTTACATCCAGTGTGTGGAGGCTTCTTTCTGCCACGTTAGTGGGGTTCTGGAAAAAGGTGGGTAGTTCTATGGACTGGTTTACATGGAACTTTGATATAAATTTGGGCGCAAAGCGAGGGTGTGTGCGCAAAACCAGCTTGTCTTTGTGAATCGTGACAAATGGGTCCTGAACTGAAAGGGCCTGCAGTGCCCTAACTCTCCTTATAGAGGTGATAGGCACCAGAAAGGCGGTCTTGTAGGCGACTGATTTAAAGCTAGCCTTGTGCACGGGTTCAAAGGGAGGTCCCATGAGTCTGGTTAAAAGCAACATTCAGGTCCCACCCGGGAGCTGAGTTGGAAATAGGGGGATGAAGTCTTTCTACCCGTTCCATAAAGGCTTTGATTAAAGGAACTTTCAACAAGAAACCTTGCTCTGGGATGTGGTGTACGCCGAAAGCACAGCTAAGTGGATTTTAAGAGAATTGAAAACCAGCCCTGAATCTAACAGCTCAGTTAGGAAGAGGACAATATCTTTAGGTGAGCATTCACTAGGAATGATGCCCTTGCCGTTACACCAGATGACAAAGTGCTTCCAATTGCTGGAGTAGAAATGCCTGGTGTTAGGTTTCCGTGCCTCTCTGAGTATGTCCATGCATCTTTGAGGGAGCTGGTGGTGCCCAAACTCTATGACCTTGGGAGCCAGGCTGCTAAGTTGAGAGTTTGAGGGCATGCCTGGTCTTGAGACAGCATGTTGTACTGGCACGGCAGCTTCCTGGGAGGGGAGAGTGACATTGCCATGAGATGGGAGAACCAAGGATGGCAGGCCCACATAGGGTCCACCAGAATCATCCCGACTGGATCTTGGTGCATCTTGTGCACTATTCTGTTGAGCATGGAATCAGAGGGGGAAAAGCGTCAATGTATTTTCCAGACCTTATTATCCGAAGACCGCTCCCCTTGGAGCGGGTCTGAGGGTACATGGAGGTGTAATCTGGGCATTGGGCGTTCTCTAGAGAGGCGAATAAGTTGATTTCTGGGAAGCCCCACTCTGCGAAGACGTGGAGTACAATGTCTTCATGTAGCCGCCACTGGTGCACTTCGGGTAGGGGTAAGTCTCTGCTGAGTACGTCCGCCAGAAGATCGAGTTCCCCTGGAACATGTTGTGAAAGGAGGAACATATGTTTGAGATTCCACTTCCATATGTTCTGGGACAGCCCTAGAGAGTGGGTGCCCCCTTATTTGTTTAAGTAATACATGGCTGTAGTACTGTCTGTGAGAACAAGAACCGACTTCCGCTGGAGGTATGTCTGGAAGGCCTTCAGGGCCTTGAACACTGCTAGCAGTTCCAACAGATTGATGTGACTGGATGTTACCACTGGGAACCACACACTGTGTGCCAGCTGTTGAAGGAGATGAGCCCCCCACCCCATCAGAGATGCGTCTGTGGTGAGAGTGTCTTCTACTGCGGCGGTGGTGAAGGTTTTCCCCCGCAGAAGGTTTTTCTTTAAAGACCACTGCAGAGATTAAACAAGGCCTGCCGAGACAACCACTAGATCATACCACTGGCAGCTGGCCTGACACCATTGGCTCAAGAGCCACTCTTGGATAGGGCGCATGCGCAGATGAGCGTGAGGAACTAGGTCGACACAGGAAGCCATCATTCCCAACAGTTGCATGGCTTCGCGTAAGGTCACCTGGTGACTGACTACATAGTGAGGGATCTGGAACAGCATGTTTTGAACCCTCTTGTTGGAGGGAAAGACAAGGCCGTCTTTGGTCCAGATTAGAGCCCAAGGAAACTGTTTGACTTGATTCGGGTCTAGACTGGATTTTTTCTCGTTGATAGAGAAAGCTAGGTTGAAGAGGAGATCTACCGTCTTCTGGGTATTTGTTTGGCATGTTCAGTACAAATCCCCTGTTATGAGACAGTTGTCAAGGTAAAAATAGACTGGGATGGAGTGCTTGCGCAGGTAAGCAGGTGCTGAGGCAATGCCGAAGGGGAGAACCTGGAACTGATAGTGGGAGTCCTCGATCATGCACCTGAGGTACTTTCTGTGCGCTGGCAACATTGAAATATGAAAGTATGCATCTTTCATGTCCAATGTGGCATGAAATCCCCCTGTTGTAGCAGTGGGATTACCTCCTGCAGTGTTGTCATCCTGAACTTTTGAGGTTTCACATATTTGTTCGCTAGGCGCATGTCTAAAACAGGGCGCATGATAAGATCCTTTTTGGGTACAAGGAAGTATACTAAATAAATACGCTTGGTTACCTGGAGAAGGGGGACGATTTCTATGGCGCCCTTTTCCAGCAGGACCTGAACTTCATCTAGCAGGATACGCAGGTGTTCTGGCAACAGATGTCTGCTTCTCGGTGGGTGGTATCGAGGTGGTCGGTAAAAATTTGATGCAGTACCCGTGGGCTACAGTCTTTAGTACCCACTAGTCTGAAGTGATCCTCTCCCAGGTGTGGATGAATGACAATAGCCCCCCGACCGGTGAAGCGTGGGAGGGGACCTGAACCGGCGAGTCACTTTGAGATGGAGGTCGGGGAGCCTCCACGAGTAGAGTTCCTGCCTCTAACCTTGCCCCTAAAAGGGCCTCTCTGTTGGTATTAGCTGTTACTAGATGTGCCTTGGCTGGAGGACCACAGTGTATTCGCTGAGCCGTATTGTCCTTGGAGAGAGCGGGAAAAAGATTGGCCACGAAAGGACCGGCGTGAGTAAGAGCCTCCACGCTGTTGGAAGGGTTTAGCTGTGATCTGGCTAAGTGACTTTAGTGTTTCGTGTTCTTTCTTTGCCGTCTCCAGGGCGTCATCAAGAGCCTTCCCAAAAAGGTTGGAGTGTTCCACTGGCTTGTTGATCAGAGAGGCCCGAGTTTCAGGTTCAAATCTAGAGTTCTTTAACCAGTCATGTCTTTTAAGTAAAGTCCCCTGGGATAGGGTGCGTCCAGCGGTCTCACCAGAGTCCAGAGTGTTCTTTAATGTGTCATGGGTGAGTTGTCTGCCTTCAGCCACGACCGCCAGCAGGTGTGATCGGTGGGCTCTGGAACCTCTTGGGGACCATCCTGAACAAGGCCCCATTGGACATCAATAACTTGCCAGGAGAGTGGTATTATTTGTGATCTTTGTGGAGTAGGCCGCAGAGGCAGTGACCGTTTACCCAGGGCATAAAGCTTTTTACAGTCTTTGTCCGGAGGGGCTTCTGCCGAAGACAGTGGAACCCCCGCCCTCTTCCTAGTGGTAGTGACCACCAAGCAATCTGGTGTAGTATGACCCCTTATATAGAGTGGGTCTGAAGGAGACTGCCTGTGTGAGAGACGGGAAGAGCAAGGAAGGGGCCAGGCGCCTATAGAGTTTAGTAGGGGGGATGGCTTGACTAGTTGGATCCTTCTCCTTTAGGATATCCTCCATGAAGTCCGAGTCTCAAGCTGCCTCATGTGTTGCAATTTGGAAATGATCAGCTGCTCTTTTTAAAATGGCATTAAACAACATCTGGTTGTCAACAGGTGACAAATCCCTCTGTAGAGAAGGGGGACCTAGGCAAATGACGCCCGGGTCAGGGGTATGCATTGGTGATAGCCAAAGGCCCTGATCCTCCAACTGATCCCAGTCTGGGTCTTGATCAGCCGTGCCTTGTGCAAAAGGATTAAGGTCTTCATAAGTGTCTTCCTCTGTTGGGTCCTCTGGGACATCAAAGATATCTTCCTGGTGTCCTTGTGCAGAGATGGGCAATTTCTTCAGTTTGTAAGGAATGGGGCAGGAGTCATCTTCCCTGGGTCTTTTGGGTGTAATGCACCAGTCTGAAAAGTCAATAAACTGGGCCATTTTGTCCATGCATTGCTCAAACCTCTCCCTTGTCCATAGGGAAGAGGCAGAAGGGTCTGGAGGTGGAAACAGCTGGCCAGAAGGGGGAGATTTTCCCAATAAGGCCTTAGAGAGAGAATGGGGGGCTTCAGAATACTCCTCTCGACGAAAGGGGGTACCCTTGTGCTCTGTGGCCACAGAAATGATAGCTGCAAGGCTTTTGCGAATTTTCGGCGGTTGTATCGAAGGTCTCGACGTGCCTGAAGGCGCAGTCGCGGTTGGTGACTCCACCGAGACCTTGGGTGCTTGAGCGCTCTTGGACGGCGTGTCGACGACGGTATGTTTTTAAAGGTGAACGCCAGCTGTAGAGGGATGCCCAAATTTTTGGTGGTTGTATCGAAGGTCTCGACGTGCTTGAAGGCACAGTCGCGGTCGGTGACTCCACCAAGACCGTAGGTGCTTGTGCTCCATTGGACGTTGTGTGGACGATGTTTTTATGGGTGAATGCCCGTTGTAAAGGGATGCCCAGTCGCATGCTGCAAAAGCGGTTTCATGGAGGGTGCCAAATCGCGAGGTTCAGAAGGTGCAGTCGACGTATTCGGCAGCGCTGTTGGCGTTGTACGCTTTTTCGACGACTCTGTCGAAGGGGCCTTAGGAGTTGTGTGGTTTTGTATCCGTGGTGTATGGGTGCCCATGTCGCCGGGGTGTGATCTCCCCATAACAGAGACGGTGGCCTGTCTGTCGGGGCCGGGACCGGGCATTTAGGAGCCTGCAGGCTTTGCTGAGAGGTCGATGGCTTCCAAATCGGAGCCATGGCTGCCGACGGGTTCCTCATTGTCCGAAGCGACGGCACCAACAGGCGAAAGGCTTTTGGACTGCATAGCGTAGGCCGCCCACCGTTTAGTCTGCCTGTCTCAACGTTTTCAGTCGAAAGAGTTTACAGGCCTTGCATGAGCACTCGTTGCGGTCTCGAGGAAGGCACCGCTTGAATCGGCGATCAGTGTCCTTCCAAGGAAACTTGCCGTTACACGACGGGCACAATTTAAAGGGTGCCCTCTCCATAGCAGAGGGTATCGGCAGCCAGACCAAGAAGAGAAAGAGAGGGGCAAAAGAAGTACATTCTTAGAGATGATGAAATTCAGGGTACCACTCTCCTTAATGTAAGGGCCTGGCCGGAAGGCCGAGGCCACGCGGTCGACAGTTGTCAAGCAGATGAACAGTCGCCGAGCAGTGGTAGATGTCGGCGGCGGCAGGAACCCCACGAGGCAGTCGTCAAGAAGATTAGTTGGGAGACTAGATGACCGTAGGTGGTGGGGACAAAGCTAGCAATATAAAACTCTTGCGAGCTCCGCATAGGCGACCAACTAGGTTGGCGGAAAAAACAATCTCAGGGACCTCGACACATGAGGGATTTTGGGTACACTAAAGGTAACGTTAGGGATAGTGTTACAATCACGCCCATGTCGATGTCCCCTTTCGATCTTCGAAAGAGAGATGCCATACCCTGTGATTTCCACTAGATGTCAGACTATATGCACAGCATGTGATTTTAAGCAGATCCCTAAGCATCAGAAAAATATATATTGTAGGATAAATAGACCTTCAGAAATTGGCCTATTTATCATAATATTTTTATTTGTATTTGGTTTAACAAAACCTTTACAAAATTCATATTCTTAAAAGAAACAATTAAAACATACTTACAACAGGGTTATTTACAATTGTACAAAATCGAAATTAAAAATCATTCTAATTGGTGAATCAGCGCAATAAGCAATTATCATTTACAATAGTAGTCTAATGTCCATTTATAGTTATAATACCACACACTTGAGTTAGAAACTTAACAATCGCCACTTTAGTGGAATAGATCTTCCATGTAACATTTCAAGCCTTAGGGCATCCAGGTCAACATTCTCAGAATTGACAACAAATTTTACAAAGGTCTCAATACATTGAGGCCGAATCACCTCACAATCTATTAAAAGATGTCTCAAAGTTTTTACTGAAGCGACAAGGAATGCATTTGTTTTTCACACCTTCTCTTATTTCACTAATTTCACCTGTCATTAAGACATTAAAACGGAAACTCATATATTTAATACGCATACCAGCTTCAGGAAATTTTATAAGGTACGATTCCAAATTCCCCATAAGTTTCCCCTGTAACACTATATGATGATATAACTTTGATGCTCTGTACTCTCTCCATTGTATTTATTCAATCCATATTCTGAAGTGCTGTTTTTACCTTATTATGATTGAGCATCAAGGTAGAGTATGAGGAACCTATGTTATCCAATATTTGAAGACAATCGAGGTGAAGAGTACTTAGCCATAGTGATTTTGATGTTTCTTTTCCCATCTTCAGGCCTCTATCTGCCATTAGACTATTGTGATTAGAACCCAACAAATTCCTGTACAATGTCAACCTTCTCCATTGTACATCACAAACTATTGATAGTAAACCCAATTCATATCTCAGGGCAGCTAGTGGTACACTTTTCGGGAGAAAATAGATAATCTTTCTCCAAATTTTAGACTCTAAGTTGTTGAGAAAAACAAGAGAGAAAATCAGTAATAATTCTAGTCCATAAACAACTTTTGGAATTATTTTTTGCTTATAGAATCTTATCAAAGGAGTTAAGGAGTACCTACAGTACTTATTTGCAACCTTTGTCAACTGCGGTATAGAGTTTAATACTCTTTCCAACACGCAATTCCTATATGGACCGATTTTTTTGTGTGTCAAAAATAGGAAAGCCCAAATAACGCATAGACCTAGTGCGTGTTAAAGTTTCTTTATTTATACTCCATTTAAATTTTAGGATTCTTTTTTTCTGATGGGTCAAGCACATTATTACCTATTTTTTTTGTTTATTATTAGCCCATTTACTTTTGTATATTGTTCAAATGCAGAAAGCTTTCGTTGTAGTCCGATAGGGGTAAACTATTAGTAAGATGTCGTCTCCGTATGAACAACAGTTTATCGCAATTCCCTCTATCTTAGGTAAAATTAAAGAAGCTTCATCCAAAAACCTGCCCGAATCTGACACATAGAGATTGAAAAGTGTGGGCCCAAATAGACAACCCTAGCATAGTCCATTCAATGTTTTTATTGGGCTAGATAATAATCCTTCTGCATTTAGTCTAACCTGCACTATAGATCCTTCATGACGATGAATTAAAATTGCCAATTTTCCAGAAGGCAATCCCAGATATAGGAGCTTAAACCACAACAGTATTCTGTCAACCTTATCGAAGGCAAGGAAGAGATCGATCGTGGCTATATATACTGGAATGGCTGCTCTCTTACTTGCCCCTTCCAATAACAGGTTGAAAATCAGACCTCCAGTTTGAGTACCCATTCCCTTCCGAAATCCAAATTGTTTTTTTAGAGAGAATGTTATTAGATTCTGCCCATACTACAATGTTTTCAAGTATTAATCCCGCAAATAATTTTGATTCTGGGTCCATAATTGCTATGGGCCGATAATTTAATGGAGATTGTCTATCTCCCATCTTATAAATAGGTACTATATAGGAAATATTCCAGGAGGTAGGTATATGTCGTTTCAACCTTATATTTGAAAAAGTATAGAGCTTTCACCCAGGTTTCCGGGTTAGCCTTAAGATTTACATTGGATAGGCCATTTGGTCCGCATGCCCTAGACGAGTTAGAGGTTTTTATCTGTGTTTCTATCTCGGAGATCATAAAGTCACATTCCCATGGATGTTCTATAATTTCAGAGAGTTAATTCGGGAAGGCGTATTTTCCTGCATATAGGGAATGGAAATGGGAAATCCAGGTCTCCTCTGAGATACTATTAGATACAAAGGTTCCGTGTTGAGATTCCAATTTATTTATTAATATCCAGAGGTATCTTTTAAGGTTTTAAGCACGGCTTCATTGTCTGCTTGTAGCATTGCCCCCTTGTGTGATCTTAACCGGTTTTTCCAGGCTTGTTTTTCTTTATGAAGATTTTTCTATTTTTGTTCTTGGTTTCCTCCGCTTTTTAGAATAGACCTGATCTTTCTATTTAGCTGATTTTTTCCCTGTCTTACCAGAGGATCAAAAACACAGCCTTTGGGGTTTGCTCACTTTATAACGCGAAATATTAAAGGAATTAGTTAACGAGTCCAAGTACCCTGGAAATTTGGCAACGGAAAATAGTAGTTGTCTTTTGGCACATGGATTTTCTTGATGTTCTTTTAAAACTTAATTCTATGAGATCTGGCCTATTTGCTGGCTTTTTCTGTCAGACTTCTATTTGTGGGAGATGCTTGTTAATCTTCTCTTACCACTATAAATAAACTACCTGTGGCCGTAAAGGCAAAGTTCTTCCTCTCTCAACTAGGAGACACCGGTTGAGTTGGTTCCTTCCCTTAAACAGCAAACCACAGCGTGCTCACCATCCTGCACTTCGTTTTGGCATTCTACTGAATCCCATGTACCCAAGATCTCCTTTAGTTCAGAGGGTCTGAACATCGTCGGTGGGGACATCTTCAGTGCACCCTCGCCAAGCTTGCTTTTCCTTTGCTGTGCAACATCTTCATGGAACTTTAATCCTCATAATTCTCCTGCTGGTCTTGGCCAGATTTAGCTGCTGGAGTGGAGTCCTTTGTTCCCTTGTGTTGCCAAACTCTCAGGTGGATTAACTAGAGATTCATACATTGCGGCTGAATATGCTGGAGTTCTTCATTATTGCGGGTTGCTGATCATAGGTCACCCCTCACTAGGAGTCCCGAGAACCTGGCCTGGTTATCTACTGCTACTGTGAAGCTGCAAGCAGAGACTAAGAGAGATGCCCAAGCCAAACCCATTCCTGAAAACCTACCTCTGAAAACACAATCCCGAACCTTCTCAACAGCATTCACCCATCCATTAATTCATTCACCCATCCATCCATCCATTCATTCATTCATTCAACATCCTAGTAGTCTCCCCCAGATCCTTGGACCTGCATCCATCACAGGTCTCCTTCTGGGGCTCCCTGAATACTCCTTTTGCTGGCCCTTTTGACCACAACATTTCGTAAGTGGGCTGAGTCCCTTCCTTGCAGCCATCCCTTCTCTCGACTTTGGCGATGGAACTACTTACCTATGGTGAAACCATAACCGAAACCTTATGTACTGGTTTTGTCCATTTATTCCTACAGGAAGACATTCCTAACTCTTACAAATTTCCTTAAGTACCTCAAGCATTTACTTACTGGCAACTTTTGGCAACGACTACAGTTGGACTTTTTAAGGCAACATAATTTTTACTAGTTGCTGTATATTTTTAAAGCAGCGTTATATGATATAACAAACACTTTTCAGGTGTTATTCAATATGTCAGGATGAGGAGAGGTGCTTCGATTGCCCTCCTTGAAATTGTCCAGGATAGTTTCTCCTTGGTTCAAAGTCATGACAGTCTCAAACAAAAGTCACGGCAGTCCATTGATTAATCATGGCTTTTGTTATTCCTCAGGGTTTGTTGCAAAATAAGGGACAGATTAACAAACGTGTTAAGAAAGGCCATCATAAAGAATAATCAGAATATTCCTTCCTATGAGTCAGTTCATTTCCCAGGGTTTCTCCCCAGGGCCAAGGAGGCCAAGGGGCTGCATCCTAAAAACATACAGAGAAAAGTATCCATAACGGGAAAGTACTCCCACAACGAGAACCTAAGAAAGGGCTGAAGAGCTTGCTGAGAACCGAGAGGCCTGGGCAGTATACAGTCCGAGTACAGCTTTGGAAATCTTTGTACAAGAAACGTGTGAACTCTTAGTATAGGTATGGACTTTTAAAGATTTGTGGTAGGTTAGACATAGGAGATGGACAAGTAGCCATGATCAACGGTCTTTATTAAAAGAAAAGAAACCTCAACTAGCCATATGTCTACGATGATGGTAAAATAAACTGCTGCTCGTCATGATGTCTCGCATACATTCCTTCCTCTGCCCGAAAACCTATTCTAAAGCATACTTACCCTACCACTAAACAAACAATATAACATGCCTCAAGTCAGTTAGGAATCAATATGCTTTGGCTTCAGGTGGCTGGTTTTTAACTGCCACCCACTTCAGTCTTTAGTTATCAAGATAGTCTCTCAGGCCCCAATCTGTTCATGATTTTCAAAATAGGGTTCTTTTAACTCATGGAAAAGGTTACTCTGAATCCCTGTGCAAAATATCTTAAAGGTTCAAACAGTTCTTCTCCACCTCAGAATAGTTGTTGTTCTGGACTCTGTTGTCATCGACAAATTCAATGGGCCTCATTACATTGTTGCCGGTTTGGAAATAAGGGTGCCATTAAGCTAACTGGCACCCTTGTTTCTGAACCAGTAAACTGCGTGTTTGCCTACCGGAGCCGCTGTGCCCGACAGATTTGACCCTGCTGGGCGCAGCGGTCACAGTAAGCAACCCCATCACGGAAGCACCAGCACTGTTTGCAACAGTGCCAGTGCTTCTGTATCCCCACTTCCATAGAGTCCTATTGGACTCTATGGGAATGGGGATTAACAAATGTATCGGCGTCTGACTTCCCGGCCACTGGACTCATAATGAGCCAGTAGCAACGGCAAGTCAGGCGCTGGTTAATTTTTACAGGTCAGGGGGCAACCCGTCGGTAGCATCGGCAGGGTTACTGCTGGACCTGTAATGAGGCCCAATATGTCGCTGGGTTATCCTTAGCAAAACTACTGTTCTGGTTGTTCTTAGCCTGACTTGAGGAATATGACCCTTCAAGCCATCGGTTATCTGTTTTGTGTTCACCACCTCATCATGTATGCTCGCTGGCAGAAATGTGTCCGCTTGTTGGGCTCTCAGGCCTATTGGCTTTGGGATGCTCATTCAACCCTTTTTTGATATACGCTGAGCGTTCCTCTAACATCACGTCCTCCCTCTCTTGTTATATTCTCAATTCCAGCCCTTTGTGGCTTTCATCGTTCCATTTACCTCTCTTGTGATATTCTCAATTTCAGCCCTTTGTGGCTTTCTTAGTTCTGTTTCACTCTCTCTTAGGATATTCTTAATTCCAGCCCTTTGTGGCTTTCTTAGTTCTGTTTCAACCTCTCTTGGGATATTCTCAATTTCCACCCTTTGTGGTTTTCATCGTTCTGTTTTTCTCCTCTCTCAGGATATTCTCAAGTTCAGCCCTTCGTGGGTTTCTTAGTTCGGTTTTCCCTTTTATTTATTTATTGAGCATTTATAAGGCGCACTGTACATCAAAAGTGTTTCTAGGGTTATTCTCAGTTTCAGCCCTTCATGAATTTCTTAGGTAGTTTGCCCCCTCTCTGAATATTCTCTGATTAAGCTCTTTATGGCTTGAATTCAGTTCCTCTGCGGCCGACCAGTTACTTCTCTCCAAACAGGTCGGGGGAGGCCTTTCCCTCAGGCACTGCAGGGACGTGGTCCCAACTTGCACGTGGTTGGGTCTTCCTCCATGGTTTCTCCTGTCACCTGGGACTGGACTGCAGTGTCGGGGTTGCTCGGCCCCAGCACGCCGCTTTGGCAGCGACTGGTTTCCTGATCAGGGAGGCAGTCCTCAGCGCTCTGCTTGCTTCCTGCACTCAGAGGCATTCAGCAGCCTTACTGCCCACTACGCTTCAAACATGGTCCCGCATCAATGCTCCAGCAAGGGAGGCGGCTTCTCCTCTGCACTCCAGCAAAGACTGCTGGCCTTTTCCAGCTGGCTTACCCATCCCCCTCTCACTGGTGAAGAGTCTTTTCAGTCCTCCCTGGAAGGAGAAACAAGATTCCATTGGTTCTAGGCTGCAGATTGAGGTGTCGTCAACACGGAATCAGAAACTAATCCAGACCTGTTAAAAGGGCCCAGATTACATTTGGATTTTTCCAATGGACCATTGTTTGAAGGGTCTGTTTAGGTTATTGGAGCATTTGCTCAGGATGCTTTAGAGTAGATTATGAATTCTGTTGGCAAACATTTTGGATTCTTTGCTCGGCACGAAACTAGTCCTGCATAAAGATAGGACCCTGATACAAGTGTGGGAAAAAGAAAGACAATGGACACTTCTTTTGGTTTTGTTGACCTTCACCTTCCTATTAAGGATTTTGTGTTATTAGAAAAGGTATGGATTATCCCAATACTATCCCAATCACTGTGTTACTAATAAAGATTTTGATGGACTTAAAAAATCTCAGTTTTGTGTTTCACTACTAGGCCAACTACATCACGCATATCACAGCAGAGATAATGGATATGGATTGGAAGCTACTAGGAAGGTGCATGTATCCGAATATGATTTCCAAATAGTGATGCCATTAGCAAGCAAAGAAACAAATGACTTTGTGGTGTGCAATATATCAATTGTCATATTATATATGAAGAAGCAGTATAGCCAGTTAAACCATGAGCAAGGTGTTTTGAAGAGTATATCCGGAGAATATTAAAATATTAAAGGGACTGGCAATTTTGACAGATTTGCCCCCATGAGATTAAATAAATTGCTCTGGAAAACACACTATGGTTAAGAGGTGAAGCGGAGATGGATTTGAGCCCCCTTTGCCAGCTCTGCACTAGGCCACATTGTTTCCTAGTTCTTGTTGTACAGCAAGGTGACATTACTTGTGAATGCTTGATTTTCATGAACTAAAATAATATCCTATTTTTGAGACCCAACTTGGAAAGTATTCACATCAAATACCCCAACATGATAAGATTTGAAAAAATAGAATGATTCTAGTTTCATTTTCACAATTAAGGGAGATATACATAAGGGGTTAGAATACAAATTGATGTGAGCCTAAAAAGTCTCCCATGGGATTTACTACTGTATTTTGAAGCTTTAAATATACCCAGCATACAGACTTGCGATTGTTATTTATGATGTACAGTAGAACACTAAAAAAGGGGGAAAAGTGAATTGCTTTTTGCATTGGTTAAGCAGACATGAAACCAAGCTCTCAGCTAAGGGTCCCTGACCTACAACCCATGCATCACAGTATGCATTTTGCTTAACTTCACCTCACCTTCCGGCATAAGGGCAATTCCCCCTTCTCACGGGTCTAGCGATGCGGTTGCATTATCTACTTTGCTGCTTCTACTTAACTGGTGTGCTCCTTTCCAAACGCTACTCCACCGTACAACAGGCTAGCAAGTAGTTTGCAACTGGTATAAACGCATTTCGTCGCCTGTATTTACATTGTGGGACTTTTCATCGGCGACCCATTCATCGCCAATTTTTTAAATTTTTTTTTTTTTTTAGGGGGGGCGTGTTTGTGCGGGTTGGGGTATGTTTATTTAAGTAAGGGGGGGTTTGGGGGGGGGGGGTGCAGCCCCCCCATAAAAAATAAATAAATAAATAATTTTGGCGATGAAAGGGTGGCGATGAAAAGTCCCACGATGTAAAATCAGGCAGCGAAATCACATAGAACCGGTGTTCTAGGCGTGAACAATTGCTTTCTTTCAACACGCAGCGGATCTCCAGCTCTCACCACTGTCCCTGCCGCACTTCATTCAAGCCGATTCTCTCCCACCAACTCACTTCCCAAGCGGTCGCTCTTGGCTCGCCACAACTATTGTGACGGTGTGTTACCCACGACTTTAACATTCTAGGGGGGGCTGTTCCTTCGCAGCCACCTCACCTCTTCCCCCCCACCCACACACAGGGCACAGTAGGCACTGGTGCCATCAGGCCTCCAGCTTATTTGCCTCACTAACTATAAGCACTGGGGTCAAATAGTCCATGCCCTTCTCACAGCCATACGTATACTTTTAACGCATGGTGTATATCCTATTTATATATGTGACTCGCCGATCACGATATGACTTACTGGTGCCATACACGCCCACTTTCAATTCTCGCTGTACTTTGGGTGTACCGCCCAAGCCGTGGGGCCTTACCCGAGACCTCCTGACCTCCTCTCGATAACAATCCCATGCTTACCTGTCCACACCGTCTTTTGACCTTGATCCCCTGGTCACTCTGCTCTAATTGAAAGTGCTCTTTCGCGCCATACCACAGGGCATTGCTCACCCCCCATTTCCAACGCAGGTCGGTCGGTCTCTCTTTCTCTCTCTTTCAGATATAAAACTGTTACGTTTGCCATTATGTGTAACAACATTTCATTCAACATAATTGTCTCTCATGCACATCTCGTATGTATTGATCACAATTGCCAAACGCTGAACATCCAATACCACATGATAACCTGTTTTTATATCACAATTGGGCACAGCACACACACGGGTGATTCACTTATTTATCTAATATTATGAATGTCAATGCTTAGCCTTGAAAATGACCCCTGAGGGTCAAAACACATGTCTGCTACATTAATAAACACACTTGATACACTACTAAAAGAACTTAGTGTCGGACCTATTAATAGAGAGACTCTACTCTCATCCATTCTATAGCATCTAGCGCAACTGTGCAGGGCCTCCACCTTTCTTCCTGCATTTGACAACGAGCCCACACAGCTGGAGATCAGTAAATGCAGATTCATGTATTGCAACCCAGTGCCCACTCCATCTCTGAATACAAGCTAAACGACCATTAAGCAGGAGGTGTTGTTAAGTCAATCAAGAGATCTTGTTTAAAGAGCTTGAAGTAACTGCAAAGGAGGGAGATCTATTACAAGAAAGTTGGATTTCCCACATCTCCTTTTTTATATGTTGGAACCATCATCCCACTCCTCCAACTCCTTGGGGTGTTCCCAGTCCCAACAATGCTATAAAATGCCAAGGTTAGAATTGCGGACCACAGACACAGAAGGTTTAAAAAAAAAAGTACTGTTGAAACCCACTCCAGTCCAGGAGTTTTAAACATTCGCGTCTACTTCTGGGCATTGTATTATTACTTTGGTTTAACAACTTTATTTTTTGTGAGGGTAATGTTTGTAAGGTAGAATTTCTATTTTGGGTGTAATTCCCCCCACTTGTGAGTCCCCCTGAACACTTTTTACTGGACTCCTGGATTTTTTACCAGTTCTCCTTAGTGAGTGGAGGCCTTTTTCCACACCAACTCAGTCTTTTAGTCCATCTTTGGGAACCTTTTGCAACCCTTCCGGTTGTATACTTTTGGAGTCATGTTTTCCTCCAACTTTAGGCATTTGCAATTTATTATTGCAGCACGCAGCACCCTGTGCAGTGTTGCTGGGGCTCCTTGAGCTGCCCTTTTTATTTTCCGTGTGATAAACATTACTAAGGACAGGGAGATACTTTATATTCTACGTGACTTTCATATTGTGGAATCAGCACACCCCAACTTATGTGGAGTGCCGAGTGGACCCAAGGTATCCGTTCTTCCACGTTCTCCTGTAACTTTCTAGTTACAGTGATAAGTTCATCTGAGCGACTGGCGGCACTGGATGGTTTCTACTGACTTTTTGTGAACTTTACACGCTGGCTGCTATTGCAGCTGGGTCAAGGGACACATGGATCAGAATTGACCTAAAATGGTTGCTGTGTTGTTTTTTTTTTTGCCCACTGTTGTTGACTTGTCCTTTCTTGAGCCTTCTTCTACCTACTTGGGTGGGGTAGGTTCTCCTAGGTCTTTTGTCTTTGGCAACCTTCCTTTCAAAAGCTTGCAAAGGCTCTCTGTGTGTCTGAAAGGACAGGAAGTGGGGGAGGTGAATTAAACTCCCCTGATCTTTGTCGTGCAGTGTGTCTGCCTGGATCCAGTTCGAACTGGAAGGCTGGCTGGCTGTCCTTTTGGACAAGCAGCCCCCAGATTTGCATGAAGGCTTGAATGGTGATTGGTGAATCCTGACGGTTTTCCTGCATAAAAGGCGAGGGTCCTGGAGCAGAAAGGCAGAGTTGACCACGGGAAGATCCATTCCGAAGAATAATAAAGAAGGAGGACATCTGCAGCCATCCCTAGCGACTGCCAAAGGCAACTGAGCGACTACTGGAGCGCCAGTCCTTTCTTCTGTGCGACAGGGAAGATACAGACCAGACAACGTCATTCCTCAGGACTGGTGAGCCTAACTAGTCTCGAAACCAGCTACAGTTTGAGCCATCCTACGACAAGCTGCGACTTTCCAGGCCTGCAATACCCAAATACCCTGGGACCTCTGGCACTTCTGCGGTGCATCGTCTCTTCAAGCGCGGTTTCGGCCTTGAAACACTTGTGTATAGGCGCGTTACAAATACCATATCATATCATATCATAAACATGTGGGCATCTGTCAGGGCCTACAGAGACTCCACCCCGATCGTAGAAGTCCCCTCAGCTGAGTCGTGGGCCAAGAGAAGGACAGAAGTCTGCCGAGTGACAACCGTCGCTGCTACAAAGCCTGCGTCGAGCCTCCACAACCAAGTGCCACAAAGATCGTCTGCTGGGCATCCCCGATACGGAGTCTGACCACCTGCTTCTGCCAAAAGTTCTTCCTCCAGCCGCCAAGGCCAGAGACATGAACCGGAACTGCTGTTGTCTTACCTTGAAGACCGCCAGTGACGTTGCTGTTCTTCATCGAAGAAGGTACTGTCTCACTCCTGGGTAACTACATAGGCAGTTTGTGTTGCTGTCCGCTCCTCCTGAGCTTCTGGAGTCAGGTTGGGGTGGATGACCCAATCGTGTTCTCCTGTGCCCAAGGACATCCGCCCTAGGGGCAGAAATCATTTAGGTGGCCTACCTAGCCCCATGAACCCTTTGAATCTAATTTAGTTTCTTACTTGCTACAAAAAGCATCATCTGTGAATGTGACAACTTTCACAGCATATACCTTCCTTTATTCTGCCACCCATGGGTCACTGGTCCCCCAGTGCCTCCATCTGACTTTTGATACTCATTCCCCAGGTAGGGCTGGACTTCTAAAGTTAAACCAATTTTTATTTATTTTATTCATTACAAACAAAAAGGCAAAATGCAAACACCAGTGTCTTCACAGTGACAGTGCATTTACAGACATTTTTCCACATGGGTATTGCATGTTTTCACACTTCTCCAGTATTACAGTCTCCCTGTAGTGCAGATTAAGCTCCCATTTCAGTATACAGTTGCTTGGTGCCCTCTTTGGTTCTTATGCAGGGGCTTTCTGCATTTTCTGTGCTGAACTTCTCTCGAGTCAGTGCATTCCATGCCTCTATGCTTCACTCTCCTTGTGCATTACCCCTTGCAGTGCCCTGTGCCATACTATCATTTCAGACAGTGACTAGCACCTTAGATCAGCCCACCAGGCCTCTATGTTGGGTCCCTCAGCCGATTTCCAGGCGATAGCTATCCTGTGCTTGGCCAGGATACAAATCAGGTCCTTCATCTTGGATAAGTGTGGAGCCCGCCTTCCTCCCCTTAGAAAAGCCCTAACAAGCAAAACTCAGGGGGCCACGCTTGCATCAGTATCCCCCCCACTTTGACCCTTTCAGTTACGCGCTGCAAGAATCTGACTATCACCGGGCATGTCCAGAACATGTGTATCATGTCTGCGTTCCACTGGGCGCATCTCGGGCAGGCCTGGTCTGTGTTCCTATATATTTGAGTCATCCTGTGGGGTGTTAGGTGCGCCCTATGCGTTACAAATGTTTGGGTACGTTTGAATCTGGCATTCTGCGTCTGTGAAGGCCCTCCCCACGTCCCGTTCCCACTGCCAGATCCCGGTGTCTATCCCTTCCAGTAGTAAATCGTACATCCTAGAGATCACATGTCCACCCTCTGACACGTCATGTCATACAGTGTCCAGTGTAGCATTGGTTTCTCTTCTCTCTCTTGTGCCCAGCCCTCTCCTGCCCATCCTGCCCACCATTTCCAAGTGTGTCAGGAACTGTCCTTTGTGTATTCTGTGTTCTCTCACCAGGGACGTAAATTCC
This sequence comes from Ambystoma mexicanum, assembly GCF_040938575.1. Classification (NCBI taxonomy): domain Eukaryota; kingdom Metazoa; phylum Chordata; class Amphibia; order Caudata; family Ambystomatidae; genus Ambystoma; species Ambystoma mexicanum. The sequence goes on from NC_090925.1 coordinate 734,305,463, forward strand.
AGAAACGTATCGTCCTCAAAGAGGTCCCCCACCATGGCCATCCCTTATTTTTTTTGTATTTATTTGTGGTTAGACAATTTTTACAAATGCAGTGTTGTAATGGTTCATCCATTACACAGCGCGATGCAAACTGTTTTGTTCCCTTTACCCATTTCAATGTGGAGTTGCAGGCAAGACACGTTAGCATTCTAGTGTCTTCCGCAGCGGAGGTAACGTTGCATCCTGCGAAAGCCACGCCAACAACAGAAGGAGTAAACAGTTTAAATGGATGGAAGACAGATATCACGTCGCGTAACTACTCTATTAGAGATTGCCAGGTGCTCCAAGTCCGCATGCATACTTGCAGCGACTCCCTCGCTAGAATTCGTGTGGTGATGGCAGATCAGCTGATTTCTCTTTCGAGGACCCAGTCCCCGACTCCGTCAGGTCCCTTTCCATACTTCATTGAAATGATGTCCTTTTGAGAAGGATTACAGTAAACACAGATCGGGTGAACTACCATCCCCATAATCCTTTGCGACTATTCTTTTCGAATCATTCCAAACCTTCAGGTTAGAAATTCCTCCTTCGTTTCTTTAGAAGTACCGACCTTCACATAGCCTACAGTTTTGTCTGAGCATTCCCTTGTGTTTATGTGACATTAGCACTTCCAGTAAAGCGGAGTTCTGTGAGTTCGGATCCACTTCATTCAAGCTAAGAATCTTGTCACATTTCCATCTAGGGTAAGGGTTCTGTAGTTTCATCAGAACTGACTTTCTTTCTAAAAACTCCATCAGCTCTTCCTGTGATAATAATTTTTACTTCACACACCTACAGCTGGGCAGAACTGAGGAATTAACATTAGCCTTCCTGAGGACCGGAAATCACGGTCTACACTTCTCAACACCTGGTGTAGGAGGGTAAAGGACCGGCGCTCCCTAGCAGCTCAGCACAGGGTCCCCCCCCCCACAAAGGTTTCCCTGGGACTTCCTCCGTGGTGTAGCGTTTACAGTGCTGAGTTGCGCAGGAGGTCTCAGGGGGATTCTTCCTCACTTCTTGGTCCAGTACATCGCTCCAAGAAAGGTCATCTGGAAGAAAAGGTAGGACCTTTCAAAGAATTGTAATATTAACTGTATTAGCGGCTATAATTGGAAGACCCGTGAGGCTTCCCAAAGTTGGGGTGTGTTACAGAGGTTACAAGTGTCATGATTTGATTCGGTCTTTAATATTTTGTGTTTTCTTCCTGTGGAACTGGAGACTTAGCTTTTCCATCCAGGTCCATGCTCTGGAGGAATGTGGCTGTGGCTATGGTTAATGCAGTAGAGTCTCCACTCATCATCCAGTTCGACCAGTCTTCTTCATTTAAAGTAAGATGTTTGAGTCTATGTGATCTGAGGTAGGCATCTCTAAGTGTTGCTGTTCCAGGGCAAAGTAAAAGGAGATGTCTCACTGTCTCTATATTGTTTGTTGGCATGCAGTAGCGACAGGTCTTTTTCCTTTGATTGTTTCCGGAAAAATACAATTTAATTCGTCTTCAAGGCGTTTAGACGAGCTCTTAAGAAAGTTGTTCGGAGTAGTTTGTCTGGGAATTTTTTCAAATAATTTCTGACCTCGTCCACCTTTTGGGTGTTAAGTGTCAGGTGCGCTGCGGATTTGTACTCACTTGCTTCTTCTAGTGTTACGATCCAATCCCAGATTTTCAGTTTGTCTTTGACTTTGTCGGGGGTTCGTCCAAGATCCCATAGGGAACATCCGATTTTTTCCACCTGACCAAGTTGACTTTTGAACCATCCGGCCATCATCCTATTTTTCCCATTCATCATTTATTTGTGGATGATAGCCAGAATTGTTGGGCGAGGTTTTCTTAGTATTTTTCCCAGAAAAAGCATACTATTCCTCACAACCACTGACTTCATTGATGGCAGGCACATCTCCCGTCTGATTACTGCCATGGGAGTTGAAGTTGGGATATTCAATACCTTTCGCCAAAATAAAGCTTCAAGTTTTACCCAGAGTGTGGGCGGAAGTTGTGGCATTGCCTTTGCACCGTATGTTATTGCTGGTGTTGCTTTTGCTTTAAAGAAGTTTATTACTGGCAAAAGTGAGAATTAGCAGAATCCCTATGGCTGTCTTTATTGAGTTTGACAGCTGTCCAGCTGCAGTTAATCACACTCTTATTGATGTATCACTGTACAATGCTTTGATTGGTTCCATCAGCAAAAGTGGGCATCTTATTTTCTCCAGTTTGTCCCATAGCTTTTTTCTATTCACACGGTCGAAAGCCTGGACCAGATCTATAGAGGCTAAGAATACTGTTATGTGGCCTTCCGACACTCTCGCCTTTAAAATACTAATCAACATGATATTGATAGAAGTGCCAAGATTCTTTTCAAAGCCCGTTTGGTACGGGTCCGCTGTTTTTGCCTCCTTCTGCCAGTCCTGGAAGTCGTCCAAAATCAGGGCCCCAAATAGCTTACCTATAACATCCAGTAAAGCTATTGGTCTATAGTTTTTTGATCATTTTTTGGGCCCTTTTTGTAAATCGGGACTATATTAGCAGTTTTCCAGGATCCGGGATGTTTCTTGTGGCGAGACATCTGTTAAAGATCTCTGTGATCAGTACTGTCCAGCCTTCCGGATCTTCTTTTAGATGCATATTGGAGATTCCGTCTTGGCCCGGAGCTCTGGAATTTTTCAGCGTCTTTATCTTTTTCAGAATTTTTGTTTTATGTAAGGAAAGTGGGTTCTACAGGAGTTTGCTGTTTGAACAGGTTGGTAAAGTACGATGACCATTGTTCTTCACTGATACAATTTTTTATAGCTGTGTCTGTAGATGTGGTGCTTTTGATTATTGACCAAAAGTCTAGAGTTTCTGCTGCAGACAGCTCGTAACATTGACTCCGCATCATGTTGATATAATTACCATCGAGAGGTTTTTAACCATGATTTGTAACTTTTATTTTGTTCTGAAGCGAAAGCTACGTTTTCTCGGGTCGGATGTATTTGCGCACTGTGATGGGGAAGCAGTGGCGGCCGCCCTGGATCCTGGGAGAAAGGAAGGGGTTGCGGAAGGGGCCAGCCGGGTGCAGATGCTAGCCTTTAGTGGAAAGGAAAACAGGATAAAGACTACAGATCCCAGAATGCCCCACGGAATACCGCATCAGAAAGGGGGCAGCCCAATGGGCAAATAAAGGAAAATAAGGAAAGGGAAAACCGGGTTTCCCTATCGTACCAGATCAGCCCAAGCAGAAACACAGTACAGGGTTAAAACCCAGCGGGCGGAACAGGGAGGAGGAGGGGAATCAGAGTCAGGGTCAGGTGTGAAAAATCCGTTGCTGGGATCACCAGGGGCTGATTACGGGGGAGGAGCAGGGCAAGGGTTAAATGCAACTCCAAGAGATTCAGAAGGGGTCTTATCTTGCAGGAGCAGCGCGTGGCGGTGGGCGCCGCACCCGAATGGAGTGAGACCAGCGGAGAGTACGAGTGGGTTTACTAGGAGGAAGCAGAAAACCCACAGGCTGACGCCGTACCTTGTCTGAGGCTCAAGACAACATTCCTGTGAGGAAAAGCGGCGACCGGAGGAGAAGTATTCAGAGGTGTGAAGAGTGGACACTTGCTATCTTTATTTTCGTTTCCACGGCCGGCGGTCAGGTTTGAAGAGTGAAAGCCTGTAAAACGCCATGGTGGGGTAAGAGACTATTTTGGGAATTCTAAAAGCATACCAGCTTAATGTGCAAGTTAAACAAGGCACAGCACCAGTGCATGCAAGATGAAAGGAACCGTCATCAGATGGCTGAATTCAATGACCATGTGGCTGTTAGGGAGAATTCTCTGTTAAGGCTAATTTCCCAAACCTAGTGAGTCCCCCAGCAGCTTTGCTGGGTAATTTTTTGGGTTTTCTTTTTCTCCTGCTAAGAGTGAGACTCTTTTTCTCCCACTCTTAGACATGATTTGAGATATCCTTTGACTTTGTAATGTGTTTAATGGGCTATGGGGTCTTTTACTCCATAGGGTTTCATGTGGTTTTTGGTAAGTGTGTTACACAGCACCCTCAGTGCAGTAACACAGGGGTGTCATAGTGACCCCCAAACATAGACTCCATACCCTGGGACTGACTACTGTCTCCCAGGGCATGTAAAGTCACATTGACTTTACTAGTCTTAAATTGGGAACAGAACCAGTACAAACCATCATATCGTGGAAGTACTGGTAGGGGTAATTAGATTGCCCCTGGGCCTGTTTTTGGAGGGGGCACTGTGCAGTCCCCCCTCATCGAGTTTTTGGCTGGTGGCAGTGGTTACCACGCAAAATATTCCTTAAGAATATTTACTACGGGATTTTCCCATTCATTTTAAACGCACCACTTTTGGTGCAATGTTAAAGGTACTGCCGGGTTATTTATTTAATATTTATTCCCCGGTTGGTCCTTTTTGCCAGGACTCGGTTTTAAAATGGCGTTTATGTTCGCCTCTGTAACTCCAACCCAAGTCGAGCCCTTTTTTTTTTTTTTAAATATATTTATTGATTTTTCAAAAAAAAAAAAAAAAAAAAAAAAAAAAAACTTATACAAACAGCATCATCCACATAGCAATCAGTTATATATCCACAATAACTTCCCATTCCCTCCTCCCCCCATGTGAACCCGGACCGGGGTTGCGCGGTCTGCCATTGGTGTTAGGGTGAGCCCGGGCTGTCCGGGTCCTCACCTGAGGTACTGACTTCTTTAGGACGGAACAGGGCTGTCGTGAGGGCTATCCATTGCAAGAGGTCTTCCGAGTCACCTGTCTTCTGCTGTCGCTGTGCCAGCTCCCAGGCCCCGGTTTCAGCCATAGACCACCTACGGAGGTCTTCCCACCATGTCACAAGTCTAGGGGCCCTGGGGCACTTCCAGGCCATTGCGATGCGCCTTTTTGCGAGGATGTACATCAAGTCCTTGAGCCTATTGAGGGGTTTGTTTTTTTTGCCTCGCGGGTATGAGCCCAATAGACATGCCTTAGGGGATTGCACGTCTAGCGTTATGTCCTCCTCCGCCAACCTGGTCTGAATTTGCGACCAGAAGGATTGTATATCCGGGCAGGCCCAAAACATGTGGGTCAGTGAAGCCGCGGGTTCTTGGCACTTGGGGCACGGAACTACGCCGGCACCATTAAATCTCGAGATGACAGCAGGGGTAAGGTAGGCCCTGTGGATGATGTAAAATTGGATAAGCTGGAATCGGGCATTCCTGGAGACTTTTTTATGGTAATGTGTTATTGTTTCCCACTCCGTGTCTCCGAATAGCGTGTTTAGCTCGGCTTCCCATTTACCCCTGCATGCGAGTTCGTTATGTGTGGTGTTGTCAATTAGGATCTCATAAAGCCTAGAGGTTTCATGTCCCCCCTCTGCAACGCCCACCAAATTTTCAATGGACTCGTGTCCGGCGCATTGGGATTCCGCTTCCGGCCATCGCTTCCTAAGCCTGTCCATCACCGCCCCATGCAAAAGGAACTGACCCAGTGGAACCCCAGTCAACTCGTGCAGTTCGGAAAATGTGTGAGTGCCCTGGTCGTCTATCAGATCGCCCAGGGTGGCAACACCGGAGGGTTCCCACATATTCCGGATCGCCTTCCGGTCCTCCGGTCTAGTGGACACGATGGCGGCTATAGGGATTTGTGGGGAGTAGGGGTCGGTCAACCCGACCGATTTGCAGGCCCGACTCCAGATCCGAGTGCCTAGGCGGATGAGGTATGCATCCAGCGTTTTAGGTATTGGTCTGATCCAGAGGAGGTCCCTAAGCAACCAAGGTGCGTCTGGGGGCTGCAATAGGCGTGTGTCCGTCGTGGCATCATCGGCCATCCACTGGATCACGTGCTTAAGCTGGGCCGCTATGTAGTAGAGCTCAAAGTTAGGGGTCTTCAGGCCTCCCCTCTCGTACAGTCTTTGAGTTACGTCTAGGGCAACTCTGTGCCTCCCCTCCCGCCATAGGAGTTTCCTACATAGTTTGCTCAGGTCTTTGAAGAAACGTTGGGGGATGTTGTAGGGGACGTTAGTGAAGAAATGTAGAAGACGCGGGAGAGCAACCATTTTGAGGAGTCCCGCCCTGCCAGCCATTGAGAGGGGCAATTTACACCATAGGTCAATTGATTTAGCCAGTCCCTCCTTAGCCCTGCCCGTGTTTAATGCGTGTTCGGCCTCGGGGTCCCGGTGGATCGCGACGCCCAGATATTTGAACGTGGTGGGTTCCCACTTCAGGGCCAGAGGGGGGAGGTGTTCTTTCTCGGTTCCACTAAGTGCAGCCAGGGGGAATAGGCAAGACTTGCCGTGGTTAATCTGGATCCCGGTGCATCTGTGGAACCCATCTAGGGTTTCGAGAATGTAGGGGAGAAGAAATTCGGGATCCCTTAGGTAGAGGAGCATGTCATCCGCATACATGGAGACAAGGTGGTTCACTCCATTTACCACTATCCCCCCGTCTCCATACTCCTGCCTGAGGTATGCCGCCACTGGTTCAATCGCCAGGATGTAGAGGAAAGGGGATAGAGGGCACCCTTGCCGGGTGCCCCTGGCCAGACTCCATTTTTCCGAATGGGTGTTGTTGGTTCGCACTCTGGCTGTGGGATTAGTGTAAATGAGTTTGACCCAATTCAAGAAAGCCGTTCCGACCCCCATCTTGTCAAGGGTGGCATAGAGCCATGTCCATCGGACCGAATCAAAGGCCTTAGAGGCGTCTAGGGACACAACTGCATATTTACCGGGCATGCCGTTTGTGCTGTATATCACATGATGCAGCCTTCGCAGGTTCTCAGACATGGAGCGGCCCTGCATGTAGCCTGTCTGATCTTGGTGTATAAGGTACGGGACGGCTGTACGCAGCCTTCTGGCCAGTAGTGCGGTAAGGATCTTATTGTCTACATTCAGCATGGATAAGGGGCGATATGAGCCGCAGTCAGAGCTTTCCTTGCCGGGCTTAAGTAAGGGGATGATGGTAGCTTCGGTCATGGAGTCGGGGAGGTGGCCTGTTTCATACGCCTCGTTATATACTTTGGACAGTAGGGGGGCCAGTATGTCCTCATAGGTCTTATAAAATTCGCCCGGGAGACCGTCCGGTCCCGGCGTTTTACCAGAGGGCAGTGCCCTAATGGTGGCTGCGACCTCATCTGGGGTGACGGGGCCTCCGAGCGAATCTGCCAAATGGTCCTCCAGGCGAGGGAGCCTGATGGCGTCCAGGGCATCTTCGATCGCGTGGTCTGGGGGCTGGGCTGGATCAGAGTAAAGGGTTTGGTAATATTGCTTAAACACTGCGTTAATACCCACTTGCGTGTGAAGGGTCAAGCCGTCTGTATTACAGATGGAGCATATGGGGTGTCTGGGGGTTTCTCGTTTATAAAGCCATGCAAGGAGTTTCCCGGGTTTGTCGCCCAGGGCGTGGTTCCTTTCCGTGAATTTGGCATAGCTGAGCCTCCCCAGCGTCTCCCAGTGTGTTAGGCATGTTTGTTTAAGTTCAATCATTTTCTGCAGGTGGGCGGGTTCAGGGGGCGGGGTGGCTTCGAGGTCCTGGAGTTCGGTCTCAGCGCGCTCTAGCAGGGTCGTGACGGATTTCAAGGCCCCTCCGGCCGCGGCTATCATTTCCCCTCTAGTTACCACCTTGTAGGCTTCCCATGCTGTGCCCAAGTATCTGACGCTATCAATGTTGGTTTGCCAGTAGTGTATGGAGCTCTCCCTGATTTGTTCATTGAAGGCTTTATCTAATAGCGCTTCGCTTCTTAATTTCCACGTCGGGATGGGGGGCCGGGGGGCTGTGGTCACCCAAGAGGTCATCAGCGGGGAGTGGTCTGAAAGCACCCTGGCCAGGTACTGCGTATCTTCAAACCCGGCCACGTGCTCTTCGCTAATGAACAGGGAGTCTATCCTGGTGTGGACCTTATGTGGGGGAGAGTAGAAGGAGTAGCCTCTGATTTCGGGGTTTTGCGCTCTCCACAGGTCTTTCAGGGCATATTGCTGTGTGAGGGCGTTCAGTATCTTGGCGGGTGGGGAGGGGTCGCCATGCTTGCCATCCGATCTATCTATGCGAGGGTTCAAGGTACAGTTGTTGTCGCCTCCCCATATCGTTATACATTCGTTACTCGGGGACAGTCGGGCGTACAACGAACGAAAGAAAACAGTGGCATCATGATTCGGGGCATAAGTGCAAATCAGGCGAACGTCACGCCCCTCTATGGTGCCCTGAATTAGGGCCATCCTGCCTTCATTGTCCGTCTTGGTGTGGATCAGCTTGACTGGGACAGAGGGGGCAATCCATATCAAGACTCCTCTGGAGTAGGTGGAGTAGGAGGAACCCACTAGGGTACCTCGCCAGACCTTAGCTAGCGCTGCAAGCTTAGGGCCACATAAGTGGGTCTCCTGAAGGAGAGCGATTCCGACTCTGTGGCGCTTCATGTAGGCGTAAACGCGGCGCTGTTTGATGTAGCTGTTTAGTCCCCTGACGTTCCAGGACATGACTCTGATCCTCTCAGCCATAGTCTAGGTGTGGTCGTGTTGCTGTGGGAAGCCTGAGGTTGAGGTGTCCGGTGAACTTGGTCGTCCTGGTAGCAATTCCGCTGCACTTGGTCCCGGTCCGGTTTATGTCCGATTCAAACTGTGATCCCAACTTGGGGTTCAAACCCCCATGAAAAACAACGTCTAACTTAACTACAAACACAACTTCAAACACAACACGTCTAGCGAGGTTGCCCTTGCTCTGACATCCCCGTTTCTGCCCCATCAGACCGAGGTCTTCCGGTGCCCTACGGGCGGGTGAGCTCACCCAAATTATCCTGGGGATAGGAGAGGGGCTACCTCCGAGGGTGTTATCAGGAGGTGCGCCACGACCAGCGCGGCTCCGGTACCATCAGTGTCGCCACTCTTACTGGCATATTAATGTACAAACGGCTACTGCAGCCAGTAAGTGGTGAGAAGAAGTCCCTTTGTTACAGGCGGCTAGGGCCCGCGCTGCCTCCGTTCAACGTCTGGGATCTGTTCACTGTCCATCCATTCGCAGGCCTCTGCGGGAGTGTCAAATAAACGTGCCTTATTGTTGTGCAGGACCTTGAGTCTGGCCGGGTAGAGGAGTAGGTAGCGCAGGCCTGCCTCCTTGAGTCTTGCCTTGGTGTGGTGGAACTGGGCTCTGCTCCTTTGAACCTGCAAGGTGTAGTCGGGGTAAATTGCAATCTTCGCGGCGTCCCTCTGTATGGAACCGCCCATCCTAGTAAAGGCCAAAATGGCCTCCCTGTCCCTGTAGTTGAGGACTTTGGCTATTATGGGTCTGGATGGGCTCCCCGGTGGCGGCCTCCTGGCTAGGGAGCGATGGGCTCTTTCTATGGTGAAGCCCTGCGACAGTTTCCCAGCCCCAATTTCCTGTATGAGCAGGTTCTCGATGTAGTTGGTGGGGTCGCTGCCCTCGATACCCTCGGGCAGGCCGATGATTCTGATGTTATTCCTGCGGGCCCTTCCTTCAGCTTCCTCGGCCCTGTCTTCCAGATTTTTCACTCTTTGCGCCAATATGTCCACATCCTTTAAGAGTTGAGTTTTGGCGTCTGTGTTGTCCCGGACTTGGATCTCAAGAGCGTCCGTTCTGCCGGTGATAGAGCGCACATCCTGCCTCAATAAGTTCAGGTCGATGGCGACCGCGTCTATTTTGTCCTCCATGGTTTTCTGGAGTGTCTTGATGGCCTCTAGCAGTTGGGAGTTGGCCGGCTCGGGCCTCTCGGAGCCCGACGCCTCCCCAGGGGCTGGAGCCTCCCTGGGTTTGGTCGCTCCAGCGGCCGCGAAGGACTCCATGGTGGTTTGGCGGTGTTTGCTACGGGCGACCTTAGTGGACATGTCCTGTCCGCGGGATCCGCCAGGGCACTATACGGTTCACTGGCGCCGGCGTGAGATGCTTCGTGAGGGGGGGGTTGTGTGTTGTCCGGGCAGTATCAATGGGCCGCTCGGCAGGGCGGTCGGGCCCAATCCTGCCGCAAGGCTCTTCGCTCCGGGCCCAGCAGGGGTGCAGTTAAGGCCGCTCCAGGTGCCCCCCCCTCCGACTCCTTACCGCGCTTCTTCGGGACGCTGGAGCGTGAATCTCAGCTTAGGCCACCGCCGCCGCTTCAGTCCGAGTTCCACTAAGGCAGATCCCTGGTGAGCTCCTCTGGGGTCGATCACAGGGCTCCGCTACAGCGCTGGGCCAGGGATCATCATGGCCGCCATTTCCTGCCCTCGCATGGCGTTCTGTTTCTTTTCGCTGGTGCGGGCCAACAGAGGGACGTGAGGTTCCCAAACTTCGATAGCAGGCGGGTCACACCTTCACACGACCTGTGTTCGTTTTTCGGATGACTGCAGTCAAGTTAAACGATGGTTGGCGGCGGATCCATTATCGTATCGAGCGGAGCTGCGCCGAACACGTCTCTCCTACATGGCGGTTAGCCACGCCCCCCCCCCAAGTCGAGCCCTTTGTTCCACTTTTTGGCAGGCTTCTCCACAGAAGCCTCCAAAAGTGGTGCCACTCTGCCTGGGTCTACAGGATGTGTGGGAGGGGGGTTTAGGCACCCTGGTCTGAGTTGCCTCGGCAACTCAAGTCGCACTCTTGTGTGATTGGCCCAGTGGTGAGCCGCCCGGCTCACCACTTAGCATGTTTGAGTGACAGCTAGGACTGATGAATGGGGGTTTTCTGCATAAAAGCAGGGCTTTGGGGACTGGAACTTCAGAAGTCGCCACAGGACCAAAGAATCCGAAGAGGGAGAAGCTGAGCCAACCTGCAACGACGACACCACCGGTGGAGCCCTGCTGAACCGTCTCACCACTTCTTCCAACGACAGAGGAGATCTTCATCCCGAAGAGTCTTCTTCCTTTGACTGGTGGGGATAACCAGTTTGCCTGCCTTTTCGCCTTCCCGGATCATCGCGTGGCCGCCTTGCCTGTGCCAAGCCCCCTGGCAACCGGGATACCACGTTTTACCACTACCGCAAATAAAAGGGTAGTACCTTTTAACCGGAGAACTCCGCGGCTGGTTTCTTCCCTGGCAGTGCAACGACCTTCAGCTTTCCTCCACGTCGAGATCATCTTTTCCTCTGGACGATGTCGCAACTTGCACCCGCTGCTAGGAACAACTGCCCCCGCTGGAGGATTCTCTCCACTTTCAAGGTACTGTGTCCGCCTGGCCTCCCTCGCAACGGTCTGTGTGGGGTGTCTCTTAAATCCTCAATTTACCACTTGGGTATGCCCTAGGCTGGCTAACTGAACTTTTCTGAGCTGAACTAATTCTTTTCTGAACTCCCTGCAAGACTTTTCAAGCCTCTTAAACTGTGTGATCTTAGGCGCATTGGTGCTCTGTTCTCTCTAAGAGGGAGCCTGGCCTCTGAACCTTTTTGTTCACAAGTAGACTTTGACTTTCCTGCCTTGCTGGGTGCTTCTAAAATATTAGTGTTGTGTGCTTTTCTAATTTCTGCCTTTTCCCTCCCTTTTTCTTAACGTATTGGAGTGCCATCTTTAGTTAAGCGCTCACCTCTGTCTGAAAATAAGTGGTGTTAACTAAGACTTGTCTAATAAGGAATAAGGGATGTATGTATATTAATAGTGACTGTGTTTTGAATTTGCTTACAATAGTGCTGGAGTGTTTCTAAGTGTGTCTTTAAATAAATAATGATATACTTTGTTACCAAAGCTCTGGTCAGTGTTTGCTTGTGCTACTGTATTTTGGTACCTATCTTGTATACTCTATATACTGTCTAACTCTTCTTGATAGAAGTCTGGCTGCTCAGCCACAGCTACCAGGTCAATCTGGGTGGTACAGACTGCTACCAATTGGGTTTACTGCCAACACCTGTAGTCTTAAGCCTTTAGCAGTGGTCCCTAAGGGAACTGCACAGGTTTCTGGCTAACACTGGTGTACAGCGGTGGGATTTGTATTGAGTATACATTTTAGTGTGCTAATAGATACCTTAGTGCAACTAACCACAAAGCTTTGCACTAAAAAAAGTTATTTTCTAACCTGTCAACTATGGAAAGTTATAGTCAAGAATCCCTTGCTACAAAAACTGCTGATTGTTTAAGAGTTCTCTGTAAGCATAAGAATCTCCTGACTAAAGGCAAGAAAATGGAGCTAATAGAAAGGTTGTTAGCAAACCAAAGTTTGGATGGTGGTTCAGAGGAACCTACCACTCCAGCAAATGTAGATAACAGCAATGATATTGATATTGATCCTAGTATTGATAACCTTGAGTCAGAAGCAGAAGAGGAGGGTGAGGATGATGTAGTTGTCCCCCCCTAGGCCTCTACCTGCTCTGCCAGCTGTACCTACTGGACCTTTACCAGGTCCCACACTTAGTCCTCAATATCTGGAACTAGAGAAAATGAAACTTGAATTGGAGTTTAAGAGACTTAATACTCAAGCAGAACAAAGACACCAAGAACTGAATCAAGAACTAAGGCTCAGGGAAATGGAGCTCAAGCATGAGTTAGAGATGAAGAAATTGTCTGTTGAAAATGCTTCTCTCTCCGGATCCTCTAGGAGTTCCAGTCCCAAAAGACCCCGGATGCCTAAAGAGCGTGTGGGTATGTATGAGCCTAAGTTGGATGTGTTGGATTGGTTGAGTTTGAGTATAATCATGGGCTCCAGAACATTACAGGAAATGAGTTACTTTCCTGGTTGTTCTCTAGGCTCCCCCCTGTTGCAACTGATGTGGTAATGGAGTTGGGGAGGAGGATAAGAAGGATTATGAATGTGTGAAGCTAGCTTTGATAGCAAGATTTGGGAAGACCCCTTCCCAGTACCTTAAGAGGTTTAGGACCCTCAAAAAGCATGATGGTACCCCTTGGGCTTCCTGGGTGAGTGAAAGTTTGAAGAACTTAGAGGGATGGATTAAGGGTTACAAGGTGAACACTTATGAGGGAATGAAGAATCTTGTGATGTTGGAGTCAATTTATGATGCCTGCTCTCCTGAGCTCAGAGAGCACTTGGCTGATTCAAAGGAATTAGATTCCAGAAAACTAGCTAAGGCTGCTGACTTGTGGGTTGCCAAGAGGGCTACTCACAAGGACTCTGGGGTAACTCAGAAAAAGGATGAGGGGAAACAGCCAAAAAAGGACTCCAAAGAGAATTCTAATAATTCCAATCCCAAAGAGGGCCCCAAACAAAACAATAAGGGTAAGCCACAAGGGAAACCGAATCAGAGTAGTGTACCTTCTGGAGGTAAACCAGAAGGAGGTCAGAGTGAGCCACCAATCCAGAAAGCATTTGGTAAATGCTATGTTTGTAACTCGCCTGGCCATGTGAAACGAGATCCCAGGTGTAAGGGTAAACCTTCAGGGGTCCAGCTTGTCTCCTTAGCCTTCGCTCCAGAGGAGGAAGTACAAATGGCAAGTGGAAACTTTCTGTTACTAGCTGATGAACCCATTGGAGTCTCAGCTAGTGTTTCTTTAGTGTCTCTGGGGTTGTGGGAACAACATAATTTAGATGTATATAATTCTATCCCAGATAATACTAAAGAGTATTATAAGGACAGTGCCCAGGTGAATGGTCAGGAGACTCCTGCCATTAGGGACACTAGGGCCAGCATAACTTTGGTGGATAAATCATTCTTTCAGGCAGAGGGTGTTGCTAAGGCACCCAAACCCCTCACCAAGTTAGCTGGAGGGCCTGTGCAGATGCTTCCCCAGTTACCAGTTCTCATCCAGTGTAATGACATGACTGTGAAGATACCTGTCAGCATACAAAGTGAGGAGCTCACCAGACCTGCAAGGGAGAAAACCATGAGAGGTACTCCCAAGGAGATGATGAAGAAGGATATCACTCCTACTCCACTGGAGTTACAACTTGCTATCTCTGAACAACAAGAAGCAAAGGGGAAACCCAAGACTTCTAGGAAACAGCCAGCAGCAAGCACTCCAGTGCTTCCAACAAGGACTTCTCGTAGGTTGTCCAAAGTTACACCTGTAACTCCAGCTAAGGCCGAGAGGGAGGTACAACCCTGTGTGGTTGAGCTAGACTCTGAAGAGGAGCTAGAGGAAGGCCAAGAACTCATTGGAGATCTGGATCCTGTTGACCATCCTGAGCTGCAGTCTTTACTGGCAGAAGGTGGACCCAACAGGGCAGACTTCAGTAAGGGACAGAGAGAATGTCCAACTCCGGAAGGTCTTCGCCAACAGGCAGCTTCTCAGGCTGATGGGCAAGAGCCTGGGAAGTGTAGGTTGCACTGGGAAGATGGCCTCTTCTACAGTGAACCAACTGAGTCTGCACCTGGAGACTACAAGCGGCTTGTACTACCTCAAGAAAACAGACAACAGTTCTTGCAATTGGCCCATGAGATTCCTTTGGCTGGTCACTTGAGCTTCAAGAAGACCAAGGAAAGGCTCTCACTCTACTTTTATTGGCCAAAAATGGGGGCTGAGGTAGATAAGTTTTGCAAGAGCTGCCACACCTGCCAAACTTCTGGTAAGGTTGGTTCCAAGAATGTGGCACCTTTAGTGCCTCTCCCAGTTGTGGGAGTCCCATTTGAGAGGGTAGGGATTGACATTGTTGGTCCCCTTGATCCCCCAACCTCCTCAGGCAACAGGTTTATCCTTGTTGTAGTAGACCATGCTACTAGGTACCCTGAGGCAATTCCTATGAGGACTGTTACAGCTCAGGCTGTGGCTAAGGCCCTCCTTGGTATTTTTACCAGGGTTGGGTTTCCTAAGGAAGTAATCTCTGACTGGGGGTCAAATTGTATGTCCCACTACATGAAAACCATGTGGAAAACCTGTGGAGTTACTTATAAGTTCTCTACCGCCTACCACCTTCAGACAAACAGGATGGTAGAACCATGAAGAGCATGATAGGTGCTTAAGAAGATCCCCTTAAAAGAAAGTGGGACCTTCTATTGCCATGCCTTCTCTTTGCTTATAAAGAAGTCCCTCAGGAGGGAGTAGGTTATTCTCCCTTTGAACCTCTTTATGGCCATCCAGTCAGAGGTCCATTGGCCCTGATTAAGGAGGGGTTGGAGAGTGCTCCATCCCCCAAGCCAGTCAGAGTGACTGACTATGTGATAGGTCTCCGGAGGAGAATGTCACACATGATGGCAGAAGCTAGTGATAACCTGAAAGCTGGGCAAGCTTTGGTCAAGCATTGGCATGACCAAAAGGCTAACATGGTTGAGTTCACTCAAGACCAGCTAGTTCTAGTTATGATCCCCACAAGACAGAGGGCCTTGCAAGATAAATGGATGGGACCCTTCAAGGTTGTGGGTAAACTTGGAGAGGTGAACTATCTGGTGGACTTGGGCAATCCCAAGGAGGCTCCCAGAGTCTTCCACACCAACCGACTAAAGGCGTATGTCTCCAGGCCTGAAGTAGGAGCCTTGCTTCTAGCTTCAACAGAAGAGGAAGAAGAGAGTGAAGCTCTCCCTGATCTCCTCAGAGGCTTACCCTTGGATGAAAAGATTGAAGGAGTAAATCTCTCTTCAAATCTGACACCTGAGCAACAAGAAGAGTGCAAATCTATGTTAAATAAGTGTGCCTCCTTGTTCTCACTTTCACCAGGCTTGACCCCTTGGGGCCAGCATGATATACTCACTGGTGACTGTCTGCCAGTCGAAAGCAGAGGATATAGAATGTCAGAAAATTTAAGGACCCACATCAAAGGGGAGGTCAAGAAGATGCTTGATCTCGGGGTAATAGAGGCCTCTACTAGTCCATGGTCTAGCCCAGTTGTGTTACTACCAAAGGCAGGATCCAAAGAATTGAGATTCTGTGTGGATTATAGAACTCTTAATGCAGTCACCAAGACTGATGCCCACCCTTTTCCCAGGACAGATGAGTTGGTGGATAGACTTGGTTCAGCCAAGTTCCTCAGCACATTTGACCTTACGTCAGGCTATTGACAAATAGCCCTGACAGACCATGCCAAGGAGAAGACTGCATTTTCTACTCCAGTTGGCTTATACCAATTTAAGGTTATGCCTTTTGGATTGAAAAATGCACCTGCAACATTCCAAAGGATGGTAAATCAGTTTCTGGCTGGGATGGAGGACTTCTGCATGGCATACTTGGATGACATTGTAGTATTCATCCAATCTTGGGAAGAGCATGTTAACCACCTAGGACATGTTTTGCAGGCTCTTGGACAGGCCAATCTGACCATAAAGGCAAGTAAATGCCAGATTGGTCAGAATAAGGTGGTCTACCTTGGACATGAGGTAGGAGGTGGAGGAATAAGGCCTTTGCTCAGTAAGATTGAAGCTGTGCAAAATTGGACAACACCTACTACTCAAACCCAGGTGAGAGCCTTCCTAGGCCTCACTGGGTATTACAGGAATTTCCTAGAGAACTATGGGACCATAGCTTCTGTCATGATCCATCGATCACGCCCCTTTTGGTCGTCCTGGTCCCTGGCATGTCGGGGGTTACTCGCTGTAGTACACCCAACATGGCCGTATTCACAGAACGCGGTCTATCGACCTTTACGTCCTTGCAGCACGTTCCATAAATGAACCACACCCCTTGCAGCTCTGCGCGTCTCAACGCTATCGTTAGCTGAGGCTAGACGTGCGTCGCAGTCGTGCTCCTGGAACTGAGTTGCTGCTCGAATTCCCGGACCCACTCCTTCTCCTTCCCTTTCCCTTGTACCTTATCCATCCGTGTCCCGCGCAGACCGCACCCGTGTGAGGCCTTCCTTCCTGGTCTTCCTGGAGTTTCCTTGATCCCGGACGAAGAAGCTGAACGAATCCTGGAATCCGACGACGGCCGAGTGGACTTATACAAGACCCGAACAGCACGGAAGAAAACCCCAGCGAAGGATCCCGCAAGGCAGCAAAAACAGGTGAGAAAAAAGGAAACCTGTGACAGATTGAGACGCCACCTGATTGAATTTGACACAGACATGGAAGCGGCCATCCAGGACCTTATGCGTGGCATGCAAGAGCTGACGACCGAAGTGCAAAATGTAAAGGCAGAGAACGCCGCCTTAAAGCAATTGGTGTTGTCCCGTGAATCCGCTATGAAAGAGAGTGTAATACTGGGTGGCGTTGTTGATAAATATGATGGTTCCGCAAACAGCCTTCGTGGATTCCTTGACTCATGTTTGGTCCACTTTACCTTCAAGCCTTATTATTTTTCTATGCCCAGGGCTAAGGTGGGCTTTATTATTTCGCATCTTTCCGGCAATGCCTTGACCTGGGCCACCCCACTGGTTAACTCTGGGGATTCTCTCCAGGATGATTGCGATGGCTTCATACAGGCCCTTAAGACCATGTTGGACCGCCCAGAGCAGGTCTACAGTGCTCAGGAACGTCTACTCGACTTTCAACAAGGTACCCAGGATATGCTTACGTATGTCACACGCTTCAAACAGCTGGCTAAAGAAGCGGATTGGTCCTCTGAAGCTTGTTTTACCCTATTTCGAAGAGGGCTAAACGAAGACATCAAGGAAGAACTAGCCAGAGTGGCGCCCAAGTTCTTATCAGGCCCTGATGGATCTTGCCCTGCAGATTGACTTTCGCATTCAGGAGAGAAAGGCAGAGAAAAAGAAAAGCAAGTCGCCACTCCAGAAAAGCCCCATTGGGATACCCTTGAACCCCGAAGGTATTTCCACTTCGAGTAACGAGCCTGTGCCTAGGCAGCTAGGGGCATTCGTGGACCCATATCCTCCCAAGAAAGAATGCGTAGGATCCATACCGGGTTGTCTATGTATTGTGCATCAGACAAACATTTAGTGAGAGAGTGCCCAATAGCCCCCCCCCCCACGGCGCTGGGGAAATGCCAGCTCCCGATCCTAAATGGAGCACAGGTTCGGGAGAGAGATGCCTGCTCCACATCAATTCCATCCTTGAACTCTCCTGGACAAAATTCTTTGGTGATTTTACAGGCCTTCTTATCACCATCCAAGAAGGAAACGTATCCCATCCTGGCACTGGTGGACTGTGGAGCTATGGGGATTTTCATAGACCAAGAATGGGTTCTTAAACACCATATTCCTTGCGAATCCCGGACTATCATGCAACCTGTAGAAGCAATTGATGGAAGACCCCTTTCTTCAGGACCCATAACCCGTCAGACCAAGGACGTCGAACTTGCCATAAACCACCATCGAGAAAGGATAAAATTTGACATCATTAAGTCGGACCATTACCCAATGGTTTTGGGAATGCCCTGGCTTCAAAAACACAATCCTACATCAATTGGGCAGCGGGTTTCTTGTTCGTGGGCTCAGAATTTTGTATGTCCCACTGCATAATGTCAGACCTTGCTCCGACACCATCAGAAGGACCTCCTACGAATCACCAAGGTACAATCTCTGTCTCAAAGATTATCCGGGTTCCTGAGGTATACCAGGAATATTCTGATGTTTTCTCCTCTGCTATAGTCCAGGCGTTACCTCCCCGTAGACCAGAAGACTGTGCTATAGAAACGGAACCATCCACTTTGATTCCCTTTGGAAGGATGTTCATCTTATCCGAACCTGAAAAGAAAGCCCTTCGAGAATACCTGGATACTAATCTTGCAAATGGCACCATACGACCCTCTAAATCCCCAGCAGGGGCCTCACTGTTTTTTGTTCCCAAGAAAGACACCAAGGAACTCAGACCGTGTCTGGACTATCGAGGTCTAAATCAAAGCACCCTTAAGGATCACTATCCCTTACCCTTGATCTCGGACATTCTGGAGGCAGTAAGGGGCGCAGTTGTTTTCACCAAGTTGGATCTCAGGGGTGCCTACCTTCTGATTCACATTAGGGCAGGAGACGAGTGGAAAACGGCCTTTAGAACACCCTTTGGTCATTATGAATACTTGGTCATGCCCTTTGGACTTGCTAATGCCCCGGCGGTCTTCCAACGCTTCATGGATAGGGTGTTCTCAGACATGCTATTTCTTTTCGTGATTATCTATCTGGACGATATCCTAATATTCTCGAAGGACATTTCCAAGCACGAAGAACATGTAAAGGCAGTGTTACAACGACTACGCGAAAACAAGCTCCTGGCAAAGCCCGAGAAATGCATCTTCCATGCTTCTACTATACACTACCTAGGATTTGTCCTTAGTCCAGAAGGCATCAGAATGGATCAATCCAAGGTTAAGGCTATATTATCCTGGCCAAGTCCCACCTCTGTGAAACAAATCCAGTCTTTCCTGGGCTTAGCTAATTTCTACAGGACATTCATACCTTCCTTTTCCGAGATAGTCTAACCAATCATTGCCCTGTTAAAGAAAGACGTTCCCTTCCTTTGGACCACAGCTCAAGAGGAAGCCTTCCAACGGTTGAAGACTGAGTTTACACAAGCTCCTATCCTGGCTCAAACTGATGTCAACCGACCATTCATAGTGGAGACAGATGCCTCCAGCTACGCTATTGGAGCCGTCCTCAAACAGCTATTCGGAGACAGGATGGAGCACCCCATCGCTTATCTTTCACAGACATTAACTCCCAGTGAAACCCATTACTCAGTCTTGGAAAAGGAACTGCTAGCCATCCGTCAAGCCTTCACCGAGTGGCGTCATCTACTCCTCGGAGCGAAACATCCTGTCCAGGTGCGTACGGACCATAGAAACCTACAAGTACTGCAGGCCTTGGAATGTAGGAACAGCCGTCAAGCTCGGTGGGCCTTCTTCTTTGCCCAATACCAGTTCCAGATTCACCACGTTCCCGGAACACAAAATCTAATAGCTGACGCCCTCTCTCGACGTCCAGACTATGAACTTCCGGGAGATCGAGCATATCCCAAGATGTTTCCCCATACAATATTTGTAGCTCAAGCAAACAATCTCCTGGAAGACATTTGCATGCAAACTCAGACTTCGGAACTCTGAAAGGATCTTTCGAAAAGGAGTCAATGGGATCTGAGAACCAAGGACGGCTACTTGTTTAAAAATAACAACCTGGTTATTCCTACACAGAAACTACAACAAAAGATAATAAACCTCTGCCATGATACCCTTCACTCCGGTCATTGTGGCATTTCCAACACCCTCCGTCTAATACAAAGACAATTCTGGTGGCCCAGAATGAAGGCTGACGTTCAACTGTACGTTCAATCCTGTTCCGTCTGTAATGAAAACAAACATGACAACCAGAAACCAGCAGGACTCTTATTACAGCCTACACCACCAACAAGACCTTGGGAAGTCATTTCTACAGACTTTATTGTAGAATTACCGCCATCCAGAGGGTACACCACTATCATGGTCACCATTGACTTGTTCACTCATATGGCTCATTTTACACCTCTGTATAAATTACCATCCTCGTCAGAACTTGCTGGAATCTACCTGGAACACATCTTCCGACTGCATGGACTTCCTTCCAAGATTATATCGGACAGGGGACCACAGTAGATCTCTCAATTTTGGAAACACCTCTGCAGGATACTAGGAATCCAACAAGCCCTCTCCTCAGGATATCATCCCCAAACCAATGGAGTCACAGAACGAGTGAATCAAACCCTTGAACAATACCTTTGTTGTTTCTCTACTAAGGTCCAGGACGATTGGTCGCTTCTAATACCAGTGGCAGAATTCACCTACAACAATTCGGACCATTCGGCTGTTAAAACCAGCCCCTTTTTTTGCAGCCATGGATTCCACCCTGCGGTATTACCTTCAGTCCTTCCGCACCCTACACTAGTTCCAACAGTTGACTCCTGGATTGAAACACTCATCAATGTACAGAGAGAAGCCAAGGAACATCTAGAAAGGGCACAGATCCAAACTAAGCACTATGCAGATTCGAGGGAAAGACCAGGGGCTTCTTACACCATTGAGGATAAAGTATGGCTATCCTCGAAGCTACTGCCCCGACACCTCAGACCGAATAAGTTGGCTCCTCGATATTATGGGCCTTTTCCTATAAAAGAAGTCATTAACCCTGTGGCCTTTCAACTTAAACTACCAGACTCCTGGAAGAAAATCCATCCAGTTTTTCACAAATCTCTATTGAAGCCTTACATCCAAACCACCCGGACTAATCTTAGACCCAGTCCTGTGATTGTCAATGACCAGCTAGAATATGAAGTGTCTCGAATATGTGACTCCAGATATAGACGAGGACAACTTCAATACCTGGTGGAATGGAAGGGCTATCCACCCAGTGAACGTACCTGGGAACCAGTCTCAAACCTAAACTCCCCCAGACTACTCAGAAAGTTCCATCTAATACATCCAGGCAAACCCTGTGGAACAAGTTTTAGAAGGGGCATGCTGTCATGTTCCATCGATCACACCCCTTTTGGTCCTCTTGGTCCCTGGCACGTCGGGGGTTACTCGCTGTAGTACACCCAACATGGCCGTATTCACAGAACGCGGTCTATCGACCTTTACGTCCTTGCAGCACGTTCCATAAATTAGCCACGCCCCTGCGGCTCCGCGCGTCTCAACGCTATAGTTAGCTGAGGCTAGACGTGCGTCGCAGTCGTGCTCCTGGAACTGAGTTGCTGCTCGAATTCCCGGACCCACTCCTTCTCCTTCCCTTGTACCTTATCCATCCGCGTCCCGCGCAGACTGCCCCCGTGTGCGGCCTTCCTTCCTGGTCTTCCTGGAGTTTCCTTGATCCCGGACGAAGAAGCTGAACGAATCCTGGAATCCGACGGCCGAACGGGCTTATACAAGACCCGAACATCATGGAAGAAAACCCCAGC
This sequence comes from Ambystoma mexicanum, assembly GCF_040938575.1. Lineage (NCBI taxonomy): Eukaryota > Metazoa > Chordata > Amphibia > Caudata > Ambystomatidae > Ambystoma > Ambystoma mexicanum. Next base: position 734,327,041 of record NC_090925.1, read on the forward strand.
GAAGGATCCCGCAAGGCAGCAAAAACAGGTGAGAAAAAAGGAAACCTGTGACAGCTTCTCCACTGAATGTAATCTCCTCTCCAAAATTCCCTAAGAAAGTCAAATGGAATGAGGAGTGCAATCAGGCCTTTGAAAACCTGAAGAAAGCTCTATGCCAAGCACCAGTATTGAGAGCTCCTGACTATCACCAAACTTTCATTGTGCAGACAGATGCTTCTAATGTAGGTATAGGTGCAGTCCTTAGCCAACTGGATGAGAAAGGTAGGGAGCACCCCATGTGCTTCATCAGCAGAAAGCTGAAGGATCCTGAGACAAGGTGGGCAACAACTGAAAGAGAATGTTTTGCTATTGTGTGGGCACTGAAGAAGTCCAGGCCATACTTGTATGGTTCTTCTTTTGTCATTCAGACTGACCACCAACCCTTGAGATGGTTGATGCAAATGAAGGGGGAAAACCCAAACTATTGAGATGGTCAATCTGCCTGCAAGGGTTTGATTTCACCATTGAGCACAGGTCAGGGTGTCACCACCAAAATGCTGATGGTCTCTCTAGGATGTATGTCATTGACTAGAGGTATGAGATTCATCCAGGAGTGGATTAAATCCTCCTGTCCCTTAGTCTGGGTGAGGGGGGGCGAGTGTTAGGGAGAATTCTCTGTTGAGGCTAATTTCCCAAACCTAGGGAGTCCCCCAGCAGCTTTGCTGGATTTTTTGGGGTTTATTTCTTTCTCCTGCTAAGAGTGAGACTCTTTTTCTCCCACTCTTAGACATGATTTGAGATATCCTTTGACTTTGTAATGTGTTTAATGGGCTATGGGGTCTTTTACTCCATAGGGTTTCATGTGGTTTTTAGTAAGTGTGTTACACAGCACCCTCAGTGCAGTAACACAGGGGTGTCATAGTGACCCCCAAACATAGACTCCATACCCTAGGACTGACTACTGTCTCCCAGGGCATGTAAAGTCACCATTGACTTTACTAGTCTTAAATTGGGAACAGAACCAGTACAAACCATCATATTGTGGAAGTACTGGTAGGGGTAATTAGATTGCCCCAGGGTCTGTTTTTCTAGGGGGCACTGTGCAGTCCCCCCTCATCGAGTTTCTGGCTGGTGGCAGTGGTTACCACGCAAAATATTCCTTAAGAATATTTACTATGGGATTTTCCCATTCATTTTAAACGCACCACTTTTTGGTGCAATGTTAAAGATACCGCCGGGTTATTTATTTAATATTTATTCCCCGGGTTGGGTCTTTTTGCCAGGACTCGGTTTTAAAATGGCATTTGTGTTCGCCTCTGTAACTCCAACCCAAGTCGAGCCCTTTGTTCCACTTTTTGGCGAGCTTCTCCACAGAAGCCTCCAAAAGTGGTGCCACTCTGTCTGGGTCTACAGGATGTGTGGGAGGGGGGTTTAGGCACCCTGGACTGAGTTGCCTCGGCAACTCAAGTCGCACTCTTTTGTGATTGGCCCAGTGGTGAGCCGCCCGGCTCACCACTTAGCATGTTTGAGTGACAGCTAGGACTGATGAATGAGGGTTTTCTGCATAAAAGCAGGGCTTTGTGGACTGGAACTTCAGAGGTCGCCACAGGACCAAAGAATCCGAAGATGGAGAAGCTGAGCCAACCTGCAACGACGACACCACAGGTGGAGCCCTGCTGAACCATCTCACCACTTCTTCCAACGACAGAGGAGATCTTCATCCCGAAGAAACTTCTTCCTTTGACTGGTGGGGAGATAACCAGTTTGCCCGCCTTTTCGCCTTCCGGGATCATCTCGTGGCCGCCTTGCCTGTGCTAAGCAACCCGGCAACCGGGATACCACGTTTTATCACTACCGCGAATAAAATGGTAGTACCTTTTAACCGGAGAACTCCGCGGCTGGTTTCTTCCCTGGCAGTGCAACGACCTTCAGCTTTCCTCCACATCGAGATCATCTCTTCCTCTGGACGACGCCGCGACTTGCACCCGCTGCCAGGAACAACTGCCCCCGCTGGAGGATTCTCTCCACTTTCAAGGTACTGTGTCCGCCTGGCCTCCCTCGCAACGGTCTGTGTGGGGTGTCTCTTAAATCCTCAACTTACCACTTGGGTTGGCCCTAGGCTGGCTAACTGAACTTTTCTGAGCTGAACTAATTCTTTTCTGAACTGCCTGCAAGACTTTTCAAGCCTCTTAAACTGTGTGATCTTTGGCGCATTGGTGCTCTGTTCTCTCTAAGACTTTGACTTTCCTGCCTTGCTGGGTGCTTCTAAAATATTAGTGTTGTGTGCTTTTCTAATTTCTGCCTTTTCCCTCCCTTTTTCTTAACTTATTGGCGTGCCATCTTTGGTTAAGCGCCATCTTTAGTTAAGCGCTTACCTCTGTCTGAAAATAAGTGGTGTTAACTAAGACTTGTCTAATAAGGAATAAGGGATGTATATATATTAATAGTGACTGTGTTTTGAACTTGCTTACAAAAATAGTGCTGGAGTGTTTCTAAGTGTGTCTTTAAATAAATAATTATATACTTTGTTACCAAAGCTCTAGTCAGTGTTTGCTTGTGCTACTGTATTTTGGTACCTATCTTGTATCCTCTATATACTGTCTAACTCTTCTTGAGAGAAGTCTGGCTGCTCAGCCACAGCTACCAGGTAAATCTGGGTGTTATGGACTGCTACCAATTGGGTTTACTTCCAACACCTGTAGTCTTAAGCCTTTTGCAGTGGTCCCTAAGGGAACTGCACAGGTTTCTGCCTAACAGTGGCAAGTGTGAGTTGTGAAAATAAACAACTGTTAAAGAAAAACCTTCTTTGTCTCCAGCTGACTACTTAACAAGCACGTCTTAGGGCTTTACTCGAGTTTGCTTTCCTCGTCCTAAGTTCCTCATTATATTTGTGAAGGTGTGAATTTTCCGGACCAATTCTTGTTGGTCTGGGGTATAGGTAAGGGACGAGGTGCGGGCGGTAGTCCAAGTTTTCTGTTCTCGACTCTCCAGTATCCAACCAGTTTTTATGGTTCTAAGCAGTCGTGGTGGAAGCGATTGCTTCTTTTGTCAGCTTCAGCCTGGTCCCTTGTGAGTTGGCTTCGACCTGGTACGGCATGCTCATATGTGTGTCTCTGAAAGAAGATCAGGTTGCTGTTAATAAGTTGTGGTGAGTTCGGGTAGTTTTAATCACCTCGAATGATTCCATAAGTGAGTACAGTTCTTTAGAGGCATAGATATAGTCAATGGTGCTTTTGTGACCATCCCTTTCCCAAGTCGGAACCGGCGATGAGGCTTTATCTAGTGAGTTGAGATTGTAAAGGTCACTAGAGTCCTTAAGGTCAGACCATGCTCGGCCTCTTGTCCGCGCTTGTACTCTGTGGTTAGACTTGGTTAAGGTAGCATGGTTTGTTTCTCCAGAGTCTGAGCAAATAGCGTTTAAATCGCCACATATCAAGATGTGGTCCACGTTGTGTGTGGAAGTTGTTTCCGTTAATATAGTTTCTACGCTATTTATGAAGTCTCTGATGGAGTGCACCATAGGGTTCCAATAGATGTTAAGTAGTAAGATACTGTCACTCTTTATACTCATAAGTGACCTCTGGTTTTTGTCCCATTCCAAGAGAATAGCTTGGATAGCAGAGATGATACCAAATTGTGATCTATTTGCAAGCTTCCTCCTGTGCGGACTGCTGTTAGAAGGCCAGAGGTCGGGCAACCATTCATTCCTTTGTATGCCGGGGCGAGTAGGGTCTCGAAGCCATCTATGCTTGGAGAGAATTGAAGCCAGGTTTCTTGTAGGCTTAAAAGTTCAAATTGGCCTATGCGTGTCTCACTCACCTGCATTAGGTGGGTATGGCCTCTGGTGTTGCATGATCCAATGGTGAGTCTTTGTTGAATGATCTTGGTGTTCGGTAATGTTCTTTTGGAACTAGTAAAGGATGTTGTTGGTTGCTATTTCCTATTATAGCGAGCCAATGCTGCTGGGATCCATGCCCACCTTTTAGAGTGGCTGTCGGCGTTCCTTTGTTGCTCTGTTGTTGTTTGGGCTGGGATTAAATTGTGCCTGGTTTTTAAATTGAGGATTGATCTACAACTCAGTCCTGCCAGTTTACGAGTTGAGTTTCTCTCTGTGTCTCTCCGTCAGTCTCCCTTGTCCAGTGTTCGTTTTGTTATTGGTTTCTCTCGAGATTGTATTTTTTTTGGGCCTGTTCAGACCTGTCCCTCCTTGTTCTCTGGACTCATGATGCCGGTGTCTCATATCTTGCTTTGTGTTATGTAAATCATGTACTCTCTCTTCCGCCGTTGTTTCCCGGAGAAGGTATCCCATCTTATGAAGTTCCTCCGTCGCCAAGAGCAAACGTTTCTTTACTGTTTGGGATATAAGGTGTAGAAATATACTATCTGTCCGCCGGTTGTGGGCGAATTCTACCACCTTTATGTCGTCACTTCGAATCCTGTTTTCGTTCTTGATTCTGTCGAACAGTTTCAGCGTTGCTCTTCTATTTAGGATGATTGTCTCTCCTGTGTTAGAACGTTTTTCTAATTTTAAAGTTCTTGTTGATTGGCTCTTGTGTGTAAAAAGAGCGGAGGCTCGGGTTTGATTAGGGTAGGGAAGAGGGCGAGAGTTTCTGTGAATGTGTCAATTTCTTTTGACAGAAGAATTTCCTTCCGGACTTTGATCACCATTAGTTTAGGAGTTGTTACTCTGAGCTTGGGAGTACTTAGAATTCTCTCTTGTTCTCCTACTAATGGAATGGTTGGCGCGCTGTTTTTGTTCCACTATTTGGCATGCCTTCATACGACTTAGCGCAAGATGGCCTGCAAGTTTATCTTCTTCTCTGACCCACCGAATAGTGTTCACTGTGTTTTCTTTCCCTATAGAGCGTCTCTTTGTTCAACTTGTGGCCTGACAGTCTGCGAATCGTACTCCTTTCCGGACTTATTCGGTTACTGTCATGGCATTTTTCAATAGTTTTTTTGGGGCACTTTTAATAATGCTGTGTGGTCTGTTTGTCAAATCTTTTGTAACGCTTTTTGCAAGTGTTCGTCCTCAGCAAATGACATCTTTCTCTTTCTCACTGTGGGAAAGGGAATTTCTGATTCAGAGTTTTCTATAGAATAGACACTGATGTTAGATAGGTCAGTCGTGTTATTAGCTAGTTCCTCTTGCAGCTCTTTTCTGTTGCCCCTTACGGGATCTGGCTTCACTTTGTTTGGAGATTTTTTGTCAAGAGTGGTTATCTATTTTGTTAAAGACTTGTTTGACTTGACCGTGTTCTCCGTTTGGTGTTTGCCTTTTGACAGTTTCAAGTTGTTGGTTACAAGCGCTGGACACTGTTTGTCGTGGTTCCGGGCAATTAAGTCTCTGTCGTTCTCCTTTGCTCTCGGTGGTGGGACAAAGTTTATGCTGGGGCCATGACGGTTCTGCTGTGAGTTTGGTTTGTACTGCTCCGAGCTGGTGTCTTGTCACCATGGTTTCCACCTGGTTTTTGAGTACAGATCGAGAGCTTCCGTTGTTGCACCTTTGAGGCAGTTGGTTCATCATGCTCCTTTTTGGATGAGCTTGGTGTGGTCTTGGCTTCTCTCAATGGGATCTCCTTCGTTTTATTTATTTTCTTCTCTTGAAGTGTCTCCAAGTTTTTGTGTTGATGGTTCACCAGAGTGTTCCACAAGTTGGAGATCATAGTCCCCTCCTCTTGAACTTTCTCTTTGGTTTTTTCCAAATTGTGAACTTGGGGAGTCTGGGTTCCGATTGTGACTGCCTTTTTTTAAAATTTTTAACTGGAAAACCACTTGTCTTTGTTGCTCAAGCAAGTTGGTAGGTGGTTGTGGTTTCTCTTTCATTGTACCCTGATCTGTTGTATTCGGCTTCCAGGCTTCTGCGGCCATTATGTAGCCTTCCAGGTGAGTCAATTTGGAATGTATGCAGGCTGAGAGCGATGTATGGTCTTTTAATGTTTCGTTCAGATATTCATATAGTTTTCCAAAGGGGGCCTGAGCTATGGTCACAGCCGACATTATGGCAAAATCCCGTTTTTTTCCCGGCGAGTTCTTTTCAGATGCCTTGGAATGTTCTCTTTCCGATTTTCCTTTTGTTGGAGTTGAAAGGAAGGATCGAGATATGTCCACAGGAGTGTCTTCTTTAAAGTGTTGTAGTGACAGTTTCGGGCGATAATACGCCTCTTTTTGCTTAATGATTGTCTCTTCTTTTTTGTTTGGCAAATCTTCAGCTCGGTCGGGTTCCTTATTGCCCGCTAGATAGAGAGGGTTGGCCTTTGGTGCTGGATCTTGTTTGTACGGATCAAAATTGAAACTCTGTTGTCTTGGTCCTTTGTGGCCCTGTTGTCGTTACAGTTTGTTGAATTAGGTACTTGTGGGGCCTCCTTACGTCCCGAAGAAGCTGACGGGGCTTGAGGATAAGGATTTACACCAGTAGAGACTGAAGTCTTGGGTTGTCCAAAGCGCCAACGTGCTGCAGTGGGTAGAAGTCCGATTGCAGAGGGCCGTGCCTGGTCTGTTTGCCTGGGGGCTTTTTCTCGAGGGGAAGAGGGCACCCCCTCGAGAATTTCTGCATCGGATAGTTCAAATTGGTTGCTAGATAGCGTTTTACCCAGAAAAACTTTCCAATTGGATTATTTGTCAGAGCCGTGTTTGAGCTCAGTTTTCTGGGTTGAGCTTTCGTCAGAGCCTTCTGATATGGTGTTGATGAACTTGTTTTGTTTGTTTTTGTCAGTCTTTTTCTTAGGGGGCTCAGTGTCTCAAGAGTTTTGTGTGTTGTTGATTCGTAAGTGACTCTTTCGCTTCTTTGCGCCGGGGGTGATTGATTCAGTGTTTTATAGACCTCTCCCGGTGTAGTCAAACTTTCAAAGTTGTCGGAGGCGGAATTAAAGAAGACATTTGCCCCATTGTGTTCTCTCAGCATATTTAAGTCGTCTGTATCCGGGTCGTCCTGGTCATCCAAACTGATTGTGGTTGCATTTAACAAGTGGGTTGCCTTAAAGTCAGTTAAGTCTAAGTGTGGACTGGGTAGTTCACCCCCTTGCTATCACTGGGTGAGCTTTATTTTCAAGAATTGGACATGGGTTTGATACCACTTCCTCCTTATCGTTGTCGTCAAGTGATTCTTGAAAATTTGAGGGATGTTTAAAAAAAAAAAAATCTTTATTAAAATTTGCTCATTTTTTACTTTAAAAGTGTTCATACATTGCTCCGTCAACCGATTTTCTGTGATTTTGGAGCTTTTTATAGTGATGGTGGGCTGCAAGAGTGGATATGGTTGTCCTTTGTCCTCTGTCTTCAATTTGCTCGTGTCTTTTCTCTCGCATGACGTGAGAACTGGGTCTTCCCCCGGCGACTTGCTGACTGACAGGGGGTGGACTGTTACACCCTCCCAACTCTGCGCTGGCAGCCGGCCCCTTGACAGTCTTCCATTCCTCCGATTGGTCTCTCCCTGCTTCCCGGCAACTGCTCGTTTTCGCGCACGGCTCTTCGGAGGAGGAGGAATCACGGCGGACAGGGACGCGAGCCACACCACAAGCTCGGCTGCTGCCTTGAGGCGAGTTGTGTTTATGTGGGGACCTCAGAGGCGGGATTGGGGGGGAGCGCATGTTGTTCAAAGAGTCGCTCTTCCATATGGGGATGACGACTGATGATTCCGGAGAGTCAGGTCTTTTACAAACTTCACTGATTTAATTTGTTGAGTTCCGAGGGGGCGAAGAGGAGGAAAGTAAACCAGAAGTTGGTCAAGTGGAAGAAATAGGTAAAGCACTAGGGACTTTTCGTTCATGTCTTTCAAGGGGGTCCTTCATTGTATAACGGCTGCTTCTCAGGAGGCGGCCCGGATCCTCTTGGGTGTCCAGGCCCTCTTCCAGGGCGAAACTCTTCATTATACTCCTGGACTCTCCCACGTTCACCTTCTCTACCAGATCGGACACGCACACTCTGGAGTCGGTCCTTGCTGCCATGCTGCCCAGCTGCCGGACTACCAGACTGCACCTCCTCGCAGCTCTCTGCGGCCAAAATGGGTTTTTAAACCCTTTGCCTTCTATGAAAGGCAAAGACAGACTGAACTTCCAGCAAAAAATAGAAGAGAGCTTTCTGCTAGACTGCACCTCCTCGCAGCTCTCCGCACCATCCCTTTAGTTTCCCAGTGCTTCCTAACCTGTCTCAATATGCCCTGCCATGGTTTATGATTCCTGCGATACAGGCTCATATTCTACCTCTGCTTGTATATTTCCTTGCTACTTGTAGATATTGCGATATGCACTCTGTAAATAAGTACATCTACTCTGTGACTGTAGATACTCTTGTACATTATAGTGTTTCTATGCCAAAATGTAACCTGTACTGTAAATATGCACCCTGTGTCAAGATATGCGCCCGGTTGCCCTCGGGCCTGGCTGCGCTATATAAATAAATAAAATACAAATACAAAAATGCTATGGGGATATTCCCGGAATATGGATCCAGGGTCCCTAAGAGTCTCCACGCTCTCTTCCACAAGTCTTGGCCCAGTTTCAGTAGCCCAGAGGGTCTTGGCAACTCCAGGTCACTCACCTATAGGGCTTCTTTCAGATGGCAAAGCTTCAGCATTGGTTGCAATAGTTGGGTGTCTAGGGTCTCATTGTCCCCGAGCCAGTTCACCACAAACTGCAGTTGCCCGGCCAGGAAGTACAATTTGAAATTAGGTACTCTCATCCGACCATTACTGTAGTCCCTTTGCAGCGTGGTTAGGGCTATTCTGTTTCTCCCTGTCCCCCATAAGAATCTTTGCATCAGCTTATCTATCTGCATGAAGAATCCCCGGGTTATGGCATAGGGCATGTTAACAAAGTGGTAAAGCAGGCGCGGGAGTGCTATCATTTTTAACAATGTTTCTCTGCCCGGCACCCCAAGGGGCAATTTCTCCCAGAACCTCATGGAGCTCTCCACTCCCTCAAGGGCCCTCTGCGTATTGCCTGCGTGGGGGTCGTGCCACACATTTATTCCCAGGTACCTAAAGGTTTTCACCATTCATTCCATCCTCACCTTTGGCAATTGTACTCTGTCTAGACCTCTTAGCCTCCCCAGCGGGAACAGGCTGGACTTTTCTCTATTTATTCGAATACCCGACAGTAACTGGTCAACTATGTCCAGTAAGTGCAGTAAATGAACCACGGGTTGGCTGACATAATAGCATGTCATCCGTGTACAGGGACACCGTGTGTACCACCCCATCTACCTCTATTCTGGCTGCTGCATATTCTGTTCTTAGGCAGGCCGCCAATGGCTCCAAGGCCAGGATGTATAACATTGGTGTCAGCGGGCAGCCCTGCTTGATGCCTTTCAGTACCTCCCATGCCACGGACATCTGCTTCCCTTTTCGAACTCTCGCCCTGGGTACTGTGTACATCAGCCTTACCCACTTCATGAAGACTTCACCCACTCCAAGTCTCTCCAGGGTTCCCAATAGCCAGTCCCACCTCACTGAGTCAAAGGCCTTAACCTCATCTAGTGAGGCTACTGCGTAATCTCCTAGATGGTTTGTACTGTCTATCACGTGGTGTAGCCTTCGGAGGTTCCATGCAGTGTTGCGCCCCGGGATGTACACAGTTTGGTCTTTTTGGATCAGTTCACCTATCACTCTCCTGAGTCTATTTGCCAGTACTGACGCTGAGATTTTACTATCCTATTCATCATGGAGAGTCGCCTTTAGGATCTGCAGTCCTTTGGCGGCTTCCCTGGTGTAAGTATTGGCCCTATTATGGACTCTCTGAGGCTGCTGGGCAGTACTCCTTCCTCAAATGCATCTGTGTAGACTTCCAGGAGTTCAGGCATCAGCGCCTCCATGTATGCCTTGTAAAGCTCACCGGGAAGACCCTCCGGTTCCGGTGTCTTGGTGGTCGGGAGTCCGATTATCACTTCCCTAATTTCCTCCAGCATGAGCGGCATGTCCAGCCCAGCCACCTGTTCACTCTCCAGCCGTGGCAAATCTATTTGGCTCAGGGCTTCTTTGATATCGGTATCATTACCTAGATCATCCCTAGTGTGCATGGTTTTGTAGAATTTGGAAAATATGTTGTTGAGCTCCCCTTGTGTCCTGGCTACTTTCCCATCTTAGTCTATAATGCTATTTATCAGGTCTCTAGGTGCCTCATGTCTGCGTAGCCATGCAAGCAGGCTTCCAGGCTTATCCCCTTCTCCGTGCAATTTCTGGGTATACTTCACATAGTTTAGCTCTCTCTGGCGCAATTCCATCATGCTCGCCTCCCACTCCTTCCTGTCCGCTTGCATTTGCTCCTCCCTTGCTATATCACTTTCGGTACTTTCCAGGGATCTCTACATGTCTGCCCTCAGGCCACCCATATTTCCTATCGCTTCCCATCTTATAACCATTTTGAAGGCTTCCCATAGTATAGTATGCTTGTCTTCGCTACACTAACCATGTTTGTTTCAAAATACTCTTCTATTTTGCCCCCCAAGTGATTCTTGAAGTCGGCTTCAAGCAGGGCTTCAGCTCTTAATCACCAGGTGGGCATCAGTGCTCTGGCTGCCGTCACCTGCCAGCTTGCAATTACCTGGGCATGGTCCGACAGCACTCTGGCGCCTACACAAAGTTATTTAACTTAACAGTATTGCTATTTAGTAAATGCTGGTTAATGAATGTTTTGCTACCCTAAAGCTACTCTTGATGCTTACCTGTTTCTCATCCAAGGGTCTACTATTGAATTGAGTATTGCTACAGCAGATGTTCTACTGTACATATGTGTGAAACATTCCTTACTTACCTGAATTGTATTTTGAGTTTAACATTGCCCTGGTGTATATAATAAATAACCCTATTTCTATATATAACTACAGTGTGTATGTATTTCCTGGACTATAAGTGTACTCAAAGGTCTTTGTACACAACTATAGCCTCCTCCCTGGCTGCTCGGCCATGGCCACCAAACCTTTTGGGTAGTTCAGGCCACACCTAAGAATTGGAGCCCTCTACATCCAAAAGTGACTCTTCTAAGTCCTACTACAGGTGGACTTTAGTAGAACTCCCTAACCATGTTGGGCAAGAATCACTTGGGCATATAATGCAGGCTAATATCAGAGTCCAAAACTAGATGCAGGGAATTATGATCACGCTCTACTCCTAGAAGTGCCCAAATTGCTAGCAGAACCAATAAATAATCTAGAATATTCTTTTGTCAGGAATATGAAAAAAAGTTTGCCGTTGACCTGGCATAAGCCATATTCCAAGAGAACGTCCCCAAAAAAGGATCCCCTTCTCACTAGATTTGGGATCTTTAAGGAATGAGGCATGTCCCAGCTTGAAGTTAAACTATCCCCCCCATAAGAAGGAAGGGATCCTGCTAAATCGTAGGCCAGCTATCGCAGATTACATTTTTAACCTGAAGATATTTTCTCCCTCTGCTTTACGCCTTCATCTTCATCTAGCGCCGACACAGCCAGGGGTGGACCACACTCCTATTCCCTTGGGTAGGTAAGGACTCAAAGAGGGAGTAGATTATTGTTTGGGCAGAATTTCATTTTGGAGGTTTTTCTGTCCCATTTTATGGGAACTCTAAACATTTAGCTTTTACCCCCTTTGGCTTCTTAGGAACTCTGATTTAGTTATGTGGTCAGAGGGGCTTCTTCTGAAATCCCCCTGCAATCTTTACTCTATGGCCATCTGGCATACATATGGCTCCTACTGACAGTGGTACTTTTTAAGTCACCCATTTTGGCTCTAGGGATATCACCCTACATTGGCTTTGTGGAGTAGGATGGTGGCAGCTGTAATTTTAGTTTTGGCTTCACCAGGGGTGCAACAGATTTTAACACGTGTACCTTTATGGTAGCCGTTGGAGTACTAATGTATTATTTGTAAGCCTTATTCTTCGGCATTTGGTTATTGGGCAATTTCTTTGTTAAGGGAAAACACGATGTAGGCCTACAATGGCTCTTGTACAAACATGGACTCGCTCTGCGACCAGAACAGCATGCACTATGTAGTGGCTTGGACTGGTTTGGACTTGTTTCTAGCCCTAAACAGCCCAAGAGACAAAGTATGTGGTTGGACAAGTTCCGATTCTTTTGAGCACATTGTTTACAACACAATTACAAAATACTGCATGTCAGACCCTGCACACTGCCGGTCTTATGTGCAGAGGAGGGCACATGCAAGACAAGGGCAGACACAAGGAGGAGAGAGCTGGGCTCAGAAGGTGCAGGTGAGAGATGGGTGCAGAGGGGAAGGACCTTTGGTGGGTGAGGGGGTGAGCTGTAAAAAGGAGGGTGGGGTGGCAACATAACAGGGGTTGCCCTGAAAAAAAAAAAGAAAGGACATAGAATCGAGCAGGACGCATGTGGGAGGCTGCGTTTGGCACTGAGGAGAAGCAAGCAAACAAATGTACTCCAAAGACTTTGAATTGGTGGACCTGAGAGTTTGGCAGTTTGCAGGGCCATCCTTATTGGCTAGCCACCGAAACCTTTGTGTGTTTGCCCGTTTGTGTAATTGGAGGACTGGCTTACGCCATCTCATGAGTGAATGGGTCTTTGAAAGGGAGGGTGGGCTTCTATGGTAGAGTGGGGTTTTAAAATCACTATTAGGTGTCCCAAAGCCTTTGGCTAATGCAAGTGCGAATAGAGAAGTTAATATTAGTCAGGTAGCAGATGGCCAATGAACTGAGGGGCAAGGGCCTGGGTAAAGATATGGAGTAAAGAACATTCTTCACTATCTGAGCAATTGTTAAAGAGCCTGTCTATTTCCATGATAAGAATAAAATATTATGATTTTTAGACATTAGGATTTACTCTCGCTGCGAAGATTGAATTCCTGGTTTTGTGAAACAACTTTAATTCTGCTGAATAATCGGGTCACAATGAAACTGGCAGCACAGGAGTGGGAAAGGCATCAATGGTGAATTCACTTTCAAAACCCACAGTGAGAATTTTCTTTAGCCTTACAAATAATGTTGGCTGTCCGGAATACCTTGTCCAGTCCATAGATGTACCTTCTCTAAGAAAGATGTGATATTTTGCATATCCAAACAAACATTTGGTCTTACCAATTTCTGTTGGATCAATGCATTTGTTTTATGGGGAGACGTGAAGACATAATGCATTTTCTATTATTCTGTCCACACTGACGAGACCAGAGAAGAAGGTGTTTGCCTCAATTCTTAGAACAATTGGCCTTAGAGATCATATAAAGGCTTTCATCTCCACCCTGGAAATAGAGGCAAAGCACAATGTATATAAGCTGGCAACATTTGTTAGGCTGGCTCTACTACGCAGAAATAATTTAGAGAAGTTGTCATGAAATAATGAACGCATTTTTACTTCTTTTTTTGTTTGTCATGTATCATGTTTTTATGGCCTTTTAAATGTGGTTTGTATATACTCATTATTTTATTGAAATGCTTTAAACATTTCTTCTACTGTTTTATGGGTTGGATTTTTTTATCCAAAATAAACATGGTCTGATCAGAGTGAATGGGTATATCTAGGGAAGACCCTGACCCTTTCTCAACTCTGCTGGGGTTTAAGTAGGTTTTCTTATTAGATGCTTGAGGATTTCTGCCACAAGCAGTGCTACTGCTTTTCAAAAACCAGGTCTTGCCATACTGGCTGGGTGCTCTGTCCTTTCCTTGGCCCCAAAGTTTTTATTTTTGGCTGCTGGGCCTTTGGTCCGTCTCACTGGATGGGCTTCATGTCTTGTGCTGGGATAGTTTGTGGTCCGTTTACCCGCGGTCTTCCCGTTTTACACTCCTGGTTATAGCGGTGCAAGGTAAGAAGCCTCTGTTGAACAGAAGGGTGGTGGGACACCATCACCCAGCTTCTGCTCTTAGTTTGGTCGGTCTTGGGTCACTTCCTCGGTTGCACCAGTCGCAGGACTGCTTTCTGCTGGCTGGCTGCTCCGTTTTACACCCAGAGCTGTCGGAATCTGCTTGGTCAGGTTTCTCCATCTTCCTGGCACCTTCTCGGTCATTGCTTTCACTCCTGGCTGGTGGGCCATGCTCCTGGGAAAGCCTACTGTTCTTCCTTTGGGTCTTTGTTGGTCAAGGGTTTTAAGTCCCTGGATGACCGGATCCTGTAACTCAACTGCAAAAGGAGATTTTTACTCACTGGGTTGTTTCGCTATGCCGCAGCCAAGTTATCTATAAATCCTGGGGAGTTATTCTGCCAACTTACCTTCAGGGTTCCACTGGGTCCATGGTCATGGCTTTCTGCAGGCCCTTCTTCAGCGTTTTGCAATAGACTTACACTGCTTCTATTCTTCCTTGGGCTTCAAGGTCTCCAACCTGGAACTGTTAAAGGAGGCCCGTCTTCCGGCATACACGGAGGCTGGTTGCACCTTCATCCGCCAAACAGAAAGGTGATTTTGAATGTATTGTAACCCCTAGCAATTCTCAGTGCAACCCTCCAGACTACAGATTTTCCGCCTGCCATGCCATTACAGAAGCGGAAACACCATAGGCAAATCAGGCTTCGCCCCATCCCAAGAGGCAGCCCAGCCCAAACTGGTAGGACACATCCTTTCTGCACCAGACCACAACCAACCACAGACAGGTTTCAGGCTCTTCCGCCATTATCAGATAGTTGTAGCTTTGGTATTTCTCTGCACCTGCATGACTTTTCCCCATAAACGCAGCAGCGTTTGTTGACTTTGTCTCATTGCTTCCCATGAGAAACCTTGATCAACTTTGGAAAAACCACCAAAGTGGCTTTTAAGGATACTTACCCGAGTACTGACATTTACTTGATTTTTGTAAGCGAATACCACTGATTAATTGTACATCTCTGTATTACACCTTGGTCTATGGAAATGCGTTGCTACTGTATCTGTTGGTTTTTTGGGATCACTGGATATTGTGATGAATCCAATGGTGTCATCACTCCTTTCCCAGCGGTGACCTCTCCCCATGTGGTGAGGGGATGGCAGCCGCTACCTGATCCTGATGCTTGGGGCGGCTATATGAGGAAGGATCACATGGGGGGGAAGGCAACCCTCAGGGGAGTGACACGACTAATCATCGGACGAGAAATGGTATCCCCATTTTTCCTTCAGGGATACCCCCTACATTCCCCATGCCTTAATGGCATATTGTCATAACTCCCCTCACCCACCTACAGAGACTACTGAGAATACTTTCCCAGACTCTATACAAGTCATCAAGAACTAACGTCCCTTTCAAGGATACAGAGAATAATTCTCCATTGAGTGATCAATGAACTGACTTCCCTTTGCATGAATACAAAAGTACTGTAACGAGGAAGCTGAGCTGAGTAATGAAGATCGAAGACTGGAGCACAAGCAGCACTGTAGTGGTTGCAAGCGCATACTAGACCTAGGCCGGACCTCCAGGAAAGGAGATCCTCATTGATGCACCATCTGCACTGATATTGCCCAGTAAGCTTTTATTCTCCTACAAAAGCATTGTTCCACTCTTATCTGATCTATTTGCCTGCAACATGGTCTCCAGCCCTGAATTTGCGGCTACTTTGATTACACTGTGACCATTTAAAAATGGCCACCATTTTCTGACTTGGATTGCACCGGAGAAGAGTGCTTTCCCCGCCCAGCAGAGCCGATTGGCCTCACGCCATTACTTTCGGCGGAACCCCCAACCGGAGGCAGAAGCCGGCCGCTCCTGCCAAGGGCCGCAAATCTAAGGGCCTGTCTGCGGCTGTCTGCAGCGGGCTGTGCTGAGGCTGTGCGGGCCGTGCCGAGGCCGTGCCAACTATGTCTTGCAACACTCGCTCCGCCATTACTAGAGATCACACAGCGCGCAAAAAACACGTGCAAGTAAGAATCTTGTCAGTAGGACGAACACACGCTGGCTTTGCCACGTCTCATCCCCATCCAGGCCTTCTATCACTGCACACCAAGTGCATTCGTAAGGGACTCGATCTCAGCAGCTCCAACAAGTTATTGTTCCATCTAGACTATTGTCCTTACTTCCCATCAAGTCATTATAGCTCTCAGCATAACTGCTGCCAAATACCGGATTGTTGCATCCTGCACAGCTGCTGCCAAATATCTGACTGTTGAACATAGCATCTTTCTGCCTACTGACACATTTTTATCTAGCATATTTTGCCCATTATCTGATTGTTGCATACTGCATAGCTGCTGCCAAATAACTGATTATTGCATATAGCATATATTCTGCCCACTAATCAACCTGTATCTAGCATACTTATTACCCATCATCTGATCACTGCATCTAAAATACTTTCTGCCCACCAATTGACTACTGCACCTAGCAGATTGCTGCCCACTAGCCTCTTTCTAGCCTCAGACTGACTGTGCCTCTAGTCTAAGTATTGCTCATTTACTGAGTATCATGTGTAGACACGTTAGTAGCCTGAATACTTATTGCTGTAAATCTGCATTGATCTAGCCTGCTAACTGTGACATATGTTACTGAATGTTGCTCCAGGCACTCGCTGCCACCTTAGTTGTTAGAACTTCTATCCTGGCCACCACCACCGACACGACCACTGTGTCCACCCACCGCAGCACACCATCCCACAGCTACAGACCCCCACTCAACCTAATGTATCCAAATATTCCACGCAAAGCACCCCTCAGGCCCACATGCCAAAACACGCCATCCCTCCCCCCTCTCCACTACAACTCATTACACTGTCACACTAGCAGCTCTCTCGCACTCAACCATAACCATGCTGACCACCCCCTCATACCAACCCGCTCACCTACCTCGATCTCTAAGTACTCCCCCACCTCTTACCTCCCTCTCACTCACTCCAGCCCACACGCCCCACGCAGAAACAAGAAACCGAAGACTTAGAACACGCACCACTCTGTCCCTCCCCAGCTACCCTAAGCCTATCCACAATAGAAACCTCTCACTAGGCCACTGCACCAAAGCCACCTACCCCTCTCCCACTCTACATGCCGTGTGTAACCCAGCAAGCACCTCCTTAACTTCAAATCAGTGCTCAGTCACATCACCTCTGCGGTCCCCCATAACCGTGCCCACCAGCAACCAAAGCACGACCAAACTCACACCCACACCAGCCCACAATACCACCCACATCAGCCCACACTACCACCTCCACCCATCCTCTCCCAACAAGGCCAGTTCCACTGATGCACTCAAATGTGCACTCATCAATGCCCGTTCCCACTCAGCTCATGCCCTCGAAATTAACGATCTCATCGTTACATCTTATCTAGACTTACTGGCCATTACAGAAACTTGGCTGAATGAGGCCTCTGGCCCTGCAATCACGCTCACCCTCCCCCAAGGCTACTCCATCCTTCGCCGGGATAGAAAACATGTCATAGGAGGGAGTGTTGCCCTCATACACAAAAACGAACTTCCCGTCAGACTGTGCAACCACACCTGGGAAGGTAATACCGACCTCCTCTCTGTTAAACTCCCCACATCAGCCAATGACACCTTAAACATACACCTTATCTACAGATCACCTGGAACACCCCCTGACTTCCACGGACATCTCCTCCATGCGCTAAGCAACAAATTGAAAATCTCCACCAACACCCTTCTACTCAGTGACCTTGATTTAGGGCTCTCCGACTCCAAAGACAAAGCTGCCTCAGCCCTGGCCAAAGACCTCAAAGACCTAGGCTTCACACTAAAAGTCACCGACCACACCCATGCCAAAGGCCGCACCCTTGACTGGGTGGCTGACTACAACTGTTCCTCCTCTATAACATCGAACCTCGCTTACCCATGGACAGATCACAACTGCAACCAATTCTCCATCCGCACCAAAACCACCACTAAAACTCTCTTACGCGCCCCCTGCCATGGTCAGAAGTTCTAAAAAACTCATGGCTAACAATCTTCGTCCCCTCCTAGACTTCAAGGAACTTAAACCCCCATTCTCCAATGGTGCCAAAGGTCCACACTGACATCTACTCCCGCACCCTCACGAATGCCATCAACACCATTGCCCCTATCGAAGCTAAAAAAGAGAAAAAATCCATGAACACCAACTCTTGGTTAACTGAGGACTTAATAGCCCTCCGCACCAACAAACAGAATGTCCTTTCCTACTGGCAATCCAACCCCTGTGAGGCCACCAGAGATGATTTTAAAAACACCTCATCAATATACAAAAAGGCAATATTCACAGCCAAATCCAATAACATTAACTCTCACATCTCCAAAGCTAACTCTAAATCTAAGGAACTATTCACAATTTTCAAGGACCTCACCTCCCCACCGGCAACCCCCGATGAGATAACCAAATACCAAGTCTGGTGCAACAGTATACAAGTAGCACTCCTTAACCAAATCTCACTCCTCCAAGCTAAAATTCTTACCCAGTGCACTCTCATATCCAAATCAGACTCCTCGGATGCACCAACCCCTTCCCCCAGTCAGAAGCCCCCCCCCCTTCACATTCAGAGACGTCACTGAAACCAAAGTCACTGCGCTCATACAACACATCAAATCCTCCACCTGTAAAGGTGATATCTGCCCACCTAATATCATTAAAGATAGCATTGACTCCCTGGCCCTACTTATCACAGCTTTCATTAATGCATCATTCTCCTTAGGCATCGTCCCAACCAGCCTCAAAGAAGCCCGGGTCTGTCCCCTTCTCAAAAAACCAGCCCTAGAGCCCTCATCCCCAAACAACTATCGTCCTATCACGACCGTCCCTTTCCTACTCAAAATCCTTGACAAGGCCGGCCACAATCAAATTCAGCACTTCCTTGAAACACACTCCATCTTAGGCTAAGGGCAATCAGGATTTCGCAAAGGCCATGGCACGGAAACTGCACTCCTAGACCTAAAGAACCAAATCACTAAAATAATGGACACAGGCAAACCAGCCCTCCTACTATTATTGGACCTATCAGCCGCATTTGACCTCGTAGATCACAAAACTCTCACCTCCTACCTCACCAGTGCGGGCCACTTCTCCACCCAGGCCACCTCCTGGATCACCTCCTTCTTAGAAGGAAGAGCAATGAAAGTCTTTTCAGACATAGCTAACGCTGATCCCACCACCATTCACTGCGGTATGCCGCAGGGTTTGTGCACTGCCCCTACGCTCTATAATCTGTTTACCAAACCCCTTTTTGACAAACTCGATTCCTTCGGCATAGCTTACACAAATTATGCTGACGACACTCAAGTCCTCTTCCCACTTACAGGCTCCTACGACCATGACTCGGGGGCCCTTTTCCAAATCTATTCCACCATCCAGGCATGGATGGTCACCAACGGTTTATGTCTCAATGGAGACAAAACTGAGATCATTATCCTTGGCCCAAAAGCAACTCTGAACAAACTAAACCCTAAATACAACAACTTCATTATTGAACACAACACCATCCGAGTCTCCCCTTTTGTGAAGACCCTAGGTGTATACCTAGACACCACCTTAACCATGGACAAAAAGGTCAATGCCATTGCCTCTGCTCACACCACTAAACTTATAAATGCTATTAAACCTTTCCTCAATAACCTAAACTGCCTCTCCGTCGCCAGAGCTACCATCGGTGCACAGCTAGATTATTGTAACGCCTTACTAGCAGGCACTTCTGCAAAAAACCTAAACCGGCTTCATGTAGTGCAAAATAACACGCTCAGAGCGGCCCTCAACATCCCCAAGAGAGATCACATTACTCAAGCCAGGAGAGATGGCCACTGGCTTCCGGTTAAGGACAGAATAACTTTCAAAACTCTTACCTTAACACACAAATACCTCAGCCTTTCTGCCCCCTCCTACCTGTACGAAACCATTAACCGTGAGACCTTCACACGCCCCAGAAGGACACATCACTCCAACCAACTGAGCATACCTCTATTCAAAAGGGCCAAAGCAGGAGCTATAGGCTTCCCCTACCTAGCCCCCAAATTTTGGAATGCCTTGCCCAACGCCCTGCGAGCCAAGACTTCCCTTGCCACATTCCGCAAAGGCCTTAAAACCACCCTGTTCAAGTGACCCACCCAATCTCCTACTGATTTCCACGGATACTGACAATTGTAACTAAGTATGCATGAATAACTGATACTATACCTGCAATTCCTTCTCACGCATGTAACAGCTTTTGCTCCTATGTAACCAGATTTGATTGATGTTGTTCTTGTCACCTGTAACAGATTCTTTCCTGCAACAGCGCCACAATGCCTTCGGGCTGCTGTGTGCTTTAAAAATGCTAATAAATAAATAAATACTTGATGCTGGGACATTTAAACCACTGAACCAGCTGACAAGAGGGAGACACTGGCTGGAGAAGTTTTGTCCTCTCGGTACGACCGAGGGACCGCTAGGCTGGTGCGAGGTCCATGGAGCCAACTAGCTCAAAGAAGGGGGGAAAAGGAAAGGAGACTGCAGGAGATGGCATGCTCCAGGAATTCCACGAAAGCAAGAGAAGGAAAGGCTTCCTAGCATACGCAGGTACCAAAAAGCAGCCTTCAAGCCGCTTGAGCACTGAGAAACCCAGAGCAGGCAAGCGCAAGCGGTGAGGGGCACAGAAGCCACGGAGCAGAGGCAGTGAACCCAGAGAGAAGGAGTAGGATGCCAAAGAGCCACTGTAGGCTTACCCCGGGAGAAGCAGTGCACGCCACAGAGAGCCAGTGAGTACACGCAAGGGAATTGGGGACCCCAGGGCACGTTGGCACCCCTACCAAAGGCAAATAAAAGTAAATTAAGCATATTAGAGAGAACGAGAGACTGGATATTGCTTAAAGAGGCAGAATGGAATAAATATAAGAGAATGTCAAATTTGCAAGTTTGTGCAGTGTATACATGAGAACGTTCTGGCCGGAGAGTATACCAGGCAGAGTCAAGTTGCAAGCGTGTTCATATGAGAAAGCGCTGTCAGGAGAATATACCAGGCACGGTCAAGATTGACAGAGTGTAAAGTACATCACATGAGGAAGACCTGAGAAGGATACATATGGAGTAGCCAAAGATTTTGTTGAAATCATATAAAAGAAGAGAAGAGCCCTGGCAGGGGAGTACACCATAACAACCAAGTTGTTTTACACACCAGTTATTTTGTTAATCAACATACATCAGGAATAGCCAGAGAATGTATTGAAATGATATTGAAGAGAAGAAGAAACCTGGCAGAAGAGTACACCAGGTATCTTACCAAGATTAAGAACAACAGCCAAGTTGTTTTGCATACCAATTGTGTTGTTGATCAAAAGAAACTCGAGGAACTTTTCCTGTGTTGGAATTACGCCCTAAAAATGATAAAGCACAGTGAAGAGAAATCCAGGGGATGGGAACCATCCTCAGGAACTGTGAACTTTATCCATTTGGAACTTTTCTTGTGCTGGAGTAACACCTTTCCTTATTTTGAACATTGATTCACTTTTTTAGGCTAAAGACATTTCCCTTTTAACCTTAGAGTTGATTGTGAGGGCCAGAATAGTACTTTGGACACAGGACATTTTGCTTTGGACATCAGACAGACACTTAGTTTTGTTTTAGGTAGGGAAATACCTCTTACAGTAGGGCAGAGAGGCCTTTACCAACCCCTTTTGCTTTCAATAAAAGCTTATAACCAAAATCATGAGTCCCCTGTGTCCGCGTCTCGTTCCTGGCTCCTATCTAGGAGTGTAATGAGATCTTACATGTCTGGCATTGTGAGCCTAATTGTATCCTACCTTTTGGTGGCATTCTGGACATTGTTGGCTAAATGTTAACTCTTTTTGCTCCCACTAGGTTCTATATGTAATATATGGTGTACATGTGCATCATTAATGCTACTTTGTACTAGAGGTGTAGGAATGGTGTCACCTATTCAAGTGTGGCATTTCAGGGCTTGATTATGACTCTGTAAATGCATTTCACGGTTAAGGGTTCCCTTTTTCTTCCCACTCCTTATCCCTAGATGTACATTTCCGGCCACCAGGTAGTGGGCATATATTTAGTTTACGAATGTGTATTATTCACTGGCCTTTAATGTTTTTATACATATATGTTAGGCAGAAACCTGTGCAGTTCCCTCTGGGACCACTGCAAAAGATTTAAGACTACAGGTGTTGGCAGTAAACCCACTTGGTAGCAGTCTGCACCGCACAGATTCACTGTGGTAGCTGTGGCTGAGCAGCCAGACTTCCCTCAAGAAGAGTTAGGCAGTATACAGAGAATACAGAATAGGTACAGAGGCACAGTAGCACAAGCAAACACTAACCAGAGCTAGGTGTAAAAGTATAAACTTATTTATTAAAGGTACACTCATAAATTACACTAGCACACTAGAAAAGATAAGAAAGTCAAACACAGTTACTATTACTCATATGTACATCCCTAATCATTTGTTGGACAATTCTAAGTTAACACCACTTATTTCCAAACAGAGGTGAGCGCTTAACGTTAGATGACACTCCAACAAGTATTACCAAAAGGGAGGGAAAAGGCAGAAATAAAGAGAGCAGTAAGGTAAAACACTTTTCACATAAGGTTAGCAAAGGCAGTCAATGGTGGAACAAGGAGAATTAGTTCGGGGCCCGCTTTAGAGGGAGCCAGGCGAAAAATGTGCCCAAGATCACACAATGTCATCAGTCTTTGCAGGTGAGAGAAAAAGGTTTTACTACGGTTCTGAAAAGTTTAGTTAGGGTGACCCAGGCCTACCCAGGTTCGAGAGCCGAGGGCTAAATCTACCCCGTACAATCGGTGGCAAGGGAGGCCGGGCGGATCACAGTACCTTTAAACGTGGAAAGATTCCTCCAGCGGTGGTAGTCGTTCCTGGTAGTGGGTGCAAGTCGCGGCGTCGTCCCGAGGAAGAGGTGATCTCGACGGGGAGGAAGGCTGCAGGTCGTTGCACTACCAGGGATGAGGCCAGCCGTGGAGTTCTCCGGTCACAAAGGATTTTTACCCCTCTTTCGCGGTTGAGGTAAAAAGTGGTATCCCGGTTGCCGGGGTGCTTGGCACAGGCAAGGCGGCCACGAGATGCTTCGGGACGGCGAAAAGAAGGCAGCAACTGGTTGTCCCCACCAGTTAAGGGAAGAAGACTCTCCGGCGGGAGATCTCCTCTGTCGTCGGAAAAAGTGGTGAGACGGTTCTGCAGGGCTTCACCGGTGGTGTCGTCTTGGCAGGTCGGCTCGGCTTCTCCCTCTTCGGCTTCTTAGGTCCTGTGGCGACTTCTGAAGTTCCAGTCCCCAAAGCCCTGCTTTTATGCAGCAAACCCCCATTCACCCAACCTAGCTGTCACTCAAACATGCTAAGTGGTGAGCCGGCCGGCTCACCACTTGGGCCAATCAGGACGGAGTGCGACTTGAGTTACCAAGGTAACTCAGTCCAGGGTGCCTAAATCCCCCTCCACCCCTCCTAAGTACCCCAGACAGAGTGGCACCACTTTGGAGGGCTTCTGTGGAGAAGCCCGCCAAAAGTGGAACAATGGGCTCCACTTTGGGTCAGAGTTACAGAGGTGAACACCAACGCCATTTTAGAATCAAGTTTTGGCAAAAAATACCAACCGGAGTTATAATAATAAAGAAATAACCCGGCGGTATGTTCAAGGCTACCGTAAATAAATAAATAAATAAATAAAGGTATTAGCCTAAAACAATGGGAAATCCCATAGGAAAATATTCGCGGTCGAATATAAAAAGTAGTTTCCACTGCCACCAGCCAAAACTCGATGAGGGGGGACGGAGACGTGCCCCCTCGACTAACAGACCCCGGGGCAATGGAATTGCCCCGGCCAGTACGTCCACAATATGATGGTTTGTACTGGTTCTGTTCAGGATTTGAGACTAGTAAAGTCAATGGTGACTTTACAGACCCTGGGAGACAGTAGTCAGTCCCAGGGTATGGAGTCTATGTTGGGGGGTCCCTAGGACACCCCTGGGTTACGGCACTGAGGGTGCTGTGTAACCCATTTCACAAAAACACATGAGGCCCTATGGAGTACAAGACCCCATAGCCCATTCAACACAAGGCAAACCAAAGAAACACACTTCAAACATGTCCAGGAGTGAGGGTAAAAGAGTCTCACTCTTGGCAGGAGAGAAAAAATAAACCCAGAAAATCCAGCAAAGCTGCTGGGGGACTCAATAGGTTAGGAAATTCGGCCTAAACAGAGAATTCTCCCTAACACTCCCCAGACTAAGGGACAGGAGGATTTAATCCACTCCTGGATGAACCTCATACCTCTAGTCGATGACATACATCCTAGAGAGTCCATCAGCATTTTGATGGTGACACCCTGACCTGTGCTCAATGGTGAAATCAAACCCTTGGAGGCAGATTGACCATCTCAATAGTTTTGGATTTTCCCCTTTCATTTGCATTAACCATCTCAAGGGTTGGTGGTCAGTCTGAATGACAAAAGTAGAACCATACAAGTATGGCCTAAACTTCGTCAGTGCCCACACAATAGCAAAGCATTCTCTTTCGATTGTTGCCCACCTTGTTTCAGGTTCCTTCAGTTTTCTACTGATGAGGCAAATGGGGTGTTCCCTACCCTTCTCATCCAGTTGGCTAAGAACTGCACCTATACCTACATTGGAAGCATCAGTTTGTACAATGAAAGTTTTGGTGGTAGTCAGGAGCTCTGAGTACTGGGGCTTGGCAGAGAGCTTTCTTCAGATTTTCAAAGGCCTGATTGCATTCCTCCGTCCATTTGACCTTCTTAGGGAATTTTGGAGAGGAGATCACATTCAGAGGAGAGGCTATGGTCCCATAGTTCTCAATGAAATTCCTGTAGTACCCAGTGAGGCCTAAGAAGGCTCTCACCTGGGTCTGAGTAGTAGGTGTTGTCCAATTTTGCACAGCTTCAATCTTGCTGAGCAAAGGCCTTATTTCTCCACCTCCTACCTCATGTCCAAGGTAGACCACTTTACTCTGACCAATTTGGCACTTGCTTGCCTTTATCGTCAGATTGGCCTGCTCAAGAGCCTGCAAAACATGTCCTAAGTGGGTCACATGTTCTGCCCAGGAGTGGCTGAAGACTGCAATGTCATCCAAGTATGCCATGCAGAAGTCCTCCATCCCCGCCAGAACTTGGTTCACCATCCTTTGGAATGTTGCAGGTGCATTTTTCAGTCCAAAAGGCATAACCTTGAATTGGTATAGGCCAACTGGGGTAGAAAATGCAGTTTTCTCCTTGGCATGGTCTGTCAGGGCTATTTGCCAGTAGCCTGACGTAAGGTCCAGTGTGCGGAGGTACTTGGCTGCACCAAGTTTATCCACCAACTCATCTGTCCTTGGCAAAGGGTGGGCATCAGTCTTGGTGACTGCATTAAGAGCTCTATAGTCCACACAGAATCTCAACTCTTTGGATCCTGCCTTTGGTACTAACACTACTGGGCTAGACCAGGGACTAGTAGAGGGCTCTATTACCCCGAGATCAAGCATCTTCTTGACCTCCCCTTTGATGTGGGTTCTGACATGTTCTGACATTCTATATCCCCTGCTTTTGACTGGCAGGCAGTCACCAGTGAGTATCTCATGCTGTCCCCAAGGGGTCAAGCCTGGTGAAAGTGAGAACAGGGAGGCAAACTGGTTTAACATAGCTTTGCACTCTTCCTGTTGCTCAGGGGTCAGATCTGAAGAGAGATTAACTCCTTCAACCTTTTCGTCCAAAGGTAAGCCTTTCAGGAGGTCAGGTAGAGCTTCACTCTCCTCCTCCTCTTCTGATGACGCTAGGAGCAATGCTCCTACTTCTGGTCTAGAGACATAGGCTTTGAGGCGGTTGGTGTGGAAGACTCTGGGAGCTTCCCTGGGTTTGCCCAGATCCACCAGATAGTTGACCTCTCCAAGTTTTCCCACAACCTTGAAGGGTCCCATCCATTTGTCTTGCAAGGCCCTCTGCCTTGTTGGAAGCATAACTAGAACTAGCTGGTCTTGAGTAAACTCAACCATGTTAGCCTTCTGATCATGCCAATGTTTGATCAGAGCTTGGCCAGCTTTCAAGTTGTCACTTGCTTCTGCCATCATGTGTGACATTCTCCTTCGGAGACCTATCACATAGTCAGTCACTCTGAATGGTTTGGGGGAAGGAGCACTCTCCAACCCCTCCTTAATCAGGGCCAAGGGGCCTCTGACGGGATGGCCATAGAGAAGTTCAAAGGGAGAATAACCCACTCCCTCCTGAGGGACTTCCCTATAAGCAAATAGAAGGCATGGCAGTAGAAGGTCCCACTTCTTCTTAAGGGGTTCTTCTAAGGCACCTATCATGCTCTTCATGGTTCTGTTAAATCTTTCTACCAACCCGTTGGTCTGAAGGTGGTAGGCGGTTGAGAACTTGTAGGTAACTCCGCAGGCTTTCCACATGGCTTTCATGTAGTTGGACATAAAATTGGTCCCCCTGTCAGAGATCACCTCCTTAGGAAACCCAACCCTGGTAAAGATACCAAGGAGGGCCTTAGCCACAGCCTGAGCTGTAACAGTCCTCATAGGAATTGCCTCAGGGTACCTAGTAGCATGGTCTACTACAACAAGGATAAACCTGTTGCCTGAGGAGGTTGGGGGATCAAGGGGACCAACAATGTCAATCCCTACCCTCTCAAATGGGACTCCCACAACTGGGAGAGGCACTAAAGGTGCCACATTCTTGGAACCAACCTTACCAGAAGTCTGGCAGGTATGGCAGCTCCTGCAATACCTATCTACTTCAGCCCCCATTTTTGGCCAATAAAAGTAGAGAGAGAGCCTTTCCTTGGTCTTCTTGAAACTCAAGTGACCAGCCAAAGGAATCTCGTGGGCTAGTTGCAAGAACTGTTGTCTGTTCTCTTGGGGCACTACCAGGCGTTGGTAGGCTCCAGGTTCAGATTCAGTTGGTTCACTGTAGAAGAGGCCATCTTCCCAGTGTAACCTATACTTCCCAGGCTCTTGCCCATTAGCCTGAGAAGCTGCCTGTTGGCGAAGGCCCTCCAGAGTTGGACATTCTCTTTGTCCCTTACGAAAAGCTGTCCTGCTGGGTCCACCTTCTGCCAGTAAAGACTGCAGCTCAGGATGGTCAGCCGGGTCCAGGTCTCCAATAAGTTCTGGGCCTCCTACTAGCTCTTCTTCAGAGTCTAGTTCAACCACACAGGGTTGTACCTCCCTCTCAGCCTCAGCTGGAGGGGGAGTTACAGGTGTAACTTTGGACAACCTTGGGGAAGTCCTTGTTGGAAGCACTGGAGTGCTTGCTGTAGGCTTTTTCCTAGGAGTCTTGGGTGGCCCCTTTGCTCTTGATCTGGTAGTTACTGCAGTAAGTTGTTCCAGTGGGAGAGGAGTGATTTCTGTCATCATCTCCTGAGATAAACCTCGCAGGGTTTTCTCTCTTGCAGATCTGGTGAGCTCCTGTAACCTTTTACTAGGAGGTCTGGGGGTATGTGACACAACTCCCAGAGCTTTCAGGTCATTTCCTAGCAGAACTCTTCCTGGCACTTCACATTGTATACTGACAGGTATCTTCACAGCCATATCATTACACTGGATGAGAACTGGTAACTGGGGACACATCTGCACAGGCCCTCCAGCTAACTTGGTGAGGCATTTGGGTGCCTTAGCAACATCCTCTGCCTTGAAAAATGATTCATCCACCACAGTTATGCTGGCCCCAGTGTCCCTGATGGCAGGGGTCTCCTGACCATTCACGTGGACACTGTCCTTATAATACTCTTTAGTATTATCTGGGATAGAATTATACACATCTAAATTTTGTTGTTCCCACAACCCCAGAGAGACTAAAGAAACACTGGCTGAGACTCCAGTGGGTTCATCAGCCAGTAGTAGAAAGTTTCCACTTGCCATAGTGACTTCCTCCTCTGGAGCGAAGGCTAAGGAGACAAGTTGGACCCCGGAAGGTTTACCCTTACATCTGGGATCTCCTTTCACATGGTCAGTAGCCTTACAAACATAACAGGCCCCAAAGGTCCTTTGGAATGGAGGCTTGTTCTGACCTCCTTCTGGTTTAGCACCAGAAGGTATACTACTCTGCTGTGGTTTCCCAGGTGGCTTACCCTTATGGTTTTGTTTGGGGCCCTCTTTGGAATTAGGATTATTAGAATTCTCTTTGGAGTCTTTCTTAGGCTGTCTTCCCTCATCCTTCTTCTGAGTTACCCTAGAATCCTTGTGAGTAGCCCTGTTGGCAACCCACAAGTCAGCAGCCTTAGCTAGCTTCCTAGGATCTAATTCCTGTGAATCAGCCAAGTGCTGTCTGAGCTCAGGAGAGCAGGCATCATAAATTGACTCCATCATTACAAGATTTCTCATTCCTTCATAAGTGTTCACCTTGTAACCCTTAATCCATCCCTCTAAGTTTTTCAGCCCTTCACACACCCAGGTAGCCCAAGGGGTACCATCATGCTTTTTGAGGCTCCTAAACCTCTTAAGATACTGGGAAGGGGTCTTCCCAAACCTAGCTATCAAAGCTAGTTTCACACATTCATACTCTTTCCTATCCTCCTCCCCCAACTCCATTACCACATCAGTTGCAACAGGGGGAAGCCTAGAGAACAACCAGGTGAGTAACTCATTACCTGTGATGTTCTGGAGCCCATGATTATACTCAAACATAGACAACCAATCCAACACATCCAACTTAGGCTCATACATACCAATCAATTCCTTAGGCATCCGGGGTCTTTTAGGACTGGAACTTCTAGAGGAGCCAGAGAGAGAAGCATTCTCAACAGACAATTTCTTCATTTCTAGCTCATACTTGAGCTCCATTTCCCTTAGCCTTAGTTCTTTGTCAGTTTGAGCATTAAGTTTCTTGTACTCTAATTCAAGTTTCATTCTCTCTAGTTCAAAGTATTGAGGGCTAAATGTGGGACCTGGCAAAGGTCCAGTAGGTACAGCTGGTAGAGCAGACAGAGGCCTAGAGGGACTATCTACAACAGTTTCATCCTCCTCTTCTTGTTCTGACCCAAGATCATCAATACTTTGTGCCATATCAAGATCATTGCTGCTTTCTACATTTGCTGGAGTGATAGGTCCCTCTGGACCATCCTCCAGACTTTGGTTTTCTAACAACCTTTCTATTAGCTCTATTTTCTTTCCTTTAGTCATGAGATTCTTATGCTTACAGAGAAGTCTTAGACAATCAGCAGTTTTTGTAGCAAGGGACTCTTGACTATAACTTTCCATTGTAGACAGGTTAAAAAATGACTTTTTCTTTCTTGTGCTTAAGCTTTGTGGTTAGTTGCACTAAGGTATCTCAAAAGTACTCTAAAGTGTATACTCAATACAGATCCCACCGCTGCCACCAGTGTTAGGCAGAAACCTGTGCAGTTCCCTCTGGGACCACTGCAAAAGATTTAAGACTACAGGTGTTGGCAGTAAACCCACTTGGTAGCAGTCTGCACCGCACAGATTCACTGTGGTAGCTGTGGCTGAGCAGCCAGACTTCCCTCAAGAAGAGTTAGGCAGTATACAGAGAATACAGAATAGGTACAGAGGCACAGTAGCACAAGCAAACACTAACCAGAGCTAGGTGTAAAAGTATAAACTTATTTATTAAAGGTACACTCATAAATTACACTAGCACACTAGAAAAGATAAGAAAGTCAAACACAGTTACTATTACTCATATGTACATCCCTAATCATTTGTTGGACAATTCTAAGTTAACACCACTTATTTCCAAACAGAGGTGAGCGCTTAACGTTAGATGACACTCCAACAAGTATTACCAAAAGGGAGGGAAAAGGCAGAAATAAAGAGAGCAGTAAGGTAAAACACTTTTCACATAAGGTTAGCAAAGGCAGTCAATGGTGGAACAAGGAGAATTAGTTTGGGGCCCGCTTTAGAGGGAGCCAGGCGAAAAATGTGCCCAAGATCACACAATGTCATCAGTCTTTGCAGGTGAGAGAAAAAGGTTTTACTACGGTTCTGAAAAGTTTAGTTAGGGTGACCCAGGCCTACCCAGGTTCGAGAGCCGAGGGCTAAATCTACCCCGTACAATCGGTGGCAAGGGAGGCCGGGCGGATCACAGTACCTTTAAACGTGGAAAGATTCCTCCAGCGGTGGTAGTCGTTCCTGGTAGTGGGTGCAAGTCGCGGCGTCGTCCCGAGGAAGAGGTGATCTCGACGGGGAGGAAGGCTGCAGGTCGTTGCACTACCAGGGATGAGGCCAGCCGTGGAGTTCTCCGGTCACAAAGGATTTTTACCCCTCTTTCGCGGTTGAGGTAAAAAGTGGTATCCCGGTTGCCGGGGTGCTTGGCACAGGCAAGGCGGCCACGAGATGCTTCGGGACGGCGAAAAGAAGGCAGCAACTGGTTGTCCCCACCAGTTAAGGGAAGAAGACTCTCCGGCGGGAGATCTCCTCTGTCGTCGGAAAAAGTGGTGAGATGGTTCTGCAGGGCTTCACCGGTGGTGTCGTCTTGGCAGGTCGGCTCGGCTTCTCCCTCTTCGGCTTCTTAGGTCCTGTGGCGACTTCTGAAGTTCCAGTCCCCAAAGCCCTGCTTTTATGCAGCAAACCCCCATTCACCCAGCCTAGCTGTCACTCAAACATGCTAAGTGGTGAGCCGGCCGGCTCACCACTTGGGCCAATCAGGACGGAGTGCGACTTGAGTTACCAAGGTAACTCAGTCCAGGGTGCCTAAATCCCCCTCCACCCCTCCTAAGTACCCCAGACAGAGTGGCACCACTTTGGAGGGCTTCTGTGGAGAAGCCCGCCAAAAGTGGAACAAAGGGCTCCACTTTGGGTCAGAGTTACAGAGGTGAACACCAACGCCATTTTAGAATCAAGTTTTGGCAAAAAATACCAACCGGAGTTATAATAATAAAGAAATAACCCGGCGGTACGTAAATAAATAAAGGTATTAGCTTAAAACAATGGGAAATCCCATAGGAAAATATTCGCGGTCGAATATAAAAAGTAGTTTCCACTGCCACCAGCCAAAACTCGATGAGGGGGGACGGAGACGTGCCCCCTCGACTAACAGACCCCGGGGCAATGGAATTGCCCCGGCCAGTACGTCCACAATATGATGGTTTGTACTGGTTCTGTTCAGGATTTGAGACTAGTAAAGTCAATGGTGACTTTACAGACCCTGGGAGACAGTAGTCAATCCCAGGGTATGGAGTCTATGTTGGGGGGTCCCTAGGACACCCCTGGGTTACGGCACTGAGGGTGCTGTGTAACCCATTTCACAAAAACACATGAGGCCCTATGGAGTACAAGACCCCATAGCCCATTCAACACAAGGCAAACCAAAGAAACACACTTCAAACATGTCCAGGAGTGAGGGTAAAAGAGTCTCACTCTTGGCAGGAGAGAAAAAATAAACCCAGAAAATCCAGCAAAGCTGCTGGGGGACTCAATAGGTTAGGAAATTCGGCCTAAACAGAGAATTCTCCCTAACAATATACTTCATTTTACCAACGGATATGTTTCAACTAAAGTAATTATTTAACATTATAGATATTCTATGTGCAATGTATTTTTCAGTATACCAGTGTGGAGCATTCTTTAGGAGTAATTATACCGGCTCTACCACTGCTGTCACTTTAGAGACACTGGACCTTTTCGGGTTGGAAGCCCGATGGGAATTGTTGACAAAGGTCAGGGGAGAGAAGGCCATCAAAGTTATCAGAAGCCCTTTAAAAGAGCCCAGAAGTCATTAACTAGTGTGACAGAATTGGCTACAAACTGGGCAGGGCAGAGGAAAATTAGTGAGAAAGCCAGACCCTGGCAAAATTCAGACCCAAAGATGGAAGGAAAACACAGAGCCTGCTGAGGGCTGAGATGAGGACCAGAGACTGGAGAGAAAGCCAAAGAGGTCCGAAGAGCCTCTTGAGTGCTAGATCTCAGACAATGGCGAAGAGCAAACACAGGAAATAAAGTCAAGTGCCTCCCGAGAGCTATATTTCAGACACTGGCAAAGACTGAGGAGGAAAGCGTTGTTGAGAGCTGGCTTAGAGTTGGATCAAAGATTCTAGGGGAGTCCAAACCAGGAGAAGGAAAACACAAAGAGCCTGCCAAGGGCTATATCTGGTACACAGGCAGTGAACAGACATTTAGAAGGAGGGAAAGCTGGCAGCCTGATAAAGGGCTGTATTGCACATGCAGAGAGTAGTCTGTGGCCCAGAAGGGTCACCCTTGTTAGTGGCTTAAGGTACAAAATATGTGGACAAAAATCTTTAGCAAGCAA
Source organism: Ambystoma mexicanum (assembly GCF_040938575.1). NCBI lineage: Eukaryota > Metazoa > Chordata > Amphibia > Caudata > Ambystomatidae > Ambystoma > Ambystoma mexicanum. Next base: position 734,359,031 of record NC_090925.1, read on the forward strand.
GAAGAAAAACTTGCCGGTTAAGCCTGCTCCAGTGCCAAATCAAGTGATGAGAAGTACTTGCTGGTAGGCTATGTCAAGAAGCGAACTGAAAATATTAAAGGAATAGTCCGCTCAAACATGTATTGTCCCGATCGTTCGGGCATGTCATGTTAAGCATACTGGGATTGATCATGAAAAATATCTTACCTTAGTTTTCCTCACTTTTACACATGTGAAAACGTGTTGTGAGTGGCCATCTTGTGCTAATCGTATCCGTTGATGCATCACCCCAAGTTCAAGTGCGCTCGCGGCAATAACTCATACTACCCGCCCCTGAAGCTGACATCACTAGACGTGCGCGGCCCTTTCCACAACGCCAATGCACGTCTCATTTCAACGTTCTCTGTGCGCAAGTTATTGACATGTCTCCATGGAAATGCCAGGATGCTGTTTTCCTCAAGAAGTGTAAACAGACCCTTTCTGATCAGACAACACTCTAGTTTATTGGTCAATAGTTTCAGTGTATTTAGTTTAGATAACCCATGGCTCGTTTCTGCTCGGTTCAGCTATCTTCCTAGTACGAAGCCCCTGTGAACCGGTACCTACAATAGCAGAACTGATTTCACTCGTTACTTTCGTTTTGGTTAAATCTGTGTCATACAATGTCAACAATACAGCCCTACCAGTATGAGCCTGAATATTCAGAGGAGGAATTAATGGAAAGAGCAGGCTGCAGAAACGATGGGGAAATCAGACGATAGGTTGCAAGATCAATCACCCGACCATGAGCCGCAGCCGAGTCGCATTGGAGACGTTTCAACCTGGTGTACCTGCAATTGTTGCGAGCTCATGCCAAACGAGGTGGAGAACTGCTGCTGCCAAGCAAGCTCTGGATGCTCGGCCTACATAACCGAAGAAGACACAACATCGCTTTGCGTTACCAAGCTGCATGACTTCAGGGCAGCCTGCCTCACAAGGTCCGTGTTGAGGATTATGATGGTGATTAGGCACGAACTTCGCGCAACAGTTCGGCCTTGCAATCCAAGTAAGGAGTAAGTATAATCTATATGTGATGTAATTTTGACTACTGAGACCATTAGAATTTCATGTTTTTCTCCTACTTTGTCCTAACTGTGATCGATATCTCTGTGGAAATGCAGCTCTACTTTCCCCAGCGCCTCATACAGCAAGCCCACACACACCATCGCCTCCCCCAGTCAGCTCCGCGCGAGCACTGTTCTCACGAAAGTCCTGCCATGCCTTGTTACAATTCTGTAGTATCATTCCCAAAATAATGTGCTCTGCGGAGAGCGCGAGACCATGACAAGCCATATCCCTAGTGTACTTTCATTTCCACTAAACTGCCTGTGCCGTCACAACCCCAACCCTTCCAGGCCAGGGTCCCACCAGTCCTGCCCCCCAGTTGCTTTCATGCTGATACTCTTTCCAAAGGTGTGAGTGGGCGGGTCAGATCCTCAACCCACCGGGGGGTCTGTCATGATCCCTTTCTCTCAAATATAATCAAAAACCGAAATCACTACATCCCCTATAGCTTCCACCAGATTGTCATCGCCAATAAATACACCCTGCCTGAAGAGTTGAGATGCCCGCTCCAGCCCCCCATCAGACCATTTCTGAGTTCCGCAAAGGTTCCTCTTGCCCAATTCAAACGGGGGAGCCCACACCGAGGACAAAGGAGCAGCCCAGGAGGAAAGATTTTTATTTTCCTTATTATTCCTCCAGAGCGCCCACAACACCGAAAGCGTAGGGTGCCTTCTAACGGAGGCTGGAAGATCCGATCCCCCGGCCCACAAGAGATCTCTAACTTTTCTGGGATGGACCTGGTTGTCCTCAATGTATGACCAATATGTCCTCAACTCGTCTCTCGAATGCTCCAAAACACTCTTAGCTGAGCTGCTTTATGATAAAGTCGAAAATCAGCCAGGGCGAAGCCGCCATGCGATCTAGGGAGAGTTAAGGTCCCATGCCCGACGCTTGGTTTTTTTCCCTTTCCAGATAAACCGGAGAACCTCTGAATGAAGTGACTTAAAGATTGACTCTGGAATTATGACTGGAAGAGCGGAAAAGAGATAAAGCAGCCGTGGTAATATATTCATCTTGACTGACACCATACGGCCAAACCAAGAGAGTGAGGGAGGACCAGCGCCGGAGATCTGAGATGATTTTAGCCAAAACAGGGGGGAAATTAACTTCAAAGAGGCAAGCAAGGTCCCTCTGAAATGTATTTTTATTGTGTTTTGTTTGCAGATACTTTGTACCGTACTGCCAGTGCCATAGCTTCCAGATGCCAGCCGATGGCATTCCTGATGTAGCAACTTGGAAAAGCAAGAGCGTTGGGCTTGAAAGTGAAAAAAATAAATGTCTTCTTCCACATGGAGCACAAAGTGGGTCATTGAATTGTTTTGCAGTTGTAATATAAGGCAAAACAAGGACACATAAGGACACAGAACATTGATCATTCATCGTAATCTGTGTAGCTTGAGACTCATGCGATGGTCGTTAGCTCTAACTTACCTGCAGAATAAAAAAATCGTTCATTTCCTGGAGTTTATAGTTTCTTGTGAACGTTGTTTGAAAAATAAAAGCACTTGTTACATTGCGGACTATTGATGTATTATTGAAATATTCTATATGTAAATGTTATTTAGGTCAAGACAGAGAAGGTACGCTCTGTGCGAGGACATCTGTGTTTTTCTTGTGTTTATCTTCCTGTTTCTGCGGGTGTCGGTGATGACGTTACACGTTCGGCTGAGTTTGCCACAAACGTAATGAAAATAGGTGGAGCAGATCGCTCGGACAAGTGATATCAGCTTCAGGGGCGGGTGTTTTGATTTATTGACGCGAGCGCACTTGAACCTTGGGGCGATCGATCCTCCGACAAGATTATCACAGGACGTTTTTGCCTGTGTAAAAGTGAGGAAAACTAAGGTAAGTTGCATAGGAATCTTTTTTATGATCGATTCCAGTATGCTTAAAATGACATGCCCGAACGATCGCTACAATAACATTTTTGAGCGCACTGTTCCTTTAACCAGAGATTGTGTTTCAAGAAGTGAACTGCATGCTGGAGACCAAGGACATCATTACGCGTTAGGCGGTATTCCTGTGGTAAATCCATGGGAATACCGCCAAATGGAATTCCCATTACCGTCACTTGGTCTGGTGGATTTACAGCCGGATTACAAGTGGTGAAAGGCAGAGTTAGTCCCCATTTTTTGGAGCTCCATGGGGGTTTCGGTGGAATTAACACTTGTTAGGGAGAATTCTCTGTTAAGGCTAATTTCCCAAACCTAGTGAGTCCCCCAGCAGCTTTGCTGGATTTTTGAGGTTTCTTTTTTTCTCCTGCTAAGAGTGAGACTCTTTTTCTCCCACTCTTAGACATGATTTGAGATATCCTTTAACTTTGTAATGTGTTTTATGGGCTATGGGGTCTTTTACTCCATAGAGTTTCATGTATTTTTGGTAAGTGTGTTACACAGCACCCTAGGTGCAGTAACACAGGGGTGTCATAGTGACCCCCAAACATAGACTCCATACCCTGGGACTGACTACTGTCTCCCAGGGCATGTAAAGTCACCATTGACTTTACTAGTCAAATTGCGAACAGAACCAGTACAAACCATCATATTGTGGAAGTACTGGTAGGGGTAATTAGATTGCCCCTGGGTCTGTTTTTCGAGGGGGCACTGTGCAGTCCCCCCTCATTGAGTTTCTGGCTGGTGGCAGTGGTTACCACGCAATATTTTCCCCGGAATATTTCCCATGGGATTTTCCCATTCATTTTAAACGCACCACTTTTTTGGTGCAATGTTAAAGATACCGCCGGGTTATTTATTTAATATTTATTCCCCAGTTGGGTCTTTTTGCCAGGACTCGGTTTTAAAATGGCGTTTGTGTTCGCCTCTGTAACTCAAACCCAAGTCGAGCCCTTTGTTCCACTTTTTGGCGGGCTTCTGCACAGAAGCCTCCAAAAGTGGTGCCACTCTGTCTTGGTCTACAGGATGTGTGGGAGGGGGGTTTAGGCAGCCTGGACTGAGTTGCCTCGGCAACTAAAGTCGCACTCTTGTGTGACTGGCCCAGTGGTGAGCCGCCCGGCTCACCACTTAGCATGTTTGAGTGACAGCTAGGACTGATGAATGGGGGTTTTCTGCATAAAGGCAGGGCTTTGGGGACTGGAACTTCAGAAGTCGCCACAGGACCAAAGAATCCGAAGAGGGAGAAGCTGAGCCGACCTGCAACGACGACACCACTTGTGGAGCCCTGCTGAACCGTCTCACCACTTCCCAAAGACAGAAGATCTTCATCCAGGAGAGTCTTCTTCCTCTGAACTGGTGGGGATAACCAGTTCGCCCTCTTTTTGCCTTCCTGGATCGTCTCGTGGTCGAATCGCCCGTGCCAAGCACCCCGGCGCAGCCGGATAGCCACGCTTCACCACTACCGCGAATAAAAGGGTAGTACCTTTTAACCGGGAAACTCTGCGGCTGGTTTCTTCCCTGGCAGTGCACTGACCTCCAGCTTCCCTCCACATCGAGATCTTCTCTTCCCCTGACCGAAGCACCGACTTGCACCCGCTGCCAGGAACAACTGCCCCCGCTGGAGCTTTCTCACCATTTCAGGTACTGTGTCCTGCCTGGTCTCCATTGCAACAGACTGTTCAAGGTGTCCCGTAAATCCTTGACTCTCTATCCTGGGGTGACTTGGGACCTGCTAACTAACTTTTCTGAACTGATCCAACCCTTTTTGAACTATCTGCAAAGAATTTTTAAAGTAATAGTCAACTAAAGTAATAGTCAACTGTGTGATCTTGGACACATTCCGCCATGCTCTCTCCAAGAGTGAGCCTGGCGTATGAACTTTCTTGCTCTAACAGTAGACTCTGCCTTTCTGACTTGCTGTGGTTCTTTTTAAAGTGTTGGTATTGTGTACTTTCCTAATTCTGCCCTTTTCCCTCCTTTTTTACCAACTTATTGGAGTGCCATCTTAGGTTAAGCGCTCACCTCTGTCTGCAAATAAGTGGTGTTTTAACTAAGACTTGTTCAATAAATAATCAGGGATGTATATATATTGATAGTGCCAGTGTTTGAACTTGCTTGTCATATTAGTGTATTTTACATGTGTGTTTTTAAATAAATAATTATATACTTGTATACCCAAGCTCTGGTCAGTGTTTGCTTGTGCTACTGTATCTCTGTACCTATTTTGTATACTCTATATACTGTCTAACTCTTCTTGAGAGACGTCTGGCTGCTCAGCCACAGCTACCAGGTAAATCTGGGTGGTACAGACTGCTACCAATTGGGTTTACTGCCAACACCTGTAGTCCTAAGCCTTTTGCAGTTGTCCCTAAGGGAACTGCACAGGTTACTGCCTAACAACACTAGCGGTAATTCCGCCGATTATTTGGTGGAAAATTGGAGGATTTACCTCCTACATAATACTCGAGTTAAAACCTACCAAGGCCAAACTCTGTTTGGCGGAGCAGGAAAAGTGGCAGTCATTCCATTACCGACACTTTTTTACCGCTCCACCATACTCGTAATGAGGCCCTAAATTGGAGTCAAGAAGTGTGCTGTGTGCTATATATCCTGAGACTGTATTAGTCATGGAATCCTGGAACTGATGCTCATTCTCCTAGACAGGCCATGCACCACATTTGGTCCTGATGCACTTAGTTTGACAGTCCTACTTATTTTCATGAATGCTTCTCCTTGATCCGGAATGAGTTAATCCCAGCCATCCTGTTCCAGTACAAGTGTTGAACTTCACTCACAAGTCCGGTGCATCATGTTAATACCTAACGAGTACTATGCATTATGATGACCCATCACGAGTCCTGTCACATTAGACACAAGTTTGTTGAAACTGTGATAATATATCAAGTAGAAATATGCCCAGCACAATTGTTTTTAACGCCTTACAACAGTGGGAAAGAACTACCAATGTCGTCCATGTATTTAGACCCACTTCTGGAAAGATCTTCCTTCGCCTTCTCAAACAGAGGCTGCATAATAGGAGAGAGGATAGATATTGAATGAAAGAGGCCATACCACGAGAGAGTTTAAATAGACTGCATTGGTGAGTGAAGGGTGAAACTTAGTGGCCATCCCAATATACAGCCACGGATCAGTATCATCTACTCTGCAATGCGTTAAGATCTGCACAATCCTACTTGACCTTCAGAAAACACCTTCAGACTTTATTTACTCTTTTCCCCTAAGCCGCTGATCGGACAAACTTCTCAATTCCATATACTTGCCATTTGAGACCACGGTCTGTAACCAGCGCCTTGACGCCCATGGGTTTAGTGCGCTTAACAAATCATAAATAAATAATGCATAAATGATTTGCAGTAAAAAGTTCAGATCTTTGTGGGTTGCCAGAGTCTTCCATCTCAGTTTTAATTTTTTGAAATAATGATTCTTTAGTTTGAGATGAAAGGTTGTCTAATAAACCATGCGGGTTGTCATGAAAAATGGCTGTGTAGTGTACTAGGAGATAACATAATGACCATCCTTGCTTATGAGGCAATTTCCCGTTAGAGGGTGAGGGGTGTTCTGAAGCCATCGAGTGAGGGCTTCGAGAGGAAATTTCTAGTGTGCGCACAGGTTGTAAAGACCAAGTTGGTCCAAGCTCTCCCAATGGTAACGTGACATTTCAGCTCAACTTCACTGTCCGGAGATGTGCTCAACAAAACAATGCACACAGTAGACACTGAAAAATATATTCTCTTTCGAATACAATTACGTAGTAGTATAAACACATCATGGGAGTTTGTTAGGTTCCGTAACGGGATTATTAAACAGTGAAGGGTCAACAAAAAGACCCCACGTACAGTACAGTCAAAACTAGGGAATAAATGGCAGGTACGAAAGAGCATAATATCATCTACTCCGCAATGTGTTAAAGGAGAAAGCTGCAACGCTTAATCATTAAATTATGCATAAAACATCACAGGTTGGTAATAAAAATGCAGCAAAATTTGTTTTAATCTCCAGGATCACAAGGGAAACAAAGGAGCATAGGCAGTTTACAGGTAAGTTCAAAAGGCAATGGCACATTCAGGGACATTTAGGAGTACAGAAAAGGTTTCCACATGATTCGCCGGGACAAACCCAATAGTTTACTCAGGGTTGTAGTGAAATGTTAAGTACTTGGTACTTGCAGGTCACAGGAGTAAAGGAGGCAGCTGACATCCAGCTGGGGAATCTCGAGTATGTCTCGAGAACACAAGCAGACCAGTTATGACAACCAAAGGCCTGCTTAAGGGTGACTGCAGAGTGGACTACCAGCATGTTGAAGGATCCTGTCACTGTCAGGGGGGCACTGAAGATGGACTGTACACAGAACCAGTAACAGAAAGGCAGTGTCAGAAGTTCTAAGGCAGGTGATCCATGCTGAAGATTGCCAAGAAGAAGGTCCAGGAAGCACCAGTGCAGAGGTCTCCTAGGATGTCAGGATTGGGCCTGTGTCAGGATGTCCGTCTGCCGCCATCGCTGGCGGGAGTGGAGCCTTAGTGCACCGCACACAACAGCGGCGTGTAGCGTGACATCTCTTTGTGATGCCAGAAGACCAAGATGATCTGAGACCAATGTGCGAACTGGCCAATGGTCGACAAACCTCTGGTGAGTCATGTTCTCTTGTTGTGCACCAACCCGACCTGCCTTCTGATTCTGCCTCTTGGATATCCCTGGTCACAACGCCTGGGCACGATGTATTTCTAGTGTACCGACTCTGCCGGCTTCCTGACTCTTCCTCTTAGTTATCCCTGGTTACGATTCCTTGGTACTGTATTTGTTACTAGTGCACAGACCATGCCTGCCTCCCAGCTCTGCCTCTTGGTTACTCCTGGCCACTACGCCTAAATACCCCATTCTCCTTTGTGCTAGAAGTGTACGGACCCACCCTGCCTCCTGACATGGCCTCTTAGTTCTCTCGGAAGCTTGTGAAATTAATATAGTTTTGACTGTCTTTAAACCCATTTTCTGTAGCTTTGGACTTGGAGCCACCACTCAGCTGTAATCAATCTGCCGCTGTACCTACCTGAACCTTCTGTCGTGGGAACCTGTGCTGTTGAGCTTAGTGTGCATCCTTGTACTGTCAGGGGGCTCCTGCAACCTTTATTTCTGTATGTCCTTGTGCCATTCAGGGAGGTTCTCCTGGCCTCCTTCCTGTACAACTAGTTGCTAAATTACAGGGAGGTCAGTCCTCACTTCATTGGGAAAATAGTGGTGTATTGAGTGCCTAGTTGTGCCTTCTCCTGCTTGCACCTCCCACTGGCTCCGCGAACATACTGGACTATCTTGTATCTGACAGTCTGGGTAGGTGACAGTTTGGGACTGTAGTTTCGATTACAGTGTCCCAGAAGGTGCCAGGACCAGAAGCACATGATGAAGGAGGACCTCTTCCAAGCGTCCCAATATGAGGGTACACTAACATCAGCAACCGGAAGCACACCAGTGACCATAAACAATAAGACCCAGGTGCCTCAGTGGAGGACAAACATTCAGGGAAGCAGAAAGCTCCCATGACGGAGAACTGCTGCAGGAGTGCAAGGTACAGGGACCAACAATGGAGCAGAAGATTTAGCAAAGCATCAGCGTGCCACACAGTCCAGTGAGGTAGCAGGAAGCTCCCACGTCCGGTTCAGTGAGCAAAAGGAGAACAAGAAGATGACTGCAACGTGAAGATGTTGTAGCTTTTCTGTGGTCATTTGCCAATCTTCAGGCCAGAAATGCACTCTCTCCAAGATGGCCGCCATGTCCTAGGACAGAGTTGCCTCTCACCCCAGACTGCTGACCCCATTGTAATTGGCTGCCTCCTCATCATCAGACAATCGGAGTTGCCGGCAGCCGGAAACCTGCCCTCCAACAAAGGACCACACCTAGGCCCTGTCTGAACCTGTCCGGGCCTGGCTGGGGTCAGATGGGCCCCCACCTCATTGCTCAAACACAAACAGAGCTGCATCCTCGTGTGAAGTTTCTGCTCCTGCATGAACTTGGACCACTGTACCCCTAACCCCCCTTTCTGCGCTAATCTGAGTGATGGCTGAACAGTCCTATTGCCTCCTCCAGCTATAACCTTAACTGTAATTGTACCATTCCGATTCTGCCTTCTCCCCTGACCTCTACTTTTCATCACTGCACTCTGTGCTCTTCAATTGGTAATTTAATGTCACAGTGTATTTCTCCTTTTCCTCTCGCATCGCTGTGTGCAATGCATTCTATTCTTTTTTTGTGGTTTCTTGTTGTGCACTGCATTGTATTCTTTTTTATACAATCGAATCTAGGTGGGTGTGCTTTACATCTCAAATCCCTGCGTGCACTGAATTGTATTCAGTCTTGAAAATTGAATCCTGCACCCCCACCTATTGCTCTGCATTTGTATTTGTGCCCTCTGTAACCACTAGGCTGCCTGTGAGTAAGTGCCTGGACTGTGCTGTGCAGCCCCCCTTTTTCTTTTTCCTTCTCTCATCTATATCTCTGCCACCGAGATGGCACTCACCATCCCTCCAATCTTTCCTAACTGCTACACTATCCCCTATTCTCCTTCTCTCACGAAATCTGGATGAAAAAAGCACAAGGAAGACATCCTGGGTGCAAATCCTGGCCTTCCTATGTCTGTGCATCCTCCAGAGAGATCTTCACTGATATTCCCTTCTCTGTCCCCTCTTCAGACCAATGGACTTCTCATCTCTACTCTCTCCCCTTTCACATCCTCTCACATTAATGGTAGCACCAAGTGGGAAGTCTCTTGGCCGGCTTCTTCTCATCTCGCTGCATCATTAATGTCTACCACACTGGCACTATCCTGGTTCAGGGTCCTCAAGCCAACCTCCTTCTCTTTGACCGGATCCTACTATTCCTCATTAACTTTCTTCCTTCTCCCGCCTCTCCCCCTGCTTCCCCCCTCTGACTGACGTACCTTGCCCCTGTACTCCACCTCAGAAAACCTTCAAAGGCAGAGACCGTCTCCACATGGCGACTCTTAACGCCCGCTCAGCCAACCAACACTCTGCTGACATCTGCCTCCTTCTTGATGAAACAGACCTTGACATTCTCACTCTTACTGAGACATGGTTCAATGCCAGCTCAGTCACCCCTTTTGACTCCCTCCTAACTCACTGTGCTGGCATTGGGGTTGCCTTAATCTTCTGTGAGTGGGTTCCTTGTTCCATCCTACCCAACATCAAGGGTTTCCTTGACTACCAGACGCTTTCGAACACGGTGCTGCGTCGGCCCGGCAACTTTCTCTCCGGTGCTTCCTGGACCTTAACTCACTTGTATTCAGTGAAACTTCAGTAAGTGCCCTTCTACACGTTAGATCGCAATTGTTTGCAGTGTGAATCTAGTCCACCGTTACTAAGGTTTCGTCACCTCATGTCTGTCTTGTATTTACAGACATTTCGTCGCCCACAGAGGCGAGCGGGAGTGTGAGCCAAGGCGGCGTCCCCCTTCACTTAGTATGAACTCTGTCACCGCTTGGGGCATCCTGCCCAGCGACCTCCAAATTTAGGGAGTTTCCCAGTCGCCAGCGGTTTGGTGTATTCATTTCCAAGACACCAGTACCTCGGTATGAATTCCTTTTTCACTATGACACCGCCAGTTTCTTGGCTAGGTGCGTTATAGCGTTATCTGCCCCCTTTACAAATCTCCTGTCCCGAGTTTCGAGCTCGGCAACCGTTAACCCTTCCCGCATGACACTTTGTCTTGCCTTCTTTTTAACCCACTTCTTCCCACAATTTACCTTGCAAATTTATTCATTATAATTTTTTCCAAAAACAGCTCATCCATTTTTGGATATTCCAGTGATTCGGGTTTAGCATTCGGAGACTCATTCCTCGCAGCTCCAGGGGGGAGAAGTTTTCTGCCACCTGCAAATCGTTAAGGCTGACAAGTCTGCACATCCCTGTGCCACATACTGGGTGAGTACTTTGCAGTCCCTTCACCTTTGCTTCTGCTAGCAGTACTATCATTCTCCAACAATGTTTCAAACTTAGTAGGAAGTACTGTTGACAAACTGGGTTGACTGCATTTATTGCATTTACTGACCTTATATACCTGCCTTTCCCCTCCCATTTTTTGTCTTCTTGGATTCTATTTAGATCCAATTTGCCCTGAGGAAGGCTCTTCAATCCATGCCAAGAAAGATGGCAATAGCCGAAATGTGCCTTCAGTACTGTGCATATTAAAAATCGTAAGAACTAGCGTTTCTGTACGTATTACTACTTACTTTCAGTTTAAATACTGGCACGTAGGCAGCTCCACAAAACATGATCATATTTTGATCATGAATACACACAAAGGATAGAAACCAGTCTTAAAATACTGTATAAATACAAAATACTAAGTCTAATACAGAAACTTTTCTATCATTGTATTATTGGCTTTTTCCCTAACAATTTGTTTTCCTTGTACCTACTCTTTTTTACACCCGAGACTACACTAGTCTTTGCAATTTGTATGCTAAATGTGATTTTGTCCATGCTTTGAACAAAGTTCTCTCTGTATATGTTTTAACCGTTTACTTTTACAATTCTGTTTAATTCACTGGTTATGTGCCTGTACAATCTACGTACAAAAAATCCTTTATTGAATTGTCTGTAACTATTTTTCACTTTATTGTATATTGGGTATTTTAACCAATTTCCTTCTTGTTTCATTAAAATTCAAGGTCAATATCGCTCCAGTTGTTTTTTCTGGTACTTTCCTATTTTCTGACTCTTTAGGAGCAGAATTGGTTTGGAAAGTTAAGTATAATTTCTATGTCAACCTACAGTGCGAGTTATTTTCCTTTTTGTTTACTTTGTACTTTGCCCCAAACCCACACTGAACACGCTAGGGGCTTCCCTATTAGTTCGTAAAACCATCCTACCCACTCAGCTCTACTCTTCCTTTGAGAGCCTGGTATGCAAGTTGGTTATCTCTCCCTCCTCCACCCTGACCATTGCTACCATTTACCGGTCTCCAGGTGCTATCTTCCTGTTCCTCTTTGAATGGGTTGATTTCTGTTCCTCCTTACTTTCAACTTCCTCCAACCTGCTCCTCCTGGGTGACTAAAATCCGATTGGAGTCCCCTGGCACAGCATCCACTCTTTTCATTGACTTCTGCACGTCTCTATCCCTCTCCATTCTCCTTTCTAGTCCAACCCACTCTGCAGGACACACTGGATGCCCTCATCCATTCAGACCTCTCTCGCTTGCTCATCTCCTCTGGTCAACTCTCTCTCCTGGTCAGACCACTCTTTTCTCTCTTCCCACCTAGATCCCTTTGGCCTTGTGACCACACCTCCAAAAGCCCTGCCAACCTTGTTCACGAACATCAGTCCTATGAAACGAGTGTCAGCTGCTGCCTTCACTTCCCCCATTATCCCCCCTTGCACTCCCAACTCAGACTCTACCACCGACACTGCTCTCAACGACTTCCACCTGTCCATCAGCAAACCTCTTCACATTCTTGCCCCAGTCATGAGGATCCACTTGAAACCCGCCTCTAAGAGCAACACCAGGTACGACTCTGTACTTGCAGCCCTGAAACAAAAGTGCACAGCTGCGGAATGGAAGTGGCAAACCTCAGGCACACCTTCTGACAAACTGGCCTGCCGCCTGCTCCAAAGGCAATATACACTCTCTATCCGTGCCAAGAAAAAGGGCCCACATTCAGGTATGGGTATCTGGCACATCCAACAATATGGGTGAACATTTCAAAATCTGCAGGGAACTAGCCAACCCTTCCGGAGTATCCTCCTCCCCCATTCCTTCTCAGGCACTCTGCAACACACTCGCCACTCACTTCACCACCAAAACCCAGGATATCCTCAACAGCTTTATTACTCACTCTCCTAACCCATTCCTCACCCCCTTTCCTCCCTGGCCACTCACCCTCCTCCTTCTCCTCATTCACCCTTGTCTCACCTGATGAAGTCACCAGAGTTGTCCGCTCCATGGAGGTCTCTTCCAAACAGATTTCCCCTTGCTCATCCAGAACCATCAAGGACAACATTGGCTCTCTTGCCCCTGCACTTGCTGATCCCTGTAACCACTCCTTTGCTACTGGTTCTTTCCCCTCCTACCTCAACCACGCCCTTGTGCGCCCCCTCCTGAAAAAAACATCAGTTGACACTTCCTGTCCAGCAGGTTTATAGTGATAATTTCGAGTCAAAATATCGAGAAAAAAAATATCGAAAAAAAAAGAAGTCGAATTTTTTTTTAATTACGTTTTTTATTCGAAATGGGGGGTTCCCCCCCAACCTCCCTATTTGAATTTTTTTTTTGTTCTACCCATTTTTTTTTTTATTCCCGGACCCCAAAATAAATATATAATAAAAAACTTTTTAAAAAAGATATTTTTTTTCGATATTATTGTTTCCACATTATTGTCTTTCGAAATTATGACTGACCACCATATGCAAACTACCACCCTATCGCCATCACCCCATTCCTGGGGAAACTGCTGGAAATATTGGCCCTGTCCCAACTCAACTCTTAAACTGAACTTGTTGGTTGTCTCCACAACCATCAATCTGGATTCCACGCATCCAGAGGCACGGAAACTGCTCTTCTGAACACCTGTGAAGAACTGCTTGCATCCCTTGACTCCAACTCCCGAGCTGTCCTCATCCTTCTTGATCTCTCCGCTGCATTTAACACGATCCACCAATCATCCTCATACAATGGCTCCACGACACCCTTGGTATCTCGGAGCAGGCTCTGGACTGGCTGACCTCCTTCCTAATTGACCGCTCTTCCCAAGTCATCCTGGGCACGTTCTGCTCTCCTACTTCCTTCTCCACCTGTGGTGTCCCCCAGGGCTGTATCCCCTCACCTTGGCTCTTTAACATCTACCTTACTCAGCTAGCACTCCTCATGTCCTCCTTCTCCCCCAGCTTCCAGTGTTATGCTGACACACAACTCTTCTTCATACTTCTTGCTGACACTCTTGCACCTTCCATCATCTCCGACTGCCTTTCTGCCATCCAGGCCTGGTGCACTTCCAATGACCCCTGCCTCAATGCCAGCAAAATGGACATTCTTCCCATCGGGACCCCTGCTCCCGTCTTCTTCCTGTCACTCTGGCCTTTTTCCATGGGCTCTCTCCCTGTTCCCTCTTCTGAAGCCAGAAACCTTGGAGTCATCTTCAACACCTCTCTCTACTCCCTCCCTCACATCCAGGACATTGCCAAGAAGTCCCACTTTCAGCTATTCCTTCTTAAAGCAATTCTACCTTTTCTCACCTTCCCCCAGAAGCTCAATGTTACCCGAGCCCTGGTTCTCTCTAGGCTTGACTATTGCAATAGCCTCCTCCTGAATATAACTTCTTCCACTCTGCGACCCCTCCAGCTAATACAGAATAGGCCAGCAAGACTTCTCCTTGGTTTCAAGCCCCGCGACTGCATCTCTCGTGCCCTAAAAAGTCTTCACTGGCTCCCAGTTGCTTCACAGATTAAATTCAAATCTCGCTGTATCATCCACAAGGCTGTGTGTGGCTGGGGACCACTCCATCTGCAACTCTCTCTTACTTAATATACCCACTCTAGACCTCTGCGCTCCTCTGGCACCAACTCTTTGTGTATAAAGCGTTTCACTAAATAGATGGCAGGGGCTGATCTCTTTCCTCAGCTGGCTCCCTTCTTTGGAACAGCCTCCCCCCTCCATCTTGAACAGGACTTTCTTAAATTCTGAAAGCTCCTCAAGACTTTCCTCTTTACCTACTCGTCAGGAGGGCACCAGAGGCTACAACACTGGAGGCCATCAGCGAGGGGGAGGCATGCATTCAATAATTCCCAGCATGGTAGAGGCAGAGAGGCTCAGCAGGACCACCAGGAGTAAAACTAGTATGTCAGCAACAGAGCCCTCAGAGGTGCCTGTGACAAAGTCCCCTGCCTATGCCTTCTGGGATGGTTGGGTCCGCTAAGGAGGCCACATGACGCCACCCATGATGTGAGGCTGGACCCAGCTATTGAGGATCTGCTGGCTACCCCCAACACACCACCCTAATCATGGAGCACAGGCTTCTCATATGAACTGCATCTGCAGTCCTAGTCCTTAAAGTCTTGCATGAAGTGACGCGGTCCACTGAGTCTATTATCCTGTAGGTGAACCCATGGGCTATCCTGACGTTATACAAGCACCCTTACACACCCACCCACCCACACTTCTGATATGCCAGAGCGGGGTTTACATGAGGTAGAGGTAAAGAGAGTGAGAGTGAAAGAAATCAAAAGAAAGAGGAATAGGGAGAGAAAGAGAAAGAGAGGAGAGAGGGAGAGAAAGAGAGGATGAGAGAAAGAAAAAGAGGAAGAGAGAAAGAGAAAAAGATGCAGATAGAGAGAGAGAGAGAGAGAGAGAGAGAGAGAGAGAGAGAGAGAGAGAGAGAGAGAGAGAGAGAGAGTGCCGGGTGGACAATAAATCGGTCCGGGGGGTGGGGAGGCTGGTTAAACCCACCCTGATTAACAATATAACTAGCGGAAGAGGTTCGGGGTGAGGAAGGGATCAACTTGCAATGGGGGATAGGAGGGAACATGTCATATTTTAGCACTTTAAAGCTGACACAAAACAACTGTGAATTTCTTTTTGTGTTCAGTCTTTAAAATACAGTCAGCTGCAAGATCAAAGTCTTCCTTTGCTTGGAGTTGACATTTTTTTCATGTGATATTTCCTGGCATGACGGCACAACATCTCTTTTGGGTGTGTGAAACCGCTTCACAATATCCGCTATCTGTTATTTGTTAGCAGAGAATTTGAACGGGGTAGGATAGAGGTTGATCATCACAGTCACAGATGGGGGCAGGTGTATTTATAAGGACTCTTTTCACCAAAGCCGTTCAAATGTGGGGGTGATTGGAAATGGGAGGGGTGCATAACGTTGCATGCTCTGTGATTATCTACAGCTTAAAACCTTGGTGGGATTTCTTTAGGCCCTCATCCTTTCAGATGGCAAAACAAATAAAGTTAAAACAACGCCAACCCACAAACGTGCACCTTTCAAAGTGTTGGCCTCATCCTATCAGGTTGGCCAGCCACACTCCATAAACTTACGCACACCGATACACAAATTGTGGATTGCGACATCTGTGAGAGCCTCATAATACAACCCAAACCAGACAGCAGTCACACAATGGTTGCCTTGGTAGGCTCTACATAGAGCCTTTATAGGGAGAACTGCTGTGGTGGCCATGGTGGCCATATGGGCTATAAGGCGCAGCACACCAGAACGGAATAGGAGCTGCAGGGGGACTTCAGAAGAAGCTCCCGTGACAGCAGAAACTATTCAAGAAAGCAAAATCATGAAAGTGTTCAGAGGAATCACTGAGTCACTAAAACAATGATCCCCCATGTGTAGCTCGCGAGCAACATGTTGCTCTCCTGACCCTAAAATGTTGCTCACCAGTTGCTCTGGGCCATTGTGTGGAGGCTAAGAAGGACATTCAGGGATGAGACATCAATGACAGTGTACCCCGAGTCAGAAATGCGTCGTAAGGCTAGCTAATCAGCCTGCTCTATTTGACAAGCCTGACATACTGTTAATTGTTGAAGCATCAGCTGTGGGGGCATCAGTAGAGTGGTGGGCAGGCCAGATGAGTACAGGGAGCAAGGGGGTGGTTATAGAAAGATGAGATTGTCGTCCCAAGTGATTGAAGAGAACCAGAAGCAAAGAACCTAGGCTGGGCTGATCATCCATGTGACTACCCATTGTACTACCCATTGTATTGCTCTGTAATCCGGAGTAAAAAATGACGCACCACTGAAACCCCTCCCCCTTATTGAGACAATCCCTTTCTTAGTACTTTAACATTTCTATGCCACTTGGAGCTGTGGTACACTATGAGGTTAATCGCTGGCTGGATCAAGTACAGAATCTATGAAGATAATGTTGCTGACATCTGAGCTTCCCCTGCTGCACTCAGGTAGACAGTAAAGGGTTTAGCTGCCGAATAGTATGAAAACAAGTAAGAAAATAAGTGACTTGAATGCCCAACTGTCAAGTTCCAATACGCTTCTTTTATACATGTATGATTTGCATTTGATGCCAAAATGCACTTTTTTGGTCCAAAATGTCCATACTAATTGCATAATCTTTGTGAAGACATTTTCATTTTCTGATTCTTCTTTCCAGTACGGAAGTGTATTAATGGGAAGAATAATCGAACCAAATTCTGGTGACAATTGCCAAGTCTGTGCCTTTATACAGCTGGTACCTGCCCATTGACCAAATAAGTGGCATGCATGCTCAAACTTTCCTTCTTAAACAATTTGCTTATGCCAATCTCTTTACATATGAAGTTTGTGTTTGCGGGCCCCATGCATCATAATTTGCACAAATGTTACATATTACTTATATTGCAGTGCCTGGTGGGAAAATTCACATTGCATGATGCTTTGGTTATCTGGCATGTGACTAATGGGTTATTAAGGGGAATGAGTTCCAAATTGTGCACAATTAATTAGAATAGTTACCAATAACAATTCACTTAAGTTACTGAAAATAATTTCTTTGTGACATAGTAGTACAAGTTACTTTCTTACCTGGTAACGTTCTTTCGATGGGATGGTCCGACGACGTATTCCAGATCTATGACATGTAATCACCACAGCTGTGCTGCTTCGGAAACATTTTTCGGCGTCTGCGTCCTGCGTCGATGACGTCGATGCGCCGTCGTCGAGGACCTCCTCCGACGTCCGACGTCATCCGATGTGATAAGTAGGACGCACGACGCCGGTAGCCTCAGTTGTAGTTTTTTCCCCCAGAACGTGTGACATAAGTCAACTGCCAGTCAGACACAAAGCCATGCGGAACGTAAGCTGCAATCGCAAAAGAAATTCTGCAGCGGGGAAGGCAGGGCGGGAGCGATATGGAATACGTCGTCGGACCATCCCATCGAAAGAACGTTACCAGGTAAGAAAGTAACATGTTCTTCGAGGGGATTGGGTCCTCCAACGTATTCCATATCTATGACAGACTCCCAAAGCAGTACCAGAGCAAGGAGGAGGGAAAGAATTTAGAATCAAAATTTAGAATAGCCAATCAAATAGCAGAGCAAAGGACCGCCTTGCCAAAGGCCAGATCCTGCCCTCGGAGGGAATCGAGGGAATAGTGACGTACAAATGTATGTACTGAAGCCCAGGTGGCTGCATCACAGATGTTGCGAATAGGAACACCCCTCTGCAGTGCAGTAGATGCAGCCACACCCCTGGTAGAATGGGCCCGAAAGCCAGCCGGTGGGTCCTTACCCGCCAAACGGTAACACCCCGAGATGGCTAAAATAATCCAGCGAGACAAAGTCTGTTTCGTCACAGCTTGCCCCAAACGCTTCCCAGCGTAACCAATAAAGAGTTGATCGTCCACTCTGACCCGGGACATGCATGAAACATAAAAGCTTAAAGCTCTCCTAGGATCAAGCCTATGGAGCCTCTCCTCTTCCTTACCAGGATGCGGAGGAGGATAGAATGCCGGAAGAACAACCTTCTGGGCCAAATGAAATTCCGACACTACCTTCGGAAGAAAAGAAGGACGAACACGAAGGACAACCCTGTCCTTGTGAAATACAGTGAAGGGAGGCTTAACTGAAAGTGCCTGTAACTCACTCACTCTGCGAGCGGAAGTAACCGCAACTAA
The DNA here is from genome assembly GCF_040938575.1 of Ambystoma mexicanum. Classification (NCBI taxonomy): domain Eukaryota; kingdom Metazoa; phylum Chordata; class Amphibia; order Caudata; family Ambystomatidae; genus Ambystoma; species Ambystoma mexicanum. The sequence goes on from NC_090925.1 coordinate 734,377,643, forward strand.
AAACACAGTTTTCAGAGTTAACAGCCTCAAAGGGCAAGAATGTAAAGGCTCAAACGGAGCACCCATAAGAAACCTAAGAACAAGGTTTAAATCCCAACCAGGCACCAGGAAAGGTGACGGAGGGAACACATTAGTGAGCCCTTTCAGAAACTGTGAAATTAAAGGGATTTTAAAGTAAGAACACTCTTCAGACGAGCGCTTAAAGACGGACAGCGCCGCCAGGTAACCTTTAATGGTACCCACTTGCAAGCCCCTGTGGGCCAAAGAAAGTAAAAAGGACAGAACCATGGGGATGTCACATGCAAAAGGATCCACATTCTGAACTCTGCACCAGTCGCAGAACTTACGCCAACGGCAACGGTACAAAGACTTTGTTGCTGGCCTCCGGGCCGAAAGCAACACCTCCATCACGTCTTCAGGGAGGTCCCAATCCTTATACCTCAACCTCTCAGAAGCCAAGCGTGAAGGTTGAGGGATCTGACCTCTGGATGGAGAACCTGACCCCCCTCCCGTGAGAGCAAATCGTCTCGGTAGGGAAGACAACGTGGAGGGCAGATGGACAAGTCGAGAAGGTCCGGGTACCACGTCCTCCGAGCCCACGCCGGAGCAATGAGGATCATCCGGGAACCGAACTTCCGTAACCTCCGCAGCACTTGCGGGATGACGGGGACTGGAGGAAACGCGTACAGCAGCGGGAATAACCACTCCACCACGAACGCGTCTCCTAAGGCTCCTTTTGGAGGAAATTCCCGCGAGCAAAACCTTTCGCACTTCCGGTTGACACTGGAGGCGAAGAGATCCACTTGAGGGGACCCCCAAAGGACGAAGATCTCCAGGAGAATCTCCTGAGCCAACTCCCACTCGTGAGAGATCGCGCTCTGCCTGCTCAGAGCGTCCGCCGTCACGTTTTCGGCTCCGGCCAGATGAACTGCCGAGATCGAAACTTTCTGCTGGATGGCCCAGAACTCGAGCTGCATCGCCTCCCTGCACAGAGGAAGTGACCCTGCCCCCCCCCCTTTTTGTTGAGGTAGTGCATGGCCACTGTGTTGTCCGTCAGGATCAGGACATTCTTCCCTCGCACAGACGGCAGAAAAGCCTTCAGGGCTAGCCTGACGGCCCTCAGCTCCAACAGATTGATATGGAGTCTGGACTCCGACGGAGACCAACGACCGCTGACTGTCAGCCCGTTGGCATGAGCTCCCCATCCCGTGAGGGATGCATCCGTCACGATCGTCACCTCCGGCCAGGGAAGCCAAAATGGAGCCCCCTTCATCAAGTTGCCTTCGACGGCCCACCACAGAAGATCCCGGGCGACCGAGGACGGCACCTGAATCGAGTCCGACATCCTGCCGGAGGACTGCGACCATTGCGTCTTGAGTGCCCACTGCAAAGATCTCATCCACAGGCGAGCCTCTAGCACCAGAAGAATGCAGGATGCCATGAGGCCGAGCAACCTCAAGAACTCGAACGCTGGGAGCGTCTGGGCATGCTGAAACTTGTGCACCATCTGCTGAATTTGAAGAGCCCTCACCTGGGGAGGAAAACACTGCCCCAGGGAAGTGTCGAGCACTGCTCCGATGTACTGGAGCCGCTGTGTTGGCGTCAAATGGGACTTCTTTAAATTGAGGGAGAAGCCCAGCCTGTGAAGGGAGCGACAGGTGACCGATAGATGATCCAGGACTTGCTCGGGAGAGCTCCCCCTGATCAACCAATCGTCCAGGTAGGGGTAGACGTGAATCCCCCCTTGCCTGAGATGCGCTGCCACCACCACCATGAGCTTGGTGAAAACCCTCGGGGCGGAGGTCAATCCGAACGGCAGGACCCGAAACTGAAAGTGCGAGTCGCCAACCGCGAACCTCAGGTACTTCTTGTGCTTGGGATGGATCGGCACATGGAAGTAAGCATCCTTGAGGTCAAGTGACACCAACCAGTCCTGAAGCTGAAGGGCCTGGAGGACTTGAGAGAGAGTAACCATCTTGAACTTGTCCTTCCTGAGGAGTTTGTTCAAACCGCGCAAGTCCATGATGGGTCTCAATCCCCCGTCTTTCTTGGAAATCAAAAAATAAGGGGAATACCATCCCTTGTTCCTCTCCGCTACAGGCACCAGTTCTATGGCGCCTTTCTCCAGCAGGGCTTGAATTTCCTGCGCAAGGAGCGGATCCGGACACCGCAAAGAGAGGTTCCCCGGTGGATTGTCGTGAGGCCTGTGCCGAAAGGGAAGACAGTAGCCGTGGGTTATGATCTCCAGAACCCACACATCTGAAGTAATGGCTTGCCACTCTACAAGATGCTGCGCCAGCCTTCCCCCAACCGGCGAACCATGAGACATGGCCTCATGACTGAGTGGGAGCGGCTGCGGCGTTACCTGAGGGCAAAGAGGCAACTGCCCGAGCGGCCTTGGCACCACGGGTACCCTGTCGTCCACCTCTGGTACCCCTGCGTTGGCCTCTTTGACTGCCAGCTCCTCTCGCTTTACTGAAGGACGAGTAATAGCGAAAGGAACCACCCCTCCACTGCTGTCCCCTAGGACGAAAAGGCAGAGGTTGGCGAACTGCAGCGCCCAACGACTTCGCTGCAGCTTTCGAGGTCTGCAACCTCTCAAGGCTCTCGTCAGCCTTGCTGCCAAAAAGGTGCTCACCGTGAAAGGGCATGTTGAGGAGCCGGGACTGCACATCCGGAGCAAACCCCGACTTCCGCAACCACGCAAACCTGCGTATCACGGTGCTCGCCGCCATGGACCTACTGACGCATTCAGCTAAGTCCAAACCCGACTGAACGGACTCACACATAGCATCCTTACCATCCTGGACCATAGCAAGGAAACCATCCCATTCGTCCCCTTCGGGAATATATTCAGCCGCTAACGCAACACAGTTCCACAGAGTGTGCGTGAAACGCGACAAGGCACAAATGGAGTTGGCCGCCTGAAGCGCCATACCACCAGAAGAAAACACTTTCTTCGCCCAGCCATCAAAACGTTTGTCGTCCCTATCAGGAGGGATGGTAGGGTACGACGCCTGCTTCGCCGGGGCCGTGGCCGCCTGCACCACCAAACTCTCCGGAGTGGGGTGCCTGGTCAAGTAGCAGGGGTCGCCACTGGCTGGACGGTATTTTCGCCACAAGGATCTGCCCACCGCCGGGAGACTCTCCGGAGCAGTCCAAGCCGCCGCCACCCTTCTCTGTAAAGCCATATGGAACGGCAGAACCAGGTCAGTTGGGGGACCAACATCAAGGATGTCCGTCAGATCATCCTACACAAAATCCCCTGGGGGAGCAGACCATCCCAAGTACTCAGAAACCCTAGCCATAAGGCGCCGGTACGAGGAATCAGCATGAGAGCCAGGCTCAGGCCTACAAAACTCCACCTCCGGAGAGTTGTCCAGTCCACTGGCATCATGCAGTGACTGTCTCAACTCGTCAAACTGACTATGGCCCGAGACAATTTCATCCGGAACCTGACTAGGAACCAGGCCATCTGAATCCTCATCCGCCTCTGAAATATAGTCCAGGTGGCGAAAATAAGGCACCCTAGAGTGCTTGCTCTTAACCAGAGCCTTCCTAGGGGGTCCACCCGTGCCACAGGGTACCTCCGACACGAAAGGCGTCAATGGCGTCGAGAGAACCGGCATCGGCGCCGAGAGGATCGGCGTTGACGTCGAGGAAATCGGCGTCGACGTCAGATGCAGCGCCTCCAGAATCGGCGGCGTCGACACAGCCCTCGAGGCCGGAGCCCCGAGCGTGTCCCTCGACGACCTGAGCGTCGACGGCATCGATGACTTCCTCAGAGCCAGAGCCTCGAGAAAGCCTGTCGACGCCCTCGACGCCCCAGACGTCGATGCCTTCTTCGAAGATCTCACAGGTGCACACGGTCTCGAACGCGTCGAGGACCGGGACCTGGAACGGGTACGTCGAGAACGAGTCCCCTTGTCCGAACGGGACCTCTCCCGTGACTCGTGCCGACCACTCTTGCGAGCGGTGTCTCTCGACCTCACACGACAGACCCCACTCGGGGGCGCAGACGGCTGAGTACCCTGCGACTCAAGAATCGCCAGCATCCTCTTCCCGAAGGAAGCCCATTCCTCCGGCGTCGCACGGCTGGAGGGGTAAGCGACGTGCCGGGCAGAGTCCTCCGAAGAGGACCTGGAAGACGACCGGTGTCGGCGCTTCCGAGAATGCCTCGAAGAGGCTGAGGAGTGGCAAGACCGACTCCTAGAAGGAGACCCACGAGACTTCCGACGATGACACGGAGAGTCACCCCTCGAATCATCCGTCGAAAGCCCCGCAGACTTCGACTTCCGGGGCTTGGACACCCGACCTACCGACAACTTCTTCTTACATTCGCGTAAGGCTTTGGACGTGAGCGACTGGCAGTCGATACAGTCATCCGTGTCGTGGGCCTCCCCGATGCACCAGAGGCAGGCGTCGTGCGAGTCCGTCACCGACATCTTGGACCCACACACCCCGCACTTCTTGAAACCCGGACGCGGGGTCGAAGACGAAGTAGAAGACATCTTCTGAAGGATTTTCACAAAACGAACAGGTTCGAAGAACCAAGAAGAACAGAACTCCAAAGAGTCGAGGAGTTTAAACCGAGAAACACGAAGCAACATGTTCGCTGAAAAAACGGAACTGAGGCTACGGGCGTCGTGCGTCCTACTTATCACATCGGATGACGTGGGACGTCGGAGGAGGTCCTCGACGACGGCGCATCGACGTCATCGACGCAGGACGCAGACGCCGAAAAAAGTTTCCGAAGCAGCACAGCTGTGGTGATTACATGTCATAGATATGGAATACGTCGGAGGACCCAATCCCCTCGAAATTATTTTTACTTTAGTATAGCATTTCTTACTAGATTCGTCCCGCTTCTAAATTCTTTAAAAAGGGCAGTTACCCAATGTAATGTAATAAATTCATCAACCTTGATCGATGAATGGCTGCAGGCTGACCCCATGTCAAGGGAGTAGACTTATCAAGTGAGGTATACAACCATACACATATAATGTGTACGATATGAAGGAAAGAAATCCACCCCTTGTGTAAAGTGGTCTTCAAAAGTTCTAATTTGTGAACAATGTTACTGGCCCACTAGCAAGCTTTAAAATGCACCACAACTATATTTCCCAGGAGATTGCTTGGGGCACAGAGTACCCAAATCCATCAGAAAAATTGTATTTATTCCTAATCACTTGTCTTGAATGTAACAGACATTGAGTGCTTTAAAAAGCACACTTTTCCACTAGATTTCCTAAGTGGATAACCCTGCCCTCACACAAAGCCTGGTTGAAATGATCTTTAAATTGTACCATATTCTGTCCAGTGTTACTCATCCTGTTCTCCTAAAAATGCACAATTTGTCCCTAAATATCCCGACAATACCATTGGAAGGATAGGTGGGGCAGCACCAAAATTAACCTTTATATTTTGGAGTAAATGCTACTGTTGAAACGTGCTTAAAAAACATTTGCTATTAATTTGCTTGAAAAGTTCCTGGGTGAGAACTCCAAGGACTCAAATATTTTGTTACACTCTGCAATTTTTAATAATTTTGCTGGCCTATGCCTAGAAATGCACTGGTTGCCACGAAATTTACTAAAGATTGTATTTCTATACTAATTTAATTTCAAATGATGTTTGAGGCCTTATGAATTGTCTGGACTAGGATTACACCTGGATGAGACTACTGTTAATTACTATTAATTAACAGTGGTATTAGCAGTATTGAGCTTAGTACAGTTATGATTTGTTCCAATCATTTTACCACTGACTGAATGTTGATAAATTACACCAAAGTACTGAAGTTGCTCACCATTATATCTGACACAGAAATGTTGCTCATTGCTAACAAAAGGTTGGGGACCCCTGCACTAAAAAGAACCCCCAAAAATGGAATACTGATCAAACTCATGTCCTGTTTTTATCAGGTGGTAACATCATGCCTTAACTGCGCAAAAGGTAGCTTTATTTCCTTCCTGCAATTGTAGGTAACTTCTAAGAATCCAGAGAAATGCTGCTGCACACTAGTTCTTGAACTCTTACCTGGAAATAGCGGCTCCTCTGGATTGGCTGCCGAAGGTGTCAAGACCCACCCATCCCGCAAGAAGTGTTGCACGAGGATAGCTAGTCGTGACTGGTTCAGCGTATCCATGACGATACCTCTAACTGCCCGGAAGTTGGCATAGAGATGGAGGGAAGTGAATACGAAAAAGAGGAAATAGACAAGTCTGAAGGGGAAAGAAAGAGCATAACAGAAAATCAAAACCAGCCAGTTAATCACAGTAGAGACCAGCAAACATCACTAACCAGGCAATGCCACCAAACCACCTACTCATAGCCATTAGACAGCAAACAGCACCCTTCTTTACTCACTGAAGATTGTCTGTGACCAGAGGGATGAGGAGAAGGCTGACAAGCAAACCGGCCAAATTCACCAGGGTTTCCTGTAAAGACAAGGGAGCATGAGTGCGAGAAAGTGAGAAGGGAGTTAAAGGGAAGGAAAGATGATGCCATAGGAAGAGACAAAGGCTGAGAACGGGAGGTGTACGTAGAAGTGAAAGAGAGGGAGAGAGAGAGAGAGAGAGAACAAATGCAAGCACAACAGTATGATGTTTGGGCATAGGAACACTGAAGGAAGGGCAAGGGGCAGGAAGTGATGGAATAAAATAGAGTAAGAGTGGTGCAAGTTGGCAGAGGCTTCTTACAATAATCCCCTCATATGCACTAGGGGATCCTGCAATCACTGTACTGGCACATCTCACAATTCCATTTCTAGTAGCATAATTTGCTTTGTTTACGCGTCATGCGATAAGTGCTGTAAACATCCTGCATCCGATACGGAGGTAAAGAGAACACCCTGGGCATGCAGATGGGGCTTGGCTAGGATGGGGGTGGCAGGCAGGGCTGTGGTGTGAGGGGGCTAGGGAGAAGTGCATATTCTCTACACTACTTCCTTCTGGCCATCTGGATCAAAATGATGTAACTGGCTAAGGGAGAAGAGATCTTCTATTGTATGCAGGCACCGATTATGGGATACAGGAGAAATAACTCCAGCTTTGCGCTCTCTGTGGACACAGACACATGGAGGATGAGGCGAAGATAAGAAGGTAGACGTTTCCTGAACTTAACATGAGCTTTCAGAAAAAGAAATGCATATCCTGTAAGGTATTGTCATTATACTCATACCTCATAATTCTAAAAAGCTGAGATGGGGAACAATATCTCAGAAAGGGGAACATATTTTGAAGCGAGACAAAAAAGAAGAATCTTCAAAAGTGGCCTATTGTTCAGGTTGCTGATTTGTTTAAGTAATATACTGTAATTTTCTCAAACATATCATGTCATTATTTGTGCACATTCGTATAATTTTTAGAGCATTTGTCATGGTTTCTAAAGATAACAAAAATACTGTAATGTCTGGTTTATAATTGTTTTGTGCCCTCTCCCCCCCAACACCAAAAGGCCGGGAAGAAATTGTAAAGTTATGAAGTAATTTGAATTGCAAGCATTTCTTTCTCAAATGTGCACATTTTACTTTGAGTGAAGTTTCAGTGATCTTGACAACTCTTTTCATACCACAGATTTAGTGTTACAAATCGAAACAAATATCAATGCTGTTAATTTCTTCTTAAATAATTTAACATGTCCACAAATAACTCCAGCCTTTTGTCAAGTGTTGCAACATTAAAAAAGGGCTGACATCAGCTCCAACACCACTTGCGCTTGGACAGACCACCACCTCATACTCTTCTACATCCCCAACGCCACTAAAACCACCAAACTTAACACTCCTTTACCACCAGCACTAGCTAGGAGCGCACGAGACCTAACTAAAGACAAGCTCCTACTGTTTCTAGAGGCTCCTGCCCTCAAGTCGCCATTCTCCAACGACCCTCTGGCTCTAGTAGAGCTATATAATCTAACGTTCAAAAAAGCAATCAAATCCATTGCCCCTCTAGAGAGAAAAAAAGCAAAAGGAAAGAAACACACCAATTCCTGGTACACATCAGAACTCCAAGAATTACACACTCTCAAGCGCATTACGCTTACCAAGTGGCAATCAGACCCAAGGTCTCCAGCTTGGAAGCCTACAAAAAACTTGCTGCCCAATATAAAAAAAACATCACCATAGCCAAATCTACATCCTATAACACAAGAATTGCACATGCTAAATCAGAGTCTAAAGAAATGGTCGCCATATTCAAGCAATTGGCTACCCCCGCACCCAAGACATCACCAAAGACGAAGTGTGGTGCAAGAGCCGCCAAACAGCCATGGTCAACTAAATGGTCAACTAAATAGACCTGCTGCAAATTAAAAACTCCCACCTGCCCACCTCACTGACTAAACTCCAATAGTAAGGAAAAGACGCTCTTCTCCCTCAAAGATGTTTCAGAAACTGAAGCATTAGCCCTCCTGAAACACATAAAACCTTCCAATTGCAAGGGTGATATCTGCCCAGCCAATCTCATCCAGGACTGCGCAGAAGCCCTAGCACCATTGCTCACAGCATTCATCAATGCTTCCTTTTCATCGTCCCACCATGCCTACTCTTAAAAAAACCAGCCTTAGACCTGGCATCACCTAACAACTAAAGGCCCTTCACCACCGTAACATTCCTGCTAAATATTCTAGATGAAGTGGCATTCACTCAAATCCAACAATTCCTGGAAGATAACAGGCAATCAAGCTTCCGCCCAGGTCACAGGACGGACTCTGCCTTACTAGATCTTAAAAAAACAACTAGGGGAAATAATGGACCAAGGCAAGCCAGCTTTGCTACTCCTCCTCGACCTATCTGCAGCTTTCGATCTTGTGGACCACAAGACACTCTACAGACAACTCATGAACTCAGCCCAATTCAATCCTGAAGCCACTGCTTGGATCACCTCCTTCCTCGAAAGGAGAGCCATGCAGGTCTTCTCAGATCAGGCATGTGCGGTACCTATCACCATCCACTGCAGAGTCCCACAGGGCTTGTGCAGCTCACCCACCTGGTACTATATTTTCACCCTACCCCTTTTCAACAAACTGGACAATCTCGGCATAGCATACACCAACTATGCCGATGAGATGCAGGTCCTCCCCATTCTCAGGCTCCTACGAAAAAGATGCAGAAACACTGCGCAAAACCTATGCCACAATCCAAGCATGGATGGCAGCAAATGGACTGTGCCTCAACGGGGACAAGACCGAAATCCTCATTGTAGGCCCCAAGGAAACGCTCAACAAGCTTGACAAACAATACAGCACCTTTAACATAGACAACGCCCAAATCACTGTCTCATCAGCAGTCAAAACTCTAGGGTTATACATCGACTCCACCCTCTCCATGACGCGCCAAGTTAGCGTTATTGCATCCTCGGCTGCACTCACAACGAAACTGATCAATGCAGTGAAGCCTTACTTACCCACGCAAAACTGCCTCTCCATAGCCAGAGCCACCATTGGGCAAAACTGGACTACTGTAACAGTCTTTGCTGGCACCTCAGCAAAAAACCTCAACAGACTACAGATCATTCAAAATAATGCTCTCAGGGAAGCGCTGTGTATCCCCAAATGGGAGCACATCTCCCACGCAAGGCGCGAGGCCCACTGGCTCCCGGTCAAAGAACGTATTTTGTTCAAGACACTAGCCATAACTCATAAATGCCTCTGACTCACAGCCCCCTCCTATCTCTCAGAAGAAATAGTCTGAGCCACTTCCTCAAGACACATACGTTCACACCACTCCAATCAGCTTAACGTCCCTACCTTCAAAAGGGCCAAAGCCGGAGGTTCCAGCTTCCTATTCCTAGTTCCCAAACATTGGAATGCCCTTCCTACGGCCATAAGGAATGAGACCTCTCACTTTTCCTTCCGCAAAGCACTCAAAACGATGCTCTTCAATTAGCTCACCCCACCTCACAAGGCCCACACAAGCAGCGGTTCCAGGAATCTGGAGGTATCTCGGCACTGCTCCGTAACCACTGAACCATGACACCTCTGCGTTTTCTTCTGCCCTTTAACTTTGCCCACTACATCAATGTCTATGTAACCATCAACTGTCTCTTATTACTATGTCAATGTCAATGTAACCATCAACTGTCGCTTATTTGGCTCACTGTAACCAAGAACCACAGATAGGCGATACTGCTTTTCTCATGTAACTAAGTAAGCTTTCTGTAATAGCGCCACGATGCCCCTGGGCCACCTTGCACACTTTATAAATGCAAATAAATGTCTAATGAATAATGCCATGCAGTGAAGCACAAAGTAGGGTACTTATGTGAAAAGTGATTTTAAGAGCACCAAACCTTCACTCTTGGTGCAATGTGCACATTATGGATTATTCCACCATTTACAGACTGGGATTGGCTGTATCCTATACACTGATGCTGTACTAAAAATCAGTTAACTAAAGATTTACCGAGAGCAGCCCAAGCCTTCAAACATTTGTGGGACTGTAAAGTTGCCCGATGTCCTGGGCCTGTGGGTAGGTGCAAGGGAGGTTTTTCAACAGCCCTCCAGCGGTTAGGGGGTGAATGAAGAGACCTAACCTGTGCTGAACTGTGATGAAATGACACCTGTTCTTCAGGAGCACAGGGATGAGTAGTGACTAGCCCGCCTAATTCAGACCCACGGTACTACTAAACCAGCAGTGATGCCAATCAAAGTTGAAATGCATACCGAATGGAATACCTCCTTTGCCTTTTGTGTTAATGTGAGCAGAGGGCTGGCTATACTCTTCAGGAGGGATGCGAGCTAATAACAGTAGTAACACAAACAACCTAAGTACAATGGCTCCAAAATAAAAGAATGGCCAATCAAGGTTCCATAAAACAATAGACTTGTAATCAAACAATAGAATGCAAACAAACCAATCAGAAAAACCCACCCCTGTAAAACAAACACAGAATGCAGACTTTTTTTTGCGAAAAGGGCACTCTGGGAAGAGGAGCAGGGTTGTTCAGGCAATTGATTAGAAACTATGTTACTTTTCAAGGTGATGTCTTTGAAGAACTAGGTAGAGAAGTGGGCTTAATAGTCAATATGGTTCCAAAAAGTGGACCGGGAACAGGACCTCTTCACAGTGGGCCTCATCACGAGTTGGGCGGTATCCCGGCATTATTACTGCTGGGTTACCGCCCGCGCTAATGGCGTTCTATTAACTCTAAATTCTAAACTGGGGGTAAACACGCCAGACCCATGTTTGGGCAAACCCTTAAGTGCGGCTGTAATAGCGTTACTGCTGCATTTAAGGGCTACCGCTCAACTCGTGATGAGACCCGGTATCTTAAATATTTTCTCTTGTCTTTGGCACTTGACAGTGTCGAGCTTGGCTGCTAGGCACTTATACCACGGTTGATCCAGCTGAGAGACGTTACAGAGTCAACGAGATCCCACTTGCGGGTAGCATCGAGTCAGTTCCAAGGTGCATACTTCCAATGGGTTGAATTGGAGTTTGAGAGAATGACTTCCGATGGTTTGTGGCTGCGTTGGAGTCAGCGGAGAGACAACAGCTCTGCTGAGTAGAGTCAGCATTTGAAATGGTCAGTTCTCCATCTCCAATTTCCAGTAGTCGAGTCAGTACTCGAGTTAGTTGCTCCCGCGCTGTCGAGCCCATGGTCGGGTAAAGACGAGTTGATCCGCTTAAATGGGTACAGCCAGCGTCCAGATGGCTCGAAAGTCAACAATTGATTTGAAGTTTGTGTAGGGTGCTAAAACCAGTACAGTGGGTCCTGTGGCAGCTCGAAGGACATTCAGTGAGGCCGATGTGGCTCGAAGGCATCTTGAAGCAACAAAACAAGATTCCAGTTGCTTTCGTCCTTCTGGGAGTTCCAATCCTGGGGCACAAGGCAAGTCCTCTTGTTCTGAACTCCTACTCCAGGGAGGTTGGCTGGCACCTACAGGGGATCCTTTATTCCAGTGCAGCCCGCAGTGAGGACTTGGTCCAGAGCAGTTCATCCCAATGTTCCCTGGGGATGGGTAGGGGACAGAGCTCTCCTCTGCCTTGTATGCCTTCTCTCTTCACCTACCTGGCAAAGGACCTTTGGATAAACTGTACCAACAACAGAGATTCAGTGAATTATTCTTGTCCTTGTAAAAGTCAAAAGATGAATCAAAGAAAAAGGGGGTGCTTCTTCCTTATAAAAGCAAAATGTCACAGGAATTTGTTCAAAGCAAGTCTACTGTAAGTGGTCCAATCCAGGCTGCTATAACAAGGGCACTTTGCCTTCTGACCCTACACCCAGAGGTCCATGCCTGCAAGAGAGGGGGGATTGGACGTAGTAGAGAGTGTTAACAGAAACCCATATGGTGAAACCCTGCTCTCAGCCCACCTCAACGTTATGGCTACTCTAGCTCTACCCCCTTCCCATGTCTGCTGACTTTAAAGGGTTTCCAGTGGTCAGCAACCTGGTGTGAATGTGGCATTGTTATACAAGTGCTGCCTTTGAAACACTGGTTCCCAGGACTCCTCGTAGGGGAGGGCTCTTTGCCCTGGAGGAAGGTGTTGCCCTTCCTGCAAGGGGATCAAAGTGGCAGTATTGTGGCCATTGCTCCACAGGGCAACTGTGGAGACAGACCAGAAACCGATACACATCAGTCCCATCATAGGAGGGCTCTGGTCACAAAGTGAATAGTAGTGTGATATGAAATTGCTGTGTCTATATAATTGTGTGCACTTAGTAGTCACCATGCCACAACCATGCCAAATCTTCAGATTTACGTGGCACCAGACTGACAAAGCCATACAATTATTAGATTTGAAAACAGAGGTGCCAAAGATTAAAAAGCCACCTTTGACTGCAGTAACTTTGTTTTCCAGCAGCAGTTAGGGATGCACATGTGACCTTTGAACCCGCCCTGTGCCGCTGCAGGGCTGGTGCTAAGAGCATTAGGAGACTGTCCCAGCAAAGGGACATGGCTGCATTATAATTTTGACATGGAGCATTTATGAAAGGGGGGTCTGGTTAGCAGACCTCCCTTTAAAAAACAGAATTGCCTGCCTCATTTTATATAAATAAATATCAAAAAAGCTTGGGCTATCCCATCCTTACTAGATGGCATTCTGTCATAGTGTCCGACAAGGTAAACGCACAACAGAGCTGTCAGACTTCGCTTTCAGGAGGGGACAGGTTGGCCCCAAAGTCAGGACACATGCACAATAACATACACTGCACCTTAACACCAAGGACTACCAAAAAGAAGCAGAAAGGCAATTGAATGACATGAACAATTATGTCAAACTACCTCATGACCCCTACCCGGAATACAAAGTGCGATATGATACTATGTTGGACAAATGGTATGGTTTAGAACTTATTACCATAAAAGAGAAACATTATTTAACCAAAAACCATCCCAAGACTCCAATAATACACTTCATACCCAAAATCCACAAATCAATGACCAGACCGCCGGGAAGACCGATTGTGGCATCAATAGACTCTCTATTTGAAAACACTTCTAAATGTGTTGATAATTTCTTGTTTCCTTTTGTGGAAACTTTACCGTCTTACACAAAAGATACTACAGCATTTTCTAACCAAATAGCACACTTGGCAACCTGATTTCCTCCTGGTTACGTTAGATGTAGTCTCTCTTTACACTTGCATTACACATTCTAAAGGTTTACAAGCAGTTACAAGATTTCTGTCAACAAGATCTCCGAGTTACCGAGAACATTCACTCATGCTTCTGGACATGCTTTCTTTCATTTTGACTCACAACACTTTCATGTTTGATTCTAAATATTACAATCAAATTTGTGGAACAGCAATGGGCACAGCAGTAGCTCCAACGTTTGCAAATTTATACATGGGTGCGTGGGAAGAAGATCTTTTTTCCAATGACAACTACAAGGAACATACAGACAAAGTAATTATGTGGCAAAGATATATAGATGATTTGTTTATCATTTGGAGTGGGACGATTACAGAATGGACACATTTCTTTCATGTTTTGAATCAAAATCAGCAGAACTTACAATTTACGGAACATCATAGTAAAACGGAAATAGTCTATTTAGACATAAAGGTGAAAGCTATTGGAAATCATATAAGTACAGAGCTGCAAGTGCACATCCACAATGTCTTAAGGATAGTATTCCGTACGGTGAGTTCTTGCGGGTGAAAAGAAACTGCAGTGAGAATGAAGTATTGAAAATCAATGCCAAAAAGACAGCGGCCAGATTCCTAAGGCGAGGCTATAAGAAAACAGTTATAAACAAAGCTTATAACCGAACCAGTAACAAAACCCGGGAGATGATTTTGGCAAAAAAAACGTACTCAAGGATCAAATAAAGGATCAACTACATGAAGACTGCTCACTCAGATTCATTACCACATTCAACTCAGGAGCCAAAGAAACAAAACAAATTCTAAAAAAACATTGGCACCTTTTGAAACGAATATCAGCCCACATCTGTCGACACATGCTACTTTGACATATAGAAAACCACCTTCTATACAAAACAAACTCTCACCGAGTTTGTTTCAGTCACCCAAACAAAGTAATAATACTTGGTTAACAACAAGAATAACAGGTTTCTACACCTGTGCTAAATGCAAAGCATGCCGCCATGGGATGAACATCAAAGCTTTCACAAATCCTCGAACAAAGAAAGAAGTTAAAATTAAACATGATCCGAGATGTTTCACACAATTTGTTATCTATGTGATCACCTGCGATTGCAACCTGTGGTATGTTGGCAGCACAAAGCTGGAAGCCAGGCTACGAATATTGCAACATCTTCATGCAATTAAAAATCATGACATGTCCTACCCACTTGCAAAACATTTTGAGGAGGTCCATCAGAATGACATTAGATCCTTTAAATATTTCATCATTGACTCAGTGGGAATTCATTTTTTTTTAAAAACGTATTTTATTGATTTTGGTGGAAAAAAAACGTGCAATACAACGAGAAATCAAACGGTGGTTCAAACAAAGGAGGGGACGGTGCAGGGGGACAGGGGAGGGGGAGGGAACAAACAAATCAACAACAGTCTTCATGTTACAGCGAACTTACAGTGGATGGATGGGTTAGGGCCTGCGACCCAGAGTTTCAGGATGCAGGGGGGGTCGCATATGAGGGCTGTCCCTCCAGTGCTGGCATCAGGGAATAGTGTCAGTGTGATGCTGCGAGATTTCAGGGGGGTTTGTAGTCGGCGCTGAAGCGTATTTCTCTGAGGAGGGCCTTCCATGATTCCAGGGTGCCTCATTCGGTTTCGCCGCTTGACGTGATTCCTTCTTGCCAGGCCCTGGTTTCTGCTACTGTCCATCTCTCGAGTTCTTTGAGCCATCGTTCATGCCTGGGGCCCGACGGCTTCTTCCAGGCCATTGCAATTGTTCTCTTAGCCAGGATGCATGAGATGTCCATTAGTCTGACAGCATGCTTGGACTTGCTAGGTCTGGGGTAATTCCCCAGGAGGCACTCCCCGGGGGTCCATTTGTACCTCGTCATTCCGGCGTCCATGCAAGTCTGTTTGGCTTTGGACCATAGTGTCATCGCCTTAGTGCAAGTCCAGAACATGTGGATCATGTCCGCTTTATCGTTCCCACACCATGGGCATGCAGGGGAGGATGTCTTATTGAAGGAGGCGACCCTATGAGGGGTCATGTATGTCCTATACAGGACGTTCAGTTGAATCTGACCGAATCTGGTATTCCTGGACACTTTTTTGGGAAATATTAGCGCTCCCTCCCATTCTTTATCCGTGATCGGGGTCCCAAAGTCCGCTTCCCATTTCGCTCTCAGATCTTTGCCTTTAGGGTTAGGTTTGTCGCATAGTCTGCTGTAGAGCCTGGAGACTGGTCTCCAGCCATCCGAGAGGTCATGCATTTCTTGAAGTAGAGGGTCAGGGGAGGGTTCCTCCGGCCAGCCGGTCCATTGTTTCTTGGCAGTCTGTTTAAGGCGGTGGTACCAGAGGAACTGGCCCGGGGGTATTCCTTCGGCAGCCTTAAGAGATTCAAAGTCCCTGAATTCCCCTTCCTCGTACATGTCGCCCCACGTGTATATGCCGGCTTCTTCCCACTTCCTTGCCGTGGAGAGGTCTGCATCCGTTCGGCAGGTGTCTGCTAAGATGGGGTTATCCGGAGAATATGGGTGTTGTACTCTCCTGATGTAGCAGGACCTGGCCCATATCTTCCTTCCCAGGTCAATCAGTTGTGAGGTGACCAGGGATTGCCGTGTAGGGTGCCACAGGGTCTCCTTGGGGATCACATTGTTCGAGGATTGCCTCAGTAGTTCCGACTCAGCCGAAGGTTCGTCTGAGAGCCATTTCGTTATGTGACTCAGCTGGGCGGCCAGGTAGTATAACTGGAGATCCGGCAGCTTTATTCCACCCTCTTTATGTGGCAGGGAGAGAACAGATAGCGACAGTTTGTGCCTGTGGGGGCCCCAAAGGAAGTCCCTGATGATAGCCTCCAGCTTCTTGAAGAAGGGCGGTCGAACGTAATGGCAAATGTTCACGAAGAAATATAGGAATCGGGGGAGTACGATCATCTTGACTATCGCTGCCCTGCCCACCATGGCCAATGGGAGCTTGGACCAGAATTTTATAGAGCGTCGAAGACTCATGATGGTGACCTCAGTGTTGTGTGCGTGCGTGAGTAGCGGGTTATGGCTTACGTTGATCCCCAGATAACGGAACTTGACCAGTTGCCAACCTATTCCTATCACTGGAAGTTTGCTTTCTGGAATGTTGCGTAGGCCCGCCAGAGGGAAGGCGGAGGACTTGCTTCTGCTGAATCGGATCCCTGAGTACTTCGCGTAATTATCTAGTACCTCCAGTGCTGTCGGTGCGTTAACCTCGGGAGTGCTTAGGTAAAGGAGGACGTCGTCTGCGTATAGAGATATTATGTGGTGTACAGTGCCCACCTTGATACCAGCGTCGAAAAGCTGCTGCCTGAAGTACAATGCAATCGGTTCCAGGCCCAGTATGTACAGCATGGGGGATAGCGGACACCCCTGTCTCGTTCCCCTTTGTATTTCCCAGGCTGCTGATACCGTTCTTCCCGTTTTCACTCTCGCCATTGGGGAATTATAGAGGACCTCGATCCACCTGATGAAGCCCCCTCCGAAAGCCAAATCTTCTCAGGACCTCCCTGATCCATTCCCAGTATATGGAGTCGAAGGCCTTGATAGCATCGAGCGACAACACCGCCAGGTCCTCGTCCCTCTCGTGTGTTTCAGCCATTACATGCTGTAGCCTCCTGAGGTTAGCAGTGGTGTTACGCCCAGGCACAAATCCGTTCTGGTCTTCATGGACGATGGATCCCACCACTCTGGCCAGCTTGCGGGCCAATATGGATGTGAGGATCTTGGCATCGTAGTTTAGCATGGCCAGAGGGCGGTAGGACTCACAATCGGTGGGCGATTTGTGCGGCTTGAGCATAGGGACGATTATGGTTTCTTTCATGGTGTTGGGGAGAATCCCATTCGTGTATGCCTCCTGGTAGACCTCGTGGAGAACTGGGGTGAGGATGGACTCATACGTCTTGTAAAACTCAGGTGGGAGGCCGTCGCTGCCAGGGGCTTTGTTGTTAGAGAGGGACCTAATCGCCCCTTGTACGTCCTCAAGAGTGATCTCCATCTCCAGTTCCTCTCTCTGCTCGAGTGAGATGCGAGGAAGTTCTATCTCCTCAAGTGTGTCTATAATGTCTTCAGTAGGAATTTGCGTCTTGTGAGCATACAGTTCGGTGTAAAATTTGGCAAAGGCTTCATTGATCCCCAGCTGGGTCGTGTGGGATGTCCCATCGGCGTCCCGTATCTCCACTGGGAGGTGTTTGGGGTGTTCCCGCTTGCAGAGCCAGGCCAGTAATCTCCCTGGTTTATCCGATTCTTTGTGGGATCGGGTGGTATGTGTGGTGAAATCAAATTTCTCTAGTCTTTCCCATGCTTGTTGACATTCTGCGCGGGCTTCCTTCAATTTATTCTCGGCCTCTGTGGAGTTGTCGTGAGCAGACTCTAGCCGGGAGAGCTCAGCTTCTCGTGCTTCAAGCGTTCTCTGCAATTGCCTGCGAGTACCACCGGCTCTCGATATAATTTCACCTCTGGTCACCACCTTCATAGCTTCCCATAACGTGCCCCAGGAGGATACCGACCCCATGTTGATTTCCAGGTAATCTTCCAATTTTTCGGCAAGGTCTTCCCTGAACTCGAGATCTTCAAGTGCTGCAGTCGGCATCCTCCACATGGGGATCGGGGGTCTGGGGCCCCTCGACTGCCATAGCATGGTCAGTGGGGAGTGGTCGGAGATCGTTCGCCCCAGGTACTCTGTAGCTGCAGCATGTGGGGCGAGCTCCTTGTTGATGAACAGGTAGTCAATTCTTGTATGGACTCCGTGAGGGGCTGAGTAGTGGGAGTAAATCCTGTCAGCCGGATGATGTTCCCTCCAGATGTCCACTAGATTGAGCTGCTCCAGAGTTTCCCTCAGGGCACGGGATGCAAGGTTGCTCGGGTGTGGGGGGGGCAGCGATCTGTCCGCGCTTGCGTCAGCAACACAATTGAAGTCCCCTCCCCATATGAAGGTGCGGCCCCGGTGCCGAATCAGCTTTGTAATCATTGTGGCGAGGTACGCCGGTATTCCGTGGTGTGGGAAGTAGGAGTTGACCAAGCAGACTGGGGTCTGTTCCATTGTGCCCCAAATCACTACGTATCTCCCTTCTTTATCTTGTTCACTCCCCTCCATCTGGAAGGGCACATCCGGGCTTATCCATATTAGCACCCCTCTGGCATATTTGGAGTAGGGGGACCCTCTCACAGTCCCAGCCCATCGGTCTGCAATCTTGGACATGGCCTCTGTCGTGAGGTGAGTCTCTTGAAGGAGTGCAATCGAAACTTTCTTCCTCTTGAGATAGGATTGTATACGATTGCGTCTGAGGTATGAGCCCATACCCCTCACATTCCATGTCATCACAGTGAACTGTGCCGCCATCGGGTCTGAGTTTCGGATTTAATGCGGGACTCGGTCTCCGGAGCGCGGCTCTGCTTTAGTCCTCCGTAGGTGGGCTGCGGGGGGAACAACACTAAGTTCCAGTCGTCGGGGTCACGTCCTGGACCCATCTCGGTCTTTGTTGGCGAAGGAAGCATGAAGACTGTACAACTAATAAAACTAATAACAGAACTCAAACTGGTGCGCCCAGCGACTACAACATTGTCGTGGTGCTCAGGTGCTCTCGAGCCGTCAGAGCCCATCCGGGAGTCGGGCGCGAGCTGGGTCAGGCGGGTGCCTAGGCCGGGTGAATTCTACGCTGGGGGTGGGGCGAGGGCCTGGCGGCGGAGCCGAGCGAGGCCGTTTCCGAGTGAAAAACTGAAGTTGGATTACCTTCTGTGTTCCAGCGTCATGTACAATGATTCTTACTGTTACTCGGGGGTCGCTTGTGGGATCAGGGGGGGTTAGGCCTCATTCCGTGAGTTGTCCTTGCCATCCGCCAGGTTATTATCCTCTAGCCACATTTTGGCTGCCTCTGGGTTATCGAGGAATACCAGCCGCTCTTTGTAGACGACCCTGAGGCGTGATGGATATAGCAATCTATATTTTAGGTTCAGTTGTCGGAGCCTAGCTTTTATCGGGACAAATGAATTCCGCTCTCTCTGAACCTTCTGCGTGTAGTCCGGATAGATAGAGATTTTGGAGTCCCCTCTTTCGATGGGGCCCCCCTCCCTGGATCGCCGTAAGATAGTTTCTCTATCCTGAAAGTTCAGTATCTTAGCGATTATAGGTCTGGGGTGCGATCCAGGGGTAGGGCGCCTCTGGAGGGATCTGTGGGCCCTCTCGACTGAGAATCCCTGGGTCAGTTTGCCGGCCCCTATTTCTTGCAGCAGAAGGGTTTCAACGAAGGATGTGGTATTTGCCCCCTCGTTCCCCTCCGGGACACCCAGGATCCTGATGTTGCTCCGTCTGGCCCGACCTTCGGCCTCCTCCGCCCTTTCCTCCAGGAAGGCAACTTTCCTCTTCAGGAGGGCAACTTCTGAATTCATGGCTGTGGTGGCTGTGGATGTTTCCTCCGTCGACTGTTCGACGGTCGCAACCCTCTCCGCTAAGTTGCGAGCGTCTTGGCGGATCAGTTGGATATCAACTTTGAATTCGTCGATCTTAGAGTCTATGTGCGTTTTTAATGAGGCTATGGCATCAAGTATCTGCGAGTGGTTATCGGCGGCCACCCCCTCGCTCGTCTGGGCAGCTTCAGAGGAGCCGGCCCCGGCCAGAGCGGGGGTCTTCACCTTAGCGGAAACAAAGGAGTCCATGGTGGCGGCTCTGGACTTATTCTTGGCGGCCATCTTGAGGTGATGGTTGCGGATGTCCTAGGCCTCAAAGGATAGATCGCTTGCGGAGTTGCTAGTGGGGCCCTCTGCTTAGCCGAATTTCGGGCCGTGAGCTGTGTTTTGCCCTCGTGTCTGGTTGTGCGGCCCACAGAGGCGAGTTTCAGAAGAGTAAGGGTGGGCGGGAAGCCCCTCTCGCGGGTGAAGCGGGATCCTGCGCGCCTTATCTTGTGGGGCTGGATCGGTAGAGTGACCCGAGCCAGGCCAGTCCTCTGTCAGACGGGCGGCACCGGGGGGAATAGTTTTCCTTTCTCGTGCTTCCGCTTCTCCCCATCAGGCCTGGAAGTCCGTTGGGGGAGGGATACCCCTCGTAGGCTCCGCTATGCAATGCGAGGCGCCATCTTGGATCCGACCAGAGCGGGAGGGGGGAGAGCCGTTTTGGGGCCGCAGCTGCGTCTGGGGGTCCAATTCGGCGGGCCCAATAGTTATTCAGATGCAGAACCGCTTCCCCCAACCGCACATCCCTCTGCAAGGGTTGGGGCCGCACGTGAGCCGGAGAAAAAGGATCAGGAAACAGCGTCTCGGCCAGAGCTCGGCAGATCAGCTACCACTCGCCATCGGCGCCAAGCCACGCCCCCAGTGGGAATTCATCCAAGAGGAGGGGACAGATTGCGAACCCTAAGACAAATGGAATCTAGATATATTGTGGACTTCAACACCAAATATCCGGAAGGTCACAATCGTGACGAAGAACTATATGCATTCCTGGGATCTTGAATTTTCGAAATTTCTGAAATGTTTGAAATTTTTAAAGTCATCAACATCTCACTGTGTTGTATTTTTATGATGACACCATTCTTACTGTGACTGCACAAACACTTTAAGTATCCTCTATTTTTATGCATCTGATTCGCCAACATAACAAGGAACAAGTTACTTACCTGTAACTGTTGTTCTCCAGCATGGGTCTGGCATGGATTCACATGCTCATGAATATTCCCCGTCGTCAGGCTGGGAATCCTCGGTAAAGAAAAAACCAGTATCAGTTTCGTTTCTGATCTGTCTTTCGTAGTAATAACCAATCACTGGTCTCTGCGTCATACTGACCACAGCCAATGACTGCCCTCTACCTAAGCACCGCCTCTGGCAGCCATCTTCAGATTTGGAAGCACGTGAAGTGGCAGTATGACCAAGTGAAGAGCCGCAGAGGGGTAGGCGGGAGGGTTCGCATGTGAATCCATGCCAGACCCATGCTGGAGAACAACAGTTACAGGTAAGTAACTTGTTCCTTCTCCAGCATGGGGTCTGGCATGGATTCACATGCTCATGAATAAAGAATACATAGCAGTACACACATGCACAACCAAGGGAGGTGGCAAAGGCTCAACATTAAGCATCACATCAACTCAACATTAAGCATCTTACCTCCTCACCAGGCTCACCTCAGGCGAACAGGTTGCGCAGCACTGCTTGCCCGACCCTGGACTCCTCCCTGGAATCCCGGTCGACGCAGTAGAATTTCGTGAAGGTGTGCGTCGACCTCCACGTAGCAGCCCTGCATATGTCCAGCAGGGGCACACCAGATAGGAACGCCGTGGTAGCTGCGATCGCTCTGGTGGAATGGGCTCTCGGACGGCCAGGCAGCGGTCGGATTGCCAACCGGTGACAGTACATGATACAGCCGGAGAGCCATCCGGAGATGGAAGCCTTCGAGAGAGCCTTCCCCTGATTGACAGGTCCAAAGTTCACAAAGAGTTGTGACGTCTTCCGAAAACCCTTCGTGCGGTCCACGTAGAACTTCAGCGCTCTAGCTACATCCAGCGAGTGCAAAGTCCTCTCAGCCGGCGACGAAGGCGACGGGAAGAACACAGGTAACACCAAGGGTTCGTTGAGATGGAAGTCCGACGGTACCTTGGGCATGAAGGAGGGGTGCGTCCTGAGCACTACCCTCGTGTCGTGGAAAGTCAAGTACGGGGCCTTGCAGGAAAGGGCCTGGATCTCTCCCACTCGTCGTGCGGAGATGATGGCCACAAGAAAAGCTGTTTTCCACGATAGAAACTTCAACGGGGCCGAGTGCAGAGGCTCGAACGGAGGTCCCATGAGCTTGGTCAGCACCACGTTGAGCTCCCACGCCGGGGCCGGAGCCTTCACCGGCGGGAACGATCTGAACAGTCCCTTCATGAACTCTTTCACCAGACGATGAGACCACAAGGACATCCGCCCCGTGGTTCTGGTGTATCGGGAGATCGCAGCAAGATGAATCTTGATGGACGCGTGTGCCAAACCAGCTTTGGCCAGCGTCAGCAGGTACGGCAGTACTTGGGGAGCCGTAATCCGTAGAGGGTTAATCTTCTGTGCGTGGCACCAGACAGAGAACCTCTTCCATTTGTGTCCGTAGCATTTAAGAGTCGAGGACGCCCTGGCCTTTGCAAGAACCTCTCTGCAATCGGCCGGTATGTCGTATCCTCCAAACTCTAGCGCTGCAGGAGCCAGGCCTGCAAGTTCAGCGACTTCGGGTCGTGGTGGAGGATGGCGCCTCCTTCCCTGGAGAGTAGATCCGCGTCCGCCGGCAGCTTGATCGGCGGGGACGCTGACAAGTCCAGAAGGTCCGGGAACCATATCTGCCTCGGCCACGCAGGTGCGACGAGGATCATCCTGCACCGTGACCTCTTGAGCTGGTTGACGAGCCGGATTAGCAGAGGCAAGGGAGGGAACGCGTAGAGGAACAGGCCCTCCCAGGGGAACGAGAAAGCATCGCCCATGCTCCTCGTCTGGGGAAACCTGCTGGCGAACCTCCGGCACTTGGTGTTCGTCGCCGTCGCGAACAGGTCGATCTGGGGTGTGCCCCACCGCCGGAAGAGGCGATCCACCAGATCCTGCCGTAGTTCCCACTCGTGGCACGAGCGCAGCTCCCTGCTGAGTGAGTCGGCGATGGTGTTTTTTATCCCTGCCAGATGAAACGGCACCAGAAAAATCCCTTGGGCGACGGCCCAATGCCACAGGTCCTGCGCCTCCTTGGACAGCGCTGGGGACCTGGTTCCGCCCTGTTTCCTGATGTAAAACATGGTGGTGGTGTTGTCGGTGAAGATCCTCACCACCTTGCCCTTGAGGGACGGAAGGAAGGACCTGAGGGCCCAAAACACTGCACGGAGCTCCAGGACGTTGATATGCAGGGACTTCTCCGTCGGGAGCCAGAGTCCCCTCGCGTGCAGATTTTCGGTGTGCGCTCCCCACCCTTCCAGGGAGGCATCCGTGGTCACAGTCTCCTGGTGGGCTGGGGTCTGGAAGTCCATGCCCGCCGTCAGATGCGCGCGGGTGCCCCACCACCGTATCGCTCGTCGGAAACTCTCGTCGAGCTTGATCCTTTCCCCGAAGCTGCCCGTCGTCTGGATCCAGCGCGCATCCAGGAATTCTTGCAACGGGCGCATCCGGAGCCTGCACATGGGAATGAGGTAGATGCAGGAAGACATCATCCCGAGGAGGGACTTGATGGATCTCACTTTGGCCGCGTCGGCCACCAACATCCGTTGCACCTTGCCCAAGATGGTCCTGGTCCTCTCCTCCGACGGGGAGGCCAGAAGGGACACTGTGTCGAGCCTCGCTCCCAGAAACAGTGCGACTTGCGCGGGCACCAGGTGGGATTTGGCGTAGTTCACGGAGAATCCCAGGTCCGTGAGGAGTTGGATGGTCCTTGCCGTGTGGACCACGGCGAGCTCCTTCGTCTTGGCGCGGATGAGCCAGTCGTCCAGGTAGGGGTAGATGTGAATCCCCTCGCGGCGCAGCTGCGCCGCCACCGGTGCGAGGCACTTGGTGAATACCCTGGGTGCCGACCGTAGTCCGAAGGGAAGGGCTTTGAACTGGTAATGACGCCCTTGGACCACGAACCTGAGGAATTTTCGGTGCCCCTTTAGGATGGGAATGTGGAAGTAGGCATCCTCCAAATCCAACGACGATAGGAAGTCTCCTTCCTCCAGTTGACCCAGGACGTGCTGGAGGGTGACCATCCGGAACTTCTGCGCCTTGATGAACTTGTTCAGCCGTCGCAGGTCCAGGATGGGGCGCCATCCTCCCGTCTTCTTCTTCACGAGGAAGTATCGCGAGTAGACTCCGGAGCCCCGAAGCCTCTTTGGGACGAGTTCGATGGCGCCCTTTCTGAGCATCGCCTTTACCTCCAGGAGAAGTTGAGGGACGTGAAGTTCTTTCCTGGCCACGGGGGGGACGCGCGGGCACCTTCTTTGAAACTCGAGCGCGTGGCCCCGGGCCAGGGCGTCCAGCACCCAACGGTCGGTGGAGATGGACTCCCACACGCTGACGAAGCCCGCCAGCCGGCCTCCCACCGGGGTGCTTCGGTGGGGGCCCGACCCCACGGCCGGTTCAATCCTGCTTGGACGCGGCCTTGCCGCCTTGACCTCCTTGGCGACGACGGCAGGGTCCGCTAGACTTGCCTCGTCCTCTGTAGGCCTCTTGCGACGACGAGCGGGCCGCTTGACGGTAGGAAGCGAAACCGCCGCCGGAACCTTTGGAGGCGCCCTTGCCTCCGCCGCTCCGAAAGGGCGTCCGTCGTTGCTGCAGGACTCCAAGGGCCCGGGCCGTCTCAGTATCCGCCTTGATGGCCTGAAGGGAATCGGCCACTGTCTTCCCAAACAGGTTGTTCCCGTCGAAGGGCATGTCCAGGACTCTGGTCTGGACGTCCTGCCGAAAGTCCGTAGCTTTGAGCCATCCACGACGTCGAAGGCAAACGCCGTTGCCCAGCTGGCGGAACCCAGTGTCGGCGATGTCCGTCGCCACGGTGATGGCGTGGTCCGAAGCCACTTCACCTTCCTGGAGGATCTCAAGGGCCTCCGCCCTCTTGTCGTCCGGCAGAAAATCCAGCAGGGGAGCTATCTTGTACCAGAGCTCCCTGTCGTAGCGGGCCACGATAGCCAAGGCGTTGGCCGCTTTAATCGTCGTCGCTGCCGACGAGATGACTCTACGTCCCATAGCATCCAATTTCTTTCCCTCGCCGTCCGGCGGGGAAGTCGATGTGGAGGCCGCACCCCCCCCCCGCTTTCTTCCTGGCTGCCGCGGAGACGACGGAGTCCGGGGTAGGCTGCGCCCGGAGGCATAGGGGGGCCGTGTCCGGGACCCAGTACTTTTTCTCGTACCGGTCTCTTCTAGCTGGCGTAGTGGAAGGGTTCTTGAGGAGGGAAGGCCCTCATCCCAAATGTCGTCCAACAGAGGCACTGCGGGGACCGTCTTCCTCTTGCACTCGCGCCGCTGATAAAGGAAGCCTTCCTTTTTCTTCTCCTCAGGGCAGAGTTGGAAAAGCTCGGAAGCCCTGGAGATCATGGAGTGGAAAGATCCGATCTCGTTGGGCGGAGAAGCCCTGGTGGGGGGCGACGACGGAAAATCCTCGTCGTATGCCTCGTCGTCCGTACCCGTCGCTGCCGTGTCAGTCCCCGTATCATCCCCTCGGGTGGACGGGGAGGAGGGCTGGACGGGGCGCGACGGTTGAAAAGGAGGTGGAGGATGGATCCTTCTTTTCTTGGTAGGGGGAACACCAGAAGGTCCCGGTTCTGGATCCCCCGACGGGAGAGGTTCCTCCGTCGGTAACGGTAGCCTCGTCCTTATCTCGGTGCATAAGGACTGTATGGCCAACAAAATGGCCGCCGAGTTGTCTCGCGGCGCTGGCAGAGGGGAATCCGACGGGCGAGCAGGGGCCCCGTCGGTATCCTCGACGATGTCGTCGTCGTCACCCGCGTCGGGGTCCATTCCGACGGGCTGGCCTTGTTCCACGCCTAGGCCGTGGCTTAAGACCTCGATCAGCTCCTCTTCTGAGGTTGAGGCCGAATCTACGACGACGCCCTGCCCCCCCTTCTTCTTCCCCACGGAGGGTTTCACGGGGGTCCTATCGATGGGCACAAAAGAAGACTCCCTCCGAGGAGGCAGGGAGATTCTGGGCCCTGAGGTCGTCACCACTGGCGCAGCCTCCACAGGCTGAGCCAGGGCCGCCGCGACCGTTTCGATAGAGGGCTTGGTCGGATGGATCAAGGCCTTCACCACCTTAGGTGCGCTCACCGCCTTATCCTTGAGGGAGGGGGCACTGCCACGCTCCTCCTCTGCCTTAGAGCTCGACCGGGGCCTCTCCAGGAGCTTCGCCGGGTGCTCGGCCTTCCTCTTACCCGACCCAGAGCGTTGGCTCGTGGTTGATGGTGCCGGGGAGGGTGCGCCCTGCCTGGCGCCCGTAGAGCCCGACCGTTCGGCGCTCCCGGTGCCAGCGGACTCGCGGTGCTTGGCCTTATGTTGGGCCCCCGTCGCCGGGGCGCCCTCAAAGGTCTTAGAAGACCGCTCGGATTTCTTCTTCTTCTCGCCAGACGGGCTCTTACCCTCCAGCCAGTTGGCGAGACGTTGATGACGGTCCTTCATGGTCCGTTCCGACATGTTGCCGCAAAACGCACAGTCCTTCTCCACGTGCGTTTTGTCCTCATGAAGGCAGTAAAGGCAGAAAGAGTGTTCGTCTTCCTTAAAGACGTTCTGCAGCTGGCATCCAGGGCAGACCCTGAACAGCTTTCCGGGCGTCGAGCTTCCCTTCTCCTGGGCCATCTCCGAGACCGGGCCTGAGAAGCTTCTGGAGTCCTCCGAAGTGTAGCTCGACGAAATCTTCACCCTTGAGGGGCACAGACGAATCCGACACGGGTCCCCGTTGATCGGATGTAGGATCGGTGGAGCTTGAGGCTCTTTTGACCGAAAGAATTGAAGTTTTTTGTGAAAAAGCGCGAAAAATAGCACTAACGCTCGAGAGCAATAGCACGAGGATCCCAACACATGAACGTGCGGTAAAAATCTGAAGATGGCTGCCAGAGGCGGTGCTTAGGTAGAGGGCAGTCATTGGCTGTGGTCAGTATGACGCAGAGACCAGTGATTGGTTATTACTACGAAAGACAGATCAGAAACGAAACTGATACTGGTTTTTTCTTTACCGAGGATTCCCAGCCTGACGACGGGGAATATTCATGAGCATGTGAATCCATGCCAGACCCCATGCTGGAGAAATTAAGGTTTCTAGTATATTATGTTTAATTTGGACGCTTATGCATTATTTTGCAGTTTTTTTGCATTTATTTTTTATTTTTATTTTTCCTTATTTAGTAATTTTATATCACTGTATTAGCACATATGTTTGGAAAATAAGAGAGGTTGCTTTACATGGATGGGAATTGTGTTCTGTTTTTATAAATATGCTAGGTGTACTATCATTAAGCAATGGACGGTATGGAAAGTTTAAAATCATCTATGAATTGCATGGCTTGTGTCAACGATAATCAATAGAATATAGACTATGCACTAGGTAATAACCTCAAAGTTGGAAATACTGTGACCCATATTCTCAGGATTATCCTGAGACACGAAATACTAACATATGAATGTAACATCCAGCACCTTGTACTTTGGATCTTTTTAGCTGTAGATGCTATTTTATCAAGTAACATATTTACATAGTGTGGATTGTTTTTAAGATGTTTGCATTTAATACATGAGATGTGATTTTAAACATATAGCACTAAGCACCTTAACATATCTGACATGTCATTAGAATAATGTGAATAGGCAACATATATATTTTTTTGTACTTACATTCTTTGCCCATTTATCAGACAATCTAAGATATGGGTTGGCTAAGTCACAATATACAGGCGCCCGCAAGGGTAACATACTGCCTTTAGTGGTACATCAGTCCGACTCATCTGTCCCACTATGAGTACTTATAACATTTACTTTTGATTTTAATGTCCTTTCTGTATATTTGTGATTGAAATGCGTATGATGGAACATACCTTAGAGGCACCCGCAAGGGTTACATACAGCCTCCTATGCTTTTGGATCATCATGAGTAGCTTTACAATATGCACCCCTATGATAGCACCTAGCACCTTGTTATTCAATAGTCCATTGACTTTTATATGGCACTTTAATACACATGAATTGTCTGTATTTTTAATAAGTAAAAAAAAAAATTTTCATGTAAGCATTTGACACTTTACAGTAGTATAAGCTATGACAACATGTTTGCCCACTTGGGCTGAAATAATATGGTCATTGTAAATAGGAATTGTTGAATAATCATTCATTTAAACAATTTTGTGTAACGGAGAAAAAACGGAGTGGAACGATTATGAAAGCGACAATCCTGTGCTATTTGTCCACCTTTAACCCACTTGGGATAATTGGTATTTAAGGCAAATGCAAATGAAATTATAACATTCTAGTACTGTATTTTTCAAAAAGTTGTAACAAATGACAGCACACAAATGAGTAACCACACATTTACAATATGGGCGTGCATTTAACAGACAATTGCTATTTCACTCTAGTGCTAAACATTGAAAATGGACTTACACACTATTGCCTATAAAGCTATAGTCCTCTCTCTCTGTCACATACCAGACGAAGCCCGAGTAGGGTGAAACGCGTCGTTCTTTTTTTCTGCACTGGAACTGCTGCTGCCTCCTTTGCCCATGCACTTTTAATTAATAAAGGACATTTGGCTGCACGGAACACTTTGACTGCTTGTGGATTTGTTTTTTGTGACTTCCAGTCTCTCACCAAAAGCATCGCCAGAGTGCCGTTGTGCCCCGGATTGGTTTCCAATCTTTTCTCTGTATATATATATATATATATATATATATATATATATATATATATATATATATATATATATATATATATATATATATATATATATATATATATATATATATATATATATATATATATATATATATATATATATATGTGAAAAAAAGAAGGAGAGGGGCGCACTCCAGTTCCCTGCACAGTAACACTTAGTGATGATTCTGCTGCAAGGACTTCTGGTAGCTGTAGTCATCAGGTTTGCAAGGAACAGACTCGACTCACACCCAATCCCATAAATGGGGAAAGGGGGGGGAGTAGCCTACAGTGAGGCACTCCAAAGTTGACTACAGACTACAGCTACCAGAAGTCCTTGCAGCAGAATCATCACTAAGTGTTAACACCTGCACTTGCTGTGAGCTGCAAGTTAAGACAGCCTCCCTGATGACGTGTATTGGCACAGAAACCGGTCGGAGGAGAACACCTGTAGCTGAGAAGGTTTACTGTGCAGGGAACTGGAGTGCGCCCCTCTCCTCCTTTTTTTCACATATATATATATATATATATATATATAATACATTACTCACCATAATCGTATTTCTGATGCTTGTATCTGCTTAGATTCACATGCTGTGCATAGGCCGACATCTAGTGGAAGCTGCAGAGTATTACAGTTCGTTTTTCGAAACTCCAAAATGGTCGTCGACACAGGGCGTGCAAGTAATACTATGCACATTTAGTATTGCAGTATGATAAAGTAAACCGTCAAAGAAGTCCATTAAAATACATGGACAAAGCAAAAAAACTAAAAGGATATGTAAAATTCTACCTCAATCCATGGAACACAATATAGAAC
Organism: Ambystoma mexicanum; assembly: GCF_040938575.1. Classification (NCBI taxonomy): domain Eukaryota; kingdom Metazoa; phylum Chordata; class Amphibia; order Caudata; family Ambystomatidae; genus Ambystoma; species Ambystoma mexicanum. The sequence continues at coordinate 734,407,357 of NC_090925.1, forward strand.
ACTAGCCTAACAAGGCAGTGCTCGGCTTTCATGTGTTATAGAAAGGAGGGAAGAATATGCCTGAAGCGTTCCAGAAAACTGCACAAAGACGTAACCACCTCACGCCAATAATAGGCAAACAGTATTGGGCCTGAATAGGCCCAATTAATGCCTAGAAACAAGTACAAACAATGTAACCACTTGTGGTAACTGTCTCTAACACCATTACCTTCTATGGCATGGAGTGAATTGCAGTGAGTTATTATATTAAAATCTACAATAAATCACTAGTACCTTCTAAAATACCCAGGGTCATGTAGGAGTCCAGAGAAAAATGTCTCAGTTCATTTTGAAGTCACTTTGAAGGAGCCTGAGACATTTCTAAAGGTTATCACATAGGAATCAGTAGGACAAATGCCATAGATTTGCCACGGTTATGGCGAAAAGTTAGGTTCATTCTCCTCTTACCCCCACAGGATCTATTGGGAACTAGATTTGGTTACAAGACGAAACTGTGAAAGCCCTTTCTACCTTCTGATCACAGTTCATGACCAGGTCTGTTCTGTGGAGTCTTCCAAATGAGACCGTCTTCCTGCAAGAGTTTAAAGTAGGTCATGAATATCAAAGACTGGCACTGAACATTCTCGGAATGGATACCCAGAAAACAGGCATATTTCTGGTTACTGTTAGGATGTAACCATACTACACAAGAAGGAAACCCAAAGAGATGTTCCATTGTCTGGCAGTTCTACAGTAAAACTGTGAAAGTAGCTACCCAGATACACAACATCCACAGCCTTCCAGTAAATCCAACATCAGCCTCTGGTGTTGGAAAATTATCTAATGAATGGGTGTGCCTAAGAAAAGGGAGCTACCCGAAGTGAAAAACAAAAGCCCTAATAAAAAAGGCACATAGGTAGAAATATTGCATTCAGAGCCTATGTCACAATGTCTGGCTGTTGGACAGACAAGAAGGAAACTGAAATATAGGTTTGCATTGAGAGCCACCCATGGCACCAATGTCCTGTTGTGCAAAAGCACAGTGGTGTATTCCAGTATTGCTGGAATTGTACGAGCCCTCTTCCGTTCTATATTAAACTATTATGTAGGAATGCTGCCACCAGAATTAGCTGCAGATCTAGTCTCACGGCGTAAAACACACACATTTTTAAAAAGCCATGTAGAAAATGCAGGAGTTATCTGGAAGGTTTACAATTAATCTTACCCTCTGACATTGCTCTGGGCGACACTCCAGACCGTTCTTCGCCTGCCAAGACATTACAAAAGGGGAAAGACTATGGCTTGGTCCCATCCCAAAAGGGACAGTCCAGCACAAACTGCTTGGTCACATCCCTTCTTAAAAAGCAGGTGTTGACATGAAAAATATTTTAATCCACAGAAAATAAAAACAAAATGTGGGTGACAAAGAAAGTTGCCTTGACTTACCCATACCTCTCTTACGACTTAACAAAAGGAAACATCAAATAAAATTGGCAATGCCGCAATAAGGCATTCATTTTTTTTAAATATATCGTATCTGTATTATCTGCTCCATCTTTTGATTAATTTGAATCCATTCAAGGTGCCTCCTTCAAGTTGAACATACAAACTTTCCAGGACTATTTCATCCTCCAACTGAAAATGAACACAAGGCCTCAATTTTAGATGATGACGATAGCTGTCCACTCTTACCAAGACTTCCAGATCTTTAACATGCCACAAATTGTACATTCAGATTACAAAGTAATCAATTGGTCCGCCCAATGATCTTAAAAAAGCATTTTGGGAAGTTGATTTAAATCTTCGATGTAGGCTCAAAACTATTGAGTGAGTCAGTAGAGCATTTTCACATGCACCTAGTGACTGTGTATCAGTATGTCAGTGAACGCCATGGTAGCCTTGTGGGACGAGGGCCTGAGCAGGGCAGAGCGGTGTGCTTCTGCCAGAACACGTCATCTGAAACTCTTCTGCCGCACCAAGTTTTTTCCCCCCTCCTCTCTGCCCAATCTTCCTATCCACCTGCATAGCACAGCATGCTCATTGAGTGTCCATTATATGTGTATGTAACATATGCAACAGGCCATTAGTCATCGGAATTGCCTGAATAACGTGCATCTACATTCAACAGAAAAGTAGTTGATTGGATTTGTATTCTACTTGTGATTAGTAATTGTGGCCATACAGGCGACGGCAACATGCCTTGTGTGGAAGCTAGGCGTGGAGGCTTGGAGGGTGGTGCATATTGGAATTGTTGCCGTAATGTTTGAGATCCCACTTTATATTTACAGTGCTTTTGGGCTATAATGGGTGGCATTTCTGTGGGGCATTTATGTGTGAAAATGTGGAAGCATTTCTTGTGAATAATTGCTCATGTTGGGCATATCAATCCGAGGTGTAATATGCATGTTGCGTGGCTGGATTAAATTCATTTGCATGTTACTACCCTGAGTTGTCAGAGATTGGGCTTAGTTTAGTTGAAATATTGGTAGGGTGGCGGTAGCCTACGTCAAGTTGATTTGGATGCTAATACATGGCTATTATGATTATTATGTCATTTAAGGGGGTGTGGAGGGTTATGGACGGTGTCAGAGTTGGATGATTCGACACATGATTTAAACTAGTATGGGGGTGTATGGTGCTGATGGGATGAGTGGTTTGTATGGTTGTATTTTACCTGGATCATCTGATAACAAGTGAGGCATTTAATTGTTAGTCTATTGTCGTGATTTTGATTATAGACAGCCATTGTTTCTCTATATTAGTATCCATCTTAAGTGGATATGGTACTAAGAATGCTTGGGTTTTAATTGGACGGTTGTGGCTGCAGATGCTTGGGTTCCAGGTGTAATGCTGGAACCTGGGAGAACTTTCTAGTATGACCTGAAAAGTTGCATTATAGTATAGTTTCTGCTAATATATATTATCTGAGTTTTAAAGTTCTTTTGGAAGTATTTTAAGGAAGGATAGTTCAATGATATGTGGTGCAATCACCTGAGAATATAGTTGGGAATAGAGTTTATTTTGTATATAAAAGACTAATTTTTGGGTCCATAGGTAGGTGGACCTTGATTGTATGATGTATCTGTTTATGATCTTTATGTTCTTTTTGTTCTTTGTGTTTCTGTGTCGTTCTATTTCTGTTTTGTGGGTGGGATTTGGTTGTATCACGCCCTACTTTATTATAAGACAGAAGGACCTCATATTGATAGTGGAGGGCTTATCAAGAAATGAGAATACAGGTTTGGTATTGGTTAATGTGATCAAGGTTGTGGTGTGATGGATGGATTGTGTGGTAAATGGATGAGGAATTCATGACAATGTAATTTATGATGGGGACTTTATCAATTGGTACCTGGAATGTAAAGGGTCTGAATTGTCAGAAGAAGAGGAGAAAGGTGTTGTCAAAACTGTGGAGGGATAAAATGGATATAGTCCTTCTCCAGGAGACGCACTTGTTCGAGGGTTCTGAGGATCTGCTGACTACCTCAAAATATACTAAGATACTATTGAACTGTCACACTTCAAATTCGAGAGGTGTAGGAATTCTGTTCAGGAGGAATTTGAATATGGGAGAGGAAAAGGTAAGTATGGATGTGGATGGTCGTATTATATTAGTTGCTTTGGAATATGAGGGTAAGTTACTCACAATTGGTTCTGTATATGGCCCTTGTGTCGGGAGTGGATTGTTTTTTGAGTCCTTGGGAAGAATGTTGCGAGGCATTCGAGGTGAGTCTATTATATTGGGAGGGGATTTTAATTGTGTCCTGGATTGTAAGGTGGATAGGTCTTCTACATGTAGGTTTACAGGGAAAACATCAAGTAGGGAGTTTAATGAGTTTTTAGATGTTTTTGATCAGGTGGATGCTTGGAGGAAACTTCATTTGGGGGAGGTGGGTTACTCCATTTTTTTCCCCATACATGACTCATAATCGAGGCTAGATTATATTTTGGTTTCTGATGTGTTGGTTGAATCAGTGATGGATGCGAAAATAGGGGAACGTAATCTTTCTGACCACTCAATTGTGAGAATTGAGGTAAATTTTAATTCTGAAAGGCAGGGATTACACAGATGGCACCTTAAGCCCTTTGTTCTTAAAGAAGAGAGTGCTTCTAGAGCATTGAATGAGTCTATTGAACATTATTTTAGTGAAAATAAAGGATTGTCTGATGATCTTGTGGTTTGGGATTGTTTCAAAGCCTTTATTAGGGGGGAATTGATTAATTGGACTGCTAGAATGAGGAAAAAAGGGGACAAGTTGTTGGAACTTGAGGGGAAATTGGGAGAACTTCAAAGGAAATACGCCATAACTAATAGTAGAGATAAGGCTAAATTGAACATAGTAAAGGAAAGCCTAAAACTTGAGGTTGATAGCCAACTAGAGAAAGGTATGTTTTATATGAAGCAAAGGTATTGGGAGGGGGGAGATCGAGGAGGTAAACTATTGGCAAATAAATTGAACAGCTTTTTGGAGAGGTTGCATGTACGTAAATTAAATAGGGGAATTGGGGGTGTGGCAGTAACCAAGAAAGAAATAGGGGAATGCTTTCGAGCATTCTGTGCTGATTTATACACTGAGGAAATCAGTCCTCAGATACAGGATTTGGATGATTTTTTTGATAGGATTGATCTTCCATCCTTGCCTGAGGAAGGTTGGAATGTTCTGGATGCGTCGGTTGTTGTACAGGAGGTTCTGTTGGCAATAAGTGAATTGAAAAATGGGAAGTCTCCAGGTATGGATGGCTTGCCAGCTGAATTTTACAAACATTTTGATGTTCGTTTGGCACCTGAATTGTGTGATTTGTATAATCGATTCATGATGGATGGGACTTTGTCATTCGATGAGAGAGCCTGTAATTACTGTTATTCAGAAGCCAGGAAAAGATGCAATAGACTGTTGTAATTATCGTCCAATATCATTGTTGAACGTAGACATGAAGATTTTTACTAAGATTTTGGCAAGTAGGTTAGATAAATTTATAAGAGGGTTGATTGACAGGACATAAACAGGATTTTTAAGTCAACGCTATGGTTATGATAATATCAGAACTCTCTTGGATATCATGAGTTTACCGGATATGACAATAAGGGATACATTGTTGATTCTTTTGGATGTAGAGAAGGCTTTTGACAGAGTAAATTGGACGCTTCTGAATTACACTTTATTAAAGATGGGGTTTGGGTCGTTATTTATTAATGCCATAGGGGCTTTGTAATCTGGTATATCAGCCAGAGTCTGGGTAAATGGAGGATTTTCAGATCCCTTCAAACTGTATAGAGGTACACGGCAGGGTTGCCCTTTATCTCCCTTCCTTTTTAATTTGGCGCTGGAACCCTTATTAGCTTATATTCGACCGAATGTGAGCATTAGAAGGTTATGTGTGGGTGGAGGAGAAGTATTGGCTTACGCTGATGACGTTGTAGTCCTGAATAATCCGGCCGAGGGTGGCTCTGTTTTTGTAGAGTATGATAGAAGAAGTGGGGAGGTTGTCGGGATATAAGGTCAATTGGGGAAAATCGGTTGTCTTTCCGGTATGGATTGCCACAAATCAAAATCAACTATTAGGTTGGGATTGTAAATGGGAAAATTACTGTGTTACATATCTGGGGATTTACTTGATTTGTGACGTTAATAAACTTATTGAATATAATGTGAATAAAATAATTGAGATTCTCCAAAAAAATATTAGGGAATGGCGTTATACTATTTTGAGTGTCTGGGCGAAAGTTAACGCTATTAAAATGATGTTACTTGCGAAAGTATTCTATGTTTTGCAGTCAATCCCTTTGAAGTTCATGAAAAAGATTATAGGACTTGTTGACAAAGTTTTTCAGGAATTCTTATGGGGTGCTGATAAAAAGGCTAGGATTCCACGGTATGTTATGGTTCGGGGAGTTCAAGAGGGTGGATTTGGCAACCCCATCCTAGGAAATTATTGTAGGGGGTTTTCTTTTAAAAAAAATGTTTATCTTCTCCAATGATGATTGGGATCCGATACCCTGGTGGGTAGAAATTGAAAGGAAGATGTTGGAACCTTACCATGTAAAGAGTCTGTATTCCATTGGAAAGCTACCACGTCAAGCTATGAACTTGAAATCAATTGTCGTTACAAGAAATACTCTAGTTTCACTGATAATAAACAATGGTCAGGGGTTATATATTTATAGAGGTGCATCGCTCTGGGGGAATCCAGGACTACAATTGAATAATAGGGTTCTGAATTGGAAAAGTTGGAGTAGTAAGGGTATTCTTGCGATTGATGTTTGGAATGATGATGACATGGTTTCCTTTGAATATCTGACTGAAAAATTTGGACTGAATAGACGGGAGTTCAGAAGATATGAAACCTTGCGGGATTTGATTTCTGGTATGCGACAGATGAGGGAAACGCGAATCGAACAGAAACCAGATGTTTGTACATTGTTCTATGTAGGCCAGCAGAAGGTGTCTAGTTTGATGAAGTTTATGCCTTTGGAAAGCCCTTGGTTGGCATCATGGGAGAAACTCAGGGTTACCTGGTCTGAGGAGTTGGGGGAAGAAATTTCGGTGAAGGAATGGGAACAGATTTGGACATTTCCAATAAAGGCGAAGCTTGATTTGAACTTACGTTACATTCACCAGAGAGTGTTGGGTAGGGTTTATTAGACACATGTTCGCATGTGTGCATTAGAATTGATAGAAAGTGATAATTGCTGGGGTTGTCGAAAGGAAAGAGGTACGTTTTACACATGCTATGGTACTGTGATAGGGTGTAGGAATTCTGGAAGGATATTTTAGATAGGATTGATGTGGTTTGGATCATTACCTTTTGACGTAATTCATTATCGGTGATCCTGCAATCCAGTAAATGCAGCCACACTATTTATTATATAATAAAAATCTGGATTTGTAGGGGTGTGCTTCTGGCAATTAAGCAGGTCTTGAAAGTTTGGAAAATCGAGAAAAAAAGCCTCTAGTGGAGGATTGGCTTTATGATATAGAGATTCTTTCTAAATATGAAAAATGTTTGTTTTGTAAACAACACAAGGAGATGGTTTATGAAGATCTTTGGGGTCCTTTCAATGAATTATATGGAAATTGACAGGTTAGTATTGAGGTGTGCATTGGGCATTTTGGATTATGTTATGAGGGGACGGGTTAGGGGTGTGGATGTGTTTTTTTATCTTTTGTTCTGTCTTGTCTTTTTGTGTTGTCTGGTCTGCTTGGTAAAGTCTAGTTATATCTTAATCGTATTTGAGCGTGGTTGTGTTTTTGTTTAACGACAATGGATTTACAATGGTGATTCTTTTTGATTGTACACATTGGTTATTGTAATTGTACATAGTTCAAGCACAATTGTTGGTTATTTTATGCTTTGATTGAAATTCAAAAATAAAGTATATATAAAAAAAAGTCCCCTTAGTGAGAGTATCAGAAATAGTTCCTCCATTGATTAAACAGCTATGTATTGAATATTGTAGGCTTTGGAAAGCGGTTTTGACATAGGTTCACTGTACCAGAAAACTGCGAACATATCTTGCTTTACAAATCCTGAGCTTGCAATTTTAGTGAATGCCTATGTATGGATTCAGCTGCCCACTTGTGCTTACAGAACAAGTTTTAGTATATTGTATAGCCTAGGAATGGTATCCGGGAAAATGCTCAAATAAAAAAATTACAGAACGCCAGAAAATGCCAAATTCGGCACTGTTGAAAATCACGTATACAAAGAAATGTCGAGTAAGGGGAGCAGGGGTTGCAACATTAATGGAATTCAGCAATGGCGGGGGTTTCCCCTGCATCTCTAAAGTGGGGGACAACACGTTTTTAACAAAAAAGGCAACCTGCGCCGGATGTTCTGCCTCTCAATGGGGAGTTGGAACTTGCGTCGCAGGGATAGAGCCCTGCAGAGGAGCACCAGGTAGGTTGGCAGCACATATAAGTATGGGTTGTAGGGGGGTGGAGGGTGGGTATAGCGGGTGGGAGTTAATGTGCTTGATTATTGCGTTACAAGCATGTCGAATTCGTGATTTTAGAATTCGACATTTTCGTGTGCAAAATAATCACGTACATCCCATAGGAACAGCTGCGAAAGAGTAAGTTGACGCCTTGGCCGGAGTCCAAATTTAGCCAGGGTCAAAGACCTTTTGAAAGACTACACTGGCTGTAAAATGTATACAGGCTCACCTTCAAATGGGGGAGAGCAGACACAGATAGATAATGAGAGGACAGGTGGTTTGCATGGTAAATTGTACGACGTGTGGAGAAATATGAGAAAACCTCTATCTCTCAGAAGAACACACATTCTGTTCCAGGTGTTTCATTGTGTGCTTTAATGTTATTTTCTGAATACAGGCGCTAATACAAATATGTATTTTTCCAAAATTGGCACCACCAGATGGGACCTCATTGTGGTCAAGATCCAGTTGGACTAAAGGCAAATGTGGGTGTCGGGATTGGAGTGCACTGCTGCTTTCCTTCCAGCCACACCTTCATTCACCAGCTGATTTCATTCAACACGATTGATTGAAAGGTCGCGGACCCTGATGGGGCTCCCTGGAACCGCTGCTGGGCTTGGGATGGTCAAACTACATGGGAGACGGGTGTCCAAGGCCAGTGACATCACCCCCAACCATCCTGGAGGTCTGGTTGGGATGCATTACAGAATTTACCTCCGGGAAGAAGGGGGACCCTGCCAGGGCTCCCGGCACTGCCGCTGCACTTGGAGATGGTCTACCCACATGGGAGACGGGTGCCCAAGGCCAGGTACATGATCCCCAACCATCCTGTTATTCTGGCTGGACTGCATTACAGCTTCTCCCTCCGGGAAAGGACAGGGAATGTCTGGTCCTCCCTGGAACCACCGCTGGGCTTGGGGACGTTCAACCCACATGGGAGTCAGCCGCCCAAAGCCAGGGATATGACCCCCTACGACCCTGGAGCTCCGGGTGGGTTTTGTTACAGCTTCTCCCCTCTGGGAAAGGACGGTGAGCCTGCTGAGGCTCCCTGGGACTGCCGCTGAACTTGGGGATGGTCAACCCAGACAAGGCTGTCCTTTTTTAGGTTAGGACAGGGACCCAGCCTTGGAGACTGGGGGAACCAAATACAGACACGCAGCAGAGCGAGGAGTCAGTGGTGATGAACCTTTCGGATTATGTACTTAGCCAGAATAAAGAAAATGTGCTCAATAAGGGCCTACATTTTGTTACTACAAAATTTCATGATCCGTTTGAGTTTAGATCTGAGTTTCAAGCCTTTATGCGCAAACTACATCGCAATGAATTTTTTGAGTCAGAGAATGACTATGTAAATCTGAACCGTACTGGTTTGAGGAATAAATCTACTTTTAATGCTCCATCCCATAGTTTTTCAGCTGAATCTCTAGTCTTTGAGAAACAAGTCTTGTCGGAACTGCAGAAGTTGGAACAGCATGGCATTCCCAACCATTCTAACTTTAGTACTACACAACGTACAGTGGTATCCAAGTTAGCGAAAGATCACAATATTATTGTGAGACAGGCAGACAAAGGAGGGGCCATAGTGCTTCTTAATCGCTCAGACTATGTGAAAGAATGTTTAAGACTTTTGAGTGATGAAAGAAGCTACTGTAGTATCCCTAATGATCCTTCTAAGGATCTCATGGAAGTTATAAAATCTAAGGTCTCTAACGTTCTCGAGTTACAAATTATTAGTAAACAAGAACATGACTATCTAATTCGTGATCAGGGCAGGGTGCCCGTGTTTTATATCTTGCCAAAAGTTCACAAAGGTCTCATTAATACACCCAGAAGACCGAAACCCTGTTGATTAGTTTGCACATTCAATCTTTTTACACTGTTATCCCGCAGAGAGCGACCCTGGCTGTTATCGAAGAAATTCTGAACAGCAGAAAAGATGGCCATCCAGTTAGTAATGGTTTCATTATGTGGTGTGCAGAATTTGTGCTTACCAAGAATTTCTTTCAATTTCAGGGTGTGTTTTATAAACAAACAGAGGGTACGGCCACGGGTGCCGCTTTGGCACCGAATTTAGCCAATTTGTACGTTGAGTATTTTGAAAAGATGTCTGTGTATACTGATGCAAATCCTTTTAAATCCAATCTCTTAAAGTGGTTTCGCTATATAGAAGACATCTTTGTGTTGTGGCACGGTACTAAAGAGGAGGCTGATTCCTTTGTTGACTGGCTCAATTCATGTAATCCTTTCCTAAAATTCACACGAGAAATTAGTGAGCAGGAAATCAATTTTTTGGATGTTACGATCTTTCACTATAATGGTGTGTTAAAAGTTAAACCGTATAGTAAGGGAACAGATGAGAATGCACTTTTGCATTATACGAGTCACCATGCCAGTCACATCAAAAACAACCTCTCCTTTGGCCAGTTTCTTAGGCTCAAGAGGAATAGTAGCCGGAAGGAGGATTTCAGTGTAAGCGCTGCAAGGCTTTCAAACAAACTTCTGAATAAAGGGTATCCAGCTAAGCTAGTAAAACAATCCTCCAAGAGAGCTTTTAATAACAATCGGGAGTCCTTGTTAGAAAAGAAGGAAAGAGAAAACAATAAAACTGGTATTGTGTTTGTGAATACCTTTTCTAATTTGTCCTACAAGATAAAGCATATCATTAAGAAGGCACGGAAAAAGGTGTACAGAGATGGAGCCACTCCACCTCCTCTTATAGCATTCAGAAAGAGCCAAAACATAAGAAATATGCTTATTAGGAATTGCTTATTAGGAATGATATAACAGTGAAACATACACTAGTACCTAGACAGACCACCCTATGTGTCATGAATCGCAGGGTGCGCCCCTTTTGGGCCTCATGGTCCTTGTCACAACGGACCTATACACATTAATACCTCCAATATGGCCGTCCAACGCATTCCCTTCTCGCTCCATGCGTTGGACGTAACTTTTCTCTATTTCTAGACCACGCCTTCCGCGGCTCTGCGCGTCTCAATGCTAAAGCGATTAGCGACCAGACGTGTGCTCCGTAGCTCGCAGTTCTTCTACTTCCCACTCCGCTATCCCTTCCTCGAACCCCCCCTTTCTTCTTCCTCCTGGATTCTAGTCTAGCGAACTTACCTTGCCTCCTGGATTCCTGGATTCGACCTCCTGAAAAACTGAACACATTCTGGATTCGGCAGAGACACGGGCCGCCTTCTTCAAAACCCGATCCATCCGAAAGAAGGCAGCCTCCAAAGACACTGGTAAAGAACAGATTCAGGTGAGAAGGGGGGAACTCCTTGACACTATGGGGCCTTCCAGTGGTTAAAGGTCATTCCCCGTTTGGCAACTGTTTGATGTGTAGATACACAGTAGAGACCAAACAAATTAAGTTGAATCAATCCTGCACTTTTTGAACGAAATGACAAATTGTAATTCTGAAAATGTGGTTTAGCTTATTCCATGTCTTGTGAGCTGAAATATATTGGAAAAACGAATAGGAAATGCAGGACACCAATGACAGAACATCAGAGTTCTATAGAAAATAAAGTGATTGCAGCTCCCATGGTAAAACACTTCATAGAAATGAAACACACACATGAAGATTTCAGATGGGTCATTCTTAAAAAAATCCATGGCTCTTCTAAACAAGAGATAGATCGGAGACTTTTGAATTTTGAACAAAAAATGATTTTTAAGTGCCAGAGTCAAATCAGAGAGCTAAACGAGGAAGTGGAGTGGCACCATGTGAATTTATGAGATGCTTTTTCTTTGGTGTTTGTGATCCTATTTCTCCCGTCCTGATAAGCTTGCTGTAATGATAGGTTGCATTTGAACTGTATGCCTGTAACATCACTTTGCACTCAGGCTTCCGATTATTTGTTGTGAAGTGGTACCATGTGATTATTTCTCCTGTTCTGATAAGCCTGCTGAGCCGTATTTCTGTACCATCAATTTGCATGCAGGCTTTCATTTATTTGTGGTCTCCATTTATTTGTTGTGCCCTTGATGTGTCACAGGTACCAACTTGGAGTGGTTGTTACATGTGCTTTTATTGATCAACACAGTCCTATTTGCCAGCGTGACAACAATGTATTTATGCAGACTTTGATTAGTTTGGTGTGTGTGTGTATACATGTTTTCAACACCGTTTTTTTAATGCTGTAACTGTGTATTTATACAGACATGTAATCAATTTCCTTGAGGTCTAGGAGGCTATTCCATATTTAGTTTTGTATATGCCTTGCTGTATAAGTTAAAATTGTTTTTACAGTTTTTCCACTATTATAGCCATTAGGAATGCATTTAAACGCTTTTTCACCACCTCGTCATCCCTTTCCCTGTCTTTCTGGCTTGGTTTAACCTATTTTGCCATTCTTTATCCCCTTCCGGCTCTGTTCCAATATGGCGCCCGTTGCGATATGTGGTACTGATCGACGTACTTTGGTTATATCACTCTGCGCTGGAGCTGGTGCTGTTTTGCTTTGCTTCATTTTTATTTACATCCATTTCTGTTTTGGGTGTTATACCATTTAGGTATATATTTATATTTGGCTTTATCCTGGAGGACATGAGGCAAGTATGTGGCGTAGTCCTTCCTTGGGCTCTATTACTGTTTCTGAGCTCCGGACGACACGAGTCCACCTTCTGTGTCCACGCACGCTATATTCACAGTGCGTGTGCTGAATGGGGTTGCCTGTACATGCTCGCGGCAACAGGAGAATGTCGTCCGTTACCCTATAAGGTAATTCGATTGTTGTATCAGGAGCTACAGCCAACCTCTAGCCGCTAACTTTGTGTATACTCGTTTGTTGGAAGCACGATCTAACATGCGGTTTACTTAATCTATAGACATCAGAGAGCGTGCAAGACTATTGACATGCTAGCTTCGGTTGACGTACTGAAGCCCATTAAACAGTGAATGTCACTGCAGCCTCGTAGTGGAGGTAATGGTTTTAATGTGTAGAGGTGGTGGTATTGGTTTTTGCACATTATGTGGTGTATCTTGGATTTATTGATACAGGTGTATTTAAGGTGATGGAACTGTTGGGCTATAAGGTGTAGGTGTAATTCTTCAGGTGTCATCTAAATAGTAACTTGGTATACTGTTGGATTTATGTTTCCTGTTTATTATTTTCTATCTGTACAGATCTTGGAACTAGCAGGGCTACTTTGAGAACCCATATATTAAAATAGACTTGAGTTAAGAAGTTTGAAGCCATTGTTTGGACTTCGACATTAGCACTACTAAAGTCACATTCAGAGGTATAGTAGTTTTGTTTTTTGAGGGCAGGCCTATTGGAGACCTGTACTCGAGTCTTCTAGACACTGATGTGGTGTAACCTAGAGGGGTGTGTGTTCGAGTTACTTTTGAGAACGTGGCTCACTGTCTTATCTGTTGGTGCTGGTTTTGTTCTGTGCAGGTGGCCTTACATTGGATCGCCGTACTCCTTACCCGGGATTACATGGTGGTGAAAAACGTATGTGAAAAGCATTTTTTCCCCTGAAGAAAGTTCAAGCACGGAGAAGCTATAAAGAACTGAAACATGTCGGGATATGGTTGTTGTGAAGCGACACTCTGTTTAAATGCATAGTGTATTGTAATTGTCATGTGTCTGTTGAATTTTATTAAGTTGTTAATTGTGGTGTAATTTATCCCATTAGGTGGATGTTATACCCACCATGTGAGTCTAATCTTGGGTTATTTTGTGTGTTTTAAACAAGTCTTTCAGTAGTGTTTTATTGATTTTGAATATGATAATTAAAATGGTCAAATCTATAAGAGTTTGTTGTACACCAAGCCCATTTTTTTCAGGACAAATGGTTATAGATCATTACTAAACACCTTCTGCGAGACAGATGAGAGATTTATTAGACTAAATGTTGTGCACCTGTTCTCCTTTTTGTATAAATACAACCCACATGGGAGACAGCCACCCAAGGCCAGGCACATTACCCCCGACTTTCCTGGAGCACTGGCTGGCCTGCCTTACAGCTTCTCCCTCCCGGAAAGGTTGGGGACCCTGCCGGTGTCACCTTGAACCGCTGCTGGGCTTGGGGCTGGTCAAACCACATGGGAGACAGGTGCCCAAGGCCAGGGACATCACACCGACCATCCTGGAGTTCTGGCTGGGATGAGTTACAGAATTTACGTCCGGGAAGGGAGGGGGACCCTGCCAGGGCTCCCTGGGACTGCCGCTGCACTTGGGGATGGTCAACCCACATGGGAGACGGGTGCCCATGGCCAGTTTTATGATCCCCAACCATCCTGGTATTCTGGCTGGCCTGCGTTACAGCTTCTCCCTCCGGGAAAGGACAGGGAATGTCCCGGGCATCCCTGGAGCCACCGCTGGCTATGGGGATGTTCAACCCACATGGGAGTCAACCGCCAAAGGCCAGGGATAGGATCCACTACTGCCCTGGAGCTCTGGCTGGGTTGTGTTGCAGCTTCTCCCTCTGGGAAAGGAAGGGGGCCGTGCCGAGGCTCCCTGGAGCCCTACTGGGCTTGGGGATGGCCAACCCACATGGGAGAGAGCTGCCCAAGGCCAGGGACATCACACCCATGACCATCCTGGATTTCTGGCTGGGCTGCGTTACAGCTTTTCCCTTCGGGGAGGTATTGGCACACTTCCGGGACTCCCTAGTGGGGAAAAGCTGCAACACAGGCCAGCAAGAACTCCAGGACGGTTGGAGGTGATGTCCCCGGCCGTGGGCGTCCATTTCCCATGTGGGTGTACCATCCCCAAGCACAGCGGTAGCGCCAGGGAGCCCCTGACAGGGTCCCCTGCCTCCCCAGGAGGAAATGCTGAAGTGCTGAAAAGGACAAGGAATCTCGTCCTTGGCACTGCAACGGTAATGTCGGTTATTGTTCTAGGCTCAGGGCCCATCTTATGTAGGTGCAGAAGGAATGTGTAGGGTTGCACACTACAAGTGGGGAGTAAGACTAAAACCTAAATTCAGCCATGGTTGCATATTGTAGAACTGTTTAGTATGTGTGTCCTGTAACATTGGTTGGAGTGAGGAAGGCCAAATAAAAAGGCATTATTTAGCTACCTGAATGTTTTCTGAAGCATTACAGCCAGAGTTCATTAAAGTTGCCTCCCTGTCAAAGAGAAATATGTTAATAATAGTTTGTTAGTGATAGTATGTATGCTTAGCAAATAACCAGAAGCATTTGCCAGATAGAACAATACTGCAGTGAGCATTGTTAAAAGAAAAAATACATAGAGGAACATTTACCTGGATTTGGCCTGCCTTATACTATATGGAGCAATAGCAATGTATACACTGTTGAATGCTGGCATTCAGGTTTTGGATGTTCTCTTCATGAGGTAGTCATGGACCGCCGAGCTATCAAAACGTGTTCTATCTGCTGTTAACCAACTACTGTAAGAGCTGGCTAAGCACTTATTTATTCTTTGCAAACAGGTTCTAAAATATCATTGGAAGGGGACAGGACACGGCATCCAGGCTGGTGTATGGGTGTTTGTGAGCATCAGGATGGAAGAACAGTAGAAAAAAAGGCATCACAGGCACTGCTCACCACTCTGAAAGCAGCGCAAATACTGTGGCTGCTAGTTTTGGAGCCACACTTTTATGCTTAAGAACAAGCTTCATCCTTCTACCCACACCATCGCCCGATCTGTCCGGTACTAAAAAAGTACCCCCTTCTGTTGAAACATGTTATTCAAAAGACAATTTTGGATCAACAGAGGAATCACAATATCCAGGACGCTGGAAGCGGATCTGCAAAATGGAGAAAAGGAATTCCTGCCTGTAACAACTATCGAATGGGCAAGGCCACCATTAAAGACTAAGGGTGAAAAGAGACGTTCCATGGAGCAATTTGGCTCCATAAGATCTGTCCTGATGGAATTTTACTTTGCTGTTATATGTTGCTCCATAATGACCTATGCCAGAACCACATGTATGGCTATTTCAACCCACAGAGGATTTGTGTAAAGAAGAAGAAATAAAAGAGGCGTGCCAAGGGGTTGTGCCTGCAGTAGTGTTAAAACTCAATGTTTTTAGATTAGGTGAGTATGTTATTGCTGGAATGTTATATAGCACTATCTTTGTTAAGTATAGTAATTCAGGTCTCCAATGCGTGCCCGTCACAGATCACAGACAACTTTAGAATCCATTTATTGTGCAGCAAAACGTGATTAGAGAAATATTAGCTATAGACATGGCAGATTAAATAGATGTTTAAGAGAACTTGTCACGACCCTCGCCCAAAACCCCCTCTGGCAAACCCATCGGCCAGGTGGAGTCAGGACTCGGGCCTCTAGAGCCTGGCATCCTCTTCAAAAGCCCTCATGGGGCCAGGCTCATACACCATGAAAAACAATGTGCTTGGGAACTACTTTATTGTATTGTCAGCCAACATGGAGGCATCCACATAGCTTGGTTCACATAGCTTGGTTCCTAAGAACCAAGCTATGCGGTCTAGTGTTTTGGGTGTGGTAGCCTAGGGACTACTTTACCTGGACTATTTTGTTGGGGCTATTTAAACCACACCCGAGCAAGACAACACGCTTCGCGTTACTTTGCAGCTTGCAACGTGACGCTCACCATGTCCAGCTATTCCCTCGAACCTCGGAGAAGCAGGACCTGTTAAGAGACAAAAGGAACATCATTAGCAGCAGCATCTTACCTGCAGTCTTCATCTTTAAACACTCGCAGCTACTGAGAACAGCTTCCTCGAATCTGCACGCCTCCTGGACAGAACGACCTGAAAGAGGAAGATAGAGGCAACATTAAAGAAAGCAGTAGAGACATTTACAAATTACAAACTGCTCAAAAGGCTTACCTGGCTGGTCGCCTCTCGGCTGGCACCACTCCAGACATTCCACTTGCGCAGAAGAACACTGCGACCTACTAGGAAGGAAAACACAGGTTAGCAAAGGCAAGATTTTGCAGCGCTGCGCATAGCGCTTACTTACCGCATCATAGCGCTCTTAATGCGCTATCATTTAGCAACGGGGCTCAACCAAGGCAGTTCGCCGCGCTGATGCTCCGCATACCTAGACATTTTAAACAAAGAAAGGCATGCAGGATAGCAACAAAACTAAAGAACAGCAATAAGACCTACCTGAACAATATCAAAACGGGCCGGCGTCAGTGAAGTAACTGGACCAAACTCGCCCATGAAAGACAACGACAAGAAGGCAGGACAGAGAGCACGCCTAATTCTACCACAAGGCAGAAACTTCCCCGCAGACCATATCAGGGCAAAGCTGAGAAGCATACCAGCGAGTAACCCGGATGGTTGGCGTCCCTGTGGATACCAGGTGAGCTTAACAGAACTATGGAAGAAAAGGGTTGATTGTGAGCTATGTATTGAATATTGTAGGCTTTGGAAGACTGTTTTGACATATGTTCTCAGTTTTCTGTTTCGGAGAACCTATCTTCCTTTAGAAATGCCTACGTATGCATTCAGCTGGCCACTTGTGCTTACAGAACAAGTTTTAGTATATTGTACAGCCTAGGAACAGCTGTGAAAGAGTAAGTCGACGCTCTGGCCGGAGTGCAAATTTAGCAGGGTCAAAGACCTTTTGAAAGACTACACTGGCTGTAAAATGTATGAAGGCTCTCCTTTGAATGGGGGAGAGCAGACACAGATAGATGGTGGTAAATTTTACGACCATGTGGAGATAGCTGCAGCTATATAATAAAACCTGTATCTCTAAGAATAAGCCAAATTCTTTCCAAGGTGTTACATTTTGTGTTATTTTCTGAATACAGGTGGGAATTCAAATAAGTATTTTCCCACAACATAAATAATAAGCAGCACTTTTCTGCCGTAATTTTCCCTGCCTGTTAAAATAAAAGTAGATTGGACAATAATGTTGGTTATTCCCCATACAGCAACTTCATTTAAATCATAATTTTCAATCAAACCCTACACAATTATTTTATTTACCAAGACGCATTTGAAGGAATTCACTGTATATTATTAGTAGACATTTTCCTTAGAACAGGTTAATCCTAATTTTGCAGAGACTCAGATTAACATACCCCTCATTAGGTCTTCCACAAACCGAAGGGGTAGCCAGAGTAAAATATACAGAAAACCCCTCTGATTTCGTGGGATTTAAGGTCCAGGTTTCTTGCAACTGTGACGGCCTGGCACAAATAACCACTCTGACCCTGATAGCAAGTCCAAGGGTTGTTTATTGTAAAAATATAAGACAGACTGGGTGTAGGATCTTGGAATGGTCTCCGGGACCTATCGGGTGTTTAAGGAGGTTTGGCGCTGGGGTCGTCCCTCCCTAGGTATTTCCCACTGGTTTACTCCCTCCTGTAAGGAAGGCATGGTATCAAACAGTGAAGACAGACACAAACGATCACAGTTAAAGGGTGTTTATTGAACTTCAATGGGTTGGTTGAACAGCCATCTAAGTCTAAATCTAAGGATTGGAGCAAGCTATGATCATCAAATAATAATAACGCAGTCCTAGTTGAGTCTCTGTAAAAATAAAAGGACCTATACTAATACACCTATTGCCAATCCTTACTTCTAAATACAAATGGTGCGGGACAATAGGGTATGCAAAAAGAAAAGTGTTCAAGAAATAATATGTCAAGCTAGTTGAGCAGTTGGCTTCCCTTCCCCACGTTTTAGCACAGGGCAAGGGGGGACGGCATGTTTGAGCTTCGCATACACTCTGGCTTCTCTGCCACGAGGATACAGTTCAAAGCATAGGTATCAGGGCCTTCTGGCAAAGCCTCTTTCTCAATAACAGTCTCTTCATGCACAGGGCCTGTCGTAACAAACAAGCACCAAAGTTCCATTCTTATCAGGATTTTCACATTTCCAAGTTCTCGCTTCCAGTGTACATCGTGGGTCTCCCTCCTTTGGGCCCGGACCCTTGGATTCCCCCAATTGGGCTCGGACCATGGATCTCCCTCATTCAGGCTAGGACCCCTTTAGCACAATGTTCACAATTGGTCTCCTTCGATCGGGTTCGGACCATGGATCTCCCTCATTTGGGCTTGGACCATGTAATCTCACTTTCTACGTTTTTCTCTTCATATCAAAAATCGAAGACTTTCGACTGTGCAATGGGTTTCGCTTAAACGGTGGCAGGACTACTTCGATTCACTTCACACAATGTTCTTGCCAATCTTCTACTTTTGTTTCTGCCACTTCTTGGCTGGATACCGTCACAGAGACCTTCGATTGAGCACCCTTGGGGTGCCAGACCACTCTGTCACTGGTATTGTATCTTTTCACTTTAATGTTCAAACATTCATCAGCAATTAAGCTTTCCTCGCATCTTTCATCACACGCATTTCAACCTTCGTTCTTGCGCTCTTTATACATCTTGGAGCCAAGGACGGTACCACAGCGGCTGCTGGTCCTCTCCGATTTGGTCAGCTCTGCAGGAGGGCTCTGGGTATCTCTGACACACAATACAGGATTCTTCAGTCTGGTATCCTGGCCTTACGCTTTCTAATCTGGAGGGTTCTGGAAAGTGAAAGTAGCGTTTCTTGCCAAAATGGTCAAGGGGATCTCCCTCCTTGCCTACCCTTCTTGGTTTGCCGTCTTCCTTCCTTCATTCAGCTGCTGTCGGGAAAGTACTGTACCTTTGAGTACTTTGCCTCGCTCAGTGTGCTCTCGTGCTCCACCTTTTATCTGTGTGCAGAAGTTTAATGGAAGTCAGGTGTGAGTGATTACCAGTAATTGCCTGACCTTGATGGACTATAGTAGTGGGACATGTCAGGTACAATGCTCGGGTGGGAGTCTGTTTTCTCCCAGAGCGGGCTGTCTGTGTGCAAGTGTTCGTGAAGGGAAAGGAGGTGCAGGGGGGAGGTAGAGTTTATAAATATCCTATTGGATAGGATGGCATAAAGGTGTTACAGGGAGGGGGATACCATGTCTCACCATCAGGTGTCCCACTCCCCAAAGACCCCTCACCCAGGTTACCCTCCTGCACTGGTCCACTCCCAGGAACTGGATCCAAAAGCGATGGCCGTGTCTTGGTCACCTGGATGACAGATCCCCGGGAACTCGTGGGTGAGACACTTTCTGGTTTCCCACACTCCCTAGCCCAGGCATCCTTAACAGGGTGTTAGCAGCTCGCCAACGGGAACACCGATCTGTCTGTTGTTCTGATTAATCCTATTAGATTTTTCCCTAAAACTGTTGGCTAACTCACTCCCAGGTGTTTTTGAGGCTTCCGCTAAAATTTCTCACTTAGTAGTGTAAGGGAGTTTAGGGATGGTGCCTTCTTCCATCCAGATACACTCTCCCTTCTTCCACGCACCATCTTAACTGACCCTTCACTAAACTGGCCTTGTAAAATGTTTACTCTCACCACGTTACTATCCCTCCAATCATTCACTCCACCTTTCCACCTCCACCATTAGATATTACTTCTTTTCCTACTCCTGTTTTTACTATCGCTGGGACCTCCAACAACCACTCTACCTCCTATATCTTCTCTTCTCTCCTTCCTCCCATTCTACTTCCTTGCCTCTTGCTATTCTTCTGTTTTAATCTCTGTCTAGCTCTGACCTAATAGTTACTCCTATTCGCCCACTCAGTGTCGCTCCTACTATTCTTTTGCTCCTACTACTTCTACTGTGTACTGACCCTCGCCATCGTCCCCTACCACTTACTACCGCTCTACTGCTTCTTCTATTCCCCAAAGCTCTCTATCTACTCCATCACCAGAATTATCCTTTAACCCCACTACCACAACTTCTACTTACACCCTCTCACTTTGCTACCCATCGTCTCTACTCCCAACTGCCACTACTACCATTCTGCTGCTCCTACTCTAACTCTGCTCCTCACACGCTTCACTCACACACACAAACACTCCTGCAGACCCCCTCCTTATAATAGCCTCTGCACTCATTTTGCTCTCGCCTCGTCTGGTCTCTCGGACGTCCTCATCACCTCCTGTCCTCACCCAACTAACCCACCCTAAACCATTAACACACACATACTTAAATACACCGTCCCCTACAAGGATTGGATACTAAGCCTATCCAATAGACGTAACTGTCTCCAGGGGGTATGTCAGGGGAACTCCATGTTTCAGGGTAAAGACCTTAGTGGAGGCCTTTAAATATAAACCAATCCCTGTTGGCATGTTGGGTAATGGGCAGGCCTTCTGGGGAGGCCTTCCTGGCCTTATTTCATTAATAAAGATTCCCTGGTGGACTAGTGTAGGCTCCCTGTGGGCGTAAACACTAGTAGACACAGTCTGCTGGTGCTGCACCGGTGTTGTCGTTGATATGGTACCCCTTGCTGACGCATCCATCATATGCGCGTCCTGCGGCCGGTGTTGATGCATTCGCAGCACCCATTTGCAGGGATGTGTACCACCACTGGCAGGTCTCCACTGTCTTGTCTCGTTGCAGCCCTGCTCTGGCTGCGGCAGGGTGCTTCTTGGCCCCACAATTTCATTCCTCAGGTAAGGAAGGGTAGGATGGGGTCCGCACTTACTCTGGCATTTGTCGGGATTTTGAGGTGGGGCGGTGTCCCTCCCACCTCTTGACAGGGCCTGAAAGCAGGCCCTGTCACAAAACACTATCAAACCCTCACATAAATATGGGTCATCCAATTTCGATAACAAACCAGACATATTCCATGGCAGTATCACAAAGTTCTTAATTATTCATTTCTGTGTTAACTTTTTAACACCTTGATATCATCTTCAATCACAGGGGCCTTTGAGTTGTCACCAAATATTGGTTATTAATTTTTCACAGATGTAGAAGGCAACAAACTAATGCTGTATTGACTCATACACCTGAGAGAAACTACATCCTAACTATCTCCAATTAATGGATACATTGATGACAGAGAAATAAGTGAAGTTATGTGAAAGACCTCTGAACGTTTCCAGGACCTTAACTTTATTCGAATACACCACCTAAGGGTTTAAAGCGGGTTGCCTTTACTGACCAATTGAATACTGTATTTTCACAGAGTATTTATTTGATACTTTTAAGTAAGTACACAACCCTCCAGTAAGTACACATACAGACAGGGGAGTAAAATGATGGAGGATTAAAATCACCCTGTAGTATAATATTTGATGCACCAAACGTTTCTAAATAGGTAAATCAGGGTGGGATCAGTGATGTAACTTGTCAATACAGTAGTAAGAGAGGGGTGATAGAGAAATATATTACATTGCATTGTCCAGAGCTGACAGCTGTAAGAACACAATATTTGGGGGAAATTATTTCGGAGTGAAATACTTTAAATGCAGAGGAATGGTCGACTTTGCTGTGCTGACATTTTTGGAGGGAGTTTTTATTGAAAATGTAAATAATGTTAATTTAATTTTAGGATGGAATTGTAGATGTTACAATTACACAATGGATACAATTTACTATGATTTATTACATTTCCACAAGGGGGCACGCCTAAAGTGACTTCAATAAAAGTATGTTCAGTGTCACTATGAACTGAGGTGCTACTTTTTATCTGTTCACATTCACCTATTGCCAATTTTTGTTGCAGAAGCATTAGTTCCATTTTGTTGGCTTCCCAAACAACTCAGTCTGACTAGTTCAAGAAACCATCAGGCCAGGAACCTTAGTTACAACTATATTGCCAATTGATACAACAGAGACAGCACCTTGATTCTTTTTTATAGAGACCTAGGGTACTCAAATCAGCTTCAATTTGAACTAAACGTTCCAATGAAGTGGTAACCATTAAATTGATCCTGAAATTTTAAAATATCTGCATCAACTTGAAGACCAATTTGCATGGCTTGTGACAATGATGCATTTGATTCTTAAAATTGTGGGGAATGTAGAAGTTCAAAATTCTCTCCCACAAATCTCTGTAATTTAGTCCCAATTTGTCTTCCAACTTTGTTACGCACTGCACCTAAAGTTCTTCTCAATCTCACCCTACTTACCCTACTGCCAGAAGGAAATATCTTTCTGCTTTTTGTACTCTTTACCGAATGTCACTATTGTTGTGTTAACTCACTGTCTAAGAGAGTTAAGGAAGTGGCAGAATATGCAGATACTTCACTGTTAAGTGTGTGTCAGGCTGGAAGACCTGGTTCATTCTGCTGTGTATGAATTATAATCAGCATTCAAAGGACTTTGCTGACATGAAACCTTATTCAAATGAGATACAGTGACAGAGATTTGAACATTAATAACGCCAGCAACCTTAAGGACGAATTAGGTGTACAGTCCAGACCTTCTCTATGGGTTAGACACAAAACCTTGGGAATCATGGAAAAGTATGGACGTGGCGGGATTGAGTGCTAGGGGATGTGTAAGCATAGGGAATCTCTTCTCAGATGGAAAATTGCTCTATTTTGAGCAGTGCAGAGACAAATCTGATATGCAGGAGGGTTCCTTTTTGCCATTCGCACAAATATTAAAGGCTGGCTGGATTTTGGGGAGATATCCCGGGGGTACCGGAATATCATTAAATATTGCAGATGGTGCTGATGATTAAAAATAGAACGGGGGCTATATCGCAATTATCCAAGGGGTTCCAGGAGTGGCTACCGTAGCGGGAACTCAGTATTAAGGCCAAATGAGAAAATTGTGCTGGGTTTGCAATATCAGAGAAAATATGGGTGTGAATATGGGAACGAACGGTTCCGGTTGATTCAGTTCAATTATCTACATAGGGTATATATGACCCCCTCGAGATTACACGCCATTAACTAACAGGTGCCACGTTGCCCACAGTGCGTGGAGAGTTCGGCAGGGTTTGGCATATGATATAGAAGTGATCTCTGTATATTGGGAGGAGGTGGTTGTTAAGATTAACTCTCTAGTACATGGATCATATGAATGCATGCTATCTGTTTGTATATGGTGACTGGTGACTGGGAAAAAACTAAGAAAAAGATAGGGCAATTCCTATTGATTTTAGCTAAGAGACAGGAGGCTATTTCATGGAGAAGCCCTAGGGGGCCAGCGATAAAATAAATGATTAATGACGGTCAGATATGGGGTCTGGCTGAATCAGTAATTCTATGTAAACTATGTGAGAAAGCTGAGGGTGTTCTACCTCTACTCCCCTGGGATCTTTTACTCAGGTGGCCAGGGAAGGAACATCACTTTTGGATCCCAACCCTGGGTGTGGACAAGCGAGGAAGGATCACCCAAAAGGAGGGTCCTTAGGGATTGGGGGGAGAATACCCTTGGGTGAGACACAGTATTCCCTACATCATGGTGATGGCTTATCCCACCTTCCCTCTAGGTGTATGAGTTATTGTCAACCCTGTGCCATTTTCCCTCCTTCAGGTTTAAAAAATGTTAGAGCCAGAACATAACAGTGGGGAGAAATATCTACTCCCTATCCCAGAAACCATTCGGGGAGTGGGAAAAGAGGGAAGCCATCACGAGAGACATACACTTCCTATTGTTGATCCCAATTCACCAGTTCGTCATCTACTCCCACAAAATTCTAAGAAGAAGAAGAAAGCATCCAAGAGTGAGAAGAACAAGTTACTTTCTTACCTGGTAACGTTCTTTCGATGGGATGTTCCGACGACGTATTCCACATCTATGACAGGTAATCACCACAGCTGTGCTGCACTGGAAAATGTTCGGTGTCTGCGTCGATGACACAGGGAAACAAAGCCCCAGGGATGTGTTGAGCACTGCTCCGATGTACTCGAGCCGTTGGTTAGGTGTCAAGTGGGACTTCTTTAAGTTGAGGGAGAAGCCCAGCCTGTGAAGGGAGTGACAGGTGACTGACAGATGATCCAGGACTTGCTTGGGAGAGCGCGCCCTGATCAACCAATCGTCCAGGTAGGGGTAGACGTGAATCCCCCCTTTCCTGAGATACGCTGCCACCACCACCATGAGCTTGGTGAAGACCCTCGGGCGAAAGTCAATCCGCGAAACTCAGGTACTTCTTGTGTTTGGAATGAATTGGCACATGAAAGTAAGCGTCCATGAGGTCGAGAGACACCAACCAGTCCTGAAGTTGAAGGGCCTGGAGGACTTGAGAGAGAGTAAACATCTTGAACTTGTCCTTCCTGAGGAGCTTGTTCAAACCACGCAAGTCCATGATGGGTCTCAATCCCCCGTCTTTGTTCGGGATAAAAAAATATGGGGAATACCATCCCTTGTTCCTCTCCGCTACAGGCACCAGTTCTATGGCGCCTTTCTCCAGCAGGGATTTGATTTCCTGCGCAAGGAGTGGATCCGGACTGTTCAAAGAGAGATTCCCTGGTGGATTGTTTTGAGGCCTCTGCTGGAAAGTAAGACAGTAGCCGTAGGCTATGATCTCCAGAACCCACACATCTGAAGTAATGGCACGCCATTCTACAAGATGCTGCGCCAATCTTCCCCCAACCGGCGAACCATGGCACATGGCCTCATAACTGAGCTGAAGCGGCTGCGGCAGTGCCTGAGGGCAAAGGGGCAGGTAGAGTAGTATGGAAAGGAACCTCCCCTCCATTGCTGTCCCCTAGGACGAAAAGACAGAGGGTGGCGGACTGCAGTGCTCAACGACTTCGCTGCAGCCTTTGAGGTCTGCAGCCTCTCAAGGCTCTCGTCAGCCTTGCTGCCAAAATGATGTTCACCATCAAAGGGCATGTTGAGGAGCTGGGCTTGTACATCAGGGGCAAACCCGACTTCTGCAACCAAGCAAATCTGCGCATCACGGTGCTCGCCGCCATGGACCGGCTGACACAGTCTGCCACATCCAGACCCGATTGAACGGATTCACACATGGCATCCTTGCCATCCTTTACAGGGGCAAGAAAGCCATTCCGTTCCTCCCCTTCGGGAATATGTTCAGCCGCCAACGAAACACAATTCCACAGAGTGAGTGAAACGTGCTAAGGCACACACGGAGTTGGCTGCTTTCAAAGCCATACCCCCTGACGAAAAGACTTTCTTTGGCCAACCGTCAAAACGTTTGTCGTCCCTATCAGGAGGGATGGTAGGGTACGATGCCTGCTTTGCTGGGGCCGTAGCTGCCTGCACCACCAAACTCTCTAGAGTAGGGTGCATGGACAAGTAGTCAGGGTCGCCACTGGCTGGGCGGTACTTTTTTGGCAACGACTTACCCACTGCCGGGAGACTCTACGGAGCAGTCCAAGCCGCCGCCACCCTTCTTTGCAAGGCCATATGGAATGGCAGAACCGGGTCAGTTGGTGGACCATGGTCCAAGCTATCTGTCAGGTCATCCTGCAGAAAATCCACTGGTGGCGCAGACCACCCCGAGTACTCCATCACCCTCGACATGAGCCGCCGGTATGAATACTCGGTGTGCGTGCCAGGCTCAGGCCTGCCGTACTCAACCTCCGGAGAGGTATCCAGACCACTGGCGTCGTGCAAAGCCTGACGCAGGTCTTCCATCTGGCTATGACCAGACAATAGGTCGTTAGGAACCTCATCAGGAACCAAACCTTCCTCCACCTCAGAAATATAATCCAGGGGCTGGAACAAATCCCTGGAAGAGGGCACAGAAAAAGGCTCAAATACAGGCCTCACTGATTTCTTCAGGGCCTTCCTCAGAGTTTCCACCAATGCACGGGGTACCTCCGGTAAAGCCTCCACAAAAGGTGTTGAGGGCGTTGAAGTCGAGCGTGGCGCTGATGGCTTCGATACAGGCATCAAGGGCGGAGCCCCGAGCGTGTCCTTCGACGGCCTCGGCGCCGAGGACTTCCTTGGAGGTGGAGCCTCGAGAGAGTCCCTCGACGGACATGGCGCTGATGGCGTCGACATCTTCTTAGAAGACCTCACAGGTTCCGCCGGTATCGAGGGCGTCGAGGGCCGGGACATGGAGCGGGCATGGCTAGAGCGATCCACCTTGTCCGATCGGGACCTCAAAGGCTCCCTATGATCACGCCGACCGCCCGAGCCCGAAGGCGTGCGAGCGGTGGCCCTAGCACGTTCCCTGCTGGCTTCTTTCGAAGGCACAGATGGAACGGAGCCCTGCGATTGGAAATTCACCATCATCTCCGTACGAAATGCATCCCATTCCGCAGGAGAGGAATGATTGTTGGGACAAGCAACCCGCCGTCTGGTGGAATCCTCGGATGAGGACAGGGAAGGCGACTGGAGAAGGCGCTTCCGAGAGTACCTCGAAGAGGCAAAGGAATGGCATGAACTACTCCGGGACCGAGACCCCCTGGACTTACGCCGACATCTCGGAGAGTCGCCCCTCGAATCGTCGGTCGAATGCCCAGCGGATTTCGACTTTCAGGGTTTGGAAACCCTACCTACAGAAAGCTTCTTCTTCCGCTCCCGCAAGGCCTTCGACGTTATCGACAGGCAATCGTCACAGTCATCGGTGGCATGGTCCTTGCCGAGACACCAGAGGCAGACGTTGTGCGGGTCCGTAAGTGACATCTTGGAAAAGCAGTGCCGATATTTCTTGAATCCCGACAGTGGGGTAGAAGACGACAAAGACATGATATCTTCACCAAACACCAATTTCGAAGTAACCAAAAGAATCAGAAGAACCGAGGCGTGCAGAGATCTCCGAAGCGAACACGTTCACCGAAAAAACGGAACTGAGGCTACGGGCGTCGTGCGTCCTACTTATAACATCCGGTGACGTCGGCTCGACGGAGGTCCTCGAGGACAGCGTATCGACGCACCCAAGATGTTGGCAAGATCAGAAATTACTCCAAGCAACTTGGCACCCTCTTCTCGCCAAAGAAATCACAGAACGGTCCAGATTGGCTTCACCCTCAAATGAACAAGCTCATGGTCACCACACACATTTCCTCTCCATATATCCCACCCTACATATGCCCACGCTCCCCCTAACACACAGTACTGACAAGAGAGAACACAAATCTACTGATTGCCTCTCCACCACAGGGAGACTCACCACTGGCAAAGGTGAATTTGATGCAGTTATCAGCAACAGGAGGGTGTGCAAAATGGCAGCATGTGTGCCACACAAAATGCTGCGTAACATAAAATGCATTTCCTCAGATTCATTTTGGGTGTCAAACTAAAGCCATTTAAATATGTGGGTAGTGCAATAAAGGGCTTTCTGGAGACTGGAACAACAAGGACACAAGATTGAAGTCTTGCGGAATTAGATCCTACTCCGATTATAGCCCTGCCTCAGGCGTGGACTCTGCAGCGCCATGTACAACGAAACAAGCCCCGAACACAAAGTCCAATGTGCATTTCAACTAATACAATGAGCCACCCTGATTGTGTCCTGAACGGCGAACCACCCTTGGTTTCGCGTGTCAAGTCACAGGGCAGCTTGGCCCATAATGAATGGCAGAAGGTTAACTAGCTTCTTAGCTAATTGCTGTAAATACAAGAGGCAGGTTTAACCTTTAGACAGAGCGAGCTCCAGTCAGTGACTTGCTGTGACCTCTGAGCGAGGGGCCGGCCTGCAAGGGGCTCACTTTAATTAGCACGAGATTTCTCCAGACCAGTGGGGGACCTGGCACATGTATTCAGGTCATCTCACCCTAATGGACTCACACTAGGAGGTGATTTGTCGCTAATTGACAGCAGAGATCAGTAAAAGAGGGGTACAACCTGCAAACCCCTGGAAGGAAAGCCAGGGGACGCGCAGAGCAAAGGGAGGCCTGGGAGGACGCTGCCATAGCCGCATCGCCCAGCAGGCCTCCTTGGGCCCGCATCTCCCCATACCCTTACAGCAGGGACCAGCTGGTGTACCTCTCCTAGACTAATCAACGCCAGTGGTCAGGAAGTGGGTGTACGGGAGGGAACCCAAGGTGAAAAAAGGGCAGGTTGGGGAGGGAAGACGGTAGTCCATCACCTATTAAGGTGCGTATAAGCACCAGAGTTTAAGCAAACAGCCTTGTTTCCCGATCAGACTAGGAGCAGAAAGGTGTGCCCGCCCGCCCAGAAATGTTGATGCATAATGTGAAATGTTTAATTAAATTTTAATGTGAAATGTTTCATTTGTCATGATTTTTGATTTAATAGCAGAACTGTCGCAGTGGAGGTACATGGTGCATCCATGCTGGTAGGCTTGCCGATATCCTCAAGGGACTGGCAGTGTCCGAGATTGTCGGGGCGGAGTACATAACTCAGCAGGCCATGGGGAAAGTGCGGATGGGGGGAATGGAAGGGTAGGTGGAAAGGTGCAATGAGAAGCTCTCTGTGCATCACCAACCGTGGACTTCTGTCTCCTTCCGGTCGGCCTTTGTTATTGTTATGAATCACTACACCGTATTCTGCTATGCATGTACCTGTAAAGCCGATTTTGCACAGCCTAGCCTTATTTTCACTAGCTCTCCCATCCTCGGCTGGCAACATCTGTACTTATATGACCCATGCCTGCAATCACTGTCCCATGTCCAGCTCGCTTGCTTACAGCGTCATTAACACTGCCCTCGGCGGCCGTTAGTTTGTAACTAAAATTGACGCATTACGGCAGGCACTGCTCGTAACATATAACCAACTGGGGTACAGGCCATGCCTTACTACTGTCAATGATAGATCCTGCATTTAAACTGTCTAGGTGTCTGTATCAATGACTGCATTTCAATGATGGTAATGATTGCACCCTAACGCCTGTAATACTGTTTGCATCCAGCCTGTTACCGTATCCTCCTGTTTGCATTTGCCAGTGTTAGACTCTGTATTTAGACTGCCTTGATACTAATATTATTATTAGCATTAATATTCAGCCTGCTACTGTATACTCCCACCTATAGCGGCCAGTATTAGACTTGGCACCTAGCCTATTATTGCCACTAATATCTCACACAGCCACCAGCTCTGACTAATTTCTTGCCTACCTGAACCCAGCTGCCGCCATACTCACTTTGCCCTTCTGCATACCTCGAATTTAGATGTATAGGTGTAACTCAGTTGCTACTCAATGTATATTAGCCAAACCGCAACAGTCATGACATCACTACTTAGTATGCGTCTACTCACCACTAACCTGCTTGTATGCCTCATGATACTCTTAAACACTGCTCCACAGCTCAAGATGGCACCACATTCACCCAACACGCCATCCCTACCTGGACCCAACAACCAGACACCACTCTTAGACATAAGCATCCTTCAGCCACTGCCACTCACTAGTCTCCCTCAGTCCACCAGAGACAGGAACCTAGGACTCAGAGCTAGACTAGCCAAAAATCTATGAGCCTCTTGCCCGCTCACTGCCCACCATACAGAACTCCAGAGCACCTCCGCCCAAACCCAATCCCTTCACAATAACCACCAATTCACCCCAAAACCTCAACTCCAGCCCAATTCACCACTCCCTCACGCACACGGCACTCCTGAATCAAAACAGGACAAGCGTCATACCACCACCTCTAAAACCACAAATAGCCCCAAAATTAAGGCAGCCTTGATCAATGCCAGATCGCTAGTAGCTCATGCTATAGAAATAGCAGACTTAATCCTTAAAGAAGACCTCGACTTCCTCGCTATTACTGAGACCTGGCTGCACCCAGCAGCAGGCCCCATGCTCATGCTGGCAGTCCCAGATAACTACTCTATCCTTAGACAAGATCGCCCCAACTCCAGAGGAGGGGGTGTCGCCATTATCCATAAATGCAGCCTGACCATGAGACTAGCAACTTCCTCCAATGCCCCCTCATGCAAAACACTATCAGTCAAAGTCCCACTTACTGATACCCAAACTCTCAATATCTATTTGATCTACCGCCCGCCAGGCCCCATTGGCACCTTTGATGAAGACCTCAACTCCATTCTATCCAGCAATCTTAAAAGTGCTACGCAAGTTCTCACCCTGGGAGACTTCAACTTGGGCTATAATGACCCAGAAGACCATATCGCCCACACTATAGTAAACACCCTCACTGAACTAGGCTTCGCGCAAAAATGCACAGCACCTACTCACTCAAAAGGAGGAATACTTGATTGGATAGCCGATTACAACTGCCAAGCAAACATTACAAATATTTCACCCCTTGCCTGGACTGACCACCATCTGGTATCATTCATGCTCTCTACCGATAGACCTCCACCTCCGCCTACCATTAAGGCCCCACCTACTCTCACTAGAAATAAGAAGAATATGACAGTAGAAAGACTCATCCCGAACCTACTCCCTACACTTAACTCACTCTCCGACAACCTCGACCCCTACACTTTGGTTGAAGAATACAACAAAATTATGGCCACTTCGCTGGACCTTATCGTTCCCCTCAAACTCAGACCAAGCAAACCAAAAACACACCTAAACAAATGGTACACACCATTCCTCAAAAACCTCAGGCAGCAGAAAAGAAACTGCGAGGCCACTTGGAAAAAATCCCCCTCAGTCGCAAACAAACTCAAACTCTCCAAACTAGCCGCACTCTACAAAAAAGAAATGTACATGGCTAAACAAACCTCCTTTGACTCTCTCATATCCCAAGCAAAATCCAACATGAAAGAACTCTTCTCTATCCTTAAAGAAGTAGAAACCCCCATAGTACCCCAGGACACCTGTACCAAAGATAAAAATTGGTGCTCAGAAATTCAAAGTGCCCTAGCAAATAAGATAGCGACCCTCCAAAGTAAAATCTCCAGCAAAAAAGCCTCCCTCAATGTCACTGTCCCTCCAAAAATCCCGGACAAGCTTACGCCCACAGATACTACCCGCTTCAAGTTCTCCAAAGTCAATACACTTGGAAGTTGAAAAAATCATCCTGCCATTGAAACCATCCAATTGCCAGGGAGATCTGTGCCCAGCACAGCTTATCAAAGACGCTGCATGTGACCTCTCCCCTTTCATTACGAAACTGATCAATGCCTCCTTCGCTACTGGATCCATCCCCACCAACTTAAAACAATCATGGGTACGTCCGTTACTGAAAAAACCTACACTTGACCCAGCCACACCTACAAATTATCGGCCCATAACAACTGTCCCTTTCCTACTAAAAATCCTGGACAAGGTCGCCTATGTACAAATACAGAAGCACTTGGAATATCACCACCTCCTAGGATCCAGACAATCAGGGTTCCATCCTCAACACGGGACTGAAACTGCACTCATTGACTTGAAAGCTCAGATCGACACGCTTAGAGACAATGGACAAGCTGCCCTACTCCTCCTCCTCCTCGACCTATCTGCAGCTTTCGATCTGGTCGACCATTCTGTCCTATGTTCACACCTCCACTCCTCAGCGCACTTCTCTACGGAAGCCATCACCTGGATCACATCATTCCTTAATGGCAGAAATATGAGGGTCTTCTCCCCTACTGCTGCAGCAGACCCCGTGCCCATCACATGTGGTGTACCACAGGGCTCCTGTGTCGCCCCCACATTATATAACATATTTACCAAGCCCCTTTTCGATGATTTGGATCATCTCGGTATCACCTAAACTAACTATGCAGATGATACCCAGATCCTCCTTCCGCTTTCTGGAGATTATCAAAAGGATTTGGCCTTGCTAAATAGGGTATACATCATCATCCAGGCATGGATGGCCACTCACGGACTATGCCCGAATACGGAATGATGATAAAACAGAGCTTATCATCCTAGGCACCACATCCAGCCTAAGGAAACTGTGCCCGGCCTACAATTCCTTTATGATTGACGGGAACAACATCTCAGTCAGTCAGGGTGTCAAAACATTGGGATTCTACTTGGACTCCAATTTCTCCTTCAAAAGGCTAGTGAGCTCCCTTGCGTCTTCCACGGCATACACATGCAAATTAATCCGAGCAGCCAAACCATTTCTATCGGACACTAGCTGCCTTAAACTCGCTAGAGCCCTCATACTGTCCCGCCTTGATTACTGTAAGGCCCTATACCTGGGATTGTCCAAGGCCACGAGCAAGATACAAACTCTCCAGAACAATGCTCTTAGAGCAGCTCTGGGTATCTCCAGAAGAGAGCATATTACAGGAATCAGCCAACAGAACAACTGGCTTCCCACTGAAGACAAAATTCTTTTAAAAACGGCATCACTCACCCACAAATCTCTTAACAACGCTGCCCCAACATACCTGATCAACAGATTTCACAGACAGTCCTCCTTAAGACCCGTCAGAACTGCATATAAAGATTGCCTATCAGTTCCCAACTACAAACGAGCTACCATAGGGGGAAACAGTTTCCCGGTAAAAGCAGCCAAACTGTGGATCTCCCTGCCCCCTAACCTCAGAATGGACCTGCCCTACCAGAACTCCCGCTCCAAGGTAGTATCTTGGCTGGAAACGGAGACCCACTAGGACAACTAATGCCACTCTACCCGCACACACTTTAACCACGTGTGCTGACCTGCTTACATGTATATAATGCCTATCTGCCTAATGCTGCTTTGTACATAACACCGGTTTACCCTATGTATTTTATATGATGACTGCAACTAAGCTTAGAAAATTCTTGTAAATGTTGCGCCCTGATACCTTCGGGTACGCTCGCGCATTATAAATAATAAACATAACATAACAAGAATGTCGGGGGACAAGGCAACTGGCGGTAGGGGCTGGCAGGCACAAGGTAATAGGGTGCGGGGGAATCCAGTTGGTCGGGAAAAGGGGTAAGGGGCCAAAGGTATGGAAAGGCAGCGCAGCAACTTGGGGAAGTAGGTAGAGGACTAGTGGTTGGTTACCATTGGGGAGCAAAGGGGGAGGAGAGCAGGGAAACCAAGGGAGACACGAGTAGAAAGAATGAAAGGAACCCAAGGGATGGGGGAGAGGTCCAGAGACATCAGGGGGGGTGTAAGCCAGCAAGTAACCCCCAGGAGGACAAGGGGTAGTCAACAGGGGCAAGGGAAGGGGGCAAGTGCAACCAGGAATGAAGGAGAACAGGAAACAAAATGGGGGCATGTAAGAAGGTAAGTCACACAAGCAACGGGAGAGAGTAGAAGGCCTAGAGACTGGGTAGATGAGGCAGAGGTTAGGTACCAGGGGAGGAGTCAGGAGGCGAGAGAGTTCCAGGACCCCGGGGGCAAGGAATAAGATAGGGACCTGGAAACTGGGGGTCGGTGTAACAAGAGATTGGGTGAATGAAAAGGTTACAGCACTGAACACCTGGCCAACAGGGAGCATGGGGGGGCAGGCGACACAGGGTAAAATGCTGTTTAATGATCCTGCACCTGGGAAAAGTAGTAAAGTGGAAGCGGCTGAATTACAAAGTGACAGAGGCTGCCCGCCAACAAGTGGGGAAGTGCAAGGGCTTTCAGCTCGGAGCAGAATCCTGATGCTGCATTGCCAAAAAACAGAACACCTGTAAGCTACCTCCTGCTTAATAAAGCAACTGCGGCCTGTCCACCCACAATCTGAGTCGGTGTTATTTCAGGAGGTGGGGGGTGTGGGTGGAGGGCATGGCAACGGGGAACATGTAATGGGAGGCATACGCAAGGAAAAACAAGGGTAAGTGGAAATCAGGCAAGTCAATGCAGGGCCCAGGGGCCTAGTGTGGGGTGTTGCGGCTAAGGGGAAGCACACACACAACGGCTGGCTTCATTAAATATATAGCCCAGTACCCAGGAGAGGCATTTAAAAGGGACCTCCCTGGGGAGAGAGATGCCGCCCTGGCGATATCACTGGGTTGGCAGATGTTCATACACTACAAATAGTTGCAGCCTATGGCCAGTGTAGAAAAGGAGCAGGGCCACCGGGTCACTGCTTCTATCAGAGATTGCTTTATATGTGTCGTTGCTATTCCACATTAAGTTAATGATAAAAAAATAACCAATGGCAAAGCCATATGGCCAGGTGTGCAAATGTACGGGTATGCAACCAAAGGACAAGGCACGTTTATTTACCCCTGCAAGCTTTTGCCAATGCTGATCTGACTGTAGATTTGCCTTGGATAGAATTCCCAATGTTTCCACTGCATAACCTCTGCCCGGCTGCTGAGCTCCCGATTTCGTCTGCAGACTTATTTAGAGATCATTCAAAGAAAAATCACAATTTGTAGGGGAACTCCAAATGTGCTGCGGGGTCCCTTGCATACACATTTACAAGGCGAGTTTAAAACTCAAGAGTATAAACAGGCGAAATGGTGGTTCTATGTGACTTTAACAAATTAAATTACAGAGAATACATTTACAACAAAACCTTAACAACGAAAAATATAAAAAAATTTAAATGTGGGGCCCTCTCCCCACCTCCAATTTCCCTGTGCTTTTAAACCCACCCCAAACCCATCCGCACTGACTTTAACCCCATACCCCACCCCATGTATATTTTAAAAAAACTATTCGATATTTTTCCATTGTAAATGTTTTAGTTGTAAATTAATTCTCTGTTTTTTATTCAATATAATTATTGGATACCGAAATTGCTGTTACTCTTCAGTTTACCTCTCCGTCTTGTGAAAAATTGAACCAATGACTTGGTTACGCATGCCATTTACGAAGGGATTCCTATGGAGCACGCCTGCTCTTTGCCAGGTTCTTATTTAAGGCAGATTCCAAAGAAATCCATTTGTTTTACGCCTGCCTGAAAATCTCATGCACGTGTAAAATCCGATTTCCCATAGTTTCCTATGGGTAATCCTCATGGCTCCCATCTGCCTCTTCCTCGTCCCAGCCCTTGTGGATTTCAATGGGGATATGGGACTATAGGAGTTGTAGTGTTGTGGAGAGGCAAAATTCGTTTTGGGTTTTGTAATTTGGAGTTTCCCTGTTGTTTTCTGTCTTTTCTTCTGTAAGCGAAAGTGCTGGGGTGGGGGGATGTGTTTTTGGTGACAAAATACCATAAAGAAGGCGGGGATATCGGGAAGGGGTGCATTGAAAAAAATGTGATACTGCATCTCGCCCAAGGGCGCTCCTCTCGCAGCCTCCAAGGCCCCCCTGCCCAGGTGATCCTCCCTCGCTCACCCGCCACCAGGATTGGCATCCAAGGACCATGGCCCTCCCCTGGCCACCTGAACAAAGGATCCCCGTAGCCTGGGAGAAACGCCTCTGGTTTCTCACAATGCTCTGCGCACTGGTCAACCTCTGAACTCAGGCCCAGTCTTCTACATGTCCTGTTGCCCTTGCATTGCCTCGGGGCTCCCCAGCAATTAAGGGTCTGTATGTGCAACCCTACAGTCCCTTCTCTCTGCACTTATGAGCCACCTGCTGGCTGCACTTGTGAGTTAACTGCACTTCCCATTCCCTCCCTCCGGCACTTCTCCCCTTCCTTCTATCCTTCACTTGCGCGATCTGAATGTCACAAGTCCTAGTAAGATCGTTATTTTGTTTCCCCCTCCTTGTCTTGTCACTCGTAGAAACACTTGTGTACAGGCGCGTTTATAAATGCCACATCATATCATATTGAATTGGAACTTGTCACGCGGCAGGTTATCCACATAGCTCTGCAGCAAATGCATTAGCATGCATTATAAAACACTGTAGCGGTGTCAACAGTGAAGTAGCAATTTGGAGATAACAATAGACTGAATGTAAATTAGTAAATTAGCCCACACAATGAGCAATGAAATGGATTCCTGTGGGGAGCAATCTTAGAGTGGCAAAGATTCAAAGTAACAAGATTAATGACTCAAAGCTTTACATTGTTCAGTTGAGTTACTTCCCTTATGAAAAGAAACACTTGCATCAACGCACTACACAAATCGATAATAGGAAGAACATTTAAGTACCATCAGGAGCTCTCTCTGGAGGTAGGAGTGTATGTGGAGGTGTGTGTTTGCGCATGTGCAGTGCCAGAATGGCCGGAAAGCAGAACCAAAACACACCAGACAAAGTAGAGTATAATGTTCAAAGATGTGCTATTTTCTCCAAATCAAATGAAAAAGATTCCCTTGTTGGGAGGGTAAACTGTAAATAACTTTTTACATTTTTTTTTTTATTTTTTATTGTTACATTCATTTGGTTAACATTTTTAATCCTTCTGCACGAAAAATAGATTAATAAGAACAATAAAAAAGAACAATCAAGTTTACACGTTAATAGCCATCACACATCATAGATACGTCGTATAACAAAACTATACAACTTTTACAAGTTACAAATTCATAATTATTTTCCCTAAAATTTCAGACTACATCAGATTAAGTCTATCAATTTACGTTTCCCACTCATAAAAGGTATTTGATCAACTGATATATTATATCATACAAAGAAAAACATACAAAAAAGGTTAAGATAATCCGTGACTCTCTTCCAAATGTAGTAAACTGCCCCAGTGATAGCTTAAGATCTTGCAGAAAATATTACAGGCCAGAATTGATCATGGGCAATAAATGAAATATCGCTTACCAAATTGGTGTAGACCTTCAGATAGTATTGGAACAGAGTGGAGCACCCCGTCAATAAATGTCTAGAAGTTTCAATCCCGGACAGTGGCAACATTTCCTGTCCTCAATGGGGATACCAGCCCAAGTACCTGTTTACTTATTACATTGTAAAATGTAAAACCTTAAATAGGTTATAAAACGTTTAAGATCATCACTACAGAATTTCGTGTAACACGATATTTGGAGATCAACGTTGCAAGCATAAAAGTGAACTGCCCAGGTGCATCTGGTACTGCTTTGGCCCCACTAAAAGTCTCTAAGTGTCTGCCTCTTTCAGGAGGACCAATCCACTTTGTACTCCGAAAATCCTGGTCTTTTGTCATAGGCTGAGTAGCCGCCTCCAGTGGACGTAGTCCTGGTCTGGCACGTTCTTCCCCGGGCTGCACATCGGCCTGGTGTGGGCCTCCAAACCGCTGGTCTCTTGGGACTACGGGAGCGGCCTCTCTGGTTCACCAAATTGGGGTAAGTGGTTACAAGGCTCAGCGCTAACAACTTGAAGGGTCCCAAGCATGGGGTAAGTGGTTATGGCCCTTATCGCTGCCATGCCACACCCTCTTGAAGGGTCCCCAGAATGGGGTAAGTGGTTATGGCAATTATTGCTGCCATGCCACACTCTTTCCTCCTCACACCATGAGATCCCCTGTGTCCTTTCAGATCAGGGCCTCACTTATAACCCACTCCCTGCAGGCTGAGCGCTCTCCTCCATTTTCTCATCCTCTTCTCTCTGGCCATCTCTAATTTCTGAGGGTGAAGCTCCTCCTCCTCCACCGCTCTCTTATATCGCCCGTCTTATTACTCTGAGGTTACTACTGCACCTACATTCGCTCCCTTGGTTATACACACCTCCTATTTATCTCTACTTCCAGCTACTGTTAGGAAAGAGGTTTGTTTCTGCAACTTTTCCTCCATAGTTTCCTATGGAACCCCATTCTTTTTGCTAAATTTTTATCCTGTCCTGACTTTTTGAAGGGAAGCAAAGTCTCCAGATTCACTTAACTTTTGCTCATTGTTATAGGGAAACTGATCAGTCCTTCGGACTATCCGTACTGGGAAACTAGCTTTCCCTTTTTAATTCTTTTACTTTTTAACATTGCCAGGTCAGCAAGTCACTTATAAGGACATGCACTTGTCAGGGAAAGCTGCTTCTTTCGCTTGTGTGTGGTGTGTGTGTGTGTGTGGTGCGTGCGTGTGAGTGCGTGCGTGTGTGTGTGTGGGTGTGGGTGTGTGTGTCCCAGGAAGGGGATGGGACAGTCTAGTCGCAGTCTACATACTTGGTGCCACAAAGTCTAGGTGTGTGCAAATGTGAAACCAGCATTTCTCCCTGATTGGATAACTACTGGCTGTTTGAATGGTGCAGGTCCTTACCACCGATGGGCTTGGACTTGCTTCCAGTTCGGATTTCGGATAAGAAGAGCACCTCTGCAGACATTTCTTTAGACCAAGAACCCCTTGCACAGCAGCCTGCTGAAGATCTGAAGAAGACTCCTAAAGTGACCCAGCATCAGTTCCAGTAGCCAGCCCAGTGAAGCTCTGCTCCTCTGTCTGTTCTCTGAAGACCCTGAGCAGCGCGTCAGCCCTTAGGCTAGGGGGACCGTCTAGTCTCGATGGCTTTTTGAGGGTCCTGCCCTTCTGAGCCTTTGGAAGTGTCCCTGGACTGCCCGGTGGTCAGACCAGCCCTTTATTGGGCTACCTCACCAGAAGCATTGCCATTCCGCATTACAGTCTGGAATGTCAGTGGTCGCCAGCTTGTGCCAATAGTACCCTTCGCTCCAACTTTCACCTTTCCATCTTCATGGGAACCTGTCCTGGAGCCGCTTTTGTCACCGCGAGTGGAAGGACTCCCGGCATCGTCTGTGTGCGGAGACCACTGCTGGAACTCGCCTTCCTCCAACCTGTGAAGTGTCCTGAGGAGGTCTGCATTGGTGGGTTCTGCATTTCCTCTCCGAAAAGGTGGCATCTTGGTTTTCCATTCATCCAGAAGAATACTCAAACCTGCAATTGCTGGGCACCTCCCACTACAACTAATGGTGGAGGATCGAGCCTACAGTGACCCCCAGAGGATCCAAAGTTACCTAGTAAAATCAGAGTCTTGGGGTAAGTAAATGCATTGCGCCCCTGCCCTCATTGGGAACAAGTCCCTTTGTCTCCTTATTCCATCCCACCCATCTTTTGGTTGTGGAACCTGCCCCTGGGTTACTTACCTCTGGTAAAATTGTTGTAGAACTTTTAAACTATCACCAACACAAACCTATTGAAACCTATCCACAGAGACTCCATTCTGGTGAGAAACATTGTGGCTCTTGTGACTTTTGGGCAAAAGGCCCCCTTTGTCCTAGGGTTTGGACTTCTTAAGTTAGGTTATTGTATTGGGATATGGTTCCATCATTAACTATTTCTAAAATACTTGCTTTTGCTAACTAAGTCATATTGGCACTGTGCAGGGGGTGAAGCAGCGTTCTAGCTGCCATATTCTGCAACAGCTGGAGACGGTGAAGCAAGTAGTCCGCTAGGGCCAAATAGAGCGCATTACAATAGTCAATTCCACTTATTACTAAGGAAAAGACCACAGGGGCATGACATTTAGAGGGAATGTAGGGAAGGACCTGGCGTACGGTCCTCAACTTGAAGTGACCCTTTTGACACTTGACTAACACCTGCTCAGACATGGATAGTGAGGCCATAATCTTAATGCCCAAGTCTTCATCCGACAAGGCAGGTGTGGGTAAAGGGCCCAGGCAAGCACGCCAGAACTCTGGAGTCAAGAATTAAGAAGGATTACTAGTGTCGACCACTAGCACCTCTGTTTTCTCACCGTTCAACTTAAGCCAGTTCCTAGCCATCCATCAGCCCAGTGCCTCCAGGCTGCTCCTAAACCGAACAGCCTTATCGGTCTGTGACAGATCGAGCCACAGAATAATCTGTGTGTCGTCGGCGTAGGAGTAGCACAGGAAGCCATGTGCGTGGGTGATGCCAAGAAGCAGCTGGATGTAAACGTTAAACATGGTGGGGGACAACGAGGAACCCTGAGGGACTCCGAATAATATAGGCGCTGGTTGGGACTCAAAGGGCAGTACAGATGATTGTGAGCATCCCGCTAGGAAAGAAGAGAACCAGGCCAGAAGCTGACCAGATAGGCCAGCGTAATAGAGATGGGAGACCTGGATAGGGTGGACGACGGTGTCAAATGCTGCCTAAAAGAATAAGGGCTCCCACCCACCCCGGTCCACCAACCGCGTCAAATCATCAACTACTGATAATAGGACAGATTCAGTGCCTCGGCTTGGGCAGAAACCCGATTGAAAGGAGTCGAAGAAAGAAGAAGAATCAAGAAAGGAGCTAGGAAGAGGAGAGACCAAAGATCCAAATAATTTCATAAGAAACAGGAGCAAAGAAATAGGACGGAAATTAGAGAGGACCAGCAGATTAAAAGAAGGTTTTTTAAGAACAGGAATTACACAGGCGTGTTTAAGACCATCAGGAACAACCCCTTGAGAGACCGAATTGTTGGTTGCCCTAACTAACCATGGAGTGATCATACCAGGCACCTCTTTCAAGATGGAGAGTGTGATAAGGTCACAGGGTGAAGCTGATTTTAACCCTTTGATAGTAGCTAAAATTAGCAGCTAAAATGTCCTGGGCCGTAAAGTTAGGAAAAGAGGACCAGTCAGCTTTGGCTCTATTCTCCCTAATGGATGGATAGGACAGGGTGGAATGAGGGCAGGTCGTGGCAATGACACTATGGATGGCAGCTTTCTTTTCGTAAAAGAATTTAGACTGAGCATCACACAGCTCCTGTGAGGGAGCAAAACTAGACTGAGACTTAGATTGTGCGGTCAAACATTGAACTGGTTGAAATAAGGATTTAGGTTGGTTAATAGCCTGCACAATTTTATCATAGCAAATAGTTATTTTACCACTGTAATAGCTCTTTGATAGTTTACAGTGGCAAGACGATAGAGGACTTTATCAGCTGATAAAAGGCAAGTTCTCCACTTCCTCTCAGCCTGTCTACGCGGATGCTTAAGATCTTTGAGTGCAACCGTTTACCAAGGTTCCAAGCGATGATTTTTCACTAGACGGCGCTTTAAAGGGGGACAGAGTCGTCAATGTGCAATCAGTGGTGTTCGCACAACAATTAGTAATGAAGGAGCAAAGATCCTGGTGAGAACCAGTGTGCCAACAGCGTTTCTGAATTAACTGTCAGGGGGGGAGGAGGAAAGGAAACCTCCAGCCACACTGAAAAAGGCACCACTATGTGATCCGACCAAGTAACAGGGAGCGCAGGGAAGACAGATGCAAGAGCTGAAGGGGCAAACATAAAATCAAGAGCATTGCCCAGTTGATGTGTGGCATAGGTAACCTGTTGAGGAAGACCAAGGTCCAACATCGCTGCCAAAAAGTGAGTTGCCAAATGACAATTAGGCTTATTCGGTGGGAGATTAAAATCCCCAACAATAATCAGGTTAGGGTATTTTTCCTGCAAGACAGCCACAAACGCCAGCAATTCAAAACAGAAACCGCGATCATAGCGGGGAGGGTGGTACACCAGTAGAGCAAATAGAGTGATTGCAGCAGAAACTGGAATGCAAGTAAGAATGTCTCCCATTTTCAGAGAATGATTAATTCGAATGGAGGCGACTTTAAAATTACTATTAAAAATCACTGCGATTCCCCCACCAGGGTGTGACGAAAAACGGTCACAGCGCAGGATTTCATAGTTGGGTGGTAGGATTTGAATTACTGACGAATCAGAAAGTTATCAAAACAAAGTCTCGGAGACAAATATCAGGTCAGGATAATCCTCAAGAAGGTTTTAACAGTCTTGGGCATGCGCGACCAAAGCAGTTCACTGAGCTGCAGGCGCTGCTGGCCAGGGGATCATTATGTAAAACAAAGGTATTAATATCGGGTGGAAAGATAGTAACAGATGGAGCCAGGCAAACTAAATCAGCCCGGGAGATATAGCCCGAAGTTGATGGTCTAATGACGCCGGGGGCATGGCCCCATGGCCCAGCCTTTGCATGGACAAGCACAGATAGGCTCGACTTTGGCGCGCCAGCCCTTGCCCGCTGCGCCTCCGGTAGTTGTCCCCTTTATATATACACATTCTATTGAAGTTGCCAAATCTCTCCCCCCCCCTCTGATGAATTGAAAGGGAAAACGGACTGCGAGAGCGTGTCTGAACATGGAAGCCAGGCAATTTACAGCCGACGAGAGTAAATTCTACCTCCGGATTGATCCCACTCTCCCCCTCACAAAAGAACACCTCCTCTCCTGATGTTACAACATCCTACTTCTCTACACGTGGCCAGCTCACTCCCTGGATCTTCCTACTTAGCTGTCTGGGCAAATGACCATCCTGCCACACCCCTCCATGAGCTATCAGGATCTGTCCAGCAAACCATGTGTCCAACTAACCTTTCTCCACCTTTTCCCCCTTTGCTCTCACCCCTCCACGAACACACTCTGCTTTTGCAGGCTTCTCTTTGCTCCTCTGCTCCATTCCGTCTCACCTACAATGCCATTCTTCTTCCTCTCCAGCAAATTACCTTGCCCATCAGTCGTTTTTTAAGGGGGGCTGAATGCCCTCCGTCTATTGTATGTTTTCAGGCTCAGGGTTTACAGCTGTAGACATGATAGGTCTCTTGTACACGGATTGACTGACATTTATCAGCACAGGTGTCGCCCCTTTAATTTCTCCTGGCTTGCCAGAAGTTTTAAAAGGCAGGCAGCCATCTTTGAGGGGAGCAGGTCATATGATGCAGTGCTGACCCTACCTGTGGGTTGTTGTTCAACTACTGTGCCTTGCTGTAGCCCATTTTCCTCAGAAACCATGTTTGAAATATGTATTTTGGCATCTTTTTGATTTACCAATGTTGGTTATTGAGTCAGCCCAGTGTTTTTTTAACGCAGGTTTCTCCATACACAGGGTGGTATCCCCTTTTCTTGGCGAAGCGTAACGTGCATGGTTTTCCCTTTCAACCTGGTCTAAGTGCTCTCCATGCTTGCTTATCCCCTTTTGTCGAGCTCCTGTGAAGTTTGCGGGTTCCCCTTACAGAATGCATATCCCTTCAGTGTTCCGGATTCAGGGAAATGTACAAGTCCCAGTCTCTTTTTTTAGTTTTGATCACAGCCGTGGCTCCCAAGATGGGATTTTTAATTGTTGTTTTTGTCCCCAGTGTGAGCTTAGAGCCCTTTCAATTGCACTGAGATATGTAGTTCTGGCCGTGGACACAAACCTAGGTGTCACTCCATCAGGATTTCTGCACTTAGTTTTGGTCACCGGAGTGCCATTTAGCACACAGCAGCCAGTTGGCAAATCCCCTGCTATGGTGTGGA
Source organism: Ambystoma mexicanum (assembly GCF_040938575.1). Lineage (NCBI taxonomy): Eukaryota > Metazoa > Chordata > Amphibia > Caudata > Ambystomatidae > Ambystoma > Ambystoma mexicanum. The sequence goes on from NC_090925.1 coordinate 734,450,742, forward strand.
GGTGACCATTAGGCTTCTCAGTTCATGCCAGAATGCAGAGTAAAGGAGGTGGTTGGTGAAGCAGTCTGAATGGGTACGGACGTGCATGTCTGAATTTGGTGCTTCACATTTTCAATAAAGTTCCTTGACTAAATGCACATGCAGGAGACTGGGCCTCCCTACCCAAGATGGAGTGGTGGAACTTGATTAGTGAAAAATGATTAGTGGCTTGAAGTCTCCTGGGTAATTTGGAACGTTGGGGGAAGGTTCTAAATTGCCTTTCAGTACATTCAGCTCAAGGAACAGGTCATCGTCTTGACTCTCCACCTAATTTGGGCAGCAGTGGATAAAATCAACTCTAGGGTGAGAAGAAAACATTTTGTAAGCAACCCTCTGAATCAGAAGCCTTACTGGGACATGTTAGGATTTGTGCACCTTTCCCCTCTATAGATTTCTATGGAACCCCACTCATTTTGCTTGTTTTGGACACAGTCCTGACATTTTGGAGATCAGTGCAGTGTTGTGCCTTACTTCTCTTGCCCCTTTTGCTCACACTTGTTTGGAAACGGACTAGTCCCTAACACTGTCAATACTGAAGCAATATGGCTCTCTTAATGAATTCTTGTATTGTTACAATTGCACACATTACCTCACAGTGAACTGCAGTTAGGATACTTTGTATCATAATAACTTTTTATATAATGTCTTTTACGTTACTTTGACAATGTGCCTAAGACATGCTGGTGGCAGCTGTGTGATTATTTTACCCTATTTGTGATATTTTTTTCATACTTTTGCATTTACCATGAATGGCTACTAAAAGGTGGCCAGCACCCCAAGATGTTCACGCTATGAGATATTTTGCTTGTTCTTCAGCCATATTGTTCTTTGTTTTTCTTCCCGTCTTCTCAGGACAGCAAATGCCCTATATGGAAATCCCTTTCCCGCGGAAAGCTGTGGCTTTCACAGGCAAAGGGGCTTTATGTGCATTAGCTAGAGGGGGCTGGGTCTATCTGGTCTGAGTCCACACCCTCAGGCACCCAAAATGTCTGTTGTAGGACAGATGTGGTGACCAGTGGTTGTCCAGGATTGGATAACCCCAGACAGGTTGAATGGTGCTGACCCTTAACATTGGTGGGCTTGGGCTTGCTCCCAGCCTGAATCTTTGATAAAAGGAGGAGGAGTCCTGCCGCTGCTTTTCAGATCATCGTTGGAGCCAAGACTTCTATGAAGATGAGCAGCCCATTGACGACCAGAGGACAACCACTGCAGTCGACCAGCATCGACTCCAGTGATTGGCCCTGTGAAGCCCTGTTACTCTACCCGATCTCAGAAGACCATCATTGGGGCTTCGACCGTTGGACCTGTGGGAACACCCTGCTCGAGGATCCGTGCCTTGGAGGCCTTTAGAAGTATCCCAGGACCACCTGGTGGATTGACCAGATATCTGCTGGGCTACCACTCTGCAGTCATCTATGCTCCGAGTGAAGCATTGGAATGCTGCAGATCTTCAGCTTATGCTCAAAGTCGCCAGATTCTGCATTGAAGGCCATCTCACTCCAAGGGAAGGTGTGCTGGGGCCGCTTCCGGGTTCACCAAGTACGATCACCAGTCGCCGCCTGACCATGGTGACCTTAGTTGGAACAATCTTTTTTCAATCCCGTGAGGTGTCTGAAGAGGTCTGCACCACAGAAGTATGCATCTTTCTTCATCTGGGGTCTTCGTCTGGAAGCTGACTAGAATCGTTTGCTGAGCAATGCGACCATCTCCCGACACGAAAAGTGGCATCGGCACCCATGACCCCTGGACCTTCCTCCCCCAAATCAATGTGAAGACCTGCAGTGGTATCTGGAAGAATCAGAACCAGTGGGGTAAGGTAATATACCTGTTTCCGCCCTCCAAAGGGTAACATTGGATGGAAAGTCCTTGTCCCTGTTAGAGAGATTGATAATTTTTATGCTTCATCCCCTCTCCTAGTGAGACCCCCAGCACTCTTTGTGGACTTCTGGAACTGTGTCTTTCAATACTGAACAAGTGGAGCCTTTTTCCACTCATTCATTCTTGTGGGCTGTGTCTTTTGAAACTATTCTTTGTACTCTACCTGTACTATGGAGTCAGTCTGCTTCATAGCTCTTAAAGGCATCTGTGTTTTTACAACTGCAGCACACAGCCCCTTATGGGCAGAAACTCTATAGTCTGAGAGATTGGCACACACCGCCTTCAATGAAGTGCCAAAGAGATACCTAGTATCCCCCTTCTCTCTGCGCCTGTGCTTTTTTTAGTCACATAGACAATCACCTAGACGTGTACTAACAACTATTGTGTATTTTTCTATACTGCAGGCTATGTCCATAGCCTTGGTAGTGCATAATAGGGGCACCCAAGTACCAACTTGGGGCCTCCCTTCTTTTTTCACCATTACTAGCATGATTGTTCTTTGTCAGCCCTTCTTCTACCATTCTGGGAGCGGGAGGTCTTTGTGTGTGTTTTGCCTTTGGCAGGAACCGTTGGGTATCCCTGCCTAGGCTCCAAAGTGTCTGGGCAGGCAGGAAGTGATGGAGAAGTCTTCCACCCCCCCCTGTCCTTTGCCAGAGTGCCTGAATAGGTCCAGCTCCCACAGGGGGTCTGGCTGTGCTGATTGGACAACCAAACACCCCTTTCTGTACAATGCTGAGAGAGATTGTAGAGGAGTGTGTGCTTGAACTGTATAAAAGGTGAGGCTTCTAGAGTGAAAAGCAAGTCGACCACTGGAAACTGAAGTAACCGAAGAAGACGACGACCAGACACGCCTGCAGACCCGTTGCAACACTGAAGCAACCACTGCTGTTCTGACCCAGTTTTCTGTGCGACAGAGGAGCTACGAAATCCTTCCCTTTGGCTGGTGGGAACAACCAGTCCCAAGACAAACTTTGAAACAAGCCATCTCCTGAGGTCCTAGGAGTTTCCAGAGCTGCAGAACCCCAGTACTAGGAGACCTGCTGCCCATTTCGAGTGCATCATTGTGTAAAGGCTGTATCTGCCCAAATCTTTGCTGAACCCATAAGGACACTCCAGCGATGCGATCCAACTCGCCCATACCCCCTCATCAGAGTGTGGCACTGCAGGAAGCGAAGAAGATTGACTGGGCGATCCGTGTCCTTTGTTGGTGCTGCAGAAAAGGCACCAAAACGCATAGTGAACCAAGAAGTTAATGAAAGTTGTGCTACAGGTCCTCCCTTGCGACTGTTGCTGAGATCACGTCCATTGTCCTGCTTTCAGTCATCAGACCAAGGAATCCAGAGGTCGGGTCCAGAGTTGCACATTGCGGAATATCCAGCACAAATATTTTCTTCTAACCTAAGGTACTGTGGGGAAAACAGTATTGCTTACCTGATTCTAAGAAGTCGCTCCAGAGTGCTGGAGTGCACATAGAGGTGTCCAGAGCAACCCCCGCTTACCTCAGACCCAAGCTGCTACTTGTGTCCCCTTCTCGAGTTTGTTTTAAGATGTCCCTTGTTAGTTGTTAACTTGCTGCTTCAATAAACACTAGAAACTGGAAGAAATCCACAGGAACTCTTCGTAATTGCTGCTTGTCAAGACTTCAAGCACTCTCCAAACTGCCTTTAGCTAGGGTTGCCTTTTTGGACTTAAAGAACTTACTAGGTGAAGAAAACATCTCTAGAACCTTGAACTAAGCTTATGTTACACTAACCATTTGCCTCCCTTTAAGTGACTTTATTATGCGTGTTTGCAGAGTAAATGTATTACTGTATAAACTGTTGAAAACTGCATGAGTGCGCAATAACCGATAATACGTTGGCATGGTCTTTTCCCTTTAACATTGCTACAAATGTAACCAAGAACAAACACAAAAGTAAAAGTGCCCTTTGAAGTGTATTATCAAGTATTCCCAAGTGCTCTAGTATAAACGTCTGAAGTATTTAAAGTGATTCTGGTGTAAATATAATAAATATATACTTTGTATATAACTATAAGTGTAAGTGTTTCTTTGTTGTGCCTGTCTAGCTAAGATTCAGTGTACTTAGCTACAGCGCACATCTTCCTCTTAAGATAAGCCTGACTGCTCTACCTCTCCACCAAGGTCCAGAGCTAGTACAGACTGATACTAAGAGTTGGGGGATATACAAACCACTGGGATATAGTACTAAAGTCATACTACAAGTAAGACTTTAGGAAAACTCCCCCAACAGTCCCCAACTCCCTCTGGCATGGCCGCTGGTCATGGAAAATGGGTTAAGGATCCTTTCCTAGGTCAGACCTGTAGAATAGGATAGAGAGGGGTAAATACCTATCTAACTTTTAAAAACTGTATAAAGCACCACCACCAGCCCACTGCATAATTTCTGAATACATTACCTGTAGAGGATAAGTACTGGAACTTGTGACTTTTGGTCACATGGTCTCATACCATTTTAGGGTTGAACTTCATAAGATTGAGGGGAGCTGCACTTGTGTTTAATCTGACTATTTTTCTACTACCTACTTTCCTTGCATCAGAGTACTCACCTGTTGAACACTGGTAACTAATTCATTTGCAACACTAATTTCCTAATTGTGAATGTGTATATATGTTATACATAATTTGTATTGATAATGCTTACCTGTGAGTGTTAGATGCAGAGTGTGTAACTAAAGGTCTAATAAATGACTGTATTTTGATATACTTACTGCCCAACTGGAACTATTGGTGTTGCTATGTGTTGTGAGGAACTCATGGTGACAAGAAGTAAGACAGACACAAATGATCACAGTTCAAGGGTGTTTAATGAATTCAATATGCAGGTTTGAAAAACCTAAATCTAGGATGGGAACAAGCGTCAACCATCAAATGAAAAATATGGCGGTCCTAGTGGCGTTGTGTCAAAATAAAAAGGGCCTATATTAAGAAACCTATTGCCAAGCCTCGCAACTAACACAATGGCCAAGTCTAATTTTCTGTGAAAGTCTCTTGCCTTCCAGGCCTGAGGTGGTCAAATAACAAAAACAAAAGTTCCTATAACCAAATTAAAGTTCGTTCCAATGTTTGCTGTTTGCTGCAACTCCCCCACCACACCCGAAGTCCCCTTCCTCTGGGCACTGACCCTTCTTTTATCGTATTCCACAATTAATATATCAAAGTTCCTTTATCAATCAACTTTGGGTGATAGATTCACCACTGGATCTCCCTCGGTCGAGCTCGGAACCCACTTTTCTTTATAGTCTTGGGTGATGGCTTCACCCCTGGAGCTCCCTCGGTCGGGCTCAGACCCCACTTTTCTTTATATTCTTGGGTGATGGCTTCACAGCTGGATCTCCCTTGGTCGGGCTCTGACGCATCTTGCTTCTTGCGGGATTTCTCCTGCCTGAATTTCTCAACATCTTTTGCTTGGGTGATGGCTTCATCCCTGGATCTCCATTGGTCGGGCTCGGACCCCTCTTTACTTCACATTCTCATTTGTCCAATATTGTTGGGATTCACTTGCCTTTCTTTCTCTCAATGCGGGATTGACATCCCTTGCTTTCTCTCAATGTGGGATGCCCTTCTTTTGCTTTCAAAGTGCTTGTAGATCAAAGTCTTTCGATTGTATGGGGATTTTGCTCGACCCTCTGTATGACTACTTTGATCTATTCCGCTGGCCCTCATACGGCCTTCTGGTACTTGCAGTTTCTCTCATAGGGGGCTCCACCACAATCTCTTGAATTAGTGTCCACGTGGTGCTGCTTTCCCTCTGTAGCTGGTCTCCCCTTTACACTTTTAACAGTTCATTCAAAGTTCATCAGCTTTGTTTCAAAAGTTGCCACTTTGTAATTCCTACTCGACACAGCCCGGTTTTTATTGGTGTTCCCCCTTGACTCACTGGCTGTGATGAACTGCTTGGCTGTTGCCTCTTTGCAGTCAAGGTCGGCACCACAGGTGCGGGAACTTCCCTCGCTCCTGCTTATCGGAATAGGTTTGCCTTGTGTACTATTGACGTCTGCTGCAGGACACTTGTGTTATTGTTCGCTGTCTTAGCCTCTCCTCCATGAAGGCTCTGCGGGTCTGGGACGAAAAGAACAAGGTCACTTCTCTCCTCCCCACCCTCTCAATTCCTGCCACCTTCCTCCTTCTCTTGAACAGCCGTGTGCGCGGCTTTTTCCTACTGCGCTCGCTTGCTCTACCTTTCATCCCTGTGGGGAAAAGGAAGGGCCATCAGGTGTGTGTGGTTCAAGTTACTTGTCCGACTTTGCCTGACCCTCAGGTACACAGGCTTAACATTACAAGTCTGTTGTGCAAAGGTGTTCGTGTCGGAAAGGGGGGGGGGTTAAAGAATTCGAATATCCTATGGGATATGATGGGGATAGGGAAGGTTTGTGAAATAAGCAGGAGGGTTTGTGAGAATTCGGAAAATGATAATCAGAATGACGGGATTGGTAAGGTTTGCGGGGTAAACAGGAATAGTTGGAACCGTATAATGAACAAAGGGGATTGTGGGAAGTGTAGTATTTTGTTTGAGCAGGTTAGGAGTGAGGGGAAAACCTAAATCAGAGGGATGGAAAGAAGCATGATTTGGAGTATTTAGATAGGGAACTGGAAAACAGGGATTCCGATAGAGATGGTTTCTGAGTGCAGCGGAGTATATGATGCGATGGGATTTGTTACATACGGAGGGGATGGTAGGCTTGTGAAAGATAGATTCAACTAGAGGAAGGTTGGTAAACATATTATAGTCTACAAAGGCCCCAGGTGCATCGTCCTTCTGTTATGGAAGTTGAAAAAATTATCTGCAATTTAAAACCTTCCAACTGCCAAGGGGACGCATGTCCAGCCCAGATCATTAAGGAATCAGCTCATGACCTTGCACCGTATATCACCACGTTTATCAATGCCTCCTTTCAATCAGGAGTGGTCCCCAACAACTTGAAGGATGCATGGGTCATCCCCCTCCTAAAAAAACCCACCTTAGATCCGGAGGTCCCAACCAACTACAGGCCTATCACGACGGTCCCATTTCTGCTAAAAATCTCAGATAGAGCAGCGTATCTTCAGATACAAAACTACCTGGAAACAAACAATCTACTAGGCACGAGACAATCCGGCTTCAGACCTAAGCACAGTACTGAGACAGCCCTCCTAGATCTCAAAACCCAAATTGAGGACTTTAAAGACAAAGGCAAACTAGCCCTACTATTACTATTAGACTTATCAGCAGCCTTCGATTTGGTTAACCACCAAATCCTCTGTCACCACCTGAAAACGGCCGCCCATTTCTCTGACAAGGCCACCAACTGGATTCAAGATAACAGACAGATGAGGGTATTCTCGCCCACCGCCGCCGCCAACCCCGCACCAGTCCTTTGCGGAGTCCCCCAAGGATCTTTTGTATCCCCTACTCTCTACAATGTTGTCACTAAACCCTTGTTTGATGTGCTTGACTATCTGGGTGTCACCTACACTAACCATGCCGATGACACCCAGATACTCATCCCCATCACGGGCGATTACACGGTAGACTCGAAAGCCTTAAATGATATATACCTCGTCATCCAAACTTGGATGGCACAACATGAGCTCTGTCTCAATGACGACAAGACAGAGCTCCTCATCCTAGGCACACAGCAAAGACTTAACAAGTTGAACCCACTGTTCAGCTCCTTCAACATCGATGGAAATCCCATAAAAGTCTCCAAAGATACCAAAACGCTCGGAATCTACCTCGATTCCATGCTCTCCCTCCACAGATAAACAAATGCAGTTGCGGCCGCCGCTGCTTACACCTGCAAGCTGATCACAGCATGCCGCCCTTTTCTGTCCACTCATAACTGCACAATCCTTGCTAGAACTCTGGTCATGTCCAAATTGGACTACTGCAACGCACTGTACCAAGGCACCAATCAATGCAACCTAGACAAACTCCAGGTCATACAAAATAACGCCATTAGAGCAGCCCTGAATATCCCGAGATCGGCCCACATCTCGGAAACGAGGAAGAACCTTCGCTGGCTATCAGTCACCCAAAGGATCTCTCTAAAATCGCTTGCCCTAACCTACAAATGCATGAACAACCTGGCCCCCATCTACCTCTCCTCACGGTTCACGCACTATACACCATCTCGATCTCTAAGATCCTCCATCAACCAGAACCTAATGATCCCTAAATATAAGCTCCAAACAGCCGGTGGTTCCAGCTTCCCAGTTCTTGCAGCCAAATTATGGAACTCTGTCCCCCTTACTATCAGAAACCTTCCTTCTCTGAATCTCTTCAAATACAAAACCAAACATTGGCTAGTCACATCTGAGGGCCAAGCTGCACTGTGAATACTTGCTCACCTATGTATATATGTATAAAATATCAATGCTGCTGATTACTATGTCAATTTAAATGTTACTTGATATGTCGTTATACTTTGTAACCACTGCTGTTAAGATATGCGCCCGGTAGCCTCCGGGCCTGGTTTGCGCTATACAAATAAAACAAATACAAATACAAAATACAAATCCTCCTCTCCATCTTCCACGGAGCAATACTGCGTCTCACCTGGGTTGATTCTCCAAGCATAACCCCGGATTCCCCTACCCATGGAATCCTCCGCGCTCGTCCACGCCCTGGGTTGAGATCTGGGAGCGCCAACCCTCCCCTGGCTACCTGAATAAGGGTTTCCCGAGGTCTACTTGGGGGAATACGCTCAGGTTTCTCACATATTGCATTTCTTCTTCATAAGCAACACCCTAGTCAGGATGGTTCATTCAGAAAGTTAAAGTTTAGTCAGGATGGTTGTACAACAGTTCATCAAAACACAGTAGTGGGATAACTACTTCCTTTGCACCACAACCTTCTACCTCATTCGCAGTGCTTCCAAATGATTTTCTTGGTCCACTCGCCTACCAGGAGTAACCACTACTTGTCCCTTTCCTGGTGTACTCGCCTGCCAAGATAAGACTCCTACTACCACAACTTGTATTCCGTGGTGAGGCTTGTTCCAAATTTTCCACACTTAACTCCTGAATGGAGAAAGTTGAACCAACGATCTGTTTGCCATAGGTAATGCCGGTTACAGTTCTCTCCCCCTTGATCCTTTCTACAAGGAGGGGTTTTCTCCTGCAGTCTCGAATTTCGTTCTACACAACCTATTAACTGTTGGAAATGTAGTTTACAACTTTCTCCCACAGGGTATCTTGTTCTGGGACTGCTAAATTAAAATTGCATTGATGTCAGTCTCCGCTTTCTTTGGCTTTGGCAATGTAGGGTATAATATCCCCTTGTTGTATCTCCCCCTTTAGGAATGTTGTAGCCCCTTTTATTATTGCCTCGCTTTGGCAATGCGGGTTACAATATTCTCTTATTCGGCCACTTCCTTTTGGGAGGTTGCATTCACTTTGCTCGATTGATGCCCCCTTTGGCAATGCGGGTTACAATATTCTCCTATTCGACATCTCATAACAGGAGAGTTGTACCAAGTTTGCTTTCATACAAAAAGGTTTGGTATTCAAAATGTACATTCTTACAGAGCGGCCTACTTCTGAGCACCCCCGGTTCACCTGTGTCAAGCGAACTCACTGGTCTATCCTGGCGTCTCCTGACTAGCTGCCTCTCCCTGGCGTTTGATGGCTGCGGTCGGCCTGCCATTGCTTGCACTGTCTGAAAATGGAGATCTCACTGCTCCACAGGCGCTCTGGTGAAAACCACACACGGGGCGAGATGCAGGACACAGACAGCATCTCTCTCCCTTGGGACAGCTGGGCTCAAAACTGCTTCACGCTGCACGTCCTCTGCATCTTCCAGGAACCCTGACCTCCAACACGTCCTCTGCATGGCGTCCCGCTGTCAGCACAGCGGCGGTTCCCACTTCTGCTTCTTCATGTTGCTTCCTGCTGACTTGCACCTGAAGGGCCTTTAAATGTTTAAAAGTCCCGCTCAGTTGTGGGTTATTCCAACAACTAGGCCGCTCACTACGGTTTAGCAACTCTGGATCCTTCTTTCTCATCTCATTACTAAGAGCATTAATCTTGAAGTCCATAATGTATGTATCTGTTTTTACATTGTTTAATCCATTCTGTTTATAGGTTGTATATTTAAGAAAAGATTTTAATGGAAGTAGGGGTTTTCTCTGGGGTCTATGATCCAAACACAATATAGAATCATGGCCACGAAAAGTAGTATTATGAACTCTGCGACCCTTCATTTCCATGTTTTCAAAAAGTGTTCTCATGCTTAACATCTGGATTAATTCTGGTAGGGTAAGCCCTACTATGACAACATTCTATTAAATATTCAGGCACCAGAGAAACATCATCAGAAGAGGGGGAATACTGCGTCTCCCCTGAAACCACATTCCCTTGACATCCTTCTCCTCCCATGTGATCCTCCCTCGTAATACCACCCCCAGGGTTAGGATCGGGTAGCGGCTGCCTTTCCCTGGCCACATGGAAGAGACTTTAGGCTGGAATTTTCATCACAGTTCCTGGAGAATGCCTCCCGTCTCCAGGTATTTGGTTCTCAATGTCGCCACAGTGCCAGAGGAATGTGTCAGAGTCTGGGTCTGTGAGAAACCAGAGGCGTTTCTCCCATGCTATTCCCGGGGGATCCCCGACCCGCTCTTGAATCCCAACTCTGGGGGCGGACAAGCGAGGGAGCATGACCAAGGAAAGTGACACTTGGAGGCTGTGGGAGGAACACCCTTGGGCGAGACTTGGTATCCCCCTGTTCCAATACATGCCTACCCGACATATCCTCAGTCATCATGGGATATTAACACCCAAACTCTATTCACCCCCAACAATACATCTGCCCTCTTCCATGTGATTTTTTGTCAGGGTGTTTTCCCATGATCCATAAGAAAAACTACCACTTCCACCATCTCTTCATCCACTATTAAAACCCAAAGACTGAGATTAGGAAGATTGCCTATAATAATATGCAACAGCCCTGTCCCACTAATAAGACCAAGCAGGGTCAGGCGCTCAGTCACCATCACGCCCACTCTGCCTTTAGGAAATATGTGCAGTGCCATTGCATGTCCCCTCGCCCCCCATTTTTGAACAATACTAAGAAAAAGAAGAAGAGGGAAAAGGGAGCTATGAAGATTACCCATAGGAACCAATGCACCAGGGATTCCTATGGGCAGTCGCCATCTTGTCCCATTAATGAGGCCATGCAAGGTCAGGCCTCCCTCCACAGTCATTCCCACCTGAAACCTGTTAAACCTCCCAGTCAGTATAAAAGGCAGAGCACACAGACACACTCTGAGTGATCTGGTAATCCTGGATGGTGCAGAGAGGCCGGGAAGAAGTAACAGCAGCAGAAGAAACCCTAAAAGGGCCTGGAAGGAGAAAGACTGCCTGAATACTGAGCCACTAAGTACAGGGGAGGCTACAGGGATCTGAGACTCCAGGAGGTCAAACCAGTGGCAGCCGGGGCTATCTGGCAGCACCCAAGCCACAGCTCCTCCCGTGGGTCAGACACAGAGGCCCAGTCCTTTGAGGGGCAGGTGGTGAGACCCTGAGCTCAGAGGCATCCTATTAAGACCCCCTACAGCTCCCAAAACCGCCTGGATGCCATAAAGGGGAGCTGGCAAAATGGGAGCAAAATAAGAAAGCTGCATTGTGGGACCTGAAGTCCAGAGCCATTTCTTTAAATTGAACTTTTGTGCAAAGCGAGAGGGTCCGAGCCCGATTGAGGGAGACCCGTGAGTGAAGCAAAGGAAGGGTGCGAGCCCGACTGAGTGAGACCCCATGAGAATTGGAGCAGGGTGGAACATGAGAAGGAGCAGAACTTGTGGGGCAAAGGCGAATCCACTGGAGCAGAACAACCAATAGAGGGACCAGAGCGAAGGGTTGGGGAAACCCTGAAGTTCCCTGCAGAAGGTTGTTGCCTCCCAAAAACCGCTATAGAGCCAAATCCCAGACAAAAAGACTGCATTGTGTTTAAAGGACGTCAGGGACCCTACTGGGTGAACGACAGAGCTGGGAAGGCGAGGCCAAGTATGTGGTATTAACTTTGACTCCTGAATTGAAACTGCAAAGTGAATGAACTCTGAAATGCATAATGCTCAATGTTAACCCTGGCAAATGGGGAAGTGAATAGGTGAATGCTTGAAGAGAAAGATTTCTTTGAACTTTTTGCATATGGTATAGAACTACCAAGACCAAGAAACACTGGGGCAAACAACAGAAAAGGAGAGTGGAAGTGAAAGTCGAAGTGGTCCTGCGGAGGTCCATAGTAAAAACCTGAAAAGGGGCTTGCCAGTGTTCTTCGGTCGGTCGTGGGCTCTCCTCATTGTCTTTTTGGGCCTCTCACATCCCCTGCTGCTTTCTGGTGCGCCACAGCAGCTCTGCAGCATTTGATTCTTTACGGGCTGCACCTCTCCTGTCAACCACAAGTTACAGCTGCTTCTTGTGCCTGGATGCCTGCTTCTCCATGGGTCTGGTCGGTCTCTCCACGGCGGATCAGATAAGGACAGCTCCGCCTGCCGGGCAGAGTCCCCAGCAACGTCTTCCTCCGTTCTCCGCATCCGGTCTGCTTCCTGTCTCTCAGTTCCTCCAGAGAGGGTTTCTCTTGCTTTCCTGGATACCCTCTTCAATTTTTAATGGGTTCTACCCAATCAGGTTTCGGGAAAAACTACACTGTCCATTCACATTCTCATGAGTGCTCTCTATGCTTCCGCACATCTTCCTCGTACTAGTACTTCCTATATTGGTGGTATGGCAAAAACATATAGGTGTATTAGGGTTGGGTGGGTTATGGGGATACCATGTTCTCCCAGGTTGTCACTTATCTCATATGGGGATTACATCCCCATGAGATCCACCCGCTGAGTACCACCCCCAGGTGGACTATCGGGTAGCAGCCTCACCTCCCTGGCTCATGGGAAGGGGCTCCCCCTAATGGAGAAGTGACAACATCCAGGGATGCGTCACACTTGTTATATGAAAAAGGGCAAGGCAGATTTCCCCACTTAAATCTTTGAGCCACTCCTGTCTAGGGACTCCATTCAGGTTGACTTCCAATGGGAACATCTCAACTCGGATGACTTATTCGGTCTACATGAGGAGGAGTGCATATCTCCCCTATTACCAGCTAGTAGCTGGATCAGGTAATTACCTCCTTGTAGAGTAATATGTATCCTGTGGCTGACTGGTACGTTATAACCTATTTAGGCTACAGTCATTAGACCCATTAGTAGCAATATTTAACTCTTTTCACAAGTCTGGGTCAGTGTCTACAATTATGGTAATCCACGAAAACCCTTTTGCCACAACCTAGGAAAGGTAGGTCTGATTGCGGGGCTCAGCGTCCGGTGCCATGCTAAATGTAGACACCGACATTAATGCTGAGGTGCGGACATCTAGGCTGATGCAAGTCCTTCCTACCCTGGTAGGACCAGACCAATCAAGCTCCATCATCAACCAATGCCCTCATGATCGCATACAGCGAACCAACAATCCTATTGATCTGGTCAGTTGCAATGGAAGACATTCTCGAAACACACTTTAGACGTTAATTACCACCTGTGTGTTCATGTGTTCAGAGCCAGTGCATCAGGGAAGAATGAAAGGGGCTGACCACTAGGAGGAAAGGGAAGGACCACCAGATGGAAAACACTGGTTGGGAAAAAGGGGTTGTGATGAATCTAAGAATGTCGTCACTGTTTCCCATGGGCAAACCCCTTCTCATGTGGCCAGGGTGGTGCAACCACAGTCCAAAAGACCCCTTGGTGGTGGCAATATGAGATAGGATTACATGAGGAGGGAGTTCCCATGTGGACTTGGGGACGATATTACCCATCCGAGGTTGACACCCAGGACCCAAATACCCAATCCTTCATGTCCTATTTTCATGTTGAAAAAGACCATTCGTGTATGACGAATAGGAAAGTTCCTAAATACCCCCCTTGGACTCTGACTCAAAGTACAAGGACGAGAAAGAGGGCCAGAGCGATAAAGAATGCCTGGAGGAACCAAGCTATGCGCTTTAGTTGTACCAATCCTATTGGTGCTGGGACATTCAAAACTGCTGAGCACAGAGAAACATTGAGTCTTCTTCCTCTCAATGTGGCGCGAGGAACCAGAAAGCTGCTAGCAGAACCGCAAAGCAGAAAGGCTCAGGGAAACGGCATCCCGAAAGCAGTTCCACTGTATGATGGTCGAGGCAGAAGGATGGACGGAGCCTTCTCGCAGACCGAGCAGACTGGGAATGGGGAGAAACGCTACCCGAGTACAGAGCAAAGCAGCAGAGTGGAACGGAGAACAGGAGAGACCCGAAAGCCCCCACGAGAAGCCAGTGAGCCCATTGAAGGGATCTGGGGCACCAGGGCGCTGCATGGGGAACAGCAAAGGTTGGAATCTGGGTCAGAAACCCAATCGCTCACCCAGAAAAGGAGATAAGTTCTTCGTGGCAGTACTTACATGAGAAAGCAAACTATTACGAAATGAAAAGTACCGAAAGACGCAAAGGCAAGATATTGAAACTGTAGGAGACTGTGAATCTTGGTAAAGTACTGGCAGGAGAGTATACCAGGCAGGAAGATTGTGAGTCCGGGACCCACACCCAAATGTATGAAAGAGAGTAACCAAAGTCCTGGCAGGAGAGTATACCAGGCAAACAAATTGTGAGTTTGGGACTCACACCCATTTTTGTTTGAACTGTCATATGCATGGTGACATCAAGAGGAGAGAGTAATCCCCATGATCATATAAAAACCAGGGGAAGCGAGTCATTCCCGCCGGTGCTGTGGAGAACATGGAAAGGCCAGGAGAAAAGGAACTACCTCTTGGCCTTGCAAACATTTGTGTATCTGGTATCCAGGGCAAGGGAGGCACTACCCTTGTACTGACTGTGATTTTTGAAACACCAAGCGAGACAAGACAACCTCTTGGACTTGTGAACATTTGTGCATCTGGTATTCAGGGGAAGGGAGGCAGTACCCTGGTATTGACTGAGTTTTGAAACATTAAGAGCGACAAGAAAACCGCTTGACTTTGTGAACATTTGTACTCATGGTAACCAGCGGTAGGAAGACCGTACCTTGATGTTGACCGGGAGTTAAAAAAAAACAAGAGAAGGAGAACTCTCTAGTTTTGTTTTTTGTGAACATTGTAACAAGAAAAGCCCTTTCTTCTGTACTTGTTGAAGAACCTTTTTGTTTTGAAACTGTGAACTTTAATTTTCCCCTTTTTGCTGCATCTGGAGCGGTGTAATGAACACTGGACATTACTCAGAGGAAGGGAGTCATTCCTCTACAGTTAGGAGTCCCAGTTTCCCCTTTATAAGTGTAAGGGCCGGAAATAGGTGTTTTTGGACACAGGACAGTGCACTACTGTTTTGACGGACATTCTAGCAGGGAAACACCCTCTCAGTTATAGGGAAAGATAGGGCTTTCTTTGATGTCCCTTGTCAAATAAAAGTGTACAACCCAAAAGATACCACCTCTGTGTCAGCGTCCTGCTTCCGACTCCTTAGAGGGTGGATATATATGTGCATGTGTGGTTTCGGGGCACTATACAATCTTGAACACAAAGAGAAAAGTGAAACCACACATCGAAAGACAGTTCAATTATCTGTCATTATTCAGCTACAATTTGCAAGGAAATGTTTTATGCTCAAGCAGATTCATAATTAAGAAAGAAACATACATAGTGTCTAAAGTTTATCAATATTTAATAATCAGTATTCAATAGGTAGATGACAGTGACTATATTCGACAATGTTCAGAAAATTTAATTACAAAAAAGAAAAAGAAGAAAAAAATATTTGAAATAGATGAGTACTGAGTTATAAACAGTTACAAATACATACAGTGGAATATAAACCAGGGGATCAAAATTTCACATATTTTTGTTTCAAAGAAAAAACAGGAAACCTAAAGAGAATATGAGTTAAACATAAAAAATTAAATATGAGTGTTCCCGAGTTAGTAGGATTTCTAACTTTTTTTTTGTCAGTCTTAGGAACCTTGTTTTTATGAACCTAATCTAAATGTCATGATCAATGCATGATCATACTCCTAATCTGTCCGGGTGGAGACATTGAAGACTGTATCATAGGTAGAGGAGGCAGGTGCTTGACAGAAAAGAGAGCACTGATCTAAAAGCAGACCTAACCAGAAGAAAACCTCACACAATCAATGAAGAGGAGGTCAGCAAGAGAGGCCTGAGTGACAGAAACCATGAGATGCCAATTTAAGCAGAGCCGTTCAATTCCAAGTAAGGACTCCTGTATGCTGATCCCAGGAGAAGGTAGAATACTACAACCAAGAGAGTGAAGTGACGAGAAAGTGAACCTCATGGCCACACCAAGAGCAAACACAGAACGATTCCTGGAAGCTTAACAGAATCCAGGGAAACTGTAGTAGCCAGACAGTGTTATCAGAGACACGTCAATCTGCGACATGGGGAATAACCAAAACAATGGATAAGAGATGGAACCAAAACCAGAAAGCAGGGTCATGGAATGACAAACTCAGAGCATCTGGCCTTGCTAGAAAAACACACAGCTAATATACTCTGAACAGTGAAGTCAAACTTCCCATATCCCTAAATGAGAGGTTGTAAATCCTGCAGTAGTAAAGAAACTGAAAGAAATGGGCATGGCGGAAAGTCTGACTTCACAATACACCTGACGGAGAGGTTGTAAATCATGAATTAAGGGAACTAAGATATGATTGCACTGCGGAAAGTGGAGTTCAATTTTCCATTAATTCTGAAGAAGACATGTAACTCGGACCAGAGGAAAATTAAATACAAATACATGGTGAGAGATGAAGTCCAAAAATATTGTGGATGGAACTCTGAAATCCTCACCTGGCTGCCGTCCTTGGCGGATACATCTGCCATGTTGTCCCTTCGTGCCTGATGCATGGTGAGTGCCGCCCGTGTGGCACCACCGGCCACTCCCACAATGCACTGGAGCATAAGAGAAACAAAAAACATGATTAGGGGGACAGCAAGTGGAAATAGGTTGTCAAAAGCCAAGAAGTAGCAAACAGACATGGGTGCACCAGTGGCATCCACTGTCCAGTAACAAACACAGTAGGTTATTGGCTAAGATCCAGCAGCGTTCAGATATCAGTGGAACAATGACACCCATTGTCAAGACAATACTGAAATGGCTGGTGTCCTTGACGAAGCAAACAGACTCCAGAACAGCAGCACCACCATGGTCACAATAAAGCTTTAGCTCAGCTGCTCACTTTGGGGCTTTATGGTTCTGTCCACCGTCACTTTGTGCAAGGAGTCTGTCTGGCTCATGGTCTTTGAACCCTTTGTTCATTGTTTCACACTCACCCTCAGTGAGCTCCGTTATGCTCTTTTTTGCTTACCTTGCACAGCCCAGCGATGCAGACAACAATAGTGAAGCATGTTGGAAAGGCTGGAGCCAGAATCTCCATGAAAATGGCAAGGTCATTCAAGACATCAGCAAAGAGCCTAAGGTTGGAGGAAAAGGTCAAGAGATAGAAGAGGTCAGAGGGCAAGTGAGCTTGACAAAGCAGCACAGGCATATAAGTGAACAACAATACTGCCCTATTTGTTGAGTGCAATTAAGCCAGAGTAGGGGACAAACCAACAGATCAAGGACCTGCAAGGAGGCCAACATGCAAATAGCATCATGTACCAAACAGCTGCATCCACAGGTTGCACTGAGACCCAAACAGATGTACCAGCAGGTTACATTAAGATTAAAATCCAGAGTGATCTATTACATAAACATTCTACATTTTCAGCAGCTCAGTCTCCCTGTGCCACTGCTTAGTACCATCTGCTGGCTGCTGCCCTGTAAAAAGGCAATTATTGGACATGTGTACAGTGTCTCTATGGATGTTTATTAAAGAGTTTGAATGCTTTATGTTTGTATGCATTTGTAAAGTGCACCATCACCACTAGCTTGGTGCCAAGATATTATATGCTTTAAGTCATTTATAATGCGCCTGTACAGAAGTGTTTCTAGGCACGACAGGACAAGGAAGGGGAAGACAAAGGGGAACAGGAAAAACCAATCTTACTAGGCCTTGTGTAATTCAGATCGTGCAAGGGGAAGGGAGAGGAGAAGTGCCAGGGGGAAAGAAAGGGAGAGTACAATAGCAAAGCTCAGTTAAGTGCCGCCAGGGTGTCCGGTTCTAAGTGAGTGCGAGGAGGCAGGGGACTGTAGGGTTGCAGATACAGCCCCTAGTGTGCGGTAGGCCTGTAGGCAGTGCATAGGGCTACTGGTCATGAAGGAGCCTGGTCCCCATATGGTTCAGGGGGAGGCCAGGTAACCAGTTAGTGCAGCAGACAGGAACATCAGCAGGTGAGAGTGCTTAAGGAACCTGAGGTGGTCCTGCTCAAGTTTGAGGGACAGGGAGGCTGTTCCAGAGGGAGGCATCAGCCGAGGAGAGAGATCTACTCCCACTCTCAGCCTGGAAAAGCATCTGACCTCAGAGAGTTGGAGGTGGATGAGCGGAGGGCTCGAGAAGGAAAGTGCTTAGGAAGAGATAGTTGGATGTAGTGTGGTCCCCGGCCCCAGAACACCTTGTGGACAATGCAGAGGGACTTGAACTTGATCCTTGCAGCCACTGGGAGCCAATGGAGAGATTTAAGGGCTGGAGAAATACGATCCCTCGGCTTGAGGCCAAGGACAAGCCTTGCAGTCCTGTTCTGGATTAGTTGCAGATGCCGAAGAATAGAGGCAGGCATTTTTTGAAAGAGACTGTTGCAGTAGTCCAGCCTAGAGAGAACCAGGGTTATGGAGACAGTGCGCTTCTGGGGGAAGTGAGAAAAGGAAGAATACCTCTGAGGAGGTGCAGCTGGTAGTGGGCCTTCTTGGCAAGGTGCGTCATGTGAGGAGAGAAGGCGAGGGATGACACCAACGTTTTTTGCTTTGCAATAGGATAGGCAATGAGGAATGAGCAAGAGAGGAGGCTGATGGGAGCCTGAAGGAAAACCGAGTATCATCTTCATAACACTGAAAGTTAGGAGAGAAGGTAGAGATGAGATGGGCCAAAGGTGCCAAGTATTGGTTGAAGAGCCAGTGTGAGAGGTTGGAGCCCTAGAGAACACCACATGTGGAGAAAGAGGTGGTCGAGAGAAAGGACCCCAGTTGGAACTGGGAGGGTTGATCGGAGAGGATTGATCAGGATGGCGTGGTTGACCGTGTCTAATCCAGAGGAAAGATCAAGGAGGCAGTGTTTGTTAGAGGCCGCAGAGACATGGGCTTGGATGTAGGCTTTCTTCTTGGACAGGACAGAGAGTCTGTATTGCCTCTGGAGCAGGCGACATGGCAGTTTGTCAGAGGATGCGCCTGATGCCCGCCACTTCATCTCGGCCACCCTACACTTGCGTTTAAGGGTGGCAGGGTCATACCAAGAGTTGCACTTGGAGGTGGCCTTCAAACGGATCCTCGTGACAGGGGCAAGGACATCAAGGGTATTAGTGATAGAGAGATGCAGGTTAGAGAGGACTGTTTCAGAGTGTGAGTCAGCCGAGGCGTAGGAAAGCCTTCAACGAAACACGCTTCATGGGCCGGATGGCCGAGAAGGTGGGTGCAGTGCTGGGGTCGGCTTCACCTGGGGGACAGAGTGTGTCAGGTGGGAAGAGAGAGGAAAGTGGTTGGTCCAAGAAAGAGGAGTGGTGAGAAGGTTTGAGAGAGGGATGACAGATGAGGTGAGAACTTCCAGGGTGTGCCTGGCAGGGTATGTCAGGCCAGAGGGTAGAATAGAGAGAGAGTCGCAGGGCTTGCTAAAAAGCCCTGAGGCGGGGTCAGAGGCATCCAGATGGATGTTGAGGTCTCCAAGGAGGAGAAGTTGAGAGGTAGGGGCAAGAAGAGAGGAGGAGAGGTCATCCCACTCAGAGAGGAAGGGGGCAACCTGGCCAGGTGGCATATAAATGGTGGCCACAGTAAGAGAGGCCAGGAGAGATGTAGAGCATGCAGATCCGGCATTCAAAGGAGGAGTAGGCCTGCATAGGAATGACAGAAGCAGGGATCCACTCCAGAAAGATCAGAGCTACACCTCCTGGGCCGTTGGTTCTGGATTCTGAGAGGATCTTGTAACCATCAGGGAGGAGATTGTCAAAATTTGTGACAGAGCTGGCCGTGAACCATGTGCCGGTGAGACTGAGGACATCCAGATCGAAAACGTTGAGGAGTCGGCAGATGTCAGAGGAGTGTTTGACAGCAGAGCGAGAGTTGGGAGTAGCGACATGGAGCAGATTGCCATATTTGAAAGACTTCCATGGAGGGGTACAGGCAAGAGATGCGTCCTGCGGAGGTGGTAGAGGGGCCGAGAGCTGGCTGAGGAGGAAGAAGATGGCAGAGTAGACTGAGAGGATGGAGAGGGTGCCAGAGAGCTGGCAGAGGTGCCACAGGGGTGTAGGTAGGAGTAGCAGGAGAAGGAAGGAAGCTGATAAGACGTGGGAAATGCCCATCGAAAAGGAGGAGATAGGGCTGAGGACCCTGGACCAAGACAGTGACATTCTGCTAGACATGAATGATGGTCTTGGAGAAGTGGAAGATTTATTGGACCAGAGGGACAGATAAGCCAATTACCCTGAAAAATTAAGCTCTATTTATACTTGAATGACACTAACTTTGCGATCTTCTGGATTTCTACAGTAGGTTTTTCAAGAATCAAGGAGCTTGACCCGAGAAGGGTTGCACGCCAACTGTAGCACGTCTAGATTAAGGTATACAAAGAGACAGGGAACCCTTTGAACAAAGTACTAGTACGAATACCAGGGTATTGTCATATCTTCCATGAGGGCGGCACCTTTCCATGAGGCCAGGGAGGAGAGGCTGCTACCCGATATTCCCCCAAGGGGAAGTACTCAGCGGGTGGATCTCGTGGGAAGGGAAATAGTTCATAGGAATGGTGACAATGGCCCTGTGAGAACATGGCATTCATCCAACCCTTTGGTGTCCCCATCTTCCTTAAAACCCACTCAAGTTCCTTTGGACCGCACACCACTATTTGTTATAGTTTAGTATAGGACATCCTTAAAAAACACTGGAACGAGGAAGAGAGAGACTCACTTGAGCCTCGGGCAAAACATCAGTGACGAGGAAGATGAAACAAGGCGGCGAGGGCCCACTGCGAAAGCGACACATGCAGTGCATTTGCCAAAAGGCAAAGCTAATGATAAAAGGGAAGAAGGACTTACTTGGTTGCCAAGCAACCAGCCCTGGAGGAGCAGGGAAGGAAACGCTGGTCCCATTCTGAGGAACCCAGAGATTGGAGGCCGGGAGGTGGACTGCCACAGGTAACGGAGGTCTGAATGAGGCGGACCTCATCGGTGGCAGAGACACAGGAAGCAAGTCCAGTGAAGACCGCCCAAGAACAGTGATGCAGGCAGCCGCCAGCGAGAGAGAAACGCCAGAGCTGTGGAGCCGCGAGGAGAAGGCACAGAGCATGGCAGGGGCGAAGAAGCAGCGCTTCAACATCAGAAGAGACCCCAGGCCGCCCTGAGAGTACCCAAAGGAAGCGGGGGGAGTCAAGAAAGAAAATCGGACACAAGTTAACCACGTTTTTGGTTAAAGACTTGTATTGAAAATAAAAGGGGTTGGGAAAATGCCCCTCTGACCCTGCTCCAAGAGGAATTTACCTACTTTAACCAAAAACTAAGGATTTGTCAGTGTCAGAATATCCAAAATGAAAACTGTCCTGTGCCCAAAGTTCTATTCTGACCCTCACACTAAAACGAAGATCTAAGGTGAAACAGGAAATGTCTTTAACCTTTGAAGGTTTGGGAAAGTGTTCACAAAAAGAAGAATAACTGGCTTCCAACATATAAAGGTTTTGCAGGGATATATGTCCTTGCTCCAGAGGATGGTTCCCTTCCCCTGGATTCCTCCTGGTTCTCTGAAGATACACATTCAACAGTTTCTTATGCCTTTCTTGCCTGTATAGGCGCATTATAAATGCCTTATCACAACAATATATCTGAAGTTTCACATTCAACAGTTCCTTATGTCTTTCTTGGACCACAATAATGTTGATGTAATATTGTGTCTCTTTGGAACATCTGGTTCCTACAATCCTTTTCTAGTCCAGATATTCCTTCTCAGGACCTCTTCGGTTAAACTACTCAATTATTTACTCAATCCTGACATTCCTTCTCAGGACCTCAAGGTTGAACAACACAATCTTTCACTTTTATTAAACAACACAGTTCTGGTTGCCTGGTATTCTCTCCTGCCAGGTCTTCCCACGTTCACACTCTTGGAATGGTTGCCTTGTGTACTCTACTGCCAGGACTTCTTATATTCACATGGGTTCGATGCCCTTTTCCATAGTCGCACACACACTTTGTTTTGAAATATGTGTTCCGGATATATAATCCAGTCCTGGATTTTCCGTTGTTTGCACAATTTGCATCCATCTGCTTGTAAGGATTTTATTTGCAATTTTTTTCTCCTCTTAATGTCAAGTTCCTTCTCTCCTTCTCTCTCACTTGTTTGTTGTTCATTCACTTGCATTCGGAAAACCTGACACGCCCCGGGGTCCTCGCAGCCTCTGGGACGACTCACCAGCATTTGATGGTGTTGCTGTATGCTCCTGCGGTCAACCAGAGAAGCGCTTTCCTCGGCTTCCCTCTCACTACCACCTCTACCTGGTTTCTTCGGGTCTTGCAGCTTCCACTTCCAGCATCTTCTTCGCTTTGGGCTCCTCTAAGGAAAGTGCTGCTCTTGATCACCCGCAAACACCGGCTCATGGCATTCCTGCAGCATGTGTTTCTCGCTCTGCAGCTGTCTCCTTCGCTGATGCGCCGGCTGGCTCCACCACGCTGGTACTCATCCTTCGGTATTGTGTGAAACCCAACATTATTTCCCTTCCTCCTCTAGGGTCCTCAGGAATTGTGCAAGGAATACCTGAGGGAGACACATGGTATCCCCCATTTCCTCAGGAGTCAACATTTCTCAAGCCATTATTGGTAATTGCAGGTCATACCTGTGTCATCCCCCTGTTAAACACCACTTTGATAGGGAGACGAGATGCTGAAGGCCATAACCTGTTAAATGCTGAGAAGCCGTGGATTACGAAGGCTGACAGTGCAAGCTGGCGTGGCATAGGCTCAATGGAGCTGGTGCCAACGGAGGGACGGAGGCATGAAAAGAGGCCCTGCCCTACTTGATTCAGAGCAGTGCTCGTTCTTCCGCAGCGCAGGTAGGAGCACAGGAGTGTCCTGGGGCAGAAGAAATTCCCCTAAACACCAAGAGATACATTTCTGGTAAGTGCAATCAGAGGAAAGCCTGTAGAGAAAAATCAGTCATGTATTGTTTTGAGAATACAAAGTCTCTGATACGGCCCCCATGAAAGCACTGTACAGCGAAAGGTGCATCCTGACAAAAGGAACTTTTTGTTTATTTGTTGAACTTCGCAAAGAGGGGCCTAGGCTTGGGGAAGGGGACCTTGAAAAGCCTAACAGGAACTGTGTCCTTTTGTTTGGAACTGGAAAGATCGAAGCTTGGGGAAGAGAACCCCAAGAGGCCCAGAGACATTGGGCCTCATAAGAACTCTGGCGCTAAACCATGGTGCTATTAGCCCCATTCCGAGGTTGGTGGGGCGGTAATTCCCCATGCCGCCATGGCCCTTTCCCATTCCCATTTTTGCCCCATAGGGCTCAATGGGAATGGGGAAGGCACTAATTACGGTACCGCAAATTGCGGTACCGTAATTAGCACCAAGGTCCCTACTTTAACAGCTGGTAAAACCAGCCGTTAAGGTCGGGTCCCGCAAAGGGACCTCGTAATTAGGCGCTAATTGTTTAACGGCGCCGCAGCCTTTTACGGTGCCGTTAAACACTTAGCGCCTGGGTCATAATGAGGCCCATTGTGAATTCTATTGACTTGCTGGGAAGAACAAGGTAGACTATAACAAACTCCCGGTTAGTTCCGTGGGCAATTTGCCCAGAACGGAAAGGACCCCAGAACCCACCCAGGGGAGGGCTCCCTGTTCACGGCCCAGGGGTTATGTGAGCCGGGTAAATGAGAATAGATTCCCTCAGTATCAGCCATATGAGACCAGGAAGGGTTTTCCCTTAACAGGCTCTAACCTGATACCAATAGGGAAGCCCCTTATTCCAAATACAAATGAAATGGAAGTGAACATTCAGGCTAGTGGCAGTCGTCCTTCTGTGGTAATGACCAACGTTCCCTAATTAGTTGCTGGACAGCATGAAGATCACGAGAGCCCAAAAAACAAATGCATATATTGGATTAGACATATAAAGGGGTGCCTATCGGGTATTCATGGTGATATCACAGCATGCCAGAGGGGGAAATATGTCATGTGCTACTCACACCTGCCTGCTTGGCATCTATGGAGCCGCTGGTGCCTCCACCGCCTTTAGAATGTTCCACTCTTTTCTATCTACTTCCTGTAACTCCGTTCTAGTCTTTTCTGTCTCCCTGTTGCTGTTCCGTATTTAGCCACGCCCACTTTTTTGCTCACGCGTTGCAACCCATCGCTTTTCTCCGGGTTTACGCGCTAGTGCTGCTTCGTGGCTATTCCCTTCATCCTTTTTGCCATTTTGGCCCTTCTCCCCTTCTCGGGTCTTGTCCCGCTCTTCTCTGTACTTGTACCCTTTTGTTTTGCATCACTATCCTTTTTGCCTGTTTGTTTCCCTCCTGTTTTGTTTCTGCCTTTCTGGTGCTCGGCTTCGGCTGGGTCCGCCCCTCTAGCTTAAACCTTTGCTCTTTCTATTCTCTGTTCCTCGCTCCCTTTCTCTCCCTCTGCCTTTATTCGTACCTACCGGTTCCCTTACCGCACGGTACTTCTACAGTCATTCCTAGTTTTCAGGTGCCGCTTTCTACGTAGTTCTACGGGTCTTACCTGCTTCTGTTACTGTTCTGTTTTCTTCTACTTTTGCTCCGGTTCCACTCTTTGGCGGAACTTCCGCTTGGTGTTCTTACCTGTCGCCAGGTCCCTGGATAGGCTTCCCATTCCACATGGGGAAGAAGTGAGCTGTTGTCATCTTACCCAGATCTTTCCTCATCTTACTGTTTCTACGCTGGACAAGGAAATCTGGCTATCTAACTCCATATCAGACTTCAGAGACTGGATCAAACTATTGAACACTCCACAACAAGGATTATCCTAATACCGAGAGAGGTTTTTTTTTAGCTACTGGCTTTTTTCCTCTCGCTGGCGCTCTTGGGAGGGGGTCCTTTGTCCTTTTGTTTCACCAAGGTAGCAGAGTGGCTTCCACCCGAGGGAGGCCGTATCTCTTCTCAAAAAAGAAACCCAAGGACCAGAAAAAGAAGGGTCGAAAACAGGAACTCACGCCGGAAGATTCAGGTGAGGAGGAGGGGGTTCTGGATGTGAGTTTCACACAGGCCAAGAAAGTCAAATTTGACAGTTTGCAACGCCTGATCAGACCCACAATGGCTACCGCATAACAAGTTCAAGAACTACTCACTGCAGTGCAAGGTCTTTCTCAAGAGGTTCAAGCCCTCAAGGCAGAAAATGCCACCCTCAGACAGCTGGAAGGCAACCGAGACCAACCACAAACTGAGCTTCCTCCCATGTCCTTAGCTTCCGGTAAATATGATGGTTCACCGCGCAAGTTCAAGGAATTTATGGAAGCTTGTATTATTCATTTCACTTTTTCGACCCCAAACATATGCCTCTGACCAGGCCTGCATAGGGTTCCTCATATCTAACCTAACAGGGAATGCCTTAGCCTGGGCTACCCCACTGGTCACCAGTGCCAGTCCTTTGTAACAGGATTATAGCGGTTTCACTGCACAATTTAAAGAGGCGT
Source organism: Ambystoma mexicanum (assembly GCF_040938575.1). Lineage (NCBI taxonomy): Eukaryota > Metazoa > Chordata > Amphibia > Caudata > Ambystomatidae > Ambystoma > Ambystoma mexicanum. Next base: position 734,476,408 of record NC_090925.1, read on the forward strand.
TTGAAAGACAAGAATCTGCTCAGGTCACTAGCAAACAACTACTGGATATCCGTCAGGCGGTTCCGACTTATTATGTTACATCTCGATGTTCAAGCGAGTCGCCTCAGAGACCGGATGGCCAGAGACTGCTCAATATACCATATTTCGGCGAGGGCTCCAAGAAGATTTGAAGGATGAGCTGGCTCAGGTACAAAGACCCACCACATTGACAGATCTGTGGTCCACAGTTCTGCAGTTGGACTTCCGTCTCTCTGAAAGACGGTCTGAAAGGAGAAAGGGTTGCAGTCTTTTCCTTCCTCCCGATCCACCCTTTCCGATGCTCCCCTCACCTTGTCAACCTAAAGAAGAACCAATGCAAATAGGAACCACTCGAGGCCCCCTAACCTCAGAAGAACACAAGGCGTAAGGACAACAATCTGTGTATGCATTGCGGCTCCGACCGCCATCTGTTGAGGGACTGCCCTGAAGTCCCGCCTCGACAGCCGGGAAACTCCCGTCCTCGGAACTAACAGGGACAAGTTTCCTAGGGGAATTTCCCAGTCCCTATGTCTCGATGTCAGTGACTGCCAAAACAGCCTCTGAAGACAACCGACTTATGGTGGTTGCCATACAGCTCTACCTTAACCAAGGAAACATCGATGTTCTGGCACTTATTGACTGTGGAGCCGCAAGATGCTTTATGGACATAGTATGGGCCAACAAAACAGGCATTGAAAGACTTGAAAAGGAGGAGGATCAAAAGATCGAAGGAGTTAATGGCAAACCCCTGAACTCATGACTTATCACTCATACCACTTCCTCTTTAACAATGAAGGTGCTGCAACACACCAAGACCATACGATTCGATTTCATAACGATGGCTCATTTCCGTGTCATTATTGGAGTGTCATGGTTACAAAAGCACAACCCCACAATCGATTGGAAAAAGAATCAGCTGTCTTTCACCTCCGACTACTGTCTTAATTCATTGTTACGCTCACATGTTCTCTGCGGAGACGTTGGGGCACGGTTGGAGCACTCCCTCGACTTGGCTCCCCTGGATCGGCTCTCTCCCCCAGCTGCTGTGGAATCATCTGCTCTGGATGCTGATATTGCCCCAGAGAGAAGATGAGGCAATGAGAATGGCGTGGTTGGTGTCGTGAGTTCCCTCGACCCTTACGTGCCAGAACAAAGTGTGCAAGCGTTTTCCCATGCAAGCTCACCTGTTTTTTAATGTTGAGCTCTCCGTCCTGCTTCTGATAGCAGGGCCGTGTAGAGTGGACCTAGTTGCTTCACTGGTCCGTGGAAGTGGTGATCCAGACCAGCTGCGACCAATCACTTAGAAGGTGAGTCTCTTGGCCATGATTATTGTTCGTTTATTGTAATGTCTTTTGCCGTGATTGTAAATAGTAATTCTTGAGTAAATGGTAATTCAGACAATGTCTTTTCTCTTCCCTATAGGAGTGAAGATGGCTGATCGGAGTGGTGGAGCTAGTCTGGTGGTTCCCTGGTGGAAGATGGAGCCCTCAAATCAGATGGTAAATTGGGCTTTAAGATAGAACTCCAGGCTCAAGTATGGCGCGGCCAAGCGTTATTTATTTATGTGACTTCTAACCTGTTGTGTTCTTTTTCCTTTGCAGGAGAAGTCTGGCGGTGTCGAGCGGAGTCTGGGTGCTCGGAGGCTGATTCGCAGCGGCAGGATGGAGGTACCGCGAAGATGAAGAAGAGAAGTGGAGCTCCTGAGTAGCTGGACGCCCGATTAGGGGAGGACAGGTTCAAACTCTGATAGCGACGGGAGTAAGGTAAGATGTGCGCACAGCGATGGAGAGGCTGGAATCAGGTAAGATGCGCCTTCAGCGATGGAGTAGCTGGAATCAGGTAAGATGCGTCTGCAGCGATGGGGTAGCTGGAATCAAGTAGATGCACGACGAGATGAACAACAGCTAAGGACAGCGGTAATCGTTACACTGCATAAAGCAGAATAAAGCGAAGCGCCAGCGTGAGGGTGGGTTGGCCTTAAATAGGCTGGCCCCGGCCCTCCCTTTGGCCGCGCCTTGTGGCTCCACCTTGCCACTTCCAGAGGTTCTTGCACGTGCCCTCCAATGATGGTCTATGGCCATGCGCCTCAGGCACAAAGTGTGCAAAGCACAGTTTTCCATGAGCCTGGAGCCAGAGGCACCAGGACTGGGTCCATTTGGACCCTGGGCGTGAGGAAAACCTGGGCCCTTGTCCAGTGGCCATGACAGCCATGCTAACCAGAAGCCCACTACACTACTGTTAAGGCGGTGACAGAATCCTCACAGCCACCAACGAACCTTGGGGTGCACGCCATACCTATTGACCTATGCGAATACAGCGAGGTATTCCAGGATAAAGATTCCCAGGAATTGCCACCGCATCGGCCCGAAGATTGTGCCATCGATCTTGTCCACGATGCCCTCATCCCCTTTTGGCAGATGTTTTCCCTCTCTCTCGAAGAGTCGAAGAGAAGGAGGTACTCGGGAAGTGTCTAGATTCCAATCTGCACAATGGACTGACCCAGCCTTCACGTTTCCCAGCTAGGGCTTCACTATTCTTTGTCCCAAAAAGGGATACGTCCAACTAAGGCCATGGATAGATTATCGGGGACTCAATCGAGTCACGATCAGAGACAGATACCCCATGCCCCTCATCAAAGATGTCCTGGAAGCCGTGCAGGGTGCAGTGGTGTTTTCCAAACTAGACCTACGACGGGCTTATCATCTGCTACATGTCCGTTCAGGAGATGAATGGAAAACCGCTTTTAGGATGCCATTGGGACACTGAGTACCGAGTAATGCCATTTGGCCTTGTTAACGCACCTTCCATTTTTCAAAGGTTCATGGACCGTCTGTTTTCCTGTTTCAATGCACCATTGTCTACCTTGACAATATACTGGTGTATTCTACCTCCAAACAACTCCAAAAGGTACATCTTCGCCAAGTACTTCATCGACTGAAGGAAAACCACCTGCTGGTTAACCCTGAAAAATGCGTCTTTCAGGTTTCTTCCGTACATTACTTGGGGTTCATTCTGACTGAAGCTGGGGTTGAGATGGATAAAAAAAAAAAGTAGAAGCTATACTACACTGGCCGGCACCGGTCTCTGAAAGACGTTCAGAGGTTCTTAGGACTGGCTAATTTTTACCGTAAATTCATTCCTGGATTCTCCGAGATGGTGTTACCCATTACCAGCCTATTGAAGAAGTCATCAGCCCCGTTTCTTTGGTCCAAAGATGCCAACAATGCATTTCAACCATTAAAAAAGGCTTTCTGTTCTGCTCCGGTGCTACGTCAGCCTGACCAAGGACAGCCATTTATTATAAAAGCTGATGCCTCTGCTGCGGCATTATGCGCAGCCTTGTTACAGGAACATGACAGTACTGAACATCCAGTGGCGTATGTATCTAAAACCCTTTCTTCCAGTCAGACAAACTATTCAGTCATAGAAAAAGAGTTGCTCGCCATGAAAGTGGCTTGTGAAGAATGGTGCCATCTCCTGCAAGGTGCGGCTCACTCCTTCATACTCAGGACAGACCATAAGAATCTCAAAGAGATCCAAAAAATGGAGTGCGTCAACTCACGCCAGGCTAGGTGGGCACACGTCTTCTCTCAATACGACTTCACTTTAACCTATCTGCCGGGTTCTAAGAACATACTCGCCAACGCACTCTCCAGGATACCCGTTCCTGGTCTTTCCCTTGATCACCAGCTGGATCTTAGTCTTCCTCAACGAAGAATCATAAGTTCCGTAACCTCCTTTCTTGAAGAGGTCAGCGGGGCCACGAGTAATTTACCGTTACCACCTAAGATTAAACCTCAAGACATACTCCGTAAACAAGACGGTTTGTACTTCATCAAGCATTGTTTGTATTTGCCAGACCACAAATCCCGACTGTGCGCCCTCAAATGGTGCCATGACGACCCAGTGGCAGGTCATCAGGGAGTACTGAACACCACCGATCTTCTCAAGAGGCAATTTTGATGGCGTGGTTTAACTACAGAAGTTACTAAATATGTACTTTCTTGTCCCGTCTGCTGTAAGGCGAAGTACAACACCCAGAAACCTGTGGGATTCCTGCAGCAGGACCCTCCCCCTGACAGACCATGGAGTGTGCTCACCACTGACTTCATTGTGGATCTCCCGCCTTCCGATGGTTGTTCCTCTGTTATGGTCACTGTGGACAGCTTCACTAAAATGGCTCACTTCTCTCCTCTGGCGGTTCTCCCCACTGCAGCCGAGATTACCTCTATTTTTACTAAAGATATCCTCTGTCTCCATGGTTTGCTGGAGAACATAATATCTGACCGGGGTTCACAATACACTTCACGCTTTTAGAAAGAACTCTGTGAGAGATTAGGCACAGAGAGGGCAATGTCTTCGGGGTACCATCCTCAGACCAATGGACAAACCGAAGGTTAAATGCTTCACTGGAAAAGTACCTGAGATGCTATATCAACCATCAACAAGATAACTGGGTCGCTTTGTTGCCAACGGCAGAGTTCACATATAATAACTCCTGACATAGCGCCACCAAGCTTAGCCCTTTGTACTGTTCCTATGCATTTCACCCCAGTTTCTTACCGTCTTCCAATGCTCCAGCTTCTTTGATACTGTAAGGGATCTGTTACACCTTTCCGATCTTGGTCCTGGTGGCAAAGAAGGAAACTATGTGGTTCCGCCTTTTGCTATGCGTCTGCAGAAACGACTAAGTCAGATGATAACAATCTCAGCGGTATAGTTGTTCCACGCTGTCAACGAACGTCAGAGGCGAATCACGTGATCCCTTCACGCGGTCACCTGACGCCAGCGGCACGTCACGTGACATCATATCAAGACCGAGGACTCACTTCTCATCGCGTCGCTACTGAATTGCATGACGCTGCGTAAGTTCGAACTCTAGGAATCCTTTCCCAAGTACTTACGATACTCTGCCTGTGCTTACCGTTCCATTTTATCACCTTCTACCCAGCATTCCTTTGCAGCGCTCTCTTCCTGTGACTCTTCCGAGACAGACTTCTCTTATATTCTGCCTTACCCAATTACATAGAGGTTTCCCGGGTCATCTAGGCTCAGAATCCCTTCAGGATCCTCAGGGAGGCTTTTTATTTCTGCAGTTGCTGCTTCCTTACCAGCATTCTGACCAGGTTAGTGGATACTTATATATTTACCGTCAGTTGTGGGAAGATTATAACAGTTAGCGACGCCTTTTTTCCCCTTTGGAAATGGAGCAGCAAATGCAGCAATTGATGGCTGCAATGCAATCCATGTCTCTAGAAATGCAAGCCCTTAAACAGGACAACGCCCAGTTGAGGCAACAGGTTGCCCAAGCCTTTTCTGAGACCCCTCCAGTAACTTTAACCTCAGGTAAATATGATGGGGACCCTCATAAGTTAAAAGAATTTCTTGATAGTTGCACTGTCCAGTTTACATTCAAATCCCGATTCTTCCCTACCGATAAGGACAAGGTGGGTTTTCTCATCTCTCATCTAACGGGTCCTGCCCTTGCTTGGGCTACTCCTTTAGTCACATCTGGAAATGCCATATTAGACTCCTACCAGGCATTTTCCAACAGTCTTAAGACCATGTTTAGTCGACAAGAAATTTCTGTAGCCACGCAGGAAAAACTCTTTGATCTCAGACAAGGACACAAGGATCTTATGACGTACATTACCCAATTCAAACAGTTGTCTTCCGAGACGGGTTGGCCCGATTACGGGTTACTTACCCTCTTTCGTCAGGGACTCGCTGAGGACCTGAAGGATGAGGTTTCCAAGGTTCCACGGCCAGCAAACTTGGCAGAAATGATATCCCTTACTATGCAAATAGACTATCGTCTTCAAGAACGCTCTCTGGAAAAGAAAAAGGCGTCACTAACTGTTATAATCTTCCCACAACTGACGGTAAATATATAAGTATCCACTAACCTGGTCAGAATGCTGGTAAGGAAGCAGCAACTGCAGAAATAAAAAGCCTCCCTGAGGATCCTGAATCCATTACCGCAGGAATCCCTGGAGGGTTCAGAGCAACAGTCACCATTCCTTGACAACGCCGAGTAATCATTATCTCTAGCCCGTAGTTAAACCAGATTAACACCTTTGGTAAGAGCTATTCTACTCTTGTTTACACTGTCTCTCTCTTCCGACTATTTCTGGTTACTTATCTGTCTTTTCTTTCATTAGAATCCGAGCTACAGTCTACAGTTCAGAGGTACTACGCCTAGGCAACCCGTCCACCGACAAGACCAGCTATCTACGCATCCAGGGTTTTATTCCCCAGAGGGTTTCCCTGGGGTTCGTGTTCTTTCCCTGCTGGGGTTACATTCCCAGGGGGGGGGGGGGGGGAGTTCAGGATCCTCAGGGAGGCTTTTTATTTCTGCAGTTGCCGCTTCCTTACCAGCATTCTGACCAGGTTAGTGGATACTTATGTATTTACCTTCAGTTGTGGGAAGATTATAACAGGATCTCTCCGACAAGGCAGCTGTTACAACCAAAATGCTAGTCTTTATTGACTTTTGAACAGCTTCAAGTTATAGCAGGTAAAAGAAGAAAAAATAATAAAGAAATTAGTCTTTTCAGTCAGGCTTTCAAGTATTCCTTCTTGGTGCCTGGGAGGCAGTCCTTGTAAGCTTCCTTCTGGAATATGGACTATATCTGGCTTTAGTCCTCGTAAGCCCAATGGTAAGAGGCTCCTGCTGCTTCGCTTTCCAGTCGCTTCTGCAAAGAAGTGGAGAATTCACCATTAGTCCTATATCTCTCTCTGGTTTATATAGGGGCTGGATACTTCTGGTCCAATCAGAGTCCTTTACCCAGCTAAGTCTTGATTAACCCCCCAAGCCCTGCCCCCTTCCTCCCTTGAGGTCGTTCGCCATGATGCACTCCACCCGCGTGCCATGAGGTAAGGATTCTGGTGTGTATTGGGGCTTTGTTGTTCCTTCTTTTGGGGAGTGTTATACTTGACTATTAATTGTCTTTGTGGCAATTCATATGGGTTCTCTGCCCTTTCCCGAGCCATGGTTGTGTGTCGGCGTGCCGTCTTGATAGCACCCAGACCTTCCTTTCTCTGCCGCGTGCGGAGTCGTTGGTCATATTCCTCACAGGGGTTGCATATCGACCACACAAAACGCGTGTCTCTCTCTTGTCGCGGAGCACAGGTCAGGCTCTGTCCTTCTCCCTCCTTGTTCGCCTGGGTTCTGACCACAGCCGCGCTCTTGATTCCAATCACCTCCCTCCTCTGTGCGCAACCAACTGTGCAGTCACCCGCAGACGTCTTTGGTTCGAACTGGGAAGCGAGCCGGCCGCATTCGGCACCCCACCAGGTCTCCACCTCGGAGTCCACCTCCTCCTTGCCGATCCATGCGCTGGGACAGATAGTCAGGTAGAATCTGAAATGAGGAAGGCTTATGTACTGTCTTAAATGAGAACGCCTGTAGTGTGAGGAACCATTGGAGGACTATTTGATTAGAATCTTTATGAGTCGCCAGCCATTGCAGAGGAGCGTGGTCAGTGAAAACCGTGAAGGACCTTCCTAATAGATAGTATCTTAGGGTTTCAATGGCCCATTTGATGGCCAGACACTCCTTTTCCAAAGTGGAATACGCCTTCTCGTGTGGTAGAAGTTTTCTATTAATAAAGGATACTGGAACTAAGTCCTCTTCTGTTCCTTGAGATAATACAGCGCCTAGTCCTATTCCAGATGCATCTGTTTGTACAAAAAATTGTTTTTCGAAAGTCTGGACACCTTAACACCGGTAAAGTGGATATTAGGGTTTTCAAGGTTTTGAAGGCCTCTGTGGCCAAAATGTCTTGTACCACGTTACCCTTATAACTGGATTTTAGGGCCTCGGTTAAGGGTCCTGCAATGCTAGAAAACATAGGAATGAATCTTCTGTAGTATCCTATGAACCCCAAGAACGCTCTTATTTGCTTCCTGTTGCTGGGCCTCCACCTTGTCTACTTGAGGTTTGATGACTCCACCTCCAACCATGTATCCCAGATATTTAGTTTCTCTGGCTGCGAGGATGGTTTTCTTTGGGTTAATGTGTAACCCTGCTGTACTTAAGGAGGAGATTACTTTCACTAAATGTTCCAGGTGCTCCTCCCATGTTCTGCTGAATACAATAATGTCATCCAGATATGCCGAACTGTATTGTGTGTGTGTGGAGCCAATACTTTGTTCATCAACGCCTGAAAGGTTGCTGGGGCACCATGTAGACCAAAAGGCAATACTGTGAACTGGTATAAACCAGTTGGCGTAGAAAACGCTGTTTTTAATTGATCTTCTTCACGCAGCGGAATCTGCCAGTAGCCCTTCGTTAAATCTATTGTACTGATGTATCTTGCTGTGCTGAGTTGTTCTATTAGCTCATTAATCCTTGGCATGGGGTATGCTTGAAAGGTGGATATGGAGTTGAGTGTTCTGTAATCCATACAGAACCTGGTGGACCCATCAAGTTTAGGGACTAACACTATTGGTGAGGACCAGTGACTGTTGGATGGTTCAATCAGCCCTAGACGCAGCATCTCTTCGACTTCTGCTTGTATGGCTGTTCTTTTTGACACTGGAAGTCTGTAAGGTCTTATTCTTACTGTTTGGTTTGGCTCTGTGTTGATCTTGTGTTCCACAAGAGTTGTCTTCCCTGGATAGAATGAGAACACATGGGCCAGGGGCTCTAGGACTTTTCTCAACTCTTGTCTTTCTTCTTGGCTGAGTTGAGATCCCCAGTTGACAGCCTGGAAGGCCGTATCTGTACTTGTAACCTGTATGTGATTCATCCCCCGCTTGTCCAAGTCGGCTTCTCTCCATTTTTTTAGATGGTTGCTATGATAGATCTGTTGTTTCTCCTTCCTTTCTGGTTTTTCACCTGGTAGTTCACTGGACCGACTATAGCTGTGACGGTATATGGCCCCCTCCACTGAGCCAACATTTTGTTGGATGAGTCAGATAATAAAACCAGGACTTTATCACCAACTTTGAAGGATCTCACTCTTGCGTTCTGACTATAATACTTCGCTTGGGATAACTGGGCTCTCCCCAAGTTCTCTCTGGCCAAGTCCCTCAACCTTGAGAGGTGTTCTTTCATTTCGATTACGTAATCTGTTAGATTGGTTTCTTCCTCTTGTTCTTTCCACTCCGTTTTTGCAATATCCAGTATTGTTTTGGGTTTATGTCCGAACAACAGTTCAAATGGAGAAAACCCCGTGGACGACTGTGGTGTGTCCCTCAGGACCATTAAGACCCACTGAAGTACACAGTCCCAATCTTTTCCTGAAGGGGCTGTTATTTTTTTGAGCATGGCTTTGATTGTTTTCTTATACCTCTCCACTAGTCCATCCGTCTGTGGGTGGTAGATGAAAGTTCGTAGGTGTTTAATACGTAACTGTTGGCATACCTTCTGCATTATTCCTGATACAAAACTGCGACCTTGGTCCGTCACCATTTCATTAGGCAAGCCAACTCTAGAAAAGAATGGAACCAATTGTTGACACACCTGTTGGGCACTTATTCCTCTCATAGGGAATGCCTAGTTGCATAATCTACCACAACCAGTATGTATTTATGTCCGTGACTATTCGGTTACAAAGGGCCAACCAGGTCCATACCAATTCTGGAGAAAGGTTCTTTTATTAGAGGCATTGGACATAACAGAGCTTTTTGTGGTTTATGGGGGTTGGTTTTCTGACAGACCAGGCACTCCTCACAGTATTTGGCCACTTCCCTGTACACTCCTGGCCAGAAGAACCTTTTTAACAACTTCTGTTGAGTTTTTTCTTTACCCAGGTGGCCCCCTACTACATCATCATGGGCCAATCTTAACACTGTTGTCATGCAACTCAGTGGCACTAGTAATTGTTCTATTTCCCCTCTATTCGGATCCATTGTTATTCTATAAATAAGCCCTTTTTTTATTTGAACCAGAGGTATGCGGTTCCTGTGTCTCTATCGGGCTTGGCTTGCTCTCTGGCGATTTTCAATGACGGATCACTCAATAGTTCACTCCAAAATGTTTTCATGCCATCTTCCGGTAACCAATCAATTACCCCTAGTAACTGGCTTCATTCTCCCCATTGTTTCTATGCCTCTCTTACTTCCCTTCTTGTTTTCTTTAGGTGGTTACTGGTACAGGGGTCAATCTCGCTCTGTGCATAAGGGGCACCTTTTAACCATTCTGCTTCATTAACACACTCCCCAAACAAAGGTAAATCTGTCCCCAACAACACCTGGGCTGGCAAGTGTGGCATTATGGCAACCCTCATTCTGGTGTTAACCCCCTTGACCTCCAGATCTACTTCCTTTGATGGATACATTTTTGTGTCCCCATGTACACACTTAATTTGTATAGGATATTTCCCTGCCTCTTTAAAATCACTTACTTCCGGTGTTATGGCGGTCTGTTCACTTACGGAATCAAGAAGACCTTGTCTGGGTGTTCCATCTACTCGTACGTCTACAAGATAGGGATCTCTTCTCCGTCTGAAGTCTCTGGAATGGACACATCCGATTTCCATCGGTTCAACTTTTGGCTTCCTCGGGCAAAATCGGGCTATGTGCCCCCATTCTCCGCAGTCGAAACATTGAGGCTGCCTGTTAGCGGTGGGCCATGTTGGGCTTTTTGCTTCGGTGCGACCACTCTTGTTTTCTGTGGTTACAGAACCTCGGCTTATCGGTTTCTGAAAGACTGTGGGTGTCAGGCGGCTTGGTCCGGCTTTTTGAAAAGCGGAAGCAATGTCAATGGCTTCAGCGAGTGTTGGACGGTGGTGTTGCCTTACCCAGCGTTGCATTGCTGTTGGCATGGCCTCTACAAACTGTTCAAGTTTGATTTTGTCCATGATTTCTTGCACTGAACTTGAGGCTGGCTTTAACTATTTGTCACTAAGATCATGGATTCTATAATAGAATTGTCTGGGCATTTCGCCACTGCGTAGTCTGGATTCCCGTAACCTGGTTCTGTAGGCTTCTTCGTCAACACCCATCCTTTCTAGAATGGTTTTCTTTATTTCCGCATATGTAGCATCACCTGCAGGCTTAGCAGCCTGATATGCCCCTTGCATGGGGCCTGTTAGTAGGGGAGCGATGAAATGGCCCCATTTGTCCACTGGCCATTGTGAATTTCTCGCCACCCTTTCGAAGTTTGTAAAAAAGTATCCTGGGTCTTCTCCTTGCTGGAATTTTTGTAACACATTGGCAGGGGCTATGGAAGTACCCCTGGTTGCTGCCATCGTTTCCGTTATCTGTTTTATGGCATCTTGGGCTGCCGCCTGTAGTTGCAAAGCCTGCTGTAGAGTCTGTCAGTCTGTGCTTGATGTGACTGAACTTGCATTAATTGTTGGAGCTGTTGCTGTCCAGCTTTGAGGGCTTTTATGATTGCCTCCATGGCGTTCTCCGATCCCACCGCCGCCACCAAAATTTGTAAGGGATCACTCCGACAAGGCAGCTGTTACAACCAAAATGCTAGTCTTTATTGACTTTTGAACAGCTTCAAGCTACAGCAGGTAAAAGAAGAAAATATAATAAAGAAATTAGTCTTTTCAGTCAGGCTTCCAAGTGTAAGCTTCCTTCTGGAACATGGACTATATCTGGCTTTAGTCCTCGTAAGCCCAGCGGTAAGAGGCTCCTGCTGCTTCGCTTTCCAGTCAGTTCTGCAAAGAAGTGGAGAATTCACCATTAGTCCTACATCTCTCTCTGGTTTATACAGGGGCTGGATACTTCTGGTCCAATCAGAGTACTTTATCCAGCTAAGTCTTGCTAAACGCCCCCAAGCCTCGCCCCCTTTCTTCCTTGAGGCCGTTCGCCATGATGCACCCCACCCATGTGCCATGAGGTAAGGATTCTGGTGTGTATTGGCGCTTCATTGTTCCTTGTTTTGGGGGGTGTTATACTTGACTTTTAATTGTCTTTGTGGCAATTCATATGGGTTCGCTGCCCTTTCCCGAGCCATGGTTGTGTGTCGGCGTGCCGTCTTGATAGCACCCAGACCTTCCTTTCTCTGCCGCGTGCGGAGCCGTTGGTCATATTCCTCACAGGGGTTGCATGCCGACCTCACAAAACATGTGTCTCTCTCTTGTCGCGGAGCACAGGTTAGGCTCTGTCCTTCTTCCTCCTTGTGTTAAGAAAGGAAGAAGGCAATGAATATGGCAAGGGAAATGTGCACGGAATCACACAGTGAACAACTTTGAATCTAACAAAGTGCATACAATACCCAAGACTCGTGTATACTAAAACCCAGGAGTGCAAATAGAGTGAAACAATAATACCAATGTATGAAAAGGGATGTGGGGTAAGCACTTAGAACCTCCTTATGACTGAAAGGAAAGTCGGCAAACTCCTTACCCACTATGCTATTACAGATACTGACAGCGCTAAACCCACGTAGAGGGCAAGCAAGGACAGGATCTGTGAGCTGACACTCTGGATGATACTGAATAAGGAACTTAGAAACAGTACTCACGAGGACATGAAAGACCACTTGAATGTCAGTAAACCCACAAAACCCAGTTGATGAAACAGGGACCCTGAAGGCTATAACAGCAATGGGTGGAGGAAACTAAATACATAAGACCCTAGTCAAGGGGCAAGTAGGAAAAGTGATTTTAGAATAGAGAGGAAAACAAAAGGCATTCACACAGGGACTAGTTACAACAGCACCCCACACCTAATAATCAATGGGAAATAAATGTAGAAGTGCAATGGAAAACATGGAATGAATCCCAATAGAAAGTAAGGATCAGGAGCAGGGAAATGATATCACAAAAGGAAACCTTTCCCACCCATCCAAGGAGAAAAGGCAGGAAGCTAAATCTATAAAGGGAAAGACTAATGCATCAAGTTTTTCAGTAGCAAAGGACAGCATCAAAGAAACAGAGAACACAGGCAAATTGGGCAGCATCAAAGGGTAAAGCACAGAGAAAGGCTGCTTGCAGACAGAGGAAGACAGAAAGGGAAATCCAGAAAGCAGAAATCAATTAAGCACATAAATCCGAAATCCAGGGCAGAGGAACAAGAAACAGGAACTAGGAACTAGGCACAAAAGCTAGGAACAAGGAACAAGGGACCAGTCACAACAGGAACACTGCAACAATGACCAGTGCTGGACTGAAGTAAACCGAGGCTTTTAAAGCTCCTTAACGAGCACACCCCTCAGGTGTGCCGCCTGCTGCACCTGCAGCCACAGGTGTTGCCTATCCTCCACCCAACCTTGTCCTGCAAGGGAGGAGGTGAGGCAGTGAGCCAGGCATTCTGGGAAGTATAGTCATTAGATTAACGTAGCATGCTGGCTGCCAAAAACCTGGAATGGGTTCCGGAAGGGAAGTAACTTGGAAAATAAGGTTTTAGCGCTCCCAATCCGTCACAGCACTGTAGCATAAGGTTCGGAGGAAATGTCCAGTAGGGAAAAAACCCCAAAACATGCCCCCAAGTGACGGGAACGGGAGCGAAGGGAGCGAGCCGTGACACTATACCCCTTCCCACGGCCGACTCCAGGCGGCCGTCACCCGCACCAAACATCTTCCTTCCATGACAGGAGCGCTTTGTCTTCGGAGGTGGCACGGACGGAAACGATGACCCGCGGGCAGAAGCAGAGGGACTAGAATGAATAGAATCAGGCCGCAGTCTAGAAGAGCCATAGGCAGGTTTTCGGTGAGGAAGAGACTCATGGGTCGAAGAAAGGCATGAAGGACTTGCAGGACCCGAAGCAGAGTTGGAAGGTCCAGGAAGCTCAGTCTCTGGGAGCGAACACTCATACATCATTGAGGAGGGAGGCAGGCTGGTGCAACATGCTTTAGACAATGGTAGATGCTCTGGTAGCCTCCCTGCCGAGAGCGGACACACAGGAGGTGAGAAAATAGCAGGTTTCAGGAAATGTTCATGTTCAGAAAAAGGTGACGGCCGAGGTAGAGGTTCGGATCTTCTCCCATCATCCATCTGGTTAAAGGCCTGTGGTTGAGGGTGACCAAGGTTCGACTGCATCTGTTCCACGCCTTGGGGGCCTGGAAGTCCAATGGGTTGTACGAGGCTGGCACTCTTGGTGTCAGTCATGTAGCCACCTTGTTGCACGTGGGATACAACCGCAGGGACTTTTGGCATACCGATAGGAGTGATAGACACAGTACTTGGTACATCAGGCACACTCGCAGCAGGAGCAATAACAGGCACATCTTGAACTGCAGCAGTCATACCCTTCCTTTGGCTACTAGCACCCGGATGGTGCAGCAGTTGGGGGGCCATGCCCGTCCCTCCCTCAGGCTCATGTGGGATCCGGCAACAAAAAGGCTGTCAAGCGGCTGATCCAAACCGGCCCCCAAATACGAACCATCCAGCCCGTTATCCTGGTCGGCTACTTGTTCGGTGTCTGGGCCATGGCGGATGGTATCAGTCTCCCTCTCGTAACACTCCAGGCAAGTCCAACGGCCTTGCATGTAAGGCCCTCCGAGTCGTGATCCAGCTTGATGTTTCTGAAGAGAGAGCTGGCAGAAGTCTCAGACTCAGATGTTGCATGTTCGGGAGGCGCTGATCCTACAGTCAAGCAGTTGGGAGAATCAACTTGTGTAAAAGGCAGGCCTTCTGGTGATCCTCCTGAAGCATAAGAAGGGCAGGCTGGACGTTCATCCGTAATAAATGGTTGGGATTCAGGAGGTAACTGTGAAGTAGAAGAATATGCAACATGATCAGAAAGAGTAGACAGGTGCACATCCGATATTGGCAGCGAGGCTGAGCAGGATACAGGTCTCTCATGAACTGAAGCCAAACTAGCAGTAGGCTCTGGGACCGAAGACAGACACTCAGGTGTGCTACCGAAGGCTCCATGGCTGAAGGATAATCCGCTGGAAGAGTCACTGTAGCCGAAAACAGGCATGTCAGAGGAAATTCTGAGGCTGAGGGCATGCAAGCTGGAGCCGTCTCGTTAGCTGAAGACAAACTTGTCAAGGTCTTTGGCTCTGACCATGTACATGGTGAAGGCTCTTGAGTGACTGGCAGACATAGCAATTGTTCATTGATTGAAGACACGTTTGACAACGATGACTGCAGAGCCGTGGACTGGATAATTGAAGAGTCAATAGTTGTAGGAGGACAGACTGAAGTCCCAGAAGTCGACAGACACATTTGTGGCTCAGGAATGGAAAGCACCTTTAGGGCGGCTGACTCCTTGGCACCAGTAACCAAAGACTGAGCTGTACCCCTGCCGTCCCTCTCCTTAGTGGATGACACAGAGTCTCTTCCTTTGTAGAAGTCAAAATCAACCAGAGGAATCACCAAAGTAAAGTTTCTGTTAATCAGGATTTCATCAAATGTCCATTCCTCTGTCTTAGCTTCTGAAAGTGGCATATTAACAATCAACAGTTCAGGAATTGCCTGCCGGGTCTTTGGTTCAGTATACTGTGGAATGAGTCCATCAAAACATGAATTCTGTACTGTCTTTGACTGTTCGTTGTGACAAAAATTGGCAGAAGGAGGAGCGAACACAGAGGTAGCATTGTTTTCCACATCAGCTTGAATGTCTACTTCAGTCTCAGCAGCTAGATCAAGGGCAGAACCTAAGCCTACAGTAGTGACTGATTCTGTGTATGCCACCATCGTGGATTGTGTTTGGAAATCAGAAGCATGTATGTGTTCAAGCTCAGAATTATGGCAAACTGCTACACAGGAAATCTTAGGTAAAGGAGTAGCTTGTAAATCCTCATCTAACAGCAATTCCTGACAAACGGTAGAACAATTGTCAGAACCTGTTCCCTGAATAAGTGCTGTGCTAGAAAATAGACTTTCACTCCCAATAGATTTTACATATTGACAAGTATCATGACCTACAAAAACCTCCGCACTCAGGGACTGAACAGTATTCACTTCATCAACGGATAAAGTTTGAGGTGTATTCAGAAAAGACTTTAAGGTCTTATTCTCCTCTTGTAAAGTAATGTATTCTTGTTTTAACTCCTCAAGTTCAGCTTTTAGCATGCCCCGCCTTAACTGTACATCCCTATAAGTAGGCACAGGGGAAGGCATGGTGGCATCAGGGCTGGATCCTGCCCTAGCCATCCGGATGTGCACTGATTGTACATTGTCATTTACTGCTTGCAGGTTGATCTATACTCTCTCTTACCGACTTGGTCTGTGTTTCCCTTAAGCAGACTACTGACATCGGACCTCTTGGCATTAGGGACTACAGTAAGTACTTGTGCAGAGGAGTAAGCAGTAGACTGAGGGCTGAAAACAGAAGATATGCAATGAACCCCTCCATTCTTTATGTTTGAATCATGAAACTGTTCAATCTGAGGTAAAGCACAACCGGAATCATGGGGTTCAACAACAGACGTACTCGTGTGTAGTAAATCTTGCAGTGTGTTGTTTTCCGCTGCTAAGGCTTGTGCGGACATAGAATCTGGATCAAAATTAAAGACAGAACTAGGATCAGGCAATGTACGATGGGCCATCCTGTGGGAAAAATACTTTGCACGTAAATACCCATTTGTAACAAGGAGTTCATTTAAGTCAGGATCAGTGATTTGATTGTCACAGGTAAACTTAAGGGAAGCTTTCTGTACAAACTTGTTAGTGGCCTTGCTGCCTTTCTTTCTTAAACTGGCCATATTCAAACGGGAATAACGGCTGGTCATTCTGTTAAGAAAGGAAGAAGGCAATGAATATGGCAAGGGAAATGTGCACGGAATCGCACAGTGAACAACTTTGAATCTAACAACGTGCATACAATACCCAAGACTCGTGTATACTAAAACCCAGGAGTGCAAATAGAGTGAAACAATAATACCAATATATGAAAAGGGATGTGGGGTAAGCACTTAGAACCTCCTTATGACTGAAAGGAAAGTCGGCAAACTCCTTACCCACTATGCTATTACAGATACTGACAGCGCTAAACCCACGTAGAGGGCAAGCAAGGACAGGATCTGTGAGCTGACACTCTGGATGATACTGAATAAGGAACTTAGAAACAGTACTCACGAGGACCGGAAAGACCACTTGAATGTCAGTAAACCCACAAAACCCAGTTGATGAAACAGGGTCCCTGAAGGCTATAACAGCAATGGGTGGAGGAAACTAAATACATAAGACCCTAGTCAAGGGGCAAGTAGGAAAGGTGATTTTAGAATAGAGAGGAAAACAAAAGGCATTCACACAGGGACTAGTTACAACAGCACCACACACCTAATAATCAATGTAGAAGTGCAATGGAAAACATGGAATGAATCCCAATAGAAAGTAAGGATCAGGAGCAGGGAAAATGATATCACAAAAGGAAACCTTTCCCACCCATCCAAGGAGAAAAGGCAGGAAGCTAAATCTATAAAGGGAAAGACTAATGCATCAAGTTTTTCAGTAGCAAAGGACAGCATCAAAGAAACAGAGAACACAGGCAAATTGGGCAGCATCAAAGGGTAAAGCACAGAGAAAGGCTGCCTGCAGACAGAGGAAGACAGAAAGGGAAATCCAGAAAGCAGAAATCAATTAAGCACATACATCCGAAATCCAGGGCAGAGGAACAAGAAACAGGAACTAGGCACAAGAACAAGGAACAAGGGACCAGTCACAACAGGAACACTGCAACAATGACCAGCGCTGGACTGAAGCAAACTGAGGCTTTTAAAGCTCCTTAACGAGCACACCCCTCAGGTGTGCCGCCTGCTGCACCTGCAGCCACAGGTGTTGCCTATCCTCCACCCAACCTTGTCCTGCAAGGGAGGAGGTGAGGCAGTGAGCCAGGCATTCTGGGAAGTATAGTCATTAGATTAACGTAGCATGCTGGCTGCCAAAAACCTGGAATGGATCCGGAGGGGAAGTAACTTGGAAAATAAGGTTTTAGCGCTCCCAATCCGTCACAGCACTGTAGCATAAGGTTCGGAGGAAATGTCCAGTAGGGAAAAAACCCCAAAACATTCCCCCAAGTGACGGGAACGGGAGCGAAGGGAGCGAGCCGTGACACCTTGTTCGCCTGGGTCCTGACCACAGCCGCGCTCTTGATTCCAATCACCTCCCTCCTCTGTGCGCAAACAACTGTGCAGTCACCTGCAGCCGGCTTTGGTTCAAACTGGGAAGTGAGCCGGCCGCATTCGGCACCCCACCACGTCTCCACCTCGGAGTCCACCTCCTCTTTCCTCACAGCCCCTTCCTCCGACTTGAAGCCGTCACAGATACCTTCAGTGGATGCCGTACTTTCCAACATCTCCGAGGCTCATAAGATTGCCACTGAAAGCCTCCATGATAGTCAGCTCAGATATGGTTCACAAAGCAATCCACGGCACCTTCCTTCCCCCCCCTATGGAAGAAGGGAACCACGGTGTGGCTATCCACTAAATACCTCCCCCGCTGGTTACATCCCTCCAAACTCTCTCCAAGATATCTGGGTCCATACATCATTCTTAACAGAATCAACACAGTCGCTTACCGCCTACAGTTGCCGAAACATATGCAACGCATCCATCCTGTATTTCATTCCTCCTTGCTAATAAAATACCAGGAAGACCCCTGCCATCGTCCCATACCAAGAGCGCACACTGTGGTTGACCACACACCAGAGGAGTATGAAGTGTCAAGCATCAGGGATTACAGATACAGAAGAGGCTGACTCGAGTATTTGGCACATTGGAAGGGATACCCCCAGTCTGAAGACTCCTGTTTCCCATCTACATGTGCCCAGACTGGTTCAAATGTTTCATCGGAACGACCCTGGCAAGCCTGGGGGGTACCACTCAGGAGGGGGCATACTGTCATGCGCTACTCACCCCTGCCCGCTTGGCGTCTATGGAGCCGGTGGCGGCTCCACCGCCATTAGAATGTTCCACTCTTTTCTATCTACTTCCTGCAACTCTGTTCTTGTCTTTTCTGTCTATCTGTTGCTGTTACGTATTTAGCCAGGCCCACTTTTTGGCTCAGCGCGTTGCAACGCATCGCTTTTGCTCCGGGTTTACGCGCTAGTGCTGCTTCGTGGCTATTCCCTTCATCCTTTTTGCCATTTTGGCCCTTCTCCCCTTCTCGGGTCTCGTCCCGCTCTTCTCTGTACTTGTGCCCTTTTGTTTTGCATCACTATACTTTTCGCCTGTTTGTTTCCCTCCTGTTCTGTTTCTGCCTTTCTGGTGCTCGGCTTCGGCTGGGTCTGCCCCTCTAGCTTATACCCTTGCTCTTTCTATTCTCTGTTCCTCGCTCCCTTTCTCTTGCTCCGCCTTTATTCGTACCTCCCAGTTCCTTTACCGCACGGTACTTCTACAGTCATTCCTAGTCTTCAGGTGCCGTTGCTTTCTACTTTCTTCGTGGTTCTACGGCTCTTACCTGCTTCTGTTACTGTTCCGTTTTCTTCTACTTTTGCTCCGGATCCACTCTTGGGCGGAACTTCCGCTTGGCGTTTTTACCTGCCGCAAGGTCCCTGGAAAGGCTTCCCTTTCCACATGGGGAAGAAGTGAGCTGTTTTCATCTTACTCGGATCTTTCCTCATCTTACTGTTTCTACGCTGGACAAGGAACTCTGGCTATCTACCTCTATCAGACTTCAGAGACTGGATAAAACTATTGGAACACTCCACAACAAGGATTATCCTAATACCAACAAGGAGAGAGGTTTTTTTGTTAAGCTACTGGCTTTTTTCCTCTCGCTGGCGCTCTCGGGAGGGGTCCTCTGTCCTCCTGTTTCACCAAGGTAGCAGAGTGGCTTCCACGCGAGGGAGGCCGTATCTCTTCTCAAAAAAGAAAACAAAGGACCAGAAAAAGGAGGGTTGAAAACAGGAACTCACGCCCGAAGATTCAGGTGAGGAGGAGGGCGTTCTGGATGTGAGTTTCACACAAGCCGAGAAAGTCGAATTTGACAAAATACCACAAACTCACAATGGGACCATATTCAAATTACCGGTCCTGGGACCTGGTAGAGGGGTCATTGAGTATTGATCATATAATTTACCCCACAAACAAAACCAGAACTGTATTAATATCTGACATTTTTATGCCTTAGGGGCCCAAGAAAAACTATATACAACGGGGTGCCTAATCACCATGGTCCAGTGCAAAAGTTTGCAAAAAATGACCATAACATAACCCAAAACCTCGTCCTAGGTTAACTCGATGTCGAGTGACTGGGCGTAAAGAACCAATATAGTAAAGATGAGAGGGGGATCATTAAGCTCCTGTCATGGGATATAGCAGGATTGAATAGAGCATTGGCAGACACGATATGCAACTCCTTTATTAGAGGTTTTAATGTTATAGTCCTCCAGGAGACCTGGGCTAATGAACCTGTTTCCAAGGGTTTCAATCTTATTGTGTTCCTGCACAAAAAAACCAAAGGGTAGGTGTAGTGTGTGTGCAAAATGAGCCAGAAAACATGGCGCTGATGCGTGGCCATCTTGGATATTCACTTCCATTTACCGCAATGAAACACCAATGAAAGCCTACATTTTCCTGGGCTCTGGGCTCAGCTAGTAAACATGTATTTCTGCTGCTGCCAAGATAAGGTCACATATTTATGTCAGATGACCAACCCGGGGAGAATAGTTATTGTATTGTCCGCCAAAGGATAAGCTAGAAAGGGAGTCAGAGCACTCTGCAGGTGCAGTAATAAGGGGCAGTGGGATTAACAGCAAGGAGGGAAGATTTTTTTTTTCCACTTCTAACTTGAATGTTCCACTCTGTTTATGCCTAATGCTTATTGTCTGCTCTTCGGCCGAGGGCAGCATGGCAACCCATGAGGGGTGGGGATCGAAAGCAGCCCCCATAAGAGGCAAGTGTTTTCCTCTTGGAATACAGAGTTCGAACTTGTACCCCGGTTGATGTAGTCTCACTAAGAGAGAGGAGAACGCTCTGCTCCAGATCCTGTTAGAATGATTGATCTCTTTGCCTACCTGCTGTGGGACTAAAGAGTGTCGTAGTGGCTGAGATTAAGGTGTCTTCTGTGACGATCATAGCGGTGAAGCCTTTTTTCTTTGTTTATATACAACTGAGTATCTGTTTATTCTTTCTTTCCATATGTTATAATTGAATAAAGGGCCTGTAACATGCCATCTTTATTATAAATATAACTAATGTGTAATTCTTTGCCTGAGTCAATAACTACTTTTGCAAAGGTCAGGCGTGCGTAAGTACGAGACCTCCACAGGTGACCACGATAAAGCAAAACAGTAGGCCTAGCAGAGGATTGTTAGTTTGGGTAGATATCATTGGAGGGAGGGTTGTGCAAAATGAAACAGGTTCCGAGATCTCCAATCCCCATCTATCATTACAGGGGAGAGGGAGGAAATTCTTCTTATGAATATATACAACATGCCCTACAACACCAAGGGAATGGTGGCACTCGCCCTCCTTAAGAACTCCCTAGACCATGAATATGAACATGCATGTACAGAAAAGCTGATCTTGGTGGCTGGAGACCTAAATCTTCAGATTGAACCTGTGGGAGTTCTTGTGGGAGCACCAAGATCTGGCCTGGGACATCCCGGAAGTAGTGGAAGCAGCCCGAGTGCGAATACATCAACATGCAGTAGAATCTGTCTGCCTATTATATAACCTAAATTTAAGGGCTTGTAATGGGCAAACCCCAAAGGACCAACCGGCAAAGAAAATGTTTAATGGGCATAATGGGTGGACCCTTATAGATTACATACTGATTTCAGAAGCAGATTGTGCAAGGGTAACCAACTTTGAGGTACAAAACTGAACAGAGTGACCATCACCTGACGGCATTGTGCCTAAGAGGAAGAGTGACCCCCGCCCCGGGAGACCGAGGGCTGAAACCAAACCAACTGTTAGAAATAGTCAGCCATGCACGAAAATCTGTAAAATGGGTGAAAGTCCTAGAAAATGAGTTGAAACCAACACCTTATGCTGCAATAATTGGTGACATTGAGGAAATTTGTGGCAACAAGGTCAATGATTTATCAATCCTAAAATTGTATAGGAATTTAAATGCGAGAATACTAAATATATCTCCATCACTGCGGGGAAGGTAAGAGAGAAGGCAATCCCCAAAGAGGGATAGTTTGATGCGGATTGTCGTAAGGCTAAGGAAGATAATTGAATATGAGGTAGCGAAAGGGGGGGAGGGTGGTCGATAAACTGATTCTGCACTGAGCCCGTTTAGATTACATAAAATTAACACAAAAGAAGAAAAAGGAGTTTTTGTTAGATAAATGGAGGTCCCTGGCTGGCAACATAAAAACAATGTATTGTTTTGGAAATTGGTAACAGGCAAGGAACTGCAAGTTGACCAAAGATTAGATTGTTGCATCCAGGCCTCCAGATAAGGTGCGTCCCAGACCTTTTTACGCATGAAAATCTTTTAAATACAACAGCTTTATTATTTTCCTGTGTACATTTACAGACAAGTTTAGAGCAGAGGGCAGTGCAAAGGTCAGGTTACTTGACAGAAACCAGAACGCTTCTTTTGATTTTTATATACATGGATTGAATTCAAGCCATGGATAAGTCTCTGAAACAGAATGTATTTCTCTGAATGTCACATGTCTCTCCCCTGCTCACCTGTTTTTCCTTGCTTGCGATCTTCTTGGATGATTTCTTTTGCACGGTCTGGGATTTGTACAGACCCGTGTGCTGGTCTTCGGGTTCCAGCGTGAGGATAACAGTCTTACACCAGAAGGCATTCAGATGTCCAGGACCGGGAACCAGGAAGGAAACAATGTCCAAGCTCTGAGGCACGGAACGCCGTGACACAAGTGCAGGCGAGGATCCAGGAAGAAACTCGAAGGTAAGTTCGAGGAAGGAAAAGGGAAGGACGATAATTCAAGGTATCGGGAAACAGGACTCAGAAGGAAGTCCCGAGCGAACTCCGGCGACAGAGCGGTAGCGTTGAGGCGCGCAGAGCCGCAGGGGCATGACTGTTTTGTAAGAAGTTGAACGTAGCGCGTAAAGACTAGCAAGCTGCGTTCCGCACCAAATGGCCATGTTGGAAGGAACACGGAATTCAGTCCTCTATGGGTCAGGGACCACGAAGTCCATAATGGACGCAGGCGGCGGTTCATGACACTGAAGCCTTTCAAAAAAGGAAACTGCACACTGTGATAAAAGGAATGGTTTCTTTCCATTCAGCTTCTGCTGTGGTGTGGGTGGAGCAAACAGAAGCACTGTGGATAATTATTTTCCAAGCATTTTAGGATTGTATAATTAAAAAGATGGAAAACTAAGATGCAAGCGAGAATTTATATTTTGTAGTGAAAGCAAACCAATATTACACAATTGTATTTTTCAGAGTTCTGGTGCTGTGTGCATAATCATGCAGAGGCAGATTATTTTTACACTTATAATTTAATTTACACTCCAATTATAAAAACGGTGTGTAATATGATGACTATGCACGGTCTAGTTTACATCCATTCAACCTTGCCATCAATGGGGTACATTATTATAAATGGCCAGTGGCAGCAGAGTCTTTGCTCAAGGGTGAGCGTCATTACACCAATCAAAGGTGTTCTAGCGTCTCAAATCTTCAAGGCTACAATTAAAACATCCAAAATAATCTTCAAGGCTACAATTAAAACATCCAAAACCTGACTCTCCAGGAACTACAAGCTCTATTCAAAAACCAACAAATGAAAGCTGCATTTGTAATTGAAATAGAAACCCAGCAAAACCTATCCCTGTGATAATTCAGATAGGTATTTAACTTTATGTAGCGCTACATATGTGGTTCGTCCAACATCTAGGCACTGTGATTATTATACCTCCGTCGATACACAGTTTACTAACCTTATACCAATAAGATAGCTCAGCCGGTTGAGCACTTGTTGCTGCAATCTGTGCGTGATCTATAGGTTGCAGGTTCGAATCCCTGCAAGGTTAACTCAGCCTTTCATCCTTTCGAGGTCGATAAAGGAGTACCGACTTCGGTTTGGTGATAATTGTTAAAAGTATGTTTAATGTACAGCGCTTTGCCAAAAGCGCTACATAAATAACCATTAGACCAGTAGAAACTAGGAAGAGGTTCCTTCCGGGAGAGCAGGCAACTGGATTATCTTTAAATTGGCAGAATTTATGAACAATGTTGTGAACAAGTGGAGCCAGAAACCCAGAAAGAGGTTCCCTCAAGGAGAACAGGGTTATCTTTAAGTTGATTGAACAGTGAACATTGAACTGTATACATTCATTTGCAGAAAAACTGCACTTTGGTGTCCACATCCAGAACGAGACAGGTCACCTTCTGCAATTAAGAAGACATCCATTTTCCTTTGATTTAGATTGAAAGTGTAAGGGACGTAAATAGGTTTACGACGCAGGACGGTGGACATTTCTTTTGTTTGATGGAATTCCTTACCGGGACCATAGTATTCTTTTATTGAGGCAGGGCAACCCCTCATAGCGGTTAGGGACAGTTAGGCTTTTCCCCAACCACCTTTTCCTTAATTTAAGACAAATAGTCTAGAATAATAATTTTCACCAAACTTGTGTCAAGTGTTTTACTTCTTCACACTTACAGTACGAGATGGAACATATAGATAATATTGTTTTCCTAAAATTTGAGGGATGGTGTGAGTAGTGTGTCTTATGGACACAGCAAAGGAATCTTATATGCTATATGCTTCTGCAAAGGCAACCAGTGTCTATGTGCTGTCAATTTCTGTACTTTTTGCTATATATTGATCTATACTTTAAGGCGACCCAGGCAAAGAGAGCAACAATAGTCCAGATAGGATACAAAGCTATTTATTATGGTCACTTGGTCTGGAAAGGTGAAAAGAAAAATAATTTTGCTCAATCTACACAGATGAAAGAAAGCTACATAGGAGATTTGTGGTATCATTCTTTGCTCCTATTCCATTTCCACACCAAGATTATACCCTGCGACCCATCTCTTCCCCCCTTGCTCTATCTATAACTCTTCTATAAGTCTTCCCTTCTTTATCCTCACGTGACTATCTCCCCTGCACTCTGTTCACTTTAGTGGGTCCAGTTTGAATAGCAAGTAGTATAGCTCAGTGGCAACTTGCTCGTCTTGGAAGCAAGACGACGTAGAGCAACAGCTTTGAATTCCAGGTCCGCGCTTCAAATCCTCTTCGGTATGCATGTTATAAAAAAACAATTATAATTATAATAATGTTCGTTATTCAGCTTTCTCTGCCTTCATGCTCTCAATAACTTTTTTTTACTCACTGTTCCTTGTTCTCCCACACTAAATCTCTTTTCCATTCTTTTTCTTTCCTAGTCCCTAAACATTGTAACGCCCTTCAATTTCCGCTCCGCTCTCTCTCTTCTTTTCCCCTCTTTCACTCCTGTCTTAACGCACACTTGCTTTCCTGCTAATTTGGTTTTCTCTTCTTTACCTACATGAATTGGACCGTCTTCTTGTATCTTGCACAGCGCTTTGGCGTATAGCGCTCTATAAATAAATTGTACTATGGCTACCATACTTTGGGCTGCAGTCATATATGGTGGCCAATACAATGGACTCCAATTGTTAATTAATCTGTAGGGTGCTAGAAGCTTTGTTTTGTTGCCATTACGTTTCCATTTGTTGTGGCACTGCTTCCGTTCCCCTGATGAATGGTGCCCAGTGTGCTTGCTTGTGTGTATGATGTCATGACTATTCTAAGAGTGGAATGCTGTCTGTGCACGGTGTGGGAGCGTTTGTGGAGTGAAAGTTGGGGAGAGGGTGCTGGGAGCAAATATGTGCTGTCCATTAACTTCTATTTACTTGCCAAAGACTGATCCGCTATCCACCTGCCTTTAACTGCAACAAGAAGAATAAAGTACACTTTCCTTTTCTATGCTTCTGGTTCCTCTGTACTTGCAGGTTTACACTGGCGACGAGAGAGGAAGTGAGGTAAGGAGGGGAGAAGACAGTCAGAGACTTGAGAGGAATCCTGTGGATTCATTACAAAACCCCAGCCTAAAGTCTCCTCCCAAGTGGCCAGGGGAAGGCAGCCACTACCTGATCCTAGCCCTCGGGCGGTAACATACAGGAGGATCACATGGGAGGAGACGGCTGTCAAGGGGACGTGGTGACTCCCTTGGGAGAAACGTGGTATTCATCCTCTTTTGAGGATGACATTCCTATAATACCAAAATACCTAATGGCATGCTGTTAGTGTACAATTCCCTCTCCTAGAACTACCCAAAGCACAGACTATGAAAAGTCTGCTAAACCACATAAAGTTGGCACATTGGAGGTTCAGGAAGTAAATATCATAACACAAAATTGTTATGATTCTGCCTTATATAGAGGTCCTAAAAACAAGGGTAAATCAGAACTTCTCTTCACAACCTCCCATAAACATTACAACTTTCAGTTCACAAATCAGTTAAGGTTTATTAAATATAAATAGACCAAAGACATTATGGACTTCGGAACCTATAATGCCTGTGGTACGGAGACGAGGGACTCTGAGTTGATGAAGATTAAAAGGTACCATAAAACATAATGAGCACTCTAGTTGTTGTGGTAAGAAGCACATGAGCGGTACCATTTAAATTCAGGTATGACATCCATGTGAAATGAGGAGATGCTGATGGAGTATTAGAGCCGGTAGCAGAAGCTGCAGCAGGCCCGAATGCAGGATAGGCTGGGGGAGCCGTAGCCATACCAGCTGAGGCCGACATGGGAGAAGGCGCGTGGCCGTGCAGAGAGAGCGCACCTGGATGCGGACTTGGGGAAAGCTACGCCGTGTGGGAGACAAGCTCCCAACACGCCGTTACCCGATCCGATCAGGAAGCAGAACCCGGAGACCTCACAGAGCTGTCAGAGCTCCACCAAAGGACTGTGCTCGTCGCGACAGTCACACCGGAGCTGGCAGCTGGGCAGACAGACCCTGAGGAGATCCGCTGCAGTACCCGCGAGTAAGACAAGAGACGCAAGGGAAGACCGGTGAGTTGGCCTGAGGGGTCAGGTGATCCCAGAGCACTCCGAATGAGACATTTCATTGGAACTAATGATTTTGATTACCGAACAAATTAAATAACGCAGCCAGCGTGCAATTCCTCTTATGTGGGATACCAATTGTGGGATGATTGTAAACCTCATTGCCAGAAGCCAAGAGGTCATATCAGAGTGATACAACGGCAGCCAGGGCGCAAATCTCCTAATAAGGGATACCAATTGGGGGATGATTGTAACTCACATTGTCAGCCGCCAAAAGGCTGCATAAGAACAATACAAAAGCCGCAGGAGCACACATCTCCTTACATGAAACATCAATGGGGAGAAACTTGAAACCTGCATTGCCAACAGTCAAAAGGCTATAGAAGAGGAATACAGAGACAATGAGGGCACAACTTCCCTTTTATGGAATACCGATCTGGGGAGATCTGTAACCCACCTTGTCAAGAGTCAAGAGATGATAAAGAGAAGCAGTTATTGTTCAAACCTCCTCACATAGGATAACGGTGTGGAGAACTTTTGAACAAGCACTACCACTGAACAGAATTGTAGAAGTTTTAATCGTGGCAGACGAGTAGTCCAGGAAAGGGACCAATAGTAGTTAGTCCTGTAAGGCGAGTGTACCAGGAAAGAAGATGATTTAAACCACTGAGGTTGTGGTAAAAAGATGAGTTGGAAGAAACTTGATAATTTTATCACGTTTCTTGATGAACTGTTGCCTTACCAAAAGTAATTGATGTGCTATCCTGATGAAAGCGTTTCCTTTGAAGAAGTGCAATGTGCTAATAATGACTTGTCCTCTTTGAAGAGAACAATGGCCTTGGTTTATGAACTTGTGTTTCCAGGGAAAAGCATTTATTTTGCCAAGTAGGAGACAGTGGAAAATAAGATAAAATAAATATACAGTTGATAAGTGTGCATCGTGCATGGAGTACTGCAAATGATAACCATGGGATGCAATCTAGAAAATTAGCACAAGAGTTCCAACATCAGTCTTCTGTTGACATTCAAGATGTACTTTGGGTTGGAGGATAAATGAGAGGAAATAGTTAAGGGAAACAAAATCTTATTCTGGATTGAGAGCTGCCAGGATCCTGCATCAGACATGAACCAGCTTGAAATTTTGTTTTGTTAAGTTGCTAAAGATTAATAGGCATCAATGCACTGTAGAGTAGTTCAACTAGAGTCGTTCCATCACACTGTAAATTCTTCTGGTCAAGTAGATTTCAATTCACATCCCTTCAGCCTCTGGTACTGTCTCAGGATTGGCATTTTTAGCCTCCTTGGGAAGATCTTTGTACCCTTCCCAAAAACTTCAACTACTTAAAAATCTTTAAATAATCACATTTTTCCGTTATTTGGAAATAAATATTCAGGTGATGAAGTCCAGTATGTCTGAGGTCTCTGACTCTTCCCAGAGATGATTTGTGATGGACCGAAGAAACATTGTCATTACTAATGTAAACAAACTAGAGCGATCTGAAACCAGAGAGGCGCTTAGAAATAAAGTCCTTTCCTGGTTACGCGTTAAAGTTGGTCATTGCTTTATTATAGCAGGTGACCTTGGAGTCTTGTGGAGGGTGCAAATTAAAGATTGGTGTTCTGGGAATGACACAGATTGTATTATTTTTGGCTGTGGCCAGACCAATCTGCCTTTTTTCTTGAGCCTGTATAACGATTTGTGTTCTGTCAAGTTAAGGATTATTTTAAACTGATGTTTTTCTCTTTTTCTTTTTTATGTTTTTCGTATGGTTTATGTGTTATGTCCATCACTAATTTACGTTTAAGTTTAGTAATTGGCAGTGTCACTGTTAATATATGAGTGGGTTCTGTCCTATCCTGCTGATATACTGCTTAGTTGTTTGATTTGTTTTATGCGAGTTCGTCCTTGTTTCGGTGCTTCTATGCCCGAGTGCCATCTTCCTGCGCTTTAGAAATATATTAAATAAAATACCCTTATTCCATACCAACTGGGCCTCTTGCCATGCTCCCCTTACCTTCAGTTGTGCTTGTCGGGTTGAGCCACGTTTCGTTTTGTACCAGTTTGTATAGTTGCCATGTTCGTTTTCTGTGTAACAACATTATGCTGATTATACTCCATAGTTTAGCCTATCCTCCAAATAGTGGTTGTGCAGTGTATTGCCATCTGTCGAGAGTGGAATTGTCAAAGCAATTTGTTTATTTTTGAGAACATAAAATGAAGTAGGTCATTCTGTTTCTGAAAGGAGGGGTGGGACTTCTTATTAGCAGACCTCCTTTCATAAATTCTCCATCCCAAAATTATAGCACACATATGCCTTTGCTGTAACCAGTCTCCTGACATTTACAGCCCCAGCTCTGCAGTGGCACACAGCAAGTTCAAAAAGGCACATGTGGATCCTTCACTGCTGCTGGGAAACAAAGTTCCTGAAAGCGGATGTTGCTTTTTAATCTTTTGCACCTCTGTTTTAAATTATAAAAACTGTATGCCTTAGTCAGTCTGTTGGCACATCACTCTGCAAATAGAAGCCATGCCTGGTTGGGGCATGGGGACTACTAATATTCAGACACAGCAATTTGATATAGCACTAATGTCAGCTCTGTGACTAGTGGCCAACTATGACAAGACGTATGTATATTGGTGTTTGACATGTCTACGCAGCTGCTATGTGGACAAATAGCCACAGTGCTGCCTCTTTTACTCTCCTGCAGAAAGGGCAACACCTTCCCCCAGAGCATAGGGACTTCCCCCAGGAGGACACCTGGGAACCAGTTCTTCAAAGATTTCACTGACATAAAAAAAAGCCACTCTCACACCAGGGTGCTGGCCTTTGGAGTCCCTTTGAAGTCAGCAGACATGGGAAAGGGACGAAGTTAGAGTAAATGGAGTACAGCTGGGCTGAAAGAAGTATCCCACCATCTTGGTTCCTGTTGGGACTCTATTCATTTACCTGCCCCCTTCATTTAGTGCAAGCAAGATACTCTGGGTATGTCGTCATAAGGCCACTTGTTACAACCACCTGGATGTGGCCCTTTACAGCAGCCTTTATTTGGACAAATCCTCAGACATTTTGCCTTTAAAAGGAGAGGGACACTGCCTCATTCTCAGATTCATCTTTGGACCACTAAGAGAAGAAACTAACACTTTTGGACCTATGTTAGGAGTGCATTCCAACGTCCTCTACCATAGAGGGCATAGAGGACAGAGGGCATCAAAGGCAGACAAGCGCTTAGTCCCTTAACCATCCCAATGGAAAATTGGGGTGAACCTCTGCTGGAATAAGGCCTCTCTACTGGCCACACTGGTACCAGGCTTCGGTTCAGTGGAGGGGAAGGATTCTCTGTATCTGCTAGGCAAGCTCCCTGGAGTGGAAGTGCAGCACAGATGGCATCCTCTTATCCCGACGCCCCTGCAATGGGACTTCCAGCAACCACAGAACCAAGAAAGTGGCGCGTGGCTCTCCCTGCATCTCCAATTAGACACCAATTTGAGCAACTTCAAGAATATCCAACGATATTCTTGAAGGTGCTCAAATTGGTGTCTAATTGGAGATGCAGGGAGAGCACTGTGGCTATTTGTCCACGTAGACATAATTGTTATACCAACACAGTTGAAGGGAATCACCAGAGTCATAGTCTACTTCACGCTCAACCGCATTTGCATCTCAGAATTCGCTCAATACTAACACAGATGCTGAAGCTCTCCAATATACATATGAGACCTGCAGAGTCTTCTAGTGTCCCCAGCTCGACACCACCACCTGGTCACCACCTTCTTCAAGCATCTAGCCAATGGTGCTGCTTTACCCCAATGCCATGTTGAGCCAGCCCAGTCTGCTCACTGCCAGCCAGTCTCCACTCCACTGAACCCAAGTCCACCGAGTCCTCCAGTTCCACTGACACAGTACTGAATTGTTGGGCCCAGCGCCACCACTCAACTCGACACTGCCCAGTGCCGAAAAGCACCCATACTCCCAGCTCAGTGGCGAAAATCCTGGCTCAAAACTGTTTAGCCCAAAAGTGAAGAACATAAGATACTGTGAAAAGGCCCTGTCTCCCTGGTCCACTTTAAGGGAACCATAGTGACTTTTGAGACCCCTTCTCTACCTTGTTCATCAGGACATATCCTTTGAACAGTGACATGGTGCTGCTAATCTTGTGCCTCAACACCCCTGCACATCTATCCAGTGTACTTTCACAAAAGGCTGCATTCTCTGTGGTTCCTTTTACAGGAATGGATATTCTAGGTTTGTTGATTACATTTTTATGATTAAAATTAACGTCTATATTTTTATAACACCTTGATTGGGCATTCTTTTATTTTAGACCATTTCACTTAGGTTGTTTGGGTTGCTATTGATACCACTTCACAACCTATTTGGAGAAACAGCCTGCCCTCAGCCTGCCCAAACAAAAGAGGCAAAATAGTTTTTTGGGGCTGTGATTTTTCACCTTTATGATTGGGGTCACTGTTGGTTTAGTGGCAGTGTGGGGCTGAGTAGGTGCTACTCATTCCTGCACTTCTGAAGAACAGTTGTCATTTTGCCATAGCTTGTATTCTGCATTACCTTTAGTTTATTGTTCCTATTAGTTGCTTTCTGACTTGTTCTACACTTTGCTTTCTAGCCTTGTTTTTACTCCTGCGCCTGCCATTGTGTAGCATATTCAACCTGTTAATTAGCTACAGAACCCATGTTTAATCAGCATTTCCAGCATATATGGCAATATTTATTTGCGTTTTCTGATAACTTCCAACATATATGGTTGCTGGATTAAGCAACATTTTACTATTTGAAGCTGTACTCATTGTGCGCCATCATAGTAAGTGTTTTTTTTTCCTAACATTTTATTGATTTTTTTCAAAGTAATATATTCATTTCAAGCCATGTCCCAGCATTTGGCCCACCATAAGGCAATCGAGGGGCCACTTTCGTCTTTCCATAGTCGGGCCATTGCTATTTTTGCGGCTAGTAGTAGGTGATTGCATAGGCGGGGTATTTGTCCTGAGATCGGGAATGCTCCGTCTCCAGTTTCGCCTATGAGGACAATTCCTGGGTCCCAGGGTATGGAGAGCCCGGAGATTTCTTTAATATGTTTGAGGACTTCCGTCCAGTATACCTCTGCCTTTGGGCAGGACCACAGCAAGTGGAATAGTGATCCGGGGACTGGGTAACCGCGCCAGCATGTATCAGGGATATCTGGGTTAGCTTTATGAGTTTGGGTAGGGGTGATATAGTATCTGTAGCAAAGTGTATAACCCTCTTCCCTGTTCGGAATGTATTGTGAGCTTTTGGGCAGTCTGGCCCATATTTTCCCCCATTCTTCTATCGCTATTTCTCGCCCAAGATCCTTTTCCCACTCTGTCATGTATCTTTCTTTTTTTGCGGGGTCTGATCTGTCTAGGAGCTGGTAGATAGTCGAAGTCCTGCCTCTGTTGGTTGACGTTGATAGCGTTAGTTCCAGCACTGTTGGTTCTCTAGAGCATTTTTCTCCTCAGGTTATTCTGTGGGACATCCAGTGCCTGATTTGGGTGTAGCAGAATCTTTCCCGCTCTCCCACTCCGACTTCTATTTTGCACCTCTCGAACGTGATGGGTGAGCCCTCTTCTAGAAAGTCGCTAGTTTTCCCAAGGCCCCCTAGTTGCCCAGGCTTGGAAGTCCTGCGGAAGGTTTCCCGGTGAGAATTCGGGATTGTTCCAAACGGGAGTCAGGGGTCCCAGGGCGCATCGTATGCCCCATTTCCGAGCTGCGGCTTTCCAGCAATGAGTCGTTACAGTCGTGGCTGATAGGGGCCCGCTGTTTGCCTGTGGCTTTATGTTTGGTAGGTGTGGGAGACATAGTGTTTTGTTGTTTCCACCTGTCTCGGACAGCTAAAAACCATCCATACAGGCACACCCCTTCCATGAGAGTAAGCTAGTTGATGCCCAAGAAGATCAATTGTCCATGCTGTATTAAACATCCTTGCAAGTGTCTTTGGGGAGATTAACTACATAGTTCAAATCCAATCAAGATTAGTTTCTGCTGGCTTTGCTTCATATGAGATTACATGTGATCTGTAGAGTGGACTTTGCATTGTCGACATTCTCTCAAGACGGTTCTATGTGATTTTACTGAAGATCTTTTTATTCGAGGCACGTTTTACTGAAACTTTCTTACTAAAAAAATACTGCATTTTGTTTTTATTTGGGAGGGCTCACCCACCCAAGCCCTGTTTCCCCATGTTTTTAACTCCCCCCTTCCGAACCCCTTACCCCACCTTATATATATATAGATTTTATTAATTCAGTATTATTTCGGTAAAAGTTTTTGGTAAAACATGCTTAGAATAAAAGAATCCTCGGTAAAATCACTGGATACCTCTCAAGACGACTGGATAAAGATACATCTCATACTAGGAAAGAAATACTTTGCCTTCTGAGGAGTATATCAGGCAGGGGCATTCGGTCTCAAACTCTCATGAAAAAAGCCAGACTCCCATACAAAAACAGCATCTTCAGTATGGGCATTATATTCACTGAGGTTATGGTTTCACATTGACAGTTCACATTAACAGATGAGGAAAAGCTTCACAAAATAGATCATTTAGTGTACTCTAAGGTAACACAGTTACAATTGTTGCATGCATGGCGCTTCAGACCATGATAGACATTTTTGTGACAGATTTGTCATATCCAAAACGTATTGGTGCAGGTCAAGTCAAACAAGCAGAAACCAAAAGCACACAAACACACACACACAATCAATTATAGAAATTGTGAGCTAGTGCTACAAAAATATCACTAGATATCCTAGACCCCACTTCAGAGGAGAAAGAAGCAGTGTTTCATCCTCTGGCAAATGTCTACAGTAAATTTAAAGATCTCCAGGCGTGCACATATTTACCAGTTGTGCACAGAGACCCCTCTCAGCCTGGGGTAGGTGCCTACCAAGGCATAATTAGAGCCATACCTATGCCAGGAGTGCTGCATGGGTGATGAGTGGGACCCCAATCACTGGCTCCCAACAGGTTTGCAATTGTAGTGGTCGATTGGTGCCACTGTCCCTGGTGCCACTGTCCCTGTCCCGGTACCTAGTACCCTCTGTTCGGGCTGTGTCTCTTTCTCTCTAATGTTTCAGATGTTCCCACAGAACAATGATGATCAAAGAGGCCTGGTAGCCCGGTGCTAGACCCAGAGACTACAGCTACCAGCATGCACCACACGCTTTATACTACCATAATGACCAGTGAACCACGGGGAGCAGAGCCTTCCAGAGACCAACAGCAAGGACCAAGTACTTTGGGTCCCAACAGAAGTTACATAGACTATGCAGTCATAAGCAGCAGGAAAGCAGAAACCTCAAATGGGAAAGGACTACAAGTACCACAATGCACCTCAATCCATCTGGACTCAGTCCACATCCCAGCCACATTGCGCCTGCTGCTGGGCAGATGTGTTGGTCAGAGGCTGTCCATGCACAATTCCTGCCAGTTGGAATGGTGCATATCCTAATGATTGGTGGACCTGGGGGTGACTACAGTCCAAATCTTAGATAAAAGGAGGACTCCTGTAGCCATTTGACAGATCAGTGTTGGAGTCAAGACCCTTACGAAGAAGTACAGTCCAATGAAGACCCGAGGACAACAGTTACAGCTGACCAGGATGGTCTCCAGTCAAGTCTTGGTGAAGTTCTGCTACACTCTCCGGTTCTCCAGAAGGCCCTTGTTGGTGCTTTGATGCCTGAACTGGTTAGAAGATCCTATCCCAAGCCCTGCTCGAGGATGCATGCCTGCTAAGCCTCCAGAAATGTCCCTGGACTACCTAGTGGTCTGACCAGCTCTATCCTGGACTGCCTTGCTGCAGCCATCGCCATTCCAAGTTCATCCTTGGAACTTTGTGGCTCTTCGAATTGCGTAACAAGACACCTGCTCCTGCAGTTTCAGCCGTTCTGACTGAA
The DNA here is from genome assembly GCF_040938575.1 of Ambystoma mexicanum. Lineage (NCBI taxonomy): Eukaryota > Metazoa > Chordata > Amphibia > Caudata > Ambystomatidae > Ambystoma > Ambystoma mexicanum. Next base: position 734,511,132 of record NC_090925.1, read on the forward strand.
AAGAAATTGTGCAGGGTCTGCTCCTTTGTTCACACCAATAGGATCACCGGTCGTCACCCGACCCGGGTGACTCCCGCTGCAGCCCGTCTTCATTGTATTCTGGAGGTCTCCTGAGGTCACCTGTCCCATTGAGGTCCTCATCCGGTCGTGCCAAGAGTATCCACTTGTCCAGGCTTCAGAACCATATGACTGGAACCTGGAACCACGGATTAACCAGTCAATGCCAAAGACGAAAGTGACCTCTGCACCCGCAGACACTGGGCATTCCTCGACTGGACACAGCATAGAAATAAGTGGGCCAGCGGATTCAGTAACCCTGAAGAAATCAGAGTTTGGGGAGGGGAGTTGGCACAGCTATATTCCTACCCCTCTCCCGCCATTTCCCGGCCTTCCCCATTGGTAGTGATATGGTCAGGGTACCGCCCGCACCCCTCTTCCCGGCCTTCCCCATGAATGGTGCGATTAGGAGATAACATGTTAGAACTATACTTACTTTTTAAATTCAACTTCTGGAACATTTGCTCATAATAGATGGCTTTTGTTAACTGTTTGCGAATCGCATAGTAAACCCTGCTGCAAAGTGCATATTGTAGAACCTGTAAGTGTTGTGCAGTAGGCCACAATTCTTAGCAGGGTTGGACTTTTATTAAGAACTAGGGACCTTGTCTTCAGTTTATCTGTGGGTGTTCAACCTAATTTACTAACCTGCCTATACTATTTGCTCTATTTTCTCACTTGTTTTACTGCACACAGTTATTTAACGGTGTTACCTTTAACTTTGCTAACTATTGCAGAACGGCTTCTAATGGAAAAGTGTTGGTGTTAGGTTAGCAGAACCCCTAATAGTGAATGTATACACTTATATGAGAGTAGTTGTGTGATAATACTTACCAGAGGTTTTAATTGCTTAAAGTGTATTCAAAGGCATAATAAATAATTGTATATTTTTGTACATCTTCTGTCTAATTTGAATTATTGGAGTCCTCGGTCTGTGTAATTGGAGTCCTAGACCACTCTGGCATCCTCTGGAGTGTAAGCCTTCCTGCTCTGCTACTCTACCTTGACTGGGTTTTGCTGGACATCGGTGTGTTTCCTGCTCACCATAATAGGTTGGCGTTTCAGGGTCAACCCTGGTGGTGGATTCTAACACCAACTGTGACAAATCCTTTGATGTCGTCACTTTTCCTCGATGGGGAGCCCTTTCCCATGAGACCACTACTCAATAGTCCCCCTGGTGGTGGAGCGCAGTGGGAGAATCTCATGGGAGAGAGACTCGCTCTCTAGTGACAAGGACAACCATCTAGTGAGAATGCGGTAGAACACCCCTCTCCCAACACCTTACACACCTCCCTCCTATGTAGACCCTATTGCCTTGCCCAACAACTTCATGTACATCTGTAAACCTGAAAAGCTAACACTTACTAAAAGTAAACTCCGGAATTGCTGCAGTGCCTGGAAAACTGACGAAACTAAAAGTACTGGGACGAGGTGGCTCAAGAGGGGCAAGATGATTACCACAGAGCCACTAACATGAACTGACATCACGCAAGGGTGGAACAAGCCTTATAATAAGGAAACTGAAGAAGAACTCTACATCTTCTACTGCAGAAGTCAGGAGTCTGTGTCTGCTACACAGGAAGTTCGAACCGGGTGAAGGAAGCAAGAAATTGAGACGTTGCTGGTGCTGAAGCAGCAGAGGAGACAGCAGGAGACCGACTCCTACCGGAACTGCTGAGGGCGTGGCAGTCCCCCACCCGTTAGGAGGTAGACCACTGCATCCAAACAGGTGTTGTTCCTGAGCGAGAGGGTGAGACGTCGCAAATGCCAAAAGAAGCAGGGCTCGAGGAGCCGCTGGAGAAATCCGCTCGGAGCAGAAGGGAACCAGAAAGGCTGGCGAGAAGAACCACAAACCCTGGCGGAGCTGGTGACGCGTCCCGTTAGGGAACCAGGTAACGGGAAATGCAGGAGACCCAGCAGGGTGTGGCGGACAGCCAAGCGTAGCCTCAGGTATAGAATCCCTCTGCCCAGTGGAAACTGTGATACCACTGGCCACCAGAGAAGGGTCTGGGACCTGCACACAAGCCTAAAGCGAATTAGAGGGAGGGAGCCTCCCTCGTGCTGGGGGTCCAGCAGAGTCACTGACCACCTGGGAAGGGTTGAGTACCCGAGAACCAAAACATAACGCAAGTCATCTTCTTTGTGGCAGTACCTGGAAGGGAAGCAACCCAGGTCTGCCAAATCCACGTAGTAAAGAGATGCATGTCTGGGACCTGCATCCACAATGGAAGACCAGTATAAGTCTTCTTCCTCAGAGCAGTACCTGACAGGGGAATGAACCAGGTCTGCCAAAACAAACCAGTAGAGGACTGAACTGTGAGCCTAAGTGTACAAGAAGCAAGGGAATGCGAGTCTTTCAACCTTGTGTTGAAAACTGTGAAAGCAAGCCTAAAAAAGGCCAGGGGAAGGGACACATTCCACATGGTGTTGTGAACTGTGAGATAAAGCCTGAGGAAGGCCAGGGGAGAGGGTCATTCGCCTGGCAATTGTGCCTGCAAGGAGGATCAAACCAGTGATCCAGGGGAAGGGAGTCATTCCCCCTGGGATACAAAATATTGAACTTTCTAACACAGAGTGTTAGAGGATCTACAACTCTTGTTTGTTAAGTACTAAAACCAGGGGAAGGTAGTCCTTCCCCCTGGTAAGGGACTTGCAGCCAGAACTGTGCCACCCTGTCCATGTGGAGGGAGTCATTCTCCTGGACCAAGAACTTTGGTACAACAGATTAGTTTTGTTTCAAGTGTAAGGGACAGAGATGGGGACATTTTGACAAAGGTCAGTGGGCTCTTTCAGTTACTAAAGGCATCCTGACAGACTCATTAGCGCTTTAGTTGAGGCAGGGAAGTCCCTCATAGATATAGGGAAAGATAGGCTTTCTCTTTATTTTCATACCAAATAAAAGTCTATAGCAATCACTATGCCACCTGTGTGTCAGTCTACTCCTTCTGCACCCTTACGCAGCCCAGACCACAAAGAAAAACATTTGGGCCTCATTACAAGGTTGGTGGTAGCCTTGCCAGTAAAACCGGCATGGCTGCCGCCAAACTTGCGAAATGGCCAATTACCGGGTCATTATGGTCCTGCCGGACCCGGTAATTGCCATTCGCGGGTGCTGGAATGAAATGCTCCCCATTCCCATTTGAGCCCCATAGGGCCCAAGAGGAATGGGGAGGTCGGATGCACCGGCACCATTCAGAATGGTGCCGGTGCATCCGACATGCTCTGCTCGCGGGTGCTGGTCCACCCACCAGGTCGGACCTGGCAGGCGGGAAGGCACCCGCGAGCATAACTCTTAGTTTGCCGGTCCGGTGACAGCAAGCTTAGCGGTACTGTTGTTACCGGACCGGCAAACTTATAATGAGGCCCATTTTCCCTAATGTTGGTGGACTTTCCTCACCCATTAAAGAGCCAAACGGGAGACCCAACACTTGGTAAAGGTAGAACCGGCAGGAAACTACACAGCAGAAGGGGCGAGTAGGGAACATTCCCCAACACCTCTACTTACAGCAAGTTGCCTGAGAGGGGAGAAGGTGTACAGAGAGCAAGCAACGCTAGGAACAGCATGGCCAGATTGAAGAAAATGGAAGCTGAAAGGGAGGGGCTAAATGCCTTTATGAAAACTCCCAGGGTGAATTCCAGTCCGCAAGAGGAGATAGGAGGAGTATGGTTTAAGCAGGGATTGGCCCAGGAAGACATCTTACCAGAATGCCCAATGGGAGCTTAGAGACGTTTCCATAAAGGAAGAGGAGGGGTTGTTAGGGAATTTTACTAACGTCCACCTGTGATAGGAATGAAGACGACTCATTCTTAGGAGTACAGGGGTTCCTAGGTTTGGCCAGAACTACCCAAAAGGTTTGGTAGCAATGGGCGAGCAGCCAGGCTTAGTCTAGATGGGATAATGGCTGTTTTAAGTACAAAGACCTCAGAGCACAACTATAGTCAAGAATGCACTTATACACAGTAGTTGTATAATAATATTGTTATTTATTATAAACATTAAGGCAACTAACACAGTATTAGAATTATAGGTAAGTAAACTTATTCACGTGTATGTTATATATGGGATACATTAATCCTATTTCTAATGCTTGTATCTGCTTAGAGTCACATGCTAAGCATAGGCCGACATCTAGTGGTAGCCACAGAGCATTGAATTTTTTATTTTCGAAATTCGAAAAAAGACGTCGACAGGGCGTCGTGCCAGTAATACTATCTCTAGTGTGACGTCTACTGTAGCCATGCTCCTTCACGCGTCAAGGTCCCTCAGATTGTTTTGTTTCTGAAATGAGGAAGCATGAAGTGTAGCATGAGTACAGGAGTAATAAAGCAGATGAGAGTAGATAAAGCCAGAAACATCTATGCACCTTCTACTCCACAGGGGAGGAAGGGTGGGCGCATGTAAATCTAAGCAGATCCAAGCATCAGAAAAATGATTACAGTGAGTAATGTATCCCTTCTGAGGCTTGTGGATCTGCTTATATCACATGCAATGCATAGATTAGCGAGCAGTGCCTGGAGAAGGTGGTGGGTTGTGATAAGGTACAGCGGGAAATAGATGTTTTTAGCACCACTTGTCCCACCTGTGAATCTGTTTTAGAGTGTGTCAATGCAGTAAGGCGGAGTAAAAGTAGAGCTCCATGTTGCTGCTTTGCAAATGGAGTCCAGCGGGACGTTTGCAATAAATGCCAAAGTAGCTCCTGTAACCCTGGTAGGGTTAGCTCTTGGTGTGAAAGGCAAAGTCTAGTTTGATAGAGAGCAGCAGAGTTATATGCACTTCACTATCCATCTGGAGATGGCGTTTATTTTTAAACGTGATCACCTTCCCTGCCAGGTGCCATGGAGACAAACAGTTGGTCTATTTTTCGTAGCTGTCTTGTTTTGTTTACATAGTTAAGGACCGCCCTCCTTACATCTAGTGTATAGGGTTTTTTCTCAAATGAGCTTCAAGGGTTTGGAAAGAAAGCTGGTAGTTCGATGGACTGGTTGACATGGAACTTAAATATGAACTTAGGTGAAAACCTAGAGTGTGTTCTTAGTACCAACTTGTCTTTGTGTATAACAAAGAAACGGTCTTGCACTGAACAAGCTCGTAATTCGCTGACTCTTCTTATGGAGGCGATGGCCACCAGAAAAGCCGTTTTATACATAAGGTGTTTAAGGCTGGATTTATGCATAGGCTCAAAAGGGTGTCCCATGAGCTTTGCAAGCACTACATTTAGGTCCCATCCTGGAGGTGGGTTTGAAATGAGGGGTAAAGTCTCTTTACTCCTTCCATGAATGCCTTAATGACAGGGGCTTTCCACCAGGACACCTTGCTTTGAGAAGTGGTGTGCATGGATAGAGCCGCCAGGTGAACCTTGATGGAGTTAGAGACTAGTCCGGAGTCAAGTAAGTGGAGCAGGTAATGAAGAATGTGTGATGGAGTACATTCCATTGGGTTTACATTTTTTGACTGGCACCACATTACAAACCTTTTCCACTTGTTAAAATAAAGTGTCTGGTGTTTGGTTTTTCGTGCCTCCTTGAGGATTTCCATACACCTTTGAGGTTGTTTTAAATGGCCAAATTCTATGACTTCAGGAGCCAATCTGCCAAGTTCATAGACTGAGGGTGTGGGTGGAACGTTGTCCCCCCATGCTGTGTGAGCATGTTGGAGGGGCACGCAGGTTTTATTGGATCGCCCATCACCAGTTTGCACAAGTGTGGAAACCAGGGTTGTCTCGCCCACATAGGAGCAATTAGGATTAGTGTCACTTGTTCCTGGTGCATTTTGTTCACTAAACTGCTCAGTAGTGGTGTTGGGGGAAAAGCCTAGGCAAATTTAGCTTTCCAGTTCATCCACAGGGCGTTCCCCTTGGACCATGGTTGGGAAACCTGGATGCAAAGTCTGGACATTGCGTGTTTTTGCTTGTGGCGAACAAGTCTAAAGGGGGGTAACTCCACAGGGAGATGATACCGGTTAAGATGTTTCTGTCAAGCTGCCACTCGTGCTCTTCAGGTAGAGGGTCTCTGCTTAATGAATTTGCCAGAGAATTGAGTTCCCCTGGAGCATGTTGCGATGTTAGGAAAATGACCCGCTTGAGTGTCCACTTCCAGATTTTTTTGTGCTAGCCTGGATAGATTTGGAGAGTGTGTGCCCCCCTCCTTGTTTATGCAAAACATGGCAGTGATGCTGTCTGTGAGGATTTGTACTATCTGGCCTGACAGGTGCACTTGGAATTCTTGTAGGGCCTCGAGTACCGCTAGCAGTCCCAAAAGGTTTATGTGATTTTGGGCTGTGATCTGTGTCCACAGGTCATGCGCGGTGTGGTGAAGGTAATGGGCTCCCCACCGGGTGAGTGATGCGTCTGTTGTGATAACCGCTTGCACTGCCGGGTTGTGAAAAGATTTTCCCTTCAACAGGTTTTCCTTTGTTCACCAGCACAGCGCTTGAATTAGGGTTAGCGAAACAACCACTTGATCGTTCCACTGATCGCTTGCCCAAGACCACTTTTTTTGCTAACCACTCTTGCATTCGGTGCATGCGCAACCTTGCGTGCGGGACCAGTTAAATGCATGAAGCCACCATCCTGAGCAAACCCATTGCTTTGCGTATTGTAACTTGGCGACCGGCTAGATGCTGTGGTATTTGCAACAGTATGTTTGCACTCTTTCGTTTGACGGAAAGACGAGACCCTCTTCTGTCCTTATGATAGCTCCTCAGAACTGTTTTGTTTTGCTTGGAACAAGACTTCATTTTTTCTTGTTCATTGAGAAAGCCAATTGTAACAGAAGACGGATTGTTCTCTGGGTGTTTTGCTTACAAATTTAGGGGGATTCCCCTGTTATCAGCCAGTCGTCCAGGTAAGGGTATACTGGAATTGATTCTCTGCGTGGGTGCGCTGCCAGTACCGTAGTACCTTGGAGCGGAGGCTATGCCGAAGGGTAGCACCTTGAATTGGTAGTGTTGGTTCGCTATCTTGAAGCACAAACATTTTCTGTGCGCTGGGAACATTGAAATATGAAAGTATACATCTTTCATACCCAAGGTTACCATGTAGTCCCCCTGTTTTAGCAGCGGTATCTCGTCCTGTAGCGTTATCATAATGAATTTCTATGGCTTGACATAGGTGTTTGAAGGGCGCAGGTCTAGTACAGGGTGCATAGTTAGGTCGTTTTTCGGTACAAGGAACTACATTGAATAAATACCCGTGTTTACCTGGTTTACCGGACGATTTCTATGGCGTCCTTCAGGAGCAGTGCTTTGACTTCTTCCGACGGGATGCGTTGCTCCTGCTGTAGAGTGTGCCTTTGTCTTGGCAGGTGGTTGGCTGGTGTTTGGATTAGCTCTATGAAATACACGCCCCCACCACCACTGTGGAAAGCACCCACTTGTCCGAAGTGATTCCCTCCCATGCGCGGATAAAGTGTGAAATACGACTCACTACTGGAGCGGCATGGGAGGTAACCAGTAGCGGGTGGTCATTGCTTAGGAGGGGTTGAGCCCCCTCTTGAAGAGGAGGATCTGCCTAAAATTGGTTAGGAGAATTCTCAGAAATGTGCTAATTCCTCTCTACCTTAGAGACCCCCCAGCAACTTTGCTGGATTTTGAGGACTTGAATTTTTAACCTGGAGAGAGTGAGGCCCTTTTTCCTACTCTCTCATGTATTTATTATGTGACTTGAACTCTGTGCTTTATTTTGGTTGTGGAGTCTGACAAACTGCCTAGGCATCATCTTTTACATTGTGTCACACAGCACCTTCAGTGCTGTGGCACAGCAAAGTCTTTCAGATTTCCCAAAGGTTTAAATACCTTCTCTTGGATAAACTACTGTTTCCAAGAGCAGTGAAGTGAAACTGACTTTACTTACATTTGTAACTTTCTAGACCCAGCACACACTATCTTACAATAGGGCGCTGTAGGGGTTACTTAGTATCCCCTTTGTCTAGCTTCTTATGTAACATTTTTATGTTTCCCTTTCCTCAATGAATGGCTGGTGGCAGTGGTTTACCCTTGAGTACCGTGGTTTGCTTTTAACGCAGGCTGTGTTCGCAGCTGCAGTAAAGCACCCAAGGGTGCATTTTTTGTCAAAATGGCCCAGTCTTATTTTTTTGCTGTTTCTTTGAGGAAAGGTCCTTCTTGAGATTTACTCTGTGCGCCAAACCAGGTTTGGTCCCTTTGTTCGTTTTGTCTTAGGTGGGATTCATGAGTGAAGCCCGCCTCTGGCTCCAGGGTGTCTGACGGGGGCAGGAAGCGAGGGAGGTGCCCGAAACTCCCTGTGCTTAGTCTCCTAGGAGACAGGAATGCACTCCTAGGTGATAGGCTGGAATGAATGGGAGAAACCTGCATAAAAGGCAAGGCTTTTTGGCTTGGAAAGCAGAGTCGACCACTGGGTGAAGGGATCCGAAGAAGAACTTGGAAGAGACACCTGCTGCAACTCCTGGACCGTTGGTTTGCCCGGTGAAGCCCTGCTGGTGTGCTGAAGCTCCAAATTCGCCTCGACTAGAGAAGCCCTGCAAGGACGACTTCTCCTCTTGAGTTGGTGGGACCAATAAACTCCAAAGTAAGCCACCTGGACATTCGCTCAAAGCTGGTTGAATTTTCACTGCAGTTGCTGCTGGAAACCGAAGAGCCAGGGAGAGGAACACCAGTTTGTGTGCCAAGAGCTCCAGGAAGATCCTCCGGACTCCCAGGAAGCAGGACTGACCGAGCCTGATCCACCTCAACAGAGTGCTGGACCCCAGGTGCAAGGAAAGCCCATCTCAACAGCCAAGAGTCCGCAGTGGTGCTATTTGCTGAGACGCGAGAAGCTGAAACCGCAAAGTGCCACTGAATAGAAGTTGGTCCTTTTCTGGCGCCGACCGGCTCGTTGCAGTGCAGGAGTCCTCTAGACCTCTTCCCTCTTGTCCCCACAACTGAGGCCCAGGAACACAGGATCTGCAGAGCTGCACAGGAACAGAAGCCAGTTGGAACCATTTTTGTTCTAACCAAAGGTACAGTAAAGTCTAAGAGAACTTACCTCTTGTTGTGTAACCTCACATGTTCTCAGTTGAGACTTGTCTTGGTTTCTTCTGTAGAGTTGCTAACAGCTTCTTTAACTCACAAGCCGAATCAGCCTGTGGCCCTACTTTGATTTCTTCTTTTCTACAAAGACTTCTAAAACATTGTACAAGACTTTTACCTACCTGCAAGAATTGCTACAGCTCACCTAGACCTTTGCCCAATTGATTTTGGCCTGGCCTGGCTCCCTGAATTACTCTTCTTCCCTCTGACATTGAGTTCTGTCTTCCTTCCAGGAAGGGGTTAACTTGCTTTGCATTGGGGGTTACCAAAAGAACCTGGTTCAAAATATTTGTGAGATCTCTTGTTTTATTCTAACAATCTTTTTCTTTGATATACTCCTAAGTATTGCCCTAAATGCAACAGTGATATGTTAATGTCCACAGTGTCCTAGCTATTGAAGTCACCTGGGGTGTAGGAAGTGTCTGTGTGCCATCCCAAAGGGGTACTTAGTGAGTTAGGGAAACTAAGAGTGTGTATTGTGGAGTGTATTTGTGTGTTACTATTATATTGCCCCTTCTGAAGAAGGCTTACTCAAACTGACTGTTCAATAAATTAATAATTTTTTAATCAAGAAACCTTGTGTGTAAGAGTTTATTTGAATACTTGTCACTGTGAATCTCTGTGTAACTCCCCTACAGCTCACATTGACCCATCTTGAGATAGGTCTGGCTGTTCAACACGCTACCAACCTGTGTAGTACAAACGTATACCAAAGGTTGGGTTCCTATTGCCAGGAGGTCAGGGTTGTTGCAGTGCACCCAAAGGGTACTGCATACAATCTTGTCTAACAAACCTCTAGACCTTTTTTGGCCTCTTTGAAAACCTTGTTGGGAGGACTGCCCTTGTGAAGAACCCCAGGACGAACCTTGCCCGCCCTGGTAGTTTGAGGTTTGTCCTCTAAACCGGCGAGAGTTTGAGCCCCCTCTCTACCCAAAGAGTTTGTTAGTGAGCTGTCCTATGCATTTGACGGTATCATATTCCTCCTTTGTGCTTTTAAGCGCATACTCAACTGCTTTGCCAAATAAAGCTTTGGGCTCAATAGGCATGTTTTGGAGTGTAGCCTGGGTCTTTAATTTTAACCCAGGTTGGCAGAGCCATGCGTGGCGCTTGATCAGTGTGCCTTCTGCCACAATCCTTCCTACATGGTCTCCTGCATCCAAGTCATTTTAAGGATGCAGCTGGCTACCTGTTTCCCCTCAGCAATGGTGAGTGAGAGCTGAGTTTTTAGGGGCGCTGGGACGGAGTCTATCTGCTGAGCGATTTTGTCCCATTTGTGGCCATTATAGCTGGCTAATAGTGTTGTGTTATTAGCTATCCTTGTCCGATAGGCTACCGGGGAAGCCACCTTCCTGCCCAGGGTGTACATTCTTTTACTCTCCTTGTGCAGAGGGGCTTCGGCAGAGGTGAAAGGGGTTCCGGCTCCCTTTCTTGTGGTGGCGACTACTAGAGAGTCAGGGTTTAGCTGCCCCCTAATGTATAAGTGGTCTGAGGGGGCCGGTTTAAACATCTTTTCAATGTGTGGGTTGACTGCCCGTGTTAAATTGGGTGTAAGCAGAGAGGGTAGAATACGTCTCTGGATCAATTGTAACAGGGGGATAAATTGAGTTAGCGATTTTTTATCCCCAAGGATGTCCTGCACAAAGTCTTTGACAACTTGGGCTTCTTGAGTGTCTATTTTGAAGTGTTCTGCAGTCTTTAGGAGCAGGTATATTGCAGTTAGTGGTCTACCAGGGAGTCTGCAACCGGTGGGTAGGTGTGGTCTGGGGACTGGATGATGTATATGCCCTCATCGTCGTCATCATAATATCGGTCCAAGTCTCCCATGTCCCTTTGGTCCTCTGGGTCTGTGCATGAGCCAGGGTCTTGTGAGCCTTGGGTGCTATAATAATAAATGTGCCGAGCCAGGTCCTGATGTGACACGGTGGTAGCCTGCATGGTGTCTAGGTGGGCTTTTTTGGCAGCGGGCTGAAAGACTGCTGGCCCGCTGTGAGTTTCTGCCGCCCCGATCTGTGGGGTCCCCTGAAGGTTGTGGGGGACCTCTGGGTGATCGTCAAAGAAGTTTATAAAACTATACATTCTCCGCAAGACCTTATCGAATTGGTCTGTGGTCCATTCGGAGGAGCTGGGCAGCGCAGAGGGAGCAGGAGTAGATGGAGGTTCTGGAACCAGGGTCTTTTTATGAGGCATAGCCCCTGAAAGAGTGCCCTCAGAGGTAGTGTAATCCCTACTTTTAATATACCTGTGATTTTTTAACCTGGGGCATTGAATATTTATGGTTTTTCGACATTCGGGACTTTAGTAGGGTGTCGGGAATGTGTTTCTTAATTAGCTCGCTCAATCTTTTGATTTTTTTAGCTCTTTCCAGAGGCCGTCGACATGTCTTTCAATGCCCTGTCGTCTGCACCCTTGGACTTCCCAGATTTAGACATGGTGTCAGAAACTGACATTAACGTCTGTTTACGGGGGCCTGTCGTGTGGAGATCGTGACCGCAATGCCCAGAGGACAGAAAATGTTCGGACCTTCCCCTCAACACCGCGTGTGGCTTACTGTCAGTGACGCGGTCGACTTTCGGCCGTGGAGGATGTGCTTTGTGTGATGCGACTTGGTAGTGCTTGAGCTGCCGGGTGTTGACCCCGTACAAGAACCGCCGGCCTGCCGGTTGGGGTAGGGGGCTCGCACGCGGGAATCTGACGGATCCTGATCCCCCTCAGCGTCACTTAGGACGTCGATGCTGCCATCGCTGGAGGCTCCCTCAGCGTCCATGGCGGCCTCAGCCTGCATGGCGTGCTGGCCCAGCGCTTGGTCTTGCGGCACTTTAAAGTCTCTGGCATAAACAGTTTGCAAGACTTGTACTGTCCTTCTGCGCGGTCCCTGGGGAGACAAAGGTTACACACTCAGTGCAAATCCTTCCAGGTATACTGAGCCCCAACCAGCTACTGCACTGTATCCACTGCCACCAGCCACTCAGATGAACTTGTTACTGTGACTAGAAAGTTACAGGATATGTGGAAAAGGGGATACATTCGTGTCCCCTTAGCACTTCACATAAAATGGGGTGCCCCAATTCCACAAAATAAAAGTTAGATAGGATAGAAAGTATCCCCCCATCCTTGGAAATAGTAGTTATGACAAGGAAAGTAAAAAGGGCAGCTCAAAGAGCTCCCAGAAACACTGCACCGAGAGTGCTGCAATAATAAATTGCAGGTGCCTTAAAAGTTGGAGGAAAACATTACTCAGAAAAATACAATCAAAGCGGGGGACTCACAAGTGGGGAGAATATTGCACAAAAATTAAATTCCACCTTCACCTAACAGGGCTATAAATGCCCAGGAGATTTAGTGTTCAGAGTGTATTCGGTGAGGTCAGAAAAGGTATAGGGGGACCAAGAAAACAGAGAGAAGTGTGAAGCAGGCAGAGGACGAGTTGGGAAGAGAGTAATGGCCAGTTTGGCGAGAGTGAAGATAAACTGTTGGGCTTGAGAAAGTCCTATCAATTTTCTTTGAGCGAGGGAGTTGTTGAGAGTAATTTTGGAGTTAGTATGAGGAAGTGGTAGAGAGTAGGAGAGAGTGTGAAAGGAGTTGTGAGAGGAGAATAGTGAGGAGGGCACAAGAGTGAAAAGGATTGTCAGAGATGAGAAGTAGGAAGAGTGGGAAGAAATGCAAGTGAACATTCATGGGAGAAGGAGTAAGAGGAAAAGTGTGTGATGACAGGGGAAATGGAAAGGGGTAAGACAGGATTAAGAAAAGGGAAGACAAGACTGTGAATCACAAGAGGGGCTAAGCATGTTCGGTCACATAAATTCCAGGAGAGTGCAAGAGAGGTAAGGCCAAAGCTTTTTGGGATCAATATGAGTAGGTAAAGATTAGTGAGTAAATCAGCGAACACCCACCCATTGACAGGTGGACCTGGGTCAGGGAGTCAGGAGATCCTAAGGCTAAGGGATAGGACTGGGTGCTCAACCCTAGTGTACAAATCACAATAAGGAAAATGTAAAAATACTCTCCGTCTGAGTGATCAACGACTTGTCACAGCACCAAACAGCTGGACGCAGCAGGCACAGTTGCACTCGGCACCACACCGATGTATCCACCAGGCATACTGAGCACCACCCAGCTACTGCACTGTACAGTGTTCTCTCCTCAGTGCACACCCAGACCACTGGCAACCACCCAGGTTAACCTGCACCCTTGCCTCTTCAGTGCATATCTAGTTGCGCCCAACTCGCTTCAACATTATTCCTTTTGCTTGCCTCTTAATTTCTCATCCACTAGGGCTAGGATTGTGGCAGCTGCAAATCCCAACCTTCCTCATGCCAGGGCCTAGACAGGAGAGAGCATTCCTCCCCCTTCCCCGCTGTGCCCACTCCACTCCCCACCTACCCACGCAGTCACTACTGCTGCTCACCTCCATTTCTTGGCATCACAGTCCAGCTTACTCCTGCAAGAGAAGGGAGAGAGAGATTAACGGTAACTCTGGGGAACCGGACCCTGTCAGGGGTCCTATATGTCACAGTCAACTTCTCTAGTGTGGCATGAACAACTCTGCTTGCTTTAATAAAATGTTTTGGGATGCCTCCTGTCCACAATCCTGATGGACACTTCATACTTTGCCCAAATGTAACAATTCTGCCTTGTCTGAAATGTAGGTGATTTAGCTCATAAAATCCTACTGAGTTATGACTTGGGCTTTAATAAAAATTAACAATCACGTCAAAACAGCCCTCGCATTTTTGATCAAGGCTTTGCCAGTTACTGGATTTTACAATGTACTACCGAAAATTGAAATGTTACATTTAAACATTGTTTGGGTACATTTAACAAACATTGGCACAAGTGATACCTGTGCAAAAGCCCTAAAAGATCAAGTCCCTGCCTTCATCTGCAAAGTAATTACCTTCCGGGCATCTGCTCCAAAAGAAGTTGCAGATTGTGGCCACCAGCAGAGCAAGGTCTATGGGCCATGGTTGGGGAGAGCAAGAGAAACTAACTGCAGTGTCAGTGCAGGGCCACCTTAGTAAGCAACATAATCTCCCCAGAACCAGTTAGGGGAGCAGGTGCATAGGTCGCTGCTGCTTCCCCGAGTCCCTCAAGGTCCAGAATTGCTCCCAGAAGACAAATGGCCCTAAATAACATCTGCCATACTGTCCCAGATCTGTGCAGAAAAATTCCTCCTCGCTGCAGGATTCAGTACAAGTTGCTCATCATATCAACTCATGAATAGGACATCCGTTCCCCGGTAATAGGCTGGCACTCTGCACAGTACATCATTTTCTTTTTTAAAACAACTTGTCAAGCTTGGCTCCACACCCTCGTGCATACTCCTGGCTTTGCCTGCTTGTACTTTTCACCAATCTAAGCATTAAGCTGCTTATAACTGAAGAGGTGCCATAGTGAAGAACCTGTACTTACTCCTACGGCTGTCCTCTTTCCTTCATACCATTGGGATACTACCAAAGCACTCACTACTAGGGGTGGGAAAATGCATGATACTGTCACCGACAAATATTCAAAAGAGCAGCGTATCCAAAATGAACATACGCTCTAGAATTGGAATCAAAGGTCTAATGCCTGCTGAAAATGTATGGAGAAGACCACCTTGCCGCTTTACAGATGAGCTCAAAAGGAACGTGCCTTTGAAAAGTCACTGAAGAAGACTTTGCTTAAACCAAATTTGTGTGAAGTCCCTAAGGTGGCAACAGATTATGGCCTGTGTACGAGACAGCTCTGAAGAATCCTGCAGATCCCTCATTGTAACCCTGCCTAAAGTCTCCTCCCCAATGGCCAGGGGAATGCAGACGCTTCCTGATCCTAACCCTGGGGGTGGTGTACTGCGGGAGGATCACCTGGGTTGAGACAGAGCCCAGGTTATTGAGGCGGTTCCTTGGGACGAGACACAGTATTACTCCTTTGAAAAGGAGAATCTTAACACTATGCCAGAAGAGGTTATGGCTTATTGCCATTTTAATGTCTTAAACTATTAAACCTAAGGAGGTGAACCGTACCGTTGTAACAACAAAGCATACTATACCAAAAGACACTCTTTTTGGTTTCCAAAATTAAATGTCCACCTCAATTACAAGTGTACACTACAAAGAATGGCGAAAATGTTATCTTCTATAAATCATTTTCCTTTAGACAAGTTAAACATCATAGCCCCTCTGTGAGAATTACTAAGGGAGTTAAACCTACCTTACTAAAGGAATTAAATCTACCTATAAAAATAATCGAGAAGTAGAAAAACCTGACTTTGATGAAACAAACAACATGTCCCATAATCCTAGTGGGACTGGGGCGAGTAAGAGGACTGAAGAAACATGTAGATGTAGCAGTCAGGAAATTGAGCCTGATAGCCAATACAGAAGTCAGGCAGTTGAGGCTGATGGCTCACACCTGAAGCCTATTGCCAAACCTGTGAGGCATAAAAGGCCCCAGCAGGAAAGGAAAGAAAGAAGGAGCTGGAGCAGGAGTTGGAAGACTGGCAGTACTAGTAGCAGCAGAGAAGCACGTGGCTTGCAATTCACAAGGCAGTGGGAGCACGGAAAGGAACGCCGGAACGTGGAGACAGCAGATTTCACCTGCAAGTTCTAGGAGGGTCATGTGTACTCAAATCCTGTATTGCTGTGACTGCACAGAGGAAGACATGCTTTCCCAATGTGCACCGAGTTGCTGTGATTGCAGAGCCGTGACCGTGCTGAAGAAGCCCAAGGCCAGAGCCAGAAGGCAAGCTGAGGAACTGGGGAGTAAAGGAGACTCCCACTTAATGTGGCGGGACCGGAGACACCCATGTTGCAGAAGTATGTGGGTCCCAAGTGAGCCCAAAGCAGTAGTAGAAGCTGAGGAAGTCGAGAGAGTGAAGCAACCCGCAACCGCAGTGTTACTTGAGCCGATGAGTGAAGCTCAGCATTCAGGTTCATTCAGCAAGCCTTACCGGTAAAACCCATTCTAACAATGGAAATGTAGCACACGCACCAATTGTGAAAGCCGTAGTGCTCGCGTAAGAAGTAAAGAACAATACATCCATTGTTGAGCATTTTTACTGTTGCCAGAGTGGTTGTGTGTCCTTAATTGAGAAGAGAACGCTTGTTCAAACCATTCTGAAAGCTAACATTGACTTTTTCACAAGAGTTACAAGTGAATACAGCATCTAAGAAATGGTGCGTGTGGGCAATTGTGTTTCCGGAGAGAAGTCTGAAATCCTCTCTGTGATATAACGGGAATACAATTGCTTGCAACACTTGAAGGTTAAAGATCTATCTTAAAGAGTGGCTGTTTGTGCTAATTACATTTTCCCTGTAAAGACGGAACCTTGTAGTATCCTGAACAATCATTCTTTAATTCCAGAAGTTGTTATATTGACGAGAACAAGCATTACCCACACCAAGAGGCAACACCTTTCCATAGTGAACCCAGTACTGTTTAAACACATACACTTTAATTCTAAAGTCGTTAAAAAGGTCCAGAAGCCCCTGATACAAATGTGGCATTGTTACCTGAAGCTGAAAGAGCGGCAATACAGCTTTGGGTAATTGCTGGAATCAAGAAGGTGTGAGCGAAGATGGGGAAGGGAGCTGGGTGCTTGTAAAGTAGATTAAGGAAATCACCTGTAATGATGAAGACTGCTGAAGCTGAGAGAAAGTCAGTCTTGGGGCGGAGGCAGGTTATACTTGTGGCAGTAAGACAGGCGGAAGGAGCAAAGAGGCTGCCCTTTTCTTGGAGCATAGAAAGGAAGAGTGCCTTGCCTACCTGTAGAGGTCAAAGTGTATTGTCGTTATATGCCTACCAATTCTAAATTATAAAGCTGAAGTAGAAGTTCCTGAACTGTGGTGGTGTATAATACTTTCAGCGGATGTCACGTTGAAGTGGTTTGGAGTAGTGGTATAGTGTGGGACTAAAAAGTGACCGTTCTCAAAGTAACAATAGTAGAAGAAGGGTTGTTAAGAGGCAAACAGCAATCAAACAAGAAACATCCTGACAATTATACCAAATGCACTGCAGATGTCCTAGCCAAGTGTAAAGAGGTAGAAGAAGTTCTTTACCTATTCTTTGTACTGTGGCAACCAACATTGGAAAAAAGAAATCCAGGATTACCATTGGTGCTATTGGTGGAATTGGAAGGGAATCTTTTCAACGGAAACCAGAGAATTGTTACCAGTGTATTTTTGTTTGATGAACTTTAGTTTTACTGTGGAACTAATAAGAACTGGTTCAGGACTTGACCTTTCTTTGAACTTTGTGAAGCTGACTTTAAAACCCTGGTGAAGGGAGACTGCTAAAACAGGTGAAGCTTATCCAGATATTGTTCAATTCTTGTTTGTCATCTTAAGTTGTTTTATTATAGAATTTGAATGTTTTGTTGTTTAGTGTGAGGGCCAGTTTACCTATGTTAGGAGTTGTTCCCTTAACCTTTAGAATAGGTAGGGAATTCCCTGATCAATTATGGCAAGCAAGGCTTAATTAACGTATTATTTAATAAAATATCTAATATTGAGAATACTACAAACAATTGTCCACCTCGCATTACTGACCCCTCACACAGCCCAACATGAAATGGATGCTATTGATGCTTGTTCCAACTTCATGGAGCATCAGAACCTCCGTAAAACACAAAAAACTAATTTTAGGAACGGATGTCCTCGGTATGCTGAAGGTAGCTCTCGGTATGCAGAATTCTCTACCCCACCCCCCCCCCCACCTCACTCCCCGCTGTAAAGAGGGGCCCAGAACGAATGGGAGGAACATTAAGACTAACATGAGAAAAGTATTTGAGTGGGGGAGCTATGAGGGAGTGAGGTCAATCAGCATCAGCCAGGAGTGGTGGTGGGGGCTCGGAGGGGGGGGGTTGCATGTACTAACCAGAGCACGGGGGGAAATGATGAGGACAACCAGGACCAGCGAGGCGGAAGAAGGGTTGGTGCCAACCAGTACCAGCAGGGGGAGAGGTGTGGGTGAGGGCAACCAGGGGTGACATGGTTAGAAGGGTGGGGGCAATTAAGACCAGTCAGGGGAGGAGGAGGAAGTGGCATCCAGCCAATGGGGAAAAAGAGAATGGGCGCAACCATGGACTGCCAGGGGAGAATGGGATGGGGCAGTCGGGTCCGGAGGAAGAGGTGGGGGCAACAGGACCAGCAAGGGAAGGAGGGCCTGGCAGCAACCTAGAATAGAGTTGGAGTGTGGGAAAGAAGGGATAGGGCAACAAGGTGCAGCCAGGGGCGAGGGAAGAGGAGGAGGCACATATAACCAGGACCAGCCGGGGAGGAGTGAGCATGGGTAGCAACCAGGACAAGCCAGGGGGCCGAGAGAGATGGTAACCAGGACCAGTAAGGCACTATCATGGCAGTGACATGGTAGCAGTAGATGGGTAAAACTAGGATCTATGGACATGACTAGTCAAGGTCCACTGGTGAGGGCAGAGAGGCCAGACAACTCTGTTTTTACCAGCAGGGTTGCCGCCACATTACCCGAACACCCAGGTGGAGCCAAACAATCCAAGTGCATACAACAGAAAGATCTGGAGGGGAGTGCAGGAGCAGAGTGCTGGTTGCTTAGGAACATGCTGGCTGGAGATTACATATCCTGAGAGTTGATGTGTGGCCAAAGAAGAGTCCAACACTTACAGCAGGCAGGCCACGTTTTCAATTATTATTATAGTCCAATGTATTCTTAGGCAGGAAGGAGAGGGTAGTCCACTGAACCATCTTTGCCCTAGCAGAATGTGGTGGGGGGCTCTTAAACTGAGAGAACGAGGAGCTCTCTAACTTGTATCTTACACTAGACTGATTACAAATGCCCTTTTCCATGTTAGAAGACAAAAGGTGGGAGGAAGCCATAGCCTTGACTGGTTTAAGCACCAAATCCCCTAAACTACATTAAGATCCCACAGGGGGTGAGACCATGAACAGGGTTCACAAAAGGAGGACACAGTCCAGTGTCTCTTGACCAATGGATTTACCAAAGAAAAGCACCCATTTTCTGAATTCCTCATGGAACCTGCAAAAAAAGCCTGACCTGAACTGAGCATGTTGTCATGCATGCACCCATCCCTGCAGCACGCTCCACTGCCCTGCCACCACCTACCTTTGAAGCCACCTCATTAATACTAATTCTGATCCGCCCCCCCACTCCCTCCCTCAGCTCCCTGTCCCTGCAACAAGAGTATTCCCGGATCACAGCTATCTCCTTGGATGTGTAAGGATCTTTGTGAATATCAGACCACAAAAGGAGTAACTTTGGGGGACTTGGGGGACTGCGAAAGCCCCCCTAATAAACACAGATACGATGATAAGTATTATCCCATTTTTTTCCATCCGTCTCACTTGAGCCGTCCTTAACTCTCTGCCTGGTGAACATGCACAGACACCAGGTTTCTTGTCCTTTGTGTGCAGTCTGCCATCTCTAATATACTTATCAGAGAACTAAGGGCCGAGCAGGATGTTTGTGTGCCAGGGATGTTCGGAGGTCAAAAAATGCATTCACTGCAAGTTATGTAACAATGTCCCTTATCTGTCTGTCCATTCATGATGTCTGTATACATGACCTATATAATACACTGCACTTGAATATTCTTTTCTCTGTGTTATTGCAAGTTTGATTCCTAGCTTTTGTCTTTGCAGGCTGCCACATGGCAGAAGGAAGGTAAAGGCAGTTGCCGTTCCTTGTAGTGTGGGAGGTGAACACATGATCGACAGAAGCCTCCAAGGGACTGACTGCCACATCAGAGGTCCTCAGACAGAATCTAGGCCACTTGCTTCTATATTGTTGATGGATGGCATTTCTTGTCACACTGCTGATGATGGTCATGGAGTTTTGAGACAGTCCCAAAAGTAAATAAATTAAAGCACTCAGAATCTGTAAGTTCAGCCATTGAGGGGGGTGGAACAGAAGATCCCTTTGCTGGGCCTTGGTGGTCGTTCCTCCGAATCCACAGATATAAGAAGTACAAAAAAGTAACACAGATTCAATGAACAACTGTGAAGGGCTTTGAACTGGCCTATCATTCTAGGAATCGATGGACATGGGGGAGAGGGGAGTACATACGCCATCCTGTCATTTCAGGAAAGAAGCAGAGCCTCCCAGAGAGGCATCCCCTGGCCCATCCAGGACTAAAAGGGGGATCTTGCAGTTGGCTTCAATTGACAAAAGGTTGTTAGGCCCATCCACAGAAAACCACTAGGAGGTCGTCAACATTCAGCTCTCAAACATGGGTGAGTGAAACAAACTGGCTCTGGGAGTCTACCCCGCAAATTGACAAACCCTGATGTGTGGATTGCCCTTAGAAAGATGCTTGGGAAAGACTGTTCTCACATTTGTAATGTCAGTCTGCACAACTGGAGAGCCCTGATCCACTAGGTTTGCTTATCGCATAGAGCTGCCATGATGTCAATAGAGACCGAGGCCACCCGATTGCCGACATGTTGTAGGTACGTTTGAAAGGCCAAGAAGATTGCACTCGGTTCAAGGACATTGATGTGATGCTTTCAATAATCAAGAGACCAAATAGATCAGATTGGCAGCAAGAGGAGCGTAGCCCTCATCCTTAATCAGAACAGTCCATCAGCAGATATACAATTGGAACCATAAGGAGAAAGGAAGTTACATCTTGTGTGGAGCTCATCGAGGGTCAACCAGTGAAGTTCCAATTTCACCTCCCCGGCAATGAGTACTAGTAAAGACGGAGGCTGTTGGAAATGGTCCCAAGAACCAAACAGGTAGAGCTGCAATGGTCTCAACGTGTGGAGAGCAAAGGGTATACCCATCATACAAAAGGCTATGGGGTGTAGAATCTTTCTAAAATAAAGAGCAGTCGACGTGATCTACAAAAACAGAGGACAAGCACTCCGATTGATGGAATGCATTGACTTGGTAGTCAGGAAAACGTCCTCAGGCCTGTATGCCAGACCCAGCAGATGAAAGGCAGAGACTGCATAAGGGATGAAGGATTTCTTCCAGCTGACCAAGCGGCCTAGGGGAAAAATAAACTCTACAGGGAGCCTACTGAGTGGCGACAGTCGCTGAGTGGAGGTACATGCTCTCACCTTTGTCTTGTTTGGCTTCCTTTTCATTATGTCTCGAGTGTAGCCGGTTGATGTAGAGGTAGGGTCGAACCCTACCAGAGGCCACCGTGCCCACCTACTAGGGACAAGTTAGGGCAGAGGGGAGACCAAAGGGTCAAACCAGAAGCCAGGGGAAAAAGCCAGTGATGGGGGAAAGAAAAAACCTTAGATGATGCAGCAAAGGATCCTGAATTGTTGATGGCAGTACAAAGTGAAATTAAGATGGAAGAAAAGAGGAACAGACAGAGGGCTCCAGCAAGGTATGTAGGGGAAAGGTAGGACTAAGGGGGAGAGGGGGGAGTACTAAATGGAGGAGGATCAGAAGACAAGAAGGCAAGAATATAACTCAGCAGTGTGTGAAGCAGGAAACATCAAGTGTTGCGACCCGGTGCACCGTTTTCTGTTGGATGTAAATTAAGATTGTGGGCATCTTGGAAAAAGACTAGACCAGTAACAAAGGTTCCGGCCTAGCCTCATGGAGTTACGGAGCATCCTCTTCACCACTGCCTCCAAACAGACCAGCAGGCCGAAGTAGTGACAGCAAGTCCTCTACTCAATTGAGAGGATCCCGGTTTTCTAGGGTGAGAAGTGTGATACTGCTGTAGAAGAATAGGGGCTGGATGTTAGAGGAAGGTTCCCAGGTGCATTTCCAAGGAGAATACTCCTTCCAGTCAATGAGGTATTGGAATCTCCCTCTGAAGCATCGAGAGTCACAAATCTTAGAAACTACATATTCAACTTGCGCATGCAAAAATTTAGTTATTCTTAGGGCTGCCTTGGTGATTACTTGAGAACCTGTAGCTGAGGTATGAAAAAAGCGATGAATCAATTTCCCTGATGTTGGTAATCGCAACTTATAGGCAACGGGATTGATCTTGAAAATGGTCCAAAGTAGCGGGGAGCTAACTACGAAGGGCATATCCATCAAGGAAGATATTGTGTAGACCACCGAACCTTGGTGCCGATGTTCCATTCTGGGTTGGGTCGTCTAGGTTTGTCAGTGTAGTATTTTTTCTTGTTCCATGATAGTTCCACGTTTCAATATGGTTCCTGATGGTTCTTGGAAACGTAAATCAGAAAGGGTATTCAGTGTGGGAAAGTTATTAGGAGAGGAGACAGAGGGGGAGAATCCTGGGATGAACTCTGGTGAAAAATAAAAGGCTCATCTTAGTCACTGAATGTATTGTGTTGTGTTGTTATAAGCAAACTCTGTTAGTAAAGGTTCTACCCAGTTGTCATGAGTGGCAGTAGAAAAACAACACGGGTATTGTTCCATGGTATGGTTAAGCAGCTCCGTCTGCCCGTTAGTTTGCGGGTGATAACCCGAAGACAAAGTCCTGTTGATACCTAGGCAACAACAAAGTGCAGCCAATGAGAGATTATTAAGGTATTTATTGAGCGCGGACATAGCTTCGGGAAGCAATGGTGCGCTTTACAATCATGGGGCACTAACACAGTGAGGGAAGCAGAGAAAAGGGGAGAGGACAGCTAACAAGGGATGATTAGGATGGGTAAGTCATGGCAAGGGATCTACAAGAGGGGTATACTGTGAACCTGTAATAATGGTAGAAGGAAGTCTGTGCAGTCTGAAGATATCTTTAAGGAAGATGTTAGCCATCTGAGGTGCAGTAGGAAATCCGGATAAGGGTGAAAAAATGAGCCATCTTAGTAAAAGAGTCAATTGCCGTTAGGAAAGATTTATCTTTTGGCAACTTTCCTGCCATAGCTTCTAACAACGTCCAATCTTTTTTCGTTGTTATTAAACCAGTTCTGATTTTTTGAAGGGAAGTAAAGCCTTTCACTTCACTTCCCTTGCCCTGCCTTTTGCTCATATGTTATGGGGAAGCTAATCAATGCTTCAGACTAACAGTACTGGAAAATGGTTTCTCTTTTACATTTTCTGACTTTTTAACATTGCACACAGCATCTTACAATGCAGGGCAATGGGGATACTTTTTTTGGAAAACCCTAGCTTTTTACACTTGGGATTTGTAGTTACTTTTGCATGTGCCTAAAGACAAGCTTATGGCAGCAGATACATTTTTACCATGTTTGCATTATTTTTAGTGTGCACATTCGCATTTACTGCTTATGGTTACTAAATGTGAGTAGTGCCCAAAATGGCCATGCCACAAGACTTTGGCCATATTGTAGTTTGGCCTTCTTCCTACCTTGCTAGGTCAGGCAATCCCATAAGGTCAGGCACTTGCCCAGGAAAGGTGCTGCTTTTGCAGGCTAGTGACGCCTTTTTGCGTGTGGCCCAAGAAGGGGGTGGGACCATCTAGTCCCAGTCCACAGCCGTGGTGCCAGAGTGTCTAGGTGTGGGGCATGAGTGAAACCAGTAGTTGACCCACATTGGACAAATACTGGCTGTTTGAAAGGTGCAGATCCTTACCATTGGTGGGCTTGGACTTGTTCCAGCCAGGATTTTGGATAAGAAGAGGACTTCTGCTGCCATTTCTTCAGATCAGCATTGTTGCCAAGAATCCCTCGTAGGCGAACAGTCAACTACAAATCCGAAGAAGACTCCTTAAGAGGACTGGCATCCCTTCCTGCGCTGGCCGAGTGAAGCCCAGTTGGACTACCCAATCTCCGAAAAACCCTTAGCGGTGATTCAGCCCTTGGACTAGTGGGATCAACTAATCTTAGCACCTTCGAGGATCCAGCCGTCTTGAGCCTTCGGAAGTGTCCCTGGACCACCCAGTGGATTGACCCGCTCTCTTGTGGGCTACCTTGCTAGAACCATTGCTGTTCCACAGTTGCACCCAGAACTTTGGAAGTCTCCATATTGTGGTGCAAGTTGCCTTCCCTCTAAATTTCACCATCCCAGCATCAAGGGATCCTGTCCTGGAAGGGCTTCTGTGAGCACAACTGGAAGGACGCCTGTTATCGCATGTGTGCAGAGACCGTTGTTGGAACTCGCCTCCCCCCCCCCCCCTCCCCCCCCCCCCGAGTGTCCTGAAGAGGCCTGCATCAGTGAATCTTACATATCTTCACCGCCAGGTGTTGCATGTATACTTACTTGCTTGTTGAATAAGTGACTTTTAATGCATTTATGAACCAATAGTGAATGTATATACATTGACCATTGAGTATTGTGCAATCACCTGCTAGTTCATTTTTCAATGTGTATTAGGCCTAGAATAAATATTGTATTTTTATACATACCGGGCCAAATTGAATTATTGTGTGAACTCACTGAGGGCCCTGACCCCACTCCCACTGGCCTGAGAATAGCCTGGACTGCTCTCCACATTTACCTCGATTGGGTTTTGGCTAACCTCTCAGAGTTCCATGTTCACTACAACTAGGGTGGCCTCCTAAAATCTGCCCATCAGGCCAGATTCTAGAAATCCATCTTGATATATGATATGATATGGCATTTATAACGCGCCTATACACAAGTGTTTCAAGGCGCGACGAGGCAAGGCGAGGGGGAACAGAGGGAAGACAGACAATGATCCTACTAGGCCAGGTATCATTCAGATCGCACAAGTGCATGGGAAGGGGAGGGAGGAGAAGTGCGAGGGGGAAGGGGAGAAGACAGTGCAGTACAAGGGATAAGAAAATAAATAATAAACAGTAAGTAAAAGTACAGGCAGCTGGCGGCAAGTGCAGGGTAAGTGCAGACAACAGTTATCAAGTACTGGTAGTGGGACTGTAGGGATACAGAAAACAGTCCCCAATCTTAACAATTGTGACCATTACCGCTGTGCAACCAGTCAAAGGCGGTCGGCCCAGCACAGAACCTGTGGATATGTGTAGTCAAGGTCCCTTAGGAGACTGTTGCAGTTTACCACAGAGTTTAGCCATTGAGTATTTATTCCTAGCACAAACAGGACAAGCGGACACATAATCCTTGACGTCCTTCTTAACCGTAGTCCACCATAAAGTGTGTAACACTAGATCTTCGGTGGCCATTATTCCGCGATGTCCGGCAGACCTACTGTTGTGAGATCAAATAAGGGCATGTCACTGTAGGTCTGGAGTAGATACAATAGGGAGATTATGGGAAAACAAAAAGACCCTTGTTTTCTCTAAAAGGCGCTACGATGGAGGGATTAAACTGTAACCTGTATCCCACAGAGGCCTGCTTGACCTGTGCTAGGAAGTTGGTTACAGAGAACACAAATCTTTTTCAGCAAGTATTCTCTCAGCCACTTCGGTATCCGTTCAGTGGACTCACTGTATCAGGAAAGAGCATTAGCCTCTGATGGCTGCCAGAAAGTAAAGAAAAGAAGAAATCATATTGAGAATAGAAGTCGGCCTATTGGGTCAATCAACTTTTCCAGCATTCCAACTGATGTAAAACCTTCAGGTTTTTACTGTCAGTGCAGTCCTCAAACTGGTGCAGTGCTCCTATAGAAGTTGTCTCCATTCATCATAGGCTTGCTCTATGGTGAGCAAATCCTGCTCAATAACAGAGTGGTTAAGCTCACTGGCAGAGAGAGTCAGAGAGTAGTAGGTTACCTGGTGTTCTTGCTCATCTGATCCAGTTTGCTTGAGGACAGCCTCTATGCATCACCCGCCACCGCATCGGGCGGTGTCCGTGGATGGGAAGCAGGCATCCCCTCAGAGCCGCGAGGCTCTCTCCCATGTTACCTGGGGCATTGCGATTGTGGCGCTGGACGGGTGGCGCCGTGGGCCTGATCGCAGCGTTTTCCGGCCACTGAAGTCACCGGGGCCGCTTCAATGCACGCTGCCATTTCTAGAACAGTGCACTTGCACGGAGGATCTCTGGCTGGGTTCCGAGCATGCACACCGTACAAAACATTCAGGACACCCATCCGACGTGGAGCCTCGCTTTGGTGCCTGCCTATATTAGGCACTCAAGTCCAGCACTGGGTTATTGGCAAGACGATGCTGTGAAAAAGATTGATGAACGTCTAATAGAAGTTGTCCAGAACCAAAACCTGCTGATATCTCCTTAACCGAGGTGTGGTGGGGGTTTGCCCATTGTAGAATAGACGAAACCTTCTATGGGTCAATTTTGATTGCCCTGTCAGAGAGGATAAATCCCAGGTATGGAACAGAGTTGACCTCAAAGGCACACTTCTCGGATTTGGCCAAAAGGTGGTTCTTACGTAATCTGCAGAGGGCCTCTTTAAGATGGCGCTAATGAAGATCTACCACATTGGAATATAGAAGATGTTGTCAAGATATACTATGACCAAGTAGAAGAGTAGATCTGCAAATACATGGTCCATAAACTGCTGCAAAGCGGCCATTGCGTTTACAAATCCAAATGGCATGACCTGATCCTCGAAGTATCCGAAAGGCGTGCAAAACGTTGTCTTCCATTCATCGCCCTTAGGTATCCTGAGGAGATGTCATGCTCCATAGAGATCCAGCTTGTTGAAGATAGACGCCCCTTGAACGGCCAAAAGAATGTTGTCAATTAGTGGCATAGGGTATCTGTCTTTAACTGTAACTCTGTTAAGTCTCCTGTAGTGATAGGGACAGAGTTCTTCAGTGTCTTTCTTGGCCACAAAGAATAGGGAGGACCCGGCTGGCGACTTGGACTCTATATTGAGGCTAATTTTGAGATTCATAGTTAGATAGTCCTTAATTCCCTGGAATTGAGAGAGTATAGATGCACCCGAAAGATAAAACCGCGCCAGGAAACAAAATTGCTAGCGTAATCCTCTGGCTGATGCAGTGGAAGTTGTCTGGGACTCTTATCCTCAAATATGTCCAGGTAATCACGATGGGTAGACTGCACACAGTTCATGCTGATAGAAGGTACCTTGAGCGAATCAGAGGTATAGATAGCAGCAACAACAGACTGGTCCAGAGTAATCGATCTGTAACAGGTCTTGGTACAGAAATCAGAGTGGAATAGCAAGGTATTGGTATTATACCAGTTGATTCAAGGGTTAGGCCTACATAACCAGGGTATTCCGAGGATTAGCAGAAAATGCACTGCTCCTATAAGGTTGAAAGACAACAGCTCCTGATGATTCTGTATCTAAGTCAAGAGAGAATGGGTCCTTTCGGTTATGGGTCCTAAATTTAACAAATGTCTGGCCACACCTTAACAATCTGACAGGCCTTTGTCTCTGTGGGTATTGGTAGGGGTCAGAAAAGTGAGGGGAAAAACGTGGTAAAGGTTTTTCACAAGAAGCCATTTTAACTCAAGGGTTTGACAAACGCCTCACTATTCCTAACCTAATGAGGATTTTCCCTGCCTATGAAAATAAACTAAAGGCTCTAACAAAAGGATCTATGTCCCTCGCACCTATACATACATCAAACTCATAAAAGGAATATATAGCTGTAGACGGGTGGGTCTTCCCAGAGGGGATCCCGGGACGAACCTGAACCCCATACCGGCTTCGAGGTCTCCTGCAGGCCCTCTCCTGTCAGCGGCCCCAGTCCAGAAGACCCATCCACACACATCCAAGAAAATGAGAGGAAGCAATACGTACAGCCCTTACCTGGTGACAGCATCCACTATGGGACACAGACGTCCCGTCGGGGACCCATAAAGGTGGCACATGGAAGCCATGGAGGTTTCCCAGGGACAGTGGACCGAGTTGGGAAGCATGGGGTAAGCCGTGGCACGGCCCCCGGGAAAACGAGTCCATAGCGGGCCAGACCGGCAGTGCTGCAAAAAGGGGGCGGCCATACAAGGGAGGACCGGGCTGCATTCTGCATGTGGATTTGGGAGGGGGAACAGGTGGGGTCTTCAAAAGAACACCGAACCAAGGTTTTCTGTTCTTTGTTTTCTGCACTCGGTAGGACTAGTTGTCGGAGTACTGCTGGGCATATTAAGGACCAGAAAAAACATCGAATGAAGAGAATGACCGCTCCATATCGAAGGGCAAAGACTGGGTCGTCAGACCCTGATGTGTGAGACATAACTAATTTCAAAACAACCATACCCCGCTGAGACCGAAGCCTTATACCTGAATAAAGGACTTTTTCTTTCATGCACCCAGACTACTGTGCCTCATTACTACAAAAGCTATTCAAATATAACAGAAATAACACTTAAGTTCAACATAAACCTAATAACTATATGTTTGTAACCTGGGTCTACTCCCCTTCCACAAATTCTAAGCAGGATTTTCACTCAAAAGTTCAAATAACTAAGTTATGTTTTATAGCCAAGTTCTGATCATAAAGTTCTTCTTGCTCCAAAAGTCTTTCAGTTGGATATTAACCAACAGTTCAACAAGACAACAAGTCCATCTCTCCACTTATAGCAAATGTTCAATACAACGTCTTCTTGAAAAACAAAACACTTTCACAATACTTCTGTAGCATCAGCAAAGTTTTGTCAGGATGATTCCACAACAATTTATGAAACCCTTTAGTGGTCTTGCCACTTCTTCTTCACATAACCTTCAATCACAATGCATTACTTCAACAATTTCTTCCTGGTCCAACATACCAGCCACGACTACCACTTAAAGGTTGGTATCCTGGTATACTCGACAGCCAGGATAAAAGCTCCTAACACTACTACAAACACTACGTGGTGAAGTCTATTGCTTCCAAGAACATCGAAATTCACAACTTCTTTCAGTGCTGTTTGTTCCACTCTTGTTTTTGCTTCAGTCAATGCCCGTCAACCTCCTCTCCTCCTGCATACCCTATTCCAGGAGGGCCTCTCCCCTGCCACTTCTGTGTTCCCACTTTTACATCAATTAACTGCTGCCAATGTTTCTTTCGAACACTTGCTTCTCTTTGGCTTAGGAAATGCTTGTTGATGTCTTGCTTAACTATTGCATCTTCTTTATTCTGGTAACAATAGTTAGAATCTTCTTGCAACAATGTTCTCTTGTTATTTAGCCAACATGGATTATATCCTCTGTGAAGTGTGGCCCCCTCTTTACTTTGGCAATGATGTTGGCTTTTAAAAGAAGGATTGTAATCTTTTTCTTTTCTTGCCTCTTTACAAAGTTCTTATTTCTCCACTATGACTTCATTATTTTAGTTTGTATTCGAAATAAGGGTCAGTGGTCGCTTACGGAGCATACCGGTATCACCAGTCAATGCTAAACTCACCGGCTTCTGTACACGCATCTGTGCAATCCGCTGCCACTGCTCATTCTGCTTCCTTTGCCTACGCCTGCACGTTCCCGGGGCCAACGCCGAACACAAAAGGAGCTTTCTCGCTCCTAGTGTACACCAGTGCTTGCCAGCCACCGGGACACTGCACGCAAACAGGAGACCCTCTCTCTTCCGGGGGAAACCTACAGCATTGTTTCTATTCACTGCGTGACCTCTGCAATTCAGGTTATTAACCTTGGAGACCCTTTCAGGACCGACATGCAATTCACAGATAGTGGCGGCTCTGGCGTCTCCCTTCTTCCACTGCAACTGCAGGTCTCTGCAACTCCACCTTCTTGTTCTAATGGCCTGCACCTGAGGGGGCCTTATATATTCAAATGTCCTGCTCAGGTGAGGGTCATTAGAACCACTAGACTGCATACTGCAGTTTAGTGCCTCTGAGTACCTCTTCCTCGTCCCAGTACTCAGGACATGTGGGAGTTGAAGTCCCCAAAGTTCTGATGACCTTTTCCTTCATCACTATAAAGTTACATTTTATTGGAGTTACATTGCTTAGTGAATAAATCCTTAGGGAAGGATTTTTAGATGGTGTAATGGTTGAGTGTAAAGGTTCCAATTCCCACATATATATTATTTCTCTGGTAATCACAAGAGTTTACCCTACCCTCAATGTGGGTATGTTTGTGAAGGAAAGTGTCACTCTGACAACAAGCCATTAAATATTTTGGTAGCATAGAAATCTCCCTCCTGAAGAAGACAAATACTGTGTCTCTCCCAACTGAATCCCCTTGTTCCCTAGGGGGCCTACTCCCCCAGGTGATCCACCCAGGCTAATAACATCCCCAGGGATAGGATCAGGTAGCGGCTGTCTTCCCCTGGCCACCTGAGAGTAGACTTTAGGCAGGAATTATGTGAGCATTCTGCAGAATTCACCACAGTATCTTGTTGTACGCAGCCCATTGAATGTCCATGAATACTCTAGCAGCACCACTATCCAGGAGTGCAAGGGCTTCCAAGGGGGTCTTCTTATGAAAGAAAACTGCAACTGAAGAGCCATTAACCTGGCAGCAAAGGCATCCACTGAAGAGGCTGTCACTAAAGAGGGACTTCCCCCGAGAATCCCCAGTCATTGCCCCTCCTAGGAGTGGGGTCTGGCAGTTCCATGTCTTTGTGGGGGTACTTTAGGAACATTTCTCAGTAGAGGACTCTTCGACCTGCAATAAAGACAGACACAGGCCTTGTTCCCTTCTTTGGCATCTTTCTTCTGGGGTTAAAGGACTCCGAGCAGCACCAATCTGCATCATCTCGTCTTCAACTTGAGACTCAGGAGCAGTGGGAGGAACTGGTGATCCATGGGTGACATTACTTCCGCTGGCTCTCTTTCTCTCATCCCTTCATTCTAGCTGGTAATATTCTATCTAGAGTACCAGAGAGATTAAACTGGCAACGGAAGCGGGACACGCTGCCCTTGCTAGCTATATGTTCAGCCCCGTCTGGATGAATTAAAACTGGCAGCAAAACATGGTGCATGGGTGATGGTGTAAAGCCACACATGGCGGTGACAGTGTTGTGATTGCACTGCCCAGCTCCAGATCTTTTCAATAAATGTAATGCTGCGCAATGCACTGGCCCCATCCCCAGAGTTTAGATGTCTCAATAGTATGGTGCAAATAGGACGGACATAAAAGTAAATGCAGTGAAATCATCTATCCTTACCTTCTCTCTGGATGGGCACATCGGCCAAGACTACTACAGTCCATCTGTCAACAAAAGGAGGCAGCTTTTAGAGGGCTCTGTCTAAATGCAGGCTTCTGGGATCCACCTTCACATCTTGGCTTTGAATCCTAAAGGTATTCAGACACTTTGCCAACTGCCAGTTTGTCCTTCCCTTTGTTATTTCTCTGTGATATTTGTTTTAGTCACTCTTGTGTGAGTAGGGCATATACCAATAGGGTCTTTGACAAGACAAGGAAGGTACAAGGCTATTCTACAGGTGAAGGGTATTGAACAGGGAAAAGAAAGTCCAGCATTGCACCGGTCCTCCATCGTGCAAGTGCCGGACTGGAATTCACCCTCTCAGCAAAAAATGTGACGCACTCATTCAGTGGAAATTGTCTCAAAACTGTCACCCCATCACTATAGCAAGGGAGTTCACCCACTGCCTCTGGTCACCTGGTTCTTCTATTGTGGATTGTCACCCAGCCATTCAGAGGGGAATTGTCAAATACATCTTCAGACGAGTACTCTCACCTACCCCTTCATCCATGCAAAGAAAATTCGGCCCAGCATACCAGTGCCATCTGCAGAAAGAGAATGTGATGCATTATTCGATTAAAAAAAAGACAACACTAAACAGAGGGTCGGCAGGTAAGGACGAGTGGGGCAAGGAGAAGAAAGGGACTGGTGAGGAAGGACAGGTGATGGAGGATGGGAGAAGGACGTATGTTGGAGGGTCAAAATGAAAAGGCAAAGGATCAGGTTGGAGAGCATAGGTGAAGGTGAAAGGTGAGAGAGAGAGAGCTATTGAAGCAGACAGTGTCTAGAGGGCAGACCAAGGAAGCATACAAGTCAGATGAGAGGAGAAAGCTGATGGGGGCAAGAAATGCAGTGCACAGAGAGAAAAGTGCCCAGCGGTAACGGAGACAGAACAAACGGGATGGGAAAAGCAAAGGAGAAACTACTTTGTTAGGTAGGATTTTCATATCAATTCTAAATCTTCCCGACCTGTGTCAAACCCCAGAACTTTTTGCTAGACTGTTCGATAATTTTTACCTATAACTCAATTAGTGGAAATCTTTTTCCACAATTGCACAGTCTTTTTGACTCTTTTTATGGCTGTTATTTTTCAGACTCTCTATAGTGTCTTTTAAAGGTTATCCTCTGACAACTTTTTGGCAACAAGTGCCTACTGTTACTGGGTTGCCTTAGGGGCTCCTCTTTTTACTTTCTCTGGCTAACCTTGTGAGAACTACAGTTCCCAAGGGTAGAAAGGATCTTTGGATCCCTTTTACATTTTTATTAGGTGAAACCAGCACACCCCACCTTATGGGAGTGCTGGGGATATACAATATATCCCTTTTCACACTAAAACTAACAATTCTGTTACAGGGACAAGCTTACCTTTAATGGCTGGTGGCAGTGATAACTTTCATTAATTTGGTGCACCTTTACCGCAAGCTATTTTCACAGCCCCGGTAAAGGCACCCATGGGTGCTCATTTGACCAAAATGTCTGCTGTCTTGTTTTTCTGCCATTTTAGTGTTCTTTGTCCTTTCTTGTTCCTTCTCCTGACATACAGGACGGGAAATTTATGTGTGTAATTTTTATCTTCGGCGGGAGTTCTGTGGACTCCCCACCCAGGCTCAAGAGTGTCTGTGAAGGTAGGAAGCAAGGGAGGAGTCCAAACCTCTACAGCCCTTTGTCTTCCAGCTTGAGTGCAAGATTCCAGTTCAAACTGGGAGGCTGGCTGTCCTGAAAGGATTGATTGCCAACCCCCCGCCCCTCCCAAGTTTGAACGTTCCAAGGCTGTTTGATTGGCTGTGTTCCTGCATCAAAGTCCGAACCTGGAAGCTGAAGAAGAGGTAGTCGACCACTAGAACCAAAACCAAAGAGGAAGATGAAGAATTTGCAGCTGAAACCATTTCCAGCGACCAGAGAGTCTCCTGTGTAACCGGAGCCTGCTGTAGCCCTTCCTTCCAATCGACCTGGGGACTAAGGATGACCTCGACCCCGAGCTTGGTGAGACCCACTTAACTCAGGAAGACCTGCATTTTGAGCCATCCCACACCTTGCTGCGACCTTGCGGGGCTGCAATACCCCAATGCGCTGGGACCTTGGGCCACTGTGCGGTGCACAGTCTTCCGAATTCCGAATCTCGCTGAAACATCATGGGCATCCTGCTGGATCTCCAGAGGCACGATTCTAGTCCAAAAGGTCCCCTCACCAGAGTGATAGACCTTGCAAATGAAGAGAATCCGACCAGCGATATTCTTCTGTGCTCCTTCAAGAGGCACCAAATACACAGAGCCGCATCCAGCCACAGGGAAAACCTTGCCTAGAGCCTTCCCTGTGATCTTTACTGCAAAGGTCCTTCCAGTGTCCTACTTTCTGTCTTCTTGATGAAGGAATTCAACGACCAGGATTTTGGCTGCAGATCCTGAAGTCCTCCTGCTGCAAAATCTTCTGTGCTGAGGTACTGTGCTGGCTTGGGTATTTACGTACATTAATTCTCTTGTGATTCCTGTTTAGTTTTGGAGTGTTTTCTGTGATTGGGAATCCTCTCACCCAGTGCACACAGGCCCCTGCTGCAATCTTCCTAGGGTGTCTTCTATGAAGCCCCTGGACCATCAACTAACTCTTAAGTAAAGTACTTACTTGTTTTCCTTAGGAACTCTGACTTTTGCTACTTAAGAACCTATCTTGACACTGCCTGTTGAACACTAGACCCTACTGATCCCCCTTTCTGGCACTGAGAACACTCATGCTCCGAGAATAAGGGAACGACTTCTAAGGATGGGGACTTTGCCTAGAAAAGAGAATAAGTGTTTAAAAGTTACTTACTTGCAAAATAATTTGGTTGTTAACTGTAACTCTGAAAGTGAAAAGTTACAAAAGTTATTACTTACCTTAGAAATGTTTTCCCATTCTGAAAAGTATATGAACATCTTTCTTTCCTTAGAAACTGTTTTGCCATTCTAACAGAACGTAGATGTAAGGGTATATTACTAACCTTTGATTTGGTTGTGCCTCTTCCCAAAAGTAATGCTGTTGGTTTCACTTCATTATTCCTGTTAGGATACATGTATGAGTGTCCACAACTGGGTCTTGCTTCCCCTGACTTGCTGTTAGCCTGTCCAGAATTTGTTACCTACCTAGAATATCATGGAGTCATTCATAAAGTGTAACACCGGGTTTTGCTTTCCCTGGTCTGTTGTAATACTACACAAAAACGGTCTTAGGTTTATACCTGCCTTTAAGTTGCTGATAGCTCCTGTAAAAAGTGTATAGGTTTTACTTACCTTGAGTACAAATGCGTTATCCTAAAATAAGTTAAGAGGTATTGCTTCCCTTAGTCTGTGACCTGAAAAGCAACTGTAATTGAATATTACATCCCAAGGTCCAACTCCCCTAGAATAACTGTTATCCTGAATCAGAGTTATAGGTTTATACTGTTCCTAGAATCTGTGTTTCGCTAGATCATAAAAGTAGATTGTCCAGTTGGGTTACTATGTGATTTCTTGCTGAGCGTCACAGTACAACTTCTAGGGTCTACTACCTTTATATCACTGAAAGCAATCTAAAATGTAACTATTGGTTTGACTTCCCTAGAACTCCCGTTAGGTCTTCCAAATTAGGTTATATGCTTTGGTTTGTGTACCTTCAAGCATAGTGTTGTGTTTATCTATATCGTGTTTATATGATCTGTGATAATACTTATTTCCCCCAAGATGTATCTGGGCCTACTTATATTTAAATAGACCATTTGTGTTTACAATACATAGTGTTTCAGTGTTTCTCTTGACCATTTGTATTACAATTTCTTTGCAATGATTCTACAGCCCTCTCTCCCTCATAAAATGAGCCTGGCTGCTCGGTCTATGCTACCCTGAACTCAGTTGGTACAGCCTTATACTAAGAGTGGAGTCTTGTACTGACTCAGTTGAATGGCTTTACTAAGCCCTTAGTTGGATTACAGAAAAAGTGTCCTAACACACTTGTACATTCATTGTTAAGCGTGTGTCCCTGTAGCTCCCCCTCTCCCTACCAATGTGTCAAGAAGGTTCTATGAGACAGTCTGCAGAAGAAGGGACATTCTTCCAAGGTGGCCAACCTCTCATGCCATGAAGTGTTGGAAGATGCGGGGTCTGTTTAGACTAGTGTGAATAATCAAATTGAAAACATACAGATAGGCAAACACAGGAAAGGTAAGATAGAAAGACATATGGAAATGCTAAAGAAAGACCCGAGAGAACTGTCCAGCGAATGAGAAGCAAATTGGTATTTAAGAAGCAACAAAGCAGAGGGTTTACAATGATAACTGGACAATTAAGCACATCAACAAGAGATAACAGCCCTTGGACTTCAAAAGACAGGAACAAGGAATTGTATGTTGTAGGGCATTTTCTGTAGGTATTCAACTGCCATTGGTATGACCACGAAGCACTGAAAAGCGAGCTCTGATTCCACAGGACCCCGATCAGACATTGCATGAAGTAATTAAGTGGTACATTAGAAAATAGACAATTGCATCAGAGAAGACTACACATGTTTAACATTCGCACTAGGGGGGACTACTAAGCCTGGTTGAGATGTGCTTTGTGTTCTTCTATATTCATGTGCTGGTGATAAATGAGGATGAAGGCGCAAAAAAAATAACCCCCCCAAAAAAGCATAAAGAAGCCTGTTGTGAAGTGACAAAGCACTTCAATGTAATGCATATGCTTTCAGTTGGCATGGCATCAGACTATGCCAGGGTGGGATCTGCATATGCAGAATAATAAGTTGAGGCCTAGAAACACAGGACCCTTTCATACAATCCACACCATAGATAACATTACATAACAGTAATTGCACCTAGTACAGGCAATGGGTCTGCAGCTTGGGATTCTGATTGCCAAATGTCGTGATGAATGTTGGTAAAATGTTGGCCACTGGAGTCACAAGTCACACTCAAGGGTTCTGTGCATACTGGCTGGATTTCTAAGATGCAAATGCATATCTGCCCCGAGAAAGCCCAGATTGCAACGTGTTGCGCAGTTTATTAAATAAACATATTTGAAACTAAAATACTCAAATGTATCCAAATCATAATGGACCATTCTATGAACATATATTGTGTTGGTATCTGCGCATTAGGTCCAGAACTTTGTATTAATGCATGTGTTTTAATAAACCTTGCATGGTGTCGTCTAGCTTAACGTTAACACACAGCACAACATAGAAAAATATACCTTACCATGACATGGCAATTACAAAATATTGTGCAGCAAAACATGTCATACCATCCCACACTATAGCATAGCATATTTACATAGCCCAGCATAATACCTGGAAACTTAGCTTAATACCACTGCCTACAAAACCATAACAACTAAGCATAGGCATCATAGCATAGCATTACACAACATCTCTTAAATGCGATGAAATACATACTGGATGTCTACATCAAAGCCACGCTGCACACGTCTATATGTACTCTAGAAGTGTAACTGTAAAGAGACGGTGTGTGTTACTATGGCCACACCTAGGCATGGGCAGTCTGTGCCATAACCAGAGCCATGCGCTCATGAGGTCCCTGCATCGACCAGCTGCCACATGGTACACAGGGCAGGATATTTTGCATTATATTGGGGCTTGCTTCATTCAGTCACGGAGCATTGATAGGGGGAAGAGGGACATGAGGAACCCCAGTCTCTGAACCCTCATTCCCTCCCTTCCAATGTGCCACGAACGTCCTCAGTGTTACATCTCTGTCACATAACGCCGCCAGGTACCCTTTGTATCCTGTGTTCTCAATTTTCTGTTTCAGGACAACTACTCCCAGAAGCACCTGGGAGCAAACAAGAAAACCCATACCGGAGCCAAACAGAAACGAGACACGCAACACTTGATCTGCCAACCCCAAACGGATCCGAGGCGAATGGTGGGTCAACAGAAAATGAACTGCGATTGAGGAGAGACTGCATGGGCTAGGAGGAACACAAAATGCCTCCCCATGCCGATAGGAGGGAGAACAAGCAGCCCGAGTCCCTGCCTGCTACCACAACATCATAGGCTGCAGACAAAACCATGCCGGAAGAGAGGGAGGGGCTGTAAAGATTTTTCTTTTAAAGCATCTCGCTCATGTATCACAGACTCTGGGCAAAATACAGGTTCATATTGATTCCTAGAGTCAGGCGATTACTGCAGCCAATGTAAGTTGGAAGGGGGAAACACAATCATCCATACCACAATATGAAAGGAGACAGAAGGAAAGGCACAGTGAGGTGAGGAGGCATGAAGGTGGTTTGACAGACTTGGCAGAGGACAGACAGAAGGGTGGAGTGCGGGAGAGTTGGCGGCAGAATTAAAGCGATTGTGAGGTGTTTGTTAGAAAGAATGGCACCAGTTGTGTGTGTTGTGACAAAGTCACAGTGCAAATTCGCTTCGAGCCCTGGTCTGCCGGAGAGTAGGACAGAGGGCCAGCACTGAGATATTACTGAGCCCTCCACCCCCTCCGGCCCCTCCTCCAGCAGAGAGAGCAACTACCTAGGAACTACCAGGCCCCAAAGAAATAGGTTATTCAGGTGTGCATCTCCCAAGAAGCATCAGGTTTAGAAGTCTAAAGCCCAGAGCAGATTCTGGAATGCCTTTCAGGGATTCAGGGAAAGATACGCTATGGAATCACTTGTGTTAAGATGGATTTCTAAAATCAACTCTGGTGGGCAGATTTTATGAGGCCAGCCTAGTTATGGTGAACAGGGAGACTCAAGTTTAGCTAAAACCCAAATCTAGGTAGAGTGGACAAAGTTTAATTTCAGGAGAGTGTGAGTGTGGTCAGGGGCCCTCAACGAGTCCTCATAGAATAACACACAATAATTCAGGTAAGACTTTCAGTTATAAAAATCCAGTTATTTATATAGGCCTTTAGAACACACTAACAAATTAAACTAGCAGGTAGTAATGTCACACAATACCATATAAAACAAATATATACATTCACCAGTAGGTGCACTTACAATACATCACTAAATAACTAACCAGTTGAAACAGGTAAGTATTGCAGTTTTAGATAAAATGATGAACACCAGTCCCAACTACAATTTCCTATAGTTAAGAAGTCCAAAGGGTGTGACAGATCACACACAACATAGACAAAGGGAGAATGGTCTTAGTCAATTAGAACATAAAAATACATATTTTAATAATTATTTTTTTACAAAAGCACAACATATTTCTAAAAAACACACAAATTCATATGTACTAACAAATTAATTTTCACAACACATAGTTCATCAAAAACCCTTTCATCTTATTCAAAATGAGAGTGGGGTTAGTATCGGGAAGTGCAGGGGTGCTACTACTCATTAACCCTTTCAATAGTTTTTCCCAGATTTTAGATTTTTCAATATATCTCTATATGTCGACACTCAGTCGTGTTTCTGGGCACATCAAGACCACGTAACCGAGTCAACCTTAATAACGAAGTTTGATGGACCCGTCTTCAGGACTTTTCTTGTTGGTACAACTTATTTGGGACGGGATATGTTGCATCATTTATGTCCTTGTTCGTGTGAAGCACTATAAAAAACCAAAACATAATCTTGGTTACTAAAAACTAGAAAACATTTAACAACTCCCTGTCTTGTGTGTGATGGATAGGTCACTAACCTTTTACTGCAAGGATTAAGTCGTTAAAAAACACCTGCTCGGTGAGAATGTAACAACATGAAGGTAATGAACTAATAATCAACCACCATATGACAGATGCTAGAACTAATGAAAAATTAAATGAAGAGAAACTGTTGACAATGAATAGAGTTTTTTTCTGTTGACTGTTTTCTGACAACAGGTTACTGTGAAACATACGAGGCCCCTGTTGACGAACCTATCATTAAGACAACGCAGTCTCATACCAAACATCGAGGATGCAAGCCAAATAAATCAAGGTAACTGCATGTAGATAACGGAGTGTTTAAATAATAAAACTCCGGATTAATAGCGGATTTGGTTAAATTGGTAATAACCACACAAAGTATTAGTTTTTCTGAAATGCACTATATTAATATAAGAGAGCCAAAATATGTGTATATGGTTCCCCCTCTAGAGTGTGCAATGATTGTCATCACATGGACTACCATTTAGACATCACCTTCAGAAAACGTTTCCTCACATGCCACCCAAGAAATAAAAGGTTAGTGACCTATCCATCACGCACAAGACAGAGAGTTGTTAAATGTTTTCTAGTTTTTAGTAACCAAGATTATATATATATATTTTTTTTATAGTGCTTCACACGAACAAGGTCGGATGTGATGTAACATATCCCGTCCCAAATAATTTGTACCAACAAGAAAAGTCCTGAAGACGGGTCCATCAAACTTCGTTATTAAGATTGATTCGGATGCGTGGTCTTGATGTGCCCAGAAACACGATCAAGTGTCGAAACAAAGAGATATATTGAAAAAATCTAAAATCTGGGAAAATCTATTGAAAAGGTTAATGAGTTTGCACTTCCCGATACTTAGCCCCCTTTAATTTCGAATGATATGATGATATGATAGGGCATTTATAACGCGCCTATACTCAAGTGTTTCAAGGCGCGACGAGGCGAGGGAGGGGGAAACAGAGGGAGGACAGACAGCGATCCTACTAGGCCAGGAGTCATTCAGATCGCGCAAGTGCATGGGAAGGGGAAGAAGGAGAAGTGCAGGGGAGAAAAGGGAGAGGACAGTGCAGTACATGGGATAAGATGTATCCTGGTCAAATCACCTCATTTTTCTCTGAGTGGGCAGACCTCTCCTCCTCCCTCCTGGCCTCTACCACGCAACTCCTCCTCCTCGGTGACCTAAATATACATTTAGACTCTCCTTGCTCCTCTTCTGTACTGTTCCGTGACTTCTGCAACTCCCTTTCCCTGTCCATCCTTCCCTCCCTCTGGCCCGACTCACTCTGCAGGGCACATACTCGATGTCTTGATCTCCTCTGACCTCCCCCTCTCCATCCCTCTGACCATTCCTCTCTCCTGGAGCGATCACTCCCTCCTCTCATCTCATCTCTCCCTCTCTTCCCCCCAAGCCAAGCCTACCCCAAAACTCCCACCTACCTTCTCGGACATCCGGCCCATGAAGCGTGTGTCAGTTGAGGCTTTTGCCGCCACTTTCTCTCTCCCCCCCCTCCACCTTTGGCTGTCTCTCATCCTGATACAGCCCTGTCTCTGTTCTACTCTTCAATTTCTGATATGCTTGATGTACTTGCCCCTGTCATGAGGATCCGTTTGAAGTCCAAAGCCAAGTGCAATTCCTGGTATGACTCCGACCTAGCCACACTTAAACTTAAGTGTAGGGCAGCTGAGAGGAAATGGAGGACTTCCTGTTCATCCTCTGACAAACTGGCCTGTCACCTGCTACAAAGGCAATACTGACTCTCTGTCCTCACCTAGAAGACAGTCCACATTCAAGCTCGTGTCTCTGTGAAATCTAACAACTCGGCCGAACTCTTTAAAATCTGCAAGGAGCTGGCCAACCCTGCTGCAGTCTCTACCCCTCCTGTTGCCTCACAGGCTCTTTGCAATGCCCTTGCCCCTCACTTCATTTCAAAAACCCAGGACATCCTGTCCACCCTCTCCACCCACACTCCTCTTCCCTCTCCATCTGTGCTTGCTGACCCTCCTTTAGCCACCCTCCCACCAGCCTTCTCGTCCTTTCCTCTTTTCACCCCTGACGAGGTTGCTAGACAAGTCCGATCTATGAAAGCCTCTTCAAAACAGGTTCATCCCTGTTCCTCTAAAACCATCAAGGACCACATTGACACCCTCGCTCCGGCCCTTGCTGATTTTTGCCACCACTCCTTTGCCTCTGGATCCTTCCTCTCCCCTCTGAAGCACTCCTTTGTGCATCCTCTTCTCAAGAAACCCACAGCTGATCCTTCTTGTCCAGCTAACTATCGCCCAATTTCCATTACTCTCTTTCATGGCAAACTCCTGGAAAAGTTGGTCATCTCTCAGCTTAACCTTCATTCCAATTCTGTTGGCTGTCTCCATGACCACCAGTCTGGCTTCAGAGCTGCCAGAAGCACGGAAACTGCTCTCCTAAATATCCGTGAATATCTGCTCACCAACCTTGACTCTAACATTCCCTCTGTCCTCATCCCCCTCGGTCTCTCTTCTGCCTTCGACACGGTCAACCATACCATCCTTCTCAACCGTCTCCGTGAAAACATGGGTATCACTGATCAGGCCCTGGCCTGGCTGACCTCTTTCCTCTCAGATCGACCCTCTCAGGTCCAACTTGGGTCCTTCCTTTCATCTATCTTCCTCTCTACCTGTGGTGTTCCCCAGGGGTCTAACCTCTCGCCCTAGCTTTTCAACCAATACCTGGCAACTCTCGCCCACTGCATTGCCATTTTCTGCTCAGATTTCCAGTGCTACGCTGACGACACAACTCATTTTTAGGCTGCCCTCTGCCACCTCCTCTCCCTCTCTCATCTCTGATTGCCTAACTGCCATTCAAGATTGGTGTGCCACCAATGATCTTTGTCTGAATGCCAGCAAGACGGAGATCCTCCTCATCGGCACACACTCACCACCCTTTCCCCTCACTCTCTGGCCGGCCTCCCTTGGCCCTCCTCCTACCCCCACCTGCGAGGCTAAGAACCTCGGGGTCATCTTTGACTCCACCCTTTCCTTCTCCGCCCACATCTCTGAGGTCTCTAAAGTGTCAAATGTCCGACTGCACCTCCTCAGAGGTACTCTGCCTTTCCTCTCCTTCCCCCAGAAGCTCATGGTATCTCAACCTCTGGTTCTCTCTAGCTTGGACTATTGTAACAGCCTCTTTCTAAATCTACCTGCCTCTACTCTCCGCCCTCTGCAGCTAATCCAGAACATGACTGCGAGACTTGTCCTTGGCCTCAAGCCCTAGGATTGTATCTCTCCAGCTCTGAAATCTCTCCACTGGCTCCCAGCGGATGCAAGGGTTAAATTCAAAACCCTCTGCATTGCCCACAAGGCTTTCTGGGGCCCGGGTCCAAAATACCTTCAGCTATCCCTCTGCAAATACCTCCCCTCTCGAGCTCTTCGCTCCTCTACCTCCAACTCACTCAGGGTCAGTCGTTTTTCTAAGAAACGAGCTAGGGGTAGATCTCGGTCTTCGGCTAGGGCCTCCCTCTGGAACAGCCTCCCTGCCACTCTAAAACTTGAGGAGAACCATCTCCGGTTCCGGAAGCACCTCAAAACCTTCCTCTTTTCTTCTGCCTTCGCTCCCCCTCTCCCCTGCTGATCTGTTCTCTCTTGGCACCGTGCACCTGGCCACCCTCTGTCTTTTGGGCCCAGGTACCTGCTCATCCTGCCACCCTCCCGCACTGCCTCCGGGCCACCCCTTGCACTGGGGTTTGTATCTGTACCCATACAGCCCCCCTTTTTCTTCCTGCACTTATCAGACCAACCCTGTCTGCTGCCTTAAATTTAGCACTTGCAAATTGCTGGCTACATTACCACTGTTTGTTGCCTTTATTATTTATTTATTGTTATTTATCTGTTTCTCCTCTGCTTCGCACTTTCCACC
Organism: Ambystoma mexicanum; assembly: GCF_040938575.1. NCBI lineage: Eukaryota > Metazoa > Chordata > Amphibia > Caudata > Ambystomatidae > Ambystoma > Ambystoma mexicanum. The sequence continues at coordinate 734,553,560 of NC_090925.1, forward strand.
TCTCCCCCCCTTCCATGCACTTTCCCCCTCCGCCCTCTCCCATGCACTTGCGCGTTCTCAATGTCACTGGGCCTAGTAAGATCGCTGCTTTGTTCTCCCCTGTTCCCCTCCCTTGCCTTGTTGTGCTCTGAAACACTTGTGTACGAGTGCGATAGAAATAAAATATCAATCAATCAAAAGATTGAAACAAAAATATACAGTAGGAAAAAGTACGGCCAGCAGGTGGCAAGTGCAAGAATAAGTGCAGACATCAGGTGTCAAGTGCTGGTAGCGGGACTGTAGGGCTACAGGAATAGTCCCCAAGTGCGGGGGGTTGCCAGGAAGGCAGTGCAGGAGTGCGACTGGCGGGGGAGTGGACCTGGGCCCGAGATCAGAGGGTGACCAGGTAACCAGTGCAAATTCAGTGTCAGCCAGGAAGTCAGCAAGGAAAAGGAGAAGAAAAAGCAGAAGCAAAGAGAAAGGTTTTGAGGTGCTTCCGGAACTGAAGATGATTCTCCTCAAGTTTCAGGGAGGCAGAGAGGCTGTTCCAGAGGGAGGCCCCAGCCGAAGAAAGATCTACCACCAACTTGTTGCTTGGAGAAGCGACTGACCCCGAGGGTGTTTGAGGTAGATGAGCGAAGAGCTCGAGAAGGAAGGTATTTAGGGAGAGAGAGTTGAAGGTAATGAGGCCCCAGAAGGCCTTGTGGACGATGCAGAGGGTTTTGAACTTAATCCTCGCAGCCACTGGGAACCAGTGCAGAGATTTCAGTCCTGGAGAGATACGATCCCTGGGCTTGAGGCCAAGAACAAGTCTTGCGGTCCTGGTCTGGATAACTTGCAGAGTGCGGAGAGTAGAAGCAGGCAGATTTAGAAGAAGGCTGTTGCAATAGTCCAGCATAGAGAGAACCAGAGTTCTGGAGACCGTGCGCTTCTGGGGGAAGGAGGGAAAAATTAAGAATATCTCTGAGGAGGTGCAGCTGGTAGTGTGACTTCTTCGAGACATCAGAGATGTGAGAAGAGAAGGAGAGTGTAGAGTCGAAGATGACCAGAAGGTGTTTAGCCTTGCAGGTAGGAACAGAGAGCTACAGGAAAGGAGGGAGCAGGTGTGCCGATCAGGAGAATCTCAGTCTTACTGGCATTAAGGCAGAGGTCATTGGCGGCATATCACTCCTGGATAGCAGACAGGCAGTCAGAGAAGAGTGAAGTAGAGGAGAAGGCCGAAGGTACCCTGAAGATGAGCTGGGCGTCATCTGCATAGTACTGCAAATTGGGGCAGAGAGCGTCGATGCGGTGGGCCAGGAGTGCCAGGTATTGGTTGAACAGCCAGGGAAAGAGGTTAGATCCCTGGGGGACACCACAGGTATAGAAAAAGATATCGGAGAGGAATGACCCAAGTTGGACCTGGGAGAGTCGGTCGGAGAGGAAAGAAGTCAGCCACGCCAGAGCCTGACCACTGATACCCAGGTTATCACGGAGATGGTTGAGCAGGATGGCATGGTTGACAGTGTCAAAGGCAGAAGAGAGATCAAGCAGGATGAGGACGCAAGGGGTGAATAAGATGAAAGGGTTTTTGATGAACTATGTGTTGTGAAAATTCATTCATTGCTCGCACATATGAATTTATTTTTATGTTTTTTAGAAATATTTTGTGCTTTTGTAAAGAAATAATGATTAAAATATGTATTTTTATGTTCTAATTGACGAAGACCATTCTCCCTTTGTCTATGTTGTGTGTGGTCTGTCACACCCTTTGGATGTGAAGGAGGGTAGCTGTTCAGTGGAATTTGTGTATACATGATTATCATTTGGTCCTCATCCATGCAACCCCTGAAAAAAAGAGGACCTTCCAGCTCGTTTAGAGTTTTTTCCTATAGTTAACAGGTCCAACCCTAAGATGTATGGGGCCTAATACCCAAAAGTCACAGGTTCCAACACAAGGGTTCTCATAGGAAGGTGTTCTCTAAAGGGATACAATGGACGTGTGGTGGTGATTCCAAACGGTTTCAAACTATTTAAATGTTCAGCAACAATTTACCAGTAGACAGGCAAGTTCTCCTCTCTCTTCCAGACCCTAGGCTAACCCAGATGATCAAAGGTAAGTAAGAGGTAGATGTTATCCCAAGGAAGACAGGGGGTGGGGTGGTGTTGACAGCGACAGGTATGCTTACGTACCCCTCCCCCCCCCCCCCCCAACTCCGATTTTCCCAGTGGTCAGCACTGCCCTCCGTCCTTTGTACGGGCGAGAGGTGTCCAGGAATTGCAGGTTCCAGTGCTCCTCCGGTTGGGTGCAACTGCAAGATGCAAACCCAGTCAATGAAGAAATGCAGACTCTACGATGCAGACCTCTTCAGGACACTTCACTGGGTGGAGGAATGTCAGTTCCAGCGATGATCACCGTTTGCAGGTTGGCAACAGGCTTCCGTCCAGTTGCAGTCAAAAAAGCTGCTCCAGGACATGTTCGCTTAATGTAAAGGAAGCTGAAAATTCAGGAGCAGGTGACTTATGGAACAAGCTGGCGAGCAACGAAGTTCTGGGCTTGAACGTGGAACACTGATGGTACTAGCAAGGTAGCCCACGAGAGTGCAGGTCAGTCCACCGGGCAGTCCAGGGACACTTTCGTAGGCTCCAATGGCATGCAACCTCAACAATAAGTCGAGACTAGTTGGTCCTGCCAGTTCAAGGGTTGAAGCCCGGACGAGGGCCTTCGGAAATCAGGCAGAGGAGCAGGGCTTGACTGGGCCAATCACTGCAGGGGATGCAGGTCCATTAGGTTGTCGTTGGTTCATCAATGGGCTGCTCTTCTTTGAAGGATTCTTGACTCCAACTTAAATCTGAAGAATGGCTGCAGGAGTCCTCCTCTTATCCAAAACTGTAGCTGAAAGCAAGTTGAACTCTACCAATAGAAAGGATCTGGACCATTCAAACATCAGGTAGTTGTCCAAGCAGGGACAACTACTGGCTGCAGGTGCGAAGATTCTTCCGGTAGGCTGGTAATGCAAAATGCAACCCCTGTATGTGCAGGAATGTAGAATCCAACGATGCAGGTCTCCATACAACACTTCACTGGATGGGGGAGAAGAGTTCCAGCACAGATCACAGCTTGCAGGCAAAAACAGTTATCCTTCCAGTCGCGGTCACAGCAGTTTCTCCAGTGCCAGTGCCCGTGAAGGTGGGAAAGCTGAAATTTGAGGAGAAGGTGACTTGTGGCACGAGCTGGCGACTACCTCAATTCTGGACTTCAATTCAGAACAGCAACGGTTTTGGCAAGGTAGCCAACGAGAGAGCAGGTCAGTCCAGCAGACAGTCCAGAGACAATTCCGAAGGCTCAGAAGGGCTGTATGCTCAAGAAGGCATCGAGACTACCTGTTCCCACTAGTCCAAGGGCCGAGACACCGCTCAGGGCCTTTGGAGATCGGGCAGAGGAGCAGGGCTTCATCAGGCTGGACACAGGAAAAGATGCTAGGCCACTTAAGGAGTCTTCTTTGGTTCTTCAGTGTTCTGATCTTTGAAGGATTCTTGGCTCCGATGTAGATCTGAAGAATAGCTGCAGAAGCCCCCCTTTTATCCAAGATTTGAGCTGGAAGCCAGTCCAAGCTCACTAATGTTAAGGATCTGCACCATTCGAACAACCAGTAGTTGTCCAATCACAGACAACTAATGGTTTCACAAGTCGCCCCAGTAGCAGACTGTCACCAGGGAAGTGGACTGGGACAAGACAGCCCTTGCCCCCTTCCTGTAAAAAAACAAACACACACACACAACACACACACACACACACACACAAAATCTTGTGGACAGACATTTTAGGGAGCTCGCCACGTTTTGTAGCCATAAGCAGTAAACGTGAATGTTCACAAGAAAAATAAAACAAAAACAGTAAAACTGTAACTGCTGCCACCAGCTTGTCTTTAGAACCATATGTAAAAGGAGTGGCAGTCCTGCAGTCTACTTTCTGTTCTGGTCTGCTTTCCCTGTTCACCCTTACCTGAAGGAGGAGCTACACTTATCCACATACAAAAAAAAAAGAAGAAGCTCAAAACTCACCAAGCACCTCAGCCCCCACTACCAAATCCGCTAAACTGTTGGAAACAAAGTGGGAAAGAAAGTTTTCAAACCACCCACACGGACTTCAAGTAAAAGCCTGTGGCCTATATCAAATGGCTCTCAGCCCTCAACTGATCCCCCCTTTGAAACCAACTGAGGAGCACGAGACACCTGCCATTCATTCTCAGCAAACAAACATGGACACTATTTCCAGACCAACAAACACGATTCCACCCGCTATGTCTCTCCCCGTTCGCTTACCGGCCTAACCCAGAGGGGGTGCTGTGTCTGCAGTCGAGGAGCAGACCTCTTGCAGGTCCAAATCCACGCCTTGGTCCCTGCAGTTAGTAGTGGAGAATCCGGAGATCCCTCCAGCCTCATTGTGCCCCTCCGCCTGCCCTGGCGTGGAGACGTCGCCGGGCCTGGCAGAGGAGGCAGCCGGAGACCCGAAACCACGTCAGGCTGCCGCAGAGCCAGTGGCCTGCAACGCACCCGCAGCCCCTCGCACAGTCCTCGCCCTCGTATATGCGGAGGGTGAGGGCACGGAGCCGCGAGAATTGTGCGAGGAAAGGAGGTGCCCCGACTTGCGCCTGCTGCTGCCGTGAAGCATCGGCTGCACGCCCTCCCCGCGACGTCATCAGAGCAGGAGCTCTCTGACACCTTTGAAGATCCTGCGCCACGCCTCTCAGAGGCGCAACCTACAGAAAACAATAAAACAAGCACATTGAATTTTAAAAAACGTCCGCGCCAAGTACAAACAACGTCTAAAAGGAAAGGAAAAAGACACTTCAAAGACAACACTCTCTCTCAAAATAATACAAAAGCACAAAAAAATACCACAAACATGAAAGTAAGCATACCCAAAGACAGAATCACAGATGAGAAAAATAAAAGAACAAAACTTTCTCCATTATCGACGTTGACAAAGTTTTTCCAGAAAAAAAAGCAAAACGGGGGGAGCTGCACAGGCGCATTATACGAGCTTACGGACGCCAAACTACTGGACGCAGTGCATGACCTAGAACCACTCAGTAAGCACAGGAAAATTGATGAAAACGAAAAGATCACACCAATCCCCTCAAACATCAAGCTACCCCCCACAGAAAAGAAAGCCCCTCTACCTACCAACTTGGAAACCAGTTCTATACCAGATAAAACAATCAGCACAGTGATTCCCGACGACTTCATCTTCGGCCAAATTCCACTCTTATCTCATACCGCAACCCCTTCACCGCTTCCACTAATAATCCCCCCAATCCCATTAACAAACAAGCTACAACAAGCTACGGAGCCCGAGATCGCTCCAATTGCTGGACTTACTTTCATATATGTCAGCACTAAACAATTGCCTTAGTCCCCTTCACCAAGCTCTACGAATCATTACACGACACACTAAAGGAGCATACAGTACTCCAAGCCATGATTCATACAAAACTCATTTTTCTTGAAGGACATGTTACAGCTCAAAAGGACACAAAAAAAATGACCTGCACAAACTTGGCTGACATAAATGCACTCCTCCAGACAATAGAATCGACCTTGAACGTTTTAGAAAAACTATCATCAGAAAATGGATCAGCTATCCAACCTAACGCTCCTGCACCATTCATTGATCTCACAGCTGGAAACCCACACAAAAATATTGCAGCTGAAAAAACGACTTTGATCCTCAAAAAAACCCAACTGCTCCAACCCCAATCTACAAATGGATCAATCACCAATATCGTCCTAGTAATCGACGACGAAGAAAACAAAAGTAAAGCAGCAAAAGACCCAATGGAGCAACCCTATTCAATCTTTGACTCAACTAGACCCAAAAACCCAAACAATCCTTCTGCCTCAGATGCCACTAACAAAACTCCTCTTCCAAAAAAACAGACCTCCAACCTGGGTCCTAAACCTGCTGCAATACTTATGAGACAACAGACTTCTCAAAATAAATGATCCCAACAGATTGATGTCCCAACGAGCCCTCGGCCCTCACTCACAAACCAAGTCACCAGGAGCTCACCGATAACATCTGAGGACTTCCTGTTAAATTCTGACCTGATGAATCTCACAGAGCACTCGGACACAACACCTGGTATGGGCTCTTCATCTTACCCACAAGAAGACAATACCAGCCCTTCTAAATTGGATTTGCAAATCAAGGATCCAACGACTAACACTAACCCCAAAAAATTTGAAAACTCACCGACCTTCTTAACCCTGGAAGAACGTCGACAGAAGATCGAACGCTTGGGAGCTAACAAACAAAAAACAGAATCAAATAAAACCAATATGCGACCCAGATTCGTCAGCATGAAGGACGACCAAAAAAAACGAAAATCAAGAACAGAAAGATACAACAGTACCCAACGAGAGCGCTCAAATGAACCTGATCGACCGATTGCTGCAAAATACTTGCCCAAATCATTACGAAGAAATCGTAAAAGAAGAAACAGTTCAAGACAAACCACCACCTATCCTACTCGACACCAATACTCCACAACAAACACACAATACAATTCTACCAAATCTGGAAACCTGACAGAGAAATGGATCCTTAAGCTAGAACAAACGAAAGACAACAGAGATGAAGTCACACTAAACAGAAGAGGAGTCTTGACCTTGATGCATCTTATTCCAAAGCTGACTCAAATTATATCAGACGATTTGAGGATTGTTGAACCGAGCCACTACCACGGAAGAGCAATGTGCTACCTTCATATTACCTTAAGACAAATTAAAAACAAATTGATAGACCGAGAAAGAGACTTTCGAAGCCTGGGGTACCATCTGTCACAACAGAGAAATACCTCTGAACACTCAAGTCCCAAAAATACTGAACTCACACTGAAAAAAGGTTGCGAAATAACTGCGAAAATGCTCATCATTCAAGACCTAAACACAATACAAATGTCAGCTCACATGAACGTAGACACTCGTATCGAAATACCTCAGTGACTGCGCATCAAGACTCAAATGTGCTACCATCGAATCAGACCGAAGCCTCACCTCAATCTATTCGAACTTCAACCAGACCAGACGACGCTATCAAAGAAAACCAGGAAACAAAATAGGCCTCCGCAAAGAACGACATGATCAGCACAGGAACCTCACCAAAACCATCCATCCAGTACAACATCCAAAACCAAAAATTCGACTACATCCAGCTTTTGGGCATGGCTCCCAAAGGCACTGGCAACACATTGATTGAAGTAGCAACTCATGGACAGGACCAATCTTCGAGACTCGACGAATACACAAAAGAGCGCACCTCGTGATCTTAAACTTGGATCATGGAACACTAGAGGATTTAAACACCTAACCTCACCCAGTGACGTCAATCTGAGATCAGCCGATTTGTGGTGCTTCCAGGAAACTTGGCTGACCAAAACTCCATCACTTGACGGCTTTGACCTCCGCCTGGCTCTGTCATTAAAACGCCCAGTTGGCCGACCATCCTCGGGCCTGCTTACCGCATGCCGCATCAGCAGTGGCTTGGCAATAACAGACATCATCGTCTCAAACTACTCATTACTCGCATTACTGCTAACATGGAAACTATCCTCTCCTAACGAGACATTTCAACAGACGATTTCTGTGGCAGTATTAAACGTCTATTGGAACCCCGCTGCAATTGATAAAAAAAACTTTCTGGCCCTAATTGAAACCACTGTTGATGAAGTACGAACCACCCATAATACCTACCACATCATAATATGTGGTGATCTAAACGCCCTCTGCAACCAGAATCCTGCCAAAGACAAAACACTGAGCGAACGACGAGGCAAATCGTGGATCAAATTGATGAATTCAAGACATCTTCACAACCTGGACACAGTATACAAAAGCAATACCCGTCCGCCAACATGGGTGAACAACAAATCGGCGTCAACTTTTGACTACATCTTCGTGTCTGAACCTATTCTATTCTTAACAACCTCCTTTGACGTCCACCAAACTACATCTAGTGATCACAATATCCTGATGACTACATGGAAATCATTACACAGCAACCAGGATAAGATGGAGGTCGGACTGGAACAAAATAACCAAAGAAACAGACTAAGCCTCACAGCGCAAAGTATAAGAGAACTTACAAATCGGTACGCAAATTCAACCGACATACCCAAACTCGAGGCTACAGACTATGCCCCTTTGCAGATCTCATATAAGACGGAGAAAGGCAATCTTAACAAAATTCTTCAAACACCAACTCATTCATATGACAAACTCCTGGTTCTAAGACACCGCGCCTTCAGGAAAGCAAAAAGATCTGCAGCAATACTCCCCATCACCAAAAGAGCAATAGCTATTAAAGAAATAACAAGAGAATACAAATCTTGGGTGAGAAGACACAGATGGACATTACAACAACAAGATGCCGAAACCATGCTGAAATACATTTGCTCCAACAACTCGAAAGACTTCTGGTCACTACTGAACAAAACATCTTCAACCACTTTTCCAGAAATTACGAACTCCATCGATGAAGCCACCTGGGCTGCTCACTTTAGATCACTCTTCGAGCTGCCAGACACTCCATCAGAGTATGTGCTTCTACAATCATCGACGACTGACCCGAAACCCTTGAACCAAGCTGAGGCCTGGACAAAGCTGGACAACCTAGATGACATCTGCGACATCAGAAAATTGAACAAATCTCGAGCTCCTGGCCCCGATGGCATCACCAATTTCGACCTAAAATCACATCCTGTCGAATGGGCTAAATTTATAAGAATTGTGTTCACACGATGCGTGACTGTACAATCGATTCCCCCAACATGGCTGTCTGCAATAGTGGTCCCGATTTACAAAAACCGTGACAAACAAGACCCCACAAACTATCAACCTATTGCCTTAATGGACCCTATAGGGAAAGTCTCCGGCTCTCTTCTCTTGAAAAAAATTCCAATCTTGGGCCTCACGTGCCCCAAGTAATGACAACTTCCAAGCTGGTTTCAAGAAAAGACTAGGAACCACGATCAACATCTTTCTCTTAACCATCTTCAAAAACAAAGTAAAAGACGGCCAGCCAAAAGTGTATACGGCCTTCATAGACTTCTCTAAAGCCTTCGATAGAGTCGACCGCACCAGACTCTGGCAGAAATTATCTACCTGGGGCTGTCCAAGCAACATCCTAAATCTGATGAAAGCACTTCATACGGATACCAACATTAAAGTGAGACTAAATCAGCAAGGCAGTCTATCTACTCGAATCAACACAAAAAGAGGAGTGAAACAGGGCTGTCCGCTGGCTCCAGCCCTCTTCATCGCTTACATGGGAAATTATCAACGCTCTGATCAGATCCTTTCCACCAAAAATAGCACAAACGAGCATCAGCAGATTGCTATACGCGGACAACCTTATCCTACTGGATTTGATGCCCATAGACCTTCAACGCCAACTCACCAATCTACAACTATTCTGCAATGAGAACAATCTAGAAATCAACATCGAAAAAACTAAAATCATGGTGATGGAGCGCACAGCCAAAACCCAGGACAAGTCCAACTGGTTGCTAGAAAAAAACAAAATTGAAAGAGTAAAGAACTTCAAATATCTGGGTGTAATACTGGATAACTCAGCAAAGGACATGGCTTTGCAAGAATCTCTGTTTGACAAAGTTCGAAGCCTAGCAACAAAAGGCAGAGCAATAGATAGAAAATTTGGCAAATTTTCCACCATTTCACTACTGAACTTCTACAAACAAAAGGCGGTCCCCATTGTAACATATGGAACAGAAGCTATGCCATGCCTACCTAGGACTCTCTGGCCTAAACTAGAAGCTTACTTCTGGAGGACGACTCTCGGCCTACCATATTCAACTCCAATCACACTGATACGCCGAGAACTCAGTCTGCTTTTCTTCAAGGCACGGTGGACTGCAACACACTGATGCTCTACAGGAAATGTATTTTACCTAACTGCTCCTTCCTCCACGATCTGGTGCTCAATGAAATCCTAGGGGGAAGCTGCACAATGCTAAACCAATGGAAAGTAGAAAATCAAGCCCTACTGAAATCCATTGAATGCACAGAAGATGATCTGATCAATAACCCCACAAGAATAACCAAAAAAATAAAAGAGATAGACTGGATCCACACCCTAGATTTAGCGAGTGAATACAAGCTTGTCTCTCACTTGCCCCCGGTATGGAAGAAACGAGATGACCTCCAGAACTATATCAAAAAATGTCCAAGCAGAGCGGCACGCAACCTCATAATGAGAGCAAGACTAAACCTTTTAGACAACAACAAAATTCGTCATATAAGAAATCAATCTCTGACTAACATCTGCAGATTCTGTGGCAAAGAGAAAGAGACTATTCGCCATCTTTTACTATTTTACCCAAGTTGGACGGACACTCGACATCCCTACATGAAACACATCTGCCAGCATTCAGCAGTAACTGACGAAGAAACATGGTGGAAAAGGATGATTAGTGGTGATCGCACAGCTTGGCAACTAGCGACATTCAAGATCCTTCACACCCTAATCGAAAAACTTGCCTTGAAACAACATGAAAATTAAGACTTTCTTACCTACTGGGACGACCTTCTTCTCCTTAATACCACTCAAAATAGCCAGAAATGTAAGATTTAAAACAAAGAGACTAAACATGACTAAAGAAACAAAGAGCAAAGATGTTGTAAAAATCTAATTTTTTGATTAAATATTGAACAATAAAATAAAGAAAGGTTAAGGAGATAGAAACGTATCTCCATTGCACTGTACTGTAAGGTGCTGTGTGAAAAGTGAATATACAAGAATTCCAAAGGGAAACAATGTCTCCAAGTACTGATAGTCTGAAGGACTGATCAGTTTCCCCATAACAATGAGCAAAAAGGCAAGTTAAGTGAAGCCGACGGCTTTATTCCCCTTCAAAAAGTCATAACAGGACCAGGAACAAAGCAGTAAGAATGGAAACTATGGAGGTAAAGTTGAAAAAATAAAATCTTCCCCAACAACTAGCACATCCAGAGAGACACTTGGTGAACAGGTGTCGATCCTTGAATGAAAAAACTTTACTTATGCCAACACACCCACCGTCCCACCCAGCAGCAGCGCAAGTGATGGAGATGGTTTTTCTCCCTCTCTTGCTGCTGCAGAATTTAAATACAGAAATATTTCCTTCCCCTCTCCCCAAAGGAAAGACGATTTTGCACAGGTGGGAACTTACTAGAGGTTTGCCTTTCCATTGGATGGTGTTTTAACCATCAGACATCCACAGAACAAACTTCAGTGCAAGGAGACAGCTAGGAGGCCAGGCAGAAGCAGACTAGCAGACAAATACAAATTCCTGCATTTGAAAACCAAAAGAAAGCAAGGTGTGCGCTCCAGTGAGGGAGAGAACCCCCCCCTAAACCTCAAAAGTGGGGTCTGCTCCAGTTTAGGGGAGAAGAGCCCCCTGAACTCCAAGGAAGGGTGTGATCCAGTGAGGTGAGAGAAGAGCTCCCTAAACCCCAGAAGTGAGGTCTGCTACAGTGAGGGGGAGAGGAGCTCCCTCAAGCCAAGAAGGAAGAGGTGAGCCCCTGGAACTCCAGATAAGGGGTGGACTCCAGTGAGGAGGGGAAGAACCCATTGAGACTAGAAGAAATACATTCCTGATCCAAGAGAAGGAAGGGGTGGGGAGTAGCAAGGTGATGTGCAACAGAAGAGGAGAGACCCTAGAATCTGGAAGTGAGAGAGGGAGTGAGGGAGAGAGCAAGAGAGCAGGGCACTGTATCACTTGCAGAGTGTGCAGGGCACTATATCCCACCACATCCCTGGGTGCCGCTTTGTGAGCCGGTTGCTATATCCCTGGGTGTGAAAGGGTGAGCAGGGTACCATATCCCTGCAGAAGAAAAAAAGAACAGAATGGAGAGCCCTTTGCCCCGGAAGAGTGAAATAAGTTAGAGAGGAGGTGAGCCCCAGTGAAGGGGAGGATTTCTGTGACACAAGGGAGAAAGCCATCAATCCCGAGAATGGTTAAGTAGCCTTGTGTGGCCTCCAAAAGAAGTGATAAAGACTGAATGCTAGAGCGACTTAAACAGGATACCTTCCGGTCTGGAACTTTCTGAAGGCCTTTTTGTTTGCTGCCCTTCATTTATAATCCTGTGCTCAAGGACTACGTGCCCCAAGAATCTTTATGTTATAGCCATCCTGAGTTTCCATGCAAGTCTTATATTTTTCTTTTCTTTAATAAAATCCTCTAATGCTTTTCAGGTGTCAGTACTTGTGTATTCCCTCGACCAATTGACTCTGTGGTGTATTGTGTGGAGGGCGGGGCTGTGGAAAAGGTGGGTGAGAGCAAAAGAAAGATAGACAGGGAGACGTGTAGGGGGAATTAGAGAGTATGTTAAGATGGTGCAAGGTGGTACTGGGAGTAGAGTAATTGGCCGAGTGAAGCAGAGAGGGGGTTATTGGTAAGAAGCAGAGAGAGTGTGGTAAAGTATAGATAGAGAAGAGGGGTGTAGTGGAATGAAGGTGAGACGGGGAAAGGGGAGAGGGGAGAATGGAAAAAGAGAGTGTATGAAGGCCAGATGGACTGGAAAAGGAGAGGAGAGAGAGTGTGAGAAAGGAAGGAGGTACGAAGATAAGGGAGAGGAGCGAAAGGGAGCGATCGAGGGCAAGACTAAGCCAGAGTGGCACTTTTCCCACCATCAAGTCACATTGACAATCTTACAGAGTATTAGGATAGGGAAATCGCTAGAAAATCCCTGCAGGGAGCCAGATAGATATGGCTTTGCCTTTAGGTCGTCTCCTAGGAAAGGTTGTTAGACAATATGGTTACCGATCATTGGTTGACCAAACTGGGATTTGGGGATGCCTCGGCTACGGAGGGGAAAAGCCCACAGGAGATGAGAGAGGGACACCAAATAAATAGTGCATCTGCCCCCCGCCTTTCATCAAACAAATCTACCAAACTTAAGATAGACCCCTCTGCCTATCTGAACAATGAACAATATACCCATTTGATGACAATAACCGTTGATACAAAAATACACTTTTTTTGTTTTAGAAAAAAACCTTGAATCATCCTGGACACCAATGAGTTAAGGTAATCTGCCACATAAGGTGTGTTCAAAGTGCCCAAGTTGAAGACTGCTCTAAATTCCCAGCTTTGCCGCCTAACCCAGGTGTGTGCTCCTGAGCAAATCATTTAATCTCATTGAGGATTATCTGCCAAAATAAGAAGTCCTTAAAACTGATCAGCTCACACAGTTGGCTACTCCATAAAATGCTCACTCATGATACAATCGCATATGTAATTATTAAAGTGACCATTCATATACTCATGCCTCTCAACTCACACGTTTTTGGTGAGCGCCCCCCACCCCATGAGTGAGTTAGTTCACTCACCCATTAAGTCCCTTATCCCGCCCATACATCTCAATGGGCTCTCACCCACCAAGAGCAAAATCTTCTATTTTTACCCGCTCTGGTGGGACAAAAGGTGAGGTGTCTATACTGGATATCACAAAGTTAGTCTCTTGGCTTACTTCTCGTATCTTCTATAAATGCAACTTCCCATGTGCGGTCCTTAGCACCTCTCCTAGTGGATGAAGCATGCCTGCCTGCAATGATTGGAGGCATGCTGGGCGACAGCGCAAAACCCCCATGACCAAGGGTGAAAGCAGAGCAGACATAGTGCACGCTGTTTGCCCCCTTTCCCCAGCGTGCATGAAAGTTCTAGCGGGGGAAAGAACGAGGCGTGGTCGGCATACGGTCCCAGAGGAACAGTCGAGTGCCGGAGGTGAGATAGCGTGCCGCGAGGTAGTGGGAAGAGCCAATAGTAGTTCCTGATCTCGGATGCCGCCGGATTGGGACAATTAAAGCCTTTGCAGCATTTGGAAGGAACCTGAACAGAAACCTTCTGGTAAGTCGTGCATGCATGCTGCAAAATTATTATTTAAGGGACTGAGAGCAGTAGAGACTGTAAAACACTGGCACAGCCCCCCAAACTGAAGAGAGATTGTCAATGGTGGCTGGAGGCAGAGGGGCGGGGGAGATAAGGCTCAAGCAGCAGTATTGACATTGGATATGAGTCTTAGAAACTGCTGCCATATTAAGTAATGAATGCAGCATAAGGAATACGTTCTTCACATTGTTGGCCAATACGGAGCAAGTGCTACCTGGAGGGAATATAAAAACGGATGATAATTTGGGGGATGCCCATGGCAAGATATTTGGTGCCCCTGCAAAAAGGGTAATTGGTGAGGATACAAGTTGGGAGAAGGAGAGAATCCCAGGCGCACAGAGAGGAAAAACGCCCACTGAGTATATAAGTGGGAATATAACTCTGATGAACTATAGGACACTGAGAAGTGGGGAAACAGCTCATACCTCGGAGGGGAAGACGCCCCTAGACTAAGAATGGCTGAAGAACCTATATTATATATAGAGCTGGGTGGCGCCTCCCAGATGCCAAAAACCAAAGAAAAAGGCACCTTGGCTAAAAGAAAACAGCCCCAAGCGGAGCAGGAAGGTCAATTGGAGCGATGTTGGAAACAGAGTGGTGAGGTAAAAACAGGGGCCAACAAGAAAGAAGCAGTGGAAGAGAAAGGGGATACCCTGGAGAGTGAAGAAATGGCGTTTAGTAAGGAAGAATTAAAAGAATGTCTCAGCGAAATGGAAGGCAGAATTACAAACTATTTTCAACAACAGTTCACTTCATTAAGAGAAGATCTATGAAATTCCTTGACGGAAGTTAAGGGGTACATGAAAGAGCTGGGCGAAAGAGTGGATGTTACTGAGCAGCCCTTAGCCGAAATGTCTGATGGGGTATGGCAAAACAATTTATTATTAGACCAATTGGCTAGAATTGCACGCTATTTAGAAATACAGGGGGAGGACTTAGAGAATTGCTCAAGGAGGTCTATTAGGGTGAAAGGCTTAAGTGTGTCAATATTGGACACTGATTTGAAGAGTACGGTTGAGCAATGCTTTGGAATTCTACTAACGGAAGTATCGGCAGAAGACATTGGCATCAACCAAATTCATAGAGTTGGCCCTAGGAGAAGAGAACCAGGTGGTAGACCTAGAGATGTGTTGGTGGTATTACCCAAATTGTTCGTTTACAATTGTTCGAATGAACAATTGACCGAATTGAAAGGGTCACAATTGACCTTTTCACAATTGACCGAATATATATATATATATATATATATATATATATATATATATATATATATATATATGTATATAGGTGTTGGGGGGTTTGGCGTTGGGTGGGGGGTTGTGGGGGGTTTCCCCCCACATATATGGTACAATTTACCTTCACAATTCGGTCAATTGTGCAATTGTGAAAAGGTCAATTGTCATTCGAACAGTTGTAAAACAAACAATTTGTATACAACCGTGTTGGTTGCTTTAACCTCATACAGATTAAAAGCGAACATTTTGCGTGCAGCAAGAACAGAAAGGAACATTACAGTGAATGGGTACATTACAGAAGAGAAGAGACGTGGTTCAGCTCAGACGCGCTTTGATCACAAAACAGATTCAATATAAATGGATGTTTCCGTTTGGACTGCTTTTTGCCTTAGAAGCGGTACAGCATGCATAACGTCATGTGCGGAAGCGCTGGCACTGCTAAACTTGGAGGAAGAAGAACATGGGAAGAAGCGATTGAGGCCTACCTCCCAACGTGGAATGCGACAATGGGATTGGTCCAGGGTGTCAGGGAAGAAGGGAGATGGGGGAGAGGTGAAATTGAAAGGTCAGCAGGGGCAAGGTTAAAGAGGGAGCGCAGAGGTAGGAGTGAAAGGCTACGGTTGAACAAAATGGGGATGGAGAGTCAAAAGGGGTTGGGATGACTTAGTGGGGATGCCGGGAGGGGAGAACTGGCGGATGAAGTCTTGGAATCTAAGGGAGGCGTTAGGAGGCTTCCCAGAGGGAGTGACCTCAGGTATTTGTCTAGGCCCAACTGCCTTGGGGATGGTCCCCGAGGGTATCATAAGATCTTAGGTCTGGTCCTGAGAGGGATTGTTGGGAGGTTTTGGTTGGGGAAATGGGGGGGGTAGGGGACTTGAGGTGGGGTGGGGTGCAGAGGAAGTGAAGAAATTGCCAGAGCTAAAGCTAAGGAACAATTTTAGTAAGTCAGTGATTAGCTTAATTCATGCTGTACATTCAAAGTAATATCTTAAAATGTTAGGGGGTTGGACTCCCCTAATATGCGAAAAAAGGTGGAAGCTTTGTTGAAAAAGGAAAAGGTGGATGTCATATTGCAGAAGACACATATTAAAAAGGCAGAGAAATGTGGGGTAAGCTGCGATCATTCTTTCGAATATATTGCAACAGGGAATACCTCAGGGGTTATGATAGGATTCAGAGATGCACAGAGTTACAGTTGTGCGGACACAGAGGGGAGATATCTCTTTTTATTAGTACAGTTGGAGTATAAACAAATCACCCTGGCCACAGTGTATGCGCCTAACACAGGACAGATTGTGTTCTTGAGGGAGGCAACAGCCAAGTTTGAAGATTTTTCAATAAGGGAAATAGTATTCACAGGAGATCTTAATTTGCCATGGGACCCTACGGTAGATAGGAGTGGGGGTGTGGGGAAGGGGACAGTGCTCCCTACACGGGCGCTATAGGAAGGTTTTCCAAAGCCTTACATTGAGGGATGTTCGGCGGACTAAGAGAGGAGAGTTGGGTGGGTATATGTGCTTCTCACATATATATCAATCCTTGTCCAGAATTGACTATGTGTGGGTAACACCCCCATTTCATTGTCGGATCATGCCCCTTTAATAGTGACATTTAGGGATGTGGGTCCACGAACAGGGCTGTGTGCATGGACATTTCCAGCTGAATTATTATATGAAGTAATGGGGGATGTGATCCGGGATAAGATACAAGAGTATTTCTCTGTTAATAGTAATCATATGGTCTTGCTTGAAGGGACCTGGGACACCTTCAAGGCAGTAATGCAGGGAGAACGTATTGCATTACAGGTCCAGCGGGAGAAACAGGGCAAAAATGGAAGGGGACCTGGAAGAACAATTGCGAGATACCCAGTGGGCTATAGTGAAACATAGGATGAGGACTCTAGGTAAACAACTGAAGGAACTACATAGCCAATTAGAACTACTACAGACCCGAAGGGCTGAGAGATCTCTGTTGATGACCAAATGGAGGTATTATTTACGGGCCAATAAGGCAGATAAACTGCTTGCTCAACAGTTGAAGGGATCAGTGGCAGCCAAGACAATTCATCAGATTGTGCAACTAGATGGTCTATTAACAACTGAATCAGTGGCTATAACAGAAGCTAGTTTTATGAGACATTATAGGCATCAAATCACCCTGATCCTCAAGAGATACAATGCTACTTCTTAGACATTTCTCTGCCAAAGATAACGGCTGCAGAGTGGGAAGAGCTAGAAGGATGATATTAAGTAGGAGGACGTTGTGATGGCAATAAAGGCATTGCCGCTGAATAAAGCCCCAAGACCAGACAGGTTCACGGCTGCCTTTCATAAAAAATATGCAAGGCAATCGGCCCCAAGATTGGCGGGCGGTTTAATACAATAGTGGCAAATGGGTGTGGGAGGGTTGCACCAACGATGTCAGAGGCGAAAATGGTGGTGTTTGAGAAAGCAGGTAAAGACCTGACGAAATGCAGGTCATACAGAACCATCACATTAATTAATATTGATGCAAAATTATATACGGGCGTCTTAGCGGCGAGACTGGCACCTCTCCTCCCGGACATGATAAATGCTGATCAATCAGGTTTTATCATAGGTCGACAGACCTCTGATAATATTAGGAGGGTGATACATCTGGTGAGAAGGTCAACGCTAGACAAATCCCATCAGTGTTGGCGTCATTGGATGCCGAAAAGGGGTTTGACCGTGTAAAGTGGCCTTTTTCTGTTTGCCACTATGGAACAGATGGGAATGTGGGCTAAGTTTATACGGATGATACAGGCGAATTATCAGGCTTCTAAGATACGGTTGGCGATCAAAAAACAAGTGTTCCGTATCATAGAAATAGGACGTGGAACACGCCAGGGATGCCCACTGTCGCCTCTTCTTTATGCACTGCATTTGAAAACATTTCTGCATAAAGTTAGATCCAGTTTGATGTGTAATTCAAACACAGGGTATCCCCCTGGGAGGAGAGGGCCATAAGATTTTTGCTTTCGCTGATGACATGTTGATAACAATGACACATCCTGAACAGTCAATACCAGCATTGGATAGGGAATGGAAAGACAGAGAAGGTGGCGGGTCTGAAGGTTAATGTGGGGAAGTCAGAACTTCTAGAATTGGGGCTCACTACAATACAGAAGGAGACTTTGTCCTCATATTATCCTTTTGCTATTGCGGAAACATGCATTAAGTATCCGCGGGTTGGGGGCACTCTTGCACGGATTTCCAAGATGGCGTACCGCGTCTAAGCTCTGCATCGTGTGGAGGACATTAATTGAATCCTTGCTGATATAGTGGACAAAGCCTGCCCTAAAATCAAATTGTGATAGAACCGTGTTGGGTGCACAATCGCTGCGAGTTTCGAGAGAGGCAGGACTGTGTTAGCGGAGTACCGAGCGGGACTGCCACTCTTTGTGGGCACCCGGGAATGGCCGCTTCTGAGACCGCCTTGCTCTAGCATGGATCGTTGAGGAGGGAGTGCCTTTGAGCCTGTGTCGATGGAGGACTATGGCGGGACTGTGATCTCCTGACCCTTCCCCTGGACAGGGGAGGGAGACACGGATGTAAGTACATCTTCCCAGGAGGGGGCGAACTAAAGAGTGTGAGCGGCCGGGAGCACAAGAGGTGGAGGCCTCCTGTACGCCTTCCTGCCTTCAGATGAATTTGCTCGCCGCCCCCAGGGGTCCTGACAGAGCGAGAAATCGGACGCGCAGATGGGGACTTGGCTTCTGCGGGGCTCCTGACTAAGCGCTGCCCGATGTCCATTATCTCCACAGAAACTGCCACCTACCGGGGGACATAACTAAAGCGAGCCTCTCAATGTTAATGAGAGCCAGGCTCCTGGCTCGAATCCTGCAGAAACGTAACTTGCTTGGCACCAACTGCACACGCCCCATGGTTCAGAATGGGACTCTAAGGTAAAGCAGAACACGTGGGTTGTTGGCTCTCCTGGTCCTATTCATACAGACTCAGTGATACAGTCATGACACTAGCAAATCTCCTTGCTAGACGCAGCAATAACGTGTTGACACTGCATATCTTCCTTACCTGCTATGCCAGTCCATAAGGTTTATGTGGCTGAATAAAGACCATAGTGGACATGTGATGAAGGCTTTTTGAATTATTGCAGTACTATTACTCTACCTTTACATCAGGTCACCTGGCATACGTGAATAGCCACACGCCTAAACAGAATTGGAATAAGGTGCTCCTCCCCCAACTCCAAGCAGAACATTTGTCCTGACCTTCATGAACCGGGGTAAGCAGGTTGCTGACGGCACATCCGAGGGAACCATGACAAAAGGAGCTACACACAAGACGAGCGGCATGATCGATAAATTCACAAAGTCCCCCCACACCCTCCCACCCAAGTCCACAACAATGTCTGGAGAGGGTCCTAGCAACTTGGCATCAGGAGAAGAACCGTAAACCACACCGCCTATAGAAGTACAAGGTGTCCCTGACACTATGCAACGTGACTTTGCAGCAATAAACGTGAAGTTAGACGGAATTACATGCAATGTCGCACCAATCCGTACACAATTGGAAAAAGCCCTCAACGTATAACAGAGAATGAGAATCGAATTAGCGCACCGAGGACCGTACGGGGATATGTGACAACAGTAGTCAAAGATATGAGCAGAATGAAGGCTAAGTGTGAGGACCTGGAATCCAGATCACGGCGGAATAATGTACGTATCATAGGGGCACCTGAAGATGCACTCACAGGCTCAATGGAGAAGGCTGTGGAAGAGCTCTAAGAGAACTTTTGGGGACCCTGTATGGTTGCCGTTCATGATAGAACGAGTGCATAGGGCACTGATGGTGAAACCCAGACCAGGAGGATACCCGAGACCAATAATCGTTCGCCTGATGAACTATCGAGACAGGGACCAGGCACTGATGGCAGCTCGAGAAAAACAAGAATTGAAATAACGTGTTTATCTTCCCCGATTATATACTACAGCCGGGAGCGTGGGATTGCGAATGCCATGTTTTACACTGCTGGGCTGCGTATACAATTAAAAAAAAAAGAAACTTACTTCTTCACATTCCCTGAGGAGGATATAACGGTCAGAGAGGCCTAAATCCCACTGCCATCGGGGTCTGGGTCTCTGGTGTCCTGATAAGCTGTTGTGGAACACCCACACTCACTATCTTCAATGGTAACGGGTTAGCAAGTCCACAAGTTATACGGTCATAGTCCCATGGGGGTATGAATGGAGTCCTCCACACGTAGCAGCGGCAGTTTCCCCCCTATACGAGTGCAGGTTGTTGTTGGGTTGGGGAGAGTAGGGTTGGGAAGGGTATTGGGGTAACACAGTCAAAGTTCGGGGTACTATGAGGATGGAGGTGGTGGTGACAAAGGGAAAGTTGGGATATAGAAGGTATAAAATGCACATGATGAAGAGGTTATTTGTAATTGCATGGACAGACATACTCTTAAGAATGATCATAAAACTGTGCGCAAGATGACAAAAACTGTAAAATGAGCTTCAGTTATAAAGCTGTTAAACTGGAATGTGAATGGGCTGGGGTCTCCAATAAAAATGCAGAAAGTTCTTTCATATGCCAACAGATTGGGAGTTAAGATATTATATCTACAAGATAGGGTTTAGGGGGGGATCAAAAATGATACACATCATACTCCACTCCACTAGGGAACGCAGTGTCACGATCTTGATACTGAGGTCCCTCCCCTTTGTGCACCTTAAAACTGTTAGTGATGATCAAGGAAGGTATGTACTTGTGCATGGCAAGTTGGGGTGTCATGAGTTTTTACTACATAATGTGTACGGCCCAAATGTTGATGACCCTGACTTTTATAAGGGAATGTTTCAAGAATGTGCTAAATACCCCACCAAACGTGTTATTTGTGGGGGGTTGGGGGTGGACTTCAACACCACATTAGATCTGCTATTGCAACGTACGTACTCATCGCCTTGGCCCCTATCGCATGCAGCCCGTACTATCCGGACTCAAATTGAGGATCTGGGTCTTATAGATGTATGGTGAGCGCTGAATACTTCCCAACGCGAGTACACATACTACTCGTCAGTACATGAAATGCATTCACGCATTGACCTATTGTTGATTGTGAATAGGCTGTTGACCTTAGTGGGGGAAAGCCGTATTCTGCCCAGAACACTGTCCGACTATTTGCCAATACTGATATCATTGCGCATCCCTGGCCAGGTAGCTCCTAAAACACAATGGAGTTTTAAACCTGCTGCCTTGGAAGACCTGGTATTTAGGTCAAATATAAAAGAACACATTGTTAGCTATTTTTAAATCAATGGGGGTGCAGTTACTACACAGGCTACACTATGGCAGGCGTTCAAAGCATATATTAGAGGTATAGCTATTGCCACAGAACATGGGGTACTACGTGATATCAGAGGCAAATTAAAAAGATGCGAGGACACACTAACACAACTACAACACAAGTATGCACACGACCAATCCCCTGTAATCAGGTTTGACATCAAAGTGACTTTGGACAAGTACTGCAATATAACTAATAGGGAGCGCTACACTATTTTGACAGACCAGCTACAGCACGGCGCTATAAAGAAGCGGACAGACCTGGGAAGCTGTTATCCCGTACAGTTAGGGATGACCGGGGTAATTCCAATATTTCCTGTATAACCCGTCCTGACAGATCCATGGCCAACCTCGATACTGAAATAAATTAGGTATTATATGATCTCTACTCAACATTATACACCGCAAAAGAGGAAGCTTCCTCGTGCTGGCCCAGAGATATATGGGTGGACTGTCGACTATTTCTTGCCCGCAAGAGTGCTGGAGACAGCATTGAGTGAAAGATCCAATATGAGTGAAAGATCCAATATGCACATAACTATAGAGTGAAGCATCAAACCCATGTAATAAGTATGAGGTTTATTATTGTTAAAATGTACTGTAACCATGTATAATAAATAAAATGTTTTTTAAAAGAAGTACCTGCGGGTTAACATAACTAAGGTGGTCTCGCAGCTGTATTATAACAATTACCCGCAGCTACTACAGACAGTTAAGGAAAATTTAGGGAAATGGACCCCACTCTGCATTTCATGGTTAGGATGAATAGCTTCCATAAAGATGGTGGTACTCCCGAGACTGCTTTATATGTTTCAAGCTCTTCCAATATTGGTTCCACATTCCTTTTTTAAAAGTACTGAACAAAGTGGTCGCTAGATTCATCTGGTGTAATAGAACGCCTAGAATTGCATTACAAACATTAATGGCACCAAGAGTAGGTGGTGGGGTGGGCTTACCGAAATTTGTAAAATACTACGAGGCGGCACAGTTACAAGTAATCCAAGAATGGTTTATCGGAGATACCACAAAACCCTGGGTAAGGATTTATAGGGTGGTGGCAGGGTCTCCATTGGAAGGTGTCCTCTAGTTATCCAGACAAGATAGACCACCTAAATACTCAGGCTAGTCAGGTACTGGCAGTAGTATGCAATATATGAGATTGGCTGTTAGAAAAGGGTAACTTATCCATGCGTCCATCCCCGTTCACTCTGCTAGTTGGGAATCCACAATTTTGTCCTAGGATGGTAGAGGGAGCGTTCGGACAATGGCAGAAAGTGGGATGTGTGAAGGTGAGAGATATGATGCAGGGAGGAAATATTCACTCATGTGATGAATGTGTACAATCGATAGGCCTTTCGGAGAAGGATAGGTTGGAGTACTATCAACTAAGGCACTGGAGAGTCGGGTCAGGGAGTAAGGTAGCAGTAGGGAGAGACCTTACAGTGTTTGAAAAGTTTATTACCACACATACGGGAACTAGACAAATGGTGTCCAAGTTATATGCGATACTGTTGGAAGGGGAGAAGGAACACACATGGGGATATATGGATACATGGGAAAATATGTTAGGCATGGACTTAGCTAGGGATCACTGCTAGACTGCCCTTGTGGGTGGAAAAAAGACTGATATGCAAATGGTTATTTCTCCTCTGTGAAGGACGCAGTGAGCTAAAATGTGGTTGTAGACCCTCCCGAGTGGAAGAAATTCCATAGAACAGGGTATTTGACCCATGTTCGTTCTCAGTAGAGGGGCTCTTACACTCCTTTGTAACTGTGCGTTTACAGCATACAATGCCCATTCAAGGTCGACGAAGTCCCATAGCTTCGGGATCCAGTCCTGTGAGGTCAGGATCTCCACCCCTTTCCATCTTTGTGCTATTAATAACATAGTTGAGATCTGGTCATTCCCTCCAGGTACCCCTAATCCAAACCAAACAAGACTTCCTGCGGTGGTATAGCCGAATTACCCCCAAACATCTGGATCTGCGCATGCTGAATCTCCCTCCAGAAGGGCTCGATTATGGGCAACTCGACCATACATGGGACCAGGAGCCCGTCCCCCGCACCTCCTCCAACAATCCTGGGATGCTTCTGGGGATATCTTCTAAAGCATGGATGGGCTGAATTGCCATCTATAAATAAGTTTGTACAAATTGACTGTCGCTGGTACATGTCCCGCAGTCTTTGGCATCCCTCCTCCTGCTACCCATGGAACGCGCCAGGCTCCACACCCGGAGTGAAACCCGAATTACGGAAAATCTGTATGAAAGGGGGGAAGGTAAAGAAGTGATGCCATACCTTTTAATTAGCATATCCCAGGTATCTGCCACCAGTTTTGTGATAGAACTCAAATACATATGGAGAGTGCTGTCCAGTTTAGGGAGTGGGAGGGGTCAGACACGTGAGGCGGACAACTTTATGAAGATTTTTCAGAATATGAAATTTTATTAAAGTGAAAGGTCGGATAAACGCTTCACTATCCCTACCCCGACAAGGATTTCCCTGCCTAAAATAAAGGAAACACTAACAAAGGATGTCTGTTCCTCACACTTAAACATACAATAACTTCATGCATGGCCGTTCAAAGGCAACAAAATAATAACAATTGAATTAGTAATTTAACAATAGTTTTTCCTTATATTCTGGGATGATTCCTGTCACGATTCGCTCCCTTTGCTCCTGTTCACGCCACTTGGGAGTCCAATTTGGGGTTTATTCCCTACTGGACTTTCTTTCCAGACCTCATGCAACAGTGCTGTGGTGAACTGTGAGTGCTAAATCCTTATTTTCCATAATCAAAAGACTATGCTTCCCAGAATGCCTGGCCCACTGCTTCAACTCCACTCATTCAGGACAAGGTTGGGTGGAGGATAAGCAGCACCTGTGGCCGGCAGGTGCAGCAAGCAGCACACCCGAGGCGCGTGCTCGTTAGCAAGCTTAAAAAGCCTCAGTTTGCTTCAGTCCGGTGCTGGTCATTGATCCAGTGTTCCGGTTTCAGACTGGTCCCTAGTTCCTGGTTCTTAGCTTAGTGTCTAGTGTTAGGCAGAAACCTGTGCAGTTCCCTCTGGGACCACTGCAAAAGATTTAAGACTACAGGTGGTTGGCAGTAGACCCAATTGGTAGCAGTCTGTACCACCCAGATTTACCTGGTAGCTGTGGCTGAGCAGTCAGACTTCTCTCAGGAAGAGTTAGGCAGTATACAGAGTAATCACAATAGGTCAAAAGAACAAAGTAGAACAAGCAAATACTGACCAGAGCTTGGTGTAAAAGAGAGATCATTTTTTATTTAAAAACACATCTAGTAAAACACACTGGCACTAATATCAAGCAGTTCAAAAACACGGTCACTAAAAGATATACCCTCCCTTCAACGATTAGTTAAACAAGTCTTAAGTAAAGCAACACTTATTTTCAGACAGCGGTGAGCGCTTAACGAAGATGGCACTCTAATCAATCGGTTTAAAAGGGAGAGAAAGGCAGAGCAAAGATAGAAACAGATCCCAACACTTTCGGAAGAACACAGTAGGAGAAGAAGGCAGGTTAAAACCGTAAAGTCAAAGTTAAAAAGGCCGGACCCACTTTAAGAGGCTCTGGTCGAAATGTGTCCAAGGTCACACGGTTCAAAGTGCCCAAAAGTCTTGCAATAAGTTCAGAAAGAGTTGAACCAAAAAGAAAGGGACCAGTTAGATGGTCAAGGCGGCCAGCCCAGTCCAGAAGGTTAAGGGATTATTGTTACCTTGTAGCAATCTTTAGAAAGGGAGACCTGGCGGACACGGTACCTTAAAATGGTGACAACGCTCCAGTGGGGGCAGTTGTTCCTGGCAGCGGGTGCAAGTCGGTGCTTCGTCCGGAGGAAGAGAGGATCTCGTCGGGGAGGAAAGCAGGAGTCTGTTGCACTGCCAGGGAAGAAACCAGCCGCAGAGTTCTCAATTAAAAGGAGCAGTCCTTTTATTCGCGGTCCAGTGGTTAGTGGCTATCCGGTTGCCGGGGTGCTTGGCACTGGCAATTCGACCACAAGATGTCCTGGGATGCGAAAAAGGAAGATAAACTGGTTGTGCCCACCAGTCAGGGGAAGAAGACTCTCCAGCCGGGAGATCTCCTCTGTCGTTGGGAAGTGGTGAGTCAGTTCAGCAGGGCTCCACCGGTGGTGTCGTCTTAGCAGGCCGGCTCAGCTTCTCCCTCGTTGGATTTTCAGGTCCTGTGGCGACTTCTGATGTTCCAGTCCCAAAAGCCCTGCTTTTATGCAGCACACCCCCATTCACTCAGCCTAGCTGTCAATCAAACATGCTAAGTGGTGAGCCGACCGGCTCACCACTTGGGCCAATCACACAAGAGTGCGACTTGAGTTACCAAGGTAACTCAGTCCAGGGTGCCTAAAACCCCTCCCACACCCCCTGTGATACCCAGACAGAGTGGCACCACTTTGGAGGGCTTCTGTGTAAAAGTGGAACAAAGGGCTCGACCTTTGGTTTGGAGTTACAGAGGCGAACACAAACCCCATTTTAAAACCGAGTTCTGGCAGAAAATACCAACCGGTGAATTAATATTAAATAAATAAACTGGCGGTATGTTAAAAAGTATTAGCCTCGAACAATGGGAAAATCCCATAGAGATATATTTGCGGTAGAATATAAGAAGTAGTATCCACTGCCACCAGCAAAAACTCGACGAGGGGGTACGGGACAGTGCCCCCTCGAACAACAGACCCTACCAGTACGTCCACAATATGACGGTTTGTACTGGTTCTGTTAGTAATTTGGGACTAGTAAAGCCAATGGTGACTTTACATGCCCTGGGAGACAGTAGTCAGTCCCAGGGTATGGAGTCTATGGTTGGGGGTCACTATGACACCTCGGTGTTACTGCACGGAGGGTGCTGTGTAACACACATAGAAAAAAACACATGAGACCCTATCGAGTAAAAGACCCCAGAGCCCATAAAACACATTAACATTCAAAGGAACACCACAAATCATGTCCAAGAGTGGGAGAAAAAGAGTAACTCTTGGCAGGAGAAAAAAACAAACTCCAGAAATCCAGCAAAGCTGCTGGGGGACCCACTAGGTTAGGAAATTCAGCCTAAACAGAGAATTCTCCCTAACATCTAGATCCTAGTTTCTTGTTCACCTTTCCCTGGATTTCAAATTTAGTGGGCTTATTAGTAATTTCAGCTTCCTGGTTTCCCCTTCGGTCTTCCTCTGTTTTGCAGGCAGCACTTTCCAGTGCTTTCCTTTTTCTGTGCATCCTAGTTTGTCTGTGTTCTTTATTCCTTTGACTTTGCCCTATTCAGCAGCGAAATCATGATTCTTTATTCACTCCTCATTTATAGATTAAGTATTTTGTCCCTGTTTGCCTTTCCTTCCCTGGGAGGTAGGGGGCGGTTAATCTTGCCCTATTAATTTTGTTTTCCCTGCTCCAGTTCCTTTACTTCCTCTTGGAGTCTGTTGCCTTGCACTTCACACCTAACAATCAATAGGGGAAAAAAGGGAGGTGTGCTTTTTTAGGCAGCTCCTGTGTGAATGCCTACATTTTCCTCACTATTCTGTAATCACTATTCCTACTTGTCCCTTGTCAGGAGTATGACATATTAAGTTATCCCCCTTTGCTGATATAGCCTTTCTGGGTCCCTGTTTGATCAACAGGGTACGTGGGCTTAGCTGAAATTTCAGGTGGTATTTCTCATCCTCGTGATTATTGTCTTTAAGTTACCTTGTACAATACCATCAAGAGTGTTAGCTCACAGATCATGTTGTTGCTTGCCCTGTATGTGGGCTTATCGCGGACAGCACCCGTAAAAGCAATTGTGGGTAAGGAGCTTGCCGACTTTCTGTGTAATCATAAGGAGCTTCTTAGCGCTTACCCCATATCCCTTTTAGTATATTTGTATTCTTTCATGCTCTCTTGCACATCCTGGGTTTTAGTGGATATGTGTCTTGGTTCCTGAGTGCATGTTTGACTCAAAGCTATTCACTGTGTGGTCTTGTGCACATTTCCCCTTGCCATTTTCACTGCCTTTGTCCTCTCATGACAATACCCCATCTCCATATTCCAGAAGGATTCTGCTCCACAATTCCAAATTAAATAAGGAAATCCTGGTTTGTAACAAAGTTCTAGCAGTTCTTTGTGGCTCCAACTTCAGATAATAAGGTTCCCACACTGGAAGGATTCAACAAAGAAAACAGAAGGTTCTTTCTCTTCCTTAAGCAAGAGTAATAAGTGTCTTTGTCAGTATATTTTGACACAACTGAAGAAATGTAACTCCTCTACGGCAGTTTTATAGAGTTCGTTCGTCAGCATCAAAACCAACATGAATTGTCTTTGTCAACACCACTTTATAGCACTTCATCTATTTCGACCTGGTTTACTTCCATGGCAGGCCTACTACCACAGTCACACCTGGTTTACTCCCATGCCAGGCCTACTAATTCAAATGTTTGCCATTCGGGTATACTGCCATGCCCAAACAACAATTCAAAAACAACAAGTGCTTCTGTGGTTAGGATCAACTTATGATAACTTTACAACAGCTTCACACTGTTCATTAGGCTGCAACATTAAACCGTTAGCAACTCTTCAGGGAAAACAAAGATTCACATTGTTGTCTCTGCAAATGATGCTTCTCTCCTTCTGAATAACCTTTTCCAGAAGGGCAGCCTTCTTGCCACTCTTGTTTCCACACTGCATAAGTAACCAAATACTGACAAGGATAAGATCTTATTCTGCTTCTTCCTTGGCTTTGGCAATGTGGGTTTCTACCAGCGTTCATTATATACTTCTCAAAATATGGGCAACAAGCTTCACATCTTTTGGACCTTTCATTAGTCCCCCTTCAGCCTTTGGCAATATCTGATGTAATTAAGTTGCATTGTTCTTGGTTTCACTTGGCTTGGGCAATGGTTGTATGTATTAGCTTTTAATGCCCCCTCGGGATGCTTGGTTCTCAACAAACCTGCGCGGTTAAAGTTTTTGGTTTTGACACAACAGTAATTTTGCCGCTTTCTGATAGTTCGTTATTCAAAATAACATTTAGTACCGCTTTCACTCACACGCAAGAGTAAACACCTGCCTTGAGCATGCCAGTAGTTTCGGAGCGCTCTGGGGTCACTTTCCACTGGTGAACTCACCAGGCAAGGTGTGCCCATACGATCCCCTCGCTGCTCGCAGGTCTTAAGCTTCCGTTGCTCCTCGCGAACTGGCAAACAGCTATCCGTGGAGAAAGCCTCTTGGGAAGGAAAGCTTCCCTTGCTTTCGCTTCCCGCTGCACAGCCTCTGCAAATTAGGTCTTCAGAGGGCCAGCTTCCCCTCCTGCACACTTCCCACTGCGTGACGTCTGCATTTAAGATTTCCGGAGGCACAGACCCTCCCATGACCGGTTACTGTCTTCTGCTGAACAGTGGTCCGGTCATTGTCACCCTCCTTTAGTTTCTGCATCGGCTGCATACATGAACCACACTGCTCTTCCTGCTTCTCCTGCTAGTCTATGGCCTGCACCTGAGGGGGCCTTTTAAGCCTACCAGCCTCGCTCAGGTGTGGGTCATTTCTCTTAACAATTTGACCACTCCTGCAACACTGTTCCTCTTTAGCCCTCTTCCTCTGTCCCAGTACTTAGGGAATTATGTGACTTGAAATCCCAATTGATAAAGTATGTTTTTCCAGCTTGACTTTCATTCCCAAACGTATTTCTGCTCCCCCTAATTTTCTTCAATGAAATATCACAAGTATCACTCACCAGATTTAATTGTAAAGAGGAATAAAGTTCATCAGAGTTTAAACCGTTATCATTCACAGATTTCCTCTCATTGTACATTTGGGAGTTAGAGAAGTTTTCAGCTTTATAAATCTCCATGATTCTGGAAAGGTTTTTATTTCTCCCAATGCCTAGGAATTTGCAATTGTTTTTACCCATGTTTGGATGGTTAGTTTGCGTAACAAAAAGATTGTTACGACAGCAGGCCATTACAGACTTTGGTATGGAAGGAATGTCTTCCTTAAAAGGAAGATATATACTGCTTGTCACCCCACAGAGTCCTCTCATTGCTCTGGGCCCTTTCTCCTCCCAGGTGATCCTCCTGCAGAACACCACCCCCAAGGTCAGGATCAGAAAGCGTCTGCCTTTCTCTGGCCATCTGGGAGGAGACTTTAGGCAGGGGTTTAGCGAGGAGTCCATAGGATTCATCACAGGAGCCAAAAGGACATCCTTCAATTTGTGTTGGGCCTCAGCCTGATCAACACCCACCCATAGCTTCCCTTAGTTCCTCATGAACCAGTCCCTTATAATTTGAATCTGGGCAGCTTCGTAGAAAATGTGAAAATTCTGGAGAGCCAATCCTCTCTCCTTCTTGGGTACTGTTAAGAGAAGGCGGCTGATCCTGGGTCTCTTGTCTGACCAATTTAAGTTATTGGTAGGTCTACCAAAGAACTCTTGGGTATGGCCACCGGGAGAGCCTGAAATAAATAGGAAGAGCCTAGGCAAAATGTCAATTTTAATGGCAGCTGATCTACCCATAATGGATGGACTGTGTTAATAAGCCTTTGTGCAACTTAACAGATATATATACAATTAGTTCTATCTGGGTGTGAAGATTTCAAATACCAATTGTGTTTTGAGGGTCTCACAAAAGAGATTACCCATTCGTATGTTATTTTTGACATTGGATGTGTGAGTGAGAATGTGTACGCAAGGTGGAATTAAACTGATGTCAAACTTGAGAAATCTACTGTAATGTATATGCAAAATAGTATTGATTTTTTATGTTTTCTAATAAATTCATTTTGTGTATGAAAGATATATGGTAATACTTTCCGCCCAACCTCATTGCCAAGTTCCATTTTTTGCTTATCACAGCTAATCTACCCAGCCAGGATACTCTAAGGGCACTCCATTTGTAGAGCTTGGCCTTGATAGATAACATTGGGGGAAGATTTGCGTTATACCAGCTCGCCAAGGTTGGAGGAATATTTACCCCCCTGTATCTAATCCCCTTATCGCTCCTTATACATGGTGAGGACTCCTTCAAAATTGCTGTTTTCCCCACCCCTAACCACGAGGTTCAGTAGTTTGGATTTACCCAAGTTGATCTTAAGACCACAGACTGCCCCGAAGTTATTTAGGACCTCCCTAGCCCTAATGATGCCTGCAGAACTGCAAGCGCGAGTAGAATGTTGTCTACAAATGCTGCCATTGCGTGTTGGGTGCCGTCAAAGGGGATCCTGTGAACCTTGTCACACTCACTTAAGGTCTGTAGTAGGGGTTCCAAGTAGATCACATATAGCAGAGGGGAAAGGGGACCTGTGTTTGGTGCCCCTGGTCAAGTGAGAAGCCCTAGATAGGGATCCGTTGACGAGAAGCCTGGCTGAGGGGGTTTTGTAAATAGACCGAACGATTCCAACAAATCCCTCACCAAGACCCATCTACTACATTACCTTAAACATGAAGGACCATTCCAACGGGCCGAAAACTTTTTCTGCATCAAGGGAGAGGAAGATTGTAGGAATTGATAATGTATGTTCTTTTTCTACTAGATGGGCTATTCTACGAATAATATCACAATTGTGGCGACCCTGAACACACCCCAATTGATCTGGGTGAATCAAGGTAGAATGGAAGCCTTCAAGTCTGTTGGCCAAAATGTTCGTGTACATTTTAACATCTACATTAATTAGGGCCATCATCGATATACAACGCACTTGGTAAGATCTTTATTGGGTTAGAGGATAAG
This sequence comes from Ambystoma mexicanum, assembly GCF_040938575.1. NCBI lineage: Eukaryota > Metazoa > Chordata > Amphibia > Caudata > Ambystomatidae > Ambystoma > Ambystoma mexicanum. The sequence goes on from NC_090925.1 coordinate 734,584,758, forward strand.
TATAATCTTTGCCTCCTCCATTGATGCAGTTATCTGACCAGTTGTACAAAGTGGTTGTATAGCCCCATGAGATGTGGGATGTTAGGCAATATTGTATGCAGTGCCCTTTGGTTGCACTACAACAACCCTGACCTCCTGGCAATAGGAACCGAAACCTTTTGTATAAATCAATACTACACAGGTTGGTAGCGTGTTGAGCAGCCAAGCTCATCTCAACAGTGGTCATTGTGAGATGTAGGGGAGTTACACCGAGATTCACAGTGACAAGCATTCAAATAAACTCTTACACACAAGGTTTCTTGATTAAACAATTATTAATTTATTTAACAGTCAGTTTGAGTAAGCCTTCTTCAGAAGGGGCAATATAATAGTAGCACACAAATACACTCCAAAAAACACACTCTTAAGTTTCTCTAAATCAGCAAGTACCGATTTGGGATGGCACACAGACACTTCCTACACCCTCAGGTGACTTAAATAGCTAGGACACTGTGGACATTAATATATCACTGTTGCATTTAGGGTAATACTTAGGAGTATGTCAAAGAAAAAGATTATTAGAATAAAACAAGAGATCTCACAAATATTCGGAAGCAAGTAAGTACTTTTGGTAACCCCCAATGCAGAGTAAGTTAACCCTTCCTGGAAGGGAGACAAAACACAACGTCACAGGGAAGAAGAGTCATTCAGGGAGCCACGCCAGGCCAAAGTCAATTGGGCAAAAGTCTAGGTGAGCTGAAGCAATTCTTACAGGTAAGTAAAAGTCTTGCACAATGTTTTAGAAGTCTTCGTAGAAAAGAAGAAATCAAAGCAGGGCCACAAACTAATTAGGCTTGTGAGGTAAAGAAGCTGTTAGCAACTCTACAGAAGCAACCAAGACAAGTCTCAACTGAGAGCAAGTGAGGTTACACAACAAGGAGGTAAGTTCTCTTAGACTTTACAGTACCTTTGGTTAGAAGAAAAACAGTTCCAGCTGGCTTCCGTTAATGTGCAGCTCTGCAGATCCTGTGTTCCTGAGACTCAGTCATGGGGACAAGAGGGAGGACGTCTAGAGGACTCCTGCACTGCAATGGGATGGTCGGTGACAGAAAAGGACCAACTTCTATTCAGTGGCACTTTGCAGTTTCAGCTCCTGAAACACCAAATAGCAGCAATGCAGACTCTTGGCTGTCGAAATAGGCTTACCTTGCATCTGGCATCCAGCACTCTGTTGAGGTCGCTCAGGCTCGGTCAGTCCTGCTTTCTGGGAGTCCGGAGGATCTTCCTGTAGCTCCTGGCCAACTTAAAAGCAACGCACACAATCTGGTGTTCCTCTCCCTGGCTCTACGGTTTCCAGCAGCGACTGCAGTGGAAATTCAACCAGCTTCGAGAGGATGTGCAGGTGGCTTACTTTGGAGTTGATTGGTCCCACCAACTCAAGGGGAGAAGTTGTCCTTGCAGGGCGTCTCTAGTCGAGGCGAATTCTGAGCTAAAGCACAGCAGCAGGCCTCACCGGGCAAACCAATGGTCCAGGAGTTGCAGCAGATGTCTCTTCCAAGTTCTTCTTCAGATTCCTTCTTCCAGTGGTCAACTCTGCCTTCCAAGCTAAAAAGCCTCCCTTTTTATGCAGGTTTCTCCCATTCACTTCAGACTAGCTGTCAGTCACCCAGGAGGGTGGCTGTCCTTGCCGGCCAGCCAACCAGCCAGTCAATCACCTAGAAGTGCATTCCTGTCTCCTAGGAGACTAAAACAGGGAATTTCGAGCACCTCTCTCGCTTCCTGCCCCCGCCAGACACCCTGGAGCCAAAAGGCGGGCTTCACTCGTGAATCCCACCAAAGGCCAAACAAACAAAGGGACCAAACCTGGTTTGGCGTGCGGAGTAAATCTCAAGAAGGACCTTTCCACAAAGAATGGCGAAAAAAGTATACCAGGGCCATTTTGACAAAACTGGCACCATTGGGTGCTTTACTGCAGCTGTGAACGTGTGCGTTTACCGGGTTTCTCATCCACCAGAAACTCTTTGGTCGCTGTAAGGTTTTGTGCCGAGGAGCGGATCGCACACCCTTCTGCTTTTAGTGCCAAGGCTCCAGTTCCTGCCCCTCAGACACTCCTGTGGTGGTTCTCCACCACACGGGAATGAGCACTTCGAGCAGAAAGCAAAGGGGCAGCCTTCCAGGACAGCCCCCTTCACCTTCTTCAATCTGCTCTGCTGAATGTACCGGCCTCCTGGTCCTTCTCCGGCCATTCCCCTTTGCCGCTCGGCAAAGGTCCTTTATATACCTGCAACCACTTGACAGGCTGCAGGTGTGGATGATCAATCAGCCCTGCCTGACCACAATTAAAGGGACATGCCTGACCTTCATTGCTCTTAGCAAGCATCTTCCTCGTCCCAGTACTAGAGTGGTAAAAGAGCATAGACATCATTGCTCTTAGTTGCCTCTTCTTCGTCCCAGTAATGTAAAGTTTCAATTGTGGTGAAATTAGTTGATTTAGAACAGCCCATGAAGGTTGGGGAAGGATTGGGTTGGTCATTAGTAAGGGAAGGGGGATATCATGTCCCTCCCAAGGGCACCCCACCCTCAGCCCCCAAGGACCCTCCACCCAGGTGATACTTCTTCGCTTCTCCGCCCCCAGGGTCGGGATCCAATAGCGATGGCCTTTCCCTGGCCACCTGTGCAGAGGATCCAAGGTGCCTAGGAGGGAGAATACCCTTGGGTTTCTCACATCAGATACAAAAAGAAACGATAATCTTAATTCTGCCCATGTAACTGAGTCCCTTATCAAGTCACCAGGGGTCCTCCACCCTCACATACCCACTTTATGTCTGGGGACGCAGAGGTCCATAGTGAGCCCATCATGACTGGCTATTCTCATCGCGCCCATCTCAATCCCCTCAATCTCACCTAATAGGGAGCTGAGACCCAGACATTATCGATCCGGGAATGGGATCCATGAGCGCTCGAAAAATTGCTCAAAAAAAAAAAAAAAAGTTGAACACCTCCTCGCACCCCCGCTCCATGCATCTCGCAGGCCCAGGGCATCATTTGGCCCACCGTGACTTAGAGGCCACCCCTCCCTTGTATGAAGACCCCCCTGAGCTCCTATACATTTCCCATAACCAGGCCAGGTTAAAGTCACCCATCATTACAATATTACCTCTTGCAAATGCATCCAGAGTGACCAGTAGGTCCTTCAGAAAAGTCTCCCAACCCATATTGGGGGCGTAAACTGATACCAATGTGACGACAATCCCATCAACCTCCCTGTCACCATCATGTATCAACCCCCCTTTATCAGCCTTTGCTCCAGCATGCAACCATCTCTAAAAGTGAGCGCCACTCCTCCAGTCTTGCTGGGACCTGACGCATGGAAGACTGGAAGAAGCCTTTAAGTCAGAGCCTACCCTAGTCTCTCTGCAAGAGATGGGGTTCCTGCAGAGCCATCACATCTTGTTTGGCCACCATAGCGAATTGCTCCAGTTTTTTCCTTAATTAAGACCCCTCACGTTATGCGTTACACAATTCAACATGCATGGCCATGTGGTCCGCTTCTCCTAAGACCATTTACCTTGTGGAAAAGCCCATGCCTCGACGCTAATCCCACAGTGCACTCCTTATCCCCATTAGTTTGCCTCGTCAAAACCCCAAACTCCCTCAACCAAGCCCACCCCCATACCTCAATCCAACAGCCCAACCCCCAGGATTCGCCTCCCTTCCATCCACCCACACCATCTACCCACCCCTCTCTGGGCCAAGCCACTCTTGCACTGTACAAGAAGGACAAGACCCCACTCCTCCTGCACCGCTCAGGCCAATGTCCATTCCCTCATTCTCCACCACCCCTTCTTAGCAGTAACTCCTATGACCTTGGGGTACAAGTGACTTTTGGGGGGCTCGTGCCCCCTGCCTCTCCCCTGTCTTTTGAGTCTGGTCCTCCCAGCGGAGACCTCTACCTTCTGCGATTCCCCGCTGTTGACCATTCCCAGAGCTGAGGTATAGTGCAGGCTTCTGAAGCTGCACGTGACCCCACCTGGTCCTCCAAGTCGAGTTCAAGTAGGACACTGCCTTCTGGGATGGACATGATACGTCTTTGCGACCCTTCCCAGTCGAACACCAATCCAATGTCCATTTATACATGATGTTCCTTTTCAGCAGGTATAGTTGGATTGGGGATTCCGGATATGTTTGCGCTTCTTTAGCTTTCACCACACAGATTACTGCTTCCTTCTGAGCATTTAGAGTGAATGCTGCAAAGACATCTCTTGACCTGCTATTGGGCCATCTACCAACTCGTCCAGTTCTGTGAGCATGGTCCTGACCAACCTCTTCAGGTAATATGTCCCCCAGGATATCCGCAAATACCACCTGGACCTGCGTTTTAAGATCCTGGTCCGCGATTCCCTCTGGCAGATTCTTAACCCAGATATTGATCCTTTGCGACCGGTTCTACAGGTCCGCCATTTGTAGTTCCAGGTTCCGTGTGGCATTATTCTGCCTCCCGATGGCTTCACTGTGTGTTCCCTCATGTCGGTCTCAACCTCTTTTAGGCTCCTTTCAAGAAGTTCCATTCTTTCACCAAGTTGTCTCATTTCTTGTTTCATCTCGACCAACGCTGTGTTGAGGTCAGACCGCATTAGCTGACTCTGGTCCTGAAAGGCCTTGGTTAGGGAGAACTAAAGATCTTTCAGGTCATTATGCAGGTCTTGCCGCGAAAGAGCTTCTCCAGAATTCACATCCACTGGTTCCCCCTGCCCTGCCTTCAATGCCCCAGCTTTAACAGACCCCTGGGGGCAGTGGTGGGAGGGGCACTGTGATGGACCACGCCTGGGTATATCAGTGCCACAGGTTCACCAGGATCACGCACCATTCAGGGATATCAGGCCATGCAAAGGTTCAAGCTTTTAAGTAGGTCACCCCTTTGTGTTACGCTCACCTGGTCTCCGTGGAGGCGTTGGGGCACGGTTGGAGCCCTCCCTTGACTCGACTCCTCGGAATCGCCTTCCCCTCCAGATGGTTGCTGGACCTGCTGCTCGAAAGATGGGTGTTGCCCCTGAGTGAAGATGAGAGGCAATGAAAATGGAGTGGGGATAGCATGACTTTCCCCAACCCTTTTGTGCCAAAATACAGTGTGCAAGCGCTTTCCCATTCAAGCTCACTTGTAGTTTTGTAATGTTGAGCTATCCGTCCTGCTTATCCTAGCAGGGGCGCGTGGAACGGACCGAGTTGCTTCACTGGTCCGTGGGCGTGTTGATCCAGACCAGCTGCGACCAATCCACTTAGAAAGTAAGTCTTTTGTTATGACTACGTTCGATTAGACTGTCTGTATTTCGTCTAATAATAATTCTTGCAATGCCTCATTCCATCCCCATAGGTACAGAGAAGTAAATCGGGACCAAGGAGAGTCCGGAAGTCTTTAGAGGCTGACGGAGTTTGAACAGTGACAGGTAAGTTGGTCTTTATAAGGAAACTCTAGTATCTTGTATGGCGTGGCCAAAAGTTCGGTATGCACATGAGTTCTAGCCTGTTGTGTTCTTAATTTCCTCGCAGGTGCATGCGACGATGAAGATTGGAGTCCGGATGCTCGATGAATATTCGCAGTTGCAGGATGAAGTTACGGTGGAGGTAATGGAGCGAAGCAGAGTTCCGGGTAACTGTGCGCCCGGATTAGGTAAGATGAAGACTCTGGCCGTGATGGGATGCAGGTAAGCTGCGCGCACAGCGATGTAGCGACTGGCAGCAGGTAAGGAGCACCCTCAGCGATGGAGTAGCTGGGTTCAGGTGAGTGGCGTACACAGCGATGTAGCGGCTAGCAGCAGGTAAGGAGCGCCCTCAGCGATGGAGTAGCTGGGTTCAGGTGAGTGGCGCGCGCATCGATGTAGTGACAGGCAGCAGGAAAGGAGCGCTCTCAGAGAAGTCTTCAGGATGGAGCTGCAGGAATCCAGTGATGCACAGGTAAGCACAGCGGAGAGCGCTACGCTGCTGAAAGCAGAATAACGCAAAGCGAAGGCACGTGGATGGGCTGGCCTTATACAGGCTGGCTCAGGCCCCTCCCTTTAGCCCCGCCTACTGACTCCACCTTGCCTTCTCTGGGACTTTGGCACGTGCCTTGCAGTTCTGTTCTATGGCCACGCCCCGGCCCAGCTGCACACGCCCTTGGCACAGAGTGTGCAAGGCACACTTTTACATGAGCCTGGCGCCAGAGGCACCAGGACTGGGTCCAATTGGGCCCTGGGGATGAGGAAGGACTGGCCCCTTGTCTAGTGGCCATGACACTTTGTGGACCGTCTGCATCCACACACCTCCGTCCGCTCCTAGGTCCTCAGCATGGTTGGCCTATTCCTGTGGTCACCTCTCCAGGGGCAAAGGGAATCCACCTCCCCCTCACCGCCTGCACTACCGCCCGTTGCTGCCACTGACACAGGTCTCCAATGCTAGGAAGGCCTCCCCCTCAGCCTCCTCACTGTCTCTCTGCAGCTGCCCCTGTGGAGCCTTATTCTGCACTACCCTTCATTTGGGAGAGAGCAATGTCTTTAAAGCTTCCCAGAGCACCCCCTTTTCCAGCAGGTACCAAAGTACTGTTTTCTTGCCAGGCGGATTACCTGTGCCTTCCCACTGTCAGATGCTCCAGGTATCCAGACCCAGCATTGGCCTTAGGGCATGGCAAAGCCCCTTGTGTAGTCCTGCTCTGCCCCATGTGCCACAATAATCCCAGTCCCTGCCGCAACATATGCGCACAGATGCTCCTTTCCTGCGGCTGTGTGCGCTTTCCAATTCGGCGACAATGGAGCCTCTCTCTCGCAGTCTTTTCTGTCGTGCTGGGCAGGCTCAACAGGCGCTGTCCACAGCCCGTTCCTGCTGAGGGCTGATCGTCGCAGTGCGAGATCGCCCATCGAAGGCCGCTCCGCAGCGAGCCCCACTTCTGCTTGGGACTGGTGTTCCCTTTGCCGAACAGGCCATCTTATGGCCTTCGCCACACTGGTTGGGGCAGACCCTGCTCCGCCGGCAGGATGATGCGCTGTGGTCTCTCAGGGCACCGGAATCTTCACCCAAGGGTTAGGGGGCCTGTGCAGGTAATCCAAGGCTTTGTGGGTGGTGATAAAGCCATATCTTTACCAGAGGGTGCACAGAGATCTGCCGACATGGCTATCGGTGGCCATCTTAGAATCGTCATACTGGGTTAAAACCTGGTTACAAGGCTGTGGTACTAGCCTTGTCACATACTGCATGGTTGTGAGTTTTGAGAATGTTTAGGGACTGCCACAGTTAACTACGCCATCACCATTCTGCCCGCACATATGTTCAACCACCTGCAGGCTCTACAGCCTGTTTACAGGAATGGAACATAAGAACAGCCATACCAGACCTCAGGTAATCTCTTCCACTATGTCCATATATCAAATCTACAGGGTTCAGGGCGTGGCATTTCCTCAACCTGGTCCTGAATGGAAGAGAGCTAATGATGGGCAAAATCACAGGACTAAACTGCCATCTTGGAGCTCTGTGTCATAGAGAGAAAAGAATAGACTGCTTCCATACATTGTTGTTGTAGGACAAAGGGAGAATTGAGGGATCCTTGGGCAGACCAACTGTCGGGAAGGAGGCACGGCTGCACGGCGTGCCGGAGCCCAAACAAGGTGTCTGCTCTGTAACAACTTTATTTCAGCATGGAAAGGGGTTCGAGGTGAGCCATTACCTGAAAAAGCCAAGAGAATTGTGAGGGCCTGTAGGAAGCAGAGGGCTTGTAACATCAAGCCATTGTCGAGAAGCAGTGAAGTGCCATGGGCCAATGGTAAAGAAACCCCTACGAGACAGGATTCTTACTATTCATCTACATTTTACTAGACAATTTTGAAGGCTGAGCCACAGCATATCCCTCTTACACTACCTTTATCCGTCTCCTTCACAGATACGTTTGCCCCACATTGAGAGGCTGCATGCCTTTTTCTGTAGGAGCACCCGCGACCAGGAGAAGGACGAGCAGATTAAGCTTTAGGACACGAAATAAGTACAGGTATGGTGGCCAAATTATGAATGCTTGCATTAAGCACTGCACTTTCATGCAGCACGGAATGTAAATAGACATTACTCCAGGCCGTTACAATAGACAGATCATGTATTCTTTGTCCTAATGTACAATGTGCAATGTGCAATTTTTAAGAGCAATTACACTGGAGATGGACTGACATTTTTCCATTCTTTGTGTTTTTTTCTATTCTTTCTCCTCCTTTCCTATTCTTTATCAACAGACGGTTTTTAGGATTGGAATATGAAACATACAAGAAGGAATACAGTTGAACATTGAAGAAATGCACTTTACTAACACACCAACTGTTAGTCATTTTTTAGAACGTTGTTTGTATTCGTATGTCCTGATGAGGTGCAGTAGTTGGAAAGAATTCTAACAACTACCTGCCCGAAACTCGAGTCGACAAGACCAGAGGTTCCTCTCTAGTATGCGGTTGGACCCTACTTGGGTTACAGAGAAATGTAGCATTTATATATATTGAAACAAATGTGTTAATATATACTCCTTTTTAGAACACACATTGATGCACTTTACAAGACTACAAATATGTTTTAGAGTCTTTAGGTCTATTGGTATAGACTGTTTTTTCTCTGCTTTTGGAACACACAATAGAAACTGTGTTGATTTGCACAGGTATGAATCAGTATGTTTTTGATTTCTTGAGGTTTTTGGTTGGTGTGGTGTCTTTTTGAATTGCTAGATTTTAACATTTGTTCAACTGATGAATGTTGTATTTTGCACACATTTTCCTATGTGTCGTCATTTATGACTACATAAATAAGAAAATAAAGCTCAATGAAATTAGCATTGCCTTGTCTGTAAATTATTGTGCACAATAGCTGCAACCGTCACTTGGAAGGAATTGGTTGCCAGGTTTTTCGTGGTAGTTACATATTATAAATGGTGTGAGGGAGGTACTGGTCTGTCGACATTTGTACCCTTTGCATGATCCATTGTCCTGTCAGGCAAATTGAAGCAGCATCACCGGTATGGAACGTCTGCACAGAGAAAGCAGCTACAATACCACACAGGCAGAACAAGTCTGGGTCCCGTAGAGGTAGGCATCCATTTTGCCTTCTGCAACAGCTTAAATAGCAGTGACCACAATACATAGATGTAACCAATTTTATTGGGTCTCTATATATATATCGTTACAGAGATGGGTTTAAGATTTCAAACCAAAAGACTATTGTCACGATTCGCTTCCTCCGCTCCCGTTCCCAACACTTGGGGGCATGATTTGGGGTTTATTCCCTACTGGACTTTCCTTCCAAACATTATGCTACAGTGCTGTGATGAATTGGGAGTGCTAAATCCTTATTTTCCAAGTTACTTCAGTTCCGGATCCATTCCAGGTTTTTGGCAGCCAGTATGCTGCTTTAATCAAATGACTATGCTTCCCAGAATGCCTGGCCCACAGCTTCATCTCCACCTTTGCAGGACAAGGCTGGGTGGAGGATAGGCAACACCTGTGGCTGCAGGTGCAGCAAGCAGCACACCTGCGGCGTGTGCTTGTTAAGCAGGTTTAAAAGCCTCAGTTTGCTTCAGTCCAGCGCTGGTCTTTGATGCAGTGTTCCTGTTTGTGACTGGTCCCTTGTTCCTGGTTCTTAGCCTTGTGCCTAGTTCCAAGTTTCTATTCCTTGTTCCTTATCCTTGGATTTCGAATGTATGTGCTTAATTGATTTCTGTTTCCCAGATTCCCTTTCTGTCTTCCTCTGTTAGCAGGCAGCTTTTCTCGGTGCTTTCCCTTTTGGTGCAGCCCAGTTTGCCTGCGTTCTATATTTCTTTGACTTTGTCCTTTGCTGTTGTAAACCTTGATACTTTAGTCTTTCTTCTTTATAGATTAGCTTCTTGCCTTTTTCCTTGGATGGATGGGGGAAGTTTGCCCTTGTAATTTCGTTTTCCCTGCTCCTGTTCCTTTACTTTCTCTTGGAATCCATTCCATGTTTTCCCTTACACCTTTGCATATATTTCCCATTGATTATTAGGTGTGGTGTGCGGTTGTAGCTAGCTCCTGTGTGAATGCCTATGTTTTCCTCACTATTCTGTAACCACTATTCCTACTTGCCCCTTGTCTTGAGTCTTATGTATTTAGTTATCCTTCCATTGCTGTTACAGCCTTTCTGGGTCCCTGTTTGATCAAACAGGGTTCGTGGGCTTGCTGGCATTCAAGTGGTATTTCTCGTCCTCGTGAGTACTGTTTTTAAGTTTCCTTATTTAATACCATCAAGAGTGTTAGATCACAGATCCTGTCGTTGCTTGCCCTCTACGTGGGCTTAGCGCTGTCAGTACATGTAATAGCAATTGTGGGTAAGGAGCTTGCCAACTTTCCTTGCAGTCATAAGGAGCATCTAAGTGCTTACCCCACATCCCTTTTCACATATTTGTATTGTTGTCACACTCTGTTTGCACTCCTGGGTTTTAGTATACATGAGTCTTGGTTCCTGTGTGCATGTTGTTTGACTCAAAGCTATTCACTGTGCGATTATGTGCACATTTCCCTTGCCATATTCACTGCCTTTGTCCTTACCTGACAACTATGTGCAATACTTCAAAAATGTGTTTGGCCTAGCGGAGCGGAGGTCCATGCAGAGAATCAGATGAAAACAGTTGTTTAACTGTATTAGGTTACAATATAGGAAAGGGCAGTTATATTCACTAACACAAAATTAATGTGTTTTCTACATACAGGGTCCATTTATGGTCCTGAAGAAGGCGGACAAACAGAACAACTGCCGAAACGTCCAGCCAAAAGAGTGGTTTAGTCATATACTGAAATAATTGGTTAAGGTGACGTGGACCCCAATATGGTTGTCCTCACATTAGCTGGTGGAGATTGAATAAGAAACAATTAGATTTATAATAAGCAGGTAGGAATGAGGAGGTGGACAAAGGCCATCCTCCGATCAGCACAAAGGCACTTTTTGACTGTATTTTGTTTGTTACGATGTTAAATGTGATATTTATTTGTGAAATATATGTGATTGTGACTTCTGTATTATTATGGTTTAATTAGAATCTGTAAATATTGATAAATCCTCAATTAAATAATAAAAGAATGGATGTTAAAAAAGAGAAATGTATTTGAACATAATTGCCCCTGGAATACATCAAGCATTCAATGCTATCTAATACATGTAAATGTGGTGAAAATATGTATACGTCAGAAACACCTTGCGATGAATCCTCCGGAGTCATCACTGATCCCCAGCCTAAACCCTCCTCCCGTGTGGCCAGGGGAAAGGCAGTCGCTACCTGATCCTGACCCTTGGGGTGGTATTCTGAGGGTGGAACACATGGAAGGATTTGGCTGTTGGGGGGAGGTTATGGCTCAGAAAGGGAAAAGACGCAATATTCTTCCCTGGACTATGAAGAGGAAAACCTAAGCCAGTCTATAATGACCTGCTGTCATTATTCAGAACCTTTTAAATGTCAGGTCTTAAAATCTACTTCTGTCAAACATCTTAAGCAGAACTTTATTCATCCTTCAAATGTAAATAATGTGAGGAATCTGAGGGCATCCTCACTTTTACTGCCCCTGAATCGTCCTATTAGCTGGCCAGGGAAAAGCCATTGCTTTTGGATCCCGAACCTGGGGGTGGTTATGCGAGGGAGGATCACCTGGGTGGAGGGAACTTGGGGAGTGTATATCTTTGGGTGAAACATGGTATCCCGCTTTCCCTTGTCAAAATTAAGCCTGCCTTCATAGGCTATTGCCAGTCTTTACCTCCTTCTTGCACACAAAATGTCCCACAGCCATTTTATTTTAAGTCGAGGAGGTGGCAACTGAGAGTTATGCACACTTCCATTCATTCACATCACTTTGGTACTGAGACGAGGAAGAGGGCTGTGGAGGAGTTCCATTGTACCAGCCAGGCACGTCCAGCTAATATGCTTAACTATGGTCTGGCAACAGAAGTGAAGGACTTGCACCTGCAACCAAGTAACCATTCTCAGTTGTATATAATGGGAGACCACCCAGCAGTGAAGAGAAACCGGCCTTTAGAGGAGGACGCAGCTTTCAGAAGCTAAGGGCAGGAGAGGAACCAGCATGAAGGACACTGTGCTGAGCATGAGGTGACGGCTATACTGGGGACAGAGCTCGCCATGAGAGGGTTGAGAAACCTGCAGCCTTCTTTGCCCTCCGTCTACAGCAGGAGTAGTGGGACACCTAAATATCCTGATTGCAGCATGTGGATTCCACTAAGGAAGAGCGGAGCTTCGTGCATCAAGAGTCGAGGATGGCGAGCACTGCTTGCTGGGGCGCTCGTGAAGCACAAGAGGAGCGAAAGGAAGCCGCTCTGTGCAGCAAGAGTCGAGCACGGCGAGAACTGCTCGGTGGGGCTCTCGTGAAGCACCAGAGGAGTGAAAGGAAGCTGAAAAGGAGGAAGGAGACCACCAGACGAGCAGCGGAATACTGGTGAGTCTAAAGAAGGGAACACTTATACCGGGGCGCTCCAGGGACTCGAACCAGGAACGCATAAATGCAGAACAAACTGAAAACTATTACAATTACTTTGGAAGACCAAATTATGGGATTTTGAATGCTGACCAAGCAGAAAATTGTTATAAGTATTTTTGAGAGTGATTATTGAATACCGAGAACAAGCTGCAAACTATTATACATACTTTTGAAGGTGCAACAAGCAATTATGAATACCGAACGAAAGGAAAGATATGATGAACATATTTGAATGCAGCACAAGTGAAAAGCAAGTGATGAGCACTTACGAATAATGTGAAAGCAAGGTGGTGGAAAGACTGAACACCACAGAGTGAATTGTGTGATATACACGTGGCAAAGCCTAGAGACTACCTAGGAGATTCACAACTGAGTGCTGACCAATGACAGGTTCAGAGTGAGAAAGCCTGTTTTTGGCAAAAAGCCTGAAGAATACATAAGCATAACAAAGTGCCAAGGATCATTGGTTGCGTGACCTGTAATGGGTGACCGGGTGGTCCGACAACTGCGTCTAGACCGAGAGCCCCCTGCTTGAAAGACCCAAAGAAAGCAAAGATAAAGAAGATGTATTTTAGAACAGTTGAATGAGAAAGAGAGCAATCTACGTGAACTATTGAAAAACTTGGAAGATTAAGAAATTGAACTGGAACGGTTTTGAAAGCTAAGAATTTTGAACTGCTGGTAGTTTTTGAAGCTGTAAGAGCAAACTTCTTGGGGAAGGGAACCCACAGGACCTTTTGAACTGCTTTGACCTTGAGTAATGGGAAGCTGGAAATAACCCAGCAGCTGGAAAAATCTGAGAACTTTATTTGGAACACGGTCTCTTTGGTTGCTGACATCCCTACACATTGTACATATTTAGTTGTGAAGGCAAGTATAGGCTTTGGACACAGACAGACTTTTGAGTTGAACTTACTGACACAGACTATCCTTAGTTTTCTTTAGGTAAGGAAATCCCACCTTAGCATAGGGCAAGTTAGGCTTTACTCCATCCAGACATTTAAGAAAAATAAACCATTTGTTTAGAGAATTGTCTGCGTCTTACTTCATGATGCCTGCACAATAACCCTTCTTAAACGCCTGTGACATATGATGTTGATTGAGGATTGTTGTGTAGAAAAAAGTGTGAAACAAAAAATCCATGCTAATTCTTTCGACTTCAATTTCCAGAAAGCTTCAAGTACTGGGACGAAGAAGAGGAGTAAAACCAATAGTAACATGCAGACTAGTTGGTATCCATTCAATCAACTGTGCGGGACATTTAAATCAGAGAAACACCTGCAGACGGCAGAAGGAGAAGGTGAAGCCAGATCCAAGTACTGCAGAGTAGGCAGAGCAGGAAGCACAGCCGCAGAGAAAGGGAGACGTACGGAAGCAAACCAGGCTGAAGGAGAGAGGTGCTCCTGACCTGCCACTTGTCAATCCAACGTACTGGAGGGGCGGAAGACCCAACAGAGTCCGACAGGCTGCGGGAAGTCCAGCAAGGGAACCGGTAACCGCAGAAAGATTGTCCACGACGCTGTCAAGGCAGAAGGCAGCAACCGTATTGGCGAGGAAGCACGAAGCCGGTTGAGGACCTGAAAAAGGTGTTTCACAAACTGGAGAAGTCATATCCAAAGGAAAACTCTACTGCTACAATGAACCACGAGTCAGGGATGCCAGGAGATACTAGCGAGTTGGCCGTTTGATAGTTGTAACCCCAAGGCGTTCCGACTGGCACATGGGCAATTAAGTGAAAGTTTTCAATATCGACCAAATACAATAACAGGGAGAACAAGAAGGCAGAAAGGCTGCAATTCTCCTGATAACAGATGTCCGTGGGGGAAAACCTGGAAAAGCATTGCCATAAACCAAAAGACATTGTAAGTGAGGTTGACAAAAAGAGCTTGAACAATTCCTCATATAGGAGGTCAGTATGGGGGAAATTGGCGCAAGTGCTAACAGAAGTCAACAAAATCAACCTGCCACTGAGGCGGTGCAATTGTGTGATATTTAAGGAAAATGTGAATGTTGTTGAAAGACCCGATAAGAGCATCAGGTAGTGAAACCTCTTTGGAAAGAGATACCTGGCAGAAGAGTACACCAGGGGATCTGTGAGTCAAAAAGAGGATATTCCTGATAGGAGAGAATCCAGGATATCCAGAGTTTTCAGTTGAACCTTCTTTGGAGAGAGATACATGGCAGGAGAGTACACATCTGTGAGTCAAAAGAGGAAAATTCCTGGCAGGTGAGTGAGAAACCTGAAATTGTCTCACCCGCAAATCCTCGGGGATCTCTCATCCAGATCACCAGGACACGGCCATCGCTTTTGGATCCAGTTCCTGCGGGTAGACCAGTGTGGGAGGATCACCTGGGTGAGGGGTCTTCGAGGAGTGGAAGTGGGACACTGGATTGCGAGATGCGGTTACCCATTCCCTGTAACACCTTTACCCCATACTACCAGGTAGGATACTTAAGAACTCAAACCCCCTACATCCCCCTTTGCCAACACAAACATTGCCTCACGGACAGCTCACTACAAGAAAAAATGGACTAACACCCGAGCCGTATACCTCTTATGCCCCAATTCAATGGTCAGGCAGGGTCAGGCAATTACTGCTGACCATTACACACACCCGACTTCCATTACACTTCCCCACATGGATAAACGCGGGGCGCGAAAGCACATTCGGAGCAAGGCAAAGCACATGAGGAAGCAGCAGTTCCATGATGGCAGTTTAATACAAGGCGAAAGACACCAAAATCAAAGAGGATTGCAAGGAGGGAAGTGCCCTTGACCTTTTCAACGAAAGACTGTTACTTTCATGAACCTTCGTGAATAGGAAACACAAGACCAGGAATCAAGGCTGAAGAATTCTGCATTGTGTGTCGGAGTTACCCGGGCCTCTCCCTTGTCGATAGTCAAGGCGGGGAGAAGCATTTGCCGCCATGGTATGGTCCTTGGCTCCTGCAACAAAGCAGCAACCGTGAAGTCAGCACAGCCGGTGAGTTGGGGAGACTGATACCAGACCAGTCTGTGTTGGAGCCAAGGTTGCAAGAGGCAACATTGTATAGTGAAAACTAAAGAGAACAGTGTATGAAGCGTATGTGGCAAGCGACTCAAACACAATTAATCAACAGATGAGTGATTGAACTTTGAAGCCAAGATACGATTCCGTAGACAGAGTGGTCTGGCACCACATGGGTGCTCATTCGAAAGTCTTGGTTAGGTATCCAGCTGAAAAGTGGCAAATGTGAAGAGTGATAAAGAATTGTGAAATCGAAGTGGTCCTGCAATGGGTCCGGCAAAAACCTGTGCACATTCAAAAGTCTTAGATAGTTGATGAAAAAGAAATTGAAATTAGTCTGAGCCCGGCGGAGGGAGACTCATTGAGCATGGTGTTAAAAAGGGATCTAAGCCTAACTGAGGGGGATCCGAGATGGGTAAACTGTGAGTCACCCGAGAAAGAATATCCTACAAAAAATTGGATGCATAAATTATTTATGAACATTGTGTTGAGAGGATCCGAGGTGAATAGTGAATCGCCTAAGAAATTGAGTACTTGTGAAAATCTGAAAGAGAAAAAGAACTTATTGTTTGTTGCATCAGGCCCTCTGAATGAAGAGACTTTTTAAGGCAAAGAGACTTGGGCACGGAAGGCCCTGATGCTAATGATTGAACTGTATCCTTGTGCTAGAGAAGCCAGAGACTATGCTAAGCTCGAGTGTACCGCCTTGCCCTGTGCTGAAAAGTGGGGAAGGGAGGCCAACGGCCTAAATATCCTGCCATATCATTTTGTGAACACTTCTTTCTTTTTCGCAACATTGTTTCCCACATCCCTTAGAGGTAAGGATTTGCAGTAGGTTTATTAATATAGGCCCTTTTATTTTGGCAAGACACTACTGGGACTGCGTTATTATTTGAAAGTCGTAGCTTGCTCCGATCTGTAGGATTAGATAGGCGTTTTTCAAACCCTTTGATATCATGGCTTCTTACAGGAGTATACCAGGAAATTCAAGGTTGTGTTGAAAAAGAACTTTATAATCTCAAACCTTTGTTTGAACTCAACATTTTGCTTTGGCAATCCTAAAGACTATAAAAAAGACTTGTTGTTCAATATATTTCAACCCGTATTGTAGAAAGAACATTTGCTTTGTCATCTTAAGGAGAATACCCAGGAAAGAGACATTTTCATTACCCTAAATGGAACTTTGGAACAGTTCCGGGAAAGGGAAACTAAATTCTGGAGACATGGGTTGTTTTGTTGAAAATGGACCACCCATAGTTATAGGGAAAGTCAGGCTTTATTTAGTTACTTAAATAAAAGATTGTACATTGTGTCCTCTGAGAGTCTGTGTCCTTCTCCTGACTCGCCACAATGACTGGTTACTGCAACCCGTCTAATCATCTTCTGTAGCAGTCCCTATAGGGGTAAAGACAATTGGCTTCTTGTTCTTTTCTTCTCCTTAGGTTCTTAAGTCTAATGTGCCCATTCCAGGGAGCACTCTTCCCCCTGCAAGCGGAGAGGTCAGAAACACAAAGCGGCTTATACGGGTCATGTTTTATATCATTGGCGGTTCTGTACATTAATGCCTGCTAAGACTGTTTTGGCCAATGAGATTTGGTCTGGAAGACGTGACCCCACCCCCCTTTCAGTTATCCTAGTCACCATTCCTGTCACTGCCCAACGTCCTGGAGGAGCCCCAGCCTCTTTATCCCCCATCTTTCTTGGATCCGTCCTCCACCTGGTAGCTGCCATGTTTCTGGCCGTGTCAACCTTCAGGTGAGTCGTCGCCACATTCTCTGTGTTCACTGCCTGCATGCCTTCATTAATCCCTGATGCGGTCTCCTGCCGAACGCCTCCATCCCTCCCCAACACACAGGACATCTTAACTGCACCGTCAGTCACCAGCGGGCTCTCTGCTGCGGCTGTCCCGGAATAAATATGTGGTGTGTCGAATGCAAACTAGAGGCTGGACCGCCTCATCCTGCCGTATAGCCCCATTGGCATTCCGGCTCAACCTCTGGCTGTCTGGCCCTCCCACTTCTAAGCTCCCCTTCACACACTCTTTGCATCTCCTCCTCACACTTCCAATCGTGCTTGCTTTCTTCTTCACCTGTCCTTCAACTGTCCCACAGTAGGCATTGTGATATGGTAGAGCTGATTCCATTGCTACAGGTCCCCACTTCTGGAGACTTTGTCCAGCAGAAACCATGCCAAACCCGGGCAATGAGCAACATCCCTCATTTAAAAGCTGGAGGTTCTACAGAGCCCATGGAAGATAGCCGACTTTCGTTGGCTCATCATTCCTTTGCAGTTTATGTGGGATTAGTTGTCATGCTAGCAAATAACCTGGGAATGCCCTAAGAGGTCAAAAGGCTTTCTTTATAAAACATCAGGAAGTTGCTACCACCACTGAGCTAGAGGTTGACTATATGAACAGCACAATCGAAATCCTATTATTCTAAACCTTCTCCAACTATGCCTCAGGTAAATAAAATGGAAGTAAATATATGTATACAAAGAGTTGCACACAATTAACAATTGTGGTGGGTCAGAAGAAGAAGACGGTTTTCCATCTCACTGTTGTAATGGCTCCCTTCTCATGTTATCTGGTTTCCCACCAAGTTCATTTCACTAAAATATTTGTAAGCAGTTCTTAGTGACTACTTTTATCAAAATCATATAGTTCAGATACTGTGTTCTTCAAGGTCTCAGCAGTCTCTCTCACTCTCTTGTTCTTTCTTTCCTTTCTGTTCTCTTCTTGTTTGATCCTATTTGGGAGTATCCCTTTCCTCCCTGGGAAAATTCTATTCCTTTCTCTTTAATCAAACTTAAGATTTTCTCTTTACACAATAGCCACTCGACTGTCACGAGTTTGCAGATTCAAATAACAATTCTCTTGTCTTTCGTTCACTCTCAATAATACATGCTGTTGGAAGCCTACGAGATAAATACAAGTGGTTGTGAGGGGGTCAGCAATAAGAGGTGGACACAATGTTGCAATGTTCTGAATATTCGCCTTTTTGATTGAAAGAAAATGGGTTTGGAAAAAGGCCTATCCTGACCAAAAGAGAATGTCCTTGCCTATGAAAACTAGAATACGTTGACCTTGTTTCCAAAATGCATCTGACGGCCACGCTAACATCCAAAATGTGCAAAATAATGTTATATATAGATAGATGTTTGCACAACTTGGTTGGAGTGGCGTACAAAATTATTTTGCACCTTTTTAATTATATATATATATACCCTTTTGTGTCTGCCTTATCCATCTAGGTTCAGGGCCATGTGCTTCTTTCTCTTTAGTATCATATTGTATTGTTCTTGTAGTGGATAGTTATTTTCCCCCTTTCCCAGGGTGCTTTCATCCACTGTTCCCTTTCTCATTGTCCAGCCTTTCAACAACCTTTTCTCTTCATTCACAATGTTTGTATCTACTTGGTTTCAAGATTAACTCTGTTTCATATTTATTTCGGTGACAAGTTAACTGTGTGGTATAACAATTCCCTTGAGTCTCAATGTACTCCCCGTTACCTTTGTTCTTGAAGGAGAACGTTTTCAGAAGGCTACTTTCTCCAGGACTCGCTCTCGGTTTGTGAACCATTGACACCCTCTCCTCCCAGGAGTCTCTTTGCTTTCTCTTATCCTCTTACGGTGTCCTGGTGCTCGACTGCACGCACAGGTACAGTGCGCTCTTCGGTTGCCGGTACCATCAGCAATGTTCTGCGGACCCGCTGTCCACCACGGATTTGCCTCCTTGGTTGCACCAACACCTTCTCCTGGGCTCATGCCCTGTCACTTTCTCAGCTTTTGGGTTTGCTCTAATTCTGGCATGCAGTCTAGCAATTGGGAGCGAGTTTGAAACGTGCAGGTTTCCTGGTTCTCATCCTTACCGGGTGTTACGCAACTTGGAGACTCCCCCGGCTTGCGTATGCGATCTTCTCTCTCACTCGCTCTCCTGCTTCTCGTTCGTCCCTCTCTCTTGCTTCTCGTTCATCTCTCTCGGAATGTACGCTCTTTAGCATATTCGCCCCAGAAGATTGGGCGTTCTGATTTAAAGGAACAATTTTCTCTCAAAAGAGAACCGTATCCATTAGGAGTTTCTTCGTCCCAGTCTTTACACTGCATGGTTTCTGGCATTTTAAAACATCCCATATAGGCCATAGTATGGCCAGCTTGAGGGAGTTCCTCATGGGAACAGGAGTCATTATCCCCAAAGGGGGAGTCTCTCCCTTCCACTTGCCCCTACCCCTAGGGAGGGTATTGCAGAGCAGACTCACCTCCAAAGCCTCACCTGTGGGGCACCCCCTTGGGAAGAAAGGACAAATTCCATTGATTTGTCACATCATCCTCTAAACTGTCTGTGGCAACCAAGAACCACAATAAACCTAATCCTGCAATTTAGTCTATCTCCTGTTGTCTCAGTCATAACTCATCTGCAGCGGCACTCCTTTTGGCACCGTTAGAGATATAGAATCGCTGTGACTGCTGTCCCTAGTAAGATGGCTGCCGATGAGTTTTGCTCAGTGCGCATCCTATGCGACATCTGTTTCCTGCCCAGAGAGGTTTAAGTTTTCCAGTTGTCAAGGAAATGATGCGTCGTTACTTTCCTACATACGCTTTGTAAGTTTGCTTTACCTTACTTCATTCTGCATGCTTTTTTGCTTTTCCTTGCTCTTAACTCTCCTCTCATCTATTGATCTGTTTTCCGCTTCAGCAAGCAACTTCCTATGCTTCGTGCTGGACGCCCCACCAGACAGCCTCACATTTCCTCCCCAGTAACTCTTTAGCGGTAGGTCACAAACTCCTCCTAAGATGGTTCCTTTCTGACATCCCATCTGATAGGATTCCTCTCAAATCTGTATTTCTCTTTTGTAGTAACTGAAGCAGGAGACCAGATGAAATACCCAGTCATACAGCCGCTCTCCGAGATCGCAATCTGGGTTATAATTATTTTCAGATCATATAGGCATTCAGTATCAATTGTAGAGGTAATGTTCAAAAAGACTCAAAAGAAGTTATGTTTCAACGATGATTGTATCTTTCAAACCATAGTTTTATGAAAAAGTAAATGGTTGTCACTAATGACCTTTTAGTGAGGAAGAATTTGCCACAATAGCTCAATAATCAGACTAAGTTATGCCAATGCATTTCGGAATAGATATTCCTTCATCAGGGCAAGTCTAAACAGCATAAACATTATATGTACATTCACATGATTAAAACAAACAGTACAAAATTCAAATTTCACATACAATGCCAAAAGTGTAAAGTACATACCAATAAGTAGTGTTTGTAGAAGCAAAAGGTAGACCGAATAAAAAAAACAGAAGAAAAAGGAAAACCAATCAGTATTAAAGGTAAGCGCTATCTAAATGTAGCTATGTATAAAAGAGAATGGTCAATTACCTGAGAATGGTAAGTCAAACATAGCAAATTGAATTAGGGCCATCATAGTCTATATGATTAGGGCTATAAGTCCGAACTTGAGCAAAAGAAGGTTAAAAAATTCAGACGCGATACGTACGACTACATCAACGATGAGGTGTACACCTGGATGGACAGATACGGTCCAGTAGCACCTAAGAAACTTTTCAAATACGCATCAGATAATACTTCTAGTTCGGACTCAGAGGCCCGGAGGGAGTCAGAGACGACAGCCGAACAGACCACGGACAATCCAGCAGAAACTACAAGCCCCTCAGCACCAGCGTCCTCTACCTCGTCTTTTTTAGGCGCTCGCCGAAAAGAACCCGCAGGGGGAGGAGGAAACATAAAAAACAAACTACAGACCAGACTGCAGCAGAAGAAAATCTAGTTAACATATCCGAAAGGAGATTAAACAAGTCTGAGACAGAGACTCTTCAGAAAGGTCTCAGTTTCGTACCTACGTATGGAACCACCTTGTTCGACACAAAGATTGAACTGTACAAATTTATTCGCAAACTCAAACTTAAAGTCTTCTTTGAAGTGTTGGAATCTCAAGACAGTCCAGCCAAGATTCCAGACTACCAGGAATTCAGAACTAAAAGTGGATTTGTTCCACCGATCATAGTACCATCCATTGAAATCTTTCAGAAACTGGTAACTCGCGACCTTGAACTCATCAGTTATAAAACCCTGCAACATAGGAATCTCAAACCACACGAGATGAGATTAATTAGGGATCTGTTCAGTGACAAAAACATCACCATCCGTCCAGCTGACAAAGGGGGAGCCCTAGTCATCCAAAACACGACAGACTATGATGCCGAGTGTATCAGACAACTCGAAGATCGCACTACATATGCCACTCTGGATCACGACCGACTCTTTCTATCAAACAAAACTTGGAAAGTCTTCTGGCTAAAGCACTCGAACTAGAATGGATAAATGAGCATACACAAAGGTTCCTCTTCAAAAGTCACCCTAGGATCCCTAATTTCTATACGTTGCCAAAGATTCATAAGGACAGTACCAAACCGCCTGGCAGACCGATTGTCGCAGGAATTGAGAGCATTAATCAACCTTTAGGTATTTACATTGATTTCTTCCTGCAGCCACTTATCCAGAAAACATCCACCTATACTCGGGATACTACCCATTTCCTTCAGAAACTAAACTCCTTGACACCTCTACATGAGGATCTGATGTTTACTATTGACGTGAAAAACGTATAAACTTCCATATCACATGATTTGGGGATAGAAGCTGTGGAGTGGCTTTTGCTTGAAAAATCTGAAATACGTGCCCCAACATCCACCTAGAGGGGTGAGGGCAGGAGCCCTCCCAGCCCCCCAGCCCAGCAGAGGATCCGAGGAGGAAAGAGGATCCAGGAAGCGAGCGTGCCATCGGAACAGGGCCTGCCTGACCCTGTCCCCACAAGTGCCTGACTTGCCCATGCCGGGCGCATCGCGGCACGAAATCGAGGCTAAACCTCGATTTTCACTCGAAGGAACCGCCGGCAGGCGGATCGCCGGCCAATCCAAAGGCCATTCTAAGGCCTGTTGTGTGCCCCAGGTCCCCCACTCCCAACATCCACCTAGAGGGGTGAGGGCAGGAGCCCTCCCAGCCCCCCAGCCCAGCAGAGGATCCGAGGTGGAAAGAGGATCCAGGAAGCGAGCGTGCCATCGGAACAGGGCCTGCCTGACCCTGTCCCCACAAGTGCCTGACTTGCCCATGCCGGGCGCATCGCGGCACGAAATCGAGGCTAAACCTCGATTTCACTCGAAGGAACCGCCGGCAGGCGGATCGCCGGCCAATCCAAAGGCCATTCTAAGGCCTGTTGTGTGCCTGTTTGGAGCCATAGGAGCCAGGGGCCACAAACTCTGCCCGTGCTGCTCCAGGTTAGCCACCTGCTGCCTAGAAGCGTCTAATTTACAACGCATTACTTACGCTCTTGTCTAACTAATTGCTGCCACCCCACACGGCCGCACATGTCTTTGCTGTCCTTGCCTATAATGTGCCACTTGGATACATCCCATCTCATCTCCTGTCACAGACTTCAATGCCTGCCCAATTGCCATTTTGTACCTAGAAGACTTTATACTGTGCCCAGTAAATTGTGATGCACTGCTGTTCGCTGCCTAATTGTGCCATTTCGCATCTAGATACCCCTGTACTGCACCTACCCTCTTGATAAACTTGATCTAGGTACCCATGAACCTATGCATTTAAATTTTCCCCCCATTGCGCTGCTAATGAATCGTCTCATGCTTGCATAATCTGATCCACACCCGTACCCACTATAACTACCATTGCTGTGTCCACGTACTTAGACCCTAGTTTTCTTGGTACTACTTATACCTAGGTGCTCATGGTTTCTCTCAGTGCGTTGTGCCTCATGGTCGCCAACGGACCTCTTGAACTGTGTTGTGCCCTATGGTCGCCAACGGACCACTTTAACTGTGTTGTGCCTTATGGTCGCCAACGGACCACTTTAACTGTGTTGTGCCCTATGGTCGCCAACGGACCACTTGAACTGTGTTGTGCCTTATGGTCGCTAACGGACCACTTTAACTGTGTTGTGCCCTATGGTCGCTAACGGGCCACCTTGATTGTGTTGTGCCCCATCATCATTAACAGACCATGCACTCTAGCCCACACTGTGCTTCGTGAATATCACGCCCTCTATCACTAGGCGCAGCCCCAGCTTCAACTAGCCACCTGCACTACACTTTTGTGCCACCCTAGCCAGACATCTCAACCAAACAAGGAAAGTAAAGTGCATCTGCGGACCACACCAACTACCATGTGCAGAAACTTGACCTCCTCGACCCTCCTAGCTACAATCATGACCTTTGCTACCCTCAGCTCTCGCCCCCCCATTGATAGAAACCTGAGACTCGGGGCAAGGCTACCTTGCATTTACGAACCTAAAAGAAACAGTACGAACAATACTGCTAGACTCCCATCTTTACAGACACACATGGATAAGCAAACTCTAGCTACGACACCTTTAACTCCAACCCTAACTCCTACTCACCCCTACCAAAAGATACGCCAGAGTCAAAATAAGCACACAAAAAGACTCGTAAGTCATCCCATTCCCAACAACACCCTAACTCTTACTGGATCCCTTATCAATGCCAGATCCATGGTAGCACATGCAATTGAAATTGCTGACATACTGAACAACAGTAGCATTGACTTCCTTGCCGTAACAGAAACCTGGCTCCATGAGGCAGCAGGACCCTCACTGATGTTAGCCATACCTGACAACTACCAGATCCACAGAGTAGACAGACCTAATGCTAAAGGCGGTGGCCTAGCAATCATCGCGAAAACCACCTGGCCTATCCGACTCACCACCTCACACCCCTGCACTTTCTGCGAAGTACTTTCAGCAAAAATGCAACTCTCCAATAACCGCACGCTAGCCATTCACCTGATCTACAGGCCCCCAGATCCCCTGGGAACCTTTGAAGATGACCTTACTACCCTCATAGCGAACAATACCCAAAAACAATGAACCAGGCAATAAAAATGCCCTTTCTATAACAGCTATCCTAAACGACCAAGGCCTTACCCAAAAAATTCTCTGCTCCACACATGCTAAAGGCAGAACCCTTGACTGGGTCTCAGAACTCAACTGTAACATAGTCATCACCTCCATTACCCCTCAACTATGGACCGACCACTTTCTAATAAATTTCACTGCCACACTTGACCTCCCCAGCCCCAAGACTATCAAAATGATACCACCACTCCCCACCAGAAATAAAAAAGATATTACTACAGAAAAACTTATCCTCCTCCTCCTCCCCACTATTAACGGTCTGAAGGACAACACTGACCCAGATACACTAGTAGACACCTTTAACAAAGCTATGTCTCACGCACTAGACACCATTGCACCTGCAAAATTACGCAAAGCTAAGCAAGAAGCCCACCTCAACGCCTGGTTCACCCCCCACCTTAAGGACCTTAGAAAGCAGAAACGAAAACTCCAAACCATCTGGCGTAATTCGCCCACTAACGACAACAAAGCCAAGTTAACCCAAGCTGCAAAACACTACAAGTCTGAAATCATCAACACCAAAAGAAATGTATTCAATGACAGAATTACCAATGCCAAATCGAATACCAAGGAACTATTTGCCATCCTCCGGGAAATGGAATCCCCTATCCAACCATCTGACACGGTCCCAAAGGACAAGATATGGTGCACTAATATACAGAATGCCCTATCAAACAAAATCTCCACCCTCCAACTTAAAATAACGAACAAAAAAGACGCCCTCTCTCTTACTGATCAACAACTGCCTCCAGTAACTGAACCTACCACTATCCCCCCTTTTAGCTTTAAACCGATCTCCATCATCGACACTGAAAAGGCCATCCTCTCACTGAAGCCCTCTAACTGTAAGGGCGACAGCTGCCCAGCTCAAATAATAAAGGACGCTGCCAGAGACTTAGCCCCTTTCATCTCAAAGCTTATTAACTCATCCTTCAAATCTAACACAGTGCCAGCCAACTTAAAAGAATCCTGGGTCCTCCCCCTTCTCAAAAAACAAACCCTCGATCCTTCTATCCCGACTAACTATAGGCCCATTACCACAGTGCCCTTCCTACTAAAAATTATTGACAGAGTAGCCTATCTCCAAATTCAAGAGTACCTAGAAGCTAATCATCTACTAGGCTCGCACCAATCGGGCTTCCGCCCGCTCCATGGCACGGAAACTGCCCTGATAGACCTCAAAACCAAAATTGAGGAATTTAAGGGTAATAGGAAAACAGCGTTGCTACTCTTACTGGACTTGTCAGAAGCTTTTGATCTGGTGGACCATGCAGTCTTATGCAACCACCTCAAGCTGGCTGCCAACTTCACAGGAGACGCTATAGCTTGGGTCCAATCCTTTCTAGCCAACTGGACTATGAGAGTGTTCTCCTCCACTACCTGTGCTGACCCCATCCAAATCACATGTGGAGTCCCACAGGGTTCCTGTGTCTCACCCACTATGTACAATATCTTCACCAAGCCATTGTTCGACAAGTTGGACAGTCTGGGCGTCACCTACACTAATTACGCAGATGACACCCAGATCCTCATACCCCTTTCGGGCAACTACGAAGTGGACCTGGCTCTGGTGAACAAAATTTACATCCTCATTCAAGCATGGATGGCCACACATGGCCTCTGCCTGAACGACGATAAAACTGAAATCCTGCTCCTCGGTTCAGACCACAAACTATCCAAACTCGCCCCGGACTACACCTCATTTAACATTGATAACAATACTATTAAGGTTACGCGCGAGGCCAAACGTTGGGTTTTTACCTTGACTCAGCTCTCACCCTCAAAAAGCAAGTGAATTCCCTCGCCTCCTCAACCACCTACACGTGTAAACTCATCCGTGCCGCCAGACCCTTCCTGTCCAGTGCCAGCTGCCTCACCTTGGCCAATGCCCTTGTCATGTCTAGACTCGACTATTGCAACGCCTTATACTCAGGTACCAACAAGTCGGTCACTGACAAACTCCAGAGATTGCAAAATAACGCTCTTAGAGCAGCTCTGAACATCCCACGCAGAGAACATATCTCCAAACATCGGATTGAAGCCCAATGGCTAAAGATAAAGGACAGAATCCTTCTTAAAACTATTTCCCTCACTTCTAAATGCCTCAACAATCAAGCACCCCCCTACCTAGCGGAAAGAATCAACTGGAGACCCTCTAACCGACTGACGAGATCTGCCAATACCTTCCTACTGGAAGTCCCCAGATTCAAACTTACCACAGCGGGCGGTGCAAGTTTCCCAGTTAGAGCTGCACAATCATGGAACACACTCCCACCCGACCTTAGATGCCCTTTACCCTACACAAGATTCAGATCCTACGCTCTCAAATGGCTGCACAACAACGACATGCAACATCCCTCACCCTATTGGTAACGGCACAACCTGTTATAATGCTGCTCTTTTTGCGTTTAAACTTGATATTTTATATGCATTGTATCACCTACTGTAACCAACCACTGTTGTTCTGTAACAGCCTGTGTCAGGCTTTGTAACTAAGTTTCGAGTCCTCTTGTACTGCTGCGCCCAGATGCCCACGGGCTCGGAGCGCATTACCAAATAAATAAACAAACAAACAAACAAACAAACAGAAGGTATTTATATTGGCTCTTTTACAATTAATTGCAGAAAACTCCTACTTTCAGTATGGCAACCAGTTTTATTTACAAACCTCAGGGACATCCATGGGGGCCACCATGGCACCCTCATACACCAACAGTTTTATGCACAAGTTTGAGACTGACCATGTATTGAATAAACAAGAATGGAACAAAGATATTCGGCTATGGACACGATACATAGATGATATCTTTGGAATTTGGAAGGGGACCAGAGAATCTTTTGAAACCTTTTTTGAATACCTCAATAACATTGACTGAAGAATCCAGTTCACCAAGGAGATCTCGAATGACACCATAACTTTCCTAGAAGTCCAAGTCAGAAAGCAAGCCACTTGCTACAGCACCTCACTGTTCCGAAAAGCGACGGATCGCAATAACCTCTTGCATCGCCTCAGCTTTCACCAGCCTAGTTTGCTCAGAAATTTCCCGTACAGTCAGTTGTTACGGGTTAAGAAGATAGTGAGTGACCCTGAAGATTGTATAATGCAACAGATGGAGATGAAAGAGAAATTTCTGGCCCGTGGCTATAAACAAAATGAACTTGAGATTGCGTCTGACAAAGTCAATGCCGTGTCACGAGAGACCCTATTGTCAACACAGGACACCAAAAACAAAAGAGAACTCAAATCACCGGTATACGTATCCAAATTTTCCATTCAAAGCAACAAAATCAAGAAAACCATCAAGAAACACTGGAAGATCTTTAAAAACGACACCAGGGTACAGAATCTGTTTAGTGAAACACCAATATTCGCGTACCAACGTAGTAGAAACTTAAGAGATGAACTGGTGCAAACCAAACCTACACCGAAGGGACCCACAACTCAACGCACTGGAACATTTCCTTGCCTCCATTGTGTTAATTGTAACTTTGTTATTAAGGGCAACACCATTAATCATCCCAGAACAGGGAAAAGGATTCTGCTTAAGACTTTTGGCACATGTGATAGCAGCAATATTATTTATGGTATTAAATGCCCATGTGGTAAATTCTATGTCGGACAGTCGACAAGAACAGCCAAAATTAGATGGGGTGAACATCGGTCCTGTATCCGTAATGCAAATACCAACTCAGCTGTGGCACGACATTGGGTGGCCAATGGACACAATGTGACACAGATAAGATTTGTGATTCTGGAGGTACTAACCAAAAACAACCCTCATGAAGATTTATGCCAACGTCTAAATCGCAGAGAGACCTTCTGGATAGACAAACTTGGCAGTTTAGTCCCTAATGGACTAAACGAGGAGATTAATTATCATTATTTTCTTTAACTGCATGTTAGTTCCTTTAATTGCATGTTACTCTCTCTGTTTGGACCTAGTTGTTTGAATTAAGATTTAGGCACAAGTGGGACCATGACCCAAATGATATGATTATGGATGACAACTTGAAATCGTGGTGGTACACTTTGGCATTATATTTACAAGAGGCTATGCAACAACACCATGTATTACTGTTACAAATGCTGCATTTCCTGGACCTCCGTCCAGGACCCAAGGTGCCGCCCTCTCGGACGACACCACTGGCAGCATTGATGTATACCTGCGAGTGATGAAAATGTTTGAAATTATTATGTATCTAATTAGGAATCTCAATCCATTTCATTGGTGATGTTTTGACAATTTGACAATTTACGGTGATTGTATAGCCAAGGGTTCGTATTGAGGATTTCTTCACTTTCTATGATTTTTTCGCTCTGTGAATTTCTATTTTTAAATGTCTAGTTTTCCTATTATGAGCCTATTAGGTCCTGTAAATATTTTTTTCAACCTTACTCAAGCCCACTGGCTTGATTGCAGCCTCGACACATAGCGCGCGCCCTTCTAGAGGGGCCGCGATCACGTGTCGTATATTACAACGTTGCCTAGCAACGCTCCGATGCGGCGAGGTCAGTCTGCTATCGGCAGACCCAGAGAGAACAGCTCCACTCCGTTCTCTGTGACGGTAAGTTTTACATACACGTTCTGCTAGCAATGATGCGTTTAACAACGCGCTTAACGCCGCTTCTAACCTGGAACGCTTCTTGAAAGTAACTAACACGACCTCCTGCTTACAGATACTGCTTTTCAGTGACACGTATTTCACTGAGCTCGGCGGGGCAGTTCGTTTATTTGACTATGATAGCCCTAATTCAATTTGCTACGTTTGACTTACCATTCTCAGGTAATTGACCATTTTCTTTATACATAGCTACATTTAGATAGCGCTTACCTTTAATACTGATTGGTTTTCCTTTTTCTTCTATTTTTTTTGATTCGGTCTACCTTTTGTTTCTACAAACACTACTTATTGGTATGTACTTTACACTTTTGGCATTGTATGTGAAATTTGAATTTTGTACTGTTTGTTTTAATCATGTGAATGTACATATAATGTTTATGCTGTTTAGACTTGCCCTGATGAAGGAATATCTATTCCGAAATGCATTGGCATAACTTAGTCTGATTATTGAGCTATTGTGGCAAATTCTTCCTCACTAAAACGTCATTAGTGACAACCATTTACTTTTTCATAAAACTATGGTTTGACAGATAAAATCATCGTTGAAACATAACTTCTTTTGAGTCTTTTTGAACATTACCTCTACAATTGATACTGAATGCCTATATGATCTGAAAATAATTATAACCCAGATTGGGATCTCGGAGAGCAGCTGTATGACTGGGTATTTCACCTGGTCTCCTGCTTCAGTTGTTATTGTTGGCTTGGGTGTCTCCAAACCTTTTACAGCCTGCTCCTGCACAAAGGACTACTTCTGAAAAGACTGGTATCTTTTTGAGATTTGGTATACCTTTTACAAGTAGATGAATTTTCCAGTGGTGCCCACTCATTTTGCTTCCTGCTTTTCTCTTTTGTAGTACCAGCCTTTCCTGGGTTGCCCAGAGTTCTGGAACAACCATAGCAGGCATCAAGAAAGATAGACCAGCCACATCCTGCTTCCGATTCCTGCTTAAAACCACTGTGCAGGATCTGCCCAGTTCAGCACAGCGCTCTCAACCTGAACCTTAGGCTTTTATTCCCCGGAGGGTTTCGCTACAGCTCCAGCAGTTCTCTTTTTGTCCTGTCGAGAGAGGGCTAGCTGGGATGAAAGGGATCCTTACAGTTGCAACTTGCAGGTTAGTCTTATATCTGTGGATCCTGATCGTGATAGTCTGTATCTCATAGGGATGAACACAGGCAAAGAGGAACACATGAGAGATACTAGGTGAGGGAGGGTTAGTGACTGAGAACAGGGGATAAGTAACTAGTGAAATGAAGGGGGCACTGCTGGAACACAGGGGAGGGATTAAGGTGAATGGAATGAATGTGTGTCAGGGCCGACAGTTAAACGTCAGTAACAAAAAAGATTTGTAAGAAGCATGAACAGGAAGAGATAACTAAACAACCAACTCTATGTATGGGATGAAGCACAGCCCTAGCTGTAAAGCAAAGGAGCACTGTACCAATGGAATGCACCCAGCGGTTACAAATAGGATGCAGGCGTAGCAGAGGATCTGGGATTTGGGCTGGGGAGGGGGGAAAAGGGTTGAGTGGGGCTGTAAACAATGAAACTGAGAAAACATACAGGAACTAGGTAAATAATGAAGAAAGTAACTAACAAATTAATACATTACAGGATACATGACAATCAATGAAAGACAAAATTAATGACAATATTAAAAGAAAGAAGCACATTACTAGAATTAGATGAATAATGAATGCAAAAACACAATGACATGTAGGAAACTATAAAAGAGGCACGAAGAAAACCTGAACGTGTAAGGGCTTCACCTTTGAGGATCCAAGTGAGCGTGGCTGCGGTCACAGTGGCTGTCTCATCGCCTACACCAACTCCCCTAAGCATGGCCTGGGTAGCTAGAGTCCCGGTAACGCTGCTTGCAAAGGCCTGCAGTAGAGGGAGCAAAGAGGGACAATCTGTGAAAATATAGAGACCCAGTTGTAGCCCTTTACACCATCCTCAGCAGCTTCAATGCCAGGTCTAGACAGTCATAAATAGCCCCTTAATTTCCTCTTTCACACAGAACACAACGGTTCTTCCCATTTCCCTCCACACACATCTCAATGGTTTCTCCCATGTATAGGAACCTTAATGGACCTCCCCATCTAGAGAGGAGGGCGATCTTGAATATTTTTAGAAAGTGATCACATTAAAGGCAGAGCATGATGTAATGTTTGCTCAGAGGCTGATAGAATTGAAGTCTACGGGAGTCATATGGATTGCTGGGAATATTTCCAAAGATGGTACCACCCCCCAAATGAGGGTGCGTTTTTTTAGAGTTATGTTCATGGTTAATCCAGACCAGGAGACCTAGATCTGCCCCCGCCATCATCAAAAAAGCTCTCATTGGCCCCTAGAACACCAAGACAGCTCAAATGTTGATTTTGCCCATGTAAAGCTCCTGCTGCACAGTGGGATCAAGGCTCGCCCATTTTCAACTGTATGGTGGTATCAGCGAATATTCCAAAGAGTGAGTTTAGAACACCTCTCCTAGAAACAATTCCATGTGGGTCTTTCCATCATTTTATGAGAATGGGTGTGATGATTATTGTGCTTGCCCCTCTACCCCACTCTCAGGACCTTATCTCCCCTAAAATCCTCAAACCCTGTAGAGCCTCTGTCAATCTAGGTTGTCAACTCGTTCAGTGTCCTGACCAAAAGAGAAGAATCATGCTGATGACAATAGAGGTTCTAAGTAATACATGAAAAATAAAGAAGAACATATATAAAATGTAGAATTAGAAATAAGTAAACAATGCAGAAATTAAAAAAGGATGGTAACTAAATTGACTAATAAACTAATAATGTTAAATGGCACTACGACAACATTGAAAAAAACCATTGTAGCAAAACTAATTATAAAAAAAGAAAATCCCAATAGGATGCTCGATGTGAGAGGAACATGGGTCAGATGCAAGCTAGAATGGTCAAAGGAACGGGGATTGAAGTTAATTTGACAGTGGAAGATGGTAGGTAGAAATAATGGGGGGGGTCGGGATAGGGACGCTAATGAAGAGGGAAACATCAAGGACGAAGGTGAGACTAATGATATCAATTTTGGCAGTGAAGTAAAAAGCAATGTAGTCTGCAGAGAATAAGGAATGGGCGACTGTCTTGAAGGGTGAGCATAGGATGAACTGTATGGTCTTGGAAGACTGGACAGGGTGTTGTCTGGTACAAATAATTTGGCTTCAGTGAAAGCAACTGGGAGGATGTGTAGTTAGTTCAAGAGTGCACTGCTTCCTGCACTTACAAAGCACTGTACACTTCAAATGGTTGGGGTGATGCAGAGCAGAGTACCCTCCTACCTTGCATCCATCCAAGCTCTTTCCCTAGTTTGGGGTTGGTCATCCTCTGTGTCCTCACCCACTCAGTGCAGTATCCCAACTAAGTAACTCTGCATTGCTCGTCATACTAAGATCCTGAACTAACTCTGCCTCAATCATGTGTTATGCTCAATTTTAGGTCAAGTCATTAAAAGCTAAAAAGAAAAAGCAACAATGAAAAAAGTAGCATGCTAAATATAAGTAGGAATGAAAAACACCATTTAAAATACATGTAAAACTAAAGACACATTATAAAAGCCCATACAATAAACACATCTACATAAACAATTTATCTTTCAACATACTCTATCGTACGCAAAGAACAGATAATATAATTTTAGCCACAGAATGGCACACTAATACATCCAGCATTTATAAAAAGGTGTGAAGCATCAGCTCTAAACCGCCTAAAGCCCTTCCCCAAAAGATGCAGCTATGAGTACAACGTTCTCAGGTTATGTCATGACTGAGAAAAAAGTAAAAAACTGGGTTAGTGTTTCGACCAACTAATATCAGAGGGGAAAAAAATATCTTGTATGTCTGCGCCTGACCATCTGATAGTAACCAAAAAGATAGGCAAAGCCTGTATCGGGCAATAATACAAGGTTGGCCTTGATGTAACTAAAGACAGCTAATCTTCTCCCTAAATAGTGTTAGGTAGGAGATGGTCCTATCCCACCCCCCTAACAACCACCAAAGAGAATAAACGTCATCATAGCCATGAGGGGAGACGCCCCCTCCACCACTGTAAGGGTAAGAGCCCTGTAACATAGCTAAGTAGGCTAATAATGGCACCCATGCCTCAGCATTAGGACTCCATTTTGTACCAGGCCTAAACGCCATCTTTTTACTAGGCCTAAAATCCACCACTTGGTGATGCTGTGGCATTCGTACCCCCAGCCTCTCTCACAAAGACACCAAGCCATCCACACTCCAGACCAGCTTCGCACGAGTTTTGTTCCCACGAAAGTTCATCCGTTCACTGTTCTTTCAATGTTGCAATTACTCAGTATTGTGTCTCAAAGAATGCGCTCTGCAGAAAACATGGGACTGTGACAGGCCCCCGCACAAATGCCCATCCATCTCCACTAAACTGCCCGTGCCCGTCACCCCCCACCACGCCAGACGAGAACCCACTGGCCCGACCCCTCAATTCCTTTTATGTTGATAAACATCAAACCCCCTTGCCTTGGTCATTCCAGAACACCCACCATAGACTAATCTCAAGCAGCAATATATTCTCTCAAAAGTAATGCACGTCTGTTCGTATCATGATGCACCAGGGAGGGTAGGTGGTATACGGGACTGCAGTATTAATGAAGCCCTGAATGTGGAGGTCAGCATGTCAATATATTATCCCTTCTTTTCAAAAGACCCCCTTGCATGTGATGTTCAGGTATCTGCCATTATTCATGATTTATCAGTTTCTGTTGTTTAGCTTAGATTAGTTAGAAATGTAACACCCGTCAACCTGACCATCACCGCAGAGATGAGCCCAGCTGACCCATGTGCACCAAGATCGACTGGAAAACAACAGCCAATTAGGGCCTGGCATCCTATATAGAGCTGGCCATTCCATAGGTCCCCCTCCAACCAGCAATGCAATATCTGTCTTAGTTCAAATCGTCATCAGTGATGTGTTTACCCTTTTTAATGTGCTGCTCGTGTAATTTTTGGCAGATAGCTCTCAGGCAGCAGAGTTCTTTGCTGGCATTTTATATATTATATAAAACTTTGTTATCCTTGCAAAACTATCTCTTGGTCTCATTCCCTGACAGGGGTGTGTTATATTATTTTATTATTATTGGGACACGTGTATAGGAGGGTGCCTTCATTAGCTTGATCCATAGGTACACATTCCACATTTTCACTGTTGTTAGGAAAGCAACTGATAAGGACTGTATGGAGTTTTAACTTTGTATCCTTGAGTAGAAGTCCCTGGTTGTCATACCAAGCAGCAAATCCAACTGCTTGTAATTGGGTTTTTATATAAGGAAGCCCTGGGAGTCTCGATTTAATTTCTGATTTTAGGAGGTCACCAACTATTTCAAGAGTAAGGGGAACCTTTTCATTACACCAAGAGCGGCCCAAAGAAGTGTCAGTTGATATGCCATTATCTCTGACACAAAGCAAGCCCGCTTCCAGCCAATATGAAATGAAGACTGTTCCTGTTAGTCCCAATGTTTTTGTTAAAAAAGCATGCTCTACTTTTTAAATTAAGTCAGGTTTCCCACAACCCCAGAAAACAGCACTACATTTAGAAATGGCTTTTGCCTTGTAAATCTTCTTACACGATCAATAGAAACTTAAAGGTAACCCATAAAGTAACCTTAGGATTCCCCCCATTAATCAGAGTCATCTTTAAAGCCAGTCTTCATATGTCCGCTTGCACCTTATTCCCAAGTAATCATATGGAGTACAATGTTATATTTGTACTCCTGAAGAAAAATGTATCTACTACTAAAAAGGTCTGTAAGAATATATCATAATGTTAACAAGTATAACCAGGGTCCATAAAACGTACAACCTCCTGTCTTTAAAAACGGCTTCGTCTGCATACATTACCAAAGCAATAAGGTTGCCAGACATTCTTGGGACGTTTGCTGTCGATTCTAGTATAAAAGTTAAAAGGCATGGATCCAAAACGCAACCCTGAAGCACTCACTTCTCCAACCTAATGTAATAAGTTTCCCATTTAAATAGACCCTCGTGTTGGCCATGGTATTCCAATGGATTGAATTGAATTGTTGCCAGTAACTAGGTTGGCATGCCAAGGATGTATAATGTGGACCAAAGTATTTCCCCATTAACATTACCAACATACCTAAGGTCCATTTAGGCATAATATATTGGAGTTCTATATCCTAAGACATACTTTACAGAGGAGATTTAAATTGAGAACTTGGAACACAGTCCCAAGTTTTCCCTAAATCTAAATTCCAGTTGTACATTAGACAAGATACCATTATCCTCTATCTACGCAAACAACCTTGTGTGTATAATCTTACTAAACATTTTTAAGGTTCTACAATTCATTTGTCCCTTTTAATATATAGGGAGAATATTACTATGGGACTGTTCTTTGGGTACAGTTGCTGTAAATTAATTGGGCACCACAGAGATGGGAAAAGATTTATAAAGGCCAACAGAGGTACCATCTATCTGGTCCCGTTATTTTTCTCAGTACCATTTTTTGTAAAGCTTGTTAGTCCTCTTTTAGGGAGAAAGGAGACTATTTATAATTATGTTAATAGCCTGCACAGGGTATGCGTTTGGAAACAATTCTCCAGATTCTTAATATCATGTCAGTTCTTTTATAGTAGGATTTAAACTGCTTTAGCCTGGCCTCTGGTGGACTATCCATACAGCTTTGGTACTGCACTTAGGAAAAGCAAAGAGGTGATGGATGGAAGGTTTAGAATGCATCTTAAACCTCTGGCAATTGCTCTGGGCAACCTTGCAGACCATTGTTGTTTGTCTGCCAAGCCGTTACAGAAAGCGGAAAGACCATATGCAAATCAGGCTTGGTGCCACCCCCAAAGGTACAGTCCACGCGAACTGCTAGGTCACATCCCTTCTGCAGGCGACGAACGATGGTCTGGAGGGTTGCCCAGAGCAAGGCCAGAGGTTAAGATTTATTCTAAACCTTCCAGCCATCACCTCTTTGGTTACTTTCAGTAGCAGTTACCAGCACGTTCCAGATACATTATTCTTCTTTCTAGTCTCAAGGGCAGATTTATATTTACTTCTAAGAGATTCCACCAAAAACAGACCCATAGGGGTCGATTTCAAAGCTGCAAGAAGCTCATAAGATCCTGCAGCTGGCATCAAACCAAGAACACCCCCCACCCCCTCGTCTGCCTTTGTGACATCTCCCACCAGAGTACCTCCACCCAGTCGCTACCGTCCACCCTCCAAGTCCCTGCTCACCTGAATTGTATCCCAGATCTGGTAGGTCAGGTAATCGTCACTCACGCTCTCGGGGTATCCTTGAGGCAGGAAGACTGACTGCAAAATAAAACAAGAATGGGCTTTGCATGATGAGGTAATCAGGGAGCAGCTGGGATCAGAAAGCATCAAATGTGCCAGGGTGATACAAGTGAGCAAACTAGAGGACCTAAAATCCACAACTGAGAAAGGAGATGAGCTCAACTTGAATTATCCAGTTCATTCCATCTCCAAAGCAGCAGGCCACACCCCCTAACCAAGATACTGGTCATATACCTGTATTGCCTGTGACATGAATTCCATTCCCCTTAAGCTAGTGCCGACAGGCATCTGCCTAAAAGCCAAGGTAGCTGCATAGCTCTGCCTGGCTTATTTCAGACACATTACTGAGTCTCTACCGAGAACTGATGGATGTCCCAATCTACCAGAGCTCCTGGGAAAAAAAGGTCTGCCATTTACAATGTGCCATGCTCATTTCTATGGCTGACAAAGCTCAGAAAAGAACCTTTCAAAATTCTGAGATCTAGTCTAACTATCATGGCATCTGCCGGGGCAGTTAAGCCATCTTTCTAACTATGTAAAGAGCTATCTTTTTTTCTTGCAAATATTTCTATCTTGCCCCGGCACAAAAACTCTTGTAGGGGAACCAGCTTCACTCCCCAAAAGGTCCCTGCCTGCACACAAAAAACAATTGTCATGCTTCTGAGATCAGCCGACAGCTGTAGGAGCTTGAGTTCCATCTTTTTATACCCATGTTGACCAGATCCTTACATTGCTTAATTGTGCCATTTCCTGGTCTCTCATCAGGTCCCAACTTTCCCCCACTCCATACCCATATTCCATCCTGTAGGACTCTGAAGGGGCCTGTTGCAGTATAGCACCTTACTAAATGGCAATAATTGAATATCCTTCATGAACTTAACCCCGTCATCAATTCCTCTGTTCTAATGACCCTGCTGCTATAACGCAGACACTTCTTTAGACACTTCATAAACCCATCTTGACCCTCAGGTCCAACCTCACCAAAGCTCCTCAAACCTCTGCCCTGAAGGGCTTTATTAAGCCTTCTGGAACTCTCAACCAATTTCCAGCTGGTTATCTAGCGACAGGGGACAAAGTCCAAGCAAGAGACAGTTCTTGACGACTTCAGACCATTTCGATTCAATCTCAGCTGCATTTGATAGCAACAACTACATCACTCTCATGAGTCAGCTGGTAGATATAGCCTTTTATGGCACCATTCTAGCACGTTTTTGGTCCAACATGTTCAACTATCCAGAATGCATTTCCTTGATTCACTTTTCCCGAGAACTCAATTTCCTTATTTGTGGTGTTCTCCAGTCCTTTAGGCTGTCACCCTTACTGTTTAATTTCTATTTCCAGGCTACTCTCCAGTCTCATCCACTCAATCCTTCCAGTTATTGCTTATGCCATTGATATCACCCAATTGCGAACCACACACACCATGGTCTGGATAATAGCAATTAGTGGTTTATGGACAGCATTGAAGCTTTTATTCAATGGATGGACATCCAGTGACTGAAGTTAAATAAGTATTTTCAAATAAAACATTTATTTTTAAAAAGCTGTGATGGAGGTGTAGAGGGTGACAAAGCAGAGCACCAATATGCCACTTACCCTTTCTGAAAACGAGTAACTTTCACAGTCCGAATCATTAAGAACCTTGGAGTAAAACTGAAAGGACCTCTCCACATCCACTCAGGTTAAGCCAGTTGGCAATTCCAGTTCATAAGATGAAAATTTTAAGGAGGATCATCATGTTCCTTCCTGTTACACCCTCAGCATAACAAGTATCTGCTCATGCCTGACTTTGTGATAACTCGCTTTAGCGGAGCTTCCCAATTTTCTTCCTCTGACAGATCCAACTAATTCTGAATTCCGATGGCAGTCTTGCCACAGGGACACAAGACCAAAACAGATTTTATCTTCACTCACTTAAAGAGTGCTCAATGCAAGTGCCTCCCATTCAAAGTTCTACAACTGGGACGTTAGGTGCTAACAAGGCATTTGTCCGATCCTTCCAAAAGGCAAGTTCTGTCACTAGGTCTCCTCCCAAGTTCTCTTCTCTGACCAACTTGATCTGACGATCACAGCATCTGCCAAACTGAAACATAAATGGGTGTTGGTTCCTTCCCAGTCTTATCTACAGGACCATAGAATTCACTTTCCAAAGCCGTGTTCAGAATCTGTTAGCTTTCAGGCAAAGCGCTAAAACCTGTCAGTTTCCCAGGCAAAGAAGGCTCTTTTCCTGTTCTGTTGACATCTATCACCAGGGTGCCCATGTTGTGGCAATAGTATGCTCTACAAGTCATAACCCATGCTGCAAGGTTCATTTAAAGCACACAGAAACAGACCACAGCTGGCTCAATGACACAAACTACGAACAACAAGTGTGATAAATCTGAGGGTGTTCTCACTCCTACTCCCCTTGGATCCTCTGCTCAGATGGCCAGGGAAAGGTCATCGCTCTTGGATCCCGACCCTGGGGGTGGAGAAGCGAGGGAGGATCATCTGGGTTGGAGGGTCCTTGGGGATTGGGGTGCCCACATGAGAGACATGGTATCCCCTTTCCCTGTTGAGGATCAACCTAACCCTCCCCCGACCTTTATGGGTTGCTATAAAGCTGCTCTCCTCATTTCCCGACATGTGACACTTAACAGTACTGAGACAAGGAAGAGACGACTAAGAGTA
Organism: Ambystoma mexicanum; assembly: GCF_040938575.1. Lineage (NCBI taxonomy): Eukaryota > Metazoa > Chordata > Amphibia > Caudata > Ambystomatidae > Ambystoma > Ambystoma mexicanum. The sequence goes on from NC_090925.1 coordinate 734,623,814, forward strand.
ATGAACACTATGCCATTTCACCACATTAGTACTGGCACGAGAAGGTGCCTACAAAGTGCTGTGAGGGCAAGTCCCTTTAATTATGTTCAGGCAAGTCAATTCGGCATTCACAACTGCAGCCTGCCAAGGGGCTGCTGGTGTATAAAGGGAGACCAGTGGAGCAGAGGAAAGAGCAAAAGGAAGGCCTGCGAGGGAGAGACCAGCAGGGGACCTTGTTTAAGAGGAGGCAGCCGGGGTGGGACGGTCCTCAACAATTAAGCGAAACAAATGCAGATTGAATAATGAACTGAATGGAAACTTCAAATTAAGCAACATGAATGCATATTGAACAACAAACTGACTGAAACCTTGAAGTTAAGCATATTAAATATTGAATGGAACAAAACTTTGTGGGCAAAGCAAGTAACAGAGGATCGCCCAAGTGCCTATGTGAAAACGAATGACAGAAAAGGGTGCAAGTGTGACAGAGCGCCATAAGAAGGTGGGGTATGAACAAAACCACTCCCACAGTGAACTTTTATGAGTGAATGCAGTGTGGCCAGGCCAAAGACTAGCAAGAGGAGTGAGACACGTAATGGCAGAGCCACAAGGCTGACAATGAGTAGTATAAATCTGAAGATAATGCTGGGAGGTCAATGAGTAGTATAAATCTGAAGATAATGCTGGGAGGTCGATAAAGAGGAAATAAGTGAAGGCGACTTGGTGCACAGGAGCAAGTGCCAAAGTACCTGCGATGGGTGGACCGTGTCTGACAACTGCGCCCAGACCAGTGAGCCCTGAATGCTGAGAGCCAAGGACATTGTGGTGGTGAAGTTAAAGTCTTGGGGAAGGGAACACTGGGACTTGAGGAACTACATGGGTGGCCTTGGGAACAGAGCCTCAGGACCTTTTGATTTTGATCTTTGTTGCTTGAAACTTGTTGAAGGGAACCCCCGAGGATTGTTTGGAACTGTTTTGCCTTGAGCTGAGAAAGAAGCTCAGAACATTTGAGTTGAACACCATTTCCTTTATTATGGACATCCCTACACATTGTTTAGTTTATGGTGTGAGGGCAAGAATAGGTTTTGGACAAACAGACTTTTAAAGTTCAACTCTTTGACTCAGACTTTCCTTAGTTTCATTCAGGTCTGGAAATCTCACCTTCGCATTGGGCAAGTTAGGCCTTCTACCGTCCAGACATTTGAGTTAATAAAGTATTTTATTTTGAAGTCTGTTGTTGGTCTTGCTTCATGATGCCTTCAAACAAGGCAGAAGCTGGCTGCTCTTCAAATATCCATATCACATGTTAATCCACAGGATGGGAAGCAAGAGAAAGTGTACAAGCTTCAAAAGGTAATTTATAGCCAAATCAACTGGGTTGTCATTGTACAGGGGTGGGGTGGTATAGCTGGCTTTCCTGGTTATTAGCAGGCAGCAGAGACAGGCATATCTAACTTGTACAACTTCAAAGAAAGGGAGATCTTGGAACTGAGCAATTCTTAAATCTTAGCCCTTGGCAATAATCACTGGTTATGAAATTAAGACAGATCCCTCCTGGGCCCTCGTGCTCTCAACAAGATTGAAACACTTTTATTGGTGCGTTTACCTCAGCTGCTCGAGAGAAATACCAACGCTGAGAGCTTCAAAGCATACTTACCTCTTACTTATCCAACTTGCTTCCAATTCTCCTCTAAATGTGAATTCCACCAATTATTGTCACATTTTTAAAAACGCAAATAATGTATTTTACTTTTCCTATCAGCCACTCTAAAGAAGCCCCTCTACTATTTCTGGTTAATCTACTATTTTATCTTATGACTTGCATTGAGTGTTGAATATTCACAATGTTCCTCTTTACCTCTGCGGATCACCTTCACAACTCAATTCTGGCTATCTTTGGGAGGTCAAGCCCTCGATGGTCTCCGGTTCAACTAAAACTGAAATACTTTCCCTCACCTTATAATTTCACTCTTTCAGTCGATCATTCTCATCCTACTTCTCTTCCTATTCTCTCTCTCAGCTTGCAATGTTGGCAATATCTGATCTCTGTGAGAAGCTAGGAATGAGATGCGGACAAAGAGGACTCATGGTTTTGGTTATACACTTTTATTCAAAATAATAAGGGGTGGAAAATGCTTCACTATCCTTAATCTAGGAGGTATTTCCACACCTCAACCAAAAAGTAAGGGGTCTTTCCTTTGTCAAGATGTCCATAGAAAGAATATGTCCCCTGACGGAAATCCTATTCTGGCCCTCAGGCTCTAAAAACAAACTCTAAAGTGCAAAGGATAGTGTCTCTAGATCGGTACACAAATGTTTGACTTTATAACAAAGATGTAAATACAAAGATGTAAATCCACCGGAAAAGTTCCAAGTGGTTAATATTCACAGTTCCAGGGAATGTCTCGCTTACCCTGGTTTCCTTTACCAATATGAATAAACAAAGAATAACCATGTTCTTTAGAACCCCAAGAGGATAGCTCCCTGCTCTTGGTGAATTCACAGTTCTCAGGGAAATAGTTCCTTTACAGAGGTTTCGCTTCACGTTTCAAATAATTTAGAATCCTAAGGGCATCTGACATCAACAGAATTCTCTTCACTCGGCCCAGGAAGCACCCAGCGGAAGGACCGAGCATCCCCGTCAGTACCGAAAAAGTGACAATACCTGGAGCGACCAGCCTGACCTCCGGACAGAGACAAATAAAAGGGGATCACAGGGCCCCACGGCAAAAGAACCTTTCTCCGGCAAAAAGATGAGTGATCTGTGCCGAAGCGGACCACAACAGGTCCCCAAAGCCGCACCGAGGTCGAGAGCAGCAGGAAATACGGCCACAGGTACTGAGTGGGTGGTCTGCATGCCTGCCGATCCCCAGAAGTCGCTGATAGGAGGCATGGCGGGGGACAACAGCGACCCTCCCAACCGTCTGGGAACGGGAGGGCAGGACGTCCACAGCCCGACTGGTGACACCCTCCTGTGAGGGCCAGGCAGCAGGGGGTGCCGAGACCTATCAAGAAGAACAAAGGACGGGTTGGACGGCCAGGTATGAAGAGACACTGGACAAGACTGATGGGTAGAAATGCCCCCCCACAAAATCTCCTGGATGTGAGATGCGGGGAGTGTGACTACAGGCTCACCACATAGAGAAGTCATGCAGCATTAAACCTCTTCGCAAACAGAACCCAAAGGCTGGAGTACGCAGGCCTGCCCCCACTCGTAAGACTATTCAGATCTTGAGTGCATATGCTGGGCTCCCAGAGCTACGAACCCTGATAAGGGGCAGTAGCTCATGCATGGCCAGGAGCGGACCTGTGAAACACAGTATTGCAGTGCACCTCGCCGGTCGGGCGGTGATGGTGGCTGGCAGACAGGGAGGGCCTGCTCTCGCTGCGGAGCAGACTGGAACATTCACAAACCTAGCAGGGGGCCGGACAACCTAGGGAAAGAAAAGCCCTGTATGCACCCCCTGTACTATGGAACATCCATGGCCCTGCAGCACCCGCTGGGCCCCACACACCGGCCTCAAGCATACTGCCGGGGCAACATGACGGTGCTGACCAGGACACACAGAGGCAGTGGCTGTAAGACACAGACAGCCAGAAGAGGGTGGGTGGCGAACCAGCCCTCCAGCTGGTGTGACACAAAGCAAGAGGCAAGGTGCGCAGACAGGGCAACCATCAGATAGCTGATCTAATTCTGGATGAACAAGCCCCCGTGGCGGCCTATCGGCCGCCCTCTTCATCGACGTTTCGCATCATGGTTAAAGATATTTAAAAAAGAATCTACTCAAGTAAGATGAACCAGTACGCAACTAGTACTGCCCCCAGCACTCAGAACATGCAGGAAGAAAACACGCTGGGGATGGGACTATCTCCCTGCAAGATGTAATGGCTGCCATCATGGGTTCCCGATCCTCTATGGAGGAGAAGATGTATTGCCTCAGCTCGGAGGTATCTCTTCTGCGGCACGATCTGCCTAAGTTATCCTCTCACATGGGGGAAGCTGAACAGCACATATCAGATACTAAAGACATCCTGAAGACCATGGTGCACCAGCTGACAAAAGTGGTGCAGCGGCTCCGGGCAGTGAAGTGTCGAGTTTACGAAGGGGAGAGCCACTCTCAGCGTGACTAAGTTTGTATCCTGGGGCTCCCCAAAAAATCAGAAGGTCCTAGCATGGAACATTTTCTTGAGCAATGGCTGGTTGACCTTGTGGCACCCAAGAAATTCTCAAAATTTGTTTCAAGTGAGAGGGCTCATCAGATGCCCACTACGGGGACGGCTCCACATACACAGTGATCACAAAATTGCTCAACTACAAGGACCGGGATGCACTGCTTCAGATGGTCTACACAATGGAACCGATCACCTACAACGGATCCAAAATTGCATTCTTCGCCGACTACACAAGAGAGGTGCAACGAGATAGACAGTCGTTTGACCCATTGAAGAGGTGGCTGCAAATTCTGGGTGTTAAATATGGACTATTGTTCCCGGCCCGGCTCAAAATATATCACAACGGGTCCGCCCTGCACTTCACAGATCCCTGCGAGGCCTGGACATGGGTCAGAAAACACTCAGAGAGCCAACAAGGCCACACCAATTGCGGGACCAGCAACACACTGCAGACAAGGGGGGGGGTTTCCATTGGCCGAAGGGTTGGGAAGTTAAAGTTTTACTTTATGCAGGCAACTTACTGGAATACTTGGGCACCCTTGCCCATTCATGCCCCATCGTGACACAATGGTTGCAAGACAATAAATTATTCAGCGGGTTATGAGTGAACTGGGGTAAATCTGTATTCTTCCCAGTTTAGGGCACAGACCTGGCGATCCCCCCCGAATTACCCATATTGAGTAGAAAAAGAGGGCTTTCGATACCTGGGTGTCCATGTTGACGTTGATAACACACTGTAACTCGCCCGTAATCTACATCTAATTACTGATCGCTCCCTCAGGGATGTCCAACACTGGAAATCCCTTCCGTTAACCTTTTGGGGAGGGCTGCCCCGTTTAAAATGCTGGCACTGCCACGTTTCCGATACATCATGCCCCCTTGCAGATCCCTGACCTCGAATGGCATTTATCAATGGCATACTACATGGGGAGCCAAATTTGCCCCGTATTCGAGCAGAGGGGATGGGGATAGATGGTGCGGCTCCACTTTCTTACCTATACTGACGGGAGCAACGGACCCCACCACTCCCCCATCTAGGACACAGCACGTAGTCCAGGTGTGGACAGCAGCTCACAAATACAGCGGAATGGACAATCAATTAACCCTGGCCCAACCTCTCTGAGGGAACTCCTTGTTGCCTGAAAAGAATAAGCTGCCAGTATTACCAGGGTGGGTGGCCGGAGGCATCAAAACCATTGGTGATATGATGGGAGGGGGCACCACCTCTTCTTTTGCTGAATTACAACAGGGTTTTGGTCTACCAGACACGGAGCGATACCACTACTTGAAAATATCACATACAACTCGCAAACCAGCCTGACCTACCACAATGCTCCCTCCTTGAGAGGAGCATTTTGCTAGAACACATAACCACTAAGGTTACCTCCACCATCTACTGCATAACTGCTTTTGCAACTCCAGAGGTTTCCACCCTTAAGGCTAAATGGGAGGCAGAGGTGGGACCCATCGAACCCAAAGACCTGATGTTCCCATGGGAAGTGGCAATACCTTCCAGACTACGCCTGGTGCAACTTAAAATCCTCCATTGGGTATATTAGCCCAGGGTCTCGCTGTTCCGATGGGGTCCTATTGACAGCTCACAATGTTTGAGGTGCGGGGAGGAGGTCACTTTTATACACATCCTCTGGGGTTGCCCACAGATCTGTCACTTCTGGTCGATGTGCTGCCATAAACTATCCAGGATACTAGGCACAGAGAAATTGCAGTACCCCAGGCTATTACTTTTGGGAATTCAGGGTGAAAATGCATATAACCGATATGAAAAGCTGTTTTTGTCCACAGCGATTGGGTTGCTAAAACGGAACATCGCCAAAAGATGGAGGGCCCCGAATGCCCTCAGTTTAGACAATAGGTGGTGGATGTAAACATCTGTGCGTCTAAGGAACAGCGCATATATGCTGCACGAGGGTGTCCGAAAAAGGTGGATAAGATTTGGGGACGATGGGTGGAGGGTGACTGAACACTCCATAGCGGGAGGGAATGGGAGCCGGTTAGCGTCCCCTATCAGTAGACTTTGGGAACGCAAAACTTGGGATGTGTACTGACATGTGTATTTTGATTCTGATACACTGTGACCGATCCTTTTCTTGTTGTTTTGATATAAAACTAATAAAATGTTTCATGAAAAAAAGAAAAAACACTGTTCGTTTCATTAATACATCTATCTTTCATACAATGGAAATATTTTCCCAGTGCGTTCATTTTTACTTGGTTTTCTCTTTAACAATTACTTTGCTTTCTCTTTTAAAGTCTGGATTCAACATCCCCCTTTGTGGCATAGTTTACAGGTACGGTAGCTTCTTCACAGATTTTACTTTGCTCACGTGTTGCATCTATGAAGTGGCATACAATCTCAGGCAACCAGGTGCTTTTAGTGTCCCTCCTGCTTCTCTGCTTCGGTTCCCTTCGTGTTGCTGGCCCAACGTCCCATTAGCCGATGTGCCCTCGCCATGTCTGTATACGATTCCTGATACCTTACGCTCTCGGGCGGTGAGCCATCTGCAGTCCAGTTTCCTCTTCTGCTGTCTAGGTCAGCCTCGACACCGTTTACCATGGCGTCCTCTCCCTGAGCGTACTTGTCGGTGTCTGTGCAGGTCGCCGTGCATCTCAGTGTATGCAGTTCTCCCTGCTTGCTGTCAGCTGCGCTGGTTTTAAACTTCCCGGCATGATTGAATAGTTTAGAAAGACTCTGTGGGTTTGCCAGTCTTCATTGTTCTATCCCTCTTTCCTGCCTCAGCTGTCATCACATCGTTCCTTATGTGATGTTGAGGAAACTGGTCTGGGAACCTTTTGGGAGTGATCATTACTGCTTCCTGCCTCTTCCTCATCTCAGAGGTTGATATATTATTGTTCTTTATGTCATGTTGGTGATTACTTAAAGTAGATTTGGTACGTGGTTGAGGGAGAGTGTCGAAATATGCCATTAAGGCATGAGGAATGGAGAGAAGATCCCTGATTGGGAATGGGGGGTATATGACTTTCCCCAATTATGTTGTGTGTTGTGTCATCCTCTTCAGGGTCACCTCTCGCCAGGTGGTCCTCCTAATATAGCCACCCCCAAGGTGAGGATCAGGTAGCAGCTGCCATCCCCTGGCCACATAGAGAGAGGCTACCTCAGGGAAAGGAGTGATGACATCACCAGATTCATCACATCTCCCCCTTTCTCAACCCATATTTCTTCTCTTGCTCACTCCTGTCGGTTCCAACTTTGTAATTGTAAAACGCAGTCCTTCCTTACTTTTCAGGCCAAGAAGACCATTATTCTCAGACAAATGTTGCTATCTTGACTACTGTTCATCTTTCTTAATCTCCACAATTATAATTCTACATTCTACTATTCAATTGTTTTGCATTCTTCCCTTTGCTCCTGTATCTCCTCCCCAGCCTGCCGACATCTGCTGGCTCCCTTTTCCTGCTGACTCCAATTTTGTTTTGTCTGAATTATGTTTGAATGTGTAGATGGTCTTGCTCTTTCTTATTTATCGTCTCTGACCAATCTTTATTCTCCAGCTCACCCTCTTCGATCATCATTTTAATATTTGTTAACTTTTCCTCAGGCACCTTCATCCAACCCTGTCTGCGCATATTCTCCCCATTGCCCACCTTTGTAAATCTAACCTACAGTCCTCTTCTTACCTCTTAATTGTTCACTCATGTTGTTAGAATGGTAACGCGAACTAGTGAGCAATAGTGAAGCTTATTTATATGCACCACACACGTGTGTTTAAATGAATAAATATACAAGAAATGGATATTATGACACAGGGCCAATAAATCTAGTGATTAGGATACAGACTGGCTCACATCATTCTCTCTGGACGCCAGCCTGCACAGCTTGCATCATAATGTCACCTTCGGTCTCATCCCCATCTCTCTGTCTTGGAGACTACACCCTGAGACACACCAGGCTGGGAAGGCTGGATCTGTAGCAGGAGGAATTTGATGGCATAGTGTAGGATACACACTGTGATGCTCCCCCCGCCTCTCAACATGGTCAAGGACAGAGTGAGTAAAGGTAACTGGACTTCTCAGAGGTCTACACAATGACATAAATTCAAAAGGACCGACCTCAGGATTTAATTGCAGTAAATTAAGGCCTCTAGTTTGACAGTATACAAAATGACACACTGTACTAAACTGGAAATTGTAAAACTCTTATTGACAGATTGGGATGGAGGGGGGAGGTGACAACAGTTCACAAGCACCCATGTGACGTGTGAGGTACAAGCAGTGTTCACTATGACCAAAGGAACTGTGTTCAGCTATAAAAAGGGATTTACGCACCAGAAGGTCAAGCCAAGGTTGGTGGTGGAACTCCAAGGAATGGCCATATGCAAGTGTAATTGCAGAGGGCGACCCCAGGTAATAGAAACAAACAGGAATAATACCTAGAGGCATGTCACACACTCAGAAAGGTGGTGGGATAGCTCAGCGAGTTTACTGTTGACCAATGCCTGCGTATGACCTGCAGTTAACAGATCACAACAACTGCACTGGTGAAATTGTCTTTTATTTATCTGAAGGTGATTAAAAAGGGGTATGGGTGTACTCACCGTGAAGAAATCCCTCAGTGACCGGTAGCTTCCATCCACGCGTTCTTCGACACACCGCAGCCGCCCATCCGGATCCTCAACGTATCCCTGCATGCGACGGGAGCCATAACGTTCCGTGCAGACCAGATCAAGATCATCCCCAAATTCCATTACAAATCCTAAGGAGGAAATTAAAGGAGTACTGATGAACAGATGAAAGAATCCACAGATAGGAGGAAGAATGCAATTGGGAGAACTAGGCAGTGTGACATCGACAGGGACAGAAGAGTGGAACCTAGAGGGAGCAAAGATCTGCGATATTTGCAAACACCCTCTATTAAGATGGATTTCCAAAAAGCCCTGGTGGGAGTATTTTGGGAGGCTACTCTAGTATGGTGCACAGCAGAACAGTAATTGAACTTAGACAGCAAGCATATAAAATACAATTATTTATTAGGCCTTTAGGTTACACAATAAGTAAAGACAATTCACACGTAAATATTGTCACACAAAACCTTATAAAACATATACATACTGTGACGAGTTAGGAGGAGGATACAGTCTCAGAAGACGTGGGGTCTTATATTTTATTAAAGTAAAAAGATAAAGCCCATTTTTCCCCATCACTATGGGTGATCCCTACCTATGTTATTAACTAAGGTGCATCAGTCGTGAGTGTCCAAAGTCAGCTGTTCAAAACTACCTTCACTGACCCTACCACTACTTAGTTCAGGAAAATGACTCCCTTCTCCTGTGGTGTTTCTAGTACCAGAATTAAGTACACAATCCACAAACAGTCTCATGACTTCTTGGATCAGTCCCTTTAGTTCCTCAATTGGGTTATTGTGCTTTCTCTCCTCTTTGGGAATCCCTCTTGGTGATCTCTTTTTAGTTCCATATTCTTAATTCTCTGATCTCAATATATCCTTGAAATTCAATATTGCTTAGATGGGCTTTCCTTCCTGGATAATAAAAGCTCAGCTGGTTGTGATCTACTTTACTTGGTATGTGGTTCAATTGCCTAGTTCCTCTAAGCTCTCCCTCAGGTATTTATTTCTCTTTGTTATATTGGTCGTTTACAGGATGGCAAGTTACTTTCCCCATGGTATTTTTATCCATTATTCTTCTCTCTCATTATTCAGCTGTTCAACAATTCTTTCTCTAGTCACAATATCCGTGCTTCCTTGGTTTCGAGTTTAACTCGGTTTCACAATTTCTACTGAGATGAGTTAACTGTGGTATAACGATTCCCTTGGGTCCTCCCAGGCTTCCCGTTCTTCCAGTTACCTTTGTTCTGGAAGGAGAACGTTTTTGGGAGTTTCCTCAGAACCCTCTCTCTGCTCATCAAGCGCCGACTCCTCCTCTGGCATTGCTCTGCTTGTGCTTTCCCGTTTCTCTGTTGCGTGACTGGACTCCATGTAACCTTCTGCTGCAGGTGGTATTGTGAATGGTTTGTGGACCCGCTGCCCACCACAGATTCTCCTTCGTGGTCTAACCATCACCTTCTGCTGCCCTGTCTGTCTCTCATGCTTTGGGTCTGCCGCAGCTCTGGAATCCTGTTCTGCACTATCGAGCAAGTTTGAAACTCACAGGCTCTCTGGTTGTCGTCTTCTCCAGGTGTTGAGCAAGTCGGGGAAGCCCCCAAGCTGTGTATACGATCCTCTCTCTCACTCATTCCTTCTCATTCGTCATGATCTTTTCCCATGAGATAACAGTATCTATTCTTCATCCCAGTCTTGATAACTTCACAGTGTCCGTTATTTTAAAATATCCCATGTATGCCTCAGTATGCACAGCTTGAGAGAGTTCCTCACGGGAACGGGAGTCCTTGTCCCGTCGTGAAGGGGATACTCTCCTTGTGAGGTCCCACTTAGCTCTACCTCTAGGGAGGGTATTGCGGAGCAGGTACACTTCGCTAGCCTCACAGGGAAGGGGGGGTTCCCCTTGGGGAGAAGGGACAAATTCCCTCAATTATTCACAAAACATCCACCCTTCAATTATCAGTGCAACACAGGGGAGTAGTCAGCTGCATAGAAACTGTACTCCAGAGAAGATAAAATACCAGAAAAAAAAGAGAAAACCTACCTCTCCCTAACAACTAAAATACTAGGGATTCAGTCAGGATGTCCAGGTAAATCAAGAGTCCACCGTCCTGTGTCAAAACCCTGCTTCTGCCTGTTGGATATATTTTTGGGTTATATCTATTACTTAGTGGTATTTTTTATTATGATGGTATTTGGTGGAATTGTATAATCCTTGGCAATATACTGTGATAACCTGTTGGGGTATTTTTATAGTGGCAAGACTGACTTCAGAATACTGCCTACTAATTATTTTTACCAGGGTCACTAACAACAAACAAAATACTGGACTTGATACACTCTGGATGGGTGGATTGTGCCCTCCTTATCCTCACCTGGAGCAAAAATTACCATGTATTTTCCTCCAAAGGATTATCAGATCATTTCCTGAAACAAGCTTGTGTATAGCCTGAATCACCTTGCCATGTTGAAGTGGCTTCTTGTTATAGGTGAGCATACCTTTCACTTTCCAGCAAGGTAAATACTCCACAAAACTATTTTGTGCATAATTAGAATCAGTTACTAGAACTATTTATTTGAATTTATTTTCTACTGCTGTAGATAATGCTGTATAAATAGTGGCCAATTCTGCCACTTGACTACTTTTGAGGCCTATCCTCATGCTTACTCTTGGAATGTTGTCGCATCTAAACCATATATTTCCTATTCCTGCTAGAAGCTCTTTTTCTGTATAATTTTGTACATGGTATGCACATCCATCTACATATACAGTTGGTAAATCCTTACATGTTTCTTCTTTGAATGTTTTGCATGGGAATTGCTCAAATTCATTCAAACTTGCCTCTAGCTCTGTGTCATCAGGTGCACAGACATCTGCACAATCATGCAACTCTGCTGAATCTTGAGCACCTGGGCTCTTTTTATTTTGTCCATACTTCACTTCTACAGGAAATCCCTGAAGTGCTAATGTCCAGGAAGTAATTCTTGACTGGGCCAAATTCCCTGATCTGATTCTCCTACTTTGCAAAAATTGCAAAGGCTGGTGATTTGTTTCAATAATCATTGGCTCCCTTGAATTATGGGGTGGAAATGTTGTAACGTCCCAACAGTGGTCAGAAATGCTTTTTCACATTCACTAAATTTGGTCTGTACTTGTGACAATGCTTTGCTAGCATATGCAATGGTTTTTGTTATTCACATCATGTTTTTGATATAACACTGCTGACATGTATTGATCTGTGAATCCTATTTCTACAAAGAAATCCTGGTTTTTCATTGGATATGCAGAACATGGATCCTTAATCAAAAACTCTTTTAGCCTGGCTACTGTCTCAATTTGTTCCTTTTCCCATTTCCAGGGTACAACCTGTTTCAGGAATCTCATTAAAAAGGTTGTGTAATCTCTGCATAATTCTCAATACATTTCCTGTTGTAACTTTGTCCTTCCTAACAACTTTTTATGAATCACCTCCACCTTTTTCTTTTGTGGGTTTAATCCATGTTCTGTCACTTCATGACCTAGGACATTTACCTTTTTTCTGCACCACTTTGCTTTCTGTAAAGATCCTTTTGCCCCAACCTTCTGTAGCTGAATGAGCATGTCTAATCTCATTGAAGTGGCTTTTCAGATCTTAATGTATGATTAGGACATCATCCACATAAACTATTGTCCCTATTTTAGCTGCACCCGGGAGCGCCTTGCTCAGGAATATCCCAAACTCATTCCCACTATTGACATACCCAAAAGGGGTCCGGGACCACGCATATTGTGATTTGTCAAAAGAAAATGCAAACAAATTTTGAATATCTTCAGCTAGTGGCACACACCAGTATCCAGCTGTAAGTTCTAATGTGGTAAACAACTTTTACCCATGAACCTGTGCAAGACCATGATCAATAAATGGAAGGGTCCACCTTGAAACGGCTATCTTTTTGTTTAATTCTCATAGATCTGCACACAAGCGCCACTGCCCACTAGATTTTACCCACCTAATATAGAGGTATTTGATGTACTATGAATAAGCCTAATGATTCCTCTAGATTCTAGATTTTTGATTAGTTCAGCTAGTGATTCCAAACATGCCAGGGGTAACTTATATTGCTGCACAAATAATGGCTCCCTACCATGTCCTTCTGGTAGCGTGGCAACATGCAAATCAGTTAACCCACAATCATAGGCATCTTTGGCAAAAACCTGTTTGAATTCCATAAATATGTTTCACAATTGGTCTTTTTCTTCTTCACTTGTGCAAGCATCTGCAGCTTGAACTTGCTCCTCTGCCATTTGAGAGAACTCTGGGAAGTCCTCCAAAGGAGGAACCTCTGCACTTTCCTCTAATGTGCGGCAGAGTCTCTTTGAAGGGTCGCTACACTCAAATATTTTGGAATATTGACCTCCATTTCAATATGTTGCTTTTCTCTTTTAGATTCACTTAATTCAAATAGGATACAATCCTCTTGAGGACAGCACACTATTTCACTTGGCTCATAAGCGTGCGCAGACTGAAATTTAAAGATTTCTTTAGGTTTAGACTCAAATGATTCTGGCAACTCACCCTGTGCAGTCACATAGCGTTCAGGAATGTTCCCAATCACTGGGTTACTGAAATTGGCAGTGTGATAAGATTTCTGTATTGCCATTCCTATCGCTGAATTCTCTTCCAAATGAATGTCTTGACACCCTTTATTGTCCACCATGATTTGAATGGGTCCATCCCCAATCTCTATCAGTGGTGTATATTCACATTCTAACCCTTGATGCCTTATGGATTCATTTAGGCATGCAAATGCATCAGAACCTTTTATCTGTTGTCCCTTTCTTTTAATACTAGTGTAACTTGTCTGGTGAATGCGGGAATGGTAACATACCTTTTCACCTGCAGTTCAACTGCATATGGTGTCATCTGGGCACAATGGTAAGCCTGTCTTTTGTCTTCAAATTCAGGTGTGGCTCCACCCAACCTATACCAACCCTTTTGATTTAGAAAGTCCAATACCATACACATCCTGTGCATGATGTCATTTCCCAAATGGAATTTATTTTTGTGTCCCGCTCCACACATTGTGATAAATACTCTTAGGACCAATTGTAATCTTTAACATGCATCTTCCTACAATCCTTTGTCCCGACTCAGGGTCATCTAGGCCAAAAATGTGTTGATTCTTTATTCTGAACCTTGGGATCTACTCCGTCAATTATTTGCTGGAGTACCTTTTCATTAATGAAACTCCTATCATGTTCAAGCGCTAAAGTGGCTTCAATCATTTCAGGATGCTGTTACGCTCACCTGATATCCACAGGGGTGCCACACAACACCGGATGAGAGGCTGTGCACTATCCAGGACCTCTTCTGCTTGTTTGTATGTTGGCTGGTGGACAGGTCCTTGGTTTTTTGTATGTTGAGCTCTCCATCCTGCATCTCGGAACTTGGTGTTTTTTAGTTTATCACCTTTGCGGGAATCATGGCGCGATATAGAACCTGTTGCTCGCCGAGTGCGGGTTATTAATCTGCTGTCCTTTTATTTTACCGGTTTGCGGAGCCCTCCGTCGAGCGCTGATGGAGGTGCGGAAGAATGTGGGAACTGCCACTCACAGGTAAGCTCCCTTTGGAAATGCTGTTCTTGTACTTTTAGGCTGCGAAGAACTCCGGAGATGGCGAGACCGCCGAGCGCTGATGGAAGTGCGGATGGGAGTATCACAGGTAAGCTTCCTTTAATGCTGTTCTTGCAGGTTCCCGATGGGATCAAGGTTGATGACTCCAGATGTAAGCTGCTGGAAGAAGCTGGTGAGCTGGAGCTGGACACGGTGAGCTTTACGCTGCAGGAGTGCAGAATACAGTGAAGCGTGAATCCCAGTTTGGGAGTGGCTTATATAGCCAGCCACACCTGAAGATCGACCACACCCAAAACACTAGACTGCCAAGTTCAGTTCTTGGGGCCGAGTTGAAATAAGGACCTCCATGTTGGATTAAGGTCTCAAGTGTGCTTGCTTCATTCTGAATAATGAGCCTAGCGTCAAAAGGTGCCCGGACTGACTCCATGTCCTCTACTGATGGGTCTTTAAAGCCCTTGGAGCCTTTTGGGGTGGTGTAGCCTCACTGCTGTGAGGGGGCTGTTGCCTCTGAGGTGGTCATGGATAGAGATCGTGACAGATGCCCATTCACATGAATAGGAATCCATGGCTGCCCATCTCCCATGTGTATTTCTGAGATGGTTAAAATGTGCTTTTCTGGGGGCGTGGCTTGGTGCCATGGTGAGCGGTTTGGTCCAGTGAGAGCTCTCGGCCGCGACCGCGTGTAAACCAAAACTGCCCTGGTAAAATCCAGTTTCCAGGAAGCAAAATCGGTGCCCGGAAGAGATTGGGGGCTACCCCAGCTATTGCTCTGAAATCGATGCCCTAACCCGGCTGGGGACCGAGTTCTGCCGAGGCGGCCCGGCGAGAAAACGCGGCAACAAAGCAACCCCAAGATGGTGGCCCGCTGTGCTACGTGGCCCGACCCTCCTCCAGAAGACGGCCTGATTGGGGCGGGAGCTGCGGGAGTACGCCCGAGAGCCTGCAGCGAGTGACTCCTTCGAGGCGTGGAGCGGCAGGGCTCCTCCGGTGCTTCCCAGCAATAGGACCCAGCGGCGGCGTGGTGGGTGTCCCCCTTCCCCCACGGGAACTCACCAGAGGGTCCCAAGCAGGCAGCGCCGCATCGAGAGCCCAGAAGCGGGCCTAGCTACCAGCCGTGGATGAACCCCCAACACGGAGATAACCAGCGTGGTGTTCAGCGGCCCCCCTTCCGATTTCATCAATCCCTGGCAGCAACTCTGAGCCATCCGTTCCTGTGAGGGGACAGCCTCCCGCCGAGGGAACGGAGCAGCAACTCGTCAACCCCCCGCGTGGGAGCGCCACCCTGATGGGCGGCGGCTGGTCCAGCCAGCAACGAGAGCAGAGTGGGAGCTGCTCCGAACTGGGGGCACAGCAGCGCTGTAAAACCGAGCACAGAGTCGGCCCTGCAGCGACAGAGAAAGGTCCGCCACAGAGAGTGACGGTGCGGGTCTCCTCCGCCTCCTCTCTCCCTCCTGGCAGGCCCCCGCGAGCAGGCCGGGGACGCGGGAAGCAGCCACCCCTTCACAATCCGGGTGCGGCAGAGCTCTGGAGCCGGGGAGGAGTTAACCTCAGATTCTACACGGGCCTGGGCCCGAGCTGGAGCAAGGTAGGGCGGCACTTGCCGCAATCTCTAAAGCCAGCCAGGGGCCCTAGCCCCTGCCTCTCATCTCCGGCCCCCAAGGGTGGGCGCCCAGTGCCCTGGCCACAGCGATCCACTACAGAAACGGGCCCCTCACCCGAACCTGCATGGGAGGTGGTGCCCCTCCTCCCTCATCTGGCACCGCAGACCTCAGCACACCTTGGCCCTGCAACCCGGAGCTTCTGCCTGGCCCCTAGAGGAGGTGGGGCAGGTCGTACAGGACTGGCGGCCAAACAGAGCCCCCAGGCAATAACTAAAGAACACACCTAAGGGCCCAATCCCCGAGTCATGGGCCAGGGTATCGGGCCGCCGCAGACCCTGAGGTCCGCCGAGCAAAACAAAAAGGGACAACCATCTATAAGGAAGAACTCCCCCCTCAGTCACAGCCTCGATACAGGGAGGAGGCTCGGCGCTCCCTCCGGAAATGATTACTGACCCTGAGGGTAATAGAATCGAACTTACCCGAGTTGCTCCTCTGAACGAACTTACTACTGGCTCATGTCCCTCAAGCTTAACCTCCCAGGTGAACCACCTGCCCTCATAAGCTGAGGGAAACCACTCACGAAGCCGAAGATGAAGCTCCATCCCCTCCCTTGGAGGAAGGCCGAATATCTTCAACCTGGATTTTACCAGTCGACGGAAGAGGCATGCCATGCCTCCATCGAAGCTGTTGCACCAGTCCAGCCGGGTGCCCCGTTGGTCGAAGGCTGGTCCGGAAACCTTGTTATTGTTTGGAGGGGGAGGGGGGGTAAGGGGGGAGTCCCTTGGGGTGGAGGGGGTCTGTTATCCGAAGGCACCGAGAAACTTGAATCATTCAACCTCTAGGGAAGACCATGAGGTGAACTACTTTGGTTTCAAAGGATGGGTTCTTTAAATAAATCACTCCTCATTACGACCTGGAATGTTCAGGGTCGCGCCAAGAAAACGGAAGTCGGTAGAACACAGACTGGACCAACTTGCAGCCGATGTTGCCTTTCTCCAGGAAACCCACCTTATCGGAGAAGATGAAAAGCGGATCCGTTTTCGACGCTACTCGAAATGCTACTTCGCCTCAGCCACACAGAAAAAAAGAGGAGTCACAATCCTGCTAAGCCAAGACCTGCCACTAACCCAGATCACCATCAAAAGAGACCCTGAAGGGAGATTCCTGCTCCTAAAAGGCCTCCTAGTCGAACTGCCAATCACCCTAGTAGCACTCTATGGTCCAAACAAAGACCAAGGCCAATTCCTCCGCAACCTCCCCCCTACCATCACCGCCTTCTCCACTGGACACCTACTAATTAGGGGAGACTTCAACCTCCATCCAATTCCTAGCATGGATAAGATGCTCCCAGCGTCTAGGGAAGACTTCAGCAGATCCCTAGCCATGGCCGAATTCCTCCAGGGAACCGAAACTATAGACATCTGGAGACTGCGCAACCAGGGAGAAAGACTATACCTTCTTCTAGCAGGTCCACAATGGGTATTCACGGATCGATCTCTTACTAATCGCTAGCCCCATTGCTCCCTGCGTGGAAGAAACCCAAACTGGTCACATTGCAATCTCAGATCACGCGCCGATCATGATGACCATGCTCCTCCACTGAGCCCCAGAACCCACCCAGCAGCAATGGAAATTACAGGACCACATCTTGGCCGACATTGCGGCGAGCTCTGACCTCACCGAGGCGATCCAAAACTATTTAGCTGAGAACACAACCCCAGACTCCTCAGCGGCAACAGTGTGGGACGCCATTAAGCCGGTGATCCGAGGGGTGGCAATGGACGCCACAGGCAGACTCAGGCGACAAAACCTGCTGACGCAACAAAAGCTGGAGGAGCGGCTAGTCGAACTGGAGAACAAACATTAAACATCGCTACACAAAAACAACAAACCGCGAACTAAAAAAAGCAAAGAGAGAACTGGAGATGCACTTAGCAGACCGGACCGCCAGAACATTAAGCTATACGAAACAATTTTACTATCTCAATAGCAACAAAGCGAACCGGCTCCTAGCTCACAAACTGAAAAAGCTCCAAACCAGGAACCTTATCCAAGCCCTGCTGGATAAAAACGGCTCCCTACAACACCTAGACCCGGAAAAGCTCAAGATAATGGTCCAACACCATGAGGAAATCATGGCGGGACCCCCAACCCCAGGCCCCTCCATCGCTCAGTTCCTAGCCCCAATCCCAAAGCCGCATGTCCGACCTGGAGGGCCCAATATCGGCGGAAGAAGTCAGCGAAACAATCCGCCAGCTGAAGAACACCACACCCGGGCCTGACGGGCTGACTACGAAATTCTATAAGAAGTTTGCTCACCTGCTGGCACCTCACCTGGCAAGTCTGTACAATTCGTTCCTCTCCACCGGCTCCACTACTGCATTCATGAACAAATCCATAACAGTACTAATTCCTAAACCTGGGAAAGACCTACGCAGTGTGCATCATACAGGCCCATATCTCTCCTAAACAACGACGCGAAGATTTTCGCCAAAATCCTGGCGAACAGGCTGGCCCCGCTCCTTCCAGAGATCATCCACCCGGACCAAGCAGGCTTCATTCCGGGGCGGGGAACCCTAGACAACATCCGTAGAACTATCAACAACATAGAGTCAGCAAATAGGATGGGCTCAAAGATGACAGTCCTCTCCCTGGATGCGCACAAGGCTTTCGACATGGTGGATTGGGGGTACCTGAAGGAAGTCCTAGGACATTTCGGCTTAGGCCCAAACTTCGCAAAGTGGGTCCTTGCCATTTACCAAAATCCCCACAAGAGACTGCGTCTAAACGGAGTCAAATCCGACAAAATCAAAATAACCAGAGGCACAAGGCAGAGATGTCCACTCTCCCACTTTATCTTTGCCCTATCAATGGAGCCTTTTGCGGACAGGATCCGTCTGAACCCATCTATACACGGACTCACAGTCAAAGAGTCATACAAAATAGCATTATATGTGGACGACGTTCTGCTCACGCTCACCCGAACCACGGAATCCATGAGAGCACTTTGGCAGTCCCTCGAGGAATTCCGGGCAGCCGCTGGGTTCACAGTAAATATCCACAAATCTGTAGCCATGGGCATCAACATCCCAAAGAAGATCAAAACCACACTGGAAGCCGAGCTCCAGATCCCCTGGGCAAAAAGCAGTATCAACTACTTGGGAGTCCAGCTCCCCAACAAAACCGAGAAGGTGTATAAGTCAAACTTCTCGGCACTCTTTAAAGAATTGAAAAAAAACATTGGACGCTGCAGAACCCAGGAGATCTCGTGGTTTGGCCGGATCACAGCGATAAAAATGAACCTAACCCGTGGCTGCTATACTTCGCTCAGCTACTGCCAGTGGCGATCCGGGAGAAGGCTCTGCGTAAGCTGCAAGGGGAGGTGCTGAACCTCGTCTGGGAAGGAAAGAAGTCAAGAATCCCAAAACGCATCATGCTGCGGAGTGCTGCCCTGGGAGGTCTGGGGTCCCGGACGTGGTGAGGTACTGCTTGGCAGCCCAGCTGGCCCCAGCCTTCTCCTGGAAGCTCCAAACCAACCGCTTCCAGTGGCTGCAGCTTGAAGACTGGAGCAAAACCCCGATTGAATGGCTGCCCCACATCAAAGAACCCAAAGGCCCCCTAAATGAGGGCCCACTACCATCAACCAGAAACACGGTAGCCAGTTGGAGAAAGGCAGCCCGCCGGTGGAAATGTAGGAGCACAATGGGTCCCCTTACTCCGGTCTGGGACATCCCTGACTTCTCCCCAGGAATCGCACCAAACCAAATTGCGGAGTGGAGAGCCGGGGGCCTGGAGACCATAGCAAACTTCTACGAGAATGGTCGCCCACTAAACTTCGAAGAGGGCAAAGTAAAGTTCAAAATCCCGGAAACCGAAAGGTTCCGGTACACACAACTAAGGAACTGGTTGTCAAATGAGCAAGTCAGGAAGCTCGGCAGCAGATAGCTTTCGGCGCTAGAGCACACTCTGTCAGCAAGCCCCCCCCCCCGAGAGGGAAAATCTCCACCCTGTACAAAATTCTGGACAGGACTGACCCCACGATAAAAGAGCCCTACATGCTTAAATGGGAAGAAGACATCAGCAGACCGATTACACCTGAAGAATGGCAGCACATCTGGTCCCGTGCACAAAATAGCTCAAAGTGCCTGACTAACAAAGAAAGCGCATTTAAAGTTTGCTACAGATGGTACCGTACCCCCGAAATTCTAAACAAATGCAACGCATCCACCCCTTGCAGTGCTGGAGGGGATGCCCAGACCGAGGAACCCTGTTCCATCCCTTCTGGCCTTGCCCGAAAGCTGCCCAGTTCTGGGAAAAGGTCCTGCACCAGATCAAGGGAATTACTGGACTTTCCATACCCTGGGACCCAGGAATCGTGCTGCTGGGGGTGACTGGAGATGGTCAATTCCCCCTAACGGACGCCCTGGCGGATCTCTGCTCACATCTCCTGACTGCCGCTAAAATATCCATCGCCAGACTCTGGAAAACCCCGGAGGGCCCCGTCTACGCAAATGTGGCTACCCAAATGCTGGGACATTGTGGCAGCCGAGAAAGTGACGGCCGTTAGACTCGGCAACAAGCCTAAATTTGAACATACCTGGGCCCCCTTCCTAGACTTCGTGCAGCAATTCCCTGGTTTGGCGAGACAGCCCCCAACGCTACGCTGCGCTGGATGGAGGTCCAGGACTGAAAAGTGTGAAACAGAAGCGAGGGCCGAGAAGTGGAACAGACCCTTGAGCACCCCCAAGTCACTAAATAGACTGAAGTCCCGAACCCAGGAGAGTCGCCACAGAAGGAACCCATCCTACACCCAGCTACATAGGAATTTTCGAAAACTTGATGCTTCACCAATTCGGAATAGAGCAGTCTCCCCCCCACCCCCGTCACTCTTGGACGACCCCGTCCCCCCCCTAGTTGTTACGTTGGACTTTAACTCCAATGAAATCTTATGATTGACGATATCTCAGTTATGTTTCTTGATGTTTTCTTGTTGCCTTTCTTGTCTTAAACATTATAACAAGTGTACATTCAAGTAATGCTCGTAATATGTATAACTTGTTATGCCAAAACAATAAAAACAATGATGGGAAAAAAATGTGCTTTTCTTTCTTTATCTCTGGAGTGTCACTTCAAAGACAGGCATACTCTCTATTTTTTGGTATCGGGGGATCAATTCTCAAAAGGGAGATTTACAAAAACCATATAGACATAAAACGGAGAATGGATTACCCCTCTCTATGCTGTGCGAAATTGAGATTGGTGAAGTTTTTACACCATACTTAACAGACAAACATACATGATCAATTTCTGGTTTACAAATTTACGACATAAGCTGTTTGTAGATATCACTGATGTTGTGAATATCAACCAATGGGGTAAATCATTAAGTTGAAGAGAATTTGAAGAAATACTTTGTCCTGAAGAAGGCCCATATATCAATTTTCGAAAGGACACTAGGGATAGTGTCCATTGTAAGGTTGTGGCCGAAACATGTCGGCGATCTGAAAAGACCATAAATAATAGAAGTCTGCTCTGTTTATATGACACAAGTTATCTATGTATATTGATGTCCACTTAGTGGCCTCTACCCCTGTATAACCTATGCCTTTCATATGATAGTTTGGAAGCAGGTTTTTAGTTATTGTCAACTGTGACAAAAATGTATTGATCATGTCCAGTTTCTTAATTATTTTTAACTTTGACAAACAATTAATAAAATAATTAAGTATGAAATATAGGTGTGGTTCCACGGGTTTTTTCATTCATTATGACGTAAACAAGAAATTGATCATGTATGTTTGTCTGTTAAGTATGGTGTAAAAACCTCACCAATCTCAATTTCGAGCAGCATAGAGAGAGGTTAATCATCAATTCTCCGTTCTATGTCTATATGGTTTATCTCTGGAGTGACATTTGGTTTGCGTTTTCTTCGTTTAGATAGAAACGCAGCATGTTTTCATCTATTTCTGTTTGCCATTTTTTCTTGGGGCCCAAATAAATCTCCAAAGACTGTTTCTCTTTTTCCCCCTCGCATTTCATCATGACACGAGAATGACAGTAATGCTGGGCACAGAGCCATTCTTAAGATATACTTCCACTGCGCTTTCCGATTTAGCAATAGTTTCGCATTCTTTTACACTGTTGCTTTGTCTAATTTTCTTCGGTCTCAATGTCTTTTTAGCTAATGACCACAATACTCCATTTACCCCATCAATGAGGGGCAGCAACCTCTTTAGACTGTTTGTCCCTATGAGAAAGGGTATTTCATTAATGGATGTGATCAACACTTCCTGTCTCATCTGATGTTTCCCTATCTTTATGTCAACCTCAGTGGCACCTCCGATAGGTATTTCTTCCCCACTGAAATTGTGCACAGGGCCTTCGGTTTGCCTCACTTTTATGTGATTTTATGGGGATCTCCCTTCATTGATACCTTTCACTAGTTAATTTGACATTATTGTTGCTTGGGCACCTGTATCGGTCATGGCGAATGCATTACATTTTTCTTCAATAGTAATAGGAGCAAAGTACCCATCTTCATTTACTTTCCTTAGCTCTTTTTTACTCTTTGCTAGGCAAACAGGAATATGAAATGACATCTTACCCTTCTTTTTGCCCACTTAATTTTGAATTTCTTTGTCTATTCTCTTGGACTCAGAACCCATTTGGAGTGTAGCCACTGACTGCCCCTCTGACTTGGGACCACTAGTGTTCACACTACAATGTCTTATTGTACTTTTCTCATTGTTTGGGTCCTCACTAGTTATTTGTACACTGCAACCTTTTGACTGGGTATTTTCACAAGTGTCTGTCAACTTCTGGTGCATGACACTTATCTGTGTTTTGCATGGAGTCTGTAATTTCTGTGCCTTGGAATATCTGTGGCTCAAAATACTCCTCAGGTGACGGACCTGCACCCTCCTTTTGTGCTACTGTTTCTTCTGTACGGGTATTAACAGTATTCTGACTATCAAGTGAGGATAATCTGTTGATCCTAACTATTCGCCTTGCGTTTTATTTTCACATTGGATACTCTTTTTAAAATCGGTTTCTCTGTTCTTTGGGCTTTTCTTGTTCATTTTCCCTCTTTTGTTCTTCATTTTCACACATCCCAATAGTCTGCTTCAACTCTAAATTGAACCACATTCCTTTTTGTGTGTGCTGAAATCTCTGTCCCACTTTCATTCGTGTGTTTTCCTATTTCTAAATCATTAAACAATTCAGAACCATTATTCAAAGGTGACTCAGAAGCATTTGTTTTTCCATCAGCGTAGAGATTATGAACAAGTCACATTGTCAGATCGCACAAGATTACTCCTATGATATTCTGCACCTTCACTTGGATTTTGCTTTTAAGCTGCAAATAACTTTCCTATCTGTTCAGACAACATTTTGACTTGGGTCTCCAGGAATTGAAACCTGCCCAGGTCTCTAGATTCCTCTCATTGGAGCCTGGGCTAGTAATGGGTAAACTCACCCTGATTAGGCCTGTTCTGGTACCTCTCAGGAGATTGGTTCCTATTTGTGTTACCTCTGAATTCATGCGACACAGGAGGTGGAGAACGTGGAGTGACCATCCTTTGACCATGGTTGACTGGTGGTATTGATTGGTTATATTGCTAAGGGACATAATTCATATTTTGTCTTTCATCTGGTGGGAATTGTCCCCTATGCTGGTTTCCATTTTTAATGAATCTATCCACATATCTTGGTCTCTTGGTGGCCATATACCATTTATTAGGGTCAAATCTACTGTGAGCCTCTAGTGTCTGGTATGGACCATTGTACATTTGATTTTGATTGTTATTTAGGCCTGGCATATTGTGATGAAATCACACTCTGGGAGAATTACCAAAATAGCTAGGGCTAATGTAAGAATCCCTAATGCTGGGATGAATGGATTGACACATATTTCTTGCCTGAGTTTGAGCTGATTCAAGCAGCATCTTTACAAATTTTACCTCCAAAATCGCTGGTGTGGGTTCTTTAGACTTTGGTTTTGTCTCCTTATTCTTAGGCCCCCCCTCTCTCTGACCAAATATCACTTTGTATAGTTTGGTTCCCTGTTCTATTATCCATTCTAGTGGTTTTTCCCTGCCAAATTCATGAATTAACTGGGATACAATTTCTTTTTGGAGTCCATAAAAGTATGCAGTCTTAAATTCTACACAGTTAAGGTTAAAGGCCACATCAAAGAGTGAAAAATGCTCTTTTCAAATTTTGAAGGTTTTGGCGAGGGGACATATCTGGCTTTGCATCATAGCATAAGCTGCTTTTTTGGCATCCTGTATAGACCGATAAGGTGAGAATTGATGTCCAACCTCTTTCTCAAAATCCGCCCATGACAAATGTTCCTGTTCGTGGAGACCACGAATGACACTAGCAGCTGCTGAACCTAGGGTTAGGTGAAAGTATTCTCTATATTGTTCCCTATGTATCTGGGGGGCTTTAAATACATCGTGAACAGTTTCTAAATGGTGTTCCATGCAATTGCCTCCCTTTTGAATGGTTTAATCAAAGTCTTGATAGACTTCATAATTTTTATAGGACTACATGGTGCATTCTGGTGTGTGTCATTTTGTCGCTCATTCCTGTTCTCTTGTGGGCAGGAATGCATGTGCATATTTGCAGGTGATTCGGACCCCACCAATGGGTTATAAACAGGTCTGGCCACAGGGACAGCTGTTGGTACATTGTTTCCTTGGCCATAGCTGTTATTGAGTTCAGTTCCATTGAATGTAATGCCTTGTCACCTGAGACTTGAGAGTAAGCATTTGCTGTTCCAAGTTCTTGCACTGTCCATGAAGCTGTTCTGCCTCATGACACAGAAATTAGAATTCTCCACCCTGAGCTTTTTTTTAATTTTTTATTAAGCACTTGGTTTACAATAGAAACCTTTTAGCTGTTTAACTACAAAATGCTATTTTACAAATATCCCCGACAACAAAAATTCCGATAGGAAAGAAAAAGAACAAAAATATAAGATCCAGATTTCCGAAGTCAAAAAACTAAAGAAAAAAGTAAAAATGTTAAAAGTAAAAAACAAAAAAAGAAAGCCCAGGGTCAGGAATCCCAGAGAACTGTCCAAAGTGGTCAGATAAGTAAGACACAGCTTCCAGTTGATGGTTATCATTCGAAGCCTGTAAGCAGTGCAAAATAGTTTGTGTCCTACATCCTGTTTCAAACCTCCGGATCCAAGATCACAAAGGCCTCCTTTAGGTACACAAGCAGGGCTAATTGAGATCCTAGAACCTCGAGTCAGGATTGTCCACTAATCTCCCACTGTAAAAGTAGTAGTTTCATCTAGGAACTTGCCCAAGGGTTTTAGGCGGAGAGGCAACAGCGTCATACAAATTAACGTGATATGGAACAGCGATTCACATGGATGTTTACATGATCTACAAGAGAAATCCCGGATTGTCTTATCTTTTTTCAGAGCTCCATCACTTGTCTAGTGGGGAATACGTTCAAACGAAAGCGCATAAAGTGCCTCCTTAGCTGGCTGCAGGGGACTTGCGACAAATAACTGGGGAGAGATTCTCATTCTCTCATCCCCACACAGTTTGTCCAGAGTTTTGATTTTCCCTCTGATCTCTAACGTTTCAGACCAATCCAACTCAAAGTTTTCCCTTGACCAGTGTTGGATTAGTGATCAGTATTTCTGCAGTCTAATGTATGCCGATTAGTATCGCAGTGCAAACCGAGTTCCAAATCTACAGCGACGGTTCTCCGTTTGTGGACAGAGCTCTTTTGAGAACATCAAAACCTCCTTCGTCTCGGCCCATTAAGTACTTCTGATAGAGTGATAAGGATTTCCAAACAGTTATGGTGCATCATGATGTCAGGCCTAGTTCCACTCTAATGATCTGCACTGGAGTCCCGTTCGGTAGAGCCAAAACCTTCCTCCAGAAAGCATCTTCTAGTTTAGGCCACATGGTCGATGATAAAGAGAATGATGTCTCTGCCCCATAGGTCAATATAGGGGTTACCTTCATTCTGTATAATTCCACCACCGGCGACAAGGTAAATTTACTGCGTCAGCCCTGTATCAGGATAGTTTGGCCTTCATACGTAAAGTCGAATCTCTATGTGAGTCGTCGATGGAATAGTTCAGGCAAATGCCAAGGTATGTCAGACAGACTTCCAGGGTCTTCTCCCCTTGTAAAAACCATGCACGGTGTTTTGCTCTTGCTCCCAGTTTACGGCCCAGAGTAAGAATCTTTGATTTCTTAACATTGATTTTCAAGCAGTTATCGTCACGTAAACCGCCAGTGCATCTCGTTGCTGTTGTAGGCCCACGTACGTCTGATCCATTAGGATCAAGTCGTCCGCATACCACAGCCTGTTGAAGGGAACACCCTCTAGACTTGGCAGAAAACATCTAATGTCCTTAAACACTGCTTTAATGTCCAAGAGATACAAGTTGAAAAGCTGGCGCAAGTCGACATCCCTGCTTAAATTCCCCTTGTTATTTGGATGCTGTTTGATAGTTTAACTTGATTGTCCAGACTTACTCTCAGGGATGTATTATTAGAGTATAAAGCTTTTATCACTTACATTAGAGCTATGGGACAGGACCAGGCCTTCAGTTTGACCCACAACGTTGGTCGATCAATCATGTCGAAGGCCTGGGCCAAATCTATTAAAGGCAAATAGATCTTACTTTGGTTCTTACTCTTGGTCCTAGTCTTTAAGACGTTGATGATAAAAAGATTGAGTGCTGTTCCTGTTCCCCGTACAAAGCCTGCTTGCCATTGGTCCAGTCAGATAATTCCTTCAGGAGAAGGGCAGAAAAAAAATTCCAATAACATCTACTAGGGTGATAGGCCTGTAGTTGCCAGGATTGGCCCCATTGCTCTTCTTAAATATTGGAACCACTATGGAGGTTGTCCATGATGCCGGAATGATTTTACTGGTCTTGATGTTTCCAAATAGTACCTCCATGAATTCAGCCAATTCTTCCAGATGTTTTTTGAGGTCTAAGTTAGTGAGCCCATCGGGGCCCGGAGCCCTTTAGTTCCTTAGAGATCGAATTAAGACGAGGATGTCCTCCCTTTCAGTCTTCAGGCTCCATAGTCCCCAATGGGAGTCAACTAGAAACTCTCTATTACACGGAAGGGCCATGAATATTTGACCATGGTACTCCTCCCACGCCGCACCTCGGTTCACATCAAAGCATTTTGGGGGGCAGACATGTCGTTCAGCACCTTCCATAATTATGAGGTGTTTTTTGATGCTATTATTTTTCACATACACTCCGCGTCTTGTTAGGGGATTTGGAAGCTGTGCGGTTTCGACCAGTTCTTATACGATTGTCTCAGTTTTCTTATGTATTCCACGGCCTCCGACGCATCAACCTTTCTCCACTTTCTTACCTGGCTTTGTAGTTGCTTTTTTCTGGTGGCTATTTCAACATTAAATTGATGGTGGGTGCGGAATTGCCTTTTCGGCCCGCATGATTAAGTTTCAATATAAGCTGATAGGGTGTTTGGGTAGTCCACAGAGCCCCGCTGGGTGTGAGGTCCTGTTGTGACTAGGATCCCTCTGCAGTTTATGCATCAGTGCTTCGACTTCCTCTTAGTTGATTTTGATCCTATTTCTCTGAGCAGTCAAATTCAGCTTGACCCTTGTTACGTCCTTTTAGAAGTGGTCCAGATTTTAGAAGTCAGTTTTAAGATGCTGTGGTCACTGAATTGGGATATTTGTATCTCTAGGCATGTTAATTTGTTAAGAGTCTGTCCGAAACAAAGATGTAGTCCAATATTTTGTGTTCCGACTCGCTCTTCCACGTAGCCCCTGGTGGGGAAATCGCCATTAAAGTTCACGTTCACTAGCCTGATGTTTCAGTAGGCTAGTTGCTCTCTCAGTTGCAGGTCTCTGGTGATTTGTAATGTCGTGTGAGGAATTCCACAGACCTCGTAGAGGCACTATTCCAGTATACATTCAGTAACAGTCCGGTCCACGGGTGCAGATCTCTGTTTTTGACCTCTTTAATGGCGACAGCCGGTATCAAGGGTGAAGGATTTTGTGATAACACAACTTCAAGACCACTGATATTACTAATCAGGATCCTTAATCCTCCCATTGGGCGACCTGTGTACCCCTTTTCTGCCATATTCTGGTAGGATGAAAAATCCTCAAACTGTGGCTCCCAAACCCAGGTTTCCTGGAGACAGATTATGTCGTATTGGTCGAATACTAGGTCTCCTTTGCTAAAGAGGTGGGAGAAACCCCTTGTGTTCCAACTTCCTAGTACGAAGCAAGACTTGCCCCCCTCCCCCTGATTTTAAATGTTATTAATGTGGGGATTGGGACGCCAGGGCTCCTGCTAACCAACACCAAAGTTCTTTATCCAGTCTGTTGGATTCAGGGACTCTACTAGCAGTTTTCAAAACATTCCGTCCTTTGGAGTGAATCACAATCCGTAGGTTAGGTTGTGCTCTTTGTTCTTGGCTAGTTGACACTTTAGACCCCTGTGATGGGGGTTTTCCCCTCTTTCCCTGATGTTTAAAGGGCTCCTGATCCTTAGTAGTGGGTTGCTGCTGTGATCTACGTACAGGTAGGCGTTCTGTGCTCAGCGAGGCAGCTTCTTGTGTTTCCAATTTTGTCAAAATGACTCCCATGTGCAGCGGTTTATCACTTGCGGCAAGCAACAGCTAATTCTTAGCTGGGGAGTCAAGATAAATAAGCACTTTATCCAATCTTGCTTCCTCTCGGAACTCAATCAGGAGAACATCCTTAGATTTGATTACCCCGAGAGTGGGTATGCAATAGAATAAGCAAGTAAAGTTTGCTCGATTTAGGATAAGGTCATCCTTTATGTAGAGCATCCTTTCCAATGAGAAAAGAAAGGTGTCCCTAACATTTGCTTGGGCCTTTGCTGTAAGGCAATGGGGCTCTTTTGTTACAGTTGTTCTCGAGGAGCTACCATTGGTACTTGCAGATGGTTTATTCGCCAGCTCGAGCCTCTTCTGCTCCAGTGACTTAACTGAGATGGTTTTAGAGTTACATTTTTTCTACAGTCTCTCAAAGGATGAAGTTCCACGCTGTGACCCTGAGGGAGGACTAACCCTTCCCTGATAGGTTATTTTTGGTGAGCTGTGTTGTTTTGCCTAGTAGGTAGATTTTCCCACTCATTCTCCTCTCCAGACGAATCTTCCTCCCTTTCCTCATCTGACTCTGTTCCACTTGATATCATCCCCCCTTCAGATTACTACTCCTTTCCTCCCGCTGCTGAGCTAGACCAATTTCAATTGC
Organism: Ambystoma mexicanum; assembly: GCF_040938575.1. Taxonomy (NCBI): domain Eukaryota; kingdom Metazoa; phylum Chordata; class Amphibia; order Caudata; family Ambystomatidae; genus Ambystoma; species Ambystoma mexicanum. The sequence continues at coordinate 734,653,032 of NC_090925.1, forward strand.
GCTGGTGAGGGGACTAGCCGTGTCATCTTCTGACGAGTACATTGAGAGGTTTATCAGGGCCCTACTCTCATCCACACCGTCCTGGTTATCGGAAGTTGACTTGTTTCCAGAAGCTCTTCTAATCTAGCTCTCCATCCCTTGATTTATCGTAGCTTGTACCTTTGTTCATGCAAGCTCCCTTTTATCTCCTCTGTTATTTATAATCGGAGGTACTAAGTTTCTCAACAAGGTCTTTCTACAATTGGTAAATTGTTGTGTGCAAACTCTTGGTGGCTGTGGTTCATCTTCGATGTTCAAAGACCTTGGCTGTGAGATCAGCGGTGCGGGCTGCACTCCTATATCCACAAATATGTGGCTTCTTTAAGTAGGTTATACATTTTGTATCTTGGATATAATGAATTTCATACTCAATGTCTTGTCTCTAATATAGTTGAGTTTTATTCAAACCATTCTGCAATAGATATACTCTCTCAAAGCAGGTGCTTACTGGGATGGCCAATGCATTTCGGAATGAACTTCCTTCATCAGGGCCTATTAATAGTCATTTTAAGACACAAATTCAAATTTCAACATCACCAAAATAACGCCATGTTAAAAAAAAAAAAAAAAAAACAATATAAGGACCAAAATTCACAAGTCCATAATGCACATTGATAATGCCAACCACATTCATTCAATTTCAATTATCGTATACATTAGTCCTGTTATTCAATGTGTAACTGTATGTGGAAAAAAGTAGTAGTGCCACCATTTTAAAACCCAATAGTGAAGAAAACATGTATAAAAATTGTATACATACGGGAATGATATATATTGAATAATGGTGAGCGCGTGGCCATGAGACAACCCGAAAAGAAGAAGGAAAATGAAAATGAATCCTCACTTACAGGTGTAAACAAATACTCATGTATGTGGAGAAAGAAACTAAAACGGACCTTGCTGTCCTGTAGAGAAATGGTGCTTGCAAAATGGCTGGAAGAATTCTAAACGAGATTGCATGCGATCATGCGCTCGAAACTAGGTTTCCCACGGAAATCTGCAACTACATATATACAGGGTAAGTTAGAACCTGTATTCGGATTTCTAAGGATATAAGCAATCTCAATTAGGGCTCTGGCTTACCTAGTGTGGTGGGAAGACTCGCCTCAGCTCTCAGTGAAACTGCGGGGACGCGCGTTTCACTACGAGCTTGTCTATTGTTATGCGTCGCCATGGAGCCAAGAGGAGCGGAATGCCGAACGAAAGTGGCGGCCATATTAGACTGTAGCATAGACCTATATCCAGGCAATATAATGTGTAAATAAACATGTGTAAACCTAGCACTACGTTCAGAAAAGAGAAATTTACCACACAAGAGCTAATGTGTGTCAAAAATGAAACAAAATAAAAGCATACCGCATAAAAAATAAATTGTGCGTTTTCGAATGGTAAAAATAAATCAAGTGTTTGCAAAAGGTAGAGATAACTCAAGTGTTAAAAAAAATGGTACAAAAGACCTGAACCGATTAAGGTGAATCGCACTGCTTTCCCATTATAACGATTCCTTATAGCAACCTAATTACGATGTGCAGGAATCCCATTCGGTGATGTAATTACAACTGCATCACGGCATGGAAAAGCCGGATGATGGTGCTGTGGACAGAACAAATATTCCTAAGGCAGTATAGGTGAAACTACTCACGCATATGAAAAATAACCCCTCTGCATGACCAGAAGTAGGGTATGTAATAAATGGGTTATAAGCAATGCTTGTTGACGGTAGTTAGGTAACGTACATACATGATCAGAACTTAGATAGTGCTGTTTCTAGTGATGAGTAAATAAATTATTCAAATATTTTGCTGGAGACATCGATTCCATCAAGTATTGTAAATGTCATATGGATGTCTTTACCAATCGCTTGATTGCAACAGGTGTGTTGCTGGAGCTTCCCATGTCAGGTTGCATTATATGATGTGCCAATTATCTACATTAATAGCTATATCTCTGGTAATTAATAAATATTTATACCTAACAACCAGAAGCTAACCGCTGTCTTCCAAATGTATACAATTCACAAACTCAAACTGATATTCGGATGTTTGACACATTGCATGGACGTATGTCATCACACTTAAGACCATTACCATCTTGATGCCTGCGTCCACCCAAATTGCTGTTTAGTTGGAAACATAATATACAAGGTGACCTTTACTACCTGTGTGATCGTGATAAATAGAGCAGTTATGTGCCATACCTCCAAGCTCAGATGCCACTCGTAACAATAGCCATTAGTAATGCACTCTTAAGTCGAATAGAGACATAAACCTGGACAGACTGCATGAACCTTACATCACAATGGCACCAAATTTGTCGTAATCTCAAGTGAAAAAAGCTCACGGTCTAATGGGAAAGATGTGGTTAGTGCATTATCTTGTGCAATCACATGGACTTGCTATACAGTAAAAATATTAACCTTCTCAAAAGAAAGCAATCATTCTCATAAGAAACAACTCAAATCAAACTCCTCATTGATCCCATCGGGAGCTAATGCATCTAATTTGTCAATTCAAAAGGCTTCCTGTTGGGCCCTCCATTTCTTCATATCTTTGTTGGGTTTTCTGGTTGATTGTACTTCAAGTACCGCAAATCTCAGTTGTGTCAGAGAGTGTCCATTTGCCTTGAAGTGTCTAGCAACAGCTGAGGTCATGTTGCTGTTGCGAATACATGATTTATGTTAATTAATCCTTACTCGTATTTTACGTGCTGTTTCTCCTACATAGTAAATGTCACAAGGGCACCTAATGGCGTAAACCACATTTTCTGACAAACAAGTTGCATGGTACCTCAGTTTAATTTTTGCTCTGGTTTTGGGGTGCATTATGGTATTACCCTTCATCACATTATTGCAATTACTGCAGCTCATACAGGGGTGGGTACCAGGGTGTTTGTCTGGTTTCCTATTGGAATCCTTGCCTCTTGTGTTCACCAACATGTTGCGTAAATTGTTGCTTCTTTTGTAGGCGAAAATGGGTGGTTGTGGGAACAAATCTTTAATCCGGGCATCACTCGTCAATACATTCCATCTGTCCCGAATTATCTCCTTTATTTTATTACTTTGTATGGCATATGTAGTAATAAAAACTAGTTCAGGGTTTCTACGTTCTGTTCTTTTAGTAAGCAGTTGGTCTCTTGTCAAAGTTACCGTCTTTTTCACGTGCTGTTTGTAAATCCGTTTCAGGGAAGCCTCTTTCTTTTAATCATTCTCGAAGTTGTTCCAATTGTCTCTCACAATCCTCTGGGTCACTCACGATCCGTTTTATTCTTAGCATTTGTCCAAATGGTAAATTGCGTAGCATATTAGGAGGGTGGAAACTCATACGATGAAGCAAGTTGTTGCGATCTGTTGGTTTTTTGTAGAGTGTCGTATCAATCTTGTTCCCATTGATCACTGTTTGTACATCTAAGAAATGTATATCAGGGTCTCCAATTTCTAGGGTGAATTGTAAACGCGGGTCTATGTTGTTAAGGTATCTCAGAAAAGAATCCAATTCTTTGTTTACTCCTGACCATATCCCAAAAATATCATCGATATATCGGATCCAGGTTTTCAAATAAGGTTTCCTTCTTGCATTTTCAAGGATGTTTTGGCTTTCGAATATATACATAAAACAGTTGGCGTAAACTGGCGCCATGCTTACCCCCATTGCAGTTCCAGATATTTGTCTGTAGTATTTGTGATCATACTCAAAACAAGAATGTGTGGATATAAACTGGAGTAGCATCATTAAAAACTCTTTGTTACCTCCAATCTGTTCTGTTCGGAGTAGGAGAGTCTGAACTGCTTCTTGGCCACGATCATGGGGTATACTCGTATATAGACTGACCACATAAATAGTAAACAGGATATCTTGTTCCTCTAGTTGCATCTGGTTCAGTATTCGTTAAAAAAACCCGTAGTGTCTTTAGCAAAAGTTGGGGTCTTTTGTACAATGGGTTGCAAAAAATAATCTATATATGTCCCGAGAGGTCGTAAAATACTTTCTGTTGCCGCCAGAAATGGACTTCCTGGTGGTTTATCCATTCTTTTATGTATTTTAGGAAGGATGTACAGATGCGGCATTTTAGGGTATATTGTAAAGAGATTATGATTTTGTTTTTTCCGTAATCCAATGGTTCACCAAGGCGTCATCTAGGAGTTGTTCTAACTCGTTTTTTTATCTCCAGAGTAAGATCGTATGTTAGTTCTTTATATGTATTTGTGTCTGCTAGTTGCCTTAGACATTCGTTGTGGTAATCTTCTGTATTACTATTGCGCTGCCCTTATCTGCTGGCCCGATTGTGATAGAATCATCTGAGAACAAACTTTTGATTTGGGAGAGCTCTCCTCTGTTCAGGTTATATCTCTTCGGACTTTTGAATTGAATTTGAGATAAATCTTTCAACACCATTTTTTCGAAAATGTCTATAGCCGGTACATGAACAGATGCACAAAATGTACTCTTAGGTTTAAATTCTAAGTATTCACTTTCTGCCTCAGGAATTGGTGCATTCGCAGTCCCTGCAAAATAGGTTTGAGCTTGAGCTTACATATTAGTTTGTACAGTTCCACCTTTGTCTGAAATGTATTTGTACTGTGGTTCATCTTCGATCATTTGTCCCAATTTCCGTTTATTAAGGCCTAGAGTGGTTTTTAGTAACTTTCTTCTCGAATTAGGTGTTTTTCTGGTCCTTGGATGGTTTTGCCTCCTTTTTCCAAATTAGAAAATAGATCATGTTGTTTAGGTAAGTTAGCCAGGGCCTTTGCGATCTAGATGAATGGAGGTGGCTGGGTTAAAGTGGCTGCAGTTGAGCTGATCGAAGTAGGTAAGGTAACTATTCCTTCCTTCACCTTATGATGTAGGTTTCTGGGGGGGAATGAGGTTCTTGTAGTGGACTGCCCTCCATCCTTATCATTTTGGGGGAAGTGGTTTGTTTACCATTATTACCATTCGGAATAGGATTATTCCTTTGCGTTGATCCATCTCGATCCCTTGTGCTATCTAGAGGAGCAGTCGGGTGACGTTGTTTGTTCATAACCACTAGAGAATCCGAGCGCGGGTTACTCGACCCGAAGGTTCTGGCTGAGCAGAAAAACCCTCAACTACGTCCAAAGATGATGTAGGGCATGTAGGGTTTACTCCTGGGGCTATAAACACCACATCCTGTATGTAGTCAGCCTTAGGATTCACTTCCTGTCTCATTGAGAGTCTTGATCTGTCTGGTTTCCCGTAAATAAATCTTTGGTGTGTTAAGGAGTTTACTGGCACCAGACTTCTTGGTTTCCAAACTGTTTTTGGAGCCCCTTGAATTGGTTTTGCCAATGGTCTACCAAAAGTATACAGTTCCACTGGGCTCTTATGTGGAGAGGACAACAAGCTTTCTTCCACAGGAATGCTCATTAATTCACTAGTGTCAAAGGTTCCTAATGTGACTATTTGGGACGGGGTGGCTGAGTGGTATCCTCAGATGTGCTAGGTGACACCAAACTAGTCACAACTGCACTTATCGATGTTGCTGGCTGTTAGGCAAAGTCTGAATGCAGTGCCCTCTGGGAACACTACAAACAACTCTGACTACAGGTATAGGAAGCCCAACCTTTGGTATAAGCTTGAACTACACAGTTTTGGTAGCGTGTTGAGCAGCCAGGCCCATCTCAAGAGTGGTCAATGTGAGCTGTAGTGGAGTTACACAGAGATTTACAGTTACAAGTATTCAAAAAACTCTTACACTCGTTTCTTGAATAAACAATTATTACTTTATTGATCAGTCAGTTAGAATAAGCCTTCTTCAGAAGGGAGCAATATAATAGTAACACTCAAATACACTTCATGAAATACACACTCTTAATATCTCTAAATCAGTAGAAACCCTTTTGGGGTGGCCCACAGACACTACCTACACCTTAGGTGACTTCAATTGCTGGGGTACTGGGGACATTAATATATCACTGTTGCATTTAGAATCATATAGTAATAAGTCAAAAGGAAAAGATTAGTTAGAACATACAAGAGACCACAATTATTCTTAAGCAGACGAATACTTTTGGATCCCTCCAGAAAGGGTAATTTAGTACAAAAGGCTAAACCAAAGTCAATGGGCAAAAGTCTTATATAGGATGAAGCACTTCTGGTAGGTAAATGGAAAAGTCTTTGCACAATGTTTTAGAAGTCTTTGGAGAAAAGAAGAATGAAATGTAAGGACACAAGCTGATTAGAATTGTGAGTAGTAGAAGGTACAAGCAACTCTACAGCAAGAGGTAAGTTCTCTCAGACTTTGTACAGTACCTTTAAAGATGAAGAAAAGATGCAGCAGATGACTCCTGTTCCTGTGTAGCTATGCAAGTGTCACTGTTTCTGGGCCTCAGTCGTGGGGACAAGAGGGAGGACGTCAGGGGACTCCTGCAAGGCACTGGGACGGTCAAAACTCAAAACCGGCAAACTTCACTTTCAGTGTCAAAACTTTCTCTTTTTCTCACCTGTTTTTCCTTGCCAGAGGACTTCTTGAATGAGAGTTCCTTCTTTCTCGCAGTTCGAGACTTGTACAGGGTGGAACGTGGCTCTTTGGGTTCCAGCGTGGTGACTGGCTGTTTAAGCGGTACAGCATTCAGGAAGGTAGTCACGGATCCCGGAAGGAGGAGCACGAGCAACGCTTGCAGGAGTAGGTACACGGTACTGAAGGTATGGCGGAATTCGCGAAGAAGGTAATTAGCTACGGGACTGTAGGAAGCTGAAAGAGGGTTCCAGGAAGGAGAAAAGGGTAGAAGTGTTGAAAACATGGACAGCAGACTCGAGCACACGTCTAGCAACTCCAAGCAGAAGCGTTGAGATGCGCCGAGCCGTGGGGGCGTGCCTGTTTTCTAGAATGCAGGGTGTTGCGCGTCAAGGCTAGAGTGCAGTGTTTTTGGGCCATCGGCCATCTTAGAGGTAACACTGAGCTTACGCCGCGGTGCATCATGGACCACGAAGTCCAAAAAGGTCGAATTCGCTGGTTCATGACATTCAGTGGCTCTTCAGTGTTTCAGCTCCTCGTGTCTAACGCAAATAGCAACACAGCGGTTCCTGGTTGTCGAGATGGACTTTCTTTGCTGCTGGGGTCCCGCACTCTGTTGAGGGGTGTCAGGCTCGTCAGTCCTGCTTCCTGGGAGTCTGGAGGATCTTCCTGGAGCTCTTGGCCAGCGTAAAAGCAACACACACAATCTGGGGTTCCTCTCCTTGGCTATACGGTTTCGAGCAGCAACTCTGTGGAAATTCAACCAGCTCAGAGAAGGATGTCCAGGTAGCTTAGTTTGGAGATGATTGGTCAGACCAACTCAAGGGGAGAAGTCGTCCTTGCAGGGGCTTCTCTGTAGATGCAAACTTGGTGTTTCAGCACTGCAGCAGGGCTTCACCGGGCAAACCAACGGTCTGGAAGTTGCAGCAGGTGTCCTCTTCAAGTTCTTCTTCGGTTCCTTCGTCCAGTGGTCGACTCGGACTTCCAAGCCAAAAGACTTGCCTTTTATTCAGTCTCCCATTCATTCTAGCCTAGATGTCACTCACCCAGTAGGGTGGCTGTCTGTGCCGGACAGTCAGCCGGCCAATCACCACACAGTGCATTTGGGTCTTCTAGGAGACTAAGCACAGGGAGTTTCGGGCACCTCCCACATTTCCTGCCTACCCCAGACACCCTGGAGCTAGAGGCGGGTTTCACTCGTGAATCCCGCCAAAGGCAAAGCGAACAATGGGACCAAACCTGGTTTGGCGTGCAGAGTAAATCTCAAGAAGGACCTTTCCACAAAGAATTGGCGAAAAAAGAAGACCAGGGCCATTTTGATAAAAATGGCACCCTTGGCTACTTTACTGTAGCTGCGTACGCAGCCCGCGGTATATGCACATCATGGTAGTTAAAGCGAAATCACTGCCACCAGCCATTTAGTGAGAAAGGGTAACATAAAACAATGTTACATGAGAAACTAGACACGGTGGATACTAGGTAACCCCTCCAGCACCCTATTGTAAGATAGTGTGTGCTGGGTCTAGAAAGTTACAAATGTAAGTAAAGTCAATTTCACTTTACTGCTCTGGGAAACAGTAGTTTACCCCAGTGAAAGTATTTAAACCTCGGAAATCTGAAAGACTTCCCTGTGCCACTGCACTGAAGGTGCTGTGCGACACAATGTAAAAAGATGATTCCTGTGGACTCCATACCCAAGAAACAGTGTAGAAAATCACATTAAAATACATGTGAGAGTGGGATAAGGGTCACACTCTCTCCAGGTTAAAAAAATCAAGTCCTGAAAATCCAGCAAAGTTGCTGGGGGTCTCTAAGGTGAGAATTCTCCCTAACACTGGCTCGTCGGAGACTGTCTCAGCAGTCATTTATTTTTTTTCCAGCACTTTTATCCAATAAGTTGGTTGGAGACATAGTATAAGCCCCAATTTACACTGTTACTTTAATTGTGCATTTTTCATTGGTCACTTGGATATCAATCATGTCCGGAGCCACCCCTGGCATTACACTTGCAGCATGCTTTCGCTCACTAGACATGCAGTAGCAGGACCCGATCAGATACACTGTGCGAATCCCGCACTTCAGGTAAGATGCTGACTCGCACACGTGTCAACGCCATGTCAACGCTACTGCCGCTCTAATCCCTAGTTTGCAGAGACGGTAAGCTCTAGGGGGGAGGCTGCAAGCTAATGTACAGCTGCGAAGGCTCAGATGCCCACACCGAATTTGAATCGTCTCATAAAAAAGAAGTATAGACAGAATTTACTCATGTTTAGTTCACACACGATTAGCAAAGGTGAAAGTGTTGAACTGAGACGCACTTACCCCGTATTACGCCTGGACTTGCGGGACCAAACAAAACCTGTGCTCCAGTCTGCATGGTTCCTAGGTTTTTGATGAGTTGATATATAAGTGATTCTTGGTCTGCCGCCTGGCCGCCGTACCGCGAACTGCAGACTGCTTCACTTAACAGGCACTTTGCGGCCATTTCGCGATCCCGCAGAATTTTGAAGTTGCAGGCGGGAGTGGAGCTGGTCACACTCACAGTGTCCTCTCTGATGGTTAAAGGCACAGCACCTATTTTCCAAGGAATAGGTCTCACATTAGGCACAGCTCTCAGTAAGAGTCTTCTCCCTCCAGTAGCGCAGAAAAAAGTAGGACTGCCAGCAGACTGCCTCACTTAACAGCCAATTTGCTGAGCTTATTGATTATTGCTTGCAATTCATGGATTTGTGTCCGATAATGATTAAGCGCTTTGGCCTTTTTGTCATTTTCTTCCATTAATTTAAATATCTCCTGTTCAATATCATGTAATTCTCTATCTTTCTCCCTGCTATCTCCTCTAAGGGTTTGTATTTCCGAAATAGCAACATCTTTGTCTTGTCTTATTTCATTTAAAATTGCTTTTAAGTGGGTTCATTCGTGCTCACTCTCATTAAATTGTTTCTCTCTCTCTCTCTCTCTCTCTGAGCAAATGGAGTAGCCATATTGCTGCATTTGGCTTCCAATTCCGTGTCTAGCTCCCACTGTTTTAATTCTGCTTTTAAACTGCTGCACCTGATAACATTCATTGTCCAAACTGCATTGCAACTTGCTAATAACTGTACTGTCATTCCCTTGCAGCTTTATGGAACGGTGTAGCCGGAACCACAATTTTGCGCATAATCGGATGATGCAATTTTTCTCCTCCTTGTGTTCTGGTGTTTGGAATAGCCTAAGGAGGCACACCTGCACAATGCTTCCTTCATCAAAAATGTTTTCAAATGCCTCCCGTTCTAACTCTGTGGTAATTCGGTCTTCCCGTATTGTCGCATTTTCTGAGGACCAAACTGCATGGGCATATATCTTTGCCTCAAAATAGTTTGCCAATTCAGAAAACTCAGCCTGGATTTGGGACATGGTGACACTATACTGAGAACCAAATGAGTACACAGTAATGCACTACCTCACAGCACTACTTCAATTAATGAGTGCACAATATGGTTATACTTTAGAATGCAAGGCCACGCCCAGTACTGTTTTAAAGTTTCCCAATAGCCAACGCACCAAATACGTTGGATATATTTTGGGGTTATATCGATTACTTTGTGGTATTTTTTTATTATGGTGGTATTTGGTGATATTTTATAATCCTTGGCAATACATTGTGGTAACCTGTTGGGGTATTTTTATAGTGGTGAGACCAACTTCAGAATACTGCCTAATAATTATTTTTACCAGAGTCACTAACAACAAACAAAATACTGGACTTGAAACACTCTGGATGGATGGCTCAAGCCCTCCTTATCCTCACTTGGTGTTTTCAAATGACCACGGACCAGGAGGGAAATTATAAGGCAATCAATTAGCCAAAATTGGAGCTAGAATGGGAGAGTTATTTCATGTTAAACACCTGCTTGGTGAAATACAAGTATATGCGATAACATGCTCCAAAACTCCAAAACTCCAAAAGCAGTTGGGCAGCCCATGACACAATGGAGTTTTGATACTCCAGATCAGCACCGGATCAAAGCGCAAAAGGAAGATCTTATTATAGGCCTATTTTACAACCATTTGCTAGATTCAGAACAAAATCCTCTGACTGAAGTGGACTGCAAAGGGAAAGAGGAATTTAGAGTGCTATTAAAAAATAAAAAGAGAATTAGATTACAAGACGGACTGATGATTAGAGAATCTGTGACAGGCTAAATCCAATGGGTAGTGCCTTTGTTATTTCGGGGATTGATGTTACATCATGCCCACGATGGCATAACTACAGGACACAGAGGTTCACAAAAAACTTTAGAAATTTTAAAAGATTACGCCTATTGGCCACACATGTCCCAAGATGTTGTGCTCTACACCAGAGGGTGTTTAGTGTGTGCACAGTTCCAACCTGCGTCACCGGCTCATAGAGCACTGTTGATGAAAAGGGGCTCGATACTCCCATGGTCCGATTTACAAGTCGACTATGTTGCGCCCATAAGAAGATCAGCAAAGGGAACCAGGTACATGCTGACAGTGATGTGTCTGATGTCCAAATGGGCAGAGTGCATTCTAGCTCCAGACTGCAGTGTGCAAACTGCACCCACTTTACTTGCAAATCATATTTTTTCAAGATTTGGTTTACCTCAAAGAATAGAGTCAGACCGTGGAAGTGATTTCACTAGAGCATTGATGAGAAAAATATGGCAAATCTTGGGTGTGAAGAGAAAGCTAAACATTTCTTACCGGCCCTCCTCTTCAGGGGGTATGGAGCGGTGTAACAGTTTGATAGTTGATATTTTGAAAAGGTTTGTAGCTGAAGCAGGATCTAGTTGGGATTTGCGGCTTCCATTGGTACTAATGGCTATCAGGTGGATGCCCTCTAAAATCAACGAACCTCGGTCCCCATGAAATATTGACAGGAAGGAAAATGGCTCTGCCACAACACACAGAAGAAAGGAACAGGTATTTGTAAATTCGTCCACAATTCATGAATATGTGGAGGAATTGAGAAAGCAATTTGGAAAAGGCTGCTGACGGTGCAAAGACATTATAATAGGAAGGCATCTGTGAGATAATATGAAATAGGAGACAAGTTATACAAGTTTAATTTCGAAAACGGTAAACATAAAAACTCAAAATGTTCTTGCAGCATGGCAAGGTCCTTATAGAATTGTAGATACAGTTTCACCTGGAGTCTATAGAATTGCTAAAAAGGAGGGAGAATTAACAGTGGAACAGTTTTTGTCCATGTTAATCAAATTAAACCATTTCACCAGAAACAAGTGAAATCACTAGAGCGAGATGAAACTAGCAGGGAGTAAAAATACATTTTCAAAAAAGACACAAGAAGACGATAGCAGGTGGATAGGTGTAAATAGTGCGCAAATGTCAAAAGGAGATTTAAAAAAAATAAAGTGCAAGATATATCAAGTTAGTGTACAAAAATACAAATTTAAAAATAAGAGAAAGGAATGTTGTGTTTGAGGCGGTTATCTGAAAAATACCATGTTATATTAGAGCGATTACTTCACGTTGTGTTTGGAAAATGTCTTGCCTGCATGGCATGTTATTTGTGTGCATAACTAAATTTGGTTTCACATGCTCCAGTGAGAAAGGAAAGTAAAAGGTGTGATGTGCTCGATACTTAAGTTATTTTCTTTTTACTCTAGAAAAATAATAGTTTTCCCCATCAGCACTGGATCCTTGGAGACCGAGATCCCTGGAGCATACCACTGGATTGGAGTCCCCTGGAAAGACCCTTGTACCGAAGAAGGGGGTGAAGATGAGGACCCCAAAAAATGTAAAGATCATGAAAAAAGTCCCATGGAGTCCCGGAATGGAGGAGTTCTACCTAGAACGGTTTCCTGTGTGATTTTTGTTATTTTTTATCACAAACTATTTTATTCACAGACTATTCTTTGCAAACTATTTTTTTTATCACAAATTAATTCTCATCATGAACTGAAATTTTTGTTTTTACATTTGACTAAAGCCAATGGCACAGTTTTTGGATATATGTTCTCTGAAAATTATAATGCTTTCATTTAACGTTTGATTAAAAAAAAAGCTACAAAAAAGGTTACAAAAAATTACAAAATGGATCACCAATTAAAAAAAGATAAAGGTGATCCAGAGTTAAAGGGATAAAAAATTCCCCAAAAAAAACAACAGAACAAATCACCAATTAAACATTTTTAAAAAAGGATAAAGGCGATCAAGAGATTTTTAAAAACAAGACTCTACACAAAAACATTTTTTATTCCTTTCTTAAAGATTTTGTTTATTTTTTACTAAAGACTCAATTATTTTGCTCAAGACTAAAAATGTATACATAAATGTTTCTCATGTATGAATTTTGCCATTTGCATGTTGTTTATTTTCAACTGATTAGAGAAGATCCAATTGGGAGAATCCCATTTCCTGCAGGACATCTGTTTCTTTTTCCTGCAGTGATTTCGGGTTATATCCCGCAGACAAAAAAGGAGGGAGTCTAGGAGTAGGGGCTCTGATCTTTAACAGTTAGATTCATGATTTCAGCATGCACATGTTAGCGTGGGTTTGAACTGCAACTGGGGCCCAGGATGTGAAACTCATTACTGAACCAAAGAGTGTGAGACTCGGGCAGAATTAAATAGATGCCAATGGACAGAGCACATGATTGAAATTGTACTTTGCTTCAGGATATTTCAATGAAGTGAGTTGCACAAAGTATAATACTAACATAAATTAACATACTAATTTAACCCAACCCAACCAGTTAACATGTAACTGAATCCCTTAATAACAATTATCGCAAATTATTCCATGATGAAGCAAGCTGAATGCAGATTAGGAAAATGGATGATGCTCTGGAAATGGTAATTTAAACGTGCATGCTGAATCTGCATTGGATGATAAACTAAAGAAATGTGAAAAATGTGAAGATCTGTTCTACTGAAAACAGGGCATTGTATTAGATCAGGAAGAGCAAGAAAGATTTATCTTTTGCTCTCCAGCAATGAAATCATGCGCCATTTCAGTGGAATGATCTGTTCAAGGGGAGGCGTTTTCCTTGAGTGACAAGGGGGTTTGTTAAAAAGGGTTTGAGACAGAGTGGGATATGAATTCATCTTCAGGCACGGGGAGACGAAGGAACAGAGAGGGCTGGCTAGGCAGACTGAATTCAGTGCTGGCAAGCTGTCTGATGCTGAGACTGTCCTTATCTGGGTTGATCCTGTGCGAGGCAGGCAGAAAGATTGGGGAAGATTCCCATGTCAAACTGAATCAGAAATACCACCAATAAATCTAGGTAAACGTGAAGTTAAGTGAGGGGCTGCTGCTGTGAATGATAACAGATAGTTTAGGTGAAATAGTTCATTTAATTTTAGGTGCTGTCTATTTGTAATGTGCATGTAATACTGTGTTTATATTTCTCAAAGTCTTACTGTGTTTTTTTTAGAGCGTATTTCTCTTGCCAAATTTCACGATGCCAAGGACAGTTGGCAGGGCTTTATACAGATAAAGCACTGAAAGCTATTACAAGGAGAAATATACTTGTACTGTGAAATATAATGTGGGCATAAGCGTCATTGTGTGTAACTTGCATATTTATATTTTACGATTAAAAAAAGATTCAAAAGCTAGTCTAATTACATTGATTACGCATCTAGTCCCTTTCATTTGACATTCTTAGAGAGGCAGATGTGCGGTAAGAAATATCTCAACGTAAAGTAGCCACCGTGAGCTGTCTATCTAGAGAGATTGAATGCATGTGCAGCATTTCTATTGCATGCTTTACATATGTCGAAACTCAGCCAAAAGGGCTTAGTGTGGTATTGTACATAAGGTACCACGGGAGGGCATGAGCCATCCATCCAGAGTGTATCAAGTCCAGTATTTTGTTTGTTGTTAGTGACCCTAGTAAAAATAATTATGAGGCAGTATTCTGAAGTCAGTCTCACCACTATACAAATACCCCAACAGGTTACTACAATGTATTACCAAGGATTATAAAATACCACCAAATACCACAATAAAATAAATACCACAAGTAATAGATATAACCCCAAAATATATCCAACATGCCCCTTACACTTAAGCTATAAGATGGATCTTCTTGGTCCAGAAGAATGACTCCCTTCTTCTGGACAATGGATCACAATTCCAGGTGTTCAGTGGGATCTTTACCTGAGGGAATGACTCCCTTCCCAGGTCTCAATCCCTTTCCAAGGTGCACATCAAAATTCCAGGTTGAAATGTCAACAAGCAGTAAGGTTCCCAGCTCAATGCAAAGGGTAAAGTTACAGTTCAAACATCAACATTCCTTATTACCCATAGTTGCTTCTTCACTGTTGGGTTCCTGCACAATGTCTCCTTTCTCCAGATATCTTGTAGACTCAATTACCAAGAGAATGACTCCCTTCTCCAGGTGCCTGACTTTTAGTGTTCCTTTGCCATACGCAGCCAGGTGGAATTACTCCCTTCACCTGGTCTTCCTTGGCTTTGTTCTCACACTCTCTTGGCTTTTACTTTCACGGTTCACCACACCAGGGGGAATGACCCCCCTATCCCTGGACTTTCCCCCAACCATTGTGAACTGCCTGAGAATGTCTCCCTTCACCTGGCTTGGACCAACTTGGTTCACTAAACTTCCAAGTATGATCCTGATAATCTCAGCGGGGAGGGCTTCTGCCCTGTTATCTTACTCTTCAGTCTTCTTGCTAATACTGGGAGAAGGAAAATGTCCTCCACCTTCCCCTGGCTTCCCACAATTTGAGTATGGTTTCCCAGACAACCCTTTCTGGCTTTCTCTGCTTCCCGTCTCCCCCAACCTCCCAGTCCCATCAGGTGTTTGGCAGCTCTCTGCGGCCCCTCTATATCTGCTACAGCCCTCTCAGGTCCCCAACACCTTCCCGCAACCCACATACCGTTTTGTGTGGTCCGCGAGGGTTCCGGCCTCTCCTGGGCATCTGCTAACAGCCGTGGAGTCCCTGTAGCTTTGGTGGACTTCTGCTGTCCTGCAGCGGCTCCACCACAGACTTTGGCTTCTTCCTGGTTGTGTGGCATTTCTCTTCTGCACCTCCCAGTCATGCCATGCTGTCCCTCTTACTTGGACCAGCTTTGGACCTCTCAGCTCCCTTCTCTGTGTCCCGATCTGCTTCCTCTTCCTGTGCCGTACCACCTTCACACTCGCTGTTCCTCCAGGGAGGGTTAGACGCTTTGTCAAGTCCTTCTTCCATTTTTATCTTGAGTCTAGCAAAACAACTAGAACGTGTACGGACGTTCTCTTGATGACTCTACATTGCTCAGCATGTTCTCCCCGTCGCAGTACCTTCCAGGGATATCTTCGTAAAGACATCCCTACCCTTATTTGTCCCGGTTAACCCTGAGGTATTGATGCTACAGAAGCAAATGGATGCGTGGGCAATAGGGGGTTCAATGAGGGGATAGGAGGATGTGTAGGAGGTAGCTGGAGGGTTGGAATACCGTGTTTCCCTTGGATGGTCGTCCCTATCCCTAGAGGAGGGGTGGGGGAGGGGGGAGTCTCTCCCCATAAGATCCTACCGCGGAGTACAACCCCTAGGGGGACTATCGGTTACTGGCCTCACCTGCCTGGACTCATGGGAAGGGGTTCCAACTCGAGAAGAAGTGACAACATCCAAGGATTCATCACTTTGAGTAGGGGACAGAAATTACACAACAGAACAATAATAATGGCAGGAAGATAGAAGGAAGCAGAGGGTAGATAGTACTGAAAATAAACTGTGGGAAGTGGACATCCTTTGGGTCATAAATCTGTGCCTCAATTCTCAGGTGGAGAATCTGCATTATAGTGAGTTACTTCTGAGAGTAAGAAATATCTAGCGTGACCTTTTACATAAAAAAAAAGTGTAAAAAAAGAGGAAAGGGAAGTCAAAAGAATGTACTATCTATATGTACACCTACTACCAGCTAAGTGCATGCAAATTTCTTTTTTTACATGGACATTCCATAACACAGAAGGATAATACAACGAGTGATCATGGAAGGGTAAAGGAACTCTAAAAATAAGCAATGAAACAGGTAGGAAAGGTAAGAATAGGGGTTTAAAGGATACAAACTACAAGTGGAGAAGCGATGTAAACAAATTAAAAAAATGAACAGTCAGGCAATCGAATCAAAAACAGACGCCGTTTCACCTACGCAGATACATTCTATTTCTTCATTATATGCACAATGAACATTGGAGAGTAGGGCAGAAGAAGGGGGCAAAGAGAAGAGGAAGACAGGATATCTTAGAAATGCTAGGTGCTCAAATGTGAACCGTAATGCCCCTCAAACATCAGCAGCAGCTCATTGCTCCCAAGACATAACTACTCAGTGGCACAGGCCCAGTGACGAATCTCAGGACGTCGCCCACAGTCCAGAAGACCCCCTGGGGCAGCAATGAGGCAGGATCACATGGGGAGGGAGTTCCCCTATGCACTGGAGGACGATATTCCAGAGAGAACATGGTATCCTGTTTACCCATCCGAGGTTGACACCCAGGACCCAACTCCCTAATCCTCCATATTCTCATAATCTATTGTCATGTTGAACAAGACCGTCCTTGTATGACACACAGGAAAGTTCCTAAATACCCCACTTTGACTCTGCCTCAAAGTACTGGGACGAAGAAGAGAGCCAGAGCATTGGAGAATGCCTGGAGGAACCAAGCTATGCGCTGTAGTTGTACCAATCCTATTGGTGCCGGGACATTCAAAACCACTGAGCGTAGATTCTTCCTCTCGTCGCAGTTAGAGGAACCGGGGAGGTGCAGAAAGTCTCAGGGAGAGGGCGTCCCCCGACGAAAGGCACTTCCGAATGGGTTCCGCTGTGTGACATTGAGTTGGAAGGAAACACTGAGCCTTCCTGCAGACCGAGCGGACTGGAAGTGGAAGAAACACTCCCAGAGTACAGAGCGAATCCGCAGAGCTTGAACAGAGGCCGCAAGAGACCCGAAAGCCACCACAAGAAGCCGGTGAGCCCATAGAAGGTAGTTGAGGCACCGGGGCACTGCATGAGAAACCGCAGGGGCTGAGAAGCTGGATCAGAAACCCAATCCCTCACCCTGAAAAGGAGATATCTTCTTTGTGGCAGTACTTACACAGAAGAGCAAACTTAAGAAAAGCAAAGTACTGAAATCCGCAAAGGCAAGTTATTGAAATTGTTTGAGACTGTGAATATTGATAAAGACCTGGCAGGAGAGTATGCTAGGCAAGAAGATTCCGAGTCTGGGACTCGCACCCATTTTTGTTGGAACGGTCACATTCATGGTGACATCAGGAGGAGGGAGTTTGATTATATAAAAACTAGGATAAGGGAGTCATTCCCCCTGGTCCTGTGGAGAACGCTGAAAGGCCAGGAGAAGAAGAACTACCACTTGGCTTTGTGAACATTTGTGTATCTGGTATTCGGAGGAAGGAAGGCAGTACCCTGGTATTGACTGAGTTTTGAAACATTAAGAGCGACAAGACAACCTCTTGACTTAGTGAACATTTGTGCCTATGGTAACCAGGGGAAGGGAGACAGTACCTCGATGTTGACCAGGAGTTGGAAAAACAAAGACGGAGAACTACCTCTTGTTTGTTTATTTTTTTGCGAACATTGTGACAAAAAGGAAGAAGTCCTTTCTTCTACTACTCGTTTAAGAACCTTTTTGTTTTGAAGCTGTGAACTTTACTTTTCCCCTTTTTGCTGCATCTGTAGAAGTGGAACTAACACTGGACATTACTCAGAGGAAGGAAGCCTGCTCTGTACAAAGAAAGGCCCAAACAGGTGCTTGTCAGGTTGTGTTAAGAGGGCACAACCAGGGCTTTAAGTGGGCTGCGGCCTGCCGGTTTTGAGGCGGGGCCCTGCCGGGGCCCACTAATCTGCCCTAGCAGCCCCTGGCCACTACACGTAAAGGCTTTTTTTCAAACGTCTGAAGCTCTCGCTCGTGTGTGACAGGTAAATGAGTAGACAGGTAAATGAGGCTGAGTGAGACGGCTCAGTGAAATGGGGCGATTGTGAGAAAAGGAGGGCTGGAAAGTAGTGTACAAGAGAAGGAGTAGATGTGAGATGTCATAACATTTGAGGGACAGAAGAGAGAGGAAGTGAAAATAGTGAGGAGAAGAGGGGAGAGGAGGAGAAACGGCGAGAGTAAAAGGAGGGGAAAGGAATGAGAGAACATTAGGGTGAGTGAGGAGTTTGAGAGCGTTAAAGGGGCAAGAGCATGTGAGACCTGGGTGGTTGGAAGGCACCATTTCCTATTTCACAAATTGTCATATTTCTTCTGGGACACCAGGCCTTCATCCACCTAGGGCCTGGAGGGAGTAGGATAGATAAGGCAGTTGCCTTTACGTCCTTACCCCCAGCCAGTAAAACTTTAGTTAGTCAAGGCTAGCAACCTCTAGTGACCATCTTGTGGATTAGGGAAGTCTGCAGTAAGGTTGAGGCAGACCACGGGGAGATGAGAGAGGGATGACCTTAGTTTGACCCCCCTAGTTTTGAAATTCTTAATAAAAAACATTGAACTATCTTTTGGAGTTGGTGTGTCCTTGAGGCCATCTGTGACAGTTGAAATTGATGGTCCTTCATTTGCAGAATCTACAAGGGCATAACAGAGGAGCGAATATGAATACAAAGGTTACTTCAAATGCATGATGCGGGTTAATACCAGAGGACCCAGATCCAGGAAAGGCAGAGGCAGAGGATGGAAGGGTGGTGCCCCTGACCCTCACGGCTAACATGGCTCACAGAAGGGTTTGTGACAGATTGAGTTTGTGACAAGTAGCACAGCATATCATTAATGCAATCAGGAGGGGCTGCAGGAGCATGAGCGCACCAATAGGCAGGATCTTCAGGCTGCTTTAACTCCTGCTGCCTCTCCTTTCCCAAACATGAATTTACAGACTTTTTGAGCTCAAATGAAGAGTGATGAAGAGAACAGCCAAGGTGAAGCAACAACGTCATTCTATAGTCAATACCAGTATATCAAGGATGGCCCTTTATTAAGTGTTACATTGAGGGAAAGGTTTTACCTTGCTTAATTAAATGCAGGCCAAATCCCTCAGCTATCAGAGCCAAATGTTTTCCTAGTGTGCCACTCTCTTTTATGACCGTTATAGCTATTGCCATTTCTAAAAACTCTTTAATACTCTCCCTCACTGCCTTTTTTCCTGTGACCATTGCAGATGAACATGCTTTCCTTTTATGACATTTCTCACTTTACTAGGGTGTGGCCTGCCCTATAAATTAAAGTGTACCATTTATTGCACCACCGAAGGTGCATTTTGGGATATTCCTGGTGAAACTGAAGATAGGATATTTGCTATGTTGCAAATGGCATCTTCGTAGAAAACTGGTGAAGAGCTGGATTCAGATTTGATTACATTGCTGTCATAGGTAGCTGGCGAATTGTCGTCTCGGATGTGGGATTAAGAAATCTGAGCAAGCCCGAATTTAGGTTAACCAAAGGAAACCTTTACCAGGAATGACCAATTGCCCCTAGCAAGCAAATGCAGTAGAAAGTATATCCATAATTAAAAAGCCACTTCTACTGGAAGGGATTCTTGCTCCGACTACTAGTGCATGTAATTCCCCAATTATACCAGTAAAGAAACCATGTAGAGACATATATTGATTTGTGCACGACTTGTGAGCTGAGTTTTACAAATATTTACAGACATCCTGAACACAATACTACCAAACAATACTTCCTGTATCCCATCTATGGGTACATAACTTTCTGTTGTTGGCCTGTGTTCTGCTTTCTCCTCTATCTCTATATATCCTGACAGTCAATAGTTATTTGCATTTACTGATTGTTGTTTGCAATATACGTGGATCGTCTTCCAAAGGGATATACCGAATGACCACCATCTTTCTCCTAAATACTGAAGAAGGGCCTTGATGATATACAATTTCCTAGTGGTTTGGTAATAGTGCAGTATACTAAGTCATGTTCATTGTCTTTTATACTGTGCAAATCGCCACCATTATGGTCTAAAAGTCCTGAAACCTTGTCCATACCGTATGCGACTGACCCGAGTGCATTGCCTTCATAGGAAGCATGCAAGCAAGACACATTGGACCCTTCTCACAGCACTTACCGCAAAAGAGGTATGAGTTATTGCGACAGGGCCGGGTCGAAGGACGGAATCCTCCTCCAGAGCACGGTGTTGATGTGCGTGATGGGGGATCTCTTTCCTCCCTTACCTGCAGCAACAGGGATGTCCGATGAGGAGAGCACCGGTAGAGCGGAGCCAGGGAAGGAGGACACTACAGCCAGGCTGCCGCAGCTCCCTCTGACTCTAACACTGGACACCAGAACGCTGCGCCGGCCGACATAGCGCGAACAGAGGCCACCCCAGGAAGCAGCGCGCTCAGCAGTGCCGGCCCCATGACCAGTCATTGTCGTTTGCCGCTCCGGCAGACCGGGAGCCTATACACATAGGAAACACCACTAACTCACCCGGGATTGTTTTGTATAATAAAGACGTGTGTGTGAGACCAGTGGTGGCAAGAGCGATTGGAGTGCGGAGGCTATTGTTAAGGAGGGGGTCTGTGGAGTGTTTGTGTGAGAGAGGGAGAGTGTGAGTATTAGAGGTAGAATAGGAGTAGTGGCAGATTGTACAGGTACCCAAGGTGGCGGGATTGGAGTATGTGCTCGTAATTGTTGATATTGTCTTGGATAAAGGCGTACCCCATCTGCCAAGCAGATACATGAGCAGCGGTTAAAGTTTTGATCAAAGATCAAATGATCCTCGGCTGGTGAGTACCTCCTTGGTGACTGTGATACTTTTGTGCGACTATTGTTTTCTGGTGCCCCCTTGTCCCGCTTGTTTCTTTTCCCTTCCTGGTCCCGTTCGCCTTCTTCTCCGCCCTCCCTCCCGCCTCCAAGCCCGCCCTCCACCGTGATTGGCCATCCCTTTGGATCTCACTGACCCCCCCTGGGCAGCCCTCTGCGCGGCAGCCCTGCGACTAAGTGCCCAAGGCAAAGGGCGGCTCCCACTGAAGCAGCTCCTGTTGTGGCTGCAGGTTTCCGCAGGGGACGCCAGCTGCCAGTCAGTCATCCAGGTTAGTCCCATGGGCTTCCCTGCTTATCCCTCCTTCCACCTTGCAGACTCTCAAACTCAGGTGTTTTATTACTCCCCCTGTTCTATAAAATGGACTGCATCAGTAATTTAAAAATTGCATAGTGAAACCTAGGCCTTTCTCCCTCTATTCAGGCTTCTCAAACGTAGGTGTTTTTTCTTCTCCCATCTTAAAATGTGCTTTTTGATAGCACTTTAATCTGAGTGTCGTCGTCTTGTCCTATTGGTCAACCGGCTTGCCTCTTGCTGTCGCGTCTGTCTGCACCCTGCCCTGTGTCCTCTCTAGTGTTCCCCCTCTCCCTTCCACCTCTCTCCTCTCCCCTCCTACTCTATGGTGCTCTCTGTCTCTCCTATCTTCTCTATTGACTATCATGCTCTCCTCACTAAATCTGGTAGGAAGAAGTTTAAAAAGGACATCCTGGTCTCCAACCCAGGCCTCCCTATCGCTGACACCAGTGCCTCCTCCAAGGAAACTCTCACCGACATCCTCTTTGTCGTTCCCTCGGCAGACCTTTGGACCCTACATATGGTATCTGTGCTTTCTCCTTTCTCTTCTTTTCCCCATTAATGGTGGCACCCGGTGGGACGCCCTCCTGGCCTCCTTCCATTCCTCTAAGGTCATCATTAATGTTTACGTGAATGGGACCGTCCTGGTCCAAGGTCCTCAGGCCAAACTTTTATCTCTTTGATAGACGCTTCCCACGCCTCATCAATCCTTTCTACTCCTGCTGTCCCCTCTCCCCCCTCCTCGGCTCCCTCGCCTCCCCTTTCTGCCTCCTCCTCAGCTACCTTGCCTTCCCGCTCTGCCCACTCTTGGGCTCTTTCAACACCTCTGCAGGGTGTACCTCTGATCTGTATCCCTCCCCAGAAGTCCTTCAAGGACTGCAACCTTCTCCACATTGCCACTATTAACTCTCGCTCAGCTGTCAAACACTCCTCCGACATCTGCCGCCTTCTGGAAGAACTTGACCTCAATGTCCTCGGTCTCACCGAGACATGGTTCACGGCCAGCTTTGTCACAAGCTTTGACACGCTCCTCCCTGACGGCTACAAGATCCTCTCCGCGTACAGGTCCAACCGCTCCGGAGGGGGTGTAGCCCTGATCTTCCCTGAGTGTATTCCTGCCTCTGTCACTCCTACGCAGGCCTACTCCTCTTTTGCATGCCTCCTCTGCAGGCTCTTTCTCTCTCCCCTAGCCATTACCTTACTGTGGCTATCTATCGGCCACCTGGTCAAATGGTTCCTCTCTGAGTGGGCAGACCTCTCCTCTTCACTCCTGGCCTCAACTACTCAGCTCCTCCTATGGAAACTTCAACATTCACCTGGATGCCTCCTGTCCTCCCTCTGGACTCTTTCGCGACCTCTGTGACTCTCTCTCACTCACTATTCTCCCCTCTGGCCCGACTCACTCTGCAGGGCATACTCGGGATGTTCTGATCTCCTCAGACCTTCCCCTTTCTGTCCCTCTCTCTACTCCTCTCTCCTTGAGTGATCACTTTCTCCTTTCTTCCCATCTCACCCTCCATAGCCCTCTGGCCAAGCCACTTCCATCACTGCCAACCACCTTCTCGGTAATCCGACCCATGAAGCGCGTACCAGTTGAGACTTTCGCCGCCACCTTCTCACCCCTTCCTCCCCCTTTGGCTGATTCTCATCCTGACACAGCCCTCTCCATGCTCCACTCTGCTATATCTGATACTCTTGAAATCCTTGCCCCTGTCATGAGAATCCGCCTGAAGCCCAAAGCCAAGTGCAACTCCTGGTATGACTCAGACCTTGTCACCCTTAAACGCAAGTGCAGGGTGGCTGAGAGGAAACTGCGTGCTTCATGTACGTCATCTGACAAACCGGCCTGCCACCTGCTCCAAAGGCAATACCGGCTCTGTCCTCACCATGAAGAGAGCTCATATCCAAGCCCGCGTCTCTGCGGCATCTAACAACTCGGCTGAACTCTTACAAATTTGCAAGGAACTGGCCAATCCTGCCGCAGTCTCTACCTATCCTCTCCCTTCCCAGGCCCTCTGCACAGCACTGGCCTCTCACTTCATCTCTAAAAACCCAGGACATCCTGTCCTCACTCTCCTCCTCTCCCCTCCTTCCCCCTATTCCCTGCTCTTCCTCTGGCCCTTCTGCCACCACCTCTCCTCCCTCCTTCTCTGCCTTTCCCGTGTTCTCCGCAGATGAGGTTTCTAGACAAGTCTGATCTATGAAAGACTCGTCAAAACAGGTTCACCTCTGTTCCTCCAAAACCATGAAGGACCACATCGACTCCCTGGCTCCTGCCCTGGCTGACTTCTGCAACCACTCCTTCGCCACTGGAGTCTCCCCATCCCCCCTGAAGCACTCGGTTGTGCACCCTCTTCTTAAGAAACCCTCTGCCGACCTCCTGGCTGTAACTGGAACTGCATTGGCTACCTGGACACCCTCTGATCTCGGGCCCAGGTCGAAGTCTCACATACCTGCACTGCCTGCCTGGCAACCCCCGCACTTGGAGACTGTTTCTGTATCCCTACAGTCCCCCTACCAGCACTTGACACCTGGTGTCTGCACTTACCATTGCACTTGCCACTTGCTGGCCGTTACATTACTTATTGTTATTATCTATTCCCATGTACTGCACTGTCCCTTCCCCCATCCCCCGCACTTACATGATCTGAATGACACCTGGCCTAGTAGGATCGTTGTCTGTCCTCCCTTTGTTCCCCCTCCCTTGCCTCATCGCGCCTTGAAACACTTGTCTATAGGCACCTTAAAAATGCCATATCATATGCCGCATTTCGGAGTGCTAGTGAGCATTAGTAGCGGTGAGGGAACACACTTTACTGGGAATGTAATTCAAAAGCTCTGTAAAGTGCTAAATATTAAGCAAAAGCTCCATCGTCCCTAGGACCCACAAACAGTGGAGTTTTTAAAAAGACAAAATAGGGTCTTGAAAAAATAACATTTCATAAATCTGTTCCAAGACCAGTTTTCAGTGGTCGGATACGCTGCCGCTCGATTTAAGAAGTATATAAAGCACTGCTAACAGGAAAATGGGCTTGATCCCATAGGAGAGTCTCACAAGCACACTGATGC
The DNA here is from genome assembly GCF_040938575.1 of Ambystoma mexicanum. Taxonomy (NCBI): domain Eukaryota; kingdom Metazoa; phylum Chordata; class Amphibia; order Caudata; family Ambystomatidae; genus Ambystoma; species Ambystoma mexicanum. Next base: position 734,677,655 of record NC_090925.1, read on the forward strand.
ACTTAGCAGTGTCACCCCAATACCATTAAGTCTGGAAAATGTTCAGCTATTAGAAGACACAGTGTTGCAATATTGCCAGAACTGGATCAATGTTGTTACGTTTTATATATTTATTTGCAGGTTCAACATTCACTACAGAAAGAGCCAGAGGATCGCCCTGTTACCTGCTCGTGCCACACAGCTGGGTATACGTGAGAAATCATCATCGCAAGGACTGTTTAGTGGCCAGGTAAAGAGGGCCCATTTGAGGTGCTGCTTACAATGCGTACAGTCGCCCACTGCAGAAAACGTGCCAACCTGGGTTCATGATAATTTTTGATGACAAGCAGCGCAGCCACTGAATGAGGCGGCATCTGACAATAGTGACTGGTGGAATTATTCTTACCGTTTGGTTTATATATCCAGGTTAGATGAACAATAAGGGAAACGTCAATTACAGTAAATGAATAACAATCCATTGGAAAGTTAGAATCACTCATATGGGTGGTCCAGGGGTATTTCACAAATAGGAAAATGCATGCTTTTGATCTGGTTAAATTGCGGGCAGGGTACTCTAGTGGGCTTCACTTTCTCAACCTACCATGGTCTCCCTCCACCATAACCCAGGTAACCCTAAATTCCAGGTTTTCAACCAGCAAAATGGCAGCCCTTGCTATCTAAGATAGGTGTAGGCCTAAAGGCCAAAGCATCACATATATATATATATATATATCTCCTCCCCTTCTGACTTAACCCACACTCATTTACTCTCCTTTTATATTGCTCTCTTCCTAGTTCAACGTTCCCTGCCCCTTTTTCCACTGGTTCCAATGCACAACTAACTTTGTGGGCACGACCCATCTGTGGCTATTCTTTCCCCAGGGTCTAGGTTACACAGGTGAAAGGCTTTAAACGCGTCCATTAGCACGGACCCTTTTTCCGCATGGGCGGTCTGCTGTTTCTTTAGCATGCGGAAGGCCTGATACAACATACTGCCTTCCCCGTGGTGAGTTGCTTGCTTTTTCACATAATTGGAAGCACATTTCTTGTAGGGTGTTGCAAGTCGTTTTATGTGCAGCATTGACCTCTTTCCACTCACTTTGCTTGGGTTTCGTCACTGGGATTTCTCCTACTGAAATATAAAAGACCAATCTATGCCCAGAAAATATACTTTAAGGAATTGTGGGAAGACGGTGCTACCGGCATTTTCTTTCATGACGCCCAAGAGGGTTTAATGGTTGAGAGCTAACCCCTCCCTGTCCAACAACCCCCACCGTCTCCCCCCCTGCAACCCTCTTCTCCAACTCCATGCCTCGGGGACAGGACTGGCTCTGGCTTTTGTCTTGATAGGCCCCCTGCCACAGGTTGAAAGCGGTCCCTGTTCTCCCTCCCCCGCAGCACAGATGAAATTGGGGGATTGCATTACGAGAGTGATGAATTATCTATTTAGGAATCTTTCCTGGAGCTAGAAAATGTAGGTTTGGCCAAGTACCAACAAGTTTTCAAACTGTTCCAAATCGGGCTCCAAATTAATGGGAGATGGTGGCAATGCCTTCAAAAGAGCATCCATCAGAATGGGGCAAGAAAAATGTTACTCCAAAGGTTTAAAAGGTTTCCCCCAATTGTATTGTTTCAACTGTCAAAACAAACCGGGTGGTCAAAACCAATGCAGAAAATGTATTTTTTATTACGAGTTTATAATCGCTGACGCGATTTTTACAAGATTTCAAAAGAGCGAAGAAACAAAGTTTATAGATGTATGAAGACCTCCCCGAGAAGAAGTTAGTTTTCAGGTTTAGACTGGTCGACCAATGATTTCGTTCGTAGATCACCTGGATGACTGAGCGCTTATCTGAAGACTTTCACGCTAAACTGGCAAAAATTTGGTCCAAAATGTTTACTGCTGCAATGGTCCACGAGGACCTTTCTCCTCTAATCAAACGCGATCACCAAAGGTCTTCTTCAGTTACGTGCGCTTTGGCCAGATGATGAGACAAGTAAGATCGAAAACGGTGTGTTCCTGGACAAGACAGTAACAGATGACGTATTGATTCTGGTTCTGAAGATACACAGCAGAAGCGGCAACTGTTTGTGGTCAAGACCCCTCTAATCTTTAATATCTCGTTTGATGGTAAAAGGTTTAGACGTGCCCTCAGTAGGGTAGATCTCAGGCTTTTAGTAGGATGTCTTTTTAGGAAGGAATGGATTTCGTTTAACTTTCGAGCTGTTGGTGGTAGATGTGCTGTCAGTATGTAAGTAAGAGTTTTCTCTAAGGTTGAGATCCAGTCGAGTTCATCAAGTCTTTTTTTTGTTTTTGTTGGGTTTTGTAGAAGCTCTTCGACTGAACTACCACACGCATCCAAGCTTTGTATTGTTCAACCAATCTCCAGGTTCTAGAACAAGGAGATGCCACTAATGAACTATCAAGTGGATGACCGGTGGCACAGCAAATGTCGTAAATGACAAGGTGGTGGGAAAGGCATCCTTCCAAAGTGAGCCGAATTATTGCATGGATATAATGGATCAAACGGAAACTTGTTATAGCCCCTGTTTTTTGCATACCAGATAAGAAACAAAGTGAACTAAAAAGGGAGCTGTGAATTATTTACACACACTGTGTAAAATGAATTTACCGCAGGGTGACATTGTCAGATGGGGAAATTGCCTTCGATAAACTGCCCATGTCACGAGTTGGTTGCACCCTGATCCAATGTGCGCTTTATCACCCTCCCCAAAGAATACACTTTTTAGAGACCATTGTTGTGAAATGCCAAGCCATGGTATAAAACAGTACATCCTGAAAATGGACAATAGTCAAGGCATCTTTAAGCTCAAGGCAATACTTCCTGCCAATATTGATCTATTAAGTAACATCTCATTTTCCATTTCTTTCTACAGGATCTGGGATTTGTCTGGGATAGCAGAAGGATATGCTGAGGAAGCAGAGATGCTTCAAAGATCATATTTGGGATGGGTTAATTCAGCAGCATCTGCTTGAAATGTATATTGTGCCATTTACACGAGAAAGGGTTAGTGCAGCTCGACCGATAACCGGGGCACACCCTTTGAATACAGACGCAAGCTCCATGTTCTCAAAAATGTAAGTAGCATCACGCAGAACGAACTAACAAGTCTTATATTTAACATAATCTCTGCAGATAAAATAAAATATTGAGCCAGACATCCCAGGTCCTGCAATACAAGACTACCTGAATGATCAGCAGAGAGCGATCTGAGATGACATCGCTCCCCAGAGGCGCCGAATGAAGCCTCAGAAGTGCCGGCTGTGTTGTGGCCATGAAGGAGCCTACAGAGGTTTTCCAACTGGCCGTGTGACATGGAGACAGTGGCGTTTAACTTCAAAGCTAAGTTGCGGGTCCATTTAGGAGGTGTGGGTTCCGACATATTGTACACCACCTGGCTTTTGGGTTGCAGATGGGACTAGGTGATTCACTGTGATAGGGAGATGCAAATCGTTTAAGAATCCAAATCGCTCGTTTTTACAAATGAAGATGAGTGGTTCGGGCTGTGACATGCATTGACTAGGTGGCCGAAAGAACTGCCACAACTGCCACAACTTCAATGTATGGACAAAGCTAGGCTTATCAACGGATGACTAATGGAACCGAGTCATTTCCTTCGTTGGCTATGGGTCCAGTGTTCCTATTGCGCTGAGTTGCCGTGAGTAACGCTTCTCTCTTTTGGCCAGCGCTAGAGTGCACGAATCCTTCTGGAAGTCGTCAGCTTTCTCCAGCAATCCACTGGTCTCTCCCGGTACTGCATGGCATGATGGTCCTCGTACTCCCGAGGAAAAGCAAAGAAAACTCAGCCCATAATTCAAGTCATTGGGTGATTGACAGTGGTACCTGAAGTGACGAGGTGGAGGAGAGATAAAGAAAGGTAAGTCTTTATTGTAAAGACTCTGCAGCCCACGCAATACACAGCAGTCCCCTGAAGAACCTCCAACCGCTCTCCCCCACATTATAACCCAGAACCCCCATAATGGAACCTAGCTCGAGCTACCCATTACACACACCCCTCCCTCCAAACCAAAAACCCACAAACAAAAACCCTAACAATAAAACCATAAGTAACCAAAGAACAAAATAGAAACACCATTAATAACATACATGCCTCCCTCATCTCCTTCCGTAAAGCTATGAAAACTATTCTCTTCACATAAGGCCCCCTCCATTAGCCTTGAATACTAACATCTGACCCATTGCATAAGCTGTACTGATGGAATGATGTACTGATCTGTATTTTTGCACTGATTTGTAATGTGCCCTACTACTGCTACCACTTCTGTAACCCTGTAACCAAGCCCTTGCAAGTAACAGCGCCTCAATGCCCTTGGGCTGTTTGCGCGCTATATAAATGTAATAAATATATAAATACAGGTCTAAACATTAAAATAAATACAAGAAATGACAGCAGGTCTAGACAAACGTTTCTAGACAATAGCTCCGAAGTACAGTAGCAGTGCCTTGACAATCCTTCATCCACACCGGCTCCATCCTCCTCCTTCCCTTGGCACCAACACTTGAAGCTCCTAAAGCCCCCTGCATACCCTCACCACTGGCAACCGCAACCACCACGGCACCAGCACCATCACCTAGGGCCCGGCTTCTTCCGTTCAAACCTCCACAAGCACCAAACTCACCACACTGATCCACCAACTCAGAGTAACCGGACACCAACCATTCCAAGCCTGCTCTCTCAATTGCCACCACCCTGTCCAAATTCCAAATGGAACCATCTGCCACCCTCACCGCATTGCCCAACACTGCAACCACCCTCTTGGGCTCAGAAAGCTTCGGTCTCCCTTTATTCACATGCACTGCACGCTTCACTCTCACCCATGACCCAACCACTACCTCAACACGTGGCTTACCTCTCTTACCTTTCCTGCGCCTCCAAGGATCTCTTCTTTAACTCCTTATTACTCGTATCAGTTCCTGCCACACCATTCACTCACGTGGGATTGAGCCCAGAATTTCGTACGGAATCAAAATATCCACAGCAACACTAGACGACACACAAGATGGCAACACCAACGGCGACAACTCTTAATTATGCGTCTTCAGCGCTTTATCACAATTTCTGCATTCTAACAAACAATTCTCTCCACGATTATGTCCATATCAGGCCACCAATATCTCTCCCTCAACTTTCTTTTAGTGCAAGTAGCACCCGAATGCCCATCTTGAGCTTTGTCCACCAACTACACCCTGAAATGAGTTGGCACTACCAGCACCCCTCTCCTCAAAAGCAGTTCATTTTCCAGCGCAAGCTGATCCTTCTCCTCCCAAAAACCCTTGAACTCCTCAACAAATTTGCTCTTAGCTGAACATCCCGATTTCTTCCACTCCACCACTTTGCTAAGAACACAATCCTCCAGCACTTCTCTCCCCCAATCCTCCTTCCTGACAACAGCATACTCATCTACAAACATTTCCTTCAGAAAAGCTACTATCTCCTCCTCACCCTTGACCGAATCCTGCTTACCAGTACTCTCCACCACCACCAGGCACTATCGAAAAGAAATCCACCACGAAATTAAGTATGGCATGTACTCCACCCTGAAATCCTACTTGTGTACTCTCAAGCACATGCAAGCAATCCTGGGTGTCGCCATCATTCCCTTCACCGTGAGCACCTCCACCAAAGGCTTATGGTCGGTCCTCACTATGAACTGCCGGCCCCAAACATGTTCAATTACCCACACACAAGCCAATAAGTCTCTCTCGATGACCGAATACCTACTCCCACAATCCGTGATAGCCCTTGATGCATTACAAATTGTTCTTTCCGCCTTGACCAACACCTTTCAAGAGTACCACCCCCAAACCTTTCACACCTGCATCCACCGTGATGATACGCTCTTCCTCCAACTTGAAACTCCCAAGGTTCCTGGAATTACAATTCCCTGCTCTAATCAACTCTACCGCCATTTGGCACTCATCATCCCACACAAAATCCACACGTTTTCTCATCAACCTCCGAATCAGATCAGACAACACAGCAAAGTCCTTCACAAATGTATTGTAAAATTCTGCAAAACCAAGGAATGCCCTCACTTCATCCTTATTCCATGGGGTTGATGCTTCTTGAAACGCTCATGGCATCCTCCTCGGGCCAAAACCCCTTGCCACTCACCACATGCCCAAAATATTCTACCTCATTCACCCTAAAGCGACACTTACTCCGCTCAATAGTCAGAACCTTATCTCGCAATTTACAACACTTCTTGCAACATTTTATCATACGCCAGCAAGGTATTTTAATAAACTAGGATATCAACTTGATACACCCACGTGCACTCCACCCCTTTAAGTATTCTGTTCCAACACCCATTGAAAAAACAACACAGTCGAGGATAAACCAAATGGCATTCGTCGGAAACAAAAAAAGGCCAAAAGGTGTGGTAAACGTGGTCAGCATCTGACAATCCTCTGTCAGTGGTATCTGATGATACGCCGCTGAGAGGTACAGACTCTTAAATGTTGCTGGATCCCTGACGCTGTTCAGCATATCCTCTATTAAAGTCAGCGGATACTTGCCCACCACAATATTTTTATTGATTTCCCTGAGGTCAACACACATCCTTATCTTTCCGTTCTTCTTCAGTGACACTACTATAGGGCTGACCCACTCTGAAGACTCTACCCTTTTTATAATGCCTGTCTCCAGGAGTCTCCCCAGTTCGGATTCAACTTCGCTCAAGATTGACCTCGCGATGCATTTCAGTTTGTGACTCACTGGTTTCACTACAATCTTGTGAGAAAAAACACAGACATCCATCCTCCTCAGTAAACACCTCAGGAAATCGGTCTTCCTCACTAGCATCACTGTTCACCATCAACACCGGCTCAGCACTCCTGGCCTCCAGTCTAATTCCTAAAGCCGCTTGATCTCTCCAACCAAGAATGTCCACTTGTTTCTTTGCCACATAAACAGTGATCACCGCTAACCTTCCTTTGTATTCAACTACACTTGTAACCATTTCAATGATAACAATCCTGGATCCTTGGTGTCCCCAAGGATCACTAACATTTGAACACTGGAAGGGAAACTCTCAATCCTCCTTCCATCTGTCTTCGGTTAGACTGGAATAAGGTGAACAACTGTCTACCATAATCTCCACCAGGAAACTCTCAATTCTGACTTTGCAACTGGGGCACTGTAATAAGGTGGAGTTGGGCATTTGCTTAGGAAAACAAATCCTTTATTCAGGTAGAAAAGACTGGCTCCTTGCAGTCGGGCTTTGTTCGTAGGGATGTCCTCATCCAGCGTTCTGGACCTGCTGTCTAGTACCTGCGCAGTGGTAACAAGTATCTCCCGGTTCAGCGACATCCACTTCCTTTCAGGAAAAGAACCAACAAAAGGCAACAAAGTATCAGCACTGTTGGTTAACACAGTTCCGTCCCATCCTCAAAGCCAATCAGGTGATTTGCCCGAAACAGCCGTGCTAACAACAACCTGATCGGTTCCCCCCACTCGGGGGTGTTCCCACACAGGGGACAGGAAGGTCAGCTCGAATTCTGCTCTGGCCTTGAGGGGCAATCGATATTCTCAGGTGAGTACTTGCCAATCTGTCCCTCCTTACAATTCGTGTGGTATGCTTGGGGGAACATGGACTCCATAATGCGTCACTTCCTGTCAATCCGACGTCGTCTGGAGTGCCGCCTATAGTCCTGAACCTCTTGCTGAGGCATTACAAAGCTGCATGAAGGAATGCCGACAGTTGAATACCCCTAGCAAAGGTTGTGCAGTCTTCCACATCACAGGCACTTTATGTGAGAATAGTCCTCAGTGCTCTCCCTCACCATCACCACTCTACCCTCATCATCTGAGCTTGCCTCCTCTCCTTCCTGGACACATGATACCTTTTTCTTCCTATGGCATGTGGCTGCAAAATGCCCCTTGAGCCCACATTTCGAACAGTTTTGGTTGATGGCTGGAAAAAGCTTCAAACTGGCGATGTGACTGTTAGGAAACCACGGCCTTGACCCCGTAGTATAGCCGTAGAATTCCTCAAAACAATATTTCCCTTGGGTTAGGACGAATACCTATAACACCAATAGGAACATTGTTCGGAAGAATGGAGATCAGTCGTATAGACTCGAACTTGCGGATCTGCCACGTGATGGTTTGCGACTCTCGACAGGATTAGTGACCTAAAGATAAATGCACAAATTAGAAATATCCACAAAGCATCCTTCCGTACCATAAACAATGCAGATGAACACTACCCTGTACGGCAACTAATAGTAGGGCAGAGAGGAGATGTAAGATTTGCAAAGGACAGAAATGGTTTGAACGGAACTCCCCCTGAAACACCACAATAGCCGTAAGAAACCTAGTAAGACGGGTAACAATGAAACACTTCGGCTCAAGGGAAGGCTTACCAATATAGATGTAGCAGGAGAGCAACTCTGGTCACGGAAGGGAGAAAACCACCCGACGGCACGAGGACGCAAGACTAAGGTGGCAAATCTCTAGTTCCCTGGAACCACCGGACCCGACGGCACGAGGACGCCTTCTCCTGAGGTCGTAAATCTCAAGTCCACACAAAAAACCACCGGACCCGACGGCACGAAGACACCTTATGGCGACTGATTCCGAGACCAGAGGTTGTTTTCACGCTCTTCCGTTGAGTTGCAAGAGTCCTCAATAAGGCAGATCCGAGATGTCCTGTAGATGGTGTAGTTGGAGTGTGCGGATTCCTTGATTAGTCGAGAAGCAGTGCGCAGCTTAGAGGTCCGTGCAAGTTGGTAATGGGACCCCAACACTGCAAGTGGGTACTGTGGTCGTACGTGAGTACTAAGCAAGAAGTGTCTATGGCTTAGACAAGAGGGTGGTTAATAATGGAGGCAGTGTTTGGCAAAGTGCGGGCAAAAGCAGGCAAAGGGAGAAGACAAACAGTCCAGAAACGTAGCCAGAGGTCAAAGTACCAAGCAGACAGATATCCAAGCAAGGGTCAAGGCAATAGCAATCCGTTAGGCAGGCAAGGGTCGAACAACCAAGGGCGAGACAAAAGCAAGGTAAGCAAGAAACAAATAACTCACTTCAATCAGAAGCGCCGAGCCGATTCCCGTAACGGCTTAAGAGCCCAATGTCACGTGATCCTCAGTCACGTTGCACGTGACCGCTACGGCGCCCGGAATGACCCAGTTTCCAGGGCAACCGTAAACGCTCCGTGAGACGGTTCCTAGAAGTCACTAAAACCCGTTGAGCCAAAGGCACAAAGTGCATCCGGGGAACAACGCCCCTCAATGCTCTGGGAGGTACGGTACCAGTGTGGTGTGAAGAGTGACAACCAGGTAATCGTGGCACGACCTTGTCGCGTATCCTTACAGTGACCAACCAACATTTCTTTCTTTCTCCCTCAGGAGACCACTTTCTTCTTTTCCCCACGTGCATCAGAGTCCGTTTGCGGTTCATCTTTCTTCACTCCCTCTTCTTCGTCTTCTTAGTAATCAAGTTCATCTGAACTTGTTCCTTATTGGTACTCCTCAAGCAGTACTGCGCCACATTTTCTTTCTTCTCTACTATCATCCGAGAACACAATTGCTCGTCTTCCACTTTATTAGTAATCGCTATGGTCTCCTCCAGAGTCAGATTCCCACACTTCCATAATGTATAATAGGCTGTTCATGATGTGCTTAATAGTGAAGCGGTTTCTAAGCACGGAAGCCGGGAATCTAAATGGTGTTGCTCTGCGGCGTCGTGCTTCCAAGACGAGCGCCTTACCACTGAGCTATACTACCCGTCAACCTCTCTTGTACAATAGAATTATTTTTGTGTATGATGATCTGATCTAATAAGTTCATCCGTCCAAATTCACACGAACATGTCAGACTTCTCAAAGCAAGGACATACTCCTCCACCAATTCATTCTCTTGTTTCCATGTGTAAAGGTTATAACGATTTATCGCTATATTAATTTTAGGAGCAAAATAGGCATCTAGCTGAAGAAGGGCTTCCTAGTATACATCTCAGTCTCCCGCTCCTTGACCCTCCGTCAGTGACTGTAATTCCCTGCACTTCCTCTGGCCCTCTTCCCCCAAAGAATGCAACAATAACATCTTTTCTTTCAAGGGCGTCATTCCCTCATATTCCACTGCACCCAGGTAGTTACCCCAATACTTTTCCATTCTTTCCAAGGAAAAGCTGGGGTGCCTGGATTTAGTAAGAATATTTCTGGTGGAAGTACAGTCAGACATTTTTTCATTTGATACCACTTATCTGTATACCAGATATTCGCAGCAAGTTTCTGCAGCTGTAGCCTCAACCTCCTACTCCAAAGTGTGCCAGTGCAGAAGTTTCTTTTTTTTTTTTATAAATCACTGGGACAAAGGAGATCCACACTTGCACTTTGTTTACTGTTGCCGCAGCAACCATGATGGCTGCAAAGCAGGATCACGCTCACAGGTCCTATCATCTAACCCACAAGTGAATTACATTGTCCGGAACAAGCCTCCTTCACCGTATCACACCCCTTGGCCTCAGATGCTGATCTACAGTTTTGGTCACCACGTCAAGAGCAACTCCGAACACCAGGCCGTCAACACAGGTCCCCAGCTCTCAATCCTCATCGCCAAAATGAAGTGACTGAGGTGGAGGCAAGATAAAGAAAGGTATGTCTTTATTGTAAAGACCATGCAGCCACACAACACACTGCAATCCCCTAAGGCACCTCCAACCGCTCTCCCCCCGCATTCCAACCCAGAATCCCCATTATGGGACCTAACTTGTGCCGACTGGCTCTAGCTACCCACTACAGTACCAGAATCATCAAAAAGCACATATAGGTGGGAGGGGAAGGAGCAGGGGCAAGGACTTGGGCACTCCCAGCTCCCTCACCCTGCCTCTGGAATAGGAACGGCTCTGGCATGTGCCTTGGTAGGCCGCCTACCTTAGGTCAGGAGGGGTCCCTTTCCCCCTTAAAAGGGTCAAACCCCTGATGTCCCACATATTTGGGCCCACTACTTTGAACATCCTTACTGTATTAATGTATGCCACGATAGTGGCTTTCCTTCTGTGCTTTGACTGATTATACTGAGGACACACTATCCATGTTAATTGATAGCATAGAAATTAGATTTATTGAAGAGAAAGTGTGTGATAAGAAGCAAATAAATGAAATGGCCAATAGGAATGAGGCTGGAGTAAATATGAAACAAAGGGTTTACAAGAATATACATACGATAACACAAAGATGAATATACTTGAATAAATGCTTTTATTGGCTTTGCATATGTAGGGACAGAAAATAGAATGAAGGCTCATATGAGGAAAGCATTATTGAGAGAAGAGGAACGTTGTGAATGTAATGAAAAAATGAAAGAAAATAAAATACATGAAAATTGCGCTACAAAGCACAAGGAAGGGGACTGCTGAAGCCAACAGTATATTTTCTTTCATAAGCAATGACCGTGAAGCTGCCACATCCACAACAGTGTAGACTGGGTTGACGGAAATCGAGCGAGTGGACGGAATGGATGGAGAGGCCCCAGTGTATGAGGGGACGCAATGGATAGAGTTGATGAAATGGATGGAATGATTGACATGAAGTGGACGGAGCGGACGGAATGGAGTGGACGCAATGGATAGGATGGAGGCAGTGGACCCAATTAACAGAATAGATGAAATGGATGGAATCATTTGAATAGAATGTAAATGGTAGATAGGATAGATGAAATGGATGGAGTGGATGGAGCATATGGAAGGGATAGAATGGATGGAGTGGACGAAATGGATGGAATGGATAAAACGGACGGAATGAATGAAATGGATGGAGGCTTTGATTGGACGAATTGACTGAATGGAATGCCCTACGCCCTAGTTCCTGTGTGTGCCGTCCTGCCACAAAGATAACCATCATATCGCATCACTACGCTTACTCTCTACTATACACCATCATACAACTAGAACACAGCTATACCCCTGATTCATTCGGCCTAGCCGTTCACATACGAATACGACCCCATGAACACCTTATCACCCTAATAATACGCAGCTAGCCGAGCACATTCCGGCCCTGTTGCTCAGATATGCATCCTTCAGGCCTAACGCAGCCACAGCCCAGTCTGGGTGTCCACCCACCAGATTGCACACATCCAACTGATAACTTCAGCATCACACCTAGCGCTAGGATGCAGCTACCATCCGGCTTTACATCAGCTGCACACATATCTGGTGCACCCACGCACCCTACGACTCTACCTCTCTTTACTGACCAGAACTACGGTTCCCGAGAGCGTTCAACCTGCCAGCGCTTTGAGGTCATACAAATGACATATAGAGCGCTATATATGAATGCCAAGAAACATAACAGAACAACATCATAGCCATATTTTTTAATGTAACGCGTGTAAGGAACTCATGGTGGCAACAGTAAAGCCAGACACATGATCACAGTTCAAGGGTGTTTATTAAACTGTATATGCGGGTTGGAAAAACACCTAATCTAAGAAGGGGGCAAGCTGCGACCATCAAAAAATAATAAATAAGGCAGTCCTAGTGGCATCTTGTCAAATAAAAAGGGCCTATACTAAGAAAAACCTATTACCAATCCTTACGCTAAATATAAACAAAGTGTGGGAAAGGGTTCACAGGAAAGAAAGAAGTATTCATAAATAAGACAGGATGCGGTAGTCGGGGTCTCCCTTCCCCACGTTTTGAGCACGGGACAAGGTAGGACTCTTGAACGTAGCACACACTTGAGCTTTCCCAGCACACGCTAACAGTTCCGCTCTCAGCTTATCAGGGCCTTCAGTGTTTAAGTCTCTTTTCTACAAAAAAGTCTCTTGCCTCCGAGGACTTGATGTCTTCAACAAAATAAAAAAACAAAAGTTCCTTTCTGCTTCCACGTTGGGTGATGCCTTTTCACCCCTGGAACCTGTTTTACAGGCTCGGACCCACAAGAAGTTTTCAACAGTATCGGGCTCTTCGGTATTCAAGCTTCTCGCTTCTGAGGGTCTGATGAGCTCCCAAAATATTAAACAAAAGGTCAACATTCATTCCGAAGTTCTTCTCTGATGGTTTGTGATTGGGTGATAGCTCTTCACCCCCGGGTTCCCAATCTTCCGGGCTCAGACTCTTCTCGATTGTTAGCCTCCCTCTGTCGGGTTCACTATGGATTTCAACACAATCTTCTTTGTGACATCTATTTCACAAATCTTAATGCCTTGAACAGTTCACTGTGGACATCCCTCTGCCGGGTTCACTCTTGCCAACTACAACTACGATGTGGGATTCGCTTACCTTAGCTTCACAATCATCTGTCAGTCAAAGGCTTTCGGCTGTATAGAGGTTTTCACTAGACCCCTATATGACAACTTTGACCCCCTTCTCGCCTTTCTCCCAAGGCCTTCTGGTAACAGTAGTACAACAACAGGGTAATCGCCCAGAGTGTCCCCGACTGAATACCCACGTGGTGCTTGACTCTTCTATGTTGGCTTTCCCCTTGCGTATCAACAGTTCTTTGAACTTTCTTTAATCAGCCGCTTGCTACTTTCGTTCAACATAGTTCGGTTTCTTATTGGCTCTCCCCTCAACTCACCGGCTGTGATGAACTGCTTGGCTTTTCTTGTCTCTGGAGTCAAGGCCGGTACCATGGGGCCAAGTGTCTCTACCAGGCTTGGTTGTCAGCGGCAGAGGACCATGTGTACCATTGACAACTGCTGCAACACATGTTGGCTATTGTTCGCAGTCTTACGATTACTTCTGCAGAGGTTTCACGGGCCTTGGTCGGAAAGGGCAAAGTCGCTTCTCTCCTTGGCACCCTCTCGACTCGCGCTGTCTTTCTCTTCCTCTTGAACTGCCGTGCTGAGTTAGCTCGCTCGTCATGCGGTCTGCCTTGCTCGTCTTGTGCTCTCATGCTCTAGCTGTGTGGAAAGGAAAGGGCCATCAGGTGTGCGTGATTCTGGACAATTGTCTGACTTTGCCTGACCCTTGGGTTGGGACATGTCAGGTTAACAGTTATACTGTTAGTCCGTTGCCTTTCGTGGCGGGAGAAAGTGGTTGTGTCGGAAAAGGGGGGGGTCACATCAGGAATTATATTCTCCATCCTCTGTGGCTTGGTAAATTCAGAAGGGCGAGATTGGTAGGGTTTCTGAAACAAATGGTAATGACCGGGATTATTATCATAAAATGACAAACGGGAATTGTGGGAATGGTAGTGTTTTGTCTGAGCAGATTGGCAGTGCAGGAAATAATAAGAGGGACGGGGAAAAGAATGACCGGGAGTATTCTGTTGGGCAACATGAAAACAAGGATTCTGAGAGAGGTTGGGATCTGAAAGCGCCAGCCCTTCCCTGGCCACATGAAGAAGGGATTCTCGAGTTCTACTTGGGAGAACACCCTCAGGTTTCTCACACGCGGTAGAGCAACAAGTGAATGTGACTGGTTGACAGAAACCAGAAGGCACATATGACTGTGATGCTAGTCTCTGACAAAGACATAAGCACGTCCAGTTACACATCACAATTGAGAGCAAGGTATTGCTGCCTGAGAACCGGAACAAGAATCATGTGGATGATGGTCACCAGACCAGATTATGTCACGTGGGTAGGCCAAGTGGAATTGTATAAGCATACAACCTTTTCCACTGTGTTTTTAGTACCATATACTCACAACGACTGCTCTGCATGTTTTAAGACCGGCCCTTTGGACATATTGCTTTCTGGCAGTCTTCCTGCCCTTCGAAACTGGAAACTCCCAAGTAATGGCATCCATTTGCGGGTTCCTGCTTAGGGCTCCTTGTCTATGCCTTGTGTGGCTGAAACTGAAATTTCGGGCTATCTCATCCCAATACATATTTTAGACACTGGATGTCTGCTGCTTGGCAGATGCTGGGAAGCTGGCTCAACATGATTCAACAGTAACGGCTCTGGCAACACGGAGCATGGGTTTTGGCTAAAAAGTGAGGATCTGGAGCTGGGAGACTGGGAAGACTGCAGCAGAAGCATGAACAATTGCCAAAGCCAATCACTTGAAAACTGCTGCTTCACCTCCTGCAACCAGGGAAGACCTTCAACTATGCCTTCCTCCCCTGGACTGGTAGGATCACCTAATTCTATGAACGCATCTTCGCCCTGCTGTTGGTGGACTTTGAAGTGTCCCAGGACCCTCCTGTGGACTGAACAGTCAGCGATCAGGCATCTCTGCTCCAACCAAGACCATTGCAAGTTGGAACTTGGGGGTATTCAGTTTATGGCCAGCTCCAGAACCGGACTGTGAGACTGGTCCTTGGCCTCAAGCCCTGGGATTGTATCTCTCCAGCTCTGAAATCTCTAAATACCTTCATTGGCTCCCAGTGGCTGCAAGGATTGAATTCAAGACCCTTTGCATTGTCCACAAGGCTTTCTGGGGTCTGGGTCCAAAATACCTTCAACTCTCCCTCCCTAAATACCTTCCCACTCAAGCTCCTCCACCACCAACTTCCTCAGGGTCAGACGCTTCTCCAAGCAAATAGTTGGGGGGTAGATCTCTTTCCTCGGCTGGGGCCTCCCTCTGGGACAGTCTTCCTGCCACTCAAACTTGAGGAGAACCATCTCCAGAAGCACCTCAAGACCTTCCTCTTTCCTTCTGCCTTCGCTCTACCTCTCCCCTGCGGATCTGTCTGCTTTGGTACTCTGCACCTGGTTACCCTCTGACTTCGGGCCCAGGTCCCTGCCGACCCATCCACTCACTGGCACTGCCTCCTGGCAATCTTTGCACTTGGGACTGTATCTGTAACCCTACAGTCCCCTTGCCTGCACTTAGACACCTCTTGTCTGCGTGTTAAACCCTGAACTTGCCACCTTGCTGGCTGCACTACCAGTTGTTGTTTGTATCCCTTGTTGAGCACTTTCCATGTCTCCGCTCTCCCCTGCACTTGCGTTCTCAGTGTCACTGGGCCTAGTAAGATTGTTGTTTTGTCCTCCCTTGTTTGCCCTCCTTTGCCCCATCTCGCTCTGAAACACTTGTGTATGAGTGCGGTACAAATTAAATATCATGGCCTGGGAACATCTTTGCCAGCATCAGCTCTGCCCATCCTGAAAAGGCTCCTGCATGGAGCCTGTTTTCTGCCGTCACCTCAAGTTGAGCCTGCCACCCCTGGACCAGGGTTTCTTTGCTGCTGCTCTTGATTGTCCGTTTCCTCGGCATCCATCTAATTTGCACGAGCAGCAGTGGTCAGTGTCCAAGGTCGTATGGCCCATCCTGCTTCAAGTCTGTTTAGCCGGACCATAACCAGACACCTACTTCACCCACTGGACATCCTGCAAGAAGAACAATGAAAGTGACCCCAGCACGCCAGAGTACCCGTGGGGTGGCAATTTCGGAAATTGGAGTTTGGGGTACGAGTCCACATACCACTCTTGTGGAGTCCCTCACCCCACATGGATTGCGTTGACGTGATGTGGCGGACTAGAAAACCAATAGAGAGCACACCAGACATGGCGGAGAGCCTACGCGGCTGCCTGGCATGCTCTGCTCTGCTCCCCAGCGCAGGTGCAAGCAGCGGAAGGAGTGCTTACACTTCCCTAGACCACCAAAGATTGGAACCGGAGATATAACCACAGACCTGGTCTATACTTGGCTTGGGGGAACAATACACCAAGACTCACCAACACGACACTGTATAATGTAGGCCGCCCTGTGCAATAAAAAGGGGCAGTGCTTAACTGGCTTTTCGAACGGTTCTCTGTATGCAACTCCTCTAGGGTGGGAACCACAGGGCCAGATTGACCAGGCAACCAACCAGAGGTTGGAGAGGCAGATAAAAGATACCCCAGGAAAAAGGAAGTGGTGAGTTGTTAGAGTAAAGTCAGAGTAGGTGGCATACGAAGATTCCAGTTGGAGGAAGGATGGTCGACAAGAGCATAGCGGCGAACTGTAGAGGGGGTGAGGAATTGGTTGGTGAGTGGAGTATGCATGTAAAATTAGTAAGGGGGAATATTGGAGGGAGTTAATGTAAAGTTGTTGTGAGAGTGAAACGAGTGCGACTTGGGAGGAGCCGTAGTTGCAGAGGAGGCAGCAGTGACATTGAAGGGTGGAGGCAATATTAGATAGAGTGAGGAACAGAGGAGGAAGACCCAGGGAGTAGGAGTGAAGGTGGGTGAAATTGCAAGCAGGACAGTAGAGAGTAAAAGAAGATAGAGATCATGGGAAAGGCACATCAGGACGTGAGAGGAAGGAGACTAAATCGGGCAAAGTGCCAGAAAGGAGGCCACAGATCCTCAGGTAGCTACTAACCAACTGAAAGTGATACGTGGCAGATACTGGGAATCCACATCTGGGAAGATATGATAGCAGCGACTTCTTCACACTGAATACATTCTTCTCACCGAGCGGTAATCTACACACAAATAAACCATCATATCATAGGATGAGAGAAGCAGTAAAAAAAGTATTTTTTTTAAAAACACTGTCCCAGTTTTCCAAATCCCTGGTAGAGTGTACCGTAATAGAGGAGGAGATATGGAGTACAGCAGGCATGGGTTTGGGGTCTAGAATCTACTCGAATATACAGGCATGCTAAGGTTCATTCATAACTACCAGAATTATACCACAAGTGTTAGAAAGATGCAATTTGACCAGAAATATATCAATTAACTCCAGATTGGCACTAGTACACAAGTTTATACATAGATTATACTGTACTCCAATTAAACGAAGAAATATGAAAATTAGATGACTGTTCAAAATCTGGCATGGCAAAAGCAGACTTCGTAAACATATTATAGAAATGCAATAACATTGCAAGTTTTTTGGGAAAGGCCGTTTCTGAACTAGAGGAAACGATTAATAAAATCCTGACATTATTCATATTTGCTGTGCCGAGAAACTGAAGAGAACGCATAAAACTATAGGTTTGCAAGACTGGCACTATTATTCGCTAGACAGCGCATAGCGATGCATTGGATGCAAAACAGAATCCCACGCCTATACAAATGGCTAAACGATATGATGCGTATACAGGAAATGGAAAGAGATTACTATAGCCTGCTTTCAACAAAGACAAGAACGAGGGATAATTGGGAGTTACTTCAATCCTACAGTGCACAAATAGATGGATGATTCAGAACCGACCATCTCGTGAAGAAAATACTACATTTGGAGAGTGATGGAAAACATGGCGGGGGTGGTTATTTGTACGGTACAACTAGAGAGTGAGTAGATTTTGTAGCCGACTGTCACAAACAGCTATGTTTGTTAACGAAAGGCAACATGCTGGTGTGTGTCAAACAAAATGGAAGTGATGAAGCTTTGAAGAGTTAATGATATTGTGGGGGAATTTCAATCCTGTACATCAATCAATATGCGAATGCTGGTACCCAACCACTGATAGAAATTGTTATACTGTAAAAACAATAACGTTTTAAAAGTGAACTGGTAGTGTAGGGCTAGCTTAGAAAGTCCTTGAGGGAGTTTAGTTCGATAAGGCAATTTCTTTTAGGTCATCCCCATCAGCTAGGTTAGAGATAAAATAAAACGGGTCAACTTTCACTAGCTACTAAACCGGACTCAGGGACGTCTGAGTTAAGGGGGAAAACGCAATTTCTAGACGAGATGGGGATGACCCTAGCACCCTGCTGAATTTATTAATAAAACCCCCTTGAACCATCTATGGGAGTCTGGTGTGTTTCTTGAGCAATCTGTAACAATAGTTGTGTGCTGTAGTATATATATAGTACCCATAGGTTTTATTTGCACGTGTGCTTGACCTAATAAATAGTACGTTTTTTATAAATCCGTTTGAAACTCTATTACTGGACTGTCTCTACATGTGAACTGTACCTAAACACGAAATCCCTAATCTCTTAGGTCTGCCTTGTTGCTCAGTTGAGAGAGTTTGGTAAGGCCAAATGTGAAAAACACGTGCTCATCACCTCAGTTGGACTGTCAAAACCCTCCCACAAAACAGGTTCTGTAAATCTCGCCTAAAAGTTTAGAATTAAGTTGAATGGGAGAAATACTCAGCTTCTCGCCCAGCTCACCCCCCAAAAGGCAGCTTGGGTCCTTGGCTGGGGAGCCAGTGTTATTCTGGATTTCGTTTTTTTTCCTGTGGGTATTATCAGCTCTTCAATAGAGGTTCAACGGGCTGCTACATGTATTTGTGCTACAGCATTTGAAACAGATCCCATGATGTTGGTGGCGTTAATAAAGTTGGAAGGGATCACTCTTGAGCCATTTGATTAGGCTCGATAGAAGGGACAGGCAAAGGTGGTGCTGTTAATTACCACTGCACAGGCACAAGGTATCTAGGACCTCTAGTTGTTAAGATCGTGCCTGACCCCAAGCCTGGTGAATCCTGAAGATAACAAGGTCTGCATCTGCTGCAGATTAATGATGTATATACAGACAGAATTAAGAGTTAAACGGATCTTGGATTCACTTTCCTCCATGGTCAATCGATGGGAGAGATAGGAGTTAAATCTTTCACTGCCAAATACGAGTCGGTGAATACAAGTGATAATTCAAGAGATCTAGGTAGAGGAGCTTTCTGTGAGAGGCGACAACAATTCTACCTCTACAACGTTGGCTCAGAAAGGCATCTCCACAGGATATTTGTGATACAGTTACATGTGCCCAGACTTCTAGGCATGATCAACAGGTGCCAAAAAGCACACCACTGTAGTCTTCTGGATCCATAATGTTTTGTAGCACACCACTGTAGTTTTGTGGATCCGAAATGCTTTGTCTTCTTCTCTGCATCAGATATTGTCAATACGTCTCTGCTACGCACTTCTGTAGAAAGAATGCGTTTCATGTTTTTATAGGGAAGGCTGGTTGAGCAACTGTCTGGGGTATGGTATATGCTAAATTAGAACTGTGAGAAAACTGAATGGCAAATAAGTAATGCTTTGACTTGCCTGGTCATTCCTAGTCTAGTTCACTCGCACCACGTCCGTCCTAAAATGATCCTCTCCCACCCCAGTGTGCATGATGAATCATTCAGCCTTTTATAGATTTGACATCTACTGGAAGATCTGGGTGGACTTTCAGTGGAGGGGTAAGGGGGTTCGTGCTCACCAAGTTAGGCCAGTGAAGAGGGTAAACAGGACTTGGCTGAATGGGACCAACCAAGTAAGTGATTTAAAAACACCACATTTCAAAACTCTACATGCTCTGAAAGAACCTAGCACTCCAACAAATAATCCTTGTCTGATGTGGACAAGAGACCTGGTGATGGCATACGTAAGTTATTTCAATATTTTGTGCTCTGGGGAAGAAAAAAAAAAAGACAGCGGTTCTTCAATAAGGGAAAAATCAAGACAGCTAAACCTAACCCCTTCACTGACTACCAGTGGGCTCTTGAACTAAATTAAAATGCATAAGGCTCACTTCAGCAAGGCCATAGAATACTTGGAGAAGCTGGCCCCTCACTAGCTGCCAACGAGGGCCTTCCGATCAGTCCATTTGCACAGGATTCACTAACCAAAATTCTGACGATAAAAATACATAAGAGAGCTCCTTCAAGATGTAAGTTCAAGGCAATCGATTCTTGGCAACGACCAATGAAACAGCTCATATTTGCCTTTGATAGAGCAATACGCAAAAACATAAATAAACACTGGCTGCTGGGAGGAACCTTGCATGCACAGAGAACTCTCAGGGAACCTAGGTTGATTATGCAGGACTGAGAGACTTATGACCAGGTCTGAATGTGCTATCCTCTCAGACACCAAGGCGTTATATAGAGGATTCAAACAACTCCCACACACTAAAACATGGATGCTTTTTCTAACCCAGATTAAAGGAACCAAAAACGAAACATTGTATACTGGAAGGGTAGTGGCTAATGGCAGCTATAGGCGAGCTTCCGTGACAACGTAGGCACAGCTAAAGCTGCCTTTGGGTGTTTGTCTTAGTGTGTCCAATTGTTGCCCCCCCCCCCCTGAGTCTAGTGGTCTTGGAAGAGGCAGAGTACAGCTCATCAGGAAAGCCTTCACCAACTCCCTATTAAAAATCCAGCGGTAGGATTTACATTGCCATTTCACACTCTAGAGAAGGACTCCTGTGATACCATTACTGACTGTTGCAAAAAGGAGGCTTATAATACCTAGTCAAGTGATATGGTGAAAAGCAGTGCTGTACCCATTCAGACTGAGGGTAAGTATTCTTGCACCCATGTAGTCTGGATAGGTGATGCTTTTCATGTACCCGGTCACTATACAGGGATGGCCTTCCTGCATTCATGCAGACTCTAGCAGAAGCCTGGCAATTGCCTTTATGTAATCATACAGACTCTAATGAGGGCTTGATGTAACCATGCAGCTTTGATAATTGGCTTGTTTAATCAGTAAAACATTCTTAGGAGCTTTGCTGTACCCGGGAATCCTCTATAGGGAGTCCACCCATGCCCTGCTCATATGCGCCACCTTGTTCCCATAGTCTGTATACGGGCCTTGAAGTCCCATGAAACTCCATCAGGAATTTTAATTCCTACGCACAGATGTCCAATTCCATTCCGAGAAGGTAGCTCAGTTTTGTTTCTTTTCAATCTAGAACTTGTAGGCCTGGCTTTACCCCAGTATAGGGCTAAAAGTACCAGAAGAAAAAGGAAAAAAAAACAAGGACTGCATCTCCCGAAGGAAATGTTATATGCCAATGCAGTCTCTAGAAGCTCCTGTAACCATGCAGTTTTTCTGTGCACGTAACCACTATACAAGTCCTTTTGGTAGCCTTTATAGAGACGTTGCTGTCAGTCCGTGTGGAAACCTTTAATGTGCCAAAGTAAGAGAACATTAGGAGGTGCCATTATGTGTATGTGCATTTCAGCCCTTAAAGTTATGAGAGGGTGGCCAAGGCCCTGCTAATCACCAATGACTGGCATGTGGATGGGTGGAAGGAGGTATACTAGGGGCTAAGCAAAGAGGATGTGTGTAAGAGGGCAGTTATGCGTGTAACTACAGTTAGATTTTTCGTCATGCAAGGTAGCTACATTCTTATGGCAAGGGCGTTGTGTAAGTGTTTGAGTTATATGTGAGAGCAGATGTGTGTGGGAGTGAGGCCTTAGCTTTGGCTAAATTCAAAAGCTGTGGAGTGCGAAAGGAATAAATGGGTTAGCTCTACATTCAACATTGTCTACCCCAACCAGTCCCATCTAGGTACAAAGAACAGTGCTTAATCTCACATATGATAGAAAGTGCAATAAATACCCACCGTCTGCCTGGATCTTGGACTGACACATTGGCTGGTCCTTCAAGTGTGAAAAAAATTCCTCCATCTTAAATGTCTAGTTGCAGCGGAAATGCCCACCCTCTTATACGTTAGAGTTACACACAGTGCCAAACGCAACTAATTATGCTCCTCCAAAATGATGCAATTGCTTGACTAAATACGTACATCGCCCACCCTCAGAACCAGTTTGAGTGCAATACTTAAAGAGGGCTGGGATTACAAATCCCACAATGCAAAATTAAAACCAGGACTAGATTTACAGTAGCAACCCCCGACTAGAATGGGGCCTGTTGGATGTATACACCGGGTGTTGTGCACATGAAACAACCAAAGCGATCTTGAAATACCCATGCAACAACCGTAAAAGATGCTTCGTCGTAGAACTACATACCGGTGGTGCTGTGTCATATATCTGTCCCAGCCTGCCCTCCCGATTGTCCTGAGCCCTCTATAATCCAATCTCCGAGTCTCAGGCTCACACACGCACTCACACCAAGGTTTACAAATTAGGCTCTCTGGGACCGCCCACAAGGGACGGCAATGACCCTTCAGAGGGGCTGTGGGCGGTTCGTGGGCTGAGATGCAAACAGTGTAACACCATTCCATGATTTCCCGGACTTTTAGCATTCGTTGTCGTTCCAGTCCCGACACCCAGGGCAAGAGTGCCTATAACGTCTTTTCAATTAACACAAATGTACACGCTGACTTTTGTAGACTCAGAATTTAAAAAGGTAAATGCCAAACTACAACCCACATGTTGTCAAAGTGGAAACTCTCGATCCTTGAACATCCGATCCCCAGTCTTTGACTTCCCCAACAGATTGCAGATTTCCCGTCTATCGGGTCACAAATACACTTACATTCCATGTATGTACATAAATACCATGTTGTTACGCTCAAACAGCTAAGATCATGTAAGGTTTTCGGGGAGTCTAACTTCAAGGGGAGATAAAAAAAAAATCAAACTCGTCAGCGATCTATTGAAACATTTCCTGTCCTACAACATAATCATACTCTGACATATGTGATGTGTTTCACTTGAGCAAGCACGGTGAGTGAATCTTGAGGGTCCGAAATTCTAACGCTACTCGTGCTCCTAGTTGCTCCTGAACCCAAGCCTTCCCGCATATGATCCAACAAATGCGTCAGCGTCACGCAGTTCCCATTTCGTCATTAGTAACATAAACTCCCCCTTGAGCCACTCACCTGCTGGACTACCGCCTGTCAGGTGCTATTCAACACCTGCCTTCTGATTGGCTGTTCCTTTGCGACGCAGATTAACTATTGGAGCAAAGCTATGACAGCTATTGGCTGCAAAGGCGGAGTATGTGTCTTAACGTGACTTAAGCGCGCGAGCATAGAAAAAGGACTAACATATAGTACTCGACACGTATAAGAAACAACACTAAGCACTGTACCTTCTTGTTCGTCTTTCGCGTCCCTGTCCGTTCCGAATAAGGCGCCCCCCCCACGCCCTCCGAAGAGAATGAACCCTAGCCTAATAATGTTTAAAACAATGTTTGACACCTGAACTCCACTTTTAAGGGGGTGGGGGGATAAACAGTTACGGATTCTTATGATATCTGTTTTGTTCCTGCTTTCTTAAACGGGTGTCCTGTTTCAGGTCGTCGGTATTCAGGCTCTTCTTTTCCAGAAACCTCTTTTTTTTGCTAACATATTAGAAACAGCTGGGTACGTACCGTACCGGTAATCTTCATTATTCCTAGTCTCACTCTTCCTTGTCACAGTACTTCGCCTCTACTGAGAGCACAAGACTCCCAGCCACCACAATGTGTCATCTCAATACATCCAGTGGTGGAAATGGAAAAAAATGTGGTGGGGGATCCCACAAGGTCCGGGTGGGGGCGGAGATTGGGGGGGGGCAGTGCCTGAGGAGGCAGGGGGGGGCAGAGCTGGCAGTTGGCATCCAATCAAAGGAAATGTCTAAAATAATAGTTTAAAACAGCGCAATTGCTTTATATATGAATTCCACTTTAAACCACTTCCATGGTACTGGTGATGAGTTATTTGCTGTGCAGATAATAGTTTTGACCAGTGTTGCTGATTAAATATTCTTTAAAATACACAATTTGCATCCAATTTTATTTAAAAAAAACTCCCCATTGGATACTATTCAAATGGGGTGATTTCTGTTCACCAGAAGCAATGTTTTATTTTTCTTGAACCACATCCGCACAGCTCCTGCAGCTCCCCTCTGAGAGCAGTTGGGTGGATGCATCGTGTGTCATTGTTCCAATGTTAATAGGCCTATTTATTTATTCATGTAATGTTTGTGGATACCTGTATATTTATGTATTTATGCAAGGTTTGTCGGATACAAGCATCCGACAAAACTTGCATGAATAAAAAAAATGTATCTGGGTCCATGGATCCGACAAACATTACATAAATAAATAAATGCTGTTGCGGACGTTTTTTACATTTTTTATTTTTCATGTAACTCAGCGCAGAGCATGGGTTTGGGGTTTGTGGTGGCTGACTCTGGCCGGATCCGAGATGCGGCTACACATCTCGTGCCGGATCTCGGATCTGGCGAGAGCCAGCCCAATGGCCAGCACTGAATACATCATGGTCTTTTCATAGCTCTCAGCGTTTTGTGGCCCTATGGTGGGTGAAAACACC
Organism: Ambystoma mexicanum; assembly: GCF_040938575.1. Lineage (NCBI taxonomy): Eukaryota > Metazoa > Chordata > Amphibia > Caudata > Ambystomatidae > Ambystoma > Ambystoma mexicanum. The sequence continues at coordinate 734,702,456 of NC_090925.1, forward strand.
CGGTTTTGTTTTGGGCAGGTGAAAGCCCATTGGCATATATCGGTGGGTAGAGAGCTGGGCGGATGAGAGCTCCGTTAACCCCTTAACTGCTGAAGGTTTTCCCACCCAGTGCAGCGCCCTTTTTTTGGAAATTTTGGTATGTTGCCATTGAATCCCTTGTAACTTTTTAGTTACAAGAGATATCTCGGCCAAATGTGGCTCCTTTTCTTCCCAGAATCCTAGTTTGCTGAAGGGGGTTAGAGAAAATAACAAAAAAGAGCACATTTTGTGTTTTTACTGGTATTAACTGTCCAACGATGGTAGCAGCTGCAAAGGGGTGTGAAAGCACAGGTGAGAAGGCAGAGCGCAGGCGGAATGAGCATGCAGAGGAAAATGAGAGTGAAGGGGGAATGAGAGCACAGCGGAATGCGAGCGCAGGTTGGGAATTATACTCACTTGCCCTCTCTGGTTTACTTGTGTGTCCTGTGTGTTGATCCTTCATCATCCTTTAAGTCCAACCTAGTGCCTAATAACCTAAAACAATCTTGGGTGCTTCCCTTGATAAAAAAACAAACACTTGACCCCGCAATACCGACAAACTACAGACCCATCACCACTGTCCCATTTCTGCTTAAAATCATTGACAGAGTAGCCTACCTGCAAATTCAGGACTACTTAGAAACCAACAGCTTATTAGGCTCACGTCAATCCGGTTTCCGGCCCCTTCATGGTACTGAAATGGCCCTGATTGACCTTAAGACCCAAATTGATGAGTTGAAGGACAATGGCAAATCAGCTATGCTACTCCTCCTTGACCTATCTGCGGCCTTCGACTTGGTAGATCATGCAATCCTATGCAATCACCTCAGTTCTGCCGCTCATTTTTCAAGTGATGCCATAACCTGGGTACAATCCTTCCTTGCAAAACGGACAATGAGAGTCTTCGCCCCCTTAGCAGCGGCTGATCCCACACAAGTTTCATGCGGTGTCCCTCAAGGATCATTTGTATCTCCTACGATGTACATCTTTACTAAACCGTTGTTTGACAAGTTGGACAGATTGGGTGTCATCTACACTTACTACGCAGATGACACTCAGATCCTCATCCCCCTTTCGGGCAACTTCTTGGAAGGCACGGCCTTAGTAAACAAGATATATCTCCTCATTCAGGCATGGATGGCATCCCACAGCCTCTGCCTGAATGACGACAAAACGGAGATACTGATCCTCGGCTCAGAGTTGGCTATCAAAAAACTTGACCCGAACTATGTCTCATTCAACATTGAGAATAAAGTTATCAAAGTGATGCCTGCAGTCAAAACCCTTGGGGTCTACCTCGACTCAGCGCTCACCTTCATGAAACAAACTAATTCCTTAGCATCTTCCACTGCATATACTTGCAAATTGATCCGAGTATGTAGACCATTCCTAACTGAGACTAGCTGCATTACACTAGCTAACGCGCTTATCATCTCTAAACTGGATTACTGTAATGCTCTATATGCAGGATCTAACAAGTACATTCTTGATAAACTCCAAACTCTCCAAAATAATGCCATCAGAGCAGCTCTAAATATCCCTAATAGAGCTCACATCTCCACCTCCAGAAAAAATATCCATTGGCTAAAAATCAAAGACAGGATTGCCCTCAAAACCCTCTCTCTCACCTCTAAATGTCTTAACAACATAGCTCCCCCTACTTGGTAAACAGAGTTAACAAGAGAATCTCTAACCGTCCCACAAGAATAACCAATGCCTATACCTTAGTGGTGCCCAGATAAAAAAAGAGTACAGCTGGCGGCTCTAGTTTTCCAGTCATAGCTGCTCAAACCTGGAACAGACTCCCTCTAGATCTCAGAATGGACCAACCCTACCCTAGCTTCCGGCGGAAAGTCCTCACTTGGATACGATCCAATGACACTTCCCCACCGCCCACCTGCTCTAGAGACCCCTGATGATTGCAACTAGATTAACTGGCTTCTGGTCAACTAGCTTTACCTGTATTTTCGCACTTAGTTTGTACATGTACCTTGCTTCGAATTTGAACTGCATAACTGTATTTTCTTGTAACCAAGTTCTCAAGTATCCTTGTATTGTCTGCGCCCAGCTACCCTTTGGGTTCGGTTTTGCACTATACCAAATAAACAAACAAACAAACCGGGGGTCAAAATCATCTCTGTGTGCTAGTTGTCAGTGGTACAGAGTTAGAAGGTTAGGGTTGACTTGTATAAGCCTCGCCTTCCGTTGGTTTTTAAAAACAATTTGTGAGGCTGTTTTGAGTGGGAAGGAATGTGACTAACTTCCTTTTAAGTATTTTTTATGTTGGAAAACGCCATGAAAGCAGTTATGTACAACACCCATTCAAGTTTCTTGCATGGCATTTGAAAACATGTAGTTATGTTATAGTGTCCACAATATATGCCAGAACACTACTGTATCATACAAAAACTGTTATTTGTCCAAGAGCACACACTTTGATCAAATGCTGTTTCCAGAAATATAACAAAGGGCCAGCTGGTTCCACTAGGCCGAATAACTACCATGTATCCATCCTCATATGCCAACCTGCATTGAAAAGCATTAAAACAAACCTGCATCCAAAGCCCATGTTTCAAGGTCTCATTTTAATGACAATAGTTTTGGCTTTATAGGTAGCGCTTTCAGCGCCACCTAATAGCAAAACTCAAAATTTTAAAATACTTGCAAAAGCATTAACTCATATGGAATGGAGTTTCATTAAAGGAGGAAATATAAAACTGGAAAGTTCCTCATTAAAGTGACATTTCACTCTATAAAGCTGCCAATATATATATTTTTTTAACCGGCCACGTAAATCATCCCTATCGGTTCAATACCATATCTTTATTTTTGTAGCAGATAAAATATGTTATCTTGAAAAATTAAGCACGCCTTAAACACAGTATGGGATCCGTTGCCTTGGGGTGCAGAGTAAATCATTTTTATTTCAATGTGTGGACTTTCACATAACGCATGTGCGAGAGGCGCGCCTTATCTTTATGCGCGAACACTGCGGGCCTCCGAGTTGCCTTTTTACGCAGACTTGGGTTGCTCTGTTTAAGTGATGTCTTCGTCGATGATAATGTTGTATTCATTTACATGATTGATATGGGAATAGATATGGCGTGATTGAAAGCAACCTTTGTCGATAAGGAGGCCAAATACTCCAACCGTGTATTGGTCTGAATCCGCTCATTATTGGAGACCTTTCAGAGCCGTATAGACTTGCTGCCCAAATGTTGTTACTTACCAGATCCATTAACTGGTATGAGCATTCTTACCAAACATGGATTTTCCCAATACCTGTTCGGGATTGCACACCGCACACTATTACCCAGTGCATATGCTGGTGGGAGTTGGCCATGGGATCAGTTCTCTCCGAACGATTGTTGTGGGTTACCGTCTTGCCCATTCCTCTCCCTCTTCAGGGTCAAGTTTTCTACTTGCAGTGTTCCTGGTCTCTATGCCTTCTAGAATGTGTCAACTGCTTATGGGTCTCAAGACCCTGCACTACTTGTCCGGACGTCTGGGGAGAGCGTACTCTGGATGTTGTGCAGGGGGGGCGCTTGCTGGCTGGTTTGGGCTGGGTTCTCAGAAGGCAGTGTGTCTCAGTTCGCCTGTTGCTGAAGTTATGGGGCACGTGGCGTCTTGCGTGTTTTCCGGTTCCTTGAGCCCGTCTTCGGTTACATCCCCTGGTGTCTTATACTCTCTTCCACTGGCTTCCGACGTCTCGGCTTTCGTAGTTGTGTTTTCAGTGTCCCCAGCGCTGCGAGTCTCCCTGCTGTGGTGGCGGGGGGTTTCAGGTCTACATGCTGAGGTGTGCATGGTCCATCCTCCTGTGGCCTCTCTTACTTCTGATGCCGGCAGAAAGGGTCTACAAGGGTTGTGAGATCTGGGGAGAGCCAGCGATCATCCAATTGGCAAGAGTTGTGCCATTGTCCAAGCTCTGGTGTACTACAAGGAGTTGCTGGACGGTCGGCAGTTTTGATCCGATCGGAAAATACGACGGCCTTGGCATATGTCAACTGCAAAAGGGGTTCCGGCCGCTCCTTGAATGCTCTGGCAGCACTGATAGGCACCTGGGAGAAATCTCATCTGGTGTCTCTGGTGGCCTCACGTATCAGAAGGGTGGACAATGTTCAAGCAGATCTTCTCAGACGCCGGTTTTCACTCCTCGGCAGAACTGGTCCTGTTGGCCCAGGTCTTTGCGGTGACCTGTGTCAGATTAGGGTCCCCGGTTCTAGACCTGTTTGCATCCCCGGCCTCAGCAGAAGTTCCCCTCTTCTGCTCTCGGTTTCAGGACGGGGGGATTGGGGAATGTACGCCCCTCTCTGTACAGTGGCCTTGGGGTTTTCCTTTATGCCTTTCCGCCTATTCCCCTTCTACCCCGGGTGGTTTGGCGCATCAGAGTGTCCAGGGTGACTGTGTTGTTGTTAGCTCAGTTCTGGTCCCGCCGGAGTTGGCTCTCCTCTCTGTTGGAGCTTCGGTCCTAGGAACCTTGGCTGGTTCTGAGGTGGCCGTGTCCCCTTCAAGGGGATCTGCGGTTGGAATTCCACTGGATGCAATGGGCAGTGTGGCTATTGCTCGGTCTAGGTTGATATCTCAGGGGTTCTCAGATCCTGTAGTTGAGTACATAATGGATGCTCTTTGACCCTCCGTTCTGAAGGTGTTCGGCAGGCATTGGGGCCATTTCCGAGACTGCAATGGGCGGTCTGGAATCCCTCCCCTGCGTTCAGGCCTCTGCTATCCTTCAATTCCTCCAGAAGAGCTTTTGACAGGGGCCTGGCAGTTTCTTTTTCAGGCTTCACTCTCAGTGGGCCTCCATGAAATTGATTTTGGGGGACTCTGATGGTCACTTGGATGAGGAGGGGTTGGTGGGGAAGTTGCTCCAGGGTTTTTCTTCTTCCCGTCCTTGTGCTGATAAAGGGCTTCCCCCTTGGGATCTCCCTCTTGTATTACGATTCCTTCAAGGGCCTCCTTTTGAGCCCTTTTCCGCGATTGATATCAAACATCTTACACTGATATCTGCTTTTCTTATTGCCCTCGCTCCTGCCCGTAGGCTTGGGGAGATTGGGGCTCTCTTGTGTCACCCTCCTTTCCTGAGGGTGCTGCCAGACTCGGTGCTCCTGAGGTGTGGTCCGAAGTTCCCCCCTTAAGTTGTATCTCGGTTTTTCACACCTCTCAGGATCTGGTTCTCCCTGACTTCTTTCATGATCCGAGAATGCATGAGGAGGTGGCTTGGCTTAACATTATGTCCGGCGGGACGTGTTGGAGTATTTGGCTAGGTTTGCTTTTTTTCACCAATCTGATAGTCTTCTGATTGCTTGTGGTCCGGCTGGGGCTGGGCATATCACATCTGTGGTTTCCATTTTCCGATGGTTCCGGGTTGTGATCTCCAGGGCCTATGTGGCTTTTGGCTTGCCTGTGCCTGCGCAGGATCAGGGGCGGTCCACCAGGGGTTTGGCGGCTTCCTGGGCCGATGCAAGGAGGGTTTGGCTGGTCTTGGGATTTTCATCAACCGCTATGGGTTGAGTTTCTCCCACTCGGGGGGTTGGTTCCTTCGTGGTTGGAGTTTTATCTGTGGGGATATGAATTAAGAGTTATTGTGGGTGTGTTTGCTGCACTGTCTTTAGCTCTGTGTCTCATTGGGACCTTTTCCCCGTTGCTGCTTTGGTATACCTCATGAAGTAAGTACTGGGACGATGAAGAGTGGACGTGGAGGTAATGCTCTGATTACTTACCGGTAATCTTCATTACTCCTAGTCCTACTCTTCCACAGAAGCCCTCCTTAAGGTGCCTGAAAGTCTAGGAAGGCAGGATGTGAGGGAGGGATCTTCGGACCCCTGCCATGAGTTCCACTGGTAACCCAAGTCGCACTCCTGTTTGATTGGCTGAGGGGACTGTCCTTGCCAGGACAGCCACCCTGCTGTGTGATTGACAGCCAGGCTGTATGAATGGGGGAAAACTGCATAAAAAGCAGGTCTCTGGGACTGGAAGAGCACAGTCACCACTGGAACGAAAGAACCAACGAGGAACTGGAAAAAGAGGACCCCTACAACAACTGAACCGCCCGGTGAAGCCCTGCTGCAGGTCCGAATATCCAGAATCCAACGACAGAGAAGATCCTCCAGGAAACTTCTTCCCTTGAGCTGGTGGGACCAACCAGTTCACCCAAACTGCAAGCCAGGACCCCTCCTCTGGTCGAATTCGCTGTACAGAGCTACAATGGGCCGGATAGCCAGGAAGGTCGGACCCTGCTTGGGTTTTAAGGAGCACACCTTTTATTCATTGCTTTGCTCTGCTGCTGGTTTCTTCCCTGGGTAGTGCAGGACCCTCCAGTCTTCCTACTTCTGATCAGTCCGACAGTCGCTTCAGGAACTGTGAGCCTGCAGGAACTACCAGGAATGTCTGCCCCAGCTACAGCTCCCCCTCTGTTTTAAGGTACTGTGCAAATCCGGTTGTTCGTTTCGTTCAACCGCAGTGAAAGTGTTTGAAATCTTTCTCCAATCGGAGGGCTTGTCCTTCTCCTCTCTTTGAACTAACTTTTCTACCAACCAACCTCGTCCAGAAACCGTGCCACAAACTTTACCGCGAACTACCCTGAACTGTATTATCTTGAGCAAAAGACTTTTGAACCATTGACTTTGGCCCTAAGCCTTTTCTATCTGATTTTATCACTGTAGTCTCTCTTGTTCGCTTGCCCTGAGTACTTACCTGTTGGTGTGGGTTCATTTATGTTAACTTCTGTCTTTCCCTCCCTTTTAAATTGCTAGAGTGCCCTTTTGCTCCCACTTCATTTTGTGAGCTTAACTTGTCTGGAATTTAAGGGAAGTGGTCTGGTGTATTAAGAGAGTGATTTTTAGACTGCTTATAAAAGTGTAATGTTATACAACTGAAGAGTGAAATAAATGTATATTCTTTTACTTGAAAACCGTGAGTCAGTAATTGCTGTCCTTTGTGTAACTATTTGATACTGCTCACTTACTCCTGAGATAAGTCTGGCTGCTCTGCTACTGCTACCACTTTAACTGTGTAGTACAGGCTTGTACCAAATATGAAATTGTACTGTCACTTGTAGTCTTAATTGTGTGTGGTGTTCCCAAAGGGTACTGCATATAATTCTGCCTAACACCCCTACCAGATCCATCTCTTGAGTTCTCACTGAACCTAGGATAGGATCCAAGCATCCTGAAACTAAGAACCCGAATCGAGGAACCTCTGGTGATCCGCTGGAAGGTTTGCCACCCTATGCCCGCTGTTGTCCCGCAGGACCCCTCTGCATCTGATCGAGCTTAGAAGGTCTGCAAAGGCGCTTTGACCCATTTGTGGGAACAACTATTCACGGCACCTTAATCTTAACCTGCAAGTGAGCCTCTTCGGGAGTGTTCCTAGGCCAACCAGTGAACTGACCAGCTTGCGCAGGACCTTTGTTCTGAAACCTCTGCCGTTTCTTGAAACTTGGAATATCATAAGCACTGGGTCCGAGGCGCTCTCCTGTCGAGTTTTGTACACCTAGACGCCCTACGTCTGCTATTAGGAGAGGACGCCTGAAGCAGAGTGCAAACGGTCACTGTGTCGCCCAGCCGTGGTGACTAAGTTCGCAGGTGCCTTGCTGCTGTGCCCTGAATCCTGCTGCTGTGAAAGTGGCCTGATCCCTTCATCAGGAGCGGAGAAATCGCCACTGTCCTGCCACGGACTCATCAATGTAACTCAGCTACTGAAAGCTGCAGAGCCGCACAATTGCCGCATTTGAACCTGCAACCAAAGTTGACTGGACTGCTGAAGTTTGGTCTGGAGTGCACAGGGGGCCGGTGAGTACTTGGAACCCTTACTGGTGGCCCCTAGCGCATCCACCCATTTTTACGCACAAATGTCCCCTGAGGCCAACTCATCTTTTCACAGGTAGCCTGTACTACCGCCCTATTTCCAACTCCTGGAACCTGTTCTGGGGAGACTCTCCTTGAATAGTGAGAACCTATTCTTTTTTGCCTCACCCACCTTCCTGAGTCGCTACTGTCCCTGCAAGAGACCCTGTTTTCGCTCTACCACACCATCGCGTACACCTGCATCCAAAAGTACATTTGAGTGCGAGGCTCCACTCTTCGTAGGGGATTGATTGATGAAGAACTGCCTAAAGTCTATTTGAACTGTTTGCTCCCTTTCTTCATAGGTTGTGGACCCATTCTGTGCACTATTCCTTTAGGGCACTTGGTAACTGTATATATGTTTCATAGTAGTGTTGTATTGGTCTGAAGCATTTGCTTTGTGTTTGATTTCAAAGGCCTTGAATACATGTATATTTGTTTTTGATATATACACCTGACTGGGAGTGATTTGTAGTGTCCTTTACTGTGTATGCTCATTGTGGGCTTTCAGTCACCCTCAACCCTCCTTCGACCTAGTCTTGACTGCCGCCGATGCTACCTTGATTGGTCTGGCTTCTCCAGAAGGTTACCCTGTTCCAAGAAACTAGGCTTGCTTTCTGAACCTCTGCCCACCAGGGCATAACATGAAAGGTGCAGGAAATATATTTTAAAGCATCAATCAAGTCAAATAACTTTTTAATATTATTAAAACATGGCAGCCGCCATTTTGGAAGGAAAAATAGCCGACAAATTCACCACAAAGTAGACATTCAACAAAAGAGTGCAAAAAGAGGTGTGTCGTGTGGTGGCAATGGGTGGAAAACCTTATTGGTTTCACTTAGCGATGGGCGTTAAATGGGTGGGACACATATCCAAACTACCATGTATCCATCCTCATATGCCAATCTGCATTGAAAAGCATTACAACAAACCTGCATCCAAAGCCCCTGTTTCAAGCTCATGTAAAAGATCTTATTTTAATGACCATAGTTTCGGCTTTATAGGTAGCGCTTGCAGAGCCACCTAATACCCAAAACTAAAAAGAGAGAGGTAGGCAATTTTTTTTCTCCCTTTTTTCCAAGAGGACATGCGTGGACAGATGGAAGAGGTGGTTAGGAAAGCTGAATGGGAAGACAGAAAGCCATACATTTCTGAAAAGTACACAACATTCCAAGGGGTCATTTGCACAGGTCAGGCAACAACTATGTAGGTAAAATTCGCATAGTTTGGGAAAAAATTGGAAAAATGACTGAAAAAAAGATAATGCTGAACATGTTCGGACTTGTAAGGTAATGGTTTCTGTGGATATTGAGAAAAGCAATGCACTGCTACATTCCCCTCACTATTCCAGTTAGGAAATCACACAATTTTCGTAATATTTCACAAAACAAGCAATACCACAAGCAAAACACAGAACCATGGTAGACAGGATTTTTATGCTGACGGCCTAAACAGACGTACGAAGCATGTGAAAATAAAGAAAACAAATGTGGTGAGGAATGGCAAGCATACATTTTTTGAAAGAACACATGCAGACCTTTTGAAGTATAGTGACTCGTGCAGGTTACAAAAGCGTACAGTGCCTAAAGCAGCGTCTAGGTTGCATTTAGGAAAGTAAAGGGTTGTGTAACAAAGTACAGTAGCAAATATAAGAAAACCTTATCAAAACCAAGAGAAAACAACAGATGTCCTACCTTCCCACAGGTGTCCCAACGAAAACGGTACCTCACATGTGTGGGTGAACATACCTGGGCGCAAAGGGAGAAGGCTAATCACTGGTACTTCAAATGCCCTGTGGAAGACTGGATTTGGCTTTGTGGACGACCCACAGTTTTGAGCTTGGGTTGTCACAGCCACCGAGGAAAACTGGGAACCCCATGCATTTCTGAAATGAAGACACCCAAAGGATTTCAAAGAGGTCTGACTTGCGCGAATCGCCCTAGAAATTATTACCCACAATCATTCTGAATTTAGGGGGAAAACTCAATTTTCAGACATTTGCTGCCACGAAACCACTGAAACACCGGCAACAACACATGTCCTACCTTCCCACATGCCTACAGGTGTCACGAGGAAAACGGTACCTCACTTGTGTGGTTGCACCTACCTGGGCAGAAAAGAAAAAAGTGCTGACCGTCCACAAGTCCAATGGCAGTCTCAGGGAGCCCTGGCAGGGTCCCAATCCGGAGTGAAAAGCTGTAAGCAGCGCAGCTAGAGATCTACGACGGTAAGCGGTGATGTCCTGGCCATGGGCACCCATCTCCCATGTGGGTTGATCGTCCCCAAGGCCAGGGCCGGTCCCAGGGAGCAGCGGCAGGGTCCCTGTCCCTTCCCAGAGGGGAATTCTGTAATGCAGCCCAACCAGAGCTCCACGCTGGGCTTGGGGATGGTTGACCCACATGGGAGACAGGTGCCCAGGGCCAGGGATATCACCTAGACCATCCTGGAGCTCTGGCTGGGCTGCGTTACAGAATGTACCTCCAGGAAGGGAGTGGGACCCTTCTGGGGCTCCCTGCAACCTCCGCTGGGCTTGGGGACGTTCAACCCACATGGGAGACAGCAGCCCAAGGCCAGGGACATGACCCCGACCATCCTGGAGCTCTGGTTGGGTTGCATTACAGAATTTCTCTCCAGTAAGGGATGGGGACTCTGCCGGGCTTCCCTTGAACCACAGCAGGGCTTGGTGATGTTCAACCCACATGTGAGACAGCCGTCCAAGGCCCGGGACATGACCCTCCTCCACCTTCGAGCTCTGGCTGGGTTGCGTTACAGCTTCTCCCTCTGGGAAAGACCAGTGACCCTGCCACAGCTCCCTGGAACCACCGCTGGTCTTGTGGACGGTCAACCCACATGAGGGACAGCCACCCAAGGCCAGGGACATCACCTGCGACCATCCTGGAGCTCTGGCTGGGTTGCGTTACAGCTTCTCCCTCTGGGAAAGGACAGAGACACTGCAAGGCTCCCTGCAACCGCCTCTGGACTTGTGGATGGTCGACCCACATGGGAGATAGGCGCCCAAGACCGGAGGCATCACCTCCGACCATCCTGAAGTTCTGGCTGGTCTGTGTTACAGCTTGTCCCTCCAGGAAAGGACAGGGACCCCGCTGGGGCTCCCTGGAACTGCTGCTGGGCTTGGGGATGGTAGACCCACATGGAAAATGAATGCCCAACCCTAGATGGCACCGAACCCTAGATGTAAACTCTACCAGATGTTGACTATGTAACGAAGATGATTCGATTGAAAATCTGCAACATCTGGTCATGGACAGCACGGCTTTGTTACCACAAAGAGAGCTTCTAATGACTGCTGTGATAACCATATATGGGCACCGACCCAAAGCACTATGGTGGACGATGTTGTTGTCAGGCGAGTACATTTCAACAACTTTGGTCTTGGTGGAATTGTTAATTGTTATTCAAGGAAAAATAGCCGATGTTTGATTAATTCATTTTTTCTTTTGATTTTACTTAGCACTGTTTTTCTCCTTGATGCATTGAACAATTAACTCGTGATTAAAGGTTGTAACTTGTATAACCATTTAAATCACGTTAAATGAAAAATAAAAAAAGTATTCGAATGAACAACATCAGAGCGTTTTTTTCCCCAGAGGGTTGCCCTCTGATTTTCTGATCCACCTTGGTGGTGGCCTGGCTGCTCACCTTGTGGGTTACTCTGGGGCGTCATCCTGGCAACCCCCAGAGATCGACCCTACCTCTTCGACAATAAAAGCCACTGTCTCTCCGATGAGAAAGATGGCCAGAAGCAAGTGGTACGAAGATCACCTCTTCATGAATCTGACATTGAAAATATTGAGTGAACTGAAACTTATTGAAAGCACTTTTGAATGCCACACAGAGTGTAAAGCAAGTTGAATGCTACTGAAATTATGTGATAGCAAATTACTACATGTAGCATATATCATGGAATGTATTGTTTGAAACAAGTATTGGCCCAAAGCTTAGAGGGGTTTAGCAATTGCAGGCTACAAGCAAACCTGTGTTGGCAAGATCCAGAGGAGTACAAAAAAGTATAACAAAGTGAATGAGCAAGTAACAGTACAGTGTCTGAAGAGTGTGACACTGGGGAATCAACTAAACATCACTGTCAGGGACTGGCCACCAGGGGTGCGGATGGAGGTTGCCTGATCATGTCCCTCCGTCGTCACCCGGGCCCCGAAATAGTAAGTGTGCACCCACTTACACCCCCCAGAGAGGAATGGTTGGAGGCAGACGACCGAGGATCCCGATGGGCATATCTGGCCCCAAAAAAGGAAAGAATCATCCACACACAGCCAGAGTACCACCGTGTGAGAGGAGCGGGAAAGCAAAAGTGCTTTCCCAGCGAGCAAGTCCGCTTGAGAAGCCAGCTCCCAGTCGGAGCAGCTAGTGGTCTGCAGGGGGCTGGAGCCTTACACCCCTCCACCCGCCCACCCCGCGGACAAAGACAAAAATAATCAAGAGGATCCCAGGCCATCAGGGAGAGATCCACATCCCTGACCGCGTAACCCCCATCTGAGGGACGTGGCTTGGGCAGTGATCAGCGGGAGGAACCACCTTTTTGGAGCAAGGAGCTGGCACGGAGGAGTGCAGCGACAGGTACGTTGGCCCACAGGGTTGCTGGAAGAGGTCAGGAGTGGCTCAACCTGTTGCTCTGGAGCACCCAGGGTCCTGAGGGAGCCAGGAAGGGACAGTGAAGAGGCAATCCGATCCTGGGAGTGGGCTGCCCCTTGGATACAAGAAAACCATCTGGGAGGTGTGCGCCCCGGCACTGGGGCGTGTGTCCGCCTTCTGGCCCTCTGTGCCAAGGAGTGGCCAGGAGACTGGAACTAGCTGGCGGTTTCTGTCAGTGTTTTGGGGGTGGTCACCTTCCCCAGTGCGGAGGGGCAGTGATCTACGAGGGGAGCCTTGGCACACAAGGCATTGACAGGGGACCGCGTGGCCGCGGGGGTGAAACCTGACTGGGTCCACCTTAGGAGGAACTCTGTGGGAGGTATGGACTCCCGATCCCACAGCGTGTGCCTGCCTCGCCTGGGGTTTCCCCCCGTACACCAGAGAGTATTCAACAAAGGACATGTGGTGGAGAGGCAGTGTCAGCCCCGTGGGCCTAACGGGGGGTACCGCCCAGTTTGGTGTACTGCTGTATGGTGTTTAAAGCGAAGCTGGCTAAATTCGCCTACAATGGCGCAGTGGATTGCATAGACCATACCCCAGGGAAGACCATGGTGGCCGGCTGGGGGGGGATTTGATGGCCACCAAGAAGGATGTCGCCTCCCTGTTAGAAGAGATCCGAAGTATGAGGGCCGACCTAGGGGGCAAGGTTGACAAGATCAATGTGCGGATTGACAAAATGGAAGAGAGACAGAAGGCAGTCAAATACAATCAATCCTCTTTGGACACCATGGAGACCTAAATCGACGTGAGAATGGGCAAAACTGAGCGGAGAGATGCTGAGATGGTTTTAAAGATGGATGACTTTGAAAACTGCGAAAGGAGGAATAACCTTAGATTTTTTGGGATGCCAGAGACAGAAGGGGAGACCGAGAGTGGCCTCAGGCGGAGGATACATGAAATCACAAAACTCCTTTTCGAAGATGACTCAATTAACGAGACAAACATTTTGAGAGTTCATAGGCCCGGTGGCTCGGGTAGAGGCCCACGGTCAGTTTTGGTACCTTTCCATAACTATCTGGACAAACTAAAGATATTGGAGAAGGCTAGAGTGAAGGGCCTTGTGACCTTGGGCACGGCAAGAATCGCATTCTTTCAGAATCTGTCCTCCCTTACCCTTGTGAAGAGAAGATTGTGCTTGATACTAACGAAATGGCAGAACCAATAAGGGGTCAGATATTGATGGAGATTTCCATTCTCAATCTCTTTTGAACTGGATGGTCGTAAGTACAGGTTGGGCACAGAGGAAGAAATAAACAGAGTCTTTGGAGAGCTGTGGAGAGTCTACCACGGGCCCTGAAGGAGACAATGGAGATAGAGAATGGTGCATTAAAGGACCCAATAGAAGACAAATCCCTGGCTCAAGGAAATGTATGAAGCTCAATACTTCCCTGGCTAACACGTTGTGATTGCACTTCTGGTTGATGGCGGAGGGGGGACTCTAACGGTTCCAACATGGCGGAGTCCGCCTGCAGATTCTGGGTGGAGGGGAGTTCAAAATTAAACTTGTATGGATGAACAGTATTGATATTATATTGATGTTATTTGTCCGGGTTTACGTATGTGACTTCGTGTGGAGAAGAAGCAGTTAATGGTTAATGTTCGGATAAAGGATGGTTGTGGGGGCACCAGATTTGGAGGTGACAAGAGCGGGGTGTGAGGTTGCAGGCTTGGTTGGTGGTTCGGCGCTCGACTAGTGAAAGTAACTGGAAGGGGCCGAACGCCTGTAAGTTGGGGGGAGGGAGGTTTGGGACCAATGACATGGCCATGGTATTGCTCACTAATGGACTTTATTATCACACTGGCAGGGTGGTGACTCGTAGGCGAAAAGGTTTTTTTGTCTAGGGACGTTCTAATGTTCGACCCGGCGAAGGGGAGGACTGGGGACATTTTGCGGGTAGGCACATTCAATGTGAAAGGACTTAACTGTCCTGCCAAGCGGTCTTTGTTTCAAGGGAATTCAGTAGGTCTGAGATTGACGTCTTATTCATACAGGAGACCAAGCATCTGAGGGGCGAGGAGCATAAGATTCCCTGTGGTCCGATTTGGGGGGACGGGGGAGTACTGGGGCTCAGGGATAACAAAGAAAGGTGGAGTAGGGATTGTGGTCCGTAGACGACTCGGGATGGAAGTCACTATGGTGTGGTGAGACTCTGAGGGGAGGGCAGTTGGTCTCAGGTTTGATCAAAAAAATTAGGTTCACATTTGCCAAAATCTATGCCCCAAATCAGAGACAAAGGAGGTTCCTGCAGAGGACCTTGGAGAAAGTCATGAGTGAGGGACTGGGTCATCGTATAGTGGGGGGGAGACCTTAATGTTCAGATGGACCCTGATCTAGACAGGCAGTCGAGAAACCCAGGGGGATTGGAACCTCAGAAACAAGGGGGAAGGGCACTCAAAGCCGCCATGGAGCGATACAGGCTGAGAGACATATGGCGCCACCTCCACCCACAAGTGAAGGGGTTTACCTACACTTCGGCCCCAGATGGGGCCTCGACCGGAATAGATTATCTCCATATTTCAAGGGATTTATGGGATCTGGCACTGGGATCAGAGTTTCACTCTGTTAGTTGGGCAGACCATGATATGGTGTCAGTCGATATTGGTTGGAGGTGTAATGAGTCCCCGTTGCAGGACCCTGTGTTTAGAGAGGAAATGGAGGGGGGAATCAAAGAATCCATTAGCAACAGTGAAGATCATATTTTGGAGGCCAGGGGAGCCAGGGACAAATTGAGACTGTTGGAGGAAGGGAAAATAGTCAGAAATGTAGAATTTCTGAAACAGACATTTTACGAAAAGGGTGACAAGGCTGATGCTCTTCTTGCCGTGAGGTTAAGGGGGCAAAGGGAGGAGAGATGGGTGGCAGAGCTAGAGGTTGGGAACGGGAGAACAGAGGTCTCACCAGAGGGTATCCAGGAGGCCTTTGCTTTGTTCTATGAGGGCTTATACAGGAGTGAAGGGACCGCCATGGCAGAGGAGATTAAGAACTATGTGAAAGAGTCCTGTCTCCCTAGTTTAACGGGGTAGGAGTCCGGAATCATAGACACACCAATAACGGGAGGAGAGATCAAGCTTGCGATAGGGCACCTTCGGCCTGGGAAAGCACCTGGGGTAGATGGTTTCACCTCAGGGTTTTGCAAATTTTTTGCCTCGGTCCTGCTCCCCTTCCCGACAATGCTCTTCAATGACATAATGGAGACTGGAAGGGCTCTGGACTCATTTGTCCGGGCCCTCATCTCAGTGATACCGAAGGAAGGCAGAGACCCGCAATTCTGTGGCTCATATCGCACAATTTCACTTCTAATCATAGGCGCAAAGATATATGCCAGAGTTTTGGCTGCAAGATTGGAGGGTCATCTGCCAAGATTGGTTCACTCAGACCAGGTGGGGTTTGACAAGGGACGCCAGGGGGCAGATACCATGAGGAAAACGTTACACTTGATAAATGAGTCTCGAGGCTGGCCGGATGACCCCACTATCCTCTCTGTCGATGCTGAGAAGGCCTTTGATAGGGTGGAGTGGGCCTTTCTGGAAGCAGTGTAAGGAAATAAGGGCTCCAGGCAGCAGTGATGAAGAAACAGTAATTTATTTCATTACAGCGACAGCGGCCTACGAGAGCCAAGTGCCAACATGGCTCTCTCCCTGCAGTCTGAACTGTAACCCATCAACATTCTTAGAATAACATTCTTAGAACGTAATGAGCTCATAGTGCAGCTCAATGCTTAACTAGGATCTGGTAATACATTTTTATGAACTTGTTTTAACTTACACTTACATCATAACACATCTCATCCCTTATGTGCATACAGCTGTTTACTCCACATAATAATCCTTAAACCAGCTGGGTTTGTTCTTGACTCTATTTGAATGTGTCTCTGCTGCAGACCTTGAATTGTTGTCATCCTTGGAACACTTATCTATGACACTAGAGTCTCTGATACTGTTATTAGCAAATTCACCATTGTCATGTTCACCATTGTCATGTTTATCATATGCATTGTCCTTCATGCATTCTGGACATTTCACAATTCTGGACATTGACCAACACTCCCCCCCTTCTACAATTACTACATTGTTTCTTACTGCAGATATTTTCTTGGGACCAATGTATTTGCTTTCTACACATTTGGGAGTGAATCTAGGGTTCTTTATGAGAATACAAACTCCCACTTTCCAGGTATTACTTTTGACACTCTTGTCCTCATCAAATCTTTCTTTGTACACATCCTGTGCTTCTTTGATGAGAGTCATAATTCTCTCGCAATCAATGTTGGAACTCTTGGCTAAGTCCATCCACCCTGGACATAGTTTTGTTCCAGGTTGTCTCCCTTTCAATGACATGAACGGAGATACATTTGTAACTGAGTGTGGTGTGCTACAGTAGTTCCATATCATTTCTCTTACTACACCAAACCATCTTAG
This sequence comes from Ambystoma mexicanum, assembly GCF_040938575.1. Taxonomy (NCBI): domain Eukaryota; kingdom Metazoa; phylum Chordata; class Amphibia; order Caudata; family Ambystomatidae; genus Ambystoma; species Ambystoma mexicanum. The sequence continues at coordinate 734,719,408 of NC_090925.1, forward strand.
ATTAGAATTCATGGCCAATTGCAAACCACCCTTTATGAACCTATTGGCTCTCTCAACGAGGCTGTTGGCCCTTGGATGATATAAAGCAGTTATAGTGTGTCTGATGCAAAATTTCTTCAGGAAAGTTAACATCCTTTCAGAACAGAATTGTACTCCGTTATCAGTGATTAATTCTGTCGGGAAACCCTTCCTGTAAAACACTTCCTCGAAGATTAACACCATCTCTGCAGTGGTTGCCTCATGCAAAGCCTTCCATTCAATCCATTTGGAATGGTAGTCTACTAACACAACAATGTATTTATACCCATTGTCAAGGTTTTGTAATGGTGCTATCAAAACAACCCCTAACACACTTCTCTGCATCGCTGTCAATCCCAGGCCACCAGAAATATTGCTGCAAATATCTCTTTGTTCCTCCCATGCCCAGGTGACCTTGATGTGCTATATTTACTAAATTAGATCTGACTCCACTGGGGGGTATTATCCTAGTTCCTTTTCTAAGTTTACATCCGTCCTCAGACATACTTAACTCATCCTTCACACCAAAATATCCGTCAAACTCTTTTCCCACTATATTCTTGAGAGGCCATCCTTCTCTGGTCCAAATCATAAATTGATTCAATATTAAATCCTCCTCACAAGCTCTTATCCACATCTCTTTATCAATGGCATCATGCTCAATTTCTGCAATGCTCACATCTTGAAATTCAGGTGCTCCCTCCAATTCACCATCACACACAGGTCATCTGGATAAACAATCTGGTACCACATTCTCCCTCCCGGGAATGTAACACACCTTGAAATTATAACTCAAGAGTTCTACCATTCACCTCAAAACTCTTGGAGACCCTTTGGCCCACTCAGAACCGTTCATCAATTGAACCAAAGGCTTGTGATCTGATCTGACAATAAAAGGTCGACCCCATAGAAAGAACTTGAAGTGCGTGACTGCCCAAAATACTGCTAGTGCCTCTCTTTCAATGACCGAGTAATTTTTTTCTGCTCCTCTAAGTGGCCTGGATGCAAATGCAATTGTGTATTCAGTTTTACCTGAGTCAAACTGAGTCAAAACTGCTCCTAAGCCAAGGGTACTAGCATCAACTGAAAGCAACGTTTTCCTGCCAAACATGAATCCACTTAAGGATGGGGCCTTGACTATACAATCTTTGATTTGCAAGAATGCTTCCTGACACTCTTTGGACCATGTGTACTTCACGATCTTTTTTAGTAACTCCCTCAATGGAGATGAGATGGATGCAAATCCATTCACAAATTTATGGTAATATTCCGCTAGTCCCATGAAAGAACGTAGTTGGTCCTTGTCTTGGGGCTGAGGAGTATTACTAATACTTTCTATGAGTGACTTTTTGGGAGAAATACCTTCTTTCAAAACTTTGTGTCCCAGATACTCCACTTCCTCAACACTTATTTTACATTTGCTTCTTTGGACCGTTAACCCAGCCTCTTTCAGTCTGCATAGTACTGCCCTAAGTACTCTGTCAAGCTCATGCTCATTACTTGCAAAAATCAGAATGTCATCTTGAAACACCTTAACATTTTCCAACCCTTTTAACACTTCCTCCATCACCTTTTGGAACACAGATGCGGCCGAGGCCAACCCAAATGGCATGCGATTGTATTTATAAGTGCCTTCAGGTGTGATAAAGGCAGTGAGATGTTGCGATTCTCGGGAAAGGGGAACTTGGTGATAGGCAGCAGAGAGATCAATGACAGAGAACAATTTGGGTTCGCCAAGAGTGGAGAGTGTCTCGGAAATGTTGGGTAGGGGATGTCTCTCCACCAGAATATTGTGATTAAGACTGAGCAAATCTACACAGAGTCTTAATTTACCATTATTTTTGGCCACTAAGACAATGGGGGACAACCACTCTGTGGCCTCAACAGGTTCAATGACACCCTTATCTACTAAGTTATCGAGTTCACTGCGTAGTTGCGCTCTCATGTTTAACGGCACATGTCTCACTTTATGAACAATAGGCTGAGATTCTTTCTTTAGTCTAATATGATGTTCGAAGTTCTTGAGTCTGCCCAGACCTTCGGTGAAGACCTCTGGGAACTCTCTTGACACATATCCACATATCATCAATCTCGGCAATGGTGACAGGCTCAGTGGCACTAGCTTGCACCCTGACTCTCAACTTCCTTTGTTCCTCCCAACCTAAAAGGGAGGCTCCCTTTCTTGCAACCAAAATGTCATCTATGCATTCTCCACCTCTGTATTGCACACTTGCAGTAAACTGTCCCAGCATCTCAATAGGGGATTCCGCATAGCCGCAGGGCCGAATTCTTGGTGGATCCAGCATTGATTCATCCTTTTTTAGAACATCTTTAAATGTCTCTTTAGAAATGATGGTCCATGGGGAACATGTGTCAACTTTCATGAGTATTTCTTGACCATCAATTACAAAAACATCTGTTGGACCTTTGCTGTCTCCTCCTCCAATGGTCGAAATCGCGAAGACATGTCTGGGGTTGTCTTGCGAGGAGTATACCTCCTGTATGTTGTAAGCTGAGTGAGCACCTTCTTCTTGGTTGTGTCTGCTTTCTAAGAGATTTATTGATGACCTCTTGCATACATTAGCGAAATGTCCTCTGGTCCTACACTTGAAACATTCAGCATTCCTTGCTGGGCATGAAGGTTAATTCGGACCATGCTTGACACTGCCACATCTGGTACACTTCGCACCCCATGTTCCTTTCCTGCTTGTATTGACATTAAGTCTCTTCCTGTGATCAACTGCGCACACAGCTTGGGTACTCTGTTTGTCAGACTTCAGTTCTTTGACATATTGTGAGGTTTGTTCTATGCTTCTGGCTAGGTCCACTGCTTCATCCAACTTCATGTCTTTTGCCAACAATTTCTCCTGTATCCTAATATTATGTGTGCACCTCACTAACTGATCTCTAATTAACGAGTCAGATAGATGTTCGAATTCACAGGAGTGGCTTAATGTTCTTAATGAGGCTATGTACGATTCCACGGATTCTGAGGACTCCTGCGTACGCTGAAAGAACTTGTGCCTCTCGAATGTAACATTTTTTTTAGGCTCAAAATGATCCTTGAGTTGTTTAATCGCAAGGGCATATTCATCTGCATCCTCCGCTTTACCAGCTTGTGCACTGCCTAACCCATCAAACACTGCACGGCCTTCCACACCAAGATTGTGAAGTAATAATGCCTTTTTGCGAGTTGAGCTGAATCTCTCTCCTCCCATTTCCACCAGGTAGTTTTCAAACATGTCTTTCCACCTGTCCCACCTAACCTGGGGGCGTCCAGGTTCATTCAAAAATGACATTGGCGGAGGTATTGAAGCTGCCATGACTTAAGCGGTAAAAAAAGTCATAAAGAGTGGGCTTGCTAGATGCAACCAATAGACTCTGGATCAGTTCAAGTATGCCCAGTGGATGCACAGACTGAGCAGTGACAGTGCTGTGCTATGCAGACAAAGGGATCAGTCTTGTATGAGTACAATCCCTTGTGTATGATGTCACAATCCTCCTTACATCAGTCTGAATTGGAACGTGATGGCTGCTCATCCACAGAATGGATACATGTCATAATGGCTGGCTCCTGAAACTTGCCAGAACTGCATGGGCAGGTTGCTCAGCAACGATAATGTCAATGCTAGGGAGGCCACGCCCACTTCCTTGCTCAGTGACTAGTGCTCGAGCCAGGGATCCTTGAAAGTAAACACTGTTGCTTTGAGATAGAGTCAATACAGTAATGGGGAAGGCAAGATTACACCCCCAGGGGACGCGCCTGCTGACCTGTTGTTCCGCTCCTCCTGACCTTCCTGCAGCGTCCGCTGTCGCACGGGAGTGTGGAATAATGCAGGCCGCGCTATGACGAGACTTCAAAGGAGTAGGGAGACACTGCTGAGAGCCATCCTCGTCGCCAATGAGGAAATAAGGGCTCCAGGCAGCAGTGATGAAGAAACAGTAATTTATTTCATTACAGCGACAGCGGCCTATGAGAGCCGAGTGCCACCATGGCTCTCTCCCTGCAGTCTGAACTGTAACCCATCAACATTCTTAGAATAACATTCTTAGAACTTAATGAGCTCATAGTGCAGCTCAATGCTTAACTGGGATCTGGTAATACATTTTTATGAACTTGTTTTAACTCACACTTAGATCATAACACAGTGCTTGCCAAACTTGGGATGGGCAAGAGATTCATGAGGGGTATTATGGCAGTCTATTCTTCCCCTAGGGCGTCTCTGGCAGTAAACTGGAGATACTCGCGTTGGTTCGGCTTGAGCAGAGGGACGAGGCAAGGTTGCCCGCTTTCCCCGGCTCTCTTTGTGCCCTCACTGGAACATCTGGCCCATAGGCAGAGAGAGGACTGTGAAATAGAAGGATTTAGGGTAGGAGAGAAGATGTACAAAGTCGGACTCTATGTAGACGACATGCTAGTAGATGTGGTTAACCTGCTGACATCGGTGCCGGCTGTGGTTGGCTTGATTGAGCAATATGGCCTTATGGCAGGATTTAAGATTAACAGGGGCAAATCAGTTCTCTTCCCACTAGATAGAAAAAGGGAAGACGATATAGGGCGTTTATCATCCCTGGGTACGAAAGTCACCCAGGGAATGATTCGGTACTTGGGTATAAATGATATGATAGAGCTTGGGGGTTATACAAAGCAAATGTCCCCCTCTTGACGACTGAAATGGAGAAAGATCTAAAGAAATCCAGCACACTAACGGTCTCCTGGATGGGGTGCTTGAATGCGTTTAAAATGGTGGTTCTCCCTAGGTTTTTAGACCTGTTTCAAATGCTTCCAATTCGATCCCCGACCTCTACTTCAGAGCTACCAAGAAAACTCTTCTGAGGTTTCTTTGGCAAGGGAAAAAGCCCAGGGTCTCTAGTGTGGCCCTAAGTCTCTCCAAGGACAGTGGGGGTGTGGGACTGCCAGATATACACTTATCCTACAAGGCTGCCCAGCTTAGGGTACTGATCCCACATCTTAGACAGTGGGGAGACCCACAATGGGTAGGCCTAGACAACCTCCATCTACGACCGGCCACGGTGGAAGAATGGTTAGGGGTCGCCAGGGCTCAGTTATTATGCAGGATACGGGAACACCCTATTCTAGGAACTATTTGGAGTATTTGGCATCAAGGAATGGGAATGAGTGGCATTATATCGTGGCCATCACGCCTTGGACACCTGTGGGTTCCGGGAGATGCCATACCAAACCTGGAAAGGTTTCAGACATGGTACAAAGCGGGGCTAGAAAAGGATTGGACAACTGCGGAGGGATGGAGGCTTCATTTCAATAGTTGGGCTAGAGGAGGCCCTAGGACTGGGTACGCTCTCAGTCTTCCAGTACTTACAATCGAAGGGGCACTTATGTGTGGGGCATGGAAAAGAAAGTTACAAAGGGAGCTCAAACCCTTTGAAAAGATCTTAAACTCACCGTCTGACTCTAGTTGATGGATTGGTGCACTGTATATCAATGGATAAATTGAGACAATGGTGGGAGGGAGACCTGGAGATCGAACTTTACCCTCAAACCTGGCAGAGACTGTCATTTCACATAGCATGCCATTAAGCTATTGCACAGGTGGCAATATGACCCGGTCAGACTTTCAAAAATGTATCACTCTGTGAGTCCAATGTGCTGGCATGAGTGCAGATCGAGGGCCGACTACTGGCATATGTGGTGGGGTTGTGTGATGGTCCAGTCCTATTGGGACGAAGTGCTGAGCTGGATTAGGGATCTAGATGGGATCCCAAGAGCTAAAACACTGATGCTGGTTTTGTTTGGGCTACGGGAAGTGGAGGAAGTGGAGGGTGAATACATAAGACTGCCAAAAAAGGTTCACAGCCTGTAGCTGCCTGTTATACTCCTCCTGCTCTTGGATATTGCCTCTCAACATTGCCGTCTGGAAGAGGAAGCCCTAGTGCAGGCGCAAGACTGTGTCGCCTGTCCATTTCTGCTTGGACATACAAACAACTTGCATCCGCCCCAGGCACGCCCCCTGCCTCCCGCGCCTCTGGCCACGATCCACTTCCTATAATTGGCTAGATGCTCGCGCATCACGCGCGCACATCAGAAGTGGGATCAGAAGTGGCTGTTAGGCTGCCTGTAGCTGCCTGTTATACTGCTCCTGCTCCTGGATATTGCTTCTCAACGTTGCTGTCTGGAAGAGGAAGCCCTAGTGCAGGCGCAACACTTTGTCACCTGTCCATTTCTGCTTGGACATACAAACAAGTAATTGGACTTTAGTGACTATTTTCTCAGAATTCTCAGAGTTTTGATGCCGCGGTGTTTGTTTTTTTGATCTGTTTGCTGTAATTGTCACGTTACGTTACGTTCCACTAAGCGTTACAGCTATATTCCTTTTTTCTTTCTCCAGCTTGCATCCGCCCACAGGCACGCCCCCTGCCTCCCGCCTCCCGCGCCTCTGGCCACGATCCACTTCCTGTAATTGGTGTTATAGGTAGGCGCCGTTCCACGCGCCTCGGCCCGCAGCATCGCCGACGCCTGAAGGATCGGGTGTCATTTCGAGCTTCCCCGTTCTGGCAGCATTGGCGGTTGCTGGGGAAACCACATCGTACGGCTGAGCGGCGGTCCCCCGATCAGTTGACGGATGCCTGCCTCAGTGGACCAACGTGCGTAGACAGCTCGCGCCCTCTTCCGCATAAATAACCACGTGACACGAAGCTCAGCGCTTCTAATTAGCGTTTGTGTTTCACCGTTTTACCCTTGTGCTGAATCAAACTCTCCCCTGTATTTTTGATCCTGGAATTGTTTACCGACCTTGCTACCGCGCGCCCCTTGTCTGCCATTTGGATCCACCGGCTGTGCTTCAACTCTGGAACGTTTCTGACCTGCCTTTGTTTGTTCCCTCTCGGTCAGCAGATTCCAATCCGCAAAGATTCCTGACCTCGCTACTCTGCCACAATTCTTCCGGGTGGCTGCGCATTCCCAGGCACCTCTGGTGGTGCTCCACATATACTTTTTGAAGTTTCCCTTCCACTAGCCATCTTCCTGATATCAGCAAGAACTCTTCCATGGCAAGAACAGTCAGCCATCTGTGACTTTTGTGTTCCTTTACGTTCAGTCATCTGTGACAGCAACCTGTTTGTGTTAATTGGACTTTCTGGTTCCTACCACAAGTGCAAGTTGGACGCTCTGCTGTATTACTTGCACCATCCCGACTGTAGCTGTGACCCTCGTGCCGTTCGGGAAAGTCACCCTCTACTAACCCTTCCTGTTTATTATTTTATACATCCGTTGTCTTCTTTCTGGACATTCTCATCAACCAGGGGGGTAAGGCTTCTCCATATTCTTCTATTTAATCTACCCATTGAACAGAACTTCAATTGTGTGACCTTTTCTTCTTTTCCTTCTTTAAGATCTCTTCTATTCAACTAGCTGCCCATCCTTTTCAGGTACTTCCTACTTCCTAGACCTCTCATAGTTCTGGTTCTTATTCCAGCATAACCTGTATTCTTGTTTCTTTCAGCTTGGTGTGGCGGCGTGGTTTTCCCTGCTCTTTTGGGTAATACACCAACCTGCCTGTTCTATTTGTACAGTCAAGGCGGTCCATTATCGTAAAGAGCTGCCTCAAGTGAGGTAGTCCGGTCTGAGGGGTCCTTTTGGGCTATTCTCAGCAGTGACAGAAGTTTCCCGGTCCATTGGGTACTCCGTCTTCTCAACGCCCCGGCCAGTCCATCTGGTGGTGAGTGACAATTGGCTAGATTCTCGCGCATCGCGCGCCCGCATCAGAAGTGGGATCAGAAGTGGCTGTTAGGCTGGTTGGCGTGGTGGTGGGAGTGCGGGCTGGGATATGGTATCTTTTGTATTTATTTGTGTAAATTTGGCTGGAGGTGCTAGGCTATGAGCATATTTGCCTGATATTAATCTGGTTATATACGAACTACTTAAACGTAGTTTGTGCCTAGGTAACGTGTTAACCTGTGGTGTTATATAGGCTTTGAATTGGAGTCTTTGGCTCTTTGTTTAAAGCATTAAGACTATGGTGAATGGACTCAGAAGCGGTAAGAAGCTTACAGGGGTGTTGAGTCCAGTCGCAGTATTTATAGAATCGACAAATGAACGGCCCTCTTATGAGGTCCTAAGGAATCCGGATGTTTCTCAGGAAGAGGGCATTCATTTTGAATGTAGTGAACATAGTATTGTTCATCTACCTCTGCCTCAGAGTATAAATGACGAAGGCGTTGCAATTTTGAATGCCTCCAAAATTTAACTGATGCAGAGTATGGAAGAGGAAGGTGGGGTAACTTTGGATGTTTCAAAGATTGACCAGCTTCAGGGTATTATTGAAGAAGGTGTGATAGCTAAGGATGCTCCCAAGATTGTACAGCAAAATAGTAGAACAATCTCCAATCTTGCCTCATCACCGATCAAATTTGATGTTAAAGAGGTAAATGACTACAATATGCGTGCTAGCATTGATCCTAGCAAGATAGATTAATGGATGAGAAGTAAGGTTGACACAGAGAATGTCACTAATAGAAAGATGGGTGGTTTGAATGACTGCTCTATTCTCAGACCCACTATTGAGATGGAAGTGGGCAAGAGAATGAGATTTTCTCTGGGGCCATCCACTCCTGTATCGCATAGAGTAATAGGAAGAGAAGATGTCCGTATGTTTAGCCTACCAAATCATTATAATCATAACCTCCGCTCCTTTACAGGAAATTTGACTGAGGAAGCGGATCATAGTGGCAAAAATATTAGAGGAAAGGGACATGAAGGGGAACTATTGGTGAAACCTGCACTCCAATTAGTAACTAAGACCAATCCCTTCATGAATCCTAGTGAACAGATTGAACAATTTGAAAAGAACACAAGTATGCTTACTAAAGCTAATATCTGTGATGATGTTAGCCAGTATGAGGAATTGGACTTACGTGCGCGGGATGCCCCAGGTTTTGGTGTAGACTTCCCAGCACTATCAAGGATCTTAGACTTGTTGGATAAGGGTCACGAAAGAACACACTGTGATCTAGTTGATCAGAGAGCGGTTCTAACAGAGCTCTTGTGTAGGGTCAACAAAGTTGAGGGGCTCCTGTTTACGTGTGATGTTGTGTCCAATCTAGGATCTAACAAAACCAAGGTATCTCTTAAGGATTGCTCTACACAAACTCCTGGAGATGAAAGATTGGTGAATGCAGAGATGAAATCATTTGCAGAAATGGCGGCTGTATCTTTAGGCCGTCAGCTAAACCCGGTGCTGAAATCTTCCGACCCTTATGGAAGCTATAGGAGCTTTGGGTAGTGACATTAAAATGCTCAAATTGGATTTCGAGGTCGTCAAGAAATCCGTTATGGGGGAAGTTAAAAATAGGATTTAAGTGTTTTTGCTCGCCTAAATTGGATTCTGTGTCTGTTAGAGAAGAGACAGATAGTCCCTCAGTGCTTCTAGATTTAATTGACTTATATGATGATAAAAATGAAGGGATGAGTGGAAGTATGATTGACTCTGACCTTGAAAGTGAGAGTGAAAAACAGAAAGTGGTACTAACAAGGAGAGAAAAAAAACATAGCGCATGCACAGAAAAGGGAGGCAAAGAGGAATACGTGTCAAAATGCAAAAGATTAAAAAAAATGTAAAATTGAAAAAGGGTGTGGAGGTGGTATCGCATAATGAACTCAAAGCTATGGAAAATAATGTGTGTGAGGAGAGGGGCATTGATCTCCATCAACTGGACGAAGAGTCCAAAGCCCATTTGAATCTCTTCTCAGAGGGCTGTAAGGAAGAGCCAATGCCCCCGAAAAAATGTACACAAAAGATCAAACACTTGAATACAGAAACTGGTCACAGTGGGAATAGACTTGGTAAAGAATGTAATCCCTTGCCTCCAAAAAAGGGTCAGTCTACATCCATGGGTGTTGGTATATCGGGTGTACAAACTGCCCTTTCGCAATTTTACCTGGTAAATAATAAAAGAACTGAAAAGAAAAACAAAACATCTTTAAAAAATAATAATTCCTCTGGCAATAAAGATAATATGAATGTGCCCACTGATGAATGTGACAAGATCGAAATGGTTAGTGGGGATATTCATTGTGAAGATGGAATGAATAATGATGAGGATGGAGAAGAGGGTTTAGAGCCTAGGGGAGGGACTAGACCTGTGATTAAGTCAAAGAAGCAATCTTTGAGTGCAATGAGTGGACCAAATCCTAAACTAGATGTGAATGATGAGGAAGTGAAACAAGAGTTGTGTAAAGAAGAATGTGAATCAGAGTCTGGATTTAACAAAGTGACTCATGATGAAAAACTGGTTCCAGGTATGCCAATTATTATGGGGTGGGAAAGCAATGTTGAAATGAATGGCAGAACCAGTTTAAATAGAACATTCATGATGAAAACCTTTCAAGCCATTCCCCCACTAAGAACTCTTTGCTTAGATGATCTTGACTAGGTACGGTGTCAGTCTAGAAGAATGCATACCTCTACTTTGTGACCGCAAACGTATTTTGGTAGCCGTGGGACAACCGTCTCATGCACGATATGACAGAATATAGGTTTTCAAGTTTGCCAATGAACGGCCATTTTGATGTAACAAGAATCGGCATTTTGTTTTCTAACCATCTCTCATTGCTTTCTGTTCCTATTGCTTCGCAGTGTAATTTCCGCTTACACTGCTCGACTGTAAAACATTGTTGTCTGTATGTGAAAAGGACAAGGCTGCTGGGCCGAGAGGATAACAAGAGTTTGCTGAAACACAAACGTAGGCAGCGCCAGGAAGAATGCCTGGCTCCCTCCCGAATGTAGCCTTGAAGCAGAGCTGCAGGGCATTTAATCATTTCGCAGCTGCCAGCCAGTCTCGTTATATGGTAGAATATGTTAGAATAATACCGCTAAAGGCTTGAATTATGCTTTTCTTACGGCCCCCCTTTGCTGAGCCCTCTAGAGCGTGTCGGCTCCCAGGACGCGAATAGCACCTAATAGATAGCAAGGTCCGGAAAGCAACTCTTCCCCCCCTTATGTAGCTCGCTTCCAAGAACAGAAGCGCTGTGTTCTATTCAACAACTGAAAGATGCCTTCGCACTCACAAATTGCAAATTGTTACTAGAATAGATGTTTGAAGGTGTCATAGTAGTCGGAGATGTCCATCATCACACCAAGTTCAAAGAAACCCAATAAAGGGGGGGTGTTAAACATGTCATAGCTGATTGTTTGATATGCATTTTGTATATATGTAACTGATGTACGTAATTCACTCTCTTGTGGCCCTCAAGGTCTAGAGATACACGTCGCGGGGCGTGAGACCGAGTTGGCCAACTGAGACTTTTGCTTTGCAATAAACCCTAGCTTTGGGAATACAACCTCGTGTCTGGCGTATCTATCGTGTGTGGTGACTCGCCTTGTTTCCATAGACATCAGGGTCCCCTAGGGGCCCCTTTCAACGGCTTGGCAATCGTTGTAATCATTGTTTGTTATACAGTTTCCAGTCAATGATAATTATGAAGATAGTTTGGGAACAAAGAGAGAATGTTATTGCACTGGGTCTAGTTCCATCTGTGTTTATGAATATTAAAGATGCAGAGGAATTCTTAGCAACCCCACAGGTGATTAAAAAACCCAAAGAGGTAGATATGCAATCGGTGCCTCAGTGTAACGCTCACCTGAATCCCTCAGAGGCGCAGGTCTGGGCTGGGGGTTCTCGGAGTCTTCTAGGGTCACGCGCAGGCCTCGAATGCCACCCTGGAAAGGCCCTTTCCTCACTGAGATCTTGATCTGAAGGGTGAGGTGTCTGCAATTATGAGAGCAAGGGGTTAATATGGATATATAAGCCTGACTGGGTAAGCTGCCTCCCCTTCCTGGTACTCCCAAGTAGTTCGTAGGCTAAATGTGCTCACCTTATGTAGGTGAAAGCGGAGCTCTCCATCTTGCGTCTGTGCAGGGGCGCCGAAGCCAGTTACTTCACTGGTTAAATGTCCAGCCTCTTGGTTGCAGAGGATGAAGATTTGGAGCTAGGCCATTGTTAGCAGCACGAACGGCGGTTGCTTGAATATGGAGGTCCGGAGAGCGATGGAATGGCGAAGGTATTGCAGGCAAGTAAGTAGAAAATGTCAATTCGAAGTTAAAAGCACTTCTTAATGTCTCTTTTCCTTTTTCAGGTCGCAGAAGCAGCTGGGTAGAAAAATGGATGTCGAGGAATGCACCGAGGAGTGAGAAAGATGAGCGCTGCCCAAAACACGTGCGTATAGATGGAGTTTTGTCTTTCTTAATGATGTCCTTTTGTTTTGCAGATGCGAGTAGCAGCGTCGGCGGAGGCGAGAAGAATGCAGCGCAGGTAAGGAAAGTTTCACAGAGGTTTACTAACCAATGTCTTTGCTTCCACAGGGTGCCGGAAAAATGGAAAGCTGCAGCCCGTGGCTTGAGATGCACCGATGGACTGGGTAAGTGCTGCGCTGGTTTTTATCTCGTGCTAACCTGGTGTTCTTTTCCCTTTTCAGATGCTGCTGAAGACGAAGATGGTATTTCGGAAGGTAAGATTGCGGATTTCTCTTCCCCAGATGCAGAAGTTGAAGATTCTCTGGAGCTGACACGGTGAGCGTCCTGCTGCTATTGCAGAATAACGCGAAGCACGTTGCTCTGATCGGGCGTGGTTTAAATAGCTTACTGGAGTGCTTAGGTGTCTCCTTCCACAGCAGCCTCGCCCAGGTAAGAAGTCCCAGCTTCCAGAATAGTTCCAGTATCCAGTCCCAGGGAGTGGTGCTGGCCACACCCAGAAGGTAAAGTAGTTCCAGCCATGGATGGATGAGGATTTCATCCTGCAGGTGAGTGAGCAGCATGGTCTGCAGCAGGTAGGTCCACCCAAGCACCATTCCTTACATCATGAGCCCGGCACGTCCTGTGCCGGGACTGGGTCCCCTTATGAGCCTGGCGCCACTGGCGCCAGGACAAGGTCCATAAGGCCGCTATGGGAGCCGATGGGTGCCTGGAAATGAAGTTGTGACCCAGTTTCTGAGGCAGTTGGGCTAAACCTGACTCCTTGGAGGCTGCGGTCATGACAGCACCCCCCCCTCAAGGCCCCTCCCAAGCTTGTCTTTTCCGGAGGTTTTGGCTTGCTGGGAAAAGCCCGATGAAATTTTCGGACTAGACGAGGTGCATGTACATATTCTGAGGGTTCCCAAGATCTCTCCTGGGGTCCATATCCCTTCCAATCAATCAGGTAGTATAGTTTTGATTTGGAAATTTTGGAGTCCAAGATGTCTCGAATTTCAAATTTGGATTCTCCGTCAACTTGGATTGGCTCAGGAGGTTTAGTCAAACGGGTTCCGGGTTGCACAGGTTTCAGGAGAGAAACATGGAAGACAGGATGTATCTTCATTCGAGTAGGTAATTCTAGTTTGACAGCCACTGGGTTAATCACGGCCGTGATCGAGTAGGGTCCTAAATATCTTGGGTTGAAGGTGCGTGGCCCTTTTAAAGATAAATGTTTAGTGGACAGCCAGACTTGATCTCCTTTTTGATATTGAGGAGCCTCTTTTCGATGTTGGTCTGCTCCTTTTTTGTATGATTCTTTAGCTCGTTGAAGATGAGCTGTGGCTTCTTTAAATGCTTGAGTTATCGTCGAATGCAGATGGTCAACAGCAGGTGTTCCGAGAGCTTGAGGTGGGTCCAGATTTGAGGTTTGAGGATGACTTCCATACAGCCGGAAAAAAGGGGTTTTTCCCGTCCCAGAATGGATTGAATTATTGTAAGCGTATTCAGCAATCCAAAGGACATCCTTCCAAGTACCCTCGGATTGATGCAACATGCAGCGCAGATATTGTTCTAAAGTTTGGTTAGTTCTCTCAGTCTGCCCGTCGGTTTGAGGGTGATGGCTGGTGGAAAGTCGTACATCAATTTGTGCTAAACGACAACAACTCCGCCAAAAATGGGAAATAAATTGGCTCCCTCGGTCAGAGATTAGTACTGAAGGGAAACTGTGCAACCGGAAAATGTTTTCAAGAAATTCTCGGGCTAGAATGGAAGCTGTAGGTAAACCCTTCAGTGGGATAAAATGAGCCATTTTTGAAAAAAGGTCCACGATCACTAGAATTGTGTTGTATCCGGAGCAAGGGGGTAAATCTGTGATAAAATCCATCGAGAGCGTGTGCCAAGGGCCTGGTGGAATGTCTATTGGATGTAGTAATCCTGCTGGTTTTTCCTTCTGACTCTTGTTTTGTGTGCAGATACCACAAGAAGCCACAAACTCTTTAACATCTTTCCTCCAAGATGGCCACCAAAAATGCCTTTTAATTTTCTCTGAGGTTTTGGCAACTCCAGGATGTCCTTCCATTAGAGAATCATGGTAGCAGATGATGACCTGTCTTTGTAAGTCAACGCAGGGTAAGAATAGTCTTCCTTGGAAATACAATAGGTTCTGATCTATTGTAAAATCCTTTTCTTTCAATTGCTAATTCAATGAATCTTCGGGAGTTATGAGCTGATTGACCCTTGCTTTAATCTCTTCGAGGGATAGTGTGTTGATTGCTCCTAGTATCTTTTGTTCAGGAATTATTGGCACCGGCTCCGGATTAGCTGTAAGTTCGTCTATCCCTATCCGGGAAAGGGCGTCTGCTTTTCCGTTCCTAACGCCTGGTCGATATGTGATCACAAAATCGAATTCTGCGAAGAATAAAGCCCAGCGTAGTTGCCTCGAAGATTGAGCTTTAGCTGACTTCAGGTACTGGAGGTTACGGTGATCCGTGATTACAGTTACTGTGTGCCGGGCTCCCAAAAGATAATGCCGCCAGGCCTTAAAGGCGGACTTAATTGCCAAGAGTTCTTTGTCCGTAATTGTGTAGTTGATCTCAGGAGCCGAAAATTTGCGAGACCAAAAGGCTACAGGGTGTAACTGGTGCGTTTCGGGGTCTCTTTGTGACAGCACCGCCCCCATTGCAAGACTGGAAGCGTCTGTCTCGACGATGTAGGGAAGTTCTGGACGGGGATGCCTTAAGACTGGAGCAGAGATAAATTTGCCTTTTAATTCTTGGAAGGCTTGTTCGGCTTCTGGAGTCCACTCGAATTTTTTATTCTTTTTCAGAAGAGCCGTGATAGGTTGGACTACCCGAGAGAATTCAGGAATGAACCTTCGGTAAAAATTAGCAAAGCCCAGCATGCTCTGTACACCTTTCACGGAAGTTGGGGAAGGCCATTTGGTGATAGCATCCACTTTTCTTGAGTCCATGTGAACTCCGTTGGGTGACAAGATGAACCCTAAAAATTCCACTTCCTTTGCGTGAAAGGTGCACTTCTCCAGTTTAGCAAACAAGCAGTGTTGGCGAAGTCTCTGTAAAACCGCTGTGACGTGTCTACGATGATCAGTTTCTGAGGCTGAGTATACCAGGATGTCGTCAATATACACGACTACGCACACATCAATAAGTTCTCTGAGGACATCATTCATGAAAAACTGGAAAGCGGCCGGTGCGTTACATAGTCCGAAGGGCATTACTTGATACTCAAATAATCCATATTTAGTGCGAAAGGCCGTCTTCCATTCGTCGCCCTCCTTAATGCGTACCAAATGGTAAGCTCCTCTGAGGTCTAACTTTGTGTATATGCAGGCGCCTTTTACCTGGTCCAATAATTCAGGAATCAAGGGCAACGGGTATCGGTTTTTGACTGTAATCTGGTTCAGGGCGCGATAATCGATACAAGTTCTTAGGTCACCTTCCTTTTTCGGGACGAAGAACAAAGCTGAGGAAGCCGGGGATTTCGAGGGGCGGATGAATCCGTTAGCCAAGTACTGGTCCAAGTATTGCCTGAGATGGAGGTTTTCTGGTTCAGTGAGGGCATATATTCTACTGCACGGAGGGGTGGACCCAGGTATTAGGTCTATCTGGCAGTCGTATGACCGATGCAGAGGCAGGGTGTTGGCTTGATCTTTCTGAAAGACGTCGCTGAACTCTTGGTATTCCAGAGGTAATCGGGGGTCCTCGGAAGTGATGGCTGCTAGCTTGATTTCGGGCTGAGGATAACAGGTTGAAGCGCATTCTGGAAACCGAATTACCTTGGCTCGCCAGTCTATCTGAGGATTGTGCTTTTCCAACCAAGGCATTCCCAGAATCACCTGAAACTGCGGGGCCTTGATTACATCAAACACGATCTTCTCCTGATGTCCGTCTTGACATAACAACGTTACCTCCATGGTGGTATGAGAAACTGGTCCGGAAGCTATTTCAGTACCATCCACTGTAGTGATTACGTCCTTTACCATCTTGGGACGTAGGGGAAGATCCATCCTGATAGCCAAGTCTTGGTCCCCATAATTACTGATTGCTCCGCTATCAATGTATACTTTGATAGCATGCATGCGATCTGGTCTATTGGAACTTATGAGGACCATAGGCATTACCAAATGCGAGGTCAAGGAACTGGTTTTAACGCTCGGCAAGCGGACCTCTACGCTTGTCGGGCGAGGTCGTTTCCCGATTCCAGTTTCTCAGCATTTTTATCAGAAACTCCTACTGTCTTCTTGACCGGTTTCACTGAGCAATCACGAAGGAAATGTCCAGAATTCCCACAGTATAGGCACAGCTGTAATTGCCTTCTTCTTTCCCGTTCTTTCTGAGTTAATGGTCCTTTTACTACTCCTATTTGCATTGGTTCCACAGAGTCATTCCCTTTAGCGGAGCTCTGAGGTCTTGAAAGTACCCGGGTTTCAAATCTGGATCGATCAGTCGTCCTGTTCTGTAGCCGATGATCTAATTGGACTACTAGGTCGATATAATCTGAACAGTCTTGCGGCGGATTAACCACCTGTGCTAAAACGTTTTTAAGTTCCCCACGTAGACCTCTGTAGAAGAGCGTGATTCTCTTATCTTCAGGCCACCTGGTCTCAACCACCAGTCTATTAAAGGACGCTATGTAAGCCAGGAGATCCTGATTACCTTGTCTGAGTGACAGGAGTTCATTGTCCAAGGCCTGCCCCTGTGAATGTCTTGCGAACAACTTTTCCATACTGGTCTGAAAGTCTTGAAAGTTATAGAGGAGCGGGTCATCCTGTGTCATGAGAGGAATGGACCAATCTGCAGCACTACCGCTAAGATAGGAAAGTACAAACGCTACCTTGGCTTGGTCCGTTGGGAATGCGGCGGGTCTACACAGAAAGTGCAAGCGGCATTGATTGATGAATACTGCATATCGCTTTGGATCACCGGAAAAACGTTTGGGCGGGGCCAAAGGCACATTCCCTGGCAGATTAATTTGCACCGGATTACTTGAGGTTGTAGGAGTGCCGCCCCCTCCATAGGGAGGCAGTGGCGTCTGTCCCGCTTGAGCCTGTAGCAACTGTCTGGCCAGATCATCCGTCCGTTCCTTGGCAATGATCAACTCCCTTCGTAAAGCGTTTGTTTCTTGGCGAGATGCGTGTACTTCTGCCCTTAGTTCCCCAAGCAATTGAGCCAGTTGATCTGTGTCCGAGGTTTCCATTGCGCCTGGGTGGGAAAATTGCGGTAGGCTTCGCGTTCTGTAACACTCACCTGAATCCCTCGGAGGCGCAGGTCTGGGCTGGGGTTCTCGGAGTCTTCTAGGGTCACGCGCAGGCCTCGAATGCCACCCTGGAAAGGCCCTTTCCTCACTGAGATCTTGATCTGAAGGGTGAGGTGTCTGCAATTATGAGAGCAAGGGGTTAATATGGATATATAAGCCTGACTGGGTAAGCTGCCTCCCCTTCCTGGTACTCCCAAGTAGTTCGTAGGCTAAATGTGCTCACCTTATGTAGGTGAAAGCGGAGCTCTCCATCCTGCGTCTGTGCAGGGGCGCCGAAGCCAGTTACTTCACTGGTTAATTGTCCAGCCTCTTGGTTGCAGAGGATGAAGATTTGGAGCTAGGCCGTTGTTAGCTGCACGAACGGCGGTTGCTTGAATATGGAGGTCCGGAGAGCGATGGAATGGCGAAGGTATTGCAGGCAAGTAAGTAGAAAATGTCAATTCGAAGTTAAAAGCACTTCTTAATGTCTCTTTTCCTTTTTCAGGTCGCAGAAGCAGCTGGGTAGAAAAATGGATGTCGAGGAATGCACCGAGGAGTGAGAAAGATGAGCGCTGCCAAAACACGTGCGTATAGATGGAGTTTTGTCTTTCTTAATGATGTCCTTTTGTTTTGCAGATGCGAGTAGCAGCGTCGGCGGAGGCGAGAAGAATGCAGCGCAGGTAAGGAAAGTTTCACGGAGGTTTACTAACCAATGTCTTTGCTTCCACAGGGTGCCGGAAAAATGGAAAGCTGCAGCCCGTGGCTTGAGATGCACCGATGGACTGGGTAAGTGCTGCGCTGGTTTTTATCTCGTGCTAACCTGGTGTTCTTTTCCCTTTTCAGATGCTGCTGAAGACGAAGATGGTATTTCGGAAGGTAAGATTGCGGATTTCTCTTCCCCAGATGCAGAAGTTGAAGATTCTCTGGAGCTGACACGGTGAGCGTCCTGCTGCTATTGCAGAATAACACGAAGCACGTTGCTCTGATCGGGCGTGGTTTAAATATCTTACTGGAGTGCTTGGGTGTCTCCTTCCACAGCAGCCTCGCCCAGGTAAGAAGTCCCAGCTTCCAGAATAGTTCCAGTATCCAGTCCCAGGGAGTGGTGCTGGCCACACCCAGAAGGTAAAGTAGTTCCAGCCATGGATGGATGAGGATTTCATCCTGCAGGTGAGTGAGCAGCATGGTCTGCAGCAGGTAGGTCCACCCAAGCACCATTCCTTACATCATGAGCCCGGCACGTCCTGTGCCGGGACTGGGTCCCCTTATGAGCCTGGCGCCACTGGCGCCAGGACAAGGTCCATAAGGCCTCTATGGGAGCCGATGGGTGCCTGGAAATGAAGTTGTGACCCAGCTTCCGAGGCAGTTGGGCTAAACCTGACTCCTTGGAGGCTGCGGTCATGACACTCAGCTAAACATCAGTGCAGACACGCTGAAGCAATTGCTTGCACTAGTGGTTGCACTGAATGGAGTCACCTGTGGGACAAGTGGAACTTTATGTCCACCTGTAAAGGCAAACGATGATGTATTAGCGTAGCGAGGGTCCGCTTAGAATTACATCCTGGAATTGTTGCGGAGTCGCACATTTTCAACGGTGGTTCTATAATGTGAAACTTAGAAAAAAATCATGAAATAATTCTTCAAGAAACGATGCATATGTCTCCTTTTGATATTGCTGGTTATAGTTCATACATTATGGAAGCAACTAGAGGCTTAAAAGGTAGGCTTTCTGGTGGTCTCGCAGTACTTGTAAGCAATCGATGTAAATTTGATGTTATGATGTTGTTTAAAGATGAATGTTTACTGGTACTTCAACTTAAGCCAAAGAGATCACAAGATCTGGTATTAGTAATTATATGCCTGTATTGGAACAGGGCTCGTATCACTTGGGACCAAATTGTGAATATACTTGATGAAATCCTGGAAGATATATTTGTAACTATGACGTATGTTGGGATGATCATAGGTGGGGACTTTAACTCATCTTGCTATGAGATCAAGTACCCTGGAGTGTGCACGGAAAGGAAGAATTTACCTCTAACTATTACAAACGGATGAAAGTGGGTGCGATACCTCTTGGGTTGGGACATGCAATTAATTAAGCCACGGCAAGGATCTCACATATTTACTTGGAAGCGTGGTGATGCTAGTTCTTATATTGACCATTTTTTCTATCCACATGTCTGTGTAATCTATGTGAACCTACTCAAATCCTACATTTTGGCTATGGGGACCATCTAGCTATCTCCATCAGCCTAAATATAAAATATTGGAGTTTAGGTATGGAAGAATCACTTCAACTTGTTGAGGTTGACAGGCCAGGCCTGTCTATTAGATGGAACAGACATATATGTGGAAAACTAGATTGCCAAACTTAAGGGTGATGTCTTCTTTATCTCTATTAATCAGAGCTCCGAGATTTTGAATTCTGAAATCAAAACGAGGCTTGGTAATATAATTCAGGCTTACTTGTTGGAAATCGCCCTTGATCATAAACCGCTTCCAACCTTAAAGGAACACAAACATGCATTCGACTTAAGAGTTCACCAGTTAAAACTCCTCAAGAATTGTAATTTTAGGAAACTTGCTAGATTGAATTTGAGTCTTGCAGCCTATGGAATGGAAAAGAAGCGTATTATTCTTTCTTTTAAGAACCAGATTAGGATATTCAGACAAGAAATTGCCATTAAGGATAACCAGTGCATGATGTATAACATATTGGCACATGATACTAGGAATATCTGGACTCTTATTAGAAATCTTAATGCCCCTAATGGCTCAAATGAACCTTCTATTTCAGCCGCTACCTGGGTTAAATATATTTTGGGAAAATTTGTATTACCTAAATCTTTCCACATTGATAAACCTATAGAGTATGCAGTTTATTTTAGAATATTGTCCTTGGACTGTTGAGGATGTGACAGATGCTATTATCATGTTAAAAGATACTAAAGCATCTGGACCTGATGGTATGCCTGCATGTGTACTAAAATTTGATCCGCATTTTTGAGCTGGAATTCTCAAAGTTAAATTTGACACCATTTTTGCTACGAAACACATTGCTAGTTCATGGTGTTCAGCCATTATAGTCCCCATCTATAAGACGGGCCCTTCCAATGACCCACAACATTTTAGACCCATAGCATTAACCGATGCCTCTGCAGAGGTTTTTTCTCAGCTCATCCTAAAAGAAATGCAAGACTTTCTGTTTGGGAATGATATCCTGTCCAAATATCAGATTGGCTTTCGTAAGGATAAGGGGTGTACTCTTAATGCTACTATCTTATCGCTCCTCCAGTGCCAAACTAAAAAAATGGGAACTGGTGCAATCTATCTGGCTGAGTTAGACCTCAGTTCCGCATTTGACACTGTGATAAGATGTAAATTATGGAGGATTATGATCGATTTAGGGATCCCTGTACATTTAGTTGCTCTCTGTGATCAGAGGGATATGGACGGCATGAAAGGGAAGAGGCGAGAGGAGGGACCACAGGAGAGAGAGCACCCGATCGAAGGAAGACCACCTGAGAGGGGGTACCAACCGACCAAGCTGCGAGGTCGGGAGAGCACAGTCCAGATAATTAACAGTCTTGGGACCCCGGAAGACAGCATTAAGAGAGACGTGGACTAAAGGACTACGGCTGACACCGCTTACATGAGTATAGGATGCACGGGAAGAGTTTGTTCCAGCGAACGGAAAAAACGGAACGGAGGCGATTGGGCCGTCCTTCCAGGACAACCGCTGGCTTACCGGGGCGGGGTTCTGCTCCGAGTGCAGCATGGACCGTGGCAAGCCGAACGCCTTCACAGGCAGATGCCGGCTTCCCACGCGGTTCCTTTCACAACACGGTCGAGGCCATACCCAGTGACGCGGAAGGCAGAGACCCGCTTCCGAGTTCACCGCCAACACTCACCTTCAGAAAGCGTCACAGAGACCTCGAGGGTGCCAGGCCTCTTCAAGACGGGGGTTCCTCGCGGGGACCCGGACTTGGCGGGCCGGGCAGGCAACCCTCCTTCAAACCAAGAGAAAGGGGGCGGGGCTTATGGGGATATTTATAGAGAACCAAGCCAAGTCCGTGCTGATTGGCTACCTGGACCCCAACCCCTATACAAGGTAAAAACCAATGATAGACTATGTGTTTCTTTGCGATTCTCTTCTAGGACTTCGAGAGAGAGAGAGCTGTGCCTGAGACGCTGTGGGTTTACGAGGACTAGCTGCAAGGTCGAGAAGCCACATCCATATTCCAAGAAAAAGAAGCATTCTTGAACTTTTTGTTCCTTTTTGAATTCCTGTATCCTGAATAAAGGTTTTACTTAAGTTCCACTCCTGGCTGCCTGTCCCTCATTCACACTCTCATAGCATTAGTGTACTCCAATACTAACTATATGGTACGTGTTAACAAAATAGGAACACTAACTGAAGAAATTCCGACTGAAATTGGACTCAAACATGGTTGCTCTATGGCTGCGATATTATTTAATTTATATCTTTCTGATATAGAATTGCTTTGGAAGGATTTGATTACTTATCCGGCAGGTCTTGGCCATCTCAAATTAAACTGTATATGTTTTGCAGATGATCTTTTATTTTTTGACAGAACTCAATTTGGCTTACAAATAAGCTGGATGCCTTCCATCTTTTTGCAGAGGATCAAAATCTAAAAATAAATGGGGCTAAATCAAGAATTTTGATTTTCTCTGATGGCAAGAAAAAATCCAAGAAATATAACTGGTCAATTGCAATGGAGGAACTGGAGGTGGTTAGTGAGTTACACTATTTAGGCTATACTCTTACTGACCAGAATTCCAAGACTTGGTGGTCAAAACTTTTAAGGGAAAGAATTAAACCTTTCACATCGCAAATGAGCATTCTGTATAGGAAATATTGTACCTTTTCTTTAATACCCCATTATTCAATTTTATTTGTTAAAAATTGAACCGTGTATATTATATATACTTGATCTATGCATGGTAGAGATGGAAGAATTCCTGGATATGATTCAAGGTCGATTGTGGAAAAAGGTATTAGGCTTAGCCAATTCTGTTCCAAATGCCATTATTTTGCATGAACTAGGATTGTTGCCTCTTTCTGCAAAATGGAATTGGAGACAATTTAATAATTATAGAAAGATGCTTAGTCCTCTTAGGAATTCCCTATATGTACATCTGGGCAAAATAAAAGAACATTATTCTTTATCTATTTTAACAAAATTTGCTAGGAAAATTGATTGTATTCTAGAAGTTACCAATATTCCCAAAGAAGATTTCATATTATGTCTACCTGCAAACAAACGTAAATTCCAACTGTTGGCTTGGTGTCTGCAATCAGATTGTATTGGTAACATTAAATCGTTTAAAGAATATGCACTATTTAGAAGAAAAATGGGCGTTTTGCCCAGGTACATATATCATTTTCCAAATTTTACTGAAAGTAGTTTATATATGCGATTCCGACTAAATCAATTCTGTACTTATGATCGTACTTATTACTGGGCTGGTAATAGCATTAAATCCAGCAATCGAGGTATAGAATGTCGCTTTTGTCAAATACATGGTACTGTTGAATCACTGAAACATCTGGTGATATATTCTAAATACTTTGATGATATTAGAACCAGACATTTGGGAAGCCATTTGTATTTTGATACAGAATTTTCGAGGTTAACATTATGGAATAGATGTATGTGGGGGAACAGTGTCAAACTGCTTATTAGTGTGACAAACTTTCTAAAAGTATTAGCGAAATGTACTTCAGCAACAAATTCAGTAATGAATTGACATTTTTAGCTTTTTTATCTTGTTTAATTCTTTAAATTAGGGAATATGTGTTTGAAACTGATGTATTTTATGTATTTTTTGTATTATTAAGAAGGAAAAGAATTTAACATTTTACTATATTGTTATCTTTGAAAATGAATTGTAAAGTTTATTTCATGAATTAAATACAAAAATAAAAAATAAAAATAAAAGGTTCACAGCCTACTTCTAGCGGGGAGGGCATGCCTGGCAACACATTGGAAGAGAGAGTTGCCCCCCGGAAAGAATGGGTCAACATGGCCTGAAATTTGTACTTAATGGAACGCTTGACAGCAGCGATTCATGGAGACCACGGATCGGTGGAAACAGAATGGGTGGACTTTTGTACTAAATACATCCATCATGGGTGACGAGAACACAACCTTGCTTCGGGTGGGAGAGACTAGGATACACGGAGTACCCCCTGTGTCGTGAACTGGCACTCAGAAGGACGTTATAAGATATCGCAGAGTACAATGACCCTCCCAAGAGTTGACAAGTGAACATGAGCAGGTTAATGCCAGTCTGAGGTAGTTCTGTGAAAAGTGGTGGTGTGGGGGGGAGGTGGGACAGAGGGGAGAACACATTTTTGGAGTGTTAGAGGTGTTCATTCGCGAGTAGCAGATTATCTGTGAGTGCATTGAATAGTGTGTTTTTATTTTTACTCTCTTTGCCTGGAAAATGTTTTAAAACATCATTAGCACATTAGCAGTGGGTAATTGTTGATGTAAGAAGGGGTTTTGGTTGAGTGACCTGTTATGGGTGGACCGTGTCTTCTGACAACTGCGCCTAGACTGAGTGCCTTCCATGGAAGAAAAGAATGAAAGTATGCATAAAGAAGCTTGTGTTTTGCAACAGCCTTAAATGGGAATTTGAATTTAAGAAACGGAACAGCCTAAATCAACTGGTACAAGGTATTAATATAAAAAGAGCGGGAAAGTGTCCAAAGATTTGAACTCTTGGAGAAAGGAACCTCGATATTTTGTGAACTATTTTGAATTTAGGGAAGGGGAAGCTAATCCTAAGTCAAGAGCTGGAAGAGGCTGTGAACTGTCTTTTGAGCACTATATTGATGCTGACATCCCTACACATTGTATACATATACTTGTGAGGGCAAGTATAGGTTTTGGACACACAGTTATGTGATTTGGACATCCTGACGCACACTATCCTGAGTTTTCTTTATGTAGGGAAATCCCACCTTAGCATAGGGCAAGTTAGGCCTTCCTCCAGCCTATATTTTAAGTTAAATAACACTTTTGAAACCAAATTTGAATCTGTTGTCTGTGTCTTACTCATGATGCTTTCACAGGTGATAAGGAGGGAAAACAAGAAGAGTGTGAAGGAGACTACATGGGTGGTGAGGGGGAATCAAGAGTTAGGCAGAGGAGAAGGAGGTGGTGAGAGGAGAGAATGCTAGCACAGGAGAGGAGGCAAGTCAAAGCAGAGGAAAGTAGTTGAGAGTGATATTGAACAAGGTGAAGAGGAGAGTCAGAAAAAAATGTGTTGGAAGGGATTAAATGGGAAGAGGAAGTGACATTGAAAGAGGGTATTGTAAATGACAACTTGAGAGGAGAAGTATACAACGAAGGAGGTTGGAGAGGATACAACAGACTCTAAGAAGACTGAGGCAATTGTAAAGTTGCACGAGGCAATCTAAACCTGAAAAGGGTGAATCTGGGATGATGGTGGAGAAACAGAGCACTGAAGAGGTGCAGGTGAAGCATCAGACTAGGAAGAAGGAAGAGGAAGGTATAACAAAGGTAACTCCTGGTGATACTTGGAGAGCAGATGTGGAAGTGTTGAACAATGCCCACAGGGATGTGAGGGGATAAAGAAGACAAGGAGAGTGTGGATGAGAAGGTAACCCTGGAGCAAGGGGCAGAGTGTGGAGTTACAAAGGAGAAAGAGGGGTGAGTATGTAGATCCCCTTAGACAGGAGGCAGTTGCCACTTGTCAAGGATGTAGATGAGAACTATGTTGAGGACTATTCAGGAACTCAAGACAGGGAGGTAAAGGGGACCCTCACTCACACCTGTAGGGAAGCTGAGGGGGACAACCTCCTGATGCAAGTTTTTTTCTTCCACCTCGCCCAGCCACATCTGCCACTCGTGCACAGGCCTTAAGTGCAGGAGCATGAAGGACCCCAAGACCCAGACTAAGGGAACTCCCAGGAGATTGGGACGAGACGTAGAGGAAAGAAGACTTGCATGGAGACTACCCAGGGAAGAAGTCGCCTGGAGGCTAACCCAGGGAAGAGGTTTCTGGAGTACGAAGCCAGGGGAAAAGAATCTTTGAGACTTTTTCACAGCGTTCTGGACACCAGTGAAACCCCACCATCCTAACTGCACAAGTAAAATATTTTGTCTGTGTCTCAGGTGTAGAGTTGGTTACAATATGCAGAAAGATTCATGCTGCCCCTAAAGCATGTTGCTGTGAATTGAACACAATCTGCCAAAATAGAAAGGTCTCTATGCCAGTTTTTCCATGAATCTGGCTCCACGCCACATGCTTCTGCAGGAGTGGGCCTGCCGACAGTGCTCTTGGGCAGTGCTTAAGGTCCACTATCACATCACACCTCCCTTGGGTGTCTGAAGCCCATGGACAACCCAAAAGAAATCCGGTGCTGTTCCCGCAATAATGAGAAAGGGAGTTTGCGCTGCAAAACCAGTAGGCCACTGTAAGGAATCAGAAATTAAAGTCGGACACAAGGTTCTCATATTCTTGCTCAAAGAAATATTTATTAAAGAAAAATGGGTTGGAAAAATGCCTCTCTAGCACTATTCTAAAGACAAACTTCCCTACCTAGAAAACACAAACTAAGGATCTGTCTGTGTCAGGATGTCAGTAACTGAAAAGCAGTCGGAAAACATCCTATCCTCATACTATAAATAAACAACAAAAGGGTGCAAGGAAATGTTGACTTGATGTTGGCAAAAAGTGTTCAAAACCAAGAGTGACTCCATGTTCTCCCAGGTAAAAACTCTTGGATCCAGAGGTTGATTTCCTTCCCCCAGATTGTTAAACAGGATGGCAAAAATGTTTCTTTTAGCTAACAATTCTTTTCTGTTTTCACCAGACTCCCAAAGTTCTGCTTAAAGCAAGATTTCTGTAACAGTCTTTCTGTAGCAGTTCTTGTAACTTTGCAGATTACCTGGTCTACTTCCCTGCCAGGAATCTTTCTACAATTTCAGCTGCCTGGAGTACTCGCCTGCCAGGACTTCTCCTTAGGGTTTTCAGATCACCTGGTATACTCTACTGACAGGGATCTTTGCACAATTTCAACATATATTGCACAGTTCTTTGATATAGCTTCCAGGTCTTCCTATGCGTTTCACAGTTTCTTGATACACCACAATAGCATATACCATAAGGTGCTTGGTATATCTATCCGTGGTAATATTTCCTCAAACATATTGACTTCACCTGATGATCTCCACTGATGCCGAGGTGTCCATCTGCCTCCTGTGGGCTTTCTCCACCACCCCCTGAACAGGTGGGGTAAGCCTGACTTTTTTGTACAGAGCGCACGTGGCGCGGCACAAATTACTACAAACTGCATCTAAATTTGAAATGCATTATACGCACGTCGTGGATTGACTCTTGGGAGGAGCGTATCAATGTTTTATGTGTTAATTGTGCCCTCGTGTATGATCCTGCATCCCTGCCTCATTGTGCCTTTTCCTTACCAACATGGCTGCACTTTTTCTGTGATTTGAACTGTTAGCCTTCGTGGTCTGGCCCAGCTCCTGTAAGAGGATTCAATTCAACACTACAGCTAAGTCAACGCCTAGTCTATAATACTGAATGAAAACCCTTATTGATATATCTTTATGTCCAGTTCATGCATTCTGGATGACTACCCCTATATAACACCCCTCTCTTGGAATCCTCCTGACCCCACTGAGCCAAGAAGTAGTTCTGTTTTGCAAGTTAAAAGGTTTAACTGATAGTTTAAACAATAGATATATATATATCACACTTTAGAATAAATTAATAATTAAATAGCACACTTAATCTGGTATGATAAAGATTAACAACGGAGAATCTGGCACTAGCACACTGTCATGATCTCTGCTTCCAAAAGGTCAGGGTTTTCCCAACTCCCTTGGAAGCAGATCCATAACCCAGGTTCCGAGTGCCAACCAGTCCCAATTGGGACCTTTTGGACCCAGTCCTGGCGCCAGTGGCACCAGGCTCATAAATATGCCCAGTCCCAGCGCTGGAAGCGCCGGGCTCATAATGCTTGGGTGGACTTACCTGCAGCAGACCATGCTGCTTACTTGCCTGCCAGTTGAGCCTCTGATCCTCTTCTGTTTGGAACTACTTTTCCTGTTGGGTGGGGCTGGAGCCACTCCCTAGATTTAGAACACTGGAACTCTTCTGGAAGGCAGGAACTCTTTTCTTACCAGGAACTGTTTTCTTACTTAGGCGTGGCTGTGGAAGGAGACACCTAAGCACTACAGGAGGCTATTTAAACCACACCCGGTGGATGAATCTTGCTTTGCGTTATTCTGCACCCTCTGCAGCAGGACGCTCATCGTGTCTTCTGCATCCAGTCCTGGGCCTAAGGAAAAAGGCTTACCATCCTGAATCCAGTCTTCAGCAACACCTATAAAGACAAGAAAGAACAGGTTAGCATTCCGGCATCTGAAAGGCAAAGGCTTACCATCCTGAATCCAGTCTTCAGCAACACCTATAAAGACAAGAAAGAACAGGTTAGCATTCCGGCATCGGAAAGGCAAAGGCTTACCTACTCTTCGTGCGCTCCGGAGGTCTTCATACTGCATTCCGGCATCTGAAAGACAAAAGCTTACCAACTCTTCGCACGCTCCGGAGGCCTTCGGCGCTGCTTCCGCATCTGAAAGACAAAACAAGGTGCGTTTAAAGACATTGGGGAACTTTAATACTCACGTGCCATTACTCCTTTCCACATCTAATCCAGTGGGTATTCCGGCACCCTGCAGCCGCTCCGAACTCGTACCTGCAAAATAAAAAGACAGTTAGAGCGCATCGTGAAGCAGGCAACAAGCGCTTACTCACGTGCTTCCAGGCGCTTCTATTCATCACACGGGCTCCATCTTCAACTCACTTCAGCCCGTCATCCGCAATCGCTGGAACCCTGCAAAACAAGAGACATCATTACTAAAGACTTTAAAAAGACATTTGAATGACTCGAAACTTACCGTTCGTGCAGTAAACGACGGACAGCAGTCCTCTGAAGTCAAGAGGCCTGCGCTACCTATCCAGTGAAGAAACTGGCTACAGCACCCTGCCCCGAGGCAGATGGAGAGCTCGGCATTCACTTACCTAAGGTGAGAGCGTTAACCTTTGGGGTCTACAGGAGAGGAGAAGAGGAAAGAGATAGGGACACCCCAATAACCCCAGTTCATTAACCCCATATTTTCTATCTGCAGACATCTCACTCTACACGTCAGGCATACAGTGCACAGAGGTCCAGCCCAAAGAGCCAACCGGGTGCTACACATCACCTTTGAAGATACGGTAGTCGCCCAGTCAAGACCGGCGCCTCTGCGAGAATCAGGTGAGCGTTACAGAACGCAAAGCCTACCGCAAAACTCTCGCCCAGGCGCTATGGAAACCTCGGATACTGACCCCCTAGCCCGGTTACTTGGGGAACTAAGGGCAGAAGTGCATGCAACTCGTCAGGAAACGAATGCTCTAAGAAGGGAACTAATTATTTCCAAGGAGAGAACAGACAATCTTGCTAGACAAGTGCTACAGTCACAAGCCGGACAGACCCCGTTACCCGCATCAGGGGCAAATCTTCCTTCAACATCCTCTATGAATCCAGTGCAGATCAACCTACCTGGGAATGTACCTCTGGCTCCGCCCGAGCGATTTTCTGGTGACCCAAAGAGGTTTGCAGTATTTATCAATCAGTGCCGGTTGCACTTCTTATGCCGGCCAGCAGCCTTTCCAACTGATCAAGCTAAAGTAGCTTTTGTACTTTCGTACCTTAGTGGAAATGCGGCAGACTGGTCGATCCCTCTAGTTCATCAAGATGATCCGGTTCTCCATGATTTTCAAGCCTTTCAGCTTAGTATGGAAAAACTGTTCGCAAGACATTCACAGGGACAGGCCTTGGACAATGAGCTTCTTTCGTTGCGACAGGGTAATCAAGACCTTTTGGCTTATATTGCATCTTTCAATAGACTAATAGTGGAAATGGCCTGAGGACAAAAGGATTACGCTGTTTTATAGAGGTCTACGTGGAGAGCTCAAAGACGTTTTAGCCCAAGTAGTGAATCCCCCACAAGACTGTTCGGATTACATAGACTTGGTCGTTCAAATAGATCACAGGCTGCAGAACAGGAAGGCCGATCGTTCCAAGTTTGATGCTCGAGTATTTTCCAAACCGCCAACTCCTTCCAAAGGAGTAGACTCCGGGGAATCCATGCAAATAGGGGGTCTGAGAGGTCCTCTAACACAACGGGAGTGGGAAAGGAGGAAACAGTTGCAATTATGCCTATATTGCGGAAACTCAGGGCACTTTCTTCGAGACTGTCCGGTGAAACCTGCCAAGAAGGCAGTAGGAGCTGCAGTTACCAAAGTTACAAACTCTGAGCAGGGAAACGACCTCGCCCGACAAGAATAGAGGTCCTCTTGCCGAGCGTAAAAACCAGTTCCGTGACCTCGCATTTCGTGATACCTATGGTCCTCATTAGCCCTGATAATCCGGATCGATTACATGCAATTGAAGCTTACGTCGACAGCGGTGCCATCGGCAATTATGTGGATCATGAAATGGTTTTGAGGATGAATCTAACTCTTTGTCCCAAGGCTGTAAAGGACGTCATTACTACGGTGGATGGTACGGAGATAGCCTCCAGGCCAGTAACGCATACCACTCAAGAAGTGACGCTAGTAAGTCAAGATGGACACCATGAGAAGATTGTGTTCGATGTGATCAAGGCCCCTCAGTTTCAGATTATTCTAGGAATACCTTGGTTAGAGAAACACAATCCTCTGATCGATTGGCGAGCAAGAACGGTCCAGTTTCCAGAATGTGTCTCTACTTGTCACCCTCCACCTGGTGTTGCACTGGCCGCAATTTCTTCAGAGACTCCCCAGTTACCTCCCGAATACCTAGAATACCAAGATGTTTTCCGGAAGGATCAGGCTAACTCTCTACCTCCTCATAGGTCTTATGACTGCCAGATAGACCTGATACCTGGATCTACTCCTCCTTGTAGTAGAATTTATGCCCTCACCGAGCCTGAGAACCTTCACCTTCGACAATACCTGGATCAATACCTGGCAAATGGGTTTATTCGTCCTTCCAAGTCCCCTGCTTCTTCAGCTTTGTTCTTCGTTCCAAAAAAGGAAGGAGACCTTAGAACTTGTATCGATTATCGCTCCCTGAACCAGATCACCGTTAAGAATAGATATCCGTTACCTTTGATCCCTGAACTCCTGGACCAAGTCAGAAAAGCATGCATATATACAAAGCTGGATCTTAGAGGAGCTTA
This sequence comes from Ambystoma mexicanum, assembly GCF_040938575.1. Taxonomy (NCBI): domain Eukaryota; kingdom Metazoa; phylum Chordata; class Amphibia; order Caudata; family Ambystomatidae; genus Ambystoma; species Ambystoma mexicanum. Next base: position 734,750,171 of record NC_090925.1, read on the forward strand.
CCACTTGGTACGAGTAAAAGAGGGCGATGAATGGAAGACGGCCTTCCGCACCAAGTATGGGCTATTTGAATATCAGGTCATGCCCTTCGGACTTTGCAATGCCCCGGCCGCCTTTCAATATTTTATGAACGATGTCCTCAGAGAGCTCATAGATGTATGTGTTGTTGTTTACATTGACGACATCCTCGTTTATTCTTCATCAGAATCTGAACATCGGAAACACGTGAAAATGGTCCTCGAAAGATTGCGTCAACACAAACTTTTCGCTAAGTTGGAAAAATTTGTTTTCAACGTGACTGAAGTTGAATTCTTGGGATTCATATTATCACCTGGCGGGGTGCGTATGGATTCAAAGAAGGTCGATGCAGTTCTCAAATGGCCATCACCATCCTCCGTAAAAGGTGTGCAAAGCATGTTAGGCTTCGCTAACTTTTACCGCAGGTTTATCCCCGAGTTCTCTCGAATAGTCCAGCCCATCACTGCCTTGTTAAAGAAAAACAAACGTTTTGAATGGTCTACCGAGGCGGAACAAGCTTTCCAGGATTTGAAGACTAAATTTATCTCTGCACCAATCTTAAAACACCCTCGCCCCGAACTCCCCTACATCGTGGAAACTGATGCTTCAAGCCTTGCCATGGGGGCAGTTCTATCACAAAAGGAACCGGTAACCAATCAGTTGCATCCCGTGGCATTTTGGTCCCGCAAATTCTCGCCTCCTGAAGTCAATTACACGATTACTGACAAGGAACTTCTGGCTATCAAGTCTGCCTTTAAGGTTTGGCGGCATTATCTGCTGGGGGCCCGACACACCGTTACTGTGATTACGGATCACCGAAACCTGCAATATTTGAAAACCGCAAAAGCCCAATCCTCTAGACAACTCCGTTGGGCATTATTCTTTGCCGAGTTTGACTTCATAATTACCTATCGACCAGGTACAAAGAACGGTAAAGCCGATGCCCTTTCTCGGATGGGAGTGGAAGAACACTTGATCAACCCTAAACCTGTACCAATCATTCCCGAACAAAGAATTCTGGGTGTAATCGCCACAGAATCCATAGAGGAAGTTAAGGATAAAGCCAAGCAACTTGTAACTCCAGCAGATATACAGAATTGGCATCTGCAGGGAAAGGACTTTGCAGTAAAGGACAACTTATTGTATTTCCAAGAACGATTATACCTACCCAGCACAGATTTACAGAAAAAAGTAATCTCTTGTTATCACGACTCTTTAATGGAAGGTCATCCCGGTATAGCCAAGACCTCAGAAAAGATCAAGCGCTACTTCTGGTGGCCGTCTTGGAAAAAAGATATCAGAGACTTTATAATGTCCTGTGGAGTATGCGCCCAAAACAAGAGTCAAAAGGAAAGACCAGCAGGCCTCTTACGCCCTATTGACATCCCACCTCGCCCTTGGCATACGCTTTCTATGGACTTCATCACCGATCTACCTCCATGCTCCGGATACAATACGATTCTAGTAATCGTGGACTTATTCTCCAAGATGGCGCATTTCATTCCGCTCAAAGGCTTGCCAACAGCAGCAACTCTGGCCCGAGAATTTCTCGAAAACATCGTCCGACTGCACGGTTTTCCTTCGGTTCTAATTTCGGATCGAGGTAGTCAATTTATTTCTCATTTTTGGCGAAGTTGCTGTCGGTCGGCTCAAATTGATGTGAGACTATCGACCAGTCACCACCCTCAGACCGACGGACAAACCGAGAGGACCAATCAAACTCTGGAACAGTATTTACGCTGCATGCTGCAACAAACTGAAAAAACTTGGAAAAATATCCTTTGGATAGCCGAGTATGCCTACAATAACTCTGTCCACTCGGGAACTGGGAAAACCCCGTTTTTTCTTTTGTACGGCAGTCACCCTCGAACCTCGGAGTTGGATCCCCTCCAAGATCTTGAAACACCAGCAGTAGACTACCTGCATTCTACAATCACCCAAGCCTTTAAGGAAGCTGTTTCTCACCTTCAAAGGGCTAAAGAACAATACAAGAAAGGAGCAGATCAACATCGGAAGGAAGCCACTCACTATCAAGTAGGGGATCAAGTCTGGTTATCCACCAAATATCTATCTCTAAAAGGGCCACGCACATTCAACCCAAGATACCTTGGTCCCTATTCCATCACTACCATAGTAAACCCAGTAGCGGTCAAGTTGGACTTGCCCCCGCACATGAAGATACATCCGGTCTTCCACGTCTCTCTATTAAAACCCGTGCAACCTCAAACCCGACTAACCAAATCTCCAAAACCTATCCTAGTGGATGGAGAACTCGAGTTTGAAGTCAAAAGCATTCTGGACTCCAAGATCTCCAAAGAGAGATCCTGGGAACCTGCTGAATATGTCCACGCTCCTCGCCTAATCAAAAGATTTCACCGAACATTTCCTGACAAGCCAAAACCCCCGGAGAAGCCCGGTTTGGGAGGGGCCTTGAGGGGGGGTACTGTCATGATCTCTGCTTCCAAAAGGTCAGGGTTTTCCCAACTCCCTTGGAAACAGATCCATAACCCAGGTTCCGAGTGCCAACCAGTCCCAATTGGGACCTTTTGGACCCAGTCCTGGCGCCAGTGGCACCAGGCTCATAAATATGCCCAGTCCCAGCGCTGGAAGCGCCGGGCTCATAATGCTTGGGTGGACTTACCTGCAGCAGACCATGCTGCTTACTTGCCTGCCAGTTGAGCCTCTGATCCTCTTCTGTTTGGAACTACTTTTCCTGTTGGGTGGGGCTGGAGCCACTCCCTAGATTTAGAACACTGGAACTCTTCTGGAAGGCAGCAACTCTTTTCTTACCAGGAACTCTTTTCTTACTTAGGCGTGGCTGTGGAAGGAGACACCTGTCATGATCTCTGCTTCCAAAAGGTCAGGGTTTTCCCAACTCCCTTGGAAGCAGATCCATAACCCAGGTTCCGAGTGCCAACCAGTCCCAATTGGGACCTTTTAGACCCAGTCCTGGCGCCAGTGGCACCAGGCTCATAAATATGCCCAGTCCCAGCGCTGGAAGCGCCGGGCTCATAATGCTTGGGTGGACTTACCTGCAGCAGACCATGCTGCTTACTTGCCTGCCAGTTGAGCCTCTGATCCCCTTCTGTTTGGAACTACTTTTCCTGTTGGGTGGGGCTGGAGCCACTCCCTAGATTCAGAACACTGGAACTCTTCTGGAAAGCAGGAACTCTTTTCTTACCTAGGCGTGGCTGTGGAAGGAGACACCGAAGCACTACAGGAGGCTATTTAAACCACACCCGGTGGATGAATCTTGCTTTGCGTTATTCTGCAACCTCTGCAGCAGAACGCTCATCGTGTCTTCTGCATCCGGTCCTGGGCCTAAGGAAAAAGGCTTACCATCCTGAATCCAGTCTTCAGCAACACCTATAAAGACAAGAAAGAACAGGTTAGCATTCCGGCATCTGAAAGGCAAAGGCTTACCATCCTGAATCCAGTCTTCAGCAACACCTATAAAGACAAGAAAGAACAGGTTAGCATTCCGGCATCTGAAAGGCAAAGGCTTACCTACTCTTCGTGCGCTCCGGAGGTCTTCACACTGCATTCCGGCATCTGAAAGACAAAAGCTTACCAACTCTTTGCACGCTCCGGAGGCCTTCGGCGCTGCATCCCGCATCTGAAAGACAAAACAAGGTGCGTTTAAAGACATTGGGGAACTTTAATACTCACGTGCCATTACTCCTTTCCACATCTAATCCAGTGGGTATTCCGGCACCCTGCAGCCGCTCCGAACTCGTACCTGCAAAATAAAAAGACAGTTAGAGCGCATCGTGAAGCAGGCAACAAGCGCTTACTTACGTGCTTCCAGGCGCTTCTATTCATCACACGGGCTCCATCTTCAACTCACTTCAGCCCGTCATCCGCCATCGCCGGAACCCTGCAAAACAAGAGACATCATTACTAAAGACTTTAAAGACATTTGAATGACTCGAAACTTACCGTTCGTGCAGTAAACGACGGACAGCAGTCCTCTGAAGTCAAGAGGCCTGCGCTACCTATCCAGTGAAGAAACTGGTTACAGCACCCTGCCCCGAGGCAGATGGAGAGCTCGGCATTCACTTACCTAAGGTGAGAGCGTTAACCTTTGGGGGTCTACAGGAGAGGAGAAGAGGAAAGAGATAGGGACACCCCAATAACCCCAGTTCATTAACCCCATATTTTCTATCTGCAGACATCTTACTCTACACGTCAGGCATACAGTGCACAGAGGTCCAGCCCAAGAGCCAACCGGGTGCTACACATCACCTTTGGAGATACGGTAGTCGCCCAGTCAAGACCGGCGCCTCTGCGAGAATCAGGTGAGCGTTACAACACCTAAGCACTACAGGAGGCTATTTAAACCACACCCGGTGGATGAATCTTGCTTTGCGTTATTCTGCACCCTATGCAGCAGGACGCTCATCGTGTCTTCTGCATCCAGTCCTGGGCCTAAGGAAAAAGGCTTACCATCCTGAATCCAGTCTTCAGCAACACCTATAAAGACAAGAAAGAACAGGTTAGCATTCCGGCATCTGAAAGGCAAAGGCTTACCATCCTGAATCCAGTCTTCAGCAACACCTATAAAGACAAGAAAGAACAGGTTAGCATTCCGGCATCGGAAAGGCAAAGGCTTACCTACTCTTCGTGCGCTCCGGAGGTCTTCATACTGCATTCCGGCATCTGAAAGACAAAAGCTTACCAACTCTTCGCACGCTCCGGAGGCCTTCGGCGCTGCTTCCGCATCTGAAAGACAAAACAAGGTGCGTTTAAAGACATTGGGGAACTTTAATACTCACGTGCCATTACTCCTTTCCACATCTAATCCAGTGGGTATTCCGGCACCCTGCAGCCGCTCCGAACTCGTACCTGCAAAATAAAAAGACAGTTAGAGCGCATCGTGAAGCAGGCAACAAGCGCTTACTCACGTGCTTCCAGGCGCTTCTATTCATCACACGGGCTCCATCTTCAACTCACTTCAGCCCGTCATCCGTCATCGCCGGAACCCTGCAAAACAAGAGACATCATTACTAAAGACTTTAAAAAGACATTTGAATGACTCTAAACTTACCGTTCGTGCAGTAAACGACGGACAGCAGTCCTCTGAAGTCAAGAGGCCTGCGCTACCTATCCAGTGAAGAAACTGGCTACAGCACCCTGCCCCGAGGCAGATGGAGAGCTCGGCATTCACTTACCTAAGGTGAGAGCGTTAACCTTTGGGGTCTACAGGAGAGGAGAAGAGGAAAGAGATAGGGACACCCCAATAACCCCAGTTCATTAACCCCATATTTTCTATCTGCAGACATCTCACTCTACACGTCAGGCATACAGTGCACAGAGGTCCAGCCCAAAGAGCCAACCGGGTGCTACACATCACCTTTGAAGATACGGTAGTCGCCCAGTCAAGACCGGCGCCTCTGCGAGAATCAGGTGAGCGTTACACACACTTCTTGATAATCACTAAGGAGTTGACATGAAATGGATAAGATAGCAACAATACTTTTATGGTTTCAAATGGATGCAATGTGGAATGAAATGCAGTACAGAAAATACTCAATATGATTTCAACAAAACAATGTAATCACTTTCTTGGACAATTCACCCCCCCTTTTTATGCAATGCAAGGAAATGGAGGGAAGACACACAATTCTCAGAAATGCAATTAAATGTGATTCAGTTAACCCCAGCAACTTAGACTACAGACGTTGAAAACACAGGCAAAATGCTTTGATATGTGCTGGCAATGAAGAAAAAATATGCTAAAATGCTTTTAATTCCCTCTAGAGGTTCAGGGTGAGTGAAATCAAGTTATTATTAGTCCAGGCTCACTTTAGCAAGGATTCAGGGATGATTAGCAGGTTAAACGAATTTCTGGCAATGAAACTGCTGTTTTCACACGTGGAGAAATTTGCAAATCGCGGTAAAATTCGCGAATGCGTGTTCCGCGATTGCGGTAAAACTATAAGGGGTAGGAATGTGGTTCTTGGTGCGATTAAAAGCTAAGATTCTCAGCTTTCAGATGAAAGTTACTGCAAGTCTCTAGCACAAACGGTTGCAGAGATACGAGCGATTGAATAAAGGTCGTTTTTCAGATTTGACATTTTAAAGTTCAAAAAGACAAGTGCAGCTTGCAACTAGAAAATGACAAGTGACAGCTTTGCAAATGACAGGTGACAGTTAGGAGACAGTTCTACTTAGATTAAAATAGATTGAATTATATTATTCTAACTAAGAGATTGGTTCTGCACAGTTTTGCTGGGTACTCACACTATATTCTTGAATTAGAATGGACGTCGCCACGGATCTGGTCAGGTTTTAAACTGGACTCTGGTCTCTGCACTTCACAGTGATCTGGTCTCTGGAACTGCTCTCTCTCTGGGTACAGCACTGCTTCTGGATTCTGGAGATTGAGGGATTTGAAATCTCTGGTTTATCTTGGAGTCTAAGTGTTGGCTCTTTGAAGGTTGATGGAGGTAAAGTATGGATTTTTCCGGCAGAGCTTCCAGCTGCAGATGGATTTGAAGGTCCCTATCTGTCCTGTCTCTCTGCTTTTATGTGTTTTTAAAATGGGTGTGTGTGAGCATCACTAGACCCTACCCCTCTCCACTTGCCATTGGTCAAATTTCCATTTCTCACTTGATTGGGGAAGGAACTGTGAGTCAGAGCGATGTCATTTTATGGCTTGCAGAGAGGACACTCCCCTGTCAAATTGCACACAATCTATATTTGATATAAAAAGACATATTTGCACAGGTAAACATTTGTTTAAAATTACATGCACCCCTCACATATCACAGTAGGTATCCCCTGTTCAAACTCTGCTCTTCCTGAGAGCTTGCATTCAGAAATGGCAATATTTTGCACTTTTTAACTGGTTTGCAATACCGTACATTACCCCAAATTTACACACATGTGCGCAAGGAGTATGGACATTAGTTGATAAAGTGTCAGATTTTTCACATGCACACATTTTGAGTAATATCCTCTTAACTGCTAGTTTGCCCCCAGAACATCACACAAATTGGAGTTTGGGCTTGAATTGAAGGTACATTTTTTAAATTAAGGCTCTCAAAGTTATACATTTCTGTCATTTGATTACAAAGAGTTATCAGTGTTTTTGTAAAATATATATTTTACTTTCAATTCAGTCCTCAGAGTGTTGGAGTCCGCCTCCAAGACTTGGGTGGGTCAGTCACATGCATCCTCTGGGCAGGCAGGCCTTTGTTGACAGGAAACAGTAAAAATCAACATATTCCTTTCAGAGGAGAGGGGCCATTGTGTGGTCTCTGGGAAGCTCCCAGCCAGTCTGCCTTCTATCAATCAAGAGGTCATGTGAGATTCTAACTCCTGGTGTGAAGCTCTGGAGGTGAGAGGGTTTCCCAGGCTTCAGGCCTCTGGGAACAGCATGTGGCTAATTTTTAATTAAAATGCAGCCTTTGAAGTCAGCTGAGTCAAATCCCTTTGTCAGCAACTGCACTCAATTCTCCTGTCAGAGTTTAGACCGCCAGTGCCCCCTTGAGGATTTTGTTGGTACTGCATGCAATTTTGGGATTTTCTTGGATTAATGCATTCTAAACAGGAATGGTTCTTACATGGTAGTAAATCCTTGCTTAACATTGTTTTGATGGGGCTCCTTACAGTAAAATGGTTATGTGGAACCTCACAAAAAGGTTGAATCTTTAAAGTGGTCCAATGAGTCACGATTTCAGCAACTTTTGACATCAGTAACAGTGGATTTGGTTAACAAAGACCTTTCTTTACACTGGTGGGTGGCAAGTTAGGTAACCATTTTGGTGTGCACACAACTGCGCAGCTCTCCTGGATTCTGGGATGAAAGGATGGGCGGCGACAGCGCATCCCCATCTTTACCCACTCCAATGATTTATTTTTGTTCTGGGGTAAAATGATGGGCAGCGACAGCTTAATCCCCATATTTACCCCATCTAATGATTCCACATGGGTCAAAACCCTCCACACTCCCCCTCCCATTGGTTGCACGTGGCTTGTTAAGCCAATGAGAGCAACCGGGAGGCGGGAGCTGGCCATCCACCAAAGGCCACAACAAAGGCCCTGTCTACCCCTGTCCACCATGGTACGCCGGATCGCCGACCCCTGTGAGTGTCTGTGTGCCCCCATGCCCCCGTGAGTGTCTGTGTGCCCCCTTGCCCCCCTTTTAGTGTCTGTGTGCCCCCATGAACTCCGTGAGTGTCTGTGTGCCCCATGCCCCCCCTTGAGTGTCTGTGTGCCCCATGCCCCCCATGAGTGTCTGTGTGCCCCCATGCCCCCCGTGAGTGTCTGTGTGCCCCCATGCCCCCCTTTGAGTTCTATGTGCCCCCATGCCCCCCTGTGAGTGTCTGTGTGCCCCCATGAGTGTCTGTGTGCCCCATGCCCCCTGTGAGTGTCTGTGTGCCCCCATGCCCCCTGTGAGTGTCTGTGTACCCCCCTGCCCCACTTACCTGCCTTCTACCCTTTTCCCCTATCCACAATTCCCTCCTCTTCTACTCTCTTCCTACTCCCTATCCTACTTATTTCTCCCTCCTCTCAGCCTTCCCCCTCCTAGCACTTACTCCTATCATCTGTTCCCTTGACTTTTGATAGCAGCTTGTCTGTCTCCCCTCCTCCCCCCTTGTTCTTCTCCCTCCTCCCCCCACCCCTGCTTTTTAAATTTGTCACTGACAAATTTGCTCAGTAGCGTGCCTTGTTCAACTCCTTCTCCCCACTCATATACTACTATACTAGAGTTCTATGCAGCTCTGTGGTCACACGCCAGCTTTCCCTCTCGGACCGGTGTGGAGAATGCTGTTTTGTCGAACAGGCCCACCTCCAAGAGCTCTTATGCGGCTCCTGGTGTATCCACAGCCTCTCCTGCTCACACGCAGTGTCTGTTTTCCTGTTCCGGTGGCCTTCTCTGCTTTTTCAGCCTTGTCGGTGTGCCTCACACATTCAGGAGCCTTCGTGTGGATGGCAACATCTCCTCCTATACTGCTTGTCCCCGTATGACGGTTGATCGCTTCAAATGTCCTGCTCAATAAAGCCTTTGAAAAAGGACTAGTCTTCATGTTGTGCTTTGAGCACCTGTTACTTTGCACAAACTCCCTTGTCCGCCTCCTCGTCTTAGTACCTGGGTGGTTATGGGAGTTGAAGTCCATACCCGTTTTTTGGTTTTTAACTTCCAAATAGTTTTTCTCATTAATTTCACATAAATGGTTCATTTAAACCAAAAGGTGTTATGTGTGAGATCTGGGTGCTTGGGAGAAAAGTGGGGGCCGGACTGGAATGATAAAAGGCCATCAAGAACTCTGGTATCAGAGGGTCTTCCTCATGGGGACGGGGGGACACTGGGACTCCTTCAGTGAAGTCATAACATCTCCCTGCTAGGTGTCTCCTCCCATGTGATCCTCCCACATATTACTAATCCCAAGGATAGGATCAGGTAGCGGTTGCTGTCCCCTAGCCACATGGGAGGAGGTCTGCGCCGAGGATTGTGTGATGGCTCCACTCCACTCTGCCCAGCCATATACTTCGATGATGTCACTATGTATTATGTATTGTACTGTGTATTATAAATATTGTATTGACAAGACTCTAGATACACACTCTTCCTGAAGTTCCTGCACTGCGTTCCTGTTCCATTCATCATCCAGATTCCAGACCCCAACTACAAGGCCAAAGCATTGCTGACCCTACTCCAGGGCCCACTGCAAAACCCAAGCAGTGCTGATCCTATTCCCAGCAAGGCCTCAAATCCGAAAACCCACTAATCTCCTATTAAAAAAGGGAAAGCTGTGGTACCTTTTGCATCCTGAACCAGCCTGGCTTGCTGCCCACTAACTGCATGCCCGCTGCCATCCTGCTATCCTGCAATCCTGCCATCCAGCTGACATTTAGTATCCAGTGACCAGAATTGCCAGTCCAGAAGTGCCATCCGGTGACCAGAACAGCCCAGCTGTTTGCCAGGCGCGCCGCCGTGTAGTGACCAGAACCGTTGACGGTTCAAAAATCCCAAACTGAAAGTGGACTGTAAGTATAAATCACCATCCCACAGAAATCCATAGTATACCTTGTCTTGCCTGTGTCCTTATCCCACTCTCTAAGCCATCCTATCCTTAAACTGATAACCTGTAAAACTGTCAGAATTATCCGTGCAACATTGCCATTGATTTCTAGTGCTAGGGCCATCTCTCTTTTCAATTTTGTCTTGTGTAATCCTATGCCATCAGTCATATTTCGAGTGATCTGACTAGTTTCCGCCAGGGTTGGGCTCTGGCATCATAGGGTTGAACTTGCGAATCAACCTTGGATCTTACTGTGTCCATCTTTCGTGGTCTAATCTGAATACTCTAGTGAAGAGTAAAACTGTTCTTGTCACAAATGATTCCCTTTCCTATTTCACCGTTTAATTTTACTCAAAGCCATCCAATTTACCAGCTATAGACTTACTTTTACTTCCATATTATCCCTGTGATATACCTCTATCCCCCAGCACTCCAAATCAGTGGATTTCACCCGTTTTTAGTAAAAACCGTTTGGGTAATTTAAGGCGGGAATTGAAAAATTCAACTTTTACACGTGTCATTTTGCTGCAATCTGTTTTAAACTTGCCACTCATTTTCGAACTGTATGCTTTTGGTAATCCATTCTTTGTGATTGTTGGTGTCTTTGCATTGTTGCTTTACTGAGGAATTATATTTGCTTGAAGGTTTTTAACACACATTCATTATTTATTTGTCCATTTCCTAGTATCATTTCATAACATTGCAAGGGGTTTATTTGCAAGGTCAGATTTGGATTATGTCTCCTGTTTCTCATTCCTGATTACCTGCCGCTTCTGTTCATCCTCTCAGAATTGATTATTTGTGGGTCGAGGGAGCATTGCAAGGGGAGATCCTAACTTGTGTGCTATTTTTCCTAAACCAAAAAGTGCTCCTATTCCACTGTGCTGTGTATCTGTTCCACTAGAAGGTTAAACCCAGTGCATTGCTCACATTGTCATTGTAATTATCACCTCATTGGTGATTGCTGCCCCATATTAAAAGTGTATGATTTCTTTTGCATTTTAAAATAAATAAATATATATTGCATTTTAACAACCAGCCTGGTTCATGGTCCATTGCGACCCGGGGTACTTGAAAAGGGGGTGTGATATGAGTGGTGTACCATCCCAAAATTGAATCTGCATCAAATAAGGAGAAACGCATCTCAATTGTGCGCTACATACTAGGCCGAGACCAAGGTGCGTGTCGCTTCATTGAAATCCTTAACAACACCAATGCCTGCAGTTTTTCACATCACACAACGCAAGATGATTGTGACTTAATTGTTTTAATATAGACAGTCAGATCCCACATATAGGCAGGTAGATGAGAAATTATAGTGAACTGCATGAACACATTTCTTGTGTGTCTGCAGGTCCACCCAGGAACATACTGTGCATATCCGCTCTCTGCAGGAAAGACAAAACTTCAGCAGGTGGCACCATAATAGTAAGTAGTAGTAATGCTTAGAGCACAGAGGTTGAGAATGTTGGTGCTCGAAGGTTAGTGGGGGGCGCGGTTGGCAACTTAGACCATTCATCCAGTGAGGCCCTGGTGGCATTGCATAGTGTGCCCTACAGGTAAGGTACTTTTGAGATTTCCTGAGGCATCCTTCTATGGGCTGGCATCTCTAGCAGTGGACAGTGTGCAGTGACTGGTTCTGGATGGAATTGGGGAAAACTGGGAGGAGTGGAAGACACAGGGAGTGTGTGGCATTAACAGACAACTGTCAATGCAACAAATTTAACGCCCAATATCTGGTACCCAGTTATGCAAATTGCGTTGAGTAACGGGTAGCGTAAACTTGTTAGGGCACTAGCTGCATTGAGCACCGGTTGCTAAAATCACAACTGGGCACCGGGTTACAAAACCCCATATGAGCACAATGAGACACCCAGGAGCAACAAAACAGTGAGGCAAATTTACAGTGGGACACATTCATTTGTCTTTTATAATGCACTGAATATGGAGACCAGTATATAAGCATGGGACCGGGATTCAAACCTGTCCTGCTCTGCATTGTCTTGCTTTCAAGACATGCGCATTACCTCCCGGCCCCATGGGAGCAAATCCCAGCAGGCGTAAACATAGTGGGACACCTGGGGAGCAGTACAGTACAAGGTAGAAAGTAGGTTAGTGAAGCGTGTAAACAATCAAGCCACACACAGCAAGGCATAACATGGCTTAGCAGACATGATACGGTACGACAATCTATATCAAAGCATTAGAATGCATAGCAAGCATTAAAAGGCCTAACAAGGCAAAACCGCCTTCTCTCATCCCCCTACCTAGGCTTTTCAGACAGCTTTTGTTTCCTCTCCCACTTTTTTCACTCTACCCTCGATCTTAAAGGGCTTTCCCTTATCCCCCCATCCCTTCTCCTGCTGGTCTCCCCCTCCCCGTCTACTTGGTTGCCTGGTTTTACCTCTCTCCCTCCATCTGTCTCTCTATCCCTCCACATTCCTTCTCAGATCTTGCTGCTCGCTGTCTTTGCCTCGCCTGTCTCCCCTCCCTCCAACATTCCTGCTCTCACCACTGCAGCTACCCCTACCCTCTGCTACCTGTCTGTCACTTCCCTCTCCTTCACACACACCCACACTCTGTCTCTCCAACTCTCTTCCGTGAGCACAGCGTTGAGAGAGCAGCTCGCCGGCAGTCCAGGCATCAGAATCAGGCCCCATCCGGCGCTCGGGGGTCCTGTGAGGTTTTTATTTCCTCATTTCTTTGTTTTTGCAATAATTGTGTTTGCTTCTGCGCTCCGAGTGCACGTTGGTTTTCCCCCTCCCCCCACCCCTGCAGCCACTTCCTGGTCCACTCCTCCCTCCCGCCTCCCTGCCCGCCCACCACCCCCCCACCCCTGTGTTCGCACATCTCTCTCTCTTAACGGACCCTCCTGGGCAGCCCCCTGCCCGGCAGCCCCCACGGCTAAGGGCCACTCAGGCAAAGGGCGGCTCCTTCGGTGTCTGCAGGGGAAGCCAGGCACCTGCCCCCTCCTTTCGACCCCCTTGTTCACCCTTCCCTCCGCTTACGAGCTGTAATCCTCTGCTGTTTCACTTGCAAATTCCGCCTGCCTTATTACCGCACTGTGAAATCTAGGCTTTTTTCTCCCTCTCTAGGATTCTCATTTTTTTTGGGAGAGCGCTAAATTGTTTGTTACGGTACCACCTACATAATTTCATATCGTGTTCTGCAACTTGTGGTAAACTAGGGCTTTTTCTCCCCTCACAGGATTCTCAATCTTAGGTGGCCTCTCCACTAGTTACCTAATACTCATTTCTGTGTGTATTTTTGCTCTGAAATGTGATAAAACTTGGGCTTGCCGCTCACTCCCTGTCTGCTTGCTCTCGTCTGTTTCCTCCCCCCTCTCTCCTATTCCATGGTGCTCTCTATCTCACCTATCTTCTCTAACTGCTTCTCCATTGACTATCCTGCTCTCCTCACTAAATCTGGTAGGAAAAAGTTTTAAAAGGACATCCTGGTCTCCAACCCAGGCCTCCCTATCGCTGACACCTACACCAGTGCCTCTTCCAAGGAAACTCTCACTGAAATTCTCTTTTTCGTGCCTTCCCCTGTCCTATGGACCCTTCATATGGCCTCTGTGCTCGCTCCTTTCTCCTTTTCTCCCATAAATGGTGGCACCCGCTGGGATGTCCTCTTGGCCTCCTTCCACTCCTCTAAGGCCATTATTAATGTCTACACTAATGGGACTGTCTTGGTCCAAGGCCCTCAGACCAACCTTCACCTCTTTGATAGACACTTCCCGCGCCTCATCAAGTTCCTGTCCTCTCCTGCTGTCCCCCCTCCTCTGTCCTCGGCTACCTTGCCTCCACCCTCCCTCCCTACCCCCTCTTGTGCTCCTTCACCTCCACTGGGCGTACCTCTGATCTGTACACCTCCCCGGAAGTCCTTCAAGGCTGGCAACCTTCTCTACATTGCCACTGTAAACTCTCGCTCTGCTGTCAAACATTCCTCTGACATCTGTCACCTTCTAGAAAAACTGGACCTTGACGTCCTCGGTCTCACTGAGACATGGTTCACGGACAGCTCTGTCACCAGCTTTGATACACTCCTATTTGACGGCTACAAGATCCTCTCCGTTCCCAGGCACAACCGTGCTGGGGGGGGTGTGGCCCTTATCTTCCCTGAGTGGATTCCTGCCACTGTCACTCCTACGCAGACTTACTCCTCTTTTGAATGCCTTGTCTGTCGACTCTCTCTCTCCTAGCCATTCCCTTACCGTGTCTACTATCTAACGACCACCTGGCCTAATCTCCTCCTTCCTCTCCGAGTGGGCGGACCTCTCCTCCTAACTCCTGTCCTCAACCACTCAACTCCTCTTTCTTGGAGATTTCAACATCCACCTGGATGCCTCCTGTCCCCCCTCTGGACTCTTTCGCGACCTATGCGACTCTCTCTCACTCTCTATTCTCCCTTCTGGGCCGACTCATTCTGCAGGGCACACTCTTGATGCTCTGATCTCTTCTGACCTTCCCCTCTCTCTCCCAATCTCCACTCCTCTCTCCTGGAGTGATCACTTTCTCCTATCCTCCCAGCTCACCTTCCCTACCCCACAGGCAAAGCCACCCTCATCACTGCCACCCTCCTTCTCGGTCATCCGACCCATGAAGCGCATGTCAGTTGAGGCTTTTGCAGCCACCTTCTCGCCCTCCCCTCCCCCTTCGGCTGACTCCCACCCTGACACAGCCCTCTCCACTCTTCACTCTGCTATATCTGATACTCTTGATATCCTTGCCCCTGTCATGAGAATCCGCCTGAAGCCCAAAGCCAAATGTAACTCCTGGTACGACTCGGATCTCGTCACCCTTAAACGCAAGTGCAGGGTGGCAGAGAGGAAATGGCGTGCTTCATGTGCCTCCTCTGACAAACTGGCCTGCCGCCTACTCCAAAGGCAATATCGGCTCTCCGTTCTCACCAAGAAGAGAGCCCTTATCCAAGCCCGCATCTCTGCGGCATCTAACAATTCGGCCGAACTCTTTAAAATCTGCAAGGAGTTGGCCAACCCTGATGCAGTCTCTACCGCTCCTGTCCCCTGCCAAGCCCTCTGCACGGCACTGGCCACTCACTTCATTTCTAAAACTCAGGACATCCTGTCCTCACTCTCCTCTTATCACCTCCCCCCCTCTATTCCCTGCTCTTCCTCTGGCCCTTCTGCAGCCACCCCACCTCCCCCTTTCTCTGCCTTTGCCCCTTTTCTGCTGACGAGGTTTCGAGACAAGTCTGATCTATGAAAGTCTCGTCAAAACAGGTCCACCCATGCTCCTCCAAAACTATCAAGGACCACATCGACTCCCTGGCTCCTGCCCTGGCTGACTTCTGCAAACACTCCTTCGCCTCTGGAGTCTTCCCATCCCCCCTCAAGCACTCCCTTGTGCACCACCTTCTGAAGAAACCCTCTTCCGACCCCTCCTGCCCGGCTAACTATCGCCCAATCTATATCACTGCCTGCCTGGGCAAGCTCCTGGAGAAGCTGGCAATCTCCTAGCTTAATCTCCATGCTGAATCTGTTGGTAGTCTTCACGACCATCAGTCTGGTTTCAGAGCTGCCAGAAGCACGGAAACTGCTCTCCTGAACATCTGTGAGGACCTGCTCTCGAACCTTGACTCTAACACTCCATGTGTTCTCATTTTGCTTCATCTCTCTTCTGCCTTTGATACTGTCAATCATACCAACCTGCTCAACCCTCTCTGTGATAACCTGGGGATCACTGGTCAGGCTCTGGCGTGGCTGACCTCTTTCCTTTCCAATCGACCCTCCCAGGTCCAACTGGGTTCCTTCCTTTCTGACATCTTTTTCTCTACCTGTGGTGTCCTCCAGGGATCTAACCTCTCTCCCTGGCTGTTTGAGCAGTACCTGGCACTTCTTGCCCACTGCATCGCTGCTCTCTGCCCCTACTTCCAGTGCTATGCGGATGATACTCAGCTCATTTTCAGGCTACCCTCGGCCTCCTCTTCTCCTTCCCTCATCTCTGACTGTCTTTCTGCTATCCTGGAATGGTGTGCCGCCAATGACCTCTGCCTTAATGCCAGTAAGACTGAGATTTTACTCTTCGGCACATCCGCTCCCTCCTTCCCTGCAGCTCTCTGGCCGGCCTCTCTTGGCCCTCTTCCTGCTCCTACCTGCAAGGCAAAAAACCTCGAAGTCATCTTCGACTCCACGCTCTCCTTCTCTCCTCACATATCTGACATCTCTAAGAAGTCACACTACCAGCTACGCCTCCTCAGAGGTATCCTTCCTTTCCTCTCCTTCCCCCAGAAGCTCGCTGTCTCTAGAGCCCTGGTTCTCTCGAAGCTGGACTACTGTAACAGCCTCTATCTAAATCTGCCTGCTTCTTCTCTCCGTCCTTTGCAACTCATCCAGAACAGGACTGCGAGACTTGTCCTTGGCCTCAAGCCCAGGGATCGTATCTCTCCAGGACTGAAATCGCTACACTGGCTCCCAGTGGTCTTGAGGATTAAGTTCAAAACCCTCTGCATTGTCCACAATGCCTTCTGGGGCCTTGGGCCAAAATACCTTCAACTCTGTCTTCCTAAATATCTTCCTTCTTGAGCCCTTCGCTCATCCGTCTCCAACTACCTCAGGGTCAGCCGCTCCTCTAAGCAACGAGTTGGGGGTAGATCTCTCTCCGCAGCAGGGGCATCCCGCTGGAACAGCCTCCCTGCCTCCCTGAAACTTGAGGAGAACCACCTCCGGTTCCAGAAGCACCTCAAAACCTTCCTCTTTGCCTCCGCTTTCTCCCCCCTCTCCCCTGCTAAAATTACTGAAACTGCACTGAATCTGCAAGTGGGCCACTCACCGAAATTCGGTCCTTGGCCCAGCCACTCTCCCCTGCACTGCCTCCCTGGCAACCCCTGCACTGAGGGACTGTCTTCATATCCCTACAGCCCCCCTTCCCAGCACTTGTATGCACTTACCTTGCACATGCCACCAGCTGGCCCTTATTTATTATTTATGTTGTTATACTACTAACCCTGTACTGCACTTCCCCTCTCCCCCTTGCACTTTCCCCTCCCCTTTTCCCTTGCACTTGCGCGATCTGAATGACACCTGGCCTAGTAGGATCGTTGTCTGTCTCCCTTCCCCCCCCCGCGCCTTGAAACACTTGTGTATAGGCGCATTATAAATGCCATATCATATCATATCTCCCCCTTCTACTCTTGCGCTCAGCTTTCAATTCACTCCATTATACATACCGCCCAATTGGTGCCATTGTCTCAGGCCAAAGACCTTACCATCACCCTCTATAATAGCATGTCAACAGTCCCCTCAGAATCCCCTAGGATCTGACCTCATCCAAACACCTTTCAGACTTTTTTTTTTAGCTTAGCCTTTCCTGTTGCGGAGTTCCTCCGGGTTTCCATTGCCCCTCCATGGCACATATGTAACAATACAATTATGATGGGTATAAAAGTCTTGAAAAGCAACCTTTCACCTGAAACATGAAGGTAGAATAATTTATGTAGGTCAAGTCACTATTCCACAACACCACCTAGTAGCTGAGAATTCACCTGCAGTTCAGAGCCACATCAGCAACGCATTGTGGGTATGCAAATTGCCCCAATTTCAAGCCTTACGCGAAGTTATTTCATCTATGCTTTGCATAATTTAGATCTACATTTTGCTATTTGTTAAGATCTTGTTTTGTTTCTGAGTTTGTATGTGTTACTTCTGTTCTCATCTCATTACTTTTCAAAATTAAGTGAAAATATTTTAACAGAAAATAAATTCCATTGTGTTACCCTGTTTCATAATATAACTGACCGGTTCCATTATGCCCACTATGACAGGTTAAAGGAAATTCGCTTTTCCTGTTTCAAAGTGTTCCCTAGCCAACTAAGACTGTGGCAGTCATTTAACTACACTTGCTAAAGGCTCTGGTAACAGGGACCAGAGGCCACATTCATACCGTTCAAAAATGGCGATACTGGCCGCAATTCTCTCACTAAGCCGAGTAACTGCTCCCTTTCCAAAATGGTTCCCGGGCATTTCGGTGACGTAAATCAAAGCCCTCCCTTCGGTGTTTACTACCATGTTTGATTGGTGTTTTACCGGAATCTCCTTATGTACGGTGGTCTGTCATTCGCTAAGAATGGTGGGACGAATGTGCTGCCTCTTGTGATTGCTCGAGTCGTGGCATGAGGCAAACACTGCTCATTTCGGTTGGCGGAGCTCCGCCCCTGGACGCCCTAGAGCAGTAGCCGGAGCCGGGAGGTTCAGAGGTAAACAGTCCCGCCGAAACGGCGTGGAAACCGGATGTGACCACAGCCATATCGGAAGCACGGGCATTGGTGGGTGGTCGGTTCGAAGAGGGAGGGTTGCATGTGAATGGGCTCATGTGAGAACACCTTAGTAAAGACTGATGCCAAAGAGAATGGCGGTTCCCAAAAAGTTAGAACTATGGAAAGACTCGTTAAGTTGCCTTAAATGGACAGGAAAGGTGGTCCGAGAGTGAGCGGTTCTCAGGGTAATCGTTAAGGGTGTTTGCGGCTTGGCACTCTTAGGCCGCCTCAAAGCGCTTATGACGAAAGGAGTGGGAACGAGACCGTGGTTGTTAGTCTTGCCATTCATAAGTGGGCTGGCTATACAATCATTGTTTTACAGTTTCCACTCACGTACTTTTAAATATACTACCCAGTTTAATTTATTGGGCGTCCCAGCATGTAAAACAGACGTGCTTTGGTGCAAGTAATTCAAACAAGGGATGGGTGGGGTTACTGTATAAGGCCACGCCAAAGTTCCATGCAGCCTCTATTCTGTGTTGGGATTAACCTATAGAAGGAATTCCCTTGGCAGCTGTGCGCTCCCAACTTTGGGTGAATAGCACTATAAAGTTCCGATGCTTATGCAGTTGATGCTTATGTGGAGTGAGTATGGCTCCTTACGTTCTTATGAAAAACTTTAAGTTTACTTTGGCAACGTTTTAAAAAAACCTTACGTGGTCGTTTTGAGGTGTTGCTCGGTATGCAGTCCACTGGAAGAAACTACTGAGTGCCTTTATTGAAACGTGAAAAAAGTTTACATTCGAGGCATTCTTTCTGGTAGTCGTTGGTGAAGTTTATTTTTTTTAATTATTTTATTTTGCTGATGGAGTGTATTCATTTGGTCACCTCCCGATATGGCACGAAGGGTTTATTCTGCTATATGGCCGCCGAACCTTTAATTTACTGTAGCTTTCTTAGTTTGTAGACCAATGTTTCAGGTGGTTACATGTCTTGATAGCGAGGTAATTTATAACGAATACCCTTATAGCAAATCTTTTATCGTGAAAACATTCATAGCAAATGCATTTTTGTGTTTTGTTTGGCGGTTCCCACCCAAACGCCCGTTTCCCAAAAATATTTAACCGTTTATCTCACCCTAAATACATTCATTATAAAGATTTTCAAGATAAAATATTCGATATATGGGTATTCAATGTAAAGGATTCAATATAAACACTGTATACTATTTCAGGCCTGAGCAAACGTGTTCTCCCACTACCCCCATTTTTTAAATTTAGTTTTATCATTTTACAATATTTACTTTTACTCTATTTGTATTTATAATCCTTGATATGGGCATCGTTTTAATATAGTGCTTAATTTTAGTATATTCTCTTTTTAAATGTGTTTTATTTTACATTTTTGTATTAATACAATCACATAAAGATCAAATCTAAATGCAAAAAGAACACATCTATTATCTTAACAAACCATATTCGAATCCCGATTCCCCCCCCAAAGACAATACACAAAATAGACACACGCACTATCATCTAAACATATGCCACTTCCCAAACCATACACGTCCAAATCTAAAGATTCAGATGACACATATAAATCATTGAAGAACATCCATTTCTCAAAGTAGACCTCAACCATACCTTTTTTTTGTAAATTAAATCTTCTCATTGTTCGACAAAATCTGTAATTCACAAATTCAATAATCAACCTGTGTGTTTTTTTTCTTTCTGTATTTTCAACACTTTCATTATTTGTTTGATGACCACTATCAATGATCCATCTATCCATTGGATATTTGTCCGGGCTATAGTAAATCTTCCAGATTTTGATAACAAAGCTGAAGTGGGCAGACGAGGAAAAGAAATGCCCATTACCAGCTCCTATCTATTATATCCTTCAGTAGTTACTTACTCTTGTACACACTCCCATAACATATTTAGTAAAGCACCTGTCTCCAAACCACAACCACCAACACAAGTCACTATCAACCAGCCCAAGTTTATGCATACGTACTGGCGTCCAATATAAGTGACCCATTACCTTCTGGTGAATCAGCCTCCTCTTTAAATCCAGTTTTGCCCTAGAGCCCCCTCTCAATCTATTTCCAATGTTCCGGTGTAATATCGCACTGTAAATCCACCTCCCATTCATGTCGCAATTTGTCTCAATGATCCACAAATCCCAGTTCCGTTGGGAATCATTTAAGAAAGGTAGAGGCTTATCGTGGAGGTGTTGAAGATTTCACACAAACCTGATCTCCTTACAAGGGGTGATTGTAACAAACTCATTCTATGTAATAACCTATGGAGGATTATATACTTTTTGTCTCTCATTTCAACGCTTCAAAATGTAACATATTTTCATTCTTTAAAACGTCACCAATCTTTTTAATCCCTTTCAAACTCCAGCTCTTCCAATTCAGTGTTAGATTATCAATCTGCAGTGCAGGATTAGTCCATATGGAAGCCTCATAAGTTAACCCCCAAATCCTGTTTCTTCTCATCAAACCAAATAACCAACGCCACACGAGTAGCCTCAATCGAGGGTACAACATTACTTCTAGAGTCTCGTTTATCCCTAGAATATACGTTGTCTAATGAAAACGGTTTTACCACTTCCCTCAAAATCTACCCAACATGGAACCCTATCCTCCTGAAGCAAACTAAGCCACCTGTTTTAGCATGAACCTTTTTTGATACATACCCATATCAGGATAACCAAATCCACCTTCTCTAACCCCTCGCATCAGCATGGATCTAATTTTTGGTCTTATCCACTGCCCCATAAGAATTTCTGAAAAACGCGGTCAATCCGTCTCAAGTTTTTCTTTTTAATTTCAAGGATAACGTCTGAATGAAATAAAGTACTTTTGGAAGGAACTTCTCCTGAAATTGTCCCCATCAATCTAGCAACATTGTAATCCACTACCTTATTCGGATTCCGCAAAATATAAATTCCTAGATATTTCACCTGTTAATCTGACCTTTTACAGTCCCATGACTGAAAACAATTCTTTGTACACGTTGGTGATAAAGGAAAGACCTCAGTCCTATCGCAATTTATTTTGTGGCCAGACAGCTTTCTCAAATACTTTCTTTAACAAGGCACTACCTTTATTATTATTTTTTTTTAGGTTAGTTAAAATCACAACCATTTCATCGGCATACAATAGTACCTTATGTTCCCGGCCCCCCACACACATGCCTCAAATACCAATCTCTTGTCTAATACGCTTTGCCAATGGTTCTAATGTCATTTTAAATAGGGGGAGAGCGGGCAACCTTGTCTATTGCCTCTCATCAAGCAACTTTCCTTCCAGATAACACAATTTAACCAGATCCTCGCCTTGGCAAATCTATTGCACCCACAAAAACCTCTGCAAAGACCATCTCCTTCATTGTATGTTTCAAAAAAGAAAAGAAAGTTATCAACAGCCTTTTCTGCGTCCAAGAAACCCATTGCAGCTCCAGCAGTCATCTAACCACGTAACCCCAAAATGTCCATGAGAAGTTGTCGTACCAGACTCTCTGCTGCATAAATCCAGATTGCGTCTCATGAATAATTTCACCAATTCATACTTAAGTCTATTTGTTAAAATCTTTGTAAAAAGTTTCAAATCAACATTGAGTAAAGATATTGGTTGATAATTGCCACACTTCGTGTGATCTTTATCTGGCTTTGGAGTAAGATGAATGAGTGCCTCACGCATGGATGGACATAGGTTCCTGTTTTTTAGAGAAAGAAAATCCCACACAAGAAAGACAGTTTTTCCTGAAAGGTCCTATAAAATTCTCCTGGCAAACCATCTAAACCTGCTTACTTACCAGCCTGAAGTTCAGAGATCGGTTTCCTAATTTCCAGTACAGTAATCTAAAGATCGACCTACTCTCTGGCGACAACTTTGTCAAATCGATAATACTGAAAGAATGATCTAAATCCTGCACAGATAGATAATTTTCACTGTACAGAGCCTCATAAAAGTTTCAGAAACACACTCAGATCTCAGCATTTCTTGTCACCTATGACCCACTATCATTCACCACACCCTTTATCACTGTTCTCTCTGCAATACCTTTCAGTTTATTCGCTAACAAACTGCCACATTTATCACCACTCTCCCAATATCTCTTTCTGATGGAAAACCCCCTTCTCTATCTGAGAATTCACCACAGCCTGCAGAGAATCGTAAGCTTTTTTCTCCTCCCACCTGTCTTTACGATTACCTTTTGGTGCATAATTCTGCTGGATATCAGGCAAATCTTTTTCCAGTTTTCCGATCTCCACATACCCCACTTTTAAGAGCAATGGGGAGCAGGTGCAAGTGGATCTAGGTCACCTGGCCTAAGCACCACCCACCTTCTTAGCCCTTCCTCATCTTTCCTGCTCTTAACTATTAGATCAAGGGCGTCTCTCGCCCGGGTGTTCTAAGTGAAGGGCTGATAAAGAAAAGGGCAATTCCTGTTTGGACCTGTTCGGACCAGGAGGACCCAGGGCCCGACCCCCTGCTCAGACAGCAGGTAAGCATGTACCAACATGTGTTACTCCCTCTGTCCCCACAGGCCATTCCCACCTCCTCTGGTCCCCCCGAGATGTTCACTTGTGCCCCCACCATTCTCGTGCACAGGTGTTGCCTGTTTTGCTTGATTATTCTACCCTGCTCCCACCTCACCCCCCTCAAGCCTACTTCTGCAGGAGTCTGTCCTGATAAATTCTGGTTTCACCATCACCGTCTTGTGGCCACTGCTGGATTTGACTTTTATTGACTTCATTGATACACGGTGCGTCACCCTTTCTCAACTCTCATGCTGGACTTCCTTTGCATTTTATACTCATGGTGGCCCTGAATCATGCTGTTCCCATCTTCATCTTGTATCCTGGCATGCAACATTGTGTTACTACTGACTGCTGCAATTGTATTTACTCTCCCCTCTCGCTTCTCCACTCTTTTTGACTGCTAACTCTCTGTTCTCTCCTCATTTCTCTTTTCCTATCTCCTCCCCTTACTTTCTTCTATGCACTTACTCTATCAGAATTGTCCCTGGATCTAGTATGATAGCAACCTCGTCTGTCTCCTCCCCACACCCCCTCCTGCACTATCTGAAATATCGTCAGGCCTAATATGATAGTCGCTTGTTTTGTTCCTCCCCTACCTTTCTGCACCCCTCTCCCTCACCTCTTGTTTTTCTCCGGCTTTACCAGAAATGTCGTCAGGCCTAGTACGGTAGTCGCCTGTCTGTTTCCATTTCCTTCCCACTCTCCCCCTCCCTTCCTTATCTATGTCTTAGCTCTTGCACTATCTGAAATGTCGTCAGGCCGAGTACAATAGTTAATTTCACATCCTTACTATTCCTGGCCTCTAAGAATGTCATTGTATTTTCCCTTGTTCCCTCCCTTGCCTTGAAGTGCTTTGAAACACATTGTGTATAGGCGCTATATAAATAAACTATCATATCATTAGCTGATATGCAGAGCCGTGATTCTCTAAAGAAAACTTTGATAAATGTAGACAGAGCGACCACCAAATCCTGAGCCTTCAACATCCCAGTCTTCATTCTCCATGTACTAAAGCCATCCTTTTCTGCATCAACATCTATTTCCAAATCTGTTAATGCGTGGTCCGATATCCCCTTTTCCCTAATCATAACAATCTCCACTTTTTCCAATGGACATCTGAGGGATTTCATATCCTCCATATATAGATAGAAATCATCAATAAAGCAATTAAGATTCTGACTTGCTTTAACATTGGTGTATCTGCCAAACAATCCAATTTATGTTCTGGAACACAATTGAAATCTCCCCCTATAATCCCCTATGCTCCCATTACATTCTGAAATAAAGGTGACATTGTAGTAACAAAAACTGCCTCCCGGAGTACCAGGTCTGTATACTGAACCAATAGTGAATAGGACTCCGTCTAACAACACTTTGACCAGGATTATCCTAACCTCACTATCCTTGGATACCTTCTCAACAATTACATCCCCACTTTTGCAAATTAGGAAACACACACCTCTAGTTCTCACAGTACAATTGTTTGAGAACTTGTGAATACCTCACACTCTTCATGTTGATCTCAACCTCTTCTATTAGATGCATTTCTTGAAGAAAAACCACATCTACTCTGACCCTCCAAATTCTGGCCAATACTTTTTTCCTTTTCTTAGGACAATTTAGTCCTTTTGCATTCCAAGATGCAAAAGAAAACGTTCTCATTTAATATTCCCGCTGTTAAAGTTAACTTTTAGTCAATAAATCGGGTATCCTACTAATTTAGAATATCCTACTTAATTCAGGACACCTTTTTTACATGAAAAAATATATTCAGTCTTAGGAAGTCAAACACTCCACACTAACAAACCAGGACAACACAACAAAACACAAATAGACATAAATATATACTCTATCACCTGCATAAAATCAAGCAGATTATAACGTTCAAAATTAAATTCAGAAAATTCAATTCTTTATATGCCCTCCAGACTCTAAGCCTCCAACTAGAGTATTAAACATAAGGAATAAAATCACTCCCACCCTTTCCCTTCTTAAGTGTAGTCACTTTTTAAAATTTTAAATCCATAAATCATTCCATCGTTACCAGGCTAAATATAGGTGTACGTGAAAATAAACATTTTAACAATTATAAATATAGCCGTTTCAATGGAACACACGGCAGTAGTACACCAAGGCAAATTACGTTTATCTCCTTATTATGTATTGCCCTAACCCACCCACAAACCCTACCAAAAGTGCCACTTGTAACAGAACACCTATAAGCGATCTGCCCTCCAATTAGTAACTAGATGCAATACAAGCTAGCATCTCACACCTCATCTCCCCGTTGCTCCATATATGACGTCTTAATCAACCCCAAACCCTCGCAGTTTAAAATCTATTCAACTTCTGGGTGAAACACCACACGTTTGTCTATTGCAAGCGCACTAAAATATGCCATGATTTCTATACTTAACCATCAACTTCTGTCATTCTCAATAATGAAAGACAAGGGAGGAGCCACAGATATCCAAACATGTCTCCTGATTGACGTTTGTTATGGGAGCAATGTATTAAGTTTTGTGCGTCCCATTTCCACCTTGCCCTCCACCTATTGTTTCCCCCAACTGCTGCTCCAAAAGCATACCTCCCCTTCTCCCATGCCCCCTTCTACATGTCTCTTGACTAAACATGGGGCATACATTTCAAGGGTGTAAAGAATTTTATCTGTACTCCTGCTCTCTATATGGCAGAGGAGAGGCACAGAGGACCCCCGCCAAGATTCTCTATTTGGTAAAACGTGGGCAAGCAATCAAGGTCTAGCTCTCAGGAGGAGATGCAGGCTGGGTCTTAAGTACAGTGTAGTCCCCAAGCACCCACAAAGGAATGTCCACACACTTAGTGAAAACACAGTTCTTTATATAAATAAGGTTCACAATAACACATGGCAAATATATACACAGTTCTACTACTATCAGATTTCATTAAGTGCATCCACTGTAATTGGTTTCAATGTCGCACAAATCAAGTAATAAAGAGAACAGTAGACATAGGAGGAAAATCAGTTGGCTAGAACAATGGGCAGTATACTGGCCCCTACCACTAGCCACAGCAGATATCGTACAAGCTCAGTTCATATATTGTTTGCCAGAGTCTTATTTCCTTCTAAATAGTTCTACAACCCCAATGTACCTGGAATAGCCGAGTTCGACGTCGGGTCGTCGACCGATCCTTCTTGAGCGGCTCCCTTTAAGGCAGGAGCCGCGGATCGTGGAGATCCCACGAGGAAAACCGGTGAACACTGTGTTGCGGCAGCAGCTTTGGTTCTTGCGGTGTTCGTTGAGGATCGGTCATAAACGTCCTGCAAGCGGAGCCGTGCGGTGCACCTAGACGACAAGTGTTCGTTGCTGCAAGAGTCAATGAAGAACTTTAGCCCAGCAAGGGCGTCAAGTCATCAGCGTCTCTGCAGTCTTCGGGTGGCGGGAAACCCACCAGTGGATTCTCCTTGGTCGTCTGCGGCCTTGACTCTCTCAATGACGAGCAAGGGATTCCTTGTTTCAATGTTCTTAGGCAAAGGAGCAATGCGGCTCCGGTCGGCGACAGCGGTCGTCGACAGTGATGGACTTCAATGTTTGGGCGCTTCGCTTCGTGATTCCGCGGCGGTTCCCGTCTCCGGTCGGCAGCCTTTCGAGGGTCTGACATCCAGGGAGCTTTGACAAAGATCAGCTGGTGCACAATGGTCACTCGTAGCTCTTGAAGAGGTCTCCTAGCTAGGTGCTCTCTTGGATCAGTTCCTTGAAGGCACAACAGCTTTCAGATTAGCGAAGGACAGCAGCAGCAGTTCTTCTTCCAGTGGACTTCAAAGTTAAGCATCAGTTTTGACTTCAGCTTCTGAACGATTTTCTAGCAGTGAGAGGCCCCCAGATATACGGTTCTGTCTCTCATTCACTCTGCTGGGTCACACTCAGTCAACCAACCACTCAGAAGGGCATTCAGCAGGCAGGCAGCCAATCGGCTCACAGTGCATTCGGGCCATTCTTCTCCATCCAGACACTCACAACACAGAATGTGGATTCGGACAAGTACCCAACCATTCAGCACTCCACACTGCATTCATGCCAGTTTTGGGTAGGGCTGTCTCAGTCATTGTGTCAAACCAGATACTAGACACCCATAACATGAAATGCGTATTCGTCACACTCCGTTCACCCGGGTCCCACCCCACGGGTGTACCCACAACATACAGTCATTGGGAAGGCTCCAGCCAGTCTGGCCTGGACTTCCCCCCCACACTACCATATATGGAACTTCCACCCAACGGCCAGTCAGGGGGAAGGGACAGAGTCGGGGCTTCCCGGGATTTCGGGAACAGTAAGGTAACAGGCGATAGAAAGCAAGAGGCCACAGGGGCCATCTTGTTTCCTATCAGGAATCAACTGATTCCAATGACCGGGCCTGGGCATCTCAAAATGGAGGATGCGCAGGGCACCTACCAATTCAGCATTGAGCTGCCACCAACCCGTACCCTGCTTTGTGGGCCACACCCAGGTGCCCAAAAACATACACTGGGAGTACAGGGTTGTACTTCCACCCATGGGTGCCATAAGGGTATCCCAAGGGTCTGTTCACCAAACCAAAAAGTAGAGCTGCACCGCCAGGAATCCCACATGATCTACTGCGTGGAAATCAATACAGAACACATGATAAAGCAATGAAGGACAAGGATATGGCGGCCCTGTCCCTCTAATGCATTTCCAGCATCACAGGGGGGAAAAAGAGAAATGTAATATTGTATAAGTGAACGCATGACTTTTGCAATTGATTGTCCCTCCTTATTCATTTCCTGTTTCAAAGCACTAACAAGCCGGGCTTTACAAGCTGCAAAATACTGTCTGTATAGTTTCCCCAATCTCCTGACGGTGATATGTCACGACCTCAGTTTAGATTTTTTATCCATTCTCTCGAGTAACGCTAATAGTCTTAATCCCAGCAACCTCCCAAAATTGCACATGTGCTCTATCATGCGCTGTCTGTATTTGTACAGTACATGGCATGAATCCTTGCCAGCAAGCACCTATTGAGGAAAGCACAATTTACTACGTTTTTAGAACATTTTTTATTGTATTTGGTTTACAACAAACCTTTACAAAACAGCATATTTACATGAGTTAAAACTGAAATACGTATTAGATCCTAACAATAAGATTGATATATCAAAATAAACATTAAGCTACATACAGAACAAAACAAACAACTAAGTCAAATTGATATTTGAACGTATGAAATTGAAAATACCTACAAACTAAAGCAAGGAAATCGATACATTCACACAAACGAAATTAAGACTAGCTAGACAACATAGTCTACTTTTTTGATTTAAGAGCGGATAAGCTGGAAAAGGTTTTAAATCTTGTTTACAGATTTCACAATTATCCATCTCAATCATTAAGAGATACTACAACAGATTAACATGTGTCATATATTGCATTTTATGTAACCAACTTGTCATTTTATAGAATCTAAAATCACTGCAAGTTTAAAAGTCAGAGTTTAGCTATTGCCCCACATACATCTACTCCAGTAGATTCTCTTGAGAGCTCTGCTCCTGATACACGATAGGTGTCAAATGTCCTGGTCCTGATGTCTTCAAAACACTCACAGTACATAACAAGATGTTTAAGTGTTTCTTTCACTGATTGCATAGTACAGAAACGACAAAAACCTAAGGGACCATTGATAGTGTTTTTTGTCCCATGCTTTAAGCTTTTCATTGGTAGGAATTAGATTTGTATCGCATATAAATCTTTCATACTTTATTGCATGGAACCATAAGAATATACATTGCTCTCTCCCCCCATTTTCTGGGAAATTTGCTACATTCAATAAAAGACTTATAACCGCAGATTTTGTCTGTAAGAATAATCCATTGGTATTTTTGAAATTATATTTTGCACAGAGCTCTTCATTTGATACCAAAATAGCCTCAAGAATTGAATACATTTTTGTTATTTTTTTAATAGAGGGAGATTTGGGCTCAATATACATACGGTGCAGCTCCTCATACATGGAAATTCTAGGCGGCTGTATATCAAGCGCCAGTTCCATATCGCAGAAAGGGGAAGAAGTCCAAAGCAATAGCATATGACATTTGGAGTTGATAAAGGCAAACCCACTACCAATTTTCATAGTCTGCCTTGCAGCATATCTAAGCATCCATCTCAAATTGGCAGATATCGATCCCTAAAGAGTAATCGGTTCTAATTTTAACAAATGGAACTGGATGAAGGGTAACAAGGAGAACTTAGAATATCTGTGAAAAATTTTCATTTGGGAAGTAAGAGGTTTGATTTTATTATTTAAAGTAGCTTGCCACATTTCTGCGGAATAATTATCAGTTAAGGTGTAACCAAGATAACGTATTGTAAGTGTCTGTGATTGGTATTTCTTCCAGTTCCCAAACAAACATTAATGTTTTGCGCTTCCCATCTGAAAAAGTAAAGATATGACATTTCAAAGGATTTGCTTGAAGATTATGCTGTTGAGCAAACCGTGCAAACAGCTTTAGCTTGTTCTGTAGCCCAAAAGGCGTCCTATCAAAGAATAAGTCGTCTGCAAAACCAGTACAATTCAAGGAGAGAGGACCCAATTTTGGCAGGATATATGGCACGCTCTTTCCATGATTTATCTAGGTCAGATATATAAAGAGTAAAAACTACCGCTGCCAATTTGTAACCTTGTTTAACTCCCATGTAAGTGGGGATAGGCCCCTTCCCGACTGAGTCTGATCTTATAGTAGATATTGCGATGTGATAGGGCAATGATAGAAACAAGGTGAGAGGGAAAACCCAATTTGAGCATTTTTACCCAAAGTACTTCTCTATGACTGAATCGAAAGTAGCGATTAAATCAAGGGCTGCCATGTAAATCAGGCCCGTTTTAGAGGGGTTTGTTTGATAATGCAGATGTGCTACAATAGCTGCATTGAGAGGACATCCTATAGATTTGCAAAATCCCACCTGATTCCGAGGCAAGATATTATTTTGGGCAATAAAGGATTGCCCTTAGTCCAATAGAAGTATCAAACATTTTAGAAGATGAGTCCATTAGTGCAATAGGTCTAAAATGTTGAGGATCACACGTTGGACCTTTTTTTTTTAATAAACCGGGGTGATGCCAGCAGAATACCAAGAGTGAGGCAATACGCTTGATTGATCAATGCCATCGAATTTCAATTTTAATATCTTGGCCCAAAACGGAGGATCTGTTTTCAGCAGGCAGGGGGGAGACCATCGGGACCAGCAGCCTTGGAGTTCTTAATCCTATTTATTACATGTTCAATATCCTTCTGTGAACAGGACGAATGCCCAGCAATAAAATGATTTATCATTTACCCAATTGGTTACGTTAAAGGTAGGGGTAAACAATATTTCTAGTTAATATAGGTTGACCATACTTCCGCAGATATCGAGGGCTTGGTATGCGTTACAGCATCTGAGGTAAGGGTACGTAATGTGGCCCATATCTGCCTATTGTCTGGCTTTATTAAATTATACAACATTTGTTGATTATCTGCGGTAGGCAGACTGCTTTATATTCTTTTTGTTGTTCAAGTTCTGTCTAATATGCTTGAGTTGTTTGATAAAATCAGTCTGATGAACATTCGATCTATATAAAAGTCTGCAATGGTCGCATTGTACTGATGTAGGTGCTTAACCGGAGGCAAATTGTGCCTGCTATCAGATGCATGGCGATGACATGATGTTGAATTCGCCTTTGATTGAAATCCTCTAGCTCAGCAATATTGCCACCTTGAATAGGTGCACTGAGCTGAATAGCTGGATCAGATTGTATTTGATCAAGTAATAACCAACAGGTTTTAGAATTCCATCTGACTGAGAGCTTATCCCGATCAGGTTCTAATAGCGAAAGGCCTGCTCTGATAGTAAGGGAAATGGGCTGCCCAATTCAATTATCATATGGTCGCCACATGCAGGATTAGAAATCTTGATCTGATCTGGCAATACATATAAGGAAGAAGATATAAAAAAATCAATAAGGGATTGAGAATTGGCTTGTGCCCAAGTATAATTCTACTTTGTCGTATCCTGCTGAACCATTGAAGATCCCATTCTAAAAATAAATTGACCCATCTCTGGCCATTTGATAGTGAAAACAACTAATAATTACCCCGTTCGCTGCCATGGTCGATAAACGAGGAAGCACAGGTAGCATTAAAGTCGTCCCCTATCACAATTCCAATTTGTGGATTATAACTGATTGCTTGTTCTAAGATGGAAATAAGTTGTTGTGCTATATTAAACAGTTTAAGCATTTTATTCCAGTAAATGCAGACAACTAGAATGCACTCTGTAATCCCCATCAGAATTTAGCTGCACAGCCAAAATACAGTAATCCTTGTAAATAACACAGGATGAAATGTTATAGGCGTTATTGATTAGTATCGCCAAACCTCCAGAAGGTCGCTCCTTAACACCTTTTTTAGCCTCCTGAGAATGGAAAGTACAGCCTTCAACGTAAATCGGGGAGCTATGCATTTTCTCCTGCAATAACATAACCACTGGTTTCTCGTGAGTTTTTAGTGATTTGAACCAAATTAAGTTATTATCCCCACATTCATTCCAAGAGATAATTACCAAAGATTTGTAGCTCCCGTTGCAAGGGCAGCTCTTTCATACCCGAAGGTTTATTCATATGACTCTAGCCAAGGTATGTCTTTGATGGCAGGTGCGAGCGCCGTAAATTCTTAGCAAATTTCATTAAGCTGAGCCGGCACACCACTGGTTGAGGCACCAATCGCTGTCTCTAAATTTTGCATCAGAGTAAGAATATAATTGCCTCGTCAGACGAATTAAACACATAAGTAGTCAAACCTATGTATTCAAAGTCTTCACGTTGGTCCCATGTAAATTTCATGATATGTGAAATATAAATGGCATATTATTCTGTTATGATTGTTAAAGTTAAGCTTTATCCAATCTATGTCGTCTGATCTAAGTGTTCTGACAGAGGGTATTCTCTGAAATGTTTTCAGCATATGTGATCGATTAAGGCAAATAAGCCTTCAGAAGCCGTATTGATCTTCCACCCCATTATAGTAGATATATCTTGGGTGAATACAGTTGGAAGCAGGGGAAGTTCGGATTTCTTCCCAAGTATGTTCTTTCCACCCAGCCTAACGGGATCTTTTTGAGGGATGGGATTCTTTTTCACACCCTCATGTTTAACATCCTTCTGAATTCGAGTGAGGGTTGGGGTCATAATCCCCTGCGCCAGCATTAGGGTCTCTGTGGGCTGATTATTGGAGATGGCCTTCTGCGCAGCACAACTGGACCCACCACCAGCGGTTAATCTTACATTCTTTCCTGGCACAGATCCCTTAACTGATCCCAATATCACATTTGTAGTACTTTTAATCCCTGTTGGGAAATATATACATAGATCAGGTTGTTTGTATTTAATTACCGGGGAGAGTGTAAGATCTTCAATTTCTACTTTTACCAAAGCTTTAGGGATGAGGCTAGGAACATTACTAACATCTGGTGAATTAATCCATCCATTGGTTTATCTTTTTGAGGAAGATTCTTCTTCTTTTGACCTAGCTTTTGATTGTCAGTTTTGATGTTCAATAGTACTTTCGACAACTCATTTAATTGGTAGAGATCAATGATTGCATCGGGATTTGGTAGCTTATTAGAATGAGTGGGCTTAAAATTATGGTTCTCACATTTATTTTTTTGGTTCGTTTTTTTCTTTGTCAGCTTTTACTTGGGCTTTTTTTTGGCTTACATTCCTTTTTATGTGCAGGTGTGTAATATTTTATATATATATATATGTCATTTAGATCTTCCTGTGTATGTTTTTGCGGCAGTTGATCTTCATCAAGAGCAGTTAGGTCTGTGAGGGCAGATGGACTATCCGGGCTTTCAGTGCGTGATGCTGCACCTTAGCTATCAATAACATCCTCTGCTGATTCAAATCTGAACTCTTCTACCTCATTGCCAAGTTTAGCTATCTGGGTAATGTTAATAGCAATGTTTTTTGAGTATAGCCTCCTCGGCTCTAGCTCCAAATAAACTCTGCATGGTATCGTTGGAGGCCGGAACCTCAACCTGTAATTATTGATAATGCTGTAAAGGACAAGCCCATTCAGAACTTTGAGAGGTTTTCGATGCACCACTGGCCCCCTTTTGTGGGTTGGCAACAAGTGCTGCTATTGCTTCGCATGTGAATAAGAGCCCCTCAATTTTGCTTAATTTTCCACTTAACTCAATCAGGGAGTTCCCCATAACGCAAATCTCCCAGTGCGTTTGCTTTTGGCTCCTATCGAGCAAATTAAGTACACGGGTCCTGACTGGGAAGTTTGCGTCAATGAGGGACTCTTCAAGAACAGACGGAACAGATAACGACTCTGCGCCAGTACCACCCATCTCTATTTTGGGTAGTTGTTGCTCTATTTCTTGTTCCACGAGCTTAATTTGTTCAAATGATTAAGCATTCAGTAGATCTATTACTGGGGAACTAGCCCTTTGAGGGGATCTATCCACAAAAGGGATATGATCAGTGTGAGAGGTATTAAAGGCCTCTACTTGGAAGAGTTTGTCGGGCTTCCCCTACTTGCGGCTGTACGGGATTAGCACGTGGGTGATTGAATAGAAAGACATTTTCTATGCCTGATCTACATTGAGTAACGGGTGTAGATGGACCCAACGACAACCTCCTGTGCCTTGCTAATTCAGCCTGGATTACTGGAGCCAGCATAGAACAATCAGCAATGTGGTTATTAAAGCATTCTGCCTCAATCATGGACTTGGACCCCTTATTCGTTATAATGTCCACATTGTCAACAGATTCCATGCTTTTCTGATGCACATCATTTACCTCATCTATTTGGTACACTACATAGGCTAGGCCCATTTATACATGGAGCACGGGTTTGTAGCTCCTGTAGGGCGTTTACATGCTCAATGGATGATGGGGGGGGGGAGGGGATCAGAGGGATTAGATTTCACTACATGCAAGGCCCCTTCCTGCATTACATCCTCATCGGAGAAATTCAATAAGCCTGAGTCTTCCAATTCCACATTAGTGCTAACAGTAGTTGTGAGATAGGATGGTTTACAACCACTTCTTAGGACATCGGCCATAGCTTACCAATGGAAGAAGATAACACCAAGAATAGAACTCAAGACAGCAATGCTACTATACTGCTTAACCAGGTCGTAACCTGGCCATGCAGCTTTTCCTCTCGGCTCCGTCTGTCAATCGCTTAAACTGTCGGTAGATGTAAGCCCTATGTACTTCTCAAGAGCTGACCACATATTGTAAACCGGGTAGAGCGAGTAGATGGCGGTACCGACATTTTGGTGAAAAATGCCCTTCATACAATACTTTGAAAGTTCGCTACTCCACTCAACTCAATACCCCTGCTTACCTTGGATAATAAGTATGCACCATCCTCTGTTCTATTATAGGATGTGGGCCAAACTATTCTAACAGCCCAACAGCAGAAACACTTTGAACACTTCGAATGTGCGTGCAAAATGCATGTGCACCCGATGTTATGTTGGGATTCTGGGAGTATTGAGAGGCGGGGTCTTTGCAAGGGATCTACAAATTGAATCAGAAAAAAACACGGTGTAGTGTCACAAACAACGTTAGTATCACAAGTCACGTTCACGCTACCATACAAATGATGCTCAGCCTAACCCAGCCCAGCCACCTTGCCACCCAGCCCAGCAGCTCCTCGCACAGTTCGACCTGCGCAGTGAATGTTATTTACTTTGGTAGATGTAGTGGAGTACAAGCAAGTCCTTGAGGCGTTTCGCCGCCGATAAAAGCTCAGAGCTTACTCTTGCCCATGCACGTTTTCAGCTCTTGCCAAAGTTCAAAGTAATCAGACGGCAATCCGGTAGTCGTCAACAGCCCAACAGCAGAAACACTTTGAACACTTTGAATGCGCGTTATTTGCCATCTATGAAGAGATCTGGCAGATTGTTACCCTTACTCGTCGAGTAATTCAGAGTCAAAGGGTAGGAGTTGGGCTTGTGCAGTAAGCTGCCAACCTCTCGCCACAGGGGTCCCCCTCCCTATTCCCAATGTACTTTCTCAAAGTTTTATAAATCCATTGGCACCATTGCATTCCCCATGCCATGGAATAGACAACATTAGGGTCTCCTTGACCGACCTTTCTCACATGCATCTCCGTATATCAATGTGCCCACAAAGCCAACCAAAGGTTAATTTGGGCACCTACTAGTAGCTTGGGGATGCAGTAGCGCGGGGGTCCGTCCCTCGGAAGAAGCAATATCTCGCCTGCAACAGTCACCATTATAGTCCTCTTACCATGGAGTTTGCGCACCATAGAAGTGATACGCCATTGTAGGATTACAGACATCTATCATGTTCCACGTTAGAGGGTGCTCTTCTCTAACCATCACTCTTGAGCTTCGACACTAGCATTCATAAACAAGTTTAAACCTCAACCGTAAAAGAAAAGTAACAGTGAGATCAAACATTGAAAAATAAATAAAATTGAGTTATTGTAAAAAAGTACATAATTCTAAAACGCTATATAGTCCCAAGAACACTCCAATAAATGTTGATGTACAAAACAGATTACAGCAAATCCATTACCTTTTCTTCCTTGTTGTCCGTAGTGCTGAACTCTCAGTTGGTGCGGCTTCCATGGGTTCACTGTCCAAATCGGATAAAAATGCTTCTGCTCTTTGGTTATAAGTGAATGAGTAAACTTGACCCTCCAGTATCAACCTGAACACCGCAGGGTATATAGCATGTGGTATTTTAAATGTTTGCTTTTGCTTTGTCGGTTGCTGTGTTGAAAGCGCGTCTTCTAACCAGAATATCTTTGCTTAAATCGGCAAAAAAATTACTTTATTGCCTCTGCAGGCAACATCTCCCAATTCACAAGCTTTTTTTATAGCCATTTGTGTCGCCCATTGAGAAGGTTGACCATCCAGCGTTCTCCCATAAAGTAGCCTTATTCGGTGTTCCCCGATGGTTTACACCGTTAATGAAGGATTTTCATTTTGGTTCTTGGACTTTTATTGCTAATATTTGGTGCAGAAATATCTGGAAAATGCCATACTTAAAATTGTCTCTCTTAGGGATGCATATACTCCATGTGCAGAACTTATACTTCGTGGGTGAGATGTTTTCCATCAATATGGTTGCAGTCTATGTATCATGCGTTATGCATGCAGACAACAATAATATCATGGATATGACATCCGAGACTGACTGCAGCAGGAACAATCGTACAGTGGTGAATATTGATGTCAAAAAGTTTTCTCGCAACATGGGATGCAAGTGAATTATTTGTTTTATAGAATGGCCGGTGCTGAAATATACGTATCTTCGCATGTATTTTGTGCCTGTGGTTTTTTGGGTAGATAATCTTATTGCAGAAGCTAATCTTGTTGACCGAGTCAATTGATTTGAAATGAGGTTTCATGATTTTCCTCCTAACGGAAGCTTATATTAAAAAACAGAGCTATTAATGTCTGGCGTAGTGTTAAAGGTAGCATGTATTTGGGCAAAATGAAAGAATGTAGGAGGAAAGCTCCGGGTCCAGAAGGGGTTTCTTTTGGTCAACTGTCCTCTAGAGTCTGTTTTGTCTTGTGGGATTGAGTATAAATACCTTACGCAATTGCTCTCCCGTTCTTGTTGGCCATTTGCAGGGAGTAGTCCATGGAGTCAGATTGCCATAGAGGTGGCTCCAAAAAGCACTTGTGTACTGCTTGCGTTTTTTCGCTGTCTGGTTCGTTTGGATTGCTCACCAACACAGAAGCTCTAAAAGCTGTTCTTAAAAGCTACATTAGGGTACCTGTAATTTAATGCAGTATTGGGAGCTAGAAAAGTTGTTTTGTGGGGCCAGCATCATTCTGAATGTGGCAGAACACTGGAAAGTATAAAACATACATTTTGAAGTTGCTTTGCTATTTGCAAGTGATTAGAAACCATTCAAATGCTAGGATTGTCCCCCCACCCACCCTTTTGGTTAGGCTGGTGTTAAATGGATTCTGTATGTATCAATGTTTGCTTCGGTTGAAAACCTAAATAAGAAAGTAGAAATGGCACTAATCAACTTTTGGATTCATGGCGGCTTTTGCAAATTAACAGATGGTAAAAGAAAAGGTTACAAAAGTAGTGTGCTCCATGCCTTTAGCTAATTTGTACAGTCGTGATTTTTACATTTCAAATATATATTTTTTAAAAATATTTTTATTTTATTTTGAAGTCAAACAAACACACTACAACTGTTTCGAAGCATAGAAAGCATCATAGTCCAACACATTTTCATTAGAACTCCCCAACCCCCCCCCCCTTTAAACTAGAGCCGGTTCTCACATGTCATTTACATGACCATCATTGGGTAGCACAGTACTTAGGCAGTCGTCATCCGGGTTCTCTGTACCGTTGTTACCCTGATGAGAGTTTGCCACAGAGGCCACCAATTGCCAGGCCAGCAAGGGCCCTACTTCCTCCTCGCCCCCCCTAGTGACCGCTTCAAACCAGACTACAGATTCAGCTTCCGCCCACCATAGCTCCACCCTGGGTCTGTGGGCCGCCTTCCAGCCCATGGCAATCCTGCGCTTGGCCAAAACACAAGCCAGGTCCTTCATCTTGCTTCTGTGTTTTGAATGCCGTGGTCTAGGAAAAAGCCCAAGCATGCAAGACCAGGCCGATTCCACATCCAGCACCACCCCCCCACCAGCCAGTTTCGTCTTAACCTCGTCCCAAAATCTGTGCACTTCGAGGCAAGCCCAAAACATGTGTAGCAGTCCCGCATTCACCGCCCCACACCTGGGGCATTGCTGCGTAGCTGGTCCCCCAAACTTTGCAATCTTCCCGGGAGTTAAATAAGCCCTATGGGTAACATACAATTGAAGCTGTTGGAATCTCGCGTTCCGGGACACCTTTTTATGGTACCTCTGGGCCCATTCTCATTGCCCGTCTGTCATGGGTCCTCCCACCTCTTCCTCCCAATCTTGTCTCAATTGAAGCAACTCCTTCCCTGCCCTTGCTATATCCTCGATATTTCGTGCCTGCCCTCCGATATATCATACATAGTTTCCAGGGAGGCGTCAGGGTCTTCCGCTAGCACTATCTCAGGCCATCTTTCTCTAGTCTTTTTCACAAGCCTAGTGTAGCTTATATATTGGCCACCATGTACCCCCGTCTCTTCCTGCAACCTCTGAAAGTCCAATGCCTCCCCTTCCTGCCATATGTCCCAAAGGGTGGCCAGGCCTACCTGTTTCCAGTATCTACGGACCGATTCAAGTAGTTGAGTCGCTCCCGCACAGCGCCGCCAAAGGGGCCTGCTGGGAGTACGGCTCCGAATCCCCCCACCCCCAATCTTCCATGTCCTGTGCCAGATCTCCCAGCCCAGCCTCAGTAGCCGCCCCCTGCCCACCAGTTTGTCTCTGCACAACCACACCACTTCCATAAGAAAGTATGGGGCTGAGTCTCCACGCAGAAGCCTAGCTTCCGCCGAGTCTTCAGCCGAAAGCCACCTGGCCACGTACTGCAGCTGCCCCGCCAGGTAATAGAGTTCAAAATTAGACAGACCTATTCTCCCCCCCCCCCCCGTCACATGGGTTCTGGAGCTTCCACAGAGCAACCCTATTCCTAGAGCTGCCCCACACAAAGCCCCTACACACGCTGTGAAGTTTCGCGAATAGGCTCCTAGGTATCAAAAACGGGACATTCACGAAAAAGTGCAAGAGTCTAGACAGCACCACCATCTTGAGCAAGGCCGCCCTCCCCATCATGGTCAGGGGCAATCTAGACCAAAATACCATGCTGTTCTTGATCCCCTCTATTGCCTTTTCCGTGTTATGCTTGTGTTCTGCCTCGACCTTGTGGTAAATATTTTTCCCAAATACCTAAACGTCACGGGCTGCCATGGTATTGGTAGGACAGGCAGCCTCTGTACCCGGACATTCCTGTATCTGCCCAAAGGAAACAGACTAGACTTTCTAGGGTTCACCGATATGCCAGAAAGGGTGACGTACCGTTCTATTACCTCCAGCACATACTGCAGGTTTTCTTCTGGATAACGCAAATAAAGGAGCATATCATCCGCATATAGTGATATCAGGTGCCCTCCACTGACAGTGCTTATTCCCACCTCCCCATATTGTTGTCGCAGGCATATTGCCAGCGGCTCTAATGCCAGTATATATAGCATGGGTGACCAGGGGCATCCCTGTCTGGTCCTCCTGCAAAGTTGCCAGGTATCTGAGATTGTGGACCCTGTTTTGACTCTCGCCATCAGGGTGCTGTAAAACAACTGGACCCATCTGAGGTATCCAGGTCCCATTCCGCACCCCTTCAGAACTGCTTTCAGCCAGGGCCATCGTACCGAGTCGAAGGCCTTGACCGCGTCTAATGACACTATAACCAACTCGCCCGTGTCCTCCTCAGTTTGGTCAATTATATGGTGTAGCCTCCTGTGGTTATCGGTGATGTTCCTGCCTGGAACATATCCCGTCTGATCTGGGTGTATCAGTTTCCCAATCACCTTCAGTCTATTGGCCAGCACAGCCGTAAGTATTTTGCTGTCCTGGTTAAGCATGGACAACGGTCTGTAAGACCCGCACTCCACGGCCGGCTTGCCTGGTTTCACGAGTGGGATGGTCACAGCCTCGCGGAGGTACAATGGGAGTTCCCCCTGCTCACAGGCCTCGTTGTGGCAAGCAGTGGCTGAAGCAGCTCTTGCTTGTATGTTTTGTAGAACTCACTAGGCAGCCCATCCGAACCAGGCGCCTTGCAAGTGGGCAGATTCCGAATCGCTACCTCCAGGTCATCCGAGGTGACGGGTGCGTCTAACTCCGCGCGTTCTAGGTCATCCAGGGTGGGCAGTTCCATGTCCTCCAATGTGTCCAGTATGTCTTGACACATATCCTCCCCCGAGTCCTCATACAAGTATCTGTAAACCTTAAGGAACTCATTTACCTCTTTCTGAGTGTTGCATATGCAACCTCTACCATCCTTGATCTCACTGATCACCGAGCGGGGGGGGGGGGGTCTCACTCTTATACAGCCAGGCCAGCAGTCTGCCTGGCTTGTCGCCCCCTGCGTGTATCCTCTCCGTATATTTCCTGTAATTGAGTCTGCATAGCCTATCCCAGAGTGCGCTGCAGGAAAACTGTAGCTCCTTTACTTTGGTTCTGTTATCATGAGCGGTGCTCTTGCAACGCGTGAGATCCTCTAGCTTCCTTTCCGCCTCTTGGAGTTCCTTTTCGATACCCCCCGTAGCCCCTTAGCTTGGGAAATGGCTACCCCGCGCACCACCACCTTAAACG
Source organism: Ambystoma mexicanum (assembly GCF_040938575.1). Classification (NCBI taxonomy): domain Eukaryota; kingdom Metazoa; phylum Chordata; class Amphibia; order Caudata; family Ambystomatidae; genus Ambystoma; species Ambystoma mexicanum. The sequence goes on from NC_090925.1 coordinate 734,790,280, forward strand.
CTTCCCACAGTGTGCCCACAGAGCTGACGCTTCCCGTATTTATATCAAAGTATTCTTCGATGGCATCCCTCAGGCCCTCCCGAAACCCCTGGTCCTGCAGAACCTCGGTCCAGAGTCTCCATGTAGGGATCCGTGGTCTCGGGGGCTGGTGTCTCCAGTCCACCACCAAGGGCGAGTGGTCAGATCGTACTTGGGCCTTCTATTCCGCTCCCTCTGTCTCTCACTATCTCGGCTGTCACAAACGTGTAGTCCAACCTTGTGTGCAAGTCATGTGGCGCTGCGAAGTGTGAATACTGCCTATCCATGGGATGCAGCCTTCTCCACGCATCCTCTAGGCCTAGGTTTTTCAGTAAGGTACCCAGCGCTTTGGCCGCCGGTGCCGTTTTCCCTACCATGTCGTTGGACCTGTCAATTCTGGGATTCACGGTGCAGTTAAAGTCCCCCCCCTAAACCCCCCCACACACTACCGTGCCCCCTGCCAGGGGGCCAAGTTTACTGTAGAGGGTCCTAAAGTAAGCCGCTGTGTCGTTATTGGGGGCGTACACATTTATTATATGCACTTCCCTGTTTTCCAGGAGACCCGTCACCACCACCATTCTACCCTCCGGGTCCACCGTAGAATCAAGCACCTGAAACGGCACATGAGCCGCCACCCAAGTAATGACCCCTCTGGCGTACGCTGAGTACGCCGCCCCCACAACATTGCCCTTCCATTTTCTCCTGACCACCTCCAGCCTTTCCCTAGTAAGGTGGGTCTCCTGCAGCAGGGCTATGTCTACACGCATCCTCTTTAAATAAAACATCACTTTATTACGTTTCAGGTAGCTGTTAAGGCCCCGTACATTCCAGGTCACAATTCTGAGATTACCCGATGCCATCTGGTCGCACTATCCCCATCCCATCCCATCCCATCCCATCCCTTCCCATAATGCTCCCCGTGCTAGTTTGTTTCCTGGCTCTCTCCCTTCTATTCACAAACAACACCCCCTCCCCCGCCAACCTCCAACAATAGCCCAGTTCCATCCCTGGATCTCAGGCCTACCCACGTCTGGACCTGTCTTCTATCCGAGGACAAGGACCCTGTGGGGTGTCACCTATCTAACAGTGACCTAACTAAGTGTACTACTATTGGGTACAGAGGGTGCTCCCCAGGAGCTCCCAGTCATCTATTTAGGAGAAGTGCATTCAACAGGACCCGCCAGCAGATACCATGACTTCCTCCCCACAAGCACAATATCGTACTATATTCCAGTCCCAATGTCGTAACTATGGCCTCACGGGTGCCTCTGCAGCGTGTTACTTATCTCCAGCCGCTTCTGTCTGGGCATCCGATTCCTGAGGTCGACCCTGCATATCCAGCCACTCCATCGCTTCGGTCGGCGTCTCAAAGAAGAGGGATCTATTCTTATAAAACACCTTTAACCTAGCGGGGTAGAGCAACATGTAGCGATGGCCTGCTTCTCTAAGCTTCCTTTTCACCGTTCCAAAGTTCATTCGACTCCGCTGTACGAGCAGCGTATAGTCCGGATACACCGTTATTTTTTTCGCTGACCCCCTTTCTATCGTACCTCCTTTTCGGAAAAATTTGAGGATCTTTTCGCGGTCACGATAGTTCAGGATCTTCGCGATCAACGGCCGCTGGGGGGTCTCCTGGGGCCGGTCTCCTGGTCAGGGCCCTATGCGCCCTTTCAACCGCGAACCCCTGGGTCAGCTCCCCGCCTGTAATCTCCTGCAAGAGCATGGTTTCAACGTATTCCGTGGGGTTCGATCCTTCCATTCCCTCCGGAACACCCACTATGCGAATGTTGTTGCGCCTGGCGCGCCCCTCCGCCTGCTCTGCCTTCCAGATTGCCCATTTGTTGCACGAGGGCATGAAGCTCCTTAGCATGTGCATTGCACGCCTCCGTGGTCAGGGCCAACTCCTTCTCCAGTTCCCCAGTGCGCTCCGCGATCGTTCGCACGTCCTGACGCAACAGGTTCACCTCTTCTCGGACCGCTCCGATCTTAAGGTCTAGGCCCTCCTGCAGCTCTTTCATGGCCAGGCCCAACTTCGTCTCCCAAGCCACCTGAAAGTCGGCAATTGCTGCCAGCACCTCCTGGATAGTACCTGGTGGGTCTGTCGCCGCCGCAGGTGCTTCTTTGCTCTTGCCCCCTTCCACGCCCAGGGGTGACCTAGCATAGGCCTCCATCGTGGGCTGTTTGATCCGGGGTCGCACCACCTTGGAGGACATCCTCCTGCGTCGGTTGGGCACACGTGCCCAGCTGTGTCTCCGGCGCTGCGACCCCTTCACAGCAAGGCTCCTCTAAACTCGGGTTCGCTCTGCTGGCACGCCACGATCCACGGCCTCCTGAGTGGGGGCCCGCACTTATGTTCCTGCCACCGGCCAGAGACGCCTGCGACGCGTCCCTCTGGTTGGGCTAGCCCCTGCTCTGGCCGGCTTTGTCTTCCTCAGCTCCACGGGCGGCCATCTTGGGTGCTGCCCTTCCACTGCGCGAGCGCCACCTTCTTCGAAGTCTAATTCTGTGGATATGCAGTCTCGCTGGCGGGGAGGGCACTCACCATGTGCCCCCCACTTTCATGCACCCTTGGATGCACCGTGGGCTTGAAAGTCTGCCGAAAACCATCACTTCTTCCCAGGATCAAAATCGGATCATCGGGAGCTCCTCCAAGGAGCGTCCTCTCACGTAGCCATCAAGCCACGCCCCCGTTTACATTTCAAATATGGGAATTCAGTCTCTGCCAATATGATTTTAAAGGTTATAAATGCATTGGTTGTTTTGAATGTGCTATTTATTGGATGGATATAAAAATATTGATGGTGATTCTGTAAGGATGATTTAATATTTTGTTTATCATTCTCTCCATTCGCGTTCTGTGTGTAATACCGATTGTGTTGGGATGGTCGTACAGTACCATAAGATCTACTCTTGTTGGACTGACTTGGAAGATCTACTCATCTCTGGGAGCTGGTGGCATGGAAGGAAATTATAGGGAAAGGTGAAGGGCTGTAGCTTGTGTAATGCTTTTACTGATTCAAAGCCCTGAGAAGAAAACTGGAGTGGAGGGGTACGGCTGAGCAGGGAGGCTGGTTATTTTTATCCTTCTTTTACTACCTTCAAATTACAATACAGCAGTGTGAAGTAACAAAAGTGGGAATTGGATGCCGAACATGAGGTAGAAGCGAAACGATTGGGAAAGCAGTAAGTGGTGGGAGTGTGGAGGGGGCGGGGGGCACGATACTGTCATGTTGCAACGTGATTCTTGTAGCCATCCCACATCGTTATGTGGGTGGCTCTCCGCTCAGGCCATAGGACTGGGTGGGTACAGGGGGGGGTCACGTGGGTCGGGGTTTTGGCAGTTGGCCATTATGTAGTATGTGAATAAAGACATGTAACTAGTACCTCTGCGCGTATTTTATGGCCCTGTCAGGGCCAGCTAATGTGCCACATGAGAGCGAGAGCCCCTCGCACTGTATGCTTGATGGTGCCGACAACTGGCAACGAGGGATCTGCGTGTCCGAAGTCCACACTGTGACAGAAGCTAAGTCTGTCGGTATTACCCAAATAGATAGTTTACAATTGTTCGAATGAACAATTGACCGAATTTAAGTCTGTCACAGAATGAGGAAACTGACGAGGAGGGTGCCATCGGGCACTGCACACGCGCATCGGGAGCACCTCCATGTGCCGCTGGTGACAGACAGGATCGCAGGTATTTACTAATTAAATGATACCGGAAGCCTGGCATCGTCCGTGAAAGCAAAAAAAAAGAAAAATGACATACCCTTTGTGTTGGGTACATACCTTTTTGTGTTTGGTACCCACTATGCGCGCACAAATTCCCCCCCCTACCCACAATATAGAAAGAAAAAAAAGAAGGGAAGAAGCGGAGCAGTTTGGAAGCCCGGCACCGTTATTATAAAAGAAAAGGAAAATATAAAAATAAGGGGTTCCATCAAGGAGCCCAACATGCACGCGGTATGGCAATAAAGCTTCGCGTAGTTGTGTTAAAAAGCCAGCGAGCACACAAGTAAGGTGAAAGGCGATTTCAGCTCACAATTTAATTTATAAAAGAAAAGGCGTCAAACATATATATTTCACCATCGTGAGTGCGAGCCACGTGCATAAGGCTCAACAAGAAACCTATTGGTTACTAAAAACGGCAGGAAGCTAAAATAAAGAAGTTCGCAAGGAAACAAAGCTCAAGGGATCCAACAAAAAACCCTGAATAAAACGGATATTGTTACAGATAAACTTTAACGAATGCAGTGTGTGAATGCTATATATTAAGTCAGCCAACATGTCTGAGGAAGATCTCACGTCCTCTACAGGGGCCACCCCATGAAATGAGACACAAACCACAAGTGGAGACTCACAAGTATTACAACTACCACATGCCTTTGACATACGAGATACCAGTAACTTGGGACCAAGATGGGCCACGTGATTTCAATTTCTACGTAGGTGCCATAGGACTTAAAGATGACACCAGACTCAAGAATACCCTATCCATTGCAGAAGGTCCTGCAGTAAGAGATACAGTAGTAGAGTTAATTAATCTTGATACTGCCTCATATTATGAGTTACACTTCAAATTGACAGACTATTTCACACCACTGACCAATGTAAATTATGAGACATATTTTCCATGCTACACGTCAAGAGAAGGGAGAATCCATGGACAACTGTAATGTGATTGCGCATCAGGTTGAAGCACTGTGAATTTCATAGTTACTCCAATGAGGAGGCACTTCGATCCCAGGTAATAGCTGGGTGTGACTCGCAAAGGTTTTCGCAAGAAATGTACTACAAAAACAACAGTAACTTGATGAAATTCTTGCCCTGGCCCGCAAAGAGGTGGCAGTATAATCCCAATTAGACAATCTAAGCAACGTCACTATACAGATGGAATCATCTGATCAAGAAGCAGTCAACAAATTGTTTTCATCAGCCAACTCAATATCAAAATGCAGTGAGGCGACCTGTTACAGATGTGGTTATGAGTACCCCCATGCAGGAGAGTGCCCTGCCCTGGAACAAAAATGTGCTGCCTGTGGAGGCTATGACCATTGCAGAGCCATGTGTAAAAATGCAGAAATTCAACCCAACTCCTGGAGAAGTTTCAATGAGCCAAGAAGGTCTGCACCAACAAGCCCGCGTTAAGGAGGTCCTGATGCAGACCAGAGGTGGCAAAGGCGAGATGATAGACTATAAGAAAACATATCCGAAAGATGAACATAAACCATCTGACCCCTCACGACGCAGCAGGCGAAAGCGCTATGTCTGCCATATTGAAATGAAGTCACCTTCCAGTAGTGAATCGTCTTCATCAGGAGATGACCAGCAGAAAAAAGGGGTATATGTGGGCTTTAAATAACAAACACTGCAACTCAACATAGCCAAATAACAAACACTGCAACTCAACATAGCCCTGTTCTGAGCATTGAAGTAAACCACACACCCATCGATTTCCTCATTGACACTGGTGCCACTGTCAATATAATTAGTGAGGTAGCCTATGGCTCTCTACCAAGTGCCCCAGAACTCAAGAAAGCTCTGGTAGACACCTACCCGTATGGCTAAACAACGCCCCTGCCCTGCAAAGGAGTCATTTCAGTTATGTGCTCACACAAATCCCATGTTGCAAAAGTTGCAGGTACATTTACTCCAGACTGCATCAAATGTGGATGCATCCTCAGCTTTAAGACTGAAGTGGACATGGGACTAGTACACATCTTGTACCAATTGATGGCTCACAAGTATTTTTCTCGGCCAGAGGACATCAAGGCGACTTTTCCAAGATTATTCAGAGGACTAGGGAAGCTAAAAAAAAGGAAGGCTCAGCTTCATATTAATCCAGAAATAAAACATGTCGCCCAACATTACTGGGGCATACCTATTATTAATATACAACCCAAAGTTGAGGATGAAATCAAATTATTAAAGCAACATATCATAGTGCCAGCGACGGGGCCTACTCCACGGGTGTCTCCAATAGTACGTGTACCGAAGAAATCACCAGATGGGTCAATCTGGTTGTGTGGCTATGAGAAGAGCAAATGAGGCCATTGAAAGAGAAGGCCAAATACTTTTCGAAACTGAATCTCACAAAAGGACATCATCAAATCGAAATTGCCCCAGCGTCCAGATACATTACCACCTTCGTATCTCACTTGGGACTATTTCAGTACAAAAGACTCTGTTTTGGTATTTCGTCAGCGGCAGAGATCTCCCAGGAAGAAATCCATAAGATCATCCGCCATGTCCCGAACTGTCTGAATTACTTAGATGATGTACTGGTTTATGGAAAATCCAAGGAAGAACATGATGCAGCTCTCCACAAAGTGTTTACCGCACTTAAAATAGCTGGTCTCGCGCTTAATCAGACAAAGTGTGAGTTCCGAAAAGACTCTGATTCTGTGGAGACACTTTTTCAGAAAAAGTAATGAGACCGGACCCTGAAAAAGTGGCGGCGCTCAACTCGGCCCAACCACCACAAAACATATCGGAGCTACAATCTTTTCTTGGGATGGCTAGCTATTGCTCTCGATATCTACAAGATTATACAAAGGTAAATTATCCGGTACTTCTACTCGCACATAATCATTTGAGTGGTCTTCAGAGTGTCAAACAGCTTTTGAAACCATCTGCGACAATATCACCAAAGCAGATAACATGGCATACCTTGACGCGGATAAGAAAACTGAAGTAATAGTTGATGCCAGCCCAGTGGGACTCTGCGCCATATTGACACAATACAACCCAGCAGAACCGAGTGAAAAATGTATAGTGGCGTATGCAAGTAGGAGCCTTACAACAACAGAAGAAGCCTATTCTCAGGCAGAAAAAGAAAGCTTAGCAGTGGTATGGGCCTGTGAATATTTTCATCTTTTTATATATGGCAAAGCATTTACCATCATCACTGATCAACAGGCACTCCTTACAATCTTCGGTGACCCCAAGGCAAGAATGCCCCCAAGAACAGCAAGGTGGGAACTACGCCTCCAAGATTATAAATTTGATATTTTACTCCGCCCAGGATAAGAAAATAACCCGGCGGACTACTTTTCAAGACACCCTGCAGGTCCAGCCCGTGCCAGTCCCTCCATCGCAGATAATTACATCAACTACATCATACATCACCTTCAACCGCTGTCGGTGGAGTAGGCCACAATAAGTAAAGAATCAGAAAATGACCAAGCCCTTGCTATGATAACTCGCTGTATACGGACTGACAGGATATCACATGCCAAACAAGAAAAAGAGACTGTGAAAGATGTGAAGGCATTGGAACCTATAAAGGATGAGCTGACAGTAATTGAGAACTATATTGTGATGAAAGGATCAAAAGTCGTCCTACCTTTGTCGCTACCGGAACGTGTGGTTGAGTGAGCAAATGAGGGCCCCCGAGGACTAGCTTCCACGAAACATCTTCTGCGTGACAAGGTCTGGTTTCCAAAATGAGTTACTCTGGTGGAAGAAGTTGTGGGTAGATGTGAGCTATGCGCATCAGTGGTTCCCCAGCCGCACTCAAATCCTTAACAAATGTCGACACTACCCGGAGGTGTCTGGGAAGAGGCAGCAGTCTATTTGTTTGGACCACTGCAAAATGGAAAATACGTAATAGTACTCATTGATTCCCAGATGCGCGACTCATTGATTCCACGTCAGCAACGTGCGTCATTCCAGCGTTAGACCGAATGTTGTCTGTCTATGGCATACCAAAGGTCCTGATATCAGATAATGGACCCCCATTCACAAGCTATGATTTTGAGAACTTTACCAAATACATGGTTTCCTACACCGCAAGATAACGCTGCGATGGCCTCAAGCTAATGGGATTGTTGAACGATTCATCGCCGATGTCAAGAAATCCTGATCTAGAACAAAAGATGAAAGAAAGAGCTGACACACGAAGGAAAGCACAATAGTGTGAGATAGATCTAGGAGATCAGGTTGTAATGTGCCAGCCAAAGGTCCGGAAGGAAGATCCGGCATTTGCTCCAGAAATGGTGATAGTGACTGCCAAAAAGGGCAACATGGTCACTGCCAGTAGAGACTGCCAACAAGAGATGACGAGAAACTCTTCTTGTTTCAAGAGACTTCCAGGTCGCATACCTGAGAGATGGGAGTGGTCAAGTGACGATGTTGATGGGTCATTTTCAGATGAGTCGCACTAAGGAGATGATGAACCCTCTGATGAAGAACCGCTTGGAGGAAAATGTTCAACTGCCCGAGAACCTCTGTTATCACAGAAGACCCCAACGCAGCTGCCTAAAGCCCCTCAGACTGATTTGAAGAAATGGGCTAAAAGGCGTGGGCAAAGTTATACTCTAAGGGGGTGGAGATGTGGCGTTGCAATGTGACCCTTGTAGCCATCCCACATCGTGGCTCTCTGCTCACAGGATGAGGAAAGGAATGTTGGGCTAGGGAAGGGGTTGGGTACAGGGGCTCACGTGGGTCGGGGGAGAGAGAGAGAGAGAGAGAGAGAGATTCTCTTTCTCTCGAGGGAGATGGATAAAGAGATAGAGAGATAGATATGGCTAACGTGTGAATAGACCTATGCAGCAAACATAGAAAGCTGGGACACAAACTTGACGGCATGTTCTTTTTCAGTGTTCTCAGCAGTTAGTGTAGCTATTTTCTGGATGTAATGGGCTTATTGGGAGAAGAATTATGTTTTCCATTTTCTTTGCTGACAAAAGCATTGTCTTGGAAGTTCTGACGGCAATCATCTTCTAGCAAATGCATTTTCAAGAACCTATTCTATCATTTTCCTGCCTTTTTTCATCTTCTGCAAAGGGTGCCTAATGGAAACCACATTTAGGGGGTATTTGAAAGGTGCTTCTGTAGGGTTTAATTTTTTCTGAAGATAGTTATTTTTATTGTGCACCCAACGTAGTTTGGTGAGCATCTGGGTTGTATGTGGTGCTCGGCAAACAATAAAAAATCATTAAACGGATGGTTTACACTGGCCAATAGAGGCTTCGGAAGTATACATCGTGCTTTTGCAGCTTTGTTTAATGCTGATGGATACAGTGACGGCCTTGTCGGAGTTCAAAATTAAGATTGGATAAACTGGAGCTAAAAGCATATCCTGGGTATCCAGGATTAACCAATGTCCAGGAGCTACCACTGGGGAACTAGGAGCTAGTGCATAGCATTCCGCAATTCTAACTTCCACATAAGATGGAAACCTATAATTTTGTTCATTATTTAGGACCCCCTTATGCTTTGTGTCCTAAAGGTTATAGATTGTCCCAAATGCGCACAGTTACATTAACTTAGGTGTTTGTTTGCCATGAGGCCTAAAAGTAGCTCCTGGTAGCTGTTGGTGACAAGCTAACCAGGCTCTTCTAGGCTACAAGAAGGAGCTAAATGGCTCCCAGCTCCCCTCCATTTCGAACTCTGCTTGTTTTACTGAATCGCTACTAGCACTTCCATCCAGATCCATTTCTAAAATCAATTTCTTCTAAGTCAATATTGTTAGTAAAATGTGTCCTGGAAACTATCATTAGCTATTTACTGCCCTATCGTGGGTTGCAAACATTCAAGAACTGTGCGCACAAACATTTCATTTTCGCACACGGAGTGAAATAATTAGAGGGGATATTGCCCTAGTCCCTGTACAAATCCTATCTTCCCTCCTGTAGGAGTAGAGAGTTGTAAGTTCCTGTACAGGTGGCCGAGGGAATGACTCTTGGATCTGGGGAGCTTTTGAATACATGTGGTTGCCCCTTTAGCAAGTTGGATAAGGGAGTTTACGCTTGGCTGTAATTGTTGGTCCCCTAAGGACATCCTTTTTCATGTAATTCCAAAGCTACGCTTTGCTTAGGATAATGTCTTGGACATTTGACAGGGTCTATTAGCTATCCGTCAGATACTTCAAGGGTTATGTTTGCTATGTGAGACTCACTAGATAGCTTGGTGTGTTGCAGGGATCTGTTCAACAGAACCTCTTGCCCATCCAATGTACTGTCTACTACAATGATCCTGGTTGCTCATCTACATGCATTCGAGAGGGGGAAAATCCCTTCTTCGTCCAGGTTACTGTCTTCTCTTACCTGAATACAGGCAGGAGCGATCTCTGGGATGTCATCCTCAAAATAGCTCTGCTCTTTAAAGTCACGGGTGAGGCTTAAGGCCTTCAAAACCTGTAGCCCCTAAAACTGTCTTTGTGGTGGGCAGAATTTCCATTGTCCTAGTGTTGTTCCGAAAGTATCATCCTAAATGACCCCACCCTCAAAGGCCTTAACTATTTATATTCTGGCTCCCTGAAGGGAGGGACAATATACCTGACCAGAACTAATCTGCTTATACTTATGAGAAGTCACTTTGTTTTTGTGGGATTCACTATGGGGTACATGCAAGTGAGTAGATGCTGCGATCTTCCGTGGATCAAGCTCCTTGGAGTTGGAAGTAAATCTGGGTAACAAACATTAAAAATGTTCTCAAACCTATCTAATTTTAAGGATTCTACATTGTGACCTCTTGCTCATCCCTGCAAGTCTTTCAAGGAAGCACTCACTAAAACAGACCAGGTTCTGTCTTGTATTTCCTAAGATTCTCACAATCAACCCCTTTCCCATACATTCACAAGTCTCGTCCTCATTTCATACAGTTCCAGCAGTGCTTTTAAAGCACTTTTAGGGAGTTACCTGTTCAGAATCGGACAAACTAGCTGTTATGCCAGCTCTTTCAAAGGACTTAAAACACAACAGGACATAATTCCAATACTCAAACCCGTTGGAAGTTTCAAAAAAGGGTCCTGACCCCACTTTGTGCTCTTGGCCTATGCTGCTTCAACCTTTATCTTGAGTTTTAGTGACACCTTGTTAGGGAGAATTCTCTTATAAGGCTAATTTCCCAAACCTAGTGAGTCGCCCAGCAGCTTTGCTGGATTTATTTTTTCTTTCTTTTTCTCCTGCTAAGAGTGAGACTCTTTTACTCCCACTCTTCGGCATGATTTGAGATATGTCTCTGACTATTTGTGTGGTTTTTGGGCTATGGGGTCTTTTACTCTATAGGGTATCATCTAATTTTTGTTTGTTACACAGCACCCTCAGTGCAGTAACACAGGGGTGTCATAGTGACCCCCAAACATAGACTCCATGCCCTGGGACTGACTACTGTCTCCCTGGGCATGTAAAGTCACCATTGACTTTACTAGTCTTAAATTGTGAACAGAACCAGTGCAAACCATCATATTGTGGAAGTACTGAAAGCGGTTAATTATATTGCCCCTTGGTCTGTTTTCAAGGGGGCACTGTCCAGTCCTCCCTTGTCGAGTTTCTGGCTGGTGGCAGTGGTTACCACGTGAAATATTCCACCGGAATATTCTCTATGGGATTTTTCCATTGATGTTAAACACACCACTTTTTGGTGCAATGTTAAAGATACCGCCGGTTTATTTATTTAATATTAAATTCACGGTTGGGTCTTTTTGCCAGAACTCTTTTCTAAAATGGCGTTCGTGTCCGTCTCTGTAACTCTGACCAAGGTCGAGCCCTTTGTTCCACTTTTTGGCGGGCTTCTCCACAGAAGCCCTCCAAATGGTGCCACTCTGTCTGGGTTCCACAGGATGGGTGGGGAGGGGAATTGGCACCCTGGACTGCGTTGCCTTAGCAACTCAAGTCCTGGAACTTGAGGTCGCCACAGGACCTAAGAATCCGAAGAGGGAAGAAGCTGAGCCATCTGCAACGACTACACCACCGGTGGAGCCCTGCTGCAACGATCTCACCACTTTCCTGACGATGAGAAGATCTTCTGCTGGATGAGTCTTCTTCCTCTGAGCTGGTGGGACCAACCAGTTTGCCCTTTTCGCCTTCCAAAGACGTCTCTTGGTCGAATCGCCCGTGCCAAGCACTCCGGCGGCCGGATAGCCAAGCTTCACCACTTTGACCGTGAATAAAAGGAACGCTCCTTTTATTGACGAACTCTGCGGCTGGTTTCATCCCTGGGCAGTGCAACGACTCCACGTTTCCTCCTCGACGAGATCCTCTCTTCCCCTGGTCGAAACAACGAACTGCAACCACTGCCAGGAACAACTGCCACCGCTGGAGCTTCCTCTCTGTTTAAGGTACTGTGTCCTGCCTGGCCTCCCTTTCTTCGGTTTGCCCAAGGTGACCCTTAAATCCTTGGCTTGCCAATTGGGTTGGGCCCAGACCTTCTAACTTTACCTTCTTGAATCACCCAAACCTCTTTTGAAACATTCTGCAAAGACTTTTAGTGCATTTTAAACAGTGTGATCCTGGGCACATTTCGCTTTGCTCCCTAAAGTGGGCCTGGCCTATGAACTTTGGCTCTACAGTCTATACTGCCTTTATTCCCATGCTGAGAACTCCTAACATTGTTGGGATCTGTTTTACTTCTATGCTCTGTCTTTTTCTCCCCCTTTAACTGAACTATTGGAGTGCCATCAGGTTATGTGCTCACATCTGTTTAACAAATCGTGGTCTTTTAATTCTGACTTGTCTAATAGTTATTAAGGGAGGTGTGTATACTTTACCTGACTGTGTTTTAACTTGCTTTTGATTTAGAGTGCTAGTATATTGCTTTAAGTGGGTTTTTAAATAAATAATTATATATTTTTTATACAAAGCTCTGGTCAGTGTTTGTTTGCTCTACTGTGTTTTTGGCCCTATTGTGTATACTCTATATACTGCCTCACTCTTCTTGAGAGAAGTCTGACTGCTCAGCCACAGCTACCAGGTAAATCTGGGTGGTGCAGACTGCTACCAATTGGGTTTACTGCTTACTCCTGTAGTCTTAATCTTTTTGCAGTGTTCCCTAAGGGTACTGCACAGGTTTCTGCCTAACACAGCTCCTTAGCTCTATCTGCTATGGCCTTCTCCTGTTCCAGCCTTTCTACTTTTTCTGCTCTGGCCTTGGCTTCAGGTGCTCCAGCTTTTTGCATTCAATTTCCCTGTCCTTCTGTTGTTGCTCTATCTGCTGTAGTCGGAGAGACACCTCTGTAGCAGGGTTGGTGGAAAAGAGATGGAGCAAGTGAAGCGGTAGATTCAGGAGTTTCTTCCTTTGGCCTTGGTACTGAGATATGGCCTCTATTAGTGTAAGGGTAGGCCAATTTACCGGGGTATCCCCAATTATAAGGGTACCCCTAATCACGCTGACACCAGAGTAAAGTACACCCCTCTAGGGAAGTAAGGCCAAGAGACTATCCTGCAAGGAAAACAAATTTAATCTTTACAGAAATGAAGATGGGGCAGAGAACTCTGCTCCCTGAACAGCCTTCTGTCCCTCTTCCGTTCCTTTATCCTGCAAACCGGTGCCAGGCAGGAGCTTTTATACTCTTGGCTTGGTCACTGGTTATGGGCATGGCTCCATCCCACACCGACCTGCTTCCATGCAAAGGATGCTCCAGTCTTTCTTTCTTCATGGTCGGATTTCTGTTTAGGACATGCAACTTGGCATATTGGTAGCCTATGCAAGATGTACTGTAGCTTCATTTTTTTCCTTCATTTTGCTTTCTATGAAAATGTGTGTATATATAAAAACATGTTCCCGTCATGCTCTCGATACTTCATTCATTCTGCTCATATTTTTATCTGGTCCAGTAATCCCCCTTAAACCTTATTTTCATAAGTCTGCATGTTGTGCACTGAGCATGTTAAAATCCCCATTTAGCATACATGGGCTTTTGACATACAGCAGACAGCTGCTGAGTTATCTCATGCTCTCTGCCAGCCTCAGTGACGCAACGTCGCATGAGCCCTACAATCCATTTTTAGCACAGGCTGCATTCTTCCCGGCAGAGAGCCTACTTCTATTGTGTACTTTGAGATTCTTAGAACTACATAGAATTTGACATTTACAAATATTATTCAGCTAATAGTTATTTGCACCTTGTGTTTATTATATTTGCATAAGAGAGCTTTTCTAGTGGCCCACCTCCCCCCCTGGTTCCTTGTAGTGCCTAGGAGTCAAAAGAAGTCTTGCCTAATTCTAAAGCGCTTGGGGGCGCAGGAAGGCGCTAGCTCCTTCCCAAGATTAGCTCTGCCTTTGTGCCAGCTGAATCACTTTCAAAACCCAATTCTCTTGTTTCTCAACTTTGAATTTGTTGTGGACATCTACAGTGGACACTCTGTCTCGTGTAGCAATACTTTTCTAGGCAAGTAAATCTCTACTGTACACCATGTTGGTAAGTCTCACAGGTATTTTACCACATCATACTCACTGTGCTATGGAACCAGTATCTACACCGCTGAGCGCCCCTTCTTAAGGAGATTTACCTGTGGACCATGACCAGTCCTTTAGAATAACAAGGCATAAATTAGTTTTCAAAAATTGATTAGCTAAATTTACTAATTAAAATGTTCTTGATTAGCAAACAAACTTATTTGATTAACAGTTTAGTACGGATATTTGTAATGTCACCAGAAGTTATTTCTACCAAAGACCTAAAATGAGCAACAATACAGCATTTTGTGTACCACTTAAGTAAGAGATTAGTGAGATGCGTGTCTGTAAAATGTTCAGGTTAGTTCCATGAATGGACACACATAGTCTAAATCTATGGGCAACTGGATTCAGCCAGTGTTGAACAGGGCAATGTCCTGTATATTGTAGGGTTGCCCCCCATCATTTGCTGTGTAAGGAGAAGTTGACAAGTTTTGTGAATGAAAAAGTTCACAATGTTATAGGAAAGTCATACCTGGAGACTAAATACATAGTATGGTGTTGCCACAGACACGGTAGATGTTAACTTCAGGTGGACAAGTTGGCCCTTGCTTGTCATCGATATTGACTGTTTTGAATACAGCGTTCAATACCAATTTTGCGGAGGGCAGGGCCACTTAAAGTTCCACAAGCCAGAGCCAGGTAGGCTCAAGCACAGCAGTGCAGCCCTGCGCAACCATGAAAGCCATGGCTATTGGTACACTGAGCCCCATCTGGGGGCAATACCCTTTGGAAACAGGATATAGTTTGCTTAATACTTTTGGTTTGCAATTATTGAAAAAGAGAGATTTCTTCTTGCCCAGCACTCCCACACAGGCCTTTGGCACTTTGAGTGGAGCAGATGGGTACTGCTGCACTCTCTCTGTTAGTCCCTTTGAACTTGCAGTGAACAGAGACCAAAGGGTGGAGAAAGCCCTGAGGAGAAGAGGAATGCAGGTTGAGCTGTGCTTTCATTGAACATAATTTAAATGGCTAGCTGTGCTACACAAGTGTCAAATTAATTGGCAAACCTACAGAATTGCACAGCAAATTGCATAAGTGACACTGATTATTTTATGCCTTGGCAAAATGTCCCTAACCTTGTCAAAAAGCAATTGACTGCTAAATTGGCCACAGATTGGAATAAAGATTTGATAGTTAATTACATATTCTTGGTATGCAGCATTATACCGTTAGCAGGAGCAGCCCCTGGAAAAATTTGGTGGAAGGTAGCATTGTACAAATATACATTCCACATGGAATGCGAGCTATAACTTTTCTATTACTTTTCTGTTACTTTTCTTTTGTTACAAATGACCCAGTATGCTTTAAAAGTATTTGAGGTTCCCTAGTACACAGTTCGACTCCTTCCAAAACACACAGAGTAAATGTCACATAATTATACCGGTTGGCATAAGGAGTCAGAAATAGCTTTTGCTAGTGGTTTGTGTCAAGGTAAACAGATTTCTTCTAATAACCTGGAGCTAAATAGCTCTCAGCAATTTTAATCCGCCCAGGCAGAATGTAAACTGCAATGATGTGCACATTCAGTTCAAATATACTCTTAGGGTATCTTCAGCTATTTAGTAATTTATAGGGGCATTCACACCTGGATTTTTACGTTTCTCAACTTTATTAATTTTAACATAAAAACCACAGCAAAAGATAGGAACAAAAATTCAAAACAACGTCGGAGAAGAGGCTTGGATAAAAAACTTTACTGCACTATTTCAGAAACCTGTCCAAACCTTCTTGCCTAAACAGCAACTGGAGGAAACAACCTGGTACCTGCCGCATGATACAGAAACAATCATGAGCAAAATGCAAAAACGGAACAGTTTATGAGCTCCTGGACCCGACGGCCTCACTCAAACCCATCTGAGACAGTCGCCGGATGAATGGGTGGTTTTTATTCACGAGGTAATAAAAAAAAAAATCATCCTCACAAAATCAATACCATCGACTTGGACATCATCAATTGTAGTCCCAATATATAAAAGCGGCCAGAGAGAAAGTGCCAAGAACTATAGACCAATAGCATTACTGGACTTCATCGGCAAGCTGTATGGCTCACTGCTATTGGATAGTTTTCAGAACTGGGCCAAGTAGGCAGACGTTGCAGACCCTTTTCAATCGGGTTTTGTGAAAAACGCAGGCACATCAGTGAACATCCTCTGAGTATATTAAAAGGCAGGATAAAAGCGGGAAGCCCCAGAATTTTGATGGCCTTTGTTGACCTGGTCTAGGCGTTCGACCAGGTACTCTGGGAAATACCTCTGACAAAAAACTGCCTGAGGAATATCTTGGAACCAATTCAAGCCTTGCACGAAAACACTTCAATGATAGTTCAACTAAATCAAAATGGTGTCTTGTCACAACCCATTTTGACGGCCAAAGGGGTGAAACTGGGGTGCCCTCTTGTACCAACTCTCTTTAATTCATATCTTTTGGGACTAGAAAGAAACAACTTGATGTGCGATCTTTTATGCCGGCCATGGGAGGAATATCAATATCTCGCCTCTTGTATGCGGATGATTTGATTCTGTTAGATCAGATACCTATAGTGGGCCTTCAGCGCCAGCTGGCTAACCTGACCACATATATTGGAAAGAACTGTCTGGAGTTTTAACAAAATGAAAACAAAAGTAATGATCCCAGAAAAAACGACAAATGGTATTTGGCAGGGTGTAAGAATCCAAACTGTGTTGGAATTTAAATACCTAGGAGTCATCTTGAGCAACAGTCAAGAGAAACAAACATGCAGACAAATCTCTTGGATAAAGTCAAAAAACTAACAGTGCAGGCGAAGTCTATAGACATAAATTCTGCTGCTTCTCCCTGACACCAATTCTTCAATTCTATAAAACAAATGTAGTGCCCTCATTGGACTTTGGGGCAGACAAAAGTTACTTCTGGCGAAACGTCTTGCCGTTACCAACCTCAACACCAATTGCATTGATCAGAAGGGAATTATGTATTCTTTCACTTCAGACCATAGTAGCGAGAAATGGTCTGTTATACCGAAAAAGAATCCTATCAGAACGCACCAAAATCTTCGACATATTATACAGGGAACTCCAAGGGGCAAAAAGCAAAACTCATGTAATGGGCAAAGAAAAATCAGGAAAAATTGGCTGAGAATAGAGGCAACAGAAGAACTAAAGAACAATCCCAACAAGGTAAAAACCAAACTTGAAAGATGGGACTGGATAAAAACCTTGGATAAAGCAGCATGGTACAAACTGACATAACTGCCACTATCGAGCAAAGGACTCGATGAAATCAGGCCGTATTTGGGGAAAATTCCCAAACAAAGTATCACGACAAACATTTGAGGGCCTGCTTTAACCTTTTGATGTCCAACGAAGTAAGGGCCATAAGAGGAATTGTCTAATAATCTCTGCCGTTTATGTGCTCTATCGGACCAAATTGAAACAGTTAAGCACCTACTTCTATCATGCAAGGGACTAATAAAAGAAAGAAACATCCACATGGCCCACCTGTTTAAAGACTTCTTATCAAACAACGAAGAGGACTGGTGCAACTATCTGATAGGAGAAAGAACCAGAGACGGGATTGCCGTGACACAATTTCTGCAAAACGCAGACATTCAGAAATGAGAAAAGACCTGCCTGGAAAAAGAGTGAGTGAGAAGGAGATCAAATGGACACAACCTAATGACAAATTTGAAATTGACTCTGAAATGGACATCTTTGTATCGGACTACATAGATCAGCCACCTTGAGCTGGCGAGAACTCCTTATATTTAGCATTGTATCGAGAGACAACTAAAAGTGGAATTTTTAGGGACTCCGGATGATTGAGATAGGATGTAAGATGTCAACGCAGTTTTAAGGACATGAAATTGTAAAAATTGCACATGCAATTAAATCAATAAAAAAAAGGAAAATATTTAATTTATGGCCCTGAATATTTTTTTCTTAAAGTGAAAATTCAGGCTAACTGCACAAGGGTTTTCTGTTTTTTTCTATCGTAATATCCTACCTACATTGGCAGTTGAGTTAGATATTTCGTCCACATCTACAATTCCTAACAAACGATGTACCACAGTTACAGGTCAATAATTTAGTTCTTTCCTAAAAACCTGGTGTTTTTCATTGTTATACCAAACTTTGTAATGCATTCTTGTGGCTTTGCGTCGGCTAAGTTACGCGATCCACCCCAGATGTGATGTCAGCCAGTATATCAGGAGTTGCCATGCCCCAAGAACTCCATTTCCTGGGAACACCATTTAGCTACATCATTTTGGACTTTGGCTTCATGCCCTCTGCGGATTGTGGGAGACATTATCTTTCTCCGAGCCCCACATGATCTGACTGTATTGTTCTGTGGAAGACCCTGATCAGTTGGATTGCGAGTCATGCCAATCCATGCATCCCAAGGCCCTGTCGGATAGTGCTGCAAAGTTCTTCACCTTTTGCTACTGTAATTGCAAGAGAACTCGTGAGTAGAGAAAGAAAAAGGCCACTGTGCAGTCCGGAAGGACAAGAAGAATCGGCACGAATGAGATCCCACTACCCATGTGACTCATCCAGGCATCATTCTTCTTCTTCATTGAAGAAGAGGAGCCACCGCTCCAGGGATTCTAAAAAGAATTGGCCCCACCGTACTTGGAAAAACGACAAATTCCTTGCGACTTGGTAAAAGCACACCTACGAGGTTGGGCCTGGCTCCAACAGACAGATTCAACCAGGTGTGTGGTGTTCCAACCTCCGGCATCGAGATCTCTGCACCAGCTCCACTCGCTTTGCGCCGTCACTATCTCTCAGGGCTGCTAATGCCAGTGCCGCCCACGAGCATGCCCTGCTTCTGATTGCTTTGCTTATGTCCACAATGTCTGGCATTTCTGACTAGGGGGGTGATCCTATTCCATTTGGAGTGGAGCCCCAATACTCCTAAGGGATAGGAGAATTCCCTGAAGAGTTCTACGGCGAGGGAGGACCTGCCTGCAAACGTGCAGGAAGCCAGCGGCCTTGACACCTCCCTGTAACTGGACATCCTTCTGGAGCCAACTCCAGGTAAACCATATACTTTTTAGAAGCTAATGGCGATGGTGGTAAGAACACTGGGTTTATCGGCACCGACCTGGCCCAAGATTTTCCCTCGACTGACCGAAGTCCTGGTTGAGGGCCTCCAGAGAGAGAGCCCTTGATGCCCCTGCTCTCGGCAGTTGAGGCCTGGCTGTTTAAGACCTGGGAGAAGCCGGTGTTGACACTTGCGGTGAACAGAACCTTCCCAAGAAGCATCACCTGGCACCCTCTGATCTGGCCTTGCTCTCCACCCATGCATCCCCAGAAGGTAAACTGCTGGGGGAAAAGGGTGCAGGGTGTTGGCGTCCTGCTGGTCTGCTGCTATTTTCTGTTTGAGCCACCTTTTGAAGGCATGAAGCAAGACACAGACAACAGATTCAGAATTCAAACAAAATGTTTATTAACCCCTTAAGTGCCACCGATGAGCCGGCTCGTCGGGTTTGGCACTCTGCTTTGCTAAATCCAACCCCGGGCTATGTGAGGGGGAGGTCCCCCCTCGCTGCCGGGGGGCTGGATTACCTTCAGTTTCACGTCGGCGTGCGTAAAGCACGCCGGCGTGAAACTGAAAGTAAATTCCCCGCAGCAGCCATTTTCGGCTGCTGCGGGGAAGAGAGAAGGTAAGAGCCCTTCTTGCTCCACCTCGATCTCCGGCTGTATTTCAAGCCGGAGATCGAGGCGGGTATCGTTGGAAAGGGGAGATTCTCCCCTTTACGATACCCCTGTGTGGCATTGTTACCTGCGGATCGGGCGCAGGGCGCGCGATTCACGGGCAGCAATGTCACCGGATCAATACAGATCCGTTTGTGACGCGGGGCTGCTTACTAAGTAAGCGGCCCCCGTGGCCCCAAAGCATGGGGCCACAGCGCCAGAGACCCCTGGGGGCAGATGATCACTGCCCCCAGGGGTGAAAAAGAAGAAGAAGAAAAAAAATCGGTGGGAGGGGGTTTGGGGCCTGGGGCCCACTAGACCGCCAGGGATATGGCAAAAAGTGGTATTCTTGGAAAGGGGAGGTTCTCCCCTTTCCAAGGACACTACATATGAGGCATTGCTGGTCACGGATCGGCGCAGAGCGCTCGATCCGTGACCAGCAACCCACTAGACCACCATGGATCCGTTTGTGAGTTGGGGGGGGGGAGGGGGATGCTTCAAGTAAGCAGCCCTCTTCTCCCCCCCCCCCCCTTCCGACCCCCCAATGCAAGGGGGCACATGCATGTGAACCCTGGGGTGGGGCAGATGGCTGACCATCTGCCCCAAGGGAATGTAAAAAAAAACATGATGGGAAAAGGGGGTGGGGGTAGGGGTGGGGGTGGAGGGCCACTAGCCACCATGGATTTTTTACTGAATGAAAGGGGGGGGGCCCCCCAACCGAAGTAGAAAAGGGGGCACCCCTTGTAACCCTCCCTGGGGGCAGATATCTGATCCTAGGAAGGGGCTTCTGACCCCTGGGAGGGATGCATGAGGTGGGGCCCTCCATTTGGGGTGGGGTTGGGGTGAGGGCCACCCCCCGTTGCAGTACATCATTCGCTGCCAATTTGGGGTGCCCCTCAGCCCCCCCTAAAATGCAGCCTACGATTTTGTATTATTTTCTTTGTTTACCCAAGTTCGCTTGGCGCAGATGGCCACATTAGTGTGCCAATCTGTCCCCAGGGTGCCCAAATCCTACTGCCCCATCTATTGGGGGTCCTGCCCCCCCTTTTGTGGTGGCCCTCTCCCCCTACCCCAAATGGCTGGGGGGGACACCTCATGCAGCCCTCCCTGAGCCTCCTAGGAAGGGCTGCATGATGTGTCTCCCCCCCCGTCCGGTGTGGGTGAGGAGAGGGCCACCACAAATGGTGAGACAGGCCCCCCAATAGACGGGGCAGTAGGGTTTGGGCACCCTGGGGGCAGATTGGCACACTAATGTGGCCATCTGCGCCAAGCGAAGTTGGGTAAACAAAGAAAATAATACAAAATCGTAGGCTGCTTTTTAGGGGGGGCTGAGGGGCACCCTACATTGCCGGCGAATGTTCTACTGTAATGGGGGGTGGCCCTCTTCCCTGTGGATTCCCACGGGTGTCCTCTTTTGGAAATGCCTGGGGTTCCCTGTTTTCCTTGCTAGCTTCGACACCCTTGGCCCAAATCTGTAGGTTGCCCACATGAACAAAATGGGCAGTGGCGAAAGGCTTGGGGTTACCAGTGGGTTACCCTTTTCCTTTTGCACCCCCGGTAGGTGCACCCACACATGTGAGGTACCTTTTTTGTCGGGACACCTGTGGGAACGCGAGAAGGTATGACATCGGTTGTTGGCGACGTGTTTCGGTGAGTGGACACAGGGAAATGTCTCTGAAATTGGCTGGAAATGAAGACAATTCTCAGACATTTCGCTCTGGCCACCCACCGAATGTTACTTATGTGTGTTCACACCTGTTTTCATTTGTATTTTATTGATTTATAAAGCACCTAACAAAGAACAACCTGATACATAAAACATGAACGATAAACTGTTGAAGCATAACAATATGAATCAATCAATCAATCAAAACAATGGAAAGAGCAATTAACTGAAAGGGGAGGGGGGAAAAGGGAGAAGGGACAGGTTGGGGGTGGAGTGAAGGAGGAGGAGGGCAAAAGGGGGAAAGGGAGGGAGGAAAAGGGGAGGTAGAGGAGGGGAGGGAGAGAGTCGGGGAAAGAGAGAAAAAGGGGGAAGTAGAAGGGGGTAGGGGATTCAAGGAGGATGGAGAAGAAGAGATTTCAGGGAAGTGCGGAATTAAGGGAAGGTGGGGGAAGAACGGATGGCAAGAGGAAGGGAGTTCCAGTGTAAAGGAGCTAAGAGCTGGAAGGAGCGAAACCGGGAGGAGGCACAGGGAGGAGGAGGTGAAGTGAGAAGGAAATGGTCAGCTGATCGGAGGGAACGGGAGGGAGAGTAGGAGAGAAGGGAGGAGAGATGGGGGGGAGGGCAAGACCATGAAGAGATTTGAAGACAAGACAGAGACATTGAAATTTAAGTTGTGAGTGAAAAGGAAGCCAGTTAAGGTAGGAGAGAGAGGAAGAGATGGAATCACGGGAGGTAAGGGGACAAAGGGTGCGTACAGCAGAGTGGTAGATGGATTTAAGAGGGGCAAGGTGAGAATTAGGGAGTCCAAAGAGTAAGGAAGAGCAGTAGCAGAGGCGGGAGAAGATGAGGGAGGAGATTAAGAGTTTAGTAGCGTGGAAAGTGAGGGGGGCAGATTTTGCGAATATTGAAGAGGTGGAAGCGGCAGGAGTGAGAAGCGTTGGGAGAAGGAGAGAGAGGAGTTGAAGCGAACGCCTAGGTTGCGAGCCTGAGAAGAGATAGGAGGGAGGGAAGTGAATGAAAGGGGGAGGAGCGGGAAGGGGAAGAGAGTTAGAGGGAAAAATAAGACTTCTGTTTTGTCGGTGTTAAGAGAGAGAAATCGAGAAGATATCCAGTTCTTGATGGCAGTGAGGCAGGAAGAGAGCTGTAGGTGGAGGTCAGTTGAGAAGGAGAAAGAGAGGAAGAGCTGAGTGTCGTCGGCATAGAAGTGGTGAGCGATGCCAAACGAGGAGATAACCGGGGCAATGAGGGAGGTGTATAGAGAGAAGAGAAAAGGGCCAAGAACAGAGCCTTGGGGTACGCCATAATCAAGAGGATAGTTAGGAGAGGACCGACCACCCCAGGTGACTGTAAAGGAGAGGTAAGAGGATGACCAGTTGAGGACGGAACCTTTGAAGCAAAAGGAGGAGAGTGTGTGAAGTAGGAGGGGGTGACCAACAGTGTCAAAGGCTGCAGAGAGATCAAGGAGAATAAGGATAGAGGATTCTTTAGCATGATGGGCAGTAAGAAGGGAGTTCAGAATAGAGCTGAGAGCAGTTTCAGTGGAGTGTTTAGGACGAAAGCCTGATTGGGAGGGTGGTAGGATAGAGAAATTAGTGGTGAAGGATGAAAGTTGAGAGTATGCAAGGCGTTCGAGAAGCTTGGAAAGGAAAGGGAGAAGAGAGATGGGTCTGAAATTCTAGGTGAGGCATGGGTCAGCAGAAGGTTTCTTTAGTATGGGGATGACCGTGGCATGTTTAAAGGCAGAGGGAAAGGTAGCGGAGGAGTGACAAATGTTGAAGAAGGAAGTGAGGTAGGGGACAAGAAGAGGGAAGGGAGAGCGTCAGTAGGGGCAGATGTGGGATGGGCTTTGGATAGGAGGGTGGAGACTTCAGAGGGGGAGACAGGTGAGAAGGAGGACATACAGGAAGGGGGAGGGGAGGGCGAAGAAGCAGGGAAGTCGGAGGTGGAGGTGAGAATTTCTTGCCGAAGGGAGACAATCTTAGAAGAGAAGAAGTTAGCAAAGTCAGAAGGAGAGAGTGAGGAATTAGAGGAGGGATCAGGAGTGGGGGGTAGAGTGGGGGTTTCATTCATGTGCTTCTTAAAGCTTTCACTTAGTTCAGTATTCACTAATGCTGGCAAAGCTTTTCTTTTAGTACGGTATTAATAATTTCTTAAAAGTTCCTTCACTTTACAGCTCATCGTTTGCTCGTAGTATTCAAAGACCCCTTGCTTTAGGATCAGTATCACTTGCACATAAAGTTCTATTCAGTTGGCATCACTATATGCCCTGCAATAGCCCCAGGAGAGCCCCTGTGCAATTGTTCCGTCTGATTCACTCACTGGTCCACGGCGGTTCCTCCAGGCGTTCTCTCTCCGCAGCGCCTTAATTCGTCCACAGCCCACTCTGGCCACGCTGCCAGTTTCTCTTTTTGCAAAAGCCGGCGTCCTGGCATCAGGGCAGGACCCTCCTCAGCAACCACCCTTTTCTGCAGAAGTTATCCCTTCTCAGGCCAGTCTCTTCCAGCCTGGCGTCTCTCTTCTGCTGGTTTTCTTTTCCTTGCTGTCGGCTCCACCTTTTATGCACATGTGACCTATTAAAGGGTTGCAGGTGTGAGCCCTTGAGTGTAATTGTCTGACTAAAGTTACTAGTGTTCTCTGGACATGCCTGACCCTCGCAATAAGTTCCAGGCTTCTTCCTTGTCTCAATACCAGACTGGTGTAGCTGCATGTTTGTGTGTACAATTTCTCTTCCTCGTCTCAGTATCTGGGGATTTCTGAGACTTGAAATCTAAATTGAGAAACTTGGAGTTCTTTTGAATTTCTGCCTTATAATTATTCTTGGATATTTTGCGGATGTTAGGATTTTTATCCTCCCTCGGTGCTATTCTCCCCCCAGGTGATCCGCCTCCACAGCACCGGGCTGAGGACTGAATCGGGAGGTGTCTGCCGTGTCCTGGCCACATGAGGAGTCCTCGATCGGATTTGGGAAGAATCAAAGCTAATTCTTCACATACCACACCCCGGATCATCCTGCCCACCTCACCTGCAATACCATTTAGCTTGGATTTATCCCCTGCAAGGGCGAAACATGTGGGGTAAAAGAGCGCAGATTGTTGGCGTCCCACTGGGGGTGTTAACGGACCGGCTGTGGTCTCGGGAGCCGGCCATTGAGGCCTGAGGGAGATTCACTCTCGGATCAGTGTTATGGAGGCAGCTGCATTTGCATGTGGGGCAGCGTGCGGACAGACCTAATTTGCTCAACTTGCACGCTGTAATAATGTAACACATTCATCAGGAGCACGACTCGGGAGCGGGAGCATTCCGGCACTAAAGATGGGTACTGTAATCCTATCTAAATTGGATTACTGCAATGCACTTTACTTGGGCAACAGTAATCACAATACTAACAAACTCCAAACTCTCCAAAACAATGCTCTAAGAACTGCCCTAGGCATCCCTAAAGGTCACCATATCTCTGGAAAAAGACGATCCATGAACTGGCTAGCCATTAAAGACCGAATCAAGCTCAGAACACTTAACCTGACATACAAATGCCTCCATAACAAGGCACCTATTTATCTAACGGAGAGATTCACCAAACATACTTCAGAACAACATATTAGAAAGGCACATTCAAGGGGATTGTGTCCACCGACGTATTCCACATCTATGACAGTAATCACCACAGCTGTGCTGCCTCGGAAATGTGTTTGGCGTGCTACGTCGATGACGTTGTCCTCGAGGGCCCCTGTCAAGGGTCCACGTCACCGGATGTTATATATAGGACGCACGGCACCCGTAGCCTCAGTTAAGTTTTTTCCGCCAACGTGTTTGCCTCGGAATATCGGCACGCTCGATTATTCTACTTCGTTTGTGCAATTGGTATACTTCGTTTGTGAAGATGTCTTCCTCTTCTTCTACCTCAAAGTCCAGCTTCAAGAAGTGTCAGGACTGCAGTGCTAAAATGTCCATTACAGACCCGCGCAACGTCTGTTTCTGGTGCCTGGGTGAGAGCTACGCCACCGACGACTGCGATGACTGCCAGTCCCTGACCTCAAAGGCCATGCGGGAGCAGAAGAAGAAATTGTCGGTAGGTAAAATTTCTAAACCCCGTAAGTCGAAATCCGCTGGGCTCTCGACCGACAATTCCAGGGCCGACTCTGCATCAGCGTAAGTCCAGGGAGGTCTTGGTCCCGGAGTGGTTCCCACCATTCCTCTGCCTCTTCTAGGCATTCGCGGAAGCGCTGTCACCGGTCGCCTTCCCCATCCTCGTCCGAGGACTCCGTCAGAAGGCGAGTAGCTTGTCCCAACAAGCGTTCATCACCGGCGCAATGGGACGCATTTCGCAAGGAGATGATGGTGATTTTTATTATTTTTTTAAATATTTTTTTAACTTTTATTTTATTTTTTTTTTTTATCGCAGGGCACCATTCCGTCCGCACCTTCCAGAGAAGCTGGCAAGGAACGAGCTAGGGCCCCCGCTCGCACGCCTTCGGGCTCGGGTGGTTGTGCGATCATCAGGAGCCGTCGAGGTCCCGATCTGATAAGGTTGATCGCACTAGCCGTGCCAGGTCCCGGTCCTCGATGCCCTCGAGACCATCGGAGCCTGTGAGGCCTTCGAAGAAGGAATCCACCCCATCGGCGCCATGTCTGTCGAGGGACTCTCTCCAGGCTCTGAGGAAGACGTTGACGCCATCGGAGCCGAGGCCATCGAAGGACACGCTTGGGGCTCCGGCCTCGAAGCCGTCTGCACCTCGGTTGACGCCGATTCCATCGGCACCCACAGCGCCTTTCGAGGATAATTTACCAGAGGTACCCCGGAGGACAGTGGAAACTCTGAGGAAGGCCCTGAGTAAATCAGTGAGGTCTGTTTGTGACTTTTTCTGTACCCTCATCCAGGGATTTATTCCAGCCTTTGGATTACATCTGCGAGGTGGAAATGGGGTCAGTTGAGGAGGGGTTTGTACCTCCTGAGGTTCCTGATGACCTGTTGTCTGGTCACAGCCAGATGGAAGACCTATGTCGGTCCTTGCATGACGCCAGGGGCCTGGACACCTCTCCGGAGGTTGAGTTTGGCAGGCCTGAGACTGGTACACATGCTGAGTCGTTGTACAGGCGTCTCATGTGGAGGGTGACTGAGTATTTGGGGTGGTCTGCTCCACCTGTGGATTTTCTGCAGGATGACCTGACGGATGTATTGGGCCCGGTGCTGCCATTTCATATGGCCTTACAAAGAAGGGTGGCGGCTTGGACTGCTACGGAGAGTCTCCCGGCAGTGAACATTTTTCGCTACCGAAAAAATACCGTCCAGCCATTGGCTACCCCTGCTACTTGTCATCGCACCCTACGAGAGTTTGGTGGTGCAGGCAGCTACGGCCCCAGCAAAGCAGGCGGCGTACCTTACCATCCCTCCTGATAGGGACGACAAGCGCTTCGATGGTTGGGCGAAGAAAGTATTTTCATCTAGGGGGGGGGGTATGGCTTTAAAGGCAGCCAACTCAGTTTGTGCCTTAACAAGATTCACTCACACTCTGTGGAATTTTTTATCTTTGGCAGCTGAATATATTCCCAGTGCAATGGAGGGGAGCTTCCTTTCGATACTAATCTACCTTTGGTAGATCGAGGGGAGCTGCCAGTCAAAGGAGCCAACGTAGGAGTACCAGAGGTGGAAAACAAGGTACTCGAGGTGCCAAAGCCGCTTGGGCAGTTGCCTCTTTGCCCTCAGGCAATGCTGCAGCCGCGTCAGCTCAGTCATGAGGCCATGCCCCATGGTTCGACGGTTGTGGGAAGGCTGGCGCAGCATCTTGTAGAATGGCGTGCCATTACTTCACATATGTGGGTTCTGGAGATCATAGCCCACGGCTACTGTCTTCCTTTCCGGCAGAGGCCTCGCGACAGTCCACCAAGGAAGCTCTCTTTGAAGAGTCCGGATCCGCTCCTTGCGCAGGAAATCAAATCCCTGCTGGAGAAAGGCACCATAGAACTGGTGCCTGTAGCGGAGAGGAACAAGGGATGGTATTCCCCTTATTTTTTGATCCCGAAAAAGGACTGGGGATTGAGACCCATCATGGACTTGCGTGGTTTGAACAAGCTCTTCAGGAAGGACAAGTCAAGATGCTTACTCTCTCTCAAGTCCTCCAGGCCCTTCAACTTCAGGACTAGTTGGTGTCTCTCAACCTCAAGGATGCTTACTTTCATGTGCCGATTCATCCCAAGCACAGGAAGTACCTGAGGTGTGCGGTTGGCGACTCGCATTTTCAGTTTCGGGTCTTACTGTTCGGAGTGACCTCTGCCCCGAGGATCTTCACTAAGCTAATGGTGGTGGTGGCAGCTTCTCTCAGGAAAGGGGGGATTCACGTCTACCCCTACCTGGATGATTGGTTGATCAGGGCACACTCTCCCGAGCAAGTCCTGGATCATCTGTCTGTCACCTACCACTCCCTTCACAAGCTGGGCTTCTCCCTCAACTTAAAGAAGTCCCACTCGACACCTACCCAGCGGCTCCAGTACATCGGAGCAGTGCTCGACTCTTCCTTGGGGCAGTGTTCGCCTCCCCAGGTGAGGGCTCATCACATTTTGCAGATGGTGGACAAATTTCAACATGCCCGGAGTCTCCCGGCGTTCGAGTTCTTGAGGTTACTCGGCTTCATGGCATCCTGCATTCTACTGGTGCCAGAGGCCAGGCTGCGGATGAGATCTCTGCAGTGGGCTCTCAAGATGCAGTGGTCGCAGTCTTCTGGCAGGATTTCGGAGCCCGTTCAGGTGCTGCCCTCGGTCGCCCAGGATCTTCTTTGGTGGGCCGTCGAAGGCAATCTGATGAGGGGTGCACCATTTTGGCTACCCTGGCCGCAGGTGACGATCGTGACGGGACGCATCCCTCACGTGTTGGGGAGCTCATGTCAACGAGCTGACAGTCTGCGGTCGTTGGTCTCTGTCGGAGTCCAGACTCCACATCAATCTGTTAGAGCTGCAGGCTGTCAGGCTAGCTCTGAAGGCTTTTCTGCCATCTGTGCGGGGGAAGAATGTCCTGATTCTGACGGCCAATAGAGTGGCCATGCACTACCTCAACAAAAAGGGGGGGGGGGCAGGGTCTCTCCCACTGTGCAGAGAGGCGATGCAGCTCTGGGTCTGGGCCATCCAGCAGGAAATTTCGATCTCAGCAGTAAATCTGGCCGGAGCCGAATACGCGGCGGCGAATGCTCTGAGCGGGCAGTGCACGGTCTCTCACGAGTGGGTGCTGGCTCAGGATGTTCTGTTGGAGATCTTCGCCCTTAGGGGGACCCCACAAGTGGATCTCTTTGCCACCAGAGTCAGAAGTGCGAAAGATTATGCTCGTGGGAATTTCCTCTAAGAAGAGCATTAGGGGACACGTTCGTATTGGAGTGGTCCTTCCCACTGCTTTACGCGTTCCCTCCAGTCCCTGTCTTTCCGCAAGTGTTGCGGAGGTTGCAGTGGTTTGGTTCCCGAATGATCCTCATTGCTCCAGCATGGGCCAGCAGTGCGTGGTACCCGGACCTTCTCGACATGTCCATCTTCCCTCTACGCCTTCTTCCCTACCGAGACGATCTTCTCTCATGGGATGGGGGTCGGGTTCTCCATCCAGAGGTCAAGTCACTCCGCCTTCATGCTTGGTATCTGAAAGGTTGAGGTATACGGATTGGGACCTCCCTGAAGATGTGATGAGGTGTTGCTTTCGGCCAGAAGGCCTGCAATGAAATCCCTGTACCATTGCTGTTGGAGAAAGTTCTGCGACTGGTGCAGGGTTAAAAATGTGGATCCTTTTTCATGTGCCATTCCTGTGGTTATGTATTTTTTGCTTTAGTTAGCCCACAAGGGCCTGCAAGTAGGTACCGTTAAAGGTTACCTGGCGGCGCTGTCCATATTTAAGCGCTCGTCTGAGGAGTGTTCTTATTAGTTTCTGAAAGGGCTCACTAATGTGTTTCCACCATCACTTTTCCAGTTGCCGGGATGGGATTTGAACTTGGTTCTGAAGTTCTTCATGGGAGCTCCGTTTGAGCCCTTGCATTCTTGTCCTTTGAGACTGTTGTCATTTAAGACTGTATTTCTAGTTGCGGTTACTTCCGCTCGCAGAGTGAGTGAATTGCCGGCACTTTCTGCCAAGCCACCTTTCAAGGTGTTCCTTAAGGAGGGTTGTCCTTAGGGTTCGTCCTTCTTTTCTTCCGAAAGTTGTGTCGGAATTTCATTTGAGCCAGAAGGTTATTCTTCCGGGGTTTTACCCTCCTCTGCATCCTGGTAAGAGGAGAGGCTCCATAGGTTAGATCCTAGGAGAGCTTTAAGTTTCTATCTCTCACGGATGTTCCGGCGCAGAGTGGGCGATCAGCTCTTTGTTGGATACGCTGGAAGGCGTTTAGGTCAAGCTGTTTCTAAGCAGACCTTGTCCAGATGGATTATCTTGACGATCTCTGAATGCTACAGTCTGGCGGGTAAGGACCCTCCGGTGGGTTTACGGGCTCATTCCACTAGGGGTGTGGCTGCCTCCACTGCTCCGCAGAGGGGTGTTCCCATTTGTAATAATTGTGAAGCAGCCACATGGGCCTCTGTCCATACCTTTGTCAGACACTATTCCCTGGATTCCATCCATGGGCAAGATTTAGCCTTTGATAAGGCGGTCCTCTATTCTGCAATGATATGATATGATGAGTTATTTATAACACGCTTAATACCCAGAGGTTTCTAAGCTCAGACCCGGGGATCGAACCTGTGTGGCTCTGTGCCGTCTTGCTTCCAAGGCGAGCCCGTTCCCACTGAGCTATCCTCCCAATTTGATTGGGCATTCTAAAATGCTAAATTCTTTTCCCACCTCCATACGTTGGTACTGCTTTGGGAGTCTGTCATAGATGTGGAATATGTCGGAGGACATAATCCCCTCGAAGAACAAGTTACTTTCTTACCTGGTAACATTCTTTCGATGGGATGTTCCTCCGACGTATTCCATATCGCACCCTCACAGCCTGCCCCGCTACAGAATTTATTATGCGATTGCAGCTTACGTTTCCGCAAGGCTTTCTGCAGTCATACTGGCAGGAGATTGGTGCCACACGTTCTGGGGAAAAAACTGAGGCTACGGGCGTCCTATATATAACATCCGGTGACATCGACCCTTGAGGACAGCGTATCGACGTCATCGACGCAGGATGCCTACGCCGAAAGTTTTTCCGAGGCAGCACAGCTGTGGTGATTACTGTCCTAGATGTTGAATATGTCGGAGGAACATCCCATCGAAAGAATGTTACCAGGTAAGAAAGTAACTTGTTCTTCTGATAGTATTAGAATCCCTAACTTTAAACTTAAAAATACAGGAGGATCCAGCTTTCCAGTCTTGGCAGCACATTTCTGGAACTCATTACCGGACACTTTAAAAGCATTACCCTCCCTCTCCTCCTTCAAGACTAACATCAAACAATGGCTACACGCTAATGACCACTGACCTCCTTACCCATGAACTGTATAAATTGTATTTACTGTATGTATATTTTTGTACTTATCCTGCACACTCATATATGCCTGTAAAGAATCTCTGTATATTGTGTTCTACTGTATTTTTATCTTCTCATATGTACCTGTAACCTACATTTCTGCAAGCGCCCAGATGCCTGACGGCCCGGTGCACTCTATAAATAAACAATATTGTCTTTGTTTTTGATTTTTTTTTTTTTTGGTCGGTGCTGGGATTGGGAGGCCGATGGCGGCCTTGCTTACTGAGCAGTGAGCGATAAGGTTGTGATGAGGCACACAGTATTACCGTTCCATGTACAAACAATACATGCACATCTGCTTCCTCCTTTCCTGTAGCTCTCTGCCCGGCCTCGCTTTGCCCCCTTCCTGCTCCCACCTGCAAGGCAAAAAATCTCGGGGTCCTCTTCGACTCTACACTCTCCTTCTCTCCTCACATCTCTGACGTCTCTAAGAAGTCACACTACCAGCTGCACCTCCTGAGAGGTATTCTTCCTTTCCTCTCCTTCCCCCCCCAAATGCTGACTGCCTCCAGAGCTCTGGTTCTCTCCAGGCTAGACTATTGCAACAGCCTCTTTCTAAATCTGCCTGCTTCTACTCTCCGCAACTTATCCAGAACAGGACTGCGAGACACTTCCTTGGCCTTAAGCCCAGGGATCGTATCTCTCCAGGACTGAAATCTCCGCACTGGCTCCCAGTGGCTGCGAGGATTAACTTCAAAACCCTCTGCTTCGTGCACAAGGCCTTCTGCGGTCTGGGGCCTCAATACCTTCAACTCTCTCTTCCTAAATACCTTCCTTCTCAAGCTCTTCGCTCCTCTTCCTCCAACTCCCTCCAGGTCAGTGGCTTCTCCAAGCAACAAGTTGGTGGTAGATCTTTCTTCGGCTGGGGCCTCCCTCTGGAACAGCCTCCCTGAAACTTGAGGAGAATCCTCTTCGGTTTTCGAAGCACCTCAAACCCTTTCCCATTGTATCTGCTTTTTCTCCTCCACTCCCTTGCTGATTTCCTGGCGGACATTGAAACTGCACTGGTTACCTGGCCACCCTCTGATCTCGGGCCCAGGTCCAGCTGGCCGCACTTTTACTTATTGTTTATTATCTTATCCCATGTACTGCACTGTCCTCTTCCCCCCGGCACTTCTCTTCTGTCCCCTGCCCATGCACTTGCGCAATCTGAATGACACCTGGCCTAGTAGGATTGTTGTCAGTCTTCCCTCTGTTCCCCCTCCCTTGCCTCGTCGCGCCTTGAAACACTTGTGTATAGGCGCGTTATAAATGCCATATCATAATCATACAAGCCCCGAATTGCCGGTCATTGTTTATTTAAGAAACAACCCCTGCTAATAACTGTTACTAAAAGCATAGCTCTGACTGCCTGAATATTGGGTGCTGCAATCTGAGCTTGCACTCCCCTTTGGAGAAATCGTGCAGAATCATTGGCTTGCGCGCCCTCCTGACTTTTCCATCTAGTTGTATTTCCAGAGGGGCAGGTGGCAGGGGGTGGGGGAGGGAAGCGGCAGCATGGCACAATTTTAAGCTGAGCACCTCGGAGGTGGCCTAGCTGACCAGCGCCTTTTATAGTGCTGCCAGTGGGCGGGGGAGGCAGCGAGACGGACTCTGGCGCCGTTTTAAGCTGTTGGGCGGGCCTCTCCTTGAGCGTAGCGTTAGCCTGCCTTCAGCATCAACTGATTATTAACAGGGTGGACTATTTTAATTTCAGTGGTGGACATCATGGGGCAGTTTGAAGGCATGTGGCTCCAGACGTTGTATGCTGCACTAGCGAATCTTGAAGGTTACCGGTTTACAAGTTAATTGGATTTTAAAATATGGACTCAATATTTTAGGCTTCATAGATTGTATTCACTTATATATATTAAATCTTAAATTATATGTACTGTATATTTAATGTTTGGACAGTTACTAACACCCCATTGAACATCTAGAACAAGGGGTTGGGTCCCAAGACAGGATTTTACTTGCTGACTTACCATTGGTCATACTTGTATCGTATTTCTAAGGCATTTTTATAACTCCAGTTCTGGATTTTATTCGGTACCGAAATATATGTAGCTGTTTAAATTAAGTTTTAATTTTTTTTTATAAGATTCTCCTGATTTCTAGACATATGTTGTGATTACAATTGCACTTGGGCAACAGCACTTAGACAGTGACCAACTGGGGGCTAACAAGTGTTGGAAGCACACAGTTGGCATAAAGTCAAGGCAATCTTGTCCAAAGGAGAGGCTGCAAGCCCGCCATCTGACCTCATCGATGGGAAAACAAACGCCTATGTTTTTTGACTGAATAGAGGAGACCAAATCAAAGATTGATGAAATTGCAGGGTTTTTGTATTATATTGAAGGCAGGCCATCCACTAAAGGGCCCAGTGCCCAGAGGAAGGCAGGCGGGGCTGGGGGGGGGGGGCCCTAAAGTAAAGAATGTAGACTCAAATTGTAGTAGGGTTGTAGTGGGGCCATTATTGACTAGAGAGTGTGTTCAGGCTCTGCCCGTCCCCCTGCCTTCCTCAGAAGAAACAAAATGTATAAGATAAGCAAGGACTCATTTGAAACTGCACCTTAAATTCCCCTGGAAATGCAGCTGACACAAAGAGTAGTTATTTGGCTCTCCACAAGCAGGGAACAGATAAGGCATTTGCTTGCACAATTACTGTGCTTCGAAATAAAATAGATTAGGTGACGGGAAGGCGTGTACACAAACTAGGGATTCGCTACACAAGTAGGACAGAAAATTGTATGTAGATAAGGTTGCTGCATACACGTAGGAAGGGAAATAATGTGACCGGCATGCACCAGGAAATCGGTAGATGGCAAAGCAAATGTTTCCTGCAGATGAAAAAACATGACAAGCAGTTGACATTTTACATTGCACCAGGACAGCAGAGAATTATGCTCTGTAGCTTTAAGAAAGGACCCAGCTAAGCATACTATTTGAAACAGATACATTTAATTCCGGAAAATGCTGCGGTGGCTGGAAATGGCTACCGAATGTCAAGGCTGAGGACACCGTAGGGGACGTTTACATAACGGAACAAGATACCATTGTGAGCGTTCAACTATTAAGGTAAATCAAGTTACGACAACACGGCAGACTGTTTGAAGTTCATGGGACGCACTGAACATCTCAGGAAATTACCCAAGTGGCTGACAGTTTAATGTCTCGGCGATTGGCTAGGCGTGACAGAAACGCAGATGCAGCTATAAAGACAAGTGATTTGTTAAGCTTATCTGGTATCCACGGGGACGCCACCCAGCCAGTTGGTCGTTGGTGCCCTTCTCTATGACTCCCTGGTGTGGTTCTCGGTGTCGATGGGATTCCGCCTGGAAATGAAGACTATATTAGGACTGGACGACCAAGGTAAGTTTTTCCCCACCTCCCTTGTGTTTTCAGCCCCTCCGGATTCTCTTCTCAACTGGCTGTCGGAATTGGTGAGCTCTCCGTCCTGGTTCAGGTAGGTCTTATTGCGATTGATGGCGTTGTTATTCTTGCATGCCTTTTCTCTGTTCTAAAATGTCTTTTTATCACCCTTAGGAGCGCGGAGTATCCGCTTGGAGAACTGGGTAGGCTGGTTCACACTGGTAGATGATGGCGCACAATGGCGCTATGATGCGGTAAGGAGGCGCTTTGCGCAGCAATGTCTTGTCCTCACTGACCTGTGCTTTTCTCTTTTTCGTAGGTCGCGGTGTGCTCCCAGCGCAGATGGAGTTCCGGAGCTATGCCAGTCGAAAATCAGCCAGCCAGGTAAGTCTCTAAGCACTTCGTGGTTGTAATGTCTCTTTTACCGCCTTTAATAATGTCTTTCTCCCCTTTTTCAGGTCCTTCGATCCGGACGGCAAAATCTTCAAACGGAGCTGCCCGGGAGCTGCAAGCAGTGAAGGATGGAGATTGTAGGTAAGATTCTGCTGCTAACGATGTTCTTTGTTTCCTGCAGGTCCGGAATTCGTCAGGCTCGTGAGAAAGCTGGACACGGTGAGCGTCGCGTTGCTAGTAGCAAAGTAACGTGAAACGTGTTGTCTTGTTCGGGTGTGGTTTAAATAGCCACTGCAAAGTAGTCCAGGTAAAGTAGTCCCTAGGCCACCACACCCAAAACACTAGACCGCATAGCTTGGTTCTAGGAATCAAGCTATGTGGATGCCTCACCCTAAAAAGTAGTTCCACAAGCAGATGTCTATCTTTGTTTATGAGCCTGGCGCCAGTACTGGCCCCAAGAAGGCCTGAGAAGTGGATGCCAGGCCTTATAAGTGATCCAAGTCCTGATTCCACCTGGCCAATGGGCTTTCCAGTGGGGATCGGGGCTGAGGGTCGTGACATGATTGGCGTGACAAAATTAACATGGTGGAAGTAGCATGACTCACAAAATAGTTATTCATAAATGTGTCGAACAGAATGGCGTGGTTACTATTGCAAGGACAGGGAGGCCCGGAATTACTGGAATATGGGCAAGAACAGGTCCTTGAAACTCAGACGACATGGGGGAGAGAACATGGGTTGTTTTATTTAATTAAGAACAAAAGCGATACGCTTGTCCTCTCCTCCCATTTACATAAACATGTCATCATGCCGCCAGTTCAGAGTGTGTGACCGCATATTAACTGATAATCGTATGTCCTTTTCACCGTAGAAGTAATTTAGAGCTTGCCAATAATATTCAAGCATGATAAGGGCGTACATTCTTATGGTATGTTTTATAGGTGGGACCTTAGATAGATACCCAATCAGTAGGGTTGGACATACAGATACTCTATGTAGCTTAGCAATTAGGACCTATGATCAGTAGAGAGGTTTCCATAGCTTAGTGTTTATGATGACATCAGAGTCACTCATCTACATTATATAAACTGTTTGCTGTTCAAAACGGAGAGGAATTTGAGAGGGAGGGCTTTGCTGTTGATCTTGTGTTCTCCCCAGCTTTGCATACTTCCAATAAAAGCTGGGTTACCTTGCATTTGGCATACCACACTCTACTCTGTCTCTTTATTGTCAAATACCAGGTAGAGGGCTTTACTGGTTTTGAATCTCTGATTTCATCTGCTAGCATGGTACGGATGGAGTTCTGTGGACTTTGGGGTGCCCCCCGCCACCCTCCTTTTTGGATAGTGGATTGGTCAGGAGAGTAGTATATTATTTTTTGTGCTCAATTTAACAGGAGGACAGCAGGAGCTGGCTTTGTAGTACAATCCTGCCTCGTCTTCCACCGCCTGTTGGAAGCTAAGTGGGAGCTGGATAATTGATGGGACCCCGGCACCCACAATCCTCAAAGGTCCACGGAAAAGTGAGTATGCTATGTGCATGGTAACTTTGGCAGTTGGGAAATGTATTGTATGGTATTTAAGAAACCGTGAAGTTGATAAAGGATATACTTTGACAAGGTCTTGGAAGGCTGCGCAGTAGGACCCAACTTTCTTTTAGAGTAGCGTGATAGAGAGATGTATACCCTAGGGCAAAAGAAAATAACGGAAGACATTGTGTTTTATTGTGTTTTATATTTTGTTTTAATTGATAAAAGATTGCCTGCATTGTTTTGTGTTGTAAGGCAGGTCCTGTAGAGGTGTATTTCTTTGTGTGTTGTGAGCGTAGCAGATAGTATTGTTTGGGAGAGGTTGATGGGGTAAGTATGACATTTAGATTGTGAGCAGATTTTCTTGTAACCCGGAGGTAGGATTTGGACATTGGGGCGTGGCGCCAGACAATGAAAACTGATTTAATAGGTGGTGTATATTTGAAGTGGGGAGGATGTGTGAATAAGGAAAAAGTGTGAGTGACTTGTGAAAATTTTTGTTCTGATTATCGGTAAGCTGATCACTACTTGTATTATTTAGTCTGTGTAAGTGCCAAGCTGTGTGCTGCTTAAAAGTTCTCACCATGTCAGATACCCCAATAATTCGCCTAAGCAAAGCGTTCCCTAGATATAGTACTAAAATCATTAAGTATCATGCTAAGTGGGTGAAGGGGACTGCTGGAAAGATGTACATGTCATGGCCACAAGAAGGCACTCACTTGAAAGATGTATTCCAACATATGTGACATACTTACACGCCATACACAAGGGCAGGAAGCTTAAGAACAGGAACAGACCAATTATTTTTGAGCTCTGGGAGGCCTTTGAGGTAGAGACGGAGGGGCCTAAGACGGAATGGCACACCATTCGTACCAGTGGAGAATGAAGCATGGCGCAGCGCAGACAAAGTTTAGGGATGAGGAAGAGTATAGCGGGCTACATAGCTTAGAAAAGCAGCTAAGAGCAGCTAATGAAGAGCTCCGGAGAGTGAGAGGCATGCAGATGGTCAACTGGTAAGCAAGTGTGCCCATAGTTAATGGAGATAGTGGAGAGACAATGATGGAACCCGAGAAAAGGGTAGGAGGAAAAATTGTTGAAACTCGATGGGAAAGGCACATAAAATAATTATGTGAAGGTAGTGGAGTATGAAGGAAGCAGCCAGGGAGGAAGTCAGGAGGGAGACATAGGAAGAGAGAGCGCAAAAGACACAAGGGGAGAAAGGGGGGGAAAGGAGAGGCAGCAGAGGAGATGCAGAGAGGAACAGGAAAGACAAAGAAGGAAAAGGGAGGTAGGAGACAGGATGTGTATGTGAAGAGGCTAAATGAGAAGAACAGGAGAATGGCAAGAGAAAAGGAAGAGGTTGAAAAAATGAGGAAGGAGATGAGCCAAAAGATGAGCAGAAATACAATGTCAGAGATGTGGGGAGAAGTGAGTGGGACAATAACCCCAGATACCAGGGGCAGAGATGTATGGCCAGAGATGATGAGTGGAACATACGCAAGGGAGCCTGTTAAGGGAGTGAGTTTTGATCTCATACTTGGATGACGAAGATGGAGAAAGAGACATGGAGACAGATTGGGTAGATTTTGATGATGAAGAGTGGGGAGAGGAGGCGGCGCAAGCCCCACACATGGATGCCATAGGACTAGGCGTAGGAGAGATAGCAGATCTGTTGGGGCCAAACTTATGCCTATATCCACCCCTCACATCAGTACCCTCCATAAATGAAGACCATAAAACACCATATTTCTTAAGAAACGTGCCTGAATGCCAGCGACACTGTGTAGCTGAGACATTGAAAAGGAGAACTTGCGCAGCATCATCTTTTGCGCAAGAAAGGGATAACCCAATTCCCACTGCTCCACAAGGGACTAGGGCAGCCCCACTATACTCCATGGAATTAGACAGACAAAAATAACTTGATGGATAAGCTGCCATCACTAACAGCAGGGGCTGGCAGGTGGATCTACAAGCTAGAGCGAGAGACGGCTGGAATAGCATTAGCTAAAGTTGAGAAGCCTATTTGCATCCATATTGGGTGACCAGGCAGAGGACGTGTGGAAGCGAGCAGGCTATTTTGCAGTGACAGAATTTACACCACTAAATGTGATGTCACCATTCAATAATTGTAGAGATAATGTATGGAAGTCATTGAGGGTGCTATTTCCAGACCAATCTGACATGAGCGCCATAATGACTAGGAAAATGGGGCCTACTGAGGACCCCTCTGCCTATATTCCAGACATTAAGGTACGTTGGCGTTTGGAAACTAAAAACCATTGGGATAAAAATATATCCTATTTTATGTCGGGGCCACCCGAAGAAGTACAGAGACAGTGGAAAAGATTGTGGGGATTGAAATGAGACCATGGCCAGAGATACAATTGACTGTTGCCCATCACTGTAGGTTAAATCGGGAGAAGGATCAAAAGAAAATAGAGGAAAGGCAAAAGGAAGAAGCAAAATTGGTACAGAAGAAATTATCCAAAATTGCGGTACAACAAGCAGTATTGATAAATACAGGAGACTAGAATAATGGACAGGGAGCTGTCATGCCACAACAGGGCATGGGTGGTTATTTTGCAGGAAGAGGGGAGAGTCTTTTTTTTTTGTTTGTTTAATTTTTTACCCCGGAGGATGAAGAGGATTTGTTCAGAGAGAGGATTTGGGATTGGTGGGGGAACAGCCCCACTTCGAAGGACCTGGGGGCAGTGGAGCAGTATGTTGGACATGTGGGAAAGTAGGACACATTTCACAAGTGTGTAGAAGTAGAGTAGCAATGCAGCAAAGTGCAATGGAAGATGGGCCAAGAGTGGAATGGCATATCCAGCACCTATGGTGCAAGACTATGGTTATGACTACACACAATATTCACCAAATAAGTCACAAGCACAGCAGGTGCAGCAGCCACAGCAGACGTTGACACAGCAACCACAGAATGCAGCAGACACACATTGGGATTCAAACGTTTTGTCACAGGCACCGCGGATAGGAGGTGTGATGGCGGTTGGGGGCGGAGGGGTTTAGATAGGGACCTTTTACAGGGACAGGACTGAACATGTAGCCCCAATAGGACAGCTCACAGAATGGACCCTGAACAGGAACAGGGGTAGAGGTATATATAGGCAACCAGACTCTTTTGATTTTAGTTGACACTGGGGGCAACAAAATCTTGTGACAGTAGGAGCGCAGACGGCCTTCCTGGCCAAACTCAATATGTCACTATCATTCACCGAGGACAGCATAATATGTTCGACTCCAGGCATACATTTCCAGACAGCAAGGGAATAAATACAAGCCCTTCATGGACATAAAGTACAGAGGAGAGTACCAGTGGATCCTGAAGTATATTTCTATGGAGTACAAGTGATGTTAGCATGGCTTCCCCGCATTGTGGCAGCTATTGAGACTACCCACAGATTTTGTATTCAGAACACGGTTACCTACAGATGTAACTGAAGGGGGACGGGTTCCAATTGAGCTACAGATGGCCGTAGTGAGGGAGGATAGTGATTTTACCCGCCACTGATGAGGAAGGGGTGAGTTGGTGCACAGTAATAGCATTTGGTGCATCACACAGACTGACCAGTTGACAGATGAGTTGTTTGACTACAGTGACTCTGATAATGTGATATTGTTTGAGATAAATATACCATGCCAATTGAGAATAGAGTATGCAGAGGTGCCACAACAATGATAGCTAAAATGCACCATTTATGGAAGATTTGACCATGGTACCCGGCACACTATGGACGACCAGTCCATAGGATGTGGGGTTGTTAAAAGGGATTGGAGCAGCAGAAATCAAATTAAAGAAAGGTGCAATTTTACCTTGAGTGAAACGGTGTTCAATGTCCAAAGAAGCAGATGAGGGTATTTATGAAAGAATACATTAACTTATTAAGCAGGGAGTGATGGTGCCATCAGAATCTCCTAGCAACACTGCTGTATACATAGTGAGAAAATCTCAGAGGGTTGTGGAGATTTATTTATTTTACATTTATAAAGTGCACGAAACACTGGGACATCACGGGATAGCAAGATTGCGTGACACGCTGCATAGGGGATGGCTGTATTATGTGCACGCAGACCGATGCCCAAAACACTGCGACTGTTAGGGAATGAGTTACATGACTATTTGATGTCCGTGACTACCTCTCTCATTTTTTACAGGGAAGGGAAAGGCAGGGAGGTATCGCTAAAGGCACAGAAAAAGACGAAATAGAATTGAATACTACTGCAGTTGTCGAGGTCAACGATACAAGAGTGCCGCCTCCCTGCCCAACTACCAGGTTTCTTTTCTTTAATTTGTTTTATTGGATTTACATACTATTTCTCACATATCACAGCAGCCAATCATTTATCCTTGCAGTAATGTCTAGCCTACCCCAAGCCATTCCACTTTACCCAACAACCTCCCATCCTCCGTCTCACCCCCCCACCCCCAGCTTTTATGATACAGTGTATGATATTTGCATTGGTTCCAGTACCCTGATTATCTGTGATCTTTGCTGAACATGGTTACAGTAACGGTTATCCCTTGCATCAGGTCCGGACCAGGTACCTGCTTTTGCTCATTCAGCGCTTTCTCCATTACCCCCGTTTCAGCTGTCAACCATTTTCTCAGGTCATCCCACTCCCCGTTCACACTAGGAGCAACTTTGGCCTTCCATGCCATGGCTAGGCGTCGCTTCGCTAATACATATGAGGTCTTTAATCTTACCCGTTGCTTTTTGTTTCGTTCCTCTTTTGAACTGCCCCAATATGCATGCCTCCGGTGACTGTACCTCCAAGACAAACCCCCCCCCCCCCCCCCCCCCTCCATGCCGCCTTGGTGGCTATATACTTCCAAAATTCCTGTATTACTGCACATTCCCAGAACACGTGTCATATTTGCATTCACTGTGTCACATTTGGGGCACTGCTGACTGCTTGCTCCTTTGAATTTGGCTATTGCCTCCGGTGTGAGGTATGCCCTTTTGGGTAATGTAAAATTGGAACATCTGTAATTTAGCGTTTCTGGACACCTTTTTTTGGTCTACAATTATTTCTCCCACTCTGTCTTCAAAAACCTTAAC
Source organism: Ambystoma mexicanum (assembly GCF_040938575.1). Lineage (NCBI taxonomy): Eukaryota > Metazoa > Chordata > Amphibia > Caudata > Ambystomatidae > Ambystoma > Ambystoma mexicanum. The sequence continues at coordinate 734,831,646 of NC_090925.1, forward strand.
CAGCTCTCTCTCCCACCCAGCTCTGCATTTAATTTCCTCCCTTCAGGTGCATCCAATTAGGGTCTCTCATATCCCTGATATAGCATGCCCACCTTCCGAGACATGTAGCATAGTTTCAATGTCATCATTCGTTGTTGGGGCCCAGTCTGCCTCTGGCCACCTATTGTTTTTGCTATAGTCCTGTGCATCAATAATTGGCCATTTTCTATACCCGTGGATGTCTGTAGATTCGGGAAAGCCACCTGATTTTCTCCCTCCCATAGGTCTCCTATTGTCGCTATACTGCAAGGTTCCCAATGTGCCCTGACCCCTGCATGTAGACCTCTTTTGTCCGCCATAACACCCGCCAGCGGCTTCTGTGGCGAAATCGGGTACCTGATCCCCATAGCCCTGCAAGCCGTGCGCCAGATTTTGATGCCCAGGGAAGCAAGGAGCGGATACCTGCTGTGCTCTCTCCCAGGTATCCATATAAGATCCCTTAAATGTGGCTGCTCTAGCGCGGGTTGCAGAAGAGCAGTGTTTCCCATAGGTTCATCTGCCATCCAGTTTACCACGTATTGCAACTGGCAGGCTAAGTAATATAATTCAAAATTGGGTGTTCTCTATCCGCCCTTATCATAAGGGTCTTTGTAACATGATTAGTGCAACCCTGTGCCTACCGCCCTGCCATATAAAGCTCCTACAATCAGTATCCAACTCGTGGAAAAACTTCTTGGGTATGTCGTACGGCACATTCCCGAAGCAATGCATCAGCCTAGTTAAGGCAACCATTTTAAGAATTGAGAGGTAGCTTGCTCCAGAATTGCATTGACTTGCTCAGCCTCTCTTTAGCTCGAATGGTGTTCCGTTAGTGCTCCTGCTTGGGATCATGGTATATGTGAAGTCCAAGGTATCTGAAATGGGAGACGCTCCATGGCAGGGGGAGTACCGGCAAGTCTGTGTTGCGTACCTTTGCCATTTGGGCTAGGGGGATACATTGGATTTGGTCTTGTTTATCCTGATCCCTGAAAATGTACCAAAGTTGTCCAAGACCTCTAGCACATACTGCAGGTTCTTCTCCGTGTCGCGCAGATATATCCACATCCCATCTGCGCACATTGATACAATATATGCGACCCGTCTGTGTTTATGCCAATTTCACTGTATTCCTGTCTCAAGTAGGCAGCTATTGTTTCTACCGCAATGATGTACAACATCGGGGACAATGGGCATCCCTGCCTAGTACCCTTCTGGAGGTTCCATCTTTCTGAATCGGTTGTTCCCATCCTGACCCTTACTATTGGGTCAGTATATATCAATCTTACCCACTTCAGATAATTGGGACCAAATCCCATCTTTCCCATTATAGTGTACAACCAGTCCCAGTGAAGGGAGTCGAATGCCTTAGTCGCGTCTAATGACGCTACTGCGCAATCTTCTCAAATGTCCTTTGTGCTATATATTACGTGGAGTAGCCGCCTTAGGTTCCAGGATATGTTCCTATCGAGGACATACCCTGTCTGTACCCAGTGTATTAATTTATGTATCACTTTACGCAGTCTGCCCGCAAGCACTGCCATAACGATCTTACTGTCCTGGTTTAATAATGACTGAGGCCTGTAGGATCCACAATTGGCAGCACTCTTGTGCGGTTTTAACAATGGGATTATCAGGGCCTCCCTCATGCTCCGGCAGAAGTTCACCTTGATACGCTTCATTGAATACTTTTGCCAGGTACGGTGCTAAGATGTTTGCGTATTGTATTCTTTGTCGTATTCGCCCGGCAAGCTATCCTTACCTAGAGTCTTGCCACTTGGGAGAGATCTTATTGTAGCTAGAACTTCCTCTGCAGTGATGGGTTCCTCCAGCCTTCCTCTCTTTTCTTCATCCAGTTCCGGAAGGCTTATTAAATCTAATACATCTAAGAGAGCCTCTTTATGTTATCCCGGTGTGTGTCTGTATACAAGTTTTTATAGTATTCTTGAAATGCTAAATTGACTCCCGCCTGTGTATGGTCAACCGTGTCTTCTGCTGTTTGTATTGAGTATATTGAGACCCTTTTATCACTGCTCTTACACAGCCAGGCCAGCATTCTACCAGGTTTGTCCCCTAGTGCATGGGCCCTCTCTACATGCTTAGTGTAACTGAACTTGCTCAGTCTGTCCTAGTGTGTGAGACAAGCCTGACGAAGGCCGATCTTCTCTTCTCGGTGCCCCCCCCCCCCACTATTGATCCTCTCCAATTCAGCAATTTTCGCTTGCGTCTTTTCTAGATCGGTGATGATGGATTTTCCAACTCCCCCGTAGTGGCTATCATTTCGCCCCTAATGACTACTTTATATGCTTTCCAGACGGTGCCTGTATGTTGGACACTGCCTTCCTTAACCTCCATGAACTCTGTTGTGTGTTTATGAATGTGTTCCTTGAATGCAGTGGCCAGCAACGCTTTGCTCCCGAGTCTCCATTTGGGTATAGGAGATCTTGGAGCCGCTATCAACCATTTAAGCAGGAGGGAACGCATGATCAGAAAGTACTTGAGGCAATTGTGTGGTCTCAACAAATTCAGGTGTGTGCTCTGAGGAGGTGAAAAAGTAATCAAGTCTGGTGTATACGCGTTGTGGGGGCTAGTAGGGAGAATAATCCCTATCCTCCTCATGTAGGGTCCTCCATATGTCCGCTAACTGGAATTGCGATAGGAGTGTGTTAAGAATTTTGGGTGGAGGGGCCGGTCACTTGAATTTGTCATTAGATCTATCAATCAAGGGATTTAGGGTGTAATTGAAATCGACTCCCCATATCATCGCTCCATCCCTATATGGGCCTAGTCTCATATACTGTGACTTAAAAAAGATAGTAGCATCATGGTTGGGCGCGTAAGTGTTTACTATATTCACAGTCCTGTTTTCCAGCAGACCCTGTATGATCGCCATTCTGCCTTCATTATCTATTTTAGTGTGCAATCCTTTGAAAGGGGTAGTGGGTGCTATCCATTCCAGAACACCTCTGGCGTATGTAGAATAATTGGAGCCCACTACCAACCCTCCGCCCCCATTTTCCAGCCAGTTTAAAAAGCTTCTGCTCAAATAAATGTGTCTTGTGACCTAGCTATGCCCACTTTATTTCTTCTGAGGTATGCGATTACCCTCCGTCTCTTGGTATAGTCATTTAGGCCCCTCATGGTCCAGGTCATTACCCAAGTCCCCAGCCATTGCATACATAACCACACAAGTACAATTAAAGCAGTGGACTGGAGTATGTACTATCAACAAAGGCATTTCAATACTGTTTACTTTCGCCCCCTTCCCCTTTAGTACCCCGAACCCCTCCCATTCCATATAACATAACTACCCATAACTTAAACTTTCTAGCTATGCATCGCATGCTTAGTCTTAACGCTGCTTCCCGTAACTCGAATTCCCGCCAGCTGGCAGGGCTCCTGGTGCCCAACGGGTGGGTATTACTATGTACCCCCAAATAGTGTTATGAGGTAATGGTGGGCTTGTCACAGGTGTATCCTGCCGACAAGACTTCCGAACCCAAGACGTGATGCTCCTATAGTAATCCGTATCTTCGTGTTGCCCAGTCCGTGCTTGGGCATCCTTTCCAGTTTGTCTCTTCAAGTATCCAATGCCGTTATCTGGGCACTGTCCATCCAATCTTTTGTGGTGTTTCAAAGAACAAGGCCTTTTCATTGTACAGGATTTTGTCTGGCAGGATAGGTCAGCATATATTTGAGTCCCGGTTCACGCAGTCTTTCCTTCGCCGTGATGAATTGTGATTGTCTTCTCTGTTTGGAACGTGTAGTCTGGAATGAATGCTTAGTTGGATGAAGCCTGCTGTACTTTGCCGCCATTTCTGGAGAAAGCGAGGATTTGTTCTGTCATTATAATTGAGGACTTTCTCTATGATGTGCCTCAGTAGGGCGCCGCGGTGGTGCTCTCCTCACTAGGGAGCGATGCGCTCTCTCAATGGTAAAACACTGGGGTAAATGCTCTGGCCCCAGTTCTTGTACCAGTAAGTTCTCTATATAATTAATGGGGTCCACTCCCTACGTCCCTTCAGGTAAGATGACAATCCTAATGTTGTTGCGTCTCACTCTCCCCTTGGCATCTTGAGCTCTATCCTCCTGCAGTTTGACCTTTTGTTGTAGCATGTTAACTTCCGTGATCATTTTCACCCTCTCAGCGGTATTCTCCTGAACCTGCATTTCCAGCGTACTCATACGTTCAGCCAGACCTCGCACGTCTTGTCTCAGTAGGCCAACGTCCACCCTAACTTCCTCTATTTTGGCTTCCAGCGTTTCTTGCAGCGCTGCTTGCAGCGTTGCGATGGCGCTCAGTATCAGTTGATTCCCTTGGTTAGCCATTTCTAGCTGCTCTGCACCCTCTCTTCATCATCAGTCTCCTTATCTTTTCCTGGGCCGTCTTTGCTCCTGGCTTATGACTCCATGGTGGTTTGTTTGCCTTTGTTTTCATTGTGCTTCGCCACCATTGTAGTAAATTCAAACGCACTTCCTCAGTGTTCTTATCCCACCAACTCAATGTGTCAACGTTTCTGCAAAACAAAGGGGGGACTGGGAGTCTCTCTACCAGCCCGAACACAGCCCATTGACCTGTTCTTGGGTGGATGGCCCCTGGGAGAGTCTCAACCTAGCCTTTAGCTCACTGTCCCTTTCACAGAGGAGAAATATCACTTTGATTTGCATATTAAGTAACTTTAGGTCTCACCCTAAGTTAACGTTGCAATCCAGACGTGGACCCCCTGCTCACTGTTCTCAGAGAGGCACAGCTCCACCTCAACGATGATGCCCAACAAGGCAGAAATGTGTGTATGGGCTGCTGTTGGTACCCTTGTTCAGAGAAGAAATGCCTAGCATTTCGGTGCTGGACTGCCCCTGGGCAGGACAAACGCTGATATGCAGGGATATTTCTCCTCTGTGAAAGGGACAGTAAGCTAAAAACATGGTTGAGACTCTCTCAGTGGCCATCCACCCAATCACAGGTCAATGGGCTGTTTTCGTGATGGTAGAAAAACTCCCAGACCCCCCTTTGATTTGTCAACCTGTGTGTCACCAGTGGGAGGCCTGCTGTTGTCTTTGCTCAGCACGTGCAATATGGTGTGGTCTCTTCTGCCTTTACTGCCCTATTTTTGCCTTGGCCACAGAACTGCTTTTTGTAGGGGGGTTAGGGGGCCCACTGCCCACCATCAATAGCCTGTGGGACTAGCCTGCCACGTTTTGGTTGGCACCCGGCTTTGTCCGGTGCCCTGGAGTCTGTACTGGTGTCCTCCGGGTCCTACAATATGGTGGTGTTACGAGGGGGGGTGTTGGGTCCTCTCTCCTCTGGCCAGTCTAGGCCCACGCAGTGCATCATTAAGTGAGGCACGCGAGTACCCCTGTCAGCGTGTTCCCCCTCTTAGAAGTGTCTCTCTATCTCATGGCCCACAGTTATCCAGAGGTCCTTCCCCTCTGAACTAGACTGTTATCCCCCAGACCCGCAGTAATGCGTGCTTTTTCTACGAGGCAATGATAGTAGCCCTTTATGCTCCATGTCTGGCCCCCTGCATGCTCTGAACACAGGCCCCGTGTATCAGTCCCCCTGGGCGCTGCCCACCCTGTACCTATCTTCTCGTGTCCATTCACCTTGGTGTAGGGCTCAGGGGTGGAGTTTGTTTTATTCGTGCCCGCACTCCTTCCCTTGCCGGGCCGATGCCTCACTCAGCCGCTTTGTCTGCAGCAGGAGTTCGCCCGACATACCCCCCCCCACCCCCCCCTCCTCCTCCTTACGCTGATGTATCACAAGGCAGCCGTGTCTGCATATCTATTAAGTCTTTTGTGCCGACAACCTCCACAGTGCGCTCCGTGCCTCTGTTGATCTGCTCCTGCACGGGTACTGCGCTGCACTATGCAGTGATGTTCTGTCACCCGGGCCGCTGTTGCCGGGCCAGGATTCCTAAGCGTGCGCTCGTCCCTCGGGCTAAGGTCTCGATCGGGCCGGCAAGTTACACAGCAACTCTCCTCCCCAGTCTTGGGCTGTGGGCCAGCGCTCCTCCGCTACGCTGCTCCGGTGCCGTGGTTATTTCTGCTCCAAACTGTGCCGTCAGCTGGTGCCTTGCTGCTCCTTCAGCTCACTCATCCCTGGCCGCCATTTTTTCGGATAGCAGACGGCCGCAAAGGTCTTCACCGCTCGCCAGCCAAAGGCGTGCAAAACCTCAAACACGCCTTTTCTGGTATGCTCAATGCTCTGACGTCTTTTTGTCAGTTGGAAGTCATTTTTAGTCAAAGAAGCAACACTTCAGCTGATCTTTGAACGGATCGTACGGCGCTATCACAGGGCACGTCCATTTACATGGCTGTTAGCCACACCCCCAGCCACATATATATATATTTTTTCTCGGCACTATTTTTATATTTTTCAATGAACCCCATAATAATGGAAGTGGTTTGAAAGAGTTTGAAAGAAGAAAAAACTATCTTTTACATTATCGTTGGTTGCAAATGCTTTGAAAAAGGTATGTACAGCTCACCTCACTCACCATTGAAAAAAAAAACAATAATTGCATGGTGCTAAGTAAACTGTACGAATGTTTTCATAACCTTATGTTCCTGATATCTTCATAATACCCCGATCAATAGGCCGCAGGACACCTCTGCAAACGACTGACATTATGGCTATTTCGGTCCTTCCGTTTTCCTTTTCTCATGTTTTTATTTCCTATTCTTTTTATTTCTTATTTTATCTCACAATGCATTTGACTGATTATGATAAGATAAATGTGTCTCTATGGCATAATGTTAGTGAAGAAGTTAAAGTAGATTTCCAGTTAAAGCGGGAAATGGTATTCCGCCCAGTTGTGGAGACAGTAAGGGCTAGGAGAAGTATTGCAGATGATGAATATTACATGAAAAGGTATTTTCACAATTCCATAAAAACGAAACTCATGGTATAGGCCAATGGAGAAGGTGGGCAGAGAGAGAGGGATCAAGGGACAGCTGCTTTATTTGCTCACTTATCCCCTAATCCTCTATGCAATGACAGCCTCTCGAGTATTTATACCTCAATAAGTACCTGAGTCCAGAGCATACTTCTTGACACATCTCGCAGAATTCCTGACCAGAGGACAATTTCAGGGACAATCGGCCATGATGAAGCATCTCACAGGATCAGAATTCCCATACCTAGACGACTATGTAAAAGAGGCACACATGATGTAGAATATAAGAATGAAAAGTAAGGTGCTCAAGTACATACTATCAGGTCCAAAAAGAGGGGACGTTGAAGTAGTGGCCCACCAAATATTAAGGTGTACAGATGCCCAGTTTAATTTGATACCTCGTCATGCTGACAGATCACAATTACAAATAGAAGGGAAAGTATATTCCTTGGGAGGATTGGCTGATGAAGTAATTGGATGCAAAGCAGAGGCAGTATGGACTGTGCCAATATAAGTGATAAAAAACACAAGACCGTGTTCCGTGAGGAATGGAAACAAACTGCTATTTTTTTTATCATGGGTGGTATGTGAAGCAGGACCACTACCCATAACCAAACTACACGCGCTGACACTATGCTTTAGAAATAATGGTTCAGTAAAGCTTGGTAACAATGAAGGGTGCAAACGCATTATGGATTTACCAGGTATGAAAGTGGCCACAGCTGTACTAATGGACCATTACCGGGCCTGCGGTACAAGAGCTTATATGCACCTTCCACCCAACTGGGGTGGCATATGTACAATAGTGCTACTAAATACACTAGCATTGGTAATACCACAAAGCGAGGTTGACATTGGGACTTTTCCTTCAATGGCACACCACAGGAAGAAAAGATCCCTAGGCCTAAAACGCACAACCTTTTTTCCCCAGGAAGCCAATACTGCATTCGATGAAATCCCAGAGAGTCGTAAGTTGTTTGGTAAAACGACGTTCTTCACATCCTTTCTAATGCCTCGCCTGCAAGCATCAGCAAATGTACATTGGATCCAGCTAATTAGCTGGGAACTGGTGCAGACTATTCATGCCACAATAAAAGGCTTCAATGCCATCAAGATTGATGATCCCCACAGAACAGGTGTGTTCTGGACCTCCTAACAGCCATGCAGGGAGGAGTGTGCGCAAAGATAGGGCCAAGTTGCTATACATATTCACCCACACATGATGAGGAGAATGGGACCTTGACAGAGGCCTTATACTCGTGAAAGAGATACATGATGAAATGGAGGAGGAAGTGGATGACATTGAGGACAATAGTTGGTTCAGTTATCTATTCTCCTGGATGCCTTCCTAGCTGACCGATGCATTCAAATTTCTGTTGCCAATTTTGGTACTGGTACTAATGACTTTTTGCATCTTGAGAATAGCAATAAGCCAATGTAAAACGACTGGCAAGAACGCACTCCAAATGACCGTAAGGGTTAATGTGGCTGACTGCGTACATCAGTACACTCAAACTGATGACAGACAAAGTTTACTGTCCCATATACCCATCGGGTCCTGGAGACTTGTTTATATTCCCAAAAGATACCCATAACTACAATGAGCACTGGATGAAATGTGATGAGAATGGCGAGTGCTGGCTAATGACATGCAGTCCAGCAGAATACGTAGCGCAAGGAGGTAACTTGAGGGGGGGTCACCAGAGTGTGGCTGCCCAAGGATGGCTAGAATATGATGGGACAAAATGAAGGAGTGGTCGAAGACTCGACCGGGGGTGGGGAGGGGAAGAGAAATGTAGTGGGGCAATTATTGACTAGAGAGCATGTTCAGGCTCTGCCCCCCTGCCTTCCTCGGAAGAAACGCAATTATAAGAAATGACACATTTGAAACTGCACTTTAAATTCTCCTGAAAATTCAGCTGACACAAAGATTATTTTGTGCTACACAAGTAGGGAACAGATAAGGCATTAGCTTGCACAATTTGTTTTAAAATGGAATACAGAAAGGCGTGTACACAATATAAGGACTCGCTACACAAGTAGGACAGAAAACTGTAGGTAGATAAGGTTGCTGCGTACACATAGGGAGGGAAAAATGTGACAGGCATGCACCAGGAAATCGGTAGATAGCAAAGCAAATGTGTCCAGCAGAGGAATAAACGTGGCAAGCAGTTGCCATTTTAAGCTGCACCAGCACAGCAGAGAATTACTGTGTAGACTTAAGAGACGAAATTTCATAAGTGGCTGACAGATTAATGTCTCCGCGATCGGCTAGGCGTGCCGGAGAAACGCAGATGCGGCTAAAAAGACAAATTGCTGCCGCAAAATCTTAGCCTAGTGGAAGTAGCATGACTCTCACAATAGTTATTCATAAATGTCTCAATAACAGAATGGTGCGGTTACTGTTGCAAGAACATGGAGGGCCCGAATTACTGGAATATGAGCAAGAAGAGGTGCTTGAAACTCACATCATGGTGGAGATCACATGGGCTGTTTTAATTGATACTCTTGTCCTCTCATCCCATCTAAATAAACATGTCATCATGCTGCCAATTCACGGAAAGTCTGACTGCATGTTAACCGATAAGCATATTGTTAGGAATTCGTCATCTTCATGGTCCTTGTGGCAACGGTGGCGTCCCCCTTTTGCTTACTGCATCCTCTGACAGCCGTTTCTCATCTCACGGCTTCTGCAGCTTCGGCTGCCTTTCTAACTCCTCTCGGTTCCTGTTGCATTCACTCGCATCCTGGTTGTTGCTACTAATATCACGGATCCTTAGCCTGTCCGAACTGGGATTCCACAGTCGGTGTGTCTATCGCACTGAGGCAGTGTATCAAAGACATATCAGCCTTACATTTATACAGTCCTACTCTTCTGCAGAAGCAAGAACACCTGCACAGGCTTTTTCCCTTTCAAGAGTTTTCCCCCTTTTTTCTTTTGGGCTTGGCCCAAGGAGTTCCTCCAGAGTTCTTTTTCTCATTCAGGACTCTGGAGGGATTTCTGGGCCTTGAACCATTCACGTCATTCCACCCATCAAGGCTTCAAAGAAATGCAGGCAAGTTCTTTTTCTTATAGACTGCTACAATTTTGTGCCATTGGGTCGTCCTGGTTGTCAAGTTGTAACACATGTCCTTGCACCGTAGAAGTGATTTAGAGCTTACCAATAATATTCAAGCATGACGAGGTCATACATTTTGGGTGGGACCTTGGATAGTTACCCAATCAGTAGGGTGGGACATATAGATACTATATGTAGCTTAGCAATTGGGACCAATGAGCTGTAGAGATAGGTTTCCATAGCTCAGTGTTTATGACCTCAGTGACTCATCTACATTATATAAACTGTGTTTGCTGTTCAAAACTGAGAGGAATTTGAGAGAGAGGGCGTTGCTGTTGATCTTGTGTTCTCCCCAGCTTTTCATACTTCTGATAAATCTTGGTTACCTTGCATTTGGCATACCACAATCCACATTGTTGTCTCTCTTTATTGGCAAATACCAGGTAGAGGGTTAGGCTGTTTTTGAACCTCTGAATTTCAGGGCCATCTGTGAAGTGGTTCTAGAGCTGGCTAGTAAGGAAGCAAGACCATGTATTTGGGCAAGGCAGATGCATCTTCTGAAACTTGCCCGGGAGAACATGGGTGCCCATAAATTGAGCCTAATTGCTCTAGTGGAACTGGGTAAAATCTTGCCTGGTTATGAAGTACCTACTGGTCTGCCCTGCACAGCATGTAAGAAAATCTTTTAGCATACCAGTAGAGGTTAACCAACATTCTATTGAGGCTTGCACTGAGGGAATTGGGCGAGTGGGGTGGATTAGGTTAGTGGTACACCACAGGCTGATTCAGATGTAACTTTATGCCTCAACTATCCCCTTGAAGTTACCATCAGCAATCGATTTGCGACCCTGTGTAATCACAAATCTGACCCCAAGGCAACCTCCGAACCCACGTCTTCTGGCCCCACATCACAGATGGTAGAGGAAGTGAATATCGGAAGGGTAGATAAATGGACTTTTATTTGTGGGGGCTGCAAGCATGTTTTACTGCCTGTAGCTTCTCTCCAGAAAGAAAAGGAGGAATTTGAAAAAGAAATTGAGTAAGCTTAACAGAGTGGTAGAGGGGCTTGGTGCTACACTCACTACATGGGAAACATGTAGCAGAGGTAGCATCGACGGCTAGGGGTCCAGAGTCTGGGAGGAGGGATCAAGGTGAAATTCACAAAAAGTAAAGGAGTTCTCCAGCATGAGGTCTGGCATGGATTCACATGCTCATGAATATTCCCCATCGTCGGGCTGGGAATCCTCTGTAAAATAAACTGTTTCACTTAAACTTACAAATTGTATTTCGTATTGATTGTCCTCCCACGTATTCCTCATCTATATTTCATATCGTCGGCTTTGCTGCTTTGGAAAAACAAATGATCGGCAGAGGGCGCTATACACTATGCCGTTGTGTCGATGTCCTTCGAGAGCCGACGTCATCGTTGGTAGAAATAGCGCGCGCAGTGCCCGTTGGCTTCAGTTCTGTTTTTCTGAAAGCTTTCGCTTTGAGTGTTTAACTGCGCACTTCACTTTTCATCAAAAATTATTCATCTTCAACTCCTTCGACCCCAAAGTCGGGATTTAAGAAATTCTACGACTGTGGGTCGAAGATGTCCATTACCGACCCTCACCCTGTCTGCCTGTGGTTTCTGGGCTCCAGGCACTGGACCGATGACTGCGGGTCCTGTGGGGCAATGACAAAGCTCTCAGGGAGCGCAGAGGTAAACTGGCGGTGGGGAGGGCGACTTCGTAGTCGTCTTCGAAGAGGGATAAAAAGTCTGGAGAGTCTAGAGACTAGTCCTGGTGCAAAAAGTCAGAGGTCCCGGTCGAGGAGTCGATCGAGGCAGTCTTAGTCTTGCTCTTCGAAGAAGAGACTCCATATGTTAATGTTAAAGGATATTTGTACCGCACACTATCGCCACAGGAGTGGTCCCCTGGCGGCTCTGAAAAAGGGAAGGGGGTGTGAGTTAGTGGGAATAAGCTGGAAAAGTGCAAGAGAGCAGTGATGTGCTGTTGGCAGCCTCAGCCCGGTGGGTCCGTTGGCTGGGCTTGGGGTGTTTTACGGTCGGTAGTCGTCGTGTGCTGTTGTGCGAGTCTGTGGTTTGTTTTGTTGTTGCAGTGTAGTGAAGTTTGTGCAGATTGTTGTGTTGTGGTTGTGTTTGGTTAGAGTTTGAGATATGTATGCAGAGGGCTGAAATTGTTAGTGGATCGGTTAATTCCATCTGGGTGTGGCACTTGCTAATCTTCAATAGCCTATCCAGATGTGAGGCAGGCTAGTGATCACAATTCCATCTAAGTGGCGCTTGCTAACATTCACACCTCTATCCAAGTGCGACGCAGGCCAAAGTTAAGAATTCCATTCCATCCAAGTGTGGCACATGTTAACATTCACATTCCTATCTAGGTGGGACACAGGCCAATCTTCAGTTTTCTCTGTGTGGCACTAGTTAACATTGGCAAGTAAGTTAGTGTGTAATGCAATGCAAGATTTACAGTCCAGCCATTAATAGTTTTAGGCTGGTGGTCACAAATCTCTTAAGTATGCATGGTGTAAGTCTATGGCAGTCTACATTATGGAAAGGTAAGAAAGAGTGGGAGGGGCTTTCTGGAGTAGAGTAATTGCTCTACACCCCCCCCCGCCACACTTCAAGTTGTTGTTGGTGTCTGTTGACTGCTGGCTTCATTGGCTTCCCCTGCTGACACCTGCAGACACGTCTTGGAGCTGCCAATGTAGGAGCCGCCCTTAGCCGAAGGGGCTTCCGGGCAGGGGCTGCCCTGGGAAGGTCAAGTCATGACCAGGTGGGCGTACCAATCAACGGAGATGGGCGGGTTGGAGGGTGGGAGGGGGAGGGTGGGACTGGAAAAAGGCCAGACACAAACAAAGGACTACACCCCACGGACTGCACCCTCTGGATGCAGCCCAGCACACAGAAAAAAACAGGCTCAGAAGACACAAAAGCACCTGACAAACGCACCAGATTAGCACACAGTGCTCACCAAAAATAAATAAATAAAACATTTAAAAAACTCGCACCACTCCAATAGAGAACATAAAGCAGGCCAAAACCAGATTACAATCATTGTGAAACTACTCACTCAGCAGCAACCAGCCCCTAAAGATGCTTCCAAACGGGTTTCCCTGCCACATCCTTCCACGTGGCAGTCCACAAAGCAAGTGAAAATGGCTGCTGGAGCCAAGACCCAAACGCACCTGACTTTTCCAACCAATTGCAAGAGGGGATGGTGGGACTGGGAAAAGGCCAGACACAAACAAAGGACTAAACACCACGGACTGCACCCTCTGGATGCAGCCCAGCACACAGGAAAACAGGCTCAGAAGATACAAAAGCACCAGACAAATGCACCAGATTAGCACACAGCACTCATCAAAAAAACATTTTAAAAAAGTAGGTCTCACTCTACTGATTCCTCTTCCGAGGTAATCGGGTGCCCCACCAAATCAGAAAGTGGGATGTGTTTAAAAATGGAATAATACGTATATTTGAGAATGCAGCCTCAACCCCCCTGGAAGGAATCACGCAAATGCCATGCCCCGGTCGCTCCTTCGGACGATTTAGGGAAGTGAAAAACTACAACTTCAACGCCAAGCGTTAAGCCGGTGATTTGTTCTCAGGCAGACGAGAAATTGTCGAGGGTATCGACTCAAGAACCGAATCTTATCACCGAATCTTTCTCCGATAACTCTGAAAAAGAGCAAATCATCGACGCATTAGTCGACTCCATCGGAGTTAAGCCTGTCGACGCAAATGTCTAAGGTAGCGCCGAGCAAACCTGGCGCCAAGTCATCTTCGACACCATTGGCGAATCCATCGTCGACTCCATCAACGTTACTTCAATGTTATCGAAGCCTTTGTCCATTCCGGAAAAGCTTTATAAACTTCTCGGATGAACGGGCCTCTGAAGAGGATTCCCCACCCTTTTGTGTTGCGATAAGGTACTGAAAATGCTCCTGAGGAGCTTATTAATGAGGAATCCAAGATGAGCGATCCCTATGATTGCCTCCAGTCGGCTGTGGTATTGACACTTCGCCAGTGCTCGAATTTGGCAGACCTGACCCATCTGAACATGCAGATTCCATGTAAAGGAGCCTCCTGAATAGGGTCACGGAATATATGCATTGGAGCAGGGCTTCTCCTGCCTATGAACAGGATGATATGACCGATAACCTGAACTAAGGCCCTCAGAAGGACCCAGTGTTACGCTTTCATGCAGCCCTTTAGAGGAATGAACAGGAACCTTGCTAGGAAACGCAGGCCTTCTAGCAATGATCCAGGGTATCTAACCAAGCACCCTACACCCGAGAGCTCGCTGGTTCAGGCCGCCACATCCACAAGGCAATCTTCTTATCCCTCTATTCCCCCGGATAGACGACAAGAGGGAAGATGCCTGGGCTTGTAAGATCTTTACAACAGGCAGTATGGCCTTGAATTCTGCTAATGTCACATGCACTGTTTCAAGGTTCACTTACACCCTGTGCCATGGCGGTTGATCACATCCCGGAAGGCGCGAAGAAAGAGACAGCTTCCTGAATATAGTTAAGGATGTAAAGGAGGCAATGGGAGAATGTCTCCAATCGGGACTGGATACTGCTGACCGCATCAGAAGATCCATGGCTTCTAGCACCTTACTACACAGGTTTGTGTGGTTGAGAAAGTCGTGGTTTGCACCAGAGGTGCAAGCCTGACTACTCAATAAGCCCTTTGATGGCTCAAGATTGTTTGGCAGCAAGGCGGATGAGTCTGGAGAAGCTACAGACCTCCAAGGCGGCGGCTAAATCCATTAGCGCCTCAATTCGACAACCTCAGCAACAGCCCTATTCAGGTTCATCTTCCTGGAGGGCTCGCCCTTTTCGTTTTATTCCTCATTTGGAAGAGGAAGAGGACAGGCTGGACAAAGGGGACAAAAAGATTCCCTCGTGGTGGATGAGGAAGGGGTGCCAAATCTGCCCCAGAAGCAGCATCTTTACCCTCAGTCGCTGCTGCCGCCCCCTCTAAGCCACTCAGGACTTAACACACAAGACCCCGTGGGAGGCAGAATCTCAGCATCTGAACGAATGGCGGGGCATTACTTCAGATGTTTGGGCACTGGAAACAGTAGCCCAGGGTTACTGCCTTTTCATTGATTGGGCCAGGAGGACATGGTACCCGGACCTTCTGGACATGTCCATCTGCCCTCCAATATGTTTTCCACAAAGAGAGGATCTTCTCTCGCAAGAGCAAGGTCGTGTTCTCCATCCAGAGGTCAAGACACTCAGTCTTCATGCATGGTTTCTGAGAGGATGAGATACAAGAATTGGGACCTCCCTGATGACGTAATGTAAATTTTGCTTTCGACCAGAAGGCCAGCAACCAAATCCTTGTACCGGTGTCGTTGGAGTACATTCAGTAACTGGTGCAAGGATAGGAATGTCGATATATTCCAATGTGGCATACCTACAGTGCTTTTTCTCCTGTTGCATTTAGCCAATTTGGGGCTGCAGATTGGAACTGTAAAAGGATACCTGGCTGTGCTTTATATTTTTAAGCGCTCCTTGGCAGAGGTCTCTTATTTAAAAAAAACCCTTGATTGTGCAATTCCTGAAGGGTTTCACTAACGTGGACCCTCCAGTCCCATTTTATATGCCGGTTTGGGACTCAAACCTAGTACTAACATTTCTCTCATGTATCCCATTCGAGCCATTACATTCATGTCCTTTAAGGATCCTTACACTGAAAACAGTCCTACGCTTTAAAGCCTGCAGGGTAAGTGAGTTGCAGGCTCTTACTTATAAGCCTCCTCATACCATTTGCCATAAGGATAAAGTCCTCAGAGTCAAATCATCTTTCCTACCTAAGGTAGTCTCTGACTTCCATCTGTCGTAGAAGATAACACTACCAACATTTTATCCTCCTCCTCAGGTAGGTAAAGAGGAAGAGGGACTTCACAGGCTAGACCCAAAAAGGGCTCTAAGCTTTTACATTTCAAGGTTGGCTAAATATCAGCAAGATTATCAACTTTTCTTTGGGTATACCGGCCCCAAATTAGGCCTGGCAGTAACCAAACAAACTATATCCAGATGGATAATACTAGCCATTGGAGAATGTTACAGAATGGTGGCTGGTAAAGAAGGGCTAAGAGCTCATTCCACTAGGGGCATGGCAACCTCTGCAGTTCTGCAAAGGGGTGTCCCAATACATTTTGTGCAGCAGCCACCTGGTCGTCCATACACACATTTGTAAAACATTTCTGTTTAGACTATTCTTCCACTCGAGGGGGCCATTCTTCAATTGGTCCATGACTAAATCAATTTTTTACGCCCTCCTTCAAATTGTCACTGCTTTGGGAGTCTATCATAGATGAGGAATACGTGGGAGGACACAATCCATTCGAAGAACACATGTTCCTTACCACCGGTAACATTTTTCCGACATATTTCTCATCGCCCCTCCCAGCCTACCCTGCTGTAAAATTTACGTGTTTTACACGCTGCGCTTTGTGAGAGCTTGCAGTCTTGGGGTACGGTACGCCTGGTTAATTCCTCGAAAGAAAGATATCTGAAAAACGGAACTGAAGCCAACGGGCGCTGCACATGCTATTTGTACGATGACATCTATGTTTGACGGAGGCACTCAAAGGAAATCGACATGACTGCATTCTGTACAGGGTCCTCTGCCGAGAATTATTTTTGGCGAAGCAGCAAAGCTGCCAATATGAAATATCATAGATGAGGAACATCCAGTAGAAAGAACTTTACCAGGGGTATGTGACTTGTTCTTCTCCTCTAAAACAATCACTGTACTCTGGGACATACTGCCCTCAGCCAATGACATTCCTCTCCCTAAGCCCCTCACCTGGCAGCCATCTTCACATTTTTTACCCAACGTTCGAGTGTTACTCCTAGAGTGTTGCTCTGTGAGCTGCTTCTACAGTTTTCTTTTTTCGACGGGAAAAGTTGCAATTTTTGTCACAAAAGACCCTGTGTGCTCTTCTTTCCATCTGCCGACAGCAGGGATCCGTTTCTCTGTGAATTTCAGCATCCCTCAAGGGCAAGGTTTGTCGAAGTTTCTTTGAGGTTTCCAGAAGGCAATTGGGCTTATTCTCCACCTCCTGCCATGACGGAGGTGACAAAAAAAGGAAGATCCCTCTTCAAGCTCTGCACCAAATTCGGATTACGGAACGTGTTTATTGAGGACAAACCTCTTCAGTGCCTCTACTGTCTTCTGGACCACAAACGAGGAGAATGTTAGATCTGGCTTCTCCAAGAAAATGATGAATTGACACAGTAGACTAGCGGCATGACTAAATGCCAAGGCCTCTGCCCCGTGCCCCAGGCAGGGTCATGCCTCGCCCAGGACTGGCCAGTCTGTGGAGCGAGCTTTTAAGTCTTTTGAGGGTGCCTCATCCGTGGGTTCCCAAAACTAAGCCAAGCACCCTGAGTCTGGTTCTATTGGGGTCTCCATGCAAGCGAGTCCTGCAATGGGCAAGGCCCAATAAGTCACCATCTGCCTCCATCGCCAGCCAGCGATCGAGCTCCTCAAAGAGGAAACCGTCCAACCCGGCTAAGGTGCGGGAGAAACCCGAGAAGCCCAGGATGGAGGAAAAGGTGGCCGACTTGCCCAAGAAAGCCCAGGCGGCGCAGGAGTCGCTGAAGAACATCTTCGACGATTGAGCTGGTGGCCGATGCTCTCTAAAGCCAAAAGGGCTGACCCCGTGAAGGTAACCCCTACTGTGCCTCTGGTGTCCCTGCCTCCAAGACAGGATGCCTCCGCGGGGTGGCGCAAAGCTTGTTTGCATGCCGGAGAATAGGATGTCGTGCCTGAGCCCGGCCCAACCTCTCAGGGTGCCAAAAGGGAAGCGGGGGGAGATGACGTCCCAGGCCATGGAAGTTTCATTCACGGACGAGGCCCAGTAGTCCCTGCACACGGTCCACGAGGACTTG
This sequence comes from Ambystoma mexicanum, assembly GCF_040938575.1. Taxonomy (NCBI): domain Eukaryota; kingdom Metazoa; phylum Chordata; class Amphibia; order Caudata; family Ambystomatidae; genus Ambystoma; species Ambystoma mexicanum. The sequence goes on from NC_090925.1 coordinate 734,849,539, forward strand.
GAGTGGGACGGAGGCAACACCGACTACGGCACAGGGCAGAGTGTTCTGACCACGCCAGCTCAGCCGAGAGATTTATCCCTGTACATCCTAGCAACCCTCCACACCTTGGTGTCGGAAATTTAGAAAAGGATGCCTCAGGCCCCAGTCACTGGGGCCCCCCGACCAGCCGCTGGCTAAGAAGAGGAAGTGCCATCAGACGCCCCGTATCAACCTCCATATCCTTGCCAGGGGCCCTTTTCCGGTAGACCCGGGGACGGACACGTTGATGACTGACTCCAAAGATATTGTCACGGCAGGTGGATCCCTGCAACAGAGGGTGTCCCCATCGGATCAGGTGGGGTTGTTTCATTCCATGGTCGCCAAAGCGTCCAAGCTTTTCCAGCTTAAGCCCGTGGAAACCAAGAAAGAGGACTTCCTATACCAGAGGCACGAGGTCAAGAGGAAGACCATCATGGCAGTTCCCCTCCTGGACGACGTGTGGGAGTAGGGCCTGGCCCTCTTTAAGAATCCTTGTTCGGCCCCGGCCAAGCGGGATAGACTGGAGAAAAAGTACTGGGTGCCGGAGTCCGCACCCAAGTGTCTACAGTCACAACCATTGCTGGACTCCCTTCCTCGTCGTCCTCGGTCCTTCCAGACAGCGAGGCGAAGAATTTGGACGCCATTGGGAGGAAGTTTATTTACACCGCAGCGTCCACCATCAAGGCGGCCAACGCACTAGCAATCCTAGCAAGGTACAACAGGGAACTGTGGTACAAGCTGGGCCTGATTCTGGAATTTCTTCCAGATGAAAAAAGGATGGAGGCGATTGCCCTCTTCCAGGAGGGAGAGGTCGCTTCAGACCATGCCATCACAGTGGCACTGAACATCACTGATAGTTTCGGCAGATTGGGAACGGTGTCTGCCTCCGTCGTCAAGGCTGGCTGAAGGCCACAAATTTCCACCAGGAAGTCCAGGCGCGGGTACTGGACATGACGTTCGACGGCGATAACCTTTTTGGGAAGGTTGTCGACCAATCCCTGCAGCCCATCAAGGCGGATACAGAGACGGCCCGTGCCCTGGGCTCTCCCCACCACTCTTACTTTTGCAACTCCAGAGGAAAGTCGGGCAGGTCGACAAAAGGTTTCTCCTCGTCGTACCACCAGCCCTCTAGGTCCACAGCCCAGGAGGGCTACAGAGACCGTTCCAAAGCCTACGGTGGAGGTGGTCAGCGCCGCCGTCGCCCTCAATGCTGGATGCCGACCCCGAATCGAGATTAAACCGGCCAAGACGTGGGAGGCTGGCTGACGGGTTTCGTCAGCGAGTGGGAGAAGATCTCCACCGACAGATGTGAGCTGGACTCTCTCGCCCACGGACATACCCTAGAGTTCCAACACAAGTGTCTGCGGATCCTTTCCGGTGGCAGCACATGCGTCAACTCTTGGAGGAGGTACGGGCCAGGCTACGAAAAGGGGCGATAGAGCGGGTTCCAAGACGACTGTGGGGCTTCGGTATATATTCCAGATACTTTTTAGTCAAAAAGAAAACCGGGGGCTGGTGGCCAATTCTAGACCAAAAATTCAGGATGGTCATGTGATCGGCCAACTGGAGGAAGGAGACTCGTTGACGTCGCTGGACCTAGAGGATGCCTACTTCCACGTTCCCCCCTGTCTCCCCATTCACAAGAAGCACCGAAAATGCCTACTCTTTGTGGGGCATGGACGGCACTACCAGTTGAAGGTCCTCCCCTTCGGCCTTAAGTCAGCCCCTAGGGTGGACACCTGTGGCGGCTCATCTGCGAGGGATGCACATGTACCTGGATGACTGGCTCATTCAGTCTAGTTCGTGAGAGTTGGCCATCTATGACGCACAGACTACTGTCCAGCTGCTGACAGATCTGGGATTCTCCATCAATTTTCCAAGTCCTGCTTGACGCCATCGCAGAACGCACTGTTCCTAGGAGCCAGGCTCAATAGTGTCTCCTGCCTAGCGTTGCCCTCGGAAGAAAGGGTAGCGGCCATTCTGGGGAAAGTGCGACAACTGCTGTCACTGAAGACTGCCACAGTGCAGACCATCTAGTCACTTCTCGGCATGATGTCGTCTTGCATCTACCTTATCCTGCTCTGCAGGTTACGGATGCGACCTCTTCAGGAGTTCCTGGACGCTCGCTGGGTTCAGGTGTCCGGAAGCTTCCCAGACCAGATCCTGCTCGATGAGGAGTTCGGGGTGATACAGTGGTGGGGTGTTCACTTCATTGTGTCACCCGGAGCACAGGGTTCCAAAGTCCCCCCCCCCCCCTTTGTTAGGAGACACTCACCACGGATGCTTCCATGGAAAGCTGGGGAGCCCACATCAGACGTCTGCCTGGCAGAGGCTGGTGGCAAAGGAGAAGGATCTTCACATCCATGTCCTGGGGCAGTGTACAGGGCCCTCAAGTCATTCCTTTCGTCTCTAAAGGGCAAGGTGGTGAGGATCTTCACGGCAAACACCACCACAATGTTCTACATCAGGAAGGGGGGGGGCACCCGATCCCCAGCGCTCTCCTAAGAGGTGCAGGACTTGTGGCACTGGGCCGTTGGGCAAGTGATGTTCCTCTTTCGACTGGCGGGAGTCCAGAACACCATCGCCGATTCCCTCAGCTGGGAGTTGCGCTTCTGCCACGAGTGGGAACTTCGGCAGGACCAGGTGGACTGCATCTTCATCCAGTGGAGCAGGCCCCAGATCTATCTGTTTGCGACGACAAGCTCCAAATGCCAGAAGTTTGCCAGCAAATTCCACCAATCGGGGCGCATGGAAGGGGCGTTCGCCTTTCCTGTGGGAAGGTATGTTTCTGTACGCCTTCCTCCATTTCCTATCCTACTGCGAGTCATCAATCGTTTCAGAGTGCGGATGCAGGATGATGCTCATCGCCCTGGCGTGGCTGAGGCAGATCTGGTACTCTCCCTCTCGGGCATCTTTTCTCTCACTGTTGAATCCCCCTTCAAACCTCGTCCTCCTATCTTTATAGTTGCTGACACGTCTCCTCCTGTCTTGGTTGCCTACAGCGGCTACTGCTTCCTCAGCACCTGGTTGTATGGTTTTCACAGCTGCTTTCACTGAGATATCCTTAACTCTGCCCTCCAGTGTTTTTACACACTTTTCCATGTGCTCCACTTCTTTGGCCATCTTCAATACAACATCTAACGATGGGTCATCCTCTGTCCATAATTACTCCCTAACCTTGCTACTGTTACACTCCAACATAAATTGGTCTCTCAGTCTCTCCTCTAATTGTTGATTGAATGTGCCGGTTATGGCCAGATATCTGAGCCGTGATGTACTGCTCGACACTCTCCCCTTCCTCTTGTACTCTATTCCCGAATTTATATCTTTCTAATATGGTACTTTTCTGATGTTTGTTAATCTGCTTAGAATCACATACTGTGCATAGTCCGACATCCAGTGGTCACTGCGGAGTATTGCATTTGTTTTTCGTAGTCGAAAAGGGGACGTCGACAAGGCGTGTCTGTAACACTATCCCTATAGTGACGTGCGGTGTACCCACAATCCCTCACGCGTCGAGGTCCCTCAGATTATTTTTTTCCGCCCATATATTGGTCGCCTTTACGCGGAGCATCTCGAGAGACATTGCAAATTCATTTACTCGACCTTTGGTCATTCTTTATTAATATCCCTTACATAGATCCCTCCCTTGACGTAGCTGAGAAGCTGTTTTCTCCGCCGAGCAAGACTTTCGACGGCGGGGGCGAGACGGAGGAGATCCTACGGCGCTGCCGAACACGTGGCCTGGCCTCGCCGGCCTTAACACAGTAGGGAGAGTGGGGTCATGGGACAGATCTTGTTTCCCTCTGCGAATGCCTTTCTCTTTCCCCTTCCTTTCCCTCGGGGTTGTTCAAGGGCAAGTTCACCTGGAAAGACGAGCATAAACGGTGTAACCTAAGCATAAACGGTGTAACCGTTGCTTGCCCCTCGATCACAAGGAAGACGGTTGCATGGCTTGTCAGCTTCTTAGGCCTAAGACTTTAGAGGACCGCAGGGTCAAGAGGTGGGCGGCCTACGCCATGTCGATGTCCGATTCCTCACCTGCCGCGGCTGCCGCAGAAAGTGACAAGGAATGTGATAACCCGACATCCGTTTCGGAAGTCGTACACCTCTTGAAGGAGCGCTCGCGCTCCTCGCCGTCTGTCCCCAGCCCCGACAAGCTTGGCTCACGCCCTGCTTATGGGGATGAACACCCCGGCGACACTGAAGCAAACAAAAAACACTCCCATAAACACATAACCCACGGCTCTTCTTGGTCGAAGACAAAGAAACCACCAGCGCCAACGGAGACGCAGGTTCCACTGGCGTCCTCCTCAGACCATAAGGGTCTTAAGCCCACTCGCAACCGCAAATGCGACCAGCGACTGGGCTTCCCACAGATAAGGGCGCTACCCCCAAACCACCAGACGAAGCACTCAGTCAGAGAGCGCCCGTCGAAGTATAACACGCGACGCCCGTAACATTGAGACCAGAGCCCTCCACAGACAAATTAATCGTCGAGAGCCTGGAAAGGATCGTTTCCACCGATAGTCAGAGGCGGATGCCGAAAGATACGTCGAATACCGCTCAGAAGGCTAGAGAAACTCCGAAAAGGCCGGAAGGAAGACAGGAACTGCCCCCTTCATCTAGAGGGACTCCTAGCCTGCCAGAAGGCTTTTCAGACGGCGACAGAAACCTTTCTTCGACGTTATGGGAGAGGTCGAAGCGTTTTCAGGCCAAATACCCTATTCCCCCCCCCCCCCCCCACCCCCCAGACAGCCCAGGGGTACCTCAGGAGACCCTGGAGAGACTCCAGTTCTATATGGAGAAGATGGAGAGGTTTATGGAGACTCAAAACCTACCAACACCCAAAAGGGCAAGAGGGGGAGCTCGGGAGGACCCCAGGGCTAAATTCCCTAGGTTGTTTAATCCCTCCCAAGAGGATGTAGATTTATACAACCTCACTGGAGAGGACCCCCTCTTCTAGGAGGATGAATTTTTAGGCAACGAAGAGGAACAAAACCCAGAGGAGGAGGGTTTTGAAGGGAATATAGATAAAGGTGAGGGGGGCTTCGGAGAAGACCCAGAGGAGGGTGCTTCACAGCCCTGGCTGTCCCCATCAGCGTTTTCAGACCCTGATGCCCTAAACCTGTCCCCTCCCCTGGACTCGCCCAATAGGAACACGTCACCTATAGACGATCAACCTACATTTAATGCACTACTACGCAAGGCAGCAGCGCATTTCAAAATAGACACTGGGGAGATTTCTCCTGACATTGACTTTGTGGAGAAGGTAATAAAAGAGAAACCCCCTGTCAGCCAAACCATTCCCCTCCTCGCCTCAATAAGGAGACAAATTATCCCTTCACTATCTACCCCAGCGTTGGTCAGAGGGGTCAACCCGAGGATAGAAAAACTATTCAGTTCCTCGCCTTCAGACCCTTTGTACGCCAGGGGCCACTCTGAACCAGACTCCCTAGTGGTGACAAATACAAGAAAAAGAGCAGGGGTCCCGCTGTCAACCAGCGAGGCACCACCAGATAAAGAAGGTTAATTGTATGCCCTAGGGAAGAGGATCACAGCCTCTGCTGCTTTTTCTGCAAGGATTGCAAAGAACTCCTCCTTACTGGCAAGTTACGCAGATGCACAATGGAGCAAGCTACGTAAGGACGTCGAGGAGGTTCCAGAACCCCTACGTACATGGCTTCTAGCCACGATTACTGAAGGGACCCTAGTCAACCAAAGCATCGTGAAAAACACTCTGGATGCTGCAGAAACGGCTGGCCATTCCCTAGTACAAGGAATACTCCTTAAACACCATGTCTGGCTGCGTAATTCAGGGTTTAAACCTGAAACCCAAGCATCTCTGATCAACAAGCCTATAGAAGATGCCAACCTCTTTGGGAAGGCGGTTGATGAGGCACTAGAAACGGCAAAGAAGGAGTTTGACACCATCAAAACCCTAGACCAGATTTCTAGTCCTCATAACCGACGTGGCTATGGCAATGGGCGCTTTTTTCAAGGCCAACGCCAGCAGCAAAATCAGCAGCAGCAGTACTCTGCAAACAACTGGTTCTCTAACCAAGGTAACAGTGGACAATACAACCAGAGGGGACAACGCCGTGGCAAAGGGAGAGGTCCTCCCATGCATCACCGGTCGGGGGTCGGTTAACATCCTTTCTTCCAGCATGGGAGGGAATAACATCAGACCGCTGGGTACTGTCAACCATAGCCCACGGCTACTTTATAGAATTCAACAGTTCCCCAACATACAGACCCCCAAGGGGACAACGCATGACACCAGAACACCTCGCCATCTTTTTGCAAGAAGTGGACCAGCTACTGGAAAAAGGGGCCATAGAGGTTGTGCCTCTATCTCAGGTAACGGAAGGTATTTATTCAGTGTACTTCCTTGTACCCAAAAAGGACTTAACCATGCGCCCTGTACTAGATCTGCGCCCAGCAAACAAATTTGTCAAACCTCAAAAGTTTCGTATGGTGACCTTACAGGAAGTGATCCCCCTGCTATCACAAGGAGATTACATGACAACACTGGACATTAAATATGCATTCTTTCATATTTTAATGTTGCCAGCGCACAGGAAATACCTCAGGTTCATGATAGAGGGCAAACACTACCAGTTCAGAGTGCTACCCCTCGGCATAGCATCAGCACCGAGGGTATTCACGAAAGTACTGGCAGTAGCAGCGGCCCACCTGTGCAGGTTGTCCATCCCAGTATACCCTTAGCTCGACGATTGGCTCATAACAGGGGATTCTTACGAAACATGCTTCTCAAATACCCAAAAGACTGTAGACTTTTTGTTCCAACTGGGCTTCTCCATCAACGAGAAAAAGTCCAGCTTAGACCCCAGCCAGATCAAACAATTTGTAGGGGCTCTAATTCGAACAAAGGACGGCCTCGTCTTCCCCTCAAACGAGAGGGTCCAAAACATGCTGTTTCAGATCCCTCAGTATGTGGCAGGTCGAGAGGTGACGGTACGCACAGCAATGCGCTTGCTAGGAATGATGGCGTTGTGTATTTATTTGGTACCTCACGCGCGCCTGTGCCCAATGCAAGAGTGGCTCAACGGCCAGTGGTGTCAGGCCAGTGGACAATGGGACGATCTAGTGGTGGTCTTGCAGGCCTTGGTTCTCTCGCTACGGTGGTGGTCGAAGGAAAACCTTGTAATTGGGGAAACCATTGCCAACCCCGCAGTGGAAGCCACTCTTAACAGACGCATCCCTCACAGGATGGGGGGGGAGGGGGCCTCACCTATCCCATCGGACTGCTCACGGAGTGTGGACTCCGAGCGTAGCATCCAAGCACATAAACTTACTGTAACTACTGGCTGTGTTCAAGGCACTAAAAGCTTTCCAGGCACACCTACAAGGGAAAACAGTGATGGTCCTCACGGACAGCACCACAGCCATGTACTACCTCAACAAGCAAGGGGGCACTCACTCTCCAGGACTGTCCAAGCTGTCCCAGAACATCTGGAAGTGGGCTCTCAAACACATGTTCCTACTTTCACAACATGTACCAGGGGAACTCAATCTGCTTGCAGACGAACTCAGCAGAGACTTCCCTCTGCCCTCCGAGTACGAATGGCGGTTACACGAAGACATCGTCTGCGACTTTTTCACACAATGGGGATTCCCAGAAATAGACCTGTTCGCAACTCTGGAGAATTCACAATGCCAAGTTTACGCCTCCAGGTACCCCCAGAACCAATCCAAGGGGAACGGTCTTTCGATTCCATGGTCAGGGAAATTTGTTTACATTCCCCCCCCCCCCCCCCCACTCCCTTTCTCAACCAGATTGTGCACAAGATGCACCAGGAACAAGTTACCATGATACTAGTGACCCCGTCAGCCATGGTTCGCTCACCTGATGGTGATGTCTCTATCTCCTCCAGTGAAACTTCCCTGCCCGTACAACATGCTGTCACAGGACAAGGGCAGGACACTGCATCCATGCCCTCAGACCATGAACTTAGCAGCCTGGCTCCTGAGATCATAGGATTTGGACATTTACAGCTCCCGCAGAGATGCATGGACATCCTCAGGGAGGCTAGAAAGCCTAACACTCGTCACTGTTATTCTAGCAAATGGAAGAGATTTGTCATCTGGTGTAGAGGTAGAAGCATCAACCTGGTTGACTGCTCTCCCACGCACATTGTTTTGTACCTGACCCATTTACTGGACTCAGGTCTAGTGTTCAATTCTATTAAAGTCCACCTAGCGGCACTTTCTGCATACACCACTTCCCAACTTAGTGTCATGGTGGAAAATCCCAGTTATCAAAGCCTTTATGGACGGGGTAAAGAGGATACACCCTCTGGGCCCTAAATGTGTTACTTACCAGGCTCATGGGCTCACCCTTTGAACCCATGCACAAGGCAACTCTTAAGGACCTCACCCGTAAGACTGCTTTCCAAATAGCTATCACCTCCATTAGACGAGTAAGTGAACTACAGGCTCTTTCTATTCTAGACCCCTTCGTAACAGTTCACAAAGATAAAGTGGTTCTACGCACACACCCGAGGTTTGCACCGAAATTCATCTCAAAATTCCATGTCAACCAGTCAATAGAACTACCAACGTTCTTTCAAAACCCTTCAAATTTGGGAGAAAAAAGCCTGCATACACTTGATGTGCGCAGAACTGTCATGTTTTATATGGTAAGAACTAGACCACTAAGAAAGACTAATCAGTTCTTTGTCTCGGTGGCAGCAGGAAGAGAAGGGGATGCAGTCTCAAAATCCACTACATCTAGATGGATTGTTCAATGCATCACCCTCTGTTACACTCTCGCTAAGAGAGAACTACCCTTCAAGCCAAGAGCACACTCTACTCGAGGCACTGGGGCATCCATAGCATTAATTGCAAATGTTCCCCTCGAGTCCATTTGCAAAGCGGCAACCTGGAGTTCTGTACACACCTTTTCAAAACACTAGTGTCTAGATGCTCACTCTAGATCTGATTCCCAGGTGGGACAAGCAGTATTAAGACATCTTTTCTCTACTGTTCCTTCTCACAACCTACCTCCAACTCCGGGTACTGCTCGCTAGTCTATGCACAGCATGTGATTCTAAGCAGATTAACAAACATCAGAAGACAATGCATTACTTACAACCATCAGAAATGCTTTTACGGTATCTGCTTAGATTCACATGCGCCCACCCTTCCTCCCCGCTCGGATGGAAGGAACATAGACATCTTTTTATATCTCTCTTTTCTGTACTCACTCACGTCTAGAAGGCTCCCTCAGGGCAGAAACATATAAACAAAGGGACCTGGACGCGTGAGGGATTGTGGGTACACCGCGCGTCACTATAGGGATAGTGTTACAGACTCGCCTTGTCAACGTCCCCTTTTTGACTACGAAAAACAAAATGCAATACTCCGCAGTCAACACTGGATGTCGGACTATGCACAGCATGTGAATCTAAGCAGATACAACCATCAGAAATGCTTTTACGGTAAGTAATGCATTGTCATCTTCTCATAATGCCGGTTCATCTTCTGTATGGGTTTCTCATACTCGTTCATGTCCCCAGACTCACCAGCCGGAAGGTCAGGCAAGACTTAATATTTTTCTTGCCCAGCCGGTCCCAAGCAGTGCAACAGCAAGAATGTTTTGCTCTCTACACTGTAATTTGTGCCACACACTACATTGGCGTAGTGTTCAAATGTCTTGAGCCATCTCTTCCATGGCACTGCAGGTTCACCAATCTCGGGTAAAAACATTTGTGGAGCTGGGACACTGTGTATTGACACACACACCTCCCGCACCTCCTCCAGCAGCCGTGATGGTTCGAATATGTGAGTTTTTTATTATCACTGTTAGCCTCCAAATGTCCTAATATCCACACAAACAGTGAGAGTTCTCCACACAGTATTGCCTTAAATGATTAGTGCATTATTCCACTTCTACCTTAGGTTGGAAAGATTGTAGAATATACTGATAGTTTTTCACTCTCCTTCCTGCATTGACTTTCGCTTTTCGGGAGTTCTTCCTGGACTCCCACTTCTTTTAATGCCTTGAGATTGAAATCAGCCAAAAGTCACTTCCTTTCTAGGAGCATCTTCATTTGCTGATACATGTAGACATGGCCGTATAGGCAACAAGTAGAACCAAAAAAAGATATTTTGCAAATGAAGTAGGGAGAAAAAAAAAAAACTGACGGAAGGAGATGCTGAATAAATGAGGATGAGTAACCCTTGAATGATGGCTGGCCTTCCAAAATGGCCGATGGCAACGTGCTAAGGGCTACGTTGCTCTGTCCTTTCTTCTAATGTGCTTCAGCTGATTATTCCTTACTCGCATGTGCAGCGCGACATAGATTTCAACATGAAACCATCAAATGTCGCTCGATCAGCTGCTGTCAGCACCGGAGCACAAGGGACCCGCAGTCGCCGTGCTCTCACCCGAGTGCATCTAAAGCTTCAGCCGGAGATCATTCTTGACTGCTTCAAATCCTCGTCGCCACTGAAGCATGGGCCGGCGCTGGGTAATTGCCACACAGGATTTATTGGTAAGACTTAACACGCGTGTGGTAGTATTACATTAACTAAATACATTTAACTAAAATAAGGGCTTTGGAGACATGAACGCCACTGTCGTCTGACTGCTAGCTCTCTGCCGTTCTTCAACTGTCACTGCTCACTCGCCACGTTCCATCCTTCGCACTCCCTCCAGCGTTCCACTGATGACGGTGAGACTGCACCATACTACAATGTCTTTTGCCTTGGCTAATTTCTCATTTGGCCTCTGGACATTTTCCGTCTCTGATGTGGCAGAGAGTCTCCGGTTTGGAGAGCTGAGTGAGGGCTTTGAGGCCCAGACAAGATGGCAGGGGAGCGGCACGCCAGATGTTGCAGTCGGGTCTTGACTTGTCCAACTGTAGCAATTACATGGTCACAGAAACCGGGAAGAACTTCTATATGAGAACCTTAGTTTTGCCCGGGAAATTGTGGTAAAACTCCTGGATATGCCTGCAATAGACATAATATTCTTTGATGCAAAAACATTTCAGACCTCTAGAACCAGTGCTAAATTCCCATCGTATCCCCCTTTAGGGGTGAGGGCCAGTTTCCGCCAACACCAATATGTGGCAGAGCCCGGCTATTACCGATGCAGGAAGAAGAATAACAGACAGAAGTCGGAGCTCCTATGCTGCAGTCCCTTTAGCTGCACAGCACACTCCAGCATCCCCTGGACGCCTGAAGAGTCCCAAGCAGGGTCACTAGACCACCCGATGCTTGGACCAGAGTGGCGGCTGCTCGGACTTAACTCACGTGGATACGCTCTTCGGTTACCCGACAAGACAGGGGCACTGTGCAGCGCTGGCCACCTTCAAGCAGCCCTTTGTGGAGAGAAGGGGTGGGGCTTAACCCACCATTTAAAACATTGTCATGCTGGTCCTTGGTTGTTGCAGAGGACTGGGCCAGATTGATTTGGCCAGAGGACCAATCTTGAGGATGAAAGGGCATTAAAAGAAGCCAATGAAACAAGGTGTGGGTTTTTTGGGTGAGGTCCAAGGAGTTGGCAGACCAAGAGACCAGCAGGTGCAAGGACTGTGGTGGTGATTGTGGAGGCGATTTCTGGAGCAGATGAGGCATTGGTTAGTGAATGCAAGTACTACTGCGTTGAGTTTGTATGCAAGGGTGGGAAGCGTGTTTTCAAAGGAAGTGAAAGGAGTGGTTTGAGTAGAAAGGTGAGGAGGAGGAGGAGGAGGAGGAGGAGGAGGAGGAGGAGTAGTAGTAGTTTGGTTGGGGGGGCACTAGTATCAGGTAGCAAGTAACATTGAAGGGGGCGGATTGACAATGTGAAAGGGGCACCTGGCCTCCATCTCGGTCTGTAAAAGGACCTCTGAACCTGACTAAGGCTCTTTCTTCACACTCCACACAGTTATGCAATTTCTGCAGGAATTGTGCAACCAGTTTCCCCCATGCTAGTTTGTTCCTTGAATTTAATGTTGACTTTCCTTATGGGTGCTTTGTTTGCGACCGTACATTCATTTTCGTTGAGGTTGCACACTCTTAGGATGATTTTCCTGGTGGCTATCCCTTCTGCAAGACTGGTGAGTGAACTCCAGATGTCTATTAAACCTCTCAAGCAAAATGAGATTTTGAGAGCGAGACCGTCCTTCCTCCTCAAGGTTATTTTCGGACTTCCATCTCTATGAGAAGAACCTTTTTCCTGTATTTTTTCCTCCACCTTACCCTTCCAAGATTGAGGAGCAATTCCATCGGCTTGATTAGGAGTGGGCCCTCAGTTAATACATCTCTCGGATGATGGACGTCAAGAAAGATTACCAGCTTTTTGTGGGTTATGTCGGTGCTCATGCTGGCAGGGATGTGACTGAACAGACCCTGTCAAGGTGGATCAACATCTTCATCTCAGAATGCTACGAACTGGCTGGTAAGGATGTGCTTGAGGGTCTTCATGTTCATTCAGCCAGATGCCTGCCTCCCACATTTGCCCTGCAGAGGGGTGGAGGGAGTCCCTGCCTTGGACATATGCGAAGCGGCCATGTGAGCCTCTCCACACACGCTTGCCAAACATTATTGCTTGGATTCCTCTAACTGATTCCTCACATATGATAGACTCCCATATTAGTACGTAACTCTGGTGGAGAAAGGAGACCAAAAGGACACTACCTAAACCAGAATGACTGGAGGAGTGCTCGACCAAAGCGAGCACTTGGACCAACACTGTGCAGAATGTGGGATGTGCGACATGTTTATCCACAAATGTATGTGGGCAGAGGGTATGTACAACCATCGTGCCGGTAAAATTGCAGTCATTCGACATACTATCTGTACAAACACAAAGCTTCCTGTGCTGATCCAGATAGGAGATTGTCACAATTGCACATAATAAATTGTCAGTCCGTTGCGGAATGTTGCACAGCTCACCATAAATACACTCTTTACTGGGAGTTGTGTGAAGCCCCAGCTCTTGACACATTGTAGTGGATATGTTTGAATTGTTTCATCATTAATACAATACTAGATTATATATTTAAGACCTGCCTTGTCAAACTTGGAGAACATATTCTATTCAACAGTCCTATGCGAGTAAGGTTTGTTTTTCTCAAATACAGCTAACCGCTAGAAATTTGACTGTTTTTAGTGTAAACTTTGTTCTCGGCTTCCTGCACTTTTATGGTCCTTTTGGCAAATGCAGTCATTCCAGACCTGTAATCGATGCATACATTTTCGCAATGGAATATAAAATGAAAATGCCATTTGTGGTTATTTGTAAAGATTTTTTTTTTGTTTTAAGTTGATTTTTCAATCATTTTGTTCTGCACCATTTGATGTAGTCTATGGGATTTAGAAGACTAATGCATTGTTCCATTGCTGCATAATATTTCCAGTGAATCCTATAAAAAGTATCAAAACCTGCATTTTGTTTTATGTATCTTATATTCAAGCTGTCCGTCATACTGTGGAAGTGGTGCTAAGGTCAGACTTTCAGCACAGTCTCTGTGGTTTTGATGGTTTGCTGGAATTGTTTGGTATTGGATTGGGGTAGACTGGGGTTCGGCTTATAGAGGGGGGGGCACTTTTTGGGCACCAAAATGCTTTTGGGCTGCTAATGCAACAGTTATTCGTATTGGTCTAAGTAAGGTCCACTTTTATTAAACGTCCGGGTGCATCGCCTGGCAAAATAAGTCAGTTTGGGGATGCAATGGGTTAAACCAGAGCTGTAGCAGGTGAGATCAGGGATGGCTGTTAGCATGACTTTACTGCTGCTTAGTTTTGCAGTTGTCTGGTCCGACGTGAAGTTTCAGTCCACGTTTCAGTACTGAAGGGATAGCGTGGCATACGTTTTTCCAGGGGAAATTGGGAGTCCTATGTTTTAGTCTGGGTTTTAGTGGGTCATGCCCAGGATAGAGGGGCAACCAGAGCAGATTTTCCAGAGTTGTATTTTTTTGTGGTTGGCGATAGTCCCGCTTTGAGATAGTGTTTAATGTTTTCAGTGAGTAAAACTGTTTGGTACGCTATCTGTAGGGAGCATGTGACTGAAAAACTGAAAACAATTTTGTGATATGACTTAACCACAGACAAAATATGTGATGGATCCATATTTATTACATAACATTAATGGAGAAAATACATACTATCGCAAAATACAAAACCGTTACCGAACAAATACTTTGCTTTTGCCAGCATGTCATAGGTTTAACTATTAATTTTCTTTTCCATCTACTAGGTGCCCTTGCTGGTGTCTGAAGTAAAGATGCATCGGCAGTGTGTGTGCTGCCGTTCTGGGCAAGAGCGCTGAAGCCCAAACCGATGACAAGCCATGGACACTGGCTTCATGGTGGAGCTGCCAGAGGATGCCAGTGCCAACTCCATCTCAAGCTTTGACCGTATCCATCGACGTCAGAGACTTCTCATCTACCGGTCAGTCATCCACGTTGCTTTGTTAACATATGCCAAAATCTCTAATTTCACAAAAATAATAGGAAACGGTAAGAACGAACCGAGACAGTAGAATGAGCTGGTGTCTCATTTAAACCCGCACTATCTCTGAGCTCGCCCTGTTTAAAGACAAGTAACTGATTCTGCTCGTTCAGCTTGTGAAGTGTGGCAGTTGACTCCAAAAAGTGGCTATGGAAGAAGGAATTGTTTATATAGATTCCTGCCCTTTAGCTGTGTTAGTGCAGTACCTTGCAAAATTGTTTGTTTTGAGCTCAATTAGTACATCGGTCCCTATGACCGGCTTTGGAGAAGGGCCTCTTTCATATACACGTTCTTATTTCAGAAAGTTAACCATAACTGTACTGAACACTTTGTTGTTTACCGTTTTTTTTTTGTTTTTTTGCTTGATCGCATGTCGCCATATCATCCACTAAGCATATACTGTGTGCCCACCCACAGGACCCATTGTTCGTGGCCGTGCGTGGGGACACCAGGTTTAGCAAACCTAGATCCATAGTGCACACTAGGCATGGCCTCAGTGGACACTGTGCGTGCGTGCGTGCGTGCGTGCGTGCGTGCATATATATATATATATATATATATATATATATATTTCTGTGGCTTGTGGAATATGCTTAGATCACATGCTGTGCATAGGCCGACATCTAGTGGAAGCGACCGTTTGTTTTTCGAAACTCGAAAATGGGCGTCGACCTAGGGTGCAGTAATACTATCCCTAGTATGACGTCCACTGTACCCATGATCCCTCACGCGTGTAGGACCCTCAGATTATTTTTTTCCGCCATACTTGTCGGAAGCATAGTTGCAGAGTTCCCTGGCTTTCAGCTATTTTGTCATAATTCATCTAAAATTCCCCGTTCTTCAAATCCTACTTTGAGATTTTGAAGATCGGCGCCGGTCCGAAGAACTAACAGCCGTCGAGACTGCACGACGTTCATTGGGCCTCGGAAGGCCTCTGGCCTCGGCCATGCAAGTAGGGAGAGTGTGGGGTGGACATGCTCACTTATTTTCCTACATACACTCGCCCGCTCCCATAGAATAACATATGGAGAGTACTCCATTTAAATTCTTCCCCAAGTGCAACCGTAAGTTCCCTTGGGTAGATGAGCATAACACCTGTAATCTCTGTCTGCCTAGGGACCACCCCGAAGCAAATTGCAGAGCGTGTAAGCTCTTTAAGGCTAAAACACTAAAGGACCGCTCCACTAAATGTTGGGCCCATTACGCCAGACAGCTCGAGGCCATGGAAGCGGTGGGTTCCTTCAGTGATGGCAGCAACGCCGCCGTATCGGACGGAGAGGGCACAGGGGTGTCGATAGACACCCAAGCGCTAGTCCCCGGCCTCCGAGGATTGTCCAGCGGGGCAGTTATGGGGACCACACCCGGTGACACGAACGCTACCCACACAACTGCTCCTAAGCACACTAACCCCAGCCGAGACTCGACACGCGTGTCGAGTGATCGGAAGAAAAAGGCACAAAGAGAGCAGTCCGCAGAATCGGTGTCCTCTGGGCGTTCCAGGTTGAGATCGCCTTATGACACACAGCAACCGTCTACGATTGCTAAGGGTGCCTCGTTCCCAAAAGTCATGGAGGTTTGGTCGTCGGAAGACTAATCCGACCTCTAACCCCAAGCAGCACGCTTTAAGTCTGCTCTGGCAGTCCTTTCCACGTCTGCCTCAGAGTCGACACACCCCCTCTAAAACTACAGAACCTAGCCAATCCACCTCTGAATCTCGACGCCAGGCGTCAAAAGATTCAGCGAAGGGCAAAGAGTCAGGGAAACATGCCTCTACTCATGGTAAAGGGGAGAAACACCAGAAGTCATCAGAAAAAGCATCTGAACCCCACGTCCAGAAGAATAAACCTAAATCTTCAGATAAGTCTAAGACCCCTGACCCTATCACTAGGCCTAAGATTGTCCCTCCCACTCCACAAGATATGGGAATAGAAGAGGAACCTCAACAAGAGGTGTTAATTCTCAGTTCCCGGGAATGGAGCTCTGAAGACATCGACAGGGTGATGAGGAGAATTTCTTTTATGGCTAATTTCTATGAGAAAAACCCTGATTATTTTCTGAGTTATAAGAATACCCCTGATATCTCTACTCCTTCAGTATCAAAAGACCCTTAGCCTCCTAGTAAAAGACCTCGTAATGAGACTCAAGCTCAGGGCCTGATTTCAGACCCACTCTCTATTCAACCTTACCATCAGTATGCTGAAGATCCAGACATACAAATACTGGATGACCAGGCAGGGGTTGATTATTAGGGAGACGACGAGGACCAGGAAGACGAGGCAGAGGCCTATAGTCTAGACTCACCTATTACCAAAGATCCACGGGTCAATGACTCACCAGTGGATAATCAGCCACTACTGAATGAGGTCTTAGCGAAAGCTGCAGAGCATTTTCAGATAGACACTCAAGGGGCTCAATAAGAGAGGGACTTTGCAGAGGAAATCCAAGGGGGATAAGAAGTCCATTGCCCAAGCCATACAAATTCTTAAGTCCATTCAACGCAGAATTGACCCCTCCCTCCTCACCCCTAATCTCACCTGGGCAGTCACCCCCAGAATAGAGACATTATTCAGGGCCGGCCCTTCCGACCCACTTTTATATAAGGGGTCAGCTTAAGCCCGACTCATTGGTAGTTACCACCACCAGGAAAAGGGCAGGGACACCTCTAGCATCATCTGAAGCTCCACCAGACAAAGAGAGCAAGAAGATAAATGGGCGAGGAAGGAAAGTGGCCTCCACTTCCGCTTACCAAGCAAGAATCGCTAATACCACCACTCTGCTGGCAAGTTACAATTGTCACCAATGGGAGCAAGTAGCTGCCCTCATCGGCTCCGCACCTGTACCGCTAAAGGGCCAGTTGGCCCAGATTGCATCCGAAGGGAGATCGGGGTCCGGGTGCATTCTCAAGGCGACTTTTGACGCAGCAGACAATGCAGGCCGGCTCATCACAGAAAGCAGTCATCAAGAGACACGCTTGGCTGAGGCAGTGGGGGTTCAAACCCGAGACCCAGGCCACTCTTATCGACATGCAGGTGGAACCAAATGTCTTGTTTGGGAAGGCGGTAGAAGAGGCACTCAAGACAGCCAAAGAAGAATGATACCCCAAGGGCCCTTGGACAATTACCCAATAAACCTACGAACCAATGAGGGAATAATTATTTTCGTCGCTCTGGCGGCCAAAATTCCCAGAGCGGGGTCTAATTACTCACAAGGGCAAGGTTCATTGTGGGGAGGCAACCAACA
Source organism: Ambystoma mexicanum (assembly GCF_040938575.1). Classification (NCBI taxonomy): domain Eukaryota; kingdom Metazoa; phylum Chordata; class Amphibia; order Caudata; family Ambystomatidae; genus Ambystoma; species Ambystoma mexicanum. The sequence continues at coordinate 734,867,260 of NC_090925.1, forward strand.
GGCTACCCAGAGTTACGCCAGAGGTCACAAGAGGGGCCGTGGTAGAGGCAGAGGCAGCCCAGGTGGAGGCGGTATGCCTCCCAGCAAACAGTGATGCTGCGCTCAGGGTCTCTTCCCATGCATCCCGATTAGGGGGGCGCATTTCCAGCTTCACCCACGCATGGGAAGGGATCACCTCGGACAGGTGGGTGCTGTCCACAGTGTCCGCGGGATACTGTATTGAACTGTTGAAACGCCCCCGCGACCTTCCTCCAAGACAAAAGATACACTCCTTGGAGCACCAAAAGATCCTCCTCGAGGAAATCGCCTCTAGCAAATCTAGCAAAGGACGTGATCGAACTCGTCCCGGGCAACCAGGTAAGCAAGGGTATTTATTCAACTTACTTCCTTGTGCCAAAAAAAGATCTGCCAATGCGCCCAGTATTAGACTTACGCCCTGCAATCAAATATGTCAAGCCTCAAAAATTTCGCATGACTACACTTCAAGAGGTAAACCCCCCTACTAAAGAGAGGAGATTACATGGCAACATTGGACATGAAAGTTGCCTATTTTCATATTTCCATGTTCCCAGCACACAGAAGATTCTTGTGCTTCAAGGTGGACAGTCAGCACTACCAGTTCAAGGTGCTGCCCTTCGGTATATCCTCGGCTCCAAGGGTATTCACCAAGGTACTGGCCGTGGTGGCGGCACGCCTATGCATGGAGGCAATCCCAGTGTACCCTTACCTAGACGACTGGCTCATCACAGGGGAGACCCCAGTAATTTGCAGATCCAACATCCACAGAACGATCGACCTCCTCTTCGAATTGGGCTTCTCAATCAACGAGAAAAAATCAAGCATGGAGCCAAGCACCTCCAAACAGTTCTTAGGAGCTGTCCTAAACACTCGAGGGGTTGGCCTTTCCATCAGAGGAAAGAATTCGGAATCTATTACTGCAAATTCCTCAACATCAGTCCGGTCATCAGATAAGGGTTCGCAAAGCGATGTGTTTGCTAGGCATGATGGCATCATGTATTTACCTGGTTCACCACGCGCGCCTGCACAAGCGACCCATGCAGGAATGGCTGGCGAAACAGTGGTCTCAGGCAAGTGGTCAGTGGGACGATCTAGTGGTCGTTTCACCAACGCTAGTACAGAGTCTTCGCTGGTGGACAAGGGAGAATCTTTCAAAGGGGAAACCCTTTTAGGATCCAGAAATATAGGATGTAGTCACTACAGACGCGTCCCTCTCAGGTTGGGGAGCACACCTCCTTCACCACACAGCGCAGGGCCTCTGGACTCGCGCAGTGGGCAAGAATCACATCGATCTGCGAGAGCTTCTGGCAGTCTTCAGAGCGCTTTGGGCATTCGAACCCCACCTATCGAACCTGTCATTGCAGATCCTAATGGACAGCACAACAGCAATGTTTTACATAAACAAACAGGGGGGCACTTGTTCGCCAAATCTGTCTAAGCTTGCCCAGAAAATTTGGATATGGGCACTCAGACGGAACATTTACCTGTCATCTCAACATGTTCCAGGGGATCTCAATTCACTAGCAGACGCCTTGAGCAGAGATCCCCTCCCAGAAGAACACGAATGGTGTCTACACGAATAAGTCGTAGGAGACCTCTTCTCACAGTGGGGTTTCCCCACTATAGACCTATTCGCCACAAGCGAAAACAGACAATGCCCAGGATTCGCATCCAGGTTCCCCCAGCCAGGATGAACTGGTAGGGGATGTTTGCCTATGCTTTTCCACCAACCCCTCTGTTGAGGAAGGTGGGTCAACAAGATGCACAGGGAATCGATGATGCTCATCCTAGTTGCTCCCATGTGGGCGAGACAACCGTGGTTCCCGCACCTGCGCAAACTGGCAGTCTGCGAACCCATCACACTCCTGTGCTAGTACAACCTACTCTCCCAGCACGAAGGACAAACCATGCATCCTCGAACAAACTCTTTGAACTTAGCAGCATGGCTCCTGAAGTCATAGAGTTCGGCCATCTCAATTTACCCCAGAGATGTGTGGAGAGCTTAAAAGAATGAAGGAACCTAACACAAGGCACTGTTATTTTGATAAATGGAAAAGATTTGTTATTTGGTGCCAGAATAAGCAAATCAACCCAATTGATTGCACTCCTTCCAATATTGTCACCTACATGCTCCACCTTCTGTACGTGGGGTTGGTATTTAATTCACTCAAGGTACACCTGGCGACGCTGTCAGCCTACACCACCTCCCATAACAAGGTGTCATGGTGGAAAGTGCCAGTTGTCAACCACTTTATGGAAGGGGTGAAGAGACTCCATCCTCCAATTTTTAACCCACCACCAGGGTGGGACCTTTAATGTGGTGCTTGTTAAACTCATGGGGCCCCCCTTTGAACCAATACATAAAGCTAGTCTCAAACACCTGACCTATAAAACTACCTTCTTAGTAGCCATTACATCCATAAGAAGGGTCAGTGAAATTCAGGCTCTGTCAGTGCAGGATCCTTTCATTACTGTTCATAAGGATAAACTGGTTCTACAAACTCATCCTAGGTTCTCACCTAAGTTCATTTCTAAATTCCACGTTAACCTGTCCATTGAGCTACCGGCCTTCTTCCAAGAACCCAAAAGCTCTGCTGAGGTGAAAGTACACACTAGATGTGCGAAGAGCTCTACTATGTAGACAAGACCAGACCGCTAAGGAAGACAGATCAACTGTTTGTCTCCGTAGCTACAGGCAGAGAAGGATATTGCATCTATAAAGGTGCCACCTCGAAATGCATAGTCAAATGTATCCAGCTGTGTTACTCCCTTTCTGAAAAAACTCTGCCCTTTACGCCAAGAGCCCACTCTACAAGAGTCACTGGGGCCACTCTGGCTTTCATTGCAAATGTACCCCTTGACACCATTTGTAAAGCAGCTACATGGAGCTCTATTCACACTTTTACTCGGCACTACTGCATTGACGCTCATTCCAAGACAGATGCTCGAGTGGGACAAGCTGTTCTGAGACATCTGTTCGCTCATGACCCTTCTCACATCCCACCTCCTCCTCCTTCTATCACTGCTCGCTCATCTATGCACAGACTGTGATGTAAGCAGATTCCACAAGCCTCAGAAGGGATACATTACTCACCGTAATTGTATTTCTGATGCTTGTATCTGCTTAGATTCACATGCGCCAGCCCTTCCTTCCCTCTGAGAGAAGGTGCATGGATGCTTGTAGTCTTATCTATCTGCTTGGATAATCTGTACTCTTGCTGCTCCTCAGGCTACCTCATGTAAAAAAAAATACAATCTGAGGATCCTACACGCGTGAGGGATCATGGGTACAGTGGACGTCACACTAGGGATAGTATTACTGGCACGCCCTATGTCGACGCCCATTTTCGAGTTTCAAAAAACAAACTAATACTCCGCAGCTTCCACTAGATGTCGGCCTATGCACAGCATGTGAATCTAAGCAGATACAAGCATCAGAAATACGATTACGGTGAGTAATGTATCTATATATATATATATATATATATATATATATATATATATATAATTTGTAGAGTGCTCTAAACCCAGAGGCATCAGGGCGCTAGTTATAGAATTAGACAACAGAAATCTGGTTACATTGAAGAAAGGGAGTCAAATGTTACAAGGTCATAGGTGCTTGGCTCACAAAAGGCAGGGGCCCTGGGTGAAAAGCAATGTCTTGAGGTGCATTAAAAAGGACCAGTATGATTGTTCTGCTCTTAGGTCAGTGGGTGGTGAGTTCCAATTCTTGGTTGCCGTGACCGGGAAGCCCAGCCAGTTCTCTTTAGTCTGAACTTTGGCGTTACCAGCCAGTGAGCGTGATAGGAGCAGGTAGGTGTTAAGGATTGTGCTTTTTTGATTATTTTAGTTTGTTTGGGAGAGGTAAAATGGAGCTGTATTTACCAGGCATTTGTGGGTGATGGCTAGAGTTTTGAAAATAGGCTCACGTATAGGAAGCCAGTGGGCATTTCTTTTGGTGGCTGTAATATGCTTGTTTATGTATAATTTTATAATTGGTTATTTATAGCTTGTTTAATACCGAAGAGGTTTCTAAGTGCAGATCTGGGATTTGAACCTGTGTTGCTCTGCGTCGTCTTGCTTCCAAGACAAATGCTTTGCCACTGAGCTATACTACCCGTGTTTCTTTTGGAATGCTGAGGGCATTGTTCTTAATCACCAGGAGTTTGTTGCTCCCTCAGATTGTTTTTTCCGCCATTCTAGAAGGACACGTGTAGCGGAGTTCCTCTTTCGGCGTAAAGCCATTGACTTATTTCAATTACCATAGTTCTTTCTTTTTATCCTTTATTTCACCAACCATCGAAATATCACACCAGTGAAGACAAAGACTGCCCGTCGAAAGACTACCACGATGGACCGTTCAGCGTTGGAAGGCCGCCCCGGACCTCAGCCCATACAGTAGGGAGAGAGGGGGGCGGTCATTCTAGGATGTATATGCCCCTTTTCTTACACTACTTTTGCCCAGCTGCCATATTTTGTAGTTATCGTCAAGACCCCCTTTAAATTCTGCCCCAAGCGCAATAGAACATTTCCGTGGGTCGATGAGCATTTAGTCTGTAACTTGTGTCTCCCAAGAGATCACGTCGAGGCTTTTTGTTGAGCGTGTAGGCTCTTCAAGGCAAGACTTTAAAGGAATGATAGACAAAACGCTGGGCCCACTACGCCAGGCAACTCAAGGCCATGGAGGTAGAAGGTGCTTTCAGTGATGGCAGCAACGCTGCCGTTTTGGATGGCGAGAGCGATTGGGTAGCTTTGGCTACCCAAGCGCAGGACCCTGACCCCCGGAGGACAGGCCGGCGGCCCTGATGTGGGGACAACACCCGGCGGCCCTGATGTGGGGACAACACCCGGCGGCCCTGTTGTGGGGAGAACACCCGGCAGCAGAAGTGATACAATTCCATCCACCACTAAACACATAACCCCAGGTCGAGACTCGACTCATGGGTTGAGCGGTGGACAACACACGACACCCGGGGAAAGGAAGGTCAGTTGAGTCCCTGTCCTCTGGGCACGCTCGCTTGAGACCGCCGCACGACAGGACCCTACCGTCGAAAGACGGTGTGGGAGTCACTTGCAAAACTCCCACCGCCGAGGGCAGATCGTCTGCAGACGAGGCCTCGGCCCTACCCGCATCCGAAAATTGACGCTCTGCGTTAGGTCCGGTATCAAGCCCCAAACAGTCGGATAAACATGGCTCAGGGTGCCAGAGGGGGTGGATAAATAGCTCAAGAAAAAGACCTTAAAGACCCCAAAACCCCTCATAAAGAAAAAACTCCAGAATCTAGGCCCATCCCCCATAAGGATAAATCTCTAGAGGCTAGGCCTAAACAGTCTGGGGTAACTCCTCCCACAGATGAAGATTTGGGACTTCCTTCCCAACCCTTGGTCATCCCAGGTTCGGCACAGTGGTTAGCAGAAGAAATAGACATAGTTATGAGGAAAATGTCCTTTATGGGCAGTTTCTATGAAAAAGACTCTTGCCTATTTCTAGAGTTTCCACTCCATTCCCCCTATTACTGCTCCCTCTGGGTCACAAGTCTATGCTCCACCTTCTCAACCCCCTACTAAAAGGTCTTGTTTCGAAATTCCAGTGCGTAGCACAGTCATGGAACTCTATGACCCGGACTCCGAACATGAAGACCTCTCTATTTTAGAGGCAGCAGACCCTCAGTACGATGAGGATGCAGCAGACTCTTATTAGGGGAATGATGAAGGCCAAGAGGATGACCAGATGCCAATATGTACCCACCTATTGATCAAGACCCCCCAGATCACTGATTCCCCAATTGACAACCAGCCCCTTCTAAATGAGGTGCTAGCCAAGGCGGCAGAGCACTTTCAAATAGAGACCCAGGAGGTACAAGAGGATAAAGATTTGTAGAACAAATCCTTGGGGACAAGAAGACTGGTGCAATTTATTCCTCTCCACAAGTTACTACAGCGCAAAATGCAGCCGTCATTAGAGACCCCTAACCTCACACAGGCTGCAAACTCCTGTATAGAGGAGCTATTTAAATCCGCACCTTCAGACCCTCTGTACATTAAAGGTCAACTAAAGCTTGACTCGTTAGTCGTAACTACAACTAGGAAAAGAGCGGGCACCCCCCCACCCTTGCTTCCTCTGAGGTTCTGCCGGACAAGGAAGGCAATAAGCTTGATGCTATGGGCAGAAAGGTTGCCTCCTCCGCGGCTTACCAACCCAGAATTGCAAACAACGCAACCCTCTTGGCCAGTTACAACTGCCACAAATAGGAGGAAGTGTCGGCCTTACTGTCATCTGCCCAGGAACCATTGAAGTCCCATCTAGTTCAGGTGCCCGCAGACGGCAGAGCAGTGTCAAGTCAAGCTGCTTACTTAAGACCAACCTTGACGCTGCGGACAACGCCGGAAGGATTATTGCACAGGGTACTGTTATTAAATGTCACGCGTGGCTGAGGCAATTGGGTTTTAAACCGGAGATGCATGCCACCCTGATTAACATGCCTTTCGAACCCAATGTGCTCTTCGGCAAGACCGTCGAGGACACCCTTAAGACAGCCAAAGAAGAGTATGACACACTTTAATCTTTGGGGGCAACTCGCCAACAAGCCACCCGACCAGAGGGGCAATGGCAATTTTTCGCTGTTTTTGCGGCCAAAATTCACAGCGGGGATCCAATTACAATCAAAGCCAAGGGGCACCCTGGGGAAATAATCAAGGTCAGTCCTCCAAAAACTATCCTAGAGGACTGCGCAGATCCCGAGCTCATGGCAGGGGCAAATCCTTCTCGAGGGGGTACCCCTCCGCAAAAGCAGTGACTATCCAGTTCAGGAGCCCTCCCATGCCTCTCCAGTAGGAGGGCGCATTTCCAGCTTCACCCACGCATGGGAGAGTATCACCTCAGACAGGTGGGTGCTGTCCACAGTAACGGGTGGATACTGTATAGAACTTCTCCAACTACCCCAGAACCACCCCCCATAGCAGAAGATCCATTCAAAGGAACAGCAGCGTATCCTCCTTTAGAAAGTCGCCACACTTCTACTAAGGACGCTATCGAAATCGTCCCGGCCAACCAGGTAAACAAGGGTATTTATTCAACCTACTTCCTTGTGCCAAAGAAAGATCTGACCATGCGCCCAGTATTAGATTTGCGCCCTGCAACCAAAAATGTAAAGCCACAAAAGGTCTGCATGACTACGCTACCAGAGGCAATCCCTCTACTAAAAAAGGGGATTACACAGCAACACTGGATACGAAAGATGCCTTTTTTCATATTTCAATTTCCCGGGGGCACAGCAGATTCTTGAGTTTCAAGATATCGAACCCACACTACCAATTCAAAGTGCTAGAATCTGCTCCAAGGGTAGTCACAAAGGTACTGGCGGTTATGGCAGCACACATGCGCAGGCAGGCAATCCCAGTGTACCCTTACCTAGACTGGTTCATTACAGGGGAGTCCCCCCTAATTTGCACGCAAACATTCAAAAAATTATCAACCTTCTCTTTCAATTGAGCTTCTCGATCAACGAGAAAGTCAAGCCTAGTGCCAAGCACAACCATGGAGTTCTTAGGAGTTGTCTTAAACACACAAGAGGGGTTGGTCTTTCCGTCAGAGGAAAGAGTCCAACATATGTTGTTGTAAATACTACATTATCAAGCCGGCCGCCAGATAAGGGTGCGCAAAGCAATGCGCTTGTTAGGCATGATGGCATCTTGCATTAACCTTTTTCCACACGCGCGCTTGCAGGAATGGTTGGCGAAACCATGGTCTCAGGCAAGCGGTCAGTGGGACGATCTAGTGGTCGTTTCGCCAACACTAGTACAAAATCTTCGCTGGTGGACGATACAAAATCTACTGAAGGGGAAACCCTTCTACGATCCAGAGATACAGGCAATTATCACGACGGACGCCTCTCTTGCTGGGTGTGGGGCACACTACCTTCACCACACAACTCTGGGTCTGTGGTCTTGCGCGGCAGCTCAGAACCACAACAATCTGCTAGAACGTCTGGCAGTATTCAAGGCTCTTCAGGTGTTCAAACCCCACTTTATAAACCAATCTGTGCAGATCCTGACCGCATTACAGCATTGTTTTACATAAACAAACAGGGAGGCACACGTTCTCCAAATCTGTCCAGACTTTCACAGCAAATTTGGAAATGGGCACAAACAGAAAATATTCCTATCGTCACAGCACGTTCCAGGGGAACTCAACACTCTCGCAGACTCATTGAGCTGAGATCCCCTACCAGAAGAACAGGAGTGGCAACTTCACGCAGAGGTCGTAGAACACGTCTTCTCTCTATGGGGTTTCCCCACAATAGACTTGTTCGCTACAAGCGAAAACGAGCAATGCCCAGACTGTGCGTCCAGACTGTGCGAGGGAGCGCCCTATGGATGAACTGGTCAGGGAAATTTGCTAATGCTCCACCCCCACTCAACCCCCCTCCCCCCCTCCCCCCAAAACACCGATCCTTGAGGAAAGTAGTGAACAAGATCCACAAGGAACAGATGACCCTCATCCTAGATGCTCCCATGTGGGCAAGACAACCCTGGCATCCACATCTGCGCAAAGTGGCGATGTGCGATCCCATCAGACTCCTGTGCTCGTACAATCTGCTCACCCAGCACGTGGGACTAACCGTGCACCCTCAACCTCACTCTATGAACTTGGCAGCATGGCTCCTGAAGTCATAGAGTTTGGACATCTTAAGCTGACAGAGATGTATGGATATATTGAAGGAATCGAGAAATCCTAACACCAGGCACTGTTATTTTGACAAGTGGAGGAGATTTGTAATTTGCTGCCAGACAAAACAGGTTAACCCCATAGAATGTACTCCTTCCCACATTCATACTTATATGCTTCACTTGTTAGATGCAGGGTTAGTATTCAACTCCTTAAAGGTCCACCTGGCGGCTTTGTCAGCATATACCACTTCCCACAATGAAGTCTCATTGTGGAAGGTACCTGTCATCAAGGCATTCATGGAGGGATTGAAGCGACTCCACCCTCCAATTTCAAACCCGCCGCCAGGATGGGATCCCAATGTTTTACTCGCTAAGCCAAAAACCTCAAGTATGCCTGGGTCATGCCCCTGCTCAAAAAGCTTAACCTCGACCCCAACACTCGCACTAACTACCGACCAATAACCACAGTGCCTTTTCTCTTAAAAATATTGGACCAGGCAGCCTATTTCCAAATTCAGAACCTTCTTGAGACCAACAACATTCTAGGCCTCAGACAATCCGGGTTTCGCCCCAGACATGGGACAGAAACGGCCCTATTGGATTCGAAAATACAAATGGGTGAGGCAAGAGACAACAGAAAACCTGCCTTACTCCTCCTACTGGACCTGTCTGCAGCGTTCGATCTACTCGATCACAAGATCCTTACCAACCATCCAACCACAGCAGCCACCTTTTCCAACAAATCGGCAGCTTGGGTCAATTCCTTCCTCTTGGACAGATCCATGAATGTCTTCTCCCCTACTTCCTTAGCCGACCCAGCCCCCATTTCATGTAGAGTCCCACAAGGTTCTTGCGTCTCCCCCACCCTACACAATAAATTCACAAAGCTCCTATTTGACCTCCTAGATGACCTTTGTGTATCATATACGAACTATGCCGATGATACGCAAATTCTCATCACACTCTCAGGCGACTATCAAACAGATTCCACTCTCCTAAATAATATCATCAAATTTTAGTCCTGGATGGCCACGCATGGATTATGTCTCAACGACGATAAAACTGAGTCATTACTCATTGGATCAAAATTGACTTCCCCCAAACTTGTCCCTAATTACTCCACCTTCAACATTGATGGCAATCTCATCAAAGTGGACAATGAAGCCAAACCCTAGGCTTTTACCTTGATTCGGCTTTAACCCTACAAAGACAAGTTAACTCCACCTCATCCACATCAGCCTACACATCAAAACTAATAAAGGCCTGCAGACCCTTTTTGTCCACTAGCAGCTGCACCAACCTTGCAAGAGCCCCGATATTGTCCAAATGTAACTATTGCAACACCCTCTACCTCAGCACCAGTCAAAGAAACCTGCATAAGCTTCAAGTATTGCAAAACAATGCCCTCCGAACTGCCATCAACATCATATTTCACAAATACGACGCAACAAAAACTGGCTCCCTAGCCAAGATAGAATCACGTTCAGAACACTCATGATCACCTAGAAGTGCCTAAACAACTCTGCCCTAAGTAATTCTCCAGGAACAGAACCACCAGTCCGACCAGAGCTACTTATACACGCTGCCTCAGCATTCCCAAATTCAGGCTGTCCAAAGCAGGAGGGTCCAGCTTCCCTGTGCTTGTAGCCAAGGCCTGGAACAAGCTACCTCTAGCTCTTAGATTAGACACTTTGTTCCTCTCCTTCCGACACAAAGTAAAATCCTGGCTATTCTCACAAGCCAACTAATCACCTGGCACTTCTACCACTCCCCAGCTCCCCTGCACATTCCTGTATATTGCCAATGTCTGTAATTCTTGTATACCTTTTGTATATTATCTTGTTCATTAATGTAAATTCTATTGTATGTATTCTGTAACCATGATGTTCCTCAAGTCAAGCGCCCAGATATCCTCGGGTTCGGTGCACTATATAAGCAAATAACACAAATATATGGGACCCCCTTTCGAGCCTATGCACAAGTCTAGTCTCAAAGACCTGACTTACGAAACTGCCTTCTTAGTGGCCATCACTTCCATAAGAAGAGTTGGTGAAATACAAGCATTGTCCGTGCAGGACCCATTCTTTGTTGTACACAAGGACAAGCTGGTTTTACGTACACACCCTAGGTAAGTTCATCTCAAAATTTCATGTAAACCAGTCTGTTGAGCTACCGGACTTCTTCCAGGAACCCACCAGCTCAGCTTAGGTAAAACTCCACACACGATGTGAGAAGAGTGTTCCTCTACTATGTAGACAAGACCAGACCGCTTAGAAAGACAGATCAACTGTTTCTCTGTAGCGCCAGGTAGAAAAGGTGACTGCATTTCAGAAAATGGCAACTCTAGGTCGATAGTCGGATGTATACAATGTTGCTATTCCCTATCAAATAACACACTGCCTTTTACGCACAGGGCTCACTCCACAAGAGGTACAGGAGCCACCCTGGCTTTCATCGCAAATGTCCCTCTAGACAGCATTTGCAAAGCAGCTACATGGAGCCCAAGTCATACTTTCACCCAGCACTACTGCATTGACACTCATTCCAAGACAGATACACAAGTGGGACAAGCGGCTCTAAGACATCTATTCGCTGATGAACCTTCTCACATCCCACCTCCTCCTCCTTCTAACACTGCTCGCTAATCTATGCACAGCATGTGATCTGAGAAGATTCTACAAGCCTCAGAAGGCAAACATTATTCACCGTAATCGTATTTCTGATGCTTGTATCTGCTTAGATTCACATGCGCCCACCCTTCCTCCCCTCGGAGAGAAGGTGCATGGATGCTTAGGAGCTTGTCTAATACATATCTGCTTGGATACAACTGTACTCACACTACACCATGTCAGAAAAACAACAATCTGAGAGACCTCGATGCGTGAGGGGTCATGGATACAGTGGACGTCACACTAGGGATAGTGTTACTGGCACTCCCTGTCGACGTCCTTTTTCGAGTTTCGAAAACAACTGTAGCACTCTGCAGCTTCCACTAGATGTCGGCCTATGCACAGCATGTGAATCTAAGCAGATACAAGCATCAGGAATACGATCACTGGCGCTTGTGAATCTGCTTTGAATCACATGCAATGCATATACTGACATCTAGTGGTTGATGCAGAGTATTGCAGTTTCTTATCTTTGAATTTGAAATGGGGATTTCCTAAAACACTATCCCTAACCTATCTGTGTAGTTACCCATGCTCCTTTACGTGTCGCTGTCCTCGAATAAAAAATAAAATAATTCCCGCTCTCCGGTTGCAAGCATGCTGCGAAGTTTTATTTTAAGTAATACTCAAGTTATTGCTTGGCAGCAAGTGTTTGGTATTATCATTACCAAACTATTGGCGACGCATCCATCGAACGCCAGTTAATCCTCAAAGCAGATCACCGCTTAAAAAAATCACACTCCCTCCAGGAGACGGACTACAGTCGAAGGCTCCTAGTGGCCGAAGGCTAAGATGGTACGGCGAGTGGGTGGAAGCTTATTGGGCTTACACACCTGTTCATCAGAGTAGAATGGCTTTACCCCACAATATTCTAAAACCGTTTGGCATCCACTCTCACTTCAAGCCCAATGAAGAATACTCAATTTACATTGTATCCTTCTTGCAATTTAAAATTCCTGTGGGTAGATATGCACTGCTTATGCAGTCAATACCTACCGAGGGATCACAGAGGACAAATGTGAGACTTGTAAATTTTTGAAGCCTAAAACTGAAGAGTGCTGATCTAAGCAATGTGCAATGCACATGCAATGCAGGCCCAAAACGAGGCAGTCACCAGCCAATATGGAAGACTTGGAAGTCGAGGAGGAAAATATTGGCTTCGAAAGCGATGCTGAGGAGCCACATTTGTAGGAATATTTCCTCGCCACCGGTTCACCGCTCCAGAGGGCTGACGTCAAAGTCTTGCTAAGGAAGCCACACTTGGCAACATTAAGGCTAAACATATAAATCGCAGACCACCAAGAGACGTGACCGAAGTTGAGCACACATACTAAGACCTAACCGGTCGTCGACTGTGCAAAACCTGGTCCCCACTTTGTGCCGAAAACCAAACCCAAGACAACCTGTGTTAAACCGGTGCAAGAACTAGAGTAAGCAAACAGATGAGCATTCAAAACCAAAATCATGGATGTCAAGTTAGACCATAAAAGCAAGGTTGCACATTGCTAAGGGACAAGAGGACACTTTGTCAAAGGAAATGCATAAAAAGGACTAGGGCAACATATCCCAGTATCAGAGCCATAGACAACACAAAGGTTTCAAGAAACAATGGAGAAGGACTTCTTTCATGGAGTTAATCTGAAAACATATAACCAAAAAAGTTCCTCCATTCACCTTGACATCCTCAAGGAGGAAATCCAAATTCTGTAAAAATAAGGAGCCATTGAGCTTGTGCCCCTCAGAGCAAAATCAAGGTATTTATTCAATTTACTTCCTTGTTCCAAAGAAAGATCTGACAATGCGCCCAGTGCTGTACCTGCGCCCTGCAAACAAATGTCGAGCCTAAAATATTCAGGATGAAAAAGTTCCAGGAAGTCATTCCCCTATGGAAAACCGGGGATTACATGGCAACATTGGACATGAAAGATGCATGCTGTCATATTTCAATGTTGCTGGCGCACAAAAAATACCTTGGATTCAAATTGGGAGAAGAGAACTACCAATTTAAAGTGCTACCATTTGGCATTGCATCAGCCCCAAGGGTATTAACAAAGGTCCCAGCAGTGGTGGCCACACACTTGCGAAGACAGTACATTCCAGTTTACCCTTACCTAGACTGGCTAATTACTGGGGATTCTCCCTAGATGTGCCTTCAAAACACGCAGGGAACAATCCATCTGCTGTTCCAATTGGGCCTCTCCATAAGAAGTCGAGCCTAGTACCCAGCCAAGTAAAGCCATTTTAGGGGCACTAATGAAAACCGACATCTGGCTAGTCTACCCCTCTCTGGAAAGGGTCCAAAACATGCTTTTTCAAACACCTCAGCATGTAGCCAGTCGTCAGGTGATGGTACGGAAGGCAATGCCCCAGCTGGGAATGATGGCTTCCTGCATCCATCTAGTGCCTCATGCCAGGCTGCACATGCGCCTGATGGAAGTGTGGCTAGCGAAACAATGGTCACATGCAAGCGGGTTGTGGGACGATCTAGTGGTGGTTTCACGACCGCTGGTTGTCGCTACAGTTGTGAAACTGAGTAAATCTGCTAAAGGGATACCCTTTCTACACGCCAGTGATCAAAGCCACTCTAATAACAGACTTGTCTGACAGGGTGGGGCACTTACTTGCTTCACCATACCGCTCGTGGCCTGTGGACACAAGCACTGACCAGGAAACGCATCAACCTTTTGGAACTTCTAGCAGTTCTCAAGGCACTTAAAGCCTTCATACCTTGGCTAGCTCAAAAAACAGTCTTATTCCTCGCAAACAGCGCCACAGCCATGTTTTACATAAATGAACAGGGGGGGGGGGGGAGGAGTAACACTCTCCAGGGCTGTCCAAACTAGCCCAGAACATTTGGCAGTGGGCACTGTATCGCAACATGTTCCTAGTGGCTCAACATGTTCCCGTGCGACTCCATTCTCTGGCAGACTTACTAAGGTACGGAACGGGGGGGGAGTAACACTCTCCAGGGCTGTCCAAACTAGCCCAGAACGTTTGGCAGTGGGCACTGTATCGCAACATGTTCCCGTGCGACTCCATTCTCTGGCAGACGTACTAAGGTACGGAACAGGGGGGGGGGGGGGAGTAACACTCTCCAGGGCTGTCCAAACTAGCCCAGAACATTTGGCAGTGGGCACTGTATCGCAACATGTTCCTAGTGGCTCAACATGTTCCCGTGCAACTCCATTCTCTGGCAGACGTACTAAGCAGGAGTACAATGCTACCCTCGGAGCACAAATGCCAATTAAACACAGATGTGCTACACGACGTCTTCTCAAACCGGGGGTTCCCAGAAATAGACCTTTTGCAACCAAAGAAAACGCACAATGCCAAAATTACATGTCCAGGTTTCCCCAGAAAGGATCTAAGGGGAACACACTGCTGATGAACTGGCCAGGGACATTTGCATACGCCTTTCCCCCAATACTCCTCAAGAAAATGGTCCACAAGCTACACCAGGAGCAAGTAACTCTAAATCTGATGGCTTCAATGTGGGCCTGCCAGACCTGGTTCTCACACCTATAAACAATGTCCCTGTGTCCTCCCATGAAATTACCCTGCATGGACAACCTGTTGATCCAAGATCAGGGAACAACGTGCCCTCAGAAGCTGAATTTAGCAGCTTGGCTCCTGAAGTCAGAATTTTGTCACCTCAACCAAGACCATAGGTGCATGGAAATACTCAAGGAGGCAAGCAAGCCTAGCACACAACACTGCTATTTTAACAAATGGAAATGCTTTGTGTTGCGGTGCCGATCACTGTTGCTCAATCCAACAGACTTTTCACCAACCAATATAATCCACTACCTACTCTACTTAACTTGACTCTGGATTAGTCTTTAACTCGCTCAGGGTACACCTAGCGGCTCGCTCCGCTTACACCTCTTCCCAGAACAGAATCTCATGGTGGAAGGTGCCCGTAGTTCAGGCTTTCATGGAGGGGGTCAAAAAATGGTACCCCTACCATCTCTAATCCTACTCCTGGATGGGACCTCAATGTCGTGCGCACAAGGCTCATGGGTACCCCCTATGAGCCTATGCACAAAGCCAGTCTTAACCACCTCACATAAAAGACAGCCTTCCTAATAGCCGTAACTTTTATTAGAAAGGTTAGTGAACTATAAGCTGTGTCCGTACAAGACCCCTTTGTAGTAATACACAATGACAAAGTGGTGCTACGCACACACCCACGCTTCTCACCCAAATTAATTTCAAAATGCCATGTCAAAGTAGAGAGCTGCCTGTGTTTTTCCCAACCCCTTCAAACGCAGCAGAAATTCTACATACACTGAATGTATGCAGAGCTGTCATGTTCTACCTTCAAAAGACAGTCGATCAGAAAGACACCTCGTTTCTTTGTATCTGTAGCCGCTGGAAGAGAAGGGGACCATAACTCTAAGGCAGCAATTTCTAAATGGATTGTCAACTGCATCCAACTCGTTACTCTCTTGCCAAGAGAACATTGTCCTTGAAGCCCAGAGAACACTCAACTGGAGGCACTGGGGACAACCTTAGCCTTCATGGCACACGTGCCTCTAGATGCCATTTGCAAGGCTGCCAATTGGAGTTCAGTACACACCTTCACCCATCATTACTGTCTGGACTCACATTCTAGGGGTGATACACAGGTGGAACAAGTGGTGCTGAAACATCTATTTTCATCGCTACCTTCTAACAACCCACCTCCTTCTACTAGTACTGCTTGCTGATCTATGCAAAGCATGCAATTCTATGCCGATCCACAAGCCTCAGAAGGGATACATTACTCGGCGTAATCACATTTCTGATACTTGGATCTGCTTGGATTTACATGCGCCTGCCCTTCCTCCTCTCTTGGAGCAGAAGGTGCTTAAAAAAGAAGCATGGATCTTTCGCACCTCATGGTGTCTACATACACTTTGCTTACAACTTAATCTCCCTTTTGTCCAAAACAAATAATCTGAGGGGCCTCGACGCGTCGGGGATCATGGGTACAGGATACGTCACACTAGGGATAGTATTACAAGTCATGCCCTGCCAAAGTCCCCTTTCAAACTTTGATAAATTCATGTGCAATGCTCTGCGACTTACACTAGATGTCGGCTTATGCAAAGCCTGTGAATCTAAGCAGATACAAGCATCAGAAATACATTGCAGCAAGTAGTGTGTGTGTGTATGTTTGAGGCTTGTGGGTCTGCTTAGATCACATGCTATGCGTAGGCCGACATATAATGGTTGCTGCAGAGTATTATATTTTTTGTTTTCGAAACTCAAAGGACCTCGATAGGGCTTGCCAGTAATACTATCCCTAGGGTGACGTCCACTATACCCAGGGTCTTTCACACGTCGAGGTCACTCGGATTGTTTTTTCCGCCAGTGTAGTCGGACGCATATCGCGGAGTTCCTTCTTGGCCGATGCCATTACTTTGAAAAAGTTTGAGGTTGGACTTTCTTTCTGTCCTTTTGACGACAATACACCGCAAGATCTCTGGCAATGGCTTTCAAAGACAAGACCATCTGTCGATCACAGGGACTCCCGTCTCGGCAAACCTTATCCGCGGCCTGCCTAGGCCCCAACGGCTTTTGGACCTGTACAGTATGGAGAGCAGGGGGAGGTTCATATTCCATCTCACTTGGAGAATGGATATTCCCCTTTAATTCCTTCTATTGCGCCAGGCTGCCATCTTTGTACACAATGGAAAATGGTCCTTTTAAATTCTGTCCTTCCTGTAACAGGAAGTTTCCCTGGAAGGATTCACACAGTGTGTAACTTTTGCTTCCCTAGGCACCACGCCGAAGTCTTGCAAACTGTTTAGGCCAAAAACTTCAAAGGACTGAAAAATGAAATGCTGTGCCCACCACGCCATGCAGGCCGAGGTCGCCATGGATGTCGAGGGAGCCTCCAGCAATGGTAGTGTCCGCATCCTAAGTGACGCAGAGGGTGATGGGGATCAAATGGATTCCTGCGTGCGAGCCCCTGACTCCCAACAGGCAGGCAGGCGGTTCTGCTACGGAGACGACACCTGGCTGCTCAAGCACCTCCATTACATGTCACAGCAAGCACTTGTCCCGTGGCCGACAGTTGACCACGTCATCAACCGATAGGCCACATGCGGTGTCAAAGGGAGGGTCCAAACATTCCTTGTCCTCTGGGATATCGTGGTCGCGATCACCACACGACAGGCCCCCGAAACAGATGCCGAAGTCCGTCTCCAACAACACGTCCAAATCTGTAAAGTCTTTGGGTTCTGGCGGCCGTGCGTTGAAAGCGCAAATTACGTCCCTGACACCCTACTGAAGGCGAGAACGTCAAAGCTCAAGATCCTAGATGCCCCAAGCCTCAAAATCGCAAGGAGGGATTATTCTACCCCTGAGGGCACCCTTTCAGGGGCAATGCTTCACAAACAGCCCCCTGCTCCAAAGACCCTTCCTCCTACTGCTCCCTGTTGCCAATCTCCTCCCTATGGATCACAGAACAATTTGATAGGGACATTAGGAGAATATCCAGTTTCGTAAATTTGTTTGATCAACACCCAGATCAACTCCCCAACCTTCAGGGCCCCCCTCAAGGCGAAATAGCTAGCAAACAGCCCGACTCCAAAGCCTGGATGCTACACAAACTAATACCTCATCATAGCAAGACGTAGGTCAGGACACATTACGACACTGAAGAGACCTGGGCTCATTTACAGACCCAGAAGACCAAGGGGACAGGGGGGGACTTAGACCCATACTATGTTGATGACAATGATGACTTGTACTTCATCAAATCCCCAGACCCATACCGACCAACCAGTAGCTGATTCTCCGTTGGACAACTAGCTGCAGTACAATGACCTGCTCTTAAAGGCTGCAGAACATTTTGAAGATGAGTACCCTGGAAGCTAAAGTCGATAACGACTTTGTAGATGACTGTTGGGCAAGAATTGATGTAGTATCCCTGTGGGAGACTACACAGCCCTTGTCCTCTTAGTATTAGGTAACCCACCTATTGGTATAGGCCTGCACTACACACGTTGGTAGTGTGACTGAGCAGCCAGGCTTATCTCAAGAGGGGGTATGTGTGAGCTGTAGAGGTGTAGCAATGAAAACCACAAATGCAAGTAACCCTTATACTCAAGGTTTGTAGTCCAAGTAACACTTATACTCAAGGTTTGTAGTTAAAATAATTATTTATTTAACAATAGTTTTTAAATAAGCATTATTTTAAAAGGGCAATATATGTAGTAATCAAATATATTTCAAAATACTTTCTCAGAATCAAAACAAAGCAAGTATATACTCTTTAGAGATGCTTCATGCACACTTCCTACACCCTGAGGTGACTTCACTAACAATGACTGTAATGGCATTTATATATAACTTGTATACTGTGTAAATTCTGAGTTGTAGAAAGGAAAGGTTAAAGATAGGAAAAAAGGTTAAACAGGTTCTCAGAGCATGTGAGCACTTTAAATCTTCCAATGAAGTCTAGATTAAAACCTTTCCCAGCAATGTTAGTTTAAAACCAATGCATCACCGATGAGGGACAGTAAGAATCAAAGTCAAATGGAATAGAAGTCTGCAGGGAGCCAGGACAGCCAAAGTCAATTGGAGCACATGGAGCTGAGGCACTTCTTAGATAGTAAATGTCTTTCACAAACTTAGTATGTTGCAGAAACATCACTGTAGGGTCACAAGCTGTTACACTTGTGAAGGGTAGGCTGAAATCAACTCTAGAAAGGAAGGTTCTAATGGATGTGTTCTCCCATGTATTCCTCATCTTTGATATTCGTATCACTCAGCTGTGCTGCTTCAGAAAAAGAATTCCCACTGCTGTGCTCGATGTCGTGGCGTTGACTTTCCTCAAGGGCTGACGTCATGTGACGACATCATCCGCAGCATAAGTAGCTCGAGTAGCGCCCGTTGGCTTCAGTTCCTTTTTTCCGAAAGCTTTGCTTCGAGTGTGAACGGCGTGCTTCAGTTTTCTAAGGAAAATGTCTTATAACCCTTGTACCCCGAAGTCTGGCTTAAAGAAATGCCTGTAATACGGTGCGAAAATGTCAATTACCTACCCCGACCGTGTCTACTTGTGGTGCCTGGGTTCTGAATATCGAACCTATGACTGTGGGTCCTGTCAGGCCATGACGGAGAAAGCTCTCAGGGAGCGCCGAGGTAAACTGGCGGTGGGGACGGCGACTTCTAAGTCCTCTTTGAAGATGGGTAAAAAGTAGTGAGCCCAAAGATACGTCCCAACGCAAAAAGTCCCAAAAATCTTGATCGAGGAGTCAGTCGAGACAATAGTAGTCGTCTTCGTCAACGAAGGCAAAAAAGAGACGACATAGGTCTCCATCATCCTCTTATTCCTCTACAGAGGTTATCAGGTGCCCAACCAAGACTGATTCTCCACAAAAATTGGATGATTTCAAGAAAGCAACGCTTCGAATCTTAGAGAAGGCGGCCTCAGCCCCCCCCCCCCCTTCCAATCAAAGGATTCACGCAGAAGCCATGACCTGGTCGCTCCTTTGGAAGACTCGGGGTGGTCCAAGTTTTCTATGGCTAGGCCGGCTACCAAATAGGCAAGCCACCCTCGATCCAACGAAGAATCGTCAAGGGTATCGTTTTGAGAAAGAAGTATCACCAATACCTCAGAAAAAAGAGAAAAACATCGAAGCACTCGACAAAGTAGTCGACTCCATCGGAGCCAGACCCTTCGAAACATAAATCGAAGGCAACGTCGAATAAATCAGCACTTCTGACGAAACCTTAGTCAACACCTTTGTCGAAGGCTTCATCAACGCCATTACCAAAAGCATCAACTCCATTGTCGATGACTGCGTCAACGCCTTCGACGTTCACTTCGACTATTCCTAGGCCTCTGCCCTTGCCAGACAAGGGTTTTCATCCTGCGCCCAGGAAAGACTTTTTCAAGTCCATGGTCCCAATTTATTAGGAAGACCAGGCCTCTGAGGAGGATTCTCGTCCTTTTGGTGTGAGGTATGGCACAAAAAATGTTCCTGAATGACTTATTGATCAGGAGTCCAACATTACTGATCTGTAGGACTTCCTTCAGTTAGTGGCATAGACACCTCGCCAGAGCTCGAATTTGCAAAGCCTGAACCAACTGAGCATGCAGATTCTGCATACAGAAGCCTCATTAATAGTTATTGAATACATGGGCTGGAACAGGAGCTCTCCGACCTACGAACAGGATGACATGACGGATAAATCGACCGAAGGCGCTCAAAGACCCGGCGTTACCTTTTCATGCAGCTCTGCAGAAAAGAGTTTTGGTAAACTGGGATACTCCAGAATCTGGACCCGCTATAAATAAAAACTTTGCCAGAAAATATAGGCCTTCCAGTATTGATACGGATTACTTCACAAAACATCCTAAACCCGAAAGCGTGGTGGTTCAGGCAGCCACATCAACCAGACAGTCGGCCTAGCCATCTATTCTTCCAGATAGGGACGACAGGAGGTTGACGCCCCGGCGCGTAAGATCTTTTTCTTTTTTCTTTTTCGGGAAATATAGCCTTGAAATCTGCTATTGTTACCTGCAGCCTTTTGAGGTTTACTTACACCTTGTGGGACTGCATTAGTTTGGTGGCTGAACACTTTCCGGAAGGCGAGGAGAGAGACGGCTTCCTGGCTATTGTGAAGGATGGGAAGGAGGCAATTGGGGAGTGTCTCCAGTCAGGACTAGACACTGCTGACAGCATCGGCAGGTCCATTGCTTCTAGCACCGTGCTACGCAGATTTGCGTGGCTGAGAAAATCTGGCCTTGCACCGGATGTGCAGGCCAGGTTACTCAATATGCCCTTTGACGGCTTGAGGTTGTTAGGCAGCAAGGCAGGTGAGTCTGGAGAAGCTGCAGACCTCTAAAGTGGCGGCTAACTCACTTAGTGCCTCCATATGTCAACCTCAGCAACACCCCTACTCGGACTCATCTTCCTGGAGGGGTCATCCTTTTTGTTTGTTTCTCATTTGGAAGGGGAAGAGGACAGGCTGTACAAAGGGGACAAAAAAAGATTCCCTCGTTGTGTACGAGGAAAGGGTGCTAGATCAGCCCCTGCAACGGCAACTGTACCTTCAGCCACTGTTGCAGCTGCCTCTAAGCCACTCTGAGGCCTTGACCCACAAGACCCCGGTGTGAGGCAGAATCTCTCAGCATCTGAACAAATGGCGGGGCATTACTGCAGATGCTTGGGCAATGGAAACAGTAGCCCAGGGTTACTGCCTTCCCTTTCAAAGAAGGCCTCCGGATCATCCACCGGGACCCAACTCTGCCAAAATTCCAGATCTGCTCCTTGTGCGGGAAATCTTGCACCTGCTAGAGAAAGGTGCAATAGAACATGTACCTGTAGCGGAGAGGAACAAGGGTTGGTACTACCCTTATTTTCTCATTCCCAAGAAGTATGGAGGATTGAGACCCATCTTGGACTTAAGAAACTTGAACAAGTTCCTCAGGAAGGACAAGTTCAAGATGACAACCCTTTCTCAGATCCTTCAGGCTCTCCAACTCCAGACTGGCTGGTATCATTGGACCTTCAGGATGCTTACTTTCATGTGCCAATCCATCTCAAGTACAGATCCATCTCAAGTACAGAAAGTACCGGAGGTTCACGGTTGGTGGTTCTCATGATCAGTCTCGGGTTCTGCCATTGGGGCTGACCTCCGCCTGAGGGTTTTCACCAAACTGATGGCGGTAGTGGCAGCGATTCTCAGGAGTGGGGGGATTCACGTCTACCCCTACCTGGATGATTGGCTGATCAGGGCACGTTCCCCCGAACAGGCCCTGGAACATCTTGGCATCACCTGCCGCCACTCCCTATGCAGACTGGGCTTCTGCCTCAATTACAAGAAGTCCCATATGCTACCATTCCAAAGACTCCAGTTCATCGGAGTGATCTTGGACACTTCCTCAGGGAAAGCCTCACCTCCCTAGGTGAGAGCTCATCATATTCTGCAGATGGTAACAAAATTCCAAGATGCCCAGAATCAACCGGCCTATGATTTTCTGAGGTTGCTCGACCTCATTGCATCATGCATTTCCTCTGGTGCCAGGGGCCCAGTTGAGAATGAGGTCCCTTTTAATGGGCCCTCAGAACTCAGTGGTCTCAGTTTTCGGGGAATATGTCAGATCTTGTGCAAGTTCCGACCAGAGTGGCGCAAGACCTTCTATGGTGGGATTGCAAGGACAATATTCTCAAGGGAGAGTCTTTTTGGCAGCAATGGCTGCAGATAACGGTAGTGACGGACACCTCACTCGCAGGGTGGGGACCCCACACCAACAATCTGACAATCAGCAGTCGTTGGTCACCATCAGAGTCCAAACTACACATCAACCTTTTGGAGCTGAGGGTAATCAGACTAGCGCTGAAGGCCTTTCTTCCCTCTGTACGGGGAAAGAATGTCCTGATAATGACAGACAACACAAGTGGCCATGAACTTACTCAACTGAGGAGGCGGCATAGGGTTACTACCACTGTGCAGAGAGGCAATGTAGCTCTGGTTCTGGGCAATACAAGAAGGAATCTGTTGGCAGTTCACCTAGCTGGAGAGAAGAACACAGCGGCGGACGCTCTGAGCAGGAAGAGCAGTCTCCCACGAGGGGGAACTAGCTCATGAAGTCCTTCAAGAGATCTTCACCCTCTTGGGAACCCCTCAGGTGGATCGGTTTGTGACCGACATGAATCGGAAGTGAGAATTGCATTGCTCAAGGGAATTTCCTCACAGAGGAGTTCTAGGGGACACGTTCGTAGTGGACTGGAAATTTCTGCTCCTGTACGCGTTTCCTCCAGTCCCCGACATTCCTCACGTGATCAGGAGGTTGAGAAAGTTCGGGAAATCCATGATCCTAATTGCTCCGGATTGGGCCAGGAGGACGTGGTACCGGACCTTCTTGACATGTCCATCTGCCCTCCAATACGTCTTCCGCAAAGAGATAATCTTCTCTCACAAGAGGAAGGTCTGGTTCTCCATCCAGAGGTCAAGATACTCCGC
Source organism: Ambystoma mexicanum (assembly GCF_040938575.1). Classification (NCBI taxonomy): domain Eukaryota; kingdom Metazoa; phylum Chordata; class Amphibia; order Caudata; family Ambystomatidae; genus Ambystoma; species Ambystoma mexicanum. The sequence goes on from NC_090925.1 coordinate 734,890,581, forward strand.
CTTCACGCATGGTTTCTGAGAGGCTGAGATATAAGGATTGGGACCTCCCGTACAAAGTAATGGGAGATTTTGCTTTCGGCCAGAAGGCCAGCACCAAATCCTTTTACTGGTGTCGTTGGAATGAATTCAGGAACTGGTGCAAGGATAAGAATGTGGATCCATTTCTATGTGGCACTCCTATGGTGCTTTCTTTCCTGTCTCAATTAGCCAATCTGGTGCTACATACCTGGCTGCGCTTTCCATCTTTAAGCACTCCTCTGAAGAGGACTCCTATTTCAAGATACCATAAATTGTGCAATTTCTAAAGGGTCTCACTAACGTGTGTACCCTCTATTCCATTTTCATGTCCCTGCTTGGGATCTGAATTTGGTATTGAAATTTCTCAATTGTATTTCATTCGAGCCATTGCATTCATGTCCTCTAAGGCTACTCGCATTAAAAACAGTCCTATTGGCTTTAGCATCAGCACGCAGGGCAAGTGAGTTACAGGCTCTCGCAGGTTAAGTGAGTTACAGGCTCTCTCTTGTAAGCCTCCTTACACCGTATTCCATAAGGTTAAGGTCATCCTCAAAGTCAAACCATCATTCCTGCCTAAAGTAGTCTCAGACTTCCATTTGTCGCAAAGGATAATACTAGCAGCCTTTTATCCTCCCCCCGCATGTAGGCAAGGAGCAAGACATTCTTCACAGGCTACATCCAAAAAGGCCCTGAGTTTTTATATCTCAAGACTTGCAAAATGTAGGCAAGATGATCAACTTTTCATTTGATATACCGGCCACTAGTTGGGCTTGGCCGTAACAAAACAAACTATAGCAAGGTGATAATTTTAGCAATTGGAGAATGTTATAGACTGGCTGGCAAAGAACCACCAGATGGGCTAAGAGCTCACTCCACTAGTGGAATGGCAACTTCTGCAGCTCTCTAGTGGGGTGTCCCGGTACATGCTATCTGTGCAGCAGCTACACATTCATAAAACAATACTGTTTAGATTAGACATCGTCTCAAGAGGGTCTTTTTGCAAAAGCTGTTTTGCACACAGTGCATGACTGAATTAGACGCTACTCCCTCCTCAAAATGGACACTGCTTTGGGAGTCTATCAAAGATGAAGAATACGTGGGAGGACACAATCCATTTGAAGAACAAGTTACTTACCCCTGGTAACTTTCTTTCGACTGGTTGTTCACCCTTGTATTTCTCATCGCCCTTCTCAGCCTACCTCGCTGTACAATTTATGTGCTTGCACTCCGCACTTCCTGAGAGCTTACGGTCTGGTGGTACGCCTGGTGAACTCTTCAATTGATAACGAAAAAACAGAACTGAAGCCAATGGGCGCGGCTCGAGCTATTTTTACTGTGTATGACGTCCCGCGACGGCAGCCCGCTAGGAATGTCGACTCCACAACATAGGGCACAGCGCCCTCTGAGTGATATGAATAGCAAAGATGAGGAATACGTGTGAGGAACATCTAGTCGAAAGAACGTTACCATGGGTAAGTAACTTGTTCTACTGCAATTTTCAACTGAGAAGAGCGGAGCTACAGACAATGAGTACCCCAAGTCAGAACAGTACCTTAGGTTAGAAGAAGAGTGGTCCAGCTGGCTTCTGTCTGGTTGCAGTGATGCAGATCCTGTGTTTCTGGGCCTCAGTCGTGGGGACTTGAGGGAGGACGTTTGGAGGTCTCCTGCACAGCAATTTGAAGGTCTGCGGCAGCTACGGGCTCTTTTTTTGAATCAGCAGCACTTTGCGGAGTCAGCGCTGGTAAACGGCACCACTGCGGATCTTGAACCACCGGTTGGGCTTCCTTCACTCCTTGAGTCGTGCACTCTGGTGAGGGCACTCGAGCTCTGGTCGTCCTGCTTCTGGAGTGTTCTGGGAGATTTCTCGACCCCTGGCATTTGGTTCCTGCAGCAGCAAAGAAGTACAGCCTATTGGGGGAAGGTCTTTCAGCAGAGTTCGTCTCAGGGTTAGTTGGTCCCAGTAACCCAAGGGAAGGTGTCCTTTCCAGAGCTTCTCTTGTCGATTTAGAAAGTTTCAGCACAGCAGCAGGGCTTCACCGGGCAATTGAAAGGTCCAGGAGGATGTAGCAAGCTTCGCTTACGGTTTCTTCGTTAGGTTGTTCTTCCCAGTAGTCGACTGTCTTCAGTCCCAAAACCCTTGCTTTTTAAGCAGGTTTCTCCCATTCATGCACAGCCTAGCTGTCACTCAAACATCAGGGTGGCTGCCTTGCAAGGACAGCCAGCCAGCCAATCGAGACCAAGGACAAGGGAGTTTCGGGAACCTCCCTCACTTCCTGCCCTTGCAGACACACTGGAGCCAGAGGCGGGTTTCAGTACTGAAGCCCGCAAAAGGAACAAAGGGGTCAAACCTGGCTTGGCGTGCAGAACCCAAGAAACACCTCACAAACAGAAAATGGTGAAAAAAGACGACCAGGGTCATTTTGACACAATGGTCATCCATAGGTGCTATACGGCAGCTGAGGATTCAGCCTGTGGTAGAAAAGCACAATGGTAGGATAATTAAACTACCGCCACCAGCCATTTACAGTAGTGAGTTTAACATAACAAATGTTAAAGGAGTAGGTAGGAACAGGGGCTACTAAGGAACCCCCTAGCACTCCACATAAGACAGGGTGTGCTGGATCTACAAAGAGAGAGGGTAAGTAAAGTCAATTTCACTTTAGTATTCGTGGGAACTGTAGTTCACCCAAGAAAAGCAATTTAAAACCTTAGGAGAAATCTAAAGGATTTCTCTGTGCCACTGCTCTGAAGGCGCTTTGTGTCACCATACAAAACGCAGATGCCTATGGAGTTTGTTAGACTAAAAAAAAAAACAAAGGAAACACTTAATCCAAATTGGGTCAAAACACATGAGAGCGTGAGAAGGGCTCACTCCACGTTAATATTAAAAAGTCCTGAAGTGCAGCAAAGGAGCTGGGAGTCTCTAAGGTTGTAGGGAATTGGCACAGAAATGAGAATTCTCCCTAACCAGGGCCTCCTTGGGGATAAAAGATCTGCAGCACAGTTCCTGCGTCTGCTTCAATCTGTCCAGAGGCGTATTCAGTCCTCTCTACCCCCGATCTGACAAGGGCAGTAAACCCACGCATTGAGAAAATGTTCAGACCAGCCCCATCAGTACCTTTATACATTAAAGGGCTGCTAAAGCCCGGCTCTCTAGTAGTCCCCACCACAAGAAAGAGAGCAGGAACACCCCTAGCCTCGGCCGAAGGCCCTCCTGACAAGTAGAGTAAGAAAATCTATACCCTGGGCAGGAAAGTAGCCACATTGGCTGCCTATCGAGTAAGGATAGCAAACAATGCTACGGTATTACCCAGCTATAATTGCCACAAGTGGGACGAAGTCGCACAACAAATAGACTCTGTTCCACAGCCCCTAAAGACACAGCTTTTACACACTATTACTGAAGGGAGACTAGTAGCAAGATGCATTCTTAAAAATAACTTGGACGCAGCAGACAATGCAGGACAAATTGTGGCAGAAGGTACACTCATCAAACACCATGCATGGCTTTGTCAATCAGGTTTCAAATTGGAGACCCAGGATACCCTTTTAAACCTGCCCAATGCATTATTTGGCAAAGCGGTTGAGTATGCACTAAAAATGCAAAGGAGGAATACGACGCCCTCGAATCCCTGGTACAACTCGCTAACAACCCCTTTGGGCAGAGAGGAGGTTCAAATACACGCCGGTTTAGAGGACAAAACTCCCAGCGGTCCTCCAATTACAACCAGGGTGGTCCCCCCACACTCGGCCATTTCCCCCCACACTCGGCCATTCCTCACACAATGTGTAGAGCAGAGAAAAATAATTTGAACGCAGGTAGGCGAAACAATAACTCACAGCCAAATACGCAGCTAGTGAAATAATGAGCACTTATACGGCTATTTATTCATAGCTTGGAAGCAAAAAGTGATAACACAGAAATAAATCACAGAAAAGACAGAGAATTCAAAAGAAAATACATCACCGTGGGCGTAACTGAATACCTCATCTTGCCAGGAGCGGCTGGAAGACCCCGGTAACAGCCAGGCCGAGAGCACAACAGCCCACAGGTATGTCGGACAAAGGCGTCCCCCTTCCGACTGAGGTATTTGTGCTCATCTCGTCTGACCGCTGAGGGGTTCCACATATGTGCACTCCTCAAACAGGGGTGGCAATTTCTCTAACCTTCTAGCAATGCGCTTGCGCATTGATAAGTGACTATTGGTTGCCAGCTGGGTCAACCAACAGTAACCTCAAGGTGCAAAGCGCTTCCCTCCTCTCCTAAAAACAAACGCCACGGAAAACCGTTCCATAACTCATAGCAAGACATAACAAAACCAGCTTTCCCAGCAGAATGTCCTTGACTGGCTGCATACCAGGTTTGGAAAGCATGTTTTTTTTTCAGCAAAGGCAATTCAGCTCTCAGCAAAGTAAGTACAGCTTTTCACTGAGGCATGGAATAAATATCCATTATGGCTCTGAGTGCCCCCAGAATGCACTGGGCACCAGCGCCATGTTTTAGCTCGAGCATAACAGGCGGCCAACGCATTGGCGATCCTGGCCAAGTACGACAGAGAACTCTGGTACAAACTGGACCCGATTCTGGACTTTCTGCCCGATGACAAACGGGTAGAGCCAATCTCCCTCCTCCAGGAAGGGGAAGTGGCGTTGGACCATGCCATTACGGTGCCCCTATACATCGCGGACACCGGCTTCCGACAGATGGTGAACGGTGCCTGCCTATGTCGTTGAGGCTGGCTGAAGGCCACCAATTTCCACCAGGAGGTCCAGGCGAGAGTGCTGGACATGCCCTTCGGGGACAACCTCTTTGGGAAGAGCGTTGACAAGTCTTTGCAGGCCATCTAGACTGATGGGTAGACGGCTCGTGCCCTGGGCACTCTTCAGCGGCACTGCCCTTCCTTTCATGCCTCCTACGGAAAGTCCAGCATATCGAAGGGGTTCGGTGGAGGTTCCTCGTCATACCGTCAACTCTCCCAGTCCATGACCCAGGAGGCTTTTCCAAGGCTTTTGGGGGAGGTGGCCAGTACAGTCACACCCAAGGCAGGACGCAGGCACCAAAGCAGGACTGAACCGCCCAGGACTGTGGGGCCCCCACCCATGCCACCCCGTTGGGCTGCCGAGTTTCGTCTGCGAGTGGAAGATCTCCACCGACAGATGGGTGCTGGGTGCTCTTGCCCACAGACCTACCTTGGAGTTTCAGCATGGTGGCCTGGCAGGGGGTATGGACAATGCTACGAAAGGGGGCGATAGAGCTAGTTCCAAGACATCTCTGGGGCTCTGGAGTCTACTCCAGATACTTCTTAGTAAAGAAGACCGGGGGCTGGAGGCCCATTCTAGACCTGCAGTGTCTCAACAAATACCCCAAGTTCCAAAAATTCAGGATGGTCACGTTGCAGCACGTGCTCGGCCAACTGGAGGAAGGAGATGTCTTGACGTTGCTGGGTCTGGAGGACGCATACTTCCACGTCCCCATTGATCGGAAGCATCGGAAGTTCCTGCGCTTCGTAGTGCAGGGAAGACGCTACAAATTAAAAGTCCTTCCTTTCGGCCTGAAATCGGCACCTAGGGTGTATACAAAGTGCCTGTCACCAGTGGCAACCCATCTACGTCTGCAGGGGCTACACGTGTACCCGTACCTCGATGGCTGGCTCATCCGGGCCAAGTCAAGGGAAGTAGCCGTCTGAAACACAGAGAGGACCATTCAGCTGCTGATGGATCTGGGATTCTCTGTCAATTATCCAAAGTCCTGCTTGACCCCATTGCAGAATGCAATGTCCCTGGAAGCCAGGCTCAACACGGTTTCCTGCCCGTCGTCGCCCTCGCGAGCGAGTGTAGCGGCCATACTGGGGAAGGTGCAACGGCTGTTGTCACGGAAGGCTACCACAGTGTGGACCGTCGAGTCGCTGCTCGGCATTGTCATCGTGCATCTACCTTATCCGACTCTGCAGGTTACGGATGCAACCTCCTCACGAGTTCCTGGACACCCACTGGATACAAGTGTCCGGAAACTTCGCAGACAAGATCCCTCAAGACGAAGAGTTCTGTCGGGCAATAAGGTGGTGGGACGTCACACTCTCTCTTGGCATGGGGGTTTTGAAACCCTGTGCAACAGACTGTCACCACGGACGCTTCCCTGGAGGGCTGGGGTGCCCACACTGGATGTCTGCACACCAGAGACCTGTGGCCGGAGGAGAAGGATCTCCACATCCATTGTTGCGGTCACCTGGTATCCACGGGGACGCCACTCAGCCCGTGTTGGTTGCCGGAATCTTCTCCCCAGTTTCCCTGGATGTTATCTACAGAGGATGTTCAGCCTGAAAATACAGGAGGGCTCAGTTCAAGACTGGCCAACTGAGGTAAGTATCCTCCCACCATCCCGTGTGACTTCAGCCCCTCTGGGCCCTCTGCTCACCTTGTTGTAGAATTAGGCGTGCTCTCCGTCCTGCCTTCTTGGCAGGGGCGCGTTGTCTTCTGTTGGCGTGTGTGACCATGTTACTTCACTGGCGCGTGCCCGTTTAAGTGTCTCTCAGGTAGGTCTTATTGCAGCAGTTCTGTATAGCGTTGTTATCCTTGCATGCCTTTCTTTGTCCAATAATGTAATTTTGTTCCCCTAGGTGTGCAGAGCTTCAGCGTGGCGAACTGGTCAAGTTGGGCCTCGCTGATAAAGGATGGCGCTTGATGGGTGCTATAATGTGGTGAGTATGTGCTATGCACGGTGCTGCCTTGTCTTGCTTTTGTTAACCGGTTTTCTTCCTTCCTTGAGGGTCATGGTGCTTCTCCAGCGTGTGTGGAACTCCGGAGCGGTGCCGACCGGGAGGTGACCAGCCAAGTAAGCTTTCTGTGCTGTTTGTAGTTTAGCAATGTCAGAGTATGCCTTTTCTAATATTGTCCTCTTCTTTCCTCTTTCAGGTCTTTCGAGCCGGAAGGTATGCGGTGTCCAGAAGCAGCTGTTCACTGGACCTGAGAGTGGACAACAGGATGGAGATTGCAGGTAAGGTGCTGCTAACGATGTCCCTTTTATCTCCTCTGCAGGTTCACTTAACCGAGGCTCGTGGGTATCACAGGACACGGTGAACGTCATGTTGCAGTCTGCAAAGTAACGCAAAGTGTGCTTTGTTGCTTGGGTGTGGTTTAAATAGCCTCAACAAAGTAGTCCGGGTAAAGTAGTCCCTAGGCCACCACACCCAAAAAACTATACTGCATAGCTTAGTTCCTAGGAACCAAGCTATGTGGGTGCCTCCATGTTAGCTGCAGGCCCAAATGAAAAAGGTAGTCTCCTTTTACAGATGTTCTTCAAAGTGTATGAGCCTGGCTACAAGAGAGTCTTGGGAGTGAGTGCCAGGCCTTCAAGGCCTTAATGGAGCCCCAAGCCCTGATCCTACCTCGCAAGTGGACTTGCCAGTGGGGTCTGCGGTAAGGGTCGTGACATCCATCCTGGAGCTGCAGCCAGTGGTCTGGGCCCTAAAGTTATTCCATCCGTCCCTGAAGGCAAAGTTTTGAGGATCTTAACTGTCTACACCACCACAATGTTCTACGCCCGGAAGCAGGGGGGCGCCCGATCCCAAGCGCTCTGGCTGAAGCCAAGCTGGTGGCGCATGACCTCATGGAATCCACAGTGGCTCATATCGATGTACACTTGTGTACGAGCGCGATAGAAATAAAATATCAATCAATCAATACCTCAGGCCATGCCATCTGTGTTGCCACGGACATGGCAAGGCATAAAATAAGCTGTATCGCATCGCAATTTGCGATATAATGTTTTGCTGTGTATTTTAATCATGTTGCACCAACTGCGATATGATTTCCACAGTAAAAAGAAAAAAAAAAGTGTGCCTTTTAAAGTTGTTCTGCCTCTGTGCACAGCGTGCACTGCAGGCGAGGCAGAAGCACCCGGGCGGGGCTAAAAACATTGTATCAATGTTATGTCAGGTCTCACGTCGTGAGAGGAGGATATCGGCCCCCTCTCACACTCCGGCTCAATGTTCTCGGGTAAGAAGGCCGAGGGAGTCAGTGCTAGGAGAGGTTTGGGTGGGGGAGCTGGGCGCATTTGATGCAAATGTGTTTGGGTGCTGGTGTAGGTGTCCGACGATAATAATTCTCCCGCCCGCCCGTTCGTTCGTTCGTTCTGAGCCACTTGCTAACACCAGCACCTGCAGTAATAAACGCAGTCTGGCGGGAGAAATATTATCGTCGTCAGACACTTACACCAGCACCTGCCGCCGTAATAACGCAGCCTGCTGCCTTCTGCGAGCAGGCTGCGTTATTATGGCGGGTGCCTGGTGTTGGAGAGCAGCCGCTCTCTAACACTCAGTTCAAATTGAAATATGCATAATTCATTAAATTGCCTTTATACAACCACCCAAATTGCATAGGACAAAAGGCATTCGCCTTCCATAAAATCAACATGTTAAAATGTGCACATGTAAACTCCAAGAACCAATACAAAGGTTTTCCCTGAAATTTGTAGTATCGAACTTGGACATTTCACCTTAGTTGTTTTTCATCAGGTTATGTCGTGCAGTGGTGAGTTGTCTAGCCTGCAAACCTGATGGCTGTGGTTGAATGGGGCCGTGTCCACCCTAACCTGGGCAAAAAGAATGAAAGCAAAAGAAATGCATGTTAGCATTGAAAGTCTGCAAAAAAGAATGAAAGGTGAAGCAGAATAAACATGTTATTTTGCTTCAGCTGCATTCTTTTTGCCAATGTGCTGGAAGCGTTGGTCATTGCTGCAGCGATAAAGCCACACTCAGGCAGGGAGTCTGCGCCGGCGCAGTCCTGCAAGCATAACAAAAAAAACAAAAAAAAAGCAATCAGTGAAAGCTTTCCCCCCATCAAAATTCCTGAGATTCCAGGGTCTTTCCTCCCTCCACTCCCCTACCGTCTCCCTGCAAACTCCCACATATCCCACCAGACCCCTGTTTTTCATTTCTTTTGTTTGTCTCCTCCTTCCCCAAATGGCATGCGCACACACATTAACTCCCACACATGCCCTCTCGCTCTTCTGGCCTCCTACCCTCGCGCTGGTAACTCATGCAGGCACCCATCTTTCACATCCTCTTTCTCCTGCCCTGCACATTTCGTATCTTTTAACTGACCCTTATTTTCAACATTTCACCTTTCCTGGGCTCATTTTCACCCTCCCAGCACTCCACATGCAGGCACCCTTTCTAGCACCCTGCTTTCTCTCATGCACCCAGTCACAGAAACATGTACTCTCTCTACCAGCTTCCCACAAACCCCTTCTCTTGCACCCTGGCTCTCCCCAACACCATCTCTCACACTCTTTAACCCTGGCTCTTTTGAAGCCTTGCCCAAACTAGTCTCTCGCACCATAGTTCTTGACTCTTGCACCAAAGCTCTCGTCGTCCCACCATAGTTCTCACTCTTGCATCGTAACTCACACTTATCCCTCTCAACATGCACACTCACTACTCTCGCACTTCTACTTTAGAGGTACATAGAAACCATTTCTGCATGCTTGTTCATTCTACTTGGGGTACAACTAATTCTGGCGATATTCAATATTGGTACAAAATTGCTAATCAAATTAGTTCATTTGCTAATAAAAAAAATGTAATTAGCAAAATCTGCTAATCAATTTTTGAAACTAATTTCTGATGTTTGTTAATCTGCTTAGAATCACATGCCATGCATAGGTCCCACATCCAGTGGTCACTGCGGAGTATTGCATTTTGTTTTTCGTAGTCGAAAAGGGGACGTCGACAAGGCGTGTCTGTAACACTATCCCTATAGTGACGTGCGTTGTACCCACAATCCCTCACGCGTCGAGGTCCCTCAGATTGTTTTTTTTCCGCCCAGCTACTGGTCGCCTTTATGCGGAGCTCCTAGAGAGACATTGCAAAATAGTTTCTTCGACCTTTGGTCGTTTGTCATTAATATCAATAACTTGGATCCTTCCCTCGAAGCAGAGCTTTTTCTCTGCCGAGCAAGATCTTTGACGGAAGGACGAGCGGAGGGGATCCTTCGGTGCTGCCGAACACGTGGCCTGGCCTCGCCGGCCATACACAGTAGGGAGAGTGGGGTTTTGTGGTCGGTCTTCTCTTTAAGAATTCCTTTCTCTTTCCCCTCCCTCTCTTTCGAGGTCGTAGTCCCACTTCTTGCCCTCAGCTATGGAGAGGACGCCATTTGGGTTTTGCCTGCTTTGCAAGGGTAAATATACCTGGAAGGAAAAGCACAAACGGTGGAACCGTTGCTTACCCCTCGATCACCAGGACAACGGCTGTGCGGCCTGTAAATTACTAAAGCCCAAAACTCTAAAAGACCGCAGGGTCAAAAGGTGTGCGGCCTACGCCATGTCTAGGCCTGACTCCTCGCCCGCTGCCGCCGAGTGTGACGAGGACAGTGACTACACGGCCCCTGTAATGGAGGCTGTAGACCTCTCAAAGGAGTGTTCACGCTCCTCGTCGTCCATCCCCGGCCCCGACAAGCCCGGCTCACGCCCAGCTTATGGGGATGAACACCCCGGCGACAAGGACGCACACGGAAAAACACCAAAGCACATACACCCCGGCACGCATTTGTCGAAGACGAAGGCAGCCATAGCGCCAACCGGGACGCCGGGCCCACCGGCGTCTTCCGCCGACCGTAAGGGACGTCAGCCCTCCCGGCCACCGCTTCCGCGACAGGCAACTGGGCACTCTAAAAATAAGGGCGCTAACACCAAAACCTCCGGCGACGCGCATCGTAAGAGAGCTCACGTTGCCAGCAAGGACTCGACGAGCAAAGACTCGACGAGAAAAGGCTCGACGTTACATAGCGCAACGGCGACCGATCCCTCGGAAGAGAGAATGATCGCCGAAAGCCTCGCACGCATAGCATCTAAGGACGGCCAGAGACGTACGGCGAGTGAGACGCCGAAAACCGTGCACAAGGCCAAAGATACGCCGAAAGCGCCGGAAAACAGATCAGGCCAGTTCCCGACGCCGACGGAAGGCCCTAGCCACCGAAAAGGCTACTCAGAAGGCAAAGGCTCTCTTTCTTCGACGTTATGGGACAGAACCAGACAACTACAGGAGGAAGAAACTCCTTTTTCATTCCCAGACCGTCCTGGCCGACCTCAGTGGACCTTTGAAAGGTTCCAGACCTGTATAGATAAACTAGACAGGTTCATGTCCATCCCAGAAGACCGGGCACCCAAGAGACCAAGGGAGGCACCCCTGGAGAGTCCAAGGGCTAAATACCGGAAGTTTTATAACCCCATACAGGAGGACATATACTCTTACAATCTCACTGAGGAAGATGAGTTCACCTATGTTGAAGACCAACAAGAAGAGGAAGGGTTTCACAAGGACACTAACCTAGGTGAGGAGGGATTCCAGGAGGACACAGGCGAGGGCGACCTCAATCCCTGGCAGTCACCAGCTAGGTCGACAGACACAGGCAGTAGCAGTATAGTCATCAGGTCTACTGAAACTAAACCAGTCAGGAACCCTTCGGCTGTTGATGATCAAGCCACCTTCAATGCACTGCTGAAGAAGGCAGCAGCACATTTTGAAATTGAAACTGGGGAGGTCACCCCAGACACCGATTTCTGTGGAGAGGATTATCGACTAGCCAAATTATCCCCATCCTCGCCTCAGTTAAGAGACGTATTACCCCTTCTCTTTCCACTCCTGCATTGGTGAGAGGGGTCAATCTGAGGATTGAGAAACTGTTCTCTCCCTCTCAATCAGACCCATTATATATTAGGGGTCACTCAATCCCGGACTCCCTGGTCGTGACCAACACCAAGAAAGGGCAGGAGTCCCACTATCTACCAGCGAGGCACCCCCAGATAAAGAGGGGAATTAGCTGTATGCCCTAGCCAAGAGAATCACCACCTCTGCAGCATTCTCTACTAGAATTGCCAATAATAATACCCTATTGGCAAGCTACACTGATGCTCAATGGGCAAAGCTCAAACAGGACATTGAAGAAGTTCCCGAACACCTAAGGACTCGTTTGCTGGCTACAGTTAACAAGGGCTCTCTGGTCAACCAAAGCATTGTGAAGAATACCCTCGATGCAGCAGAGACGGCTGGCCGCACTTTGGTACAAGGAATTTTGCTGAAGCGTCACGTCTGGCTTCGCAATTCCGGATTTAAGGCAGAAACACAAGCGTCCCTTATTAATAAGCCCATAGAGGAGTCCAACCTCTTTGGGAGAGCAGTGGATGACGTGCTGGAGAACGCGAAGAAAGAATTTCACACAATAAAGACATTAGAACAAATTTCAAAACCCCCCTAACAGGCGGGGATTTGGTAATAAGCGCTTTTTTCGTGAACAAAGCCATTAACAAAACCAACAACAGTATTCTACCCGCAACTACCAAGGTAATAGTGGCCAGTACAATCAGAGGGGTCAACGCCGTGGCAAAGGGAGAGGCAGGGGTTCCACCCCAGAGGCTCCCAGCCAACACCACCAAGTGACGCGAAGATTCGCGTCCCCTCCCATGCAACGCCGGTCGGGGGCCGGGTAACATCCTTTCTTCCAGCATGGGAGGGAATAACATCAGACCGCTGGGTACTTTCCAACGTAGCCCGCGGCTACTGTATAGAGTTCAACAGTTGCCCAACATACAGACCCCCGAGGGGACCCCGCATGACACCAGAACACCTCGCCATTCTTCTCCAAGAAGTGGACCAACTGCTGGAAAAAGGAGCCATAAAGGTTGTGCCTGTAACGCTCACCTGATTCCCGTAGAGGCGCCGGTCTTGACTGGACGTATACCGTATCTTCAAAGGTGATGTGTAACACACGGCTGGCTCTTTGGGCTGGACCTCTGTGCACTGTATGTCTGGGATGTCTGCAGATAGAAAATGTGGGATTAATGAACTGGGTTATTGAATGTCTCTCTTCTTCCCTTTCTCTTCTCCTGTAGAACCCCAAAGGTTACCCCTCTCACCTTAGGTAAGTGAACGCCGTGCTCTCCATCTGCCTCGAGGCAGGGTGCTGTAACCAGTTTCTTCACTGGATAAGGGGAGCAGGCCTCTTGACTTCAGAGGACTGCTGTCCGTCGTTTACTGCACGAACGGTAAGTTTCGAGTAATTCTAATGTCTTTAAAATCTTTAGTAATGATGCCTGTTTTGCAGGGTTCCGGCGATGGCGGATGGCGGGCTGAAGTGAGTTGAAGATGGAGCCCGTGTGATGAATAAAAGCGCCTGGAAGCACTAACGCTCTAACTGTCTTTTTATTTTGCAGGTACAAGTTCGGGGCGGCTGCAGGGTGCCGGAATACCCACTGGGTTAGATGTGGAAAGGAGTAATGGCACGTGAGTATTAAAGTTCCCCAATGTCTTTAAACGCACCTTGTTTTGTCTTTCAGATGCGGGATACAGCGCCGAAGGCCTCCGGAGCGTGCGAAGAGTTGGTAAGCTTTTGTCTTTCAGATGCCGGAATGCAGTGTGAAGACCTCCGGAGCGCACGAAGAGTAGGTAAGCCTTTGTCTTTCAGATGCCGGAATGCAGCGCGAGGCGTTGGTGACAGCCGATGGACCCAGGTAAGTGAAGAGCTGTCACTGAAGACCGTAATGCTAACCTGTTCTTTCTTGTCTTTATAGGTGTTGCTGAAGACTGGATTCAGAATGGTAAGCCTTTTTCCTTAGGCCCAGGATCAGATGCAGAAGACATGATGAGCGTTCTGCTGCAGAGGATGCAGAATAACGCAAAGCAAGATTCATCCATCGGGTGTGGTTTAAATAGCCTCCTGTAGTGCTTGGTGTCTCCTTCCACAGCCACGCCTAGGTAAGAAAAGAGTTCCTGCTTTCCAGAAGAGTTCCAGTGTTCTGAATCTAGGGAGTGGCTCCTGCCCCACCCAACAGGAAAAGTAGTTCCAAACAGAAGAGGATCAGAGACTCAACTGGCAGGCAAGTAAGCAGCATGGTCTGCTGCAGGTAAGTCCACCCAAGCATTATGCGCCCGGCGCTTCCAGCGCTGGGACTGGGCATATTTATGAGTCTGGTGCCACTGGCGCCAGGACTGGGTCCAAAAGGTCCCAATTGGGACTGGTTGGCACTCGGAACCTGGGTTATGGATCTGCTTCCAATGGAGTTGGGAAAACCCTGACCTTTTGGAAGCAGAGATCATGACAGTACCCCCCCTCAAGGCCCCTCCCAAACCGGGCTTCTCCGGGGGTTTTGGCTTGTCAGGAAATGTTCGGTGAAATCTTTTGATTAGGCGAGGAGCATGGACGTATTCAGCAGGTTCACAGGATCTCTCTTGGGGGCCGTAGCCTTTCCAGTCAATTAGGTAGAATAGTTTAGATTTGGAGATCTTGGAGTCCAGAATGCTTTTGACTTCAAACTCGAGTTCTCCAACTAGGATAGGTTTTGGAGATTTGGTTAGTCGGGTTTGAGGTTGCACGGGTTTTAATAGAGAAACGTGGAAGACCGGATGTATCTTCATGTGCGGGGGCAAGTCCAACTTGACCGCTACTGGGTTTACTATGGTAGTGATGGAATAGGGACCAAGGTATCTTGGGTTGAATGTGCGTGGCCCTTTTAGAGGTAGATATTTGGTGGATAACCAGACTTGATCCCCTACTTGATATTGAGGGGCTTCCTTCAGATGTTGATCTGCTCCTTTCTTGTATTGTTCTTTAGCCCTTTGAAGGTGAGAAACCGCTTCCTTAAAGGCTTGGGTGATTGTAGAATGCAGGTAGTCTACTGCTGGTGTTTCAAGATCTTGGAGGGGATCCAACTCTGAGGTTCGAGGGTGACTGCCGTACAAAAGAAAAAACGGGGTTTTCCCAGTTCCCGAATGGACAGAGTTATTGTAGGCATATTCGGCTATCCAAAGGATGTCTTTCCAAGTTTTTTCAGTTTGTTGCAGCATGCAGCGTAAATACTGTTCCAGAGTTTGATTGGTCCTCTCGGTTTGTCCGTCGGTCTGAGGGTGGTGACTGGTCGATAGTCTCACATCAATTTGAGCCGACCGACAGCGACTTCGCCAAAAATGAGAAATAAATTGACTACCTCGATCCGAAATTAGAACCGAAGGAAAACCGTGCAGTCGGACGATATTTTCGAGAAATTCTCGGGCCAGAGTTGCTGCTGTTGGCAAGCCTTTGAGCAGAATGAAATGCGCCATCTTGGAGAATAAGTCCACGATTACTAGAATCGTTTTGTATCCGGAGCATGGAGGTAGATCGGTGATGAAGTCCATAGAAAGCGTATGCCAAGGGCGAGGTGGGATGTCAATAGGGCGTAAGAGGCCTGCTGGTCTTTCCTTTTGACTCTTGTTTTGGGCGCATACTCCACAGGACATTATAAAGTCTCTGATATCTTTTTTCCCAGACGGCCACCAGAAGTAGCGCTTGATCTTTTCTGAGGTCTTGGCCATACCGGGATGTCCTTCCATTAAAGAATCGTGATAATAAGAGATTACTTTTTTCTGTAAATCTGTGCTGGGTAGGTATAATCGTTCTTGGAAATACAATAAGTTGTCCTTTACTGCAAAGTCCTTTCCCTGCAGATGCCAATTCTGTATGTCTGCTGGAGTTACAAGTTGCCTGGCTTTATCCTTAACTTCCTCTATGGATTCTGTGGCGATTACACCCAGAATTCTTTGTTCGGGAATGATTGGTACAGGTTTAGGGTTGTTCAAGTGTTCTTCCACTCCCATCCGAGAAAGGGCATCAGCTTTACTGTTTTTTGTACCAGGTCGATAGGTAATTATGAAGTCAAACTCGGCAAAGAATAATGCCCAACGGAGTTGTCTAGAGGATTGGGCTTTTGCGGTTTTCAAATATTGCAGGTTTCGGTGATCCGTAATCACAGTAACGGTGTGTCGGGCCCCCAGCAGATAATGCCGCCAAGCCTTAAAGGCAGACTTGATAGCCAGAAGTTCCTTGTCAGTAATCGTGTAATTGATTTCAGGAGGCGAGAATTTGCGGGACCAAAATGCCACGGGATGCAACTGATTGGTTACCGGGTCCTTTTGTGATGGAACTGCCCCCATGGCAAGGCTTGAAGCATCAGTTTCCACGATGTAGGGGAGTTCGGGGCGAGGGTGTTTTAAGATTGGTGCAGAGATAAATTTAGTCTTCAAATCCTGGAAAGCTTGTTCCGCCTCGGTAGACCATTCAAAACGTTTGTTTTTCTTTAACAAGGCAGTGATGGGCTGGACTATTCGAGAGAATTCGGGGATAAACCTGCGGTGAAAGTTAGCAAAGCCTAACATGCTTTGCACACCTTTTACGGAGGATGGTGATGGCCATTTGAGAACTGCATCGACCTTCTTTGAATCCATACGCACTCCGCCAGGTGGTAATATGAATCCCAAGAATTTAACTTCAGTCACGTTGAAAACACATTTTTCCAACTTAGCGAAAAGTTTGTGTTGACGCAATCGTTCAAGGACCATTTTCACGTGTTTCCGATGTTCAGATTCCGATGAAGAATAAACGAGGATGTCGTCAATGTAAACAACAACACACACATCTATGAGCTCTCTGAGGACATCGTTCATAAAATATTGAAAGGCGGCCGGGGCATTACAAAGTCCGAAGGGCATGACCTGATATTCAAATAGCCCATACTTGGTGCGGAAGGCCGTCTTCCATTCATCGCCCTCTTTTACTCGTACCAAGTGGTAAGCTCCTCTAAGATCCAGCTTTGTATATATGCATGCTTTTCTGACTTGGTCCAGGAGTTCAGGGATCAAAGGTAACGGATATCTATTCTTAACGCTGATCTGGTTCAGGGAGCGATAATCTATTCAAGTTCTAAGGTCTCCTTCCTTTTTTGGAACGAAGAACAAAGCTGAAGAAGCAGGGGACTTGGAAGGACGAATAAACCCATTTGCCAGGTATTGATCCAGGTATTGTCGAAGGTGAAGGTTCTCCGGCTCGGTGAGGGCATAAATTCTACTACAAGGAGGAGTAGATCCAGGTATCCGGTCGATCTGGCAGTCATAAGACCTATGAGGAGGTAGAGAGTTAGCCTGTTCCTTCCGGAAAACATCTTGGTATTCTAGGTATTCGGGAGGTAACTGGGGAGTCTCTGAAGAAATTGCTGCCAGTGCAACACCAGGTGGAGGGTGACAAGTAGAGACACATTCTGGAAACTGGACCGTTCTTGCTCGCCAATCGATCAGAGGATTGTGTTTCTCTAACCAAGGTATTCCTAGAATAATCTGGAACTGAGGGGCCTTGATCACATCGAACACGATCTTCTCATGGTGTCCATCTTGACTTACTAGCGTCACTTCTTGAGTGGTATGCGTTACTGGCCCGGAGGCTATCTCCGTACCATCCACCGTAGTAATGACGTCCTTTACAGCCTTGGGACAAAGAGTTAGATTCATCCTCAAAACCATTTCATGATCCACATAATTGCCGATGGCACCGCTGTCGACGTAAGCTTCAATTGCATGTAATCGATCCGGATTATCAGGGCTAATGAGGAGCATAGGTATCACGAAATGCGAGGTCACGGAACTGGTTTTCACGCTCGGCAAGAGGACCTCTATTCTTGTCGGGCGAGGTTGTTTCCCTGCTCAGAGTTTGTAACTTTGGTAACTGCAGCTCCTACTGCCTTCTTGGCAGGTTTCACCGGACAGTCTCGAAGAAAGTGCCCTGAGTTTCCGCAATAGAGGCATAATTGCAACTGTTTTCTCCTTTCCCACTCCTTTTGTGTTAGAGGACCTTTCAGACCCCCTATTTGCATGGGTTCCCCGGAGTCTACTCCTTTGGAAGGAGTTGGCGGTTTGGAAAATACTCGAGCATCAAACTTGGAACGATCGGCCTTCCTGTTCTGCAGTCTGTGATCTATTTGAACGACTAAGTCTATATAGTCCGAACAATCTTGTGGGGGATTCACTACTTGGGCTAACACATCTTTGAGCTCTCCGCGTAGACCTCTATAAAACAGCGTAATCCTTTTGTCCTCAGGCCAGTGAGTTTCCACTACCAGTCTGTTGAAAGACGCAATATAAGCCAAAAGGTCTTGATTACCTTGTCGCAACGAAAGAAGCTCATTGTCCAAGGCCTGCCCCTGTGAATGTCTTGCGAACAGTTTTTCCATATTGAGCTGAAAAGCTTGAAAATCATGGAGGACCGGATCATCTTGATTTACTAAGAGGGATCGACCAGTCTGCCGCATTGCCACTAAGGTACGAAAGCACGAAAGCTACTTTAGCTTGATCAGTTGGAAAGGCTGCTGGCCGGCATAAGAAATGCAACCGACACTGATTGATAAATACTGCAAACCTCTTTGGGTCACCAGAAAATCGTTCGGGCGGAGCCAGAGGTACATTCCCAGGTAGGTTGATCTGCACTGGATTCATAGAGGATGTAGAAGGAAGATTTCCCCCAGATGCGGGTAACGGGGTCTGTCCGACTTGTGACTGTAGCAATTGTCTAGCGAGATCGTCTGTTCGCTCCTTGGAAATAATCAGTTCCCTTCTTAGAGCGTTCGTTTCCTGACGGGCTGCATGCACTTCTGCCCTTAGTTCCCCCAAGTAACTGGGCTAGCTGGTCGGTATCCGAGGTTTCCATAGCGCCTGGACGGGAGTTTTGTGGTAGGCTTTGCGTTCTGTAACGCTTACCTGATTCCCGTAGAGGCGCCGGTCTTGACTGGGCGTATACTGTATCTTCAAAGGTGATGTGTAACACACGGCTGGCTCTTTGGGCTGGACCTCTGTGCACTGTATGTCTGACTCGAAGGGTAAGATGTCTGCAGATAGAAAATGTGGGATTAATGAACTGGGTTATTGAATGTCTCTCTCTTCTTCCCTTTCTCTTCTCCTGTAGAACCCCAAAGGTTAACGCTCTCACCTTAGGTAAGTGAACGCCGTGCTCTCCATCTGCCTCGAGGCAGGGTGCTGTAACCAGTTTCTTCACTGGATAAGGGGAGCAGGCCTCTTGACTTCAGAGGACTGCTGTCCGTCGTTTACTGCACGAACGGTAAGTTTCGAGTAATTCTAATGTCTTTAAAGTCTTTAGTAATGATGTTTCTTGTTTTGCAGGGTTTCGGCGATGGCGGGCTGAAGTGAGTTGAAGATGGAGCCCGTGTGATGAATAGAAGCGCCTGGAAGCACGTAGGTAAGCGCTTGTTGCCTGCTTCACGATGTGCTCTAACTGTCTTTTTATTTTGCAGGTACAAGTTCGGGGCGGCTGCAGGGTGCTGGAATACCCACTGGGTTAGATGTGGAAAGGAGTAATGGCACGTGAGTATTAAAGTTCCCCAGTGTCTTTAAACGCACCTTGTTTTGTCTTTCAGATGTGGGATACAGCGCCGAAGGCCTCCGGAGCGTACGAAGAGTTGGTAAGCTTTTGTCTTTCAGATGCCGGAATGCAGTGTGAAGACCTCCGGAGCGCACGAAGAGTAGGTAAGCCTTTGTCTTTCAGATGCCGGAATGCAGCGCGAGGCGTTGGTGACAGCCGATGGACCAGGTAAGTGAAGAGCTGTCACTGAAGACCGTAATGCTAACTTGTTCTTTCTTGTCTTTATAGGTGTTGCTGAAGACTGGATTCAGAATGGTAAGCCTTTTTCCTTAGGCCCAGGATCAGATGCAGAAGACACGATGAGCGTTCTGCTGCTGAGGATGCAGAATAACGCAAAGCAAGATTCATCCATCGGGTGTGGTTTAAATAGCCTCCTGTAGTGCTTAGGTGTCTCCTTCCACAGCCACGCCTAGGTAAGAAAAGAGTTCCTGCTTTCCAGAAGAGTTCCAGTGTTCTGAATCTAGGGAGTGGCTCCTGCCCCACCCAACAGGAAAAGTAGTTCCAAACAGAAGAGGATCAGAGGCTCAACTGGCAGGCAAGTAAGCAGCATGGTCTGCTGCAGGTAAGTCCACCCAAGCATTATGAGCCCGGCGCTTCCAGCGCTGGGACTGGGCATATTTATGAGCCTGGTGCCACTGGCACCAGGACTGGGTCCAAAAGGTCCCAATTGGGACTGGCTGGCACTCGGAACCTGGGTTATGGATCTGCTTCCAAGGGAGTTGGGAAAACCCTGACCTTTTGGAAGCAGAGATCATGACAGTGCCTCTATCTCAGGTAACGGAAGGTATTTATTCAGTGTACTTCCTTGTTACCCAAAAAGGATCTAACCATGCGCCCTGTATTAGATCTGCACCCAGCGAACAAGTTTGTCAAACCCCAAAAGTTTTGTATGGTGACCTTACAGGAAGTGATCCCACTGCTATCACAGGGAGATTACATGACATGAAAGATGCATACTTTCATATTTTAATGTTGCCAGCGCACAGGAAATACCTCAGGTTCATGATGGAGGGCAAACACTACCAGTTCAGAGTGCTACCCTTCGGCATAGCATCTGCACCAAGGGTATTCACGAAAGCAGTGGCAGTGGCAGCGGCCCATCTGCGCAGATTATCCATCCCAGTATACCCTTACCTCGACGACTGGCTCATAACAGGGGATTCTTACGAGACATGCTTCTCAAACACCCAAAAGACTGTAGACCTTTGTTCCAACTGGGCTTCTCCATCAATGAGAAGAAGTCCAGCTTAGACCCCAGCCAAGTCAAACAATTCCTAGGGGCTCTAATTCGAACAAAGGACGGTCTTGTCTTCCCCTCCAACGAGAGGGTCCAAAACATGCTGTTTCAGATCCCCCAGTATGTGGCAGGTCGAGAGGTGACGGTGCGCAAAGCGATGCGCTTGCTAGGAATGATGGCGTTGTGTATTTATTTGGTACCTCACATGCGCCCAATGCAAAAGTGGCTCAACAGCCAGTGGTGTCAGGCCAGCGGACAATGGGACGATCTAGTGGTGGTCTCGCAGGCCTTGGTTCTCTCGCTACGGTGGTGGACAAGGGAAAACCTGATAATAGGGAAACCCTTTGCCACACCCGTGGTGGAGGCCACTCTAACCACGGACGCATCCCTCACAGGATGGGGGGGCTCACCTATCCCATCAGACTTCTGGACTCCGAACGTAGCATCCAAGCACATAAAGCTACTGGAGCTACTGGCAGTGTTCAAAGCACTAAAAGCCTCCCAAGAACACCTACAAGGGAAGACAGTGATGGTCCTTACAGACAGCACCACAGCCATGTACTACATCAACCAGCAGGGGGGCACCCACTCTCCAGGACTATCCAAGCTGTCCCAGAATATATGTAAGTGGGCTCTCAGATACAACATGTTCCTACTGTCACAACACGTACCAGGGTAACTCAATCTGCTAGCAGACGAACTCAGCAGAGACTTCCCCCTGCCCGAAGAGTACGAATGGCGATTGCACGAAAACATCGTTTTAGACGTCTTCACGCAATGGGGATTCCCCGAAATAGACCTGTTTGCAACTCTGGAGAACTCACAATGCCAAAGTTACGCCTCCAGGTACCCCCAGAACCAGTCCAAGGGGAACGGTCTGTCGATTCAATGGTCAGGGAAATTTGTTTACGCCTTTCCCCCGACAAAGTTGTGCACAAGATGCACCAGGAACAAGTTACCATGATACTAGTGGCCCCGATGTGGGCCCGGCAGCCATGGTTCGCTCACTTGATGGCGATGTCCCTATCTCCCCCAGTGAAACTTCCCTGCCCGTACAACATGCTGTCACAGGACAAGGGTAAGACACTGCATCCATGCCCTCAGACCATGAACTTAGCAGCCTGGCTCCTGAGATCATTGAATTTGGACATCTACAACTCCCGCAGAGATGTATGGACATCCTCAGGGAAGCCAGAATACCTAATACTCGCCACTTCTATTCTAGCAAGTGGAGAAGATTTGTCATCTGGTGTAGAGGAAAGAGCATCAACCCGGTTGACTGCTCTCCCACACATATTGTTCTGTACTTGACCCATTTATTGGATTCAGGTCTAGTGTTCAATTCCATTAAAGTCCACCTGGCGGCATTTTCTGCATACACCACTTCCCAACTTAAAGTGTCGTGTTGGAAGATCCCAGTTATCAAGGCCTTCATGGAGGGGGTAAAGAGAATACACCCTCCGATAGCTAACCCAGCTCCCGGATGGGACTTAAATGTGGTACTTTGCAGACTCTTGGGCTCGCCATTTGAACCCATGCACAAGGCACCTCTTAAGGACCTCACTCTTAAGACTGCTTTCCTAATAGCTATCACCTCCATTAGGAGAGTAAGTGAACTACAGGCTCTTTCTGTTCTAGACCCCTTCGTAACAGTTCACAAAGATAAGGTGGTTCTACGCACACACCCAAGGTTTGCACCGAAATTAATCTCTAAATTCCATGTAAACCAGTCAATAGAACTACCAACGTTCTTTCAAAACCCTTCCAACTTGGGAGAAAAAAGTCTGCATACACTGGATGTATGCAGAGCTGTCATGTTCTACATGGAAAGAACCAGGCCACTGAGAGAGACTAATCAGTTCTTTGTCTCGGTGGCAGCAGGAAGAGAAGGAGATGCAGTTTCTAAGTCCACGATATCTAGATGGATTGTTCAATGCATCACTCTCTGTTACACTCTTGCTAAGAGAGAACTACCCTTCAAGCCAAGAGCACATTCTACTCGAGGCACTGGGGCTTCCATAGCATTCATTGCAAATGTTCCCCTTGAGTCCATCTGCAAAGTGGCTACCTGGAGTTCTGTGCATACCTTTACAAAACACTACTGTCTAGATGCACGCTCTAGATCTGACTCCCAGGTGGGACAGGCCGTATTAAGACATCTTTTCTCTACTGTTCCTTCTCATAACCCACTGCCAACTCCGGGTACTGCTCGCTAGTCTATTCACAGCATGTGATTCTAAGCAGATTAACAAAAATCAGAAGACAATGCATTACTTACAGTAAAAGCATTTCTGATGGTTGTATCTGCTTAGATTCACATGCGCCCAACCTTCCTCCCCGCTCGGATGGAAGGAACATAGACATCTTTCTACATCTCTCTCTTTTCTGTACTCACTCACGTATAGAAGGCTCCCTCAGGGCAGAAAAAATACAAACGGAGGGACCTCGACGCGTGAGGGATTGTGGGTACAACGCACGTCACTATAGGGATAGTGTTACAGACACGCCTTGTCGACGTCCCCTTTTCGACTACGAAAAACAAATTGCAATACTCCGCAGTGACCACTGGATGTCGGACCTATGCACAGCATGTGAATCTAAGCAGATACAACCATCAGAAATGCTTTTACGGTAAGTAATGCATTGTCTTAGGCCTTGCATGAGAAGAATAGCCCCTCTCTGGGCAATAAAGTTCAACTCGGATGTCCAGGAGTGCATTCTAGATCTACCGGTCGAGGGGGGAAACGGGGGGCTCTTCCACTCCTCTACGGACGAGGATCTGGACAAAAAGAAAAACAGCTCAAAAACGTATCCATCCTTACAAAGACCACGCCCAAATCGTACACCCAATCTCAGCAGCGCTCGGAAAGGGGGGTCATACATATGAAGGGTTCTGCGGATTCCAGTAACGCAGATCCAGGCAGCCGGACCGCAACGAAGGGGGGGGGGGGGAGTGAGGGCTTTTTCCAGTCCCCCTCCTCAGCATCAGGCTCCGAGGGAAAGCAAGCATGACAGGCCCCTGCTGGTCCACACGTCTCTGGTGGGGGACAGGCTTCCTCTCTATGCACAATTCTGGTGCCAGAATTTCGTGGACCCCTGGATCCTATCCGTAGTATCCACATGGGTACCGCCTTCCTATCCCAGCCTCTCCTTCCTCCTCCCCTCCACAGGTTGGGATAGCAACTCTTTTGGCGTTGATCTGTTCGCTCGTAGAGAGCCAGGCAGTAGAGGAAGTGCCAGCCTCCCAGCTAGGCTTTGGCTTTTACTCCAGGATTTTCGCCATTCAGAAGAAGAACCAGGCGGGCCTGAGAGTTGTGTTGGACCTTTCCACCTCAACCTCTCTTTACCCCTGCAGAAATTCAAGATGGTTACGCCAGCTTTTATAGTGAAGACATTGGACAAGGGAGACTGGATGTGCTCCCTTGATCTGAAGGACGCGTACCTACATGCCCTGATTTGGCAGTCCCATCGTTCTTTCCTACGGTTCAGGATCATGGGCTACCATTTTCAATACAAGGTCCTTCATTTTTGGCCTCAACTCAGCCCCTAGGGTCTTTACCTGACTCATGAATGCTGTGGCGGCCCTCCTCAGAGCTCAGGGTCTCCAAATCTACCCATATCTCGACGACTGGCTCGTCGGGGCTACATCTCCGGAGGCGGTTCACCACTCTGCCCATGCCCTTATGAACACACTGCACGATCTGGCCTTCTCGCTCAATCTCAAGTCACAACTGCAGCCCATGCAGACTGACTTTCCTGGGCCTCATCTGCGACATGCGACACGTGCTCCGAGAAGGTCTTCCCGTCGCAGGACAAAATCTCGGCCATCAAGAGGGCCACTGCCCACTTCCTCAGCAGAGAGGTGACCTCGGCATGGTGGTACCAGCATCTCCTTGGTCTACTTGCAGCGGTCCTAAGGATGAGGAGGATTCAGCTGCACTTTGCGTCCTCATTGAACCAGGAACTGGGCGCTCAATCCGAGATGATAAACGTCCCTCCACCTCTCCACCCGGACCTTACATGGTGGTTCAGGGACTGCAACCTATGTACGGGCAAGCCCTTTCGGCCGCCCTCCCCGCAAGCCACCATCACCAGAGACTCCTCGCTTGAGGGCTGGGGTGCCACCCTGGATGGCCTCTCGGTCCACGGCACCTGGACTCGACAGAAGCAGGAATACCACATCAACTGGTTGGAGCTGAACGCCAGAGCATTCCTACTGCTTCTCAGGGGCAAGGTTGTCCTCCTCCAGACAGAAAACTTGACCAGAATGTACTACGTCAACAAGCAGGGAGGCACCAGATCCCCTCCTCTGTGCAGACATG
Source organism: Ambystoma mexicanum (assembly GCF_040938575.1). Lineage (NCBI taxonomy): Eukaryota > Metazoa > Chordata > Amphibia > Caudata > Ambystomatidae > Ambystoma > Ambystoma mexicanum. The sequence goes on from NC_090925.1 coordinate 734,915,388, forward strand.
CGATCAACATGTGGAAGTGGGCCCTGGAAAATGACATTTACCTCACGGCAGTCCACCTCCCGAGGGAGTCCAACCTAGAAGCGGACAGGATCAGCAGGCTGGGAGCGGACAATTACGAGTGACGGCTAAACAACCTCGTTATTCAGGGGATCCTCAACAGGTGGGGTCACCCCCACGTGGATCTGTTTGCCACCTGGCACAACAAGAAGTCTCCCCAGTTCGCATCCTGGCAAGGTCAGGTCCCCGGCTCTCTGGGCGACACATTTCACCTCCAGTGGACCGGCATGAAAGCCTATGCCTTTCTGCCCACTCCCCTGATCCACAGGGTAATCTGCAAAATCAAGGAGTCTTGCCGCCGACTCATTATTCTGATAGATCCATGGTGGCCGGCCAGACCATGGTTTTCGGAGTTGCTCAGCCTCTCGGAGCTGCCCCCGATTCACCTTCCGACGGGCCCAGCACATCTTCTGTCACAGGAGGGGGGCAGAGCCATCCACCCTTCCCCAGGGGAAACTAGCCCTCACAGCGTGGTACCTCAGCAGGAGATCATACAGGGTGCCAGGAGCAGCACCACCGGGGCCCAGTACAAAATCAAATGAACTAGATTCTGCCACTGGGCAGACTCCAAAGGCATCAACCCTTTAGCTTGCACTTTGGACACTGTGCTCTCCTTTTCGGCGCACCTCGCTCATTCCGGCGTGCAGGTGGACACCTGCCGCACATACCTTGCAGCCATTGGGGCTTACAGGAACGCGGAGGAGGGCATTTTCTCCTCCTCCAAACCTATCGTCAAACATCTGACTGGTCTCGCTAGGCTCTACCCGCTCGTCAAGGGACAGCACCCTGTGTGGGACCTTAACATAGTCTTGGGCACCCTGGCACACAAACTATTCGATCCGATGGCTTCTGTGGACATCAGGCTGGTCACTATCAAGACTGCCTTACTAGTCGGCCTTACCTCGGCTCGTAAAGTCAGCGTGATCCAGGCACTGGTCGCCTCGGAACCATATACCACTTTTCACAAAGACAAGGTAGTCATGCGGACGCCCATGGTTCCGTCTGCGTTCCACTTAAATGAGGAAATAGTCCTTCCTACGTTTTTTCCTGATCCCAAGGACGAAGCACAGAGTGCTGCGCTGCCTGGATGTCGGGCGTGTCCTGAAATTCTACTTGGACAGGACCATGGGCTTTCCGCAAATTGGACGCCCTGTTCGTCACTTTCTGAGGCTCAAGACCAAGCTATTGGGCCTCTAAGGCTTCCATATCCCGCTCGATGGTCTCTGCCATCAAGGAGGCTTACGAGGGCAAGCACAAGCTGCTCCCGGCCAACATGCATACGCACGCAGTCAGGGCCAAGGCAACGGCCATCACATTCCAGCGGCATGTCCCTTGGCAAGTCATAAGCAGGGTGGCCACTTGGGCCTCCGCCTCGGCTTTCTGCAAGCATTACTGTTTGGATGCCGGCTCTAGATCTGATCCGGCTTTCGGACAGAGGGTTCTAAGGAACCTATTTGCTTAAGGATGGTCTCCTCTCCACCCTGGGGCTACAATCATTGGTAATCACCCATACAGTATGGAGGAAAGGGTACAGGACGTAAGAGTAATTATAAGTTACTCACCATAGTGACTAACGTACTGTTAGTCCATGGTCCCCTTTCCTCCATACGTCCCACCAACCTCCCCCCCCTAATAATACTGGTGTCATTAGGCAATGTTAAATCTAATGTCGACTCTTCAATGGGGACTGAGGTGTGGCACCAGAGGGCGTAGTCAGGCCAGTGGATGCTCCCTGGGCCGCACCCCCATGCGCCTCTAAATTTAAAGGGGAAGGTTTTTTCTTCTGAAAAGGTTCTGTCTCCCATCCCTTGGAAGGGTCGCCCATAAAGTATGGAGGAAAGGGGACTATGGGCTAAGAGTACGTTAGTCACTACAGTGAGTAATTCATAATTTCTCCAAACAACTACACTTTGTAACCCTTTACTTTATTCTAGCATACACATATAATACACCATACTATCCCAGTTAGTACCTCTTTCTCTTTCTCTCTCTTTCTCTCTTTCTCTCTCTCTCTCTGTAATCTCTCTCTCTCTCTCTCTCTCTCTCTCTCTCTCTCTCTCTCTCTCTCTCTCTCTCTCTCTCTCTCTCTCTCTCTCTCTCTCTCTCTCTCTCTCTCTCTCTGTAATCTCTTTCTCTCTCTCTCTCTCTCTCTCTCTCTCTCTGTAATATCTCTCTCTCTCTCTCTCTCTCTCTGTAATCTCTCGGTCTCTCTCTCTCTCTCTCTGTAATCTCTCGGTCTCTCTCTCTCTCTCTCTGTAATCTCTCGGTCTCTCTCTAAATACCTTACCTGCAATCGCTCAAACTTAGCCGCTGTCAGGGACTCTTCATACCTGATGGAATCCCAAGGCTTATCTGGAATACGATAAGGCCTGTCCCCTCTGTCAACCACTGCAACCTCTTATTGGCTACAGAGATGGAAGGTCTTCCCATGGGTTTCAGATTCAAAATGAAAGAAAAACACTGGACTAAAAATCTTAGGCGGTGGAAATCCTCCTATGTCGTTGACCGCGCAAGCTGGTCTGGTAAGCAGCAGAGGTCAACTGCGAAGGTAGTTCTGTACAGGATAATGCAGTTGGCAACAATGAAGAGGGAGATGTATACCAACCCACTGAAAAGAATGTTCCAGAGATAAGCGGGCAAGAGAGAGTGAAATGGAGGCTAAGGAAGTGGTTGGAAGAGGAAACCAAGGACAAGTGCTACACCAACAGGTCGGAGTGAACGTCTCTATATATCCGGCAGGGGCAGTCTGCAATCTTGTTGTGGGTGCATAAGACCTCATGCGGCCACCATCTTGGTGAGATTGGATGTGCAGCAGGAAACCTGCCATCTTGGTTTGGGTCCACTGACTCCTTGGTTACCATACGGACCAGGCACAAATCCAATTCTAGAGCATGCTCTCATCATGCTGCCCCTGGACCCCCTCCTCCCCAGTTTCCATTGATTGGACCGATGGAATATTAGGTCATGGACTTTGTTGTCAAGATCTTTCACATGGTGCATGCCGCTTCCAATCCATTCGGCGTAGTTCTCCACGTCCGTAATGTGAGTCGCAGATTTGTTGGGCTTCATACACCAGGTTGTTCGGGTGGTGTAGAGGGGCCTTTGTTCTTTGCGAATAGTGTCCATATAGATAAGTCTTCAATAGTGAGATATGCAATTCGAGATGGATACTTTTCCAGAAAATGGCATTATGAAGCCACAAGATTAACTGCTTTGGTGATCCTAAATGGTCCAAATGTATCGGGGCTAAAACATGTTTGGTGCTAAGTGAGTAGGCAAGTAAGAGAATAGCCATACCTAGATGATATATGGGTGCGTTGTTGCATTTTTAATTGGCATATCTTTTTTCTCTTCGTAATTTGCATGTGAAGTATAGCAGAGCCCTCAAATGTAGACAGTTCTCATTGGAGTTGATAAAATAATTCCTAATAGCCCGTTCCCTTTCAGTGCTGCGACCCACAGAATATGGCTAAGTCCCGCAGAATCTTCGGTTCAGCTGTCACACAAGCACTGACTTAGTAATCTTCTTTGCACCTGAATACTCTACATTGAAACGGCTAGTGTAATGTCTTGAAACTAGTCACCTTTGTTTTAAGACCACTAATGCACAGATGTGTGCAGCACAAAAAAGACAAATAACAAACTTTCTTCCTGTTAAAATGTCTTTCCCCCACTGCATTCGCAGTGCCAAATATGGGAATCCATATTCTTTCATCTGACTTTTTGCCTTATTGGGTACACAAACTTTGGTAACCCACACAGAGTGTGGTAACGTACAATTCATGTAAATATTTGAAATTCATATTTCTTTATAATTAACGCCAACACTGACCGTTTAGTCCAAGGGTCTGCAACCTTCAGCTTTTCAGATGTTTAGGACTAGGACTCCCATTATTCCTCACCTTTGACTATGCTGACTACGGCTTGTCTGGTGAGCCAAACGTTGCAGACCCCTGTGTGACATAGACTGTAAAATTTGTCTACTTTGATGATGCACATTTGTTAATTTATGTAACAAATATCTGCAATTCCAATGCTTGTATGGTAATTGTGAATGTTTCTAATTTCTTGCCTTTCCTTACTTAGACCTTCCTGCGACAGCCCATCGCCAAGCCCAAGAACCCACCATAAACAGGGGAACCTGAAGACTGAGGATACCTGTCCCACTCCTCGCCGGACACCCAGGAACAAAGCTTTTAACTTTGAAGATCCAAGCTTTCACAGTTTTAGTCAGACTCTAGTAGAAAAAGACTCTCCTTCCCGCCAGGTGGCCCAGAATGCACAGCTGACCAGCATTTCCCCTCACCACACACAGAGAGCTAAAACTGTCCACCAAGACTATCAATATCCCTGCAGTGTCACTCTCAGCGTAGTAGAGAGGTGTTCCACCACTTCAGTAGCAGATAACACTGAGAAGACTTGCACAACCCTTCGACGTACCCCTAGGGCTGTCTCTCTTGACTGTCCTTTTGATAGCAGGGTCACAGAAAACTTGGAAGTGAGGCAGCCAACAAGCCCCCAGGGGCATCCGGGCACAGGCCAGACGACCACCACCCCTCGTCGGACACCCAAGGCCAGGCCTCTCCACCAGGATGACCCTCTACCCACCAGCAGTGCCATCAAGAACTTTGTAGAGCAGAGCTCCCCTGCTTGTCAGGACACTCCAGACATTGGAAAGCTTTGTAAAACCCCTTGTCGGACCTCCAGGGCTGTCAACATTGATGTTAATTTCCCCAATAGTATTACCCAGATCTTTGAAGGGCAGCAAGATACTTCTCACCAAGAGCCGGCGCATGCAGGCCGAACTTGCACCACCCCTCGTCGGACCCCCAGAGCTGTCAACCTTGATGGTCTTCCCATTGACGTTGCACAAAATTTGGAAGGATGGTGTCCTACTTCTCTCTGGGAGCCTCAGGATGCAGGACAAACCTGCAACACTCCCCGCCGGATCCCTAAGACTAGGCAAGTACAGCATGACATCCCACTCGCGGCCAACAGTGTCACCCAGGACATTAATCGGTCCCCTCCTGTTCTTGAGAAGGCTCCACACACGGGCAAGACTGTTTCTCGCTATAGACAGACCCCCAGGTCTTTAAACAGTGACAGTCCTCTACCCAGTCATGTCACCCCAAACTGTATAGGGCTGCACCAGCCTTCCACTCCCCTGGAGAACCAGGGCATGAGGAAGTCTTGTACCACTCCACACAGAACTCCCAGTGCCATACCTGCCATTCATGGTGATCCTCTCCCTAGCAGTGCCATCCGCAATCTGATGGAAACTCGAACACCTGCTCGCCGCAAGGACAGAGTTTACCTGAGTAACGAAGAGGATTTGAGTAAGAGGAGGAAGATGGAGGCTGGATTGCTTATAGAAACACCGGTTTCCCGTATGCCACGTACGACTTGCAAACCTCCAAGAAAGAGAAAACGGAAGAAGAACTTTGGTGTGAACATTTCTCCTATTGAGAAATCTAGCCAAAGGTTTTTAGCTGTAGTTCTCCATGATTTCACTGGTGAGCCTCAGGAGAATCAAGAACAGGTACGTTTTATCCTTCCATGCTATGCGAAGAGTGGAACTGATTTAAGCCTGGTGCCTCTTGTACCACAGAATATCTTGGGTTACTGGTTTTGGTCGGCAATGACGGATTGGCGATTTCGTTCAGCTGCAAATATACAATGTTTTACATAATACAGAGTGTAACAGTCTATTTGGCATTCTGGCTTGAGTGGAATGTTTTGAGTGCGCACAGGGGACTCCTAGTGGTTACTTTAAACTGTATCTGTTTAAAATGAATTTTCTGACATGTTAATCGGGTACAGTACTTTGAAGTTGTCAAATGGCATATTGAATGTAAAAATGTCAGTCAAAAATATTTTCAAGAGTTTTTTTTAAAGACTGCTGGAGTTCTTCTTCAGTTAACCGATTTCAGGTATGCCAGTATGTTTTTATTCACCGCAGTTGAAATCATATCCTTATGCCTTATAATCATTTGCTGATTTCAGACTGCATCAAACTCACAAATTGTTTAATAAACCGGGTTGGAAATGCAGTGAAACTGTATTCCAGTTCTCTAAAAAAATGTATATGGATGCTTGATGACTCCCTAAATATTTGTCATACGAAAAGCTATCCCAATTTTTGAGGGCTAACTGAAGTCCACCAAAGCTATTGTAGTAGAAACAATCTCAAAGAAAATCGCTCTGCCATGCCAAAAGCTGTCTCATGATGCCACCCGAAAGTGCTCCAGTTTTGGTTGGTGGTTCTGTGTGCATTCTTTCATGAATGAATTTGTGTGACAAGTGATAGGCAGCCCATACTTAGAGGGGTACCCCTTAAATACGGGTACCCTTAATCGTGCTCACACCAGATTAAAGTTCATCCCTCTAGAGAATTAAGGCCAAGAGTCTTGTCTTGCAAGGATAACAAATTTAATCTGTACAACGATGAGGATGGGGGGGGGGGACTCTGCTCCCCGACCAGCATTCTGTCCTTCTTCCGTGGCCGGCTCCTCCAGACTTATGCCAAGCAAAGCGGGCGCCTTATATACTGTTTGACTTGGTCACTGGATGCATAGCTCATCCAAAACTGTCCTCCTTCCCATACAAGGGACGCTGCAGTCTTCCTTCTTGCATGGCTGGGTTTCCATTTAGAACAAACTACTTAGCATACTGCTGCCTATGCAGGAATACATTGTAGCTCCCGTTTGTCATTTGCTTTATTATAATCATCTATATATAAACACACCTTCCCCCATACTCTACACACTTCACTCACTATAATCATATTTTATCTGATCCAGTAATTCTCTTTCAATCCTTGTTTTTCCATCGTAATGTGTATATCGTGCATTGAGTTTTTAGTCTGCATGGGACAAATAGCTGCTCAGCCACTTTGTGTGCTCTGCCAGAGCTAGCCATGCCCCCCACAATGCCTGTAGTTTATTTTTTAGCACAGGTTGCATTCCTTTTCCTTTTGGCGCAGAGCTCTTTACCATGTTCTGAGAAAAACAAACTACAATTTAACATTTTTAAAAATGTATTCGGCTAAATAGTTATTTGCACCTTATATTTAAATAGTAACTATTTTCACACCTTCACCATCCTTTCCCCTCACTCTGACCAGCCTCTTGGCCCTCCTACCCCTAACTACGAGGCTAAGAACCTCGGGGTCATCTTTGACTCCAAACTTTCCTTCTCCGCCCACATCTCTGAGGTCACTTAAGTCAAACTTCCTACTGCACCTCCTTAGAGGTACTCTGCCTGTCTTGTCTCCTTCCCCAAGATGCTCACTGTCTCCCAAGCTCTGGTTGTCTCTAGGTTGGACTATTGTAACAGCCTCTTTCTTAATCTACCTGCCTTTACTCTCCGCCCTCTGCAACTATTCCAGAACAGGACTGCAAGACTTGTCCTTGGGCCTCAAACCCTGGGATCGTATCTCTTCAGCTCCAAAATCTCTCCATTGGCTCCCAGTGGATGTAAGGATTAAATTCAAAACCATCTGCATTGCCTACAAGGCTTTCTGGGGCCAGGGTCCAAAATGCCTTCAGCTATCCCTCCGCAAATAGACCTTGAGGGAATCAGAGGAAGAGGAGCGAAGGGTTGTTGTTTTTCAAAGAAACAAGCTGGTGGGTAGAGCTCTGTCTTCGGCTGGGACCTCCCTCTGGAACAGCTTCCCTGCCACTCTAAAAATTGAGGAGAACCACCTCCGGATCCGGAAGCACCTCAAGACCTTCATCTTTGCTTCTGCCTTTGCTCCCCCTCTCCCCTGCTGATCTGCTCTCTCTTGGCACTGTGCACCTGGCCACCCTCCTGCAGTGCCTCCTGGCCACCCCTTGCACTTGGGGACTGTATCTGTACCCATACAATCCCCCTGCCCATTTTCTTCTTCTTTTTCTGCACCTATTAGATTTACCCAGTTCTGCTGCCGATAACACAGCACTTGCCACTTGCTGGCTGCACTACCACGGTTTACTGCCTCCATTATCTATTTATTTTCTGTTCTCTTCTGCTCTGCACTTTCCACTCTCCCCCTTCCATGCACTGTTCCCCTTTCCCATGCACTTGCACGTTCTCAATGTCACTGGGCCTAGTAAGATCATTGTTTTGTTCTCCCCTGTTCCCCTCCCTTGTCGTGCTCTGAAACACTTGTGTACGAGCGTGATGCAAATAAAATATATCATATACAATTTCCACGCCTCCGTGTTATTATTTTTGCATGAAAAAAGCTTTCTCAGTGCTATAGTGCTTTGAGAAGTCTTGCCTAATTGTAAAGCACTTTGGTACAGGAAGGCGCTAGCCAAGGGACTAGCTCCTCCCCAACATCCCCCCCCCCTTTTGTTACTTCTACAGTAACTCACTCATCCCCACCTGACATATCTATAACTCCAGAAAAATGAGTTTTGCGTTTTAATGTATGGCAAGGTGTTTTAGAACCCCCCCCCCCCACAATTGATACAATCAACTTCACAGTATTAGGATTATATGAACACAACATCAGAGACCCAATTGACACGTGCAGACGAGGACCAAGGAGAACATGATCACAGGCACCAGTAGTTTTACTGCTGCACCCAGCCATGACGGGACCCAATCAAAGGGAAGCGATGGCCAATCTGTGTTCTGAACTCCACCACCTTTCTTCATTTGAACACCTAGATTGTGCACCGTCTTGATCCGGTGGGATAGTGACACCACCTCATATGGACCTTTAAACCTGGGGCGGATCAGTTCCCCAGGTAATAATGGCCCAGTTGTAATATGGGCCATGCTGTGCATGGAACTGTGGTCTCACTTTCTACAGGGGTGGTCCCTATTTCTCCCCCCCCCCCCCTTTACCCTGCCCCACTACCGCCCCAGTGTGCCTCCGTTCTGTCCTCTGGTCAATTATTTATGACCCATCAACATATAATATGGCTCCTTCCGTCAATGCATGAGCCGTCCATCAGAGTGGGAAAATAAAGACAACTCCTGTGTATAATCCGGAGTTGCTAAAGCAGGGGCTGTGCAAACCGCTTCTTTTAAGTCCTCAAATTGTCTAGTCGTTTCTTCAGTCCATTCCAAGTCCTCTGTCCTTCCCTGAGACTTTGTTATGGTGGCCTTGTGTAGACTGCGTAGTCTAGGATCCATGCCTTACAATATTTACAAAAGCCCAAAAGACTGCTACATTTCCTTCACAGTACTGGGCCTAAGGGTGGCGCACATTGCCGCCTCCCTATCTGGTAATGGTTTTTCCCCATTGCAAAAATTAGTTGCCCCAAGTATAGTACCTCCTGTTGACTGTATTATAGCTTCTTTTCATCTGCCTTGTACCCTTCACGAGCCGGCAATTGCAATAAGGCAACAGAATCCCTCCTGCACTGATTTTCATTTTCACAACATACCAACTGATCATCCACATACTGGATGATTGTGCTAAGCACCTGACTTCAATGTAATCTGTACTGGGCCACATCTCTCAGTAAGCCGCCATCATGTGGATTAACAGTCCATAATTGTGCTGGCACATATCACATGTCCTCCTCAAAAAATAAAAATGGCTGGTTCACCACTGCCATTAGGGGGCACTGTACCTTCCTATACTGCACTATGATATCACAGGGGATGCAGCTTTCCAAAATCTCCCCATTTTGTTCACTGTCCTCAAATAACTCCTATGGAGTCATTTTCTTCAATTGTACTGTCGAGTCTACACATAGGACTATGCGCCACTCTTCCTGGTCTGTTCCAGTCAGGACTACTCTTTTATCTGATACTACTAGTCCTTATAAATCTAATGACAATATTGTCCCTGCCATAACCTCGGGTGGCACCATGGGTTGGAAAATAAAATCTGTAGGCACTTGCCAACATTTTGTCGCAATTGGAGGCACTGCTTTACTAATGCCTTAATACCATAAAAATAAATATATCTAGGACCCGAGGCACCCCATGAACTACTGATTCCCTTTCTATTCCATTGATTATTACCATTGCTCGAGTTACATGCATCCCTGGAGTGGAACACGCTACCCCTTGGTCTGTGAATGATAATTCTATTTAGTTTACTGAGCAGATCCCTACCCAACAAGTTCACAGGGGAACTCTCTGAATATAACAAAGGGGCTCGTAATACCTTCCCTCCCAGTTTTATATCTAGCTCCTCAGTGTATGGAACTGTAACAATAGTCCCAGAGAGTCCCTGCGTGTAAAGAGTTTTACCTGATAATGGAAAGTTCCCCTCCATGATGTACGATTTAGTTGCACCTGAATCTACCATAAATATAAATTGCCTGTTTCCTATTTACTCTTCCACTAAGAGCTCCTCTTCAGGGTGTGCTGTCATCAGTAGGATTGGACATGCGCGTGCTCTGTGGGCTATCCTGATCAGAATATGTATTTATCCCGGGGAATGAAAAGGGGCCGCCCTCACCATTGCAACTCCTTGGAATGAGGCGCTTGTTCCCCCTGCCATCCTGTTAAACTGTGTTCCTTCACCCTGTTGTAGTTGTTGCTCACGTTGCCCTTGCATGTCAGCCCCATAAGGGATATGATTTTGAAACCCCTTGCCAAAATTGCTGTTGTCCCATTCTTTGAAGCCCTTGGAATCCCTGCCCTGGAGGTGATGGCCCATAATTAAATCTCATCCCATGCCTGTTCCTGCACTCCCTTGTAAAATGCCCCCATTTCCCGCAATACCAGCACTGTGATGTTCATATCCTCCTCCCCGAGGCCCTATCCTCTCAAGGCCTCCTGCTCTTGTTCCTCGAAATCCTCCTCTTCCCCTTGGTGCTCCTTCATACTGCCACTGTGGGTTGGGGTACTGTTCCCCCCCCCCATTGTTCCTGTCCTTCACCCCATAGTGCCGCAAATGTGGCATTCCCGATTTGTTGAATGTCTCCTGTCCTTTCCCCCTGAGCCGGTGCCGTCACTGGTGCTTGACGACAACCTTATTTAGTTTCTTTTCCACTAGTTTTGCCTCGTCTGTTTGCCGCTTCTGGGCTGTCTCCCTGTCCCGCTCCTGGATTCTCTTACAATTGTGGACTATTATACGTTGCATCTCTGTCCACCCTTTGGCTTCAATTCCCACAATTTTATCTAGTGCCTTCAGGACCTCTTTTGGTAGTCCCTTCTTTACAATAAAATAGAAAAATTGTACTGTCTCAACTCTCCATGTTTCCTGTAACCTAAGAATAAACCTAACTGGTTCCTCATCACTGCACTGCATTAAAGAATGTAAGTTAGGGGTATCTGGGTACATCCTTCGTAGGGCATACCATACCCTTACCTCATTAAATGCTGCTCCATCATGTTCATTATCTGAAAGACTTAGCCCAGAGTACCCCGCCCTTGCCCATATGTCCCCAGCCTGGTCCCCAACCATGCTGACCAGTAACTATAAAATCTCCTAGTGCTAAAGCTACCCCTGCTGTTTGTTTTTTTTTTTTTTGCTTTTATCAATCTTTTGATTTTGCAAAGTAGTTTGCTTCGTGTCCTTTCTTTTTCTATGTTTTTATTTTCTGTTTATCGTTTTGTTTCCCACCATTACTTTATGCAGTAGAGTTTTCTGTTGGGCGTTCTGGGACCTTCTTTGCGCATTCATCCAGGGAGGCTTTTAGCATTTTTGCCGTCGCTATGGACCACGAAGTCCTAGACCCACTCATTAAGCGAGACCACCACACTTCTTCATCGTATTGAGAGAAAGGTTCCAATAGGGGGCAGAGAAAGGATCTTCTCCATATGATGGTCTTTGGGCAGTTTAAGAGGAGGTGTTTTATTGACTTTTTCAGATTGGCTCTTGCACAGGCGACAATGGTTTGTAGCAGAGAGGCCCCTTATGGGCCGGACCTCGTTGGTTAGCAGTAAGTTCAGCCTTGCCCTGAGGAGAGTTGCACGTAAGACTCTGTCTGGAAATCTTTTGAATAATTCGAGAGTCGCATCCAGTTTTTTCGGTTGGGCAGGTAGGTGATTTAGAGTTTATTTCCGCAATTGTGTGGGTTTCGATCCAGTCTTCCTGTTCCATTTTCTTTTTTATTTTTATTGGATTTCTGATCAGAGTCTCTTCTGTGCATGCAATGTCTTCTAGGGAAATTCTTTGTTTGGATGCCCATGTGGTCAGCATTTTGCAGGTCTCGTTGTTCTTTTCTGTGTTTATCAGGTTAAAGAGCAGAGGAGATTCAGGCATGAGAATTTTCCTGAAGAGTGACATTTCCCCGGCCTCTTTGGCTGCTTTCAGGGATCTGAGGCCTAGTTCTCGTCTGATCCCTGCGATCAGCGTCGAATTAGGAAGTTGGAGTACCTTCCGCCAGAAGTACCCCTCCAATTTTCCCCAAATCGCTGTGGGAAGAGTGGGCAGGGCATCTCCTCCATAGACTAGACAGGGGACCACTTTTCCTTTGTAGAATTTCAGGACCGGTAACAGAGTGAATCGTCCATACTTCCTGTCGATGATCTGCGCTTGTGTTATCTTTCTGTATTGCGACTTCTGATTTGGAGCTATCCATCATCACACCGAGGCATTTGTAGTTTTTGACAACCTCCAAGGCTGCTTTTTCGATGTGCCAACTCGATTTCTTTTTTGACTTCTTCCCTGTTGGTTTTTCCATTATCAGGATTTTGTCTTTTCTTTGTTAATCTCCAGATTGTTAGCGGATATGTATGAAGCCAGATTGTCTAGTTGTCGTTGTAGTCCTATTTCTGTCTGGTCAAGGAGGATGATGTCATCAGCGTACAGAAGTCGACCCAGTGGTGTTTGACCTATTTTTGGAGGGAAAGATCTTATTCGGTTTGCTCTTTCTTTGTAGTCACCCAGAAAGGAGATAAATAAGGCCGGGGCCAGGGGGCATCCCTGCTTGACTCCTCGGAATGTTGGAATGACTTTCGAGAGTAAGCCTTGGTGGTTCAGTTTAACTCGCATGGAGGTTTCTTTGTGAAGGGCATTGATGGGTTCCAGTAGCGATGGCGGGCAATTTCAAGCGGACAATTTGGACCATAACCTCTCTGTCGACTTGGTCGAAAACCTGGGTAAGGTCTATGAAAGCTAAAAAGACCTTCCCAGAACCTTCCTTGATTTTGCTCTTCAGAATGCTAAGGATCAAGATGTTGACTTGAGTTCCGCAGTTTTTCATGAAGCCCGCTTGAAACGGGTCGTTGCAGTGAGCCGATTTTGCCCAAGTTTGAAAGCTCCTTTGTAGGAACGAGCCGTAGATTTTTCCAATAGTGTCCAGCAAGGCAATGGGGCGGTTGTTTACAGGACCCGACCTGTCTCCTTTCTTGTATATAGGGGCGACAACTGAGGTGGACCAAGAGACTGGAATCGAGTTGGACAGGGTACAATTCTGAAAGACTTGACTGATGAAGGAGGCCCATTCTGACGGGTGATTTTTCAAATCGATGTTAGTAATTCCGTCGGGACCTGGGGCTCTTGAAGATTTTAGCCTTCTTATGGCCGATATAATGTCTTCGATGTCGGAGAAGTCCTCCCAAATATTGTGAACTGATGGCGGGGTTGTACTGGGAGCATTCGGCTCGGGGAGTTTGAAAATAGTGGAGAAATGAGTTGTCCAGGCAACCTCGCCGACGCAGTTTGATGTTGAGGAGGATGATCGGTTGTCATACGTTTTTATCAGCTGCCAAAAGGCTCCGGAATTTTTGTCCGCCAATTTCTTTAGCATTTCTTCAGCGTCATGTTGGTATAAGGCCGATCGATGGAATCTTAGCCAGGATTTGTAGCTTTTTTGCTCTTGGAAGTAAAATTTCACTGCATCGCTTGTTTTTAAGTTTGCCGCTTGTCTCTTCAGTTTCCGAAGTTCTCGCCTTCTGAATACTAGCTCTGAGTTATACTCATGCAGCGGGTTGGTTGAAGGCCAGTTTTTTTTGTCGTTTCACGTAGTGTGGAATTAGCAGAGGTTGGTAGTCTGCTAGATGGTTAGGAGGCCCAGATTCTCTGTACTGTTGACTTCCATATCTTTTCGTCAGTTCTCTGATTTTTTCGCTTGTAAGTCTGAGTCGGTTTCCTTGAGCTGTGGGTCCCGGGGCTTCAGGCAGGAATATTCTTGTGCTATGCTCCACCGGCCAGCTGGCTTTCAGGATGTTGTGATCGCTCTCAACGGTCTGCAGTATCTCGAATGAGGTCATCCTGGCTAACATCTCCTCGGATGTAAAGATGTAATCTATAGTCCTCTTTTGCGCGCCTCTTTCCCAAGACGGGATGGGGTTTGATGGGAGGAGGGCCTCTTCGATGTTATGGAGGTTTCTGGTATTCATCAGTGTCTGCCATTTCTCACCTTGTGACTCAGCCGTGGTGTTTTCTCTCAGGTAGATGGTTTTTTGTCTCTTTTTTGGGCACGTCGCGTTTAAGTCGCCGCTTATTATTATTTGCACTTCTTCTTTGGCTGCCAAAATTCCATCTATCACTGTTTCGATGATAAGGAATTTCTCGTCCGTGATCGACTGCAGGTTCCAGTACGCAGTGATTATGGCCAACCAATGGGTCTCATTTTGGTTTTTGTTTCTGTTCTTGTATTACTCAGCCTTTGCATCGAAAGAGAGAGCCCATTCAACAAGGACTGCTAGGTGGTTTTGAGTAGCGGCCATCGTTTCTTGATTGAAAGACCCACACCGTTCCGGACTGCTATCAAGAGACCAGAGGACAGGCGACCCAGACGACCCTTGCTGGCAGGGGCAACCATGACAGAAAAGCCATAGATACCTGGTTTGTCAAGCAGCCATGTTTCTTGTAGCGTTATAATGTCATATTCCGCCAGATTGACTTCACCCGGTCTTGTAAGTTGACTGAAACCTCTTGTGTTCCAGGACATCATTGTGATGTCTGAGCGGACTTGAGTGGTTATGTGTTGTGAGGCTGCTGAAATTGAAAGTTGGGTCGTTTCTCTGTTTAGCAGACTCACTGCTGTTGATTGCTATTTTGTCGCCGAGTACTTCCGTGCTTTAGGCAACCACGCTAGGAGTTGTTTTATAGGCGCGATTGATGATGCAGAGTTTGAGGCTTGCGGGGCTAACCTCGCACTCGTCTCTTCGTTTGAGGTGGCGTTCATTTCTTTGCTTGATGTTTTAGGAAAGCCTTTTGGAACTGGGCTTGTGTTACTTCCTTTTCCTTCTAACTCCGATGGATTTAGGTTTGCTTTCCTTTTAGGGCCTGAGCCCTCTTTGGCAAGGTCATGTGAGTGAGCCGTCCGTTGGCTTGAAGGTTTGACTTGATCATAGGTGCTACAGTTTGTTTCTGTTGCGGGTTGGTATTTGGTGGACTGAGCGTTAGTCGCAGAATTGGTTTCCTTTTCAGCAGTACTTGTCCATTCTGTGATGGTGTATCCGCATTTGAGGAAATCGCTGGAGTCGGCTCTTGAACCCCTTCTCACTGCGTGAATTTTGACGTGGAGGAAGGCCTTAGCCCTATGCCCTTTATGGTAAGGTTCCACTAGCGTAAGGTCTGCCATTCTCAAGTGGTTTAAGGTTTTGGAGTGTTTCAGGATTTTTAAGACCGTTCCTCTGTTCAATGTTATGGCTTCTGAATTTTGTGGAGTCTGTTCAATCTTGAAAATAATAGACGGCGGGTTGTTTTTCTTAGGTCTGTGGAATCGTGAAGAGAATTTTAGTCTGTTCGGACTAATTTGCCTTTTTGGGCTGTAGCGTCTTCTTGGGCTGTCCGGACTGCTTCTACTTCTTTTCTTGTGGTAGTCGTTATCCTTTACTTCCGCTTCTCTTTGGCGGTTTTTTGTTGGTGATAGGCGTTTTCTTATTTCTTGTGGGCCTCTCGTGTTTCTGGGGGTATTAGCTTGAAACTCGTCCTTGCGAGGGCCGCTCTGTCGTCTACGTTTTTTCTGGAGAGGAGAGACGGGCTTGTTGCTTTTGGATTGGCTTTTTTGGTAACCAAAGTGCCAGTTCTGTGGTTCGGCAGCACTCGTCGTGACAGGTGGATTGTTAGGTTCATGAGGTTGTCGTCTCTCATAAAGTCCTCCGTTGTTATTGGGGACTTTCTTGAGTTGGCGGGACTCGAGGATTCTTTCTGAGGCGCACCCAATGATGTTGGTCTCGGAAGTTCTTTTATTTTGGGCCTGGCTGAAGGGCCGGTTTGAAGCGGTTGGAGATTTAAGGCCTTGTGTGCACCACACTGAGGTTTTGTCTGTCCGTAGTGATGCCTTTGCTGTCTCCACCCTCTTTGGGGACGTTGACACACCGTCCAAAGTTTTCCTGTGGTTCTGGAATTCCTGCAGCTTTGTATGTTGCACTTTAGGTTGTAGGTGCGGGGTAGAGGGCTCTCGTGACCAGTTTGCTGTCGGAAGTACGTTGGTTAGGGCCGGAAGAGCCAGGAAGGACAGGCTGTCTTTTTGTTTGTTCAGAAGAGCCGGAGAGTTGACAGAAGACTGCTTGTTCCACGGCCCTCGTTGGTGGGATGTCAACTGTTGCCCAAGTGGGAAGCCGTTTTCTGTATGGGAGCCTTGGTCTGCGGAATCTTTGATCTCGATGGGTCTCTGAGACTTGGCTGCGTCGATGTAGGGGTCACTCTGGTGGTCGTGAGCAGGATTTTATTGAAAAGTTCAGAGTCCAGTTTTTCTTTTGCTGCAATGTACCCTTCCAGGTAAATCAGTTTCGGATGGGTCATTGCAAGCAAGGTAGTTTGATCTTTGAGTGAGTCACTTATTGCCTCGTATAATTTGCCAAACGGGGCAAGTGCGATGGTAATTGCAGACATTAGGGTTGCTATGTCAAGCCGCTTGGGAGATGACTCTTTCTGAGTTTCGTCCTGTTGCCGCTCCCCTGATTTGCTTTTTCTTCTTGATGTTCCCACGGGCGGTGTCAAGAGAGGGGATGGATTTTGCTCCCGACTCTTTATCTTGTCTCTCCAACTCGAGTCCCTCGCGATTGGAGATAGGTTCACTTGTTGTGGTGAAAGGTTGATGGGGGAGCTGGTCTGGTTTCCCTGATTTAAAGACGCTGAGGGGTATTCTGTTTGAGGAAGAGGTTCCTTGGAAATCTCCGCTTGACCCATATTAGGGGAGAGAAATTCCGGCAGCGACAGTACACTTGGCGTAAGCAATGGCAAAGGGTTCGGTGTGGTGGAGTTGGGGGTGACTGGTTCCAGAGCTTCACAGTTAATAGGGTCCGTATAGTTGATAGGAAATGCTGGATTTTCAGGGACTTGTGAGGTTAACGGACGCAGGGGTGCCTGGATTGCCTCTCCTTTACAAGGAAGATTAGATGGGTCTTTTGCTTTATTGTAGTTTCTGAAGTCAATTTGGGCAGGCATGCTTTGAATTTGTGCTGTTGGGTGCTCAATGGTTACTTCTAATATCTCTGCGTCCGTGAGTTCTTTTAGGACGTCCAATTTTCTTTTCCCTTAGCTCACAAAGTATTCCTTCAGGGAATTGCATATCACCGTGTTGGGCAAAGATTTCAGGGCAGATGGTTTTTTTTTATTTATTTATTTTTTTGGCCGGTTTGCTGAATGAGTTTTGATTTTTTTAACACTGCTGGATGTGCCGCCTTAAGACCCAGTCTAGGTTTGTAGGTTTTTTTTCTTAAGAGGAGTCGTCATTGAAGGCGAGGTGGAGGACTCCGTAATGTCTTATTCCACGATCAAGTCGTCTATTTGGACACTAGCTTCCGGAGATGTGGCTTGCAGCCTTAGCCCCTCAGACGACATCAAGTTTTCTTCTGCTTGGCACCGCTTTGCTCTGCCTTTACTTGGGGGCGGGGTCGCGTTTTCGGAGGCGTGGAATAAAGCCGCCGTCCGCCTCTGTTCTGATGACGATCCTTGGCCCTCCACACCCTCTGGTGCGGCGGGGAAGTTCAAGCCCGATACATCGACGGGAGATGCGTGGATTTGCACGGCGAGTGAGGAGCGTCCGTAGATGGCGGCGAGGAAACGGTCGGTGGAAGTCGGTTCCTGGGCTCCGAGATGTGATCCTTACACGGCTCGTGCGTGGACCCAGGGAAGCAACTCAAACCGGCAGGCAAGTCCCTCGCAGTC
The DNA here is from genome assembly GCF_040938575.1 of Ambystoma mexicanum. Classification (NCBI taxonomy): domain Eukaryota; kingdom Metazoa; phylum Chordata; class Amphibia; order Caudata; family Ambystomatidae; genus Ambystoma; species Ambystoma mexicanum. Next base: position 734,933,410 of record NC_090925.1, read on the forward strand.
CGCCCTTCGGCAGGCTGCACTGGGGGCGAGCCGGGTGTTTGCCCCGCTACGGGTTGCGCCGCCTAATGAGGCACATCCTTTGCAGGTGTCTGTGAGCCTCTCGGAGTCTTCGGCCTCTTCCGGTCTGCTTGAATTGGTAGACTCTACCGTACCCGGGACGGCTGAAGTGAATGTCACCTGGCTAAGGGGGGTAGGAGACCCCACTCGTAGCATCAGAGTTACTGGTGGTGAAAGCCCGCTAATGGTCCCTGAGGCGCTGGTACCCTTGGGGGCTTTGGTGAGAGATAGAATTAGAGGCGGGCAACCTCGAGAGCCTGTGGTCAATCGGGTCGATGAGCCACTGGAAGGCTCTGGTCTGTTGTGTGAAACGCTGGTGCTCCACATCCAGCGCCTATCTTCCTCCTGATCCAAAGGGGGTTTCAGGACCATAGTTGGGAAGCTGCTCGTCCTGCTCACGGACTGCCACAGACTGCAGCTACTCGACTCTGCTGCCAACTCTGCGGCCGCTGCGCAGTTCTGAAGGGGTTTTATGCACCTCCCACACACACTGGCACTGCAACTGAAGAGAGACTCGGGTCTCTGTAGGGAAGGCCAGAGTAGACTGCCACAGACTGCAGCTACTCAACTCTGCTGCCAATTCATAGATCCATTTACTAGCTCTGGCAATAAGCTGGGGGAGAGCTTTAATCAAATAATTTGTCCATTTGAGTCCATGGCACATACTGCGTTATCCCTATTCCTTTATGTATAAGAGGCATCTGCATATCTTTTTTTGTTTTCTACCACTTTAGTATTCTTCTGATCTTGTACTACTATGATTTAAAATCTGGTCTGTCCCTCCTCACTGCCTCTTGTGGCAGGGACAGGTTTCTCACCATCTCCTCTCCTTGATCTCCTTCTTGCCCTGCCTCTTCATTATTTCTACCACCTTGATCTTCCCCTCCATTTTCCCTTGCTTGTTCTACTCGTTAACCCAGGACCGTCCATACCCTCTGCCCATCATCTTTTTCAACACAAACATAACTTATTGCCCCAAGGTTTAATCTAACCAAAGAATCTCCTGAATTCCAATCCCCTATTTTCTGCACTGTGCCCTTATTTCTGGTGATACTTCAGGTTCTTGTAACCTGACTAACCTTTCCCGCCATGCTCTTAACTCGTTATTAGTCTACTTGTGGACCCTCTGGGTACACCAATGCTACAGGCATATCCGCGCTTGTGGATGGGTTATATGGAGGTGCTACACTCTTGAGTCCCTGCCTCCCCCCCACCCCCCTCCCCTAGTTGCTAATCCTGATAATCCTGTTGACACTCCCTCTACCACTGGATGTTTATAGATTGGGTTTGTATACCCTACTGCAAGTTTAGGCGTTGCGTGGTATGTCCCCTTACATTGGATCTCTTTCTCACCTTCCTGATCTTCCATATCCTTGAATAATTCCCGAAGATCTACAATCTTGAATTTTTTGGGACTTGTTCCCTTTATATTTTGCTGCTAAAAAGATGGACATTTTGTCTAGCATGTTTCTGTTTGGGAGCCCTACTCTGGCCAGGTGCAGGACGTACCCTCCTTCCTTTGTTTCTACTATCCATTGTTTATTTATTCTGTGCCAATACAGTGGCAGAACCCTATGCATGTGTTTTTATTGGAGTTTCTTCCTCCATAATGTTGCGTGCATCCCCTAATACTTCACTTAGACCCTACTGCTATGCTGCACACACAGCTATTTTTTTTACACAAAAATACAGATCAACCCACTTTTTCCCCCAACCCCCTCACATTTTCACACTTTTTCCACTTTGATTTCACACTTTTTCCACTTTGATTTCACACTTTTTCCACTTTGATTTCACACTTTTTCCACTTTGATTTCACACATACACACCGCGACTCATCCACCTTCCTGTACCACAAAAGACAGCAAGAGAAAATATACAAAAAATAATGTACTAAAATCCAGGCCCATTCCTTATACCGAGCCACTACTGTTTTTCCTTTTATCCTTTGTAATACAACTTATTGCTTTTATCGTCATAAAAGAAAATTTCATGGTACTACCTTCTCAACCTGTTATGGCTGAGGATCCCTTACCTCCTAGTCCTTATAAGCTGGGCTCCCTTTCATCTCACTCTTTTATATGCTGAGGATCCCTTTCATCTCAGTCCTGTTATATGCTGAGGTTCCTTTTCCATTATACAAAGTAGAAAAACAGAAATACGTGACGATTTCAATACATAACCCACCTCCTATCCAATTTAGTCCATAACACATCACCTGAGATCCTATTCCATCATACATCACCAAAAGTCCTATTCTATAATGCATCACCAAAAAATCCTATTCCATTGACCTCGTACATCATTCACATCACCATAGTATCATTCACATCACCAAGTATTTCGTTCACATCACCATACTATCATTCACATACATATTCCCATGTTGTCATCACTTGCAAGAGTATACTCACGTCGGCGTTGTACACACACCCTGCTTCAGTGAGCAGAGCGGATTTCTTTTAAAATGACTCCTACTAAAGTCGCTCAACATACATGGGGTTTTTGATTCGGGGGACCGATCTCTGTAGATGGGCATGTCTCCTTCTCAGTCACTAGGCCTGGCCCTCTCAAAGTACGGGGGAAAACTGACATCATGTAGGGGTCACCACTGAAAGGCAACCCATACTTACAGGGGTACCCCTTAAATACGGGTACCCCTAATCACGCTCACACCAGATTAAAGTTTTCATCCCTCTAGGGAATTAAGGCCAAGAGTTTTGTCTTGCAAGGATAACAAATTTTAATGTCTACAAAGATGAGGATTGGGGGGGCAAAGGACTCTACTCCCCGACCAGCATTCTGTCCTTCTTCCATGGATGGCTCCATCAGACTGATGCCTAGCAGGCTCCTTTTAGACTGTTTGACTTGTACACTGGATACTGGCATAGCTCATCCAAAACTGTCCACCTTCCATACATGGGATGCTGCAGTCTTCCTTTTGCATGGTCGGGTTTCCATTTAGAACAAACTGCTTAGCATACTTCTGCCTATGCAGGAATACATTGTAGCTCCTTTTTTATCGTCATTTGCTAGATTAAAAACATTTTATATATGAACGCACCTTCCCGCCATACTCTCCACACTTCACTCAATATACTCTTATTTTATTTGATCCAGTAATTCTCCTTCAACCTTGTTTTTCCATCATACTCTGTATGTCGTGCATTGAGTTTTTGGTCTGCATGGGTTTTCCATGGACAGAAACAGCTGCTCAGCTACTTTGTGTGCTCTGCCAAAGCTAGCTGGGCTACACGCAATGCCTGTAGTCTATTTTTAGCACAGGCTGCATTACTTTTGGCACAGAGCTTTTTACCGTGCTCTGAGAAAAACGAACTACAATTTAACATTTCTACAATGTATTCAGCTAAATAGTTATTTGCAACTTTTATTTAAATACTATTTTCATTTAGTGCCTGGCCATGCTTGTGTCTGCTTATTTTTTGCATGAAAAAAGCTTTCTCAGTGCTGTAGTGCTTTGAGAAGTCTTGCCTAATTGTAAAGCGCTTGTGGGGGTGGAGGGGGGCATCAGGAAGGCGCTAGCCAAGGGGCTGGCTCCTCTCCAAGACATGATAGGCAGGCAGGAATAAGTACGCCTTTACTTTTCCAATGGTTAGCCACCATCTCCAGCCTTTTCTGAATGAGTCTGCTTTCCTATAGCCATGACCCCCAGCCCAACAACTGTAAGCCCACCCATCATTGTGTGGGGTGGTATTATCAGCAGAGGCTACTGTTTGTCATTTTCTTGGAGGTCACCATCCTACCCACTGAATTAGGTGGCCTATGTCATGAATTGGTGTACTGAGCGAGCTGGTAGATATTCTATAAGTAGTTGAGTGTGTTGAGATCCATGCCTGTGAGCTGCAGAGTGTGTAATACTTTGGTAAGTCATGACTGAAAAGGCATTATCACTTTACTCAAGAAGACTTCATTACTATTCTCTACTGTTTGCCAATACACATTTACTCTCCCACAATGCACTGTGCTTATCTACTGCAAGGCCTTAATGCCTAATGTTCATTACTACAGGCCTTCATAATACACTGAGCTGGTCTGATTGAAGACCTGGAGCCGTAACATGCACTTTTCTACACTACATCCACCACACTGTGCTGGTCTATTTCAAGACATGGAACAGGCTTATGACCTTTCCCACACTTAATTTACTGCCCACATATATTTACATTGATGCATGTCCACAGTTGATGCATTGGCATTGGTACAGAGGCATCTGTGCTTATATCGGTTTTGCTTATTTTTCAGGGGCAAAACGGATATGAAAAAGAAAGTGGTATTGAAAACACAAGTGCAAAGGGACCACCTATTTGGGGGTATTCCACCCAATAAAAAAAAGAAAATGTAAATACATAGGTCTAAATTAACACAGATGTTAAGACGGTACATATCGCTTCTATACTGAAATCTTGTGACACTGAATCTCCATTTTCTTTTTTAAAGCTTTCGTAGGCATTAATGCGGAATACAATATAGTAGATACTGCTTCCCACATGCATTGTACTGTTTCACTCTAAGGCCTGGAACCTGAATATGAACATTTCACTCTCATTAAGAGTGAATATCCATGTTTTTAAAACCTCTGAGATTGAACCTCAGTGAAATTTGAAGAGCATTAGCGATTGCAGCTGTGCAATGTTGTGGAGGGTCTTTTGGCCTGAATTTTGCAATTCAATTGTATTCACTTTTATTCTTCAAAACATGCACTGCTTTATGGTGAGACTGTGTTTTTCACTTCAGTTTAGTTTACTTGCAGCCTTCTCACAGCTGCCCGCACTCCGTACCATCAAGCACTTGCAATCCGTACCAATAAACTCCCTCACCCTTCCTCCCTCTGGAGAACCATTTTCCACTCTAGATTCTGGCACAGAGCAATTGGGCTTAGTATGAAAGTACAGTAAAATCTACCCTCTGTAGTAACTATTAAACCAATAGTCTATAGTCCCATTTCGCCATACTCTTGGGCGTTCTGTCCATGGGAAAGGGAGCATAGCCATTTTTATGCAGCAGAAACAATTCCCCATATTTGCTCCTCAACGCTCAGTCCTCCACCTCATTAGTCCTTTTGTATTTGCCTATATAGCACTTGACAGATGTCTACATTTAGTGGGGAAGATGGTGACGGTATGTATGGAGTAAATGGGACTATATAATAGGAATACATTAGTCCCTAGAGCAAGTAGTTTTTACTTTTGGCCCATTGCCTTTACTCCATACTCTTATAATACCAAGAATGATAACCTTGAGCAAAAAAAGACCGATCATTAGCTAGCAAAAAAGATTTTGTAACACTGTTTGTCCAAACAGAGCATCAGCCCCATAGCTGGCTTACACAGTTATGTTTGCGCAAAAGCAGATTCAAAGGCTACCTTTGCAAGGAACATATCCAAGGTGTGTGAATCCTTGCTCCTATCCATGTAAAACGTGAAGGCTCGAAGAAGGCGAAGAAGGTACAGATTGTGGTGCACTTTTTTTTTTTTTTGAAGTTTTAAGAAGAGGTTGGGACTAGACCTTTCCTAGTTTCGGTGAAACGTCTGCTTTAAGCATAGAGGAAGTGTGGACCAAGGACACAATGTATTCTTGTGAAAGGCAGTGTTGTGTTCAGAAGAAGACTATGCCTGTAGCTTGGCAAGTCAGAGGGTTGCAGAGGATTGCCACCATACAACCGTCTTCCATGAGGCAAGATGGTTATCTGCTATGGGCCAGGGCAGAGAGATCCACATAAAGGTCACAAAGAGGGAACACGGTTTGCAGGGACTTTCCCATCTTTTCCCTGTTATCAAAGTATTTGTTTAACTTCTTTTTATTGGATTATGGAACATGTGAAAGCACCAAGTACAACAAAAACGCTTTGCCACAACTTTGTTTGTGTAGTCCCCCTCCACCTCCCTTGGCCTCCCACCCCGCCAAAAAGGCAGGAAAGAATATAAACTAATTCAGGGTGACAATTTGATGGATTTAACTTATGTCCAATAACTTCAGTCTCTGCGGTCACCATTGTATTCCGTAGTCCTCTTTCGCAAAGTCCAACACTGCCTCTCAATCTCTTCCGTTCATTTTAGAGAGCGTATGTAACCCATTCTAGAGACACAAATTCCCAAATTTTACGCAGCTAGTCTTGGAATGTAGGAACTTCTCACCCTTCCGCCATTGGCTAACAACCACATTGCTGCTAATATCAACATAATAAATGCTCTACACTTGGCACTCGGGCAACTTCGCCGCCCATCCCCCTCCAGCCCCACCAGAATGCCCAAAGGCACAGTCTCGCAACTTTCCCCGAAGATGGTTGTCACTGCTTCAGTAACGTCTGTCCAGAAATAGTTGAGTTCAGGGCATTTCCACACAATGTGACCAGGCCCCATTTTCCCTGCACCCTCTCCAACACCACTGAGAGCTGTACGGATACATTGCCTTGAGCCTCGCTGGTGTATAGCGCAATATCAGTCGTTTGTACCACATCTCTTGAATTTACATAGATTTAGTTAGCCTGGGGATGTCTTTCCATAGCTTCTTCCATATCGCAGACGTGATTTCCTCCCCCAGAGATATTTCCCATGTACGACCACTTAGCTTGCTCCCTTGCTTTAACTAGGATCCTGTACAGGTCAGAGATGAGACCCTTCGTGCCATCCTGGGTGTTAAGGTATTTCTAATGGCAACTTGTTATGAGCGATAAGAGCAGCCAGTGGGCAGCTGCTGACTTTCAAAACCTGGGTTGATCAGAATGACCCTTTCGTGTCCTCCCACGTATGCCTCATCTTTGATATTCGAATCTTGCCAGCTTTACTGCTTTGGAAAAATATTTTCTCATCAGGGGGCGCTGTGAACAATGTTGTGGCGTTGATGTCCCTTGAGGGCTGCTGTGGAACGTTGATGTCATTGGTAGTATCTATAGCTTGTGCAGCGCCCTTTGGCTTCAGCTGTTATTCCGAAAGCTTTCGCTTCAAGCACTAACGGCACACTTTGTTTTTCTGTGGAAAAATGTCATTTTAAACCCTTCGACCCCAAAGTCGGGATTTAAAAAAATGTTACGACTGCAGGGCTAAAATGTCCATAACAGACCCTCACTGCATCTGTCTTTGGTGTCTGTGCTCCAGGCCCCGTACTGAAGACTGCGGATCCTGTCAGTCCATGACAGAAAAAGCTCTCTGGGAATGCAGTGGTAAGCTGGTGGTGGGGAAGGAAGCTTCGAAGAGGGAAAAGAAATCCAGGGAGTCTAGAGACTCCACTCGGTATAAAGAGTCGAAGAGGTCTCTGTCGGGAAGCCGATCGAAGCAGTCATCTTCTTCGACGAAGAGACGCCATAGGTCTCCCACTTCTTCCTCACACTCCTCTACGGAGGTTCTCAGGTGCCCGACTAGGTCTGATTCCCCTAGTAAATGGGACGCTTTCAGAGTGGAGATGATGCAAATCTTTAAGAATGCAGTCTCAACCCCCTAAAGAGTCACGCAAGGGCCATGTCCCGGTCTCTCCATCGGACGACTTGGGGAAGTAAAATGCTATCTCGGCAAAAAACGAGTAAGCTGGCTGTTCGTCTAGAAACTCGAACTGACGAAAAGGTATCGACAATCTAGTTCATCACTGATACCGTCAAAAGTCTAAATCGTCGAAGTCGTCGACGATTGTGTCGACGCCATGGGTGCGGACTACTTCCAAGTCGATGCCAATTCCTGACAAATCGTCCCCTTTATCGGAGCCATCTTCGACATTGTCGACGGAATCTTCGATTTCATCGAAACCCATATCGGTTCAGACCACATTTAAACCTGCACCGAAAATACTTTTCCTAGTCAATGCCCTCCACATATAAAGAGGATAGTGCCTCTGATGAGGAGACTGCATCTTTTGGGGTGCAGTTTGGCACAGAATATTTACCTTAAGAGCTCATTGATCCTCCATCAAGGATGAAAGACCTCTGTGACTCCCTGCAGCTAGTGGACTTGATACTTCTCCTGAAGTGGAGTTTGGCAGGCCTGACCCATCAGAGCATGCTTACTCTGTTTACAGAAATTTGATGAACAAAGTCACCAGAGTATATGGAGTGGAGTGGGGCTGCCCCGGCATGTGAGCAGGATCACATGACAGACCTCCTAGATCAGGGACCTCAGAAGGACCCAATCTTAACCTTCCACAAAGCCCTTCATAGGAAGGTTGTGGCCAATTGGGAAGCTCCAGAATCTGGGCCTGCTGTGAACAGGAACTTCTATAGGAAGTATAGACCCTCGAGCAGTGATCCAGACTATCTCACAAAACATCCTACCTCGCAGAGTCTAGTAGGTCAGGCTGTTACTTCAACCAAACCGTCTGCCCATCCCTTTATCCCCCTCTGGAGAGAGACAATAAGAAAGATGATTCATGGGCTCGCAAGGTCCTCGTATCAGGCATTATGGCCTTGAAGTCTACTAACGTTACGTGTACATTAGCTAGATTTTCTTACACCCTGCTGCGATTGTGTTGCCATGGCGGCAGATCACATTCCGGAAGGCGAAGAAAGGGACGTCTTCCTAAATTTAGTTAAAGATGGTAAGGAGGTGATGGTAGAATGTCTCCGATTAGGATTGGATACTGCTGCCAGCATCGGCAGATCCATGGCTGTAAGCACCGTACTGCTCAGGTTTGCGTGGTTGAGAAAATCTGGGTGTGCACCAGACTTGCAGGCCAGACTGCTCAACATGCCCTTCACCGGCTCAAGGTTGTTCGGCAGCAAGGCGGATGAGAGTCTGGAGAAGCTGCAGACCTCGAAGTCTATTAGCACCTCCATTTGACAACCTCAACACCCCTACTCGGGCTCATCTTCCTGGAGGGGTCGTTCTTTCTCTTTATTCCTCAGTTGGTAGAGCAAGAGGACAGGCCGAACCAAGGGGGCAAAGAAGATTCCCTCGTGATGGACGAGGAAGGGATGCTAAATCAGCAGCAGCATCTTCACCCTCAGCTGCTGCTGCAGCCACCTCTAAGCCACTCGGAGGCTTTGACCGAAAAGACCGCGGTGGGAGGCTGAATCTCTCAGCATCTGAACGAATGGCAGGACATTACTTTAGATTCTTGGGCACTGGAAGCAGTAGCCCAAGCTTACTGCCTTCCTTTTCAAAAAAGGCCTCAGAATCATCCAACGGGAGCCAACTCTGTCAAAATTCCAGATCCGCTCGTTGTGCAGGAAACTTTAACCCTGCTAGAGAAAGGTGCAATAGAACATGTACCTGTAGCGGAGAGGAACAAGGGTTGGTATTACCCCTACTTTCTCATTCCCAAAAAGGAAAGAGGATTGAGACCCATTTTGGACTTAAGAAACTTGACCTCAGAAGTTTGTGATTTTTACCCTTTCGAGTGGATTGTGTCCTCCAACGTATTCCTCATCTTTGATGTTATTCCATCCAGCTCAGCTGCTTCGGAATTTTTTTTCAGTAGAGGGCGCGTTCGTTGATGTCGAGTCGATGGTCCCTCGAAGGCCTCCGTCGAGGGTGACGTCATCGGGATTAGAAGTAGTACGCGCGGCGCCCGTTTGCCTCAGTTCTGTTTTTTTGCAGTGTACGTTGCTTCGGAGAATCGGCGCGCCTCGAGTTCTGTGAAGAAAAGATAAATAACAAAATATGTCTTCATCATCGATGCCGACCACGACCCCCGAAATCGGGTTTCAAGAAATGTAAATCGTGCGGCTCAAAAATGTCGATTACCGATCCGCACCGAGAGTGTTTATGGTGCCTTGGAGAGGGCCACGACATGGAAGCCTGCATGAAGCATCAATCGATGACGGGGAAAGCCTTACGAGAGAGGAGGGTAAAACTGCAGGTAGGTCGTAAATCCGACCGAAAAGCCTCTAGCGTTGAGTGGAGGTCCCGTGAGGAGAAATCTCCTCGACGCGAAAGGCATCGTTCGGGGTCCCGAAGCGATTCCCATCGTTAGTCGGCTTCGACAAAAAAATAGAGGAAACGACGCCATAGATCACCCTCCACTTAGTCTTCGGACGAATCCACAAAAATGATGAAATGTCCCACAAAACATTCATCATCCAAAGAATGGGAAGCTTTTAGGATGAAAATGTTGGAGGTTTTTGACAAAGCGAAGCCGCAGTCCGCGCCTTCCTCGGAAGCCGGCCGGTAGCGCCATCGCTCAGACACTCGTGCGCCCTCGAGCCCGGGTGATCGAAAGAGGAAGGCTAGAGAACCTTCTAGGACGTCTAGCGAGAAAAGCCGCTCGAGTCGACCGATCGAGGTCAACGACACTGTCCGAGACCGAACACATCTCGAAGGGTGCCTCGAAGTCGTCGACGTCGGATAATACGTCGAAGTTATCGCCGCCTTTGTCGACATCGACGCCAAAGCCCTCGACGCCGAAACTTACAGCTCGACGAGATCAGCTAGGAAGAGAGAAAGAAAAGGCAAAAGCACCTGGGTTGCATTCAGGACCCAGTAGCACTCCTCCGATACCACCCCCAGAGAAGGTTTTTAAGCCTTTACCTAGGAAGGAGTTCTTCAAATCCTTGAGCTCAATTTTTGAGGAAGAAGAAAGATCTGATGAAGAAAATGTTCCCTTTGGCCTTGAATTTGGTACTCCAAATGTTCCTGAATGCCTGATTTTAGAGGAAAGCAGGATGAAGGATTTGGTGGAATCAATACACAATGCAAGTGGTATTGATACGTCCCCAGAGAACGAATTTGGTGGACCAGAGCCAGGTGAACATGCTAATCCATCATATCGTCAGTTAATGACTAAGGTTGTGGATTATTTGGGCTAGGCCAGGCCTACAGCCCAATTTGTCCAATATGATCTTACAGACATATTGGACCATGGTCCTACTGAAGACCCAATTCTACCTTTCCATGTGGCCTTACAAAATAGGGGGGCCAAAAATTGGGAGACGCCAGATTCTATTCCTCCAGTGAATAAATCCCTTTCCTCAAAATACCGCCCTGCCAGTGGAGACCCCAGCTATCTGTCTAAGCATCCCTCTCCAGAAAGTTTAGTTATACAGGCAGCCACAGCTTCAAACAAACTTGCATACCCGTCTATCCCTCCAGACAGGGACGATAAGCGTGTGGATGGCTGGGCAAGGAAGGTATTTTCAGCCGGGAGCATGGCATTAAAATCCGCCAACTCCACCTGTGCCTTGGCAAAGTTTTCGTACACTCTTTTGGAATGTATTGCAATGTCGGCGGAGCACATACCAGAAGGGGAAGAAAGGGAAGGATTCCTAGCCATTGTTAGAGATGGAAAGGAAGCTATGCAGGAATCCCTTGAATCTGGTTTGGACACTGATAGTGTGAGCAGGTCCATGGCCACTAGCAGGGTAATGCATAGATTTGCATGGTTAAGGAAGTCGGGTTTTGCACCGAACGTGCAGAACCGTCTTCTGAACATGTCCTTTGACGGGTCTCACCTTTTTGGCAGCAAGGCTGACGAGAGCCTTGAGAGGTTGCAGACCTCAAAGGCTGCTGCCAAATCGTTGGGAGCTGCTATCAGGCAACCTCAGTCCTTTCTGCGACAAATCAATCTTGGAGGGGACGATCCTATTGTTACTACACCTCATATGGAAAGGTGAGAGGAATGGCCAGTGAAAGGGGCCAAAGAAAGGCCACTCGCGGTGGTCATGCAAGACGTGCAAAGCCAGCTCCAGCCTCTTCGCCATCAGCGGCTGCAGCAACCGCCACAAAACCACTTTGAGGACTTGCATCACAAAACACCTGTAGGAGGCAGGCTGTCGCAGCATCTGCAAGAATGGTGGGCCATTACTTCAGATGTTTGGGCCTTAGAAATAATAGCCCAAGGTTACTGCCTTCCTTTTCTAACGCAACCTCAAAGTAATCCACCAGGGAGACACCCCTTGAAGTCTTTGAATCCGCTCCTACAGCAGGAAGTTCTAACCCTGCTGGAGAAAGGTGCTATAGAACCAGTACATGCAGCGGAAAGGAACAAGGGATGGTACTCCCCGTATTTTTTGATCCCCAAAAAAGGACGGAGGATTAAGAAACTTGAACAAGTTCCTCAGGAAGGACAAGTTCAAGAAGGTTATATTTTCTCAGATCCTGCAGGCCCTTCAACTTCAGGACTGGTTGGTGTCATTGGACCTCCAGGATGCTTATTTTCATGTGCCGATTCATCTCAAGCACAGGAAATACCTGAGGTTCGTGGTTGGCTACTCACACTATCAGTTTCGAGTCCTGCCATTCGGATTGACCTCCGCCCCGAAGGTCTTCACCAAGTTAATGGTAGTGGTAGCAGCGCACCCCAGGAGAGGGGGGATTCATGTCTACCCCTACCTGGACGATTGGTTGATCAGGGTGCGTTCTGCCGAACAAGCACTGGATCATCTGAAAGTCACCTGCCACTTCCTCCACAAACTGGGCTTCTCCCTCAATTTCAAGAAGTCGCAAATGACACCTTCCCAACAGCTTCAGTACATAGAAGCTGTATTAGACACATCCTTGGGAAAGAGCTCGCCTCCCAAGTCGAGGGCTCAAGACATTCTCCAGATGGTTTACAAATTCCAAAATGCCCAAAATCTCCAGGCTTATGACTTTTTAAGGTTGCTCGGCCTCATGGCATCCTGCATCTTCCTGGTGCCAGAGGCACCCTTGAGGATGAGATCCCTTCAGTGGGCGTTAAAGACTCAATGGTCCCAGTTCTCAGGTCAAATGACGGATCTTCTCCAGATTCCGAACAAGGTTCGACAGGACCTTCTATGGTGGACTTGTACAGAGAACATCCTAAAAGGGGAACCTTTTTGGCAACCATGGCCGGAGATCACAGTAGTGACGGATGCCTCACTCAAGGGGTGGGGAGCTCACGCCAACGATCTGACAATCAGCGGTCGTTGGTCTCCATCGGAGTCCAAACTACACATCAATCTTTTGGAGCTGAGAGCAATCAGACTAGCGCTGAAGGCTTTCCTGCCATCTTTCAGAGGGAAGAATGTCCTGATAATGACGGACAACATAGTGGCCATGCATTATCTAAACAAAAGAGGTGGTGTAGGGTCACTACCTCTGTGCAGAGAGGCAATGTAACTCTGGTATTGGGCAATTAAAGAAGGATTCTCTTTAAGGGCAGTTCACCTAGCCGGGGAAGAGAATATGACGGCAGATGCTCTGAGCAGGCAGAGCACGGTGTCCCACGAATGGGAACTGGCTCAGGAAGTCATTCTAGAGATCTTCGCCCTTTGGGGAACCCCTCAGGTAGACTTATTTGCTACCGGTACCAACCAAAAGTGCAAAAAGTATTGCTCAAGGGAATTTCCCCCGAGAGGAGCCTAGGGGACGCGTTGGTGGTGGAGTGGAATTTCCCACTACTGTATGGGTTCCCTCCGATTCCCGTCATTCCTCAGGTCATCAGGAGGTTGAGATGGTTCGGGAGCTGCATGATCCTAATTGCCCCGGATTGGGCCAGGAGAACGTGGTACCCGGACCTTCTAGACAGTACGTCTTCCTCAGAGAGAACCTTCTCTCGCAAATGGAAGGTCAGGTTCTCCACCCAGAGGTCAAAACGCTCAACCTTCATGCTTGGTATCTGAAAGGCTGAGATACAGGGATTGGAACCTTCCAGATGACGTTATGGAGGTGTTGCTTTCGGCAAGAAGGCCAGCAACAAAGTCTCTATACCGTTGCCGTTGGAAAAAGTTTTGCCGCTGGTGCAGAGAAAAGAATGTCAATCCTTTTCTATGTTCTATCCCGGAAGTACAATCTTTCCTTCTGACCCTAGCTCATAGAGGTCTGAATATTGGAACAATAAAAGGTTACCTTGCAGCGCTTTCCATCTTCAAGCGCTCGTTGGAAGAATGCTCCTACTTCAAAATTCCTTTGATAATACAATTCTTAAAAGGACTCACTAATGTGTTTCCTCCTCACCCATTTCAAGTACCGATTTGGGATCGCAATTTGGTCTTAAAAATCTTAATGTGTGCTCCTTTTGAACCGCTGCACACGTGCCCATTGAGATTGCTAACATGGAAAACTGCTTTTCTAGTTGTCTTAACATCTGCAAGAAGAGCGAGCGAATTGCAGGCACTGTCTTCTGGGCCACCCTATACTGTGTTCCATAAGGACAGAGTTGTTTTGAAGGTCAAACCCTCTTTTTTATCAAAAGTGGTATCTGAGTTTCACTTAAATCAAAACATTTTGTAAGACTTTCTATCCTCCACCCCATCCTAGTAAGGCGGAGGAAAGACGCCACAGGTTGGATCCAAAAAGAGCTTTAAGCTTTTATATCTCTAGGCTGTCTAGGCTTAGATTGGATAACCAACTGTTTATTGGCTACCCAGGAAAAAGATTGGGTCAATCAGTAACAAAACCGACCATATCACTTTGGATTGTCCTTTGCATTTCAGAATGCTACAGACTGGCGGGGAAAGACCCACCAGAAGGTTTAAGGGCTCATTCCACCAGGGGCATCGCTTCGTCTACAGCCCTGCAAAGAGGTGTTCCTATAAAGTCCATTTTTGAAGCAGCGACTTGGTCATCACTGCATACTTTTTCAAAATTCTACAACCTAGATGCTTCCCAATCTAAGGAGTTAAATTTTGGCAGAGCAGTTCTATACTTGGCCATCTAAAAAAAAAAAAGAAAATCTAATCCCTCCTCCATAAGGTTTGTCCTTACTGCTTTGGGAGTCTATCAAAGATGAGGAATACGTTGGAGGACACAATCCACTCGAAGAACAAGTTACTTACCAACTGGTGACGTTCTTTCGATTGGATGTTCCTCCAACGTATTCCTCATCGCCCTCCCAACCTACCCCTCTGTAGATTTTTCCCGGGCTATTGCCACTCCAACTCTCGCAAGGCAAAGTACCTGTCTACCGACAGTCTGCTTAGTGTATATCAATAACAAAAGAGGGGGAAAAACAGAACTGAGGCAAATGGGCGCTGCACGTGCTACTTATACACCCGATGTCTCATCCTCGACGGAGGCCTTCGAGGGACCATCGACTCGACGACATCGACGCACGGCGCCCTCTGCCGAAAGCATTTTTCCGAAGCAGCTGAGCTGGATGGAATAACATCAAAGATGAGGAATACGTTGGAGGAACATCCAATCGAAAGAACGTTAACAGTTGGTAAGTAACTTGTTCTTCTCAGATCCTTCAGGCTCTCCAACTCCAAGACTGGTTGGTTTTATTGGACCTTCAGTATGCTTACTTTCATGTGCCAATCCATCTAAAGCACCGAAAGTACCTGAGGTTTGCGGTTGGCGGTTCTCACTATCGGTATCGAGTTCTGCCATTCGGGCTGAAGCTGATGGCGGTAGTGGCAGCAAGTCTCGGGGGGGGGGGGGGGTCGGGGGGGCCATTTACATCTACCCCCTACCTGGACGACTGGTTGATCTAGGCTCGTTCACCCGATTAAGCTCAGGAATATCTCAGTATTACCTGTCACTTCCTACACAGACTGGGCTTCTCCCTCAATTACAAAAAGTCCCATATGATACCATTCCGAAGACGCCATTGAATCGGAGCTGTCTTGGATACTTCCTCTGGGAAAGCCTCGCCTCCTGAGGTGAGAGCTCAACACATTCAGCAGATGGTAGAAAAATTCCAGAATGTCCAACATCTTCAGGCCTCGATTTTATTTATTTATTTTGAGGTTGCTCGGTCTCATGGTGTCCTGCTTTTTCCTGGTGCCATAGGCCCGATGGAGAATGAGATCCCTTCAACAGGCTCTCAGAACTCAGTGGTCCCAATTTTCAGGGAATATGTCAGATCAGCTGCAAGTTCTGAGCAGATTTGCTGAAGACCTGATACAATTTTCTCAAGGGAGAATCTTTTTGGCAACCATGACCGGAGATCACGATAGTGACAGACGACTCAGTCACAGGGTTGGAAGCCCACACCAACGAACTGCCAATCAGCGGTCGTTAGTCTCCATCGGAGTCCAAACTACACATCAACCTTTTGGAGCTGAGGGCAATCAGACTAGCGCTGAAGGCTTTCCTGCCCTCTGTACGGGGAAAGAATGTCCTGATAAAGACGGACAACACAGTGGCCATGTACTACCTCAAGAGAGGAGGTGTAGGGTCACTGCCACTGTGCAGAGAGGCAATGCAGCTCTGGTTCTGGGCAATACAAGAAGGAATCTGTGGGCAATTCACCTAGCCGGAGAGCAGAACACGGGGGCGGACGCTCTGAGCAGGCAGAGCAGTCTCCCACGAGTGGGAACTTAGCTCAGGAAGTCCTCCTAGAGATCTTCACCCTTTGGGGAACCCCTCAAGTGGATCTATTTGCGACTGGTGCCAACCGGAAGTGCGACCAGTACTTCTCAAGGGAATTTCCTCAGAGAGCAGCTTTAGGGGACGCGTTCGTAGTGGACTGGGCATTTCCACTCCTGTACGCGTTTCCTTCAGTCCCTGTGATTCCTCACGTAATCAGGAGGTTGTGAAAGTTCAGGGAATCCATGTTCCTAATTGCCCCGGATTGGGCCAGGAGCACTTGGTACCCAGACCTTCTGGACATGTCAATCTGCCCTCCAATACATTTTCCACAAAGAGAGGATCTTCTCTCACAAGAGGGCGGTCGGGTTCTCCATCCTGAGGTCGAGACATTCGGCCTTCACGCATGGTTTCTGAGAGGCTGAGATGCAAGGTTTGGGACCTTCTGGACGACGTAATGGAGATTTTGCTTTAGACCAGAAGGCCAGCAACGAAACCTTGTACCAGTGTCGTTGGAATAAGTTCAGTAACTGGTGCAAGGACAGGAATGTGTATTCTTTTCAATGTGGCACTCCTGTAGTGCTTTTTTTGCTGTTGCATCTGGCTAATCTGGGGCTCCAGATTGGAACCATAAAATTATACTTGGCAGCGCTATCCATTGTTAAGCGCTTCTCTGAAGAGGTCTCCTATTTCAATATGCCCTTAATTGTTCAATATCTGAAGGGACTCACTAATGTGTATCCTCCAGTCCCATTTAATGTCCCTGCTTGGAATTTAAACCTTGTGTTAAAGTTTCTAACTTTTTCCCCTTTTGAGCCTTTACGTTGCTGCTCGTTAAGGCTCTTAATTCTGAAAATGGCACTACTTGTGGCATTAACATCAGCCCGCAGGCTGATTTACAGGCTCTTTTTATGCAAGCATCCTCATACAACATTTGGTAGTCCTCAGCGTTAACCCAGAATTCCTGCCGAAAGTAGTCTGACTTCCATCTGTCGCAAAAAATAACACTTCCAGCTTTCTATCCTCCCGCTCATTTAGGTAAGGAGGTGGAAAAGCTGCATAGGCTGGATCTAAAAAGAGCTTTCAGCTTTTATATTGCGAGAATGGCAGAATTTCACCATGATGAACTATTTGTGGGATACACTGGCCCTAAATTGGGGCTTGCGGTAGCTAAGCAAACCATATCCCGGTGGATTACACTGGCTAGTGGCGAATGCTACAGGTTAGCGGGCAAAGACCCGCCAGAAGGGCTTTGAGGACATTCCACGAGGGGCATGGCAACTTCTGCGGCTCTTCAGAGGGGAGTACCGATAATTGATATCTGTTCTGCGGCGACCTGGTCGTCCGTTAATACATTTATTAGGCATTATTGCTTACACTTCTTCCCATCAAAGAGGTCTTTTTGCTAAGGCAGTCCTTCATTCCATTCATGACTAAATTAAATAGTACTCCCTCCTCCAAATTGTCACTGCTTTGCAAGTCTTTCAAAGAGGAGGAATACGTGGGAGTACACAATCCATTCGAAGAACAAGTTACTCACCCCTGCTAACAACTTTCTTTCGACTGGATGTTCCTCCCACGTATTCCTCATCGGCCTGACCAGCCTACCCCACCGTACGATTTACGTGAATTACAATCTGCGTTACCGGAGAGCTTGCGGTCTGCGGTACGCTTGGTTAGTTCCTCGATTTATGGAATGAAAAAACAGAACTGAAGCCAATGGGCACTGCACAAGCTACTTATACTACTGATGACGTTGACGATCCACGGCGGCAGTCGAGGGACATCAACGCCACAACATTGTGCAAAGCGTCCTCTGCCGAGAATGTGTTTTTCCGAAACGGCAAAGCTGGTGAGATATGAATATCAAAGTTGAGGAATACATGGGAGGAACATCCAGTTGAAATAACGTTACCAGGATTCTAGAACTTACAGCTCCAGGGAATGGCAGCTTGAGGGCTGAGCTCCTGAGCCCTGTACTTATCTCTCTGTTGATTTTATAATATGGCTGAGAAAACACCAGAGAAGCTACAGCCTTCCAAGAGGCAGAAAGGGGAAGGTGACAGAGTAGATGGCGAAAGCAGAGAAGAAAAAGTCTTGGGCATGCTGACCATAATGACTGCTGACATTGCTGAAATCAGAGCCAAGCTGTTTGCCTCAGAAGAGAGAGATGGTGAATTGACTTCCAAGGTTACCTCTGTAGAGACTCATTTAACCATGATGGATGAGGATTCAAGAAGGATGGATGAGCAGATAGTTACAAATACTAGCAAAGATTGAGTTTGAAATGTTCTGAACAAGAACATTTCTCGCGTAGAAATAATGTGCGCATAGCAGGATTTCCAGAAAATATTGAACAAGGATGCCCCGCAAAGTTTTTGGAAAATGCTTTATTCAAGATGCTTAAATTGGATCTGAAAACCCCACTGGAAATTGAGAGAGCTCACAGATCCCTGGGACCCAAACCTGCCATTTGGCAGAGACCAAGACACTTTATTGTTAAATTTTTGAGATTTCCAGTGCAAGAATTAATTCTGAGAAGAGCTTGTGAGTTGAGACTTGAACTGGGGAGGTAACAAAATTATGATCTTTGGAGATCTTAGTAAAGATGTTGTGGAGATGAGAACATTTAATGTAGCCAAGGATAAAGCTAGAAGTAAGCATCTGAAATACTATATGCTTTACCCGGCAGTGTTGAGAGTGGTTTCAAACGGACAAACTCATTTACTGATTTTCGTAGTGCGGAAGCCTTTCTCTCTAATCTGGAAGTTGAACCCATGGAAGACTCAAGCACACAGAGAAATGGATTACATGGGAAGAAGAAAAGAAGAGACCTTTGGATTTTGATTTGCTACTGTTGGCATTTGTTTTATTTACTTTATTTACTATATTTCATAGTATTCATTTTGCCTAGTTGTATTTTAGTCGATTGCCGTTGGAACTTGTTTTTATTTGGATTTGTAACTAGAGACGCGCGACTTTGCAACCAAAATATTGGTGAAAAGGACCTGATTGGAGTAGGCAACATGATACAACGTGATGTACGTGATGAGGAAGGCGTGGTAGCTTTTTGGAGACTTGCCGGGATCGGAACGTATGACTATGGCGTGAGCGAGGCAACTGAAATTCGATCCTCGGCTGGATGTGGTGATAATGAGGTGAGGAGTGGAAGTGAGGCTGGGGTCTACACAGTGCTGCGAGGCTTATGCTGAGACTTCAGAGAATCGGTCTAACTGTACCTTTAATGTATGCAGGCATACGTCATCCCGCTGTATAAGGTACTAAACACTGGTCGCTGCCTACGTGCAAGCTAACTGGGCCTAGTTCTGAAGCGAGTGTTCGTTCACGGTGCTCTGCTTAACTGATTCCGTGATGCATGCGCTATGGTGATCCCAAACCAGCTGGCAACAGAAGCACAGGCCTGGTCAGTAGACTTCCCTCGTTGCCTAAAGCCGCACTACGAACCTCTCAGCGCAGCCCCATTCAGTAGACAATGACTTGTGACGGCTGTTAGTGATTGCATCTTTCCTCGCTTTTGGTTACAGAGTCGCTTTCACAATCACTATACACCGTTTAAAAAAAAAACATGGATTCTAAAGCTTCTCCTTCATGAATACTGCACCACTTTTGCCGGCTGCAAGCTGCCAGTTCCTACTTGGTTGCCCCTCCGCTTCGCCTGTGTTTCCCACATGCTCATTCGTCATCCACACAGTGACCTGGTTTGATTTTGTTTTGATGCCTTGTTTGCCTAGCAACCGGGATGATATTACTGTAAATTGGCTTTTATTTGGTTGCAAGGAGCATAACTTGTATCTGTGCCCTTTGGTGCAGTGGAATCGTTGGGTGGATTTAAAGTAATAGTCGTCCCTCCAGACATTATGTCTAGTGTATATTGCTACAGACCCTATTGGACCTTTTACGGTTGCTTGGGGGTGTAACGTGCCTCCATAACACATAGCCTGGCCTGAAGGCGTACCTGCAGGTTTAGTAATTATTGGGCACTACCACTGGACATGGAATCGAGCTATAGTGACTACGTGCTGTAGTGACACTTTCAATAAACTTACACTCCAGATTGACTTAAAAATATTTATAACCAACTGTGCATGCAATTTGATATTTGGAGCTTTTGGGATTGGTGTGGTATTTAGTACTGGATGTCTCTCGCGTCCTGCACTTCTATTACTTATATGTTGTGCACCATCATGTTGCGGTGGCTGTGGTTGTTCAATAGACTTATTTCTCTGGTACATTGTGAAGTTGTTTTGCTTTGATTGCAGTATGTTTATATACAGTGGACTGTCTGACTATCGGACAATGTTTGAATGGGGGTGTGCTTCTGAATGGGAGGTTATTATTTAAATACGGTGGACTCAACCCAGGCGAAGGGGGGGTGGTAAAGATTCATTGATGTGATCTTGGGCTGTGGGTTCCAGATATGTCGGGTGGTTGGTGCGTTTTGGTGTTTCTTCGTGCAAGTACTTAGTATGTTTGGAGATTGTGTTATTTATGTGGTCGCTCATTTGAAGCAGCTTGCTATTTGCACCAGGGTTTAGTTGTTGCGTGGACATGATCTGTTGTCTCTTGTAATGATTTGGCTATAGACTTCTGTGGTTGAGATGGGTGTGGGGATGTTTAAGTGTTTAAGTGTTTAAGTGTTTTAGATTTGGATTGGATTGTTCGACAGATACTTAGGAGTATGCATTTGTTCTGTTGTTGGCTTGGACATTATCTAGCTTAGTGTGAAGGGGAATTTTAATTGTTCTAGTAAAGGATAATACAGTTATTTTGACCGTTTGCTGCATATTAAGTGTAATACTCATGCCTCTGTGTAAATGCACTATTTTGGGAGGGTTTTGGGGGATAATTGGGGGGTTTAATGTGTTAATTTGAGTAGAGGTTTTAATTTGAAGAGAAGGAATTCACTGATACTGATTTTGTGGGCTGGGAGGAGATGGGTTGGAATGCGCTATATGCGGGAGGGACATGCACTCATATGAAATCTGGAGGTTGCATCCAGATACTAAAGTGGTTTTGTTCTTTGATGGTTTGTGTTTGTGCTTGTGTGTTTTGTTTTCTGTTTTTGTTTTTGTCTTTGTGGGTTGTTTGTTGTTGGGGATCCTCAATAAGTTATCATGGTGGATTGGGATGTTGGATTCTTAGGTGTATATGTCATTGTTTGGTACAGTGCTTTCTTGTTCAATGTATGGCGGAGTACTATGCAATGTGGTTTCGGATTGTTAATGGAATTTAAGCATTTGAGTGGATTACTATAGTGTGATGGGTACACTGGCGGCTTTGACTTGGAATGTCAAGGGTTTGAATTGTCCACGTAAGCGTAGGAAAGTTATGGCGAGACTGTGGAGAGTGAGAGCGGATATTGTGTTCTTGCAGGAGACACATCTGGTGAATGAGGACAATCATCTTTTACTTCGAGATTTCGTAAACAGTTTTCTAATTTTGTCTAAATCGAGAGGGTCAGCATTCTATTTAGGAAAGGTTTGCAATTCAGTGTTGATAAAGTGGTAATGGATGGAGAGGGTAGGATGATTTTTGTCTATGTCCAGTGTTGTGGTAAGAAAATCACATTGGGGTGTATATATGGTCCATATTCACCGAGCAAGTTATTCTTTGCGGACATTTCACGATTACTCGGTGAAATGCATGGAGAGCCGATTATTTTAGGGGGGACTTTAACTGCGCTAGAGATTATAAAATTGACTGGACTAGTCAATGTAGGAACACTAATTTTGGTATTTGTAATGAGTTTTTCTTCTTGCAGAAGTTCGGTTTAGTGAATGGAGAGAAGTTCATCCTTCTTCAAGGGAATATACATTTTATTCTCCGGTGCATGATACGTTTTCTAGGATAGATTATATTTTGGTGACTGATAAATTGTTGGATAAAACTATTGCTGTGAATATTAGGGAAAGGGAGATCTCGGACCATGCTCTTAGGGACGTGCAAGTGATCATGGATCGAGAGATTCCCACATTTATTAGATGGCGTTTTAAAGTGGGGGTTTTGGATGATAGGGAGATTTGTGACAGCATCCAGACGTTAACGGAGAAGCATTTTGAAGAGAGTGAAGGGTCGGCAGACTTCGGGCTAGTGTGGGATGGTTTTAAGGCTGTGTTAAGAGGGGAATTTATAAGTAAAACTGCACACTTGAAAAATAAGCATTTGAGTGAATTGAACTGTATGGAAGATAGGCTGTCGGATTTGCAACTAATATATGCGCAGTCAGGTATGCTTAAGGATAAAATGGGAGTTGTTACAAGCTCGGAAGTTGTTGGCTATTAAGACTGACCTATTGACTAAGAGGGGCACTTTTTAAACGAAGCAGACATTTTGGGAATGTGGGGATAAGAGTGGGAGACTACTTGCTAGTAGATTGAAGGGAATAACGGAGAAACCATTTGTTCAGTCTTGTGAATGAGCATGGTGATGTGGTGGTGAAGAATGTCGATATTTTAAGTGTTTTAAGGGATTTTATGAGAAGTTGTATTCAGAGGATGTGTTCCCGTCTCAGGTGGAATTGGAGGATTTCTTTATGAATTTGGATCTTCCTAAATTAACGTTGGAGGAAAGCAGGGAGTTAGAAATGGATATTGAGATGGATGAGATTTTAGGGCTATTGAGCAACTTGGTGTAGGTAAATCTCCAGGAATGGATGGTATTCCTGTGGAGTTTTACAGGAAATTTGGAACTTATTTAGCTCCTACTCTGTGTAGGTTGTTTAATATGTTTGTACATGAGGGTGATCTGTGTCAGTCGATGTGTGAGGCAATGATTACTTTGATACCGAAAGAGGGGAATGATCGAAAATATTGTAGCAATTATCGACCCATTTCATTGCTGAATGTGGATGTGAAGATATTTGCTAAGGTTATGGCTAATAGTTTGGAAACCTGTATAGGGAAATTGATTCATGCTTCCCAAGTGGGATTTTTGTGGAACAGATTTGGGTATGATAATATTAGAACTTTGATATAATGAGTTTGAAGCAGGAGGATTTGTCGAACGCAGCACTGATTTTTATGGATGTAGAGAAAGCGTTTGATAGTGAGTTGGAGGTTTTTGCAGTTTACGATGAGGCAGATGGGATTTGGGAGTGGATTTCTAGGGATAATCAGTTGTCTTCAGGGTGGTGCCAAGGCAAGGATCTGGGTGAACAGTGTTTTATCTGAGACCTTTGGGCTAACTAGAGGGACAAGGCAGGGATGTCCTTTGTCACCCTACTTGCTCAATCTCGCTTTGGAGCCATTGTTGGCATATATACGTGGGGAACAAGGTATTGGAGGTCTAAAATTTGGTCTTATAGTTCTTTCATATGCAGATGACATGGTGGTGGTTCTTACGAATACTGAGCGAGGTATTGATACGTTAAAGCATAGCAGCGCGTCCGCTACCTGTCGAGGTTTAACTTATAAATACGTTCTCCGTGCAACTGCAAGCTATTGGGATCCCAGCCTACAACTTCTATTTCATTTAGTCTCAATTTCTGCACACTACTTAAAGACAAGCCAAGACTAAGCCTCAGTAGAAGAGCATGAAGCTCGAAACACGTGTCAGGCTGCAATGTTGTTGATTAAAACCACTTAATATAACTAGCAATTGTGCTTTCTATTTCAATTGTGTGCGCAGTGTGAGAGCTAACCCATTCTTCTCCTAGCTCTTTACTTAGTGGGTAATTCGGAAGGTTCCCACTCCAGCTCTCAGCCGCAGCCCATCCCCAACCACCTAAATTGCCATTGATGCGCTGCACCCTGTAGGGTCCTGTTTCTGCCACTTTCTTCCTTACTCTTAACTGATCCGACCAAGGCAGCCCTCTGCCTGGCAGCCCCTGCGGCTAAGGGCCTAAGGCAAAGGGCGGTTCCAAGTAGTGTCTGCAGGTGTCCGCAGGGGAAGCCAGTGAAGCCAGCAGCTAACAGACACCAACAAACACTTTAAGTTTAGCATGGGTTGGGTGTAGAGCAATTACTGTACACCAGAAAGCCCCTGCCACTCTACCTTACCTTCAATAACATAGACTGCCATAAACTTAGACCATGCATCCTTTATTTGTGACCACCAGCCTGATTTTATCCATGCTAACGGTGGACATGTTGCCTTGCATTGTATCCTAACATACTAGTCAATGTTAACAAGTGTCACTCCTGGAGGGAACTATGGACGCTAGCCTGCGTCACATCAAAATAGGTTAGTGAGTATCTGCATCTGCCCCACTTAGATAGAATTAGGAAAGTCAGCATGTAGCACACTTGATAGAACTCTGATATAAATTACAGAAATATGAATGCTGGCAGGCACCACACTTAGATTGAATTCTTAACCTTAGCATGCTTCGTATCTAGATAGGATTGTGGATGTTTGCATGCGCCACACTTGGAATCGAGAACATTAGCCTGCTCCGTATCCGGATAGGATTGCGAGTGTTGGCATCTGCCACACTTTGATGGAATTGTGATCATTAGCACATGCCACACTTAGATGGAATTGTGAATGTTAGCATGTGCCATACCTGGACGTAATCTTGAACATTAGCCGGCATCGCATTTAGACTTAATTGTAAAACTAGCCGGTGTCTCAACTAGATAGGTTAAAATGTCAGCATGTGACACACTTAGAATTGTGATTGTTAGAATGTGCGCAATTAACCAATCCACTAACAATTTCACCCCTCTGCATATACCTCTCAAACCCTAACCAAACACAACCACAAACCTATAACACAACAATCTGCACAGACTTCACTTCACTAAACTGCAAGAACAAAACAAACCAAACATAGACTCGCACAACAGCACACAACGACTACCGACCAGAAAACACCCCAAGCCCAGCCAACGGAATTCCGGGTTGAGGTCGCCAACAGCACATCACTGCTCTCTTGCACTTGTCCAGCTTACTCCCACCAACTCACCCCCCTCCCTTCTTTCAGACCCGCCAGAGCACCAGGGGACCACTCCGGTGGTGATAGTGCGTGGTACAAATATCCTTTAACATAAACTAAATCATTATAATGAACCAAAACAGAGTCCTTAAGCATGGGGTAAACGTAAACCTCGTCTATGTAGACAATACAAGATAGGTACTGTAAGGAACTCATGGTGGCAACAATAAAGACTGACACAAGTGACCACAGTTCAAGGGTGTTTATTGAACTATAAATGCAGGGTGTAAAAACACCTAAACTAAACCTAAATCAAAGATGGAAGCAAGCGTCGACCATCAAATGAAAAATAAGGCAGTCTTTGTGGCGTTGTCCAAAATAAAAGGGCCTATACTAAGAAAAACCTATTGCCAAATCCTTACAACTAATCACAAAAAGAATGTGGGACAGGGTATCACAATTAAGGAAACAGTGTTCAAATATCAGTCAGAATGTGATTGCTTTGAGGTCTCCCTTCCACAGGTTTTCGCACGGGACAATTAGTCTCTTGCCTTCGAGGCCTGATGCTCTCAAGAAGCACAAAAGTTCTGTTCTACAAACATTTTTAGGTGATTGCTTCACCTCTGGGTCCCCCCTCTTCTGGGCGCTGATCCTTCAGAAAGTTTGAGTGAGGGTTTCACCCCGGATTCATCCTCTTTTGGGCGCTGACCCTTCACAACACTCCACTAATTAACTTGTCCGTTCCTTTTTCAGCAATCTTTGATAACTTTCCACCCCTTGATCTCCCTTGGAGGAGCTCGGATCTCCAAATGGCAAAAGGCACACTTCCCTTCCCCCTATCTTGAAGTACACTTCTTGCTTTCACAAATCTTACTGTCTATTTAAACAGGTTTTCGGGCTTTGCCCTTCTCTGCCGGGATCACTCTCGCGACTTTTGACTGTCTGCTTCCCTCTGCCTGGTTCACTCTCGTTGACTTTTACCAATAATTCCTCACAGAATTTTCCGACTCCATCCCGTTTCATTAGCATCCCTCGCCCAGGTTCACTCTTGCTGATTGCCACAGTTCATGTGTTCGTTTTCAACATGTGGGATTCACTTCCCTTAGATTTCACTGTTCTTTGTCGGTCAAAGACTTTCGACATTACAGAGGATTTTACGAGACCCCTGTATGATCACTTTGACTGTTCTAAGCCTCTTCCCAAGGGCTTCTGGTTACAGTAGTTTCTCTATTTTCGGGTAATCGCCGAGAGTTTCCTGCTTCAGCACCCATGTGGGGCTGTACTACTCTGTTGCTGGTTTATCAATGTATCATTAATCATTTCAAAGTTCTAATTAGCCAATGGATACTTTTCGTTCAACACCGTTCGGTTTCTTATAGATTCTCCCCTCGACTCACTGGCTGTGATGCACCACGTGCATTTCTTTATCCTTGGAGTTAAGGTTTGTATCATTGAGACCAGCGTCCTTCCCCAGCTTGATTATCAGCAGAGGAGGGTCTTGCGTACCATAGGCATCTGCTGCAACACACGCTGGCTATTGTTCGCAATCTTATACTTTCTGCAGAGGTTTCACAGTCCTTGGTTGGAAAGGGAAAGTTTGCTTCTCTCCTTGTCACCCTCTCTGCCTGTGATGTCTTTCTCCCCCTTTTGAGCTTTCGTGCTGAGTTAGCTCTCACGTCGTGCTGTCTGCCTTGCTCTTACTGTGCTTGTATTCTCTTGCTCCACCTTTTATCCCTATGCGGAAAGTAAATGGCCGTCAGGTGTGTGTGATTCTGGTTAATTGCCTGACTCTGCCTGACCCTTGTGTCGGGACATGTCGGGTAAACCGCTGTTATCTTCCGTGGGGAAAGACCGTGTTCGTGTTGGAATGAAAAGGGGTTGGAGTGTCAGAATAGCCTTCTGGACAGGATGGGGAAGAGGTGTTCTCCAGCATTGGATCTTTCATAGATTCAGATGCTTGAATATTCCCGGTCAGGCTGGGAATCCTCTGTGATTTAAATAATTATAAAACATTTTTAATATATATACATTATTGCCATAGAAAAAGAATGTAGATAGTCAATTAATGAGCCATTGAATTGTGTAGTCCCTCCACCTCACTTTGGTCCTTTATGGCCCCAACCAATGAGGTGGCAGGAATTAAGCTCTGCCCCAGGCAGCCATCTTTGGACCTTGAGCTGTGGCTCCATATGTCCAAGCTGACCAAGCACTTGCCTGGAGAACTGCAAGAAGAGGCCAAAGCAATCATATCGGATGGTGAGGCTACCTCCGACCATATGATCGACGCAGCTGTCAACATAGCGGAGTCGGGTTTCAGACAGATGGCCCATGGTACGGTCTTGAGGAGACAAGCCTGGATGAAGGTTACCAACTCTAGACCTGAGGTTCAGGCCCAGATACTGGATATGCCTTTCGATGGGCAGGACCTCTTTGGAAAAAAGATAGACGACCATCTCAAGGGTATAAAGGCTGACACTGATACAGCGTGAGCCATCAGTTCTCTTAAGGACAAGGATAAAGATTGCAGGTCCTTTCGTTCTTTTCGAGGTGCGTCTTCAAAATACAGTTTTCAGTCGCCCCTCCTACAATCAAGACGCAAGGTACCTTTCAAGACAGATACCATCAGTCGACAAGCAGATATACCCATAGGGGTAAACGTGGTTCGAACCACGCCAAGACCTAGAGCAAGCAAAATTGACAGTCCCCCTCCCTCAACGCACCCTTTGGAAGGAAGCGTAAGCAGTTTTTACCAACGTTGATTAAAAATAACATCAGACAAGTGGGTGCTACATGTGGTTCGTGAAGGGCACACCATCGAATTTCTGGATCAACCTCAGTTTCTTGCCCCCGTTCCACGCAAGGTACATAATTTGAAGCAGGTTATGCTGGAAGTTCACAAGCTACTCCTAAAAGCAGCGATAGAACCGGTACCAAACCAGCAAATGAGAAGAGGCTTCCACTCCTGGGGTTTTCTGGTGAAGAAGAACATTGGCCAGTGGAGACAGATTCTGGATTTGAGAGCTCTCAAGTTTATTAAGCGCATCAAGTTCAAAATGACATCCCTTCAGAATGTTCTCCCGTGGCTCAACAAACAAGACTTCTTCTCCACCCTCAACTTGGAAGACTCCCATTTCCACATTCCCATTCATTTTCAATTCTGTGTCCTCCCATTCGGTCTAAAATCAGCACCAAGAGTGTTTACCAAATGCCTCGCTCTGCTGGCAGCATACCTCAGAAGATAGAGAACAGAAGTCTTCCTGTACTTAGACTGGCTCATAAGGGCAAGCTCATTCCAACTTGCGAGCTTTGCGGTGGAGAGAATAGTAAATCTCTTTCAAGAGTTCGGTTTCTCGATAAACGAGGAAAAGTCCTGCCCCATTCCCAGCAAGACGGTGCTTTTTCTGGGAGCAGAACTAAACACCAACATACCCAGAGTAAGACCATCAGCAGACCGAATATCTGCTTCGACTCAGCGGGCTTCATGGTTTCAAAGCAACGGGACAGCCACTGTCCTCTCCCTCAAATCTCTTCTGGGCATGATGCCCTCATGCATATTTCTTACACCAAATTGCAGGCTTCACATGAGGCCGATCTAAGAGACCCTGGATTGCCAATGGAAGCAGGCAGCCTGGTCATGGGAGGATACCGTAAAACTACCAGCAGCCTTTCGCTAAGCCCTCCTATGGTGGGGCATACCTCAAAACCTACTACAGGGAATGCCTTTCCAAGCTCCAACTCTTCTCCTCAGGACGGATGCTTCACCATCCGGCTGGGGAGCACACTTGCCAGATCTACAAACAAAAGACACTTAGTCCTCTCAAGAATCCCAACTGCACATCAATGTCCTGGAGCTCAGGGCGATACGGTGGGCACTGAAGGCTTTTCTACCGGTACTTGCAGGGCAGACGTTGACCGTCCAAACAGACAACACGACATTGATGCACTACACGAACAAACAAGGGGGAACGAGGTCTGGGTTGTCTCAAGAAGCTCAAGAACTATGGACCTGGGCTTTACATCACAAGAGCCACGTCAAGGCAGAACGCCTACCGGGAGTGGACAATGTTCTGGCAGACCTGAGCAGAGACTATTCAGCATCCCACGAATGGGAGCTAGACGAAGGAGAAGTCTGATGAATTTTCCACAAGTGGGGGCATCCACAGATCGATCTTTTTGCCACCAAGGCCAACAGAAAATGCTGCAGGTTCGCCTCCAGGTATCCAGAACATCTCTCGTTTGGGGGATGCCTTTTCAGTGCACTGGACAGGCAAGTTCCTTTATGCCTTCCCTCCGATCCCGCTCATAGCGAGAGTGCTACGCAGGCTGAAGCAAATAGACCTGCTTGATGATACCGATGGCGGCAAATTGGGCACGCCAGGTTTGGTACCCGACCCTGCATCACCTGTGTCTATGGCCCCCTATTCGTCTCAAAGTTCATCAGAGTCTCTTAACGCAACGGGATTGGAAAATGCTCCACCACGACACAGCGAGCTTGTCACTCCATGCGTGGTTCCTGAGCGGCGAAAATGTATTAACCTGAATCTTCCTGCAGAATGCTGGGACATAATCAAAGCCTCTAAGGCCTCTTCTATATGAACAACTTACAGTAGGAAATTGACTTGTTTTACTCAGTGGTGTGAAACATCCTCAGTGAACCGGCTTTTTG
This sequence comes from Ambystoma mexicanum, assembly GCF_040938575.1. NCBI lineage: Eukaryota > Metazoa > Chordata > Amphibia > Caudata > Ambystomatidae > Ambystoma > Ambystoma mexicanum. Next base: position 734,963,180 of record NC_090925.1, read on the forward strand.
CTTCCATCGAACAGATACTGTCATACCTGTTGCACCTAGCCAAAGCAGAGCTCCCCCTTTTTTAATCCATCAAGTGGCATTTGTCCATATCAGCATACACAAATAACCCAGGTCAACAATCTTTGCTCACCAAACCAGCTGTCAAAATATTTTTGAAAGGTTTGATCCGTACTTTCCCGCCAACTCCTACACCGGTTCCGGCATGGAGTCTGAACACTGTCCTGGCAATGCTCATGGAGCCACCATATGAACCGATTCACAGGTGTGACATGTTCTTATCGTGGAAAGCAGCTTTTTTAGCAGCTTTTTTAGAAGCTTTTTCAGTAGCTATCATGTCGTCCAGGAGGATTAGCGAGGTGCAAGCCCTGTCTTCAGAACCTCCATTCACCTTGTTTCTCAAGGACTGCATCATACTGAGAATGCAATCGAAATTCTTACCTAAAGTACTGTCAGAAATGACGCTCACTGAGCGCATCGTACTTCCAACCTTCTTCATGAATCATTCATCTGATGCGGATAGATCCTTGCACTCCCTAGATGTGGCTAGGGTTCTAAAGTTCTACATCCAAAGAACTAAGGAATTCCGCTCCTCGACTAGACTTCATCGCTTTTGCTGGCCGTACTAAAGGGCAGCACATTTCGAAGCAGAGTTTGGCGAGGTTGGGTTTCCCAATGTATCAGTCACTGCCACCAGTCTAAAGGCAATCAACTCGCCAGACCTCCTTCAGCCCACTCCAGCAGAGGGAGGGCAGCTTCGGTTGTTTTTCACGCTGGAGTACCATTGTAAGACATCTGCAGAGCTGCAACCTGGAGCACTCTGCATACGTTCGCCAAACATTACTGCCTGGCAGAAGATACCAGCAAAGAGTCAGCAGTGGATCAAGCGGTTCTTCGCCATTTCTTTGCTTAAGGTAGGAGCAGCCTTCTCTTCCCGCCTTCCCTGGTAATGTAACATATTCAGTTGTATAGTAAGGTGTTCAGAAGGATCTGCAGAATGTACATGATGATGGGCATGTTTTAACTGCTTGGTATTCTATTCAAGCATCTGAATCTATGAAAGATCCAATGCTTTACTTACCTGTAACTGCATTTCTGATGTTTGTGAAATCTGCTTAGATCACATGCTGTGCATAGGCCGACATCTAGTGGAAGCTGCGGAGTATTACAGTTTGTTTTTCAAAACTCAAAGGGACGTCGAACAGGGCGTGCCAGTAATACTATCCCTAGTGTGACGTCCCCTGTATCCATGATCCCTCACGCGTGTAGGACCCTCAGATTGTTTTTTTTCCGCCATACTAGTCGGATGCATGTTGCGGAGATCCTTCGGCGCTATGCCGTTTTATAGTTCAATTAACGTTAAAGCTTCTCATTTTCGACCTTCAACCGTATGATGAAGACAGACGCCGGTGAAGACCGGAGAAATCAGCAGTCGAGGACTGCCACGACGGACTCCAGGCCTTGGAAGGCCTCTGGCCTCGGCCCTATCTGTAGGGAGAGTGGGGGGTGGTCATATAGCTTCTCTATTCCCCCTTTTATTTATATTTTTATATATATATATATATATATATATATATATATATATATATATATTCGCCCTGCTGGCATATTGTACCTTATGGAGAGTACTCCATTCAAATTCTACCCAAAATGCAATAGGAAGCTTCCCTGGGTGGATAAGCACCTTACGTGCAATCTGCGTCTCCCCCGGGACGACCGCGAGGCTACCTGTCGAGCCTGTAAACTCTTCAAGCCGAAGACCCTTAAGGGGACTGCTCAACTAAGCGCTGGGCCCACTAGGCCAGGCAACTAGAGACCATGGACGTAGAAGGGACATTCTGTCAGAGAATTCTTCCTCTGCTTGTGAAGAGTCTGATCCCCTGTCCTCCCCTTCCTCCTCACCTCTGATCTTTCGATGTGAAGCAAGCTTCGGATTGTCTTGTGTTCGATTCTTTCCCTTTTTTTTTTTTGCAGGGAAGGACGACCGTGAAAGAACGCCACAGTGACACCCAATGGGTGAACTGTGGCTACCCTCCTCAGCCGTAATACTGTGGGGAAAAAGCCGGCGGCATAAAAAACCCCAGAAAGGAATGCTTCAACTGAAGAGATGTGTGAACTCGGAATATCCGGATTAACCTGAGTAGGTCCAGTAGTAGTAAGTTTGGATCGCCACAACAATGTACAGGAAAAGGCAGGCAGTCCGTAGGCAAGCAGGAGTCGGTGCACAGGAAGAACAACAAAGTCACTGGGATAAGGCAAAGCAGTCCGTTACACAGAAAGTGGTCGATACACGGGAAGTAAACTCGTAGGTAAGACTGGAAGGAGGAAATGAAGGAAGGTAAGGCTGAAGTAAAGGAACACCAGGAGGAAGAAGGGAGCGGAAGGTAGAAGGAGAAGGGTAAAAGGAACGGAGGCGAAGAGATAAGGTGGAAATACAAAGAGCAAGGACGGGAGGAAAGCGAGGCAAGAAAGAGAGGGCAAAACTCTGAAGAGCGAGTACAAGGAGTACGAAAGCGCAGGCGATCAGGAAAACTGTTCGTTGCAACGCATCCGACCCCGGAAGTGAGCGGCTTATAAACGGGCGTCGGAATGCGTGAAAAAGACTAGACTCGTACTCTGCGCTTCGTTGTACGTGAAGGAACCAGTAATGGAGGACGCAGCTTCCATTTAGTCCACAGCCGCCAGGTTCCTTGAGGTATGACACATTCAGCGATGGCAGCAACGCTGCCGAATAGGATGGTGAAGGCAAAGGGGTGACTTCGGACACCCGATCGCAGGCCCCCGACGCCGAAGGACGGGCCGGCAGCTATGTTGTGGGGACTACACCCGGCAGCAAAAGCGCTACTCTCTTCCACCACTAAATACATCAGCCCCGGCCGTGACTCGACACACATGTCGAGCGATTGGCACCGGACGACACCTCGAGACTGTTCCAATGAATCTTTGTCCTCTGTGCGTTCCTGTTCGCCTCATGACAAGGCCCAACCGTCTTCGGTTGAGAAAGGTGTCGTCCGAACAACAGTCCCCGAGGCCCGGTCGTCGGATGATGATCCGGCCCGGCACCCTCAAGATGCTAGACGCGATGCATCTGACTGTACACCCGAGATTCGACGACGTCCTTCGAATCCCGCCTCCGAAACTCGGCACGATGCGTCAGACCCCTAAAAAGTCAGGTAAACACTCCTCTCGCCACGGGGGAGGGGATAAGCAACAGAAAAAGCCATCTTCGGATCCCCACGTTCATAGGGAGAAGCATTAGGCCCCAAAGGTAACTGGGAAGTCAAAGGTTTCGGAACCTACCCCAAAGACAAAACTCATTCCTCCCACTGCTGAGGATATGGGCACTAATGAGGATAAATGGGCATCACTCTGGAACCAGTAACTATTCCTAGCTCTAAAGAGTGGAGCTCAGCAGACATTGACATGGTCATGACAAGGTTAACATACATGGCTAACGTTTCTGAAAAGGACCCTAACTACTTTCGTAGTTACTTTAACACCCCTCCCACCTCTGACCCTTCTGGGTCCAAGGTAACACCCGTGTCCTCTCAACCCCCTACTAAGAAACACTGTTATCACTTCTATAAGAAGAGTATGTGAAATTCAAGCTCTACCAGTGCAGGATCCTTACTTTTCTATTCATAAGGATAAACTGGATTTGCGAACCCACCCTAGGTTCTCCCCTAAATTAATTTCTAAATTTCATGTAAACCAGTCTATCGAGCTACCTGCTTTCTTCCAGGAACCCAAAAGCTCGGCTGAGATAAAACTCCACACACTAGATGTGAGGAGAGCGGTCCTCTACTACGTAGACATGACCAGACCACTAAGGAAAACTGATCAGTTATTTGTCTCCATCGCACCAGGCAAAGAAGGCGACCGCATTTCCAAGATCGTTATCTCTAGGTGGATAATCCGTTGTTTCCAACTGTGCTTTTCTCTGTCAGATAAACGTTCCCTTTTAGTCCCAGGGCTCACTCTACAAGAGGCACAGGAGCCACTCTGGCATTCCTTGCAAATGTCCCGCTAAACAGTATTTGCAAAGCAGCTACATGGAGCTCTGTTCACACCTTTACTCGGCACTACTGCATTGACAATCATTCCAAGACAGATACACAAGTGGGACAAGCGGTTCTAAGACTTTTGTTCGCTCAACACCCTTCTCACATCCCACCTCCTCCTCCTTCTAACACTGCTCGCTAATCTATGCACAGCATGTGATCTAAGCAGATTTCACAAACATCAGAAGGGATGCATTATTCACTGTAATCATATTTCTGATGCTTGTATCTGCTTAGATTCACATGCGCCCGCCCTTCCTCCCCTCTGAGATAAGACGCTTATCTATTTTATCTGCTCGGATACTCTGTACTCATGCTACCTCATGTCAGAAAAAATACAATCTGAGGGTTCTATATGCGTGAGGGATCATGGGTACAGGGGACGTCACACTAGGGATAGAATTACTGGCACGGCCTGTTCGACGTCCCTTTTCAAGTTTTGAAAAACAAACTGTAATACTCCAGCTTCCACTAGATGTCGGCCTATGCACAGCATGTGAATCTAAGTAGATACAAGCATGAGAAATAAGATTACGGTAATGTATGCCTTCTCCAGCATTGATATCTTTCATAGATTGACATGCGCCCACCCGCCTCCCCTGAGAGGCTGCTCTCTCTCCCAGGTGCCATCTATTAATGTAGTCTTCTAAGGCTCAAAATCTGAAGATGGCTGCCTGGGGCCGAGCTTAAACCCTGCCACCTCATTGGTTGGGGCCTTAAAGGACCAAAGTGAGGTGGAGGGACTACACAATTGAATAGCTCATAGGCCCTAATTGACTATCTACATTCTTTTCCTATGGAAATAACGCTTCTGATGCTTGTTAATCTTTTTAGAATCACATGCTGTGCATATGGTCCCACATCCAGTGGTAACCGCAGAGTATTGCATCTTGTCTTTCGGGGACCGAAAGGGGACGTCGGCATAGGCGTGTCTGTAACACTATCCCTAACGTGACGTGTAGTGTACCCAAAATCCCTCACGCGCCGACGTCCCTCAGATTGTTTTTTCCGTCAACATAACTGGTCGCCCCATTTCGGAGCTCTTCATAAGAGACCTTGTTTATCCTTGTTTACCGACTTTGGTGGTTATTTCCCTACAGTCACTTCGATGGTGCTTCAAGATACTACGACGAAGACTGCGGAAACTTTTGACGACTGTGGACCTCTACCCTCCGATCCGGCAGCAGAGTCTTCCATGTGGCCGGGCCCTCTGGCCTGCCTACACAGTAGGGAGAGTGGGGTCGTGGTGGTCATATCTTTTGCTATGTCTCTCCTATTTCCCCCTCTTTACCCTCTAGGTCTGCTCATTATTTTCATTACCTTTCGCTTTGGAAAGAACACCATTTAGGTTTTAACCCTCTTGCAGGGTCAGATACCCGTGGAAAGACGAGCACGAGAAGTGCAATAATTGTCTGTCCCTTGACCACGACTAAGCGCAGTGCGCGGCTTGTAGACTCCTTAGACCCAAAACTCTTGAGGAGCACTGCGTTAAGCGGTGGGCTGCCTACGGCATGTCGCGGGCTGGATCTTCTCCCCCCCCACTGCTGCACCCGCTGAAAGTGACAGGGGCACCAGTGATGACCAAGCATCCGTATCGGATACCATTCACCTGATGGACCCTTCTAAATCCGCCACACCCACATTAAGCACACAACCCCTTCCCCAATTTCTACAGGTTCGTCGAAACAGGTGAAAGCGCCAACAGGGCTGCTGAAAATTCCGACGGTTTTCTCTGATCTTGCAGATCAACAGCCGTCCCTGCATCCGCAGCAGCGTCTTGCGACTGGGCCTTAGAAAACGATGGGCACTACCTCAAAATCACATTTGACCGGCAAAGCACGATCATCCGATGCTCCGACTCCCCCTATGGCCCTGGTAGGACAAAAAGCTACCGTTAGGCCTTCTGATCAATCGGTAGGCGAAAATCCTACTGGTGGGCTCATTCTGCCTCTAGGCCTCCTTCTACTGCTAGACTTACGGCACGCCCTGATTCACCACCCATCAGCGAAAGTATCGCAAGGATCACTTCGGCAGTGGGGTTGATTCTTAAAGAACCGCTGAAACGCAGGAAGCGTGCCGCAGACACTTTGGAAGACGCGCCACAGCACTGCGATGCTTGCGAAGATTGAGGATAGTCGGGACCCTTTCTCTAGCGTTATTGCTAATAAATTTGGCGCCAAAAGAAAGGAAAATGAAGAATTTCCACCTTTTGCACCTTTTACTTGGTCTAAATGGACCAGGGAAAAGGGTGCATGGACAGCCTGGAAAGGATTGTCACTCTCAGAGCATCCTACACCTAAGGGACCTCGTGTGGATCCTCTTTCTATGTCAACCTTTAGATTTCGTGGCTATTTAGAATCTTCTACCCACCCTTATTAAGAAATTCAAATGGACACATACCAAGATATTTATGATGAGGAAGAAGAGAATAGCTTCCTACAAAACTATACTGCAGATTACCAGGCGGATGCCACGGACAATTGGGAGGATTCTCACCAAGTTGACACGGAGCCATGGGCATGAGTCTCTTAAGTCCCTGCAACAGATCACACAGAAACCCTCCCCCCAAACGGGAAGTGGTTCCCGCCGGTCCTTTCGAGGCAAATCCCGTTCCGCCCAAAACAGATAATACACATGAAACAACTGGAACTCAAATCAAGCATCCAGCACCCCTGCTAACTGTCCATCTAGGGGTCAGCAACACAGGAAAGGCAGAGGCCTCAACTCCAGGGGTGCTGCAGCCTCCGGTCAGAAATGACCTATGGATCCAGGTCCCCTCCCATGCCAACCCGGTCGGGGGACACTTAACATCTTTACTTTCGGCATGGGAGGGGATTGCTTCAGACAGGGGGTTCTAAAGACGGCCGCCTGTGGGTACTGCGTGTAATTCGCCCGGCCCCTGCAGTTCAGACCGCCCAAGACAAGACGCCTGACGCCAGATCGCCTGAGAATACCGAAGCAAGAGGTGGAAGCACTTCTGGAAAAGGACGCCAAAGTATCCGTCCCTATGCTTCAGGTAAACAAGGGTATTTACTCAGTGTACTTCCTTGTACCCAAAAAGGACCTCACCATGCGCCTTGTACTAGACTTGCGCCCATCGAACAAATTTGTCAAACCTCAAAAGTTTTGTATGGTAACTCTGCAGGAAGTAATTCCACTGTTGAAGCAGGGGGATTACATGGTAACATTGGACATGAAAGATGCATACATTTATATTTCAATGTTGCCGGCGCACAGAAAATACTAAGGTTTATGATAGAGGACAAGCACTATCAGTTCAAAGTACTCCCCTTCGGCATTGCCTCAGCGCCAAGGGTGTTTACGAATGTCCTGGCACTGGCAGCCGCACACCTGCGCAGACTATCCGTCCCTGTCTACCCATACCTCGACGACTGGGTCATAACAGGGGACTCTTACGAGACATGCGTAAGAAATACTCGGAAGACAATAGACCTCCTATTCAGTCTAGGATTCTCCATCAACGAGAAGAAATCCAGCTTATACCCCATTCAAGCCAAATAGTTCCTGGGTGCTCTGAGACAAAGGAGGGTCTTGTCTTCCCCTCCAACGAGGGAGTTCAGCGCATGCTTTCTCAGATCCCCCAATATGTAGCCAGTCGGGAAGTGACGCTACGCAAGGCTATGCGCCTGCTAGGTATGATGGCGTCATGCATTTATTTAGTTCCCCGCGCGCGGCATGCGCATGCGTCCCATGCAAGAGTGGCTCAACAGCCAGTGGTGTCAGGCCAGCGGACAATGGGAAGATCTGGTAGTTGTCTCGCCAGCCCTCGTTCTCTCTCTGCATTGGTGGTCGAGGAAAAACCTCTTGATGGGGGAAGATCTTCTCCACCCCGGCAGTGGAAGCCACTCTCGCGACAGACGCATCTCTCACAGGTTGGGGGGCTCACCTACTTCAGCAGACAGCGCATGGAGTGTGGTCCCCACAAGTAGCATCCAACCAAATAAATCTAGAGCTACTAGTAGTATTCAAGGCACTAAAAGCCTTTCGGACTCAACTACAAGGGAAGGCGGTTCTAGTCCTGAAGACAGCATCACAGCCATGTATTACCTGAACAAACAAGGGGGCACACACTCTCCAGGACTATCCAAGCTGTCCCAAAACATTTGGATGTGGGCTCTCAAACATAAGATGTTCCTGTTGTCCCAACACATTCCAGGGGAACTCAATTTTCTGGCGGACGTGCTCAGCAGAGATTTCCCAATGCCCTTAGACTACAAATGGCGTCTACACGAAGACCTAGTCTTCAACATCTTTGCAGAATGGTGTTTCCCAGAGATGGATCTGTTCGCTACTCAGGAGAACGCCCAATGCTAAGACAACGCCTACAGGTATCCCCACAACCGTTCCAAGGGGAACGGACTCTGGATAGCGTGGTCAGGGAAATGATTGTCTACGCTCCACCCCAACAGCCCCCCCGACTCCCATACACAAGATGGTGCACAAGATGTGGGCCCGCCAACCCTGGTTCGCTCATCTAATGGCGATTGCCCCTTCCTCCCCCCGTAAAATGACCCTGCCCGTACAACATGTTGTCTCAGGACGGAGGGCGGGGGGAGAGAACACCCATGCCCCCAAACTCTGAACTTAGCGGCCTGGCTCCTGAGGTCATAGAGTTTGGACACCTTCAGCTCCCTCAGAGATGCATGGACATACTCAGGGAAGCTAGGAAACCTAACACGTGCTATTGCTATTCCAGTAAATGAAAACGCTTTGTCATCTGGTGTAATACCAAGGGCGTCAATCCCATCAATTGCTCACCCACTCACATTGTGCTGTACCTAACCCATTTCTTAGACGCAGGACTGGCCTTCAATTCCCTAAAGGTTAATCTGGCTGCTCTCTCATCCTACACTACGTCACAACAGAAAGTGTTGTGGTGGAAAATACTGGTTATTAAGGCTTTTATGGAAGGGGTTAAGAGAATCCATCCCCCCATTTCTCACCTAGCTCCTGGATGGGGATCTAAATGTGATTTTTAACCAGACTCATGGGACCTCCCTTTGAACCAATGCATAAAGTAAGTCTAAAAGACCTTACTTACAAGACGGCATTCCTAGTGGCTATCACTTCTATTAGAAGGGTTAGCGAACTACAGGCCCTTTCAGTCCTAGACCATTTTGTTGCAGTCCACAGGAATACGGTGGTTCTGCGCGCTCATCCAAGATTTGCTCCTAAATTCATCTCGAAGTTCCATGTGAACCAATCAGTTGAACTACCCACTTCCTTCCAGAATCCCACTAGCATGGCGGAAAGAAGCCTACACACACTAGATGTGCGCCGGACAGTCCTGTTTTACCTGGAAAGAACAAAACCACTGAGGAAGACAAACCTGTTTTTCATTTCAGTGGCAGCTGGTAGAGAAGGGGATCCTGTCTCTAAATCAGCTATCTCAAGGTGGATTGTCAAATGCATCACACTGTGTTACACTCTAGCTAAGAGAGAACTGCCCTTCAAGCCTAGAGCACACTCTACTTGGGGCACTGGGGCTTCCATAGCATTCATTGCAAATGTTCCACTAGAGTCCATTTGTAAAGCGGCAACCTGGAGTTCTGTACACACCTTTACAAAACACTAGTGCCTAGACACTCATTCTACATCTGATTTTCAGGTGGAACAAGCATTATTAAGACCTCTTTTCTCTACTGTTCCTTCTCATAACCCACCTCCAACGCCGGGTACTGCTTGCTAGTCTATGCACAGCATGTGATTCTAAGTAGATTAACAAGCATCAGAAGCCATGCATTACTCGCCGTAATAGCATTTCTGATGATTGTATCTGCTTAGATTCACATGCGCCCTCCCCGCTCGGGGTGGAAGGAACATGGACATCTTACTACTTCCTCCTCTTTATGTACTCGCTTAATAGCCTTGGGGCTCGCTCATGGCAGAAAAAATACAATCTGAGGGACATCGGCATGTGAGGGATTTGATATGACCACCACGACCCCACTCTCCCTACTGTGTAGGCAGGCCAGAGGGCCCGGCAACATGGAAGACTGTGGACCTCTACCCTCAGATCCGGCAGCAGTCGTCAAAGGTTCCTGCATTCTTCGTCGTAGTATCTTGAAGCACCATCGAAGTGACTGTAGGGAAATAACCACCAAAGTCGGTAAACAAGGATAAACAAGGTCTCTTATGAAGAGCTCCGAAATGGGGCGACCAGTTATCTGGGCGGAAAAAACAATCTGAGGGACGTCGGCGCGTGAGGGATTTTGGGTACACTACACGTCACGGATAGTGTTACAGACACGCCTATTCCGACGTCCCCTTTCGGTCCCCGAAAGACAAGATGCAATACTCTGCGGTTTCCACTGGATGTTGGACCATATGCACAGCATGTGAATCTAAGTAGTTACAATCATCCGAAATGCTATTAGGTGAGTAATGCATGCAGTGCTCCAGATATGATTTTGAGGTGGGAGTATTTTACGCATGATTTTTCAAATTGGAGCGTAAATGCAATTTCAAGAGAGTAAAAAGGAGTTTTCTCCTCTGCAAGAGAGTAAAACCTATCCAACACATACGTTATGGGTATGAACACATTTTAAAAGGGTTGCTCGCTTAGCTGTCACAGATTTGGTTTTGCAGTTGGAAATTCACCATCATGCATAAGAAGGCTATGTTGCTGACAAAAGAAATGCTACAGTGCCATGTAGTGGCGAAAAGTATGTTTTTTTTAATGAATAAATCAAAGCGTACACGGTACGCAGTACAAAATGAAATGATCCGTATTTGCCATATTTACATGCGTAAAAGGGCAAGATACGCACGCTAACTGGTAAGCTGAATGCGTGTCGTCAGGGGACAACCCAGACATACCAGGGAAGGGACGTAGGGCATCAGTAAGAGTGAATAGCTTGGTCTTTGTCCTATTGATACAGTGTCTAGAGAATTCAGAGTTTTCCACCATCACAGGACCGAGATTCGCCTCCGGGTCTTGGATATATAGCAATGTGTCGTCCGTGTACAATATTATTTCTGGGTGCCCAGCGATGTTTATGCCCCTATGTCCATGTTTAGCCCTGATGATCGCAGCCAGTGGCTCTATTGTTAGTGCAAAAGAGCAGCGGAGAGAGCGGGCACCCCTGGCGCGGGCACCCCTGGCGCGTCTCCCTCCCCAATTGTATACTCAGAGGATGTACAATTTGTCTGCATCCTGGTAGTGGGACATGAATAGAGAAGTTGTACACAATTTAGGAAGTAATACCGTTCAAGTACTCAATAAGGGCCCCATCCGAGCTAGCATTCCTATTCGAGTATGTCGCATAAAAAGCCCTGAATTCCCCGTTAATATCTTCAGAGTTGATTATAATTCCGACACCCCAGTAATTCCCATTATGTTGCGTGGTTTGGTTTCAAATCAAATTTGGCTAATCTGAAATTCTTCAATGGGGTAGTTTGGGAGGGCGATGAGGAATATGTGCGAGGAACATCCAGTCAAAGAACGTTACCAGAGGTAATTAACGTGTTCTTCCAATAGATTGTGTCCTCCCACATGTTCCTCATCTTATGATAGACTCCCAAAACAGTATTAACTTCTTTTGGAGGAGGGAGTAGAAATTTGAGAGTTAATGGTTGTCAAGAATCGAGCATAGAACTGTCTTTCCAAATCTTCCTTCATTGTTCGAGATGTCTAAACAATGTTTTGTGAACGTGTGGATGGTTGGCCATGTAGCTACCTCGCGGATGTCCTATATCCGAACTCCCCTCTGAAGGGCAGAGGAAGTTGCCATGCCTCTAGTGGAATTTGCCTTTAAGCCTTCTGGGGGATCTTTCCCAGCTAGCCTCTAGCACTCTGAAATAGCTAGTATGATCCATCTGGATAGTTTTTTTTGGTAGCTGACTGACCCCATTTGTGTCCTGTATAGCCAATGAAAAGTTGGTAGTGCTGTCTCAACTTTGCCATTCTTGAAACACAAAAGCTTAGAGCTCTCCTTGGATCTAGTCTATGAAATCTTTCCTCTTCCTTGCCAGGATGAGGTGGAGGATAGAAGGCCAGACGCACAATGTTCTGGCTAAATGGTAATCCAATACAATCTTAATTAGAAAAGAGGATTTGACCTTCAGGACAACCTTATCCTTGTGAAATGTAGTAAAGAGGTTTACAGGGTAAGGAGTGCAACTCGCTCACCCTCTGGGCTGATATTGTTACTAACAGAATAGTTTTGTAAGTTGGCAACCTTAAGGGACAGGAATGGAGTGGCTCGAAAGGAGCACATTTCAAAAATTTTAAAACCAAATTAAGGTCCCAAGTTGGTGTTTGGAAAGGTGTAGGAGGAAATTATTATTAAGTATATATAGTTTTAAAAGACCTTTTTCAAAATACTATCGCAAAATGTTTTAAAACAATTACATTTCATTTCATAACGTGTCTAACATTTGAAATGTATACATAATTAAAAAATTGAACAAATTTAGCATTTTCAACCACACTTTAAATTTTCATCTTCGGATTTCCAATAATTGTAGACTTTGTAATACAAAGATATACAAGGGAACTTATGCAGCAAGCCCAGATTACTCTATCACACTGCCACATGCAATGGATACAAAATCAGAAATATTTGATATTCAACCCCAGCAGCCGGAAGCAGATTTATATAATTTTTCGTTAAAATAATAAATATTAATCAATTTAAAACCAATAGTAAACTAAAATTTCCCCTAACAATAGGGGCATCTAAAAAAAAAAAAAGACAAGCTGCCTCCATTTCGCTTGCTTATAATAATCCACAATCGGTACAATGCAAGGTGCATATTTTTTATTTATTTTGCCTTTTTAAAGCGCTCACACAGCCCGGGGGCCATCGAGGCGCTGTTACAGGAGTTGTTTATCTTAGTTGCGTAGTTGTTTCTTAGTTGCGCATATATAACGCGCTTAAATACCCAGAGGTTTCTATGCGCGGACCTGGGGATCGAACCTGTTGCTTTGTGTCGTCTTGCTTCCAAGGCGAGCACGTTGCTGCTGAGCTATCCTCCCGGGACTTTCAGTGTTCGTGTTAAGACAATAGTCCCAGAATGTGTCATCCTTTATAATATCGTAGCAATACACCATATGACTCAAGGTATTCATATGTTCAGAGCTCAATACCGAACATTCTGTGAATAGGTGTTTTGCCGTCTCTAATATACCATGTTTTTGCACAGACGGCAACATCTATCTTCATATGGAACGCCCAAGCGAACAACCCACAGTCACATATGTCGGTAATAGATTTGTGCTCAATCTTAATCGAAATCTCTGAACCAATAGATTCAGCATTGCCTCCATTATCTCTGGTGTTTCAAATATTTATGCACCACTCTATATACATACTCGTGACTTCTAAATGTCGCTAAATGGGTGTGGTTGCTGACCCATTCCCATTGTTTAAGTCTGTTTAAAAATGCATTTAAGAGTTTGGTAATTTGTCCCTCTCTTAAAATTTGGGCACCAACCAATGTCCTTGTATAGGCCACTTGCCAAAGCATCAAACTGGTCTGTACCCCGCCGAATAGTAGGAATTATACCTATATCCAATACTGCAGGCAATTTACATTTAGGGCACGTATTCATTCTAATGTGTAACAGGCCTCTTCTAATAAGCAGCTCACTTCAAATGGATTTTGTCCTCTCATGTATTACTCATCTTAGATATATTTGTATCTTCAGCTTTGCTACTTCGGAGAAAATCTTTCCACCTGGGGGCGCTGTGCTCGAGGTCGTGGTGTCGATGTTCCTCGAGGGCTGCCGTCTAGCGTCGACGCCATACGCAGTATAAAAGGCTCGAGCCGCGCTCATTGGCTTCTGTTCCATTTTTCCGATAGCCTTCGCTTCGTGTCACGAAAACGGCGCTTCAGTTCTTCGAACTGTCTTCCTCATCGAATCCTTCTACGCCAAAAACTGGCTTAAAGTGTCAAATGTGGGCAGATGATGTCAATCACCGACCCCCATCGAAATTGCATCTGGTGTTTGGGTCCGGACCATCGGGTCGACAAATGCGGTTCCTGTCGGGCGATGACCAACAAAGCTCTTAAGGAACAAAGAGGTAAACTGGTGGTGGGGAAGGAATCCTCAGTTGTTTTCGAGAAGAAAGAAAGACTCGGGGGCGTTGAGTGGTAAATCTCGACCAAAGTCTTGGAAATCAAGATCGAGGAGGCAATCGAGGAAATCGTTGTCTTGTTTGTCAAAAAAATCAAAGAAAAGACGACACTGATCTCCCTCTTCCTCATCTTCGTCATCTGAGACAGGGGTTATCACCTGCCCTTCAAAGCACGATTCCCCCAGAAAATGGGATGCTTTCAGAGCCTCGATGGTGAACATTTTCGAGAATGCGGCCCAGAACCCCTCAAAAAATGTCGTATGAAGACCATGCCCCAGCTCACTCTAGACATGACAGAGGGAAGTCCGAGACCAAACGTGCTAATTCCGGCGAAAAGTCCTTGAGGGTGTCATCAGAAGAAATTTGTCACCTTCTAAAAAAAAAAAAAAAAAAAAAAAAGAAAGAAAAGCAAAATAAGCCTACCGGTGCATAAATCGAGGGTTACTCTTGACAAAATGGCGTTGACTGTTCATCCGCCATTGAAGTCTGTGTCGAAAGTCTCATCGACGCCACTATCGAAGGCTTACTCGATACCGGCATCGAAGGTAGCGTCGATGACTTACTCAACAACGCTTATGTCAAAGACTCCTTCAACAGTGTCTATGCCTGTGTCAATGACATCGACACCTTTCTCGAGGCCAATGTTAATTCCGGCTCCCAAATCGACCCCCTTGTCGAAGCAGAGACCCATTAGATCGGATAAAATGTTCCATCCTGAGCCTAGGGAAGATTCTTTTTCAAATCTATGGCTTCCATTTATGAGGAGCCATCCTCTGAAGAGGAGGTTTCCCCTGCTGGGGTAAAATTTGGAACAATGTATGGGATGGAACAGAAATTACCCTATTTACGAGCACAGCGACATGACATACATTCTCAGTGAAGGCCCCCAAAAGGACTCTGTCCTTACCTTTCACACAGTACTGCAAAAAAAGGGTTATGACCACATGCAAAACCCCAGATTTGGGACCAGCTGTGAATAAGCAATGTGTAGGGAAATGCAGGCCTTGCTCGTCTGATCCAGAATATTTATCAAAATATCCGTCGCCTGAGTTTATTGGTCCAGGTGGCCACATCCACTAGGCATTCGACTTATCCTTCAATCCCCCCAGATAGGGGCGATTAATAAAATTGATGCCTGGTCCCGAAAGATCTTTTCTTCGGGCAGCATGGCCCTAAAATCGACAAATGTGACTTGCACCCTTGCAAGATTCACATACACCCTGTGGGATTGTATGATGGCAGCGGCTGAACACATACCTGAGGGCGAGGAACGGGAAGGTTTCCTCGCAATTGTGAGAGAGAGAAAATAGGCTATGGGGGAATGCCTCCAATCGGGACTGGACACTGCTGACAGCATCAGCAGGTCCATGGCGTCTAGCACAGTGCTACTTAGATTTATGTGGCTGAGAAAGTCTGGTTATGCACCAGATGTGCAGGCCAGGCAGCTCAATATGCCATTTGACGGCTTGAGGTTATTTGGCAGCAAGGCGGACAAAAATCTAGAAAAACTGCAGACCTCAAAAGCAGGCTAAGTCACTTAGTGCCTCTATAAAACAACCTCAGCAACACTCCCACTCAGGCTCCTCTTCCTGGAGGAGTCCTTTTCGATTCTACTCATTTGGGAGAGGGAAGGGACAGGCCAGTCAAACAGGACAACAAAGAAAATGTCCTCATGATGGAAGAGGAAATACTGCTAGATCAGCCCCAGCCCCAGCAGCTGTCCCCTCGGCCGCTACTGCAGCCGCTGCAAAGCCACTCTGAGGCCTTCACCCACAAAACCCCAGTGGGAGGCAGGATCTCTCAGCATCTGAACAAATGGCAGGGCATTACTTCAGATGCTTGGGCACTGGAGACAGTAGCCCAGGGTTACTGCCTTCCTTTTCAACAAAGGCCTCTGGATCATCCACTGGCACCCAACTCTGTCAAAATTCCAGATCCGCTCCTTGTGCAGGAGATTTTAACCCTGCTAGAGAAAGGCGCAATAGAACATGTACCTGTAGCGGAGAGGAACAAAGGTTGGTATTCCCCTTACTTTCTCATCCCAAAAAAAGAGGATTGAAACCCATCTTTGACTTAAGAAAACAAGTTCCTCAGGAAGGACAAGTTCAAGATAGTAACCCTTTCTCAGATCCTTCAGGCTCTCCAACTCCAAGACTGGTTGGCATCATTGGACCTTCAGGATGCTTACTTTCATGTGCCGATCCATCGCGAGCACAGAAAGTACCTCAGGTTTGCGATTGGCATTTCTCACTATCAGTTTCGAGTTCCTCCATTCTGGCTGACCTGCGCCTGAGGGTTTTCACCAAGCTGTTGGCTGTAGTGGCAGCGAGACTCAGGAGAGGGGGGTTCACGTCTACCCTTACCTGGACGGCTGCTTAATCAGGGAGAGTTTACCCGAACGAGCCCCGGAACATCTGACCATGACCTGCCACTTCTTGCACAGACTAGGCTTCTCCCTCATACAAGAAGTCAAATATGATACCATTCCAAAGACTCCAATTTATCGGAGCAGTCCTGGATACTACCTTGGGCAAAGCCTCCCCTCCTGAAGAGAGAGCTCATCACATTCTGCAGATGGTAACAAAGTTTCAGAATGCCCAGCATCTGCCGGCCTTCGACTTTCTGAGGTTGCTTGTACTCATGGCATCCTGCATTCTTATGGTGCCAGAAGCCAGATTGAGAATGAGGTCCCTTTAATGGGCTCTCAGGTCTCAGTGGTCCCAATTTTCGGGGAATATGTCGGATCTTTTGCCGGTTCCGACCAGAGTGGCTCAAGATCTGCTGTGGTGGACTTGCAAGGACAGTATTCTCAAGGGAGAACCTTTTTGGCAACCATGGCCGGAGATAACGGTAGTGACGGGCGCCTGACTCACAGGGTGGGGGAGCCCACACCAGCGATCTGTCAATCAGTGGTCGTTGGTCTCCATCGCAGTCCAAACTACACATCAACCTTTTAGAGCTGAGGGCGATCAGACTAGCACTGAAGGCCTTTCTGCCCTCTGTACTGGGAAAGAATGTCTTGATAATGACGGACAATACAGTGGCCATGTACTAACTCAACAAGAGAGGTGGTGTAGGGTCACTACCACTGTGCAGAGAGGCAATGCAGCTCTGGTTCTGGGCAATATAAGAAGGAATCTCTGACGGCAGTTCACATAGCCGGGGAGAACAACACCGCAGCGGATGCTCTGAGCAGTCGGAGCACAGTCTCCCAAGAGTGGGAGATAGCTCAGGAAGTCCTTCAAGAGATCTTCACCCTTTGAGGAACCCCTCAAGTCGATCTGTTCACTACCAGTGTCAACCGGAAGTGCGATCAGTACTGCTCAAGGGAATTTCCTCCAAGAGGAGCTCTAGGGGACGCCTTCGTGGTGGACTGGGAATTTCCCGCGTTCCCTCCAGTCCCCATGATTCCTCACGTAATCGGGAGGTTGAGAAAGTTCAGGAAAACCATGATCCTAATTGCCCGAGATTGGGCCAGGAGAACGTGGTACTCGGACCTTCTGGACATTTCCATCTGCCTTCCAATACGTCTTCCACAAATAGAGGATCTCCTCTCGCAAGAGGAAGGTCGGGTTCTCCACCCATGTCAATCTGGAAGAATGAATACCCTTCATTTGAATGATAGACGTAACTTGATGGCCGTGGGCCAACCGTCTTATGCACCGAATTGTAGAAATATAGACTGTTATGCTTGACCAACAAGCGCCCATTTTAAACGTAGCAGAATTGCCATTTTGCTTGTTAACCATTGCTCATTGCTTTCTGTCTAAAAACTGCTTTGCAGCTTGCAATTCTTGCGGATTCTCCTTACTCTGCTCAACTGTTAACATTGTTGTCTGAATATGAAAGGACAAGGTCGGGGGACTGAAAAGTTTGCTGAACTTCTCATGAGTAGCCCAGAAAGGAATGCCCACGCTCCCTCTCTGTAGCCTTGGGAGGAAGCTGGAGGGCATTTAATCACTTCACAGCTGCCAGCCAGTCTCGTACGATGGTAGAATATGTTAGAATAATACAGTTAAAGGCTTGAATTATGCTTCTCTTACGGCCCCCCTTCGCAAAACCCCTTAGAACGTGTCGGCTCCCAGGACACTAATAGTACCTCATAGATAGCAAAGCTTGGAATGTGGCTCTTCCCCTGTGTGCAGATTGCTTCCAAGAACAGAACCACTGTGTACTAAAAGATCCCTCCGCACTTTCTAAATTGCACATTGTTACTAGAATAGAAATTGAAAGCATTATGATCGTCATACTCGTCGGATATGTCCATTGTCATCCCGAGTTCAAAGGAACTTAATACAGAGGGGTGTTGAACATGACTTTGCTGATTGTATGATATGCATTTTGTATATATGTAACTGATGTACGTAATTCGCTCTCTTGCGTCCCTCGAGGTCTAGGAAACTCGCGGGGCGTTAGGTCAGAATTGACCAATTGATACTATCTTTTGCTTGCAATAAACCCTAGCATTGGGATTTTGAAACCTCGTGTCTGGCGCATCTTTTCGTGTATGGTCATTGCCTTGTTTCCATAGCACGAGGGACCCCTAGGAGCTCCTTTCACCCAGAGGTCAAGACACTCGTCCTTCACGCATGGTTTCTGAGAGGCTGAGATATAAGGATTGGGATCTCCCGTACGACGTAATGGAGATTTTGCTTTCGACCAGAAGGCCAGCAACAAAGTCCTTGTACCGTTGTTGTTGGAACAAGTTCAGTAACTGGTGCAAGGACAAGAATGTGGATCTGTGGATCCATTCCTATGTAATACTCCTATGGTGCTTTCTTTCCTTTTACACTTTGCCAATTTGGGGATCCAAGTTGGCACGATAAAGTGATACTTGGCTGCGCTATCTATTTTTAAGAACTCCTCAGAAGAAGTGTCTTACTTCAAAATGCCCTTGGTTATTCAGTTCCTGAAAGGGCTCATGAATGTGTACCCTCCAACCCCTTTTCAGGTACCAGTCTGGGATTTTTAAATTTTGCTTTAAAATTCCTCATATGTATTCCATTTGAGCCCTTACACTTTCGTCCGCTAAGGCTCCTTACTTTAAAGAGAATACTTGTGGCAATTACATCAGCCCGCTCTCTTGTAAGCCTCCTCACACCATTTTTCATAAAGACAAGGTTACTCTTAAAGTCAAACCCTCTTTTTTGCCAAAAATAGCCTGACTTGCACCTGTCACAAACACTTTACCTTCCATCTATCTTCCTCCTCATGCTAGTATGGAGGAAGAAAAAACTACACAGACTGAACCCTAAAGGGGCTCTCAGTTTCTATATCACCAGAGTGGCTAAATTTAGGCAAAGTGATCAACATTTTGTCGGGTTTTGCACAAATTAGGACTAGCAGTAACCAAACACACATTGTCCAGATGGATAATACTAGCAATTACTGAATGATATAGATTAGCGGGAAAAGATCCTCCAGATGGGCTAAGGGGCTCATTGAACCAGAGGCATGGCAACTTCAACTGCCCTTTTGAGGGGTGTCCCGGTGCAAGACATTTGTACAGCGGCCACCTGGTCCTCTATCCACACTTTTGTGAAGCACTATTCTCTAGATTCAACATCATCACAAGGGAGCCTTTTTGCCAAAGCCATCCTTCATATAATCCATGATTAAAACGGACTAGTACTCCCACCTCCATTTTTATATACTGCTTTGGGAGTCTATTGAAATTGAGGAATACGTGGGAGGACACAATCCATTCGAAGAACAAGTTATTTACCAATTGTAACGTTCTTTCGATTGGATGTTCCTCACACGTATTCCTCATCGACCCTCCCAGCCTACCCCACCGTACAGTTTACGTCAATTGCACTCTGAATTCCTTGAGAGCTTGATGTCTAAAGATCGCCTAGTCAACTACTCAGCTGGTTATATCGAAAAAACAGAACTGAAGCCAACGGGCGCGGCTCGAGCCCTTTATACTGCGCATGACGTTGACGCTCGACGGCAGCCCTCAAAGGGACATCGACACCGCGACCTTGTGCACAGTGCCCCCTGGTTGGAAAAAATATTTGCAAAGCAGCAAAGCTGAAGATAAGAATATATCCAAGAAGAGGAATACGTGGGAGGAACAACCAATCGAAATAACGTTACAGTTGGTAAGTAACTTGTTCTTCTGAGAGAAACCAGCCAACCAGGAGGAAACACATTTGTGAGTCCTTTAAGAAATTAAGGGTATTTTGAAGTAGGATTCCTCTTCTGAGGTGCTCTTGAATATGGAAAGCACTGCTAGATAACCCTTGGTTGTTCCAATCGGGAGTCCCAGATTTGCTAAATGTAGTAGAAATGAGAACACCTTTAGATGTATATAACAATTTGCAAAACAAAATGTCGGGCGCGATGCAGCGCAATAGCGAGGCTGTCGTCCATCTGGTTGCCTAGCAACCTTCGTTTGAAATAACAAGGCATCCGCCGGCAGGCGGAAGAGCCAGCCCCCCGAAGGCCATCTAAGGCCCTGTTTTGCCCCTGTTTGGCTGCTGGACGGCTCATGGCGACTACCACGAGACCCTACCTTATGACCATAATCCTTCTGTGAGTACGCACATGCAGTCAGCCTGTTTGCCTATCCTGAAATAGTGTTATGCATACGCCTCTTGACGGATATTGTTGACCTGCTGTAGCCATAATTATTCAGCATTTCTGCATACCATACGGCCGCATAATCGCTCATAATGCCATGTACCCTGGTTAGCAAATGCTCATACCGCGTGTTATCCCTATAGACTACTCTACTCTGCTCTAGCTGAACTAAGTCATTCGTACGCTATATTCGTGGTCAGTTGTTTGCATATTGCACGAGTATTCGCTACAGACAACCTCTTCCACTATGCATCATCATATTAAGTGATGCCCACTCAAATACCTGCACTCACGGCTTAAACAGCAGCTTCCATGTTCTTTGCCTAACGCTGCCCCTATAACTGATGTGCACCCTGCTAGTGAATAATGCACTGGGCCCATTTGCGGCTTGTTATGGTTTGTTGCATCTCGCTGCACATTGCACTTTTTATTAGTGCATACCTGCTTGTACATTGTATTTCAGCATTTAATGTGTAACTTAAATCTAGTTGAACCCTATTGCCACAGTTGTACCTGCCTGCAAACTGCTTTTTTTAGCCTTGCTATGAATTTCGAATTTAGGTGAACCTTTACTGTTATAATTGTACCTTCCTACTGCTCATGACATCTCTAGCCTATTGTTTTCCCATTGCAACCCCTATTGCTACAATTAGCTTACAGCGCTAGTGCAGTGATTTGCCATAGCCGTCAATAATGTTGCAATTCCTCTCTCACTTGTATTGCATGAGTGGATGTACTACTAGCTGTGTCTATTGTAGTTAGTAATATCACTTCCTGCCAGTATAACGTTATGATTTTGTGGCCAACCATAGTAGCCGATCGCAATATACATGATTGTAGTTACTAATTCTCTGTCACTGCCTAGATCTGTACCTCTAGCTCTCCAAACGACTTAGTGGATTATTAGTGTTATTGTTTTCCCAGACCCCTCTCCATAGGTGTTGCCATTAGCTACCCTACGGATAGTAGACGCCTAGCCTTCTAAACTTAATTAAACCATGCCAGGCTGGTTATTACTTATGATGTTTCCCTTTTGTATTGTACTGCATGATTTGCCCTGTACAGGCTCCCACTTTATTACCCATGATAATGGCCTCTCTAGAGCAGCATGCCCCTGCCACAACCCCATTCCCTGTCCACACTCACTTCTTACCGCTTACCAATCCTTTTCCCCAGTATCACCACCAGATCAACATTCAAACAGACTATATATCGACCCAAAAGCCACAAATTGCCAGCAAACCGCACTCATCCATTACCAATAAATTGCCTAAAACGCCCTATCTGGTCCTTAGTGCACTAAGACGCACCAGACTTAGATCACCATTCATTGGTGTCCAATGAGGGACTTCACCAACGTTAAGCAAATAAAACAGATCCCATTACAAGGTCTCATTAGAACCCAAAGACTCAGATCCTGATTCATAAATCGCCCTAGCACACATGCCTCTGCCACCATAGGAAGCGCACCACTACCAGCGACCCAAACTAAATCCTCCAAAAGGATTACCACAACCAAACAACAAACCACTGTCACAGGGACCACCAACACTTTCCCTTCTCCTTTAGTCCAAGCGCCACCTCTTCCTATGTACCTCAAAGCAGCCCTCATAAATGCACGCTCCATAGCTGCACATGCCACAGAGATACAGGACTACATTACTGAGCAACAAGTCGACCTACTTATAGTGACTGAAACCTGGCTCCACCAAGCCTCCGGACCTTCACTTTCTATTTCCATTCCTCCGGACTACACTATCCTTAGGACGGAATAGAATTAAGTCAGTAGGTGGGGGAGTAGCTATTATTGCTAAAACCCATCTCAAAATAAGAGCCTGCCCCATAGAGAACTCTGACGGGTATGAAGTCCTGCTAGCCAAACTAGATACGAACCATAAGACTACTATAAACATAATAACCATTTACAGAGCGCCTAATACTAAATCTCAGCCAGAATTAGACATACTCTTACTACTAACGCCACTCTTTAAACCCAACACAAAATGTATAGTCCTTGGTGATTTGAACCTTGGATTCAATGATACCCAAGACCATAAAGCAGAAGCACTACACAGTGCACTCAAAGACATGGCATTCACACAACTCGTGAACGCCCCTACCCATACAAAAGGGAGAATACTAGACTGGATACTACCACTCAATACAACAGTATCCATAGATTCCATTAACATAGTACCCTGGTCAGACCATCATAGTATAAACTTCTCTATCCTGTGCAATGAACCAGACCTACCTAAAACTTATCATAGCAGAATCTTACGTAACCAGAAATATCCGTAAACTCTCAGCAGAAAACCTCAACCCATTGTTAGCTAGCGCCCTCAATGACCAAAGGATCAATAATGACAACCCCTGTGCCTTGGCCGACACCATAAATGCCTCACCAACACGAGAGATACCTTAGCACTTTGTGACAACAAAACCAAACGTAAGGACAAAAAAATCCTCCTCCTGGTTTAATGAGGAATTAGTTTCTCTTAGACGGATTAAACAATCGATTGAACACCGTCTAAATAAAACCCACACCTTAGAAGCCATGGACGTATTCAACACCGCAAATAAAACGTATAAAGCAGATGCCCTTAATACCAGAATCAGAAATGCCTCCTCTGATACAAAAGAGTTATTCACCATACTCAAGGAGCTGGAGAATCCCATCCCTATCATTAGCCCGGTCCAACCAAGTAAAGAATGGTGTACCACCATTCAAGATGCTCTTGCCACTAAAATCAAACTATTAAAAAACAAAATGATCTCAAATCTCCTATCCGATAAACACCCCACGTCTAACCAAATCACCAAGCACATAGGAGACACTACTCCTTCCTTCAATTTCACCCGTCTCCCAAGATGTAGTACGTAGTACTATAACCAAACTCAAACCATCAAACTGTAAAGGAAACAACTTCCCAGCACACCTAGTTAAACTACGCGCCCCTACCCTCACACCCATAATCACCAATTTTGTGAACGCCTCCTTCAATTCCAATCTGGTCCCAGTCAGCATTAAAGCGGCGTGGGTCACCCCACTACTAAAAAAAGCCTACACTAGATCCACTAGCCCCCACTAATTACCGGCCCATAACAACTGTCCCCTTCCTACTTAAAATCATTGACAAAATAGCTTACAACCAAATACAAACCCACCTTGAACAAAATAACCTATTAGGAGCTAGACAATCTGGCTTCAGGCCCAACCACAGTACTGAGACGGCCCTCTTGGATCTGAAAATCCAATTAGACACTATCAGAGACATAGGCAAACTAGCTGCCCTACTGTTGTTGGACCTATCAGCAGCATTCGACCTGGTAGACTGTGACACCCTAAAAAAAAGACTAACTTTTCAAACAACGCCACACTCTGGATCAAATCCTTTTTAACGGACCGAACATCCAGAGTTGCCATCGGAAATTATGCAGCTGACCCTACAGCAATTCCCATAGGAGCTCCCCAGGGATCCTGTCTCTCCCCTACTCTCTACAATGCACATACAAAACTCCTATTCTCAGCCCTTGACGACATGGGTGTCATCTACACAAACTTTGCAGATGACACCCAGATCCTCATCCCCATTACAGGTGACTACACCCAAGACATGTATACCATCAATAAAGTTGGATGGACCTAAACAGCCTTTGCCTTGACGAGAAAACAGAGGTTCTCATCGAGGGCTCACAAAAAAGAATAAGCACCCTCCATCCCGACTATTCACATATCAACATTGACGGCACACAGATCCCAGTACTCAAGCAAGTCAAAACTCTTGGGGTATATATAGATACCAACCTCACTATGCACAAACATCAGCCCTCTCCTCCTCTACAGCATACACAGCTAAACTTATTGCACTCAGCCGCAAATTCCATACCCCCACAAACTGTATTACTTTGGCTAGAGCGCTGATTTTAACGAACCTGGACTATTGCAACATCCTTTTTTTAGGAACATCCAAAACTAACATTAATAAGATACAATTACTACAGAACAAAGCCCTTAGAGCGGCTCTAGGTATAAAGAAATCCAAACACATATCCAACATCAGGAGAGAAAATCACTGGCTGCCAATTGAAGGCAGAATCATTTTCAAAACACTTGGTGTCGTTCATAAATGCATCACAAACAAAGCGCCTAGCTACCTCAACAATACCATCAAGAAAAAAAAGAACTCCTGTAGGACTCTTAAATCCAATAAACTGGCTCTCTTGGAAGTACCACAATACAAATACAGCAGAGCTGGAGGAAGTAGTTTCAAAGTCCTAGCCCGACTCATTGGAATGCATTACCACTCAGCATCAAAAATGAGGACACTTTACTAGGATTCAAAAAAGCGCTGAAAACATGGTTATTCAACAAATATTAACCTCGGCTATTCCCAATCTACTTTAGCACCAGAACGTCCTGACCTAACTGTTTTACAGAATTGAAATGCCAAATGCTGATCCCATGGCCCACATGTATGTCCAGTGGTCGCTTTAGACCCATATCTAGAGTTTTAAAAGAACTGCGATTTCACTGCTTGCGGGATTGTAACACTGCATAAGAAATGTGATAATATACCTGCAATTTCGCCGTGATACCTTTGGGTCTTGGCAAGTAATAAATGTAATAAATAAATAAAAATAAAAAATCGCAATGAAAAGGGTCCACATCTGTCTCTCTACACCAGCTGCAGAATTTGTTCCAACGGCAGTGGTATAAGGATTTTGTTGCTCGCCTTCTGGCCAAAACCAAAAACTCCATTCCGTCATCTGGGAGGTCCCAATCCTTCAATCTCAGCCTCTCGGAAACCATGCATGAAGGCTCATTGTCTTGACCTCTGGATGGAGAATCCAACCCTCCTCGCGAGAGAAGGTCTTCTGTTTGTGGAAGACTTACTGGAGGGCAGATGGACATGTCTAGAAGGTCAGGTCAGCATGTCCTTTAGGATCATGAATTTCACGAACTTTCTAAACCTCCTCTTCACGTGAGGAATAACGGGGTCTGGAGGAAACACCCAGTCCACACTACAAACACGCCCCTTAGAGCTCCTCTTGAGGGAACATTTCCTGGAGCAGAACAGTTCGCATTTCTGGTTGGGACTGGTTGCAAATAGATCTACTTGAGGGTTTCCCCAAAGGATGATCTCTTTAAGGACCTCCTGAGCTAGTTCCTACTTGTGCGAGACTGTGCTCTGCCTTCTCAGAGCATCCATCGCCATGTTCTCCTCTCTGACTAGGTGAACTGGTGATGGGGAGCTTCCTTCTTGAATTGCACAGAACCAGAGCTGCATTGCCTCTCTGCACAGTGGTAGTGACCCTACGCCGCCTCTGTTGTTGAGGTAGTACATGGCCACTGTGTGGTCCGTCATTATCAGGACCTTCTTTCCCCGTACAGAGGGCAGAAAGGCCTTCAGAGCTAGTCTGCTTGCCCTCTGCTCCAAAAAACTGATATGTAGTTTGGACTTGGATGGAGACCAACGACCGGTGATTGTCAGATCGTTGGCGCGGGCACCCCATCCCGGGAGTGAGGTGTCCATCATTACGATTATCTCCGGCCATGGTTTCCAAAAGGGTCCTCCTTTCAGAATGTTGTCCTCGCAGGCCCTCGCATAACCACAATATACAATTGCATATTGCTCATCATACCTCTGTTTGGTTCCTGCCTCCGTTTGGTTATCTCAGAACTTGATTTGAATCCGGGTATGTACACCCTTAATGCTAATTTCCTTTTTTTATCAATAATTGTTTCATAAATGAACAGATTTACGTAAATGTTGATTCATTGCCAATGACCAACTGCCTATTTTGGGTGTCTGTAACCCGACTTTGTGATTTTCTGTTCTTCACTTTTATTACTTTTGATTTAACTTTTTTGATTATAATGTATGGATTTTATTTATGTATCTGT
Source organism: Ambystoma mexicanum (assembly GCF_040938575.1). Lineage (NCBI taxonomy): Eukaryota > Metazoa > Chordata > Amphibia > Caudata > Ambystomatidae > Ambystoma > Ambystoma mexicanum. The sequence goes on from NC_090925.1 coordinate 734,989,834, forward strand.
TATTTCATAATTGTACACACATGATCACTTATAACAGCCTTGAGGACGACCTTATTGGTCAAAACACGCGTCGGCGACTGGCCACCAGGGGGCGCGCGGATGAGTATCTCCTGCGTGAGCTCCGTCCCTGTGGTCCCGAAAAGCGGAATGAGCCTCCGCTGATGGATCCCCCCCACGAAAGCTCGAAATTTTGTGATCTGAACGGACCCCCCCGCAACTGAGAAAAAACCCGATGAAAATCAGACCCGCTTTGACCGAGAACTCGGCAGTCTCAGAAGTCCATAATCACTGCGCCACGGAGGGCCCGAAGTCTGGCGTAGTCCGGCCCGTGCGATAGGCGTTACCCACGGTGCGCATCTGTGACCTAAACTTGTGGTGGTGATCCCTCACCCGCGTGAGATAGCCTGCCCAAAGACTCCAAGGATACCGGGCGACTGCACGGGGTGAGTGAGACTTTTACGCAAAACTCCACGACACCAGAGCCCGTGCCTGGTGGTGCCACGTAACACGCGTGACCCTCCGACCCGACCTGCACAACATACTACGCCGGAGGAAGAAGAGCGGCCGGTTGGACTTCCTCCAACTGCGCACCCCAGAACCACACATATCCGCCGTTTAGGGTCGGAGCTGCCCCACATCATATGAAGTGCTGGAGACCGGAGACAATACGAAGCCCACAATCCGAGCCTCCTCATAGAGGGTAGAGCCCCCTCCTCAGGGGCGTGTGCCTCCTCTACCCAGGATTGTGTTGCATGGACCTACGCCACAAACTGGCCAGATTTGCCTACGAACCGTGCGTCTCGCCTTGCGGATCTACAGATGCAATGACCACGGACCCATCAGAAGCGGGGGCCGCCGCCACCAAAGGTGACATCGGCACACTATTGAACGAAATAAAAAATATGGGAGCTAACCTCGGCGGCAAGATTGACAAAATCACACAGAGGATGGACAGATTCGAAGAACGCTTGGAAAGTGTGGAAAATAGCCAGGCCTCGATCGACACCCTTGAGGTTCAGATGGACGTACGGATTCGAAACATCGAAAAGAGAGAAGTTGAGGCGAGGCTTAAGATGGATGTCTTAGAAAACAGAGAAAGGAGAAACAACCTCCGCTTTTTCGGTATTCCGGAACGCGAAGGTGAAACTGAAAAAGATCTCGAAGACACCATCCACGACGACATTCGAATATTGACCGCCGATGAAGACATCGACGAGCCCAAAACCAAACGCATACATAGAGCCAGTGGACCAACCGGCGGCCCGCGGTCTGTTCTGGCCAGGTTTCACCGATATCAAGACAAAGCTAGAATTCTGGAGAAGGCCAGGTCTGGAGGCCCGCTCACAATGGGAGGCGCTCAAATCACCATCTTCCAAGATCTATACTCGTTAACTTTAGCCCTGAGATGCCTCTGCAGCCCCCTCACGAAATGGCTCAAGGATCAGGGCACAAGGTGTACATTGTCGCTTACATTCGAGCACGACAGCAGGAAAATAGTTCTACGCTCTGAAGACGAGATCAAAGACTGCATCGCAGATCTCCTCGGTGCGGACCCGCGGAGCAAGGAAGGCGGTGACGACGGACGACCGGGATCGCAGTGGGAGCTCTGGGGCCCGAGGCGTAAGAGGGTAAAGGGATCGAGAAAGTTTAGAGCCCCAATAACACCCCCGATCATGATTAACCAAAAGAAACAGCGCTGGAATTGTACTAGCTACAGTCACATCTAAAACACGTGGCAATGTCTCCCACGAGGGATGCAACATAGCGGAAGCACACGCTGCGGACAAAGCACCCCCCAGGAATGGAAGATGAAGTGGACTCCAGTGGAAAGTCCTGAAAGCCACATGTAACGTTGAAACTTTCATAAGTTTATGGTTATTACTGTTACTGCTAAAATTGCATAATGTTTGGGGGTAAGAGGGAAGAGATGGGGGCTCACCCTTAAGCTACGATGGTAAATTTGCTCGGGACCATAGGTCAATGGTCCCCACTGATGGTCCGCCGACGGACTGCAAATTCTTATCCAGTCTGTCCCGGACGCAGTCAACAGCTGCCAATGCAGCACCCCCTGTTTGCAAGCTCAAACGAGCACCACCATTTAAGGTGGAATACGAGAAAAGGGGAGAGAGGTAACGAACACTTGGGACATGTACAGATAACAATAAGTTTGCTTCGAAGTATCGCAGCCAAGATGACACAGGGCACCCACTTGCCCCTCTGCTCGCTGATGGTGAGAGACCCTAGTCTCCAAACCGCTCATGGCATCACATGAGAAGTCTAAGGGCAAGGGTCTCCTCAGAATTGGGACTATCAATGTGAAGGGACTGAACTCCCCTACTAAGAGATCGCAAGTGCGCAGGGAATTCCGAAGATCCGACATTGACATTCTCCTCATACAAGAGACGAAATTTGCCAGAGAGGAGCGGGCGGTCCTGGGGAAACGGGGGGGGGGGGGGGTTTGGAATTTTGGGGCTCTGGCCCACTCAAGAAGGGAGGAGTTGGGATCCTCCTCAGGAAAGGAGTAGGCTTTGAGATAGAAAAGACCTGGTCAGATGTGAGTGGACGAACCCTCCTGATAGTGGGGAAGATCGCGAGAGTTCAGGTCACGATCGCTACTATATACTCGCCTAATAACGGACAAGCTGCATTCCTTCGGAAGACAATTCCCAAAATAGTACTGGAGACTGCAGGCCACCTCATTATAGGAGGCGACTTTAATCAGTGTGTGAACCCGACTGTTGACTGGAAGCCAGGCAACCCCGATACGCGGGCCCGGCATTGGAGGGATCACACTGAATTCGCTGCCATGATGGAACTTTACGATCTACGAGACGTGTGGAGAAAACAACATCCTGACGAAGGGGTTTCACCTTCTACTCGAACCCCCATCGCACATTCTCACGCATAGACTATATATTCCTCGCACCTGACCTTGCAAGGTCAACAAGTTATACCAACATTATCCCGACAACATGGACAGATCATGACATGGTCCTAGCAGACGTCGACTGGAACGACCTGCCTGCCGCTGGGGGATCCTGGCGATGCAACGAGTCCCTCTGGACCGACGCGGCGTTCAGAAATGAAATGGAAACCGAGATTGAGGAATATTTCAAGACGAATGACAATGGGGAGGTCTCCAAACAGGTGATTTGGGAAGCGGGGAAGGCCACGTGGAGAGGTATCTTAATACGTCAGGGCTCCTCTAAAAAGAGAGAGCGTAAGATTGTAGAAAACAAACTCCGCAAAGAAATATACCAGCTGGAAGCGGGAATAAGAGACGAAACGACGGTGGACCCCTCCAAACTCGACATGGCCCAACGTAAAAGAGCGGAACTTTGGCTGTTAGAACATGGACAGGTGGTGAGGAAGCTACAATTAATGAAACAGACATATTATGAGAAGGGGGATAAGGCCGATGCACTCCTAGTCGCCAGGCTCAGGGAAAGGAGGGAAGAATGCAAGGTGAAAGAGATAAGAGCCCAGCAACCCCTCGATACATCCACCCCACTCGATACCCGAGAGCTTCACCACCTTTTATGAAAACCTATATACCTCTGAGCTGCTTGCGGCTCACCCTGATATATCCGCTTACCTGTCCCCAATTACTATGCCCACAATATCACACACAGAGTCCGAACTCCTCGATAGCCCAATAACCGAACATGAGACACGAGAGGCGATCAAACGGCTTACACTGGGGAAGTCACCGGGCGAGGATGGGTATACGGCCGGCTTCTATAAGACCTTCGCCGAGCAGCTCTCACCCTTTCTCACGGAGCTCTTTAATGAGATAATGAGCTCTGGGATCGCACCAGATTCCTTTAGGAAAGCCCTCATAACTGTCATCCCTAAAGAGGGTAGGGATCCCAAATTATGTGGGTCATACCGCCCTATTCCCCTCCTCAACCTCGATGCGAAGATTTACGCACAAGTGCTGGCAGCCAGACTGGAAACTCTAATGCCCAACTTGGTCCACCCTGACCAGGTGGGATTTATCCTGGGGAGGCAGGGCGCCGACACAATGCGTAAAACCCTAAACCTTGTCCACGCAGGGCACAGTATAGCAGATGACCCGGCCCTCCTATCGATCGACGCAGAAAAAGCCTTCGATAGGGTGGAATGTGAGTTCCTGGGTGAGGTACTCCAGAAAGTAGGGATAGGCTCAAAATTCCACGATGGAGTGCGAGCAATATACACCTCTCCCAAAGCATCAATATTTGTGAACGGGGAATATTCCAGATGGTTTGAATTGCAACGGGGGACCAGACAAGGATGCCCACTCTCCGCGATCCTGCTTGCACTTTCCCTGGAGCCCCTAGCCCAAAAGATAAGGAACGACCCCCGACTAGAGGGAATTCGCCTGGGGGGGATGGAATACAAAGCAGGGCTGTATGCTGATGATATCCTTCTACACCTAACGAAACCGATGACCTCCATACCACATGCCCTAAATCTAATAAAAGAATATGGCCGGTTCTCCGGGTTTAAAGTAAACACGTCCAAATCCATACTCTTTCCACTCCAAGGTACCCCAGACGATAACGACACTAAGTTCCTCCCCTTAGGACTCAAGGTAGATCACACAACATTACGATATTTGGGCATACAGATCACCAGAACCCTAGGCGAACTATATGAGGCTAACTTCCCCCCGCTCCTTCAAAGCTTTGAGAGAGACCTTGAGAAATGGAGCAAACTGACGATCTCTTGGCTGGGGCGCATCAATGCCATCAAGATGGTATGCCTACCCCGCTTCCTCTACCCCTTTCAGATGCTACCGATAGAGATACCCCAAAAATTCCTCGTGGATGCCCGTAAGATCATGCTGTGGTTCCTCTGGCAGGGAAAAAGACCAAGGATCTCATATGACATGCTTATTCTCCCCAAGGACAGAGGTGGATTAGGGCTTCCCGATTTGAGAAAATACTACAATGCCACTCAGTTACGCGTCCTAATCCCACACTTCAGAGACCACAAACACCTGCAATGGGTCCAGATGGACAAACCACTACATGTCCCCCGCCACGGTGGCGGAGTGGCTGTGGTTGCCACACCAACGGGTCCAGAAGAGAATTAAACTCCACCCTATACTATCCACCATATGGGCTATATGGCGCACTGGGAAAGAGATGCGCGAAGTTACCACCTGGCCATCCCCACTCAGTCACTTGTGGTCTCCTGGCATAAATGACCAAATCCCGAACCTAGACCGGTTCCAGTCATGGTACGAGGCAGGACTGGAGAGGGTGGGACACCTCCAGAAAAGAGATGAATATATTACACTACCTGAACTGACAACGGCACTGGGGATAGGCCCTCTATCGACGTTCCACTTCATTCAGCTAAAAGGGGTGTTAACGAGAACCGAATGGAGGGAAAAACTGAGAAGAGATCTCACCGCCTTTGAGAAACTCCTGGACTCTAGAGCGGAAATGAAAGGCCTTATCTCAATAATGTACCAAACGCTATTGTGTGCAGGCGGCGGGAACACGGAACTCCTTAGGACCAGATGGGGAAAAAGACCTAGGCAAAGAGATACTTCCCGAAAAATGGGAATTAATGTGCAGAGCAGCGCCTAAATCCTCCATATCCAACAAATATAATCTGCATGCAATAAAACTCCTACACCGATGGCAATACGATCCCCTTCGACTCTCCAAAATGTCCCAGTCCATGAGCCCAAAGTGCTGGAGAAATTGCGGAGAAACTGCCAACTACTGGCACATGTGGTGGAGCTGTCCGCGCATCAAAGTGTTTTGGACCGAAGTCCTGGGATGGATCAAAGAAGTAGACTACATCCATAGAGAACTTGACCCACTCCTTGTCCTGTTTGGCCTTGGGAGAGTTGAGGAGGATTGGTTCCGGGTCAAAGGCCTGGCTCCCCAGCTATTACTGGCTGCGAGGGCCCTAATAGCGACCAAGTGGAAATCCCCTCAGGTTCCAGGTAAGACCGAATGGATTAAATTGGCCACGAACATTTATGTAATGGAAACAATCACTGCCTCCCTGCACAATAAATCCGTGAAATGCAAAACTCTATGGATGGACTTCAAGAATACATATATCACGCCTACTCATGACTCCCAACCTGAGGAGCCCCCAAAAAACCGACCGAATGAAGCCACACCTAAGGAACACTACAAAGGACTAGACCCTTACTTCCAGCGACGATGGTACTATCGGATGCAACGCTGTCAATCATATGATACTAACCCTTTTGTCAAACTATTGTACTTATGAGATACACTAACCCAAGTGGGGGAGGGGGGTGGGAGTGGGCTTTGGCGAACAGTCGATGAGACACTTCCAGAAAACCGGGACTGTCGCACTACCAAGAGAATCTAGTATACTGTTTTTACTATTCATTGTCTGTTCGACTTACGCCTCTGGCAGATGTATGATCCTGTTTGAATACTGTTTGCTTCTTTTTGTTTTTTGTAAAACCAATAAAGCTAAATTAAAAAAAAAAAACACATGTCGGCTGTGACCGGAATAAATCAATTTCCACATAATTGGATTTCTTTCTTATTCAAGACATTTGAGTTCTCATTTTACTGTTGAGGATCTGACCATTTGAATACGGAGTCCTCTGCGCACTATAACTGCACAAACTCTACTTCATGCTACCCACTGACAGTTGAGCGTTTTGCTCTTTGAAGGCCTTACCTGTCATCGACTGACTGGATTGACAGTCGGCGGTCTGGTGCTCGACGCCTAGGCACCAGATGCATATTTCATGCAGGTCTGATAAAAAAATTTTGGTGCCTCAATCTAGGCACTTTTTGAAGCCGGTCTTCGAAGTAATAGGAGTCCAAGACGAGGCCATCTCAAACTGGAAAACTGAAGCGCACCGTAATTCTAGAAGCAATCGCATTTGCAGAAAAACGGAACTGAAGCCAATGGGTGCTGTGCATGGTATATCTACTAGATGATGACGTCAGCTGAGATGAAGGTCCTCGCGGGACATTGGTTGATGTGTCTCGACACACAGCACCCTCTGCCAAGAAGACATTTTTTTTCCGAAGCAGCTGAAGCTAGAAATGAAAATATCCTAATATTCAGAATACATGGGAGGACACAATCCAATACCCAATGGTGACTAGTTACCGGCACAAAGGGCTGCAGAAAAGAGGTCCGCATAGCGAGAATCGATGCAGAGTCCGAGGTGTTTCAGGCCCAGGAGAACATCTAAACAAGCCAGCTGTGCGGCATGTGCATTCGCAATTCATCAGCTTTTAAGACTGTCATGGTGACGCGACATGTCCGTATTTCCGCCGAGATACGAGGCTAGATAATCCTAGTTGTAGGTGATTTAAATTCCTACACATGAAGACTGTTTTGTTACTCCTTCAACTACTTGCAAGTTGGCTGAGAAGTAACCCTTCAAGGTTGGCGCCAAACAGTGATAAGAGCCTCCTCAAAGATCTGCCCCCCCTGCCCTTGCACCAAGTCACATTGTCAATCTTTGGATGTGTTCATATAATTGTAATGCCAATTGTTGTTCATAGTACATCACCCCTGAAGAATTTCCCGTCAACTATCTATCCTCTTGAAAGAAAATGGGAATGAAACATGTCGGGTCTTTTTTCTGTGAGAAAGATGTCACAGTTACAATTAGGCATTTAGAGCCACTTTGGATCCAGAGTCAGTAATAGAGAATTGTTATTCGCCAAAGAGATCCAGATTATATATCCGTAATGTGGGTGAACCCAGGATACTAATGTTCTTTTTATATATATTTCTTATGTTATAAGTGTTGTTTAGCATGCAATTGGTTTTGTTTTTGTTGTGTAATAACACCACAAAGAGCAGTATTTGTAATTATAATTCTTTTTTTCTGCTTTGTTGTTGTTTTTCTCCTTCTTTTCCCCCCCGTTTTATTTGGTGGTGGTGGTTCCTTCACGTTTATATGGAACTCTAGAGTCCTATCGAACGACTTTTTGCTTGCCCTCATTCATTCTTTTTTAGTCCTGCATTCAATCATTGTCTGTTTCTGCTCAAAGATATCAGGATTTTTGTGGTTGGTATGATGGTTTTAGGAAAGAAAATCAAATAGTTTTTTAATGCAAGATTTTGTAATAAAATAGAACTATATATATATATATATATATATATATATTTTTTTTTTCTTTTTCCAATTACAGTTGTAAGTGTGATTTGTTGCAACTAAGGAGGGGCAGTAATAAGGTGTTCAAATAGTTGGATTTGGACCCCTTAGAGAAATGAGTTGAGAGGAGCTAGGACTCTTTTGTTTTAGACAACACGAGTAATTTCTTGGGCGCCGTCCTAGACCTCTCCAAAATAAATACCCAGCACTTCTCTAGTCTTATGGTTAGTGTCATCACACCACATGACTGAGCAGTATATTGTGTAAAACCTTTGCTGGCACCATTTGTGGGTGAATGACTCATGCGCTGATGCCAACGTACGAGTCTCCTGCAACAAGAGGACCTTAGGGCATGGCTCTCGATATAAGCCAATGGCCTCCTAGCCTTAACCGGGATGTTAAGCCCTTGCACGTTCCAGGAAATGAACGTTGATTCCCCAGCCGTTAAACCCTCATTCCCATCAGGTATAGTCATCCGTCAAGCCTATTTTGTTATTCAGCAGTGTAGTCTGGTCAGTATTGCAATGCATCGTACCGTTTGCCGAACTATAAAAGCACACCGTCCGCCCAAACATGACAGTGAACCTCCAAACCAAAATGTCTTGATAAATCGTGGTAGTACAGTATGAAAAGCAAAAATTCAGATATATTTTGAGTCTCCGGCCTAGCTTAAAGGATGAATCATTTAGCCTCAAGAGGAAAGCCAGCATCTGAGAAGAAAGCCAAATCGGAGAAATGTAGCTAGCTATTTCCGTATGCCGATGGCAGACTCCAAGATTAACGCGCCTTTCCAAGACTTCCAGTAGGCGGCAACGTGATCAGGGTAATATAAGTGCAAACCTCTCAAGAATTCTCCCAAAAATGTGCCCTACCACCATGCTGTATACAAAGTCTCGATGGGGGAAAAAAAGGATTGACTAGGGAATTTGTCGATCACGTAGTAGGTGCTTGATAGTCCTAGGGTCTCCTGGCGGACTGGACAGCAGTTGAAAAGTCAGGATACATTGAGATTTTACTCTCGTCATATTGCAATAGTCTTTGCTCCCTTGACAATTTAAGGATTTGATCATGCTCTCTTTAATTCAACAATCTCGCAATAATGGTGCAACAAGGAAATGCAGTGAAAATTGTGTATCGGCCAGCAAGTTCTTTAACTTTCCACAAAGTGTTCCATAGGACCCTTAACTGCGTGCTCAGGTACACCCACAATGCGAATATTGTTCCGTCTGGAATGCGATTCGAGGTCCTCACACTTCGACAGTATTGCCGCTAGCTTGAGTTTCAGTCATATTGATACGCCCACTGTTTGTCCAATTTTGCACTCAGTGAACTAATATTGGTCACAATGTCATTCAGCTTCAAATTGACAGATTTAAAGCCTGTCTCCGTTGCAGCCATCAAGGGGTCCCCACGTGCCTGATTTTCACCCGAGGGATCTGCCGCGTCGGTGTCCACGTCCACCTCCATTTGCTTATCCCTTGCTGGTGTACTAGTGAATTAATCCATCGGCCAACGCTTCTTTCTTGTACCCCTGGTCAACGTCATTGGCTTGTGGGCTACTTTTCCAGGCAGGACAGGGTGTCTTGAGCAGGCACAGCAGCAGACAGGCCCAAGTGCACAGATGATAGTTGGGTACTGACTGCAACAGGACACCCCGTTTGGGTAAGAACAGCAATGCAGAGCCCTTCTGTCTCACAGTGCATCCAACAATCTATTCCAGCTCACCTAGGCCACTCAGTAGCCTCAACAAATCAAAACTGCATCAGATTTTTGCTGCGCTGCCCATGGCCATGCAATCCGGGGACACGGCCCACAACTTCTCCCCAGCACTTCTGCAACACCCAGTTATTGCCTCCAAGGCCCAGCAGACCACTTCACCAGCCATGGCTCCGATCCCCCAGAACCAGATGCACTAAATAAACAACATAAGTTGTACCTTGCAGCAGTATGAAATGGTGCCAAAGACTCTCCAGGCTGTTGCAAGAAGAGCAGAGGAGAACTCTGCCCTCTGTCCCAGGGAGGCTTCAGACACCCGTGCCGTCCCCTGACCTTAGCAGTCCAACGTCTGCAAGGCTGAGGGAAGCTGCTGGCTCGGGTCCCAACGGAGCCCAGCAGGAGCAGTGCCTCGGGCGAAACGCTACCTCCGCTCTCACTGCTGCCCACAACTGACCTCTGCAATAGGCTCAGTCAGCACGATGCGCTCGCAGAGTGGGCACCGCCTTCCCCACGTAGTCTGTCCACCTATGTTGCCTGCCAGGTATGAGGCCCAATGTCAGATTTATTTATGAAAGGATATGTGATGTGGCTGGAGCATGAGATCAAGCAGCCATGCCAGTTGCTGCTCAGAAACACCCTCCTTTCTTGGTAATTTCCAATGGAAGATAAAAGGACCAAAATGGTGTGCACATCCCCATTTACAATCCCGAAATAATTGAGAAATGGGGATGCATTAATCTAGATCTGCAGGGCTCCTACGTCCTTGTTCTTGTAAGAAGTTTGCATTAAGTTTCTGTGCTTTGTTGTTGGTGCCCTTTCCAAATTGCATTTCTATTTATTTTGTCTGTAGTCTGCTTCGACTGTCTTTAAAAATGTTTATAGCACTTGTAGACCTGCACCAGCCTAGGCATGGGTCGCAAGTAATCCTTAACCAGACTGCCTTTTTTAAAGTCTCAACCCCAGAGGTAGCAGGTCAGCCATAACCCAGGCAATAACCTATTTTTACAAAGTTGGGCACATTATTTTAGAGAATTGGCGATCTACCCCTCAATAGATGGAAATACCTTCATAGCAAAAAAAAAAATGGTGTTGTATACTCTTTACCCAGCCAGTCTGGGCAATCTTTGTATATCCCCTTTGTGGTTACTAAGCCACACTCTACTAACGATTCTTCTTTTGTTTCTCCACTACTTTGGTAATGTTGCATACATGTTTGTTTTAGCTCTTATTAGTAAAATCAAGACCTCTCACCACACCCCTTTACGATTTCTGCACCATGTTCCAAGCTATCGTTCCTTAAAAACATTCCTCACATCAAAGCTAGGATGATGGTGTTGGTTAGCAGGATGTTTTACAGTATTAATGCTTATACTCTTTGAGCTATACTGGCTTTTTATTTTTAGAGGCCATCCACATTCCTGTCTTACTGATAGGCTGGCAATCTTGCTTGGATCCTAGGCTGGCAATCTTGGGTGGATCCTACCCAGTTCTCAATGGAACATTTACCCTAACCACAAATGTTCACACAGCTTGCTACTCCTACTGTGATTGTCCTGCTGCGTGACTTTGCAACTCCTTCCTATTTACATATTCGACATTGTATCCTTTTTTAGATTTCTGTTAAGATTTAAAAATAAACTTGTTACCCTTGATTTTGATACTCAGTTATTTCAATAACTCTTCTGATCATCTTTTGAGTGGTCAGTTCCCTTTTTATTTTATTTGGGCATAATTTACTTTTTTTTCTCTAATTCTATTTGGCTTCTGACCTAGCAACGCCCAATCTCCTTTGAAGACTAAAGAGAGACCAGTGAACTGGAAGAGTATCCCTTTAACAGCCAATCACAGTGGAGGCTGAGCAGGCCCTGTGGAGCCAAACTGTGCCAAAGGGTGTGTGGGTGGGGAGCAAAACTGCTGGTGTCAGAAAACAGGACCGCAACGCGCACCAAGAGAATTCAGCGAGATGCAGCTTACTAGAGCAGCCCTGAGATGCTGAGAGCGAAAGAGTCGGCGTAGGACGCCCTGAAGCCCACCGAAGAATCCGCCTAAGCGATTCCGCTCCAACCAAGTCGAGAGGACTAGTCTTGCTAAGACAATGTGGAGTCCAGCAAAGAAGCCACATAAGCAACTCAGCCCCAACCACGCTGAGAGAAGGAGAGCGTGTCTCAAAACAGCCACTGAACCCAGCAGAGAAGCCACATAAGCGACTCTGCCACAGCCGAGGCGTGAGAATGAGGGTGTCTCGACAGTGCGACACAGACCTAAGAAGTTACATACGCGATTTCACACCGACTGAGCTGCAAGAACAATATGGCCGAGCGCAGCGGAAGTGTCACTTGAGTGACTCCGCACTGACAGATTGTCCAGGAAGGTAGTCGACCCCCAGGAGACGGACACAGGGACTGTCCGAAGAAACATCCCCCACCGATTGGTGACCGGCAAGACTAAACCGCCTTCCTGAGGGAACACTGCTTGAGACTCTAGTTTACAGTCGCTGTAGTGCAGAGGGAAGAGGGAGAAGATCCACAGTGGGGATGAAGGAAAGAAATTAACTGAAAAAGCCATAGACTGGTGAGAGTGTTAAACACCCCAGAGTTGGAAATGAGAGCAAGCACAGCCTCTGAGTGGGAAGGAAGAAAGGCTGAAAGAATCCCAAAGTGGGAAGAGACTGATGTCTGGGCTGGAACACTCAAAAGCATTGCAGCACACCAATAACTATTGATCTTCAACTTTGGGCAAAAGCCTATACTAAAAATAGACACAGTCAGGGTTCAAAGCCAGCAACCATCCCTTCCAGATTAATAGTTCTACAAAGTAATTCTATGTGTTTTATTTTGGAAGATGGGAACAGTGGTTGGGTGACAGTAGGATTCTGGACAGAGGACTGTCAGTTTACAGACATACTGATGAGCACCCTTTGCATTTTCTTTTAGAATAGGGCTGGAGCTTGCAGATTGAGGGAAAGAGTATGTGAACTTAATACAAAATAAAACTCTTAAAACAAAGTTTTTAGTGTCAGAGTCCAAATTCTGACTTAACCACAGAACCTATTAGGAATGGAAACTAGTAGGAACCATGTCGCAAGCAGTAAAGTCGAGTATAAGTAACTTGATTCGGTCTGAGTATTATTGTGGCTTTAAAGATTCATGTGATCTAAGGTACTGTCGCTGATGTAACATCTACCCCGCATCCCCCATTATTGTAAAATCTCACCCCAAAGTTCTGGGATAAAAAGCAGGCAGTGTTTGAATTTATTTTTTATTCAGATGAAAAAGTCAAAGGTAGTCCCCGAATTCTGTGCTGGGAAAATCACCAGTCTAATTCATACATATAGATCACTTGTCTACAGCCTAAATCTTGCCGCAAAATTCTCACTAATTTTCTTAACTCGCAATCATTCACATGAATCAAAAAGATATACACATATATATCTAAACCTCTAATCCTAAAATGCAACGTTTAAGCAGTGCAATGTCCTCTTTGCTTGCCGCTTATCGGTTAATATAAAGTTAAACAATTTCATTACTTGTAGACGACATAAATCACCTTAATTTGATTGACATCAATTTATAAATCTTTATTTTCGCCACTATCAGTAACCAGTATTGGTATCATGTTTTACAGAATTTTTTATTTTTACGTTTTTCCCATTGGCAATTCGTTCCCGTGTACAATGTGATGCGGTTGGTTTATACTGTTAAGAATTCAAATGAAAAGGTAGGTTGCATCAAAATCTTCAGGCTTTTTTTTAGGGAAGCTGTGCTATCACCTTAGAATAAAGAATATTTACTTATGCTATGCATTTACTCTAAATTATGATTTTATAAAATGTCTATACACCGCCCCAATTCCCTTGGATGAGTTGGGTGTATATATTTCGGGGCCCTCTTACTTCAGTGTGATTTGACTGTAAATTTGAAAAATAATGCAATATTCTCTGTGGGATGGAAGCAGTTCTGCTAAGCTCCCTTCCATCCCAATATTCTTTTTGAATGACTAGGTCTTCACAGGTCTTTGTTTAGTTCTCAGTTAGGCTATGGAGAGTTGGCAACCAGTCCTCCCGACCCCAGTTATTGACTACGGTTGTGAAAAAACACAGGGTTCAATTTACTTTGCTTTGGTTGTAAGAGACTGTGTGTGGGTCCTGTGCAGAAATGCTTTTGGGTTCCAGTTTAAATTAATATTCCTTTGGCTTTGGATATGCTCAGAAATCAGTAAACATTCTACACTAACATGTTGCTGGGCGCAGGGAAATGCAATTTTGTTCTAACCAAAGTTGGATCTCACTTGGGTTTCAGTATAATTAAAATGCAATTTTTATTTCCTCCTACAATGCTAAACCATTCTGTTTGGGATAGGTTTCTCTGAATTACTTTACCTCAATCAAGTTACTTGGCATAGAAATGATTCTAGCAGGCATAACTAATTGCACTGTGGCTTTTTATACTCCCTTCTGGATAATTATTGTAAGTCGTAGAGCCAGTATGGACCCTCGTAGCCTCAAGCTAATCTCCCCAGTTATCTAGGTCCCTCTGCTCTCCACCATATCCGCCTCTGAGGATTCAATCTGCTTCTGGTGAAAGTTGTTCAGGCTGTCTCTTATGCGAGGCCTGTGGTCTCTCTCTTCCCTCAAGATGTCATCCAACTTCAGTGATGATTCACTTGGACAGAGATTTCCCTTTCTGCAGCATCCTGCATCCTAGAGCACTCTCCCTCACTTCATTTGGGTTTCTGCTTATATAAGCTCTCATTTTTTCACACACAATTTCTCAATTTCTGATTGGTACAACCTTCCCATTGGCTGGTGTTAAATATTGACACACTGCGATTAACCCCCCTTTTTTTAAATACGTCTGAAATATTCTGAATGTCACAGGGGTGTTCCTGGACATTTTTTCCATTAATGAAATATGCATTTTTAGATTACCATGATCTAGTCCAATTCATACATATGCAACATTCATTTTTGAGAAATGTATTAAATTATAAAATGCTATTAATATTTGATCTTGTTTAGTCTCCTGTCATGCGGTCGACTCTCGTGATATCGGAGGACTTATTTGTTTAGTTCCAAGTTATTTTGTGGGAGAGTTGCATTGAAAGTCAATGTTGAAACTTTTAAGTGCATTGATTTTTCTTTCTCAAACTCTGGCTGGGAATATTACCATAGCAATAAAGGCCCACCATTGGAGCAGGTCATCTTTAGACCAATGCCCATACTGTAAATATGCAAGAGAAACAGAAGTGCATTTTATCTGGATGTGTCCGCTATACACACAAAGCTGTATTTTGGACCAATGTTTAAAACAAGAAATTTACACAACCGCTGAAGCCAGGATTCTGCGCAAAAGAACAAACACTGTCACCATCGTTTTTACCGCTGTCCTATTTGTACAAAGCTTGGCTGAGAAGGAAGGTTATTTTGAAATTAGGTGATCTGCGGATTTATGGGGTCCCACAAATAAATTGATATTTGAATACTGATGTATTTAGGTGTAATCCTATTTCTGTAATTTGGTTTTAGCACGGGCAATAATGATCGTAACAGGTAAAGCTTTACTGATGATGCAAAATTATCTTTTTTTCTTTTTAATTACTGACTGGCATGGTTAACACATTTATTAGCTGTTACCAGCACACAGTGCCTGCCTCTCCCAGAAGTCAACGCTCAACCCATCGCATCCGCCGTAATTCCAACTATAAGCTGCGGAACTGTTCATAACGTGCACGCTGACTTTCTACATGTTGCTCTGTTAGCCTCATTATCTCCCACTCTAGGGATTCACAAGTATACTGATCCTGCCTACTGTAATACACAAATATGGTACACACTATACTCTGCCCCCAATTGCTAATATTGACCATGATAAATCCTAGTCTGTAGTGTAGCTAATGCACATAGCCAAACCTAATGCAAATATAGATTGTTGCATTTGCCTATTGCAGATTCTAGTATTTAGTGCATCTATTGCATATTAATTATCTCCTAGTATTGCATAGTAGACTGTCACAAGGTGCCACACTACCTTATCCCAGATCATACAGAGCCATGCTAGGCTGTTTAATCATTGCCATGTTCCCATTCTGCATTTTTCAAAACTATGTACTCTGTACAGGTAGTCATTTCATTAGCTATGGAAATGGCCTTACCAGACCGGCCTGTTACCGGCATCAATCAGTTCCCTGGCCCACACCGTTCCTACCCTCTTTGTCACCATTTCCGCCCATCCCAGTTTATGCCCACATAACCAATGCCAATAGCTGTACTCCCTGCTGGTAGACTACCTTCACCATTCACATAACTGCTCACTCTCGGATCCAAAATTCTACAAAGGAGGATCGCACCCATCCTATCCTGGGTAATACTGGACTCTACCGCCTGAGCTTACGTAACACAACTCGCACTCTCTGCCACACCTTAGCCCCCAAGACACTTAAACAGCCAAAGTCTAAAGTTCACCTGCACATTAACAAGTCTGTCTCTTACTGCTCTGACCACCAAACAACTGCCCATTGCCCCCTACTCACAAACACCCATGGCTGCAACCGCATCGGGTCAGGAGCTACTAACCAACTGTAAAGGTGCCCTCATCAGTGCCCGATCTCTAGGAGCCCACGCCATCGAGGTGCATGATCTAATCATTGAACAACTGGACCTCCTCCTAGTCACAGAATCTTGGCTTCACCAAGCATCTGGACCTCTGCTAGCGCTCGCCATCCCACCTGACTACTCCATCCTCAGGACCAATGAATCCCACTCTCAAGGAGGCGGTGTAGCTATCATAGCCAAGACCAACCTACAATTAAGATCCTGTCCCATCGAAGACATTGCAGGTTATGAACTGCTACTAGTAAAATTCACTGCCAATGAGAAAAACATTATCCACCTCCTAGTAATCTACAGATCACCTAATACTAAGTCATCCAGAAATGGATATACCAAGACTTCAAAGCAGAAGCCCTACACTCCGCACTTAAGGACATGAATTTCACACAATTGGTAAACGCCCCACCCACATTAAGGGGAGAATTCTAGATTGGATTCTCTCACTTAACACCACGTTAGTTATTGAGTCTATCTCACCCCTAAGCTGGATGGACCACCGTAGTATAATATTCGAAGGGATTGTGTCCTCCGACGTATTCCTTATCTTAAATATCTCTTTCCAGCTTTTCTGGCCTCGGAAACATTTTTTCTCTAGAGGGCGCTGCGCGTCGACGTCCGCCGAGTCGATGTCCCTCGACAGCCGCCCTATCGACGTCATCCTGCCTATAAAGGCCGCGCGCAGTGTCCGTTGTTCAGTTCCGTTTTTCCGCGCTTACTCAGTGCCTCGGAATATCATTGCTCAGTTTTCGTAGAGAATTAATCCAATTTCCTCGAGATATTCGATCCATACTCGATGGCTTCCTCGTCGGAACCGACGACCCCTCGGTCCGGCTTTAAAAAATGCCGACACTGTGGGAAAAAGATGTCGCTGACTGACCCTCAGAGTTTGTTTGTGGTGTTTGGGAGCTGAACACCATTGTTCGGAATGCGAACACCATTGTTCGGTATGTCCATGACAGCTAAGGCCCTGAAGGAGCGTAGGGGGAAGCTGGAAAAATGTAAGACTTCAAAAGCTTCTTCTTCCTCGACGAAGTCGAGACATTAGTCTCCTCGTCACCATTCGCGCTCCAGGTCTCGAAGCGGGTCCCATCACTCCTCGAGATCGAAGCACTTGAAGAGGAGACGTCGAAGATCCCCTTCTTCATCCTCCTCTTCCTCTGTTTCTCCTAAGAGAATCCCTTGCCCCACGAAACATAGTTCCCGGGCTGAATGGGAGGAATTCCGCAAAAATATGATGAACGTCTTCGAGAAAGCGGCCTCGACCCCCTCGAAGACTGCCGAGAGCGATGCTCTGGTCGAAAGACCCGAAGATCTAAAACGCTGCGAGTCGCAGTACCCGGCGAAGGAAGCTTCTCGAGCGTGTCACGAACCCTCGAGTAAAGCTATGACCTCGAACCCTTCTTCGAAGGTTCCGTCGACGAAGGTTCCGTCGACGCCGTTGTCGAAGGGACCTTCGACACACGGGTCTGTCGACTCGATGCCATCTTCGACACCGGCATCGACGCCAAGGAAAGTCACGGTTGCGGCGCACCCACTGGCTATCCCCAGGTCTTCGATGACGATGGCGTTGAGATTGTCGACTTCCTCGAGCAGAATCCCTATTCTATCGAGGACCTCGAGGCCTCTGCCTTTGTTTTCGACGCCATGTTCGAAGTCTTCGGCGTCTACGACATTGACGTTTTCGAGGCCGATTACAACCAGTTTGGCACCCTCTGCCTTGGAGATGGGTTTCACACCCTTTGTGAGTTCAGACCAATTGCGAACTATGTCCTCAATTATGGAAGAGGGAGAACTATCTGACCAAGAAGAGACATTTGAGTTGCAGGGATCTGCAACCCCAGTTCAAGAGGAGTTATCCTCAGAGGAACGCAGGTTAAAGGAACTCCATGATTCCTTACATGAGGCAAGTGGGTTAGACACTTCCCCTGAGGTGGAGTTCGCTAGGCTAGACCCGGGGGAGCATGCTGAAACCCCCTATAGAGCCTTAATGGCCAGGATCACAGAATTTATGGGGTGGTCAACACCTTCACAGGCTTTCCAACAAGATGACCTCACGGATATTCTTGATAAAGGTCCACAGGAGGATCCTGTAGTGCCTTTTCATAAAGCTCTTCAAAGGAAAATCATGACGAACTGGGAAACCCCAGATGTCGTCCCGGCAGTAAATAAAAAACTGTGTACTAAATACAGGGTATCTTCTTCAGACCCAGAGTTTTTGTCCAAACACCCATCCCCAGAAAGTCTGGTGGTACAGGCAGCATCTTCTGACATATAAAGACTGCTTACCCTACCGTCCCACAGGACAGGGACAGTAAAAAATATGATGCTATGGCAAAGAAAGTTTTTTCGGCATGTAGCATGAGGTTAAAATCTATTAATGCTACTTGCACCCTTGCTAGATTCAGCCATACACTTTGGGAGTGCGCTTCTACAGCTGCTGACCGCATCCCAGAGGGAGAAGAAAGGGAGGCGTTCCTAAATATCATACAGGACGGTAAAGACGCTATGTGCGAATCCCTCCAGACGGGCATTGATTCGGCTGACAGTATCAGCAGAGCAATGGGGCAAGTACAACAACCAGGAGATTCGCTTGGTTGAGAAAGTCTGGTTTTACCCCAGATGTGCAAGCCAGGCTCCTGAACATGCCATTCGATAGCTCTTCTTTGTTTGGGAAAAAGGCGGATGACAGTTTAGAAAAACTGCAAACATCAAAGGCAGCAGCAAAATCCCTAGGTGCTGCAATCCGTCACACCTTTTCGTCCCACAGGATCCTCTGCGAGAGGCAAGTCCTTTCGCTTCTACTGCGCATTCGGAAGAGGTAGAGGACGACAGGCTCAAAGGGGACAAAGAAGAACTACCCGAGGTGGACGGGGTAGATATTCAAAAGCCGCAGCAACAGCAGGTGCCTCTTTACCATCAGCATCTGCATCAGCCGTCCCAAAACCACTGAGGACTTCCCTCACAGGACACCTGTAGGAGGCAGGTTGACTCAACATCTGGCGGAATGGCAGGCTATCACGTCAGATGCTTGGGAATTGGAAACAGTTGCCCAAGGTTACTGCCTGCCTCTCCTACGCATACCTCAGTCATCCACCGGGGATCAGCTCTCAAAAAGCTCCAGATCCGCTCCTCTTGCAGGAAATTTTAGACCTGCTAGAGAAAGGTGCCATAGAACCGGTACCTGTAGCGGAGAGGAACAAGGGCTGGTACTCCCCTTACTTTCTCATTCCAAAGAAAGACAGAGGACTGAGACCCATCTTGGACCTGTGAGAATTGAACAAATTCCTCAGGAAAGACAAATTCACGATGGTAACTCTTTCTCAGATCCTTCAGGCCCTCCAGCTCCAGGACTGGTTGATATCTCTGGACCTTCAGGACGCTTATTTCCATGTGCCTATCCATCTCAAACACAGGAAATACCTGAGGTTCGCAATTGGCAACTCTCATTATCAATTTCGAGTGCTGCCATTTGGGCTGACCTCAGCCCCGAGGGTCTTCACCAAGTTAATGTCGGTAGTGGCTGCAAGTCTAAGGAGGGAAGGGATTCACGTCCACCCCTACCTGGACGATTGGTTGATCAGGGCTGTATCTTCGGAACAAGCTCAGATCCACCTAAATCACGTTTGCCACTCCCTTCACAGACTGGGCTTCTCCCTCAATTTAAAGAAGTCACAAATGATACCATCGCAGAGACTCCAGTTCATCGGAGCGATCCTGGACACTTCCCTGGGAAAAGCCTCGCCACCAGAGGTGAGGGCTCAAGATATTCTACAGATGGTTACCAAGTTCCAAAATGCCCAACGTTTCCCAGCCTTCAACTTTTTGAGGTTGCTAGGCCTCATGACATCATGCATTTTCCTAGTGTCAGAGGCTCGCCTGAGAATGAGATCCCTCCAGTGGGCACTGAGAACTCAGTGGTCACAATTCTCAGGAAGAATGACCTATCTTCTTCAGGTTCCCGACAGGGTGGCTCGAGACCTTCAGTGGTGGGCCTGTCAGGAGAACATTCTGAAAGGAGAACAGTTTTGGCAACCCTGGCCGGAGATAACAGTAGTCACGGATGCCTCACTCACGGGGTGGGGAGCCCACGCCAACGACTTGACCATCAGCGGTCGTTGGTCTCCATCGGAGTCCAGACTACATATCAACCTATTGGAGCTGAGGGCCATCAGACTTGCGCTGAAGGCGTTCCTGCCATCTGTACAAGGAAAGAATGTCCTGATAATGACGGACAACACAGTGGCCATGCATTACCTCAACAAAAGAGGAGGCGTAGGATCACTACTTCTTTGGGCAATCCAAGAAGGAATCTCTCTATCGGCAGTTCACCTAGCCGGAGAGAAGAACTTGACAGGGGACGCTCTGAGCAGGCAGAGCACAGTCTCCCACGAGTGGGAACTAGCTCAGGAAGTCCTTCAAGAGATCTTTGCCATTTGGGGACCCCTCGGGTGGATCTGTTCGCCACCAGTGTCAACAGGAAGTGCGATCTGTTCTGTTCAAGGGAATTTCCCCCGAGAGGAGCTCTGGGAGACGCGTTCATAGTGGACTGGGAATTTCCACTTCTGTACGCGTTCCCACCGGTCCCTGTCATTCCTCAAATGATCAGGAGGTTGAGAAGATTCTGGAAAACCATGATCCTAATTGCCCCGGATTGGGCCAGGAGAACGTGGTACCCGGACCTTCTAGACTTGTCCATCTGCCCTCCAATTCGACTTCCACTCAGAGAGAACCTACTCTCACAGAAGGGAGGTCAGGTTCTCCATCCAGACATCAAAACCCTCAACCTTCACGCTTGGCTTCTGAAAGGTTGAGATACAAGGATTGGGACCTCCCTGATGATGTTATGGAGGTGTTGCTTTCGGCAAGGAGGCCAGCAACAAAGTCTTTATACCGCTGCCGTTGGAACAGATTTTGCAGCTGGTGTAGAGAAAAGAATATCGACCCCTTTTCATGTGGTACACCAATGGTTTTGTCCTTCCTACTCTATTTAGCGAATTCAGGCCTTTAAGTTGGCACCATTAAGGGCTATCTCGCAGCGCTATCCATCTTTAAGCGCACTGCGGAAGAACCATCCTATTTCAAGTTACCCTTGGTAATACAGTTTCTAAAGGGGTTAACTAACGTTTATCCCCCAAGACCATTCCAGGTTCCCCTATGGGATTTAAACTTAGTCCTAACTTTCCTGATGGGCACACCTTTCGAACCACTCCATTCTTGTTCGTTAAGATTTCTTACACTTAAGACTGTTTTATTAGTAGCACTTACATCTGCTAGAAGGGTGAGCGAGTTACAAGCGCTTTCTTGTAAACCCCCTCATACAATCTTTGACAAAGTTGTTCTACAGGTGAAGACTAATTTCCTCTCAAAGGTGGTTTCTGAATTCCATATCACTCAGAAGATTACCCTTCCATCTTTCTATCCTCCTCCTCATCCGGGGAAAGAGGAAGAGAGGTTACACAGGCTGGACCCTAGAAGGGCTTTAAGTTTTTACATCAGTAGACTGGCTAGGATAAGACGAGCAGACCAGCTGTTTGTAGGCTACGCAGGTCACAAGCTGGGGTTACCGATAACTAAGCAGACCATTTCCAGATGGATCATTCTAGCTATTTTGGAATGTTATAAACTGGCAGGAAAAGAGCCCCCTCAAAATCTTAGGGCTCATTCGAGCAGAGGTATCGCAGCTTCATCGGCCCTCAAAAGAGGAGTGCCGGTTAGAGACATATGTGCGGCTGCCACATGGTTGTCCGTCCATACCTTTACACGGTTTTACAACTTGGATTCCTCCTCCAGTCAAGAGACTAGGTTTGGAAGGGCAGTATTGCACTCTATTCATCAATAAAAGGAAGCATGAAGTCCGTACTCCCACCTCCAATAACAGAATACTGCCATGGGAGCCTATCTAAGATAAGGAATACGTCGGAGGACACAATCCCTTCGAAGGACAAGTTACTTCTTACCTTGTAACGTTCTTTCGATGGGATGTTCCTCCGACGTATTCCATATCGACCCTCTCATCCATCCCCGCAGTACTACTTCCCTTGTTGTTGCAGCTTACGTTCCTTAAGGGTGATTAGTCTAGTCCAGAAAGAATCATTGTGGGCTACAAAACGGAACTGAGCAACGGACGCTGTGCGCGGCCTTTATAGGCAGGATGACGTTGACGTCGATACGGCGGCTGTCGAGGGACATCGACTCGGCGGACGTCGACGCGCAGCGCCCTCTAGAGAAAAAAATTTCCGAGGCCAGCTAAGCTGGAAAGAGATATCTAAGATAAGGAATATGTCGGAGGAACATCCCATCGAAAGAACGTTACAAGGTAAGAAGTAACTTGTTCTTCACTCTCATGTGTAATGAATCTTGCCTCCCTAACAACAAAGCTACGGTCACTTATGAAGCCAGAAACATCTGCAAGCTCTCAGCTGAGAATTTTGCCCCTATACTTAGCAAAGCGCTAGAATCAAACTTGGTCACCAGTGACAACCCATGCATCCTTGCAGTCTCCTACCACAAATGCCTCACCGCCACTATCAATGCGGTAGCACCATTAACCACAAAAACGCGACGCGCTGACAAAAGATCCTGTTTTTTGTTCAACGAAGAGTTAGCATTGCTAAGAAGAACTAAACAGGTTTTCGAACGCACCCATGAAAAACATCCCACTACTGAGTCTGCTAATGCCTTTCAGACCGCTAATAAAATGTACAAAGCCGCAATTAACACCCAGAAAGCTACCGCCTACAATACTCGCATTAGCAACGCATCATCGGACTCTAAAAAACTCTCCTCTATCCTGAGAGAGTTGGAAAACCCCATCCCAGTCACAGCCTCTGCTAATTGCAGCAAAGAATGGTGCACCACCATTCAAGATGCTCTAGCAGCTAAGATTGCTCCATTACAAAATAAAATAACAACCAAAAAACAAATTCGAGCTGAGAAAAACGTCTCGACCAACAACTCCCCCCACTAAAACCAATGACAATACCAAATTATTATTTCACTTCACCCCAATCACCCAAGAACTAGTGCTTGATACTATGTTCAAGCTAAAAGCCTCTAATTGTAAAGGAGACAATGTCCCAGTGCAAGTAGTGAAATCATGTGCACCCAACCTCAACCCTATTTTAACAAATGTTATCAATGCCTCCTTCAACACCAACATAGTCCCAGTCAGCATCAAAGAAGCCTGAGTCACCCTGTTTAAAAAAAAAAAAAAAAAAACGCTGGACCCAAGTGTGCCCACGAACTACCGACCAATAACCACGGTTCTTGCTCAAAATCATAGACAAAATAGTCTACACACAAGTACAAGCTCAACTGGAACAAAACCAGCTCCTTGGAACTAGACAATCTCGCTTTAGGCCCAACCACAATACGGAAACAGCACTCCTTGATCTGCAAATCCAGATGGATACTATCAGGCATTCAGGAAAACTCTGCATCCTTCTGCTGTTAGAATTGTCTGCAGCGTTCGACCTCATGGATCACTATAAACTGTGCACTACTCTAGCCAACGACTTCAACTTCTCCAAAGTTGCCAACACGTGGATGAAATCCTTCCTAGCCGAGCGTACATTTGGAGTTTCCATAGGGAAAGAAGCTGCTGATCCCATCCCAGTCCCCATTGGGGTACCCCAAGGTTCGTGTATCTCGCCAACCATCTATAAGGCCTACACAAAGCTTCTTTTCTCGGCATTAGATGACATGGGTGTCATCTACACCAACTTTGCAGATTACACCCAGATCCTCATACCCATTTCAGGAAATTCTGCCCAGGATACAGTGACCATCAACAAAATGTATGCCATAATTCAGAATTGGATGGCCTTGAATAGCCTCTGCCTTAACGATGAGAAGACAGAGATGCTCATTGTGGGATCCCGAACCAAAATAGGTGCCCTCCACCAGAACTACTCTATCAACATTGTTGGCACTTTGATACCAGTACTCGAGCAAGTAAAAACCCTACGAGTTTACCTAGACGCCAACCTCACAAGGGCCAAACATGTAAGTGCTCTATCCTCCACTTCCTACACCTCGAAATTAATTGCCTTAAGCTGCCAATTTCTAACACCCACCAACTGCATCACCTTGGCCAGGGCCTTGATTTTATCAAAGCTAGAATTTTGTAATGTGCTACTACTAGGGACTTCCAACACCAACCTCAATAAACTGCAACTAATGCAAAATAAAGCATTACGGGCTGCATTAGGAATACAAAAATCTGACCATATCACTAAAATTAGGAGGAACTCCCATTGGTTGCCCATCAAAGCCAGAATTATCTTTAAAACCCTATGCATCACTTACAAATGCCTTTACAAAAAAGCACCCATCTATCTGAACAACGCCATAGCTAAGAAAGAATCCACCAGATCACTGAGATCCAACGACAATCGGCTCATGGCAATACCCGAGTACAAAAACAGTAGAGCTGGGGGCAGCAGCTTCCAATTTTTGGCCCCTAAACATTGGAACTCCCTCCCTCTCAGTATCAAAAAAGAGGAATCTTCCCATGGCTTTAAAAATTCGCTAAAAAAAACTGGTTATTCAACCAACTTTAGTAACTGCTCAGACCCAGAACATGTAAATAATGATGCTTGCACTGTTTGCTCCTTTGTTTGTAATTTCTCATTGTAAAGTCTTTGCAAGTCAGACATTTGAAGAATGTGTGGGAGGATTTCCCCAATCATGAGACTGTTGCAAAATGAAAACTTAATAATTCATAAAGAAATCCTAGACTCCTTTTTTCCGTGTAGATGCCAACGCATGAGTCTCTTACAACAAGAGGATCTCGAGGGCATGGCCCTCGAGATAAGCCAATAGCCTCCTAGCCTTAGCCAGGTTGTTATGCCCTCGCAAGTTCCAGTAAATGAATGTCCATGCCTCAGCCGTTCACTCTCATTCCCATTAGGTATAACCATCTGTAAAGACTGGAGGTGGGCATCTGTATTTCTGTCCTCTATATGGTTGGGACAAAGGCACGTGGCAAGCAAGGGCGTGGTGTTGGCGCCGCAGGAGGGTTTCTTCTCTGCGCATTTGCTGAACATTGCAGGCTGAACCCTCCCTCCTTCGCCTCTGTGGCTCTTCCTGGTCACACTGCCACTTTATGTGGTTACCAAATCTGAAGATAGCTTCCAGAGGAGGGGCTTAGGGAAAGGACTGTCATTGGCTGGGGCAGTATGACCGAGAGTTCAGTGATTGGTTTAGAGGAGAAATACAGTTTGTAAGTGAAAGTGAAACAGTTTTTTCTTTTACAGCGGATTCCTGGCCTGACAGGGAATATTCATGAGCATGTGAATCCATGCCAGATCCATGCTGGAGAACAATAGTTACAGGTAAGTAACTTGTTCCTTATGAAAATAGAGTGAAGATCGTGAGAGGGGGAGAGAAGGTGAGCGAGTGAGTTCATGGTAAGAAGGGGTGGGGGGAGTGTGTCGGTAGTGGAAGTAGTGGTCAGAGTGGGATGAAGGTAATTGCAGGAGAGAGGGTGGTAAGATTTAGGGCGTAGATGTGTGTATATATGGATTGTGGAGGTGAGAGGTGAGGCAGTGAGAATTGTAGAGTAGGGTGACCAGGGCACTATACCACTGGGAAGATCTAAAGATTACTGTACCACTGAGCAGAGAAGGAGGTGTAAGAGTAGAAGAGTGAGGTGGTGAGAGGACGGGAGGAAGGGGAGAGATGTGGTAAGATGAGTGAGAGGAGAGAAAGAGTTTAGGGAGAGAATGAAAAGCCCAGGGTGTCTGCTAATGGAACCGACTTGACAGCATCATTGGATCAGTAGTGAAGAGTTGGATATCCGGAGGGAGGCCCTCCCTGCTAGCCAGAGAAGATATTAGACAGTAGGGGTTGCCAACTCTAGTTGCCGTAGTTTTAGGGAATTGGTCAATCCTGGGCTAGGGTGGCGGGTGCCCAGGGGTTGGAGCCCCCACTTAAAGATTCAAATAAAAAACCCTTGATCTGTCTTTAAGACTGTGTTCTTGAAGCCATCTGTGCACATGGTGTTATCATTGGATCAACCAGGCCAGATACACATGCCAGCCACTGTTCAGGAAGATGCGAAAGGTGGTACACATCAGAGACAGCAACATTGCCAACATGGGCCCCACCCACAGCAGTGGACAATGACTTTTTTTTGGATGGAGAAGATGGTGGTCCTGTGAAGGAGAAAGGTGCTAGTTAAGACTGGATACCGTGCTGAGGTCCCAGACTAAATTTATGGGAGACTCGCCCCCAAAATCCGAGCAGGCCCACGGCACTATGTGTACGTGGGAGCAGGAGTCCTAGAGAGGAGGATTACTAAGTATAGATTAAGGGTGGTCTCCAACTTGGGGAACACCTACCCGATCAGACTTGGCCAAATCATTGCCTAGCTAGTATGCAAGAGGATCCTGGTCAAGAAAGGATCTGGTGTACATATCATGGCCTGAAGCCAGGTTTAGAGTGGAGGGTGCCAGGCCACAGATGGACCAAGAACCGCTGTGGGTGTCTAGACCTCTGCAGCAGTGGAATTGGCAGGAGGCCAATGAAGCGACCTCCAGGGGAAATCTGTTTGAATAGCATTCAAGGCAGAAAACAGAACTGGGGAGGACCAGCCCTTCACCGAGAGCAGTTCACTCTGTTCCTGAGCAGGTAATCCGTAGAGGAGGGAATCAATTCATACCACTTTGGGACCCCCTACCCAAAGGCTATGAATGAGTTGATCCCTCCAAAAACAGTACAGTCCCATTGCTGAGAAGGTGGGGGGAATGAGACAAGACTTTGCTTCCCTACATGAAGACAGAATTTTACCACTGATATTGACTGAGGCCCAATGCATGTACTGCTTATTGGAGCTGGCTAGGAATGTGCTGATGCCCAAGGAGGGAAGTCAGTAACTACTCCCTGAGAGACCAAGTCACAAGGTGCAAAAACCTAGGTGAACGGGAACCTCTGGCCCAAGAAAGAGCAGAGTGTTTCGTGCAACAAAGATCCAAGTCAGTGCAGCCAGTTGCAATAAAGAAAATGGCATTTCCTATCCTAGACAAAGGGGTTGGGTTACGGACAGACCCTCGGCCATAGGAGGGAATTTGGTGCCTCACCTGTGGGAGGTAGGTGGGGGGAGGGGACACCTTACTCATCCTGCCCAGAACTAGACTTCTGGGGGGGCACCAGATGGTTCGGAAGATCTTTCAAATTGGCTTCCAAAGAGGAGGCCAAAGACTCCCCATGTTCGACAGTGTGCCACCGTGGGAGAGACATACTCAAGATTCCGCCTTACGATGGCCATCCAGGGTGTAGTGCTGACAGCAAGCAGCACATGACACAGGAAGCAAGAAGATGGCCACCTGGGTAGAACTAATATCCCATGATGAATTCAGCCCAGGGCCCATGTCCCAAGTCTTCTGTGGCTATGTGTATGCAAATCTATATCCTTATGTGAAAGTGATCATACATGTGTTGGAACATTATCTTTCAGTCCCCATCCTAGTAATGCCAGGGCTGCCTGAAGAGGTGCTCAGAAGGACCGAGCTTCCATTATTTCATCCATGTCTGTAGATCCTTCAGAACCAACAGGGAAAAGTTTGCAACACTACCTACTCTGTCACCTAGAGAACTAGAGGACAAGGAGAGTGGCTCAGAAAAAGGGGTGGAGGTATGTGACTGGGTTAGGAGTCTGGCCCTGTCAGTGTGGGACCTGGGACACTTCCCCAACTTGGGACAGGTTTGGCTACCTAGACCAGGGACTCTGTCAAACAATTCCACGCAGTGCTGTTTCTGGCCAGTATTCTCTTTTCTTTTGCAGAACTGCAACTCTCAGAATGCATCTGGGAGCATCCAATAAAACCAGATGAAAGGGGTCCAGAAAGGAATTTACTGGTGATTTTCTTGCCAAACAGAAATGCAACCCCTAATACCTGGTCCTAACCTACACACCCCTGGTGATTGTTGCAGCAACAGAACACCAACTGCGGGTGAGGAGAGAGCAGGCGAACTGGAGACATCCATCCCAACCCAAATTTGAAACCAGACTCACCAGGACTGGTAGGAAATAACACTAAAAACATGCAGCCCCAGCACCTGGCCCCTAGCCTACCATCGGAGATTGTAAACCAAACTGTGGTGGTAAAGGGGTACTGGCTTAAAATAATTTTTAAAGCTTTTAATCTATATAGCCCAGCCCTAGGGAAAAGACTGGCACAGATTAGCCCCAAGTCAGGTGAGCAATTCAGCTAATGTGTTTAGGTGAGTGGGACCAGAACCAGCGGGAAAACTTAGTTAAGGAGAGTGAATGGGAGACAGCGTGTGTGTTGCATGGGTGAGATCTGGAATTCTAGAGTTGGACCGAGAGACCAGGAGGAGAAGGGATAGAGGAACGGAATGCTGAAGAGTTACTGGCAGAGTGGAGTTGAACATTTGTGAGAGAGTGGTACCAGTTGTGTGTAGTGAACTGTGACAGGGCTAGAAAGGTGAGTGTAAAATGATTTAATATGGGGTAGGGGTGGGGGGACAAAGACTAGAGGGAATAAGTGGGAGTGTGTGTGTGTGTGTGTGTGTGTGTGTGTGTGTGTGTATATAGTAAGACTGGGTGTAGAGCATGCAAGGCGGTAATGGAAGTAGTGGTGAGGGTGTAGTGAAGTAGGACAGGGTTGAAGGTAGTTGCAGGAGATATGCAGAGAGGAGTTGGGGGGCAGAGGTGTAGATGGGGGTGGGGGGTGAGGGAGAATTGTGTATAGTGTGTGAGGTTTGTAGCAAAGGATACATTTCCCTGGGAGTCTGAGCAGGGCACCATATCCCTGAGCAGCGAAGGTGTCGAGAATAGTGGAGTGAAGGAGAGAGGAGCGCATAAGTGAGAGAACAAATGGACCCAGGGTGTCTGCTACTGGAACCAACTTGATAACATCATTGGGAATCTGTAGGGAAGGGAGCTATGGATCCCCTGGGATGTATTAGAGGGAGCTAGATGGATAATGATTCTGCCTTTAGGGCCTCACTTCTAGCCAAAGATGATATTAGCCAATAGGGGTTAAAGAGCTCTAATTGCCATCATCTTGTGTGTGTGGGTGGGCTATTAGAGAAGCCTGGG
The DNA here is from genome assembly GCF_040938575.1 of Ambystoma mexicanum. NCBI lineage: Eukaryota > Metazoa > Chordata > Amphibia > Caudata > Ambystomatidae > Ambystoma > Ambystoma mexicanum. Next base: position 735,019,333 of record NC_090925.1, read on the forward strand.
CTACAGTGGAAGGAGCCCATGACCGGGTTTGAATTTGAGATTTAATGAGCAGGAATAAAAATCAGGTCCTGGGTGTCGGCATCACCCTGTAGGCAGGAGCTACCGTAGGGGAAAGGGGAGCGAACACAGATTCTCCTTTAACCTTTTGTTCATTTTGTATGAACAATTGTGTTTAAATGTGTGTAGTAGTTTTGTTCTAATTGTACTTTTGCGTCCTGTCCCGTTTCCTACATACTGTATGGACGGAAACTTTTTCACCAGAAAGAAACCACCTTCCCCTTTAAATGTAGAGGCGCGCAGGGGTGCGGCCCAGACTCCACCGCCACGCCTCAGTCCCCTTTTCTGCGTCGACGGGAACAGGCCGAACTCACCAGCGCGCCTGGGTTTGGCTTCGGCTATGTAATTCCACGTGCAGATACTTCTTTTCTTTGTCTTTCTTATCATTCAGGTACTCGGTCCTCAGCCGTCCCGCTCCTCCCCGGCGCGTGTCCGCCTCTACAGGGTTCAGCAGGTGTCCATCATGCAACGGGCTCTTCCCAACTTCAGACCCCCATGCCCTCTGCCTACTTTGCCTTGGCCCAGACAATGGTTGGCAATCCTGTTTGGCTGTCCTCGAAGGCGCTGAAGAGCAGACTAGCCAGGTGGACCGAGCTCTTCCAGAGGTCGCTTCTAGAGGATCTGAAGAACTTTGTGAGACATCGAACCAGGCCCAAGGTAGGGTCGATATTTTCCATCACACCCCGCAAGGGAGACATCTTCCCAGGGACTCTCCCGCGTGGGAGGGACCGGTCAGGTCCTTCTACCAGCACGTGCACCGAGGCGGCTTCAGCTACCGGCCTTCGGGTCGAGGGATCCTTGGATCCTTCTGGTCGCAGTGTTGAGGGACCAGAAGGTTCTTTTACCGGGTCTCCACCCGAGGTGCTCCGCCCTTTTACTGGCACCATGGCTGAGGGTCTACGCCCTAATACCGGCAATACGTCCGAGGGGGGGGGCTAAATGCAGCTCTACCGACCCCCGGGTCGAGGGTATCACCCCTACCGGGCCTAGGCCCGAGCAGCAGGGTAGGCCTCGTGAACCACACGCAAAAATGTCTCGGAGGAGGCCGCGCCCAGCGGGCTGAGCAACATGTTGTAGGCACGTGGCAGGCAGCTCGACAATATGGTTGCCGCGCCAGAAAGTGACACCCATCCGCCATTCCAGGAATTCGACAAAGAACGAGTGTCAAGGTGGGACTGGCCTCAACCAGGTACGTGGACTAGTCTACCCCTCATTTGCGCAGTGCAGCTTTCCTTTCCGTCCATATGGACAGGGTACACAGCGGCTCCAGCAGCTCCCTGCTACACCGTCGGCACCCCCTGCCACCTCTTTGGCCAGCGAGGAGGTGCTCTTCGAGAAGTTCCTCGGCCTCATGAAGTCACCTCAGATGGGGGATATCAAAGATGCCATCATGGAAGTCCTTCCCGCAAGTCCTTCTGTGGCATCACTATGCTCCAATCAACAGCTGTCCTCAGCCTCTTCGTCTGCGGCGGTGCTAGGCAAGGAGGAGAAGATCTTGGAGGCATATTGCGAGAAACTTTATTCCAACGCCTCTTTAAATCTACGTCAAGCCAACGCTGATGTAATGCTGGCAGCCACCAACCAAAGGTTATGGCGGAAAATTGCGGACTTCCTCCCGGAACTCCCCTCCCAGAGCCAATCATGCTTTAAGGTGGGGCTAGCTGTAGCCAAGCTGGTGGCGCATGACCTCGTGGAATCCACTGTGGCTCATATTGATACCTCAGGCCGTGCCATCTGTATTGTCACGGACATGAGAAGAACAGCCTGGCTCCGGGCAACAACATTTATCCCGGATGTCCAGTCTGCCGTTCGAGGGGTGGGGACCTCTTCCACTCCTCCACAGACGAAGAGCTGGACAAAAAAAAAAACGGCTCACAAACAGCTAAGTCTTTATCCATCCTTACAAAGACCACGCCCAAATTGTACACCCAATCTCAGCAGCGCTCAGAGATGGGTCGTACATATGGAGGGTGCCGCGGCATCCAGGAACGCAGATCCAGGCAGCCAGACCGCTCGCGGTCTCGGAGATGGCGCAAGCAACAAAAAGGGGTCAGGGGGGGGGGGGGAGTAGGGGCTTTTCAGTCCCCCTCTTCAGCGACAGCCTACGAGGGAAAGAAAGCTTGACACGCCCCTTTGGGTCCACGTGTCTCCGGTAGGGGGGGGGGCAGGCTTGCTCTCCATGCACATTTCTGGTGCCAGAATTTCACGGACCCCTGGATCCTATCAGTAGTTTCCACAGGGTACCGCCTTCCTATCCCAGCCACCCCTGCCTCCTCCTCTCCACTCCCACAGGTTGGGACAGCAACTCTTTTGGTGGAGATCCAGTCGCTCGTAGAGAGCCAGGCAGCGGGGGAAGTCCCAGCAAGGTTTTGGCTTTTACTCCAGGATTTTGGCCATTCAGAAGAGGAACCAGGCAGGCCTGAGAGTTGTGCTGCACATTTTCACCCTCAACCTCTCCATACCCCTACAAAAATTTAAGATGGTTACGCCAGCTTTTATAGCAGAGACACTGGACAAGGGAGACTGGATGTGCTCCCTGGATCTGAAGGACGCTTATCTACATGTCCCTATTAGGCAGCCCCATCGTTCTTTCACCCGGTTCAGGGTCATGGGCTACCATTTTCAATACAAGTTCCTTCCTTTCGGCCTCAACTCGGCCCCCACGGTCTTTACCAGACTCATGAATGCTGTGGTGGCCCTCCTCAGAGCGCAGGGCCCCCACACCAACCCATACCTCGACGACAAACGCTTCAGGGTTACTTCTCTGGAAGCGGTTCACCACTCTTCCCATGCCCTTATGAACACACTGCATGATCTGGGTTTCTCGCTCAATCTCAAGAAGTCACAGCTGCAGCCTACACAGACTCTGACATTCTTGGGCCTCATCTGGGACGCATGCTCCAAGAAGGTATTTCCGTTGGATGACAACATCTCGGCCATCAGAAGGGCCACCACCCACTTCCTCAGCATAGAAGTGACTTCGGCATGGTGGTACCAACATATGCTGGGTCTTCTGACAGCAGTCTTATTAGCCGTTCCGCACAGGATACTAAGGATGAGGAGGCTTCAGCTGCACTTCGCAGCTTCATAGAACCAGGCGCGAGGATCTCAATCCGAGATGATCAACGTTCCCCCATCTCTCCGCCCGGACCTGACTTGATAGTCCAGAAACTGCAACCTGCGGACGGGCAAGCCCTTCGGGCCGCCCACTCCGAGGGTCACCATCACCACAAATTCCTCGCTCGAGGGCTGGGGCCACCCTGGACGATCTCTCGGTCCACAGCACCTGGACTCAACAGGAGCAGAAATACCACAATAATTGGCTAGAGCTGAACGCCATCTGGCTGGCGCTCAGGGAATTCCTACCACCTCTCAGGGGCAAGGTTGTCCTCATCCAGACGGAAAAATTGACCTGCATGTACTACGTCAACAAGCAGGAAGGCACCAGATCCCCCTCTGTGCAGACTGGCAGTCAGCATGTGGGAGTGGGCCCTGGAAAACAACTTTTACCTCTGGGCAGTCCACCTCCCGGGGGAATCCAACCTGGAAGCGGACAGGCTCAGCAGGCTGGGAGCAGACAATTATGAGTGGCAGCTAAACAACCTCGTTATTCAGGACATTGTCAACAGGTGGATCGCTTTGCCACCTGGCACAACTTCTTTACCCCTCTCGTACCTCCTCTGACATCTCCTACTCCTTGCACACCTCTGCCCCTCCCTCCTCCCCTCTGCAATATTGTAAATTGTTCTTTATACTGTTTTCAAGTTGTGATTCAATTGTCATCTTATGCTTGCTGTATGTTACGTGTTCTCATGTAAAGCACTTTGGAGTAAAGGACTATATAAATTCAATAAAATACAAATACGAAGAAGTGTCCCCAGTTCGCATCTTGGCAAGGTCAGGGCCGCAGCTCACTGGGTGACGCATTTCACCTCCAGTGGACCGGCATGAAAGCCTATGCCTTTACGCCCACTCCCCTGATCCATAGGGTCATCTGCAAAATCAAGGAGTCTCGCCAGCTCCTCTTCATTCTAATAGCTCCATTGTGTCCGACAGGGCCATGGTTTTCGGAGCTGCTCAGTCTCTCGGAAGTGCCCCCGATTCCTCCCGACGGGCCCAGCACATCTTCTGGCACAGCAGGAGGGCAGTGTCATCCACCCTGTGCTAGGGAAACTAACCCTCACAGCCTGGTAACTGAGCAGGTAACGCTTCGGCACCTTAGCCACTCACAGGCCAATCTGAAGATCATACAGGGCGCCAGGAGCAAAGCTACTTGGGCCCAGTACAAAGGCAAATGGACCAGATTCTGCCACTGGGCAGACTCCAAGGGAATCGACACACGCCACCCCCTACACCCCTATTCCCCGAACCCCCCCCCGGCGTGCACCTTGGTAGACGTACTCCTTTTTTTGGCGCACCTCGCTCATTCAGGCATACAGGTGCACACCTGCCGCACATAACTCGCAGCCATTGGGGCTTACAGGAACTTGGAGGAGGGCATTTTCTCCTCCTCCACCCATATCGTCAAACATCTGACGGGTCTCACAAGGCTCTACCCGCCCTGCAAGAAACTGCACCCTTTGTGGGACCTTATCATAGTCTTGGCCGCACTGACACACAAACCGTTCGAGCCAATGGCGTCTGTAGACATCAGGCTGGTCACCATCAAGACGGCCTTAATAGTCGGCCTTACCTCGGCTTGTAGAGTCGGCGAAATCCAGGCGCTGGTCGCCTCTGAGCCATATACCACCTTTCACAAGGACAAGGTAGTCCTGCGGATACACCCGGCATTTCTGCCCAAGGTTCTATCTGCTCTACACTTGAATGAGGAAATAGTCTTCCTACGTTTTTCCCTGATCCCAAGGACGAAGCACAGAGTGCTGCACTGCCTGGATGTCAGGCGTGCCCTGAAATTCTACTTGGACAGGACCATGGGCTTCCGCAAATCGAACGCCCTGTTTTCGGAGGCTCAAGACCAGGCTATCGTGCCTCTAAGGCTTCCATTTTCCGCTGGATGGTCTCTGCCATCAAAGAAGTGTATGAGGGCCAGCACAAGCCGCTCCCGGCCAACATGCATGCCCATGCAGTCGGGGCCAAGGCAACGGCCATCGCATCCCAGCACCATGTCCCTTGGCAAGTCATAGGCAGGGCTGCCACTTGGGCCGCTCCCTCGGCTTTCTGCAAGCATTACTGTTTGGATGCCAGCTCTAGATCTGATGCAGCTTTCGGACAGGCGGTTCTAAGGAACCTATTTGCTTAAGGAGGGTCTCCTCTCCACCCTGGAGCTACAATCAGTTGTAATCGCCCATACAGTATGGAGGAAAGGGGACTTTACAAGTCTTAAATTGTGAACAGAACCAGTACAAACCATCATATTGTGGAAGTAGTGGTAGGGGTAATTAGATTGCCCCTGGGTCTGTTTTTTGAGGGGGCACTGTGCAGTCCCCCCTCGTCGAGTTTCTGGCTGGTGGCAGTGGTTACCACGCGAAATATTCCACCGGAATATTTCCTATGGGAATTTCCCATTCATTTTAAACGCACCACTTTTTTGGTGCAATGTTAAAGATACCGCCGGGTTATTTATTTAATATTTATTCCCCGGTTGGGTCTTTTTGCCAGGACTCTGTTTTAAAATGGCATTTGTGTTCGCCTCTGTAACTCCAACCCAAGTCGAGCCCTTTGTTCCACTTTTTGGCGGGCTTCTCCTCAGAAGCCTCCAAAAGTGGTGCCACTCTGTCTGCAGGATATGTGGGAGGGGGGTTTAGGCACCCTGGACTGAGTTGCCTCGGCAACTCAAGTCGCACTCTTGTGTGATTGACCCAGTGGTGAGCCACCCGGCTCACCACTTAGCATGTTTGAGTGACAGCTAGGACTGATGAATGGGGGTTTTCTGCATAAAAGCAGGGCTTTGGGGACTGGAATTTGAGAAGTTGCCACAGGACCAAAGAATCCGAAGAGGGAGAAGCTGAGCCGACCTACGACGACGACACCACCGGTGGAGCCCTGCTGAACCGTCTCACCACTTCTCAGCGACGGAGAAGATATTCATCCCGGAGAGTCTTCCTCCTCTGAGCTGGTCGGGATAACTAGTTCACCCTCTTTTCACCTTCCTGGATCATCTCGTGGTCGAATTGCCCGTATCAAGCACCCCGGCGGCCGGATAGCCACGCTTCACCACTACCGCGAATAAAAGGGTAGAACCTTTTAACCGGGAAACTCTGCGGCTGGTTTCTTCCCTGGCAGTGCAACAACCTCCAGCTTTCCTCCACGTCGAGATCGCCTCTTCCCCTGGACGAAGCACCGACTTGCACCCACTGCCAGGAACAACTGCCCCGCTGGAGCTTTCTCACCATTTCAGTTACTGAGTCCCGCCTCGTCTCCCTTGCAACAGACTGTTCAAGGTGTCCAGTAAATCCTTGACTTTCTATCCTGGGGTGACTTGGGACCTACTAACTAACTTTTCCTGACTTGAGCCATCCCTTTTTGAACTCTTTGCAACAACTCTTTAAAAGTACTATTCAACTGTGTGATCTTGGACACATTCCGCCATGCTCTCTTCAAGAGTGGGCCTGGCCTATGACTTTCTTGCTCCTAGTGGATTCTGCCTTTCTGACTTGCTCTGGTGCTCCTAAAGTGTTGGTATTGTGTATGTTCCTACTTCTGGCTTTTTCCCTCCCTTTTTAATTAGCTTATTGGCGTCCCATCTTAAGTTAAGCTCTCACCTCTGTCTGAAAATAAGTGGTGTTTTAACTAAGACTTGTTCAATAAGTGATCAGGGTTGTATACATATTAATAGTGACTGTGTTTGAACTTGCTTGCCATATTAGTGTTAGTGCATTTTACAAAGTGTGTTTTTAAATAAATAATTATATACTTTTATACCCAAGCTCTGGTCAGTGTTTGCTTGTGCTACTGTATTTTGGTACCTATCGTGTATACTCTATATATACTGTAACTCTTCTTGAGAGAAGTCTGGCTGCTCAGCCACAGCTACCGGGTAAATCTGGGTGGTACAGACTGCTAAATGGGTTTACTGCCAACACCTGTAGTCTTAAGCCTTTTGCAGTGGTCCCTAAGGGAACTGCACAGGTTTCTGCCTAACATTCACCACGTCTCTTGTCACTGTCGCACATATGCCAGCTCCTTCTGCCCTCCTTGTCAGCTGTCTCCAAACATTCTTTCTCCAGACTCCAGAAGCCCCTTCCTTTTCTAGTGCATGGGCACCACTAGACCTAACGCAACTTTTTCACTATGCAGCTGGTATTGGAATGGCTAATTGGTCTCTCTCTCTCGTCACTGGTACTCATATCCCAGCACCCTCTGCACTCCTTGTCAGCTGTCTCCAAATAATATTAAGAATAGATTGTGTCCTCCCACGAATTACTCATCTTTGAAATGTATCTCTCCAGCTTTACTGCTTCGGAAAATATTTTCTGGCAAGACGGCGCTGTATGCTGTGTCCAGGGGTAAGAACGTTACAAGGGTTAAGCAACTTTTTCTTCTCCAGACTCCAGAAGCCCCTTCCTTTTATAGTGCCTGGTTCCCACTAGACCTAAAAGAGCTCTAATTCTTCCACTATGCAGATGGTATTGGAATGGCTGATTGGTCCCTACCTCTGGTGGGGCATTAAAGTTTTGATGTGTTAATCGATCTCGATGGGCAGCCCTTCCTGCTAGTAACATCAGGCCCCGTCTGCGGGCAAGACTCCATTAGCCTAACGAGCCCTAGCACAGTGTATGTATGGTGACTAATAGCTGTATCTTTTTTTTTATCTTACTTAGCGTCCCACTCGATTCTCCCTGTGGTTCCGCATTGCAAGCAGAGAAAGCTTTTCTCACCATTTGTGTTGTACTTTCTGCTCCCGAGAGAATCACCTGGGGGTATAGGTGTTGCTTGCGTGGCCAGCCCATTATTGTTGCCTTAAAGGTGCAGGAACGTCTAAGGCAGTTATCTCACAAACCTATGACTCTCTTGTTGGATGGTGGGGTTAGCCAGGGGTGTCATTCTGGGCCCATCACATTGCATGTGGTGGCACATTGCCCCCCTTCGTGACTCTAACAAACCCCCAGTAATGTCAGGCCAGGGACTTTGACACACTACTCGCATAACTTCTCTAATCTCTGTGTGATAGTATTTGTGACTTTGTTCTCCAACATAGTGGGCATGCATCTGTTGTGTTATGTACTCCTGCTGTGGGAGTGAGGGAGGTCAACTTTGACCTGTTTGCACACTGACCTAATCTTTATTCTTTGGCAGGATCTGGACTTAAGTGAGAAAAGCTTGCAGCCATCTATCGGGTGAGTGGAGATACCTTGTTGTTTTCTGGCCAGTAATTGGTGGGAACGGTTATTGTTCCAGTGCCCAAAGTGATATTTGAGATTGCCAGTGTATAAAACTAATGTTGGATGTATAGTGGGGAAACTATATGCTTTAAATAATGCATGCAAACACAAAGGATATTGCTGCGCTTTACTTAGACCACAACATGGAAGCAATGGGAGAGAACTTCCCTTGCACATACCTGAGATTACATACCGATTGAAGCCATGTAGGTTGAGATGAGAACTGTAAGCAATTGGCTGTGCAGGGTGAGTAGGAACCTATGTGTAGAAGTGAATGTCAGGAAGGTGGGTAATTGTTGGGGGATAAGGAGAGAGCGCAGAAATCGGAGAAGGAGATTTGATGGCAGTTCGAACTCTATGCCTTATTGTGGGTGGTACTTGGTCTCCTGGGAAGCTGCAGAAATGAAAGTTAATGTTTTTGCAGAAGGAGAGCTGTTTTGGTTGAGCTTGTAAGTTCAGAGGTTAAAATCGGAGCTGTTGTGCGGGAAAAGGTTTGATTGTTACAATTTTAAATGTGAAAGGGGTTAGTCCTCTTTGGCTTATTGAGCCTTAAGACCCATTTAGGTCTGTGAGTGAAGGAGGGCTGTGGCAAGGAAGTGCTTGTCAAGTTACACCAGCGAGTTTTAAACTTGTTCTACTTTCAAATGAGTCGAAGCTTTTGTTGCACTCCAATGTGGTTTTGTGGTATCATGCCGGCGGAGTGTGGAACATTTTTTGTGCCACCTTGCATTTACTGTTTAAGGCTTGTAGTATAAACTACTGTATTCTATTGATGCCTATAGGTATACTGTGGAGCACAAGACGGCTGGTTGTAGGAGGGTCTTTATTTTCAGGAGTAGGAAGTTTGCACATTTTACAGTTTACTTGACATGTCTTTTGAAGCTATGATGGGTGTGGGGGAGTAAGTCTAGAAGTTAAACTTGTGATACTATCGTTTGGTGATTGGGTTTTTAGATGTCCATGCTTTGTGTAAATGCCAAGAGTGGGCATTATGGTGGGATACCCAGCTTGGTCTAAATTATATTTATGAAGACCGCCATATCACCAACAATTAATTTCGTTGTGCTGGAGCCAAAACGCTACATGGAAAAACATTCTAAGGCAGAACCAGATGGAAAATCATGACATATATTTGGGTCCTTGTAAAAACTGTTTTCTCACAGACTGGTTGAGCGGTCATAAATGCGATCCTTCTGGCCTCCCCGCTCCAAATCAACTTCTATTCAACTTTAGGAAGACAGAACCTTTTACAATGTTGGTTAATATTTTCTTTGTTGGAAATAATAAAAATGCAATTTCTATTAACAAGTAAGGGGTCCTGTGTAGCACCATTCTGTCGCTTTTGGTGGCTTCACTGCACATGGCTCTGTAAGATAGTTATTACTAGGACATTGGGCGAGGCAGATGCAAAACCTGTGGTGTTGATGCATGCAGGTCCGAAGTAGCTGCTTCCCATGTGTCACTGTGCCTTCTGTTGGCGTAGAGATGAGATTTGGGAGTATGTTATTCCTAGGGAAGAGTGCTTTGGGTCTGGTTTGCAGCTGATTTTGAGTGCGATAGGAATAAGTTATAGTTTGATTAGTGTTAATGTGCTGGCGATTTGTGTGTGGTGTAAGGAGATCTTAGACGGGCAGTTGGTTATTCGGTGAAAGAGGGGAGGAGTGGGCCTTACCAGGCAGAACAGCCAACTCTGCATACCCAATGCTTCTTGCAAACCGGTCGCGTTTAACTGTCTCACACTGCCACTGTCATTTGGGCATGCTCTCAATTGATCTGTCTTTCTCAAATAGATAATGGCACCTCAACAAAACTGGTCCTGGATGAAACCCGACTGTTGGTTGTGATGGCTACCAGAATGCTTGTCCCCATGAAAACAGTTTAATTATTTTTCCGTTCTGTCAAAGTAGACTGCCTCTTGTTTTGCACAATGATGTTCAATCTGCTGGATGTGTTTTCCGTTTCCTCCAGAAATGTTTTTGAACAGTCTACACATTTTAGAATGATTTTTAAATTAATGTCTTGGGGCAAGGAGAGGGAATCAAAGAAGCAACTTATTGACCACAAAAAGATCTGCATTTTGCTGATATTTGTTCCAGTTGGTAACTGCTCCTCCATTTTTATTAATCTGATGATTTTTGATGTCTCCTCTTCTACAACACCCCATTAGAAACTTTTTGTTGAGAAAAGAGTTTTTACTTTTTGCACTTGTTTGTTTGCACTGAAATATGTGACATTGCAGTCATTACCTGTGAGACATCACCATTTTCTGTCAACTGTATTTCACGTATGATACCAAAGTGTTGAGCAGAAGCAGGTGTTCAAGCTGCCTACTCTGTGACTTTGCATCATGACACCAGGACACGCAGGGACTACCAAATTGCAGCATACAGTCATAGATGGAAGTGGCTGAGGTTCTGTGCCACCACAGACTCTGAGATACCTGAAGTTAGCCTCACTCCTATTCCCCCTGGATCCTCATCTTAGGTGGCCAGAGAAAGGCCATCGGTCTTGGATCCTAGCGGTCGGGGTGGAAAAGCGAGGGAGGATCACCTGGATGGAGGGTACTAGAGGATTGGGAGTGGGGTAGCCACAGGAGACTCATGGTATCCCCCTTTTCCTATTGTAAACCAACCTAACCCTCCCCCACCCTTTTAAAGGCTTCTGCAAACCCTCTCCTCTCGTTTTCCAAATTTTCCATCTGGTAGGATTCTAGGAGTAGTGAACACTAGTAACCTAGTTCACCACTCTTGTACTGGGATGTGGAAGATGCATGCAGTGTACTGTGAGGGTCAGGTATGTCCCATTGAGAATGCACACCTGCAACCTGTCAAGTGGTTTCAGGTGTATAAATGGAGAACCAGAGAACAGCGGAGCAACAGGGAAGGCCTGTGTGGGAGAGACCAGCAGGAGACCTTTTCTGAAAGGAGGCAGCCATGGTGGGACCGGAGAAGGAGCCAAGAAGCAGGCCGTTATACCGCAGGACCTCGGGTGCACAAGTCGAGGCTGGGACGCTGTTGCATGTGTGGAAGCCTCCGTAGAAAGAACAATCAGCTAGCTCTGCGAAAGAGCGGGACAGAAGAAAGAACGCTGTCCACATCCCTGCACTGACAACAGAGTTGCTGGTGTGTTCAGAACTGTAACCAGCATGCGAGCAGGGCTCACAAAGCCTGTCTGTTGACTGGAGAAGCAGGAGGAAGCAGCGTGAGCCACCAGAGAGGAGGCCGAGGACCAGTGAGTATTGGGGATAGCCACACAAGGCCAGGGCAATCCTGGCAGGATGCGGTACATAATTATCGAATGAAACCAAATGAGTTTCAAGTTTTTGTTTCATGCGTTTCGAATACTGAACCAAATGACAACTTGGAACCAAGCCGCACCATGCATATCAAATACTGAACTGAATTAAAAGTCAAAACAAAGGCGAATTAAGCATATTGAATATCTAACTGAACAAAAACTTTAATTTAAGCACATGGAATACTAAATTGAACATCAGCAAAGCAAATGGCAGATAACGGCCAAAGGAAAATATCCCATGTGAAAGCAACATAAGCAAAAGAGCGCAAGTGTGTAAGAGTGCTGAATAAAGGTGGGGTCGGAATTTGATCACCTGAAAGGGAACTTTATGAACAAATGCAGTGCGGCAAGGCCAAGGACTGGAAAGATAGGAGTGTGAAACGTTGTGGCAAAGCCAAGGGGCTAACCAGGCAAAGCCACAGGAGTGTAAGCCTGCATATAAAGATATGAGGCCAACAAAGAGGAGCTAAGTGAATGTGACTCTGAACACAGCAGCAAGTACAGGAGAACCTATGTGTGCCGAGGAGCCTAGGGATCCTTGTTGCGCGACCTGTGATGGGTGGACCGTCTGGTCTGACAACTGCGCCTAGGCCAGTGAGCCCGAAATTGTGAAAACTAAAGACATTGTGAAACAAGCCAAGAGTGGTGTTGAACCGGTAAAACTGAGCTCCTACTGATTGGTTCTAAGTTGAGACTTAACAAGCTAGGTCCCCAATATTCATCCTTCAATATCGATGGCATCAATATCAAAGTAGACAAGGAAGCCAAAACCTTAGGTTTCTATCTGGACTCCGCCCTATATCTGCAAAGACAAACGCTATCTCGTCGTCAACTGCTTATACATCTAAACTGATAAACGCCTGTAGACCATTCCTGTCTACAAGTAGTTGTATTACCCTTGCAAGAGCCCTTGTACCGTCCAAACTGGACTATTGCAATACTCTCTACCTTGGCACCAGCCAGAGAAACCTTCAAAACTATGCGCTCAGAACTGCCTTAAATATTCCTTGCCCCAATTGCAACTCACAAATCCGACGCAACACCAACTGGCTCCCGATGCAAGACAGGATTACCTTTTTAGAACGCTTATGATTACACACAAGTACCTAAACAACTTGGCCCCCAAGTACCTGACCGACAATTTCTCTAGGAAGGAGTCCATCAGACCCACCAGAGCCAAGTATGCCCACCGTCTTAACATACCTAAATTCAAATATGGTAAAGCTGGAGGAGCTAGCTTCCCGGTGCTTGCGGCCAAGTCCCGGAACAAGTTACCACCTGCATGAAGGACAGATTGTGTTCCTTTCATTCTGGAACATGGTCAAAACATGGCTGTTTTTGCAATCAAATTAACCTCCACCTTGAGCTATTGTGATTCTATGACCAAGCTGCCCTATCAACCATGCCCATAGGTTAGTGATGTACCACCAGATGGTCTCCTACGGCCATACTGCAAGATTGTTCTAAGTTATGTTATAAACTTTGTATATTTTGCATATATCCAACTATTGTACATAGTTTGTTTATTTCTGTAACTATTATTGTATGACTCCATCCATTGTATATATACCGTATATTTCTGTAACTATTATTGTATGTCACTCCACTGTTGTAACCTTATTGTACACTAAGCAAAAGTGCCCAGATACCTTCGGGTTTGGTGCGCTATACAAGCAAATAAAACACACATTTTAGCAAACACTAAAACAAATACCAGTTGCTACTTTGAAGTGCTGGGGAAGGGAGGCCCAAGATCAGTTGAACTGCAAATGCTGTCTTGAGGATGGAGCCTCAAAACCCTTTTCCTTTGAACTGTGTTGCATTGCACTTGGGGACGGGAACATTGAGAATTTAATGGAACTTTCTTGAATTTAGGAAAGGGGAGCTGAGAAGGAAGCAACGAGCTGGAATGAGCTCAACTTTGTGTTGATCACTTTTTTTAAAATTTTTATTTACATCCCTACACCTTGTTTAGCTTTAGTTGTGAGGGCAAGCATAGGTTTTGGACACAGACTTTTAAGTTGAACTCTTTGACTCACTTTCCTTTGTTTCGTTCAGGTAGGGAAATCCGACCTTTGCATAGGGCAAGTTGGGCCTTCTACTGTCCTGAAATTTGAAATAAATTATTTCTGTTTGAACTTTGAATTTGTTGTCTCCGTCTTGCTTCATAGCCTTCACAATCGCCAAATGTTTGTAGGAGGGAGTGTAGCTCCATCTTGGCATTATTCCCGTAGGCTACTCTGCATAGTGCTCTCTCATGCCATGAGATGTAAGGATGCCAAGTGTAACTTCAGCACCCACCACTGTTGCTCTTGAGGAGCTCCACCTCACCAGTGTGCCTTGCCCAGAGTTCACTACTGAGAGGATTCCTTTTGTTGGCACGAGGTGATGGGAGCACCTGGCGGCTTGGGGTGAGAGGCCTTCCAGAGTGAAATATATAGCCAGTCCTACTCCTAAGGTGGTTGGTGGCAGTTGAGGGCCTCAAGTCTTGTTCTCTGTCCCCCTGTGCCAGCATGCATTTCAGCAGTGTACCTCTGATTTAAGCCATGCATCCATTACAAGATGCTTGCCAGTGTTTCTCGGTTTCTTTTAGAGTCACTGCATTTGAGCAAGAAACCAAGAGGAAATGGAATAAAAATCCAGTTCCCTGCCCTCATGCCAACAAAGCTGACGTCCTAACACCTCCGTATCCATTGATTAACAGTGGGAGCAAGCAAACCCACAGAGACAGTGAAGCCTCTGCACCCATGTAAATCGGGACCACAGGACTCAATAATCTGGGTTCCATGTCATAAAATCGCGGCAAAAATGGCTGTGGATATAACATTTTGCTGTCAAAATGCTGTGGTTTTGCCGCCACAATCTTGTAAACCCCCGGACCCATTGTACACCTGTACCGGGTCAAACCACGGATTTTGCCGCAATTTCTTTTTTTACTGGCAACATTTTTGCCGCGATTTTATTACCTGATACCATAATCTGCAGCAGAGATGAACAGATGCTGCCGTGTCCTTGTACGACAGCAGAAGGGTTGCACGATACTGCAGAGCAGCAATGGCAGACGCATGCAAAGGCAGCAAACTTCATATAGCACCAACGACTAAGGCGGGGGAGCCCCAATCCTACCCTCACAGAACCTACCTCAGAGTGCACCCAAAATGTGTTCCCAGGACACAGTTGTCTTTCTGGTCCTCCGTTGTTGCTCTGCAGCAGACTTGCATGGAAAAAGTGGGCAGGGCTTAGCCCAATACTTACGACTTGTTTTTTCTTTAACCTGCCCTCGGTGGGAAAGAACAGGCCAGATTGGTCAGGCACTGAGATGCCATCTGAGGGTAGGGTAATAAAAGAAGGCAGCAGGAAACCAGAGGTTTGGGTTATTCGGATGAGGTCGCAGGTGGTGTATGACCAAGAGACCAGCATGAGGGAGGAAGGAGTGGTGAAGTGTGGAGACAATTTCTGGAGAAGGCGAGTTATTGGCTAGTGAGTGGAAGTGATACTGCAGTGTGAATGCATACTAGTGTGGTTACCTACATCCATGTAGGTAGTGAGTGTGAATTGTTTGATACTGAGTGAAAGGAGGGGGCCAGAGGGAGTACTAATGGGAAGCAAGGAGGTAGAAGTAACATTGTGTGGAGTTGAAGCCTTGGAAGTGTAAAGGACATCGGAGGGACAGAGAAGAGGGGAGAGGGTAAAACCAGGTAGAGGGAGCTAAGGATTGCATTTGTACAGGTGCTGACCAGCCTAGGGCTACACTCTAGAGGCGTGGTGGGTTAATGGATCTCTCTACCTCAAAGAAGCAAAAATGTCACAGTACCTTTGTAGTAAAATTGATTGAGAAATTAATAATTCGATATATAATTACCTTTAAACTTTGATAAATGTTTTGTTCATAGAGAAATTGAAGTGCTAAGATCAAGTGACGGGCATGCCAGGGTTGTGGGTCATTAACTAACATTGTGCAACCAGATAGTCTACAACCCCCAAGGAGATTAAAGCGCTATATAAACACTAAATAAATACAAATGAATGAATCCAATGTGCCTCCTTGGACTAGTCCTATGTGACAAAATTCTTTTTAGTATGAAGTTTTGATTGAATCAAAGTGTGACCGCAATTGAAGGTGGTTGGAGGTAGCCAGCCTCTATACGATGTTTTTGCATGGAAAGGGGAAAGCAGACGACACTTGAGAAATATGCAGGCGTTGCAAATTGTATGTTCCGACAGGCTGGCTTGGCAAAACGATCTCTCCTTTTTTTTCTTTTTTTAATCCAATCATGTTGTGTAGGATAAGTGGAAGGGGAGGTGTGAGCCTCACTAAAGCTGCTTGTGGTGGTCAAAGAAGGATATCTCGTTGGGGTTGGCATACCTAGAACACAGTCTTTCACTGGAACTTGTTGTTGTGGGTTCAGGTGAGAGACGGTGCCTTCATAGTACTCGATGATGCAAAATCATGTTGCTGGGTTTTCCACGGGATCATGCGGTTTTTGGGTTACTGCTGCTAGTCGCCAATGCTCTTCTGAAGTAGTCGTAGTGCTGACAGGGGATGCATGTATTCTCAAGACTGGGGCGGTTGATAGTGGGACCTGGACCTCTCGCCAACCATTTGCATAGCAGTGGTCACAGCCAGTGTCTCTTAGACTCTGGAAGGTGTATTGTAGGATTAACACGCACTTACAGCTGAATACTTTTATTTATAAATAACAGGATGGGGTTGCATGAATGCCTATAGAGACTTGGGATTTACACCTAAAACTTCACAAGGCATCAGGATGGATTTACTCAAAGGTGTGAAAGGGAGTATCTGATGGACCATTGGTCCAATCCGAATTCCCTACTCAGTCTCCACGCTCGATCCATAGTTCGCCCTCCTCGGCCAGTAGCAATACCTTGGACATCCACCTACTGTACTTGGGGTTTTCATCTTTAATTTACTAGCCAGTGGGTGTCCCTGTAAGGCCGTGTCTCTTATCAGTCTCTGGATCACTGTTCATATTGCCATCTCTTTTCCTTTTTCTCTTATCTCTACCATTGTTTGAGATCTAGCCCTCCGCAGACTTCAAACAAGCGAGGGAGTAGAGACCCAGCGCAGTGGAAGGATGACGCTGACCAGATGGAGATGAGTGAGCAAGAATTGGAGAGCCCCAACTGTTAAATGAGGTGCTCAAAAGGATGAATAACATGCCAAAATGGGTGAAGGTGGTGTTAGGGAGAATTCTCAGAAATGTGCTAATTCTCTCCACCTTAGAGACCCCCAGCAACTTTGCTGGATTTTGAGGTCTTGTTTTTTTTTCAACCTGGAGAGAGACTGACCCTTTTTCCCACTCTCTCGTGTATTTTAATGTGATTTGAACTCTGTTTCTTTTGATTATGGAGCCTAACAAACTCCATAGGCATCATCTTTTACATTGTGCAGTGGCACGGGGAAGTCTTTCAGATTTCCCAAAGGTTTGAATACCTTCTCTGGGATAAACTACTGTTTTCCAGAGCAGTAAAGTGAAATTGACTTTACTTACACTTGTAAACTTTCTAGGCCCAGCACCTACTGTTTTTACAATGGGGTGCTGGAGTATCCCCTTTATCTAGCTTTTCATGCAATATTGTTTGTTACCCTTGCCTCACTGAATGGCTGGTGGCAATGGTTACCTGTAAACTACTGTGGTGTGCATTTACTGCGGGCTGCGTTCGCAGCTGCATTAAAGCACCCAAGGGTGCAATTTTTGTCAAAATGGCCCGGTCTTCTTTTTTTCACCATTTGCTTGTGGAAAGGTCCTTCTTGAGATTTACTCTGCACGCCAAACCAGGTTTGGTCCCATTGTTCGTTTTGCCTTTGGCGGGATTCACAAGTGAAGCCAGCCTCTGGCTCCAGGGTTGTTTGGGGGTAGGCAGGAAGTGAGGGAGGTGCCCGAAACTCCCTGTGCTTAGTCTCCTTGGAGACCCAAATGCACTCTGTGGTGATTGGCCGGCTGACTGTTCTGCAAGGACAGCCGCCACCCTGCTGGGTGAGTGACAGCTAGGCTGGAATGAATGGGAGAGAACTGAATAAAAGGAGTCTTTTGGCTTGGAAGGCAGAGTCGACCACTGGACGAAGGATCCAAAGAAGAACTTGAAAAGGACGCCTGCTGCAACTCCTGGACCATTAGTTTGCCCGGTGAAGCCCTGCTGCTGTGCTGAAACTCCAAATTCGTATCGACAGAGAAGCTCCTGCAAGGACGACTTGAGTTGGTGGGAACAATCACTCCAAACTAAGCAACCTGGACATCCATCTCAGAGCTGGTTGAATTTCCACAGAGTTGCTGCTGGAAACCGTATAGCCAGGCAGAGGAACACCAGATTGTGTGTGTTGCTTTTAAGCTTGCCAAGAGCACCAGGAAGATCCTCCGGACTCCCAGGAAGCAGGACTAACTGAGCCTCCTCAACAGAGTGTGGGACCCCAGACATCCAGGAACCGCAGTGTTGCTGTTTGCGGTAGACGGCGAGAAGCTGAAACACTGAACAGCCACTGAAAGTGAAGTTTGCCGGTTGCAAGCTTTGACTGTCCCAGCGCAGTGCAGGAGTCCCCCGACGTTCTCCCTCTTGTCCCCACGACTGAGGCAGAGGAACAGCGAGATCTGCTGAGCTGCACAGGAACAGGAGTCATCTGCTGCATTTCTTCATTTTAAAGGTACTGTACAAAGTCTAAGAGAACTTATCTCTTGCTGTAGAGTTGCTTACATCTTCTACTACTCAAGTCTAATTGGCTTGTGGGCCTAAATTAGATTTTTCTTTTCTTCAAAGACTTCTTAAACATTATGCAAAGACTTTTCCATTAACCTATCATAAGTGCTTCATCCTATATAAGACTTTTTGCCCATTGACTTTGGCCTAACCTATTGTACTGAATGACCCTTCTTGAGGGGATCCAAAAGTATTTGCTTGCTTAAGAATATTCGTGGTCTCTTGTTTGTTCCAAATAATCTTTTCCTCTGACTTATAACTATATGATCCTAAAGGCAACAGCGATATATTGTCCCCAGCATCCTAGCAATTGATGTCACCTGAGGGTGTAGGTAGTGGCTGTGGGCCATCACAAAAAGGGTAGCTACTGATTTAGAGATATTAAGAGTGTATATTTCATAAAGTGTATTTGTGTGTTACTATTGTATTGCTCCCTTCTGAAGAAGTCTTACAGATAAATAAAATAATAGTTTATTCAAGAAATCTTGAGAGTAAGTTTATTTGAATGCTTGTAACTGTCAATCTGTGTAACACATGGCCCCTCTTGAGATGAGCCTGGCTGCTCAACATGCTACCAAAACTGTGTAGTACAAACGTCTACCAAAGGTTGGGTTTCCTATACCTGTATTCAGAGTTGTTTGTAGTGTTCCCAGAGGGTACTGCATACAAACATTGCATAACAGGTGGGAAGGCGAGTACGCAGCCAGAACGGGGGAATACTGATGAGGTGGATCAGACGATAGAAGAATGATTAGTTGGTGGAAATGTTGAGGGGTGCAGGAGTGGTGAAACACCTGGAATGAGGAATAGTTGGTAGTGTTGTGAAACAATTAGATGTTTGAAGAAAGTGCAGAGGAGTAGTGATGGAACAGCAAGGAATGAGTGGAGTAGGAGGAGGTAGAAAGAAGGGATAAGCAAGTGTTGTGAGCACAAGGGTTTCCTCAATTTTTTAAGGGGGCTGTGGTATGTGAGGAGAGATGCAGCAGAAAAAAAACGTACATATACCAATAGCTACCCACCTCTAACACACCGAAAGGTGGCTACTTGTCAGAAATTTACCTCACAGTAGGAATTTCATAGGATTATATCTCCCACCATAGACAAAGAAATGTGTTTAGCATATTTTAATTATTATATCAAACAACATGGTAAAACAAAATAAAAAACCTATTTCCAGCGTTCGTTATTTGTAGAAACACAAATGGGCGGAAGAAGCAGACACCAAAACATTTGCCATGTACAATTTTCGTGATGTTAGTAATGGTGTATTTTGATCGCATTTTCAATTATACAACAACATGGTATAATAGCATCAACATTTGAATATGTTTCTAGGGAGAAGGACAACACTGTTGCAGTTTAAAGCTCGTCAGTAAAGTCCAAAGCCCCGTCTTCAGGACGCAATAGGTTAAAGAAACACGCTCTATAAGAAAAAATTTATTTGACACACTATACACACCCCCCTTACTGAGAACTAGCAAGCAGATCATTATTTACTGCAGTGTTAAGTATACCTTCATAGGATCCATATACACTCAAAAATGGCCGACCCCTTCCTAATACTGAGGAAAGTCCTTCCTCTATTACACACACGAATGGACTGGACTTGGCAGCCCTCTTTCGATGCCAACGAATGACATTTGCCTTACACCAGTATTCAACCAAGGAAAAAGCCACGGGGTAAAGCGATTCTGTGAAGGCGAATGCACACACGACAGGTAAGCCTGCTTTGAAATCCATGCCACACTTGCTTGTTGCTCAAAAACGTACAGAGAGTCTAATTGTACTCTCTGGTGCCTTTGTCTCCCACACAGAGCCATTCACTGACATGCGAGCGGTTTAAAATATCTAACCCAATATATAACAATGCAAGACAGCCTTGGAGATCATTATGGCCAAGTAAGTGTTACTCCCTGCCACTTAAATGCTTGAAAGAAACGCAAATCAGGTGAAACCTATGAAATTGAAAGGCTTTTCGCATTTCTTTTAGATTCCATGATGCACTATGGGACATGTAGTATCCGGAATACCATAGAAACTCGGTACACTACTGAAATTTCTCTGCAGGACTTGAAACAATAATCCCTGCCTTACACATAAAGTGGTAAATATGATTGATTCATATATCAAAATGTAACTATTGTTGGTTCAATATGTTACTTGTTTCAACAAAAATCTAAATAAATGTACGTATTGATTTACAACTTGAATTCTTAAGACGGACTGGTCTGCCGCCTCAATTAAATTGATTCATGCAATCGCTTTGCTCATCACACCAAAAGAAATCACTTTTAAGGTTAGCAACCTGGCTACTTGTTTTGTATGCACACAAACTACACCATCACCATTTTTATCATGTTTGAGTAAAACAATTTTTATTTATCTTTTTAGGTCACTACACTGACACATAGGCGCCATGTTGCCAGTGTAACATCTTTAACCTATTGCGTCCTGAAGATGGGGCGTTGGACTTTACTGACGAGCTTTAAACTGCAACAGTGTTGTCCTTCTCCCTAGAAACATATTCAAATGTTGTTGCTATTATACCATGTTGTTGTATAATTGAAAATGCGATCAAAATACACCATTACTAACATCGCGCAAATTGTACATTGCAAATGTTTTGGTGTCTGCTTCTTCCGCCCATTTGTGTTTCTACAAATAACGAACGCTGGAAATAGGTTTTTTATGTTGTTTTACCATGTTGTTTGATATAATAATTAAAATATGCTAAACACATTTCTTTGTCTATGGTGGGAGATATAATCCTATGAAATTCCGACTGTGAGGTAAATTTCTGACAAGTAGCCACCTTTTGGTGTGTTAGAGGTGGGTAGCTAGTGGTATATGTACGTTTTTTTCTGCCGAGGTAGAAAGAAGCAAAGTGGAGGAGCATCAGAAAGGTGAGGAATGAAGGGATAGTGAGAAATGTGGAGGCGCAGTGGAATAGTACTAAAGTGGCGGAAGGAAACCGTACACTAGCAGAGGGAGGTTAGAACAAAGAGAGGTAGAAACCAGACTTACGGGGAGATGACAGGATTATGATTGGGACTCTTTATTTCCCAGAGAGGCACTTACTTTTGTTAAACTGTCCCAAACCACTAACCACCTCCTGGAGAATAATCATCTTGACTCCTTTAGTTTAGTAGTTCAGCCCAAGCAGTTTATTTTGCCCAATTTATGCATGAGACCCAAAACACATTTTAGTTGAACACACAATTTTGTCTGGCCTTTGTGTCAATCTGTCAACACTGAAACCATTTTTCAGGAACTAAAGATTGTATTAGCACCATCTTGTAACACCCAGACCCAGCCTTACCATGTCTTTGAATGTAGGAACTGTGCTTTTGCTGCTGTATGGTGGCAAGACGGGGACCCTCCTTCTGGCTTTTTCTCATGGCAACTAACCACTTCAGCGTAAAATTACACCATCCTAGAAAAGGAACTTCTCGCCATCAAGGAATCTATTTAGATTAAACGAAGGAATCATTAAACGTGTGAACCCATCACAAGCATGTGCAGCATTTGAGAACCATCTGTTTTCTTAATCCGAAACTGGCTAAATGGTGTTTTTCTAATTTTCATTTTATAATTGCTTATGTGCCTGGAACATGTAATTCGAATGCTGACACTTAGTCCAGAAAGTACGGAGGAACTAAGCAGGATCCTGATTCTCCATCTTTACAACTGCTTGGACAAATTTACACCGTAGGCTGGACTAGATCAAAGCTTCCTCAAAAGATGTGTGGTCACTAAGATTTTGTTTTAGAAATTGAGGGGTACATGCAAGCATCACTCTGTTTCCGGCACTGCCCTTACCACCTCTTTGAGATTATATACATATTTTATTAGAACATTTCTTCATTGTCTGCACATGCCACTGATTTCAAGTGGTGCATAGGGTGCAGTAGACGCTCCTCTGTGGCTGACCCTCAGTCTGCTTGAGCTGTCTTGGGAACTTCCATCTGATAAGTTCTTACAGTTCTGTCTGTATCAAAACCAGATCTCTCAGAACCAGCTTAATCTCCATGCTCAAGAAGGGTCCACAACAACACCCATCATGGACTTCATAGGACGGAAGACTTCCTAGCCTAGTGGTAAGAGGGAGTCTGGACTGTGTGCGGTCTCATATTCAGTATCGCCTCGCTGTACAAGCATAGAGGTTGCCACTTCGGACCCCAAGGTACCTTCCACTGCCTATGCAGGAGTTCACTCTGGGCATACACTTTTGAGAGTACCTCTCGGTGGGAAAGCTCCACATTGCGCAAGAATTGGCCTTCGGTGCCCGGACTACCTTTTCACACCAGATAAGGCTCAGAAGGTACCAAAGAGAAATGCTCCCACCTTGGCACCATCCTGAACAGGCATGAGTGACTCTGACGACTCCCAAATCCTCTGAAGGTGAAATACAGCTTCTTTCTGTTGGAGGTCCCTACACGGTCCTGCTTAGCACTAAGCCAATGCTAGGGATATCTACGTTTGCTACTTTTCACGCCATCCAAATCTTTGTCCTCTTTAGGCTACACCCACCTTAAAAGAAAGGACCATAGACTTCATTTGGCATTAGCCCACTACCGACTAAAGCTCCTTCAAAAAGCAAAAAACACGAACACCTCCACTCTCCTAAGACATTTGGGGGCCAATGTTTGTTTATGGAACCGATTCAGGTTTCTAATGCAGAGGCTGACTTTTGATCAGATTTTTCATGCTGCCTCCTCAACAGCTTTTTGTACCTCCTGCGAACGGTAAAATAATTCTTAGTTTTCAGATATGCTTAAGCAAAAGAATGTATTAGTTTGCTTGCAAGTGAAAGGGACCGCATCCTGGCTTGTTTACCCATTCCCAACCTTGCCCTGCCCTCTAAATCTGGTATTTTTATACCTTCTTGGCCGCTTGACGACAAAGCTGCCAGAGGCCTTGCGGCACACTAATCCCACTTCTCGCCCTAAAACAATATCCCTTTCAAAACAGGGGCCCATCCTTTGTGTTCATGTCGAGAGACAACACATAGTGTTGCAGTTCTGGGTGAACGTGGCTGCTCGATCACACTGTCTCATCCTCATTCGAGGGGAATATGCCTCCACCCCTTTGACGACTTGAGTTCTCGATGAGCGGTCTGCCAGCCTGAACTGGCATGATACATTGGCTTCAGTTCAATGGCCTTGCCCTAGTAAACCCGGCAGGTCCAAAGATTGTAGTCGGCGATTTAGGCGCACATGCTCAGTACAGTTCATGGTGGGCAGATAGGGTAAAGGGACCCTAACCAAAATCACAGGAAATGAAGGAAAACACACTAAGGTGATTTAATAAATTGAGGCCATGATACGGAGGTAGATTTGTGATGATTTTTATTAATACAGGGGTCTGCCCCCCCCCCCCCCCTCCACAGACCCAACCTTCTTCCCCTTTTGCGCTTCTAGTGTATTACCACAGCTGCAGTTTCTTTATTATATTACTTAATGGTTTAGGGGATATAAGATTTGTAGGGTCTGGCCCATCAACCT
Source organism: Ambystoma mexicanum (assembly GCF_040938575.1). Taxonomy (NCBI): domain Eukaryota; kingdom Metazoa; phylum Chordata; class Amphibia; order Caudata; family Ambystomatidae; genus Ambystoma; species Ambystoma mexicanum. The sequence continues at coordinate 735,043,247 of NC_090925.1, forward strand.
TTGGCCTTTATCGCTCCTCTAAATTTCCAATCTCAGCATATGTAAACTTTATTCAATCACAGTTTGTGGTTCTAGTAATTGATGCAGTTCATTTTGCAGAGCATGCAATTCTTCACTCAAGAGTATGGTTACGGGTACATTTGATGAGCTGGGGTTGTTTAGTAACCGTTTCATTCCTTATCAGCACATTTGGGGTGAGGATACATTTTGAGTAGTGTGACTATGTTTAACCCTCTGGGGTAACACTCCTCAGATATCCCAATAGGGAGAGCTTCACAGGGAAGAAACCCAGGGGGGTACGTAGCAAGCTTTGGAAGGAACCTTAGTAGCAAATTCACTCCACGTTTCCAGCTTTTCATAAACCCACATGTTTCTCTCACTGCCAGTGGATTATGTACCTCATCCGGTACCATGGCCACATTCCGATTTCCGAGGTGGTAACCAGGTCAGAGAGATTAAAGCTTTGCATCTTCTTGGTGGCAGAGGCATAAGAGACATCAGAGATCGGGAGAAAAATCAATGACTGAGATGCACAAAAACATTCTTTTTCTTTTTCTGCAGTGGGTCCTGTTGATCCAGTAGGGGTGCTCCTGGACTTAAAAAGCCGAATTTGATACCAACAAGTCCTGATGGGGCCCTTTCCAAAGTGGAGCCAAAGTAGATTTGTTCTGGTGTATCTTCAACAGCACAAAGTCTCCTGGTTGTTGCAAGTGGCCTGACAAAAGTGATTCTCTAGGCAGAGCTGCCTTGATCTGGTTATGGACAAAAGTGACAGAAAAGATTGAGGACTTCACGTACCCCAATCATTTGTTGTCTGTCAAACATAGTTTAACACATGCAGGTTTTACAGGTGGAGATCAAGGTGACTCATAGACTGCCTATATAAGATCTCGTATGAGCTAAGCCGCGTTTTCCTGCTAGGAGTAGTCAGCTTACTGAATAGCACAACGGGAAGGTCATTGGGCGGATCTAAGGGATTACTGTGAGCATGAAAATATCATATGCGATAGTTCCAAAATACATAGATGTGAAAACAGCAACTGTGCCTCGCTAATAAACCACTTTAAACTGAGCTAATAGGACATTTCTACGTTTTTTTAATGCAATATTTACTTGTCACACAAAGCATTGTTTGTAGTGGCTGTTTTTTTGTCACGATCTCCTTGTCTCCTAATGCTGTTGGTACTCCCGCCATACTTCGCCTGTCTCAAGTCCTTGTTTGTTATCAACTTTATCAATTAAGTAAAAGAAGCGGGGTGAGCACCCCGTAACCCCCTCCCATTTTTTCTTGTCACAAAACCATGTAGGGTTACAATCGACAGGCTCAATTAATCAAATTAAGGTGTAACAGGTATGCAATTTCCATTACTGCTATAATCGCAGTAAACGTGGGATTGCAGTAATAACTGAAATTTTGTGGTAATACTTAATACTAAGTTCGGGCCACTTGATCCCTGTTTCTTGACACATTTTTTCTAACTTATTCTTTATATCACCATTGCATCTAAACTGCACCTGCTAATTGGGGCTATAGTGTAGGCAGTGCAAGATGTGGTGTCCCTTCAAGGAGGCAATGAGCATTTTTACTGCATAATTCACAAACTGCATTCCTTGGATGATGTTAATGCCAACAGGCACCCCAAACCGAGGTAAAAATTGGACTTATTTAACTTGCAGCATCTGCCCTTTGACAGGGGTTCGCCTCCACCCATGCACAGAACACATCCAGAATAACAAGAAAATACTGCCAATTATTGCAATGGGGGAATTGGGGGATCATTTATCTTGAGGCCTGCAGGGTGGAAGGTGCAGTTTTCTACCACTTTATTCTTGAGGCAGATTGTGCAGCGCCTACAATATTGAGCCATTATGGAGAATTCTGTGGCAAACCAGGACTTATTCAAATACCTAATCACCCCCCTCCTTTCCCACATGAACCTGGCCATGGTGCATCCTGACACATTGTGACTATCTTTGGTTTCACTAATCGATATTGGCCACCTCACCACAGAGTTGTCATGTAATAGACCACCCTTTGTTGTCCTGTTTCTATTTCACTGGACGGGGCATTCTCTTGCATCAGCGCTAAATCCTCCAGAGTCTTGCATGTGGAGGGGTCAGGACTGACTTTAACAGGGAGAATATACTCGCCTTCTGATTCAGATACAGCTACCAATGTTGAGGTCTGGCTTCAAGATAATTGCTGCATCTAATATCAACTAGGGTCTGATGAGCAGCACACTTGATGAATGTTATCTTTTCAGGTGACATAATCACAACTAGCAGTGCTTTCATGTATCTGCTATTTTTAGTAGGGGTCCTGGTCGATGTCAGAAACCTCTTGTTTCCAGAGTTGAGCAAAGTCGTGGGCTACTCCAAAGGCGTGCCTTGAATCAGTATAAACATTAACAGATTGTTAAGCAGCAAGCTCACATACCTTTGTGAGGGCTGTGAAGACTGGAGGGGGGGGGGGTTCTGTACTCCTGCTTGCTCTCTATATGGTAGAGGAGATGCTTAGAGGACCCCAGCCAAGATTCTCTATTCTTGGTAGCAATGGACAAGCAATCAGGGCCTAGCTTCTCAGGAGGTGATGCAGACTGGTTCTCAAGTACAGTGTAGTCCCCAAGCACCCACAAAGGAATGACCGCACACTGTATTAGTTAAAACACAGTATTTATATAATTAAGGTTCATGATTATATACAATATCACAATAACTCACTTTGTACTCAGTCAATCTACAATGAAAAATATACAGTTTCTACGTGGTACCACAATCACTATTCGATCTCTTTAAAGTGCATCAACTGTACGGTTAAATGTCACACAAATCAGTTCGTAAAGGAAACCAACAATAATTCTGAGAGGAAAGCAGTTGGTTAGAACAATTGGCAGAATACTGGCCCTGTTACCTAGGCACAGTTCTGTGTGGAGATCCCCCCCCCCCACCTGGGCGACATGTAGAATAAAGATATAGCACAAACCCAGTCCATGTATTGTTCACAAGAGTCTTTCTAATAGTCCAGCAACCCCAAAGTACCTGGTGTTGTAGAGTTTCTCGTCGGGAAATAGACGGCCCTTCTTGAGTGCACTCCCTTTAAGGCAGTAACCACGGATCGTTGAACATCCGGCGATGAACCAGGGTGAACTACGGCAGTGAAGTGGCAGCTTCGTTCCTAGTGGTGCTCATCGATGACGGAACGTAGACGTCCTGCAAGGAAGAGGCATGTGGGGCACCTCTGTGTCGATAGTTCAGGACCGCAAAGAGTTTGAAGAACTCTGGCCCAGCAAGAAGGGCGTCGAGGAGTCCGGCGTCTCTGTGGTCTTTAGGTGGCGGGAAACCCACAGGCGGATGCTCCTCGGCGCGTAGACTGCCTCGACTTTCTCCGGCGGCACAAAGCGGTCGACGGTGCAGACGAGAATGTCCTTGGATCAAATGTTCTTAGGCAACAGGAGCACTGCCGCTCCAGTCGGTGACGTCGGTAGTCGATGGTGACCGACAATAGTCCGGGCATTTTTCCTTGTGTTTCCGCGGCAGTCCCCGCCTCCGGTCAGCAGCCTTTTGTAGGTCTGTCTACCAGGGAGCTTTGGCAAAGATCAGCTGGTGCATGATGGTCCCTCGTAGGTCGGGAAGAGGTCTCCTTACCAGGTCCTCTCTTGGATCAGTTCTTGGAGAGACCACTGCTTTTAGGTCGGTGAAGTCGAGCAACAGCAATTCTTCTCTTCCAAACTCCAGTTTCTCTTCAGCTTTTGAACGATTTCTAGCAGTGAGAGGCCCCCAGATATACTAGATGATCTCCCATTCATTCTGCTGGGACACATTCGGGCAACCAATCACTCAGAAGGGCATTCAGCAGTCAGTCAGCCAATCGGGCGCACAGTGCATTCAGGCCATTCTTCTCCATCCAGACACTCTTAATACAGAATGTGGATTCAGACAAGTGCCACGCCATTCAACACTACACACTGCATTCATATCGGTTTTGGGCAGGGCTGTCTCAGTCATTCCAGATACCAGACATCCACAACAAGAAGTGTATATTCACACTCATTCACCCAGGTCCCACCCACAGGCGTACCCACAACATACGGTTGTTGGGAAGGCTCCAGCCAGTCTGGTCGGCACTTCCCCACACTACCATATATGGAACTTCCACCCAACAGCCAGTCAGGGGGAAGGAACAGAGTCAGGGCTTCCCGGGACTTCAGGAAGATCAAGGTAACAGGCGATGGAAGGCAAGAGGCCACGGGAGCCATCTTGTTTCCATCAGGAATCTACCAATTCCAAAGACAGGGCCTGGGCATCCCATAATGGAGGATGCTCAGGGCACCAGTCATTTCAGCACGGAGCTGCCACCAGCCTGTACCCTGCTCTGTGGGTCACACACCGGTGCCCAAAAACATACACTAGGGGCACAGGGTTGAATCCCCACCCATGGGTGCCATAAGGTTATCCCATGGGTCTGAACACCAAACCAAAAGAGCTGCACCGCCAGGAGTCCCACATGAACTCCTGCGTGGAAAACATGACAGAACACACAATAAAAAGCAGTAAAGGACAAGGATACAGATGCCCTGTCCCTCCGATGCATTTCCAGCATCACAAGGGCCATCGGCTCTGTTTGCATGGAAGTGACCTGAGGTAGCTTAACTTTTTCCTCCACCTGCCCAGGTTCAAACACTGCATACCCCTGCAACTAATTTTCTGTTTTGAGCTCAGTAACACAACCCACCCACAAAGTAAGTCGGTTCAGTTTCAGGAAGGGATACATCAGTTAAATCAATTCTGGGAATCAACTAGAAATCGGTAATGGCTATACAATCATGGTATTCGAGGGGATTGGGTCCTCCAACGGATTCCATATCTATGACGGTAATCACCACAGCTGTGCTGCTTCGGAAAATCTTTCTGCGTCCTGCGTCTTTATGCCGTCTTCGAGGACCACCTCCGGCCGACATCACCGGATGTTATAAGTAGGACGCACGACGCCCGTAGCCTCAGTTCCGTTTTTTCCATGAACGTGTTCGCTTCGGAGATCTCAGCGCGCCTCGACTCTTTGGAGTTTCTGTTCTTTTGTTTCTTCGGACCTGTTCGTTTGTGAAGTTTATCGGGATGTCTTCCTCTTCTTCCACCCCACGTCCGGGCTTCAAGAAGTGTGGGGACTGCTGGTCCAAGATGTCAGTGACTGACTCGCACGACGCCTGCCTCTGGTGCCTCGGGGAGGCCCACGACACGGATGTTTGTGTCGACTGCCAGTTGCTCACGTCCAAAGCCTTCCGGGAGCGTAAGAAGAAGCCGTCGGTCGGTAAGGTGTCCAAGCCCCGGAAGTCGAGGTCCACTGTGCTTTCGACAGACGATTCGAGGGGCGACTCTCTGCATCGTCGTCGTAAGTCTAGGGGGTCTCGGTCCCGGAGTGGGTCCCGCCACTCCTCTGCCTCTTCGAGGCACTTAGGGAAGCGCCATCATCGGTCGCCTTCCTCATCCGAGGACTCTGCCCGTCGGCCGGTTGCTTATCCCACCAAGCATGCGACTCCGGAAGAATGGGCTTCCTTCGGTAAGAAAATGTTGGCGATTCTTGAATCGCAGGGCACCGGTCCGTCCGTGCCTCCGAGTGGGGTCGGGCGTGACCGTACTAGAGACACTGCTCGTACGCCTTTTGGCTCGGGTGATCGGCACGATTCGCGGGAATGGTCCGCTCGGACAAGGGAAATCGTTCAAGTCATGCCCGTTCCAGGTCCCGGTCCTCGACGTGCTCGAGACCGTGTGCACCTGTGACGTCTTCGAAGAAGACGTCGATGCATGTGGCGCCGAGGTCGTTGAGGGACTCTTTCGAGGCTGTCTTGTTGGAGGTACCCCGTGGCACGGTGGAACCACCTAGAAAGGCTGTGGCCAAGGCCAAACATGTGTTTGTCCCCCATTCTGGGCCCTCTTTCCACCATCTGGATTATATTTGTGAGGTGGATGAGGGTTCTGAAGATGGGATGGTTTCTGATACGGTTCCAGACGAGATTATCTCGGGACATAGCCAAATTGAGGACCTGCGTCAGTCGCTGCATAACGCCAGTGGTCTGGGCACCTCTCTGGAGCTGGAGTTCTGTAGGCCAGAGCCTGGCACCCATGCTGAGGCCTCGTACTGGCGCCTTATGTTGAGGGTCACCGAGTACTTGGGGTGGTCTGCTCCACCAGGGGATTTTCTGCAGGATGACCTGACGGATATCCTCGACCAAGTTCCACCAACTGACCCGGTACTGCCGTTCCATATGGCTCTACAAAGGAGGGTGGCGGCAGCTTGTACTGCTCCGGAGAGTCTCCCGGCAGTGGGCAAGTCTTTGCCACGAAAATACCGCCCTGCCAGTAGCGACCGCTGCTACTTGACCACACACCCCACTCCGGAGAGTTTGGTGGTGCAGGCGGCTACGGCCCCAGCAAAGCAGGCGTTGTATCCTACCATCCCTTCTGATAGGGACGACAAGCGTTTTGATGGTTGGGCGAAGAAAGTGTTTACTTCAGGGGGTATGGCTCTTCAGGCAGCCAACTCCGTATGTGCCTTGTCACGTTTCACGCACACTCTGTGGAACTGTGTTTCCTTAGCAGCTGAACATATTCCCGAAGGGGACGAACGGGATGATTTTCTTGCTATGATACAGGATGGCAAGGATGCCATGTGTGAATCCGTTCAGTCGGGTCTGGACATGGAAGATAGCGTCAGCCGGTCCATGGCGGCGAGCACTGTAATACGCAGGTTTGCGTGGTTGCGGAAGTCGGGGTTTGCTCCTGATGTGCAAGCCCGGCTCCTCATGGTGTACATCTTTTTGGCAGCAAGGCTGACAAGAGCCTTGAGAGGTTGCAGACCTCAAAAGCTACAGCGAAGTCGTTGAGCGCTGCAGTTCGCCAAACTCCGTCTTTTCTTCCTAGGGGACAGCAATGGAGGGGTGGTTCCTTTCGTTATTACTCATCCTTTAGTAAAGCGAGAGGAACTGCTAGACAAAGGGGCCACCGTAGGAGTGCTAGAGGTGGAAAACAAGGTACTTGAGGTGCCAAGGCCGCTCGGGCAGTTGCCTCTTTGCCCTCAGTCAACGCCGCAGCCGCATCAGCTCAGTCATGTGGCCATGTCCCATGGTTCGCCGGTTGGGGGAAGGCTGGCGCAGCATCTGGTAGAATGGCGGGCCATTACTTCAGATGTGTGGGTTCTGGAGATCATAGCAGACGGCTACTGTCTTCCTTTCTGGCAGAAGCCTCACGACAATCCACCAGGGAACCTCTTTGAAGAGTCCGGATATGCTCCTTGCGCAGGAAATTCAATCCCTGCTCAAGAAAGGCGCCATAGAACTGGTGCCTGTAGCGGAGAGGAACAAGGGATGGTATTCCCCTTATTTTTTGATTTCAAAGAAAGACGGGGGATTGAGACCCCTCATGGACTTGCGTGGTTTGAAAAAGCTCCTTCGGAAGGACAAGTTCAAGATGGTTACTCTTTCTCAAGTCCTCCAGGCCCTTCAGCTTCAGGACTGGTTGGTGTCTCTACACCTCAAGGACGCTTATTTTCATGTGCCAATCCATACCAAGTACAAGAAGTTCCTTAGGTTTGCGGTTGGCGACTCGCACTTTCAGTTTCTGGTCCTGCCGTTCGGATTAACGTCCGCCCCAAGAGTCTTCACCAAGCTCATGGTGGTGGTGGCAGCGTATCTCAGGAAAGGGGGATTCACGTCTAACCCTACCTGGACGATTGGTTGATCAGGGCCCGCTCTCCCGAGCAAGTCCTGGATCATCTGTCCGTCACCTGCCACTCCCTTCACAGGCTGGGCTTCTACCTCAATTCAAAGAAGTCCCTTTGACGCCAACACAGCGGCTCCAGTACATTGGAGCAGTGCTCGACACGTCCCTGGGGCAGTGCTTTCCTCCCCAAGTGAGGGCTCATCACATTCAGCAGATGGTGCACAAGTTTCAATATGCCCAGAATCTCCCAGCGTTCGAGTTCTTGAGGTTGCTCTCCCTCATGGCATCTTGCATTCTTCTGGTGCCAGAGGCCAGATTGCGGATGAGATCTTTGCAATGGGCTCTCAAACTCCAGTGGTCACAGTCCTCCGGCAGGATGTCGGACCCCATTCAGGTGCCGCCCTCGGTCGCCCGGGACCTTCTGTGGTGGGCCGTTGAAGGCAATCTGATGAAGGGGGCTCCATTTTGGCTACCCTTGCCGGATGTAACTATTGTGACGGACGCATCCCTTACGGGGTGGGGAGCTCATGCCAACGAGTTGACAGTCAGCGGTGGTTGGTCTCCGTCGGAGTGCAGACTCCATATCAATCTGTTGGAGCTGAGGGCCGTCAGGCTTGCCCTGAAGGCTTTTCTTCCGACTGTGCGAGGAAAGACTGTCCTGATCCTGACGGACAACACAGTGGCTATGCACTACCTCACCAAAAAGAGGGCAGGGGGAAGGGTCACTTCCTCTGTGTAGGGAGGCGATGCAGCTCTGGTTCTGGGCAATCCAGCAGGAGATTTCGGTCTCGGCAGTTCATTTGGCCACGGACGAAAACGAGACGGCGGACGCTCTGAGCAGGCAGAGGGCAATCTCTCACGGGTGGGAGTTGGCTCAGGAGATTCTCCTGGAGATCTTCGCCTTTTGGGAGACAACTCTTGGATCTCTTCGCCTGCAGTGTCAACCGGAAGTGTGAAAGATTCTGCTTGTGGGAATTTCCTCCAAGAGGAGCCTTAGGAGACGCGTTTGTGGTGGAGTGGTCATTCCCACTGCTGTACGCGTTTCCTCCAGTCCCCGTCATCCCGCAAGTGCTGCAGAGGTTACGGAGGGTCGGTTCCCGGATGATCCTCATTGCTCCGGCATGGGCCAGGAGGACGTGGTACCCGGACCTTCTCGACTTGTCCATCTGCCCTCCATGTCGTCTTCCCTACCGAGACGTTCTGCTCTCACAGGAGGGGGGTCAGGTTCTCCAACCAGTGGTCAGATGCCTCAACCTTCACGCATGGCTTCTGAAAGGTTGTGGTATAAGGATTGGGACCTTCCTGAAGACGTGATGGAGGTGTTGTTTTCGGCCAGACGGCCGGCAACTAAGTCCCTGTACCGTTGCCGTTGGAGAAAGTTCTGCAACTGGTGCAGGGTTAAGAATGTGGATCCTTTTTCATGCGACATTCTTGTGGTTCTGTCTTTTTTGCTTTTTTGGCCCACAAGGGCCTGCAAGTGGGTACCGTTAAAGGTTACCTGGCGGCTCTGTCTATATTTAAGCGCTCGTCTGAAGAGTGTTCTTATTTTAAAATCCCTTTAATTTCTCAATTTCTGAAAGGGCTCACTAATGTATTCCCTCGGTCACTGTTCCAGGTGCCCGGTTGGGATCTGAACCTGGTTCTCAAGTTTCTAATGGCTGCTCCCTTTGAGCCTTTGCATTCTTGTCCTTTGAGACTGTTAAACCTTAAAACTGTATTTTTAGTTGCGATCACTTCCGCTCGCAGAGTGAGTGAGTTACAGGCACTTTCAGTTAAGCCACCCTTCACTGTGTTTCATAAGGACAGGGTTGTCCTTAGAGTTCGTCCTTCCTTTCTTCCGAAGGTGGTGTCAGAATTTCATTTGGGCCAGAAGGTTATTCTTCCGGCATTTTATCCTCCTCCGCATCCTGGTAAGGAAGAGGAGAGGCTCCATAGGTTAGATCCTAGGAGAGCTTTTAGCTTTTATATTTCACGCATGTCCCGGGTCAGAGTGGACGATCAACTCTTTATTGGTTATGCTGGAAGGCGTTTGGGACAAGCTGTTATTAAGCAGACTTTGTCTCGATGGATTATCCTGGCAATTTCTGAATGTTACCGCTTGGTGGGTAAGGACCCTCCGGTAGGCTTGCAGGCCCACTCTACCAGGGGGGATGGCTGCCTCTACTGTCCTGCAGAGGGGTGTTTCTATTCGTAACATCTGTGTTGCAGCCACCTGGGCTTCGGTCCTTACTTTTGTACGTCCCTACTCCCTCGATTCTATCCATGGGCAGGATCTGGCCTTTGGCAAAGCGGTCCTTTACTTTGCAATTTGATTGGACATTCTAAATTCTTTTCCCACCTCCTTACGTTGGTACTGCTTTGGGAGTCTGTCATAGATGTGGAATACGTTGGAGGACCCAATCCCCTCGAAGAACAAGTTACTCTCTTACCTGGTAACGTTCTTTCGATGGGATGGTTCGACGACGTATTCCATATCGCTCCCTCCCTGCCTTCCCCGCTACAAAATTTCTTATGCGATTGCAGCTTACGTTTCCGCAAGGCTTTCTGTGGTCATACTGGCAGTAGTTTGTTGCCACACGTTTTTGGAAAAAACTACAACTGAGGCTACGGGCGCCGTGCGTCCTATTTAAGCAGGTGCCGTTGGAGGAGGTCTTCCAAGACGGCGTATCGACATCCTCGACGCAGACGCCGAAAGATTTTCCAACGCAGCACATCTGTGGTGATTACTGTCATAGATATGTAATACGTCATCGGACCATCCCATCGAAAGAACGTTAACAGGTAAGAGAGTAACTTGTTCTTCTGTTTCATGCGGCTCACCATCCTGGGGAGTGAGGAGCAGACATGCTGGTTTCATTACTGGGCACCTGATAAGTAACATTGGAGTTGTTCAAAAGGAGAATCTAATGTTTGCTTGCCTGTGATATGGACATGTGATGGGGTTTGGTTTTCAGTCAGAGGGATACAACAGAGTGTGGCACTGCAACCTCCAAGGGAGATCTCAACACTATATCTCCAAAATACTCGCAGGGAGTGCGGCTGCCGCAACTGATCTTGGAAAAGGCGGTATCCCAGCAACAACTATGTCTAATTCTTTGCTATAATAAGCTACAGTTTTGGGGTGAATTCCTTGTCTCTGGGTAAGGGCAGCTAGAGCAAAACAATTTCTTGTCACAGTATAGGGTAACCCTTTCGTGCAATCTGGAAGTCCTAGTGCAGTCGCAGTGGGTAAGCTGTATCTAGCTCAGCTGGTTGAGCGCTCGCTGCTGCGATCCGAGTGTGATCTGCAGGTCGCAGGTTCGAATCCCGGCAAGGGCAACTCAGCCTTTCATCCTTCCGAGGTCGATAAATGAGTACCAATTTTGGTTGGGTGATATTGTATGTAAATATGTGCTCTGTAAAGCGCTTTGGATTAGGGCGCTATATAAATAACACATCATTATCATTACTTCTGGAGTCCACTGTAGAGGCCTGTGTATTCGGGTTTAACAATGTATGCATGTCCTAGAATCCATTACCGATGGTACCCCACGATACATAAAAATGTTTTCTTCTGTGTGACAGTTTGGCTTTGGAGTCTTAGGTGTATTCTCCTTTCGGGATGGTGTGGGGGCTATCAATTGGAGGCCCTCTGCAATGTCATGACCTTGAGTGTCCAGCTTCTATGCCTCATAGAATAGTTAGGCTATCATTAAATCGTCCACATACGGGACCAAACTTATTTTCCACTGATCCTTTTCAACAAAATCTTTTTTCAGTTGCTGGGGAAAAGTGTATAGCGGACTGTTTCTGCTGTAACCTGGATTTCTATGTGTGAAAATGCTGACTATCCTGGGGGGGATGGAGAGCGTGAGCCTGCAGAGCTCCGAAGCCGGTCTGAAAATATCCTGCAATATCCCGATACTTTGCACGTTTTTGTTTTTTGGCAGAAAGGAAAGTGGAGGTGCGAGTCGGATCGCTGTCTCGTCATCTGCAGTAGGCAACGTAGCCGATCAAGAAACACATTGTGGATTGGCTGCCAAGGGGGTGTCGTCCATCTTTGCGCTGAGACAGCTGTGATGGAACGTGGAAAGGCGTCTGGCAGTCCAAGGGTGCACTGCAAGCTGCATCAAAGAGGGAGATCCACCCCTGCATGCAGCAGTGAACAACAAGGACAGATCCCCCCCCCCCCAACTGCACCGTAGTGCGAGGAGAGGTACGGGTGGGCTAGGCCAGCACTGATCGTAGCAGACAGCCCTGTGGACGCAGTGAGTAGGAGGCCTTGTGGGGAGCGGCAAGGTGGGTCCCTGGAGTGTTAGGTCTAGTGGTATTGGAACTGCAGGGAGCACGCACTGAAGGGGCAATAGAAGAGAGACAGTGGAGGCCTTCTCTATAACACTAACTTGACATGTATATGCTCCACTGTCAACAGCACGGAAGGAAAGGGGCCTTGGAGAAAGGCCAGATTACAAGACCACAAAAGTGAGGGCAGCAGAGGCCGCCTCCGCAACACCACCAGGGAGCTGCAGGGCAGGAGGGGGGACCTTGGAGATTTGCCAGCACGCAAGACCACAGCGGTGGAGGAACATATCCAAACTAAGGGCAAAGATGGGGTTTACCTCTAGACCTCCACAGATGGTGCCAGGGTCGACCAGAAGGACTAGCACAACATATAAAAGGCACACGGTTTGAGAGGAGACGCAAAAAATCAAAGCAACCCAAACCAGTTTTGAACAGCGGGCAGGATGGGGCGGTGGTCCTTTTAACATGGAGTCTTATGGCCGCAATACAGAACTCGTGGAAGGCGTTGGAGAACACATTTCAGGAGGTGGGGTTTATGTATCGCTGGTGCAAGCTGATTTGAAGAAGGTGAATGACAGAGTAACTGAGGGCGGAGCAAACGGGTCAGTGATTTGGAAGACGCACCAGCGTTCCTGCGGAACCAGATGAAGGGCCTAGTGGGGGCAACAATGGTCCTCGAGGACAGAGCAGATGATGGAGAGGACCTTTTCCAGAGATATTGGTAGGGGCATCTGAGCGGGAAGAGAACAATTGCACAGAACATTTTGTGGAAAAACGGGTGCTGGACACTTTGCCTCCACGAGGCCTTTCAAACCTGTTCACGGTGGAGAGAGCGCACAGAGTTCTGGGTCGGCCACCACCAACGGGTGCACCCCTCGAAGGTGATAGTAGCCAAATTGACTACTCGGTCTGAGTTTCATCTGAGCCAGAAAGTGGTGCTTCTTGCTTTCTATTCTCCCCCTCATCCTGGTAAGGAAGAGGTGAGAAACTTCATAGGTTGGACCCTAGGAGAGCTTTGAGCTTTTATATTTCTAGGATGTCCAGCATCAGAGTGGACAACCAGCTTTTTTGTCCTGTATGCTGGACACTGATTGGGCCAGGCTGTCACCAAACAGACCTTGTCCAGGTGGATTATCCTCACCATTACTGAATGCTACAGATTGGCGGGCAAGGACCCTCCTGAGGGATTGCGAGCTCACTCCAGTAGGGGCGTGGCTACATCCACAGCCCTGCAGCAGGGAGTTCCTATTAAGAATATTTGTGACGCAGCAACGTGGTCTTCCATCCACAACTTTGTCAAGCATCACTCCCTGGATATGCCCCATGGTCAGGATATGGCCTTTAGTAAAGCGGTGCTTTATTCTGCCATCATCTGATTGGGTGTTCTAAATTCTTCTCCCTCCTCCATTCACTGATACTGCTTTGGGAGTCTGTCAAAGATGTGGAATACATTGGAGGACACAATCCATTCGAAGAACAAGTTACTTACCAACTGCTAACGTTCTTTCGACTGGATGTTCCTCCAACGTATTCCACATCAACCTCCAAGCCTGCCCCTCTGAAAAATGTCCTATGCTATTGCAGCTTGCGTTCCCGCAAGGCTAGGTGCAGTCAAGCAGCAGTTGTGTATGAGCATGTTACACGTTATGGAGGAAAAACATAAACTGAGGCTAAGAGCACTGTGCGTCTTGTTTATAACATCCTGTGAGGTCACCCTTGGCGAAGGCCTTCGGGGGACATCGACCCGACGCCAGGTCCGGGATAGGGGTTTCAAGAGCTCTGCTACCAGGGTTTCCCCTGAGGTGCCTCCCAGGCCTAATAGGCGTACCTGAGGTTTTCTCCGAGGGGCATGCTGACACCGGATTACGTTCTGAGGTTCACCAATCGGGTGCGAATAGCCAGCCCAGTTGTGCTGAGGCATTGGGTACCAGAGTTCGCTCCGAGGTCTCCTTGTCTGTAGCTTCCCATACAGACACTGGGTGCGCCCTGAGGCCTCTGTTGAGGCTTTCTGTACCGAACCGCGTTTTGAAGCCCTTCTCGGGGGAGCTATATAGACCGGACTCCATTCCGTCGTTCCTCTCATTGAGGCTAAGGTGTGTACCGACATGTGAGGTGGATTCCTCAACATTCCCGCGCTCGCTGTGATACCGGTTCTGTTGCGGGGGCACAGGGAGAGGTCTTTGACCGTATCTCCTCTGTTACCGGCTTTGCCGAGGTTCCTCTCTTGGAGGCCAATTCAAGGGGCCCCTTCAGGACGTCTAGTAAAGGTCTGAGGCCGGACAGTACTGGCTCTGCCGAGGATCCTTGTGTCAAGGCTAAAGTTTCGATCAAGTCCCCTGACCATCCTGTGGAGATACCTGCCTCATCCACACATGAAGCAGTTCTCTTCAGGTGTGGACAAAATGGCGGGCTTTTGTTTGTGGTCTACTGTGGCCATTTTGGATTCTTCCCTTACACCTGCGCTATCGACAACTGGTGCTGGCAACCTTCTTTTTGTTGAACAACCATTTCCACGGGTCAGTGCTAATCCGTTACACCCACTACCGCAAACAGTCTTGCTTCCTGCAGCCTTCCTCATTATGTTTGTGGGGATAGGCCCCTTCTGGGCAGCCTCCGCCCACCCGAGTGTCTAAATCTTCATCAGAAGAGGCCTTTTTCGGGAAGTTTCAGAGACTTATGCACTCTGACCTCATGAAGGAGTTCACCCTGAGGTCTCAGTTTCTGGAGCTTTCCCTGCTGTAACTAGGTGGAAACCTGAGGTTCCTCTTGTGGAGGCTAAAGTCTGTACTGAGTCGTGACTCGAGGCCCCTTTTAAGGGAGCTTTTGGTACCAGGTTGAAACCTGAGGTTCCTCTTGTGTAGGCTTAAGTCTATATCAACAGATCTGAGAGGCCTTCTCAGAAGGTCTTGTCGGTGAGGTATTGTCCTCAACCATCCCACGCTCAGGGTTGTGGTGGTACTGGTTCTGTCGGGGGGGGGGGCAAATAGGGGGGGGTCACAGAACGCATTCCCTCTTGTGCCGACTTGTCCGAGGTTCCTCTGTTGGAGGCTAATTTTGAGACTGGTTCGAAGATGTCGACTTAACATCCGAGACCACCCAGTACCGGCTCTGCCGAGGATCCTTGCAAGGCTAAAGTGTTAAGTACCCTGACTCTCCTGAGGAGGCAATTGCCTTAGCTACGCATGTGACGCAGTTCTCTTCAGGTGGTGATAAAATGGTGGCCTGACCTGCGTGGCCTACGGTGTCCATTTTGGATACCTCCCTTACACCTACATTCGCAACCTCTGGTGCTGGGAGCATTCCTTTCGGCAATAGTAACCCGTTCTGCCCTTCTTTTGACTGGCATGCGTGGGCTCCGTTGCCTCCTACTGTCCAGCTCCCTCCTGCTTTTGCTCCACTGATATATGTGGACCCTGCCGGTGGTGGACCCTCCTGGCAACCATCCTCCTTGTGTTAGGCAGGTTTAGGTCCCTTACAAGTGGTTTCTTCCTCTTTGACACCTAAGCCCTCTGCCTAAGTTTTTTTGGAAGTTTCAGATGCTCATGCACTCTGACCCTATGAGTACGTATTTCAAGCGTCTTTTCACTCCTGTTCCATCCCGGCCCCGGCTGCTCAGATTCAGTTCTTCTATTAAAACCTGAGGCGGTAGCCATGGAAGGACCAGTCTTCTGTTCCCGCCTCGTTGTGATGGGCCTTAAGCGGATGAGGACGGCGATGAGCAGCCCCACTCGGGGCCATGACCGGGAGAGGCTTGTGTAGCTCTATTACCAGGAATTCCCCTGAGGTGCCTCAAGAGCCTAATAGGCGCACCAGAGTGTTCTCTGAGGGACCCTCCGAGGGCCTGCCAAAAGCGGACGGGACTCTGAGGTTCACCATTTGGGTGCTAAGGTTCAGCTCAGTTCGTCTGGCTCTGGATACCGGGGTTTCCCTGAGGTCTCCGTTTCTGGTGCTTGTCACACCGAGCCACAGCTCGAGGCCCCTCTTGAGGGATATATCTCCTGGGTTAAAATCCAAGGTTCCTCTAAATACAGTAATGACTGAGTCGAGGGATCCTCTAAGGGTCCTGTCGGTAAGGTACATTCTCTGACCGTCCTACGCTCAGGGTTGTGTTGGTACAGATTCTGTCGAGGGGGCAAAGAAGGTGATCAGCAACAGGCCTTCCAGTACCGGCTCTGCTGAGATTCCTCCGTTGGAGGCTAATTCTGGATCAGTTCTTAGGTTGTCCACTAAACATCCTAGATCTGCCAGCACCGGCTTGGCCGAGGATGCTTGTTTCAAGGCGAAGTGTTTAAGTCCCCTGACTCCCCTGAGGGGACAGTTGCCTCATTTTCTCCTATGACGCAGTTCTCTTCAGGTGTTGACTAAATGGCGGCCCAACCTCCTTGGTCCATGGTGACCATTTTGGATACCTACCTTACACCAACTTTCACAACGACTTGTGCTGGCAGCGTTCCTTTTGGGGCTGATCAGTTTTTCCATGCTATGTGAACAACAAAAAACAGTTTGTCGGTCCTGGTGACAGCTTCAGCTAAGGCCCCTTGTGCACAGAGGTCAGGGTCTCAGACTTGGTCCTTCTCTAGGATCAGGGGGTTTCAGGGTCGCCGTGCGTGCCGATCTGAAACTCCTGTTGGTAGCTGCGCCTTAAGCAGCTGCGGCAAGGTGGTTGGTTTTTCTCTCAGCCATCTGCCTCCTCTACAGGAACAGGTAATCTCCCTGCCGACAAATCACCAAATTATATTTTTGTTGGTCACACTACACTTGGGTTGGAGGATGAATCTCGTCTCATCTGGAGGTGTGGCAAACCATCACCGAAGGCTGGTGGGGGTTGTCCATCGTTTAGGCGGGTCTTTGCTTGCCCTTTCCTTCTACCCACCCTTCAAACCTCTCTTCCAACAGATCGGGATGCCCTCCCTCAGAGCAGTGGTACAGAAACTTCTATACCTCAGAGCAGTAGAACCTGTTCCTATCATGGAGCAAGAGAGGGGCTAGTACTGCTGTCCTTTCACAGTGCTCAACCAGGCTGTCCTGCGCTTTATCTTCAGTATTTCCGAGAGAGATTAAAGTTGATCACGCCCTGCCAAAGGAAGTCCTCGAATCGGAAAGGCAGTTGGCTCAGTGTGGTGATCTTCCAGGATGCGTAAATGCACATTCTGACTTGGAGCCATCATATGAAATAACTGTACTTCCCTGTGGGAGCAGTAAACTTCAGCATTGGGTACTCCTTTGGGTCTCTACTCAGTGAGACGCACAAGAAACTCCTCTGAGGGGCCCTGCAGCAGTCGGCCAATACCAGATTTTCTTCCAAGGTTCCCCATTTGGGGCCAAGGCTAACCCCAGTTCTGCTGTGGCTTTGGATACCAGGGTTCCCCCTGAGGCTTCTCCATCTGGAGCTAACTGTACCGAGTCTTGGCTCGATGCACCTTTCGAGGTGGCTATAAGACCAGGTTTAAACCTGAGGTTCCCCTGCTTGGGGCTAAATTGTTCACCAACAGAATTGAGTCCCTCATCAAGGGTCCTGGCTGTAAGGTATATCCCTAAGCCTTTCCGCGCGTGTGGCATTACCAGGTCTGTTGAGGCGGCGAAAGAAGGCGGTCATGCACCACAGACCTTCCAGTACCAGCTCTAACGAGGATTCTCCACTAGAGGCTAATTCTGGGGAAGCCCCTGACGTGTCGCGTAAACACCCTAGATCTGCCAGTACCGGCTCTGCTGAGGTTCCTTGATCCAAGGCTAGGATGGCACGCAAGGCCCCTGACTCCCCTGGGGAGACAATTGCTCTACTTGGTCCTGTGACGCGGTTCACCCCTGCTGTGTGATAATGGCGGCCCAACCTCCGCGGGCCACAGCGTCCATTTTGAATACCTCCCTTAAAGCGAGGTTTTACATCAACAAGCAGGGCGACGCAGACTATACATTACCGTAGCTCTATAGATGTTATATTCTTACCTCAATTTGTGCTTTGTATATATTGAAGCCTTCGCATTATTTTTGTACATACCTGATTACTGCATAACCATGTAAGCCTTGCATTTTCATTCTGTCGTGCCCTATTACCTCCTGGTCTGGTGCACATAATAAGTGAATAAACAAACAAACTCTCCTCTCCTTTTGGACCTTGCCAAACAAATTTGGTCTGGGCCATCCAGTATATTGTTTGGCTCCAGGCTCCACACATCCCGGGTCACCTCAATTTGACTGCAGATTAATTTGTTCTACAGTGTACCAGTGTGAGAAGAACAGCAATATCATCTCCAACTTTTCCAACAATGGGGCGCGCCAGAGGTGGTCCTCTATGCAGCTTGTGGGTCAACATGAAAGCTTATGCTTCTCCAGCATGGGGTCTGGCATGGATTCACATGCTCATGAATATTCCCCGTCGTCAGGCTGGGAATCCTCGGTAAAGAAAAAACCAGTATCCGTTTCGTTTCTGATCTGTCTTTCGTAGTAATAACCAATCACTGGTCTCTGCGTCATACTGACCACAGCCAATGACTGCCCTCTACCTAAGCACCGCCTCCGGCAGCCATCTTCAGATTTTTACCGCACGTTCATGTGTTGGGATCCTCGTGCTATTGCTCTCGAGAGTTAGTGCTATTTTTTCACGTTTTTTTCTCAAAAACTTCGTTTTTTCGGTCAAAAGAGCCTCAAGCTCCACCGACTCACCATCCGATCAACGGGGACCCGTTTCGGATTCGTCTGCGCCCCTCAAGGGTGAAGATTTCGTCGAGCTACGCTTTTGGAGGACTCCAGAAGTTTCTCAGGCCCGGCCATGGCCCAGGAGAAGGGAAGCTCGACGCCCGGAAAGCTGTTCAGGGTCTGCCCTGGATGCCAGCTGCAGAACGTCTTCAAGGAGGACGAACACTCTTTTTGTCTTTACTGCCCACATGAGGACAAGAAGCACGTGGAGAAGGACTGTGCGTTTTGCGGCAACATGTCGGAGCGGACCATGAAGGACCGCCATCAACGTCTCGCCAACTGGCTAGAAGGGAAGAGCCCGTCCGGCGAGAAGAAAAGGAAGAAATCCGAGCGGTCTTCTAAGACCTTTGAGGACGCCCCGGCGACGGGGGTCCAACATAAGGCCAAGCACCGCGAGTCCGCTGGCACCGGGAGCGCCGAACGGTCGGGCTCTACGGGCGCCAGGCAGGGCGCACCCTCCCCGGCACCATCAACCACGAGCCAACGCTCTGGGTCGGGTAAGAGGAAGGCCGAGCACCCGGCGAAGCTCCTGGAGAGGCCCCGGTCGAGCTCGAAGGCGGAGGGGGAGCGAGGCAGTGTCCCCCCCCTCAAGGATAAGGCGGTGAGCGCACCTAAGGTGGTGAAGGCCTTAATCCATCCGGCCAAGCCCTCTATCGAAACTGTCGCGGCGGCCCTGGCTCAGCCTGTGGAGGCTACACCAGTAGTGGTGACCTCGGGGCTCAGAGTCTCCCTGCCACCTCGGAGGGAGTCCTCTTTTGTGCCCATCGATAGGACCCCCGTGAAATCCCCCGTGGGGAAGAAAAAGGGGGGGCAGGGCGTCGTCGTAGATTCGGCCTCAACCTCGGAGGAGGAACTGGTCGAGGTCTTAAGCCACGGCCTCGGCGTGGAAGAAGACCGGCCCGTCGGGATGGATCCCGACGCAGGTGACGACGACATCGTCGAGGGTACCGACGGGGCCCCTGATCGCCCGTCGGATTTCCCTCTGCCAGCGCCGCGAGACAACTCGGCGGCCATTTTGTTGGCTATACAGTCCTTATGCTCTGAGATAAGGACGAGACTACTGTTGTCGACGGAACCTCTCCCGTCGGGGGGACCCAGAACCGGGACCTTCTGGTGTTCCCCCTACCAAGAAAAGAAGGATCCACCCTCCACCTCCTTTTCAGCCGTCGCGCCCCTTCCAGCCCTCCTCCCCGTCCACCCGAGGGGATGATACGGGGACTGACACGGCAGCGACGGGTACGGACGACGAGGTATACGACGAGGATTTACCGTCGTCGCCTCCCACCAGGGCTTCTCCGCCCGACGAGATTGGATCGTTCCACTCAATGATCGCCAGGGCATCCGAGCTTTTCCAACTCTGCCCTGAGAAGAAGGAAGGTTTCCTTTATCAGCGGCGCGAGGCCAAGAGGAAGACGGTCCTCGCGGTGCCTCTATTGGACGACATTTGGGATGAGGGCCTCACCCTCCTCAAGAACCCGTCCACGACGCCAGCTAGAAGAGACTGGTACGAGAAAAAGTACCGGGTCCCGGACACGGCCCCCCTGTGCCTCCGGGCGCAGCCTACTCCGGACTCCGTCGTCTCCGCGGCGGCCAGGAAAAAAGCGGGGGGGTGCGGCCTCCACATCGACTTCCCCACCGGACGGCGAGGGAAAGAAATTGGACGCTATGGGACGCAGAGTCATCTCGTCTGCAGCGACGACCATTAAAGCTGCCAACGCCTTGGCTATCGTGGCCCGATACGACAGGGAGCTCTGGTACAAACTGGCTCCCCTGCTGGACTTCTTGCCGGACGACAAGAGGGCAGAGGCCCTGGAGATCCTGCAGGAAGGTGAGATAGCTTCGGACCACGCCATTACCGTTGCGACGGACATCGCCGACACTGGGTTCCGCCAGTTGGGTTTGCCTTAGGCGGCGTGGATGGCTCAAGGCTACGGACTTCCGTCAAGACGTTCAGACCAGACATGCCCTTCGATGGGAACAACCTGTTTGGGAAGACGGTGAACGATTCCCTTCAGGCTATTAAAGCGGACACCGAGACGGCCCGGGCCCTTGGAGTTCTGCAACAGCGACGGACGCCCTTTCGGAGCAGCGGAGGCAAGGGTGCCTCCAAAGGTTCCGGCGGCGGTTTCTCCTCCTACCGTCAAGCGGCCCGCTCGTCATCTCAGGAGGCCTACAGAGGACGAGGCAAGCCTGGCGGACCCCGCCGTCGTCGCCAAGGACAAGGCGCTAAAGCCTCGTCGAAGCAGGATTGAACCGGCCGGGGGGTCGGGCCCCCACCGAAGCACCCCGGTGGGAGGCCGGCTGGCGAGCTTCGTCAGCGTGTGGGAGTCCATCTCCACCGACCGTTGGGTGCTGGACGCCTTGGCCCGGGGCCACGCGCTCGAGTTTCAAAGAAAGTGTCAGCGCGTCCCCCCCCGTGGCCAGGAAAGAACTTCACGTCCCTCAACTTCTCCTGGAGGTGAAGGCGATGCTCAAGAAGGGCGCCATCGAACTCGTCCCAAAGAGGCTTCGGGGCTCCGGAGTCTACTCGAGATACTTCCTCGTGAAGAAGACGGGGGGATGGCGCCCAATCCTGGACCTGCGACGTCTGAACAAGTTCATCAAGACGCAAAAGTTCCGGATGGTCACCCTCCAGCACGTCCTGGGTCAGCTGGAGGAAGGAGACTTCCTGTCGTCGTTGGATTTGGAGGATGCCTACTTCCATATTCCCATCTTGAAGGGGCACCGAAAATTCCTCAGGTTTGTGGTCCAAGGGCGGCATTACCAGTTCAAAGCCCTCCCCTTCGGTCTACGGTCGGCACCCAGGGTGTTCACCAAGTGCCTCGCACCGGTGGCGGCTCAGCTGCGCCGCGAAGGGATCCACGTCTACCCCTACCTGGATGACTGGCTCATCCGGGCCAAGACAAGGGAGCTCGCCGTGGTTCACACGGTAAGGACCGTCCAACTTCTCACGGACCTGGGATTCTCCGTGAACTACGCCAAATCCCACCTGGTACCCGCGCAAGACACTGTTTCTGGGAGCGAGGCTCAACAGTGTCCCTTCTGGCCTCCCCGTCGGAGGAGAGGACCAGGACCATCCTCGGCAAGGTGCAGCGGATGTTGGTGGCCGACGCGGCCAAGGTGAGGTCCATCAAGTCCCTCCTCGGAATGATGTCTTCCTGCATCTACCTCATTCCCATGTGCAGGCTCCGGATGCGCCCGTTGCAGGAGTTCCTGGACGCGCGCTGGATCCAAACGACGGGAAGCTTTGAGGAAAGGATCACACTCGACGAGAGTTTCCGACGAGCGATCCGGTGGTGGGGCACCCACGCGCATCTGACGGCAGGCATGGACTTCCAGACCCCAGCCCACCAGGAGACAGTGACCACGGATGCCTCCCTGGAAGGGTGGGGAGCGCACACCGAAAATCTGCACGCAAGGGGCCTTTGGCTCCCGACGGAGAAATCCTTACATATCAACGTCCTGGAGCTCCGTGCAGTGTTTTGGGCCCTCAGGTCCTTCCTTCCGTCCCTCAAGGGCAAGGTGGTGAGGATCTTCACCGACAACACCACCACCATGTTTTACATCAGAAAACAGGGCGGAACCAGGTCCCCAGCACTGTCGAAGGAGGCGCAGGACCTGTGGCATTGGGCAGTCACCCAAGGGATGTTTCTGGTGCCGTTTCATCTGGCAGGGATAAGAAACACCATTGCCGACTCACTCAGCAGGGAGCTGCGCTCGTGCCACGAGTGGGAACTACGGCAGGATCTAGTGGATCGCCTCTTCTGACGGTGGGGCACACCCCAGATCGACCTGTTCGCGACGGCGACGAACTCCAAGTGCCGGAGGTTCGCCAGCAGGTTTCCCCAGGCGAGGAGCATGGGCGATGCTTTCTCGTTCCCCTGGGAGGGCCTGTTCCTCTACGCGTTCCCTCCTTTGCCACTGCTAATCCGGCTCGTCAACCAGCTCAAGAGGTCACGGTGCAGGATGATCCTCGTCGCACCTGCGTGGCCGAGGCAGATATGGTTCCCGGACCTTCTGGACTTGTCAGCGTCCCCGCCAATCAAGCTGCCGGTGGACGCGGATCTGCTCTCCAGGGAAGGAGGTGCCATCCTCCACCACGACCCGAAATCGCTGAACTTGCAGGCCTGGCTCCTGCAGCGCTAGAGTTTGGAGGATACGACATACCGGCCGACTGCAGAGAGGTTCTTGCAAAGGCCAGGGCGTCCTCGACTCTTAAATGCTACGGACACAAATGGAAGAGGTTCTCTGTCTGGTGCCACGCACAGAAGATTAACCCTCTACGGATTACGGCTCCCCAAGTACTGCCGTACCTGCTGACGCTGGCCAAAGCTGGTCTGGCACACGCGTCCATCAAGATTCATCTTGCTGCGATCTCCCGATACACCAGAACCACGGGACAGACGTCCTTGTGGTCTCATCGTCTGGTGAAAGAGTTCATGAAGGGACTGTTCAGATCGTTCCCGCCGGTGAAGGCTCCGGCCCCGGCGTGGGAGCTCAACGTGGTGCTGACCAAGCTCATGGGACCTCCGTTCGAGCCTCTGCACTCGGCCCCGTTGAAGTTTCTGTCGTGGAAAACAGCGTTTCTTGTGGCCATCACCTCCGCACGACGGGTGGGAGAGATCCAGGCCCTTTCCTGCAAGGCCCCGTACTTGACTTTTCACGACACGAGGGTAGTGCTCAGGACGCACCCCTCCTTCATGCCCAAAGTACCGTCGGACTTCCATCTCAACGAACCCTTGGTGTTGCCTGTATTCTTCCCGTCGCCTTCGTCGCCGGCTGAGAGGACTTTGCACTCGCTGGATGTGGCTAGAGCGCTGAAGTTCTACGTGGACCGCACGAAGTGTTTTCGGAAGACGTCACAACTCTTTGTGAACTTTGGACCTGTCAATCAGGGGAAGGCTCTCTCGAAGGCTTCCATTTCCAGATGGCTCTCCGGCTGTATCATGTACTGTCATCGGTTGGCAAACCGACCGCTGCCCGGCCGTCCGAGAGCCCATTCCACCAGAGCGATCGCAGCTACCACGGCGTTCCTTTCTGGTGTGCCCCTGCTGGACATATGCAGGGCTGCTACGTGGAGGTCGACGCACACCTTCACGAAGTTCTGCTGCGTCGATCGGGATTCCAGGGAGGAGTCCAGGGTCGGCCAAGCAGTGCTGCGCAACCTGTTCGCCTGAGGTGAGCCTGGTGAGGAGGTAAGATGCTTAATGTTGAGTTTGATGCAATGCTTAATGTTGAGCCTTTGCCACCTCCCGTGGTTGTGCATGTGTGTACTGCTATGTATTCTTTATTCATGAGCATGTGAATCCATGCCAGACCCCATGCTGGAGAAGGAACAAGTTACTTACCTGTTGTTCTCCAGCATGGGTCTGGCATGGATTCACATGCGAACCCTCCCGCCTACCCCTCTGCGGCTCTTCACTTGGTCATACTGCCACTTCACGTGCTTCCAAATCTGAAGATGGCTGCCAGAGGCGGTGCTTAGGTAGAGGGCAGTCCTTGGCTGTGGTCAGTATGACGCAGAGACCAGTGATTGGTTATTACTACGAAAGACAGATCAGAAACGAAACTGATACTGGTTTTTTCTTTACCGAGGATTCCCAGCCTGACGACGGGGAATATTCATGAGCATGTGAATCCATGCCAGACCCATGCTGGAGAACAACAGTTACAGGTAAGTAACTTGTTCCTTTCCCCTCATTGCCTCCCATCTATTGGTTGCTCTGTAAGCACATTGAACCGTTGCCAAAGCTGCCACGTGGGTTTTCCCATCAGCTTTTGCTAAACATTACTGCCCATTGGACAGAATGTCCCAAAAGTATGGAGGAAAGGGGACTATGGACTTGGGTGTAAGATGGTCACTATGGTGAGCAACTTTGTTATTCCGTCCAAACTACACGCAATCAACTCGCAACACCCACTTTTGTCCTCGTTGTGGGGATGCATCGACAGGGTTCTGGCATATGACCTGGGATTATCCAGTTATTAAAATGCACTGGGTGGAGGTGATGGCCAATTCAAACTCCTGGACACACAGTACATATGAGTGTGTCCGGTAGATATGTTTGCTGGGATTGGTACCTGGGGGAAGTGAGCCAAAACGAGAAAGATGATGGTAAACTTCCTATTAATACTGGCCAAACGCAGAATAGCGATATCCTGGAAACACTCCAAGGGCCCCACAGTACAATTCTGTGTGGGGAACACACACCAATGGGGGTGGCTGAAGTAGAGATATTAAGAGGACTGGGAGAATCGGAGGTGGGAGAAGGGGGTGGGCTGGATTGAGGGAAAATGCTTAACAAACTGAGGACCACACCAGACCTACAACCACCCTGAGTGAAGGCAGTTCAGGGGAAGGTGAGACTAGGGAGTCTGCCGAGAGGAAGTATAGCACGGGGTGGGAGGAACACGCAGGGGTGCTCACTCTTCATTAGTCCTGTTTTTTTTTTTAAAACAGTTTTTATTATTTTTTTAACAATACAACCAAACTTGCAGTACAGAGTTAACATTATTGCAATATTGCTTTTCTTCAATAATGTATACTGCTCCCTCTGCCCACTCCCCTCCCGAACCTATTCTTCCACACCTTCTGTACCTGCGCCTTTCAGGTGGAGTCCTTCATCTGAATTTTCCACTGAGTCGCGATCACTCGATCCATCATGCATGGGCCCAAATATCGTAGTTACTAAATGCTTCCAAGCTATCAAGGTTTCTGCTTCCTCCTCCCCACCCGAGTTACTTGCCTCCTGCCACACTGCGGTTTCAGCTTCTGTCCACTTTTGTAGATCTTTCCACCACACTTCTACTATTGGATCATGGCATGCCTTTCAGTTCATAGGAACTCTACGTTTCGCAAGTATATACGCCAGGTCTTTAAGTTTACTGACGTGCTTCAATTTACGTGGTCTGGGGAACCCTCCTATCAGGCACGCCCACGCCGATTCTATCATTACCTTAACCCCTTTTGTGTTCAGCCTATCTGCCACTCCCCTCCAGAAACTTTCAATCACTGGGCATGCCCAGAACATGTGCACCATCCCAGCATTATTCTTGTTACATTTAGGGCATGCTTGCTGCCCTGTACTCGCAAATTTAGCTATTCTTTGGGGCGTCATGTAAGCTCTGTGGGTGATATACAGCTGTATCTGCTGCAACCTAGCATTTCTTGACACCTTATGATATCTTTGGGATCTCTCCCACATCCCATCTGTCATAGGGGTGCCCACCTCTTCTTCCCATTCCTTTCGTAATCGCATTGGTTCTTTCCCCACTTTGGACATAACCATCTCATATAGTCTGGATATCTCATGTCCTCCCTCTGCTATGTCGTATATAGCCTCTAGGGTGGCATCCGGTTGGCTTTCCAGTATTCTCTGACCACGTTTCTTTAACCTGCCGCACCACCCTATGGTATGTAATATACTGTCCCCCGTGTAATCCGGTTTCCTCTACCAAAGTCTCAAAATCTATAATCTTCCCCTCTTGCCATACATCACCCAGCGTTGCTATCCCAACTGGTTCCCAGTGCGTCCTGATCGTTTTCATTAGTTGGGCGTCTTTTCTCGCCAGTTCCACAAGTGGCACCTGCGGGGAGCATGGGGAAGGGCTCTCCATTACCCGACGGGCCCTGTCCCGTATGTCCCATCAACATTATTTTCGGGCACTCTTTCATATTCGCTCTGAGCAGCCACATCATTTCTTGTAAAAAAAAAAAACGTGCATTCTGATCTAAACAGCCTAGATTCCGAGGTTGAGCCTTCCGATAACCGTTTTGCTACATATTGTAATTGACTCTCTAAGTAGTAGACCTCGTAGTTTGGCAGTTTTATCCCTCCTTTCTCATGCGTATTTTTTAGCTTCCAGAGGGCTATTCTATTTCTAGTCCCACTCCATAGGAAATCTCTACATATGCTATGTAATCGGGCAAAGAATCGTTTTGGGATCAGATGCGGTATATTACTAAAGTAGTGAAATAGTCTCGGCAGGACCACCATTTTTAACATTGCCCCTCTTCCCATCATCGCCAAAGGAAGCTTCGCCCAGAACTTCATGCTACTTTCGATACTCTTCCTCTCTGTGTTATGCAGGTGCTCTGCCTCCACCGTATGGTAGATGTCTATTCCAAGGTACCTAAACGTGTCCACCTCCCACGGTATTGGCAATACAGGCAAGTGCTCTAGTAGGGTCCCCTTATATATGCCCAGCGGGAACATGCATGACTTTTTGGGATTTACTGCTATGCCGGACAGGAACGCAAATTGTTCCATCACCTCTATCACATATTGCAGGTTTTCTTCGAGGTATTTCAAGTACAACAGTATGTTGTCTACATACAGGGAAATTAAATGTGGCTCAGCTTTAATGGTGATACCCATCTCATTATACTGTTGCCTTAGGTATATTGCCAGTGGCTCTAGAGCTAAAATATATAACATTGTGGCCCCTGGGCAACCCCGTCTAGTGCCCTTGCTAAGCTGCCACCTCTCCGAGATTATCGCTCCTGTTTTCACCCTGGCTAGAGGCGGGCTATATAACAATTGGACCCATCTAAGGTACCCCGGCCCTATCCTATAGCTGGTCAAGGCAGCCATCATCCAGGGCCATTTAACTGAATCAAATGCTTTTATTGCGTCCAGTGATACGATTGTCATCTCTCCCTCTTCTTCATTCGCATACTCAATGACTCGATGGAGCCGCCTATGGTTATTCGTAATATTTCTGCCTGGGACGTACCCAGTCTGGTCAGGGTGTATGAGTTTGGTGATAATTCTTCTCATCCTTTTTGCTAGAACCGCTGTGAGTATTTTGCTATCTTGATTTAGCATTGACAATGGTCTATATGATCCACATTCCTTGGCAGGCTTATTAGGTTTCGGAAGTGGTATAATTATCGCCTCTCGCAGGGACTCTGGGAGCCTACTCTTGTCATACACTTCGTTTAGCATTGCCAACAGCGGGGGAAGCACCTCCTCTTTTTATTTTTTGTAAAATTTGCTCCGGTGTCCATCCATCAGCTCCCGGGATCTTGTTTGTGGGTAACTGTACTACTACCTCCTCCAATTCTTCCAGGGTGATCGGGGCGTCTAGCTTTTCTCGTTCTTCCAAACTAATCTGTGGCAGACCTATATCTTCTAGCATTTCATTTATTTATTCTCCCATGATCACTCCCTACTTTGTCGCCATATAGGGTTCGGTAATATTCTACAAATTCTTGATTAACCCCTTCTTGGGTGTCCACCGTACTCCCGTCATCTCTCGCAATTGTCCTGATTGTGGGTCTGGGGGTTTCATTTTTATAGAGCCATGCCAGCATTCTTCCTGGTTTATCCCCTCCCGCATGCAATCTCTCTACGTACTTATAATTCAGATTACCCAGGCTCTCCCAGCATCACACATTTTTGCTGCAGCCCAAGTATCGCTACATTCTCTGCGTCAGTGGTACCACCCCTTCCCAGCGCTTTCTCCAACTCGTTCTCAGCCTCTTGTAGGTCAGCCACTATCCCCCCTTGCAACCCTTTGGATTTCACTATGGCCATCCCCCTTCTACTACTTTAAAGGCCTCCCACAGCGTACCAGCGGATTCAACACTACCAGTATTAATTTCAAAATAGCTTACTATGTTGTCTCTCAGACTTTCTCTAAATATAGTATATCTCAGTGCTTCAGCACGGAGGCGCCAAGTCGGTATTCTTGTTCTCGGGGCCTGAAATTGCCATCCCAATATCAACGGTGAGTTGTCCGATAGGACCCTCGCTTTGTATTCTGTAAGTGTTACCTCCGACATTAGTTCATGCGTGACAAACATGTAATCCAGCCTAGTGTGCACATTTTGTGGGGGGCTGAGTAATGGGAGTATTGTCTCTCTGGCATATGTTGCGCTCTCCATGCATCTTCAAACCCCAGGTCCATCAGCCGTATCTGCAGCGCTCTGGCCGCTGGGGCAGGTCTATCTATTTTATAATCGGATCTATCGATTCTCGGATTCAGTGCGCAATTAGTCTCCTCCCCAGACCACTGCCCCCCCTAATCCCCCGGCACCTACCCATCTTACTGTACAGAGACCGAAAATACGCCACTGTATCCTGGTTCGGGGCATATGTATTGATAATACTTATTTCTCTGTTTTCTACCAGCCCTCTTATTATCATCCTTCCGTCCTCTGCCACCGTGGATTGTAGCAGCTGGAAAGGTACATGCGGCGCCACCCATGTGATCACTCCTCTGGCATAGGCCGAATACGTGGCGCCTACCACAGTTCCCCTCCATTTTTTACGTATCACTTATAACTTGTCGCGCATGAGGTGTTTCCTGTATCAATGCTATATCTATTTTTTGTCTGCGCAGGTACATCATAACCTTGTTCCTCTTCAGGTAGCTATTGAGCCCTCTTACGTTCCACGTAGCAATTCTGAGTTCTCCCATTATTTATCAATCTGTCTCTCACCCTCCTACCGGTGCAGTTCCTATTCAAAACATTTCTTTCCGCGTGTAGACTCATATAGGCTCGGTCCCCCAACTGCCAACAACACACTCAACTCCCCAACACCCGCCCCACCCTCCCTTTTCCCCATCCCCTTTCCCAACTTGCCCAAACACAATATCTACCCCTCCACTACTCCCCAACCCTCCCAACTGTTGCCCAGCTCCATCCCTGGATCTCAGGCACCCCACATCTAGCCCTTACGCCGGCAACTCGGACGCTCTGGGCTCAGCGGGGTGATTCAGCCCTAGTGGCTTTTCTCCTCTCTATTTAACAGGGGTAGGTCATGTCCCGTTTCTGCCGCCTGCATTAGTAATCACATTGGAATATCAATATTTATCAGTGCCATCTATATTCCAGTCCAGTATGTCCAGCATCACTCATCTTGAGCAATCAATGCAATGCCATAAGGTTGCCCCATGATCTCTTTCTTGACAACCCATAGCATTGCCTCATATCACTTCTCTTGTGCCTCTCGTCTCCGATCCTCTTCAATGTCCAAGCAACCTTTGGCATCCAGCCAGTTCGTCTCATCTTCTGGGGTGTTGAAGAAATGTATTTTTGCTCTTATGTAATATCTTGAGTCTTGCAGGATACAGAAGCATGTATTTAAGGCCAGCTGTGCGTAGTCTCCTCTTCACGGCTAAAAATCCGTAGCGTTGTCTTTGTACTTGCATGGTGTAGTCGGGGTATGTAGTTATGGTCGCTGACGCTCTTTTTATCGTCCCTCCTTTCCTGAAGAACTCCAGGATCTTCTCTCGGTCTCTATAGTTCAGGATTTTCGCGATGATCGCTCGATGTGTGCGTTCAATTGCAAATCCTTGAGAGAGCTTGCCGGCCCCAATCTCCTGCATAATCATGCTCTCCACGTATTCCGTTGGATCTTGGCCTTCCTCTCCTTCTGGAAGGCCCACCACACGTATTTTACGTCTCGCTCTTCCTTTGGCTTCCTGTGCTCGTTTCTCTAGGTTCGATACTTGCTGCTTTACTGCGGGGACCTCATTAGCATTGCTGGTGCTGGTTTCTGTTTTGGTTTTCACCGCACTTTCCAGACTAGTCGTCCTCTGCTAGCGCCCTCATGTCTTGCCGTAATAGATTGACCTCTATGCCCAGTGCGTCTATTTTGGTCTCCAGCACCAGTTTTAAGTCTACCGTTGTTGTCCCCCACAATGTTTTCAGTTCTTTGATAGCAGCCAGGATCGCCTGGTCATCTCTCAAGGGGGCGATTCCCGCTGACCCGCTGGTGGGGGGTCTGTGGTCGGGGACTTAGAAAATATATCTATCGTTGATTGTTTAGCCTTCGCCTTGCCTCCTCTCACCGACATTATCCCACTCTTGGTTGAGTAATTGCGAGTCGCCAACACCTGCGCCCTGCCCTCTGCCCTGGACCCAAAGTCAGTACTGCTTTTTGTGGTGTGTTGACCAGATTTTGGTCTCTGTCCCTCCGATGTGCGCCAGCACTGATATGGCTGTGTGGGTTGTGCCCGTTTGCTCCTCCGTTACATACAGCACCTTTCACCAGCAGTGTCTGGCCTCCACGTCCCAGCCTGTTATGTTTATTTTCGGTCTGTAGATGCCGTCCTTCGGGTGGGAGCGGGCGCCATCTTGATTGAATCTCCACCGTTTTCCGCTGCTTCACTTCACGGCGATGCTTTGATACGCGTAGCCACAGTGTGCACTGATCTGCCAGACCACCGGAGCATGTCAGCTATGATCCTTGTTGCAGCCTCTCACATGCATCCAAGTCCCCTCCAATGTTTCAGATCCGCTTGTATTAGCGAGCGACACCGTTCTGCGATGTGCCAATGCAGCTTTCCTAAGGCTCACCCCTTTGTTCTCACGTGAGCGCCATTTTGTGTCTCTCGCCAACCGAAACTCGCTATCTTCCTTAACTCACAATACAAAACTTCGTGCACAGTTCGTGCCAGCTCCACGACCTCTGTATGCCTCTCGTATTCACGTATCCCTAGTTCCAATAAGGCAGCACTCCGCAGGCTCAAAGTATGTTTTTTTGGTCGGATCAGCGTTGGATCAGCAGGAGCTCATAGGGAACACGTCCTAGCCCGTGGCCATGTAGCCACGCCCCCCCATTAGTCCTGTTATTGTTTGAAATGTTCACCAAGACTGACTGTAATAGTGAAATTGTTAATTGTTCTGTACGATGGATACTAAGAAAACGGAAAAATAAAGAAATAAAATAAATACTGGTCATCCTTGTGTATGGGTACGTATAAGAATGCTGAACACGGGTCTATTACAGTGAGATGGGTAGTTTCGAGAGGAATGCATGACAAGATTGTTGTCAGGTTGGGTTTGACTGGCAACAAGGGAGCCACCACCACATTAAAAAGGTCTTTACTAAACTGGTAGGTGGTCTTTCCTGGTTACTTGACAGGCAATATCGGAGTGTTGCATGGACTGGTGGTTGGGACAATTCTACTTTGGTTTAGGAGTGAATCAGTGACCCGATTCATTCCCTGCGCTGTCTCTGGTTTTAAGAGGTACTGGGGAATGCGTGACAGTTTCTTAAAGGGGTCAACCTTAATCCTAACAGGTTCAGAAATGTGAATGTAGCCTACCTTATTGTCATGGTTTGACCACAAAGAAAAATGTATGGAATTAATTGATGCCAACAAATCCTCAGACCTCTCTCCCTCGTTTGGCGACTGTTCATCTACCTAGAGGGTCACAAGAACGGGTCCGATAGCACAGCGAGTAGAGCGCTCGCTTTGACATCTGTGCAGAGCCTGCTGACGCAGGTTCGAATCTTGGCAGGGCCAAACTCAGCCTTTCATCTTCTGAGGTCGGTAAATGAGCACCACATACCGTGGGTAATAATAAGCAGCGCCCAGATACCCGAGGGTTCGTAGCGCTATATAAATGCTAAATTATTATCCTCTGCATTATTATGGGGATATTTAAAAGAAAAATACCTTGTCTGGGGTGCAATATGTAGTGCATCTACATTTGCACAAAAGGCCTCTACCTAACAGGTTAACTGGAACTGAAGATCTTGGAATGAAAGCATGCCGATGATAGTTCTTAACATGATTACAATGGGTTTGGTAGCTCAGTGTATGACTGGAGCATTGGATTTCCCTTCTGATGTCACTTCTGGTATCGGTAGGCACTGGCACATCAGGGAAACTGTCATTACTCAGGGAAGATTTGCTAGTCTGTGTCCACGGGGCAAGGTACATGTCTTCCACACTGCATTGTTCCTACACCCATCCTGATGTATTGAGATTAGGATCCATCTGAACCTCTTGTGTTTTAGTCAGAAGGGGTGTTTATCTGGTGCATCTTCATAATGATTCCCATATTCTTAGTACTTGCCCTCTCTTCCTCACTACTCCCTGCCTCCATATGCGGAAGAAAGTGGGGGGGGCGCGGCAAGACTTGTAGAGGGGATGCTCGTGCCTACCTATCCCATTCTAAAACTTAGTGACCACATCCTCTTTTGGAGTAGGTATTTATTTCTCCAGCCTGCAGGCATGCTGAACCAGTTGTGACGGTACAAGTGCAAGGATTAGCAGTACTGGAATCAACATGAAGGTATTTTTCTTTATTACAGACCTCCCTCTGTGGTCACCAAAACAGGTAGTTAACCAACAACACTGCCAGGATCTTTCCGAAAATATTAATGAATGCCAAAAGACTAAATGTGACTCTGAAGAGGGGGTTCTTGGATGTACAAATGATGGATTGTGGCGCAAAGACTACAAACTTGTGTTAGATTCTCAGTTACTGGACTTTTTCGAAGAAGTCATGACCCTATATAAGCTGAACATTTGGGGGGCGGGAGCTGGCTGCAAAATATTGATGTACGCTAAGATTCATTTGGCGGTCTCGTATATCAGTCACACAATACATTCATGCTTGAAGGAAGTGTGCACAAATGGACTATGACCATATGGTTTCATGGAAGCTAATCCCTTTGTCCCCGCTGACTGTGGCAATAAACTTAGACTGGCCACGTTCTGGACAAGTGCTAAAGAACTACCTAACCAAAATCACACATTCCGCCACTTGTCCAGGACTCCCCGCTGCAGCACAATTGGTCATGTTTCTGCATAAGGTAGTCCAATTAGAAGGGAGTTCTTTGAATACTTAATGGATTTCACTCTGTTCTAAGTACCATGAAAACCTTTCGCTCCTTTGATTTGTACAGCCACTAACGTTAAGAGGTGGGGCTGTACATCAAACCTTAAGGTACGCAGAGCAGTGATGCTTAGCCCAATGGAGGGGAAATAGACTGCCACAAAAATAAAATGAGTGTGCACACGTACCCATAGAAATACACCACACTGGTATACTGAAAATACCTTCATTAGATTACAGACCTGTATACCTTGAATTCGTTTTTTTTTTTTTTATAACTCTGTTTATTGAGTTTAAACAACACAACTTAAAGGAACAAACATGGATGAGACATGAATCATCGGTATGCATAGGATGAAGACAGCATGGCAATAATAACTACTATCATGAGCCCCCCGGGTCATGGGCCGCGGGACGTCAATAGGTCGAGGCCGGCAAACAGTGTCAACAGTACTACCAGTGTACCCCCACCCGCTGGTCTCAGTGGAGATCTAGCCATTTTCCCCATATTTTTTCAAATTTACGGGGGCAGCCCCGTGCGTTATAAATCCGGCGCTCTGTGGCTGCGCACCTGTCCAGTTCGTTGCTCCAGCGGTTTAGACTCAGTGGGTCGGCGGATCCCCAATTGGCTGCGATAAGTCTTTTGCTTGCCCCCAACGCAATTGCCAGAAACAGTTTCTCATATTTAGATAGATCTACTTCCCCCCCAATGCCCAAGAGTATCATCTTGGGATCTCTAGGGATTGGTGTCGCCAGAGCGGCTGAGATTGTGTTAATACAGTCCACCCAGAAGACCTGTATCACCCGGCAGTCCCATATCATATGGTAGAAGGTGGCGAGTTCGTTTTTGCATCGAATGCAAGTCCCGTCTTCTATTCCATCCCATCTGGCCATTACGGCGCGTGAGTGGTATGAGCGATGGAGGATCCTCAACTGTATTAGTCTGAGCTTGGATTCTATGCCAATTTCCCTGGGGAACATTAGTGCCTCCACCCAATCCTCAGGTTCCAGGGGTCCTACGTCCCTTTCCCACTTTGCTTTGAGCTCGTCAAGCTGTGCCGCCCCGAATGAGTTAAGGGCCTGATAGAGGGTGGAGGTGACCTTAGAGGAGATGCGCTGCGGGAGAACATTGGTCTCAATGGGAGAGCAGGGGGGTATGATCGACATGTTAGGGAATTGGGCGCGGATGGCGTGGGTCAGTTGCGCGTGCCGAAACCGGTCCATGGGTGCAAAGTCGAATTGTTCTCGCATAGTTTCAAAGCCCAGGATGCGCCCCCCTTGTATCACATGTGCTAGTGTGTGTATTCCCTTCGCTTGCCAGTGATCAAAGGAGCCCATTTTCACTATTTCCGGGAGGAGCGCGTTGTGCCATATGGGTTGTGTCAATGTTGGCTGTCCTTTCCAGCCGATTAGCTTGTGCGCGTCCCGCCAGGCGCGCCGGATGTGGTGGGTCATTTTGGGCAGCGCTGGGAGTTGATCGTGGGTGGCATAGAGGATTTGCAGCGGTGTTAATGGGGCCATGGTCTCCAGTTCAATGCGGGTGTGCGGTAGTGTGTGGTCTGCATGCATCCAATCATTCACTACCCCTACCTGTGTGGCCAGGTAATAAGTGCGTATGCAGGGTAACCCGATGCCTCCCTCCCATACTGATCTCTGGAGCGTATCAAGGGCGATCCTGGGTTGTTTCCCACCCCATAGCAGTGTGCGCAGGTTCTTGTCAATGAGAGCGAAGGTTTCTCGAGGGATGGGGAATGGGGCATTCTGGAGGACATATAACAGTCTGGGGAGGGTCATCATTTTGAATAGTGCGGCGCGCCCCATTAGCGAGAGAGGGAGTGATTGCCAGTGGGGGGTGTCTCTATTAAACCGCTCAATTACTGGTTGAAGGTTAAGTTGGAGGTACCTTTCGAGTGTCGGATCAAGCCGTATACCGAGGTATTTAAGTTCCCCAATAGAGACGTGGTATGGACAGGTCCCCGGGATCGCTGGCTCACCACCCTGAATCGGGAAGAAGATGGTTTTGGCATCATTGACCTTTAGACCCGCAAAGCACTGATATTCTCTGAGGATGAGGGAGACAGCCGGGCATGAGATGCTCGGGTTGCTGAGGTATATGAGCAGGTCATCCGCATAGAGCGAGAGGCGATCTTCTCCCCCTCCCGGCCAAGCAAAACCGGTCCAGTTGGTGCCAGCTCTAAGTTCAATTGCTAGCGGTTCGATGGCCAGGAGGAAGAGGAGTGGAGATAGCGGGCATCCCTGTCTCGTACCCCGGCCCAAGGGGAACGATTTTGAGGATCTGCCGTTGACCCTCACCGTGGCCTCCGGGGATGCATATAGAAGTTTAACCCATGATATAAATGTCTGCCCCAGGTTCATCCTAGCCATGATCTCCCACAGGGCATCCCATCCCACAGAGTCAAACGCTTTCTCAAAGTCCACCGCCAGGAGGGCGAGTGGGGCTGGTATTTCCTTTGCCCTGGACAGTGCCAACTGGACTCTGCGTAAGTTCATTCGGGTTGATTTATTGGGCATGAAGCCGCATTGGTCTGGGTGGACAACGGTCTCAATAACCTGCAGTAGTCTGTTAGCAAGTGTTCTGGCGAGGACTTTTGCTTCGCCGTTAATCAGGGATATTGGGCGGTAGGAGGCGCATTCGTCCGGAGGCTTCCCAGGCTTGTGTATAACTACTATGCATGCCTTCCTGAGGTCCGGGGGGAGTGCTCCTAGTTCCCTGCTGCGTAGGAACATGCGGTGCATGTGGGTTGTTAGCATGCCACCAAGGTATCTCCATGTCTCTGTCGGGAACCCATTGGGGCCCGGGGTTTTCCCGGGTTGGAGCTGCGCCAGCGCCTCTTGCACCTCGGTATCAGTGATGTCCGCATTCAGGAGATCCGACTGGTGCTGGGGGAGCATCGGGATCTCGATTCGATCGAGGTATCGTGAGGGTTCAATTGACGGGTTCTCGGTGGGTGGGGAATAGAGATGTTTGTAGTAGGCGGCGAATGCCTCCACTATGTCAGAGTCCTCTGTCAACAGTGTTCCATCTTGACATCTGATGGCTCTTATGTGTCCCCTGCTTTGTTCGCGTCTCTCCAACCAGGCTAGAGTCTTGTTAGCTTTGTCGCCCCGTTCATATATTTGGCTCCGGACTAATTGGTGCGCAGTCCGTGCGTTATCTAGTGATAGATTACTGAGGGCGTCTTGTGCCGTGAGCATCGCTTCCTTTGCTTCTTGGGTGCTTTGAATTAGGATTTGTCGTTCACACTCCAAGACGCGTGCTTCTGCTTTTCTGATCTCCCGGACTTGGCATTGTTGGTAGGCAGAGACCGCTGAGATAGCCTCCCCCCGAAGGACTGTCTTGTACGCCTCCCAGATCGAGATCGGGCAGTCCACGGAGCCCTCGTTGAGTTCAAAGTATTCCACAGTCTTTTTTTCCAGCTCCTCAGCAATTTCCGGGAGACGCAGATGATATGTGTTTAGGCGCCAATTACGATCTGGGCGGCGGCAGGAGTTTTTGATGGTTAGAAGGAGCGGAGAGTGGTCTGAAATTCCCCTTGCGAGGAATTTAGCGTCGAGAAGCCTGTGGTCTATGTTGCGGGGGACGAAAGCATAATCAATCCTGGAGAACGATTTATGGACACCCGAATAGAAGGAAAATCCTGTCTCGTCTCCATGGAGTGAGCGCCATGTGTCTGTTAGTCCCATAGCCTCGGCGAATGCAGCGAGCGGTGTGGAGGTGGGGTGTGTTCCAGATCTCCTATGGGTTCTATCGGCTGTGATGTCCATAACTTCATTAAAGTCCCCTCCAATCACCCACGTATCGGCTTCTTCTGCCAGGAGCAAACACTGTAATTCGGAGAGCAGTTCTTTCGTCAGCGTGGGGGGGGCGTAAACTGCTGCCAGGCCCCATTTCTCACCCCAGATGTCCGCTAGCAACACCACATAGCGGCCCCGGGGGTCTATCCTGGCCTTCCTGACCTGGAGAGGGACACGCTTGTGGATGAGTATCATTGTGCCCCTGGCACCTTTCGTGAATCCGGCATGGTAAGTGTGCGAGTAGTTAGATCTTTTGAAGAAGTTGGTGTTTGTGCCTATCAAGTGCGTTTCGTTTAAGAGGGCAATATCCGGCGAATGTCGGTTCAGGTACTGGAGTACCAGCCTGCGCTTTATGCTGGAGCCGAGGCCGTTGACGTTCCAGGACAGTATGGTTACCTTGTTGGGGTGCATCTTATCTGCGTGAGACCTTCTGGTGGGGCGTCTGGCAGGATGAGTGGCATTTGCACTTTTTTTGGGGGCGTGTGTCGGTATCTTCTTTGGGGAGACCTCCAGGGGCCTTTCCGTACTGAAATGCTTGATGACCGGCAGACCATCGCGTCCACGGTCCCGACCAAGGAGAGTGCATGTTTACCCTGCCTACATTCGTCTGCTTCCAGCCTTTTTGTTTCGTGAATACGTTTCCTTAGGTCCCCAAAACTCCCCCCACCCTGTACTTCCCCCCCAACTGGGAGCACCTGTCGCCCAAACATTAAACTTTAAACTTATAACTTGGTGAACTTCAACTTCCTCGGGAAGATCCGAACTCGGGTGGTAACCACTGCAGGATCACCCGGACTGCGCTTGGGACTGCGGTGCCTAGACGGTGGCGGCCGCAATAATGTAGTTGCCGTGGTATCCCATGGCGAGTTCAGTTCTATGGTGCCCAGGCCTCATCCGTTCCCTGTGGTATTTTTGGGGGAGCGCTGTGGCGATTCGGTTTCCGAGACTGTCTGAGTGTGGGGTGGCGAGTTCTGCCCGGGTCCGGGTTTGCGGACAGGCGGTCCAGAGGGCGGGCGTCGGGCCGCAGGCCCGTTGAGGATTTGCGTTTCAAGCCAGTCCCATGCTTCTTTGGGGTTGTGAAATAGGTGGGTTGTGCCCTCATGGTGGACCTTGAGCATCGCTGGGAAGAAGAGAGCGAACTTGATTGATAAGGAGTGGAGTTTCTTCTTGACAGAATCAAACGATTGGCGGGCCTTTTGGACCTCTTTAGTATAGTCCGGGTAGAACCCCACTTTGTAGCCATTGTATGTGATCGGACCGGAGGCCCGTGCCATCTGCAGGATAGCGTCTCGGTCCCGATAGTTGAGGAGGCGTGCAATTATTGTTCTGGGCGGGGCTCCTGGGGCAGGTTGCCTGGTGGGTACCCTGTGTGCTCTTTCGATAGAGAAGAATTTCGACAGTTTCCTGGGAGCGAAGATGTGGGTCAGCCAGTCTTCGAGGAAAAGTTCGACACTGGGGCCTTCCTCTTTT
This sequence comes from Ambystoma mexicanum, assembly GCF_040938575.1. Classification (NCBI taxonomy): domain Eukaryota; kingdom Metazoa; phylum Chordata; class Amphibia; order Caudata; family Ambystomatidae; genus Ambystoma; species Ambystoma mexicanum. Next base: position 735,081,807 of record NC_090925.1, read on the forward strand.
TCCGGGATCCCAAGGATCCTGAGGTTATTGCGACGTGCCCTGCCCTCACTGTCTTCGGCTCGGTATTCAAGTTGGTTGACTTTTTGGGCAATTATGGCAAGTTGTTGCTCCAACTGGCGGACGTTGTCTTCTGTGTCCGACACTCTTTGTTCCGCTTCTCCGACCCTGGACGATAAGTTACGGAGATCTTGGCGTAGGAGAGATACTTCCGTGGAGACCCCGCCTATTTTGAGTTCCAGCGACGTTCTCGAGTCCCCAATTGCCTTCATTACATCATTCAGGGAGAGTTGGGGGTCCTGAGTTTCTTCCCTGTTGCCTGGTTCCACCAGGCTATGTGTCTCCTGTCGGGAGGGGGCCTCCACAGTGTAGAGGTCCATTTTACTCTGCAGGGTCTGCCGCTTGGCCTTGTCTTTACCCATGTCCAGGGCAGTAGTTTGTGTGTGAATTTAGGCCCGGGTGGATCGCGTGGGTGTCCCTCAGGGATTGTCGTGGAGGCCAAGTTGGGGTGGGCTTGTCGGGCGTCTATCTATTGCCCCTCTGTCCTTGATCCTGAGCCCTGGTGATATTATGTAGGTTGCCGAGAGCCGGCCCTCTGTTCTGGCGTGCTCGATGGAGGGTCTGGAGTTTACTGGGGGGGGGGGGTTGTCTGTAGTTCACCGTGCGTGATCCCTCCAGGAGTTTTTCCCCTTATGTGGGGTGTACGACCGGTGGTTTATGCCAATGGGGCGGTATGGGCCTTTGCTCCCTCCGCAGTCACGCCCCGAGGATGGTCAGCCCGCTAGGCTTTTGGGGGGTAGATGCCTATTGGGGGGGGGGGGGTGTGCCCTCAGTCCCCGCTGCTCCTCGCTGTTGTTGTTCTGGAGTGTGCCGTCTCCCTCATGCATGTCCCTGTCCCGCAATTCGCCGGATTCGGGGGGGGAGAGGTTGCCCGTATCCTGGTGTTGCTGCTGGGGGGAGCGCGGCCGTGCGTTGCCTGCGCCGTCACTCCACCCCAGGTGCCTCCGCCTCGCTGATGGGGGGGGGGGGGGGAATTTGTGTGGCCCAGTCCAGGAAGTGTTTTTACCCCTCCGGCAACGGGGAGCGCGCTCAGCCCCCGTATGCCAGCTCCTCCGCGGGCGTGTCTGCCGCGCCGCCGGGGGACACTGGAGAGGCGCGGGACACTGTCCAGTTGTTCACGGGGTTGGTGGGGGGGGGGGGCTGCGCGTACCTTGTGGTGTCCCCAGGCTTCACTCCTTCCCCGCTGCTTCCAGCCTCAGTTGTCTCGGGGGTGGGGGGAGCCTGTTCTGATGCCTCCGAGGGGCTGCTCCGTGCTGCCAGCTCCCAGCCGCCAGGGGATCAGGTTGCGATGGCCGCAGGTGCGGGGCGCCAGCCGTTGTCGTGCGATCCGGTGCCGCTTCTGGTCGCCACCTCGGACTCCGACGGCAGTCCGCAGGCGTGCCCTCGCCGATCGTGATCCGGTGGTGGTTCGCTCCCCGGAGGGCCAAGGCCGCGGCCGCTCGAGGGAGGAGGGGCGGAGCAGCCGCTCACGTCCGTGCGGCAATGGAGGCAGGAATGACGCCGACGGACTCCAGGGCGTTTCTCCTGTTCCCGGGTCCGATTCTACCCCGGATTGCAGGGTTCGCCGCCTGGGTAGGTGCGCTGCCTCTGCGTTGCCCGAGGTCGGGCGTTTTCAAGCGATTACAGGCTTTTATTTGAAGGATATGTTGTCGCGGCCGCCGGGAGCTGATGCCTTTAGCTCCTCAAGCGCGGCTCGCGCATGCGCAGTCCCTTGAATTCGTTAAATAAGTAATATAAGTTAGAATAACACGAGGGTTGTGTGGAATTCTATAGCCCCACTCCCAAGTCAAGTTCTTTGTTGTCCAGGGACAAGGTGATTTCATAAACCTACTGTACCCTAGCCAGGTAGACAGTAGTTGGTCTGTATAGGTTGTTTTAGACTTTCAAATAATCTTTTACTATTGTATACCCGGTGTGTGCAGTCTAGTAAATGTGTGCGCTGGTTGCATCGTGGTGGGAGATTTCTATTGCCGTAGTGGGCAGAATTGTCAAAGGCTGCCATCTTTCAAAATAGTAATCGGCCTTTTTTTATTTTATTTTTTGATATAACCAACTTAATCAGTTTTACAATATTCTTCCATAAAACAAAACAAGAAACCACATTTTTAACACCTAAAAGAGCATACTCATTTCTACAAGTAAAATAAAGGAACACGTATTTCGGCAGTGCACTTTGCTCTGGATTCGATATCATCAGGACCGTCATACTCTATGCAGTGACTTCATAAAAATCGTTATTTGTACATCACCTTGTATCATAATCAAAATCTTCAGTATAATAAAAAATAAGACTATCAATTTAGTCATATTAAAACACACGTTATGACATTGAGCTTTCCTCTGCTGTGAGCTTGCTTGCAGTGGACAACTATTTAATCTCTAGTCACTGTGGGATTATGTCACTGCCATATCAGACATAACATTCAATGTTACATCAGATCATAGGGCACATTTCCGCAGTTTGATGTTTTAGTCTTCCAGTTCTGAATAACTTAATTCTACGTATACATCAACATTTTCCTCCCAGTTTATCATTTAAGAAGGCAATAGTTGCAATTCTTAGGGAGGTTGTACTGCCACAGTATATCATTATAAGTAGCCTGAAATTCTCCAGAATAAGTTTAAAGTATTGCTCACGTTTTGGCTTCAGCATATTACATTCAGTGAGTAAGTGTCTGTGTTTCAGGTTGATTTGCAGCTTAAATCGGCCTCCTTTAACATTGAAAATCTGGTCCAAAGTGCAGTTGCTCATTAAAACGCATTGGACTGAAATTCGAGTTTAGATGGCCGCAGAATCCAAAAGGCCTGTTTTAGGACTAAGAAAAAGTACAAAGTTCTGTTAACTGTAAAGCACTTTCAGTGCGGGCACTTTTAATACTGGGAGAAGGGTGAATGTCGGCTTGGTCCAGAGTGACAAAACACTACGGAGCAAATCTGGACTGGTAATAGTTTATTGGCAATGAGTAGATTATTAAGGTGGCAACAATATGCAATTATATTTGTGTGCATTCAAATGGGCTGTCGTTTGCTTGGAGTATTCATGCAGCACCTCAGTTTTCCAATTAATCATCAGAAGGGAGTGAACATGCCAGAACGTTGCCAGAATAGTCGCAACGTTTTACCCTTGCTTCTTTCGTCTATGTGGAGACATCATCTTTCCAGTCTGTTCAGCTGCAAGACTAGAGTACCATATTCTCCAATTTACCACTATAGATCAAACCTGACCTTAAAGCACCTCTTCCTCACTACTCCCACACCCACCAAGTTGAAGTGAAAATGAAAACCACCTAATATCCTCCATCTGAAGATGATTTCATGGGTGTGCTGGCAAGTGTGACCTGAAAAATGTATTATTATTTTAATGCGATACAGTTTAAATATAAAACTTTACACATATAAAACATAGATTAAATCATGCTTGTATTAATAACTATAAAACCAATCTTTAATTCAATTATCAGAATTAATATCATTAACATTGCCGGGTGTGCTAGATACAACAAAACAACATTCAGATCCGATAATGGGTAAATGGTGTAGGATGGCTTATTGTGATAATTTAAGATTTATAAAGCGCTACTAAGGCCCAAAAGGGCATCTAGGTGCTGGCGGAAGCGGGTGGGGCAGGCTCGGAGAACTAAAAGCAACAGGTTAGCAGGAAGAAAAACGATTAAACAGATGCGTTTTTAAGACTCTCCTAAAAAGAGTAGTCAGAGTTCTGAAGTCAACCGGAAGGGCATTCCACAAGCTGGGTGCCAACACAGAAAAGGATCGACCACCCAGAAGTTTCCGACAAAATTTGGCGACCTTAAGAAGCGGATGCGAGTTTGAGCGCAAATTTCTTGCTGGACAATATTTTTTCCAATTTGTTTTTAAAAAAGTGGGGGCCAGGATCATAAAAGCCTCAATGGGACAACACAAAGTCTTGAATTCTATGCGGGTAGTCACAGGAAGCCAATGCAGACGGAATAGCAAAGGCAAGGACGGAGTCGGGCGCAGCCCCCAAGTGCCAGACGAGCTGCAGTAACATAAGGATGGAATGAGATGCCCCAGATCGCTCCTGGGCGATACCACTTATTTATTCACAAGGTCCTCATTGACGTGTTCAGAAGCCAATAACTTAACCGCCACGCTCCAGACTCTACACAGAGCCATTTGAAACCCCCTATTCTTGGTGTTAATGCATTGCTTCGAGAACAGTGGATCCTCAATTGTGTCCAAATAGTGCACATATTTACCCAGATGACTCCTGTATACCGTGCCCATGTTTATGCATTCAGGCATGATGTGCTTAGCTGTCTCCATCTTCGTTTTAACAAGGCCAATACGGCAGTACCATTCCTGTTCAGGCAGTGACAGTGATGGACCCATAACACTCAATACTGGTAGGCAATTATTCGCAGTAAGAGCATAATCTCTGTAAATGTCTAGAGGGGCATATGTCCAAATAAGACGGAGCCTTCTTGTACGTGTATAGCACGTCTGAGACAAATGAGTAACTTTTTAGTGTTAAATGCCAAATAATGTAATTATAATCCAACAGATCAATGCGTTTTTCAAATGAGCTCCTAAGGACATGAGTCCTCCCCCACAATTGGGGATCCAACATATACATTCAAATACAACTTTCTTGTTCCTGTTGAGCTATAATTTGTTTTTGCCTACGTTCAGCATTCCCTGGGCTTTGGAGAAAAGGAATATTAGGCCCATGCAGCTTTTTGATATACAGTATTGCTCTCTTTTTAAGGATCATAGCCTTAAGGGGTATAATTCCAAATTCTAAATGCATTATCGCCATAGGGACCCAATCAGGCAACCCAAGGAGCTTCCTCAAGATTCTTCCTTCGATTTAACTGAAGCCATTTCAGATCAAGGCCAACCAGGCTCTCCAAACCATGGGTAAACGTCGGCACCAAACATTGCAAATACAGTAGTCTTGCACCAGCAGACTTTTAACCGCCCCTTCTTTTAACAAATTGTGCAATTAGCAAGGTTAGCTGAGTTACCTTCCAAGTCCGGACCACTACACAGGTTTTATAGCCTGGTCTTGCATTAAATTCCACCCCCAGATATTTATACAAAGCAATATAAGTAATTTCAATGTCCTGGACAAATAATCTGGGTGTGCTATACGCTTGGCAGTAAATAGCATAATCTGGGTCTTGGCCCTATTAATGATCAAGCTATTTTGATTAGCGTACGACCATAGTGCCATGGCCATACGTTGCATAACGGTAAAGGTGTGATCTAAGAGGACAAGATCGTCCGCACATGCCAGTATCGCACAGTATCATCAATTTTGAGTGGACAACCTCTAGATACATACATGTTATAGAGTAAGGGGGCCATGATACAGCCCTGTTTAACCCCATTATACTGTGCGACTGGCTAGGTCATAGACCCCCAGCATCAAGCCTCAAACGTATAGTGTTATTCTTAAGAAATAATGTGTAATAAAGAAGACCCTGCAGATATCCCAGACAATCGAGTTTATGCCAAAAGAGATCCCTACTCAATGAATCAAAGGCCGCTTTGAAATCTATAAATAGAACATATAGACGGGGTACATGTTTGCCTTGTGCTTGTTCGACCAAGGAATCGAAGAGCTGCAGAATTTTGGTGGTAGAGTAGTCGGGGTGAAAACCGCTCTGGTATCTATCCATGATACCCTCGTGTTTCACCCACTTCTGGAGTTCTTTCAAGAGGAACAAAGCAAATAATTTCCCTGTACAGTACAGCATTGATAAAACGATAATTTCCCACATCTCTAGGGCACCCCTTTTTTTTTTTAAGATCCGGGATAAGTATAGCTGTAAGCCAGGGGGTGGGGATCTTTCCTTCCTCTAATACTTTATCTTATAGGATTTTTAACCAGGAGGGCCAGAATTTAGGGTTTTGCCTCAGGGCTACATTGGCCAAACCATCCAGCCCAGGTACCCGGGCTGATTTTAGGTGTTCTAATCTTTAAATTAATATCCTCCCTGTCCACATCAAGGGTCCAATTGGAAGGTTGTATGTCGATCTATGGCGCGGAGGAAGTCCTAATTGGAGTGTTAAGACTTGATAAAGTAACCCATGAATGCTCGTTAATGGGATTTAACATACACTGTTTCCTATTCCCTTTAGCTCTCCCCCAGAAAAGACCAGATACTGCAAAGAGACTCTGCTGCATAAAACTGCAATCAGGCGTTGCCATTGGGCATCTCTATTAGAGGTACGCCACCAGCATAGCCAGTTGTGATAAGCACTTTTAAGGTGTTTTATCTCTTTAAGGTAGGCCTTATGTGGCAATAGTTTAGTTTTGGTCCTGCATAGATCCCCACGTAATTTGCGCTTCATGTTTCTTATAGCTTTATCATAGGTGACATTCGGTTTGTGCGCTCTACTGGCCAAACACAAATTCGTAGTTGCATGCTGGCCAGCAAAGGAAGTTATCCAATTCTCAAGTTCCTTGATGTCCATTTCTTCAAAAGCATGGAGATCAGAATAACCAACGTACTGGGTAGAAAGTTTAGCTCTTAGTATGTTAATTTCTGACCATTTCATACAGCTAGATAATGATTAGTTTCAAAGTCCCCTACGGCCTTTACCATCAGCATCAGAGAGAGAAATCCCGTAACCTAGAATTAACGCGTCATGGTCACTCCAAGAATTGGGGCTCACGCACGGATCAATCACCCTTGAGGCTGCTTCCAAGTTGGCAAAATGGTAGTCCAGGGTCGCACACGAGCTGCCCCTTCTCTAAGTGTAGCCACCTGGACTATCACTTTTGGTACAGCCGTTCAGTATTTTAAGATCCAGACTTGGGGGAAAAACCTCAGCCAACTTAACCCCTCATTGTTGGAGGCATTCTGCTTCGTTATACTTTTGGTCGACAGTCTACCCTTTACATATGTGCGTTTGCCCTTAGCACAGTGGCAGTTGAGATCTCCACCCACAATAATACAATCCTCACTATTGCCACCATCAATGTCATAAAAGGTTTGTGCATATCTACTTGAAGTTTCTCAGTGCCGCTGGAGGATTATATGCATTAACCAACACTACGTTGCCAGACTTTCCATTTATACTGGTGGTCAACTGAACCGCTAATAAAGGTTTGTGTAGTGCAAATGAGATTTTAAGTTGTGGGCCACCCCCGTGACCAAACCCCCATATGGTCTGCCTCAAATGCCCTTGTTTGCAAATGATGGTTAAATGGTATAACTGTACACCAGTATGGGTGTCGTTAACCAGGTCTCCTGCAAGAGGAAAAATTAATGTTGTGTAATGTGGGGCAAAGAGCCAGAAGGGGACAGGAAATGAGCAAAGTCCTGGGTGTTCAGGACATAACTGACCACTCTCATTGTTTGTTCATAGCCACAGGAAAATAATCTGCCAGCCATTTTGACATGATTTGAATATCTGATAGCTGGACCTTACCTTTGCCAGGTAAGAAAGCAGCTGTTACTGAGGGAGTGCTGCCAATTCCCAAGATGGCTGGCAAAGCTGGATCCGCCGAGTCCTCCTTAACGTCCAGCTTCTCTCCCCCAGAGAGTAACTGTGCACGGAAATTACACACTAAAAGTACTGTGTCATTAGGGTTAAAACGGTTCAAAGAACTCAGTCTTCGGACACAAGCACATGTAGTTGAGGAACTTGGTGGAGACAAGCTAGAAAGGCAGATCTGCATAACCATTTATCTCAGATTTTTTGATTAATGTTCTTTATCAAGCACATCTTACTTTCCATGGTTATGTCTGTACATTTATCTCCTTCCAGACGAGCGCCCTTCTTTAAGATTAATCTACAGCCCAGCAGCCTTTTGGCTGCATTGTGGATGCAGTTATTGTCAGGGGCCTTGACAGCAGCCTGCGATACTCTTAAGTCTAAACTTGTATCCTGGTGTGCAATGAAGTGTAGATCACGTCTGCAGACTTACCCGCAAAAACCCAACAAGTTAGATTACCCAAGCTTTTGTAGTGCCGTTTTTTGGTACGTGCCACTGTTTTGCGTGCTTTCTTAGATTGTTTTGGAATATCCGCAAGTGGCAATAAGTCAGCCACTTCACATGATATCTTGCGAGCTGCAAACACCGTTGCTTTCTTAAGAAGATGGTCAAAGTATCCAAGATGTCAGCATTCACGTCTGGGATTGGGTCTAACTCATCCTCCTTATGAGCAGGGGATGTAGGTTCATTTACCAGCGGTTTATCAGGTATAGATGTGCCCTGGCCGCCTTCCAAGCGGGCGGCTGCATGTTTTTGTTTATGCGTCCACAAAGCTTTAGCAGGATTTTCATAGCAAATTATATGGAGGTCATACAAGATTGCAATTCCGCAAAGGCTGCCACACTGGTTATCGAGGAGTCTGGCTGCACTGAATCTTCAATCTGAACCGCTCCAATTGGGTCAATAATGAGATTGGGGAGCCGGACAGACGAGCTGGAGCCATGCTTGGTGCAGGACTCCCCTCTGCCCTGATCACCTGAGCGCTCACCACCAAGGGCTCACCCCTTGCCGACGTCTGTTTTTCAGCTGCTTTCTCCACGTTTTGCTGGATGGTGAGTCAGAGGTCCAAGAGGGAGGAGTTATCGATGTCATTACAATTCAGAGTGTCGTGGATACTCTTCTCCTCCTGCACTTGACCTTCGGTTACTTCCAACGCAGCTGGTGGATTTATTGCCGGATGCTGGGGGAGTAAGAAGGAAGTTATCGTCCCCTTCTGTCGTCAGGAGGCGCATTTCCCTGCTTCTGTCCCCATGTCCGTCCTATTGGCAGAAGCCTGCGTTGCTTCCTCGGCAGGCATGCCCCCCACACCCCTTTTCTCAGATTGTAGCAGTTGGTTTTAGATTTACTTGGGTAAGGCATATTAGTTCCAAACAGGAATGGTTGAGTGCAAGTGGCTGTCTCCCAAACAGCAAAGCTGAAACAATCTACAGAGACCTGTCCCCTGTGAGCCTCGCGATAGGTACGGTTAGGTAGGTGGAAAGAGAAGTGCAAAGTGCCTCGGCACACCTGACAGGTAACTTTACACGGAAGGTGAAATAGAACAAAAGTCACACTCCTTTGAACCTCTTACTGTCTGTATGTCAGACACGTCCAACAAAGAAAAGTTTCCAATACTTCAGACAGTGTCAGTTGAGGCTCAGCAGAGGATTCCGGACTCCCCCCGGCTCACCATGGACCACCAATGACAGCTCGTGCACCGCTCGGCACTGTACTGGGCTCTAAATGCAGTGAGCTTGCAAGCTGGTCACAGGGCACCTCCTCAAGTGTAAAAAGCGAAAAAAGACCAAGGCCACCACGAACGACCACTCCTGCACCACTCCGCTCCTGACATGAAAAAGTAATTCCGTTTTGGTAAAAAAAAAAATCTTCATTTTCCTCAGATAGTAAAATTAAGTACTTCAATTATGCAAAGTGTGGCAGGTCGAAGTAGTAGTCGGACACATTGAGGACCAGTAAACTTTCTTTTAATGAAACTGACAAGAAAAATTCCTATCTTTCCCTATCGCTAAAGGGATCATTCTGCATATCTAAATTAACTAAAGGTTCTAGTCTGTCAGCAAGTCCAAAGTAATCGTACTCGGTCCCAAACCTAACTCTACCTGACCCTACCACTAATGTGAACTACTCAAAATAGGCAAAGAGAATGTCTTTTCTTCTGGTTTCGTTTCCCTTCTTGCCTGCTTCCCAGCGGCATTCTCTTTGGGTCTTAATTTTATCTCTTGTGGTTATTTGGTACACAAATGTCTCTTAAGCATAGGCATTTCTTAGTGATCTTCCCTGATAGTCTCTTGAGGTCTCCTTCATGAGCTCTTGTAGCTCTTCCCAAAGACTTGTGGGTCTTGTACTCCCGTTTACAACAGTTTTCCTTGAGATACACTCACACTCTTGCCCTTCCTTGTATGATCTTTTCTTGAGGTCCCACCTTCGCTAGGCTTTGTATGACATTCTCCAAATTATAACGCCCCCTCTCCTGGGTTCTCTTAGAATCTCTCTTCCTCTATCTTGTTCACTTTACATCTTTCATTACATGATTTTATGCTGTGCTTTCTCCAATTTTTCCACATGAAGTCACAGGGTAATGTCCCTTCCGCCCATGGTATTAATTTCCAGTTTCTTACTGTTTACTGCACAGAATTATTTGATCCTTGTTTTATGAGTTTTTCACACTTCCAATTAACTGGTCTTATTGGTAATATCTCATCCTTCAGACTGGGACGAGTTTCTCTCTTCATATAAAACCAGTCTTCATCTATTTCCCCAACCGGGTTATTAGCGACCTGCTTTGTCAGGTTTTTACAATTCTCTTGACAGTCTTCTATTTAGTATTTCATTCTTATGACTGGAACGAGTTTCTCCATGCATATAATGGTGCCCCAGCGGCCTCCCACACTTTGTTCTCCCCGGTACCTCCGTGTATGCAAGGGAACCCTGCTGTGCTCGGCACTTGCTTGTGTATTCCTCTTCGATATCTGGCTTTTTGTTCCTCAGCTTTTCGTTCCTGGCACTATCTAGCGTCCCTTCTCTGCTTCGCTTATTGTTCAGGCCGTATACAGGCACTGGCGATTGGGAGCTGATCACTCTTCCAGCAGTGATGGTGTTGTCATTGCCCGGGCATCCTGCCCACCATGATAGTCATGGTCACACCACTGCCTGGTACACGGTTCCACTCTCCCACTTCACAATGGTTTCTCTGTTATTGTGTGTTGTTCATTGCTTTCTCAAAGGTTGCTGTCTCTACGGTTTGTTTCTGCTCCGCCTCTCCAAAGCATGTCATCATAGAGCTTCCCTTGCGTTTAATAAAATTCTCCTCCTCCCACACCCCTTCCTCTCATCCCAGTTGAACATTAATTTCTCCTTAAAGAGACATCATCTTTTCCTTTTTTTATATTGGTTTGTTTCAGCATTGCCTTCAGCCAAATACAAAGAAGTCACATTATTCTTCATAGCAGGCAGTCCCATATATGTGGTAATGGTAGGTGGCCTATATAGTTGCTCACAGGAACGGTACTCCTTGACCCTCCCCTAAGGTGGGGTCTCTCCCAGTGAGATCCCACTTGCCTCGACCCCTAGGGAGAGTCTTGCGGGTGGGCTCACCTCCCTAGCCTCAAAGGGGGATGCTCCCCCGTTGGGTAGAAGGGACAAATACCTGCGATTCGTCACAGAAGTCATGAATGTATTTATGTTGCCTATGCCATTTCTTACATTTTTATTTTAACGTATAAAGCTGGTTACTTAAGCAGACCAACTTGTACTTACAGCTGAACATGCTGTGTTGCTTTTATTGCTAAGCATGTATATTTGACAACAAATATAAAATAGCATGTTATGTCTGTCCTATTTAATACATTCAGGTCACCGATTGATAAGTAGATTTTTCTAATATCTTGTGCCTTGAGCAATTATATTTATTTAAATATTGCACCCATGTAATCCCAATATACCCCGGTAACCCACAGTAAAATACCTAGAGTAGTTATACAAACAGTACATTGTGATAAAAAACACACTTCTATATTATATTGTAGATCTAGTGATGGACACATTACATATAGTGACTAGATGTGGGAAGAGAAAGGAACCAGACATTACAACAGACACTTATAGTCCCAACAGAATCCCAATTGCAAAACTAACAAAATTGCAGTATTGCTAGGCCAGACATTCACATTAGCAGAAGTGAAAGACAAGCCTTTAGAAATGCATAGAAAATCAGTTGCAAGCTAAAATTCTAGCCTTTTCCCCAAAACTCCCTTGGTCCAGACTCCATGCTGGGAAAAGGTCAAGGGGTGTAGAAAGGTACCCCCAGTCTCTTTGGGAGAGTTTCAAGGGAGTAAAACGTTTCCCATATTAGTCAACCAGACAAAGTCAATCTGCTTGTATAGAGTAAAATGTAAGTCCCAGTATTACCCCACAGGTATGGATCCAGTGATGAAATACCTCAGTGAAGAACCTAAAGTCGAGTTCCAGAGGCAGGTAAAAAACAATAGCAGCTCTAGGAGAAGATACAGCACATGTCTTTGAGGCATGCCCGTGGAAAGTGTCAACCAATGACCATGAGGACCCCAGCGAGTAAATAATATGAATAACACACCACCCTAGCCCCTACAGGTAAGCTCTTACTATGTTGATTCCTGAAAAGACGGTCCCACGAAGGTGAAACAACCCCAGTGAATAAAATGCTTCAATCCCAGGGGCAGTTTACAGGATTCGAACAGCAAGGTACTTGAACCTCTGAGACGATCCACACAGCGTAAAAGAAACCACCAAGTGCCCTTCCTAGGAGTGGAACCATCAAGCTAGAACCAAAAGCTGTGGCTCATATGACTCTGAAAAGGTGGGGGAACTCAGCAAAGCAGGTTATGGTGCCTTGAGGAAAAAAGGCATGAAGAAATAGTCCCAAAGTAAAGATTATGGTGGAGACGACCTATGAAGACTTGAAATTTACAACAAGGCTAAAAAAAAGATTTGTAGCATGATCAAAAAGAAAGGTTTGGAGAAATGTTTTGGTAGGGTAGGATAAAAAAGAATGAAACAAGATGTTTGTCGTTGGGACTATCAACACAACATGAACAAAGATTGGAAATGCCTGTAAAGCGAAGATGTTGGGAGGGATTCAGAATTGAAGAAAAAGTGTAGACTTTAACTCAAGTGCTGGAAGGAAAGAACCAAACGATCACCCTTTTTTTCTTCCACCGCCCCCTACCCCCCTCCCATCCTCCTCCCCTGGAAACTCCTCTCTGTCAACAATGGACTTGACTCCTCAATTCTGCATTTCAGTAAGGTGCTCAAGACCCTCCTCTTCAAGGATTGGCTCCTCCCTAACACCAAGGTCCACACACGCTCCAGACCTAACCCGAGACTGGGTGATCCGATTCCCCCAGCATCCTTCTATGGTTGCTTGTTGGATCTTTCTATGAAATTGCCTACCCTCACAGTTGTTTGCTCCCTTGTCTCTTCTTCCGCACCTGGTCCTTCTTTTTATGACTTGTAAAGCGCTCTGTTGCTTCCCGAAGCTAGGCCAGCGGATACAAACAATAATGAAGCATATACAACAGGCAATTAAATACAAATTCTTTATAAATATGAGCAACAGATCATATCCCTTGTACGGAAAAACGGAAGAGAAAAGAAAAATGGAAGAGGAGGGAAAGAAAACAAAGGAAATGGCAGGGGGCGGATTCATGCATATCATTCTTTAAGTGTCCCAAATTTGGGACTATTTGTCTTTGGGTTTTTTCAATTGAAAGGACACCTTCCTGCTAAAGGGGGCGCCGCCAAGGGGGGGGGGGCTTTTTTTAATAGCTTTTTTGCTTCTTCTTCTTCTCAAGTATCGGAGGCGTTGGCGGACCCACGCAGGCGCTTCCCCATCCTAAAGGATGATGTGCACCAGACCCACCAATCAATACTTAGTACACCTAAAGGCTGCTGCCCGCGATGGTCTAGAGTCAGAGCCGGAGGAGGGATCCGGAAATGAACACAGCCTGAGGCTGGACACGCGCGTTTCTGCTTTGGCTCACACTTCCAGGCTGTTTATTTCCGGGTTTCCTCCTCATGCTGCATGCCGGTTGCGCCGGCCAGTGCGTGCGCAGCACATCTGTGTGTACACTGTACACGCTGCCAATGTTTGGATTGGCAGTGGTACTGCATACAAAGGAGACATGGGCTGCGGCGCTGAGAGATTCCACCAGGCAGGCAGCCTGCAGCAAGCACTTCAGAGCTGAGAGATAAGCAGTGTGTGTCTGAGATAGTCTGAAGTGATAAGGCAACACATGCGCAACATCATTGAGCTAATAGACCACCAGCCCTGAGCCCCCACTCTGAAATGTGAGCTGAAGCACGCCGGTGGGGAACAGTTCAAAGGATCAGGAACATAGACCTCAGCACATTTTGTTTCTTCTGTGGCAAAACTACAATCTGCTCGGCTGATCAAGCACTGCCATTTCCCTGAGTCACAGTCCCCCTAATAGATGCATGCAGCGGCCCTGGCTCTCCAGCCAGCGCCAAAATAAATCGGACAACACGTTTCTTTTGTCATTCAGCAGCATAGCCTTTCTTATGCTGGATGATGAATTTCCTGCTGAAAGACGACCAGTCACCTTGCAAATCTGTGACAGTTAAAGCAAGCAACACAATAAAGCACCCTTTGAAATATTTGTTCATACCCATAATGTCCAATAGCTTGATTTGCTCAAAAGTAAAATTTGCGTTGATGTCCTTAGTTGAATATTCTTAAAACAATACATAACGCGCTGGAGGTTTGTGACGAATCTCCAAACCTAAGTGAGTTTACTACACAACTTCTTTAATGTGCGTCTTAAAGCGCTGAAAATAAAGTGGGTAAATAGTTTGCCTTTTGCATCTTATAGTTTTCCATTCAGGATGTGGAAAATAAAGGTACTCTGATATTATGTTATCTCAACATGCCGCTATAAGGATTTACATGTCCTGATGCTTTATTATGCAATTTGTGTATTTTGCAAATAAACTCTATAAGAGAGTATTATTGTAGGCCTCGGCTCCCAAAACTTTATTATTTCTTCCAAGTGAAGCGTGGAAGAAGGTGGCTGTGCCTAAATTGGAGAGTGGGTTAAAATCCCTGCTTCACTGTTTAGCATAAGCGTGTGATCCTGGGCAAATAATGCAATCTCACTCTGCCTTCAACTGCAAAAACTGGAGTGCTCATCAGTGGTTATGTTTAGCCCTTATAATAGGACAGTTTTAATAAGTCTAGGGACAAATTGGTGTGCCGTGGTGCTCCTCTGCTAGTGGCTCCAATACTGTCACATGTCATTGCTTGATTGCTGCACTGGCCCTCAACCAGTCTCCAATCACTTGATTTGACAAGCAGCAAGTTTCACCAGCCAGTCAGTGCACCAGAGTTTCTGGTATAACGGAATAACTGTGGTTGAACCAACATTACATTTTCTCTGCTGTTGCCCCCAGCCACTGAAGTTGCTTGTGCCGTCCAGAGTGCTGCCCCACCCTCTGCAATGTCCTGTTATGCTATGATATTGAGTCTTTCATTGCACACCATCTGCCATTTTCACAATCTGCAAGTAATAGGGAAGGGGGGTAGTGCAGTAGCAGAGGGATCAGGCCAAGATTGCTTTGTTACAGCATTGATGTTTGCAGAGCTTAAAAGATATGGCTCTGTACGGTGAACACTTTAGATATTTTGTCAGCGGTGTGGAGCACTGGTTATGTGCGTTTCAGGTAGCTAAGGTACTTGTTTGTATGAATGACAGAAAATTGAAGGGAGGTTGAGTTAGTGGGAGGAAGCAGGAAAAGTGCAAGAGAGCAGTGATGTGCTGTTGGCGGCCTCAGCCCGGTGGGTCCGTTGGCTGGGCCTGGGGTGTTTGCGGCCCTTAGACGTCGTGTACTGTTGTGCAAGGCTATGTGTGTTTTTTGTTGTTGTAATGTGGTGAGGTTTGTGCGGTTTGTTGTGCTGTAGGTTTTGGTTGTTTGGTTTGGAGTTTGAGAGGTGTATGCAGAAAGGGAAGTTGTTAGTAGGGTTGGTTAGTTTGCGTCTCTATCCTGAATTGAAGCGTTCGGCTTTTTTTTTAATTTTTTTTTTTTTTAATTTTAGTCTCCCCTGTCCTCCTCTGTCCAGATCTAGGTCTGACTGGCATACACTTACTCCTCTAGCCCCCGCCTCTAACAACCTAAGAAGAGCTGCCATTTCAGAAACTGAAAATAAGCCTTTTGGTAGAAATGTAGCACTGGGCGCATACCCATCGTACTGCAGTCCAATGGCAAGATACATCTAGTAGTCTATTCCTACATAAGTCAAACCCTGCTGAGTGCACCATATTCGATAGACATGTTGACAATTAAAAACTTGAGTGAGGATTTAAAGGATTCTCTGCCTATGATATATTTTATTTGTATTGCGCTCGTACACAAGTGTTTCGGAGTGCGGCGATGCAAGGGAGGGGAACAAGGGAAGACAAAATAACCATCTTACTAGGCCCAGTGACATTGAGAATGTGCAAGTGCAGGGGTGAGGGAAGGGGGAAAAGAGCAAGGGAGGGGGGAAAAGTGGAAAGTGCTGAGCAATGGGTACAACAATACAAAAGGTAGTGTAGCCAGCAACGTAGCAAGTGCAGGCTTTGAACGTAGACCAGGGGTGCCTGGTAAGTGCAGGTAAGGGGACTGTAGAGTAACAGATACAGACCCAAGTGCAGGTGTTGCCAGGGAAAGTGCGGGCGAGTGGCTGGGTGGGCATGGACCTGGGCCCGAAAGCAGTGGGAAAACCAGGTGCATTGTGCCAAAGGAGAAAGATCAGCAGGGGAGAGCGAGAGCGAAGTTGGAAGCAAAGAGGAAGGTCTTGAGGTGCTTCCGGAACCTGAGATGGTTCTCCTCAAGTTTCATAGTGGCAGGGAAGTTGTTGCAGAGAGAAGCCCCTGCTAAGGAAAGAGATCTGCCAGTAACTCGTTGCTTGGAGAAGCGACGGACCCTGAGGGAGTTGGAGGTGGAGGAGCAAAGAGCTTGAGTGGGAAGATATTTACGGAGGGAAGGTTGAAGGTATTTTGGACCCAGGCCTCAGAAATTCA
Source organism: Ambystoma mexicanum (assembly GCF_040938575.1). Lineage (NCBI taxonomy): Eukaryota > Metazoa > Chordata > Amphibia > Caudata > Ambystomatidae > Ambystoma > Ambystoma mexicanum. Next base: position 735,098,406 of record NC_090925.1, read on the forward strand.
GTTGTTTCTTTTGGTGTGCCACCCCAAGATTTCCTGTGGCCTCTGTGGCCACCACTGCTTGCTAGAGAGAATTGATAAATCCTGCAACCAGTCATCAACAGTAGGGTCGAGATCACTCTTCCAAAATTTTTAAATGAGTTTATTGGCCACTGAAAGGGCCCTGTAACACCAAAAAGCAAGCCAATGGGTAGGTTGATGCTAGCCGGGAACAGGTCCAGCACACAGATCATGGGTGTACGAGGGAGGGAAGAGCCCAACGCAAGATGAACATGCTCAAATAACCCCTGCCCCCAAAAGGATTACATTTTGTGACAAAGCCAAAACCTAAGAATTGTGCCTGCCTCCCTCTTATAATTGCAGCAAATGTTATTAATACTAAGCTTACAAAGCTTCATTTTCCATGGAGACCAGTAATTGGTGACAGATCCTTTGCTGGCTGTACCTCAATTCCAGATCAACCTTGAATATGCAGGGGGCCACACTCATACTACTCCTTTTACTGTCGGAAACCAAAAATCCTAAATCGGCACTCCATGCGCTTCTTCCATGTTGAGAAAGCATCTCCAGCCCCGTTGGTGACAAAACATTGTAAAGTAAGGAATCGGAAAGAGGCATACTCCTAGCTAAATGTAAAAACCGAAGGCACTCCATGCAAGATGGCATTTGGCGGGGAAAACAATACCTCAAAACCATTACTTGGAGCCTGATGAGAGAGAGTTTGAGGACCGCAGCTTATATTGAAATTGTAAGAACTGACTCCAAGATGGCTGCCAAGCAGTGAAGACACGGCTGAACGAGGTCCGTGCCCCATCGGAAGCTGGATCTGCGGAATAAGCTTTAACTACACAATATATGAAACCAACACCAAATTCAAGTGGGTTATATAATTTCATGAGGAATAACCGAAGGGGATCGGCGTGGAACAGTGTAGTGTCGAGGTGTGCAGACGAGTGTATCGCATTCCCAAATACACTGAGGGACGGCACGTTGGCCCTTGCATGAACTAATACGGGTACGCGGATGCAGAAGGCTCTTCCCCACCCCTGACTCTGCAAGGAGAAGCCCCTGCGTGGACAGACAGCCCTGGGTGCTTAGCGACATGGTGGGATAAAGGTACGCCGCCCAAGTCAACGCCGATACGACAGAGCGCTCTCTTGGAGATCTGCGTGCCCCATCGTGTCCTGGTGCACCTTTGCACTGCAGGGCTGCTTGGTGTTCTCTACACCGCCCAAGACTATGCCCGTATTAATACAGAAGCCCCAGGCATAACTGGTGAGTGATCCCGTTTGCACCCCGGTGGGAACAGCCTGAAGCAGGCCCTACGGGAGCTGGGGAGGACTGACCCCCCGCTGGTAGCACAATGGCGCAGGTGGCAAGCTCTCGATGCCTGGAGTCCAAGTGGCAATAAAATGAGTGCTAGGGCAGAGACCCTGGGGAAGACGGCAGACTGGGGCAGCATAAAAAGAATCCCACAGATTTCCAAAACTCTGCACTATTAATCTGGAGAGTAACCTCTCACCATAGGGGGAACCCTCCAGTGCTCGAACCCCAGCGGGCAGTTTGGACGGATTGGAAACACCACTGTGAAGGCTCTGGAAAACCTGTGGGCATTCGGAATCCCTGTTTTGAACTAACAAAGTCTGGGGAAGTGATTGTACGGTACTATTACAAGTTTCAACCATGTATCGGCGAGTCCCACTCATGCTAATGTTCTCGGGGTAGGAGGAGCGCCAAATCTCTGGTAGACAAGCCGGGTGTGATTGGGAAGCCCCCTATAATTGTTAGTAGGGAAGAACAAAGTGTTGCATTACCCATACTGGTTACTCTTGGAAGATTTGAAGCCCAAAGTGGAACCATAAACAAAAGGAAATGCTTAACCATACCTTGCAAGCAGGAAAAGTCCTAGTTAAGCACTTGGTCAATGCCAGGACCCAGGGAGAAAAGAAAGGAGTGCATTTCCACGATCCCACCCACTCCTAAAGAGAAGCCGCTCAGAACTGCAGGCTTAGGTCGGGTGGGGCCCAAAAAGAGACAGATCACACAAGCGAGTCGGTGGAGTTAGAGACACAGTGCAGATACTAATATGGCGGCCTCAAAAGAAGATATAGAACGTTGTTTTCAGGTCTTTCAGGACAAACTTTCTTGCTCTTTGCAATTACAATTTGACACCTTCACCTCTGAATTCAAATCCACCCCATCAGATATACGAAAAGATATCGCCTCTCTTCGGGAAAGAACGGACTCTAAAGAGAAGGCACTACAAGATCTGGCTCAGGATTCTACGAAGTCTGAGGAGCTCCTTGAACAGCTGGCAAGGACAATACAAAATGTGGAGCTGCAATGCGAGGATTTAGAGAATAGGTCGAGGAGGTCCAATATTGGTATACGAAACAATCCGGAATCAGTCAATGACTCTGGTTTCAGAGAGGAAGTTACAGGAGTCTTCAAAGATCTATTGAATATGGTAGCAGAGGGAACAATTCCTATAGACTGTATTCACAGGGTCGGCCTGAAACTCCAGGATCCGGCTGCCCGACCTAGAGACCCTTGGTGTCATTGGCATGTTATCCTCAGAAGGAACAAATTCTAAGGGAAGCCTGAAAAGCGACACAGATTACACTCAACGGAGATGAAATCCAGCTATTTCAGGATCTATCTCCATTGACATAAGCAAACTGTGATGGACATTCCCGTTTGGCCTGTTATTTAGCTGGGAAGGCAAACAATACAGAGTTACGACAAAGGAGGAGGCGGGCCTGTATTTTGCAATTGGACCAGGAAGAACGGCGCCCTGGTACCGGGACCCGAGTTTACGCCCCCAGGGAACCGCGTTAATGGGAATGGACAACAATACAACGGACCCGAACAAGAAATCAAAAAGGATCCCTACCTGCAGAAGCCCCCAGTATCCTGAAGGATGAAGAGCTTGTCTGGCTAGCGCCAACATGGTGAAATAAGGTACACTTACGCAGATCATGAATGACATTTTGCAAAATTGAGACTTCCTAGAGGCTCATCTTGGACTCCATTAAAGACGGAGGGTTTTAGGATACCCTGCACTTATCCCTGGTTTAGGAGGTAGGGTGTCTCCGAGGACTGAGTCAGAGGAGAGAGTAGCAAGGATGGGTCTACACCAGGGATGGGTAAAAGTTGTTGGGCAATTGTTTGGGGGGAGAGGGCAAGTTGGGAGTTGAGGGGGAACGTTTTGGTTGTGTGGGGCAGTACACTGGATCGAAAACAGAGGGTTGGAAAGATATCCTCAGAGGTCTATTCAAAAGGTAGCCAGTTCGCAAAACGTTTTCATTTTCCGCTGTTTGACACTTAATAGATGGGGCCTTAATACCGCTGTTAAGAGGAGGAAATTGGAACGACTATTAAACATGCATCAGCCCAACCTTAACGCCTTAAAGGAAACGCATATTAGATACCAGGACTGACGCAAGCTTAAACTAAAGCAATACCTGATAATTAGGCAAGCTAATGCAAGGTCTCTATTACGAAGCTACAAGCTGACAAGGAGGGCTGGTTCCACTACATTGTAGTGCAGATGGGATCAGTGACCTTAACTTTGGCCTCTTCATATGCCACAAACACTGGTCAAGAGGGCTTCCTGAAGACAGCATTATCTAACTTAGAACAGTTTGGTCCGGGCAAAATGATCTTGATGGGGTATCTAAATATTGCGTGGGGACCATGTACGAGACAGAAGTTTTAACACTAGATGTGCTCTCTCCCGCCCTCCTTAGCCCTCAGACCGAAATGTGCTCATTTGACACGCACAATATTTGGTTTACCCGGAAGGGAGAGGTGAGGGCATGCACATACTATTCCCGGTATTAACCAAATTGACCTTTTGCAATTGACCTTTTGTCCTAATTGACCCCTATTATAGTGGTCCTAATTGACCTTCTGCACAATTAACCTTTATTATTTTAGTTATTTTTATATATCTATTGGGTTGGTTTTGGATTATAAATGATATAAGGGGTTTGGGGGGATTGACGGGGGGTTTCCCCAACATATGTCCTAATTGACCTTTTAAAAGGGGTCAATTCTCCCGATGTAATTGTGAAAAGGTCAATTAGTATGCATCCCTATTCCCATGTTCACAAATCCTCTTCAAGGATGGATTATTTTTGGGCTTTGGTTAGGCTGATGGGAAGAGTGACACACATTGACACCCATATAATCACCATTTCAGATCACGCCCTCTGATTATTGACCTCAACCTACCTAAAGTCGTTCCCACACTTTGGAGCTGGAAATTCCCGAAAGAGTTGTTGACAGATCAGGCTCTCTGCAATGAAGTAGAATGCAAGATTACTGAATATTTTAATACTACCCTAGGCGGGGAAGTGTGTTTAGATGTGTCTTGGGATGCGTTTAAAGCTTCCCTTAGGGGGAACCTATTACGATACAAGCATATAGGGGGAAACTCGGGCGAAAAACTGAAATAGATCTGGAGGCAGAGGTAAAGGACACTTGAAAACAAAGGGAGGCAGACTCTTAACCAAGCCTCCAGAGGCCATACCGACTTAATACTATCCAAATAGACAGAAACAGTCTACTGTATTTAAAGCAAAGGCTATACATTAAGGCGAACAAAGCAAATAGAATTCTTGCTAGGCAATTAAAACAGAATAGCGGGACAAACAATAAGGGGGTGGAAGACACACTAGGGAAGAGTCACGACGACACAAGAAATTACAACCCAGTGTCAAGCTTTTTACTCTGCTTTTATATAAATCAGACTTCCCATATCAGTTGACACAACAGAATTACTTGCAATCAATCCAGTTGGAGAAAATTTCAGAAATGGATAGAGCAAATCTAGAAAATATTACAAGTGAGGAAGTGTTATTTGTCATAGCTAACCTTCCAATAAACACATTGTCCGGATCAGATGGGTATGCCGCCTCTTTCTATAAAAATGTTCCAAGCAAACCTGGCCCCAAAATTAACAGACCTTCAACTATTTTACTACGAGCGGTAGAATAACGGTTTCTATGGAAGAGGCCAAAATAATCCTAATCCCGAAACCAGGGAGAGATCCAGCTAATTGCGGATCGTATCGCCCAGTTGTGCTTATGAACATTGACGTAAAAATAGACACAAATTCTCACAAACCGACCTGAGGGCATTATGCCTAATTTTATCCACCCTCAAAAGACAGGATTTATAAAAGAACGACAGACCCACAATACCATTCGGCGAATCTGCCACCTAATTGAAAAAGTGAAAAGTGGATAAAAAGGAGGACGCAGCACTATTGGTGTCATTAGATGCCGAAAAAGCATTTGACTGCGTAGAGTGGTCCTTCTGGTTTAATACATTAAGAGCTGTGGGCTTTGGTCCTAAACTTATCGATGGTTCAAGCTAATTATGGGAATCCCTCTTCTGTATGCAATACACCTGGAACCATTACTATCCGAGCTTCATCAATCAGATGAAATACAAGGCATACCGTTTGGGGGAGATAAGTCACAAGTTGATGGCAAATGCAGATGATATGCTACTCGCGATTACTAATCCGGGAATTTTACTATCTGTGGCACTCGCACAATTGGAAGGGTTTGGTAGAGTAGCGGGGTTTAAAATCAACATTACAAAGTCTGAAATCTTACATCTTGGGCTCAAACATGGAGAACTATCCGAAGCAATGGAAACGACAGCTTGGTTGGTTGCCGAAAGGTATTCGGGTGTTGGAGTAAATATTACACGCTCACTTGTGAAACTATATTCTGCTAACTTCCATCCACTACTAGTGGAGGTTCAGAAGCTTGTCCAAGCCTGGTGCCCCTTAGCGGTGTCATGGCTCGGACTGATTAACTCGGTTAAAATGGTGATTCTACCTAAGGTGTTGTATTTATTTCAGGCCCTTCCGATCCGAAACCCAGCTTACTTTTTATGCACGCTACACAAAATATCGAATTACATATGGAAAAACAAACCTCCCCATGTTTCATTCAATACATTGCTTCCCCCAAACCGAGTAGGAGTAGGTCTCCCTAATTTTAGAGATTATCTAGCAGCACAGCTGCGTGTGATAAAGGAATGGTTCAGAGAAGGCACTAATAAGAGATGGAGACGGATGGAAAGGGTAATAGTGGGACTTGGAATGGGAAAGAAACTATGGCTGCCTAGATCCGACAGACCTAGGAATATACATCATAGTTAGATTACTAGATTGGTGGAGGAAATATGGAATCAGGCTGTCCGGCAACATCACTTTGCCTTGTTTCCCCTCCCCCTTCGCCCCCTTATTCGCAAACCCACAGTTCACTCCAGGAGTATCGGCTATCTCCTTCCCCGAATGGAAAAGGGAGGGATGTACAAAGTTTTGTGGCATGTTCTTGGGGAAGGATATCAAATCCTTTGCTTTGTGTAAAGAGGAGTTGGCCCTCCAGGAGAGTCAGCATTTTCATTATTTTCAAATTCACCACTGGTTGATAGCCCCATCTAATAAGTTAGCGGCTTTAAGATAACTTAAACCATTCTAGCAATATTTAACTTCCAGTCCGGGTGATAAACACGTGATTTCTAATTTATATAAGCTTTTAAATAATGAACCTCTGCTAAGTGCTCCTACGGATCAATTGGCCTGGACAAAAACCTTGGGGTTTATGCCAACAGAGCAGAATCATGGTCCTGCTTGTGGTCAGATATCCTGAGACCGACTAGGTCTATAAAGATAAGGAATTTTGGCTCAAATTAATGTTCCGGTCTCTTGTTGGAGGGAAAGTGGGGGGAGAGGAGATTGGTTATGTTTGGTGTCGTGCCCTAAACTGTCCCAATACTGGAAGGAAGACGGAGAGAACCCTCTGGGAAAGCCTTTTAGGTCTGGCACAACAAGACCATAAACTTTGGCCGAAATACAAGAGGAAGGTATTTCACATTCTTTATTTGGCGGCGCCATTAGTGGTTGCTCAAAAGTGGAAATCTGTGGACCCTCATAAGCTATGTAATTTTGTATTTCTGGAATGGGTCACATATAAGATTCAAGTGGAGCAGGCCAAATTTTCAACAGAATGGGCGTTGATCCTGAACACTGTCTGCAGAACTTATGAATACTGCATATTCTTTGAATGTATGAAAGTTTTCTCATCCTGTGTACTTGGGAATGGGGGGTGGGAAGGGATTTTGCGGGGTTTGTGAGGGTTTTGAAAGGGGGGGAGGAACTGTTGAGTTCATTTTGATTTAATTGTGTACTTTTGAAAACCCAATAAAATAATCGGGGGGGGGGGGTGGAGGGGTTGGAGAAATTGCAAGAACTGAAAATCGGGCGTGGAATGACCATCATATACTTGTCCTAATCTCCAAATGCCTACCTTCTGCCAGTAAACCCATGCGAGAGTGCGATTATCAGTCTGTATCGCTGGGTTTTTACATGAAGAGTCGGTGCCAAGCAGATACTACACATCACAGAAAACACAACTCTTCTATTCGCTTATGACCTGTTTGGATGTGGGGGTCGAATCAACTGGAAATCTTTTCTCCATATAAAGTAAACAATCAATCGGAGTAGATTGATCAGATTCTTTCTCAATGACAATCCAGTTCGGACAATCCGCACCATACGACATAAACCAGTAATGCAGGGTACGCAGCGAGAAAGCGGTCTGATATAAGCTTATATTGGGAAAGCAGAAAACCACCCAGTTGTACTGCTCTAATAAGGATTTCAAAGGGATTGGTTCCTACGATGTGTTCCATATCTGACAGGTAATCACCACAGCTGTGCTGATTACCCGTCATAGATGTGGAATACGTCGTTGGAACATCCCATTGAAAGAATGTTACCAGGTAAGAAAGTAACTTGTTCGTCTTTCGTGATCTTCGACTTCCCATGCTCTCCCCAGAGAAACTATTAAATACTTTATGTGCAAAAGCAGTTTGGCTGGAAGCGAAAGAGGAAGCATACTAAAAACATATAGCAACTTGGGGAGTCGGTCATTTTGATCACATTAACCTTTCCCCAAAGTGTCAAGTTTAACCTCTCCCACTTAAGACATAACACTGGAATATCTGCGGTTAGCCTGACATTTAAATCAAGAAGCGAGCCAACATCCCCAGTTACTTGAATAAACCAGTATCCCAAACCACCACCAGCCCAGACATCCCTCTCTATACCAAAGTGCCCCCTGTGGTACGAAGTCGAGATCTGAAAAATGTAGATTTGGGAAACATTAACCTTGTAATCAGAATCTTGACCAAAGGCCTGCAAAACAGAAATAAATTCCCTAAAGGAACATTCAGTGGCCGAAAGCTACACCAGAAGATTGGCATACAAAAGTCATTTGAAAATACACTCACCAATCTGAATATCCTTAATGCCCTGATGTGGCCTGATCATAATAGCCAACCCCTTCTATAAATGTATCAAATAACAGGTGATAATGAGCAACCCTGTTGTGTACCCCTCTGGATAGGGAAGTGCTCAGACACACAGCGGTTAAGTCACTGCAGCATCAGCACCATTATGCAGACCACTGAAAAGCTGCAGGAGTTGCAGACCACAATTCATTTTAATCAAAACCTGGCAAAGAAATATCCAACTCGCTGTAAAAATGCTTTTCCGGCATCAGTGGTAATCGCTGCATAAGCATCAACAGAAGTCTTTAAATGAATTACATTCAGTAATTCTCTCAGATTATCATTATTTCTACCGTGAACAAACCCTGTCTGATTTCTTATGAATCACTTCGGCAACATACTATTAAATATCAAGGCATACAATTTAGCCAGCAACTTCACATCTGCATTCAACAGCGATATTGGCAGGACATTTTCACACAGTGATTGATTCTTACCCGGTTTGGGAAGTACAGTAATTAAAGCAGTCTGCATTGAGACAGCAATTACCTCGTTGCTAATTATCTCAGTGTTTAACTTTGTCAAGAAAGGGGCAAGAGAGAGACTGAAAGTTTTATAACATTCAATAGGGAAGCCATCTGGCCCAGGACATTTCCCAATAGACATAATTTCCATAGAATCTGCAATTTCCTAAGGGCTCAATTCATTTTTCAAGTCAGAGTTTATCTGATCATCCAGATTAGGAAAATCAATCCGCTCTAAGTATTCAGATTCTCTACAGAGATGCATAGAACTGCCAAAAAGCCTCAGATATCCTCATTTTTTATGCAAAAGAGAACCATCCTCATTTGCAATAAAAAGCACCTGCCTCCCTTTATTCTTCGCTTTCAACCGACTAGCTAAAAGCGTACCAGCCTTCTCACCTCCCTTCCAAAAAGCTTGCTGCGTTTAAGACGTCCCTTTCAGTCCTGGACTGTAGCTCCCCATCAAAAGAGCGCTTAGCACTCAGCATAGCTGTCATATTGGGTACTGAAGGAGAATTACTATATGTTCCTCTGCCAGCTTGTACACATCTTCAGCCGCACAACCTCCGCCACAGCCTTTTTCTAATTGTAGGACGCAAAGCTAATCATTTTGCCCCTGAACAATGATTTCAAATTGTCCCCAATACAGAGTTTATCAACAGAACCCAAGTTCTCCTACAGACGTATGGAAACTTTAGAATCAATCTGCTTTACAAAATCCGATAATGTGTGTTAAACTTCCACTGTCTACTACACTTCAACCCACCCATCGACTTATCTATTGCTAGCTCCACTTAAACATTGTCTGAGACTAAAGGACTACCTACTTCCACATTGCACACAAAGGCCTCTGGAAGAAAAAATCAATTTGTGAAGAAGTCCCATGGGGAGCCGAATGTAAATTATACTGCCTTTCCTTCGGATTCAGACCGCGCAAGACATCCTGCAGATCTCGCATACACATTAGTCTCACAGGGGCTTTCCGAGCCTTGACTTATGCATAAGAATGAGGCAACTGCAAAGTATCTAAAGCCTCATTTAATGTTGAGCTAAAATGATCTGCGCTTCACCCATGTTCTTCAATACATTCACCAGCTGTTTAAAAAAACTGTCTGCTCCACATTTGAGGCATACACATTCATAACATCCGACATCTATTCTCAACCTGCAGTTTGACTACAATATATCTTCCTTCTGTGTTAAGTTCAACCCTGTCCACTCAAACTCAGATCTTTCTTCAACAAAATAGCCACCCTGGCAAATGTGCTGAAATATTCCTTTACATATAGCTTCTTTAATCCCGTAACTGCTGAGCGGTTTCCCTCCCAGTGCTGAGCCTTTTTTTGGACATTTAGGTATGTCGGCATTCAATCCCTTGTAACTTTTTTGTTACAAGTGATATCCCAGCCAAAACGGCACCCTTTTCTTCCCACATGTAGGCAGTCATAACGCCACCAAGATACCTAGTTTCTGTTGGGGTTGGGGGGGGGGGGGGGGGAGAAAATAACAGTGACAAAATTGTGTGGTTTTTTTTGGAAAATGCCAATAAAATGAGGTACAGAGAAGCCTGTGGTTCGTTCTTTGTAAGCGCTAGGAACGCATGGTTTGCTTTTCTGAATTTGCCATTTTCCAAGCTTTCTTGAACAGGTTGAGTGGAAACAAAAAACATATTTTTTTATAAGGTTACCATCAGTTTTGTGCGATGCGATTTTTCTTTAGTTCAATGGGGCATGCTTGGACGGAATGGAACAGGAGGGTAGGAAAGCTGCATGGGAAGACAGAAAGGCATACATTTCTGAAAAGTAGACAACATTCCAAGTTTAGGAAGGGGTCGTTTGCAGAATGTTAGGCAACAACTATGTAAGTAAATTCCCATAGTTTGGGGAAAAATTGGAAAAATGACAGAAAATAAAGGTATGTGCTGGACTTCAGGTAATGGCTTCTGTGAATATTGAGAAAAGCAATGCATCGCTTCATTCCCCGGATTCTTCTAGTTAGGAAATCACATCGTAATGTTTCACAAAACAAGCAATACCCCAAGCCAAAAACGGAGCCCTGGTACACAGGATTTGTACGCTGACGGCCTAAACAGACGTACTTAACATTTGAAAATAAGGAAAACAAATGTGGTGTAGAATGGCAAGCAGACCTTTTGAAGGATAGGTGACTTGTGCCGGTTACAAAAGTGTACAATGCCAAAGCAGCGACTAAATGTTAGTTACATTTGGGAAATTAAAGGGTTGCGTAATAAAGCGCAGTAGCAAATGTATGAAAGCGTTATCAAAACCAAGAGAAAACAAATATCCTACCTTGCCACATTCCCACAGGTGTCTTGACGAAAATGGTACCTCACATGTGTGGGTGCACAGGGAAAAGGCTAAACCACTAGTACATGAAACACCCGGAGGAAGACTTGTTGGCTTTGTGGAGAACCCACAGATTTGGGGTTTAGCATCCACCAAGGAAAAGGGGGGAACCCCATGCATTTCTGAGAAGAAAACACCAATGGGAATCCAAAGAGGTTCTGTCTTGCGCGAATCACCCTAGAATGCATTACCCACAAGGCCTGGCACGGTCCAAATTTTAAGGTGGAGGAAAACACAATTTGCAGACATTTGCCACTAGGAAACCACTGAAACATGCAGGCAACAACCCTTGTCCTACCTTCACACTTTACCACAGGTGTCCCGTCTAACGGTACCTCACGTGTGGGTGCACTGGCCTGGGCGCAAAGTGAAAAGGCTAAATGACTGGTAGGGCCTGGGAAGACGACATTGATACGTTTTCTGGGCTTGTGGACAACCCACAGATTTGTCCTTAGTGTCGCAGCCACTAAGGGAAACCAGGAACCCCATGCATTTCTGAAACTAAGACAACTGTGGGAATCTAAAGTGTCTGACTTTAGCAAATCGCCCTAGAATGCATTACCCACAAGGAGTGGCAAAGTCCAACATGTAGGGAAGAAAACACAATTTTCAGACATTTGCCACCTGGAAACCACCGAAACACGCCGTCAGCAGCACATGTCCTACCTTCCCACAGGTGTCCGGACGAAAACGGTACCTCACATGTGTGGGTGCACGGACCTGGGCGAAAAGAAAGTGTCAACTATTCACAAGTCCAGCGGCAGTCCCAAAGAGCCCCTGCAGGTTCTCCATCCCTACCCGGTGGGAAAAGCTCTAACTCGGCGCAGCCAGAGCTCCAGGACGTTTGGGGTTGATGTTCCCAGCAATGGGCGCCTGTCTGCCATGTGGATCGATTTTCCCAAAGCCCAGTGCTCCATGCTGGGCTTGGGGGATGGCCGACCCACATGGGAGACGGTTGCCCAAGGCCAGGGACATCACCCCCAACTGTCCTGGAGTTCTGACTGGGCTGTGTTGCAGCTTTTCCCTCCAGGGAGGCATTGGCACACTCCCAGGGCTCACTGGTTGGGAAAAGCTATAACACAGGCCAGCCCAAACTCCAGCATGGTTGGGGGTGATGTCCCCTGCCGTGGGCAGCTGTCTCACATGTGGGATGACTATCCCCAAGTGCAGCAGCAGTCCCCATCCTTTGGGTTCATTGTGCCAAAAATTGATCACTGGTGACATGTTGACATAGCTGGTTCACAAGTGCTTCATTATATGCCCTCGTAAGCAAGCAGTTTGTGGTAGCGGAAACAAATACACCTACTTGAATCCAAGGTAGTCCATGTTGGAGTTTTATGAGTTTACCACAGATTAGGATTCTGGTATGTGCGAAATAAATGCAATGACTATTCAGTGATATGTGACAATATTACTGGCATTGGATAAAGGGTTTGTTGTCTATGGAACACTAAAGGGTCTTGTGCATTTCCAAGGCAACAAGGGAATGCATTGCGTAGACAGTATGTTTAGATGCCCTGCATTCTCATCTCATGTAATGACCAAGGGTGTGATTTTGAGGTGTGACCAGGGGCATGTGCTATGATTCATTACCATCAGGGCAATTGACTTTGGCTTGATCTCGCTAGAGATTGTTACCCCACGATTGCTCCAATATGGGAGTCTGCATTGGCCCCTGTGGGCTTGCAGAGAAAATCTCCTTGCATGTACTCCAGTTTGGAGGATGACCTCTCTGAGGACTTCTATTCAGACCATAAAGGGGACCAGAGACCCCTGTCCAAGGAGAGATCTCTGTGCCATGAGCCAGAACAGCCGTTTGCTCCTCCAAGGGGTTTCAGCCCGACTCCTGTCCTGGCTGCACTGTGTGCACCCCTCCTGGCACCAACGGACATGTCACTGGACACCTTCACAACCCTGCACACTTTGGTGGTGGAAATTCAGCATAGGCTACCTCCTGTGCCTGGTCTGGCCCGGCCCACGTCCTCCCAGGCCTCCAACCAGAAGTCCTCCCAGACCAAAACGTCAGCCGACGCAGCGCCGTAGGGTGCCTGTCACACCTGGACCTTGGCCAATGACTCCACCAGACGAAATTGGCTACTTCCATTCAATCTCGAAGGCGTCCAAACTCTTCAGTCTGGTGCCAGAGGAGAAGGTGGTTTCCTTTTTCTTAAAGGTGTGAGTGCTACAGTAAGACAGTAGTGTTGGTTCCATTGTTGGACAATGTTTGGGTGGGGCTGCCCCTTATTAAGACTCAAATTACCACTCCTTCAAAGCGGGACAGCTGGAGAAGAAATACCGGGTCTTGGACTCGGCTCCCAGATGTCTCGGGCCGCTGCCTTCTCCGGACTCTGTCGGCTGTCACCAGGAAGCACGCATCCAATCCCACGTCTGCGTCCATGGTGCCTTCAGACCAGGAGGGCAAGAAGCTAGATCTGGTGGCAAATCAATGATCTACCACGCGCTTTCCATCATTAAGGCCGCCAATGCCCTCACCATCCTGTCTCATTATGACAGGTAGCTTTGGTACAAGCTCGGGCTGATACCGGATTTCCTTCCTAAAGACAGGAATGCCAAGGCACCAGACCTGTTCCAGGAGGGTGAGGTGGCATCTGATCACGCCATTACGGTGGCATTGGACATAGAAGTCTTGCGGTTCCGCCCGATGGGGAATGGCGTGACCCTTCATCACAAGGGGGGTGGCTTAAGGCCACACACTTTTGAGCAGACGTGCAGTCCAAGTTCGTAGACATGCCTTTTGATGGAGACAACCGGTTTGGGAAGGCAGTGGATGAGACTCTCCAGGCTATCAAAACCGACTGAGACGGCATGCTCCTTTGGCGACCCTGCAGCAGAGGAGGTTGTCGTTTCATTCCCCATGGCGAAGAGTCTCCAGGTCCTCCAATGGTTACACTATCCCTTATCGTCAGACCACCTGCTTCACCACCCTGGAAGCGAAAAGGCAGCTCCCAGCAGAGGCTAGCGTGATTGTCCTCATGCCAGGATGCAGATGCCCAAGCAGGCTTGAACTGGCAGCGGATTTGAGCCGCCCCTTTCGCACCCCATTGGGAGGCCGGCTATCGAACTTTGTCGAACAGTAGAGACACATCACCCCGGACAAATGGCTGCTGGACGTTCTTCAGCAGGGGCATGCATTAGAATTTCAACTCGGGTCCCTCACATTCCTCCTGTAGCACGTCAAGAACTTCAAATGGCGCAACTGCTGCAGGAGTTTCAAGACATGTTAAGAAAATGGGGCAATAGAGCTGGTCCGTCAGTGACTACAGGCCTCCGGAGTGGACTCCAGATACTTCTGGTACGGACCATCAACCAGTTCTTAAAGTCACAAAATTTCAGGATGGTCACATTCGAGCATGTGCTCGACCAGCTGGAGAACGGGGATTTTTTGGCAACTCTTGACCTGGAGGACCCATACGTTCACATCCCCATTCAAACATTGGAAGTTCCTGGTATTGTGGTCCAGGGTTGGCACTACCAGTTCAGGGCCCTGCACTTCGGCTAGAAATCGGCCACCAGAGTATTCACAAAATGTTTGTCCCTGGTAGCTGCGCACCTATGCCGCAGGAGTATACATATCAACCTTTATCTGGACGACTGGCTCATTCGTTCCTGCTCTCAAATGCTGGTGACTCAGCACATGGTGGAGACCATACTCCTTCTGAGTTGGCTTGGATTCTCCATCAACTATTGGAAGTACTGTGTGGTACCATCGCAGAACGCTCTGTTCCTGGGCGCCAATCTCAACAGGGTTGCATGTCTGGCAACCCCCTCGTAGGAGGTGGTGAAGGCCATCCTAGGGACAGTTCAGCAGTGTCCATCGCAACATTCCGGTCCCTCAAGTCTCTGTTGAGCATCATCTCTTCCCGCATCCATCTGGTCCCCTTTTTCAGACTCCAGATGCAGCCTGGACAGGAATTTCTAGGTGGCAGCTGGTCTCGGCAATTGGTCTGACAAGATCGCCCTCAATCTGATATTCCTGCAGGCTCTACAGTGGTGGGCAGTGCACTTGCATTTCACTTCCGAATTTTCTGTACCAGGCCACGGTCACCATGGACACCTCCCTGGTGGATTGAGGAGCCCACACAGGGCAGTTTCACACTGGAGGCCTTGCGCTCCCGGAGGAGAAAGACTGGCACATAAACTTCCTGGAGCTCCTCCGGGCAGTCTTCTGGGCCCCCAATTCCTTTCAGCCCCAACCGTGGGAGGTGGTGCAGATCTTAACAGACAACCCCACCATAATGTTCTACATCCAGAAGCAGGGCGGAACGCGCTCCCCCGCTCTCTCCCTGGAAGCCCAGCCCATGTGGCACTGAGCCATTGTTCAGGACACGTTCCTCTTCCTCTTTAACCTGGCAGGCACCAAGAACACCATTACAGACCCGCTCAGCAGGGAGTGGCGGTACTGCCACAAGTGGGAACATCAACAAGCGCAGTTGTCTCAGCTATTCAGCAGGTTGGGTTCCCCCCAGAATGACTTTTTAGCGACAGCGGCCAACTCAAAGTGCTCTCCCTGTACGATTTGGCCTCTGATTCTGCTCCTGCTACGTGTGATCAACACCCTCAGACATTGCCATTGCAGGAGGATCCTCATCACTCTGACTTGGCCACGGCAGATCTGGTACCAAGACCTGCTCAATCTGTCGGCGGCTCCGTTCATCTGCCTGCCTCCACTTCCGGACCTTCTCTTCAGAGAAACCGGACCAATACTGCACCACGACCCAGCGTCGCTGAGCCTCGCGGCCTGGCTCCTGCAGCCTTAGTTTGGGCACTAGTGCCTGCCACTGGAGTGCAAGAAGATCCTGGCCAAGGCCAGAGTTTTCTCTGCGTTATCTTATTAGTCACAAATGGAAGTGCTTCAGTGTGGTGAAGGACTCCGAAGATTACGTCTCTGCGGATAACTGCTCCACAGCTTCTTCCGTACCTGCTTTCGCTGGCCTAAGCAGGGCCAGCTCACGTCTCCAAGGTTCACCTGGCTGCCATATCCCGGTACACCCGGGCGCCAGGCAGGTCCTCCCTGTGGTCGCACAGGCTTGTCAAGGAATTCATCTCAAGGACCTCTTGTGGACTTTACGCCGGTGAAGGCTGCTGCACCGGCCTGGGACCTCCAATGTAGTTTTGACTAAGCGATACGTCATGCCCCTCTGATATTTCTCTCGTGCAAGACTGCTTCTTGGTGGCCATCACCTCGGCCAGGCGATTTGGGGAGTTCAAGACCTCTCTTGCAACCAGCTGTACCCAGCTGTGAGGCCAGGAAAATCCTTGTATGGTCTTCCAGTGTCCGGGAAAGCCGAGGCTTTTGGTGGGCTACTGGAGGGCTGTGTCCCTGATGGCAGGGAGTGGGCTGGGACTGTCTTGTCCATGTCCACATATTGGTGCCAGTGTGTCTAGATGAAATGAATGAGTTTTGCCGCCGGTGGTCCTGATTGGAGGGGCAGATCTGTCATTGGCTAGTGGGGTCACCTGCGCTTACCTGGCTTTTTGGATAAGAAGAGGACCCTGCACCCCAGAAACCGAAGGAGCAAAGACTTCTGTCCAGCTACAAGACTTGTGAGGAGACTGTGGACCAGTCGGAAGAAGGCTTGACGACCAACATTTGCTGTTGCTCTAGTAGAGCCCTGTCCTGTGGAAGATCTCCAGCAGATCTGCGGAGGAGCGGCGACCCTACAAGTGGAGGGAACCTCTATTTCCGACATCAGCTGGGAGTCCTACGAAGAAGAGCCTTCGGAAGAAACCCAGGACCACCCTTTGGCTGACCAGCTCTGAATTTGGACTACCGTGCTGCAGATGCCGCCGTTTAGAGGTGTGGCCTGGAACTTGGGGGATCCTCAGCTGGTCCTATAAGCCACATCTCTGCAAGATTTGGTGTACCTAGCATCAAGGGGACCAGAGATAGGAAGGAAAGTCTGACCGCGACTAGTGAGTCCCTTTGCATCACTGTACATCAGTCGTCCGACATTGATTACCTGCGTCCATTCCTGTCGTGAGAGGGACCCTGCATAGTTTTGCTGCATTCTTCCACTGAAAGTCCTTGCACCAGCATCAGACACCGAACTGGAGATCTGCTCGAATCAGCAACCCCTGGGAATCAAAGACTGAGGCTGACAGTAGGAAAAGCTACCTCAGACCTTCAGCCGACCTGCCAGGTCTCATGAAGAATCAAAGTACAGGGAGAAGGGGGGAGTTATAGCGATACTTACCTGGCCCCTAAACTCCCTTTAAAAGTTTTGCTAACTTTTATAAAAACTTTTTTAACACTTTGGCTTTGCCATTGCTTGTTCACACAAGCACTCCGAATGTTGGATAACACATTTATTAGTTAAATTAACTTGTCCTCTGACACTTTGAACTGTTCACTGGACCACAGAGACCCTACCTTCATTTTTTCTAGCTTCACAGACTGTGTGGAAACTTTGCTGAACTTGTAGGCACAAGGGTTGGTCTTCTGAAGTTAGGGTTGATTCTCTTTGGATTTGTAGTGCTAATCCTTACCTGTACCTTTCTTTTCAGGGGGTTAAGTATTTTGCCCTACACCAGTAATTTTATATATGTGGACCCCTTGCTCACTGCTCAGAGAGGCACAGCTCCACCTCATTGATGAGACCCAACAAGGTTGAAACACGTGTATGGGGTTACTGTTGTTAATCTTGTTCAGAAGGGTATTGCCATAGCATTTTGGTGCTGGACTGCCCATATGGGGAGACTGATTTGCAAATGGATATTTCCCATCTGTGAAAGGTACAGTGATCTAAAGTGTGGCTGCGTACTCTCGAGTGGGTACCTTCCCAAAGAACAGGCCAATCGGCTGTGTTTGTTCTCGCACATGGGAGTCTAAAGACTATTTTTTTATTGATTTATAATGCATACTGCTGATATTTCTATGGTCTCCAGGCGCTGCTATGGCTCGAAGGTAAAGTGGGTTGGGTTGGTTAATGAGCAAGAGTGGTGGTGTGCTCATCTTGATGAATGTAGAACCAGAAGCATCTGCTGTCCGTGTGTATGCTTTCTGCGTCTGCTTTATTTCGTACATTAAATGTTTGTTTTCCGGATTCGTGGCGTCCAGTGATTGTGTTGTTGGAGGCTATTTGGGGTTTGTGAGTTGGTATGAGAGTAATGTGTGGTTTGGATGTTTTAGCTGCGGTGTTACTGTAGTGTGTGTGTGTGTCTGGTAATTGTGCGGTGGATGAGGATGGCAGATAAAAGGAAATGGCTAGTGGGTTTTTGGGTGGCCTCTGTTCATTGTTCAGCTATGCTATTTTCTTTTAGTAGGGATTTCACATTTGCATAGGCACGCAAAGGGGGTAGGGGCTTGTCAGTTGTGCCCACAGTACTGTTCCTTTATGGAGCATGGATCTGAACCTTGTAGCAATTGGGCATATCGCTGCCCGGAATCTAATTTGACTCAAACCCTTTAATTCTCAAACATTGTCTAACTCTCTTCGGGAAATTGTCTCAAATAGTTGGCTGGCCTTGGTGTTCTCTGTTCTCGCTCAATCGTGTTCAACCCTTGCAGGAGCTTTGTGAGTGTATGAGACATTCCGTGCACATGGCGAGGGTTGCGTTGTAGCAAGAGGACGAGCCAGGGTCTTAGGTGGCCTCCAAAACTACACTGCTGTATTAGGTAAATTCGAGAATTTATGGACAACGATCTGAACTTGGTCAAGACTGGATTTCAGGAGAGTCCAGACTAAGTGATCCCCCTTGTCTAATCCTCAACCTCCCATGAGCTCCCTCCACCCAATCCAAGATTTTCCTATACCCCAGATGGTTGTACTTCAAGACTAGAGAAAGGTAAACCCCTACTGTACATTTCTAGACTGTTCTTATAGTGGAGGCCTAAAGACTGCAGCTTCTCTAAATGACCACCCCGCTAGTTACTAATGGGAGCCTGCTGTGATCCCCAAGCGAATTATGGTGAATTGTGCCTTCTCTTGCTCTCACCCTTCACGTTCTTTTTCTCTCCTCTGCCTATTCTTTCACCTATTCCTAAACCTACTCCCTCCTTTCCTCCCATTCTCCGGTCTCTGCTGGGCACTTGTTCTCTCCCCTCATCTTTCTCCTCCCACCTCTTATTTACACCTTCTCTCTCTCCCCTCATCTTTTTCCTCCCACCTCTTATTTACACCTTCTTCTCTCTCACCTCTGCCCATACCCCTGTTCTCCATCCTCCTAGGTCCTATTTAACTCTCCTTACCTGCTTCTCCCTCTGGTCTTCCTCACGATTTGCCCTACATGCTCCCCCTCTTTCTTCCCTCCATTTGCCTGTGCCTCTCGCTCACTCTCCTCCTTGTTTCCTCTCTCTGTACTGCTACTCCTTCCTATTTAACCTCAGTCTTCTGCACCGTCTTCCTTCTCACTGTTTCACAATTTTTCACTCACACTCATCTCTCAAGCAACGTCATCTTCTATTCTCATGCTTTTCTGTCTCTTAAGATGGATTTCTAGAATCTGGCCCGGTGGACAGATTCTACGGGGCCACCCTAGCCATAGTGAACAGGAGACCTCTGAGAGGTTAGCCAAACCCAACCAACGGAAGCGTGGAGAGTGGTCAAGGCTTAGTCTCAGGAGACAGTGCGTAGCAGGTAGTAATATAACACAATACACAATTATCAAACATGTATACAGTCACCTTTAGGTTCTTATGAATGCATTCAATAACTTAGACAACACAAAGAAGGTACATTGTGATGCAGTAGAATTAAACCAATTATCAAGAATTATACCCTAACTTTATAGGCCAATCCCTATCATGCATGGGGCTGTGTGCCCAAAGGTGTCAAAGCTTATTCTTAAAATAGGGAACTAATATAGCAAGAGTTCTTGTGGTGAATTTGTTCCAGGAGATATTCAACAACGTTACAGGTGGTCACTGCGGAGTATTGCATTTTGTTTTTCGTAGTCGAAAAGGGAACGTCGACAAGGCGTGTCTGTAACACTATCCCTATAGTGACGTGCAGTGTACACACAATCCCTTACGCGTCTAGGTCCCTCAGATTGTTTTTTTACCGCCCAGATATTGGTCGCCTATCCGCAGAGCTCCTCGAGAGACATTGCAAAAAACTTTATTTGACCTTTGGTCGCCGTTAATTTATATTATTTACATCCCTCCTTCGGCGTCGTAGCTGCAAAGCTGTTCACCGCCGATCAAGATCTCCGACGGCGGTGCCTTCGACGGAGCAGGTTGTTCGGCGTTCGCCGAACACGTGCCCTGGCCTCGACAGCCAAATACAGTAGGAAGAGTGGGGTCGTGGGATATTTATTGTTTCTCTTTAAGAATGCCTTTCCCCTCCCTTTTCTTCCCTTTCCCCTCCCTTTTCTTCGGGGTTGTTGTCACATGCAATCTGTTCCTCAGCTATGGAGAGGACACCCTTTAGGTTTTGCCCGCGTTGCAAAGGCAAATTTACCTGGATAGACCAGCATAAACGGTGTAACCGTTGCTTGCCCCTCGACCACAAAGAAGACGGCTGTGCGGCCTGTCAGCTCCTTAAGCCGAAGACTTTGAAAGACCGTAGGGTCAAGAGGTGGGCAGCCTATGCCATGTCTAGGTCGGATTCATCACCCACCACCGCCGTAAGTGACGAGGAATGTGACAACCCGACATCCGTTTCGTAAGTCGTAGACCTCTCTAAGGAGCGTTTACGCTCCTCGTCCGTCCCCGGCCCCGACAAGCTCGGCTCACGCCCTGCTTATGGGGATGAACACCCCGGCGACAAGGACGCACACAGAAAACACTCCCATAAACACACAACCCACGGCTCTTCCTCGTTGAAGACAGAGAGCATTAGCGCCAACGGAGACGCAGGTCCTACCGGTGGCCTCCTCAGACCGTAAGAGTCTGAAGCCCCCCTCGCAACCGCGACTAGTGACTGGGCTACCCCCAGATAAGGGCGCCTCCACTAAACCGCCAGACAACGTGCACTGGCAGAGAGCGCCCGTCGGCGTAGAGCAAGCAACGCCTGTAACGTCGACGCTGGAGGTACCCTCGACAGACAGTTTAGTTGTCGAGAGCCTGGCGTGGATTATTTCCACCGATAGCAAGAGACAGACGGCGAAAGAGACGTCTGGTACCGCTCATAAGGCCCGGGAAACGCCGAAAAGGTCTGAAAGAAGGCAGGAACCGCCCGCTCCGTCGAGAGGTACGCCTAGCCTACCAGAAGGCTTTTCAGAAGGCGAGGGGAACCTCTCTTCGACGTTATGGGATAGGCCGAAGCGTTTTCTAACAGAAGGCCCTCAGTTTTCTCTCCCTGACCGCTCCGGGGTACCTCAAGAAACCCTAGAGAGACTCCAGTTCTGTATGGACAAAATGGAGAGGTTTATGGAGACTCTGAACCTTCCAACACCCAAGAGATCAAGGGAGGGACCTCAGGAGGATCCCAGGGCCAAGTACCCCCGGTTGTTTGATCCCCCCAAGAGGATGTAGATTTATATGACCTCACTGGAGAGGACCCCAACTTTCAGGAGGATTACGAAATTCTTAGGAAATGAAGGGGAACAAAACCTAGAGGAGGAGGGTTTTGAAGACAACCCGAATATAGGTGATGGGGGGCTTCGGAGAAGACCCAGAAAAAGGCGCTTCGCAGCCCTGGCAGTCCCCATCAGCGTTTTCAGACCCTGAAGCCATAAACCTGTCCCCATCCAAGGACTCACCTATTAGGAATACATCTCCTATAGACGATCAACCTACCTTTAATGCACTCCTACGCAAGGCAGCAGTGCATTTCGAGACCGGGGAAACTTCTCCTGACATCGACTTTGTAGAAAAGATAATTAAGGAGAAACCCCCTGTTAGCCAAACCATTCCCCTCCTCGCATCAGTAAAGAGACAAATTATTCCTTCACTATCCACTCCCGCGTTGATCAGAGGGGTCAACCCGAGGATAGAAAAATGTAGTCGTCCTCCATCGGACCCGTCATACATCAGGGGCCGCTCTGTACCAGACTCCTTAGTGGTGACAAATACCAGGAAGAGAGCAGGGGTCCCGCTGTCAATTAGCGAGGCACCACCAGATAATGAGGGTAATCAATTGTATGCCCTAGGAAAGAGGATTACAGCCTCAGCTGCCTTTTCCGCAAGAATTGCCAACAACAACTCTTTGCTGGCAAGTTACGCAGATGCACAATGGAGCAAACTACGTAAGGACATTGAGGAGGTACCGGAACCCCTACGTACTCACCTTTTAGCCACGGTGACTGCAGGGACCTTAGTCAACCAAAGCATCATTAAAAATACTCTAGATGCTGCAGAGGTGGCTGGGCATTCCCTAGTCCAAGGTATCCTACTCAAACGCCATGTATGGCTACGTAATTCAGGCTTTAAACCTGAAACACAAGCATCTCTTATTAACAAACCTATAGAAGATGCAAACCTCTTTGGTAAGGCGGTGGATGAGGCACTAGAGACCGCAAAGAAGGAATTTGACACAATCAAGACACTAGATCAAATTTCAAGGCCTCCCAACAAACGTGGTTATGGCAACAAACGTTTTTTTCGAGGCCAACGCCAGCAGCAGCAACAGCATCAGCAATACTCTGCAGGTAACTGGTCCTCTAACCAAGGCACCAGTGGACAATGTAACCAAAGAGGACAGCGTCGTGGCAAGGAAAGAGGTCGGGGTCCCACCCCTAAAGGGTCCCAAGCCACCAACACCAAATGACTCAAAGATTCGGGTCCCCTCCCATGCTTCGCCGGTCGGGGGCCGGTTAACATCCTTTCTTCCAGCATGGGAGGGTATAACATCAGACCGCTGGGTACTATCAACCATAGCCCGTGGCTACTGTATAGAATTCAACAGTTCCCCTACGTACAGACCCCCAAGGGGAAGACACATGTCGCCAGAACACCTCGCCATCCTTCTTCAAGAAGTGGACCAACTACTAGAAAAAGGAGCTACAGAGGTCCTGCCTATATCCCAGGTAACGGAAGGTATTTATTCAGTGTACTTCCTTGTACCCAAAAAGGACTTAACCATGCGCCCTGTACTAGATCTGCGCTCAGCGAACAAATTTGTCAAACCTCAAAAGTTTCGTATGGTGACTCTACAGGAGGTAATTGTTACGCTCACCTGGTTCCCACAGGGGTGTCGATCGGTCCTAGACAGCTGCGGTCTCCACCAACGTGATGCGTAGTGAAGAGATGACAGTCTGGACTGGCCCGCCTAATCTTGTCTGCTGGACTCGTAGAAGTAGTCTCCTGCAAGTGGAGAAAGGGATTTAGCCACCCGTGGACTTTAGTGATGGCCCCCCCAACTGTTCTCGTTCTCCCCATTAATCACCTCCGATATCCCCTCTTGGTAACCTCACCTTATGTTTTTAAATGATGAGCTCTCCATCCTGCAAGGCATGCAGGGGCACGTAGATACCAGTTACTTCACTGGTTTGAAGGTACTGGAGGAGTTCCGGAGGAATATTGACTCCAGTGTCTATAAAGTTCAAAGAGTTCAATATGTCCGATGTTCACTCTTGTTCCATTCCCTCGTTGGGTATTACCAAACACTGTCCGGTAAAAGTGGCATGAGTTTAACTTGCTGTTTTCTCTCCCTTTTATAGGTGCGGCATAGAAAGATGCATCGAATTAAAGGATAATGCCTCCGGTGGTAAAGCAGGTAAGCCTGTGGTGGCAAAGAGATTGTCTTTGTCGGTTTTCTCGGCTCACCTTGTTATTCCTTTTGTTTTCCCCCCAGGTGCTGGGTTTCGACGAAGAAAATGATGGAGGCAGCGCCGAGTTCAAAGATGCGGTGGACTGGTGAGTATAACGCGGCGCTGCTGCTGGCGAAGCGACGCGTGCTGAAATAATGTCCTTTCCAGGCTCTGAGATGTGCTCGGTACGGAATCATGTAAGGAATCCGTGATCTAACCTCTTCTCCTTTCTTTTACTTTTGTCTAGGAGCTCCGGATTCGAGGCGGGTGTGGCAGGAGACTGGATGCTGACTTGCAGACACGTCGAGCGTTCAGCTGCTGGATGCAGAATAACACGAAGCATGAGCTGCTGTTCGGGCGTGGTTTAAATAGCCTGCAAAGTAGTCCCAAGTAAGAAGTTCCCCAGAACCACACCCGAGTAAAAAATAGTCCCTGTAATAAAATAGTCCCATCCAGGCCTCACGTTGGCTTGGACTCATTTGCAGAATGGTCTGCATAAGGTAAGTAAAGTCTATGAGCCTGGTGCCTATGGCGCCAGGACTGATTTCTATGATGAGCCTGGCGCCTAAGGCGCTAGGACTGAATCCAAACAGCCCCCAGCCGCGGCTGTTGGTTTTTTAATGAGTATCTGGATGCCTGCTCCCAGGGCTGATGGGCTCGATCCGGATGCCCGGGGGTAGGCATCATGACAGTAATCCCCCCCTGCTTTCACAGGGAGATTACATGACAACACTGGACATGAAAGATGCATACTTTCATATTTTAATGTTGCCAGCGCACAGGAAATACCTCAGGTTCATGATGGAGGGCAAACACTACCAGTTCAGAGTGCTACCCTTTGACATAGCATCAGCACCGAGAGTGTTCACGAAGGTACTGGCAGTGGCAGCGGCCCACCTGCGCAGGTTGTCCATCCTGGTATACCCTTACCTCGCCGATTGGCTCATAACAGGGGATTCTTATGAAACATGCTTCTAAAATACCCAAAAGACTGTAGACCTTTTGTTTCAACTGGGCTTCTCCATCAACGAGAAGAAGTCCAGCTCAGACCCCAGCCAGATCAAACAATTCCTAGGGGCTCTAATTCGAACAAAGGAAGGCCTCGTCTTCCCCTCCAACGAAAGGGTCCAAAACATGCGGTTTCAAATCCCTCAATATGTGGCCGGTTGAGAGGTGACGGTACGCAAAGCAATGCGCTTACTAGGAATGATGGCGTCGTGTATTTGTTTGGTACCTCATGCGTGCCTGCGCATGCGCCCAATGCAAGAGTGCCTCAACAGCCAGTGGTGTCAGGCCAGCGGGCAATGGGACGATCTAGTGGTGGTCTCGCAGGCCTTGGTTCTCTCGCTACGGTGGTGGACAAAGGGAAACCTGTTATTGGGGAAAAATTTTGCCACACCTGCAGTGGAAGCCACTCTAACCACACACGCATCCCTTACAGGATGGGGGGCTCACCTATCCCATCAGACTGCTCACGGAGTATGGACTCCGAGCTTAGCATCCAAGCATATAAACCTGTTGGAACTACTAGCGGTGTTCAAAGCACTGAAAGCCTTTCAGGAACACTTACAAGGAAAGACAGTGATGGTCCTCACAGACAGCACCACAGCCATGTACTACCTCAACAAGCAAGGGGGCACTCACTCTCTTGGACTGTCCAAGCTGTCCCAGAATATATGGAAGTGGGCTCTCAAACACAACATGTTCCTACTATCACATGTACCAGGGGAACTCAATCTGCTAGCAGACAAACTCAGCAGAGACTTCCCCCTGCCCAAAGAGTATGAATGGCAATTGCACGAAGACATCGTCTTAGACGTCTTCACGCAATGGGGATTCCCGGAAATAGACCTGTTTGCAACCCTGGAGAACTCACAATGCCAAAGTTACGCCTCCAGGTACCCCCAGAACCAGTCCAAGGGGAACGGTCTGTCGATTCAATGGTCAGGGAAATTTGTTTACGCCTTTCCCCCGACTCCCCTCCTCAACAAGGTGGTGCACAAGATGCACCAGGAGCAGGTTACCATGATACTAGTGGCCCCAATGTGGGCCCGGCAGCCATGGTTCGCTCACTTGATGGAGATGTCCCGATCTCCCCCAATGAAACTTCCCTGCCCGTACAACATGCTGTCACAAGACAAGGGCAGGGCTCTGCATCCATGCCCTCAGACCATGAACTTAGCAGCCTGGCTCCTGAGATCATAGTATTTGGACATTTACATCTCCCACAGAGATGTATGGACATCCTCAGGGAAGCCAGAAAACCTAATACTCGCCACTGCTATTCCAGCAAGTGGAAAAGATTTGTTATCTGGTGTAGAAGTAAGAACATCAACGCGGTTGACTGCTCTGCCACTAACATTATTCTGTACTTGACCCATTTACTGGATTCAGGTCTAGTGTTTAATTCCATTAAAGTCCACCTAGCGGCACTTTCTGCATACACCACTTCCCAACTGAAAGTGTCGTGGTGGAAGATACCAGTTATCAAGGCCTTCATGGAGGGGGTAAAAAGAATACACCCTCCGATAGCTAACCCAGCTCCCGGATGGGACTTAAACGTGGTACTTTCTAGACTCATGGGCACTCCTTTCGAACCCATGCACAAGGCAACTCTTAAATACCTCACTCTTAAGACTGCTTTCCTAATAGCTATCACCTCCATTAGAAGAGTAAGTGAACTACAGGCTCTTTCTGTACTAGACCCCTTCGTAACAGTTCACAAGGATAAGGTGTTTCTACGCACACACCCAAGGTTCGCACCGAAATTCATCTCGAAATTTCATGTAAACTAGTCTATAGAACTACCAACGTTCTTTCAAAACCCTTCAAATTTGGGAGAAAAAAGCCTGCATACACTTGATGTGCGCAGAACTGTCATGTTTTATATGGTAAGAACTAGACCACTAAGAAAGACTAATCAGTTCTTTGTCTCGGTGGCAGCAGGAAGAGAAGGAGATGCAGTTTCTAAGTCCACTATATCTAGATGGATTGTACAATGCATCACTCTATGTTTCTCTCTTGCTAAGAGAGAACTACCCTTCAAGCCAAGAGCACATTCCACTCGAGGCACTGGGGCTTCCATAGCATTCATTGCAGATGTTCCCCTTGAGTCCATCTGCAAAGCGGCTACCTGGAGTTCTGTGCACACCTTTACAAAACACTACTGTCTAGATGCATACTCTAAATCTGACTCCCAGGTGGGACAGGCAGTATTAAGACATCTTTTCTCTACTGTTCCTTCTCATAACCCACCGCCAACTCCGGGTACTGCTCGCTAGTCTATGCACAGCATGTGATTCTAAGCAGATTAACAAACATCAGAAGACAATGCATTACTCACCGTAAAAGCATTTCTGATGGTTGTATCTGCTTAGATTCACATGCGCCCGCCCTTCCTCCCCGCTCGGATGGAAGGAACATAGACATCCTTTCCTATATTTCTCTCTTTTCTGTACTCACTCACGTCTAGAAGGCTCCCTCAGGGCAGAAAAATACAAACAGAGGGACCTCGACGCGTGATGGATTGTGGGTACAACGCACGTCACTATAGGGATAGTGTTAGACACGCCTTGTCGACGTCCCCTTTTCGACTACGAAAAACAAAATGCAATACTCCGCAGTGACCACTGGATGTCGGACCTATGCACAGCATGTGAATCTAAGCAGATATCAGAAATGCTTTTACGGTAAGTAATGCATTGTCTTCATGACTAGTACGAGTGGAGTGTTGGATGTGTTTGATTTATATTTGCACAGCACAAGGCACTTTCCTGGTACAAACATTATAGGGCTGGCTAATAGCAGCCCATAATATGTCACACTGTCCGTCATAGTGTTACACTGCGTTTTCCAACTGATTATTCAATAACAACCGGTTATTAACCCTTTAAGTGCCACTGACGAGCCGGCTCGTCGGTTTTGGCACTCTGCTTTGCTCGATCCCTGCAACACAGGGATCGAGCAAAGCTGTAATCCAACCCCCGGGCTATGTGAGGGAGAGGTCCCCCCTCACTGCCAGGGGTCTGGATTACCTTCAGTTTCACGCCGACGTGAAACTGAAAGTAAAATCACTGCAGCAGCCATTTTCGGCTGCTGCAGTGAAAGAAAGATAAGAGCCCTTCTTTCTCCGCGTCGATCTCTGACTGTATTTCAAGCCGGAGATCGAGGCAGGTATCGTTGGAAAGGAGAGATTCTTCCCTTTACAACGATACCCATTGTGTGGCAATGCTGCCCGCGGATCGAGCGCAGGGCGCGCGTTCCACGGGCAGCAATGTCACCGGATCAATACAGATCCGTTTGTGATGCGGGGGGGGGGCTGCTTACTAGGTAAGATGATCACTGCCCCAGGGTTGAAAAGGAAAACAAATAAAAAAAAAAATCGAGGGGCTTTGGGGCCCTGGGGCCCACTAGACCACCAGGAATATGGCAAAAAGTGGTGTCCATGGAAAGGGGAGGTTCTCCCCTTTCCAAGGACACCACATATATGAGGCATTGCTGGTCACGGATCGGCGCAGAGCGCTCGATCCGTGACCAGCAACCCACTAGACCACCATGGATCCGTTTTTGACTTGGGGGTGTGGGGGGGGAGCTGCTTCAAGAAACCAGCCCTCTCCCAGACCCCAAAGCATGGGGGCACATGCATGTGAACCCTGGGCAGATGGCTGACCATCTGCCCCCAGGGAATGTAAAAAATAAATAAATGAAATGATGGGTAAAGGGGGTGGGGGGCCACTAGCCACCATGGATTTTTTACTGAATGAAACGGGGCGTGCCCCCCAACCAAAGTAGAAAGGGGGAACCCCTTGTAACCCTCCCTGGGGGCAGATATCTGCTCCTAGGAAGGGGCATCTGACCCCAGGGAGGGATGCATGAGGTGGCCCCCCCTATCTGCCCCCAGGGTGGGTTGCATGAGGTGGGACCCTCCATTTGGGGTAGGGGGGGTGAGTGCCACCCCCCGTTGCAGTATAACATTCGCTGCCAATTTAGGGTGGCCCTCAGCACCCCCTAAAAAGCAGCCTACGATTTTGTATTTTTTTTGTTTACCCAACTTCGCTTGGCGCAGATGGGCACATTAGTGTGCCAGTCTGTCCACAGGGTGCCCAAACCCTACTGCCCCATGCATTGGGGGGCCTGGCCCACCATTTTTGGGTGTCCTCTTCCCCCCACCCCAAATGGAGGGGGGGTGTACCTCACGCAGCCGTTTGTAGGAGGCCCAGGGAGGCCTGCATGAGGTGCCCCTGCCACCCATTTGGGGTGAGGGGGGAGAGGGCCCCCAGAAATGGTGGGACAGGCCCCCCAGCGGGTGGGGCAGTAAGGTTTGGGCACCCCGGGGCCAGATTGGCACACCAATCTGCTCCTAGGAACAGACGCCTGAGCCCAGGGAGGAGTGCAGGACAGTCCCCCCCCCCCCCCCAATTATCTGCCCCTGGGGAGGGCTGCATGAGATGGGCCGCCCCTCCAATTTGGCCATGTTTGGGTTCCCACGAGTGTCCTCTTTTGGAAAATGCGTGGGGTTTCCTGTTTTCCTTGCTGGCTTTGACACCCTAGGCCCAAATCTGTAGGTTGCCCACATGAACAAAATGGGCAGTGGCGAAAGGCTTGGGTTTCCCAGTGGGTTACCCTTTTCCTTTTGTGCCCCCAGTAGGTGCACCCACACATGTGAGATACCGTTTTCAATCGGACGCGTGTGGGGACGCAGGAAGATAGGCCACGTGTTGTTGGCGGTGTTTCGATGGGTGAGCCGAGCGAAATGTGCGGAAAATGCGTTTATTTACCCACATTTCGGACTAAATTCTGGGGCGATCTGCGCAAATCATACCTCTGCGGATTCCCACGGGTGTCTTCTTTTCGGAAATGCATGGGGGTCCCTGTTTTTCTTGGTGGCTGTAACACCCCAGGCCTAAATCTGTAGGGTGGCTCCCCAAACCCTTTGGGGGGGGGGCATAGCAGTGGTTTAGCCTTATACTCCTATACCCCGTCCCCTTTCCTCCATACATGTGGGACATCTTTCCGTCCTGTGGTACGGGACTGGAGCTTTTTGTAAAAAGCATCCAAATTTTTTTCAAAAATGTGTCCCTCCTCTCTTTCCTGCGCGGGGCCCGGCACGCGGCCGTAACCCCGCCCACCTTGGCTCCGCCCCACGCATCGCCCATCAGTCCTTTTCTCCGCTCGATCGGGGCAGGACGCACTTGCATCCTCGGAAGATTTTCTTCCCTTTTTTCCTCTCTGGCTCTCGCTAGCGTTCGTTTACTAGTTTGTGTATGTCTTTCAAATTAGACTTTCCAGATTGTTCGTGTCACTGTCGCTTCGCGAGGGCAGATCCCCATCCTCTTTGTTTAGCGTGTTTGGGTCCGGAACACCGTTGGGACTCATGTTTTTACTGTGACTCCCTTTCGGTCCGGGCACTAGGTGTTCCGACGAACTCCTTCGCATTTTCAGGCGTTCGACGAGAAGAAAAAAAGCCTGGTAAGTTCTTTACTTTTCAGGGCACCCCGACCGGGGAATACCTTCCCGGGTTCCTCTCGGTCAAGGGAGGGGCATTGATCGCTCTGATACCAGGGTTCTCCCTGAGGTGCCCGTTGGGACTAATAATTCTACCTGAGTTTTCTCCGAGGGTCTCCGTAAAGGGCCTGTGAACACCGGAGTATGCTCCGAGGCCCCTCCTGTGGGGGCTGTTTGTAGACCCAGTTCTACTGAATCGTGGGGTACCGGAGTCTGCTCTGAGTCCTCTGTCGGCTTCCCTCAAAAACAAAACCGGGGTGCGCTACGAGGCCTTGGCTGAGCTTGTTACCGAACGGATGTTCCAGGCGCGCACAGAAAAGGTTGTTACCGGACCTGGGTCTGAGGTCCCTCGTTCAGAGGCTAAAGCTACCAACAGTTCTGGGATGCCGGTCAAGACTTTGTCGGTGAAAGCGCACCATTCCCGCTCTTGTGGTGACACCAGATCTGTTGAGGGGGCAAAGAAGCAAAGTTCTTCTTTTACCGGCAGTGCCGAGGTCCATCCTTTGAAGGCTCAGTTGGCCGTTGGTATGTCACAAAAACATTCCAGGCCTCATAGTACCGGCTCGGCCGAGGTTCCTTATGTTAAGGCTAAGATTAAGACCCCTGATCCATCGACGAGGACCCCTGCCTCACTTCCTCACGTGCCGCAGTTCCCCTCAGATGAGGACAAAATGGTGCCCGTTCCCGCCACGATGCTATTTTAGGTGCTACCCCTACAACTACGCCATTGGCTTCTAGTGTAGGGCTCGGTCTCTTGGGTGAACCTAAGGTCCCTTGTGCGCATCCTTACAGGCCGGTTTATGATTGGAACACCCAGATGCCTCTTCCACACAATGTTTCGTTGCCCGCGGGGGAGGCTTCTTTGATTTATGTGGATACGTCGGTGGAGGGCCTGGTGTGGCTCCTTTCCCTGTTAAGTCCCTGGACTTGTCCACCTCATGTGACAATCTCCTGAGGATGCCTTTTTCGGTAAATTTCAAGCGCTTATGCGTGCCGACCCCATGAGGGAATATTTAAAAGGGCTTTTCAAGGAGATATGTCCACCGGCTCCACCTGTTCCTCAGGTGGTTCCGTCGGCGTCTCCCTTGCCCGTGGTGCCCCCCCCGCCCCCTGCTCTCCCGCCTTTGCCTCCATTGTCCCCAGTGGACAAGGCAGTGCCTGACACGGCTCAGCAGGATCCTGACCTGTCAGATGACCCTCAAGGCGATCAGGACAACGAGGACCTTCCCCGCTCTATCAGAGCCTTTCATGACCGGGTACTGGACATGATAAGTTTCTTAGATGTTCCGTTGCCCAAGGCACCCGCTCCGCAGGAGGGCGTGCTTTCTGGGGCGTTCACCCTGTCTCCCTTGGAGCGTACCGGCCTGTTCCTGCAGAAGGACGTTCTGGCCGAGGTCCGAAGAGTCTGGGAAAAGCCACACTCAAAACTTTTAGTCAATAAAAAGATTGACGCGAAGTACAGGCTGCATTCTTCGGAAGAGGTGGCTCTGTCGTCTTGTCCGCCTCCCTCCTCCACAGTGGTGGCTGCGGCCACTTTGCAGTCCAGGCCTGCAGCATCCTCTTTCACGACAGCTACTCAGGTTCTGGGTAAGGAGGACAAGCTCCTCGACTCCCTCTGGAGGAAAATCTTCGCCAACTCGGCCTTGCAGTTTAGGCAGGCCAACGCCGAATTGATATTGGCGGGAGCTAACATGCGGATGTGGAAAGGTCTGTCGGAGTTTAAGGAGCACATCCCGGTCGAGAAGCTGGAGGACTACAAAGGAGGCCTTTCCGATGCCAGGATCTTGGCCCAGGATCTCCTGGAGGCTGCGGCTCATCACGTAGACACCTCGGCTCGAGGCATCATGCTCGGGGTTGATACCTCACAACAGGCATGGCTGCATGCCACTACATTTTCTAAGGAAGTGCAAGACGACAAGGTGTTGGACCTTCCATTCGATTTTAAGGCGCTTTTTCATTCTTCTACTGATGTAGAGCTCACCAAAACCAAGGATAGCACCCGGACGGCTAAATCATTGTCAGTTCTAGTTGAACCTCCTTTCAAATAAATCCCAGAGACCGTTGTCGCAAAGTCGACCCTCCTCTGGTTTTAGGGGCTTCCTCGACCACAATTCTCGCAGAGTGGATACTCCTGCGGGGAATAACTGCCGTAGACGACAACGCACACGGTTTTTCTCCCGCTCCTCATCAGGTTCAGGTGGCACCGCCACCGATAAACCTGCCAAATGAGGGTTTTCAGCGCTCGCACAAGACCCCGGTGAGAGAACGCATTGCGTCTCATTGGGAGCCATGGCAGACCATCACAGAACACAGATGGGTCTTGTCAGTCGCTCGAGCGGGCTTCCGCTTACCTTTACCCCCTACCCCACCCCTCAACCCTCCTTTTCAGCTGTCGGGCTCACCCTCCCTCAAGGCCGAGGTTCAGAAACTTCTGGACCTCAGAGCTGTGGAACCCGTTCCCCTTGGGGAGCGAGGGGAGGGCTTCTACTCCTTGTTGTTTACGGTGCCCAAACCCAACCAGGCTGGCCTGCGCACCATCCTAGACCTTTCCCAGTTCAATCTTTTCCTACCCCTAGAGAAATTCAAGATGATCACGCCCGGCCAGATACACTCCTCTTTGCAGATGGGCGATTGGCTCAGCGTGGTGGATCTTCAGGTTGCGTACATGCATATCCAGATTTGGAATCCACACAGGAGATACCCCCGCTTCTCTTTGGGAGAGGAGCACTTCCAGTTTCGGGTGCTTCCTTTTGGCCTCAGTTCGGCGCCGCGTGTCTTCACGAAGATGATGTTGGTGATTGCGGCCTATCTTTGTCTCCAGGGTATCCATGTGCATCCTTATTTTGACAACTGGCTCTTACGCAGCCCTTGTCCGTTGGCAGCAGTGGGCAACCTCCAATCTCTCCTTCAGCTCCTGTTCCATCTTGGACTGTCGGTGAACTGGCAGAAATCCTCCATGACGGTCTCACAGGACCTGATCTTCCTGGGTTTTCGTTGGAACACAATCGATTGCAGAGTGTATCTGCCGGGGACAGAATGGCGGATCTGTTGGCCACGTGTCAAATGTTTGCGCAGTCGGAGAGCATGACGGCCTGGTGGTTCCAGAGGCTTCTGGGCCTCATGGCCTTGTGTGTACTGGCTCTACCTCTTGCTCGTCTCAAGATGGCTCTCCGCAATTCATGGCGTCAGGCAGTGGATCCGGATTCCATGCGGATAATGATTCCGGATTCCATGAGAGTGGACCTGGACTGGTGGTCATCTCGCAGCAACCTGTCAGTGGGCGCATGGTTTCAGGACCCAGCCCCCATGGTGACGATCACGACAGACGCCTCCCTTCTGGGGTGGGGTGCGACGTTAGATCTTCTTCAGGTCTCGGACCTCTGGTCGCCTCAGGACAAGCTCCTGCGCATGAATCATTTGGAGCTTCTGGCGATTTTTCTGGCGATTCTTCTGGCGCTCAAGACGTTCAGACCGCTCATTGTCAACAAGGTGGTCCGCATAAGAACGGGCAATGTAGTATCAATGTATTAAATAAACAAGCAAGGGGGAACAAATTCTCCCCCCTCGTGGACCTGTCCATCCAGATTTGGGAGTGGGCCGTGCTTCATGGTGTCTGGCTGCTTGTAATGCACATCCCGGGCCAGCTGAATGTCACAGCGGATGCCCTCAGCCGGAGGACAGTGGTCGGCTACGAATGGGAGTTGAAGGTGGAGGTCCTATCATGGATTTTCTCGCATTGGGGCACACCGGTGGTGGACCTCTTCGCTACGGCGGTAAACAAGAAGCTTCCTCGGTATGCCTCCAGAGGGGGGCTGGGAGCCTCCTCTCTGGGGGATGCTCTCGGGATTCCATGGCACAACATGAGCTTACGCCTTCCCGCCTCTGCCTCTAGTTCATCGAGCAATTTGGAAGTTGAAGAACTCTGTGAACTGTTCCCTTCTGCTGATAGCTCCGTGGTGGCCGGCCAGGTTTTGGTTCTCAAAACTTCAACACCTGTCGGCGTATCTGCCGATCAGGTTAACAGTAACTCCCGATCTTCTTCACCAAAGGGAACACCAGATGTGGCACGCCTCTGCACAATCGCTCAGCTTGGCGGCATGGTGCCGGAGTTCAAGTCTTTAGAGCATCTGAGTTTGTCTGCGGATAACATGCACATTATCCAGGCAGCCAGGATATTCTCGACCAGATCTCAATACAGGAGTAAATGGCTCAGGTTGTGTCATTGGTGTTTGGAGAAGAAGTTGGATCCAAGGATGGCCACGATTGACACGGTGCTGTCCTTCGTGTCCTCCCTAGCAGAGTCAGGGGTTCATGTTCTGTCATGCAGGACTTATCTCTCAGCGGTTTCCGCTTACCTTTCTACAGACCTGTGCTCTTATTCTCTAACTAACCTAGTGGTGAAGAGGCATTTTGCTGGCTTGACACGCCCTCTACCCTCCGGTGCGTAATCTGCACCCACAATGGGACCTAAATGTAGTCCTGACGGCGCTGTGCCATAAACCCTTTGAACCAATGGCTACGGTGGACCTCAAGTACTTGTCTTGGAAAGTGTCTTTTTTGGTCACTGTTACGTCCGCGAGGAGAGTGAGCGAGCTCCAGGCATTGTCTGTGGAGCATCCTTTCTTGGTCTTTCACAAGGACAAGGTAGTCCTTCGGACAATCCCGGCTTTCCTACCGAAGGTAGTGACCAAATTCCTTCTGAATCAGTCGATCTCCCTTCCGGTCTTTTTTCCGAACCCTGCCTCAGAGGCTGAAGGAGTTCTACACTGTCTTGATGTCCGAACAGCTCTTAAGTTCTACCTGGACAGGACTTCCGAGTTTAGGAGTTCTTAACTTTTTGTGACCTTCGGTAACTCTCAGGGCAAGCTGGTGTCTAAGGCAACTATTTCCAGGTGGATTGCCGCCTGCATCACGGAGTCTTTCACCGTCCAAAGGCTGAAACCTCCTAAAGGTATCCATGCGCACCTGGTGTGGGACAAAGGCAGCCGCGGTTGCTTTTCAGAAATATGTTCCCTGGGGGTCCATCGCTACAGCAGCTACTTGGGCCTCCCCATCAGATTTCTGTAAGCACTACTGTCTCGACATGAGCTCTAGAGCTGACGCTCAGTTTGGTCAGGCTGTGCTGAAGAACATGTTTCAGTAAGGGGTATTTCCATCCACCCGTAGTTTCTGTAAAGATTGCTGGGAATCTCCCACAAGTATGGAGGAAAGGGGACGGGACGTAGGAGTATTACCAGGTTACTCACCGTAGTGACCACCTTACTCCTAGTCCATAGTCCCCTTTTCTCCATACGCTCGCCCGCCGTCCCCTCTAATAAGGTTCCTCTGTTATTGCTAACGGGTCTGTGACCCGGCTATAGAAAAGGACTTGACAGCGATGCGCGGGGCGGAGCCAAGGTGGGCGGGGTTACGGCTGCGTCCCGGGCCCCGCGCAGGAAAGAGAGGAGGGACACATTTTTGAAAAACATTTGGATGCTTTTTACAAAGTGCTCCGGTCCCGTCCCACAGGACAGAGAGAGATCCCACAAGTATGGAGGAAAGGGGACTATGGACTAGGAGTAAGGTGGTCACTACGGTGAGTAACCTGGTAATTCCTTCGCGCCCAGGTAGGTGCACCCACACATGTGAGGTACCGTTTTCATCGGGACACCTGTGGGAATGCGGGACGGTAGGCCATGTGGTGTTGGGTGTGTGTTTCGATGGGTGAGCGGAGCGAAATGTGCGGAAATGCGTTTTTTTTTCCCCACATTTCAGACTTTGCAGGGGTGTCTGGGTAACAAATACTGGGGCGATTTGCACAGATCATACCTCTGCGGGGTCCCACGGGTGTCTTTTCGGAAATGCATTGGGGTCCCTGTTTTTCTTGGTGGCTGCAACACCCCAGGCCTAAATCTGTAGGTTGGCTCCCCAAACCCTTTGGGGGGGATAGCCGTGGTTTAGCCTTATTCCTTCGCGCCCAGGTAGGTGCACCCACACATGTGAGGTACCTTTCATCGGGACACCTCTGGGAACGCGGGACGGTAAGCCATGTGTTGTTGGGGGCGTGTTTCGATGGGTGAGCCGAGCGAAATTTGCAGAAAATGCGTTTATTTTCACACATCACGGACTTTGCAGGGGTGTTTGGGTAATAAATACTGGGGTGATTTGTGCAAATCATACCTCTGCGGATTCCTACGGGTGTCCTCTTTTCGGAAATGCATGGGGTTCCCTGTTTTCCTTGGTGGCTTGGACACCCGAGGCCCATATCTGTATGGTGTGCCGGTCTGCAGAGTCTCTGAAATTCCGGTCTGAAAACAGACTTGGGGTTACTTGTGTTTTAGGCTTTCACCTTGGCGCCCAGGTAGGTGCACCCACACATGTGAGGTACCGTTTTCATCGGGACACCTGTGGGAACGCGGGACGGTAGGCCATGTGTTGTTTGTGTGGTTTTCATAACATTTTGACCTTTTTGCTGGTGCCCTTTGTCACACAACCCTTTATTTTCCCAAATGTGACCTACATTTAGTTGCTGCTTTAGGCACCATACACTTTTGTAACCTGCACAAGTCACCTACCCTGTGCTCTTTCAAAAAATGTATGCTTGCCGTTCCTCACCACATTGGTTTTCCCGATTTACACATGCTGAGTGCGTCTGTTCAGGCCGTGAGCGTAAAACTCCTGTGTACCATGGCTCAGTGTTTGGCTTGTGGTATTGCTTGTTTTGTGAAACACTACAAAAAATGTGTGCTCTCCTAACTGCAAGAGTCGGGGGAATGTAGCAGAGCATTGCTTTTCTCAAAATTCATAGAAGCCATTGCCATACCAAGCCAACCATGTCCAACACATACCTTTTTTTTCGGTCATTTTCCCGCTTTTCCCCCAATCCATGGCAGTTTCCCCAACCTAGTTGTCGCCTGACCTACACAAATCACCCCTTCCTAAACTTGGAATTTTGTCTACTTTTCAGAAATATATGCTTTTCCGTCCTCCAAATCGGCTTTCCTACCCTTTTCTTCCATTCCGTCCATGCATGTCCAATTGGCCAAAATGGCCAAAATTGCCACAAAACGGTTGATAACCACATCAAAATATTTTTTTTCCGTTTCCACTCAACCTGTTCTTGAAAGCCAGGAAATTGGGGAATTCAGCACAGCAAACCATTCGTTCCTAGCTCTTACAAGGAAAAAACCACAGGCTACTTTGTACATCAGTTTATTGGCATTTTTTTTAAAACCCCAAATTTTCCCACTTTGTGGATATTTTCTCTCACCCCCCTACAGCAACCTAGGATTCCTGGGTGGCATTACGACCGCCTACATGTGGGGAAAAAAAGGAGCCAAATTTGGCCGAGATATCTCATGTAACAAAGTTACAAGCCATTGAATGGCCACATACCGAAATCACCAAAAAAGGCCCTGGCACAGGGGAGAAATACCCATGGCACTTAAAGGGTTAAAGTGAATGCTTTGGCAATCTGATTGCGCTTTAACTTGTATTCTATGGCAATTTGATTGTCCTTTTTAAACTTGATACTGTTGGAATTAATAAAATTGTGATATTTACATTGCCGCCCGAGTTTGTTGGAGGCAAGATGCCTTTCTGAACTTTTCGACTATCTGTGGCTTCTTTTGACTTGAACTAGAGTTGTTCGGCCCCTAACCTCGTTTTGTTTGTTGCTAAAGATTTGTGAACCTACATGAGGTGTGGGCTTTGCTTCCCTTGCACCTCCTTTTTGTTTTGACCAATTCAGAGACCCACATCACGAATACCCCATGCAAAACCAACGCACTGATTAGACTTCGAGTTACCGGCCTGGCATACCTATAAAATGGGCAGGTAGAATGGGAGTGTGGTGGACATTTGGGCAAGGGGCAGCAAGTCCCTCTGGTTCCACATCGGCAAACACCTCTCCTTCAAAACACATATAGCTAAGAAATCTCAGACAGCTTGGCATTAGCTTTCCCTCCTGTGGCCTTGAGGTGTCGTACATGCTGCCGCACACCTCATCAAGATACGACCACATCACCCCGGCCCTCAGCGACCTTCACTGGCTCCCACTGCATGCACGAATCTCCTTAAAATTCTAGATGCATCATCTATAAGGCAGTCGACCTCAAGTGACCCGGCTACCACGCAGCAAAACTCTGCATCTCTGGTGGACAGCACACTAACAGAAGCCGGGACATGTGCAGACTTGAAATACACCGTTGCAAAAAGGAAGGGACCAGAAAACAAGCCTTCACTGCCTATGCCCCAGACTATGGAACCTCCCCCACTCTCCTAGATTTCAGAAAATAGCTCATGACAACCTCTTCGAGGAGTCTCTCCTCCGCACCTAGGCCTTCACGTCCCCACCTGACTCGCTAGACTACATCCGCCCCCTGCCACCCTGTACAGCTGTACTCCCCTGTATCCTACCGCCAGCTGTATATGTTACCTCTGAAAAATGCTCTGATATACATCTGTATTGTTGTATACCTCTGTATAGTGCGCTGTTGCTTCTCGAAGCTAGGTAAACACTCAATAACCGTAATAAAAAGGCTAAGGGGCAGCAATGTGCGGGAGAAATTTGAAAGACTGGAGACGGGCGGTTTGAATAGAGGGAGATTGACGTTTGGTCAGAAGACGCTTATCAAGTGGTGAATGCGGGAGCAGGCGATTCAAGCATGTGGCGGAATGTTGAGGAATCTGGGGGATGCTGACTGTCCACAGAGCAAGGACCATAGGAACGGAGGGGGGTAAAAGGCCTATGAGCGATAAATAAATACATTTATTACATATTTCTCATAATGAAAGATGTATTTTTTTTTTATATAAGAGTGTAAGACACATTCATTGAGTGTTCATTACTCAGTGATATCAGATGACTTTGAACTTGATTAAGTGTGGGGCACCTATTTAAACTACTGTGTATTGATGTTTTAGACAAGTTGCATATCTTTCAGTACACACCAATGGTTAACTGATGGTGTGAGCAGTGGACTATCAATAGAAATATGTGACATTGGTAAACCTCTCCTGTGTTGGTAATTGAGCGCAGCCGCCTACTGCAGAGGTTGTTGCTTGCTCTCATTACTGTTGCACAGTGACCGGTACATGCTTTTCCGTATCCATACACCTGCCACAGCCCCTGCTGGGGTGGTCATGGACATTCCCCTGGGGGTGGTGGCAAGGCTCTGAACGTTGGGGGTGGTGCAACATTTCTTCAAAGCAGGAGACGGAAATCCTGTACTATGTGATGGCATGGCCACGACCAGATCGTGGTGGACATGATGCCCAGCGAAGCACACAGAGACCCTCACAGCAGGGAGTGTGAGCAGCTCCCTGTCACCAGCACCCATATACAACAGCAGCCAGAAGGGAAGTCGACACACGAGACGCCAGATACTGTAGAGGACTGCCAGAGTGAGTGTCGAGCACCGGAACACCCCGAAAAGCAGGACAGAAATTAAGAAGAGAGAAACTCCCATAAGGACAAGATATTCACTAACAAACTGTTTAACTGAGTGTGGAATTCAGATACAGAGAATAACGATTAACTGTGTATGGGAAATAGACTGGAAATGAATACCATGGAAAGAAGGGAAATTACCGGGTGAGTTTAAAGGTGAAAAGTGGGAGGAAACCTGGCATAAAATCCTGTAATGAGGAGTGTGAGCCGACTACCAAGTGAACAAGATAAAGAAAGACTGTTATAGAGCGACATCCCAGGAAAGGGGAATTATCAAATTGGATCAAGTTCACCCCAAGCTAGGAAAGCCTGGGTTACAAGACTGTTAAAGATCTAAAAGTATAGACATGACTGTGGGAAAATGAGAATTATCACAAATATATCGGTAAAGAGACAATAAAACTGAAGAGCATTGTGGAAGAGCTACAAGAGCTAGCAGGATATCCAGAGACCATTGCATTCGGAAACCTATGGAGTGAAAGGGAGACTTTTAAAACACCAGTAGACAAGACAACCACGGGAAGAAAAAAATCCTTTTGGCCTCGTTTTGAGTTGATTATATTAGTGGTAGGATCAGGTAGAGTTTGGTTTAGGGTGACCAACTGTACAAAAGGTTTTGCAGGACACTTTAGACGTGGTAGAGCATCAGAAGTGGCGTGCAGTACATGTGGTTCCATAGGACCATTAGATTCAGCAGACACATCTGTTAGAGCTCTGTCCAGCAAATATGTAAATATCCCAATTTGCATACACGTTAACACCAACATAAGCGACTTCACAGACACTGCAAGAAGCGTCAGGGCAATGCATCAGGGCAATGCAAGAAGAATAATCAGTCTTTGATAGTTAGAGGCACCTTGTGAAGTGACTTTAGAATAAGTTGTTATGAGTACGTTATGTAGGAAATAACTTTGTGGTGTGAAATACATGAATGAAACTATTATATATGAAGCATCTCTATAGTCCTTAAACCATTAGTGGCAATTTCTTTTAATAATGGCTTACAGTAACATAATATAAGATATGAACTGAATCACAGCGACTCCAGATAAGACATAGTGTGATTCAATGATTTACCCAGGATCACACACTTGTGTTAGGGGGTAAAACGAGATGTGGATAATTTAAGCAGTTTACCACATATCTTTCCAGGGTTAGTTGACATACATATTTATTAATGCTTTGTCTAAAGAAATGACTTGAAAGTAATTCACACAACATAATAAACTATCATGCAATAAAAAATAGATGTACACTATATAAATTGTCATAGAAACGGCTTCAGCAAAAAGAGTAGGACTTTAGCTTTATTTTCCCCCTCCTGCATGGCACCGTGCAAAGTAACGTGAGACAAAACAATCTCTTGTGTTTTAAAACCAGTCTTATTTCACACAGTATGCTGCATTATCGACCCTTCTATTTCTCATCACACCATTCACATTTTGTATGCGATGAAGGTTCCTACTAATAGCCCCCTCCCTCGCATTGGTGCCTAATTCCTCCTATTGTAATGCTGTTTACACATGGCGACGTGTTAAAGTGCTGCACAACGTGGTCTGAGCTTCAGCTGTCACACAGAAGTGTGAGAGCTCAGAACTGACAAGTCTTTGATCAGACTGGGGCGAAGAAAATTCGGGACCTTTGGGATCTTGCATCCCGCAGTGGGTGTCGGCAGAACGCAGGCCAAACCCAATCGGTGCAGTTAAGTCCTGCAAAATATGGGACTGTTGGCCACCCTAGTTAGGTTTGGACGACCGGCAAGCACCTTAAGTTCCTTTAGATGGAAAGGGAAATCTCTCTAGCAGTATAGAATGATGGGCCTTATTTAATTTCATTAAAAGTCATACTGTCTTTATGGTGTCGACTCCTTCTTCCGACCCGCCACAGTACACAGCAGGCCCGAGTCCACCAAACGGTCCATACCTATTGTGGGTGATGTGTCTAGTTCCGAGTGATTCAACCAGAGGAACAGAGTCCATAATTCCAGGAGCAGCGGCCAAGCTGAAAGGACGAAGTGAATGTGGAATTAGAGAAGGTCTGTTTAGGGTGGGTGAAGGGGTGTTTTAAAAGTGCAAAATCCGAGTGAATATTTGTGTTTTTGGTACAAAACTAAACTTTTCCCACATCAACTACATTAATGACAATCAATTACATTTCTTTACATGCTAAAAATCTTAACTTGAAAAACGTTAGTTATAAAAATACATCTTATGATGGAAAACAAATATAAAAGACACAAAAACAAGTACACATGGTTAATAGCAAGCATCCCGGAGTGATAGGAAAATGTACAGGAGAATTCGAGGACAGGAGAATTCAAGGACAGAAGGTTTCATTTGGTTTACAACGGGGCAGGGCGAAAAAGGAGAAGGAAAAGAAGGGAACCCTTTCTACTAAGTACAAACAACATCCAAAAATTCAAATAGCCTAATACACAAGTAGATTTCGTTTTGTGTTAAGCATTCTAATCCATAAATCCTCTTCCAATATGTTCGGGCGCAGAACCGTTTTTTTCCAGCCATAACAAGCGCAGCGCTGGACAGGATACACACAGATGTTTGTGTTTCATCATCTTGGGCACAAAGCCTGCAAAGTCTTTTCCCCTTAGGGACCGTACTCCTTTTTCCCAAAACATCCATAGTAGGGAACAAATGTAGCTTTAGTCTCCACATTTGGAGCCTTAATTCCTTAGATGGATGTTTCCTCAGATATGGGGCTGGAATGTTATAGTTCTTCACCGAACAAGAAAAATGATCATTAAAACGACGATATTACAGCATAACAATCTTAAGCTGTATCCACACCTATCTAAAGAGCTTTTGCTTTACTTTGTTAGGATTCATGGACAGTTCGTCCGTTGATTTCAATTTTGGAAACAGTCTGCGTACACCATGCACCCCGATACACCAACATCTTACAATCGCCGTTTACCCTCAATTCATTCAGGTGGGCAACAAAGCGAGGCGTTAGTTGGAGAAACTATGCCAGCGCTTAACTGCAAGTTACCCCAGTCAATCCATCTGAAT
This sequence comes from Ambystoma mexicanum, assembly GCF_040938575.1. Classification (NCBI taxonomy): domain Eukaryota; kingdom Metazoa; phylum Chordata; class Amphibia; order Caudata; family Ambystomatidae; genus Ambystoma; species Ambystoma mexicanum. The sequence continues at coordinate 735,141,220 of NC_090925.1, forward strand.
TGGCAGTTGCCCCAACTCAAAAAGTATTCCTGCTATTGGGACTGAGGCCGGTAGGCGTAACACCCTTCTCCACAACTTATCCTCTAGCCTTTCCCAGCAGGCTCTGTCTTCCGTGTATGGGCCCGAAAACCTAATTTCGGTCCAATTTTCTGTTAAAACAATTTCAAAAGCGGTAGTAATGAGTACCTTCCAAACTTGTAATTAAACTAGATAAGCTGGCTAGAAATTAAGAGTTTACTTCAGCTTCTGGCGCATTTCTTATGTTTCCATCATAAATACACTAGCCAAGGTACTTAAAGATGTTGACCACCTCCAAGGCCTGACCTCTCCTATCCCATCCAAATGTATTCCATTTACTCTTGCCCCTATTGTGCACCATAGGTTTTGATTTCAAGGTGTTAATTGAGAGATCAATCTTACTAAGGACACCGTCAACCGCCTGTAGAGCTCTTTGCAAGCCTATTGGAGTAATTTCGTAGATGACGTCATCCGCGTATGCAAAATATTGTTCTGCTACATTTCCCAACTTGGGCAGATTTGTCTTAACAGTTTTCCAACTGGCAAGCGTATCCTTTATGTAAAAACAGAATATAAACCATACCTGTGTCCCAGTCCCTGGTTCGCGTCTCTCCATTTAGAGAAGGAGCTATGTGAATCCAATATGATTTTAAATTTTTGTGCCACAATGCAAAGCCTCCAGGATGCCAATTAACGCTTATGGACATCAACGATCAGACAGGCTCTTCCAAAAAATTGCGCTATTAACATGGTCAGGAGCTTTACTTACATCCAGGAAGGCTAGATAAACCGGCCTCCCCTGTTCCTTAGTTTGTGTGGTCAAAAGCGCCAGGACAAAACATGTTGGGGCTGTTCCCACCCCCTTCTTAAAACCGGCACGTTAATGATCTGGACAGTTAGCGCCCCTAGCCCACTCTTGCGATTCCTTTAGAATCATCTTGGCAAAAATGTTATTGGAAGCATCAGGAACAGTCTATCTCCTTCCTTAAAGATCAAAACAATCAGACTTCAAGAAGGTCGCCGACACGAGATAGATGCGTCGACGGTGCTCCCGAGCCCAAAACAGCAATTAGCGGTGCAACCACCCTGCAATTGCAACTAACGAAGCCAGGGGAAGCGGAAAGTGTAGCCCCGGAGAAGAAACACCCGTAGAGAGGAGCCCGGACGAGACATCCAGAAGCAAAGAATGCCGGTGCCCCAGTGAGGAAGCGGTGGAGGCGGCAGTGCCGGGAGAAGTGTAGACGGCAGGGCCGACCAAGACCTGGGAGGAGCAGCCGAGTTGGCGCACTCGCCGCCATGAGGGGACCCGCAGCACCAACTCACACCTGGCGAGCCCTCTCTGTGAGGAGAAGATCGAGGAGGCAAGGCAAGTAGCCGCGGCCAGGAGACCAGCCGTAACTGAGAGGAGGCCCGGAGAGCGAAGGAGGAGAGCCGCCAAAGACAGAGCATAGACTACACCACAACTAAAGGCAGGTCACAAGGCAAGCCCTGTCTGGGCCATGCCCAGCAAATCAAACAGCAGGGGCCTCCAAAGCAAACCCCGGAATAGGAGACTGGATGCTAGAGAACCACGCAAACACTCACAGGAGGCCCCAACAGAGCGCAGCACCTTTTGAGGAAGCAGACTTCTCCAGCATGGGGTCTGGCATGGATTCACATGCTCATGAATATTCCCCGTCGTCAGGCTGGGAATCCTCGGTAAAGAAAAAACCAGTATCAGTTTCGTTTCTGATCTGTCTTTCGTAGTAATAACCAATCACTGGTCTCTGCGTCATACTGACCACAGCCAATGACTGCCCTCTACCTAAGCACCGCCTCTGGCAGCCATCTTCAGATTTTTACCGCACGTTCATGTGTTGGGATCCTCGTGCTATTGCTCTCGAGCGTTAGTGCTATTTTATCGCGCTTTTTCACAAAAACTTCGATTCTTTCGGTCAAAAGAGCCTCAAGCTCCACCGATCCTACATCCGATCAACGGGGACCCGTGTCGGATTCATCTGTGCCCCTCAAGGGTGAAGATTTCGTCGAGCTACACTTCGGAGGACTCCAGAAGCTTCTCAGGCCCGGCCTCGGAGATGGCCCAGGAGAAGGGAAGCTCGACGCCCGGAAAGCTGTTCAGGGCCTGCCCTGGATGCCAGCTGCAGAACGTCTTCAAGGAGGACGAACACTCTTTCTGCCTTTACTGCCTTCATGGGGACAAGACGCACGTGGAGAAGGACTGTGCGTTTTGCGGCAACATGTCGGAACGGACCATGAAGGACCGCCATCAACGTCTCGCCAGCTGGCTGGAGGGTAAGAGCCCGTCTGGCGAGAAGAAGAAGAAATCGGAGCGGTCTTCTAAGACCTTTGAGGGCGCCCCGGCGACGGGGGCCCAACATAAGGCCAAGCACCGCGAGTCCGCTGGCACCGGGAGCGCCGAACGGTCGGGCTCTACGGGCGCCAGGCAGGGCGCACCCTCCCCGGCACCATCAACCACGAGCCAACGCTCTGGGTCGGGTAAGAGGAAGGCCGAGCACCCGGCGAAGCTCCTGGAGAGACCCCGGTCGAGCTCTAAGGCAGAGGAGGAGCGTGGCAGTGCCCCCTCCCTCAAGGATAAGGCGGTGAGCGCACCTAAGGTGGTGAAGGCCTTGATCCATTCGACCAAGCCCTCTATCGAAACGGTCGCGGCGGCCCTGGCCCAGCCTGTGGAGGCTGCACCAGTGGTGGCGGCCTCAGGGCCCAGAATCTCCCTGCCTCCTCGGAGGGAGTCTTCTTTCGTGCCCATCGATAGGACCCCCGTGAAACCCTCCGTGGGGAAGAAGGGGGGGGCAGGGCGTCGTCGTAGATTCGGCCTCAACCTCAGAAGAGGAACTGATCGAGGTCTTAAGCCACGGCCTAGGCGTGGAACAAGACCAGCCCGTCGGAATGGGCCCCGACGCAGGTGACGACGACGACATCGTCGAGGATACCGACGGGGCCCCTGCTCGCCCGTCGGATTCCCCTCTGCCAGCGCCGCAAGACAACTCAGCGGCCATTTTGTTGGCTATACAGTCCTTATGCTCCGAGATAAGGACGAGACTACCGTTACCGACGGAGGAACCTCTCCCGTCGGGGGATCCAGAACCGGGACCTTCTGGTGTTCCCCCTACCAAGAAAAGAAGGATCCATCCACCGCCTCCTTTTCAACCGTCGCGCCCCGTCCAGCCCTCCTCCCCGTCCACCCGAGGGGATGATACGGGGACTGACACGGCAGCGACGGGTACGGACGACGAGGCATACGACGAGGATTTTCCGTCGTCGCCTCCCACCAGGGCTTCTCCGCCCGACGAGATTGGATCGTTCCACTCAATGATCGCCAGGGCATCCGAGCTTTTCCAACTCTGCCCTGAGGAGAAGAAAAAGGAAGGCTTCCTTTACCAACGGCGCGAGACCAAGAGGAAGACGGTCCTCGCAGTGCCTCTGTTGGACGACATTTGGGATGAGGGCCTTTCCCTCCTCAAGAACCCTTCCACGACGCCAGCGAAAAGAGACCGGTACGAGAAAAAGTACCGGGTCCCGGACTCGGCACCCCTATGCCTCCGGGCGCAGCCTACCCCGGACTCCGTCGTCTCCGCGGCAGCCAGGAAGAAAGCGGGGGGGGGTGCGGCCTCCACGTCGACTTCCCCGCCGGACGGCGAGGGAAAGAAATTGGATGCCATGGGGCGCAGAGTCATCTCGTCGGCGGCGACGACGATTAAAGCGGCCAACGCCTTGGCTATCGTGGCCCGCTACGACAGGGAACTCTGGTACAAGATAGCTCCCCTGCTGGATTTTCTGCCGGACGACAAGAGGAAGGTGAGGTGGCCTCGGACCACGCCATCACCGTGGCGACGGACATCGCCGACACTGGGTTCCGCCAGATGGGCAACGGCGTTTGCCTTCGACGTCGCGGATGGCTCAAGGCTACGGACTTTCGGCAGGACGTCCAGACCAGGGTCCTGGACATGCCCTTCGACGGGAACAACCTGTTTGGGAAGACAGTGGACGATTCCCTTCAGGCCATCAAGGCGGATACTGAGACGGCCCGGGCCCTTGGAGTACTGCAGCAACGGCGGACGCCCTTTCGGAGCGGCGGAGGCAAGGGCGCCTCCAAAGGTTCCGGCGGCGGTTTCGCTTCCTACCGTCAAGCGGCCCGCTCGTCGTCGCAAGAGGCCTACAGAGGACGAGGCAAGTCTGGCGGACCCCGCCGTCGTCGCCAAGGAGGCCAAGGCGGCAAGGCCGCGTCCAAGCAGGATTGAACCGGCCGTGGGGTCGGGCCCCCACCGAAGCACCCCGGTGGGAGGCCGGCTGGCGGGCTTCGTCAGCGTGTGGGAGTCCATCTCCACCGACCGTTGGGTGCTGGACGCCCTGGCCCGGGGCCACGCGCTCGAGTTTCAAAGAAGGTGCCCGCGCGTCCCCCCCGTGGCCAGGAAAGAACTTCACGTCCCTCAACTTCTCCTGGAGGTAAAGGCGATGCTCAGAAAGGGCGCCATCGAACTCTTCCCAAAGAGGCTTCGGGGCTCCGGAGTCTACTCGCGTTACTTCCTCGTGAAGAAGAAGACGGGAGGATGGCGCCCCATCCTGGACCTGCGACGCCTGAACAAGTTCATCAAGGCGCAGAAGTTCCGGATGGTCACCCTCCAGCACGTCCTGGGTCAGCTGGAGGAAGGAGACTTCCTATCGTCGTTGGATTTGGAGGATGCCTACTTCCACATTCCCATCCTAAAGGGGCACCGAAAATTCCTCAGATTCGTGGTCCAAGGGCGTCATTACCAGTTCAAAGCCCTTCCCTTCGGACTGCGGTCGGCACCCAGGGTTTTCACCAAGTGCCTCGCACCGGTGGCGGCGCAGCTGCGCCGCGAGGGGATTCACGTCTACCCCTACCTGGACGACTGGCTCATCCGCGCCAAGACGAGGGAGCTCGCCGTGGTCCACACGGCAAGGACCGTCCAACTCCTCACGGACCTGGGATTCTCCGTGAACTACGCCAAATCCCACCTGGTGCCCGCGCAAGTCGCACTGTTTCTGGGAGCGAGGCTCGACACAGTGTCCCTTCTGGCCTCCCCGTCGGAGGAGAGGACCAGGACCATCTTGGGCAAGGTGCAACGGATGTTGGTGGCCGACGCGGCCAAGGTGAGGTCCATCAAGTCCCTCCTCGGGATGATGTCTTCCTGCATCTACCTCATTCCCATGTGCAGGCTCCGGATGCGCCCGTTGCAAGAGTTCCTGGATGCGCGCTGGATCCAGACGACGGGCAGCTTCGAGGAAAGGATCAAGCTCGACGAGAGTTTCCGACGAGCGATACGGTGGTGGGGCACCCGCGCGCATCTGACGGCGGGCATGGACTTCCAGACCCCAGCCCACCAGGTGACTGTGACCACGGATGCCTCCCTAGAAGGGTGGGGAGCGCACACCGAAAGTCTGCACGCAAGGGGACTCTGGCTCCCGACGGAGAAGTCCCTGCATATCAACGTCCTGGAGCTCCGTGCAGTGTTTTGGGCCCTCAGGTCCTTCCTTCCGTCCCTCAAGGGCAAGGTGGTGAGGATCTTCACCGACAACACCACCACCATGTTTTACATCAGGAAACAGGGCGGAACCAGGTCCCCAGCGCTGTCCAAGGAGGCGCAGGCCCTGTGGCATTGGGCCGTCGCCCAAGGGATTCTTCTGGTGCCGTTTCATCTGGCAGGGATAAAAAACACCATCGCCGACTCACTCAGCAGGGAGCTGCGCTCGTGCCACGAGTGGGAACTACGGCAGGATCTGGTGGATCGCCTCTTCCGACGGTGGGGCACACCCCAGATCGACCTGTTCGCGACGGCGACGAACACCAAGTGCCGGAGGTTCGCCAGCAGGTTTCCCCAGACGAGGAGCATGGGCGATGCTTTCTCGTTCCCCTGGGAGGGCCTGTTCCTCTACGCGTTCCCTCCCTTGCCTCTGCTAATCCGGCTCGTCAACCAGCTCAAGAGGTCACGGTGCAGGATGATCCTCGTCGCACCTGCGTGGCCGAGGCAGATATGGTTCCCGGACCTTCTGGACTTGTCGGCGTCCCCGCCAATCAAGCTGCCGGCGGACGCGGATCTACTCTCCAGGGAAGGAGGCGCCATCCTCCACCACGACCCGAAGTCGCTGAACTTGCAGGCCTGGCTCCTGCAGCGCTAGAGTTTGGAGGATACGACATACCGGCCGATTGCAGAGAGGTTCTTGCAAAGGCCAGGGCGTCCTCGACTCTTAAATGCTACGGACACAAATGGAAGAGGTTCTCTGTCTGGTGCCACGCACAGAAGATTAACCCTCTACGGATTACGGCTCCCCAAGTGCTGCCGTACCTGCTGACGCTGGCCAAAGCTGGTCTGGCACACGCGTCCATCAAGATTCATCTTGCTGCGATCTCCCGATACACCAGAACCACGGGCCGGACGTCCTTGTGGTCTCATCGTCTGGTGAAAGAGTTTATGAAGGGACTGTTCAGATCGTTCCCGCCGGTGAAGGCTCCGGCCCCGGCGTGGGAGCTCAACGTGGTGCTGACCAAACTCATGGGACCTCCGTTCGAGCCTCTGCACTCGGCCCCGTTGAAGTTTCTATCGTGGAAAACAGCTTTTCTCGTGGCCATCACCTCCGCACGACGAGTGGGAGAGATCCAGGCCCTTTCCTGCAAGGCCCCGTACTTGACTTTCCACGACACGAGGGTAGTGCTCAGGACGCACCCCTCCTTCATGCCCAAGGTACCGTCGGACTTTCATCTCAACGAGCCCTTGGTGTTACCTGTGTTCTTCCCGTCGCCTTCGTCGCCGGCTGAGAGGACTTTGCACTCGCTGGATGTAGCTAGAGCGCTGAAGTTCTACGTGGACCGCACGAAAGGTTTTCGGAAGACGTCACAACTCTTTGTGAACTTTGGACCTGTCAATCAGGGGAAGGCTCTCTCGAAGGCTTCCATCTCCAGATGGCTCTCCGGCTGTATCATGTACTGTCACCGGTTGGCAAACCGACCGCTGCCTGGCCGTCCGAGAGCCCATTCCACCAGAGCGATCGCAGCTACCACGGCTTTCCTATCTGGTGTGCCCCTGCTGGACATATGCAGGGCTGCTACGTGGAGGTCGACGCACACCTTCACGAAATTCTACTGCGTCGACCGGGATTCCAGGGAGGAGTCCAGGGTCGGCCAAGCAGTGCTGCGCAACCTGTTCGCCTGAGGTGAGCCTGGTGAGGAGGTAAGATGCTTAATGTTGAGTTGATGTGATGCTTAATGTTGAGCCTTTGCCACCTCCCGTGGTTGTGCATGTGTGTACTGCTATGTATTCTTTATTCATGAGCATGTGAATCCATGCCAGACCCCATGCTGGAGAAGGAACAAGTTACTTACCTGTAACTGTTGTTCTCCAGCATGGGTCTGGCATGGATTCACATGCGAACCCTCCCGCCTACCCCTCTGCGGCTCTTCACTTGGTCATACTGCCACTTCACGTGCTTCCAAATCTGAAGATGGCTGCCAGAGGCGGTGCTTAGGTAGAGGGCAGTCATTGGCTGTGGTCAGTATGACGCAGAGACCAGTGATTGGTTATTACTACGAAAGACAGATCAGAAACGAAACTGATACTGGTTTTTTCTTTACCGAGGATTCCCAGCCTGACGACGGGGAATATTCATGAGCATGTGAATCCATGCCAGACCCATGCTGGAGAACAACAGTTACAGGTAAGTAACTTGTTCCTTAGCGACTCTCATCACAAGGCAGAACTTTCATGGGGAAATGAGAACCCTCCAGGAATCTTTAGCGAAGACCTTTCAGGAGCAATTTCAATTGATGAGATCAGACCTCAACACAGACCTGGTGGAGATGCGACAGGAAGTAGGGCAGCTGGTCGAAAGAACGGATATATTGGAAAGGGGCCGGCAAGAGATATATAAGGAGACCGCAGCAAATAGCGAGGCTATAGGACTCCTAAACGTGGCGACCCAAAACCTAAAAATACAGATGTAGGATATGGAGAACAGGTCCCGGAAGGTTAACATCAGGCTGAAACTCCTACCAGAGGTGGTCTCGGATAGAGAACTGAAAGAGGAGGTTCAGAGAGTTTTCGCCGGCCTCTTGGGGTGGGAGGGGGAGGGAACCAGGTGCCGTTGAATTGAACAGGATCCACAGAGTGGGGCAGCAAAATAAGGGCCCTAACGCTAGGCCCAGAGATGTCCTTGCAGCATTCACAAGATTTGCACAAAAAGAAGCGGTTCTTAGAGCTGCACGCCAACAAGAGCCAGTGCTGTACAAGGGCCAACAGATCTCACTCTACCAATACCTAGCCAGCAGCACCCTCATTAAGAGATGGAAAATTAGCCCAATAACCAAAGCACTGAATGAGCGGGGGCTTAGATGAGCATGGACCTTCCCGTTTGTCTTATGCTTTGATTGGGCAGGTGCACAAAAATGCATTGTCTCCTCCCAGGAAGGAGTCGACATATTGTACCTGGACTTGGACTAGCCGGAAAAAAGGGCCCTCCGGAACGGACAACATGGAGCGGAGGGGGAAGGGAAGGTTCAGGGAAAGGGTGACACGGGTGGGTCGGGGCGAACCACGATGCTGGGAAGGGATGAGGACCACAGTGTTGCACAAAGCCGGGACGAGATGATAGCCCCAGGGAACAGAAGTAGGGAGGGCAGAATTCAGGGGAGATGAGCAAGAGGAAGGCAAACAGGAGAGACAAAGGAAGCAGAACATACCCACAGTCAAATTCAAATGGCTTACACATAACGCGAGTGGGCTTAACTCTCCCCTTGAAAGAAATTGGAGAAATCTACTAAAAAACTAGGCCCAGACATCCTTTGACCAAATACTTTTCGCCTCAGATCCGTCCAAAACTGAGGGGGTCGCGATAGCCCTCAGGAATACTTTGGATTTCAAGGTGGCATAGATGAAAAGGGATAAGGGAGGGCGATGTATAATGGTAAAGGGGGAAGGTGCAGGGGTCTCCTATACAGTGGCGTCCATCTATACCCCCAATGTTGGACAGAGTCCTTTTTTACAAACTTTTTTTTTAGGAAAACCGGAAACATTCGAAAAGGTTATTTCGTTTTGATGGGCGATTTCAACATTGCATGACATAGGGCACGAGATAGATCAGGTAGGGGAAGGATGGGTGGCGGAGTAGTGGCGTCAGCCGAACTAGAAGAAAGGATTGAACAAGCGGGTCTGAGGAATGTATGGACAGTTTAGTTTATTTATAATGCGCACCAGACCCATGGGCATCAGGGCGCAGAAGATAAGGTTATGTTAAGCTTAGTTACAGGGTACATAGGTACAAGAAATAAGGGATGCAATATACAGTGTTACCTCAAAGATATACAATGTCGGTTACATGATCACAAAGATTACAATGAAATTGTATGAATACCTGCGGTGCAGGACGAGATATACAATAGCACAACAGTATATACAGTGTGGGTTACATGGTTGTGTAGCAGAAGTATGAAGTGCAGGTCGAAATATACAATAGCAACATCAGTATATGCAGTATGTTATATAGCAGAAGGTTCAAAGTGAGCATGTTACAACGGGAGGGTCGTTCAAGTGGACTAGTACAAAGTGAGCGTATCCGCAGGCCTGAAGGGGGAGGAGGATGGATACTCATCGGAAATGCACGTTATGCAATCAAGGATAGATTACATATGGGTATCAGCAACACTACTGGGGAGGCTGGTGGAGGTGGGCCCGCTCGGGATAGCAGATCATAAGACTTGTGTCCATGAGAATGAAGCTTTGGCAGAGGGCGCTGGGAGTGTGGAGTTGGAGAATGCCGGCGGGCCTGCTGAAAGATCCAGTGATTAGAGAGGATCTGGAGGGACAAATTAAGGGGTTCTTTGAACTCAACAATAGTGCTGACACGGGAGAGAGCACTATGTGGGACGGATTCAAAGCTACCATGAGGGGGCAGCTCATCATAGCTGCTGGCGCGCACAGAGAGACGCAGATGAAGGCATTAGAGGTCCAGCTAGAGCAGGGGTGCACAACTGATTTTGACAGAGGGCCGAAAGTACCTTACATGAGGGCTATAGTGGGCCGAAAAGTAAAAGTGGGCGGGGCGGTAGACGGGACATGTCAGGAGGCTTTTTCAACCCCCAATTTGTATTAAACACATTGAAAAAGATATGTTTTTGAGGGGTAACGATTTTTATTGCATTTCAAACTTACATTTTGTACTACACATTTTCCATTGCTATCATTTATTTCGATTTAGTTATTGTATATCGTCTGTTTAATTAAATTATATATATTTTATTGACCCTTGATTGGACATTCCGTTATTTTGGACTGCTATAGTTTGCTGTTTGGGTTACCCAAGAGGAGTATGGCCTTCGTTGAGTCAGGTTTCCTCAAAAAAAGCAAAGGATGTACATCTCCTAACTGTGCCTGTTTTAGCTTTATTATTGAGTTCACTCTTGGAGTGCAACACTATGCCCCATGGCTCCCATCCCCAACCAAACACTATGCCCCATGGCCCCCTCACCCCCAACCAAACACTATGCCCCATGGCCCCCTCACCCTCAACCAAACACTATGCCCCATGGCCCCCTACCCCCAACCAAACACTATGCCCCATGGGCCCCTCACCCCCAACCAAACACTATGCCCCATGGGCCCCTCACCCCCAACCAAACACTATGCCCCATGGCTCCCACCCCAACCAAACACTATGCCCCATGGCCCCCACCAAACACTATGCCCCATGGGCCCCTCACCCCCAACCAAACACTATGCCCCATGGGCCCCTCACCCCCAACCAAACACTATGCCCCATGGCTCCCACCCCAACCAAACACTATGCCCCATGGCCCCCACCAAACACTATGCCCCATGGGCCCCTCACCCCCAACCAAACACTATGCCCCATGGCTCCCACCCCAAACAAACACTATGCCCCATGGGCCCCTCACCACCAACCAAACACTATGCCCCATGGCTCCCACCCCAACCAAACACTATGCCCCATAGCCCCCACCAAACACTATGCCCCATGGGCCCCTCACCCCAACCAAACACTATGCCCCATGGCTCCCACCCCAACCAAACACTATGCCCCATGGGCCCCTCACCCCAACCAAACACTATGCCCCATGGGCCCCTCACCCCCAACCAAACACTATGCCCCATGGCTCCCACCCCAACCAAACACTATGCCCCATGGCCCGCTCACCCCCAACCAAACACTATGCCCCAAACACACTCAAGCATGCACCCATACAGACCTGAACCCCCCACCCCCCAAATCAGCACACACACAAACATGCACCCATACAGACCCGAACCCCCCACCCCCAAATCAACACACATACAAACATGCACCCATACAGACCCGAACCCCCCACCACCCCAAATCAGCACACACACAAACATGCACCCATACAGACCCAAACCCCCCACCCCCCAAATCAGCACACACACAAACATGCACCCATACAGACCCAAACCCCCCACCCCCCAAATCAGCACACACACAAACATGCACCCATACAGGCCCAAATCCCCCACCCCCCAACTCAGCACACACACAAACATGCACCCATACAGACCCGAACCCCCACAAACATTCATAAACATCCAACACACCCCCCCACCCATCCGACACACCCCCCCACCCCCGCATCTCAACATGCACTCAAAATACATTAAAACACAAACATTCAAACACATCCGACACACCCCCCCACCCCCGCATCTCAACATGCACTCAAAATACATTAAAACACAAACATTCAAACACATCCGACACACCCCCCCACCTCAACATACACTCAAAATACATTAAAACACAAACATTCAAACACATCCGACACCCCCCCCACCCCCGCATCTCAACATGCACTCAAAATACATTAAAACACAAACATTCAAACACATCCGACACACCCCCCCACCCCCGCATCTCAACATACACTCAAAATACATTAAAACACAAACATTCAAACACATCCGACACACCCCCCCACCCCCGCATCTCAACATACACTCAAAATACATTAAAACACAAACATTCAAACACATCCGACACACCCCCCCACCCCCGCATCTCAACATACACTCAAAATACATTAAAACACAAACATTCAAACACATCCGACACACCCCCCCACCTCAACATACACTCAAAATACATTAAAACACAAACATTCAAACACATCCGACACCCCCCCACCCCCGCATCTCAACATGCACTCAAAATACATTAAAACACAAACATTCAAACACATCCGACACACCCCCCCCACCCCCGCATCTCAACATACACTCAAAATACATTAAAACACAAACATTCAAACACATCCGACACACCCCCCCACCCCCGCATCTCAACATACACTCAAAATACATTAAAACACAAACATTCAAACACATCCGACACACCCCCCCACCTCAACATACACTCAAAATACATTAAAACACAAACATTCAAACACATCCGACACCCCCCCCACCCCCGCATCTCAACATGCACTCAAAATACATTAAAACACAAACATTCAAACACATCCGACACACCCCCCCACCCCCGCATCTCAACATACACTCAAAATACATTAAAACACAAACATTCATACACACAAACATAAAGCAAAACAAACCCGACACACAAACAGACCACTTACCGGAGACGTGCTGGAAGGCAGGCAGGTAAGCTGGAATCGCACTACGGCTGGCATGGTCCAAGGCTGAAATGCCTTCCGGCATCAAGCCCAGTGTTGCCAGGTCGGAAGGAAAAAATAAGCTGAATGCCCTTCAAAAACAAGCCCAAAACAAGCTGACTCACATCCAAATAAGCGGAAAAAACAAGCGTGCACCTAAAAAGTTGTGGAAAGGTCTCAAAAGTAAGAAACATAACACAACAAGAAAAACATACATAGACAGAACACTGACATAGTGTGTTAGAACAACAATATTTTATTGCATGGTGACTAGAAGTCCCAGATTGCAAAATAATATGGCCCTGAAATATTTGTATTTATTGTTTTATATAGCGCCTTAATCCAAGGCGCTATATAATATTGTAACATGGCCAATTGGAAGCTGAAAAGAAACATGGCCTTCCTGAATACATCTTTCTGAGAAAATGTTGTATATAGATTCAAATAATCCTCTAACCCAGTCTTGCAAAAAAAAGTTTTTAAAAAATAAATAAATAAAGGAAGTGGATAATGCGTCAGCACTGGGGATATCACCAGGATAATATTGCTATAGAGTGACGCTTGCTAAACTAAACCAATCCCCTTCTTTACATGTCAGTGTGTCTGCCTGCATGACAAAACTTTTAAAGTGCGTTTTTTTTGCATATGTTTAGGCATTTGGCATTGATGGGCCACCTGGTGGGCAAGTAACGATCCCATCAGTGCCAAACAAAATACAGGCCGCACCCGAGAGCAAGACAAAGCAGCAATTGCCGTCAAATGCTGCCAGCAGCCCAGTGCAGGACGCTCTGTGCGACGTGTAATGGGCTTAACAGCAATATAAACAAGCCCAATTACACGCGCACAGACGGTCCAACAAGCGGACGAAAACCGCGACAAGCGACCTCCAAATATTATAAGCGACTTTGGCCGCCCTCCATTAGGAAAGTCTTTGTGCCTCGCGGGCCGGTCAAAAGGGCATGGCAGGCCGCAACTGGCCCGCGGGCCGTATGTTGTGCACCCATGAGCTAGAGGAAGAAGTGGAGGTCGTCAGGAAAATGGCGGGGGAAACCCGCACAAGACATACCCTTAAAGCCTACAAAAGGGCGGTAGGGCATCTAGGGGTCTTGAGAACGAAAAAGGCAGAAGGTGTGCTTCTCTTTTTGAGGCAGAGCTAGTCCGCCAATAAGGCAGACGCGTTACTAGCAAGACTGCTGAGGGGAGGGTTGGAACGCAACACAATCCTACCGATAAGGAACGAGAGGGGGGAGCGCCTGACAGGTACGGAAGACATCCAAGAATGTTTGGCGAGTTTTTATGAAAATCTCTACTCCTTGCAGGACCCCCTGGGCCGACATCAGATGGACTTCCTGGAGAAGGTCCAACTGCTAAAAAATAGGGAGGGAAACCTCAGATTTATTAGGACAGGAAATCACAGAGGAGGAATTAAAGGTGATCACTAAGATACCTACAAACAAGGCACTGGGCCCGGATAGGTACACGGCATCCTTTTATAAAACATTGTCAGTAGTGCTGGCACCATATATAGACTGCTTCTTTAACGCTTTTAAGACAAAGGGGTGCATCACCCCCTCCATGGAAGAGGAAAAAATATCCCTTATTCTAAGATTGAATAAAGACCCGGCAGAAGGCACCTACTACAGGCCCATAGCGCTCATTAATGTAGACGCAAAACTCTATACTAAAATTTGAATTGTGTCCTTGACCTCCCTCTGTCATTTTTCGAGTTAGTAGGTGCATGGTCTCCACGCTGTTTTTTCGAAGGGGGTGTGGGCCGCATTATCGAATGTTTAACATGGAGGTTCTGAAAGCCTCCCACTTTTCAGGGGAATCGTGTTTGGAAGGGTAGGGGGTGACCCTAGTGTCGGCCGACTATGAGGAGGAAGGATGAGATCGGTATAGTCTCTTCTTAGCTTTTTTTTTTACAAAGACGAGGAAGATTTCCTCAAACAACTTCTCGATCTCTGTTGAGATTTTCCACCCGATTCCCTAGTTTCTTTTAGTTTTTTCGAAGAAGACTTTCAGGATTACTCCCCCACGGCCAGTTTCTCTGTTCCTTCAGAGCCTTGTTGGTCATCGCCTGACAGGAACTGCTCTCGTCGACCCGATGGTCAGGGCCCAAACACAAGACAATTTCGATGGGGGTCGGTGATCGACATTTTCTTTCCGCACTTCTGACATTTTTTTAAGCCAGTTTTGGATGTGGAAGGGTTCGACGATGAAGACATAATGACTTGAACAGAAGCGCCGTTTTCGTGTCACGAAACAAGCTATCGGAAAAACGGAACTGAACCTAACGGGCGCGGCTCGAGCCCTTTATACTACGGATGACATCAAAGTTCGACGGCGGCCCTCGAGGAACATTCAAAGCCACTGCCTCGAGCACAGCGCCCTCTAGTGAAAAATATCCAAAGCAGCAAGCTGGAAGATACGACTATCTAAGTTGAGGAATACGTGGGAGGGACAGCCAATCGAAAGAACGTTACAGTTGGTAAGTAACTTGTTCTACTGGCGAACAGGTTGAAGAGGAGCCTACCTCCCTGATCCACCAGGATCAAACGGGATATGTTTTCGGTAGGCAAACAGCCGGTAATATCAGGAGGGTAGCCTACATGGTGGAGTAATCCCAGAAAACGTACAATCCCGAAGTGGTCCTGTCACTGGATGCGGAAAAGGCATTTGAACGTGTTGTCATGACCACCACCAGCACCACCTCACGCAACATAGGTTGCCTGGTTATTCCCATGCTCATGGTGCCTGTAAACCCAAGTTCCATGCGAGAAAATCAAGCTGGGTTCAGTCTTGACCCATCTGGCGCCTATTTCATAACCCTTAAAACATTAGTAAGGTAGGAGGCTAGAGACTTCCTGGTTCCCCCAAGATGGCTGTTCAATGAGCCATTGGACATTATCATGGGTTGCTGGCCTGTTGCTGGGAGTGGCTAGCTATGTAAACCATGCCCAAACAGGCAGCCATGCTTTGCGTTATTCTGCCCCTACTGGAAGTGTGACGCTTACTGCTGCTCCGACCTGAAAGAGAGGAACAACACGTTAGCAGGTATAGCATGGCCACGAAGACAGAATTCAACCCCCACGTTTATTTTTGAAGTCGCGTGGCTCGGCCAGATCTGCTGCACTACGGAGAATCTTCCAGCGTTTTAACCCAGCAGCTCGCATGTCTCGGCTTCTTTGCTCCTCTGCTCCTGAGGCTCCGGACCTGCTCCTGACCGATCCTCTGTCCCAGAAGCTCCAGATCCACTCAAAGCTGATCCGGTCCTCTTCCGAACTCTAATGCCTGGAAGGGAAGGACACGGCATTAGCAGGCAAGCTACAAACACCACAAAAGGAACCGCACGCAGTGCGCACTTCAACCTGACTCTCACCTGATTCACACAATGCTGAGCACAAAAACGAACGCACGTGAAAGGCATACCATCATTCAAACTGCAGTTTTTTTTTTAAGAGACTGCTTTCACAAGCGTATGCAAACAAATCACCCAGCAAGGCCAATTATCCAGGGAAGCACTAACAACATATCCACAGGCTACAGCAACTCTGCTTCTATTCGGACTTACCTGCATCTTGGAAGTAACACATTGCAGCACTAACAGGAAGACATTTGTGATATATTTTTAAGCCGCAGCCGGTCTGGGCTTGGCCTTCAGTGAAGCAACTGATGGCGCATTGTATTGCTGCAAAGACTTTAGGCATCCCTGCTAGTGGAAGCAGGGCGGAGAGCCCACTGATTCTAACCTTCAGGTGAGCTGAACCCCAGAGGGACACGAAACCAGGGGAAAAGCAGGAAGGAGGGGAAGAGTACACAAGTGTAGAAGTTAATACCTGTTCCCTCACGCTAGGTGCAGACCCACAGACGGCGCTGACGCACGCCCCAGCTGCAAACACCAGACCAGAGACACCATGCACCCCTGTAAAGACAAGGTAAGCATAACAGGTCCAGAGTGGATGTTTTTGTTCCAGGTTATGGAGAAGATTGGCTTGGGAGGGCACTTTCTGAGAGTGGTGAATGCAAACTACCATGCTCCGGTAACACGCCTGTCCGTAAAATGGCTCAATGTCGCGCCCCATGTGGGCTATATGCTCACGGGTTGAGTGGTTAGTTTGATTTGTTCATACCCTCTGATCTGCCGGTTGTCAAGTGGTATGAATAAAGGTTTAACTGGGCCTTTGCTAGAGCGGTCGCAGGCATGAACTGGGTTAATGTGAAGTGAGGTAACCTTCACAATAAAAAAGGCATATTGTTTAGGAAAATAATCTTTAGGTTTTAAGGTAAATGATATTGCAAATGTTTTATTTAGTCTAGTGTGAGAACCTAGTTTAATGCTTGTTACAAAGCCAAGTAGCATTAACGTGTGGGCGGCATGAGGAATTAGTTAAAGGACATTGTCAGTTTCGGATCTCACCTTCTTGGGTTTGCCATCAGTTTCAGATCTCTCCTTCTTGGGTTTGCTGAGAAGAGATGAGGCCTTTTGCTCCAAGCCGCCACCGTGCCACCCCAGTATAGAAACATGGGAGGCACAGAGGCCACCCGGAGAGCTGGGTCTCGAGGGAACACCCCCCACTGAGGGGGGAAAAAAACCTTGCTGGGCGTAGCATGCTCCCTTCCCAATGGGTGATGGAGCTGTAGGATGAACAGATGTAGAGTAACGTGACCAATCCAGATCAGCGTAGGGAGAGCAAGCAGGTAGTAAGTGGAGATGCAAAGGAGTAAAGAATTGCAAGGACGGACAGGGATGCCAACAAGAGAGTCCACAGAGAAGTCAGAGAGGAGAATCCAGAGAGCATAGGTAAACGGGAATCGGACAACAGGAATCAGGATCGAAGGAGAACACAGACGCTAAGCCCAAAGGCAAGGCAACGGGAAGCAGAACAGGACAGTAGAAAAGGAGTGCGCGGAAGGCCGTGCAAGAACAGAAAGCAAAAAACAGCATACCGCAACAAACGGTTGAAACGCACCGCCTAAATGTTCTTCCGGGTACTGGTTGCTGAAGCTACGTTTTGCCGGTCCTGATGTGAACGTGATGTCGTTCTCGCCCCGGAAGCACGAACGCCGGCCATCTTGGAACGGGATGAAAACCTTCAATGTTTCCACAGTGACCTCCACCTCCGTTGATGCAATCTCCAAGGCTGCTGTGAGCGCTCTGTACAATGTGGAGTTGTCACAGATTTATTAGGGCCACTAACAAGGTTGGGCAAAATCAATCAAAGTGCAGAATACAGCTACAGTGACCAAAACAGGGTGGCTTTGCTCTGATTGTAAGGAAGGGTTGAAGTATACTCCTATGTCCTGTCCCCTCTTTTCCATACGTGTGGGATATTCAGTCCTTCAGGGCAGCACTGGAGCACTTTTTGATATCATCAAAAGAAAAAATAAGCTTGTCCTTTTTTTATTTATACGTGGAACCAGCACATGTGGCTTTAGCCCGGCCTTCTTAATCCCCACCCATCGCATCACACTCCAGTCCTTTTCTCCACACGGTCAGGATTGAACTCGCTTTGCTTTGTCTTTTTTTTGTTCTTCCCGCTTTCTTAATCTGCCTGCCTCTCTACCGTGGTCAGTTCTTTCTTCTGCCTATGCCAGACAATGAGGGTTTTGCCACGCGTTCTTCCCCTGGACGTCACTAGGTGGCTGTGGACCCTCATTACCTTTACCTAGAGTGCCTCGGCCGAGACTATCGTTGGGACTCTTGGTTCTACTGTGACTCACTCTCAGCGCGTGCACTCGAACGAAAGCTAGTCAGGTGAGAGGAAGTCTTTCACAGTGGTGTTCCACCTCATCTTCAGAATTTCATCAACAAAAAAAATAACTCCCACTAAGTACCTTACTTTTTAGGGCACCCCCTCCAGCTGACTCCTTTCCGGGGTCATCCAGTTCCGGGAGGCATCGGAGTGACCCTAGCATTACCCGGGATCGCCTTGAAGTACCTCATTCAAGGCCTAAACTGGATACCGTAGCACTCTGCAAGGTTCCCCTGCAGAGGGATAAACGTGCCAGGGGTCACTCCTGAGGTTTCCCGACAAGTGGCTAAAACTTCCAGCAAAGGTCAAGGATCCCCTTCCTGGGCTAACACGACTGCATCAACTTTTGAGGTTCTCCTCAAAGGAGCTAAATATTGTACCAGCCAGCATGAAGGAGTGCACAGGACAGACCAACATCCAAAGTCCTTATCCACTGGCTCTGCTGAGGATCCCTCCAAAGAAGGCTAAACCATTAATTGATACGCCAGTCAAAGCAGACAAAACAGTCATGGCCTCTGACAAACCTGTGACGCAGGTCACCTCAGAAGGGCTCAAAATGGCACCTCAGCCAGCTCCACCTGTCTCCACCATTTTGTCAGGCCTTTCGGAGTCTGCCATTTTGTCCGCACCCCTGATGGTGTGGGTACAGATGCCAGGCCCAATTTATTTCCTCCATCCGGTGGATCGAATACTTTTCATACAAATTTGCTGTATACTCTGAGGATGCCCCTTCCACCGACTATATTGCTGCCTCCTACATCAGCCCCACTACACTACATGAATCCATACTTGGGAAGTGTTTCTTAGCAACCAGTCTCAACAGAGTTGTGGTGTCATAGCCTGTTTGATAGACCGATTCCGTCACCACATCCAAGTCCATCTTCCGAGGAAGCATTCTTTTGCCGTTTTCAACCTAATGCACTGTGATCCAATGAGGCTATACTTTAAGGACCTCACCAGGGTCATTTTTCCAAAGCCTCGGGAGTCTCCACCTCCTCCAATAGTAGCTCCGCCTTTATCACCTCTTCCTCCACAGGAGCGGGTTCCTGAGCTTAAAGAGCCTGCGCATTGTGCTCCATGTTCTCCATGTTCTTCACTGCCGAAGGACGAGGTCACCAAAATGTTGACTCAAGACAGGCTTGACTTGGACAACGATCCTCCATACTCAGTCAAAGCCTTTCATGATGGGGTGTTTAAACTTATGGCGTTATTGAACATTCCAACACCTGAACCTCCTGCGCAGCAAACCAGAGTGTCGTCCGGTGTTCTTATGTTAAAGTCTTAAGAGCGCTCTGGTCTTTTTCTTCAAAACTACTTTTTGTCAGAAGCCCTCGATGTGTGGGTGAAGCCACACAGGCAAACACGTAAATAAATAGACTCCAGGTACAGGTTGCAAGCATCTGAATATTTCCCCTATCCCCATGTCGTCTTCTTCCATCTTCAACTGCTCTAACAGCGGCTGCCCTACACTCCAAATATTCAGCAAGCTCTTCCTCTGCGGTACAGGTGCTCCCGAAGGAAGATGAGGCCTTGGAGGCGGTAGAGAAGAAAGTTTGCCCTCCAGCTTCAACAGGCAAATACTGAGGCAGTGTTAGCAGCTAATCTAAAGCTATGGAGGCAACTGTCTGAGTTCCAACAGTTCATCCCTCTGAACAGACCTGATGATTTCAAGACTGGCTTGTCAGATGCCAGAGTCCTGGCCCCAGGAGTTATTACAATCTGCGGCACATCGCTTGGAGACCTCTGCCCGAGGGCTTAAGTTGGCCGTGTTTGTGAGTCGGCAGGCATAGTTGCACGCAACCAAATTTACAAAACGGATGCAGGGGAAGATTCTAGACCTTCCTTTTGAAGCTGAAAAACTTTTCCACAGTTCTACTGACGATGAGTTAGCAAAGGCCATGGCAAGCACTTTAACTACAAAGTCTTATCTGTCCTAACAAAGCAGCATGCTGCAAACTCCTCTTACCCTCAAAAGTCTGAGCACCAATCTAGGGCTTTTTCTGGATTTTGAGTTTTCCAAGATCTCAAAATGTGTCAGCTGAACTGTTCCCCAAACGGCCCTAAGCGAAATCTCCAAAAACCAGGAGGCGTTTTTTTCTCCCAGTCAGCAGCCTCTACCCCCAAGACCAATGCTCCCTCCTCTGACAAAAACACTAGATGATGGTTTGGAACGGTTCCACAAGTCTCTGGTGTGGGGACGCATTTCCTGACAGCTGGATGCCTGGCGGACCATCACCAAAGATTCAATGGGTGCTCTCAGCCCATTCGGGTTTCTGCCTTCCCCTGCTGCCTATTCCTCCATCCCGTCCTCCCCTGCAACAGACAGGATCTCCTTTTATCCACGCCGAGGTTCAGAAGCTTCTGGACATGAGGGTGATGGAGAAAGTCCTTCTTGCGGAATATGGCATGGGTTTCTATTCCCGCATTTTTACAGTGCTGAAATCCGACCAGGCTGGCCTGCACACTAGTTTAGACCTGTCTAACTCCAATCTGCACGTTCCCCAAGAAAGATTCAAGATGATCACGCCCTCGCCAATTTGATCCACACTTGCAAAGGACGATTCGCTCTGTGTTGGATTTTCAAGATGCATACCCATATGGCCCCAGCACTGCAAATTCCTTCATTTTTTGCTAGGGGCGAACACTTTCAGTACTAAGTTCTTACTTTCGGGCTCGGCACAGAGTTTTCCCGGAAATAATGGCTGTGATTGCAGCATTTCTCAGACTTCGAGGAGTTCACGTGTATCGATATTTGGACGACTAGCTCCTGCTGAGTCACTGTCCTCATACATCAGCGTCACACAAGCACCTACTACTCCGGCTGCTATTCAGGCTGGGGTTGTGGTGAACTGGAGAAAATAGTCAATGACGGTCTTGCAGGATCTGATCTTCTTGGGTTTTTGATGCAACACAGTCAGTGCCAGGGTTTTTCTAACCAGCGACAGAATGAGAGTCCTGCCGCACATGTGCTCTTTTTCTCAGCTCTACCCACATCACAGTGAAGTGGTTTCAGAGGCTTCTGGGCCTTATGGCATTCTGCATCTTAGCCTGCCTCAAGCTCGATTGAAGATGACATACCCAATTAACGCTCAGACAGGCCTGGTCCTAGGCGACAGACCCAGACACTCAATTCCTTTGTCTCGGGAAATGGCAAACAACATCCTTTGGTGTTCGGACTTTACAAATCATACAGTTAGAACTCCGTTTTTAGATGTGTCCCAACAGATCACGTTAACAATTGACGACTCCTGTTCTCGGCAGGGGCGCAACGTTGAGCCATTTGGAGGTGCAGAACTTGTGGCCGCCCCCGGACAGGGGTCATCATATCAACTACCTTGAAATTCTGGTGATTTGTCTTGCCTTGAAAGCTTTTCAGCCCAACATCTGCAACACAACAGTTTGCATCAGGACGGACAACTGTGTTGCGATGTTCTACGTCAACCAACAAGTCGGGCCCAATTCTACAACTCCAGTACTTTTGGCTGTGCGGATTTGGGATTGAGCAGTGCAAAACCATGTTTGGCTTCAGGCAGTCCATATACCTGGTCAAGAAAAAACTGAGCCGACTCCCTCAGTTGGCAATCTGTCGCACATCAAGAGTGGAAATTAAAATGTGCCAGTTCTGTCCCAGATTTATTTACAGTGTAGACCTGTTTGCAACATTCTCCAACAGGAAACTTCTGCTCTATGCTTCCAGGCCAAGGCCTGGGCTCTCTGTGGGATGCCCTTGAGATCTCTTCGGACGGAATGTCAGCTTTTGTCATTCCGCCCCACCACTTGATCCATCGTGCTCTGCTAAAACTACAGAGGTCTTACAGCTCCTGCCTAATCTTCATAGCACCAATGTGGCTAGCCAGGTTTTGGTTTTCGAAGTTGAAATGCCTGTCGGCCTTCTCTCCAACGCATTTGCCAGAGATTCCTAATCTCTTACACCAGAACAAGCAGCAAGTGTGGCCTCCCTCTTCACAATTCCTTCATTTAGCAGCCTGGTTCTTAAGTCCGTAGCTCAGTTCAATCTGTCAGAGGACAATATGCTCTTCATCCAAGCAGCATACAAACCCTCCACACATGCAATGGCTTATATTCTGCAACTGGCGTCTTGACAAGCAAAGTGGATCCTTGTCAGGCTTCAATCAACTCTGTCCTGTCCTTCATTTCAGACCGTGCTTCTACCGGCATGCATATATGCTCATGCTGAACATACTTGTCTGCTATTGGGGCTTACTTCAACACCGACTCTTGTTCTTTAACCCTCACAAATCCGGCAATAAAACGCCACTTTGCTTGTTTTATGCATCTTTGTCCACCTGTCAGAAGACCCCAGGTGAAATTGGGACCTCACTGTGGTTATCAACACCCTTTGTCATAAGCCTTTCGAGCCCATAGCAATGGTGAATTTAAAGATGCTCACCTAGAACTTTTTTTCTGGTTATCATTACGTCTCCTAGAAGAATCGGAGAACTGCTGGCTCTTTTTTTTATAGAGGAACCTATTCTTTCGTTCCATAAGGACAAGGTAGTGCTCCGCATTTGGTTTAATTTATCACCTTTCCTTCCTGCTGAAAATTCTCTGATTTTCACATTAACCTGTCGATTTCCTTACAGTTGTTCTTCCAAGACCCGGCATCTGATGCAGAGCGGGGTGGTCTCAACCTTGAAACAGGAGAGCGCTCAAATTAAATTGAACTAAAGACTTCAGGACCCCCTAAGGGAACACGGGCCTCTAAAGCCTCTATTTCCTGCTGGATATTCTCCTGCATTTCAGAAGCTTACACAGTACAGGGACTGCAGACCCCCAAGGGCATATATTCTCACCTTGTGCGAGGAAAGGTTGCGGCTGTGGCTTTACAGAAGTTTGTGCCTTGGGAAACCATTGCTGAGGCGGCCACCTGGGCCTCTCCCTCAGCTTTTTGTAAACACTATTGACTTGACCCCAGTTCACAAGTGGATGCTAAGTTTGTTTAAGCTGTTCTTTGGAACCTCTTCAAGTAATGGAGTTTTTTCATACACCCAGTTATATACATCGGTGCTTGTGGATGTCCCACAAGTATGGAGGAAAGGGGACGGGACGTCAGAGTAAAACAGAGTTTCTCTGGTGACTAACATACTCCTAGTCCATAGTCCCCCTGCCTCCATATGCCAGCCCACCTTCCCTGCAAAAAAGTTTCCAATTGCTAAAATGTCAAGTGACCTTGGTGATAGAATGTGTGCTAGGCTGGGCTAAAGCTACACATGCTGGCCCTGCGTAAAAATAAAAAAAGGACAAGCTTTTTTTTCTTTTGATGCTATCAAAAAGTGCTCCGGTCCCATTCCGAAGGATGGAATAGCCCACAAGTATGTAGTAAAGGGGGCTTCTTCCTTCTGGCCTGTTTCACAGGGTGTTTTCTCTATTCCGGTGCTGGTGGTGAAAAATGTTGAGGTGTGCCTGTCTGCTTCTTTGTCCATGGCCTCACAGGTTAGTGCAGTCTGCCAAACTGGGCATTTCCTGCTGAGGGTTCTTCGCAAGGTCCTGCCTTTAATGCCTCCCTCACTTTGGCCCAACCATCCGGTTAATTTTTCGGCTCCAGCTGGTACAGAATCTGGCTTCCCGGGCAGCCACTGCCACGCCATATGGCTCCCATATTAGTCCTGTACTACGAGCTCTGCACTGGCTTCCTGTGAAAACAGAGGATAGTCTTTAAGTCGCTTTGCCTGGTCTGTCGGGCGTACTATCATGTGGGTGCCGATTTTCGTCAAGACACATTTCAAATGCATTGTGTCCTCCAACGTATTCCTCATCTTTGACATTTAATGTCCAGCTTCGGCTGCTTCAGAAAACTTTTCGGCAGTGGGCGCCCTGCGTCGATGGGGTCTAGCTGTGTCCCTCGAAGGCCTCCGTCGAGGGTGACGTCATCGGAGGATATAAGTAGCACACTCGGCGTCCGTTGGCCTCAGATACTTTCTTCTGCAAACACGACGTTTGCATCGTGAGAAACTCGGCACACCTCGTACTTATGAAGTAAACTTCTCTCTTTATCGAGAGAACGACTCGTTATGTCTTCGTCATCTACACCGTTGACACTTTGGTCCGTTTCAAGAAATGTAAAAACTGCGGCTGTAACGCTTACCTGGACTCCTCGGGAGCGTAATGCCTTCTCAGCCACTAGATCTGTTACTTGGGCGCTTTTAGGATTCTTATTATGTGTAAACGACAATATTAACAATAGAACTACTATAATATCTGTTTTCTGGGAAATTACTGTGTAGCAGTGTCTCTTTGATAATCCCTCCCTTCTCACCTGTTTGTTTTGTGGAGCTCTCCATTCTGTATTCTACAGTGGCGTGTTGCTATGAAAAACTTTTAACTTGGAAGGCTGCAGTGTTGAATGGACTCTTGTCTTTATAATGTCCTTGCTTTTCTAGAGTTGTTTTGGGTAAGTATTTGGTGAAAATATTTGTTTGATTTTGAATAGTCCCTACGTTGGAGAGATCTCTCTAATATTTTCCCTTAATCTTGCAGGTTCTTGGATTTCGGAAAGGTTAATGGCTGCGGAATGGCTGTGACATTACTCGGAATGAAGAAACGGTTGACAAACGCAAGTATATCTATAGAGTAATTGCAGCCTTCAGGGAAGAGCGTGGCAATAACTAAGCAGTGGAAATACCTTTTTGTTTGCAGGTTTTCGGAAAGCTGTAGAAGAAATCCCTTCGGAAGATGCAGAGTCTGCTGAGGAAACTTCTGAATGAAGGTACTGCGACCGCGAACAAAGACTGCTGCGAAGAAGATGCTGCGGCTCTGAGGGAACTTCTGACAGAAGATGCTGCGGCTACAAACAAAACAGCTGACTGAAGAAATGGTTCGGCAAGTCTTCTCAGTAACTATGGAATTCTCTTTTTTTTTCCTGTGAAAACTGTCTGTCTTTTCTCCTCTGACAGGTTCTGTGAGGAAAGACGCTGGTAGCGTTACCCGCTGTCAGTGGAGCAGACGCAAAGCGAGCGCACCAGCGGATGCAGGGCTTAAGTAGCTCCCTGTGCAATAGGTATAGAATGTGCTGTAAGTAATCAATGGACCTAGCGGCGGCCATGTTTGGTGTATGAAAACCCCTGCAAGCACTGAGAGCCTATGGGTGCAATGCTATGAATGGTACAAATGCCATTTGTGCCAGGTGTGTACCCACTGCGATGTCCTTTGCTTCTCCTGTATGCCTGAATGGGTACTGTGCTCATTTACTGGGATCATGACAGCGACTCGAAGATGTCCATCACCGACCCGCATAGAGTTTGTCTGTGGTGCCTCAGTGAGTGCCACAAAACTGATGTGTTCCAAGTGTCAATCCATGACAGGAAAGGCCTTGAGTGAATGAAGGGGGAAACTCCAGGTAGGAAAAGTTCCAAACCCCCTAAGTCCCGACCTGCTAGGCCTGCGACCGATGAGTCAAGAGGTGACGCTCCTCGGAGGAAGAAGGCCAAGCGCTCTAGTTCTAGGAGTGGTTCCCGCCACTCATTGTCTTCTTCGAAGAGATCGAGGAGAAAGCACCACCGGTCGCCTTTGACTTCGTCAGACGGTTCCCCTGAGAGGGTGGCATGCCCATCCAAAAAGTCTAAACACGAAGAATGGGAAGCTTTCTGTGTGGAAATGCTGAAGATATTTGAAAAATAAGGTCATGCTCCGACCGCGCCTTCTAAGGAAGCCAGAAAAGAGAGGTCTTGGCCTAAAACATGTGTGCCCTCGAGCCCGAGTAAACAGCGTGATCCTCATTGTGAGCCCTCGAGGCCACGATCGGAAAAGAAATCCAAGGATCATTCGCGACAGTGGGAGAGATCGAGCTCGTCGACGCGTTCAAAGCCCTTGACGCCGTTGGCGCCCATCGGGTCCTCGACCCCTATTAAGCCATCGATTTCATCAATGCCACTGTCGACCATGGCGCCGGAATCGTCGACACCAGCTGCGCCAATTGTCAGCTCAGCCACCAGTGCCTATTGGACCTCTGAAAAAGGCGCTGAATAAGACAAAGTCGACGTCTTCGGCAAAGCCTCTGGGTTCTAAACCAGAGAAGATATATACAGTCCTCTGCCCAAAAATGATTTTTTCAAGTTCCTAACTTCCACATTTAAGGAGGGAAAAAACGCTCAGATGAGGAGGATGTTGCTGTTGTATTTTTGTGTTTTGTATTTTTATTGCGCTTTACATAGCGCCTTTGTCCAAAGCACTTTGCACAAGAAAGTCAACAGTACATAAAATCAGCAATGCAAATCCACGTTCAGATACTGCGGATAATCAGAGGACTGAAGCAGATGGGTTTTAAGAGAAGAGTGCAACAAAGAGTTCAAAGTAATGGAACAAAGAGACAAAGGGAGCATGTTCCAATGAAGAGGAGCAAGGAGCTGAAAAGAACGAAAGCTGGATTGAGCACTGGGGGGATGGAGAACATTCAGTCTAAAAATACCAGAAGAACGGGGGACCAAGGAGAATAAAATGAATGGAGAGATGCAAGATAGTCGAGAGCAAGTCTGTAGAGATTTAAAAACTAGGCAAAGAAAATTATATTTAAGCTGAGAATAGAAAGACAGCCGGCTGAGTGAGGCAAGAGAAGAGATTGAGTCCAGATAAGAAAGAAGGCAGAGTGAGCGAATAGAAGAATGGCATATTGATTTAAGAGGAGTGAGACGCGAAAAGGGAAGACCAAAGAATGTGACAGAACAATAGGATAGTGGAGAGAAAATTAACAGATAAGAATTTTCGTGGCGTGAAAAGTGAGAAGAGGACGGGCTCTGCGAATATTGTAGAGTTGGAAGCGACAGGCGCGGGATGTAAGGGAGATATGATGGGCAAAGGAAAGATTAAAATCGAAATAAAGACAAAGATTACGGGCAGTGTTAGACTGGAGGGAGGAAAAGAAATATAAGAGGGAGGAGACTGTTGGAAGAGAGTATTAGTGGGAAGGAATAAGACTTCAGTCTTTCTGGCATTTAAACTAAGGAAATGGGGGGTCATTCAGGATTTAATGGCAGAAAGACAAGTTGAGAGAGTATGATGAATTTTGGACTTCAGTACGGCACACCAAATGTGCCGGAATGCCTTATTTCTGAGGAGAGTAAAATGCAAGATCTCTGACAATTTGCACAATGCTAGTGGCATTGACACCTCTCCTGAGCTGGAGTTCGGCAAACCAGAAAACCAGGAAAGCATGCAGACTATTCGTACAGACCTCATGTCTAAGGTTGTCGAATACTTGGGTTGGTCAAGACAACCGGCCCCATATGATCTGGATGATCTAACCGACATTCTGGCCAAGGGTCGACCTACCGATCCAGTTCTTACCTTTCCATGTGGCACTTCAAAAAAAGGGTGGCAGGAATTGGGAGACTCCAGAAACTAATCCGGCAGTTGACAAAAATCTTACAAAGAAATACTGCGCCTCCAGTAGCGACCCAGGCTACCTGTCAAAACACCCCACTCTTGAGTCTGGTGGTCCAGGCAGCTACGGCTACCTCTAAACAGGCAGCGTACCCTACGATCCCTCCTGATGGAGATAAGTGTGTAGATGGATGGGCAAGAAAGGTGTTTTCTGCAGGGAGCATGGCATTAAAATCTGCCAACTCCACTTGTACACTGTGTGGGAATGTTTATCTATGGCTGCACAGCATATTCCCGAAGGGGATGAAAGGGACGGCTTCTTAGCTATTGTTAAGGATGGCAAGGAAGCGATGTTAGTCCTTTCGGTCTGGATTGGATTCTGCAGATAGCATCAGCAGGTCCATGGCTATTGGCACCGTGATGCGCAGGTGTGTGTGGTTACAGAAGTCGGGTTTTGCACCTGATGTGCAGGATAGACTTCTCAACATGCCATTTGATGGGTCTCATCTTTTTGGCTGCAAGGCTGACGAGAGCCTTGAGAAGTTGCAGACCTCAAAGGCGACATCCAAGTCTTTGGGCGCCGCTGTTCTTTCAACCTCATCCTTTTCGTCCTAGCAGACAACCTTGGAGGGGTAGATCTTTTCGTTACTACTCATTTGGAATGGTGAGAGGAATGTTCAAAGAGGCCAACGAAAATGTCCTTGTGGTGGACGAGGTAGAGGTGCCAATGCAGCTCAAGCAGCAGCCTCTTGACCATCGTCCTCTGCAACAGTTGCTTCAAAACCACTCTGAGGGCTTGAGTCACAACTCACCGGTGGGGAGGGGGGGGCACACTGACTCAGCATCAAGAAGAATGGCGACACATTACTTCAGATGCTTGGCCTCCGGATACAATGGTCCACGGTTAACGCCTTCTTTTTATAATGAAGCCTCAGACCAATCCA
Source organism: Ambystoma mexicanum (assembly GCF_040938575.1). Taxonomy (NCBI): domain Eukaryota; kingdom Metazoa; phylum Chordata; class Amphibia; order Caudata; family Ambystomatidae; genus Ambystoma; species Ambystoma mexicanum. Next base: position 735,169,941 of record NC_090925.1, read on the forward strand.
CCGGGGAAACACTCTGAGGATTCCGGATCCGCTCCTTGTGAAGGAAATTTTGACCCTGCTAGAGTAAGGCGCTATGTAACCGTTGCATGTAGCGAAGAGTAACAAGGGTTGGTATTCCCCATATCTTTTGATTCCCAAAAAGGATGGAGGACTGAGACCCATATTGGACTTGATACCTCAACAAGTTCCTCAGGAAGGACAAGTTGAAGATGGTCACTCTTTCTCAGATCCTTCAGGCCCTCCCACTCCAGGATTGGTTGGTGTCATTGGACCTTCATGATGATTACTTTCATGTGCCAATACATCTCAAGCACATGAAATACCAGAGGTTCTCAGTTGGCTGCTTGCACTATCAATTTCGAGTCCTGCCATTCGGGTTGACCTCCGCCCTGAGGGTTTTCACCAAACTGATGGCGGTGGTGGCAGCATGTCTCAGGAGATGGGGGATTCACGCCTACCCCTACCTAGACGATTGGCTGATAAGGGCGCGTTCTCCCGAACAAGCACTGGATCATCTGAGGGTTACCTGCCACTCTCTTCAGACAATTACAAGACGTCCCATATGACACCTTCCCAGAAGCTCCAATACATCGGAGCAGTGATAGATACATCCTTGGGAAAGAGCTTGGCACCCAAGGTGAGGGCTCCAGTCATTCTTCAAAATTCCAGAGTGCCCAGAATTTTCCGGCCTTTGAATTTTTGAGGTTGCTCGGCCTTATGGCATCCTGCATTTTTCTGGTGCCACAGGCCTGCCTGAGAATGAGATCTCTTCAGTGGGCTCTCAGAACACAATGGCCCCAATTCTCAGGAAAGATGTCGGACCGCCTTCAGATTTCAACCAGGGTCGTACAGGATCTTCTATGGTGGGCCAGCAAGGAAAATATTCTGATGGAGAACTCTTTTGGCAACCATGGCCAGAGAGAACGATAGTGACGGACGCCTCAATCATGGGGTGGGGGAGCTCATGCCAGCGATCTGACAGTCAGCGGTCATTGGTCTCCATCAGAGCACAAACTATATATCAATCTTTTTAAAGCTGCAGGCAATCAGGCTAGCGCTGAAGGCCTTCCTGCCCTCTGTCCGGGGGAAGAATGTTGTGATCATGACAGACAGCACAGTGGCTATGCACTACCTCAACTGGAGAGGAGGCGTAGTGTCACTACCACTGTGCAGCGAGGCAATGCAGCTCTGGTACTGGGCAATTCAAGAAGTAATCTTTATCGGCAGTGTACCTAGCCGGAGAGAACACGGTGGCGGATGCTCAAGCAGGCAGAGCACAATCTCCCACAAGTGGGACCTAGCTCAGGAAGTCCTTCAAGAGATCTTCGCCCTTTGGGGGAACCCTTCAAGTGGATCTGTTCGCTACCAGGGTCAACCGGAAGTGCGAGCACTGCTGCTCCAGGGAATTTTTTCTGAGAGGAGCTCTAGGAGACGTGTTCGTGGTGGATTTGGAATTCCCACTAGTGTACGCATTTCCTCCAGTCCCCATTATTCCTCATGTCATAAGAAGGCTGAGAAGGTTCAGGACACACATGATCCTCATTATCCCGGATTGGGCCAGTAGTACGTGGTACTTGGACCTTCTGAACATGTCCATCTGTCCACCGATGCGTCTTCCACAAAGAGAGGAAATTCTCACGTGAAGAGGGTCAGGGTTCTCCATCCAGAGGTCAAAACTCTCAACCTTCACGCTTGGTTTCTGAAAGGCTGAGATACAAGGATTGGGACCTCCCGGGTGACATAATGGAGGTATTGCTTTCGGCCAGGCGGCCAGCAACAAAATCTTTGTACCGTTGCCGTTGGAATACGTTTTGCGACTGGTGCAGAGAAAAGAATGTTGATCCTTTTCAGTGTACAACTCTGGATGTTTTATCCTTTTTGCTTTCATTAGCACATAAAGGTCTTCATGTTAGCATCATTAAGGGCTACTGGCAGCGCTCTCAATCTTTAAGCGCTCATCAGAAGAATTCTCCTATTTCAAGATCCCATTGGTGACTCAATTTTGACTCAATTTCTAAAAGGGCTCACAAATGTGTTCCCTCCATTTCCTTTTCAGGTTCCGGTTTGGGACCTCAACCTGGTTTTAAAATGTCTGTGTACTCCATTTGAACCTTTGCACACGTGTCCATTGAGGTTTTTAACCTTTAAGACAATACTTTTGCTAGCTCTAACATCAGCCCGTAGAGTGAGCGAATTGCAGGCACTTTCTTCCAAGCCACCCTTTACTGTATGCCACAAGGACAGGGTTGTGTTAAGGGTAAAACCCTCCTCCTTGCCTAAGGTAGTTTCTGACTTTCATTTAAGTCAGAAGATTGTGATACCGGCTTTCTATCCTCCACCTCATCCTGGGAAGGAAGAGGGAAAGGCTCCATAGGTTGGACCCTAGGTGAGCGTTAAGCTTTTAAATTTCCAGAATGTCGAAATTGAGAGTGGACGACACAAGCTAGGCCAGGCTGTTTCCAAACAGACCTTGTCTAAATGGATCATCCTCGCCATATCGGAGTGCTATAGACTGGCAGGCAAAGACCCTCCTGAGGGTTTATGAGCCCATTCCACCAGGAGCATGGCTACATTGACAGCCCTTCAAAGGGGTGTCCCTATTAAAAACATGTGATGCGGCAACATGGTCATCAATACACACGTTTACAAAGCATTATTCTCTGGATACTTCACGTGCTTATGATGTTGATTTTGGTAAGGCAGTACTTTACTCTGCCCTTTAAGATTCTCAATATACATAAATTCTGCACCCTCTTCCAATCTATTGCTTTGGGAGTCTGTCAAAGATGAGGAATTCGTTGGAGGACAGTCCATTTGAAGAACAAGTTACTTACCAACTGGTAACGTTCTTTCGACTGGATGTTCCTCCAACGTATTCCTCATCGCCCTCCCAACCTACCCTTCTGTAGAATTTCCCATGCTATTACAGCTTTCGTTCCACCAAGGCTGAGTACTGTCATTCCCGTGTTTATGGGCATTTCTGCTGCACATGGAGCAGAAAAACAGAACGGAGGCCACGGGCGCCGTGCATGCTACTTCTAACTTCCGATGTCACCCTCGACGGAGGTCTTGGAGGGACACCAGCTCGACGCAGGACGCCCTCTGCCAAAAAGTTTTCCGAAACAGCCGAAGCTGGACATTACAAGTCAAAGATGAGGAATACGTTGGAGGAACATCAGGTTGAAAGAACGTTATCAGTTGGTAAGTAACTTGTTCTTCTAACTTTATATCCCCAGTCGGGCTCTTTGTTCTAGCCAGGAACGGCTGGTTCAGATTCCTAGATTCCTCCTTCAGAGAGTTGGTGGACAAGCTTTTTCAGTGGCGCTCAGTAAACCCTGGAACGGTCTTTCACTTAAATTAAGGCAGACGGAGAATAATCTGCATTTCGGCCATCTGCCTAAATCTGTACTTTTCTGTTATTCTTGGGGATTGTTGCAGTCGGGCTGTGCATATTCTCGCGCCAAGAGGCCTTCGGGTGACCGTGCGCGTTATAAATGTCACAAACATAACATGGACTAGTACATGAGTCACTACGGTAAGTAACTGTTTTTAGACTGCAAATCTCGCTACAGATTCTTATCCGGGTGTAGGCTTCCTGTTCAGTCACTCAGTCCTTATAGGTTTATGGGTCCCTTGCACTTCTTTCCCACCTTCGGATACCCACATTGGTCCTCTGCTTCTCATCCTCAATCCTGAACACTCCCTCTTCTGCGGTTCCCTGGGTCCCACATGCAACTGCACATTAAGCATGGTATGGGGCAATAGTTTATGTATGGCCATACTGAACAAAACCCCAGAACCTAGATTAAGAGGCTGGTTTTGTGAGTGGGCTCAGAGGCTTAACTACTATCCTCTCACTACTTCCCTGTCCCAGAGTCCTGGCACTCGCCCCCAACATCTTGTCCTTTCTTTGATTCTTGATAATTTGCCAAATTCCCATATCTAGTGGAACATCCTATTCTTCCCTCTCGTCTCCTCACCTACCAGCTCGACACATCACCACATGCTTGTACCTTCATCTCTCCTACACTCCTTCTTCGGGGATTGGGAAAGCATTCTCTTGATGGTTTGCTTCTCTTTCAGAAGCTCTTAACCTATGCCGGCTTCCAGTACCTTTCAAATTGCCTTTATCTTCCTTCAATCTCCTTCACTCTCCTGCTCCATCTCAACGCCCTCTGTTCTTCCTCCTCTTCGTGCCCCACAACCTCCTTTGTTCTCACCTCCTGTTCGTCACCCTGTGACCTCCTTCGACCGATGTGCCTTCGCCTTTGTTCACCACATCCTCTTACAAACCTCAATCCGACTCCTTGCATCACCACTACATTCAAACACCTGTGACATTTATCAGGCCCTAGTCCCCCTTCGGTTTTCTCTCCATGCGAGTGTATGCGGGTGTGTGCAATCATTAGTATAGTTCCCAGGTTTGGGCAGCGGGACTGGGAAATCAATTCACCTGCATCTGCTAAGGATTCCCTGCTATTTGCAGCTCCACAGACCAAGCCTCCTTTAGGCTTGTCTGCCACCTTGCTTTCCATAGTCTACAGCTGCTAGGTGGACCTTGTTTGCACAGCAGCTCCCCATGGATACCATATAGGGACTGTGCTACATGTAACATCATTGCTTGCCTGCTTGCAATTGGTGGCCCAATCAGACTTACAACTATATTCCCCCAGCCTGCGTGACCGCAGGTGAATGGGGATACCTTGCAAAGTACGATTTTTATTTTGCCTGGATAGGGCAATCTCTTGAAAGGGAAGATCACACGTGTACATATCTACAGTGGCAGTCACCTGTTAAGCCTTGGGGAAAGGGGCAGTGGACTGGGTATCACCCATGCCCCTCTGGGCCCAACATCACAGTGCAGGTGGCAGCACACCGCCTCCAGGACCCCCACCATTCAGCACCCCAAGGCGCAGACTAGGGACTCTGTGCTTAAAGTCTTTCAGTCTATTGTGGACGTGGAGTGTGAATCTGATTCTGTGATTATTTTGACCTTCGGAAATGAATTGTAAACCAAATTGACTAATCTAGTTTTATGACTATTCATGAACAGATACTGTTTTGCCATTCCCTGTGCTTCTGGTCTGCTCTTTCTTTCTCTTGCCCATTCCTGCTTGCCATTACCAGTTCAACAGTATTGGCTTTTCATCCAATCCTTTGGAACAGCCTCCCTGCCACTCTGAAACTTGAGAACCATCTCTGGTTCCGGAAGCACCTCAAGACCTTCCTCTTTGCTTTCGCCTTCTCCCTCCCTCTCTCCTGTTGATCTGTTTCTCTCTCGGCACCATGCACCTGGTCACCCTCTGTTGTCCGGGCCCAGGTACCTGCTCACTCTGCCACCCTCCTACACTGCCTCCTGGCCACCCCTTGCATTGGGGTCTGTATCTACCCATACAGTCCCCCAGCCCCCTTCTTTTCATTCTGCACCTATCAGGCATACCCTGTCTGCTGCTTTAAACCCAGCACTTGCCACTTGCTGGCTGCACTACCAGTTTATTTCCTTTATTATTTATTTATTTTTATTTATTATTATGCATCTGTTTCTCCTCTGCTCCGCACTTTCCACTTCTCCCCCTTCCATGCACTTTTCCCCTTTTCCTTTCCCATGCACTTGCATGTTCTCAATGTCATTGGGGCTAGTGAGAACGTTTTGTTTTCCTCTGTTCCCCTCCCTTGCCTTTTCGTGCTCTGAAACACTTGTGTATGAGCGCGATATGAATAAAATATCAATATCAACCACTTTGAAAGAAATTAAACCTAATGGCAATTGACTAAAAACTGTGCACCAGAAATATGCCAATTCATTCTCATTTTGTGTTTCACAACAGGGATCACCCGAGTAGGATGAAGAAGTCAGTTCCGGAAGCACTGCATTCTGGGACCTTGTCTATCAACTCGCCTCACAAAGATCCTTCTGGGCTTAGTTATGCAAGTAAGTGAGGAGTAAGAACGCCTTTTTTGACACACTATTGCTCGGGAGAAATTGAGATCTTGCTCCAGACAACTAGGCAGCTTGATGTGCTTCAAGAGTTTGAATAGATTTGCCCACACAACAGTAGCTACTCCTAAGTCCTGTCCCCTTTCCTCCATCCTGAATGGACGTCCCTTGCTATCGATGGGAACAGAACCTTTTTTCACCAGAAAAATAACACTTTGCCTTTAAATGTATGCGTGTGCGGCGCTGGGGAGCATGCGCTTCCCGGCGCCGCACTTCAGTGCGCTTTTCTGCGTCAACGGGAACGGACCACTTTAGTCAGCGCTCCTTGTTGAGGCCTCAAGCCTTGTAATTCCATGCGCTTTTCCTAACCTTTTCAAAAGCATCCCGGAAGGGCGACTCCTTCGCAGGGAAGCCTACCGACAGGAGGGGTCAGTCAGACCCTCTCAGTGGCAGCAAGGACACAGAGGCTCTTGTAGCTACTGCTTAACCCGCTGAGGGGTCTAAGGGCCCTACTGGTTCCACTGTCAAGGGGCCTATGGGCTCTGGTACCGGGACTCATCCAGAGGGGCTTAGCTCTGCGACCGGGCACATGCCCGAGTGTGTACCTACACTCATCGCAGACAGCACTACCGGCCTCATGGCCGAGGGCCAATTTCCTACCAGGCCCATGCCTGAGGTTCAGGGTGGGGCAGCGCCGGTGGGTCCAGGCATACAGACCGTTCCCAGGCCCATGTCGTCCATAGCGGCATGTGTGGAAGGCACGGACAAAATGGCTGCTTGCGCCGTCAAGATGGTGCCCAGGACAAAAGCCCGCCAACATGGTGAAGTGCAAAGGCGAGAACCTGCAACCAAGGCCGATTGCGGTCCAATGACTCCAGTCACATGGACCACGTCTTACCCAACATTCTCAAGTCATCGAAGGTACCGTGAGGGCATGTACTCGCAAGGAGGGAGCAGAAAGCAGGCCTTTACTCCACCTCAGCCGATGCCAGTGCAGGATCGCACCCAGCCCGCCTGCGAGGAATGTTTTGTGACAAATTCTTGACCCTCATGCGGTCCCCACAGATGGGGAAAATCCTCAAGGGCATAATCCAGGAGATGCTCCCTCCCACACCGCCACCTCAGCCGGTGCCTGCGGAGCATTTACACGTTGATACTGCGAGCAAGGCAATCTGTGTGGCAACTGATATGAGAAGGACGGCTTGGCTCAAGGCAACCTGATCAATCCTGATGATCAGGAAAGGATCCTAGACTTGTTCCACTCCTCCACAGACAAGGAACACAATAAAAAGCGCAGTTCACAGACAGCCGTGGCTATCCTCATCAAGCTAGGGGCCAAAAGCTTCTCACAGGGCCACACTCGATCAGACAGAGGCTGATCCTTTGGTGGTTTCTGGGGCTACCAGGACCGCCGGTCCAAGCAACTGAACAGGTCACCCAGCCAACGCAGGTGAAAAACACCACAAATATTCACACACAGGCTTTTTCCAGTACACCCCCACCTAGCCATCTTCCTCGGACCCAAAAAAGCAATGACAGCTCTTCTCAGGTCCACAGCACCCCAGTCGGGGGCAAGGTGGCCCTGCACAGTCAAGCTTGGTGCTCACCGTTCAGACTTGTGGGTGAATTCTGTTGTCTCCACTGGCTTCTGACTTCTCCTGACCCCCCACACCCCTTCCATAGATTGGGGCTCCTTCACTCTTGGTGGAGATTTGTACCCTGGTGGAGAGCAAGGCGGTGGAGGAAGTTCCTCTCCCACAGCAGGGGCAGGGCTTCTTTCCTTCCTCAATCTCTACTTACCTCTGCAGAAGTTCAAAATGGTGCCACCAGCGCTTCTAGTGGGCACGCTGTGTGGAGGGGAATGAACATGCTCCATGGATCTGAAAAGACGCATATTTGCATGTCCCCTATAGTGCTGCACCATCGATCCTGCCTCAGGTTCTGGGTCATGGGATTGCACTTCCAATACAGGGTACTGCTGTTCGGGTTTAACTCAGCGCCCAGGGTCTTCACAAGACTGATGAGCGAGGTGGCGGCCCTGCTCAAGTCGGAGGGCCTCCATGGGTATCTGTACCTCGAAGACTGGTTGGTCAGATACTCAACAACCAGACTCATGACTACACTCTATGAACTGGGGTTCTCAATCAACTTCAAGAAGTCTTAGCTCTGCCCTACACGAACTCTAGTGTTGCTGGGGCTGCTGTGGGACAGGCAGAAGCAGAGGATGTTCCCCATGGGGGAGAAGGTGGCGGCGATCAATGTTTGTTGCTCACTTACTCAGCAGAACAGCATCTATGACCTGGTGGTACCAGCACCTGCTAGGAATACTGGCAGCATGCCTCCTAGCTATCCCTTACACCAGGCTGTGAATGAGGAGGCTGCAGCTTCATGTTTCGGCAGCCTGGGATCAGGAGTAGGGTCATCAAGGAGCCCCGGTCACTATACCCCGTGCCTGCAGCAGGACCTCATATGGTGGAGGCAGTATGTGAAACTCTTAGTGGGCAGACCATTCAGACCATCTCCGACAGATCATACTATGACTACGGACTACTCACTGCAGGTGCGGGGTGTTACCCTAGGGGCTTACTTAGTACATGGTCTCTGGTCCATGACTGACCAGCAAAACCACATCAATTGGCTAGAAATGATGGCCATTTGGCTCGCACTCAAGGCATTCCTCCCCTTAATCGGGAGCAGTACCGTTTACATTCGGGCGGACAACTCTACCTGCATGTATTACATAAACGAGCAGGGGGCACCAGATCTGCAATCCCTCCACCCCCATTCACCCGTTTTCCTATGCAGACCGACCCTCAACATCTGGGAGTGTGCAATTGAGCAGGACAGCTGGATCTCAGCGGTCTATTGACAAGCAGAATCGAACCTTCAGGCGGACAGACTCAGTCGGATGGGCTCTGATAATTATAAGGGGCAGCTGAGCCCTTGCCCCTCAGGAGATTTTCAGCAGGTAGGGTCACCCTATCATAGACTTGTTTGCGACAGTTACCAACAGCACTTGTCAGCAGTTCACCTCCTGGGGGGGGGGAAATGGGACGCGGCTCCCTCTGGGACATGCTAGAGTTCCCCTGGGATGGGATGTGGGCGTACACTTTTCATCCTACCCGCTCATTCACAATGTTGTTGCAAGATGAGACAATCCCGGCAGCTGCATCTCATCCTCATAGTGCTGCAGTAGCCGGCCAGAAGTCCAACCAGAAGTCCCTCTCCCGCTCGGGGAGGGTCTGCTCCTCGTGTAGCAGGGAGGGCGGTGATTCACCCTTCTCCGGAGCGGCTAGGCCTAGCAGTCTTGTACCTCAGCAGGTGACACAGCAACATCTCCAGCTGTCCCAAGACAACCTAGAAATCATCCAGGGAGTCAGGCTACTCGAATGCAGTACAAGAACATATGGACCAGGTTCTGCTTTGTTTTGCTTGGACCAGGAGTGGATCCGCTATCCTGCTCTCTGGGCCAGGTGTTGTATTTTTCAGTGTACTTGGCCAGATCAGGTGTCTAGGTAGTGTGAGAAACCAGAAGGTGTCTCACCTGCTAGTTCCCAAAGATCTGTCATCCAGGTGGCCAGGGCACGGCCATTGTTTTTGGATTCAGTTCCTGGGGGGTGGACCAGTGCGGGAGGATCACCTGGGTGAGGGGTCTTTGGGGAGTGGGATACTGGATGGTGAGACTCTGTATCCCTCTTCCTGTAACACCTTTACCCCATCCTGTCAGATAGGATACGTGGGAACTTCACCCCCACCCAAACCCCCTTTCCCTTCACAAATACTTCTGCATGGACAGCCCACTCTGGGAGAAAACTCTCGCACTCGAGCAGTGTACCTGACATGTCCTGCTACTATGGGGAAGAGACGCCAACCGCTCAACCGTCCTGACATATTATTTCCTGAACACTTTTCTTTGTTGCATACATTATTGTCCCACCCCTTTCTGTATTTAGAAGTAAGGATTGGCAATAGGTTTATTAGTATAGGCCCTTTTATTTTGAGACATTCCACTCAGACTGCGTTATTATTTTTTGATGATCCTAGCTTGCTCCCATCCGTAGATTTAGGTGTTTTTGGCTCATCCAGTGGTGAAGAGGCATCTAGTCGGATTGACCAGACTTACCCGCCTGTCAGACGCCCGCGCCCAGTCTGGGATTTTAATGTTGTTCTTGGAGCCCTTGCGCACAAGCCATTTTAGCCCCTTGCCACAGTGGACATCAAATTGGTCACGCTCAAACAGCGCTACTAGTGGCGCTTACTTCAGCTTGCAGAGTTGGGGAGATTCAGTCTCTGGTGGCTTGCGAGTTCTACACTCATCGGGACAAGAACATGCTTTGCATGCACACCAAATTCATACCAAGAGTGGTCTCCTCTTTCCACATTAATCAAGAGATTGTGCGCCCCACTTTCTTTCCAAATCCCAAGGAAGACGCTCAGAAGGCTCTCCACTGTGTAGACATCAGAAGAACTTTAAAATTCTATCTCGACAGTACCAAGGCCTTTCGCAAGACTGATGCCATATTTGTCACGTTTGAGGTTCAAGGCCTGGACAACAAGCGTCCAAGGCCACAATAGCCAGATTAATGATTGCCGCCATCTATGAGGCATAGAAGGCTCGGCACAAGGAGTCTCCTAGGGGCATTCACGCTCACACTGTAAGAGCCAAGGCAGCGGCTGTTTCCTTCCAACATCCTGTGGCAAGTAATTAGGAGAGCGACAACATGGGCCACTCATCGGCCTTTTGCAAGCACTACTGTCTGGATACCAGCGCCAGGGCTGATGCAGCATTTATCCAGGCTGTTCTTCGGAATATGATTGCATAGAGGATATAGCTTTCCTCCCATGGCGTTTTCATTATTTGTAGTCGCCCATACAGAATGGAGGAAAGGTGACGGGACGTGGGAGTAGTTGTTACTCACCGGAGTGACTAACGTACTCCTAGTCCATTGTCCCTTTTTCCTCCCTATGTCCCCCCCTAAATAAGAGCACCAAAGTTGAACAGTTCAATTCAGCTGACGGGTCAGAGGGACCCGAGGTGTGGCGCCGGTGGGCTGGGTTAAGCGAACGCATGCGAGGGGCGCCCATAAAAGATGTGGGGAAAGGGGACTTTGGGCTAGGAGTACATTAGTCACTCCGGTGAGTAACACTTAATTTGTGCCCCTATGTTTAGCTCCCTTATGGAATGAAAGAATGTAGCTCCAATAAATGTACTGGCCTCTGGTTATTTGTAATTTCTTTAGGAGTATAGAGCTGCTTTCACTGATAAATTACACGCGAGATCTGCTCACAGAGTTAAGTTATGGATGACCTTCATGTGCCAAATCTTGACCCGCACATGCCCACTACCCTGGTCAGATGTGGCTGTTCCTGCTCATGTAATTTATCAGAGCCTCCCTTTGCAGTCTTTTGTTGGTTTTTGACTTTACTCTGCTAGGGATACAACTGGACAGTTGGTTGGTCTGAGGGGTATTGTGTTCTTTGTGTTGTGACAGGGTCCGAGTACTGACCCTGTCAAGGAGAGAGGCCCTTCTCAACCTGCGGCAGAAAGGCTACCAACGTGTTTGCCAGAGCCAATCCCGCCCCAGAGACAGACTGTTGGGAGGGCCCCAGTCTCTGTCCCCCACCTCCTTTGTGTCTGGTTGCCATTGCAAAGTACCACTATTAATCGCCTCATGCCTCATGCAACAAGCTGTACAGGGTTTTCTTTTTCAATTTCTGAACTCCGAAGGCCAGAAAAACTTGCAGCAAAGGAAAGAAAATGTAACCCACCGGCTAAAGATGCAGTGGTTAACACTGAGGTGGTGCTGCATTGCTTGCTGGGGACTAGCCATCAGGATGCCAATTACACCGGCCTACAAATTCGGAAATGGATAATTGATTTACCAGGCCACTATCGCAAAACAAAAGCCGGACCAGTTTGAAAAGGGGACAGGACTTAAAGGGCTTTGTATGCCCTCATGCCTGTGTAACTCAGCCTGTGGGGGAACGCAAAGCAGTGATTGGCCCCAGGGACAAGGTGAGCATGAGAGCCAGTGGAAGAGGGAGGGGGGCAAAGGATGATGAAAAGGAGGGACGAGTACCAAGAGACCAGACGGCAGTGGAAGGACGGCTGAGCAGCGCTAGGAGGTGACTTTCAGTGTGTTGAAGGTGAGGTATTGGTTGGTGAGAGGAAGTGGTACTTGGGTGTGAATGTGTGTATGATGAGTAAGGTGAGTGAGTGTGGCTATGTCAGAAGGAGTGGGAAAGGTGTCTGGGAGAGTGAAAGGAGGTGTGAGAGGAGGAGGGGTGATGCATAACGTAGAGTGGAGAGAAGGATGGAATAACATTGGAGGGATAGGTGAGAGTTGAGCGAGAAAATAGTGGGAGGAAGAGAAGGTGGAGAGTAGAAGGAAAGGAAGGAAAAAAAGTGAGTACCACCAGAACGAGAGAAAGGAAGAGTGAGACCTGGGCGATTGGAAGGCACCAATTCCTGTAGCCCAGACCATTATAGTGTTTGTGGAACAAAAACTAGGATCCATGTAGAAGACCCTGGGGGTAGAAGATAGATGAGGCTTTTGTTTAGGCTTTTACTGTTGGCCAATAAGATTTTAGATAGTATGGGTTAAAGATCTCTGACCATCTTGGGGATTATGAAAGTCTGAGCTACTAGAGGGAGCCCAGGGGAAGATTAGAGAGAAAAGAACAACCCTTAGTCGGCCTTTGAACCGTCTTTCAGAGTTGGTGTGTTCTGAAGCCCAGTTGTGACCGTGTACATCTCTATTTCTGGGGCTTGTGAATCGGTTTAGATCCCCATGCTATGGATATTCCACCACCCCACTAGTGATAGGTTCCAGAGTATTAAAAGGTGTTTACTCCAAAAGGAAAAATAAATTGAGATTTTAATCATGCTTTGTGCCAGACAGCAGCCTTTAAGCGCTGGACTGAGATTTGAAGTTGTGAAATGTAAAAGTAGGTGTCGACTTGTGAATATCTGTTGCACTCTACCTACCCTACATGTGCAGGTACATGTACTGCCTTCGGTGCCTGTGCCCTTGTATGGAATTCTCCAGACCTTGCACTAGATGGCAGAATATGGATAGAATGTGACTACGAACTGATAAAAACACTGCAAAGACTATAACTGGGTAAGTAGCTGTTGAGATGGATTTACTTAATCTGACTTGGTAGACTGATTTTAGGAACCTACTCTAGTGAAAGTGAACTGGGGAACTCTGAGGTTAGCCAAATCCCAAACAAGATAGCAATGGAGAGCAGTCAATGCTATTCTCAGGAGAGAGTGAGTGGGGTCAGGGGCCCGCTATGAGTCCACACAGCGAAGCACACAATTTAATTTAAACAGGAATGTAACGACATACAGTATTTATTCTTGGCCTCTAACAACACAAAAACATGCATCCAGGTCATATCGCACAACACTCAATAATACATTTGTATGGTCACCATAGGTTATTAAAATGCATTCCGTGGCTTAAATCAACAAGAGGTTTGTAAAGTGATGCAATAAGATGGAGCCAGGTCACAAATGATGTTGCGTAGCTTCAGCAGTCTAATCCCAAAAGTCACATAGCTTCTCCCCAGAATGTATCTGATTCAGGTAAATTACTTGTATTGATTGTTCAAAAGACGAGGTGCAACAAATGTACTGGGTAAGTAAAATGTGTTCTTTTCTTTCAGGTTTAACTGATTAATTGCGACGACAAAAAATAAGTGAAATGGAAGGATGCAAAGAGACTGGTTCTCAAGGTTATCCTATGGAGGGCAAAGGAGGGAGACAAATACTTTACTTTTACTTGCCCCACTGACTTGGATTTTCCCAGATGACTGGATGGGTCGACTGGTGGGGGGGGGAGGGTGGGGTGGGGGATCACTTGAGGTTTGATTTCACACTGTCCTGGTGAGAGGTACCCAGGAAATGCAAGGGCAAGGATTCTTCTGTTTGGTTCCAGAAGCGCAGTGCAACCCTCTTCAGGAGACTTCACAGGATGGGGGAAGGTGAGTTCTAGCAATGGCCATCGCACACAGATGGCGGAAGGTGACCCTTGAGTTGCAGTTGTAGAAGCATTTGGAATCCTTGAAGCTGGGAGGCTGAAATTCAGCAGGACGGCGACTTGTACCACAAGCTGACGACCACCCAGGTTCCGTCTGTAAATGCAGAACGGTGAAGGTTGTAGCAGGGAAGCCCACTGGAGAGCTGGTCAGTCCACCTGGTGGTCCAGGGACACTTCTGAAGGCTCAATATGGCTGGATCTTGAACGGGTTGAGACTGGCTGATCCCACCAGTCCAGGGGTTGAAGCACCACACAGTGCCTTTGAGGATCCGGTAGTCCAACAGGGCTTCACTGGGCTTGATGTAGGAAGGGATGCTGGACCTCTTTGGGAATCTTCTTCGGATCTTCAGTTGGCTATTATTCTGCGAGGGATTCTTGACTCCAGCGCTGTGGCCTCAGGAGTCCTTAACCACAATCCTGCCTCAAAGTAAGTCCAAGCTAACCAATGGTAAGCATCTACACCATTCGAACAGCCAGTAGTTGTCCAGTCAGGGACCACTACTGGTTTCTCTCATGCACCACTAGAGATTCTGGCGCCAGGAATGTGGAATGGGACCAGACAGTTCTAACCCCTTCCAGACCCACAAACGCATTCCTATCCTGTGAAAGCTGCAGTTTTCCCGGGCAAGTGCAAATGGCAGTCCAGCACCGAAATGCAATGGCAATTCCAACCTGAACGAGAGTACCACCAGCAACCCCATACACGTGTTTCACCCTTGTTGGTGATCATCAGTGAGGTGAAGCTGATGCCTCTCTATGCACAGGACAAAGACTGATATGCAAATGGATATTTCCCATCTGTGAAAGGCACAGTGAGAAAAAGCAGTGGCTGCGAACTCTGAAGTGGTTAATAACCACTGAACAGGTTATCAAGCCTTGTTCTATCGAGAGAGGGGCGCCCGCTACCTTTGCAAACCAAGGTTGAAAGTAGTCCCCTTCCCCCTTGACGGGGTCAGTTCCCTGACCCTGTCTTACATGCCAACTCCCAAGATCTTGGAGAATCCACAGGACACTTCAAGCACAGTCAGTTGCTTTGGGGACCCTGTAAAAGGCTATGCTGCCTCCTGTACACATGAGATATAGAGGACAGGCCCCTCGAACCATGACACTACCAGCAGACGATCACATGGAATGACTCTGCAGTATCTCTCACCTCCAGGCGAGACAGTGTCCAGGGAGCAGCGGTGATCCAAGAAGGGCAGTGAAGACGCTGGGGAGCTTCAAATGTCCAAGCAGAGCAGGACAGTTGTGCAGGTCATCAGACTCTTTAGGCCTACCTGTATAATGGAGGGTAGGAGGGGGGGGGCACCCAGTGACGGTCTCCACTTGTTGCTTGAACATGGTTCAGATTTATTGCTTGAAAATGGTTCGTTTTCCCTGGTGGAAGCATTTATCAGTGCTTGTCTGCAGCTGCAGTGGTAGTGTCTTCTGTCTTTGAACACTTGGTTCCATTGGGTGACATCCAGAATGGCGCCAAATGCATTTATGTCCCAAATCCAGGCAGAAAGAAACCCCAGCCCTTCAATCGTAACAGTCTGCACCATTCAAAATTACAATGGTCCAATATCGTAAAGCCAGCTGCCCAACATCTGCCCAGCAACTGGTATTTCCTGCATGAATGTGGATTGGGACCAGTCAGTTCAGATTTGCATAGGACTAACCTTGAGTCTATGGCTGGACCACGCAAAAGTGCATAACCGTATGCATGATTTCCAGTTTCAAAGAGCAGGAAGATGGTCAAAATTCACAATCACACAAAGAAATTGACATGTACCATGAGGATTTTGAGTATATGTTCCTCAAACAGGCACTTTCTCAGTAAAAAAACAGGTGCATGGTAGTGCAGCATAAAAGAAAACCAAAATAGTTTACCTGCTACCAGCCTGTTCGGTGCCCATTAAAATAAGCAACAAGTAGTTAACTGAACCTAAAAGAAAATGGACAAAGTGCCCCTACAACACTCCACTTGAACGGGGTGTGCTACATTCAAACAATGTTAGCCAACCGGACTAACAGTGCACCCCAAACATCAATCAAACAAGGGAGGCTGGGGTCTCAATTTTAGTCAAAGGAAGTCAAGTTGCAAAAAGTGAAAGTGTCGTTAACAGTATGGATTATCTATCCTCCACTTGAAGGACTGTTTGATCTAACACAAACCTTTTTAGGCTCACTCTGAAAGTAAGTAGAAGCCTTGCAATCCCCATTCTTCTACTGAAAAACCAGTCTACAATGCTATGGCCTTGATTCCAACCATGTTTCTCGCAGTTCTAGCCAATCTTCTGTCCAACCTCATTTCACGATCAGACAAACCTGATGCCAAACATAAAATTACAATGAATGGCATATTTTCCTTTGACCAGAAATATGAACGGTGGTCACACTAATGCTGGATGTTTTTCCTGATATTTAACCTGTGCAGTGTTGCTCCCCATCTGATATCTTTGCCCTAATTAAAAGTTGAGCCAGACTTGGTATTTGATGTATTCCCCTGGTCCTTTTCCTTGCTTCTAAAAGTGTGAATGAAAACTCCTCTTTATCCCTTGGATGGAAGCAGGGGTGCCCCAATGTTTTCACACCTGCAGAACCTTTGCCGTTTACTCAGCGGCAATGACTTTGAACCCCAGCAAATTAGATTCACCCAGTCCCTACTCGAGGTGCACGATACAGACCGCACACCACTGCACACTCGTTCGCCATCTTCCCGAGTTCAAGGGAGTGAGCAAAAGCACAGCTCACTAGAGAACTATTTCAGAGTCCAGTGGCTACCATGACAGAGCTGCCTCAATCCAAGATGGCGGCACAGATTTGTGTTCTACACCTCAGGCCAAATAGGAACTATTAGTTAAATAAATCGACACACCAGCGCTGACTAAAAAATACTCCATCACGAAACACATAGAATGAAAATCCTTGGGTGCAGCAAATGAAAAACTATTCTTTGGCCGGCTATAAAGCCGGACCCAACACAAGCAGTGGTGTTGACAGTTTAAAGGTGAGTAGGTGGAACTAAAGTGAGTATCAAACTAGAAGAGGCATGAGAATAAAGAGACTAGAGGACGAAAGAGTGGAACATCAGAAGGAGGGAGTAGTTGTAGATTTAGGCTGGGGAGAGAGCAACCTTGGGCATAGTTGCTACATCCTCATGCCAGACTGGCCTGGTGAGGCTGAGGGGCCGCAGATGGCGGACTCCCTGTGTGGATGGAACCCAGAGATCCTGCCGGTGGGGTTGGCTGTTCCCACCCATGTGGAGGGGGAGCTGGCCTGTGTGTTTGGGAGCTGACAGGAGGATCGGGGCAGAGAGCGAACAGACTGCATGGCACGCAGCAGGCCTGGGGTGCATCGGGCCCCAGGCTGTGGTGCCACTTTGACCCCTTAATAGCCGCAGATCATTATTCTGTTTTAGAGGGGCTGACTAGGCCGGGCCTAGACCCCCGCATGCGGGTGGCAATTGCACATTGGGAGCATCATTGGCGGTGCCGGTGGGGGTGCCCAAAGCCGGTGCAGGGTCCAAGAACTAGGGCAGCATTAACATGTGACCCAGTCTCTAAAGACATCGTTGAGGAGTCTGGCTCGTTTGGAGATGCCCCTGGCATTCGGCAAATACTGGGCAGTATGCAGGTCTGATTCAGGTTGATGTATGGGAAGCTGGATGATATCACAGCATCCATAAATGCCCATACAAACACGGCTGGATAAAGAAAGTGCCAAAATAACTGATATTGAATAACGAATCGGCGGTCTGGAGGACAAGGTATGTGTTATAAAAACCCTATCTGCAACAATCGCTAGGGATGTGAAACATTTTGCCCAGAACTGTGATGAGCTGAAGTGGGATTTAAGGCACAACAGCATGGGTACACTTTGGCCTCCGAAAATGCTGGCAGGTGGCAAACGAGGGAATTTGTTAAAAAGGTGCTTAGGGAAATCCTTGGAAACAAAACCACCCAGCCACAGTTCGCAGTTGAGCTGGCCCATCGTGCTTTCGCACCTAGGACTAAGCTGAGAGCAGTTCTGAGACCCGTCATGGCAAAACTGTTAAGTTATGGCGCTTCAAGATGGCTGCACTATCTTGAGCTCCGTGCAGTGAGTTGTCAGGACGGCCCCATGGCGTTCTGACGGGAGCATATCCCCCACGTACTTCAGGCTATTAATCTAAGCAGGGCCGGCATCGCTGGACGAAGTTTGCTGTCGGCTCGACCATTGTGAGTCTGTCGGCACCCTAGCAGTTTTCCGGGCCTGTGAGATCACCAAGGGGGCCTTGGAGCGGGAGGCTGCTGGTGTGTCAGACCAGTCCGGCAACCGAAATCAGTGAGATAGCATCGAGGGGCCTTGGGTTGGTGGGCCGTGCATGTTTGGCGAGTCGCAGGTTCAGAGCACGCTACGAGGGGAGAGTGACTGTGGCTTTGCGTGCACCCACTGGGGCATGGAGCACGGCCGCAGGAAATACCGGTGGCGCTCCCCGAGGAGCCATATGTGGTGCAGCGTCAACCTCACAGGTGGGGCTTAGTAATGGGGATGCCGCTGTGAGCCCTAGAATTTTTGGAGCTGCCGGAGTCTGGTCCACGGCGTCCTGCACGCAACATATAGTGGAACCATTTCCAACAGTAAAAGACATGTCAAGGTGCGAGTCTGGGAAATGGGAACGGCTGAGGTGCGAGCAGCTGGCAAAGATTCTGGCCTACTGTTGTGTGGATCCAGAGAGAGGCGACTTGCTGTCTATTATTTGGTGCAGAGATAAGGGCGCTGCCCTGCAGACGGTAGAAGCTGGCATAGCTTTGTGGTGGCTTGTTGTGCGGTTATTTTTTGAAGACACTGCTGAACATAATTCGCTGTGACAGCTCATTGCATACTGAAGGGGACTGCATTTGTGGACTGCATCCAGTACCACCACTACAGTAAAGTGGGTGGGGATTCTGGACTTCTTTGACTGGAGAACGATACAGCTGCTCTGGGCTCCAGACCCCCGTTTACATGTTGGTTGTTTGGTTTTCGAAACTACACCCGCGGACTTTGTATGTTTGTTTCAGCCATTCTTAAAGGTTGAGACTCTATTGCAAATGAAGTGGCTGTAAACGGATGATTCTACATTGATAGTTGTTGGACTCTTTCGTATTTGAGACCCTTAAAGCTGTGTCTGTCTGGATTGAGCTGCATAATTCCATTGCCCTCAATGGTGTTTCTCCATTTTATTTTTACCCAAGAATGCACAAAGCTCCTATGAGCCGTTTCCATTCATCCCATAGAGCAGCCTAAGTGACCAACTGTGGACTTTGCATGGCTGGATTGCTGGATGGTGGTATATCGCCATGGGTGAAGGGGGCTGAACAACTAGTGAAGCTCTCCTTTACGAATATGGAGGCGCCCAGTAAAACCAGACCCAGGGCTCCGAGTTCCCCCGCGCTCCAGGAAGAGAATGGGCCCTAGGTGCTGGATTTGGCTGCAGCAGCGTCGCTCCACAGGCTCCTGTTGACATGACTTTCCTCTTAAAACAAATGAAGTCGGAGTTTTAAT
Organism: Ambystoma mexicanum; assembly: GCF_040938575.1. Taxonomy (NCBI): domain Eukaryota; kingdom Metazoa; phylum Chordata; class Amphibia; order Caudata; family Ambystomatidae; genus Ambystoma; species Ambystoma mexicanum. The sequence goes on from NC_090925.1 coordinate 735,189,438, forward strand.
AATTAACTGGGAAGCTGGACAACCTGGTCTACAAGGTGAATTGGATGCAGCAGAGAATCGAGAAGGAAGATCTCCGAGGCTGAACATAGGATTGGGACACTGGAGGACATGGGCTCAGAGATGTGCTATGTAGTTTGCTCCTTACAGCAGGAGGTGGCCAGAGTGAAGTCAAAGAATGAGGATTTAGAAGCCCAGTCCCGTCGTAACAATGTTCGAATACTGGGGATTCCGGAATCCAAAAGCTGCAAAATCTGGAGATTCTGGATAAATCACCCCTTTCTCAGCAATTCCTGGTGGAAAGGGCACAGTGTCTTCGCAGGTCCCGAAACCGGGTCGTAATCCCAGACCTGAGATTGTCCGGCTCATAAACTGCAGGGGCAGGGATATCGTTTTGAGAAGTAAGAGTTGGGGAACCTGCACTACCAGTCGTCCAAGATTTCAATTTACCCTAATTTTACACCAGCTATGCAGACAGCGCACATTCATTTTGTGGCAGTAAAATTACAGTTATGTGAACAAGGGCTACAATACGCTATGCTGTACCCATCTAATCTGTGGGTTGTGCAGGACAATAAAACACTCTTTACAGATTTGGCGACGGTGCAGTCCTTCTTGGAGTCTCTTCCCAAGCGATGAACAGCTATAGAAATGTTCTCTGTATGCTTTTGTTGTGCTTTGGGGATTTGTGGGAACCGTGTTGCAGGGATTTGAATCCGTTCTACTTTGTTTTAGGATACAATTCTTATGCAGAACCATTGGTATGTGTGTAGGGTGTTATGCAATGTGTAGGAATGTAACTAATGGGTAGAATCCTTGTATTTCCAATCGATCAGAAGCAGGCCGGCCGCCCTCTCTCTCACTGCTGGGGTGTGTGGGGCATAGGTCCTGGCGTCCTTTGCATACTTCCCACTATTGATGGTTTGGGACGGGTGTGGGGTGTTGGATGGGTATTTCACTGCAAGTTCGGGCATGGTGCTAGGTGGGGGGCTTATGCTGAGTTTGGGGGTTCAATTGTTAAAATTACTTCACATGGGATGAGGTGTACGAATTGTTGAATAGTTTGGGTGACAATCTTTCTGGTCTTGATATGGTGGGGTTCAAAAAAGGAATGGGGTTGCCTGCTTGCATGATAATTAGTTGTAATCTACGGGGACTGAATAACCCTGCTAAAATGCACAGTGTGGTTCAATATTGTGAGCGGCATAGGGCGAATACCTTTATGCTAAAGAAGCACACCTTGTTCAGGCACCAAATTAAGCATTGACGAGATCTTGGGGGAATGTGCGGGCCTGTACATCCTATTCCAGATTCTCTGGAGGGGTCTCCATTCTTCATCGATCCCTTGGATTTAGGATGTTGAAGCAGGAGAATGACCCACCAGGTCATTATTTTATTGTTTCTGGGGTGTTGGGGCACAGGCTTTTGACCTTTTTGTTAATGTTTATGGTCTGAATGTGGACTATCTTTGATACATGTCACCAGTGCTCCCATACTCAGTTGATACTTGCTGCAGATCTGAACATGGTCCCGGGCACAGTGTTAGATAAAACTGTGCATAGGGCGAGGCAACACTCCCTGGCTGCACAAGAAATATTGAATGTTATGTCTGAGTTGGGCTTGCAAGATGTCTGCCATACATTACACCCAGAAATGCTAAAGTACACTTTCTACTCCTCTGTGCACGATGTGAAATAATGTATAGAATATATCCTCACCAACTCCTCGTTAGTACACGCGACAGTGGATAGTCTGTTGCCGAGGACCCTGTTGGATCAGTCTCCGGTGGCAGTGGACTTTACAGAGCGAATCATTGCAGCGGCCTTTGAAGGCGCAAGCATTACATGTTTTGTTTAAGGTGGCATATTTGGACATGATTAATAATGAATTCTTTAAGATGAATTTAGGATCAGTCTCGTCCATGGGTACAGTTTGAGAGACTTTCAAGTTCTACTTGCGGGGCCAGTGGAGTGCTCAAGACGATCAAGGGCAAGATGAATGTGCTTGAAAGGGAGTTGAAAGATTTGCAAGCAAATACGGATAGTGTGAGCCAGGAGGATGTTGGTGCTTATATTAGAACTGCAATGGATTTGTTTATGGTGGAAGCATTTTGGGAAGTGCAGCACTTGCTGTTTCCCCGTAGGACTCCACGATATGCGGAGGAGGCTACACCCGGGCATCATTTGGCCTCTTTTGAGAGGTGAATGGAATCCGGTGGACATTGTATTGAGTTGAATTTATATTTTATTTCTATCGCGCTTGTACACAAGTATTTCAGAGTTGACAAGGCATGGGAGGTGAACAGGGGAGAACAAAACAACGATCTTACTAGGCCCAGTGACATTGAGAGCGCGCACGTGCATGGGAGACGGGGATGGGAAAAGTGCATGAAGGGGGGGAGAAGTGGAAAGTGCGGCGCAAAGGAGAAACTGATCAAAAAATAAATAAAGGCAACAAACAGTGGTAGTGCAGCTGGTAAGTGCTGGGTTTAAGGCAGCAGACTGGGTAGGTCTGATAAGTGTAGGAAGAAAAAAGGGGGGGCTGTATGGGTACAGGAGGCAGTGCGGAAGGGTGGCAGGGTGAGCAGGTACCTGGGCCCGGAGGACAGATGGTTGCCAGGTGCACGGTGCCAAGAGAACAGATCAGCAAGGGAGAGGGGGAGCAAAGGCAGAAGCAAAGAGGAAGGTCTTGGGGGGTTTCCGTCCGGAACCAGAGATGGTTCTCTTCAGGTTTTAGAGTGACAGGAAGGCTTTTCCAGAGGGAGGCCCCAGCCGAAGACCGAGATCTAACCCGAGCTAGTTTCTTTGAAAAACGACTGACCGAGAGGGAGTTAGAGGAGCGAAGGGCTTGAGAGGGGAGTTATTTGTAGAGGGATAGCTGAAGGTATTTTGGACCCAGGCCCCAGAAAGCCTTGTGGACAATGCAGGGGGTTTTGAATTTAATCCTGGCATCCACTGGGAACCAATGTAGAGATTTCAGAGCTGGAGAGATACGATCCCAGGTCTTGAGGCAAAGGACAAGTCTTGCATTCCTGTTCTGGATTAGTTGCAGAGGGCGGAGAGTAGAGGCAGGTAGATTTAGAAAGTGGCTGTTACAATAGTCCAACCTAGAGCGAACCAGAGCTTGGGAGACAGTGAACTTCTGGGGGAAGGAGAGGAAAGGCAGAGTACCTCTGAGGATGTGCAGTAGGAAGTTTGACTTTTTAGAGACATCAGAGATGTGGGCGGATAAGGAAAGTGTGGAGTCAAAGATGACCCACAGGTTCTTAGCATCGCAGGAGAGAGTAGGAGGAGGGCCAAGGAAGACAAGCCAGAGAGTTAGGGGAAAGGATGGTGAAGGTGTGCCGATGAGGAGGATGATGTGCACCTAGTGGCTGTAATTGCAGAGGCGTGACTGCTAAAGCCCGAGGCCCGTAGCAGAAAGCAAACCTAGGGACAGAGGAGTGAAGGCCGGACCTGAGACACCTGTGCTGCAGAAGGGTGGCGTCCCAAGTGTCCACAAAGCCATAATAGATGTGGAAGAAGTCAGGAAGTTAAAGCAGCTGCGAACAGCAGTGTTCCTGGAGCTGGTGAGTGAAGCTTGGCGTTCAGGTTCACTCAGAAAACCTTGCTGGTAACTGTTAACAGCTCTAAAGTAACTTGTTTAAGCGTAGGAGCAAGTATAAACTGTTTTCTGTTGTGAAAAGTATTGCTAACCATGGAAATGTATCACGCACACTAATAATAAAAGCCATAGTGTTTGCGTAAGAAGAAAAGCATCTAAATTTCCATTGTAGAACTATTACTGTTGCTGGAGTGGTTGCATGTCCCTAATTAAGAGGCAGGGCCTGCTAAAACATTCCGAAAACCCTAAGGTTGACTTTCACAATTGTTATAAGTACATACAGCATCAAAGGGGACAGCCTGATGTGACCAATTTTGATTCCTGACGGGAGTTAGAAAGCATCTCTGTGATAGTACGTGGTAATAAACTTGCTTGCAGTCCTTTAAGGTTAAAGATTTACCTTAGAGTGGTTGCGTATGCCTAAATCTATTTTACCATTGAAGACTGAACCTTGTTTAATTGAGAAATTATTCTTTAAACCGAGAAGTTGTTGTACTAACGGGAAGAACAAGCATTAACCAAGCCAAGAGGCGAACTGTTTCTATAGTGAAACACATCCTGTTTAACAACTTCGCAGATCAGGTGGCTAGAATTAAAGGCCAGTGTCTTCTGATACAAGTGTGACATTGTTACCCGAAGTTGGAAGTTTGGCAATACAGTTACAGGGTAGCTACTGGAACCAAGAAGGAGTGAATAAAGCTGGGGAAGGGAGCGTGGTGCTTGTAAAGAAGATTGAGCAAATAATCTGTAATGCTGAAACTGCTGAAGTTGAGAGAAAGTTGGTCTTGAAGCCGAAGCAAGTTAGACTTGTTGCAGTAAGGCAGACAGAAGAGGTGAAGGAGGCTGCCCTTTTCTTGGAGCATAGGAAAGAGTGCCTTGCCTACCTGTAGAGGTTGAAGTGGCTTGTCTTTATATGCCTAATAATTCTGAAGTACAAAGTTGAAGCAGAAATACCAGAACTGCGGTTGTGTATAACCCCATCAGTGGCTGTTCCATTTACGTTGGTTGAAGTAGTGGCATACTGTGGAACAAAGGCGTCTGTTCCCACGGTAACAGTAGTAGACTGGTGGTTGTCAAGAGGAAAGCAACAACCCAAGAAGAAGCACCCTGACAATAATACCAAATACACTGCAGAGGTCATAACCACTTGTAAAGTTATAGACTGAGCAGTTGATAATCTATTCTTTGAACTGTGGCAAATCAATCTTGGAAAGAGGATATCCAGGATTACCGTTGGTGCTGTTATCCTGGCTGGGATTGGAAGGGGATCTTTTCAACAGAAAATTGAGGAAATGTTACCAGTGGACTTTTGTTTGAACTTTTGTTTTTACTTGCAACTAGAACTGGTTGCCTTTCTTTCCTTTTGAACCTGTGGCTGAACTGATGACAATTGGTTCAAGACTTTCCTTTTTCCTCTTGAACATTTGGAAAGTTATTCCCTTAGCTTTTATACTAGGTAGGGGATTCCCTGATAGAATAAGATAGAATAGGATTAGCTAGGAGGTATTTGAAACCTTTTTCTTTAATTTAAAGTTCAGTTTTGAGAAAAACACAAGCAGTTGTCCGCTTCGCATTACTGACCCCTCGCAGCCCTTCATTTCCCATTGTAATTTGTCACTATCCCGCTTCTGAAATATGTAATGAACTCAGCAGGGGCAAGAGGCACAGGGCCTGGGTTGTGTAGTCTGGTGCAGTAAGCGGCCCGAAGGGAGTGTCTTCATTGTAGAAAACAATGGACGGATGAAATAGGTCTGGAGCTGGATGATAAAATGTGGACGTATATTTGCAGGTACACCCGCTAAATTGCCTTGAATGCTTGGTTTAAAATGGATCAGTATAAAGTATTGCATTGTCTCTGGAGGATAGCTTGGGGCAACACGCACGTCTGCAAGACGATGCGGAGCAACACAGGTCTGATCCCCAGGTCCAAGCTTAGAAACCTGTGGGTATTAAGCGTTTTATGAATAACCCCTTACAATTACATTGTGTATATTTGACCCTGTCTCACCAGAGCAGGTTTGATGAGTTTGCGGATGGTAGATATCCCAGGTGTATGGAACTGGAGGCAGGATTTATAAAGATGTGGCTGTGTCCCAGGCTAAGTGCTGGGCATGACGGGGCATATGTTACAAGCTGTGATCCCTAGAGAGATGGAGTGCTGCATGTTTGGATGGGGTCTGGGACTGGGTAGGAGTGCTAGGAAGGTCCTTTCTATTAGCCTGCTGTTGGCTAAAAGGTACATTTTAATGTCCTGGAAAAGTTTTGAACCGCCTGCAGTGAATAACTGGCTATGGGATTTGACCTGTTGTAATGATACAGAAACCGAATTCTGTTGGCTTGATCAAGAACTGTTGATACATGGGAGCCATTGAGGAAGATGCAGTGGGTGTAGGTTGATGGAGGTGGAGGAAGGGGATATGCGACCTTCAGTTGTCTGTCGAAGGAGAGACGACAAGTTACATATGTGAGTGAATTAAAATAAATAATTAAAAATAATGATTTGCAGTATTCTGCGGCTTGCAAGGGAGAGGGGCTTGCTGCAATACGGAGCAAGCAAAATCCATGTTTACCCAGATTTTTCCAAAAAGGTTCAAGCGCAGTGCAAGAAATTCTTCGTAGTAATGAAGCTACTGCGTGACCGGTTGATGTCAATCGCAATGCTCTTCCCAGGAAAAAACTTGAGGCTGCAATTTAAGGAGAAGCCCTATTTCTTCACCATACCAGAGGAGGGTTTAATCTTTATCCAAAGCAACATCCCTGCTGCCTGGCTGTAGATCGCCGACATTGACAAGGGAGGAAGTGAAGATGGAGGAGGAGAGAGGATTATCCAAAGCGCCTTTGTAGCAACTTAAGGACTGTATAATACAGAGACTTGATGATTGAACTATCGGAAACCACTGAGGAATATGTTGTAGTGTATACATTTGTTGAGCTGGACTCAAGTGTTTAATCAGAAGAGGAGGAATGCTAGCAGTCGCCCCTAAGTAATCTATGTATTAAGGGGGGGTTAGTTCTTGGGGTCACATTGCCCTAATTTTGAGGGTATTGAGGAAGGGCAGCATAGGGAACTGTGGGGCTGGGGTGAAGCTCACATTTAAAATGTGCTTGGCCGATAATGCAACTTTTAGTACCCACACATCAGCATTGCAAAAACAGTGTTTACCTTACTTGCCATGGGCATGGGAGTCACAATCAAGGGATGTACACAGTCCAGCGATGGAATTGCAAGTCATGAGTTTGAATATTCGAGGGATGGGTGACCCCTTTGAAGCCAGAATGCATTTTTTATTTATCTCTAGCGTATATAGAGACGTAAGATGAACTTACTACTCCTGCAGGAAAAGCATGCCACTGACAGGATATTACACAGCTATGCCAAAATGTGGGGCAACAGCTTTTTCACATTCTACTCCACTCAGGCACGGGTGTCCGTTCTCATTCATAAACAGGTGAAATGTACCTGCTTGAGGGAACCTATAGACCCAGAGGGTAGGTTTGTGGTCATGCATGGCAGACTGGAGGGAGTTGAGGTATCGCTAGTTAACATGTATGGCCCTGCATACTGTGACAGGGCCAGCATTGTGGCCCTGTCAAGGTTTGGGGTGCGGCAACCCAACACAGGTGCCTGATTGCATAAAGACCCCCTCCCCACCACCTCTCTGGCCTTCAGGCTGCAGCTGGATTGGGGCAACTGGCCCCAGGAGCCGGCAGATGCCCGCAGCAGGGCCAGGGAGACCCCTGCCGCACCCCGAAGATGCCAGAGAGTGCAGCGGCATCCATGCAAGGGTTGCCAAAAACCCCACAACACATGGCCGCAGGAATTTTGACATCAATTGTTTCCATGAACAGAATGGAGGACCGCTTTTTCCGAAGCTTCCTTCCTGACTTAGGGTAGAATTAAGGCAGTAATGCTTAGTGAATGTGTATTGAAGACCACGTAGCTGCCTCACAAGGGTTTTTGATAGGAACACCTCTTTGCAGTGCAGAAGTAGCCATGCCCCTAGTGGAATGGGCCCTCAAGCCTTCTGGAGGATCCTTGCCCGCCAGCCTGTAGCATTCGGAAATAGCTAGAATAATCCCTCTGGATAAGGTATGCTTTGTTACATCCTGTCCCAGTCTATTACCCATATAACCTATGAATAGTTGGTCATCCAGACAAAGGTTTGACAACCTTGAAATGAAGAAGCTCCGAGCCCTTCGTGGATCGAGCCTGTGCAACCTCTTCTCCTGCTTGCCAGGATGAGGTGGAGGATAGAAAGTGGGAAACACAAACTTTTGTCCTAAATGAAGGTCTGAAATGTCCTTCGGTAGAAATGAAGGCTCGACTCTCATGACGACCTTGTCCTTATGAAATACTGTGACTGGTGGTTTAGAGGATAGTGCCTGTAACTCTCTCACTGTACGGGCTGAAGTTAATGCTACCAACAAGATGGTCTTGAACGTTAGTAACCTTAAGGGACAAGAATGGAGTGGTTCAAATGGTGCACACAAGAGATTTTAACACCAGATTACGGTCCCAAACAGGAACCTGAAAGGGAGATGGAGGGAACACATTAGTGAGTCCATCAGAAAGTGTATCACCAAAGGTATCTTAAAATATGAAGTTTCCTCAGATGAGCGCGTGTTGGAAAGCGCAGCCAAATAACCTTTAATGGTCCCAACCTGCAGCCCCAGATTGGCCAAGTACAACGGAAAGGATAACGCCTCCAATGTTTTGCAAAGCAAAGGGTCCACATTCTTGTCCTTGCACCAGCTGCAGAATGTGTTTCAACGGCAGCGGTACAAAGACTTTGTTGCTGGCCTTTTGGCCGAAAGCAAAATCTCCATTATGTCACCTGGGAGGTCCCAATCCCAGTATCTCAGCCTCTCAGAAACCATGCATGAAGGGTGAGTGTCTTGACCTCTGGATGGAGAACCTGACCCTCCTCTCGCGAAAGAAGGTCCTCTCTTTGTCGACGGAATACGTGGAAGGAACATCCAGTCAAAAGAACATTAGCAGGGGTAAGTAACTTATTCTTCTGGAGTCTGCACCCACAAGAGACCCGCTAACCCCCCAGGTATTATTTTAAATATTAAAGGCAGGCCTCCAGTAGGTTTTTTTCCTCTACTAGGCCACCAGGAAATATTCTTTTAGAAGGCCCCTTGGAGAATATCCATGGACTCTAGCAGTGTCCATCTTGGAAAAGGGGTGGGGCTTACCAGCCTTTCAAGGAGTATATTCTAAAGAGGGGTGTGTGCAATGTTTGAGTGTGAGTAGTAGGGGTATAATGGGAGTAGCAGAGAGGGTAGTAATAGGAGTCGCGGAAAGGGTAAAGGGGTGAGCAGAAGTAGTAGTTGTAGGGAGTAATGACGGTAGGTAGCAGGAATAGTGGGGTAGCAAGTGAGAGAAATAAGTAGTAGAGTAGTAATTGGTAGACAAAGGTGATTACGAGTGAATGGGAGAGTCTGATAGTAGGAGGTAAAGGTAGTACAGGGATATTGTTCGCAATGAAGTTGGAACAATAATAGAGTGGAATGAACGACAGTGAGAGGGAGAGTAGGAGTAGCTATTGGTGTAGAGTGACAGAGATTAGAACTAGAGGAGGAAAAAGAGGCAGGCAAGTAGAATGAGGAAGGAGATAATGGAGGCAGAGTGGTAGTTGCAGGTGGGGTGGGGGGGATATGAGCGAGCGCAAGTACATGAGTAAGAAATAAGATCAAAGGGTGGAGGGAGAAAGGTGGAGTGAGAGGTCGAAGGCACAGTAACATGGTGCGAGGTGATCATCTTAAAGAGAACAGTATAGAGAAGGGTCAGGTACGAGCGGGTGTGAATTAAGTGAATGTGATACTGGGCGGAAGACACCATCCCTAACTCCCTAGGATTACTAAGCGGGCTAGGTTGGGGAAATCCTAGAAACCCGTTGGCAGACAGGTAGCCATCGTCTTGGGGGACAACATCTGTAGTCCAAGTCAGAGAAGATCATAGCTGGCGCCTATCGAAAGCTAGTAACAGCCCCATTAGGAACGCCTGGGATAGGTAGGTGGGGATAAGGCCGAGGACGTAGACACAGAGGGGCGGTCGTAGTGGCAAATCTCCCAAGAGGACCCGGTAGTCCTTGAAGGACCCTAAAACCTTAAGCCATTATGACCCTTGGGCTTGCTACCAGAGTCAGCATGGTTCTTTGTGTTGGGCTGCCCTGTCTCAATAAGATGACCAAGAGTTCTAGGCACAAATCCAAAGTTTATGTGAATCATACCCACTCACCCTGATCATTTGGGCAGGGGATACACCATATTAGGCGTTTGCATGGATCACCCAGGGAGTAGTAACAGGACACTAACTAGTGCGGGCCGTAGTATACAATGGAACATGATCACTGCAGACCTGATGGACGTCTGGAGGTATTTACATCATTCCCAGTTTGAATACTTATTATTCAACTGTACACAATATGGCCTCTCAAATTGATTTGATCCTGATCTCGCCTGCCCTAATGGGATTCACGCGCAAGGTCGAGATACTACTGCAAACATAATCCTAACACACTCCTGTAGTGTTGCATGGCGGGGCTGGTGGCACCCCACAACTGGTTTGAAGATTCAAACATGCTACATTGCCAGACGTGTTTGCGGCAACAATTCATGTGCACATCCAATAGTACTTCACACAGTGTCTGTTCACTCAGTAGGAATGCTATGGCAGGCTTTTAAAGTGCATATAAAGGCTGTGGCCATGACAACTGAACTATGGATACTAAAAGCCGTAATGTGAAATGAGGTGCGACTGTGAAAGATGGAAAATGCATACTGTCTCGCCAGCTTGAAGGAGACTTGCAGCAAATCAGAATAGCTTAATCATTTTCAGGAATCTGCTGAAAGTGAAACTAAACATATTTTTTGCCAGTGCATAAACTGCCAAAAATTATGGTGAAGGGGGACAGGCTGGAAAGGAGCCTAGCCTGCTCTGCGAGGCAGGAAGCAGGAGCGGGTTGTATTATGCCATTCTGGAATAAAGCTGGGGTAACTTGCCTTGTGGATAATGATATACTTTATTTTTTTTTATTTGACATAACGGTTTCTAGTTTTTACAAGTTTTGCACCTTGTTAAAAGTATGAATTCTTCTTTTCCTTTTTTTCCCTATTCCTTTTTTCTTTGTCTTTTCCCTTCTTAAAAGAAAAGGTCAATTTATGAATAGAAATCCTTCAGTTTCTGATCCCTTTCTGTTGTAAATTATTTCAAATCCAGATTGAGGCTTGCTAAGAAATTCCCCACTGCGATGACCGGTTTGATATATTCGCTGTTCATCAAGTATGCCCACCAGTAGACTTCTTCCAGACTACAGAAATCAGTGTAGAGATGGCCAAGATGTGTGCTTCTGGTGGATGATAGGCCTTTGCAATAGAGAAGCAAATGTTTGTGTTTCCACTGTTTGAGGCTCCTTGCAATATCGGCAGTTGTTAGACTTTGTTTTATCCCGAATTGCTTGAATTTCCTTTGTTTTTAGGATGTTCAGCCTGGCTCTCATAAAGATCGAAAAAAGTTTTTTTGTTGGAGAATTTCACCAGGTAGTTTACAGGCATGTTCAGTTTCGCGGCAGCTGTAGGCAAGTGAGATGTCAGTTTGTTCTTCCCAGCCGTGTCCAGTTTTGTGCGGTTTTCGTTGGATTTTCCTTGAGCTCTTTCTCTGCGCTACTAATTTCCTCCAAGAGCAGCAGATTTTTACGGACCCATGATGCCAACATCTTGTTGTTTCCTTTATTTCTGTCTGGATCATCTGGTAGATTTTCTGAGTTGGTACATAAACTTTCCTAAACAACATTAGACCATTCAGGTCAACGATGGCTTTTAATGAAGTTAGACTAGTTCACACCTGATTGATGCTATCAGTGTTGAGGGTGGCAGATATGTTTTCCTCCAAAATAGTCCTTTTTTGGACCAGAATTCAGATGGTATAGCTGGCATTGCTTCAGCACCGTAGACTAATGCAGGGATTACTTTCTTTTTGTAAAAGTTGATTGATGCTTTAAGGGAGAATCATCTAAATCTCCTGTCCATCATCTGTGTTTGACTGCTTAAGATTTTAGTTTTTTGGCGGATGGTTTCTTGCATGGGTTTTTCTTGTAGGTTAGTGCTGAATGTGACGCCTAGATATCTAAAGGCTTGCACTCTTTCTAGTTTATCTTTAACTAGGTGCCATGTTAGTGATCTTTTCTTTTTTAAGGTTATAGCTTTTTCTAAAATCATCACTTTAGTTTTTGTTCGGCTTAACTCAAGATCGTTAAGTGTGAGGTAAACCAAAAGGTTATCAAGTTCCCATTGCAACCCAACAGCCGTCTGGTCAATCAGGATAATATTGTCGGCATAAAGAAGTCTGGCAATCTTTTCCTCGCACAAGGATGGAAGGAAGATTCTGATACCACTTTCAGACCCCTCTACTCGTTGGAATGCTTCGGGAAAGGAGTCAAGTCTTGAGTCTTACTTACACAAAGGTGTCGGTATGAAGGGCTTTGATGGGGCTAAGATCGACGAAGGGCAATCCCATATAGAGAGTTTGTTCCAAAGTTTGTCTCTATTCACCTTGTCAAAAGCCTGAGAGAGATCTATGAAGGCTAGCATAAGACGAGGCAAGCCTTCTAAGACTTTTGACTTTAATAAGATACTAAGTATCATGATGTTGACATAAGTTCCTACATTTTTGGTGAACCCAGTTTGGAAATCGTCATGACCTTTTGAAGTTCGAGCCCATGATCTAAATTTTTCGAGCAAGAACGCTCCAAAAAGCTTACCGATGCAGTCCAGTAAAGCGATGGGACGATAGCTGGCCGGATTACCCTTGTCCCCCTTTTTGTATATAGGAACAATGTTGGCTGTTTTCCAAGACTTGGGTATTGTGTTGGTCTCTTCACACGTTCTAAAGATGTCTGTAATCGAGGTCGCCCAAGCTTCAGGGTTTGCTTTTAAATCCATATTTGACAACCTGCCAGGGCCCGGCGCTCTAGATGTTTTTAACTTGTTGATTTTATTCGTAATAGATGCCTTTTCTAGCTCTATGTCCCATTTTTCTTTAGTAGGAACAGGTTCCCAATTATTAGGTTGAAGCTTGTCGAAGAGATTCGACAAGTATAGAGACCACTCATGATCACTGACACTGTTGGATAGAGTGTCTTCCGTTCATCTTTTGTCTGCTGAGATTACGGACCAGAAGTCTTTCACTCATTTTCCACTTAATGTTTTCAGCATATTTTCAGAGTCTTTCTGGTATAGGTTGATCTTATGTGATTTTAGCAAGTGTTTGTAGTTCCTTGTTGCAACTTTGGCTACTTCTACTGTTTGAGCAGTGATATGTTTCTTGGCATAACGCGTGAGGCGCCTCGCTTCCAGGCGTTTGTCTCAAGATGAGATTGTTCAAGTGGCAATGAGCCAAGATTTGATTTCATCTTGGAACTGTTCGTGGTAGGGAATGAGCAGAGGACGGTAATCGGTTGATGGTGAGAAATTAGTTGAGGCGGCTCGATTTTTGTTTACAAAGTACCTCCTTGTTATTTCTTCAATAGCTTCATCCGTTAACCTAAGCCTAGTGCCAGATAGGTTAGTCACCACTCTTGCCTCCATTTGCTGGTCCTTTGACGGAGGTTCAAGGTGTCCAGTTTTCCATGTGGTTTTAAGGAGATTGTAGTCGCTGTATCGCGTGCGTATTACTTCAAAAGAAGATATGTTCGGTAGGTTTCTGGAAGTGTAAATATGGACCAGAAAGGCTTCTTTTCCTCCTAGTTCCCATATTGGGATTCTTAAGCCTTTCTTTCTTTGATGTCAACCAGTGAAGATTATAGAGATCCCAGGAATCCATAGCTACACTCCATTTCTTCTCTCTTGATTCAGGGTCAAAGTAAGATTGATTTCTTTTATGTTTGCCATGGATATCTGAGTTTTGAGCATCAACCTGTCCTAGTGATTCAATTGTCGCATTGAAATCCCCGCACACAATGATGTTATCTATTTCACCGTCTTCGTTGGGGTCTTCAAAAACGGCATCGAATTTAGTGATAAAGTGCTCAACGGAAGTGTCTTTGGGGTTACAGTAGAGATTGATCACCAAGTAGGTTTTCCGTTTGATTTTATGATTTCTCAAGGTTTGTGGGTGCCAAGAGATTAAAGTAGCAAGGATGTGGAGGTCACTTGTTAGTGTCTTTTCAAGGTGGAAAGAAGACCCTGACCTAACAGCAGTCAGGAGGCCCGCCATAGGTCTTCCAAATGGTCCTTTTAAAGCAGGCGAAAATGCAAGTTCATAACCGTCGAGTGATGGTTTGTTTTGCATCCAAGTCTCTTGCAGACATAAAAGGTCAAAAGAACCTAGGTTTATGTCAGATCGGGGCATCAGATGGGAAAAGCCCCTTGTGTTCCATGACCCCAGTGTTATCAAATTGGTTTCCCTCGTCAAGGTGCCTGGTATTCAAACGGTGGACGAGGTACTTCGTTGCAGGGATTTGTTGCCTATCAAAGCTCCCGGGAGCCAGGACCATCTGTTTTTTTTTTTTTCTTCTTCACTGATCTTCCTTTGTTTCGTCGAAGATTTTTCATTGGGACCTATGTTCTTTGAGATGTCTTGATCGATAGTAATGAACCAGTTTTTTTTTTAGGGCCAGCTGGGAGCCTCTTTCTCGAACAAGCTCTCCCGATAGGAATTTGCGTCGGCTTTGGTATCCGTAGTTGGATGAAAGTTGATTTTTTGGGTGGCTTTGTCACTAAGCTCTCGATTGCCCGCGTCTTCTGTTGTTCTGCTACGAACTTTTTTCGATGCCGTCTGTTTCCGATGTCTTGAGTGTTTTGTCTCGAGTGAGAGATCTCTTTCCACATGAACCAGATTTGGAACAATGTTGTCCGTTCCTTTCTGTTTTCAGACTTCTCTCCGTCTCATTGGTCCTTTTTCTGGATCCCGACGTCAAGTAATGTGAGCTCCTCGGTCTTAATCGTCTTTGATGAACAGTGATGGAAGGGTTACATCATCTCTTCAAGCTTTGAACCTTTCCTCTTTTTTAGGCTTGGGGAGCATCTTGAATCATTTTGGGTTCAGTTAAATCATAGCCCAGTTTATGGAGATCCTTAGAAGATTCACTTAGTAATTTTTTTGTTGTGGAGTATAGTATATGCAGATAGATTCTATCTGTGTCTCTATCGTTTATAAACTCCACTATGTCAATATCTGTTTTGACCAATTTTCTTAGGGAATGCACGTGGTGCTATAAGTTGAGTATGGTCTTTCTATTCAAAATGACCTGGTCTCAATCTTTCAGGATACGCTCTAGTGCAAAGGAGCAGGTTTTCGTTGATCGCTCTGATCTCGTCAGCCGCTGTCTCTTCTCTTCTCCTTAATAGTCTTTCCCTTCAAGTCTTCTATTACTTCTAGATCTTCGTAGACTACTATGGACTTTTCCTTGATTAGTGAACCCAACTTTTGATGTCCACCTTGAAGACGGGCGAGGGGCTCGATGTTCTGTTGGAGTGGCGTCATGCCACGACTTAGTAGGCTTTCACTCACTGTCACGTGATCTATTTATAGTCGGGACCTGCATTTTATGGTTTCCAGAGATTGAGGACTTTGAGGAAATCCTATCAGGTTATTGTCTTTTCTCACTTTTAACTGGAAATCTGATCAGTTTGTTTGCCAGAGCAAGACATTTTGATTCTGGTTCAAGTAGAGCGGAATCCGCTCGTGATGCATCTGCTTTTCTTTTGCCTCGAGTGCAAGTGCCACCAAATTATGATCATGAGATTCTGTGGAGTGTGCGCTATGGTTCAGGACACCGGCCATCAATTTGCTTTCTGTACGCGATGGAGGGATTTGGCAGCTATTTTTAGTTGTGGGTAGTTTAGCTGTTGTTGACTGTTGGAGGCGGAGCTGGCCTTTCGACAAGGCTCTAGTCCCAAAATTAATAGCTGGTGGTTTACTGGATTTCATGGGGACCCGATCGTTTGATTTCATTTTGGTTGGTGCGTCTGAAAGCACATCACTGCTAAGCCAACCTCTTGTATCGAACAACCATTTTTTCCCTTGGATCTGAAAGTGTTTTTGGGTCGTTGATTTCAAGTTTGAAGTATGTTTGCCAGTCTTTTTCTTGTCTTAGTATTTGTTCATTCCTTTTTTCAGATTTCGTATGGTTACTTTCTGTGCTCAGTCTTTTGTAGTCATTGGCACAGCAGTTGTTATAGGACACACCAAAGTCACCTGGACTGGGAGCACAGTTTGGTCCTGGGCTTGTGACTGGGCCATTGCAGAGAAGGCAAAAGGTTCCCGAATTGGAGGGTCCGTTTGAGTCTGGACCATTTCCCTTACAGTGTTGAAATTTGTTTGTGTTTGGACAAACTGGATGCGGACAGATGGTCTCTCCACCTCTTCTGCTGTTATGTAACCTTCTAAGAAGTTAAGTCTGGTTTGTGTGTAGGCGACCATTGTTAATTGGTTCTTCAAGGTATCATTTATAGCTTCGTAAAGCTTGGTGAAGGGGGCCAATGCTATTGTTAGCGTGGACATTATGGAAAAGAGGTCAGTTTTTCTCTGTGGTGGTCCGGGTTCCGCTGCTCCCTGTTAATCACTTTGACTTTGTTTGCCTCTCGGTGCCTCAGGAAGGGACAGGACAGGATGGTTTTCATGAACTGGAGTGTTATTTATAGGCCGTTGAGGGTCCCCAGCTCCAATTTGAGGCGGTATAACCAATGATATTTCGTTGGAGGAATCCCTGTCATGATCCTTATTGAAAATGTTTGACTTTATTTTGTCAATTTCTCTCGTCTCAATGTGTGCTGTCTCCCCCTTTTGTATTTCATTACTGTTATATGGCACACTGTTCAAGGACCGCTCCTTTTCCTTTTTTTTTTCCTGATGAATGAGAGTAGGGAGTGGATTTTGTGCCAGTGCAAGATGAACTGAGGAGTTAATTGTAGTAAGGCTTTTTTGAGTCGGGGTGCCCACATGCCACTTCTTAAAAAAATTATCATTAGCATTGATGCCAGCAATGTTTTGAGGGATAGTGGTTGCATGTGCGGACTGACTCATTACTCCAATTTCATGCTCTCCCTCAACCCGGAATCCTTCAAGGAGCTCAATGTCCGATATTTCAGCTTTTTCATTGAAAGTCTCTGATCTTGTTTTTAGGGGGAATAATCTCGGAATCTCTCCCAAGAAGGGAAGGGGGTGCAGTGGTTTGTTAGTGCTTTGGTCTTTGGCTGTCTTGGTTTTTTAAATTCATTTTTGGAATGTGTCCAAGATTTGAGGGCTTCAGGATTGGTTGGTCTATACTGAGGGATTTGGTTTTTATGGGCTCCGTCGGAGTTATCCAAGTGAACAAAGTTTTGTACAGGACCAAGTGTTGTCAGGAAATCTTTCTTGATTGGATCCTGTTTAAGGGGGTCAATACATTCATTAGTGGCTTTTAACAGGGTGACACCCGGAATTTCTCCTAAGAGCGGTGTAGACACAAAATTTGAATCAAAGACCTCCTTAGTGTTAAATGAACAGTCTTCCTTAACTGAAGATTGAAGGCCGGTCACGCGTCCAATACAGCGTTTTTAAATCTGGGCAGGGTAGATTTCTATGGATGCTTCCAAAGTATGGTGGGACAGATTTGGACGTTCGCAAGACTTCACTTCATTGTTCTCTCTCAAGGGGCCGACAATTGATGGCTCAGTCATGGCCAAGACTGCTGCAGCCGCCAGTACACCATCCGCTTTCTCGCACGTAGGAGCGGGTAGCTCCGCCCCAACCTTCTCATCTTGGATCGCCCACTCAGCGTCAAAGCGAGGCGTCTCTCGTGGAGCCTCTCCCACGGCCCCAAGAGACCCCCTCACCCCTGCGGACGTCTCTCGTGGAGCCTCTCCCATGGCCCCAAGAGACCCCCTCACCCCTGCGGGCTCGGGACTAGCCTGCGCAAAGGATGGGCACCCCGCCACTAGCGTGGTGCCCCTCCATTTCTCCATAACCTCAGCCAAGGATGGCCCCGACTCTCCCCCTGCCGCTCCCCCCTCTTCTTCCCTGGCTCCCACGACCGCCATCTCCATGCCGGGTGTCGAGCCTTGAGCGCCAGCTGAGTCCCACTGCCCAAAGACACAGGAATCAGCGGCGGCGCCAGGAGTCGGGTAAGGTGGAGACGCAGAAAGGGGCGCAGTATGAATGTGTAACTTGGTCCGGTTGGCGGGTGAGATTAGGTTGTTGGCGGGGTCCAAGTTTGTGCAGTGCAGTTTATTGTGAAATTTGATCTTGGAGACGAGCGTCTCATGTGAAGATTGAGGGATTTCTGTAGAAATTCTCGATGCACATGGTTTCGATTGTTTTCGTGGGATAATTTTGCTGGACATGTTAGCAGACTTAATGTTTTCCTTATTTTCAGTGTTTTTGATACAGCTTAAGTTTACATGTGCTTCATCCATCATAGCTGTGATCTTTTGGCAGGCACAGAATCCAGCCGCTCTTTGTTGACGCAAGGTTTTGTCTCTTTAACCCTTTAAGTGCCATGGGTATTTCTCCCCAGTGCCAGGGCCTTTTTTGGTGATTTCGGTATGTGGCCATTCAATGGCTTGTAACTTTGTTACATGAGATATCTCGGCCAAATTTGGCTCCTTTTTTCCCCACATGTAGGCGGTCGTAACGCCACCCAGGAATCCCAGGTTGCTGTAGGGGGGTGAGAGAAAATAAGCAAAAAGGGCGAAAATTTTGGGTTTTTTCGAAAAATGCCAATAAAATGATGTACAAAGAAGCCTGGGGATTTTTCCTTGTAAGAGCTAGGAACAAATGGTTTGCTGTGCTGAGTTCCCCTATTTCCTGGCTTTCAAGAACAGGTTGAGTGGAAATGGAAACAAATTATTTTGATGTGCTTATCAACCGTTTTGAGAGAGGTAGGTGATTTTGGCCATTTTTGCCAATTGGACATGCATGGACGGCATGGAAGAAAAGGGCAGGAAAGCCGAATTGGAGGACTGAAAGTCATATATTTCTGAAAAGTAGACCAACCGGGGGCGCAAAAGGAAAAGGATAACCCGCTGGTAACCCCCAGCCTTTCGCCACAGCACAATTTGTTCATGTGGGCAACCTACAGATTTGGGCCTAGGGTGTCAAAGCCAGCAAGGAAAACGGGGAACCCCATGCATTTCCCAAAAGAGGACACCCCTGGTAATCCACAGAGGTCTGCCTTGCGCAAATTGCCCCAGTTTCTATTAGCCACAATCCCCGACAAAGTGTGATATTTGGTGGGGAAAAAACACAATGTTCACTTTGTCTGAGGTTCTGGGTATTAAATTCTGGGCCGCTTCGCGCAAGTCAGACCTCTGTGCATTCCCACGGGTGTCCTCTTTTGGGAAATGCATGGGGTTCCCCGTTTTCCTTGCTGGCTTTGACACCCTAGGCCCAAATCTGTAGGTTGCCCACATGAACAAATTGTGCTGTGGCGAAAGGCTTGGGGTTACCATCGGGTTACACTTTTCCTTTTGTGCCCCCCGGTAGGTGCACCCACACATGTGAGGTACCTTTTTAGTCTGGACACCTGTGGGAACGCGAGAAGGTATGACATCTGTTGGTGGAGACGTGTTTCGGTGAGTGGACACAGGGAAATGTCTCTGAAATTGGCTGGAAATGCAGACAATTCTCAGACATTTCCCTGTGGCCACTCACCGAAACACACCGCCAACACCACATGGCCTACCTTCTCGCATTCCCACGGGTGTCCCGATGGAAACGGTACCTCACATGTGTGGGTGCACCTACCGGGGGCGCAAAAGGAAAAGGGTAACCCACTGGTCACCCCAAGCCTTTTAACGCTGCCCCTTTTGTTCATGTGGGCAACCTACAGATTTGGGCCTAGGGCGTCGAAGCCAGCAGGGAAAACGGGGAACCCCATGCATTTTCCAAAAGTGGATACCCATGGGAACCCACACATGGCCAAATTTGAGGGGCGGCCCATCTCATGTAGCCCTCCCCAGGGGCAGATAATGGGGGGCTGTCCTGCACTCCTCCCTGGGCTCAGGCGTCCGTTCCTAGGAGCAGATATCTGGTCCCAGGGAGGGCTGCATGACATGGCACCCACTCCATTGCGGTTGGGGGGGGGGAGGGGGTCAATGCCCCATCCCATTAGAAACTTCCCAGACCCTTTGGGGTGCCCCACAGCCCCCTTAAAAAGCGTTCCACCATTTTCCATTTTTTCTTTGTTTACGAAGCTTGCCCTGGTGCAGAGGGGCACATTGGTGTGCCAATCTGGCCCTGGGGAGCCCAAACCTTACTGCCCCACCCACTGGGGGGCCTGTCCCACCATTTGTGGCGGCCCTCTCCTTACCCACACCGAACGGAAGGGGGGGGCACATCATGCAGCCCTTCCTAGGAGGCTCAGGGAGGGCAGCATGAGGTGTCCCCACCCTCCCAGCCATTTGGGGTGGGGGGGAGAGGGCCACCACAAAAGGTGGGGCAGGACCCCCAATAGATGGGGCAGTAGGGTTTGGGCACCCTGGGGGCAGATTGCCACACTAATGTGTCCATCTGCACCAAGCGAAGTTGGGTAAACAAAAAAAATAATACAAATTCACAGGCTGCTTTTTAGGGGGGGCTGAGGGCCACCCTAAATTGGCAGCGAATGATGTACTGCAACGGGGGGTGGCCCTCAACCCCCCCACCCCAAATGGAGGGCCCCACCTCATGCAACCCTCCCTGGGGACAGATAGGGGGGGCACCTCATGTATCCCTCCCTGGGGTAAGATGCCCCTTCCTAGGAGCAGATATCTGCCCCCAGGGAGGGTTACCAGGGGTGCCCCCTTTCTACTTCAGTTGGGGGGGGGGGCAACCCCCCTTTCATTCAGCAAAAAATCCATGGTGGCTAGTGGCCCCCCTCCTCCACCCCCTTTTCCCATCATTTCACTTTATTATTATTTTTTTTTACCATTCCCCTGAGGCAGATGGTCAGCCATCTGCCCCAGGGTTCACTTGCATGTGTCCCCATGCTTTGGGGACCGGGAGGGGGAGAGGGCTGCTTACTTGAAGCAGCCCCCTCCCCCCTCACAAACGGATCCATGGTGTTCTAGTGGGTTGCTAGTCATGGATTGAGCGCTCTGCGCCGATCCGTGACCAGCAATGCCTCTTATTCCTCCCCTTTCCATGGACACCACTTTTTGCCAAATCCCTTGTGGTCTAGTGGGCCCCAGGGCCCCAAACCCCCTCCCACCTCCCCCTTACCTAGATTTATTTTTTTTTCTCCCCTGGGGCAGTGATCATCTGCCGCCAGGGGTCTCTGCCGCTGTGGCCCCATGCCTTGGGGCCACGGGGGAGGGGGCCGCTTAGCTAGTAATTCACTTAGATAGAATTGTGAATATTAGCATGTCCGCACTTGGGAAGAACTGTGAACATTAGCATGTCCACACCTAGATAGAATTCTGAACAGTGGCCTGCGCCGCTTCTAGATAGGATTGTGAATGTTGGCATGCCCACACCGAGATAGAATTCTGAACAGTGGCATGCGCCGCTTCTAGATAGGATTGTGAAGGCCAACAAGTGCCATGCTTAGACAATACTGTGAATGTTAGCATGCTAAAGGTCAGGTAACCCACTAACCAAAATAACCTCAAACTCTGCATACTTATCTCACTGAAAAACTCTCACAACCATCTCTCGCACCACAAGCCGCACGCACTTCACAACACTGCAACAACACATAAGCCGGAGCAACAGCACACGCGGGCTAACACCCATGCAATACCCGCACCAAAGCTCAGCATCCGGTGTATACCGAGTTGAAGCTGCCAACAGAACACCACTCCTCTCACTATCCTACTCCCTCTTCACCTTACTAACCCCCCCCCCCCTCTTATCGTTTACAGGTCCGCCAGAGCGCCTGGGGACCAATTCCGTTGGTGACAGTGCGCGGTACAAATACCTTTAACATTTAACATGATTGGGCGGGGCCCCGGGAACTGGTCTAGTGGCCGGGATTCTATGTGCCCTTTCCACAACGAACTGCTTCTGTCCCGAAAAGTTCAGTGCATATTTTTTCGATGTGATCTTCCATTTTTGACTGCAGCTGTTGTTCTCTGACCCCTACTAATCGTATATTATTCCTTCGGGAACGACCCTCTGAGTCTTCATTTTTGGCTATTTTTACTTTCATTTGGGCTTCTAGTGTTGACACTCTGGTATTCATTGCCGCGGCACCGTCATCTAGGTCTGACCCCGGTCGATCTACTGTGTCTAGGCGCTCAGCATGTTTATCCAAGCGATGTTGTAGCTGGTCTACTTTGGATGAAAGGCTATCTATTTTGTTATCTAGGTTCCAAATTCCTGCGTTCAAATCGAGAAGTATCTCTTTGATATCGAAGGGTTGGGTGGGTTCTTCCTCTTGAGGTGCAGCTTGTGAGGAAGACTGTGGCCTGCTGCGGGGTCGCGCCATCTTGGACGTTGTTCCTGTCTCAAAATGTAGCTTTCGCTGCTATTATCAGTCTTCCCCATGATCAGTTTGGGTTGCCAGTGATCTGGGGTCTGCACAGCCACTGGGGTGGGGTGTGGATGTCTCAATCGGCCCAGCTAGGCTTGAGATTCTGTCTTGCCCTGGTTCTCCAGCATGGGGTCTGGCATGGATTCACATGCTCATGAATATTGCTCGTCGTCAGGCTGGGAATCCTCGATAAAGAAAAAATCATTATCAGTTTTGTTTCTGAACTGTCTTTCTTAGTAGTAACCAATCACTGGTCTCTGGGTCATACGGCCCCAGCCAAAGACTGCCCTCTCGCCAAGCCCCGCCCCTGGCAGCCATCCTCAGATTTTTACCGCACGTTCAAGTGTTGGGAGTCCTTGTGCTATAGCTCTCGAGCTTTTACTGTGTTTTGTGTTTTTTCAAGGAGTTTTATCTCCGATTTTTCAGTCGATCGAGCCTCAAGCTCCACCATTTCTACTTCCGATCAACGAGGACCAGTTTCGGAATTTTCTACGCCCCTCAAGGGCAAAGTTTTCATCGAGTTACACGATCTGATGCCTACCTCGTGGACATGGCCCAGGACAAGGGAAGCTCGACACCCGGATCCAAGCTGTTCAGGAACTGCCCTGGATGCGGATTACAGAATGTTTTCAAGGAGGACGAGCATTCGAGATGTGTCTAATGCCTTCACGAAGACAAGACGCACGTGGAAAAGGACTGCGTTTTGCAAGAACCCGTCGGAACGGACTATGAGGAATCGTTGGTCCTGCCTTGCCAGCTGGCTGGAGAAGGGCCCAGCAGGTGAGAAGAAGTCAGAGCGTTCTTCTAAGTCCTGTGAGGGTGCCCCGGTGACGGGGGCCCAACAGAAGGCAAAGCACTGCGATTCCGCAGGCACCGGGAGCGCTGAAGTGTCAGGCTTTTCGGCTGCCAGGCAGGGCGCACTTTCACCAACGCCATCAACCACGAGCCAACGCTTTGGCTTGGGAAAGAGAAAATCCGAGAACCTGGCTAAGCTTCTGGAGAGGCCCCGGTTGATCTCGAAGGGATCAGCCGAGGGGGAGCGAGGCGGTGACCCCTCCCCCCAAGGTGAAGACCTCAAGCGCACCCAAGGTGGTGAAGGCCTTGATTCACCAGGAGAAGGCCTCTATCGAGGGAGTCGTGGCGGCCCTGACGAAGCCTGTGGAGGCTATCCCAGTGGAGGCGACCTCTGGGCCCAGAGTTTCAATGCCGTCACGGAGGGAATCCTCTTTTCAGCCCATCGATAAGATCCCCGTGAAGACCCCAGTGGAAAAAGAGGGGGGGAGGCCGGTGGCCGTCACGGACACGGATACAGCCTCTGAGGAGGAACTGGTTGAAGTCGTGCAGGGCCTCAACAAGAGGTTCGAGGAGGTCCGGCCCCACTGGGGGGAACCCCGAGGAGGCGGACGGAGTGAGCGACGGTGGCGCCGGCGAAACTCCAGTGGAGGAGGAGCCACCATCGTGCCCGTCGCAGCCGGGGCCCGAGCCTCAAGACAATTCGGTGGCCATTTTGATGAGAATCCAAACCTTATGCACGGAGATGACGACGAGATTGTCTCTCACCCCAACGGATGACCCAACAGAGCCGGGCCCGTCGGGAAGCCCTCCAAACAAGCGGAGGAGAGTTCATCCTCCCCCACCTTTCCAGTCCTCGCGGCCACTCAGCCTTCATCTCCTTCCCCTGTCCCGGGGGATGACACAGGAACAGATACGGCCACGACGGGGATGGATAATGACGGCAGTGGTGATGACTGGACGGGCCTCCCAGCACCACTCCCTCGGACCTCCTCGCCCGACGAAACTGGCTCCTTCCACGCCATGATTGCCAGGGCATCCGAGCTTTTTCAGCTCTCCCCTGAGGGACAGAAGGAGGAAGGTTTCCTCTATCAGCGGCGCGAGGCCAAGAGGAAGACGGTCCTCGATGTACCATTGATTTACGACATCTGGGAGGAGGGACTTGCTCTCCTGAAGAACCCGTCCACAACGACTGCCAAGAGGGATCGGTATGAGAAGAAGTACCGGGTCCCGGATTCCGAACCCGGATTCGGTCATCTCGGCGGCAGCCAAGAAGAAAGCGGCGGGGGCGTCATCCTCAACTTCGATCTCCCCACCTGACGGTGAGGGAAAGAAGCTGGACGCCATGGGACGACAAATCATCTCGTCTGCGGCGACGACAATAAAGGCGGCCAACGCCCTAGCGATTTTGGCCCGCTACGACAGGGAGCTGTGGTACAAGATCGCTCCCCTGCTGGACTTCCTACCGGACGACAAGAGGTCGGAGGCCCTGGAGATCCTGCAGGAAGGTGAGGTGGTGTCGGACCACGCCATAACGATGGCCACGGATATCGCTGACAACAGATTCCACCAGTTGGGCAACTGTGTTTGCCTTCGACGGCGGGGATGGCTCAAGGCAACTGATTTCCGCCAGGACGTGCAAACCAGAGTTTTGGACATGCCCTTCGACAGGAACAACCTGTTTGGAAAAACAGTGGATGAGTCACTTCAGGCCATCAAGACCGACACAGAGACGGCTTGGGCCTTGGGAGTGTTGCAGCAACGACGGCCGCCCTTTCGGAACACTGGAGGCAGACAGGGTGCCTCCAAGGGATCCGGCGGCGGCTCCTCGACGTACCGCCAGGCGGCCCTCTCCTCGTCACAGGAGGCCTACAGAGGACGCGGCAAGTCAGGAGGATCTCGTTGTCGTCGCCAAGGTGGCCAAGCAGGACTGAACCGGCCATAGCGTTGGGCCCTCACCTGAGCACCCCGGTGGGAGGCCGGCCTGGTCCCGTCGCAGGTCGCACTGTTTCAAGCTTGATACAGTGGTGCGATTGGCCTCGCCGTCGGAGGAAAGGAAGGAGGCCATTGTGGACAAGGTGCAGCGCCTGCTGGCCAAGGATGTGGCCAGGGTGAGATCCATCAAGTCCCTGCTCGGAATGATGTCCTCATGCATCTACCTGGTGCGCCTGTGCAGGCTATGGATGCGTCCTCTACAAGAGTTCCTCGACGCCCATTGGATACAAGCGACGGGCAGCTTCGAAGACAGGATACCGCTCAACGAGGCTTTCTGCCAAGCGATCCGATGGTGGGGCACCCGCGCGCATCTCGCGGCGGGCAAGGACTTTCAGACCCCGGTACATCAGGAGACGGTGACGACAGACGCCTCCCTGGAGGGATGGGGAGCGCACATCGGAGATCTGCACGCGAGAGGCCTTTGGCTCCCGGAGGAGAGGTCTCTCCACATCAACATCCTGGAGCTACGAGCGGTGTTCTGGGTCCTTGGGTCGTTTCTCCCGTCCCTCAAGGGCAAGATGGTGAGGGTCTTCACCGACAACACCACCATGATGTTCTACATCCGGAAGCAGGGAGGCACCAGATCCCCAGCCCTGTCCAAGGAGGCCCAGGATCTGTGGCACTGGGCCGTCGCCCAGGGGATGTTTCTGGTGCCCTTCCATCTACCAGGAATAAAGAACATCATTGCTGACTCACTCAGCAGGGAGCTGCGCTCGTGCCACGAGTGAGAGCTGCGTCAGGATCAAGTGGATCAGCTTTTCCAATGATTGGGCAAACCCCAGATCAACCTGTTTGCGACGGCGAC
This sequence comes from Ambystoma mexicanum, assembly GCF_040938575.1. NCBI lineage: Eukaryota > Metazoa > Chordata > Amphibia > Caudata > Ambystomatidae > Ambystoma > Ambystoma mexicanum. Next base: position 735,215,067 of record NC_090925.1, read on the forward strand.
AAACTCCAAGTGCCAGAGGTTCGCCAGCAGGTTTCCCCAGTCGAGGAGCATGGGCGATGCTTTCTTGTTCCCCTGGGACGGCCTGTTCCTGTATGCGTTCCCTCCGTTGCCATTGCTGCTCCGACTCAACCAACTCAAGAGGTCCCAGTGCAGAATGATCCTTGTCGCACCGGCGTGGCCGAGACAGATCTGGTTCCCGGACCTTTTGGACTTGTCAGCATCCCCCCCCCAGTCAGACTGTCAACGGACACAGATCTTCTCTCCAGAGAAGGAGGCGCCATCCTCCATCACGACCCGGAGTCGCTGAACTTGCAGGCCTGGCTCCTGCAGCACTAGAGTTTGGAGGGTATGATATCCCGGTGGACTAAAAGGAGGTGCTTGCAAAGGCCAGCGCGTCCTCCACTCTAAAGTGCTAAAGACACAAGTGGAAGTGGTTCTCTGTCTGGTGCCGTGCACAGAAGATTAACCCTCTGCGAATTACGGCCCCTCAAGTGCTGCCGTATCTGCTGACGCTGGCCAAGGCGGGGCTAGCTCACGCTTCCATCAAGATCCATCTTTCAGCGATTTCCCGTTACACCAGAACTGCGGGACGGTCCTCCCTGTGGTCTCATCGCCTGGTGAAGGAGTTTATGAAGGGACTGTTCCGTTTGTTCCCGCCAGTGAAGGCTCCGGCCCCGGCGTGGGAGCTCAACGTGGTGCTGACCAGGCTCAATGGGCCACCATTCGAGCCTCTGCATTCGGCACGGTTGAAATTTCTGTTGTGGAAAACAGCGTTCCTTGTGGCCATCACCTCCGCACGGTGAGTGGTAGAGATCCAGGCCCTATCCTGCAAGCCTCCATACTTGACTTTCCACGAGACGAGGGTGGTGCTGAGGACGCACCCCTCCTTCGTTCCCACGGTGCCATCGGACTTCCACCTCAACGAGCCCTTGGTGTTGCCAGTTTTCTTCCCGTCGCCTTCGTCGCCGGCCGAGAGGACTTTGCACTCGCTAGATGTAGCTAGAGCCCTGAAGTTCTATGTGGACCGCACAAAGAGTTTTCGGAAGACATCACAGCTTTTTGTGAACTTCGGACGTGTGAATCAAGGGAAGGCCCTCTCAAAGGCTTCCATTTCCAAATGGCTCTCCGGTTGCATCATGCACTGTCATCGGTTGGCAAACCGACCGTTGCCTGGCCGTCCGAGAGCCCATTCGACCAGAGCGATCACTGCTACTACAGCGTTCTTGTCTGGTGTGCCCCTGATGGACATCTGCAGGGCTGCTACGTGGAGAGTTCGACGCACACCTTCACGAAATTCTACTGCGTCGACCGAGATTCCAGGGAGGAGTCCAGAGTCGGCCAAGCAGTGCTGCGCAACCTGTTTGCCTGAAGGTGGGCATGGTGAGGAGGTAAGAGTTGCTTAATGTTGAGTTTATGTAATGCTTGATGTTGAGCCTTGCCACCTCCTGTGGTTGTGCATGTGTATACTGCTATGTATTCTTATATTCATGAGCATGTGAATGCATGCCAGACCCCATGCTGGAGAAGAAACAAGTTACTTACCTGTAACTGTTGTTCTCCAGCATGGTGTCATGATGCCTACCCCCAGGCACCCGGACCAAGTCCATCTGCCCCGGGAGCAGGCATCTAGACATTTAGTAAAACCTCAGCAGCCCCGGCTAAGGGCTATCTGGGTTCAGTCCTGGCGCCTTAGGCGCCAGGCTCATAGTCATTACTTACCTCAGGCAGACCATGCTTCAAATGACTTCAATCCAATCCAACATGAAGCCTGAAAGGGACTATTTTTCTACAGGGACTATTTTTTACTCGGGTGTGGTTCTAGGGACTGCTTTCCTGGGACTACTTTTGAGGCTATTTAAACCACACCTGACCAGCAACACACGCTTCGCGTTATTCTGCATCCAGCAGCGTAACACTCACCGTGCCTGCAGCCTGCATCCAGTCTTCTGCCACGCCCGCCTCGAATCCGGAGCTCCTAAAACAAAGAGGAAAGAAAGGGACAAGGTTAAAAAACAAACGTATTTCTATTCCACACCTGATTATGGATCCATCTTGTCTCCGGACCTGTAAAGAACATCATTTCTGCACGCGCCGCACCTTCATCTGCAGCGCCGCGCCATACTCACCAGTCTTCACAGCATTCTTCAGGTCGGCGCTGCCTCAATCATTTCTTCGCCAAACTTCTGCACCTAGGAGTCAAAAAACCACAAGGTGAGCAGAGGGAACCAACAAATATAATTCTTACCACCATAGACTTACCTGATTTACCATCGGAGGCATCCTTTTGTGACTCTCCATGTTTTCACATGCCGCATCTGTAAAGAGAGACAAAACAACTTGTTTTCCTCGTGCAACATTTACCGGACAGCGCCGGGTAATAGACTCTTACCTGAGAGCCACCAGCTGCCACAAGAGCATCTTTTCACCAGCCAGCTGCAAGACAAGAAAGGAAGGGGGGGAACAAGAGTTAACATCGGACATATTGAACTCTATGAACTTAATACTTACTGGTCCTCACCAGGAACCTCTGAGTCCATACTCTACGGAACTCTCCTGAGCCTTCAAACCAGTGAAGTAACTGGAATCAACACGCCCCTGCAAATCCACGCAGGATGGAGAGCTCATCTTTCAAGAATATAAGGTGAGATTGCTGTGAGGTAATTTCGGAGGTGATTAGTTGGGGAGGACTGTGGGGGTGCCATCACTTGAATCCACAAGTGGCTAAATCCATCCCTCCACTTGCAGGGGAATATTTCTACGGGTTAAGCAGAGAAGATTAGGAGGGCAGATCCAGTCAGTCATCGCTGCACTACGCATCATGTGGGTGGAGACCGCAGCTGTCCGGGTCCGACCGACGCCCCTGTGGGAGCCAGGTGAGCGTAACACATGGGTCTAGCATGGATTCACATGCAAACCCTCCCTCCTACCCCTCTGTGGCTCTTCACTTGGTCATACTGCCACTTTACGTGCTATCAAATCCGAGGATGGCTGCCAGGGGCGGGGCTTAGGGAGAGGGCAGTCATTGGCTGGGGGCAGCATGACCCAGAGACCAGTGATTGGTTACTACTAAGAAAGACAGATCAGAAACAAAACTGATGCTGATTTTTTCTTTACCGAGGATTCCCAGCCTGAGACGGGGAATATTCATGAGCATGTGAATCCAGGCCAGACCCATGCTGGAGAACAACAGTGACAGGTAAGTAACTTGTTCCTTCCTTTTGATTTGCCCGTAGTGTCAGGTAAGTTGGAGTAAGCTCGCAATGTGTGGCCTAGTCAGGTGTTTTCGACTGCCCCGCTGCTGGTCGATGGTGGGGTCGCGAGTGTCTTTCCTCCAGGGAGTTGGGAGGTTGCTGCCTGTGACCTTTGGTTAATGTCGCAGTTGTAAGCTTGTGTGACTGCTATTAGTATAGTTTCTCTTGCATTTTGAGGGATTTGGTTGTGTCTCTGGCCAGGTGGCTGTTGTGTGTCTCCCGTCTGGCCGATTGGTGTTAAGTGTTCAGTTATTGTTAAATTATTGTTCTATTTTACTTTGTAAGCTGTCTTTATTTTGTCATCCTCGTTTCTGATGCTCTTTGTGTACTTTTTTAGGTGAAGGCAGCCCGTTTCTAGTCTGGTGCGAGGTAAGGGTTCTGTTCGTTATGCGTTCGGCGTGTTATTCGTTTAAAATCAAAGTTAGATGGACTGGTACAGTACCTAAGTCCAGAGGGGAACCGTCTCTTCACCAGCTGGCTTGAAGTGTGTTGGCTGCTGCTGGAGGCCTCCGCTTGGGTTTATTCCGGTATCTCTTCGATGTGAGGGCTGTTCTTTGCTGGGGATTTCGGTTTCTTTATCGTGAATCTGTCCGCATTACGTGTGCCCTCTGCCTGCGGTCCTGCAGTGCAGTGTCCTTGTGGTGGCGAGGGCAGAGTGGGGACTTTTTCCTCTGCGATCTCCTTGTCTCAGCTATCGCTGTTCGAGCGCCTCTTATTTTTTCCCTCTGTTTGCTCGGCGCCGTGTTCTAGCCGCGTTTGGGTGGTGGGGGCTGAGTTCGGCGCCGCTGTCTCTGCTTTGACTGCCGGTGGCAGGCTGCCCCCTCGTCTGGAAATGACCCGGCTTTCTGTACCGTGGGGGGCGGATCTACGCGCTGGCGGGCGGCGCCCACAGAGGCTTTCTTGGTGGGCGGGCGGAGGACCCTTGCCACCGGCTGTCGAGTTGAGCAGGGAGGTAGGCTAGGCGAGTCTCTGGCGTTTCCCCTTGAGGATTTCTCCAGTTCTGCAATCTGTTACAGGCTGTTATGCTGGGGGTGCGGCCTACCAACTTCTCGTTCTGTTCAGAGGCTTAGAAGGCTCGAATCTCGTTGGTTTCGGGTCTGCTGTGGAGGATACGCTCGGGGGCAGTAAATCATGGAGAGTATGGGAAGATTTTCTGCTGAGAACCGGGGATTGTTCAGGATTAATATCGAGCCACACGGGAGCTCACTGGGGAGCGGCCATCTTGGTCGACTCTCTAGCGCCCTCTAAGAATAGAAACATAACCTGCTATTATTAGCGGGGCAACTCGCTCTTTTCAAAGTTATAGTGCTGCCCAGGCTTCTGTATATGTTTACTATTGTCCCGATTTGACCGGCAAGGTTTTCTTTGGGGAACTACACAAGAAACTAGCCAGCTTGCTCTTGCATGCAGAGGCTGTATGGAAAAAGTGTGTGAGGTACTTGCTAGGCCATATGAGAGGGGGTCCTGGCAGCACTGCACATAGTTATTGGCTAGCCTCCCTAGCGCAGTTTGCCTCCTATTGATTTAATACAAAGCACGCACCCTTGCATATGTGATCTTGGAGGTAGTAGTAGTAGTAGTAGTAGTAGTAGTAGTAGTAGTAGTAGTAGTAGCAGTAGCAGCAGCAGCAGGAGAGGCTAACCTTGGAACCCTGATGGCAATAAATATAAAGACTGCCAGTTTGACCAGGTGCACACAACACTACTAGCGTGGCAGAAGATATTTGCTAAGACTAGGCGAGCTGTACCCTACTATAAGAAAATGCCCATATGTGGATTCCCAGACATACTCCCGGCTCAGGATATAGAGGATTGGGTGGCCTGCCTTTTGCTGTCATGGAACACCTCTTCCCTGACTGGGTATATATTCACTATTCAGATGTATAACCTACACGCCAGAAACGGCGAGCACCACAGAAATCCTGGCAAATTATAGACTGGAAGCAGCCATTAAGGCCAAATGGCCCGCCCCACCTGCTGAGGACGCCTGCACCACATGCATCTCCAAATCCCAAGCGTATTGCAGAATAGTTGCATCATTTTCACATGATGCGGGTTCGAGCGGTCGCCGTAGCCCCGTGTGGCTTGTTGCTGAGGCTGCCTCCCTAGCCCCGTTGGGCTCCAGTTAAGCCTCCTGTTTATTTTTGTTGTTAGCGCTCCGTGCGCGTCTGTGTGGTGCCCCCTGCCCCCTCCCTCCCCCTCACTTCCTGGTCCTCCTTCCCCTCTCCTTTCCCGCCTCCCTTCCCGCCCACACCCCCCTCCCCTTCCTCTCCCCCTGCTTTTATATCCCACTCCCTCTGGGCAGCCCCCCTGCCCGGCAGCCCCCTAGGCCAAGGGCCCCTTAGGCAAAGGGCGGCTCCTACAGACTGCGGCTCCCTGTGTGTCTGCAGGTGTCCGCAGGGGACGCCAGGCGCCAGCTCCTCTGCTCTCCGGCCCACCCCTCCTCACCTTGCCCACCTCTTCCGCATGATGCCTCGCCCCCACTTTCCAATTTATTGGTAAACTAGGGTGCTTTTCTCCCCTCGCAGGATTCTCAAACTTAGGTGGCCCTGACCTACTACGCATTACTGTTTGCTCTGCATTGTGTTAAACTAGGGTGCTTTTCTCCCCTCGCAGGATTCTCAAACTTAGGTGGCCCTGACCTACTACGCATTACTGTTTGCTCTGTATTGTGTTAAACTAGTGCCCTCCACTCAATTCCTGTCTGCATACTCGTGTCGTCCGCCGCCCCTCCTACTCCATTGTGCTCTCTATCTCACCTATCTACTCTAACTGCTTCTCTATTGACTATCCTGCTCTCCTCACTAAATCCGGTAGGAAAAAGTTTAAAAAGGACATCCTGGTCTCCAACCCAGGCCTCCCTATCGCTGACACCTACACGAGCGCCTGCTCCAAGGAAACTCTCACTGACATTCTCTTTTTCGTGCCTTCACCTGACCTATGGACCCTTCACATGGTCGCTGTGCTCTCTCCTTTCTCCTCCTCTCCCATTAATTGTGGCACCCGTTGGGATGTCCTCTTGGCCCCTTTCCACTCCTCTAAGGCCATCATTAATGTCTATGCTAACGGGACCGTCTTGGTCCAAGGCCCTCAGGCCAACCTTCACCTCTTTGATAGGCGCCTCCCACGCCTCATCAACTTCCTCTCCGCTCCCGCTGTCCCCCTTCCTCTGTCCTCGGCTACCTTGCCTCTCCCCTCCCTCCCTGCCCCTTCTCTTGCTCCCTCTTCAACTCCTTCTCTAACACCTCCGCAGGGCATACCTCTGATCTGTACCCCTCCCCGGAAGTATTTCAAAGGTGGCAACCTTCTCCACATTGCCACTCTAAATGCTCGCTCTGCCATCAAGCACTCCTCTGATATCTGTCGCCTTCTTGAGGAACTGGACCTCGACGTACTCGGTCTCACTGAGACATGGTTCACAGCCAGCTCTGCCACCAGCTTCGACACACTCCTACCTGACGGCTACAAGATCCTCTCCGTGCCCAGGCCTAACCGCTCAGGGGGTGGTGTTGCCCTTATCTTCCCTGAGTGGATTCCTGCCTCTGTCACTCCTACGCAGACCTACTCCTCTTTTGAATGCCTTGTCTGCCGACTCTCTCTCTCTCCTAGCCATTCCCTTACCGTGGCTACTATCTATCGGCCACCTGGTCAAATTTCCTCCTTCCTCTCTGAATGGGCTGACCTCTCCTCCTCACTCCTGTCCTCAACCACCCAACTCCTCTTTCTTGGTGACTTCAACATCCACCTCGATGCCTCCTGTCCCCCCACTGGTCTCTTTCGCGAACTCTGCAACTCTCTCACTCTCTATTCTCCCGTCTGGGCCTACTCACTCTGCAGGGCACACTCTTGATGCTCTGATCTCTTCTGACCTTCCCCTCTCCCTCCCTCTCTCCACTCCTCTCTCCTGGAGCGATCACTTTCTCCTATCCTCCCACCTCTCCCTACCCCACAGGCAAAGCCACCCTCTTCACTGCCACCCACCTTCTCGGTCATCCGACCCATGAAGCGCGTGTCAGTTGAGGCTTTCGCTGCTACCTTCTCACCCCCTCCTCCCCCCTCGGCTGACTCCCACCCTGACACAGCCCTCTCCATGCTCTATTCCTCTATATCTGATACTCTCGATATCCTTGCCCCCGTCATGAGAATCCGCCTGAAGCCCATAGCCAAATGTAACTCCTGGTATGACTCGGATCTCGTCACTCTAAAACGCAAGTGCAGGGTGGCAGAGAGGAAATGGCGTGCTTCATGTTCATCCTCTGACAAACTGGCCTGTCGCCTGCTCCAAAGGCAATACCGGCTCTCCGTTCTCACCAAGAAGAGAGCCCTTATCCAAGCCCGCATCTCTGAGGCATCTAACAACTCGGCCGAACTCTTTAAAATCTGCAAGGAGCTGGCCAACCCTGCTGCAGTCTCTACCTCTCCTGTCCCCTCCCAGGCCCTCTGCACTGCACTGGCCTCGCACTTCATCTCAAAAACTCAGGACATCCTGTCCTCGCTCTCCTCCTCTCTCCCCCCTCCCTCTCTTCCCGGCTCTTCCTCTTGCTCTCTTGCAGCCGCCCCTCCGCCCTCCTTCTCTGCTTTTCCACCTTTTTCTGCTGATGAGGTTTCCAGACAAGTCCGATCTATGAAAGCCTCGTCTAAACAGGTTCACCCCTGTTCCTCCAAAACCATCAAGGACCACATCGACTCCCTGGCTCCTGCCCTGGCTGACTTTTGCAACCACTCATTCGCCTCTGGAGTCTTCCCATCCCCCCTCAAGCACTCCCTTGTGCACCCCCTCCTCAAGAAACCCTCTTCCGACCCCTCCTGCCCGGCCAATTATCGCCCAATCTCCATTACTCCCTTCCTGGGTAAGCTCCTGGAGAAACTGGCCATTTCCCAGCTTAACCTCCATGCTGAATCTGTTGGTAATCTTCATGACCATCAATCCGGCTTCAGAGCGGCCAGAAGCACGGAAACTGCTCTCCTGAACATCCGTGAGGACCTGCTCCTGAACCTCGATTCCAACACTCCCTGTGTTCTCATTCTGCTCGATCTCTCCTCTGCCTTTGACACTGTCAACCATGCCATCCTGCTCAACTGTCTCCGTGATAACCTGGGTATCACTGGTCAGGCTCTGGCATGGCTGACTTCTTTCCTTTCCGGTCGACCCTCCCAGGTCCAAATGGGCTCCTTCCTCTCTGACATCTTTTTCTCCACCTGTGGTGTCCCCCAGGGTTCCAACCTCTCTCCCTGGCTTTTCAACCAGTATCTGGCACTCCTTGCCCACCGCATCGCCGCTCTCTGCCCCTACTTCCAGTGCTATGCAGACGATACCCAGCTCATTTTCAGGCTACCCTCGGCCTCCTCCTCTCCTTCCCTCATCTCCGACTGTTTGTCTGCTATCCAGGTATGGTGTGCGCCAATGACCTCTGCCTCAACGCCAGTAAGACTGAGATTCTACTCATCGGCACACCCACTCCCCCCTTCCCTGCAGCTCTCTGGCCGGCCTCCCTTGGCCCCCTTCCTGCCCCTACCTGCAAGGCTAAAAACCTCGGGGTCATCTTCGACTCCACACTCTCCTTCTCTCCTCATATATCTGACGTCTCTAAGAAGTCACACTACCAGCTGCACCTCCTCAGAGGTATTCTTCCCTTCCTCTCCTTCCCCCAGAAGCTCACTGTCTCCCGAGCCCTGGTTCTCTCAAGGCTGGACTACTGCAACAGCCTCTATCTTAATCTGCCTGCCTCCACTCTCCGCCCTCTGCAACTTATCCAGAACAGAACTGCGAGACTTGTCCTTGGCCTCAAGCCCAGGGACCGTATCTCTCCAGGACTGAAATCCCTTCACTGGCTCCCAGTGGCTGCGAGGATTAAGTTCAAAACCCTCTGCATTGTCCACAAGGCCTTCTGGGGCCTGGGACCTAAATACCTTCAACTCTCTCTTCCTAAATATCTTCCTTCACGAGCCCTTCGCTCATCCGTCTCCAACTCCCTCATGGTCAGCCGCTTCTCGAAGCAACGAGCTGGGGGTAGATCTCTCTCCGCAGCAGGGGCCTCCCTCTGGAACAGCCTTCCTGCCTCCCTGAAACTTGAGGAGAACCATCTCCGGTTCCGGAAGCACCTCAAAACCTTCCTCTTCGCTTCTGCCTTCTCTCTCCCTCTCCCCTGCTAAACCTGCTTAACTCCCCACTGAATTCAGCACTAAACCTGCATCTGGGCCACTCTCGGCAACCTCGGTCCAGGGCCCAGCCACTCTCCACTTGCACTGCCTCCCTGGCTCCCCCTGCACTGTGGGACTGTCACTGTACCCTACAGCCCCCTTCCCAGCACTTGCTCTGCACTTACCTCGCACTTGCCACCAGCTGGCCCTTTTTATTTATTATTTATTAATTATTATTTTTTTACGCTACTTACCTTGTACTGCACTTCTCCCCCCACCTCCTCCCCCTGCACTTCCTCCTTTTCCCCTTACCTCTGCACTTGCGCGATCTGAATGACACCGGGCCTAGTAGGATCGTTTGTCTGTCTTCCCCTTGTTTCCCTCCCTCCCTGCCTCGTCGCGCCTTGAAACACTTGTGTATAGGCGCGTTACAAATACCATATCATATCATATCATGTCTGGAGCCCAGAGACAATGGGAAGCAGACTTGGGGATCAAAATAGCACAGAAAGAGAAGGGGCAAATGTGTTGCCTTACTAAGCAAGCTACGCTAAATGCAAAAGTTGAATACTACATAGAGTGCATTACACCCCAGCAAAACGTAAACTGTTTCATTCAGACACCAGTGGGAAATGACCAAGTGCGAGACAGAGGATGCCGTCAATATGCAAATGATCTGGCGGTAACCGGAACTACAGGAAGTATGGGCTACCATATGTGAGAATTTAAAAATCATAATGGGTGTACAGGTGGAGCCCGACCTTGGGTGTTGTCTGTTCGTCTTTCATAAGTACAAGCCCCACGGCAAGAGGAGGTTTATAAACTTGGGGTGCCTACTCACAAAAAGATGTACATTGAGACACTGGATCTCAAGAAACCCACCACCCGCAATAGTTCAGAACTGGATGTATATCACATCATATGGGCCAATAACACCGAGGAACTGTATGTGGGTACACTGCAGAGTTCCTCTAAGCCTAAGGACATATGGGGAGACTTCAGAAATTCTTTTGAATTTAACTGTGCTTGATGAACAGTCAACCATGTTTTGGGGGGGGGGGGTCTGGGTGGGGGGCAGGCAGACATGGTTGAAGGCCTCCGTGAGGGAGGGCACATACGATCACGATTGTAATAATTGTATCTGAACATAGTTTGACTGAAGTGCTGGTATGTCAATCTGTACATTGTGCCAAGCAATTAGAATAAAGATTTAAAAAGAAAATAACATACATGGTCATGCCATACTGTCCAAAAAAAAGCAGACTGTCTTTTGTGAGTCCACCACAAATAAACACGTAAGGCCTTTTTGTTGTTTCAAGGCTGTTTATTTGTTGGGTAACAATTAGATGGCTGTTGGAATTCTTGAACTTGCCGGCCAGTGGCGATTCCGCAGAGGGGCGATTAGAAGGATTGACATTAAGACATAATTATGTCTCTAGCCTTCCTCTGCCTTTCCCGATTTACCTAACCCACGCCTCTATAACATGTGAGTTCTTTCGCCAGGTGAACCCATACTATCTACCTGGCAAGGGCTATAAATGGTATCCCTAAGGAGTTGACTGACTTTCTCCATAGGGGATTCATATCTTTCTCTCTCCTAGCCCTGCTTAGTGCTCTTGGAGGAGGCCACGCTGGTGCCTACTTCGGCACTTGCTCATGCGTGCACCTTTTTGCCAGACCATCTCCTACCCAGGGGTGCCAAGATGTACTCCGTCCCACCACTCGACTATCCCTCTGATCTTGCACTCCATGTTTTTTTACCTACACCCTTTAATGTTCCCTTTCGAATGGATTGTCCTCCCACGTAGTCCTCATCCTATGATATGTCTAAATCCAGGGTTAGCTGCTTTGGATATTTTGTTCAGCATGTGGCACTGCGCATCGATCCCTGTCGACTCGATGTCCCTCAAGGGCCTCCGTCTCGATGTTGACGTCATCACTGGTTTATAGCGTGCACAGAGACCGCTGGCTTCAGCTCAGTTTTTCCACAAGAGCAATTGCATCAGAAGATCCGCGTGCTTCTGTTCCTTCCAGAAACCTATTGAATTTTGTGAAAAATAATGGCATCAACTCCAAGATCCTGGTTTAAAAAATGGCACGACTGCGGGGCGAAAATGTCCCTTACGGACCACCATCGGGTGTGTCTGTGGTGCTTGGGATCCACTCATATAGCAACTGAGTGTGGATCCTGCCTATCGATGACAGCGAAAGCCCTGAATGAGCATAGAGGCAAGATAGCTGCAGGTAGGTCACATAAATCCACTCCGACCACTCAGTCGAAAAAAACGATCCTCTGACGAGTCGAGAGGCGACTCCTCGTCGAAAGAAAGCTAAAAGATCTCGATCGGGGAGTGGGTCTCACCACTTGTCATGGTCCTTACACCGTTCGAAGAAAAGGCATCACAGATCATCGTGTTCCTCCCCTAAACGGGTCGCTTGCCTAACCAAATCGGCCTCACTGGCTGAATGGGAGAGATTCAGACTAAAAAAGGCTTAAAGTATTCGAGAATGAGGCTTCGAACCCCTGGAAGAAAATAAAGTGTCATGCACATGTCGCGAAACCTGACAGAGAAGCAAAAGACAAAATCTGTGCACCCTCAAGCCCGGCTGTCCTGGAGAAAACTCCTCCGGAATCTTCTGATGTTCCATCGGGTCGAAAAAACTCCTTCGAAGGGAAAATCTTCAACTTTCCCGAGGATTCAACATCATTGTCCAAAAAGTTGTCGACTGTCGAAGCCCTCGAAGTTGGCTGCGTCAAAGACTTTGCCATTGTCGACACACATCACAAAATCCTCTGAGTTATAGAAAACTAGACTCTCTTACCCCACTGCCAAGGGTAAGGCTTTTTAAAGTCACTTTCTTAAATTTATGATGAAAATGAGGTATCTTCTGATCACGTCCTTTTGGATTGCAGTATGGTACACAAGGTGCTCCAGAGGCTCTGATATCTGAGGAGTTAAGGATAAAAGATCTCCATAACACTCTTCAAACTGCAAGTGGGATAGACACCTCTCCCGAAATTGAATTTGGAAGACAAGATCCTTCGGACTATGCTGATGTGTCATACAGACAACTAATGTCTAGAGTAATAGAATATCTGGGATGGAGTATACCTGCACCACTTTTTGAACAGGATGAGCTAACGGATATTGTAGATTCGGGACCCCAGTAAGACCCTATTCTTCCCTTTCATGTAGCCTTACAAAGGCAGGTCAATGCCACCTTGGAGACGCCGGAATGAATACCAGCAGTAAATAAAAAAATTAACAATCAAATACAAGGCTTCAAGCAGTGACCCTGTTACCTAAGTAAACATCCAACTCCAGAAGGTGTGGTGGTTCAGGCCGCCACATCTACATCTAAACAAAATGCATACCTAACAATTCCCCCAGACAGGGATGACAAAATGCTATGATGCTATGGCACAAAAGGTCTTCTCCGCTGGAAGTATGGCCCTTAAGTCAGCAAATGCCACGTATGCTATGGCTAAATTCACTTTTTCCCTATGGAAATGTACATCAATGGCTGCTTAACATATCCCCGAAGGGGAAGAAAGAGACGGTTTTCTAAATATTGTTAAGGATTGGAAGGTTGCAATGTGCAAATCCCTTCAGCTGGTCTTGAGCTATGGCGGCTAGCACTGTAATGCACTGATTTGCCTGGTTGAGGACGGCTGGTTTTGCTCCAGATGTGCTAACTTGGCTTCTTAACATGCCCTTTGACGGCACACAGATATTTGGCAGCAAAGCTGTCAAGAGCCTGGGGAAGCTGCAGACCTTCAAAGCAGCAGCCAAATCCCTTGGTGCAGCTATCAGACAGCCACAAACTTGCCCCACTGGAACAGCTTGGAGGGGCAGGTCCTTTCACTATCCCTCCTCAGTTGGAAGAGGGAGAGGACTGTCGAATCAAAGAGGTTAGAGAAGAGTCCCCTGTGGTGGACGGGGAAGAGGTGCTAAGACAGCCCAGGCAACGGCTGCTTTACCCTCAGCAGCTGCATCAGCCGCCTCAAAACCTCTCTGAGGCCTTGGTCCACAAAACCCTGGTGGGAGGCAGACTCTCACAACATCTGCAAAAATGGCAGGGTATTACTTCAGATGCATGGGCATTGGCAACAGTAGCCCAGGGTTACTGCCTTCCCTTTCTAAAATAAAAAAAAGGCTTCCGGATCCTCCAACGCGGAGCAACTCTTTCAAAATTCCAGATCTGCTCCTTGTGCTGGAAATTCTGACCCTGCTTGAGAAAGGTGCTATCGAACTAGTACCTGTAGCGGAGAAGAACAAGGGTTGCTACTCCCCTTTCTAATCCCCAAGAAGGACAGAGGATTGAGATTCATCTTGGACTTTGGAGACTTGAACAAGTTCCTCAGAAAGGACAAGTTCAAGATGGTTGCCCTTTCTCAGATCCTTCAGGCCCTCCAGCTTTGGCAATGGATGGTATCATGGACCTTCAAGAGGCTTACTTTCATGTGCCTCTCCTCTAAAGCACAAAGTTCCATGAGGTTGGCTGTTGGCAGTTCTCGCCATCTGTTTTGAGTTCTGCCATTTGGGGTGACCTCTGCCCCAAGGGTTTTCACCAAGTTTATGGCAGTGGTGGCAGCAAGTCTCAGGAGAGGGCGGGATTCATGTCTACCCGTACCTGGATGATTGGCTGATAGGGCCCGTTCTTCCGAACAGGTCCTGGAACATCTCTGCATAACCTGCCACTCCCTCCACAGACTGGGCTTCTCCCTCAACTTCAAGAAGTCCCACATACTGTCTCAAAGTCTCCAATTCCTCGGGCAGTCCTAGATGCATCCTTGGGAAAAGCCTTGCCACTCGAGGTAAGGGCTCAAGACATTCTGCAGATGGTCACAAAAGTGCCCAGCGTCTTCTGGCCTTTGACTCTTTGAGGTTGCTCGGCCTCATGGCATCCTGCATCCTGCATTTTCTGGTGCCAGAGGCTCGCCTGAGTTTGAAATCTCTCAATTGGTCTCTCAGGACTTAATGGTCCCAATTTTCAGGCAGGATGTCAGACCTTCAAGTTCCGTGCAGAGCCGCACAGGACCTTCTGTGGTGGGCCTGCGAGGAAAACATTCTGAAGGGAGAACCCATTTGGCAACTATCGCCAGAGATAATGGTATTTCCGAATGCCTCACTCACAGGGTGGGGCGCACATGCCAAAAATCGGCGGTCATTGGTCTCCATCGACCTCCAAACTACACAACCTTTTAGAGTTGAGGGCAGTCAGACTAGCGCTGAAGGCCTTTCTGCCCTCTGTACTGGGAAAGAATGTCCTGATAATGACAGACAACACAGTGGCCATGTATTACCTAAACAAGAGGCGGTGTAGGGTCCCTACCTCTGTGCAGAGAAGCAGTGCATCTCTGGTTCTGGGCAATTAAATAACTAATCTCCCTATCAGCAGCTCACCTAGCAGGAGGGGAGAACAAGGCGGCTGGCACTCTGAGCAGGCAGAGCACAAACTCCCACCAGTGAGAAATAGCTCTGGCAGTCCTTCAAGAGATATACGCTGATTGGGGAACTCCTCAGGGGTATCTGTTCACTATCAGTGTCAACCTGAAGTGCGAACTGTACTGCTCCAGGGAATTTCCTCCAAGAGGAGCTCTAGGAGATGCGTTAGTAGTGGACTGGGAGTTTCCACTCCTGTATGTGTTTCCTCCTGCCCCTGTGATTCCTCAAGTGATCAGGAGGTTGAGAAAGTTTGGGAAATCCATGATACGAATTGCTCTGGATTTGGCCAGGAGGACATGTTCCCGGACCTTCTGGACATGTCGTCTGCCCTCCAATACGTCGTTCACAAAGAGAGGACGGTCCGGTTCTCCATCCAGAGATCAAGACACTCAACCTTCGCGCATGGTTTCTGAGAGGTCGAGATGGGAGGATTGGGAACTCCTGGACGATCTAATGAAGATTTTGCTTTCGGCCAGAAGGCCAGCACCAAAATCCTTATACCACTGCCGTTCGAACAAGCTCTGCAGCTGGTGCAGGGATAAGAATGTGGACCTTTTTTTACACGTTGCACACCTATGATGTTGTTATTGTTAGACCTGGCTAATCTGGGGCTCCAAGTTGGCATTATTAAAGGGTATCTGGCAGTGCTATCTATTTTTAAGCGAGCCTTTGAAAAGATATCTTTATTGAAAATACCACTAGTAATACCATTTCTGAAGGGATTGACAAATGTGTTCCCTCCCAACCCATTCCAATTCCCAGTTTGTGATCTCAATTTGGTTTTGTAATTGCTTGTGTGCTAAAATTTGAGCCTAAAATTTGAGCCTATTCATTCCTGCCCACTAAGATTACTAACTCTGAAGACCCTTCCTTTTGGTTGCTCTTACATCAGCCCGTAGGGTGAGTGAACTTCAAGTCTTGTCCTGCAAGCCTCCTTCCACAGTCTTCAAGGAAAGAGTGGTCCTTAAGGTTAAACCTACTTTTTTCCCAAAAGTTGTGTCCGAGTTTCATTTAACTCAAAAAAATCATACTTCTATTGTTTTATCCACCACCTCATCCTGGAAAGGAAGATGAGAGATTACACGGGCTAGACCCAAGACATGCACTTCGCTTCTACTTATCCAGAATGTCTAAGTTAAGACAGGATGATCAACTTTTTGTTGGTTACACGGGCCATAAATTGGGTATGGCGGTCATAAAACAAACCTTTTCCAGGTGGATCATTTTAGGAATTTCTGAACGCTACAGATTAGCAGGAAAAGATCTGTGTCAGAGGCTCGGAGCTCATTCGACCAGGGGCATGGCTACTACCTCCGCCTTACAGGGGGCAAACCCAATACTGGATCTTTGTGCGGCAGCCCATGGTCCTCCATCCACACATTCACCAAGCATTATAGTCTGGACTCTTCCTCAGGCGAGGAAGGTGGTTTTGGGAAGCCGGTGTTACATTCTGTACACACAAACTAATAAGGAACTCCTGAATTCTGACGCCCTCCTCCAAAAATGCAAACGCTGCTTTGGGAGTCTATCTTAAAATGAGGAATACATGGGTGGACACACTCCATTCGAAGAACCAAGTTACTTAACCGTGAGAACGTTCTTTCGATTTGGATGTTCCTCCGAAGTGTTCCTCACCGCCCCTCCCAACTCACCCGGCTGTAGAATTTCCATGTTATTGCATTTTACGCTTTTTCAGGGTGAGTAACTGTGGGGCGTAAGGTACATACATGAGAGAATTGGAAATACGCATAACAGAACTGAAGCCAATGGTCGCTGTATCTGTTATATACCAGTGATGACCTCAACCTCGAGACGGAGGCCCTCGACGGACATAGTCGATAGGCATCGACACGCAGCGCCTCTGTGGGAAAAAATGGCCGAAGCATCTAAAGCTGCATATGGAGATATCATAAGATGAGGAATACGTGGGTGGTACCATCCAATCAAAAGAACGTTACCACAGGTAAGTAACTTGTTATTTTTTTGGTCTTCCTCCCCTACTTGCTACTGCTACCACCTCCCACTGTTGTCTTACTATTCCCTTCGATGTTACTGCTCCTCCTTCTGCACTATTGTTACTATACTAATCCACGCACAACCACTCCACCGACCCCTCTCTCCAATATCCTCCACACTCCTTCCGCATTCTCCTTCTGTGATCTCTTGGGCGTCGTCCTCCACCTCCTTTCTTCACTAAAGTACAACCCACACTATACCATTTACCACTTAGCTCTTAAATAGCCCACATGCTCCCAGGATTGGCCAGCTCTCCCTGCCAATGACGTACCTTATTCAGAGAGGTGTGATGGGGAAGGCTGAGTGGAGGCTTCAAAAAGAGCTTTTAAGCCTGGCCGCCTTCTCCATATGGTGGTGTCACTTTTCTGATGTGGGTAATCTTGGCCCTTCAGGAACTCGATTTCCCTATTGTTAAGGGCCACCTGTGGGCGCTTTTTCTTAATATAACATTTTCCTGTTGGGTTAGTGCCTTTTTAGAACCTTCTTGGAGGCCTTTGTTTGTTATAAACCTCAAAGGGGTATTTTCTCTCTGCGCTTCTTCCACTGATGATGCATCTCCTCGTGGTCTTCCCACGTCCCCCTCCTTGGGCTTGGCGCTGCCTCTCCCTCTCTTCCAGCGCTTTGAGATGTTGCTGTGCCAGGCCAAATTGCACAGGCCGGCTTCCCTGTGCTTTGTTGCGGCGCTGGTGCCGCACTCCTCGCTGCTGTGGCTAATGGTAAGAAGCTGCCATCCACACACTCTGGCACTGCTGGGCCGTTGGGGATTTTGCTCACTCTTCCCCTGACAGGGGCTGTTTCTAAGCCCTGTCACACTTTCTACACACTTTCTGATTACTTTTGTGTTTCAGAGATCCAAAAACGGTAGTCCTCTGCCAAGTCTGCACAGTGACTACCAGGCTGTCTATTGCACTTGTTTAACAATCGAAACATTTCTTTTAAGTTGGGTCTTGTAGAAGATAAACTATTCATTTTGATGTACGAAGGTCTAATATGTTTTATTGATGCTACTCTTCTGCTGTTCATTTCCCATCAGTTACCACAGTATTTTCTTCATAGCTTGAATGCAGGATTCTGTGTTAGTCTGACAGTGATGACATTGTTCTCCTCCTTATTTAACCGCACTCCCCAGGTAAAACTGTGTTCATACCACACTGAAATTACCATAATTGCTTTAGGAGTGCCACAATGTTCGGCACATCCCTAATCTTGTTCTAAATGTACATGGCCACTTCGTCCAGCATGTTTATTTTTTTAAATATAGTTTTTATTGGCATTTTTTAAGATTATTACAACAAACATATTTCAATTTGGTTCCATTCCCAGAAAAAAGGTTCAGTCAATAACCCATTCCCCCCCCGCCCCCCCATGTGTCGATTTCAAACTTGTCGTTGCAGGGACGCATTGTGCATTTTTTAAGTTCGGACTGTCAAATAGACTAGTGCACACAAAGTCTCGGGCTCAACCTAGCAGCACCCCGTGAGGGGGCGCGTGCGTCGTACAACAGATACCTATGAGGTCCCCAAGCTCCTCCTGGCCCAGAACCCGAACAGGTCAACAGATCAAGGGCTCACCCCTCAGATCGGCCGCTCGTACTTTTCAAAGAAGGGGAGCCAGAGTTCCTCAATGTTAGATCTGGATTCATCCAGGACATGGTTTAGAAATTCCATATCGTATATCGCCCGAACCTTTGCAACCCATTCCTTCTCCTCAGGCATGTGCGGGTTCCTCCATTTCTGGGCCAAGCAGCACCTGGCCGCCACGAGCATGACCTGTAAAATTTGGCCCTGGGTGTCCTCCTGGTCATCTCCCACCTCAATGCCAAATAGAAGCAGCCAGGGGCAGAGGGGTCTAGTAATTCCGTCAACCCCCGATCCAGGATAGGACCTCTCCCCAATATGACTGCACCCTAGGGCAAGACCACCACAGGTGCATGTAGTCCCCTTTTTCCTTTCGGCATTTCCAACAGTGAGGGTCGTAACCTGGACTCATTCTGACTATCCACTGTGGGGGGGTAGTGCCATCTGTGTAAAACCTTTAGAGCTTACTGTCTGTACTGGGGGGTGGGGGGGGGGGGTCGTTGAGCAGTGGGCCCGGATGCACATTTTAGTCCACCTTTTGTCATCTATTGCCATGCCCAAGTCTTTTTCCCATTGTGTCCATGCTGGTGGGGGATCTCTAGGTATCGAGAGCAAGAGGGGCTTGTACAAACGGGATATGACCCCCTTGGAGCCTCGTGTGGAGATGATCGTTTTCTCGAAGTCCGTGAGGTCCCTCCTGAGGGTGTCACCCCATGAGGGTTCGGAAAGGACTCCCTTCAGTTGAAGGTAGCGGAAAGGTGATAGCTTGCCCAGCCCCAGGGCTTCCTCCAGATCCAGAAGGGGCATGAAGGAGCTGCCCACCCACAAGTGGCATGCCCTAACGAGGCCCGCCTCGTACCACCTCTGATATGCGGCAGGCTCCGCTACTTTGGCTAGGAATGGTGGTGCCCAAATACAACTCAGCAGAGAGGGCCAGGTTGTGAGCCATCTATAGTAGCTCCCCTCCTTCCAGACGGACCACAGAACACCCAGTACCGGGTGGTCCAGAACCCGCCTGGGGATGTGTGTTCTAGGGACCCACAACCACTCATCGAGCGTGACCGGGGCGAGTAGCCTATTATCCAGTGCCACCCATTGCTTTTCTGACCCAGGGTTGAAATGGTCGACCAGAATCCTCAGCTGGGAGGCCCTGTAGTATGTGTCAAAATCTGGGAATCCCACCCCCCTGTCTTCCTTGGGCCTCGTTACGACGTCGTAGGAGATCCTATGTTTCTTTCCCGCTCAGAGGAACCTGATCAGGGTGCGTTTCATTGACTGTAGGAACGCGGTGGGCACCTGAGTGGGGAGCATCTGGAAGAGGAATAGAAATTTGGGAAGTACCACCATTTTGATCAGGTTGAGTCGTGCCATCCATGAGAACCCCGAGACTGCCCACCTCTCTACATCTCTCTTGACCTCTGTCCACAAAGGGGTGAAATTGCTCGGGAAGAGGTCTTTTGGTCAGGTGTGATTTGAATTCCCAAGTGTCGGAACCCCTCTCTCTGCAATTGGAAGGGGAGACCCTCCACATACTCCTTCTCAGTTTCCGAAAGTCGGCCCCCCATGAAAGCCACGGCTTTGCCCAGGTAAACCTTGTCCCCGAGAGGTTCCCATAACGCTCCAGTGCCCGCAACACATGAGGGATCATCTGTGATAGTTTAGTGACATAGAGGAGAGCGTCATCGGCAAACAATCTGATCTTACAGTGAGAGCCACCCATCTGAACTCCAGTGATAGCCCCATTGTTGCGCACCGAGATCGCCCAGTGTTCCATGACAAGGGCGACATCAGGGGGGATAGTGGACAACCCTGTCTCGTTCCTCGCCCTAGGGGGAAGGCCTCTGATTCCATCCCATTGGTGGCCACCCTGGCCGTGGGGGCGGAATATAATGCCGCCATCCATCCCAACCACCCGTGGCCCATCCCCATTGCCGTGAGGACCTCCCCCATGAAGGCCCAACTCACCCGGTCGAAGGCCTTTTCTGCATCCAGGGACAGCAGGAGGACCCCTTCGTCCCGGGTTTCCCTTGAATGCAGCACATGGAGGGTTTTGCGCATGTTGTCCGAGGCTTGTCTATTTAACATAAAGCCCGTCTGATCTGGGTGAACCAGGCGGGGCAAGCATTTCTCCAAGCGAGTGGCCAGGATCCTGGCAAAGATTTTAGCATCGAGGTTCTTAGAGGGAAATGGGTCTATAGGAGCCAGGCTCTGTCGGGTCTTTTCCTGGCTTGGGGATTATCGAGATGAGGGCCTGTAGGAATGTGGGAGGGATCGTCTTTGTTTACGGATTTGGTTAAACAATTTGGCCAAGGGTTCCATCAGTATGGGCTGGAATTGTTTGTAGAAATCGGCCGTATACCCATCTCCCCCCGGGGCCTTCCCTGCTTTAAGTCTCATGATGGCTGCCTCCACCTCCTCCTCCGCTATATCCCGCCCCCCCCCCCCAGGCCCCGCAATTCGGCCTCCGTTAAGCGGGGCAGCCGGTGTTCCTCCAGATAAGCCTGGATCTCCACCAATGATTCCCCCTCTTGTTTTGTGTACAGGTCCCTATAAAAGTTTGCAAAGGAGCCTACTATCTCTGCCTTTTTATTGAGGACCATACCCTCCCTATCTTTAATAGGCCCGACCCTCCTCTCCAGTCTGCAACCACTGGCTCTACGTGCCAGTAAGGTCCCCACCCTATCCCCCTTTTTGTAGTACCTTTGTCGTGTGTATCTGTTTCTTGACCACGCATTTCCGATGGGAGGTATTCCCTGTCAGCCCCCTCCTGGGTAAGCTTACCCCGCAGGCTCTTGAGTTCTGCCCGTAACTTGGCCTCAATGAGCCCCCTTTCCCTCTTACGCCTGGAACCTTCGGCTATGAGGAGACCACGAAAGGTAGCCTTCACCGCCGTCCACACTGTCACCATATCCGTCTCCCCATTGTCATTCGTCTCGAAATACGCCTCCATTTCGCCTCTCAGGAAGTCCCTGAAGACCGGATACCTTAGGAGCGTATCATTGCAGCGCCACCGGGCTGACCTGGGAGACAGGGGGAGCGACCAATCTGCCACAAGAAGCTCATGGTAGGACCACGTTATTGCCTCAACCCCTGGGGCTGTAGCTACCTCACTCCCTTTAGAAGTTAAAAGGAAATCAATTCTGGTGTAGGTATGGTGTGGGGGGGAGAAGAATGTGTATCCCCCGGGCTCCGGGTGTGCCACTCGCCAGTCGTCCTCCCAGTAATGTTCCCTCAGAAGGGTCTGAATCGTTAGGTTATCCTTAGTTATCCCTTTCGGTTCCGTTGCCCTTGCCATCCACCAGTCCAACCTGGGGTCTATTATAAGATTGAAGTCGCCCCCCAATATCATGGCCCCTTCAGCCTATTCATCCATTAACCCTAGGTTCTGGGTCAGGAAACCTATCTGGCCTGAGTTGGCAGCGTAGAGAGTGGCCAGGGTTATGCTTTCCCCTTCGTAAGTACCCTTAATCCCCAGGAACCTCCCCCCAAAGCCTCTCTTGGTTTCTGTATTAGTAAGGTGGAATGTTTTACTCAAGAGAATCCCCAACCCTTCCTGCTTTGAGCTTCTGTGGGAGGCCCAGAGGTTGGCTCCAATTTCCCTCCCCCTGATGGGTGATTCCCTCCCCTGTCTGTAATGGGTTTCTTGGAGGAACAGCACCATTAGCTGGTGTTTGCGGAACATGTTACTGGTCAGTGACCTCTTGTTTTGAGAGTTGAGGCCCTTGACATTGAGTGTGCCTATCTTGCCTTCAACCATTGTCGTCTTGGTAATCCATCTCTAACTTCACCACCGTAGTGTAATGCTTGTGTGCGGCCTGCTGTAAAATAGAAGATTCTTGTTCGAACTGGCTAGTCACCCCCCCACTCCGTAAACCCCTCTTGGTGTTGCGATTTTTACCTTGATGATGGTCGTTCTCCCCCCTCTCCCCGTCCCTTTCCCCCTCCCCGCTCCCCCCCATCTTGAGGCGTTCGTCCATGTCTCCCGATCTCCTTCGGGGGCAGTCAACGAACCACCAAGGACTCTACCCCAGCCCCGGGTAGTGTGAACATGTGAGTAGCCCATTCTCTTCAAATCAAAGTGTACGTGTGTGAACCTTTAAGCAAATGTGGGGCATGACCTTGCACCCGGCGCTCAGGTCCATCGAACAAGTCAATAAACATTGTGGAAAGAAAACCAGTGAACAGACCCAAAACCCCCCCCGCGGGCCCAGCTCGGCGCCCTAGAGAGCCAGCAGCGTGATCACTGGGGAATCTCGTGCTCAAGCGATGAGGTGATATTGCTGTCATTTCAGGTGGTCCTCAGAGGCCGATGATGGGTGCCTGGTTTTTTGGAACTTGCGTGCCCTCTTGACCCTGGTCTTGCCACTGGGTTGCCCCAGTCTGTTGGGGCCCCGCGGTGGGTTCCTGGCCTCACCCCCTGATCCACCGGGCGGACCGGCGCGGTCTACCACCAGGTCACCAGTGGCCCGCAGAATGTCCTCTGTCACCAGGTGGTGTCTTTCCCCCGACCACTCGAATGCCAAGTAGAAGGGGTGGCCCCAGCGATACTTGACCCCCTTATCCTGTAACCATCTGGTGAGGGCTCCCCATTTCTTTCTCATTGCGAGGGTGAGGGCTGAGAGGTCCTGGTAGATTGCCACCTTAGAGTCTCCATATTGGATATCACTGAAGTTCCTCGCTTTCTCCAGGATCCTGGCTTTGTCCTTGTAGTAATGCAGTCGGGCCTGCACCGACCTCGGGCCCCTACCTCCTCCGCCGGCTCGATGCACCCTGTCGGGTTTAATCTCGGTGTCGGCCTCCGCCCCCATGACGACTCTTATAATATCGTGATCCTTGCCTTCCAGTGCCTGCGGGCTCTCCCCTTCGGACTCCACAAGGCCAAAAATGTGCAGGTTGTTCCTCCTTTCCCTGTTCTCCATGTTGTCAACCGTGAACCGTAATTCCTCCTCCCTACGATGTACCTCTTGGAACCTGGCCTCCATTTGCGTCTCCAGGATCGCTGTGGAGAGCTGGTTGTTCTCGACTCCCTCCACGCGGTCTTCCAGGGTGGTGACTTTAATGGAAAGGTCGGCCAATTTAGCACCCATGTCGGTCCGAATCCCACATATCTCCTCCAAGATCTGGATGTTATTTTGGGTGGCTCCTAGGTCGGGAGGCGGCACTGAAGGAGACCAGGCGGCCATTTTGTCCCCTCCGGCCGCAAACTGGTACTTGGAAAGGGCCTCATTCCAACTCATGGGGTGCTGGTTGCGGCAGAGTATGGCAACTGTCTGCCGCGGAGCCCACTGCTGCGATAGGACTCATGTAGTGGGAGAGACCGGGAGAATCTGGAGATATCTACGGTGGGCAGGTGCCCTTGGAGTGACTGTCTATGGATGTGCCAGCCGAGTAACTGAAGGATTTCAGCGCCAGTGGGAGAACGGGTTTATCCCCCCCACGTGGTTAGGGAAACCACTAGATGACTGGTCGTGGTCGGTGTGGTCCCCTGCGGGGGGACATGGGGAGGGGGGTCCCTTTAGTCAAGCAGCGCTTGTGGGGGCCAATTCATGAAGTCCTGGCCCAAGGGCATCTCACCTGGAACGAGCCGTCTCCAGTGTCCCCCAGTCGGATGTAGTGTGGGCGCGCTCCCGCGATTGCCCGGGCTGGGGAACTCTGGTGTGCGGATAGGCGGGCCCGTCCAACTCCGCCTGTGGATGGGTAGAGTGCCGGGGCGATGCGGTCCGCATTCAGCTCCTCAGGCGTCTTCGTTCAGTGTCGAGCGTGTCCTCATGTCAGCCCCGCGCTGCCTCGCCACGTCTGGAAGCGGGCGCCAGAGGCTTCGGGGCGTGGCGGAACCTCTAGGGTCCCCTGCCCCAACTTCTCCTCGCTCAAGTGGGCACGCCCCCCGCAGGCGGCCGCAGTGTTTCCTCGCTCCTGTACTCTGCTGTGGCCTTGGCGTGTCTTGGCGCGCACCGCCTGCTTGTTGCTTGGAACCGCGGGGGGGGAGGGGTTCTCCAGGTAATCTAGGCTACTCCAGGTTGGTGGCATGCAACCCCCCGAGTCCTGTTTTTCACAGAATTGGCATTTATACACCAAGGGGATGCTGTAAGAACACAACGTTTCTGCCATCTGCACTGAACATTTTGGATTCTCTCCCACTGCCGTTTCAGCTACACACTGGATTGCTGTAGAGCTTGTTGTGCTATTGGTCACTGTGAATACTGCAACCACATTTGCAAGGTGATAAGAAATTGGTAAATGTATTTGCCCCTGTCTGGGCATACAACCACTCCTACTGGCACTTGCTCACCTGAAGTGGAGTAAGTAGGTGGAATAGTATTGACTATTCTCGGGTCTATGCCACACTCAATTCCACTCCTTCAATTTCAAACAGTCTTTTTTAAAATCAATTGAGTGTTTCAAAACGTTTTCATGTACAACTCATATGGTCTGCACATCCATCTGTAATCTCATATAGCTAACACACATTTCACAGTATGAACAGTGGGTTTCGTCAGGGCAATTAAGTATTCTGAACTGGATTTCTTAAATTGTGTATATAGGTGAATATTTATTTGGGGAATGGGGTGGTCAAATAATACAGGTTGTTATTAAAAGTTCCTTGAGGGGCCAACCACTGATGGACTAGGTAACCAGTGACAATATAGTGTGTCATCCCTTCTGAACTCCCTAGGGGCGTCCCACTTAAAGGCAGAACAGTGAAGGGTGAAGACCAGCTGCTGACCAACCTCTTTGCTTATGAGCCTTTGCTTTACTGTGTCCTGCTACTTGTCTGCAAGTACCCTTAATTGCTTCTCCCCAGCTGCACCCCCGCCATGCACTTCTCATGCGATCTCTTCCTTTCTCCAGCATGAGGTTTTACATGGATTCACATGCTCATGAATATTCAGACTGGAATCCTTGGTAATATTGAAGCAGTTTTGCTTTAAAGCCAAAATTGATAGTCACTTCTATAGCCTATTGCTGTTACTTTTGGCCATACTGCCCCAACCAGTGACATTTGTCCTCCTAAGCTCCACCCCTGGTGGTAATCTTCAGATGTTTACTGCACTTTTGTGTTGGGAGCCCTTGTGTTTCGCTCCTCAAAATATTGATAACTTTTTGCCATATTTTTGTGAGAAACCGTCTAAATATTTCTTAATCATCAGTCACGTTGTGACTACCGGCAGTGGGGACCTATTGCTGGACGAGTTCCTTCCATTGCCCCATCTGTGGAGCGTTGGTGACCCTTGGCTTGGGCCTGCTTCCTTCCATGGCGGGCTCACAAGAAACAGCCTCAAGGATTGTGCATATTGCGGCTTGAAAAACATCTTTATTGAAGATGAGAAGTGGATCTACTGTTTACATCCTGACAATGATGCGGACGGATGCGCCATCTGCCAGGCCTTCTCCTCCAAGACTTTGAAGGACCGGCATCGAAGGTTAGTGGCTGTCGGATCCAAGGCCAGAAGAAATTCCTGTGGGTATTTTGGGTCAATGTACACTTTCCATTTCAACCTTGGTTTAGGCCATAACTCTTGCCTTCAGAACAGGGAAGGGTGCCCAAGCCAAGATGGAGGAAGAGAATCTACACCCTGATTGGCCTGTGTGAGAATAAAGGCACTGAGACCAACCTTCTAAACAGCCTTTCATCTGTCTTGGCCCTTGAGGCAGGTCATGTTTGTTTGTTCCCTTTAAGTGAGGCCCAAGAATCCTGCATCAAAGTAATGGCAGCTTAAAAGGTCAGGAGGATTGAAGCAAAGGAGCTTGACTCATGATGGAAGGGTTATAAATCGGCTCTGATATATCGTTGGCATGACAGACCTGGCTCTGGACTGGTTGACCTCCTTCCTCTCGGACCGACCTTCCCAGGTTCAACTGGGCCCTTTACTCTACACCATCTGACTCTAAACCTGCAGTGTCCCTCTGGGCTCTATCCTCTCGCCATGGCTTTTTAACATCCACCTGGCCGTTCTAGCCCACTTGATCTCCACCGTCTCTCCTAACTTCCAATGCTATGTGGATGACACACAGCTCTACTTAAGCTTCCTTCCTCTGCCTCCTCCTCTTCCTCTCTCATTCCCGACTGCCTGTCTGCTATTCAGGCTTGGTCCACTGCTAACAATCTCTGCCTTATTGCCATTAAGACGGAGATCCTTCTTTTTGGGACCCCTGCTCCCCCTTTCCCTACCACACTCTGCCCCCCCTCCTTTGGCCCCCTCACCCTCTTGTGGGGCAAAAAAACTTGTCATCTTCGACTCCTCTCTCTTTCTCTCCTCACATCACCAACCTTGCCAAGCAGGCCCACTTTCAGCTGCACCTCCTCAGAGGCATTCTCCCTTTCCTCACCTTACGCAAGAAACTGTGTCTCCAGAGCTCTGGTCCTCTCCATGCGGACTTCTGCAACAGCCTCTTCTTCAATCTGTCTCTTTCCTTCGCCCCCTTCAACTAATGCATAACGGGACTGGGAGACTCCTACTTGGCCTCAAGGCCAGGGACCATATTTCCTGAGCCTTAACATCTCGCCACTGCTCCCTTTGGCTGTGAGGATCAAGTTCAAGATCCTCTGCATCAACCACAAGGCTTTCTTGGGCCTGGGATCCCTCTACATCCAATCACCTCCCTGCTGGAGCCCTTCGGTCATCTAGCTCCAATTCTGCAGATCAGACGCTTCTCCAAGCAGAGAGTGGGGGGTAGATCTCTCCTCCGCAGGTGCTTCCCTCTGGAATGGCCTCCCAGCCCCTCTCAGACCTGAGCCCTATCTCCTTAAGTTCTTGAATCTTCTCAAGACCTTCCTTGTCTCTTCTTCCTTCCCTCTCTCCCTCACCTGCTAATGCCCCTGTCTGCACCTTGACTGGCTACCTGGTTCCTTCAGAGTCTTACAGTGCACCAGGCCCCCTAATTCCAGTATATCCCTGCACTTGGTCTCCCCAGGGCCCCCCCTCACCTGCACTACCGGCCGCTTCCCACACGATGGCATGCACTCTTGTAGCCCTTCCAACCCCTTTTCTCGTACTTAGTGGGCCTTCCTTCCCCTACACTCTCTGCTTTCCCCTGGCTCTGTCCACCTGGCCTCACCTGGCATTTGCATTTCTTACGGGCCCTTCTGCCCTGACCAGCACTCCCACCCCCCCTACACTTCTCTTTACTGCACTTACACAATCTAAATGTCACAAGGCCTAGTATGATCGTTTGTTTTGTCCTCCATGTTCCCCACCCTCTTGTCTTGTGGCACCTCGAAACACCTTTTGTATAGGTGCATGAATGCCCAATAATGCCCAAATAAAGGTTTTTCCGAGCAGGAGAAGCCAGCTGCAGCAACAAAAGGCAGCTAAGTTCATGAACTGTAGTCAAATATTTCATTTCGTAGAGACTTGTAAATAATGTTGTGGTATGCATAAACTGTTAACTGTGGCAGATTAATTTAACTACAACATACTCTTACGTCCCGTCCCGTCCCCTCCATACTGCATGGGCGTCCCTTCCTAGGGACGGGAGACAGAACCTTTTTCACTAGAAAAAACCTTCTTCCCCTTTAAATCTAATGGCGCGCGGGGGTGCGTCCCTGGGAGCATGTGCTTTTCTGACCCCGCCCTTTGGCGCCACACCTCAGTCCCCTTTTCCATGTCGACGGGAACGGGCCGAATTCACCAGTGCTCCTGGGTTTGGCTTCGGCCATGTAATTTCACACGCAATTACTTCTTCTCTTCTGTCTTTTTGTCTATCATTCAGGTACTCGGTCCTCAGGCGTCACGCTCCTCCCTGGCGTATGTCGACTTCTACTGGTGTCCATCCTGCGACGGCTCTTTCCAACTTCAGAACCCCACACACTCTGCCTACGTTGCCTTGGCCCAGACCACGGCTGGCAAGCTTGTACCGCATGCAACGCGCTTTCCTCAAGGTCTCTGAAGAACAGACTAGCCAGGTGGAGGGAGCTCTTCCAGAGATCGCTTCCAGAGGACCTGAAGGACTTCGTCAATCTCCGATCCAGGCCCAAGGTAGGGCCACTCTTTTCCAGCGCACCCTGCAAGGGAGACCCCTTTCCAGGAACCGCTCCCGTTCTCGTACCAGCACAAGTACCGAGTATAAGTAGGCTACCGACTGGATCCTCCCAGTGACAGTGCTGAGGGCCCGGAAGGTTCTTTTACTGGGTCTTCACCCGAGGGGCCACGCCCTAGTACCGGCAACATGTCCAAGGGGGTGCCTATACGCAGTACTACCAGCAGATTCGCCGAGGGTGAATCGCCCACCAGGTCTCGGCCTGAAGAGCAGGGTAGGCCTCATGATCCCCACTCAAGAGTCCTGGATGAGGCTGGGCGCAGTGAGCCAAGCAACACGACGTAGGCACGTGGAAGGTAGCTCGTCAAGATGGCCGCCGTGCCAGACATTACAGATCCTTTTTTTGTGCAGTGCAGGTTCCTGCAGCATCCGTATGGGCAGGGCACGCAACAGCAGCCACCCGCTACCCCATCAATATCACCTAATAATAACCCCTCTGGCCTGTGAGGACAGATTTTTCAAAAGGTTCCTCGGCTTATGCAATCGCCTCGGATGGAGGTCATCATCGGGGACGCCATCTGGATCATGCTCCCGCCAATGGCTCCGGAGCAGCAGGTCCCTTACAGGCGCCCCTGTACAGCTTCCGCTGCCTGCTCCGGCCCCCCAACCGGTAGTGCAGGCAGTTCCGTACCAGCCTCCGCTGCAGCCCCCGATCTCCACACCTCAGCCTTCAACTCCCAGCACCCCTCCACCGGTGCCGGACCAACCGAACCCCCAGGTGAACACAGATGGGGAAGAGGACCCAAACACCCCGTCGTCCGCCAAGGCCTTCCACGAATGTCTTGCAGAGTACTTGGGCCTTCCTCCACCTGAGGTCGAGCAACTATCAGAGGGGATCCCTGCCAAAGTCCTCACGCCACGTCCCGCAGCGAGAACAGGGATCCCGATGCAGAAGGACATTGTCGCCTTGCCCAAAAAGGTCTGGCTCAAGCCCCACTTGGTCCAGCTGGTCAAACGATGCCTGAATGCCAAGTTCAGGTAGATGGAGGGGGATACACTCTTGCTATCTGACTGCCCTCAGCTGCACTCCTCTGTGATTGCTGCAGCATCACTATACTCCAAGCCTCCGTTGTCCTCGGCCTCCTCGTCTGCGGCGCTGCTAGACGAGGAGATTATCTTGGAGGCATACGGGAAGAAGCTGTATTCCAACGCGTCCCTGCATCTTCAAGCCAACGCAGCTGACATGCTGGCAGCCGTTAACCAGAAGCTTTGGCAGGAAATTGCAGATTTCCTCCCAGAGCTTCTGGCGCAGAGCCAATCCCGATTCAAGGCGGGACTGGCAGCTTCCAAGATGTTGGCACAAGACATCATGGAGTCCACCTTGGCCCCCATTGACACCTCTGGCCGGGCCATCTGCATTTCCACAGAGATGAGAAGAACGGCCTGGCTCTGTGCTACATAATTCAACCTGGATGTCCAGGAACGCATCTTAGACCTGCCGTTCGTAGGGGATGACCTCTTCCACTCCACTCCACTACAGACGAGGAGCTGGATAAAAAGAAAAACAGCTCTCAAATGTCGACGTCTTTATTCATCCTTACAAAGGCCACGCCCAAAACGTACACCCAGTCACAGCAGCGCTCAGAGGGTTCCGCGGCTTCCAAGAGCGCAGGTCCAGGCAACAGGACTGCTCGATAACCCAAAATCAGCGCATGCAACAAAAAGGGGGGGGCATAGTAAGGGCTTTTTCCAGTCCCCCTCTTCCGCAACAGCCTCAGAGGGAAAGAAGGCATGACAATCCCCCCAACCCCCCCCCCAGGGTCCACGTGTTTCCAGTGGGGGGCAGGCTTGCTCTCCATGCACACTTCTGCCGCCAGAGTTTCGTGGACCCCTGGATCCTCTCTGTAGTAACAACGGGATACCGCCTACCCATTCCAGCCTCTCCTCCCTCTTCCCCTCCACATATTCGGACAGCACCTCTTCTGGCATAGATCCGGTCGCTCGTCGAGAGCCAGGCAGTAGAGGAAGTCCTAGCCTCCCAGCGAGGCTTGGGCTTCTACTCCAGGATTTTTGCAATTCAGAAAAAGAACCAGGCGATCCTGAGAGTTGTGCTGGACCTTTCCACCCTCAACCTCTCCCTACCTCTACAAAAATTCAAGATGGTTACACCAGCCTTTTGTGCAAGGGAGACTGGATGTGCTCCCTGATCTGAAGGATGCGTACTTGCACATCCCGATTTGGCAACCTCATTGTTATTTTCTACGATTCAGGATCATGGGCTACCATTTCCAATACAAGGTGCTTCCCTTTGGCCTCAACTCAGGCCCCAGTGTCCTTACCAGGCTGATGAAGACAGTGGCGGCCCTCCTCAGGGGTCAGGGCCACCATATATACTGGTACCTCGACAACTGGCTCGACAGGGCTTCATTTCCGGAAGCAGTGCACCGCAGTTCCCGCGCTCTTATGAACACACTGCACAATCTGGGCTTTTCGCTCAGTCTCAAGAAGTCCCAGGTGCAGCTCATGCAGAATCTGACCTTCTTGGGCCTCATCTGGGACACTTGCTCTGAAAGTTTTTCCTTCGGAGGACAAGATCGCGGCCATCAAGAGGGCCACTGCGCACTTTCTCAGCAGAGAAGTCACAACGGCTTGGTGGTACCAACACCTACTGGGTCTCATGACAGCGGTCGTACTGGCCATCCCCCTCACAAGACTCTTCTCCCGGACCTCACACGATGGTCCAGGGACTGCAACCTAGGGACGGGTAAACCTTTCAGGCAGCCTACCCTACAGGTCACAATTACTCCAGACTCCTCTCTCGAGGGATGGGGGGGCCACCCTGGACAACCACTGCGTCCATTTCACCTGGACCAGACAGGAGCATGATACCACATCAATTGACTGCAACTGAAGGTCATCTGGCTAGCTTGCAGAGCCTTCCTTCCGGTTATCGAGTGCAAGGTCATTTAGACAGACAATTCAACCTGCATGTTATATGTCAACAAGCAGGGTGGTACCAGATCCCCTCTGCTGTGCAGGCTGGCGGTCAGCATGTGGGAATGGGCCGTGAAGAACATCTACCTCACGGCCTTCACCCTCTGGGAGAATCCAACCTGGAGGTGGACAGGCTCAGCAGACTGGGAGTGGACAATTACGAGTGGCAATTGAACAACCTCGTGCTGCAGGAGAACTTCAACAGATGGGGACACTCCAGGTGGAACTCTTTGGCACCTGGGACATCAGGAAGTGCCAAGTTCACCTCCTGGCAGGGACAGGGCCCCAGCTGCCGTCGTCGCATTTCAGATCCAGTGGAACGGCATGACGGCATACGCCTTGCCGCCCACACTGCTGATAGACAAGATGATATGCAAGATAAAGGAGTGTCGCAGCCTCAGCATCATCCAAATAGCTCCATGGTGGCCAGCCAGGCCATGGTTCTCGGAGCTGCTCAGCCTCTCAAAGAGACCACCCATTCGCCTTCCGACAGGCCTTGCACAACTTCTGGCGCAGCAGGGGGGGCAGGATCATCCACTCTGCGCCACAGAAACTAGCCCTCACAGCGTGGTTTCTGAGAACCTCACGCTAGGGCACCTCATCCTTTCCCAGGCTAATCTAGAGATCATACAGGGGTCTAGGAGCAAAGCTACCAGGATCCAGTATAAGAGCAAGTGGACCAGGTTCTGCCACTGGGCAGACTCTAAGGATATCAGCCCCCTCGCATGTACATTTGATGACGTGCTCTCCTTCTAGGCGCACCTACCTCAGTCGGGCGTACAGATAGGAGCTTGCCATACGTACTTGGCAGCCATTGGGGCCTACAGAAACTCGGAGGAAGAGGTGTTCTCCTCTTCCAACCCGATTGTCAAGAAGCATTTGACGGGACTCTCAAGACTCTCCCCGCCCATCAAGAGGGAACATCCTTTGTTGGCCTTGGCGCATAAACCATTTGAGCCAGTGGCATCTGCGGGCATCAGGCTGGTCACCATTAAGACGGCCTTCCTAGTCGGCCTCACCTCGGTTTGCAGCATCAGCAAAATCCAGGCGCTGGTCGCCTCAGAGCCCTATACTACGTTTCACAAGAATAAAGTAGTCCTGCGGACACACCCAGCATTCCTACCCAAGGTGCCTTCCTTTTTCATCTGAACGAGGAAATAGTGCTGCCAACGTTTTTTGCTGAGCCAAAGGACGAGGCAGAGAGAGTGCTGCACTGCCTCAATGTCAGGCGTGCCCTGAAATTGTACTTGGATAGAACCAAGGGCGCCCGCAAGTCAGATGGCACTGTTTGTCACCTTAAGCGGATAAAGACCGGGGTATCGGGCCTTCATAGCCCGTTGGATGGTCTCGGCCATCAAAGACGCTTACGAGGGACAGCATAAGCCACTGCCGGCCAATATGCATGCCCACGCGGTCAGAGCCAAGGCGACGGCCATCGCATTCCAGCGGCATGTGCCCTGGCAAGTCATAAACAGGGTGGCCACATGAGCCACCCGTTTGGCTTTCTGCAAGCACTGCTGTTTGGACGCCAGCTGTAGCTCAGACGCGGCTTTCGGCCAGGCGGTTCTTAGAAACGTATTTTCTCAAGGAGGGTCTCCTCTCCATCCTGGGGCTACACTCAGTTCTAATCGCCCATGCGGTATGGAGGAAAGGGGACGGGACGTAAGAATAAATATAAGTTACTCACCGTAGTCCTTGGTCCCCTTTCCTCAATATGTCCCACTATCCCCCCCCCTAATAAAACTACGGTGAGGAACTTATCATTTCTGGCAGCATGCTTGTTTCATGACGCACCGTTTAATTCCCAGTGCTGCAAGTTTGTGTGTACGCGCTAAATGGCGTTCAGCTACCATGTTAATAACGCTCTCTTCTAAGCGTTTTCAGTTTCAGGAGTGAGGAAGGGATCGGCGCAGCAACTTCAATTGTGGCTTTATGAAGCTACGTGCCAGGATATCATTTGTAACTTACACGCAGTGGTCGAAGTCCATGCATAGAAGTAGTGAAATTGTTTCCTACTGGCCTGCCACCACTCCCCACAAACCCCAAACACCAGGCATCCCCCCACGCACAATACAAACCCCCAAACGCAGGTGCCTGTTGTTTAAGGTAGCATTCAGTGCAGTGCACTGAATTGCAAGTTTCAACTTCTTCCTACACTGTTATTTTAAAATGAAACCATTCTGGGATGGTAATAAAACTAAAATAAAATGTAATATAAAAAAAGTAGGGGAACACTGCTCCCAACCACTTCTACCACTGCTTACGTGTGGTAACTGACATAGAAGCTGAAAGGCAGCTTCCTGTCAAAATTTCCCTGGAGGCATCAGCGTGGCTCGCGCAGTACAGTGCTTCATTGAAGTGATCCGTTATTGAGGCCCCCTGATGGTCCTCTTTGTTTCTGCACGCATGCAGCTCCAGTGTTTTTTAAATTCTGACAGTCTTCTTTTTTTTTGCGAGGTCAGCGCAGTATATCTACTAAACTCTTTTCACAGCTTGATAGAGCAAGGGGCTTACCTTTTGCAAAACTGAATGCAGACGCCTCAGTTTGAGTAATTGCAGTTATAAGCAGAAGAATTTGGGGTAATTTACTGAAAACTTGAAAAGTGAAGACTGCAACCTGTGAATTTAAAGGGTGATTCTCAGAAATCTTGTGTGGAGAACTTTGCCTGCATCCAGTGTATTGAAAGGGTACTCCGAAAACGGATGTGAAGAACTTTAGACTTTTACACAAGGATCCCTCTAGGCAGTAACAGAGGGAATTCACGTACTTCTAGTGAAATCAAAAGGATTATAAGGGGGAAATAATGACTTGAAAATGTGTAACTTAACATGCAGATATCCTCCAGAGAATAAGCCTGGATTTTGAACTATATATTATATATAGTTATTATACTCTATATCTGAGGCTTGTGGAATCTGCTTAGATCACATGCTGTGCATAGGCCGACATCTAGTGGAAGCTGCGGAGTATTACAGTTTGTTTTTCGAAACTCGAAAATGGGCGTCGACACAGTGCGTGCCAGTAATACTATTCCTAGTGTGACGTCCACTGTACCCAAGATCCCTCGCGCATCTAGGATCCTCAGATTGTTTTTTTCCGCCATACTGGTCGGAAGCATTTTGCGGAGTCCCCTGGCCTTAGCCATACTTTTGCTAAAATATTAATTAATTTACATCCTTTCCCCATCCCAACGTCGAACTTCGACACTCGACGCCGGCTGGAGAAGAAATCGACCGTCGGCTGCTGCACGACGGATTTGGGCCTCGGAAGGCCTCTGGCCTCGGCCCGGGCCTTGGAAGGCCTCTGGCCTCGGCCCTGCAAGTAGGGAGAGTGGGGGGTGGACATACTCTACACTCTTGGTATATAGGTACACCTTATACATTTCCTACACTTAACAGCCCGCTGCCTCAAGGTGCGTATGGAGGGTACCCCTTTTCAATTCTGCCTTACGTGCAATCGCAAATACCGTTGGGTCGACAGGCACGCCACGTGCAATCTCTGCTTGCCGAGGGACCACCCCGAAGCGAACTGCAGAGCGTGTAGTAGGTTTAAACCTAAGACACTTAAGGGCCGTTCGATGCGTTGGGTCCACCACGCCAGGCAGGCGGCCATGGCAGCGGAGGGCGCCTTCAGCGATGGCAGCGACGCCATGCTTTCGGGCGGCGAGGGCATTACGGCGTTGAAAGACAGCCGAGCGCAGGTCCCCGACCTCTGAAGGTCGTCCGACAGGGCGGCTATGGGGAAGACCCCCCGCGACACAGGCGCTTCACACACCACTCACACTAAACACACGAAGTCCAACCGAGACTAGACGACGTCGAGTTCTCGGAAAGAGGCACAAACAGAACGGTCCGAATCGGTGTCCTCTGGGTGTTCTCGATCGAGATCGCCGCATGACTCCAGGTAATCATCCACTCTTGCCAAGAGTGCCTCGCTCCCTAGGCTAACAGAAGTTTGATCGTCGGAGGACGAAGACGACTTCCACCCCCAGGCCGCGCTCCAGGAGTCGGCGCCCGCAGACAAGATCAGCGAAGTCCCACGTTCGAAGGACAGGGACTCTACCCCCGATTCTCGACGCCAGGCGTCGAAAACCTCCGGAGCCACAAAGGGACAGGGAAAACACTTTTCCACTCACGGGGAGGGGGGGAAATAACAGAATCAGCCTCTGCACTCTTCCACACCTTTGAAACACTCCACTCCTCCTAAACAGACAGACAAGACCAGGTCTGCTGATATTTCAAAAACCAGCAAATCTACTCAGGATAAATCTCCTAAACTTTCTGAGAGTCATTCCCAGTTCCAAAAAATGGTCGAGTGATGACATAGTTAGGGTCATGTCAAGGATGTCTTCTTTGGCAGACTCTTACGATAAAAATCCAGACCATTTTCTTTCATATGATCCACAAGGGGCTACACCCTCAGGCTCTAATGATCCTATCCCCCCGAGTAAGAAGCCCGGTTTGAGACACCGATAAGGTCTACAGACCCCTTCGAGGTACAACCATACTCACGGCCATACTCACTGTATCAAGGAGAGACTTCCTTTGGTGAGGACCAAGATTTTG
Source organism: Ambystoma mexicanum (assembly GCF_040938575.1). Taxonomy (NCBI): domain Eukaryota; kingdom Metazoa; phylum Chordata; class Amphibia; order Caudata; family Ambystomatidae; genus Ambystoma; species Ambystoma mexicanum. Next base: position 735,251,039 of record NC_090925.1, read on the forward strand.
GCAGGATAGAAGAGCAAACCGGGACGGCTACTATGAGGATGATGAGAACCAAGAAGAGGAAGAGGAAGACCCTGAAACCTACAGAGTAGATTCCCCGGTAGAGAAGGAAGCCCCGATTACTGACTCCCCTGTCAATAACCAATCCCTCCTGAACGAGGTTCTCGCACGTGCAGCAGAACATTTCCATATTGACACCCACGGTGTCCAGGAAGAGAGGGACTTCGCCGAGGAGTTAGTGGGAGAAAGAAGGCCTGTTGCCCAGACCATCCCTATCCTTAAGTCTATTCAGCGAAGAATAGACCTGTCCCTGGTGAACCCGAACCTCACCAGAGCAGTCAATCCCAGAGTTGAAAAACATTTCAGGGCAGCCCAGTCGGACCCTCTCTATATAAGAGGACATCTGAAGCCAGACTCCCTAGTTGTCGCTAATACTCGTAAGAGGGCTGGAACACCCTTGTCATCGTCCGAAGCTCCTCCAGACAAGGAGAGCAAAAAACTATACGGTTTCGGCAGGAAAGTAGCCTCAACGTCCGCCTATCAGGCAAGGATTTTTAACTCCACCACCCTGTTGGCCAGCTACAACTGCCATCAGTGGGAAGAAGTCGCGGCACTCATAGCCTCTGCACCAGAACCCTTAAAGGGCCAGTTAGCACGAATTTCCGCAGAGGGTAGAGCTGTGTCTGGTTGCATTTTAAAAGCAACTTTTGACGCCACGGACAATGCAGGCAGATTGATAGCAGAAGGTACTGTTATCAAGAGACATGCGTGGTTACGGCAGTCTGGTTTTAAGACAGAAACCCAGGCATCATTGTTGGACAAACCGGTGGAAGCCGATCTGTTTGGTAAGGCGGTCGAGGACGCGCTGACGAATGCCAAGGACGAATACGAGACACTCAAGTCCCTTGGCCAGTTAACCAATAAACCCCCTAACCAGAGAGGGAATAGTAATTTTCGTCCCCCACACAGCCAAAATTCCCAGAGAGGGTCTACCTATTCCCAGGGGCAGGGTACACAGTGGAACAACAGCCAACAGTCTACCCAGGGTTACGGCAGGGGTAATAGGAGAGGACGTGGTAAAGGCAGAGGCAGCCCCAGTAAAGGAGGCGGCATGCCTCCACCAAAGCAGTGACACTCAGTTCAGGATCCCTTCTCACGCAACCCCAGTAGGGGGACGCATTTCCAACTTCACCCAGGCTTGGGAAGGGATCACATCAGACAGATGGGTGCTGTCAACAGTATCCGAGGGGTACTGTATAGAACTACTGCAGCGTCCCCGGAACCATCCTCCACGACAAAGAGTACACTCTTTAGAACATCAGAAGGTTCTCCTCGAGGAGATCGCCATTCTGCTAGCAAAGGATGCGATAGAACTCGTCCCGGGACACCAGGTAAACAAGGGTATTTATTCAACTTACTTCCTTGTGCCAAAAAAAGATTTGACAGTGCGCCCAGTATTGGACTTACGGCCTGCCAACAAGTATGTCAAGCCCCAAAAGTTTCGTATGACTACACTACAAGAGGTAATCCCCCTCCTAAAAAAGGGGGATTACATGGCAACATTGGATATGAAAGATGCCTATTTTCATATTTCCATGTTCCCAGCGCACAGAAGGTACTTGCGCTTCAAGGTGGACAGTTGGCACTACCAATTCAAGGTACTGCCCTTCGGGATAGCTTCGGCACCAAGGGTATTCACCAAGGTACTCGCGGTGGTGGCTGCACACCTACGCAGGGAGGCAATCCCGGTGTACCCTTATCTGGATGACTGGCTCATAACGGGGGAAACCCCAGCAATTTGCAGGACAAACATTCAAAGGACTATCGACCTCCTCCACGAATTATGCTTCTCAATCAACGAGAAAAAGTCAAGCCTGGTGCCAAGCACCTCCAAACAGTTCCTAGGAGCAATCCTAGATACTCAAGAGGGGTTGACATTTCCTTCAGAGGAAAGAATTCGGAATATACTACTGCAAATTCCACAATATCAGTCCAGTCACCAAATAACGGTACGCAAAGCAATGCGTTTGCTGGCCATGATGGCGTCATGTATTTACCTGGTCCCCCACGCGCGCCTGCGCATGCGTCCCATGCAGGAATGGTTGGCGAAACAGTGGTCTCAGGCAAGTGATCAGTGGGACGATCTAGTGATCGTTTCGCCAACACTAGTACAAAGCCTTCACTGGTGGACAAGAGAGAATCTTGCACAGGGAAAACCCTTTTACGATCCCGAAGTACAGGCAGTAGTCACTACCGATGCATGTCTGACGGGTGGGGAGCTCACCATCTCCACCACACAGCTCAGGGTCTCTGGTCTCCCTCAGTCGCCAAGAACCACATCAACCTGCTAGAGCTTCTGGCAGTATTCCGAGCGCTTCAAGCGTTCGAGCCCCACCTACTAAACCTGTCAGTGCAAATCCGGACGGATAGCACAACAGCCATGTTCTACCTGAACAAGCAAGGAGGGACTCGTTCGCCAAATCTGTCCAAGCTTGCCCAGAAAATCTGGATATGGGCACTCAGACGGAACATCTTGCTGTCATCACAACATGTTCCAGGGGAGCGCAATTCCCTAGCGGATGCTCTGAGCAGAGACTCCCTCCCAGAGGAACACCAATGGGTTCTACACAGAGAGGTCGTAGAAGATATCTTCTCTCAGTGGGGTTTCCCCACTATAGACGTATTCGCCACAAGCGAAAACAGACAATGCCCAGGATTTGCATCCAAGTTCCCCCAACCAGACTCCCAGGGAAACGCCCTGTGGATGAACTGGTCAGGGATGTTTGCGTACGCTTTTTCACCAACTCTTCCAGCCTGGTACAACCTACTGTCCCAGCACCAAGGTCAAACAGTGCATCAGCAACCCAACTCAATGAACCTGGCAGCATGGCTCCTGAGGTCATAGAGTTTGGACATCTCAATTTACCACAGAGGTGTATGGACATCCTAAAGGAATCTAGGAAACCAAACACAAGGCACTGTTACTTTGACAAGTGGAAGAGGTTCGTTATCTGGTGCCAGAGTAGACAAATCAACCCTGTTGATTGCACTCCTTCCACTATTGTTACATACATGCGCCACCTGCTAGATGCAGGATTGGTTTTTAACTCACTGAAAGTAAACCTGGCAGCCCTGTCGGCATACACCACTTCCCATAACAAGGTCTCATGGTGGAAAGTACCAGTAGTTAAAGCCTTCATGGAAGGAGTAAAGAGACTTCACCCTCCTATTTCAAACCCACCACCAGGGTGGGACCTTAATGCGGTGCTGTCTAAGCTCATGTGCCCGCCTTTCGAGCCCATGCATAAAAGCAATCTGAAACACCTGACTTATAAAACGGCCTTCTTAGTAGCTATTACTTCTATAAGAAAGGTCAGTGAAATTCAGGCTCTGTCAGTGCAGGATCCCTTCTTTACTGTTCATAAAGACAAAATTGGTTTTACGCACACACCCTAGGTTCTCACCTAAATTTATATCTAAATTCCACGTAAACCAGTCCATCGAGCTTCCGGCTTTCTTCCAGGACCCTCAAAGCTCGGCTGAGGTGAAACTACACACCCTAGATGTGCGTAGGGCGGTCCTCTATTATGTAAATAAAACCAGACCGCTAAGGAAAACAGATCAATTGTTTGTCTCCGTAGCTACAGGCAGAGAGGGGGCATGCGTCTCTAAAGGTGCCATCTCGAAGTGGATTATTAACTGTATCCAGCTGTGTTACTCACTCTCTGAAAGAACTCTGCCTTTCACGCCAAGAGCCCACTCTACTAGAGGCATTGGGGCCACTCTGGCTTTCATTGCAAATGTACCCCTTGAGACCATTTGCAAAGCAGCTACTTGGAGCTCTATTCACACTTTTACTCAGCATTACTGCATTGACACCCATTCCAAGGCAGATACACAAGTGGGACAAGCGGTTCTAAGACACTTATTTGCTCATGACCCTTCTCACATCCCACCTCCTTCTTCAGGTACTGCTCGCTAATCTATGCACAGCATGTGATCTAAGCAGATTCCACAAGCCTCAGAAGGGATACATTATCACCGTAATCATATTTCTGATGCTTGTATCTGCTTAGATTCACATGCGACCCACCCTTCCTCCCCTCTGAGAGAAGACGCATGGTTGCTTGTAGTCTTACCTTTCTATCTATCTGCTTGGATTATCTGTACTCGCGCTACTCCTCATGCTACCTCATGTCAGAAAAAATACAATCTGAGGATCCTAGACGCGTGAGGGATCTTGGGTACAGTGGACATCACACTAGGGACAGTATTACTGGCACGCCCTGTGTCGACGCCCATTTTCGAGTTTCGAAAAACAAACTGTAATACTCCGCAGCTTCCACTAGATGTCGGCCTATGCACAGCATGTGAATCTAAGCAGATAAAAGCATCAGAAATACGATTACGGTGAGTAATGTATCGCATATATATTATACTATAGTTAGTATATAGATATTATTTAATCCACTTCCCCTTTCCCTTGAGGGTTTTCAGGGCTCTGCTGTTTTGAATCAGGTTAAGTGCTGAACAACTCGGAGGGACTGTGGGGGGGGGGGGGGTTTCAGCAGCTCCACAAGGATATCTCGTTCAATAGTTGACATGACAGTGGCGTGGATTGAGGAAGGGAAGGCCTCTGACTCTGTCTCAGTGCGCAGTCATGCCTATTCCAGGGTTGGTATGCCCATAGAGCTTGCTCCCTCTGACAAGAGGCGGTAGAGATCCTTTGGGGACACTTCCCTGGGGAAGATCCCAAAAAGGGCTTTTGTCTTATGCTTTGATTTCGTCAACGTCTCGGCAGCTGCTTCGCTCAGATCAGATAGATGCAGGTCATTGCCCTCCTCTTCGACGGGTAGTCTACCATTGAACGGCTAGATTCCGTCTGTGAGGAAATAGCAGATATCATCTGCCAAGCATGAGACCTCAAATTTGGAGGGAGGTGCCTCCAGCTCTCGCTTTTCTACCTAAGACTCACCAAGGCTGCACCACTCTTCACCCTCTCTCCTTTGGGGCCTCCCAGAATGTTATCCCCAGTTGCAGCAGTCCATCCCTCTAGTACTTCTGAGGAGGACCTACCAGTAGGTTTTTACTCAGTGCCTTGACAAAGGGCTCAATCATCTCACAGGCCATATCTGCCCCTTAGCCCTTTGCTTCATGGACCAGCATGAGCTCCTGCAACGCCATGGGACAAGTTGCATGTCCGTGGACATTTTGACTACTCTCCACCCGCTGGTGTCAGAAATCCGGCAGCGTCTACCAGCTGCGTCCATACCTGCTCCATCCAAGAGCTCTCCAATGCCTTCCCGAGCCCGGCTGACACCGTCTCATCCAGCCTCGCCTACACCTTTGCAATTGCCGGTTGAACCTCCTCCTGTGATGGAAGAAGCAGCTCAGATGTGCACCAATACTGCCACGACTCAGGATGCACAGGGGACTGATAAGTTTGACTACATCCCTGCGGGTCGGGAGCCTCCTGTCGTCAAATGTGCCCTCCAGGGATTCTCCACCAGACTAGATTGGTTCTTTACATTCAATGATCTCACGGACGGCGAAGCTGTTCAACCTTATTCCTGAGGAGAAGAAAGATGAGGGTTTCCTTGTCGAGCGGCGAGAGTCCCCCAAGAGTACTATAGTTTTACTTCCCCTTCTGGACGACATTTGGGAGGATGGCCTGTTGGTCATGAAGACCCCTTGCATGACCCCAGCAAAAAGGTATTGTTTGGACGAGAAGTACTGTGTCCCAGACACCGCCGTGAAGTGCCTCAGATCTCAAGCATCACCAGACTCTGTGGTTTCTGCTGCGGCTAGAAAAATGTCCTCTAACCCATCTTGCTCTTCTATTGTTCCTCCTGATCAGGAGAGTAAGTAGTTGAATGTGACTGGGAAGCACATCATCACAACGGCAGCGTCTACTATCAAGGCTACCATCGCCTTAGCCATTCTCTCGAGGTATGACGGAGATCTTTGGTTTAAGTTGGGACCCATCCTCAACTTCCTCCCAGAGGACAAAATGGCTTGAGGCCCTAGCGTTGTTCCATAACGGCGAAGTTGCCTCCGACCATACGATTACCATCACCCTGGACATCGCAGATACAGGATTTTGGCAGATGTTCAATGGAGTGGCCCTCCACGGGCAAAGTTGTCTCAAGGCCACAAACCACCTTGCGGATGCACAGACAGAAGTGGTAGACCTTGTAGGGCAGGGGTTGCTCGGTGAGACTCTCACTGAGTTTGTAGATGCCTGGTGTGTAGTGAATAATACTTTGAGATTGTCTTTGATTAATATGGTGATTTTTCTTTTTGTATTTTTATTTTTTAAGTCAACCAAGTCAGGTTGAAAAAAGAGTAATCTTCACGTTAATTCAAACTTCCAAGTGCTCAAGATTATTTTATTTGAAGTTCATTAGCAGAGTCCTGAACCGATGCATTTCACACTTTTTGTCCTTCACGGTGGGCTCTTAAACACATTAACAGATATGAGGTTACCGTTGCCTCTATTTGCAGTAATCTCTGTGCTGTGTTACATAATAAAAAAGAAATGGGTGGAAGTGGGATGTGAAAGTGAGATTGTGCTGTTTTGCTGCTGGTCCTGCTGTCTCCCCTTTTCCAACGGCTACGTGCAGATAGGCGGCCATTGCTGCATGCTGATTGGCCAATTTCTAACGGATTACTCACTCGAACCATTGTCCCGCCTTCTTTCCCGGAGTTATATCAACGAAGCTCCCGCGCATTGCGGAAGTGGGATTGTGAAAGTGAGATTGTACTGTCTTGCTGCTGGTCCTGCTGTCTCCCGTTTTCCAAAGGCTACGTGCAGGTAGGCGGTCCCTGTGGTCATTGCTGCATGCTGATTGGCCAATTTCTATCAGATTACTCACTCGGTACAAACTTTTGCGAGTCACTGGAAAACTTTTCCTGTATTCCAATTCCCTTCTAATCTTCTTCGTTGTAGAAGCATTGTCCCGCCTTCTTTCTCGGAAGTATATCAACGAAGCTCCCGCACATTGCGCGTGCATTGTGGAAGTGGGATTGTGAAAGTGAGATTATGCTGTCTTGCTGTCTTGCGGACTAGCAGCGCTAGTGGTAGTTTGACGCTATTCCGCTCATTATTATTTCCGAGATAAGCTAACCGCCCCTGTATGTCTACGAACAAGTACACATTAAAAACCTGCATGCCCCCAGCCGCACTATCTCGCATTAGATTACCTAAATCTGTTGTCGATAAAGTCAATGCCCTTAAAAACGGAATTCACGCTGACAAGTCTCACAAATTACCACCACGACAGTCTCAGAAAGGTATGCTGCGTTCCATCTCCATTACGTCAGATATTAGAACCTTTTGTAGAGAACACCATCCACTTCACAATAGTAATAGTAATTCACCACGTGTAGAGGAGTCCATGGGTGCTGGCGTGGGGTCTGGAGTCCACAATGATATGCCTGGTTTGTACAAGCTTAGAGTGCGAAAGTGATGTGACGAGCCCCGTGAGAAGCACAGAAGTTATTAGTTTGTTATCAACAGGTGATGAATCTGTATCTAAAAATACATCTGATCCGAAGTTTGTTATGCCTGAAAAAGAGTTCATCCTCTTGACTGCTCCCACCGATATGACCCTATTGACAGCCTGCCCAGACGGCACCGCAATAGTGGAGGAGCCACAGTGCAGTAACGATAACCCCAAAAAAGCTGCAGCTAGTATTTTGGGTAAAGACATTACCACCGCTAGTGCCACTTCCCTTCCCCCATGTCCGCAGCTCAGTGTAGAAATTGTGAACCCTATACCCTGCACTGTTGCGGCTCAACATAAACTAAGACAAGCCTATGCACAACTAACCATGGCGGGTGAAGTGGACGAAGAAGCTACAGACTTTTTTAACCTCACTAGCTCTTATCATGACGGCACCCATGATATTCTCTATATTTGCTCTAACACGGGCGACTTAATCCAATTAGAAGAAAATCGCAAGACAGGGAATGTCTCTGACCATCAGGCAATTGAAGCCCCCACTGGCCCTATGACAAATTCAGCTCAGAGTGCTCCAATTGAGCTAACTCCATGTACATCTGATAGAAATCATATTTACTTTGTAGACAAATCGGTATCTTTTATAACCCCCGACCCCACGGCATTCTCGCTTTGAGGTTGCCCGAGATTTTGAGTTCTTTATCCAAACTGCACAGAACAAGCGCTTTTCGTTTCCTGAGGCCCCAGCTCTGAACAACACTATGAACACTGCGCTACTAGCAGTGGCCAAATTGTATGAAATATTAGATTCTAAACTTTCAATGCAAACAGCGAAAATTGACCAGTTGCTGACAATGACCATTAGCTCAGTTGAACCAGATACTAATTTGATCAGAGAACCTATTCTAGTTCAACCCGTGTCCCCAAAGCAAGATGCTGTTGATCAGCCCTCCTGAGCAAGAGTAGAACCTATTGAACAAGGTAATTGTTCTAAAGTGATTCTCTCCGAAGAGGCAATGGTTGCACAAGCAGCCATCACCACATCGAGTGATGGTTTTAATACTCTCAGAACACAAAAAAATACATTGTTGGATCCAACGCCTCAAAGCATGAGAATTTCTTCCGACTGTGACAATTACGAGCCTGCTAGGTTAGTTTCCACCATATCCCAGTCCGGGACCGAGAAAAACATCTTTAATGTTTTTAGAAAACCGGGTCCCGTGGTCACTAATAATGCCAGAACATTGGCTGCACCAACAATTGAGTCTGATAAATCAACGAAATATTTACTGAAACAAGTGAAAAAAAAATAACAAACCTAGGAGAATAAGAATAATAATTACCCTACTTAAAAAACCTGATAAACAAAATACACAGGGTACACTAAACCCAACAATTGAGTCAAACAAGACCACACATCTGCCATATAAACAGATGGTTTAGTAGCTTTATCAGATAACACTGCCACATCAAGAAATGTTTCCATAGTCCACGAGACAAACGGTGTGAAAGCTGGAATTACTGGCCAGGACTTGCGGTTGGGAGAATCCAAAGTGCTTCTTCATTACAAAAATCTATCTTTTCACCTTGTACTGCGCAAAATAACCTTCTATAAGACATACAACAGGGAATTAAATCATCCATTGCAATCTATTTAACTCAGCTTCAACCAAAATGTACTAAATCTACAAAAGATTAAGTGGCCTTAACGCCAGCTAATATTTCCAATGATCAATTGTCAAATGCCACTCCTGGAAATCAGAATTCAGTGTTTGCAGTTAGGTTGCCCCTTCATCTGCTTCTACCCTAACCCAAGAAGCACTGCACTCAAACTCTACAATAACCACTCAACAACCACCACAAGTGGTTTTTCCAATGTCCCCGAACAGACTGGCCTTAAAAGAATTCCCCAACCTTCCACGCAAGAGTTGCGAGATGAAATAAAAACATCAATCGAGGCTTAAATGTCCCAAAATCAAAGCAGGAACAGCCTGGATGATGTCTTGTGGAATATCCCTAGCACCTCTTTAGCATTGAACTCTCTTCTAAAGGGTCCCATTGATACAAGTCAGGGGGTGAGCTTAATTTGGCTCCTCAACACCATAGCACCAATCAACAAGGTCCGATAGAAGGAAACTGAATTTTCACAAAAAAAACAGAGCCCTATTCACAAATCAAATATAGATCAAGGAAGTAAACAGAAGACTGCTCATCGACTGGTTATTAAATACAGAGATCATCCACACATATGATCTGAACAGAATGAGTATACTTAACATCTGTGCTGAGCTTCCTGCACTAGCAAAAATATCGACAGATATTGACCTGATAGAATTCCCAAATCAAGATAACCTGTCCGAAGCACGAATGCACTTTAAATCAGCCTTAGTGGCAGATGCATTCTGGGAATCTATCAAAGTGTTATTTGATATGGGCTTTCTACTTACACAAGAGGCGATATTGGAAGAGCAGTTGAACAAGAAATACAGACCTAGAATCTTCACAGCTAATAGTAAAGTCTCTCAATTCTATCCCAATAATCAAAAAAGTGGCTGCAAGCATAACAATCCATAGGCACCGACGACATAAAACCTATTTCGTGGAATACTAGAGGCCCCAATCATTTTTTAAATTCAGCCACTGGAGCATGGACCAATCAAGACATTATTGCTTTTCAAGAGACCTGGTTAGTGAATTCACCGACCTGGGATTCTCATGAAGACTTGATAACTCCGACGGTTCAAAATAGTCTGGGTCGACCGAAAGGAGGATTGCTACTTGCTGTTACGAAAAATAAAGGCTTCTATATCCAAGAGTGCCAAGTGCCATCTTCTAGTTTTCAAGTTAGGAAATTATCTAGAGAACACCTGACGATAGCATTAATAAATGTCTATTGGAACTCCCAAACACTTAAAGCAGATGATTTCTTCGAACAATTAATTTCAATTCATTGATATTAGATGTACAAGTAACTGACAATATAATATTAGGTGATCTCGATCTCCAGCTTCATCCTGGAATTGATATAGAACTCAAAGCTAGTGAAGCAACCTGGACAACACTTATGAGAGAACAAAACTTCATAATGCTGAATGGGAGTGTACCAGGAGACATACCATCACAGTATATTTGGCATAGGGAGTTACAGAAAGGAACTCTTGATTATATCTATATTATTCATTCATTAACGCTATTAAATCTCTGAGAGTGGTACACTCTGAGCTAAGCGATCATAACAGCCTATGCTTTTGTTTTTCACTTCCTATACCCTTATGCCAAATGCAGGCAAACCACCTTGTTGTAGATCATATTCTAAGTAATGGGGGAAATCGGCTAAAATGGTCTAGAGCAAAACTGGTGTATCTTAATTCAAATCTGCGTGACTTATTTTTTTATCCACATTATAAACCTGAAATGGATTATGTCTATGCAATGCAAATGTTTGCCCAACCACTTCTGGTGGATTTTTGTCGAATACAGAAACAACGCCATGTATTTGACAACATGCTTCAAAAGCAAAAGGCTCAATTGAGAAGAGACATTCGTACTTTAACTACCTCAAGTGATGTCGATAAATTTACTAAAATCAAATATTTGAAGGCCAGTTATAAAAGATGGCTTAAGGCAAGACGCGTTAACAACCATATACGTGACGGAGAACAAATGTTAAGTTACATTGTAACCAAATCAACAGCGGGCATTTGGTCTCTGAATAAAACTAATAGTTCTCAAGCCTCGACCCAAATGAATTCAATATCAAATCAACAATGGCAATCCTACTATTACAATCTTTGTTTCACCCTTTCCATATATGAAATGGCATTTTATTGAAAAAGATGATAGTCATGAATTTCCAGCTGAGGTGGAGGACATATTGCATTGTATAGGCAAACAAAGTCGTTCCCGGGCAAGGGGCCCTGATGGCCTCCTTAATGGCATGTTTAAGCAACACCCTCAGGAATGGGCGGCGATACAATTTCAAATTTATTAAGAATGTCTTTAAATCTGGCCGCATTCCTGATACATGGCGGAAATCAATAATTCTACCTATATTTAAAAAAGGTGACCGTACAGACCCTAAATCATTTAGACCCATAGCCTTATTGGACACCCCTGGCAATATGTTCACTAGACTACTTCTGATCTCACTAAATCAATGGTTAGATGCCAAAATATCCGGGATCCCTTCCAAACAGGGTTTTCTTCCAGGTCTGGGAACAGCAGTCAACATAATCACCCTAACTAGTATTATTCATCAAAAACAAGCCATATATATTGCATATATAGATTTTAAAATGGTATTTGATGCTGTTTCCCGAGAACTTTTATATAAAAAAACTCGCGGACCTTCAGTGTCCCTGGGCAATCCTCAAGTGGGTCATTGCATTACATTCTAAGACCTCAGTCCAGATGAGATTAAAAAACGATGGCCTGCTAACTGATTCGATACAAACAGACCGAGGCCTAAAGCAGGGCTGTTTTTTTATCTCGGACGTGGGTCAAGCTTTTGAGGGTTTGATTACAGATTCACCAAGACTCATGGGTAGACTGGTACAATGGTTACTCTACGCCGATGACATGGTATTAATATCTCAAATGCCAAAGGGCCTCCGTATTATGCTTCAGGCATTAGATCAATCTACACAAAGGAACTGCATAACACTTAACATTGAGAAAATCAAGAGTCATGCAGCTTGGATCCCTTAAAAAAGGAAAGCTCCTTTGTCATGGCCCCAACAAAAGTCATACCTATCTTCAGTCCCTTCATACACCTATTTGGGAATTTGTATTTCTAATCAGTGGAGTGACATTAGTTACCATCAACAACTTACCCAGAAATTGCGAACAGTGGTGTCTCAAGCCAAAATCATCAAGGCAACATTTTGCAGATTTTCAATAATGCCTTTAATAACCTATTATAAACAGAAGGTTACTCCTATTCTGACTTATGGTTGTGAAGCAAAAAAATGCCAGCCATATAACCTCTGGGCCCTTAAAGAAGGATTATTTTGCAAACTGGTCCTGGGGCTGCCAATGTCTGAGCCTATATCAATCATAAGGCATAAGCTGGGGTTACTTTCACTACATGCTATGGCAAAATGGAAGCTCTGCTCACTTTACCGCAAAACATCAACAGGTTTATTGATGATCATCTCTGGTTATTTAAAAAATTCTATTGACCCTTTTCCTAAGAGTTGGCGACAAAGAGCCCAGAAGGTTCTTGAGGGATCAGATATTTCTGTAGAATTACTACTAGAAAACCCTAATAAAGCAAAATTGAAATTATGGAACTATGATTGGATCAAAACGAGGGCTGCATGCACTCATGATAAAAAATGTATAGAAAATCCATTTCATTTAAAGCGCTACAATATCAGCGAAATATATTTAATGAAATTTCCCAAACCACATCTTCGTTGTGATTTTTTAAGCTTTAGACTCAATCTGTGGCCTACTAGAGAAATTCTAAACAAAAGAAAATGTATTGATTCCAATGAGGTGCAATGTCGGTTTTGTCATACTACTCTAGAAACACTTAAGCATCTATGTACAGAATGCGTTATGACAAGTACGCAAAGAATCTTGCACCTCAAACCCTTGTTTGAAGGTCAGTGTATTTTAACAAGTGATAAATTGTGGCTTTTGCTTTTTCATACAACAAAGAAAACTGTTAGGTATGCAATACTCAACCTATTATACCATTTAGATTTGAAAGGGAAAAGGAAAGGCTCTGGTGATGTATTGTTAAATGTATAATAATTTGTACTTTATAGTTTTAAACATGAAATATTTTAAACCGTAATTGATAGAAATTCATGTAATGAAGTTATTTTTTTATACTGTTTTGAATGTAATGTATTTTTTTTTCCTGTAAATGTTGAAAGGTCATGATTATTCATGACCAAACCAACTGATCTTAAATAAAAAAAAAAGTTCTAATCATTTTTAACATTAAACAAAACATGATTGTCAATTAATCGTGTGCACTGTTAGAATACATTAAGTCCACTCTCCTGTAGGTAGAGTTTTGGCTACCTGGTCAAGCTTTCTTGTGTTTGACCCGTGTGCTACAAACCGAACAAAATGCCTCATTTGTATTGTTTATAGATCTGTAAGTGCATCACAACATTGCTTTGCCTAAACATCACCTTTCGTCCACTTTGTGATAATTACCTTGCTCGCTATTGCAGCATCATGCCAAGCACTCTGATGCGTAGAGTCTAGGTGTATTAAAACTTTAGTTGTAGAGCTGGAATACTTAGCTCTTCGTTTAGCTGCTGGAATAAAAAGAGCCAAGCTCTAGAACGTTGTTTATCTTTTGTTGCTTATTTAATACTTAATATCAATGAGGTGATAAACAGATTGTGCTGTAACATTCGTTTTAACAAACGCTTACTTTGTGTGAGCGTTCGTGAGAAATCGATGATGCAAAAGGGACAGCCGCGGTCTGTTAGTGCAGACAAAATGTGCTGCTACATAGACAAGATCCTCTGTCAATGAGATGCTCAAGTTAGTGGATTTGTTACTAAAAGTGTATCACTATTTGTGCACATATCAAATAAGTGGGAGCGCTTACTTATTGATACAATCCTGTGTTACATCTGTAGAGGGTCCAGCAGCATCTCCAGCAACAAGTGTTGCCCTTGACGACGGGACACCGGGACCCTCGGCCATATTATGTACTAGAGCGTCATGTCTAAACATGGTGACGCAGGAGCATTGCTGCTAGTTTTGTCGGGAATTGTAGTGAGATCGTGCATTGGATACTGAGGACTGGTGCTTTCCAGTGAGCTTCCAGGGGAGCACTGTCTCCTTGCTTTTGAAGTGCAGAAGACTTATGTATTTTTGTTTTAAAATTATCTGGAAAATAGCGTCCTCACTTAGTCGTCGTATATCCGTGCATTATAAACACCTCAAGCGATTTTGTAGAAAGTGGTAGACCTGTCATTCGATGGCGACAACCTGTCTGGGAAGGAGTCTTCGACACCATACAAAAAAGAACACTGAAACCGCACGTTCATTGGGCACTCCAATAGAGGCCATCCTTTCGCACCTTCAAAGGGGTAGTCTCAAGGTCATCCAAGGCGATTACCTCACCCTATCGCCAGACCTCCCGTTCCACCACCCAGGATGCATATAGGGGACGTTTTGCAGCCTACAGAGATTGCAACCAGCGTTGTCACACTTACGCGTCCAGAATGCAGACACCAAAACGAGCCTGAACCAGGGCCCGAGCCCTCACTTCCGCAATCCAGTAGGAGGCCGGTTATTACAATTTGTCGACCAGTGACGCAACATCTCCACACACAAATGGGTGCTCTATATCCTTCAAAAGGGTCACTCTCTGGAATTCCAAGACAAATGCCCTCACAGTCCTCCCATCGCAGACTAGAACAGCGTGTAGCGCAGCTGCTGGAGGAGGTTCAAGCCATGGTAAACAAAGGGGCAATAGAGCCAGTCCCTCAGCTCCTGTGGACGCCAGATACATTCTAGTGGGAAAGAAGTCAGGACAGGGGAGACCCATTCTGGACTTGCAACGCCTCAACAAATTACTCAAGTTTTATTAATTCAGGATGGTCACGTTGCAGCATGTGCTCGACCAACTGGAAGGAAGACTGCCTGGCAACCCCCGACTTGGAGGATGCTTATTTACACATCCCTATTTATCGCAAACAACCATTCTGACCTTCTCTCTACATTATCTGTCATCTGAGATAAGGCCTTTGCTTGGTTTGCTTCATTCCTTGCCCTCAGAAATGTCATGTTTAGCTCCCCGCTCACCCCTCAGCCCCCTCCTTAATGTTGGTGTTCCCCAAGGGTCAGTCCGTGTTTGACTTCTCTATACTCTTTACTTCAGCTCTTGGCATCCTTATCGCCTCTTCCGGCTTATCCTATCGTCGACACTCCGATCTTCTCCTTTCACTCCTTAGCCCAAGAGCTGTTGCCAAAAATGTCAAACTGTCTCTCTGCCAACAAATGGATGGCGTCTCACTCAATACTGAACTCCACTAAGACTGAAGTTCTCTACTTCCAAGCAAACAGGCTAGCTCTTCCTCTCCTCCTTGTCTCTCCTGACTACCTTCCTTACTTGGCTCCACTCGTAACCTTGGTGTCATCCTTGACCATCACACAACTGCTTGCTTTTCATCACCAAATCTGCCACTCCAGCCAGACTCAACCTCCGCAATATCAGAAAAATCAAACCTCTTCCTTTCAATACTGCTAAACAACTAATCTCCTCAGTCCTTTCTGGCTCTGGCTGTGTTGTCAGTCTTCTCTGTGGTCTTCCAAACTATGCTTTTTCAACTCCGGACAAAGTCCTCAACTTCACGGTCTGCACACTTTTCAACCTTTCCCACTTTATCTCCATCTTCTCTGCCTTTTGCCAGATTGGTTAGGAATTCTCCCAACCTAACCAAAATGCAAAATAAAAGGTTTTTGAAACTCAGATTTATTGTGTCTGTGTCTACTGTTGATTCCATGCTTTCCTTACCGGAGATAGGGGCATATGCATTTGCCGCCCCGTTACCACCTTGTGAGGCGATAGATGCTGATCCTTACAGGGCAGCTTGCGAATGCTAAATAGCGCAAGGGGCAAGCAGTGCACCCAGCTTTTCTTTAAAGTGGCGCAGAACTTGGACAATTTACTCTTTAATAGTCTGTTGATCCTGTCCACAACTCTGTTGTTCTGGAGGTGGTAAATTGTGCACATTTGATGCTTGATGCCCAGTAGCGCTGTCACTTCTCCAGCATGGGGTCTGGCATGGATTCACATGCTCATGAATATTCCCCGTCGTCAGGCTGGGAATCCTCGGTAAAGAAAAAAATCAGTATCAGTTTCGTTTCTGATCTGTCTTTCTTAGTAGTAACCAATCACTTATCTCTGGGTCATACTGCCCCCAGCAAATGACTGCCCTCTCTCTAAGCCCCGCCTCTGGCAGCCATCCTCAGATTTTTACCGCACACTCAAGTGTTGGGAGTCCTTGTGTTTAGCTCTCGAGTTTTTTGCTGCGTTTTCACGCTTTTTTCAGGAGATTTCTCAATTTTTCGATTTAATCGATCCTTAAGCTCCACCGCTTCTACTTCCGATAACGGGGACCCGTTTCGGAATTCTTCTACGCCCCTCAAGGGTGAAGTTTTCGTCGAGTTTACACTTCTTGGAGGATTCCGGAAGATCTGCGGCCTACCTCAACGGACATGGCCGAGGACAAGGGGAGCTCGACGCCCGGATCCAAGCTGTTCAGAAACTGCCCTGGATGCGGATTATATAACGTTTTCAAGGAGGACGAGCATTCGCGATGCCTCTACTGCCTCCATGGGGAGAAGACGCACGTGGAGAAGGACTGTGCGTTCTGCAAGAACCTTTCGGAACGGACCAAACAAGATCGTCGTTCCCGCCTCGCCACCTGGCTGGAGAAAGGCACAACAAGTGAGAAGGCGAAGAAGTCTGAGCGGGCTTCTAAGTCCTTTGAGGGCCCCCCGGTGACAGGAGCTCAACAGAAGGCCAAGCACCGCGAGTCTGCGGGCTCCGGGAGTGCCGAAAGGTCGGGCTCTTCGGTTTAAAAGTGCAATAATGGTGTCTCGTATCCCATCTTCCGCTTCTTTGGACAGTGGATACTGTTTCACTCTGGGCAATACAGCGCCTGGCTTGAGTGTAATCCGAACTGGGGCCCCTCCCTGCAAGAGTCCCATCATTGTGGGCATTAGTTGTCCATAATCTCTTTGGGGCCTGTTCGAAGTCGGTTTCAGTGAAGGGAAGCGGGGCGGCAAGGGCCATCAAGGAACATTGCACTTTGCGATATTTCACCATAATTTCACACGGAATAGAAATTGCTAACACAATTTCTGCATCGTCAATCTGATCCTCAAACAATTCTGCATCTGTTCTTAAAGGGGCACCGTTGGGTCAATACACAACAGTGTGCCATTCGCTCCCATCACAGTCCGTTCCAACCACGACAATCCTTTTGGCCGACACCACAAGGCTCTGTAAGTCTAAGGAAAGTATTGTCCCTTCCACAAGCTCTGGGGTCACCACAGGTCGGAAAATAGTCAGATGGTACCCGCCAACTTGCCTTGCCAATCTGGGGCACCGTCTCAAATAGATATGTGATCCCATTCACAAACATTTCTTGGTCCATGGGGATGCAGCAAACCATCGGCTCTCCACCTCTGGCCTGTATTATGCCCATCGCCCTGAAGGCGTACATGCCTGGGGTGGCGCACACTACCCCATGATCCGTGAAGGAGCTGGCCATGTTGAGTTTGCTCAACAAATCCCGTCTTAACATATTTTTGGGGGAGGACTCTTGAGTACAATAAGGGTACACAGACCACTTTTCATCCTATTTTGATCACTTCCTCTTCGGTGTAGGGAACCAATGGCGACAGCCCCAGAGAAGCCCTGCATGTTAGCAGTTTCACCTCCACCTCCTAATGGAAAGTTTCCCTCATTGATGCATGATTTAGTAGCACCTGTGTCGACCTCAAAAATGACTTGCTTGTTTCCGATCTCAGCATCCAACAAGGGTTCCTTGTCATGGACAGGACTGGACATGGAAGAGCTTTCTGTGGGCTGTCATAATCAGAGTATGTGTTGGTAACTGGGAACGTGAAAGGGTTGACTCCCATGACACTGACCACCCTGTAAGGAGCTACTGTTCCATTTAGCACTGTACTAGTTGTGGAAATTTGACCTCCGTACGAGGGGTTCTGCTGAGCTGCTTGTGGTTGGGCATTGGGTTGGGTCTGAGCCTGCACGTGTGGGGTTCTTGGTGGTAATTGGGTATAAGCCTGGTGTATCTCATAGGGTATGGAGGTGGCCATTGGGGGTGGGAAGGAGTAGGGCTGTGGCCATGCAGGGCCAGGGTGACTGTATGAGTTGTATCCCGCCCCCGCCTGCTTCTGCATTCTTTTGCGAAATGCCTCCACTTGCCAAAACTCCAACACTGAGAGCGTCCCATGCTACCTCGGACCCCCATTCCACCTGCTGCTATGGATTCAGCCTTACATTTATACAATGGATTTACCTGTTATATACGGCTCATAGGGCGGGGATCTACACAAATGGCATGACGTCCGAATGTATACACCCAATGTGGGGAACTTGACAGGGCTGCCCCCCCTTTCGCCGATTTTATTTGCGCTGGCAGTGGAG
This sequence comes from Ambystoma mexicanum, assembly GCF_040938575.1. Lineage (NCBI taxonomy): Eukaryota > Metazoa > Chordata > Amphibia > Caudata > Ambystomatidae > Ambystoma > Ambystoma mexicanum. Next base: position 735,269,657 of record NC_090925.1, read on the forward strand.
CCGTTGACTTGCTACATAATAGAATTCCACGCACACAGAGGCATACATATACAATCACATCTCACTATTGTCTCCTTATACGCAGACAATATATTACTGTATATAAAGCACTCGGGACGGAATTTGCCACTGCTGACGCAGGAGGTAATTAGATTCTGAGCCCTCTCTGGACTCAAAATAAATTGGAACAAATCAGAAGTCTTACCTCAGACCCCAAGCTTTCAGCAAGCAGATGTAGGGAAGGACTTTTGTTGGTGCCCCCACGGCATGAAATAGCTGGGTATCCTTGTGTCCCCCATGGCGGGTGAGTTGTACAAAGAGAACTATATGAGAGCCATAGAACTACTTGAACATAGTTAACTCATGGATCCTTTTACCCATCTCCCAGTTGGCCCGTATTGCACTGGCTAAAATGGTGATCCTGCCCACGCCTCTTTACATATTCAATAATGTACCTTTAAGACCGCTGGTGCAGTTCTGGACGCGGGTCAAAAGCCTAATGGTGCGACTAGCCTGGGCTGGCAGACCGGCCAGGGTGTCCTGTGACACGCTTACTCTACCATACAAACAGGGTGGGCTGGAATATCCTGATTTCTATTTGGACTTCCTAGCCGTTCAGGCCCAATACATGGCAGGATGGGGGGGTCCCCTAATATTTAACACCTGCATACAGCTCTAGCAAAGGCTATTGTGTTCCCGAATAACCTACAGGTGATGCTATGGGGTACCCGGGGAAAAAGCACCACAAGCGGAGCTCCAACTGATAGAAGTGACATGTAAAGCATGGGGGCTGATCAGCCGAATGACGGTGGCTGTGGCCTGTCACTCTCCCGACCTTCCAGTATACAAAATTTGCAGAATCCCGCTCAACCACGAAAAAGTCTTTCCGACACATTTTGGAAATATGGGAGTCCAGACCTTGGGTAACCTGATAAATGACAGACTATTTATAACTTGGGACACCATGATGTTATATTTCAGATTGAAGGAGGTTATAAGAACTAAATGGCGAGAGTTTCGACGGGCTCCCGCCCTCCATCTAATCCTTACACACACACTCAATTCAATGTCCACCAAAAAACAGAACGGGAAGGGAGGCAGGCGGACCCATAAAAGTCAATGGGAATTGTCGCTTGGGACAGTATTGAACGAAGAATGGTGGAAACTCATAGGCACGCACGCAAATTGTCCCTAAATGGTCGACTGACTTATACACTTCACCAGGTCTGCTATTCCCTGGCCTGGTTTAAGTAGATTCTTCCTGTAAAGATCCACACTCTGTCAAAGGTGTTGGGGGACCCCGCTGATTTCTGCCACGTGGCATAGTCTTGTACACAAATTAGACCCTTCTGGGAGAATGTCGAGGAAGGCAATGTCAGAGATGCTATCAACTACACGGAACTATACACCTGAACTATGGCTGTTAGCAGTAATTGAGGAGGGTTCGCGAACAAAGGCGACTGCTGGGGGATGGCCTCTGTGATGGCCAGATTAGATAACGAGACCATGGGGAAAGTGTAAAGCACCTAGATTTCTGAACTGGTTGCTCTTCATGAACACATGTGAACAAAGAGAAACACAGTATGCAGCCACGCTCCCGATGAGTAGTAGGCCAATTGACTACTGGCATCCATTTAGGCAATACTACTCAGAGTTTACAAGAACGCTCAAATTGATGGGGGAACCCCGTATCAAAGTGAACTAACATATTAATAAATGTGTACTCAGCCAATGGCGTGGATAATGCAGTCAGGAAAGGGCCATTCATGGTGACGAAAGATGTACCTGAATGATGAACACGCTTTATTGCATGGTGAACTCAGAGAGAGCTGACCTGATACAAACTGTTTCTGTTGGTAATGGCAGAGCTTTAACAATGGTATGTTCAGTGGAAGGTTATGTGAAATATCCTCAATGGTGCACGGGTAGCCTGGGATTGGAGAGGGGAAGGGGGGACCTTATGGGGTTTTATGGGCGCTGTGTCCATTGTTACGGTTGTGTATACAAATCAATAAATAGTTTGGAGAAAAAAACTAAATGGAAAAGAGGAACTGATCGGCCCTACTGGTCGTCCGTCTCTGCTCGTCACGTCTCCTGTACTTTCAAAGTGTGTTGAGCTTGGTCTTCATAGTGCCCCATGGTGTCCTACATTATGGACTGCAGTCCAGTGTGTCGGAATACGCCCGCCGCAGCACTTTACACACTTGCGCTCTGATATTGTTAAAAGGCGCCGCATTTTGCGCATCATCGTCTAACTTTACTACTGGATAACCCTGCCTGCTGTCCCCAGCCTGATCTCCCACAGTTTCAACAAGCTAACTTTTGATGTCTCCCACCACCAAAGGAATCCCTGCTGTCTGTTTTTCAAATGCATATGTCCACTTCCCAGCCACCGCAGTGTGAGGCTGGTGTGTTTTTTTTAATCAAATTATTCATATCCATCGGAGCCCAAGGAACATAATGCGCCCTCCCAGGGCCTTTATGCAACTTCATGCCCAACCCTTGCCTCGCATTCCGTCCATAACTTCCCTTTTTCCTTGCTACTGCTACCCGCCCTAATCTGCTTTTCAATCAGTCCCCACTGTCTCTCTACTCTCTGGGAAACTTTTGGTGCTTCCTGCGCGTCCCTCTCCTTGTCCTCAAACACGTCCCAGTACCCTTCCTGCAGGTCTCTTCCGTCCCTATCCGACAACACTGTCCCATAACCTACACTTTCGAATGTATTCTATCCTCCCACATATTCCTCATCTTTGATATACTCTGATAGCCTGCATGTAAGTCACAGAAACTCCTTCTTGACAGAAGGGATGCCTGGGAGGAGCGATGAGGAATACGTGGGAGGAACATCTAGTCGAAAGAACAGGGGTAAGTAACTTGTTCTTCTGATGGATTTTGTCCTCCCACACATTCCTCATCTTTGATATTCTCCCATAGCAGTGCTTTGCAGGAGGTGGGAAGGAAGAGTTACATTTTGATTTACATTGTGTAAAAAAACCTTTCTAAATTTGGATTCCCGACCTGAGGGGGAATTTAAACAGTAATGCTTTGCAAATGTATGCACAGAAGACTAGGTGGCAGCATTGCAGATGTCCTGCAGTGGTGTTACTCTCTGGAGGGCTGAAGAAGTGGCTACACCCCTATTTGAGTGGGCCCGTAGACCTTTGCAAACCTCTTACCCGCCAAGTTGTAACATTCAGATATACACAGTTTCATCTAGAGACGTTTGTTCCATTCTGAGACCTGTGTAACCAAAAAAAAGGTGGTTGTCCAGTCTTATCTTGGAAACCCTGTTAATATAAAAGCTCAAGGCTGTTCTACGGTGAAGTCTGTGTAACCTCTGCTCCTCCTTGGGATAGATGAGGAGGCGGGTAGAAAGCCAGTGAAACAATTTTTTGCATTAATTGAAAATCGGACACTATTTTTGGAAGAAAAGAAGGGCGAACCCTCAAAGCTACTTTGTCTTTACTAAAGACCGTGAATGGTGGTTTAGAAGATGAGGCCTGAAGCTTGCTCACTCTGCGAGTAGAGGTAATGACCATCAAGAATACTGTTTTCAAAGACATCCCAAATGGACAAGAGGGTAATGGTTCAAAAGAAGAACCCACCAGGAAGCTTAAAACCAGGTTAAGATCGCAGACCGGAAAATTGAATGGATCCAGCGGGAAGATATTGGTCCACCCTTTTAAAAACATGATGGCAATTGGAACCTTGAAGGAGGAACATTGTTCTGGAGAGCGAAAATGACCAGCACAGCCAGATAGCCTTTAGTAAGGAACCTCAGGTACAGGATTCCCTGTCTTCAGCCTTAAAGAAAAAGACTATACCTCCTACTGTAGTTCCACCTACTCTAGGTCTCCCACCTCAACCAGTGGTCATTTTTAGTTCAGCCCAATGGTCAGCTAAAGATATAGTCATGAGAAGAATGTCCTTCGTGGCAAATTTCTATGAACCCCCCCTCCCCCCGACTAATACACTAGTTTTCACTCCACTGCCCCCCCCTGACCCTCAAGAAGCCGCAAACCCTTATTATGGGGATAATGAGGATGAGGATGATGAGGGTGATCCAGATACAGACATGTACAACATGGACTCCCCAGTTAATCAGGACCCCCCTAGGTTGTAGACTCGCCCATAGATAATCAGCCTCTTCTGAACGAAGTACTCATCAAAGCGGCTGAGCATTTCCAAATGTCTACCCAAGAGGAGCCACAGGACAAGGATTCCGTTGACGAAACATTGGGCGATTAAAAAGGCTGTAACTCAATTTATTCCCATCCTGAAGTCTGTCCAGCGAAAGGTACAACCCTTGCTGGAAACACCCAATCGGACGCCGGAGGTGAACCCCCGCATAGAAAAACTTGTCAGACCTGCACCATCAGACCCGCTGTACATCAGGGGGAAGCTAAAGCTTGACTTGCTAGTTTTTACTATAACAAGGAAAAGAGCAGGTACTCCCCTAGGCTCCTCCAGACAAAGAAAGTAAATGGCTGTACACAATGGGCAGGAAGGTGGCCTCTTCTGCTGCATTCCAGACCAGACCAGGATAGCTAATAACTCTACGTTATAAGCTAGTTACAGCTGCCATAAATGAGACATGGTCTCAGCTTTACTCTAGTCAGCCCCGGAACCCCTCAACTCAATTAGCACTGGTCGCTGCAGAAGGAAGGGCAGTTTCAACCTGCTTGCAAAAAAGCAGTCTTGACGCCGCAGTCAACGCCAGCAGAATCATAGCTCAGGGAACCATTAAGCGTCACGCTTGGTTACGCCAATCCGGGTTTAAGTCATAGACGCAGGCCACTCACATTAACATGCCGTCGAGCCCAATGTACTGGATGGCAAGGTAGTCGAGGACGCCTTGAAGACAGCCAAGGAAGAATATGACACGCTAAAATCATTGGGCCAATTGACCAATAAACCTCCTGGCCAGAGGGGAAGCAGCAATTTTTGTTGCACACACGGACAATTTTCCCCAGTGGTTCCAGCTATAATCAAAAAGATGGTACGCCACCTCAGAAACAGTGGCATCCCGCTTCAGGCGCCCTCCCATGCCTCTCCAGTAGGAGAGCACATTTCCAACTTCACCCAATCATGAGAGGGAATCGCCTCAGACAGGGTGCTGTCCACCATAGTGGGCGGATATTGTATAGAGCTTCTGGAGCGACCCCGGAATCACTCCCCACGCCAGAAAACCCACTCCAAAGAAGACCAATGCATCCTCCTCGAGGAAATTGCCACGCTGCTCCAAAAGGACGCCATAGAAATCGTCCTGGCCAAACAGGTAAACAAAAGTATTTATTCAACTTACTTCCTGATGCCAAAGAAAGATCTAACATTGCGCCCAGTATTAGATTTACGCCCTGCAAACAAGTATGTCAAGACACAAAAGTTCTGCATGACTACGCTACAAGAGGTAATCCCTCTGCTAAAAAAGGGGGATTACATGGCAACGCTGGATATGAAAGATGCCTATACTCATATTTCAATGTCCCTAGCGCACAGAAGATTCTTGCGTTTCAAGATGGCGAACCAGCACTACCAATTCATGGTGCTGCCCTTTGGAATAGCATCTGCTCCAAGGGTATTCACGAAGGTACTGGCAGTGATGGCAGCACACCTGCGCAGGGAGGCAATCCCAGTGTACCCTTACCTGGGTGACTGGCTGATTATAGGGGAGTCGCCCCTAATTTGCAGCCAAAACATTCCAAGAACTATCAACCTTCTATTTCAATTGGGCTTCTCCATCGAGAAAAAATCAAGCCTATGCCAAGCACAACCAAACAGTTCCCAGAAGCTGTTATAAACGCAGAAGAGGGGTTGGTCTTTCCGTCGGAGGAAAGAGTCCAAAACATGTTACTGCAAATACCGCATTATCAAGCCAGCCGCAAGATAAGCGTACGCAAAGCGATGCGTTTAATAGGCATAATGGCATCTTGCATTTAACTGGTACTTCACGGGCACCGGCGACCCATGCAGGGATGGTTGGCGAAAGTGGTCTCAGGCACGTGGTCAGTGGGACGATCTAGTGGTCGTTTCGCCAACACTAGTACAAAATCTTCACCGGTGGACAAGAGAAAATCTGTTAAAAGGGAAACCCTTCCACGATCCGGATGTACAAGCGATTGTCACGACAGATGCCTCACTCGCCAGGTGGGGGGCTCATTACCTTCATCACACAGCTCGGGGTCTGTGGTCTCATGCGGCAGCAGAGAACCACATCAATCTGCTGGAACTTCTGGCAGTATTCAAAGCCCTTCAGGCATTCGAGTTTCACCTAGCGAACCAATCTGCAAGTCCTGACAGACAGCACTACAGCGATATTTTACATCATCAAACAAGGGGGCACACGTTCTCCAAATATGTCCAGGCTTGCGCAACAAATTTGGAGATGGGCACTCAAACTGAAAATATTCCTATTGTCACAGCACTTTTCAGGGGAACTCAACTCTCTGGCAGACTCGCTGAGCAGAGATCCCTACCAGAGGAACACGAATGTCGACTACACGCAGGAGTCGTAGAGCACCTCTTCTCTCATTGGGGTACCACACAATAGACTTGTTCGCTACAAGCGAAAACAGTAAATGCCCAGACTTCGTGTCCAGGTTCCCCCAGCCAGGCTCCAAGGGGAACGCCCTATGGTGAACTGGTCAGGGAAATTTGCTTATGCCCCCCCCTCATACACCCTCCTCCCTCATGAAAAGGTGGTGAACAAGACCCACAGGGAACTAGTGACGGTCATCCTAGTTGCTACTATATGGGCAAGACAACCTTGGTATCCACATCTGCGCAAACTGGCGATGTGCGATCCCATCAAGCTCCCATGCCCGTCCAATCTGCTCACTCAGCACGGGGGACTAACAGTGCACCCTCAACCTCACTCAATGAACTTGGCAGCATGGCTCCTGAAGTCATAGAGTTTGCATCTTAACCTACCACAGAGGTATGTGGATATCTTAAAGGAAGCAAGAACGCCTAACACTAGGCACTGTTATTTCGACAAGTGGAGGAGATTTGTAATTTGGTGCCAGTCGAAACAAACTGACCCCATAGAATGTACTCCTTCCCACATTCTAATTTATATGCTGCACTTGCGAGATTCAGGGTTAGTATTCAACTCTTTAAATTTAAAGGTCCACCTGGCGGCCTTGTCAGCCTACACCACTTCCCACATTAAGGTCTCATGGTGGAAGGTACCTGTCATCAAAGCATTCTTGGAGGGGGTAAAGAGACTCCACCCTCCAATTTCAAACCCGCCGCCAGAATGGGATCTCAATGTTGTACTCGCTAAACTCATAGGACCCCCTTTCGAGCAGATGCATAAGTCTACTCTTAAATACCTGATTTACAAAATTGCCTTCTTAGTGGCTATTACTTCCATAAGAGGAGTTAGTGAAATAAAAGCATTGTCAGTGCAGGATCCTTCATCATACATAAGGACAAGCTGGTTTTACATACTCGCCCTAGGTTCTCCCCTAAGTTCATCTCTAAATTTCACGTAAACCAGTCTATTGACCTACCGCTTTCTTTCAGAACCCCTACCAGCTCAGCTGAGGTAAAACTCCACACACTAGATGTGAGGAGGGATGTCCTTTACTATGTAAACAAGACCAGACCGCTAAGAAAAACAGACCAACATTTTGTCTCCATAGCAACAGGCAAAGAAGGAGACCGCATTTCCAGAAATGCCATCTACAGGTGGATAGTCAGATGTATACAATTGTGCTATTCCCTATCAAACAAGACACTGCCTTTCACGCCCAAAGCTCATTCCACAAGGAGCACAGGAGCTACTCTGGCTTTCATTGCAAATGTCCCTCTAGACAACATTTGCAAAGCAGCTACATGGAGCTCAATACACACTTTCACTCGGCCTTACTGCATTGACCTCGCATGGTGGTCCAGGGATTATAACCTTTGGCTGGGCAAGCCCTTCCGGCAACCTACCCCAAAGGTCACCATCACCACAGACTCCTCTCTCGAGGGTTGGGGGGCCACCCTGGTCAACCACTGCGTCCATGCCACCTGGACCCGGCAGGAGCAGGAGTACCACATAAATTGGTTGGAACTGAATGCTATCTGGCTGGCGCTCAGTCTTCCTTTGGGTTATCGAGGGCAAGGTCGTCCTCATTCAGAAAGCCAACTTGACCAGCATGTTCGAAGTCAACAAGCAGGGAGGTACCAGATCCCCCCCCCCCCACTACTGTGCAAGCTCGCTGTCAGCATGTGGGAATGGGCCTTGGAGAACATCTACCTCATGGCTGTCCACCTGCTGGCGGAATCCAACCGGGAGGCATACCGGGCTCAGCAAATTGGTGGTGGACAACTAAGAGTGGCAGTTTTTGTTTTTTATCTATTCGGATTTATTTAAAGCGCACGTCAGCCCGGGGGCATCGTGGCGCTGTTACATGAAGACATTCATAATCTGGTTACAGTGGAAGGAAGATGGTTACAAAGTAATTTTCATTACAGGACACATTTCTTATCAGACGTATGCAAGCTAGTGTAGGTGAAGGAGGGATGAAGTTAGTTGAATAGAGTGGTTTTGAGGGATTTGCAAAAGGAGTACAGCGATGGTTCTGCTCTGAGTGAGTTGGGGAGGGCATTCCAGAGTTTAGGTGCTATGTGTGGGAAGCCAATGCCACCGGCTTTGGCTCTTCTTACAGTGGGTACTCGGAGTTGGTTGGCGTGATGGCTTCTTCTGGGACGGATGGAGTAGTTCTTTGTTATAGTTTCAGATAGGTAGGGGGGTGCTGTGTGATTGATGCTCTTGTGTGAGAGAGTGAGGATTTTAAAGTTGATTCTTTCCTTGACTGGGAGCCAATGGGCGAGTCTTCTGGCCTGTGAAATATGGTCAATTTTGGGGATGTGTAGTGCAGCGCGGAGGGCGTTATTTTGCACTATTTGGAGCCTGCTTAGGTGTTTTGTCGATGTGCCTGCCGGGAGGGCGTTGCAGTAGTCCAGTCTGGCTCCTATAGTAGCTCTGGCTATGGAGAGGCAGTTGGGCATGGTAAGGTAGGGTTCTATGGCATAAATGAGTTTGGTGGTCAGAGCAGAAGCTGAGGTGATGGCGCTGGTTTGTCTGGTCATAGAGAGTGTGGCGTCAATGTAGACTCCTAATGTCTTGACAGCAGATGACAGGTATGCTAATACTGTCGATAATCATGTGAGAATAATCAGGGCTGAGTTTAGTTAGTGTTTCGCTGGGGGCTAGGATGATGATTTCGGTTTTGTCTCCATTTAGGCAGAGACCATTGATAGCCATCCAGGTTTGGATAGTGGAGTAGATTTTGAGGATGGTTTCTGAGTCTAGGTCATAGTCTCCGGAGAGGGGGAGGCGAACTTGCGTGTCATCTGCGTAGTTTGTGTAGGCTATGTTGAGGGAGTCCAATAAGTCAGAGGGGTTTGGTGAATAGGTTATAAAGGGTCGGTGCAGTGCAAGACCCTTGTGGGACTCCACAATTTATAGTGGTTGGGGGGGCGCTGTCCTGGTCAGCGGGGGGGCGCTGTCCTGGTCAGAGTACACTTTCATGGCCCTACCTTCAAGGAAGGATGTGATCCAAGTGGTTGCCTTGTGAGAGAAGTGCGCAGCATTGAAGAGGTGAGATGTGAGAATGCTGTGGTCCACCAGGTCAAATGCAGCAGAGAGGTCGAGCAGTAGGAGGAGAGCAGGTTTGCCTGTGTCCATTATTTTGGTAATTTGATTCTTTAGATCTAGAAGGGGAGTTTCAGTCCCATGGCCTTTGCGGAAACCTGATTGCTTTTTGCCTAGGATGGTGTTGGTTTCCAGGTAGTGTTGGATTTGATTGTGTGCAGCTTTGTCTAGGATTTTGAGAAGAAAGGGCACAGTGGTGATGGGGCGATAGTTGTTAGGGGAGGAAGGGTCGAGAGAGGGTTTTTTCAGGAGCAGTTGAACAACCTAGTCCTGCAGGAAATCTTCTACAAATGAGGATACCACTAAGTGGACTTCTATGCCTCCTGGGACAACAGGAAATGCCAACTGTTCGCTTCCTAACAGGGTCAGGGCTCCATGGATGATGCATCCCAGATTCAGTGGGACGGAATGACGACATACGCCTTCCCGCCCACACCACTGATACACAGGGTGATACGCATGATCAAGGAATCTCGCCACCTCGGCATCATTCTAATAGCACTAGGCCTTGTTTTTCTGAGCTGTTCAACTTCTCGGAAAAGCCACCCATTCGCATTCCGATGGGCCCAGCACATCTCATGGCACAGGAGGCGAGCAGGGTCATCCACCCCGTTCCACAGAAACTAGCCCATGCAGCGTGGTTTCTAAACCGGTCACGCTAGCTCACCTCAGCCTTTCCCAGACTAACCTAGCGATCATACAGGGCGCCAGGAGCAAGTCTACCCGGGCCCAGTATAGGAGCAAGTGGACCAGGTTCTGCCACTGGGCAGACTTGAAGGGCATCAACCCCCTTGGATGCATCTTGGACGACATGCTCTTCTTCTCTGCGCACCTCGCCCACTCAGGCGTCCAGGTAGACCCTTGCTGCACTTATTTGGCAGCCATTGGGGTGTAAAACTCTGAGGCTTAGAGTTTTTCCTCTTCCAACCCAATTGTCAAACATTTGACGAGACTCGCCAGACTCTACCCACCCATCAAGAGGCCTCACCCCGTGTGGGACCTCAACATAGTTCTGGGTGCCCTGGTGCATAAACCATTTGAACCAATGGCGTCCACGGACAGCAGGCTGGTCACCATTAAGATGGCCATGCTAGTGTGCCTCACCTCGCAGAATCGGCGAAATCCAGGAGCTGGTCGCCTCAGGGCCATATACTACGTTTCACAAGGATAAGGTAATCCTGCGGACACACCCACCATTCTTGCCCCCTGGTGACCTCTACATTCCATCTGAACGAAGAAATAGTGCTACCTACGTTTTTTGCTGTGCCCAAAGACGAGGCACAAAGGGTTCTGCACTGCCTGGATGTCGGGCGTGACCTGAAATTGTACTTAGACAGGACGAAGGGCTTCCGCAAGTCAGGTGCATATTTCGTCACCTTCAGCGGATCAAGATCGTGTATAGCCCGTTGGATGGTCTCAGCCATCAAAGAAGCTTACGAGGGACCGCACAAGCCACTGACGGCCAACATGCATGCCCACGCAGTCAGAGCCAAGGCAACATCCATCGCTTTCCAGCGGCCTGTCCCCTGGCAAGTCATAAGCAGGGCAGCCACATGGGCCACCGCTTCCCTTTCTGCAAACACTACTGATTGGATGCTAGTTCAAGGTCAGACGCAGCTTTCGGACAGGCAGTTCTTGGGAACCTGTTTGCTTAAAGAGGGTCTCCTCTCCACCCTGGGGCTACACTCTGTTGTAATCACCCATGCAGTATGGAGGAAAGGGGATGGGACGTAAAAGTAATTATAAGTTACTCACCATAGTGACTAACATACTGTAGTCCCCTTTCCTCCATACGTCCCACCAGCCTCCCCCCTAATAAAACTGGTGTCATTAGGCAATGTTAATTGATTGTCGGCGCATCTATGGGGACTGAGGTATGGCGCCGGAGGGCGGAGTCAGGTCAGCGCATGCTCCCAGGGCCGCACCCCCACGTGCCTCTAAATTTAAAGGGGAAGAAGGTTTTTTCTGGTGAGAAAGGTTCCGTCTCCCGTCCTTTGGAAGGGACGCCCATGCAGTATGGAGGAAAGGTGAGTCACTACGCTGAGTAACTTATAACATTCAATATGTGGAAATGACTTTAAAAGGAGCATATTAAATGTAAATGGACAACCCCCTACAGTCAGAATCCTGAGCTTGAAATTCTAGGCACCATTCTAGTGCTCAGACACTTTTTCTGATACCATTCTCCAGAGGGGCACCTTGGGCATTGGACTAAGAATGCAGACGTATTGGTAACATTTTCTATTTTCTCCACCAATATTTTTTTTTTTATTCACAGGCATCCCCACTAGGGTTGATCGATATATCGTGTTTTGAAGATATATCAATATATTTTCAAAAGTGTATTGGATTCTGATGCTCGTTAATCTGCTTAGAATTGCATGCTGTGCATATGGTGCGACATCCAGTGGTAACCACAGACTATTGCATCTTCTCCAGCATGGGGTCAGGCATGGATTCACATGCTCATGAATATTCCCCGTCGTCAGACCGGGAATCCTCGGTATAGAAAAAAATCAGTATCAGTTTGGTTTCTGATCTGTCTTTCTTAGTAGTAACCAATCACTGGTCTCTGGGTCATACTGCCCCCAGCCAATGACTGCCCTCTCCCTAAGCCCGGCCTCCGGCAGCCTTCCTCAGATTTTTACAGCACGTTCAAGTGTTGGGAGTCCTCGTGCGGTAGCTCTCGAGCTTTTGCTGCGTTTTCGCGCTTTTTCAGGAGATTTTTCTCATTTTTCGGTTAAATAGAGCTTCAAGTCCACCGTTTCTACATCCGATCAACGGGGATCCGTTTTAGAGTTTTCTACGCCCCTCAAGGGTGAAGATTTCGTCGAGTTACGCTTTTGGAGGATTACAGAAGTTCCGAGGCCTACCCCAGACATGGCCCAGGAGAAAGGAAGCTTGACGCCCGGGAAGCTGTTCAGGACCTGCCCTGGATGCCAGCTTCAGAATGTTTTCAAGGAGGACGAGCATTCGTTATACCTCTGTCTCCATGAGGACAAGACGCACAAGGAGAAGGACTGTGCGTTTTGTGGGAATATGTCGGAGCGGACCATGAAGGATCGCCACCTCCGTCTCGCCAACTGGCTGGAAGGGAAGAGCCCGTCAGGCGAGAAGAAGAAAAGGAAGTCCAAGCGGTCTTCTAAGTCCTGTGAGGGTGCCCCGGCGACGGGGGCCCAACAAAAGGCTAAGCACCGCGAGTCCGCGGGCACCGGGAGCGCCGAACGGTCGGGCTCCTTGGCTGCCAGGCAGGGCGCATCCTCCCCGGCGCCATCAACCACGAGCCAACGCTCTGGCAAGAGGAAGTCCGAGAACCCGGCGAAGCTTCTGGAGAGGCCCTGGTCGATCTCAAAGATTCCGGCAGAGGGGGAGCGAGGCTCTGACCCTCCCCCCAAGGTGAAGGCCCCAGGCGTCCAGAAGGTGACGATGGCCTTAATTCACCCTGCTAAGACCTCGATTGAGGATGTCGCCGCGGCCCTGGCTCGGCCTGTGGAGGCTACACCAGTGGAGGCGCCCTCAGGACCCAGAGTCTCCCTGCCACCGCGGAGGGAGTCGTCTTTCAGGCCCATTGAGAAGACCCCCACAAAGTCCTCGTTGGAAAAGGTGGGGGAGGGGCTGGTGGCCTTCGTGGATACAGACACGACCTCTGAAGAAGAGCTCATCGAAGTCGTGGAAGAGGCCCAGCCCATCAGAAGGGATTCGGACGAAGGCGACGACGAGAGCGACAGTGTCGCTGACAAGACTCCTCAAGAGCCCTCGCGCCTGTCGTTTCTGGCGCCGCAGGACACCTCGGTGGCCATTTTGTCAGCGTTTCAGTCCTTATGCTCGGAGATAAGGACAAGGTTTCCCCTTCCCCCGACAGAGGTACCTGAGCCAGACCCGACGGGGGAACCGGAGCCAGGACCTTCGGAGAGTCCACCGCCTATGAGGAGAAGGACTCATCCTACGCCACCTCTCCCACCTCTGCGGCCTGCTCTGCCTTCCCCCTGGTCTACTACCCACGGGGGTGATACAGACACGGCTACGACAGGTACAGATGACGACGGGGCGTGTCCCCCATCGCCCCCTGCTCGGGCGTCCCCGCCCGACGAGATTGGATCCTTTTATGCCATGATTTCCAGGGCATCCGAGCTTTTCCAGCTCTGCCCAGAAAAAAAGAAGAAGGGTTCCTTTACCAACGGCGCAAGGCTAAAAAAAGACAGTCCTCGCCGTACCGCTTCTTGATGACATCTGGGATGAAGGGCTCACCCTCCTCAAGAACCCTGCCATGGCGCCGGCAAAGAGGGACCGGTACGAGAAGAAGTACCGGGTCCCCGACGCTGCCCCCTTGTGCCTTTGGGCACAACCTTCCCCGGATTCGGTCGTCTCGGCGGCGGCAAAGAAGAGAGCTTGGGGGGCATCGGCCTCGACATCAACTTCCCCGCTGGACGGCGAGGGCAGGAAGTTGGACACGATGGGACGACGGATCATCTCATCCGCAGCGACGACTATCATGGCGGCCAACGCCCTGGCTATCGTAGCCCGCTACGACAGGGATTTGTGGTTCAAATCGCCCCTCTGTTAGACTTCCTTCCGGACGCCAAAAGGGCTGAGGCCCTTGAAATCCTACAGGGGGTGGAGGGGGATAGCTTCGGACCACGCCATCACGGTGGCAGCGGACATCGCCGACACCGGTTTCCGTCAGTTGGGCAACGGCGTTTGCTTGAGACGACGAGGATGGCTCAATGCCACGGATTTCCGCCAGGACGTACAAACCAAGGTTTTGGACATGCCCTTCGACGGGAACAACCTTTTTGGGAAGGCGGTTGATGAGTCCCTTCAGGCCATCAAGACAGACACAGAGACTGCCGGGCACTGGGAGTGCTCCAACAACGACGGCCGTCCTTTCGGAGCTCCGGAGGCAGACAAGGTGCCTCCAAGGGATCCGGCAGTGGCTCCTCCACTTACCGCCAAGCCGCAAGATCTTCGTCCCAGGAAGCCTACAGGGGACGCGGCAAGTCGGGTGGTGCCCGTCGTTGTCGACAAGGAGGTCAAGGCGGCCTCCAAACAAGATTGAACCGACCGTGAGGTCGGGCCCCCGCCGAAGCACCCCGGTGGGAGGCTGGCTGGCGAGGTTCGTCAGCGTGTGGGAGTCCATCTCCACCGACCGTTGGGTGCTGGACGCCCTGGCCCAAGGGCACGCCCTTGAGTTTAAGAAGGGCCCTCACATTCCACCCGTGGCCAGGAAGGAAAATCACATCCCTCAACTACTGTTGGAAGTAAGGGCAATGCTCAAGAAGGGTGCCGTTGAGCTCGTCCCAAAGAGGCTTCGGGGCTCCGGAGTTTACTCAAGGTACTTCCTCGTAAAAAAGAAGACAGGAGGATGGCGCCCCATCCTGGACCTACGACGACTGAACAAGTACATCAAGGCACAGAAGTTCCGTATGGTCACCCTCCAGCATGTCCTGGGACAGCTGGAGGAGGGCGATTTCCTGTCGTCGTTGGACTTGGAGGCTGCGTACTTCCACATCCCCATTCTAAAAAGACAACGAAAGTTCCTCAGGTTCGTGGTCCAAGGGCGGCACTACCAGTTCAAGGCCCTCCCGTTCGGATTGAAGTCGGCACCCAGGGTTTTCACTAAGTGCCTCGCACCAGTGGCGGCACGGCTGTGCCTACAGGGGATCCACGTCTACCCCTACCTGGACGACTGGCTCATCCGGGCAAGGACAAGGGAGCTCGCCGTGGAGCACACTCCGAAGACCGTCCAGCTGCTCACAGACCTGGGATTCTCCAACTTTCCAAAATCCCACCTGGTCCCGTCGCAAGTCGCCCTGTTTCTGGGAGCCAAGCTCGACACAGTGGCGCGGCTGGCCTCGCCGTCGGAGGAAAGGACCAGGACCATTCTGGGCAAGGTGCAGCGACTGCTGGCCACGGACATGGCCAGGGTAAGATCCATCAAGTCCCTCCTCGGGATGATGTCCTCCTGCATTTATCTGGTACGCCTTTACAGGCTTCGGATGAGACCCTTACAGGAGTTCCTCGACGCCCGCTGGATTCAGTCAACGGGCAGCTTCGAGGACAGGATCCCTCAACGAGACTTTCCGTCAGGCGATCCGGTGGTGGAGTACCCGCTCCCATCTGTCGGTGGGCACGGACTTTCAGACCCCAGCCCACCAGGTGACGGTGACGACAGACGCCTCCCTGGAAGGTTGGGGAGCACTCTCCGGAGATCTTCACGCGAGAGGCCTTTGGCTCCCGGAGGAGAAGTCTCTCCACATCAACATCTTGGAGCTCCCCGCGGTGTTCTGGGCCCTCAGGTCCTTTCTTCCGTCCCTCAAAGGCAAGGTAGTGAGGATCTTCACCGACAACACCACCACGATGTTCTACATCCGGAAGCAGGGCGGATCCAGGTCCCCGGCCCTATCCAAGGAAGCCCAGGATCTGTGGCATTGGGCCATCGCCCAAGGGATGTTTCTGGTGCCTCTTCATCTGGCAGGAATAAAAAAACACGATCTCCGACTCACTCAGCAGGGAGTTGCGCTCGTGCCACGAGTGGGAACTACGCCAGGATCAAGTGGATCCACTCTTCTGACGATGGGGCGAACCTCAAATCGATCTCTTCGCGACGGCGACGAATTCCAAGTGCCTGGGGTTTGCCAGCAGGTTTCCCCAGCCGAGGAGCATGGGCGATGCTTTCTCGTTCCCCTGGGACGGCCTATTTCTTTATGCATTCCCTCCGCTGCCGTTGCTGCTCCGGCTCATCAACCAGCTCAAGAGGTCCCGGTGCAGGATGATCCTCGTCGCACTGGCGTGGCCGAGGCAGATCTGGTTCCCGGACCTTCTGGACTTGTCAACGTCCCCACCAGTCAAGCTGCCGACGGACGCAGACCACCTCTCCAGAGAAGGAGGCGCCATTCTTCACCACAACCCGGAGTCGCTGAACTTGCAGGCCTGGCTCCTGCAGCACTAGAGTTTGGAGGGTACGACATCCCAGCCGACTGCAGAGAGGTTCTTGCAAAGGCCAGGGCATCCTCAACTCTCAAGTGCTACGGACACAAATGGAAGAGGTTCTCTGTCTGGTGCCGTGCACAGAAGATTAACCCTCTGCGGATTACGGCCCCTCAAGTACTGCCGTACCTACTGTTCCTGGCCAAAGCTGGACTGGCTCACGCCTCCATCAAAACACATCTGGCTGCAATCTCCTGATATACTAGGACGACGGGACGGGCGTCCTTGTGGTCTCATCGCCTGGTGAAAGAATTCATGAAGGGACTATTCCGATCATTCCCGACGGTGAAGGCTCCCGCCCCGGCGTGGGAGCTTAATGTGGTGCTGACCAAGCTCATGTGGGCCCCATTCGAGCCTATGCATTCAGCGCCTTTGAAGTTCCTGTTGTGGAAGACCGCTTTCCTCGTGGCCATCACCTCCGCACGAGTGGGAGAGATCCAGGCCCTATCTTGCAAGCCTCCATACTTGACTTTTCATGACACGAGGGTGGTGCTGCGGACACACCCATCCTTTATGCCCAAGGTGCCGTCGGACTTCAACCTCAACAAGCCCTTGGTGTTGCCAGTTTTCTTCCCGTCGCCTTCGTCGCCGGCCGAGAGGACTTTGCACTCACTGGATGTAGCTAGAGCGCTGAAGTTCTACGTGGACCGCATGAAGAGTTTTCGGAAGACATCACAACTGTTTGTGAACTTTGGAACTGTGAATCAAGGGAAGGCTCTCTCGAAGACTTCCATTTCCAGATGGCTCTCCGGCTGCATCATGCACTGTCACCGGTTGGCAAACCGACAGCTGCCCGGCCGTCCGAGAGCCCATTCGACCAGAGCGATCGCTGCTACCACGGTGTTCCTGTCTGGTGTGCCCCTGCTGGACATCTGCAGGGCTGCGACGTGGAGGTCGACGCACACCTTCACAAGATTCTACTGCGTCGATCGGGACTCCAGGGAGGAGTCCAGGGTCGGCCAAGCAGTGCTGTGCAACCTGTTCGCCTAAGGTGAGCCTGATGAGGAGGTAAGAGTTGCTTAATGTTGAGTTGTTGTATTGCTTAATGTTGAGCCTGTTGCCACCTCCGGTGGTTGTGCATGTGTGTACTGCTATGTATTCTCTTATTCATGAGCATGTGAATCCATGCCAGACCCCATGCTGGAGAAGGAACAAGTTACTTACCTGTAACTGTTGTTCTCCAGCATGAGTCTGGCATGGATTCACATGCGAACCCTCCCGCCTACCCCTCTGCGGCTCTTCACTTGGTCATACTGCCACTTTACGTGCTACCAAATCTGAGGATGGCTGCCGGAGACGGGGCTTAGGGAGAGGGCAGTCATTGGCTGGGGCAGTATGGCCCAGAGACCAGTGATTGGTTACTACTAAGAAAGACAGATCGGAAACTAAACTGATACTGATTTTTTTTCTATACCGAGGATTCCCGGCCTGACGGGGAATATTCATGAGCATGTGAATCCATGCCAGACCCATGCTGGAGAACAACAGTTACAGGTAAGTAACTTGTTCCTTGTCTTTCGAGGCTCGAAAGGGGACATTGGCATAGGCGTGTCTGTAACACTATCCCTATCGTGACGTGTAGTGTACCCAATATCCCTCACACGCAGAGGTCCCTCAGATTGTTTTTTCCCATGCAGATAACTGGTCGCACTTTGCAGAGCTCTTTCATAAGAGACATTGTTATTACCTTGTTCATCGACTTTGTTGATTATCCCCTTTCGACGGTGCTTCCTGTACTACGCCGAAGACTGCAATGGACTTTCGACACCTACGATCCGGCGGCAGAGCCGTCCACGTGGCCGGGCCCTCTGGCCGGCCTACACAGTATGGCGAGTGCGGTTGGGGTGGCCATATTCTTTGTCTCTCCTCTTTACCCTTCTTTGCTCCCTAGGTCTGGTCATCGCCTTTATTGCCTTTCGCTATGGAAAGGACACCATTTAGGTTTTACCCCTCTTGCCCGGCCATATACCCTTAGAAGGACGAGCACTTGTAGTGCAACAATTGTCTACCCCTTGACCACGACAAAGCACGGTGCACGGCCTGTAAACTCATGCGCCCTAAGACACTTAAGGCCCGCCGCAGTGGGCAGCCTACGGCGTGTCACAGGCTGGATCCTCTCCTCCCCCACCCCCGCAATTGACGGGGGGGACCAGTGATGACCGTGCCCGACCCCGATAGGCCTGATGCGAGTCACGCTATGAGGAAAACACCCAGCGACAGGGGCGTACAAGATCGCAGCACTTAGCACACAACCCCGGTCCCGATGGTGCCGTCGAAACGGGCAAAAGCACCAACGGAACCGCTGATCCTCAGGATCAGCAGCCATCCCCGCATCCACAGCAGCATCTTGCGACTGGGCCTCCTAAAATAAAGGGCGCTACCTCCAAAACCCATGCGGCCGTCGCGCCTTTAGCGGACGCTCCGGCGCCCTCTAAGGCCCCGCTAGGAGAAAGATCTACCGCTAGGCCTCAGAGTCAACCGGCACATCACCCTGCTTCGCTGAAAATCTCCGAAAGCATTGCTAGGATTGCTTCGGCAGTGGGGTTGAAGGAGAGGTCTCGGGGGACGTCTAAGCACAAAGAGCAGCCTGCGGACGCGCCAACAGATGCGCCACAGTGCCCCGATGCTCATGAGGCTGACATAGAGAGCCCTGTGCTGTTGTCAAGCTCTATTGGGAACAAATTACGGCGCCATAGGGTGGAAAATTAACATTTTCCACCCTTAGACCCCTCTGGCTCATCAAGATGGACCAGAGAAAAATTTAAAGGGTGTATGGATAAATTGGAAAAATTTGTCTCGCTTTCAAAGAACCCTACCCCCAAAAGACCTTGGGAGGTCCCTCCTTCTATGCCTGCTTCTAAGTTTCGGAGAACTGTAGAACCCACTCAGGAAGATGACACTTGTATCCTCTGTGGAAGAGATCCACATGGACACGTATCAGGACATTTATGACCAGGAGGAAGACACTACCTTTTTAGAATACTACACTGTGGACGAACAGGCGATCCTACAGACAACTGGGAGCAAAGCTGCCAGGTTGAGGCAGAACCCTGGGCGCTCCCTACTCGCGACCAGGCCCATGATGTCCTATGTTTGGATTCACCTCCCTCCACTTCGCCAGGTTTCCCCAGTGGACGACCAGATGGCATTGAACACCATCTTGAGAAAGGCAGCTGACCATTTTAAAATTGCCACCCAGGAGGCCTTGCCTGAACAGGATTTTGTGGAAGCTATCCTCAAAGAAATGCCCTCCTCCAGCCAAGCCATTCCTCTTCTGAATTCCATTAACAGTAGATTGGCTCCTTCATTGGTCACCCCAGCCCAGACTAGGGCGGTAAATCCGAGGGTGGAAAAACTATTTTACCCATCGCCTACTAACCCTACCTACATTAAGGGCCATGCCACCCCGATTCCCTAGTGGTGACCATGGAGTCAAAAAGGCTGTACGCTTTGGTAAAGCGTATCACCACAGCAGCTGCTTTTTCCACGCGCATTGGGAACACCACGTTACTTGCCAGTGATGCCGATGTACAGTGGAACATACTGCATGAAGGTCTCCAGGAGGTGCCTGAACCCGCTAAAACCAAATTACTCGCCATTGTGGCTGAGGGCAGACCAGTCAATCAGAACGTGCTGAAAAATACTGTGGATGCTGCGGAAATGGCAGGAAGATCCCTGGCACAGGGCACCCTGCATAAACGGCATGCTTGGCTCAGGAACTCTGGCTTTAAACCAGAGACCCAGGCCGCTCTTATTAATAAACCTGTCGAAGATACAAACCTCTTTGGTAAGGCAGTGGAAGATGCCCTTGAGACTGCCAAGAAGGAGCATGAGACTCTGAAGTCCCTTCAGCAAATCACACAAACACACTCCCCCCCCCCCCCCAAGGGGGGGGGGGCGGCTCTCGCCGGTACTTTCGGGGCCAATCCCATTCCACACAAAATCAGTATAATACAGGAAATACCTGGAACTCGGGACAGGCATCCAGCACCCCCACCAACTATCCACCCAGAGGACAGCGGCGCGGGAAAGGTAGAGGCAGAGGCCCCAACTCCAGGGGAGCCGCAGCCAGAAATGACCTACGGATCCAGGTCCCCTCCCATGTCACCCCGGTCGGGGGGTGCTTAACATCTTTCCTGTCGGCATGGGAGGGGATAATGTCAGATCAGTGGGTTCTCAAGACGGTCGCCCACGGGCACTGTGTAGAATTCGCCCCACCGCCACAATTCAGACCGCCCAAAACAAGACGCCTGTCGCCAGACCATCTGCGGATCCTGTTCCAAGAGGTGGAAGCAATTCTTCAAAAGGTCGCCATAGAAACCGTCCCTATTCTGCAGGTAAACAAGGGTATTTATTCAGTGTACTTCCTTGTACCCAAAAAGGACCTCACCATGCGCCCTGTACTAGACTTGCGCCCAGCAAACAAATTTGTCAAACCTCAAAAGTTTTGGATGGTAACTCTGCAGGAGGTTATCCCACTGTTGAAGCAGGGGGATTACATGGCAACACTGGACATGAAAGATGCATACTTTCATATTTCAATGTTGCCATCGCACAGAAAATACCCAAGGTTCATGATAGAGGACAAGCACTACCAGTTCAAGGTACTCCCCTTCGGCATTGCCTCGGTGCCAAGGGTGTTTACGAAGGCCCTGGCAGTAGCGGCAGCACACCTGCGCAGACTATCCGTCACGGTTTACCCTTACCGCGATGACTGGCTCATAACAGGGGACTCTTAAGAAACATGCCTATTGAACACTCAGAAGACAATGGACCTCTTTTTCAGTCTGGGATTCTCCATCACCGAGAAGAAATCCAGCATAGACCACAGTCAGGTCAGTTTCTGGGGGCTCTAATTCTGACCAGAAGGCCTTGTCTTCCCCTCCAACGAGAGGGTTCAGAACATGCTTTTTCAGATCCCTCAATATGTAGCCAGTCGTGAAGTGACGGTATGCAAGGCCATGCGAATGCTAGGAATGATGTCGTCCTGCATTTTAGTTCCTCACGTGCGGCTGCGCATGCATCCCATGCAAGAGTGGCTCAACAGCCAGTGGTGTCAGTCCAGTGGACAATGGGAAGATCTGGTAGTTGTCTCATCAGCCTTCGTTCTCTCTGCAGTGGTGGTCGAGGGAGAACCTCTTGAAGTGGAAGACCTTCACCACCCTGCACTAGAAGCCACTCTCACAACAGACTCGTCTCTCACGGGGTGGGGGGGGGGCCCTCATACGCAACAGCAGACAGCGTATGGAGTGTGGTCCCCACAAGTAGCGTCCAACCACATAAACCTGTTAGAGCTATTAGCAGTATTCAAAGCACTGAAGGCCTTTCAGACACAGCTACAGGGGAGGACAGTTCTGGTCTTGACAGACAGCACCAGAGCCATGTATTACCTAAACGAACAGGGGGCACAATCTCTCCAAGGCTATCCGAGCTGTCCCAGAACATTTGGATGTGGGCTCTCAAAGAAAGGATGTTTCTGCTGACCCAACACGTTCCCGGCGAACTCAACCTTCTAGCTGATGTGCTAAGCAGAGATTTCCCACTGCCCACAGAGTACAAATGGCGTCTACACGAAGACATAGTCTCCAACATCTTAGCAGAATGGGGCTTCCCAGAGATCGACTTGTTCGCCACTCGGGAGAACGCCCAATGCCAAGACTACGCCTCCAGGTATCCCCAGAACTGCTCCAAGGGGAACGGACTCTGAATAGCATGTCAGGGAAATTTGATTACGCCCCCCCCCCGATTCCGCTACTCAACAAGGTGGTGCACAAGATGCACCAGGAACCAGTCACCATGATATTAGTGGCCCCCATGTGGGCCCACCAACCCTGATTCTCTCACCTGATGGAGATATTCCTCTCCTATGAAGTTGCCCTTCCCATACAACATGTCGTCTCAGGACAGAGGGGAAACACTACACCCATGCCCACAAACTCTAAACTAAGCAGCCTGCCTCCTGGGGTCATAGAGTTCGGATACCTTCAACTCCCTCAGAGATGCATGGACATACTTAAAGAAGCTAGGAAACCCAACACCCGGTATTGCTATTCCAGTAAGTGAAAACACTTTGTCATCTGGTGCAATACCAAGAGCATCAACCGATTGACTGCTCTCCTACTCACATTGTGTTGTACCTGACTCACTTGTTAGACTCAGGGCTAGTTTTTAATTCTCTAAAATTTCACCTAGCTGCTCTCTCAGCCTACACTACGTCACAACAAAGGGTGTTGTGGTGGAAAATACCTGTAATTAAGGCTTTCATGGAAGGGGTTAAAAGAATTCATCCCCCCATTTCAAACCCAGCTCCCGGATGGGACTTAAATGTGGTTCTGACCAGACTTATGGGGTCTCCCTTTGAGCCTATGCATAAGGCAAGTCTCAAAGACCTTACTTCTAAGACAGCCTTTATAGTGGCTATCACTTCTATCAGAAGGGTTAGTGAACTACAGGCCCTTAAAGGCATGGTCTAGTAAAACATTTTATTTAAAAAATAGATAGGCAACATAAAAAAAATACTAGCATTCTCTTTTTTAAAACTTCCTATGTAAAATTTTGAGCTATTCAAGCTCAAAATTCGCAAAAGCAAGCACATGGGCGCATCCATTTTGTGAAATGGAGGCCCTCCTGTGCTGGCTTTTGCGGCACTAATGAAGGAAAAGCCAGCCAGCTGTAGTAAACAAAAGCTACCGCTGGGTGGCTTTCCCTTCATTAGTGCTGTACGCGGAGGACAGGGACCGGAGACCAGAGCAGGAAAGCTGCAGCTGAATCTCAGTAAGTGCTATTTATTTGTTTTTTAAAAATAAGCACTAGCTGCGGGGTTTTTTCTAAGTTTTCCGGGCTGGAGGAGCCCGGAAAACTTAAAAATAAAACCGCAGCTTTAAAAACGTATTTATGTTTGCGGTCGCTTTTGAAGCGACCGCAAACATAAATACAACGTTATTGTGTTGGAAAACGCTGCGGTTTTTCTTTCCAAGTTTCTCAGGCTCCTCCGGCTATTTTTTTTTTATGTTGCCTATCTATTTTTTAAATAACATTTTTTACTAGACCATGCCTTTAAGGTTCTAGACCCTTTCGTTACAGTCCACAGGGATAAGGTGGTTCTGCGCACTCATCCCTGATTTGCGCCTAAATTCATTTCAAAGTTCCATGTGAACCAATCAATTTAACTACCTACTTTCTTCCTGAATCCCACTAACCTGGCCCAAAGAAGCCTACACACACTAACATGTGCGCAGGGCAGTCATGTTCTACATCCGCAATCTCTAGGTGGATTGTCAAATGCATCACACTATGCTACACTCTTGCTAAGAGAGAACTGCCCTTCAAGCCTAGAGCGGACTCTACTTGGGGCACTGGGGCTTCCATAGCATTCATTGCAAATGTTCTCCTTGAGTTCATTTGCAAAGCGGCAACCTGGAGTTCTGTACACACCTTTACAAAACACTATTGCCTAGACACTCATTCTAGATCCGATTCTCAGGTGGGACAAGCAGTATTAAGACCTCTTTTCACTACTGTTCTTTCTCACAACCCACCTCCAACTCCGGGGACTGCTCGCTGGTCTATGCACAGTATGTGATTCTAAGCAGATTAACAAGCATCAGAAGACATGCATTACTCACCGTAATAGCATGGCTGATGATTTTATATGCTTAGATTCACATGCGCCCACCCAGCCTCCTCGCTCGGGTCGAAGGAACATAGACGTCTTACTACTTTCTCTCTTTTATGTACTCTCACAAATAGCCTTGGGCTCCCTCATGGCAGAAAAAATGCAATCGAGGGGACTCGGCGCGTGAGGGATTTTGGGTACACTACACGTCACAATAGGGATAGTGTTATGGACACGCTAATGTCGATTTCCCCTTTCGAGCCTCGAAAGACAAGATGCAATACTCCGCGGTTACCACTGGATGTCGAACTATATGCACAGCATGTGAATCTATGCAGATCCAATCATCAGAAATTCTATTATGGTGAGTAATGCATGTTTTAGACAATATGGTTAACATCGAGATAGTTGGAAATGTTGTTATGCCTGTGGGTTCTTCTCAAAGAAGTTAGCCATAAAAGTAATCCTTGTCATAACCATGTCTGTCTTCAGCAGTCCATGTTGCTGAACTTGGAATGACTCCAGGGTACTGAGGAGTAATGGACTGTCCCTGGAGTGTAGGATGGCTCTGAGGTGTAGACTGGGCCTGAGTTGTAGACTGGCCCTGGTTTTTTAAGGCTTCTGTTAAGGTCCCTTCCTCAAGGGGAACAGAGTGTTTTCCCTGTGAATTGTGGTACACTTGTCCTTGCTAGACTTCTCCTTGTGAGAGTGACTCTTGGAGTGGTGTTTTTTTTTTAACTTTTGATTTAAGCATGCTTTCAGGGACATGCTTTTGCACCAAGTGGGCTAATCCAGAGCTCTTGGTGCTTTCAGCTGTTTTTAACGTGGTGTCGACTTTCGGCGGTGGGGTGGCCGAAGCCTAGACTTTTGGCGTTCTGTAGAGGGTTTGGACATGGCATCTGTTTTGGTTTGTCTTTCGACTTATGCGGCCTGTTGTGAGGTGATCGGGACCTTGAGTGCTCAGAGGACAGGGATTCAGTGGACCGCCCCCTTGACGCCGTTTGTGGGCATTTGGTCACGAAGATGGCATTGATTCCTTGCTTCTGGCTATGTGCTGAGTGCTGGGAGTAGTGCGAGTGCTTCCTCCGCCGGGTGTTGCACCCGTAACAGAGTCCCTGGCCTATCTCTTGAGGTCGGGGACTTGCACTTGGGAATCTAACAGTTCCCTGTCGCCTTCACTGTCTGAAAAGGCTGCAACGCTGCCATCACGGGAGGCTCCCTACACGTCCATGGCAGCCTTGGCCTGCATGGCGTGATGGGCCCAGCGCTTTCTTTCGGTCCCGCAGTGTCTTAGGCTTGAAGAGCTTGCAGGCTCGATCCCGTGCTATACAGATTGCACAGCCGGTGCTTGTCTACCCAGGGAAACTTTATTACAACTGGGGCAGAACTTAAATGGAGTGTTTTCCATATTTATGTGAGATGGCAGCCATGCGAGAAAAGAGTGTAAAGGGGAAAATACATTCTCCAATGTCCACCCCCCACTCTCCCTACTCTTAGGGCTAAGGCACAGTGCGGCCTTCCAAGGCCTAAAGTGTCAGTTGAATCTCAAATTTTGTTAGACAATCGTCCTTTCCACCGCCGTCGAAGATGTCACCCGAAGTCGGTTTGAGAAAGTACAGAAAGAGTATCTAACTTTAATTTTTCAGTATTAAATGGCGTCCGCTGAAATGAACTCACCGATTAAGCATCTGTCACAATGGCGGGAAAAAACAATCTGAGGGACCTCAACGCGTGAAGAACCATGGGTACAGTGGACGTCACACTAGGGATAGTATTACTGGCACGCCCTGTCGACGTCTCTTTTCGAGTTTCGAAACCAACAACTGTAATACACTGCAGCTTATACTAGATGTCAGCCTTTGCATAGTATGTGAATCTAAGCAGATACACGCATCATAAATACTATTACGATGAGTAATGTATCCCATATATCTTTCACCCATTAAATTAAGATGACAAATCAATATGACACAATGTCACTTAATGCCTACTTTAGTGCATATAGGGATGTGTATTACCATTATTGTTGAGATGATGTCCTTTTGAATCCATTGCAATTTTAGGATGAGGTTAATTGACAGTGTTAGTTATGTTTTGCATTTACTGTTCAGTATTAGTACTGTTCGCATCTCACATGTAGTTGGCTTAAAACTGAGCATTTAACCCACATTAACAAAATCGAAATATATATCTTATATCACCATTTAACTAAAAATAAAATAGATATGGCTTTTGGTTCATATCGTCCAGCCCTAATCCCGCCTCCACTGATGAAAAGTCTTAGTAAGACACAATTTGTGCATTCACTTAGCTTGTTCTGGGCTAGTATTGCTTTAATTTGCTAAGCCGCAACAAATCTGATGTATAGTTGCCATGGTAGTCTCCTTTTTGTAGCTTCTGTGACATCACAATAGTACCGAAAAATGTATGCTTCTGTGTTACAATGTGAGCATTGCTGTGCAAATTGATTTTGCCTGGGGTCGTTGTAATGATTCATGTTGTTTAAGGAAATGTTTTATGTTGTTTACCTTTGCCTTTCGTTCCAATTTCACAAGCCGTGCTCTAAGTTCCATTAGGCTTCTGAAACTGGAACATGGCGATTAACGGTTGGTGGTTGGGCGTGTTGGTGCTGGTGGGCCCGCCTCAATAAACGTACCTGAAAGAAATCACTCGATTCACCCCAATTCTTTCGTTGGCGACAAGGTGTGTCCAGGCGGGCCAACCGCACGTCGGTTCCTGTTGTCAGAGCCGCAAAGCGCTTCACCCGCAGTCTGCATCGGCTGGGAGCCGGCAAGGGACTGCGACACAGGAGGGGCTGATCCGCCTCTCCCCGAGGTGTTGCAGCGGCCGGCAGAGTAAGTCAGTCTCTGCTGACAGGGAGATGCTGCTCTGCCTCGTACAGAGCTAAAGAGGCGGAACAGGAAAGGGCTGTTTCAGATTGGATTGGTTCACAGTTTGTGAAAGCAATAGCCGCTCCGCCCCACCCTCCCCTGGGAGTTGCAGCTGCTGACGGATGCCTGTGAAGGGGTGCCTGTCATCTTCCTGCTTCCTGTGTGCTGGCCCTATAACGCCCACTGGTTTATATTGACATTTTCTACCATATGAAGCCGTGTAGAGGGGCACCATCTCTCACAAGTACTGTTACAAGCATTTGTTTGCTTTAAAGAGCATTCAGCCCAGCTTGGCCTGGGTTCACATGCATAAGGCAGCAAGTAAGGCTCAAGATAAATAGAACCCTGTATTAGAGGGACACTGGAATGGTATAGAGACTGCAGTAAAAAGGGACACGCGAATGTACAGCCAAAATTGCATGGTTGCAGCACTAATTTAAATTGCCATCAGTTAAATCAAAGAATTCAACATTCTAATAATTATGTGCAATTAATTTAGCAACAATGGCAGCTGCCAGCATGTCTCCTCCCCCACCTTTCTTGTCAGAACCTGGTACTCTTATGATCAGGTGGGACTGATGGATGAAACTATTTGACATTTGTTTAATTGCCATAGGAGGGAGATAAGTTTGCTCCGGCTAGGAAGGAGGCTGCTGTATTGCACAATTTAGGAACTGAAGGATGAGGTGTCTTTGATGGCTTGTCAGAACCTACAGAAGTGGGACAAGGAGATGAATATCAGTTTTCAATAGCAGTCAGGAAATTACAATTGCACTTTGAGCCAAGGAAGAACGTCACCTTCGAAAGACATAACTTCTTTCCAAGAGGCCAAGAACTTCAGGAAACGGTTGAAACCTTTATTGCTGCACTATGGACCCTGAGCCATTCATGTGAGTTTGGACCTTTGACTGATTCACTCATTCGTGATCAGCTGGTACGCTGCACAAACAGCAGGGTACAAGAAAAGCTATCAAAGAACCTATCTCTCGAACAAGCAGTAGAAGTGGCGAGAGGAATGGAGGAGACTTCCAAGTATATGGTGAGTATGAAGTCAGAGAAGCAAGTCAATGAATTTGCAGCAATCAAAAGTGGAAAGAAATTCAACACTGGGAAGTTTAAAAAGTGGCAGTACTCGACATGTCTCTTCAAATCCGTTTTGTCCTACCCGAAATGCCAATTGTCTCACGTGCAAGAAGAAGGGGCATTTGGCCAGAGTTTGCAGGGAGAATTCTTCAGTAGAAAGTATAGAGACCAACACAAGATGTCCTGAACAGGAAGAAAATGGTGTAGAATACCAACATACGCAAGTTAAACATGTGCTCGAAATTGGAGATGTGTCAAATGGAGAGAAAGGACCTATTGATGTCTTTATAGTAAATGGCAGAGTAGTTACCATGAAACAGGACAGTTGTTCCCCATGGACAATAATGTCTAGACAGACATTCGAAAAATGTGTTGATGGCAAGAAAAAGCATCTGAAGCTACCTGACATTGAACCCTATGCTTACGACAACGTCAAGATAGACGTAATAGGGAAGTGTCCTGCTTACCATCAAGTTTAAAGGGAAGAGTTGTGAAGCTGACATTTTTGTAACCAGAGAAGGATCATCGCTTTTAGGATGGTGCGAGCAGAAGAAGCTGGGAATACGAATGCAAGCCAATGCTGAGTTCCCCGTCATGATTGCTGAAGTGAGGGATCATTTGGAAAAGGAGTTGCCAAATGTATTCAGAGGACCTACGGAGATGAAGGGGTTATGAGCATGAAATCAAATTAAAGAAAGGTGCTGTCCCAAAAGTACATAGTCAGACCTGTTCCTCAGAATCTTAAAGACAAAGTAAAGGCAGAGATCAAAGCTTTACTCCAGAGTTGCATCATAGAAGGGGTGGAAGGATCAGAGTGGTTGTCGCCAGTTGTCGTAGCAACAAAATTCAGCGGGGACATAAGACTGTGTTTGGACTTGAGGGATTTAAATAAGAACATTTTGGTAGACTGTCATCCCCTGCCCATAATTGGTGAAAAACTGGCTACGTTGAGCAAGGCGAATAACTTTTCAGTTATTGACTTGTTGCAAGCATACCACCAAGTTCCACTTTCAGAGGATTGTCAACATCTTACTACTTTCATCACCACTGAAGGGACATTTAGATATTGCAGGATGCCTTTCGGCTTACCATCGGCAACAGCGGTATTTCAGAGAGTGATGGAGACAGTGATGGATGGTGTTACGAATGTGATCATTTGCCAAGATGATTTCTTGGTGTTTGCTGAGTCTAGTGAAGAACATGATCAGTTGTTGAGAGTTGTATTGTCAAAGTTGGGGGAGGCTGGACTAACAGTAAGGAGGAGCAAGTGTAAACTGTCTGTAGACAGTGTTGAATACCTAGGTCATGTTGTGTCGAGTCATGGTATTAAACCTAAAGTGAGTCTTGTGGATGCCATTGAGAAAGCTCCATGTCCTTCAGATAAGGACCAAGTTAGGTCATTTCTTGTGTTAGTAGAGTATTACCATAAGTTTGTGAAGGATTTTGCTGGCATATGAACTCCAATAAGGGCTTTGAGAAAGGGGATACAATTTCAGTGGTCCACGTAATGTGAGGAAGCATTTAAAAAGATCAAAAAAGGTATTGTACGAGCGTCTTCCATTGGGAAATTTGATGCAAATGACCGAACTGTACTAATGGTTGACACCAGCATGTTCGGGTTAGGGGACACTTTGATACAGTATGATACCAATAAGGTTTGGAGAGTTATAGCATTTGCCTCCAGGACTCTCAAAGGAGCTGAGGAAAATTATTCAGTTATAGAGCAAGAAGCGTTGGCCATGTTCTGGGCTATCAATCATTTTAAATACTTTCTGTGGGGAAGAAGGTTTATTATGCGGTCAGACCACAAACCCTTGGTACAGTTGTTTGATAGTGGCAGATGGGATGTGGGATCTCCATGGATAAGCAGATGGGGTCTTGGTCTACAGTTGTACAATTTCGATGTTGACTATTTGCCGGGAAAGAAGAATTTGGTGGCAGATTGTCTGTCGAGAATGCTTGTGGAATGGGGTCAACCAGTACAAGTTAAGGATTGTGAAGAGTGTGTTGTTGCCGAGCTAGTGAGTGTGGACCGTAGGAAATGGGAACAAGCTGAGCTTGTAGATCAGGATCTAAAACTTAAGCAGTGGACTGTGGATGGGTGGCCTGACGAGGAGGTTCTTGAGAAGAAGTTTGTGTCACGCTCACCTGATTCCCACGGAGGCGCAGGTCTGGCTTCGAGTGCTGATGCTTCTTCAATGATGAAGCGCAGGACTCTAAAGATGGACTCACTGGCTCGCAGGAATATTCCCCTGTGCGTGAAAAGGGAGTATTACCTACTGACGGAATAATGCTCAAGCCTCCCACTCCCTTCCAACCCTCCACGATACCCTTCCTCGATTCCCCGTGAAGTCTCACCTTAGGGTCAGGAAGGATGAGCTCTCCATCCTGCTTCTGATGCAGGGGCGCGTTGAAACCCAGTTACTTCACTGGATTGAGGTTTGATGGGAGTTCAAATACGCTTGACTATTCAGGTAAGGCGCTGTAAGAGTTCTGTAGCAATTTCAAAAGTTCAAGCTTAATAATAATGTTCATTGTCTTATTGCAGCAAGCGCTAACGCTTATGTCTTTTTCCCCTTAGGGGCTGGGGTTCGGAATGCCGGAGATATGGCGCCGACCCGAAGTGAAACGTGCAGTTCCAGTAAATGACAGGTAAGTTCTGGATGAACGTTCGGGTAATGTCTTTGCATTCGCTCATTCAATGTCTTTGTCTCTTTTCCCCATAGGGGCCGGGGTCCGGAATGCCAGGAAGCGGCAGGACCCGAAATGAAATGGGAATTACCCAACAGATAAGTCTTAGAAGGAAACTGAGCTTTTCCTATTCCCTTGCTTCTCTCACCTTATGTTCTTGTCTTTTTCTCTCTAGGCTCTGGGAAGTGGCTGCGGATCTGGATGATCGCTGCTGAAGATGGAGGTGCCCAGGAAAGGTGAGTGAAATGCAGCGCTGCAGCCAGCGATCGAAGCGAAATGCTTTTAAAATGATGTCTTCCCTTTCAGGATTGTCGGTGTGATGTCTCTGTGATGCTGCTTTAGCAGGTAAGGTCTTCTTTCTCTCCAATTCTCTCTTAGCAGGTGACCGAGGATGCTGACAGGCGTGGCTGAAGTCCAGAAGCAGGAGCTGACACGGTGAGCGTCCAGCTGCGAGGAGCAGAACAACGCGAAGCGCGAGTTGCTGATCGGGTGTGGTTTAAATAGCTTTGGAAGAAGTTCCAGGTATGTATCCTTCCCCGACCACACCCAGGGAAAGTAGTCCCACAGGTAAAGTAGTTCCATTCAGGCCTCAAGAGGGCCTGGATGTAGCAGCATGGTCTGCATCAGGTAAGTGCACATTAAAACACTTGAACACATGTCTAGCTTTATGAGCCTGGCACCTAAGGCGCCAGGACAGGGGTCCAACATGAGCCTGGTGCCTAAGGCGCCGGACTGTGTCCAAAGGGCTCCAGTTTGGGCTCGCTGGCACTTCCCTGGGGGAAATGATGCCTGCCTCTGGGGTTGCTGGGTCGGACCTGGCTCCTTGGAGGTAGGCATCATGACAGTTTGAGACTTGGTGGGAAGTCAGAGAAGAGTTGAATATTTTGGGAAGCAGACTGAGAAGAGGGAGCTGTATTGTTCCGCCAGAAGGAGTGCAATGGGTTTGTTAGAGCTGGCACATCATGGCTACTTAGGTGAAGGAGCTACCAAGAGGAGTGCGACAGTTACTGGTGGCCCAGGATGGATAGGATGGCTGAAGAATTTGTAAAAAATTGTAATGCGTGTCAACTGAGTGATAAAAGTAAGGTTGTGCGAGAGGTGCATTTGATTCCTAATACTGTGCCGGTTTAACCATGGCAGAAGCTGGCTGTGGATATTTTGGGACCTGTGGCGGGTTTGGGTGATCGATTCAAGTACATTTTTGTTTTTGTTGATTTTGTTTCCAAATGGGTGGAGTGGGAAGCAACGGCTAGAGATTTGGTTGCTTTCTTAGAAAATGTATTCCTCAGGGAGGGTTGTCGCTCTGAATTGGTGTCTGACAATGGTGTGCAGTTTGTTTCCCAGTTTGAGGACATTTTTAGAGGGATAGGGCACTAAACACATCAAAACGGCACTTTATCATCCAAGGGCTAACAGATTGGTTGAGAGGGTAAATGGGTATATCAAGGGAGGTATTCAGCTTGCAATGCGTACTGGACAGAACTGGAGAGATGTATTAAATCGCATGATGTGGAATTATTTAACTACTCGTCATTCCACTACAAAAGTGTCTCCTTTTGTGTCACTCAAGGGTAGAGAACCAGGAACTAAACTTTGTTCCGGGTGGCTAGGATTGGCAGGTGTAGTGGTAGTTGATAGAAATGCTATTAGGAGACTTATAGAACAGGGGCAGAAAACCAATAAAGAGTATTTTGACAGGAGAGAGTGCGTAAAGAGTAGGGAGTGGAAAGTTGAAGACTGGGTGTTAGTGAAGAACCCCAGGTGTTCACAAAAATGTGTAGATAGTAAATTCTTTGGACCAAAGAGAATTACTGCGGTGCGTGGAAGCGTTGTCATCTTGGAAGGAGGTGAAATATGGTCTCAGGGCAGATTGGCAAGAGCTGAAATAGTGAGGAATGAAGATTGTGAGGAGCCTCAGGGTGTGAGTGATGAACAAATCACATGTGAGGAGGATGATAGTGATGACTCAAGTACAAGTTTTAAAGTGCCTAACAATGATGCCTCAAAGAGATTTGCACGCAAACCGAGTTGGTTGAAGGATTTTGTTCAATGATGACTTCAAATATGAATTTCTTTTGTTCTTGTTATTTTGTATATGCCATATTTGTTATGTTAATTCTTTGCTTTTTGTTTCTGTTCTGGGGGAGGGAGATATGTAATGATTCATGTGGTTTATGGACATTTTTATGTTTACCTTTGCCTTTAGTTCTAGTTTCACGAGCTGTGCTCAAAATTCCACTAGGCTCGTGAAACTGGAACATGGCAATTAACGGTTGACGGTTGGGTGTGTTGGTGGGCCTGCCTCAATAAACGTACCTGAAAGAAATCACTCGATTCAACCCAGCTCTTTCAGTCGTTGGTGGATATTCAAAATAAATGGCTCTATAAAACACTCTGGTTGTACACCTAGTGTTGTAGATAAGTAATGCTTCCCTTTCCTCCCAAAACTGACTTGGACTGTGGTTTTCAATGTGTTCATCTGCTTCCACACAGTTTGCAAAGGTTATAGCTTTGATTGTGCTGCCACAATGGAATCCTGCTAGCTTGCAGACAGCGCTTTCTTGTAACTGCAACTTGATGTTGTAGATCATACTGTTTGGCATCCTTCGTAAAACCTTGTGGCAATATACTGTTTCTAAAAGGTTCATTCTGTGTTTCTTTTCACTGCCTAAATAGCTCTGCTTTCAACCCACATTGAGTAATGTTATTCCGATAAGGAGGTTATATGTCATGGTCACGAATTACATTTTTGGGAATTTTGCGGGTATCTCATAAGATTGCTCTGATGGAGTCTTAGCACTTTAGTCTCTTCGAAATATTAGATGTGAGCAGCACAAAATGTTGACAGATTGGATGGTGTGATTTTACTGTGGGTTGCTGAAAGACCTTTCTTCTGACTTGGTCTTCTGCTTTTCTTTGCAGACGCCCTCATAGATGAAACATCAAGAGAGCACACATCCCTGCCGAAGCTTCCTGAAGAAAACTCCCCAGAAAGGAATGATACTGGTGTCGACTGGACTCCAGTTGCTCAACTGCTCCCACCCCTCGCCTCTGCCCAGCATTTCCACCGCTTCCGCCTTGCTCCTCTGTTCAGCAGCATGAAGTCCAAGCTTGGGAGTTTTGCTGAGATCTTCCTCACCCCTGTGAAAAACAAATGGGCTGGAACTGAGGATGCAGAGCATCTGGGCTCCAGCGACATATTTCCAGTAGATGCCACCAGAAACCTGTTCTTAAACTACCCTCCTACTGATGTTACCTCAGGGGGATTTGCATCAGATGCACCCCACTCTCCGTCCTGCCAGCCTGAGACCAGTCTATGGGCTCCTACTAGGAGCCATGGGTCAGATTACCACATATGGGAGGAGGCAGGAGCGCAAGAAATGGCTGAAGGGGCTCATGGTTCTGGAAATCTGCCTGCCGTCCACAGTCCATCACCCAGGCCAGATTCATACTTGAAGATTCACAGCCCTAAACCTGACTCTCCTGTCAACATCCACTCCAGCCAGGGTTGCTGCTCTTCACCATTACAGAGAAGGAAACAATGTAAGGGGTTAGCCACCTGCCGCCGTTCCATCCATCATAGTAAGTCCTCTTCCTATGAAGGAGAGACCTGCTGCAGCCCAGCGTCAAGTACCTCTTCGGAATGCGATAGGGAGGTTTCTGGTACAAGCTCGGATATCCAGCTCGATACTGCTGCCAAGCCCAGCTCCCCCATGGATTGGCTTAGGCAGTGGCCTTTTCTCGGCCGCAGTTATTCCTGTCCCAACTTTTTGTCCTCAGAGTTCAATATTTCGCCCACCTTCCATAGGCCTCAACAAACTCTGAGCTTGCTGCAGCGTCAACGCCGTCACACTGTATGCAGCGTGGAGGTCACCCGAGAAATGTCTCGCAGCGTCCTGTCCTTGCCATGCCTGAAGAAGGAGGTCTTCCCTTTCCCTGGCTCCTTTGTTCACAACCAGCAATTTTCAGTTGGCCCTGTAGTGTGTCCACCCCGCCTCTCCCCCACCACAGAGTGCATCGACCATGCCGAGGAAGCCTCACATTCCAGGTAAATTTACTTTGCTGTCTTTTATCTGCCTGCCTCTTTTTGGGTAATTGGATGTGTGCAGAATTGGTCAAGAATTTCACTAATAGTATCCATTACATTTTATTAAGACAGCACAGACAGCACGTGTGTGTTTGTAAAGCACTTAGTGTATAAATTGCACAAGAACTTTATTTTATAGGCTGTACCTTTTTAATGCTAACCACATCCAAAGACTTTTACAGGCACTGCTTGTTTCTTTATTGCATGCAAACCAATTTAAAGGTCAGCCCCTCTCATATAGTTTCTCTGAAGCCCTTTTCATTCAAACTATATGCTCTGTGATTTGGTGACCCTAAACAATATTTTGCTCTTAACATTGGTTTGTCCATTGTTAGGGAGAATTCTCATTTATGGCTAATTAAGGCTGTCGGGCTGATGTTCCCGCCGTCACGGTGGTACCCAAGCTCTGATCAACGCTGATGGCCATTCCGTCAACTTCGAAAGAAAAACCTTTGACTTAGAATGTCTGCAACGGATCATTTGACCCTCTTTCCATGAGGTCTATTTTCAGTGCTGACCAGGGTGATGATCAAGGGGCATCGATCCTATATATCCTATATAGAGGAGTTTAATTTTTTTGACAAACATGCAGACCTGTTGGCTCTGACCCAAGGGTTACACAATGCTAGCGGCCTGGACACGTCTCCAGATTTAGAAATCCAGCAAGGTCCACCCTACACACACCCATGCTAAGTCCAGGGCTCTAGTGGAAAGCGTAGTAGACACCCAAGCTCTGAAGTCAATGTCTGTGCCTACTTTGGGCTTTGAACTGACAGACATATTGGACGAGGGTCCTGTTAAAGAACATAACATGCCACTTAATCCAGCAATTGCTGATCCCCCTAGCCTCCTTGTAGCAACATCCCCGCACCATTCTCCCGGTTAGCTCTACCTTAATGAGGAAGTACAGGCTGGCGAGAGAAGACCCATAATTTCTGACTTCTCACCCTTCTCCGGAAGTGCTTGTTGTGCAGCCAGCCACAATCTCCACCAGGCCTGCGGCCTCCACTTCTAATCTGCTCCCAGATAGAGAAGGTAAAAGGTTGGACGCAATGGTCAAGAAGGTCTTTACTTCTGGTAGCATGGCGTTGAAAGCCACCAATATATAGCCTGTTGAGTCGCACATTCCTAGTTTGGCTTATGGAAAGCTGTGGAGCAGGCAGCTCAAAACATTGCCAAAGGTGAAATGCGAGATGGATTATCACATCTGGTGGAAGAAGGGAAGGTGGTGGCCAGGCAGTTTCTACAAGCAGGCCTGTACTTGGCTGAATGCTTGGGACGTTTGATGGGGTCGGCGGTAGTCTTGAGACAAGCGTCTCTCAAAACCTCTGGCTTCTCTCTCAATGTCCAGAATAGGCTACTGGAGATGCCTTTTGAGGGTGAATTCCTTTTTGGCCAGAAGGCTGATGTTTAAAGAGTCAAAATAAGACGCAAAATCGCTGGGCCTTGCTGTGCAGCCGGCCAAATCTGCCTTCAGCTTTGCCTCTAGAGGCAGAGGCTACAGACGCTTTGTGCCTTATGGCAGGATCTGCCGACTTTGGTTCTTTAGAACTTGGGCTGAGTGATGCGGTTGGTGTATTCTTCTCTGGTGGGTCTGGATGAGTGTCCCAGAGGGGCTTCTAGAGGCCAGCAAACAGCAGCGGGGGCGGCTTTGCCCTCCAAGCCACTTTGATTTCCCTTCCCACAACTTACCTTTTGGTGGGCGGTTGGCAGAACATTGGCCCCAGTGGTAGGAGATTACCTCTGATGCCTGGGCCTGTCAGCGCTTTTGGTGGGGATGTTTGCCCTTTTTAAGAAAACCCCCGGACAGACCCTCACCACCACCTCCAATCCAACCAGGTCAGGAGCTCAAAGAACTGTGTGCCCTGGTGTTGAAGGGCGCTGTGGAATAGGTACCTCCCGAACGGAGGGGATTGGGTTGGTATTCCTGTTTTTTCCTGGTGCCCAAGAAGGGAGGAGGTTTACGTCCCATTCTGGACCTCGGGGCCTTGAACAAGTTCCCGAGGAAGGATGCATTCAGGATGGTGACGTTGAGAGACATTTTCCACACCCTCGAACTTCAGGACTGGCTGGTGTCAATAGATCTGCAGGATGCATATTTCCATGTGCCAATGCATCAAAAAAGAACAGGAAGTGCCTGAGGTTCCTCATAGGGGACAAGTACTATCGGTTCAAAGTACTTCCCTTTGGTTTGACATCCGCTCCAAGGGTCTTCACCAAGCTCATGGCGGATAGTCGCAGCTTACTTCAGGAGATCTGGGATCCATGTCTTTACATACTTGCATGACTGGCTGATCCAAGAGAGATCAGCGGGACAGGTATTGCCTCATCTAGAGGACACCTGTCTGCTACTGCACAAGCTGGGCTTCTCCCTGAATTTGAAGAAGTCACAGGTGATGCCACTCCAGAGGCTCCAGTTCATCGGAGCAGTCCAATAGCGTTCCGTAACCAGGCCACCATAGCAGCGTCTTCCTTCCTCCGCTTCTTAGGTCTCATGGCCTCCTGTAATTTTCTAGTGCCAGAGGCCAGGCTGCGCATGGGATCCTGTCAGTGGCTGCAGAACGTCTGAGACCTCACGGATTCCCTCAGCTGGTGGACCGACTGCAGCAATCTCATGGCAGGGGAACCCTTCTGGCCTCCATAGTCTCAGGCCCGAGTGGTCACGGATGCGTCTCTGAAGGGTTGGAGGCGCTCACTGCGAGGACTTGCAGGTGAGCTGCCTTTGGTCAGCTGTGGAAGTAAGGTGGCACATCAACAAGCCAGAGTTGCGAGCCGTCCGGTTAGCCCTGAGGGCTTTTGCCCCCCGAATATAAAAAGTAGTATCCACTGCCACCAGCCAAAACTCGGTCGGGGGGACTGGACAGTGCCCCCTCAAACAACCGACCCCAGGGCAATCGAATTGCCCCGACCAGTACATCCACAATATGATGGTGTGTACTGGTTCTGTTCACAATTTGAGACTAGTAAAGCCAATGGTGACTTTACATGCCCTGGGAGACAGTGGTCAGTCCCAGGGTATGGAGTCTGTTTGGGGGTCGCTATGACACCCCTGGGTTGCGGCACGGAGGGTGCTGTGTAACCCACACACCAAAAACACATGAAGCCCTATGGGGTAAAGGACCCCATAGCCCATAAAACACATACAAAGTCAAAGGAACACCTCAAATCATGTCTAAGAGTGAGAGAAAAAGAGTCTCACTCTTAGCAGGAGAAAAAAATAAACCCCAAAAATCCAGCAAAGCTGCTGGGGGACTCACTAGGTTTGGGAAATTAGCCCTTACAGAGAATTCTGCCTAAAACTCGCCCCCCCCCCCCCCAGACTAAGGGACAGGAGGATTTAATCCACTCCTGGATGAATCTCATACCTCTAGTTGATGACATACATCCTAGAGAGACCATCAGCATTTTGGTGGTGACACCCTGACCTGTGCTCAATGGTGAAATCAAACCCTTGTAGGCAGATTGACCATCTCAATAGTTTTGAATTTTCCCCTTTCATTTGCATCAACCATCTCAAGGGTTGGTGGTCAGTCTGAATGACAAAAGTAGAACCATACAAGTATGGCCTAAACATCTTCAGTGCCCACACAATAGCAAAACATTCTCTTTCGATAGTTGCCCACCTTGTCTCAGGATCCTTCAGCTTTCTGCTGATGAAGCAAATGGGGAGCTCCCTACTTTTCTCATCCAGTTGGCTAAGGACTGCAACCTATTCCTACATTAGAAGCATCTGTCTGCCCAATGAAAGTTTGGTGCTAGTCAGGAGCTCTCAATACTGGTGCTTGGCAAAGAGCTTTCTTCAGGTTTTCAAAGGCCTGATTGCATTCCTCATTCCATTTGACCTTCTTAGGGAATTTTGGAGAGGAGATTACATTCAGTGGAGAAGCTATGGTCCCATAGTTCTCTATGAAATTCCTGTAATACCCAGTGAGGCCTAGGAAGGCTCTCACCTGGGTTTGAGTAGTAGGTGTTGTCCAATTTTGCACCGCTTCAATCTTACTGAGCAAAGGCCTTATTTCTCCACCTCCTACCTCATGTCCAAGGTAGACCACCTTACTCTGACCAATTTGGCATTTACTTGCCTTTATGGTCAGATTGGCCTGTCCAAGAGCCTGCAAAACATGTCCTAGGTGGTTAACATGCTCTTCCCAGGACTGGCTGAATACTTCAATGTCATCCAAGTATGCCATGCAGAATTCCTCCATCCCAGCCAGAACCTGATTCACCATCCTTTGGAATGTCGAAGGTGCATTCTTCAATCCAAAAGGCATAACCTTAAATTGGTATAAGTCAACTAGGGTAGAAAATGCAGTCTTCTCCTTGGCATGGTCTGTCAGGGCTATTTGCCAATAGCCTGACGTAAGGTCAAATGTGCTGAGGAACTTGGCTGAACCAAGTCTACCCACCAACGCATATGTCCTTGGCAAAGGGTGGGCATCCGTCTTGGTGACTGCGTTAAGAGCTCTATAGTCCACACAGAATCTCAACTCTTTGGATCCTGCCTTTGGTACTAACACAACTTGGCTAGACCATGGGCTAGTAGAGAGCTCTATTACCCCGAGATCAAGCATCTTCTTGACCTCCCCTTTGATGTGGGTCCTTACATTTTCTGACATTCTAAATACTCTGCTTTCGACTGGCAGACAGTCACCAGTGAGTATATCATGCTGTCCCCCAAGGGGTCAAGCCTGGTGAAAGTGAGAACACGGAGGCAAATTGATTTAACATGGCGTTGCACTCTTCTTGTTGCTCAGGTGTCAGATTTGAAGAGAGATTTACTCCTTCAATCTTTTCGTCCAGGGGTAAGCCTCTGAGGAGATCAGGGAGAGCTTCACTCTCTTCCTCCTCTTCTGTTGAAGCTAGGAGCAAGGCTCCTACTTAAGGCCTGGAGACATACGCCTTTAGTCGGTTGGTGTGGAAGACTATGGGAGCCTCCTTGGGATTGCCCAAGTCCACCAGATAGTTTACCTCTCCAAGTTTACCCACAACCTTGAAGGGTCCCATCCATTTATCTTGCAAGGCCCTCTGCCTTGTTGGGATCATAACTATAACTAGCTGGTCTTGAGTGAACTCAACCATGTTGGCCTTTTGGTCATGCCAATGTTTGACCAAAGCTTGTCCAGCTTTCAGGTTATCACTTGCTTCTGCCATCATTTGTGACATTCTCCTCCGGAGACCTATCACATAGTCAGTAACTCTGACTGGCTTGGGGGAAGGAGCACTCTCCAACCCCTCCTTAATCAGGGCCAATGGAAATCTGACTGGATGGCCATAAAGAAGTTCAAAGGGAGAGTAACCTACTCCCTCCTGAGGGACGTCTCTATAAGCAAAGAGAAGGCATGGCAATAGAAGGTCCCACTTTCTTTTAAGGGGATCCTCTAAAGCACCTCTCATGCTCTTCATGGTTCTGTTGAACCTTTCTTCCAACCCATTTGTCTGAGGGTGGTAGGCGGTAGAGAACTTGTAAGTAACTCCACAGGTTTTCCACATGGCTTTCATGTAGTGGGACATACAATTTGACCCCCTGTCAGAGATTACTTCCTTAGGAAACCCAATCCTGGTAAAAATACCAAGGAGGGCCTTAGCCACAGCCTGAGCTGTAACAGTCCTCATAGGAATTGCCTCAGGGGACCTAGTAGCATGGTCTACTACAACAAGGATAAACCTGTTGCCTGAGGAGGTTGGGGGACCAAGGGGACCAACAATGTCAATCCCTACCCTCTCAAATGGGACTCCCACAACTGGGAGAGGCACTAAAGGTGCCACATTCTTGGACCCAACCTTACCAGAAGTCTGGCAGGTATGGCAGCTCTTGCAAAACATATCTACCTCAGCCCCCATCTTTGGCCAATAAAAGTAGAGTGAGAGCCTTTCCTTGGTCTTCTTGAAACTCAAGTGACCAGCCAAAGGAATCTCATGGGCCAGTTGCAAGAACTGTTGTCTGTTTTCTTGAGGTACTACAAGCCGCTCGTAGTCTCCAGGTGCAGACTCAGTTGGTTCACTGTAGAAGAGGCCATCTTCCCAGTGTAACCTATACTTTCCAGGCTCTTGCCCATCAGCCTGAGAAGCTGCCTGTTGGCGAAGACCTTCCAGAGTTGGACATTCTCTCTGTCCCTTACTGAAGTCTGCCCTGTTGGGTCCACCTTATGCCAGTAAAGACTGCAGCTCAGGATGGTCAACAGGATCCAGATCTCCAATGAGTTCTTGGCCTTCCACTAGCTCTTCTTCAGAGTCTAGCTCCACCATACACGGTTGTACCTCCCTCTCAGCCTAAGCTGGAGGTGGAGTTACAGGTGTAACCTTGGACAACCTAGGGGAAGTCCTAGTTGGAAGCACTGGAGTGCTTGCTGTTGGCTGTTTCTTAGAAGTCTTGGGTTTCCCCTTTGCTTCTTTTTGTTCAGTGATAGCAAGTTGTAACTCCAGTGGAGTGGGAGCGATATCTTTCTTCATCATCTCCTTGGGAGTACCTCTCATGGGGTCTCTCCCTTGCAGGTCTGGTGAGATCCTGTAACCTTTTACTAGGAGGTCTGGGGGTATGTGACACTACTCCGAGAGTTTTCAGGTCATTACCCAACAGAACCCTTCCTGGTAACTCACTTTGTATGCTGACAGGTATCTTCACAGTCATGTCATTACACTGGATGAGAACTGGTAATTGGGGAAGTATCTGCACAGGCCCTCCAGCTAACTTGGTGAGGCGTTTGGGTGCCTTAGCAACATCCTCAGCCTGAAAAAAAGATTTATCCATCACAGTTATGCTGGCCCCAGTGTCCCTAATGGCAGGAGTCTCCTGACCATTCACCTGGACACTATCCTTATAATACTCTTTAGTATTATCTGGGATAGAGTTATAGACATCTAAATTCTGTTGTTCCCACAGACCCAGAGACGCTAAAGAAACACTGGCTGAGGCTCCAATGGGTTCATCAGCCAGCAGTAGAAAGTTTCCACTTGCCATTTGTACTTCCTCCTCTGGAGCGAAGGCTAAGGAGACAAGCTGGACCCCTGAAGGTTTACCCTTACATCTGGGATCTCCTTTCACATGGTCAGGCGAGCCACAAACATAGCATTTACCAAATGCTTTCTGGAATGGTGGCTTGTTCTGACCTCCTTCTGGTTTACCACCAAAGGTTACACTACTCTGATTTGGTTTCCCTTGTGGCTTACCCTTATTGTTCTGTTTGGGTCCCTCTTTGGGATTGGAATTATTAGAATTCTCTTTGGAGTCCTTTTTTGGCTGTTTCCCCTCATCCTTTTTCTGAGTTACCCCATATTCCTTGTGAGTAGCCCTGTTGGCAACCCACAATTCAGCAGCCTTAGCAAGTTTCCTGAATTCTAATTCCTTTGAATCAGCCAAGTGCTGTCTGAGCTTTGGAGAGCAGGCATCATAAATTGACTCCAACATCACAAGATTCTTCATTCCCTCATAAGTGTTCACTTTGTAACCCTTAATCCATCCCTCTAAGTTCTTCAAACTTTCACTCACCCAGGTAGCCCAAGGGTTACCATCATGCTTTATGAGGGTCCTAAACCTCTTAAGGCACTGGGAAGGGGTCTTCCCAAATCTAGCTATCAAAGCTAGTTTCACACATTCATAATCCTTCTTATCCTCCTCCTCCAACTCCATTACCACATCAGTTGCAACAGGGGGGGAGCCTAGAGAACAACCAGGAAAGTAACTCATTTCCTGTAATGTTCTGGAGCCCATGATTATATTCAAACAAACTCAACTAATCCAACACATCCAACTTAGGCTCATACATACCCACCAACTCCTTAGGCATCCAGGGTCTTTTGGGACTGGAACTCCTAGAGGATTCGGAGAGAGAAGCACTTTCCACAGACAATTTTTTCATTTCTAGCTCATGGTTTAGCTCCATTTCTTTGAGCCTTAGTTCCTGGTGCCGTTCTGTTTGAGCACTAATTCTTTTGAATTCTAATTCAAGCTTCATTTTTTCTAGCTCCATATATTGAGGATTAAGTGTGGGACCTGGTAAAGGTCCAGTAGGGACAGCTGGCAGGGCAGGTAGAGGCCCAGGGGAGACAACTCGAACATCTTCCACCTCCTCTTCTGCTTCTGACTCAGTTATCAATACTAGCATTCATATCAATATCATTGCTGTCATCTACAGTTGCTGGAGTGGTAGGTTCCTCTGAACCACCATCCAGACTTTGGTTTGCTAACAACCTTTCTATTAGCTCCATTTTCTTGCCCTTAGTCAGGAGGTTCTTATGCTTACAGAGAACGCTTAAACAATCAGCAGTTTTTGTAGCAAGGCACTCTTTGACTATAACTTTCCATAGTTGACAGGTTTAGAAAATACTTCTTTAGTGCTAAGCTTTGTGGTTAGTTGCACTAAGGTATCTACAAGCACACTAAAACGTATACTCAATACAAATCCCACCGCTGTACACCAGTGTTAGGCAGAAACCTGTGCAGTTCCCTTAGGGACCACTGCAAAAGATTTAGGACTACAGGTGGTTGGCAGTAAACCCAATTGGATTGGTAGCAGTCTGTACCACCCAGATTTACCTGGTAGCTGTGGCTGAGCAGTCGGACCCCTCTCAAGATGAGTTAGGCAGTATATAGAGTATACACAATAGAGAGATAATGTAGCACAAGCAAACAATGACGAGAGCTTTGGTGTAAAAGTATATAATTATTTATTTAAAGACACTTGTAAATTACACTAGCACAAAACGAGGTAAGTAAATTCAACACACAGTCACTATTATGTATATACAACCCTAATTACTTATTAGACAAGTCTTAGTGAGAAACACCACTTATTTTCAG
The DNA here is from genome assembly GCF_040938575.1 of Ambystoma mexicanum. Classification (NCBI taxonomy): domain Eukaryota; kingdom Metazoa; phylum Chordata; class Amphibia; order Caudata; family Ambystomatidae; genus Ambystoma; species Ambystoma mexicanum. The sequence goes on from NC_090925.1 coordinate 735,313,457, forward strand.
ACATAGGTGAGCGCCTAACATAAGATGGCACTCTAACAAGTTATTTAAAAAGGGAGGGAAAAAGGCAGAGTTCTAAAAGCACATAAATCTCAATACTTTTCAAAGAACCACAGTGATGCAGGTTAGGCAAAGTCTACTGGAGAGCAAGGACGTTCAAATGCCAGGCCCACTCTTAGAGGGAGCAAGCAAAATGTGTCCAGGATCACACAGTGGGGTTATGCCCAAAGAGTCTTTGTAGATAGTGCACAAAAGATTGGGATCAAGTCAGGAAAAGTTAGTTAACAGGCCCCAGGCTAGCCCAGGTTAGAAAGTTGAGGATTTACTGTCACCCCGAACCATCTGTCGCAAGGGAAGCCAGGCAGGACACAGTACCTGAAAATGGGAAGAACGCTCCAGCGGGGCAGTTGTTCCTGGCAGCGGGTGCAAGTCGGTGCTTCGTCCAGAGGAAGAGGAGGTCTCGACGTGGAAGAAAGCTGGAGGTCGTTGCGCTGCCAGGGAAGGAACCAGCCGCGGTGTTTCCTGGTTACAAATACCACCCTTTTCTTCGCGGTAGTGGTAAACCGTGGCATTCCGATTGCCGGGGTGCTTGGCACAGGCAAGATGGCCACGAGATGGTCCAGGAAGGCGAAAAGACGGGCAAACTGGTTATCCCCCACCAGTCAAAGGAAGAAGACTCTCCGGGCTGGAGATCTCCTCTGTCGTCGGGAAAAGAGGTGAGACGGTTCAGCAGGGCTCCACCGGTGGTGTCGTCGTTGCAGGTCGGCTCGGCTTATCCCTCCTCAGATTCTTTCCCCAAAGCCCTCCTTTTATGCAGAAAACCCCCATTCATTCAGCCTAGCTGTCACTCAAACATGCTAAGTGGTGAGCCGGGCGGCTCACCACTTGGGCCAATCACACAAGAGTGCGACTTGAGTTGCCGAGGCAACTCAGTCCAGGGTGCCTAAACCCCCTCCCACACCCCCTGTGTTACCCAGAGTGGCACCACTTTTGGAGGCTTCTGTGGAGAAGCCGGCCAAAAAGTGGAACAAAGGGCTCGACTTGGGTTGGAGTCATAGAAGCGAACACAAACGCCATTTTGCAACCAAGTTTCGGCAAAAAATACCAACCAGTGAATTTTATATTAATTTAATAAACCGGTGGTATGTTCGAGGCTATTTTAAAAAGTGGTAGCCTCGAACAATGGGAAAATCCCGTAGGGATATATTCGCGGTCGAATATAAAAAGTAGTATCCACTGCCACCATCCAAAACTCGGTCGGGGGGCACTGGACAGTGCCCCCTCGAACAACATACCCCAGGGCAATCGAATTGCCCCGACCAGTACATCCACAATATGGTGGTTTGTACTTGTTCTGTTCACAATTTGAGACTAGTAAAGCCAATGGTGACTTTACATGCCCTGGGAGACAGTAGTCCGTCCCAGGGTATGGAGTCTATGTTTGGGGGTCGCTACGACACCCCTGGGTTACGGCACGGAGGGTGCTGTGTAACCCACACACCAAAAACACATGAAGCCCTATGGGGTAAAGGACCCCATAACCCATAAAACACATACAAAGTCAAAGGAACACCTCAAATCATGTCTAAGAGTGGGAGAAAGAGTCTCACTCTTAGCAGGAGAAAAAAAATAAACCCCAAAAATCCAGTAAAGCTACTGGGGGACTCACTAGGTTTGGGAAATTAGCCCTTACAGAGAATTCTCCCTAACACACATCAACAAGCTGGAGTTGCGAGCTGTCCGGGTAGCCCTGAGTGCTTTTTCCCCATGTCTCTTAAAGGGAAGCATGTGCTGATTTTGACTGACAACACAGTGGCCATTGTGAGAAATCAGAAGGTGTCTTACCCGCTAGTCCCTGGAGGGGGGGGGGTCTCTCTCAGGTGGCCAGGGCACAGCCATTGCCTTTAGATGCAGACCCTGGGGGTGGACCAGGGTGGGAGGATCACCTGAGTGAGGTGTCTTTGGGGAGTGGGACACCATATGGCGAGGCACAGTATCCCTCTCCTCCCTATAACACTTTTACCCCTTCTTGCCTAGTAGGATATATGGAAACTCTACAAAGGGATCTGAGCGGGGGGGGGGGGGGGGATCAGTGTTCCGAGACCGAACGAGGGAGACCAATTGCAAACCTATGAATCTGAAAATCCTGATGAGAAAGGAATTTTGGTGTTTGTTATGTCAGGCCCTCTGCAATAAGAGACTGTCATTAGGAGAGAAACTTTGGCAGAAGGCGTGTGTGAAGCTCCCAACTTGCCGCCTTGTCCCATGCCGAAAACGCAGGGAAGGGAAGCCAACTGCTCAACTATCCAGAAATGTTTCTTGAACACTTTTCTTTTGCCTACATTGTTGTCCCACACATTTAGTATTTGGAAGTAAGGATTGGCAATAGGTTTATTAGTATAGGCCCTTTTATTTTGACAGACTTCGCTCAGACTGCGTTTTTATTTTGTGATGGTCGTAGCTTACTCCCATCCTTAGATTTAGTATTAGATAGGCGTTAAACCAAAAGCACCTGTAAACTGTGGCCACTTGTCTTCACTGTTTGATACCACGCTTTCCTTGCAACATGCACTACCTGAACAAGAAGGTTGGTGTGCACTCCCTTCCCCTCTGCAGAGAGGCGATGCTGCTGTGGTTCTGGTTGCTGGAGAACCAAATCTCTGTCTCAGCAGTTCTGGTGGGGACAGAGAACGGCTTGGCAGATGCTCTGAGCAGGCAGAGCACGGTCTCACACAAGTGGTAAGTGTGCCAGGAAGTCTTAGAGGAGGTCTTCTCTCTCTGGGGTACTCCAGCAGTGGATCTGTTTGCCACAGAGTCCAACAGGAAGTGCAGACAGTTGTGCTCAAGTGAATCCCCAGCAAAGGGTGCACTGGGGGATGTGTTTCTGGTAAATTGGACCTTCCCTCCGCTACGGCTTCCGCCCTGGTTCCTGTCATCCCATTAGTTCTCAGGAGGTTGAAGAGGTTTTGTGCAACCATGATCCTGATCGCCCTGGACTGGGCGATGAGAACTTGGTATTCCGACCTCTTGGATCTGACCATCTGTCCACCTCACCAGTTGCCTCGGGCCCGGATCTCCTGACTCAGTCGGAAGGTTGGGTACTTCACCCAGAGTCCTACAACTGACATGCAACGCTCTTGAGAGGATGAGGTGTGGTGACTGGGACCTCTCTGAGGTGTTGCTGGCTGCAGTCAGACTTTCTACAGATCCTTTTTATGCGTGTAGGTGAAGATTTTATGCGTGGTGCAAGGAATGCAGGATCAACCCCATCCCTTGACCCACCACTACAGTAATGGGGTTCCTTTTGTCACTGGCCTCAGCAGGTCTTCAGGTTACCACAGTCAAAGTATATTTGGCAGCCTTGTCTATGTTCAAAAGGTGACCGGACAAAGGTTCCTTATTTACAATATAGGTTATGGCCCAATTCCTGAAGGGCCTTGTGAATAGGTTTCCGCCAACTCCCTTTGTTGTCCCAGACTGGGATTTAAATCTAGTTCTGACGTTCTTGATGGTGGTTTCTTTTGAACCCATGCATTCCTGTTTGTTGCGGCTGTTATTGAATTTTGTTTGCGATTACATTACGTCGCTAGGACGTCAGAGTTCTGGAAATCTGATCAGCTGTTCGTGGCCCATTCATTGTCCCGCAAGGGTCTAGTTGTAACGAAGCAGGCTCTCACAATGTATTATTCTTTGCATTGCAGAATGCTACCAGTCTGCAGGAAGGGAGCTTCCTTCCGGCATCAGGGCACACTCGACAAGAGGTGTCTCAGCTTCTATGCCTTCCTATTGGGGACATTTGTCGTGTGGCCCCATTGTCATCCTTGCACGCTTTTGCCAGACACTATTGTCTGGATTTTGCCCGCGGGGCTGATGCACGTTTTGGTAGAGCAGTCCTTTAAAATCTGCGATTGTAACACTTTGTGCCTGCCTCCGTGCTCCTAATTGCTTGGGGAGTCTATCAGTTGAGGAATCTGTGGGAGAAAAGCAATCAATCAAAGGAGCAGTTACTTACCGTAATGTTATTTTTATGGATTCTTCTCTTGCAGATTCCTCATCGGCCCCTCCCATCCATCCCCGCTCAGAGTTCTTATGGCCTGACGCATCTATCTAAACAGAGGCAAATGCCAGACTGGTTAGCCTTGTCTCCCATCGCTTTCCTCAGCAGCGTTGAAGCACGGGGGCAAAAGGGAGAACTGGGGTATGGGGTGTAGTGACGTGGTTTTTATACAAAGCCTGACTTCCCATCCGGAACCGACGATCGGGCACCGAACAAGACCCATCGACGATAGACGGCCGAGACGAGGTCCACTATGCTCCCTTTCGAAAAGTTTCCAAGCAGCAGAGCTGGATAAGGATATCTATCAGATGAGGAATGTGCATCAGAAGAATCCATAGAAAGAACATTACGGTAAGTAATTTCTCCTTTTGAGGTCTTTCTGAATGATGGTACCATTCTGTGATTCTAAAATCTGAAATTTCATTCCACTGTTTAATGGCTTCATGGAAAAACGTTTCCTACAAGATAAGGAGGCAAGATTATACTCCATTCGAGAAATAGAAAAACATTTGGGTGTTTGTCTGGCCACCGGACAAACCCATAAAACAAGATGGGATATTCTTACTATCCGACACAGCAGATGGCTTCAACATTGTTGATAATTTTAAGCTGGTTAACCTGGACACTCAGGCAGTTTTTGTAGGCAGTTTTTGTGCCTTCATTGAGTCAAACCCCTGAGTCAAATGTACCCAATATGCTTTTCTACAACAGCTTGTCAATCGTAAGTAATCTCCCCCTCGCCCCCTGTTCCAGCATGGGGTCTGGCATGGATTCACATGCTCATGAATATCCCCGGTCGTCATCCTAGGAATCCTCGGTAAAAGAAAAAACCATTTCACTTTAACTTACAAAACTGTATTCCTCCCATAAACCAATCAGTCCTCTGGATCATACTGCCCCAGCCAACGACAGCCCTCTCCCTAAGCCCCTCCTCTGGCAGCCATCTTCAGATTTTTAAGTCACGCTTCAGTGTTTTTGCTCTGCAAACTACTTCTAGGTTTTTTGTATTTTTTCTCGGAAAAAGGTTTAATTTTTTTTTTCCAAAAGAGCCTGTCTGCTCTTTTCTCCATTTGCCGACAGCGGGGATCATTTGTCGGTAAAGTTCAGTGCCCCTCAAGGGCAAAGATCGTCAAAGTTTCCAGAAGGCCATCAGGCCTACTTCACACCCTCCGGCCATGACGGAGAAAAAGAAAGAAGGAAGATCCCTCTTCAAGCCCTACGGGCTCCGGGACGTGTTTGTGGAGGACAAGCACCTACAATGCCTCTACTGCCTGCATTTGGACAACAAGGAAGGGGAATTGCGAGATTTGCTGCAGATTCTCCAAGAAGACGACAAAAGTCGAGCAGAGTAGAGTCGCGGCGTGGCTGAATGCCAAGGCCTCAGCCTTGTGCCCCGAGCAGGGGCATGCCTTACCCAAGGCTGGTCGGTCCGAGAAGTGAGCTTCTAAGTCCTGTGAGGGGGCCTCACCCGCAGGGGCCCAAGATGAGGCCAAGAACGCAAGTCTGGGTCCTCCGGGGTTGCTGCGGAAACGGGTCCCACGGCAGGCAGGGTGCGATCAAGCTCCTCGTCGAAAACAAAGTTGTCCAACCCTGCTAAAATGCAGGGAAGCCAGAGAAGCCACGCAAGGTTGAGCTGCCCAAGAAGGCCCAGGCGGCACAATAAAAGTCTACATTGAGGATAGAGCTGGTGGCGGCTGAAAGCTAATGGGACTGACCCTGAGAAGGTAGCTCCAGCAGCACTTAACGTATCCCTCCCTCCGAGCTAAGAAGCCGCTGTGGTGACTTTGACGAGGTCTGCCGGCGCTCCGGATAAGGGTACACCATCTCAGAACCTGGTTCCAGACCCTCTTGGTGGAAAAAAAGGGGGTGGGGGGTGCCCTGGATCAGTCCCAGGCCGTGGCTCAAGTCATGGAAATGTTCACGGTGGACGAGGATATGGAGTCCCTGTACACGGTCCATGAGGATGTGGAAGAGGACGACTAGGGCGCAGGTCCCAGTGTTGCGATCACGCCAATACCGCCGATGGATGTCTCTCTGGACATCCCATCAACCCTCCACACCTTGGTGTCATAGATCCAGAAGAGGCTGCCCCAAGGGCCTCTTCCAACGGTCCCCCAGATCCCTGATCAACCGCCGACGCCCCCTTTTCAGCCTCCACACCCACGTCTGGGCCCATCTCCCCCAGCATACCCGGACACTGGGACTGATACGGCCTCGACAACGGATGTCGGAGTGGGCAGCGAATCCCTGCTGCTTTAGGCATCCCCACTGGATGAGGTGAGATCGTTCCATTCTATGATAGCCAAAGCCTCCAAGCTGTTCTAGCTCGTGCCCGAGGAGACCAGGATGGAGGGTTTCCTGTGCCAAGAGGAAGACAATCGTGGTGTACCCCTCCTGGACGATGTGTTGGAGGGCCTGGCCCTCTTTAAGAACCCTTGCCCGGCTCCAGCCAAGCGAAAGAAGAAAGTTGCAACCATTGCCTGATTAGTGGTTTTGGCGGCCGCCAAGAAGAAGCATCTAACGCCTCCTCATAGTCTTCAGTCCCTCCGGACAGCGAGGGTCAGAAGTTGGACGCAATGGGGAGGAAGGTCATCTACACCGTGGCATCCACCATCAAGGCAGCTAACGCACTGGCAGTCCTAGCCAGGTATGACAGGGAGCTGTGGTACAAGCTAGGGCCTATTCTGGAGTTCCTCCCCGACGACCAGGATGGAAGCGATAGCCCTCTTCTAGGAGAAGAGATTGCATCGGATCACGCCATCACAGTGGCGCTGGGCGTTGCAGACATGGCATTCTGCCAGATTGGGAACTGTCTGCCTTCGTCACCAAGGCTAGATATAGGCCACCAATTTCCGTCAGGCAGTGCAAACTAAGGTACTGGACATGCCTTTTAACGGTGATCACCTTTTCGGAAAGGCCGTCGATGAGTCCCTGCAGGCCATCAAGGCGAATACTTAGACGGACCGTGCCATGGGCACACTCCAACAGCACCGTTCTTCCTTTTGTTCTTCCAGAGGGAAATTGGGTGGGTTGTCGAAAGGTTTCTCCTCCTTGTACCGTCAGCCTTCCAGATCCACCACCCAGAAAGCCAACGGAGGCCATTCCCATGCTCGCTACAGTTTCTTACAGAAGAGTGTTGCAGCCATTCAGGGGAAGATGCAGCGGCTATTGCACCATCAAGTCGTTGCTCGGCATGTCGTCCTGCATCTACCTCTTTTGGCTCTGCAGGTTACAGATTCGACCTCTTCAGGAGTTCCTGTTCGCTCGCTGGGTCCAGGTGTCCAGAAGCTTTGCGGACAAGATCACTGGACATCGGGCGATAAGGTGGTGGGAACGACCTCTCCAACATTGCCCGTGGCACAGGGTTTCCAAACACTCCATTCCAGGAGACGGTCACAACGGCCGCTTTCCTGGAAGGCTGGGGAGCCCACACCGGACGTCTTCACGCCAGAGGCCTGTGGCTGCCGGAGGCGAAGGATCTCCATATCAACATCCTGGAGCTGTGGGCTGTGTTCTGGGCCCTCAAGGCCTTCCTTTCCATCTCTGAAGGAAGCGGTGAGGAGGGGGGAAACTAAGGGGGAATTCACTCCCCGGCCCTCTCCAAGGAAGCACAGGAATTGTGGCGCAGGGCTGTCGGACAAGAAATGTTCCTAGTCCCCCTTAGCGGGAGTCGAACACCATTGCGGACTCCGTCAGCAGGGAGTTGTGCTCTTGCCACAAGTGGGAACTTCGGCAAGACCAGGTGGACCACAAATCTACGCGAAGTGGGGCAGGCCCCAGATCGACCGGTTTGCCATGGCGGCTTGTTTGTGACGGCGGCAAACTCCAAATGTCAGCAGTTCGCCAGCGGATTCTATCAGCCGAGGACCCTGCGGGACGCGTTCTCCTTCCCGTGGGAAGGGATATTTCTGGATGCGTTCCACCGAGTGTATTGATGACTTGTAGCAGGAGAGTCAACGGACAGTGTCAGTGCAGGATGATACAAGGAACAAGTTACTTACTTGGAACTATTGTTCTCCAGCATGGGTCTGGCATGGATTCACATGTAAACCCTCCCGCCTTCCCCTCTATGGCTCTACTTGGTCATACTGCCACTTTACGTGCTTACCAGATCTGAAGATGGCTGCCAGAGAAGGGGCTTAGGGAGAGGGCTGTCATTGGCTGGGGTCAGTTTGACCCAGAGGACAGTGATTCGTTTGTGGTATAAATAGAGTTTTGTAAGTGAAACAAACTGTTTTTTAACCGAGGATTCACAGCCTGACATGCAATATTCATGAGCATGTTAATCCATGCCAGACCCATGCTGGATACCAATAGTTACAGGTAAGTAACTTGTTCCTTATGGACTAGTCGCACAGCCGTTCGCTCCGCTATGACACGCAGGCCACAGCAGGGAAAAGACCGGCAAGGGTTGTGCAACCCTGGCCACGGATGGTGCCTTGGAGTGAGACAGTGCTGTTAGCAAGGGTGTTTGCCGAAAGATCAGCCGTCCCCGGGAATTGGATGAAAGTCAGTGGGCAGCAAGGCATGAATGCCACAGCGACAGACAAGATGGCCTTGGCTGCAGTCCAGCAGGGAGTGCAGCCTGTGTTAGGACTGCAGACAGCAGCCCGCCTGGGACACGGCTGCGATGGGTGTGTGGGGGCGGTGGGTACGGAGGGAGTCCTTGGCCCACATTCGGGGCCCCAGCCCGGAAAGAAGGAAGAGCAGCGTACCTGGTGGTGGCGGCTGGGTTAACGGAGGAGGCAGCAGCCGCCAAAGAATGCGAGACAGAGGACCGAGTACCTGGTGATCCTGGAGGAGGCTGCCGGGACCCAGCTCCAACCCCCTCCCTCCCCCACCAACCCCTGCTGAGTTAGCAACAGCACTAGTGAACTATGGGATAGACCCAGATGGGTCTCACTAGTGGAGAAGCGGGGAGCGGCACATGGCATGGCCAAAGTGAATAGCAGGCAACTGGCAGGAATTGGAAGATCAGAAAGCAATCAATTAACATCTAAGAAAAGGGAGTGAGCTCAGTTCCAACTAAGGAAATAAAGTGTAGACTACCAGAGTGGTGAGAGGGGAAGAAGGCTCCCAGGATATAGTGCACTTCCAATCCATCCACCACCTCTTCCAGAATACAGAGAGAACAGCTGCAGGGGGCATGAAGGAAGGGGGACTGTGGCTGACCCGACAGAGAAGATGACCAGGGATGAAGACAAACGCAACACAAAACAATTGGCAACCATCCTACGATGGGCGTATACATCACTAGTGGGCTGAAGCTGTTACGCTCACCTGGTTCCCACAGGGGCGTTGATCGGTCCCGGACAGCTGCGGTCTACACCAACGTGATGCGTAGTGAAGAGATGACAGTCTGGACTGGCCCACCTAATCTTGTCTGCTGGACTCGTAGAAGTATTCTCCTGCAAGTGGAGAAAGGGTTTAGCCACCCGTGGACTTTAGTGATGGCCCCCCAACAGTTCTTGTTCTCCCCACTAATCACCTCCGATATCCTCTTTTGGTAACCTCACCTTATGTTTTTAATTGATGAGCTCTCCATCCTGCATGGCATGCAGGGGTTACTTCACTGGGTTGAAGGTACTGGAGGAGTTCTGGAGGAATATTGACTACAGTGTCTATAAAGTTCAAAGAGTTCAATATGTCCGATGGTCACTCTTGTTCCATTCCCCTGTTAGGTTGCAGCTGGGTCCAAAAGAATATTGCCTGGAGGCATCTGATGGCGTTCAGGTAAGAGTCTGTATTACCAAACACTGTCCGGTAAAAGTTGCATGAGTTTAACTTGCTTTTTTCTCTCCCTTTATAGGTGCAGCATTGGAAGATGCAGCAAATTAAAGAATAATACCTCCGGTGGTAAAGCAGGTAAGCCTATGGTAGCAAAGAGATTGGCTGTCAGTTTTCTCGGCTCACCTTGTTATTCTTTTTGTTTTCCCCCCAGGTGCTGGATTTCGACGAAGAAAATGATGGAGGCAGCGCCGAGTCGAAAGATGCGGTGGACTGGTGAGTATAACGCGGCGCTGCTGCTGGCGAAGCGACGCGTGCTGAAATAATGTCCTTTCCAGGCTCGCAGATGTGCTGGGCACGGAATCAAATTATGTCCGTGATCTAACCTCTTCTCCTTTCTTTTCCTTTTGTCTAGGAGCTCCGGTTTCGAGGCGGGCGTGGCAGAAGACTGGATGCTGACTTGCAGACACAGTGAGCGTCACGCTGCTGGATGCAGAATAACGCAAAGCATGGGCTGCTGTTCGGGCATGGTTTAAATAGCCTGCAAAGTAGTCCCAGGTAAGAAGTTCCCCAGGACCACACCCGAGTGAAAAATAGACCCATCCAGGCCTCACGTTGGCTTGGACTCATTTGCAGCATGGTCTGCATAAGGTAAGTAAAGTCTATGAGCAGAATCCAAACAGCCCCCAGCCGGGGCTGTTGGTGTTTTAATGAGTATCTGGATGCCTGCTCCCAGGGCTGATGGACTCGTTCCGGATGCCCGGGGGTAGGCATCATGACAGAAGCCCCCTCAAGAGTGGGTGGAGAGTACGGACTACCTGCATAGAGGAGGAAGCTGGACCCAGCCAATCTATGCAAGACATTCTCACAGCCATACGAGCGGCGAGACTGATGATGGAACAGAAATTAGATGCTGTAGTAATGGATGTGGGGTTGCTCCACCAAGACCTACAGAAAGTGCCTGTGAAAGTGGGTGAAACAGAGAGAAGAATATCTGACATAGATTTGAAAACTCTCTTGTAAGCAGAAGTTCAATTCCTTGTCAAGAAAACACGTCAGCTGGAAGATCGGATGGATGACGCAGAAGAAAAAGCAAGGAGAAACAGCATAAGGAACAACCCACTGCTGGAAAAGTGCTCTGGTCCTTCCATGGAACTGTACTTGGAGGAGTGGCTCAAGGTGTTGGGGTCAAGCAGGCTTTCCAACTTATCAGTGCGGCACATGCACAGGATACCGAGTAGAGCTCCTACACTGGAAAGCCCCCAGAGGCAAGTGATAGCGAAGCTAATGAACAATCTGGATAGAGACCTCTCATTGCAAGCGGCAACGAAGAAGGGGCACAGTGGAAATCAACAGAGCGAGAATGGCCAAATACCCAGACTTAACCAAAGCAGTCCAGAAAGCCAGGCAATCATTTGACGCAGTGCAAAAGAAGCTCAGGGCGAAAGTGATCAAATACGCCACACTATGCCCAGCAACTTTCAGGGTAATAGGACCTTGAGGAGTTCTGTTCTTCACAACCTCATGGAGGCGTGGGACTGGATGGAAATAGCTGGCCCGATTGGAGGGTGCAATTCGAAGGTGAAGAGACAGCGATACAAACAGGGAAGGAAAAATGCTTGCAGGCCAACAAGGAAGGGGCGCCCCCTGTGATAAGAACTGGCACGCCTAGCGCCCTGGAGAGAGTGGTAGGATCAAATAAAGTGGACATTGTTCAGACAAAGAGGGTCGAAATATGACCTCTTCGAAGGTATGGCAGAGCCCAGTCGGAGCCGAGCGAGTGCCTGCACAGGCCCCCACCGACCCGGACTCCAACTCCCCGGCCCATGATTCGCGAGCAATTGGTAGAGTTGTTGCCTTCTGGAACGACAGATGCTTCACATTTTGGGGATGTCTTGTGGGGCGGGGGGGAATTTGCAGGGGTCGTTAACGGTTAGAATTATTTTGTTTCATTGGGCAGACACCACGGTTGGAGAGGGGCTTGCTGATTTCCAGTATCCCAGGGCAATATCACACGATCATGAACAAATTAAAACGGACATGTCACAACTAAGTAACAGCAGAGGTTTATCGGAAGATCGCATTAAAATGTGTGATGTAGAATGTTAATAGGCTTAACGATAAAATAAAAATGGGGTTCTCTTTGGATACCTGGGCAGACTGAGGGACGACAGTTGCCTTGCAGTACACACACCTAATGGGCACCTCATGCGGCTTCCGGGTGATAGAACCCACAGGTTACTACGGGGGGGGGGTTGGTGGGGGTGGGGGGAATCCGATACAGAATGTATATGCAATGCACCCCCCTGCAGATGGAGGTCCATACTTAAATAGCCTTGCATGGGGCCGAACTCACAATATTGTGAGATTTGAATGTCATGTGCAGGGGGGGGGGAACACCCCAGACCTCCAATTGCATTATGCTGGCCACATTTGCAGTGGCGATGGCAATGAGAAATGTGTGGACCGAACTCCATCAGGGGTGCAGCAGGTTCTCAGTTTATTCGGGAGAACATACATCACTATATCGCCTACATTTTTATTTTATTGCCCTTTTAGAGTCTGGAGAGAGTTGCTGAGACAGAATACCTCCAAAGAGGGATCTCGGATCAATACCTGCTGATAATGAGACTAATCTGAAGTGAGATGAAGGGCGAGGGGAGAATGGAGACTTAACGCCTACTACATGGACAGCGAGGATATAATGAAGGGGCTGAAGGAAGGGGCCGACTAATATTTCACAATTAATGATGGAACTGTCGATAGCAAGAGTACCCTTTGGGAGGCATAGAAGGCGGTTTTCAGGGGAAGAGCAATGTCAGAAATCAGGCCAGACAAGGGGAAGATTGAAGAGTATCTGGGGAAGATCAAGCTACCAGTGATCGGAGTCCAAACACAAGAATAACTTGAAAGGAAGATCTTGGTGGAAGAGCTACAGGAAGCCCTAGGCCAATTGCAGTCAGGAAAACCCCTTGGAACGAACAGGCTCCCACTTGAGGGCTGGAAGAGGTTGAGTGAGGGTGTATCGAAGCCAATGCTTGATATATTTGTGGAGAGTAGGGACAGAGAGGCATTGCTGGAGGATCTGAGCTCGGCCAATATAGTGGCTATATATAAACGGGGGAAGCCAAAGGAGATCTGCTCCTCGATTCGTCAGATATCGCTATTGAATAGAGAAACCAAAATATTGGCAAATGGATTAATCAAAGTAATAAGCTGGCTGATCCACTGGAATCAGTGCGCCATTGTCCCTGGGAGGGCTAAAAGGACGAACATTCGAATGTTACATACCGCAATGGTCAAGGTAAAGGACCTGCATGTGTTGCGGCACTGGACTCCGAAAAGGCTTTCGACTCAGTATGGTGGGGAATTCCTTCGGGCAGCGATGAAGAAACCTGGAATTGGGTGCAAATACATGGCTTTGGCGAAATTATTCTCTAATCCTCGGGCCATGGTACAGGTGTAAACGGCTTCACTTCGGACTCTTTCCCGCTGCAGTGGGAGACCCAACAGGGATGCCCATAGTCTCAGTTACTGTTCCTCCTGGCGATTGAGCCACTGGCTGAGTTATTTCGCATCGACACCTCAGGGGATTTGTATGGACGGGAGGATGGCATCTCGTTTTATGCAGATGATATGCTACTATACCTGAGTGAGCTGAATTAGACCTGCTCTAGAGTGATAGAGGGGTCAGAAATGTGAGGTGGACAACTTTGTGAAGGCTTTTTCAAAAGATGCCATTTTTTTTTTTTTTCTTTTCATAACAACATTTTATTGATCTTGCAGGATATAGTGTTACATGCAACAATGCAAAATATTATAATTTAAATATTTAATTAGTGTGTTTGTAGCCCAATGTGAGTCGTAGGATGGAGGAAATGGTGGACAGTTTCTGGATGTGGCGCTGGGTGGCAGAGTTCTGGATGCTTGTTCCCTCTGTTCCGGTCTGTTCGGTGATTGAACGGTGATTAGTAGAGAGGGCTACATTGGAGCCATCTAGTGAGTGGAGGTCTCCTGGTGAGGGTTGGGTATTTGGCCGCATAGTCCAAGAATGGGTCCCATATATTCAGGGATCTGTTTAGGGAGTCCGAGCGGATTGCCGTGATTTTTTCTGCTACTGCAATCTCCCAGCATTTGGCCCACCATAGGGCGATCGAGGGGCCATTTTTGTCTTTCCATAATCGGGCCATAGCTTTCTTTGCGGCTAATAGCAGGTGGTTGCATAGTCGGGAAATGTGACCTGAGATTGGGAATGCTCCATCGCCGGTTTCGCCCAGGAGGACAATTCCTGGGTCCCAAGGGATGGAGAGGCCAGAGATTTCTTTGATGTGTTTCAGGACTTCTTTCCAGTATATTTCTGCCTTTGGGCAGCTCCAGACTAGGTGATAGAGAGATCCGGGGGTTTGGCATCCTCGCCAGCATGTGGCGGGGAAGTCCGGGTTGGCTTTATGGATTTGGACAGGGGTGATGTAGTATCTGTAGCACAGTTTGTAGCCTCCTTCCTTGTTCGTGACGCATTGTGAGCTTTTATGTAGTCTGGACCAGATTTGCCCCCAGCTTTCTGTTGTTATTTCACGGCCAATATCCTTTTCCCATTCCGTCATATATTTTTCTTTCTTTGCTGGGTCCGATCTTTCTAGGAGCCGGTATATGGAGGATATTTTCCCTTTGTTAGTCGGGGAAGTTAATGTGATCTCCAGGGCTGATGGTTCCCTCGAGCATTTGTCCCGGGTTCTTCTGTGCGAGATCCAGTGTCTGATTTGTGAGTATCGGAATCTTTCCCGTTCCCCCACTCCAAATTTTGATTTGCATCTCTCGAAGGTGATGGGTAGGCCTACTTCAATAAAATCGCTGGTTTTTGCCAGACCACCCGCTATCCAAGCGTGAAAATCTCGTGGCGGGTTTCCGGGGGTAAACTCCGGGTTGTTCCAGATAGGTGACAAGGGTCCTAGGGGGCTACAGTGTCCCCATTTCCGAGCTGCGGCTTTCCAGCATTGGGTTGTGATGGTCGTGGCCGAAAGAGGCCCGGAGTTGGGTTGAGGTTTTAGCGATGGTAGGTGTGGGAGATCATATAGGGGGACCGGGCACCAGGACTCCTCAATTTGACGCCATAGCGGGGGGTCAGCTTCCTGCACCCAAGCGAATGCGTGTGATAGTTGAGCTGCTTGCGAGTATCTGGCTAGGTCAGGGACACCCATTCCTCCTGAAGGTTTGCCTTTCATCATGATTCGTTTGTTGATCCTGGGCCTCTTCCCTCCCCACACAAATTCCATTAGTGTCTTCTGTAGTGCGCGTATGGCTGGGGGTGGGATTTGTATTGGCAGGGCTGCGCAATGGTATATCCATCTGGGGATTAGGTTCATTTTTACCGCTGAGATTCGTCCGAACCATGAGATTTCTTGTTGTTTCCATCTTTTGAGATCATTTTGAAGGGTGCTAAGTAATTGTGGGATGTTTTTTGAGTATAGTCGCTTTGGGTTTTCGGTGATCTGGACTCCGAGGTATCCTATGGCGTCTTTGGCCCAGGGAATTGGTGAGAGCGGTGTGAGGGCGGCCTCGTCCAGGTGGGTTAGGTTAATGGGTAGTGTTGAGGATTTGGTTAAGTTGACTTTGAATCCTGACATGGTGCCAAACTCCTCTATCTCTTTCCATAGTGTCCTTGGGGAGGCTGCCAGGTCTGTAATCGTTAAGAGCACGTCGTCAGCATAGAGTGCGATTTTATACTCGTGATTACCCACTTGGATTCCTTTTATGGTTTCATTTTGTCTGATTCTAGCGGCGAAAGGCTCCATTGATAGAGCAAAGACCAGGGGCGAGAGCGGGCAACCTTGTCTGGTGCCTCTCGTGATGCGTATCTGTTCGGACCTTGTGCCATTAATTCGGAGCTGTGTGGTGGGAATTTGATAGTTAGCCATGACCCAAGCTGTGAAGTTGGGGCCGAAGCCGAGGCGTTGGAGGACTTCTTGGATGTATCCCCAGTCCACCCGATCGAAGGCTTTGTGTGCATCTAATGAGATTACTGCCATTTTTGTTTTAGATTTGTGAGCGCCTTCAATTAGGTTTAGAACTCGTCGAATGTTGTCGTTTGTCCCTCTGCCAGGGATAAATCCTGTTTGGTCCCGGTCGATTAGGCTTGGAAGAGTTGGGCCCAGTCTTCTGGCTAGTACCTTGGCGAAGATCTTCCCATCATTGTTTAAGAGTGAGATGGGCCGGTAGGATTCTGGGAGTTCAGGGTCTTTTCCGGGTTTATGTAGCAGGATTGTGATTGATTCGGCCATGGATTTCGTGACAGTTTTCGTGGATAGGAAGGAGTTGAATAAAGCGGATAATTGTGGGGCCAGAATTCTGGCGAATTTTTTATAGAAGGCTGCGGTTAGGCCATCCGGGCCTGGGGCGGAGGGTTTGAGAGTTTTGATGGCTTCAATAATTTCTTCTACTTCAATGGGAGCCTCCAGATGCTCCAGATGTGTGGGGTTGCGGGGCGGAAGTGCGCTCAGGTATTCTGGTAGCTCATTTAGTGTTAGTGGGTCACTGGACATTATCGCTGTATGGTATCTCAGGAGTTCGTTCATTTTCTCCGTTTGGGAGAAGAGCAGTTTTCCGTTCACTCCTCGTAGTTTAAGTATGTTGTTCCGATTACGGAGAGCCCTCAGCTTTTGCACTAATATCCTGTTTGCTTTGTTTCCTTTGGCGTAGTAAAATTGCTTTGTGTACGCCAGGGATTTAGCTGTCCGGTCAGCACAGTGCATTTCCAAGGCAGTTTTCGCCTTTCTCAGGGCCCGTTCGGTTTTCCTTGAGTATTGAGCTTTTAGCTGTGATTCGTGGAGGGATACTTCTTTTTCTAGTTTGGAGAGGGCTATGTTTGAGATCCTTCGCTGTTCAGCTCCGGCTCCTATTAGTACACCCCTAACCACCGCTTTCATTGCGTCCCAGATTGTACTGATGTGGGATGTTTGTGTGGTGTTCTCTACAAAGTAATTTATCAGTGAGTCCTCCACTTCGGCCCTTATGCTGATGTCTAGAAGGAGTGCATCATTCAGTTTCCAGTACCTTTGAGGGGGGGATTTCTGGCCTGAAATGGCTAGATTTACAGATATCGGGGAGTGGTCGGAGATCATGCGTGTGTGGATTTCTGTATCAGTGACACATGGGAGTAGGATGCCGGGGATTAAAATTAGATCAATTCTTGAGAATCCCTTATGAACGTTGGAGAAGTGTGTGTAATCTCTTGTGTCGCCGTTTTGTATTCTCCATGCGTCTACTGTCTCTGTTTCTCTGAACAACTTAAGTAAGGCTAGGGCCTGCACGTAGTCATTGTTCGTGGCTGGGAGAGTCTTGTCGAGCTGTGGGTTAGGGATGGTATTGAAATCTCCTCCGATAAATAGGTGTCCTTCTCTGAAAGCTAAAATCTTTGGCAGGATGTCGTTTAAGAACTTGTTTTGGGAGGAATTGGGGCTGTAGATTGAGGCTATCGTGATGGGAAGTTCTTCAAAGGTACCTTTAAGAAGTAGGTAACGGCCGTCTGGGTCTTTTCTTATAGTGATGTTGAGTAGTGGAATTTTGTTGCTGAGAAGAATTGCCACCCCTCTTTTCTTTGAGCCAGAGGTGGCGAAGTAGGACTGTTTATATCTCTTGAATGTTATGCGTCGTTCATCCTCGGCGAGAAGGTGCGTTTCTTGCAGTAGAACGATATCTCCGGCCAGTTGACTCAGGCGGTGCTCAACCGATCTGCGTTTCCTTGGTGAGTTCATCCCCTGAATATTCCAGGAGAGGAATCTTAACTCGCTTGTGTTAGTCGTCTCTGGTGGCGTTGTGATGAGGCTGATTCTTGGGGTTTGTCCCTGGGCTGGTCTGTGGGGGTTGTGTCAGGCTTGATGAGTGTAACGAGATGCGTGCTTGTTTTTGAGTGTTGTTGCATGTTGTGCTGCCGAGTCTATTGTTGACTCTGGGACCAGTGAATAAACGAACTGAGTAAAGCATTCTTGCAAGTTTTCGTACTTCTTTCTGAATCTTTTCTCCTTTCCAAACGTTGGACTGGTAGATGGAACTTCTACCTGCTGCCACTGGGGAACTTGTGGCACCAATGCGCTCGGTGTGGCCAACTGGGCCGTCGAGATGAATCGGGAGTAAGCTCGTCGGGGGATACCTCTCCGTGTCGGAGCGGGAGGGTTGATTGCGATGTGATTGGAGGGTCCTCCTTGGTCTTGGGAGAGCATTGCTTGAGGAAATCTTTGTTTCCTGCCCCGGTGAGCTGCTGTTGAGTGTTCAGCCCCTGTCGCCGTCTTTTTTCGGGGGGCCTCTAAGTCTGCGCCGTCTGTTGGACTTGGACCATGGCCCGCCTGGGGATATGTCTCGGGGAGGGTGAGTTGCCTCTTCGGGTTCGGCGTTGGGGTCGGCACCGCTCACGCCCATGAGTTTCTCCGCCTCTTTTAAAGTCTGTATTTGCCTCTGTGTTCCCTCCCATTTGAATTTTACTGAAGTGGGGAAACCCCAGTGGTATGGGATTTTCTTTTCTTGTAACCAGGATGTTAGGGGTTTCATTGCTTTCCGTTTCAGGAGTGTGGTATTCGCTAGGTCTTGGTAAAGAGAGATCTTGGAACCTCTGAAGGTGATCTGTTTCATTTGTCTTGCTTCTCGCATAATGTCCTCTTTTTTTTGAAAGAAGTGTACTCTGGCCAGGACATCCGGGGGGAGCGTTGAGGATTTCCTTGGGGTTGTTCTGTGCACCCGGTCCAATTCTAGGGGGGAGGTGTCTGGGAGGGTGATGATGAAACGAAAGAGATCCAATATATAGGCTTTCAGATCTGGATCCGGGATCGTGGTTGGGATACCTCGGATTCTGATGTTGTTCCTCCTTGATCGGTTTTCCAAATCCTCCTGCTTTGCGTCAAGGATGTTGCATCTTGCTTCAAGGGCAGCTATCCGGTCTTTGTTGTGTTCATCTTCGAATCTTTGGTCGCAGATTTCGGATTCGATTTCGGCAGTTCGCTGTTCTACTTCCCCCATTCTTTTGTCCAGAGTGTTTATTTTCTTAGTAATTTCCTCGGAGCTTTTTTGAATTTCCCTGGTTAGGGCTACTAATAGCTCTTGTAGGTCTGCTTTGGTTGCAGCTTGAGGCAGGGTGGGATCTGTTTCTGTGGTTGGTGGGGTGGTATTTTTCATGGTCTCCCCCGGCAGGTCGGCTTTCTTTGCTCTTTCGGCGGTCGCGGACGACATAAGGGAGATGATGTCCGCTTGTTTAGGTGCTTTCCCGCTTTTGGACATTGCCGTGAGGGGTTGCAGGGAGAGGCAGTAGTTCCGTCTTAGCGAGGTGGTGAAAGTTATGAGATGCTCGGGAGGATCTAGGGTTGGAGCTCTGGGAAGTGGAAGTTGTCTGTTCCAGAGGTGTGGGGGCACAGTAAGAGGGGAAAAGGTTGCGCCGGAATCCCGGGTGGGTGTCGGGTTTGGAAAGTTAAGCCAGCCAGCCAGCGAGTCCAGGTGGCCCCCCTCTGTCACGCTCCTGGGGTGGGCTGATTGTCCTCCCGCTCTCCCCCCGACTCCTTACCTCCTGTCCCCTGTGGCGGAGTGTGCTGCCGCTGTATTGAGTGCGTGGGTATCCTGCGACCAGGAGCAGCCTGGGAGGATGTTGGGGGCAGCAACCCCTGCCGGCCTATGGAGCGACGGTTCTGGAAGAGGGGCAGGAGACACGAGGAGCGGGTGGCTGTTGGCCTGGATGTAGTTGCTGGGGAGGCTGGATGGAGGTCGTCTCCGTTGGTGGCGTGCGGGTGGCAGGAGGGCCTGATGCTGTGGTGGGTGCTCCGGGCTCTGGACCGCAAGACGGCCCCCGGGCCCGGGGGGTGATGAAGCTGGGGAGGCAGTCGTGCCAGTACCGTTGGGAGGCGTTGTGACTATGTGGCCGTATCACCACTTGCAATGTGCTCAGCGAAGGGAGATGGAGGATCGTAGGTCCGAGCCTCTATGGGTCCGGTGCAGTCCTGTGAGCGGGCTCTGGGCGCGCGCTCACCTGGTGGGCTCAATGGCTGGGCCTCAGTCAGGGTCCTGGTAAAGGCTGATAGTCTCCTGTGGTGGGTGCAGAGGCAGGCCGGCTGTGTGGCGGATCGCCGGCGACGGGGATGAGCGTTGTCTGTGCCTCCACCCGGGGAGCGAGTCTGATCCGGGTGGGGGCGGGTGTCCGGGTGTGGGCGGGTGTCGAAGGTTCTTGTGCGGTCTCCCGCACTCGCCGGCGTTGCAGGGAGTTTTGGGGGGGTGCCTGTGCTGGATGGGCTCAGCGTGGGCAGAGTCGATCCCTCTGTGCTACGAGCCGAGGCGCGGAGGTCGCGGTCGGCGACCGCGTTCGATCGTCAAGGGTTAGGGTTGGTGTCCTCGATTCCTGGGGTGCGACAGTGTCTCCGGGCGGGCTCGACTGGGGAGGTTGGGTGTTGGGTCCAAGGCAGTGGGACACTGCAGTGATCGACGAGCATGGACACTCCAGACCGTCTCCGGCGGTTGCCGATCGGCAGGGCTTCAGTGTCCGCTCCGCCCCCTCTTGGGCGGCCTCCAATTCCCGAAGCTGCGGCGGCCATCTTGCCGCCGAGTGGGCCCCGGGGCTGTCGAGGGTTCTATCATGGCGGTCTCGGGATGAAGCCGGGAATCGCTTGGCCGGTGGGTGCAGGGGAGGTTCCACTGCCGGAGGTTTCAATCCCGGCGAAAAACGGAGGCTAAAAGCGGGGTTTTTATGAAAAGGCGCATTGGGCCAGGCGGGAGCTCTCAGGAAGACATTCCAGTTGAGTCGGCTCCAGGCCACGCCCCCAAAAAAAGATGCCATTTTATTAACTCAAAAGGTTGGATGAACGTCTTACTATCCCTACCCTGGCGAGGATTCCCCTGCCTAAAATAAACTAAAGGGAACACTCTAACAAAAATATTCTGTCCTTCACACTTAGTCATACTCCACTTAAAAAGGTAGATATATGGCAGTTCAACAACAAATATAACCGTTAAATTCACACCAGAATGTTTCTTCCTCTAATCCGGGTGAATCCCCCTTCCCCAGATTAGAGTAGGTGCCTGTTCAACCGTTCCAAAAACATTAAGGAAATTCTATATTGTAACACAGTTCTTTGTTTCCAACTTTAGGAACACAGTTCTGAAAAAGTTCACAAAACCATGTATTCAACAAGATTACGCAGCAATTAATATAACAGTTGCTACAATGTTATTAATTTGTCAGGATGATTCTGCATTAATCAGCAAAATACTTTAGTGGTGCTTCAACTTCAAGACTTTTAACCATACCACACTACTGCAAAGTCTTCAACCTGGTCCATTCACCTGCCAGGCTTATTAAGACCGAGATCTCTGCTCTAGTGTACTCTCCTGCCAGAACAGATCCAACTATTACAACCATCTCTGACCTGGTCTACTCTCATGCCAGGCCAGAGTGAACTATTACTTTTCAGTACTTCAGTGTTCAAGTTTTGAACTCAAACAAATTGGCAATGTCTTTTTGCTCCGCAACTTCGAATAAAAGAACCACTTCAAGGGAAAAAAGAGCCACACTGATACTGTTTGTTACACCCGTGTAGTGGCCACATTATCTGCAGGTCATGCTAAACACCCTCCGAACGTCTTACCTCAGAGCAGCCTTCCTGCCACTCTTGTTTCTTCCCTTTTCCACTAATCGACTGCCGATAAGGTTTGTGTTTCAATTTCACCATTCTTTGGCAGTGTGGATTTAAGTCCTCCTCTCTCGGGGCCTCCTTTTCATATGGGCAATAGATTAGATCAACATTCTCAATTGCTTTGGTATATTTCTCTTTTAGCTTTGGCAATGAGTGTTTATTTTTTCGAGGGGATTGGTTCCTCTGACGTTTTCCACATTTATGACAGATAATCACCACAGCTGTGCTGCTTTGGAAAATTTTCTGCGTCGATACGCTGTCCTCGATGGCCTCCGTCGAGCTGACGTCACCCGATGTTATAAGGACGACGCACGACGCCCGTAGCCTCAGTTCTGTTTTTTCCGCGAATGTGTTCGCTTCGGAGATCTCGGCGTGCCTCGGTTCTTCTGTTCTATCGGTTCTTCGAACTTGGTTTGTGAAGATATCATGTCTTCGTCGTCTTCTACCCCGCAGTCGGGATTCAAGAAGTATCGGGACTGCGGTTCCAAGATGTCGCTTATGGACCCGCACAACGTCTGTCTCTGGTGCCTCTGTGAGGACCACGCCACCGATGACTTTGACGATTGCCCGTCATTAACGTCTAAGGCCTTGCGGGAGCGGAAGAAGCTATCTGTAGGTAGGGTTTCCAAACTCCAAAAGTCAAAATCCGCTGGGCTTTCGACAGACGATTCGAAGGGCGACTCTCTGCGTCGCCGGCGGAAGTCCAGGGAGTCTCGGTCCCGGAGTGGTTCCCGCCATTCCTCTGCCTCTTCGAGGCACTCGCGGAAGCGCCGTCACCGGTCGGCTTCCCCGTCCTCGTCCGAGGACTCCACCAGACGACGGGTTGCTTGTCCCAACAAGCATTCCTCTCCTGCGGAATGGGATGCATTTCGTAAGGAGATGGCAATTTTTGAATCGCAGGGCTCCGTTCTGTCCGCGCCTTCGAAGGAAGCCAGCAGGGAACACGCTAGGGACACCGCTTGCACTTCTTCGGGCTCGAGCGGTCGGCGCAATCACCGGGAGCATTCGAGGTCCCGATCGGACAAGGTGGATCGCTCTATCCATGCCCGCTCCTGGTCTCGGTCCTCGACACCGTCAGAGCCTGTGAGGCCTTCTAAGAAGACGTCAGCGTCATGTCAGTCGAGGGACTCTCTTGAGGCTCCGCCTCCGAGGAAGTCATCGACGCCAAGGCCGTCGAAGGACACGCTCAGGACACCGCCCTTGAGGCCTGTGTCAAAGCCATCGGCACCACGCTCGACGCAGATTCCCTTGACGCCTTTTGTGGCGGCTTTCCCAGAGGTAACCCGTGCTTCGGTCGAAACTCCGAGGAAGAACCTGAAGAAGTCAGTAAGGCCTGTATTTGAGACTTTTTCTGTGCCCTAATCCAGCGCTTTATACCAGCCTCTGGATTACATCTCTGAGGTGGACAAAGGGTCTGATGAAGGTTTGGACTGCTCTGGAGAGTCTCCCGGCAGTGGGTAAGTCGTTGCTGAAAAAATACTGCCCAGCCAGTGGCGACCCCGGCTACTTGTCCATGCACCCTACTCCGGAGAGTTTGGTGGTGCAGGCGGCTACGGCCCCGGCAAAGCAGGCGTCGTACCCTACCATCCCTCCTGATAGGGACGACAAACGTTTTGACGGTTGGACGAATAAAGTGTTTTCTTCAGGGGGGTTGACTTTGAAACCAGCCAACTCCGTGTGCCCCTTAGCCTGTTTCACTCACACTCTGTTGGCGGCTGAACATATTCCCAAAGGGGAGGAATGGGATGGCTTTCTTGCCCTTATACAGGATGGCAAGGATGCCATGTGTGAATCCGTTCAATCGAGTCTGGACGTGGCAGACTGTGTCAGCCAGGCCATGGCGACGAGCACCGTGATGCGCAGATTTGCGTGGTTGCAGAAGTCGGGGTTTGCTCCTGATGTACAAGCCCGGCTTCTCAACATGCCCTTTGATGATGAACATCTTTTTGGCAGCAAGGCTGACGAGAGCCTTCAGAGGTTGCAGACCTCCAAAGCTGCAGCGAAGTCGTTGAGCTCTGCAGTTCGCCAACCTCTGCCTTTTTGTCCTAGGGGACAGCAATGTAAGGGAGGTTCCTTTCGATACTACTCTACCTTTGGCAGATCGAGGGGAGCTGCAAGTCAAAGGGGCCAATGTAGGAGTACCAGAGGTGGAAAACAGGGTACTCGAGGTGCCAAGGCTGCTCGGGCAGTTGCCTCATTGCCCTCAGGCACTGCTGCAGCCGCTTCACCTCAGTCATGAGCTCATGTCCCATGGTTCGCCGATTGGGGGAAGGCTGGCGCAGCATCTTGTAGAATGGCGAGCCATTACTTCAGATGTGTGGGTTCTGGAGATCATAGCCCACGGCTACTGTCTTCCTTTCCGGCAGAGGCCTCACGACAATCCACCAGGGAATCTCTCTTTGTAGAGCCCGGATCCGCTCCTTGCGCAGGAAATCAAATCCCTGCTGGAGAAAGGTGCCATAGAACTGGTGGCTGTAGCGGAGAGGAACAAGGGATGATATTCCCCTTATTTTTTTATTCCAAAAAAAGACGGGGGATTGAGACCCATCATGGACTTAAGTGGTTTGAACAAGCTCCTCAGGAAGGACAAGTTCAAGATGGTTACTCTCTCAAGTCCTCCAGGCCCTTCAACTTCAGGACTGGTTGGTGTCCCTCGACCTCAAGGACGCTTACTTTCATGTGCACAAGATTCATCCTAAGCACAAGAAGTACCTGAGGATCGCGATTGGCGACACGCACTTTCAGTTTCAGGTACTGCCGTTCGGATTGACCTCTGCCCCGAGGGTCTTCACCAAGCTCATGGTGGTGGTGGCAGCGTATCTCAGGAAAGGGGGGGTTCACGTCTACCCCTACCTGGACGATTGGTTGATCAGGGCACGCTCTCCCGAGCAAGTCCTGGATCATCTGTAAGTCACCTGCCACTCCCTTCACAGGCTGGGCTTCTCCCTTTACTTAAAGAAGTCCCACTTGACACCGACCCAGCAGCTCCAGCACATCGGAGCAGTGCTCGACACGTCCCTGGGGCTGTTTGCGCCTCCCAAGGTGAGGGCTTCTCACATTCTGCAGATGGTGAACACGTTTCAACATGCCCAAAGTCTCCCGGCGTTTGAGTTCTTGAGGTTGCTCGGCCTCATGGCATCCTGCATTCTCCTGGTGCCAGAGGCCAGGCTGCGGATGAGATCTATGCAGTGGGCTCTCCAGATGCTGTGGTCACAGTCCTCCGGCAGGATGTCGGATCCTGTTCAGGTGCTGCCCTCGGTCGTCCAGGATCTTCTGTGGTGTGCCGTCGAAGGCAATCAGATGATGGGGGCTCCATTTTAGCTACCATCGCAGGATGTGACGATCGTGATGGACGCATCCCTCGCGGGATGGGGAGCTCATGCCAATGAGTTGACAGTCAACGGTCGTTGGTCTCTGTTGGAGTCCAGACTCCATCAATTTGTTGGAGCTGAGGGCCGTCAGGCTAGCCCTGAAGGCTTTTCTGCCGTCTGTGCGGGGGAAGAATGCCCTGATTCTGACAGACAATACAGTGGCCATGCACTACCTCAACAAAAAGGGAGGGGGGCAGGGTCTCTCCCTCTGTGCAGAGAGGCGATGCAGCTCTGGTTCTGGGCCATCTAGCAGGAAATTCTGATCTCAGCAGTTATCTGGCCGGAGACGAAAACAAGGCGGCGGATGCTCTGAGCAGGCATAGCACGTTCTCTTACGAGTGGGAGCTGGCTCAGGAGATTCTCCTGGAGATCTTGCCCTTTGGGGACCCCAGAAGTGGATCTCTTCGCCACCAGTGTCAACCGGAAGTGCGAAGGATTCTGCTTGCAGGAATTTCGTCCAAGAGGAGCATTAGGGGACGCGTTTGTAGTGGAGTGGTCCTTCCCACTGCTGTACGCGTTTCGTCCAGTCCCCGTCATTCCGCAAGTGCTGCGGAGGTTCAGTTCCCGAATGATCCTCATTGCACCGGCATGGGCCAGGAGAACGTGATACCCGGACCTTCTCGACATGCCCATCTGCCCTCCACGCCATCTTCCCTATCGAAACAATCTGCTCTCACGGGAGGGTGGTCAGGTTCTCCATCCAGAGGTCCAGTCTCTCAACCTTCATGCTTGGTTTCCGAGAGGTTGAGAGATAAGGATTGGGACCTCCCTGAAGATGTGATGGAGGTGTTGCTCTTGGCCAGAAGGCCCGGAACAAAGTCCCTGTACCGTTGCCATTGTAGAAAGATCTGCGACTGGTGCAGGTTTAAGAAAGTGGATCCTTTTTTCATGCTACATTCCTGTGGTTCTGTCTTTTTTGCTTTTGTTAGCCCACAAGGGCCTGCAAGTGGGTACCATTAAGGGTTACCTGGCGGCGCTGTCCATATTTAAGCGCTAGTCTGAGGAGTGTTCTTATTTTAAGATTCCTTTGATTTCTCAGTTTCTTAAAGGTGTCACTAATGTGTTTCCACCTTCACCTTTCTAGGTGCCTGGTTGGGATTTGAAGTGTTAAAGTTCCTGATGGGAGCTCCGTTTGAGCCCTTACATTCTTGTCCTTTGAGACTGTTGACCTTTAAAACTGTATTTTCAGTTGCGGTTACTTCCACTCGCAGAGTGAGTGAGTAGCAGGCACTATCCGATAAGCCACCCTTCACGGTGTTCCATAAGGACAGGGTTGTCCTTAGGGTTCCTCCTTTTCTTCCGAAAGTGGTGTCGGAATTTCATTTTAGCAAGAAGGTCATTCTTCCGGCGTTCTATCCTCCTCCGCATCCTGGTAAGGAAGAGGAGAGGCTCCATAGGTTGGATCCTAGGAGAGCTTTAAGTTTCTACATCTCGCACATGTCCTGGGTCAGAGTGGACGATCAGCTCTTTGTAGGATACGCTGGAAGGCGTTTGGGACAAGCTGTTACTAAGCAGTCTTTGTCTAAATGGATTATCTTGACAATCTCTGACTGTTACCGTTTGGCGGGTAAGGACCCTCTGGTAGGCGTACAGGCCCATTCTACTAGGGGCGTGGCTGCCTCTACTGCTCTGCAGAGGGGTATTCCCATTTGTAACATTTGTGAAGCAGCCACATGGGCCTCTGTCCATACTTTTGTAAAACACTACTCCCTGGATTCTATCCATGGGCAAGATTTGGCCTTTGGCAAGGCGGTTCTCTATTCAGCGATTTAATTGGGCATTCTAAAATTCTAAATTCTTTTCCCTCCTTCATACCTTGGTACTGCTTTGGGAGTCTGTCATAGATGTGGAATACGTCGGAGGACACACTCCCTTTGAAGAATGTTACTTTCTTACCTGGTAACGTTCTTTCGATGTTCCGACGTATTCCACATCGCACCCTCCCGACCTGCCCCTCTACAGAATTACTTATGCGATTGCAGCTTACGTTTCCGCAAGGCTTTCTGTAGTCATACTGGCAGAAGATTGGTGCCACACGTTCTGGGAAAAAACTACAACTGAGGCTACGGGTGTCGTGCGTCCTACTTATAACATCCGGTGACGTCGGCTCGACAGAGGCCCTCGAGGGAGCGTATCAACATCATTGACGCAGAAGCCGAAAATTTTCCAAAGCAGCTCAGCTGTGGTGATTACCTGTCATAGTTGTGGAATACATCGGAGGCACATCCCATCGAAAGAACGTTACCAGGTAAGAAAGTAACTTGTTCTTCTATCTGGCACGGAATGCTAGCAATGCTAAGCGGCAGAGGGTTATGTTCTCCTTGGGTCGACTTTATCTTTCGGGCTATGTGTGGTGCTGGAGAATAGCTTGCTGTTCTTGGGTCCGTATAAAAAATAGACTGGCGAGCACTTTGCACAGAATTTATTGAGTTTGGACAACGGTATTCTGCTTAAATACTTTCTAGCACAAGCAGGGGCATGAATTGGGGCCTTCTAGCTACCACTGCCTTCCTCAAGGTAAGAACTGGCTCTGAATTTCTCCCTAGGCTTCCCAACCCCAGTTTAGCTGTGCTCCCACCCCCTCCTAACAAGGTTAGGAGACTAGCTTTGTCACAATCATTAAGAAAAGGCTATATTAGATTCTTCTCTGCCATTTTACTATAGACCCACCTAAAATCTTCCTTCTATGAGCAAAAGATTGGAGGTATACGTTACTGATCAACTTTCGAAACATATAGAAAGGTCTTCATTATTATCGAATTACCAGTTAAGCTTTCACCCAACATGAAGAACAGACACAACCATTCTTCTGATGCTGTAAAAGCTGCTTGACCTTTGTGATGAGGCAGACCTGTTGCTTTAATTCTACGTGACCTATCTATCTACAGTGTTTGATACTGTTGGGCCATGATATTTTTCTCCACCACCTTGAGCACTTGTTGGGGATTAAAGGTCCAGTCCTGCCATGGATTGGCTCCTTTTAAGGGAAAGGAATCTGACAGTGCAATTGGGCAAGTTCATCTCATCCATGGCTCCTTGACGAGTTCTTAAAGTTTCATCCCTTTTTTCTTTTTTACTTAGCCCTTACATGCTCACTTTTTAGCCCAGGTGGTGGGAGGCTTTGCTTAGCTGTGCCAATGACACAAGGGTCCTAGTGGATCTACATGGAAGTTCCGATAATGTCCATAATATAACTGTCTGGTTGTGTTTCAGGACAACCATACCTTTGAATGTAGACAAATCCTGCAGGGTCTCTTCCTTTTTAATGGCCTGAACATTTAGGAAAGCTGGCAACTACGGTTTATTTCGGTTACGAATTTTGGTGTCTTTTTTTAACCAGCATCTACCTTCAGTTGATGTTGGATGTGGTTGCTAAAATGTAATATCAGGAGCATGGGTGCTCTGCTACAAGTTGAACATCAAATCCTTTTGATTCAGACAATTGTGCCGTCTAGGTAACTACTGTAAATAAGTCAACATGGGTATCTCAAAAAGAGCTTTAGCAAAACCATAGTCTACGAAATTGTGCCCTCTGAACCATCTATCTTCTGGGGGAATTTGATCATGTTTCATCAGCTTGAAAGGCACTGGGCTGGCAGAAAATGGGAGACCTATTCCATTTGCGTGTCTTAATCCTACTTGGGAGGATGGTACAAAATGGTGCTCAATCGTATTTATCAAATTTGCTTGCATGGTACCAGCCTAGGCGACCTCTGCATTCAAGCTAATTGGCAGATCTAAGAAGTCAGATTCCAAAAGACTTGAAGACTTGACATGTAGGCGCAAATCATAAAAATTCCTGGGTAGTTATCTTTGGAATTTGACCTTTTCATATTAGGTTGTGTTTGAGTGAATAGTTTTAAATATTCTTTGAAACATCACTTGCTCACTGGCCAAGTTACTTAAGATTTTGTTGCTTTTTTATAGCCTGATCTGGAGCAAGGATTTCTATTTTGCTGCTAGTGACTATTGTATACTGTTTGTGTTGCTACTTTGATTAGGTTCACGTAAATGTGTTGTGTTGTTGGTATTCCGCCAGTGTACTTGTTTTTCTGTTAATTTTTTGTTTTCAATAAATACTTTTTACTGCTACCACTTCACTGCCTTGGGCTGGATTTCTCAGGATGTCTCATTCGTCGTCCTTGATTTCTGGAATGGCTGGCATAACCACCCCCAAGGCCTTGGGTTGTTGTGTCAAGGACTGGTTGTCAGACTTTCACTGCTATTGGACCTCAGGATTAATAAACGAATCTCCTTCTGGCCTGTGGTGCTGAGCTGTCTGTTCTTCCAGGCCTTCAGCTGTGTCCTTGCCACACCCAACCACTGTTTGAGTCTACTTAGGGTTGAGATGCAGGATACTCTCCCGTTCTCCTCTTGACTCCACCTTCATTCCATTCCTCTCTTCTGCTTATTCCTCCTCTCCTCCCTTATTTTTGTTGTCTTACATTTCTCGGCCTGCTTTCTCTGTTCTTCCCCTTACTTCCTAATCTTGAGCCTCCTTTCCTGTCTGCCAGTCCCTTTGATTTTTCTCTTCAACACTACAAGTTTCTCCTCCTTTGGTCCCCTCCAATCTTTTACTTCACTTTTGTATGCTCCTTTCTCTCCCATGATCTAATTTAGAAGTGTCCTAGTTGAATTTAGAAGTGTCCCTGGTAGCCTCTCTGCGCTATGATGATTTGTGAAAATTGAATTTAGAAGTGCATTAGAAGTAGAATTTTAAAGTGTGCCCAATAGGCCCTCCGTGAAAGTTGAATTTAGAAGTGTGCGCAATAGCATCCCTGTGAAAGTTGAATCTAAAAGTGCACCCAATAGGCTCTATGTGAAAGTTGAATTTAGAAGTGCATTTAGAAGTTGAATTTTTAAAAGTGTGCCCAATAGCCCCTCTGTGCAAAGTTGAATTTAGAAGTATGCTCAATAGACTCTCAGTGAAAGTTGAATTTAGAGGTGCACTTGAAGTTGAATTTAGAAGTGTGCTCAATAGCTTTTAGGTGAAAGTTGGATTTAGAAGTGAATTTTGAAGTTGAAATAGAAGTGTGCCCAATAGCCTCTCTGTGAAAGTTGATTTTAAAAGTGTGACCAATAGCCTCTCTGTGAAAGTTGATTTTAAAAGTGTGACCAATAGACTCTCTGTGAAAGTTGAATTTAGAATCTAGAACTGTGCCCAATAGACTCTCTGTGAAAGTTGAATTTAGAAGTGCACTAGAGGTTGAACTTAGAAGTGTGCCCAATAACCTCTGTGAATGTAGAAGTGTCCCAATTGCCCCTCTATGAAAGTTGAATTAGAAGTGGGCCCAATATCCTATTAGTCTAATACCGTGCCTGGTTGAATCGACTAATCTCCCTAATAACCTCTCTGTACAAAGTTGATTTTAGAATCATGCCGAATACCCGCCCTGTATAAAGTCGAATTGAGAGAAGTGTGCCTAATAGTCTAATATCCCCTTTACTAAAAAAAAATTGAATCTAGAGATATACCTAATAACATTACTTTACAAAATTAAATCTAGAGGTAGACCTAATATCATCTCAGTGTACAGTTGAATTTAGAACTGCACCTAATAGTCTAATATCCCCTCTATATAAAATTGAATCTAGAGGTAGACCTAATACCATCTCTGTATGCTGTTGAATTTAGAAGTGTGTCTAATAGAACCTAATAGCACCTCTGTGTACAGACAAACCTAGAAGTGCACCTAATAGTCTAATATCATCCCTGTGCAAATTGAACTTGGAAGTGTGCCTAAAAGCATGCCCCCACTGAATTTAGAACTACAATTAGAAAACCCTCCTAAAATCCACCTAAAGCTTGTACCAAGCATGAGTTCGCCCACCCCACCAGAGTTTGTCGGAAACGACCACCGTGGACAGCCCCCACTCCCCGATCTGCCTTGCCTTCCCGCCCGTCCCCCCCCCTGCCCAAATCATCCCACCCCCCTTTGCATTCCCTACCATTCCCCTCTCCAAACACCAAGCCAGAGGGGCACGATGGCGAGCCAACCACCCTAAGACAACTCCCCCCTGTCCCCCCCTGGGAACCCCACCACAGACCAGCCAATGTTATCCATGCCCGCTCCCCTCACTATCATAACAGGCACACCCCGCCCTGCATTCATCAACCCCCTACCTTGCCCACAAACCCCCGCCACCTTCCCCCCCCGACCGCACCCTTTCTCCTCCCTAAAAACTGCACACTTAGCCCTAGCAAGAACCAAAGCTGCATCCCTCTCGCCCTCTGAACCCCCTACCCTCTCTCACACTCCAATCGCTACAAAGAAACTAAAGAGGAAACGGAGCTGGTCCCCCTCAATCTCTCAGCACTCCTCACCTCCCCTGTCTCGACACACCACCTCATTCCGGCAATCACCTCCTCCCCCGTGGCTTCACCCTTCCTAAAACCTCTCACCCTCGATTTCTCATCATCTGCAACTGAAACTCTTAACTGCCCACACCCTACCTTCAAATCCCCCGAACCAAACCCGATCATCCTAACACAGCTACCCAATCCCGCCCGAAGCCCGCCAATTTTTCTGCTCGCCCACTATTCCCATTGAGCATCACCCCCACCCATTTCCCTCCCCAGTCTCCACTCTCGCCGCCACAACCCCATTCCACTCCGAGACCAACTTCGCCTGCCAATGTGAACTGCATCCTATTTAATGCCAGATCCGTAGCAAAAAAAACAGACACTGCATCTTTGACCTTCTCGCCTCTGACAAACCATAGACCTGGTTTTCATCACCGAAATTTGGTTCTCGGACGACTTTGCCCCCAATCGCTAATGAAGCCTTCCCCCCTGACTACTCCCTCATCCCACTGAACCGTCCCTCCAGAGGTGGAGGATTAGCATTTGTCTTCAAGTCTCTCTTCCATGCCTCAATCATCGACAACCAACCTTCCATTCCTTCCTGCGAGTCTCTCCTTGTTAAACTATCCATCTCCCCGTCGCTCTCACACAGCTTACTAATCTACTCATACCAACATCCGCCGCTCACTCCACATTATTCTAAGTAAACACTGCTGGTTACGCACCCCCCAGCCAGGTGGTCTCCTCAGGCCTAACGCAGCCGCACCCGGTCTGGATAAATCCTACCAGAACGAACACATACTCCTGATCTCTCAACCACCACACCTACCGCTAAGAAGCAGCTATTACACGGATATCGCACGAGCTGCACACATACCTGGTGCTCACACGCACCTTTTGACTCTCTACTGATCTGAACTTCGGTTCCCAAGGGCATTCAACCTATCAGCGCCTTCAGACCATACCAATGGTATATAAGGCGCTATATAAATGCAAAATAACAATAACAATCTGTTCCTCCACTTTTCTCTTTTTACCCTTTTCGTTCTTGTTATATGCCTTCCTTTTTCGCTAGCCTTCTGCATATCCTCTTACGTGGGCTCTGTCTCTACATCCTTTTGTCATATTTTTCTCCCTCTACTCTCTCCCCTGCTCTTCTCTCCCCCTCACATCTGCAGCATCTCGTCCTTGCTACCTAAGTGCTAGTGTCTCCCACCTTAACTATTTTGCCCCTTTCTCCTCTACCCTGTGTTTCTCTCCTCCGCTTCTGCTCCTTTCACCACCTTAATTCAACCTCTGCGTACCCTCCTTGCTGCACCTCCACCTTATTAATTCCCCATATTCCTGACTGCCACATTACTTGCCTGCCTCTTTCCCCTTTATTCCTGCATGGGGCCTGTCCTCATATCCTCCATATGTTCAGCTATTTTTGTGGGGCTGCGGGTGCGCAGTGTGAATGGACAGTTCTTGTGTGACTTAAAGAAGTGGATTTAGCATGACTCTGCTAGTTATTAAAACACCCAGCTGCCATGTTAGATGTTCTTCCCATGCAGGCAATTCTGCTGTGTCTGAGCTATGAAATCTTCTGCTATCTACCCTTGCATCTTGCTTACCGGTTCTGACAACTGCCAGGGCGCGGGCATGGTCTATGGGCTGCTGCTTATGTGGCACTCTCAAACTGTTGCCTTTCAGTGAACCAGGTATCACTATTGTAAAACTTGTAGGCCCCTGAGGTGGCGACAATACCACCTACAGGCATAGTATATTTTTAATTGTGTTGCCCATGTTGTGCCTCAGCTGCCAAGAGTGGTCGGGGCAGTATGTTGGGGAAAACACAAGAGCTTGAGATGACTGGGACGCCTGGGAGATCCTCGGGTTACCTCTTCTGAGGCCTACATCAGAGTGGGTGTTGTTGCCCGACCCCTAGTGTAACTCTGGTACCATCAGTTACCCTCAAAAATGGGAATTCATTACAGTTAATTGTTTATATTTCATTTCTTGATGGGCATGGTTTGTGTCGATTTTTGTGTAGCGTTTCTGATACTTTTATAGCCATTTAGCATTGAAAATGATGTTGGGGAAATGGGCTTATTTCTTCCCTCGCGCGTGTGTGTGTGTGTGCGCGTGTGCGCGTGTGCGTGCATGCGCGTGTGTATGTGTATAGTTTCCCCTTTATACCCTTTTTGCCATTTATTCTATTCGTCACAACTAGACCTCGCCTTTAGTGCCAGTTAGTAAAATATTGTCTGTCCCACCCTTTCTGCCCCATGTCTTATTGCCTGCCCAAGTTATTGACAGTCTTCCTTTTGACAATTTGCAGGCCTTTTTCTCCATACCAGGAAAACTCGTCTGACAGGGCGAGTCTTATCCACTGTGCTCTAGGCCCCATACAACGGACAAAGACATCCTCTCGTTCCAAGAAGCGGCAGAATGTTCGGAAAAGGATTGGGTCCGAGGAGACCTCGCTATCTGACTCAGAACTTAAGGTAGGGTAAGCTGCCTGAATATCCCATCTGAAGCATGGAGCAATCTGGAAATGGTTGACGAGCCACATAATGGGCATTTTCATTCAACTGGTCTGGCTTTCTTTCACAGAACATGGAATGCTCACAAGATGGAATTGCTGGTAAAGTCTCCCGTTTCAGGATTCGCAAAACACCAGCCAAGCCTGCAGCCAACCTCACTCCAATGGGGTTGCCGAAACCCATCAGGTGAGTCGCATTCCTCACTTACCTTTCATCGGTCGGTCCTGCCATAATTAGTCTGGCAAATTGTTTTTAATTCACACCTGTGGTTCCCAAAACTGGTAAAATAATGTAATCCTTATCTCACTGCTTTAAGAATGGAAAAAGCAGTCATACTTAATATTACGTACTTACCTTCTGTAAAATCAAGGCAGCTTAAGAACATCCCACATTCACTTTTCAGATTCTGCACTGTGTACTCTGCAGTATGAACCCCATATTCACGGTGCCAAATGGGTATTATTCCTTGCAGATTGAGAACATTAAAAAGTAACTTACTGAATTGTTAGACCAGGATTGTGGCAATAGGGTTGTTAAAGCTTCAGTAATTATTCTCTCCTCACCCTCTTTATTTTAACCCTTATAGATAGGAGCACCTCTTATTTTGCAGTGCAAATCTATTAAAGATTGGCATGCTTTGCATCATCTGATGGCTTGGTCCTGAATAGGCGATTTTTCTGTTTTAAAAAGTAAGCTTCAGTCAAGGTGTGACATCAAAGAGACTGCCCTGCATATCAACACCATATTCCTATTATTTCTTTCCATTACTGCTTTGGTGAGACGACATGTTGAAGAAAGGATACATTGACGGAGAAAGACACCCATCAAGAGACTATTAACGTTTTCAAGGTTACTTGTAATTCCAAGGCAGGTTGTGTGATTGACTGTCGAAAAAATTGATTGATTTACTAGGATATTGATGAATATTTTTCAAGATATGAAGAAAACTTTATTTCTATTGGATTGTGTCCTCCCATGGATTCCTCATCTCACATCTATCCTTATCCTGCTTTGCAATATTGGAAAATGTATCGACAGCAGAGGTCGCTGTGCGGCATAGATTCGATGTCCCTCGACTGGTTCCCACGCCCGGACATGGCAGCAATGATAGTATTTATAGCACGCACTGCACTCGTTGACTGTTCAGTTTTTCGGCCTGCACAGCACGCTCTCAGAACGGTTTGACTCGCCTCAGTGAATCTCTCCACCAACGTCTTTTCAGTAAATCTTCACGATGTGTATGCTTCAAGAGATGTGCGGATTGTGATTCAAATATTTCGATCACTGATCCGCACAGGATTTGACTCTAGTGCCTCGGTGAAGAACATCAGGTTGAGTGTCACTGTCAATTGATGACCAGCAAGGCCTTGAAGGAGAGAAGATCGAAGCTTACCCTACATCAGTCGGTCTCAGTCTTCCACACCTTCGAAGAAGTCTTCCGAAGGTAGAAGCTACACCGGAGGAAAGTCTCCGGAAAGACCCAACAAAGACCTACGTCCCGTCCCCTTCCCTCCATACTTTTGGGGACATTCTGTCCTTCGGGGCGGGACCAGAGCACTTTGGGCAGCATAAAAATATTTGCAGCCTTTTTTTTTTTACACTGGGCCACCGTTAGTGGATGTAGCCCTGCCTTCCTGAGCCTCACCCAGCAGACTGCCCTTCAGTCCTTTTCTCCATGCGGTTGGACGCACTTGCATTGTTGAGATTTTTGTTTTCCTGCTCCGGTTCTGCGGTCATCTTCATCTCCGTCTATGCCGGAGCAACAGGGTTTTGTGTCCTGTTCTTGCGAGCGTCGGTTCGCGAGAGCGGATCCTCATTCTCTTTGTCTGGAGTGTTTAGGGCCGGATCATCGGTGGGGTTCTTGTCTTTACTGCGATTCTATCCGTTCGGGCACTTCTGCGTCGGCTCGTCCGGTGGGAGGCCGTGTTCCACCGGTTACCTACACCTCACCTTCAGCAGTTCATCGATGAGAAGGGGAGCTGCCCGGGAAGTTCTTTACTATTTAGGGCACCCCGGCCAGGCAGCTCCTTCCCGGGGTCGTCTGGTGCTGGGATGGGCCTCAAGGGCTCTAGTCTTACCAGGATTCGCACTGTGGTATCCCAATAGGGATCTAATCTGGCTACCGTAGTAGTCTCTGAGGTTCCCCTTCCTGGGGCAAAGTGTTCCGGGGTAACTCCTGAGGTTCCCCAGTCAGGGGCTAAACGTACCAGGATTTTTCCTGAGGAGGTTCCCCAGAAAGGGGCTAAGAGTACTGAGGTAATTCCCAAGGTTCCCCAAATAGGGGCTAAAGAAGACCAGCAGGACTGGGCACCCCCACCCTGGTGTCCTTGACACCGGACATCGTCCTGGGTTCCCCTCTAACGTGCTAATCTCCATTCTGGTCTTGCAGAGGGAGCAAAGAAGGCAGGCAGGCAAAAGTCCAAGGTCTTTCAGTACCGGCTCTGCTGGGGTTCCCTCACAGTGAGTGATTTTGAGTCTCCTAAAAATCCTGTCATAGCAATGGTGTCACATAGGCGGGTGACGCAGGTTTCTTCAGAGTGCAACAAAATAGCAGCTCAGCCTTCACTGCCTGCAGCATCCGTTTTGTCGGGCTCGTCCAACTAAGCCAGCTTACCGAGTTCGTCTGGAGGACTGGGAATGGTCGCTGGGCCTTGATTTTCACTGCCCGACCTGGATAACAAAGATCCTTTTTGGCCATCCATTGACTGGGGCTCAAGCTTTCCTCTTCCGCTAACCATCTTGCTTCTTCCAACATCGGCTCCTCTGTATTATGTTGATGTAGTCAGGGGTGGGCCATCTTGGCAGCTGACTTGAATGGAGTCGTGGGGCTGCGGTCGGTCTGATCGGCCTCTGCCACACTTCAGCTTTAGGGCTTCCTCAGAGGACGCTTCCTTTTGCAAATCTCATGCACTCAGAGCTAATGAAGGCATATTTTAAGTATCTCCAAGGATTTGTAACCTGCACTGTCTCAGAATGCGCCGTAATTGCCTCCTCCACTTCCAACAGGGCCTCCTCCTCTACTGCCTCCGGTGCAGTCAACTCCTGTTGTACAGCCACCAGAGCAAAAAGTGCCTGATCCACCTTGCGCTTTGTATCAGCTTTCAGTTCCCGCCAACAAGGACGAGGGACACATGGATCAAGACAATGAGGATCCGCCCCTTTCTATGAGGGCTTTCCGTGAAGGAGTGCTGGATTTGATGGCGTTGTTAGAAATTCCAACTCCTGAACCCCCAGCTTCGCAGAATGGAGCTCTCTCGGTGGGCCCCTCATGTTAAAATCACAAGAGCACTCGGGTCTTTCTACAAAAGGGCCTGCTCGCAGAAGCCCGAGAAATTTGGAAGAAACCTCATACAGGGCATCACATTAACAGGAAAATGTATGCTTCTCCAGCATGGGGTCTGGCATGGATTAACATGCTCATGATTATTCCCCGTCGTCAGGCTGGGAATCCTCGGTAAATAAAAAATCTGTATCAGTTTAATTTCTGATCTGTCTTTCTTGATAGTAACCAATCACTGATCTCTGGGTCATACTGCCCCAGCCAATGACTGCCCTCTCCCTAAGCCCCGCCTCCGGCAGCCATCCTCAGATTTTTACCGCACGCTCAGGTGTTGGGAGTCCTCGTGTTTATCTCTCAAGTTTTTTACTGCGTTTTCACGGTTTTTCAGAATTTCTCATTTTTTCAGTTTAATCGAGCCTCAAGCTCCACCGTTTCTACTTCCGTTTCGGAATTCTTCTATGCCCCTCAAGGGTGAAGTTTTCGTCGAGTTTACACTTCTTGGAGGATTACGGAAGATTTGCGGCCTAGCTCAACAGACATGGCCCAGGACAAAGGGAGCTCGAAGCCCGGATCCATGCTGTTCAGGAACTGCCCTTGGATGCAGATTATATAACGTTTTCAAGGAGGACGAGCATTCGCAATGTCTCTACTGCCTCCATGGGGACAAGACGCACGTGGAGAAGGACTGTGCGTTCTGCAAGAACCTTTTGGAACGGACCAAACAAGATTGTCGTTCCCGCCTCGCCACCTGGCTGGAGAAGGGCACAGTAAGTGAGAAGGCGAAGAAGTCTGAGCGGGCTTCTAAGTCCTTCGAGGGCGCCCCGGCGATGGGGGGCCCAACAGAAGGCCAAGCACCGCGAGTCTGCGGGCTCCAGGAGCGCCGAAAGGTCGGGCTCTTCGGTTGCCAAGCAGGGCGCTACATCCCCAGCACGTTCGACCACGAGCCAGTGCTCTGGTTCGGGGAAGAGGAAGTCCGGGAACCCGGGTAGTCTGCTGGAGCGGACCCGGTCGATCTCGAAGGGGGGGTGAGGCGTTGACCCTCCCCCCAAGGCGAAGGCCCAGGACGCACCTAAGGTGGTGAGGGCCTTGATCCACCCGGCTGAGACTCTACCAAAGTGATCGCTCCGACCCTGGCGGAGCCGGCTGAGACTACGCCAATGGAAACGGCCTCTAGGCCCAGAGTGTCCCTGCCGCCGTGGAGGGAATCCTCTTTCCAGCCCATCGCGAAGACCCCCGTGAAGCCCCCGGCTGAAAAAGAGGGGGAGGGTGGGGGCTATTACAGACTCGGAATCAGCCTCTGAGGAAGAACTGGTGGAGACTGCGAAAGGCCTCAACGAGAGGTTCATAAACCTCAACGAGAGGTTCGAGCCCAGGGGACGGTCCCTGCTGACGTGATCGAACATAGCAATGACGACGACGACGAACAGGGCCCAGTGGAGCGGCCATCACGTCCGTTGCACCAATTGCCCGAGCCCCAGGATAGCTCGGCGGCCATTTTGTTGGCAATCCAATCCACGCACCCCGACGGAGGAGCCAGAACCAGGCCCGTCGGGAAGCCCTCCGAACAAGCGGAAGAGAGTCCACCCCGCTCCGCCCTTCGTGCCTGCGAGACCGGTGGACCCCTCATCCCCCTCGCCGGGAGAGGATACGGGGACGGACGATGATGGCGGCGATGACACAGCAGGCATCCCGTCGTCACCCCCCTCCCCCAGCCCCACCCCCCGCGGGCGTCCCCAGCCGACGAGGTTGGCTCTTACCACGCCATAACCAGGGCATCCGAGCACTTCCAGCTCTGTCCTGAAGAACAGAAAAAGGAGGGGTTTCTGTACCAACGACGAGAGGCTAAGAGGAAGACGGTCCTCGCGGTGCCTTTACTCGACGACATCTGGGACGAGGGGCTTGCTGTCCTAAAGAACCCTGCCACGACACCCGCCAAGAGGCAGAGGTACGAGAAGAAGTACCGAGTCCCCGATGCCGCCCCCTTGTGCCTCAGGGCCCAGCCCACGCCGGACTCGGTCGTCTCGGCAGCGGCTAAGAAGAAGGGAGCGGGCGCGGCGGCTTCCACTTCCCCGCCGGACAGCGAGGGTAAGAAGTTTGACTCTATGGGACCACGAGTCATCTCGTCGGCGGCGACGACAATTAAGGCGGCCAATGCCTTAGTGATCGTGGCCCGCTACGACAGGGAGCTCTGGTTCAAGATAGCTCCCCTTCTAGATTTCCTGCCTGATGACAAAAGGGCAGAGGCCCTAGAAATTCTGCAGGAGGGTGAGGTGGCATCGGATCACGCCATTACGGTGGCAACAGACATTGCTGATACCGGATTTCGCCAACTGGGCAACAGAGTTTGCCTCTGACGACGAGGATGGCTCAAGGCGACAGACTTTCGCCAGGATGTCCATACCAGAGTGTTGGACATGCCGTTCGACGGCAACAACCTTTTTGGTAAGGCGGTGGATGAGTCTCTACAGGCCATCAAGACCGACTCGGAGACGGCCTGGGCCCTTGGGGTACTTCAGCAGCGACGGCCCTTTCGGAGCCCTGGAGGCAGACAGGGTGCCTCCAAAGGATCCAGCGGTGGCTCCTCCACCTACCGCCAGGCGGCCCACTCCTCTTCCCAGGAGGCCTACAGAGGTTCCGGCCTTGCCGCCGTCGTCACCAAGGAGGCCAAGGCGGCAAGGCCGCTTCCAAGCAAGACTGACCCGGCCGGGTTGTCGGGCCCCCACAGAAGCACCCCAGTGGGAGGCCGGCTGACGAAGTTCGTCAGGGTGTGGGAGTCCATCCCCACCGATCGTTGGGTGTTGGACCCCCTGGCCAACGGGCACTCGCTGGAATTCCTAAAGAAGTGCCCTCGCATTCCTCCAGTGGCCAGGAAGGAGAATCCCGTCCCTCAGCTGCTGTTGGAAGTAAAGGCGATGCTCGAAGGTGCCATCGAGCTCGTCCCCAGGAGGCTCCGGGGCTCCGGAGTATACGCAAGGTACTTCCTTGTCAGAAAGAAGACCGGCGGTTGGCGCCCCATCCTAGACCTGCGTCGGTTAAACAAATACATCAAGGTGCAGAAATTCAGGATGGTCACCCTCCAGCACATGCCGGGACAGCTGGAGGAAGGCGACTTCCTATCGTCTTTGGACCTGGAGGATGCCTACTTCCAGATCCCCATTCTAAAAAGGCACAGGAAGTTCCTCAGGTTCGTGGTTCAAGGACGCCACTACCAATTAAAAGTCCTACCGTTCGGATTAAAGTCGGCACCCAGGGTTTTCACCCGCCTGCAGGGGATCCACGTCTACCCCTACCTGGACGACTGGCTAATCCGGGCAAGGTCACGGGAACTCGCTGTCGATCATACGGCGAGGACCGTCCGGTTGCTCACGGAGCTGGGGTTCTCCATCAACTATCCCAAATCCCACCTGGTTCCATCGCAAGTAGCACTGTTTTTGGGGCAAAGCTTGATACCGTGGAGCAATTGGCCTCCCCTTCAGAGGAGAGGACCAAGACCATCCTGGGCAAGGTGCGGCGCCTGTTAGCCACGGACGTGGCCAGAGTGAGGTCCATCAAGTCCCTTCTCGGGTTGATGTCCTCATGCATCTACCTTGTGCCCCAAGGCAGACTTCGGATGCGTCCGCTACAGGAGTTCGACGCCTGCTGGTTTCAGGCAAGGGGCTGCTTCGAGGACAGGATCCCCCTCGACAAGGAGTTCCGTCGGCCGATCCTATGGTGGGGCACCCGGGCTCACCTCACGATGGGCAGACTTTCAAACCCCAGGGTTTCAGGAGACGGTGACTACGGACGCCTCTCTGGAGGGTTGGGGGGCCCACACCGGAGATCTCCACGCAAGAGGCCTTAGGCTCACGGAGGAGAGGTCTCTTCGCATCAACATCTTGGAGCTCCGTGCAGTGTTCTGGGCGCTCAAGTCATTCACCCGTCCCTCAAGGACAAAGTGGTGAGGATCTTCACCGACAACACCACCACGATGTTCTACATACGGAAGCAGGGGGGCACCAGATCCCCAGTCCTATCCAAGGAGGCCCAGGATCTGTGGCACTGGGCCGTCGCCCAGGGGATGTTTCTGGTTCCCTTCCACCTGGAAGGAATAAAAAACACCATCACCGACTTATTCAGCAGGGAGCTGCACTCATGCCACGAGTGGGAACCGCGCCAGGATCAAGTGGATCGACTCTTCCAACGATGGGGCAAACCCCAGATCGACATGTTCGTGACGGTGACGAACTCCAAGTGCCAGAGGTTCGCCAGCATGTTCCCACAGCCGAGGAGCATGGGCGATGCTTTCTCGTTCTCTTGGGACGGCCTATTTTTATACGCGTTCCCTCCGTTGCTGTTGCTGCTCCGCCTCATCAACCAGCTCAAGAAGTCCAGGTGCAGGATGATCCTCGTTGCACCGGCGTGGCCGAGGGAGGTCTGGTTCCTGGACCTTCTGGACTTGTCAACGTCCCCGCCAGTCAGGCTGCCGGCTGACACGGATCTTCTCTCCACAGAAGGAGGTGCCATTCTCCACCACGACCCACAGTCTCTGAACGTGCAGGCCTGGCTCCTGCAGCACTAGAGTTTGGAGGGTACGATATCCCGGCTGATTGTAGAGGTGTTCTTGAAATGGCCAGGGCGTCCTAAACTCTCAAGTGTTACGGTCATAAATGGAAGAGGTTCTCTGTCTGGTGCCGTGCACAGAAGATTAACCCTCTGCGAATTACGGCCCCTCAAGTGCTGCCGTACCTACTGTCGCTGGCCAAAGCTGGACTGGCTCACACCTCCATAAAAATACATCTGGCTGCCATCTCCCGATATACTAGGACGACGGGACGAGCGTCCTTGTGGTCTCATCGCCTGGTGAAGGAATTTATGAAGGGACTATTCTGATCATTCCCGCCGGTGAAGGCTCCTGCCCCGGCGTGGGAGCTTAATGTGGTGCTTACCAAGCTCATGGGGGCCCCATTCGAGCCTATGCATTCGGCGCCTTTGAAGTGCCTGTCATGGAAGACAGCGTTCCTCGTGGCCATCACCTTTGCACGACGAGTGGGAGAGATTCAGGCCCTCTCTTGCAAGCCTCCATACTTGACTTTTCATGACACGAGGGTGGTGCTGAGGACGCACCCCTCCTTCATGCCCATGGTGCCGTCGGACTTCCACCTCAACGAGCCCTTGGTGTTACCAGTTTTCTTTCCGTCGCCTTTGACGCCGGCCGAGAGGACTTTGCACTCGCTGGATCTAGCTAGAGCACTGAATTTATACGTGGACCGCACAAAGAGTTTTCGGAAAACGTCACAACTGTTTGTGAACTTTGGGTTTGTGAATCAAGGGAAGGCTCTCTCTAAGACTTCCATTTCCAGATGGCTCTCCGGCTGCATCATGCATTGCCACCGGTTGGCAAACCGACCACTGCCCGGCCGTCAGAGAGCCCATTCGACCAGAGCGATCGCTGCTACCACGGCGTTCCTGTCTGGTGTGCCCCTGCTGGATATCTGCAGGGCTGCTACGTGGAGGTCGACGCACACCTTCATGAGATTCTACTGCGTCGATCGGGACTCCAGGAAGGAGTCCAGGGTCGGCCAAGCAGTGCTGCGCAACCTGTTCGCTTACGTGAGCCTGGTGAGGAGGTAAGAGATGCTTAATGTTGAGTTGTTGTATTGCTTAATTTTGAGCCTGTTGCCACCTCCCGTGGTTGTGCATGTGTATACTGCTATGTATTCTTTTATTCATGAGCATGTGAATCCATGCCAGACCCCATGCTGGAGAAGGAACAAGTTACTTACCTGTAACTGTTGTTCTCCAGAATGGGTCTGGCATGGATTCACATGCGAACCCTCCCACCTACCCCTCTGCGGCTCTTCACTTGGTCATACTGCCACTTGGTGTGCTACCAAATCTGAGGATGGCTGCCGGAGGCGGGGCTTAGGGAGAGGGCAGTCATTGGCTGGGGCAGTATGACCCAGAGATCAGTGATTGGTTACTACCAAGAAAGACAGATCAGAAACGAAACTGATAGTGGTTTTTTCTTTACCGAGGATTCCCAGCCTGACGACGGGGAATATTCATGAGCATGTGAATCCATGCCAGACCCATGCTGGAGAACAACAGTTACAGGTAAGTAAATTGTTCCTTGTTACAAACTCCAGTCATCTGAAGAAGTTTACTTGGTTTCTCCGCCCCTCCAATTCCTTCGTCTACAGTAGTAGTAGCAGCAGTGGCTACGCTTCAGTCTAAGCCTTCTTACACTACCGCTTTGCAGGTATTGTCCGAAGAAGGCAAGATCATCCAGGGTATTGGGAGGAAAAGTTTTTGCTAATGTAAGGCTTCAGCTATGCCAGGCAAACCGAAGTAATATATGCTCCGCTACCCTCAGGTTGAAGGGAGTATCTGAATTTCAGGACTGTATTCCTCAAGACAAGTTAGAGGACTTAAAGCAGGATCTTTCTGATGCCAGGAGCTCTGGATCTGCTGGATGCAGCGGGCAATCATGTGGATAAATCAGCCCGAGGCTCATTATTGGAATTGGTTTCCCGCCATGCTACATACTTTTCAAGGGAGGTCCAAGAAAAGATGCTTGACCTACCCTTTGAGGGCAAAGAACTTTTCCATTCCTCCACGGATGAGGAGCTCAATAAAACAAAAGCAACTACGCTAACTGCAAAGTCTTTGTCCGTTTTAGCAAAACCTGCTCCTTCCAACCGGACCTATCCTTGAAAATAAGACACCCAATAAAGATCTTTTTTGGGTTTCAGAGGGTTTCGGGACCGGAAGTCGCATCAACCAGATCGTTCTTCCCGTGGGACTCTGTGCAAGAAACAAAGGCAAGGCTGCTGTTTAGTCTCCCTGTCCTCAGCCTCCTCTTTTGCCACAGGTGCCCTGGCCACCAATAAGTCAGCAAAATTGTAATTTTCATCGGGCCCTCATGTCCCCGGTGGGAGGACAGATTTCTTATCTGGAAGCGTGGAGGACCAT
The DNA here is from genome assembly GCF_040938575.1 of Ambystoma mexicanum. Taxonomy (NCBI): domain Eukaryota; kingdom Metazoa; phylum Chordata; class Amphibia; order Caudata; family Ambystomatidae; genus Ambystoma; species Ambystoma mexicanum. Next base: position 735,357,329 of record NC_090925.1, read on the forward strand.
TACTGACGACTGGTTGGATTTGTCTGTCGCCCGTGCAGGTTTATCCTACCCCTTCCAAACGCCCACCCTCCTCACCAGACAGGCTCTGAGTCGAGGTGCAGAAGCTCCTGGACCTCAGGGCGGTAGAGCGTGTCCCTCCTTCGCAACAAGGGTAGGGCTTTTATTCCCTTCTGTTCAGTGCCCAAACCCAACTAGGCTGGCCTATGCACTATCCTAGACCTATCCAATTTCAACCTTTACCTTCCCCCAAGAAAAATTCAAGATGATCACGCCTATCCAGATCAGATCCTCCCTTCTAAAGGACGATTGGCTCAGTGTGGTAGATCTCCAACATGCATACATATATATTCCAATTTGGCCTCAACACCGCAAGTTCCTTCATTGCTCAATAGGAACAGAATATTTTCAGTACTGAGTCCTAAACTTTGGTCTCCCCCTCCCAGCCCCCACCCCTTGGGTCTTTACGAAAATGATGTTGGTTATTGCAGCGTTCCTCAGACTCCAGGGAATCCACGTCTATCCATATTTAGACTGGTTACTTTGGCGTCATTGTCCGCAGACTGCCGCAAACAATCTTCAGCTCCCCCTCAAACTACTGTATGACTCTCAGGACCTGAATTTCTTAGGTTTTCGCTGGGCTACCATCAAAGCCAAGATTTTTCTGACAGAGGACAGGAATACAGATTTGTCAGTCACTTGCCGTCAGTTTCTTGATTCATCCCACAGGTCGGCCTGGTGGTTTCAAAGGCTTCTGCGCCTGATGGCCTAATGTGTTCTGGCTCTTCCTCCGGCGAGGCTAAATATGAGATGCACTTAACTAGTGCTAAAGAGCAACTGGTCCCAGGCTTCAGACCCAGACTCACAATTGATTGCAATTCCCCCTTATGGTTACAGACCTCCAGTGGTGGTCGGATCCTTCCAACCTCTCAGTGGGAGCCTCCTTTCTGGAGCCCTTGCCTCAAGTCACAATAATGACAGACTCCTCCCTTCTGGGCTGGTGGGCTATGTTGAATCATCTGGAGGTTTTCGATATATGGACAGGAGGTCTCGTATCAATTACCTCAAGCTCTTGGCAATTCTTTAGCCTTGAAAGGTTTTCTGCCTTACATCTTTGGCAAGGTAGTGAGAGTACACACACACACACACACAATTTGGTGGGTATGTTCTATGTGAACAAACAGGTAGGAACCAGTGCTCTGCCACTTGTGGACCTGGCCATTCAGATATAGGAATGGGCGGTGCAGAACACTATCTGGCTGCATTGGATTCTCTCAGTCGTCAGTCTGTGTCAGTCAAGTTTTTGACCTTTGAGTTGACTCCGGAGATCAGTGTCTCTACAGTGCACGCCCACTCAACTGACTGGGCACAATCTCCTTGGACATGTTAAGAATACGAAGACTTATTTTACAGTCACAGTATTTGTTCATATATTTACAGTATCACTGGCAATTCTGAATGAAGCAGGCAAAGGGTTATGTGGTGCCTGAATACTGATTTTCAACTGGTAACTGAAAACAACGCTACACTCCTACCATATTTCTTCCGATCTTGAATCTTCAGTCTCTGACAGAAGTTAGTGGCCTACTTGTTTCACTTATTAAGAGAGAAAACGAAACCCGGACCTTTCTGCTTGAAGTCGTTTATGAAAGACAGTTTAGAATGTCGGAGGAGAGTCCAACAAGCTGCCTCAGCCTGTCAGTGTTCATGTGCTCCACCTCGGTTTGGGAAGGACTCCTGTTCCTGCAAGGCTGATTAAGGCAAATCAATAACTTTTCACTTCAAACTCTTCCCAAATACATCTGTTTATTTGAAAAAGAACCCCTACTAATCACAAAAACCCCTCCTTGCCTGTTGACAGACCTGAAACGTATTCAGTACAAGGCCTCCAAGCTCCAAAGGGTATCCACGCACATTTGGTGTGAGGGAAAGCAGCAGCTGTTGGTTTTCAAAAATGTCCCATGGGAAACAATTGCCAAAGCGGCTACATGGGCTTCACCTTCACCTTTGCCTTTCTGTAAGCACTGTTCCCGGGCTGGTGCCCAATTTGGGTAAGCAGTGTTTAACCTTTTTCTGTAAGTAAATTTCCATCCACCTGTTGCCTGAATCAGTGCTTGGGTATCTCCCAAAATTATGGAGGCAAGGGGTCTGGACGTAAGAGTATAACAAAGTTACTCACCGTAGTGACTGTTTTACTCGTAATCCATAATCCCCTCTCCTCCGTTGGCCCGCCCGCCTTCCCCTCTAAAAATGTTACTTTAATTTCTTATTCGTCCTTCGACCTTAGCGATAGAAAAGGACTGAAGGGCAATGCTCTGGGTAGGGCTCGGGAAGGTGGGGCTACAACCATGCGCGTTGGCCCCACGTAAATTTAAAAGGAACATCATGTTTTTGTTGCTTCAAAAAGTGCTCCCGTCCCGACGGACGGAATGTCCCCAAAAATATGGAGGAAAGACTTTGGACTAGGAGTAAGATAGTCGCTACAGTGAGCAACTTTGTTAATCCGAACGCTCAAGATCCAGAGTGATGCCCGTCACTCTTCGTAAGCTAAGAAGTGGAAGAAACAACGCAATCGTCCCTAGACCTCGACTAGCATCGGGTACATTTTCCTGATAAAACTGCTTCTATGGCCGAAATGGGAAAAGTTAAGAGAAAAGAGCATGGCAGTCTTTTTGAAGGTGGCGCCTCCTGATCCCTCAAAAGAGCCAAAAAGGCTGTTGAGCCCACTGCCTCCTCAAGACCAGCAAGGAATCCAGCAAGGCTTTGACCCGCGCAATGTAAGGAAGGCATGGTATCAAGAGTAAGACCGACGCAAGTGACCACAGTTCAAGGGAGTTTGTTAAACTTCAAAAGGGGTTGAAAAATGCCTATCTAATCCTAAATCTACAGAGGGGAGCAAACTACGACCATAAAATAATAACTCAGTCCAAGTGGTGTCTTGTCAAATGAAAAAAGGGCATATACTAATAAATTGCCAGCCCTCATCTCTAAATACAATTAATGTGGCCAACAATGTTACGAAAAAGAAAGTGTTTCAGCATGGGATAAGGCGGTTGACTCGAGCGTAGCACAGTCTCTGGCGCTTCTAGCACAAGGATACAGTTCAATCATTAGCATCAGGGCCTTCTGAACCCAAGTCTTTGTCTTTCAAAGTCTTTGTTCCGAAGGGCTCATGTGACAAAAACACAAGTGAAAGGGTTGGGAAACAACAATTCGATACAGAGCTTCACCCTTACTGCTCATTTAAAGCATTAGCACATCAAAGTGGAAACAAGCAGAGAAACAAACACCTCGATGTCAAAAACAAAAATCATTTTATGAATAGTTTTTGATGTTTTTCTGTAGTTTAGCCATAACACTGAACATCATTCATTACAAGAAACATAAGGAACAACAGTTTGCATCATAAAACAAAACGACGACAAGCTAGTATTCTTGTTCAACATTCTATACGGTGGACATCATACAAAGGCTGCTGTTGCTCCCCCGAGGTGGGGACGACAGTGGTCAAAAACAGATAAACAAGTGAAAGAGCAAGTCACTAATACATGCGTTAGCATTCAACAGTCAAAGTTGGTAACACTGTGCTTGGAAGGAGATTGTGTCTACACCCGGTGTTTCGGCCCCGTATTGGCCTCGAGACATCTGGAAAACTTCACCTGGAGGGGGCCGCAATCAGAGAAGCCCACTAGGATCCGCACAACTAGCGACAGGGGCAAAGGAACGTGCAAGACACTCTCTTAATCCCCTCCCCCCCCCGGACAGGGCCCCCACTCAGCAGGCGGGTAAAGGATTTACCGTCACACGGCATAAGGTGGAGGACAAGACTCCTCCTCATTCCGCAACCCCAAGGTGTTGTGCTTCACCCCTGTAGTCTTTCCATACAAAACGTGGGGCACCAGCAAAAGCTGAGCAGACTGCCGCACAGGAACGCCTGCTGCCCGCACATGGCCCCAATCCCATGTAGGGCCAGGCACAAACTCCTCAGGGCCATCTAGCCCCATCCTAATCACCCTGCCCTCCGGCAGACGTGCCATTGCTATACCGCCTCTTGGGGCCCCTGGCTGCAGGGCTGAAGGACAGAGGGCCACGCAGGGGACACCTCGGTGAGGGGCCTCCCAGGTGGCAACAGGCACCATTTCATAAGTGGGGACCAAGAAGCTTTCCCTCCTCAGTCTAACGCACCCACTGGTCTGTAAGCCTGCCATTAAACTCAAGAGGGCGGCGCTCCCTCACGGAGCTCGGTCCCGCGACGACGGGCCTCATAGACCCAGCTAACACCAGGAGGAGGGTCAGGCACATCGTGCCGTGCCGGCATGTAAAAAGGAACTCACGCCCCAACACCAGTAGAGCTTCCAGCCTCCGCTTCACCCAGCCAGCCTAGGAGATCCAGCCGGAACAAGGCGGAGATTGACATCTAAATGCAGCTACAGACCATCCTGGCAGAGATGCGAATTATTGGGCAAAGGACCCAAGAAACAAACAATACGGTGCTGGACATTAAGAGGGACCTGCAAGAAGTCCAAACCCGCCTTACTGTGCAGGCAGAACGCATCACAGACAACGAACAGCAGATTAGTGCGCTGGCGGGCAACTATACAACAAAGGAAACAGACCTTGACAGAGTTATAAGGGAGGTCCAGAGACTCGGCGAGAAAATAGATGACCAAGAAAATCTATCCCGCCGGAACCTCCGGGTGGTGGGTTTACCAGAAAACACTGAAGGTGCGGCTCTCGAGACATACATACGTGGCTTCCTATGAGACACCCTCAAGATTGAGAAGCCACAAGACCTTATAATCGAGAGGATACACAGGGCAGCTATACCCAAACCACACCATATCAGCGACCACAGATCGTGACCATGCGCCTCCTCAATTTTCAGCATAAGATGCTGATCCTTAAAGCATATAGGGTGGCAGGCCCCATAAAAGTAGGGTCAGCCGACATTTGCATCTACGAGCACTATTAGCTGGTCTCCAGGCGCTGCAAACAATTCAACCCGATATTCGAATACATGAAAGACTCTAAACTCAGCCATTTTCCAAATCGCGCACAGGCTTGATAATACATTTCTGGATCCTGTTGACGGACGCTCCTATCACATGCCCTACAATTAAGCCAAGCAGATTTGAGCTGCACGCTACTACAGCCGTCCCCGACAAGGAAAGGACGGCCGCTGCCTCGTTTGGCTCTCTTGGCGGCAAGAAGCACCCGGTGTCGGGTGTGGCATGCAGTGTCTTTCCCTCACCTCCTGTCTTGGCACACGTGCCAATTGGTGGTGGTGTGCTGCAGGTTAGGCCTTCCCAATGTTTGAAATGTATGGTTTGGTTGAAAGTTGGTAAAGACTCACGGAGTCATTTTGAGTTGCTTGCTCCCAGGGTATATCAATGACGTCATCGCAGCACAGCCACCACACACTGCCACAGGTTAAGACGAGATCCAAGGACAGACAACAGATCGATAAATACTCACTACGATACTATGGCACTTGCCATTAACCTTCTGACACTAAACATCCAAGGCTTGCGTCACCCCATCAAGCGCAGGAGAATGTTCCATAACTGTAGGGACCTCCAGGGAGACATAATTTTCCTCCAAGAAACTCACCTGCGGAGCACTAATTCGGCAAAGCTCCAGCGGGGCTGGGTGGCACAGCGATCCACTCCCCTTATTATGGCAAAAGGGGGGTATCCATATTCGTCCACAAGCGGGTCCCTTTCCAGGTCAGGCACACAGTAGCTGACAAGGAGGGGTAGATTCATACTCGCCCAAGGCCTCGTATACCATCATGCCGTTACGCCCACGTCTGACACTCCGCAGTTCTTCACGAAGATGTTTGCGACCTGTGCACAGTACTTGGGGAACCTCACGAATATAGGGGGTGACCTCAACCTCACCCTTGACCCTCTCCTTGAACGCTGAGGCGACACCGCAGGAAGTGGCAGCCCACTCAAGAAACTGAATGCTCTTCAGACAATAACACGCAACCTCTGCCTGATTGACCTATGGAGAGACATACACTGCCAAACACAGGACTTTACGTTCTACTCACACCCATACAACACTTGCTCCCGGCTGGACTACTGGCTAATCCCCGCAAACTCATGCTACCTTTTGGATGATTGTAGGACCCTCCCTACCACTCTCAGATCATGCCCCAGTCTGCCTACGAATCACCCTCCCCGACACACAACGCCAGCCTCCACCGTGGAGACTTAACCTGCGCATGCTCCACTACCCCGGCCTAGTGGAACAACTTGTAATAGACACTCAGCGGTTCTGGGAAGCCAATCTATCTCAGGACTACTCTGCCCATAGATGTTGGGACGCTTACAAAGCTTACAGGAGGGGCCAATGTATATCGTGCTGGGCGCACAAACGTAAAGCGTGGGGGGAGGAAGCTTTCCGCCTAAAGGAGGAACTAGGGAAAGTTGATAAAGCCCACACAAAAAAAGGGCATAAACTCCTCAAGCCCACACTTAACAGATTCTACACCAGAATTGCCCAGCTTTCGGCGGATAGGGCCCAAAAATCATACACCAGTTGTCCTCAGTCATTTTATTTAGAAAGCGACAAGAACCTCAGGTCTATGGCCCTGGCCCTGAAGCAGAGGCAAGCAGCACAAACCATAATCTCCATTCAAGACAAAGCAGGGAAACAACTGCATGGGGACGCTCAGATAAATGCCAGATTCCAAGAATTCTATGAAGAATTATACACGGACTCCGGCCCTCCCCCACCCCCCGCCCCTGGCCCCCTCCCTCGCCCCCCAGCCCAAAAAAATTGAAGGCTTCCTGGACTCTGTACAGAGCCCTAAAATCCCTACAGATCATGAATAAGTCCTAGGGGCCCAAATCACTGCCGCAGAAATATCTAACACTATGACAGCATTGTTCGTGGGCAAAGCCACGGGACCCAACGGAGATGGTCGAGGACATAGCACCCCAGCTAGAGGAAGTATTTGAGGCAATTTCCCTAGGCCACTTGCCCCAATCTATGCTCACTGCTAATATTAGTCTTTCACAAGGTGGGGATGGACCCAGCACTATGAGTCTCATATAGGCCCATCTCCCTTATAAACGCGGACGTGAAGATTCTCTCGAAGTGTCTGGCGAAACGCATAGAAAACAGCCTCCCTAGCATCATCCACAAAGACCAAACGGGCTTTGTATGGAATAGACACTCAATCGACAATATTAGAAGACTGCTAGATCTAGTAGCGGGCATTAGGGACCCGGAAGCCCTACTGGCAATCAATGCCAAAAAGGCCTTCGATAAGGTACAATGGGAGTTCATATTCAAAGTATTGCCACACTACGGGTTCCCCCACCTCGTCCCACTCCAAGCTGCTATATACGGGCCCTACAGCTGCCATAGTAACCAATGGCAATACCTCCCCCGCTTTCGAACTACAGTCGGGTATGCGCTAAGGGTGCCCACTGTCCCCACTACTCTATGCTCTCTCCATATAACCAATTGCAATTAAGCTCCGAGCTGATGGGGATGGGCGGGCATCGTGCAAGGCGGGGAGGAACACTGTGTGTCCCTTTACGCTGACGGATTGCTACTCTACATTAGCATCGGCCCCACAGCTCTCCCATACATTCGAGCACTCCTAATAGAGATAGGCCCAATGGCGGGTTATATAATTAATTGGAGCAAGTCAGAGCTTATGCAGCTCCGGTCAATGTCCCGTGGGACCCGGGGGGGCGGAGGGGGTACCCCTTTCTCTCTACAAATGCACCACATCAAGTACCTCTGTATTCTTGTTAGCGCCTCGCTGAGCGCCCACAGGGACCTGAACTATCCTCAGAAAATATCAGCCTTTTACCAGGATCTCAAGAGGTGGGACATCCTAAACCTTTCCCTGACTGGGCGGATTAACGTGCTAAAAGTGAACTCTTTCCCTAAACTCAAGTACATCACAATGATGCTCCCGGTAGGCCAGTCAGCCTCACACCTGTAGAAGTTGGATGAAGCAATCTCCAAGTTCATTTGGAGAGGGAAGAAGGTGAGGATTCCGATTCCAGCCCTACAAGCCGCTAAGGCGAATGAGAGACTCGCTGCCTCGTCCCTTAAAGCATATTATCAAGCGGCGCAAGTGTGCTGGGCGAAGTGTTGGCTTGACGCAATGGAGGTCGAGTTGATGGAGCGTCTGAACCCAATCAAAACCATGGCCACACCTCCAAAGAAGCTCCCGCCCGAAATACGGAAACACCCCATACTCTGGGCCCATACTCACCCAGCGGCATAGACTCAGGGCAGCACAAGCGATCCAAACTAAGCATGCATCACCTTGGTCCAGCATTCGGGCGGTATTAACCTACGGGCTGACAGGCCGAACACATCCTAGGCAGGACCTGGAATGGGCCAATATAAGAATAATGGACATCATGGAGGGGGCGACAATGCAGAAGTTCCAAGATTCTCGCGCGAAACTCGGCCTGGGGCTGGGAAACTGGCTCTCATACAACACTATCAGCCTCACGATACGGCGCCATACCGCACAACCCCCCGATCCTTGGGCCCCCGCTCCCTGCGAGACAGAGATGGAACGACATCTCAACTCCTTCCCACACCTCTGCACATTCTACCAAATGGCAATCCCGAACAATCAGGGACGGAATCCTACACTCGCACACAACTGGTCTGAAGACCTGGGGGTCCAAATGGAGATTTTGGACATCCTAGATTACTCCACCATACCCTTAACTTCCACCAACCTCAGAAACGGAGAGATCCAATTTAAAATTGTGCAGCGGCTTTACTTCAGCCCCTTTACTTTGCATCGGATGGGGATCACCCAAACAAACAAATGTTGGAGAGATTGCGGTGCCCTAGGCACAATGGGTCGTATTCTCTGGCAATGCCCAAAGATCTCCCAATATTGTAGGGACGTGCAAAAGCAGATGGGCGATATTGGTTGGGCTAATGTCACATTCACAACCGGGGTAATGCGGGGGGGGGCCTGACTCTTGGCATGATGAGCTCACCCGGAAACTCATAGGCCTAATATTGTTCACGGCAAGGAAACTCCTGATAATTCACTGAAAAGCCAAAGTTCCCCCATCCGCTGCCGAGTGAACCTCACTCCTTGCTAAAATCTGCAAGATGGAAAGCGCAGCCTTAGCACGGCAACAGCCCCAAAATCCCTTAAGAGCAAGAGCTGATAGACCCATATACATAGGCTAAGGGAAGGTAAGAGTACCTAGTGCTCCAACTATGGTGGAATGACCCACACTATTACACAGTATCAGAACGGATTATGGCTGGGACTCGGGATGCTTAACCACACAAGCGCTGAACCTTTATTACCTCAAGGGAGCAACTCATAGTTATGAAGGGTTCAGGGGGGATTGGGTGTTACAGTTGGGCATGGATGGGATAGGCTACATGCCAGGGAGGTCCGGGGGGGGAGGGAGATGCTGCTATCGAGGTAATGTGCTTAAAGATTTCTTGCTTCTCCTATAGATGCACTGTTTTCGCGTAACGTTGTTATATTGTCTTAGGTGCGCTTCCTCATCTGCAATTTTAATCAGACTGCCTGTAGCCTGACTCATAAATGCCAATAAAAAGAATTTACAAAAAAAATAAGTTATTTTCCTCTTTCAAACGTTCACAAGTATTTAATTTCTTAGGCGATTCACTATTCAGCCCGGATCCCACTCAGCTGGGCTCAGATCCCTTTAACCCAATTAATCTCCCTCAGCCGGGTTCGGATCAATTTCACATGACAATTCTTAACACAAGCTTGCTTTAACAAGAAGCTCTTAGCTGATTCCCATCAGCAAGGCTCGGACCAACTTCATCTACTTTCTTTATATTCTTACAATCGAATACTTTGGAATGTGCCCGGGTTTTGATTGACCCGTGGCAGTACCACTTCGATTTCACTATTACTTTTCTTGTAACATTTGCCACCTTTCAGTTGGATACCTAACAGACTTTTGAATGAGCACCCACATGGTGCCGGACTAGTGTCTACGGTATCGTATCGTATCTTGGCTTCAAAGTTCAATCAGTCATCTGCTGTTTCATTATGTTTGCGTCACTTGCCACATATGCTTCATACACTGCTCTCTTCAGTTTTCACTATACAATGTTGCTGCTTGCAACCTTGGCTTCAACATCAGTCTCCCCAACTCACCGGCTGTTCTGACTTCATTGGCGCTGCTTTGTTGTAGGAGCCAAGGACAGTATCATGGCGGTAAACAATTCTCCCTGCCTTGACTATGGACACAGGAGAGCCCCTGGTACCTCTGACGCACAATGCAGGTTTCTTCATCTTTGATTCGGTTCTCAGGTTGTTTCTTCTTGAAGGTTCATGAAAGTATGAAAGTAACAGCCTTTCACTGAAAAGGTCAAGGCCATTGCCCTCCTTGCAACCCTTAAACTGCCACCTTGGAACTGCTGCTCCCTCGCGTGCTTTGCCTTGCTCAGAGTGTGCTTTCATGTGTGTGTAATGATCAGTAATTGCGTGACCCTGCCCGACCATTGTATTGCTACATGTCAGGTATACGGCTCTGGTATTAGTCTGTTTTATCTCAGTGAGCTGTCTGTGAGAAAGTGTTTGTGTCGAAAAAGGTGGGGGGTTGAATTCCTAAGTATCCTACCTGGTAGAATGGGGGTAAAGGTGTTACAGGCAAGGGGATACCATGCCTCGCCATCCGGTGTCCCACTTACACTCCCCGAGGGCCCCTCGCCCAGGTGATCCTCCTGCACTGCCTCCCCCCTCCCCACAGGAACTGGTTCCAACAGCGATGGTCGTGTCCTGGCCACCTGGATGACAGATCCCTGAGTACTAGAGGGTGAGACACGTTCAGGTTTTTCCCAGCACGCAATAAATAGCCCGAGTCTCAAGGTGTCTGGGATGTTGACTTGCGTAGTATCGACAGTATCAAACACAGAGACTTGATCGAAGCAGACATTTTCTGTGACTTCCTCCTCAAAGTAGTCGAAGGGACATCGACCTCTGAGACAATTTCAAGTTTCAAAACCAAATTAAAACTCATTTCTTCTGATATTTTGAGTCCATCTTCGAGGAAGATGATGTAATCTTTGGGTATGAACATTTTGTGACTCGCAATGTTCCAGAAGAGTTGGTCTCGAACTATTCCCAGTTTGAAAACCTAGCCACGTGTCTAAAAGAAGCCAGTGGATACCGCTTATGAGGTGGAATTTGATATAGCAGACCTGTACTCTTGTTAAGATTGATTTCTAGAATCTGGCCTGTGGACAGATTTTAACCCTAGTCATAGTGAACTGGGGAACTCTTAGAGGTTAGCCAAACCCAATCAAGGTAAGTGTGGTGAGTGGTCACGGCTTAGTCTGTAGAGAAAGTGAGTGGGATCAGGGGTCCACAAGGAGTCGACTCAGTGAAGCACACAATAATTCAACTTAGACAGGTAAGAACAAAATAAACCTCTATTATATACCCAAAAGTCACAAAGCTTCTTCTTAGGAGAGGGGACAGATGTTGGAGGAGTTCTTGTGGTGGTGGGAATGTTCCAATAAGTTACAGGTATGTAAAATATTATTCCCATCTTTCAGATACAAGCGTTTCGGTCCGACTATCATAAAACAATGGAATAACAAAAGTTTATTCAAAGGTTTATTTTAAGGAGAACAAGAGTCTAAATTTCCCAGGTGACCTAGGTATGTTGACTGAGGGTCGCTGGATCCAGTAGAACAATGCCCAGGGTCTGCGGTTGCAATGATTCTTCCGGTCGGTTCCAGGAACCGAGTGCAAAGAAGAAATGCAGAATTCACCAATGCAGACCTCTTCAAGCCACTTCGCCAGAAGGTGGAAGGCAGTTCCAGCGATGGCTACGGTGCACAGGCCAAAGCAGGCATCTTTCCAGTTGCGGTTAAAGACCACCTTCCAGAGCGTGATCCCTTATGCTGGGAAGCTGAAACTTGGCAGGATGGTGACTTGTGGCATGAGCTGGCGGCCACTGAAGTTCTGCCGACCATAGCCCACTAGAGAACTGGTGAGTCCACTGGATGGTCCAGGGACACTTCCGAAGGGTCCGGACGGCAGAATCCTCCAATGTGTCGAAACTGGTTGGTCCCATAAATCCAAGGGTTGAATGAAGATCAGATCGTCTAGCAGGGCTTCACAGGGACGAACACCCAAATGAATGCCAGACCTCTTCAGGAGTCGTCCACAGGACTTAAGATGGCTGTTCGTCTACACAGGATACTTGGCTACAACGCAGATATGAAGAAATGGCTGCAGCAGTCATCTTCTTCTAAATCCTGGCTTAAAGCAAGTCCAAGCCCACCAACGGAAAGGATCTGCAGCATTCAAGCTACCTGCAGTGGTCCAATCAGGGACCACTGTGAGTTTCAATCATACCACACACCCAGACTCCCTGGCACCACAGATGTGGAGTGGGACCGGACAGTTCCACCTACTTCCTAGCCCACACACAAAGGCGTACTACTAGCCCTCAAAAGCAGCTTTCCCGGGCAAGTGACCTTCTATGGGATTTCCTGTCATGAGCAGGCAGGAGAGAAGGCCAAATAACAGTATGGCAAAAAGGACAAGCTTGTGGCATGCACATTTTAGGGCACTAGCCACATTTGGTAGCCCTACGCGGTAAACGTGAATGTGCACACTAAACTAATGAAAAATGGTACAGTTGGTACAGTTGTATTTGCTGCTACCCGCTTGACTTTATGCACAGATAAAAGTAACCAAAAATCCCCTGTGTAAAAGATCCCCTGTGTAAAAAATCCCCTGTGTAAAAGACTAGGGCGATACAAAAGTATTCCCACTGCACTCGATTTTGAGATGCTGTGTGCACTGTTAAAATGTTAGCCAAAAAAGTACAAAGACAAAAGGGGAACAGTTTCCCCATGGCAGAATGAGCAAACGGCCATGGCAGTAAAGCTCAAGGCTTCACTTGCTTGTAAAAATTCCAGACCGGTTAAAAAACAAAAGCAAAATATTTGGAGGGATCCATAGAATATGGAGAGAAAGTTGCCTAAAGAGAGCTTTCCTAACAACTCTCCCCCTAAAGCGGCCTATAGAATCGTCCTGAATAAGGTGTTTATTTGGGTTGGGGACAGCCTGCTAAGGATATTATCAAGGATTATGGTTTATTTTACTTATATTTTAGATAGTTTTCACCCAGGCGTACCCATGTGAGTGTGTTTTTCAAGGACCCTCCAGTGCCTTGTTTGTTTAGTTTAAAAAAACTTGACCCCCCTTGCCCCCAGGCCCACCTGCGGTTTCGTTCCCCGACCCTGTCCTTAGTTTCCTTTCCCCTTCCGCCCCCCTCCCCTGATAGGCTAGATTGCTACACTTAACGGTCCCTCCCAGGGCAGCCCTCTGCCCGTGCAGCCCCTGCAGCTAAGGACCCCAAGGTAAAGGGCGGCTCCTACAGAAGCGGCTTCATATCGTGTCTGCAGGTGTCGGCAGGGAAAGCCAGTGGCCAGCCGTCAACTAGCAGCGACTAATAAGGTAGGAGTGGCTTGGGTGGGAGTAGAGCAATCACTCTACTCTGGGAACCCCTTCCACATAGCAAACCTACCTACACTGGGATTGTACTGTTTATTAGCCTGCATCGTACCCTGCATATTGATTTGAATCACATGTAGAAAGCACCACAATAAGAATAGTACTGTGATTACTAGCCTATTTATCTCTAGGATTGTACTGTGATTAATAGCCTCTGCCTCTCTTGGATAGTATTGTGATCGTTAGACTGTGCCTCTCTATGATATGACTGTGACTATTGGCCTCTGCCTATCTGGGATAGTACTGTGATTACTAGCCGGTGCCTCACTAGGATAATACTGTGATTATTGGCCTGCGTCGCTGTTAGGAAAGATTTCGTAATTGTATGTAATTTTCCCTCCATGTGTCAACCTCCAAACTTTTAGCTGCTGTTTTAACACCATTGACAGACTTTGCCAGAGAAGCACAGCCCTCAGCTGCACTCCTCTGGGCTTTCGCTCACTTCTTATGGGGAAACTGACATGCTATCGTTTTCATACATCTTTAACCCTTTCTTGCCATGTTAGCTGCATTTACCGCATTTGGCACGAATAGGTGGCCTGGCTCCACAATGGCCATGCCACGAGGTTCTTTGTCCTGTCATTTTGCCATCTTGCCCCTTCACCTTCCCCAGGTCGAGTCGACCCGGGTCAGTCCTTATTTGGTCATGCACTTTCCCGTGAAACCCAATGCTTTCGCGGGCTTCTGCATGCCTTGTGTGTGTGCCTCCAGGATGTGGGCTGGGATGTCTGTTCCCAATACACATCCTGGGTGCCAGAGAGCCTGGAGTGTCCTGAATGCCTGGGACCACAGTGGTCCGTGATTTGTCCACGTATGGAGTGAGTGTTTGTGAGCAGATCTCCCATTGGGTCCTCTGTTTTGACGCAAAGGGAACTTTGGATAAGAGGAGGGTGAAAACACCATTACCATGTTGATCTCCTGAGTTCACACCGAACAAAGGATAAGGAGCCAAGTATCCTGCAACAAGAAGCAGAGTCAAGGAACCACTGGTGACCCGCTGCAAGGTTTGGCACACTGAGCCCGCTATCGTCCTGTGGGACCCCTCTGCCTCTGATCGTCCTAGAAGGTCTGCGAAGACTCCTCGACCCATTGGAATAGTGGGATCAACTATTCATGGCACCTTCACCAAACCCTGCAAGTAAGCCTCTTCGGAAGTGTCCCTGGGCCAACCAATGGGCTGGCCAGTTTACACGGGATGTTTGCTCTGTTACCGCCGCTGTTTTCAGGAGGCCCTCAAAACTTGGTATGCTGTTAGCTCTGTGTCCACGGCACCCTCACACCGAATTTCGTACACTTGGCATGCCTAGGTCTGAAGTGAGACTAGTGCGCCTGTACTGGAGTAAACTCGGTTACCGTGTTGCCCTGCTGTGGCAACGACCTGTGCAAGTTTGCTGCATTTGTGAACCCCTTACCCCTGACCACTGAAGCCTGCTGCAGTGGAATTGGGCTGATTCCTCCACCCGGAGCAGAGAAATTGCCACTGTCCCGTTTGGGAATCCTCGCTGTATCTCGGGAACTAATACACGGTATCGAGATGTCCTGATTGTCGCATTGGAACCTGCCCGTGAAGTGGACTGTACTGGCGAAGTTTGGGTCTGCCTGCGTCGGGGACCAGGTGAGTAGTCCTTACACCAAGCGGTGGCCCCTAGCGCAGGAGCCCACTTTTACGCACGAAGAGGCCCCTGAGGGCCCCTTTCCACAGCTATTGCGAAATAGCGACTCCATCCCGCACTCTCAAACTGCCTTTGCACTCAAGTGGAGGTCCTGCTTGAATAGTGGGAACTTGATCTTCATCTGCTTATCCAACTTTCTGAGCTGCTAGAGACCCTTGAAGAGACCCTATTTTGTCCATTGGCACAAGTGCGTGCATGTACTATTGAGCATAAGGTTCCCCTCTTCGTAGGGCTTGGACTGCCTCCTAGTTGGGTTTATTATTGATGTTGAAGTGGGTCTAAAGATTACTTGCACTGCCTGTTTTCCTCCCCATCTAGGTGATCTACATATTTCGTGCTTTTAACCCCTTAGTACCCATTGGTCTTGTATATATATTGTGTTGATTATGATGTATTGGTTTAGTCTAGTGTTACTGTGATTCTTTGCTATGGTCTATGTTACAAAGGCCTTGTAATAAATGTGTCTATATTTTTAATACAACACCTGTCTGGAGTAATTTGTAAGTGTCCTTGCTTTGTGTGCTCATAGAGGTCTTTGTCACCCTCACCCCTCCTGAGACTTAGTCTTGACCGCCTGCCATAGCTACCCTGATTGGTCTGGCCTGTTCCAAGAAACTAGGTTGGCCTTCTGAACCTCTGCCCCTCCAGGTCAGAGTTCAGAAATCCTTCTTAACAGTCGCACCCTTAGAGATTTGTGCATGTTGATTGTTAGGCAAGATTTGTTGCAGTACCCTTTCGGTGCACTACAGCAACCTTTTCTTCCTGGCAATAGGAACCCAGCATTTGGTAGAAGTCTGTACTACACAGGTTGGTAGTGTGGCTAATTAGCCAGGCTTATCTCAGGAAGTGTCAATGTGAGCAGTAGGGTGGTTACACAGAGATTCACAGTGACAAGTATCCAAATAAACACTTCCACTCAAGATTTCTTGATTAAACAATTATTAATTTATTTAACAGTCAGTTTGGATAAGCCTTCTTCAGAAGGGGCAATATATGAGTAACACACAAATACACTTCAAAACACACACTCTTAGTTTCTCTAAATCAGCAAACACCCATTGAGATGGCACACACACTTCACACAACCTGAGATGACTTAAATAGCTAGGACACTGTGAGCATTAATATATCACTGGTGCATTTAGAGGAATACTGAGATGAATTTCGAAGAAAAGGGTTATAGAATAAAACAAGAGATCACACAATTATTCTGAAGCAGGTAAGTACCTTTGAACCCCCAATGCAAAGGAAGTTACCACCTTCATGGGAGGAAAGGTACAACACAATGTCAGAGGTAAGAAGTCATTCAGGGAGCCAGGCCAGCCAAAGTCAATTGGGCAAAAGTCTAGGTGAGCTTTAGCACTTCTTGTAGGTAAGTAAAAGCCTTGCACAATGTGTTAGAAGTCTTTTATAGAAAAAGTAGAATCGATGTAGGGCCACAAGCTGGGAGACTTGTGAGGTAGAAGATGCAAGCAACTCTACAGAAGCAACCAATACGAGTCTCAACTGAGATCAAGTAAGGCTACAACAAGAGGTTAGTCCTCTCAAACTTTGCAGTACCTTTGCTTAGAAGAAATGGTTCCAGCTGGCTTCTGTTCCTGTGCAGCTCTGCAGATCCTTTTGTTCCTGGGCCTCAGTCGTGGGGTCAAGAGGGGGAACTTCTGGGGGCTACTGCACTGCAATGGGATGGTCAGCAGCAGAAAAGGACAAACTTCAATTTAGCGGCACTTCACAGTTTAAGCTTCTCGGGTCTCAGCAAATAGCACCACCACGGTCTCTCAGATACCACTCTGGACTTTCCTCGCATCTGGGGTCCAGCACTCTGTTGAGGTGGCTCAGGGTTGGTCAGTCCTGCTTACTGGGAGTCCAGAGGATCTTCCACAAGCTTGGGTGTGACTTAAAAGTGATGCACTCCGTTTGGTGTTCCCCTCCCTGGCACTTCGGTTCCAGCAGCAGTAGAAGTACAGCCAGCTCAGAGAGGTCTAAACAAGTTCACTTTGGAGTTGATTGGTACCACCAACTCAAAAGGAGAAGTCGTCCTTGCAGGGCTTGTCTAGTCGAAAGGAATTCGGAGCTTCAGCACAGCAGCAGGGCTTCACCGGGCAAACCAACGGTCCAGGAGTTGCAGCAGGCGTCTCTTCCAAGTAGTTCTTCTGATTCCTTCAACCAGTGGTCAACTGCCTTCCAGGCAAAAAAAAATTGCCTTTTGCGCAGGTTTCTCACATTCATTCCAGCATAGCTGTCGAACAGCAGGGTGGCTGTCCTTGACGGACAGCCAGCCGACCAATCACCTTTGGGTGCATTCCTGTAACCAAGGGGGTAAGCACAAGTAGTTTTGTGCATCTCCCTCACTTCCTGCCCATGCCAGACACTCTGAAGCCAGAGGCGGGCTTCACTCGTGAATCCCGCCAAAGACAAAACGAACAAAGGGACCAAACCTGGTTTGGTGCACAGAGTAAATCTCAAGAAGGACCTTTCCAGCAAGAAATGGCGAAAAGAAAACCGGATCCATTTTGACCAAATGGGCACCCATGAGTGCCTTACTGCAGCTGCGAATGCAGCCCGCGGTAAAACACACAATGGTAGTAAAAGGTAATCCACTACCACCAGCCATTAATTGCAGAAAGGGTAACATAAAAATGTTACATGAGAAACTAGACAAAGGGGATACTAGGTAACCCCTCCAGCACTCTATGGTAAGATATTGTGTGCTGGTTATAGAAAGTTACAAATGTAAGTAAAGTCAATTTCACTTCACTGCTCATGGAAACCGTAGTTTATCCAAGAGAAGGTATTTAAACCTTTGGGAAAGCTATGACTTCCCTGTGCCACTGCACTGAAGGTGCTGACTGACACAATGTAAAGATGATGCCTATGGAGTTTGTCAGGCTCCAGAAACCAAAAAGAAACCGAGTTCAAATCACAGAAAAAATAAGATTCACTCTTTCCAGGTAAAAAATCAAAAAGTCAGAGTCCAGCAAAAGTGCTGGGGGGGTCTCTAAGGTAGAGAGGAATTGGCACATTTCTGAGAATTCTCCCCAACATTGATTTTGAGTTGCATCTATAAAGCACCACAGTAAGAATAGTGCTGTGATTACTGACCTCTGCCTCTCTGGGATAGTACTCTGATTATTGGCCTCTGGCACACCCTTACAGATGTGTGCATATTGATTTGAATCACATTTAGAAAGCCCCACAATAGGAATGGTGCTGTGCTTTCTGGCCTGTACCTCTCGAGGATACTACAGTGATTATTGGCCTGCATCGCACCCTTGAAGAATTAAAGCGGTCTTTAATTCAATCACATCTAGAAAGTGCCACATTGGGATAGTACTGTAAGAATTGTCCCTTGCCACACTGAGATAGTACTGTGATTATTGGCCTTGCCATATTGAGACATTGCTGTGAAAACTAGCCTGTGTCGCACCTCAGAGAACTGTTTGTTGCCTTGAGTCTCACCCAGAGAGTGCCACATTGGGACAGCACCTGAATCGCTCTAACAATATATCCCTGTCTAGACCTCCTCCACCAGACAGCGGCCAAGCTTGTATCGGACAAACCCCCACACCAATCCAACACCACAAGACAGCTGGACCAAAGCACAGTAGACTGACTCTGCAAAAACGAACCGAACAAAACCAATCGGCAAAATGCATGCAACTGTACAATCATAACAAAAACTGAGTCCGCCAACAAAGCACTGCACAGGGGCTACCGCCCCTGCAACCGCAATCTGAACCCCAAAGGAAACCCAAAGGAAATATAAGAACGCAACCGCGACAACCCAAATTAACAAAATAAAAAAAATAAAAGGGAGAAACAACTCGCACCAACCCCACAGTGGACCACCAAATAACTCAAAATGCTACGAAAAAGAATTGGACCAAAAGAAACACAAAGTCCAGAGAGAACAAACCCAACTGAACACCACCAAAGATGCACAACTGTAGAACACACTCCCACCGACAAGAACAAAAACAGAACCAGCGCCGTGAGAAGAGAGAAATCCCTATACCTAACACCATACCTCGCAAATAACCACTAACCAGAACGAACCGACACAACTAACAAATCAAGAAAGACCAACAACCAAACACAACCACGCAGAAGAACTGACAAAGCTAGAGGTAACACGATCGATGCCCTAATCCCATCACCAAAACAAGAGGACAACTCACTTCAACAGCCACAAAATTTAGAGGAGGAACCTGATGAAAACAAAAACCCAAGACTTAACCTAGAAGAGCTATTCGACCACACAGTCACAACTGTACCAACACCACAACTAGAGATCGACTTGGAAAGAAACTAAAACACCAGTTAGAAGACAACACCAACAATAAAGCATAAACCAAACTATACCATAAAAATCAGCTGCAACTTAATCAACTCAAGATCCATGTCAAAACACTCGATCTTCGACCTTCTCTGCGACAACGATATCGACATCCTTTTCATCACAGAAACATGGCTGGATGACGACTACAAAATCACAATCCAAAGCTTCCTCCCCACCAACTTCAAATGCTGTCAGTTAATCAGAAAAAATTAAAAAAGGAGGCCTCACAGTATCATTCAAAGAACACCTGCAAATAAAAGCAGACAAACCTCTAAACATAGTGTACTGCGAAACCATCGTTTTACACCCATCAGCAAATCCAAAAACAAACATTAAATTCATATTGGTTTACAGACCACCGACATGCTATGCATCCTTTGTCGACAACTTCATAGAAGCCATCACCAACATAGCCATTGAACATGAGAATCTGATAATCCTGGGGGACTTCAACATATGGTTCGAAGAAAAACACGCCAACTCTCAAAACTCACTAATCGGGCAACTAACAACCATGAAATTAAAACAGCTGTTCAAAGGGGCAACACACTTGTCAGGACACACCCTTGACACAATCTTCGCCAAGAAAAAAAACTTACCACTGCACCACCAATACAAATATTTTAGAGTGACCATATCCTCATTCCATTCGTGATCACGCTAGCAACCAAAGTTACCATCCAGCCCCTCAAGCTCCCAACCACCACAAAAAGAAACTGGAAAACCGTCAAAGCAAGTAACCTAATAGAACTGAAGCTGACAACCTTCAACGGCAGAACTAGAGAAGGCAGACCTAGACTGGAAAATGAAGCTACTCCATAAATTGATTGCTGATACAATTGAAAACATCCCCCCAGAAAAACAATTTACCCCCTCAAGAAAAATAGCAATGGCAAAATGGTTCACCCCACTACTAAACACCATGAAAACGAACAAGACGACGCTGGAACTAGAATGAATTAAAGAAATGACCAAGATAAGAAAACCCAGTTCCAGAGACAAATCCGATGGTATAAGAATGAAATTCAAAAGGCAAAGAAAAGGCATTATGACAGAATCACCAAAGCCACCAACTTACAAAAAGAAATGATCAACATCATAAACAAAATGAGAAACCCACCAGGTTGCAACAACACTCTAATACCCTCACAGAAACTATGCAACAACCTGGCTGGCAGACCATTTCAAAAACAATCAACAACATTAGACAAATCCTACAAAACGGACCAGCGAACCCTAACATTCACCCAACCGGACCTGGCAAGGAGCCACAGCACAAACTCCAAAACTTCCTGGAAATAACAGTAGAGATATTCGTCAAGCTGGTAAAACAGCACGAAAGCACCAACGGCCATGGATCCCTTCCCCCTGGACATATACAAATCAATACTCACACAAACGCCATCTGAAAATTACAGAAATCTCCTGAATCTGTCACTCAGGACAGGTACTGTACCACTATCCTTCGAATCAGCATATATTAAACCTCTTCTAAAGAACACAAGTGGCGACGTGGAAGACCTCCAACTACAGGCCGATTTCAAACATTCCCTACCCGGCAAAACTCCTAGAAACATATGTATACAAACTAACCAAAGAACGCATAGAAAAACACCAGTTGCTAGACCAAGCACAAGTCGGCTTCAGACCTGCAAGAGGAACAGAATCAGCACTCCTATCCACCTGGGATGACCTAAAAACAAACGCCCTAATTCTGCTCAACCTCTCAGCAGCTTTCGACATAGTAAGCCATGTCACCCTGATCAAAAGATTAGAAGTTATAGGTATAACGGAGATGGCACTACTCTGTTCTGTTTGGTAGGAATGATTTAATACAAACTGTGTGGCTAAAACCCTTCAAGTCTACTCCACAAGTAAACGACTGTGGAGTACCACAAGGATCCTCACTATCACCACTATACTTCAACATCTACCAGCTGGTGTTAATCAAGATTTTCAAAAAATGCAACATTACATGCTACAACTACGCAGACGACACTCAAATCATCTACAAAATCGAAGATACACAAGCAGATTACTCAACTCTAGTAGAATGTCTAAAATAAATCTGACTGGATGAATGTCAACCTAAAAATCAACCCAGGAAAGACAGAAATCATGATTATAGCCAAAAACCAAGAGACCACCTCCATTCCCTGGCCTATTGAATTGGGAACCGCACCCACATCATCTAAGTTCGTAAAAAACCTGGGAGTCCTAATTGACAACGCTCTAACCTTAGAACCACAAGTAAACGCGATAATTAAGAAATGCTTCTTCCTCTTTCACTCAACAAAAATAATCCTACCTTTCCTCTCCTTCACCCACAAAATACTGACAATCGTCGCCCTCATGTCAAGAATCAACTAAGCGAACAGCCTCTACCTTGGGATGCCAGAACACCTCCTGAAGAAGTTACAACGCATCCAAAATGCAGCAGCTAGACTCCTCCTCAAACTATCTAGAAGAGATAACATCACTCCAGCGCTAAACATGTTACATTGGCTTCCAATAAAATATTGTATTGCATTCAAAACAATGTGCATAACACACAGGGCAATCAACGGACAGGGAGCAGAGTTCCTACAAAAGAAAATAATAATCTACAAGCCAACGAGACTCCTCAGATCAAGCAATGAAATACGCCTGGAACCAAAACCATACGTCGGGGGGAGGGGGGAGGGACTAGGAGCCTTCTTTCTCCCACCTAGCCGCTAAAACCTGGAACAACCTCCCGAAAGGAATAAGAAATACCAAAGATTACCTAAAATTTAGAACACTACTAAAAACCTGGCTCTTCAAGACCTCGGAAACCAGACGGAAACAACTGAAACAATCAAACATGAAATACAGAAGAACAGGCTGACTGAATATATGATGACACAGACAACACCTAGGACCAACTAAGGGAATCTCCTACAAAAGAGAAAATGCTAGGTGGAATAGAACACGAGCGATTACCCCATCTGGACAGAACAATAGCAAACATGCCTAACACAAAGGCACAACCACCACCTCGCCCACTCAGACAGGGCGCAGGGTATGAAAGGATTAGTTTGCACCAACCACAAACTGGGATGTAGGGGCTGGCCAAATACAAAAATAGAAGTGCAAAGACTAGCTAACTAAACATAATGACAGAGAGATGAGGGACAGCCTTATCATGCTGAAACCTAATCACCGAAAAGAAGACAACCATGTCTAAATCGCCAGAGACACAATAGTTGTGTGCATATCTCCGAATTACAAGGCTACTAACCAACCTCACAAAAACTTCTAAAACCTCACCACAATCACACACCACACTCTAAACACAACCACGCCTCTTAAACCGCAGTAACCCGCATGCACTTCACTACACTGCAACAACAAACACACAACAC
Organism: Ambystoma mexicanum; assembly: GCF_040938575.1. Lineage (NCBI taxonomy): Eukaryota > Metazoa > Chordata > Amphibia > Caudata > Ambystomatidae > Ambystoma > Ambystoma mexicanum. Next base: position 735,380,249 of record NC_090925.1, read on the forward strand.
AGACCTCCACTCAACATCACACGACTGACTCAGACCGGATACCATACCAAAAAGCTCAGCGGACGGTGTTAACCGAACTGAAGCTGCAAACGGTACATCACAGCTCAGACGGAGACGGCTTGTGCCTTGGGCACGCTTCAGCAGCAACGGCCATCTTTTCGGGCCTCAGGCGGCATATCCCATGGATCCTCCAAGGGTTTCAGTGGAGGTGGCTTGTCTTAGCGTCCACCCTCCCACTCGTCGGCCCAGTAGAACAGGGGCCTTTCCAAGGCCTTCAGAGGAGGACGTCGTCTCCAGGGTCCCCAAGGCGTCCCTTCGACGTCCAAGCAGGATTGAACCGGCCGTGGTCCGGCCCCCTCCTGTGCACCCCGATGGGAGGCTGGCTGGCGAACTTCGTCAGCGTGTTGAAGACCATCTCCACCGACGGATGCATGCTGGATGCTCTCACTCACGGACACATCCTGGAATTTAAACAGAAATGTCCCCAAATACCACTGGTAGCATGGCAGAAAAACCACGTCCCTCAGCTACTGCTGGCGGTGCGGGCCATGCTAAGGAAAGGTGCGATAGAGCTCGTCCCAAAGAGGCTGCGGGGCTCAAGAGTGTATTCTCAATACTTCCTCGTAAAGAAGACCAGGGGCTTGAGGCCCATTCTCGACCTTCCTCGACTGAACAAATGCATCAAGTCCCAAAAATTCTGGATGGTCACTCTTCAGCATGTGCTTGGACAGCTGGAAGAGGGGGACTTCCTGTCGCCATTCGACTTGGAGGATGCATACTTCCACATCCCCATCCACAAAGGACACTCCAAGTTCCTGTGTTTCATGGTGCAAGGGAAGCACTACCAATTCAAGGCCCTTCAGTTCGGATTGAAGTCGGCGCCAAGGGTCTTCACCAAGTTCCTGGCGCCGGTGGCGGCGCAGCTGCGTCTTCAGGGGATTCAAGTCTACCCTTATCTGGACCACTGGCTCAACCAAGCCAGCGCGAAGGAGATCGCTGTCGACCACATGACGAAGACCGTGCGCCTGCTGACGGAGCAAAGTCGTCCTGCTTGATTCCGTTGCACGACGCGCTGTTTCTGGGATCCCGACTCAACAAAGTATCGTGCCTGGTGTCTCCGTCGGAGGAGAGGATAGCGGCCATCTTGGGCAAGGTACAACAGCTGTTGGCCCAGAAGATCGCAAGGGTGAGGTCCATCAAGTCCCTGCTCGGCATGATGTCATGAATATACCTCATTCAGTTGTGCAGGCTACGGATGCGTCCACTACAGGAGTTCCTCGACGCCTGTTGGATACAAGTGTTGGGAAGCTTCGAGGACAAGATCACACTCGACAAGAGTTTCCGTCGAGCGATACGTGGTGGGGAGTGTGCGCACATCTGTCCGCAGGCGTGGATTTCCAGACCCAACCTCATCAGGAGACGGTCACGACCGACGCCTCCCTGGAAGGATGCAGAGCGCACACCGGAAGTCGTCACGCAAGAGGCCTGTGGCTACCGGAGGAGAAGACGTTGCACATCAATGTGTTGGAGCTGCGGGCAGTGTTTTGGGCACTCAAGTCCTTCCTTCCATCCCACAAGGGCAGGGTGGTACAGGTCTTCACGGACAACACCACCACGATGTTGTACATCAGGAAGCAGGGGGGCACCAGATCCCCGCCGCTTTCCAAAGCGGCGCAGGACCTATGCCACTGGGCCTTAGCCCAGGGGATGTTCCTCATCCCGTTTCATCTGGCAGGAGTGAAGAACACAGTCGCCGACGAGTGGGAACTTTGGCAGGACCAAGTGATCGATCTGTTTGCGACGGCCACGAACACCAAGTGCCGGATGTTCGCCAGCAGGTTTCCCCAGCCGGGGAGCATGGGGGGGACGCATTCTCATTCCACTGGGACGGCCTGTTTCTGTATGCACTCCCTCCGCTGCTGTTGCTTCAACTCATCAATCAACTAAAACCGTCCCGGTGCAGGATGAACCTCGTCGCACCGGCGTGGCCAAGGCAGATATGGTAGACGGACCTTCTCAGCATGTCAGTGTTCCCTCCAGTCAAGCTTCTAGTGGTCGCAGATGTTCTTGCCAGGGAAAGCGGTGCAATTCTGCACCACGACCGAGGATTGCTGAGCCTGAAGGCCTGGCTCCTGCAGCGTTAGAGTTCGGGGGCTACGATCTCCCAGCGGACTGCAAGGAGGTGCTTGCCAAGGCCAGGGCATAGTCTACTCTTAAATGCTATGGACATAAATGGGAGAGGTTCTCCGTGTGGTGCCGTACAGAGAAGATCGATCCTCTACGAGTCACGGCTCCGCAGGTGCTGCCGTATCTGCTGTCGTCAGCCAATGCTGGACTGGCGCATGTCTCCGTTAAAGTTCATTTGGCAGCTATCTCCCGCTATACGAGATATCCGGGACGGTCGTTGTTATGGTTACACCGTCGGGTTAAGGAGTTCGTCAAAGGACTGCTCCGTTCGTTCCCACCGGTGAAGGCTCCAGCCCCAGCGTGGGAACTCAATGTGGTGCTGACTAGGCTCATGGGTCGACGTTTGAGCCTATACATTCGGCGCTGCTGACATTTTTGTTGTGGAAAACAGCTTTTCTTGTGGTCATCACCTCCGCACGACCAGTGGGAGAGATCCAGGCCCTCTCATGTAAGCCACCTTACTTGACATTCCACGAGACGGGGGTAGTGCTACGGACTCGCCCCTATTTCATGCCCAAGGTGCCGTCGGACTTTCATCTAAACAACCCTTGGTGTTACCTGAATTCTTCACAACCCCTTCGTCGCCGGCTGAGAGGACTTTGCACTCGCTAGATGTGGCTAGAGCGCTGAAGTTCTATGTGGACCGCACAAAGAGTTTCCAGAATACGTATCAACTTTTCGTGAACTTTGGCCCTGTGAACCATGGGAAGGCCCTCTCCAAGGCTTCTGTTTCCAGGTGGCTCTCCGGCTGCATCACTATTGTCACCGGTTGGCAAACTGACCATTGCCTGGCTGTCAGAGTGCCCATTCGACCAGAGCGATTACTGCAACTACGGCGTTCCTGTCTGGTGTACCCCTGCTGGACATCTGCAGGGGGGGCTACGTGGAGGTCAACGCACACCTTCACGAGATTCTACTGTGACGACCGGGATTCCAGGGAGGAGTCCAGAGTCGGCCAAGCAGTGCTGCGCAACCTGTTCGCTTGAAGGTGAGCCTGGTGAGGAGGTAAGAAATGCTTCTCCAGCATGCGGTCTGGCATGGATTCACATGCTCATGAATATTCCCCGTCGTCAGGCTGGGAATCCTCGGTAAAGAAAAAACCAGTATCAGTTTCGTTTCTGATCTGTCTTTCGTAGTAATAACCAATCACTGATCTCTGCGTCATACTGACCACAGCCAATGGCTGCCCTCTACCTAAGCCCCGCCTCTGGCAGCCATCTTCAGATTTTTACCGCACGTTCATGTGTTGGGACCCTCGTGCTATTGCTCTCGAGCGTTAGTGCTATTTTTTTCACGTTTTTTCTCAAAAACTTCGTTTTTTCGGTCAAAAGAGCCTCAAGCTCCACCGACTCTCCATCCGATCAACGGGGACCCGTGTCGGATTCGTCTGCGCCCCTCAAGGGTGAAGATTTCGTCGAGCTACGCTTTTGGAGGACTCCAGAAGTTTCTCAGGCCCGGTCATGGCCCAGGAGAAGGGAAGCTCGACGCCCGGAAAGCTGTTCAGGGTCTGCCCTGGATGCCAGCTGCAGAACGTCTTCAAGGAAGACGAACACTCTTTTTGTCTTTACTGCCTACATGAGGACAAGACGCACGTGGAGAAGGACTATGCGTTTTGCGGCAACATGTCGGAGCGGACCATGAAGGACCGCCATCAACGTCTCGCCAACTGGCTAGAAGGGAAGAGCCCGTCCGGCGAGAAGAAGAGGAAGAAATCCGAGCGGTCTTCTAAGACCTTTGAGGACGCCCCGGCGACGGGGGTCCAACATAAGGCCAAGCACCGCGAGTCCGCTGGCACCGGGAGCGCCGAACGGTCGGGCTCTACGGGCGCCAGGCAGGGCGCACCCTCCCCGGCACCATCAACCACGAGCCAACGCTCTGGGTCGGGTAAGAGGAAGGCCGAGCACCCGGCGAAGCTCCTGGAGAGGCCCCGGTCGAGCTCGAAGGCGGAGGGGGAGCGAGGCAGTGTCCCCCCCCTCAAGGATAAGGCGGTGAGCGCACCTAAGGTGGTGAAGGCCTTAATCCATCCAGCCAAGCCCTCTATCGAAACTGTCGCGGCGGCCCTGGCTCCAGCCTGTGGAGGCTACACCAGTGGTGGCGACCTCGGGGCTCAGAGTCTCCCTGCCACCTCGGAGGGAGTCCTCTTTTGTGCCCATCGATAGGACCCCCGTGAAATCCCCCGTGGGGAAGAAAAAGGGGGGGCAGGGCGTCGTCGTAGATTCGGCCTCAACCTCGGAGGAGGAGCTGGTCGAGGTCTTAAGCCACGGCCTCGGCGTGGAAGAAGACCGGCCCGTCGGGATGGAACCCGACGCAGGTGACGACATCGTCGAGGGTACCGATGGGGCCCCTGATCGCCCGTCGGATTCCCCTCTGCCAGCGCTGCGAGACAACTCGGCGGCCATTTTGTTGGCTATACAGTCCTTATGCTCAGAGATAAGGACGAGACTACCGTTGCCGACGGAACCTCTCCCGTCGGGGGACCCAGAACCGGGACCTTCTGGTGTTCCCCCTACCAAGAAAAGAAGGATCCACCCTCCGCCTCGTTTTCAGCCGTCGCGCCCCTTCCAGCCCTCCTCCCCGTCCACCCGAGGGGATGATACGGGGACTGACACGGCAGCGACGGGTACGGACGACGAGGTATACGACGAGGATGTACCGTCGTCGCCTCCCACCAGGGCTTCTCCGCCCGACGAGATTGGATCGTTCCACTCCATGATCACCAGGGCATCCGAGCTTTTCCAACTCTGCCCTGAGGAGAAGAAGAAAGAAGGTTTCCTTTATCAGCGGCGTGAGGCCAAGAGGAAGACGGTCCTCGCAGTGCCTCTATTGGACGACATTTGGGATGAGGGCCTCACCCTCCTCAAGAACCCTTCCAGGACGCCAGCTAGAAGAGACCGGTACGAGAAGAAGTACCGGGTCCCGGACACGGCCCCCCTGTGTCTCCGGGCGCAGCCTACCCCGGACTCCGTCGTCTCCGCGGCGGGCAGGAGGAAAGCGGGGGGGAGGAGGGTAGGGCCTCCACATCGACTTCCCCACCGGACGGCGAGGGAAAGAAATTGGACGCTATGGGACGCAGAGTCATCTCGTCTGCAGCGACGACGATTAAAGCGGCCAACGCCTTGGCTATCGTGGCCCGCTACGACAGGGCGCTCTGGTACAAACTGGCTCCCCTGCTGGACTTCTTGCCGGACGACAAGAGGGCAGAGGCCCTGGAGATCCTGCAGGAAGGTGAGGTGGCTTCGGACCACGCCATTACCGTTGCGACGGACATCGCCAACACTGGGTTCCGCCAGTTGGGCAACGGCGTTTGCCTTAGGCGGCGTGGATGGCTCAAGGCTACGGACTTCCGTCAAGACGTTCAGACCAGAGTCCTGGACATGCCCTTCGATGGGAACAACCTGTTTGGGAAAACAGTGGCCGATTCCCTTCAGGCCATTAAAGCAGACACCGAGACGGCCCGGGCCCTTGGAGTTCTGCAACAACGACGGACGCCCTTTCGGAGCAGCGGAGGCAAGGGCGCCTCCAAAGGTTCCAGCGGCGGTTTCTCCACCTACCGTCAAGCGGCCCGCTCGTCGTCTCAGGAGGCCTACAGAGGACGAGGCAAGTCTGGCGGACCCCACCGTCGTCGCCAAGGAGGTCAAGGCGGCAAAGCCTCGTCGAAGCAGGATTGAACCGGCCGTGGGGTCGGGCCCCCACCGAGGCACCCCGGTGGGATTCCGGCTGGCGAGCTTCGTCAGCGTGTGGGAGTCCATCTCCACCGACCGTTGGGTGCTGGACGCCTTGGCCCGGGGCCACGCGCTCGAGTTTCAAAGAAGGTGTCCGCGCGTCCCCCACGTGGCCAGGAAAGAACTTCACGTCCCTCAACTTCTCCTGGAGGTAAAGGCGATGCTCAGGAAGGGCGCCATCGAACTCGTCCCAAAGAGGCTTCGGGGCTGCGGAGTTTACTCGAGATTCTTCCTCGTGAAGAAGACGACGGGGGGATTGCGCCCCATCCTGGACCTGCGACGTCTGAACAAGTTCATCAAGGCGCAGAAGTTCCGGATGGTCACCCTCCAGCACGTCCTGGGTCAGCTGGAGGAAGGAGACTTCCTGTCGTCGTTGGATTTGGAGGATGCCTACTTCCATATTCCCATCCTAAAGGGGCACCGAAAATTCCTCAGGTTTGTGGTCCAAGGGCGTCATTACCAGTTCAAAGCCCTCCCCTTCGGACTACGGTCGGCACCCAGGGTGTTCACCAAGTGTCTCGCAACGGTGGCGGCGCAGCTGCGCCGCGAGGGGATCCACGTCTACCCCTACCTGGACGACTGGCTCATCCGAGCCAAGACGAGGGAGCTCGCCGTGGTTCACACGGCAAGGACCGTCCAACTTCTCACGGACCTGGGATTCTCTGTGAACTACGCCAAATCCCACCTGGTACCCGCGCAAGACGCTCTGTTTCTGGGAGGGAGGCTCAACACAGTGTCCCTTCTGGCCTCCCCGTCGGAGGAGAGGACCAGGACCATCCTGGGCAAGGTGCAGCGGATGTTGGTGGCCGACGCGGCCAAGGTGAGGTCCATCAAGTCCCTCCTTGGAATGATGTCTTCCTGCATCTACCTCATTCCCATGTGCAGGCTCCGGATGCGCCCGTTGCAGGAGTTCCTGGACGCGCGCTGGATCCAAACAATGGGCAGCTTCGAGGAAAGGACCACACTCGACGAGAGTTTCCGACGAGCGTTCCGGTGGTGGGGCACCCGCGCGCATCTGACGGCGGGCATGGACTTCCAGACCCCAGCCCACCAGGAGACAGTGACCACAGATGCCTCGCTGGAAGGGTGGGGAGCGCACACCGAAAATCTGCACGCAAGAGGCCTTTGTCTCCCGACGGAGAAATCCCTACATATCAACGTCCTGGAGCTCCGTGCAGTGTTTTGGGCCCTCAGGTCCTTCCTTCCGTCCCTCAAGGGCAAGGTGGTGAGGATCTTCACCGACAACACCACCACCATGTTTTACATCAGGAAACAGGGCGGAACCAGGTCCCCAGCACTGTCCAAGGAGGCGCAGGACCTGTGGCATTGGGCCGTCGCCCAAAGGATGTTTCTGGTGCCGTTTCATCTGGCAGGGATAAAAAACACCATCGCCGACTCACTAAGCAGGGAGCTGCGCTCGTGCCACGAGTGGGAGCTACGGCAGGATCTAGTGGATCGCCTCTTCCGACGGTGGGGCACACCCCAGATCGACCTGTTCGCGACGGCGACAAACTCCAAGTGCCTGAGGTTCGCCAGCAGGTTTCCCCAGGCGAGGAGCATGGGCGATGCTTTCTCGTTCCCCTGGGAGGGCCTGTTCCTCTACGCGTTCCCTCCTTTGCCACTGCTAATCCGGCTCGTCAACCAGCTCAAGAGGTCACGGTGCAGGATGATCCTCGTCGCACCTGCGTGGCCGAGGCAGATATGGTTCCCGGACCTTCTGGACTTGTCAGCGTCCCCGCCAATCAAGCTGCCGGTGGACGCGGATCTACTCTCCAGGGAAGGAGGCGCCATCCTCCACCACGACCCGAAATCGCTGAACTTGCAGGCCTGGCTCCTGCAGCGCTAGAGTTTGGAGGATACGACATACCGGCCGACTGCAGAGAGGTTCTTGCAAAGGCCAGGGCGTCCTCGACTCTTAAATGCTACGGACACAAATGGAAGAGGTTCTCTGTCTGGTGCCACGCACAGAAGATTAACCCTCTACGGATTACGGCTCCCCAAGTACTGCCGTACCTGCTGACGCTGGCCAAAGCTGGACCGGCACACGCGTCCATCAAGATTCATCTTGCTGCGATCTCCCGATACACCAGAACCACGGGGCGGACGTCCTTGTGGTCTCATCGTCTGGTGAAAGAGTTCATGAAGGGACTGTTCAGATCGTTCCCGCCGGTGAAGGCTCCGGCCCCGGCGTGGGAGCTCAACGTGGTGCTGACCAAGCTCATGGGACCTCCGTTCGAGCCTCTGCACTCGGCTCTGTTGAAATTTCTGTCGTGGAAAACAGCGTTTCTTGTGGCCATCACCTCCGCACGAGGAGTGGGAGAGATCCAGGCCCTTTCCTGCAAGGCCCCGTACTTGACTTTTCACGACACGAGGGTAGTGCTCAGGACGCACCCCTCCTTCATGCCCAAGGTACCGTTGGACTTCCATCTCAACGAACCCTTGGTGTTGCCTGTGTTCTTCCCGTCGCCTTCGTCGCCGGCTGAGAGGACTTTGCACTCGCTGGATGTGGCTAGAGCGCTGAAGTTCTACGTAGACCGCACAAAGTGTTTTCGGAAGACGTCACAACTCTTTGTGAACTTTGGACCTGGGAAGGCTCTCTCGAAGGCTTCCATTTCCAGATGGCTCTCCGGCTGTATCATGCACTGTCACCGGTTGGCAAACCGACCGCTGCCTGGCCGTCCGAGAGCCCATTCCACCAGAGCGATCGCAGCTACCACGGCGTTCCTATCTGGTGTGCCCCTGCTGGACATATGCAGGGCTGCTACGTGGAGGTCGACGCACACGATCACGAAATTCTACTGCGTCGAGCGGGATTCCAGGGAGGAGTCCAGGGTCGGCCAAGCAGTGCTGCGCAACCTGTTTGCCTGAGGTGAGCCTGGTGAGGAGGTAAGATGCTTAATGTTGAGTTTGATGTAATGCTTAATGTTGAGCCTTTGCCACCTCCCGTGGTTGTGCATGTGTGTACTGCTATGTATTCTTTATTCATGAGCATGTGAATCCATGCCAGACCCCATGCTGGAGAAGGAACAAGTTACTTACCTGTAACTGTTGTTCTCCAGCATGGGTCTGGCATGGATTCACATGCGAACCCTCCCGCCTACCCCTCTGCGGCTCTTCACTTGGTCATACTGCCACTTCACGTGCTTCCAAATCTGAAGATGGCTGCCAGAGGCGGGGCTTAGGTAGAGGGCAGTCATTGGCTGTGGTCAGTATGACGCAGAGATCAGTGATTGGTTATTACTTAGAAAGACAGATCAGAAACTAAACTGATACTGGTTTTTTCTTTACCGAGGATTACCAGCCTGACGACGGGGAATATTCATGAGCATGTGAATCCATGCCAGCCCCATGCTGGAGAACAACAGTTACAGGTAAGTAACTTGTTCCTTATGTTGAGCCTTTGCCACCTCCCGTGGTTGTGCATGTGTGTACTGGTATGTATTCTTTATTCATGAGCATGTGAATCCATGCCAGACCCCATGCTGGAGAACAGTTACTTGCCTGTAACTGTTCTTCTCCAGCATGGGTTTGGCATGGATTCACATGCGAACCCTCCCACCTACCCCTCTGCAGCTCGTCTCTTGGTCCTAATGCCACCATATGGCTACTATATCTGAAGATGGCTGCCAGAGGAAGATCTTAGGTAGAGGGCAGTCATTGGCTGGGGGACAGTATGACCCGAGACCAGTGATTAGTTGTTAGGAGAAAGACAGTTCAGAAATTAAACTGAAACTGATTTCTTCTTTATCGAGGATTCCCAGCCTGACGGGGAATATTCATGAGCATGTGAATCCATGCCAGACCCATGCTGGAGAACAACAGTTCCAGGTAAGTAACTTGTTCCTTCCCTACCTAGACGACTGGCAGATCAGAGCTCGTTCTCCCAAACAGGCTGTGCAACATCTCAACAGTACCTGCCACACTCTCCGCAAACTGGGCTTCTCCCCCAACTTCAAGAAGTCCAAGGTGACAAGTTCCCAAAAGCTTAAATTCATTGAGAGGTCCAGGACTCTTCATCAAATTGAGGGCTCAACATTTCTTGCAGATGAGGACGAGATTTCAAAACGCCGAACATCTACCAGCATTCAACTTTCTGAGGTTACTGGGCCTCATGGCATCCTGCATTTTCCTGGTGCCAAAAGCCTGCCTTAAGAGCAGGCCCCTCCAGTGAGTCCTCCGATACATCACAATGTACTCACACCTGGGTAATATTCATTCGACTGGATGTTCCTCCCACGGATTCATCGCCCTCCCAACCCACCCCTCTGACTGTGGCGCGTTTTTCAATATACTTTTATTTTTCAACGCCCATGCGCAGGTTATTTAATCCTCCAGGTGGCTGTACACAAAGAGGGAAAAACTAAGAACTGAGGCAACGGGCACGCTGTTCATACCATCATCGACATTACATCTGGACGGGGGAAATGGTTACTGTCAAGAGACATCAACTCAATGTTGCACAGCGCCCGCTGCTGTCGGAAAATATTTTGAGACTGCAAAGCAGGATATATATATTTCTGATGTTTGTTAATCTGCTTAGAATCACATGCTGTGCATAGGTCCGACATCCAGTGGTCACTGCGGAGTATTGCATTTTGTTTTTCGTAGTCGAAAAAGGGGACGTCGACAAGGCGTGTCTGTAACACTATCCCTTTAGTGACGTGCGTTGTACCCATAATCGCTCACGCGTCGAGGTCCCTCAGATTGTTTCTTTCCGCCCAGCTTTTGGTCGCCTTACGCGGAGCTCCTAGAGAGACATTGCAAATACTTACTATGGACCTCGGTCCTTAATTATTCTTATTATATTGTTAAAGATCCCTCCCCTCGCCGTTAGCTGTGAAGCTGTTTCTCCGCCGAGCAAGTTTTCGACGGAGGGGAAGAGACGGGGGAGATCCTTCGGCGCTGCCGAACACGTGGCCTGGCCTCGCCGGCCAACATACAGTAGGGAGAGTGGGGGTTCAAACTTTTATTTTCTCTTTGAGAATGTCTGTCTTTCTCCCCTATCTTTCCCTTGGGGTTGTTATCACCAGTCATTATTGCCTCAGCTATGGAGAGGACACCTTTTAAGTTTTGCCCACGCTGTAAGGGCAAATACACTTGGAAGGACAAACACAAGCTCTGTGATCGTTGCTTGCCCCTCGATCATAAGGAGGACAGCTGCGCGGCCTGTAAGCTCTTGAAACCAAGAACTCTTAAAGAACGCAAAGTTAAGAGGTGGGCGGACTACGCTATGTCGAAGTCAGTTTCCTCACCCACCGCCGCTGTTACAGAAAGTGACGAGGAGGGTGATAACTCGACATCCGTTACGGAAGTCATTAACCCCCAGAAGGCGCGCTCGCGCTCCTCGATGTCCGTCCCCGGCCCCGACAGGCTTGGCTCACGCCCTGCTCATGGGGATGAACACCCCGGCGACAAGGACTCACACAGACCCCATAGGCCTAAGCACACAACCCACAGCTCTTCTTCGTCGAAGACGAAGGATCCATCAGCGCCGAAGGGGACGCAGGGCACTCCGGAGTCTACCTCAGACCGTAAGGGTCTCAAGCCCCACCCGCAAACGCAGTCGCGACCAGCGATTGGGCTTTGATTAAAACACGGGTGCTACCCCAAAATCATCCGACGTAACGCTCGATAGAGCGGCCGTCGAGGAACAACGCGTAACGCAGGCAAAGTCGACACCGGAGTCCTCTACTGACAACCTTGTTGTCGAGAGCCTGGTGAGAATTGTTTCAGAAGACAAACGTAAGCGGACGACGAAACAAACGTCGAATACCACACAAAAAGCTATGGCAACGCCGAAAAAGCACAAGAGTAGCCAGGAACTGCCCCCTTCATCTAAGGGCACTTCTGAACTACCGGAGGGCTTTTCAGAGGGCGACGGAAACCTTTCTTCGACGTTGTGGGAGCGTTCTTCCCCCTCTAGACTATTCAGGGGTCCCCCATGAGACCCTTGAAAGACTCCATTCTTGTATGGAGAAAATGGAAAGGTTTATGGGAAACCAAAACCCACCCACACCCAAAAGACCAAGAGAATGGCCCCAGGATGACCCTAGGGTCAAGATTCCTAGGCTGTTTCCCCCTTCTACAGACTTATATGACCTCACTGAAGAGGAGCAATACCTCCAGGAAGATGAGGAGTGTTTGGGTGGAGAGGAAGAACATGAGGAAGAGGGGTTTGAAGAAGATCCTTACACTAGTGCAGGAGCTTTCGAAGAAGATACAGCTACCTCGCAGCCCTGGCAATCCCCATCAGTGCAGCCTTGGCAATCCCCATCAGTGCAGCCTTGGCAATCCCCATCAGTGCACTCAGACCCTGATGTCTTTCACCCTTCTCCTCCTAAGGATTCACCTATTGGAAACACCTCTCCCATAGATGACCAACCTTCACTTAATGCACTATTGCGCAAGGCAGCAGCGCATTTTGAAATAGACACAGGGGAGACTCTTCCTGACATAGACTTTGTAGAGAAAGTTATTAAAGAAAAAGCCCCTGTTAGTCAGTCTATTCCGCTCCTGGCTTCTATAAAGAGAAGAATAACTCCTTCCCTTTCCAATCCTGCCTTAGTCAGAGGGGTCAACCCTCGGATAGAAAAGCTCTTCAGCCCTTCGCCCTCTGACCCTTTGTACATCAGAGGCCATTCTATTCCGGACTCCCTCGTAGTTACTAATACAAGGAAAAGAGCAGGGGTACCACTATCCACTAGTGAGGCACCACCTGACAAAGAGGGCAAAAAGCTCTATGCACTTGGGAAGAGAATCACAACGTCCGCCGCCTTTTCAACTAGGATTGCAAATAACAGTTCCCTACTAGCTAGCTACGCAGATGCACAGTGGAGCAAGCTGCGCAGCGAAGCAGAGGGCGCACCAGAACCCCTGCGTTCACGCCTGTTAGCTACAATCTCAGAGGGAACTCTTGTAAATCGGGGCATCGTAAAGAACTCCTTAGATGCCGCAGAGACGGCTGGCCGTTCCCTGGTTCAGGGAATACTTCTCAAACGCCATGTCTGGCTGCGCAATTCGGGATTTAAGCCGGAAACCCAGGCTTCCCTGATAAATAAGCCCATAGAACAAACACATATGTTTGGGAAAGCAGTTGATGAGGCCCTAGAACATGCGAAGAAAGAGTTTGATACCATCAAAACTCTTGACCAAATTTCTAGGCCCCCTAACAGACGCGGCTATGGCAATAGACGCTCCTTTCGTGGCCAACGCCAGCAGCAAAACCAACAGCAATTTTACTCTGCTACCAACTGGCCCTCTAACCAGGGTAACAACACCCAGTTCAGTCAAAGAGGCCAACGCTGTGGCAGAGGAAGATGTTGCGGCTCCAGCCCCAAAGGTTCCACGCCCAATACCAACAAATGACCCGAAGATTCGGGTCACCTCCCATGCATCACCGGTCGGGGGCCGGCTAACATCGTTCCTTTCAGCATGGGAGGGAATATCGTCAGACCACTGGGTATTATCCACCACAGCCCACGGATACTGCATCAAATTCAACGGTTCCCCGAAGTACAGACCCCCATGGAACCGACGCATGACACCGGAACACCTCACCATTCTTCTTCAAGAAGTAGAAGAGCTACTGAAAAAAGAAGCTATAGAGGCTGTCCCCCTATCTCAGGTAACAGAAGGTATTTATTCAGTGTACTTCCTTGTACCCAAAAAGGACTTAACCATGCGCCCTGTATTAGATCTGCGCCCAGCGAACAAGTTTGTCAAACCCCAAAAGTTTCGTATGGTGACCTTGCAGGAAGTAATCCCACTGTTATCACAAGGGGATTACATGACAACACTAGACATGAAAGATGCATACTTTCATATTTTAATGTTGCCAGCGCACAGAAAATACCTCATGTTCAAGATGGAGAACAAACCCTACCAGTTCAGAGTACTACCCTTCGGGATAGCATCTGCACCAAGGGTATTCACGAAAGTACTGGCAGTGGCAGCGACCCACCTGCGCAGGTTATCCATCCCGGTATACCCTTACCTCGACGACTGGCTCATAACAGGGGATTCTTACGAAACATGCTTCTCCAATACCCAAAAGACTGTAGACCTTTTGCTCCAACTGGGCTTCTCCATCAACGAAAAGAAGTCCAGCTTAGACCCCAGCCAACTCAAACAATTCCTAGGGGCTCTAATTCGAACAAAGGACGGCCTCGTCTTCCCCTCCAACGAGAGGGTCCAAAACATGCTGTTTCAGATCCCCCATTATGTGGCAGGTCGAGAGGTGACGGTACGCAAAGCAATGCGCTTGCTAGGGATGATGGCGTCATGTATTTATTTGGTACCTCACGCGCGCCTGCGCATGCACCCAATGCAAGAGTGGCTCAACAGCCAGTGGTGTCAGGCCAGCGGACAATGGGACGATCAGGCCTTGGTTCTCTCGCTACGGTGATGGACAAAAGAAAACCTGTTATTAGGGAAAACTTTTGCCACACTCGCAGTGGAAGCCACTCTAACCACAGACGCATCCCTTACAGGATGGGGGCTCACCTATCCCAACAGACTCGCGGAGCGTGGACTCCGAGCTTAGCATCCAAGCATATAAACCTGCTGGAACTACTAGCGGTGTTCAAAGCACTAAAAGCCTTTCAGGAACACCTACAAGGAAAGACAGTGATGGTCCTCACAGACAGCACCACAGCCATGTACTACCTCAACAAGAAAGGGGGCACTCACTCTCCAGGACTGTCCAAGCTGTCCCAGAACATCTGGAAGTGGGCTCTCAAACACAACATGTTCCTACTATCACAACATGTACCAGGGGAACTCGATCTGCTAGCAGACAAACTCAGCAGAGGCTTCCCCCTGCCCGTAGAGTACGAATGGCGGTTACAAGAAGACATCGTCTTCGACGTCTTCACACAGTGGGGTTTCCCAGAAATAGACCTGTTCGCAACTCTGGAAAACTCTCAATGCCAAGATTACGCCTCCCGGTACCCCCAGAACCAGTCCAAGGGGAACGGTCTATCGATTCCATGGTCAGGGAAATTTGTTTACGCTTTTCCCCCCCGACTCCCCTTCTCAACAAGATAGTGCACAAGATGCACCAGGAACAAGTTACCATGATACTGGTGGCCCCTATGTGGGCCTGACAGCCATGGTTCGCTCACTTGTTGAGACTGCCCGTACAACATGCTGTCACAAGACAGGGGCAGGACACTGCACCCATGCCCTCAGACCATGAACTTAGCAGCCTGGCTCCTGAGGTCATAGAATTTGGACATTTACAACTTCCACAGAGGTGCATGGACATCCTCAGAGAGGCCAGAAAGCCTAACACTCGTCACTGCTATTCTAGCAAATGGAAAAGGTTTTTCATCTAGTGTAGAGGGAAGAGTATCAACCCCGTTGACTGCTCTCCCACACAAATTATTCTGTACCTGACCCATTTACTGGACTCGGGTCTAGTATTCAATTCTATTAAAGTACACCTGGCAGCGCTTTCGGCTTACACCACTTCCCAACTCAAAGTATCGTGGTGGAAGATCCCATTAATCAAAGCCTTCATGGAAGGGGTAAAGAGAATACACCCTCCAATAGCAAACCCAGCTCCTGGCTGGGATCTAAATGTCGTACTTACCAGGCTCATGGGGTCACCCTTTGAACCCATGCACAAGGCAACTCTTAAAGATCTCACTCTTAAGACTGCTTTCCTAATAGCTATCACCTCCATTAGGAGAGTAAGTGAACTACAGGCCCTTTCGGTTTTAGACCCCTTTGTAACAGTTCACAACGATAAAGTGGTTCTATGCACACACCCAAGGTTCGCACCGAAATTCATCTCCAAATTTCATGTCAACCAGTCTATAGAACTACCAACGTTCTTTCAAAATCCTTCAAATCTAGGAGAAAAAAGCCTGCATACACTTGATGTGCGCAGAGCTGTCATGTTTTACATGGAAAGAACTAGTCCACTGAGAAAGACTAATCCGTTCTTTGTCTCGGTGGCAGCAGGAAGAGAAGGAGATGCAGTTTCAAAATCCACTATATCTAGATGGATTGTACAATGCATCACTCTCTGTTACACTCTTGCTAAGAGAGAACTACCCTTCAAGCCAAGAGCACACTCTACTCGAGGCACTGGGGCATCCAAAGCATTCATTACAAATGTTCCCCTTGAGTCCATCTGCAAAGCGGCAACCTGGAGTTCTGTACACACCTTTACAAAACTCTACTGTCTAGATGCCCACTCTAGATCTGATTCCCAGGTGGGACAAGCAGTATTAAGACCTCTTTTCTCTACTGTTCCTTCTCACAACCCACCTCCAACTCCGGGTACTGCTCGCTAGTCTATGCACAGCATGTGATTCTAGGCAGATTAACAAACATCAGAAGACAATGCATTACTTACCGTAAAAGCATTTCTGATGGTTGTATCTGCTTAGATTCACATGCACCCAGCCTTACTCCCCGCTCGGATGGAAGGAACATAGACATCCTTTTCTATATCTCTCTTTTCTGTACCCACTCACGTCTAGAAGGCTCCCTCAGGGCAGAAAAATACAGAGGGACCTCGACGCGTGAGGGATTATGGGTACAACGCACGTCACTATAGGGATAGTGTTACAGACACGCCTTGTCGACGTCCCCTTTTTCGACTACGAAAAACAAAATGCAATACTCCGCAGTGACCACTGGATGTCGGACCTATGCACAGCATGTGTATCTAAGCAGATACAACCATCAGAAATGCTTTTACGGTAAGTAATGCATGGTCATATTTCTGAGGCTTGTGGTATCTGCTTAGATCACATGCCATGCATAGGCTGACATCTAGTCGAAGCTGCAGAGTATTACAGTTGTGGTTTTCAAAATGATATATATATTTCTGATGTTTGTTAATCTGCTTAGAATCACATGCTGTGCATAGGTCCGACATCCAGTGGTCACTGCGGAGTATTGCATTTTGTTTTTCGTAGTCGAAAAGGGGACGTCGACAAGGCGTGTCTGAAACACTATCCCTATAGTGACGTGCGTTGTACCCACAATCCCTCACGCGTCGAGGTCCCTCAGATTGTTTTTTTCCGCCCAGCTTCTGGTCGCCTTCACGCGGAGCTCCTCGAGAGACATTGCAACTCCTCGACCTCTGGTCGTGTTTTCTCTAATATTTATAATCCCTCCCTCGACGCAGTTGTAAGCTGTTCTCCGCCGAAAAGAATCTTCGACGGAGGGTCGAGCGGAAGAAATCCTTCGGCGCTGCCGAACACGTGGCCTGGCCTCGCAGGCCATATACAGTAGGGAGAGTGGGGTCGTGGGACATCTCTGGGTCTTTTCTGAGAATGCCTTTCCCTTTCCCCTTCCTTTCCCTTGGGGTGTTTATCGCGATTTATTGCCTCGGCTATGGAGAGGACACCGTTTAGGTTTTGCCCACTTTGTAAAGGCAAATTCACTTGGAAGGACAAGCACTCGCGGTGTAACCGCTGCTTGCCCCTCGATCACAAGGAGGAAAGGTGCGCGGCTTGTCGGCTTCTTAAGCCTAAAACTCTAAAAGACCGAAGGGTTAAAAGGTGGGCGGCCTACGCGATGTCGAAGGCCGAAGGTTCACCCGCCGCTGCTACCACCGACAGTGACGAGGAACGCGATAACACGACCTCCGCTACGGAAGTCGAAACCCCCTCTAAGGAGCGCTTACGCGCTTCGTCGTCTGTCCCCGGCCCCGACGGGCTCGGCTCACGCCCTGCTTATGGGGATGAACACCCCGGCGACACAGACGCACACAAAGATCCACATAAACACACAACCCACGGCTCTTCTTCGACGAAGTCGAAAAGACCTTCGGCGCCCAAGGAGACGCAGGTTCCACCGGCGGCCTCCTCGGACCGTTCGGGTTCGAAGCCCCTCTCGCAGCCGCGACCTGCGACTGGGCTTTCGGCAAACAAGGGCGCTGCCACCAAAACATCGGCCGGTGCGCATCAACAGAAAGCGCAGACCGCCGTAGAGCGTTCGATACCCATAGCGTCGAAAACTCAAGCTTCCGCCGACAAACGAGTCGCAGACAAGCGAGTCGCCGATAGCTTAGCAAGGATCGCTGTAGCCGACGCCCAAAAGCGTACGCCGAAGATTTCGTCGAGCGTTACGCATAAGTTAAAGGATACGCCGAAAAAGCCCGAAGGGAAGCAGGGACTACCCCCTTCAGGCAGGGAGTCTCCCGACACACCGGAAGGTTTTTCGGAGGGCGACGGGACACTTTCCTCGACGCTTTGGGAGAGGTCGAGCCATTTCGAGTTAGATAACCCTATGTTTCCCCCGCCAGACCGCTCTGGGGTACCCCATGAAACTATGGAAAGACTCCACCTCTGTATGGAGAGGATGGAAAAGTTCATGAGCACCCAGGCCTCTCAAACACACAAGAGGACCAGAGAAGGGCCTCAGGAGGACCCCAGGGCCAAAAATCCGAGGCTAGTCGATCCCCAGCAGGACACAGCCTCAGACTTCCAAGATGTATATGACCTCACTGGGGAGGAGCAAGACTTCGAGGAAGAAGATGATTTCATGGACAATGAAGAACAGAACCAGGAGGAATGTCTGGAAGACAGAACAGACATTATAGAAGAAGGCTTCGGGGTTAACCCAGAAGAGGGACCTTCACACCCCTGGCAATCACCATCAGTGTATTCCGACACTGATGTCCTAAACCTAACTCCTCCGGACAATTCTCCAGTTAGGAACACGTCTCCAATTGACGATCAGCCGACGTTCAATGCACTGTTGCGCAGAGCAGCAGCGCATTTCGAACTCGACACCGGGGAACTCTCTCCAGAATTGGACTTTGTAGAAAGAGTGATTAAGGAAAAACCCCCGGTCAGCCAGACCATTCCACTCCTCGCTTCAGTGAAGAGAAGGATCATACCTTCGCTGTCCACTCCCGCTATGATCAGAGGGGTCAATCCACGGATTGAAAAACTTTTCACTCCTTCACCCTCAGACCCCCTCTACATTAGGGGACATTCCATTCCTGATTCCCTAGTGGTTTCTAATACTAGAAAGAGGGCAGGGGTACCACTTTCCACCAGTGAGGCACCCCCTGACAAGGAGGGCAAGAGGCTATATGCCCTTGCAAAAAGAGTTACTTCCTCGGCTGCCTTCTCAGCAAGAATTGCCAACAACAATTCCTTGCTTGCAAGCTACGCAGACGCGCAGTGGGCCAAACTGCGAAAAGACGCCGAGGAAGCACCGGAGCCTTTACGTACGCGCCTACTGTCAACTATTGGCGAAGGAACCCAAGTGAACCAGAGCATTGTTAAAAACTCTCTGGACGCGGCAGAAACAGCAGGACGTTCCTTGGTACAAGGAATACTCCTAAAGCGCCATGTATGGCTGCGCAACTCAGGCTTTAAACCAGAGACACAGGCGTCTTTGATAAATAAACCTGTCGAGGACGCTAACCTCTTCGGAAAAGCGGTAGATGAAGCCCTAGAGATGGCTAAAAAAGAGTTCGACACTATCAAGACTCTCGACCAAATCTCTAAGCCCACTACCAGGCGCGGCTATGGCAACAAACGCTTTTTTCGTGGCCAACGCCAACACCAACAACAAAATCAACATCAGCAATACCCTGCCACCAATTACCAAACCAATAGTGGGCAGTACAGCCAAAGAGGCCAACGCCGGGGCAAAGGGAGGGGTCGGGGATCCACCCCCAGAGGCTCCCAAGCCCCCAACAACTCCAAGTGACGCGAAGATTCGCGTCCCCTCCCATGCAACACCGGTCGGGGGCCGGATAACATCCTTTCTTCCTGCATGGGAGGAGATAACGTCAGACCGCTGGGTACTGTCCACCGTAGCCCACGGATACTGTATCGAATTCAACAGTTCCCCATCCTACAGACCCCCGAGGGGACGTCGCATGACACCGGAACATCTTGCCATCCTTCTCCAAGAAGTACAACAACTGCTGGAAAAAGGAGCCATAGAGGTCGTGCCTCTATCTCAGGTAACGGAAGGTATTTATTCAGTGTACTTCCTTGTACCCAAAAAGGATCTAACCATGCGCCCTGTATTAGATCTGCGCCCAGCGAACAACTTTATCAAACCCCAAAAGTTTCGTATGGTAACCTTACAGGAAGTAATCCCACTGCTTTCTCAGGGAGATTACATGACAACATTGGACATGAAAGATGCATACTTTCATATTTTAATGTTGCCAGCGCACAGAAAATACCTCAGGTTCATGATAGAGGGCAAACACTACCAGTTCAAAGTGCTACCCTTCGGCATAGCATCAGCACCAAGGGTATTCACGAAGGTGCTGGCAGTGGCAGCGGCCCACCTGCGCAGGTTGTCCATCCCAGTTTACCCTTACCTCGACGACTGGCTCATAACAGGGGATTCTTACGAAACATGCTTCTCCAATACCCAAAAGACAGTAGACCTTTTGTTCCAGTTGGGCTTCTCCATCAACGAAAAGAAGTCCAGTTTAGACCCCAGTCAAATCAAGCAATTCCTAGGGGCTCTAATTCAAACAAAGGACGGCCTCGTCTTCCCCTCCAAAGAGAGGGTCCAAAACATGCTGTTTCAAATCCCTCAATATGTAACCGGTCGAGAGGTGACGGTACGCAAAGCAATGCGCTTGCTAGGAATGATGGCGTCGTGTATTTATTTGGTACCTCACGCGCGCCTGCGCATGCGCCCAATGCAAGAGTGGCTCAACAGCCAGTGGTGTCAGGCCAGCGGACTATGGGAGGATCTAGTTGTGGTCTCGCAGGCCTTAGTTCTCTCGCTACGGTGGTGGACAAAGGAAAACATGGAAAAAGGGAAACCCTTTGCCACACCCGCGGCGGAAGCCACTCTAACCACAGACGCATCCCTCACAGGATGGGGGGCGCACTTATCCCATCAGACTGCTCACGGAGTGTGGACTCCGAACGTAGCATCCAAACACATAAATCTACTGGAGCTACTAGCTGTGTTCAAGGCGCTAAAAGCCTTCCAGGAACACCTACAAGGCAAAACAGTAATGGTCCTTACAGACAGCACCACAGCCATGTACTACATCAACAAGCAAGGGGGCACCCACTCTCCAGGCCTGTCCAAGCTGGCCCAGAATATATGGAAGTGGGCTCTCAAACAGGACATGTTCCTACTATCACTACATGTACCCGGGGAACTCAATCTGCTAGCAGACAGCCTCAGCAGAGATTTCCCCCTGCCCAAAGAGTACGAATGGCGCCTGCACGAAGACATCGTCTTCACACAATGGGGATTCCCAGAAATAGACCTGTTCGCAACCCTGGAAAACTCACAATGCCTAAGTTACGCCTCCAGGTACCCCCAGAACCAATCCAAGGGGAACGGTCTGTCGATGCAATGGTCAGGGAAATTTGTTTACGCTTTTCCCCCCGACTCCCCTTCTCAACAAAGTGGTGCACAAGATGCACCAGGAACAAGTGACCATGATACTAGTGGCCCCAATGTGGGCACGACAACCATGGTTCGCTCACTTGATGGAGATGTCTCTATCCCCCCCAGTAAAACTCCCCTGCCCGTACAACATGCTGTCTCAGGACAAAGGCAGGACGCTGCATCCATGCCCCCAGAACATGAACTTAGCAGCTTGGCTCCTGAGATCATAGAGTTCGGACATCTACAACTCCCGCAAAGATGCATGGACATCCTCAGGGAAGCCCGAAAACCGAACACTCGCCACTGCTATTCTAGCAAGTGGAAAAGATTTGTCATCTGGTGCAGGAGTAAAAGCATCAACCCTATTGACTGCTCTCCCACACATGTGGTCCTATACCTCACCCACCTATTGGATTCAGGTCTAGTGTTTAACTCCATTAAAGTCCACCTAGCTGCACTTTCTGCATACACCACTTCCCAACTCAAAGTGTCGTGGTGGAGGATCCCTGTTATAAAGGCCTTCATGGAGGGAGTAAAGAGAATACACCCCCCGATAGCTGACCCAGCTCCCGGATGGGACCTTAATGTGGTACTCACCAGACTCATGGGCTCTCCATTCGAACCCATGCACAAAGCATCTCTTAAACACCTCACGCTTAAGACTGCTTTTTTAATAGCTATCACCTCCATCAGGAGAGTAAGTGAACTTCAGGCTCTTTCTATTCTAGACCCCTTCGTTACAGTTCACAAAGATAAAGTGGTTCTACGCACTCACCCTAGGTTTGCTCCGAAATTTATTTCTAAATTCCACGTAAACCAGTCTATAGAACTACCAACGTTCTTTCAAAATCCTTCCAATTTGGGAGAAAGGACTCTGCACACACTAGATGTACGCAGAGCGGTCATGTTCTACATGGAAAGAACCAGACCACTGAGGAAGACTAATCAGTTCTTCGTCTCGGTGGCAGCAGGAAGAGAAGGAGATGCAGTTTCAAAATCCACTATTTCTAGATGGATTGTTCAATGCATCACTCTCTGCTATACTCTTGCTAAGAGAGAACTGCCCTTTAGGCCAAGAGCACACTCTACTCGAGGCACGGGGGCATCCATAGCATTCATTGCAAATGTTCCCCTTGAGTCCATCTGCAAAGCGGCTACCTGGAGTTCTGTGCACACCTTTACAAAACACTACTGTCTAGATACACACTCTAGATCTGACTCCCAGGTGGGACAGGCAGTATTAAGACACCTTTTCTCTACTGTTCCTTCTCATAACCCACCGCCAACTCCGGGTACTGCTCGCTAGTCTATGCACAGCATGTGATTCTAAGCAGATTAACAAACATCAGAAGAGAATGCATTACTTACCGTAAAAGCATTTCTGATGATTGTATCTGCTTAGATTCACATGCGCCCGCCCTTCCTCCCCGCTCGGATGGAAGGAACATAGACTTCCTTTATATCTCTCTCTCTTTTCTGTACTCACTCACGTCTAGAAGGCTCCCTCAGGGCAGAAAAATACAAACAGAGGGACCTCGACGCGTGAGGGATTGTGGGTACAACGCACGTCACTATAGGGATAGTGTTTCAGACACGCCTTGTCGACGTCCCCTTTTCGACTACGAAAAACAAAATGCAATACTCCGCAGTGACCACTGGATGTCGGACCTATGCACAGCATGTGAATCTAAGCAGATACAATCATCAGAAATGCTTTTACGGTAAGTAATGCCTTCTCATATAAGATGAGGAATCTGTGCGAGGAACATCCAGTACAAAGAACATTACCAGGGGGTAAGTCATTTGTGCACTGCCAGGGGTCTAATCAGTGGTCCATGCTGAATACTCTTAATGAAGAAGCTGAACTTCAGAGATCAGGCAATGGGAAATTTGCAAGATGGCTCCAAGGCAAGTATTGAACAGCTGGCTCTCTACAAAATATGCAGAGGCTGATTACGCATACAATGCCACCATTCAGGATTCTAATGCTGAACAATGTGTTATGCTGTGTTATTGGATTTATACTGCACACTGCTGCAATTTGCATCCTCCAGGTGCGCGAGTGGATTGGAAAGCGGGAGAGTTCCTTTAAGTAGGCAAGAGAGGGAAAATGCAAGATAGTTTTGCTGTTGTGTTGATGCATGCAGACCTCTGGTACATTGAGGCATTTCTGTCCAGAAAGGAAACCCTACATGCCCATAGTGCTAGGATGCATTGCCGTGACTGTAGCATTGGCTTGGAGGCTATGCACCTATAAACCCAGCATGTAGGCTGGGTTTATAGGTGCAGTTTTCAGTTTGTCCTCTGCTGGGTCATGTTTTAAGAAGCCGTGTGAGTGCCTTAGTTGGTTTTCATGTTGTCTTTGAGTGTGTAAATTGAGTAGTTGGTGGGGTAGGGTTAGCATATACTTCAGTGAGACATTAGAGAGTGGATGTTGTTCCATTTCCCATATTGTGTAGATGCCCAGGTAGATTATCTTTGGGTGCTAAACAAAGCAAGCAAATAGTGTGGCGGTTTCTTGGGTTGAAAGAATTAAACAATAAGTCACTCTTGGAATCAACATCTGAAAGTTCTGATCACCAGCCTGGCAATCCACAGGGCATAATAGTCTTGTAGTTATCGTTTTTCTCTTTACAGCCTCTACATGTAGTTAGTCTAGGCGTCTCTCCTGAATAAGCTACAGAAAGGGATAACCACCTTTTAGGTGTGTGTGTCACCAACTATAGCTTTACCAATCTCTAACCTGTCTTTGGAAGACTAAGTGGGGTCTCAGAGAGCGGCTTCTGGCACTAATTCTGGGGCTCACTGACTGCCCTCCTTTGACCTCCTCATGCCTCCATCTCAGATTCGTGCCTGGGGATCGTTTCTCTTTTGTCTTACTAATCTTGCCTGCATTACTCTAGACTCCATGCTCTGCTACCACCACTGGTTCTCCATATATTGTGTATCGTCAGCATCTCCTATCTGAGCATCTGCCAATCTAATCTTATTTGCTGATATTCTTCTTTAGCCAATACTAGGGCACTCTCTGGGGGGACCTCCCCCTCTTTCCTTCTCCCTGCTTATACACTGCAGGAAGGGTGAAAGTCTCACTCACTAAGGTCAATCAAAACATCTGAGTGAGTCCAACAGTATAGTGCTAGATGGTGTGCAGTCAAAAATGTCAGAAAAAAAGTCGAATGTTTTCTTTTTTTCATTTATCTATTTTATGTGTTTAGTAAGTAAAAAAAGGGGTAAAATAAAAAAAATACTAAAAAAGGGGATTGGGGGTAACCCCCCCATTTCGGAAAAAAAAACGTAATAAAAAAGAAATTCAACTTTTTTTTCGACATTATTTTTTCTATGTTTTGACTTTCAACATTATTGCTTTCAATTTAATGACTATAAACCGTGCTAGGTGGCTCAGGACAGAGATGGTCATATTTCCAAAAGGAAAATCTCCCTAACAGAACCATTGGCTTGGAGGCTATCCCAGCCCCAAATCAGCGTTTATAGATCATTCCAAGTTTTGCCGACAAGACAGCCATACACTTCTTTCACTGGTACAAACACCAGGAGGTAGTTTGGGATGCCTGAGAGTCCCTATTCAGAGCTGAATGCAACTCGCAGCATTTTTGTGGATTGTAGAGAGAGCCCACATAACACAAACAAGCAAAAGGGCCATTCCTCACAAAGAACGACGACAAATCAAAATGGCTAGGTCATGGCTTAAAAACTGCTTGGTTGTCGCATTGTTCCTGTTTAGGCAGCAAGTGGCTACCAACATGGCAAAAAGGGTACTACACTGTTTAGCCAAATAAAGTATAAAGCTGCCACTATCCTGTAAAAGTTACACATTCACACTGCCGCCAAATGGGTCCTTTTTGTAGTGTCCCTGCCCTGCTAGCCATATTGTCTACTTAGGACTACACATTAAAAATATAATTGTGGCCTGAAGCCACCTCATCAGCAAAAATAAGTTAAATAAAAAAAAAAAAAAGCCAGCACCAATTCAGGGGGACTAACAGAATCAGCACAAGGAAGCTACAATGACTTTGGCATAACAAAGCAGTTCCCTAGAGAAATCAAGTTTTCATCGTCCCCTTTCCTGCTTCATGAGTAATAGAAAATAGTGTTGTCACAATACCATTATGTAGGTGAAATCTTGATTGATGACACATGCCATCTGGTCTTCATATTTTGTGGTCTTCCAGATGTAAGCTGGTTGATATGGAAAGCAAGGGTGTGCTTCTGTTTTAGAGCTCGTGGGCTACTATTAGTTGCTTGTTTGACAGGACATATTTGACTAATGGTTGGAAGTCCTATAGCAGCATTGAAAAAACAAAACTATGTTCTGGCATCCACCCTCCACAGGGTCCAATCCAGGTTTTCCCTCTGAAATAAAAGTTCTGTGAAAGTATGTCTTTGCAGTTGCTCACTTACTCTTAATGGGAGAACCGCAGTAATTCACCATTCAACAAACACTCCCCAGGTCATCTCCCACTTTAAGTTTCAATCTAATTTGTCTGTCTTCCTCTCCATCCTGGATGCGCTCTAACATTTCTGCAATGTGCACATTTTCCCCTGTTCGTGGGCATCTTGTCCTTGGTGTACCTCACTGTAAGCAGACCACCCATGCTTCCCATCACAAAGCTGAAGATGAAACTGGTTCCCTCATTCTCTGTTAGACTCGTGCCATGTTTGTAGCTTCTATTTGGGATGCCTGCAGTTACTGCTCTTATTTGTCCCCTCTCCCTTATTTACCCAGTTAGCCTCTTGCAGGTAAGTGTGGTGTGACAATTACTCAGAGCTCCCAGTTCTGCGTCAAAACTCTAACGCCTCCTCCTCAACAATCCTCTGTCCTTTCCCAGCACAACCTTTCCTCTCCAAATGGAAGAGCTTCTGAGATCTTTCATGCTGTCCACCCTACCTCACCTTAAACCCATTGAGTTAGCATGTGAAGCTATCAACACTTCTCTCCCTCGCCTCGTTACCAGAGCCTGTGGGTATCTTGTTTATCATTCACTCACTGCACAAACACTGATTGAACATTCAAGCATCTTGGCTAACCAGGTATGCAGTGTTTATATCGAAAATTATATATTGAAAGAACATATATCTAATATTTTATTTCGAAAAATGTTAAGTGAATGAATGCATTTACAGGTGGGGTAAAGGGTTAAACATTTTTGGGGAACGGTTGGGGTTGGTTTTTAGGGGTTGGAAACAAAGGTTTGGGGGCAACCCCACCCCAGCACCCAAAGCAGTGCTTTCACTATACAATTGTTTTGTTATACAAGTTTCTATATATAATCATTCTTTATATAATATCTCGATAAAAAGACATGCAACCGGCTAACCATTCCTCTACAAACATCACTTACCTCACATCACTCACACTTTGTAATTCGAGGTACAGGAGCTACTTTGATAGCTAGTTCCCCACATCCATTATTAACCTCTTGCACACAGAAGCATAAAAAGATGCTAAGTGTACTGATCTTGTTGCATCACTTACATTGCACCCGTGCAAGCCCGTTGGATAATTAACATAACCCCATTATTGGCTTGACCACACCAGCTCCTGAGGCGCCCACAATGATGAAAATCTACAGATTCATTCCATAAGTGTTCATCCAGAAATCCACAGAATTACTTTGGTTATGCAATGTCCTCTCTTTTTCAGAATAAACAAGACTGAATTTAGCTTGGAAGAGATCTACACAAACAAGAACTACAGGACTCCTACAGAGAAAAGGTGCAGTATGCAGAGTAATTGGGAACATGCAAACAATTGCATTGGCGCGGGTGTGCTGATTTGTGCTGTGTACATCCATGTCTATCGCTGATAAAGGTTGTACCTAGGCTGTGAGCTCTTTATTTAGGTGAAAGATGATTTGTCTCAGTCCCACCATGAATCCGAAAATGGGCTTTCTGTCCAAGGTAAGGCGTCCATATGGCAAGCAAATCCCAATCATCAAAACAGCACGATAAACATTCACTTTTCTTTCCTCTGTACAATAAGTATCTGAGTTGCTGCATAATCCCTTCCCAGACTTTAGAATGCATTGAAATGTCCTAATTTAATCGGTGTATTTTGCCCCTGAGGTTGGGTTGGGGCTTTGGTGGGGAGTGGGTGTGTGGGGGGGTGGCTGTGTGTGGGGTAGGGGGGCTGTGTGTTAGTTAAACCCTGGTAGTAACAGATGTAGAAAGTGGATGTTTTTTAAAATCATATTTTGTTTGCACAATAGGAGGAAACTGGGTATATTCAGGATTCACATGCTCATGAATATTCCCCGTCGTCAGGCTGTGAATCCTCGGTAAAAGAAAATAGTTTCACTTTCCCTTACAAACTGTATTTCTCCTTTAAACCAATTGCTGTCCTCTGGGTCATACTGCCCTCATCCAATGACAGTCCTCTCCCTAAGCCCTTCCTCGAGCAGCCATCTTCAGATTTTTACTGCACGTGTCAGTGTTGAGTCCTTGAGTTTGCTCTGCGTGCTACTTCTACGTTTTTGTGTTTTCGACAGGAAAAGGTTATATTTTTGTTCCGAAAGTACCTGTGTGCTCTCTTAGCCATCTGCCACCAGCAGGGATTATTTGTCAATGAATTTCAACGCCCCTCAAGGGCGAAGATCGTCGGAGATTCCCGAAGGCCATCGAGCCTACTTCGCGCCCTCCGACCATGAAGGAGGAGGAGGGGGGAAGATCCCTCAAGTCCTGCACCAAGTGCAGGCTACGGAATGTGTTTGTTGACGACAAGCACCTGCAATGCCTCTACTTGCCTGCATCTGGACCACAAGGAAAGGGGAGTGCAAGATATGTCTTGGAATCTCCAAGAAGACGACAAAGGATAGTCTCAGTAGACTGGCAGTGTGGCTGAATGCCAAGGCCTCTGCAGCTTGCTCTGAGCAGGGTGATGCCTCACCCAGGACCGGCCAATCCGAGGAGCGGTCTTTTAAGTCCTTTGAGGGCACCTCGTCCCTGAGGGCCTAAGACAAGGCCAAGAACCGCAAGTCCAAGTCCACCGGGTTCACCACAGAAGTGGGTCCCAAGATGGACAGGGCGCAATCGACATCACCCTACGCCTCCATTGCCAGCTGGCAATTGCGCACCTCCTCGAAAAGCAAATCGTCCAACCTAAACTGCGGGAGAAGCCTGAGAAGCCGCTGAACTGCCCAAGAAGGCCCAATCGGCACAGGATAAGACTTTGTCGCCAAGAGAGTTGGTGGCCACTGCTCTCGCAATGGCTAAGGGAGTTTGCCCTGTGAAGGTAGCCCTCGCAGCTCAGAAGGTATCCCTACCCCTGAGGCACAAAACCGCTGCAGTGACTTTGGCAAAGTCTGCTGGCATGCCAGAAAAGGGAACACCCTCTAAGAACCTGGGTCCAGCTCCTCGAGGTGGAAAAAATGGGGGGGGGGGGTAAAGGAGGCCCCAGATCAACCCTCTCAGGCCGTGGCCCAAGCCATGGAGGTCTCGTCCATGGACGACGAGGACTTGAGTACTTGCACATGGTCCATAAGGACATGGAAGAGTAGGACGATGGCGCCGGGCCTAGTGTTCCGATCACGCCAGCTCAGTCGAGGGATCTGTCTCTGGACATCCTGTCGACCCTCCACACCTTGGTGTCAGAGATCCAGGAGCAGATGCCACAGGGCCCAGTTCCAATGGTCCCCGATCAGCCGCCAGCAAAGAGGAAGCGTCATCCTCCGAGCTGTTCCAGCTTGTGCCCAAAGAAACCAGGAAGGCTGGGTTCTTGTACCAGAGGTGCAAGGCCAAGAGGAAGACCATCATGACGGTGCCCCTTCTGGACGAAGTGTGGGAGGAGGGCCTGGCCCTCATAAAGAACCCTTGCACGGCTCTGGCCAATGGGATAGGCTGGAGAAGTAGTACCGGGTGCCGGAATCCGCACCCAAGTGCCTGAGATCGCAACCATCACTGGATTCGGCCGTGAGAAAACGGTTGTCTAACCCGTCCTTGTCTTCAGTCCCTCCGGACAGCGAGGGGAGGATGATGGACGCCATGGGAATGAAGGTGATTTACAGCACACGGCATCCACTATCAAGGTGGCCAACACACTGGCGATCTTAGCCAGGTACGACAGGGAGCTGTGGTACAAGCTGGGTTTGATTTTGGCGTTCCTCGCTGACGATAAGAAGATGGAGGCAGTCGCTCGCTTCCAGGAAGGGGAGGTAGCGTCTGATCATGTCATCACAGTGGCGTTGGACGTTGCCGACATGCGGTTCCGGTAAATGGGGAACGGTGTCTCCCTTTGTCACTAAGACTGGATGAAGGCCACGAATTTCCACCAGGAGGTCGAAGCGAAGGTACTGGACATGTCCTTCGACAGAGTTAACCTATTTGGGAAAGTTGTCGACTAGTCCCTACAGGCAATCGAGACGGAGACAGTCCGTTCCCTGGGTACCCTCCAGCAGCACCGCTGTTCCTTTGGATCCTCCAGAGGAAAGATCTTCCAAAGGTTTCTCCGGCAGGACGCCGTTGCCGAAGTAATCCTGAACCGACCAGGACGTCGGGCCCCCACCTGTGCACTCCGTTAGGAGGCCGGCTGGTGAAGTTCGTCAGCGAGTGGGAAAAGATCACCACCGACATATGGCTGCCGGATGCTATCGCCCAGGGACATAAGCTGGAGTTGGAGCGCAGCTGTCCATGGATCCCTCCGGAGGGGTTACGGCCATGTTTCAAAAAGGTGCGATAGAGCTAGTTCCATAGGGACTCCGGGCTCCGGAGTCTATTCCAGATACTTCTTGGTCAGAAAGAAGACAGGGGGCCTGAGGCCCATTCTAGACCTACGACGTCTGAACAAATACCTTAAGTCCCAAAAATTCAGGATGGTCACGTTGCAACACGTGCTTGGCCAACTGTAAAAAGGAGACTTCTTGTCGCTGGCACTGGAGGATGCCTACTTCCACGTCCCCCTTTACAGGAAACACTGAATGTTTCTGCGCTTTGTAGTGCTGGGTTAGCACTACCAGCTCAAGTCCCTACCTTTTTGGCTTGAGGTCGACCCCCAGAGTGTTCACAAAGTGCCTGGCTGCAGTGGCAGACCATCTACGCCTACAGGGCATACATGTATACCCGAACCTGGACTGGCTGATTTGCGCCCACTTGCAGGAGCTGGCCTAAGGACGCACAGAGACAACCGTCCGGCTACTAACAAATCTGGGATTCTGTGTCAACTATACGAAGTTTTGCTTGACGTCATTGCAGAATGCGCTGGTCGTAGGCGCCAGGCTCAATGCAGTGTCTTGCCTGGCATCTCCCTCGGAAGAGAGGATAGCAGCCATTCTGGGGAAGGTGCAGCGACTGTTGTCGACAAGGATGACATGGTGCGAGCTGTGAAGTCATTTGTGAGCATGTCCAGCAGCTACCTCATCCGGCTCTGCAGTTTGCAGATGCGGCCCCTCAAGGAATTCGTGGGCGCCATCTGGATACAGGTGCCCGGAAGCAACGCAGACAAGCTGTTGCTCAATGACAACTTCCAGCGGGCGATAGTATGGTGAGGCGTTGGGAGCGCACACCGGACTTCTGCACGCCAGAGGCCTGTGGTTACCAAAGGAAAAGGAGCTTCATATCAACATCCTGGAGCTACAAGCCCTCAAGCTGTTCCTCCTGTAAGGTGGTAAGGATCTTCACAGACAACACCACCACCGCCATGTTTTACATCAAAGGGGCACTCGATCCACGGCGCTCTCTAAGGAGGTGAAGGACTTGTGGCGTTGGGCCGTCGGACAGGGGATGTTCCTGGTCCCTCTTTACCTTCCGGGAGTCAAGTGCACCATCGCAGACTCCCTCAGCAGGGAACTGTGCTCCTGCCACGAGTGGGAGCTTCGTCAGGATCGGGTGGAGGCCCCAGATAAATCTGTTTGCGACAGCGAGGAACTCCAAGTGCAAGAAGTTTGCCAGCAGGTTCCACCAGCTCAGGAGCCTGGGGGACATATTCTCCTTTCTGTGGGAAGGACTATTCCTGTACACGTTCCCCCTTCCCCTCGCCCCCCCCCCCCGTTCCCTTTCCTGCTACGAGTCATCAACACACTCGGACGATGTCCGTGCAAGATGATGCTCATCCCCCGGCATGGCTGAGGCAGATTTGGTATTTGGACCTACTTACGTCCCGTCCCCTTTCCTCCATACTGCATGGGCGTCCCTTCCTAGGGACGGGAGAGAGAACCTTTTTCACCAGAAAAAAACATCTTCCCTTTTAAATTTAGAGGTGGTGCGGCCCTGGAAGCATGTGCTACTCTGGCTACACACACCAGTCCCCTTTTTTTGCATGGACAGGAACGGGCTGATTTCACCAGCGCTCCTGGGTTTGACCCTGCCATGTGATGGTTTATAGTGACTTTTTCAACAGTCACTATTTCAACATACCAATATGTCGAACCAAAATTGCCGAGATATGTTTTTCGAATGCCTTTTTTTTAAAAAATATTTTTTTGTGGGGATCCTCCAAACCCCCTTTTTTATTTTTTAAAAACAGCTTTTTTTGTAACTAAACTAAACCCTATAAAACAAAAAACAAATTCCAAAAAAATTAATTTGGCACTTTTGGTTCGACGTTTTGGTATGTCGAAAAAAAGATCTCGACATATTAACTGGATACCCCATGTAATTCCACACGCTCTTCCCCAGATTCTTCTTCCATCTTTTTGTCTTTTTTGTATCATTCTGGTACTTGGTCCTTCGGCGTCACGCTCCTCCCTGGCACATGTCGACTTTAGCGGGCTTCGGCGGGTGTCCAGCCTGTGAGGGGCTCTTCCCTACATCTGACTTCCAGGCTCTTGGCCTCTGCTGCCTTGGCCCCGACCACAGCTGGGAAGTGTGTACCGCGTGCAAAGCACTGACTCCATGCACACTGAAGAACGGGCTAGCTAGGTGGAGGGAGCTCTTCGAAAGGTTGCCTCCAGAGGACTTGAAGAACTTAGTCAGACTGAGATCGAGGCCAAAGGAGGTCCGTTATTTTCCATCGCACCTGTAATGGTGACTCCTTCCTGCGGAAACGCCAGAGCAGGAGGAACCTCTCTGGTTCTGTTACCAGCACACACACACAGGCTAGTCCAGCTACCGGCCTCACGGCCGAGGGGTCATTAGATCCTTCCGAACACAGTGCTGAGGGACTGCAAGGTTCTTTTACCAGGTGTACACCCGAGGGGCAACACCCTAGTACCGGCACAATGTCCGAGGGGGCACCAGCATGCAGCACTACCGGCGACACCGCTGAGGGCAATATGCCTTCCAGGCCTAGACCTGAGGTGTACGGTATGTCTCTTGCTCCACCACCAAGAGTCTTGGAGGCCGGGCCTAGGGAGCCATGCACCACTACTGTGGCACGCAGCTCGACAAAATGGCCTCTGAACCAGACAACATGGGCGCTTGTCCGATGCCACTCCTAGGAACAGAGCAGGCGAGTGAACGAGTTTCATGGTGGGACTGTTGTCAACCAGGTAAGTGGCCTACAGTTAATCCTTCAGCGGCGCAGGGCAGGTTCCCCCTGCAACCTTGGCAGAGTGCGCTCTGGTACCAGCAGCCCCCAGCCACACTGTCAATCTCTCCTGCCACATCCTAAAAAAAAATCAAGGCTCAAGGTAGGGCCGCTCTTTTCCAGCGCACCCCGCAAGGGGGACTCCTTTCCAAGCAAGCACCCGAGCTGGAGGAACCCATCAGGTTCTCATACCAGCACGAGTACCGGGGCTAATTCATATACCGGCCTCCAGGGCTCCGTAGAATCTCCCGAAGATGGTCTTGAGGGACCTGAAGGTTATTTTACTGGGTTTACACCCGAGGCGCTACACCCTTGTTACCGGCATAATGGCTGAGGGGCCGCCTACACGCAGCACTACCGGCGACTTTGCCGAGAGCGATACGCCTACCAGGTCTCGGCCTGAGGTGCAGGGCAAGTCTCATGCTCCACTGTCACGAGTCCTGGAGGAGGCCGGGCCCAGTGAGCCAAGCACCACGACTTTGGGATGTGGCATGCAGCTTGACAAGATGGCCGAAGTGCCAAACAAGATGGCTGCTCTTCCGATACCTCCCCGAGGAACAGGGCAGGTGGGTGAACGAGTTACAAGGTGGGACTGGGGGCAACCAGGTACGTGGCGTACAGCTTATCCATCAGCAGCGCAAAGACTGACATTTTAGAAAGTAGCAGTGGTTTGTTGCTGAATTCACCTTTCTATCC
This sequence comes from Ambystoma mexicanum, assembly GCF_040938575.1. NCBI lineage: Eukaryota > Metazoa > Chordata > Amphibia > Caudata > Ambystomatidae > Ambystoma > Ambystoma mexicanum. The sequence goes on from NC_090925.1 coordinate 735,413,687, forward strand.
ACTGAAAAAGCCTTCACTAACTTGAACACTGCCCTTCATGCTTCCTTCTTCTCTCACTACCCTCTTATTATACTCACTCCTAAATCCTCCCCTCCACAGGCCCTGGATTACTCCTCATCCACTGAAAACAACCATGCAGAAAAGGTTTCCCACTTGGCAAAGGTCAAGACACTCTGACCTCAAACTCTAGCTAACTGCTCTTCAAAACTATTTCTCTACTCTTGACTCTGCCAAATTTGACTTCTCTCTCATTTCGACTCAATCCTCCCAACCCATGCGCCTCCAAAAAGCTCTCCTCGATTCTCCCACCTCCTTAAACCGACCTCCATCTCTACTCATTGTGCAAATGAGCTTGCGCTTTGCTTTGCTTCTAAAATTGCTACCTTTCACAATACCCTCACTAAATGCCTACTATCTCCTCCTGCTCACTTTTCTCCACCACTCCTCCCTCTCGCTACTGTGTCTTCTATAAGACAGCTACTGTCGTCCCTCTCCTTGAGAAACCTGTTCTACATGCCAACTGTCCTGCCAATGTCCACCCTATCTATCTTCTACCACACTATTCAAAAATCCTAGAGTGAGTAGTATTCAATTGACTTACTGAGTTCCTTGATACAACTTCCGGGACCCTCTTCAATCTGGCTTCTGACCTCTGAATTCTACCGAGACAGCTCTCCTCGGTGTCAGCAACTTCATCTCTTCTGCTCAGCATGCAAACCTTTAATCTATCTTATTCTGTTCGATCTCTCTGCTGCCTTAGATACTGTTGACCATTTTGACCTTCTCTCTACATTATATATCCTTGGAATAGGATCAGTCCCTTGCTTGGTTTGATTCATACCTTGCCCCCAGACACTTTCACCTGTCCTGGAACAACCTTACCTCCTCACTCACCCCTTACTGTTGATGTTTGCCAATCGTCAGTCCTTGGCCACTTCTTTTCTCAGATCAACTCTTTGCTGACAACACTCAGATCTTCTCTTTTCACTCGTCACCTGACAAGCCGTTGTCAAAAATGTCAAATTGTCTCTCCGCCATCAAATGTTGGATGGCGTAACACTTGCTCATGCTCCACTAAGACTAAAGTTCTCTACTTCCCAGACAAACCGGCTATATCTTTCTCTCCTTTACCGACTACTTGCCTTACTCTGCTTCTGCTCGTAACTTTGGTATCATCTTTCATCATCACACAAATTCTTGCTCTTCATCTCCAAATCTGCTCCTGCAGCCAGACTCAACCTCCTCAATATTAGAAATATCTGTCATCTTCCTTTCAATACTGCTAAACCTCTAATCTCCTCCTTAGTCCTTTCTAGATTAGACTACTGTGCCAGTCTCCTCTATGGCCTTCCCAACTACACTTTTTCACCTCTGGACAAAGTCCTTAATAGCCAAGATTTGGAGCAGTACCCTTTGGGTGGACTACAACAACCTTGTCCTCCTGGCAATAGGAACACAACCTTTGGTATACGTCTGTACTACGCAGGTTGGTTGTGTGGCTGAGCAGCCAGGCTTATCTCGAGGGGTCAATGTGAGCAGTAGGATGGTTACACAGAGATTCACAGTGACAAGTCCCCAAATAAACACATGCACTCAAGGTTTCTTGATTAAACAATTATTATTCATTGCACAGTCAGTTTGAAAAAGCCTTCTTCCGAAGGGACAATATATCAGTAACACACAAATACACTGCAAAATACACACTCTTAGCTTCTCTAGATCAGAGCAATACTGAAACGCATGTAAAAGAAAGAGTTATAGAATAGAACAAGAGATCACACAATTATTCTGAAGCAGGCAAGTACTTTTGAACCCCTAATGCAAAGTTAGTTAACCCCTTCCTGGAAGGAAAGGTAAAACATTATGTCAGAGGAAAGGAGAGCTATCGAGGGAGCCAGGCCAGCCAATGTCAATTGGACAAAAAGTCTAGGTGAGCTGAAGCACTTCTTGTTGGTGATGAAAGTCTTGCACAATATTTTAGAAGTCTTTGTAGAAAAAGTAGAATCAATGTAGGGTTACAAGCTGGAAGGCTTGTAAGAGGTAGAAGATGCAAGCAACTCTACAGGAGCAACCAAGACAGGTCTCAACTGAGAACAAGTAAGGCTGCAAGACAAAGAGGTAAGTTCTCTCAGACTGTACAGTACCTTTGGTTAAAAGAAATGGTTCCAGCTGGCTTCTGTTCCTGTGTGGCTCTGCAGATCCTTTTGTTCCTGTGCCTCAGTTGTGGGGACAAGAGGGAGGACTACTGGGGACTCCTGCGACAGAAAAGGACAAACTTCTATTCAGTGGCACTTCGCGGTTTCAGCTTCTTACGTCTCCGCAAATAGCTCCACTGCAGTCTCACCGATATATAACCAAATGTTTTTTTTTTAACAAACCTTCTGTCCTTCGGTACAGTCCTAGGTCATCCTAGGCTTTAAATAACCTTCCTAAGCCAACATTAACCAAATGGTGGCACAAACAAATGTTTCATCCTAGTCCGGGCTTTATCAAAGCGTAGCACTACATTTCCAACCAAACCAAATGCCCTGTTCTAAATTACAGTTAATTGTGTTTCTGATGCTTGTTAATCTACTTATAATCACATGCTGTGCATATGGTCCAACATCCAGTCCAGTGGTAACCCCGAAGTATTTCATCTTGTCTTTCGGGGACCGAAAGGGGACGTCGGCATAGGCGTGTCTGTAACACTATCCCTATCGTGACGTGTAGTGTACCCAAAATCCCACATGCGCCGTGGTCCCTCAGATTGTTTTTTTCCACCCAGATAACTGGTCACCCTATACCGGAGCTCTTACATAAGAGATGTTGTTTATCTTTATACTGACTGTGTCGGTTATCCCCCCTTAAGTCACTTCGACAGCTATTAAGAACTTCGACTAAGACTGCAGTCTACACAGTAGGGAGAGTGAGGTTGGGGTGGCCATATCTTTAATTGTCTTTCCTCTTTCCCCCTCTTTGGCCTCTGTCGGGTCATCTATGTTTATACCTTTCGCTATGGAAAGGACTCCATTTAGGTTCTGCCCTGAGTGTAGGGTCAGATAGCTGTGGAAAGACTAGCACAGAACGTGTAATTCTTGTCTCCCCTTAGATCACAACGAGAAGCGGTGTGCGGCTTGTAAGCTCCTTCGGCCTAAGACCCTTAAGGAGCGCTGTGTAAAGCGGTGGGCCGCATATGGTATGTCGCGGGCTGGACCCTCTTCCCCCACCGCCACACCCGCCGAAAGTGATGGGGGGGGCCCCCCTCTGATAACCAAACATCCGTATCTGATGTCATAGACCTTGAGGCGGACACTTTGAATGGATTGTGTCCTCCCACGTATTCCTCATCTTCGATATATTCGTCAGCTTGCTGCTTCTTTCGGAAAAAAATTCACCAGAGGGCGCTCTGCTCGAGGCCGCGTGGCTTGGTCCCTCGAAGGCCGCGGTCGATGTCGTCCTTCGTATAAAGGGCTCGAGCCACGCCCGTTAATTCAGTTCTGTTTTTCCGAGCTTCTGCTTCGTGTATCAAAATGGCGCGTCAGTTTTTCGCATCGAGAAATGTCTTCTTCCTCAACCCTGACAACACCCAAGACAGGTTTTAAAAAGTATCTCATATGCGGAAGAAAGATGTCAATTACGGATCCTCATCGCAACTGTCTTTGGTGCCTTCGTCCTGATCACTGAGTCGACGAGTGCGGGTCGTGTCAGGCGATGTCGAATAAGGCTCTTAAGGAACACCAAGGTAAGCTAGAGGTGGGGGAAGTGTCTTTCAAGCCTGCTAAAAGACTCGAGAGAATAGAGATCTAAATCTCGTCATGAGTCGAGGCTATCGAGGTCGAAAAGTCGCTTGCGGAAGTCCTCTTCCTCGTCATCGAAAAAATCAAAAAAAGCGACGTCATACATCTTCGCCTGACAGGTTAATTTCTTGTCCTTCAAAGCATGATTCCCCAAAGAAATGGGAGGCCTTTAGGGCTTCATTGCTATTTTGAGAAGTTGGCCGGACCCCCTCAAAAAAGGCTACATGAAGAGCATGTCCCTGTCCACTCTAAAGGTGACAGAGGGAAATCCAAAACGTCTCACACTAAATCCGACAAAATGTCGAGGGCGTCCTCGGACGATGATTCTCCAGCGCCTCATGAGACTACAGAAACCTTCAGTGCATAAATCGAGGTTGCCTGAGGACAAAATGGCGTCCTCATCGTCGAAGTCAGCTATCGTCTCGACGCGTCCTTAGACGACGCCGTCAAAGCCAAAAATGGCATCTACCTTCGGCGTAGAAGCCTTACTCGACATCGAAGCCATCCTCGATGACCTTGGGAAATTCCTAGAGTATGTCGAAGCCGGGGTCTATTCTGTCGACGCCTTTGTCTGGGAAATCTTTCATATTGGTTCCCAAGATGACAACTATGGCTAAGGTTAGGTCTGTTCCACCTTTACCAGAAAAAAAATTCCACCCTCAGCCCAGGCAAGAATTTTTTAAATCTGTCTATTTTTGAGGAACAAACCTCTGATGAGGATATTACATCGGCTGGTGTTCGATTTGGGACAAGAGAAGTCCCTGAGGAACTAGTAAATCCTGATTCAAAAATGTCAGACCTTTGACTGCCTACAATCGGCCAGTGGCTTAGATACCTCACCTGAGGTAGATTTTGAAAGGCCTGACCCCACAGACCATGCTGAACCGGGGTATAGGAACCTCATGGGAAGAGTGATATATTTTATGGGGTGGAAGTCAGTGTCCACAAGATATGACCAGGAGGATTTAACAGACATTATTGATGAAGGACCTCAGAAAGACCCAGTCCTTCCCTTCCAAAAAGCTCTTCAAAAGAGAATTATGACAAATTGGGAGACAACTGAATCTCTACCAGCTGTGAATAAGACCTTTGTAGGAAAGTATAGACCTGCTCCCTCGGATCCATAATATTTATCTAAGCATCCTTCGCCTGAAAGTTTGGTAATTCAAGCTGTGACTGCGAATAGACAGTTGGCTTATCCCTCTATGCACCCTGACAAGGACGATAAAAAGATTGATGCCTGGGCGAGGAAGGCTTTTACTTCTGGTAGTATGACCCTTAAGTCTACTAATGTGACTTGTACATTAGCTAGGTTCCCTTACACCCTGCCGAGCTGTTTAGATGCAGCGGCTGATCACATCCCGGAGGTTGAGGAGCAGGATGGTTTCCTGGTGATAGTAAAGGATGGGAAGGAGGCTATGGAGGAGTGCCTCAAGTCAGGACTGGATACTGCAGAGAGTATAAGCAGATCCATGGCATCTAGCGTGGTCTTGTGTAGATTTGCATGACTAAGAAAATCTGGTTTCGCATCTGATGTTCAATCCAGGTTACTTAATATGCCCTTTGACGGCTTGAGGTTGTTTGGCAGCAAGGCGGACAACAGCTTGGAGAAGCTGCAGACCTCAAACGGCAGCAAAATCACTCAGCGCTGCTATAAGGCAACGTCAACGGCACTCTTACGCAGGGTCATCTTCCTGGAAGAGTCGCTCTTTTCGCTTCTATTCCTCTTTTGGAAAAGGGAGAGGGCAGGCCAGTCAAAGGGGACAACAAAGAAAACCCTTTCGTGGTGGAAAAGGGAGAGGTGCTAGATCAGCCACAGCAGCGGCTACTACCTCCTCAGCCACTGCTGCAGCCTCTGCAAAGCCACTTTGAGGCCTTAACCCACAAGACCCCGGTGGGAGGCAGAATCACTCAGTATCTGGACGAATGGCTGGGCATTGCGTCGGATGCCTGGGCACTAGAGATAGTGACCCATGGTTACTGTCTTCCTTTTCATCAAAGGCCTCAAGATCATCCACCGGGAGCAAACTCTGTAAAAATTCCAGACCCGCTCCTTGTGCAGGAGATTTTAACCCTGATGGAGAAAGGTGCAATAGAACATGTACCTGTAGCAGAGAGGAACAAGGGTTGGTACTCCCCTTATTTTCTCATCCCCAAAAAAAGGAGGATTGAGACCCATCTTGAATTTGAGAAATTTGAAAGAATTCCTCAGGAAGGGCAAATTCAAGATGGTGACCCTTTCTCAGATCCTTCAGGCTCTTCAGCTTTAGGACTGGCCGGTTTCATTGGACCTTCGGAATGCTTACTTTCATGTGCCAATCCATCTCAAGCACAAAGTACCTGAGGTTTGCAATTGGCGGATCTCACTATCAGTTTCGAGTTCTGCCATTTGGGCTGACCTCCACCCCGAGGGTCTTCACCAAACTATTGGCGGTAGTGGCAGAGAGTCTCAGAAGGGAAGGGATTCACATCTACCCTTATCTGGACAATTGGCTAATCAGGGCAAGTTCACCCGAACTGGCCCGGGGACATCTGGCCATGACCTGTCACTTCCTTCACAAATTGGGCTTCTCCCTCAATTACAAGAAGTTACAAATGATTCCGACCCAAAGACTCCAATTCATCGAAGCGGTCCTGGACACCACCTCAGGGAAAGCCTCGCCTCCCGAGGAAAGAGCTCACCACATTCTGCAGATGGTATCAAAATTTCAGAATGCCCAACATCTACCGGCGTTCGACTTCCTAAGGTTGCTAGGCCTCATGGCATCCTGCATTTTTCTGGTGCCAGAGGCTCGACTGAGGATGAGACCCCTTCAATGGGCCCTCAGGACTCAATGGTCCCAGTTTTCAGGGGAGGTGTCAGATCTTCTACAGGTTCTGTCCAAGGGGGCTCAAGATCTCCTTTGGCGGGCTCACAAGGAAAATATCCTCAGAGAGGAACCTTTTTGGCAACCATGGCCGGAGATAACTGTAGTGACGGACACCTCACTCACAGGGTGGGGAGCCCACACCAACGATCTGACAATCAGCGGTTGTTGGTCTCCATCGGAGTCCAAACTACACATCAACCTTTTGGAGCTGAGGGCAATCCGACTGGCGTTGAAGGCCTTATTGCCCTCTGTACAGGGAAAGAATGTCCTGATAATGACGGACAACACAGTGGCCATATACTACCGCAACAAACGAGGAGGCGTATGATCACTCCCACTGTGCAAAGAGGCAATGCAGCTCTGGTTCTGGGCAATGCAAGAAGGAATCTGTCGGCCGTTCACCTAGCCAGAGAGCTGAACACGGCGGCCAACGCTCTGAGCAGGCAGGGCACAGTCTCCCACGAGTGGCAGCTAGCTCAGGAAGTCCTTCAAGAGATCTTCGCCCTTTGGGGAACCCCTCAAGTGGATCTGTTTGTGACCGGTGCCAACCGAATGTGCGAACTGTATTTCTCAAGGGAATTTCCCCCGAGAGGAGCTCTAGGGGACGCGTTCGTAGTGGACTGGATATTTCCACTCCTTTACGCGTTTCCTCCAGTCCCTGTGATTCCTCAAGTAATCAGGAGGTTGAGAAAGTTCAGGAAACCCTTGATCCTCATTGCCCCAGATTGGGCCAGGAGAACGTGGTACCCGGACCTTCTGGACATGTCCATCTGCCCTCCAATACGTCTTCCACAAAGAGAGGATCTTCTCTCGCAAAAGGAAGGTTGGGTTCACCATCCAGAGGTCAAGACACTCAACCTTCACGCTTGGCTTCTGAGAGGTTGAGATATAAGGATCGGGACCTACCGGATGACGTTATGGAGATTTTGCTCTCGGCCAGAAGGCCAGCAACAAAATCCTTATACCGATGTCGTTGGAAGAAATTCAGTAGCTGGTGCAGGGATAAGAATGTGGATCTTTTTCAATGTGCCACTCCCATGGTGCTTTCCCTTCTATTACATTTAGCCAACTCGGGGGCTCAAGTTGGAACTATTAAAGGATATTTGGCAGCGCTATCCATCTTCAAGCGCTCCTCAGAAGTTTCATATTTCAAAATGCCTTTAGTTATCTAATTTCTTAAAGGATTAACAAATATGCTCCCTCCTACACCTTTCCAAGTTCCCATTTGGGATTTAAATTTAGTTTTAAAGTTTGTGTTCCCCTTTTGAGCCTTTACATTCTTGTCCTGTAAGGCTCCTAACTTTAAAAAGGTTCTACTGGTGGCTCTAACTTCAACATGCAGGGTGAGTGAGTTGCAGGCGCTCTCTTGCTAGCCTCCTCACAAGGTTTTCCATAAAGATAGTTGTTTTAAAGGTCGAGCCTTTTTTCCTACCTAAAATAGTTTCGGATTTCCATCTGTCACAGAAAATCACCTTACCATCTTTTTATCCTCCTCCGCACACTAGTAAAGAGGAGGAAAGATTTCACAGACTTGACCCTGAAAGGGCTCTCAGTTTTTACATATCTAGACTGGAAAGATTTAGACAAACAGATCAGTTGTTTGTCGGGTATACTGGACACAAATTGGGCCTTGGTTTGTCCAAACAAACTATATCCAGATGGATTATCCTAGCAATATCTGAATGTTACAAATTGGCTCAGAAGGAGCCTCCAGATGGTTTAAGGGCCCATTCAACCAGGGGCATAGCAACTTCCACGGCTCTTCGGGGGGGGTGTCCCAGTGCAAGACATTTGTGCTGCGGACACTTGGTCATCAATGCACACTTTTCAAAACATTATTGTTTAGACACCACTTCTTACCAAGGAGGTCTTTTTGCAAAAGCTGTCCTTCATTCTGTGCATAATTGAAGAACTGTTGTGCTCCCTCCTCCTCTAAATCACAACTGCTATGGGAATCTACCTAAGATGAGGAATATGTGGGAGGACACAATCCATTTGAAGAACAAGTTACTTACCAACTGTAAAGTTCTTTCGACTGGATGTTCCTCCCACGTATTCGTCATCGACCCTCCCAACCTACCCCTCCGTACAGTTCTTATGCTTGTTGCACTTGTACTTCCTTAAGAGCCTGACATCTGCCGACACAGAATACAACTGATGCGACCATAAACATCAAAAAAACAGAACTGAACCAACGGGCGCGGCTCGAGCCCTTCATACGACAGATGACGTTGACGGCGGCCTTCGAGGGACCAAGCTACGCGGCCTCAAGCACATCGCCCTCTGGCGAAATTTGTCTCCGAAAGAAGCAGCAAGCTGACTAATATATCTAAAATGAGGAATACGTGGGAGGAACATCCTGGCGCTATCTTAACTTATTCGGATTGTTAGTAGCTCTTTAATTCTGATGGCGGTGCTCAGCGTGTGTGTGGGAGCGCCGCCATTTTCGGACCGGTGGTTTATTGCCGGTGTTATATTGCTGCGACTAAATGACATTGCGTGTTATTCGACGCATTTTGCGGAACGGGCATCTTTTTGCCGAAATTCCTTGTCAAAGGCAGAATTATTTCAATAAGTTCTGTATATACCATGTACTATTATGGTGCATTAAAGAAAGCCCTCTGTTTGAAAGGGCAAATTATAATTGTGTAATGTACATGATGATATGTAAAGGAGATAAGCGTCTATTGGTTTACTAGGTGTTCATTGGTTGCTTATTAATGATAAACCCTTTAAATTAGGATATAATTACTATAGTTGAGTTGTCTTTATGGTTATTTACATTTGGTCTTAACCAATCCGTGGAGTTTCTAGGGTTGCAATGCTCCTATTTGATAGGAGATGGGGCAAACCATGTGTTAAATGCAGCCCAAATCTCTTTAAGGTTTAGGTAGCTAAGTGAAAAGGTCCATACTTGGAGCAAGTTGATTACATTGGTCATCATAGCACAGTTTTGGTACAGTAGGAAGTGGTCTACTTACGAAACCCGATGGTTGAACAAAGTGGGTTGATGTGAAGCTTCTACTGTAAGGTATAAAATGAATATGCATGGCCCTTGTTTATCTTTTGATGTAACCATGCTTCATTTTCTTCCCTTTTAATTTAAACACATATATTTAAATTTGTCATTCAAATGTTCACCTATTAGCATACATATCTTCTGTGATTGGATACATTTAATGTTCAGTGTCTAGCGATTGGCCTGGGGAGATATGAAATATATTTGTTTCTTCACTTAAAACAACTGTACCACAATCTTGCAGTTTCTGGTCTCCCGTGTTCTCCCAAGAAGTAGTGGATCTTGTTGTCTGCATTGAGGTCTTCGGTGATGGTTCTCAAATTGCTTATGGTCTTGGCTTCTTCTGGACGCAGTGTTTTTTTCTTGGTCTCCTAGTCTTGGGTCTATTCTGATTATCAAATCCCAAAGAATTTCACATTGTCCTTTTTCTCTGACCTATGGTCTTTGTGCTAATGTTCTGCCAGTGCAGTCTTTCGTTCGGGCGTGATTAGGCTGTAGGAATGTTCCCTTATTCGCATTCTTAATTCTTGTATGGTGCTTCCTACATGCAGTTACTCATACGTCCCGTCCCCTTTCCTCCATCCTGGTGGGTGTCCCTCAACCTGGGATCGGTACCGGAACCTTTGGTGGTGAAGAAAATGGAGCTTCCCTTTTAAATTTAGTATAGCGTGGGGCACGAACTCTGGCGTGGGAACACCCCGCCCTTCGGTGCCTCACCTAGGGCCCTTTTTCCGCATGGGCGGCGTCGGACCTGGTAGACAGTGCAGACTTTTTTAGCTTTCCGCTTGCTCCCAGTTTTGTTTTTTCAATCTTTTACAACTTCCCTTCGGTGCCTCGTTTCCTCCAGCGCATTTTAACGCTCACCTGATTCCCGTAGAGGCGCCGGTCTTGACTAGGCGTATACCGTATCTTCAAAGGTGATGTGTAAAACACGGCTGGCTCTTTGGGCTGGACCTCTGTGCACTGTATGTCTGACTTGAAGGGTAAGATGTCTGCAGATAGAAAATATGGGATTAAGGAACTGGGTTATTGAATGTCTCTCTCTTCTTCCCTTTCTCTTCTCCTGTAGAACCCCAAAGGTTAACGCTCTCACCTTAGGTAAGTGAACGCCGTGCTCTCCATCTGCCTCGGGGCAGGGTGCTGTAACCAGTTTCTTCACTGGATAAGGGGAGCAGGCCTCTTGACTTCAGAGGACTGCTGTCCGTCGTTTACTGCACGAACGGTAAGTTTTGTGTAATTCTAATGTCTTTAAAGTCTTTAGTAATGATGTTTCTTGTTTTGCAGGGTTCCGGCGATGGCGGATGACGGGCTGAAGTGAGTTGAAGATGGCGCCCGTGTGATGAATAAAAGCGCCTGGAAGCACGTAATTAAGCGCTTGTTGCCCGCTTCACGATGCGCTCTAACTGTCTTTTTATTTTGCAGGTACAAGTTCGGAGCGGCTACAGGGTGCCAGAATACCCACTGGGTTAGATGTGGAAAGGAGTAATGGCACGTGAGTATTAAAGTTCCCCAATGTCTTTAAACGCACCTTGTTTTGTCTTTCAGATGTGGGATGCAGCGCCAAAGGCCTCCGGAGCGTGCGAAGAGTTGGTAAGCCTTTGTCTTTCAGATGCCGGAATGCAGTGTGAAGACCTCCGGAGCGCACGAAGAGTAGGTAAGCCTTTGTCTTTCAGATGCCGGAATGCAGCGCGAGGCGTTGGCGACAGCCGATGGACCAGGTAAGTGAAGAGCTGTCACTGAAGACCGTAATGCTAACCTGTTCTTTCTTGTCTTTATAGGTGTTGCTGAAGACTGGATTCAGGATGGTAAGCCTTTTTCCTTAGGCCCAGGATCAGATGCAGAAGACACGATGAGCGTTCTGCTGCAGAGGATGCAGAATAACGCAAAGCAAGATTCATCCATCGGGTGTGGTTTAAATAGCCTCCTGTAGTGCTTAGGTGTCTCCTTCCACAGCCACGCCTAGGTAAGAAAAGAGTTCCTGCTTTTCAGAAGAGTTCCAGTGTTCTGAATCTAGGGAGTGGCTCCTGCCCCACCCAACAGGAAAAGTAGTTCCAAACAGAAGAGGATCAGAGGCTCAACTGGCAGGCAAGTAAGCAGCATGGTCTGCTGCAGGTAAGTCCACCCAAGCATTATGAGCCCGGCGCTTCCAGCGCTGGGACTGGGCATATTTATGAGCCTGGTGCCACTGGCGCCAGGACTGGGTCCAAAAGGTCCCAATTGGGACTGGTTGGCACTCGGAACCTGGGTTATGGATCTGCTTCCAAGGGAGTTGGGAAAACCCTGACCTTTTGGAAGCAGAGATCATGACACGCATGTCGGCCGCAGGAGGATTCACAAGATGTGCCTCATGCAACTGCTTATTCCCGGCCGCAGACCCCCCCATGCACTCTGTCTTGACGAGTGTTCGGCTTGCAGCACTGTCACAGGGCATTGAAGAATTGGTTGTTGTGGTTGACGGAGATCTTCCATACTTCTCCTCCTCCCCACCTTAAGGACTTCGGCTCCAGGACCTCTCGTCAAGACAAGGTAGAGGCCCCCTCTGTTCAGCACGGCGCCACAGAGTGGTAACGGGCCTTGGGGGGTTTTGCAGCAACGATAGACGCCCTTTCGGAACTCCGGAGGCAAGCAAGGTGCCTCCAAAGGATTAGGCGGCAGCTGCTCTACATACTGCCAGGCGGCCCGTTCCTCGTCGCAAGAGGCCTACAGAGGACGCGGCAAGTAGGGAGGCTCCCGTCGTCGCCAGGGAAGTCAAGGCGGCAAGGCCGCTGCCAAGCAGGACTGAACCAGCCATAGCGTCGGTCCCCCATCTGAGCACCCCGGTGGGAGGCCAGCTGACGAAGTTCGTCAGCGTTTGGCAGTCCATCTCCACCGACCGTTGGGTGCTGGACGCCATGGCCCGTGGGCACACTCTCAAATTCCTTCCGTGGCCAGAAAGGAAAACCACGTCCCCCAGTTGGTGTTGGAAGTAAGGGCGATGCTGCAGAAAGGAGCCATCAAGCTCGTCCCAAAGATATTCTGGGGCTCTGGAGTGTACTCACGATACTTCCTCGTCAGAAAGAAGACAGGCGGGTGGCGACCCATCCTCAACCTGTGTCGGTTGCACAAATACATCAAGGCCCAGAAGTTCCGGATGGTCACCCTCCAGCATGTGCTGGGACAACTGGAGGAAGGAGACTTCCTATCGTCGCTGGACTTGGAGGATGCTTACTTCCACATCCCCATTCTAAAAGGACACAGAACATTTATCAGATTCGTGGTCCATGGGCGGCACTACCAATTCAAGGCCCTTCCATTCGGATTGAAGTCGGCGCCCAGCGTATTCACCAAGTGCCTAGCACCAGTGGTGGCGCGGCTGCGCCTGCAGGGGATCCACTTTTGCCCCTACCTGGACAATTGGCTCATCAAGTACAAGAGAACTCACCGTCGAGCACACAGCAAAGACTGTCCAGCTGCTCACAGATTTGGGATTCTCCATCAACTTCTCGAAATCCCACCTGGTTCTGGCACAGGTTGCACTGTTTCTGGGAGCCAAGCTCGATACAGTGGCGCGATTGGTCTCTCCGTCGGAGGAAAGGATGAAGGCCATCCTGAGCAAGGTGCTGCGCCTGCTGGCCACGGACATGGCCACGGTGAGGTCCATCAAGTCCCTTCTCGGCATGATGTCCTCATTCATCTACCTGGTGCGCCTGTGCAGGCTGCGGATGCGTCCTCTACAAGAGTTCCTCGACCCCGTTGGATGCAAGCGGCGGGCAGCTTCGAGGACAAGATCCCACTCAACTAGGTCTTCCGCCAAGCAATTCGGTGGTGGGGCACCCGCGCGCCTCTGGCGGCAGGGAACAGACTTTCAGAGCCCGGCACATCAGGAGACTGTGACGACGGATTCCTCCCTGGAGGGATGGGGAGCGCACACCGGAGATCTCCACGCAAGAGGCCTTTGGCTCCTGGAGGAGAGGGCACTCCACATCAATTTCCTAGAGCTCCGAGCCGTATTCTGGGCCCTCAGGTCGTTCCTCCCGTCCCTCAAGGGCAAGGTGGTGAGGATTTTCACTGACAACAACACCACGATGTTCTACATCCGGAAGCAAGGAGGCACCAGATCCCCAGCCCTATCCAAGGAGGCCTAGGATCTGAGGGGACGTTTCTGGTGCCCTTCCATCTGGCAGGAATAAAGAACACCATCGCAGACTCACTTAGCTGGGAGCTGCGTTCGTGCCACGAGTGGGAACTGCGTCAGGATGAAGTGGATTGACTCTTTCAACGATGGGGCAACCGCCAGATCGATCTGTTCGCGACGGTGACAAACTCCAAATGCCAGAGGTTCGCCAGCAGGTTTCTCCCGCCGAGGAGCATGGGCGATGCTTTCTGGTTCCCCTGGGACGCCCTGTTTCTGTATGCGTTTCCCCCCCCCCCCCCCAGCACCACCTCCTCCTCCCCTCCCTCCCCCCCAGTCATGCTGCCGACGGACGCGGACCTTCTCTCCAGAGGAAGCGGCGCCATCCTTCATCACAACCCGGGATTGTTGAACTTGCAGGCCTGGCTCCTGCAGCACTAGAGTTTGGAGGGTATGATATCCCGGCGGACTGCAAGGAGGTGCTTGCGAAGGCCAGGGCGTACTCAACTCTCAAGTGCTATGGACACAAATGAAAGAGGTTCTCTGTCTGCTGCCGTGCACAGAAGATTAACCCTCTGCGAATTACAGTCCCTCAAGTGCTGCCGTACCTGCTGTCGCTGGCCAATGTGGGGCTAGCTCACGCCTCAATCAAGATAGATTTGGCAGCGATCTTCCGCTACACCAGAACTCCGAGGACGATCATCTATGTGGTCTGATCATCTGGTGAAAAAGTTTATGAAGGGACTGTTCCGTTCATTCCTGCCGGTGAAGGCTCCTCCCGGCGTGGGAGCTCAACGTGGTGCTGACCAGGCTCATGGGGCCACCATTTGTGGCTCTGCATTCGGCACTGTTGATGTTCCTGTCGTGGAAAACAGCATTTCTCGTGGCCATCACCTCTGCACGACGAGTGGGAGAGATCCAGGCCCTATCCTGCAAGCCGCCATACTTGACTATCCACGAGACGAGGGTGGTGCTGAGGACGCACCCCTCCTTCATACCCAAGGTGCCGTCGGACTTCCATCTCAACGAGCCCTTGGTGTTGCCAGTTTTCTTCCCGTCGCCTTTGTCGCCGGCCGAGAGGACTTTGCACTCGCTGGATGTAGCTAGAGCGCTGAAGTTCTATGTGGACTGCATGAAGAGTTTTCAGAAGACGTCACAGCTGTTTGTTTACTTTGGACCTGTGATCCATGGGAAGGCTCTCTCGAAGGCTTCCATTTCCAGATGCCTCTCCGGCTGCATCATGCACTGTCACTGGTTAGCGAACCGACCGTTGCCCGGCCGTCCGAGAGCCCATTCGACCAGAGCGATCGCTGCTACCACGGCGTTCTTGTCTGCTGTGCCCCTGCTGGACATCTGCAGGGCTGCTACGTGGAGGTTGACGCACACCTTCACGAGATTCTACTCGACTGGGATTCCATGTTAATGTTGAGTTGATGAAATGCTTAATGTTGAGCCTTGCCACCTCCCGTGGTTGTGCATGTGTGTACTGCTATATAATTCTTATATTCATGAGCATGTGAATCCATGCCAGACCCCATGCTGGAGAAGGAACAAGTTAATTACCTGTAACTGTTTTTCTCCAGCATGAGTCTGGCATGGATTCACATGCAAACCCTCCCGCCTACCCCTCTGCGGCTCTTCACTTGGTCCTACTGCCACTTTACATGCTACCAAATCTGAGGATGGCTGCCAGGGGAGGGGCTTAGATTAGGGAGAGGGCAGTCATTGGCTGGGGGCAGTATGACACAGAGACCAGTGATTGGTTACTACTAAGAAAGACAGTTCAGAAACAAAACTGATACTGATTTTTTTTCTTTACCGAGGATTCCCAGCCTGACTGTTAGGGAGAATTCTCTTATAAGGCTAATTTCCCAAACCTAGTGAGTCCCCCAGCAGCTTTGCTGGATTTTTGGTGTTGTCTTTTCTCCTGCTAAGAGTGAGACTCTTTTCCTCCCACTCTTAGGCATGATTTGAGGTATGTCTTTGACTTTTTGTGTGCTTATGAGCTATGGGGCCTTTTTACTCCATAGGGTATCATCGGTTTTAGTGTACGTGCTACACAGCACCCTGAGTGCAGTAACACAGGTGAGTCATAGTGACCCCCAAACATAGACTCCGTACCCTGGGACTGACGACTGTCTCCCAGGGCATGTAAAGTCACCATTGACTTTACTAGTCCAAAATTGTGAACAGAACCAGTACAAACCATCATATTGTACTGGAAGGGGTTAATTGGATTGCCCCCGGGTCTGTTTCGAAGGGGGCACTGTCCAGTCCCCCCTTGTCGAGTTTCTGGCTGGTGGCAGTGTTTACCACGCAAAATATTCCACCGGAATATTTCCTTTGGGATTTTCCCATTGATTTCAAACGCACCACTTTTTGGTGCAAGATACCGCCGGTTTATTTAATATAAAATCACTGGTTGGGTCTTTTCGCCAGAACTCTTTTCTAAAATGGCGTTTGTGTCCGTCTCTGTAACTCCCAACCAAGGTCGGACCCTTTGTTCCACTTTTTGGTGGGCTTCTCCACAGAAGCCCTCCAACTGGTGCCACTCTGTCTGGGTTCCACAGGATGTGTGGGTGGGGGAATTGGCAACCTGGGCTGCGTTGCCTTAGCAACTCAAGTCGCACTCTGTTCTGATTGGCCCAGTGGTGAGCCGCCCGGCGCACCACTTAGCATGTATGAGTGACAGATAAGCTGTTGAATGGGTTTTTTTCTGCATAAAAGCAGGGCTTTTGGGACTGGAACTTCAGAAGTCACCACAGGACCTAAGAAATCCGAAGAGGGGAGAAGCTGAGCCATCTGCAATGACAACACCACCGGTGGAACCCTGCTGCAACGACCTCACCACTTTCCCGACGACAAGCGAAGATCTTCTGCTGAAGGAGCCTTCTTCCTCTGAGCTGGTGGGATCAACCAGTTCGCCATTTCGCCTTCCAGGACGTCTCTTGGTCGAATCGCCCGTGCCAAGCACCCCGGCGGCCGGATAGCCAAGCTTCATCACTGTGAACGCGAATAACAGGAACGCACCTTTTAACCGACAAACTCCGCGGCTGGTCTCTTCCCTGGGCAGTGCAACGACTCCAAGTTTCCTCCTCGACGAGATCCTCTCTTCCCCTGGTCAAAACCACGAACTGCACCCGCTGCCAGGAACAACTGCCACCGCTGGAGCTTCCTCAACTTTAAAGGTACTCTGTTCCACCTATCCTCCCTTTCTACGGTTTGCTAAAGGTAACCCATAAATCCTTGGCTTTCCAGCTGGGTTGGCCCCAGACCTTCTAACTTTACCTTCTGAATCAACCCAACCTCTTTTGAACATTTTTACAAAGACTTGAATGCATTTCTAAACTGTGTGATCTTGGGCACATTTCACCTTGCTCCATTTAAAGTGGGTCTCGCCAATGAACTTTGGCTCTACAGTAGACTCTGCCTTGTTTTGGTCTTATAAAAGTGTTGGGCACTGTTTTATTTTTATGACCTGCCTCTTTCTCTCCCTTTTTACTTTTTACTTAATTATTGGAGTGCCATCTAAGTTAGGCACTCATATCTGTTTTGACAAAAAGTGGTGTTTTGACTTAGACTTGTCTAATAATTCTTAAGGGAGGTGTGTATACTTTTCTGATTGTTTGAACTTGCTTTGATTTATAGTGCTAGTGTATTTCATTAAGTGTGTGTTAAATAAATCATTATACTTTTGATAACCTCTGCTCAGTGTTTGCTTGCTCTACTGTGTTTTTAGCCCTATTGTGTATCCTCTGTATACTGCCCTACTATTCTTGGGAGAAGTCTGACTGCTCAGCCACAGCTACCAGGTAAATCTGGGAGGTACAGACTTCTACCAATTGGGGTTACTGCTTGCTCCTGTAGTCTTAATCTTTTTAGTGTTCCCCAAGGGAACTGCACAGGATTCTGCCTAACACTGACGATGGGGAATATTCATGAGCATGTGAATCCATGCCAGACCCATGCTGGAGAACAACAGTTACAGGTAAGTAACTTGTTCCTTCTCCTCACGTAGGCCCGTTTGGGTCCTCTAAATGGACTACAGAAAAATTTGAAGGGTGTATGGATCGGCTGGAGCACATTATCAGTTCTTCTGATCATCCTCACCCGAAAAGGGCTCGGGTAGACCCTAACCTCCAAATTCAGGAAGGGTCAGTCTCCTGTTTTCCAACAGAAAGACGTGGTCCAGATGGACACATATAGAGCTATCTATAATGAAGAGGAAGAAGCTTCTTTTCTGAAAAACTATGAGGAAGATCAACATGATAGTACGGACAACTGGGAGGAAACCCAGCAGGAAAGTCAAGACCCATGGACACAGCAAGATCAGGACACTGATGTTTTGTGCCTAGACTCTCCTCTGTCCACCCCGGCTCGCCAGGCCTCTCCTGTAGATGACCAAATGGCATTCAACTCCATGTTGAAGAAAGCAGCTGAATACTTCAAAATTGCCACTCAAGAGGCCTGAGCAGGATTTCGTGGAGGATATTAAGGAAAAACCTCAGGCGAGTCAATCCATCCCCCTCTTTAACTCTGTTAAGAGACGGGTAGCTCCCTCATTGGTCTCACCTGTTCAAACACGGGCAGTGAACCCGAGAGTCGAACAATTATTTCGACCTTCTCCTTCCGACCCTCTATATATCAAAGGGCACGCCATCCCAGATTCACTGGTAGTGACTACCACTTGAAAGAGGGCAGGGGTACCCCGTGCCACGGGAGAATCACCACCGGACAAGGAGTCTAAGCGGCTGTATGCCCTGGGCAAATGTGTCACGTCAGCAGTTTCTTATGGGTGCCCCGTTTGAGCCTTTACATTCTTGCCCTTTGAGGCTGTTAACTCTGAAAACTGTGGTTTTGGTTGTGGTTACTTCTGCTCGCAGAGTGAGTGAGTAACAGGCACTTTCAGTTGAGCCACCCTTCACTGTGTTTCATAAGGACAGGGGTGTGCTTAGAGTTCGTCCTTCTTTTCTTCCGAAGGTGGTTTCGGAATTTCATTTGAGCCAGAAGGTTGTTCTTCCGGCGTTCTATCCTCCTCCACATCCTGGTAAGCAAGAGGAGATACTCCATAGGCTTGATCCCAGGAGAGCGTTGAGCTTTTATATTTCGCGCATGTCCCGGGTCAGAGTGGACGATCAACTTTTCATTGGTAACGCTGGAAAGCGTTTGGGACAAGCTGTGACGAAACAGACTTTGTCTCGTTGGATTATTTTAGCTATCTCCGAGTGTTACCGCTTGGCAGGTAAGGATCCTCCGGCTGGCTTTCGGGCCCATTCTACCAGGGGAGTGGCTGCGTCTACTGCTCTGCAGAGGGGAGTTCCTATTTGTCACATCTGTGATGCAGCCACCTGGGCTTCAGTACATACTTTTGTACGTCACTACTCCCTCAATTCCATCAGAGGGCAAGATCTGGCCTTTGGCAAGGCAGTTCTCTATTCCGCAATTTGATTGGGCATGCTAAATTTGTATTCTAAATTCCTTCCCACCTCCTTGCTTGGTACTGCTTTGGGAGTCTGTCATAGATATGGAATACGTCGGAGGACCCAATCCCCTCGACGAACAAGTTACTTTCTTACCTGGTAACGTTCTTTCGATGGGATGGTCAGACAACGTATTCCATATCGCTCCCTCCCTGCCTTCCCCGCTGCAGAATTTCTTTTGCGATTGCAGCTTGCGTTCCGCAAGGCCTTGTGTGTCTGACTGGCAGAAAACTGGTGGCACACGTTCTGGGAAAAAACTGTAAATGAGGCTATGGGCGTTGTGCGTCCTACTTATCACATCGGGTGCCGTCGGAGGAGGTCCTCTGGGACGGCGCATCGACGTCATCGACGCAGGATGCAGACGCCAAAGATTTTCAGAAGCAGCACAGCTGTGGACATTACCTGTCATAGATATGGAATACATTGTCGGACCATCCCATCGAAAGAACGTTACCAGGTAAGAAAGTAACTTGTTCTTCTCAATGCATATCTACACATGTTACAATTAGAGCATTTGTTGAATCCTGTTATCAGAGGATTGGTTATGATGCTCGTATGCTCTCCCTGTCGCATGTTAGCCGTGCAGTAGGGGCTAAATTTAATTTGTAGGTTGGGTGCCCTGGTTTTAACAATATTGGACTTTTCAGTGATGTGACTTTTTTCTTTAGGTCAACGTCAAACATATGTGCCAAGGCATTTGTGCCAATGTTTAAAAAATATTTTCCTAATGTCATTATCATTGGAGTACTGGGTTATCAGTCTGATAGTATCCATCTTGGGTTCATTAGTCCTATTCCTTGGTGTCAATAGTTCTATTCTTTTTGTGGATGTGACTTTCTCTGGCCTTTCTGACACTTTTGTCGGAGTATCCTCTGTCTAGGAACCTATTTTGAATAAGTTCTCGTTCTTCATGGTATCTTGGCTCTATACTACAATTTGTTCTTGCTCTTGTGAATACGCCGAAGAGAATGCAACGCTACATGCTGATAGCTCATAACTGAGAAGTACTATTAACAATATACCTATCAACAAATTCATAGGGCAGACCATCATCATAACAGGTAATCTGATAACAGGATTCTACAAATGCCCCAATTGCAACATGTGTAGATATGCATTGAACAATATACATTCTCATACCACCAAATATGGTAAAGTCATCAAAATCAATGAATTCATCAATTGTAGGACGTTGTACGTAATATACATCATTATATGCATGTGCAATAAACTGTATGTAAGGAGCACCATGCGAGAATTAAGATCGAGAATAAGGGAACATCTCTACAGCCTAACCACGCCCAAACGAAAGATTGCACTGGCATATCATTGGCACACAGAACATGTGTCGGCGATAAAGGACAATGTGAAAATCTTCGGGATTCGACATGTCAGAATGGACCTAAGACTAGGAGACAGACAAACATTCAAGTCAGGAAGAAGCCAAGACCATCTGCAACTTGAGAACCATCACAGAAGGACTCAACGCAGACGAGAGCCTCTACTTCTTGTGAACACAGAAGTCCAGAAACTGCTAGATTGTGATATAGTTGTTTTAAGTGGAGAAACAAATACAATGCCTGCATTTCTCTGAGGCCAGACACTAGTCGTAGCACACCAAATGTATCCGATAACATAAACTGTTTGCTAATAGGCGAACATTTGAATAACACATTTAAATATGTGTTTAAATAAAAACGGAGGAAAATTAAGTATGGTGACCCCAAAGGATATGAGCAAGGGCCATGCATACTAATTATATACCTTACAGTAGAAGCTCCACATGAGACCACTTGGTCTCACTAACTATCATGTTTCATATATAGATCAAGTCCTACTGAACCACATTTTAACTGTGCCATGATGACCAATGTAAGCAACTTGCTTCAAGTATGGACCTTTTCACTTAGCTACCTAAACCTTAAAGAGATTACGAACTTATAGGGAGCTGAAACAAGCGTGTGCCCTTGCGGCAATTAACTTTAATTTTTACATCCATGATATCGGAGTTTCGCTAGAAGATGCCTGTTTGTTTGCCCCCAAACTAGGTTGTATGAACATTTCTCGATTACTATTTGCAGATGATATTGTAATAATTGATCAAACACCTATAGGGTTGCAGAGGCAGCTAGACGCTCTTGGCAAATACGTAGCTGAAAACTAGCTGCCTATCAATTCTGCTAAAACAAATGTATTGGTCTTTTCAAAAAACAAAATCCTTAGAGTGAAAGAAAAATGGTGGACTGATCGTGATAAACTGGAAGTTGTCACAGATTATAAATATCTTGGTGTAAATATCAATGGGACAATGGGAGAGACAAACTATAAAAAAGATGTGTTAAAAAAATAAACTTGACATCTGAGGCCAGGATTTTAGTACAGAGATATTTTAAATATTCATATAAACCTATGCTGATTTTTTTTTTTTTATGTACAAAGTTATTCCAGTAATTACCTATGGCGCTCATACTAAAAATGGGAATGATCAGCCGAATTGGAGTTACGGAGGGCAAATACTGGAAGGCAGTCCTGGGTGTGCCTATGAGTATACCAATACAAGTTATAAGGTATGAACTTGGTCTAACTTCCTTACAGACAGTGGTAGATTGGCAGTCCTTGAGCTTCTATCGGAAATGTCTCTTGGAAGAGGAACATAAAAATACTTTAATCCCTATGTTAGCAATGGCAACAAACGATATTAAAAACGGGAATATTTGTTTTAGCATTGGAAGAATCACTGCAATCTGTTGTCAAATGCTGGGATTGAAATAAAGCTGCTACTAGAGAAGCCTTATGGCGGTAAGAAGAATCTGTATAATATGGACTCGATAAATCTGTGGGATGAGTGCCAAAAAATATAACTTAATACGTGTGGGATGTTTTAATATTAAACCCAGAAGATGTTTGCCTAAATATTTATTAAAATGTCCGGATCCAGAATATCGAAAAGCAATTTTAAGAATGCGATTTAATCCCTGGCCGACGGAATCGGTTCTAGCTACTCGTACTAAGTGCTTGTCACAAAAGGATAGCATTTGTCGATTCTGTAATGAACCTTCAGCCAGTGAAAATCTACAACCAACATGTATTGACAAAATGCTCCGTCCTGTCTCAACAAAGGAATTAGAGTTATATACGTTTGTTGGAGTTTTTAGACTATTAATGTATTCAGGCATGTGGCAGAGAATTTTTAAGGCTGAGCACATATCTTTGAATCTAGCTGTAATGTCGTTTCTAAATCAATTAAAACTGGGAGGATAAGAAGTTAAATGGTGATTTATATATTTAATGTATTATGGTATTGGAAATATCTGTGAATGTGGTGATGTTATCTATTCCTATCTTCTAAGTAAAAGGATGGTAGATGCGATTTTATACTCCATTGCTGTTTTAATTGTTTTTTGATTTTAAGTTTGTATTAAAAAGGTTAAAATGATTTAATCAAATACTTTTTTTTTTTTAAAAAATGAGAGAGAGATTTGGGCTGCATTGAACATAGGTTTGTCCCATCTCCTATCGTATAGGGGCAGTGCAACACAGGAACTCTACTGATAGGTTAAGACCAAATGTATACAACCATAAAGACAACTCAGAACTACAGTATCCCCCAATTTAAAGGGTTTATCATTAATAAGCAACCATTGAACTAGTAAGCCAATAGACTCTTAGCTCTTTACATATCATGTACATTACACAATTATAATTTGCCCTTTCAAACACAACCTTGCTTTAATGCACCATTGTATGGCATGCTATACAGTGAACTAATTGGAATAATCCTGCCTTTGACAAGGAATGGCGCTGGACTATCTAACAAGATGCACGTTCTGCAAAGTGTGGCCATTTTTAGCATTGATGATGTCACGACGTTGAACATGTGACGTCATCACGTTTCATCAATATAGCGCTGGTCCTAAAATGGCGGCGCTCCCACACACAAGCAGAGCACCGCCATCAGAATTGGAAGAGCTACTAACAATCCTTATAAGGTAAGATAGCGCCAGGCCTCACAAGATTGAATATTATTATGGGGATCATATTGAAAATGAACAGAGGATAACTTAAGGTATCTGTACCCCTTTGTCTATGCACCTAAGCCTGCCGCTGAAATATAACAAAGAAACATGAAATTCTAGCTGAAACCTAGGAACTCTTTAACTTAAATAACTTTATTTCACAGACTTAAGTAACTATGCACTAAAACGAACATGCTGGCAGTGGCAATAGGATTTAACTTTATACAACACCCTACATGAAAGCCTTAAATGTAATTGGCCCAATATGTGGGCCACACATGCTCATTGATGTTTAGTGCAGCGCATGTTTATTTACGGATTTACCTCAATTTACAACACACTTGCACTATAGGCTATCTACGGCAATTTGAATAACTGGGAGCCCCAATTCGCTATTAGGCCCACCCACTTGTATTTAGACAGAGAATATCTACTCGCTAGTATACACAGGCTTGGAAGCCTTGTAACTGAGTTCTACTGTAGATAATTCAATATGCACTGATATTGATTAAGAACTTGATTTGTGACATGATTACTTGGTCACCACAGCACTCTTAAATGAATGACTTTCAAATATAGAATATGGTCCCTAACACCCCTCTTCATTCCTTTCTCCTCTAGCACTATTCCCACAGGATTATTTATAACGTGGGCAGTGACCCAATGTAAATGTAACCTTTAATTGTACACTAGGAATGAACACTAATGTACCAGCTAGATGACAATGGGGTACTAACTCATGGAATAGTTTATACTTTGGCAAAGATTTTGACTAACCAAGATTGCTACCATGCACAAATTGTGAATTAACAATGTCAGGAAATATAGACAACGAATGGAATGTGAACCGCAATGCTACTAACACAATTACCTGTAATTTCGAACATGGTATTTGGTTTTAACTGTTGGAAATGTATTGCTACGCCTTGACTAGATGAAACATTAGCATGTGCCACCATTTGGTTAATGTTGGCTTAGGAAAGTTATGTAAAGCCCAGGATGACCTATGGCTGTACAGGACAGAAGGTTTGTTAAATAAAATCCTTTCGGTTATATATGCTTGAACGGACTCTAATTTGTACTGGCGCACAACCATACATAACTAATTTACACTCTTTGTATCTCAGCCTGGTGTGGGCTATCTGGCCTCTCAGGCAGTCTGGCTTTCAAATTGACCTTACCCCCTTGTGGGTGGTTTTGGTGCTTGATCGCCCTCTTTCTGCGCCTCTGTCAGCCGTGTACCTTGATCTTGGCAGCAGTGATCCTCTGTCTTCTCAATTTACTTAGCACGAGCGTCCTGTGCTGAGGTCTTCCGCTTCGGTTCCTCCTCTCTGTGACTGACAGGACTAGAGCTTTGGAACTGCTGAATGCCAGTATGCTGCATCTGCAGCGGCTTGGTCTTGCTTGTTTTTCAGTCCTGAACTTCTCAGGCTCTCGATCTTACTGGACTCTGCAGCGTTTCTGCAAGCTCTGGGTTTCCTCTGCTCGCAACGTTGTCTGCGTATCCCTGCCTCTAGGATCAGACCTCTCCTGTGTGCTCCTGCGAAGGGCTTCCAGTTTGCACCTCAGGCTTGCTCCCGCTCTTTCAGCATGAACTTTAGCTTTCTTATATACCTCCCTGGAATGGGAGAGTAGATAACACTGTCTCTGCTGTTCTGGTGTGGAGATAAACTATGTGGGAGTTTGAAACGAAGCCATTTATTTTTAAAGGGCCCTGGACATTATTATACTGTTCAAGCCCTGTATAACCAACCAACATTTGGGACTTTGCTTTCAAGGGAGGTCTGGAAAAGTCTTTACCTGGTGCTTCCTTGTCCCCTAAGGCTTGGGTGGAGGTGTAGGGTGGGGGGTGGCATCTCTTCTGTGATCCTGCTTGCCTTGTCTTCTTGGTGGGTATTAAGCATCACAGGCTCACCTCCCTAGTCCTTCCTGTGTCAGAGAGCCCACTGAGGTCTGGTAAAAAGGAAAACACTGCAAGGTGACCCTCCGAGACTTGTAATCCTTGAGGTGCTCAACTAGAGGAACAGTGACACAATTCTGAGAGTGGCAAGAAAGTGAGGGCCCTTTCAATTTGAAAGTCATAACATTGACTTCTATCTGGATTATACACAGGCTGTACAGAAGGCTGGCTGTCCTTTGAAAAGATTCAAAGACATTTGCAATCGCTATTCATGAAATGCATGTGGTTTCCTCCTAAACTGAAGGTTATGGAAGGGTGTCACACTTATCTGGTGTACCTGATGGAGGCCTGGGACTAGGCTGAAAGATGAGCTTCTCGTCCTATCTCCAATGGTCTGACATGGTCGAGAATTGACAAGGGAGTGGATCCAACACTCTGCACCTTGGACAAGGAATACGTTTAGTGCCTGCCACATACGTAGTGCTGATTAATTCTATACTAAATGTATTGAGTTCTTGTGAGGGGTGAGAGCCCATTGGATAGATGGTATGTTAATGTATAGTCAGGGCGAACTGTAGTTATTGAATGCCTGCTGAGATATTATCTTGGAGTGCATTCAGCGTATGGATTATCCTTTATACTGAACTCACCCAGTGGTCATATGAATGTCTGTTACCAATATATATAACATTTATCGTTTATAACCATAAGTTGTAATTTTATCTAAGTGTGTCAAATTTGACAATCGTTTGAATTGAATGTGGTTGGGTTTGGTTGGAGATATAAATTGGGTTGTGGTGGGTGATAGAGCTGCGTCCATGGTGGGAAGGAATATGTGAATGGACCCCCAATTATCTGTGAACTGGGTGCAATGTTGATGGACTGTCAGGGAGCGAGGGGGGGGGGGCCTTGATGGATTGACATGGGGTGTCGAGAGTTTTGGTGTGGAATTTGGCTTGTTTTACAGCTGCAATTGCACAGAGATGCAGTCATCAGGCACTGACAGGAAGGAAACTGTGTGTGAGGATGGAAGGGACCTTCCAACTCATAGCCAACTGTTCTTGGGGTGTTTATTTGGTGTACCATGTCAAGGTGGAGGATCTTAACATGGAATATATGGGGATAAGTAGACCTAAACCGCATTTTGTGTTCTCCTTTTTACAACGTAAACCTGTTTGGAGTATGATACTTCAGAGAACACACCTGATGCAGGAGAAATAACTAGTGTGATGAATCTGATGTCATCACTTCTGTCCAATGGTAACCTCTCATGTTGCCAGAGAATGGCAGGCTGCTACCTGATCCTGATCCTGGCTGCGGCTATTTAATGGAGAACCATATTTTATTTATTTATTGGACATTTGTAAGGCACCTATACACCAGTGTTTCATGTCACCACAGGGGGTAGCACGCACATGGGGTGAGGAAATGCTCAGGGGAAGGGACAGATATCATTGGGTGAGACATGATATCCTCCATTCCCTTTTAGAGATACCCCCTGAATACCTCAGAGCAGGGCTCGCGAAATCTATTAGCCCATTACCACTGGCTAGTAGTTTCTATGAAGAGCGAGCACCATTTGCATGATACTCAACCTTGCTAGCAAGTATCGGGATGTTAGAAATGTATTTTTCATTTACTGGAGAAACACTTGGTTTGCAGTAAATGGCAAATACATGTTTCACTGTGCAGGCTTGACAGCATTGCACCAAATATGAAGTGTGCTTTATGGCGACATGCATTATTTTACACAAAGCATCAGAAAATATTTTGTCACCAGTCACCTTGGGGCAAGTGCATTTCTCTTAGGTCCAGTATGTAAATTGGGGAACTCGCCCTGCCGTCCTAGTGGGATTTTAAAGAATTTGCAAGGCTTGCCTCAGACCCTCATGGCATATTGTGACAGTGGCCCGCAATATTCTCCAACACTTAGCCATAACATTTCTAAACATCATGTAGTTAGAGCTATAACAATGACTGACACTAGGAAGAGAGTAGCCAGAGTGAAGATTGCTCAGCTGGACCAAAGTGAGCCGCCTAGCTGCTGGGGAAGTCCGATTGGTACCAAACCACGCTCTTCAGTAGTTTGGGAGTTTAAAAATGGAGCCAGCAAGAAACAGAGATCCAACCCGCTGAGTGCTGCCGGAGAGCCAAGGAGACGCAAGACCGAAGCTGGCAAGTGTGGCAAAGGAACAGCACAGACAGAGGCAGTATTGTCTCGAGCTGAGATGCTTTAACGTTGGCGATAGAAAAGCCGAAACTGGACAGGAATTGGAGAAACTTCAGACCGGTAAGTAAAGCCAGAGCAGCGCAACAAACGCCTCCAGCTGCAGAAGCAGGCCTCCCGAGCTGTGGAAGAGTGAAGACTACGAGAGAGATGCCGGAACCAGACCTGAGGCAGAGGAGCTTGGCACCGGCATAAGAAGCTGGAGCAACACACCAGACCGCCTCTGCTTGTCGGAACATGCCGCCCGACCTGGGGGGAGAGCACGAAGGCGGAAAGTAACCAGAGAGAGGTCAGAAGCGCAAGGAGCCCTCCGGGAACCGTGAGGCCAGAGAAGGAGGTTGGGGCACCGGGGCAGAGCAGGAGCCATTCTCGGTCCCTAACTGAAACTAGTGCAAATTCATTACAACTCGCACCACAAACTAAGTTTAAAGAACCCTGTTTTTGGGGAGATACAAATACACTAGTAAAAGAGAAACTTTGGGGGGGAAAACCCGCAGACTTTGAAAGTGTTTCGAATATATGAGCGAAACCTGGCAGAGGAGTATACCAGGTATTCTGCGAGTCTGGAACCTGCACCCTAAATTGCATCAAGAAAGTATATGAAAAGGAATCCTAAGGAGGACCCATTCCCTCTCCCTTGGGATTGTGAAGTGAATAATCCGACTAAGAAAGTCCTGACAGCGGAGTATACCAGGCAAAGCCAAGTGTGCATAAAAATCCTAAGGTAGACCCATGCGCTTGGGGTTGTGAATCACCGTATCATAGTCATGGCAGAAGAGTAACCATGAACTATGTGAGGAAATCATCTCAGGAGAGTATACCATGCAAAGCACAGTAGATGGGAATAATTATAAGGAAACCGCATAACCTTTGATTTGTGAACTGAGTGAATCGGCTAAGAAAATCCTGGCAGGAGAGCACACGAGGTCAAGTCAAGTTGGTGAAGTGAATAGAAACTACCACAACGGGGAAGTTAGCCTCTTAGGCTGTAAAGAACTTGGATGTTCGTTTTGGGAATTATTGATTATGTAGAGAGAAACCTGGGGAAGAGCAACCTCCCTAGGAGTTGTGAACGTTGTCCAGTTGGAACCTTTATGTTGGATTTCCATCTTTTGGTTCAACTTGAACATTTGTGCCAAAGACGACATCCTTCACACATTAGAGTTACTTTTAGATGAGGGGGCTAGAATAGTATTTCAGACACAGGAGTTTTTTGCTTTAGACATCTTGACACAGGGCAAACCCTTTGTTTTGGTTGAGGTAGGGAGAAACCTCCTAGATTAGGGACAGTGAGACATTGTCCAACCCCCTTATTTAATAAATGTTTGTAGCCAGAGATGTGATTCACCTGTGTCTGTCTCATTCCTGGTTCCTCACACTATCTAGAAGCTGTATGCAGAGTATTTTCTTCTTGGCTGGGGCATGAGGTTGCTAATTTGGATAGCGGCAGGGGTACAGTTTAAAGTCTTGAATATAAATTCAGACATAGGGGCTGGATTATGCTGCTCTCTGGACAGCTGGATGACAAGAATATCTGTTTATTGAATACATATGCCTGTAATATCCCAGATAAAGGTGTTTTTGATGGGTCAACAGGTTTTTGGGCTGCTACTCGAGACAGAGCTAAGGACCATAAGTAAAAAGTACTGTTCTTATTATAGTCAAGGGTTTTCAATCTGCAGTGGTCCTACCAAGTGACGGTACCCCAAGGTCACAACGAAAACCAAATCAACTTAATTGTGTTACCAAAGCGCTATTCCCTAATCGGTACTTTGTCTTCTTTCATTTACAATTATATTCAAAATCATTGATGACTCATAATATGTTGGTGCACATTTATTTTACTGGGTAGCTTACACGTATTTCGACCTGTGACATCAGGTCTTCCTCAGGGCTCAGAATCCCAATAGTCCTCAGGTTCTGCACAATGCAATCAGGAAGACATGTAATAATACAGTAATTCATGCAAGGTAAGCTATCTCTACAGTTCTCACATCGTTGGAATAGGCAAGTTTGCTTACTATATCATAGCAGCAGCCTAAAACATGCGTACTAGCGCCTAAACGGAAATGCGTGAGTTGTGGACACGAGCACTGCTACACACTAGGCGATGAAGCTTTTGGGTTTAAGGCATTCGCAATGGAACATAGGGCTCACCTCACAATGGCAGTAAGGCACTTATTGAACATGGTGTTATGCATTAACAGCTCAGCATTACAGTGCAGTCTGGGTTAGTTCATTAACATTTTCAAATGACTGGGAGCGGGGGGAGCTCTGTCGCAACATGGCGGTTTAGGGGCATATTGGTCTAGCTCTGCCCCGGCCTTGTGAAGGAAGGGGCCTGTGGCGGCCCAGCGAAGGCAAGTTCCGTCTCCAGGTCCATCAGGGTGAGGAAGATCTGCAAATTGGAGGAGCGCAGGTGGCCCGCCGGAGGAGAAGGAGGGCACATGCTCTTCCGGGGGCAACCAGAGTAGCCGGGAGAGCCGCCAGCTCTGCTGGCGTGAAGTATTGAAGTATTAACGGGTCTCCGGGAGGCAAGGATGAGAAAGCCATCGGTGGGGGGCAGGGTCAGCCACAGAGCCACCTAGCATCCTGGGACCCACTGCGGACCCAAGAGTGTCACCCGGACCCAGCACGAGGGGTGACATCCGGCTCCACAGAAAGGCGCTTGCGGAGTGGCAAGTGGATTTCAGGCCCAGTGGGTCAAAACAAATGGAAATAGGCCCCTCCCCCCCTCCGCGAAAGAGCGCTGGAGGCAGAAGGGCAGGAAGGGGGCCAGCAGTACCTGGCAGGAGAGCGCAGGCAGAGGAGCAGGGCCTGGGTGCCAGGAGGTGGGTGCCCGGGCCTGCCTGGGAGGGTCCCAGTGCAGGCACCCCAGACTGTGCGGCAGACAGGGAGGCAGACAATTGAACAAACGGCAGGCCGGGCCATGGTGAAGGAGAAGTGTTAGGGAGAATTTTCAGTTCAGTGCTAAATTCCTCCTACCTTAGAGACCCAGCATCCTGCACAGATCAGGAGGCAATGGAGAGACAGCAGCATAAAAGCGTTCATGAAACATCTGGATGAATGGTGCTCGACTTAACTGGCTATAACTGGGGAATGTATTTTTGAGCGACCTCAGAAGTTATTAACTGGACTAGCCCAGACAGCAAAAGCAGTGTTTCTGAATGCACTTGATACCACAGCACATATTTAAAGCTAAACTAAGCAGTACAGAGGACTGCTGAAAATGCTGAAGGTGAGAAGTGGGACTATAAACATTGCTTCTGGTTGTGCTCAAGGACGAGCCCTAACTGGGAGGAGATGGGCGAGCGGATGTCCTTGTGACAGGGAGAGAGACTCCTCTGGTTAAACCGACTGTGCTCTTCAACAATATCGGAGATGGGGGAGGCTGGGAATGGACTGAAAAGACTCTGGGTGAAGAACGTTGTTCTAAGGAACTGCAAGAATGAAAGAGCACCAAGAGTGGAGGACTGGCTAACAGGAGGAAGCCAGTAACAATGGACAGTAATTCTAAAATCCAGGTACCAGAAAATACTTTTTGATGGAATTGGGGAGAGGTGGAGAGGGGCTTAAATGATTGGAGTGCTACAACGTTGGCCCCTAATGGCACACAGAGGACCATGGGGTGCTGTGTTGCCTCCAGAGACTGGGTTGTAGCTTTCCTGGCCATGAGGCAACTTGTATCTTGCGAGTAGACTTACCTTACTGTTAGGTTGAATTTTCATATTGTGTGTAATTCTCCCCACTTGCTGAGTGCCCGAGCCTTTTTTGCTGGACTATTGAATTTTTGTCTGACTTTCCCGAGTGAGTGTGAACCCTTTTTTCTCACTCACTTTTCTGTGACTCCGAGAACCCTTTAGTTTCTCTTGATGGAATTGGATTTCCTCCATGTTTTTGTGGCATGTGCAGTTTTCTATTGCATCACACAGCACCTTCTGTGTGGAAAGGTCATGCATGTTGGAAAGGTCCTTCTTGAGATTTACTCTGCACGCCAAAACAGGTTTGGTCCCTTTGTTCGTTTAGTCTTTGGCTGGATTCACGAGTGAAGCCCGTCTCTGGCTCCAGTATGTCTGGCAGGGGCAGGAAGTGAGGGAGGTGCCCGAAACTCCCTGTGCTCAGTCCCCTTGGTTTCAGGAATGCACCCAAAGGTGATTGGCCGGCTTGCTGTCCTTGGAGGACAGCCACCCTGATATGTGATTGACAGCTAGGCTGGAATTAATGGGAGAAACCTGCATAAAAGGCGAGGCTTTTTGGCTTGGAAGGTAGTTGACCACTGGACGAAGGATTCCGAAGAAGAACTTTGAAGAGACGCCTGCTACAACTCTTGGACCGTTGGTTTGTTCGGTGAAGTCCTGCTGCTGAACTGAAGCTCCGAATTAGTTTCGACTAGAGAAGCCCTGCAAGGACGACTTCTCCACTTGGGTTGGTGGGACCAATCCACCACAAAGTGAACTTGTTTGGACATCCTCTCAGAGCTGGCTGTACTTCCATTGCTGCTGCTGTTGGAACCAAAGTGGCAGGGAGAGGAACACCAAATCGAGTGGATCACTTTTAAGTTGGGACAGAGTGCCAGGAAGATTCTCTGGACTTCCCTGGATCAGGACTGACCAAGCATGAGCCACCTCAACAGAGTGCTGGACCCCAGATGCGAGGAAAGTCTGAAGTGGTATCTGAGAACCGTGTGTTGCTATTTCCTGTCAGACGCGAGGAGCTGAAACCGCGAAGTGCCACTGAATTGAAGTTTGCCCATTGCTGCTGCCAACCTTCCCATTGCAGTGCAGGAGTCCCCAGCCGTCGTCCCTCTTGTCCCCACGACTGAGGCCCAGGAACACCAGGATCTGCAGCGCTGTACAGGAACAGAAACAAGTTGGAAGCATTTCTTCTAACCAAGGGTACTGTAAAGTTAAGAGGTCTTACCTCTTGTGATATAGCCTTGCTTGTTCTCAGTTGGTTGACCTTGCAGAGTTGCTTATAGCTTTGCCCCTCACAAGCCCCCCAGCTTGTGGCCCTTCAAGTGATTTTATTCCAACAAACATTTCTACAAACATTGTGCAAGACTTTTTACTTACCTGCAAAGAAGATCTTCAGCTCCCCTAGACTTTGCTCAACTAACATTGGCTGTCCTGGCTCCCTGAGAGACTCTTCTTCCCTCTGACTTTGTGTTTTTACCTTTCCCCCAGGAAACAGTTAATTTACTTTGCATTGGAGGATTGAAAAAGTACTTACCAGTTTTATGAAGTATTTAACCTTTGCTTTATTCCCTTAACTAACCTTTGCACCAAACTCAGTATTGCTCTAAATGTACCAGTGATAAATCAATGTCCACAGTGTCCTAGCTATTTAAGTCACCTGAGGGTGTAGGCAGTGTCTGTGTGCCATCGCCAATGGGTATCATTGGATTTAGAGAAACAGTGTGTTTTGAAGTGTTAGATGTGTTGCTCCCTTCTGAAGAAAGCTTATATAACTGACTGGAAAATAAATTAATAATTGTTTAATCAAGAAACCTTGAGTGCTAGAGTTTATTTTAATACTTGTCACTGTGAATCTGTGTAACCACTATACTGCTCACATTGACCCCTCTTGTGATAAGCCTTGCTGCTCAGCCACACTCCCAACCTGTATAGTACAAACTTATACCAAAGATTCGGTTCCTGTTACCAGGAGGTCAAGGTTGCTGTAGTCTCCCAAAGGTTACTGCTCACATTCTTGCCTAACAAGACGGTTGAAGGTACCCCTGCAAGCGAAGATGGACACTTTCACGATCCCCCTCACCTCCCAAAGTGTCCCATGGGAGGTGGAGAGGGCTGAGTTGCCTGCATTGGAGAGGTCCCCAGGAATCTCCCTCGCTGTACGAACTCCTACTAGCAATCAAGCATTCCAAGACCTCGCTGGAGCGCAAGGTAGACGCGGTGGGAGCGGAGGTGGGCTTCCCCAGACGGTACTTGCACAAAATATTGGCTAGAGTGGGAGATGCAGAAAATAGAATCTCAGAAGTGGAGGACGCACTAGAGCCCACGTGGAAAGACATTCAGTAGCTAAAGCAAAGGACCAAGAACTTTGAAGATAGGGCGGAGAACGCAGAGGGGCGAGCCATCTGCAATAACATCAGGATACTGGGTCTCCCAGAGAAAAAGGAGGGCCCCTTCATGGAGCTCTATTTAGTGAAGTGGTTGTCTGGGTGGATTGGTCCGTCGGGGTTCTCAAAAAGTGCCCCCACACAGTCCTGAGCAGGGCGTCCACAGGGGCCCACCCTCGGCTGGCGATTGCAAAGCTATTGAACTACCAAGACGCAATATTGCAGGTATCCAGGAGTAATGGGCCAATGCTGATTGATGGAGCAACGGTAACAATTTACCCACATTTTACATAATAAGTACAGAGAGCCAGGCATTCATTCGAGGGGGTCATAAATATTGAGAGCTGAGATCAAGTACGCTATGCTTTTTCCAGCCCCCTCTGGGTGGTGGCTCTGGAAGGTGTGTTCTTCC
Source organism: Ambystoma mexicanum (assembly GCF_040938575.1). Lineage (NCBI taxonomy): Eukaryota > Metazoa > Chordata > Amphibia > Caudata > Ambystomatidae > Ambystoma > Ambystoma mexicanum. The sequence goes on from NC_090925.1 coordinate 735,447,580, forward strand.
TTTCCCTGAAAGAGGCATGGGACTGGGCAGACGGAGAGGGCCTCGGCAAACAGAATAATAGAGGGACCACAGAGGAACGTGGGCCCCGATATGGGCACAGGAGGGTTGATTCTGAGTCCAGTGCTGCAGGAGCTTACGCAATAGAAGAGAAACCTTAAGCAGGATAGCCCGAGCTGAGAACACCAGTTTGCAAGGAACAAGCGAGAGCAGAGCTAGAGAGGCGCTGCGAACACACATGCCCGAATCGCCCATCAGTGGGTTGGGACGATCACAATTTGGTTAATGTGTAGGCTGACGGATGCTTCATGTTGGGAGGTGGGGGGGCGTAGGGAGGGGTGTGGGGGAGCTGGGTTCCATTGTTTGGGGACAAATGTATCTGTTGTGGGGGGAAGGTTAGGAGGAGGGGATAGAGGGAGAAGTTAATGGTTCAATGCAGGTCCAGATCAAAGTAATTGGATAGGGGGGATTTCCTGGCTACCTCGCAGTTTAGTATAGTCCCAATGAGGAATGCTCTGAGGAAACGGCTCCAAGACCTCGCATTCCAAAGGCCACTGAGGACCCAAACTGTGAACACACAGGACCTCCATAGAACATGCACAGGACCCCCACCACGGGCTAAACCCAACCAATATCCTAGCATTGATAACGACCCCACAAGGTCGAAACATGTGTTGGCTGAGCACATTTGGACTAGAAGTCCACTTTATAATTGACAAATAAACCTGCACTTGCCAAAATGCAAAGTGTGTGAAGAATCTACTTTTTCAAAATTCTAAACTGCGAGGTAGCCAGGAAATAGCCCCTATCCAATCCCACAAGGAGGTGCGGGCTTCACCTCAAACCATACCTGTGACCTTGCATTACCATCTAGAACAGCAGAAAATAGCCAGAGCTTAGCGCAGGACGGTTCCAACTCTAGGGCCCAATTTCGTTTTCCAGATCAAAGAAACTCTGCATTCCCGGGAGAATCGGGGGGGGGGGGGTCAGGGGAAAGGGGCTGACCTGCTTTGAGATCTTGTTCAAACGTTTTCTGGGTGTACATGGCGGACGAGTAGAAAGGGAGGGCTAGGTCGATTAGCTGTATGACTTGGAACGTGAATGGGCTACTGGACAAGATTAAACGGGGCTGGTGGTGAAATATCTCACGCTTCAACATGCGGATATAGCAATGTTACAAGAGACCCAACTGTTTGGGACGGTGTGCAAATTCCTGGGGAAGGAGCGATATTCAATAGTGGAACATGCTGGTTTCACGAGGTTCAAGGGGGTGGCAATCCTCATGAAAAACTGGACATTTGGCACGTGAAGAAGGACCAAGGGGGTGAAGGTATTACTGGTGAGTGGCCTACTATTGGTGATGGTTTGTCTGATCAGTGCATACGCGCCCCTACACTACAGGGGGAGATGTTGGAGCAAGTGCAATCTCTGCTAGTGAAATTCTGGGGAGCATCACACTGGTGGGTGGTGATTTTAATGATACGATGATGTCCACCATCAATAGAACACCATATAGAGGCATGCACAACTACCCTCTCACCAAATTGAAATCCTTTATAGATGCAACCAGGCTGCAGGATGTCTGGCAGGAGCTACACCTGAGATGCAAGGCTTCTCGTTTTACTCCAATGCTCACTTTGCACTCTCACGAATAGACTAAATGTTTATGCACAGTGGCGGGTAGGGCATTCTCGGCTAAATTCCTCCCAAGAGGGATCTCGGACCATTCCTCGCTGCTTGTCCATGTACAAGGGGGAGGCAGGATGCAGAAGGGATTGGGGGGTGGAGATTCAACGCATTCTACCTGAAAGATCTTAAGATAGCAGAGGCCATCAAGGAGGAATCCCAGGAGTTTTTTCACAGATAACAGAGGGACAGTGCAGAAGAAATCCACACTCTGGGAAGCGTATAAAGCAGTAGTGCGCTGATGGCGATGCAACTAGTCAGACGGCATATGGAAGAATGCAGGGGAAGTATGGTCCCACTTGAGCAGGAGGTGGATAAGGCAGAGGACAGGCACATTAGAGAACAGACAGCCGAGAGTGGGAGGGCGTTGGCTAAAGCGATGGGTCATCATGGCCCTCAGTGAGGGAGGATGCCTGGACGGCACACTGGGATAAACAAGCTAGGGTCTTTGACGTGGGAGGTAAGTGTGGCCGACTGCTGGTGTGACTTGACAGGAGAGCTGAGGAAGCAAGATGGGTGAGGGGGATCCGAAGGTCTGGAGTGGGCATAGCGAGTCAGAATGAGGAAGTAGCTGAGGCATTTGCAGACTATCAAGGTTTATATGGGGAGCCATCAAAAGGTGACCAGGCCAGGTTGTCACAGTATGTGGGGGAAACAGACTTTCCCTGGTTGAGTCAGGAGCAGCGGGGAAGTGCCTGGAACTCGACCCAACAGTGAAGAGCTTCAAACAGCGGTGGCGCAGCTACAGGCAGGCAAATCACCAGGGCCGAACGGACTCCCGGCGGAGTTCTGGAATGTGGTAAGGCAAGAACCAGTAGAAGAAATTATCAATGTTCCTAGAGGGTCTCCAGGATGGGCTATTGCCGGCGGACCTCTGCCAAACACTGGTAGTGGTAATACATTAAAAAGGGAGACCTGCGGACCAGTGTGGGTCATATTTAGCTGATTAACAGGGAAGCAAAGACTCTTGTGAAAGTGCCTGCCACCAAACTATTGCCATTAATGCGTAAGCTAGTTCATCCGTGTCAATGTGGCTTTGTGCTAGGCAAAACTAGGATGAACATCAGACGATTGCATAACATGCTAGACGTGGTCTCCACCCAACAAGGCCCACATGCAGTTTTGGCGATGGAGAGCATTTGATTCCGTGAGATGGGAGTACCTGTGGGCAGTCCTAGAAGGCCTTGGGCCTAGATTTATCAGCTGGGTAAAACTGGTTTACAAGGACCCGGAGGCGAAGGTAAAGGTGAATGGGTGGACCTCTGGCAGCTTCCTGCGGGCGACCAGAAGGGGGTGCCCGCTCTCCCCATTGTTATTTGCGCTGGCTATGGAGCACCTATCGGTTCAGGTTTGAGCAGACCTTCGATTGCAGGGCTTTGAGAAAGCCTAAGGAGGAGAAGTCTGTATCTCGTTGTACGTGGACGATGTTTTTGTCTACCTTAATTAAAGATCCCAAGAGGACAGGGCTGATGGTCATGGAGATTTTCCAGGCCTTTGGGAAGGATAGTGGCCTTAAAATCAACTGGGAAATGTCTGTACGGAAGCGGGTCAAGGAGGGTGAAGCAGCTTCCCGGAGGGATGCCCCCTGGTGATAGAAAGATCGTCCTTTTAATATTTGGGCATGACAGTAGGCACCGGAAAGGAGCAGTTTATTAAGAATAACTTGGACTCAGCACTGGAGAGGCTTTGAAGCGATATGAAACAGTGGGCAATGCTGCTACTGACCTTGGCGGGGAGAGCGAGCCTGTTTAAGATATCACTCCCAAGACTCATATGTGTTCTACAAAATGCACCAACTAGGATTCCCCCCGATTCTTCAGGACTATAGAGAGGCTGCATAGAAAGATTATAATGGGGGACAAGGTCCCACGGGTGGCACTGAGAACATCTAGATCGGTGTGGGACAGGGCATTGGAGGGTCCCGGAGGTAAAACCCTACTACTGGGCCACCCTGATACTGGTGATTAACAAATGGATATTTTGGGGGGGGGGGGTAGGGTGGCCACACACAGATCGAGAGCTAGAGGAGATGGGCAGGGTCCTCCCCCCTCCCCCCCCTAGCAAGTGGTCTTCGGTAGTAAGGCCGAACACAAGCTTTCAGGAGTGGGTATCAGTGTGTTAGACTCCCAGAGGGCCGTCTTGAAGGCTATGGGATGGAGTGGGATTGCGACAAAGGAGGCTCCCATATGGGGTAATGCAGACCTACCAGAAATCGGGAAACTGCAGCGTAGATGGCAGGAGAAATGTATCAGGAAGATGGGGAACATAGTGTTGAAGAACCAACTCGAACCCTTCCAGCAATTACAGGAGCGTTATGGGCTGGGGAAGGGAGACTGATACACCCATTCGGCTGCAGCATGCAATGTTCAGAGAAGGGCGCGACATGTGCGATGTGCACACCTATAGATGCCAATCTCATGGAAGAGAGGAACCCCGAAAAAGAGATCACGTAGTTATACCAGATGCTAAACAGTTTTACATGAAAACCTCTGGCGAAATTGAGGGAAGCATGGTAGAGGGACTTAGGCCCGCTAAAGGAGGAGGACTGGGTGGAGGCTATGGGATCACCGAGTGAGGCGAGCATCACGGTGAATCAACGCTTGATACAGTACAAGGTTGAGTGTATTATAGCAGAAATCGCCTGCATCGGATGGGTCGGGCGACTGACTCAGTGCTTGAAACGTAAGGCGGGAACAGGGTTCCTTCTTCCACCTAGTATGTGGTTGCCCTATGGTGAAGTCATTCTGGGACAGAGTGAGGGGTAAAATGTCAGGAATGGTTGGTGAAACGATACTGGACTGCCTGAAATTGATCTTGTTGAACATCTAGGGGTATGCCGGCTTTAGTGCGAAGGATAAATCTGTGCTAGGAACAGCATGGACATTGGGCAAAAGTACGCTGTTGAAAGAGTGGAGTACTGCAACACCCCCCAGATTCCAGCTATGGCTAGAAGGAATGGACTGCTGTGTAGAACTGGAAAAAGAGGGTTTACGAGGACAGGGGGTGTCCCAAAAAGCACCAGAAAATCTAGGCTGAATGGTTGGAATTGGGATGAACTGTGCAGAGTGGTGGACTGATCTGCCAATTTTGGGGAAGGGGGCGGTTAAGAGGATGGGAAGGATGGCCTCTGAGAGGGGCAGGGCCAGAGGAGTTGGGAGGTCGGCGGGCCAGGGGTGGGGCAAGAACGAGGGTGGGATGTATTTTGTTTTTCACTATGATACAATTGACCTGTGGTTCCAACAATTTAAGAATATGTTGTTTTTGAGGAAAAAAGAAATGTTTATAAAAAAAAAATCAAATTACTGACTTGCCCCCACAATACTGAGGAGCTGCTTTTAGCGCCTGCTTATCAAATCTTAATGTTGATCCCTGCTATGGAATGGTAAATGTAGACAGCATACAGGAGTAATAGGGGATCCCTGAATTTATCCGATATAATTATCAGGCATGGAAGAGGAAACACACAAGGATGCTCTTGGGAACACCATATTATCCAGAATGTAAATGGTCCACTGGAATTGAATTGCATGGAGTATATGTTGAAACAGGTGGCCAGGATTTGGGAAGGAAAAGGATGCAACACATGGAACAATTTATTTAGCAGCGATTCTTTCAGATCGTTTGCTATGAGGCAGGAATTTGATATTCCTGCTAGTCAGTTCCTTGTATATGGTAAGATACGGGCAGTTGTATTGAAAAACTGGCCTGACTTTCGTGTGGAGGTCTGCAAATCATTATCATTATTTGTGGAATGGAAAAAGATTGTGACCTTGTGTAATGCTTTGTCCTCTCTGATCTCTCATGATTGTATTTACTTGAAATTTAAAAAGCTATGATCTTTTAGGCAAAGAATGGTAGTGAATATGTTCTTATGTGGAGCATGTCATGAGACTGGCAATGTCACCACTGTCTCCCCTGGAAAGGTCTCTTCCCATGTAGCCAGAGAAGTTCAGCCACTACCTGATCCTGGGGGTGTCAGCCCGAGAATAGACTGCGTGGAGGGAGACAATCCTGACTCATCAGATGGAACGTAGTACTTCTTCCAGTCAAGGGACCCAAAACGTTGTCCTTATGACCCTAAGAACAACCCCTCCCCCAATAGTCTCATAAGTTGTACTACTCTTACCAATCCCCTAAAATGTACTGGAATGAGGAATAATAATTAAGATCACTTTCCCAGTACTGTGACGAGGAATAGGATTGGAGAAGCAAGGATGATCTTCCGCGTGAGAACCACTGTCTGCGGTCTAGACTTTCCCCAACAAATGGGACTAGGAAGAATGAAAGAACAATGCAAAGCCGAAGGAGCCCCAAACTCAATGAGCGTTCTAGTTGCACCTGTGTGGGGGACATTTAAAGATGGAAAACAAACTCTAAAGGGCTGCAGCCGTTTGGGAGAAGTTGTTACACCTCTCTATGAGGCTTGTGGAGCTTGGAAGCACAAACCGGTGTAGCATAGCCAAGCGGTTTGCCAGCGAGTAAGCAGAGAAACGCTGCAATGGCAAGCCGGACCACAGACACGCCAGGAGCCAGTGGAAGACTCTTTGGTGTTCGGCAACCGACAAAAGCAGCGTTTCACCTACCGGGATCTGGAGCAGGACAGGTGTGCAGAAGCGAAGCTGCGAGAGAGACCGGAATGACTCAAGAGCAATCCAGAGAGGAACACAGGCGGCAATCCTTTGCCGGCTAAGCACGAATGGGACCTTAGATGCCACACACAGCCGGTGAGTAAACTCGGGCATAGTGGGGACCCCGGGCATTTCGGCAACCACGCCAAGTACAAAGTATAACAAAGCCGCAGAAACAGAGACGAATAAATAGACTGATTGAATACCAAGAAGGCATATTGCAAATATGGACCCCAGCCATATTTGAGTGCATGGAATGCAAATATGAGGAGAACCTGAAATTAATGATGATTCAAAGAGTGGTAAGATACCAAGGGCGATATAGGCAACTGTGGAAGTGAAAGAGGAACCACGTGTGAAATGAAGTCCCGGCAAGCGAGTGAACCAGGCAGTTCCAAATCTGCAGAAAATCACAAGATGTATGTTATGTTACTTGGCATTTATATATCGCTTTATATATCATTGGTTTAACCTTAAAGCGCTGGTAGGTTGAATGCCCTTGGGAACCGTAGTTCTGGTCAGTAGAGAGGTAGCATCATGGGGTGCGTGGGTGCACCAGATATTTTTGCAGCTTAACTGTGTTTGCTAAACAAGAAGGAACTTTTGAAAGAAGTGGAAACCACAAGACTAAGCAGCTTTGTGAATAACAATGTTGTTGTGGGCCAAGAAAGACTCAGAATCATTTTATATTAAAGTATCCAGGCGAAGGGAACCGCCCCCTGGAACCCAGGGCCCTTTGACCTGGGAGAACATTTATGTGAACCGTTGTGTTGAAGAATCATTTGCATTGAGGTCGAATCAAGGGGAAGGGATCCACCCTATGGAGTCAAGACATTTTGACCTTTGAGAACTTTTATGTTGGAGTTGTTCAATTTTCCTTTATGAACTCTTTTAGTAATCGCCTACGGTTAAAGACTTACACTACACACCAAACTATAAGGTGAAAAGGTAAGGGTCAGAATAGAACCTTTGACACAAGGACAGTTTTCATTTTGACACACAGATCCTTAGTCTTTTGTTTTAGGCATCGAAATTCCTCTTGGAGCATTGTTGGAGAGTTCTTTTCCTAACTGTTTTGTTTCCAATAAGTCTTTAACCAAAATCATGACAACCCTGTGTCCTGGTTTAATTCCTGACTCTTCACAGGCAGGTTTCCACAAATGCCATTTTTAAACTGGATATGTTGAGCCTACTACACAGAGCATATCTTACGCTGCAGGAGCTTACATTTAGGCCCAACGGCTCCCCCAAGTGCATTGGAAGGGGGTTCAAAATGGTGGACTTTGCTCATTTGATATGGTCTTGTGTTAATTTGCAACCTCCAAGTTACAGGAAAGCAAGAGTGCAAAGGGGGGAGGCCAACACCTAATTACCCTTGAACAAAGAGGGGGAACCAGAGGCGAGCCAACCACAAAGAGATGGGGCAGGTTGGGTGCAAAGGGTCAAATGGTTGGTCAGTAGGACCGCCACCTAGACTTGGCCACACCCACAGGAAGTGAGAGGGATATGTGAGGGACCTATACTGGCCCACACCAGTTAACAATATGAAGGCTGCTAATGTGTGCTCACAAATAGCAGAGAGTAGGGTTTTAAAAAAACTTTTGTCTCCAATGGCTACCAAAACGGTACATGGGCCTAACAATGCAATAAAATGACTTGCACCCCTTGTGAAGCAAAAAATTAAGTCTAGCTGCTAAAAACATACACCCTAAAACCTGCGCAGGGTGATAAAATCACCAGTGGGCAAACATGGGGAGCCATAGAGACACTACTGGTACTGGACACCTTATGGGCGTTCCAGTACCATATACCGTTTATATATATGGTAAAAATTGACATAACGGTAGGGGAACCTGAGGAGAAGTCCATTTGACCACCAAAAATAAATCTGAGATCTAAAGAAAGCAAAAAGTCAGTGGGACCTAATAATTGTCCTAGAATTCCCAAAAATAGGAATTCTGACTTTATACCATCAAAAGGATTTCATTATTCCTAATGATCATGAAGAGGACACTGATGGTAGTATACCACAAGAGGATGAGGATCTTGATGATACCTTTGATAATCCCATGGACTCTCCAGATGTCTCCCACTGAGAGTCAATGCGGATATACAGACCTGCTAAAAATCAAATGCTGCAGCTGAGTTCAGTAAAATAACACAGGAGGTCAAGGAGGAAATAGATTTAATAGAGGAAACCCCAGTGAAGCAAAAGAGGAATGCAGTAAGCAAATAAGTCTTTGAATTTGCACAGCCAAAACAGTTTGTCTTTATCTCACGATCCACTATTCTAGCCCATACTCCCCACAACGTGGTTCTCCGTTGCATGGGAATAGGGTCATTAGATGACCTTGCTCAGAAAGCTGAGGCGGTTCTGGAAAACTCCCATGTACCTCCATTGGGATCGCATTGCAATGGGGAGGAGTTTCGCCAGGCACACGAGTCCCAGAATACCCCATGAAAGTGGCTTCTTTCTGTAATGCATTATTTATGTACCGTGCAAGCAGCTCAGTGACCCATTCCATACTCCATACCACTCATTATGGGTCTACCCTCTTATATATGGTCAAAAGCTTTATAAATCTTGGGTAAGAAAAATAACGTTGGGCTGCTCCACCATCAGATATAACCTCATCTGTCAGCAGTCCTAGTCTATGCCAATTATTAAGACTCAATGCAGATGCTACAATGGCCTTGGTTGGGTTAGATGTTTGTCTCATAGAACAACCTGGAAGATTCAGTTGGGTATCAGCCATTTCAATATAATCATCGCTTTTGAGCAACAGAATATATTTTTTTCAAAATCAAACTTTATTGCCATTTTAATTGAAACACGGGTCAACAATAAAACCTTCTCTTACAGTCATCACTGTTCAACCTGTCTACCTCCTCCCCCCCGTCCCTCCTAGTTTCCCAGCAACGAGTTTCCAACATGTTCACAAACATCCAACACAGGATGGTACCCCCTTTTTCGCCCCAACAATACAAGAGCATACCTATCTGTGAATTCGAGGATCCTCCAAGCCCGTTTCATTCCAGTGAGCTGCCAGCAGTACCTTGACCATGTTGTTCCTTCTTTCCTGGTGACACTTCCAACATCGTGGGTCATACCCCTCTTTCATCTGGGCGATCCTCGCTCTGGTGGGGTAGTGCCACCTGTGCAATAGCTTCAAGGCCTGGTGTCTGTATTGGAGTGATGTTGTGGAGCGATTAGCCACCGTACACACCCATGCCCACTTCATAGAAGCCATCACCAACTTAGCCATTAACCACGAACACCTAATCATCCTGGGGGACTTCAACATCTGGTTTGAAGACAGTCACGCCAATTCCCAAAACTCACTGATTGAACAACTCACCACCATGAAACTACGACAACTAGTCAAAGGGGCAACACGCTCAGCAGGACACACCCTCGACGCAATTTCCGCCAAAGTAAAACTCATCAACACGGCACCACCAATACAAATACTGTGGAGCGACCACCTCATCATCCCATTCGTGATCACTCTGCCTACTCAAGTCTGCATCCAACACCCGAAACTCACAACCACCACAAAAAGAAACTGGAAACACGTCAAAGAAAGCAACCTATTCGAACAACTGGAATTAACCAAACCCTCAACTACAGAACTAGAGCTAGCTGACCTAGACGGGAAAGCGGAGATACTACACAAATGGATTACAGATACAATAGACAAGATCGCCCCAGAAAAACCGTTCACCCCAAAGAGCAATGGCAAAATGGTTCACCCCATTATTGAACGCCATGAAAAAGGAAAACAAAAAGATGGAACTGGAATGGAGGAAACAATACAACGCAGACAAAAAAACACTGTTCCAGAAACAAATCCGCACATACAAGAAGGATATTCAAAAGGCGAAGAGAAGACATTACAATGACAGAATCACCAATGCCACCAACACTCATAAAGAAATGTTCAGCATCATTAAAGAAATGAGAAACTCACCAGGCTGCGATAACACTCCAACCCCCTCAGAGAAACTATGCAACAACCTGGCAGACTGCTTCAAGAAAAAAATCAACGACATCCGACAAACCATACAAAAGAGACCAACCAACCACAACATACAACCTAACGAACCTAACACAGAACCACAGCACAAACTCCGAAACTTTCCTGAAATTCCAGCAGATGCATTCGCAATGCTGGTAAAACAACGCAAGAAAGCGGGATCACCCATGGACCCCTGTCCACGGACATCTTCAAATCAATCCTTGCGCAAGGAACGCAGGCAGAACACTACAGAAACCTTCTAAACCTATCACTAACGGGGACTGTACCGAAGATCTTCAAATCGGCATTTATCAAGCCACTCTTGAAAAACACAAGTGGCGACGTAGAAGACCTCTCCAACTACAGGCCGATCTCCAACATCCCCTACCCGGCAAAACTCCTAGAAACCTACGTATATAAACTAACCCAAGAACACATAGAAAAACACCACCTTCTAGACCAAGCCCAAGTCGGTTTCAGACCAGCAAGAGGAACGGAAACGGCACTATCATCCATCTGGGATGACCTCAAAACTAACGCAGACTCGAAGACTACCTCAACCCTTATTCTGCTTGACCTCTCTGCAGCATTTGACACAGTTAGCCACGACACCCTGACCAAAAGACTAGAAGACATAGGCATAGCAGACACAGCACTACTCTGGACCAAATCATTCCTAGCAGACAGAACCAAAACCGTTTGGATTAAACCATTCAAATCCACTCCACGAGTTAACAACTGTGGAGTGCCACAAGGATCCTTACGATCTCCAATATATTTCAACATCTACCAGACTCCGGTCATTCGAATCTTCAAAAAATACAACATTACATGCTACAACTATGCAGATGATACTCAAATCATCTACAAAATCAAAGATACTGATGCCGATCATTCAAACCTAATTGATTGTCTAAAAGAAGTCTTCAACTGGATGAATGCCAACAACCTGAAAATCAACCCAGGAAAGACAGAAATCATGATCATATCCAAAGACCAAGAGAATGAAACCACCATCCCGTGGCCTACTGAAATGGGAAATACACCGACACCATCTAAGGTAGTAAACAATCTGGGAGTTCTAATGGACAACACCCTGGGGGGGTTGGGGGGAATTTCCCCCTCCACACGTCAAAAAGAATTCTACCTTTCCTCTCCTTCACGCACAAAACACTCACTATCGTCGCCCTCATGTCAAGAATCGACTATGCAAACGGCCTCTACCTCGGAATACCAGAATACCTCCTAAAGAAACTACAACAGATCCAAAATGCAGCAGCAAGACTCCTCAAACTATCCAGAAGAGACCACATCACTCCTGCCCTAAAAACACTACACTGGCTCCCAGTAAAACATTGCATCACCTTCAAAACAATGTGCATAACGCACAGGGCAATCAACGGACAAGGAGCAGAATTCCTATAAAAGAAAATAATCTACAAACCAATGAGACCCCTCAGATCAAGCAACGAAATCCGCCTGGAACTTAAACCATAACTTAAGAAAAAAACTCAGAGGCACCTCCTTCTACCCCTTAGCTGCAGAAACCTGGAACATCATCCCAAAAGAAATAAGAAACACAGAAGATCACCTAAAATTCAGAAAATCACTAAAAACCTGGCTCTTCAACACCACAGACTCAAACTGAAAACCGAAACAAAGAAGAAGGATAACTAAACGGGAAAGGACACAGACGACCCCAGAATTGACTGGGAAGGGCCCGGGCGGGCGACTGTGGGCAGACTAACGCAGGTGACACGCATGGAGACCAAGCCAACTACCCTAGCCAACCCCACTCAACATAGTTACCTGCCCCTTAGTTACCACCAGGTACCACAGTGTTGATGAATTGTCAAGAAATTGACAACCACCACACTATCTGAATTGTTGACATTGGCAGATGCACTAGCCACAGGAGTGTGATGTGAGGACAGGTGGGGCTATGAGAGAGCCTGATAGGGGTGGGGACAAGATGAAAAAGGGACCTTGAATGCCTAACAGGCCAAGATCAGGACAATGGCGCATCAGGGGAGACTACGCAAGCCCAGCGCCTCAACTCAGGATAGAAATGCCAACTAACCAACTCGACTAACAATTTCACCCTCTGCATACACCTCTCAAACGTCAAACCAAACGCAACCAAAAAAACCTACAGCACAACAAACCGCACAAACTTCACTACATTGCAAGAACAAAACAAAATTCACTCATAGACTCGCACAACAGTACACGACGTCTAACGGCCGCAAACACCCCAGGCCCATCCAACGGACCCACCGGGTTGAGGCCGCCAACAGCACATCACTGCTCTCTTGCACTTTTCCTGCTTCCTCCCACTAACTCAACCTCCCCTCCTCTTTCAGAGCCGCCAGGGGACCACTCTGGTGGTGGTAGTGCGTGGTACAAATATCCTTTAATATTAACATGCCCACAAGGTATCATCGATTTCTCTACCTAGATCTTGGCCCCACTTGTTTCTGGATGGGAGGGGGTCCCTGGGACTCGCCAAGAATATCCTCCTATACAATCCTGCTTTAAGCCCTTTGCATCCCTTCCGTGTAATTAAAAAGCTTTCAAAACGCGTCAATTCCTTCCTTGGGTTTACACCCCATTGAGCCTGCGTCAGAACCCCCTTCAATTGCAGGAAGCGGAAAGGGGACAACAGATGAAGTCCCAGGGCTTCCACTAGCCCGCCCATGCAGATGAAGATATTGCCTTCTCACAGCTGTCCGCTCTACTCAGTCCTGCCTCGTACCAGGATTGGAAGGCCAGTGGCTCTTCGATCCCATCCCTCGGCGGGGGAGAGCAAATACAGCTCAGGGGCGATGGTCACGTCATGCGCCATCTGCTATCCCCACTCTCCCTCCATATGATCCATAAGACCTCCAACACCGTGTGATATAGCACCCTCTTTGGAATATGGGCTTGGGCACCCAGTGTAACAGAGGCCAATACTGCATTGTCCATCACCACCCATTGCTTACCAGAGAGTGGGTCGAAGTGGTCCACCAGGACCCGAAATCGGGTCGCCCTATAATATGTTGCCAGGGAAAAACCACTCCTCCTTCCTCTTTAGGGAGAATCCGCGTCCTATAGGCTATCCTATGTCTGGCCCCTGCCCAGAGAAACCTCAACATGGCCACTTTCACCTCAGCAAAAAACGATGCCGGGATCACTACAGGCAACATCTGAAACAGGAACATGAATTTAGGGAGCACCATCCTCTTGATACAATTTAAACGCGCCATCCATGACAATCCTGGAGAAAAGGTCCATGGCGTTGTGTGACTTGAAGCCGAAGATAACGAAAGTTGTCTTCCCGCACCTCAAACGGTAGCCCATTAATATATTCCCTCTCCCTATCTGCCAGATTCCCCACCATGAATGCCACTGACTTTCCCAGGTTAACTTTAAACCCTGATAGTCTCCCATATTGCTCCAAACCGTTGAGCAAGAGGGGAACCAAGTGGGATGGTCTGGTAATATAGAGCAGGGCGTCGACGGCAAAGAGACTGATATTACAATGCCCCCCCCCGAGCGTTATGCCTCTGATCCCCTTGTCCCTGACCGCCGCCGCCCATGGTTCCATGACCAATGTGTAGATCAAAGGGGACAACGGACACCCCCCGACACGTGCCCCTCTGTAGGGGAAAAGCCTGTGACTCCGCCCCATTACCCACCACCTTGGCCATCGGGTTTGGGTACAGGGCTGCCATCCATCCAGTGTCGCAAAGACCTCCACCCATAAAGGACCAACTCACCCGGTCAACATCCTTCTCGGCGTCGAGGGCCACCAGAAGTGCCCCTTCTTCTTGTACCCCTGGTGCGTTGAGGACATGGAACGTCTTTCGCATATTGTCGGCTCCTTGCCTATGAAGTACGAAGCCCGCTAGTCCGGGTGGACCAAACTGGCAAGGCAGGACTCCAGGCGCGATGCAAGGACTCTAGCAAAAACCTTGGCATCAACATTAAGGAGGGAAATGGGCCTGTACGTGGCACAATTAGCTTGGTCTTTTCCCAGCTTCGGGATAACCTCTATGAGGGCCTGAAGAAATGTCTGTGGTATTGTCACCCCTGACTATAGAGTTGAACAGCCTAGCCATGGGTACCGCCAGCGAGGCCTCATATATTATTAAAAGAAATCTGCTGTGAAGCCGTCTTCCCTAGAGGCTGTCCATGTTAAACCTACGGAGATTGCGCTCAGCTAAGTATTGACGAGTTGCCCCCACATCTGGCGCAACTGGCTTGGCATACAATTCCCTATTTAAATTCAGCGAAGCACGTCGCAATGTCCATTCCACCCTTCATGACACATTCCCCTGTTATACCTTACCCCGTCTATCCACCTTTCTGCCCTACATCCCCTAACCCTATTTGCCAAGAGGGTCCTCACCTTATCCCCCTTTTCATAGTACCTCTGCTGGGTATATCTCCTCTTCACCACCTCCCCTATCGGGGCCGTGTGAAGTTCCCATCTCTTAACCCTCATCTCCCCTATAAGCCCATCCGTTTCTGCACCACGTTGAGTCAGCTGCGAACGCAGCGTTCGAGGGGATTGAGTCCTCCGAAGTACTCCATATCTATGACAGTAATCACCACAGCTGTGCTGCTTTGGAAAATCTTTCTGCGTCCTGCGTCGATGCACTGTCCTAGAGGGCCTCCGTCGAGCCGACGTCACCGGATGTTATAAGTAGGACGGATGACGCCCATAGCCTCAGTTCCGTTTTTTTTTTTTGTGAACGTGTTCGCTTTGGAGATCTCGGTGCGCCTCGGTTCTACTGAATCCTGTTCTTTCGTTTCTTCGAACCTGTTTCTTCCTTGCGATATTGTATGGTGTCTTCTGCTTCTTCCACCCCGCGGTCCGGTTTTAAGAAGTGTCGGGTGTGCGGGTCCAAGATGTCGCTGACCGACACGCACAACGCTTGCCTCTGGTGCCTAGGGGAGGACCACGATATGGATGACTGTGCCGACTGCCAATCGCTCACATCGAAGGCCTTGCGGGAGCGTAACAAGAAGCTGTCGGTCGGTAGGGTGGCCAAGCCCCGGAAGTCACGTTCCACTGGTCTTTCGACGGATGATTCGAGGGGCGACTCTCCGCATCATCGACGTGAGTCTGGGGGTTCTCGGTCTGGGAGTCGGTCCCGCCATTCCTCTGCCTCTTCGAGGCACTTCAGGAAGCGCCGTCACAGGTCGCCTTCCCCATCCTTGTCCGAGGACTCCGCCCTTCAGCAGGTTGCTTGTCCCAACAAGCATTCCACTCCTGAGCAATGGGATTCCTTCCGAAAGGAGATGTTGGCGATTTTCCATTTGCAGGGCTCTGGTCCGCCTGCGGCTCCGAGGTTGTCGACGGACTCTCTTAAGGCTCTGCCTCCAATGAAGTCGTCAGTGCCCAGGCTGTCGAGACACACGCTTGGGGCTCCGCCCTCGAGGCCTGTGTCGTCGAAGCAGTCGGCACCGCGCTCGATGCAGATTCCGTCAACGCCTATTACGCTCACCTGGCTCCCACAGGGGCGTCGATCGGAACTGGGCCACTGTTGTTTCCACCAGCATGACGCGTAGCGCCGAGATGACTGACTGGACTGGCCCACTCAGCCTAGTTTGTCTGGCTTGCAGGAATATCCTTCTGGAAAGGAGAAAGGGGATTAACCACCCGTGGAATTGAGCGTTAACCCACCTTCCCCACCCCCTGTTGTCTTCCCACAGATCACTCTTGATATCTCCTCTTTAGTCTCACCTGATGGTTTGGAAGGATGAGCTCTCCATCCTGCATCGAACGCAGGGGCGCGTAGATGACCAGTTACTTCACTGGTGTGGAGGAATTGGCGAGTTCCAGAGCGGTATTGACTCTAAGAATCCAGGCAAGGCGCTGTGAGACGGTAGGTAGAAAGAGTTCAAAATGTCTGATCTTCACTCTGTCCGATTCCTTGCAGGTTGCCGGTTTGCCGTCACGAAGAGTTCCACGTGGCAACCGGTAAGATTTAGGTAAATCTATTGTGGGGATAGGTTTTCCCCTATAGTCCTTTGTTTTCCCCTTAGGGGCCGGGGTACGGCGAAGATGCAGTGTAAGCTGCACCGACCCGAGATGAGCTAATTACCCCCCTGTGGTAAATCAGGTAAGTCTTGGGGGAGTAGCTTGCCTTATTGTCCTTTTGTTTCCCCTTAGGGGCCGGGGTACGGCGAAGATGCTGTGTAAGCTGCGCCGACCCGAGATGAGCTAAGCACCCCCTGTGGTAATCAGGAAAGTCTTTGGGGGGTAGCTTGCTTACTTGTCCTTTTGTTTTCCCTTAGCTCACCTTGTTGTTCTTGTCTCCCTAGGTGTCGGCGAGCGGCCGGGAGATGCTGAAGACCGCGATGGAATGCGGAGATGCAGCGAAGGCCGGTGAGTTCAGCGCGGCGCCGCGAGATGCGAGGCGACGCACGTGTGACTTCTTGCTTCCAGCTCGAGTGCGTGATGGATCAAGGATTCAGGTAAGGATTACTGTGATGCTCCTGTTCTAACCTCTTCTCCTTCTTTCTTCTTATTTCTAGGAGCTCCGGGCTTGAAGCGGGCGTGGAAGAAGACTGGAAGCTGCTGCAGGCACGGTGAGCGTTACGCTGCTGGATGCAGAATAACGCGAAGCGTGTGCTGCTGTTCGGGCGTGGTTTAAATAGCCTTGGAAGAAGTCCCAGGTAAGTATCCTTCCATAGCCCCACCCGAGTAAAAAGTAGTCCCTCAGGTAAAATAGTCCCTCCTAAGCCTCATTTGGCTTCAGGCCTTTTGCAGCATGGTCTGCACCAGGTAAGTATGCAGCATGGTCTGCATCAGGTAAGTATGCAGCATGGTCTGCATCAGGTGGGTTTTTCTACTATGAGCCTGGCGCCATAGGCGCCAGGACTGCACCCAAACAGCCCCTAGCTGGGGTCTTTGGGCGTGCTCAAAATGGCATGATGCCTGCTTTCGGGGTTGCTGGGCCTGATCTGGTTTCCCGGGGTCAGGCATCATGACAGCGCCTTTCGAGGCGGCTTTGTCAGAGGTACCCCGTGGCACCCCCCGAAAGGCTCTGGCAAAGGCTAAACATGTCTTTGTTACTTTTTCTGTACCCTCCTTCCAGCCTCTGGCTTATATTTCTGAGGTGGATGAGGGGTCTGAGGAAGGTGAGGGTCCTGCAGAGGTTCCCGATGACCTTTCTGGTCATAGCCAACTTGAGGACCTGCGTCAATCGTTGCATGATGCCAGTGGTCTAGACACCTCTCCGGAGGTGGAGTTTGCTAGGCCTGAGCCTGGCACGCATGCCAAGTCCTCATACCGGTGCCTGATGTCGAGGGTCACATATTACCTGGGGTGGTCTGCCCCCCCTGGGGATTTTCAGCAGGATGACCTGACTGATATCCTCGACCAAGGTCAACCAGCTGACCCGGTGCTGCCATTCCATATGGCCTTGCAGAGAAGGGTGGCTGCGGCTTGGACTTCTCCGGAGAGTCTCCCAGCAGTGATCAAGTCCTTGCCGAAGAAATATCGCCCAGCCAGTGGCGACCCCTGCTACTTGGTCACGCACCCCACTCCGGAGAGTTTGGTGGTGCAGGCGGCTACGGCCCCCGCAAAGCAGGCGTCGTACCCTACCATCCCTCCTGATAGGGACGACAAATGATTTGACGGCTGGGCGTAAAAGGTGCTTTCTTCAGAGGGTATGGTTCTTCAGGCTGCCAACTCCGTTCGTGCCTCGTCTCGTTTCACGCACACTCTGTGGAACTGTATTTCCTTAGCGGCTGATCATATTCCCGAAGGGGAGGAACGGGATGGTTTTCTTGCTATCGTGCAGGATGGCAAGGATGCCATGTGTGAATCCGTTTAGTCGGGTCTGGACATGGTTGATTGCGTCAGACAGTCCATGGCGGCGAGCACTGTAATACACAGGTTTGCATGGTTGCGGAAGTCGGGGTTTGCTCCTGATGTACAAGCCCAGCTCCTCAACATGCCAATTGATGGTGCACATCTTTTTGGCAGCAAGGCTGACTAGAGCCTTGAGAGGTTGCAGACCTCCAAAGCTGCAGTTCGCCAACCTCTGCCTTTTCGTCCTAGGGGACAGCAATGGAGAGGAGGTTCCTTTCCATATTACTCATCCTTTAGTAAATCGAGAGGAGCTGCAAGTCAAAGGGGCCACCGTAGGCATTCCAGAGGTGGAAAACAGGGTACTCGAGGTGCCAAGGCCGCTCGGGCAGTTGCCTCTTTGTCCTCAGGAACCGCCGCAGCCGCTTCAGCTCAGTCATGAGGCTATGTCCCATGGTTCACTGGTTGGGGGAAGACTGGCGCAGCATCTTGTAGAGTGGTGTGCCATTACTTCGGATGTGTGGGTTCTGGAGATCATAGCTCACGGCTACTGTCTTCCTTTCCGGCAGAGGCCTCATGACAATCCACCAGGGAATCTCTCTTTGAAGAGTCCGGATCCGCTCCTTGCGCAGGAAATACAATCCCTGCTGGAGAAAGGCGCCATAGAACTGGTGCCTGTAGTGGAGAGGAACAAGGGATGGTATTCACCTTATTTTTTGATTTCGAAGAAAGACGGGAGATTGAGACCCATCATGGACTTGCGCGGTTTGAACAAGCTCCTCAGGAAGGACAAGTTCAAGATGGTTACTCTTTCTCAAGTCCTCCAGGCCCTTCAACTTCAGGACTGGTTGGTGTCTCTAGACCTCAAGGACGCTTATTTTCATGTGCCGATCCACCCCAAGCACAAGAAGTACCTGAGGTTCGCGGTTGGCGACTCACACTCTGTTTCGGGTCCTGCCATTCGGATTCGCCTCCGCCGCAAGGGTCTTCACCAAGCTCATGGTGGTGGTGGCAGAGTATCTCAGGAAAGGGGGGATGCACATCTACCCCTACCTGAACCATTGGTTGATCAGGGAGCGCTCTCCCGAGCAAGTCCTGGATCATCTGTCCGTCACCTGCCACTCCCCTCACAAGCTGGGCTTCTCCCTTAACTTAAAGAAGTCCCACTTGAAGCCAACACAGCGGCTCCAGTACATCGGAGCAGTGCTCGACACGTCCCTGGGGCAGTGTTTTCCTCCTCAGGTGAGGGCTCATCACATTCAGCAGATGGTGCACAAGTTTCAACATGCCCAGAGTCTCCCAGCGTTCGAGTTCTTGAGGTTGCTCGGCCTCATGGCATGCTGCATTTTTCTGGTGCCAGAGGCCAGGTTGCGGATGAGATCTCTGCAATGGGCTCTCAAGATGCAGTGGTCAGTCCTCCGGCAGGATGTCGGACCCCGTTCAGGAGCCGTCCTCGGTCGCCCAGGACCTTCTGTGGTGGGCCGTCGAAGGCAATCTGATGAGGGGGGGCTCCATTTTGGCTACCCTGGGCGGAGGTGACTATCGTGACGGATGCATCCCTCGCGGGATGGGGAGCTCATGCCAACGAGTTGACAGTGGTCGTTGGTCTCCATCGGAGTCCAGACTCCATATCAATCTATTGGAGCTGAGGGCCGTCAGGCTTGCCCTGAAGGCTTTTCTGCCGACTGTGCGAGGAAAGAATGTCCTGATTCTGACGGACAACACAGTGATGCACTACCTCAACAAAAAGGGGGGGCAGGGTCACTTCCTCTGTGCAGGGAGGCGATGCAGCTCTGGTTCTGGGCCATCCAGCAGGAAATTGCGATCTCGGCAGTTCATCTGGCCGGAGACGAAAACGAGATGGCGGACGCTCTGAGCAGACAGAGCGCGATATCTCACGAGTGGGAGCTGGCTCAGGCGATTCTGGAGATCTTCGCCCTTTGGGGGACCCCTCAAGTGGATCTCTTCGCCTCCCGTGTCAACCGGAAGTGCGAAAGGTTCTGCTCGCAGGAATTTCTTCCAAGAGGAGCATTAGGAGACGCGTTCGTGGTGGAGTGGTCCTTCCCACTGCTGTACGCGTTTCCTCCAGTCCCCGCCATCCCGCAAGTGCTGCGGAGGTTACAGAGGTTCGGTTCCCGGATGATCCTCATTGCTCCGGCATGGGTCCGGAGGACGTGGTACCCGGACCTTCTCGACTTGTCCATCTGCCCTCCACGCCGTCCTCCGACCGAGACAATCTGCTCTCACGGGAGGGGGGTCAGGTTCTCCATCCAGAGGTCAGATCCCTCAACCTTCACGCTTGGCTTCTGAAAGGTTGAGGTACAAGGATTGGGACCTCACTGAAGACGTGATGGAGGTGTGATTGGGACCTCCCTGAAGACGTGATGGAGGTGTTGCTTTCAGCCAGACGGCCGGCAACAAAGTCCCTGTGCCGTTGGAGAAAGTTCTGCGACTGGTGCAGGGTTAAGAATGTGGATCTTTTGTCATGTGACATTCCTCTGGTTCTGTCTTTTTTGCTTTCTTTAGCCCGCAAGGGCCTGTAAGAGGGTACCATTAAAGGTTACCTGGCGGCGCTGTCCATATTTAAGCGCTCGTCTGAGGAGTGTTCTTATTTTAAAATCCCTTTAATGTCTCAGTTTCTGAAAGGGCTCACTAATGTGTTCCCTCCATCACCTTTCCAGGTGCCTGGTTGGGATTTGAACCTTGTTCTCAAGTTTCTAATGGGTGCTCCATTTGAGCCTTTACATTCTTGTCCTTTGAGGCTGTTAACCCTTAAAACTGTATTTTTAGTTGCGGTCACTTCCGCTCGCAGAGTGAGTTACAGGTACCGTCAGTTAAGCCACCCTTCACTGATTCATAAGGACAGGGTTGTCCTTAGAGTTCATCCTTCCTTTCTTCCGAAAGTTGTCGGAATTTCATTTAAGCCAGGAGGTCATTCTTCCAGCATTTTATCCTCCTCCGCATCCTGGTAAGGACGAGGAGAGGCTCCATAGGTTCGATCCTAGGAGAGCTTTAAGTTTCTACATTTCACGCATGTCCCAGGTCAGAGTGGATGATCAGCTCTTTATAGGTTACTCTGGAAGGCGTTTGGGACAAGCTGTTACTAAGCAGACTTTGTCTCGATGGATTATCTTGGCAATTTCTGAATGTTACCGCTTAGCGGTTAAGGACCCTCCGGTAGGCGTACGGGCCCATTCTACTAGGGGTATGGCTGCCTCTACTGCCCTGCAGAGGGGTGTTCCTATTTGTAACATCTGTGAAGCAGCCACTTGGGCTTCGGTCCATACTTTTGTACGACACTACTCCCTGGATTCTATCCATGGGCAGGATCTGGCCTTTGGCAAGGCGGTCCTTTACTCTGAAATTTGATTGGGCATTCTAAATTTCTATATTCTAAATTCTTTTTCCCTCCTCCATATGTTGGTACTGCTTTGGGAGTCTGTCATAGATATGGAATACGTCGGAGGACCCAATCCCCTCAAAGAACAAGTTACTCTCTTATCTGGTAACGTTCTTTCGATGGGATAGTCCGACGTATTCCTCCCTACCTGCCCCGCTACAGAATTTCTTATGTGATTGCAGCTTACGTTTCCGCAAGGCTTTCTGTGGTCATACTGGCAGAAGATTGGTGCCACACGTTCTGGGGAAAAAACTACAACTGAGGCTACGGGCGTTGTGCGTCCTACTTATAACATCCGGTGATGTCGGCTTGACGGAGGACCTCAAGGCCAGCGTATCGACATCATCGATGCAGGACGCAGATGCCGAAGATTTTCCGAAGCAGCACAGCTGTGGTGATTACTGTCCTAGATATGGAATACGTCGTCGGACCATCCCATCGAAAGAACGTTACCAGGTAAGAGAGTAACTTGTTCTTCTCAGCTCTACGCGTTTCCTGTTTTCGTTAAGTCCCCTTTCCCTCTTTTTGCGCAAACCCTCAAGTAGCCTTAGCTGCCTCCCATACCATTGCCATCGTAGTTTCCCCGTTGTCATTGGTTTCAAAGTACGCCTGTATCTCCTTTCCCATCAAATCCCTAAACACCTGGTCCCTCAGCACGGTATCATTACACCGTCAGCGGAAGCTCTGGGTTTCGGGAGTTGCCAGTTCGCCACTACCAACTAAAGTTCTGACCACGTGATCGCCTCCACCCTGGGCCCCCCAACCTCATCCACCCTATCTCTCGGGATCAAGAGGAGATCTATCCTCGTCTGATGTGGGGGTAGAAAAGAATGTGTATACCCCCGGACCTGAGAAATGGCTCTGCCATACATCTGCACATTAGTGGTCCTGCTGGAGGTTCTGGAGGGCCAGGTTGTCCTTACTAACGACTTTGGCGCCCACCCCCTTCACTGACCACCAGTCCAAGGCTGGGTCCTGTACCAGGTTAAAGTGTCCCTCCAGGAACATCGCACCTTCCACCCAATCTTAAACACCTGACGTAGGAACCCCAATTGCCCCGCGTTGGGCGCGTATAGGGTGGCTAGCGTGAGCTTCATTCCCTCATGAGTGCCTTTTACTCCCAGGAATCGCCTACCAAACACCCTCTTTACCTGAATCCCCATCAGTCGGAAGGATCTACCCAACAGGATCCTCACCCCTTCCTTCTTGGAGGTCCAGTGAGAAGCCCAAAAGTTCCTTTCAATCCCTCCACCCTTCACTGCAAACTCTACCCCTTGCCTTTAGTGAGTCTCCTGCAGGAAGAGAATCGCCATTTTCTGCTTATGGAACATGTTACTAGTGAAGGATCTCGTTTGGGGAGTCCAGACCCTTCGCGTTAAGCGTGCCCACCGTGACCGCAACCATACCCCTTCTTTGTTCTTTGCTGATGATCTCTCGTGGGTCCTATAAAGTACCTATCCCTGGTTGCACATGTGCCTCGTTGCTTGTGAATCCCTTCCCTATACTCGCCCCCCACCCACGGCACCCGTCCCTGCCTTCAACCTGCCTCCTTTCCCTCCAGCCACTGTTCCTGTCTGAGGCTTTCGATCACGCACCCTTCTCATGTTGGGCACATCCATCGAATCATCAGGGGTGTCCCTGCTGCCCTGAACATCTGTGGCCCTGAACATCCTGTATAGCAGCTTTCCCTTCCCCACTGCTCCTTGATAGACCACAGGGAGCCCCCCGCCCCCCACCCCACCAACTCCAATTTAAACCAGTGAACCAGTTCCCCCGGCACCCGGGTCTCACCCTCCCACCATTGGGTGCCTCCGACCCCTTCCACCCCCTCAAACTACCCTTCTCTTAACTCAGTTAACATTAACATAGAGCCTCAACCGGATAATCGTTATTATTACAATTGGCCTCTCAACAGGCCCAGTCAGTCCCGCAGGTTGCCCTCCCCCCCCCCCCCGTAGGGGTAGGGTGTCCGGTTAGGGTGTCCGGTTAGGGTGTCCGGTTAGGGTCTGGCTCCTGACCACTGCTGCCCACTGTGGGACCCTCACAATGGCCCACCAGATCCTTCGTGACGTGTTCCACCACAAGATGGTATCTTTCGCGCTCCCATTCAAACACTACTGCAGAGGGGTAACCCCAACAGTACATCACCCCTTTTTCTTGAAGCCATCTAGTGAGGGCCCCACATTTCTTCTGTCTGAGCAGAGTGTGAGCTGGGAGGTCCTGAAAGACAACCACCTTCGAGTCCCCATAGACCACCTCTTTCATGCGCTTTGCCTTTTCGAGAACCCTCATCTTGTCACCATAATAGTGCATGCCTGCCAGGACTGAACGAGGGCCACACGCGCCCCGTCCAGCTCGGTGCACCCTGTACATGGTGACTGTTTCTCCTGCCTCAGCGGCCAGGATCACCCCTATTATTTCCTGTATCTTGTGTTCCAGGGCCCCCGGTGTTTCAACCTCTTGCAGCCCAAAAAAAAGAGATTGTTCCATCTCTCCCGGTTTTCAATGTTGTCCACCTTGATATGATATGGCATTTATAACGCGCCTATACACAAAGGTTTCAAGGCGCGACCTTGAGTCGCAATTCCTCCTCACGCCTCTCCATTTCCATGAAGCATGCTGTCCATTTGTGCCTCCAGGAGTCCAGTTGAGGTTTGATTGGCTTCCACTCCCTCCATCTTGTCTTCCAGGGTGACCACCTTGGCCGATAAGTCTGCCAGTTTCGCCCCCATATCAGTCCTCATCCCCCTGATTTCTTCCAGAATAGTCTGTATGTCGCCCTTGATAGATCCAGGTTCTGCTTGGCTCGAGGTGGGCTTCCTGTCTCCTCTAGCCTCCGCACCTTGATACTGAAAGCGTGTTAATGCCTCTTTCCAGTTCATAAGCATTCCGGGGTCTTTCCCTTTGGCGACCTGGGGGTTGGGGAATGGGTGAAACTCCACGGGTAGTTAGGCCTCTCAACTGGCCCCTCAGCTGCCCAGCTATCCGACGTGGGTCGCTTTCCCCTGCTCCTTCCTGTCCCTCCTGATTGCACTTCAAGAGTATCAGAGTTGGCCTGCCTCAGGTCCACCCGCTGGGCACCCAATCCTCTTTACAGTGATGGGACGGCTGGGTCCCTGGCTGGTGTCCTTGAGCTGTGCGGGTCACTTCCTCCCCTCAGTCCCCAGACAGTGTCCTTGCTGCGCACTTCTCTGCATACCACATGCACGCTGATGTCAGCCCTTCCGCAATCGCCCAGATGACTTTGTTCCTTGTGTACCTTATTGCAGGGCCTGCCCTCGTCCTCCCAGGCCCGCTCTTTTCCATTACTGGGGGGGGCTTCCGGGTAAGTTGAGTCCATTATGCCCCATGGAGCCACTGGGGTTTGGAGGGGGGTAGATATTACCCAGCTGTCTGGCCTGTCTCTGGTTCCCCTGGATCGCCTTATGCCTCCAAGCTGCGTTTCATGGGTGCCAAAATGATCTGCCACGAGGAATCCTATAATTTCCAAGGCGCCTGCACCGAAACAAGGAAGCTGGGGCCCGATTGCAGACCTCCACTTACTCAGGCCCGGCCCTCCTCTTTCTCCCTTGCCAATGCCCTTCAGGAAGCACTTCCCTGTGTCCAGCATAGACTTTGGCGCACGGGGGTTCATGCATATGTGCATGGTTCTTCACTCTGGAGGCGCCTTATTGCAATATGCCCACCTCTGGGACCTGGCTCTGATCCTTCCCCTTATTCCGGAGAGCCCAATGTCTCTATGGGTGGCAGGGCGCCACATGGTTAAGGGATTCTAGGTCCAACCACTCACTTGATTGATGTGCTTGTGGGCTGATAGCACGGCTTCCCTCTCTCCTGGGGTTCCTCACATGTAGACAGCGTCCGTCAGCTCACTGCAGTGGACCGCGGCCCTGGCTCCTCTCCAGCAGCAGCCTCCGCCTTCTTCTCCCTGCTGGAACTCTAAGGGTCAGTTCCTCACTAGGTGCTCCGCATCATCAGCATTAATGTGTGCAGCTGCCTGGGTTCACTGCGTGCTTCTTGTGTCTCGACCAACAACGTGGGTGCCGAGCTGTACGGGCCTCCACCTTTGCGGGTGCTCCACGTTGATGCCGAAACACTTATTCTCCTGCGGGCAATCTGTGGTGGTCTAGAGATCCAGAGACCAGCCTCCTTCACCTGCCAGTCTCCACACATGCTGGCAGTGTCCTCGGGCCTGGCCCACGGGCCCGGCTCTCCCCCACCAGCAGTCTCCGACCTCCTTCTCCAACGGACCTCCCGGGAAGCCGCTCGACGGCTTGGCACCCCGCCATCAGTGCAAAGGGACGCTGCTGTCCGGATCCACCAAATACAGCCCGTCCCTCTCCTCGCTGCGAGGGCGTCGGACGTCACTAGCCGTCAGTCGGGCGCTCCGGCTCTGCACACGAGACACCGCTCCGCAGTCGGCGAACCGTCACCCAAACTGCCAAGCCCCCCGTGTGGGCAGGGGGCCAGAACCTCTGCTACTTCCCCACCGCGGATCGGGTGCAGGGCAGCGGCCCTAAATGAACGTGGGGTCTGGGCTCCTGAAGCACGCCACCTGCGCACCTCCCCCTTCAAGCCTTGCAGCTGCAACGGCCCTGCTAACGGCCCGCAGTGCCCCGTAGAGCGGCGGGTGGCCTTGGCCTCTCCTCGCTGGGGCGGGCACCTCTCTACCTTCTTGACCTCATAGGTTCTGCAGTGATTCCAACGCTTGATAGTGTTTCCAGCAGGAATGTAACAGTGCTCTTCACCATATCTCCTCTTTAATCTCAGGGCAGGGGACAGAGCTCGGTGCGGCCAACTTGCTTGCGCACCCTGGTGGCCTCCCAACCAACATAATAGACTATCGAACCCTGCCATATCGGTGATCTAATTACGCCACTTGCTTGCCCCAATGCCAAACTGGTGCACCAGCGAGTCGCCCGCACTGGCCCTTCTGACCTTGAACCGCCTGACAATATCACATGCCGGATGATTTCGCAGATTGCCCACTGGTGACTGCATATAGCAACAGCCTCTGAACCTGCCGATAAACTATCACAAACGGCCCGTTACCGGCCTTGTCCACACTAGCCGATCATCATGCACAGCGACCTCATTGTACTTGATTGTATTTCTTGCCTGTATTTTGCCTACTACCTTGAGCCTTTCCCCCGAATCCTACTACCATGTACTAGCGTTTGCTTAGTTTTTGAATTTTCCAACTGCCTGTATTTGCCTATCCCTTTAAAACCTGCCCTTCTGTTTATCATGTACTAGCGCCCCCATTGTATTTGCACCTGTCAACGGCCCTAGATTTGCAGACTACCTTAATTAGTAACCTGCCGACTAACTTACAAACGGCCTACCTCCGTTAAACCAGCCTTGTCCACTTTAGCCGATTACCATGTACCAACAACTTCATTTTACTTGATTTTATAAATTGCCTGTATCTTGCCTGTGTTTTGATTAGTAACCTGCCGACTAACTATTAAAAATGGCCTATCACTGTTAACCGGCCTTGTCCAATTTAGCCGATTAGCATGTACCAGCAACTTCACTTTACTTGATTTTATGAATTGGCTGCATTTTGTCTGTAATTTGCCTGTATATTGAGACCACAACCTTGAGCCCTCCCCCTGAATCCCTCTGTCAAGTAACAGCGATCTTTGTATCTGAATTCACTTACAGCCTTGTATTCGCCTATTTACCTCATAACCTGCCCACCTGATTACTATGTACAGCTCCCCATCGTATTTACATTTGTCAACTACCCTATAATTGCTGATTACTGCGACCCCTCCCCACTGAATTTGACCATTATGCACCAGCGGATTCTCTGTATTTGAAGCTACCAACCGCCTTGTACCTCCACTGCACTTGAACTTACCGACTGTCTGCTACTGCCTGTGACTTTTTAGCCTTGGCCACTGAACGTGATCCTCAAGAAGTAGCGAACCACTACCTGCTAGCTGACCATCCCCCACCTTCAGTGGCACCATGTATATGACATCCATATACACCGTCCTACTCAAGATCATCTTTAACATCATTTCCTTGACAGCCAACTCACTCCACACTCCTACACACTTCACAACCCTGACAAGTCACACACTTGCCTCTATGCTGCTCCCACCACTACCATGTAAGGCACGTCCCGCTAGCCACTTACGAGACACACTTACTACCAGCATAGCTTGTAACACTGCTGAGCGAAACCTTAAACTCCGCTCAAGGATTCCCAAATTATATGAACCGCCCGCCAGAGGTTAAGAATCACACCCCTCAACTAAGACTACCACTCTTGACCACTCCCCACTCAAACAACGACTACTAGCCAAACCTAAGTCACACCCAGCAAATGTAACCACCCACCAATCCTCACTGAACACCCACCCAGTTATCACTGCACCGCACCTCAAAGGGGCCCTCATAAATGCCCGATCCATAGCAACGCATGCTTTAGAGGTAGCAGACATTTACACTCAGAAAATCTGGACTTCCTAGCTATCACTGAGTCCTGGCTCCACTCAGCCTCCGGACCCGCACTCATGCTAGCTGTTCCCGAGGGCTATACTATTCTTAGAGCAGATAGAACTGAGACACACGGTGAAGGCATAGCCATAATAGCTAAAACCAGTCTTGACCTGAGACTGGCCCCCTTACCTGACGCTACATCATGCAAATCCCTTATTGCCAAACTACCCATATCTGGTTCCAAAACCCTTACCATCATCTTACTTGGAACATTCGAGGAAGACCTTACCACTATTTTATCCAATAACTTAAAAACTACATCCCAAACCTGCTAGGTGACTTTAATTTAGGCTACAAAGACCCCAAAGATCACCATACAGCCCTAGTCGAAGACATTCTTGCTGAAGAGCTGTAGAGCTGCAATGTGTTGTTGCATAGTTGGCAAAGTAGAGAACAGCACGAGCAGCAATGTGTTTTTGCATAGCTAGCAAAAAGTATAACCGCATGCCCTGAAAAATCAGGTGACAATGAAGAAAGAAGGCCTTGAAGTATCCCTTTTATGGAAGGACGGACGGATCGGGCTGAAGTAACAATTCCCTACCCTTTTGGGCAGCAATAGAATTATTTCGGCCATATCCAGTCAGTCGTGCGGGAGTGTGTTGTAAAAGTGACATCACTATGACAAGCTGGACCTATATAAACTGCTGCTTGAAACCACTTTGGAGGAAGGAGACAGGAAAAGGGAGAGGAGAAGAACGTTCAGAGTCCTTTGCTACTATCCTCATTTGTTAAATTAAACTTGTTATCCTTACTTTGGCCTGATTTCCCTAGCGGGGTGTTTTTATTTTGGTGTGAGCCTTTTAGGGACACCCGTACAAGTGATGAATACCCAACATGATCCCAGCTTTCCCCGTACCTTGCCGAGGCTCCAGGACGCATCTCCAGAAAGGAGCCGCGCCCACCTACACCGACCGGTCCCCCAAACAAAAAGCACGTGTTTCCTGAGTGGTTTTAGAAGGAGCCATTTAAATAGAATTCCTCTCTACTCTCTGAAGCGGGGAGCAGGCCAGTGTCGGACCACGTAACTGAGAAACTCTGGTGAATACACACATGTAAGTAGACTCTTGTAAGCGATGACAAGGGGACAAGTGGGTATGACAGTATGTGAGGTGTGAATGGAAGGAGTACGAGGTCAATGACATATTGGATAGGGCGTTTGGTGATGTATTAAGGTATAGATAGGATAGGATTTCGGTGATGTGTTAAGGTATCGATTGGATATGAGTTGCGTTTTGTATTGAAATTGTCACCTGTTTGTTTTTCTACTCTTTATAATGGAAAAGGGTGCTTCAGTGTATATAGACTGGGAGGTAAGGGATCCTCAGCCATAATAGGGTGAGAAGGTAGTGCCACGCAGAATTCTTTTATGTCGATAAAAGCAATGGGATCCTCAGCATGTTAATAAAATGAAAGCTGAGAAGGTGGTACTACGAGGATATAAGGAATAAATAAATAGCGACTCGGTATAAGGAATGGGCCTGGATTTTAGTAAATTATTTTTGTGTATTTTCTCTTGCTGTCTTTTGTTGGGGGGGGGGGGAGGAAGAAATGTGGATGAGTCGCGGTGTGAAGAAAACGAGCAGTGCGTGAAAATAAAGTGGGAAACAAAAGGGGTGGGGAAAGAAGTGGGTTGATCTGTATTTCTGTGCAACAAACAGCAGCGTGCTCAGCATAGCATTAAGGTCTAAGTGAAGCAAAAGGGACGCGTGCAATATTAGTATGGGAGAAGAAACGCCAATAAGACGCATACATATGGCCCTGCCACTGTACTGTGACAGGATAGAAAAATATCAACAATGGGTGTTGGAAGCAAAGAAAAGGGGGATGTCCTGCTCCTGGCCAGAGCAGGGCTACCATAACAGAAACAAGCTAGAATGTCCATCTTTTTAGCAGCCAAATATAAGGGAAAAAAGTTACAAAAAAGAAGAGATTTTAGATCTCTGGCAGTTATTCGAGGATATGGAAGATCGGGAAGATAAAAAAGAGATCCAATGAAAGGGGATACACGCTGTAACGGCTAAACCTGCAGTAGGTATAAGAATCCAGCCTAGAAGCCTCCAGTGGTAGAGAAATTGTCGACAACAGTATCGTCGGGATCAGCAACTGGGCGGGTGGAGGGGGTCAAGAGCTTCTGCACCTCCATATAACCAAACTGCAAGCGCTGACATGCCTGTAGCATCCATGTACCCAGGTGGTTCACAAGCAGACCTCTGTCCATGCCCAGGGGGCTGTGTATGTGGTTATCCTAATTTTGAGGCCGCTACCGAGAAGACTACAGTTCCCAGAATGCCTTGTGTCAAAATGGCAGATGCCTCCTGCACTTCTCCTTGTTGTCTGGTGACTAGGGGTGTAACTACGAGATCCAGAAAGCTTTGCGAACCACAGGCGGATTTCTCCTCAGTTGCCCACATTGATCCCATGTTGTATAGACATCCTTCATGCACACCCCCGCTAATGTTAAAAAGCCTGAGGATCAAGAAGCAGACACGCTGTAATGCTCGGCGCCTCCATAGTAACCCTTACCCCCGACTTGGCAGCTCATGACAGACAAAGTTTCAAGCTGAACTCCCACCTATAAGTTCACAAGGATATTGCGGGGGGCCTTATCCAGGAAGGACTGCACCCGGATAAAGGAGTGCAGCGGAGGCAACGTTTCTCCATAGAGCGGGAGGGTGGGTGTGACCAGAGACGCTGTGCGTTAAAGGATCAGGGACGATTGAACACAGTTGAGAGCAAGGAAAGGGAGGGGCTGGGTGTTATAAGGGCGGCTTGTATTGATTGTTGGTGTGCTTGTTTTGCGTTTGACAGAACTCGCAGAACGCCATGAAAGCTGCTCCCTGGAAGGAGGACGAGGAAAACTTCTGTTGGGCGTACTAGTGTCGGACTCTGTGCTCACCCCTACCGTGTGACTCCGGGCACCGCCTGACACATCAAAGGAGGGGAAAAAATCTGCATTTGAGTCACCAGCATCCCGCTGATTGTGTTACTTTGCTTGAACCTGAATAAAGGAATGTTTTGTTAAGGCACAACCCGCCTGCCGCTTGGTCCTTTAACAGAAAGGGATTGGCCCGAGAAATCGACCAGATTTTATGGTGGTAGTACAAGATCAGAAAATACAAAAAAAAGGCGGTTGAAAACAAAATAGACATGCAGATGTCTCCGATACATAAAGGAGTAGGGATAATTATGTGCCATGCCCTCAAATAGACAAAAATAATTTTATTAAAGCTCTCCCCCAGTTTACAGCCGGATCTAGTAAATGGATGTATGAATTTGAGAAACAAACATCAGGGGTAGCCTTTGCACTAGGAGACCTTAAGAGTTTACTGGTCTCCATCGTTGGAGACCAGGCCAGGGACATATGGGTAAAGGCTGGGTACCCTGGGATAACTGAATGGCCTTCAGTCACTTGACAAATTCCACTGTTGTTTGAACGGACATAGAGTGATATATTTTCTGATCTGGCACGATCAGTTCATCGATCTTGCAACCGATGATCCAATTGTATAGTAAGGTCTATGAATTTGGAACAACCTATAGGCGGTTTCACTACTTGAGCCAATATGTCTGAGTTCTCCTTGTAATCCTCGATAAGAGGGTTGTCCTTCTCTTCGGGCCAATTAGTTTCTACTACTAATCGATCAAAAGAAGTTTAGTAAGCCAACAACTCTTGACTACCTTGGCGTAAAGAGAGCAGCTCATTATCTAAGGCCTGTCCCTGTGTATGTCGGGCAAAGAGTTTTTCTAATTCCTGCTGAAAGCCAAGTCCGTTTCTTAATAACAGATCGTCTCGATTGACTAAGGGAATGGTCCAATCGGCAGCATGTACACCCAAATAGGATTAAACAAATGCCACCTTAGCCTGATCTGAAGGAAAGATGCTGGGTCGACACAGAAAAGGTAAATTACATTGATTCATGAAGACTGCAAAACGCTTCGGATCCCCCATAAACCTTTCTGGGGCGGCTAATAGAATGTTCCCCAGTAAAACCACCTGCAGAGGACGACTGGGAGCGGAAACCTGAACTGGAGGAAAACCAGTACTGGCTTTGCGTTCTCCAACGCTTACCTGGACTCCTTAGGAGCGTAATATCCCTTCAACACGTACACCTGTTACCTTGAAGCCTTTAGGATTCTTTTTCTGTTAAGACAGACAGATGACAACAATGGAGATGCTATAAATACTGTTAATGGGGGTGTAAGGGGATAACTGCTAGATGAAATGTGTATCAATACCTAGAATTGTACTCCCCTCTAACTCTAGTGCTAAACACCCTTCGCACCTGTGTTTTGTAATTGTGGAGCTCTCCATCCTGCTTTCTACGGGGGTGCGTTGAGATGGTGACATTGCCAAAACTTGGAATGCTGAAGATCTCAGTAATTCTTTGAGGGATAGTCTTTTTAAAAGAATGAGTCTTTAGGTAGGTAAACAAATGAAGATACTGTATTCCTTCAGAGTTTTAAATGATTCCTACGTTGGAGAGATCTCTCGTAATAATTACTTTAGTCTTTTTCCCCTTTTTGCAGGTTCTAAGGAGTTGGAACACTGACTACGAATGATGCGCACTTTTAAGGATGAGTTTTCTTCACGACGAAAGGAACCATGGATGCGAAATGGTTGCAGGGATACTCAGGATGAGAAAACCTAAAACCGTAAGTTTGTCTATTCAAAAGTAAAGCGTGGTAAAACCTGTGAGGTGATAGCTTGGTGAAACTTCAGGTACGTAAGCACATAAAAAAGTCTTCTCTTTTGACTCTGTAAAGTTAGATTTTTAATAATTAAATACCTTTTGTGTTTTCTGCAGGTTTCAGAGTGCTGAGGCAAAACCTTCGGAAGATGCTCTGGCTGCGAGTGAAAACTTCTGACAGAGGTGCTGCGAACGAACAATTATTATTCTACGAAAAACGACAGCGTCGAAGGGTCAGGTAAGTCTTATCTGTGGTCTGTAATGTTCTGTAATTCTCGCAAGACGAATATTTCTCTTTTCTTTAGTTTCTTTAGATTCTGTGAGGAGACACGCCAGTAGCGTTACACCGCTGTCAGCGGAGCAGACGCGAAGCGCGCGTTCCAGCGGAGGCAGGGCTTAAGTAGCTCCCTATGACAAATGATTAGTACCATATTGCTACTTGTAAATGGACCCTCTAGGCGGCCATCTTATGAGTATTGAAATTACTATTGTAATCCATGGACGTATATGGAATTGGATGCTGTGAATGGTCTAAATGCCATATGTGTCAGGCTAACACCCACCTTTGACGTGCTGATTGATGTAACGTGTTCCACCTAGCCTGAATGTCAAGACTACGTGTTCTGACTGGGATCATGACATCCATACACAGCATTGCACATATCACAGATCATAGAGTTGCAAGGGAAATCGCCTGGGGAGGGAAATTAGTTATGGTTGCGGAGGGGATGCAAACAGTCTTCCACTGATTTATTGTGGAGGCAGGAGAGTTCTGAGAAGGTGGTGATGGCCCAAGAATTACTCTGGCATTTGAGCAACTACATTTCCCCTCCCACAGCTGCATTTGAGCAACTACATTTCCCCTCCCACAGCTGTATTTGAGCAACTACATTTCCCCTCCCACAGCTCCAAATAACATATTATGGCGGATATCCAGGAGGACTGATTTGTGCCAAACCTCCAGGAGAGCATTCCGGAAAAAGCAATACACTGTCTGACATGCCAAAGTTTCAGCGCAGTGATGACATTACGGACATTAAAAGTTACATTGCCTCGCTTTACGGTGCCGTTCTGTGAACTGCATATAGATTATGCAAATAAGGGGGAAATGTCCATATAGGTACCTTTATTGAGGTTGCCCCTTTTCAAGGAAGTTGGAAGCACGACCATGTGCACACCCAGATGCAAAGTGTGCGGCACGGTTCCTGGTGAGAGAGGTGTTTCCACAATGGGGCGTGTGCGAAGTCTTGGGATCGGATAATGGCACACATTTCTTTAATGCTCTATTTCAGCATGTCGCAGTGCTATTGGGCATGAAACATTGAGTGTGCTCAATTTACCACCCTCAGGCTAATGGCGTTGTGAGGATCAATGGGATTTTTAAACAGTCAAAATTGTGTTCCACGTTGAATGAAAAACTGGGTACACTATTTGCCCTTGGCATTCTTCAGTTTACACCCACAGCCTAGTAAAGACCACCATTTGACACCACCCAAAATAGTCACAGGCAGGTGCATGCAAACCCCCATATCCCTGGTGAGGAAAGAGTTGGATGCACATCAATCAGCGACAGTACTAGGAGAGGAATTTAGGCAATATTTAACGGCACTCACATGTGCCGTCAGATATATCTTCCGACAGATTGCGTCACCCAGGAGCAAAGTACAGGACACACCGGAAGGGAAGGAGACAGCAACTGCAAACATATCTGCCACAACTGGACCATTATTAGCTGGGGAGCTGATCTATGTGAAAATAAACTCCACATCAATATCCTGGATCTGAGGGCTGTGTTCTGGGCCCTCAAGTCATTCCTTCCGTCACTGACGGTCAAAGTGGTGAGGATCTTCACGGACAACACCATCACTATGTTCTACATCAGGATGCTGGGGCACCCCATCCCCAGTGCTTTCCAGAGGCGCGTCGGACTTGTGGCACTCGGCCGTCGACCAAGAGATGTTCCTCATCCCCTTACACCTGGTGGGAGTCAAGAACACCATTGGGGGCAGGCCACAGATTGATCAATTTGCAACAGCGCAAACTCCAAATGCCAGGAATTCGCCAGCAGGTTCCACCAGCCGAGGAGCATGGGGGACACATTCTCCTTCCCGTGGGAAGGCCTGTTCCTGTACGCTTGCCTGCCGTTGCCTCTCCTGCTGCGAGTCATCAATCAACTCAAACCGTGCTGATGCAGGATGATCCTCGGCATGGCCGAGGCAGATTTGGTACCCAGACCTTCTCAGCCTGTCCACGTCGCCTCCGGTCAAGCTGCCAGTGCTCGAGCATGGACATACCAGAGGGGGCGGCGCAATCCTGCATCACGACCCAGGATCGCTGAACCTGAGGGCTTGACTCCTACAGCCCTAGAGTTCGGAGGATACGATTTGCCGGCGGACTGCAGGCAGGTCCTTGCCAAGGCCAGAATGTCATTGACTCTTAAGTGCTACGGACACAAGTGGAAGTGTTTTGCTACGTGGTGCCAGTCGCAGAAGATCAACCCTCTGACGGTCATAGCCCAACTGATTCTTCCATGGCTATCCTTGGCCAAGGAGGGGCTGGAGCACGCCTCTATCAAGGTGCATCTGGCGGCTATCTCCCGCTAAACCACGTCTCCAGGACGATCTTCTCTTTGGTTCCACCATCTCGTCAAGGAGTTCCTCAATGGACTGTTTTGATCTTTCCCGCCGGTGAAGGCTCCTGCCCTGGGAACTCAATCTGGTGCTGACGAGGTTTATGGGGGCCCCCTTCGAGCCTATGCATCAGGTCCCTCTCAAGTTCTTCTCATGGAAAACTGCTTTCCTCGTGGCCACCACCTCTGCCAGGAGGGTGTTTGAGATCCAGGCCCTGTTATGCAAACACAAATCAAGGGTGGCGCTGCGGACGCACCCCTCCTTCATGCCAAAGAACCGTTGGAATTTCACCTCAACAAGCCTTTGGTGTTGCCTGTGTTCTTTCCTAAACCTTTGTCAGCGACTGGAAGGACTTTGCACTCAATGGTTGTTGCTCGTGCTCTGAAGTTCTACGCGCAAAGAGTTTTCGGAAGACGTCTCAAGTGTTTATGAACTTTGGTCCTGTGAACCATGGGAAGGCCTTGTCCAAGGCTTCCATCTCAAGGTTGCTCTTTGGCTGCTGTCATCAGTTGGCAGAGCGATTGGTGCGACTACGGTTTTCCTGTCTGGTGTGCCCCTGCTGGACATCTGAAGGGATAATCCATGGAGGTCCATGCACACCTTCATGAGATTCTACTTGGTCGACAGGGATTCCAGAGAGGAAGCCAGAGTCGGCCAGGCAGTGCTACGCAACCTGTTTGCTTGAAGGTGAGCCTGTTTCGTAGCTAAGAATAATTGCTTCTGTGGAGCCTTGCCACCCCCCATGGTTGTGTAATGGTTGGACTGCTTTGTATTCTTTATTCATGAGCATGTGAATCCATACCAGACCCCATGCTGGAGAAGGAACAAGTTACTTACCTGTAACTATTCTCTAGCATGGGTCTGGCAAGTATTGAAATGCAAACCCTCCCTCCTAACCCCCTGCGGCTCTTCTTGGTCATGCTGCCACTTTACGTGCTTACCAAATCTGAAGATGGCTGCCAGAGGAAGGGCCTAAGGAGAAGGCAGTCATTGGTTGGGGGCAGTATGACCCAGAGTTCAGTGATTGGTTTAGAGGAGAAATACAGTATGTAAGTGGAACTGTTTTTTCTTTTGACGAGGATTCCCGGCCTGACTACAGGGAATATTCATGAGCATGTGAATCCATGCTAGACCCATGCTGGAGAACAATAGCTATAGGTAAGTAACTTGTTCCTTACTCTAGATGTCAAATCCCTTTATACATCTTTTAGACACAATTTAACTATAAATAACATTGTTTATACCTATCAACACCAACCTCCTTTCTTCCATACTCCTATCCAAATGCTGAAGGAATTTCTAGAGTTATCTTTGAGAAACGTCTTTTTGTTCAATGGCCAATTTTACAGACAGTTGGGATTGCAATGGGATAAAGCTATGCCCAGCTATAGCAGATCTTTTTATGCACAATTTTGAACAAACATATGCCCTGATTGATCATCAGTATTTGCCACAGATGCATCTTTGGCGTAGATATTTTGATGATGTGCTCATGATTTGGAGGGGTACTGAAGGTGTATTAACAGACTTTGTCATGTATGTAAATGCCAATAGCCAGGGAATCAAATTTACCTGTACATCAAGTAGATCAAGCATTGATTTTTGGGATCTCAAGATTACAACCACACCAACAGGGTTTTTTCACTCATACTCACAGAAAATCAACTGCTGTTAATTCAGTACTGCATGCAAACAGCTGTCACAGGAAAAGGGTCGTCAGCAACATCTCGAAAAGGGAATATATTGGAACAAAACAAAATTGTAGTCAGAATTCTGAATATTAAGACATGCAATACACTATGTACTAGATTCTTGTCCAGAGAGTATTGTAGGGAAAGGATGTATGGGATTTCTTTGAATATATTTCTCCTACTGAAGATTTCACTTAGTCCATTTAACTGAAAAACTACGTCTTCTTTTTTTTATGCGGGGGGAGACCACCCCTTCACCCCTCCCTACCCTAACTTATACCCTTACCCCATACTCCACCTATTATGCATTACAAATATACCATTTCCCCTACCATTTTCGGTTACATGGATTCAGTGACGAGGTATTTGGTGTATGATACATGATATGTCATTTATAATGCGCCTGTACACAAGTGTTTCTAGGTGCGACAAGGCAAGGAAGGGTATCTTACTAGGCCTTGTCTCATTCAGATCGTGCAAGGGGGAGGGAAGGGGAGAGTGCAATAAGCAAAGCTCAAGTAAGTGCCACCGGATTTAGCCGGTTCTAAGTAAGTGCAAGGAGGCAGGGGACTGTAGGGTTGTAGATACAATCCCTAGTGTGCGGTAGGCCCAGAGGCAGTGCATGGGGCTACTGGTCATGAAGCAGCCTTGTTCCCATAAGGTTGAGAGAGGCCAGGTACCCAGTTAGTGTAACAGACAAGAACATCAGCAGTGGAGAGAAAGCAGAAGCGAAAAGGAAGGTCTTGAGTTGCTGCCGGAACCTGAGGTGGTCCTACTCAAGTTGGAGAGAGGCAGGGAGGCTGTTCCAGAGGGAGGCACCAGCTGAGGAGAGGGATCTACCCCCTACCCCCCCTCCCCACCGCCTGGAGAAGCGTCTGGCCCTCGGAGAGTTGGAGGTGGATGAGCGGAGGGCTCAAAGGAAAGTGCTTAGGAAGAGAGAGTTGGATGTAGTGTGGGCCCCAGCCCCAGAAAGCCTTGTGCACAGTGCAGAAGGTCTTCCACTTCATCCTTGCAGCCACCAGGAATCGGCGGAGAGATTTCAGGGCTGGAGAGATGGGATCCCTGTGCTTGAGGCCAAGGACAAGTCTTGCAGTCCAGTTCTATATTAGTTGCAGAGGGCGAAGAGTAAAGGCAGGCTGATTTAGAAAGAGGCTGTTGCCGTAGTCCAGCCTAGAGAGAATCAAGGCTCTGGAGACAATGAGCTTCTGGGGGAAAGTGAGAAAATGAGGAATACCTTTTGAGGAGGTGCAGCTGGTAGTGGGACTTCTTCTCTCCTCACATCACGGACATCTCTAAGGAGAGGGTGGAGTTGAAGATGACACCAAGGTGTTTTGCCTCGCAGGAAGGTGCAGGTAGAGGGTCCACGGAGGGGGCGGTGTAAGGAAGGCATGGTATGAAACAGTAAAG
The DNA here is from genome assembly GCF_040938575.1 of Ambystoma mexicanum. NCBI lineage: Eukaryota > Metazoa > Chordata > Amphibia > Caudata > Ambystomatidae > Ambystoma > Ambystoma mexicanum. The sequence continues at coordinate 735,486,046 of NC_090925.1, forward strand.
ACAGACACAAGTGATCACTTCAATTGGGTTTGAATAACGCCAATCTAATCCTAAATCTGAATGTCATGACCGCAGCCTCCAAGGAGTCAGGGTTAGCCCAACTGCCTCGGAAGCTGGGTCACAACTTCATTTCCAGGCACCCATCGGCTCCCATAGGGGCCTTATGGACCTTGTCCTGGCGCCAGTGGCGCCAGGCTCATAAGGGGACCCAGTCCCGGCACAGGAAGTGCCGGGCTCATGATGTAAGGAATGGTGCTTGGGTGGACCTACCTGCTGCAGACCATGCTGCTCACTCACCTGCAGGATGAAATCCTCATCCATCCATGGCTGGAACTACTTTACCTTCTGGGTGTGGCCAGCACCACTCCCTGGGACTGGATACTGGAACTATTCTGGAAGCTGGGACTTCTTACCTGGGCGAGGCTGCTGTGGAAGGAGACACCTAAGCACTCCAGTAACTATTTAAACCACGCCCGATCAGAGCAACTTGCTTCGCGTTATTCTGCAATAGCAGCAGGACGCTCACCGTGTCAGCTCCAGAGAATCTTCAACTTCTGCATCTGGGGAAGAGAAATCCGCAATCTTACCTTCCGAAATACCATCTTCGTCTTCAGCAGCATCTGAAAAGGGAAAAGAACACCAGGTTAGCACGAGATAAAAACCAGCGCAGCACTTACCCAGTCCATCGGTGCATCTCAAGCCACGGGCTGCAGCTTTCCATTTTTCCGGCACCCTGTGGCAGCAAAGACATTGGTTAGTAAACCTCCGTGAAACTTTCCTTACCTGCGCTGCATTCTTCTCGCCTCCGCCGACGCTGCTACTCGCATCTGCAAAACAAAAGGACATCATTAAGAAATACAAAACTCCATCTATACGCACGTGTTTTGGGCAGCGCTCATCTTTCTCACTCCTCGGCGCATTCCTCGACATCCATTTTTCTACCCAGCTGCTTCTGCGACCTGAAAAAGGAAAAGAGACATTAAGAAGTGCTTTTAACTTCGAATTGACATTTTCTACTTACTTGCCTGCAATACCTTCGCCATTCCATCGCTCTCCGGACCTCCATATTCAAGCAACCGCCGTTAGTGCTGCTAACAACGGCCTAGCTCCAAATCTTCATCCTTTGCAACCAAGAGGCTGGACAATTAACCAGTGAAGTAACTGGCTTCGGCGCCCCTGCACAGACGCAGGATGGAGAGCTCCGCTTTCACCTACATAAGGTGAGCACATTTAGCCTACGAACTACTTGGGAGTACCAGGAAGGGGAGGCAGCTTACCCAGTCAGGCTTATATATCCATATTAACCCCTTGCTCTCATAATTGCAGACACCTCACCCTTCAGATCAAGATCTCAGTGAGGAAAGGGCCTTTCCAGGGTGGCATTCGAGGCCTGCGCGTGACCCTAGAAGACTCCGAGAACCCCCAGCCCAGACCTGCGCCTCCGAGGGATTCAGGTGAGCGTTACACTGAAGATGGAAGCAAGATACGACCATCAAATAATAAAGAACGCAGTCCTAGTAGAGTGTGGTCAAAATAAAAGGGCCTATACTAGTAAACCTCTTGCCAATCCATACTTCTAAATACAAATGGTATGGGAAACAATGTTATACAAAAGAAAAGTGTTCAAGAAATGATATGTCAGGATAGTTGAGCCATTAGCTTCCCTTCCCCTTGTTTTCAGCATGGGACAAGGTGGCACACTCGGGCTTAGCAAATACTCTGGCTTTTCTGGCACGAGGATGCAGTTCAAAACCTCATTATCAGGACCCTTTGTGCCAAAATTTCTTTGCCTTTCAAAGTCTCTTTATTCAGAGGGCCTGATGGGATAAACAAATATTCAAAGTTCCTTTCTCTTCGGGATTCTCTAATGCACAACTTCTCTGGTCAATCACTGTTCACCCTGGGTGCCCCCTCTGCCGGGTTCAGACCTACTTTAACACAAAATCTTCAATTGGTCTCCCTCCGCCGGGCTCGGACCAAATTTATCTAATTTTCCAAACTTTCTTTACTATATCAAAATCGAGAACTTTCAACTGTGCGCTGGAATTTGCTTGACCCGTCGCAGGACCACTTTGATTCACAATCCATTGTTCTCTTCTTAATAGGTGCCAAGTAAAGGTTAAAGAGCCGGAGTGAGACGTTAGAGCCCTGGGCAGCACCACATGTGGAGAGAGGTGGTGGAGAGAAAGAACCCCAGTTGGACCTGGGAGGGTCGATCAGAAAGAAAGGTCAACCAATCCGTGATGCCCATGTTGTCAGAGATGTTGATCAGGATGGCGTGGTTGACTGTGTCGAAAGCAGAGGAAAGATCAAGGAGGATAAGGACAGAAGGAAGCTAGAGTCGTGATTTGAGAGCAGGTCTTCACAGGTGTTCAGGAGAGCAGTTTCCGTGCTTCTGGCTGCTCTAAAGCCAGACTGATGCTAATGGAGATAACCAACAGATTCGGTATGGAGAGTAAGCTGGGAGATAGCCAGCTTTTCCAGGCGTTTGCCCAGGAAAGGAGTGATGGAGATAGGGCAGTAGTTTGCCAGAGAGGAAGGATCTTGAGGCAGCTTCTTCAGGAGTGTGTGCACAAGGGAGTGCTTTCGGGGGGAGGGGAAGTTCCAGTGGCAATAGTGATTGCAGAAATCGGCCAGGTCTGGAGTGAGGGTGTCGGTGTGGTCCTTGATGGTTCTGGAGGAGCAGGGGAGCACCTGCTTGGATGATTCTTTCTTAGATTGGACGTGTCTGGAAACATCAGAAGTGAAGTAGAGAGAGAGGAAGAGGAGAGAGAGGACAGGATGTCCTAGTTTTAGTGGTGAAGTGAGAAGCCAGTGTCGTGCAGAGGGCCTGGGAGGGAACAGGAGAGGTAGAGACTGCAGCAGGATTGGTGAGCTCCGTGCAGATTTTGAAGCGTTTGGGTGTGTTGTTAGAGGCCACAGAGACGCAGGCTTTGATGTAGGCTCTCTTCTTGGAAAGGATAGAGTGTGTATTGCCTTTGGAGCAGGTGACGGTCCAGTTTGTCAGAGTATGCGCATGATGCCCGCCACTTCCTCACTGCCAACCGGCACTTGTGTTAGAGGGTGGCAAGGTCAGAGTCATGCCAAGAGTTACACTTAGAGGTGGGCTTCAAATGGATCCTCATAGCAGGGGCAAGAGCATCAAGAGTGTTGGTGATAGAGCGATGCAGGTTAGATAGGCCTGTGTCAGAGTGCGAGTCAGCTGCAGGCGTAGGAGGAGGCGAGAAATAGCAGCGAAAGCCTCCTCTCTCACACGCTTCATGGGCCGGATGGCTGAAAAGGTGGGTGGCATTGCTGGGGTCGGCTTCACCTGGGGGTCAGAGCACCAGATGGGAAGAGAGAAGAAAGTGGTCAGTCCAAGAGAGGGGAGTGGTGAGAGGGTTTGAGAGTGGGATGTCAGAGGAGATGAAAACATCCAGGGTGTGCCCGGATGAGTGTCAGGCCAGGGGGTGGAATAGAGAGTGAGTCACAGAGGTTGTGAAAAAGCCCCAAGGAGGAGTTGGAAGCATCCAGATGGATGTCGAGGTCTCCAAGAAGGAGCAGTTGAGGTAGAGGCCAGGAGAGAGGAGGAGAGGTCGGCCCACTCAGAGAGGAAGAGGGCAACCTGGGCAGGTGGCCTGTAAATGATGGCCGCAGTAAGAGAAGACAGGAGAGATGGAGGGCATGCAGACCAGGCATTCAAAGGGGGAGTAGGCCTGCGTAGGAAGGAATGTATTGTATTATCTTTGTATGTCAGCTTGTCTACATTGGTAGTTCTACAAGGGAATTCAAGACTAGGATACTGGAACATCTGAGCACAAATGACAGCCAGGAAGCGAAATACCCACTTGCCTCACATTGGCAAAAGAATCATCAAATGGATGAAAGACCTGAGGTTCATGGGACTTCAAATGGTTACTACATCCAAGAAAGGAGGAGATTGTGCGCTCAAATCAAGGCATTGGAGGCCAAATTAATTTGTAAATTTAGGAGTGTCGCTCGTGGTTTGAGCTCGGACAGTGAATTTGATGTTTTTTTGTGACTCGTAACATATGAGATGTCAATCGTCAGAAAGACATAAGATTACAAAATGATTGTGTCCTTCTAGGAATTATCATTTTTGGTGTGAAGCGGAAGGAGTGTTGTAATATTAATGATGCACACAAAATGATGTAGTAGTGTACTAGTTATTGCAGTGATCCCCAGCGTGTAGCTCAGGAGCAACTTGTTACCTGCGGCACCATAAATTGTTGCTCACCAGTTGCTCTGGGCCATGCTGTGGAGGCCTAGAAAGAGGTGCTGAAGCGATGGTACCCCAGACAGAGTCCTGGGCAGTGCAAGAATGTTGGCCAGTAAGCCTGTTTTGGGTCCTGGAGAAAATGGTCTTAATCTGTTCCTTTTTACAGCCAGTAGAAGCATAATGGACAAATAAGTGAGGGTTGTGTTTGATCCCACCATGCATTATATTTATCGGAAATATTAATGTTGTTGTCACCTAAATGTATTATTACATGGTGTCCTAGTGAAAGAATTGTCAGTTTGATACTCTGCCAATCTAGCATGTGGATAATGGCAGATAAGGTAAATGCATGCCACATTTTTCATAAGTACTTTGCCCTATATTAAAATTCAATTAAGTTACTTTTGATTAATTTAAATTAGCAAGCCAATTCATTTATACAAATACTTAGTTAACACCACCACACCCCTCTATGATGTGGTCATCAAATGCTCAAAGTTTTGACCAATGTTTGCCACCAAGTCTTTTGTAAAATCCCTTTGGGCAGAGAAAAAAAACTTTAAATCCTTCCGAAAGGTATGGTGTTTATTCCTAACCACTTTTTCACCAATGTAAAAGGCCCCAGGAGCTTTAAAGTGTGCTATTTACAATTACATGACAATGTAATTCTTAGGAGGTAACCTCCAAAGCCCAGAGAAGTTATCTTTAAAGCCTACCATGTAATGACCAGTATTACTCAATCAATATTTATTTAAATCGTATTTCTCCATTAAGTTAGCAACATTTAAAAACATGTATCATATTTCATAAACTTCTCCTAGAACAAGAACAAAATAAAAAAGCAGCTTTAACCTATTCAAACAAGCTATATATAAAACCCTGATCATTACAATTAATTATATAAAACATGTATGCCCACACTTATGCAAAACAGAGAAACAACATATTAACAGGAAATTAACCAAATCTTCGACTCCTACTTTGCAGGCACACTTTGTGCTTCCTCCTGCATACCATAATTTATTGGAGGGGGTGGGGGGTACATTTAAACATACCATAGGCATCAGCCTCCTGCATTCTGGGGATCTTATTTCACAGATTTCTCCTTGCCATTGTATATGTATGTAAGTCTGTATATAAATCTATAGAGGGCAGCCTATGTATGTTTTGGGCATCTGCCACTTTCCCCATGGAACAAGCGCTTGCTTTAAGAGCTATTTTGAGTTGACTTAATGCGCCAAATTCAGTTATATCCTGCCTACTTTCCAAATGGACAGTGCCTTACAAGCCCCCATACCACAAATATGCCTCTTTACCTGGGGCGGTTGCAATCGCATGTACACTGAAATTAATTTTATGATGAGCGGAAAATCCCAAATGTGCTTTTTAAAAAATAAGTAAAAAATCTTAACTGGGCCAACACCATCAAACTGAAAAACGCCAATTCACCTCATAAGCGCTACCAGGTATATCTGCAGGGAGACCTGCTATCCGGCACAGAATTTTATTTTGCAACCCCTCCAGGACATACCAGTTTGAACCACCTTACATTTTGCTGTCATAAAAATCATGGAACAGACCTTTGCCTTCTATACCTCCAGGCACTTGTCCAATCCGAATGCCCCAAACTTGAAATAAAAATGTAAAAAGCCCTTTAATCCTTAATGATGCCCTTTCAGCTGTCTTCTGAAAATGGTTGCCCCAACCACCGCTCTTTGAGAAAAGTAGGCTCAAATAAAAAAGACTACTGCCCCATCTATACATTAATTTAAAAACTAGCTACAAGGTTTCTCCCTTTTTCTGAACACCATCTTTGTTTTTATCATATTTAATTTCAAACTATAGATCCCAAACTAGTAATTTGTGTTTGGCAAGCCCTGTTGGAGACATGCTGGGGTTAAGCTCAAAATAGCTGTGTCTTCGGCATAAAGAAGCATGCTTTAAAATTTACCCTTAAAAATGGTGGATAAACTTTCCTAATAGAAGTACTAGAATCAACATCTGAAAGGAATACTTTGGGGCTGACCGACATCCTTGCTTTTCACCTTTATTGGTCGGGAAAAACAATAAATAATTTCCTGATCTTTTATATCGGACAGGCGCTGAGATGTCGGAGTATCACAGCTGGATAAGATTTAATAAAACATTAGGCACCCCATTAAAATGTAAATTTCACCATACTATGTTTCTATCCATCAAATCAAATGTGTTCTCTAAATCTGAAAAAAATCCAAACATATTCTTCCTCCCTTAACCTTACTGGATTTCTGCATGATGGTGCTCGGAGTGAAACAGTGGTCCGCTATACTAAGCCCTCCCCTGAAACAAGTTTAGGAGGCCTTCAAGTTATTGTTACTTTGAGTCCACTTTTCCATTCTGAGCAACAACCATTTGAAGAATATCTTACTTGCAATGTCCAGTGTGCTAATTGGTATATAACCATGAGGGGCTTGTGGCCCAAGGGCTACTTGTCCAAGGAGATGGCATAATGCCTGTCTCAACAACTGAATTAAACATAAAACAATTTGGTGTCCATTGAAAAAGCTCCCATTGTTTCTTAACAGAACATTTATTTTTGTCTTTGGTGATTTTATATGCCATTTTGAAAACTATAAATCTGACCAGCCATGTACACACTCGTTAAATCGTGGTTGAATTTTCTTTTCAAGATTCTACATTGAACCATGGGTGGGGCATCCCTTTCTATAACCTGGACCTCCTGGACTTTGGGATGCTATTTGCCAATAGCTTTGTCCCGGTTTGTTTCAACCAAAGACTCAAACTGATAATTTCCTTTGTGGCCTCTGAACTGTTTAAGATATTCTCTTAAAACTGTTAATTTCTTGTAATTTAGTAATTCCTTCCAATGCCTCCTTGTCGAGCCTAGGCATTGCCAACCAGCACCTCTGGCTTTAGGACATTTTTGTGGTGCCAAACTTGGCAATTGGAAAATTAACTCTAGCGGATATTGTTCACTCTTTGTTCAAATAGAAATGCAAAATGTCATAACATTCCTGAAGTAAAAACAATCCGCAATACAGTAATCGATGATTGTTGGACGGTGTTGCTGATCTTGTATGCTTAGGAATGAACAATTTGCCACGAAAGATCCCAGAAAAATCCCCTGGCAGAATCCCAAAGTATACCTGAAAATCAGTGTTCCATTTGTGCCCAATTTTAATGTCCGAACATTTGCACTAAATTCCTTTAGCATATTTTTCTCGAGAACCTGAAACCTCTCGTAATGTTTATTTAGTTCTACTATATTTTTTAACAACTTGTCTTGTCCTGTGTCTAAAAATGTACTACTGACCACTCCATTGCCTGTAAACAACCACTTAACGTAAAATGAAGTTAGTCTGTGCAAATTTCCTTTACTAGAATTGCAGGTGGTCCAGTATCTATTAAGTACTGCAAATTAAACTTTTCTATTAGAAGTCATCTGTTTAAAACAGTACGGTTTTGTGTTGCAATCATTTGTCTACCAACTGAGCGCCAACATTTTCAGTCGATACATTGATGTTGCTCACCATTTCACTTGATATGCACATTTTGCTCATTGTGCACAAAAAGTTGGGGATCCTCGAGTTATTGCATATCATGAATCCTGTCCACTCACTGTTACGTGTAACAATTAGAAGGTAGAGGCATCATGGCGCTTGAGCCGTTTTCCATGGGGTGGGAAGGGGCCAATGTTCAATAGGGTTTTGTGCCAATTAAATATGTCCGTGCTCCTGCTGCAATTGGATATGCTTTCTATTACTAATCGCGTATCAGCGCCACCCATTCATTGCAGGTAGTATCTTTCAGGGCTACTCGCATGAATGAAATGTATTAACTGTAGCAAGTTATACATGTGTTTGCGGCAGAGTTCATTGTGGTTATAATAGTAACTCACAGGGTGGGTTTGTTATTCGGCAAACACATATGTATCAGTGAAATATACGCTATTCCAAAATGGCAGACTTGAGCGGATCAATCTGACGCTTCTGGCTGTTGCCGGTGTTCAGGACATCAAGCAGGCGCTGGGAACAGTCAGAAGTGCAGAGTAATTCTGGAATGCCGAAAGCCGAGCAGTCCAATGTAGGAAACATCACTGGGTAAGCAACATGCATTAGTGCAGTTTTATAGTGTCACCATCACAATGGTTCTGTGTAATCGACGTTCATTTTTCTGTTTCAGAGCTCAGCCTGCCCTTACCGCACTGTCGGGTTTAAATGACATAAAGATTGAAATGTCATTAAGCCCATTCGTGTGCACCAAAGTGGTGGTGTTTTATGGTTTCTTTCATGGGCGGCTAACTTTTGCATTTTATCTATCTTTTTCACGTTCACAGACCTTACACTTATTGTGATCGAATAACTTGGAGATAGCACACCAAGTTGTACTTGATACAAGAGTGCTCAAGTTATGAAACGATCGATAGACTGAATATGGTTTGCACTATTTGAAAACACTGGCTTGGATCACACGTACACAATGACTTGTAATTAATGTGTTCTTCAACATTAGGCGGCTGTATGCAAAGTGGTAATTGAAGCCATACTTTGGACTTCACAATAATAGAATTGGTAGGTAGAGATTGCACTTAGGGTGCCATTACACCATATGGGGGTTCCCCCCTGCCGCTCTCCCCTTTTGTTATATACTTGTCATGGTTACAGACGAGAGCAGCACATACTGTGTGATTAGTATGGACACAGATATGAGTCGGGATTGCGTTTCTAACTGGAATGTGTTGAACTTTGACTTCTAATGGACACTGATGATGATTGAGCTATTGGTGTGTGAACGGACTAAGAGGACTCATATTCGGCTAAAGCATGCTCACGAGGGCAGTTGGTTTGGCTCTGGGCGTGGTTGATGTCACAGCTTTGTGATGGTGCCTTGTGCTTTCATGCTATGGCAAATATATTGATGTTTTCCTATTTTTTCCCACTCCACCTTTGTTTTTGTCTTTTTTCATTCAAAATAATTTTGCTTGTGTAGATGATTTTGCTCTCCTTGATGATCCTCTAATGCATTGCCCTGTGATGGTATACACAATGGCAATTATTGGTAATATGATTGGTTGTATTCAATGTATTATTCATATTTGTATGGTATTTTTTGCTTTTCAAACTAGCAATGTTGGATAATACAATGTAGACTGATTCTTACTGGGTTATGTTTTGCATGTACTGTTCATTCCATTATTAATGTACAATGGTATGATGATTGTTCTCTAGTTTTTTTTTTGTTTAAATACGTAAAGCCTGGCGAAAGACCGTGGGTCAAAACATGTCGGGTGTTTCAAGAATACTGTACAATGGCATATGGACCGGCAGTATTTCTGTAGACTAGAAAAATGTGTAGCCAGTCAGCGCAGTTCAACAGTGTCTCTCTAACCACATTTTTGTCTGATTCCAGTAGGATTCTGGCACTCAATTTATTTCTGTCACCTGCTGCAGGCTTGGAATTGTGTATACTTAATAAATATTACAATATACAAGCGGAGAAGGTACTAGTCGAAGTGCCCGCTGTTTTCGTTCACTGGAAATATACTTTGCATCAAATGTTGTACAGAAAATAATCTGTATTAAAAGTTGTCCTATTCTTTTAGAAACGGAGCAATAAAAACAGTGAGGGTGTACCAAAACACCAGTGAAACAAGCAATTGATAATACTCCTACGTCCCGTCCCCTTTTCTCCATACTGCACGGGCGTCCCTCGCTAGGGACGGAAACTGAACCATTTCCACCACAATGTCTATACCCCTTTTAATATTATGCGTGCTGGGGTACGGCCCCTGGAGCATGTGCTCCCTTGACTCCGCCTTTGGCGCCACACCTCTCTCCTCTTTTCTGTGCTGACTGGAGCAACCTACTTCACCAGAGCTCTGGTTGAGGCCCTTTTTTCCTCCTAATTCTGCTGCCTTTTTTTCTAGATACCCCGGGGACATTGGTCCCAAATTACTAACACATTTTGTGTTGCCGTCTCACAGCCTCCAGTATCTTGTGCTTCCCCGGCACATGTCGGCCCATGCAGGCTTAAGTCGGTGCCCTTCCTGCAGGGGACCCTTTGCCACGTCAGACCTGCAAGCGCTCTGCCTGAGAGAAGACCATGGCTGCTCGGCGTGCAACGCCTTTACTCCCCGGCCTCTAAGAACCTAAAGGACTACGTGCGCAGGAAGGCAGAAGGAGATTTAGTTGAAGATCCGTTACTGTAGAAGTCTAGAAATAAAGATTGCAGAGGTGGGCCACAGGTCTAAATTTTGTCACTTTTTTGTGACCAGTTTGTTAAGCAAAGAAAGTTCCAGTCCAGTGCCCTGGAGACAGGCCTGCAGGCAGAGTCCCCATGCAAAGACGACTAAGGCCAACCATTGATTTGCAGTCGAGGACCACTAAGATGTGAAGAAGTCTGTTCAGTGCCTTGTCGAAGTCCCAAGAGAAGAGGGAGCATGGGTTTTGCCAATGGCATAGACTGCACTCGTCGCAGTGATAGTTCTGGGTTGTGGGGTGTGCAGGCAAAGCACCTAACAGTGGAATGGTACCATTGGTTCAGATGAGCTTGGTTGACTTCCAATAGATGACCCTGAAGTTGATGGGCAGTCAAGCGTTTTCAGACGCCCTTGTTTCGAGCCAATTGATGCTATAGTCTGCATTCATAGTTGCACAACAAGTAGATGTTCCATTAAAGAAAGCTGTGACTGGTTGCATCTGCTTGGGGAAACTAACGTATTTAAGGTTAATTGTAGGAGTTCCAGTAAACGGATTCTACCATGCAAATTAGATATGCTAAACAGTGTCACTGTCAGAAAGTGCTGTTTTACACAGAATGATGTTGATGAGTTTGTACTTAGATGGGCCTGTGTGCTTTTGGGGCATTATTAAACTTATCAACGCCTTGACATAACACACCCCCTGTATACATGCTGCTTACCATGAGTAATTGGAATGCCAGCAGAATGTGTAACTGCAATGGGGTTACACATTTTAAAAGTGCCAACACGATTTTTGTTGCCAAATCTGCTCCAGAAGTGTTAGAAGTCTACAATTTGGGTGCCGAGGCGAGTCATTCATAAATACCTTGGGAAGATTTGCTCAAAAGTCGTTCTAGCTGGCATGCATATAACTCAAGTTATTTAAATTTCAACATTGTCTATTTGTGAAATAAAAACGAGAATAGCTAGGAAAGTAAATGAGCAGTTTAAAATTACATAATTGTATGAACCCAGCTATCTCGAAGCAGTTCATGATGGAAAGACATGAGCCATGTCTAGGTTTTTTACATGAGGAATGCTGGGAATATGCAATGATACAGCCACACGCAGTTGATTTCATTTTATTATCAGTCCAGTGGACAGGAAAATATTCCTGTCAGGACTTGGTGGATTGTTTCTGTGCCTAGTTTCACCCATGACAACCATTTGAATGTAGCCAGAGCTCTCGTTGTGATCCTCCTTAGGGTTGGCACCTTGTCTAGAGAGCAGGAAGTCTCCCCCTTCGCAGTTAGTCGGGAACTGGAGCTTCAAAGACAGCCCTGACAGTACAATATATGCGTCACACCAGCATGCTGATTTCTGAAGACCTTTTGATGAAGGCAAAGAGAGGAAGGGGGTGGAGTTAGGGTAGCCCAGAGAAGAGGTTAAGACCATAGATCGGTTTCACTGTTTTCAATTTGCGAGGGCTCCCAAGTGTCTGGTCCATATGCTGACTTCCTGCAGACAAGCCCCTCTGGGTAGATCAGCAGGCAAAGGTCATTTGTTGGCAACCTGGATTGGACTGTTGACAACAGGCTGGATCTCCTAGTGTACAATTGTCCCTATATCGAATGGGGTAGGGGTGGAGGCCCTCCCCATACAGGATTCATCTTTGGAGCAGGCTGTACTCCAACCAACTTCTAGGTGAATTCTTCTTCAGTAGTCCAAAGTCCCCTGTCAGAGACGTGAAGACCAGAGACATCTAAGCATCCCATGGAGGTGAAGCTGCTCTGCGGACCAAGGCCTTACCTGTTGCCTGAACATTGAAGCTAGGATCCTGCTCACTGGAAGTAGTAATTCCTGCAGGTGCTCTCTGGTCACTTTCCCGGGATGTTAAAGTGCAGAACACAGGCTATCGTGCCTCAGGAGGCGCTGGACAGCTCCTTCCAGCAATGGAGATGTAACCACCCTGGTTCTTGCCTCAAACTGATTGTGAGCTAGACAGACTCTGACATTGCCTGTCTGTCAAAAGCTGATTAGTTCCACGAGCCTTAGCTGCCTCGGAAGCCCTTATTAGGTTATTGATTGAGCGCAGACCTAGCTTCGCTAAGCAACCCAACACTTTGCAATCATAGGCTAACCACCCGGTGCGGGAAGCGGAGAAACAAGGGAACAGGCAAACTAGAAACCTGACCCAACACTGTTGAGCCCCCAGAACTAGTAGTACAGGCATTTGTAGTGGCCCTGTTCCCCTAGCCTGCCTTAAAGTGCCCAGGTGACATTAAAGATGCACTCCTTACATTTTCAAAAACAATCTTGGTGAACTACATTGCTGCTGAAATGTTTGCATGTCTCAGACGATCTTCAAACCATTGTGGCCCTTTAGTCCAAAGTCTGCATTCCCTGCGTTTTCTTTTACAAGGGTGGTTATTAGTGTTTTATTAGTTATGTGTATGTTTAAATCAATTTTTGTATTTTTATAGAACCTTGGTTGGACATTTCTTTTATTTTGGCACCACAGTACTATTGCGGTTTTCAGTGGTGCTGTGCTAACTCGCGTCCCTTCTAAAGAGTATAGCCTGCCCACTTTACCAAAAGAGGTGAAGGAGGTATATCTATTGGTGGGGGGCTGGGGGGATGAGAAGAGTGCCAGTTAAACCTTTTATGATTGGGATCACAGCTGGTTTAATAGTAGAGTGTAGCGGAATATGTGCTTTAGCCACTACTTTTAGCCAAAACCTGACTCTCGCTGATCCAGTCTTGGATGTCCAGTGCATACTTGAAGCTCAGCCCGTCCAAGACCAAGTTCGTACTCCTCACCAACAACACTGAACACCTAGCCATACAGACCTGTCTATCAACTATGAACTTTGAGAGCTTCTCACCAGACCTCACCTCCTGCGCCAAGTCCCTTGGGTTCCACATCAACCAACCTCTCCTTCAAGACACACATAGCGAAGAAAACTCAGACAGCTTGCCATCAGCTGTCCCTCCTGTGAAACGTCAAGCCCTTCCTCTCTCTGGACAGCTTTAGATCCACTGTTCAAGCACTGGTTCTGTCCCACCTGGATGAGGGGCAATGCACTCCTCGAAGGCCTCCCATCATCCACCCTTTTTCCCCTGAGAAGTGTTCTACACACGCCTGCATGCCTCATCAAGGATCTACGCAGATATGACCACATCACCCAAAATCTCATTGACTTTAACTGGCTCCCACTGCAAGCACAAATCACCTTCAAGTCTTGCTGCATCCTCTATAGGGGTGTCACCCTGCTACCTCGCAGAGAAACTCAACATCTCTGGCAGACATTGCACCACCAGAAGCCAGGAGACATACAGACTTGAAATCCGCTGCTGCAAAACAGAAAGGACCTGGAAACACTCCTTCTCTGCCTAAGCCCCAAGACTATGGAACCTCCTCCCTGACGGCATCAGACTTGCCCCCACGCTCCTACATTTCAGAAAATCACTCAAGACCCACCTCTTCAAGGAGTCTCTCCTCCTCAATACCTAGGCCATCACGTCGGCCCTCGCGCCACCTGTCTCACTAGATGCCGCCCCGCCACCCAGTACACCTGTACCCATCCTCTGTGCCCCTCTGTATCTTTCCCCACCCTGCTGTATATCTGTTCTGTTACCACTGAAAAGTGCTCCATTATGCATCTGTAATGTTGTACACCTCTGTAAAGTGCTCCATTATCTCTCTGTATTAGCGTATACCTCTGTAAAGCGCCCCGTTGCTTCTCAAAGCTATGTCCAAGCTCAATAAATACTGTGTTCCTGTACTCCCACAGAGCAGTGATGACTTAATCACAGAAGGACAGAGTTCTGCCTGATGCACCTTGCGATGAAGTGAGGAGTGGGCAGACCTCTCCTCCTCACTCCTATCCTCAACCACTCAACTCCTCCTTCTTGGAGACTTCAACATCCACCTAGATGCCTCCTGTCCCCCCTCTGGACTCTTCTGTGACCTCTGCGACACTCTCAATCTCTGTCCTCTCCTCTGGGCTGACCCATTCTGCAGGGCACACTCTTGATGCTCTGATCTCCTCTGACCTTCCCCTCTCTGTCCATCTCTCCACTCCTCTCTCCTGGAGTGACCACTTTCTCCTATCCTCCCACCTCACCCTCCCTACCCCACAGGCAAAGCCATCCCCATCACTGCCACCTACCTTCTTGGTCATCCGACCCATGAAGCGCGTGTCAGTTGAGGCTTTTGCTGCCACCTTCTCTCCCCCTCCTCTCCCTTCGGCTGACTCCCACCCTGACACAGCCCTCTCCACTCTGCTATATCTGATACTCTTGATATCCTTGCCCCTGTCATGAGAATCCGCCTGAAGCCCAAAGCCAAATGTAACTCCTGGTATGACTCGGATCTCGTCACCCTTAAACGCAAGTGCAGGGTGGCAGAGAGGAAATGGCGTGCTTCATGTGCATCCTCTGACAAACTGGCCTGTCGCCTGCTCCAAAGGCAATACCGGCTCTCCGTTCTCTCCAAGAAGAGAGCCCTCATCCAAGCCCGCATCTCTGCGGCATCTAACAATTCAGCCGAACTCTTTAAAATCTGCAAGGAACCGGCCAACCCTGCCGCAGTCTCTACCTCTCCTGTCCCCTCCCAGGCCCTCTGCACTGCCCTGACCTCTCATTTCATCTCTAAAACTCAGGACGTCCTGTCCTCACTTTCCTCCTATCACCTCCCCCCCTCCCCCCTCTATTCCCTGCTCTCTCTCTGGCCCTTCTGAAGCCACCCCTTCTCTGCCTTTCCCCTTTTTTCTGCTGACGAGGTTTCGAGACAAGTCCGATCTATAAAAGTCTCGTCAAAACAGGTACACCCCTGTTCCTCCAAAACCATCAAGGACCACATTGACTCCTTGGCCCCTGCCCTCACCGACTCCTTGGCCCCTGCCCTCGCCGACTTCTGCAATCACTCTTTCGCCTCTGGAGTCTTCCCATCCCCTCTCAAGCACTCCCTTGTGCACCCCTTTCTTAAGAAACCCTCTTCCGACCCCTCCTGCCCAGCCCACTACCGCCCTATCTCTATCACTCCCTTCCTGGGCAAGCTCCTGGAGAAACTGACCACCTCCCAGCTTAATCTCCATGCTGAATCTGTTGGCAGTCTTCATGACCATCAATCTGGCTTCAGAGCCGCCAGAAGCACGGAAACTGCTCTCCTGAACATCCGTGAGGATCTGCTCTCGAACCTTGATTCTAACATTCCTTGTGTTCTCATTTTGCTTGATCTCTCTTCTGCCTTTGATACTGTCAACCATACCATCCTGCTCAACCGTCTCCGTGATAACCTGAGAATCACTGGTCAGGCTCCGGCGTGGCTGACCTCTTTCCTCTCTAATCGACCCTCCCAGGTCCAACTGGGGTCTTTCCTTTCTGACATCTTTTTCTCTACCTGTGGTGTCCCCGAGGGTTCTAACCTCTCCCCCTGGCTTTTCAACCAGTATCTGGCACTTCTCGCCCACCGCATCACCGCTCTCTGCCCCTACTTTCAGTGCTATGCGGATGATACCCAGCTCATTTTCAGGCTATCCTCTGCCTCCTCTTCTCCTTCCCTCATCTCTGTCTTTCTGCTATCCAGTACTGGTGTGCTGCCAATGACCTCTGCCTTAATGCCAGTAAGACTGAGATCCTACTCATGGGCACACCCACTCCCTGCTTCCCTGTAGCTCTCTGGCCGGCCTCTCTTGGCCCTCTTCCTGCTCCTACCTGCAAGGCAAAAAACCTCGGGGTCATCTTCGACTCCACACTCTCCTTCTCTCCTCACATATCTGACGTCTCTAAGAAGTCACACTACCAGCTACACCTCCTCAGAGGTATCCTTCCCTTCCTCTCCTTCTCCCAGAAGCTCACTGTCTCTAGAGCCCTGGTTCTCTCGAAGCTGGACTACTGTAACAGCCTCTATCTAAATCTTCCTGCCTCTACTCTCCGCCCTTTGCAACTTATCCAGAACAGAACTGCGAGACTTGTCCTTGGCCTCAAGCCCATGGACCGTATCTCTCCAGGACTGAAATCACTACACTGGCACCCAGTGGCTGCGAGGATCAAGTTCAAAACCCTCTGCATTGTCCACAAGGCCTTCCGGGGCCTTGGGGCGAAAATACCTTCAACTCCCTCTTCCTAAATACCTTCCTTCTCGAGCTCTTCGCTCATCCGCCTCCATCTCCCTCATGGTCAGCCGCTTTTCCAAACAACGAGTTGGTGACAGATCTCTCTCCGCTGCAGGGGCCTCCCTCTGGAACAGCCTTCCTGCCCCCCTGAAACTTGAGGAGAACCATCTCCGGTTCCGGAAGCACCTCAAAACCTTCTTCTTCGCCTCCGCTTTCTCTCCCCCTCTCCCCTGCTAAAGTTACTAAACTGCAACGAATCAGCAACTGGGCCACTCACCTTCTCGGTCCTTGGCCCAGCCACACTCCCCTGCGCTGCCTCCCTGGCACCCCCTGCGCTACGGGACTGTGTCTATATCCTTACAGCCCCTCCTTCCCAGCACTTATCTGCACTAACTCGCACTGCCACTAGCTGGCCCTTGTTACTTTCCTGTATGCTATTACCCTTTACTGCACTTTCCCTTCTCCCTTTCCCCTTGCACTTCTCCCTTTCCCCTCCTCCCTTGCGCGATCTGAATGACACCTGGCCTAGTAGGATCGTTGTATGTCTCCCCTTGTTTGACCCCCCCCGCCTCGTCGCGCCTTGAAACACTTGTGTATATGCGCGTTATAAATACGATATATCATATGACAGTAGAAACAGTGTTTCTAGTAGCAAAACGTTTTTCAGTCTTACAGGATGGTGCTGGCCAGGAGTTTGGGGAAGCACAGAACAGCTGCAGAGAAGGTTCTGGCTGCCAATGCCAGATAAAGTGAAGGGATCGCAACAGATGGTTCCATCTAGTCACGAAGTAATACAGCTTCCGTTTGAAAGTGGAGCAGGAGTCCTGCAACATATGTTCCAATAGTATCCTTGTCAAAGTGATTTTGTCTCTGGTGCACAGGAGCAGTTCAGGCAGTCAACCCACTAATTGCTTGTAGTTGCCACAGAGATGCACAGAGAGGGCACGGACTTGGTCCAGGACAACCAATCACATTGGGAAGCCACCATATTTCTGAATGTGCATGCAATCAATCAGGCATAGACCCACTATTGTTATCATGGTCATCATCTCAGGCGCATACAAGAATGAGGACTGGGTTGTGTCTCAGATCCTCATCCTAGCTCATATCTTTTCCAACCTGTTTGTTTGCTTTTGGGAGCTCTGAGTTAGAGTTGGCATAGCCACACAGCCATAAATGGGAGGGAGGGGGGCTTTTCTTACCTCACGAAACTGACTGGTATGGCAACTAACCCAGTTGCCTAGTTGCATGACTTGTAGAACCCAAGGCAACCATTCTGCTCCTCATCAGGGAGAAAATGGATACAAGCAGTAAAATAGATACATAGTGGTGCAGCCCAGGTAACTAAAACACAACTATCTTGGGGAGAGATTCACCCAGGGCCACAATGGGACACTTGGTATATCCCTACCCTAGTATAAATAAGAGCTAGCAAGGCAGAACTTAAAAATAGAGTTGCAGTCTTGATGGAGGCTTTGGGTTAAACATTACTGGTGCAAAAGAGACGTCGGAGTACTATAAAAATAGGCAAAAGGTAATCAAGTGAAACTTCGGGTTCCTGTAGGCATCAAATTGGTCTGATTAGATACATCATCTGCTGAAGCTAATAGTATTTTTTTCATTTTTTAAAGAGACTTGCTCACAACATGGTATGCAAAGAAAGCGAGCCGATGATAGTTCAAGCTGCATAACTAGTGTTACTGGTAAGGAAGTACTTAATTTTGGTTTTGTCCAACCTAGAAAAACAGATGTGACTAAGGTAGGTAATGTGTGTGCGTGGGGGGGAGGGGGGTTGTTGTGTTGACAAAATGTAAATGTTTACCACCTCTGATGGGGCTTTTGTCCTTCATTATGGATTTCACAACAAAGGTTACTTTTGGTAGGACGCAGTGGCTGGTAGCAATGAGGGCAGGTAAGCTAGACCAGCCAGAACATAAGGTTGACACGTTGTGAAGGTTCCTTGAATATGTTAGCTTGAAGAATTCTGTTTACCACTACTGACTTGTTCTCCCCCCTCTTGTCTTTTCCTCAGGACTTATGAGACCATCTTTGAGGTGCCACTTGAGCGTAATGGCAACATGATCTTCACCAGCCAGCGCAAAGTCAAGCGCCTTATGGAATTCCATGATGGCAGTGGGCCACGGAAGCGCAAGGCACGACAGAAGGGGAAGACCCTGGGCCCTGGCCGAGGCCGTCGGCAGCAGGCGAAGCCTCCGGGGCCTGACCTGGAGATGCTCCTTCAGCACAAGCTAGCGGAGCTGGATGCACTATTTGCAGCAGATGAGGAGTGCTGAGCTGAGAAACGATGCATTCTACACAGCTTGTCATCCACGAGATATGTGGATATCAATGCCTACTCCTTCTGCAGGGGATTTCATGTGGTTTTGTACAGAGTGCAATTAAGTGCCTCTAACGCCTGTACTCCATAATGATGGACAAAATATTGGGGAGCTTTAGAGTGTCGGCTTTCAGTACTGATGAACTAAAGGGCGCAAAGAAACAACAGTTTTGACAGTTTTCAGTATGTATTGATGGATGAATGGAGAGCAGTGAAGAGATTTCAAGAGTTTCTGCTCTCTGTTTTTACAGTTCCTCAGATTTCACAAGGATTTAGGTCTGTTCAGACAGTGGCTGAGCAACAGAGGGTCGGGGGTTACTTTGCCACAGGTACCAGCTGTTTGCACTCCTCTCTTCACATTGGCAAGGTTTTGGAACTTACCTTGGGGACCACCGTCCACATGGGAATTTGAAATCCCATCATTTATTTTTTCCATTTTGTATTTGCCTGTTATAGGAAGAACTGTGAATTCCCCTTATCTTCAAAGACAACCGTCTAGCTGCCTCTAACAGATTTGAGTGACAATCCAAATCTATCGCCATCCCTCTAACAGTACTGTGGAAGCAGTGAATATCCCAAACATATCTGTTCACCCATGCAACAGGACTGTGGGGTGTCACATACACAATGTCTGCACATAGGACAGGATTTTGGATCGAGGATCATCCCAAAGAAATAGTCCTCTCCGCTTGTAGGTGAAGTAGAACACTGAGCCCAAGGGAAGACCCCTTTTTACCATGCATAAACATGGCTGCATATTGGTGTCTCTTACTAGGTTATAACAGCATACTGGGCACAGCACCCTCTGGTTGTTCAGTTGGTATTTTGAGGCATCTGTTCCTCATAGGGGTCTATCCTTCCCTCATCCCTGCAAAGGTGTCTGTAATGCAAAAGTATTAATCCTTGCAAACCAATCTGCTGAATGCAGAACTCTACTCATTCCAGTCCCTGCAGTCTGACCTACCTCGATTGCAGAGCTGTATTTCTAGTTTTTAGCGCCTGTCCATTCCATTGCTTCACTCTGTTTTAACCCTGTTCAGCAATGTTGTCCTGCCCAAGTGCACCGATCCATTTGCACCCTGTTCATTATGATGTTCACTACTCAATATAGTGTTATACGCAACATATTTGCAGGAATTGGGGTGAGGATGGGCAGGGGAGGGGGCAGTTACTGTCTGATCACTCCAATCAATGAACAGACATGTGCAGGCATTGACTGAATGTCCAGTTTTCTTTGGAGGCACAGACAAAGCGTGGGATTGGTTTAGGATGTAGAGAGAGGCTATGTGTGTGTGTTTACCTGAGAAAACTATTTTGTACATGTTTACAGGGACTGTATGGTGATCCCCACCCCTCCAAAGAGATTACCGTTTTTTTTCCTCTGGTAACACTGCTATACTTGAAGGACATGAATGGCCTGTGCTCTGTCTAATGCCACTAAGTGTCTTCAATTAAATAATGTCTTCATTTTCAGTGAATCCAATTGAGAAATTACTGTACATTATAGAGGAAAAATCCAAGGCTGCTGAAGGCTAGACATGCTCAGTTTTGTGTGGCCATTGCTGTATCAAACACCTTTGTATTATTCGGTCTTCTGCTTCTACAGCTGCTGATCTAAATGCAAGGCCTCCTCAGCAGCATATGCATATAAAAGTCCTATTCAAACGTGTCTCTGCATATAGAACATCTTCACAGTGAATTTCTTTACCTAAGAGACAGTCACAGCTGCATCTCTGTGCACAGCATATGATTCACCAAGGGCCTTTCTACAGCTGCATATATCTCGATAAAGCTTTTTTACGATTGTATCTATCTATCTACCTACTCTACCTGTAGCCTAGTCACTGCTTCTCCAGCATTTAATCTTTCATGGATTCACATGCTTTAAATATTCCCTGCTTACAGGCTGGGAATCCTTGGTAACCTTAGTATTATTGCTTATAGGCTCACTTTAGCTTTTAGGCTCACTTTAGTAGCCCATCATTGTCCTTTTGGGTGTATTCTGCCACAGCCAATGGGATGTCGAGTATCTAGCTCCACCCAGGACACCATCTTCAGAGTCTAACCTCACATTGTGCTGAGGAGTAGTCTAAGCCATGTCTCCTAAGAGAAAGTTCACATCTTAGGAAAATACTTCAAGGAACCTGCGTTTTTTCAGAAAACCAACATAATCTTTCAACAGATAAGTGGCAGTTGTAAGGGGAATGGAAGAAAAACGGAGAGCCCTTTTCAAACCATGCCAAACATGAGGCATTAAAAATGTGTATGGGGGCAGGGGGGAGTAGACATGCTGAATGCATATACTCTCTTTACCCTAACCATCCAAGAAGACTAAGTTTTAAGCTACTTTTAGCACAAAAACTCTTACGGAGAGAAAGAGAAGATTGGCCATACGATTAAAGGAGGGAAAATACCCCCCTTGAGACGCTGAAACCCCGGAAATGTGGTTTATTACAGGGTGGACAGACCTCACCCCCCTAAGAGGGCCAGGTTGGAAGAAAGATAGCCATCTCTTTCCAAGAAGAAATAGGAAGAACAATTAATAAAATCTTTCTGTCCCTCGACAACGCAGAGCAAAACCTTTGACAGAGAGGTGCCAGTACTAAGGGGCCTGAGTCTTCATCCACAATGAAATCAAAATCCTTGTCAATGGTTGTAAACACCTCCTCGACCATGGTTAATAAACCCTTGTCGACAGCATCGTCGTCAACGGTAACTATTGCCCCATTATTGGTCAAACCCACCATGACCAAGTCCTCGGACTGCAGCGTCGGCACCAAGACCCCACTCGATGACAACCCTATCCTCGAAAAAGCCCATCTGCAACAAACCAGCCTAAGACGATGGAAACACAGAAGACAACGTCAGCGTTGACGGTGCATGGTCTATCCCCTACACCAATACAGTCTCCAATAGGGGGGGGGGTCATTTTTTAAGTCGTTTTATTTTTTGTGTCCTAGCCAAACCTCTGCTTTTCACACATAACGATCCACATAAAAAAGGTAATAAAGAAAGGTTTTTTTAAAACTAACATTGCAATAAAATTTAGATACAATTTACACAACTTCTATGCAAAGAAGGCTAAAATTAGAAATAATTTAAGAGACAAAACATATCCATCCTATCTAGACATAATCTACAGAAGGCCAGTGGCTTGGAGGAGGTGCACTACTTGGGTCGTTAATAAAATCTCTTGGCCAGCTGTCGACCTCTCCCAGAACATTTCTGACAATAGCTGCTCTTCTTTTCCCACAAATTGGCCCAGGAATCTTATCCTCGGATCCCATGTGTCCTTGCACTCTGCCCAGATATGTCTGAGTGTCTGGAGGCCCGGGGCCACACATTACGGATACCTTCTTTGGAGATCTCGAGATTTTTAACCCCCCCTCCTTACTGAGACTTTAGCTGTGAGAGGAACACTGAGGGGCGCTGAGCCAGATTCCCGCCGACATCTTCATATAGTGAGTTAGCCTTCGGAATCAAGATCAGTCTAAACTGTGAGATCAGTCTCTGTTCTGCGTATGACCGTAAAGACTGCAGACCTAGCTCATATCCTAAGCTCGTAGTTGGCAAGCTCTGTGGAAGGTCCAATACCCTCTTCCATATTTGACCCTCTACTCCAGACCAATTCATTTTCCAAGACTGTGGATTTACCTCCATCCCATAAAGAATTGCAGGGGCTGCCTTACCGATAAAGAATCTACTGAGGGTGGAGTATTGAGAACTTGCAAAATGTGGCTGAGATTTTACACATTGTGCAACCTTTCCGCTGAACAGCAAGTGGGTCTGAGTAAATGAGGGGGAAGCACAGAGAGGAAAACCCAAATATACTACCTCTGTCACGACCAGAATTTTGTCATCTCCCAGTGTCCTCTTGAAATTAGGGATCCGACATCCCGGCCTCCTAAAGATCATTATCTTGGACTTCTCTGGGTTTATTGATCCGTCATTGACGGAGGCATAAATGCCCAGGGATTTCAGGAGGTGCTGAAGACCGATGGTGGTGGGATCAGGAGGATATCATCGGCGTAGGCCAACTACCTAAAGGACTGCAGCCCTATATCAGTGCTAGCCAACGCTGATAATGATGTGTTATTTATATAGCGCTTTAAACCAAAGCGCTTTACAGAGCACGTATTTACACACTATCACCCAACCGAAATTGGTACTCATTTATCGTTGGCCTTGCCAGGATTCGAACCTGCGACCTGCAGATCACGCTCGGATTGCAGCAGCGAGTGCTCAACCCGCTTAGCTATCTTACCGGCGGATGAGTCCAGTGCTTCCCCCAGATCTGCCAAGTACAAGTTGAAGAAGAGTAGTGCCACCATGCATCCCTGTCTCACTCCCCTACCGCCTCTGTTAGATGTCCTGCTGCGTCCAACCTTATCCTCAGGAAGATAAACTCATGTAAACTGGACAATATGGCCAAAAGGGGCCTCAGCAACGCCCACCTTGCCAACTTTATTCCACAAACGATCCCGATTTGCTGGAACCTTGAAAGAATGTTATTTTGCCTTTCCCACTGTTCCACGTCTCCAAGCAACAGACCCCGCAAATATTTTCCTTTCCACTTCAAGGAGGGAGATCGGACGATAGTTCACGAGTTCCATATGGTCTCTCCCCTTTAAAATTGGTATTACTATTGAAGTCTTCCAGGATGGCGGGAATATTTATTTTTTCTTTTAAGACATTACGGAGCAGGTGGCCCAGCAAACTTGACCACATGCCCACGTTATTCTACAGGACCTGATAGGTCGAACCATTGGGGCCCGCAGGCCTCGAAGAGGATGACCTACAGATTAGTTCAGTTATACTGCTCTGAGCAGTCCATTTCCCAAGGTATATCCGGGATCCTAAAGCTAGATTTTTCCGGAACCTTTTTGTAGAGTTGTGCAAAATGGTTACACCTTTTTGCTACTGAGACTGTGTTCCCCTGGAGACTGGGCTGCTGGGGTGTTCTTATTTAATAGGCCCCAGAAATTACACAACTTCTTATTTAACTGTGCAATGAGCATAGATCCTCATTCTTATTGAAGACGTAGAGCTCCCTGTGCCTGTGACAAACTCCTATAGTTCTTCAGGAGACCTACTCTTTTTTTTTTTTAAATAATAATCAGAAATGTCCAGCTGTTCTGCCCCCAAGTCCCTTACCGCACTTCGTAGTTCCTGTTTCCTTACCCAGGTAACCTCATCAAACACATGGGCACGGACTGGTTGCACTATCGAGCCGTTCAGACCTGGGCGGTCTGCTGATCATAGGAAATCTAAAAAGTTCCCTGGGCTACAGCCACTCCTCAAGATTTGCTCACTCTCCATCACTGTACCTAAGCAGACCACTATTCAGGTATGTTCTGTCCCTTCTGTATTTTACCAGTCTGTTCCCCCCACCCGAAACCCCCCATTATTGACTTACTGGTTGCTGAAAAACCTGCCCATTCTCACTGTTTTCCCTCAACATAGTTGCCTCTAGGTGGATGTGATCACTACTGCCTCCCTCTATGACTTGACAGTTATTGCAGCTCTCAGAAATACCAGGGGTAAGGAAAATATAGTCAATGGGTGGGATTGCCCCTCCCCTTCTCCAAGTCGCTGATGGTGGAACGTCCCCCTCCATCGCTCCATTTACCGTTTGCAGATTCCCTTCAGCAAGAAATGTTACTCGCCTTCTTCCAATGGGTGTCAATTTTGTTAGCCCCAATTCCTCGCTGCGGTGACATAACTATGTATTGGGAATTAACATGGCCGGCCAGAAGAATATTCTCACTTGGATGATCTATATTTACCCTTGTCATTACTTCTGACAATGCTTCTAAAACTGTTGTAAGGTCGGAACTAACTGGGTTCCAATATAACTGGGTTCCAATATAAATTGATGACTACCAGGGAGGGGTGTAATTGTCAACGGCTGTTAAGGCAAAGAAGGTTCTGACGACGTCCTCGTCAACAGACACGACGCAGAAAGCTGTAAAAAAACTAGAAGGGTACTGGAGGAGCCAAATTAACGAAATCACTGGCAGATCACCATAAAACCCACAAATCCAGTGGGAAAAAACCACTGAAGTAATGTTTAAAAAACAAATCTGCAGCTGCAGAAGCCACTGTAAGAAAGGCCTATAGTTATAACTGCCACTCAAAAGCCTACAACCCTCCAAGAAGGTTGGTAGCCCACTACGAGCAGGGAACCATCCTTGTCACCAGTATTGCCTGAGTAAATATTAGAACACATTATAGATTCAGAATTTGAACAGGGCACTCACCCCAGTTCTCGGATGAAGACCCATATTCAAACCCACAACCTTCAGTTGCAGCACCCTTAAAATCGCCAGTATTAAGGCACTCGCCGGGGCACACAGACCCATGTCTTCCAGCTCCAAAAAACCTATCCCAATCTGCCAACCCACTAATAAACCTAAAATCTTTATTATCACTACAAATATTGTCCACACTGCAGCCTCTAGTTCAACAATTAGATAAGAGATTGCCATCGGTGCATGAACCACCGCAGGTGTATGAGGAAGTACCAGGTCCTCCTAGGATTCCTCTAAATCTTACTAAAGACAAAACAGGAAAAGGAAGCAGTCACACCAAGGATACGCCAACTAGACATGCTAAATGGCCCCCAAGGGATACCTCAGCAGAGGAATAGGTCAAGAAGCCCAGTGAGAGCACATGGCTCTTCAAGACCAACACACTCGCCATATCGCGAGTATGAAGAGGGAGAACTTCACTAGTCAGCTTGTGATGATGATGGCGATAATAAGGAAACGAGCAGTACTACTACCCACTCTGCGAAACCAGGTGACTGGTAGGACGCATAACTGAGACGGGACTCAGTACCTGAGGAATAAGCTCGACAGTCTCCACCAGATGAAATAGGCGCTTTCCACACTACAGTACAAAAAGCATGCATATAATTTGCTCTGATTCCCACGGAATAAAAGGATTGTTTCCTTTTAGATTTAATGCATATGTGGAGACAATCGGTGATGTCCATTCCCATTTTCGACCATGTATGTGAGGAAGGACTGCTGCTAATGAAAAGGCCATTCTCAGAACCAGCGTTAAAAGGTAGTCTAGAAAATAAATTCAGAGCACCAGATGTGTCTCCAAAATGCCTGACATCACAACCGACCCCCGAATCAATGGTCTTGGCGGCAGTAGGGAGAAAATACAATACACAAGCCCAGAAATGCGCAGTACTTCCTGATAATAAAAGCAGGAAGTATAATGTGTAATGTGTTCGGCAAAAAGATTTTGGCAACAGGAGCCACTAATCTTAAAGCTGCAAATTCCAATGCGATTTCCAGATATGACTGCGAGCTGTGGAAAAGGATGGTTCCACTATTGGAACACTTGCCAGAGGCAAACGCAAGCAAGCCATGGAAATCCTACGAGGGAGGTGGAGGTGACTAATCTAATCATGCTATCAATATTGAAGTTGATATACCAGAGACTGGCTTCAAACAAATCAGTAACAGGATTGTCTTGAGAAGACAAGCATGGTGTCCTATGCTCAGACTTAATATCAAGGATATAGAAGGTCCTATCCTTACAAACAAATGGACTACAAAACCGCTCCAAGGAGATGACATACAGAAACTACCTCAAGAGGTAGACAAACAAGCCAGACTCTCATTGCCTCTGAGCCCCTGCATTCAAACATCTACACTGAGTGGGAGGCAATCTGCAGTGCCATCTGCAGCAATGGAGGCAAATCACCACAGACCGGTAGGTCATAGACATTATACAGGAAGGACGTATTCCACCTCTGACTCCACTGCGATTTCAACATCAACTGCACTTAAAAATCCTAAGAAGTGAGGTGTAAAAACTATTGTTAAATGCAATCGAAACAGGCCCCAAAACATCAAGGGAACATATCTTCGTCCAACAGCCAAACAAACCCTGGAGACAGATTCTAGACCTAAGAGGTCTAAACAAAAATTCAAAATGGTCACCTTAACCAACGTGATAAAAGCGGTAAGGGAAGGCGACTTCCTGGCATAGTTGGACCTCAAGGATGCATATTTTCACATTCCGATTCGGAAAGGTACACGGGAGGTTCCTCAGGTTTGCCGTAGGAACCAGCCATTGTCAATTCAAGATCCTACAGTTTGGATTGCGCTCAGCCCCCAGGACATTTACCAAATGCCTAGCCCCAGTAGCCGCATCTCTAAGGAAGGCAGGGTACCACGTATATCCCTACCTCGACTGGTTGATATGAGCACCTTCATATGCAGAAACGAAGCCTGCCGTACAACATGTATCGAGCACCCTCTCACGCCTTGGTTTTTGCCATAAACTCGGACAAGTCTTGCTTTAGGGCATCAAACACTTTAGTGTTTCTAGGGGCTCAATTTAACCCCACCGAGCGGTGGGTTCGACCATCCCAAGAAAGGACACAAACAATACCCTGTATTCTAACCAAATTCTACCCGGGCACCAAAGTATCGGTCAGGACATACATGTAGCTACTCGGGACCATGCCCTCATGTATACCACTAATCCAGCATTACTGGCAGAAATGGTGCGTTGGTGGGCGACACCCCTCCACATCACAAGAGGGATGATACGGAGCTCCCCTTCCAAGAAACATTGGTCATAGGCATATCACTGACTGGATGGGGTGCGCACACCAATCCCCTATCAGTGAAGGGGCACTGGAGTGCTTTAGAGATCAAACTCCATACCAATGTCTTCTAGCTAAAAGCAGCGTCACAGGCGCATCACTCATTCCAACCAATACTCTACTCAAAAACAAAATAGAGTGTTGACAGACAGCACAACTATCATGTATTATGTGAGAAAGCGAGGTCCAGAACACTCAAAGGAAGCCCAACGGTTCTGGCACTGGGTAATCATAAACAGCGTGCAACTCTAAGAGTTTCATCTACCAGGGAAGGAGAACGAGGCGGCAGACCAATTCAGCAGAGCTGACAATCGCACAAGTGGCAACTGGTGGACATAAAACTCATATCTTCGCAGAGTGGAGAACATACCTCATCGACCTGTTTGCTACATGGCAGAAAAAAAAATGTGCCCAGTTCGCCAGCATATGCCCACACCACCAATCGCTAGGAGATGGGTTTGCAATTTCCTGGAAAGGATTGTTCGCATATGTATTTCCCCCAATTCTGGTGATAGGCAAAGTCCCACTAATGATCGCCATGTACAAATGTACAATCATTCTAATGGGACCAGCATGGGCGAGGCAACCCTGGTTCTCCAACCTCCTTCATTAGTCTCTGGACCGTCAAATTCCTCTCGGTCATGATCCGACTTGCTCTCAATGTGCAGCCAACAGGTTCTACACCACGACCTGGGCTCTCAACTTAAAAGCCTGACTCCTGATTTCACTGAATTTGGCCAAATCCCACTCTCGCAAGGATGCACAAACATTCTGAAAGCAGCCAGAGCAGAATCCACAAACAAATCCTACAAAAACAAGTGGTATTGCTTCTGCAGATGGTGCGCTCAACAGCAATTAGACCCACTCAATATAGCCCATCATAAGCTTCTTCCAAATTTGCTCAAATTAGCTAAAGACGGCCTGTCACACTTACCTATCAAAGTGCACTTGGCAGCAATCTCTAGATACTACAGAAAGGAGAAAAGATCGCCCCTCCAAGGGGCTCACATAGTAAAACATTTCTTGAGATCTTTTCCACACCTATCCACCACTAAAGAACATACCACCATAGTGTAGCCTAAATACGGTCCTAGAGACCACCTTTTCGAACTGATGGGCACTGCAAACATAAAATGTGTCCTGGAAGACAGCATTCCTGGTAGCAATCATGTCATTCAGACAGGTATCTGAAATACATGCCCTATTCATCAAACTGCCATACCTGCGTTTTGAAACAAACCAGGTCGTCCTGAAACCAAATCCCACCTTCATCCCTAAAGTACTGTCAGAATTCCACCTATAAGCAAAAGTAACGCTACTAGTTTTTTTTTCGCCAGACCTACAACTCGAGCAGAACAGTTGCTTCACTCACTTGATCTTCAGAGTTTTTTAATTCTATATAGACGGGACTAAAGGTTTTCAGCGAACATCGCAGCTATTTGTAGCTTTTGGAGCCCCTAACAATGGTCGACCCATTTCCACACAGGGAATCCCAAGCTGGGTCTCCACTGCAATTACATTGGCACATAGACAATACAATAGATCCTTACAAGTGCCTGTTTGTGCGCGTTCAACCAGAGCAGTGGGTTCTTCTGCAGCATTATGGACAGGGATTCCCCTGTCAGACATTTGCTGTGCAGCAACCTGGGCAGTACCACACACCTTCGTGAAGCACTACTGCATGGAGGGACAAGGTGAAACCGAGGCAAGGATCGAAAGAGCCATGTACAAGGCCTGTTTCAATAAGGTATGCCTTTCTCCCTTACACCGCCATCTCAAGAATGCAAACTGCTGTGTACTCTGTTCAAAGCATGTGAATCCATGAAAGATCCAATGCTGGAGAAAGGAGTATGTTGGTTACTGGTAACTCCTGTTGGTATCTTTAATGGATTCACATGCACCAGCCAACCACCCTGTAGGGATTAAGGCTATTACACGCCAACTCTCATCTCTCTGGGCTATTACACGTCAACTCGACGTCCATTAGCTGGGGCAGAATACACCCAGAAGGACAATGATGGGCTACTAAAGTGAGCAAAAAAGCTCTATTATAAGCTATAATACTAAGGTTTCCGAGTATTCCCATCCTGTCTGCGGGTAATATTTCAAGCGTATGAATCCATGAAAGTACCAATGCTGGATAACGGGAGTTGGAGATAAGCAACATACTCCTTAAGTCTTTTCACAATTGTATGCCTTTGGCCACAGCCTTTTCGCACCTTTGGCACTTTTTCTAATGGAATTGCACAGGTGGACCTCTCCTCCATTGTATAATTGCAGCGATATCTGTCCAAATCCCTTTGAGGTTTATTCCTTGGCCTTTTTACAGTTTTATGTTTCTGCCCATTGCCTTTTGACAGCTCAGCAGAATGCTTTTTTAAATAACAGTGGCTCGTCCAATGTCGTTTTCTTTTAGCTGTGTGCTTTTCCATATCATTATGGGCTTGTGAATCTGATTTGGAATAGCAAGCTGTGAACAGTTTGCCATGAAGTGGTTGCACTGAGGTATTACAGCTTGTTGATTGAGAGTAAAAATGTGCGTCGACGGGGGCGTCTGTTTATAAAAAAAAAAAAACTGATCTTTTGTTTCCCCCATCAGTTTGGTCATGGGTTGTAAGTGTGAAAAAATACTGGATGATTGAGGTTTTGCTATTAATCCAGCGAACTTCAGTGCTGGTGAGTAGACTGGTGGTATATGAGTGTTGTATATTGTTTTTACTGAGTCATGGTCTTAAACCTGTGCTGTCAATGGGGCCAATAGAAAAGATGCCTTTTCAATTTTGCCCACGTTCAATTCGAGGTTCCCCTGAATTGTAATTGCTGCTTGCCATGGGATGACATACTTGCCAGGTGTCAAAAATGTAAGTCGAAGATTAGCCCATCCCAATCCACAAAGTGAAGGGTAAATTGTGGCTATGCAAGCAGATGTAGAGAGTGAATGGGAGGATTACACCATGGATTCACCAGGGGAAAAAAGGCTTCAATGTCTATTTCGCACCTGCGTTCAATGTATATAACCACTTCAAGGTTCAACATTAGAATAAAGGGGGAGTTAGCAGATTATTTAGTAGAAACAATAGACAAGCCACAGCAAATAGTTCATTTGGATCTATGTGATCACTGCGAATAAAATACTGCAAAGCTGGGTTTTTTCCCCTTCTGTAAACCCATTTCACCACATATATGTGCGAGAGAGAGAGACTATCTGCACGCCCCCACATTTATCACCCTAAACCAACCATTCGTGGTCGGTTCAGCCTTGCATTGTCTCTTTAGTTCTTGCGGCTTGTGCCCTTCTCTGTTGGTTCTCGGGGTTATCTGTACCTTCATGGGTTTTTGTCATCTGGGTCTCTTTGCTTTTTTGGTTTTATTGTTTGTTGTTTCCGGCTTGGTCTGAGGTCTTGAAGAGCCAGGTTTTGAGTAGTTTTCTGAATTTTAGGTGGTCTTTTGTGTTTATTTCTTTGGGGAGGTTGTTGCAGATTTCTGCTGCCAGGTGGGAGAAAGGAGCCCCCAAGTTTTTTCCTAGCGTGTGGCTTTGGTTCCAGTCGGATTTCGATGCTTGATCTAAGGAGTCTCGTCAGCTTGTAGATGGTTATTTTCTTCTGTAGGAATTCTGCTCCCTGGCCACTGATTGCTCTGTGTGTTAGGGACATTTTGAAAGTGATATGTTTGATTGGAAGCCAGTGTAGCATTTTTAGCGGTGGTGTGATGTGGTCTCTTCTAGATAGTTTGAGGAGAAGTCTGGCCACTGCGTTTTGGATGCGTTGCAGCTTCTTCAGCAGTCATCGCGAGGTAAAGGCTGTTGGCGTAGTCGACTCTTGACGACGATTGTCAGTGTTTTGTGGGTGAAGGACAGGAATGGTAGGATTCTTCTTGAGTGAAGGAGGAAGAAGCATTTCTTAATTATTGTTTTTATTTGTGGTTCTAATGTTAGTGCATTGTCCATTAGGACTCCCAGGTTTTTGACTAAGTTTGATGGTGTGGGCGCAGTTCCCAATTCTATCAGCCACGGTATGTAGGTGTTCTCTTGGTTTCTTGATATAATCATGATTTCTGTCTTTCCTGGGTTGATTTTTTTTTTTGGTTGTTGGCATTCATCCAGTCCTATATTTCTTTGAGACATTCTCCTAGGGTTTTGTTTTCTTCTTGTGCATCTTTGTTTTTGTATATGATTTGTGTGTCTGTGTAGTTGTAGCACGTACGTTTGTATTTTTTGAAGATCTTTATTAGCGGAGGTTGGTAGATGTTGAAGCACAATGGTGATAGTGAGGATCCCTGTGGTACTCCGCAGTCGTTCACTCGTGGAGCAGATTTATAGGGCTTTATCCAGATAGTCTGTTCTGTTTGCTAGGACTTATTTTATCCATAGTAGTGCAGTCCCTTATACCTATTTCTTCTAATCTCTTAATGAGGGTGTCCGGGCCTACTGTGTTGAAAGCGGGGTATAGGGTCAAGCAGAATCAGGGCCGAGATTGTGTTGGAGTCGGTGTTTGTCTTTAGGTCATCCCAGATGGATAGGAGTGCCGATTCTGTTCCTCTCGCGGGTCTGAAGCCGACTTGTGCTTTGTCCAGCAACTGGTGTTTTTCTATGTGCTGTTTGGTTAGTTTGTATATGTAGGTTTCTAGGAGTTTTGCCGGGTAGGGGATGTTTGAAATGGGTCTGTAGTTGCAGAGGTCTTCCATGTCGCCACTTGTGTTCTTAAGGAGTGGTTTAACGTACGCTGATTTGAAGGATCTTGGTATAGTCCCTCTTGCGAGCAACAGATTCAAGAGATTTCTGTAGTATTATAATGGCATTCCTTGTGTTTAGGATTGATTTGTAGATGTCTGGGGGGGAACGGGTCCATGGGCGAGCTTGCTTTCTTGCTATCTTTTACCAGCTTGACGAATGTCTTTACTGATATTTGCAGGAAGTTTTGGAGTTTGTGCTCTGGCTCCCCTCTGGACATGGTTGGTTGTGTGTTTGGATTGGTCGGTCTGTTTTGTATGATTTGTCTGAAGTTTATTTCGTTTTTGAAATGGTCTGCTAGGTTGTTGCATAGTTTCTGTGAAGGTATCAGTGTTGTCGCAACCTGGTGGGTTTCCTCATTTCGTTTATGATGTTGATGTTTCTTTTTGTGTGGTGGTGGCTTTGGTGATTCTGTCGCCATAGTGACTTTTCTTTGCCTTTTTGAATTTCCTTCCTGTACGATCTGATTTGCCTCTGGAACTGAGTTTCTCCAGCATGGGGTCTGGCATGGATTCACATGCTCTTGAATATTCCCTGTCGTCAGGCTGGGAATCCTCAGTAAAGAAAAAATCAGTTTCAGTTTCGTTTCTGAACTGTCTTTATACTAATAACCAATCACTGGTCTCTGGGTCATACTGCCCCAAGCCAATGACTGCTCTCTACCTAAGCCCCTCCTCTGGCAGCCATCTTTAGATTTTGACCACACGTTCAAGTGTTGGGAGTCCTCGTGCTGTGGCTCTCAAGCTTTTACTGCGTATTTTTGAAGAGTTTACTCTTATTTTTTTCGGTCAATTCGAGCCTCAAGCTCCACCGATTCTTTTTACGATCAACGGGGACCTGTTTCAGAATTTTCTACCCCCCTCAGGGCGGATTTTTGTCGAATTATACTTCTTGGAGGATTCCCGGAAGACCTTTGAGGCCTACCATGTCGGACATGGCCCAGGATAAAGGAGATTTGACGCCTACGGGATCCAAACTGTTCAGGAAATGCCCAGGATATGGACTGCAGAACGTCTTTGAGAACGAGCACTCTAGAACGAGCACTCTCTTCTCTCAACTTGATTGGCTTCCCTTCCTCTCACAACTGAAATTTCAATTCCTCTGCCTTGTCTACAAATCTCTCCATGACCTGGCGCCCCCCTACCTTTCCTCCCTCCTATTTTATGCCCCCCCCTGCTCTCTCTGCTCAGAAAACCTCTTCCTCCTCACTATCCCCAGCCCCATGTGCCTCCTCACGCTTCCGCTCCTTCCAACTCTTGGCCCCCCTACACTGGAACTCCCTCCCGCTCGCCATCCGCTCCACCCCTACCTACTCATCCTTCTGCCATTCCCTGAAAGCCATCTTCTTCACTCCCCCGACCTCCCTTCCCTACCCTTGACCACCCTCCTCTCCCCCATCCTCTCTCCTTCCCCTCTGACCTTAAATTTGTAACAAATACTACTTAAGGGCAATGAGGACACCAGATCACTCACCCTCCCCCCCCTTACTCCCCCTCCCCCACCTCAAATCCTACACCATAACTCCCTTCACCTACCCCCTCCTCTACCCCCCCTTGTAAATAGTTCCTTATTGTTCTAATGACCTGTTCATATTTGTAAATATGCTTCTCTCACTGTGTACCTGTTATATTGTGAAGCGTTTTGGCTTAAAGCGCTATATAAATTCAATAAACAAACTCTGTGCCTCTACTGTCTACACGTCGACAAGTCGCACGTGGAGGACTGTGCGTTCTGCAAGAACATGTCCGTCCGGACCATGAAGGACCGTTGTAAATGACTCGCTGACTGGCTGGAGGTGAAGAGCCCAGCAACAGGTGAGAAGAGGAGGTCCGAGCGGTCTTCTAAGACTTTAGAGGGCGCTCTGGTGACAGGGGCCCAACAAAAGGCAAAGCACCGCGAGTCCGCAGGCACCTGGAGTGCCGTTGGTTCGGGCTCCTCGGCTGCCAGGCAGGGTGCGATGTCACTGATGACATCATCCACGAGCCAATGCTCTGGCTCGGGGAATAGGAAGTCTGAGAACCCGGGTAAGCTTCGGGAGAAGCCCAGGTCGATCCCGACAGAGAAAGCCAAAGGGGGGGGGGGGGGGGTGAGGCAGTGACCCTCCCCCTAAAGTGAAGGCCGCAGATGCACCCAAGGTCGCGAAGGCCCTGATTCACCCGGTGTAGGCCTCGATTGAAGGAGTTGTGGCGGCCCTGGCGAAGTCTGTGGAAAACTACTTCCGGGCATAGTTTCCCTGCCACCCCGGAGTGAATCCTCTTTCCAGCCTATCGCGAAGACCCCTGTGAAAATCCTGGGATGAGAAAGAGGGGGGGGGGCACGGTAGCCCAAACGGACACAGATACCACCTCTGAGGATGAGCTGGCTGGCGTCAAAGCTATCCTGGACAAGCTCGAGGCATACGGGAGGGATCCCGAGGAGGTGGACGTAGAGAGCGACGGTGGAGCCGACGAGGAGCCGCGGGCCATGGCGGAAACGGAGGACCCTGCACCCCAGCCGTCGCTCCCGTCGCAACTGATGCCTACGCCACAGGACAATTCAGGCGCAATCTTGAT
The DNA here is from genome assembly GCF_040938575.1 of Ambystoma mexicanum. NCBI lineage: Eukaryota > Metazoa > Chordata > Amphibia > Caudata > Ambystomatidae > Ambystoma > Ambystoma mexicanum. The sequence goes on from NC_090925.1 coordinate 735,520,816, forward strand.
GGCTTTGCAGACCCTATGTACGGAAATAAGGACCAGGTTGTCCTTACCCCCAGCGGATGATCCAGCGGCTCCTGGACCGTCGGGGAGCCCACCGAACAAGCGAATCCATCCTCCCCCTCCCTTCCATCCTTCACCTCCATCCCCGCCACCGAGGGATGAGACAGGAACAGAGACTACGGGGGCGAACGACTGTGGTGACGGGACGGATCTCCCATCACTCCCTGCCCGGGCCTTCCCTCCCTGACGAAATTGGCTCCTTTCACGCCATGATCGCCATGGCATCGGAGCTTTTCCAGCTATGCCCCGAAGAGCAGAAGAAGGAAGGTTTCCTCTACCAACGACGGGAGGCCAAGAGGAAGACCGTCCTCTCAGTCACGTTACTGGACGACATATGGGACAAAAGACTGTCCCTGCTGAAGAACCCATCCACGGCCCCTGCGAAGAGGGACTGGTATGAGAAGAAGTACCGGGTCCCAGACTCCGCTCCTATGTGCCTCAGGGCACAGCCGTCCCCGGATTTGACGGCCAAGAAGAAATCGCCAGGGGCGACGGCATCAACTTCCACTTCCCCAGCTGACGGCGAGGGGAAGAAGCTGGACGCCATGGGACGACGGGTCATCTCGTCAGCAGCAACGACTATCAAGGCAGCTAACGCCCTCGCGATCGTGGCGTGCTATGACAGGGAGCTGTGGTTCAAGATCGCTCCCCTCCTGGACTTCCTCCCAGACGACAAGAGGGCGGAAGCCCTTGAAATTCTACAGGAAGGCGAGATGGCTTCAGACCACGCCATCACGGTGGCCACTGACATCGCCGACACCGGCTTTCTCCAGATGGGCAACAGCGTTTGCCTTCGCCGGCACGGTTAGCTCAGGGCCACAGATTGCCGTCAGGACGTGCAGACCAGGTTACTGGACATGCCCTTCGATGGGAACAACCTGTTCATCCAGGCAGTGGACGAGTCGCTGCAGGCCATCAAGGCGGACACCAAGACAGCCCGGGCCTTGGGTTCTCTCCATCAACGACGGCCATCCTTTCGAACCTCGGGAGGCAAGTCTCAAGGTGCCTCCAAAGGATTTGGTGGCAGTTCCTTGTCGTACCGCCAGGCAGCCCGCTCCTCGTCACAGGAAGCCTACAGAGGCCACAACAAGATCGGAGCACATTGTCATCGTTGCCAAGGAGGCCAAGGTGGCAAGGCTTCGGCGAAACAAGATTGAGCCGGCCGTGCCGTCAGGCTCCCACCCGAGTGCCCCGGTGGGAGGCTGGCTGGCGAAATTCATCAGCATGTGAGAGTCCATCTCCACCGACCGCTGGGTGCTAGATGCCCTGACCCACGGGCACACTCTGGCGTTCCAAAGAAAGTGTCCGTGTTGGGCCAGGAAGGAAAGCCACGTGCCACAGCTGCTTCTGGAGGTACGAGCAATGCTAAAAAAGGGTGGTTTAGAACTCGTCTCGAAGAGGATCCCGGGCTCGGGAGTATTCTCGCGGTAGTCCACTGTCTGAAAAAAGACCAGCAGCTGGCGGTCCATCCTAGAGCATCGCCGCCTCAACAAATACATGAAGTCCCAGAAGTTCCGGATGGTCGCTCTTCAGCACGTGCTGGGACAACTGGAGGAGGGTGACTTCCAGTCGTCCGTGGACTTGGAGGATGCTTACTTCCACATCCCCATACACAAAGGGCATCGAAAGTTCCTACGATTTGTGGTCCAAGGCCGGCACTACCAGTACAAGGCCCTGCCCTTTGGGTTGAAGTCGGCGTCAAGGGTCTTCACAAAGTACCTGGCACCGATGGCGGCACGGCTGCGCCTGCAGGGGATCCACGTATACCCATACCTGGACGATTGGCTCATCCAAGCAAAGTCAAGAGATCTCGTCGATCACACAGCGAAGACCGCCCGCCTGCTCACAGATCTGGGATTCTCAATCAACTTCGCAAAGTCCCACTTGGTACCGTTGCAGGATGCCCTGTTCCTGGGAGCCAGACTCGACACAGTGGCACGGTTGACTGCACCGTCTGAGGAGAGGACGAAGGCCATCCTGGGCAAGGTACAACAGCTGTTGACCATGGAAGTGGCCAGGGTGAGGTCCATCAAGTCCCTGCTCGGCATGATGTCATCGTGCATCTACCTCGTGCGTCTGTGCAGGTTGTGGATGCAGCCACTGCAGGAGTTCCTCGACGCCCGTTGGATGCAAGCGGCGGGCAGCTTCAAAGACCAGATCTCCCTCAAGGAGACTTTCCGTCAAGCGATCCGGTGGTGGGGCACCAGCGCACACCTCGCGGCGGGCATGGACTTCCAGACCCCAGCGCATCAGGAAACGGTGACGACGGACGCCTCACAGGAGGAATGGGGAGCGCACACAAGAGATCTCCATGCAAGAGGCATTTGGCTCCCGGAGGAGAGGTCCCTGCACATCAATGTCCTGGAGCTCTGGGCCCTCAGGCCGTTCCTTCCGTCCCTGAAGGGCAAAGTGATAAGGGTCTTCACCGACAACACTACCACGATGTTCTGCATCTGGAAGCAGGAGGGCACCAGATCCCCAGCCCTATCCAAGGAAGCGCAGGATCTGTGGCACTGGGCAATTGCCCAAGGGATGTTCCTGGTACCCTTCCATCTGGCAGGAATAAAGAACACCATCGCCGACTCACTCAGCAGGGAGCTGCGCTCTAGCCACGAGTGCAAGCTTCGGCAGGATCAGGTGGACCTCCTATTCGGAAAGTGGGGCAATCCCCAGATCAACCTATTCGCGATGGCGACTAACACCAGGTGCCGGAGGTTCACCAGCAGGTTTCCCCAGCCGGGGAGCATGGGGGATGCATTCTCATTCCCCTGGGACGGACTGTTCCTGTATGCATTCCCACCGTTGCTGCTGCAACTCATCCGTCAACTCAGACGGTCCCGGTGCAGGATGATCCTCATTGCACCGGCGTGGCCGAAGCAGATTTGGTTCCCGGACCTTCTGGACATGTCAGCGTCCCCCCCAGTCAAACTGCTGACAGGCGTGGATCTTCTCGCCAGGGAAGGAGGCGCCATCCTACATCACAACCCAGGATCGCTGAACCTGCAGGCCTGCCTCCTGCAGCACTAGAGTTCGGAGGGTGCAATATCCCGGCAGACTGCAAGGAGGTGCTTGCAAAGGCCAGGGCGTCCTTGACTCTTAAGTGCTATGGACATAAATGGAAGAGGTTCTCTGTCTGGTGCCGTGCACAGAAGATCAACCCTCTGCGGATCAGGGCTCCTCAAGTGCTGCCGTACTTGCCGTCGCTGGCCAAGGCGGGGCTGGCTCATGCCTCCACCAAAATCCATCTGGCGTCGATCTCCCGCTACACCAGAACTCTGGGCGGTCGTTGTGGTCTCATCGCCTGGTGAAGGAGTTCATGAAAGGACTGTTCCGCTCGTTCCCGCGAGTGAAGGCTCCGGCCCTGGTGTGGGAGCTCAACGTGGTGCTGACCAGGCTCAAGGGTCCGCCATTCGAGCCGGTGCATTCGGCGCGTTGAAGTTCCTATCGTGGAAGACAGTGTTTCTGGTGGCAATCGCCTTCACACGACGAGTGGGAGAGATCTAGGCCCTCTCCTGTAAACCTCCATATCTGACATTCCACGAGACAAGGATAGTGCTGAGGACGCACCCCTTCTTCATGTCCAAGGTGCCGTTGGACTTCCATCTCAACGAGCCTTTGCTGTTGCCTTTTTTCTTCCTGTCACCTTCGTCGCTGGCTGAGAGGACTTTGCCCTCGCTAGATGTGGTTAGAGCGCTGAAGTTCTACGTGGACTGCACAAAGTTTTCAGAAGACATCACAGCTGTTTGTAAACTTTGGCCCTGTGAACCAAGGGAAAGCCCTCTCGAAGGCTTCCATTTCCAGATGGCTTTCCAGCTGCATCATGCACTATCACTGGTTGGCAAACCGACCGTTGCCCGGCCGTCCGAGAGCCCATTCAACCAGAGCGATCACTGCTACTACAGCGTTCCTATCTGGTGGGCCCCTGCTGGACATCTGCAGGGCTGGTATCTGGAGGTCGACACACCTTCACGAGATTATACTGAGTCGACCGGGATTCCGGGGAGGAGTCCAGAGTCAGCCAGGCAGTGCTGTGCAGCCTGTTCGCTTGAAGGTGAGCTTGGTGAGGAGGTAAGAGATGCTTAATGTTGAGTTGTTGAAATGCTTAATGTTGAGCCTGGCCACCTCCCGTGGTTGTGCATGTGTGTACTGCTATGTATTCTTATATTCAAGAGCATGTGAATCCATGCCAGACCCCATGCTGGAGAAGGAACAAGTTACTTACCTGGAACTGTTGTTCTCCAGCATGGGTCTGGCATGGATTCTCATTCGAACCATCCCTCCGACCCCTCTGCGGCTCTTCTCTTGGTCCTACTGCCATTTTACGTGCTACCAAATCTGAAGATGGCTGCCAGAGGACGGTTTAGATAGAGGGCAGTCATTGGCTGGGGGCAGTATGACCCAGAGACCAGTGATTGGTTATTAGTAGAAAGACAGTTCAGAAACTAAACAAACTGATTTTTTCTTTACCGAGGAAACCCAGCCTGACGGGGAATATTCATGAGCATGTGAATCCATGCCAGACCCATGCTGGAGAACAACAGTTACAGGTAAGTAACTTGTTCCTTCCCTTCCAATGTGGCACAGGCCAATGGTCACAGTCCTCTCTAGATGTGACTCAAGGCAACATTTACAATTCTCTCTGAGTGCGACGCAGGCCAACATTCACTGTTCTATCCTAGTGTGGCGCAGGCTAGTATTCACAGTTAAATCTTAATCCGGCAGAGACCTGTGACGGGCTAGTATTCACAGTTCTATCTCTGTGGAACAGGCTAGTACTCACAGTTCGAATGGATTGTATCCTCCAATGTTTTCCTCATCTTTGATAATCACATCCAGCTTGGGCTGCTTTGAAAAATAAAATTCTCGGCAGAGGGTGTTGTGCGTGTCGAGTTGATGTCCCTCGAAGACCTTTGTCGCGGGTGACGTCATTGGGTGTATCAGTTTCGTTTTTCCGCAAACGTGTTTGCTTCAGAGACTCAGTAGTATTTATTTACTACGCAGTTCAAGTATCAAAAAATCATCGACATGTCTTCGTCATCAACCCCGACTACACCTTGCTCTGGTTTCAAGAAGTGTAAAGAATGTGATTTGAAAATGTCCATCACGGATCTGCATCGCTCTTATCTCTGGTGTCTGGGGCAAGGCCAGAACACGGATTCCTTCTCGACATGTCAGGCAATGACAGGAAAAGCCCTGCGAGAAAGGAAGGGGAAGTTGTAGGTAGGCTGTAAATCTAAAATTGATCGTTCCTTGACTGTCAAGTCTGGAGATCGTTCTCCTCGATGCAAGAGCGACAAAAAAAATCGAGATCCTGTAGTGGTTCCCGCCACTCGTCGTCCTCGACGAAATGATCGAGGAGACGGCACCATCGGTCGCCATCCTCTTCATCATTGTCGGACGAGACCCCCAGAAAATGTGAGTGCCCCACCAAGCATTCTTCATCTGCAGAGTAGGAGGCATTTTGTGTGAAAATGCTGGAAATATTCAAAAAGGGCAAGCCTCTGTCCGCGTCCTCTTTGGATGCCGGCCGATAGCAGTCCCGTTCCGATACTCGCGCGCCCTTGAGCCCAGGTGGTTGAAGAAAAACCCATTGAGAACCTTTGAGGTCTCTGATGAAGAAAAGTCATCTGAGTCGTGACGAGTGCTCGAGGTCCACGACGCTGTCGAAGACTCCACACACCTCGAAGAAGAAATCTTAGAGGAAGGCCGTCGAATCATCGACGCCTTTGTCGTCGTCGACACCGAAACCATTGGCACTGAAGATTCCTGTGGTTTCAGCACTGCCTTCTGAGCATGTTAAGACTGACAAAGGAGCTAAACTAAAGCCTTCTCTAAAACCTGCTACACCTTTGGTGGTTCCTGAGAAAACATATACCCCTTTGACTAGAAAGGAGTACTTGAAATCAATTTTTCGATTTTTGAGGAAGAAGAAAGGTCTGGGGAAGAGGAGGTCCCCTTTGGTTCTTGAGTTTGGAACTCCAAATGTGCCAGAATGTTTAATCTCAGAGGAAAGTAACATGAGAGACCTTATTGACACACTGCACAATAACATCGCCTTAAACTGAGTTCGGCAGGCCAGAGCCCGGAGAGCACGCTGACACTTCATATCTGTGCCTGATGTCAAAGGTGGTAGAATATCTAGGCTGGGCTAGACCACCAGTTCAATTTATCCAAGATGACCTTACTGATATTCTGGACCAAGGTCCACCTACAGACCCAATCTTACCCTTTCATGTGGCCCTACAAAATAGGGTGGCCAACAATTGGGAGTACCCAGATTCTATCCCTGCAGTGGATAAATCCCTCACAAAATACCGCCCTTCCAGTAGCGACCCCGGCTATCGGTCCAAGCACCCCACTCACGAGAGTCTGGTGGTACAGGCAGCTACGTCAAATAATGCAGCGTACCCTACCATCCCTCCGGATAGGGACGATAAGCACGTGGATGAATGGGAATGCAAGGTATTTTCAGCTGGGAGTATGACCTTGAAGTCAGCCAACTCCACATGTGCCTTAGCCACGTTTTCATTCACTCTGTGGGAGTGCATATCCATGGTGGCGCAGCACATTCCAGAAGGGGAGGAAAGGGAGGGTTTCCTGCTATCGTTAAGGATGGCAAAGAAGCTATACGTAAATCCCTTCAATCTGGATTGGACACTGCAGACCATGTCAGCAGGTTCATGGATAAAAGCACGGTTATGCGCAGATTTGCGTGGTTGTGGAAGTCCGGTTTCGCACCAGATGTGCAGGCCCGTCTTCTAAACATGCCATTTGACGGGTCTCACCTTTTTGGCAACAAGGCTGACGAGAGCCTTGAGGCTGCAGACCTCAAAGGTGGCTGCCAAATCTTTAAGGCCACTGTTAGGCAACCTCAGCCTTTTCGTTCTTCAGGACAACCATGGAGGAGGCAATCCTATCGTTACTACTCCTCATTTGAAAAGGCGCGAGGAATGGCCAGTAAAAGAGGCCAAAGAAGAAACCCATGTGGTGGACGAGGGAAAAGTGCAATGCCAGCTTCAGCTACAGCTTCCTTGCCACCGGCAGCTGCAGCAACCTCTCCAAAACTACTTTGAGAGCTTGCGTCACAAATCACCTGTGGGGGGGGCAGACTGTCTCAGCATCTCGAAGAATGGCAAGCCATTACTTTACATGGTTGGGCTCTGGTGACAATAGCCCAAGGTTACTGCCTTCCATTTATAACAGACTCAACAATCCACCATGGAAAACACTCTTTGAGAATTCCAGATTTGCTCGTTGTGCAGGAAATATTAACCCTGCTAGAGAAAGGTGCTATAGAACCAGTGCCTGTAGCGGAGAGGAACAAGGGTTGGTATTGCCCTTATTTTTAGATTCCCAAAAAAGGATGGGGGACTGAGACACATCTTGGACTTGACATACTTGAACAAGTTCCTCAGGAAGGACCAGTTCAAGATAGTCACTCAGGTCCTCCAGTTACAGGATTGGTGTGGGTCATTGGACCTTCAGGATGCTTATTTTCATGTGCTAATCCATCTCAAGCACAGAAAATACCTGAGGTTCTCTGTTGGCGGCTCGCACTATCCGTTTCGAGTCCTGCCATTCGGGTTGACCTCCGCCCGAGGGTCTTCACCAAACTGATGGTGGTGGTAGTGCATCTCAGGAGAGGGGGGGGGGGGGGAATTCATGTCTACCCCTACCTGGACTATTGGCTGATCAGAGCACGTTCTCCCGAACAAGCCCTGGATCATCTGAAAGTCACCTGCCACTCCCTTCACAGACTGGGCTTCTCCCTCAATTTCAAGAAATCACAGATGACACCTTCCCAGCCACTCCAATATATCGGAGCTGTACAAGACACATCCTTGGGATAGAGCTTGCCACCCAGGGCGAGGGCTCAAGACATTCTTCAGATGGTTAACAAATTTCCAACTGCCCAGAATCTTCCAGCCTTCGATTTCTTGAGGTTGCTCGGCCTCATGGCATCCTGCATTTTTCTGGTGCCAGAGGCCCACTTGAGAATGAGATCCCTTCAATGGGCTCTAAGAACACAATGGTCCCATTTCTCAGGAAAAATGACAGACCTACTTCAGGTGCCAAGCAGTGTAGCACAGGATCTTCTGCAGTGGGCCTACGAGGACAACATTCTAAATGGAGAACATTTTTGGCCACCATGGCCGGAGATTATAGTAGTGACGGATGCCTCACTCACGGGGTGGGGAGCCCACGCCAGCCATATGTCAGTGGTCGTTTGTCTCCATCGGAGACCAAACTACATATCAATCCTTTGGCACTGAGGGCAATCAGACTAGCGCTAAAGGCCTTCCAGCCCTCTGTACCAGAAAAGAATGTCCTGATGATGACAGACAACGCAGTGGCCATGTACTACCTCAACAAGAGAGGTGGTGTAGGGACACTGCCACTGTGCAGAGGCGCAATACAGCTGTTACTGGGAAATTCAAAACGGAATCGCCCTGTCGGCAGTTCACCTATCTGGAGAGAACACAGCGGCGGAAGCTCTGAGCAGGCAGAGCAGTCTCCCACGAGTGGGTACTAGCTCAGGAAGTCCTTCAAGAGAACTTCACCTTTTGGGGAACTGCTCAAGTGGAACTGTTCGCGACCGGTGCCAACCGGAAGTACGATCTGTACTACTCCAGGTAAATTCCCCCCAAGAGGAGCTCTAGGGAATGTGTTTGTGGCGGACTGGGAATTTCCACTTCTGTAGGCGTTTCCTCAAATCCCTGTCATTCAAGTGATCAGGAGGTTGAGAAAGTTCAAGAAACGCATGATCCCAATTTCCCCAGATTGGGCCAGCAAGGCGTGGTACCCGGACCTTCTGGACATGTCCATCTGCCCTCCAATGCATCTTCCACAAAGAGAGGACGGTCTGGTTCTCCACCCATAGGTCAAGACACTCAACCTTCACGCTTGGTTTCTGAAAGGTTGCGATGAGATTGGTACCTCGTGGATGACGTAATGGAGATTTTGCTTTCGGCCAGAAGGCCAGCAACAAAGTATTTGTACTGTTGCCGTTGGAATAAATTGTGTAACTGTTGCAGAGAAAAGCATGTATATCCTTTTATGTGTAAAACACCAGATGGTTTATCCTTTCTGGCAGTGGTGTCCATTTTTAAGCGCTCCTCAGAGAGTTCCTACTTCAAAATTCCACTGGTGATACAAATTCAAAAAAGGGCTCACAAAGGTGTCTCGCCCCATATCCTTGCCAGGTTCCAGTTTGGGACCTTAACCTGGTTCTAAAATTCCTAATGTGTGCACCTTTTGAACCTTTGTACTCCGGTCCTTTTAAGGTTGTTAACCTTTATAACCATTCTATTGGTTTCTCTAACATCAGCCCGTGAAGTGAGTGAGTTGCAGGCATTTTTATCCAAGCCACCCTTTACTATCTTCCACAAGGGTAGGGTTGTTCTAAGGGTCAAAACTTAATTTTTACCCAAAATCATTTCTGATTTCCACATAGGACAGAAACTTGTTCTATCCCCCCACCCCCCTCATCCTAGCACGGAAGAGGAGAGACTACATAGTTTGGACCCTCGTAGAGCTTTAAGCTTTTGTGTATCTAGACTGTCAAAACTGTCTATATTGACGATCAGCTTTTCATTGGATACACGAGTCATAAACTGATTCAAGCTGTCTCTAAGCAGACCTTATCCAGATGGATAATTCTGGCCCTTTCAGGATGTTACAGATTGGCAGGGAGAGAGCCCCGGGAGAGTTTAAGAGCCCATTCCACCAGGGCCATGGCTACCTCTACAGCCCTGCAAAGGGGTGTACCAATAAAAAACATTACTGAAATGGCAACGTGGTCTATTATCCACACATCAGCAAAGAATTACTGCCTGGAATCTTCCCTCAGTCAGGATGTTAACATTGGTAAAGCAGTCCTGCGCTCTGTTCATGAATACATGTCAAATCAAATTTTACTCCCTCCTCCAAGTCAAATACTGCTTTGGGAGTCTGTCAAAAGATGAGAAATATGTGGGAGGACACAATCCATTCGAAGAACAAATTACTTACCCTGGTAACTTTCTTTCGACTGGATGTTCCTCCCCCATATTCCACATCGCTCTCCTAGTCTACCCCACAGTAGAATTTCCCAAGCTATTACAGCTTCCGTTCCTTCAAGGCTGAGTATGGTCATTCCCGTGCTTTTGCTAGTATTTCTGCTGTAAAGGGGGGAAAAACAGAACTGAAGCCAACGTGCGCTGTGTGTGCTATATATGCCTTCGATTGACATCCTTTGACTGAGGCCTTCAAGGGACATCAAGTCAACGCCATCGACGCACAGCGCCCTCTGCCAAATTATTTTAAGCAGCTGAAACTGGACAACACATGTTAAAAGATGAGGAATAATTGGGTGGAACATCCAGTCGAAATAATGTTACCGGGGGTAAGTAACTTGTTCTATCTTAATCTGGCAGAGGCTAGTGGTCACAGTCCTCTCTAGATGCGACTCGGGTAACATTCACAATCCTCACTAGCTGTGAGGCTGGTTAGTATTAACAGCCTCATGTGCTATGTTCTGAGGGTAGGTAGAGTGACAGGGTTCCGGAGTACAGTGATTGCTCTAGTCCCCACCCAGGCCACACCTACCATGATGGCCGCTGCTGGTTGACAGCTGGACACTGGCCTCCCCTGCTGACACCTGCAGACAGTTTGGAGCCGCCACTGTAGGAGCCGCCCTTTGCCTTGGGGCCCTTAGCTGAAGGGGCTGCAGAGGGCTGCCCTAGCACTATGGTCATTTATGGGAGCCTTGGCCAAAAGGGTACGAGGAAGGGTTGGGATATGGGAGTTTTGAGTAGCTAATCGAGCCTGGGGGCCGGCAATGGAGGTGGGACGGACCAGGAAGCAGGAGGGGAGTCAGGGCAAGAACAGGGTATGCAACTATGGGGGCTCAAGCAGGCAACACGTGGTCACCTTCCACTTTCGAAATAATTTCAAGTTACTTCTTTCCATCCCCACTTCTCTTCACACAGTGCATGGCGGTTCCAGTGACAATGAAAAGTTAATTACCGGGGCAACGTTTCAGTCTCTAGAGTGAAATGCTGTAGGATGAATGCCTCCTCACAAGCTAAAACAAAGTAGGTGCTGTAATTTTGCTACTACGATATCTTATGCCACTCTGCAGTGGAACAAGGTTGACAATTGCGCGTCTACAAAGGCACATCATAGATGCCCCTGTAATCGATGGAACTTGGATACTGTTCTCATACCGCATGTACCTCTTATTCCATCTGATACAATTATGCCTTTCAAAAGAAGACAGTTAGCTATACATTTAGCCTTTTCAATGACCCTTAAGTCCCAGGGACCTAGCCGCCCTTCCTGGAAGTGATCATTCCGATATTTAAGAAGGTGGACAGAAGTTACCCTATGAATTACGGGCCGATATTGACCGTTTAAGATATGCTAGAATGGCATATGTTACACCAGTGATGACTAGTATAGATCTGTTTCTTACCAGTAAGAAATAAGATGAGGGTAGAGGTGGGAAGTTTAGTGAATCCAGGGAAATTGTCACTTGTCTCAAAGGGGGAGCCATCACTTTGCGACTAGGGAGGTGAGCCTGCTATGCAATTCCCTCCCTAGGGGACAGCGCATGCTGGATCCCACTGCTAAGGGATCCCTCTCTGGGGATGAGGAATGCACAAATAAGGAGTACATCCACCTCCCTTCACTTATAAATCCTCAATGTTTGTTAGTTATATGGGGTTTAAACAGGGTAATCCTGTACAGAGCCCCATTAAAGTGGATGGGTGGCTTGGTGTCTGACCTGTATTTGTTACCGCCTTCTTGTGAGGATCAGGACCCAAAAGCACCTTTCCTTCCATGGAGGAACTCCAATACACCTGGAGGTCAGCAGCATGAGAGAGAGAGGCAGACGGAGTGCGAGAAACTCAGACCTGTGTGACTACACGAAGGAAGAAGCAAAATAAAGATCTGTGTTAATGTGGTGGGCGGAGAGTTTAGAAAGCCTGTGTAACACTGCCGGTTGGTGTAAAGTTGAGAGCCTGGAACCGCCAAAGCGGGAATAAGCAAAGCCAAACCAGGAGTCGTGTGTAGACGGTTAGAGCCCGTCTGTCTTGAAAGGGCGAAGCCCCCAAGAGAACCAAGACCTTGCAGAGTGAAGCCAGGTTTGACATGTGTAACAGCACCACCCAAAGACACCAACGCCCCGGATAGTTTATGCTGCTGGAAAGAGGTGCATGGCTTTGTACCAAGTAAGGGCAGTGAGGCCAGAGAAAAGCACACGCCGGGTAAAGAATCTGTATACCCCTCGAGGGCGTGAATGGGCTGAGAAAGCCACGAGCTCACACAGGGCTGCGAGACCCAATATCTCATGAAGAGGTGAAGAAACTGAGAAAAGGTAGGCTAAGCCAGTCACAAGCCCATGCAGGTCTGTGTGGTAAGTCAGATTTAGGAAACGGACAAGAGATCATGTTTGAAAACAACTCTGTTTGAAAATTGAAGAAAAACCTTCTCTAAGTCCTACCACCATGATTAGTTCCCTACTCTACAAAAACAACAAATGAGTGCTTGTCAGGATGTCAAACAAATGAACTTGGTCCACGTTCAAAACCAATGCTATCCTAATATATGTCCTACCAATAAAGAAAAACCATCTGATTTATGACTTAGAATAGGGTAGTACTCCCCCCTGCTCCCCCTGGGTGCACTAGGTGGTGGCTAGTTTTCTGACCCCCGCCCAAAGAGTTCTCAAAAGTCTCTTCTGATTCTTGATTTGGTGTTTTCAATGAACAAAGGAAAGGTACTTTCCAACACAGTCTCTTCCAACTGTCTTACTGTTCCCTTTGACACCGTAAGGTCTTATCCCTTAGATCAAACCGTTCTTAGGTTATCCCCTCCTCTGGGATATTTTAAACCTTATGAGATCCTCTGTTTTGTGCCTCTTGGTCTTTAATAGATACCACTTTCTCCTTGTTCCTGTTCGGATATTGCTGCTTTCAGCCGTTGGTATGCCAGGGCCTTGCTCAGCCTGCCTTATCTTCTGTCTGTGATTGTAACTTCTTTGAACCCCTCCTCTGGTCTTTCAATTAAAAGCCCCCAGTGGGCTATAGGCCCTGCTTTGACTGTGGTTGCTCTTATGGTTTCTCTTACCCCCTTTTGGCGGGATCTCAGCTGCTGTGATGAGGCAGCGCTCTGCAGGCTGCTTCGGGTTCTGGCCCACCATGCAGACTGCGTGGCTTTTCTGTTCGGCTTCTGCTGAGAGGCAGGACTTCCTTCTTTGTGCGGCAGGGCAAGCAGGTGTGTAACACCTCAACTGGACCGCCCTTGTCTTAGTTTCCTGGCACCTTTTAGACCTTCCTGGGAGTGGAGAGGGGCAGCCCAATGGTTCTGGCTATCACCGTGAGACTGTAATTGAGCAAAGTCTGTGATGAAACCATCCACCTTAAAGGTGCCTTGCACTTGGCTACCCAGCTCAATTTCCATGTACCCATTGAATGTTTGGGACTTTGCAGTGAGGGGAGGTGAAAGGGAATAAATACCTGTTTTGGCAGGCCTTGTCCCCAGAGTGTGGTCACCCCAATGGGATTCTGCTCTTGCTCTGTCCCCTAGGGAGGGTGTTGCGTAGCTGGCTCACCTCTCTAGTTCCAAATGGGGGCTAACCCTTGGAGAGAAGGAACAATGTCCCTGGATTCATCACAACTGCAAGATCAAATATCCCACGAAAGGGTGAAGAAATTGAGAAAAGGAAAGCTGAGAAAGCCATTCGCCCACAACAGGCTGAGTACCCCTGGAGGTGGTGAGAGAAGCAAGCTACTGAACCGGCCAGTAACCCACGGCAGGCTGAGAATAGGAGTACGCCAGCAAGTGTGAACGAAGCAACTATCACACTATGCCAGAACAGGTCCGTAACCCACCTGGGGCTGAGAAACTGGTTACCCCACGAGAGGCTGTGCAATGGTATAGGTCAACCCGGGTTAGCCAAGCCCTTATCCTACAGGAGGCTAATAAGGTGAATCATTAAGAAAGAACTGAGTGAACTTTATTGCTGTTGTGAATACTCGCCAATCCAGGTCCAGAGTGAATTTCCCTGGAGACTGGATAAAACAAAAGACTTTTTGGACTTTTTGACGAGGATCTGTTCACAACTAAAAAAGTATATCTGACATTTTTGTTTTGGAACTTTGATACTTAACCAAAAACTGAAATATACTGGAAGGACTCTTTGCTTGGGGTCAGAAAACAACCCACCACTAAACTATTGAAACCGGGAAGTAACCCTATCCTAAGCTCAAGCTTTGATTCTCCTTTATTTTTACCTTGGTAGGGCAGATGGTGGGATAGAATAAATTTGTACAGAGGATAGTATTGACGAGCACCCGTTTCTTATAGTAGGGACCCTTCATAGAAATAGAATTATCAGTATTTCTTTTATAAACTCAATTGTTGTCCCATGTCCTCTGGTCGATCTTATATGTCTGATTTACCACAGAAGGATAAAGGAAGCCAAAGGGTCCAGGATTTAATCTAGTGTGGTATAAACACTTTAAAGATGTGTGTAATATAGGGAGCATCGGGTGTAAAACTGGTCTTCCAAAAAGTAAACAATATAAACATATTGTAGGATATCACAAAACCTATGATGAATCAAGTGTGCAAACAAGATCAATTTGAAATTAGCATTATGCTAGCAGGTACATATAAGCCTGGGCAAATAAATGTCTGAATCACCTCACTTGCACTGTAGTCTGGTGACTCTGGCTAGGCTTAACTACAAAGTGATCTGGGTGACCGATTCGGGCCAAGCTCTCAGCAATACATGTCGATGATGCTGCAAATATTGTCCCAAAGAGGGCAGACCCCTGCCCACAGGCACATGTTCAAAGGATAATAATCGAATAGGTCTGAAGTTCAGAACCTTTTCTACAAGCGATGCTCAATGAAAGTGTCTGGCAAGTGGCCTGCACCTGGCCCCTTATTCAATAAAGGTTACAAAATTAAGTATTTGGTTGCAGCTGCCTGAAAGCCGAAATCTCTTAAAGTAATAACACTTAGTGTGAATTTCACACATAATAAATGGAGGGTTCACTTTTCATTTTGCATTGCCTCTGGCTGTACTGCAACATAAACGGGGTGCCAACCAGTCCCCTGCGTACTCTAGTGTCTGAAGCAAATATGGCTTCTCATTCTAGATTCACGTCATGTTATCTTTCAAGCACAGAGCTCATAGCACTGCAATCCTACCTGACTGACATTCTTTAAAGGAATACCATTTTAAAGTCTACATTATGAATGTTTTACATGTGCCTGCATCAGCCCAACTGGCCTTTCTGAAGCCATTGAGCTGCACCTATGGTCTCTACTTATCAACAAAATAACCTCAGTAGTGCTCATGGAAGCAATTCAGCAGAATGAAACTTCATGTATACCCACTGCATGTATGAACATGGCTAGTTTATTATTGTATAAGTAATTAAAATGCAGAAAATGTGATAGCCACTTAAAGTGCTAGGTTTGTAGTCCGATGGGTCACATCCAAACAACATATACATAACAAGTCGTGCACGGCTGATCAACAGTAAAAGACACCCATCCGCAGATGTAAAAAGTGTGCAGAAAATGTCTTGAGTCGAGAAGTTGGGTATCTTTGGATTTGCATCGCACCATTGAAAATTCAATTAGCCAACCCTTTATACTCCTGAACTCCCCCAGGGACCACAAATATTTTGAAAAATGTTCCCTTCCTAAATTGTAAGCAAGCAACCCACCAAATAAAACTGCATCAAGGTAACCTGGTAAGAGGCTGTCAAAAACCTCCAGTCTGCCTTTATTCATGATGTTAAGAACATTCTACCATCCACAAAAAGGCAAGAGTTCTCCAGCATGGGGTCACACATGGATTCACATGCTCATAAATATTCACTGTCAGGCTGGGAATCCTCGGTAGCAAAAAACAGTTTAGCTTTAAGCTAAAAACTGTATGTCACTTGTATAGCCTATTGCTGTCACTTTGGGGGTCATACTGCCCCAACCAATGACATCTGTTATCCTTAACTTTGGCCCTGATGGCCATCTTCAGACTTTTACTGGAGTCCTTGAGTTTTGCTCTTCAAGATCTTGACTCAATTTTGCCTATTTGTGTATAAAGTGGTTTCGAAATTTCTCCATCGCTCACGTTGTGACTTGCGGCAACAGGGATCTGTTGCTGGTAGTGGCTCCGGGTGTCATCAGAGACGTGTGGAGCCATCGTCCCAGGCTTGGGCCCTACTGCAGGAGGTATGGCTGACATATCGAAGAAGATACTCTTCAGGGCCTGTTCGAAATATGGCCTAAAGAATATCTTTGTGGAAGATTGCCATCAGAAGTGCATCTACTGCCTTAATCCGGACCACGATGCAGAGGGATGTTCCATCTGCCAGTTCTCCAAGACCCAGAGAGACAGTCATAGGTGGTTGGTGGCATGGATCGACGAAGGTAGGGCCTCTGACACGGCATCTGTGCATAGTCATTCCTCTGCCAGAACAAGCCGGCCCAGCAAGTGTACTCTCTGGCTATTGCTACTGCCGGCTCAGCATGCCTTGGTTACAGGATCTCTGCTGCCTCAGTTTAACTGAGAAGTAGTCCTTCTGACTCCTGGAGGGTTACAGACCAGTTCTGCCACCAGAGACCTTGCCTGCTTCCGCTCCAGCGACTCTGCAGCTCCTGGATGCTTCAGGCATAACTCTTCCTGGTCTCTGCTCCAGCTTCTCCTGCAAGCGTTCCACAGGCAATCTCATTAGCCTCACTTGGACGGGTAATTTATACCGTCCACCAGGCCCCAGGTGCAGGCAATTTTCCATTCCTGAGTACCGGTCATGGTACTCGGCATCCCTCTTCCTCGTCCCAGTACCAAAGTGGTATTTATGTTAATAAAGAGAGGATGTATAACTCAGAGTTGTCTCTTCCTTGTCTCAGTACTTGACTGGGGTATATTGGGAGAGTGTTCTCTGGAATAAGAGGGTCGAGTTTAATAAAACCCTATTAAGGCTTGGGGGATGTTTGACTCCTTGTGAAATGGTGTCTCACCCAAGGGTGCCTCATCCCCACTCCCAAGTCTCCTCTACCCAAGTGATCCACCACCAGGGTCAGGATCCGAAAGCGACAGCCTTTCCCTAGCCACCTAAGAGGAGGATAGGTGGAAAATTAAGTGAGGATGCCCTCAGATTCCTCATAAGACATTTTGACCGCTCAATACCTTGGTCTCTGAGATTGAGCAGCTCTTTCCGCGAGTGGGTACCAGCGCTCCACTGTGTTCCAGCTCCGACAGGAAGTCCAACCCCTGCCGTTCCTCAGCAGCCACCTGTTTCATGCCTGCCCCTGTTCTTTGGGAGCTTGATCATACAGGCACAGATACCAACACTGGCACCAGTGCGGATATGGATGGTACTCTGGACAGATGAGTACGACTACATCCCTGCGAATGCCAGACTGCCTGACAGACTTGCCAACCAGAGACTCTCTGGATGAGATTGGATATTTTTTGTCCATAATGTCTTGGGCTGCAAAGCTGTAGAACCTCATCTCTGAGGAGAAACAGAAGGAAGTTTTTCTCTTTGAACGCCTCGAGTCCACCTGGAAAACAGCAGTCTCTGTTCCTCTGCTGGACGATTTCTGGGAGGACGGGTTGTTGGTGATGAGAAACCCCTGTTCTGCCCCTCCCAAGGAGGAGCGTTTGGAGAAGAAATACAGGGTCCCAGATACTGATTCCAAGTACCTCAGGTCCCATCCTACACCAGACTCTGGTCTCTGCTGCAGGGTCGGCGAATCCGCCTTCGTCTTGTACCATCCCGCCAGATGAAGAGGGAAAGAAATTTGATGCTGCAGGTAAATTCATCACTACCACTGCAGCGTCCTTTGAGACAAGCTGGGCCCCATACTTGACTTCCTCCCAGACGACAAGAAGGCAGAGACTTTGGCCATCTTCTGCAAAGGCACGGTGGCTTCTGACCATTCTATCACTGTGGCCCTTGACATTGCAGACTCTGGATTCTGGCAAATGGGGAATAGAGTGGCTTTACGTCAACGAGACTGGCTTAAAGCCCTAGCTTTCACCCAGTGGTGCATGCTCGGGGTGGTCTTCCATTTGACAGGGACAACCTTTTTGGCAAGGCAGCGAACAAGACGGAGACCACCCATTCTTTGGGCACCCCTCTGCTCAGGAAGCAGTTCTTTCACTTGTCTAAAGGAGGGGTCTCCAGAACCTCTAAGATTCCCAGTCCAGCCTACCGTCCACCCTCTCGATTCTCCACGCAGGAAGCGTATAATGGATGGTCGCAAACCTACAGGGGAGGGGCCCAACGTCATTGTGCCCCACCAGTCAGGGAGCCAGCAGCCAAAGAGGCCTGGCTCAGCCAGGGCCCGTGCCCCCACTTTTACAACCCAGTGGGAGGCCGGCTGTCTCAATCTGTCTGCCAGTGGTGCAACATCTCCACAGACAAATGGGTGCTCAATCAATATCATCCAACATGGTGACACCTTGGAGTTTTTAAAGCAAATGCCCTTGCATCCCTCCCATCTCAAGGCAGGAGCAGAATGGGGCCCAACTCCTCAAGGAAGTCCAGGCCATGTAGTGGAAAGGGGTAATAGAACCTGTCCCTCTGTGACTCCGAGACTGTGGAGTGTACTAGAGGTTGAGATCCCGCCTGTGTTTAAGACCTCTCAACAAGTTCCTAAAATCCCAGAAGTTCAGGATGCTCACGTTGCAGCATGTATTGGAGCAGCTGGAAAGCAGGGATTTCCTGGCGTCGCTGCATTTGGAAGACACGTATTTTCATATCCCCATCCATCCCAAGTTTCCTCTGGTTCTTCATTCAAGGAAGACACTACCAATTCAAGGCACTAGCCTTTGGCCTGAAATCTGCTCCAGAGTTCAATCCCTTGGCTCTGGTGGCAGCCTTAATTTGCCGCAAGGAGATCTACGTCTATCTGTACCTGGACGACATGCTAATCTGGTCCCGCTCCCACGGTTTGGCAGTACAGCATAAAATATCCAGACCCTAACTTCTCTGGGATTCTCCATAAATTATCCCAAATCCTGCATGGTGCCATCTCAGAACACACTTTTTCTAGGTTCCCGCCACAACACAGTCCGGTGTCTGGCAACACCATCAGAAGACGGGATAAAGGCCATCCTGGGGAAGATTCAACAGCTGTTCTAAGCCAGGATTGTGACAGTCTGGTCCATCTAGTACCTCTTGGGGATGATGTCCTCTTGCATTCATCTGGTTCCTCATTGCAGGCAGCAGATGAGACCACGTCAGGAATACCTGGACGCTAGATGGAAACGGGTCATGGACCAACAAGATCGCTTTCAATCAGGCTTTCCGTCATGCCCTGCTCTGGGGGTCCTTTCGTCCTTGTCTCTCGCAGGGTGCTCCTTTTCATATCGCTGCGTATCAGGAGACAGTCACAACTGACATCTCTCTGGACGGTTGGGGTGCCCACATGGGCCAATCCTACGCCAGAAGCCTCTGGCTCCTGCAGGAAAAGGGGTTGCACATCAACGTCCTGGATCTACGGGTAGCTTTCTGGGCTCTCAAGTGTTTTCGGCCACAGCTCCAGATTTCGCATCTGGAGGGGTATCCGCACCCCATCCCTAACCACAGAAGCCGAATGGAGTATGACCCTCTCACCTTGGCTATCACAAATCCCTGATTTTCTTAATACAGGTCACAACGAGGTAGGCAATGGGGGAAGAGGGTTAGGGAGAGGTTGTGGATAGGTAGGGGGAAAGAGAAACACCAGAAAGACAGTTAGGGTAACATACATGATAGGTAAAGGCTTTTTTAGGAAAAAAGTCATGCAAAGCTTCAGACATCAATTAACTGGTACTATATGGCTCAGCATTCCCTTGATTAGTTCTTGAGCTGTTCCTACCTATCTTACTCTTTTCAATATCTGCACTCCTGCACATATTCCTAGTAATAAACCTTACTCATACCTGCCCTTCTCTCCAGCACTTTGGTCAATTCAACATCACGTTGAAAACATGATGGAATGAAACATGATACTGTCCCAAAAAGGAACACCTCTAACAATGATTGCACAAGAAATGGTAGTGGTAATCGCCACCCACCTTATAACTCCCAGCTGAGTTACCTAACGTAGTCTTTCATATATTTAGAGACACCCTGCTACTTCAGAGTATTTGATTCACAACATAGATTCATGGAAGGCTTAGAACTTTTCATGTGAATTCAGCAGTACTTATCTTGAGCTCGGGAAGCTTCCCAAGGCTTTCCGAGCACACTGATGCTGGCAAAATCCCTCCGTAGATGTCAACTTCTCAGAGCACGCTGAGGGTCCAATGCGTGCTCTCGGATATAGAGCTGCACGGTACTCTGGTTCAGGGCTGGGTTCACAGCCATCCCTGTTCAGCTAAAAAAAACTCTCCAGTGTTCATGCCACGCGTTGTCACTCCGCACCCTGTCCATGCCTCCAGAGTACAACAATCGGCACAGAGCAAGGGCAGGTCCAGGCTTATCAGGACCCGGCAGCACACAAGTAATGCACGTTGCTGCCGGAAATCATGGGTATTGAACTCCCAATGCTGTTTGTGGGCCCAACGACCCATATTGCCAGGGTTTGTTTGCTAAGGGGAAGGTGATACAAGTCTTCACTGACAACACCACCATGTTTTACATCAGGAAGCAGGGCGGAACGCGCTCCCCGTTCTCTCTGGAGGCGCAGAATCAGTGGCACTGGGCTGTTGCTCAACAGAAGTTTCTTGTTCCATTTCAACTAGCTGGCATTCAAAACACCATTGCGGACTCTCAGCAAGGAGTTGCGGTCCTGGCACAAGTGGGAGCTTCAGCAAGTCTCTTCTCTTCAAGTGGGGTCACCCTCAAGTCGACGGATTTGCGACAGCGGGCAGCACCAGTTGCCAAAAGTTTGCCAGCAGGTATCCTCAAGCCAAGAGTCTGGGAGATGCTTTTTCATTCTCTTGGGAGGGCCTCTTCCTGTATGCTTTCCACTCTGATTCCTCTGTTGCTACGAGTGATCAACATATTTTCAGCCGATATCGTTTGAAGGTGATCCTCATTCCACCGGCGTGGCCCAGCTAGATCTGGTACTCTGACCTTCATCTGTCGGTGGTTCCAGCCATCAAACTGCCGGCTCTTGCAGATCTACTCTCCAGAAAGGGAGGGTCGATCCTGCACCCCAACCCAGCATCTGAGCCTGGCGGCCTGGTTCTTGCAGCTCTAGAATTCGAACACTACTCGCTGCCTTCGGAATGCAACGACATTCTAGCCAAGGCCAGGGCTCCATATACGCTTACCTCCCACAAGCACAAATGGAAGTACTTTACTGTGTGTTGCCAGTCGCACAAGATTTCTCAGCTAAGCATTACTGTGACGCAGCTTCTTCCTTGCTTGCTCTTGCTGCCCAAGTCATCTTTATCATTTTTTTTTGTAGAACACCACAATTCCCATAATCCCATTCCCCTATTGAAATACCCAAGGACTGGTACGAAGAAGAGGCAGGTGGGAGTCCTGAGGATTACCCATAGGAATCTATGGGCAATGGATTCCTATGGGCAGTCTCCAAGTTGCCCCAATAACGTCAGGCAGGGAGGGACAACTACTCACACCTGACTCCAATCAACTCTAGGTGGGAGTATAAAAGCAGAAGCCAGAAACAGTATTTGGAGCGAGCTGGGGATGCTGCCAGGTGCCGAGAAGCGAGAGGAAGACCAAGTGAGCAGCAGAGACTGGGAGACCTGGAGGGGGAAATCACCCAGACACTGGACCTTTGAACACAGGGGAGGCTGCAGCGTGGAGAGGGAACTGTACCTCCAGAGAGGACCAAGAAAGCCAGAGTGCATAAAAAGAAGGCATGAGAGACCAGAGAAGAATGTGAAGCCAAGATGCAGATTCAGAGCGAGAGACAGGCTGGGGCATGGTGAGGGAGACTTATCTCCAGGCAGCCAGTGAGTTGAGAGAGCTTGCGCAAGGCCGAGCTGTGTTGAACAAAGGTTGCCAGCGGCGAGAGTGTCACTGATGAAAGCTTGGTGAGACCACAAGTGAGGTGATCCAGATAAAAGTGTAACATTGGGGAAGACGTGAGGAAAGACCCTGTTTTCTACATGATAGTGGTCCGGCACAACATGGGTGTCCAGTCGAAAGATCTCTGCCAGGAAGGTATACTGCTAACAGAACTTTTGAGATTGGATAGAAAGAGCGAAGTGGTCCTGCAAGGGTTTAAGGAAAATCCCTAGCACAATAGAAAGTCTTTCATCCCAAGAAATACCCAAGAGAATCAAAGATAGGCTTGCGCCCGGTCGAGGGGAGCCTGCAACAGTGACCAACATATAGTATTGAAGTTACTCAAGTCAAAGGACGTTACGATAAGTGAAAGGAAGGTCTGAACCTGAACGTGAGGGGTCTATGGTGTCTTTGAAAGCAAAGGGAGTCTGAGCCCGACTGAGGGTGATCCCGGGGTGGATGATCCACCCGATGTGTGCTACAAGTGTTTGGAAGAGAACTTTTATTTGTTTGGTCTTTTTGGTTGACCAAGACTTTCTCCGAGCAAGAGACAATTTGTGCTGTTAAGAGACTCTCTCTTAGAAGGTCCTGCCGTGCGTTATAGACTGCATCCTCATGCTAAGAGAAGCCAGAGTGTGCTATAGAGCCAGAGTGCTCTACCTTACCCCTTGCTGAAAACGTGGGGAAGGGAACTTTATTGCTCTACTATTCTGACATATTATTTTGGATACTGTTCCTTTTTGCATTTCATACCCCTTTCACTTGGTGTGGTATTTTGAGGTAAGGATTGGCAATGGGTTTTTTAGTATAAGCCCTTTTATTTTGACAAGACACCACTAGGACTGCGTTATTTTTTTTGATGGTCGTAGCCTGCTCCTATCTGTAGATTTAGGATTATATAGGTGTTTTTCAAACCCTTTTCAAGTCAATAAACACCCTTGAACTGTGATCACTTTTGTCTGTCGTCTTACTGTTGATACCGTGGTTTGCTTACAAAACTAAATGTGGTGCTGTGGAAACTGATTGGGGGTGGGGCGGGCGATTGAAACTATGTATCAGGCCTCCTTGAAGTTTGTCTTAGAAGACCACCTTCCTGGTGGCTATAACCTCTGCCAGGCGAGTTTGGGGAAATAACATCTCTCTTGCAAGCCTCTATATTGTTACTCAGCTACAGTGGTTCAACAAGCTCATCTGTTATGCCAAAGGTCCCGTTGGACTTTCACTTGAACGAGCTTCTGGTTCTACCAGTTTTCTATCCCTTCTTCGCCTGCTGAAAGATCTTAGCATTCACTGGACATTGCGCGTGCTTCGAATTTCTATTTTGCTTGCACAAAGGACTTTCGAAAGACTTCTCAACTTTTCATCAATTTTGGACCAGTGGGAGATGAGAATTCCAAGGCTTCCATCTCCAGGTGGCTCTCTGGCTGTATCATGCATTCCCATTAGCTAACCAACAGGCTGTTACCAGCCTGTCCAAGAGCCCACTCCACCAGAGCCATTGCGTCAACCACTGCGGTCCTCTCTGGTGTTCCCCTGCTGGATATTTGCGGCGCTGTCATGTCAAGGTCTACCCACACCTTCAAACGATTCTACTGTGCTGACAGGGATTCCAGGGAGGAGTCTCGTGTCAGACAAGCAGTGCTTCGCAACCTGTTTGCATGAGGTGAGTCTGTTCCAGGGCTAATTGTATTGCTTCTGTTGAGCCTTGCCACCTCCTGTGGTTGTGAAAGTGTACTGATGTGTAATCGTATTCATGAGCATGTGAATCCATGTAAGACCCCATGCTTACCCCTCTTAAACTCTGCTCCTTCCTACCTTTCAGAATTACCAAGGTTACCTCCACCAGACCTACAAGATCATCCACAGCCACCGTTTGTCCACACTACAAGTGCACAAGAGCCGGGAGCTCCAGCTTCCCAGCCACTACCGCCTGTCTCTGGAACTGTCTGCCACTACACCTGCGTGCTGAAACCTCCTACTGACTGCTCAGGACACAACGTAAAAATAGACTGTTCAACTGACTCTCCTTCTCCCTCCCCATGATCCCCTTTATACCTACCCCCCCCCTCCAGCCCCCATCTATCTGTTTACTTTGTTTAGCAACCAGCGCCTTGATGCCCTAGGGTTTTGCACGCTTTATAAATGAATAAATAAATGCTGGATCAGTAACAAGTTACTTATCTGTAACTCGTACTATGTTAGGTGGCATAGTATAGCACATCTTTGGCACCATTCTACAGCCCAGTTCAGCAGCTCTAGCTACAGGGATTTAAATGCATTCCTGGTTTGATCAGTTTCTTAACTCATCAAAACTTCTCGGGGAGTGCCTATCATAGAGCAACCAGAGATCCTAACCCTGTTGGCATATAAAGCTATGGGCAGAATGTAAGTCCCAGAAAAGCAGATTCAGCAGGCAGAGGGTGAAGGGAATATCAGATGGTAGAAGGTTGAACGTGATTGGATATGAGAAATTTGGAAAGGTATTTTGTAGGAGTGAAGAGTGCTAACAACATTTTTTAAAAGCTGATGGGCAAGCCATTGTGCAGGTGGGGCAACTAGCCACAAACGCCATTATAATGAGCAGTCTAGATGCTGCATAGACATTATGAAGACAAGGTGCCAGTGCACCGATAATCAGAAGATATGCCTGGCTCCGGGTGACAGGATTTCAGCTAGAGACATAGACGACACTGGTAAACATAACATTTGATAATGAGAACCTGTTTGGAAAGAAGGATTCTTCATCATGCCACAAATGGTATGGTAAGGTAAAGTGGTCTTGTATTGAATCCCTTCCCCAATAATGTTGTTTTTGATGCATGTCGCTGTATAAATAAAATGGAAGTCCATGGGCGTTTTAGTGCGATAGCAGAGAAGGCACGAGCGGAAAGACTAGTGTTTAGTACAGGTCAGAAGCAGAAGATACCCATGTGCTGGCATGTGTTCTACATTGTTTGGGCATGCAAGATCTCCTGGGGCGTGTTGACTGTGAAGGGGGACCCAGTGTTGGGAGGGTAGTCATGGATGCATTGGAGTGGTATGTTTGATAGTGTCATGAATCGATGTGCCTGGTCCTTCTGGTCGGTCTGGCGAGATTCGCGGGCACGGTTTTCCTCACAAAGATGGCCACCGCTATCCTATGCGTAAGCACTTGCTGCAGTCTAGTGTTTGGGCCACATTTGCCGCATCCGTTCTTTTATCTGTTGGGTTTAAAAGACGCTGCAACCTTCTGGTCAGCGCGTCTCAGCGCAGGTAATATTTTTCCCTACTCAGCGCCTTCCCTTGAATTGTCCTTTGCCTTGTTTCTTCCTGGACCCTATCATCTTCCTGGCTGCTGTTTTATCTTGCCTGCTGTCTGTTTTTTCCTGTGAGCTGTATTTTTTCCTTTTTGATTCTCCCACTTTGCTCCTGGATTCTAGCTGTTTTGTTTACCTGGTCTTTTTGGTTATTCGTCCGTCTCTGGCTTCTGAGGACTTCACTGAGCTGCACAGGTTTTTTCTTTCCCCTTTGGGGGAAGGTTTTTTTCTCCTGTGAGTAAAACTTGCGTTCTCCAGCGGTCACTCGGCCTGGGTTCATTTCACTCAGGCAGCGTGGTGTCTGGAGAGTTTCGCCCACATCTCCACGACTCGCGGTCTAAGCACAAGACTCACAAGGGATCCACCCAGAGCAAGACCCCTTAAGCAAAGACACAGGTGAGTGGCACCCCTAATCCTAACAGTTTGAGACGCCAATCGACAACTGTGTTAGAAGCCATGGAACAGCTTCAGGATTTGTTAAAGGGCATGCAGGAGATGAGTAATGTAGTGCAAACCCTGAAAGCAGAAAATGCCACCCTTTGCAAGTTGGTTGTGACATGTGATGTTCTGTCTCAAGAGAATCCTGCATTGGGAACCTTACTTGAAAAAAACGATGGCTCACCCAAAGTACTGTGCCCATTTCTGGATTCCTTTTTGGTGCATTTCACTTTCAAACCGCTCATTTATTCATCTGACAGAGGAAAGGTGGCTTTTATAATCTCACGCTTATCTGGTAATGCACTTTCGTGGGCAACTTTAGTGTCTTCTGGGGACTCGATAACTATGCAGTTTTTCTTGTCTCGTTTAAGGCTGTGTTCGACAGACCCAATATGGTTTATACTGCTCAAGAAAGACTGCTGGACTTTCACCCAGGCACACAAGATATGCTGGCCTGCGTAACCGGGTCTAAGCAACTAGCCAAAGAGGCTGATTGGTCTACCAATGCTTGCTTTAACTTGTTAAGACGTGGCCTGAACGAGGAAATTAAAGACGAGTTGGCCAGAGTGGCTAGACCTGAGACACTACAAGCCCTCTTTGACCCTCGCTATGCAGTTTGGTTTTCATTTACAGTAGAGGAAGGCCAAGAAAAGAAAGAATTGTATGCCACTTCCGAGGCCTTAGTTTCCTCCTTCAAGCTCTTTAGGGTCAAATTTAACTGCTGCTTCTTTTTTTTTTAACTTTTCTTTATTGGCAATAAGTAGTAGCTGGCACATGAAAGGTTACAACAACAACACACATTACATATTTAAATTGTAAATGGTAAAGGACCGGTTTAACAGGAAGCCACACATAGTCATGACAGAGGTTAACAATAATAAAGGCGTTTATGGTGTAGTATGCTCAGTCCCCAGATCTGGAGATGGGGGAGAAGATAGAAGCTCCAGGTCCACCTTACAGTTAAAGTAGCTACAAAACTCTGTCCATATGTTTTTAGGCTGAGCATTACTAGGCAACATATTAATGTAGTCTTCTTCACAAGATTGTGTCCAGGTGAGGGCTTTCAGCCACAAATCTAGGGAGGGGGGGATCTGCGCTTCCAACATTACAGGATGCATAACTGCTTCTTCTGAGCCTATGCATTTGGGTTCTCATTGTGGTCCCTTAACATGGGAGTAGAGGAATTGCAGGATTGAACAAGGGCTATGCCTATATTGGGCATCTCCTAGTCACATGGTGCAAAACTGCCCCATTGTCCCTTTTAGGAAGGCGGAAAAATGCCAGCTCCCGATCCTAACTGGAGCCAGGGCTCGGGAGATGGAAAAAGGCTCCCCATCTTGTTTTTCATTGGAAAGTACTCCATGTACTACTTTGGTCGTTCTTCAAGTGCAATTGTTGCTCAAGGTTAAGGATCCCATTACTGTTCTGGCTCTGGTGGATTGTGGGGCTATGGGTCTGTTTTTGGATGACTCCTGGGATGAACAGAACCACATACCTCATGAGCCTAAGGTACTATATCAGACTGTTGAAGGTATTGATGGTAGGACCTATCACTGACCATCAAGACTGGTGAAGATCCTGATTTAACAACCCCTGTGAGTCTCTACAGTTCGACATAATAAAGGCCGTACTAGGTATGCCGTGGCTTCAAAAGCATAACCACTTCATAAAGTGGGCGTCAGGTACACTTTTTCTCTGTTCAGAATACTGTCTCTCTTTATCTGAAGAGTTCCTCAGAGTTGCTTGTTGAAAGTACTGATGTTCCACTGAACAGTTCAACCGTCGCTCTCTCACATAGAATGTACCTCTGGAATATCCAGATTCCTCTGACATGTTCACCAATTCACTGGAAAACTCTCTACCCCATCATTGTCCTGAGGACTGTTCCATTGATGCCCCCAAGATGCCATCATACCATTCGGCAGAATGTTCATTCTATCTGCATCTGAGAAACTCGCTTTGAAGAGGTATCTGGAAATCAATCAGAAATGGCCTTGTTGGACCATCCAAGCTGCCCGCAGGCGCACCTGTTTTTTTGTTCCCAAAAAGGACACTTCTGAATTCTGCCCCTGTTTGGATTACTGTGCCCTGAATGATTTCACTAAAAGGGACAAGTATCCTCTACCCTTAATAACTGACATTCTGGAAGCACTAAGGGCGGCTGTTCTTTTTTCCAAACTAGATCTACGTGGAGTGTACCATCTTTTTCGGATTAGAGCAGGCAACTATTGGAAAACGTCATTCAGTACCCCATTCGGCCATTCCAAATACTTAGTAATGCCGTTTGGACTCATGAATGCACCTGCAGTTTTGCAGCGCTTTATGGATAGTGTTCTCAGATATACTGTTTCACTGTTACCATTTATCTAGATGACATACTCATTTTCCACGCAAAGCAGTAGAACATCAAGAACATGTCAGGCAAGTACTGGCCAGACTGTGGGAGAACCATCTTCTAGCTAAACTAGAGAAATGTCAGTTTCACTGCACTTCATGCATTTTTTAGGTTTTGTGATATGCCAATGAGGCATAGCCATGGACACTCGTAAGGTTTCAGCTACTTCTTCTTGGTCTTGACCCTCCACCGGGAAACAGATCCAGTCCCTTCTAGGACTAGCCAATTTTTATAGGCAGTTCATACCCAGCTCCTCTACCATAGTCCTACCCATCACTTGTCTCCTAAAGAAAGGAACTTAATTCCTTTGGTCAAACGAACAGGAAACGTCCTTTTGTCATAAGAAGTTATTTACGGAAGTACCTATTCTTTCTCATCCAGACACCACCAAACCTTTTTATCATTGAGACCGATGCATCTGAAGCAGCCATTGCAGCAGTGTTAAAACAGATGCAAGAGAATGGAGAAGAATACCCTGTAGCATATCTGTCTCGTACCGTATCTGACAGTGAAAGGCATTACTCGGTCCTGGAAAAGGAGTTGCTAGCCATGAGACAGGCTTTCCTTGATTGGCAACAGCTCTTACTCTGAGCCTTGCACCTGGTTCAAATCAGGACAGACCATAGAAACGTGCAGGAATTGCAGTCCATGGAATGCCGCAACAGGCTTGTTTGGCATATTTCTTTTTTCAATATCACTTCAATATGACTTATATTCCAGGCTCACAGAATACCCTCACGGACACCTTGTTCAGGCGACTCAATCACGTTTCTATATCCCGGAGTGCCTTTCCACCTATCCTACAAAGAAAGGTTTTTGTGTGTCATGTGGATAGTTTCCTTGACCAGTTACTACGGGATACCCTTTGCTCACAAGAATGGCGAGACACCTCGCCTCATAACTTTTGGGGACGCCACAAAGATGGATGGATTACTGTATCTACACTCAAGGACTGCTCAAACCACTGCAGAATTTACAAAGGCACTTTTGGTGGCCTAAAATGATACTATCAGTAAGGGAAAACATCCGTTCATGCTTAGTTTACGCTCCAAACAAAGCCCCCAAAGACAAACCAGTCGGACTGTTGCATCGATCATCTTTATCCACAAGACATTGGCAAATCATAGCCACTGTTGTTGATCTCCCTCCCGCCAAGGGTTGTACAACCATAATAGTAACCATTGACCCCTTTTCGAGAATGGCTCACTTCAGTCCCTTGCCTAAATTACCAACAGCAGCAGGAATGGGAGACGTCTTTTTTCAGGAAATGTTCTGTTTACATGGGCTACCCTCAACCATCATATCTGATTGTGGTAATCAGTATATATCCCGATTTTGGTCCGCTATGTAAGCTCCTACGAACTAAAAGATCACTTTCCTCAGGGGACTATCCTCTGAGTAATGGAATAACCGAGATGGTCATCAAACCTTGGAACAATTTCTCAGATGTTTTTCTACGCAAATAGACAAGGTCTGGGCTACCTTATTGCCGAATTTGCTTATAATAATACAAACCACTCTTCCTTGAAGCCCAGTCCTTTTTTCTGTTCCTATGGTCATCACCCTACAATTACACCTTCGGTCAGGCCAGAGTCCTGTAATGTCCCCTCAGTCAACACCTGGGTAGCTGACCTTATCCAGGTACACAAACGGTTCACGGAACATCTTGAAAAGACCTGAGACGCTATCAAGCATTTTGCGGACAAAAAATGCAAGGCCAGTCCCCTGTACATTGTGAGTGACAAGGTCTCGCTCTCATTTAGGTTCCTGCCTAGACATCTTCACCCTACTAAGCTGTCTCCGAGCATTTTTGGTCCTTTTTTGATTGAAAGCTAGGGCAATCCTGTGACTTTCCGTCTTAGTCTGCCAGCTTCATGGAGAACAATACACCCTGTTTTTCATGTTTCCCTTTTGAAACCCTATGATGCCTCTCCTTCTACAGCCCAAATACCTCCTACTGTGATCACTGCTGCCCAACAGCTTGAATTTGAAGTCTCTCGCATATGCGATTCCCGTTAACGCAGAGGGCGCCTAAAATACTTTGTATAATGGAAATGATAACCACCGTCTGAAAGTTCATGGTAACCTGTCTCCTTCGTTCATGCCCCTGCTTTGCTTAGAAAGTTCCATTGCCTTCATCCTGGTAAACCAGAGGGGACCATCTTTTGGAGGGTCATGTTGTCATGAATCGCTGTGCTTGGTCCTTCTGGCCGGCCTGGTGTTGCTCTACACAATTTGTGGGCACCATTTTTCACACTAAGATGGATACCCGCTATCCTTTCGGAAGACGTGCTGCGGTCTAGTGTTTGGGCCACAGTCAGTTGCTGCCTTAGTTCTTCTGGTTGCTGGGTTTAACAGACTCTGGGACCTTCGGGTCTGCGCATCTCAACGCAGGTAATATTTTTCCCTGCTCAGCGCTCTCCTTCCTTGCTCCGTTCTCCCAGTTCTTCTGACTTCTTGGTTTCCTTCCTTTCCTTCCCTTGAATTGTCCTTGGCTTTGTTTCTTCCTGGACCCTCTCGTCTTCATGGCTGCTGTGATCTTGGCTGCTATCTGTTTTTTCCTGTGAGCTGTATTTTTTCCTTTTTGATTCTCCTGCTTTGCTACTGGATTCTGGCTATTTTGTTTACCTGGTCTTCTTGGTTATTCATCCGTCTCTGGCTTCTGAGGACTTCACTAAGCTGCACAGGTTTTTTCCTTTGGGGGAAGGTTTTTTTCTCCTGTGAGTTCATCGTGGCTTTGTGCTCCAGAGGTCGCTCGGCCGGGGAACATTCCAGTCAGGCAGCGTGGCGTCTGAGAGTCTCGCCCATAACTCCATGACTCGCAGTCTAAGCACAAGACTCGCAAGGAATCCACCCAAAGGAAGAACCCTGAGGCAAAGACACAGGTGAGCGACACCCTCAATCCTGACGGATAGTGAGGGTAGAGTATGAGTCTGCGTTTAGTACTCCATCATTTGTGTGTCATCAGATGGGATGGTAATGTGGTGTAAAAAAGATTTGGCAGTGAGACGTTAGTAAGGGAGAAGAAGGTGGGGGAGGAATGAGGTGAGTTAAAGATTTCTTCAGATGTGCTCATGGCAAGCTTGCTTTGTTTAACGGTGGTTTTGCGAGCGAGATAGTGAAAGAGCGGTGATGGGCAACTCTGCCAGGCAACCTGGTTCAAATTGAGTCTTTCTTGCTAGTGGGCCAGTGCTTTTCTTGATATGATTTATAATGCGCCTACATACAAGTGTTTCAAGGCGCGACACGGCACGGGAGGGATAACGGATGGAAGAGAGACAGCGATCCTATTAGGCCAAGTGTCATTCAGATTACACAAGTGCCGTGGAATAGGGAAATAGAGGCATGGGAGGGAGGGGACAGTGCAATACATAGGGTAATAGAATAAATAAAAAACAATAAGAGAAGTAGGGCCAGCTGTTGGCAAGTGCCAGGGTAAGTGCAGGCCTCAGGTGTCAAGTGCTGGTGGGGGACTGTAGGGATACAGAAAACAGTACACAATTGCGGGGGTTGCCAGGGAGGCAGTGCAGGTGTGTAATTGGCAGGGGAGGGGACCTGGGCCCGAGATCAGAGGGTAGCCAGGTAACCAGTACAGTTTCAGCCAGGGATTCAACAGGGGAGAGGAGAAGAGAAAGCAGAAGCAAAGAGAAAGGTTTTGAGGTGCTTCCAAAACCGGAGATGGTTCTCCTAAAGTTTCAGGGAGGCAGTTCCAGAGGGAGGCACCAGCTGAAGAAAGAAATCTACAACCAACTCGTAGTTTGGAGAAGCAACTGGCCCTGAGGGAGTTGGAGGCGGATGAGCGAAGAGCTCGAGAAGGAAGGTTTTTTAGAAGAGAGAGTTAGAAGGTATTGAGGCCCCAGGCACCAGAAGGCCTTGTGGACAACACACAGGGTTTTGAACTACTTAATCCTCTCAGCAACTGGGAGCCAGTGCAGGATTTCAGTCCTGAAGGGATACGATCCCTGGGCTTGAGGCCAGGAACAAGTCTTGCAGTCCTAGTCTGGATGAGTTGCAGAGGGTGGAAAGTAGGAGCAAGCAGATTTAGAAAGAGGCTATTGCAATAGTCCAGCCTGGAGAGAACCAGAGCTCTGGAGACAGTGAGCTTTCTAATGGAAGGAGAGGAAGGGAAGAATACTTCTAAGGAGGTGCAGCTGGTAGTGTGATTTCTTAGAGATGTCAGAGATGTGAGGAGAGAACGAGAGTGTGGAGTCGAAGATGACCCCAAGGTTTTTAGCCTCGCAGGTGGGAGCAGAAGGAGGGCCAAGAGAGGGCTGGCAAGAGAGTGACAAGAAAGGAGGGAGCGGGTGTGCCAATGAGGAGAATCTCAGTCTTACTGGCATTAAGGTAGAGATCATTGGTGGCTCACCACTCCTGGATAGCAGACAATCAGAGATGAGACGGAGAAGAGTTGGCCGAAGGTACCCTGAAAATGAGCCGAGTGTCATCCGTATAGCACTGACTTTTGGGGCAGAAAGCGGCAATGTGGTGGGCAAGAAGTGCCAGGTATTGGCTGGACAGTCAGGGAGAGAGGTTAGACCCCTTGGGGACACCACAGGTAGAGCTAGAGGAGAGGAAGGACCCAAAGTGGACCTGTGAGGGTTGATCAGAAAGGAAAGAAGTCTGCTACGCCAGGGTCTGACCGGTGATACCAAGTTTATCTCAGAGACGGTTGGGCAGGATGGCATGGTTGACCGCGTCAAGGGCAGAGGAGAGATCAAGTAAGATGAGGACACAGGGTGTTGGAATCAAGGTTTGAGAGCAGGTCTTCACAGATGTTCAGGAGAGCAGTTTCCATGCTTCTGGCAGCTCTGACGCCAGACTGATGGTCATGAAGACAACCAACAGATTCAGTGTGAAATCCACTGAATCTGTAGGGTTGTTGGGTCATCTAGGCGCCTTATCTATTTTATGAGAAGAGATGCATGGAAGCCAGTGATTCCAGTTGGATTGATCTAGGTTAGTTGGTTATCCAATTAGCTTAGCTGATGAGCCATGATTTGAGCTGTTTCCTGAACATCTGGTGGGTCACTTCCATGCAAAGACATTTGGGTCGGGAGTTCCATAGTTTGATGGTCCGTCTAGAGAAAGAGGATATTAATGGTCTTTTTCTTTTGAAATTTGTAACAAAGATTAGAGCTGGGTTACTCAACCTGAATGTCCTATAAGGGGGGTTAATGTTGAAAGGTACTTGCGAAGCAAGCTGGGCCCTTTCCACGGTAAGCACAGTGAGCAATAGAGATTATTTTAATGAGTGTAAAAGTAATCTTTTTATTCAGGGACCTATTGTGGCTTGCAAAGTGCAGGAGTGGTGTGTTTGTACTTTTCGTCCTGAGGAGTAGTGTGTTTGCCGAATTTTGTGCTGTTTATACCAAGATAAAGGCTGTTGCATAAACTAGTCTTGCTAGAATTAGGGATATTATGGCCATGGCCCTGTGAGTGAACAAAAGGTATGGTTGTATGAGTCTGAATCGTTTTGGGTATTGCGAGTTAGTGGAGCTGTTATGATTGTCTTCTGCATAGATGTAGCAGGTATGGCTGGCTAGACTGATGAGTTCCAGTAGGGTGTCATTCAACTGTTGAACAAGAGAGGTGAGGTGTGGAACCTGGGGAATTTCACAGTCCAGACTTTGTTACTTGGATCGGAAAGGGGCCTTAATGATGATTTTGGGTCTGTTAGTGAGGAAGGAGGTAATCCAGGGTAGGGCTGCACCTTTTATTCCTATGTCTCACAGCCTTGTATGAAAAATCTTGTGGCTAACCGTATAAAAGCTGTTATGTTGTCCAGAAGGATGAGAGCAGTCTTGGAGCTATTGTCTGCATTGCATTTTAGTGTGTTCCATATTGAACAAAAGGTGGATTCTGTGCCTCTCGTTGGACCAAAGCCATGCCGTACTGTGCCTGAATGTATCAAGTATTTTCCAGAGGAATGTTTGAGATTGGATGACAGTTTGCAGAACTGTTTGTTTCCACTGTTTGTTTTTTGGGTGGCCTGATTTTGATTTGAACAGTAGTGGGATGCTCCCGGTTGTGATTTATTTAGATATTATACAAATGCATGTGTCAGACCTGAATGTTTCATGAAGATTTTGCATTTTTTTAAAAATGTCGAAGATGATTCTAGTGTTGATGTCTCCTTGGTTGGTAGGGAATTGGTGGTCCTTTTTTTTTTATCCCGGTTGTTTTTAGTAAGTAGTATCTTTTTGTTATAGTGCTTCGCGACTTTATCGTAGTTCTTGGGTTGTGTGAAAAACTGAAGGGTCTTTCCCAAACTACTCCCCCGAGGATCTTCTACATGGATTGCCAAAGGTGGGACATCGCTTTTGGATCCGACCCTGGGGGAGGATAAGCGAGGGAGGATCACCTGAGTAGAGATACCTCAGAGATTGGGGAGGGAAGACCTGAGGGCGAGACATGGTATCCACCCTTTCTTGATAAGGACCTACCCACTCCCCTCCCAGCCTTCATAGGATTTATTCAGGCACTTTGTGCTATTCCCTCTAAACACCACTCAAGTACTGGGACGAAGTATAGATTTCCCATCAGAAACACCAGTATAGTAATGAGAAGAAGATGATGCAGATCAAGCACATCAACCTCTCAATTTTCTATGTCTCAGTAATGAGGACAGGCCAAGTCAGGCAATTGCCTTTCATTGTCCACACCTGCAGCCTGCAAGCCTGTCCAGGCAGTATAAAAAGCCACAATGGGCACTCAATGGTTGGAACGAGTAGGAGGTTGGACGGAAGTCGCAGTGGAGCCGGAGTATCCCAGGACCGGAAGGCAGAGAACAGGACGCTGAGGGGCTTGCCCCAGCAGAACAAGGCAGGGAGGAGGAAGCGTGGCGAGGGATCCATGTCTCCAAGGAACCAAAGTCCAAGAGTGGGAGGCGGGATGATTCCTACAATACCCACAAGGTTGCTCGTTCCCATGGGCAGCCAGAGAGTAAAGGTTGCTAACAATACAATGTATCCAGGCGAACGCGTGCAGGCTGCACGCTAAGGGAAAAGCTCTTCGTTTTTTTTATATATGGCTTTTTTTTTTACATGATTGGTTTATTTAAAACCTTACATTAAAAAAAAACATTTCATATCCAACATTACATTTCCTCATACATCTCTTTAAAAAGAAGAAAAAGAAGAAAGAACTGAGAGGGGATGAGGAATCGGTAGGATGTACATAATGTCTCTCAATGATCACCATCCTACTTAAGAAGAGATTATAATCAATTACCCACATCTCATCGACCCTTTTCCAATTCCAATACAACCTCTATAAACTTCATTGCAGCTAACACCATCAAGGTACTTTCTCCCAGAATAAACATATCCCCCACTTCTGACATGACAGTACCTGGTTGTTTCGCTCATGTATTGCCTTCTTACTACCTACAAGGTTTGACATTATCAATAGGTGTTGAGAGGTTTCCACTATTTCTGGATTCATGCAGAATCTACAAAAGGATTCGTTAATAGGAATCCGTCACCTACCTATTGCTTAGAACTTCCCTAGTAGGGAGAATATTTAGTCTTAATCTCATGAATAAATCCCTATAGTGTCTACTCAGGAATTTTTAAATATTTCAGGAGGTGATTCGGTGGTCTACTTTCATGTTCCAGGTTCAGTGGTAACCTATAGGAGCTTATTTGTGAAAGAGTAGTGATCCAATCTGTCTTTTCACCTGCAATTTCACTTTGTCCGGATTTGTGTGAAGGACCTCCTTTGTTTGATCAAGCTGGTCTTTAGAGGAGGATTTCCAGACATCCACTATCAAATCACTCCATTTATAGTCCCCTTTATCAAGAATTTCGAAGAATTTCGAATGGGGAGCCTTCCTATCAATCGTGCATTTTGAGAACATGCTCAGCGAGTGCCAACCAATCATTGAACTAGGGGATTGGAGGCCCAATTCGAATCGGATAAGGGGGATAGGTAGAGATTGTGGTAAACCCAACACCTTCCTCCAGAAAAGACCCTTCAATTTATCCCAAGCCGCCTCTGTGAGATTTGGGGCAGATTCAGCACCATATATTGATATGTGTGCCACTTAAGTCAATAAAAACAGACTAGCAGTTTCATTGTAAATTTGATGTTTATTTTCCTTTGGGCGGCAAATCTAAGGCATTTTAGCCTTAGACCATCCACCCATGATTTTTCGACTACACTACAATTAAAGGGGACACCCAAATAGATCATGGAGTCTACAATTTTTCCGAATTCACTTTCTAGATGAACTTTTCATATACCGGGCTTTGGAAGGGCCATTATTTTGGTTTTATTTGTGTTCACCGTCAAATTGTTCGCTTTCAGGTATCGCTCAAGCGGGTTTAATTGTCTTTGAAGCCCTATTAGAGTGTAGTTGATCAAAAACAAATCATTCGCGTAGAAGACCCACAGGATCGGATGGCAGTACATTTGGGGGGGGGGGGGGCATTGACCTTCCTAGCTCTGTTCCATATCCGATAGATATAGATTAAATAGTTCTGGAGGCAGGGGGCAGCCCTGTTTCAGGCCTCTAAAGGTACCAATGGAACCTGTTAGGCTCCCCACAACGTACATCCTGATTTGAATAGATGTTGACAAATACAAGTGCTTTATTGCCTCTAACAAGTCTTGAGGGCAGTGCCAATTGGAGCCTTTCTCTACTAATGGAGTCAAAGGCCTGCTCCATGTCAATAAAGGATAGATAGACCACCTGCTTTGACCTACAGGCCTTCAACTTAGATGTTAAGCAAAAATAGGTTTAGGCTGGTGCCCACCCAAGGACAAACCCTGTCTGCTGTTTGTCATGGTGGCCAGATCTTATCGCCTACTTCTTCAGATGTCCCAACAAAATAGACGCGAAGATCTTTCCAAGCGTGTCCAGTAAGGCAATGGGTCTATAATTTTTCTGGTTGTCTCTGTCCCCTTTCTTGTAGATGAGGGACTATTATTGCCATCTTCCATGAGGCGGGAACCTCTCTAGCTATTAAGATTTGGTTGAAAAATACATCCTATCCTCAGGGTTGCGTTTCAGCATTTCGTTTTGTAGACCGCCCGGGCCTGCTGCTCGTGAGGGATTCCATTTTTTTTACTTTTCCAACATTATCCTCCCGTGTAAACTCAATAGACCAGGGCACGGTGGAGGATGCTGTGTTGACTACACTAGTTTCTGAAAGAGACGAAAAGAGTCAAGAAAATAACTCCATCCAGACCCTTTAATGGACAGCAGGAATCATTGTCTGCAGTTGCTATGTGGTGTTACTACTTAGCAGGGCACAAAGATCGCACATGTTCTTAATGGCTATAATTTTCATGCTGACTTCAGCATCCGCTTGAAAGCGCTCTGTCTTTGTAGCCAGCAACCAATTTCTGTATTGCTGTTTGCACTTCTTTTTTGTCCCCTGTTTCAAGACGATCTAAATCCCGCAAATCAGCTGTGAGATTTTATTTTGCCTTTTTCACATCTTCATTAGGGTAGTGGAGCCTCTTAAATATGGAATTGCTTCCAATCCTTGAAGTTATTTGGAAGCTCAAGAGGATGCAAGGATAGTCAATGCCAAGCGATTTTGAGGATAGGGCATTTTTGTAGGCGGCTGTGATCTCTGGTACCTCCTCCGGGTGTATTCTCAAACGGTTTCCCCCCTGGTTTATTTGGACAGCTCTCCCGTTCTCTTATTAACCTCTTGTTGCTGCTCTTTAAAGCAAAGACGTATAATGCAATGATCTCTATTCGCTGTAGGTGTGACATTCAGGGGGTGCAAGTATTTGAAAAGGCTAGCTGATGCTAAATAATGATCCAAGTGGGCTTTCTGGGGTCCACTTGCCCATGTTGCTCTACCCGGAATGTCACCTCTAAGAGATCCATTTACCATACAAATGTCTTGCTCCTTCAACTCGGAGATCCACAGGGCTGCTTTTTTCTGAAAGGATGCCCACTGTAGTTTGGTCCCTAGTCCAAGCATCTTACATTCATATCTCCACATATCAAGAAAAGGGTAGATTTCAAATCAACCCATCAGTTATCCGTTAGACCAGTGATTAACTCCACAAACTTCTCATCGCCAATCCCCGCCGGATTCCAATATACATGAAATACCACTAACCACAATGGAGCATGACCCGGCAAATCTCTCAATCTAGAGATACCATATGCACATAGGGACTAGGATCACTTATGTCCACAATTTTGAGGCTTTGTGCCACTTTTACTAAAGTCAATAGACCCGCAGACGGTCTTCCTACTTTCCTTGTTGGAGCTGGATTGAAACATACTTCGAACCCTTCGCAGATCGGCTGGGTGGATTGCCATGATTCCTGAAGACATGTAATGACATGGTTTGAAGTAGCTAAGGCTCCTTTCATAAAAAAGTGCCCAAAACCTCTGGTGCTCCACGAGGCCATGCTTAAGGAGTTAGTGGGTAGACACTCTGGAAGTTAAAGGTTCTGTTTCTGGGCCAGTGTTCCAGCTAGCCATGACCAATCTGTTGGTGGACCTGAGGCTCCATATCTCACTTCATTCATCCTGACTCCTTTCTGCTGCATTTTTGCTGTCAAATGAGACTTGTATGGATGCAGGAGTTGTCTGTTCCTGGTTTTCACCAGGAGAATCCAGATCTCTGCTATTTCATGTAGATGGATGTTTTTGGCCATGCGCAGGGTTGGGTAGGAGGACCTTCGGGGTATGAGATTTCGATCTACAAGTCATTAGCTCAAATGCTGGATTCCCCAACAAATTGGACTTTTGCAGATCCCCGTCAGTGAGTAGCCCAGATGTAGAAAGTCAGGGGATTCCTCCAAGATGGATGCACTACCACCCAATCTAATTGTTTTTCGCTCACAAAGGCTACAACCTTGATGTTGTTTTGGTCTATGAATCTGAGTTTTGGCGAGCATGTAGAATGTTCAACACATTCCTCCTATTCATTATAAGGCCGTCTTTCTCCATAATTATCCTCCCGATCATTATGAGGGGCTTAGTAGGGACCGGGGCGTTACCCTGCGATCTCTCATATGGCCTGCCTTCCTTCCGCGTCAATAGAACGGGATGAAAACTGCTGATTTGTTGTAACTGTTTTGACAAACGGTCCCTTCTTTGCTCCTTTGTATGGAAGAGGGGGATCCATCCCCCCATTCAAAGGCGGTTCTCTGATGTCAGAATGTGAGACGTGGGGAGAGCTAGCTTCCAATTGTGGTTCCCCATTATCAGGTCCAGGTTTCTCAACCACAAAAGTCAGATCATGTTTTTCCAGTGATGCTTCGTTTGTGCCGTCTGAGTAAGTTGACAAATTAATCAGTATGAACATGTTTTCATCTTCAGAATCCAGCCCGTCAATAGGCTCTGCTACTCTGCCCTGGATCACAGTCCTTTTAACAGGACCTTTAGGAGAGTGTGGTTCCATATGATCAGCATCTATCAATGTAAGCTTTTGCAAAAAAGCTCTGGAGCCATTTGATGTGCCCTTTTTAGGCATTCAAAGGTGTTTGGATTTTCTCTGTACAAGTGGTTTGGGCATCTGTTTACGTCGTCCTTCAGAGCTGCCTGGTTTTTCAAATACAGATTATAGTTTCCCAGAGGCTAAACCCTGGCCCACCAAGGGCACATTAGCAGCCATTGGAGTTGGCTTGTCAATCCCACTTGGGATCTTCAGTGAATCCAGGGTTAACAGTATGGATTCATTATTTGTTAGACCTGATGACATTGGGGGCTGTCTCGTAGTTTGGCCAGATCCTGATGATGCTTTTTAAAAAAAAGAAAACATGTTTTTATTGAATTTTAACAGAATACCAAAACAATACTTGAACCAGAATTCCCCCTCCCCCCCAGTACACCCCCTCCCTCCTCCGGAAGGTGTACGTAAAGTTCACTTGTGTTTTTTAGTGACAAGTTTGTAGCTCTATTCAAATAAGTCCAGTATCCTTAGTTTGTACGGGCACCATTGTTCCATATAATCACTCTAGAGGTACGTGAGGGCTGAGCCCCAATCGGTCCGGACTGTGTTTGTCCCCTTGGGTATTGTACGTTATCTGTTCCATTGCCAGGAGCGACCACACTTTCTGTAACCATTCGTATATTGACGGAGGGGTGGGCTGTTTCCATTTGTGGGCTAAAGCGAGCCATGGCATTATGAGGAGGCCAATGAAATTCTGTTTCTTATCTTAGACATTTATTTGTCTTTGGAGTCCCAGAGCCTGCACATCCACGCCACTTCCCCAACCCACCCAGCTCCGGGACATCATTTGCATTTGCTCCTGCTTCACCACATTCCCTCCAGCACCTGTTAGGAGTTGTTCTATACATTTCGTGACGTCTTTCGGGGGTGTAATGCCATTGCATTACCACCTTAATCCACATTTCCCTCGTGTGTATGGCTCTCGTGAGTTTGGGCATTGCCCCCCAGAGACGTTCCCAATGTTCCTTAGGGCAGGTTCCCCTGAGTCTTTTCCCACCTCCTCATGTATTGCCATTTCCCTTTTTCCGTTGGTGCGATCAGGAACTTGTAGATGTCTGAGACAAACCTTTTCGTGCCCTTGTGTGTTGTGAGGTACGTTTTAAAAGGGGTCATCTCCTTGGTTGTTGCCGAGATGATATTTGGGGATTGCAGCCATTGGTGTAATTGTTCGTATTTAAATCTGTCTTTCGGCGTTAGATTGAGCTGCTCTACACAGTCTTCATAGGACCTTATTTCTCGGGCTTGGAACATGTCCCCTACTTTGTCACATCCCCCCTTCTCCCATTTATCATACGCCCCTTTCTCCATGCCCGGGGGTAATTTGGGGTTTCCAACCATTGGCATAAAGGGGGCTGGATCTTTCGTCAGTGTTTCCTCTTTCATGGCTTTATCCCATACTTCCAATACTGCTCTCATTACCTCACTGATATGGATGTTTGGATGCCTATATCATTTCCCTTTCCAGAGCAGACGACAGAGAGTGGTTGTGGCCACAGCCTTATCTTGTACGGCCCATATCTTCTGTGAATTACCCAGAATCCATTCCTTCAGGACCCGCAGCTGGGTGGCTTCGTAATACTTTCTAAAGTGTGGGGGGGGGCGCATCCCCGCTGGTACGTTGGGGTAGTGAGGTCGGCTCTAGCCACTCTTGGGGTCTTCTTTCACCAAATATAGGTTATCGACTTGGTTAAGGATTTAAAGTGTGATGTGGGATTCTTATCGACAATGCTTGAAATAGGTACAAGGCTCAGGGGAAGGATTGTCATTTTAACTGCTGTTATCCGGCCCCACCAGGAGATTGATAGAGGGTTCCATCTCACAAAATCCTGTTTGATCTTCTCCAGTAGTTGGGGGTAGTTTGCTTCATAAAATGTGTCTATCCTGTCTGTTAATGTTATTCCCAGATATTTCACCCCTTTGTCCGCTACTTTCAGTTGTAATGCTGTGGCATGATGTGTGATCGCGCCTCTATTCCCGGCCAAGACGAGGATCTCTGACTTTTGTCTATTAATCTTCAACCATTATATTGCCCCCTATTCCTCAATCTCCCGTATGAGGAGCGATAGTGTCCTCTCCGGGTTTCTCATGGCCACTAACATATCATCCGCATATGCGGCCACCTTATGTGAGCTACCTGCCATCTCTATGCCTATAATTGGCTGTGAGTCCCGTATATGTGCCAACAGGGGTTCCAAAAAGATTGCATATAGGAGTGGGGACAAACGGCACCCCTGTTTTGTACCTCTCTCTATCTGGACCCTATCAGATATCCCCCCTTTCACCACTATGCGTACACTTGGGGCGCATAGTTGGCCCGTATCATATTGATAAATCGTTCCCCCATCCCCATTTTCCCCAATATTTGGAATATGATTGACCACTCGACGCAGTCAAACGCTTTCTCCGCATTGAGTGCCAGTAGTGCTGTCAGTGTTTGGGTGTTTCCCGATTTTCTCTATCAGGGGGATTAGCCTCCTTTTATATTATCATGGGTCTGTCTATTTGGTACAAATCCCGACTGGTCCTGGTGAATTATTTTCGGGAGGACCTGTGAGAGCCTAGTGGCCAGTATTTTGGTGTATAGTTTGGCATCTATATTGATCAGTGTTATCGGGCGAAATGAAGTGGGCAGCTCTGGATTCTTCCCTGGTTTGTGGAAAATGAACAGTTTTGCCTCGTTCATAGACTGGGTTAGGTTGCCCTTTTCTTTGAAAGTATTGAAGAGCTCCGTAAGGATTGGGGCGAGTATGTCTATGTACTTTTTATAAAATTCTGCGGTGTATCCGTCTGGCTCCAGGGCTTTGTTTTTAGATAGCTCCCGTATCGCTTTTTTCACTTCTTCTACTGTTATGTCCCTGTCTAGGGAGCGTTTCTCCTCCTCCGACACCTGCGGAAGGAAGGTGGCGCTTAAGTACGTTTCTTGGACCTCCCCGTCTGGATGGTCCAATGCATAAAGAGTCTGGTAAAAGACTTTAAATGTATTTCCGATGTGCGGGTCATAGTGACCTTCCATATTTGTTAGGCTCTTCACTGTTTGATTATCACGCTTCCCCTTTAGTTGCCTGGCCCGGAGTTTGTCTGCCTTGTTTGCTCTAATGTAGTACCAGTATCTTAGATTTAGGAGGCTTTTCTCTGCCCTTTTGGAGCGTAAAATATCTAGTTTGCCCTGGACATGACTCATTGCTTTCTTCAGCTTTGAGGACTGTTTCAGTACCAATTCATTCTGAATAGCTGTCGGTTTCTCTTCTAGTTCGGTTTCCCACTGGCGGAATGGTTTATCCCTTTTTGCTTTGAGTGAAATGAAACAGCCCCTTGTTACCGCCTTAAAGGCATCCCAAAGAATCTGTGGGAGTTTCGGGCCTATCATTCCCAGAGAAGTACTCCAGTCTTGTAAGATGTCCCCTGGTAGCATCCACCTCCAGAGACCCGTTTACTGTCGACTGAGGGCAACTTTCGCCCACAATGGGGCATGATCTGACAATGAGATCACCCTGTTTCCGTGTGCAGTACCTTCCCCAGGAGCCCAGTCGAAACCCATAGTCTATTCTTGACATGGTGTTGAGGACCCAGGAGAAGTGTGTATATCCCGGTTCTTGCCCCTTGAGTCTCCTCCACACATCTTCCAGTGCGAGTATACTCGTCTTTGCCTACAGGGCTCTCGACGCGGTGCCTTGGCCCTGTGGTCTTACGCCCGATCTATCTATGTTCGGGTTCCACGCGAGGTTGAAGTCCCCTCCCAGTACCACCTCCCCCAGGGTGAAGTGCTCCAGTTTATCTAGTACATCTTGTCCTGTGTTCGGGGCGTATATAGTCGCCAGAGTCAGGTGGAATTCCTCTATCTGAATGTTCACGAAAAGGTACCTCTCGTATTTGACTGCCAATGTATTATGAATTCTAATGTTTAAGGTGTTCTGGAAAGCAATTAAGACCCCCCCCCGCCCTTTTCTCTTGTTCCTTGGCTTGGAAGATTTGATTATATCCCCTTAGTCAGTCCTTCCCTTTATCCTTCCCCTTTATATGCGTTTCCTGAAACATTATGATTTCAAATTTCTCTTTATGGAGGTGGTGTTCCAACTTTTTCCTTTTTACTGGGGAATTCAGTCACTGAACGTTAAATGTTAGGATTTTTAACCCTTTCATCTTTCGATTTGTATGAGCAAAATCCTTTTCTTCCTTGTCATTTCATTGTCTTTGTTCCTGCCCTTCCGGAGCAGCCACCTCCCCTCTTTGTCCCCCCTCCCCTGCTTTGCAACCCCCAACTTGCTGAACTCCCCCCGTAACTGCCCTGAGGAGGGCTCTGAGACCTATGGCCGCTCAGGCGTACAGCCCATCACGTCATGCCCTCAAGATACTCGGGGAAAGCTTTGTGGGGAATCCTAAACCCCACGTGAATTCCTCCCATGGCACTGGGTTGGTCCCACCTCCCCTCGTCCGTCACCTGAATGAAGGATACCAATCTCCATGGGTGTCAAGTCTTGCGCTGTAGACATCCCTAGGGTATGTTGAGTGCGCAGCCAGCTGGCTGGATGCCCATGGAGTTCGTGTGGATTCAGTTCTTTTTGCTTGGTATCCGGGAGCTCCTGTTG
The DNA here is from genome assembly GCF_040938575.1 of Ambystoma mexicanum. NCBI lineage: Eukaryota > Metazoa > Chordata > Amphibia > Caudata > Ambystomatidae > Ambystoma > Ambystoma mexicanum. The sequence goes on from NC_090925.1 coordinate 735,565,000, forward strand.
ATGGTTTTCCACCTCCACAGAGTTCTCTGCGGTGGCAGGCCCTTGCTTTGGTTTCTCTGGTCTTCTTCTCGCACCAGACGTTTTAGGACCTGTATCCCTGCCTCACATGTGTTATTCTTCGTTGTTTTCCTTCCCATGCGAAGAGCAGTCCGAAGAGGGAAGGTCCATTTATACCGAATTTGCTTTGCTATTAGTTCTTTCACTACCGGACCCATCTCCTGTCGTTTATGTAGCGTTGACGGTGCTAGATCCTGATACAGGTGAATATCCACTCCATTCATCCAGATGTGGTCCATTGATCTCACTCTTCGAAGGATTTCCTCCTTTTGGGTGTAGGAAGTCAGCGCAACCAGGACGTCTTGAGTGCAAGCTCCCGGTTCCTCCGTTCTGCACGGACCCACACAATGAATTCTGTCTATAGGGATGGTTATGTCATCTTACGAGGTGATGATGTCTTTGAAGACTGTACCGCCTCTTTTAGGCATTTATCCTCTACTGATTCCACCATGTTCTTTATTCCTATCTTCGATCCCACAGAGCAGTTTTCTAAGTCCTCGCACTGTAGTTCCAGGTTATGGGTCAGGCGGACGAGATGCTCCTGTGTGTCTGAGTTCTGTTGTGCTTCCTCTTTTATATTTTGCACTATTTTTTCCAGCGTATCCGTTCTTTCTCCCAGGCTCGCCACATCTGTTTTTCTTTCTTGGATTGCTTGTTTCATTTCATTCTTCATAGTCTCAAACTGGGATTGCATCGTGGTCATGAACTATGCTTGGAGTTCCCCAAAACAGGACCTCATGTCCTCCTTAGTGACCATCTCTGGTTGTGGTGCATCGTAGGCCGCTTGATCCCTATGTTCCCTTTTACTCTTTCCCTTGGTGTGTGATGGGCTGTCAGTACCCCACAGTTGGACCAGATTTGGTTCCTGCCTTGGTTGTGGGGTCTGCACTGCAATCTGTGCTTGTTTTTCCCCCTGGTTTTTGACATGTGTGCTTCGGTATGATGCTCTGTTCCTTATGGTGCGTTCTATGAGATCCGCTACTTTTCGTTGGTCCTCCACCTGTCTTCGCTCCGTACCCTGTGGGGGGGGTATTCAGATCCATCGCCGGCGTTTATGCCCACCTTGGTGTGTGCCTCTGGTGTGTATTTGTATTGTTCTGCCTGATCTGTGCGCCTGGCCACCAACGTTCCTTTCCTGTGCCGGGGCTCTTAACTTCCGTGTATGAACGCTCACGTTGTAGTTATGCAATTGCCATGGTGTATAATATTGCTTTTTTTTCCAGCTCTGCTTATGCCTGTCCACGCCCCTCGCAGGCGGCACCCTTTCCTGACCCTGGAGGTGGGTCCTATTCGAATAGGGTTATTATGCTACACAGAGCTTGTCTGCCACTGATGGGGAACCGCCGCTAACTGTGCCTTGCCCTGCCTTCCCCGCTTCAGTGAGCTACACCACACTGTCCGCGGTATGTTCGCCCCTGTTAGCCTCGCAGGCCCAACGTCCCTTCTTCCGCTCTCACTTCTGCAGGCTCACTTGCTCTGCCCTGGGATAGTCTTCTCCCCATCTACCTAGCTCCACCACAGTTTCCCTCATGCGCCGCGGCCATGGGGAGGTACCTTGGACGTCAGATCCCTTTGCCTCCGGGGTCCCTATGTCTCGTTACTTCACCTTCCGCTCTATTGATGGGTACGTACTGCCCTGCACTGTTCGGTCCCTGCTGGGCCCGATCCGTTATGTCTCTGAGCCGCACTTTGCAGACATTTCATACCTCCGCCCTTCTCTTGCTTGGGAGGTGGAAGGCCCCGGCTCTGATAGAGCTTTCCGTGCTGGGGTTCCTTGGAGGGGGGCAGATCCCCCCTGTTCTCTGGTGATTCCGGCGGGCTTCGGGCCTCCCTTCTGGATCCCGCTTCGGTCTACCTTGATCTTCGCCTGCCCCTATGTTCTAAGCATGCATCCGCCGAATTCACAGCGTCTCCACTGCACCTTCCCTCGGGATGTAATTAACCAGAGATCGGAGTCCGCATCATTGTCTTTCGCCATGGTGTGGCCCAGGAGGGAGACGGAGCGACGCTCAGACACGTCTTCCCCTTGCGGCCGCCATCTTGGAATCCTGATGATGCTTTCAAGAGTCTAAGTTTGCAGGTTTTGTTATGCAATGCTGTCGAGCTTTTTTCTCTAAGTGCCCTTACCGGTAGGTTTGTCTTTGTGCTGTTGGTTGCAGAGTTTTTGGTAGTTGTTGCTATGCCTTCTGTTCCACCACTGCTCCTGTGACTCCTCGTCCATTTCAGTAGGTCTAGGATTCCAGACATTAAGGTAGTTTTCTCCCACTCCTCCCCTCTTGCCAAGTCAAAGAGCCTAGACTTCCATTGTGCAGAATATTCGGCTTATTTGTCTAGTCTTGACTGAACTGCCCCATCAAAGGATTCCAAGGAGGAAAGTTTGCTGTGCATCGTTCCTAGGAGCAAAGTCTGATCCTTTAATGTCTCGTGGAGAGATCCATAGAGCTTCGTGAAGGGATGGATGGTAATGTTCAAAGCCGTCATCATTACATTCTGTAGATGGCTAGGATCAAGTCCACCCAAAGGCACAGAAGGTGGCTGGCCATCCTCTTAGTCTCCCTGAGGAGGTACTACATCCAGAGTCTGAAGAGGAGGCAGAAGAAAGATTTGAATAGTCATTCGGAGTACTTGCGCGAGGGAGGGGGGCATCAGCTGTTATAGGCACCAGTTCCTTCATGGTTGTCATCGATGTGCTACAATTAATACTTGGATGAGGTGAGGTTGTTGATGGGGAAAGGAAGCAAAATCTGTGTTGATGCCATCTGAAGGTCTAGGATCTTCCACTCCACTTTGTCCTGCAGCAGGACTACCAATGGTTTATTCTTCTGTATTAGGGGGTTGGTTCCTATTCCCAGAGGGTCTGACACATCCTGAGATTTTGATTTGAGAGGCAGGAGCTTGCAAGATCACTCAACCTGCATGGAGTCTGTCTGGTGAAGCTCAAGTCGGTGATGTCCGCCGCTAATCTGGCTTCCAAAGCCGCATGTCGATGCTCCAAGGTCTTCACTAGGGGGTGATCGGAAGCCCTGGGAGGTTAGTTTTAGAGATGTCCCTGAGGGGTCTCAATATTGCATACTCGGGCGAATCAGGGCGATTGAAGACCACCTCCAGGTATACAGCAGCATCTTCGAATTCCTAGTGTTCGTTGCCCAAGGGCGTAGGAATGAGCCTGGAGCGAGAGGTTGGTTGAAGGGGCTGGAGTCCCAGGTTTTTGGGTGAAGGGGGGGAGGCGAAATGGACCCCATGTGAGGGGGGAGAGTTGGAACATGTGAGGTGTTAGTTGAAGGATTCTACGCTCTCTCACTTATACAATCAACTCTGCCATCATGTGCAATCAAAAGCCCTGTCTCCCCCTCTTCGGACATGGAATAAAGGTTGGGGGTGGGGAATCTGGCGGAGGAGTTCTTTTCTGTTCACACTATTTGCACTCGTATCGCGGTGCTTCACAAAGAATCCTTTGGGGGTGAATATTGAGGCTGTTACAAGTATGATCTGTGGATCGGTGGAGTAGATATTACTTTGTCGTGCAACTTTCGCCTGGTGCACAGGCATTCACAAGCATATTTGGAATTCTCAAGCGGTCTAGAGGTTCACAATTTTCTTGGCCATCAAACCAATATTAATGTTATTGGTGCAAACACTTAAGAGCTCCACAATCCTACCTTTGTAGAGCAGTCCTTAGTTTGCCTTCAGCCTGCATAGACAGCAGTGACTGCCAACTCTGCTGCCAAACTCCGCTGCCGCACTGTTTGCTGGTAGTTGTAGCCAGACAAGACACCCCTCCAAGGAAAGGAAAGTGAGAGCAGACTCCCCCATGCTCTTGGGCTGCAGTGACTGCCAACTCAGCTGCTAGTATAAGTAAAGCTAATGAATGACAAGTTGGACAGTCGAAGTGGGAAACAATTGAAGTGGAAGCTCCTGTGAGAAAAGGGGAGCTGTGCACAGTGCTGGAAAGGGAGCAAATATAGAGATCCAAATAAAAGGGGAGCTGTGCGAAAACCGATGTGGAAGCAAACTCCCAAAAGTAAAGGAATAGAGACTTTCCAGAAATATACGAATATTGAGAAGCACTTGGGTGTCCCTTCAGGCAGGAGATGGTTCTAGGAAGGCCGCAGAGACCCCACCAAGAGAACAGAAGAAAGCTAACAAAGTAAGGCATCTGGTTGCGTGACTGTCATGGCCACTGGGCAAGGTCCACTAGTTCCATCATATAAAGGGTCCAGGTGGACCCAGTCCTGGCACCGTTGGCGCCAGGCTCATGACAAAGTGCTCTCCCTGCACACTTTATTTCTGGTGCATGTGTTCTTTCCGCCCCTGCAGGGTCCCCACATGCATCCAGGTCGGGCGTGGCCATAGGAAAACATTGGGCTGCAGGTGCAGCATCCTCTGGGTGCGGCAAGGTGGTGCCACAAGGTGGAGCCAAGGGGGCGTGGCTGGGACCATGCTATTTAAGCCTGCCCCGCCCGCATGCAAGCGCTTCGCGTTAGTCTGCTTATAGCAGCGTAACGCTCACCGCCGCCTGAAGCGCTCTTACCTGATTTCAGCAATACCATCGCCTGAGCGCACCTTACCTGACGCCAGCAAAACCATCTCCTGAGAGCATCTTACCTGATTCAAGCGATACCATCCCCTCAAATGCATTTTACCTGATTCCAGCAGTCACCGAAGTCAGAGCTCATCCTCATCTGTTCCGGGCGTCTAAGCTACGCGGGAGCTCATCTCGTTCAGCATCCTCGTGAATCCATCCATCCATCCAGCCAGCAACCGCCGGCAGGCCTTCGATAGCTGCCTCTCGTCAGATGTCGCCAGGCAATCCCTGCAGGAGAAAAGGTCAAACAAGGTTAGAAACAACATAAAGACTTTACGCTAAGGTCGCGCCCAGCACATTCCTCGCGCTTGACCTTGGAACCAAACTTACCTTCTACTTGAGACATTGTAAACTCCTCTGGCCCCCATTTGGACTCGCTTCCAACACTGCAACTCTGCTGAGCCCTTCATCACCTATTGGGGAGAAGGAAAGACATTACAAAGGTTACGGACAATAATCACGGAAAAAAGACATTGCAAAAGGATACAGACAATAATCATTGTTGAGAAACACTTACCTTAGAAGTGGTCAGCCGCAGCCGGTCTCAGCTGTCACACACATGGACCAGTGAAGAAACTAGGTTTGTTAAAGGCGCCCCTGCAGTTGAGAAGCAGGATGGAGAGCTCATCCTCATAAATAAACAGGTGAGACTATATGGGTAAACGCATGCTCATCTCGTTCTGGGAAGAAGAGTTCGAGGGAAATCACAGTCTGACCACAGCATTCACACGGCCTCTCGTACTCTCTGTGGCAGTGTCAGCAACCGGCACAGTTCACAATACCAGATTAGGGAAAGGAGCCTGATCCAGGGGAGCCAAGTCTAGGGAGGGTTGCAACCGTGCCCCAACGCCCCTGCAGAGACCAGGTGAGCGTAACAGTGACCTGTAGTGGGTGGACCGTGTGGTCTGACAATTGTGCCACGACCAGGGGAGTCTTAGCTGATAAAGAAAGTTGCCGGAAGTACAAAGGTGGCAAACCCCAAAAGGATTTGGTTCAGAGTGGGGAAGGGTTTCTAAGCACTGATCCGGGATTTAAACCTGTGTTGCTCTACGTCCATTTGTTTCCAATACGAGCGTGTTGCCACTGAGCTATGCTACCCATACAACTAGGGATGACTGTCCGGGAAGAATGCGGTATGCCCAAAACCTATCCCAACCTCCCTCATCCTACCCTTTTCAGGGTCCCATAATACCACTCACTCCCATTTACTTGGGTAGAGGACTTGCCCAACCCCCATAACCCCCCACACCAAAAGGTACTGGGACGAGGAAGAGTAGGGACTACCTATGTGAGTCTTATGTGGAAACTGGGATGAAAAAGAGTACAAGTAACACAGTTGTGAACTTCACTACTGAGACGAAGAAGGGCCTTGGAGTAATAAAGAGTACCGCCGCAGAACCAAGATCAACATTCTAGTCAATTTGGACAATCTATAAATCAGTGGAACATAGAAAGCTAAGGAGGACTGGGTAAGCCTTCTTTCGAAATATCGAGCAAGGAAGCTGTGCCATGCAAGAGGGGACGAGACACGAAGGCCACTCAAGGGGCATCCCTTTTTTGTCTGCAGACAGTTAGGGGTCTTCTAATGTGTAGAATAGAAAGTCCTCTAGACTCTTTTGTTGACAAAGGTGCTGATACACTGTGGCTTCCATTACTTCCCTTTACTTCTCCTCTGCGGTTTTTGCAGTTTCTTGGCATGTTCTGTTTTTTGCATGGAGTGCAAGACTTGATGGTGCAGTTGTTAAAGGGGAGTTTTGGTTGTAACGGCAGTCGTACTTGCTTTGTTAGTGTTGTGGAACCTGTTTTATTGGCTTCAAAAATTGAGCAGAGTGAAACACATAGAGCTTTTGGTTGATAAAAAAAACTGTGCTATGGATTAAACTGGTATTTCACTGCCACTAGGCCTCGTATTGCTACGATTTAATTGGCAGCTCAAAGATATTGAAGAAAACTACTGTGGATGCAACAGGCATGAAGTCCAATAGTTATTGCAATATTGTGCTAAATTTGTCATACTGTAGAAATGATCTTGAAGTTCTATGGGATATCATTAATAGGGCAATGTAATCGAACTGGTAGAGGGGAGGTGACCACAGATAACTAAACACAATAAAGCACAAGCATAGTTTGTGTAAACCATGTACAATATACCACCCCATAAGTCAGGCATGCAAAGAGAATACATATTTCTGCTACAGGCAAAGGTAGCAGTGCTTCTTCAAAAGACTCTGACGAATCTGAGGATGCCATCCCTTCTCCCCTAGGGGGAACCTCTCTCATGGAGCCAGAGTGATGTGTCCACAGTACAATAGTACCCCTGGCAGTAGTGCACCGAGGGAGGATCACATGGGGAGGAACCCCCTTATGGAATCTGTTAAGGATTTCAATCAGGCAATACACCCTGGTCTCAGCCTAGTATGCATCGCACAGCTGAAATGTTTATTTTATTATGTCTATAGGTCCAATATTCTGAGTGATATACCACTCATATCACACCCCTTCTCAAAACACCCCAGGTCACAATGGATCAGGAATCAGGCTGGTTGGTAAAGGTAATATTTATTTAAAATTCAAATCAAACATATACTTTGTAATAGGGAGCAGAAATCAACAAGGCGGTTACAATAACAGAGAAGAAGGGATGCACGGCCGTTAAATTCACTTTTAGTAACACAGAATACAAAACATCAGAGAAAAAAATACTTTTGGCTTGTTTGGAAGAATAGCACTTAAGTTAGGATTTTCCCCTGCAATATTCATCAACCCAAAAATAAGCAATTCTGAATAGATATAAGGAAGCAGCAGGTATTCAGGAGTAAAGAACAGTAAACAGAATTTGACTACAACCTTCCCTCCCCAAACAAGCGAGGAAAAACTGGATTGAAATCTTGCACTTTTAAAATGACATTCGAAAATGGCTGTGTAAAACAATGAAAAGTGTGAAAATCCTTAAATCGGTATACATTTCTATGGGAGCAACATTGAAAAGATGCTAACAATCATGAGCTACAGTTTGAGCAAAAGTAAACACTTTAAATCCAAATGGAAGTTTGGAAATAATTTAAAATGAAAATAACACGTGTAAAACTTTGCAGAAATGCTTATTCCCACCTAAAATTAACCAAACGATTTTTTAAGAAAAACAGGTGAAATATACTGATTTTTACAGTTTTTGGGTTGGGATGTAGCTATAGGTCTCGGGTATAATCCAGAGTTGAAATTAAGTCTCTAGCTATTAAATTGAGTGAGTTATGCAATGTTGAATGAAAGGTATTTTTGCAAAATAAAGGCGCGAAAAAGAAAACCGAAATCAACTTTTACAAGGATAGTTATGCTCTACACTTGGGCATTCAGGCTAGGTTACCATATTGAAACACAGTGAGCTCTAGAGTTGATCAGCGGAACCATCCCCAGCACCTCTGCGCCCGCCCTGGCGAACCCAATCGGATTACCCGAAGGAGGATTGAGGGTTTAGGATTTCACAAGACACAATTATTTAAAGAAGTTAGCACTAGCGCAAAGAATCAAAAGCAAGGTTTCAAGAATGGTTGTGACAATATTAAGTTTTTGAGGTAAGGATAGGATGGTTTAGAGATTGGGATGGAACAAAACAAGGCAAGGTATGCTATGATTTTGTATGCTTCCTATTAATACTTACAGTCCACTTTAATTTAGGATTTTGGACCGTCAAGGGTTCTGGTCATCACACGGATCGGGTCTAACCAAGGATAGCAGGGCACATCTGGTGGGATAGGGTCAGCTGGGCGGTTCTGGTCACCTGGACGGCACTGGACGGGCCCTCTGGTTTACTGGAGATCAGTGGGATGGCGAGTTTGCAGGCATGCATCTAGTAGTAGTAAGCCAAACTGGATCAAGATGCTTCCCTTGGGTTTTTGGGATTTTTTTAGAATTTGAGGCCTAGCTGAAAATAGAGTCAGCAATGCATAGGCCTTGGCTTTGTAAGGAAAATCAGGGTCAAAGATGAAGAAATCAGGAACACGATGCCACGCAGAAAATCAGGAAGAGGTCAGGAATCGGTCTCTTCTGTGTGTGTCAGGTTCCCTTATTTATCATGCCAAATGACATCACTAAATTATATGGCAGGGGCAGGCTTACTACCCACATCCCTAGTGCTAGGATTGGGCAGGAGCACAGTTTCCGCCTTGCTTTTTCGCTGATTGGATGACAGAAAAGGGTGTCATGTTTACGGTGTTACTTTTACAATGTCCAGAAACCTCCCCTAGCCACTGGAACCAAAATCTAACTTTACCACAAATACATACTTATGCATTTAGAACCTCTGAGGAAATCAGATACACAGGTTACATATTTTGTGGGTCACATTTCATTCCAAATCCCATGTCTGGGGGACCTGGTTTGACTTTCTGCTACATTTTGGCAATTTTAACCATGAAAGATTTGGCCTAACATTCCCAATTGTGTACATAGATGCACAATTACCCCTGGGATATGTGTACACAATGTTATGTTTGCAACACTCATACCTTTCGCGCAATCTGTCATTCTTTATAACTTCTGTTCCTTATGCAGTACCGAGTCCTACCAAGTCTTCAAATGAATAGCATAAAATTAGATTTAAAACTACCAACTTTAAGATTTTTCCTCATTCTTGTGGCAAAGTTAAATGTCTTGAAAGTTCAGTTGCAAAATAGGCTTTTTCAACACCAAATGTCACTTGTCTGTTTTTTTTTCTTTTTCCCAAGTGTAAGCAAATGTCAATCCCTTTGAAGCAGAATGAGGGGCCTCGCCCTTGACTGAAGTTCCCTGCCCCTCCCACTTGAAAGGCGAGAGTCTTAGCCTGCTATTGTCTCAGCCTGGGGCAGAGACAAATGTCTGATGCAACTTGGAAAACCCCATTGTCCTGGGTATTCAAAGCCTCCAAGCTAGCACTTAGCCTTTCCTGTGCCAGCAGTTTGAGGTGTCACCCTTTCTCAGGGCCAGCACTGGCAGAGCAGTTTTTTTTCTTAGATATAGTTTACCAATTTATCCTAGGTGTAGCTTTTATTTTCTCATTTTAAATCTTGCCTGAAACCTAGAAATCAAAACAGTTTATAGTACTTTTACCAGTAAGAAATGTTTGTTACATTTCTAAATGAGCATACATTTACACCACAATGTACTTTTAAATAGGCGAGTTTGCTCTTCATTCAGGAAAAAACACATTTCACTTATTTCTTTAAATTCAGTTTTCATCTGCAACAAATACAAACTTTGGGCAGCTCTATTTCTTTCCTTGAGTGCTGGAGTTGTTTGCAGCATGGATACATGTATCATGCATCTGTTTTAGAGTCTTTCTCTGGACAGCTGATTCTTGATATTTGTTGCAAAGAAATAGCTGCATTTCCCGTGGAAAATAAACAGTCCCTGGTTTGCTTTTCCAAAGATAATTTTGATTAGGGCTGTCATTCAAATGAGGCCCGGTTCCTCTGAGACTCAAGAATGAACCAGAGCACTGCAGGGGCTTTTTGATCATAGTGGGTCAGGAGGAATTGATTAATTTAGCGCCAAACAGCACTTGGAAGGTTGAAAAGATGACATTTTAAATCACCCAAGCACACACAAGATACATTTGGCTGCTTGGCACATGCTGACATACAGTTAAGCCATTTACAACTGCCTCATCAATGTATCGACATTTTAAAGGTGTAACGTAAACCAAGAAACTGTTATTTCAGTAAATGGGAGAGAAAGGTGTAGTCAAATGCTGTAGGTCTTTCAAAGTGGGCTAATGGACAATTCACTCAGTGCAACTGGTTACCTCGATCAGAAAAGCTAGTGAGATACAACCAGCCTTCTTATAAGAAGAGACATTTGTAGCCATAAACGCACATGTCCAAAACACCAGTGTGTTTATTTAGGCCTACAAATGTCTCTTATAAGTTCTTGTTTCGCCTTAACCTTTCTAATGGTAGTAACTGTAATTAAGACTTTCTCCATAAAATGTTTATTAAAATGGCACAGTAGATAAGATCTAAGGCCCATAATACCGAACAGGAGTGTGGGGTTGTCCCCTGCACCTCCAGTTCAGTATTATGGGTTGCAGGAGTGTCCCCTGCACACATTATAGGCGGTGTGGGGGGACAAACAGCCAAAAGACTGGATTGCAAAATGGGGTGTTGCAGACTGCTGTGGGAGTTACTGGGACTTGGTACAGTCAGTACACAAGGTGTAAGTGACCACATGAGAGCCTTAGACAACTCGCCAGTCCACCATGAGGTAGTGCTATTGAGGGAGAGTGATGTTGGGGGTAGCTGATAAATTGGGTTGAAGTTGGCTGCTATGGTGAGCTGCTACTGAAAGGCTATATACAGGGTTGGCTTTCTGAGCAAAATTGTAGCGCCGGAGTGCCTTGGCCCTTGCACTTGTGTTTATCTGGTAGTATGGGAGTGCAGGTGCGCTCCAGTGGTGATAAAAATGAAAGGTAACGACTCTCCGCCAAGTATGGGCACCATTTATTTTTGTTGTAGTTCAAAGTTGTAGTCGGCAGTGGGAGCTGAAGCCTTTGTCAGCCACTGTTGAGTCTTTGCGCTGGGGTTCAGACCCCTTCATTGACTGCCTTCCAGGGTCACATGGGTGGAGTCTCATCATGGAACTCTGCTTTCTAGAATTATTTGCCTTTGTGAGTGTCTTTGCAGATTGCAACAGAGTTTCCTCACATCTAATCTTAAAATCAGCTTCATACAAATCCAATTCTTCCACATGTCGCTGCTAGCAGACCCTACACACTTTAAGACCGGTTTCAAGCTTTAATCATGTGGTTTGCCATTGTGTTTTCCAACCCAATTAGCTCCAACTTTGGATACAGACTTCTTTTAATACCGGTCTAATAAGGTTTTGGCTTGAACAGCCCCTTTAAATCCCAGACTGCCACAGTCGTCCTGTGAGCACATCTGTATCGTACAATGTCGTCATAGGAAAGGTGCCCGACTGACTACAGGGCATTCCAGTGGATTTTAAAACTGTGCTAGCCTGTGGGCAACATGTGTTGCAGTCCCTAAACATTTTCCACAGTGCCACCAACCAGCGCTGCCAGCTATGAAAGGTTGCATGCACAAGTAAAACAAGATTCTAATGGATTCCTTTCTGCCACGGATTCCTCATCTATGATATCCATATCCCCGTGCAGCTGTTCTCCTGCCAGGGGGTGCCGCGCAGCTCCACGTGGGGTCCGTCTGCTGCTTCTATGCGCCCTGTGATGGAAATGACATTAGGGGCAATATAAGTAGCAGTGCAGCATCCCATAACTTGAGTTGCTTTTTTCCGCGCACTCTGTTCTCTTGGTGACGTGCTCGTCAAGCTTTTATTTTTCTTTAATTTATTTATTGCCATATAATCAAATAATGACTTTCTACAATCTCCATCATAAGGTGTTTCCAATATAAATTGCATCCATATACTTCATAAAAGCTAAATAAAAAAGAAACTCATCCAATTCATTCACCAAATTCATAAAATATTCCCATTAAATAATCGCAGTAGTTAACACCACAATATTAAGATTGTTCCCATCCAAGAAACGTTTCCAGAGCTTCTGGTTAGAAAATCTAAAACAATCATTCCTGTATTTAATAAAATATCGGTCCCTAATGGCGTTCAAACTTAAATAATCAAACAACAAATTCCTCATAGTTTCAATAACGGATTCCCTGCATATTCTACAGAACCGCTGTTCACTGGTGATGCTAGTGCGTGCACCAATGATTTCAAATGTCAGCATACAGTCAAACTTAATTAACATATATTTCCTAACTATGGCAGTGTTTGGATAAGCCCTGAGGTATTTAGGTTTGTGCATCCTTTCATCAAAGTAGCCCATGAGTTCATTACTGTTTTTCTTTGTAGCCAGATCAGCAGACAGCTTTCAACACTTTCTTCACCCTATATTTATACTTGATGAATGTCAATCTCCCCCCCCCGCCTCCCAGCTGCTACCCAATGTGATAGTCCAGTAAACCTAGGCCTTTGTTGCCCATTTCAAACAATTGCGCATGGGCATTTTCCGTTCACTATATGTCTTATAAAACATATGAACAGGAGCTGACAGTTCCATTTGTTGGGCTTTTCTAAGTGATTTGCTGTGCCGACTCTGTCCTACAGTTTGTAGCCATGCACGGACTGCGGTAGGCAGATGTCTGTCTCTGATCCGCAATGTGTTTGCTTGTACTGTCTGGGCGAAAACCATGACACCCAGGACTGCAGGTCGTATCAGTCAATGTGTCATACCCCCTGTCCCACGCACTCCTGACAATAATACCTCTCCTGCCCGAGACCTTGGAATCCCAGTTGCTCGCCCCGCTCCCCCCATTCCATCACTTTCCCCTTCCACGGTCTGGGACTCACATGTGCTCTCCGCTGCCCCGCCTGCACGAGCGCGCTTTTTGGGCAACAGAACACTTTCCAAGTTACGCCCTTTCTTACACTGGCAACTTTCTTGGCATCTGGCAGCCCGGAGAAGCGGCGTTGGACTTCCACGCCACAGCCGTCGCTCGTTCACGTGACGCGACGACGTGTCACGTGACACAGGGTAACGCCAGTAGTGCGAGTATTTAAACGCCGATTTCCGTATAATCGCTGCTTCACAGCTGTTACTCGTAACCTGTTTGGCATCACGTGCTTCTTCTTGTTGGACTTTGGATACCTTGGTTTTTCGACTCGGCTTTGTTACACAGACTATCCTTGGAATTCCCTTTTGGCATCAATTTACCCTGGATGTTCACCAACCACGGATTGTTTATCGGATTGCCACACGGAACTTCCCTTTGCATCTGGTAACCTGGACTTTATGTTTTGGAACCTCATAGCCTGGTTACGTTCTTGACATCAGGTGGACACTACACTATACCACTCCTGGATGCTCCAACCTGAGTGGTGCTGTCCCAGATCCCTTACCTCCTATGTTTACAGCCCTTTTTCAGTCATCCCTGGTCGGCTGTCACGTTGTTTGGTATTGCTGCTTACTTGATTGCTTGGTACTTAACCATTGTTTTCTTGCAGCGGATCGGGTTCTCCAGAAGTTCGTGGTTCCGGAGTAACATCTCTACCTGTGGCCTCAAGGGCTGCACAGGCAGTGATTTTGGTCCTCGCTGTGCGGCACTTGGGGACGGAGGTCTCTTCTGCCTACACGACACTCAAGATCACAACAAATGCACCCAAAGGCTCTTAGGGAGCGGACTGTGAAATTGTCCACCTTCATCTACAAGGAGAAGTTTCCGTGGAAGGCTGAGGTTGCACGGTGGGGATTGTTATTCTGTAGATCGAATGACTCCACGCGTGGAGAAAAAGAAACAACGCTTTAAGAGATTGTGCTCTCTGAGTGAGTCTTCTCACCGGCACTGTTCTTCCCTGAAGAAAAAGAGCCACTGCCCTTGGGGTTGTCTGGGGCGTGGAAAAATATTATCATCTCAGATAAATATATGGTGGTTCACCAGTAAAATTTGTTGCTTTGTAAATATCTTTTTTTCCCTCTGTTTGAGCCAGAAAAATATTTTCAAGGGCTTATAAAAGAGCTCAATTGATTTACTAAGTAATCAGTGTTCAGGATGATTGTGCATTAGTCTGGACATAACTCTGATGAGTGGCGGTTTGCTTGAGTTATTGTGGGCACCAGAAGATATTAGCTGCTTAGACATGTGGCTGACACAATACACCCATAAGTACTTGACAGGTTAACTATCCAAACCTATTTAAAGCAATGTAGCCTGAGGGGATTGGTAACATGCCAGAGCCAAAGATTGCTGAATTTCTCTTAGCACTCAATAATTGCTCCATGTGTCTGACTCCCAACAACCTTAGCTCTGGTTGTGGCAGGTGGGATTAATTGAAACAAAGGGGAACACAGGCCAATTCTTAAGGTGCTGGCTATGTTAATGAAGCTGTCCAGGTAGAAATTATATTGCGTATAGCAGATGCTCGTATGGAGTCAGGAATCTGGGTTCTCACGAAGATTGTCTGATCCATGATTAAACTGCACCAGAGCCTATGCATATGTAGCATCCGTAGTGAGCTGGAGAATGAGCCGGGAGTGGCCACGGCCACACAGCTTCTGGTCTAGGTTGGTGAGCTTTACTGACAGAGGGGGGCTGTCAAGATCAGTAAGGACAAATTTCTGTTCAGTGCTGCAGAACGTCAATTGGCTGCCATAGTGGACATAAGTGCACAAAAAAGATCATGGACTACAAGAGCGGCCATATTAGAAACTGGTGTAACAATGGTTGAGAAAAGAAATCAGCCATTTTGTTTACATGCTGATGCTAAACTAAAAGGAAGATGCTGTTTAAATGGTGATGAAAATAGCCCTGAGGGCACTAAGTTTACTAGGGAGCAAAGACTCATCTTAAAATCCATCCCTGCCCTCCATACTGAAATGGGGCAGTGGAAACTAAACTAGTGGGATTGGAGGGAGCCCGATTAGGGCAGAGACTTGAAATGATGGACCTGGGATACACAGACCTAACAAGGCGAAGGCCTTTATCACCTGAGATGCTCAAAAGGTGCATGTTGGAAAGAAGCTTGACATTGGATGCAAAGATTCACGTGTTGGACAATGCGAGGCGGAAGGGAGCAGAGATCTGTGTGTTTGGGCTTCTGTAAAAGAAATGCAGACGGAATTGGAGGTGCTGCTAGCATGATCTGTATGGTTACAGGTAATGGAGAATGGTCTTGTGTGGTAAGCCACTTGAACAGGCTTCCCACTTGACTGCCAAAATATGGAGGGCAAGGGGCGTGCCGATGGTGACCATGAATTTAACAGAGATGTGACCCCTTATGTTCAAAGCAGCAATTAAACAAGAGATGCAGAGTAGCGGCAACTGGATTCAGCTGCTTCATGATTGAGTCTGTAGACATTATCCAGGAAAAACAAAGAATTGTTGTTAGTGAGTTTGCTGGCGAGACATGGCTATCCAAGAAGACTCAAAGTAAATCATGAAGATACATGGTTTCCTTTTCCCCAGGAGTTGGCTGCAAAGAACAATCTTGATCGTGTGAGGCCTGCATGGGAATGGTTGGTGGAGATGTTTTATTTCTGATGGAGTTGTTCTTTGGTTAGTACTGAATGCTTCTATACTTCGTACTGTTGGCTGCAATTGGGGACTCTCCCAAGAGAAAAGGCCATGTTGGAGAGAAGCTTGCTCCTACATGCGATGCTCGCAGGTATCTTTTTCATTTTGAATCTATCCATTTCATCCCATGCCTACTGGCTATTTTTTGGGGCTGTGGTTGTAGGAGCTTGCGCTTCACAAGTGTTAAGTACTTGGATCCTGCCTGGGAAGCATAAGGATGGTCATAATTATCTGAATGCTCCTCCTCTGCTGTCAGACGTAACCAGTAATGGCTCCAAGAGAGGAGCTGTTACAGCTGCCGAAGGACTTCCTAAAATGGGTATGGGAAGGGTGCAAGGCCAGAGTCTCCAGAAAAGTATTGCTGTTATCAAGGTCTCGAGGGCGAGGAGCTTAGCGCTCCCCAAGTATGAGTGGATACTATCAGGTAGCCCAATTACAAAATGTCTCTGTGAAAATGTGGTGAAGAACTGGCTTTTTATGTACTGGGCAGTAGTTTAAATACATGTGGCACATTTTCCAGAGGGAGGGTAGATCGGGGTCAGTTGACAAACAGTACTAATGGGTTGGGGCACCCACTTCAGTGGGTAATATTTGGAGTTTAAGTCTGGTCTGAAATACTTCCTCATGGGTTGGTTTTGATATCAGTAAGGAGGGCAGTCCATTGGATTGGGGCAAGTAGAGCGAAGTAATGGGAGTACAAGTGGGCCAGGGGATGTAAAGATTGTAGAGAGGTAAGGACTGTAGAGACCAAGAGGGGGATAGAGAGAGGTGGTCAGTGAAGTATAAAGGTGCAAGACCCCAGTAGGCAAGGATTGTCAAATTCTAACGCAATTTTGCATGGTGAGCCTTCTAGCATGGTGTCAGTGTGCATTGTTGGGGTAGGTTGCAGAGGGTGTGTGTAGCAAAGGGAATTTTGTTTAGGGGAGAAAGGGACTAGAAGGTGAGACTGAGGAGTAGTCTTGGACAGTATTTGTATTTATTGGTTGCTTATAATGCGCTTATACAAGAAGACAGTGTTTTAAAGCACCACAAGGCACACAGGAAGGGAACAAGGGAGCAAATAAACAATGAAACTGACAGTGAATAAATAGAAAGGGACAGCGGTCCTACTAGACCTTGTGACATTCGGAGCATGCAAGTGCAGTGAAGGGAAAAAAGGAGGTGGGCTGGGTGGGGGTAAGTGCTATCAGGGTTCCCTAGGGGAGGAAGTGCCCGGAGGCAACACCTAAGTGCAAGGGTGGAGACATCCCAAGTGAAGGGGGGGGTCTACCGCCCGATAGGCAAGTGCAGGGCAGAGGTAAACCACCCGACAGGTGGGTGTGGACCCAGACGGCAGTCCAGGGGCAAATGGGCAGAAAGCCAGGACCCTATTGGGCTCCTGAGGGGCCAGGCTACCAATCTCAGCGGCAGAGCGGATGGTTGGCACTGGAGTTGGAGAGGGAAGGCAAAGGAGAAGAGAAAGGTATTGAGTTGTTTGCAGGAAATTGAGGTGGTCCGGTTCAAGACGGGAAGAGAGAGGGAGACTGTTCCATAGGAGATAACCAGCTGAGGAGAGAGATCTGCCCCCAGCTATCTGCTTGGAGAAGCGGTTGATCGGTAGAGAGTTTGGGCCCGAGGATCAAAGGGATCTGGAAGGAGAGTATTTAGTAAGAGAGTTGCAGGTAGTGTGGTCCTAGGCCCCAGACAGCCTTGTGGGTGATGCAGTGGGTCTTGAATTTGATCCTTGCAGCAGCCGGGAGCCAGTGGATAGATTCTAGAGCTGGAGAGATACAGTCCCAAGGCTTGAGGCCAAGGATAAGTCTTGCAGCCCTATTCTGGATTAGTTGAATAGGACGGAGCAAAGAAAGTGGCAGGTAGAGGAAGAGGCTGTTACAGTAATCTAGCCCTGGTCAGGACCAGAGCTCTAGAGACATTGAGCTTCTGGGAGAAGGTGAGGGAAGGGAGAATGCCTCTAAGGAGGTGAAGTTGAGTGGGCCTTCTTTGCAAGGTCCATGATGTGAGGAGTAAAGGAGAGAGAGTCGAAGATGACCCCAAGGTTTCTGGCCTCAGTGGAAGGAGAGGGATGTGAGCCATAGAGGATGGCCAGAGTGCATGAGGGAAACTGGGAGCAGGTGTACAGATAGGAAGGATCTCTGTCTTACTGGCATTAAGACAGAGATCCTTGCAGGTGCACCGAGACTGAATAGTGGACAGGTAGTCAGGAATGATGGAGCAGGAAGAGGGGAGATTGAAGTTATATGTCATCTGCGTAACACTAGAAATGAGTAGAGAAGGCAGAGATCAGGTGAGCAAGAGGTGCAATGTAGATGTTGAAAAGTCAAAGTGAGAGGATGGAGCCATGGTGAACACCACATGTAGAGAGGGTGATGGAGGAGGAGGAGAAGCCCAAGAACACCTGGGAATGGCGGTTAGTTAAGGAGGTCAACTAATCCAGTGGAGATACCAAGAGTATCTTGGAGCTTCTTCATGAGGATAGAATGTTTGGCTGTGTCAAAGGCGGAAGAGAGGTCAAGGAGGATGAGAACATCAGGAGAGTTAGTCATGATTTGCGAGCAGTTCTTTGCGGGTGTTCAGGAGAGAAGTTTCCATGCCTTTGAATGTTCAGAATCCAGATTGATGAGAATCCAGATAGATGGTCATGTTCACAACCAACCAGCTCAGTGTATTGGGTCAATTGGGGGATGACTAACCTCTCCAGTGCTGGACACAAGGGGTCGGCTGAAGGCTTTTTTAGGAGGGGGTGCACAAGGGAGTGCTTGAGAGAAGAAAGGAAAGAGACTGATGCTGGCGAGTGGTTTCAAATGTCAGCAAGTGCCAGAGTGAGGGAGGAGATCCTTAATGGTTCTGGAAGAACAGGGAGGCACCTGTTTGGATGAGACCTTTATAGAGCGGATTACTCTAGAGATCTCATCTGTTGTGATAGGTGAGAAGGTGGAGAGAGTGGAAGTGGGTGGAAGAGAGGCCAAGGGAGGCAGGGGGAGAAATGGAAGGAGAGAGAGGTCCGAATGTCCTGAGTTTTAGAGGTTAAATGGGTGGCCACTGCAGTACAGAGGGCTTGAGAAGGAATAGGTGAGGGGGAGACTGCAAATGGATTTGCTAGTTCCTTGCAGATTTTGTTGTTAGATGCTCCAGAGATGCGGGCCTAGATGTGAGCCGCCGCCTTGGAGCGGATAGAGGGACGGTATTGCCTTTGGAGTAGGCGGCAGGCCAGTTTGTGAGAGGATGAACCAGAGGTCTGCCACTTCCATTCCAGTCTGCACTTGCGTTTCAGAGCGGCTAGATTGGAGTCGAACCAACTGTTAAGCTTTGAGGCAGGTTTCAGGTGGATCCTCATGACTGGGGGCAAGAATGTCAAGAGTGTTGGCGATAGCAAGATGAAGGTTGGCAAGGACAGAGTTTGTGGAAGAATCAAGAGGGGAAGGAGAAGGGATGAAGGTGGAGGCAGACGTAGCAGCTGACACTTGTTTAATCGGTCTGAAGACAGAGAAGGAGTCTGGCAGTGTTGGTGGAGGCTCGGTCATGGTGCAGAGAGTAGCCAGATGAGGAGAGAGTGATCAAAGCAGGAGAGTGGGGTAGTAGCCCAGTTTGCTGGGCACAAGGGTAGAGATCAGGATTTTGGCCGAAAGATAATACTGGCAGAGTGGCAGCCCCTCTAATGAATTGCTAGTCTTAGGTTGCTGTCAAAGAGGGCTCTAAGGTCGAGGAGAAGCAAGAATGGTGCACATGGTTAAAAGATTGGAGATTTGGGTGAGAGCAGTTTCAGTGCTGCGTGCACTCTGAAAGCCTAATTCCGAAGGGTCACAGAGCATGTGAACCTCCACCTAGTTGACATTGTGATTAAAGAGACCTCTTGAGGATTTTTGAATGTGGGGGATAAGAGCAGTGGTAAAATGAGGAATTGTTAGGAGTGGGTTTCTTGCTTATGGGATTGCCAGTGGGTAGTTTGTTGTAGGCAGGGAAGATGCTTGAGGAGAGGGAGAGGTTGAAGAGGGTGATGGGTGTGAACTTTGTGTGCAGTGTGAAGGGGTCTGTAGGAGCACCGGAAGGGTGTGCTGAGTGGAGGATTGGTAGGAGTTCACTGGGGCAGGTGTGAATGAAGTAGGATAATGTGGAAATGGGCGGGGTGAAAGGAGTCTGTCGAAATATTTCACATGTTGGAGGAAAAGGACAAGGCATAGACATCAACTGACTATCATTGGAGTTGCCAACTAGTATGTACTGTGTTGTTAGTGCTACCTGGGTGTAGTGCAAATACATGCTTGGTGGTGTGAAAGCTATTGCTTTCCATCAAATCATAGTGAACCTAAACCACCCACAGAAAAACACAGCACCTGCAGTATCTGCATGATACCATGTAGTATCAGCAGTTAGCTAATACTTTTGTAATTTGAGAGTGCAGTAATGTATTGTATTTCACTGAACAAGGGGGGTGCTTTGACCACAAATGCTGCTGATGAGGATGATTACAGTGAGCAGAGCAATCCACCTGCAGCGTTCTTCACCAAAGTGGTGATTAAGCAGGTAATGGGTCAATTGGTTGAGGGGGAGATCCAAGTAGGGACATGAATGTGGGACATAGTAGATTAAGAACATAAGTTATGTGCAATACATACAGATAATCAAAATATTAATGTAAGCACTCCGTGATTGAATAAACAGTATGTATCATGAACGAGAGATGCGAATGAAGGACTAGAGAATATATTCTGGATTAGGTCTATGGAACTTCCAGGGAGAGCAGATGGAGTTTAAATGTAGTGACAGGGGACCTATGTTGAACTCTGAGCAGTTGGGTCTGTCATGAAAGGGTACTCATCGGAGGCAAGAGGTCCTCAGCCTTGTGTGACTGCTGGGTGGACTCTGTCACATCACCTTCACGTCCAGGACCAGCAGCACAGTGTGAGGCATCAGCAATGAGAGGCGGGCACAAAGTTGTAATGTTCTCAACATTGGCCATGTTTATTAAAAGAAAAGGTTTGGATAAAGGCATATCTTTCCCTATCCAATAGAGAATGTCCCTGCCTATGAAACTAAAACTTAAGCAAATTGACCTTGTGTCTCCGAATTGCACCTGG
Source organism: Ambystoma mexicanum (assembly GCF_040938575.1). Taxonomy (NCBI): domain Eukaryota; kingdom Metazoa; phylum Chordata; class Amphibia; order Caudata; family Ambystomatidae; genus Ambystoma; species Ambystoma mexicanum. The sequence continues at coordinate 735,585,798 of NC_090925.1, forward strand.
CCCTCACACTAACATACAGAATCAAAAGATACAAGGGAAATGTTCTCGTTTTCAATTCAATAAAAGTGTGCAAAAACATATACATATAATTTCAACAAAACAAGTCTTGAGATCAGGGTTTTTCTGCTTCCCCTGGACTGTTTCAAGAAAAGTCTTTAGAATGTTCTGTTTCACCAAAGGTCTATTAAAGGTAATAGAAATGTCTCTTTCACTTAATATTCTCCTCAACATGGCAAAGCAAATGTCCTTTCTATAACACTGGTTGAAATATACCAAAAGAAAATCTCTTATGATTTTCAGAATGACAAACCAATATTCTTTCCACATACTGGTTGTATTTGAGCAAGAATTAGTCTTTCTTAATTTTCAGAATGGCAAAGCAAATGTTCCATTTCAACAAAGGTTTCATGTGACAAAGTAACACTTTAACACAAGATTGGATTTCCTGGTATACTCCCCTGCCAGGAACTCCCCAACTGAATAGACAACCTGGTTTACTCTCCTGCCAGGAATATCTGCTTTTTGGTCCTTGCAAATCACCTGGTGTACTCCCCGTGCCAGCTATCTTTTCCCAAAAAGATTCACTACCTGATGTGCATCGTGTATCAGTTCTATCTGCAATGTTCACCTTACTTTTAAAGTATAACTCAGTTGTACTTCTTCACGGATTGAACTTTTGTTGACTGCAGTTAAAACTTGTTCCACCTTCCTCAACACCGACATCCCATAAATGGGGGTTTGCTCAACTGTCCTCTTAATAGAAATCGGCTTTCGTCAATGTTTGTTCTAGGTTTCCCCAAATTACATTTCACATTAGGAGAACTGTACAGGTTTTGCCCTTGTATTTCTTCTTTAAAGATTTTTGGCAATGCTGTTTCCAAGTTTTCCCAAATTGACATGTCACATAAGGCGAGTTGTACCACTTTTGCCGTTGTGCTTCAAATCTACTTGGTCGATATTCAAAATATGTTCCCAAGTGTTGGTTAATTAGTGGTCACATCCCAGGGCCCCCAAATTGTCTAGGTCCACTCACCAGTTCTATGTGCAGCTGTGGCAGCGGTTTTCTGTTTGGTGGCCTTTTCCAATCAGGCCAACTCTGTCTTGGTTCCTGCATCCGCCTTTTACTGCTCTGCTGATGGAACCGTTTCCATTGCACAGGACCACGTCTTCTCCGGTCCCGAAGATGACCAGAGTTCCTATTCTCCGGTTTCCAGCACAGCTTGTCTCTGTAATTCTGCCTCTGGGTCTGCTTCCCGCTCTGTGCTCTATGCAGCTTGCTTCGACTTCTCCTTCACATTCTCTCACCTGTAGGTAATTTCCAAGTTTAAATGTCCCACACAGCTCAATGAGTGATTGACCACTAGAACGTATGTGTCACATTGTATTACTGTACTCCTACATCACATTCCCTTTCCTCCATACTGTATGGGCGTCCTTCGCTAGGGTCGGGAGACGGTGTACCTTTTTCACCAGAAAAAATCTTCTTCCCCTTTAAATTTAGAGGCACGCAGGGGTGTGGCCCTGGGAGCATGTGCTCCCCTGAGTCAGCCTATCGGCGCCACTCCTTGGTGCTCTTTTCCGCGTCAACGGGAATGGACAGCTTTCACTAGTGCTCCTGGGCTAGACTTCGGCCTAGTAATTCCACGTGCTCTTCCCCGGAGAAGTATCTTTGTCGTCTTTATTCAGATACCCCTGTCGCCACGCTCCTCCCCGGAGCCTGTCGGCTTCATCGGCTTCAGCAGGTATCCAGCCTGCGAGGGGCTCTTCCCTACGTCCGACCCCCTCACTCTTTGCCTCCACTGCCTTGGTCCCGATCACGGCTGGGAGGGTTACTCTGCGTGTGATGCGCTTACACCGCACGCTCTGAAGAACAGGTTAGCTCGGTGGAGAGAGCTCTTCGGAAGGTCTCCTCCAGTGGACTTGAAGGACTTCGTCAGACACAAGTCAAGGCCCAAAGTAGGGCCACTGTTTTCATCGGCACCCCGCAAGGACGACTCCTTCCCCAGGAAACATCCTAGCGGAAAGGACCGGTCAGGTCCTAGCACCAGCGCAGGTACCAAGGCTGCTTCAGCTACCGGCTGCCAGGCTGAGGGGGTCGCAAGTTCCTACTGGTGATGTTGCTGAGGGACCGCAAGGTTCTATTACTGGGTTTTTACTGAAGGGGCTATGCCCTACTACCGGACAAATGTCTGAGGGGGCGCCTGTACGCAGCACTACTGGCGACATCGCCAAGGGCACACTGCATAGCAGGCCCCTGACCTGAGGTGCAGGGTAGGCCTCAACCTCCACCACCAAGAGTGCAGGAAGAGTCCGGGCCCAGCGCAGCAAGCGTCACAACACAGACACGTGGCATGCAGCCTGATAAAATGGATGCTGCGCCAGACAAAGTGGCTGCTCGTCCGACACCATCCAGGTTCGGGGAGCAGGTAGGAGAATGTGTTTCTAGATGGGACTGGTCTTCACCAGACGTGGCCTACAGCGTATCCTTCAGCATTGCAGGGCAGATGCACCCTGCAAGCAGCGAGGCAAGGTGTGCCCAGGCCTCACAAACCTCTGGTCCCTGCGCCTACGCCCGCACCACGAAGCGCCCCACCGGCCTGTGAGGACAGGTTTTTTTAAAGGTTCCTCACGCTTATGTGGTCCCCACAGATGGGCGTCATCCTCAAGGATGTGATCAGGGACATGCTCCCGCCAGTCCTGCCTCCAGTTCTGCCGCTAACACCCACACCCGAACCACCCCTGACTCCAGCGCCTCAGGCCCCCATGCAGCCTCTGCTACCCATGCCTGTTCCCACTGTACCGGCCCCCTTGCCTCCTGCAGTCTTGGCGGTTCTGTTTCAGCCTCCACAGCAGTCTCTGGCACCAGTAAGTGCACCTCCGCTCTCGGCGCCCAGTATGCCTCCAGCTTCACTGGACCAACAGGACACTTTGGTAAACACTGATGAGGAGGACCCCGACACGCTTTTCTCGGCCAAGGCGTTTCATGGACATCTTGCAGGTCTGGCCGAGTACTTGGGGCTCCCACAACCCGAGGTTGAACAACCAGAGGTAGGGGTTCTGTCAGAGGTCCTCACTCTACGCCCTGCGGCTAGAACAGGGATTCCAATGCAGAAGGACATTGTGGCTCTGGCCATAAAAGGATGGCTTAAAACCCATTCGGCTCAGCCTACCAACCGCCTCAATGCCAAGTACAAGAAAATGGAATCTACGCTTGCTGTCGGCACACTACTCAGTGATCGCCCTGGCCTCAGTCTACTCCAAGCTGCAATCCTCCTCGGCTACCTCAGCCTAGGCACTCCTGGGTAAGGAGGAGATGATGTTGGAAGCATATGGAAAGAAGTTCTATTCCAACGCTTTGTTGCAGCATCATCCATCCAATGCGGATGCTATGCTCGCTGCAGTCAACCAAATGCTTTTACAGGAAATAGCTGACTTCCTTACGGAACTTCCATTACAGAGTCAGGCATGCTTCAAGGCAGGGCTGGGGGACATAAAAATTGTCACACAGGACATAATGGAGTCCATGGTGACCCACATAGACATCTCTGGCGTGCCATCTGCATCCCGTACGGACATGAGAAGAACAGCCTGGCTACGGACTACCAAGTTCAACCCGTACTTCCAGTAGCGCATAATAGACCTTTCATTGGAGGGTGGCGACCTTTTCCATTCCACCACCGATGAGGAACTTGATAAGAAGAACATCTCCCAGACTGCAAAATCGTTATCTATCCTCACGCCCAAGACGCACCAGCGCTCCGACAAGGGTCAGGCCTTCGGCGGGTTCCGAGGCTTCCAGGAATGAAGGTCAAGACAGCCAGACCGGTCTCCAAGTCAGCACCGCCGCAAACAGCACAAGGCGGGGAATAAGGCCTTTTTTTCAGTCCCCCTCCTCAGCCCCTGCCTCAGAGGGAAAGAAGTCATGACACTCTCATCCGGGTCCCGTATTTCCGGTGGGGGGGGCAGGCTTGCCCTTCATGTCCAGTGCTGGCACACGAGGTTCACAGACTCCTAGATCCTTTCAATAGTGTCCGAGGGCTACCGCCTACAGATCCCTCGCTCCCCTATCTCCTCCCATCCGCTCCCACAGATTGGGACAGCAACTCTGTGGGCGGAAATTCGATTGCTCTTAGAGTCAGGCAGTGGAAGAAGTCCCAGGCTCCCAGCAGGGTATGAGCTTCTATTTACAGATTTTTACCATACAAAAGAAGAACCATGCTGGCCTGAGAGTTGGGTTGGTCCTTTCCACCTGGAACCTTTCCCCTCCCTCTTCAAAAGTTCAAGATGGTTACCCCAGCGCTTATTGTGGAGACGCTGTGCATGGGAGACTGGATGTGCTCCCTAGATCTGAAGGATGCGTGCCTACACATCCCAATCTGGCAGCCCCATTGGTCCTTTGTGAGGTTCAGGATCACAGGCTTTCATTTCCAATACAAGCTTCTACCCTTTGGCCTCAATTCAGCCCCAAGGGACTTTGCCAGACTTATGAATGCGGTGGCAGCCCATCTAAGGGCCCAGGGTCACCACGTCTATCCATACCTAGATGACTGGCTCGTTAGGGCAAGATCTCCGGAGGCAGGCCTACACACCACCTCCGCCCTCATGAATATGCTACACGAGTTGGGAATTTCCATCAATCTCAAGAAGTCAAAGCTGGAGCCTACACAGAATCTAACGTTCCTAGGCCTCATCTGGGATATAAGATACAAGAGAGTTTTTTCCCTTGGAGGACAAGATCACAGCCATCAGGAGAGCCACTGGGCATTTCCTCAGCAGGGCAGTGACCTCAGCATGGTGGTACCAACACCTCCTGGGTATCGTGTCTCCTAGCAGTGCCACACACGAGACTCAAGATGAGATGCTTTGTCACGCTCACCTGGTCTCCAAGGGGGCGTGCTCGTGTCCGCAGGATGATGACTGCACTGGTGTTGCTCTGCTTAAATGAGGGTGCTAGCTTGCGTCTTCCCTTCGTTCTTGCCTCAAGAGATGTTCGCCTGCAAATCGAAACAAGATATTAGCCAACTGAATGGAGCTGGTTTTGGTTTTCACCTCCTTCCGATTTTCCTTCTCTTCCTCTGGCTCACCTTGGTTTTTTAATGGGTGAGCTCTCCGTCCTGCACACTCTGGCAAGGGCGCGGTTACACTGTCGTTCCAGGATCAAGTTACTTCACTGATCCGATGGAGGTTGCTGAAGTGGATGGACCGGAGTAAGCAGGTAAGTCTCTATTCCAATAACTCCTTGGAAAAGCTGCTTTAAATCTTTCTGCTCAAGGATTCCAATGTTCATTCTTGTCTTTCAGGTGCGGAATTAAGTGGCTTTCGGATGATGGGATGACTCTTCTGACAATGATGAGCAGGATTCCTGCCGGTAAGTATAGCGCTGTGCGGGACGTGCTAATTGTTCGCTTTATTTAGCTTTCCTTTGCTGTGTGCGACTAACCTGCTTTGACTTTTCTGTTCGGCAGGTGCGGCGCAATTCCAGGAAGAAGATGGAAGAACCGTTTGACGGTATCGACTAGCGGCGCGATGCAGAATGATGGAGAACTGCTCGATGGAGTTCCTGGAGGTGGCCGATTCAGGTAAGTAGTTACCCGAGAGGGTACCTTATGTTCGGTTCTTCTACAGATGCGTTTGTCCGTGGGTAAGAAGGAAGCGTGTTCAGGATGTTCTGCAGGTAAGGCCTTCAATGCGTGAATAACCCCTGTTCTTCTCTTTTCACAGGTGCCGATGGATAGAAGACTCTGGACGGGCGTGGCAGAAGGGAAGCAAGAGCTGAACTGACACGGTGAGCGTTATGCTGCAGGAGTGCAGAATAACGCAAAGCGTGTTCAGTTTGCAGGGTGCAGTTTAAATAACCTTGCAAGTAGTTCCAGGAAAATAGTCCCCTTAACTGTATCCTGCCTCTCTGGTAAAATAGTCCCAAGCCACACCCTGTACTGAATGGCTTAGCATCTCAGAGCCAAGTATATGGACCAAATGTTTAACACCTACCATGAGCCTGACGCCAGCGGCGCCAGGACTGAGTCCAGGTAAGCCTAGCTGGGGCCTGAGAAGCCCCCAAGGAAGCCTGAGGCAGGGATGGGCTCGTCGGATTCAGGGTTTTGGGAGCATGCACCATGACATGCTTGCAGCTGCATTTTGCAGCCTCCTGGAGTCAGGAGAGGGGTCGCAGGTGGAGCTGGTCAGCATCCCGCTTCAGCTCCACCAAGACCTAGTCTAGTGGAGCATGGACTACAACTGGCGGATAGGCAGCCCCTTCTGGCAACCAGCACCGCAGATTACCATCACCACAGACTCATCCCTTGAGGGCTGGGGAGCCACCTGGACAGCCACAGTGTCCATGGGGTCTGGTCCCACCAGGAGCAGGAAGCTCACATCAACTGGCTCGAATTGATGGCCATCTGGCTCGCTCTCAAAGCCTTCCTCCCGATGGCCTGTGGCAAATCGATCCTAATACAAATGAACAGCTCCACCAGCATGTATTACATCAACAAGCAGGGTGGCACCAGGTCTCCTCCCCTCTGTGCTCTAGCAGTCAGCATTTGGGAGTGGGCTCTGGTAAACAACATACACTTGTCAGCAATCCACCTCCCGGGCGAGTCCAACCTGGAGGTAGACAGGCTCAGCAGGCTGGGTGCTGACAATTATGAATGGCAGTTGAACGAACAGGTCCTTCAGGGGATCTTCAACAGATGGCGTCATCCTCAGGTGGATCTTTTTGCCACCTGCTCCAACAGGAGGTGCCCGCAGTTCATGTCCTGGCAGGGACCAGGGCAGGGGCTCTCTGGGCGATGCGTTTCAGGTAGAGTGGAACAACGTGTACGCATATGCCTTCCCTCCCACTCCCCTGGTACACAGGGTAATCTGCAAGATAAGGGAACCCCAGCACCTACGCATCATTCTGATAGCTCCTTGGTGGCCGGTGACGCCATGGTTTTCTGAATTGCTCAGCCTATCAGATCAGCCCCCAATGCACCTTCTGCTGGCCCCAGGTCACCTACTATCGCAGCAGGTAGGCATGCTCATCCACCCAGCCCCCCAGAGGTTAGCCCTCGCAGAATGGTTCCTGAGCAGGTCCCAATAAAGCATCTGCATCGGCACGGGCTAACCTAGCATCATGCAGGGCGCTAGGAGCGACACTACTAGGAGCCAGTACAGGAGCAAGTGGACTAGGTTTTGTCAAAAGGGCAGAATCAAAGGAAGTCGATCCTCTGACTTGTATGTTGGACGAACGTGCTATCCTTCTCAGCACACCTTGCACACTCGGGGGGTGCAAGTAGACACCTGCCGCACCTATCTGGTGGCCATCGGAGCCTATCGGAACTCGGAGGAGGAGGTCTTTTAATCCTCCAACCCGATAGGTGGGTAGAGCCTGATGTCTCTTAACTATCAAGAAACCACACCCTGTGTGGGACCTCAATGTAGTTTTGGGCGCCTTGGCGCATAAACGAATTGGGTCGGTGGCGTCAGCGGACATCAGGCTAGTCACCATTAAGACAGCCCTATTGGTGGGTTTTACGTCTGCATGCAGAGTCAGTGAAATCCAGGCACTGGTGGCTTCAGAGCCCTATACTACCTTTCATAAGGACAAGGTGCTGCTTAGAACTCATCCTACATTCTCACCTATGGTAGTCTCCTCGTTTCACCTGAATGAGGAGATGGTGCTACCTACTTTCTTCGCGGACCCCAAGGACGAGGCTCAGAGGGTTCTGCACTGTCTAGATGTCTGGCATGCTTTAAAATTCTACCTGGACAGAACCAAGAGCTACTGCAAATCAGAGGCTCCCTTTGTCACCTTCGGTGGGTGAAGGCCAGGCTATCAAGCTTTCAAGGGCTCCATAGCAAGATGGATGGTTGTGGCCATCAAGGAGACTTATGAGAGGCAGCAAAAGCCACTCCCGGCAGATACGCATGCCCACACTATCAGAGCCAAGGCTACGGCTGTGGCTTCCCAGAGGCGCGTTCCGTGGCAGGTTATCAGCAAGGGGGCTACATAGGCTATGCCGTCGGCCTTCTGCAAGCACTACTGCTTGGGTGGCAGTTCCAGGTCAGACATGGCATTTGGTCAGGCAGTATTAAGGAACTTCCTTTCTTAGGAGGGTCACCTCTCCACCCTGGGGCTACATTCAGTTGTAGCCACCCATACAGTATTGAGGAAAGGGGACGGGACATAGAGTAATTATAAGTTACTCACTGTAGTGACTAACGTACTCCTAGTCCATAGTCCTCTTTCCCCCATACGTCCCACCATCCTCCCCCTTAATAAAACTGGTGTCATTAGGCAATGGTAATATTGTCGATGCGTCAAAGGGGACTGAGGAGTGGCACAGGTGGGCGAAGTCAGGGGAGCGCATGCTCCCAGGGCTGCACCTCTAAATTTAAAGGGGAACAATATTTTTTTCTGGTGAAAAAGGTTCTGTCTCCTGTCCCTAGCGAGGGATGCCCATACAGTAGGGAGTAAAGGGGACTATGAACTAGGAATACACTAGTCACTACAGTGAATAACTTATAATTTACTCCACATTAACTTCCTGCTCCTTCTTCGTCCCAGTACTCAAGGCTTTCTGGGAACTGGAGTCCAAAGGATTTTCACACTGTTTCAAGTTACAAAGTGGAGAACATGTGTCTACATAACTATCATCAGATGTCAAATGACAACATGCCATCAAAGACTCTGGAATTAGGGTTTCTTCCTCACAGAATAGGGAAGGATACTGCGTCCCTCCCATTGGAGTCATCACTCCCCCCTGGTATTCATCCCCTTCCCCATAATCATCCTCCTGACACAACCCCCAGGATCAGGTAGCAGCTGCCTTTCCCTGGCCATGTGGGAGGAGACTTTCACCAGAGAATCAGTGATGACTCCGCAGGATTCATCCAACAGGCAGTGTGGGGCTCAAGGTGTACTGCTGCTCCGCCAAATCTCACACAGACTGGGGCAGCTGGGTAACACCCCCGCGACAGGACAGGGGGACAGCCGAGGGGTTTCTGCAAGTAACTGGGTGGAAAAAGACCTAGCTGGGAGTTCCAGAGAATGATGTAGGTGCAGAAGGGAAATAATTCATGATTGATTATTAAGATAAACATTGAAAGATAATGATGCAGAAGGCATTGTATATTGGTTTAAAATTAAGATGGGAGGAGAGGTAATCTGTAAAATTGTGGAATCTGGGAAAGCACGGCTCAAATCCTGGCTTCTCCACTGTATCAAATGATACCCATCGCTGATACCAGTGCCTCCTCTAGGCAAACCCTCACTGACATCCTCTTTGTTGTTCCCTCGCCAGACCTATGGACTCTACATATGGTCTCTGTGCTCTTTTTTCTCTTCTTCTCCCATTAATGGTGGCACCCAGTGGGAGGCCCACCTCAATGTTTACCTGTATGGCACCGTCTTGGTCCAAGGCCCTCGGTCCAACCTTCTCCTCTTTGTTAGACGCTTCCCACGCCTTATCAATTTCCTGTCTTCTCCTGCTGTCCCTTCTCTCCCTTCCTCGGCTTCCTTGCCTCGCCCTGCTTTCTCCTCCGACATCTGCCGCCTCCTGGAGGGACTTGACCTCGATGTCCTTGGTCTCAGCGAGACATGGTTCATGGCCAGCTCTGTCACGAACTTTGACTTTCTCCTCCCTGATGGCTACAAGATTCTCTCTGCGCCCAGATCCAACTGTTCCGGTTGGGGTGTAGCCCGGATCATCCCTGAGTGGATTCCTACCTCTGTCATTCCTATGTAAACCTACTCCTCTTTCAAATGCCTTGTCTGCAGGCTCTCTCCTAGCCATTTGCTTGCTGTCGCTACCATCTATCGGCCACCTGGTCAGATCTCCTCCTTCCTCTGAATGGTAAGACCTCTCTTCTTCCCTCCTGGCCTCAACCACTCAACTCCTCCTTCTTGGAGACTTTAACATCCACCTGGATGCTTCCTGTCCTTCTTCTGGACTCTTTCGGGACCTCTGCGACTCTCTATTCTCCCCTCTGGCCCTACTCACTCTGCAGGGCACACCCTGGATGTTCTGATCTCTTCAGGCCTTCCCCTTTCTATCCCTCTCACCACTCCTCTCTCCTGGAGTGATCACTTTCTCCTTTCCTCCCATCTCACCCTCTCTACCCCTCAGGCCAAACCAACTCCAGCATTGCCACCTACCTTCTCGGCTGACCCATGAAGCATGTCAGTTGAGGCATTTGCCACCACTTTCTCCAAACCCCCTTTCTCTCCCCTTGGCTGACTCACACCCTGACACAGCCCTCTCCATGCTCCACTCTGCTATATCTGATACTCTCAATGTTCTTGCCCCTGTCATGAGGATACGCTTGAAGCCCAAAGCCAAGTGCAACTCTTGGTATGATTCTGACCTTGTCACCCTTAAACGCAAGTGCAGGGTGGCTGAGAGGAAATGGCGTGCTTCGGTACATCTTCTGACAAACTGGCCTGCCGCCTGCTCCAAAGGCAATACCGGCTCTCTGTCCACACCAAGAAGAGAACCCACATCCAAGCCTGCGTCTCTGCGGCATCTAACAGCTCGGTCAAACTCTTTAAAATCTGCAAGGAGCTGGCCAATCCTGCTGCAGCCTCTACATCTCCTGCCTCCTCCCAGGCCCTCTGCAGGGCCCTGGCTTCTCATTTCATCTCTAAAACTCAGGACATCCTGACCTCTCTCGCTTCCTCTCCCTCTACCTCTGGCCCTTCTTCGGCCACCTCCCCCACCCTCCTTCTCTGCCTTTCCCCTGTTCTCCCCAGACGAGGTTTCTAGACAAGTCCGATCTATGAAAGTCTCGTCAAAACCGGTTCACCCCTGTTCCTCTAAAACCATGAAGGACCACATTGACAGCCTGGCTCCTTCCATGGCTGACTTCTGCAACCACTCCTTTGCCGCTGGAGTCTTCCCTTCCCCCCTGAATCACTCCCTTGCCCACCCTCTTCTTAAGAAACCCTCTGCCGACCCTTCCTACCCAGCTATCACCCCATCTCCATCACTCCTTTCCTGGGCAAACTCCTGGAAAAGCTGGCCATTTCCCAGATTAATCATCACACTGAATCTGTTGGTTCTCCCCATGACCATCAGTCTGGCTTCAGAGCTGCCAGAAGCACTGAAACTGCTCTCCAACCTCGATTCCGACACCCCCTGTGTCCTCATTTTACTTGATCTCTCTTCTGCCTTTGACATGGTCAACCATGCCATTCTGCTCAACCGTCTCCATGATAACCTGGGTACCACTGATCAGGACCTGGCTTGGCTAACTTCTTTCCTCTCTGATCGACCCTTCCCGGTCCAACTTGGGTTCTTCCTCTCCTCTATCTCTACTGTTCCACGGGGGTCTAACCTCTCTCCCTGGCTGTTCAATACCTGGCACTTCTTGCCCACTGCATTGCCGCTCTCTGCTCCAACTTTAAGTGCTATGCGGATGACACTCGGCTCATTTTCAGGCTCCCTTCTGCCACCTCTTCTTTTTCTCTCATCTCTGAATGTCGGTCTGCTATCCAGGAGTGGTGTGCCACCAATGATCTCTTCCTTAATGCCAGTAAAACCGAGATTCTCCTCATCGGCACACCAGCTCCCTCCTTTCCTGTCACTCTCTGGCTGGCCTCTCTTAGCCCACTTCCTGTTCCCACCTGTGAGGCTAAAAAGCTTGGGGTCATCTTCAACTCCACACTCACCTTCTCTCCTCACATCTCTGATGTCTCTAAGAAGTCACACTATCAGCTGCACCTCCTCAGAGGTATTCTTCCTTTCCTCTCGATCCCCCAGAAGCTCACTGTCTCCAGAGCTCTGGTTCGCTCTAGGCTGGACTACTGCAACAGCCTCTTTCTAAATCTGCCTGCCTCTACTCTCCGCCCTCTGCAACTCATCCAAAACAGGACTGCAAGACTTGTCCTTGGTCTCAAGCCCAGGGATCGTATCTCTCCAGGACTGAAATCGCTGCACTGACTGCCTGTGGCAGAGTGGATTAAGTTCAAAACCCTCTTCATTGTTCATAAGGCCTTTTGGGGCCTCAATACCTTCAACTTTCTCTTCCTAAATATCTTCCTTCTCGAGCTCTTCGCTCATCCACCTCCAACTCCCTCAGGGTCAGCTGCTTCTCCAAGCAACAGGTTGGTGGTAGATCTTTCCTCTGCTGGTGCCTCCCTCTGGAGCAGCCTCCCTGCCTCTCTGAAACTTGAGGAGAACCATCTCCGGGTCCGTAAGCACCTCAAGACCCTTCTCTTTGCTTCTGCTTTCTCTCCTCTGCTCCCTTGCTGATATCCTGGTTGAAACTGCACTGGTTACCTGGCTACCGTCTGATCTCGGCCCAGGTCCCCTCCCCACCAGTTGCACACCTACACTGCTCCCGGCAACCCTTACACTCGGGGATTGTTTCTGTATCCCTACAGCCCCTTACTAACACTTGACACCTGATGTCTGCCCTTACCCTTACACTTGCCACCAGCTGGCCGCACTTTTTATTTATTGTCTTTATTATTTATATTTTTTAATGGTCATCTTATGTACTGCACTTCTCCTCTTACCCCCGGCCGTGCACTTGTGCGATCTCAATGCCACCTGGCCTAGTAAGATCGCTGTCTTTGTCTTCCCTCTGTTCCCCCTCCCTTGCCTCGTAGCGCCTTGAAACACCTGTGTATAGGCGCGTTATAAATGCCATATCATATCACAATCTTTTTACCTTACGGTGCTGTTAAAATTGCAGCTAGGTGATTTTATTATGCATGCACTATCGAGGTTTTTTTTTCCAAAGGAGAAAAGGGATTATTTTAGACATTTTCCTGCTCCATGTGGTTTTATCAGCGAGGTTCAAATAAGTTGTGCTGGGAATGTGCCTTCCAATATTCTCCCTTTCTAAAGGGAACTGGACTGGATTTCCCCATAGCCTTTCTACTCCCGAATTAATGTTTGTTTCTTCTCGGTCTGGTTCTAGTTTTCCATCTGACCCAGTGGTGGATTCTGGATTTTTGCGTGGCTGTCTTTCAGTCCCTGGGGAAATTATGTATCCTCATACTTAAGACTTTCCAGAGGCTCCCTGGCCCCTCTGGCTTTTCCTAAAGGAACAGTGCCTTCTGAGTTTGCCTTGCAATTGGCCTCTGCAACAGGGCAGGAATTAAGTGAAAGTGACCAAGGCTTCCGCACCAGAGGCCCATCATCCCCCAGGTTAGTGAGTAAGCTGTCCCACTTCACCACCACACTAGAAGTCCCCAGAATCAGGCAGAGGACTTTGTCACACTCCCCTTTCCATCTTCTCCTAAAGATATTCTCTCCACCATCTCTTCCTTAGCTTCTCTCGCCACCTCCTCCTTAGATGTTCTCTCAATGGTCCCCTCCTCAACTCCCCTCTCCACTTTACCCTAAGCGCCTCTCTCTACCTCTCCCTTATCTCCTCACCTTTAGCCTACTCTTTCTCCTGCCTCTCTCTGCCGATGAATGCACCTCCTGCCTTCCACATCTGAACTCTCGCCATCTCCAAACACTCACACCCATCCTTTGGGCTCGCTGCCTTATATGTCACTGCCTAGGTGGAGTGGACTGTGGTTGTTCACCTGGGTTGACTGATTGATTATTGTTGACTGTAGCAAAGGAATACATCGGTCTAACTGAACGAGTACGACCGCAGGCCCCCTCTGGTGTGCATACCGAGCCACCAAGAGGATTGTCTGCCCTCTTGAATTCTAGACACAGTGCACACATCCACAAGGATTGGCGATCCTCGCTCTGCACATCCACTACAGCTGGTTGTGCTTATCGCCCTGCAGAAGGCCTCTTGGGAATGGGGGCCGAGACACTCCAGAGATGTGGTGAGATAAGATTTGCCTAACTTTACATCTGTGCAATAAGTTCTCAGATTGACCGGGTATGATTCATCCATGCCTGCATCCCTTAACAGCACAGCCTATCTTTCTGATGATCCAGTATAATTTTTAAAAGAACTACTTTACCCTCCGGAGGGTCCCAAATGGAGATTTCCTACTATCTCATGGGAGACATGTTGGGGCTAGCCAGGAAATCCTCCCTTCGCTGCCTATGCCCCAAACACAGGACAGAGTAATGAAGATCACTGGTAAGTAATCCAAACATAACTAATGTGACTGCACATTCCAAGGATGTAAGGGCATGGGTTTGCCCTGCGCCAGACAGGAAAGTGTTTTTGCTGCAGGATAGTGCAATTGTAACAAAGCCTATTTACCGGAAAGGTACTGAGGCAGTCAGAGTAAGCAATTCTGCAGGTATTCAAATGTCATTGATAGGGCTCAAGTCCAGAAAAAAGTGTGGGGGATCATTTACATATGCACAGGGACTGATTGTATCCTAAAGTGAAATACGCACATTTAAGTCAACTGGTCTTTCCTAATATAAGAACATTTAAAATAGAAATTAGCATTGTCTAGTTCAGAGGCTCTAATGTTCTCTTGGTTTTGATCTTCCTTGGTTAGGGTTTTTAGGGTCGAGAAGGGGGCTCCCTATTGCTACTGATTCTGGCTCCACGACCCAGGGTCTACATACCCATTATTGTACTGCATCTCACTACCCGCATTGTCTCGTTGGCTCTGCCACTGTTCGAGTCAGTATTACTGCTATTGGCACTACACCTTGCTGCTTTTGTTCTGCCCCGCTGTCTTGGGTGGTTTGTTCGGCTATGCTCCGACTGCCTATTGTTCCGCCGCCAACTGTTAAGTATGCTCTACGGGATATAAGGCTTTCATGGGTTCACTCACCTGCATCACGCTAAACATTCAGCGGTTGGGGCACCTGATTAAGCAGCGATGACTGCTTAACTACATCAGAGGCCTGAAGAGCAATGTCCTCTTCTTGCAGAAAACACATCTGAACATGGCAGAATCAGCTAAACTGTGCAGAGGATGGGTGGTGGCGGCGGTTCACACCCCTTTCCATGAGAAAAGAGGTGTTTCTATTCTAGTGTATAAGCATGTTCCCCCTTATGATCCTGGCTACCAAGACTGATGGGGAGTGCAGGTACGCGTTACTCCATGGGAAGCTATACCACCAGCGGGTCACACTCGTCAATATTTATGCCCCACCACAGATACATGGGCCTTTTTCATACATACATTTGCTAAATGCGCACAATGCATGGGACATTTAACACTGCTTGGAGGGGACCTTAATACAGGTCTCTGGCCCTATACATACCACCACCAGCAGCATGATGCAGCAAACCAGAAAATTGAAGACACTCCTTTCCCTGGTTACGGACCTCAGACTGATAAACGTCTGGAGACATAAGAACAGAGACAGGAAAGGCTACACTTTTTTTCACAACATCACTTAGCTACCTGCAATTGGATTATTGCCTTCTCCCCTGCAATTTGGCCCACGTGATCACCTCATGTGATATTCTCCCCATAACACTCTCGGATCGCACGCTGGTCCGTTTGGTAATCACTCTTGCTGATGCACCCCAGCGCTCCCTTCTTGGCGACTTAACTTGATGGCTCTAGGATACCAGACTTCTTTTTTAACATCTGAGGGATCACTCTGAGGTGTTTAGGCAGAACAACCTCACTGATGACTTCTCTATATTGAAATGCTGGGACGCTTTCAAGGTGTACCTGCAGGGACAGTGCATCTCAGCCTGGGCATATAAACTCAACACCTGGAGATCCCAAGAACTAACCCTTACCGCTGAACTCCAAGTAGTTGAACGAGAACAGAAAAGGTCACACGACCCCGCAATACTCTCATGGATTCTCTGCACAGGGCTGAACGGACACGGGTCACCACATCAAGGGCTCCGAAAGGATTCACCAGCTGGGCGCATAGGCTTTACACAGAGGGGCAATCGACCGATCTGCATGCTCGCATTAGCATTGAAGGGAAACCAGCACGCCGAGCTCATAGAGGTGTTACAGGACAATGATGGGGTCCTGCTGACCAGGGATAAGGCAATCAACTACTGCTTTGCTGAGTTGTATAGTGGGCTTTAAGCCCCTTCCCCAGAGAGTGACCTCAATTTAATTCACGACTTCAGCCTCTCCACTTCCCGTCTGTCAGCCCGGCAGATCTAGATGTGCTGAATGCTCCACTTTTGGTTGGAAGAGGTGCAGAGCGCCGTGGCAAGGCTGGCATCCGGTAAGGCAGCGGGCCCAGATGGCATCCCCATTGACCTCTAAAAATCCCTGAGTGACACTGTGGCCCGAGGCTAGGTCAGATCTTTAGAGAAGCTACAGAGGAGGGTTCGCTCCCTCAATCTCTTAGCCACTAATATAGTTGTGTTCCACAAGAAAGGGAGGGACCTCACCCAATGCAGCGCATATCGCTCAATCTCTCTTATAAACTCCAATGCCAAGCTATTGGCAACATGCATGGTGAGGCGCCTAGAGGGAGTCCTACCAAAATGAGTGCACCAGGACCAGACGGGCTTCATAATGTGATGACACTCTTTGGACAACATGCAGCAGTGCTTGCCCATCATCAGTGACTCATCAGATCCCTCAAATGTGATCCTGTCTCTCAATGCCAAAAAGGTGCATGACAGGATCCGATGGGACTATATGTTTGTGGTTCTTGGTAGGTTTGGCTTTTCAGGTTGGAATACTACAGATGATTCAGCTCCCCTAGAATCAACAGCTTGTCACTGTTATTGCCAATGTCCTGATCTTGGAGCCCCTCCCGCTCCATACCGGCACATGGCAGGGCTGTCCCCTACGCCCCCTAGTATACGCCCTGGCAATTAAACTCCGGATAGACGAGGGTTGGTCGGGCATTACCGGAAGCGGGGCGGAGGACAATATTTCCCTTTATGCCAAAGATATTCTTCTATATATTAACAATTGCAGTCAGTCCTTACTCACGATTCAAGTCATTCTGCTCGCCTATGCCACCTGATAGTTGGTTACAACGTCAACTGGGACAGGTCTGAGGTTGTGTCGTTAAGGCCTGACATACCCTGGCATCGCGGCACCATTCTGCCTGCAATGCTAGTATATAAAACATCTAGGGGTGACTATCGGTCTTTGCCTGGCAGAACTTGCCACTCTTAATTAACCCCCCCCAGTGGCAAATAGGATCATCATAGACATGGATGAGTGGCAGGCATTGCCACTATCACTTGCTGGTTGGATCAATGCCGTAAAAATGAACTCCATATGAGACCTGTTTACTTGCCCATGATGATTCCGATGACCTCACCATCAACCTTGTTTGCGGAACTCGATAGGGCCAACAATAAATTCATCTGGTGGGGGAAAATGCACAGTTGAACAAATTGATATTGCAGGCTTCCACGATTAATGGTGGACCGGCTCTCCCATCATGGAAGGCCTACTACATAGTGGCACAGGTCTCATAGGCCAAACACTGGTTAAATACAGTGGACACAGGTAGTTGTCGAGTCATGGAGCTGCATATATTACATCCATGCACACCACGGGAATGGCTGGCTATCCTGCCCCTGCACATGTCCTACGAGCAATTCAAACTCACCACATTGTTGTCCCTAGCCTTGCACAGTGGTATTGAATGCGTATGCTAACTGGCTGCGATGTGTGGGCTACCCCGCCATGGATTAGCCTACAAGCTTTTATATCATACAGCACTCACACGATCTTCCACACCCGGCAGACCTCACACTGGCAGGACCTGAGGATTATGGAGGTATGTGAGGACTCTGAACTGTTGTCATTCCCAGAGGGGACGGGCCTCCTTGGGCTCGCTGAGAAAGACTGGCTATGTTACATGACCATTCACTGGGGCCGTCCTCCATTTGCCACATCCAACTCCAGAGCTAGTGATCCATCGCCATGCGAATCAGAGATTGGGCATGATGTGCTTGACTTCCCGAAACTCAGGACGTTCTACGACTTTTGTATCCCTAATAATCTTAGAAGGAACGCACAACTAGCTGCGAAATGGACCAAGGACCTAGACACCTCCCTATGTACGGAAGACATATACGCCGCTTTTGCAATCACTAAATAGGCATCATGTAGCCTGAAGCACAGAGAAGATGCAGTACAACATCATACAGAGAGCAAGCTGTATGCAATGGGACTCCCTCAATCCTGACTGCTGGAGACACTGCGGGGCGATAGGCACCATTGGTCATGTCCTGTGGACCTTATCAATCTTTCCTCCATTCTGTTGCACTGTATCCAGAAGTGTTGCCGATGTGGTGGGGTCGAACGTACCCTTGGCACCCACCACTATGTTATTGGGGCTTGCAGAGGATGATTAGCACAGACTGTTTGACGCACAGGACGTTAGACATTGCATTGTTCTCAGCACGTAAAGCCCTACTAATGGCATGGAAATAGCCTAGCACGCAGACATGGCTCACCCTACTGGCTGCAGAGCAATCTCGCTTCAATAGGACAGTGACACCCACCGGTGCCGAAAGATTCTGGGAGCTGGCATCCACCCTTATCTGAGCCCCCTACTTGACTAAAGTACTCACAACATGAATGCAGGCACACTGACGGGGATCTATCCCATGCAAGTACTCCCCTTTTCATGCATGTGTTCATGCATTTGCCCTGCTGCTACCTGGGGCCATGCGCGACATGTTATATAGGGCGGAGTGAGGGGAGGGGGATGGGCAGGGGTTTGGTATTGTTCCTATTCCCGGCTTTGGACTATGTTGCTGGGCTGTTGCATGGACCATATCGTTCAAGAGAGGTCACTCTGGAGTTTGTAGCTATTATTCTATGCCATATCTACTTTAACTCGTCATTTATCCTATCTAATTGGTTTGATCTATGACATGCTTGCAGTTCAACCATCTTGTATAGTGTTCTATCTCAGGTACACAGTCTATGCTCCTTGTTTTGTTGTTTACAATAGCCACAATAAAAAGATTTACAAAAAAAATGAACATCATCTTTCACAAAATGAATCGTCAATACCCGAAAAATAAAAAACAGCTAGAGGAGATTTTCCTAGAACACTGCTGGCAAAGTGTAAAGGGTGTGGACTCTTTTAACCCAAAAATGTATATTGAAATATTCTATGGAAAGCAAAACACCAATACAAGACGTGTGCGTTGAAAACACTTTTATGTGGTTTTGTGGGTTAGTGGGTTCAAACCCTGTTGGGGGAAACTTGAACAAACAAGATTTTTTGCATGCTGGCCTCAAAAACACCCATGGGGGATGGAGTCGGTACTGTGAAAAAAGTGGGCGGATGCTGTCAACCTACATGTAATCTCAACTTGTACCCTTAAAATCAGCACATTGCCAGGTAGAACATCTTCAGTCCAGCAAACTCTCTTCGCACAGCCATGGACCTGGTAAATCATCACAACAAATTTGCCCTCTGATCTTTTCCCGTCCTCACCATGTTTGGCTTTCAACACTACTGTTTTATAAATCGGACTTGAAAAGTAAACGCATCATACATAAATTCTGTAGCAATATAGGAACGCTTATATGATACACAAAAAGAGTACAAATGTTGCATTATTTTCACCCCATCTTAAAAACTACAAATACCAGATTTGACAAAATTATAAAGACAATGGCTTGTAGGCTTTCTTTCAAGACTTAATCATAGAAAAGATCCTCTGAAATGGTAACCTTTTGCATTGTTTGCCAAAAGCAAGCTTTATATGATGCGAGTGAAATGTGACATTCTCCTGAAAAAAAACATGTATTTAACACACCAAAAGAGAACAAAATTGAGATAGGGCACACCTCTTTTTTGTCATATTTTAATTGCCTTCAAAGAAGACAGATTTGGGCAGCAACTCGTTTTTCTGTTTGTGCTTTGTTAGGTTTAGAAGTTTTGCATCACCTTCCATGTTCGTTATCTTTGTATTACTGTTCATCTTTGTCTAATCTGTTGGTGAAGAATCTCTAGCCTACATTATGAGGTCAGAGGTTTTAATTCTATGAATCTTTACTCCTGAGTGGGGTTCTAGAATGGTTTTAATATGTGTTGCAGTTGGAGAGAACGGCCGGGAAAGCAGTGCCTGCGGTTTCTGGGATATTAATAAATTCCTTTCTCCTTCATATATCGCCTGGTGGTTGATTTGGTGGGTCCTCTACAAGGGCTTGGTGATGGATACACATTTGTGGTAGTTATGGTAGATTATCATACCAAATGGCTGGACTGGAGAGCACTTAGAGAGGTTACTACCACTGAAATAATTTCATTTTTTGAAGACCTATTTTACAGGGAGGGATTTCCCACGGAAATAATAACCGACAATGGAGAACAATTTTGCTCCGACAGCATGATGGAATTTCTTGCTAAATTTGGTATCAAACATCTTCGCACCGCACTATATCATCCTAGGGCCAATGGGTTGGTCGAGAGTGCCAACAGATTTATAAAAGGAGGAGTACAACTAGCGTTCAGTGCAGGGTTGGAGTGGATGAAGGTTCTCAAGGAAATGGTGTGGAGTTACTGCACAACTCCTCACTCTACCACAGAGATATCTCATTTTGTGTCATTAAAAGGTAGACAACCTGGGACCAAGTTATGTCCGGGTTGGCTGGAGATGGCAGGATGTGTGGATGTGGATCGTCAAGAAGTTAGGAGACTGATATTGGAGGCACAAAATGTATACAAACAGAGATTTGATGAGGTTTCAAGAGTTAAGGAAGTAGAGTTTGAGGTAGGTGATTTTGTTTTGATAATCCTCGGTTAAGCTCCAAACGTGTGGAGAGTAAGTACCTGGGACCTAGAAGGATTGCGGCTGTGTGTGGAAATGTAGTGATTTTGGAAGGAGGAGAGTGTTGGTCTATGTCAAGGCTGGTCAAAAGTTCATCCAATGTCGGTGTGGGTGTTGTTATGGATAGGGGTGAAGCCGGCATGAATGATGAGACCATGGGAGCAGAGGCAAATGAGAGTGGAAGTGAAATGAATGCAAAAGCATGCAGTGAGGATGGTCTGACTGTAGGATTAGAAACGTATAAAGGTAGAGCTAGGAAAAGGCCAATACGTTTCAAAGATTATTGTTGTAAGTGAAATGCTTGATCTGTTGTAAATGTAAAGGGAGATGTGTTAGGTTTAGAACTTTTGAATCACCTTCCATGTTCGTTATCTTTGTATTACTGTTCATTTTTGTCTAATCTGTTGGTGAAGAATCTCTAGCCTGCATTATGAGGTCAGAGGTTTTAGTTCTATGGATCTTTACTCCTGAGTGGGGTTCTAGAATGGTTTTAATATGTGTTGCAGTTGGAGAGAGCAGCCAGGAAAGCAGTGCCTGCTGTTTCTGGGATATTACTTAATACATTCTTTTCTCCTTCATATGTTGCCTCCGCCTTCATTTAACATGCTTTCAGAATAAAATGCCCATTTGCCCATTTTCAACTCCTTGTCCAAAACAAAGGTTCTTAAATGGACCATAACTTTAAATAAAGAACGTGATAAGCCCTAAATGTGAGGCCCCACGGGTCTGATGGGCTGCTGGGGCGGTGGGCGGGGAGGTATTTGTCTCTAGAAGCACGTCACAAGAGGTTTGGGAGCTGACAGCCCGGCGTCGCTAAAACAGCACAAAGAAATGCTCTGTGGCTGCACGCAGCCCAGTGCTCCTTACTTATACTCACAGCAGCAAGTAGCTGCAGGCCCCCAGGAGTGCTGGGGCGACGGCACATACTGCCCATCTCTCAGGCCAGCTCTGCTCACAAAGATCACTCCCATCCAACTGCAATCTTGATAACACCCCTGTTTAGTTCTTGTTATAGCTTAGTGATACCCACTTGCATGCATCAGGCATTCGCATTCGTCCTCCTTCAGGTTGAATGTTCTTCATTTTCTTTCTACTCCTACTTTCTTTCTTGAGCCTGGATAATTCTAAATTATTCCGATTACTAGCCCACTAGGTCTCTGCTTTGGGATTCTTCCAGGATGCTGGGGCGAGTATCTGTGTTTTATTCTAGCTCCACCATAATGTATTAAAGTGTGAATTGTGGAGATGCTGAGTGTATTTTGTGTTTTAAACAAGAAGAGTGTTGGACACTTGTCTAAGTGTCTGTGGGAATACTATGTATTTTCTTCTGGTATTCTGGTCTCGCTAATATTTAGATTACAACGGCAAATAAAAACAGGACGAAAATCTCGAGTTTTTTTTTCTTTCAGGTCATTTCAACACAAGTATATGCGGGGAAGACCCTCTGCAGCCCTCCCATACTCCCCTTACATTCATTATAACCCTCACCCACCTGCATATATTTGCGTGGAAATTCGACCAAAGAAACTCTGGTTTCATCCTCGATGTTTTCTGCAGCGCAGTAGTCAACGTATACAGAGAAGAAGATTGTCTCCATAGCAGTACATCCCATTTTGATATATTGGTAGATACTTGCTATAGTGATTTTATGGTGATGTTGCAGACATTATTTTAAGTGTAAGTCTCTCTGGTATGACGTTAATATGTGGACACTATACTATTTCGAAGGAGATGGTCCAGCTAGGGGTCAGTTGATATACTGTTAGTGGGTGGAACTATTCCTCGTTGGTAAAAGTCTGGATTCCAATGGCTTGCCTGTAAGGGGCTGCAAAGCACTTAGGCTACTTACACTTAGGTGATCTTGGGGGAGGGAGGGTGGAAACAAATTAAGAGACACAGGGACGTCCTCAAGTTAAAGTGAATAGGTGCCAGAATAATTAATTGTGCCATTCATTCATGTTTATCGCCGGGTACCACAAAAAGGGTGCACCTGCGGGTTACACGTAGTGATTTGCTTCCATGAAAGATTGCACTCAACAAATGGCACAGAGTTTGCCACACATCTGCAACATTACCGAATTGTAAAACAAGCATGCAACCTAAGCCCATTAGCTTGGTTTTTCAGAATTGTAAATATCACAACAAAGCATGCTGGAAATGTCTTATATAAATTAAAACATTTGACCTGTATCAGGAGGATGGCAATGTGTTTTGAACGGCGACACTCCTTGCTGGACATGAAGAAAAGAAAATGCAAATCAGAACATTCAAATGTAATCGCGGAAATAAATGTGAGAAAGGCTGATAAGCGCAGAAGAAATCTTAGTTTACATTGTTGAAATGTATATTAATTGTAGTTAACCAGGAAATCAAACCATATTTAATCGATAAGCTAACATGTGGCATGTTCCAAATGGAGCACATGAGTAGTTAAGAAATGAAAACATGTCTTTTGTTTTAAATTTCAATGTGTGTTTTGGGTAGAATATGGTGACCAAAAAAGAGTGAATTGTAAAGTATTTGCTAACAATGGCTCACATCCTGGGATCCAATGACATCCAACTCTCTCCCTAAATACCTCCCTGCAAGAGCCCTTCGGTCTGCTAGCTCCAACTCTCTAAGAATCGGAGACTTCTCTCAGCAAAGTGTGGGGGGTAGATGTCTCTCCTCCAAAGGAGCCTCCCTCTGGAATGGTCTCCCTGTCCCTCTCAGGCTTGAGCCAGATCTCTGGAAGTTCCTCAAGACCCTCCTTTCTTTTTACCTCCTCCTTCACTCTCCCCCTCCCCTGCTAACACCTTCCACCTCAGTGACTGGCTGACTGGTTTCTGCTGAGTACTACAGGGCCCCAGGCCCTCCACCCTGTCCACCCCCCTCACCCTGTCCACCCCCCTCACCCTTCCCTGAATTCAATGGAACTTGCCCTCCGGCCTCCCCTTAGCACTTGCACTTTGCCCCTTCACCCTTCCCACCATGGCACTTTGCTGCTCCCCCTCTTCCCTCGCACTTCTTGTTCTGCACTTGCACAATCTGAATGTCCTCGAAACACCACTTTTTGTATAGGCGCCTTACAAATATCCAATAAAATAAATACTCTGTGTGAATACAATAGAGGTGAATAAGCCTTTCATGCATACAACATCATAGTGTCTTGAAATGGTGTAGCCAATGCTTGTGTTGCTGTTTTCTGGCTAATCTGACAATGAGATGAATTCTTGTTCAATTCGGCCTTACTGTGGGGTTGGATTTATGTTTCCTGGGAGATTTTGCTGGACCATCTGCAGTGACTAAGGTTTGTTTGCTTTTAATAATGTAAAGGCATTAGGTTCACAGAAATGCAAAGGGCCATGGTTAAGTATGGCCCTGCCTCCTACAATCCCTGACTGCTGACCCTCTATGTCATGCCTGCGCCATGGGCGCATCCATTTACGCTCAATTTGGACTATATGTTTATCATTTATTTACAACAGACTCTTGGATCCATCTATATTTACTTTGGGAACTTTATTTCCCATTTGCGAGACTTTGGTGCTTTATTATTATTTCCAACAAACTACGCATACCGTAATGCACCTGGCTACAATCATCGATTCCTGGCTGTTCCTATTGGTTATCACAGGAACTACACCCCCCAGAAGCCCTAGGGACTTGCCCTGCTTCCACCAGCCCAGGAACAGAAAGGGAGGTGGCCGATTGCCTGCAGGTGTGCTTTGCCAGGTGCAACCAATTAGCCTGCCCCTGTGCTGGGCTAGGCAGTATAAAGGCTGCTGCCTGCAGTGGCTCAGCCTCTTGCATCTGAGAGTCCTTCCTCCACCTTTTGCATCTTCCTACGGATCTTGTATGCTGCTTACCTTCACTCCTGCTTGGACCCTGCCTTGTTGCTTGCTCCACCCTGCTGCCTCCAGCCATAGCCTTCCAGGCTCCCTGCCTCACAGCCCTGCTCCTCTGGGCTCTCCACACTGCAGCTGATCACGCTCTGCTGCCCTCCAGCCTCCGCCCTTGCCCTGCCGGGCTCTCCACATTGCAGCCGATCACGCTCTGCTGCTTTCCAGCCTCAGCCCTTGTCCTCTGGGCTCCCTGCCCTGCAGCCTGCCTCACTCCGGCTGCCTTCAGCCCTTGTCTTCTGGGCCCCCTGCTCTGCAGCCTGCCTCACTCCGGCTGCCTTCAGCCCTGGTCTTCTGGGCTCCCTGCTCTGCAGCCTACCTCACTCTGGCTACCTACAGCCCTTGTCCTCTGGGCCTTCCTACTTTGCAGCTTATCACGCTCCGCTGCCTACTACCTACCTTTTCCGCTGGGTTCTCGGCCTAGCAGCCCTCTACAGTCCTCTGCTACCTTCTACGTTCAGCGGCCCTGTCCCTCAGGGTTCACTCCTTACTGCCCGGCCCTTACGGGATCCTTGCCGTGCAGTCTGCTTTACTCTGCTGCCCTAAGCCCTTTTCCTCTGGGCGTTCTACCTTACAGTCCTACTCCTGTGGGCTTACTCATTGCTTTCCTGCTCCTCTGAGCTCTCAACCTTGTTCCTAACTGTCCTCTGCTATCCTATCCTGTTACACGACTTTCCTTTCATTTCCTTCTGCTAGTTTGCTATCACCTCCTTTCCTGGATTTGTCTGTAGTATCTTCTCTTGTACTGTTTGTAGACCCTTTTGTACAGAGCTTGTCTGTTGGTTCCCATCAGTCAACCTCTGCCCCTTCCCTTGTCCTGTTTCTACATTACAGACACCAAGAGCTGCTGTTCCAAGTCATGAGCAAACAGCGTGGGCCTCTGTTATATCAAACTGTGCAGAAGGCTAGAGTATTTCCAAGGTTCGTGGAATACTCTTTTCCTATATCTGCATACACCCCAAGAGGGTATTCATTCTGTATCTTTTCCCTTGCTACTCTTGCTTACTCTTCGTTCTCTTTCCGTTCCGCTGTGTGTGTTCTTATCTGTCCACTTTATTTGGCACAACCACCCAAACCCTTTCTGGGTGTCCTGTGCCACTCTTAATAGAGTGCCACTCCTGACAGAATGCAAGAGCCAAAAATTTCTTGTTCCATAGGCCGTAAAGGCACACACAGAACAAAGATGCTTTCCTTTCGGGTTAAGAAACCTTTGCATAAACCTAAGGTTTCCCTAAAGACAGCAAACAAGAACCTTAGTCTAAAGGACAGTCTCGCCTTAGTAAACAAAGATTTACAAGCACGGTACTATACTCACTGGCTAGCTGACCCTTCTTCCATGTACAATTATTATGACATTTGCGACTATGACCCGCAGTCCTTATCTGTTGCAGAGCTACAGCAAGATAATGAATTCTTACAGATCTTGTTAAACCAAACAGTGAAAAACACTCCTGGGTCTTCTGACAAGCCTTCTAACACTGCAACAGACAAGGATATAGCACTCATTGTGGGAGACTCTAAACCAGAATACGCTGTTGCCAGAGTGATATGCGCAAGATCAGCTTGGCAAGCTCCCCAGAATGCTGGAAACCCTTATTTGACAGGACAAGGCAGTCATTATCCTGAGGTTTGTGCATCTGGTCCTGGGTACAAAAGACCTATACTAACCATTGGTTGTCTTAATGCTTCCACAGTATCTACTAACCACAATAACCCTAAGGTCAGTCTTCCCATTGCTACAACCAAATTTTCTGCCACACCAGCTTCTGAAGCTTTAGATCAAACTAATGATACTTACCTGCTACACAAACAACTCCTACGCCTTAAAAGAAAGACCGAAGACCTCTATGATGACTTTGTTTATTTGCATTATAAGAATCTTATGAAGGGACACAAGTCACCAGACCATCTGACACTATGTCCAACACCTGACATCTTATCTTTAGAGATCGACATGATAAGGCCTGGAATTGCCATACAGAAAAGTATACAGACTTATACCAAGCAGATGGAAGACTTAAATATAGCATATGTATCCCTTCTAAAGACTGACACAGCTCTTTCACCTTCCAGCCACAGAAACTCAGGTTGTTGTACTGACAGAAAAGAATTAACTCCTCCGGTGGGTCAAATCACGCACACAGCCATTACACCACAAAACAAGGGTGGTCTTCTGATTGGAAATCCCTCTGAGTCAAAGGATGGTTCCGCCCTCACCCTTGCCTATTGTCCAGTACTCACACTTACAACCTCTTCTGAAATGACAATGGCAGCTGAAGAGACTGGCGCAGTTCACACCGAGCATGCTGAGTTGGCAAGCGGGGCTTGCCAAAGTGTGGCTGTGCTATCAGACAACACTCTTGAGCAATCAACATCTTCAGTTTCTTCGATACCCCCTGAATCGCCAGTGGTTGTGGTACCCGATCCACCAGTAGTTGCAACACCTGAACTGTCTGTAGCTGCTACAGCACCCGAAATTCCAACTGCAATTCATGATCTTCCTGCTGCTGTGGTTCCTAAACTCCCTGCCACATTTGAGACTCCTCAAGTCCCTGCTGCAAATCTTGAGGTTGCGATAGCTACTGTGATTCCTGAAGCTACTGCTAATTCTGATGCTCCCGATGCCCAGATTTCTACTTCCTTCGCAGCTGTGCTCGCTGCAGCAGAATCCTCTGCTACACAACCTGATCCCTCAGCACCTTCTCTTCCTGATCCTACATCCGCCATGCTAACTGTTGCAAAGTCAGCGAAGGGTTTCCCTGTTAAGACTACTGCTCCAGTTGTTCCTGCTGGTGTATCTATAGCACTAAGACTGCCAGACTCTACTCTACCAGTCTCAGGTGCGTTCCAGCCCGCTGGTTCTCTCATGACACCCACACACCCAGTTGCTACAGCCTTGATACTCTCTACAGCCATTCAAGATCTCACTGCTGCTGTAACCTCTGAACTGTCTACTAATCATGGGAAAACCGCCGCTGTGACTCCTGAACTCTCTGCGGCTAACCCTAACATTGTCATTGCTGCTCCGGATGTCTTGGAAAGCCTTCCTAAAGCTACCAACTCTGCTGTACCTATGGCTCCACTTTCCAGCACCATATTGTTGCCCGTCAAAGCAAAATCTATCATGGAGCCTGCAGCAGTTTCTTGCAGTTCCTCTTTTCATGCACACACAGTTGGGGTCTGTGTTCTGTTCCAAAGACTTCGTCTATTCTGATTGCTACATCAAAGGTTCTGAACATTGGTACTATCTCCGTCATTCAAGACTCTCACCTTGCAACCCGTTTCTGGTGCTTCATGATGTGTCTTTTTGGATTAAGACTCTTGTACGGTGTGACAGACATTCTTCCTGTAGGTCGGTCTTCAGGGAGCCTGGAGAGGGGCATACTGTCATGCCTGCGCCATGGGCGCATCCATTTACGCTCAATTTGGACTATATGTTTATCATTTATTTACAACAGACTCTTGGATCCATCTATATTTACTTTGGGAACTTTATTTCCCATTTGCGAGACTTTGGTGCTTTATTATTATTTCCAACAAACTATGCATACCATAATGCACCTGGCTACAAGCATCGATTCCTGGCTGTTCCTATTGGTTATCACAGGAACTACACCCCCCAGAAGCCCTAGGGACTTGCCCTGCTTTCACCAGCCCAGGAACAGAAAGGGAGGTGGCCGATTGCCTGCAGGTGTGCTTCGCCAGGTGCAACCAATTAGCCTGCCCCTGTGCTGGGCTAGGCAGTATAAAGGCTGCTGCCTGCAGTGGCTCAGCCTCTTGCATCTGAGAGTCCTTCCTCCACCTTTTGCATCTTCCTACGGATCTTGTATGCTGCTTACCTTCACTCCTACTTGGACCCTGCCTTGTTGCTTGCTCCACCCTGCTGCCTCCAGCCATAGCCTTCCAGGCTCCCTGCCTCACAGCCCTGCTCCTCTGGGCTCTCCACACTGCAGCTGATCACGCTCTGCTGCCTTCCAGTCTCCGCCCTTGCCCTGCCGGGCTCTCCACATTGCAGCCGATCACGCTCTGCTGCCCTCCAGCCTCCGCCCTTGCCCTGCCGGGCTCTCCACATTGCAGCCGATCACGCTCTGCTGCCTTCCAGCCTCTGCCCTTGCCCTGCCGGGCTCTCCACATTGCAGCCGATCACGCTCTGCTGCCCTCCAGCCTCCGCCCTTGCCCTGCCGGGCTCTCCACATTGCAGCCGATCACGCTCTGCTGCCTTCCAGCCTCCGCCCTTGCCCTGCGGACCCTCTACATTGCAGCTGATCACGCTCTGCTGCTTTCCAGCCTCAGCCCTTGTCCTCTGGGCTCCCTGCCCTGCAGCCTGCCTCACTCCGGCTGCCTTCAGCCCTTGTCTTCTGGGCTCCCTGCTCTGCAGCCTGCCTCACTCCGGCTGCCTTCAGCCCTTGTCTTCTGGGCTCCCTGCTCTGCAGCCTACCTCACTCTGGCTACCTACAGCCCTTGTCCTCTGGGCCTTCCTACTTTGCAGCTTATCACGCTCCGCTGCCTACTACCTACCTTTTCCGCTGGGTTCTCGGCCTAGCAGCCCTCTACAGTCCTCTGCTACCTTCTACGTTCAGCGGCCCTGTCCCTCAGGGTTCACTCCTTACTGCCCGGCCCTTACGGGATCCTTGCCGTGCAGTCTGCTTTACTCTGCTGCCCTAAGCCCTTTTCCTCTGGGCGTTCTACCTTACAGTCCTACTCCTGTGGGCTTACTCATTGCTTTCCTGCTCCTCTGAGCTCTCAATCTTGTTCCTTACTGTCCTCTGCTATCCTATCCTGTTACACAACTTTCCTTTCATTTCCTTCTGCTAGTTTGCTATCACCTCCTTTCCTGGATTTGTCTGTAGTATCTTCTCTTGTACTGTTTGTAGACCCTTTTGTACAGAGCTTGTCTGTTGGTTCCCATCAGTCAACCTCTGCCCCTTCCCTTGTCCTGTTTCTACATTACAGACACCCAGAGCTGCTGTTCCAAGTCATGAGCAAACAGCGTGGGCCTCTGTTATAGCAAACTGTGCAGAAGGCTAGAGTATTTCCAAGGTTCGTGGAATACTCTTTTCCTATATCTGCATACACCCCAAGAGGGTATTCATTCTGTATCTTTTCCCTTGCTACTCTTGCTTACTCTTCATTCTCTTTCCGTTCCGCTGTGTGTGTTCTTATCTGTCCACTTTATTTGACACAACCACCCAAACCCTTTCTGGGTGTCCTGTGCCACTCTTAATAGAGTGCCACTCCTGACACTCTATTTGCCCTGTCTGTCATTTTATGTGGTCCCTGAGGTCCATGGGCATGTGGCGCGTTATAAATATTAAAATAAATAAAAAATGCTCATCAGGCCTCCGAGTGAATGTGACACATTCCACCAATTTCAAGGACGTTTTCTAATAAATATAGCTTAAAATTCCACCAATACTGAATCCAGAGGGTGTACTGAACTGATAAGAATCGGGACTGTTCGCCTACTTCTAAGGTTCAAAGAACACATTGCTGCATTTGAAGTGCCACCTTTGACATTCGTTAAGGCAATAAAGACGTCCAGATGCCTAGTAATGAAAAATAGTGCAGCCTCTCAGAGGTGTTTTCATGACTCACTGTGCTGAATGAGGGGTATCACAAATCTAAAAAAATTCAACATAAAGCTGGATTGCTTTTGCTCAAATATATTTATCTGAAAGAATACTACTCATGCATGTAGAAAAGATGTTTGCTTTAAATCCACAACTATATCACCTACAAACAAACATCTTTTAAGATTGTGATGTATTCATCGATCATACGAGTTCAAATTGCCCATGTTTTTTTTATTGATAACATTAATATTCATAACTTCATAAAAAAGCACATGTTCATGCAGCAAATCGAGACCTCAGTTTAGTCCAGGGGAATACCAGAAATCTATCAATGTGGCATGTAACTAATATGAAATCTGGAATTAAATGGATTTTGCATTAAAAGAAAATCATAGCAGGCGGACCCCGCCTTTCGCATAATTGAATATATAATCCACCTATTAAGATAGGGGTGTGTATTATATGGGCTGTGTCTGACTATTAAGTGAATCAATGGAAAGATTTGTGCAATCAAAAAGTGTGAGGTCACGATGACAAAGTGTGGGAATAAATCTCTTTATAAAAGTTGAAACACAGAGGGAATGGGACATCTCTCTGGAATTTAGAGCTTAGCAGAAGGAATAACATCTATTTCAAATGGATGAGAGCTGAGCCTGGATAGCACCTGGAGAATGGGGCCTTAGTCATGAGGAGACTATTACTTGCAACAGGCCTGCTTTCTGGAAGGTGGGAGGTTCTTGAAAACTCATTAATGTCCACCCTGATTCAGTGACTTAAAGTATCATTTCAAAAGTGAGTATAAAGATTCCCCTGAAAATAATTGGATACATCGCCTGCGTTCATTGTTCTGTTAAGTTGCTGGAGTGTGTAGAAAAGATGTTTGCTTTAAATCCACAACTATATCACCTACAAACAAACAAACATCTTTTAAGATTGTGATGTATTCATCGATCATTCGAGTTCAAATTGCCCATGTTTTTTTTATTGATAACATTAATATTCATAACTTCATAAAAAAGCACATGTTCATGCAGCAAATCGAGACCTCAGTTTAGTCCAGGGGAATACCAGAAATCTATCAATGTGGCATGTAACTAATATGAAATCTGGAATTAAATGGATTTTGCATTAAAAGAAAATCATAGCAGGCGGACCCCGCCTTTCGCATAATTGAATATATAATCCACCTATTAAGATAGGGGTGTGTATTATATGGGCTGTGTCTGACTATTAAGTGAATCAATGGAAAGATTTGTGCAATCAAAAAGTGTGAGGTCACGATGACAAAGTGTGGGAATAAATCTCTTTATAAAAGTTGAAACACAGAGGGAATGGGACATCTCTCTGGAATTTAGAGCTTAGCAGAAGGAATAACATCTATTTCAAATGGATGAGAGCTGAGCCTGGATAGCACCTGGAGAATGGGGCCTTAGTCATGAGGAGACTATTACTTGCACCAGGCCTGCTTTCTGGAAGGTGGGAGGTTCTTGAAAACTCATTAATGTCCACCCTGATTCAGTGACTTAAAGTATCATTTCAAAAGTGAGTATAAAGATTCCCCTGAAAATAATTGGATACATCGCCTGCGTTCATTGTTCTGTTAAGTTGCTGGAGTGTGAGAGAGCTAAGGAGGTGGTTTTCACTAGGGGATGCATATTTCAAATAGAATATCTTAATATTTTGTATGAAATGCAGTAATGCTTTCTCATTATATTTAAAGCCAAGTGAGATTTGACTTCTTTAAAAAAAATAACATTTTTCTGCATGCAGTGCGCAGGGGCTGATAACTTATTATGAACAGAATAAGAATGATATTGTAGTTTGCTAGTGTGCGTTATATCCTGATTTCACTGTACTGAAGCTGAAGGAGATTACATTTAAATAAGAATTCTTTTTTCTGTGCTGTGTCTGCTGTGTAAATCCAGAAACACTTCCCATCCCTGACAGTGCAGCATTTTGTGTTCAACCTCATAGCAAAATAGTCAGACAGAACAACTTTAAGTGTGTAAGTTATCAACATTCATGTATATGATTATGGTGACTTCAGCGGCATAAAGTTGGGGGGACCACTCATGCCCCCAACAAAGCCCCCATTTAGTCCACCCCTCATTCCAGCCTGGCCTTGCCCCCACAATACTCCCCCGCCCCATGTCACCAACCCCCACTTTATTTTTTTATTCCAGAAGTCCGTGTTACGCTCACCTGGTATCCACAGGGACGCCACCCAGCCGGGTTACTCACTGGTATGCTTCTCAGCTTTGCCCTGATGTGGTCTGCGGGGAAGGTTCTGCCTTGTGGTAGAATTAGGCGTGCTCTCCGTCCTGCCTTCTTTGCAGGGGCACGTTGTCTTTCATGGGCGAGTACGGTCCAGTTACTTCACTGACACCGGCCCGTTTGATATTGTTCAGGGAGGTCTTATTGCTGTTCTTTAGTTTTTTTGCTATCCTGCATGCCTTTCTTTGTTTAAAATGTTTCTTTTTTCTCCCTTAGCTATGCGGAGCTTCAGCGCGGCGAACTGGCTTGGTTGAGCCCCGCTGGTAAATGATGGCGTATTAAGAGCGCTAAGATGCGGTAAGCGCTATACGCAGTGCTGTAAAGTCTTGCCTTTGCTAACCTGTGTTTTCCTTCCTTGTAGGTCGCAATGTTCTTCAGTGCGAGTGGAATGTCCGGAGTGGTGCCAGCCCGAGAGGCGACCAGCCAGGTAAGCCTTTTGAGCAGTTCGTAATTTGTAAATGTGTCTACTGCTTTCTTTAATGTTGCCTCTATCTTCCTCTTTCAGGTCGTTCTGTCCGGGAGGCGTGCAGATTCGAGGAGGCTGTTCTCAGAAGCTGCAAGTGTTTAAAGATGAAGACTGCAGGTAAAATGCTGCTGCTAAAGATGTTCCTTTTGTCTCCTTGCAGGTTCTGCTTCTCTGAGGTTCGAGGGAATAGCTGGATACGGTGAGCGTCATGTTGCAAACTGCAAAGTAAGGCGAAGCGTCTTGTCTTGCTCGGGTGTGGTTTAAATAGCCGCAACAATAGTTCAGGTGAAGTAGTCCCTAGGCTGCCACACTCAAAACACTACACCGCATAGCTTGGTTCTTAGGAACCAAGCTACGTGGATGCCTCCATGTTGGCTGACAATACAATAAAGTAGTTCCCAAGCACATTGTTTTTCATGGTGTATGAGCCTGGCGCCATAGGCGCCAGGACTGGCCCCATGAGGGCTTTTGAAGAGGATGCCAGGCTCTAGAGGCCTGAGTCCTGACTCCACCTGGCCAATGGGTTTGCCAGAGGGGGTTTTGGGCGAGGGTTGTGACAGCCCGGGGATAAATATGTGGCTGCTCTAGTGAGTAGATGGAGGGTCAGGAGGCTGGGACTGCATTTCCCAGAAGTCCTCATAATCGTGCAAGACTTCTGTGTTCATAGAGGCCATCTTGTTTGCAAGGCTATTTAAGCTACGTCTAATGCCATGCCTGTGTTAGTGTTTTGGAGAGCTAATGGGTTTACCAACACTTAGACCCTGCTTCCTTCCTGATTTCCCTCAAGCTGCACCTGCACCTGGATTCTTCAGCACCTACAAAGAAAGAGGAAAGAAAGAAGGCATGCTTATCATACAGTTAGGTGTTGAGACTTTCCATAAAGGTTGGAATACTTACCTTGTTTAGCTTCCAACTCGCTCAACTTGGCCACTTGGCACTACAGCAGCTCCTGGGAATGTGAGGAGGGCAAAAAATGATAAAATACACGGAATTGCACTAAGACTTGCATTCAATATTAGTAATGATAAACTGGCATACCCAGTGAATTAACTGAGATCAGAAGAAAAGTGAGCAGTATGGGTCTCGGACATTGGCATCGGATGGAAGACCCCAAGAACTGTTTAAATGGGTAATAAACCTGAAGCAACCGGTATTTTCAGCCAAGGGGCGTGTAACAAACTATCCTGGATTGCTTGGAACGCCTAGCCTCCTGATAATTATAGATACTTGTGGGTGAGGAGGGACACTAAGGAAATTAACCACTAATCGTATCGCTTGTTTCCGAGAATAAAGACACCACCATGGGGACAGTAGCTGGGATCCCTCAAGACACTACCCCATTCCCTCCATTAGGCTTCAAACTCCCTCTGTCAAACATGAGGTGTACAGTCTGGTGGAGGTAGTAAGGAATCTGCAACGTTCCTGATAAGCAGAGGCGTTGCTGGGGGGGCAAAGGGGGCTATAGTACCTGGTCTTTTTGTTGTAGCCCCAGATAGAATCTTGGTAGCTACAATCAAAAGGCTAGCTAGCCCCCAGTCCAAGCAGTTCCAACATTAGTGCAGCCCCAGGTCTTTTCCAGACCTAGCAACACCCCTGCTGATAAGGTACCTCGGGTAAGCCGTTACAGAACGCTGAACCCATGCTTCTCTTGGCCCGAGTGTAATGTATCCTTCAGCATCAGCTGCAAACCTGGCCACTATGGTACACATCCTCTAGTTGTAGTTACAGGCGAGTAGGGCCGAGATCAATGCCTCATCACAGCGGGTCAAAGATTTACAGACTCAGTAGTTGGGCCACCTCCTGTGTGGGTCAGCCAGCGCCCCCTGTAATGCCAGTGCAATATTGACACTGCATCCATTACCACTCAACCTGTCTGAGCGCTTCCTGGGAGACCCTCACAAGTTTTCTATTGTTATGACCCAATATAGGCTACACTTCCTCTTTCAGCCCAATGCCTTCTTTATTGATAGCACGAAATTTGAATGTGGAATGACATAGCTATTGCAGTGGACAATGGGCAGACTAAAGGTAGAAACCTGTTGTGTCTCATGACAGTAGCATCCTAGAACCCAGAAGGTCCTGCAGAATATCAAGGCCTGGCTTAGTCTTGAGGTACGCGACCCAAAAGGTTCGCACCTAAGCTCAAAGGAGCAGAGGAAAGCTTGGTACATCCTGTAGCATATATTAATATGGAACAGTGAGGTAACTACTCTGGGACTTTGGACAGTGATGGCTGGGACTTGAAAGCCTGAACACTCGGCTTGAGAATGAGAACAACTGAGTGACAGGCACTTGTAAAATAAGGCCACCTGTATTTTATTTCTTTGCAGAATATCCTGTTTATATTTAAGTTGTCCCACCCCTGTACACAGACCCTAACAAAACTGTTGAACTTGGAGCATCTGCTCGTAACATACTTATTGGTCCCAAAGGTCCAATCTCTGACATTTGTGAACATCAGAAGGATACGGTAAACAAAGACAATGAGGAGGTTGGTGAAGAACATCAGGAGCATATAGAGAGAAAGCCTTGGAACATTTGAGGAGGCCAGCTGGGCCCAAGGCTTATTTAGGGGAAAGACCCCCATCTGAAGGGGTTGTAACCATGGTCAAAGGACTAGGTGAGGTTCTGAAAAGGCTCATGGAGGCGATGAGGAGCTGCTCACGCAACATGTGTAGTGGGAGAGAAACTGCTGCTTTTGTCTCACCTGATCCTTGCAAAGAATTGTATTTTAGACCAACAATTATAAGGAGAAACCCAGTATCATCTACAAAAGCAGTCTGGTGAAAAGATTCACCACAGAGAAGAAAGAAGCTTAAAACCCTTCAGCCCACTACCAAGAAAAGTGATGATCCAAAGTCGCAGAGCGCAGATGGGTGTGAGGACCTCTTATGCCTTGTACTAACAGAGTTGAAGCACAAGAATATGGGAAAGTATGGTATGGGAAACCTTCAAGCCCGAGACTGATCTAACATCGTAAGTCAAGGTGGGACTGTTTGGGGGTGGGTGGAAGAGAGTTGCTGTAAATAAGCATTTAGACCCCCAAGTGATACTCCCAAAGGACTGAAACAGTAATTAGACACACAGTATGCATTTACACAGGTAATGGTCAACATCTAGAAATACAGTACAGTAGTACAATTATTTGCCATTGTATAGATGTTAATAGGGACAGATCAGGATGTGGGTGTCACTTCTTTATATGCAAATTAATTCATTACTTTTTCAGGATTAAAGGAAATTAGCAAGACTGTTTTGTTAAGCTCTAACACAGGTTTCTAAGCATATGTTGGCCTTTAGATTCAATGGTCAGACTTCAGGTATCGGTCTGTTTTTTTCAATAACAGTCTGTGTTGACATGGTTACATTGCGTCGTTGTGGTGATTGGTTTCTGGCATACATGGGTAGCTCGGACATGAAGAGCTGTGTCATGTGTGGTTGTACAGGACCCTGATATGGGTGTACCATCTCTGTGTCTAAGGAGAAAATATGTAATAGTGGTGATGAGGCAGGGTGAAAAGAGATGTGGGGAGAACAAAACAGTCATAGCAAATGAGGACAGATGATCCCCCAGGTTGATGCCTCTGAGGGAACAGTGATGCAAGCATATATGAGGGAGATTGAGGGTCCATAAGGTGAGTGTCTGTAAACTGGCCTAGACCAATGCATTTGAAAGGGAATGGTAATATTGGCTTAAATGGGCGTCATTGGTCCACAGTCTTTCCATTGAATGGCATCTGGCAATTAAAAGGAGTTGGCCAGGGGGTAATGCTGAGCTGTTTATGCTCAGTACACCTGGCCTCCCCTGCACCAGTTGGGTAGGGAAAGTGGGTAGACATGGCAATGGCAGATATTAAAAGGTGAGGATAGTATGTTAGAATGGTCACTTAATGTAAATCTAACTCTGACTAAAACAGGGTGTGCCATCTTGAAATCAGAAGTGAAGGGGGCTTGGTCACATGGGGCAATAGTGAGCTTTGTGAAGTGATGAATAGGCTTTATACTTAATCTGCCTCCTTTCACTGAGCTGCCTAGGCGAGTCTGCCCTAGCCCAGTACAGAATGGAGAACACATAGTCCTAAAGCCTGATGTAAAGAGACTTGAAATGCTGGGAAATAAAACTCAAGCCAACTCGGACAAATGCTAAAAGTGGGAGAACTGATGAACGTCTGAACCGCTAGTCCTATGATCGGTGTGGTAGGTCAAGAGAAGGAGGCGGACCAAGTTGGGACATTTCAGTAGTAGAACTGTATTTAAATAATAGGAAAAAGGGCTATCTATCCCTGTTCTAAGGGTTTTCCCTACCTAACACCAAACTAACTAGGGTGCTCGTCATCAATAGTGTAGTCCAAAAACAATCTGTCCTGATCCTACCACTAAACAAAACGACCAAAAAGGGGTCGAGGAGAATGACTCCCTTCTCCTGGACAGGTTTGCTCAGCCTTAGTAAACTATCCCTATTCTTTAAGCAGTTCTTTGTTCTTCCACCTCCGGGTGGTCCCCTTTTCTTCCTGTACAAAAGACACTTGGTTTATGCAATGAAGGTTCTGGCCCTTACCCTTGTTGGCAACTTGCAGTGTCTTTACCAATCCCTGTATTCATACTTGCTTGCTCTGGTTCCGAACCAACTTTTCTTCTTTTGGCTCTTTATCCACTTCTTTCCTTTATTTGCTATCGATATACTGCCACGAATAAACAGTCCCCAAGCACTCTTCGCAGATTTTTCTACTGGGACGAGTAAACTATGTCCCCAAGTATTCTTCACGTATTCTTGTATTGGGAGACTCTTTATCCACTTGTTTCCTTTATTTGCTATTGATATAATGCTGTCATGGTGCCTACCCCCGGAGCACCAGGCCAGGCCAAGCACCCCCGGGAGCAGGCATCATGCCCCCGGGTAAAAGCCCAGTGGCCCCTTATAGGGGCTCTTTGGATTCTGTCCTGGTGCTGTTGGCGCCAGGCTCATGTTGGACATCAGTCCTGGCTCCATAGGCGCCAGGCTCATAAAGGAAGGTGTTTTGTGCACTTACCTGATGCAGACCATGCTGCAAGATTCAGGCCTCCCTGAGACCTGAAAGGGACTATTTTTTCATTGGGACTATTTTGCCACTCGGGCGTGGCCAGGGAAGGATACTTACCTGGAACTACTTTGGGCGCTATTTAAGCCATGCCCAGACAGTAGCTCACGCTTCGCGTTGTTCTGCATCCAAGCAGCTGAACGCTCACCGTGTCTGCTCCTGCATCTGGTCTCCAGCCACGCCCGCCTCGATCCTGGAACACCTGTAAGGAAAGAAGAGAAGAGAAAGGTGAAAATCAAGAATTTTATCAAACTTCTTACCAGCATCCGGAACCTTCACGCCAGCGTTCCTGTTCCTGAGAAAAGACTTTCATTTAAAAGCACTGCGTTGCTCGCTGCAGCGCCGCGCTTCACTCACCTGTCCTTAGGAGTTCTTCTGGCTCCACCGCGACTGTGTGCACCGGTCGCCACATCTCTGCGCCTAGGGGAGAGAAGAAGAGACAAAAGGTGAGCAGAAGGAACATATGGGGAAAGCCTAATTTTCCGCCATAACATTTACCGGTCTTCTGTTGGTGGACCATTCCTCATTTCGGGTCGGCGCCGCTTCGTTGGCAGGTACCGCACCCCGGCCCCTATGGGGAAAGGACAAAAGACATTACTGGAGGAATATAAAGACATTAAGAGGGATCGTCTCCATCGCTAACTCACCTGAGTTTACCATCGGCAATTCAATCCCTCAACGCATCGCCTTCATTCTGCACCTGAAATAAAGGACAGATCACAGGTTAGGAAGGCAACAGAAAAGGAGGCTCAACACTTGAACTTTTGTAATCTTCATACTTACGGCGTTCCGCTCGGAAAAGTCAAGTGGATTTTGCCAGCGCCATTCTGAAAACCAGTGAAGTAACTGGACTAACACGCGCCCCTGCACCAGAAGCAGGATGGAGAGTTCATCCTTTCAAACCATAAGGTGAGCTTCAACCGGGGATTTCGGAGGAAGTTAGAGAAGAACGAAGGCGGGAAGGGGGGAGCAAGCACACTATTCTGCAGACTGTTAATCCCCTTTCTCATCTGCAGAAGGATATTCCTACGGGCCAGACAAGCAAGATTTGAGGGTCCTGTTCAGTCGGTGTTCCGAGTTCTGCGCATCACGCTCGAAGAGGCCACAGCAACCCAGACTAGACCAGCGCCTCCGTGGGAGTCAGGTGAGCGTTACAAATGCCATGAATAAACAGTCCCCAAGCACTCTTTGCAGATTTTTCTACTGGGACGAGTAAACTGTGCCCCCAAGTGTTCTTCACATATTCTTGTATTGGGAGACGAGTAGGCTGTGTCCCCATGTATTCTTCACTTATTCTTGTACTGGGACGAGTAGGCTATGTCCCCAAGTATTCTTTACTTCTCCAGCATTGCATCTTTCATAGATTCACATCTTCAGTCATTTGAAATAATAATGCATAAATAAATGTTCCCATAGGGAAAACAATGTGAATTGCCTGCAAAGGGGCCCACTTATGTAGCCCCTCCACCTCATGTTGGTCCCTTTTGAAGTGAACCAATGAGGTAGCAGGGCTAGAGCTTTGCCCAAGCAGCCATCTTCAGAATTTTCGCTGCAGTCTAGGGACTAGGGAATTCTCATTAGCTCTCTGAGCTTTCTCCTTAATATTCCACTTTGATGGGGACGTCTTTAAATTCTACCATGTTGGCTCATCTTTTGTATAAAGTGAAAATCTGGTCCAATTTATATGGCATGCCTTGATATGTCATCAGCCTTCGACTGTGACTTTAGATCAGTTTTGTGGAATACACTGTTGATCCCTATCAAACTCATACAGCTTGTGGCACTATTCCATCAGAACATCTCGTTTAAGATTAGGATTTCTCGTGAAGGTGCTCTTACGATATCTATTGCCTCATTCACGGGGGTCAAGCAAGGATGTGTATTGGCATTGACCGTGTTCAATTTATATCTAAGTGACATTGATGACTTCTGGAAAGCTTCTAATATATTGCCAGTGAGGCTGGGTAGGCTTAGGCTGCATTGGTCGGCCTTTGCCGACAATCTCATCCTCTTCAACAGGACTGCTTTGGGGTTGTAGGCAAAAATGAAATCCTTTTTTGCAATATGTTATAGCTAATAAACTCCATGCAAATGCCCTAAAATTCAAGATCATTGTCATTGCAAAATCACATTAAAAAACTATGTATTAGACTATGGCCTCTGAGAGAATCTATTGAGTCTGGGAACTGAGATAGTTGGGGTATAATCCCAGTAATTCATCATCTATAAGCATGTGAAAGGCATCTGTTTTAGATAAACTCAGGCCCCTTGTAATACACATGAAATGTGTATATTGCAAGGTGTGTACATTTTTTATGCTTCCCCTTCTCAAATACTATTTTATGAAGATTGAGCCCATTTTGCTATACGGATTGGATATGTTTCTTTTAGATTTAGGCGGATATCTGAATTGTTTACAGGGTCAGTTATGGAAAGAGGTTCTTGGATTCTCAAGTGCCATGCCAAATGTGGCCATCAGACATGAGTTTCTACTCATTTCACTATTGACCAGATACGGGTGGTGACAGTTTTTAAATTTTACAAAATATCTAAATCCTCCAAGCAACTCACTTTATGTCGACTAAGGTACTATGTTGGATTCCTCCTCCGATTCCGTTGATTTATATGGTTGGAAGATGTATTCTCCTCTTGGTGAGATAGATTCTAGTGAAGAAGAGCTTATTTACCATCCATGTACTGTGAAAAAAAACTTTTTAGACCGGATTGGCTCTGTACAGTTTAACTAATAGGGACTTATAGCCTATTCAGGGAATATGCTCAATTTCCTTGCAAGAGAGATGTTCTTAGTAAATACTTAAAATACTTTTCATTTAACAAAGCACGTGCACTTTATATGCGTTTCTGTTTTAACCAATTTGCTACTAAGGAACGGCCCCACCATTGGTCATCTTTTAAAGCTCTGGTTGTTTATGCGAATTGTCGCTTTTGTAATCAATTAGATTGTTTAGAAACATTGAAACATTGGCTGATTAGACATAGGTTATTCAAATCTGATATCAATTTTGATCATGATCATGCACAAAAGCACTTTTGAGACAGATTGATGTAGGGAGATAATGTTTTATTGATATTATCTCTATCGTTTTTTAACTATAGTCGAATCACAAATGATAAGGATTTAAGTGCTCTTGTAGGTTGTCACTATGCAAACTGCTTTGGGTTTTTTCTTTAAGTGTTCACATAGGAAATTGCACACATTTTTGTGATCTACTATGTTAGGTGAATCTTTTAGTTTGTATGTATCCTTTTATGGATTGTCTGTTTGGATATAATGATTTGAAACTAAGATTACAAGAATGGTCTGTAATTAAGGATCTACAGTTTTATATTTATGTTTTTGTATGTGTTTTTTAATGTTTGATGTTTTTGTAAAGGTTTAAATAAACGAAATACAATAATAAAAAATCCACTTTTTTCCTACACTTTTATCAAATAAAAATATTTTTCTGAGGGATTTCTCTGCTCTAAACAACCTCCATTTTAGAGCACAAGAACACCCATACATCTTCTTTAATTGTTGAGGGAAGTTTCTGCACAAGGCCCCTCGTTGCCATGGCAGACCCAGGCACTGAAGGTCCATCTAAGGGGAGAACCTTCTCTCTTCAAGGACTGCCTTAAATGCAGCAAGAAGATTGTTTTTGTCAGAGACCCTCACCAAGAATGTATCTACTGCCTCCATCCATATGACATCCACAAGGGTGCTATTTGTCAAACATTTACTCAGAAAACTCTGCAAGGCAGACACAGGAGACTTCTCCTTCATCTAGAAAGTGTCATTCTGCAGATGAAGTCTGTTAAAACGGCCTCAGTCACCTCATACAGGGCCCCTGAGAAGCATGCTTCTAAGAGGAGAGTTTCTCAGTGGAGAGAGAATCTTCTCCTCCTACAAAATCAAGAAAAAAAGGATGACAAGGAGTCAAAAACTGGTTCTCACGCCCCTAGGGAGTACAAAGGCCATCATCCTGAGGTGAAAACAGCCAAATCTAAATGTAAGGCGACTCCATAAAGGCTCTGTCCATGGGACACTTGTCCAAAGGCTTGTCCAAATGATGCTCACCCACGGACCTGACGACACTCTCACTCTGTGCTGTCCACGGCTAAGCCTCCATTGACACCTGTCAAGGCACCGTTCACGGGACACTCATCCACTAAAGTGCTGTCAGCGACCATGTCTCAGAGAGAGCGCTTGTCATCGTCGAAGATATCTTTATCCGCCATTTAAACACCATCCACAGCAAACCCATCGGCGACGACTAAGGGTTCTTCGGCGACGACCAGGTCCAAACTCGTCCACGACCAGTCACTCATCCACGATGACTTCCAAGAGAGATAATTAATCGAAAGACACTACACACCACTCATCCACAACTACTCACTCGTCCATGACTACTTCCACAACAGTTAAACCATAAACCGACACTACCTTGTCAACGTGAAATACTTCAACCAATGATTGCTCTCCCACGGATGCTGTACCATACACAGAAGATATTGGAATAACGCTTTTACCTCCTTTGTCCATATGCCAGAGTCAATTTCATACGCTGTCTATACCTAGTTCATCAAGACCTAATTGCCGCCTATCCCCCACTAAGGAAATGGTGGAATTGATGGATTTGATTCTTCAGGAGGAGTTTTCAGACCTAGAAGACACACCAGAAGTACCACAGTCGGTACCCAAAGAGTACAGTCCACCTCGGGAGATACCTCTAATCCCTTCCAGCCAGCATTGATGCAGTCCATGAAGAACATTATGGATGAGTTCCAAAGAAGACAGAGGACGCGCATAGCAGCTGGAGAGGGCCAGGGACCACCTACTGCAGAACAAGGAAAGCCTTTCAAGAGGCAAAGGAGCATTTCCCCACCTCCAAGATGCCACATCTCTCCCATGAGGGCAACACAAATTTCTCCGCAGTGGAGACAGTCGGCCTCCCCCACCACAACCTTTGTTATGGGGCACCAGTGCTCCATCCATTCTGTCTTTATCAGATTGGCAGGATCCTATGGACGACCCGTACAAGGGATTTCTCAGATGCAGATACTTTGGATGACGATGATGAACCTGAGGAGGGAGAGCTTCCCTGGGATTCATCCCAGCAAGATGTAGATGAATGGGACGAGTCCATCATTGAGAAACGGCAGAGAGGTGCTCCCCAGGAGCACCTCTCTGCCAGACTACATTGTTTTCTTCCACACCACTATAGCTAAAGCAGCTGAATTGTTCAACCTGCAAGTGTCCTGCATAGAGAAAACATCAGTAGTATACAAGCAGCACAGGGACAAAAGGCGGAGAATGATTACTACCTTTCCCATCCTGGATACCATATGGGAGGTAGGGTAGAAGATATTAACAGACCCGCTGTCCACCCCCACCTTTTTTTTTTTTTTTTTATTTGCATTTGGTTCAAAATTCATGACAATTCATGTAGAACCTTTACAAAGTTTAAAATCTTACAGATAATCATTTAATCAATCAATACAGTTTAGAAAATAACTCTAATTCATTTTCAATGTACTTACAGAATTTTGCCACTTCATATATTAGAGGTTTATATGATCCCTGCATCATTCTGGACCACAGAACTTCAAGGCAGTCCTCGAATTCAATTTCCACAAATTTCCTCAATTTAAGTGTCCTAAAGTTCTTAAAATGCGGACAGTACAATATAAGATGTTTCAATGTTTCATAAGATTCGTTACATTCAGCAAATCGACATCCCCCATAATTATTTGATTTATTCATTTCCCAGTTCTTAGTTCTTTCCCTAGTATGGTATAGGTTTAGTCTAAAACGGATATATGCCTTTCGGATATTTTCACAGGGGAATAACAAGACATGATCGTAACGTGGAATGCGCTGTTTTACATGTGTACCATATTCTTTATATAGCCCATAGGTCTTAATTGAATCAATTGTTATACACCAATCCATTTCAAAGAGTTTTTTCTTAGCAAAACCAGGACGATATTGAATATCCTCAACAGTAATATTTGCATTGTCCAAGATTTGTTGCATTTTCAATTGGTAGTTAGAAAAAGATTTTGGAGTTTGAGAACCCAACATTTTGTTTAGATCAATGTAC
This sequence comes from Ambystoma mexicanum, assembly GCF_040938575.1. NCBI lineage: Eukaryota > Metazoa > Chordata > Amphibia > Caudata > Ambystomatidae > Ambystoma > Ambystoma mexicanum. The sequence continues at coordinate 735,629,787 of NC_090925.1, forward strand.
AATGAATTAATTGGAGGATAATGAATCTTGACATAGTTGGACAGCTGTCTCCATTTCCAACGAGATGATAGTGCAACCAGCCCCAATTCATGCCGAATAATGGCATTTGGAATTGACATAGGGAGAAACATTGCAGATTTCAAAAGAGAGCCCTGTAAGCTGTCCAGCGCGCTTGCCATGTCACATAGACAAATATCTAATGTATACAATATAACACTCTCAATTTTTAATGTCATAAAATCAATTGGCGGGATTAAAGAGAATTTGCAATATTGGCTATAGATCCTTTTCATTTGGGACAATAGTGGTCGTGTTTTGTTTCTAATTATAATTGACCAAGCGTTAATGGAGTTGAGGGCTGATAAATGATACCCTAAGTAGAGAGCATTGTTCACACGACAAATTTGTGTGTTCAACATTTGCCATCTAAAATTCCCTCCTTTTGATTTAACTCCAAAGGTCATAATGGCAGTTTTCGCTGGGTTCGGTGTCAAATTATTAGCTTTTGCAAAAGTCTCAAATAATGAGAGTTTAGTTTGAAGTCCTACCGGAGTAGGGTCAAACAAGATGATATCATCAGCGAATGCAATCCATTTCAGATGAATACTCCCCACTTTAACCGAAAACAAATTCCCTTTTTCCCAATTTTCACCCATATCAGAAAGATATAAGTTAAATAAGGTGGCCGCCAGATTACAACCCTGTTTTACACCAATTTTTGTACATATGGGGGGAGTAGTCCCACCTTCCGGAGAGATTCTTATTCTATAGGAAGTATTCGTGTGCAACTTAATGATCCAGTACATCAGCACAGTTGGAATCCCTATTTTCAACATTTTCTTCCACAATAAATTGCGGACCACCGTATCAAAAGCTGAACTCATATCGATCATTGCTATATAAACAGGATTGGAATTTTTTTCTTTTACTCCCGAGATGACATGCGACATGATAAAAGCATTTAAGGTTGTACTCATGCTCTTCCTAAATCCAGTTTGATATTTCGAGTACATGTCATTCGCTGCAATTACTTTCTCCAATTCGTTTAAGAGAAGGATAGAGAAAATTTTAGCCTCAGTATCAATTAAAGATATTGGACGATAATTTTCCGGGAGAGATGGATCACCCTTTTTAAATATGGGTACAATATTAGCAGTTAACCATGAGGGTGGAATTTCCCCAGACCTAATGATAGAGTTGAACTTATGGTTTATAATGCCAGACCACAGCACTGGATCCGCCTTATAAAGACATGGGGGGAGACCATCTGGTCCTGCAGCTTTTGAGTATGTCAACCTGGAGATTGCCCACATAATATCAATACAATCCCACTTCAGCCTTGGGATTTCAGAGTATTCAAGAGAAACATCTGGGACAAAGCGAAAACTACAAGGCAGTTGGTATTAAGTCTTTATGAATGTTTGCCAAGTCTGCTCAGGAATACAGTTAAGCGAATACAATGCCACACATTTATTATTAGCTTTCAAGGTGCGCCAAATTACTTGTGTGTCATGAGCCAGAATGGCTCGAATTTATGTGCAATTTGCGTCATTGTATCTTGAAATACGAGCAGATTTCAAATTATGTTTGTAGGCTGATAATATCCTATTCCTCCTTGCCTTGCTGTCTTCGATGCCCAAGTTGCTTCTCTTTAAAGATCTCAACGCCCTATTCTTCTCCCTTTTTAATAATTTGCATGTATGATCATATAAGTGTGGATGTTGCACATTACTTTGTATTTTACCAAGTCGCTCGAGTGCTGTGGCAACTATATCAGGATAGTGCATGCGCAATATATATTCATAATTTCCCCCTGCACGTCTGATCCTCTCAATCACCGAGGAAATTTGTTTAACGACAAAATTGCAGATCCCTCGATTCCATCTAATGGAATGCAGGGGACAATCAATTTCAACCACTGCCAAGGTAATATTTGGCATGAGCGAATGACATTTCAGTTGACAGAAGGTAGAAAGTTGAGCGTGATCTCCTATTTCAATCTGTCCTATTACTAGGGGAGCCATATGCATGATAAGATTGTGAGATACAAATATATAATCTATCATTGAGTGCAACGTACCTCTTGCCCATGTATTTCGTAGATTCATACCATTTCTTACCATTAAATCCATATCCCACTCTGTGAGGAGTTCTCTAAATTTAGCTCCTCTACTATAAGAAAGAGTGGATGATTTAAATTTGTGGGTTTCAGTCAAATCTCTACAATCGCAATTAAAGTCACCACCTATAATGATTTCACAAGTCCGGTATCTACCAGATATGTATAATAAGCATGCGTCCAATTCATCCAGCATCTCGTCGACTGGTAAGACAGCTGGATTCCAATATAGGGTGATTATCATAAGTGAGGAATAACTAAATGAGGGTATTGAAAGATGAATCCCCAGAATACTGGCAGATACCCAAGCTAATTCCGCTTGAGCCTGCGAGGATATCTTAACTCCAACCAACAGACCCCCAGATGGACGTCCTAGCAAAGATCTTCTTGCAGGTGAGGTAAAAGTTAAATACCCAGGAATTACGAATGGCTCAGTTTTCATCGTTTCTTGTATCATTATTATTGTAGGGAGATCTACGGGAGTTAAAGCAGAGTGCCACTTCATTAAGTTTGCATGTCCGCAAGAATTCCAAGATATAATTTGCATATTCGTATCATTGCATAGCTATTTAGCAGGGGAGGGCAATTTTGGACATAAAATTGACGAAAGCATAGGTTCCAGCCATCGTAGCCCTTTTGTATTGGCTGCAAATTTCAAAATTTCCAACATGCCACCATCCAACCCTGCTACAAATTGTGAATGAGGCCTACCTGCTTCTTCTATCTTTTCAATGCCCTTAGCCGGTGTTTCCAGAAATATTAAAGCCTCCGACTCAGAGTCAAACATAAACAGCGTCAAACCCTCCTTTTTTATTTCCTCATGGTTAGACCAGATAAATTTCATAATAGCCTCAGAGGTAAGATAACATATTGCCCTGTGATTATTTACACTTGCCAAGGAAACCCTTGTAATATCTTCGGATTTGATTATTCTCAATTGAGGTATTTTTGAGAATACGGAGAATATAAAGGATCGATTAATGCGATTATCCGCCAATATCCTTTCATCCCCCTCAAATCCAATAATGTACTGTGTTTCCAATCCCCTATCTTGATGCCTAGTTAGAGGTGTATTTTTTCGTGTATTTATTAATGTTGTAACCAGTGAAGATGCCCTAGTAGCCACGCGGGGATTCAACTCAAGTGAAGATGCGCTCTTGCTATCGGAGTGATCGTATTCTTTATTCATGTTAGTTTGTTTGTCAGATAAAGACCTTCTTAAAGGCGGACCATGAATAGATATGTAACTCGGTGCAAAGGGGGCATCCACATTATTTACTTCATTAATTGGTAAATTCCCAGGCTGGGTCCTGAGAGGTGTCTCAGCAATTCCCGCTTTTTTGCCTGGGCCATTTAGCATCACTACATTTCTCTTTTTATCGAATAAACAATTTTCACACCTTATTGAATCATCACTTGTTACATTCATTTTATTACTATTTCTATTTGCTACTTCTAATTGTGTTTCATTACTCACTGTGCACATATTGTTTACATGTGTACGATCATTCGGGACATTGCTACATATCTCGCTATAGGATTTCCTCATAGGAGGTTTCGGGGCGGTGCAGATTGCTTCATCTCGTTGTTTCGTTTGATTTTTTGAGGTACAGCATCTGCCTACTGTAGGGAAATATTCACTTAAAGTGGCTTTTGCCGAGTTTTGAGTAATGAAAACTGTGTTAGACTTTACGGTTTCATTTTGCTGAGTTGAGTGATCTTTTGTAATAATCATAGGTATTTTTTGATGTAACACAGTTTTGGAAATTGAGGTTTTTTGAGATTTTGATTTTGCCAATTGTGAAGTACTAGTTTTTATGATTCCCGTGTTGGTGTGTACGTCATCGTTCAGTAGTGAAGGGGTGCCTAAGTCTCCTCCTCCTTTTTCCACTTCTACTTCAGTAGCAGATGCGAGGGCATACTGGCTCTCTTTCGACAACTCCTCCAAGTTGATATGCTCCTCATCTGCAATCTCAAGGATTGAAGTTGATTTAATGATCTTCGCTTCCCTCTTTCTTTTAGCAAGTCTTTTCACAGCACGCATGTGCATCCTTTTTGCCCGGCGAGACATAAAGGTTGGAGTTGTTTCGGTGTGAGTATTTTCAGTTTCCGTGTTTTTTGTTTTTCAATTTCATCCAACAAGACAGAAGGACTATCGGGCGGATCTAGAATCGGAACTTCAGTAATAGGACTTCGCAGCATATCAGAAGGGCGTGCTTTGTTAAATAGATGAGAAACTATAATATCGTTTAATGCGGTTATCGATGATTTAATCTCACTCAGATCGTTCTTGCAATTACACTTCAATAGCTCAGATGATACCCCATGTGATTGTCCAGAATTGTTACATTCTAGGTTAGCAGGTAGCAAACATTGCATGCTTTTCTCATGACACTCATTCGTAACTACCCTTGATCTTTGGCCACCTGTTTCATATTGCAAAGATCTCGGGGTATCAATTGCAGTTATGAAGCCCTCAATTTTATCCATCTTGGAACAGAAATAATGCATAATTGCCTTTAGTTCTTTTAATTCCAAGTGGGTAAGTTCATGGCCCTTGTCAAGAAGATCTAGTATTTTTGTGATCACTGGGAGGGGGCTAGGAGATTGATGTTCAACACTACACCTCTCTGATATATTACCCTCAGGATCGTCATTTATAAACCTTCTTTGATCTTTGAGTTGCTCGGGAGAGTACAATAGAGCATGCGAGCTTCCTTCAGAGCTTCCTTCACGTGTTATTTCATTATCAGTTTTTGTAAAGCCCTTGCTATAGGTTGATTTAGAAATAGCCCTGTTAGATGATCTGTGAACCAGTGGGGTCATCATTTCAATAGATTGATTGACCTGTTCATCTAATTCAGCCATTTTCTTCATAGTTATTCTAAACGGGTCTTCATTAAAAGTGCAAGGTAGCAGTGGGGTTATGCAACTCCCCAAACCCACCCTAAGATCAATATTTACTTTGTCTTTTATGGAATTGGACGAAGTAGGATTGGCATGAATCTGGGCCACATACGTAGTACGTGTTTCAGTATCAGTATGATTCAAATTATCGTCGTTAGCTACCCCAACTGGAGTATCATTATCGAGTAGCTCATTGTCAGAAATAGTTCCTTTGTGGTCTAAAAGATCAGTATTCGTTTCAGTACCAGCTTTCAATATTGCCCCCATGCACCGCCCGCTACGCAATCCATTAGCCATAGTAAAAATAATAAAAATAGCACAGGTGCAATATATTAATGAAGAGACAGGGTTTTCAGCTTTGTTGGAATAAGACAAGGATCAATAAAGACTAATCTAGCTTTACACTCAAATTTTGATAAAATACCAATTAGCCCGGTGTGTGGTGAGCAACACCTAACACTTTATAATAAAATGTAAACAATTTACAAAAAAAATGGAACCTCACCCACGCTCACCAGCGCTAGTTATAAAATCATGAGATCTCCGTGATCTAGCAGTATATGATATATTACAGTATTTTCAGAACTAACCGGAACGTAACAAGTGTTAAAACGATTGTTGGAGTGGAGCCTCAGGGATCAAAGGGACTATACACTGCAGTCTCCCTTCTGATTGTGCCGCCAAACAGCCGCACAACAGCCAATGGGCTTTTCACTGTCGGGCTTAACGCCGCAAGGGTGGTTTCCTCTGTGCTTTGTAGTGGAGAATAGTCACGTGATAAGTCACGTGTCAAGAGTGAGCTCCGCCTCCTCCAGGAAGCGGGCGTATGCCAGCAAGAGCCCCTAGACAGCTCGCAATGCTGGAAGGATGTGATTCACCAAACAAACGTTCAGGCACAGGTAATTCCAGTAAAAACAGCAGCGCACGCCACTCAGGAGGTTTCCTCTGTGCTTTGTAGTGGAGAATAGTCACGTGATAAGTCACGTGTCAAGAGTGAGCTCCGCCTCCTCCAGGAAGCGGGCGTATGCCAGCAAGAGCCCCTAGACAGCTCGCAATGCTGGAAGGATGTGATTCACCAAACGAACGTTCAGGCACAGGTAATTCCAGTAAAAACAGCAGCGCACGCCACTCGGGAGGTTTCCTCTGTGCTTTGTAGTGGAGAATAGTCACGTGATAAGTCACGTGTCAAGAGTGAGCTCCGCCTCCTCCAGGAAGCGGGCGTATGCCAGCAAGAGCCCCTAGACAGCTCGCAATGCTGGAAGGATGTGATTCACCAAACGAACGTTCAGGCACAGGTAATTCCAGTAAAAACAGCAGCGCACCCCCACCTTTGCTGCTCAGCCAGAGAAAAATGCAAGGCCCCAGAGAACGCACATTTATGTCTGCGCAGACCGCCTACGCCAGACTCTGTCATCACAGTGGCGGCTAGAAAGAAACTCGCAAACCCTGCATCTCGGCTGTCAACCCCCGCCCCCCCAAGACAAGGAGGGTAGAAAGCTTAAGGTGGTTGGGAGAAAGGTGTTGGCTGCAGCATCTGTCGATAAGAGTAGCAAATGCTCTTGCCATGTCAGCAAGGTACGACAGGGAGCGATGGCATAGAATGTCCACGTTGAGCAACCACCTCCCTGCAGTGTTTCAAGGGGCAAAGTCTTTCATTACAGATGGTGAAGTCACTTCAGACCATATGATTGCTTCTGCAGTGGATGTGGCGGAATCCATATTCAGGCAGATGGCACACAGCACAGTTCTTAGACAGCAGGCTTGGATGAAAGTGACACATTTCAGGCCGGAGGTCCAGGCCCAGATACTAGACATGATGTTCAACGGGAATGAGTTTTTCGGCAAGAAAGTTGACGACCATCTCAAAGGGACAAAAACAGACACAGACACTGCCAGAGCCATCAGGTCATTGAGAGATAAGGATGAAGACCAGAGTTCTTTACACACCTTTCAGAGCATAACTGGAAATTACAGAGGATATAGACCATATACTACGGAAAGGTCTTCTGCTTTGTCATTTCTCCCAGGAAACGAATACTAGCACTCATCCTACAGGTATAACACGCAGAGAGGCAAGCGGGTGTTGGGCCAAACAAGGGCCCAATGAAAGCAGAATTGACAGAGAAACTCTTACCCTCCACATCGCACCCCTGTGGGGGAGAGGGTAGGATCAGCCAGCATCTTAACCACTGGCTACACATTACATCAGACCAAATGGTTCCTTCAAATAGTACGGAATGGACATCCCATCTACTTTATAGACTGTCCTCCAGCATTACCACCAAAACTGTGCAAGGTTCACCACATGGCACAGCTCAAGCGGGAGATAGTCAAACCAAAAGGCAGCCATAGAGACGGTACCAATTGAACAAAGAGTGAAGAGATTCTACTCTCGATTCCTCCTGGTCATAAAGAAAAAAGGACAGTGGCATTCAATCCTAGACCTACGGGCTCCAAACTAGTCCATGAAACGCATAAAGTTCAAGATGACCTCACTTCAACATGTCCTACCCTGGCTGAACAAGGACGACTTTCTAGCAACACTCGACCTGGAGGGTGCGTATTTTCATGTTACCATAAATCCGGCTCACAGACTCTACCTCAGGTTCGCAGTGAGGTACATGCACTTCCAATTCTGCGTGCTCCTGTTTGGTCTAAGATCAGCCCCAAGGGTTTTTACCAAGTGTCTAGCTCTGGTTGCAGCACACATCAGGCGCACCGGAATAGAAGCATTCCTGTGCCTAGATGACTGGCTGATTGAGGCAAACTCAAGGAAACAGAGCCATGGCCATCATACACACGGAAGGAACACTAAAAGATTAGGTTTCTCCATCAACAATGTCATGTCAGTGCTTAGACCAGCACAAACAGCTCTCTTCCTCAGAGTGGAACTAAGACACTAGCATTCCTTGAGTATGGCCATTTACCAAGAGAATAGCGGCAATAGTGCAGCTAGTCAACTGGTTTCTCACAGTGTGTGCCTCCACAGTGCATTGCTTCAAATCCCTCCTGGGCATGATGGCCACATGTATATTTTGTGACAAATCTGAGGATGTCGTCCCTTCTTTCCTTGAGGGAGAACTTTCCCATGGGGCCAGGGCAGTGTGTCCTTGGTACAATAGTCCCCCTGGGGGTTGTGCACCGAGAGGGGATCACATGGGGAGGGAAGAGCCCCATTTGGGTTTGGGGATGACAAGTCTCAGGAAATGAAGTATTCCGCCGCCTTGATACATCCAATCCCTTTTCAAATACCAAATACCCCTGATAGGTAGAGTAAATTTACTGTTTTGCAAGGTCAGTCACTTTAATATACTTGACGTACCGCCAAATACAAGAGAATACTAAATATGTTGCCTCTGAATTAAAAACAAGTACTGTGATGAAGATGATCATGGAGAGTCCGAGTATCCCTTTGAAACTGAGTGAGCAGTCTAGCTTTTCTGGAGATGTAATTTGCCCAAATAAATACAGCTGGCTGGCGCGGGAGTTCAAAAGGAACTCAGCTGTCAGACAGAGGGTGAACGATCTTCCAAGGAGGAACTGTGGGACTCCTGCACCAGGCAGGCAGAGAGAAGCCAAAGGGGTAGAAGCTGCGGCAGAGATGCATGCCGATCCATCTCAGACCCGCCATTCACAAGATAGCTGCCGGAACCTTGAAGAACCGCACAGAAGCTGGGGAAACACTGGTACCTAGCAAGAGGAAGAAAACATGTAGGCTGGTTTGCCAGCAGGGGCTGGAGGTCCAGGGGAAGTTAGCGTGTGATTATAAACATTGGATAACACAGGGGGTCTGGGAGCCTAAAGGAACATTGCAAGTCTGGGACCCGCACCCACAAGTAAACGAAAGTGTAAGAGGGCTGGGGACCTTGAGACACCCCAAGAGAAGATAATCATATGTTTGGCAGGAGTGTGAACCAAACATCTACGATACCACATGAATATGTAAAACAGAGAAGTGATATGTTTGGCAGGAGAGTGAACCAAATGTATATCATCACGAATTGCGAGTCTGAGGCCAGCACCCATATGAAATACAAGCGCCTAATGAAAGGCAGGAAAAGAGGGTCTGAGACCCACGTGAAAGAGAGCAGTCAATAAGAGGACACTCTCTTGGTAGGAAAGTGAACCAAGCGATATTGCGAGTCTGGGACTCGCACCCATGTGAGAGACTGAAAGGGTCAAGGACCGCGGAACTGGGAAAAAGGTATATTACATTCTATAATGAACTGTATCCAGTTGACAAGACAAAGGATTGTGGAGCTAAACAACGTATCCTTGAGGATTGTCCATTGACATTTGCCTAAGATGATGAAGGGAATCAAGGCCCCAAAAGGAGTGAAACTGAGAAGAACACTAGGGGAAAGTAGCACAACCCTAACCTGAGAATCTTGCAGTTTTGAACATTGTTTATTTAATCACTTTATATTACTGGAGAGACTGGGAACGTTTTTGTTGAATAAAAGCACAAAACGGATACATATTTTCCGATGTGTATTCGATGACTGGCGTGGGCGGCGACAGTGTTACCTCCATGGATAGTTTGTGCTGCTGGTAATCTTCAACAAAGCTTTGTCTGCACAGTTTTGCCTACCTCATGGCGGAATCCACAAGGAAGAGCTTTTTCAAGGCCTGTGCCTGCTGTGGAGTGAAGAATGTCTACATGGATGATCACCACGATGACGACTGCCTCTACTGCCTTCATCCTCGCCATGTCATCCAGAACTGTGATATCTGACAGTCGTTCTCCAACAAGACGCTGAGGGATCGTCACTCTCGTCACGTAGCTCGAGGAAGCTGGCAGGGCCTCTGACCCTGCTTCAGTACGGAGTCATGCCTCGTTAGGGCGGGGCAGGATGGCCCAGTGAACCACCTCTAGTAGGAGGTCTAGGTCGCATGAAGTCCGGCCACCAGCAAGAGGAGGCATAAAGACATCTCCGGCAACAAGCCCAGATCTTCGGACGCAGCTGCTCTTCACCAAAGGTCAGTGCCCAAAGGGTGTCGACAGAGGAGGAGAGCCAAGGTCTTTTCCATCATCCCAGGGAGGCCACATCTTCTAAGTCCACGTCAAAGTCTGGTGGTCACTCTTCGCCTTCAATGTCAAACAGGCTTGTCGTCAAAATCGGCGATGAGGCAGTCATCATTGACGACCAAGCCTCACTCCAGGTCGTCTAACCCGAGGCCATCAATGTTGTCCGAATCTGTCTACAGCCACGACTACAATGCTACGATTATCAAGAAAGCGCTCCATGGTCGCGACTACCTCGCCATCGACAAAAACATCAAGAGCCATAACCACAAGGATCTTGTCACCCGCATCTACATTCACGGCTGTGATACCCTCATCGATGACACCATTGACAACCTCGTCGACGGGCAAAAGTGGTTCCTCCCACACTATTGTTACAACTGCCATGGTCACTGGCTTCTCAGACACCAGCACAATGTCTTGGAAGCAAGCCCACGCAGAGTAACTGATGTTCAAATCCCAGATCCGTGCTTAGAAACCAAACTCGGGTATGGTATTAGGCACGTTATAAAAAAAAAAACAAATAAATAAATAAATAATGGCTCGTATTCCCAAACCTTGGGGTGGCCTTGCTGCTAGATGATATTGTGGTGTCAGAGCCAACTTTTCCCAATCAGATGTGGAGGAAGCAGAGGAGGAGGCCATCATGTCACCACTGCCAGCACTCAGGACTTCGCCTCCCACAGGTTCACTGCAGGGTGAGGCACGCCTAATCAGGCTACCACGTTTCCCCCTCTGCCCTCAGCTGAAGTCATCAATCTACGAGAGCCGTCACTGCCTCCACAAAGAGACATGTCACTGGACATTTTATCTACTCTAACCGCTCTGATTGTGACCTTGCAACAACGGCTGCCTGTACCAGCCCCAGTTACTAAACCTATCGGGTGACCTGGCACAGAGGTCCCTTGACCATCCAAAGAAATGGATAACATCCCTTGTCCCCCCCAGACGGGGTAAGCACCAGTCAGTGCTGCAGAGGCTGTCAGATACTGGAACAGACAAAGATCCTGACGACAGGGTCTCCACACACACGACCCACACTGATGAATTCGACAATTTCATCAGAGCTGATGGGGAACCAGATGACGTTCCACTCAGAGACTCACCCCCTGGTGAAGTGGAGGCCTACCATTTGCTCATGTCCAGTGAGGCCACGATGTTCGGCTTTGCGCCAGAGCAGCAACAAAAGCAGAGTGCTGTACCAGCACAGATAGCAGCGCAGGAAATCTTTCATGTCTGTCGCACTGTTGGAAGACGTCTAGGAGGAGGGCCTCATCACCTTGGCGCAGTCTGCAACTGCCCCTGCCAAATAATACCAGTTTGACAAACAGTACAGAGCCCCAGAGAGCGCTGCCTCTGCACCCAACCCACAACAGACTCTGTTGTCTCTGCGGCTACCAGAAAGAGGTTGGCTAACCCATTGTCATCCTGCTCTGTTCCCCAAGACAAAGGGCCTCATTACATGGTAGGTGGTAAGGGAAAAACGATGCCGGTAAAGGATTACCGGTATCCCCAGTGCTTTAAGTGGGCCGGGGCCTGCCGGGGCCGGGCCCCGCCAGTCTCCAAAAAGTGGGGCTGAGCCGGGGCCCTGCCGGGGCCCCCCGTCCCACCACGCCATGGCAGGACGCATTATCCCGCCACGGCCGCAGCCGCGACGGGAGATGCGCCCGCCAGTGTAACGTTAGGCAAGTGGACAGAAGTGCCAGCCAGCCACAGCGTCGCTGAAGCTGGCTGGCACTTCTGTCAGTCACTGTAACTTCCCTGATGACCCCCCATCTGAGGGGTCATCAGGGAAGTTACAGTTCCTTTGTTTGCCCTCGCCAGGTCACTGACCCTCTGTGAACCTGCAGGCTCCATGATCTAATATGTAGATTATATCACGGAGCCCGCGGGTTCCCAGAGGGTGAAAGACGCCTCGGGCTCTGTGATCTCTGCTCAGAGCAGTGATCACTGAGCCCGAGGTGCCTGTCTCCTTTGGCAAATCTTTATAAAAGATGCCTTGAAATGTGTACGTTTCAAGCCATCTTTTATAAACGTAGACATATTTCTACGTTTATAACAGACGGCTTGAAACGTACACAATTCAAGGCATTTTTTATAAAGCTTTGTCGACGGACAAAACCACCTTGGGTTTTGTCCGTCCTCAACGCTTTATAAAAGATGGCTTGTACGTTTCAAGCCGTCTTTTATGAACATAGAAATATGTTACAAATGTCTGTGTTTATAAAAGGTGGCTTGAAAGTGTACAAACCATAGTAAGTTACACACACAAGTGTGCGTAACTTACTATGGTTTGTACACTTTCAAGCCACCTTTTATAAACATAGAAATATGTAACATTGCTATGTTTATAAAAGAAGGCTTGAAAAATACACAAACCATACTAGTACGCATACAAATATATAAATGCTCTACTACATTTATATATTTGTTTGCGCACCCTACTATGATTTGTGCACTTTTAGGCTACGCCCACAGCGGATGCCACGCCCCCAAACGAGGGCCCCCCCTCAATTTCTTACCCCACTTAAAGCACTGGGTATCCCTAACCGCAACCGCTAATTATGACCGGCCTATCTGCTATTAGCGGGAACCCTAAGAACGGTGTCTCTAATAGTGGCAAGCTTGCGGGCGCGCGACCCCTCATATCGGCAATAGCGGCATGGTGGAAATAGGAGTCCATCACAAGCCATGCGGAAATGCTAATAGTGGCATGGAGTAGGCCCAAAAAGCCCATACCGGCATGGCGGAAATACCGGCCTCGCGAACCACCCGTTAAGGGACATGTGCAGTGTTCCCAGCTGCCACAGGTGGCCACAATCAGCACAGGTGGAGGCAATGGAGACTGGGGCAGCACTAAAGGAGCACACCACACCCCTTCCCACACCAAGATGATTCCAATACTAGCAGCATTACATGGGCTGGAGGACATGATTGCCTTGCAGCACCAACAACAACAGGCAGCACAGAGGAGATGCAGGAGGAGGAGGAGGAGGAGGGCGAGACAGGACCAGCAAGCCCCACCAGTGCACCTAGTCATATTACAGAAGCAGCCACCAATCCCTAGGATTAGAGCCAGTCCATTCAACCTAACCCCTGAGCAGATACACATCCTGTACCGTCTGGACGGGGATTCCATCACCACCATTGTGATAAACAACTACATTGTGAGCCTCATAGACATCCGTACTGCCATCCCCCCTCTACTGAAGGTGGTAATTGTTCTCCACTTCCTGGCCACAGGGACCTACCAGCATACGGTAGGGCAGATGCATGGCATATCACAACCAGTATTCTCATGCACGCTGAACCAGGTGCTCGATGCCCTCCTGAAGCACACAAGTGAACACATATCCCTGCCACGGTCTGCCCAGGAGATCTCCAACACCAAAGTTGGCTTCTATTCACTGCAGGCATCCCAAGTTGCATCGGGGCCATCGACTGTACCCATGTGGAATTGGTGGTCCCACATGAAAATGAGGCAGTCTACCGAAACAGAAAGCAATACCACTCCATCAACGTCCAAATGGTATGTGACTCAAACAAGATAATCACACATTGTTGTGCCCGATATCCCGGATCAACCCATGATTCAATGGTCCTGCAGAACTCAACGATACCACGCTACATGGAGCAACATGCTGGACAACGTTTGTGGCTTCTTGGTGAGTAGCAGGGCAAGCACATTGCAGTGTGAGGTGGTGTGTGATTGGGGGGGAGCGATGTGTACTCCAACTGGGTGTGATTGGGGGGGGGGATGCATACTCCAACTGGGTGTGATTGGGGGGGGAGAGATGCATACTCCAACTGGGGGTTATTGGGGGGGGGGATGCATACTCCAACTGGGTGTGATTGGGGGGGAGAGATGTATACTCCAACTGGGTGTGATTGGGTGGGGGAGAGATGCATACTCCAAATGGGTGTGATTGGGGGAGGAGGGGAGAGATGCATACTCCAACTGGGTGTGATTGGGGGGGAGAAATGCATACTCCAACTGGGTGTGAACATATGTCCGGATAAACAATGGACATACAGTTTTACACCACTGTCCACCGAGGAAGCCCACAATGGACCTGACACATAACCACATGCAAGTAGTAATCTGCACACCATAGTAATCAATCCATTACGCCAAACATGCCATATCCATCCACATGCACATTGCACATCATACCATACCCTCTATAACACAAAGCAGCAATAATGCAGCCAAAATGGACATTGTAAATGTACGCTGAACAACATCACAACGGATATGCGGCCTTGATTGCATACGAAGGGATCTCCTGTAGCCATTGTACTGATCCACACCCGTACACCACTACTGGAGTGCGGCATCACAGCATGGGGACATCAACTTCGGGATGGCAGTACACTAGCAGTGTAGTACATACGTTGCCAGGACCAAGAGACACAAATGACTTGACCTTACCCAGTACATGCCAATAACTGCCGTAGGCATGCACGATGCATGTCCACTTGCAAGGACTACCTCACCTTCCCAAATTGCAGTTACTCTGATTGCCTACATGCATGCAGGGATTTGTGGATGTCATTCACAATGCAAAGTTGATTTGTGTGATGTGTACAGCTTCCACTTGATGTAATCACTTACACATGCCCATTGTTGCACCCCTGCAGGTGATGCTGGCTATCCCCTTAAGAGGTGGCTCCTTACCCCTGTACGGAACCCACAGAACAGGCGTGAAAAGGAATACAATCATGCACATACCCGTACACGCGTGGTAATTGAGCAGACATTTGGCCTTTTGAAGACACGGTTCCAGTGCCTCAGCAGGTCGGGCAGGGCACTCCTGTACGGCCATGAGAAGGTGGCCAAGATCAACATGGCATGTGTTATGCTGCACAATATGTGTATCAGACGGAATGTGCCAATGCCCCCTGACATTGAACTGCAACCACCTGCTGAGGATGATGATGGGGATGAGGAGGGAGGAGACGCGGCTGCAGGTCATGCAGGTGGCGATGCCCAGGAGGGACGTGCTGTGCACCAGCATCTGATCGACCACATTTTATAATACACATGGTCTGGGCCCTGTCCACCAATAAAGCACTCCTACGCAATGAAAATGTCCACTCCTGGGATTTATCTTGTCACCAGTGTGTTTTATGTATTATTAGTTAAAGAAGTGCATGGACCCAACTACGCAAACACCCTTTCCCCCCTCAACACTCCCAAAACACCCTTTCCCCCCTCCCCCAACAACACTCCCAAAACACCCTTTCCCACCTCCCCCCACAACACCCCCATGAATGGCTTGTACATCAGTGCTGCATAGCTGTACATGTGTCAGCAACATCGGGCTGGCCCTAGTTCCCATCCGCACTGCCACCGTTGGGGGGTTGAGAGGTTGTGCGCTGCATAGCCCACAAGGATCTGCGCCGGGGGCTGGTCTGCCTTGAGCTGGCAGTGGATGAGGTGCACGGGTTGTTCCGGTGCCAGTGGGGGGTTCTGCCTGTCCATTGCGTCTATGCGTGTGAGGACCTGCCTCACAAGTGACATCTCCTCACATAGCCTGTTGGTGCTGGCTTCTATGGCCTGTCTGATGTCCCTTGCATGCTCCCTGCACTCCTCCCTCGCACGTGCTGCCTCATCCACATGCTGGCCAACCAACGCAGTGATGTCCTCCTGCCGCTGTCTGATGATGGCCATGTCATGGCCACTGTGTCTTGCTTGTGGGGTGGGTGCTGCACCTTGTTCTATTGGTCCAGCATCAGGTGATGACACCGGTGGACTCCACCACCCTGCCACTATTTCATCACCAGACTGGCCATGGCTGCTGGATTGTGATGTGGGGCGTGGGCTCGTTTCTTTTGACTGCTGGGGGCTGGCTGTATGTTGTTGTATGGCCAAGTCACAGGAGTCCTCCACATCGGACATGGGTGCTGTGGCTGCTGCCTCCTCGCCGATGGAACTCTTGGCAGCAGACAGTGGGCCTCATTACACGGTAGGCGGTAAGGGTTTACCGGTACCGGTAAGGGCACAGGTACCGGTAAACCCTTACCGCCTTACTACGAGTTCCCTTTGCGGGACCCGACCTTAACGGCTGGTTTTACCAGCCGTTAAAGTAGGGTGCCGCGAAAGGACCTTGGTGCTAATTATGGTACCGCAATTTGCAGTACCATAATTACCACCTTCCTCATTCCCATTATGCCCTATGGGGGCAAAAATGGGAATGGGGAAGGGCCTTGGTGAATGGGGAATTACTGGCTCCGCTCACCTTGGAGTAGGCCGGTAATTCCACCATCCACCAAGGCGGACACGTTAAAATACCGGCGGCAACCATGGCGATAATAGCGCTATGGTTACCGTACAACGTGTAATGAGGACCAGTGTCCCTTCCACAGGTGGATCGTGCGGGAGGGGGGTTATTAGAGTGGGTGCTGCAATTGGTTCCGGCGTAGGTTCACGCCTTGGTGACGTGGGTGGCTTTGTGGGTTTGGCCCTCTGCGCAAGTGCACTCTTCCCTGTGCCCCTCAACGTGCTGGCGATGTTGCCTGATTCCTTTCCCCTGGGTTGTTTCTTAGCAGGGGGAGCCTGCGTCGCAGTGTCCTGCTCATCGCTGTCAGTTTGTGAGCCTGTGGGGGACAAAGAGGAGGATGGCATTGGTGATTGGTCAAGGTGCTTTATGCAGATGTTGTTGTTCATGCTGTTCTATGCATTCGGACTTGATGTTTGGGCATACAGGTCGTAAGGCTGTTGGGTGGGTCATTCATGCATGAGTCTGGGTGACATGTGTCTGTGGTTATGCATGCATGTGTGTGTGTTGGGATGTGAAACGCATATGGGCTGGGTTGTGTGCATGTATGTTTGATGGCCACATCCATGAGATGATTCAGGGCTCACATTTGGGGAAGTACCACATCTTTCACAGTGCAGTTTTGTGTGTGGACACTCACCTCCATCTGACGATGTGGGCACACCACGCTCCATTCCGCCGACTCCCTCAATTGATTCAACCCCTATGGTGCTTGTACAGGTCTCCTCCCACTCCATTAGTTTTATTGGTGATCCTCCACCGCCTCCTGTGCCCATGGCCAGGTTCCGGTTGGCAGCCAGGATGCTGCGTACACAGAGGCGGAGATCGTCCCACCGCTTCCTGATGTCTTTCACAGTGCGGGGGGTGGCGCCCACCGCACTGACTTTACGGGCCACCTCAGCCCAGATCTTTTTTTTTTATTAGGGTGGGACGCCGCATGTCATTGGCGAACACCACCTCTGCGTTGGCAGCAAGCTTGTCAGTGAGCATTATAAGCTCTTCATTAGAAAAACGCTCCTTGCGCTGCTGCTCTGCTCCTTTTTTAATTGCCTTGGGCATTGTCACTGGGTCTGTGAAGGATTTTGGAAGGCTCTGGTGTGGATGCAGGTCCTGGGGGCAGAGGATGGCAATGGATTGTGTTTTTAAAGATGGCCGCCGTGCTATTTCCCGTTCCTGTGCGATGACGCTACTTCCGGTTCCGCTTATTTGCGGTAACCGCTAATAGCGGTCACCGCTAATGCCGTGTTGTGGGAGGGCGGACGTGCTATCAGCGCTTTGCTCAGTGCCGCTAAGGGCCTTTACGGGGTCTTTACCGGCATGGCGGTAGAGTCCTTTCCGGCATGGCGCTAAGCTCGTGCCCGCGTACTTGTGATGCCACGTTATTAGCGGCCTACTGACTACACGGACACGTTATTGGCACCATGCCAGTAAAGGTGGTGACTTACTGCCTACCGTGTAATGAGGCCCAAAGAAGGCAAATGCCTTGACACATTCGGTAAAAAGATAATTACCACCACAACCATGACTATCAAGGCGGATAATGCAATGGCCATACTTGCAAGTTACGATCGCAAGCTGTGGTACAAGTTGGGCCCCTTGCTGGATTTCCTGCCAGATGCCAAAAAGCAAGAGGCCTTGGACATCTTCCATGAAGGCGAGTTGGCATCAGACCATGCCATTACGGTCTCTGTGGACATTGCCAACATTGCTTTTCGCTAGCTTTGGAATGGGGCGGTCCTATGCAGGCAGGGTTGGCTCAATGCCACAGATGTTCGACCTGATATCCAGTCCAGGGTTGTGGATAAGCCCTTTGACGGATCTGCCCTTTTTAGGAAGAAGGTGTATGAGGTCTTACAGTGCATAAAAACAGACGCGCAAACCGCTCGCTCTTTGGGCACACTACAGCAAAGGTGCCAGTCCTTTCGTTCAGGAAAAGAGTGCAATGGCAGGACTTTGTGGGATAACTGCACCACGTACCAGTCTTCCTCCTCCTACAAGACCCCGTACTCATCAGGGGACCAGTACTGGGAAAAGTCCCAGTCCTATATGGGTACGCAGTGACGCCATGGCTCCTCCCAATCTAGAGGCCAGTGTGGAAAACAAGCATGACCAGTCCAGGGCCAGGTCCTTCCACTTCAGCACACCTGTGGGAGGACGACTCTCAAAGTTCGTCTAAGAATGGACACACATTATGACTGACAAATGGGTGCAATTCCTCCTCCAGCAGGGCCACTCGCTGGAGTTTGTAGACTGTCCATGGGACATTCCTCCCACACACAAGCCAGAGACATTGCAACACCTCTTGCTTCAGGAGGTGTGAGCTCTGCAGCAGAAGGGCACAGTGGAGAAGGTTCTCAAGGATGGCATTCCAATGCATCTTATCAGCTCTTCTACTTTGTACCAATACACGCCACAGTCTATCGCACGCTATGGCTATGCCCCTTCCTCCATCTCCTAAGGCTGATGATAACACTTTGGAGTCGGGTGGGCCAGATGAGACAATTAGCAGCGTGATGATTGTAACGACCGCTGTGGTTCATGAAATCATTTCTGCAGCTATTACTTTGTCCTCCGTGGAAGACCTGGGGACTTTACGGCAGGAAGTTCACAATCAAATAAGTTCCTTTTTAGACACGCTGCCCCTCTTTTCCACGAGTGAAGAGTCATTGTTGGCACTCTCCAAACACCTGCAAGAGGATGGGTCCGGTGACTTCGGTTTTACTTCTGCTCAGAGACAGGAATGTCACCCCGACGAGCAGGAGGCTGATCCTCTTGCTCGTTTCTCTGCTCTTCTAGTGGTGCAGACTGAACTTGCCCATGAGTCAAAACATCTACAAGATATTTCTCTCCATTTATCTTCCCTGAATCTTACGTTGAATGGTACCTCTGGTGAACTGTTAGTCAGACTAATGGGCTTATTACCAGGTATGGGCGTTCCTCGGCCGGCCGGGAACCCTGATTCCATGACATCAACTGAAACTGTTAAAACTGATTTAGTTTCCCCTTTGGGTGTGCCAGTAATTGAATCAATGGGGGTTTCCACTGATCATGATGGCAACCTAAACGTTGTAGCTCCCCCTACTGGGCAACGTAGTAATGTAGCGATTTTACCTCGTAAAAAAACAAAGAAGTGTAAAAAGGAGAGCAGAATAAAAACTACTTGAATAATGCATCATAAAATATAAATACGAGTTCTCGTAAATATATGCGTACACCTGCACAAAATTACCTTAGGGACTGTAGCTGCCTCGAGGAAGATGTCATGATAATTGACATAATGGAAGTGAAACGATCAAGTGACCCTTTACTCAATTCAAAAACACTGGGGTAGGTCGGAAAAGTCAAACGGAAACGACCAGAATTGTCCGTTTTGAAATGTTTAAACAGTTGAAAAAAGACAGAGAGATCTTGAAAATAACTGCTGGGACAATCTAGCCTTAGATTGCAGTGTACTATTAGTACCAGACAACACATCTAAAGAGCACGGAAATGTGGATAACCAACTCCTTATGAGCCGTAATATCTCTCCCACTGAAGTGGGGAAACCGGCAAAGAAAGTGTCACCTTGGACTGAGCCTTTTAGCTTAACAACTGAACATTTAATTGAGAAAATCAAAATGCTCAAATCCTCTAGGGCGCCTGGGCCTAATGGGCTTTCAAATGCAGTGCTGGAAAGCCATCCGGAGTTCTGGGCCAATTTGTTAAAAATAACCAACTCTCTGACAATGGTAATATGCTAGGAAAAGGTAAGTCTATGGCTATGCAGTTCACAGACAGAGTTATAAGGGAAATTGTAAAAACTACACTGAATCAGAAATCTGAGGCATCCCCCCTGTCTCTGCGTTTGTTCATAGGGACCTCAAGGTGGCCAGGAACATGGAAAAATGTCATATCAAGGAAGTATTCAACATATACCTTATGATGAACCGGTGCGAGCGCCTCCTCCCAATATGCCCTTGAGTAACAATGATCGGGATATACGAGTCAATGCAGGGTGGAACTATGTGCAATACCTGAGAGACCATATCCTTCCAGATGAGCTGAGCCTGGTGATAAATTACACGTTTGATGAGCGAGGTCCAAGCTCTCTTAATAGAGTGCAACTACTGGCTCTCTTTAATGAAATATCAGCGTTGTGCCTCATTACGTCAAAAGATATTAAATTGGTTGATTTTATTCACTTAAGAAGATATGATCACGTTAGATTGGTGATTCCGTCTCAGATAGTTTGAGTTATTATTAAGTGAAGCACCAAATTTTCATCGTCTGGGCTACGATTTGGTACCATTTATGATCACACTGGGTAACAGGGATTTTTTTGGTTGATTCCCAGTCACTCCCCTCAACAGGATGGAACCCAACATTATTAAAGGTTCAAGCAGCTGCCGCTGAACTGCCCAGGACAAAAGATGAGGGCGATACTGATTGGCGTTGGTTGGCATTCTCGTTAAGAAATGCTATCAAGAGTCCCCTTTAGTAGGGAGGGATACTGTTTGTTACTGTTCTGGAACAGTAGGGGCTACTCTTTCTTCTGACACTTTACTTTGTTCCCAACTGCGAGCATACTCCCTCATCATGCTACACGAGACATGGATGGTGGGTTCGCCGGTGTTTGATGGATATGAATCTTTACTGAGCTAGCTATTCAGGGTGCTAGAGGTCGGCCCACGGGGGGGTTTGCTAATTGCAGCTAAGTCTAGTAGTAACCTATGATTTAAGGCCAATGCAAAGTGTCGAGGGGAATTCATGCTATGGCAATAGAAGAGGCTATGGGGCTTACGCTTAGGAAGTTATTATTAGTCAATCTATATTATAACCCTATTGATAATCTGGAGCAAACAATCAGCCTCCTTAATGAAATCCTGGAAGCTTGGCTCATTTGTTTTCCCGGAGGGTACGCTATGATTGCTGGAGACCTCAATTGTGATTGTCACTCTACTAATGATTTTGACTTCGCATTCCTAGATGCTGGGAAATCAGCTGATGATCTGGAGCTAGGTGGATGGGGGGGCGGTGATTGGGCCTGGCAAACATTGAAAGTTGGTGAAAATATCTAAGCGGAAATAGTGGTGTCAAACTATTCAAGGTTGGGGTCTGATTGTGTTAGAAAAATCCAATGATGGTCATACTCAGGCCTCTACATGGGGACGTGGGAATTCTGCATCAACTATATGTTTGTGTCCAATAACTTGTTTGCGATATCTTCTAAGCTGGATATTTCATTTAATGACCATGCAATGCTCAACATGTGGTTTGAGGGGAGCTCCCAATCTTCTGATAGCCACTATTACACCACCCACCTTGATACTAATACTACAGGTTATCGCATAAAGTGGCATGGTGGCAATATTGTAAAACTCAATACGTTTTTATTGGAAGACTTTGAGCGCTTCTCCTATGTGTCCAAATTGGATACTTATACTGTATCAACATTGGATTGGTATTTACAATCCGTGTTGGGTTATTTGTTTTGTCCTAAAAGGAAGCTGAAAATAGCTCAGAAACATTGCCAAAAGGTTGACCCATTAGTACGAAAAATGAAGAGGATTTGGCAGCCCTTTACAGTCACAAGAATGCACATTTCTGGTTTGTGATCAATGGCCCCGAGTCGAGACAATTTGTAACGCGAATGAATCCAATTTCCGAAGAAACATGGTGCAGTCATTTTTTGGGACTATATAATGCTAGGTACACCCTAGGTGCACATTTCTCCGTCCCTCCAAATACTAGCTGGTCTTTAACTGTGTCAGTAGAAGCAATTGAACATCTGATTGTTAAGTCCATTTCTTCCAGGGCCTGTGGCCCAAATGCCCTATCGAATGCTTTGTTGAAACAGAATTCCCTGCTATGGTCCAAAATACTTTGGCCCTCATTACGAGGTCGGCTGGTAGCCATGCCGTTATTGGCGGCATGGCTGCCGCCGAAATCGCATCCGTGTCCAGGTCCTCGGAATGAGGACTTACTGGGCCATTCCGAGTTCGGATGGCCCGGTAATTCCTCCCTCAAGGACCCGGACACGGTCCTTCCCCATTCCCATTTCAACCCCCATAGGGCTTAATGGGAATGGGAGAGGGAGCAAACAGCGGGCCATAACGAGATGGCCCATTGTTTGCTCCCTCTTCCCCTCGCGGGACCCGGTAACCACGCCTGGTTTTCCCAGGCGTGCTCAACGTGTCCCGCGAGGGGACCTCGTAATGTGGCGGAACGGGTTGAATGGCGCCGTCACCTTTTACGGCGCCGTTTAACCCGTTCCGCCAGGGTCGTAATGAGGCCCTTTGTGTGCTATTTAGAGATATCATTGATACTAGGAATTTTTATTGCATCCATTACTTATCCATGACCTTTAATAAAGTCGATCGTCCAACATTGTGGAGGAAACTTGCTAAAGGCTGCCCAAGGCATTGCCAAAAGAGAACACATTTCGGAGGCAAGAAAACTAGCCCACTGGCTCCCAATAAAGGCAAGGATCGTCTTCAAAGCTCTGACACTTACCCACAAGTGCATTCACCTCACTGCTCCTGCTTACCTCTCTCAAAGTATCTAGCCCGTCGCCTCTACAAGGCCAAACAGATCACCATATACCAACATGCTCTCTGTGCCACTAGTAAAAAGAGCCAGAGCGGGCGGATCCAGCTTCCCATAACTCGCACCTACTCACTGGAACACCCTACCTCCCACTATCCGAGGTGAGGCCTCCCTCAGCGCCTTCCGCAAAGAAAGAAAAACCACCCTCTTTACATAAGGTGCGTCGCACCAGTTTGAATACCTCACATTTGACCCATTGCATATGCAGGAATGTTATGACCAATTGTACCAGTCTTAATACCAGTATTATGCCTTGTAGAAGTACTCAGAATGTGCCATTGAATGTTACTATTCCTGTGCCCTTGTAACTAAGCTCTTGTACGTAACAGCGCCTTAATGCCCCTGGGCTGTTTGCGCACTATATAAATAAATAAATAAATAAATAAATAGGGAATACCCGATGGCCTCCTGAGTATTCTAATTTTCCTACACAAACATTCTTGTATACAGGTGAGGATGACAAGTGATGGCCTGCTATCTCTTCCCATAACCACAGAAAATTGTTTGAGGTAGGGGTGCATATTGGCACCCTGCCTTTTCAACATCTATGTTGTGGATGTGGGGGACTCTTTAGCCGTGGCTTCTTTTGTACCCCTGAGAGTGGGTAGGGAAAGAATGATATGGACTGCATATGCAGATGACTTTCTCCTTTTAGATCATACCCCCATCAGGCGTCAGCATCTTTTAGTGACGTTTGAATTTTATATGGAAAGGAACAACCTTTCCATAAATGCACACAAGTCAGTAACTCTGGAAATGGGTAAAGATACTGGTGCTAAATCTTTTTTCTGGTCTGTAGGCAACACAAAATTGCACATGAAATTCTCAATGGTATATTTAAGTTTTCCCATCATTATCAAACCCAGCAAAAGTTCTACAGTAAGTATGTGAGGCGAAAAACCTTGGCTCTGGCCAGACAGATGAAAAAAGTTGACATGCAGTATGGTAAATTTTCTGTTATTCCAACTCGCAAATTCTATTTGGCAAAGGTTCTACCTAAGTTAGCCTGTGGTTTAGAAATCTTTTCAGAATAGATTATGTCAGAATTAAGCTCATGGGAAGCCCTATTATGGAGATCAGTTTTTTATCATCTCCCAAAATGTGTCCCTATTAGTGCTATCAGATACGAACTATGGCTGCAATCTTTACAGAGTTGCGTTGTGTGGCGCAGGCTCTCACTTTTTAGGAAATGTTACATTAATCCTGAAGGAAACGTGTACTCCATAATGAGTAGGGAAGTGCGAGATGGCAACCTGGACAAGAGGTTTATCTTTGACTTCTGCAAGGAATGTTTGTCCAATTTAGTCAACTTGGACATCACAATTGAAACCCTACTAACGAACCCAAATAAGGCTAAGAAAATCTTAGTTTGTAACCATTGGGCTAATACCATTAACACCCTTATGAAATGTGGTCTGTATAAGCAAATCATATCTCCCCAGAAAGAACTGGGCCATGTGGCACGCCACTTATGTCAATTTCCTAGCAAAAGAATTATGTAACAATTGTATGCGTTTTAGATTAAATGTTTTATCTACTATCGAAATGTTATGTATTAGAAATATGCAACC
The DNA here is from genome assembly GCF_040938575.1 of Ambystoma mexicanum. NCBI lineage: Eukaryota > Metazoa > Chordata > Amphibia > Caudata > Ambystomatidae > Ambystoma > Ambystoma mexicanum. The sequence goes on from NC_090925.1 coordinate 735,654,276, forward strand.
AGAGTGCAATTCCACCTGTCGATTTTGTAAACAAATATCAGAAAAGGAAAAGGAAACCTACCTTGCCACATCTACTGTATTGTATTACTCTTAGGCCACAGTGAATTGAATATTTTGGAAAATGTGTAAGTAGTAAAGAACTGGTACAGTTGGAATTTCTATGGTGGTCTATGTTACATGGGAAATCAGTTTCTTTAAAATTGGCAGTATTGTGATTTTTATCCAATGTATGTAAGGTCTTTTTACAGAAGTTGGATACTACTAATACAATTTAAATGAATTGCATAAACTGCAATGTTAATTGTTTAATATCATGTCATATATGTTGTACATATTTTATTATATATTTTGTAAAGGTTTATTTAAACAAACACATAAATAATAATAATAACTAGTGTTAGGGACAGAAGCAGGTTTTTGGACACAACAGTGACAGACTCTTTATTTTTGGACTTCCTGACAACTTCACAAGTTTCGTTTGAGGTAGGGAAACCCCTCTCTGGTTTAGGGATAGAGAGGCATTTTTCCAACCTTTTATTACTTAATAAACGTTTATATCCACAAACGTGCCACCATGGTGTCCGAGCCTTACTTCTGCCTCCTTACAATTTCTAATCCCCAACTACAGATTGAGGATGAGGCCAATCCAGGAGGCGTTAGACCAGCAGTGGGCACAAACCACAGGATCATGGGAAGACGTCATACCGCCATCACAATATTTTCACATGGTACTACAATGGTGGCACAGGGAACACAACCTCAATCAGGGCATGCCCTTCCAAGCACCAACTTCCACATTGCTGCTCAGGACGGAACGTCCCTATCAGGATGGGGAGCGCATTTGGTGGAGGAACTGCAAACAAGATGCGTGTGGTGTGATGAATCAGATATGATTCACTCATAAAACCTAGCCTGGGACCCTTCTCATGTAGCCTGGGAAAGGCAGATGCTTCCTGATCCTGGTGGTGGTGTTCTGCGGGAGGATCACATGGGGCGAGTGGGCAAGCAGCTTACGAGGGTTGGCATGGTATCATCAGTAGACACAGACACAATAGATGCAAGTTTCGAAAACCTTTATTTTGTTATTTTGGTTGGGTTGGTAGAATTCCTAACTGGCCCTAACTCTAGAATGGTAGAAGTCTCGAACATTAAGCAAATAACCAACAAGTCCAAGTCAGTCTAGTCAAAATAAAAAGGCCTATACTAAAAAACCTAACCTTGCTCTCCTTCCTAAATAACAAATGTGTAACCGGAATACAAAAGGAAAATAGTGTCTTAAAAGAAATGTCAGAATGGCTCGGGTAACAACTCCCTTCCCCACGTTCAGCAGCACAGGGTCTCGAGAGTTTCTTAAAAAGGATAGGTGGTTGGCACAGTTCTATCATTCTTGCACACTTTGGCTTACTGGCACAATTCAACAGTTCAGAGTGTGCTTTTGCGTGCCACCTTTTATCCTGGGCCAAGCTTTTTAAAGTCTGCAAGGAGCTGGCCAACCCTACAGCAGCCGCATTCTCTACTGCACCCACCCAAGCCCTTTGCTCGGCCATGGCCGCACATTTCACTACTAAAACACAGAAAAACCGGTTCTCACTCTCTTCTGCTCCCCCTCCTGCACCAACATCTCCTGTGTCCACTTCAGCCACCCCGCCCCTTCCCCTCTTCTCTCATCCCTCTCCTCTGTCACACCTGGTGAGGTCTCTAGACTAGTCCGGTCTATGAAAGTCTCTTCCAAAACAGTTGGATCCCTGCCCCCTCCAAAACCATCAAGGACAATATTTACACACTCGCTCCAGTGTTGGTCGACCTCTGCAACCTCTCTTTTGCCACTGGAGTTTTCCCCTCTCCTCTCAAGCACTCTCTTGTGTACCCTCTGCTAAAAAACACTCAGTCGACCCTTCCATTGCAGCAAACTATCGCCTGACCTCCATCACCCCTTCCTGGGAAAACTCAGGGAGAAGCTGGCTATCACCCAACTTACCCTCCACACTGAATCTGTTAGTTGTCTCCATGACCATCAGTGTGGCTTTAGAGCATCCAGAGGCACTGAAACCGCTCTTTTGAACACCCGTGAAAACCTGCTCTCAAATCGTGACTCTAACTCTCCCTTCATTCTTCTTGACCTCTCTTCGGATTTCGATAAAGTAAATTACAACATCCTGATCACCCATCTCCGTGATACCCTAGGCATCACAGATCAGGCCCTGGTGTGGCTCGCCTCCTTTCTCTCTGACCGGCCCTCCCAGGTGGAGCTTGGTCCTTTCTCTCCTCTATCACTCTCTCTACTTGTGGTGTCCCCCAACGATCTAACTTGATCCCCTGGTTCAATATCTACATGGCCCCCTTGGCCCACAGGATCTGCCTGAATGCCAGTAATACAGAGATTGTTCTCATTGGTACCCCTGCTCCTGCTTTCCCACTTTCACACTGGCCGGCCTCCCTTGGCCCTGCGCCCTCTCCTACCGATGAGGCAAAAAATGTTGGTCATCTTCGATTCTAATCTCTCCTTCTCTTCGCATATCTCGAACATCTCCAACAAGTCCCACTACCAACTGCACCTTAGAGGTATTCTACCTTTTCTCACTTTCCCCCAGAGGCTCACCACCATGAGAGCCCTGCTTCTCTCTAGGCTGGACTATTGCAACAGCCTTTTTCTCAACCTTCCTACTTATACTCTCCGTCCTCTACAACTCATCTAGAACAGAACTGCAAGACTTATCATTGGCCTCAGTTCCAGGGACTGCATCTCCCGGGCCCAGAAATCCCTCCACTGGCTCCCCGTGGCTGCAAGGATCAAGTTCAAGACCCCCTGCATAATCCACAAGGCTTTCTGGGGTCGGGGCCCGCACTATCTACAACACTCTCTTCCTAAATACTCTCCCTCTAGAGTCCTCCGCTCGTCCTGCAACTCTCTGCAGGTGAGCCGCTTTCACAAACAGAGATTTGACGGCATATCTTTATCCTCTTCAGGTGCCTCCCTCTGGAACAGCCTCCCTGCCTCTCTTCGTCTTGAGCCAGAGCACCTTAAGTTCCGGAAACTCCTCAAGACTTTCCTCTTCTCTTCCTCCTTCTCTCTCCCTCTACCTTCCTAACCACCATCTTTCTCCTCCTTAACTCTGTTCCATTTTTGCTGACTGGTTGCCTGGTTCACCTCAGAGCCTTACAGGTCCCAGGCCCCCTGCCACTCTTTGCACTTGCCTCCGGGCCTCTGCACTATGTTCAGCATTACTACACTTTCATCTTACGCTCCATGAGCGAGGCAACCTCTCTGCACTTAACCCAGGGCCTTGTTGGATTGGGCGCGTTTGTTCCCCCCAGCCCTTCTTCCACGCACCTCTGTATGTATGCATGCATTACCTAAATGTATTAGGACTAGTAAGCTTGTCTGTCCTACACCCCCGCCCCCTTTTTCTGTCCCCCTCCCTAGCTGGTCGAAACTGTAACACTTCATGCACTTGCACTAGGAGAAATGCTGTCTGGCCTAGTATGCTAGTTTTTCTGTTTAGACCATTCAGAAAATTCAAGGCCTAGGAATGATTACTGTATTCCCTTGTTCCCTTCCCGCCTTGAAGCGCTTTGAAGCACTCCACCTGTGTATAAGCGCTTTATAAATAAACAATTACAATTACAGGGAGTGTTAACAAGTAGTAGGTATGTATAGTTAGGATTACATGCCAGACTCTGCCTGGTCTCATTAAAGGGACAGAGCCATTGCAAGTTAGTAGAGGTAATTTTCCTGGCCTCATTCCTCATCTTCCTCGGCTCTTTAGTGTTGTCAATGTGAAGTGGGGAGGAATTATGGGAGCTGTAGTTTTCCATAAAATAAGCGGGGATAGGTGTTAGGTGGGTTGTGGAAAAGCGGGGTACCCTATCTCACCATCAGGTGCTTCTCCCAACGGGCCCCCTAACCAGGTGATTCTTCCTCGCTTGTCCACCCCCAGGGTCGGTATCCAAAAGTGATTGCCTTTCCCTGGCCACATGAGTATGGGATCCCCGGGGACTAGATTGTGAAACACCCTCAGGTTTTTCACAGTTCGGAATCCCCTTGAATAACTTCCCCAAATACATAGCATCTTAATGTAAATTTGAGTATAACTGGGGGGGGTGGTAACCGCCGAAAAATTCAAACCATTCTCAAATTGTAGAATGTTATGTTATATACAGGGAACTGTAGTGGTGTTGAAAATAATCACCCTATTCCCAACATGCAAGTATTTGAAATTATACTCACATTTTAAGAAAACAACAGAAGATATTAGAATTAATCATAACTACTGTTATAAACCCCTTAATTTAGGGGACATGTGTTTATTTACATGTATTATCAATGAAAATCAAATAAACATCATATCTACACAAGAACAAATCTTTATCATTGTATGTAATCAAGGAAAGTAGACAATTTTTAGAACCAGGTTTACCCACATCTGAGACAAATCATAGGTTCTGAAATAAGAATGAAAGACAATATTAAATTTACTAGGAGATTGCTTTCTGTATGGAAATCTTTCTGAAAAACAATTGGTTCTTAGTATTTAAACCAAAGACGAAAGGTGAGCATAAGCGATTTTTACTGATGCTGTAGTCTTATAACAGAACTTAACTGGTTTGTAATACGACCAGTGTTAGCACAGCGGTTTGTAATACAATCAAACCAAACAAAAATTGTAACCAAGATTCAATGCATTTTGTTCTGTAAATGCCGTTTGGTAACTGTAAACAAAACCATTGTGGTTATGCAAAAGAACATCTCAAATGCTTTAAAGAGTACAAGGCCTAACTCTTTTGGTTTAATTAGTAAAGCAAAGTTTGTGTTGAAATCTTGCACATTAGTGGGGTGATGGCCAATCCTTGGTCTACATCGGGAAATAGAATTCCCTTATGTTTGACTGGTGGCAGGATGAAACCTGCTGCAGTGACATTTCGGCTTTTGGAATGAACAGCCTTCTTCTGGGCCAGAAGGATTGTGATAGCCTAAAATAATGTGTAAGAAAACAGAAATGGCCTGTTTTAGATAGATAACATGCTCGTATGTTTGCATACACGGCAAGTAACTCTGGGTCAACAGTTAAAAGAGAGGACACAGAAACGCATATAGATGTGTATTCTGGTATGGGGGGGGGGATTAAAATCAAACTGACCTTGAATGTGTCCGGGCTGGGAGGGGAAGGGTAGGAATCAAACTTGGACTGGAACGTAGTAGTTGGGATCCAGTAGCAGTATGCGTAACCGGCACTAGTTTGACTTTCTAGATAGCGTCTGGTGTAGGTGGAAGGGTCCGCTGGAAGGGCTGAAAATCTGGCATACCACAGGAAAAAGAAAAAGAAGGAAGGGAAGAGACGAGTTAGGATATTGCGTGGTGTATAATGTGACAAGTAGTCTGACACAATACTGTCGGTGTAATTATAAAGTGTACCTCCAGTTCTAGGCCAACATAGGAGCGGGCTGTTGTAGGGCTGCACCGTGGGTGAATCCGTGTAGCTATGTGTACCGGAGTCAATCCAAGGCAAAATGAACTGGTACGATCGTTCGATAGTGACTCCTGAAAAATGCAAAGTGGCAGACGTTGAAGCGAGACGCTTAGGAACGTAGCCAAATAACATAAAGTAAAAATTGCAGACTGGGGGGGGGGGGGCGCCGGGCGGCAGCCTACTGTAAACGGGTGCCTACCTCCAGAGGACTGTGGAAAGAAGCGTGGACGTCCGCTGATGCAGAATTCAGGGTTGCGTCCGGGCTGGTGTATGGCTTGACGGTGTAGTGTCCGATGTCCGCATGTGTTATAGAACAGTGTCTCTAACAATGAAAAAATGACGTGCAGCTGTGCGCATGTGCTGAGAGGTAGTGGTACAGCTCGTTGGCACTGTGTGTCGTCCCTGATGCAAGAACACTGGTCCTCTCGCGCATGCGTTGCGAGGAGTGTGTTAGGGCTAGAGCTCGTGTAACTATGTGTGGTGCCAACCTTGTAGGCGGACAGCAGTGTCGGCTGGTAAAAACGCATGGTGCGGGCCCTGTATAGGAACCAGAGGGTAAGGTAATCTAAAAAGCCCTACCTGGTTGGAAGCGAACTATATTCGGCGGGACCAGTGTATCTGCAGTCCATCATAAATTGCAGGCGTGCTTTGCACCTGAGGAAGAATGGGTCTACAGTAGCACGGGGTGTGGCTGGACATAGTCAATGGGCTAGGGCCCTCATGTGGAAATCTAGCATACTGGACCCGTACTACTGTAGAGTAGAGAATAGGTGTTCCAGAAGCTTACGTTATGGTAATAATTTTCGGGAGGGGAGGCTTCATTCAGTCCGTGTTCGATTGTCTGCAATTTGAAAATCCACCAAGCCTCTTTATAGTTTAAGGCATTGTTGATATTCGAGGTGAACTGAATTTTGTCAAGGAACCACCATTTCAACTGATCTTGTGTATGTTTGAATTCCAAAAAGTGGGAGACCAAAGGTGCTGTGGTGGAGCGGCATCTTATTTTAGAACGATGTTCCCCAATACGTTTATGTGCTGGTCTTGTAGTTTGGCCCACGTACCGTAGGCCACAAGGGCACTCTATGGCGCATATCACATTCGGTGTCTTGCAGTTGGTAAATTGCCGAAGGGACCATTCTTTGTCTTCAATTTTGAAGGATTTGATTTTGCTTGTGTACTTGCAGGCTGTGCAATTGGCGCACGGGTTGTGACCTGTTGGTGTTCTGAGGTCCCACAACCCAGTTCTGGTTGTTCTCTTTGGCAGGCGAGCATGAGTGAGCCATTCACTAAGGTTTTGTGATCTTTTGAGAGCCATCCTGGGTATCGGTTCATCAGGAAGGTTTTTGATGGACTAGGGGCCAAAATTGTTTAATGATTTTTTTGATCTTCAGGTGTGTCATGGTTCTTGGGGTGGAGTAGGGTTTCCCTTGGGATGCATAAGACTCTTTTGCGTGTGTTCTTGACTAATTTTCTAGGGTAGCCGCGTGCCAGAAGTTTGGATTCGAGGTGTGATGCATGCTGTAGGTATTGAGTTTCCAAACAGTTCCTGCGGACTCTTAGAAATTGGCCAAATGGTAAATTAGTTCTCAGGCTTTGCGGGTGGCTGCTGTTGAAGTGGAGCAGTGTATTGCGGTTGGTTTCTTTACCATACAGTGTGCATTGGAGCCTGTTGTCATCGTAGTGATTGTTAAGTCCAGGAAGTTAATCGCTATTTGACTGTTGTTCAGAGTGAATTGAATCTCTGCTGCTTGAGTGTTCAACCATGTGTGGAATGTAGTGAGCTCAGGTATGGTTCCTTTCCAGACGAACAGGATGTCATCTATGTATCTGTACCAATTTAGAATTTTGTCAAAAAATGGATTCTGTTGGTTCAGCACAAATGAGGCTTCATACTCTGCCATGAAGATGATGGCTAGACTGGGGGCAAATGCTGCCCCCATGGCAGTGCCACTAATCTGCAAATAGAATATTTCATCAAAGGTGAAAAAGTTTTTTGTCAATGCAATTTCTAGGAGTTCAAGAATGAAGTTGACAGGTACTCTATTTTGCTCCATATGGTGAGTAATGTTGTGTCTTATACACTCCAGGGCTGCTGTCTGGGGAATGCTGGTATATAGTGCCTTAATGTCCAGCGTGACTAGAGTGTCATGGTTGTTGTCAAATGGAAGATTTTCAAAGATGTTGCTAGTAGACATGGTGTCTTTCAAGTATGTCGGTGTAAGTTGGCAGAGGGGCTTGAGAAAAAAGTCTATACATCTACACAAGGGTTCCAAGATGGAGCCGCATCCAGAAACGATGGGTCTACCGGGTGGATTGGTGGCGTCCATGTGGATCTTAGGAAGAGCATAAAATGCAGTGGTTCTGCCCTCGGAGGTGTTCAGGAATGTTTCTTCATCCGCCGTGATCCAGTTTTGTTCTCGAGCGTAGCTGGTACTGGTCGTAATTTCCGGTTGGATGGACTGGGTGGGATCTTGACTCAGTTTTCTATAGTTATTCCCATCTTCCAGAAGTGTTGCAACCATGCTTTTATATTGGCTCAGACTTTGTATCACTATCCCACTGCCCTTGTCAGCTGTCTTAATGACAATATTGTAATATAGATTACTGTAAATTTGAAACAGTGAAAAGAAAAGGTGATTTAAACACTGAGGACTTCAAGTCCCACAATGCCCAAAGTACTGGGACGAGGAGGAGGAATGCAGAGGCTCAAGATTGCAAGTGGCAGTCTAATTGCCCTAATGAACCACACCGGAGGGAGAATGGGAGGCATAAAAGACCCCTTCAGGTGAGGCCAGAGAGAGCAGTAGTAGGAGGTGGAGTGAATGTCATAACTCCATGTTGCAATCGAAGTTGAAGGAAACTGTGGGAGACGCCGGAGCTGCCGTAATTAGCAGATTGAAGGCTGGTTCTTAGAGGGAAGCGTTGTTGGTGAAAGCTTTCACCCTGAAGAATGTAGATGCAGAGGTCGCGCAGCGGGAAGCGTAACATATAAAAGCTTTCCCCAGTGTAAAGTAGACCGCGGTGGCAGATGAGCAACCGAGTGTCCCTGGAGCGAGGAGTCCATTCTCAACCGGTGTGTGGTGCAGCAGATGCCGGGTGGCATGCAGCAGTGAAGGCAGAGGATCCAGAGGCAGCGAAGCGAGGGGACGCGTGTACAAAACCCAGTGAGTTCACTACATGCTCCGTGATTGCCCGCTGGCCCCATCCAATGCATTTGAATACTGAACTGATACCAAGAAGCTAAAGTGGCAGAATAAGAACTTTGGACAAGAAGGGTATCATTATACGGGTAAAGGTCATAGACTTAGTCAGAACCAAAGAAGGGCAATATCCAGTCAAGGATATAAAAACCAACATTGCCAAAGCCAAAAGAGGTCAACTAAGAACCAAGTTGTTTGTGAGCCATATTGCCAAGATAAGAGAGAAACACATGTTGTAAATGACTTAAACAAGCATTGTCAAAGCCGAAGGAGAAAGAGTTGGAATAAATGCCATTATCAGGCGTTGGCTAAAATAGAAGTGGGAAACAGAAGTGGAAGGGGGGCTGTCTTCCTGATAGGAAGTATTTAGGAAGAGAGGAGCATAGCCTGCATTGCATGTGGCAATCACGAGTGTGGAATGAACAGCACCAATGTGTTTCAGGTCTACCCGAGAGACGTAGGTAAAGCTGATGTTGTGTAAAGTAAAAAGACTTTGTTGAAGTCAATCACATCACAGAAGTACTTATAGTAGTAATAGTTTCAATAGTTTTGGCAGTTGAATATACCAAGGCAGAGACTTTGCAATGGTAGACCTGGCATGTGAGTGAACGAGATGGAAGTCATTTAAGTAATATGCTGTGTTTGAATTCTTCAAAGAAGAAGAAGAAGTGGTAAAACCACTAAAAAGATGTTGATACAGAAGAACTGTGGAAAAATTCTTAATGTTTGAAAGACGTTGTGTTGAACTCTCTACCACCAGTCGAGAGATAAAGACTGGCTGAATATTTGTAACTGTTGATTGAAGTCCGAGTAAGAGACTTTCTTGGAACAAGAGGAACTTTATTATTTGAACTTTGTTATAAGATGGGAAAATGCCAATTTTGAACTGTGAAGTAAAAATCCTGTCTAATATTGGGAAGGAGAATTCATCCAGGTTATAAAGAAAAACAGTTGGCAGGTTTTAAACAGAAATGTTTATTTTGTGTTTTTTGAATTGCCATATATTACCTTTTTGGGTATGTTGTATGTACAAGTGTGAGGGACAGAATCCTTTTGTTAGAGTGTTTCCTTTAGTTATTTTGATAGGTATGATAGGTAGGGAAATCCTAGTTAGGGTAAGGATAGTGAGCCGTTTATCAAACCCATTTAAGTTAATAAAATGGCATCTTATGAAAAGTTGTCAGCCTCACATTTCTGACCCCTCACAGTGGTCCGAGCATGAAACTGACCCCCACATAAATGTGTCAGAGCAATCTGGTGGGCAATCCTTCCAACCAGTCCTTACAGTCCACGTTTTCACTATTCAGACAGACAATACAACCTCCATGCAATACACCAACAAGCAAGGAGGAACAAGTTTTGCGATGTTATCCGCAGAGCACAAAAGCTCTGGGAGTGGGCCCTCAAGCACAGAGTACACATCAGGGCAGAACACCTTCTGGGGGAGGACAACGTCCTAGCGGACAAACTAAGCAGGGATTTCTTTTCCTCCCATGAATGGGAGATCGAGGACGCAGAGGTCAACTGAATCTTTCAGAGATGGGTTCAGTCTCAAATCAATCTATTTGCGACCAGCCACAATGCAAAATGCCCTCGTTTTGCAGCCAGGTAGCCAGAATACCTTCTCTCTAACATGGAAGGGACAATTCCTTTACACCCTCCCACTGTCACCACTACTCGCCTGAGTACGCAACCATGCAGGATGACCGTAATAGCGCCAGCATGGATCCAGCAGGTTTGGTACCTGGCTTTTCTACAAATGACACAGAAAGCATCCATTCTCCTCAAGGCTCACCAGTCCTTGCTGGCACAGCAGGGGGCAGAAATCCTTCATCACGACCCCACGGCTCTCTCTCTCAGAGCCTGTTTCCTGAGCATCGAAAACATGCCAATTTAACGCTACCATACGATTGCTGGGATATTATCTGTGCATCCAGGGCACCTTCTACGCACATAACCCATGCCAGACAACGGAAGCAAAGTGCTTCACTAACTAGTGTGAGGCATTACGGCTTGATCTGTTGTCGGTCGCTATAGACCAGCTTCTCCCATACCTGTCACATGTGGCTAAAGAGGGATTCAAACAGTCCTCCATCAAAGTTCAACTCTCAGCCATTACATCCTATTCCAGAGGCACTGGATACGTATCTTTTGTTACCAACCAGACTGTAAAAATATTGCTCAAAGGGCTGTTATGCACTTTTCCACCGTTCCCTGAACCGGTTCCCAGCTGTGGTCTGAAGACTGTCTTATCAGCCCTCATGGCTCCTCCCTACGAGCCGATTCACAGGTGTGACCTACGATTCCTATGCTGGAAAATCGCCTTTTTGGTGGCAATCACGTCGGCAAAACAGATCAGCGAACTTGAAGCCCTCTCTGCAGAGCCTCCCTTCATGTATTTTTCCAAGGGACCGTATGGTACTTAGGTCACACCCCAAGTTCATACTTAAGGTGGTACAACAGATGACTCTATCTTAGCGCATGCTTCTCCTGACCTTTTTCAGCAAGCTCTCCTCCAGTGCTGAATGCGCTCATCACTCTTTAGACATTTATCGAGTCTCAATATTCTATCTGCAATGCACCAGTGTTTTTCACACTTCCTCCAGACTTTTTGTTGCCTTCACAGAGCCCACCAAAGGACAAAGCATATCCAAACAAGGCCTTGCTCGCTGCTGGCCCAACTGTATCACTCAATGCCACAAAATCAGAGGTGATGCACTCATGTTGCCAGCAATTGCACACTCCACCAGAGGGAGTGCAGCTACAGCAGCTTTCCAGGCAGGTGAGGCAGTAAGGGACATTTGTAGAGCAACTACTTGGAGCACTCCATACATTCGTCAAACACTACTGCCTGGAGGAAGATGTCAGAAGGGAATCAGCGGTTGGACACGCGCTTCTGTGTCACCCATTTTCGCAGCCATTGTCCCACCCCCTTCCCTTTCATTTTCAAGCTTGCATAAGGTGTTAAATGTACTCCTAGGGGTACCATAGTTACCTGTGTATATGTTGGTGAATTAGGAGGCATGCAACCACTGCTTGGTATTCTATTCAAGTATGTGAATCTATGACAGATCCAATGCTGGAGAAGTCTTAGTTACTTACCTGTAACTGTATTTCTCCAGCACCGGTATCTTTCATAGATTCACATTCGCCCACCCACCTCCCCAGGGAAGCTGCTCCAAGGACAGGCAGTTATTGGGTATGCAGTCACTGTTTGGCTCAATAGCCCTGCCACCTCATTGGTTCGCGTCAAACGGGACCAACATGAGGTAGGGGGGACTACATAAGTGGGTGCCTTTGCAGGCATTATAGGTAATTCACTTTTTTTTCTGTGATTAATCCTGTGGAGTCATCCCCGATCCCCAGCCTAAAGTCTCCTCCCTTGTGGCCAGGAAAAGGCAGCCGCTACTTGATCCTGACCCTGGGGGTGATATTCTGGGGGTGTATCACATGGGAGGAGATGGCTGTCAGGGGCAGGTGGTGACTCTGAAAGCGTGCCCCAATTTACAGGGGCGCCTCTTAAATACAGGGGACCCATAATCACCATAAGCCAGAGTAAATGTACCCCTCTAGGGAATCAAAAGTCATGAGGCTGTCTTGCAGGTGATAACAAGACTTTAATCTTTACAGATCATGAGGAATGGGGAAATGGCAGAGGACTCTGCCATTTGAGGCCATAATTCTGTCGTCGTCGCTGGCTCCCTCCAAGGTCCTCTGGATACTTTACTGTGCCTGGGGCTTAAATACCCTTCACTTGGTGACTGGATACCAGCAGAGCTTCTCCAAACTTGTTCTTCTTGCCATACAAGGGATTTTGCAGAGGCTCCAGTGTTGCATGGTCATGTTCCATTTGGGACAATCTACATAACAGTATGCTGAATATGCAAGAATATTTTGTCGCTCTTGTTTAGCATAATTTACTATGTTATAAACATTCATATATAAACACATCTTCCCGCTATTCTCTCAGCACTTAACTCATAAACTTATATTTGATCTGGTGCAGCAATTCCTACAAAAAACCTGTTTTCCCATAGTATTCTGACGTGCCTTGAATCTTTTTTAGTCCCCTTTGGCCTGTGATTGACAGGACCAGCTGGTCAGCCACGTTCTCTGTTCAAGCCTTAGACTCAGTGATGCAACACCGCACACGAGCTCTGCGATCTATTCTTAGCACAAGCACATTCCTCTTTGGCAGGGAGCCTACTTTTTACCGTGTGTTTTGAACAAAGCTATTTTACAATGTACAACAGTTTTACAAATTAATTCAACTCATACTTGGGATTGAAATATAAGATGCAAATAACTATCTTTATTTAGTGACTGGCCAAGCCTCTGTGTGATTATTTTGCATGAAAAAAGCTTTCCCAGTGCTATAGTGCTTAGATGTCTTGACTAATTGTAAAACGCTTGGGGGGGTGCAGGGAGGGCTAGCCAACGCCGCTCGCTCCTCCCCAACAACTCCAAAAGAGAGATGCAGTATTCTTCCCTTTCCAGTGAAGAGGAAACCCTAATTCTAGAATCCCTGATGGCATGTTACCATTATTCAGAACCTTTCATTAGTAAAACCCTGAAGACCCCTTTTGTTAAACTTTCCAGACAGTACTCTATTTACACTTCAGAAGTACATAACAATTCTAAAACAGATTTAACATCTAATATTTATGATGGTGGTTATTAACCCCTTAACTACTGATGGTTTTCCCTTCCAGTGCTGAGCCTCTGTTTGGACATTTCAGTATGTCTGCATTCAATCCCTTGTAACTTCTTTGTTACAATTAATATCCTGGACAAATTTGCACCCTTTTTTCTTCCCACATGCCACCAAGGATTCCTAGTTTGCTATTGCGGTGTGTGAGAAAATAACAAAAAAGGGGCCACGTTTTGTGTTTTTTCATAAATTATGTACAAAGAAGCCTGTGGTTTATTTCTTGTAGGAGCCAAGAACAAAAGATTTGCATTTCTGAATCGCCATTTTCCAAGCTTTCAAGAGCAGGTTGAGTGGAAAGAATTTTTTTTTTCTCCATAGCTATACCTTCAGTTTTGTGGGAGGTAGGCGATTTTTCCCCTTTTGTTTGAATAGTACATGCTTGCACGGAAAGGAAGAGGAGGGTAGGAAAACTCAATGGGAACACAGAAAGGCATAGATTTCTGAAAGTAGATACAATTCCAAGTTCAGGAAGGGGTCATTTGAGCAGGTCAGGCAACAACTATGTACCCATAATACCAATAGTTCGGCAAAGAATTGGAAAAGTGACAGAAAAAAAAGTATGTGCTGGGCATGTTTGCACTAGTAAGGTAATGGCTTCCATGAATATGGAGAAAAGCAATGCACTGCTACATTCCCCGACTCTTCTAGTTAGGAAATCACAATTTTTTTAATAAGGTTTCACAAAACAAGCAATACCACGAGCCAAAAACCAAGCCATGGTACACATTTATTTATGCTGATGGCGTAAACGTATGCACTTAGCATTAGAAAATAAGGAACCCCAATGTGATGAAGCATGCCAAGCATACATTTTTTGAAAGGGCACAGGGGAACATTTTGAAGGATAGGTGAGTTGCATAGGTCACAAAAGAGTACAGTGCCAAACCGCAGTAGAAGAATGTTTGAAAACCTTATCACAACCAAGAGAAAACCACACATGTCCTACCTTCCCACAGATGTCCCGATGAAAACAGTATCTCACATGTGTGGGTGCAAAGACCTGGGCGTGAAGGGAAAAGGCTAAACCACTGGTACACCGAATGCCATAGAAGACTAGATTTGGCCTTAAGGACAACCTACAGATTTGGGCCTGGCGTGTTGCAGCCACCAAGGAAAACAGGGTACCCCATGCATTTGTGAAAAGAAGACAACTGTGGGAATCCAAGGAGGTCTCACTTATGTTTGTTGCGCTACAATATATTACCCAGAATGCCCAGCAAAGTCCAAAATGTAGGGAAACAAACTCATTTTTGAGACATTTGCGAACAGCAAACCACCAAAACATGTATGCAAGAACACACATCTTACCTTTCCACGTTCTTACAGGTGTCCAGATGAAAACAGTACCTAATGTTTGGGTGCACTGACCTGGGCACAAAAGGAAAAAGCTAAACCACTGGTACACCGAACACCCTGCAGAAGACTGGATTTGACCTTCTGGACAACCCACAGATGTCGGCCTGAGGTGTTGCAGCCACCAAGGAAAACAGGGTAACCCATGCATTTCTGAAAAGAAGACACACGTGGGAATCCAAAGTGGTCTCACTTGCGTGTGTGGCGCTACAATTCATTACCCAAAATGCCCAGCAAAGTCCAAATATAGGGGAAAAAAAGCAATTTTGAGACATTTGACACCAGGAAACCACGGAAGCACGCATCCAACAACACAACCTGCCTTCCCACGTTCCCACAGGTGTCCCGATAAAAACGGTACCTCATGTGTGGGTGCACTGGCCTGGGCGCAACGGGAAAAGGCTAAACCACTGATACACCAAAGACCCTGGGGAATACTGGATTTGGCCTTGTGGTCTGGAGTGTCACAACCACTAAGGAAAACGGGGAACCCTGGGATCTCCGGCAGGGTCTCCATCTCTCCCTGGAGGGAAAAGCATTAATCCAACCTGGCTAGAGCTCCGGGACGGCCGGGATGCTACTCCCGGCCTTGGGCACCTGTCTCCAATGTGGGGTGACCGTCCACAAGTCCAGTGGCAGTTTCACAGAGCGCCGGCATGGTCCCCATCCCTCCGCGGAGGGAAAAGCTGTAAGGCAGCAGGGCAAGAGCTCCAGGACAGCCTGGGGTGTTGTCACTGCACCGGCCTTGGTCGACTGTCCCCAAGTCCAGCGGCAGTCCCAGGGAGCCCCAGCAGGGTCACCATCCCTCCCCGAAAGGAAAAGCTGTAAGGCAGCAGGGCAAGAGCTCCAGGACAGACTGGGGTGCTGCTCACGGCCTTGGTAGCTTATCTCCAATATGGGTTGACTGTCCCCAAGTCCAGCCTGCGACCCAGGGAGCCCCGGCATGGTCCCCATCCCACCCCAGAGGAAAAAGTTCTAACATAGCCCGGCCAGAGATCCAGGACAGCCGGGAGTACTGCGAAGGGCAATGGGCGAAACAGCCCGCCAACCCCAAAATCTTTTCCCTGGTGGTTTAGTGCTCCTTACTGCTTCCTAGGGTTGGCAAAATGGGACCAGACCCTCAATTGTGCCCCCCTCCAAGGAAGCATAAAGCATCTGCCCTTCCATGGGGGGGGGGCTGATGCCCCCAAGTGTGCCTCTGTCAAAATTGCCTTATGTTGTTTTGCCTTCCTTTGGGTGTGAGAAACCTGAAGGTGTCTCAAGGGCTAGTCCCCGGTGATCTGTCATCCAGGTGGTCAGGACACGGCCATCGCTTTTGGTTCAAGTTCCTGGGGGTGGAGCAGTGCGGGAGTATCACCTGGGTGAGGGGTCTTCGGGGGAGTGGAAGTGGGACACTGGAAGGCGAGATGCAGTATCCCCCTCCCTGTAATACGTTTACCCCATCCTACCAGGTAGGATACTTAGGAACTCAGCCCCCCAATACAATGGTCAGGCAGAGTCAAGCAATTACTGATAATTACACACACCTGAGTTACATCACACTTCCCCACATGGATAAAAGGCGGAGCACGAAAGCACACTCTGAGCAAGGCAAAGCAAACGAGGAAACAGCAGTCCCAAGATGGCAGTTTAATACAAGGAGAAATATTGCAAGTCCAAAGAGGATTGCAAGGAGAGAAGTGCCCTTGACCTTTTCAGAGAAAGATTGTTACTTTCATGAGCCTATGAGAATAAGAAACGTAAGACTTGGAATCAAAGCTGAAGAAACTTGCATTGTGTGTCAGAAGTACCCGATAGTCAAGGCGGGGAGGATTGTTCGCCACTGTGGTACTGTCATTTGCTCCTACAACAGAGCAGCACCAGTGAAGTCGGCACAGCCAGTGAGTTGGGGAGACTGATACCAGACTGGTCTGTGTTGAAGCCAAGGTTGCAAGCTGCAACATTGCATAGTCAAAACTGAAGTTGAACAGTGTATGAAGCGTATGTGGCAAGCGACGCAAAAATAATTAAAACGCCGCTGAGTGTTTGAACTTTGAGGCTAAGATATGATGCCATAGACGGAGTGGTCCGGCACCACGTGGGTGCTCATTTGAAAGTCTCTGTTAGGTATCCAACTGAGAGGTGGCAAATGTTACAAGAAAAGGAATTGTGATATCGAAGTGGTCCTGCAAAGGGGCAAGCAAAACCCTGGGCACATTCGAAAGTCTTTGATGGTAAGAATATAAAGAAGTAAATTGAAGTTTGTCCGAGCCCGGCGGAGGGAGAATAGCTAAGAGCTTTTTGGTAAAGCAAGTTTGTCTTTACATGTGAAATTGAAATTGGTCCGAACCCGGCTGAGGGAGACTAATTGTATTAATCTAATATCTTACCTGGGATTGAACCCAACATATACGTAAGCACAAGGAGGGGAGCGTAATTGCAACATCCCTATATTTTACTTTGTTTATTGCACATAATTATAGAAACTTATATTAGGAATCTGGCACTTAGGCATCTAACCAGTGTTCCATATATATTTTCTTTCTCACTCTCAAGTTTGATGAGAATCACTTTATGAACATACCAATGCGCTAAAAACGGACAACTGTTCCAAGTCAATTTCCAGAGTGACAACACATTTCTTTTGAAGTCGGACTGACGGGTCCTTGGGGTAGGATTCAATCTACCACGTATTAATTTAACCGAATTACTAGAATTGTGAACATTAGATGTTCGAATACTGAATGCAATTAGTTAGTCTTACTACTTATATTGGATATTTATTTCCAGATGCAACCACATAATTAGTTTCCTGACGGTAAGCCCGGTTCTTGGTTATGCATGTTATATGCCGGGCAGTAGCACATAGGGTGTTGAACATATTAACAGAGACAGACAATTTGAACACACACGGGTGCAACAAATTGAAAATATTTACCAACTTCTAAATAGGGGTCAATGTTTCTGGACACTGGACTTCACACTAGCCCCCATACACTCATTGGTTCTTCTTACTCTTATTTCCAACTTTATGATGCTAAAATCCAATCTTAATAGTTCCTATACCTCTAATACCAATTATGACTTGAAGCTGGTCTTCTTTTTTCCTATTTTGAATCATATCCAATTGCCATCAACCTGTGTTTTATGTTCCATTTTTTAATAATTTCTCTAATTCTACTGTGCAATGTTTTCTATTTTCTTTTTACTGTTACTTATGGCGAAATTGCCTTGATTTATTTTGACTTACTGGCACCTGTAACAATGTTGATGTACAGCCTTGATAACGACCAAGCTGGTCGAAACACGTGTTGGCTTTTCTACTGACTAATGCAAAATTCAAATGCAAAAATATTACTTTCAAGTCAAGATTCCGATTATTCTTAAGACTGTATACTTTGATTTCAAGCAAGATATGCACACTTTTTTCAAAGATTGTTGTGTCTAGACGACTATCTGCACAAGGACAATTATTGGTACCAAGCGCGAAGTTTGTCTTGTAACATTCATAATAATATATTCACTCCAATTTGAACATTTGTGGGAGGTTCATAGTTAGAGACTCTCGCTGCTGGCCTTTTTCTGTAGACTCAATTGAGTTTGGATAATAGCGTGCAGTCACTCGTATCCAACCCACGATCCAAGTTTTTTTCCTTGTATTAAAAAGGATCTGAGCCCGGCTGAAGGGGATCCGAGATGAACCGTGAGTCACCCGAGAAAGAATATCATACGAACATTGTATAAAGAGAATCTGAGTCCGGATGAGGGGAATCCAAGGTGAAGAACTTTTGTGTTAACAGAATCTGAGCACGGCTGAGGGTGATACGGGGTGAATCGCAAATCGTCTAAGAATGTGAATACATGTGAAATCTGAAAGAGGAAAGGAACCTTTCGTTTATTTGTTGCATCAGGCCCTCTGAAGGAAGAGGCAGAGAAAGACAGAACTTGGGCACAGAAGGCGCTGATGCTAATGATTGAACTGTATCCTTGTGCTAGAAAAGCCAGAGACTGTGCTAAGCTCAAGTGAACCGCCTTATTCTGTGCTGAAAACATGGGGAAGGGAGGCCAACGGCCTGAACATCCTGACATATTTTCTGAACACTCCTTTCTTTTCATAACATTGTTTCCCAAACTATTTGTATTTAGAGGTAAGGCTTGGCAATAGGTTTATTAGTGTAGGCCCTTTTATTTTGACAAGACACCACTAGGACTCGGTTATTATTATTTGATGGTCGTAGCTTGCTTCCATCTGTAGATTTAGGATTAGATAGGTGATTTCCAACCCTTCTTTGAAGTTCAAAAAACAACTGTGGTCATGTGTGTCTGTCTTACTGTTGATACCATGCCTTCCTTAAAGGGGCTAATGGGTGCAAAAACCACTAATATGACCCCAAATTAGGCAAAACAACATTATGCAATCTTGTTGGCATCTTTCAGGGGTGAAGGTGGATTCGCCTGGGGGGCCACCTTGGGAACCCCAAGATCATATCTGTGGTGGCCTAGTAGCCCTTGCTGCTTCCCATGGGTGCAAAATGGGGCCAGAACCCTACTTTTGTCCCCCCAGAAAAGCAGCAAGGATCTGACTGTCCTTGTGGTGGGGCGGGGCATCCTAAGGGGGCTGGCCCACAGGCACAGGCCAGCCCCCCGATATCCCCAAGCGCTCCATTATATGTTGAGTGAATTGTTGTTTTGCCTTCCTTGGGGGCAAATTGATGCAAAAATGCATTTTATGGGGTGGGGGTTTGATTGTCCTGCCCCCCCTCCCCAAGATCATGTCCCTGGTAGCCTAATGGTCCTTGCTGCTTCCCTGGGGTGCCAGAATGGGTTCAGACCCTCAACATTGCCCCTGCAGGAAAGCAACAAGAATCTGCCCCTCACTGGGTGGATTTCTGGGGGGCTGGCCCACGGGCAGGGGCAGCCCCCTAATGCTCCAAAGTGTGCCTTTTTGACAAATGACTTTGTTTTGCCTTCCTTCGGGGCAAATGGGTGCAAAACAGCCCCCATCTGCCCCCAAAGAAGGCAAAACATTGTGCCGCTTTGTTTTTTATTTTTTGGTGTCAGTGGGGGCTGTTTGGCTTGGGGGGGGTTACATGGGTGGCCCACCCCCAAAATCAATTCCCTGGTGGTCCAGTGGTGATTGCTGGTCGAGTGAGTGGGGGCTCGTTGGAAAGAGGAGAGTCTCAAGAAAATCAGGCTAGAAATGCCCGGGCAGCATGCAAAAGCATGGCTGCTATATTTACATGCTTTTAGCATGTAAATATCACTTCCTGATGTCGTCAGCGCACGTAGTGTGCACCAACGTCATCAGGGTGACCCCCAGGCATGAAAGTGGAAGCCCCCCCCCCCTTCACTAGCTCGGCCGGGGAGATCAGTGCTGCAACAGAAGGGGGGGGGGTGATCCGCCCCCCAGAGCTGAGTAGTGCGAAGGATGAGCTATCTCATCCTCTGCACTGTGAACATAGAACTAGATAGCTCGTCCTCCGGATTTAAGGGGTTAAACAAATGTGTGCAACAATGTAACTTGAACCAGTCTAAAATTCCTTTGGACTCCAAGTCCCAGAAACCCTCAGGTATTGAGACTAAGAAGAGGAGCAAGGAGTCAATGGTGAATAAAAGGAATACCAAGTGCAACGTGCAGTCTAGTTGTAAGGGTCCCAATTAGCTGCGTGGGATCTTTAAACCTAAAATTCACCTGCAAGGTAGAGGAGATAAGAGTTGCCGAGAGCGCAGAGTGGGAAGAGAACCCAGAGGCAGTTTCAAAGAGGCAAGCCGTACAGGAAGAAGAAGATGCTTACAGGCAACCGATTGGAGGCGTAGCTACCAGAGAAGAGGAAATCCTGTGAAGTTATAACTGGTGCCCTGGAGGGACCGCAAGAAGTAATTTACCGCGGGACCTGAGGAGATGCGGCCTTCTGGAATGGCAATGGTTCCATCAGCGAAGGAGTGAAAAGCTGATGTGGGAACCGAGATAGACTCTGCCTAACAAGGGTGTTGCTAGGTCTGGAAGAGATCTGGGGCTACGCTAATGTTGGGGCTGGTCGGACTCAGGGCTAGCTAGCCTTTTGGTTGTAGCTCCTGAGCTTCTATATGGGGCTACAACCAAAAGACCAGGGGCTATAGCCCCCTCAGCCCCCCCCTCCTTACCAACGCCTCTGCTGCCTAGCTGGCGAAGCCTGCCAGATATGAACTGTTCACTGCAGCTGCACGTTACACTGGTAAGTCAACTCAGAGGAGTTGGTGGGGCCCTGGGACGTGCAATCAAGTTAACAAATACTTGGGGAGTCATTTTGCATACCGACCAAGAAAAATTCAAGGACAAGGCCAAAAAGGGTGCAATCGCCTCATATGAGATGTCAGTTTGGGAAAATCTAGAAACAGCATTGCCACAAGCCAAGAGATACTAAATAAGAAATAGAAGGGCAAAAGTTGTACAAGTCTCCTTACATGAAATGTCAGTTTAGGGAAACTTGGAACAAGCATTGCCAAAGCCAAAAGACACTAAAAAGAAAGTTGACAGACAGAACTTTAACAAGCCCCCATATGTGGGATATCAATAAGGGGGGAGTTGGAACAAGTGATACCTGGAGTCAGCCAGAGACTTCTTTATGGGAGGGTACAAGGGGCACTTGCCCCAGGCCTCCACCTTGGAGCGGGGGGGCCAACATTCTGCCATATCTAAAGAAATCACTCACATTGTTCACCAAACTTAAATGCCACATTTTATGACATGCTGCTGAGACTCTAAACCTATTTTGTATCTGTTGTTGACCGGAACATTCTGCTCGGCTTTCTGTGTTCACTTTGGCATACATAGTTTGTGGATTGACTGCATCAAAACTACTGTAGCATTCATCCGGTAGTGGAAGGGGTTCTAGAGAGATGATAGTGGACCAGATATGACTGGCCTCTGGCAAGCATATTTTAAGGTCTGCTTATTTGACACAAAAAATGGGTTGCCCTTTTGTACAATTCAAAGGTTTTTCTGTACGCCTATAAATAACAATTTCACAAGCCTGTGTTTTTGGCGTATTCAAAGCTTTAGAATACAAAATCAACATCAACTAAAATGCTGGTACTTATATGCTTCCTTGATGATGGAGACAATAAAGCTAGAATCAGTCCCATTTTGCATAGTATGCTTCTATAACATTTTGGTTTTAGAAATTGTCATTTTGAATTATGTGAACGTTGTACTTTTCAGGTCAGTTCTATAAAATGGGATTATTTTAGTACATGGTAAAAACTGGAAAAGAAAATGGTACAGTGCAGACATTACAGAGTGGGTGCAAATCCCAGTCTCACCTCTTAACCCATGTGTGATCCTGGTCCGCTCATTTAATTTCGTATTGCCTAACCTGTCAAAATTACCAGTCCCGAAACCTTTGGAAATTGTCACCCTTCAAAGGGATTTTGTTCTCAGGGTTTCAGAGTCAAAAAAGCCTCACTCACGGTTTCACTGGCTATAGTGTAGCTTATGCTGTAATAATAGTGAGCATTGATATATTGCATACCAGAGCTACTTTGCTTTCTAATTGCAACACTTCTTGAAATCCATGTCCCTCTTCTAATCTCAGTATGCCTGAATATGGACTTGGTCCTGGTAGCTTCTAATCTTCATCCGCCAGCTATGCAATGGTATCTGTATCTTTCTCCTTGCTTTCAATTGGTTTGCTGTATCCATGTTTGAGCCCTTTTGCGTTCTTTTAGGCACCTAATCTGAGTCATCTGTCTATTCTGGATTATGTGCACCTTTATCATACGATGTATATTCCGCATTTATACTATAGCCGCTCTACCTTCCTCGTGCCTGCTATTGATGAAAAGTGCCTTCTACCTATAGTAGAAAACAAGTGTCCTTGTCGTTAACTGCTAATGTTGGCCTTGAAATGCTACTTGTTTATCATTCAGATTACAGCAAGAATGAAGTGGGTAGTGGGACAGAAAGGGAGAACCCATGATTATTTTGATCCCTGAAAAGCAGCACATTAAGCTATGGGTTGTGAGTACGAAAAGGGGGGTGCAACGAGATATTTTGGATCTTTTAATCCCTTTGGTGCAGTGTAGGGGGGCAGCCGAAGGTGTCCGTGCCCCAGGCTCCAAAAGTGATTAAGATGGCCCTCAGCAAGGTATAAACAGTGAAGACGTGCAACTGTGTTATACTTTAAAGGAAGATAAACATTTTAGCAAAGACCTGGTGAAAGATGAGCATCAGGCAGTGAGCCCTTTTTGGAAAGAGATACCTGGCAGGAGAATACATCAGGGGATCTGTGCGAACCAGAAGGGGCAATTCCTGGCAGAGGAGTACACCAAGAATTCCTAAGTGTCACAATTTGCTCCCTTCGCTCCCGTTCCCAGCACTTGGGGGCATGATTTAGAGTTTATTTCCTACTAGACTTTCTTTCCGAACCTTATGCTACAGTGCCCTGGTGAACTGGGAGTGCTAAATCCTTATTTTCCATGCTACTTCCCTTCCGGCTCCATTCCAGGTTTTTGGCAGCCAGCATGCTGCTTTAATCAAAAGACGATGCTTCCCAGAATGACTGACCCACTGCTTCAGTTCCAACCTTGCAGGACAAGGTTGGGTGGAGGATAAGCAACACCTGTGGCTGGCAGGTGCAGCAAGCGGCACACCTGAGGTGTTTGCTCGTTAAACAGCTTTAAAAGCCTCAGTTTGCTTCTGTCCAGCGCTGGTCATTGATGCAGTGTGACTGGTCCCTTATTCCTGGTTCTTAGCTTAGTGTCTAGTTCCTAGTTTCTCTTTTCCTGTTCCTTTTCCCTGGATTTCGAATTTAATGTGCTTATTAGTGATTTATGCTTCCTGGATTCCCTTTCTGTCTTCCCCTGTTTTGCAGGCAGAATTTCCCAGTGCTTTCCTTCTTTTGTGCAGCCCAGTTTGCAGATGTTCCATATTTGTTTGACTTTGTCCTATTCTGCTGTTAAACATTGATCCTTGAGTCTCTCCCCATTTCTAGAGTTAGCATGTTGCCTCAGGCAGGGACACTCTTGTTAGGATAGGGACATATAGGCCTTTATCCCAACTTCTTTTTATTTAAATAAAAATGTCTTATGTTGAAAACATTACACCTTTGTGTCTGCCTCTCATTTCTGACCCCTTACATTTCCCTATGGGAAAATGTATTTATTTATGTATTATTATTTAAAATTACTGAGGACTCCCAGGCTGTGTCCCCACGTATTCGTGATTTATTCTTGTACTGGGATGAGTAGGCTAAGTCACCAAGTATTCTTTACTTATTATTGTACTGGGACGCATAGGCCATGTCCCCAAGTATTCTTCATTATTCTTGTACTGGGATGAGTAGGCTGATTCCCCAAGTATTCTTCACTGATTCTTTGAAAAATAAAAAAATATTGTTATGGTTGAGAAAATCAACCTTTCAATTAATACAAAAGATCAATTGAAAGAAAATGACAGGAACAAAAAAGAAAGCACTGTTACATAATTTTGCAATTCTAAAAAACGCATGAAATCACAAGGTTAAAAGCAATTCAATGCGTCTCAGTGTTCACACCTTTAACCAACTTGTCTGGCTATCAATAATCTCATAAAAAATAAATAGCAGGTGGAATTTAAAGAGGTGATGTATAAAATCAAGATGAATTTAAAAGACACATTTTTTTTACCTTGTGTCAACAATTATAATCTAAAAAGGACTAGGGCAACAATTTGGCACAAGTTTCAAATGGAAAGGAGAAAGGTGGCACAAATTGACTTGGAGAAAATAGAAATGTCATGGCCGCAATACTAACACATACGCGCTCACCATTGAAAACTCTACACCACAACAAGTCACAAGTTAAATTTGAATAGCGTAAGCAGCTTAGTGTCGGAAGCGGCCTCTGTGATTGTGTGATTGTGTTCCTGCGTATCCGAGGTGCGGCTTGACACGCTGTGAAGGACCTTTCCTCTGAACTGATCTGCTCAGTGAACATGAATGCGGAGTTGAGGAGGGCGGCGGTGGTGGCGGCAGCCGCGGCGTTAGTAGTTTACTTTGCTTTGCTGCATTTTTGGACTGGATTTGTTATCCAGTCATTCAGTCACCAGTCATCCAGTAACCCTTTACCCGGTGAGTTACGGCGTGCACATGCTGGTGTTCTTGTTGTGCTTCTTGTTGTGCTTTGTTGCCTACAACAGGGATTCACTGTGCCTCGGCATCGTTCCTACTTTGCTGCCCAGGTGAGATCCAGTGCTTTTGGGTAAATTCCAAATCCTGGCCACCTGGATGACAGATCACCAGGGACTAGCGAGTGAGACATCTTCAGGTTTCTCACAGTGAGGATCATCTGCTAGTAAGCATTTCTTGAACAAACAACACAATTTCTCCGGTAGGATCCCCCCTCTGTTGGCATTCTACTTGGTTCATGAATGAGTAGCAGCCCCTTCTCATTTTGTATCTGGAAAAGTTAAGTCTGCAAGCCATCTAAACAATGGTCCAATAGCTTTGTCAGCATTGAGGTTTGCTTGTTGACCTTCATGTCTAGATTTTCAAACAATTTCGGTTATGGACAAAAGTGCAGTATTCATAGCGCTAACAGTTAGTTCAACAAGGGGCATTGGTGGTGATTGAGAGATAGCTGTTCTATGTGGTGTAGGGTGAGTGAAGGAGATGGAGAGAGCAGATGAGCATTGAGTGGAGTTAGCAAACTTTATTGGAGACTGAGATAAATTGATTGGACGAGGGTGGCACAGATGGATTGGTGAAAGCAGAGAGGCAATTGCCCTGGCCGCGGAATCGGATGAAGGGCTGGCCACGTCAGTCTGTTCAGCAGCAGTTGAGCGAGTAGCAGAGGCAGAATCGGGATGTGTGTGAAGGTTTTAGTCAACCTCACACTGAGGTGGAAATGGCAGCGGGGTGGGATTGTTATGTACTTGAGCTAATGTCATAGTATCAGACTGCAGGGACCCGCTCAAATCACTTACCTGGCTCTGTAAATTGATTGGTATTTGGAACAGTGTCAAGAACTGAGCAAGCAGCAGTTGACGTGAAGCCTGCAGCCAGAATTAAATCTGGGGGAATCGACAGGTGGGTCTATTTTATTATTATGAGTTGTGAGTGAGGAAGTGTTACTCACCGCACTTGACAGCTCTGGGCGATGAGTTAACGACCCAGCAAGAAGTGTAGCTCTGGAAATGACAACCAGTCTTCATTACTCCAGTACTCCTGAATATAAAGATTCAGGCTTCCTCTAAGAGGGGCTCTTCTTTATGACACACCTCTCTGCTATTCCAATGTGGACAGACAGAGGAGTTGATCATGCAAAAGACCGGGGGACATGCGCACCGCCAAACCAATGCTGCAAGAAAAAGGTAAAGGATTAACAACAGGAATTGAAACTGCTTAGTTACTATCAAGAAAACCCAAAACCTTGAATACCTGAATGACAGACAGCTATGGCTAGGAAGGTAGACTACTGACTTGGTTCAGGACCTAGAATGGAATTGCCACACTATAAGCTGATAACAGGGATGACTAGATTCATTAAGAAATGCCTATTGATGTTCACTAACCTGAGGCTCAACTGAATTAGTAATAGTAAATACCAGGTTAAGCAACGACAAGTAAAAAATAACAAACAGGAAGGTTAATATGGGGGTAATAAACCAGCCGGCACAAGGGACGCACTAGTCACGGGATGGTACATGTAATCAGCAGAGAGAATTCGAATATGCACAAAGGAGCTGGAGGATCACAGTGTAGGTCCGGGTTGGATCAGTAGTCAGAAGTGCAAGTTCCCAAAAAACGATCTTTAGATATGAGATGGCTATAAAGGGTCTCACGGTAGAAAGGACAACTCTCTGGGAATAAACGGACAAGGAGTAACACACAGCAATGATAAGAATGACTTACTTAGATGCAGTAAAGTCGGAGGCAGTCCAGGGACGTTCCACGTCAGATGCCAGGTAAACAGAGACCAAGCAGGGAGGACGGAGCCAGTCCAGGGACGTTCCGAGTCAGATGCCATGTAAGCAGCGGCCAGGCGGGAAGGACAGAGGCAGTCCAGGGACATTCCGCGTCAGATGCCAGAAGAGCAGCAACCAGGGTGGGAAGGACAGAGGCAGTCCAGGGACGGTCTGCATCAGAATGCCAGGTAAGCAGTATTCAATCAGGAAATGGACAAAGGCAAATACAGGGACATTCCGCGTCAGAAACCAGAATAGGCAGGAAAAGTTCTTCCGATAAGGAATTTGGAGGAAGAGTCAAAAGGGTAATGAGTAACGCCACAATTAGCAGCGCCGAACTACTCAACAAAGCCAAACTTAAACCCCAAGGGGAGGAGCTAACGTGTACGTGCGTCTGCAATATGCACGTGACGCGTCACGTGACGCGGAAGTGTCTTTCTTGTAAACAATCTCCACGGCAACCGGTATCTGTGCCAGATGGATGCATTGGCGCTAGGTTTCCAGCGCAAAACGGAGGTAGGCATCAAGGCACTGGAAGAAGCTCGTGCCCGAAGTGTAACAGGAAGGAATGCCTGCCACTGCAATTTTAATCAGAGCCTTCAGGGAGCGTTCTGCACTGCAAAATGCTCTGATGTCAGCTGTTCAAGACCGCTAGCGAAGCTGCAAAGCCACAGCAATTTGCTGTGTCGAGCTTGCAGGATTAACAGACCTCGCCGGTGTACGTTTCGCTTGATTCAACAGCTTGTTAATCTCATTAGGAGGTGGCATGGCTGTTTTCAAAGAGTAAATTCCAGGCATGGAGAAAGATTTAAGGTAGAGTGCTCTGGGTAAAGATAAATTAAGTAGCTATTGGAGAATGCCATATGGGGGGGGAAGGGTGTACAGACTAATAAATGACCACTCACCATTGACCAGTTCAACTGCTTAACTGCACTCGCCAAAGCACTTCGCAATCGTCTTGTACTTGGACGAGTAGGCTGTGTCCCCAAGTATTCTTTACTTATTCTTGTACTGGGACAAGTAGGACAAGCCCCCACCTTCACTGGTGGTATGGAGATAATTATTCTCGTTATTTTATTAGTTGATATTTCTTAATTCCTTATTATTGGAATTTCAGCCTTTGGGCCAGAAATGGTTTACTCTTGAATTCCAATCAGCATATTCACTGAGACAAGTATGATTTACACGATCGTTAATTCTGACATCCCTTCTGAGTCTCCCACCGTCCCGATTACCTTCTCTCCAGGGGACTGGTGTTACTGGCCCTTTTCTCAGGACGGGGATTCTTCTCCTTCTGGTCAGGTTGGCTTTTTGGTCTCCTCCGACCTTCTTGCTCCTTCAACACTCGTTCTGCGTAGTCCCCAGTCGTGGAGGTCTCAGTACTGTTGACGGGTGGCACTGTCGACCCTTGTTGGGTCACGCCACCACCCACGATAGGTTGTCTATGTTGGGGTTTTCTTCCATTTCCTTTGCCTGGTTCCAGATCCCTCGGGTCTTCCTCCGTAAACCAGCTGGTTGCCTCCCCGGTGCACAGGACTTCCTTGCTTCGTTCTGGTGTCCCTGCAACACAGGTTTGAAAATCCCATTTATTTGCTCCCTCTAAAGACTTGTTACTTGAGACCAAGGATTGGCCACCATTACATTGATGTGTAAAGACCTCAACATAGAACATCAGAACTTGGCTGGTTTAAATTAAATTGTATAAAGGCAGACTGAGCATTTTCTAAATAATGCCACACTTTATGCTAAGTGTGGTTGGTTTGCTCTCTTGTTTATTTGTTGTTCTTTTCTTCCCCCTGACCCCAATGTCATGTATATAACAGTGCCCACAAAAACACAACGCACTCCACTTGTTGAGAGCATTTTTATGATTGGGTGAATTAGCACACACTCTGATTGCATTAGATAATATTGTAGCTCTGTTAGTAAATTACAGAGACAATATTAGTATATGGACTTTTGTTGAAAAAAAAAAAAAAAAGTTTTGCTTGATGTACCAGGAACAAATTCTCCTCTGCAGACAGGTTCATGTACAAGAGCTATCTTTTTAACTAAAATGCAAATGTTGATTATAGTTCTTAGCATAGAACCTTTGTTTTCTTCCAAATGGACAATCCTAGTGTTGAACATTATTTATCATCTTGTTGCTTTATACACCATGGCAAAATGTAACATAAAAAGTTTGCTTTGCCTAAAGATGTGAATATGTGTTTCTTTTTCTTTTTTATCATATGTAAATAAATACATGCTCCCTGATTAATAAGGGCGCACAAAGAATGATTGAATCTGCTTTGTTAATTACAGATAAATGCGAGTTCATGTTTCAGTTCTTGCTGGTTTGGAATAGGGTGATCACTTCTAAACACCACTACAGTTCCTTCTAACTATAACGTTCTACATTTTAAGAATGGTTTAATTTTGAACGGCGGTTACCATCCCCCTTGTTATACAGACATGAAAATCCCAGGCTTCTCATTCCTGCCGTTGACTCCCTGATAAGAGGTAATAGAGGGGAACCTTGCTAGGCCCTGATTTACCCGGGTGGCTTTACACTTATAAAATAACACATTAATCAGGGTGAGAGTTTACACACACTTTCATATTTGAATACCTACAAAAGACCAAATAGATTCAAATATTTTCTGGGGGGTCAAAGAAGGGAGAAATCAGTCTCAGCACAGTGATTTTTATCAATATTAGTTTATCAAAGTAAAGGAAAAACCCATGGACACCTATCAATTCGCTATTCTGAACAACATATTAATCGATACAGTCCAGTCACATTGACTGGATAAATAGTGAAACAAATAACATGTTTTTCTTTTTTTAATTAACAAAGATACAATTTAGCAAATAACATGTAAGCACTGATACATGTTTGTAGTGAACAAATAACAGTGTTAATGGTGGACACTGAGGAGGTAAAAGGTCGTTGACACAGTTGTGTTTCAGCCCAAGAAGAAGAGCTGTTGGATGGGGCTCGTATGTGGAGGGCCTTCATAAGGACGGTAGTAAAGGTGAAAAAACAAAGTGGTTCCTGTGGATTTCTGTCGAAACATAATGATAAGAGGTGTGTGGGTTTTAGAAAGTGTGAGATCTCAACACAAACACAATTGCTCAGTTAAGTGAAGCTATTATTGCTTAAAATAAGAGTCCTTCTCTTTTTAAGCTGCTTAGTTGGGCCTCACCAGCAGAAGATCATGGTCCTCTTTCACTGACCACACCAGTCAGATACTGGGATGATGAAGCGACACGCCAGAGCATACATCCTCTCGTTTTGGATTCTTACTCACACAAACTCCACTAAGGATACTGAGATTAGGATCCCACCATTAACACAGAATTCAGACTGGAAGAAGAAACATGAGTGGTCCATTTGTTGGACTCATTATCATGTAGCCTGGAACTTTAAAAGGGGTTCGGCTGAGAGGTTTAAGGGGAGGCACGGAAAGAAGCACACATAAGAGGGCGAAGCAGAGTTACAGGGCATACTTCGTGGTGGCTAGAAGGCACCTTCCCAAGACACTGGGAGGTGTAGAGAGCGTGATCCGGTGCAGCAAGCGAGAGGGGCTCGTTGGCAGTCTGAGGCAGAGCTGAGAAAGCAGTGCGGCATGGAGTGAAGTTACCGGGGGCATTGGAGAGACTCTGAAACGCTCACAGGTGCAGGACCGCCGACTGCAGTTTACCAGAGCTCCAAAGTAAGCAGCGGGGAAGCGAGCAAGCTGGGGAAGACGCTGTATGCCAGAGGGAACCAGCGTGATCATGAAGCTGCACTGACCCCTGGTGTCAGCCGCTTCCGACAATCAGCAGGCAGCGATCTCCAAGGAAGGATCAGATTGGAAGGGCTGCAGAACATAGGTAAAAAGATCAAAACATGAATCTGTACATGAGTTGAATAAAATGCAATCAAACGATGAGAGCTAAGTTAACATATAGGCTAACACTATATAATTTTGTTGTAGATTATAGGAGTGTATGGACTCTTTTTGTATCGGGAAATGTATTTAATTAATTTGTGTGATGTGTATATATATGCTTTTATGAACTTGAAGCAAAATAAAGTATTTTTGATGATGAAGTGATACATGTCGGAAAACAATGCCTATTTTAGTCTAATGCTCATTGAAGGAATACAAAGTGATGAAAGTTGGAATCCAAAGCCTATTCTAATTCTAATATTAATTGAAGGAATACAAAAGGTTGCCCGTTTGAAACCAAAGTCTATTCTAAGGCTGATACCCATTGATGGAATGCCGAGTGATGCATATTGGATACACATCTTACTTCTGTTGCTGATTAAGCGGATACTATGGGATGGAAAATTGAAAGATGTACACACCGAGTAAGATATCCAAAGACAATGAATCATGAAGAAGACAAAAGGCACGAGGTAAGCAAAATCTGTCATAGGATGGATTGAAAGAGTATCAATCACCAACACTGCAATAGCGAGTTAACTATTAACCCACAGTGTGGAGTCCAAAGACTGTAGGGGAAAGAGCAGTACAGTACACAAGTCTACAAGAGACTGATTGGAAAACATTGAGACTTGAGACGTGAAAATGTGCTGCTCCGCCGGGACTGCTGAAATCCTGAAAATATCCTGCCAATCACCCCTGCAGTCCACAGTTGAAATCAGGATGAAAATCGGGTCTGGCTGAGCCCTGCTGCAGTGTCCTACGCTGAGCGGCGGGAAAAAGCTGAAGAGGAGACAGCCCCTGTAGCGACTGGTGAGATGCGGGCCGCAGTCCGAGGAATGGCCCAGCCAGAGCAGGGCACCCGAGGGAGCCAATCCGCTCAAAGTGCTACACTGAAGCCGCGAGGAGCACTTCTACAGAGGACGAGCAAGGGGCGAAGAGGGCCCGGCTCTTAGACCGCCTGTCCCAGACCACCGCAACAAAATCCCACCTAGAGTGGCTTGCCGCAAAGAACATAACCACCCGCACCAGAGGAGGACTCGCTGGCGACCGATACTCAGGTGGGCCCCCTTCACCCCAAGAGCCCTGAGTGTGTATAGGAGCGGGGTGAGGAGGGGGGTGGGTGAGACCTTGGATTGAGCACTGCATAACAACCACACTGAGATAAGGGAGCCCGCTGGGGTGTGGTGGGCACCACAGGGAAACGAAGGGTGGAACCCCCTTGAAGCGGCTTGTGGAACCCGCTTGCTCCCTGGCAACCCAAACTCCTGACACAGTGAGGACTGCGGCCGTACGGAGGAGCCTCAATGCAGCTCCGAAATCCATAGGGACAAGAGGGCTTGAGGGCAGTGCTTTTGCCCAGAAGAAGGCCTTGCCTGACAATGCCTGCGGGTGACCCCCCACCATACTGAGGACACAGCAAACGACAGGGGGCCAGCTCAGGACAGAGAAAGATACGGGACAGTTCAGAGGCAAGTCCATGTTGGCTGCATAAGTGTAGCGAATACTAGAACCTTGCGGGCAAGAGGGACATCATCCCATAGGGACTCCGGACGTGGGGGAGAGAGACCGTCGCTGTGTGGCCCCTAATTAGCACTGCAGGAGTGCCCCGAGACTCTCTAGGGACCCTGGCCAGGGTGGGTTCCTCCCCCCACCTCACTCTAGAGGGGCAGGACCGGGTTGACAGCCTGCCTTGCAGACCAACACATACCCCCGTTACCTACCTGGTAACAAGCACCCCACCCCCATGGGCAGGTGCATGAAGGACTGCAACTCCTGAAGGAACACAGCAATCCGAACTATGGTCAAAGACATGCCCCACAAAGGGACGGCTCAGCACAAAATGGACCGGTACACAACGTGCACCCCAGTGAACCCCACCCTGGGACCACAGATAACCCAGGAGAAGAAGTAGCGAATGGGGCAGTGGGCCAGTTGCCCTCACTTGGACATTATGGCGGTCATTGGAGAATCCAGGACATCATGTGAGACAAAAATTGACGGTTTGGCCTCTTAAGTCTCCTTTCTGCGGCAGGACCTGTGAAATCTGATGACCCGGGGGGGGAAACAGAGCAACGCATATCAGATAGTGAAGACACTATAAAGAAAATGGAAGAACGCCTGGAACGGATGGCACAGAAGCTCACCACTCTCGAGACCCGCACAGAAGATCCCGCCGGGACAACCTGTGTATAATAGGCCTCCCAGAAAAGGAAGAAGGACCGTCCATGGAGTTCTTCCTGGAGAGTTGGCTTTCAGACCTCATGGCAACCAAAAAGCTCTCGAACTTTTTCTCTATAGAACGGGTGCAGAGTCCCTACTGGGAGGGTGCCCCTCCACATACAGTGATTGCCCGACTCATGAATTACAGAGATCGGTATATATTCCTCCATATGGCAAGAGCAACGGGCTTGATCACGTACAATGGCGACTGAATTGGTTTCTTCCCTGACTATACGAGGGAAGTGCAAAAGACCCGCCAATTTTACGACTCAGTAAAGAAAAAACTCTCATCCCTTGGTACCAAGTATCAAGTATGCACTTTTTTTTCCCGCTACCCTCAAGCTATACCACAACAGCACAGGCCACATGTTCCATTATCCTAGGGAGGTCTGGGACTGATTGGAAATGCAGGTTCTCTCCGGCCTGCACCTTGAGCGCCGAGGGACCACACACCTAGGAGGGTCTCCAATGGCGGGAGCCCGGCCCGAGCAGAAACTCTGTCACCACACCAAGACGACAACAGAAGATGATCCCCAAGATGAGCCAAAAACACCTGAGAGGTCCCGAAGAATAACAATCCCAGATGGGATCTTGATGTCCACAATGGGAGGGACTCCCACTTTCTCTAAGGTCCCAACCACTCAGCTGTTTGAATCCTAAGACTGGCAGCTCCGGCCGTGGGTGCAGGGAGTGAGAGTCGGACTGGCTCCTGGGGACTGCCCCGAATCTGTTTTTACAAGTTCAGAGTTTTAGGTGTTTGGGCGACAGGTACTTCTAGTTGGGCGGAAGTGCAGGGAGGGGGGCGTTTATGGGGAATTGTTTGTTGGACCTGGGAGGAAGATATATGGAGGTGCGCTACAAATGGCCATAGAAAGCCTGCATTCCGCAGCTGACCCAGCAACGGGGGTAGAAACTCAAGTTTGATGGTCCCGGGATGTTAAATGTTCATGGTTTAAGATAAAGGGTTACAGAGCAGCAGCGAGGTCGGAAATGTGCTACCATGGCACGGGCAGTGGGAGAGCGAGGAGACAAGGGTGGGATGGGCTAGATATCGGGATGGGGAGTTTCTGCTATATGGCAGCCCCTCCAGACCCAGCAAGTTACCATAAAAGTATAGATGACATGTGATGGACATGTATCCCTGATGATGTGGAACGTCAATGGGTTGGGCTCTAGCATAAAAAGAAAGCTAGTACTTCAACTTTTCAACCATCATTCCCCTGACGTTTCCCCCCCTCACCGAAACCCACCTGATGGGCACAGAGTGTGGCTTCTTTAAGAGGACCAATTACTCACAAAACCCACCACGCTGGATTCTCGAGAGGGGCCAGGGGCACAAGGATTCTCATTCACAAGCGAGTTCCCTTCCAATTGAGAAAAGTGTGTGCTGATCCCTGAGGCCGGTTTGTGGTGGTGCTAGGTGACATGTGGGGTGAAGGTTGGGGTCTTATTGCAGCCTAAGCCCCTTATCCACTCACAATGGAGCTCATGAATGAGCTGCAGTCAGTGTTACTGGTGGAACGGGCAGACTCGTGGGTTCTGGGAGGGGACTTTAATGAAGCCATGGAGGTTGGCAGAGACAGGTCACACAGTGCTAATAGGAACCGGAATACCCTGACTAAACTATACACCTTAGTAGAAACCTTTGGGATGGTGGACACCTGGAGGGCACTACATGCCACTGATGCAGGTTTTTCATTTTACTCCCACGTACACAAGTCACTATCAAGGATAGATTATGTCCTGGTCCCCCGAAGTATGTCCCACAGGCTACTATCCACAGTTTTCCTTGCAAGAGGGGTCTCTGACCACTCCCCCTTACTGATAACACTTAAAAACAGACAAGACAAGCCAGACCCCGCTTGGCGTTTGAGCACATACTACCTGGGCATACCTGAAATCGCAGAGGGCCTCTCTCAGAAGACCTCAGAATACTTTCAGCTGAACGTAGGGTCGGTGACCTGTCCAATCAAGCTATGGGACACCTGTAAGACCTTCTTACGGGGGGAAGCCATCTCCTTAGTGTCGGCTCACTGCAAGCAACACACTCAGGAGATCGCTGAGGCCGAAATGCAGGTGGTCAGAAAAGAAGAACAACTTCTAGAGCAGGGAACCCAGGACGCACATGAGGCCCCAGTGACAGCTCAGGAGCTATTCAGAAATATTGCCTTATATAATGCACGAGCTGCCTACTGGTCGACCCAGAGCCAAATATATGAGACAGGGGACAAGGCGGGTAGAACTCTGGCCTAGCTGGAAAGGCACAAAAAAAGCAAGGGACAAGTGATATACTCCCCCAAGCCCCACCCTCCACGACCCCACCAAGAGAGAGCAGGATCGGCCGCCCACAATTCCTAGACTCCATAGAATCCCTTATCCATCCGGACAAATGTGGATTCATGCCAGGCAAATCTACCCGTATGAATCTACAGATGGTCCAGCTAGCTATTGACCGAGCCCCAACAATCTCAGATCCACTAGCACTCCTGGCGGTGGACTTTGAGAAAGCGTTTGATTCGGTGGGGTGGGAGGCCCTGTGGGAAATTATGGGACATTTGGGATTTGGGATTTGGGCACGGATTCATGTCCTGGGTTAAACTTCTCTATGACTCCCCCGTAGCGGTTGTGAGGGTGAATGGCAGGTCCTCCAGGGTGTTCCCTTTGGGCTGAGGAACCAGACAAGGCTGCCCCTTCTCCCCCTGTTGTTCCTCTTAGCTATCGAACCACTGGCAATCAGACTTAGAATGGATAAGAACCGGACCTGGATCTCATGGCCTTGGGGCGGGGAAGACAGAGTCTAGCTGTATGCTTATTACCTTCTTATCTATCTCAGCAACCCCACAATCTCCTGCCCGGTAGTGTCACACACTCTGTTTTTGTTTATTCACTTAGAGCCCACTAAAGTTCTGGTATTCTAACAATCTACTTCCCACTCCAAGGAGGAGAGGCAGCACTTCCCAAACACTGTCCGTACCCCGTATCGATCCTGGGCTTCACCTATCTGGGTATATGTATCAGCCCATCTCTAGATGATTACCTCCAACTTAACCTGCAGCCAGTGATTGACAGGTTCGCAGCAGATGTCTTTCATTGGCAGTCCCTCCCCCTATCACTAATGGGTAGAGCAGCATTAAAATGATGACGCTCCCGGGACTGTTGTATGTCCTTCAAGACGCCCCACTCCCCATCCCCGACACAACCTTTACTGCTATAGATAGTGTCCTTTGGGGTTTGTTATGGGGAGGGAAACAGCCCAGAATTGCTCTCAAGACATTGCAATGCTTGGTGTGGGAGGGAGGCATTGGATTGCCTTGTATCCGCACCTATTATTGGGCAGAACAAATAGGGGTGGTGAATGAATGGATACACGGAGAACCCACGCTTCCACACAATGGGGGGAGTTGAACAATGATGGCCCAGCCATCCCTCTCCAGATATTGTATGATCACAACAACAAAAAAAGTTGGGGGAGAATGGCTAGAATGACAATGCATATCCGCTGGGTTTGGAGTGAGGCCCAACATCACATTGGTTGGAAAGCGAGACCGACACTGGCCCACCCTCTGCGGCACAACAGGGGCCTTCCTGAAATCCAGAAAATGGGGCATTTCATGAGCTTGGAGAAGCAAGGTATATGCACACTTGCAGATATAGTACAGGATGGACGTCTCCTCGATTTTGAGACCTTGAAGGGGAAATTTGGGCTACAACCCAGGGACCACTAAAGATACATACAACTAATGCACGCTATGAACGCCCAATTCCCCACTCTGGCTGAGGTTCCCAACTGTTCCCCCCCCTGGAGACCAATGTCCTCCCGAACTGTATCCTGACCAAGGTCACCTCCACACTATACCAGGTTCTTAACTCCTTTGGAACCTGTGATCTGACCAGGCTAAAAGAGAAATGGGAAAGGGACCTGGGCCCACTTGAAGCAGAGGAATGGGTGGAGGCATTAATGTTTCTTCGGGAGATAGGTATCGATGGCAAGCTAAGACTGATCCAGCTCAGAATACTACACCAATCGTATTACTTCAGAACAGCAATGGTGCGATGGGGAGAGGTGGACAATGGGGAATGTCTTTGGTGTAGAAGGGCAGAGGACACTTTCTTCCACATGGTCTGGGATGACACTGCAATACAAGGCTTCTGGGCGGAATGCATTAGCAGAATCTCCAGGGTCTTGGGGTCCCCAGTTCCACAAGACCAAAAACTGATACTATTGGGTATCTGGGGGCAGGGGGAAGTCACTAAATATGAAGAGGCATTCCTGGCGGTGGCACTGGGCATGGGGAAGCGGAAAACGGCTGCAACTTGGGGATCGACTGGAAACCTGAGCATAGACCGATGGTCCAATGAGGTGGACAGATGTGCATCCCTTGAGAGATTAATATGTAAGGCCAGAGGATGCCCCACCAAATTCCAGAAAGTCTGGGGAAAATGGGAGTATTCCGGCTAGTCTCTCCCCTCCCCCTGGAGGAGGAGAGCCCGGCTCCCCAGGATCTGCCTCATCGGATCAGAAGACCACATCTGACTGACCACCCCCTTGACCCGCTATGTACTCCCCTGTGCTGATGCGACATAATTTATGTTTAACACTGCTGATCATATAATATGTGACCTTGCGAG
This sequence comes from Ambystoma mexicanum, assembly GCF_040938575.1. NCBI lineage: Eukaryota > Metazoa > Chordata > Amphibia > Caudata > Ambystomatidae > Ambystoma > Ambystoma mexicanum. The sequence goes on from NC_090925.1 coordinate 735,691,679, forward strand.
TTGTTTTATGCTGTTATGTACTCCTAATAAAATCAATAAACAGAGTTTAAAAAAAAGAGATGTGGGCCAGGTCATTGCCAATCACTGGTGGGAAATTGGCAAAGGGATGCTCTTGGAAGCCTCTTGGATTGCATACAAAGATACTCTTGAGTTTTGTCACTAGGGGATTTACTGCGGGATGGGCACTTATTGTCCTTTAAGGAACTTCGAAGATTGTTTCAATTAAGTGGGAGAGAAAGGAGTAGGTTTAGGGAATTAGAAAGCCTTTTGACCCCGGTATTCAGTATGTTGTCTGTGCCAGTAGAAAAGGAACCAGCGGGATGGACCATATTTTGCTTGTCACCACGTAATGTATCTACATACCTGAAACTCATGCCGGAGAGTGATTCAGTGTTAGAGTCATGGAATCATTTGAAACAGAAATGGGAGATAGATTTAGGTTGTGTTATCAATGATGAAGTCTGGAAATATGTGTGGCGGGTTGGGTATAGTAGTAAAATGGATCTTAAGTTACAATTTATCCATCAGAAAGTGTTGGGACGATTGTATTGGACGCCTGTGCGTATGTGTGCTTTAGGCTTAATAACTAAGGATTTATGTTGGGGTTGTGGGAAAGAGAAAGGGACATTGATCCTTATGTTGTGGTATTGCCCCAGAGTACTAGCCTTTTGGTGTGAGGTGCCAGATAGGTTGGATATGGCCTTATCGATTACATTTCCAAGAGGACCGTTTCAGGTTTTGTTGTTAGCAAATAACGGGCATTGTTAAACTGCTTGTCTGTACGGATCTTGGATAGATAAAATCCTAGTGATTGCAGTAAAGCATATATTGAAGGTGTGGAAGACCAGGAAGAAGCCAACAGTGCAAGATTGGATTAATGATGTAGTGATATTATTATCTGATTTTGAATTAGTCATGTTTAAGAGACAGGGTAAGGAGGAAGCCCATTAGATCTTATGGAAGTCTTTTATTGATTTATATGGTAATGAGATATCAAATGAATAAAGCAGTTATTGAGGTGATCGAATACGAACAATAATACTTTTTGGAAATCATAGTGTGTGTGTAAGTGTTTGTTGTGTGTTTTTCTCTTGTCTAGATGTTAGGAAAAGTGGACAGTTCTTTTGTAGAAGATTTAAAGTTATTATAATGAGTTTTATTGCCCCAATGAGTGTTTTATTTTTTGTTTATGGATGTTTTTTACGGGTATGGTTGATGATTAATATATGTATATGATAAGACATGTTATGTTAGCGGTACTTGTATAGCGCACCGTCACCAACGGAATTGGTCCCCAGGCGCTCTGGCGGATCTGTAAACAGGAAGGGTGGGTACGGTTAGTCGGGAGGAGGGGAGAAGGAGAGTGGGAGAAGTGGTGTGCTGTTGGCAGCTTCAGCTCGGTATACACCGAGTGCTGGGCTTTGGTGCTAGTATCAGATCGAATGAAGGCCTCGAGTGCTGTGGGTGAAGTTTGTGTTGTTGATGCGGTGTGGTAAAGTCTGTGCGGATTGCTGGGAGAGAGATGGTTGTGTGGTTTTGTGTGGTTTTAAGTATGCAGAAGATTGAGGGTTGGGTTAGAGGGGCCTGTATCCTGGTTCAGGTACTTATGATTCCGTTAGAGTTGTAAACCTGTGGGTTCGGATGTTGCTGGTTCCTCGTGGGCTGACTCGCTTTGGTGGTGTTGCGCTGATCCAACTGTATCCTATTGAGTATAGTTTGGATTGGTAGGTGCGTCTGAACCTAATCTTCAGGTGTGGGACTGGGTGGGTGATATCTATTCTCAGGTGATCTGGTGAGACCCTGGTCGGTTAAGGCTTTGAATGGTTCATGGTCGGGGTCGTGTTGAAGTGTTGTTCTAGTGGATCCGTCTTGGTGAGCGTGTGTATTCAGACATTCGTATCCTTCTGTCCTGACTGGTTCTTTGATTTCCATGGGGTGAACATCCTTGGGACTGTTGTTTAGTTGTAGTTTTGTGTGGTGGGGCATTGTGCTTCCTGCTTTGTATTGGTGGGCAGTGTGTAGTGATGAAAGATTCTGTTTCTTACCCATTGCATTGGGGCCCGTGATGCAGTGCTTCCTTTCCCTCTCTATGTTTTGTTCTTAGGGCTGTTGGGGAAGGCCATAGTTAAGGTCATGGTCCTCTTGATGATTCGTTCTAGTCTTTCTGTCTTAGTTTGATATGTTTACTGTCTTTGGTCGTATTGCAACTGTCTCCCATTTGGTCCTTTAGTATGTCGTGGGATATTTACCTCAGCTTTTCCCATTGATTGATCGGTGTGTATCACGGTCGCTCTATGTTCATTGATGTTTTTAGTTATGTCGGTGCCTCTGTGGCCAGTCTTTCTAGTTATGACGTGAAGAGCCATGTTTTGAGTAATTTCCTGAATAATAGGTGGTTTCTTGTGTTACGTGTGTACTTTGGAAGGTCGTTCCAGGTTTCAGGGTATGGTGAGAGAAGGAGGATCCTCCAAGTTTTCTTTTGTTGTTCCAGGCGGATGTCCATGCTTGATTTGAGCGTTCTTGTTGGTTGATGTAGACGCAGTTTGTCTCTTAGGAACTCGGCGCCTTCGTTGTGTACTGCTATGTGCGTAATGCACATTGTTTTGAATTTTATTTGTTTTATTGGTAGCCAATGTAGTGTTTTCAGCGCTGGTGCAGTGTGTTCTCTTCGGGGTAGTTTCAGTAGTAGTCTGGCTGCCGCGTTTTGAATGTGTTGTAGTTTTTTTAGGAGTTGTTCAGGCATGCTTAGGTGTAGGCTATTGGCGTAGTCTACTTTGGACATGACGAGGGCGATGATGGTGGTCGTTTTGTTGGTGAACGATAAGAACGGTAAGATTCTCTTTTCCGCTCGCAGGAGGAAGAAGCATTTCTTGAGGAGAGCGTTTACTTGTGGCGCTAGCGTGAGATTATTGTCCATCAGAACCCCCAGGTTTTTTACAATCGCCAAGGGTGCTGAGGTTGTCCCGAGTTCCCTTGGCCAAGGGATGAATTGGTTTTCTCCTCCATTTTTTGTGACGATCATTATTTCAGTTTTGCCTGGGTTGATTTTGAGGGAATTGGAGTTCATCCAGAAGAATACATCGCAGAAGCAGTTTTCTAGCATTGAGTTTCTTTCCAGGTTGTCTTGTATTTTGAAGATTATTTGTGTATCATCAGCGTAGTTGTAGCAAGTGAGGCTGTGGCTTTTGATGATTCTGATCAGTAGATACAGGTAGATGTCGAATAGTAGCAGGAAGAAGGATAATCTTTGTGATACTCCACAGGTGGAATCTCTCGGGCTGGATTTGAAGGGTTTCATCCATACAGTTTCCGTTCTGTTTGTTAGTAAAGATTTGATCCATAGTAGGGCAGCGTCTGTTATTGCAAGTCCTTCTAATCTCGTTATGAGGGTGTCATGGTCTACTGTGTCAAATGCTGCCGATAGGTCTAGGAGTATCAATGCAATGCTGTTGTCCGAGTCTGCATTGATTTTTAGATCGTCCTATATTGAGAGTAGAGCTGATTCCGTTCCTCTCAGTGGTCTGAAGCCAACTTGTGCCTGGTCTAGTAGGCTGTGCTCTTCTATAAACTCTTGGGTCGTTTTGTATATGTACGTTTCGAGCAGCTTGGCTGTATACGGGATGTTGGAGATGGGTCTGTAGTTGGAGAGATCCTCTACGTTTCCCGCTGTATCTTTGAGTAGTGGCCTGATGTATGCAGTTTTGAAGGCTTGTGGCACTTTCCCAGTTGCGATGGAATGGTTGAGGATGTTCCTGTGATATTCCATGTGCGTTCCTTGTTTAAGAATGGATTTGTATATGTCTGGTGGGTATGGGTCTTCGGGGCCCTGAGTTATTGCTTTCATTCACCAGTTTGACGAATGTCTCCACTGATATTTCTGGAAAGCTTCGTAGTTTGTTTGGGTGCTCGTCCCGGGTGTAGGTTAGGGTTGTGGTCAGATCAGACGGTCTGCTTTGAATGGTTTGTTGGATGTTGGTGATTTTGTTTTTGAAGTGGTCTGCAAGGTCGTTGCAGAGTTTCGCAGACGGAGTTGGTGTGTTGTTACATCCCAGAGGGTTTTTCATTTTGTTTATGATTTTGAAGAGCTCTTTTTGGGTGTTTGGTGCTTTGAAGATTCGGTTGTCGTAGTGTTTCCTCTTTGCTTTTGTATTTCCTTTTCGGAAGCCTGGTTGTGTTGTAGGAATTTCAGTTTGTTCACTGCGTCGTTTTGTTTTCCCCAATCAAGTTCTAGTCTTCGTTTTTTTCTTTTCATGGTGAAAAGTAGTGGGGTGAACCATTTTGCCATAGACCGTTTATTAGAAGAAGCAAAGGGTTTTTCTTTGGCGATGTTGTCTATAGTAGTTATAATTTTTTTTTTAATAGACTTTTAGTTTTGTAAAAGAAAACAAACTTTTTGTCAATCACGTTCCCACTCCCCAACCCACATCATTACATATTTTTACTTTTCGCAGTTTTTGTAATGTTCCATTTAGTTTCATTACACTAAAATTATGCGGACGTGGGCTGGTCAGTCCATCTGTGGTAGCGTTCTTAGGGTGAAGGACCAGATTTATGGTGGTTGTATGAATAGCATATCCATGAAGTTTATCACGTTACAAGTTAGCTGCACATTTCTTCCTGTGATCAAATAGGACCACCACTCCACCATATTGCCGTTTTTAGGGGCATAACTTTCCAGGTGTAGGGTGCGCTGGTCATTAATCTGGGAACATTCAATTATTAGATGTTTAATGGATTCCGGTTTCTGCTTGCAAAAGCGGCAGTTTTCATCAATAATCATGGGATCTTTTGATCTCCTCATGCGCAGCTTTGTATTGTGCAGGTTGAGGCGTAACCGTAAAAATTGATTTCGGTGGTAGTTTGACGGAAATTTAGCCAGATATTTCGGTAAAGTGCCTCTTTTTAGTTCACACAGACCAAGGTCAATTCCAGGGGATAACGCAGATTGTCTTTCCGCATTCTTGATCCACTTTGATTGCATACATTTTATTTTTGCCAGTTTTGGTGTCTGTAGGACCAGAGACATTTTTATATTTGTGTCTTCCAGAATACTTAATAGGTTCTCTTCCCATCTGCTTAGCAGAGAAGTGGATGTATCATTATTCTTATTGGCCAAGATTGAGTATGCCTTTGTCTGTGGGAATAGTCTCATTTTCCTTAGCAATAATATAGATTTCCACAATACTGTTGAATGCAAAGAATCTAGGCCCAATTCGTGTCTCAAGGCCACCATTGACACACATTGGGGCAGCTGGAGGACTTTACGCCAAAAGCAGCCCTCTACTTGAGCCCAGAGACAAGCGCTGATGTTCCACCCTGTTTCACTGCCGAAACATATTGCTGGTGTCACTTTTTGCAAGTAGAAAGTCGTCACCGGTTGAAGTGAAAAATTCCCATATATTGTGTGTAGTTTGCGCCCTTGTAGTGCGAACATTCGCATACGCGAGATGATTTCATTTGTCCAACTCCATTCTCTGATTGATATATTGAATGAGATGCCCAAGTATCGTATCACATCAGTTCTTACCAATATCTCCTTGTCAATTTTCCAGTTGAACCTCGCTTTTCTTGAATTAGTGTTAGGTCCAAAGGCCATCACCTGGGATTTATTCGCGTTTATCATTAAGTGGTTTGATGTTAGGTAGGACTGTAGTGCTACCAGTGATCTTTGTAAGCCTATTTCAGTGCTGTCAAGCAACACTATGGGCCTCATTACACGGTAGGCGGTAAGGGTTTACCGGTACCGGTATTTTACCGGTACCGGTAAATCCTTACCACCTTACTACGAGGTCCCTTTGCGGGTTGGGGTATTTAACGCCTGGTTTTTGCAGGTTTTAAAAACCAACCCGCAAAGGGACCCAGGGAGCTAATTACGTTACCGCAATTTGCGGTGCCGTAATTAGCGCCTTCCCCATTCCCATTATGCCCTATGCGGCAAAAATGGGAATGGGGAAGGGCAATGGTGGAAGGGGGAATTACCGCACCGCCAACCTTGGAATAGGGCGGTAATTCCCCTTTCCACCAAGGCGGTGCCGGTATTTTACCGGCATGAACCATGGCGCTAATAGCGCCATGGTTCTCCGCCTACCGTGTAATGAGGCCCTATGTCATCCGCATAAATTATATGCGTTACATGTGTGCCGTTGATTTTCGGGGGAAAACACCTAGTTAGTGAAAAGGCTTCAGGCAAATCCGAAATTAAAAGTTTGAACAGCAAAGCTGCAAGAGGGCACCCTTGCTTTACCCCCTTTGTAGTTGTTATTTCGTCGGTTAAGTCCCCTTCTGCATTTAGGTGCACGTGAATGCTGGTTTTGGCATGTAATGCCATCAGTGGGGCCAGTAGATCATTTGGACATCCCCACGTCTTTAGTTTTTGCCACAGAAGATTGCGGTTTATGCAATCAAAGGCTTGTTTTAGGTCAATGAACGCTAAAAACAACCTTTTTTTATGTTTTAAAGCGTCTAGTTTTGCCAAGTTTAGTAATAGCAGATTAAGTTCCACGCCGACCCCTTTGGTGAACCCAGTTTGTCTCACGTCGTAGATCCCATTTGTTTCGGCCCATCTAGCGATTTTCGTTTGAAGGAATGTAGCAAAGATCTTCCCCACAGTGTCTAACAACGCTATGGGTCGATAATTTGCTTGATCTTCTTTGTTTCCTTTTTTGAACACTGGGACAATTATTGCTTTTGCCCAGGTATCGGGGATTTTTGATGTTTGGGCTATTTGATCGAATAGGACCTTGATGAACTTTGCCCAGTTTTCTTTGTTCGTTTTGAGCATGACGTTTGATACACCATCGGGGCCAGCGGCTCGTAATGACTTTAACTTCTGAATTGCTTGTGTTATATCTTCAAGTGATTCCTTGACATTCCATTTGCACTCGTATATTTTTGGCTTTGGAGTGTTATCACCGCCACTACTATTAAAAACAACGTCATAGTGTTTTATCCAAGTGGCTGCATTCACACCATTGGCTAGGTGGTTCGATTGTATCAAGTGGCCACTATTTATTATCTTCCATATATTGGAGCTGTCTTTTTGAATTAAAAGGCGCAACATGAGTTCCGCTTGTTCTTGATTACGAATAATTTTAAAGGACTTCAACCAGTTTCGATACCGTTGGCGTCTGGTGGCTAATTGCAGTTTTAGATTAATTCCGCCAGTAGCCTTTAGTTTTTTCACATCACTTGCAAGTAGTTTCTTTGCTTCACTTAGTTCAGGACTAAAAGGGTGGCTATGATCCCTTTTCGTTCTCTTGTTTGTGTTAGTGTACTGTTTCAAGAGAGATGCATATTCTGCATATAGATTTGTGGAGCATGCCTGAATGAAATCCGATGTCATGGAGTCAATCTGCCTACTATTTATCCTTAGGCGGTTTTGGGAGGTGTTAATATCTATTTGAGTGGTGTAGCTTTGTTGCGTTGCTGTTGTACCCATATACCACAATAAGATCAGTGGATTATGATCACTATTGGATGCTTTTCTTACTTGTAGGTCTGAGATTAGAGCGTGCAAATTCTCAGATACCCAGATGTAATCTAGGGTTTTGGTTGAATCTGCCCGCTGCCACGTTGCAGCAGCTGGGATGTCTCCTCTAGTGCATCCATTCAGCAATACACAATTACGAGATGCTAGTTTGTAAGCCCATTTCGTGCCGCGATCAGAGCATTCGGTTGGGATCACTTGCATATCGTTCAGATTACGTTCATTTATTTTGTCAAACCAAGAAAAATTTAAATCGCCACAAACTAGTATGAATGGCGCGTCAAAAGAAGCATAGCAGCTATCTATTTGTGTGGTTATTGACATCAAATAGTCCTCATCAGAAATCATTACAGGATTCCAATAAATGTTTACCAACAACAAATGTTGTTTGTGTTTATTTCCCTGTCGATTGCTTATAGCCAATTCAAGGGTGATAGCTTGAACTAATAGGTTCGGATTTTCAATTCCAATTACTTCCCATCCCGACGAATTTTTTATCATGGCGAGTAGGCCAGAGAAAGGGCGTCCCAAGAGGTTTTTACCAGCCTCATTTAGATATATTGTGTATACATCACAGGACGGAATCTTTCTTAGCCAAGTTTCTTGGAGACAAATAAACAGGCTTTTGATGTCATGGGTGCTTCCTTCATGGAAAAGATGGACAAAACCTCTGGTGTTCCATGATGTTAACAATTGGGTCGTATGCCTAGACCCTGTGTCATCCTATACGTTGTTTCTTAGTCGACTTGCATCAGTGTCGTGTGATAGTTGATGTTTAAGTTGGTTTCTCAGATCTGCCCTTTTTGTAATATTCGGCTTTTGGCATTGGCCATTTCTAAGTGTTTGGTTAGTATAGACTTGAGAATTCATCGCAGTGGTTAAATTGAATCCATAGAACAATAAGTCGTCTTTTGCATCAAGAATTGGTCGTGCTACTGTTTTAGACCGCATGTGCAAGATTACCCAGTCTGATGATCTTGATTCGTTTTTATATTCAACGATTCTGATATCATCGGATCGGATGTTCCTCAGGGCAGGTACGTTATGCAGCAATTTCATCACATTTGATATGTTTAGATTTATTGCGTTTATGTCGTCAAAAAATCTTTCGAGCTCTAGTTTATACAGACTTTCCTTGAATGGTTTCTGTTGTTCAACTCTGCTTTGAGTACCGTGTTGTGTTAAGTTTTTTGTTTGCGCCTTTGTGTACTTAGGATTAAGTTTTAATATCGGTTTGTCAGAGACTCTCTGGAGTTTGCTTTTTGTGACTAACTTGTCCATACAAAGTGTGGCACGTCCTTTTTCGACTCTCACTGGCCGTATCTCAGCAGGGCCAATTGGGTAACGGTCCAATTTGACAAATCTTTCATCTCTGTTTGTTGATTTGGTCCTAAACACTTTCTTTTTCTGACACGTCTCTCCCATGAGAGGCACCCTCTGTTTCATACTCGTCTTCTACCGAGTGGGTTGATAAATCGCAAAGATCAATCGACTCTACCATAGATTGGTCAACAGATGGGCTAATGTCTTCTCTTCTACGTTTTGTAGGTATAGCAGAGTTGTCTACGTTGTGAACTAATTGCGTCTTAGCAGTAGGTTGAACATCCAGTTTTTTTGGCTCTGCTGTGGTTTTTGATACCACAAAACGTGGAGGCGTCGTCAGATTTCTTATGAACTTTTTTGCTTCATTTGTTCGTGGACGTTTTGGTACCGGGCCTTTCTTTGCTTTTTTCAAGGCGCTGGGTTGTTTTGCCTTTAATATGGCCGGAGTTTTGGTTGATTGAATTGTTTTCGCTGTTCCTGAAAATATGTCAAAAGAGATTTTTCTCTCTATTAGTACTGCGTGGTTCACAAGTGCACTCAGGGAAGAAGGGTGCTCTTCAGTTGTCGCTGCTCCGCACACTACCGCTGATGCCTCAGTACTTGATGAAGTAGGAATACTGTGTCAATCAAGGTAGAAGAATCCGCGGTCTTGCTTCGATGGTAGGTTCTGCAACAAGAGGCAAAGCGATTTCAGGTGTCGTAGTTGCCTCATTCGTTTTGGTGGTTATTACACCGCGAGTCTCCTTTCGTTTAGAGTTTTTCTCAGGATCTTTTGATAACAGCGGTGGATAATCGCAACTTCTTTGTTGCAGAGGCATCAGACCCTGATCACGGTGCGCCCACTACCGATTACAGGCTCACTCATTACGTGGCTGAGTGGATGAGTAGCAACATTGTGCCTAAGCCACTTAGTACATTCTACTAGGGTTTCAGCAAGGTCTAGTTTTTCATGAGACTCCCTACGGGTTATTTCATTTAGACAAGAGTGCCATTGATGAGTTGATGCAGCTTCTAGATCCAAACGATTGCTTAGATGTTCGTTGCGTATTTCTAATGCTGACAATTTGTTGTTTAACAATACCAAAATAGAATTTTGATCGCGTACGGTATCGTTTAGAGTCTCATATAGTTTCATAAATGGCATTAGGGCTATTGAAGTAGCCGCCAAAACATTATTGTGAATCTGAATTCCTGCTGCAATGGAAATGTTTCCTTTGCAGTTCATGGAGGTTTCGGATATTTTACTTTCATTTATTTCCAGTGGTCTATTTCCTGCAGGATTGGTTGCAGTTTGGCTGACTTCAGAGTCGTCCTGATTTTCAGTGTCAGTTTTTTTTCCTTCGATTTTTTTGGTGGAGACATCTGACACATCATGATTTATACGACCCACTGTGGTGCCAGGGTTCGATGGAATTACCACTTGATGAGGTGGGTGATTTGTTTCCTTGTGGTGAGTACTTGCCTTGCGCCCAGGAGTTTGCACGTTTCCATTATTAGTTAAGAAGCTTTCATTTAGGCGTTCACGCATCAGGTTGAAATCCGATTTTAGCCGAGCAGTTAGTCATGCTTCACGGGCGGCAATGTCAACTGGCATAGATGTAGTCATGTTGGATAATGGTTGTGATATTGCCAGAGGCATTTCATTTCCAGACGTTACCAACACATTTGGTGTAGCACGACTTTTAGCGTCATTTATTACGCTTTCAGCAACCTTATTTGCGGTTAGTTTTGATGTTGGTGTTTTTGCATACAAATGGGAGGCTCCTTTGTGAATGTCAGGGCTCATGTCAGAAGGTATCGCCATTTTTCGAGGTTCCCATGTACTAGTGTGGCCATGCTGCATCTCAATGTTATGTAGTGAAGCATCAGCCTGCGTGGAACAAGTTTGCATTACAGGTGATTTCATGCGTCCGACTGACGGAGACTGCATTGCCAACAAATCGTCATCGGTTATATCAAACAGGAAGGTCTCAGAGGCATCTAAGTATGCTGTTGGCGGAGGCTCCAATAAGTTGATTAAGATAATTTCAGGGAGAATGGTCGGCACACACGTAGCATGATCATGACCGTAGTTTAGTAAATGCTCAGTTTTTGCTTCTGTAACACTTGAGACACTTAAGTCAGGCACCAACTTCGGTGCATGCTGTAATGGAGTCTTTTCCTGCGGTTGTGACGCTGCATGGGATTCAATGTTACTATTATTGGGAAGTTTCACCACTTTGCAGGCTAGTGCTGGGGGTGTGTTGATAGCCGCAGCCACGGCCACGGCAGCCGCCTCAACCTCCGCCACAGCCTCAACCTCGGCTAACTCGGAATGCTCGGGTGTCTCTGATAGGGTCTGTTTGTAGGTGTTTGACATTGTCAGTGTCTGTTTGTCAGACGTTACAGTTTGTGCCGTTCTGACCCTCCCCTCAGCTCCACGAGGCGTCGAGGACAGATTTCCCGGCGTTGTACAGCCAGGGACACGCGGATCAGCTTTCGACGGAAACACGTTATTAGTAAGGCAATGTTCACTTGGCTTACCTTTCTCTGTTTTGGAATTCTGCTTCCGCACGCGATTTCGCGTGTGTGCTACTACGGCCGAGAGTAAAGTCTCTGCGCTGCCTGGGAACGGTTCCATCTGCCCGGATGCACAGACAGCAATCGGCCGAGAATGCTCTGAGATGGACTGGGCAGACTAGACTCACTGCCGAACTCCGCTGGCTTCTCAGTCGCTGCAGCTCCTCTTTGTAAGTTGAACCATTACCTGGGGCAGAAGTTGTTAAGTCCCACCATCCGCCGAACAGCCGCTCAACAGCCAACGCCCTCTACCCCTGCCGGAGTCAACGCCGCGAGGGTGATTACGGGTGTGTATTACAGGAAGTTCTGGTCACGTGATGCTTCACGTGTGCACCGCCAAGCTCCGCCCCCTCCTGGGAACGAAGCTGCGAGCGGCAAGAGTCCTGAGCGACTCTGGATGCTGGGAATCCGCAATGCTGGGAAAACACTTCACACACCTTTTCAAAAAATGAAGTGTCCTTGAATGCACCGCTCGCCTGATTACGGGTGTGTTTTACAGGCAGTTCTGGTCACGTGATGCTTCACGTGTGCACCGCCAAGCTCCGCCCCCTCCAGGGAACGAAGCTGCGGGCGGCAAGAGTCCTGAGCGACTCTGGATGCTGGGAATCCACGAGGCTGGGAAAACACTTCACACACCTTTTCAAAAAACGAAGTGTCCTTGAATGCACCGCTCGACTGATTACGGGTGTGTTTTACAGGCAGTTCTGGTCACATGATGCTTCACGTGTGCACCGCTAAGCTCCGCCCCCTCCTGGGAACGAAGCTGCGGGCGGCAAGAGTCCTGAGCGACTCTGGATGCTGGGAATCCGCAATGCTGGGAAAATACTTCACACACCTTTTCAAAAAACGAAGTGTCCTTGAATGCACCGCTCGCCTGATTACGGGTGTGTTTTACAGGCAGTTCTGGTCACGTGATGTTTCACGTGTGCACCACCAAGCTCCGCCCCCTCCTGGGAACGAAGCTGCGGGCGGCAAGAGTCCTGAGCAACTCTGGATGCTGGGAATCCGCGATGCTGGGAAAACACTTCACACACCTTTTCAAAAAACAAAGTGTCCTTGAAGTAGTTGATAGTAGTTCTAATACAGGAATGCAGCAGGGTTACCTTTTTGTCCAGGTCATCTTCTTCCATGAATATTAGGTGTGGTTTGTTTAGCTCCAGGAGTTCATGCAGGTTGGAGTTTTTGATGGTTCTCCAATTTATTCTTATGGTTTTCATTGTTTTGTCTGGTTGATTGTTTGTTAGCCTGGTCATTTTGATTATGAAGGGGATGATGAGGTGGTTGCTCCAGGGTATTTGAATTGGCGGTGCCGTGGTGAGGAGTAGTTTGTTAGCGAATATTGCGTCAAGTGTATGCCCTGGCGAGTGGGTTGCTCCTTTGACTAGTTGTTGTAGGTTCATTGCTGCTAGTTGGCTTGTTAGCGATTTTTGTATGGTTGTGCTTTCTCCTTCAAACCAGATGTTGAAGCCTCCTAGGACTATCAGGTGATTGTGTTTGATGGCTAGGACGGTGATTGCTTCTGTGAAGGAGTCTACGAAGGTTGCATTGTGGGTTGGTGGTCTATATATTAGTACAAATTTCAAGTTTGTTTTGGATGTTACTGCTAGACGTATGATTAGGGATTCACATGTATCGATGATTAGTGGGTCTTCCAGTTTGATATCCAGGTGCTCCGTATGAATGATTGCCAGCCCTCCCCCTCCTTTGGTTTTTCTGTTTGATTGGACGCATTTGAAGTATTCAGGCAAGCAGTTGTTGAGGCTGATCTTATAATTGTCGTCTAGCCAGGTTTCTGTTACAAATAGGATGTCGATCCCTCCGTCGCAGAGCAGATCGTATATCTCGGTGGCATGTTTCGACATTGATCTTGCATTGATGAGGTTGCAGTGGATCTTATTGGTGTGGTTTTGCTTGTTGGTTGTACCTTGGTTTGGTTTGTGGTTGTTTGGTTGCTGTGCATCATTGTTGGCGTTGATTGGGGGTGGATGAGGATCAGCGAAGGCTGTATCTTCATTGTAGGAGTGCGTATGAGGATCAGCGGAAGCTGCATCTTCATTGAAGCGGTCTGCTAGATTGAAAGCTTGGTTGTTCAGTGCTGTTGCTTCTCCATTTGTGCTGGTGAGGTGAAGGTCCGTGAAGGCTTCTTTTTTGTTGAATTGCTCAGTTAGGTTCATGTTTGGGTTGTTGGTTATAAGATCTTGGTCGTCGTTATGTCCGGTATGGCGCGGGTGTTGAGGGTGTCCTTCTGTTCTTGTGATGTATGGGGTAATGGGGTCGGACTCTAGCCACCTTCTTCTTGGGTGTTCCCGTCTTTTTTCTGGTTGTCTCTGGATGTTCTTTGTCTGTCTTGATGTCTCTGTGTCGTTGGGGTATCCTGGTTCTTGTTGCGAGGTATGGTGTGAGATATAAGGAATTTTCCCTTTGGAGTTTTGTTCTGGTCGTTTTGGGTTTTGTGTTTCTTCTATTTGAGGTTGTTGCTTCGGTGGTAGGTTGGATTTGTGTGCTTGTGTCCAGTGTGGCCTTGTCTTGTGCCCTTTCTCGGCGTCGCTTTCTGGTCCGGGGCATTTTGGTGCTCTGTGCTCTGTGCGGAGGTGCCGGTTGAGTGGTTGGCTGCTGTGTCTTGTGATGGGAGTGCTGGTATTTCTTCTTGTGTTGGTGGGCTTGGGTGATTTTGCACCATCTGTTCTTCTGGTGGGTCAGTTTGTGTATCCTCCGAGCACTGTCTGGTGGGGCTTTGGTGCTGGGCGTACTGTTGTCAGGGGTGTAGGTGAAAGTGCAGTGCTGTCTGTGTAGGTCTCTCAGAAAGGATGAGGGTGGTTAGAACTATTCTAGCACGGTCTGGTCCTCACTGGGAGTGTCATGAACCATCGGACACGCCCCTTCTGGGCCTCCTGGTCCCTGACACGTCGGGGCTTACGCTCTGTTATACTACCAACATGGCCGCAAGCACAGAACGCTGCCTACCAGCCTTCACGTCCAATGCAGCACGTTCTATAAAGTAGCCACACCCCCGCGGCCCTGCACGTCTCAACGCTACTGTTAGCTGTGGCTAGACATGCGCTCCGTAGTTTGCCTTCACGGAACTCTGTTGTTTCCTGGTTCCCGGACCTTCTGCTTTCCTACTATTCTCACTCCTTCTTATTCAGCCTTCTCCCGGATTCCGTGCACCCGCCTTTGAGTGCTCCTTTCCCCTTTCCTGGACTTCCTGGAGTTTCCTAGCAATCCCGGACTTGAAGCTGAACGAACACTGGAAACAGAAGACGGCCGAGCGGGCTTGTACAAGACCCGAACCATACGAAAGAAAACTCCACCTAAGGATTCCATCAAGCAGCGAAAACAGGTGAGAAAAGGGGAAACCTATGACAGATTGAGACGCCACCTGACCGAAGTCGATACAGACATGGAGGCGGCCATTCAAGATCCTATGCGCGGCATGCAAGAACTAACGTCCGAAGTACAAAACCTAAGGCAGAGAATGCCGCGTTAAAACAATTAGTCTTATCCCATGACTCTGCCACGAAGGAGAGCGTACTATTGGGCGGCATTATAGACAAATACGATGGGTCAGCAAAAAACCTTCCTTGATTCTTTGATTCCTGTTTGGTCCACTTTACTTTTAAGCCCTATTATTTCTCTACTCCCAGGGCTAAGGTGGGCTTTATTATTTTGCACCTTTTCGGGAATGCATTAACCTGGGCCACCCCATTAGTTAATGCCGGAGATGCCCTCCTGGATGATTATGATGGATTCATTCAAGCTCTCAAGACCATGTTTGACCGCCCAGAACAGGTCTATAGTGCTCAGGAACGTCTACTTGATTTCCAGCAGGGCTCCCGGGACATGCTCACGTATGTAACACGATTTAAGCAATTGGCTAAAGAAGTGGACTGGTCCTCTGAAGCTTGCCTCACTCTCTTTCGAAGAGGGCTAAACGAAGATATCAAGGATGAACTAGCCCGGGTGGCACGTCCAAGTTCATACCAGGCCCTTATGGATCTCGCTCTACAGGTTGATTTTTGCATCCAGGAAAGGAAGGCAGAGAAAAAGAAGACCAAGTTACCCTTCCAGAAGAACCCCATAGAGACTTCCTCGAAATCCAAAGGTGGTTCTGTCCCTACTAACGAATCCGAACCCATGCAACTAGGGGCCTTCCGTGGACCCATATCCCCCCAAGAAAGGTTACGAAGGATCCATACTGGCTTATGCATGTATTGCGCCTCGGACAAACATTTAGTGAGAGAGTGTCCTATAGCCCCTCCACGTCGTTCGGGAAACGCTAGCCCTCCACGTCGTTCGGGAAACGCCAACTCCCGATCCTAGATGGAGCACAGTTTCGGGAGAGAGATGTTGGCTCCACATCTATACCATCCTTGAACTCTCCTGGACAAAACAATTTGGTAATTGTACAGGCCTTTCTATCGCCATACAAAAAGGAAACCTACCCCATTCTGGCATTAGTGGACTGTTGGGCCATGGGAATATTCAAAGATCAAGAATGGGTCCTTAAACACCATATTCCTTACGAATCCCAGAATATCATGCAACCTGTAGAAGCAATTGATGGGAGACCTCTTTCTTCAGGATATATAACCCTTCAGACCAAGGAAATTGAGCTTGCAATAAACCACCATCGAGAGAAGATAGTTTGATATCATAAAGTCCGCCCATTACCCAATGGTTTTGGGAATGCCATGGCTACAAAAACACAATCCATACATCAATTGGGCAGCAGGTTCCTTGTTCCTGGGTTCCGAGCATTGTATGTCTCATTGCCTACTCCTGGATCCTGCTCCAACACCATCGGAGGGGCATTCAGCAGACCTTCATGCTCCACTCACGGTCTCAAACATCATCCGGGTTCCTAAAATCTATCAGGAATACTCTGATGTGTTCTCTTCTGCTATTGTTCAAGCCTTACCTCCTCATAGACCTGAGGATTGTGCTATTGAAACCGAACCTTCAGCTGTGATTCCCTTTGGAAGGATGTTCATTTTATCCGAACCTGAGAAAAAGGCCCTCCGTGAGTACCTAGATACTAACCTTGAAAATGGCACCATACGACCATCCAAATCTCCAGCCGGGGCTTCTCTGTTTTTTGTTCCAAAGAAAGACACCAATGAGCTTAGACCTTGTCTTGATTATCGAGGTCTAAATCAGTGCACCCTAAAGGATCGCTATCCGTTGCCCTTGAACTCAGATATCCTGGAGGCAGTAAGAGGAGCCGTAATATTCACCAAGTTGGATCTCAGAGGTGCCTACCATCTGATCCGTATTAGAGAAGGTGACGAATGGAAGACAGCCTTTAGAACACCCTTTGGTCATTATGAATACTTGGTCATGCCCTTTGGACTCGCTAATGCCCTGGTGGTCTTCCAACGCTTCATGGATCGGGTGTTTTCAGATATGCTATTTCTCTTCGTCATCGTGTATCTGGACGACATCTTAATATTCTCTAAGGACCCTCTCAAGCATGAAGAACATGTTAAGACAGTGTTACAACGGCTATGTGAACACAAGCTCCTGGCAAAACCTGAGAAGTGCCTTTTTCATGTCTCTACTGTTCACTATCTAGGATTTGTCCTTAGCCCAGAAGGTATTGGAATGGATCAATCGAAAGTAAAAGCTATTCTATCCTGGCCAAATCCGACCACCGTGAAACAGATCCAGTCTTTCCTGGGTTTAGCTAATTTCTATAGGAAATTCATATCTTCCTTTTCCGAAATAGTCCGACCAATTATTGCCTTGTTGAAGAAAGACGCTCCCTATCATTGGACAACAGCTCAGGAGGAAGCCTTCCAGCGGTTGAAAACAGAGTTTACCCAAGCCCCCATCCTGGCTCAACCTGATATCAACCGGCCCTTCCTAGTGGAAACAGACGCCTCTAACTATGCCATTGGAGCAGTTCTGAAACAGGAATTCAACGACAGACTGGAACATCCTATTGCCTATCTTTCACGGACGTTAACTCCCAGTGAAACCCATTACTCTGTATTAGAAAAGGAACTGCTAGCCATCCGCCAAGCCTTCACTGAGTGGCGTCATTTACTTCTGGGAGCAAAACATCCTGTCCAGGGCCGCATGAACCATCGAAATCTTCAAGTATTACAAGCCCTGGAATGTAGGAATAGCCGTCAAGCCCGTTGGGCCTTCTTCTTTTCCCAATACCAGTTCCAGATTCATCATGTTCCTGGAATACAGAATATAATTGCTGACACCCTATCTCGATGTCCTGACTACGAACCCCCTGAAGACCGGACATTTCCTAAGATGTTTCCCCATACGATATTTGTAGCTCAAGCAATTAGCCTCCTGGAAGAAGTTTGCATGTAAACCCAGTCCTCTGAGCTCTGGAGAGATATTTCAAGGAAGAATCAATGGAATCTGAGAACCAAGGATGGATATTTGTTCAAGGATAATGCTCTAGTCATTCCCACACAAAAACTACAACAAAGGATAATAAACCTCTGTCACGATACCCTTCACTCCGGACATCGTGGCATTACCAATACCCTCCGTCTAGTACAAAGGCAATTTTGGTGACCCACAATGAAAACCGACGTACAACTGTACGTGCAAGCCTGTTCTGTCTGTAGTCAAAACAAACATGATAACAAGAGACTGGCAGGTCTCCAACTGCAGCCTACACTGCCAACAAGGCCGTGGGAATTCATCGCTACAGACTTCATTGTGGAATTCCCACCTCCCAGGGGATACACGACTATCATGGTCACTATTGACTTGTTCACCCATATGGCTCATTTCGCCCCCCTGTATAAACTGCCATCTTCATCAGAACTTGCTGGAATCTTCCTGGAACACATTTTCCGACTTCATGGTCTCCCTTCCAAGATCATATCAGATAGAGGGCCTCAATACATTTCTCAGTTTTGGAAACACCTTTGCCGGATACTAGGGATTCAACGTGCCCTCTCCTCGGGCTATCATCCGCAAACCAACAGAGCTACTGAACGTGTGAATCAGACCTTAGAACAGTATCTTTGTTGTTTCACTACCAAGGTCCAGGACGATTGGTCCCTTTTAATACCTGTGGCTGAATTTGCCTACAATAATTCGGATCACTCGGCTATTAAGACCAGCCCTTTTTTCTGTAGCCAGGGATTCCACCCTTCGGTTCTACCTTCTGTCCTCCTGCATCCTACACCAGTTCCTACAGTCGATTCCTGGATTGAAACACTCATCAATGTACAAAGAGAAGCCAAAGAACAGTTAGAAAGGGCCAGGACTCAGACCAAGCATTATGTGGATTCAAAGAGAAGACAAGGGCCCTCCTACGCACTAGGAGATAAAGTATGGCTATCCTCGAAACTGCTGCCCCGGCATCTACGGCCAAATAAACTGGCTCCCCGGTATTATGGGCCTTTTCCTATAAAAGAAATCAACCCAGTGGCCTTTCCACTCAAATTACCAGACTCCTGGAAGAAATCCACCCAGTTTTTCATACATCTCTAATGAAACCATACATCCAGACCTCTCGGTCTAACCTCAGGCCTACTCCCGTACTTGTCAATGACCAACTGGAATATGAAGTCTCCAGAATATGTGACTCTATATATAACTTGGTCAGCTCCATTACCTGGTGGAATGGAAAGGGTATCCTCCCAGTGAACGCACTTGGGAACCCATCTCAAACTTAAATACCCCCAGGTTACTCAGAAGGTTCCATCTCATACACCCGGGCAAACCCGGTGGGACGGGTTCTCGGAGGAGGCATGCTGTCATGAACCATCGGACACGCACTTTCTGGGCCTCCTGGCCTACCAGCCTTCACGTCCAATGCAGCAGGTTCTATAAAGTAGCCACACCCCCGCGGCCCCGCGCGTCTCAACGCTACTGTTAGCTGTGGCTAGACGTGCGCTCCGTAGTTCACCTTCGCGGAACTCTGTTGTTTCCTGGTTCCCGGACCTTCTGCTTTCCTGCTATTCTCACTCCTTCTTATTCAGCCTTCTCCCGGATTTCGTGCACCCGCCTCTGAGTGCTCCTTTCCCCTTTCCTGGACTTCCTGGAGTTTCCTAGCGATCCCGGACTTGAAGATGAACTAACACTGGAAGCCGAAGACGGCCAAGCCGGCTTGTACAAGACCCGAACCATACGAAAGAAAACTCCTAAGGATTCCATCAAGCAGCGAAAACAGGTGAGAAAAGGGGAAACCTGTGACAGGGAGTATGTTAAGGTGGTTAAGCTAAGTTTGTGCTTGAGGCTAATTCTGACTATGTTCTAGGCTTTTGTATGGAGCCTTATGAGTCCTGCTAAATTTGGGAGACCTGTATAGTGGGAGAGAGGCCTATCAATGTAAACTGAATGGCACAAGATGCAATTTTGGGGATAGAACGCCTGCGACATTTGGGAGACCTGTATAGTGGGAGAGAGGCCTATCAATGTAAACTGAATATCATACAATTGCGGTTTGGAACCAGAGCCCCTGCTAAAATTGGGAGACCTGCACGGTGGGAGAGAGGCCCCCCAATGCAATCCTCTGCACACCAGTCCACTCCACATCAGAACACTGCGCACATTCCCCCAACGTCTCCTCCCAAGGTTCGAGGCTCGGGTGATTCGCTGAACCCTAAGGACTGAAAACACAGTACCAGCTTTGGTGTACGGGCTCGATTGCAACCCTTTCTGCATTGGCAATTGCCTTGGAGAACGTATAGCAGAAGGGGCGGCGTTACGTCTTCACGTCGGTCACGTGATCCAGTATGGCGTTCCTCACGTGACCTTGGTGGACGTCACATGACCCAGAGACGCACAGTATAAAGGTCTGAGAGACAGAATGCTCATTGCTTCTCAGCTGTCCTCAGACCCTGTTTGGCGTTACGAATTGCTCCTTGGTACATTGATCACGGAACTCTACCTCGGACTCCTTCAGACACCCCTTTGTACCTTTGCTTGGAACTGTTTACCTGTTGCCGGATTTTTGGACTTCAACTCGACTTGTCTTTGGATCATCCCTTGATACCTTGCTGAACTTCTACGCCACTTCCCTTCTTGGGATTCAAGTCAAGCCCTCTCTCCTACAGGTGGCTAACCCTACATCCACACTCACCTGCGGTTCTACCATTCCAGGGACCGCCGCATCATCTGAGTCTCGAACCTCTCTACTAGGTTACCTGGGTTTCCCCAACACGAGATAGGTAAGACTCTTTAGATCCTATTGTTTACCTGATTGTATTGTAATTGCCTGGTACTTAACCTCGTTCCCTTTTGACAGCAGCATCAGTGTTCCAGAGGTTCCGTGGATCTGGGAAGACATCTCTCACCTGTGGCCTCAAAGGTCGCACAGCGGGTTTCTATTAGTTCCCCTGTGCGTCACTTGGGGACGGAGGTCTCATCGGTCTACACGACTCTCAAGTCAGAACAGACTGAGAAGCCGTATTAGTCGTGTTTGACGATGCAGGGATCCACGGAAGAACCCATAGCTGCCTTAGTCCAGGCAATTACAATATTATGGGCAGATATGGCCGCCGCGAACACGGTGATCCACCAAAGGTTAGATTCCATACAGAGTGTTCAGCATTCTCTTCCCGCAGACCCTGAGTTTGGAGATGCTAGCGCCACAACTACACCCCCTCCCTTGGCTAATACTACAGTCCCAACTCCGGTGGTCCTCCCAACCCCTTCCCCCCTGGCTGCTCCTGAACGATATCAAGGGGACCCCAAGAAATTTAGAACCTTTGTTAATCAGTGCAAGTTACGTTTCTTATGCAGACCTTTGGCCTTTCCTACTTCCACTGCTAAAGCCGCTTTCGTCCTTTCCCATTTAGCCGGGACAGCTGCCGCTTGGTCTAATCCCCTGCTGGAGAATAATAGCCCAGTCCTTTATGACTTTGACCTATTGGTTCTGGAAATGTCTCGAGTATTCGATACTCGACACAAGGCACAGTCTCGGGATTTGGAGTTGTTAGAATTAACTCAGGGTAGAAGGACTCTGATAGACTACATCACCCGGTTCAATCAACTAGTTGCTGAAACAGCATGGCCAGAAAACAAGCGGGCGGTGGTCTTTTATAGGGGGTTGAGTAACGCCATGAAAGATGCTTTAGCAGTGATCCCTTCTGTGCCCACTCAGTATCAGGAATTGGTTGATCTCGCCCTGCAGATAGATGCACGGCGATCGAGGCGTAGAGCCGAATTGGGGGTCTCTTCCCATCCTACTCTTGCTAGTACTCCTGCTCCCAGTACAGAAGAACCTATGCAAGTGGGAGGTTTACGTAGTCCTATTACAACATCTGAGAGGGAACGTAGGAGGGTGGATAATGCATGCTTTTATTGTGGCACCACTGGACATTTTGTGAAAGAATGTCCTCGACGTCCCAAGAAGAGCCAGGATTTTCGGACAGCTCGACCTTAGATCCGGAGAACAGGTCGAGTGTTCCGTCATCTGCTCCGAGTACCCCTCTTGCCTTTGCTCGTGTTCAACCCATCTCTGTAAAGGCTACTCTATGTCCCTCTACAGGCCTTCTTCATGCAGTCAATATCATCATTGATTCAGGTGCTACTGGTAATTACATAGACATAGATTTGGCCCATTCCCTCAACCTACCTCTAGTGGTAAAAACACGACCTGAACATGTCCAAGCCGTAGACGGCTCTGCGTTAGTTTCTGGTCCTGTTAGACACCAAACTGCACCTCTCTTGTTGAACATACAAGAAATTCACACAGAGACCTTAAGTTTTGATTTGATTACCACACCTCAATTCGGTATCATATTAGGGATTCCATGGTTACGTGAACACAATCCACTGATCAATTGGCAGTCAGGCACTGTGCTCTTTGAGTCCGAGGTCTGTCAGAATTATTGTCTCCCGGTCCATCAAACCGCTGACACCCCCTCTCGGGCCTTGGGAGCCTTAGCTCAACTCACGCTGACTGTTGACGATCCAGAGATTGTGCATTCTCATACTGTTGGGGGCTTGGTGTCTGGGATTCCACCTGAGTACAAAGCATTCGAATCAGTTTTCGATCGTGGCTCTTCCGAGGTACTTCCTCCACATAGACCATATGACTGCCCAATCGAAATACTCCCTGATTCCACTATTCCTTCAGGCAGGATCTATTCCTTGTCCCCTTCGGAGGAACAAGCATTGAAAGAGTATGTACAGTACGCCCTTCGTTTAGGACATATCCGCCCATCTACTTCACCAGCGGCAAGCCCAATATTCTTTGTACCCAAGAAGGAGGGGGATTTACGTCCTTGTGTGGATTATCGGCGTCTTAACGCTATCACAAAAAAGGACAGATATCCAATCCCGTTAATCACACCACTCCTAGATCACTTATCACATGCTTCTATTTTCACCAAGCTTGACCTACGCGGCGCATACAATTTAGTGCGCGTTCGCGAGGGAGACGAGTGGAAAACTGCTTTCTGTACTCGTTACGGCTTATATGAATATTTAGTCATGCCCTTTGGCCTATGTAATGCCCCGGCCACATTCCAACGATTCATGAATGACATATTCAGGGATATTCTGGATGTATACATGGTTGTGTACTTGGACGACATCTTAATCTTTTCTCGTAGTCTTGATGACCATGTAAAGCATGTCCGGGAAGTACTATCCCGTCTGAGAGTTCATTCCTTGTTCGCCAAACCTGAGAAATGTCAGTTCCATAAAACGTCTGTTGAGTTTCTGGGTTTCCACATTACCCCTGGGGCGTTATCCATGAACGAATCTAAGGTCAAAGCAGTATTAGATTGGCCAGTACCTCAATCACTCAAGTCCTTGCAGGCCTTTTTGGGATTCGCCAACTTTTATAGACGTTTCATTTCTTCCTTTTCCACAATTGTTGCCCCGCTCACGGCTCTGACCAGTCCTCAGGTACCCTATCGGTGGCAGAGAGAACATCAGGAGGCTTTTGAGGCTTTGAAAACCGCCTTTACTACCGCACCGGTACTCCAGCACCCCAATCCTGATCTTCCGTTCATAGTTGAGGCGGATGCCTCTTCTTTTGCTCTCGGTGCGATACTGTCTCAAACGTGTCCTACAACAGGCAAGTTACACCCAGTGGCATACCATTCCCGTAAGTTTTCCAGTACTGAGACTCATTACACCGTTACGGAGAAGGAACTCTTGGCGGTCATGGATGCCTTTCGTGTTTGGCGCCATCATCTTCTGGGGGCCAAACATCCCATCACTGTATATTCAGATCATCGGAATTTACAGGATCTGGCTTCATTGAAGTGCATTAATAGCAGACAGGTCCGATGGCATCTCTTCTTTTCCTCTTTTGATTTTCATATTATGCATCGTCCTGGCACTTCCCATGGAAAAGCAGATGCCTTGTCACGTTCCCCGGGGGGGGGGTCGAGTTGCCAACCTTCCCTGACACTGTTCTCGGAAAGAGTCATGTGATTTGTCTTTGTACACCCTCATTGTCATTATTAGACTCGGTCCGATCCTGGACTAGCAATCATTCCGATCAGTTGCGAGAATGGGACCCAGTGTATTCTGATGGATTACCTTTCGTACATGAACGCCTGTTCCTTCCCACACCTGACACTCGTAATCTGGCCCTTGAGTGGTCTCATGATGCTCCCTTTAATGCCCATCCCGGTCAAGAGCGCACTTTAGATCTTCTCAAGCGTTGGTGTTGGTGGCCCTCTATGAAGTGCGATGTAGATTGTTATGTCAATTCGTGCGCAGTATGTGCTCAGGCTAAACATCGAAGGGGTCGACCGGTTGGGTTGTTACTTCCGCTTCCGGTACCTCCCAGGCCCTGGCATACGTTGACTATGGATTTCGTTACCGATCTCCCCAAGTCGAAAGGCTTTGATTCCATCTGGGTAGTGGTGGACACGTTCACAAAAATGGCTCGTTTTGTTCCTTGTAAAGGCATTCCTTCGGCTCCGGTCTTGGCGGACTTGTTTTTTGAACATGTGTTCATGTTATTCGGCCTTCCTTCGGTCATTATATCTGATCGAGGATCACAGTTCACCTCTCGGTTCTGGAGGTCGTTGACGAAACTACTGGGCATTGATACCAGGTATTCTTCGGCCTATCATCCTGAGACCGATGGGCAGACCGAAAGGACGAATCAATCTATGGAGCAGTACCTTCGCTGCCTTATATTGCAACATCAGACCTCCTGGTTGGCCGTTTTACGGCTTGCTGAGTTCGCGTACAACAATGCGGCTCATTCAGCTACTGGTTATTCTCCCTTTTACGCCCTCTACGGCCAACATCCCAAGGTCTTGCCGGTCCCTGATGCTTCTGGTTCTTCGAATCCTGCGGCCACGACATGTCTTAGGGATCTGTCTGCGGTACATGCTAGTACTGTGGTTCATCTCACTGAAGCAAAGGCTTCTATGAAGGCCCGTGTAGATGGCAAACGTCGAGCTGCTTCCCCTCTGGTGGTGGGCTCTAGGGTCTGGTTGTCTTCACGTCATCTTCGCCTAGTGGGTTGCCGGAAATTGCTACCTCGTTTTGTCGGCCCATATGTGATCTCTCATGTTGTGAATCCGGTGGCTTTTCGTCTAGTGCTTCCTAGTTCTTGGCGTATCCATCCTGTGTTCCATGTCTCCCTCCTCAAACCTTGTTCTGATTCCGTCCGTCTTCGAGCCCCTGTTGCGCCGGTGTCCCTGACCTCTCCTGATGTCTTTGAGGTGTCGGCCATTTTAGGGTCCAGATGGTTTAGGGGTAGGCTCCAATATCTGGTGGATTGGAAGGGTTACGGCCCGGAGGAGCGTTCATGGGTTTCCGCCTTGGATCTGAACGCCCCTCGGTTGGTGGCCCGCTTCCATAGGGATCATCCGTCCTACCCACGGGGTCGTGGGCCGTTGGGGGGGGGCTATGTTAGGCGATCCTCTGCACACCAGTCCACTCCACATCAGAACACTGCGCACATTCCCCCAACGTCTCCTCCCAAGGTTCGAGGCTCGGGTGATTCGCTGAACCCTAAGGACCGAAAACACCGTACCAGCTTTGGTGTACGGGCTCGATTGCAACCCTTTCTGCATTGGCAATTGCCTTGGAGAACGTATAGCAGAAGGGGCGGCGTTACGTCTTCACGTCGGTCACGTGATCCAGTATGGCGTTCCTCACGTGACCTTGGTGGACGTCACATGACCCAGAGACACACAGTATAAAGGTGTGAGAGACAGAATGCTCATTGCTTCTCAGCTGTCCTCAGACCCTGTTTGGCGTTATGAATTGCTCCTTGTTACATTGATCACGGAACTCTACCTCGGACTCCTTCGGACACCCCTTTGTACCTTTGCTTGGAACTGTTTACCTGTTGCCGGATTTTTGGACTTCAACTCGACTTGTCTTTGGATCATCCCTTGATACCTTGCTGAACTTCTACGCCATTTCCCTTCTTGGGATTCAAGTCAAGCCCTCTCTCCTACAGGTGGCTAACCCTACATCCACGCTCACCTGCGGTTCTACCATTCCAGGGACCGCCGCATCATCTGAGTCTCGAACCTCTCTACTAGGTTACCTGGGTTTCCCCAACACGAGATAGGTAAGACTCTTTAGATCCTATTGTTTACCTGATTGTATTGTAATTGCCTGGTACTTAACCTCGTTCCCTTTTGACAGCAGCATCGGTGTTCCAGAGATTCCGTGGATCTGGGAAGACATCTCTCACCTGTGGCCTCAAAGGTCGCACAGCGGGTTTCTATTAGTTCCCCTGTGCGTCACTTGGGGACGGAGGTCTCATCGGTCTACACGACTCTCAAGTCAGAACAACAAGACACTCAGGGAACAAAACCCCTGCCAAATTTGCAAGACCTGTATAGTGGGAGAGAGGCCTATCGATGCAATCTGACTGTCATACAATGCAATTTTGGAATGGAACCCCTAATAATTTTGGGAGACCTGTATAGTGGGAGGCAGGCCTATCAATGCAATCTGAATATCATGTAATACAACTTGGGGACAGAAACCCTGATGAATTTGGGGGCCCTGTATACTGGGATAGAGTCCTAACTATGAATCTGAATGTCACACAATGTAATTTTGGAGACAGAACCCCTGCTAAATTCGGGAGACCTGTACAGTGGGAGAGAAGCCCATCAATGCAGTCCGAACATCATACAATGCAATTTTGGGGACAGAACCCCCGCCAAGTTTGGGAGACCTGTAGAGTGGGAGAGAGGCCTACCGTGCAATCTGAATATGATACAATACAATTTGGGAACAGGCCTATATAGTGGGTGAGAGGCCTATCAATGCAATCTGAATATCATACGATACGATTTGGGGACAGAATCCCTGCTAGAATTGGGAGACCTGTATAGTGGGAGAGAGACCTATCAATACAATCTGAATATCATACAATACAATTTGGGGAAGAACACCTAATACATTTTGGAGCCTTGTATAGTGGGAGAGAGGCCTATTAATGCAATCAGAATATCATACAATACAACTTGCGGACAGAACCCCTGATAAGTTTGGGAGACCTGTATAGTGGGAGAGAGGCCTATCAATGCAATCTGAGTGTCATACAATACAGTTTGGGAATGGAGCCCCTGGTAAGTTTGGGAGATCTGTATAGTGGGAGAGAGGCCTATCAATGCAAACAGAATATCATACTATGCAGTTTGGGGACAGACACCCTGATCAATTTGGGGGACCTGTATAGAGAGGCCTATCAATGCAATCAGAATATCATACAATACAACTTGGGGACAGAACCCCTGATAAGTTTGGGAGACCTGTATAGTGGGAGAGAGGCCTATCAATACAATCGGAGTATCATACAATTCAATTGTATATATTTGCTTTGTATTGCTGTCTTACATGTACTTTTTGAAACCAATAAATAAAGATGATTAAAAAAAAACAAAGATACTGTTGAGTTTCTGGTTAATGATTCCACTCTGTGTTTAAATAAAATACTTTTAATTTTACTATATACATCTAGTCTGTGTGAGGATGTCCCATGTTTAGTTTTAGCAGATGAGGCAGGGGAAGACTTGTGGGCTGGATACCACCACCTGCTATGTGATCTAGGGCCTGGAGAATGTAATGGGCCGGTCCTCTAGGCTCCCCATACTATCTCTAACCTGTGGTGTGCCTCCCCTGACCCAATTCTTCCATACTCTCTAAGTCCATCATGCCTCCAGGCAAACCCCGATGGCCAGAAACTAACCATCATAATTCAGCAAGACCTGTGTACTCGTTATGCCCTCTTGAGGACGGGGCGGCTTAGGAATATTCCAATGTGAACAGGAAACCTAAGAACAGGATCTACTTGGCTAAACAAATACAGAGATAGGTGGGCTCCTGGCAGAACAGAGAAGTGCAGCATCCCATTGCCTCACATCAGCCTGCATACAAAGGTGTTTTGACTCCCAGGGGACCAGTGTTCATCTCCTACTCGAAACATGTGGGTGTCATGCCTGCATGCCCTAAACCTAAACATCAGAGACCTCATGCTCACACTGCACACAGAACAGCCAGACCGTTCTACACCCACTGGAGCCTCTTCAGTAAACTCCCGGGGAAGCATCCTTTTTAACAAAAGCACATACGGTATACTTTCTTTAGTTTATCATCAGAGACGCTTCTGTTCCTTTAAATCAGAACATGTCAGGTGGTTTTTGGAAGACGTACGCGTTACGCGAGTCTTCACGTGACTTGTACATAAACCCGAAAGAGTTTCGGGTTTCTTGCTTCTGAACGTTTTTTCATTCGAAGCTTGGAGTTGTGCCCCGCAGCTTCGCTCTATTTTTTCCTGACGGCGTTATAGCGCCTCCGTTGGCAGTATTCTCCTCCCATTCTCCCGGAGGACTCGGCTGTCCGTAGTGCCAACCTTCCACAGCAGTTCTCAGCAGTGCATTGCTAGACAGCTTCCTACGCTCCTTCCATCCGGAGCAGTCGGCTCCTCTACTCCGCCGACTTTTCCACTGCGTTCTTCAGGGGTGCAACGGACTCAACAGCATTCACTCCAATTCCACCTAGGAGTCGTCGGCCCATCCCCTCGCCGACAAGTACATCGCATTCCCCTGCGGTGCAACACATAACAACATCAACGCTCCTTCCCATTTGGAGCCGACTACTGACCATTCCACCACTTCACGTATCTTCAAGGTGCATAATCAGTCTTCTCAGCACGCCCACTCTACCAAAGCAAGCTAACCCCCTCCAGCTCCCATTACTCTAATACTCGGGGAACAGGGAAACACTAGGCTAGCTGGTCCAGTCAGTGGCCTTTCTCTCAGCCTGTCATTTTACTCCATTCTCATTGAGGCCTTACCTGTCATTTGATTAAGGGACCTTGACTTTCCTTCCTCCAAATCCACTGAGGTTTTCCATTCAGGTCCAGTGCACTGAACTTAAGGATGCTACCCTGAGTGCACCAACCCGTCTCTAATGCGGCCCTCGTTCCGTTCGGGGTAGTTCCCATACTAACAACCTTCCCTATTTCGTTGTTTCCTTGGAGGACCATGGATTTTGCATTCTGCTGGGGACTGTTCCTATCACAGGTTAGTGTTGTTTAGTAAGGTTGTAACATTCAGATTGGGTTTGGTATATACTAAAGTCACTCTCATTTCTTTTTACAGTTCTGTGATCTTGGTCTCTTACACGCCCTTTCCACTAATTACTCTCTTTAGCTGTCATTTTCACCCAGCTAGAGAGTGACATTAGTTGGAAGGTCTGATTCTCAACGGACATCGTCCTACTCCTTTTCACTACAGGGCAAGTCCGACTGTATCCTTTTCCATCAGTATCCTTTTATTGGTGTGCTAGTGTTGTTGTAACAGTGGGATTGCAGGAGAGGGGCCCCTGTAACCATAAAAAAGATTGCTCTCGCTGCAGAGGGAGTAGCCGCTGCTGAGCCATGCAACAACTTTTTAGCTTTTAATATGGTGGCCTTGTTAGCGCAAACCAGTTGGGAACGGAGCAAAGGGTGATTCCAATTTTATGAACCAATCACCATGCTTGGTGCTAGAGGCACCACAGATGAGTGCATTCCCTGAAGGATGTCTGTCCAAGCTAGCAGCTAAACAGCCTTGAGCTTAGGCAGAAGGTGGGTGTTGGAAGGTGGAATGCAATAGGAGTGCCTAGCAAAGGGGAAAAGGGAGTAGGAGATGAAAGAGGGCAAGCAGGAAGGAGGTGGTGACAGAAATACAGAAGTGATAAGAGCATTAGAAAGGGAGGAGGAGAAAGCAGAGCAGAAATGCTTGGACGTGGGCAGTAAGGATGGGAATTAGAAACGTGAACGATCTAGGAAAAGAGTTGAGAGATCTGAAACACTTGTGAACGAGCGCGATATATATAAAATATAATTTCATTTCATTTGAGAAGAGGGAAGGATTTGGAGGTAGCCAGTAGAATGAAAGTAGAGAAAATATCAGAGGATGAGGAGAACCAAAGAAAGCTAAGAATGTCTGCGAAAGAGTAGGATGAGAATGCAGAAGCAAGAGGGTGGAAGAAAGAGACAAAGAAGCCAAAGAGAGCAAACCATCTATACCCTCAACAGAGGAAGATACAGGAGCAAAGGTGTGGATGAAGGATGAGCTAAAAGGGAAGTGAAGTTGGCCTGGTTGTTGCAAGGTGACATGGAAGAAAGATCTGGAAGAGATTCTATGGAAGACCCAAAGATAGAGTAGGTGCATAGAGGTGTCTGTTGATAAGACACCTGACTAAACTGTGTTGGCACAGATCGTGGCAGAGTTGGGTGCTAGCAACCTGGGGCTTACATCAAAAGCTTCCCGGCACCAGCAAGCTCTGGCAAAGCATCCTCCATTTGTGACATCATGTGAGAGGACCCAAGGCTCTTCATGCCTGTTGGTAGTAGGGCCTCTGAGGCGAGGTTGAGTGGTTTCTGTGGCAGTCACTTGCCTGACCTTACTGATGGATGGCGGGCTCGCCAAGGGGAATCGGTGCCACCACAAGCCATGTGATGCTGCACCGGTCGCGCTTTTGGGAGGATCCCCTGATTACCTCCGCTATGCCACTAACAGAAGACAAGGGCTCCGAACATGAAGCCAACATGTTTGATTGCCTTTTTAATAGCGCCGCAGCCATTTGAACTTCACAGCCTATAGAGGAAGTTTCCCGGATAGTTCCCACTCAAAGGCAAAGTTACAAAATACCCTGGTAATCAATAATAAGATACCCTGCTAACCAGGCAAAGTTACAAGACATCCTGCTCGAAAATGTTATTTCAGTGCTACCACGCTAACTTTCCAGCAAAGTAACACGATTCAAGGGGACTACTATATGCAGTAACATCAGAACTCTCCCAATTCAATGCCGGCAGGATAACAGGAAGCGGTTGTGTGCAGCTCTCACCATCCTCGAGGAAAACTTCTACCACACACATGCAATTTAGCATCCAGAAATGGCAGACACACTTTTTCATGGTTTGGTCTATGGTGATGGAAGGCTTACAAATTCACACAAGACAAAGTCCTGCTCCAGAATTGGTGAGAACCAATCACAATGCTCTACCAGAGACTGACCGCATCAGACATGGGACAACTGGCCAAGGTGCAGGATACAAAGAGTATAAAATGGCATAAGTGAGATAGTGTGGTGTTGGAGTTTGGAGAAGGAATACATTTATAGATGGCTAAAGAGGTAATCATAAGGAGAGAGAGACCCAGAAAGTGAAAGAGAGAGCCAGAGAGACACAGGAGGCTGGGGAGAGAGGGAAAGAGATACCAAGTGGGTTGGGGAGAGAGAGGGAGAGAGAGAGGCACAGGGGGATGGAGAGAGGAAGAGACCCCCCCAATCCCCCGAGAGGCTAGAGATAGCCAGTGGCTTGTGGAGAGAAGGACTGAAGATGTTAGAAAAGAGAACCAGGAAACTGTGGGAAAAGGGAAAAGGGAGGAGATTGTAAAGTATCTCCTTGTTGCATCCTTGAGAGCTGTCAATCTTCAGTTGATAAAGCTATGTATAAATAGCTCTGCCCTGTATGACAATGACAATTCCCTCATATGGGGCAATAAGTAAGGTTTTTGTCTAATTTGCATATCATAGTTCATTGCTGTTTGGCTCTGATATGGATGTGCTGCTTTTTAGCTAACATGGCCTATTCTACTGTCACATTGCAGGTAATCAGGTTTTTCTCTTGCTTTTTTTCAAACTCACTGTAATATTGATGGTGACTACTACTTTAAGAAAGACACCTGAGCTTGGCTTTTCCAGTTTTTACAGGCAAACTTAAGAGGGCTCAGCAATCACCATTGCTTAGGGTCCTGATCCCCTCTGCAACATCTCACGACATTTGCTCTGTTCCTGCTCTTCCACAATGACATGCCATGCGCTTATTCCTCCTCCCACTGTGGGCTTGACTCCTTCAGATCATGGTCTCACTCCTAACCCTTTTGTTGGGCAAAACCTGCCTCCTTGTGCCTTCCTGAGCTTGCTAGTGATGTCCTTGATTGTATCTCCTCCTGAGGCTTCATTCAACCTCTTCATGCTGATATTTCCGACTCTCCTTCTCCTTACCACCTCCTGATGAGTTAACACAAACTTTTCCTTAGCTCTCAATCGCCCACCTGCTTCTGATTACACATCTCCCCCTCTAATCTCCACCCAAACATCTTCCTTGCTCTCCTACTCAATCTAAACTCCTGCTAGCTCCTACTCCAAGCACCCTGACTGAAACCCTAGGCTTAAATATCTGTGTGGACCCTCTTCTGAGATTGAGATTTCTGTGAGGGTCTACACCTGTGGATGTGCATGTTTCTGTGGCTCTGATTGGCTGTGATTAACTGGTTCATCTATATGTGCTTCAGGACTTACGTGCTGGGCATAGCCTTTAAAAGGTGATCTACCATTTTGGATGCATCTTCTCTCTCCTGACCTGCCCCAGGCTACTCATGACATCTCCTTGGTGTAGAAAGATTATGGACCATGTGCCTGGCTCAGTGGTGGTTCAACTTGAATGTAAGCAGAGTGATAGTATTGTTTTAATAGATGTATTGATCATACATACATGTAACCAACATTCCTCATTTAGAATATATTCAATTATATTAAATTCACCCCATCCAAACAACAAACTCCCTTATACTCCGCTAGTGTTGCTTCAATCTATCTCTGCATCATCTTAATAAGTCCTCTACAAGAGAAAGAAGAAAGACATAGGGCCAGCATAATAAAAGTACCAGTAGATTAGGCAATAGAGTTAATTCCCTTAAGTACTTAATATAATAATGATTAATTATCTTTTGCTCTTCACATTTGCATTCCGCAGTGCAAAGTGAGTACATGCTACCTGACATGCTTGCATGTCAGACAGCGTTTACTTTTAAATGTGAGCTCTGCTTGCCATGCTTGCAGGCGAAGCGGCGCTGTCACAAATCTGGCCAGAGAGCGCAGGGCAGAGGCTATCTCTCACAGTATGCACTGTAGATTCGTGGAGATTCCTGGAGGCAATGCTAGCATATAGTAGAAACAGGGTGCATACCAAGTTGATCTGAGTTGAAACAGGTATACACAGGAACTGCAGCGGCAGAAGCTGGCTGTAAGCAAAGAGATGGAGAGAAAGCAAAGACAAGCAAATACACTGGGCAACACGGATTGATCAGAATAAAGGGTGTAGTGGAATATGATATGGGGTCTCTAGGGATTAAGGAAAGCCCTTGGGATTGGTACCAGCAGATTACTCTTAACAACAGTCATACAGCAGCGTCATGAATTAGGCGTGCCGAAGAAACTGTTGTGCTCAGTGCAAAGGTAAAACTGGAGACCATATACTGAGTCAGGTAAGACTTCAATGGACTAGGTGAAGGCAATAGAAGTCTTTCCCTTATCTGATCTGAACGGAGACCAACCCAGGGGTCACACTGTAACAACAGTGGACCAAGATTCAATACAGGTAGAAAGCAGCATTGAAAGAAATAACTAGGTACATGTAACGCTCACCTGATTCCCGTAGAGGCGCCGGTCTTGACTGGGCGTATACCGTATCTTCAAAGGTGATGTGTAACACACGGCTGGCTCTTTGGGCTGGACCTCTGTGCACTGTATGTCTGGCTCGAAGGGTAAGATGTCTTAGGTAAGTGAACGCCGTGCTCTCCATCTGCCTCGAGGCAGGGTGCTGTAACCAGTTTCTTCACTGGATAAGGGGAGCAGGCCACTTGACTTCAGAGGACTGCTGTCCGTCGTTTACTGCACAAACGGTAAGTTTCGAGTAATTCTAATGTCTTTAAAGTCTTTAGTAATGATGTCTCTTGTTTTGCAGGGTTCCGGCGATGGCGGGCTGAAGTGAGTTGAAGATGGAGCCCGTGTGATGAATAGAAGCGCCTGGAAGCACGTAAGTAAGCGCTTGTTGCCTGCTTCACGATGCGCTCTAACTGTCTTTTTATTTTGCAGGTACAAGTTCGGGGCGGCTGCAGGGTGCCGGAATACCCACTGGGTTAGATGTGGAAAGGAGTAATGGCACGTGAGTATTAAAGTTCCCCAATGTCTTTAAACGCACCTTGTTTTGTCTTTCAGATGCGGGATGCAGCGCCGAAGGCCTCCGGAGCGTGCAAAGAGTTGGTAAGCTTTTGTCTTTCAGATGCCGGAATGCAGTGTGAAGACCTCCGGAGCGCACGAAGAGTAGGTAAGCCTTTGTCTTTCAGATGCCGGAATGCAGCGCGAAGCGTTGGTGACAGCCGATGAACCAGGTAAGTGAAGAGCTGTCACTGAAGACCGTAATGCTAACCTGTTCTTTCTTGTCTTTATAGGTGTTGCTGAAGACTGGATTCAGAATGGTAAGCCTTTTTCCTTAGGCCCAGGATCAGATGCAGAAGACACGATGAGCGTTCTGCTGCAGAGGATGCAGAATAACGCAAAGCAAGATTCATCCATCGGGTGTGGTTTAAATAGCCTCCTGTAGTGCTTAGGTGTCTCCTTCCACAGCCACGCCTAGGTAAGAAAAGAGTTCCTGCTTTCCAGAAGAGTTCCAGTGTTCTGAATCTAGGGAGTGGCTCCTGCCCCAACCAACAGGAAAAGTAGTTCCAAACAGAAGAGGATCAGAGGCTCAACTGGCAGGCAAGTAAGCAGCATGGTCTGCTGCAGGTAAGTCCACCCAAGCATTATGAGCCCGGCGCTTCCAGCGCTGGGACTGGGCATATTTATGAGCCTGGTGCCACTGGCGCCAGGACTGGGTCCAAAAGGTCCCAATTGGGACTGGTTGGCACTCGGAACCTGGGTTATGGATCTGCTTCCAAGGGAGTTGGGAAAACCCTGACCTTTTGGAAGCAGAGATCATGACAGTACCCCCCCTCAAGGCCCCTCCCAAACCGGGCTTCTCCGGGGGTTTTGGCTTGTCAGGAAATGTTCGGTGAAATCTTTTGATTAGGCGAGGAGCGTGGACATATTCAGCAGGTTCCCAGGATCTCTCTTGGGGGCCGTAGCCTTTCCAGTCAATTAGGTAGAATAGTTTAGATTTGGAGATCTTGGAGTCCAGAATGCTTTTGACTTCAAACTCGAGTTCTCCATCAACTAGGATAGGTTTTGGAAATTTGGTTAGTCGGGTTTGAGGTTGCACGGGTTTTAATAGAGAGACGTGGAAGACCGGATGTATCTTCATGTGCGGGGGCAAGTCCAACTTGACCGCTACTGGGTTTACTATGGTAGTGATGGAATAGGGACCAAGGTATCTTGGGTTGAATGTGCGTGGCCCTTTTAGAGGTAGATATTTGGTGGATAACCAGACTTGATCCCCTACTTGATATTGAGGGGCTTCCTTCCGATGTTGATCTGCTCCTTTCTTGTATTGTTCTTTAGCCCTTTGAAGGTGAGAAACAACTTCCTTAAAGGCTTGGGTGATTGTAAAATGCAGGTAGTCTACTGCTGGTGTTTCAAGATCTTGGAGGGGATCCAACTCCGAGGTTCGAGGGTGACTGCCGTACAAAAGAAAAAACAGGGTTTTCCCAGTTCCCGAATGGACAGTTATTGTAGGCATATTCGGCTATCCAAAGGATGTCTTTCCAAGTTTTTTCAGTTTGTTGCAGCATGCAGCGTAAATACTGTTTCAGAGTTTGATTGGTCCTCTCGGTTTGTCCGTCGGTCTGAGGGTGGTGACTGGTCGATAGTCTCACATCAATTTGATCCGACCGACAGCAACTTCGCCAAAAATGAGAAATAAATTGACTACCTCGATCCGAAATTAGAACCGAAGGAAAACCATGCAGTCGGACGATGTTTTCGAGAAATTCTCAGGCCAGAGTTGCTGCTGTTGGCAAGCCTTTGAGCGGAATGAAATGCGCCATCTTGGAGAATAAGTCCACGATTACTAGAATCGTATTGTATCCGAAGCATGGAGGTAGATCGGTGATGAAGTCCATAGAAAGCGTATGCCAAGGGCGAGGTGGGATGTCAATAGGGCGTAAGAGGCCTGCTGGTCTTTCCTTTTGACTCTTGTTTTGGGCGCATACTCCACAGGACATTATAAAGTATCTGATATCTTTTTTCCAAGACGGCCACCAGAAGTAGCGCTTGATCTTTTCTGAGGTCTTGGCCATACCGGGATGTCCTTCCATTAAAGAATCGTGTTAACAAGAGATTACTTTTTTCTGTAAATCTGTGTGGGTAGGTATAATCGTTCTTGGAAATACAATAAGTTGTCCTTTACTGCAAAGTCCTTTCCCTGCAGATGCCAATTCTGTATGTCTGCTGGAGTTACAAGTTGCCTGGCTTTATCCTTAACTTCCTCTATGGATTCTGTGGCGATTACACCCAGAATTCTTTGTTCGGGAATGATTGGTACAGGTTTAGGGTTGATCAAGTGTTCTTCCACTCCCATCCGAGAAAGGGCATCAGCTTTACCGTTTTTTATACCAGGTCGATAGGTAATTATGAAGTCAAACTCGGCAAAGAATAATGCCCAACGGAGTTGTCTAGAGGATTGGGCTTTTGCGGTTTTCAAATATTGCAGGTTTCGGTGATCCGTAATCACAGTAACGGTGTGTCGGGCCCCCAGCAGATAATGCCGCCAAGCCTTAAAGGCAGACTTGATAGTCAGAAGTTCCTTGTCAGTAATCGTGTAATTGATTTCAGGAGGCGAGAATTTGCGGGACCAAAATGCCACGGGATGCAACTGATTGGTTACCGGGTCCTTTTGTGATAGAACTGCCCCCATGGCAAGGCTTGAAGCATCAGTTTCCACGATGTAGGGGAGTTCGGGGCGAGGGTGTTTTAAGATTGGTGCAGAGATAAATTTAGTCTTCAAATCCTGGAAAGCTTGTTCCGCCTCGGTAGACCATTCAAAACGTTTGTTTTTCTTTAACAAGGCAGTGATGGGCCGGACTATTCGAGAGAATTCGGGGATAAACCTGCGGTAAAAGTTAGCGAAGCCTAACATGCTTTGCACACCTTTTACGGAGGATGGTGATGGCCATTTGAGAACTGCATCAACCTTCTTTGAATCCATACGCACTCCGCCAGGTGATAATATGAATGCCAAGAATTCAACTTCAGTCACGTTGAAAACACATTTTTCCAACTTAGCGAAAAGTTTGTGTTGATGCAATCTTTCGAGGACCATTTTCACGTGTTTCCGATGTTCAGATTCCGATGAAGAATAAACGAGGAAGTCGTCAATGTAAACAACAACACACACATCTATGAGCTCTCTGAGGACATCGTTCATAAAATATTGAAAGGCGGCCGGGGCATTACAAAGTCCGAAGGGCATGACCTGATATTCAAATAGCCCATACTTGGTGCGGAAGGCCGTCTTCCATTCATCGCCCTCTTTTACTCGTACCAAGTGGTAAGCTCCTCTAAGATCCAGCTTTGTATATATGCATGCTTTTCTGACTTGGTCCAGGAGTTCAGGGATCAAAGGTAACGGATATCTATTCTTAACGGTGATCTGGTTCAGGGAGCGATAATCTATACAAGTTCTAAGGTCTCCTTCCTTTTTTGGAACGAAGAACAAAGCTGAAGAAGCAGGGGACTTGGAAGGACGAATAAACCCATTTGCCAGGTATTGATCCAGGTATTGTCGAAGGTGAAGGTTCTCAGGCTCGGTGAGGGCATAAATTCTACTACAAGGAGGAGTAGATCCAGGTATCAGGTCGATCTGGCAGTCATAAGACCTATGAGGAGGTAGAGAGTTAGCCTGATCCTTCCGGAAAACATCTTGGTATTCTAGGTATTTGGGAGGTAACTGGGGAGTCGCTGAAGAAATTGCTGCCAGTGCAACACCAGGTGGAGGGTGACAAGTAGAGACACATTCTGGAAACTGGACCGTTCTTGCTCGCCAATCGATCAGAGGATTGTGTTTCTCTAACCAAGGTATTCCTAGTATAATCTGAAACTGAGGGGCCTTGATCACATCGAACACGATCTTCTCATGGTGTCCATCTTGACTTACTAGCGTCACTTCTTGAGTGGTATGCGTTACTGGCCCGGAGGCTATCTCCGTACCATCCACCGTAGTAATGACGTCCTTTACAGCCTTGGGACAAAGAGTTAGATTCATCCTCAAAACCATTTCATGATCCACATAATTGCCGATGGCACCGCTGTCGACGTAAGCTTCAATTGCATGTAATCGATCCGGATTATCAGGGCTAATGAGGACCATAGGTATCACGAAATGCGAGGTCACGGAACTGGTTTTCACGCTCGGCAAGAGGACCTCTATTCTTGTCGGGCGAGGTCGTTTCCCTGCTCAGAGTTTGTAACTTTGGTAACTGCAGCTCCTACTGCCTTCTTGGCAGGTTTCACCGGACAGCCTCGAAGAAAGTGCCCTGAGTTTCCGCAATAGAGGCATAATTGCAACTGTTTTCTCCTTTCCCGCTCCTTTTGTGTTAGAGGACCTTTCAGACCCCCTATTTGCATGGGTTCCCCGGAGTCTACTCCTTTGGAAGGAGTTGGCGGTTTGGAAAATACTCGAGCATCAAACTTGGAACGATCGGCCTTCCTGTTCTGCAGTCTGTGATCTATTTGAACGACTAAGTCTATACAGTCCGAACAATCTTGTGGGGGATTCACTACTTGGGCTAACATATCTTTGAGCTCTCCGCGTAGACCTCTATAAAACAGCGTAATCCTTTTGTCCTCAGGCCAGTGAGTTTCCACTATCAGTCTGTTGAAAGACGCAATATAAGCCAAAAGGTCTTGATTACCTTGTCGCAACGAAAGAAGCTCATTGTCCAAGGCCTGCCCCTGTGAATGTCTTGCAAACAGTTTTTCCATACTGAGCTGAAAAGCTTGAAAATCATGGAGGACCGGATCATCTTGATTTACTAGAGGGATCGACCAGTCTGCCGCATTGCCACTAAGGTACGAAAGCACGAAAGCTACTTTAGCTTGATCAGTTGGAAAGGCTGCTGGCTGGCATAAGAAATGCAACCGGCACTGATTGATAAATACTGCAAACCTCTTTGGGTCACCAGAAAATCGTTCGGGCGGAGCCAGAGGTACATTCCCAGGTAGGTTGATCTGCACTGGATTCATAGAGGATGTAGAAGGAAGATTTCCCCCAGATGCGGGTAACGGGGTCTGTCCGGCTTGTGACTGTAGCAATTGTCTAGCGAGATCATCTGTTCGCTCCTTGGAAATAATCAGTTCCCTTCTTAGAGCGTTCGTTTCCTGACGGGCTGCATGCACTTCTGCCCTTAGTTCCCCAAGTAACTGGGCTAGCTGGTCGGTATCCGAGGTTTCCATAGCGCCTGGACGGGAGTTTTGTGGTAGGCTTTGCGTTCTGTAACGCTCACCTGATTCCCGTAGAGGCGCCGGTCTTGACTGGGCGTATACCGTATCTTCAAAGGTGATGTGTAACACACGGCTGGCTCTTTGGGCTGGACCTCTGTGCACTGTATGTCTGGCTCGAAGGGTAAGATGTCTTAGGTAAGTGAACGCCGTGCTCTCCATCTGCCTCGAGGCAGGGTGCTGTAACCAGTTTCTTCACTGGATAAGGGGAGCAGGCCACTTGACTTCAGAGGACTGCTGTCCGTCGTTTACTGCACAAACGGTAAGTTTCGAGTAATTCTAATGTCTTTAAAGTCTTTAGTAATGATGTCTCTTGTTTTGCAGGGTTCCGGCGATGGCGGATGGCGGGCTGAAGTGAGTTGAAGATGGAGCCCGTGTGATGAATAGAAGCGCCTGGAAGCACGTAAGTAAGCGCTTGTTGCCTGCTTCACGATGCGCTCTAACTGTCTTTTTATTTTGCAGGTACAAGTTCGGGGCGGCTGCAGGGTGCCGGAATACCCACTGGGTTAGATGTGGAAAGGAGTAATGGCACGTGAGTATTAAAGTTCCCCAATGTCTTTAAACGCACCTTGTTTTGTCTTTCAGATGCGGGATGCAGCGCCGAAGGCCTCCGGAGCGTGCGAAGAGTTGGTAAGCTTTTGTCTTTCAGATGCCGGAATGCAGTGTGAAGCCCTCCGGAGCGCACGAAGAGTAGGTAAGCCTTTGTCTTTCAGATGCCGGAATGCAGCGCGAAGCGTTGGTGACAGCCGATGAACCAGGTAAGTGAAGAGCTGTCACTGAAGACCGTAATGCTAACCTGTTCTTTCTTGTCTTTATAGGTGTTGCTGAAGACTGGATTCAGAATGGTAAGCCTTTTTCCTTAGGCCCAGGATCAGATGCAGAAGACACGATGAGCGTTCTGCTGCTGAGGATGCAGAATAACGCAAAGCAAGATTCATCCATCGGGTGTGGTTTAAATAGCCTCCTGTAGTGCTTAGGTGTCTCCTTCCACAGCCACGCCTAGGTAAGAAAAGAGTTCCTGCTTTCCAGAAGAGTTCCAGTGTTCTGAATCTAGGGAGTGGCTCCTGCCCCACCCAACAGGAAAAGTAGTTCCAAACAGAAGAGGATCAGAGGCTCAACTGGCAGGCAAGTAAGCAGCATGGTCTGCTGCAGGTAAGTCCACCCAAGCATTATGAGCCCGGCGCTTCCAGCGCTGGGACTGGGCATATTTATGAGCCTGGTGCCACTGGCGCCAGGACTGGGTCCAAAAGGTCCCAATTGGGACTGGTTGGCACTCGGAACCTGGGTTATGGATCTGCTTCCAAGGGAGTTGGGAAAACCCTGACCTTTTGGAAGCAGAGATCATGACAGTACATGGCAGGATAAAGAAACAAACAAAGTACAAAGGATAGACTGGAATATCAGTATACACAAGGCAAAGGACTAAGACAAGATAGGTTGCTGCCAACACAGCGAATATGGGGGATTCAGGAAACTCAGAGTACTTAAGAACAGGCACTAGAACTATGGACATAAGTCGGGAAATATTACGGGCAATGAACAAACAGGAAAACTACAAAAGGCTAGGTTTGAAAGAAAGAGAGAAACGCAAGGCAGAAGCAGGACAAGTCTGTGAAGCAGAAATGCTTACAGAAAAGAGGGTGTTTACAGAAAGTCAGAAAGGCTGAAAAGATATCAGTAAAGAACTGAATGTCTTAAAAGGTATAGGAAGTCAAAAGCTGGAAATCAAGGAAAGGTTGAATAACAGGCAGGTTGCAAGGCAGGGAGCCCAGAGGAGCAGGGCAGAAGGCAGAGGAGAGTGGCAAGGCTGCCAGGAAGGAAGCCGGGCAAAAGGCAAACGCAGACTGGAGAGGTTGCTGCAAGCAGCAAGAGCAACAGGAGTCTAAAGCCAAAATGAGGATGTTCAGGAACGGTCAGAAACTGGTAACAGGAGCACAAGCATGAACTCCCAGTGGAATCAACTGCTTCTGTTCAAAGTGAGCTTATAAAGGCCCTCCCAGCCGGCAGGCCAACAGGATGGAGCTGATTGCAGACTCTGACAGCTTTCTTCAATTAATCCCAGCCCTGGCTTCAGCAGCCTGCAGCAGTGGTTTCTAATTAAGGGCTCTCCAGCTCTCTGCAGCCTAGTCTGCAGTAGCTTGGAACAGGGGAATGCAATCAGGTCCTCTGCAGCTCTCAGTAGCTTGGTGCAAACAAATGTATTTAGTATGCCTCCTCCAGCCCTCTGCCTTTTGGAAGGCATACATGTACCAGAATACATCTGCTGGTTTAACCCAAAAGCCAGAATGGAACATGAAATTAGATTGGTCCAAAACTGCAGCTGTAAAAAAACAAGTAAATAAATGCA
This sequence comes from Ambystoma mexicanum, assembly GCF_040938575.1. Taxonomy (NCBI): domain Eukaryota; kingdom Metazoa; phylum Chordata; class Amphibia; order Caudata; family Ambystomatidae; genus Ambystoma; species Ambystoma mexicanum. The sequence goes on from NC_090925.1 coordinate 735,733,033, forward strand.
GAGGCAGTTTGCAGTGTGCGCATGTAGCGGTGCTGGGTGGCAGGTGAGTAGGATCATGACAGGCGCTCACACAATTACAATTAAACCCTCCCCAACATGGTAAGTGTGTTCACAATACCAATTAAACCCTGCCTGACATGCAAGCATGTCGGCAAGGGTTTCATAATTGTACAAGCTCGCTGCCAAACTCGCGTGGCCAGGAGCATGCACAATGGATCTGCATGGGGTCCGCCTGCTTTATGCTGGGTGCGCAAAGCAGGCTGACGGCATAGGGATCTCCAGCATTTGCACCAGCATGAAAATCCATGCTGGCGCAAATGCTGGAGCATTTGTATGGCGGAGAGGGAGGGAGCAGCGGGAACACAAGTTACATTTCGCCCCTCTTATCCGTCAAACAAATGCTTGAAAATTAGCCGTTGTGCGAATGGACTTCGGTGTCTATGCAAGGCTTTTACGCCTTCCATTCCTGTTACGGTTCAAAATGAACATGAGCCCCAAAGTGTTTTTAATCTGGTGGATTCATCAACATATCTAACAATGAGCCCCATTGGAGAACCCCTGTGTCACCACTATGTTCTCTTGTATGTTTTTGCAAGGTCATTATCTCTGCTGGAACCCATGTCAGTATATCTTGTCACCAACCCCTTATTGGGGGCCTCTCTGCCCTGGACCACGACATGGCAATGCGCCATTTAGCCAGTACATACAGGAGCTGTGTGATCGTCACAGTGGTTTTCTATTTTCATGTTCCCTTCAGTAACCCCCAAAAATAGGTCCTTGGTGAATATTCAATGGCCAGACCCATCCATTCAATAATTTTCATACCCACCTCCGTCCAATATGCTTCTATTAGGATAAAGCCCCAAACTATGTGCCAGAATTCTGCATTCTCAGAATTACAATTAGGGCAACCATAGGATTTTTGTGGGTCAATTGTGTGGAGACTAAAAAGTCTCATATACCTTCTGTGTAACAGATCATATTGAACAAGATTAAATCTAGCATTCCACTATTCGTTCCTGACTATTAGACAAGCTCTATCCCATGGTCTATCCTCTGTAGGTCTTTGTGTGTCTTGTTCCCACTTGTCTTTGATTGTGAGGTTGGGGCTTCCAGTGAGTCCTGTAAGGCCGAGTACAATTGTGATACCAGCCTCCTACTTTGTTTCAAACTCAGAATGCAATAATAAGTGGGCTATGTCTTGGCTAATTCAGTATACTCACCCACGCTCCTAGTCCTATCCACCTCTTCGATCAGACTACCATAAAGTAAAAAGTTTACTTAGTGTGGATGTATCATTCCACACTTAGAGGGGAAGTTCAATCCTGGCCATAAACAGATCCATCATGGTCACACATCCCACTTGTGCCCATGGACTTTTGTTGAAATCAATGCCAGCGCCCTGTGCTGTGTAAACACCAATTTGCCTATATTTGGGCTTTACAAAGCAACTTTGTTGTCAGGCTGAGGTGTGGATCTGTCAGGAATGTGCTGAGTAGGACCTCCTTGCCCCCCCAAATGAGCGTGTTGAAAACAGACCTTCCCTCTGAGAGAGCTCTGCGCCTGTGGATGGTAGAGACACAGGGTGCAAAAGGCTCAGTTGAGGGTTGGGTGGAGGGTCATCTCTCCCAGTTGAAAAGGAAAAATAGATTAGGTGTGTTATCAAATGATGAGATAACACAATCGGGTCAGAATATACTGAACTTGTACCTGACCCCCGGCTGCTACAGGGGAACTGGACCTAAGCGGCATAAGACAGCATCCAATGGATAAGGGACAGGAGCAAAGGAAGGAAAGAGTGATCAGGCTAACTTGGGCAGCACGAAGGTGCAACTAAGGAGAAGGACGGAAAAGAAGGGGAGTGGCTATCCCAGGCGGCACAAGAGTGTAACTAGGGAAAATTAAGAGTTAACAAATCACCAGATCGTCAGGTTACAGTCAGTTTTATCTAGTTCCAAGAACGTTAAAGAACAGTCCCCAGGAGAAAGTGCCAACCAGATACAAAATCAGAGTCCAAGAAAAACAATTTCCGGGGCAGGCTGGTAACCAGGAAGACGAGATACGTCACTGCTGGTAAGGACAAACACCTAGATTCCAGGAGAACAGACTATGGCTGAAAAACACAAAAGTCACAAGTAACAACGGTTCAACAAACCCTACTCACGGGTAAGTTGAGGAGCACCAGGCCTTCTCTTGAAGGCTCCTAAATGGTGGAGGATGTGGGCAGCGGAAGCTGTGCTTCCTGGTTGTGGGTGACGTCAGACCGCATTGATCCCCAAAACAATCCCCACATTGTGCCAATTATGACAAAACTGATGCCACTCGTAATATCTCAATGCCTCCCAGTACAGTAGCTTGCCACAGTTCTCTCTTTTTTTTCAGAACCACAACTCAGAGAATCCCATTGCAGGTGGCCAGAAAAACACAGACTGGTTCCAAACAACCGAATCCCAGAATTACAACACCTCCTGCAGACTGTGAAGTGGCAACACCATCCAACAGCAGCCAACACACCATTGAAGCTGAGCATTCACCATCCAAGCAGAAAATCGAATCTCAAGCCTACAGCACAACAGAGAAACACAAGACGGTTTGTAAATCGTGCTGGAAAAGAGGGAGGGGCTAAGAAGGTGTTTTAAAGCCCCCCACCCCCTAGATGGGTATCTCTCCTCCTGGGGAAAAGTCAGGTACTGATTGTTACAGGCAATTAGCTGAGCGCTGCAACCAGCAGGGAGGTGAGACAGACAATGCATACAGCAATAAAAGCAGACAGCAGCAGAGGCAGATTGTGGATTGTATACTTGAGGTTGCAAGTGGAGCTGGAGGGGGACCAAGAGATAATAACCCAGAGCGATAGAAGCAGTAATACAGGAAGTGTTTCTAATAGCGGTACAGCAGGAAGAGTTTCAGGAGTGTGGAGAAAGTAGAGAGAAGAGGAGAGACTGGTAGGGAGATATCTAAGAGAGTTGTGGGGAGAAGAGAAGGTGGGCAGAGTTGGTAGGACAGATGATAGCAGGGGGAGAAAGAGAGTAGTGAAGAGAAAATGAGACATAAGATTTGGAAGCACACATACACAACCCTCTAGAACTAACATCTTACTAGTGCAAATTTAGGTAGACATCACTGAGGGAGACAGCCAGCATCTCAGGGACTCCCACTTAGAGAAAGGTAGCAAGTGGACAGTAGGAGTTACCATGCCATAGGAACGAACTGGAGCTAAGGACGCATGGGCTAGGGCGGGAATCCCCGGGGGTTGGGGAGAGGGGTGGAGAGAGAGAGAAAGAGAGCGAGCTAACCGAAGTGCCACTTCCCAGACCACTTTTCCAGCCAGTCAATCTTTTGTTCTGCAACCATTGTTTGTTCTGCAATTATACCGTTTTTAAAACGATCATACCATACCTCTATGGTGTGCTTGACTAAAACCTTTCAAATAAGAGCGGGTCTCTGTGCTTCATTCAGGCCATATGTCATAGATGCTCTCTCTCATTCCCCGTTGGGACTCTTTCGCCTTTGATGACCATTCCTCTGTAGGGTTCTCTCTCTCTGTTTGATCTCTGCATCTGTCTGGTAGCCATTTGGATCTTCCTTCTGAGACGGTAGTTCTGTAGTTAAGAGAAAGACACTGGCCAGTTTCTGAGACATGAGGCACGGCTGGAGATAAGGGTTTGCAAAAAAGCATTTTGTCACATGGGGAGGGAGGCAGGAATTGGGATCCGCCTGGCTGGGCTGGCACTCAGGACTAGGGCTGGCTTGGATTCCTTCCAACTCATCCAATACCCTAAACAAGAGGTTTCACACCCTCATTTGGCAAGGCCAGGTGACTAGCCTAGAAGGGATATGAAGGAGTCAGTTTGTAGTTTTATGGTTTGTTTATTGTCAGTTTAAGCAAAAAAAGGGTCAGGCAGGAGAAACACATATAGTATCTAGAGGTTGGAACTATAAATAATGAACAACAACTCACAAAAAGGTGGACTGGTCAGGAAAATGTGACAAGGGGATTTGGTGGTTGTTATTTACCCACGAGGCTCTTGGTTTTAACACAAAACAAACCCCTATTCTTAGAAAGTCTCTGTCCCTCCGGCCACACCCTATTGTAAACCAATGTCAAGTCTGTAATCCTTGGCCAATGGAAAAGCTCAAAGCCTATTCTTTAACATCCTTCCCTTTGCTAGAATGCAAATCCAAAATGTGGTCCTTTAGAAATCCAGGTATTCAGTTTAGCAGGGTCACAATCTCTTCCATACCTTTTAGCTTGGTTACAGGCTCCTACCCATTTTTGTAATTTGAAGTTGTGCTATGTCTCCACCAAACTACAAGGTCTGCTGGTAGGGGAGTATTCTCTCCCCTCTTACCTGAGGGATATTTTCAGGTTACAAAATTGTCCCTCCTGCCAGCGGTCTTGCTTGGATCTCCTTTCTCCTCCTCGGGGTTCCTGGTGGAAAGGCTCAGCCTTCCAAATGAGTCCTAGGGAGTTTGTGGATAGTTTGAGTCTCAAACGTTCTCTGGCTCTCAACAAGGAGCTTTTTAGGAACTAGCCATGTTTCCAACCCTCCCCCAGCCTATTATTGACACAGGCAGTCTTTCTCCAATGGTAATCTCTTCTGAGACCTTAGAGCCTCCAGTGAGGCTGTCCCCTCACCCAACCAGGGGATTTGCAGAGAGCTGGCTATTGACATCCCCACTTCACCTGGTGGTGCCTGTTGGGCTGCCAATGTTATCTCTTTAACTTCCTTTCAGGTTTAGGAATTCCTCTGGCAGGTTTCTATGATTTTGGGATGCTGTCAAACAGTCCCTTGTATCTCCTCTTTCCCTGGGGTTTGCTAACAAAGAGCCTTGACCTCGGCTCTCAAATTCCCTCTAGGGAGTCTGGAATAGCGTCAATGGACAGAAAAGAAGATTGGGCAGATGAAGAATCCTCAGAAAAAGATCAACCCACCATTCTAAATCACAGAGATGGGAAGATGCAGAAAAGAAAAGCCACATTGTATTTTAAAAATAGATGGCCGAGAGACCCGAGTGAGGACGGAATCTTGATCTGACCTGACTATACTGACAATACACACTTACAAGAAATGGTTGGAAAACATGTAGTAACGGTACTCAAAACAAGAGAACAATGGAATGTATTTGGATGAGCCAGCATACAACTACTGGGCTATGTAAAATACTGAATTACATTTAAAGGTTAAAGAGTGAGAACCAAAGTTTACTTTTCAACAAAAGGCCCAGCTTGGCTGGGATGGGACGACCAAGCCAAACTAGACATCAAGTTGGACCCGAATATTTTAGATCGAGTGTTCTCAATAAAATGTGAAGACAATTTTCCAAATAAGAATTTACTGAACCATTCTCGGAATCCCTAGTATGTGTAAATAATTTTGTATATACAATACAAACAAAGCTTTGAGCATTTCCAGTTGCAGAGTTAGACCGCTGTCTGCTACAGCCCAAGTGACATTAAAAGAACAGTTACATAAAATGATAAGAGAAGGCACTGTAGAGCTAGCGGAATCATCAGAGGGGCTGAGCCCTTTAGTTCTCATATGAAAACCATAGTCCAAAGTGCTGCAAATATGCATAGACTTATGCAGACTAAACCAGGACAGCAACCCTCTTCCTGTTACACCATTCCTGCGATGGCAGGTTAGGCGTCATTGGTCCCTGTGTGGAGGCATGTTACGCGGAAACTCCAATATGGCTAGAGAGAACTGCTCCAGCAGACTAGTTGTTACATGCTGCCGGCAGACGCACATGACTGATCATGTGACCCCTCTTAAAGAAAACGGAACACCGCTTCGATGCGTCGCTTCTGCTGAATGTGATGCTCCGTAAGTTTGCAGAGAACCCTATCCCTGTATCTGTACCATATTGAATGTAATTGAACTCCCCCTTCTGACTACCTTTCTTTCCTTCTTAGAAGTCTGTCTCGTCTTGGTCTTGGTTCTCCAATGGTAATCTCTTCTGAGACCTTAGAGCCTCCAGTGAGGCTGTCCCCTCACCCAACCAGGGGATTTGCAGAGAGCTGGCTATTGACATCCCCACTTCACCTGGTGGTGCCTGTTGGGCTGCCAATGTTATCTCTTTAACTTCCTTTCAGGTTTAGGAATTCCTCTGGCAGGTTTCTATGATTTTGGGATGCTGTCAAACAGTCCCTTGTATCTCCTCTTTCCCTGGGGTTTGCTAACAAAGAGCCTTGACCTCGGCTCTCAAATTCCCTCTAGGGAGTCTGGAATAGCGTCAATGGACAGAAAAGAAGATGGGGCAGATGAAGAATCCTCAGAAAAAGATCAACCCACCATTCTAAATCACAGAGATGGGAAGATGCAGAAAAGAAAAGCCACATTGTATTTTAAAAATAGATGGCCGAGAGACCCGAGTGAGGACGGAATCTTGATCTGACCTGACTATACTGACAATACACACTTACAAGAAATGGTTGGAAAACATGTAGTAACGGTACTCAAAACAAGAGAACAATGGAATGTATTTGGATGAGCCAGCATACAACTACTGGGCTATGTAAAATACTGAATTACATTTAAAGGTTAAAGAGTGAGAACCAAAGTTTACTTTTCAACAAAAGGCCCAGCTTGGCTGGGATGGGACGACCAAGCCAAACTAGACATCAAGTTGGACCCGAATATTTTAGATCGAGTGTTCTCAATAAAATGTGAAGACAATTTTCCAAATAAGAATTTACTGAACCATTCTCGGAATCCCTAGTATGTGTAAATAATTTTGTATATACAATACAAACAAAGCTTTGAGCATTTCCAGTTGCAGAGTTAGACCGCTGTCTGCTACAGCCCAAGTGACATTAAAAGAACAGTTACATAAAATGATAAGAGAAGGCACTGTAGAGCTAGCGGAATCATCAGAGGGGCTGAGCCCTTTAGTTCTCATATGAAAACCATAGTCCAAAGTGCTGCAAATATGCATAGACTTATGCAGACTAAACCAGGACAGCAACCCTCTTCCTGTTACACCATTCCTGCGATGGCAGGTTAGGCGTCATTGGTCCCTGTGTGGAGGCATGTTACGCGGAAACTCCAATATGGCTAGAGAGAACTGCTCCGGCAGACTAGTTGTTACATGCTGCCGGCAGACGCACATGACTGATCATGTGACCCCTCTTAAAGAAAACGGAACACCGCTTCGATGCGTCGCTTCTGCTGAATGTGATGCTCCGTAAGTTTGCAGAGAACCCTATCCCTGTATCTGTACCATATTGAATGTAATTGAACTCCCCCTTCTGACTACCTTTCTTTCCTTCTTAGAAGTCTGTCTCGTCTTGGTCTCCCCGCCGTTCGCTCCCTTCTCGCTTCCCTGAGTCTCTCCCGTCCTTCCGAGCTGGGCTTCCGGTTCGAATCACAAACCCGATACAGAAAGGAAATCTGCCACGCAGAAGTAAGTTCCTTTCGCTACGTTGACTCTCACTTCCCCCCTTTTCTTTTGTGCTGTTACTAACAATCCTTACCTTGCTAGGTGCTCCCTCTCCTTCGATCTACATCACTCCCAGCTCCCAGGATCGGTCAGCTCGAATGACCTACTTCCAGTCACATCAGTCTTCAGTAAGTGCAAATCTCTTCCACAAGACTGCCATTCGTAGCCCTCCGCTCCATCTGTTACTTACCTGTCCTTCTCTCGTCCCGTAGGACTCCTCTCCACACTCGCCACCCTGAGAAGAGCCATCAACCCAAGAAAACTTGCCCAAGACGTCCAGGGTTTTTTCCCCCCAGAGGGTTTCCCTGGGGTTCATGTTTCCCTTCGCTGGTACTCCGATTTCCGGTGATTGGGGGGAACAGGGATCCGGGTGATCCTTTCATTCTGCTGTTGTTGCTCCAGACGAGTTGGTGTCCGATCAAGTTAGTGTCTATCCATTGCCAGTTCTTCCTATGGACTTTGTTTATATAAATATAGTATTGTCAGTGGTGCATAGACGTTGATTTGTAACAGTCGTAACACTTCCAGGCATAAATAAACTCTTCGTGATGATGAAAAAGGCAATATGTTTTTCAAATTAGACACGAGGGACACTTGCGATCAGATCAAACTTCATAAACAATAAAGACCCCTCAGATCATTCATCACCCCTTCCAGCACATACCAATTCACGTGTTTGCCATTTGGATGACTACCTACCGCTTCAGTGTTTCAGAGAATGATGCATTCTCTGCTGAACAAAATTGGAAATGTGTCTTACTATCAATGCATTATTTTAGTTTCCACGGAAGATGAACCAACTCACAACAGAGAACTAAGAGAAGAATTGGAAATACTGCCAAATGCAGAAGTGAAGCTCAGTGCAAAATTAAAACAAAAAAGGTTGAGTACTTGGTATACTCAATTTCACTCAAAGGCATCACATTAAATAAAAAAAATATCTCTTGCAGGCCATAGATGCATCGGCTCCCAATATCAAGCATGAAGTATGATTGTTCCTAGGTATAGCCAAATACTACGCTAAATTTGTACCCCAATGTTCACAGAGAACTGTGAAAATTAGTCATTTACTCAAAGAAAGAAAATGTTGACAACGCCAGAAATGATATGCATAAAGTTGAATTTGAAGGGTTTAAGAGAATGATTGTTCTAAGCCCTTCCATCCACAATGGAAAAACGTAAATTGACATTGATGCCAGCTGTGAGAAACCTGACTGTGTTCTCCCATTTATAAGCGGCACAAAGGTAAAGAAAGGAGAAAGCAAGAGAGAAAGTAAAGAGAGCGGAAAGCAAGATGCCCTAGCAGTGCGAAAGTAAAGAGAGATAAGAGGAATGTGAACTTTAAAGAATATAAGGGAAAATAAAGGTTGCAAGTGACCCAAAACAGTAGAGAAGGGTGCAAGCGACTCAAAACAGGAAAGAGGGTGCAAGTGACCTGACAGATGGAAAAGTGAAAGTAAAAACGAGAGAAAGCAAAGAGAGGGTGCAAGCCACCGGAAAGCAAGAAAAGAGGGTGCGAGAGACCCAGAGGTTGGAATGGGCAAGTGCAAGATGCACTGCAAGGAGAAAGGAAGGTGCAAGGGAACTCAACCAAAGGAATAGAGTGTGCCACGGGCATGATCAAGACGAGAGGAGTGTGCACAAGGCACAGCAAGCCGAAAAGAGGGTACAAGTGTGCACAATAGAAACTAAGGAGTGCAGGAGGCACAGTGAAGTGGAAAAGAACAAAGTGAAAGAGAAAAGAATGGAGTGAAAGAGGCACAGAAGGAAAAAGGTGCCAGAAGAAAGGTACAGAGCAGAAGGAGAGGGTTAGAGGTCCAAGCGATTGTGCCTCAGATGAGTCCGGCGTTTTCGTAAGTCTTTAATACTACCACAATGTAAGAACTGTACAGTGAAAGGAACATCCTGACAAGGAGGACTTTGTTTGTTTGAAGACAAGAGGGGCCTACACTTGGGGAAGGGAACCCTGAGAGGCCTGACAAGAACTTTGCATTTTGTTTGGAACCAGAGGATTGAGTGCTTGGGGAAGGGAACCCCAAGAGATCCAGAGACATTGTGAACTTTATTGACTTGCTGGAAGAGCCCTACATGGAAGGTCCCAAAGGCAACCCTTTTCAGTTTAACTATTTTTGAACTGGCAGAACTGCACCTACTGGTAAGACTACCTGAAACCAACCATGGTTTAGATTTCTTGTTGAACCACTATTTTTCCTTTAAAGAGACTTCCTATTACATTTTGTCAAAGAGTGAGGGCCAGAATAGGTTTAGACACAGACAGAGTTCAGTTTTGGCCTTTCAGACATCGATGGACCTTAGAAACATCAGTTGAGGGAACAATCCCTTTAGAGTTAGGGCCAGTTAGGTATTACACATACCCCAACATTTTATTTAATAAAGGTTTTGGAAAATGTTACCGTTTAGTCTGTGTCTCTCTTGATACCATGCCTGTCTCACACAGCACATATTGTAAAGGAGCTATATTGACACAAAAGAAAGGGGAGGCAGAACACACTGTTGACTTGCTTGCAAAGCATTATCAGAATCATAAAAGATCTATTCCACAATTGAGAAAGATCTTAGCTTGTGCTTGGGCGTCAGAATATTTTCAAACGTATGTGTGGGGAAACAAGCTCTACTTAGTCATGGATCACAAACCACTGGTTCACATGCTTAGCCCCGGAGGGACAAAATCTTCTATGCCAAATGGTAAAAACAACTCCCAAGCCAAGCATGTTGATGCTACTATTAGTAAAGGAGAAAACGGCTCATTCATAGAGGACAAATGTGTAGTAGCTTCTGTAGAAGACATAAGCGGGAACAAATTCCTTGAAATAAGCAAAAAACACTGCATTACGGGTATAATGCAGGACACGGCCACACCCAAAGTGATTGGCTAGATGAAGAAAGAATGGCCCCATGAGAAAGTAATACCAGAAAGCCCACAACCTTTTTGCAAAATCGCAACTGAACTTAACTCAGAAAATGGATTGCTGCTTAGGAATAACAAAGTGATACCTCTAAAAGCATTGAGAAATACCACAATCTATCCTGCCCATACAAGTCATCTAGGCACCTATATATTATAACCATGGGGAGAGTTAGGGAATCCTACATGTGGCCCTGCGTGGATAACCAGGTAGAGGCAGTACTAGAATGGTGCCACAAATGCATGAACAGTGATAAATGCTTGAGAGTAAGGAAACTCTCAGCAGATTGTGGGAAAAGATAGGCTTGGATTTTATAGGTCAGTTGGAATCGATGCACCCAGAACACAGGTACTGCATTGCAACAGTAGAATACTTAACCTAATGGCCAGAAGCCATATTTGATCCTGATCAGAACAGTTATCAGAATCAGAAGGTAGCAGAATGCTATTCCAAAATCCAAAAAAGGTTACCTAGAAAGATGGTATCCGACAATGGAATCCAACTAAAATCCATAGAAATGATGAAATTCTTAGAGATGCACAATATTAAACAGATAAAAGCAGCTTTATACCACCAACAAGCAAATAGACTGGTGGAGCCAACATGTTAATAGAAGAAGCGATGGGGACTCCAAGATGGCTGCCGGGGCAGAGAGGCGTGTGTGAGGTGCTCTCCTGCCGGGCCGCCACAAAGAAGCACTTTAATACAAGCCTGGATGCCCCAGAACAAGAAATAAAGACCCACACCACCCTCGATACCCCCGGCGAAGGCTGCAGGAGGACCCTGACCCTGCGGATGAGGTTTTAAAACAGTAATGGAGCAGTGAAGCAAAGTCAGCCCCTCCCCCACCGAAGAACATCAGAGAAGCCCGCCCAAGATGGAGCTGGGCGGTCGAGGAGGCAAACGAAGAGAATCCGGACGTCAATGCTGAGGATCACGGCAGCAGCTCCCGCGACCCACGGAGAGCTCCCCTCATCCCCCCATCCACAGCAGAGGAATGGAATTCTAGGGGAGAGACTCTGGCTCGGAGGCGACCTCCCACCCGAGCATCTCCCTGCGGTGGGGAGACAACAGCAGTCGACGCGCCTTACGAAGATCCGGAAGGTCCGCACCCAGGGGAGTACATCGGACCCAGACCAGGAGCGAGGTCCACAGCACACGCCGGGAGGCGCGGAAGGTGAGGGCCACACACCCCCACCATCAGGTGGGCACGGGGACACCCCACCATGCTTAATACCTCCCCCCCACCAGGACACCCACCCGAGCAGTTCCCTGCGGCGGGGAGAGAACAGCAGACGCTGCGCATAAAGAAGACTCGGGAGGCCCGCTCCCGGGGAGTACATCGGTCCGAGACCCAGACCAAGAGGAGGGTCCACAACATACGCTGGGAGGTGTGGAAGGTGAGGGCCACACACCCCCACCGCCAAGAGGGTACGGGGGACACCCTCCCCATGCATAATACCTCCCCACTTACCAGGATACCCACGGCAGGACGGCCCTGGGCTCCACCCAGCAACTTGGCACCAAAACGCAGGGCGGGGCTCCTGGGGGCCGTCAAGTGGGGTCTCCGCTCCCCCCCATACAAATCCAGGCCGGGGGGAAGGGCAAACTATTGTAGTCTCTCACCCACAACTGCGGAGGCTGGAAACAGCAGGATCAGCAGGCTTTCCGTTGCCAGCGGGAAACTCACACAACGCTCCCGCCCCAATCTTAAAGCCTCCCCCCCACACCTCCAAGCAGAGGGCAACAAAAGGAGGGCCAAGAATCGACAAGATACCCCCGGCAACCCCACAGGCAGCGGCACATCCTCAAGGAGAACATGTCAAAGGGGAAGGGGACCACGTCTCAAATGAACTCCCAGACCACCAAGCAGGATGCCAACATACTACAAATGTGGTCTACAGACAACCCAGTACAAACCAGAGGTAGGACGCAGGAAAACCCCCCTGGTGAAGGCAATCCTCCCATCCCTCTCCAACAACCGCTTCATGAGACGACATGCACGCATGGTTCATAGAACTTCAAGAGAAGTTCATCTCACCGGTACAGGATCAGTTCGCCACGATTAGGAATGACATGAAGCAGGTGGTCCACGATCTAAAGTTGGGCGTGGCCAAACTGGAGGAACACACAGACATACTTGAGAGAATACTCCAGAATACAAAAGAAGAAGTACAAACAGAGCAAGGAGATGCAGGAACATCTGGTGAGGCTAACCCACAACCTAGAGATACAATGTGAAGACCTTGAAAACCGCTCACGAAGATCCAAAATCCGAATAAAAAATATGGCGGAGTCGGTACTCGACAAGGACCTCAAATTGGCAGTACAGGAGGTGTTCAGAGACATCCTAGAGGCTCAAGAGACAGATTCAATTGGGGTCAACAGGGTGCACAGGGTGGGCACGAAAAGAGCGGGTTCCCCAGGGCAGAGACCACGAGATGTACTAGTTGCCCTCTGTTGGGCAGAATCCAGTGCAGTTCCCTTAGGCAGCACTACACCAGATTAGGGCTACAGGTGAGAGCAATAAATCCCCTTTGGTATCAGTCTGTACCACAAAGATTTAGTTGGTAGCTGTGGCTGAGCAGTCAGACTTATCTCAAGAGGGAGATGAGCAGTATTCAGGGTTTACACAATAGGCAGCACAATACTATGGAGCAAGGAAATACTGAACAAAGCTTTGTATCAAAAAGAGAATATATGTATTCTATACACTTCTAGTTTCAACACATAGATCACAATTGATAAAGTAAATTAAGTTTAGTCAAGGAAAAGCATATACAACTCCCTATTCAATTGTAGAGAAGTTTGCGGTAGAGTGAAAACTGAGCAAAATGGCACAGTGAAAACCAACTACAAATGGCACTTTAACAATTTAACGAAAGGGAGGGAAAGCACAAGTTAAATTGAAATATCTTTAGACACTCCCTAGCGACACTTCCCTGATGTTCTGTGAACAAGTAATGCACAGTAGCACTTTAGCAGAAAGATAAGTGAATGAAAACTGAGCAAAATGGCACTCCACAAGTTAAAACAGTAGGATGGGGGGTTTAGAAGATTTAGGTGCATCCACACATTTCTCATTGAAAACCAATCTAGTGAGAGCAGATCTAACAAATCAGCCACCGTCAATAGGCCAGAGTCAGTGGTACAGGACCAAGAGTTTAGGAGCAAAAATGTTCTTGTAGCTGCAGTCAAGTCTTTAGTAGAAAAATATTGAAGAGGTAGATGGGAGGTGAAAGACAATGTTAAGAGAGAAGGCGGCCGACCCCACAAGTAGTTAAAGGATTTAAAACACCTTTAGGGCTACCACGGAGAAAGGGCGGCCTGGTGGAACAATGTACCTTAAACGTGAAGAAGTGGCTCCTGCGGTTGCGGCTGTTCCTGGTAGTTCCTGCAGGTCGAGGGGTCCAACAGAGGAAGCGAGGCTCTCGTCGTGGAGGAATGTTCGAGTCGCTGCACTACACAGGGATGAAACCAGCCGCGGTGCTGCCAAGCTAAGTTTAAAAGGTATGCTCCTTTTAATCGCGGTCCGGGTCGATAGCTGCCTGGCTATCCAGTCTCCACGTGCGGGGCACTGTCGATTCGACTAAGGCAGGTCCGAGGAAGCGATAGGTGAACTGGTTGACCCCACCAGCTCAAGGGAAGGAGGCTCTTTCGCTGAAGATCTCCTCTCGTTGTGTGGAAGAAAAGTGGTGAGACGATCCGGCAGGGCTTCACCGGTGGTGTAGATGCTGAAGATGTCTGTGACTTCTCTCCCCTTTGGTTCCGTAGTTCCAGTGGCGACGTCTTGCTCTTCCAGTCCTCAGGACCCTGCATTTATGCAGAAAGAGACCCCTTCATACAGCCTAGCTGTCACTCACGAAGTGGAGTGGTCTTCTTGGTGGGAGACCTTCCAGCCTATCAGGTTAGAGTGCGACCTGAGTTACTGTGGCAACTCTGTCCAGGGGTTCTAGACCCCCTGCCAAACAACAGACCCACCCCAGACTCAGAGGCGCCAAAAGGAGGGCTTCTTGGCAGAAGACCACCAAAAGAGCGAACAAAGGATCCCCAACCTGGGTTAAGAATATGGCGTAAGACTCGAGAAAGAAGTTATATCAAAATCCTGGCAAATAAAACCTACCGGAGTAAAGTTAATAATAAAATAAACCAGCAGTATGTTAGAGGCTGTCAGTAAAAGTGTTAGCCTCGAACAATGGGAAAATCCCATAGGGAAATATTTGCGGTCGAATATAAAAGGTAGTAACCACTGCCACCAGCCAGAAACTTTGTAGAGGGGGACTTTAAGGTACCCTCTCAAAAATGAACATAGGGGAAAAACTATTAACCTCTTCCAGTACTTCCATATTAAGATGGGTTGTACTGGTTTAGTTCCTAGAGATTGACTAGTAAAGTCAATGGGGACTTTACATGCCCTGGGAGACAGTAGTCAGCCCCAGAGTATGGAGTCTATGTTTGGGGGTCACTACGACACCCCTGTGTCACTGCACGGAGGGTGCTGTGTAACACATGTGCATAAAGATGGTTCCTATGGGTGAGAGAACAGATCCCATAAGCATTAAACACACAAATAGCCTAGAACACACATAGCAAAGATGCCTAAGAGTGGAAAAAAGAGTCTCACTCTTAGCAGGTAAAAAAAATAAACCCTTCAGATCCAGCAAAGCTGCTGGGGGACTCTATATGTAAGGGAAATTAGCCATAAGGGAGAATTCTCCCTAACACTCTCTCCTCATACCCCCAAAAAGAACAAATCTTGAGGAGGGCGAAGGGGATGGACCATATAAGAATGAATGGTAAGGACATTCAGCTGTACCAATATCTGGCCCAAGTAACTCTGCAAAAAAGAAGAGCGAAGGCCCCTCTGGTCAAGGAATTAATGGCGAGGCATATTCGCTACAAATGGACGTTCCCATTTGAGTTGCTGTTCACTTGGGACGAAGAGTGACCACCTGGGATGAAGGCCTCAGCATGATGGGGATACGAGCAGATGGAGCAGTTGAAAGGGACAATTATGCAAGGGGAGAGCACCAGAGAAAACCGAGGGGATGGGAAACAGTTCGGCAAAGGAAGAACAACACTGGAAAAGAGAACCACAGTTCGACCCCGGACAAGTAAAAAAGGAAATGAAAGGCACGATCTGTCCGCAGGTGGCAGGTCTAGAACAACGGGAGGAATGAGAGGTGTGAGCACAAAAGGGCATCCAGCGAATCACCGCAAGTGCGGCCCGGGGCACAACCCCGGAATTGGAATATGGTAAGGACAGTAGTAGATGCGGGGTTTAGGAACCCCTGTGAAGTTTACACCGAGTTTAAGGAGGGCAGGGGGTGATAGGCGCAACGCCCTAGCATCCTTAGAAACCCGACCCCCACTCGGGTCAAAGTTTGGTTCAAAGTTTAATGTTGGGGGGTGTTAATGGGATTGGGGGGTTCACCCGGAAGACGGAAAGGAATGCTGTAAGGGGGAACACATGTCACCGGACAAGGGCTTAGACGCTAGGGGGAAATTCTGAATTCTAACATACAACCTAAGGGGCCTTAATTCCCCGGTGAAGAGGAAGAAGCTGGAGAGCATGCTTAAGAGGGATAAGGCAGACATTTTACTACTCCAAGAAATGCACATAAGAGCCCAGGATAAACAGAAAGCACACATTAGAGGATATAAGATCTGGGCCCAGTCTAATGCACCATATAAAAGAGAGGGGTGATGATAGTGGTGAAAGATGGTGGTGATTCCATACTAATAGACAAGCTAGTAGATAAAAACGGGAGCTTTGCATTTGTAAACACCATGATTGAGGGATACAGCCTCACCCTGGCATCAATTTATGCTCCCAACTCGGGGCAAGATGGCTTCCTGCTGGACACATTGGAGAAGTTAGAGGATTTTGCAAAAGGAGAGGTGATAGTGGGGGGAGACTTAAATCTGGCTTGGCACCCACAAAGAGATAGGAGCAAGGGGGATCCCAAGGCCAGGGGGCACCATCTAAACACCTCATGCAAAAGATGGAACACTTGGCTTTGTGCGATGTATGGAGGGAACTCAAGGGTGAACAGAGGTGGTATACCTACTTCTCGCATGTACACAACACAATGTCGAGAATCAACTATTTCTGGGTTTCAGTGGGGCTGATGGGTAAAATACAGGGAATGAATATTGGGTCAATCTCACCGTCAGACCATGCTCCGCTATGGATGGAGGTGAATACCCCTGGAAAAAGAGTTGGGCTTTGGCGATGGAGGGTCCCACAGGACCCTATAATGGGAGAATCGATAATGGACATGTTGAACGACTATTTTGCCCAAAACGACACAGGAGATATTCCACTGGGGACGGTCTGGGAGGCATTCAAAGCAGTGATCCCCGGCAAACTCATAGCTCTGAAAGCCTCCAGGGATAATCAGAGGCACAGGTAGGAAAGAGAACTGGAATGCAAAATTGCAGACATACAGGAAAAACCTGGGACTCACCCAACCCGTAGCTTGCAGAAGTCTTTGAGACATGCACAAGGACAATTGGAAATGCTTTGCACCAAGAAAGCAGAGAAAACACTCTTATATCTCAAACAACGAAATAATATTAAGGCCAACAAAGCTGATAGATACTTGGCTAGACAACTCTGCAATAAACAAAAGGCAATGACAAACAAGAGTATCCGAAACGCACACAGAGAGACCTTAACACGCACCCATGACATGGGTGAGGCATTCAGGGAGTTATATCAAATGCTGTATACCACGGAATATCCAGATAGCAGCGCCCAAATACCTACAAACCCTCCCCTACCCACAAATAATCGAAGAAGACAGACTGGCACTTGAGGGCCCGATAAGGGAGGAAGAAGTGAAAAAGGCCATAGCAGACCTCCCAAACAACAAGGCACCAGGCCCAGATGGCTTTACAGCCCCATTTTATGAAAAATATGCGTACATTATAATCCCATTCCTAACCAGACTCCTAAATACCTTCAAAGAGAGCGGGAACTTGACCCCGACAATGAATGAATACAAGGTTCTAGTCTTCCATGAATCAGGAAAAGACCCCTCATACCCCAACTCCTCAGCTCCTCCCGCCCCATAGCCCTGATTAATTTGGACTCGAAGATCTACACAAACATTTTGGCAGCTAGATTATCCCCACTTTTGCCCAACTTGATAAACCTAGACCAATCAGGCTTTAGACCGGGCTGACAAACGCACGACAACCTTAGACGTCTTATACACCTGGTGGAGAAGACGGGCATCACACACACTCGGGCAATACTACTCTCATTAGACGCCGAGAAGGAATTCGACCGGGTGGAGTGGTCATTATTGTTCAAAACTCTAAAGTGTATGGGTTTCGGAGAACACTACATAGATATGATAAGAGCCAACTACAATAGTGCATAAATTAGGATAGCCATAAACAGGGAGGTCTCTGATAGGGTAGAGATCTCCAGGGGCACAAAACAGGGATGCCCACTCTTATATGCCATTTTTCTGGAACCATTCTTAATTAAAATCAGAGAATCCATACTCATAAAGGGGATAGAGATGGCAGGCAGACAACACAAAGTGATAGCTTATGCAGGCGACATGTTGATTGCCCTAGTAGTTGGCCGCAGTAGTTCTAGAATTAGAGATATTCGGGGCTACCTCCAGCCTTAAAATCAAGAGGAAAAAATCTGAGATACTGATCCTGGCAGGCGAGCGGGGGGGAGGTAGAAAGGGAGGCAGCAGAACTAGACGCTGACACACAGGGTTGAGCTACTGTACGAGGGAAACTATCCCCCACTCCTAGAACACATAAGGAGGGATCTGGAGCGCTGGAATCCCTAAATGGTCTCATGGTGGGGCAGAATACAATTGGTAAAAATGAACATTCTCCCCAGGCTGTCATACTACTTCCAGGCTCTCCCAATCAGGGTTCCCAGATCATTTTTCAAGGCGCTATCAAAGGCAATCTCATCCTACATTTGGAAAAGGAAACCCCCGAGGGTCGCCAGAGTGGTCCTCACAGCACCTACTCGAATGGGGGGGATGTCTCTCCCCCACTTTCAAAAATATTTCCAAGCTGCGCAACTAAGGGTGCTGGGGGAATGGCTGGGGGAAGACCACCAAACAATTTGGGTGACACAAGATAGGGCATTTTGCCAGATCCCCATTGGCGGAACTCCTATGGAAAGCTAAACAATCTAGGCACCCGAACCCCACCATCAGTGTAGTCATGAGAACCACTCTAGAGGCCTGGGATGAACAGACGTGAAGGGGTATCATTACCTCGGTGGAAGCTCCCTTCACACCCATCTGTCGGAACCCCCAATTCCCAATGGGAATGTAACGAGGGACCTTTGAAAAATGGGAATCGGCAGGGTGTACGAAAATTGGGGAAATGTTTCAGGACAAAGATTTTAGATCGTTCGAGGCATGTAGATCCCTACTAAACCTTACAGAAGGGGACAGGTATAAATACGAGCAGCTCAGGCATTGGCTGGCTACACCTGAAGTCATAAGAGCGGCAACAAGGGATCTTACTCCTTTTGAAAATCATCTAATAACCAACTCGGGGTCTAGGAGGCTAATCTCGTCGCTAAACACCTTTATAAACTCCCAAGAGGAAGATGTTAAGTGGGCCTACATGATCAAATGGGGGAAAACACTGGGGGAGGATATCCCAAAACAATCAATGGGCGGATTTGTGGATTAGCATTCCAAAAATGACCCGATCAGTTCAAATGAGGGAGATGTGGGTAAAAGTAATAACCCAATGGCACTACATGCCTGAGAGAGTTCCCACAATGTACCCTCAAACATCTAACCTATTTTGGAGAGGCTGTGCAGAAGTGGGTACGTGGAAACACATATGGTGGGACTGCACAGGGATCAAGGGATTCTGGTCCGAGATAAAGACTGAGATGGGAAAAATGTTTCCAGATGCGGAACAGTTGGGGGAGAAGGTGTGACTATGCGGAATGAAAGATAATGCAGCCAGGAAATTCACGAAGGCACACTGGAGGAGCTTCATGGGTCTGGTTATAGCGGCATGGACAGCAATAGCCCAAAAATGGAAAAAGCGAGACCCTCCACTAGTATACACCTGGCTCCAGAAGGTTTGGTCACAAATGACAATGGAAAAGCTAAAGCATACAATCCAGGGCTCAAGTGGATCCTTTACAAAGGAATGGGGAACGGTCCAAGACTATTTGCAGTCAGACTGTATGGAGCAAGGGTGACCCCATAAAATCAAAATAACAGAAATCTTCTGTGCATAAGACATTCCCGTTCTGAAAGACATCAAGGAGATCTTCCGGGGGTGGGAGAGGAAGGGGGAGTTGTGGGGGGTATCATTTAAATCCAAGTTTTTTGTTTGCATTCGAAAACAATAAATACAATTTAAAAACAACTAAAATACAAGGAGCGATCCAACTAACCACATCCTCTGGTATGGATACATACAGTACTGTCATGAAACTGATAGCAGCACACAGACTCCCAATGCCACCGCTGCAGTATCACCCTTCTACATGCTAAGAGGAAGAAAGGCAGTGTGCACACTGTTGCCTCCATGGCTGTCCAGAATACGAGGAGATGAAACACTGGGCATGGAAAGTATTGTATGCAAAATATAGAAAAGTAAGAATCGAATGAAAATCTTGTATGACAAATGCAGAGTGGTCAAAAGAACCAGGGTAGAAGAAGACACTGAAAATAAAAATGCCTGAAATTGATGAACGTAATGGAAGAAGGAACAAATCACATATACACATGAGATGGCAAGAAGTGGAACCTGGAAAGAGTAGCCGTGTTATCCAAGAGAACTCAGAATGGTCAAGATGATGAGACGCGACGAGAGAGAGGAACTAACCAAACCATGGTACTGGAAGTTGTGAACAGATCACAAGAGGAGCTTAAGAACAGACCAGTGAAAACAAAGACATGAACATGTCACAGCGACGAGATGAACATTTGAACACAAAAAGCTCAGTACAAGAGATTGAATCAAAATTGAGACCAGAAGCCAGCAACCATAGCCATCCCTGCAGAGTAAAGAAGCAATCAGCCAGATATGAGAATTTCATGATGGAGAAAATCTCACCACACTTCTCATGAAAATTAGGTGTGTGAGGTCTCACAAGATGCTGAGAAGAGACAAGATCTTGCAAGGAAAGAGGGCAAGAGCGTTGGCAGAGATGGAGCAGAGCATGCAGATGCATACCCTATACATGCCAGCCCCGTACCCGATTACTGCTATTTTTCACTCACTTTCAAAAAACAAAACAAAAAAATAACAAAAGAATAATAAAAACATATTTTATTAAAAAAGAAAAAGAAAAAATAACAAATAAATAATAAAAAAAAATAAAAAAAATAGCAAAATTAACCAAGAGGAAAAAAAGGAACACCCAAATAGCAATGAAAAGACTGATTCTATGGTAACTGCTGATGAGGATTTAATTGATGTTAACCAACTTAGTGAAGAAAGTCAATATGCATTGAGGCACAAAGCTGTAAAGCAAATCCAAATTCCTACTACTGATAAGTTACATTCTGTAAAAAAAAGTAATGACCAAAGACATCCATAATAAACCCGTTCAAATAGTTGAGAAGAAATGCCCTCCAGATCTTGAGAAAAAACAACCGCATCTTAATGATTACCTCATAAAAGAAGAAAGGAAGGCACTTCTATTCCATCGACGGCCAAGTCGACTGAACAAACCCTGCAATCATGCTCTGATCTTCACATTAACATCAATGCAATTACAGCCACAGTGAAGAATACTGAATGTTCATATGCCCAAATATGCCAAGGTTCTATCCCTATAGATTCTACATCCACATTAAAAGTTTGTAATGGCTTTATTATTGTAAGTGGACCAGGAAAAACTTCAAAAATGACCTTGACTCCCATAGTACTACATCCTGATCATACAGTTAGTGGGTATTCCTCGCAACAACTTCACTTGAATACCACTAAAGTAGTGAATTTACCTATCATAGCAGGACCAAAAATGCGAGGCGATAGTTATCACAAAGGGATCGAAGGTAGTAGGAGTCCCCAAAAGTCATTACCATAATGACTGGTTTGGGTAAATCCCAGAATAGTGTGGGTAATGAATCATCTGATCCTAAATCTAATAGTGGAATGTTTAATGATCCTAACAGAACAGAACCTTCCTTAACTGTAGGAAATGTACCAATATTGGGATCTCCAATTTCAACGAAAATCTCAAATGTGGTAGTAAATTCAGAACTGGCTCAGACTACGAGATTAATGGTTGGTAATTCTGGGCCTAGCCTTTGTCAGAATGGGCTGAACACAGTGGTATGCCCATCCCATACAAATCGCCTGCAATCTGACCAGATCGGATCCTTGATTCATGCTTTCCAAAATGGTATGATTGCAAGTGAAGTATTGATCAAAGGACTTGAGGCAAATGCGAAGATTTGCAATAATGACAATACAAGGGGGTATGCTTGTGTAGTTAAAAGTACCAATGAGAAAGTAGTTGATTCGATTCCCCCACAACTGGAATCTGGTCTTATTAGTGCATTTGAGAATTCTGGAACTGGCACTAGTGATTGTAATATTGGCGTTGTAGCACATGCTCTGGACACCCCGAAAGGACGATTGGTTAGGAGGGTAACGCTGAAACTCTTGCTGGTGCCCCTATCAACAGAAGATATTGTCATGAATTGGCAATATCGACCCTTCTGGTCTGCTTGGTCCCTCAGTCAATAGCCATTGCACTGTTCACCTTCAACATGGCCGACGCTATGTTTCAGTGTGGTCTAGTCGTCTGTACGGACCTCATGCTCTTTTGAAAACAGACACGCCCCCGCGCTTCCGTGCGTCTCAATGCTCTGCTTGCCTGCGTCTCGCCCGGCAAGTTGTGTTCTAGTGCCTAGCCCCCCCTCCTTCGTAAATCCTGGTATCCATCTTCCATCCTTCCTGGTTCCCCCATTTTTTCCTAGTGCTCAATTCGGAACCTAGTTGCCCTGTCCCCTTATCCTGGTTCCGTCCTGGACTCTTCCTGGATTCTTCCTGGAACAATTGAACGTACCCGAGCCCCGGCGCCACCGCAACCGGGAGTCGCGGACCTGCATGCTCTCCGAAGCCCAGCAGACTGGATTCAGAAGACTCCAGAGCTTACCTTTATAAGGCACGCTCATCCTGGAAAAAGAAACCTGCGAACTCAAAGAAGAAATCCACAAGAAGCAAACAGGTGAGTCACGAATCCGAGGACTCGGATTCTGACAGATATTTATTTGAAACGTTAGCCCAGATTCCGCCTTTGAGAATGTTGTCCTCTGCAGACTTTGAAAATATTGCCTTATTTTGTGAAAATAATTATAGAATGACCTGTCACGTGCCTTCGGTGAGTAGTTTGAAATTTATTTGGTCATATTGGTCTGAGCTTTTGGAACTTGGCCTTAAATTACATACATTCAACGATGAATCTGTAGCCTCTGAATTTCTGCACTGCACACCTCCAATTATTGTAACTGCTACATCATCGATGAGTGGATCCCATGGTAACATATCGGATGAAAAGTTGTGTATAACCCAACTAATGTCTATTGCATCAAAGAACAAAGCGCTCACTTGGGTTGAACCCATGTTAAAAGCAATATTCAATAACAACATAGATAAAGCTCCTAATTAGCAGCAACAGACTTATAGGATATCCATATATTCTTGGAATTCCTGTGGCTTTAATAACATTCCGAAATGGCTATTGCAATTTACACCTTTACAAAACCCAAGATTTCTATTACTCCAGGAAACCATGAAGATTGCCGAATTTAGGTTTGATGGTTATCTTACATATTCATCTAAGGCACTTAAGGATAATGAGGGGAGACCGACAGGGGGGTTTGGCAATTGTTATTGATAATTGCATTGATTGTGTCTCAGAGCTTGTCTATGTATCATAGTATGTTATGGCAGTTGGCGTTATTTTGGACGCAAGGAAACAGAAATCACTTCTGTTGGTCAACCTTTATTGGAACCCACAAAAAATACAGATTGATGATATGTTTAAAGAAGTGGATAAATGTTTAGAAACTGCATCTGCCAGTAAGTACTATGCAGATATTATCTTGTGTTGAGATTTTAATGCATATTTCTTTAAGAAGAAAATAAGATGTCAAAAGGGTGCACCTAAGAGACCTTGTAAGAGTGGGTACCAATGGGCACAATTTATTGAAGACTGGGGATTGTGTTTTGTGGAGTGCGAAGAAAGGGATTTGAATTATACATGGTCCAGAGGCTCTTTGACATCTCTCATCGATTACTTCTGTGTGTCACATTCAGTGGTGCTAATGACCAAGTCGGTGATTATACATACAATGTAATTTAGCGACCATGCACCTATCGAATTGAGTATTGATATTCAATACTCATTACATAGAGATGATGTACTTCTGCAACTAATAGAATGTGATTGCCCGAATATTTCACTTAGATGGAATAAGGTGGTCACCCAAAATCTAGCGAATCTTGTTGATCATAAGCTTGTGAAATTTCAAGATTTGCTATCTACCTCGGGCTTAACATTTGGCAATAAAGAAATCATTATGTCTACCATAGTAAAGAGTTCCCTACAAGAACTCATGGCAACCCAGAAGAATAAGTTAATTCCATAAAACAAGCAGTCCAATTGCAAAGTTATGTTTGAAAAACGACTTAGAAATCGAGCACTAAGACTCTTGAAGAATCTGAACTTAAGAACTTCCCAATATATGGCAAAAAAATGATCACTAATACATTTAAGAACAGAATGAGAAACATAAAAATCTCGACATATAATCAAGAAAACTATGAGCTTTTTAATGCGATCTGCAGACATGACTCACGACGCATATGGGCGTCTCTTAGACAATCCATTTCGACACCTAGTAGGCCATGCATGCATATAATCCCTGCAGAGTTGTGGGAAGTATATATAAGGAATAAATACTCTATACCTGTCCGTTTCATGAACTGTATCTATGATATCAATTTAGGTGCTGTTGAAAAAAGAATCAATTGGTCAATACAAGACATTGAATGGGCAATTAATCAACTAAATCACTCAAAAGCAGAAGGGCCTGATGGCATTCCGCCCTGTGCCTATAAAGCTAATCCAACTTTATGGGCTAGTATATTAAAAATAAAATTTGATAATATCATGGCCACTTCAAAAATACTGACTTCTTGGGTGACTTTTATAATTGTACCCATTCTTAAAAAGGGTGATCCTTGTAAACCTGAAAACTATTGACCGATTTCACTTATGGATAGTGCTGCAAAAAATGTTTCTATCTTAATTCTATCTGATTTAGAAAAATATATCTCTGCTCATGATTCCTACTCTAAATATCAAACAGGATTCAGAAAGGGTATTGGCACAGTATTAAATGCTACTGCTCTAGCACATCTACTTGCGAGTTTGAAAATAAAAGGAGCAGGCTCAGTATACATTGCCATCATTGATATGACCAATGCCTTTGATTCTGTTATTCGTAATGTTTTATGGAAAAAAATGCTTGCGCTTGTAATACCTCGACACTTAATATACTGGATTATCCAGTTACATACAGATACATCATATATGATCAGACTATCACCCGAAGGTGTCATGAACCGTCGCCTACGTCCTTTCTGGACTTCGTAGTCCCTGACACATAGGGGATTGAATACAGTAATCCTTCCAACTTGGCCGCCGGACACGGAACGCTGTTTGCCAGTCCTTGCACTCCACGCTCTGCGCTCTACTAAACAGACACGCCCCCCGCGGCTCTGCGCATCTCAATGCTACTGCTTGCTGTAGTTGGACGTGTGTTGCCGGAGTTCATTCGGGGTTTTCATCTGCATCCTGTTTCCCGGTTCCTTGAATCCCCCTTCCTTCCTTCCTTTCCTCAAACTTACCTTCGAACTTCCTGGATTTTCGCCCGCGCTCGGGTCACGGCGTTCCGTGTCTCCGAGCTCGGACATTGCTCCTTCCTGGTCTCCGTCCTGGACATCTGAACGTATCCTGGAGTTGGATTGTCATCCTCACGCTGGAATCCGAAGACCAGCGCACGGCTCTATACAAATCCTGGACCGTGCGAAAGAAGTCACCAAAGAAGGTCTCAAGCAAACAACAAAAACAGGTGAGAAGGGGAGAGACTTGTGACATATTGAGATGCCTAAAAAACGATACAGACACAGAGATGACAGCCGCGGTTTAAGACCTCATGCGAGGCATGCAGGAACTAACCACAGAAGTTCAGAACCTTAAGGCTGAGAATGCTGCGTTAAAGCAGCTAGTCTTGTCACGTGACTCTGCAACTAAGGAAAGTGTGTTATTGGGAGGAGTAGTGGACAAATTTGATGGTTCTTCAAAGACCCTCCGTGCCTTCCTTGATTAATGTTTGGTACACTTCACCTTCAAGCCCTACTACTTTTCCACTCCTCGAGCAAAGGTGGGGTTCATGATCTCACACCTCACTGGTACCGCCTTAACCTGGGCAACCCCCCTAGTCAATTCGGGGGACGCCCTCCTGGATAATTACGATGGGTTCGTGGAAGCCCTAAAGGCCATGTTTGATCACCCAGAGCAGGTTTACAGCGCTCAAGAACGTTTACTTGAATTTCAACAAGGATCCCAGGACATGCTTACCTATGTGACCCGCTTTAAACAACTTGTGAAGGAAGCTGATTGGTCTCAAGAAGCCAGCTTTACCCTCTTCCGAAGAGGCCTGAATGAAGAAATAAAGGACGAGTTAGCCAGGGTAGTTCGCCCAAACTCCTTCCAGGCTCTTATGGACCTTTCCTTGCAAATCGACTTTCGAATCCAAGAAAGAAAGGCAGAGAAAAAGAAATCCAAATCAACCTTCCAGAAGGCTACCACAGACCACTCAATCAGACCAGAGCCCGCAGCGTCTCCTGCCTCAGATCCAGAACCCATGCAACTGGGGGCTTTCCGTAGACCCATTACCACACAAGAAAGAATGCGCCGAATTCACACTGGTCTATGCATGTATTGCGCCTCCGATAAACATCTTATGAGAGAGTGCCGTATTGCTCCTCCACGGCATTCGGGAAACGCCAGCTCCCGATCCTAGATGGGGCACAGTTTCGGGAGAGAGATGTCTGCTCCACATCAATTCCTTCCTTGAACTCTCCTGGACAAAATAATCTTGTGATTCTACAGGCATTTCTATCGCCTTCCAAGAAAGAATCTTACCCCATCCTGGCATTAGTGGATTGCGGAGCCATGGGCATATTCATAGATCATGATTGGGTCACTTCTCACAATATTCCACATGAAACTCGAGAGACAATGCAACCTGTAGAAGCTATTGATGGGAGACACCTGTCTTCGGGACCCATAACCCTTCAAACTAAAGGGATCCTACTATCCATAAACCACCATCAAGAGAAGATCAAATTTGACATCATAAGGTCGGTCCACTATCCAATGGTTCTAGGCATGCCCTGGTTACAGAAGCATAACCCCTACATCAATTGGACAGCAGGCTTCTTGTTTCTTGGTTCTGAACATTGTATGTCCCACTGCTTATCACAAGACACCTTACCAAGGCCCTCTGAAGACTCTCAAGAAACGCCGCAAATCCCAGTAACTGTTTCTAACATCATCCGGATTACCTGGGCCTATCAGGCTTACACTGATGTTTTCTCGATAGCCATTGTTCAAGCTCTTCCACCACAGTGACCTGAGGCTTGTGCCATTGATACTGAACCTTCAGCAGTTATCCCTTTCGGGAGAATGTTTATTTTGTCAGAACACGAAAAAAGGGCCCTCCGGGAATACTTGGATACCAACTTGGAAAATGGAACTATACGACCATCCAAGTCCCTGGCGGGCCCTTCTCTATTTTTGGTCCCCAAGAAGGATTCCAAGGAGCTTAGACCATGCCTAGATTACCGTGGCCTTAACCAGTGTACACTCAAGGATCGTTACCCATTGCCTCTCATCTCGGACATCCTGGAAGCAGTCAGAGGTGCAGTCGTCTTCACAAAATTAGATCTCAGGGGTGCCTACCATCTTATTCATATAAAGGAAGGTGACGAATGGAAGACAGCCTTTAGAACACCCTTTGGCCACCTTAAATACTTGGTTATGCCCTTTGGACTTGCTAATGCCCCAGCAATTTTCCAACGTTTTATGGATCAGGTGTTTTCTGATATGCTGTTCCTCTTTGTTATTGTATATCTGGACGACATACTGATATACTCCAAGGACCACCTGAAACATTAAGAGCATGTAAAGACAGTCTTACAACTTCTACGTGAACACAAGCTCCTGGCTACACCCGAGAAGTGTCTCTTCCATGTATCGACTGTTCACTATCTCTGATTCGTTCTTAGCCCAAAAGGAATTGGAATGGACCCCTCAAAGGTTGTTTCCATTCTATCCTGGCCTGTTCCAACCTCTGTGAAACAAATCCAATCTTTCCTAGGGCTTGCTAACTTCTACCGGAAATTTATACCAACATTTTCTGAGATTGTGCATCCCATTGTTACATTGTTAAAGAAAGATACACCCTTTCGGTGGACCTCTGCCCAAGATTCGGCATTCCAGCGGTTGAAGTCGGAGTTCACACAAGCTCCCATCCTAGCTCAACCTGATATTGATCAACCTTTTCTTGTCGAAACTGATGCCTCCAATTACCTCATTCGGGCAGTCCTGAAACAGGAACTTGGCGACAAGTTAGAACACCCTATCGCCTATCTTTCTCGCACCTTGACCCCCAGTGAAACTCATTATTCTGTCCTGGAGAAGGAATTGCTAGCCATCTGTCAAGCCTTCACCGATTGGCGTCATCTTCTTTTGGGAGCCAAACACCTGGTACAAGTCTGCATGGACCATCAGAATCTTCAAGTCCTGCAATCACTAGAATGTAGAAACAGTCGCCAAGCCTGTTGGGCCTTCTTTTTTGCCCAATACCAATTTCAAATCCATCATGTTCCTGGAACACATAACATTATAGCTGATGCCTTATCCAGATGTCCTGATTATGAACCCCTTGACCTTTCCTAAGAAGTTTCCCCACACAATATTTGTTGCCCAAGCAATTACCCTCCTGGAGGATATTCGAATTCAAACCCAGTCCTCTGAACCTTGGAAGGAGGTTAAGAGAAACAATCGGTGGAATCTCAAAATAAAGGATGGATATCTATTCAAGGACAATCGCTTGGTCATTCCCACTCCTGGACTGAGACAAAAGATCACAAGCCTATGCCACAATACTTTTCATTCAGGACATTGTGGCATCACCAACATTCTCCATCTAATACAAAGACAGTTTTGGTGGCCAAAGATGAAGGATGATATCAAGATCCATATCCAAACATGTGCAGTCTGCAATCAGAACAAACATGATAACAAAAGACCAGCAGGTCTACTGATCCAACCAACAATACCAACAAGACCCTGGGAAATCATTGCCATGGATTTTATCGTGGAACTACCCTCTTCCAGGGGCTACACAACTATAATGGTTACCATTGATTTGTTCACTCATATGGCTCGTTTTACACCTTTATACAAACTGCCATCCTCATCTGAACTTGCTGGAATTTTCCTGGAACACATATTCCGGCTTCATGGGCTACCATCCAAGATCATTTCTGACCGGGGACCCCAGTACATATCCCAGTTCTGGAAACAGTTATGTCGTATACTGAGAATCCAACGTGCCTTGTCATTGGGTTATCACCCACAGACCAATGGAGCCACTGAACGAGTAAACCAAACCCTGGAACAGTATCTTCGTTGCTTTGCCGCCAAGGTCCAGGATGATTGGTCACTCTTAATCCTGTGGCCGAATTCACATACAACAATTCAGATCATTCAGCTATCAAAACCAGTCCTTTCTTCTGTAGTCAAGGATTTCATCCTTCTACACCCTACCCCAGTTCCTGCGGTTGATTCCTGGATTGAAACACTAATTAATGTGCACAAAGAAGCAAAGGAACACTTAGAAAAGGCCCGAAGAGACGTTAAACATTATGCTGACTCCAAAAGAAGACCTGGGCCTTCCTATTCAGTAGGCGATAAAGTCTGGTTATCCTCGAAACTCCTTCCCCGTCACCTATGACCAAATAAATTGTCTTCCAGGTATTACGGCCCTTTTCTATAAAAGAAATCATCAATCCAGTGGCCTTTCGTCTCCGACTACCAGAATCATGGAAAAGGATCCATCCAGTCTTCCACACCTCTCTGTTAAAACCATATGTTCAGCCCTCTCGAACTGCTTCAAGATCTACCCCAGTGATTGTCAATGACCAACTCGAATATGAGGTCTCCAGAATCTGTGACTCTAGGTACAGACGTGGTAAATTACAATATGTGGTCGAGTGGAAAGGTTATCCTCCCAGTGAGCCCACTTGGGAACCCGTGTCAGACATGAATGCCTCCAGGCTGATTCGAAGATACCATCTTATCCATCCATGCAAACCCAGAGGACCTGGGCTTCAGAGGAGGCATACTGTCATGAACCGTCGCCTACGTCCTTTCTGGACTTCGTGGTCCCTGACACATAGGGGATTGAATACAGTAATCCTTCCAACATGGCCACCGGACACGGAACACTGTTTGCCAGTCCTTGCACTCCAAGCTCTGTGCTCTACTAAACAGACACGCCCCTGCGGCTCTGCGCGTCTCAACGCTACCGCTTGCTGTAGTTGGACGTGTGTTGCTGGAGTTCGCTCAGGGTTTTCATCTGCGTCCTGTTTCCCAGTTCCTTGAATCCCCCTTCCTTCCTTCCTTTCCTCAAACTTACCTTCGAACTTCCTGGATTTTCGCCCACGTTCGGGTCACGGCATTCCGTGTCTCCGAGCTCGGACATTGCTCCTTCCTGGTCTCCGTCCTGGACATCTGAACGTATCCTGGAGTTGGATTGTCATCCTCACGCTGGAATCCGAAGACCAGCGCACGGGTCTATACAAATCCCAGACCGTGCGAAAGAAGTCACCAAAGAAGGTCTCAAGCAAACAACAAAAACATGTGAGAAGGGGAGAGACTTGTGACAGAAGGTGCACTAACGAAAGTGGTGTTGACACACTTGGGAGTAAAACAGGGTTGCAATTTAGCTGCCCTATTCTTTAACCTGTATTTAAGTGACATCGATGAAGTGTGGTTGGATCATAGGGTGTAGGCAGCAAGGTGTGGTCAGTTGAGGCTACACTGGTTAGCCTTTGCTGATGATGTAATATTACTTGACTCTACTCCTTCAGGTCTTCAGGTAAAACTTGAACTATTTGAACAGTTTGCTTATGAACACAATCTGAAACCAAATCCAGCAAAAACAGGAATGATGGTTTTCAGTATTTTAAATAAATCTAAATGGCATAACTGGAGACTGAATGACACTCGCATTGCTCCAATAGATGAGATGACATATCTCGATTATACTGTTTCCATGAGTTCATCAAATGAGTTATGGCTTAAAAGGATCAGGATAAAAACAAGACCTTTCTTGAATCAAATGAAGTTTATTTTTGCAAAATACTGTGAATTCTCACTGCAACCACTGCTCATGTTTCTTAACTTAAAGATTGAGGCAATAATTCTTTATGCTCTTGATATATGCCTTAATGATCTAGACAAACACCTCGATGTGATAAAGGGTAGCTTGTTGAAAGCTGCATTGCGCCTCACATCTTCCATTCCGAATTGCATAATTAGGCATGAATTCGGTTTGATCTCACACTCATGCAGAAAAAAAAGGGTGTGATCTTACTAACTACTTAAAGATGTTAGTTCCTACGAAGAATTCTGTCTATTAGGACTTCCATGTAATAATCAATGGAGAAAGTTATGGTTCAATTATGCAATTTCAAAAGAAAATGTAAAAAGTTTTGGCAGAATTGCACTTGAGTGCGGAGGATTTATCTCAATGACCAGAATTGGTTAAGAAAAAATTATTTGAGTCTTACTGGTGCAACCATTGGAAGCTATGTAGTGTTATTCTACATATGTTGAGTATGCATTATTCCCTAAGTAGAGGGATTCACACGGCACATATATTGCAATGTTTCTGTGCAATAATGCCTGCATTCAATATATGCGCTATAGACTAAACCAATATCACACCAGGGAAAGGGTTAAGCACTGGGGGAATTCTCCTGGTAAAAAGTGGGATGGCTCATGTCGATTTCCGATTCTAAGTGATTTTACTGAACCCGAAGGTTCACCTTCACAAAAGTTCAATTTTTTATTTATTTTTATTTCCCACAAATATATATGTGGGGGGAGATCCCCACAGCCCCCCTACCTTACCCCAATACATTTTTTATATACTTTACCCCCCACATATATATATGCGGGAAATTGGGGGTCGAACATTTGGGAGTCGAACTTTTGGGGTTAGGTAAAATTGTACTAAACCTCGATTTCCTGGGTGTGCTGAAACAAATGAAACACTCAAGCATCTTGTAACTGAATGTATTCATTTTAAGGAAGCTAGAACAACTTATTTGATGAAATTTGTCAACATCGATTTTGCTGATGCAACTGATTTTTTATGGAATAGGTTGATGGTGGGAACACGCATCCCGTTGATTTTTGCATTAGTGCAACTATTGAAAATAATCGAAGATGAATTAGAAAAATTTGATTTAGGTTGTGAAATAATACTGTAAAATATGTCTTGATGAGATGTATAGTTTATTTCTACAACAACAAACAGGAGTAACAGGGGATACCAGGTATACCTCGGTATTATGATCTGACCTGGAGAGTACCAATAAGTCTATTTAAACAAAAAGAGATCATAGCACCAGTGTTTCAGTGGGTGAGCTCTAGACAAGGACACACGTCTATACAACCATGATCTCACATAAACATACCATGAGGTGACATAAGATCAAAACACATGCGCAGGTGATGTGAAACGATTCAATTCACTTCACTACAACTTCAAAAAATATGATTTTGTAAAAATTAATTAGTACAAAACTACACCCAATTATTATAAAAAGTTCTTTCTAAAAATCATCAAAAAGTGCCATAACAATTGCACCTCTAAAATGTTGAGAAAGATAGTTGACCTATCTACTTGTACAGATAACTCTCACATAATCCCTGAAAACATACTCCAGACATACCTCATTCTCACTCAGACAACCAAACAACCTGACATCACTTATGTCTCATACGCTAATAACATCACAGTCTAAAACAAAGAGCAAAAGACTGCACTCTAAAATGAAAACTACTGTCCTGTCGACAAAGGACGGTAGATATTCACAGAGAAACAACACACAAATATTTAATTTAGTCAAATCAATGCGTTTCACAGTTTAATACGTAGTACAACCTACAACAAATTCAGATTCCCCAACCCAACATGTTTCTTTCCGTGTTTTTTTGTTTATTTCTACACCTCAACGATTTTATTGTTTTTATAGAAATTAGTTGTGATTTTAGGACTAGAGATTTATGATTATAATTTAAAAATTGTAAATAGTATGTTATACAATAATGACGTGATCATTTTGATCTTTTTTGTAAAGGTTTTTTTAACCAAAAACAAATAAAAGTAAAAGTATATTTTTCACTTTCTCTCCAAAAACATTTCTAACCCCAATGCAACCATATGCAAAAAATCCTTTTTCCCGCTTTCTGTAATGAAATCTCCCTCCAGGTGATTCAAAATGTTGGCATGTATAAGAGCAATGCCAGAGGTTAAGATTCATTCTAAACCTTTCACCCATCAACTCTTTTGTTTGCCTTAGTCACCCCGAGTGGGCCGGGTATGCCCAGACGTGGGTCCCGTGCCTTCTTGGCCTAGAGGCCGAGGCTTTTCCTCACTGATGAGCCCCAACAAGGCCAAAACCGGTCTGGGAATGCTTGTGGTCTTGTGCAGAAGAGATGTGATCTAGCAGTTCGGGCTGGACTGCCCCTTTTGGGATGGGACCAACCCTGATTTGCATATGGCCTTTACCCTCCTGTAATAATGGCTTGACAGTCGAAGAACGATGGTCTGGAGGGTTGCTCAGAGAAATGCCATAGGTTAAGATTACTTCTAAACCTTCAGCCATCATCTCTTGTGTTTTGCCCATGTATGATACCCTGTGGCTACTACATTAACTGACAGAGACAATATTGAATTGTCATTATATCTGTTACTCACCGGCCGGCGAGTGGTTCGGGCAAGCGACCAGGAAGGTTGTACTGGATGTTGCTTGAAGAGCTCGAGATGGAGCCTCCACCCGAGCCTCCTCTCTGTTGAGGGAATAAGCTCTTTTTGATGTTATGACCCGCAGCTGCACTAAATTACAGACTGAGAGACCGATCACCCAAAAGAGCGGGGAGAACACACCACCACGGACCCAGCTAAAAGAAAAAGACAATTGGTAAATATTTGGGAAGAGCAAAGATCACCACAAGAAAAAAACCTCTCAAAAGCAGAAAGTACCTGGGTCACCCACTCCCCTTATCATCGAAAAGGAACAGAAATGGAATTTTCCCTGTAAGTACAGAAAAGAGATTAACTTCTATTTTGAGGATTCAGATAGAAATTAATAAAGAAAGTTAAGGAAATCTTACCAGAACAGGAATTGAAATAACCTAAACAATCCAGGTTAGAACAACGGAGGTACAAAATAATAAACAGGAAGGTTAGTAGGGATGCTATACCCGGGCGGCACGAGGGGCGCACTAGTTACGGGTAGGTGCACACTTCTCAGCAAGGCGTCCCTGTGTGCACTTTCAGAAATGAGTCTTTGTGTATAATCAGCAAAGCGTCCTTGCGTACACTTGAGGGAGCAAGTCCAAAACAACAGGATGGAGTCGGAATCCACAAAAGAACACTGGAATTGAAGAAGGAAACAGTACCCAGTACTTGGAGTCAGTTGGGAAGGTGAGGAAAACCAGTTGAAGGCGGTGGTAGGTAAATCAGAACAGAAGGAAGGCAATCCAGTAAACAGGCAGAAGTCCGGTACACAGGTAGGCAGAAGACAGTACAGAATCAGGAAGCAAGCAAACCGTAGAGCAGGCAAAGGTCCGGTACACAGGAAGTCAGAAGAATTTGAGAAGTCTCAAGGCAGTCCGTAATTGGGAAAACAGGAATTGGTACACCGGAAGGCAATGATTGGGAAGGCACAGAAGACGAAACTTCGGATGCCGGTTGCAACTTTAATCAGAAGCAGCGTCCTTCCCGCTGCAGTGTCTAATATACCCAGGAGGCGGAGCGCCGTAAGCCCGTCAGAGCTCACGTTCCGAATAGTCAGAACTACACGCAAAAAGTAGGTTTCCTGGGAGTTGTAGGCAAAGGCTGGGTTGTCGATACCTGGAAGTTTTTGAGCCCAATCTCCAGGGTAACCGCCACCGAGAGAAATAAGGGGCTGAGAAACGTTGGATACTGTGGCGAAGCGTCACGACTTTGGTAGGTACCTTGAAAATGGTCTGTTTCACCTGGCGTGATGAGGAGGCGCGCAGGTCATTCAGACCCCGATGTGTGACAATATCCATCTATATATATATATTTGGGAAAGGTTGTTTGTATGTTCAGGGTTGGCTCCAGCCCCATAACAGTTGGTGGGCTGAAGTTTTGGCCGAGGTCAGCATACCAGTCTCGGGTGTACTGGCAATAGTGAAATCTGACCAACCCCACAGAATCGCCCTGCACACGGCAGTCTGTGCTATCAGTATGGGTGATTTCTGGAGATTGCCAATTTTGTGATTGTTGGCTCTAGCCCCATAACAGTTGGTGGGCTGAAGTTTTGGCCCGAGGTTGGCATACCAGTCTGGGGTGGTACTGGCAATAGTGAAATCTGACCAACCCCACCCATTCACCCTGCACAAAGCGGTGTCCGGCCCTATACCATCAGTATAGGCAATTTCAGGAGAATTTTGCGACTTATTGTTACACTTCAGGCTTCCACGCGGGCCTCCTTGCAGAGAACGACTTCTTTACAAGCTCCTCTATGGACCAGGTACAGGCTACCATGGCGTCTGTACAAACTTCGACGGACTCCGGGTCAGCTGACACGGTTTGTACGTTGAAGACGTACGGCAAGACACGCCCCTCTTACGACTATAAAACCACCGTCTTCCAAGGGGCTCGTTGCTGCTAATTAGCGTTACAAGCCACATGCGGTTTCGTCCGTTACCTCTTTGTGTCTTCCTACACGATTCCTCAACTGAACTCCTGGTTTTGACCTTTGCCTGACTACTGGATTGCCTCGTCTCCTCCTTTATTCCTGTCGTGCTTGTCTGGTTGTTTGACTCGGAACGTTACTGGATCCGGCTCCCTTCTGTCTCTTGCGGTACTTCATTCCAGGTTGCCGCTTCTGCACTCGGAACCAAATTGCTGTCATCTATCTGGAACTTTTCTACAGTTAATCTGGATACATGTGTGCTCAGGTACATATTTAATTGGTTATCTCCATCTCTGCTACTATTTATCTCCACAAATTGTTTGGATATTTGTCTTCTGTTGGATTCTGGGACATTGAGTGACTTTCCTGTGAGATTGTCCTTAAGTGCATATAAACGCTTTCCTGAAAACCGCACCAACCCGACACTAGTGTGACCCTCGTGCCGCTCGGGGCTACTTCCCTATACTAACATCCCTGTTTGTTATTTTCTCCTGTCGTTGTCTTCTGTTTCCTGGATTCCTTTCCTCAATATATCCTTATTCAGGTTAGTTGTTATCAATTCTATATGTAGTTGGGACCAATATTGAATTAGACCATTTCGACTCATTTTGTGTTATTCCTTGTAGATCCACCCCGGGGAAGCTCCACTCCAATACCTATCTAGGTAGTTTCCCAGTTAATTCAACTGTTCTAATCACTTGCACTTACCTCAACACTGTCTAATATCTTTGTATTCCTTTGCCGCATTGGTATTGGCGGTGTGTGTTCTCCCCGCTCTTTTATTCAATTGACACCTCTGTCTGTCCCAACTGAAACAGCAGAGAGGTACATTGTGGAAAAGAGCCCCTCTTTGAGGAAGCCTGAGTCTTGTACTCAGGGGAGCTGGGATGGAAGGCTGAATATCGATTCTTGTACCACCATCATCTCCAAGGTCACTTCTCTACATCTTCGGCCTATTTCGGAGTGGTGAGTAACACTTATTCAAAAATAGGAAGTTAGGACACAAGGTCGGCATGCCAGTCTGGGGTGTACTGGCGATAGTGAAATTTGACCAACTCCACCCATTCGACCTGCACAGGGGTGGAACGGGGTCCGGCCCTGTGCTATCAGTATAGGCGATTTTGGGAGATTGCTGGTTTTGCAATAATAGGAAGTTATGACACAATAAATGCATGTCAGCTACAGACTGGTCAACGCTGTGTGGTACCACTAGTATATATATTACAGGGTCTGCGGTAGCAGCCCTGTAGTTATGGTTAAGTTGCTCAACCCATATGAAGAGCACTTTTTGGGCAGCTTATAACTTCACCCCCCCCAGAATGAATCCTCACATAACTTTGCAAAAAAGGTATATGGCCCCGTCGGATTGATCCTGCGAAGTTTGGTGAGGTTTCGTCAAGGGGGGGCGAAATTATAGAGGGGTCCCAAAATGTGTGGTTTTTCCCATAGACGCAATGGCATAAAAATTTTGCTCATGCCTATAGCCCAAACCACTGGACGGATTTTCATCAAGTTTGCTGCAGGAGCAGCGGCTTCATCCCGAAAGCATGCTTTTGTATATTTGGTGTAAATCCGTCCAGTCGTTTCTTTCAAAATAACCAAAAAGTTGGTCAATAAAATGTGTGATATCCTGGTTTAGTCTGCAGACTCAGTTCACTGTTCGGTCTGCGGACGGGCCTCCGATTGGCCCAGGGGCCGACGTCAGGTCCGCAGACATCGGACGCGCCCGCTTATTGGATGGTGAAAAGTGTGAAGTGCGTCAGATTTTTGGAAACACCCTCCATGTTGGATTCGCGGACACCCTTTATTAGAATTTTATTTTCAAAAGTCAAAATTAATGCCTTATAACAATCAATGAATGAAAAAAATAGCATGTAAATAATTTGAACACATTTATACAGTATTTACAAGGAGCACAAAACTCTGAAAGTTGAGAAAAGGAAAGAGTGGACAGAAACCGGGGAAGAAAGAGAGGCAAAAGAGGGAAGAAGGAAAGTGATAGAAGAAGAGACAGAGAGAGAAGGAAGAGATGAATATATATATATATATATATATATATATATATATATATATATATATATATATATATATATCGTAAAACAACAATGTACCAAAGTGCACTCCAGAGAGCAGCAACCTGCCGAAATGGGCAGGCTGCAATAAAGGACACCGTCAGACTTCACCAACCATAAAATAGAGTCTTTATTAGTGCAGAAGGACAAAAATAGAGAGTGCTCGGAAAATGACGCGTTTCACGGCTATTCGTCTGCTTGATCACAATAAAGAGTGCGTGAAAATTAAGGGGTATTTACAAGTGTAATGGCTACTCTATATGTATATGTATATATATATATATATATATATATATATATATATATATAAATATAAATTGGAGGGAATTCATACATTTCGTTGAAGACACTCCATATTGCAAAATATTTGTTGATTTTTTTTTTTTTATAGCTCTGATAGCCTAACGTCTCTCTGCGATGTCATTTTTGATGTCCTGGGTGTTAGTCTTAGCAGTGCACGGTGGTGGCCCGAGTCATGGTTGCTTAGCTTAAAAAAATTGGTGAATTTCTGAGGTTTTTCAGTTTTACTTGTAAGCATAACGTCCCTTTAACCAAGTTTTTTCATTGAATTTCGTAGGTTTTTATTAGTGCAACTTAACCATAGTGTCCCTTTTTTTAGCATATTTTTATTAACACTTTTCAATTTTTCACATACAAAATGTTCCCCTCCATCCTCAACTTCACTTTCCTCCCCCCAACATCTCCGAACAGCTGCCACCATTGTCCATATGAGTCTTTACAGTCCGATCTGCTTGTACCTTCAGCAGAATAAATCCAATACCCGTATTCTTTGAGGGCGCACGTTCTCTCGACAGTCTTTATGCAGAAAGTCCAGCATCAAATCCCAATACTTCCTAAACTTCTTTTATTCCCTGTGCAACACATATGTAACCCATTCCAAAGAGACATAATGCCAAATTTTCATTAATCAATACTGTTCGGTAGGGGCCTTAGGTTGTTTCCAATTTTGTGCAATTAATGATACAGTGGCCACACTTAGAATCATGTAAGCTTTCCTTTGATTCTAAACCCAACATTATTTCCCCCATTTGCCTACTTATTTGGGGACCAAAAATCTCTTTCCCAATATGCCTTAACTTTGGAACACTCCCACCATATATGACCCCATGTTCCCACCTCCTTATAACCCCACCAACATTCACTTGAAACATTTGTATAAAACGTATGTATTTTCTCTGGGGTGAGATGCCATTGCACCATTATCTTGACCCACATTTCACGTATCTGAAGTGCCTACATCAATTTTGGTATCCCATTCCAAATCGCCCACCATTGGGTCTCCGTAATGGTAGGGCCTGTGACCTTCTCTCATAGCTTCATATACCCCCATTCCACTTGACCTAGATTCTCTCCAATGATCCTATACAGTGCGCCGACCACATGTTTGTCCCTTGAATTTGTGGTAATACATTTCTCAAAAGGGGTAAGATCACTTATTATAAAGCGTTTAACTCCCATTTACCAGTGTCGGAGTTGAGCATACCTTAATCTTTCATTTTCGTTCGGGGAGAAAGCTTGTTTGCTTTGTTTAGAGGACCTAATTTCTCGACCCTCTGCCATATCACCCATCTTTAAACATCCTGCTTCCTCCCATGTCTTGAAAGCACTCTGTTCTAATCCCAGGGTAAACTGGGGATTGTGAAAAAGAGGTGTAAAGGGAGAGGGAAACGTAGTAATACCTGTCGCTTGACCACTGCATCCCAAACCTGTGCCATCAAAGCTGTGATTTTAATGTTGTATATATTAATGGGATGATCTTATTTTTGACACCAAAGGACTTCCAGTAGGGGCCTTCCAACCACTGCTCTTTCCATCCGCACCCATATTTTCTCCATGTCCCCTTTAAACCATTCCCTTATGATTCTCAGCTGGGCTGCTTGATAGTATATTTTAAAATCTGGCGCCCCATCCCTCCTTTGAGTACTGATGCCGTCAATGTTTTCCATGCTACCCTAGATTTCTTGCCTTTCCAGATATAATCCCTTATAATCTTGTTGAGTGCCTTAAAGAATTTCTGAGGACGCATTACTGGGAGCACCTGGAATTAATACAATACTTTTGGAAGAACTATCTTTTTAACTACATTTATTCTTCCCGTCCAGGAGGTGGTCAGAACGTTACGTACTGTGAGCCACTTTTTAATTGAATCCATAAGAGGGAGATCATTTGTTTGATACATCGAATCCAGAGAAGCAGTTATCTGAACTCCCAGATATCTTATGCCCTTTGGTGTCAGTACAAACTGATTCTCACCATAGTCACTCATTCCGGATGTTTTCTCTTCTTAAAATCACATCATCACCGATTTGTGTATGTTTATTTTCAGACCTGCCACCTACCCGAATTGTATCAATTCTGTTGCTAGGGCCTGCATGGAAGTAGTTACATCAGTCACTGTCAATAGTAAATCGTCAGCGAAGGTCATTACTTT
Organism: Ambystoma mexicanum; assembly: GCF_040938575.1. Taxonomy (NCBI): domain Eukaryota; kingdom Metazoa; phylum Chordata; class Amphibia; order Caudata; family Ambystomatidae; genus Ambystoma; species Ambystoma mexicanum. Next base: position 735,773,004 of record NC_090925.1, read on the forward strand.
ATGTTTTTCCCACCCAAATTGAATACCCTTGATTTTATCCTCCTCGCTAATTCTAGATAATAGTGGTTCAAGATGGAGCGCGTATAATACCGGGGACAATCAGCACCCTTGTTTGGTCCCCCTAGTTACCCGCACTTTGTGCGTTAGGTCTTCATTGATAACAAGATGTAAGATTGGGGATTGATGATTTGCCTTGACCATTTGCAAGAATCTGGGACCAAATCCCATTGCCTCCATTGTGAGGAATAAGAAGGACCACTCGACTCGATTGAAAGTCTGCTCAGCATCTAACGTTACTACCCTTGCTGATAATCCTGCTTTATTTATTTTCTAGATCAAACGGCTCACCTGTCTTGTATTGTCGAATGTTTGCCTACCCATAACAAACCCTGATTGATCTGGATGAACTAATTTCAGAACCAGCCTTCCCAGTCTAGTTGCTAATATTCTCGTGTAAAGCTTAGCATCTATATTAATAAGAGCTATGGGTTTGTTTGATAGACATTGGGTTTTATCCTTGCCTGGCTTAGGAAAAAGTACCACCTTTGCCACTTCCATTGTGGATGTAATAGTTTCCTCCCCTCTGAAGGAATTGAAAAGGGAAATCAGCAGCGGGATCAAGATCTCTGTATAGGTCTTATATAATAATGCTGGATACCATCCGGGCCCGGAGCCTTGTTAAGCGGTAGGGATCTTATTGCCTCTCAAACTTCCTCTGGGGTGATCTCTCCCTCCACCTCCTCCCTATCACCTGCTTCCAAGCTGTTCAACTGGCATTACTCCAAATATATCTTTTGAGCTTGAGAATCTGGGGAGTCTGTGGTGTACAGGGCTGAGTAATACTCAGTAAATGCTTTTAATATTTCTTTAGAGGATGTGCTAGTTATGGCTTGCCCGGTTTCTATGCTCCGGATGGTCCTTGTTTCTTCCTTCATCCGCACTTGCCGTGCCAACAGGTGATCGGCCTTGTTAGCTTTGATGTAATAATTCTGTCTTAAATACAACACAGCTTTCTCCGCTTGCTGGCCTGAAGCAAGTCTAATTGCCCCCTGACATACCTACATTTTCTTTGTAATGTTACTCCCCTGTTCGTTTCCATCTATTTCATGACTATTGTCCATTTTTCTTCCAAATCTTTTTGTCCTAATGTTAATTGCTTCTCTCTAAGGGCTTTTTTCGACATCAATTCTCTCCTCATGATCGCTTTGAAAGCATCCCAAACCCACCTTTTGGGCGTTCCCTGTGTCCCATTTAGTTCAAAGTATTCCCTAATCTTGCTCCTAATTTCCTCACACAATACCGGAACTCTTAGTATGTGTTCTGGGAATTTCCACCGCCATAATCCTGACCCTTCCATATTCGGATAAATTCCTAACAGTAATGGTGCATGGTCGGAAAGGATTATAGGACCTATGTCCATCTTCTCTATCCGTCCTAGCAATGCGGCCGAGACACACACATATTCTATCTTTGAAAATGTCAGATGGACAATGAATAAAATGTGTAACCCTTAGTATCCTGCTGTGTTTCTTTCCAAGCATCAACTAAAGACAAATTGGACATACAAGATTTACATTTTTTAGTAGGGAGTCGTTGCGATGTCTGTCCAGCCCCGCTCCTATCTACTTGTGGATCCCAGGCCATATTAAAACCTCCTGTCATGATTATTTGTCCCTCAGCAAAACGTTCAAGCCTGCCCAGAACCCCCTGGAGGAACCCATCCTGCCCTGAATTTGGAGCATACACCATAGCAATGGTATAGCACATTCTCCCTATTTGGATTCGGGCAAAAACGTATCTTCCCTCCTTGTCCATTTCTTTTGCTAGTATGTTCTGTCCCACCTGACCTTTCAAAGCTATAAGGCTCCCTCCCGTCTTCCCCTTGTTGTTTGATTGTATTACATATGGATATCCTGCTACTTGAATTTGTTACTATATTTCCTCGAAAAATTAGTCTCTTGTAGTGTCACCACATCGGGCGTCTCACAACTTAGGAACAATCCCACTTTACGCCTTTTGACTGGGGAGTTTAAGCCTCTTACATTTCAGGATAAGATATGGATTCCTTTCTTACCTCCCATCTACATTTGTGTACACTGGTTATACCTTTGGCGCTGATCCCTCCCATATTTAACCCCACTACCACCTTCCCCCCGCACACCCATATCCCCCCTCGTCTCCCCGGTCAAGCCCAAACCTATTCCCCTTCCTCCCATGCTTTGAGCCATGGAGGTTGAGCTCTACTATGGTCAGAAATCCACGGGACACTTGACCACGTAGGGTAGCCGAAGATTTCTTCCCAACAATACTAGCAACTGGCTGCTAAATAACAGACAGTCTATAGCATTCTTTGAAAGATGGAAACCCACGAACACACCAGGAGGATCCAGGAACACACCAGGAGGATCGTCCACAATGGCGAAGTCAGACTCCGGGTACCTAAAGACAAGGCCTGGATTTAACACTAGCACAAATATACAATTTCCTTAGAATCTAATAATTAACAGAACCCACCTCTAAGAGAAGGATGAAGACAGATGTTGGTAGGTGTGGCAGTAATGTCTATCCTCCCATTCTAGGCAATGCAAACAGAGACAAGAGTGTAAGTAGTGGGGAAAACTAAACTGCTGAGAAATAAGTGCAATGTGGATCTGTGCCTTACCGTGAGCCGAATGATGACCAGCGTGGAAACAGTAAACAATGCCCTGGTCTAAAGGCAGCAACCAGCCCAACTGTGCCCAACGAAATGAGGACGCCTTCGTAGAGTCTCTAGTCCCACAGGAGAAAACTTACGAAACGAGAATGAAACAGATGACGCACCACAAAGGCAGTCACTAGTCCAAGGTGCGCGGTTGAAATGGAACGGAAAGGGCTGTTGCTACCCCGAGACACGAGGCAGTTGTTCTGAAGGAGCGATATGAGTGGCAACACCAGGCAGATCCAGTAGACCAGATTCCAAGATGAAACACCAGAGGAGCTGATGAAAATTGGCAATGTAACGTAGCAGTCAAGGATGAAGCAGAGGAGTCCAAAAACACGGTCTGAAGTCGGAGTACCAAAATTCACTATTCCAGGCAACTACTGCAGACAAGGAGCAGGCAAAAACAAATCCAGGAAAATGAAGTCCGAGGTCATAAGCAGGAACAGGCAGAGAATTCGAAACGTAGAGTCAGGAAACAAAGCACACTTCCGCGTAATCAGAAGCGTGGAAACCATGGAAACCGAACACTATATAGTACAATATGATGATATGCCCGGCATCCAAACGTAATGACTTCAACATTCACGGATGCCATAGTTTCCAAGACAACCGCCAGGAACGCCCATAACGTCCAATACGCCGAGCCCTCTGGGAAATGTAGTGCGGATCATGCGATGGTGAAAAACGGTGTAGATTCTTTTCTTATGCAGAACGAGACGCCTTGAAGCCAGCTGAGATCTGGATGAGGTGAGTGCATGTTTGCTTAGTGAGTTAATAGGCAAGCTAGAAGAGATAGGAAAACCCAGTCTGAGTGATTGGAGCCTTGTGGTAGATGGCCTCCTAACAACCACACTCCTGGGGATTCTTTGTGCGGGTTTACCTAAGCCCAACACGTCCCCTCCCCCTGATTTCAAGTGCCGAGAACATCCCCCACCGCCTCGTTCACACCACCTTCATACCTCTTTCTAGTAATAGAATTGACCATGACCATCTCTTATAGCCGGATTCTTTGACCCCTTTCAGTCTGGCTTTCGCCCTGGCAGCGGTACAGAGTCTGTACTTAACCCTGTCATGGACGATCTTGCCTGGTTAGTCGACCAGGGCAGGGTGGGAGTGGTATTATTATTGGATCTTTCCGCCGCGTTTGTCACGGTAGACCACCCCACTCTTCTGACCCGGCTGTCGGACGCAGGCATCTTGGGTCAGGTCCTCGACTGGTTTCAAGCTTTTCTGACTGATTGAACCCAGTCAGTGTCTTTGCCTCCTTTCTGCTCCCCCTGGGACTGCTCTTCTGTAGCGTCCCTCAGGGATCTGCACTCTCCCCTATCCTTTTCAACCTGTATATTCGCCCTCTCCTGCTTCTATTATTGGCTCATGGGTTTAGATATTATTCCTATGCCGATGATATGCAGATCCTGGTTCGGCTTGACCTCACCAGGGCCGATACTGCGGCCCGGCTACGAAGCTGCCTGGAAGACCTTGGCGCCTGGATAGCGACTAATTGGCTGTCACACTTTGCCTGAAATCTCACCTGTTTATCTTTCAACGTCTTGGACTGGGGTTTTTCCTTCTTCCGGACAGCTCGGGCCTTGTAGAGACAAGGACGCGTATCCTCTGTCGCCAGCGTGCAGGTGAAATCTGACCGAGGTGAGTATGCGTTCAAATCCAGGGAGGAAGAGCAATATTTTGCAGAGTCTCTGGAGGAAGGAAGCCAGGAAGGAACCAGGACAAGTACAAGGGCGGTAAGGAATAAGCGCTAAGGGCGGTAAGGCCCCAGGAAAGGAGAGCGCTGATAAGACAGCTAAGGTAGAGGAGGGGGCTTAACAGAACCTGGAAAGGAAGGGTACTACGCACAAGGAAAAGTACGACCACACTTGCCGATGTTCGGGAAGTTAGTGTTGAGACACGAAGTGCCGCTGGGGCATGTCTCTTTTCAAGGAACTGGCGAACTCCTGGAAACTAGAGCGGTAGTCATGCACTAGCGTCGGCCATGTTGGGTATACTTTGGAAGGAATGTAGCAATGTCTTATGGACCACGTAGTCCAGAAGGGACTGAAACGTCAAATCATGACAGCATGCCCCCTCTTAAACTGCGATCCACCCGGTTTGCCCGGATGGGTCAAGTGGAACCCTCATAGCAAGCGAGGGGCATTCATATTGGACATTGGTTCCCATGTTCGTTCACTGGGTGGATATCCTTTCCATTCCACCAAATATTGTAGACGACCCCTTCTATATATAGAGTCACAAATCCTGGAAACTTCAAATTCAACTTGTTCATTGTTGAGCACAGGGGTAGGTCGAGGAGAGTTCCTAGTGGTTTGTGAATAAGGTTTCAGTAAGGATGTGTGAAAAACAGGGTGAATCCTTTTCCAGGAGCGGGGTAATTGAAGTCTGAAGGCTACAGGGTTGATGATTTCTTTTATCAAAAAGGGGCCATAGAAACTGCTGAGTTCAGTCCCCTACGGGTCAGAGACCACGAAGCCCAGAAGGGACACGCCCGGTGGGTCATGACAGCATGCCTCCTCCGAAACCCAGTTCCTCCGGGTTTGCCCGGGTGTATAATGTGGTACCTTCGGAGCAGTCTGGGGGCACTTATGTTTGAGACTGGTTCCCAGGTGCGTTCACTTGGAGGGTACCCTTTCCACTCGACCAGATATTGTAGCTGACCACGTCTGTACCTGGAGTCACATATTTTGGATAATTCGTATTCTAACTGATCATTGACAACCACAGGGGTAGATCTTGGAGCAGTCCGGGAGGACTGGACGTATGGTTTCAACAAAGAAGTATGAAAGACTGGGTGGAGTAGAGTCAAAAGGCCATTGGGTTAATGATTTCTTTTATGGAAAATGGGCCATAGTACCGCGGAGCCAACTTATTTGGTCGTAAGTGTTGAGGCAGAACTTTCGAGGACAGCCAGGCCTTATCACCCACTGAGTATGAAGGCCCTGGTCTTCTTTTGGAATACACGTAATGCTTGGTGCTTGTTCAGGCCTTTTTGAGCTGTTCTTTGGCTTCTCTGTGTACGTTGATGAGAGTTTCAATCCAGGAGTCGACTGCAGGAACTGGGGTAGGATGTGGGAGTATGGATTGTAGAACCGAAGGGTGGAATCCTTGGCTACAAAAAAAAGGGCTGGTTTTGACGGCCGAGTGATCCGAATTATTGTATGCGAATTCAGCCAGCGGTATTAGAAGTGACCAATCGTCCTGGTGTCATGATGCCCGCTTCCGGGGAGCCGTTTCAAGCCCTGCGTCCCCGAAAGCGGACATCCAGCCCCCAAGGAAGGACCCAGCAACCCCATATAGGGGTCCTTTGGACAGTGTCCTGGCGCCTATGGCGCCAGGCTCATAAAAGACATCAGTGCTTGGGTGCACTTACCTGATGCAGACCATGCTGCAGGATCCCAGCCTCCTTGAGGCCTGAAAGGAACTACTTTACCTGTGGGACTAATTTACCATCCGGGCGTGGTCGGGGAAGGATACATACCTGATTGGAGGAAGGATACATACCTGGAACTTCTTCCAAGGCTATTTAAACCCCACCCGAACAGCCACACGTGCTTCGCGTTGTTCTGCATCTAGCAGCTGGACGCTCACCGTGTCTGCTCCTGCATCCTGACTTCTGCCACGCCTGCCAGCATCCTGGATCACCTGCAAAGGAAGAGAAGAAGAGAACAGAAGAAGGAAAAGTCCTTACCTGCTAAATCCGCATCCCGGAGACATCTCGCCGACAATCCTGAAAAGGAAGACTTTTATTTAAAAGCTCATTGCGTCGATCGCTGCAGCACCGCATTCCACTCACCTTTACAGGGCGCCTCCATGTTCAGCAGCGATCATCCAGATTCGCAGTCACGCCCCAGCGCCGAGGGAGAAAAAGACCAGAACAAAAGGAGAGAGAGAGAAGGGAATAAGGAAAGCTAAATCTCCATGTTAAGACTTACCTGTTGATTCATTCCGTCTTCATTTCGGGTCCGCGCCGCATCCTGGCATTTCCGGACCCCGGCCCCTAAGGGGAAAAAAAGACATCAGCGTTAATGAGCGAATGAAAAGACATTACCAAAAAACGCTCATTAAAGACTTACCTGATTTCTACAAGGATTTCACCTCTCATCTCGGGTCGGTGCCTGTTCCCCGGCATTCCGTACCCCGGCCCCTATGGGGAAAAAGACACTAGCATTAGTACATTAATGCATGGACACAAGGGGAACCTCTTATCAAAAAAAAACTTACCTGGAAGCCAAGCAAGTTTGGTTCTCACCAATCCGAAAATCCAGTGAAGTAACTGGATACCAACGCGCCCCTGCATCAGAAGCAGGATGGAGAGCTCGTCCTTCCAGACCCTAAGGTGAGACGCTACGAGGAATCACAGAAGGGTTTCGAGGAGGGTGAGAGGGGAAAGTGGGAGGCTGATTGCATTACCCCGCAGACAGTTAATCCCCTATTTTCGCCTACAGAAGGATACTTCTGCGAGCCAGACAAGCCAGATTTGGGGGCCCGGTCCAGTCCGTCTTCCGAACCCTGCGCATCACCTTAGAAGAGGTCACAGCAGCGCAAACCAGGCCAGCGCCTCCGTGGGAGTCAGGTGAGCATTACAGAACGCAAAGCCTTCCTACAAATTCCCACCCAGGCGCTATGGAAAGTTCTGAGACTGATCAGGTGGCCCAATTACTGGGGGAATTACGGGCCGAAGTACATGCCGCTCGTCAAAAGACTAATGCCCTCAAGAGGGAATTAATAATATCAAAGGAAAGAACTGATGACCTGGCCAGACAGCTTTTGCAAGGTCAAGCTGGGCAAACTCCTCTACCTGGTTCCGGAGGGAACCCCGCTCCTGTGTTTTCCAGTAACCCTGTGCAGATTAATCTACCTGGAAACATGCCGCTGGCCCCACCCGAACGCTTTGCCGGGGACCCCAAACGATTCGCCGTATTCATGAATCAGTGTCGTTTGCACTTCCTATGCAGACCTGGGGCCTTCCCTAATGATCAGACCAAGGTAGCCTTTGTATTGTCATATCTCAGCGGCTGAGGGAGTTAATGTCTCTGAGCCTATGCAAATTGGAGGGGTTAAAGGACCCTTAACTCAAAAGGAACGTGAAAGGAGGCGGCAGTTAAAATGATGTCTTTATTGTGGGAATTCTGGACACTTTCTACGAGATTGCCCGGCAAAACCGCCCCGAAAGGCGGTAGGAGCCGCTAATAAAAACCATGAAGACTCTGTTTCGGAAACGACTCCGCCCGACAAGTGTAGGGGTCCGCTTGCCGTGCTTGAAAACTAACTCTCAGACCTCGCATTTCATTGTGCCAATGGTTCTCGTAGATCCAGAACAGCCTAAGCGGTTGCATGCAATAAAGGCATACATCGATAGTGGGGCTATTGGAAACTATGTGGATCGTGAATTGGTCTCTAGGATTAACCTCCCTCTCCGTCCTAAAACCAGCAAAGATGTCATCACCACAGTCGATGGAACTGAAATTGCCTCTGGACCGGTAACACATTCCACTACTGAGGTGACTCGTATTGGTCCCGACGGCCATCGGGGGGGGGTGTTGTGTTTGATGTAATCAAGGCTCCACAGTTTCAGGTTATTCTTGGAATCCCTTGGTTAGAGACACATAATCCTCGAATTGATTGGCGAGCTAAGAGAATAACCTTCCCGGAATGTACACAAACCTGCTACCCAGAAAACCTGAAGATTAATCTAGCATCTGTAACCTCTGCCTCCATGCAACTACCTCCGGAATACCAAGACTTTCAGGACGTCTTCCAAAAGGAACAGGCCAACACGTTACCTCCTCACAGATCGTAAGATTGCCAAATCGATCTGGTGCCCGGTGCACAACCCCCTTGTAGCAGGATTTATGCCCTTACCGAACCTGAGAATCTGCATTTGAGACAATATTTGGATCAATACCTAGCTAATGGTTTTATTCGCCCGTCAAAGTCCCCGGCATCTTCGGCTTTGTTCTTCGTGCCCAAAAAAGAAGGCGACCTTAGAACTTGTATCGATTACCGCGCATTGAACCAGATAACGGTTAAAAACCGTTATCCTCTGCCTCTGATCCCTGAACTCCTTGACCAGGTGAAGGACGCTTGCATATACACCAAGTTAGATCTCCGGGGGGCTTATCATCTGGTACGAGTTAAAGAAAGCGACAAATGGAAAACTGCCTTCCGTAATAAATACAGATTATTCGAGTACCAGGTGATGCCTTTCGGATTGTGTAACGCGCCGGCTGCCTTCCAATACTTCATGAATGATGTCCTTCGGGAACTCATCGATGTTTGTGTTGTCGTATATATCGATGACATTCTGGTGTACTCCTCTTCGGAATCTGATCACAGAAAACACGTCAGGGCAGTACTTGAAAAACTGCGCCAACACAAACTATTTGCTAAATTGGAGAAATGTGTTTTCCATACCACAGAAGTCGAGTTTCTAGGTTTCATCCTGACACCCAAAGGAGTCCGAATGGACTCAAGAAAAGTGGATGCCATCCTCAAATGGCCATCACCTAGCTCTGTAAAAGGGGTTCAAAGCATGCTCGGCTTTGCCAATTTCTATCGCAGGTTTATCCCGGAATTTTCACACGTGGTACAACCCATTACTGCACTCTTGAGAAAAAATAAACGTTTTGAATGGTCTGAAGAAGCCGAGCAGGCCTTTCAGGATTTAAAAGCTATGTTTACCTCTGCACCTATATTGAAACACCTGCGTCCAGATCTCCCTTATGTCGTTGAGACTGACGCATCCAGCCTAGCCATGGGAGCTGTCCTGTCCCAAAGAGATCCCGAAACCAACCAACTGCATCCCGTAGCATTTTGGTCCAGAAAATTCTCGGCACCCGAGGTTAATTATGCAATCACGGACAAAGAACTGTTAGCCATTAAGTCCGCTTTTAAAGCCTGGCGGCATTATCTGCTTGGCGCTTGACATACCATCACAGTGATCACTGATCACCGGAATTTACAGTATTTGAAAACCGCCAAGGCTCAGTCATCACGGCAGCTCCAATGGGCTTTGTTTTTCGCTGAATTTGATTTCGTGATTACCTATCGACCTGGCTGCAAGAATGGCAAAGCAGACGCCTTATCCCGAATTGGAATGGGAGAATCTGATACAAACTCTGAACCAGTACCAATAATTCCCGAACAGAGGATTCTAGGCATGACTTCGTTACAGACGCTTGAAGACATTCAAGCCAGAGTGGAACAACTCCTGGACCCTACAACCTTACAGGATTGGATACAAAAGGGATCAGACTTTACCATAGATAATGGTTTACCTTATTTCCAAGGACGCTTATTCCAGCCACATAAGGAATTACACAAACTAGTTATTTCCGGTTATCATGATGCATTAATAGAGGGACACCCCGGTATTGCCAAGACAGAGGAAAAGGTGAAACGACAATTTTGGTGGACCTCTTGGCGAAAAGATGTTAAATCTTTTGTGATGTCCTGTGGTGTTTGCACCCAAAATAAAAGTCAAAAGAAAAGACCAGCCGGTCTCCTTCAACCTCTAGACCAGGGGTGCACAACTGATTTTGACAGAGGGCCGAAAGTACCTTACATGAGGGCTGTAGTGGGCCGAAAAGTAAATGTGGGCGGGGCGGTAGGCGGGGCGTGGCAGGAGGCTTTTTAAACCCCCAATTTCTACTAAACACATGGAAAAAGAATGTTTTTGAGGGGTAACGATTTTTATTTGCATTTCAAACTTACATTTTGTACTACACATTTTCCATTGTTATAATTTATTTCTATTTAGTTATTGTATCTCGCATGTTTAGTTAACTTATATATATTTTATTGACCCTAGATTGGACATGCCGTTATTTTGGACTGCTACAGTTTGCTATTTGGGTTGCCCAAGAGGAGTATGGCCTTCATTGAGTCAGGTTTCCTCAAAAAGCCAAAGATGAGCATCTCCCAACTGTGCCTGTTTTAGCTTTATTATTGGGTTCACTCTTGGAGTGCAACACTATGCCCCATGTCCCTCACCCCCAACCAAACACTATGGCCCTTGACCCCATCACCCCCAACCAAACATTATGCCCCATGGCTCCCTCACCCCCAACCAAACATTATGCCCCATGGCACCCTCACCCCCAACCAAACACTATGCCCCATGTCCCTCACCCCCAACCAAACACTATGCCCTATGGCCCCCTCACCCCCAACCAAACATTATGCCCCATGTCCCTCACCCCCAACCAAACAATATGCCCCATGGCCCCCTCACCCCCAACCAAACACTATGCCCCTTGCCCCCTCACCCCCAACCAAACACTATGGCCCTTGCCCCCCTCACTCCCAACCAAACATTATGCCCCTTGCCCCGCTCACCCCCAACCAAACATTATGCCCCATGGCCCCCTTGCCTCCAACCAAACACTATGCCCCATGTCCCTCACCCCCAACCAAACACTATGCCCCATGTCCCTCACCCCCAACCAAACACTATGCCCCATGCCCCCCTCACATCCAACCAAACATTATGCCCCATGGCCCCCTCACCCCCAACCAAACACTATGCCCCATGGCACCCTCACCCCCAACCAAACACTATGCCCCATGTCCCTCACCCCCAACCAAACACTATGGCCCTTGCCCCCTCACCCCCAACCAAACACTATGCCCCAGGTCCCTCACCCCCAACCAAACACTATGCCCCATGGCCCCCTCACATACAACCAAACATTATGCCCCATGGCCCCCTCACATCCAACCAAACATTATGCCCCATTGCCCCCTCACCCCCAACCAAACATTATGCCCCATGGCCCCCTCACATCCAACCAAACATTATGCCCCATGGCCCCCTCACATCCAACCAGACATTATGCCCCATGGCCCCCTCACCCCCAACCAAACATTATGCCCCATGGCCCCCTCACATCCAACCAAACATTATGCCCCATGGCCCCCTCACCCCCAACCAAACACTATGCCCCATGTCCCTCACCCCCAACCAGACACTATGCCCCATGTCCCTCACCCCCAACCAAACACTATGCCCCATGGCCCCCTCACATCCAACCAAACATTATGCCCCATGGCCCCCTCACATCCAACCAAACATTATGCCCCATGGCCCCCTCACCCCCAACCAAACACTATGCCCCATGGCACCCTCACCCCCAACCAAACACTATGCCCCATGTCCCTCACCCCCAACCAAACACTATGGCCCTTGCCCCCCTCACCCCCAACCAAACATTATGCCCCATGCCCCCCTCACCCCCAACCAAACATTATGCCCCATGGCCCCCTCACCCCCAACCAAACACTATGCCCCATGTCCCTCACCCCCAACCAAACACTATGCCCCATGTCCCTCACCCCCAACCAAACACTATGCCCCATGGCCCCCTCACATCCAACCAAACATTATGCCCCATGGCCCCCTCACCCCCAACCAAACATTATGCCCCATGGCCCCCTCACATCCAACCAAACATTATGCCCCATGGCCCCCTCACATCCAACCAAACATTATGCCCCATGGCCCCCTCGCCCCCAACCAAACACTATGCCCCATGTCCCTCACCCCCAACCAAACACTATGTCCTATGTCCCTCACCCCCAACCAAACACTATGCCCCATGGCCCCCTCACATCCAACCAAACATTATGCCCCATGGCCCCCTCGCATCCAACCAAACATTATGCCCCATGGCCCCCTCACATCCAACCAAACATTATGCCCCATGGCCCCCTCACCCCCAACCAAACACTATGCCCCATGTCCCTCACCCCCAACCAAACACTATGCCCCATGTCCCTCACCCCCAACCAAACACTATGCCCCATGGCCCCCTCACATCCAACCAAACATTATGCCCCATGGCCCCCTCACATCCAACCAAACATTATGCCCCATTGCCCCTCACATCCAACCAAACATTATGCCCCATGGCCCCCTCACCCCCAACCAAACACTATGCCCCATGGCACCCTCACCCCCAACCAAACACTATGCCCCATGTCCCTCACCCCCAACCAAACACTATGCCCCATGTCCCTCACCCCCAACCAAACACTATGCCCCATGGCCCCCTCACATCCAACCAAACACTATGCCCCATGGCCCCCTCACCCCCAACCAAACACTATGCCCCATGTCCCTCACTCCCAACCAAACACTATGCCCCATGGCCCCCTCACACCCAAGCAAACACTATGCCCCATGGCCCCATCACCCCCAAGCAAACACTATGCCCCAGGGCCCCCTTACCCCCAACCAAACACTATGGCAGTTGGAAAAAACATCTTTTTGGAGGTGTACCGTTTTATTTGTATTTAAAACTTACATGTTGTACTATACATTTCCCCAAATCATACAGGATGAAACAGTGAACCAGACATAGTTGATCAGTAAGAAACATTGCAGCGTTTCTCAGCTGTCAGTTTCTGGATCTCGGGCTCCAGTGAGGTTGTTCCTACTCTCAGGATAGCATGGAGATGTTGGTCAGTTAGTCTTGTCCTTAGGCTGGATTTATGTAGTTTCATTTGTGAAAAAACTTGCTCACAAATGTAAGTACTGCCAAAAATATAGAAATCATCTTTAATGCTTCCCGTGAAAGATTGGGGAATTGCGCAGTGTCCAGAGACTGATAGAAGACTAATAAAGGCATCTCTCTGTGCTTATTTTTGAGGGCACTACAGCACTGAAGTTCAATCAGTTCCAGTTGCAGTTCAGGTTGCACACTGTCAACATCAGCTGAGAAAGGGTCTGCAAAAGGTTTAAAAGAGGCTCGCTGGGATTTGAATTGTAAGAAACGATTCTCAAAAACATTTTGCAGTTCCTTTAGGACCTTCACATGCCGATACCACCCTCCATACTTGTCATGGGGGGAAAACCTCTGCACATGCGGGGTAGTGTGCCAGCATCCCTTTCTCCAGTTGGGCTGTCAGAAGCCTTAACTTTATTTCAAAGGCACAAACTGCCTCAAACAGATCCGATATGAGATTTTGGCTTCCTTGCAACTGTAAATTTAAATCATTGAAATGGCCTGTCAGGTCAGTCAGAAAAGCAAAGTCGGCTACCCAGTCAATATCTAGCATGACAGAAGTGTCCATTCCCTTTTCATCAAGGAATGCTTTTATTTCGTGCCGTAAAGCAAAGAATCGCTTCAGCACATTGCCACGACTAAGCCATCGAACATCGGTGTGATATAGGACATCACCATAATCCGCCTTTACCTTTTCTAGAAACGCCTGAAATAATCGGTGATTTAAAGAGCGTGCACGGACAAAATTAACCGCTTTCACAACAAAGTCCATCACTTGAGTGAATTTCAAATGTTTTGCACATAATGCCTCCTGGTGGATTATGCAGTGATAATTTTTTAAATGGACAGCCTTCTCGCCTAAGTGCCTTTTCAAGCAGCCAATAAACCCATTTTGCTCCCCAACCATGGCTGGCGCCCCATCAGTCGTCACGCCTACCAACGCATCCCATGGCAAATTTAAATCATCAATGACTTTTTGAAAGGCATTAAAAATGTCAGCACCAGTAGTCCTGCCATGCAAAGATACCAGGGAAGCCAGTTCCTGAAATACTTTGCATTGATTATCGACCCCCCGAATGAAAATTAAGAGTTGGGCTGTGTCACTTGCATCTGTGCTCTCATCAAGGGCAGCTGAAAAGAACTTGACATCCTTACACTGCATTTTCAGTTGGCTGTAACAATTGTCAGCCATATCAACAATACGCTGCTGGATACTCATACGTGAAAGGGGAACATTTGTAAAAACATCTTTTTTTTCTTTACACACTGCCTCGCAAATCTCCATCAGGCAGTCTTTAACGAAATCCCCATCTGTGAAAGGACGGCTGACCTTGCAATAAGACGAGCAACCTTATAACTCGCAAAGGTGGCACATTCAGATTCTTTTTTTTTCTGGGCAAAAACACCCTGTTGCTTAGCCAGCTGTGTTTTTAGCTCCCCAGCTTTCTTAATTATCGCTTCCCCCTGCAAATCCTTATATTGTGAATGTTTTGATTCACAATGGCGGCGGATATTATATTCCTTGGGGACTGCTATGCGTTCGAGACAAATGAGACACGAGTACACATCAGGTTTGGACTCGATGAAAAAAAACTTCTCAGTCCACTCATCCTTAAATTGACGGTGCTCCTGGTCAATCTTTCTTTTTTTTACTGCACTAAACATTGGCAGGGACATCTTTGGATAAAGATACGAAATCCACTGTTATGCTCCCACTACGACGGTCCAAGTCTAGAGTATATACAAATTATATACTTTTTGGAGAATCCTAGAAGCGACAAAAGAACAAGATCAGATAAAGAACATGGCCTTGCCAGCATACCTTTTCATGCACTTATTGATGGATACTTTGAGGAATAGCGGGCTGCATAGCATATCAACCTGCTATGTTTGAGATTAAGGTGGAAATTGAGGACATACTTTTTTTTTAAAAAATAACATTTCAAAGCACAAGCTGTTGCCAAAATATGAGCTTTTGAAAGGAATTATCACAGGATGACCAATTACTTTAGTGAACATACAAAAAAAATGATCTCAGTTTCTTCCTGGGCAGGGCAAAACTGGCAGGAGCGCCAGAGAAATAGTTTCTGCTTGTGCTTCTATCCCCCTGAACAATGCTTGATGGGGTTGTAGAAAGGTAACAATTACCCACACTCAATGGGTCTCAAACGTTTGATCGAGGTTTAGTTGCAAAATTACAGGAGCAGACATCATCCAGGACCTTACTAGAAAAGGCTGCAGCCGATTTTGAAAGCTTTAGGAATGTACAAATAACCACACCCACTGCTGACCCTTGACACTCTGGCCCAACATCTCTAATGATATGCTATGATAGTTTATTTCTGGTAGAGCCGGAGAATTACACAAGGTGAGGGAGAGGGGAGGAGAAAGGAGGGAGAGGAACAAAACAAGCTTTTATCGTACTAGGCCTGACGACATTTCAGATAGTGCTGGAGAGGGAGAGGGGATAGTAAGTGGGGGTGGGGGGCAAACATTTGTTACTATCATACCATGTCCAGGGACAATTCTGGACCTAGGAGTATGATCTTTAGGGAACTGCAGCGAATGCCAAAGAGCATCATTAAATGGGAACAGAGCTACATGGTGATGCCGATTTGGGTTTGGCCCAGGATTTATACACTGGGTGCAGTTGCTATACATCAGGCCAGTGGCCAGGGTTCGCACTGGCAAACACATTTCACTTGTCTGTGTGATCCTACAGGGCACCAGGCAAGGCTGCCAGTTGTCTCTGATGTTATTCACCCTGGCCCACCTCACCCCCCAACTCAGCACACACACAAACATGCACCCATACAGACCCGAACCCCCCACACCCCCCAACTCCAAACCCCCACCCCCCAAATCAGCACACACACACAAGCACCCAACCAGACCCGAACCCCCACCCCCCAACTCAGCACACTCTCAAACATGCAAACATACAGACCCAAACCCCCACCCCCCAACTCAGCACACACACAAACATGCACCCATACAGACCTGAACCCCCCACCCCCCCAACTCCAAACCCCCACCCCCCAAATCAGCACACACACACACAAGCACCCCACCAGACCCGAACCCCCACCCCCCAACTCAGCACACTCTCAAACATGCAAACATACAGACCCAAACCCCCACCCCCCAACTCAGCACACACACAAACATGCACCCATACAGACCCGAACCCCCCACCCCCCCAACTCCAAACCCCCACCCCCCAAATCAGCACACACACACACAAGCACCCAACCAGACCCGAACCCCCACCCCCAACTCAGCACACTCTCAAACATGCAAACATACAGACCCAAACCCCCACCCCCCAACTCAGCACACACACAAACATGCACCCAGACAGACCCGACCCCCCACCCCAAATCAGCACACACACAGACCCGAACCCCCCACCCCCAACTCAGCACACACACAAACATGCACCCATACAGACCCGAACCCCCCAACCCCCCCAACTCCAAACCCCCACCCCCCAAATCAGCACACACACACAAGCACCCAACCAGACCCGAACCCCCACCCCCAACTCAGCACACTCTCAAACATGCAGACCCAAACCCCCACCCCCCATCTCAGCACACACACAAACATGCACCCATACAGACCCGACCCCCCACCCCAAATCAGCACACACACAGACCCGAACCCCCCACCCAGCACACTCGCAAACATACAGACCCAAACCCCCACCCCCCAACTCAGCACACACACAAACATGCACCCATACAGACCCGACCCCACCCCCCAAATCAGCACACACACAAACATGCACCCATACAGACCTGAACCCCCCACCTCCCCCAACTCCAAACCCCCACCCCCCAAATCAGCACACACACACACACACAAGCACCCAACCAGACCCGAACCCCCACCCCCCAACTCAGCACACTCTCAAACATGCACCCATACAGACCCGAACCCAACACCCCCCCAACTCCAAACCCCCACCCCCCAAATCAGCACGCACACACAAGCACCAAACCAGACCCGAACCCCCACCCCCAACTCAGCACACTCTCAAACATGCAAACATACAGACCCAAACCCCCACCCCCCAACTCAGCACACACACAAACATGCACCCATAAAGACCCGACCCCCCACCCCAAATCGGCACACACACAGACCCGAACCCCCCACCCCCAACTCAGCACACACACAAACATGCACCCGTACAGACCCGAACCCCAACTCCAAACCCCCACCCCCCAAATCAGCACACACATGTACAAGCACCCAACCAGACCCGAACCCCCCACCCCCAACTCAGCACACACACAAACATGCACCCATACAGACCCGAACCCCCCACCCCCCCAACTCCAAACCCCCACCCCCCAAATCAGCACACACACAAACATGAACCCATACAGACCCGACCCCCCACCCCAAATCAGCACACAAAGACCCGAACCCCCCACCCCCAACTCAGCACACACACAAACATGCACCCATACAGACCCGAACCCCCACCCCCCCAACTCCAAACCCCCACCCCCCAAATCAGCACGCACAAGCACCCAACCAGACCCGAACCCCCACCCCCCAACTCAGCACACACACACAAACATGCACCCATACAGACCCGAATCCCCCACATCCCCCAACTCCAAACCCCCACCCCCCAAATCAGCACACACACACAAGCACCCAACCAGACCCGAACCCCCACCCCCCAACTCAGCACACTCTCAAACATGCAAACATACAGACCCAAACCCCCACCCCCCAACTCAGCACACACACAGACCCGAACCCCCCACCCCCAACTCAGCACACACACAAACATGCACCCATACAGACCCGAACCCCCCACCCTCCCAACTCCAAACCCCCACCCCCCAAATAGGAACACACACACACACAAGCACCCAACCAGACCCGAACCCCCACCCCCCAACTCAGCACACTCTCAAACATGCAAACATACAGACCCAAACCCCACCCCCCACACACATCCAACACCCCCCCACCCCCGCATCTCAACATACACACAAAATACATTCAAATCCAAACATCCGACACACATCCAACACCCCCCACCCCCACATCTCAACATACACACAAAATACATTCAGATCCAAACATCCGACACACATCCAACACCCCCTCCCACCCCAACATACACACAAAAAAAAATAAAATCCAAACATCCGACACACATCCAACACCCCCCCACCCCGAATCTCAACATACACACAAAATACATTCAAATCCAAACATCCGACACACATCCAACACCCCCCCACCCCCACATCTCAACATACACACAAAATACATTCAGATCCAAACATTCATACACATCTGACACCCCCCCACCCCCGCATCTCAACATACACACAAAAAATATTACAATCCAAACATTCATACAGATCCGACACACATCCGACACCCCCCCACCCCCGCATCTCAACATACACACAAAATACATTCAAATCCAAACATCCGACACATATCCAACACCCCTCCACCCCAACATACACACAAAAAACATTAAAATCCAAACATCTGACACACATCCAACACCCCCCCACCCCCGCATCTCAACATACACACAAAATACATTCAAATCCAAACATCCGACACACATCCGACACTCCCCCCCACCCCCGCATCTCAACATACACACAAAAAACATTAAAATCCAAACATCCGACACACATCCGACACACATCCGGCCCCCCCTCGCAACATACACACACAAACAAAGCAAAACAGACCCGACACACAAACACAAACAGACCACTTACCGGAGACGTGCTGGAAGGCAGGCAGGTAAGCGGCAGGTAAGCTGGAACGCTGGACTCGTACTACGGCTGGCGTGGTCCAAGGCTGAAATGCCTTCTGGCATCAAGCCTTATGGACCACGCCAGCCGTAGTGCTGGCCCTCCATTGGTGCAGCACACACGCATTACGTGGCTCGTAGGAGCGACGTGGTGTGTGTGTGTGCTGAGCCAATGAGGGCCAGTGTTTTGTCCGGCCCGGAAGACAACAAAGAATTTCCTAATGGAGGTCTGCCGCGGGCCGCCCTCCATTAGGAAAGTCTTTGTGCCTCGCGGGCCGGACAAAAGAGCATGGCGGGCCGCAACTGGCCCGCGGGCCGTATGTTGTGCACCCATGCTCTAGACATACCGCCAGCACCCTGGCACACCCTATCAATGGCTTTTATTACGGACCTGCCTCCTTGTTCGGGGTACAATACTATTCTGGTAATTGTGGATTTGTTTTCCAAAATGGCCCACTTTATTCCTTTGAAAGGTTTACCTTCAGCTTCTGTCCTAGCCAAAGAATTCCTCGAAAATATTGTTCGGCTACATGGATTCCCATCTATACTAATCTCTGACCGGGGAAGCCTATTCATTTCCCACTTCTGGCGCAAATGTTGTCAAATAGCGCAGATCGACGTAAGATTATCGACCAGTCACCACCCTCAGACCGATGGTCAGACCGAGAGGACAAATCAGACCCTTGGGCAATACTTACGGTGTATGTTATAGCAATCTGAAAGCAACTGGAAAGACATTCTTTGGATAGCGGAATACACATATAATAATTCGGTACACTCTGGAACTGGCCACAGTCCTTTTTATACTTTGTTTGGGCATCACCCTCGAACCTCAAACCATGACTCACCTCAGAACCTCGGAATGCCTGCAGTAGAACATCTGCATTCTACAATTACCCAAGCCTTCAAAGAGGCAACTACGCATTTACAACAAGCCAAGAGAAAATACAAGGAGAATGCTGATCTACATCGGAGTGAAGCACCTCCGTATCAGATTGGGGATCAAGTGTGGTTAGCTAGCAGACATTTACCACTCAAAGGGCCTCGAACTTTTAACCCAAAATATCTGGGACCTTATTCTATTATGGCAATAATTAATCCAGTGGCTGTTAAACTTGATTTACCAGCCAGTATGCGAATTCACCCTGTTTTTCATGTGTCACTTCCAGTGGTACCCGGAACCCGACTACTCAAACATCCAGAACCTATTCTAATAGATGGGGAGCCCGAATTCGAAGTGAAGAACATTTTAGACTCAAAAATGTTTAGGTCAAAACTGTTCTACCTAATTGATTAGAAGGGGTACGGACCTCAGGAGAGGTCGTGGGAACCCAACGATCATGTGCATGCACCTCGATTAGTCAGGAAATTCCACCGACCTTTCCCAGACAAACCAAAACCCCCGGAGGGAACAACCTTGGGAGGGGCCTTGGGCGGAGTGCTGTCATGATGCCTGCTCCCGGGGAGCCGGTTCAAGCCCTGCGTCCCCGAAAGCGGACATCCAGTCCCCAAGGAAGGACCCAGCAACCCCATATAGGGCCCTTTGGACAGTGTCCTGGCTCCTCAGGCGCCAGGCTCATAAAAGACATCAGTCCTGGCGCCATAGGCGGCAGGCTCATTATGGAAGTGCTTGGGTGCACTTACCTGATGCAGTCCATGCTGCAGGATCCCGGCCTCCTTGAGGCCTGAAAGGAACTACTTTACCTGTGGGACTAATTTACCATCCGGGCGTGGTCGGGGAAGGATACATACCTGATTGGAGGAAGGATACATACCTGGAACTTCTTCCAAGGCTATTTAAACCCCACCCGAACAGCCACACATGCTTTGCGTTGTTCTGCATCTAGCAGCTGGACGCTCACCGTGTCTGCTCCTGCATCCTGACTCCTGCCACGCCTGCCAGCATCCTGGATCTCCTGCAAAGGAAGAGAAGAAGAGAACAGAAGAAGGAAAAGTCCTTACCTGCAAAATCCGCATCCCGCAGACATCTCGCCGACAATCCTGAAAAGGAAGACTTTTATTTAAAAGCTCATTGCGTCGATCGCTGCAGCGCCGCATTCCACTCACCTTTACAGGGCGCCTCCATGTTCAGCAGCGATCATCCGGATTCGCAGTCACGCCCCAGCGCCTAGGGAGAAAAAGACCAGAACAAAAGGTGAGAGAGAGAAGGGAATAAGTAAAGCTAAATCTCCATGTTAAGACTTACCTGTTGATTCATTCCCTCTTCATTTCGGGTCCGCGCCGCATCCTGGCATTTCCGGACCCCGGCCCCTAAGGGGAAAAAAAGACATCAGCGTTAATGAGCGAATGAAAAGACATTACCAAAAAACGCTCATTAAAGACTTACCTGATTTCTACAAGGATTTCACCTCTCATCTCGGGTCGGTGCCTGTTCCCCGGCATTCCGTACCCCGGCCCCTATGGGGAAAAAGACACTAGCATTAGTACATTAATGCATGGACACAAGGGGAACCTCTTATCAAAAAAAACTTACCTGGAAGCCAAGCAAGTTTGGTTCTCACCAATCCGAAAATCCAGTGAAGTAACTGGATACCAACGCGCCCCTGCATCAGAAGCAGGATGGAGAGCTCGTCCTACCAGACCCTAAGGTGAGACGCTACGAGGAATCACAGAAAGGTTTCGAGGAGGGTGAGAGGGGAAAGTGGGAGGCTGATTGCATTACCCCGCAGACAGTTAATCCCCTATTTTCGCCTACAGAAGGATACTTCTGCGAGCCAGACAAGGCAGATTTGGGGGCCCGGTCCAGTCCGTCTTCCGAACCCTGCGCATCACCTTAGAAGAGGTCACAGCAGCGTGAACCAGGCCAGCGCCTCCGTGGGAGTCAGGTGAGCGTTACACCTGAACCTTGGTGGCAAAGCAGCGAAGAGATAGCTCCAGGGTTTGGTTCACGCATTCGGTGGCTCCATTGGTCTGTGGATGATAACCTGAGGATAGGGCACGTTGGATTCCTAGTATAGGACATAAGTGTTTCCAAAATTGAGATATGTACTGAGGTCCCCTGTCTGATATTATCTTGGAGGGTAGTCTGTGAAGTCGGAATGTGTGTTCCAAGAAGATTCCAGCGAGTTCAGAGGCAGATGGTAGTTTATATAGAGGTGTAAAATGAGCCATGTGTGTGAATAAATCAATGGTAACCATAATAGTTGTGTATCCCCTGGAAGGTGGTAGATCCACAATAAAGTCTGTAGCGATGAATTCCCAAGGTCTTGTTGGCAGTGCTGGTTGGAGCAAGAGATCCGCTGGTTTCTTGTTATCATGCTTGTTCTGAGTGCAGACTGCACAGGTTTGGATGTAATGCTGTACGTCATCCTTCATCTTTGGCCACCAAAACTGCCTTTGTATTAAACGGAGGGTATTGGTGATGCCACGGTGTCCTGAATGAAGGGTATTATGACATAGGCTTGTGATCTTTCGTCGTAGTCTCTGTGTGGGGATGACCAGGCCATTATCCTTGAACAAATATCCGTCCCTTGTCTTGAGATTCCATCGATTCTTCCCAATAAACTCCTTCCAGATCCCAGAGGACTGGGTTTGGATCCGAATGTCTTCTAGGAGACTGATTGCTTGGGCGACAAATATTGTGTTGGGAAACATCTTTGGGAAGGATCGGTCTTCGAGAATTTTGTAGTCGGGACGTCGGGATAAGGCGTCAGCAATTATATTGTGTGTTCCAGGAACATGATGGATTTGAAACTGGTACTGGGCAAAGAAGAAGGCCCAACGAGCTTGACGACTGTTGCTGCATTCCAGGGATTTTAGGACTTGAAGATTCCGATGCTCCGTGCAGACTTGAACAGGATTGTCCCTAGGAGTAGATGTTGCCAGTCTGTGAAGGCTTGACGGATCGCCAAAAGTTCCTTTTCTAAAACAGAATAGTGGGATTCGCTAGGCGTCAGGGTGCGAAAAAGATAGGCGATGGGGTGTTCTAATTTGTCATCAAATTTCTGTTTTAGAACTGCTCCAATGGTGTAGTTAGAGGCATATGTTTCCACGAGGAAGGGTCGATCAATGTCAGGTTGAGCCAAGATGGGGGCTTGTGTAAACTCCGACTTCAACCGTTGAAAGGCCTCATCCTGGGAGTGCCATCCAGTGAAAGTGAGTATTTTTCTTCAACAATGTAACAATCGGATGTACTATCTCTGAAAAGGAAGGTATGAATTTCCGGTAGAAGTTGGCAAGCCCCAGGAAGGATTGAATCTGTTTCACAGTAGTTGGAACAGGCCAGGATAGAATGGAGTCTACTTTCGAGCGGTCAATTCCAATTCCTTCTGGGCTAAGGACAAATCCGAGATAGTGAACAGTGGACACATGAAAAAGGCATTTCTCGGGTTTAGCCAGGAGCTTATGTTCACTTAGACGCTGTAAGACTGCTTTAACATGTTCTTCATGCTTCAGATGGTCCTTGGAGTATATCAGTATGTCGTCCAGGTAAACTATGACGAAGAGGAACAGTATATCAGAGAACACCCAGTCCATAAAACGTTGGAAGACTGCTGGGGCATTGGCAAGTCCAAAGGGCATAACCAAGTATTCAAAATGACCAAAGGGTGTTCTAAAGGCTGTTTTCCATTTGTCGCCTTCCTTTATACGGATCAGATGGTAGGCACCGCTGAGATCCAATTTTTGGAACACTACGGCTCCTCTTACCGCTTCCAGGATATCCAAGATCAAGGGCAATGGGTAGCGGTCCTTGAGGGTGCATTGATTAAGACCACGATAATCAAGGCAAGACCTAAGCTCCTTGGTATCCTTCTTGGGAACAAAAAACAACGAAGCCCCTGCCAGGGATTTAGATGGTCGTATAGTGCCATTTTCTAGGTTGGTATCCAGGTATTCTCGGAGGGCTCTTTTTTCTGGTTCTAATAGAATGAACATCTTCCAAAGGGAATCACTGCTGAAGGTTCTGTATCAATAGCGCAGTCTTCACGTCTGTGAGGGGTAAGGGTCTGAACTATGGCAGTTAAGAAGACATCAGTGTAATCCTGATAGGCCCTGGGGACCTGGGTGATATTCGAGACGGTAACTCGGCCTTGCTGGTCAGTTTGTGTATCTCCAGAGGGTCTTGACGAGGAATCTAGGGATAGACAATGGGACATACAATGTTCTGACCCAAGAAAAAAGGATCCTGCCGCCCAGTTAATGTAGGGGTTGTGCTTCTGTAACCAGGGCATACCCAGTACCATTGGATAATGGGTTGATCTTATGATGTCGAATTTTATCCTCTCTTGATGGTGGTTTATAGAAAGCAGGATCTCTTTGGTCTGAAGGGTTATGGGTCCTGAAAAGAGAGGTCTTCCATCGATAGCCTCTACAGGTTGCAAGATGTCTCGAGTTTCATATGGTATATTGTGGGTAGTGACCCAGTCATGATCTATGAATATCCCCATGGCCCCACAATCCACTAATGCCAGAATGGGATAGGTTTCTTTCTTGGAAGGCGATAGGAAGGCCTGCAGAATGACAAGACTGTTTTGTCCAGGAGAGTTCAAGGATGGAATAGATGTGGAGCAAACATCTCTCTCCCGAAGCTGTGCTCCATCTAGGATCGGGAGCTGGTGTTTCCCGAACGCCGTGTAGGGGCTATACAGCATTCTCTCACAAGATGTTTATCAGAGGCACAGTACATGCACAGCCCGGTGTTAATCCTTCGCATCCTTTCTTGCGGAGTTATGGGTCCGCGGAAGGCTGCTAGTTGCATAGGTTCTGGGTCTGTAGTCGGGGAAGGAGCAGGTCTAGAGGAGGAGTCTGTAGAGGTTTTTTGATAGGGCATTTTAGTCTTCTTACTTTCTGCCTTTCTTTCCTGGATACGAAAGTCTATTTGTAATGAGAGGTCCATGAGAGCCTGGAAGGAACATGGGCGAGCTACCCTAGCTAGTTCATCTTTTATTTCTTCATTCAACCCTCTTCTAAAAAGGGTAAAACAAGCCTCAGAGGACCAGTCTGCTTCCTTGGCAAGTTGCTTGAACCGTGTTACATAGGTAAGCATATCCTGGGATCCTTGCTGGAAGTCCAATAGGCATTCTTGGCCATTGGACACCTGTTCTGGGTGGTCAAACATGGTCTTTAACGCCTGTACAAAACCATCATAGTCATCCAGGAGGGCATCATCTGAATTAACTAAAGGAGTTGCCCAAGTTAATGCATTCCCGGAAAGATGTGAAATTATAAAGCTCACTTTTTCCCTGGGGGTGGAGAAGTAGTAGGGCTTAAAGGTAAAGTGCACTAAACACGAATCAAGGAAGCCACAAAGGTTTTTTGGTGAACCATTGTATTTATCCACCACTCCGCGCAGTAACACGCTTTCCTTGATCGCAGTATCATGTGACAGGACTAGTTGTTTCAAGGCAGTGTTTTCGGCCTTGAGATTCTGAACTTCTGTTGTTAACTCCTGCATGCCACGCATGAGGCCCTGAACGGCAGCCTCCATTTCCGTAACTGTGTCAGTTTGTTGGCGTCTCAATCTGTCACAGGTTTCCCCCTTCTCACCTGTCTGTGTTGTTTGTTCGAGTTCTTCGAAGGAGTCTTCTTTCGCACAGTTCGGGTTTTGTATAACCCGGTGCGTGCATCCTCAGGTTCCAGCGTGCGGTCCGGAACATGTCTCCAGGAGCGTTCAGATGTCCGGGATGAAGTCCAGGGAAAGGCGAAGCGAAGAGCGCACTCAGACCGAGTGCGAAGGAAATCCAGGAATGGAGGTGAAGACAAAATAAAGGGGAGGATGAAGGAGGAGGAATATTAAGGGACCGGGAACCAGGAATCAGTGGAAGGCGCTATACGAACTACGGCAGCACACGTCCGACTACTGCAAGTGGTAGCGTTGAGATGCGCAGGGCCGCAGGGGCGTGTCTGCTTTGTAGAGCGCAAGGCGTACAACGCGGAGACTAGCAAACAGCGTTTCGTGTTCAGCGGCCATGTTGGGAGTACTGCTTAGTTCAGTCCCCTACGGGTCAGAGACCACGAAAACAGCCTCTATGGCGTAATCTGAGGCATCGGTTTCCACCAGGAAGGGTTTGTTAATGTCAGGTTGAGCCAGGATGGGTCCTTGAGTAAATCTTTGTTTTAACTCGTGAAAGGCAGATTCTTGATCCTTTGTCCAGTCAAAAGGAACGTCTTTCTTTAGTAAAGCAACTATGGGCTGTACAATAGCAGAAAAGGTAGGAATTAATTTCCAATAAAAGTTTGCAAGTCCCAGGAAGGATTGTATTTGTTTTACTGATGTGGGCCTGGGCCACGAGAGGATTGAGTCGACCTTGGCAGGATCCATTTCAATTCCTTGAGGACCTAGGATAAATCCCAGATAGCGAACAGTAGGAACGTGAAAAATACATTTCCCTGGTTTGGCGAGTATGTTATTCTCTCGTAAACGTTGTAAGGCCAGAGACACATGTTCTTGATGTATTGCCAGATTCTTGGAATAGATCAGGATGTCGTCCAGATATATGATGACAAAGAGGAACAGCATGTCTGAGAATACTCTGTCCATGAACCGTTGAAACACTGCTGGGGCATCAGATAAACCGAATGGCATTACTAAGTACTTGAAATGCCCGAAGGGTGTCCTGAAGGCAGTTTTCCACTCATCACCTTCTCTTATGCGGATCAGATGATAGTCACCCCGAAGGTCCAGTTTGGTAAAAATCACAGCTCCATGGACTGCTTCCAGGATGTCTGAGATGAGTGGTAATGGGTAACGGTCCTTTCGTGTACATTGGTTGAGCCCCCTGTAATCCAAAATTCCTTGATATCTTTCTTTGGCACAAAGAATAAGGACGCTCCTGCAGGGGATTTCGATGGGCAAATAGTGCCGTTGGAAAGATTAGTGCCCAAGTATTCACGTAGGGCTCTCTTCTCAGGTTCTGAAAGTATGAACATCCTTCTGAATGGTATGACTGCAGAGTCATCGGTTTCAGTGGCACAGTCTTCAGGTCCGTGGGGAGATAATGCTTGAACAATATCTGATGAGGACACATCTGAGAATTGTTGGTAATACTCAGGTACCTGGGTGACGTTAGACACACTAATGAGCGACTTCTTAGTCTCCTGGTTTTCCGAGGAAGAGGGTTGTGTCCCTTGAAACAGGCAATGTGAAAGACAATATTCTGATCCTAAGAACAAGGAACCTGCTGTCCAGTTAATATATGGATTGTGTCTTTGAAGCCAAGGCATGCCTAGCACCATCGGGTAATGAGCAGCCTTTATAATGTTGAAGTGTAACATCTCTTGGTGATTGTTTCTAGTTAGTAACAGTTCTGTGGTTTGTTGAGTAATGGGTCCTGAAGATAATGGATTTCCATCGAACCTTCGACTGCCTAGATGATGTCTTTGGCCTTCCGGGGAATATGGTGTTTCAGAGTCCAATCATGGTCAAGGAATATGCCTATTGCTCCGCAGTCTACCAGGGCCAGGACGGAATACATTTCTTTTTTGGTGATTGACAGAGACACTTGATGAATTACCAGGCTATTTGTGGGTTGACTGGGTTTGCTTGGAGAGGACTTGGAGCATGAATCTTTCTCCCGAAGCTGGGCTCCGTTCAAGATCGGGAGCTGGCGTTTCCCGAATGCCTGGGAGGAGCTATGGGGCAATTTCTTCCAAGGTGTTTGTCAGATGCACAATACATACAAAGTCCAGTATTGATTCTATGAGTCCTTTCTTGTGAGGAAATGGGTCCCCGTAAGGAGCCAAGTTGCATTGGCTCAGGATCCAGCAGGGGATTAGACACTGTCTCTTTATGACTGGTATAATCCCAGGGGGCTCTTGCTGGCAAGGAACATATTTTTTTCTTTTCAGACTTCCTTTCCTGGATGCTGAAATCAATTCGCAAGGACAGGTCCAGTGAAGCCTGGAAGGAGCTTGAACCGGCCACCCGGGCGAGTTCGTCCTTGATCTCGTCGTTCAATCCACGGCAAAACAGAGTGAAACAGGCTTCTGGAGCCTAGTCAGCCTCCTTGGCCAATTGTTTGAAACGAGTGACGTATGACAACATATCCTGAGAACCTTGTTGTAACTCCAGTAATTTCTCTTGGGCACTGTATACCTGTTCAGGTCGATCAAACATAGTTTTAAAGGCATCTACAAATCCTTCATAGTTGTCCAGGAGTGGGTCCCCTGCATTTAGTAAGGCGTTTCCCGAAAGGTGGGAGATTATAAATCCTACCTTGGCTCTGGGTGTTGAGAAATAGGAAGGTTTGAAGGTAAAGTGCACTAAACATGAGTCGAGGAAGGAACGCAGGGCCTTGGTGGTTCCATCATATTTGTCCACAATACCCCCTACTATAGCGCTTTCCTTTAACGCCGAATCCCTGGTGAGCACAAGTTGTTTCAATGCTGCATTTTCAGCTTTTAAGTTCTGTACTTCAGTTGTCAGTTCTTGCACACCTCTCATGAGGTCTTGAATGGCTGCTTCCATAGTAGAATCAATATTCAATCCTTGGCGTCTCAAACTGTCACACTTTGCCTAAAATCTCACCTGTTTATCTTTCGACGTCTTGGACTGGGGTTTTTCCTTCTTCCGGACAGCTCGGGTCTTGTAGAGACACGGTCGCGTATCCTCCGTCGCCAGCGTGCAGGTGAAATCCGACCAAGGTGAGTATGCGTTCAAATCCAGGGAGGAAGAGCAATATTTAGCAGAGTCTCGGGAGGAAGGGAGCCATAAAGGAACCAGGACAAGTACAAGGGTGGTAAGGAATAAGCGCTAAGGGCGGTAAGGCCCCAGGAAAGGGGCGTGCTGATAAGACAGCTAAGGTAGAGGAGGGGGCTTAACAGAACCTGGAAAGGAAGGGTACTAAGCACAAGGAAAAGTACGACCACACTTGCCGAAGCTCGGGAAATTACCATTGAGACGCGAAGCGCCGCGGGGGCATGTCTCTTTTCAAGGAACTGGAGAACTCCTCGAAACACTAGAGTGGTAGTCATGCACTAGCGTCGGCCATGTTGGGTATACTTTGGAAGGAATGTAGCAATGTCTTATGGACCACGTAGTCCAGAAAGGACTGAAACGTCGAATCATTACATTGGCTGAAGCTCAATGACTCTAAAATGGAGGTTCTGGTGGTGGGCACCTCCAGCCCCCTCTCTTTTTGCACCTCTGAGTTCTGGCCTACCTCACTAGGCATGTGCCCTACACCTGCGACCTCAGTAAAAAATCTGGGTGTTCTGTTCTCATCCTCTCTTTCCATGGCACCCCAGGTGGCGACTGTCTGTAAATCTGGACACTTTAAATTACGGATTCTACGTAAGGTGTTCCCCTTCATTCCAGCCAAACCTCGGGCTCCTGTGGTGGCTGCCTTGGTTTTGAGCAACACAGACTATTGTAACTCTCTATACCTAGGCCAGCCTAGTTATCTTACTAAGCGCCTTCAATTGCTTCAAAACTCTGCGGCTCGGGCGGTGATCTGTCGTCCTCCCCGTACCCACATGGCTCTGCTACTTAGGCAACTCCACCGGCTCCCGATTGAGAAGTGCATCCTTTTTAAATCCCTGTGCCTAGTACATTGCGCTTTTTACAACCAAGGCGCCGAATACTTACAGGAATAATTCTCTCGACATGTGGCAGCCCGTTCTTTGCGTTCACAGTCGGCTCTACTGATTGCGGTTCCTCGAGTTAGGCTTTCCTGGATTGGTGGTCGCGCCTTCTCTGTAATGGCGGCCCTATCCTGGAATAGTCTTCCCCTTGATCTTCGCACCAATGAAAACCATCTAATCTTCCGTCGGAACCTGAAGACCTATTTGTTCTAGTATTTGCTGCTGCACCTTTACTGTCTACCTTAGCGCCAAGATACCTCCGGGTGAATGTTGCGCTTTAGAAATTCTCCTAACATAACATATAGTCCATAGTTCTTAAACTTAGAAATAAAGTACTTTTTACCCGCTGTGTTGAGCGTAGTTGTTCATACACCTGTCGACACTTCCCAGGAGTCACTCCTTCGCTGACTTGCCCTGTGACACTTTGGTCCATTCCCGTCTTTTGTACTTACCAGTTTCTCGAGAATTGCCAGTGTCTTTTTGAAGTCCCTCTTCGTCTTCATCGATCTTTAAAATCCTCAATCCTTCTTCACATATAGTAATTCTATGTTGTTGTCCTTCACATGAGAAAAGTAGTCCAAACAGAAATGTCCATTTGTATCGGACTTGCTCTTTAATGAAAGCTTTTACTACTGGACCCATCAGTCTCCTTTTCAACAAAGTTCTCTGTGCCAAATCCTGATACAATTGAATTTCTGATCCATTAACCTTAACAGGATCTGCCTTTCTTCCTGCCTGCAGGATTGCCTCTTTTTGTCCATATTTTTGTATTGCACAACCACTTCTCGGGGTCTCGCTTCTGGTTCCTTGCGTTTCGGGCCGACCCTGTGTATTCGATCCAAAGGAACTTCTTCCCCCGTGTCTAACTCTAAGAGGTCGGCAAATACTTGTTGCATAGTTCCTTTTAAGTCCCGATCCTCAAACGATTCCGGCATTAACCCTAATGTTGCTTCTCCTTGACCATTTTCCAGATCCTCCATCTCTATTTATATTATGGGTTGCCACTGCCAGCTGGTCATGCAAAATGTCAATTTTGCGCGTGTCTTCTGCAAGATCTTGTATCGCAGTTTCGTTGGTTTCCACTCTCTAAGCCAGATCCTTAATGTTGCCTTTCACCTCTTGTAAGGATTGTGCAAGTTCATTTTTTATAAGTGCTAATTGTGCCTGGAGCATTTCAGTCATTTGGTCTTTGAAGTCCTTAAAGCATTGTTGTATAATTTCCTTAGTGAACTCCTGTTCTGGCATCTTTAACTGTGAGGCCGCTATGTGGTCTTTGTATGATGCGGGTTGTTCATCTATTGTCATCTGTTACCCTTCTTTGCGCCGGAACTTCAGGATTTCACCTTCCTGTTGTTGTTTTTTCTTTGGCATTTTGGGAGTGGGGACCCCATCCATGAGATCTTTAGACCTGTTCCTAGACATATGTGAGGCGGATCAACTGTAGATCAATTGTAACCTCAGTGTTTCCCCCTCCGTTTTGTTGAAAGTATAATCTCAATGTTTTCCCCCTAACTGTCGTGGAATTGAACAATTCCTTTCTCAGGCACCCTTGTAGTACCGCCCAGATCACAGACAGCACCATTGTTGTTTGCACCTGATTAGGGTTGATGTTGGTAACTATATGGTTCCACCTTCTTTCTTTGGTGACTCTGAGTTACTTGAACAGCAATATGAAGTCCGATCTACCTCGCAATTTGACTTCTCCCTTGCAAATCTAGCCTTTCTCCCACTGCCTAGGAATTTCAAATCTAGGTGTTTTATTACTGCCTGCCATTCTGTGAAACCTAGACCTTTCTCCCACTGTCTAGGAATCTCAAATCTAGGTGTTTTATTACTGGCTGCCATTCTGTGAAACCTAGTCTTTTCTCCCAGAGTCTATAGGTCTCCGATCCAGGTGTTTTATTACGGCCTGCGATTCTGCGCAACCTAGGCCTTTCTCCCACTGTCTAGGAATCTCAAATCTAGGTGTTTTATTACTGCATGCCATTCTGTGCAACCTAGGCCTTTTTCCCACTGTCTAGGAATCTCAAATCTAGGTGTTCTGTTACTGCCTGCCGTTCTCTGAAACTTACAGCCTTTCACCCACTATCTAGGAATCTCACATCTAGGTATTTTATTACTGCCTGACATTCTGTGAAACCCAGGCCTCTCCCCCACGGTCTAGGTTCCCAATATTCCAAGGGCACTATCTCGCTTTATACCACTCTGTGAAACCCAGGCATTTCTCCCATCATCTAAGTATCTCAAATGTAAGTGGATTCTATCATTGCTTGCCATCATTAACCCCTAGGCCCCCAGCAATCACTGAAAGCTAACAACTACAATCAAACAGCCACTCAAGTAGACCAAGAACTAGTCGTTTTCCCATACCAACCTGCGCTAGCCCCCTACAAAGCATAGTACTCGCCCATTAACAGCCCACCCATAAGATAAAGGAACAACCCAAATTAATCCAGCTAAGAGGACAAAAACCCATAGAGGACACCCACTACAACACAAGAGGATAGACCTCTTTACCAACCAAACGCAAGCCCTGACAGGTGCACTCCTGGCCCGGTGAAATCAATACCCGAACCAACTCTACTACCAAGGATGCAAAATGCCACACCACAGAACTGGAAGTCGCCAAAGATAAATGGAAAAAGGACCAACCCCAATGGATCGCCACGTCCAGCCACCTCGAGTAGAAGCAGTCACGAATACAGAACGCATCCCAGCAAACAATACAACCAACAGAGCAAACATCATAAGAGAAAAATCCCTCTACCTTACACCGTACCTCGCTACAACCGCAGAACCTCAAGACGCTAACGCCACTTACACTTCTCTACAAGCTAAGAACCTTCAGGAAACCTAAATAAAAATACAGTTTATGGAGCAAGCTAAGCGCGTGGGGGGGGTCCTCGTGACATACTGGAACCTATTATGCTACTATATGCAAATACAACCATTCGGATCAGAATTTCCAAGGAAGGAACACTAACAGACGTTATATAAAAACATGGAACGGTCTCAAACAGGGCTGCCCCTTGGCAGCGACACTTTTCAACTTGTTCACTTCACAGCAGACTTCGAGGAATACATCTAGACCCCCTCGACGAATCCCCCTAAATTCAACACTACCTGTCTACCGTGCATTATGTACGCTGACAATATTGACTTACTAGCAAAAACACCAAGAGGGTTACAGATTGCGTTGACCAAACTGGAAGAATATATGATCATCAACCAACTGAAAATAAATGCTAAAAAAACGAAAATTATGTCCCTTTCGCTCCCAAGCAAGCGAAAGGCAACTTCTCATTCTTCCTCGGAAAACAAAAAATACATCAAGTAAAAATGATAAAATATCTTAGTGTGTGGCTAAATCAATCCCCATTGGAGAAATAATGGAACCATCACTTAAAATCGAAGGTACTTTCGTTTGCTTGTCAAGCCCGAACTCTCCACCAGAAATGTGAAAAATGTTCACTTTCACCACTGATAACTTTCTATAGACAGAAGGTTGCAGCTATACTAACCTACGGCGGCGAAACTATGGGCCTCATTACACGGAAGGCGGTAATGGTTAACGGCCACCGTTAATGGTAACGGTGACCGTTAACCATTACCGCCTTACTACGCGGTCCCTTAGCGGGTTGGTGCTTTAACGCCTGCTTTTTGCAAGCGTTAAAAACCAACCCGCTAAGGGACCTCGGAGCTAATTACGGCACCGCAAAATTGCGGTGCCGTAATTAGCGCCTTCCCCATTCCCATAGAGCCCTATGGGGCAGAAATGGGAATGGGGAAGGGCAATGGCGGAAGGGGGATTTACCGCCCCACCAACCTTGGAATGGGGCGGTAAATCCCCTTTCCGCCAAGGCGGTGCCAGTATTTTACCGGCATGAGCCATGGCGCTAATAGCGCCATGGCTCACCGCCTTCCGTGTAATGAGGCCCTATGATTAATATTGAAAATATGACAGGGCAACAAATGGAGGGCAAATACTGGAGGAAAGCTTTAGCCTTACCAGCTTTGTTTCCAATACCTCGCATTCGTTTTGAGCTCGCCCTTCAATCCTTGGCTTCCATCATAACATAGAAACAACTTGACCTATACCGGAAAATAATTAGTGACCTAAACGTTCCAGCACTTGATATTCTCTGGTTCAAACACAATGGAAGCAATGAACAACCATTGGCTATATGGAAAACATTTCTGGACGCCAAAAGAGAAGCAGCGGACATATCGAAAGACATGTTGCAGCACCGGCCGTAAAAAGCAAAAAAGAAAATTGCTCTCAACGATTGGATTGCTACGATCGAATTGAAAGCCCAATACCAACTTGATCTTCTATGCCGATTCGATAAGAGACCCTTGAACAAGCTTCTGCTTTATTTAAAGTTATTTCCATCCCACGGCATACGCAAAACTTTTATGAGACTACGGCTGAATGTCCTGCCGACACGTGAAATTTTGGCAACAAGAAAAATGATACCGCCTGACCAACGATTCTGCCGTTTCTGCAACCACAAAGACACAATAGAAAGTATATGTCATATCATTATGTCTTGCTCTGCATTGACGGAAAAAAGAAATCAATACAGAGAAATCTTTCTCTTCACAATTGTGTTATTCTGGAATAATATCATGGAAATCTCTGAAACTTGAATGAAAGGAAGCAAGAAAAGTGGTGAAATTCTCCCGCACCTTTGTAGAAGGATAACCATATTTACCAAAATGATTGGAATGGTTTTATAGAAAGATTATTTTGAATTAGGATGTGAAGGGATTGAAAGATGAGAGGTTTGGCTAACAAACCGTAACATTTTAATAAAAAATAAAAATAAAATAAATAAGAGGACCAAAGAAGAGAAAGATATGACACCAACGCCTTTACTCTATATATCACAAGAACACAAGGGCACTGCCAACACCTGTCATGATGCCTACCCCCGGGGATATCCAGATCAAGTCCAGCTACCCTAGAAGCAGGCATCAAGTTATTCCAAGCAAGCCCAACAACCCCAGCTAGGGGCTATTTGGGTGCAGTCCTGGCGTCTATGGTGCCAGGCTCATATGGAGAGTCAGTCCTGGCGCCATAGGCGCCAGGCTCATAGATTAAAACTTACCTGATGCAGACCATGCTGCAAACTTACCTGATGCAGACCATGCTGCAAGAGCTCCAAGCCAAAAGAGGCTTGGAAGGGACTACTTTACCTAGGGACTATTTTTTTTACTCGGGTGGGGTCGAGGAGGAATACTTACCTGGGACTACTTTGGAGGCTATTTAAACCACGCCCGAAGAGCAGCACACGCTTCGTGTTATTCTGCATCCAGCAGCGTAACACTCACCGTGCCTGCAAGTCTGCATCCAGTCTTCTGCCACGCCCACCTCGAGTCTGGAGCTCCTAGAAAAAGGGAGAAAGAAGGAGAAAAGGTTAGAACAAGAGCAATACCTTTGATCCTTACCTGAATTCCCGATCCACCGCACCTTCGAGCTGGAAGAAAGAAGTTATTTCATGCACGTCCCCTCGCCTGCTGCAGCGCCACGCTGAACTCACCGGCCTTCGCAGCATCTTCACTATCCACTGCATCCTTTTGCATGTTCCCACCGCACTCCGGCTCCTAAGGGGAACACAAGAACAGCAAGGTGAGCCAAGGGAACAAACAGAGGCAATATTAGTTACCCCCCATAGACTTACCTGATTTTACCGCCGGGGGTACTATTCCTCTTCACGGGTCGGCGCAGCCTCCACCACATCCTCGCCGTACCCCGGCCCCTAAGGGGAACAAAAGTACAGCAAGGTGAAACAAAGGGACAAACAAGGGGAATCCTTCTCACCACAATAGACTTATCTAATTTTACCGCCGGAGGCATTATTCCCCGAGACTTCATAATTTCTCTCAGCACCTGAATAAGGGAGAAAGCAACAGGTTACATACTGACATTATTTTATCGAACTGTGTTGGATAATACAAATCCTTACCTGAATGTTACCGGTTGCCACGAGGAACTCTTCGCTAGGGTCAACCTGCAACCTGCAAGGAATCAGACAAGAG
The DNA here is from genome assembly GCF_040938575.1 of Ambystoma mexicanum. NCBI lineage: Eukaryota > Metazoa > Chordata > Amphibia > Caudata > Ambystomatidae > Ambystoma > Ambystoma mexicanum. The sequence goes on from NC_090925.1 coordinate 735,808,612, forward strand.
TGAAAGTCAGACATTTGAACTCTTACGAACTATATACTTACGGCGTCTCGCCGGAAATCTCAGAGTCAATATTGTTCTGGAACTCACCAATTCCTTCGAACCAGTGAAGCAACTGGTTATCTACACGCCCCTGCGCTCAATGCAGGATGGAGAGCTCATCTTTCCAAACCATCAGGTGAGACTATAAGAGGGGACATTAAAGGTGATCAGTGGGGTGGGGGTTAACACTCAACTCCACGGGTGGTTAATTCCCTTTCTCCATTTGCAGAAGAATACTCCTACGGGCCAAGCAAACGAAGCTAGGTGGGCCAGTCCAGTCTGTCATCTCGGCACTACGCGTCACATTGGTGGAGGCCGCAGCTGTCCAGTTCAGATCGACGCCCCTGTGGGAGCCAGGTGAGCGTAACAACACCCACATCAAAACATGAAAGATGATGAAGCTGTAGAATTCATCAACCCAACCATCGATTTAACAGACCAACTCAACAATGAAAGGGCATCTCCGGAACCCAAACCGACCAGCGACTACAGCACAGAAGCAATCCAACTTAACATCCACAAGTCAAAACAGCAATCAGTAAACAAACCAATGCACACCAAAAAGATCCACTGCAACCTAATCAATGCAAGATCAATGTCCAAACATGCCACTGAGATCTATGACCTCCTGTGCGAGGGAGGCATCAACATCCTATTCATAACCGAAACATGGCTAGACGACAATTACAAAGATCACACTCCATTACTGCCTCCCTGACAACTTCAATTGCACACAAGCAAACAGGAAAAACAAAAGAGGAGGAGGACTGGCAATAGCTTACAAGGAACAGCTAAAAATTAAAATAGGAGACCCATTAAGCATAGATAATTGCGAATCGCTGATCTTCCGCCTATCAACACACCCCAAAACAAACCTCAAATTAATTCTGGTATACAGACCACCGACTTACGATGCAACCTTTGTGGACGCCTTCACAGAAGCAATCATCAGCCTAGGCATCAAAGAAGAAAACCTGATAATCCTTGATGACTTCAACATTTGGTTGGATGAAGAGACCACAATCACACAAAAATCACCAGCCAAACAACTGAAGACAATGAAACTACATCAACTAGTCAAAGAAGCAACTAATGCAGCGGGGCGTACACTATGCGCAATCTTCGCCAAAAAAAACCTTATCACCACAGCGCCTCCAATTCAGATCCTGTGGAGCGACCACCTCTTCATCCCATTTGTGATCACGCTGGCTAGACCCACAACCAAGCAACCAAACAACCAAACAATAACTGAACTACTGGAAATCAACAAACCATCGGCAACAACCATGGCCGAAGCTGACCTTGATAGAAAATCAGAACTATTTCACAAGTGGATCACCACTACAACAGACGAGATCTCCAAGGGAAAACCTTTCACCCCATCGCACAAAAGAGCAACAGCAAAATGGTTTACCCCGCTACTCAGTGCCATGAAAAGAAAAAACAGGAAACTGGAACTAAAATGGAGGAATAAAAACAACCGCGACAAGAAACTTCAATTCCAACAACAAATCCACTCATACAAAAAAGAAATCCAAAAGGCAAAAAAAAATACTTCGACAGAATGACCGAAGCCCACAACACCCAAAAGGAACTGTTTATGTTTAAAATATTAAACAAAATGAGAAGCCGCCCTGTTGCAACTACACCGATACTCTTGCTGAAACTATGCAACAACCTTGCAGACCACTTCAAAAACAAAATCAGCACCATCCAACAGATCATACAAAGCAGACCAAGCAAACTCAACATGCAACCCATCCGAGGACCATCAAAACAAACTCTGAAGCTTCCCCCAAATATCAGCAGAGACATTCGTCAAGCTGGTAAACAATAGCAACAAAGCAGGCTCCCCCATGGACCCCTGCCCACTAGATATCCAAAAATCAATCCTCACACAAGGAACTCCCATGGAATACTACAGAAAACTTCTCAATCCATCAATTTCAACTGGGAAAGTACCACAACCGTTCAAATCAGCATACATCAAGCCGCTGCTCAAGGACACATCAGGCAACATGGAGGACCTCTCCAACTACAGACCCATCTCCAACATCCCATACCCAGCAAAACTACTCAAAACATACGATGCAGCATTTATAAATCGCCTATAGACAAGTGTTTCAAAGCGCAACGAGGCAAGGGAGGGGGTACAGAGGGAAGACAGAGATAACAATCTTATTAGGCCAGGTGACATTGAGATTGCGCAAGTGCAGGGGAGGAGGGAAAGGGAAAGTGTGGGGGAGGAGTAGTGGGCAGTGGGCAGTGCAGTACAGTACATAGGATCAACAGTAAAATAAATGAAATAAATAAAACAGTAGGTAAAAGTGCAGCCAGCTACTGGCAAGTGCAGGGATAAGTTCAGACATCAAGTGTCAAGGGCTGGTGGGGACTGTAGGGATACAGAAACAGCCCCCAAGTGCAAGGGTTGCCCGGGAGGTAGTGCAGGAATGCAGCTGGTGGGGGAGGGTACCTGGGCCAGAGATCAGAGGGTAGCCAGGTGACCAGTGCAGTTTCAGTCAGGAGTTCGGCAGGGGAGAGGAGGAGAGAAAGCAGAAGCAAAGAGGAAGGTCTTGAGGTGCTTCCAGAACCGGAGATGGTTCTCCTCAAGTTTCAGGGAGGCAGGGAGGCTGTTCAAGAGGGAGGCCCCAGCCGAAGAAAGAGATCTACCACCAACTTGTTGCTTGGAGAAGCGACTGACCCTGAGGGAGTTGGAGGTGGATGAGCTAAGAGCTTGAGAAGGAAAATATTTAGGAAGAGAGAGTTGGAGGTAATGAGACCCCAGGCCCTAGGCCCCAGAAGGCCTTGAGCACAATGCAGAGTGTTTTGAAATTAATCCTTGCAGCCAGTGCAGAGATTTCAGTCGTGGAGGTATACGACCCCTGGGCTTGAGGCCAAGGACAAGTCTTGCAGTCCTGTTCTGGATGAGTTGCCGAGGGCGGAGAGTAGAAGCAGACAGTAGTCCAGCCTAGAGAGAACCAGAGCTCTGGAAACAGTGAGCTTCTGGGGGAAGGAGAGGAAAGGAAGAATACCTCTGAGGAGGTGCAGCTGGTAGTGTGACTTCTTAGAGACATCAGAGATGTGAGGAGAGAAGGAGAGAGTGGAGTTGAAGATGACCCTGAGGTTTTTAGCCTCACAGGTGGGAGAAGGAAGAGGGCCAAGAGAGGTTGGCCAGAGAGAGACAGGAAAGGAGGGAGTAGGTGTGCTGATGAGGAGAATCTCAGTCTTACTGGCATTAAGGCAGAGCTCGTTGGTGGCACACCACTCCTGGATAGCGGACAGTCAGAGATGAGAGAAGGAGAAGAGGTGGCGGAAGGCAGCCTGAAAATAGGGTGAGTTTCATCTGCATAGCACTGAAAGTTGGGGCAGAGAGCGGCAATGCGTGTGCAAGAAGTGCCATGTATTTGTTGAACAGCCAGAGAGAGAGGTTAGACCCTTGGGGAATACCACAGATAGAGATAGAGGAGAAGAAGGACCCAAGTTGGTCCTGGGAGGGTCGACGTGAGAGGAAAGAGGTCAGCTAAACCAGGGCCTGATCAGTGATACCCAGGTTATCACAGAGACAGTTGAGCAGGATGACATGGTTGACTGTGTCAAAGGCAGAAGAGAGATCAAGTAAGATGAGGACACAGGGGATATTGGAGTGCAGGTTGGAGAGCAGCTCTTCACGGATGTTCAGGAGAGCAGTTTTGATGCTTCTGGCAGCTCTGAAGCCACACTGATGGTCATGCAGACAACCAACCAATTCAGTAACAAGATTAAGCTGGGAAATGGCCAGCTTTTCCAGGAGTTTGCCCAGGAAAGGAGTGATGGAGATTGGGCGGTAGTTAGCAGGGCAGGACAGGTCGGCTGAGGGTTTCTTAAGAAGAGGGTGCACAAGGGAGTGCTTCAGGGGGAAGGGAAGACTCCATTAGCAAAGGAGTGGTTGCAGAAGTCAGCCAAAGCAGGAGCCAGGGTGTCAATGTGGTCCTTGATGATTTTAGAGGAACAGCGGAGAACCTGTTTTGATGAGACTTTCATAGATCAGACTTGTCAAGAAACCTCAACTGGGGAGAACACGGGAAAGGTAGAGAAGGAGGGAGGAGAGGTGGCCAAAGAAGGGCCATAGGAAGAGAGGGGAGTAGAGGTAGGAGGAGGAGAGGAAGTCAGAGTACAGGATGTCCTGAGTGTTAGAGATGGAATGAGAAGCCAGGGCCATGCAGATGGTCTGGGAGGGCACAGGCGAGGTAGAGACTGCAGCAGGATTGGCCAGCTCCTTGCAGGTTGACCGAGTTGTTCGATTCCACAGAGACACAGGCTTCGGTGAGGGCTCTCTTCTTGGTGCAGACAGAGAGCCGGTATTGCCTTTGGAACAGGCGGCTGTTACGCTCACCTGGTTCCACGGGGGCGCCACCCAGCAGTTGGGGTTCAGATGTCCCTCCTTGCGATGCCCAGATGCAACCAGCGGAAGAGTTCTGCCTGGAATACAGGTAAGCTATGTTCAGGACTGGGCAACCGGGGTAAACAGCCTCCCACCTCCCTGTAGGTCTGCGACCCTTCTGGACTTCTCCTCACCTTGTTTTAGATGTTGGTGGGTTCTCCGTCCTGCTGTCTTGGCAGGGGCGCGTTGAGCTTGGTGGGCAATGGCGATCGAGTTGCTTCACTGATGCCGGCCCGTCTTTAGGTAGGTCTTATTGCTGTGAATATTGCTGTTCTTGCATGCCTTTTAAACAATATCTTTTTCTTCCTAGGTACGCGGAAGTCCAATATGTGGCAAGGCGGAATCTGTGTTTCGCCGGTAAGTATGGGTGTTTTTGGAGTGCCTTGATGAGGTGAGTAGGCGCTATGCGCTGCGCTTAAGATGCCTTGCCTTTGCTAACCTGTTATCTTTTCCTCTCCACAGGTCGCGGTACTCGGCCGGAGTATGGAATTTCCGTAGTGATGCTGATTGAGGAGCGGCTGGCGAGGTAAGCCTTTCGGCACAGTTCGTTAATTGTACAATGTCTAATGCCTTGTTTCTTCTCTTTTACAGGTCTTTCGATCCGAAGGAGCACTGGTTCCAGGATGATGGTCGGAAGAGCTGCAGACCGCTGGCGATGAAGTTCAGGTAAGCTTCTGCCTTTTTCTCACGGTGTCTTCTCCTTTCCTTTGCAGGTGCTGTTCTTACGATGTTCGTGGCTGAAGCTGAACATGGTGAGCGTTACGTTGCAGTACGTTGCAGTAATGCAAACTAACGCGAAGCGTGTCAGTCTATTCGGGTGTGGTTTAAATAGCTTCAAGAAAGAAGTCCAGGTAAAATAGTCCCCATGGTACCACACCCAAAAACACTACACTGCAAGCCTGGTTTCAAGGAGCCGGATTATGAGGATGCCTCCACATGACTGGCATTAATGAAAAGTAGTTCCCAAGTATAAGTCCATATTCAAACACGAGCCTGGGGCCAAAGGCGCCAGGACTGGCCCCAAGAAGGCCTAGGCTGCAATTTCTTGGGTTTAGTGGGGACTGGAATGAAGACTCTCCCTGGCCCATATGGTTGGCCAGGGGGTCTTCAGAGTGTGGGTCGTGACAGCGGCAGGCCAGTTTGTCAGAGGATGTCCAAGAAGCACGCCATTTCCTCTCAGCCACCCTGCACTTGCATGTAAGGGTGACGAGGTCTGAGTCGTACCAGGAATTTCACTTGTCTATGGGCTTCGAGCGGATCCTTATGACAGGGGCACGAACATCAAGAGTATTCGGTATAGCAGAGTGGAGCATAGAAAGGGCTTTGCAGGCTGTGAGTCAGCCGAAGGGGGACGAGGGGTGAGAAAGTGGTGGTGAAAGCCCCAACTGACACACGCTTCATGGATCGGATAATCGAGAAGGTAGGTGGCAGTTCTGGAGTTGGCTTGGCCTGAGGGGTGGAGAGAGTGAGCTGGGAGGAAAGGAGAACGTGATCACTCCAGGAGAGAGCAGTGGTGAAAGGGATAGAAAGGGGAAGGTCTGTAGAGATCAGAACATCCAGAGTGTGCCCTGCAGAGTGAGTCGGCCCAGAAGGGAGGATAGAGAGTAAGAGAGAGTCGTAGAGGTCACGAAAGAGACCAGAGGAAGGACATGAAGCATCCAGGTGGATGTTAAAGTCTCCAAGAAGCAGGAGTTGAGTGGTCGAGACCAGGCGGGACGAGGAGAGGTCCGCCCACTCAGAGAGGAAGGAGGAGATCTGACCATGTGGCTGATAGATGGTAGCCACAATAAGGAAATGGCTAGGGTAGGGAGAGAGCCTGCATACGTAGCATTTGAAAGAGGAGAAGGTCTGCGTAGGAATGACATAGGAAGGAATCCACTCAGGGGAGATCACAGCTACACCCCATCTGGAACGATTGGACCTGGGCACGGAGAGGATCTTGTAGCCATCTTGGAGGAGAGTGTCAAAGCTTGCGACATCTATAGAATAACACAAGAATTCATAGAAGAACACCTACTGCTGGATCAGGCACATGTAGGCTTCAGACCAATGAGATGAATGGAAACGGTATTACCCACTTTGAGTGTTTCAAATTGACCGTATGTACAACCGGCTGAATTTGGCCAGAACTATTTGATCGCTTTGAAATGACCAATTTGGGTAATCACTACCAAACATGGGGATCAGGGTTGTCCCCCGCTCCCCATGTTTGATAGTGATTGTCTTTGGGGGTAGCGGGGGTGTCTGGAGGTGGGGGGAACAAAATAAATAAAAAAATAAAAATAAAGGAAAAGAGGACCCCGCGGCACCGGATCCAACCTGCGTAGGAGGGACAGATTCGACGCTGCAGGGTAGCAACATGCACACACGGCAAAAAGGTGAGCAGGGGGTTGGTGGGGGTGTGTGTGGGGGTTGGTGGGGGCTTTTAATTAGGGCAGTTTTGGCCACGGTCAATTCAGCAGCGAACAATTTTGCCACGGCCAAAACGTATACATCCACGGAAACAGCACTGCTTTCAATCTGGGATGATCTAAAGGCGAATGCAGACTGTGAAAAAGCACAGCTCTGATATTTCTGAATCTCTCCACAGCATTTCACTCTGTCGAACATGGCATCCTCATCAGGAGATAGGAAGAAATAGGAATCACCAACCTAGCTCTACTATGGATTAAATCCTTCCTAACAAACAGAACAGAAACCCTATGGATCGAACCTTTCAAATCCACCCCAAGAGAATCCACATGCGGAGTACCACAAGGATCATCTCTCTCCCCATTGCTCTTTAACATATACCTGGCTTCACTAATCAAGCTAATTAAAAGACACGGCCTCACATGCTATAACTACGCCGACAACACACAAATAGACTTCAAAATACAGGACACAAGACTCAGTCCTAGAGAGATACAATCCCTGGGCTTGAGGCCAAGGACAAGTCACACAGTCCTGATCTGGATGAGTTGCAGAGGGCAGAGAGTAGAAGCAGGCAGATTTAGAAAAAGGCTGTTGCATATTTGACGATTGCCGTGAGCCTGCACCTTCTCACCAAGCCCCGCCGGGTCCTAGAAGCTACTCAGCCACCAGGCCTTTACAGTCACACCTTGAGAAAGACCCTAGGTCGAAACATGTGTTGTCAATTCTTGACATGCAATTGGCATAACCAATATGCAACTGTATGCAAGTTTGTCTGCCGAAACTGAGTAGTCTGCCGAAACTGAGCAGTCACTGTGACCTTACCAACGTAACATTAAAATTCGATCATTCTTAACATCCAACTGTGGCCAGCAGTTTTTCGAAAGTCAAACAAGTGTACTACTAAACCCTTGGCAACAGCCATATCCAGCCCCATCGGAACCGAGGTTCCAAACCCAACTCTCTCCGATTCTATAGGCATTTGGGGGTTGGCCAGTATGAGGTTTAGGTCAAAGAATTGTTGGCAAAGTACCCTGGGGGGTATTGTCCCTACGTCAATGCTTAGGATTCCCTCCACCAGGCCCCACAAGCTCAGATGGATCTTGATATAGTCAGACCTAGAATTTGGTAATGAGCCTCTCACACAGTTGACAAAATCTTCCCTAATGACTGATGGACATCCCCTTGTCACCCTAAACCAAATGTACCTGTTGATAAACATGGCACATTTGTTAAATCATTGTTGGGCCCGGGTTTACTGGTTCTTTTCTTCCACTTCGCACCTGAAGTGAGCCCCTCCGGCCCCCCAGGGGTGGTAGGTTTGATCCCGATAATAGGATCTCCATCAGTAGGGCCCCTCCATCGACCTGAATGGTAGGGACCTTGGTGCTAATTCTGTGGGTCATGCACTCGTGAGCGCCAGGTCGATCTGTTCCCCGCAGCGGGAGTTCTCCCTACCCTGCCACTTTCAGGGAACCTTGTTACTGTAGGATAGGTATGACCACCATCACCCCCCCCCCTTGTACCTCCTACATCGCATTGATTGCTGTATCCCACCTTATTGTGCTCCTCTGAGGACTTTGTGGGGTTGGCTATCCGTTTGGGGGGCCCAACTTTAATTTCCATTTGCACAGCTTCTACTTTTTTATTTATTGACCATTTCCATTAATCCCTTGCAGTCCTTTAAATAACCCAAGAGGGGGCCCAAATGCCCCTCGAAAATGGCAGCGATTTCCTCCTTCAGGTGGCAGATTCTTTTCCTAACTCTACTGGCTAGCTCACTCACTTGAGATTGTGTTACCTCCATGCCCTCCCAGCCCCCATGGTCTCTGTCTGAGAGCTCATTTCCCGACACACAAACAACTGCCCATCATTGGTGCCATCTTTCTACCATGGGAGCCCCTTTTGATCTGTCTTTTATTGCCACATGGGGCTATTTTCCCCAGTGTCCCCTTGTCAATTTCCCCTTCACAGATTGATTGGGGCTCTTTTACAACATCCCTCCCAGGCAGACCCAAAGTGTCGGATTGGTTTGATTGATTAGATTGGACTATCAGGGTAATAGCCATGCCTTGATCTGGTGGGGCATGGGTCTCGATAATATTTGTCCCTGCCATTGGCTTATTGACCTGCAAAACAAAGGACATCCCACCTTCTTGTCGTGGTTTGGGGGACTTGAAAGGGTACCAGATGATTCTATTTACTTATATGTGGCAATTTAGCCGCCACCCGCTGTCCCTTAGGGGAATTTTCACATGCAGAGATCACTTTATTTGGTCCCTTGGATACACAATTAAGTGCAGAACTCAGGGGTACCTTTACAGCCACCTTCTTTGGTTCCCACTGAACCTTCAGCTGGGTCGGTCGTTATTACTCGACTATCTATGTCAAGGAGTTCCCCCCTTCTCACCTGGGTCCGTTCTTTGATGGAGGCCTTGGTCGCTGCCTTCTTACGGACGGTCCTGGTTTAACTAAGGCTGCTTGAGTCTCTCCCGACTCCAGGGCGCGTTCAGTTCTAGGAACGCGGAATCCAGGAACCCAAGGATCTAGGATGAGTGCAACTAGCACACAAGTCCAGGAAACAGGAAGAAAGGAAAGGGCAAGGAGCGGGCAGGTGCACAACGACAGAGAAAGAATACCGCGAGCTATGGATCACACGTCTGATGGCTACTTGCAATAGCATTGAGACGCGCAGAGCCGTGTAAGGCATGGTCTATAAATAGAGTACGTTACGTCCAGCGCATGGAGCGAGAAAGGGTCTTAGCGCTGGGCGACCATGTTGGGAGTATTAGAGAATGCAAGCCCCGTTGAGACAAGGACCAGGAGGTCCAAAAGGGGCGTGTTCTGAAGTTCATGACAGCATGCCTCCTCCGAAGACCTTTTCCTCCAGGTTTGTCCGGGTGTATGAGGTGAAATCTTCTGAGCAAGCGAGGGGCCTTGATGTTAGTGATAGGTTCCCAGGTTCTTTCACTAGGAGGGTATCCTTTCCATTCGACCAGGTATTGAAGCTGGCCCCGTTTATAACTGGAATCGCAAATTCGGGACACCTCATATTCCAGTTGTCGACCAGCAGAGGAGGAGGTCTACTGGATTTCTGGGAGGACGGAATGTAGGGTTTCAGTAAGGATATATGAAAAACTGGATGAATTCTTTTCCAGAAGTTGGGTAGCTGGATCTGGTATGAGACAGGGTTAATAAATTCCTTGATGGGAAATGGCCCATAGTACTGAGGGGACAATTTGTTTGGTCGTAGGTGTCGGGGTAGTAGTTTTGATGACAACCAGACCCGGTCACCGAGTGCATAAGAAGGGCCTGGTCTTCTTTTGCAATCCGCATATCTCTTGGTCTGTAATCTGGCCTTTTCTAAGTATTTCTTGGCCTCCTGGTGTATGTTGATGAGCGTTTCGATCCAGGAGTCAACAGTAGGTACTGGTGTAGGATGAGGAAGGACAGAGGGTAAAACCGATGGAAGGAACCCTTGACTACAATAAAAAGGGCTGTTCAGGAACGATGAATGGTCGGAATTGTTGTAAGGGAATTCCGCAACGGGTATCAGGAGCGACCAGTCATCCTGGACCTTGGTGGCGAAGCATCGATGATACTGTTCTGGGGTCTGATTCGCACGTTCTGTGGCACCGTTGGCTCGAGGGTGATATCCCGAAGAGAGGGCACGTTGAATTCCTAGAATCCGGCAGAGATGTTTCCAAAATTGAGAAATGTATTGAGGTCCTCGATCAGATATGATCTTGGAAGGAAGTCCATGCAGGCGGAATATGGATGGTAGTTTACAGAGTGGCGTGCCATGTGAGTGAACAGATCTATGGTGACCATGATATCCTCGGGACGGTGGTAATTCTACTATGAAGTCTGTGGCGATGATTTCCCATGGCTTAGTCGGCAGTGAAGACCTGCCGGTTTCTTGTTATCATGCTTATTTTGAGCACAGACTACACAAGTTTGGACGTAGTGCTGTACGTCAGATTTCATTCTTATCACGATAGTCTGTAATATCTTCTTCTTCACTGGACAACTCGGGTTCACCCCCCTCCCCGACTCCTCACCTTCCACCTTCTTCTTGGATTTCCCTTTCTTGGAGTCTGAAGGTCTCTCCTTTTTTTTAATGAAGAAATGGACGTCCCCGGAAGGATGCCACCCTGCCACCAATAAAGGGTGCAACGGGGGGAACCCTTCCGAGACACCAAGAACGGGGAAAAAGCCAGAGGCACAAAAAACCCTGAAGAGGCCCAATCCAAGGAAATGAGGTTCCGACTTGACTGGCTGGTGCTGGTGTGGATGGAGGTTCCAGGGAATGGGGGTGCCGCTGAATGGGTGGCGCTAAAGATGGTTCCACAAGCAAGAAGGTGTTAGCGGACAGGTAAGCACCAAGGGCAAGGCAGAGGCAGTCCGGCAAACAGGCAGAGTTCTGTACACAGCGGAAGCTTAGATGCAAGGGGTTAGACAAAGGCAATCCGTAGAGCAGACCGGGTCCTGGTACACGGTGGACGGGAAGGAAAGATTGGGCGGAGCTGAGCCAATAACGAAGACCGGCTGGTTCTGGTAAACATAAACAGGGAAAGGGAAAAGGAGAGAAGATAAGGAGGGAGGAAAGGCAGAGGAAGATGAGTAACTGAGAGCGGCAGAAGGGGCAAGAGAAAGGGAAAGGTAAGCGGAAAGAAGGAGAACAAGGGGTACACAGCGGAAAGTACAAGGAAGGCGAGGGAGCAGAACATAGAAATGAAACGAGAGCGACAGCAACACCGCAGGAGAATCCGGAAACGTTGCAACGCGCTTGCAACCCGGAAGTGGTGAAATATATACTTCCGGTTACGTGCGCGTGCAACAACTAGAGCGGTGCAGGTAAGAATGAAGGACGTGATGGGAACGTTATGGCAGACCAAAACGCCAGCGGTTCCAAACCCACCATCCCTGTCTAGATGTGACAGTATGGCCCCTCCGAAGGTGGCCTCCCCCAGGTTTGCCAGGATGAAGGAAATGGAATCTGCGAACTAAGAGTGGGGCATGGATGTAAGAGGCCGGTTCCCAGGAATTTTCAGACCAAGGATACCCTTTCCACCGCACCAGGTATTCTAACCTACCCCTACGGTACCTTGAATCGCAGATCTGGGCCATTTCGAATTCCTCCTGGGTGGAATCTGAGGTTAAGGGAATTCTTTTTGGATGACGATCCCAAGTGTCCTCATGAAATGGTTTTAGTTGAGAAGCATGGAAAACTGGGTGCACTCTACTGAGGCCCTTAGGCAGTTTTAATTTAAAGGCCACCGGGTTGATCAGCTGCGTGATTCTGTATGGTCCCAAAAACGTAGGGGAAAGCTTGGAGGGGTGAGCCCATTGTGGTAAATATCTAGTGGACAACATCACCCTAGATCCCACCCCCCACCCAGGCACTGGCTGCCGGTGTTTGTCAGCTTGGGTTTTGAATTGTTCTTGAGCCTCTCTGAGATTCTTTTTTGCCTGCATGTGGGTTTCCCGAAGGGTGGCTAAAACGGAATCCACTGTAGGTAAGTCAGAAGGGGAGGCAGAAATTGTTAATAAGGATTGCGGGTTATAGCCATAGGTACAGAAGAAAGGGCTAAACCCGTGAGCAGAGTGGAAAGAGGTGTTATAAGAAAATTCCGCTAAGGGTAGAAGGGAGGCCCAATTGTCTTGTTGGAGGTTTACAAAACATTGTAAGTATTGCTCGAGGGTACCGTTGAGGTGTTCAGTCTGTCCATTGGATTGAGGGTGGAACCCGGATGTTAAAGCCCTCTCCACTCCTAGTCGACTACAGAGATCCTTCCAAAACCGGGAAGTATATTGGCTTCCCCGATCGGAGATAATCTTCGTGGGTAACCCATGGAGGCGGAAGATGTCCTTGATGAAAACAGCAGCCGACGGAACCCCCGGTAAAGGGGAGAAGTGGGCCATTTTAGTAAAGGAGTCGACTACCACCATGATACAAGTACATCCCTTAGATTGAGGCAGGTCCACAATGAAATCGGTAGAGATGACATTCCAAGGCCTGTCAGGAACAGCGCAGGGTTCCAACAGTCCTACCGGCTTTTGACGTACACTCTTGCTGGTTGCGGAGACAGACTGTGCAGGACTGAACGAAACAAGAAGCATCTTTTCTCATACCAGGCCAGTAAACATGTCTTTGTAGATACTCCAGAGTGCCCTTGGTACCTCTGTGTCTAGCCATCATGGAATCGTGACACCATGTCAAGGCCTGTTTACGAAAAGATCGTGTGGGTAGATACAATTTGTCTTTTACAAAATAAAGGCTGTCCTTGATGTTGTATTTAATGCCTTTGGAATGATTATCCACTTCAAATTGGCCTTCAGAGGCTTCTCTCACCTTTTCTAAGAACGAGGATACCACACCGACTCGCTATGTAGCAGGAAACATCACATCCCGAGAGGTATCCGATTCGGATAGGTAATCACCTCGACGGGAAAGGGAGTCTGCCACCAGATTGAGATGTCCGGGTATGTAGGTGATGTCGAAATCAAACTGAGCAAAAAAGTGGGCCCAACGCGCTTGTCATGTGTTATAACACTCAAATTGTCTCAGTACTTGCAGGTTTTTGTGGTCTGTACGGATTGTAAAAGGATGTTCGCCTTCCTGTAATAAATGACGCCACGCTAGACAGGCTGACTTCATTGCTAAGAGTTTGCATTCTATAACGGAATAGTTCTTTTGACTAGCATTGAGTGTTTTGGAATGATACGAAACAGGGTGTTCCACTCCTTGATGTTCTTGCAATAGGACTCCCCCAATGGCAGACGCGAAGGCATCAGTCTCTACAAAGAATGGTCAGCTTTGATCGGGTTGGCGAAGGATAGGGGCAGTACAAAAGGCTTCTTTCAGGCTGCGAGAACTGTCTTCAGCATCTGTAGACCATTGAAACGGGGCTGAAGATTTCTTGAGCAGGGTGGTGATGGGTACTATCCTTTGAGAAAAATTATTGATGAACTTCCGAAGTTCGCCAAGCCCAGAAATCTCTGTATGTCCTTGATGGATTTGGGAGAACGCCACTCCAGAATGGCAGCCACTTTACAAGGGTCCATGACGATGCCTTGGTTGGAAAGAATGAAACCCAGATATGGTATGGATGTGACAGAGAACACACATTTGCTCAGCTTAACCGAGAGATGATTATCTTTTAACCTCCGGAAAACCTCCTTGACGTGCTCTTTGTGTTCTTCAATGGTGTTGGAATATACCAAGATGTCATCTAGATACACAATGGTGGTCTGACACAGTAAGTCGGAAAAGAGGCAGTCCATGAAACGCTGGAAGATCGAAGGGGCGTTTACCAGCCCAAAGGGCATCACCTGGTATTCATAGAGCCCAAACGGTGTCCGGAAAGCCGTCTTCCACTCATCTCCTTTATGTATCCGTAGCAAGTGGTAGGCATTCCGTAAATCGAGTTTAGTGAAAATAGTGGTACCCTGAATGGCTTGTATGATTTCAGCTGGTTGCCAGACATTTGGTCGAAAAAAATTGGTCGACCAGACAAATGGTCGAACCAATTTGGTCGAAAACCAAATGGTCGAATTTTTTTTTTTTTTTATTTTAACCCTTTTTTTTTTTTTGGGGGGGGTCCCCCCCCAACCCCCTTTTTTTCTCTAAACACCCCTTTTTTAACTAAACGAAAACCCGAAAAATAAATATATAAATAAACAAAAAAATTCGACCATTTGGTTTTCGACCAAATTGTGTAGACCAAATTGCAGTCGACCAGTTTTTTTTCGACGAGTTGACTGGACACCATTTCAGCTATCAGAGGCATCGGGTAACGATCATTTTTTTTTTTTAAAAGATTTTATTACATTTTTGAACAAACAAACAATAAAACTAAACAAAGTGCATGTTCAACAGTTTCATTACACTTTTTAAATTCCCTACCCACTACCCCACCCCCTTACGAGTCTATCGCCTTGAGTCATCAGATTCCACACCCTGTGGTTCGGTCTCCCCCTCAACCGGTTCAGTCGGGTCCTCTAACGACCCAAACAATCCAGCTATCAGTGATTTCCAGGCCATCAGGGACTCATTCTCCTCCTCCCCCCCATTGCTGCACGCCTCTTGCCATGCTATGGTTTCGGCTTCTGCCCATTTTTGCAAGTCTTTCCACCACACCTCTATCCTCGGCACATGGCATGACTTCCATCCCATGGCAATCCTTCTATTTGCAAGCACATACGCCAGGTCCCTTAGTTTGCTTACATGCCTGAGTTTCTGTAGTCTGGGGACCCCCCCCCAGCAGGCAGGCCCATACCGTGTTCACTACTATCTTGACCCCTCTTCCTTCTAGTTTCTCTTTTACACCCCTCCAGAACCTCTCTATGATCGGGCAAGACCAAAACATATGCACCATGCCTGCGTTCTCTTCGTCGCACTTGGGGTATGCTTGCCGACCTGCATTCTCGAACCTCGATATCCTCCAAGGCGTCATATAAGCCCTGTGTGTTATGTAAAGCTGTATCTGTTTCAGTCTCACATTTCTAGGCACCTTCTTATGATACCTTTGCACCCGTTCCCACATCCCATCTCCCATTTGGGCCCCAACCTCCGTTTCCCAGTCCAATCTCAGCTGCGTGACCTCCTTCCCCAGTTTAGACATCAACATCTCGTACAGTCTGGAGACCTCATGGCCCCCCTCAACTATATCATATATAACGTCGATGGTGGCGTCTAGTTCTTCCTCCAACACAGTTTCGGGCCACATTCTCTTAATCCTCTGTACCATTCTGTGGTACGTGATGAACTGGCCTTCGTGCAACCCAGCCTCCTCCCGCAGCCCCTCAAAGGTAACGCAAGAGCCCCCCTGCCAAATGTCCCCCATCGTTGCCACCCCAGCCGGCTCCCAGTGGGTCCGGAGTATCAGTAGCAGCTGAGCGTCTGCCCTGTGAATACCACCAATGGCATCTGCGGCGAGCATGGGGACGGGTTCCCCATCAATTGGCATGCCCTGCGCCACACCTTCCACCCCAGCAACATCATTTTAGGGCGCCCCACCATCTCCACCCTGGGTGGCCACATAACTTCTTTCAAATAAAAGGGTGCACAATCCCACCCAAACAGCCTGAATTCGGAGGTCTCTTCATCAGATAGCCATTTGGCAACATATTGCAACTGGCTCGCCACATAGTACGCCTCGTAATTGGGCAGCTTTATACCCCCTTTGTCATGGAAGTTCTGGAGCTTCCATAACGCCACTCTGTTTCGCGTGCCATGCCACAGAAAGTCCCTACATATGCTATTCAGTTTGGCAAAAAACCCTTTAGGAATCAGATACGGAATATTTCCGAAGGAGCCTTGGCAGGACCACCATCTTTAGCATCGCCCCCCACCCCATCATTGCCAAAGGCAGCTTCGCCCAAAACCGCATGCATTTCCCAATTTTTTGGATTGCCACCTCTGTATTACACCCATGCTCCTCCCCCACGGTGTGATATATATCTATCCCCAGGTACCGAAAAGTACTAACTGCCCACGGTACCTGTAAGACCGGTAGCCTCTCCGCTGGAACCCCTGTATACTCCCCAACGGGAACAGACTAGACTTCTGGGGGTTCACCGCTATGCCTGATAGCACAGCGTATCTCCCAAGCACTTCCAAAATGTACTGGAGGTTCTCCTCCGGGTACCGCACATACAGCAACATGTCGTCCGCATATAGGGAGACCAAATGCCGCTCCCCGTTCACCTCGATGCCTATGGTGTCATATTGCTGCCTCAAATAGATCGCGAGAGGCTCCAGGGCCAAAATGTAGAGCATAGGGGACCACGGGCATCCTTGTCTAGTACCCCTACTAAGCTGCCACCTCTCTGATATCACAGATCCCGTCTTTACTCTAGCCAGCGGTTCATTATACAAAATCTCCGCCCACCTTACATAGCCAGGCCCTAACCCATAGTGTTTCAGGCCTGCCAGAAGCCACGGCCACTTGACAGAGTCGAAGGCCTTGATCGCATCCAGGGACACGATTGCCATTTCCTCCTCACTTCCGCTGCCAAACTCAATGATCCTCTGAAGTCGCCTATGATTGTTGGTGATGTTTCTATGGGGGACATAGCCCGTTTGATCCGGATGTATTAACTTACCAATGACCTTTTTCAGTCTATTCGCCAAGACCGCAGTTAATATCTTGCCGTCTTAGTTCAACATTGACACAGGTCTGAAGGAACCACAGCTGCGCCCTGGTTTATTTGGTTTAGGGAGAGGTACTATAACAGCCTCTCTCAGTGACTCCGGCAGGCGGCCCGTCTCGAACGCCTCATTTATCATCTCTAGCAGCGGGGGGAGGACCTCTTCTATATATATCTTGTAAAATTTGCTTGGGAGCCCGTCTGTCCCCGGGGTCTTACCAGTAGGCAACTGCCTCACCACCTCCCCAGTTCTTCCAAGGTAATCGGGGAGTCCAATTCCTCTCTTTCCTCCTCACTTATCTTGGGCAACCCCATATCCTCAAGTGTTTCTTCTATCATTGCCCGGCTACTTTCCCCGTCTTGCCCGTATAGCACTTTATAGTAATCCACAAACGCTTGATTAACCCCCTCCTGGGTGTCCTCTACGCTACCATCTTCCCTCTCTATAGTTCTGATTGTGGCTCTGGGGGTCTCGCTCTTATATAACCATGCCAAAAGTCTCCCCGGTTTGTCACCTCCCGCATGCTGTGTCTCTATCTACCTTTTATAGTTAAGGTTGCACAACCTCTCCCAACAATCCGCACATTTTTGCTGCAGCTTAAGTATCAAATCTAGTTTCTTCGCTGTATCGTCGCCGGCTTTTAAGGCCTCTTCCAATTTTGCTTCCATCTCCCTCAGTTCTGTTGAAACCCCACCCTGTAGGCCCTTGGATTTCGCCATGGCCGCCCCCTCATAACAACTTTAAAGGCCTCCCATAGCGTCCCCGCCGAGTCCACACTCCCAGTATTGGTTTCAAAATAGTTTACTATCTCCTCCCGTAAATCTTCTCTAAAGAAGGGGTCTCTCAACGCCTCCGCTCGTAGGCACCATGTCGGGATCCTCGCACTCGGGGGGGAATATTGCCATGCAAGAATCAGGGGCGAGTGGTCCGAGAGGACCCTGGCCCTGTACTCTATGTGCGCAATCTCCGCTATCATTTCTGGTGATGCGAAGACATAGTCCAGCCTTGTTGATAACTGCTGTGGGGCAGAATAATTCTAATACTGCCTATCCCCAGGGTGCCACACTCTCCATGCATCTTCCAACCCAAAGTCATCAAGCAGCGTCTGTAGCGCACTGGCTGCAGGGGCCGGTCTATCCAATTTCCCGTCCGATCTATCCACCCTCGGGTTCAATACACAGTTGAAGTCCCCTCCCCAGATCACCGCGCTTCCCACACACACGCTCAGGTTCGCACTAAGTGTCCTAATGTACGCCGCCGTGTTCTGGTTTGGGGCGTACATGTTAACAATACTTATCTCCCTATTCTCTACCAATCCCCTCAGCATAACCATCCTCCCGTCTGTTTCAGCCACCACCTGCAACCGCTGAAACGGGACGTGTGGCGCTACCCATATAAGTACTCCTCTTGCGTAGGCCGAGTACGAAGAGCCCACCAACACCCCCTTCAACTTTCCCGCAATCGTGTCCATCTTATCCCGTGTAAGGTGGGTTTCCTGTTGCAACGCAATATCTATTTTCTGCCTGCGCAGATACAGCATAACCTTGTTCCTTTTTAAATAGCTATTACGCCCCCGCACGTTCCATGTAAGTATTTTAAGGTCCCCCATGGCCTGGTATGATCGCATTCCCTCCCCCCCAGGTGCAGTGTAACCTTGAGTTCCATTCCAATCTATATAGGCTCGCATCCCCTTCTAAAACCCCATTAACCAAAAACACACCAAACTTCCCACTCCCTCTCCCCCCTCCTCCCAACCCTTCCCCAATACTCTCCCCCCAACTGTTGCCCAGCTCCATCCCTGGATCTCAGGCTCCCCCGCATCTAGCTCTTTCCGGCTTTTGCCTGTACTCGAAGCTCCGCAGGGTGAGGCCGCCCTAGTGGCCAACCTACTATAACTACAACTACAATTCGGGGGGTAGGGTGCTACCGACCTGCCGCTCGAATAGCACATCAAAGAACTACACATTGCTATACAGTTTAAACATATGTAACCGCCATTATATTCAAGTCCATCAAGTCTCTCACAATCCGCAATATGTTATCGAATATCAGCCTCCTACAGCCAGGCCCATCGTTCTCAGCCTTCGCCTAGGATGTTCGCTCGCCGCCATAGCAAAATGCATACCGTGTCTGAGTCCCTTTTCACGTCCATTTTGTGTCTCCTCCGTGTCTTGATCCGGGCAGCCCTGCAGATCCAATCACGTTGTCGCTTCTTCCGGAGTGTCAAAAAAGTGCATTTTGCCCTCATACACGACCTTCAATTTTGCAGGGTACAGCAGCATATATTTTATCCCAGCCGCCCGCAGCCTCCTTTTGATGGTTACATAGCTGTACCGCTGCCTCTGGACCAGCATAGTGTAATCCGGGTATGCCGTGATAGTGCTCGAGGCCCCCTCGATTGTACCGCCTTTCCGAAAATACTCCAATATTTTTTCCCAGTTTTTATAGTTCAGTATTTTGGCAATTATCGCTCGTGGAGGGGCCCCCGGTCTCGGCTTCCGCATGAGGGCTCTATGTGCACGCTCGACCACAAATCCTTGCGAGAGTATACCGGCCCCGATTCCTTGTAGGAGTAAGTTCTCGATATAATCAGTCGGGTCCTGGCCCTCCTCGCCTTCCGGCACCACACGAATGTTGTTTCTCCTCGCTCTCCCTTCTGCTACTTCTGCTCGAGAATCCAAGTTGGCCACCTGTTGCTTGAGGACATGGATCTCTTTTGTATTGTTGGCACCGGTGTCTGTATTAGATTTCACTGCGCCCTCCAGGCTGCTTGTGCGTTCCGCCAGTCCCCTGACATCCTGTCTCAGCAGGGAGACTTCGATGCCCACTGCTTCAATTTTAGCCTCCAGGGAAGTGCGTAGGTCCATCATCGCAACCCCCCAAGATTCCTTCAGCTCCGTGATGGCCTCCAAAATCTGACTATTATCAGCCGCTGTCACGCCCTCAGCTTGTGCCATCGGGCCTTTTGTTGAGGTGGCCGCAGGAGACAGTTGTGCTTTCGCAAAAATGTCCATCGTGGGTTGTTTGGTCTTATTCGTGCCCACGGCCCCTCGTGCCGCCATTTTCTGGTCACCGTTGGGTCTCCCTATCCCGATTCAGTGACCGAGTGTCCCCCAGCCGCAATTTCCGCTCTTTACCGACTGTCGCGGTGGTCTCCAGGCCGACGCAACCTCCACCTCCTCTCACCGCTGCTTGTTCATTGCCGAGCGAGCGCTTCTCGTGCTGGTCGTGGGGCGGCCTGCATTTTCACACCTCGGGCCCCTGCCGTCCGGGTCAGCGCCCAAGCTTTCACAACTCAAGACCTACGGCCCACAGGGGGCTTTTGTATTCCACCTTCACCTCGCCATTGTCGTTCTTTCCCCGTGGCCGCCGCCTCTATTCGTCCTGTTCGGGTACCCTGGTTTTGTTTCTTTTGTTGTCGGCCATCTTGTGTGACAATGGACCGAGCCGCCGTTGTTCGTCGAGCAATTCCTCCAGACTCCTGCTTACGATTTTTCTCGATCTTTATACAATGAGCGAAGCATCCATTCCCATGCGTGTGAGATCGATTCTGGAACCAGTGGCGCACTTTTAAAGGTAGTTTGTACCGATCATCTGTTGGATCCTCCGGAGCTCCACGGGAAGCACGTCCTACTCCATGGCTGCTCAAGCCACGCCCCGGTAACGATCTTTAATATTTACTTTATTCAATCCCCTGTACTCGATACAAGGTCTCAATTCTCGTGTATCCTTCTTAGGGATAAAAAACAAGGAGGCCCCAGCAGGTGATTTCGAGGGCCTGATCAATCCATTGGCCAAATTACTGTCCAGATACTCTCTGAGGTATTGTCTTTCTTCCAGAGTCAAAGGGAACATCCGACCGAAGGGCACTAGAGCTCCAGGAGGGAGTTCGATACAGCAGTCTTCAGGTCTGTGCGGAGGAAGCTAGCTCTATTGGAGTCTTCTCTGTCACTTCTTCCGTGAATTCCTGAAGATGATGCGGAAGACAGTGAACGGTTGCGGGTTCGCCACTACATGAGGTCTGGACGGTCTCGAACCTTGGTTCAGGTAGACACTCTGCCTTACAAAAAGCAGACTGAAAGCTCAATAGATTTCTTGACCAGTCAATATAGGGATTGTATTTTCGCAGCCAACCTTTGCCCAAGATGAGGGGAAAGTGGGCAGCACGAATGATATTGAATAAGATCCTTTCCGAATGTTGTTGTACATAGAGAGTGAGTTCTTCTGTAGCGTGGGTGATCATTCCAGAACTTAGAGGTTCTCCATCTATGCCTTCTACTTTCTGGTCTTCTGGTTTAGCCACTCGAGGAATACGCTTTTGTTCTGCCCATAGGGTATCAATAAAGTTGCCGGCTGCTCCGCAGTCCAGTGTAGCCTGGGAGGTTACTTCAGTGTTCCCCAGTCTTAATGTTACAGTAAGGACCATAAGGCGGGAATCTTCTGGGATCTTCGCAGAGGACACAGAGAGTGTAGTATAAGAACTTGGGATAGCCCCTCAGAAGTGAGTCATAACACTTACCGAGGGCGATCGTTTCACGACCTACTTGGAGAAACTTCTGGGCAGTCACGCAACAAATGGGTTGACGCTCCACAGTACATGCATAGGCAGCCTTCCCGTTGTCTCTTCCGTTCCTCCGGGGTGAGTGGGGCTCTGGCAGTCCCAATTTGCATAGGTTCCTCTTTGCTTTGACGTGGAAGAGGCGAAGGAACTAATGAAGGAGTGTCAATAGGGGAGGGTCCATAGAAATTAGTCTTTTTCTATTCGGCACGTCGTTCCGACAGCCTGAAGTCGATCCGGAGGGTTGCAGTGATGAGATCGGCGAATGAGGCTGGTCGAGTGATCCGTGCCAATTCATCTTTATGATCCTCTCGTAATTCTTGCCGAAAGATGGCATATTGAGCCTGCTCCTGCCAACCTGCTTCTGCAGCAATTTGTTTGAAGGTAGTGATGTAGGTCAACAAGTCGGAATTTCCTTGTCCGATGTCCAACAGGTCTTCCGATGCAAGGAACATGCTTTCTGTGCGCAGGAAAGTCTCCTGTAGCAGGGTCTTGAATGCGCTGTAATCCTGCAACACAGGATCAGGTTGATTGACCAGAGGGGTAGCCCAAGCCAGAGCATTACCCGTCATGTGGGTAATCATGAATCCCACCTTGGCGTGATCAGAAGCAAAGGTTTGAGGACGGAACGAAAAGTGGAGGTTGCAGGCATCTAAGAATTCTTTCACTCTTTTGGGTGAGCCATCAAACTTACCCGAAACCAAAGGAAGTGGCGGTAAGTCTGTAGAGGGCCGTTCTCTTTCCGTCATTCGCTGTTGTACAGTTGTGTTAGCGGCCTTGAGATTCTGTACTTCTAGGTTCAGGCTTTGGGCAGCAGCTACCAGTTCCTGCACTTGCTGGGGCGTAGCCATCTCAGGTATTTCTTGGCGTTGCAAACTATCACGATAGTCTGTAATATCTTCTTCTTCACTGGACAATTCCGTTTCACCCCCCTCCCCCGACTCCTCACCTTCCACCTTCTTCTTGGATTTCCCTTTCTTGGAGTCTGAAGGTCTCTCTTTTTTTTTAATGAAGAAATGGACGTTCCCGGAAGGATGCCACCGTGCCACCAATAAAGGGTGCAATGGGGGGAACCCTTCCGGAGACACCAAGAACGGGGAAAAAGCCGGAGGCACAAAAAACCCGAAGAGGCACAATCCAAGGAAATGAGGTTCCGACTCGAGTGGCTGGCGCTGGTGTGGATGGAGGTTCCAGGGAATGGGGGTGCCGCTGAATGGGTGGCGCTAAAGATGGTTCCACAAGCAAGAAGGTGTTAGCGGACAGGTAAGCACCAAGGGCAAGGCAGAGGCAGTCCGGCAAACAGGCAGAGTTCTGTACACAGCGGAAGCTTAGATGCAAGGGGTTAGACAAAGGCAATCTGTAGAGCAGACCGGGTCCTGGTACACGCTGGACGGGAAGGAAAGATTGGGCGGAGCTGAGCCGATAATGAAGACCGGCTGGTTCGGGTAAACAGGGAACGGGAAAAGGAAAGAAGGTAAGGAGGGAGGAAAGGCTGAGGAAGATGAGTAACTGAGAGCAGCAGAAGGGGCAAGGGAAAGGGAAAGGTAAGTGGAAAGAAGGAGAACAAGGGGTACACAGCAGAAAGTACAAGGAAGGCGAGGGAGCAGAACACAGAAGCGAAACGAGAGCGACAGCAACACCGCAGGAGAACCCGGAAACATTGCAATGCGCTCACAATCCGGAAGTGGTGAACTATATACTTCGGTTACGTGCAACAACTAGAGCGGTGCAGGTAAGAATGAAGGACGTGATGGGAACGTTATGGCAGACCAAAACGCCAGCAGTTCCAAACCCGCCATCCCTGTCTATATGTGACAATTCTAGGCCACCAGAACTGTCTCTGTATGAGACGGAGGGTATTGGTGATGCCACGATGCCCGGAGTGAGGTGTGTCATGACAGAGGTTTATTATTCTCTGTTGTAACTTCTGTGTAGGAATGAGCAGTGCATTGTCCTTGAATAAATATCCTTGCTTGGCCTTTAAATTCCACTGTTTTTTTCTTGAGATGTCCTTCCACAATCCAGAGGATTGGGTTTGCGCTCGGATTTCTTCCAGGAGGTTGACTGCTTGAGCTACGAAGATCGTGGGGGAAAACATCTTAGGATATGCCTTATCTTCAGTGGTTACATAGTCAGGACGTCGAGACAAAGCATCAGCAATCAGGTTATGCGATCCAGGGATGTGAGTGATGTGGAACTGGACCTGGGCATAAAAGTAGGCCCAACACGCCTACGACTATTCCTACACTCCAATGACTGTAGAATCTGAAGGTTCCGATGGTCCGTACGTACTTGGACAGGATGTCTAGCTCCCACGAGTAGGTGTCGCCATTCAGTGAATGCTTGGCGGATGGCTAACAGTTCTTTTTCCAGGATGGAATAGTGTGTTTCACTTGGAGTTAGTGTTTGTGAAAGATAAGCAATGGGGTGTTCCAGCGTGTCCTCTAATTTCTGTTTTAATACTGATCCTATAGCGTAATTTGAGGCATCCGTTTCCACTAGAAATGGCTGGCTTGTGTCGGGTTGGGCCAAAATAGGAGCTTGTGTAAACTCGGCCTTCAAACGCTGGAATGCAGTGTTTTGTGGTGTTGACCAGATAAAAGGGGTGTCCTTCTTTAAGAGAGCCACGATCTGTTGAACAATCTCGGAAAAGGTGGGTATGAATTTCCGATAGAAATTGGCTAGTCCTAGGAAGGATTGGACTTGTTTCACGGACGCGGGAGCTGGCCACGCCAAAATGGATTTTACCTTTGATGGATCCATTCCAATTCCCTCTGGACTAAGGATGAATCCTAGGTAGTGAACAGAAGTAACGTGAAACAAGCATTTTTCAGGTTTGGCCAAGAATTGGTGTTCACAGAGTCTTTGTAGTACTGCCTTTACGTGTTCTTCATGCTTTAAAGGGTCCTTGGAAAATATCAGTATGTCGTCCAGATAAACAATAACGAAGAGAAACAACATGTCAGAAAACACCCTATCCATAAAACATTGGAACACTGCCAGGGCATTAGCTAGTCCAAATGGCATGACCAGGTATTCGTAATGGCCAAAGGGTGTTCTAAAGGCAGTTTTCCACTCGTCTCCTTCCCGGATACGGATCAAATGATAGGCACCCCGGAGATCCAACTTGGTGAATATTACCACGCCTCTCACGGCTTCCAGGATATCCGAAATCAAGGGTAGTGGGTATCGGTCTTTGTGGGTGCATTGATTTAGGCAACGATAATCGAGGCAGGGTCTGAGTTCCTGGGTATCCTTTTTGGGGACAAAGTATAACGAAGCACCTGCTGAAGATTTCAAAGGTCTTATGGTGCCATTTTCAAGGTTGGTATCCAGGTATTCTTTGAGGGCCTTTTTCTCGGGTTCAGAAAGGATGAACATTCCTGCCGAAGGGAATCACTGCTGAGGGTTCTGTTTCTATTGCACAGTCTTCAGGCCTGTGTGGGGGAAAGGCCTGGACTATGGCAGTCGAAAACACATCAGCGTAACCTTGGTATGCCTCAGGTACTTGTATGATATTGGAAACCATGAGTGGTGTTTCTTGGTCTTTAGATGGTTCCTTAGGGGGTGTTGACGAAGATTCCAGGAATAGACAGTGAGTCATACAAAACTCTGATCCTAGGAATAGTGATCCTGCTGTCCAATTGATATACGGATTGTATTTCTGTAACCAGGGCATACCCAATACCATGGGGTAGTGGGCTGACTTAATGATATTGAATCTAATCAGCTCTTGATGATGATTTATTGAGAGCCGGATCTCCTTGGTCTGCAGGCTTATGGGCCCTGAACTGAGGGGTCTTCCATCGATGGCCTCCACCGGCTGCATGGTACTTAGTGCCTCGTAAGGTATTTGGTGACTGGCAACCCACTCTTGATCAATGAAGATCCCCATAGCTCCGCAGTCCACCAGGGCCAAAATAGAATAGGTCTTGTTCTTGGAGGGTGATAGAAATGCCTGGAGAATTACCAGTTTGTTTTGTCCAGGAGAGTTCAAGAATGGAATTGATGTGGAGCAAACATCTCTCTCCCGAAGCTATGCTCCATCTAGGATCGGGAGCTGGCGTTAAGCACAATACATACACATGCCCATATGGATCCTTCTCAATCTTTCTTGCGGTGATATAGGTCCACGGAAGGCTCCAATCTGCATGGGTTCTGGTTCTGTGACTGAGCTTGGGTTTGTGTCCGTTCTGACTGTGCTTTCACAGGACATCTTGGATGAATTTCCCCTGGACTTCTTCTTTTCAGCCTTCCTTTCCTGGATGCGGAAGTCTATTTGCATGGCTAGGTCCATTAATGCCTGGAATGAGTTTGGTCGAGCCACTCTGGCCAGCTCATCCTTTATCTCATCATTCAGTCCTCTCCTGAACAGGGTGAAACTCGCCTCAGAGGACCAATCGGCTTCCTTGGCCAATTGTTTAAATCGGGTCACATAAGTGAGCATATCAGGGAGCCCTGTTGAAAGTCTAACAAACGTTCCTGGGCACTATAGAGCTGCACAGGACGGTCAAACATGTTTTAAGGGCCTGTATGAACCCCTCATAATCATCTGGGAGGGCATTGTCGGAGTTAACAAGGGGTGTAGCCCAGGTCAAAGCATTTCCGGAAGTCGTGGCTTAGGATTCTTCTTGGTCTGTGTGGACTTGTCACAGTAGGGCTGGTTTCACAGGGTCTTTGCCATGATAGACCGTGGGTAGCGTTCAAAGGTATTTGTAGTGGTGGCAGTGAGTCTTCTGATCAGAGGGTTCGGGTTCTGATCCAGTCCTTGGCAGAAGTTCTTACTCAGCTTTGCTAGATGTTTGTCTAACATCTCGATGTCCAGTTCTCTGTGAAGGCCAACTGCCCTTGTTAAGATTGGAGCTCCAGACGATATCTGCAGTGCCTTGTTCTGGACTATCTGAAGACTCTTCCGGTGTCGTTCACGGCAGGTCATCCATGCTGGGGGGGTAGGGTCAGGGTAGGTCTGATGATCGCCTTGTAAACGTTGCTCTTTGTTCGGAGGGGCATGGACTTGGTCTTCAGGAGTGGGTACAGTGCTGCCATCTTTTCTGTTGCCTTCTGCTGAGTATACAGAGCTCTGGGTCTTCTTGCTGCAGTTATATGGCATTGGGGGGCGGGGCCAAGCAATAGAGAGTGAAAGGTTCCTGCCAGCAACACCAGCTGCGACAATACTATGCCCTTTCCTGCCACGGGCTTATATTACACGGCCTGTGGTAGCGGCCGTGTAGTTATGATTAAGTTGCTAAACCCATAGGAAGAGGACTTTCTGGGCGCCTTATAATTTCACTCTCCCTGGACGAATCCTCACCAAACTTTGCAAAGAAAGTATATGGCCCACTCTGAATTTTTTTGGCAAGTTTGGGGAGGTTTCCTCAAGCGGGGGCAAAGTTATAGGGGGGTCCCAACATTTTTTTTCTTCCATAGACTGAATGGAAAAAATTCGCGCACGTCTACAGCCGAAACCGTTGGATGGATTTTCACCAGATTTGCAGTCGGAGCGGTGGCGGCTTTGGTGAAAATCCATTCAGTAGTTTCTTTTAAAACAGGCAAAATGTAGGGTAAAAAGATTAGTGATATCTGGCTCCGCTCCGTGGAACCATTTCCTTGTTCGGTCCACGGACAGGCGTACGATTGGTCTAGAGGGTGACATGATGTCCGTGGACATCGGATGCACCCCCCCGATAGGATGGTGAAAAGCATGAAGTGCGTCAGATTTTTGGAAATGCCACCCGCAGTGAAAACATATAAAAAAACACATTACACTTGTCAAACTTACTAAACAATCTCTGGGGAGGTGATGGGTGATGAGGATGGGATGGGATATGGCTATAAGAAGTAAAACAACAGGCGTTTTTCACCCCGAAAGTCCGCGAACAGTCCGGAAGTTCGTGGACACTTCATATGTTCGGGGACATCTGTGCCTATTTCTGCATTACAGGGTTGGTGAAAAGCAGTTCTTGGATGGATTATAACTTTGGTGCCACTCAATGAAAGTGCATGAAATTTTGGAATGCTATTTTAGACTTGATCTGAATGGTTTTGGAAAGTGTGGAGCTGTTTTGTCATGAAGGAACAAATTTAGAGGGGGGGGGGTCCCACAATATTGTAAAGGCTTATAAATGTGGTGCCATTTGATGAATCTACACAAAAGTTTGCAAAAAGATTTAAGATCTAAATATAAATGTTTTTTTTTAATTTTGGTGGGATTTTGTCAGGAGGGGGCTAAATTAGAGGGGGCTCTCAACATTTTAAGATGGCTCATAACTTTGTTGCCGTTTGACAAATGTGGACAAAGGTTTTCAGAAAGATTATAGACCTAATCTTCAATGTTTGTGTAAAGTCTGAATGGATTTTGTCAAGTGGGGGCTAAATTATATGACTATTGTATGTACATACATGTTGACACTTTTCAACGAATAAAACATGGGCTGATTTCAAGCAAACTCGTGTAAGGAGCATTGGCAAGGACCGTAAAGCATGGTTTCGCAAATGTGCCTGTGTTTATTAATGAGCCCGGGTTTTATTTTTTGACAAGTGTAATAATGTAGGTACAAAAATTGTGATTATACTTTTGGTGATTGAGGTATAGCCTGTGGCCATGGGCAGTGGCCAGATTGTCCGAGTCATGATATAAGGTCATGACATGGACAATCTGGCTACTGGCCATGACCGCGAGGGGTGAAAAATGGGGTTAAAGTGGCCATGTCCACCTTAGAATGGCTATGTGGTAAAGTTATTTGAAAGTGCGATAGGTTTGAAAGGGGAAAAAATGTGCTTGTGGTAATGTGGTCATATGGTTCTGTCTTTGCCTTTTGCAGGCTGCCATGGAAAGGGAAGAGGGGCTCTGTACGGGGCCCCGCCTTCCCTTTCCATGGTGGCTATCTTGAAAAAAGATTTTCCTTCATACAGCAAGAAGTAGGAAGAAAAATCTATTTTTTAGCGGCCTGGTTTCCTGCTTTAGGCCTTTATCCCCCATTTCAGGGGCTGCGATGGAGGATAATGGTCTGGAGCCCACCACTGTGCACTGCTAAGACTAACACCCATGACATATGTGCATTTACTTTTCATGTTAAGTCTCTACAAAGGATTCTTATTATGATGTTGGCAAAAAAACTGTCAGGGGTCATTCGGAGAAATATCATGAGCTACGTAGTTCAAGCAATGTACTGCTATAAACACCATTGTATTATGGAGTTCTTTCCAGTATAGGAACCTACTCATCTAACATAGGCATTGCATGCAGCATACACCATAGAGGTGCGATATTCATCATCTGGCCATGTTGGATAGTAAAATGGTAAATGCTTTCGTATTAGAGTTTTGCGTACTGTGAAACATGTAATAAGTAGTTAATAAAGCCCCACTTACTACATAATTGTATTACTACAGACAAAACATAAAGAGACCACACCGCATACAAATATGAGCATATACAGGGAAAGTAAAGTAAGCAAAAAAGCAGCAGTACTACCAGAAATTGTTTGTAACCTAATTGATTTTCATGCACAGAAATGATTGCTGTGTTTCAAGTCTGCTTCTTCCCCTATGCATATGTATCATATGATGTGACTGGACCCCAAAGAAAGTAGTGTAAGAACAAAGCATACAAATATGAGCATATACAGGGAAAGTAAAGTAAGCAAAAAAAAACAGCATTACTACCATAAAGTGTTCATAACCTAACTGATTATCATCGTGCACAGAAATGATTGCTGTTTTAAGCCTACTTCTTCCCCGATGTCTATGTATTGTATGATGTGACTAGACCCTAAGGAAAGTAGTGTAAGAATATATGAGAAGGGTAAGGTCTACAAATATAGTACCCTTTGAATTTTTAGTTCTTGACTGCTAGTGAAGAAACCACCTGGCCTAGATATGTCAGTAAAGAAAAAAAAGAGGGAGCCAGACATGTGATGTCACCAATGACATTTGTGATGTTGTCTTTGATGTCATGGGTGTTAGTTTTAGCAGTGCACAGTGGTGGCGCGAGTTATAGCTGCTTAGCTTACCATAATTGGCGAATTTCTGATTTTTTTTGGTTTTACTTGTAAACATAACATCCCTTTAACCGCGTTTTTCATTGAATTTCATGGTTTTTTATTATTGCAAATTAACCATAACGTCCCTTTAAAGAAGTTTTCCGTTGAAAACATAGATCAGTTGTATGGCAAATAGAGAATATTGCTTCTTCCGTGATTAATTTCAGTTCTTTTTTTCAAAAAAGGCCCTAACCATGCTCAGACACGAAGTTATATTACAATTGTATTGGGGAATAAAGTTCTCCCCATCTCTAATTTGCTGAAACAAACTTTAGCTCCTTGTTCAATGAGTCGTCACGACAATAGTTCCTTCACTAAACGCAAACACAAAGGTGAACCAAAAGGTTCGCGCATGCGTACATTCTTTGTGTACGTTTACCCGGACAAGAAGTGGGTCGACATGTCACGTGATATCCACATCCTGCGCATTGACGGTGTTACGCACGACGTGCACAGACCGGGCGGCTCCTGACCGAGGAGAAAGAAGGCGGCGGATAGAGACGGAAAAAGAAAGGGACCGGTAGCCGCCAGCGAGAAGCGAGTAAAAGATCTGAACTCTTCCCACCTAAGAAAGGACTGGAGGCTGCCCTGCGTTAGAGATTGGCACGCAGTTTTTGAGCAATGTGAGAGGAAGCTGCACAGGGAACCCACGTCGAAGGCCGTTGAAGCGGGTAGGAGAAAGAAGGAGCAAGCACTCTCCGGACAGCTGTAGTAAATAAAGGGAGGAGAACTGGAGACTAAACGAGGCAGACTGTTGTGATGGCAGACGCGTGGGGTCAGGTGAACTGAATGTAACGGAAAGCTCGCCCCGCGACGTTGCTGTGCCAGGGGTGACATTTTGGAGTTTCACTGTGACGCCACGCAAGCGTGGAGCCACCCCAGAAGACGCTTTAAATGTTAAAGATTTAGGCAATGCAGGGTGAGTGACGAGCTTATGCCATGGAGGCCCCGCCCCTCTGCGCGCGTGTGGCCCCTCCCCCGCCACGCTCGCGCCGCTCACGCTCAGCGCGGGACCGCCGTCGTCCCCCCAGGAGCACCCCACTGACCCCTCCCTCCTCAGGTTCTGAGGGGGAGGGGCGGGGGCCGCACCGTAGACACCGGCGACCACCTCGCCGCCGCCCTCCTGCTGGACCCCCACCTGAACCCCCGAGCGAGGAGGAGGAGGAGGAGGAAGAAGAAGAGGAGGAGGAGCTCATCATAGACGGGTTTGCGATCTGCAGCTTCAGCAGTCTTGAGGCGCTTCAGGTGAGGTGTTAATTGAAGGTAAACTGTATATGTGGGCGTGGCCAGAGCTTTATGGCTCACCTCGACCATTTGTCAGAAAAGTGGCAATACTCAAGGGAAATCGCCCTATCCCTAACAGTGATATACAGACGAATGAGAATAGGATAGTTTCTTGTTATTGGTAACTTGAAATGCCTTCATGCATAAGGGTGGCCTATCAGAAATTTGACAGGTGTGTAGAGCTGAGGTTATGTTAAAGCAGGCAAATGTTTTGGTAAATTGTTTAACAAAATAAATGATGAAAGCGGGTGTATCTAGTAAACACTTGTACACAGATTTTTTAAATTGAGCATGACGCAAAATCTTCCCTCATTCAAGTGATCATGCACTTTTGTCTAGTAAGAGATACTATCCTGCATGCCTGTGATCGTGTCACAGATGACCGCGAGAATACCACTACTGCGAGAGACAGTTGAAGGGTTTTTTTATTTCAATTTTGTAGTAAATGACTCTAAGGGCTGACCCCCTCTCTCTCTCTGGTATTGGAATGGGCAATCCCTTCATACCCCAGGATGGTAGTAGAGATTGGTAAGTCCTACTATCTAAACACCCTCAGCCTTTTGGTGTTGGTCTACATGAAAACGTCTTTATCTGTCTAGACTTCCTCTGGCAACAATCTAGGGGTTCCTTACTCCAAAATTCCCCAATTATGTGATTCAAGGTTTATGCCTTTCAAACACTCAAGTGCCACACTCTTCTCCATCAATCTTTTGTTCCTCTCTGTCTCTCTTCTCCCTCCTATTCCACAGACCGTCTCTCATCTTTCTCCCTGACTCTACCTCCTCTGTCCTGCCAATCGTACTCCCTACCACTTTACTCTTCATCTCACCACTAATCTCTCCTCAACCTACTACTCAGCCCTCACCAACCTATTGCTCTCCTCTCCACACCACTACTTTCCTCACACGTCTATTACACCCACTTAGTCAATCACTTACTCTTCCTGACAACTTATCGTTGACTCCAAGCTCTCCCCTGCCGCTCGACTCATACACACTCCTCTTATTCAACTCCTAGTACCACTTTCACCAACCAATACCTCATCTTGTTCGCTGTCTGAATAATCAGTCACCATGCTCCTCTTCACCATCCTTCCTCCCCATGGTCTCTTGCTCTGGCTCCTTCTCCCCTGACCTCACCCTAAAAAGCCACAACTTTGTGTCTTTTTTTTTTATCCTCCAATGGCTGTCATTAATTGCTGGTTCTGTAGGCCACTTTCCTCCTACTCTACCTGCCAGGGAGGAGTTTGAATATTCAAAAGACATAAAAGGGGTATCTAATATCCACACCGTTCTTGTTTCCGGGTCTGCCTGGCAATGGCAGCCCAGAGTTCGAGAGTTTCCATTCCAATTTGTGCAGTGGGCTCGCTGTCCTAGTGGTTTGCCTGGTGAGCGGTTCTGTGTCTCCATAACAGGTACATTTCCTTAAATTATGGAGCGGTTGGGAGCTTGCAGCATCTGTTCTTATCACCCTTCAGTTTTCTCCTGTTGTAGCACCTTGCAGCTTCACTTAATTCTCTTGACGGTTTGGGAGTGTGGTGGTTCTTGAGTCTTTCAGTCTCAGGCTGTTTTGTTGTTCTGTTTGTTTACAGGCTGGAACCAGTAGTTCTAAACGAAACTGGCCATCTTTATGCAGGACAAGTAATGGAATGATTGGCAGTGGTACCTCGCACATGCGTACTGGGCCTGGGGCCCTCTCAACTGCCACCTTTCCACTCTGGGGTAGGACTAGATCCTATCCTGATAAACCTCCCACCCCAGGCTGAGGGGAGGGTGGGGGTGGCATTCCCACTTGACGGGAACAGCTTAATGACCATGTCACAATCACCAATGAGAGAGTTTTCCTCTTTCATTCTGGGTCATTAAGGCTTTGCCATTATCATGTGATGTCGCTTCTCAAAATCTCGTTTAAGAAATATCAATGCATGTTCCAGGATATATTTTTGGTCTTAGGTTTGTAGAAACCCAAATACATCACCAAGTAATCCAGTAAGCATCCATAGTCTGCAAAGGACCATATTTATTTCTATATATCTGTGCACAAGTAGAGAGAGGCTGACATAGTAACCCTGTCGTAAATTTGTGACTGCCCTCGGGGGGGGTGGAGCGGGGGGGGCATTGGTGGGGGCTAGGGGTCATGGGATTTTATACAATGAGCTATGTATTAACAGAGCATCCTTTTGTCCTTGAAGGGCAAGGCTTTACAGCACCATCATTTTTTTCTTTTTGTTTCTTCACACAATTCCATTGAGCCGCCTCTAGCAGATCTTACTGTTAGACATAATACCTGATGGGTCTTGTGCTTGAAATTTGCACTCTCCACTAGCCATTTGCTAGTGACAATTGACTCTTGGTGAGTAAGAAATGGTTTACTGTGTGCTTGTAGAGAAATGAGGGGGCAAGTGGCTTATAATGCCTGGCAAGTAGCTTACAAATGTTATATATATTTATTTTATTTTATTACCCCCGGTCTAGTGGCTTTGTGGTTACTGTTCTCAGGCTGCTTAACACACCTTTTGGTATACATCGATGTGTTTCTGGGCATACCTGTGCTTCGAACAGAGGCTAATGCCATGATGCCTTCCCTGTATTATGGGTCTTTATATTTGTGCTAACTATTCACACGCCACCTCCCTAAACGATTGCTGCCGTCCGGCTGAAGTTTTTCTGTCCATAGTGCGTGTATGTCTGTGGCTCATCAGAAATTGTGTGCTCTGTGTATGTTATACCAATGTGATTTATACTGCGTACCACTTCCATTTTTATGGTCGCCAAGTGCACTGGCGGGTCTGAAAAGAAGAGGATGGTTAGTGGGAGGTGCACCAGAGTGCTTTTGCTGTTCTGGTAGTGGTCTGTTTGGAAAGAACTGTCACTGTTGTGTTGGGTTTGCTTCTAGGTGGTATGGGTTGGTGGATGTTCTGGTGTAGGGTTGGAATTTGAGCTTATTGAGTTCTTGGAGATGTGCATGTAGATTGTTTGTTTAGTTTAGACCAGTGGTATTCAAACATTTTCATGCTGAGCCTCCGCTTGAGTAAAAATGTTTCTTCTTGGCCCCTTTCACTTGTGGGTTGGCGACCCTAATGGTCCCAGGCTCTTTCTATCTAGTCACCTTAATCCTTTTGTAGTATTAACAGTAATCTTAATCCCTTTTTTAAAGAGTCTGGGCCCCCCAGCCATCTTTCGGTGCCCCCAGTTTGAACACCACTGGTTTAGACTGAGATGCAGCGGTAGTTAGTGATACTAAGTTTTGATTCTCTGACCCTGTCCAGTTTGGCTGACTTGATCCAGGAGGCAAAATCGACCCCATCATTCCTGGTGCATTTCTTTTGTATTGAGGTTGCATGTTTTCTTAGACCGTGGTTTGGCTTTTAGGTTGGCAAATCAAAGAGCCAGGTTTTGAGTGATTTCCTGAAGGTTAGATGTTCTTCTATTTTGCGTATTTCCTTGTGAAATGAGTTTTTTTTTTAAAAAAAATTTTTTTTATTCAAACCGTTGTTTGTAGTTTGATTACCAAACTTTTACAACTTTCTTTTTCATTACAGATTTCATTCATATTTTTATGCTTTTCCACAGACAATTTTCTAACATGTTTTAAAAAATATTAGTGATTGTAAAATACAAAAAATCAAAAGCACCTAAAATGCATTCTCAAACAAAAATAGTGATTGTCACATGGTACCTTCTCCCCATTCTTCCACTTTTTTGTTTACATAGTACAACCCCATACATGTGATCGCATTGTCAATTTTCACTTTCACAGTATCAATTTGACATTAGCTACTTCGCTGAACATTTTGACATGAGTACAGCAGATTGTGTTTGTCCATATATCAGCAGGGACGCGGCTTCTCAAGCAATTCCATTTGAGTTGGACACACAATTACTTACATAGTAGGCATTATGTTTTTCTTAATCCACATTCATTATGGATATAAAGCGCGTGAGCCGTAAGATGGCTTTGGTTGTCGAGCCCCACATAGATACCAACCAGCGCCATTCTCTTGATTCAGCAGAATCACTTGCATATTAGAATTCAGATATTTCTTTACGTTGCACTTCAAAATAGGTACAATAAATGGTCAGATGCTTTAGTGATTCGTGCAAGTTGATCACTTTACAGAATCTGCAGATGTCTCCGGACAAAACTTCAGTGGACTTTATCCAATTTATTGTTTTCTCTAAGGTTAGCAGTGAACCTTAAGTACATGTCCCTGGCTATGGGGCAAGGACATTGCTGTAGATATAGCTTGTGTGGAATGCGAGCTGTAGCAAATTTGGCAGCTTCTTTGTAGGACTTGAATTTGTCCAAGGCATTTAATGTTTTACACCAATCGTGCACAAATAGGCGGATTGACATGTGCTTGGCGATATTCAAGATCAGCAGGAGTTAATGCCATCTCCTCCTAAGAGAGCTTCCATTTTCCTGTAGATTTTTTTTTTTTTAATGGAGGGAGGGATTGAGGTCATTAATCATCATCCCCAGATCTTCATATAGAGAATTTTGGAGGGGAAATAACATTTTTGCAAGGTTTGTGAGTTGACGCCAGTTATAGCGGGCTGACAATGATGTCAATCCTAATTCCTGTCTTAATACCGTGTTCGGAAGCGAGTTAGCCAGCTGCAACACACCCTTCCAAATGCGACCTTGCAATTGATCAAGGAAGTGATCTATGTTTGCCAAGCACATGTCAAGGGCATACAGTAATATCGCCTCGACTTTAAGGATATAAAATTCAAATGGTGGAATCAAAGAAAACTTGAAATATTTGACTAATACCATGCGCATTTGTGTTGAGAGAATTTTTGATTCAATATGTTCTTCCAAAATGAAATTGCGTTTGAGTCTGATATCAAATAACCCAAGTATCGAATCGTGGATATCTGTGGGATGTAAATCGAAGGAATGGTCCAGAGCCGTGGACAGGAGCGTTAGTTTAAGTTCTTGAACAAGAAGATATTGGATTTCCCTGCATTGAACTGCAAGTTGTGAGTTAAGCAGTATTCGGCAAACAGGGATAGCTTAGTTTGCAACCCTGACAGTGTTCGGTCAAAGATGACTGTCATCAGCGAATGCGAGCCACTGGATTTTGAGATGGCCTAATTGAGCTGGATAACTGATTTGTTGTAACCAAATTTCGTTGATACTGCAGAGATATAAATTGAACAGGGTAGCAGCCAGGTTGCAACCCTGTTTTACTCCTAGTGCAGTCGGAATTGGCCCCGTGGTAGCTCCAGTTTGGTTAACTCTAATGAAGTACACTGTATTGGTGTGCAGTTTGGCAATTAGGTATATATGATGCCCAGGAATACCCATTGCCCGCATTTTTGCCAGAAGAAGGCACCGCACTACGCAGTCACAGGCAGCTGTTAGATCCACTGAGGCCATGTATAATGCCCCTGTGTCAGGAGTCTTTGTTTTGGCGAGTAAATGTGCCATGAGTGTTGCGTTAAGGAAGGTTCTCCTCCGTGATCTAAAACCAATCCGAAAACAGGACCGAATATTGTTGGTTTTCAGAAATGCTTGGAGATCCCGTAAAAGTAAGATAGCAAAAACTTTGGCTGACTAATCTACCAGTGCGATAGGCCTGTAAATTGCGGGATTATTCCTTTCCCCCTTTTTGTATTTGGTACAATAATTGAACCCAACCATGATGGAGGAATAACTAAGGATGTTAACACGTTATCAAATTGAAGTTTCAGTAGTTTAGCCCAAAGTAGTGGATGGCGTTTCAAGACACAGAGGAATGCCGTCTGGACCAGCTGCCTTTGAATAGTTAAGTGCATTCATTGCACACTCAATATCTTGAGTGACCACGGGATTAGTGGCAACTGTGTAGGAGTTGGGTCAATTTCATTGATGGGAGAGAAACGGGATGAAGGCGCAAATCTGTTCTCATAAAAGTTGGCCCATGTTGCTGCAGAAATCGTGGATGTCTGATTCATGGGTAATTTGCTTGCATCTGACCTCAGAATTGCCCATGTTGATCGCCGGTCATTGCGACAAAGGGAGTTTATTATCTTGATTATCGGATTTGTATGTATGTCGTTTGATGTTTTTACATTTATCACGATATGTGTTACAAATCGTTCTTTTCTGCTTATCTTAATTATCTGGTGTACAAAGGCTTTTTCTTTTAAGTTTGCGTACTTCAGCATTTTTAGTACGTTTTGCTAAAAGGAGTTCAGGACAGCCACTCGATGGAGTTTTGGTACTTTGGTTGTTTCGTTTTGGATCGCAGTCATGGTATGCGTTATCTGCATATATTTGGCTGGGTTTATGATGATTGATTGATACTTTCCAGAACTGTCCTGAAGCACATCAAGCCAATTATCTAGGCGAACGTTGATTCTATCGCATAGGCGATTGTTCCATCTAATTGAGAGCTGTGGGCGATCACCTTCCAGAAATCTCTGATTAGGATTGTGATAACAGCAGCGTTTGTGTTTATAGTCAGCAAAATTATCATGTGATCGCCATATACCGGGTCGATTGTTATGTGGTTACAAGAGTCTTGAAGGTTCAGTGAAATAGCAAAATGATCTATGCAAGATCTAATTGGTCCTCTCTTCCAGGTGTACTCTAGACCTGGATTTTGAAGTGGGAGAAATATTAAATCCCAAGATGCTAAATGTTGATTCCACATGCAGCCCCTACCTTGTGAAGAAAAGGGAATCTCATTATCCATGTTAGTGGTAGGTTGCTTCCAACATTCGGCGTTAAAGTCCCCACCAATTATTCGACATGCCGCGTATTTGGTGAGTACTTTGTCTAATAGTGTGTCTAAAAGGTCAAATGCACTTACACGGATGGGATTGTGATATAAGGATACACATAAAAAGTACTCCAAGGAAGAAGGTTGGAATGATATAACAGCAGCTAGATACAGTGGTATTCATAAACTTCATGGGTAATTGAATGCAGTTTTGTGTTTATACAGATGGTGATTCCGCCATGCGGACGGCCACTTTGACCACACTCGGCTGGTAATTGATGGACAAGAAAGCCAGGTAGTGTGGTGACTTGCATTGCCATGGTTTCTTGGCAAAGTAGTATATCACAGTTTATGGCATCATACCTCTTATTGAACCATGAATCAAGGTTTTTAAAGCGACATGAATTCCATGAAATGATGGAAATCTTGTGTGGCTTGTTAAGTGGGGATGTTATCCATGGCGGGGTTCAATGTGGAAGCTAGGGAGGTCAACCAGGACCAATCCTTGCTGGCATTTGAAAGAGAGACCAACTGACTAATTACTTCCAGTTGAATCCCACCCTGATCCTTTGGAGCGGCTACAGTTGGTAATGTTTGGGCAGGTTGGCTGTGTGTTGTTTCATTAAACGCAATTGCCTCATCAAGAATTTCGAATGGTGTCGGCAGGAGCCCAATCATTTGCAATTCGCGCCTATGTTGCCATATTAAGTCGGAGATGATTGTGGTTTGCATTTTGCATACCATCCGGTAGTTGTGTGTTTGGGGAAGAGTCATCCGAATGGAGCGTCCTGAGTGCTGGAATTTGTCTAAAAGCCTTCAGCTGAACGATTTAAACGTTTCTTACTGTAAATGTCCGGATCGGACTCCCATCCAAATATGGTGGGCAACAGTGTGCTGGCTTTGTGTTTGGACTTTGCAGAACCTGGAGGTTCTTGGGGGACGGGGCCGTGGGGGGGTGGTTTTGCAGAACCTGGAGGTTCTTGGGGAGGGGGGGGGGCTCGAGGGGGGGCAGAGCTTCTCAACTGCAGGCCCTGCCAGTTCAGAAGCATTCCGCATGTTTACATGGTCGGGTTGGTCAAGGTCTGTATCCCTTCCCAGAGGTGAATTAGGTTGCGGACTACCTGTTGATTCGATGGACTGCGGCTTTAATATTTGTGAGTCTTCATGATTGGAAGGAATTTGCTTTCCCTGCTTGTACAGCTTTGATAGCAATGGGCTTAAAGAAAGCAGATAGCTGAGTTTGAGCAGCAGTTGGTGTTTTACCGTGTGACGCAGGGAGTCCACCAGAGCTAGGCCCTGTTGTTTCTTTGCGGTTTCCCCAAAATGCTCTTTCCTTTGTGATTTGTGGATGACGGGACCGTACCGATACTTTGAGTGGGGAGCTGGCGAACTTTTTTAGATTCAGTGAGGGGGACATGTGGGGAGGGGCCTTGTTCAATTTCTGGAGACTGGATGTCATCCTGTTCCGAACGGCCCATTTGGGTAGAATCAGAATTTTAATGTTTTTGTATTTTCATTTTTGTTTTTTTAATTAATTTTTGGAGTAGGTGGTTTTGCCGCAGTAAGAGATGGTTGTCTGTCGGCCTTCCTTTTTAGAGCTCTAAGGAAAAGGCGTTTTTCTTTGCGGGAGGTGAAGAATGGCCCAGCACTGGCCGAGTTTTCATTCTTCTCTTTTCCTTTGCCATCCGGAGCAATTGGATTGCTCTTGGGCTCCAAAAAAAGGTTGGTAAGAGCTGACGGACTGTCTGGGTGGAATATTTGATCTACCTCCGAGTCCTCTAGGACCTCTTCACACTCAATTGGATAATCAGTAGGACTCTTTTGAACAAAGAGTATTTGGTCAATCTTTTCTGTGTTTTTATTGACTATTTGACATAGTTGGGCGTGAGTGAAAATGTGATGGTCGGACGGGATCAAGGGAGCAGCAACCGTTTGGGCAAAGGATTGCGCAAATGAGTAAGTGTTTGGTTGGAGGTGGCTTAGCTGGAGAAGACACCTGTTCCCTTGGTTCAGTTTGAGTAGCTGGGCTCACTAGATCACCTTTTACTGGATTATCGATGGATGCAGGTACACTGCCTCCAGTCAAGGGAGTTACCCCTTCAAGGCGGATAGAGTCAACGAAAATGAAACCTTCAGTTTAAATAGAATTTGATTCAGAGAGGACTTGCAGTCCCTAAGTTCATAGTGGGTATAATCGTGGCCTTTGTCAAGTAGGTTCAGGATATGTGGTAGAACAGGGTATGAGGCCTCTAAGGACTGCAAGTCTTCTTAGGGATCCAACAGATCGAAGCCCAATGGGGGGACAGAGGGCTTAGTAGTAGAAGAGGCAACACCTACAACCGGGGACATTGGATCTATTTTGTCCGAGGAAGGCATCACTTAAAGCAGATCCGTCGTTGCAGGGAGATTAGTATGAGTCGTCGAGCTTGAGATGTTGGAGATGTCTGACATCACACTTTCCTTGCAGTGCAAGTGTACATCTGCTCTTTTGCAGCTAGGCAGAGTGACCGAGGTTGAAGGTCCATCCGACAGACGAACACGTTTTTCAAGGGCAGCAAGAACTGCCGGGGCAAGAATTGAGTTCTCGGAGGGTGAAGTATTCAATGGATCAGTGATGCCCTCACCCAAAGAAGATGGCTCATCCATTCTCATACCCGGAAAACTCTTCCGTGAAGAGGACGGGCGTGCCAAATCTCCCCCCCCCCCTTGTAGGAGCAGGTATCTGTTTGGGCAGGGCTGACATTGCTAATTCCGCCTGAGAACGTGCATATGCGAAGGCTACTTCGTGGCAGATTGTATCATTTGCCATAGCAGAGTTCCAGGCGGGTGCAGTGCTTTGCTCTCCCTGAATTAGCTCCATGTTTACAATCTCAACAATTGGAGAAAGATTTGAGGTGACAGTTTTTGAGTTTTTAGGATTTTAGTTTTTGGCCACGAATTTGCTAGGGGGGCGGCCACTGCGTAGGGAGTAAACCATTGAGACTAGACCATAGGATACCCACTTCTCCTTCAAGGATAGTTCCGTGTTAGTAAAGTTTGTTTGTAAAGTGGGTAGATGTCTCAAATATCAGAACAATTGCTACAACAAAGCAATGTGTAGTACACTCTTCATTATACAGTTTTCCATACACCTGCTATAGTTTAACGCATGGCCTCAACGGCGGCGCCAGAGTTAAGTATGTACTCAATTAGGCAACGTCACGGAAATACATAAGGTATTCCGGACCGAGCCTTAATTTGCGATGCTGAGTTGTTCAATCTGAGAGGGAATCTAACCTGTAGTCCAAAAGTAGCCACCTTTCTATTTTAAATCGGAAAATAAGCAAGTAAATTCTCAACGAGAGAGGTGGGATACCAGCCTCTCCCAAGGCTGAGAACAAATAATAGTCACCATTAAAGCCCTTGAGTGCACCCAGCACCCCCGCGAACAGTCAACAGTACTTCAAAAGTACTTCCATGGTGCGCACGCGGGTGTGCTGGATGCGCGTGATTTATTCAGGCAAATGGGGCGTCGCCACAGCACAGGGCGGGGAGGCGTTCTGTGACACACCTTCAAGAGAGGAAATACAATGTGTCAGTATGTACTGTGTTAATTAATTTCAACACTCAAGGTTAAGAGGTAAGGAGGCGTGTCTTGTGCATCCAAGGCGCTGTGCACCTTCACGCAGACACAATGTGACACAACGTATAGAACGAGTAGGTCCCCCAAACACAACGTGCACAACGTTGCACACCACTCGTGCGTTCAAATGTGCAGTCGAGCTTAGACAGGAGCTTAGACAGGAGCTTAGACAGGAAAACAGTCACCATCCTTTCCATTGAGGCAGTCCAGGCAGTTTGTGCATCCAATAAAGACTTCCTGACTGCTCCGGATATTGGAAGACAGAGTAGTAAGGCAAATGCACAGCCAGTGACCGCTTCCAGATAGAGCTCCAGCAGCACCCGCCGCCAGGCAACAGTACTTCAAAAGTACTTCCACGATGCGAAATGAGTTAGAGTTTTGTTGAGATGGCTGAGAAGACTGATCCGCTATATTTCGTTGTTTGTGTTCAAGGAAAGTAATTTCTTGATTCCAGGGGTCTTTTCGGTCTATAGAGATTATTTCTTGCAGGAATTCTGCTCCTTGACCATGGATTGCTCTGTGGGCTATGCAGAATGTTTTGAAGCAAACCTCTTTTGACTGGTACCCACTGTAGGAATGTTAGTGCTCTTGTGATGTGCAAAGTTGAGGAGTAGTCTTGCTGCTGTGTTCTGTAAACTTTGCAGTTTTTTTGGTACGGTAGTCCAGCGTTCTAAGGTACATGCTGTTGACGTTGTCTACTCTCCTTTTATTTTATTTTTTAATCATAGCAAAAGAAACAATCCCTGTGGCTGGATTTATGCAGGTTTTACATCCATCGCAAGTGCAGCATTGATGGAGCCAAGTCTCCTGGAGACAAATGATATTATGTTGCTTCAAAGCCTTATTTTCTTCATTTACTAGAGCACCTGATCCTCTGGAATTCCAAGAGCAGAGGCTAAATCTTGACTCTAGCGGTACGTTTAGTTGTTACTGACGAGCTTCTCGATGTATTTCTTGCTATGCACATTGATATCATCTTCTCTGCGAATGGGATGATACGTTTGTGACAATGTTCTACTTAGTAGCATAGAATTATTTCTGTATCTGATTACTTGTGTCGTTAAAGGCTTCTTCGTTGTGTTGATCCTGGC
The DNA here is from genome assembly GCF_040938575.1 of Ambystoma mexicanum. Classification (NCBI taxonomy): domain Eukaryota; kingdom Metazoa; phylum Chordata; class Amphibia; order Caudata; family Ambystomatidae; genus Ambystoma; species Ambystoma mexicanum. The sequence continues at coordinate 735,850,948 of NC_090925.1, forward strand.
TATGATCTTGAGTCATAGCTTTGTCCATCTTAGTTGCAATATTTCCATTTTGTTGGATGTAGGAGTCTTGTTCGTCCTTTTCTTCTAGTCGAGTGCAATTTGAATCCCAAATTGATGAACATTTTTTTTTTGTGTCCATCACCTTTTCAAGCGTAGATGAGGTGTTAAATAAATCCAGACTTTCTGTTTTACGTTCGTGGAAAAAATCGACTAGTCTGTCATCCGATTTAATATTTAGCTGTGGGGCGACATTCATTACTCAAAGGGTGTTTGTTCGGTTCATAATAAGCCATTGTTCGTTGTTTATCTGTTTCAGCTTTATTTTATTATTGTGTTCCTTGGTTTGGGGATTTTGGAATATGGGCATCTTAAGTCGTTCTGTTAGTGGTTCTGTTGTGTTTGTTGAATGGTCACCCTTGTGTCTTTCATCTAAATGAAACGAATAATCTTGCATTGATGGATCTGAAATGTAACTGTAGTCTGTGATGTTATTCGCAAATTCATTATCTGTGTTAGTTTCACAGGATAACTCTCTCCTTTTGGTGTTTGTGGTATGCCCTTCTACATATTCGACTATGATGAGGGAATCGTCTACTTCATTGGATGTCATTTTTTTCGCATGTTATTTATTACCTCTGTGTCCATATATGTTGAGAGATTCATTAGAATTTCTTGGCCTGTAGTTTCTTCAGATAATGGCAAGCTTTGTTGAGTCCCATAATCAGCGAGTTTTGGTTTTTCATTTTGTTTGGGTTTAGGAGTGAGCATCTTTGTCTTTTTATAGATTTTTGATGGGCTCCTTTTGCGTTGGTATTGTCAAATTTCTTTAAAATGCTCTCAATCCTCTTTGGATGTATGTTTGACTTTTGGCCTGTAAGTTGGTTCGTTCTTTTTTTCCTTTCTCAGGTTTGATTGTAAATTGCTAGAATCGACTTTAGCTCAGTCTAACATAGGAAAAGTTTCCGTCCCTTGAGGAGGCATGGCTGGTGGTGGAACTGTTTGTTGGCTATCTTTTAATTTGTGTGTCCTTTTCTTTTAAGGGTTTTGGAATTCCAGTGAGTTTATCTTCTATTATTTTGCCCGTAGCTTTTTGGTTCTTTTTGTTTTCATATCTGTCCCTGCTGAGTTTGGTGATTGCCTTATTCCAATTCTTTGATCTTGTGTTGTCGTCTCTCAGATTGTCCTATTTTGGGTTTTGATAATTGGAATGGTGGTTTCTATAATCATTTTGATGCTTGTATCATTGAACATTTGCATCATGGTTGTCGTCATTAATGCCTTGTCCAGAGCAATGTCGAACAATCTCGCCTGCCAAGTGTTTGTTTCTGCTTCCAGACCCAGTCTAGATTCAATTTTGGTAATGAAGGATTCACAGATTTGTTTAGTGTGAATCATAGCTAGTAAAGTTGCATGGTCTTTTAAAGATTCACTAATTGACGCATACAGTTTTAGAAATTGAATCAGTGTGTGTGTGTGTTGACGCAGCCATAAGCATGTTTTTGTAGCTCAAGCATCGAGGTTGGAATCGCTTCTCGTATTTGTGGTGTCGGCGGGCATCGGCATGTCTTTCTCTTTCTTGTTGCAGATTCAGTGTCAGAATTTGTGGCTGTGATTGGTGATTATCTGGTTCCTCAGGGTCTTGTCTGGTGTTTTAGTTCTTTTTCCAGTTTAGTCTTTAAATTTTAACTTTTTAATGGCATTTATATAAACATTAACGCTTCCAAACGTGAATGGAACCCCTGCCTCCTCCCTTCCCCTTGGTTCGAGAGTAGTCCCAAAAGGTGGCAGTTCATATTCTGCAGAAAACACTGTGTTCGATAGTTAGGTAGATGTGAGTGCTGAGTCTTTAGACCCTTCATAGGTCGCCTTCTCTGGGATGTTTTACTATCCCAAGGAGCCGCATGGCCCGAGGGCACCATGCTACCCTTGCCCCGTCCTTCAGGTACCCCAGGAGGGAAGCCCAGTCTGAAGAGAATCTAATGTGATCCCCCCCCTGGATGGAGTACGTGAGCCACTCCACTGGCAACAAGTTTAAAATGTTTGCTACCCATTCGTGGTCCTGGGTCCCTCACCTTCCATTTGCGGGCCAAGACCAACGCAGCCGCCATCATCTTTATCACATAAAGCTTTCGACCCGCCTTGGTTTTGATTGATTCGAGTGATCTCCCCCAGCCCTATGAGTGTGAGACTTTTGTACCCCCCTGAAATCAATTCCTAGGACTTGATTGGCAGCTTCTAGGACTCCCGCCCAGTATTTTGCCATTTTTGGGCATTCCCACCATATGTGCTCCCAGGTGCCCTCCGCTCTGCGTTGCCTCCAGCAGAAGTGCAATACCACTCCCCCCCCCCACCCCCACTGACGTGTATATTCTATGGAGTTTCGATGTGGTCCTGTGCCACTGGGTTAGCAATTTCAACCAGATCTCCCTTATCTGGAGAGACCTCAGTAAGTTTGGGATCTGTGTCCATATCCAGGCCCAATCTTTCTCCTCCACTACACACCCCTTGGCTACCACCCATCTCCTCATGTATGGTCTCGCTAGGGGTTCCTCTCCTGCCTGCAAGTGTTTGTATATTGCTGTGATCCGGTGCCTATTCCCATCCCCTCCCTCCTCCCCCCCCCCCTCTCACCCCACCTTGAGTCCCTGCTGAGCTATCTTTCTAACTCGTTTAGTTGGCGGTTTGCCGCTTGTAGCATGGTGGGATGGTGAAGCCAGTGCCTCAATTGGAAGTGTGGGGGTGGGGGGTTTGTTGGTCCACACAAGTCCATATACATTTGATTTCTAGGAGCTTCGCTGGGTAAGGGTTGTTTAAAATAGGCCATTAGTTGGTTGGGCTGTCTCCTTTTTCTCAAAGGCTCTTTGACGAACCGTTTAATGTGTGCCACTTTAAAAATCCTTTGAATGGTTCCTGTTGCCAAGGAGTAGTTCAGAAGGTTGAGGAAATATTCTGCAGGTGTCTTTACTGAGGAGGCCTTTGCAGATTTCCGGTGGGCCAGTGTCTACTGGCGATCCGTCATTGTTGCTTTTCTTTATTAGTTTAGTCAAGTCTTCTGTCGAAATTGGTATGAAGTAGTTTATTTAGTCCTTAAGAAGTTGGGTCGCTGGAAAAGTTGTTGCTCGTGCGTTTAGGCATACAGTTGATGACTTGTTGGATATTTATAACCTTGTTTTTGAAGTGGTTTGCAAGGTTATCAAATCGTTTCTGCGAGGGAGTGGATGTGTTGCAGGCTGTTGGGTTTCTTAACATGGATAATGGATAATGCTGAACATATCTTCCTATGTGCTGTTTGCTTTTGAAGTACGTTCTGTGTAGTATCATTTTTTTCGCTTTCAGGATTTCTGCTTTTTATAGAGCTGTATTTGTTTCTGATGTGTGATTATTTTTGTCCTGTTGGTTCTAGTCTTTACTCCATTCCTGTTCCTGTTTCCTATTTGTTTGGTGGTCAAGGGCTAGGTGGATGAAGAGTGATTCACATTTTGGGATAATTGACTGTTTTTACTTCTGTATTGTTCTTCCTGAATTTGTGTAGAAATAATTTGGTGAGTACTATTTATGGCTGGCTAGTAGCTTGCAACCTAAAATCTTTACCCCTGCTGTCGGATTAGACCGGTTAACCCGATTATGTTGTATAGAGTAGCCTGTGCAACCTACAGTATTTACATGTTGCCAAATGAAGGCTTGTAGTCCTTTTTCTACTCTACAATTTTTATGCAGGACAAGTAATGGAATGATTGGCAGTGGTACCTCGCACATGCGTACTGGGCCTGGGGCCCTCTCAACTGCCACCTTTCCACTCTGGGGTAGGACTAGATCCTATCCTGATAAACCTCCCACCCCAGGCTGAGGGGAGGGTGGGGGTGGCATTCCCACTTGACGGGAACAGCTTAATGACCATGTCACAATCACCAATGAGAGAGTTTTCCTCTTTCATTCTGGGTCATTAAGGCTTTGCCATTATCATGTGATGTCGCTTCTCAAAATCTCGTTTAAGAAATATCAATGCATGTTCCAGGATATATTTTTGGTCTTAGGTTTGTAGAAACCCAAATACATCACCAAGTAATCCAGTAAGCATCCATAGTCTGCAAAGGACCATATTTATTTCTATATATCTGTGCACAAGTAGAGAGAGGCTGACATAGTAACCCTGTCGTAAATTTGTGACTGCCCTCGGGGGGGGTGGAGCGGGGGGGGCATTGGTGGGGGCTAGGGGTCATGGGATTTTATACAATGAGCTATGTATTAACAGAGCATCCTTTTGTCCTTGAAGGGCAAGGCTTTACAGCACCATCATTTTTTTCTTTTTGTTTCTTCACACAATTCCATTGAGCCGCCTCTAGCAGATCTTACTGTTAGACATAATACCTGATGGGTCTTGTGCTTGAAATTTGCACTCTCCACTAGCCATTTGCTAGTGACAATTGACTCTTGGTGAGTAAGAAATGGTTTACTGTGTGCTTGTAGAGAAATGAGGGGGCAAGTGGCTTATAATGCCTGGCAAGTAGCTTACAAATGTTATATATATTTATTTTATTTTATTACCCCCGGTCTAGTGGCTTTGTGGTTACTGTTCTCAGGCTGCTTAACACACCTTTTGGTATACATCGATGTGTTTCTGGGCATACCTGTGCTTCGAACAGAGGCTAATGCCATGATGCCTTCCCTGTATTATGGGTCTTTATATTTGTGCTAACTATTCACACGCCACCTCCCTAAACGATTGCTGCCGTCCGGCTGAAGTTTTTCTGTCCATAGTGCGTGTATGTCTGTGGCTCATCAGAAATTGTGTGCTCTGTGTATGTTATACCAATGTGATTTATACTGCGTACCACTTCCATTTTTATGGTCGCCAAGTGCACTGGCGGGTCTGAAAAGAAGAGGATGGTTAGTGGGAGGTGCACCAGAGTGCTTTTGCTGTTCTGGTAGTGGTCTGTTTGGAAAGAACTGTCACTGTTGTGTTGGGTTTGCTTCTAGGTGGTATGGGTTGGTGGATGTTCTGGTGTAGGGTTGGAATTTGAGCTTATTGAGTTCTTGGAGATGTGCATGTAGATTGTTTGTTTAGTTTAGACCAGTGGTATTCAAACATTTTCATGCTGAGCCTCCGCTTGAGTAAAAATGTTTCTTCTTGGCCCCTTTCACTTGTGGGTTGGCGACCCTAATGGTCCCAGGCTCTTTCTATCTAGTCACCTTAATCCTTTTGTAGTATTAACAGTAATCTTAATCCCTTTTTTAAAGAGTCTGGGCCCCCCAGCCATCTTTCGGTGCCCCCAGTTTGAACACCACTGGTTTAGACTGAGATGCAGCGGTAGTTAGTGATACTAAGTTTTGATTCTCTGACCCTGTCCAGTTTGGCTGACTTGATCCAGGAGGCAAAATCGACCCCATCATTCCTGGTGCATTTCTTTTGTATTGAGGTTGCATGTTTTCTTAGACCGTGGTTTGGCTTTTAGGTTGGCAAATCAAAGAGCCAGGTTTTGAGTGATTTCCTGAAGGTTAGATGTTCTTCTATTTTGCGTATTTCCTTGTGAAATGAGTTTTTTTTTTAAAAAAAATTTTTTTTATTCAAACCGTTGTTTGTAGTTTGATTACCAAACTTTTACAACTTTCTTTTTCATTACAGATTTCATTCATATTTTTATGCTTTTCCACAGACAATTTTCTAACATGTTTTAAAAAATATTAGTGATTGTAAAATACAAAAAATCAAAAGCACCTAAAATGCATTCTCAAACAAAAATAGTGATTGTCACATGGTACCTTCTCCCCATTCTTCCACTTTTTTGTTTACATAGTACAACCCCATACATGTGATCGCATTGTCAATTTTCACTTTCACAGTATCAATTTGACATTAGCTACTTCGCTGAACATTTTGACATGAGTACAGCAGATTGTGTTTGTCCATATATCAGCAGGGACGCGGCTTCTCAAGCAATTCCATTTGAGTTGGACACACAATTACTTACATAGTAGGCATTATGTTTTTCTTAATCCACATTCATTATGGATATAAAGCGCGTGAGCCGTAAGATGGCTTTGGTTGTCGAGCCCCACATAGATACCAACCAGCGCCATTCTCTTGATTCAGCAGAATCACTTGCATATTAGAATTCAGATATTTCTTTACGTTGCACTTCAAAATAGGTACAATAAATGGTCAGATGCTTTAGTGATTCGTGCAAGTTGATCACTTTACAGAATCTGCAGATGTCTCCGGACAAAACTTCAGTGGACTTTATCCAATTTATTGTTTTCTCTAAGGTTAGCAGTGAACCTTAAGTACATGTCCCTGGCTATGGGGCAAGGACATTGCTGTAGATATAGCTTGTGTGGAATGCGAGCTGTAGCAAATTTGGCAGCTTCTTTGTAGGACTTGAATTTGTCCAAGGCATTTAATGTTTTACACCAATCGTGCACAAATAGGCGGATTGACATGTGCTTGGCGATATTCAAGATCAGCAGGAGTTAATGCCATCTCCTCCTAAGAGAGCTTCCATTTTCCTGTAGATTTTTTTTTTTTTAATGGAGGGAGGGATTGAGGTCATTAATCATCATCCCCAGATCTTCATATAGAGAATTTTGGAGGGGAAATAACATTTTTGCAAGGTTTGTGAGTTGACGCCAGTTATAGCGGGCTGACAATGATGTCAATCCTAATTCCTGTCTTAATACCGTGTTCGGAAGCGAGTTAGCCAGCTGCAACACACCCTTCCAAATGCGACCTTGCAATTGATCAAGGAAGTGATCTGTTTGCCAAGCACATGTCAAGGGCATACAGTAATATCGCCTCGACTTTAAGGATATAAAATTCAAATGGTGGAATCAAAGAAAACTTGAAATATTTGACTAATACCATGCGCATTTGTGTTGAGAGAATTTTTGATTCAATATGTTCTTCCAAAATGAAATTGCGTTTGAGTCTGATATCAAATAACCCAAGTATCGAATCGTGGATATCTGTGGGATGTAAATCGAAGGAATGGTCCAGAGCCGTGGACAGGAGCGTTAGTTTAAGTTCTTGAACAAGAAGATATTGGATTTCCCTGCATTGAACTGCAAGTTGTGAGTTAAGCAGTATTCGGCAAACAGGGATAGCTTAGTTTGCAACCCTGACAGTGTTCGGTCAAAGATGACTGTCATCAGCGAATGCGAGCCACTGGATTTTGAGATGGCCTAATTGAGCTGGATAACTGATTTGTTGTAACCAAATTTCGTTGATACTGCAGAGATATAAATTGAACAGGGTAGCAGCCAGGTTGCAACCCTGTTTTACTCCTAGTGCAGTCGGAATTGGCCCCGTGGTAGCTCCAGTTTGGTTAACTCTAATGAAGTACACTGTATTGGTGTGCAGTTTGGCAATTAGGTATATATGATGCCCAGGAATACCCATTGCCCGCATTTTTGCCAGAAGAAGGCACCGCACTACGCAGTCACAGGCAGCTGTTAGATCCACTGAGGCCATGTATAATGCCCCTGTGTCAGGAGTCTTTGTTTTGGCGAGTAAATGTGCCATGAGTGTTGCGTTAAGGAAGGTTCTCCTCCGTGATCTAAAACCAATCCGAAAACAGGACCGAATATTGTTGGTTTTCAGAAATGCTTGGAGATCCCGTAAAAGTAAGATAGCAAAAACTTTGGCTGACTAATCTACCAGTGCGATAGGCCTGTAAATTGCGGGATTATTCCTTTCCCCCTTTTTGTATATCGGTACAATAATTGAACCCAACCATGATGGAGGAATAACTAAGGATGTTAACACGTTATCAAATTGAAGTTTCAGTAGTTTAGCCCAAAGTAGTGGATGGCGTTTCAAGACACAGAGGAATGCCGTCTGGACCAGCTGCCTTTGAATAGTTAAGTGCATTCATTGCACACTCAATATCTTGAGTGACCACGGGATTAGTGGCAACTGTGTAGGAGTTGGGTCAATTTCATTGATGGGAGAGAAACGGGATGAAGGCGCAAATCTGTTCTCATAAAAGTTGGCCCATGTTGCTGCAGAAATCGTGGATGTCTGATTCATGGGTAATTTGCTTGCATCTGACCTCAGAATTGCCCATGTTGATCGCCGGTCATTGCGACAAAGGGAGTTTATTATCTTGATTATCGGATTTGTATGTATGTCGTTTGATGTTTTTACATTTATCACGATATGTGTTACAAATCGTTCTTTTCTGCTTATCTTAATTATCTGGTGTACAAAGGCTTTTTCTTTTAAGTTTGCGTACTTCAGCATTTTTAGTACGTTTTGCTAAAAGGAGTTCAGGACAGCCACTCGATGGAGTTTTGGTACTTTGGTTGTTTCGTTTTGGATCGCAGTCATGGTATGCGTTATCTGCATATATTTGGCTGGGTTTATGATGATTGATTGATACTTTCCAGAACTGTCCTGAAGCACATCAAGCCAATTATCTAGGCGAACGTTGATTCTATCGCATAGGCGATTGTTCCATCTAATTGAGAGCTGTGGGCGATCACCTTCCAGAAATCTCTGATTAGGATTGTGATAACAGCAGCGTTTGTGTTTATAGTCAGCAAAATTATCATGTGATCGCCATATACCGGGTCGATTGTTATGTGGTTACAAGAGTCTTGAAGGTTCAGTGAAATAGCAAAATGATCTATGCAAGATCTAATTGGTCCTCTCTTCCAGGTGTACTCTAGACCTGGATTTTGAAGTGGGAGAAATATTAAATCCCAAGATGCTAAATGTTGATTCCACATGCAGCCCCTACCTTGTGAAGAAAAGGGAATCTCATTATCCATGTTAGTGGTAGGTTGCTTCCAACATTCGGCGTTAAAGTCCCCACCAATTATTCGACATGCCGCGTATTTGGTGAGTACTTTGTCTAATAGTGTGTCTAAAAGGTCAAATGCACTTACACGGATGGGATTGTGATATAAGGATACACATAAAAAGTACTCCAAGGAAGAAGGTTGGAATGATATAACAGCAGCTAGATACAGTGGTATTCATAAACTTCATGGGTAATTGAATGCAGTTTTGTGTTTATACAGATGGTGATTCCGCCATGCGGACGGCCACTTTGACCACACTCGGCTGGTAATTGATGGACAAGAAAGCCAGGTAGTGTGGTGACTTGCATTGCCATGGTTTCTTGGCAAAGTAGTATATCACAGTTTATGGCATCATACCTCTTATTGAACCATGAATCAAGGTTTTTAAAGCGACATGAATTCCATGAAATGATGGAAATCTTGTGTGGCTTGTTAAGTGGGGATGTTATCCATGGCGGGGTTCAATGTGGAAGCTAGGGAGGTCAACCAGGACCAATCCTTGCTGGCATTTGAAAGAGAGACCAACTGACTAATTACTTCCAGTTGAATCCCACCCTGATCCTTTGGAGCGGCTACAGTTGGTAATGTTTGGGCAGGTTGGCTGTGTGTTGTTTCATTAAACGCAATTGCCTCATCAAGAATTTCGAATGGTGTCGGCAGGAGCCCAATCATTTGCAATTCGCGCCTATGTTGCCATATTAAGTCGGAGATGATTGTGGTTTGCATTTTGCATACCATCCGGTAGTTGTGTGTTTGGGGAAGAGTCATCCGAATGGAGCGTCCTGAGTGCTGGAATTTGTCTAAAAGCCTTCAGCTGAACGATTTAAACGTTTCTTACTGTAAATGTCCGGATCGGACTCCCATCCAAATATGGTGGGCAACAGTGTGCTGGCTTTGTGTTTGGACTTTGCAGAACCTGGAGGTTCTTGGGGGACGGGGCCGTGGGGGGGTGGTTTTGCAGAACCTGGAGGTTCTTGGGGAGGGGGGGGGGCTCGAGGGGGGGCAGAGCTTCTCAACTGCAGGCCCTGCCAGTTCAGAAGCATTCCGCATGTTTACATGGTCGGGTTGGTCAAGGTCTGTATCCCTTCCCAGAGGTGAATTAGGTTGCGGACTACCTGTTGATTCGATGGACTGCGGCTTTAATATTTGTGAGTCTTCATGATTGGAAGGAATTTGCTTTCCCTGCTTGTACAGCTTTGATAGCAATGGGCTTAAAGAAAGCAGATAGCTGAGTTTGAGCAGCAGTTGGTGTTTTACCGTGTGACGCAGGGAGTCCACCAGAGCTAGGCCCTGTTGTTTCTTTGCGGTTTCCCCAAAATGCTCTTTCCTTTGTGATTTGTGGATGACGGGACCGTACCGATACTTTGAGTGGGGAGCTGGCGAACTTTTTTAGATTCAGTGAGGGGGACATGTGGGGAGGGGCCTTGTTCAATTTCTGGAGACTGGATGTCATCCTGTTCCGAACGGCCCATTTGGGTAGAATCAGAATTTTAATGTTTTTGTATTTTCATTTTTGTTTTTTTAATTAATTTTTGGAGTAGGTGGTTTTGCCGCAGTAAGAGATGGTTGTCTGTCGGCCTTCCTTTTTAGAGCTCTAAGGAAAAGGCGTTTTTCTTTGCGGGAGGTGAAGAATGGCCCAGCACTGGCCGAGTTTTCATTCTTCTCTTTTCCTTTGCCATCCGGAGCAATTGGATTGCTCTTGGGCTCCAAAAAAAGGTTGGTAAGAGCTGACGGACTGTCTGGGTGGAATATTTGATCTACCTCCGAGTCCTCTAGGACCTCTTCACACTCAATTGGATAATCAGTAGGACTCTTTTGAACAAAGAGTATTTGGTCAATCTTTTCTGTGTTTTTATTGACTATTTGACATAGTTGGGCGTGAGTGAAAATGTGATGGTCGGACGGGATCAAGGGAGCAGCAACCGTTTGGGCAAAGGATTGCGCAAATGAGTAAGTGTTTGGTTGGAGGTGGCTTAGCTGGAGAAGACACCTGTTCCCTTGGTTCAGTTTGAGTAGCTGGGCTCACTAGATCACCTTTTACTGGATTATCGATGGATGCAGGTACACTGCCTCCAGTCAAGGGAGTTACCCCTTCAAGGCGGATAGAGTCAACGAAAATGAAACCTTCAGTTTAAATAGAATTTGATTCAGAGAGGACTTGCAGTCCCTAAGTTCATAGTGGGTATAATCGTGGCCTTTGTCAAGTAGGTTCAGGATATGTGGTAGAACAGGGTATGAGGCCTCTAAGGACTGCAAGTCTTCTTAGGGATCCAACAGATCGAAGCCCAATGGGGGGACAGAGGGCTTAGTAGTAGAAGAGGCAACACCTACAACCGGGGACATTGGATCTATTTTGTCCGAGGAAGGCATCACTTAAAGCAGATCCGTCGTTGCAGGGAGATTAGTATGAGTCGTCGAGCTTGAGATGTTGGAGATGTCTGACATCACACTTTCCTTGCAGTGCAAGTGTACATCTGCTCTTTTGCAGCTAGGCAGAGTGACCGAGGTTGAAGGTCCATCCGACAGACGAACACGTTTTTCAAGGGCAGCAAGAACTGCCGGGGCAAGAATTGAGTTCTCGGAGGGTGAAGTATTCAATGGATCAGTGATGCCCTCACCCAAAGAAGATGGCTCATCCATTCTCATACCCGGAAAACTCTTCCGTGAAGAGGACGGGCGTGCCAAATCTCCCCCCCCCCCTTGTAGGAGCAGGTATCTGTTTGGGCAGGGCTGACATTGCTAATTCCGCCTGAGAACGTGCATATGCGAAGGCTACTTCGTGGCAGATTGTATCATTTGCCATAGCAGAGTTCCAGGCGGGTGCAGTGCTTTGCTCTCCCTGAATTAGCTCCATGTTTACAATCTCAACAATTGGAGAAAGATTTGAGGTGACAGTTTTTGAGTTTTTAGGATTTTAGTTTTTGGCCACGAATTTGCTAGGGGGGCGGCCACTGCGTAGGGAGTAAACCATTGAGACTAGACCATAGGATACCCACTTCTCCTTCAAGGATAGTTCCGTGTTAGTAAAGTTTGTTTGTAAAGTGGGTAGATGTCTCAAATATCAGAACAATTGCTACAACAAAGCAATGTGTAGTACACTCTTCATTATACAGTTTTCCATACACCTGCTATAGTTTAACGCATGGCCTCAACGGCGGCGCCAGAGTTAAGTATGTACTCAATTAGGCAACGTCACGGAAATACATAAGGTATTCCGGACCGAGCCTTAATTTGCGATGCTGAGTTGTTCAATCTGAGAGGGAATCTAACCTGTAGTCCAAAAGTAGCCACCTTTCTATTTTAAATCGGAAAATAAGCAAGTAAATTCTCAACGAGAGAGGTGGGATACCAGCCTCTCCCAAGGCTGAGAACAAATAATAGTCACCATTAAAGCCCTTGAGTGCACCCAGCACCCCCGCGAACAGTCAACAGTACTTCAAAAGTACTTCCATGGTGCGCACGCGGGTGTGCTGGATGCGCGTGATTTATTCAGGCAAATGGGGCGTCGCCACAGCACAGGGCGGGGAGGCGTTCTGTGACACACCTTCAAGAGAGGAAATACAATGTGTCAGTATGTACTGTGTTAATTAATTTCAACACTCAAGGTTAAGAGGTAAGGAGGCGTGTCTTGTGCATCCAAGGCGCTGTGCACCTTCACGCAGACACAATGTGACACAACGTATAGAACGAGTAGGTCCCCCAAACACAACGTGCACAACGTTGCACACCACTCGTGCGTTCAAATGTGCAGTCGAGCTTAGACCGGAGCTTAGACAGGAGCTTAGACAGGAAAACAGTCACCATCCTTTCCATTGAGGCAGTCCAGGCAGTTTGTGCATCCAATAAAGACTTCCTGACTGCTCCGGATATTGGAAGACAGAGTAGTAAGGCAAATGCACAGCCAGTGACCGCTTCCAGATAGAGCTCCAGCAGCACCCGCCGCCAGGCAACAGTACTTCAAAAGTACTTCCACGATGCGAAATGAGTTAGAGTTTTGTTGAGATGGCTGAGAAGACTGATCCGCTATATTTCGTTGTTTGTGTTCAAGGAAAGTAATTTCTTGATTCCAGGGGTCTTTTCGGTCTATAGAGATTATTTCTTGCAGGAATTCTGCTCCTTGACCATGGATTGCTCTGTGGGCTATGCAGAATGTTTTGAAGCAAACCTCTTTTGACTGGTACCCACTGTAGGAATGTTAGTGCTCTTGTGATGTGCAAAGTTGAGGAGTAGTCTTGCTGCTGTGTTCTGTAAACTTTGCAGTTTTTTTGGTACGGTAGTCCAGCGTTCTAAGGTACATGCTGTTGACGTTGTCTACTCTCCTTTTATTTTATTTTTTAATCATAGCAAAAGAAACAATCCCTGTGGCTGGATTTATGCAGGTTTTACATCCATCGCAAGTGCAGCATTGATGGAGCCAAGTCTCCTGGAGACAAATGATATTATGTTGCTTCAAAGCCTTATTTTCTTCATTTACTAGAGCACCTGATCCTCTGGAATTCCAAGAGCAGAGGCTAAATCTTGACTCTAGCGGTACGTTTAGTTGTTACTGACGAGCTTCTCGATGTATTTCTTGCTATGCACATTGATATCATCTTCTCTGCGAATGGGATGATACGTTTGTGACAATGTTCTACTTAGTAGCATAGAATTATTTCTGTATCTGATTACTTGTGTCGTTAAAGGCTTCTTCGTTGTGTTGATCCTGGCTATGATCTTGAGTCATAGCTTTGTCCATCTTAGTTGCAATATTTCCATTTTGTTGGATGTAGGAGTCTTGTTCGTCCTTTTCTTCTAGTCGAGTGCAATTTGAATCCCAAATTGATGAACATTTTTTTTTTGTGTCCATCACCTTTTCAAGCGTAGATGAGGTGTTAAATAAATCCAGACTTTCTGTTTTACGTTCGTGGAAAAAATCGACTAGTCTGTCATCCGATTTAATATTTAGCTGTGGGGCGACATTCATTACTCAAAGGGTGTTTGTTCGGTTCATAATAAGCCATTGTTCGTTGTTTATCTGTTTCAGCTTTATTTTATTATTGTGTTCCTTGGTTTGGGGATTTTGGAATATGGGCATCTTAAGTCGTTCTGTTAGTGGTTCTGTTGTGTTTGTTGAATGGTCACCCTTGTGTCTTTCATCTAAATGAAACGAATAATCTTGCATTGATGGATCTGAAATGTAACTGTAGTCTGTGATGTTATTCGCAAATTCATTATCTGTGTTAGTTTCACAGGATAACTCTCTCCTTTTGGTGTTTGTGGTATGCCCTTCTACATATTCGACTATGATGAGGGAATCGTCTACTTCATTGGATGTCATTTTTTTCGCATGTTATTTATTACCTCTGTGTCCATATATGTTGAGAGATTCATTAGAATTTCTTGGCCTGTAGTTTCTTCAGATAATGGCAAGCTTTGTTGAGTCCCATAATCAGCGAGTTTTGGTTTTTCATTTTGTTTGGGTTTAGGAGTGAGCATCTTTGTCTTTTTATAGATTTTTGATGGGCTCCTTTTGCGTTGGTATTGTCAAATTTCTTTAAAATGCTCTCAATCCTCTTTGGATGTATGTTTGACTTTTGGCCTGTAAGTTGGTTCGTTCTTTTTTTCCTTTCTCAGGTTTGATTGTAAATTGCTAGAATCGACTTTAGCTCAGTCTAACATAGGAAAAGTTTCCGTCCCTTGAGGAGGCATGGCTGGTGGTGGAACTGTTTGTTGGCTATCTTTTAATTTGTGTGTCCTTTTCTTTTAAGGGTTTTGGAATTCCAGTGAGTTTATCTTCTATTATTTTGCCCGTAGCTTTTTGGTTCTTTTTGTTTTCATATCTGTCCCTGCTGAGTTTGGTGATTGCCTTATTCCAATTCTTTGATCTTGTGTTGTCGTCTCTCAGATTGTCCTATTTTGGGTTTTGATAATTGGAATGGTGGTTTCTATAATCATTTTGATGCTTGTATCATTGAACATTTGCATCATGGTTGTCGTCATTAATGCCTTGTCCAGAGCAATGTCGAACAATCTCGCCTGCCAAGTGTTTGTTTCTGCTTCCAGACCCAGTCTAGATTCAATTTTGGTAATGAAGGATTCACAGATTTGTTTAGTGTGAATCATAGCTAGTAAAGTTGCATGGTCTTTTAAAGATTCACTAATTGACGCATACAGTTTTAGAAATTGAATCAGTGTGTGTGTGTGTTGACGCAGCCATAAGCATGTTTTTGTAGCTCAAGCATCGAGGTTGGAATCGCTTCTCGTATTTGTGGTGTCGGCGGGCATCGGCATGTCTTTCTCTTTCTTGTTGCAGATTCAGTGTCAGAATTTGTGGCTGTGATTGGTGATTATCTGGTTCCTCAGGGTCTTGTCTGGTGTTTTAGTTCTTTTTCCAGTTTAGTCTTTAAATTTTAACTTTTTAATGGCATTTATATAAACATTAACGCTTCCAAACGTGAATGGAACCCCTGCCTCCTCCCTTCCCCTTGGTTCGAGAGTAGTCCCAAAAGGTGGCAGTTCATATTCTGCAGAAAACACTGTGTTCGATAGTTAGGTAGATGTGAGTGCTGAGTCTTTAGACCCTTCATAGGTCGCCTTCTCTGGGATGTTTTACTATCCCAAGGAGCCGCATGGCCCGAGGGCACCATGCTACCCTTGCCCCGTCCTTCAGGTACCCCAGGAGGGAAGCCCAGTCTGAAGAGAATCTAATGTGATCCCCCCCCTGGATGGAGTACGTGAGCCACTCCACTGGCAACAAGTTTAAAATGTTTGCTACCCATTCGTGGTCCTGGGTCCCTCACCTTCCATTTGCGGGCCAAGACCAACGCAGCCGCCATCATCTTTATCACATAAAGCTTTCGACCCGCCTTGGTTTTGATTGATTCGAGTGATCTCCCCCAGCCCTATGAGTGTGAGACTTTTGTACCCCCCTGAAATCAATTCCTAGGACTTGATTGGCAGCTTCTAGGACTCCCGCCCAGTATTTTGCCATTTTTGGGCATTCCCACCATATGTGCTCCCAGGTGCCCTCCGCTCTGCGTTGCCTCCAGCAGAAGTGCAATACCACTCCCCCCCCCCCCCACCCCCACTGACGTGTATATTCTATGGAGTTTCGATGTGGTCCTGTGCCACTGGGTTAGCAATTTCAACCAGATCTCCCTTATCTGGAGAGACCTCAGTAAGTTTGGGATCTGTGTCCATATCCAGGCCCAATCTTTCTCCTCCACTACACACCCCTTGGCTACCACCCATCTCCTCATGTATGGTCTCGCTAGGGGTTCCTCTCCTGCCTGCAAGTGTTTGTATATTGCTGTGATCCGGTGCCTATTCCCATCCCCTCCCTCCTCCCCCCCCCCCTCTCACCCCACCTTGAGTCCCTGCTGAGCTATCTTTCTAACTCGTTTAGTTGGCGGTTTGCCGCTTGTAGCATGGTGGGATGGTGAAGCCAGTGCCTCAATTGGAAGTGTGGGGGTGGGGGGTTTGTTGGTCCACACAAGTCCATATACATTTGATTTCTAGGAGCTTCGCTGGGTAAGGGTTGTTTAAAATAGGCCATTAGTTGGTTGGGCTGTCTCCTTTTTCTCAAAGGCTCTTTGACGAACCGTTTAATGTGTGCCACTTTAAAAATCCTTTGAATGGTTCCTGTTGCCAAGGAGTAGTTCAGAAGGTTGAGGAAATATTCTGCAGGTGTCTTTACTGAGGAGGCCTTTGCAGATTTCCGGTGGGCCAGTGTCTACTGGCGATCCGTCATTGTTGCTTTTCTTTATTAGTTTAGTCAAGTCTTCTGTCGAAATTGGTATGAAGTAGTTTATTTAGTCCTTAAGAAGTTGGGTCGCTGGAAAAGTTGTTGCTCGTGCGTTTAGGCATACAGTTGATGACTTGTTGGATATTTATAACCTTGTTTTTGAAGTGGTTTGCAAGGTTATCAAATCGTTTCTGCGAGGGAGTGGATGTGTTGCAGGCTGTTGGGTTTCTTAACATGGATAATGCTGAACATATCTTCCTATGTGCTGTTTGCTTTTGAAGTACGTTCTGTGTAGTATCATTTTTTTCGCTTTCAGGATTTCTGCTTTTTATAGAGCTGTATTTGTTTCTGATGTGTGATTATTTTTGTCCTGTTGGTTCTAGTCTTTACTCCATTCCTGTTCCTGTTTCCTATTTGTTTGGTGGTCAAGGGCTAGGTGGATGAAGAGTGATTCACATTTTGGGATAATTGACTGTTTTTACTTCTGTATTGTTCTTCCTGAATTTGTGTAGAAATAATTTGGTGAGTACTATTTATGGCTGGCTAGTAGCTTGCAACCTAAAATCTTTACCCCTGCTGTCGGATTAGACCGGTTAACCCGATTATGTTGTATAGAGTAGCCTGTGCAACCTACAGTATTTACATGTTGCCAAATGAAGGCTTGTAGTCCTTTTTCTACTCTACAATTTTCCCTGTTTCAAGGCTACCAGATAATTATTCACTAGGAACATAATCATTTTGTACCCAGATCATGTAAGATAAAAATGGTTCCAGTGTATCTTGTTTGAAATGCTTGACTCCTGGGAGCAGATAACTTTATTGGAAGCAGTCTCCTTCCAAACGTAGATGAATTCCCAGATATTAAACTCACCATTTGCTAATTCTGTTAGCCCT
This sequence comes from Ambystoma mexicanum, assembly GCF_040938575.1. Classification (NCBI taxonomy): domain Eukaryota; kingdom Metazoa; phylum Chordata; class Amphibia; order Caudata; family Ambystomatidae; genus Ambystoma; species Ambystoma mexicanum. The sequence goes on from NC_090925.1 coordinate 735,868,364, forward strand.
CCACCCCTCCAATCCCCATGTACTTGGGTGGAGGGGTTGGGGAGGCAAATGGATTTTCCCCAAATAATCTTTAATGCCCTGTGAAAGCCGAACTCCCTTACTAGGTCTACGGTCCGGGGCAGTAATATTCCAGTTACTCGGGCCCAACTATATATCATTGCGTTTAAGGATATGCATTTTTGTATTGTGAGAAACATGAAGGTGTCTCACCCGCTAGTCCCCAGGGATCTGTCATCCAGGTGGCCAGGACATGGCCAACGCAATTGGATCCAGTTCCTAGGGGTGGACCAGTGCGGGAGGATCACATCCTGGGGGTGGACCAGTGCGGAAGGATCACCTGGATGAGGGGTCTTCGGGGAGTGGAAGTGGAACACCGAGGGGTGAGACACGGTATCCCCTTCCTGTAACACCTTTTCCCCATCCTACCAGGTAGGATACCTAAAGGCTCAACAATTCTACCCCACCACCCCCACCAGCCCTTTGCGACACACTTTCTCACAGACAGTTCATCATGAGCGACGAGAGGACTGCAAGGAGGGAACTACCTATGACCTTTTTGCAGAACTGTGACTTTGAGAGGGCCTGGGGGGGGGGCTTCAGGGAAGAAGGGATTGCCGCTGTGGTACTGTCCTTGCCTCCGGCAACAAAGCGACAACAGTAAATTCAGCATAGCCGGTGAGTCAGAAAGACCGATAACAGACCGGGCTGTGTTATGCTCAAGGTTGCCAGTGCCAACATTGTATGAGGAAAGATGACTTGTATGCGATTGTACTTTATGAAACCGAAATTGGTAGCGGATACAGACTGGTCCGGTGCCACGTGGATGCTCTCTCAAAGGTCTCTTGTTTGGTATCCAAATGGGGCGTGTGAGAATTATTGAACTGTGAAACTGAAGTGATCCTGCTGCGGGTCAAGCTAAATCCCGGGCACATTTGAAAGTCTTTGATAGTCTATGAACTGAAATTGGTCTGAGCCCACTGAGGGAGACTAATTGTATAAAGGGGATCGGAGCACTGAAGAGAGGGAACCGGGGTGAACCAGGAGTCACCCGAGAAGATATTGCTGTGGGTGAAATGTGAACCTGGCTGAGGGATGCCTGCAAACTAAAATTGGTCTGAGCCCGGCAGAGGGAGGCTAATCGTATAAAAAACGATCTGAGTCTGGCTGAGGGGGAATCCAGGGTGAAGTGTCTTGCCCGACTTGAATATTTGGAAAGGAACCCCCCCGCCCCCCCTCCCACCTTTTAATTTTTTTTGTACATCAGCTCCTTTGAATCTGGAGACTTTAAATGTAAGACTTGGGCACAGCAGGCCCCGATGTTGGTAAAAGGAACTGTCCTGGTGCAGAAGAAGCCCAACAGTGCTATGCTCGAATGAACCTCCTTGTTCCGTGCTGAAAAGTGGGGAAGGGAGGCAAACGGCCTGAACATCCTGACTTATCATTTTGCAAACACTTCTTTCTTTTTCATGAACATTACCCCACACTATTTGTAACTTGGCGGTAAGGATTGGCAACAGATTTTTTTTAGTATACGCCCTTTCTTATTTGGCGAGACTCCTAGGACTGTATTATTTGATGTTTGTAACTTGCTCCTATCTTAAATTTCACACCCTTGATAAAGTTCAATAAACTGCCCTGAACTGTGGTCACTTGTCTGTCTTATTTTGATACCATGCCTTCCTTACAGTATACTGTCTGGAACCTCCAAAACCATCAAAATGCTGTGCCTCCGGATCCAACGTGTCACAGCCTCGATTGGCAAAACAAAGTCGGAAAGAGCGTGGGCAGCCCTACTGCATTCTGCGTGTTTAGCCAAAACTGTCTGAAAATAGTCCTTGCACTGTGACCCTTGGTTTACTATCAACTTGTTAAACCAACCTGGAGAAAGTTGGGGCAAACCCATCATCTTCTCTAGCACTTCAAACACATAGCTGCCATGAATGGATTAAATGCTGTATGGGAGTCCAGCGAGAGAACGCTCGCAGGAGGGTGGGTGACTGGGGAAGGCAGTGGGCTTCATGTAAGCTGGCACAACTAAAGCGATTATGTTGAGTCGCAAATCAACAGAGAAACATGCAGTTTGGGATGCAATACATGTCAGAATAGTTGCTCGGTTAAGGATCACAAAGAACATTGGTTTCCCCACTGCATTTTCCGATCTATTTTGTTTTGGGGGTGTTGCACTGACTAGTGGTAGGGACAATGATCGTCTGTAGGGACAATGATCGTCTGTTCTAACAATGTCTCAGCGATTACAGATACTTCCTTCTCTACTTCAGGCATTGGGGGATATTTGGTATCTCATGGAACAGGTATTGTTGGGTTCACTTCAATATGTATTGGTTGGTAATTTATGATTAAACCTACTTCATTTGCTTGCTGTGACCATAACTCGTTATACCTTTGCCAGTAACGACTCCAAATCTGTTTGACTAATTTCTTACCTGCTCTAGCTCTGTCTGCAATATTGCCAGCACTTCATTTTCATATTCCCTTCGGATATCTGAACACTTGTTCGGAGTATGTAGCGGGTTGTGATTTTTCTAAGCTCTCGACCCAATAGTAACAGGAGACAACGGAATGAGGAAAAAATACATGATTATCAGAAATTGGACCTATAGCTATGTACAAGGGGTTGTTGCCCCGCCGGCCCCCCATATCTATTAGACAAACTACATTCTTTTTTTATCTGTAGGTATCCACGTGCGAATTGCGTCTTTTAATCCTTGGCTTTCCTAAACTTTACACATTCACGTTTCGAAATGGAGGGTGTTCCAGTGACCTGAAGCTTGGGTCTGTTGGGACACTCTAGCTTTCAATGCCCATCCAGCTTGCAACAGTGTAACTTGTGGCAAACCCATTATATGGATTCTGATTGCGTTCTTGGTTTGGAGCACTACAACCCCCTTTTCAAGTTTGGTTGCTCTGAACACTTGCTGGTTCCCTCGCTCCCCTTCCCACAATCTCATATTTGGGTTCATGTTTGCAATTACATACACACCCAGACCCACCCTTGCTATTGCAAATTCTGTAATTGGAGAGAGACTCTCGAGAAACGAGAAGAGTACCACAGTCGAGAGACTCATCCCAAACCTACTCCCCACACTTAATTCACTCCCCGATAATTCGGATCCAGAAACCTTGGTCGAAGAATACAATAAAACTATGGCCACCTCACTGGACCTTATTGCCCTCCCTCAAACTCAGACCTAGCAAGCCTAAAACGCATCTAAACAAATGGTATACTCCATTCCTCAAGAACTTAAGGCAGCAAAAAAGAAATTGCGAGGCCACCTGGAGAAAACTCCCTTCAGTAGCCAATAAACTTAAGTTTTCTAAACTAGCTGCCCTCTACAAAAAAGACATCTACAACAAACTTTCTTTGACTCCCGCATATTCCAAGCGAAAACGTATATGAGGGAATCAATCTCCATCCTTAAAGAAGTAGAAACCCCTATATTACCACCAGATACTTGTACCAAAGATAAAAATTGGTGCTCAGAAATCCAAAACGCCTTCGCTAACAAGATTGCTACCTTACAAAATAAAATCTCTCGCAAAAAAGCCTCCTTAAATGAGCCTTTTCCCCTACAAACTACCCGAGAAGCTTAATCTAATAGAAACCATTTGCTTCAATTTCTCCAAAGTCACCACACTTGAGGTAGAAAAAATCATCTTGTCACTGAAACCACCCCTGCACAGCTCATTAAAGACGCCGCCCGCGACCTCTCCCCTTTCATTACAAAACGAATTAATGCCTCCTTCTCCACTGGTTCTATCCCCACTAATTTTAAAATAATCCTGTGTACTCCCACTACTAAAAAAAAAAAAAAAAAAAAAAACACACACTTGGCCCAGCCACGCCTACCCATAACGACCGTACCATTCCTTCTGATTGATAAGCTCAGAGTCAATGGCCAAGCCACCCTACGCCTCCTCCTTGATCTCTCTGCAGCATTCGACTTGGTCGATCACTCTGTCCTGTGCACACACCAGCTCACTTCTCCGTTGAGGCCATCACCTGGATTAGATCATTCCTTAACGGTAGAACCATGAGGGTCTTCTCACCCACAGCTGCAGCAGACCCCATACCTATCACTTGCGGTGTGCCACAGGATTCCTGTGTCTCCCCTACATTGTACAATATATTTACCAAGCCCCTTTTCGATGATTTGGATCTTCTCGGTATCACCTACACTAACTATGCTGATGATACCCAGATCCTCCTTCCGCTTTCTGGAGATTGAGAAGGATTTGGCCTTGGTGAATAGTGTACATCATCATCCAGGCATGGATGGCCACACATGATCTATGCCTGAATGATGATGAAACTGAACTCATCATCCTGGGTACTACCACCAGTTTAAAGAAACTAGGCCCTGCCTACTGCTCTTTCATGATTGATGGCAATAGCATAAAAGTAGGACAAGAGGTTAAAACGCTAGGCTTTTACCTGGACTCTAACTTCTCCTTCAACAGACAGGTGAACTCCCTGGCATCCTCCATGGCGTAAGCGTGTAAATTTATCCGTGCAGCCAAACCGTTTCTGTTGCACACAAGTTGCCTTACCCTCGCTAGAGACCTCATACTGTCCCGCCTGGACTATTTTACCGCTCTTTACCTAGGATCTTCGAAGGCTACTACTGGCAAACTACAAACCTTTCAGAACAACGCTCTTAGAGCGGCTCTGAGCATCCCCAGAAGAGAGCATATCACAGCACATAGCCAACATAACAATTGGCTTTCCATCAAAGATAAAATACTACTAAAAACAGCGTCACTCCCTCATAAATCCCTCAATAACGCTGCCCCAATGTACTTGATCGACAGATTTCACAGACATTCCTCCCTGAGACCCACAAGAACAGCCTACAAAGACTGCCTTTCTGTCCCTAACTTCAAACCGTCCACAATAGGGGGCAACAGCTTCCCAGTGAAAGCAGCTAAACTGGAACTCTTTACCGACAACTCTCAGAATGGATTTGCCCTATCAAACTTCGATCCAAGGTAGTTTTATAGCTGAAAAAGTAGGCCTTCAAACACTTCCAGGTGCCAAAACTCTCCTGCACCCTCTAGTTGCACACTCTGTAACCACTTTTGCCTACTTGTATAAATGGATATTATCTTGTTACCACTCTTATTGTGTCTATGTATGTACTATGATTGTTGTAACTAAGCTTTGCATATTCATGTAAATGCTGCGCCCTGATACCTGAGGGTATGCTCGCGCATTACAAATAAAACAAACATGGTTTGCCTTTTTTAATTTTAATTTCTTTTTTTTTTTGACAAACTCAATAATTTGCCAGTGCAGTTAGTTCCACAAGTGGCTATGTTTGCCACTATTTGTCTTTCTGGCACCCTGCTGAAATTTTCCTTACCCAATTAACTGCTCGTACCAACTCTTTACCATATCTTTGGTGGGCCAGCCGCTCTTGCTTTGGCACACCTCACTCACGCATGATTACCCTATTGGGCTGATTCATATCCGGCCAGGATGGGTTTTAACACTGGATTACTGTTTTGAATCAATCCGCTTTTCAGGTTCTTCTGATACTTGGGGATCTTTTGACAAATGTAGTTACGCCGCCTCACAACCCTAGTCATCAGCTGTGGATACAACTGTCCTTTCTGTCCTCGGTTTTATCCATGCCTTTTTAATCCCCTCACCCTTAACTCTCCAACTCTCCTTGTTCTTGTGCCCTCCCCAATGTTCTGATATTTGTGTACCTCTTCACCGTATGTCGTAACACACATTTGGACTAAACTGAAGTTACCCTCCACAGGAAATTGCCTACGTTAATCTCCCTATTTTATGGAGTTCCATTTCTCTAAATATTTACAGTTGTGCAGTTGTTTGGATAATTCACCTACATAGGGGACACTGGAGTGGCCCTGTTTGGGGTGCTGTGTTCCTTTGACTGACCCTTGCCCACCCCCCCTAATACCGCCTGCAGCTTTTTCCTAAAAATGTTCTTGTCCACAGAACTGTGATTTAAACGAACAGTGCCACTCGAGCGCAGCTCCTAGTCCCGATTACAGGTTGTTTCCATCCCCTCATAGTTTTGAGAACTGTTCCTACTGGGTCCCTTCCTCGACATCTTTCCTCCTCTTGGCTCTGTCCTCAGCTCCCTTCTAATTTTTCCCTATCCTTTTTTGGTTTTATAATTGTATCCCCTTTCTAAACTAGTATTTCAGAGTTGAGTATCCCCTTTCCCCACATTAGTCTTTCCCAGAGCTTAATTCCTCACACCCATCACTCTGGATCTACCCATGCTTCCAGTTTAAATTAGTACAGGCTTTTGTGTCACCCCAGAAGAAATACCAACCTTCACAGTAGTTTAAAACACCTTGTAGAAGTTTTTTAGGCCTCCTACCTAGCATTGTTTGCGTAGTAATTCCATGGAGAGCGGTCTGCGATCTTGTTACGGTCTCAGCTGAGCCTAACAATACGAGGCGCACCAACATTGAAACTCAAAAAAGCTATGCAGGGCGCTTTAATTTCATACAGCTGTATAGAAATGGACAGAGAAACTGGCAGGTGTCACCATCCCAAGTAATGGGGCTCAAGCTCTCAATCCTCTGGCTTTTATAAGGGTTTACTGTGACAAAAGGACTGGCTGCCCCCTGGGGAGTAAAAGGGGGGAGTATATGGCCAGACTAGACTACCTACTCAGCCCCACACCATCACATCTACTAAGCAGCAGTGATCCAAATTATAAAGGTGAAGCAGGCGCAGCCTGGCGGGTGTACCTCATTCTCCTTTTATGTAGCTCGGACAGAAGGTAGGATACACTCTTCAGGAGGGGTGTGAGATGGGACAGAAGCAATCCAAACCTCAATAATCCGAGTTGTAATGACATGGCGAACAGAAGGCTTTCAGACTTTGTAATTTTTACAAAAGCTACTTTATTGAGCATTTGTAACCAAAACAGTGTTGAAAGAACAAAGCAAAATGTTCAAACGTAAATGCTTTAGAAGTCCATGCCTGATTGAATAATGCAAATTGAAGGTTTACCTTACCTATGAAACAAAAGGGTGCCCAAAGTACTAAAACCCCCTAAAATAAGCTTGCCTGTCGCAACTAATCCTTGACCGTAAGGGGTTTCCTGAATCAAACGCCCCTAAAAGTGAGTTGTTAGAATAGCTAAATCAAATGGTGCAATGGCGAATATAAACTTAAAGCCCTTCCCTTGGCTGAAAAGTATTGAGGGTAGAATATCTGTCCTTCCCTAAATAAAAGTCCCAACAGTTCAAAAAGGTCTTCTCGCGGTTTGCTCAACAACAAGGCCACTTATGTAAAGCGGCCAAACTGGGACACGTAGTTGTCTCTTAGGTGCAGGGCCTTTTAGTCGAGGGATCTGCTAGTTTCTGCACTTTGGTTCTCTATCTCCATGCTTCCAGTGGTTCTTCCTGCATGACTCCTCCTTCAGTACGCTATCTTTACCTATCTTCTTTACCTTCCTTCTCTCTTCTTTTGCCACTCACGTCCTCAAGGGACCTGGATTGTCGCCCCCTCCTCTCTTCTTGGGTGTCATACCTCTGTCCTGGTCTCTCTCTACCAGGAACATAGCAGGGTTTTGCTTTATCCTCTTCCTAGGCGGGTCTACCGCGCCAACAGTAAAACCCCATTTGAACTCTTGTTTGGGAGAACAAACAATGTCAGGTTGTGAGGTGTCCGGCTCTGTGTCCATTGTCCAACTCAATCCACTCAGTCTTTACAATTCTGCCTTATAATGGTATTTACATCTGGCACGTGTTGAAATGCTGACCATTGAATCCATCTAGTGTGTAATGCCCTTGCAACGCTAGCTTTTGTGGCAGCTTCAAGTTGAGCTAAAGGTGTTTTTATGTGTATGGTTCTATTTGCTGCCAAAAGCCTCTTTCGGAATAATCATTTGAACTGAAGCCAGAATTTTCTCCTCGGGTGTAAATATTAACTCTGGTGTGGAATATACATGTGACTTGTATGCAATTGGTTTAGCCTCCCCTAGATTGCACACTGTGTTTGTGAAAGCATTGTCTCCCACCACAAGGTTTTTCTCGAAGTCTTTATCTGTATTCTTGTCCTGCAAAGGACCAGCGAGAGTCATTAATGAATATACCTGGTGCAGAATGAGTGTTCTGGCAGCCAGTGAGCTGCCTTGAAATTTGGTTTTATCAAAGCATACAATGGTTTCACTAGCTCAGCAAAATTAGAAACCTACGATCTGCCAAAATGTAACCGTCCTAGAATAGCCTGTAACTGCCTAAGCGTGATAGGTGTTTTTTTGTTGTTGTATTAATCGTGTCCTTTTGCAGCCGATGTGTGAATCTGTCTACTTGTTGCAGTGTTCACTGAGATTCTCATGGGTGATGTAAATATCATCTACATACTACCAACAATTAGGAATGTCTGCGAGTAAGCTCTGTATTCTACTTGAGAATGCAGATAATATTAATTATTATGAAGTGCTAGGTGAATTTTTATACCCCTGCATTATTCTAGTGTACTGGACATGTGTTCTCTTAAACGTAAATGCAGTGCATTTCTGGCTTTGTTTTATATTTACATCTGTGTAAGTTGGCTAGTAATCCAGAACTGTGTTGGTTCTGGACTGCCTCTGTCTTATAATGTGCATTCTAAATTCGTGTGTCGTTTAGTCTTGGGGACGATGAGATGAGTGCGTGGACTCTGCATTCTGCGAAAACAGTAGGGCTGCCGTGTGTTTTTTTTTTTTTTTCCTCAACCTTCACTTCCTTCACCTAAGCCTTAGAATGGACCAGAGTCCTTGCTTGTTGGGAAGGAGACAGGCTCTCATCAGTGCCATACTTCTGTGGACTTCATGTGTTTCCTTTCTCTAAAATCATAGTCCGTAAGTCTGAAATGGGACTGGCCCCCAGGCTTACCCCATGATCGTCTACCCCTGTGGTTGCCATGCCACAGATTTCTCATTTGTATGCCCATGCTCGGGATATTTTTCTTCCTCTATGGGCGATAATTGCCGGCTCTGTGGTTTGTTGCCTTTTTTAGCATGGAACGATCCTCGTCCATTCGAGGGCTTTCCTTCGTGGTGTGTTTCTTTATCTGGTTTTCTGTGTCTCTGCGGGTCTTCTACCCAAGTGATCCCAGCCTAGCGATGGGTAGATCACTATGTCCCCAAATTGCTCCCTTTTTTTTGTTTGTTTATTTTTTATTTATTTTTTGGGTCAATTTTCTATGGACTTCTAACCTTGCAGGCTCTCCTTTTAATAAGGGTAGGATTATGCTGTCAACAAATTGATAATCGTTAGATGCTATAGACTGGCCTAAATTCATGGCTACGGCTGCGCCTTGTGTTCCCATGATGCCAGCTGGTATTAGTGCTAGTGATGTGATGGAAGGCCTGCCTACCTGCTGTAAATAAAGCCAGCTATAGATTGAGATCCAGCTATCACAGCTCGCTAGAGGCGGAGTGCAGCCAGATGGAAGAAACATAGCTTGGGCCCTATGTCTGTGCTGAGGGGTGACTTGTGGATAGGCAGCTTGTAAATGCCCTAATTTCTCTGAATACCACTTTGGAATGTCTTCATTCTTGGATGGACACGATCTTAATATTATTCTCAATGTCTGTAGTAGTACCCCACCTGCATCCAGATGTTGCTGGATTGTGCAGTTTGTCAAGTGCAAGCCTTTCTGCAAGTGGCCCGAATAAGTTGTTTTTAGTTGATGTACTTTTGTAGAACTATGACAAGGGTTAGAGCAGGCAACTAGACATTGCCTTTGCAACGAGACATCTTCCTTTTCTTTTTGGACACAAGTTCTTCAAACATCTTTGCCTGATGAAAGACTTTCCTCTGTTTTCTATTATAGCAGGCTACAGAAGCCGGGTCTACCTCCATGCCGTTACTGCTCGTAGTCCCTTTATTAGCGTTCGGGAAGTCCGGTAGCAAATCCTTTAGTGCAGAAATAGTTGTATGTATTGCATCCAAACTAGTCGCGTGAGTTTTTGGAAGTTTTAGTGAGTGAATCCAAATCCAATATGCTCACTGATTTGAGAATTAGGGAACCTTGCTGTTCAACTTGAATAGCATGCCATCACATTTAGTTATGAGGTCGGACAGCCGCATTCCAGAATGTTGAACATAGCAGCCGGCGACCCACTTTCATCAGCAAGTGACATTGAATGGTTTGCATCACTGAGCTGCTCTTCATCAAAAGACAATACGTTGGTAAACAAAGGTTCAGGCGGCACTAGAAGAGGTAGTACGCCACCTATCGAGTGGGCCAAAGCCCTGGCCCCATCCTAGGCACCACTACTCCAGACTCCATCCCACTTAATAGGGATACTGGTTTACAGTGGGGTGGCTGGAGAGAGCATCATTCACCAGTACCACCTCATCTATTCTCAGACAGGTCGCCAAATCTGAGGAAAACATTCCGAAGATGTGGCATACAGCCACTGCATAAGATTCCACGCACAGCGTCTGCTGAAGTGTTGGTGTAATCAAAGCCTTAACCAACGGTTCAATGGTTTTTGAACCGATACATGGGATTGAGGCCGTAAACTCTTTCGTAAATTCAATAGAAAAGGCTGGGTCCGTACCTACACCCATTGGGCCATTATCACATGAAGGAAAAAATCCATTATTTGCTGATTGCCTCTGTTCGAAGCCCCCAGCTTAACAGTTCGTGGGGCGCAAGTATTTTTCGCTGGAGCAGAGGGGTGTAAATCACCTGAAATTAAGGCTTGAAGTGCCTTCGTTCCCCACGACTCCTTCTAAACAAGAAAAAAGTGAAATTCGCGAGTAGTTCATCCGTTTTACTGCTCGTCCTGCAATAATACTGGGGGCCTGCTGCTTCGACATTTTTGCAGCGGAGAGATAATTGACTTGAAAGGAAGGAAGCTCTGTGAGCACTAGAGTATAACTGACCACAAGTGTGAAGATTGGCGAAAAAGTAAACCCAACGTGGTAGCAGGATACAGAAGAGTTCAAAAGTTAGAAACACTTACTGCTGCTTCGCTTGGTCAAAACTCTGTTGTACGTACTGTCAGGAACTCATGGTGGCAACAGTGAAGACAGAAACAAGTGATCACAGTTCAAGAGTGTTAATTAAACTGTATAAATGGGTGAGAACGCCTAATCTAACCGAAATCTCAGATGGGAGCAAGCTACGGCCATCAAATAATAAGGCAGTCCTAGTGGTGTCTTGGCAAATAAAAAGGGTTATACAAAAAAAAAACGAAGTTCCAAAACAGTGTGGGAAAATGTTAATCAGAAAAGAAAAGCGTTCACAAAATAAGTCAGGATGGTATAACTGGGGTCTCCCTTCCCCACGTTTTTAGCACGGGACAAGACGAGAATCTCTAGCACAGCACACTCCTGGTCTTCTCCAGCACATGCTTACATTTCGTTTTCCAAAATATCAGGGTCTACTTTGGCCAAGTCTCCGTTAAACTCAGTCTCTTACCTCAGAGGACCTGATGTACCATTAACAACAAACGAAAAATTCCTTTCCAGTAATCTTATCGTCTGCTGATTTTTCCTTTCACCCGTGGATCCCCCTCAACCGGGCTTGGATCCTTTTTATAACCTTGGCTTCCCTCAGTCGATTTCACATCTGCCAGTTTCACACAGTTCACGTATTCGTGAAGGCTTGCGGGATACACTTGCCTTAGCTTTCCAGCCCCCAGTCAGGCTTTCCATATTCATCGTTCATACAGAGTTTTCCCTCCGCCGGGCGCATACGCTGGTTTCACACTGTCACAACTTTGGTAATGGGTTAAGAACTTTGGATTGTACCAGGAATTTTGGCTTGACCCTCGTATGACCACCTTAACGCTGTATGTCAGCTTTTCCTACAGCCCCTTGTTACTATATTATTCACAAGAAAAGGGGACTCGCCAGAGTCTTTCAGTAGCACACAAGTTCTTTGTTCAAGTTGCCGTTTGCAAACTTTGCTCAACATAGCCCGTTTATCGTTTCTCCCTCCGACTCAACAGTTGTGCTGATCTTCTTGTTGTTTCTCGTCTCTGGAGTCACGGACGGTACCACAGTAGCAAGTAGGTCTCCCTGCCTCGGTTATCAGAGCGGGAGGGTCCTGTGCAAAGTTGACATCATTACACCACACGTCAGCTGTAGGTCCCAGTCTTAAGATTCCTTTTACGGAAGCTTTGCAGGCTCGGCCAGGAAAGGGCAAGGGCATTTCCCTCCTTGTTGTCCTGTCTCTCTGCATTTCTTCTCCGTTGGAACTGCTGTCCTGAAATGGCTGCTTCCCCGTGCGCTTGTCCTTGCTCAAAGTGTGCACTCCTGCTCCACCTTTTATACATGTGGGGAAGGGAAAGGACTGTCAGGTGTGTGTAGTTATGGTCAATTGCCTGACTCTTGTGTTGAACACGTCTGGTAAACGGCTCTGGTGTTAGTCCATTGTCTTTCACGATGTAAGAAAGTGTTTGTGTCGGAAAGGGGTCGGGGTGGGGGATAGAGCTTCTGTGTGCTACGGGATGGGATGGGGAAAAGGTGTTAGAAGGAAGGTGGTATCTCGTCTCACCCGTCTGTGTCCCACTTCAACTGCCCGAAGACCCCTCATCCAGGTGATCCTCCCCCACTGGTCCACCCCCAGGAACTGGATCCTTTAGCGATGGCCGTGTCCTGGCCACCTGGATGACGGATCTCGGGACTAGCGGGTGAGACACCTTCGGGTTTCTCACAGTACTCTCCAGCCAATCAAAGAAAGGCTCAGGATGCGGGCAAACCAAGTGGAACAAGCAAGGAACTTCAGCAATTACAAGCTGATCCTTGTGACAGTGGAGCGCCACCGGTCACACAGAGCCATCAAACACTCTGCAGCACTCAGCCACGCTCTACTTGTGGTATGGAGTTTAATAGGGAAAGCACCTCCTCTCCTGCGTAGACAGTGTAGTTTGACTGAATCAGTGTTGCTCCTCTGAACACTCTGCAGCCCTCTGCAATTGTTTAATGACCAGTGTGAATTTTCAAATTGAATAAGTTTATACTTTAGGCATGAATAGTGTTCTCTGCTAAAATCAAGATTTAAATGTATCATTAAAATACCATATTAGTCCTGAAAATTAGGGACATACTAATACTGTATGTAATTTGAATGGCTGTAAATGCATCCAGGTTATAATAGAGTACATTACATGCAATCAAACTATCACTGGCTTTAGTTTGCCGGCTCGATATCCAATATATTAAATAACGAGCACACTATTGGTGGGCTCGTGGCTCAGCATCTCTGGCGAACAATCTAACAGTTGTGAAAATGTCTAAGCAAGCTGCCGGGCATAAAAATGAACTTGCCCTCTTCATTCTCCACACATATACACAGCACACAATGTCTTACTCTATTTTTATGAGCCAGTTGTTTGTGTTAGACATTTTTAGGCTGCAGTATATTGTAAGTCTGTGAGTGAACCTTCAAAAAATCAGTTGTGGAATCATATATAAGTAGTATGTGCACATTGTCTTATGATGTGTTATGGCTGGAATTGTGTTGTAATGTTGCAATATTTGTAATAAAACGTCTGGTGCCTGATGGTATTATGAGATGAAATTAGTTTTGATATGCAACTATAATCCTAGTGATTCATGTACCTGCCACATGCAAGCTAGGTTTGTAAAATAATTAACATAATTCGAAATTGCATGTTTTAAGTGAGGGTGAAGGTATCCTTTCACTGTTCTATCAGACCTTTTGATTTCTTTCATTAAGGCATGGTTATCCTTCTTTACACCTGGACAAAGCTTGCTCCTCTATCTTAAAAATAAAAAGTTTTACATACATTTATTCCTGAATCCTTTGTCTCAAGTGGACAGATCTTAGCTTTGTGTGCTGAAATTGCAGAGGAAAAAGAATATGCGTCGGCTTTTAAACCTAGCACAGCTCATTGATGGCGTCTTCACTTGTATTGTCAAAGCTGCTGCTTGCAAAAGCTGTATCCCCCTAAGAGCTTCACTCCCATTGAAAGGTGACTTTTCAGATGAATGACTACTGGGGTACCATTGCTAAAGCGCCCACTTGAGCTACACCATCAGCACTCTGTAAGTACTAATGTATGCATGTCTGCTCTCTAGCTGACACCGTGTGGCCAAGCAGTTGTATAAAGTTGGGGAGTAAACCTCACTGTTAATTTTGTTGGGATTCCTCAAGTATGGATGGAAGTGAAAGTGCAAGTTAATGTAGTGACTACTGCACTCCTAATCTATGGTCGTCTCTCCTCTACACGCCACCCCATCTTCGCCACCATAAAATCGGTCGGCTTTGTCATAGGCAGATGAAAAGCTATTTTGGGAAGAGGGTTTGAAGTAGAAGGTAGGGTTGAAGTCATGTGCATGTCTTTGTAGAAAGTTTAATAGGGAATTTGCAGGAGGAAAAAAGCTATGTCCAAGTAGCTGGAAAATGGAGACGGAGTAAAGTGGACGAAGAGTATAGTGGTCACCATAGAGAGCAACCTGTTCTGTCCCAGAGAAGTTACATTTTTGGCCAGCCTCTCGTTTGTGGAGACATTTTTGTTTATTTGAGGTTTACACCAACCAACCGTTGCATTTTGTACATGTTAAGAGGGTAGCAGATTGAGATTATTCTTTTGGGTGATTCCATAGACTGGGACTAGGAACAAATAGTAATGGGCGAATGCAAATCAGCAGAATCTCTTCATTCTGCAACATCTGTATACTCTGGCTGTAAATTCGATCTTTTTATCATTAAACGGCAAGGAAGAGATGGGCAGCAAGGTACAACAGTATGATGGATCATTTGAATTGTAATATTGTATTTTTACATGAAATTTGATTGCGTCGCCTATTGATGGATTTACATCTATAATTAAAGCCAAAAAGGGGGCGAGGGCCTGGCCCTCGGTGGGTTTGTTGATAGCTATCGTTTGGGGCTGGGCACCTTTGAAAACTAACTCGGACTCCAATATTGGTATCAAAATGGTCAAATCTGGGGCCAAAGGGATTCATGTTTTAATGATATATATTGCAATCCATGGTCGGTTAAAGAGGATCACATTAGGTCTGAATTACTGGAATGGGTGTCAAATAATCGGTTACCTATGGCTTTGTGTAGGTGATTATAACTGTTTTTGCCCAGATATAGGCAGTGCAATTGAAGAAACAAGTAGCATTCAATGCTCCAGTAAAGTGTTCCAATAGAATCACTTCAGAAGGAAGCTAGAGGCCGTATCTGGGCGCACTTTATGAATCAATTTGATCTTTTAAGAATTCATGTGAATTTTCATGCTGATGGTCCAAGCCAACCTACCTGATATGGCCGAATGTCAAGTTCAACTTTTGATTTTGTTTTCAATTTTCTTTCAGATGGTATTTTTTTTTTGTGGTTTCTAAAAATGTAAACTGTGATCATACGATGTTGTCTTTTAAAAACGTAGGCCTAATTTGGGCGGCTGATGAGGGTAAGTGCCATCTGTAAAAAATGTCATGGTCAACGATTCAGGAAATTGCCTGCTGCAGGGCTGTTTAATTTGAGGATAAGTAAGTGCTAGAACAGTCGGTATTGGAGAGAGATAATTGTTCTCCTAAATCCTTCAATGCTACTTTAGAGAGGTCTAGTTTTCCACTGTCATTTGAGTGTTGGAAGCAGCACCTATTTATAAATGCTATTTATAAATGCTAATGTTTGCGAGTTTGACCTTGTTCGAAATAGCAAGAGAGTACTGCGTTTTGTCTTGAGAAAAACAATTTGGACTTAGTTGCTATCGAGGAACGAGTTGCAGAGTGCTCGAGGATTACACAAATACAAAAACTGGCATACATCACACAATTAACCATATCAAAGTAAATCTATTGATGAAGGTATTAGTTATGAATGATATCTGGCGGTTATTGCACAGACAGGAAAGTAAACCAATTTCATGTCAAGCCAATTGTTTTTCGGAGTCCTGGGCCATCCACTTTTCAAATCTCTTTTCTAAAGATGATGCACCTTTTGCACTCGTTGGGTTTTCTCAGATTCCTTGAGGTGTGGGGGGGGTGCTGAACTTTGATTTGGAAGACTTGGAGTTGGCCCTCAGAAGACTACAATTCAGGTGCTAGTTGTCCCGATGGCGTCTTCAATAGCGTGCCAATAGAAAATGTAAATATGAGGGCACTCCTTTTAGTCAGTTGGCCATTGATTTGATCATTCCGGACTCCTGGCATATTGCCCTCATAGTATCAATTTACCAATGATGTCCCCCCAAAAGCCTTAATTGGTACATCGAGTCGGGTGTTACCTTTGTGCTTTAAGACTTGGTCAGGTGGATGGAAAGCAATAATTTAGCAAACAGGTTTTATGAGAGGAATGGGGGACCTCTCTGAATGTACTAATTATACACCTTATGTCAAACCAAGGCTTCTATGGCCATGGAACAGCCTCTCTATTCAGCAGCTTGCACTTATCCGCTGCATTTGACGGGGTGGATAGAGGTCGCTTGGGGGCCAAGTTATTTAATTGGGCCATCCCCCTCAGTTCTTTTAAATACGTTAGTGCCATTTTACTTTAATAATCGCTTAAGAATTTGTTTGGACTCTGCGCTATTAAGGGATTATTATTTTATTATGTTACGTTAACTTATATTGTGCATCGCTACCACCAGTGAGGCGGTCTCCAGGCGCTCATTAGTATTATTAGGGATGCACCAGTTGAGACTTGTTTGTTAGTGTTGTGTGTTGGCAGCCACGCTCTTCACCCTGTACATCTGATTTGCGGGCAATGCTTCTTAAATCCCCCCTTTTTCCTCCAAAACTAGGCTCCTTGGATGTTGGGTGGATGGCCTATTGTGAGAAACCTGAAGGTGTCTTGCTAGTCACGGGGGGCGGGGGGGAATCTGTCATCCAGCTGGCCAGGACACAGCTATCGTTATTGGAACCAGTTCCTGGGGGTGGACCAGTGTGGGAGGATCACGGGGTCTTCAGGGAGTGGAAGTGGGACACGGTATCCCATTCCTTATGACACTTTTTCCCGATCCTGCCACATAGGATATTTAGAAACGCTACCCCTCCCCCCTTTCCTACACAAACACTTTGTCACGCCGTGGGTGACAACTGACTAATACCTGACCTGTCCCAACACACGGGTCAGGCAGATTTGGGCAATTGCCAACAACTACTCACTCTCTTCCCCATTGGGATAAAAGTCAGAGCACAGGAGCAAGGCCGAATGCACGAGGAAGCAGCTATTACAGGATGGCAGTTCAAACTGAGGAGAAAGGCGACCGAGACCTGAAAGGACATCAAGGAGGGAGTTGTCCTTGCCCTTTTCAACCCAGACCCGCAAAGCCACTGATTAAAGAAACATAAAACCGGGAATCGCAGCTGGCGGATGTCAGTGGTACATGGAACCCTCCCACACTGTTAGCCAGGTCAGGGAGACACGGTTGCCATCGTGGTACCGTCCTTGACTCCAGCGGCAAAAGAAACGTCAATGAGTTCAACACAGCCGGTGAGTCGGAAGAACTTGATCGTGGACCGGAATGTGTTAGGCGCAAGGTTGCAATGGCAACATGAAGAAGATGAATAGACCAAAGCCCCGTGTGAACAAGCTTGGTACCAGAGATAGTGGTCGGGGGCGCTCGTTTGGAGGTCTCTGGCTGGTACTCCCTCTCCTGAACAAAGGGACTGTGTTGAACATTGTGAATGAAGAAGCTACAAGTACCTAGAGGCCATAGGGAAGGCCAACATAAGGAGTTAAGGTAGTCATACAAGGGTCAAGCCAAATCCCTTGCACAATCGAAAGTCCTTGACACATTGCAGAAGTTGTGACAATTGTGAAACGGGTGTTTGCACCCTGCTGAGGGAGGAATGCCGTTTGAACTGCGATTTTGTAAAACCTGCACTTGCCTCAGACTAACAGTGACCCAGCGAGATGAGATCGCCCTCCGGAAGTCCAACATTGGCAAGTGCTTTGGAAGGTCTGAGCCCAGATGAGGGGCACCTCACTAAACCGAGGGGGTTGTTTAAAAAGACAGACTTTTGATCATTACAAATAAGGAGATTGTGATTGAAAGGCGATAGTAAAGCCGACTGAGGGACGTCAAGAGTAAAATTATGAAGAAGCTAAGTGAGCAACATTGTGATGACAAATATGAACACGTCTGAGGGATGTCCACATTGAGTGGCTGGTCTCAGCCCGACTGAGGGAGGCTGACGACCGAGAGAAGGATGGCAGCCTGGATGAGGGGGATCCAAGAGTGAAAGGGTAATCACCCGACGTAAAGGTTACCAGAAGGAACTTTTGTTAAGTTGTTTTGGCATATCGGGCCCTCTGATGCAAGATACTGTGCATGAGAAGAGACTTGGGCACGTAGAAGCCCAGGAGTATGCTGTGCTCAAGAGTCGCGCCTTGTCCCATGCTAAATAACATGGGGAAGAGAGACCCCCGGCCATAACATCCTGATTTATCATTTTTTGAACACTTCTTTCTTTTGAACATTAGCCCACACTATTTTGTAACATGGTGGTAAGGATTGGCAATAGGTTTCTTAGTATAGGCTCTTTTATTTGACTAGACTCCACTTGGACAGTATTTTTTGATGGTCGTAGCTTGCTCCGATCTTAGATTTAGATTAGGCGTTTATCTCACCCATTTTACAGTTTATTAAACACCCTTGAACTGTCTTAATTTGATACCATGCCTTGCTTGCACTATGCAGACCTGATTCTTCTAGATTCAAAAACCATTGGCCTCCCAAAGATGTGTGGATCGCGTTGGGTTGTATGCAAGGGCAAATAGTGTAGAGATTAATCCTGATAATCACGTGTTGATTTTTTTCACACAAAAAAGGAAGTATAAAAAACTTTAGGTGGTATGTAAATGGTAATAACATTGAATAAGTCAATCATTTATTGTAATTGGGGTTTATCTTTGCTAATACGAATCAGCTAGGCCTCATTAAGGCGATATTGGGGACCAGGATTTATGCTTTCGTTACATAGATGACGAACATTCAGGCCATATTCTGTAACTATCCTTTAAAGCTTCTATTCTATGAAGCAAAAGTGATGCTGGCTGTTATTTATGTACTCAAGCCGATAACAATAAAGAATGGGAAATGGCTTAATGTTTTCATGGGAAAAATTGCGTGCAGTCTTTTGGGTCACCCTTCCGATTGGGGTTATTTGTTTTGCGTTTGGTCTAAGCTCCTGGTGGCTCAACTATACATGGAATAAATTGCTTCCTTGCACGAAGATCCAAGAGGAAAGAGGTGAATCTCCTTTTCTAAGTTGGGGACTTTCGCTTAGAATTGGGCTTCTCTAAATGAGGTTCAGTCCATGAGGACCGGTGAAAACTCCTGCTTCAGTTAAAGTTATCTTGGAATCTCATCTCTCACAAGGAAAAGGTTCAAGGAGTTTCATTATATTGAAAATGGGGAGTATGTAACTAATTTAAAACTCTCTATAAAGAGTATATAGATACTCTCCCAAGTGTTAAATCCTTGATGGCTTACCTTTTTATAAATCCCTGTCTAGGGACTGTAGAATGTGGTTCCTTGGATTCAGGTTTAACTGTCTTCATACGTTGGAAGTGGTTGGCTCTCGAATTGTACTGCTTAGAGAGAGTTGTATATGTAGACTTTGTAAATTGAAGGAGCTCGAATCACTATGCCATTTAATTCTGTATTGTCCCTTCTTACAGAGAAGCACATTTTATTTTTTTTTAAAATTCATCCATTCCACTTGGGCAGTTTCCCAGCATCTTTGGCGGGGGCTGAATGGCAAACATTTCTCTCTGAATAATCGTTTATTTTTTTAAGGGAGATATTTCCTCAGTTTGAAGATATTTCTAGTTAAGCAGACTTTTTGTGGATTTTACAGGACCTCATGTTCTGTCTGGGAGCACGGTTTTGTAGAATGTTTCCAATTTAATCAGGTCTAGTGCCTCTGTACTGTATTCTAGACACTTGTTGCTGTGGCTTAATTGGACGGAGGACCCAATGATGGTTTCTGTGTTTTGCTGTCTGCATATTTGCACCATGACCTCACAATAGGTTCTATTTTGTAAAGTATGATGGTCACTTTATGGAATTTGCACTTGTCACTTTATATGGTTGTAGGAAGTTACAGTGGGGTTTTAGCAAAGCATTTGATTTCTTTTTATACGAATCCTATAATAAGATTAGCAAACTTCAAATGCTCTCATTGTGAAATGTTATACATCAGAGGAATTTTAGAGTGTACATTTTAGACTGAAGGATATTGTTTGTAATATTTTATTTTTATTGTGCTAGTTTTTAATTAGAAACCACAATAAATAAAAAATAAACGGCTAGGCCGTGCGTGAGTCACTAGAGCATCCCCCACCTCGATTTTGTGCACCCTTCCTGTTGCGGGGAGTACAACTTGTCTATGGCATTATTTTGAGGTTTAAAACAATATAAGAAAAGCCCCACTCCAATAAGACAGCCACCAACTGAGAGTGAAGGTTTCACTTGTGATTATTCTCAGAGCACCTACTCAGAATCTGCTTCCTTATTGGCTCTTCCTGGGGAAGTGCGATAAGTGGAGAGTATGGCCATTATCACATTTCTACTGGTAGGAATGCCAGTTGCAGAGATGTTGTGCAGATCTACTTGTTTAACTAAACCATTGCAATTGTGTAGACTGTCAAATTTGCACCACCTAACCTGCAATGCTCTAGAAGAAAGCCTTCACAGCATAGGTAGTCCTGAAGTTTCAGGAGATTGGTGTACCAAAGCACTTAACCGGGGTACACAATCTATAGTTAAAACCTGTTTACGGTTGCACACCAGCATAATAGTGCCACACCTGTTGTGCTTAACACAGAGTGACTATGTTCTGGAATGGTGATCATCCAACCAGAAGAGCGCTAAATCTGCAGGCGTCTCATTTTCATCCTGGTATAAGGCAAAGGGAAACATGTAAGAGGGGCCATAGGGCAGAGCAGTCTCTGAAACAACCATGCAATTGCTTGTTTGTGGTTAAGAGGGAAGATGCAAGTCTGAAGGTCATGGATTCGCTACTTTGTTTTAAAAACTCTTAATTGCTTTCTTGTGGGATGTGAAAATGGCTGGTCGTGCACAGCCGCTATGGACTATTTCTTGTGACTGACTGAAAGCCCTTTATCGAAAAGATCCAACGGGCACCTCAGTGATGAGGGTGCCTCCTGACTGGTGCCACTCCCAACCCTCAAACGTAAATGTGCACCTCCAGATTGCTGATTAGTCCGGTAGCATCTTGTACTGGAATAGGCTCCCCCACCCTCCCAAGAAAAGGGAACACAGAAAAAAACGGCAGGGTTCCCATGTCGCTATGTGGAGGTATTGGTTCCTGAAGATTCACTGATGGAACCCATATCCGCAGGTGTGATAATCTTGAACCTCTATAGGAAGAGGGCTTGCAATATGATGGGTTAAAACTTGTCTGCAGGCTTGCCTGGATTCTTTTGGGCAATGGTGAACAACCTGGAAAAGGAGCAGGTCCTCCACTGGTAGGGAGGAACTTTCTCCACTCTTCCAAGGCCTGATAACATCTACCTCTCCTGAAGAAGAGGCAACAACCTTAACTGCTGCAGCTAGGGATAATACTCTACATCCTCACTGGAGTGACATCAGGGCGAATCCAGCTGTGGCGGATTAGGAACCCTTACCAAATAAAACCTTAAGGGATTGAGCACTGCTGCTTTCTACAGTGGCCTGACTGTGACCTGTACTGTTTCCTAGCTCTCTGATCATGAAACCTCTGGAATCCTCTAAAGGATCTATATTTCTGCTGAGGCTTTGCCAGCTCAGCCTGAGACTCGTCAGTCAGCATTGCAGGGGAGGCATGACATCACAAGTATAACACAGACACAATAGGTACAATTTGTAAAACCATTATTGTTTCTGGGGTTGGAAAACTCCTTCTCTGCCCTAGAACTAAAATGGGAGTAGTCTCGACCATCAAACGATAAACAAAACGGTCCTAGTGAAGTCTAACAAAACCTGATGCCGCCTCCCCTATCTCTTGTACAAAAAGTGTAAAAAGGAGAAATGTATGCAAAGGAAAATTCAGTGCTCATATTAATAAATGAGGCTGAACTAGCTCTCCTCCTCATGTTGGACCCCATGGGATAAAGTGGTCCTTGTAGGCAGGATGACACTCTGGGTTGGGTTCTCAGTACAAAAAACAGTTCCAAAACGTGGATTGATGTCCGCCCGGCCTTCCACGTTTAAAGTCTCTTTCTGACCGTCACATATGGCTTGCACACAAAGTTCATGTAGGTCCCCTTCTGTCGGGCTCGGACCTTTTCAGCACAAAGTTCAACCAAATTTGCAAAGAGACTTCCTTCCCCAAACTTATTTTATGTTGTGTGTCCCTCAGCCGGGGTCAGGCCACCTTTGGGTGTCGAAGACTTTTGAATGTGCGTGGTTTTATTTACAGACCTCCTTCGCCTAAAGGTTCACATGTCAACTTGCCCATACCCACAGGCAGTTGGGGTGCTTTACAAATTAAAAAAAATAAAATAAACTTCCACTCTCCCCTTCCCTAGGAGGTAATTCTGCTTACTTGGCTTTTGCACTTCAATCGCTTTATCGTTTCAAACAATGCACCTTTCACTGAGACTTTCGAGCGGGCTACTTTGTTTTGTTGGACCACTCCGTTACTCAGTATCGCTGACTCCAGAGCTGTCTTTTACTTCAGAGTTCATTCACAGGTCTGCCTTTCTTCGCGTCTCATCCTCACGCGTGCAGCCTTCACTTGCAATATCATGTTGCCACTTCAAACATTTTATAACCCACACCAGTCGCTTAGTCACTTGCCAACTCACCGGCTGTGTGCATTTGTTTCTTGGTTTTACGATTCCAGTTCATGAGTCCAGGTTAGTGTCTGGTCCCAGTCATACGCAGAGGTAGCACGTACTCCTACTGCCCCCCAGGTGTTGGGGAAGAGAGATGCGCCTTATCTTGTGCTGCTGCTTGCTGTGCGGTGGCGTGATGCCATCTCATTCATACCATATCATGCATTCATGCCCACTGTGCCCCAGCAGTGTCCATACTATGATCACACTCACCCCACACTGTACTGACCCTTGTATACGCTGCCCAGGTTCTTCACCAGGCATTACATGAGCCCAGTTACCTCACCAGACTCTACTGATCCCCCATTGCCTCACTGGGTAGTGTGTTGGCCAACACCTATACTGATTAGGCATTGTAGATTGCTCTCCCGAATAGTAGTTTAGCAGTTTTCCCTCTGCGAGAGAGCCCCATTTTAATCAAGGAGGTTCACACTTTGGAGGAGGTAAAGGGCAGTTTTCTCATCGGAGGCAAGTGTTGGGAGAGTGAAAGAGGACCAGATGGTTAGTTGGACATATTGGGGGGAGTGGAGAGCCTGTTTAGAGTCAATTTTATTCTGACCTCCGAAAGCCTGTGGGGAAAATTGCATGCCACGCTTGGAGGGAAGGGGCGTGGGGTACGGGGGTGTGATTGAGAGGTTGAAGTGCAACATGGGAATGAGGCGAAAGACTATAATTGGTGGGAGAAAGGACAGATTTTCGGTGGGTGGGTGGGTGGGTACTACAGGAGGGACATGTGTAGACTGGTGGTGGGGAATCGAAGACTTCCTAATTGTCAAGCTTTGACACATTACTGTAGTAATTGAGAACTGCCTATCTGCAGGATCGATTCTCCAAGAATATTAGGTGGTGCCATGGTGATCAGCGTTACTTTTCTGCAGGACATTTTTACAGGGGAACACATTTTGGGATTTGAGGGGGCTAAAATTAAGGGGGGGCACATACTTTTAGCTTAATTGGCTGGTGTGGTTATTTACTAAATTGGGGGCCCCCAGACTAAAGTATACATTTACGATTGCGTCAGTAAGAAAATCATTCGATTATGAAGTCTTTGCAGGAGGCGAGAACTGCATCACACTTAAATACTTTTTAGGAGGCTTGTGGTATGTCCCATGATGAGCAAAATGTATTGCAATTTAGTATTGCTCCAGACACTTGGGCCCCTTTTTTTCAAATTTGTATAAAGCCCTTGGAGGCCTCTAGAGATTCTAATAGGGCATAAAATAAGCTGTGTTGCATAGCAATGTGCTATGCAATTCTGTATCATATGATACGTAGTTCATAACGAGTCTGTACGCAAGTGTTTCTAGGGGCGACGAGACCGAGGACAAAGCAAACGATCTTACTAGGCCTTGTCATTCAGATCTTGCAAACCATGCTAAGTGCAGGGGGGGGAGCAAGTGCCACCAGGGTGTAGCAGTGCTCTGAGGATGAGCAGCCAGGGATGCACCGCGCTGGTAAGTGCAAGGAGGCAGGGGACTGTAGGGTTACAGTTACAGCCCCTAAGTGCACGATGGGCCCGGAGGCAGTGCAGGGGAGACTGGTTGTGGAGGAGCCTGGTACTCAGTGAGACTCTGGGGGTAGCCAGGCAACCAGTCAGTGCAGCGGACAGGAAGGGTCAGCAGGGGGGAGAGAACAGAGGCAAAAAGGAGGGTCTTGAGCTGCTTCTGGAATTTCAGGTGGTCCGGCTCAAGTTTGAGACGGGCTGGGAGGCCATTCCAGAGGGAGGCACCTGTAGAGGAGAAAGATCTACCCTCCACTCTCTGCTGGAGGAGCGTCTGACCCTCTGAGTTGGAGGTGGCTGAGCGAAGGGCTGGAGAAGGAAGGTGTAGAAGAAGGAGTTGGATGTAGTGTGGGTCCTGGCCTTGAGGCCTAAAATTATGGTGATTATTCTTGTATGGCAATATGTTTGCGTGGCTATTAACACATGGAACCCTTTAACTAGATCCTTGCAGCCACTGGGAGCCAGTGGAGGGATTTCGGGGCTGGAGAGATGCAGTCCCTGGGCTTGATGCCAAGGATACGTTTTGCAGTTCTGTTCTGGATTAGTTGCAGAGGGCGGAGAGTAGAGGAAGGCAGATTTAGAGAGGCTGTTGCCGTAGTCCAGCCTAGAGATAACCAGGGTTCTGGAGACTAAGCTTCTGGGGGAAAGTGAGAAAAGGAAGAATGCCTCAGAGGAGGTGCAACTGGTAGTGGGCCTTCTTGGTGTGGTCTGTGATGTGAGGAGCGAGTGGAGTTGAAGAGGACGCCAAGGTTTTTTGCCTCACAGGAAGGTGAAGGAAGAGAGGCCCATGGAGGGTGGCCAGAGTGGAAGAGGGAAAGCTGGAGCACGGGTCCCAATCAGAAGGATCTGTCTTACTGGCATTTAGACAGAGATTGTTGGAGGGGCAGCAATCCTGGATAGCGGATAGACAGTCAGGATTGAGTGAGAGGAGGGTTGGGCATAAACACATAGGGAAACAGTTTGGATGGGGGTGACTTAATTGCCCCTTAGGGCGTGATTCCCTGCCCACCCCCCCTCGACCCTAGGTAGGGCTGTGTGGTGTGGGCACAATCAAAAGTTTTAAGTTATCATGAGAGGTGCCTTATGGGTTCCGGCCTAGCGCTTTGACAGTTTCCCCTGAGTGTTTGTACCTCTTGTCATAATTGACCAACATTCAGCCAGAAAATATTGTGTAGTTCTTTTTGACTCAGAGAGACCTCATTTTGAAGCATTATTCAAAAATATGAAGCTGACACTGGAAGGTAGCAAGTCAATATATTTAATATTTCTGAACTCTACCAGCTTTGATCATCATTACACCTGCTATGATTAACGCAGTAAAAACATAGCATACTGCTAGATAGAGAGCAAGCATTGTCGCATAAGCTATAAGCATGATTTGCATTTAACAAAGAAAGTACAATTCATCATTCTGAAACACCGGCTTGCGCAATCATAGAGTTCATGTTATGTTTGTCTAAGCTATACTATGGTATGATCAGGAGTGGAGTGACATAATAAAACACGCAGTCAGTCTAACATATGTTAGAGAGGTTCAACCAACACACTTGAAACTCAGTCTCCTGGGCTTGCTGCTCCGACCTGCTATCGACTGCTCTTCCCAACCCCCCATGATCTCGTGGTCTGCCTGCTGCGGAATTCCTCTAGCCCTAGTCTGTTGTGCTTTTATATTAACACCCGAGACTTGGCCTACATGTGCTATGTGCGTCACTTCCTTGATCTGGAGAGAAAGTCTAGAGTCTGAATATGCTCTTGTGCACCGGTTTGCATTGCACACATGATTTACCTATGTGAAAACTCAATCGACAGGTACCGTCTCCGTCTTTTGGATATTTTACCTTACAGTGAATGTGCTCCGTGTAGGGACAAGAGCAAAACATGTCATTCACTCGTTGACACCTTTAAAGCCTCATTCTAGTGAATGCCTTTCTTCAGAGGGAAACAGCTACACTTGTCTTCAGCCACTCTAACCGCGTATTTTCTATTTTGGTATTGTTTCCTGCCTTTTGACTATTCATCAGCGCAGAAGCATCTTAACTCCTACGAGCTTATCTTAAAACGGGTAACTGTTACTTGTGGTTGGCTTTCTCCTGTTTGAAAGGGGAAAGAACTGTTCACCTTTAGCTAACCCTAACGGCATGTGCCTGTGGATTTTACAGTTAGTGTCTGATTCTGTCTTATGAAGGCCACGCTAGCATTGTGTGTGAATGCATGTTTTTTGCTCAAAGAACATCCATAGCTTATTACTATGATTGTGTATTTTCAAGGCATTAAGCCGTTGAAGACCAGAGGCTCGCTACCAGCTACGACGACATTCTGCTCATTCTCTTACTTCCTCTTGCATAACGAATACAGAAAGCTAATTAGATGTTTACATTAAGTAGTGATCAATAGCTCCATCCAGTCTGTATATCTACAGACCTACTGCAATACCCTAACACTGGAGATAGCCTTCAAAGCTCACTTTGCTCTAAGATTATGATCGTATTATTTAGTAGCATCTGTGGGAGAGCTGGACAATCCGGAGGCTGGGAAAGCAAGCAGAATCTGCAAGCAGCTGCCTGCATTTCATGCCCCCCCTGCCCAGCCTTCACCCTATTCTTGGAGGTGGTGCACCAGTCTGAATTTCCACTGACTGCCACTCTGACGGGGCCACCCTCATTCCCCCTGACCACTCCTGTACATCTCCTTGTTTCCTTCAGGTTCTGGAAAGTGATTTCCTATTGCTGAAATATGTAATTGCTTTTTAAGGGAAGCATGAATTGCGCAAAGCCTGGTTCCCTTAAAAATAAACAAGAAAATAGATGGGTGCCAATAGTGATGCATGGGTGCGTTCTAGTGAGTCATGGGTGCGCAGTGCTGGAATGTTGCACTTGGGTGTACCTGGCTCAGGCTTGAAGGCTGGTAGCGGCCCTGCTCGCCTCCGAACTGGTATTGAAAACAGTTAATATCAATGAGGGGCAAAAATCATCTGGTCTACCCGAAGTTGACATTTACCCTGCCTACCTCAACACTATATAACGTACTTGGTCTCAGGCTATGACTTTCCTTTTTTATATTTTTGTTTTTGATTTATGAAACTTTTAAACTTCTTATTAGACAGAAAATAATGGGGCAAGCATGCAGTAAACTGGATACTGCACTGTACAACTCCTACTGCACCCAGCTGCACAGAGCCTTGCAATGAAAAGTTGCAGTGCCTTTTTATCATTTCGATTTTTGTCTATTCATGCAGCTAACCTTTACATTTTTGCAGCCCCCTATCTCACTTATGTGTGTCTTCAGCGGTACGCACAAATGCTGAATTGTTTCTCATTTTGTCTTACAAATAACCTCCGGTGACATTAAAAATTAGTACATCATTGCTAATAAAATAGGTATGTTTGCTAATTAAAGTTTTAATTACCAACTCTTGCATATCAATTTTTGAAAACAAATGTATGCCTTGCTAATCTGGTTGCCCAGAAAGGGGATTTGTCAATGTATGCATCAGATATTGTATGGAGCATTGATGAGGTAGTCCAGGCCATTACAGCCCGGAAGGTGGAAAGGCACAGGGGCCCGAATGCATACCTAATAGACCTTTTTACGCATGAGTTATCAATATGGGGTCCGGTTTTGGCGAGAGTTTTCAGTGCAGTGATTGAGACCGGCTTAGTACCAACCACCTGGTGAGAGGCATTGTGCCCATAAAAAAGAAGGGTCGGAAAGATCAACCAGAAAACTACCACCCCATTTCTTTTTTAGATGGGGTAGGGAAATTGTTTGCAAAGACCATTCTGGGACACCTTCAAGAGTCGGCAGACTCAACTGGAGTAATAAACTCTCTGTAGGTGGGCTTCGAACAGGGGATGGGTACCTTTTGGAGCAGTGACTGAGACTTGACCTACTTGTCAAATAATATGAATAACCAGCTGCATTTGCTGATCCAATAATCTTTGGCAGGTTTTGCATGGTTATAATATTCCTACTGTCCTCATACAGCTATTATACTCCAACAATGGTGCCTCTGTAAGATGGGGGATGAGTGGAGAACATACTGAGAAGTTAAGGCAGGTGGCATGGATCCACTTAGGATTATAAACTCCGATTTCTAGCTTTCTTCAGACAGTGTTGCTGTCAACATCCCCGATGGGTATAAGGCACATTGTAGGACAAAAGCACACACCACCAAGCACAAAAGCCCCAGTCGACATTCGGCAGATAAGTCGACTAGCCGACAATGTTCGACACCCCGTGAAAGGTCCAGAGTCCCGGTCCTCTAGGCAATCTCATTCAAGATCGGCACACGACAGGATTCAGCCGTCGTAAGACGGCAAGGGGGTTGCACGAAAAACTCCCTCCGAAGGCCGATCATCCGCGGACGAAGCCTCGGCTCCCACACCCGAAGTTCGAAGTTCATCGGCCCCCAATAAGTCTGTTAAATGCTCATCTGGGCCATCTGGGTGGGGAAAAACATCATAAAAAACATCATATAAGACCCCTCATAGGGACAAGCGTTCTACTAGGGACAAGTCCTCTCAAAAGTTTATACTGTCCAAGCCCATAGAGAAACCTAAAGAGATTATACCTCCCACTAATGAGGATAATGGTATTTCCACTCAACCCATTGTAATCCCAAGTTCGAAGGAATGGTCTTCGCAAGATATCGATAGGGTTATGTGAATAATGACCTTTATGGCAAATTTTTATGAAAAGAACCTAGATTACTTTTCACTCCACTCCTCCCACCTAAGCTCCTTCCGACTCTCCAGCCTCTGCCTTACCCTCTCAACCCCCCTGCTAAGAGGTCTTGCTCTAATGTCCCCTACAAAGCAAGGTTATAGATCTATATGACCCTGAAATAGACCCAGAAGACCAAGATGACCTTTCATTTGTGGAAACATCTGACCCTCAATTTATTGAAGAGGAAACAGATGAACTTTATTATGGGGGTGATAAAGACCCAGACGAAGACCAGGAGGCAAACATGGACTCCATAGATTCTCCTATTAATCAAGACCACCCCAGTGGTAGATTCCCCTGTCGACAATCAACCCATCCTCAATGAAGTATTCGCCAAAGGGGTGGAACACTTCCGTAATGAGACACAGGAGGTACAGGAAGATGGACTTCGCTGAACAAATATTGGGGGACAAAAAGACAGTAGGTCAGTTTATCCCACTGCTAAAATCGGTACAACGCAGAATATAACCTTCCTTAGAGGCTCCCAATCTCACACGGGCCGCATGTTTAAAAACTGTTCAAGCCTGCACCTTCAGACCCTTTTAGACATAAGAGGCCAATTGAAACCAGGCTCATTGGTTGTCACCACCACAAGCAAAAGAGCAGGCACGCCCTTGCTTCCCCCGAGGCACCAACGGATAAGGAAAGCAAGAAGGTATATGCAATGGGCAGAAAGGTCACCCCTTCGGCGGCCTACCAGACGAGAATAGACAACGCTACGCTTTTGGCAAGTTATAACTGCCATAAGTAGGAGGAGGTGTCGGCGTTACTTTCGACCCCCCCCCCCCCCCCCCCCCCCCCTCTCCGAGCCACTTAATCACAACTAGCTCAAGTGGCAGCAGACGGAGGAGCTGGATCTACTTGTCTCCTCATCAAATTCCGATGCAGCTGACCATTGTCAGTCATTGCAGAGGGGACTATTATAAAGAGGCATGCATGGCTTTGCCAGTCAGGCTTTAGGCCAGAAACATAAGCCACTGTAATAAATATGCCAGTGGAACCCAATGTGCTCTATTCGGCAAGGTAGTAGAAGACGCACTTAAGACTGCAAAGGATGAGTATGACATTCTAAAATCTTTAGGTCAGCTCACAAACCTACGGGTCAGAGGTAATGGTAATTTTCGCCATTTTCGGGGCCAAAATTCAGAGGATCCGGCTACAATCCAGGCCAAGGTTCCTATGGCAACAATCAAGGACAAGCCTTCCAAAGCGATCCACGAGGACAACACAGAGGTCGTGGTAATCTGGGCAGAGGCCCAGCTCGAGGTGCACCCCACCTAGGATCAAGTGACGTTCCGCTCCAGGTACCCTCCTATGCATCTCCAGTAGGACGCATTTCCAACTTCACCCACCCATGGGAGGGTATCACCTCGGACAGATGGGTGCTGTCCACGGTAGCAGGGCGCTGCTGCATAGAACTTCAGTGTCCTCACGACCACCCCCCAGGACAAAAAGTCCACTCGGAGGAAAATCAGTGGATCCTTCTAGAAGAAATAACAGCTCTTCTATTAAAGGACGCCATAGAAGTGGTCCCAATCAACCGGGTAAACAGTGGTATTCAACTTACTTCATTGTGCCAAAAAAAATCTTAACAATGCGCTCTGTATTAGATTTGCGCCCTGCGAACAAGTATGTCAAGCCACAAAAGTTCTGCATGGCTACGCTACAAGAGGTAATCCACCTTACTAAAAAAGGGGATTACATGGCAACACTGGATATGAAAGATGCCTATTTTCATATTTCAATGTTCCCAGCGCACAGAAGATACTTGCGTTTCAAGATAGCAAACAAGCATTACCAATTCAAAGTGCTGCCCTTTGGAGTAGCCTCGGCTACAAGGCTATTCACAAAGGTTCTGGTGGTAGTGGCGGCGCACCTGCGAGCAATCCCGGTGTACCCCTACTTGGACGACTGGCTCATAACCGGGGAATCCCCTCTGATTTGCAGACAAAACATCCAAACAACAATCAACCTCCCTTTTCAATTGGGCTTTTCAATCAATGAGAAAAATCAAGCTTAGTACCAAGCACTTCCAAACAGTTCTAGGAGCTATCCTAAACACAGAGGAAGGATTGTTCTTTCCCTCGGAGGAAAGAATAGAAAATGTGTTACTGTAAATACCACATTATCAGGCTGGTCGGCAGATAATAAGGGTGCACAAAGCAATGTGTTTAATTGGCATGATGGCATCTTGCATGTACCTGGTTACGCGCGCCTGTGTCCCATACATGAGTGGTTGGTGAAACAATGGTCTCAGGCAAGCAGTCAGTGGGGCGATCTAGTGGTCGTTTAGCCAACACTTGTACAAAATCTTTGCTGGTGGACGAGATAAAACCTGACGGGAGGGAAACCCTTCTACGACCCACAGATACAGGCAGTGGTCACAACGGACGCCTCACTGGCAGGGTGGGGGGGGCTCACTACCTTCACCACACAGCTCCGGGTCTGTGGTCATGCACTGCAGCTCAGAACCACATAAATGTGCTGGAACTTCTGGCAATATTGAAAGCCCTTCAGCCATTCTAACCCCCAACAAACCTGTTGGTGCAGATTCTAACGGACAGAACCACAGCAACAAATGGGGGCAGGGGGGGGGGGGGTACACGCTCTCCAAATCTATCTAGACTTGCACAGAAAATCTGGAAAAGGGCACTCCTACGGAAAATGTTACTGTCATCACATGTTCCAGGGGGACTCCACGCTCTAGCAGACTCATTGAGCAGAGATCCCCTACCAGAGGAACACGAGTGGCGTCTACACAAAGTCGTAGAACGCCTCTTCTCTCAATGGGGTTTCCCAACTATAGACTTATTCGCCACAAGCGAAAATAGTCAATGCCCAGACTTTGCGTTCAGGGTACCCCCAGCCAGGCTCCAAGGGGAATGCCCTATGAATGAACTGGTCAGGGATGTTTGCTTACGCTTTTCCCCACCGACTCCTCAAATGAGGAAGGTGGTAAACCAGTTACACAAGGATCCGATGACGCTAATCCTAGTTGCTCCTATGTGGGCAAGATAACCGTGGTATCCACATCTGCGCAAACTGGCGATGTGATCCCATCAAACTGCCGTGCCAGTACAATCTACTCACCCAGCACGGGGGACTAAGTGCACCCACAGCCACACTCCATGAACTTGGCAGCATGGCTTCTGAAGTCAGAGTTCGGACATCTCAATCTACGACAGATGCATGGATGTCTTGAAAGAATCCAGAAAACCAAACACTAGGCACTGTTACTATGATAAATGGAAACTATTCGTAATTTGGTGCCAGAATAAGCAAATCAACCCCATTGATTGTACTCCATCTAACATTCTAACCTATATGGCCCACTTACTAGATGCAGGGGTCAGTGTTCAACTCCCTAAAAGTCCACCTGGCGGCTTTGTCAGCCTACACCACTTCCATAATGAGGTCTCATGGTGGAAGGTACCGGTCATCAAAGCATTTATGGAAGAGGCAGACTCCACCCTCCAATCTCTAACCCCCGCCAGGTTGGGACTTTAATGTGGTACTCGCTAAGCTCATGGGACCCCCATTCGAGCCAATGTGGTGAAAAAGTTGCGGTAGGTTGGTAGTGACGCAATACTTTGTGAATGGGTGTGGGTACGAGTGGTGGAGGTTGTGGTATGTTTGTACATTGTGCGGATCACAACCTGTTTTCGTGATTGGGTGCAATGCAGAGGTTCAGTATGTGATTGGGTGTGTGTACAGGTTGGGTAAGAGTGCTGGTGGAAGTGGTGTGTATGTGGATAGGGGTAGTTGGTAATATGGTGGCATTACGTTGAGGTGCCTGTGTTCAAGGCTTAGCCTATTGGGTGAATGACCGAAGGCCATGGATTGAAAAACCTACCACTTGAGGAAACCCACGCCCCAATGCAATTTTGACTTTTTATCTAGTAGAGGGCGTTGACCTGTAAAGAATGGTTGTGGAGTATATTTCAGACGCCATAGAGCAGCAGAAGTGAGGTGCCAGCTGTGTATGTTTGGTTCCGCCGGTGAGGTCGCTGGTTCGAGGTGGTAAAGTTTTGGATGTGTGATTGGAGATGGTGCAATCCAGTGTCATGCAGTGTGGGCACTGGGAGCAGTGTGTGCATAGTGGCTCTGCACAAAGCGTTGCAGAGAATTCTGTAGAGGTGTAAGATGAGCGTTCATGTTCAGGTGAGAAAAATGTGAGGAGCAGAAGCAAACAGTGAGCAAAAGGGAGAAATGAGGAACAAAAAACTGTATGAATGCACGAACATAAACTTGATGAAAAGAAAGTGTTTTTAGAGAAATTCCTAAAGAGACAATCCCCATCCCTGTTTCACATCCCCAACACCCTCTGATTCCCCCTCCCAGTTTGTATCACGGTAATGCCATGGATTTTGCAGCACTTTGAGGATTAGAAGTGGCATTGCCGGCTCTGTTTAGGATGGCACTGGCCATGTGGAGGCTACGCCATTGGGCAATGTGCTGGGTGGTTGTGGTTGTGCTGTATACATAAACACTCTGACAGGTTTGTTGGTACCGATAAATGTAGGAGGCTATGGGGAAAGCTAAGGGGCATGCATCCTTTATGTATGCACTGCACGCACTTAAAGTTGCTAATATACATTCCCTGCTGCTTTTGTGGGTTCACTTTTCTGACATTTGTATTGCATGCATGGCAGCAGGAAGAAGACCTTATTCTGAAGTTTACAAGGTACGTGGCAGGCATCATGTTATGAGTGTAGTGTGTGTATTATTATGATATGGTATTTTGTGCCATTTGTATCGCGCCTACATACAGATTTGTGAAGGCGCGCAGAAGAAAGGGAGGCGGAACGGAGCCCACACAGAGACATTGATTCCTCTAAGACAACTGACATTGAGATTGCGCAAGTGAATGGGAAGGGGAAGGGCAAAGTGCAGTACATGGGGAACACTAAAAACAAATCTAAATGAATGCAACTACGGCCGGTGCCGGCAAGTGCAAGGATAAGTGTTGACATGAAGTGGTGGCTGCAATGTTAACGTTATAGAAAGCCAGTGGAGGGGTGGAACTGTAGGGAGGGAGGTGGCCTGGGGCACAGATTATAGGGTGGGTTGGAAAGCAGTGCACAACACTTTTCAGCCAGGACGTGAGTAGGGGAAATGAGGGGAAAAGTAAGCACATGGAAAGGTTTCCAGGTGCTTTCAGACCCTACGATGCTTCTCCTCAAGGTCCAGGGAGACGGAGAGCGTGTTGCACAGGGAGGCTGCAGCAGAAGAAACACATCTACTAACATGTGGTTGGGTGTAGAAGCAACTGACCCTGAGGGAGTATGAGGTGGACGAGGCTGGAGCAAGCAGGTGTTTAGGAAGTCGCATTGCAAGTTATTGAGGAGGTCCAGGGACCACAAGGCCTTCTGTATAATGCACAGGGCTTTAAGTTTGTTTGCAGTCGCTGTGAGGTATTGCAGACATTTTAGTCTAGCAGAGATAGAATCCCTGGTGTTCAGGCCAAGGCCAAGTTGCGCACTCCTCTTACGGATGAGTTGCTGAGGGTGCAGAGTGGAAGCTGTCAGATTTTAAAAAGGGCCTGTGACAACAGTGCAGTGTGCACTTCACCACAGCCGTGCAGAGACTGACCTTTTGGAAAGTGACTGTACGTTGCTAAGATATATTTAGTGGTGGCTTTACTGCCTTCTTTTTATGAGTTATGTAGTAGGTGGATTAGTGGGGAACAATTTTTGTAGCATTGTCGGAGGGAAACAGTTCCTGCTTCGCTAATATAGTGTATGCTATGGGTAAAAACATTGCACGCACATATGAACAAATTGCTACTTTATGGAAGGAGATGGGCGGAACATCAGTATGCTTTTTAAACATGTAGTGGACGCTTGGAGGCAGATATCGTGCGCAGAGCCACTTATAACAGAGTTGTGCACATGCTGCAAAAAAATCTGTCCATAGCTTTCTTTTGTGGTGAAGGGTGCTTATGTGGGTGAATGTGTATGTACAACTCATGCAATGTTTCACTGAAGTTTCCAATAACCGCACACGTGCCGGCTGATTTTGGAACGGTACATATGATGTCTTGTGGAGAACTGACATTGTAAGCTGCTGAAGTCTTGGAGGCCTTTGGTGGATGCGTGTGTCAGTACTTAGCAATACCAGAGGTGTGGTGGGAAGAGGATGGTAGAAAGGGAAGGACTTGTCATGATTTACTGGGGCGCGGCCCTACCATACTTTGTGCGTCACATGTGCTACATTCTGCGCTTTTAAACATGCTGGCCATTGGAAATGCGATTGTTGCAATTGTCCTATCAGGTGGTTAGAGTGTGCATCACAGGAAACGGCGGCCATATTTTGTTTAATTACTCTGTGTACTGAGACTGGCAGAGATGGCCAGGCGTACAGCTTTCATAGTGGGTGATCGCTTTGTTGTAGATCTGTTCCAGTCTGCCGTGGAAAGAGGCCTTAATGGCAATTTGAATTTGGATGAAGTGGAGACTTTGTGGTGCGGTGTCGCTGTCCGTACTTTGGACCATTTGCTTGTAGTGTCGACGAGTGACCAGTTTCGGTACTGTACACGTTGTGGTAGTGCATTATGGAGCATTGCTTTTGGGTACCATAACTTGTGCAAGTGTGTACCGTCAAATCAAAAAGATGATAAAAAGTGCAGCGCATTTTTGCCACTGCAAAGGTGCATTTCTCATGTATACCACCAAGTCCATTATATAACTATCCCAATGAATGTTGTCTGCAGCTAGAGGTGGGAAGGCGTCTTATCAACAGAAGCATGTGTAACGTTTTGCGTGCTGCTCGGATGCACTCCTGTGACAATGGCGACATTGGTGATCGATATGTGCACCTTCTCAATGGAAACAGCATTTCATTGTTGCACAGTGGCAATGAGATTTGGTTTTGCAATCTACAGGCTGCACTAAAGATGGTATTGTTTGAATTTGAGGCAAAGTGCAACAAACTTTTTTCAGGCTTTTATAAAAAAAATGAATGTAGAAGTTGTTTAAAAACAAAACTGCTTTTTTCAGAGCCACCACTACAAAGGACATCCCCTACCCTGGTTGACACTTATTCCCCTATTCCCGCGTGCGCACACTTGGAAAAATCCACGCAAATCGCAACAGTTGCAGGGTGTACGTGTAAAATACGCCCCTTTTGCACATGGCCATTTTACGTTTGGGACTGTGGTGGACACAAGATTGCCCAATAAGCTTTCAGGGTGTGGAGTGCAAGCCCAGACTGTGGTATACGGTATATTTGTCGACCTAAATGCAGAGGGTGAGCTTATGGCTGTGTTGTACGAGCCACAGCGTATGCTTTGTGGTGGAAACCAGAGTCTGGTGGAAGTTGTGTGTGGAGTGTATCATGTGGGTTTTTACGCGTATGGAGCAGCTACACTGAAGTGATTGCTTTTGGTTTGTCTGTGTGAGACTTTGGTGATGCTCTATCACAATATTATTGTTGTTGACTTATGAGGGACAAATGAACACAATGTAACACGATTTTCAGTGCCGTTTGTGCTGAGGGAGGCAGTAGGCCACGTAATGCTTCTGTTTCCAGTCTCCTGCATGATTGTGTATCCCATTATGCAGACACCCATGTAGGCACGTTCTTTTTTTTATTTGGTCTGGAAATGGAGGAAGCGTGGTACATTGTGAGGAAGTGTATTTATGTCCTTTTATAACTTGTGCCATTGTCGTACTGTGCAAACGGTAATCTATGGTTTCACAGCACGAACACTTTTGCCCACAAATAGCGTTCCTGTTGATATGCTCTACACACATTGCCTTGCTGCCCTTTTTGGAAGTATAGGAATAATGTTTGTGCTTGCTCTTGCGTTCTTGGTTCTGTGTGTTGCAGTGAGTTTCCATCTGTTTCAAAAGCCACACATTTCTACCTGTTTCCACTACAGTGTTTCCCACAGTACCACAGTACAATTGTGTGGTGGGTATACGATGCACGTCGCACTGCCTCCCTTCATTGGCACTTATATTGTGACACTCTGAAAGGAGCTTTATATCATAATCGGCCACAAAAAATATTGCTAATGGGACGGTATGGTACTACAAACATAGCATCATTGTTAAATACACTATGCTAAAGCAACGTTATGTTTAATAGTGCCCTAATGAAAATCTGTGAAATTCACTAACAAAGCACGTTGTTAAAGGGACTTTATGGTTACAGGTAAAAGGGAAAAAAAATACAGAAATTCGCCAGTTATGGTAAACTAAGCAACCATAACTCGCGCTACCACTGTGCACTGCAAGGACGAACACCCATGACATCAAAGATGACATCACAAATATCATTGATGACATCACGTGCAGTTATTTTTCATGAAAAGTCCTTACAAGGGGTTGTGAGGATCATGTTGGCAAAAAAGTGTGAGGGGGTGATTGCAAGACTTATTGTGAACTACGTACTTCACTAAAGAATGTACTCCTATAATTTGCCATTTGAGTGTTCTTTCTAGCACAGCAATCTACTCATACAGAAACATAGGCATTGCCTGCAGCATGCACCATAGAGGCACAATATTTATAATGTTGCCATGTTGCATAGTAAAACAGTGAATGCTTCCAGATCAAACTTTTGCATATTGTGCAAAATGTTATAACTAGCTAATAATGGATCACTTACTACACACTTGTACTGCTACAAACAAAACATAACGAGGTCACCATGCATACAAATCTGTGGCATACAGAGGGAATATAAAGTAACCCAAAGAGAAGCAGTAGCATCAGAAACTGTTCATAACCTAAGTGGTTATCTTGATGTACTGAAGTTATAGCTGTGCTTTAGGCCTGCTTCTTCCCCTATGTAATAGGCATCACAAGATGCGACTGAACCCTAAAGAAAGTACTGTAAGAACATATGAGAAGGGAACGTCTGCAAATACAGTACCTGAATTTTCCGTTTGACTGTGAAGAAAACCACCTGGCCTAGATATGTCCGTGAACAAAAAAGGATCCAGGCATGTGATGTCATCAGTGATATTTGTGATGTCTGAAGCTTACCATAACTGGCGAATTTTCGGAAGTTTTTCGGTTTTACTTGGAACCATAACGTCCCTTTTTAACAAAGTTTTTTTATAGAATTTCATAGGTTTTTATTAGTGCAACATAACCATAAAGTCCTTTTTTAACCAAGATATTTTCAGGAATAGTATGTTTTTTATTGGTGCAACTTAACCATACATCTCTTTAAAAAAAAAAAAATATATATTTCAGAGAATTCCATGCGTTTTTACCAGTGCATGATATTTTCGCTACAACTTAATAATATCATACTTCACCCAATATAGCAACGTTTTTGTCTAATTTACGTTTCTCCTTAAAACGCTGCCATTTCCCACCTTCTGGCATCATTTTTAACACTTATATACTTTTTCCACTGTTTTTGCTTCCGTCAATGTCTGCAAACGTCTGACGTCATTGTGGAACTTCCGGACAGAGCCGCGTGACCATGCGCTTGCGCGCTGCATGATTTTTCCATGAAAGCATTTGCTCTTTGCGTTCGGGTCCTTGTTCTGAGGACCGTTCAGAACTGCATTTTTCTACTGATCTAGGAACTTTCAAGCTCAAAATGTACCTTGCACAGCTCCTACATCTATTCTTACTCATTATCCATTAACATGCACATACTTGGAAGAATAATGGCAAAACTGCTATTTATCTTAAAATGGCATCAACTATTGCCATCCCTCCTCAAGAGCCA
Organism: Ambystoma mexicanum; assembly: GCF_040938575.1. NCBI lineage: Eukaryota > Metazoa > Chordata > Amphibia > Caudata > Ambystomatidae > Ambystoma > Ambystoma mexicanum. Next base: position 735,907,066 of record NC_090925.1, read on the forward strand.
CCACCACCAGCTGGAGGACCCCCACAAGAACAAAAAAGCACAGTATTTTCGAAGACAATGAAGAGGACCAAGAAGATGAGGTAGAGGAAGTGCCTACCTCTAAACCTGTAGCACCCAGAGAGAATCAATGGTGTGGCAGTTCTTTACCACTATTGGGAATGTAGCAAATGCTAAAGCTACAAAAGTGAAAGGCACTACTCAGTCGCAGACTACCTGGACATTACTCCTACGGGACCACCTCCATGCGCTGCCACACCACATCCAATTACTGCAATGCTCTCAGAAAGATTGTTAGCACGTAGTAGGCTGTCTTCCTTCACATCCTCTTCCTCAACCAATACTGTAACCACACAGCCTACTTCTGTGCGACACAGAATCCCACCAGCTACCTTGCAAGCAATATGTTTTTTAAAAAAAAAGATTTTACTGATTTTTACAACAAACAAAACGTAACCATCACACCGACATTTTACAAGCTTCTTAGCTTACATTTGCATGTTATGTATTACTGTCTCCCCCCGACCCCCACTCGAGCTTCCACCACGGTTCTTAAGACTTCCCATTTGTTGGGGTTCATCCCCTTCACCGTTCTCGGACGTGTCATATTCACTGGAGCTGGCATGGGAGGTTCCTGACAATGTGGCTACTATTTGTCCCCATGCTATCAGAGGTCCCACTTCATTGTCCTCCCCTCTGCTAGCTGCCCCGTACCATACTACTGTCTCAGCGTCTGCCCATTTCAGGAGATCGTTCCACCATACCTCTAATCTAGGTCTATGGCCTGCTTTCCAGCCCATGGCTATTCTCCTTTTGGCCAGAATGTAGGCCAGGTCCTTGAGTTTGCTCACATGTTTCAGGTTGCGCGGTCTGGTGAATTTCCCCCAACGCCCCCCCCCCCCACCCCCCCCACCACCATCCTGCATGCCCACACGGATTTCACATCTAGCTTGATTCCCTTTTCAGACAGCAGGAGCTTAACTTCCTCCCAGAATCTTCCCACCTCCGGGCATCCGGGCACGCCCAAAACATGGATCATCCCGGCATCCACCTCCCCGCACTTAGGGCATTTTTGTACTTCTGTACTTCCGAATCTGGCAATATTTCGGGGGGGTCATGTACGCCCTATGGTTCACATGTAGCTGAATCTGCTGCAGCCTCGCATTCCTATACACCTTATTGATATCTGTGAGTTCTTTCACACTGCCCATCCTGCATAGGTTCTCCCGCTTCCTCCTCCCAGTCCCGTCTCAATTGGAGAAACTCCCTACCCACTCTAGATATCACCAGTTCATAGATCTGGGATATTTTGTGCCCTCCCTCCGAGATATCATACATTGTTTATATGGCAGTATCAGGTTGTTCTGCTAGTGCTATTTCAGACCACATTTCCTTCACCCGTTTAACTATTCTAGTATATGTGATATATTGCCCCGTTTGTACCCTGGTTTCATCCGCTATCGTTTGGAAGTCCAATGCCTTCCCCTCTTGCCATATATCTTCCAAGGTTGCTAGGCCTACCGGCTCCCAGTGTTTGCGGATCCCTCTCCTCAGTTGCTCATCTGCCCCGCATAGCGCCACCAGTGGCATCTGCGGGTAGCATGGGGTAGAGTTTCCTGCCCAGTTCCAGCAATCATGATCGCCCTTGCAACTCTGGTTTGGGCAGCCATATCAGTTCTTTTAAGAAATAAGGCTCGCATTCACCCCTCAGCAATCTAGATTCTGCTGTCTCGTCTTCCGACAGCCACCTAGTGGCATATTGTAACTGCCCTGTCAAGTGGTATATCTCATAGTTCGGCAGGTTTATACACCCTGTCATATGTATTCTGTAATTTTCAAAGGGCCACTCTGTTTCTGGAGTTGTGCCACAGGAAACCTCTACATAAACTCTGGAGTTTAATAACAAAGCGTTTGGGCAACATATGTGGGAGATTTGTGAAAAAATGTAGTAGCCTAGGTAGGACCACCATCTTGAGCAAGGCCGCCCTTCCCACCATAGCTAAGGGGAGCTTTGGCCAGAACCCCATGCTGTTCTTGATACCTTCTACTGCCCTCTCCGTGTTGTATTTGTGCTCGTCTACAATCGTGTGATATGTTAATCCCCAGGTATCTGAATGTTCTGCCATCATTCTGCCAGGCTATCTGTAAGATGGCTAAGCTCTCCCTTGGGACTCCGCCGTGCCTCCCCAAGGGGAACATGCACGATTTTTTGGGGTTCACCGATATGCCCGAAAGAGTCGCGTAGCGCTCCATCACCTCCAACATGTATTGCAAGTTTTCCTCTGGAAACCTCAGGTATTACAGCATATCATCCGCATACAATGATATCAAGTGCAGTCTCCCCTTAGTGTAAACCCCTATTTCTTCGTACTGCTGTCTGGGACAAATCGCTAGTGGTTCTAGTGCGAGGATGTACAGATGGGGGACCATGGACAGCCCTGTCTCGTGCCTCTGCTAAATTGCCATTTATCTGAAACTATCGCACCCATTTTGACACTGGCTGTTGGGGAGCTATACATCATTTGCACCCACCGCAGATACCCAGGTCCCATCCCGTATTCTTCCAAGGCCGCCATCATCCAAGGCCACCTTACGGAGTCGAAGGCTTTCACTGCATCTAGCGAGACTACTGCTATTTCACTTGGGTCGCCCTCTGCCTGTTCTATGATATAGTGGAGCCTCCTGTGGTTATTGGATATGCTTCTTCCTGGGACATATCCAGTTTGATGAGGGTGTATGAGTTTATTTGTTACCCGCTTCAGTCTATTTGCCAGCACAGCCGTGAGAATTTTGCTGTCCTGGTTCAGCATAGATGGCGGTCTGTACGACCCACAGTCTGTGCTTGGCTTATAAGTTTTGAGGAGTGGAATAATTACTGCCTCCCTCAGATTCCGGCAGTGTCCCTTTCTCGACGGCTTCGTTAAGCATTGCCAGTAGCGGGGGGAAGCACTTCTTGTCTATATGTTTTATAGATTTCGCTAGGGAGCCTGTCTGTCCCAGGGGCTTTGCTCGTGGGCAGATGTATTACTACTATCTCTAATTCCTCTATTGTAATTGGGGCATCCAGGTTCTCTCCGTCTTCCTCAACCAGTTTAGGTAATCCTATGTCTTCTAGCGTCTCCTGCTCCGCAGTCTCTCCTGCATCTTCATAGAAGCATTTGTAGAATCTAAGGGATCCCTCGTTCACACTCTCCTGGGTGTTCCAGACTTGGCCCGCTTCTCCCGTTATCTCTCTAATTGCTGATCTTGGTGTCTTGTTCTTATATAGCCATGCGAGCAGCCTCCCTGGTTTCTCTCCCCCTGCGTGTTGTCTTTCCATGTATTTTTTTGTAATTGGGTTGCATTGCCTCTCCCAGAGCCCACCACAAGCCTGTTGTAATTGGCTCACCTGTTCGGCGTCCTTCTGTGAGGTGCCCTCTCTTTTCATAATTGCTTCTGGTCTCTTTTCTGTCTCCTGTAACTCTCGCACTGTACCTCCTTGGAGCCCTTTAGATTTGGATATGGCCGCCCCCCGCACTACCACCTTGAAGGCCTCCCACAGGGTACCCTCACTCCACACTTCCTGTATTATTTTCAAAGTACCAGATTATCTCCTCCCATAGGTCCTCTCGGAATGCGGTATCCTTCAATGCCTCGGCTCTAAGCCTCCATGTTGGGATTCTGGCCCTGGGGGGGGACTGATGTCTCCATGTCAGGACCAGAGGGGAGTGGTCCGATAATATTCTCGCTTTATATTCTGAACCCGTCATTTCCCCAGCAAGTTCCAGGGCGGCGAACATGTAATCCAGTCTAGTGTACAGGCTGTGAGGGGCGGCATAGTGTGAGTAGTGCCTATCATTCGGGTGTTGCTGCCTCATACGTCTTCCAGCCTAAAGTCTCTCAGCAGGGCTTGTAGCGTTTTCGCTGCGGGGGTGGGTTTATCTAGTTTTGTGTCTGATCTGTCCATTTTGGGGTTCAGCGTGCAATTGAAGTCCCCACCCCATATGACTGCGCCTCCTATGTGGGGACTGATTTTACTATATAGTGTCTTAAAATAGGCCTCTGTATCTTGGTTAGGGGCATATGTTTAGAATGCACAGTTCTCTAGCAGCCCCCAAATCACTACTATCCGCCCATCCGGCTCCACCGTGGCCTGCAGCATCTGGAAGGGCACGTGAGGCGCCACCCAAATGATCACCCCTCTGGCATATGCTGAATACGTTGCTCCTATGGTGGTCCCTCTCCACTTTCTTTTAACCACCTCTTGTTTCTCTTTGGTGAGGTGGGTTTCTTGCAGTAAGGCTATTAACGCTCACCTTGTTGGTCCACGGGGGCGCCTCTCGAATAGCTCGGATGCTCTCGGGAACCCTTCGCCTGTCCTGGAATCTGAATAATCGAGGGGCAATTCTAGAAGATGGGAGGGGGAGATAAGCTTCGGTTCTTTCCTTGCAACCCACCTCCCGTGTTCCCCTTGCAGTTCCCCAGAGAATGTCTCTCACCTTGCTTTCTATAATGGTGCGCCCTCTGTCCTGCCGCGCTGGGCAGGGCCGCGTCGAAAGGTGGCACCGTTCTGCCGAGTTTCTTCACTGGCAAGGGCCGGAGTTCAGGCTGGCTGCAACTCCTTTCAGGCAAAAGCCGTGTCTTTTTGATGCAAGCAAAGTCTTTAGTTAAATTTGCAATAATGTCTTTCTCGCTTCTTGTTGCAGGTGGCTAGTGCTGCGGTAGAAGCCGAAGCCCGGTTTGAATAGGTAAGAAGAACGCCAAGCGGCGCTGGGAGCGTCCTGGCAAGAGGCTAACCTGTGGTTTGGTTTTGTTCTGTAGGTCGCGACAACCAGGAGAAGAATGTTCCCCGGGAATCCGACTGGATGAAAGATGTCTTGAAGATGATGGCCTTCCGGGCGACCAGTGGAGCTGGTAAGGATGGCGATGGTTCTTGCCTTGGATGAGTTCGAAGCCAATGGATGCTGCAGAGCAGGTAAGGATGGCGATGGTTCTTGCCTTGGATGACTTCGAAGCCGATAGATGCTGCAGAACAGGTAAGGATGGCAGGGCAGGATCTGATGAGCGTCACGCTGCAAGGCAGAATAACGCGAAGCGCGTGCCCTTAGTCGGGCGTGGTTTAAATAGCAAGGTGGTATCCCAGGTGTCTTTGGGGCGGGCCCCATCCTGAAGGCTAGACTGCAGAATGCAGTTCCCCAGTATTCCACATGGGGGCGGCCATGCTTGTCCTCTGTCCATAGAAACCCCGTCCCAGCAAGCGTCTCCTATGCCAACAGCGCCAGGACTGGCTCCAAGGCATCCGAGGGGGCCCGAATAAGGTCCTTGGGGCCCTGTGAGCACCTGGTGTGGATAAGGTTGTGACAGCTATATACACTTTTTGCCTTCTCAGGTACTTCATTACCTTATTTCTCTTCAGGTAGCTGTTGAGTCCTCTGACATTCCAGGTTACTATTCTAAAGTCTCCCATCATCCTCCATATCCCGTCCCTTCTCTCTCCATCCTTGCCGTTCTCTCTGACCCCTGTTGCATTGGCGTATAGATATTAGCTTGTTCCCTGTCGAACCTCACCCCACTCAACTCCCCAAGCCCCCCCCCCCCCATCCAACCCAAACTCAACCAACTCCCAGCCCTCCCACCCCATCCCAACTGATGCCCAGCTCTATCCCTGGATCTCCGGCTATCCCGCATCTAGCCCTTTTTCCTGGTATTTGCCAGTACTCTGAACACAGCAGGGGAACACCGCCCTTCTGGCGATTCTCCTACTTTAACTACTGGGGATCGGTCGCTTCCGTCTTGTGTCTCCTATGTAAGCTATTGGTTATTGGGCACTCCCAGCACATGTTTGACTTGTGCCATTCTATATTCTAGCCCAACATGTCCACATGTGTGTCAATTGATTTCTATCCGCACCCTACCAATGTGCCCCTTGCACCAACCTGTTATCGCTGCCACATTAACACCACTCCTAGCAATAAAATAGCATGGCATCGGGTCACTTATCCTGTCCACCTCGCTCTGGTCCATCCTCAGTCTCTGGGCAAACTTGGGCGTCCAACCAGTGCGTTGCGCGCCTCCGGTGATTCGAAGAAATATGTCTTGCCTTTGTGTAGGATCTTGAGTTTCGCAGGATACAAAAGCATGTACTTGAAACCAGCTTTTCTCAGTGTTCTCTTCACTGCCACGTAGCTGAAACGTTGTCTCTGTACCAGCATGGTATAGTCCGGGTACGCGGTGACAGTTGCCGACGCCCTAGTTATTGTACCACCTTTCCGAAAAAATTCCAGGATCTTCTCCCTGTCTCTGTAGTTCAAGATTTTTGCTATAATAGCGCCGGGAGGAGCCCCAGGTTAAGGCCTTTTTGTCTGGGCCCTGTGTGCCAATTCGATTGCAAACCCTTGGGAGAGCTTGCTAGCCCCTATTTCCTGGATCAACATGTTCTCCACATAGTCCGTAGGGTCCGAGCCTTCTTCCCCTTCTTGTAGGCCCACCACGGGTATGTTGCGTCTCGCTCGCCCTTCAGCCTCCTCTGCTCGATCCTTTAAGTGACGCACTTGCTGTTTCAATATATGAACCTCCTTGGCGTTGGCAGTACTGACCTCTGTATTGGTTTTTACCGCTCTCTTTAGGCCACTCATGCATTCCGCCAATGCTCTCACATCCTGTCTCAAGAGGTTAACATCCACCCCTACCGCGTCTATCTTAATTTCCAGTGCTGCTTTCAGTATCGCCATTGGGGACCCCCATGAAGATTTCAGGTCTGTTATGGCGTCCAGTATCAGATGGTCTTCCCTTGGCGAGGCCTTCCCTTCCTGCGTGGTAGCTCCGGCTTGTGCGGGCATGGTCGGGGACTGCTCTGGTTTGGTAAATATGTCCATTCTTGGCTGTTTCCTTTTGACTTTGCCACTCTTGAGCGCCTTTGCATTTGGCGTTGCTGGCACGGCCAGCCTGCTGCTTGAGGCCATGTGGCACCAATGTTGTAGTTCTTATGCCGGTCCGCGGCCCGTGCTTTGCAGGTGCGGGGCTTCCTGTGGTGCTGCCTCTCTTGTTCCTTCCTATCAGTGGCCAGGTCTGCCGTGTGTGGGATCTGCTTCTCTCATCCACTGGCCCTCAGGGCCTGTATTGTCATGTTGCACCAATGGGGTCTTCGGCACCTCTTTACCCCAAAGTTCAAGCACTGGCTCGTTGCCTATGGAAGCACATGGGAGTGGAGTCCTATATGAGCCTGAGCTGGCTGCTAGTTGTGGGCCCACTCACTTCTCCACGGGTTCAAGTCCTAGATTAGGGTTGCAGCTTGCTGGACCATATTGGGCTGGACGAAAGCTCAGCCGACCCAATAGCGCTCGATCATCCCGGGTGGTCCTATAACCCCTGCGCACTCGGATTAGGATACCTGGCTTTCACCCGTCTGGACTTTCTATTTGGCGCAGTCTCTCGGTTTTCAGATGTCCTTATGCACACCTTATCAGACTCACACACCACATGGCGTTGCACGCCCCACTCTCTCCATCATTCAACTAATATGGATTATATTCAGCTTCTGGGTCTTTCCAGAAAACAGGAGGCGGCAGGGGGGTATTTGTACTGGGCTGAGTCACGCCTCTCCAGACTCCATAGCGTCTGCCTCTTATCTTATCCATGGGCGTCCTCTGCCGACGTACCTCTTTGTCTGCTGTTCGCCGCCTCGAGGCTGTGGCCTCGTTCCCCTGCTCCTTGGTGCATTCCGACATTGACCCCCATCTATTCCACCACTGTTGCTCCCATCTAGTGACTTACCGGACCCTCGTCCTGACAATTTGCAGAGGCACAGCCCATCAGTCATCTCGTTCTCGCTTTTTTGCTATGGGAGGCTGCCTCTGTGTCCCGGACCGCCCCACGTGCCTCCTGTACTGTTCAGCTCTCGTGTAATTCACCCTCCTGTCGTTGCAGACACGCTCATAATGTGCCTGTGTCCGAGGTTTCGGCCATGCTGGATATGGGCACCCGCCTTGCCAAAGCTGTGGGGGCGCCCACCAACCTCATGTGGTGCAGCGATGGTTGTCCCAGCTCACGGACACTGCGTGCACCTATTTTCGGGTCTTCTGGCCTCAGCGGCGTGGTTGTCCCCGCACTGCTGCTGTTCGCAGGGGTCGTCTGCCACAAGCGCAGGCGCACCCAGGACAGTCTCCCACGTCGCCGGTCCCGTGGGCGCTCCGGTGCGAGCGTCTTGGTCCCTCCCAGCAGCACATCGTTCCTGTTCTGTGGATCATATGCGGGTCGGCTGGAGGCAGTGTCTGCAAGGGGGCCGATTCCTCAGTGTTCCTGGTGTTCGTCCTTCTCATCATGGTCCTCACCCCAAAGGGGTCCTTTGTCTGGGGACGGCTGCCATTTTGCTGCCAGCTCCGTGATGCCAGGCCACATCTTCAAAGCTCCATAACTCCGGTTCCTCTCATCCAATCTGCCCGAAACGACGTGCCTTAGAGTCCCTCATGTTCCCACAGCTTGGAACGTATTTTCCTGTTGGTGCTATAGCTCAAAGTCTGCGCGTGTCGTGATCAGTTTGCGGATCAGCCAAGCTCACAGGAAGAGCAGCCTAGTCCATGTCTGCCAAGCCACGCCCAATAAAAGAGGTTGTTGAACAATATCTTTGGAAGACTATAGTCCTCTGTATATACTTGAACACACAACTCTGCAGAGGGAAGCGATTTCGACATGCGTTTGAAGCTGTAATCCAAGACCATGAGAATCACTGCCCACTACCTTACAAGAAAAACGTTCGCAACATCTTCCCCGTCCACCTGCCTCTTCCCTCATTTACTTCCTCAACTTACGTTCTAACCACTCCTGCAAACATTTTTTTTTCAAACAACAAAAGAAAGGTTCCTTTAGGAACCACCTTTCACAGTTACAAAATAGAACAAAATAAAACAAAATAAAATCTTCGACTCATCTACTTTACATTTCTCAGTAAAGTACATAGACTCAATACGTTTTTCCAACATTTCCGTTAGCATTGTGTTATTCTAATGGGGATAATGTGATGTTCATCTACCGTTGCAGGGACCGGAACGGGGGATAATGGGCCGGCAACATAAGTTATCGGCCCAAGCAAAGTGTCTGTGTGCGCCCTGATGCATGCATGCAGGCTTTGGTGCGTTATAAATGAATAACGAGAGCTCCGGACCATTATCCTCCATTGCAGCCTCTGCAATGGGGGATAAAGGCCATTCGCACCCCTGGTTCCCAAACCGGGAACCTGAGGTGCTAAAAACGTCCCGCTGTAGGAAGGAAAATCACTTTCCAAGGTGGCTCCATGGAAAGAGAAGGCGGGGCTCCGTAGAGAGACCCTCTTCCCTTTCCATGGCAGTCTGCAGAAGGCGAAGTCAGAACCCTAGGACTATATTACCACAAGCGCATTTTTATTTTTCCTTTTCAAACCTAGCCTACTTTCGAATAACTTTACGACATAGCCGGTCCCAGGTGGACATTGTCACTTAAATACAATTTTTCGTCCCTCGTGGTCATGGCCATTAGCCAGATTGTCCGGGTCATTACCTTATACCATGACCCAGACAATGCCCATATACCTCAGTCACCAAAGGTATATCACTATTTGTTTGTACCTACATTATGACACTTGTTGAAAAAAAAAAAAAACCCGGGCACATTTGCAAAGCCATGCTTTAAGGTCCTTGCCAATGCTCCTTACACGAGCTTGCTTGAAATCCGCCCATGTTTTTTATTTTTTCAAGTGTCGAAATGTGTGTACATATAATAGTCATATAAGTTGGCCCCCACTTCACGCAATCTATTCAGTCATTACACAAACATTGAAGGTTGGGTCTATAATCTTTCTGAAAACTTTTTTTTTTTAACTTTGTTTTTATTGACATCATACATATAAGGTAGGGTCGCGGGCAATCCCTGTCAGCAATACATTGAACAAGCATAGATGGCAGTTTACAATTTAGATTTTTTTTTTTTTTTTAATTTTTTTAAATCCAACGTCCAAACATCCCCCCCCCCCCCCCTCCCACTTTTTTGAACATACCAGGTCCAGAGGTGTCGCGGGTTATAGAAGCTGCAGAGGGAGCATTCAGAAATCAATACGTTATTAGACATTCAATTTGACATAGTGGGGCCAGATCAGTTCACAGCGAGTAAGGGGCCCAAGCTGGGTCCCTGTGGTTGGTGGAGAGACGTGTGAAATGGGGGCGTTGAAGGACGTACTTTATAGACGCATAGAGATGCAATCATCATTAAGAAGCACTGCGGTCCATTCCTGTATAAAATCCGACATGGTGTCATTTGTTATCGCAGAGAGTTTTTCATAGGTGAAGATCGACCTAAGTTTACAAAGCCATTCTTCCTTGGATGGAGCTTGGGCATTTTTCCATTTTTGAGCTAGTGCTAGCCTCCCTGCCCTCCACATGGCCCCAATGACCCTTAGGAATGTGGACTGTTTTGTCTCCGGCATATGAGTACCCAGGAGAATTTCCAGTGGCTGTAAGGTTGGGGCGTACCCTTCTATGTCCTTGATCCAGCTGAGCAGTTCCGACCAGTACACCTGAATGACCGGGCATCCCCACCACATGTGAAACCAAGTGCCCCGTTGTTGACATGTCCTAGGGCAAAAGGGAGACACCTCTTCAAACATCCTGGGCAGGGTGGCTGGAGGGCGATGCCATGAGTGGAGTATCTTAAAGCTATGTTCCATGGCAGCGGTGTACAGTGAACCCGTGAATATAGCTTTAAAGATTGCCGACCAAGTGTGGTCATCCAGAGTCATGCCCAGCCTTACTTCCCAAATTCGTTTGAAGGGCTGCCTACCCTCCAGATTAGCAGTTATCAATGTGCCATAAAACTTAGATAGGGAGCCTTTCCGGGAGGTGCTTTTAGCTAGGACAGATTCAAAAGGCGTGAGGGGGCGTTTGAGGTCGGCGGCCCACCGAGGGTGGGTCAGGATCCCTTTCAGGCGCAAATATTCAAAGACTGAGGGCGGGTTGTCGCCCAGTGCCTCATTCCGCTGTTCATATTCTATGAAACCCTCCTCCCGAGAGAGTTGAGAAGCCCTCTCCATGCCCGAGTCCGACCATGCCTGTGTGTCTCTAAAGCCCTTGGTGTCCAAATCAATGGGGGGCCCCCACAGCGATGTTAAAGGAGACAGCCAGGATGACAGCAGCTTGTTGTCCTTGTTCGGCTTCCAGACTGCCCAAAGGGCCGCTAAGGTTGGGTGCGCTCTGAGGTGGGGGGGTGTAACGCTCACCTGATTCCCGTAGAGGCGCCGGTCTTGACTGGGCGTATACCGTATCTTCAAAGGTGATGTGTAACACACGGCTGGCTCTTTCGGCTGGACCTCTGTGCACTGTATGTCTGACTCGAAGGGTAAGATGTCTGCAGATAGAAAATATGGGATTAATGAACTGGGTTATTGAATGTCTCTCTCTTCTTCCCTTTCTCTTCTCCTGTAGAACCCCAAAGGTTAACGCTCTCACCTTAGGTAAGTGAACGCCGTGCTCTCCATCTGCCTCGGGGCAGGGTGCTGTAACCAGTTTCTTCACTGGATAAGGGGAGCAGGCCTCTTGACTTCAGAGGACTGCTGTCCGTCGTTTACTGCACGAACGGTAAGTTTCGAGTAATTCTAATGTCTTTAAAAGTCTTTAGTAATGATGTCTCTTGTTTTGCAGGGTTCCGGCGATGGCGGATGACGGGCTGAAGTGAGTTGAAGATGGAGCCCGTGTGATGAATAGAAGCGCCTGGAAGCACGTAAGTAAGCGCTTGTTGCCTGCTACACGATGCGCTCTAACTGTCTTTTTATTTTGCAGGTACAAGTTCGGAGCGGCTGCAGGGTGCCGGAATACCCACTGGGTTAGATGTGGAAAGGAGTAATGGCACGTGAGTATTAAAGTTCCCCAATGTCTTTAAACGCACCTTGTTTTGTCTTTCAGATGCGGGATGCAGCGCCGAAGGCCTCCGGAGCGTGCGAAGAGTTGGTAAGCTTTTGTCTTTCAGATGCCGGAATGCAGTGCGAAGACCTCCGGAGCGCACGAAGAGTAGGTAAGCCTTTGTCTTTCAGATGCCGGAATGCAGCGCGAGGCGTTGGTGACAGCCGATGGACCAGGTAAATGAAGCGCTGTCACTGAAGACCGTAATGCTAACCTGTTCTTTCTTGTCTTTATAGGTGTTGCTGAAGACTGGATTCAGGATGGTAAGCCTTTTTCCTTAGGCCCAGGATCAGATGCAGAAGACACGATGAGCGTTCTGCTGCAGAGGATGCAGAATAACGCAAAGCAAGATTCATCCATCGGGTGTGGTTTAAATAGCCTCCTGTAGTGCTTAGGTGTCTCCTTCCACAGCCACGCCTAGGTAAGAAAAGAGTTCCTGCTTTCCAGAAGAGTTCCAGTGTTCTGAATCTAGGGAGTGGCTCCTGCCCCACCCAACAGGAAAAGTAGTTCCAAACAGAAGAGGATCAGAGGCTCAACTGGCAGGCAACTAAGCAGCATGGTCTGCTGCAGGTAAGTCCACCCAAGCATTATGAGCCCGGCGCTTCCAGCGCTGGGACTGGGCATATTTATGAGCCTGGTGCCACTGGCGCCAGGACTGGGTCCAAAAGGTCCCAATTGGGACTGGTTGGCACTCGGAACCTGGGTTATGGATCTGCTTCCAAGGGAGTTGGGAAAACCCTGACCTTTTGGAAGCAGAGATCATGACAGGGGGGGCGGGCCCTTAGGAGGGGCCCATAGCAGGTCCCTGACTTTTCGGGTGGGTGTGGACATCCTCAATGAAAGTCCATTATGTCCCCAGGTTGTCCCTCATGTGCTCCAACATCACCCGGAGTTGAGCTGCTTTGTAATAAAGTCTGGGAGGCTAAATCCACCATGAGACTTGGGGAGAGTTATGGTAGAAAATTTGACCCTTGCTCTTTTGCCGGCCCAGATGAACTGAAGGACTCGGGACTGTAGTGTCTCAAAAAAGGCCTCCGGGATCACCACGGGGAGGGCCGCAAAGAGGTAGAGTAAGCGGGGCAGGATAGTCATTTTAACAGTGACCATACGCCCAAACCATGAGAGTGTGAGAGGTGCCCATCGTTTGAGATCACTGCTAATCTTGGCCAAGATCCCCGGGAAGTTACATTGATAAAGTTGTGACAGATCCCTGGGAATGGTGGTGCCCAAATACCTGGTGGAAGTCTGTTCTATTCTTACTCCTAGGATTTCGGAGTTACCCCCGATGTCATGGTCCCCGGGACCCATGGGCATAATGCTAGACTTGGACGTGTTCACCTTAAGCCCCGAAAAGGTGCCCTAGTAGTCTATAAGTCCAAATAATCTGGGTAGAGAGTCCTGAAGGTTAGTCAGGTATCCCAGGATGTTGTCTGCAAACAGGGAGAGCTTAAAGTCGCAATTGTCGCATCTAATTCCTGTGATTTGCTGGTCAGTTCTGATTGCTATAGCCAGGGGCTCCATTGCCAAGGCGTAGAGCAGGGGAGACGAGGGACAGTCTTGACGGGTGCCTCTAGACAGGGCCAACTGGTCTGAAGTGCCACCATTGACCAGGACTCTTGCCGATGGGCCGTTGTAAAGGGCTGAAACCCAACCACAGAAGTTGTCTCCCAGACCCATTTTCCAGAGGACTCTACCCATGTAAGGCCACTCGACGCGGTCAAAGGCCTTTTCCGAGTCTAGTGAGAGGAGATAACCCTCCACCCCCTGCCTAGAAGCCTCATGCATGAGATCCAGGGTCTTCCGTATGTTATCAGATCCCTGGCGACCCAGGATAAAGCCAGTCTGTTTGCTAAAAGTTTGGCTAATATCTTTACGTCGGCGTTGAGGAGGGATATAGGGCGGTATGGTTGGCACTGAGAGGGGTCCTTCCCTTCTTTGGGGAGCACTACTATCAAGGCGGACATCGTGGGTGGAAGGGAGCCCAGTTCCAGTGCCGAGTTGAACATTCTGGCCATGAATGGGGCCAACGTAGACTGATAGGTCTTGTAAAACTTAACAGTGAACCCATCATCCCCCGGGGCTGTACCACTCTTTAAAGAGGATATGGTGTCTATTATTTCTTGTGGGGTTATGGGAAGTTCTAGTGTTTCTGCCTTGTCGGGAGAGAGGCCTGGGATCGGGAGGGCGTCCAGGAAGCCGTCTATTTCGGTCCCGTCCCCTGCATACTCCGAGCAATACAGCTGTTCGTAATATTGTCTGAATTGCTCAGCTATCTTGCTGTCTCTCACAGTCGAGTCCCCTTGCGGGGGTGCGAATGGAGTTCACCCTCCTACTATTTCTGAGCTCGCCGAGCCTCCAAGCTAGTATCTTATCCGCTTTTTCCCCCTTTTCCATGTATTTCTGTTTCGAGAAGGACAGCTTCCTTTCCGTTTGTCCCACCTGGAGGTCTGCCAGCCCAGAACGCAATCTTTGTAGCTCTTCCCATTGTCCGGGGAACATCTGCGTTTTCAGTTTCCCCCCCGGTTGGATAGCATCTCTCTTCTCTCAATAGCTTCTCCTCGTGGCCCCTCTCCCTCTTTTTTTCTCGAGCCTATCTCTATAAGGACACCCCTAATGGTTGCCTTGAATGCCTCCAGACACCCATGACACCAACCTCCCCATTGTCATTGGTAGAAAAGTAATCTTTTATGGCTTCTAAAAGGGTTTGGCGTACTTCCTTATCATGCAGGAGGAGGTTGTTACACCTCCACAGGGATCCGGATGCGGGGGCTGGGGGAATGCCCAATTTTACTCTAACCAAATTGTGATGAGACCAAGGGACAATCTCCACCCCCGAGTCCGTAACCTCACCCCAGAGCGTGGCGTCAACCAGAATGTAATCGATACGGGAGAATGCGTCATGAGGCTTTGAGTCGAAGGTGAAGTTGGGGTCTCGGCCTTGCTTAAAGGGTTGCGTATCACTCAGGCCCAGTTCTCCGTTGACTTCTTGGAAAATTTCCGCCAACTTTTTGTGGTGACGCGAGTTTGGACATGGGTTTACTGACTTCCTATCCCTCTCGGGGCAAAGAACCATGTTAAAGTCCCCACCTACCAATAGGGTGCCATCGGAGAAAGCCATAATTTTTTCTTTCATCCCTTCCCAAAAGATATCCTGAGCCTCGTTTGGAGCATAAATACAAACCAAGGTGAACGGCCGGCCCCTCACCTCCCCCTTGACCATAATATATCGTCCTTCCAGGTCCGACTTCTGAGCTTTGGCCATGAAGAGGGCCCCGGGAGAAACCAGGAGGGCCACTCGCGTTTTTTTAGCCCGGAAGGACGCCACATACACCTGATCGATGTTCTTGGCCCTTAACTTGGGTTCCTTGCCCTGCACCCAGTGAGTTTCTTGTACAAACAGGAAATGAAGGCGGAGCCTTGAAAATTCTCTCACTACCAGCGACCTCTTTGTAGGTGAGTTAAGCCCATGTACATTCAACGACCCCACTGTTAAGAATTGAAGCGAATCATCCATCAAAACGATGATGAAAGCTCATGGCTCCCTCCGAGGAGCACAAAATGACAATGCTTCCGCAGAACTTCTGCACCCTGCTGGTGCCCAGAAACACTTCTATAAATGCAAAGTGGACCTGAAAACCTGGTGTGACCCAACAAAATCCCCAATAAACGAGCCCCAACTTTTCCCTCCCTCCTCCCCCCTGAACGCCTGGTTGATTAGCGGCTTCATCCAGTCGCCAGTCCAGGCCACCATTGTCTCCCCCTTCCGGGTACCCAAACTCTTCAAAAACAACTCAAGCCCCTCTACACCCTAGTCCTTATCTTTTACTCCACATTCGTCAAACTGAAACAAAGTTATAAGCCATCTAAAAATGTTGAGCCCCCTCTAATTCAGACACCTCTTGAGAAAATACCACCAAACTTTACAAAAAACATTTATATCTAGATTTTATTTTTTGTGCAAATTCGTCAAATGGCATCACATTTATTAGCCTTTACAATATTTTGGGGCCCCCTGCACCGCTCTAGATTGTTCCCTCTTGACAAAACAACTCCACACTTTCCAAAACAATTCAGAATCTAGTCCAGAATAGAAATCCAAAATTTTATGCGGTTTCATTGAGTGGCGCCAAATTTATAAGCCATCCAAGAACTGCTTTTCACCAACCTTGTAATGCAGAAATAGGCATAGATGCCCCCGAAAATCCGGACTGTTTGCGGACTTTCAGGGGTGCAAAACGCCTGTTTTTTTGGCTTCTTACGGCCATATCCCATCCCATCCTCATCACTCACCCACCCAGAGATTGTTTAAGTTTGACAGTGCAATGTTGTGTTTTTAAATTTAAAAAAAAAATGATTCTATCGCAGTGTGCGCGAATCCAACATGGCTGGCGTTTCCAAAAATCTGACGCACTTCACGCTTTTCAACATTTAATCAGTGGGCACGTCCGATGTCCGCGGACATCACTGCACCTGCTAGGCCAATGGAATGCCTGTCCACGGACCAAACAGGGAAATGGGTCCGCAAAGTGGAGCCAGATATCACTCATTTATTTTATTTTTTTTGGACCTACATTTTGGTCATTTAAAAAAACTACTGGGTGGATTTACACAAAATTTACAAAAGCACGCTTTCGTGACCAAGCCGCTTGGGCAAAACTTTGTTCCATTATGTCTGACCCCCCTCTAATAATTTTGCCTCCCATACCCCACTTGACAAAACCTCACCAAACTCTGCTCAGCATGACACAGAGAATCACTGTTACACATACATATTGCTGCCTGTCGCGATCAGTTCTTCCCAAGTCCTCTGTTCATTTCAGTGACTTTTCAGAGTTTTCTTCAAGACTGCCATGCTGTTAGCAGTACTGTGCCCTGCTGCCAAAACCCAATAGGGAAACAAACTAATTATGCACACTGCTCCTGCCCGCTCACCCATTGCCCCTATTCTCCCGCTTACTTATCGACTCTGCTTCGGCCTTCGCGTTCCCTGTATTTGCTCAGTCTGCTGCTGCTTATGCTTCACGGGGGCGGGTTGCCCGAGCGCACAAACATCCTTTGTACCAATGCATTCCATGCAGTTAAGTTGTCACTGACCTCCTTCTGCCCCCTTCGTACTTTTCTGTGCCATTCTACGGTCTCTGCCTCAGGACATTTTTTCAGGTCTTGCCACCATACCTCTACCCGGGGTTCCTCTGCTGTTTTCCACACCCTGGCAATCTGACGTTTGGCCAGGACGCAAATTAGGTCTTTCATCTCATCTATATGGGTTTCTGTGCGCCGGCTCTTGAACAGTCTTCTGGTGGCCAATCGTGAATGCTTATTCCCTCCGGCTGGGCCCTGTCTGCTATGCCACTGCCATAAGATATGTATGTCTGCCTTATCTTACACCTTGGGCATGTCTGTGTCCCTGTTCCCTGGAATTGTAAGATAGCATGCAGTGTCATGTATGCTCTGTGGTTAACCTACAGCTGTGTAGGCTTAAGGCTGGTGTTTCTCGATGCCCTCCTCTTGTATAACTTTACTCTGGTCCACTCATCGTCTGTAAAGGTGCACCCATTTCCCACTTGACCCTTACCCAGAGCTCTGGTTTGCTCATCGCCTCCAGTATTCGTAGAGCCTGGAGCCAGGGGACCACCCCGGTGATGATAGTGCGCAATACAAATATCCTTTAACATGACATGGCCACCCTCAGCTACCTCATATATCGTGTCTAGCATGGCATCTCCCACTATTCTGGTCCTCACTGCTGGCCACCTGCTCACTACCAGCCTGGTCACCCTGTGCTATGTCAAGAACTGCCCACCTGTGATCCCATACAGCTCTGTAAAGTCAGGCAGGCTCCGTAGTACTCCGTCCTGGATCAGTTCCCCCATGGAGATTATCCTGCATGGTTACAAGTGTCGCCTAATAATTTGGGCCTCCTCGCTCGTCCTACCAACCACGGCAAGGGGTATATTCTCAGAGTATGGGTCCTGTTGCCCTACTAATTTCGAAATTGTGCCACAACTTTTGCCCCAGTGCGACCAGCCTGACACTTTTCCAAGCCCACGCGCCACTGCCTATGTCACTTCCTTTAAGTAGTACGGCCGGACCTACTCTCCTAGTAACCTTGTGTCTTGGGATTCCTCATCCACCAGTCAGCGACGAACTACAGCACACATCAAAATGTGATGCCCTGATTCCCCCGCCCCCCTTCCTTATAGCCCCTGTGTAGCACATCCAGTGAAATTCAGCACCTTTTTCCTCCCCAAATAAACCCCTGCATCGTGGTGTCCCGTCTAGGGATTTTGTAGGGTACATTTACAAAGTTATAACAATAGGCGTGGTAACACTAGCATCTTGCGGCGCGCCACCCGACCCATCACGGGACAGTTGGAGATTCTGCCTGAATGCAATTGATTTCTCAACCCCATGTAGCACTTTCAGCATATTTGCTTGTTAGGCAGAAACCTGTGCAATTCCCTTAGGGACCACTGCAAAAAGTTTAAGACTACAGGTGTTAGCAGTAAACTCAATTGGTAGCAGTCTGCACCACCCAGATTTACCTGGTAGCTGTGGCTGAGCAGTCGGACTTCTCTCAAGAAGAGTTAGGCAGTATATAGAGTATACACAATAGGGCTAGAAATACAGTAGTACAAGCAAACACTGACCAGAGCTTGGGTATAAAAGTATATAATTATTTATGTAAAAATACACTGGCACTAATATGTCAAGCAAGTTCACACACAGTCACTGGAAATATATACACCTCCCTAATTAATTATTTGACAAGTCTAGGTTAAGACACCACTTATATAGCAAAACGGAGGTGAGCGCGTAACCGTAGATGGCACTCCAATAATTATTTAAAAAAGGAGAGAAAAGACAGAATAGAAAAATCACACAGTACCAACACTTTTAAGAACTCACAGCAAGTCAAGAAAGGCAGGGTCTACTGTAGAGAAAAAAGGTCATAGGCCAGGCCCACTCTTGGAGAGAGAGAGCAAGGCGGAATGTGCCCAAGATCACACAGTGGAAATGCACTCTGTCTTTGCAGGAAAGTCAAAAAGAGGTTGGATTAAGTTAGAAAGGTAATGTTAACAGGTCCGAGGTCACCCCAGGATAGAAAGTCAAGGATTTACGGGACACCTTGGACAGTCTGTTGCAAGGGAGACCAGGCGGGACACAGTACCTGAAATGGTGAGAAAGCTCCAGCGGGGGCAGTTGTTCCTGGCAGCGGGTGCAAGTCGAGGGTTTGTCCAGCAAAGAGATCTCGACGTGGAGGAAAGCTGAAGGTCGTTGCACTGCCAGGGAAGAAACCAGCCGCAGAGTTTCTCGGTTAAAAGGTGCTACCCTTTTATTCGCGGTAGTGGTGAAGCGTGGCTATCCGGCCGCCGGGGTGCTTTGCAAGGGCATTCGACCACGAAACGATCCAGGAAGACGAAAAAGGCGAACTGGTTGCTCCCACCAGCTCAAAGGGAAGAAGTCTCTCCTGGAAGAAGATCTTCTCTGTCATCGGGAAAGTGGTGAGTTTCGTACAGCAGGGCTTCACCGGTGGTGTCGTAGATGGCTAAGCTTCTCCCCTCTTTGGATTCTTTAGGTCCTGTGGTGACTTCAGTCCC
This sequence comes from Ambystoma mexicanum, assembly GCF_040938575.1. NCBI lineage: Eukaryota > Metazoa > Chordata > Amphibia > Caudata > Ambystomatidae > Ambystoma > Ambystoma mexicanum. The sequence continues at coordinate 735,926,564 of NC_090925.1, forward strand.
CAAAGCCCTGCTTTTATGCAGAAAACCCCCATTCATCAGCCTAGCGGTCAATCAAACATGCTAAATGGTGAGCCGGCACTGAGGGTGCTGTGTAACACACTTACCAAAAACACATGAAGCCCTATGGAGTAAAAGACCCCATAGCTCATAAAACACATTATTAAGTCAAAGGGCATTCTCAAATCATGCCTAAGAGTGGGAGATAAAGAGTCTTGGCAGGAGAAAAAAATAAACCCCAAAAATCCAGCAAAGCTGCTGGGGGACTCACTAGGTTTGGGGAAATTAGCCTTAACAGAGAATTCTCCCTAACATTGCTTCATGTTCTTTCTTTGGTGTGTGGGATATGTTTACCCCCAGGTATCAAAGTATCCACCTCCCACTTTAGCCCTAGGTGCGGTACGTTCCCAGGCTCTAACTCGGCTAGGCCTGCCAATGGGAACAGGACCGATTTCTCCCTTCTGGTGGCGATACCCGACAGCTCTGCAAAGCACAGCTAATGTATGGGCTAGGTTGTCCGTGTGATTCTTAACCTACTGCAGCATGTCTGCATATAGCGATACTACATGGATGCCGCCCCCATAGGTATGCCAGCTTTGTTGAATTCCGTCTTGAGGTAGGCCATGAGCGGCTCGAGTGCTAGTATGAACCGCATGGGAGATAGCGGGCACCCCTGTCTGGTGCCTTTACCCAACTCCCGAGATATGCCTCCCTGTTAAAGGCTGGGTGTTGAGCAGCTGTATCCACTTTGCAAAACGCGGGCCTACCCTGAAGTGTCGCAGGTAACCAGTCCCATCTTACAGTCGAAGGCTTTTATCGCGTCTACGGAGGCCACCGCGTATTCTGCGTCTTTCCCGTTAGTTTGTTCTATAACATGGTGCTGTCAGCGTATGTTCCAGGATGTGCTTCTGCCGGGTACATAACTCAGCTTGGTCCGGGTGGACCAGTGTGCCAATCACTCTCCTCAGCCTGGTTGCCACTTGAGCGGCCAGTATTTTACAGTCTCGGTTTATCATTGAGGGTGGTCTTTAAGTCTCGCATTCCTGCAGGCTCCATCGTGTGCAGGAGGTGCAGCGCGATTGCTGCTGCATATTCCCTATAGAATTCTGTTGGGAACCCGTCTGCCCCCTCTGTTTTGCCAGTGGGTAGTGACCGTATGGTCTCCTGCATCTCCTCTTCCGTGAGCAGTGCATTTAACATGTCCACCTGCTCTCGTCCCAAACAGGGTGGCTCTATCTCTTCCCACACTGCCACTTTGCCACGATTGTCTCCACCCTGTCCTCTGTCGGCGTCATATAGGTTCTGATGGAACCTTCTGAAGACTGAATTAATCTCCCCTTGGACTTGCCATTCCTCCCCACCTCATCTCTAATGGCGCTGATCATGTCTCTGCTCTCCTCCGCTCTGCACAACCAGGCCAGCAGTTTCCCAGGCTTGTGGCTTCCGGAAGCACCTTAAGACCTTCCTCTTTTCTTCTGCCTTCGCTCCCCCTCTCCCCTGTTCTCTCTTGGCACCGTGCACCTGGCCACCCTGTCTTTTGGGCCCAGGTACCTGCTCATCCTGTCACCCTCCCGCACTGCCTCCGGGCCACCCCTCGCACTGGGGTCTGTATCTGTACCTATACAGCCCCCCCTTTTTCTTCCTGCACTTATCGGACCTATCCTGTCTGCTGCCTTAAACCTAGCACTTGCAAATTGCTGGCTGCATTACCACTGTTTGTTGCCTTTATTATTTATTTATTGTTTATATGTTTCTCCTCTGCTTCACACTTTTCCCCTCCCCCCTCCCATGCACTTATGCATTCTCAATGTCACTGGGCCTAGTGAGATCGCGGTTTTGTTCTCCTCTGTTCCCCTCCCTTGCCTTGTTGCGCTCAAACACTTGGGTCCGAGCACGATAGAAATAAAATATCAATCGGTCCCTTCCTTCATGGAGTTTCTCCACATAATTGCCATATGTAATCACATCCTTATTGAAATGACTGACATTAAGGTTATGTAAGAGTGCAGAAGGAGGCGACTGACACACAGGTGGCATGGTTGTTGGCATAAACTTTTAGTTGTAATGAAAAAATAAAAAGAACATAACTTTCCCTAATTCTGAGAGTTGTTTCCCTACCTACCTCAACTAAAAGTGCTAATGGATCTTTCAGGGTGTCTAGCAACTAAGGAATCTACCGTCCTGTGTCAAAACCCTTCTGCTGTCCCTCACACCTACAACTAAACCAAAGAGGTAGTGGATCTTCTTGGTCCAGAACAAATGGCTCCCTTCTTCTGGACAGTGGATCACAGTTCAAGTTCTTGGGTGGGATCTTTACCTGAAGGAATTGACTCCTTTCCACAGGCTCCATCCCTTTCCAAGGTACAAAACAAAAGTTCCAGGTTGTAATGCCAAAAAGCAGTAACATTCTCAATTCAAACTCAAAAGGTAATGTTTAAGTTCAAACATAAACATTCCTTATAGCCCATAGTTGCTGCTTCGCTGTTGGGTTCCTGAAAAATGCCTCCAGGTATCTTGACGCAAAGCCGGGGGGGGGCGGCGGGGGTAATGACTCCCTTTCACTGGCCTTCCTTGGCTTTGTTCTCACACTCTTGGCTTTTACTTTAACATTTCACAACGCCAGAGGGGACACCCTCTTTACCCCCCTTCCCCCTGGCCTTTGTCAGCCTTCATATCACAGTTTACAATGCCTGGGAGAAATGTCTCCTTTCCCCTGGCCTTTCTCATATACTCAGGCCGATGTGGATTCCAGACCCTATTGCAGTTCCTTTAGTGATTGTTTTGGCAGACCTGGTTCACTACCCTGCCAGGTACTGCTACGAAAGACTAGTGATGCTCTCCCTCTTGAGTTGTGGTTCCCAGGCCCTGCTCGTATTTTACTTATAATAGACCTGATTCACTCTCCTGCCAGATACTATTGTTTAGAGTATTCCTGTGTTTATATATGGGTTGCAGACCCTTGGTTTGCGGTTTCTCTTGTCTCCTTCTGAACCCAACAGCTCATGTTCCTTCTGGGACTGTTGTTCCTCTTTTGGTGGTCTTGGGCACTTCCAACGTTCTTGTTAGCGTCTCTTGCTCTCCCGCTGCACTTGTGGTGGCTTTGCAGTGTTCTGCCATGGGCGGGCTGCGCGTCTCTCCATGACCGCGCCATCCGGCTACTTCCGGTGTCAGGACTCCTGTTTCTCCAGTCGGCCTGTTCACGGCAGACTGGGTAAGGATTCCTTGCTTGCCCTTCTCGCGTCCCAGACAGCTAACCTCTCCTTTTCTACTCTGGATGTCCTCAAAGCTCGCGTTTCATCTTGGGAGGGGTCTGATGACCAGGTAACTAAGTCCTTCGTCTGTCTTTATTTGGAATGGGCAATGGTGCCTAGATGGCACCTTCAGATTCCAATGGGGATTTGCTATGGCTCAGCACCTCCTTGTCTCAGGAGATCTTACTGAAGTCGTAGTCAAGTCATCCCTACTCTTCCTCGTCTGTGACTGCTGCCTCATCAACCTCAGATATACATGGGACAGGGTGGTGTGAAGGAGTTGGGTGCGGGGTCTGGAATGCCATGTTTTCCCGAGGTTTCCTCACTGATTTCCCCCCCACCCCACAGGGGGATCCCTCCTCATGAGATCCAACTGCTGAGTAACACCGCCAGGGGGACTATCGGGTAGCGGCCTCACCTCCCTGGCCTCATGTGACAGAGTTTCCCCTCTGAGGAAAAGTGACAACATCTCGGTATTCGTCAGTTAGCAAAAACGCCCAGACATACGTTTAGAAACCCAGTGCCTCACTATACATTGTACCCACATAAATTTAACTTTAGTGCTATTTTAATCTAACAATTTTTAAAGTACTTTTTTTGAGGAGTAAAGAGTGACATTTAATTTCCAATCAGGGTTTGTTTTCGCTTTCTCAATGGCGTACCCAAGGTTTGTAGACTTTATCATCATATAAATGTTTTCGGCCGCCAGGCCATCAAAATACATCCCAACACAAAACATTTATTTAAATTCCATAATACATCATGTCATGTCAAAAGAACAGTGGCTAAAGACCCGCTGAGGCACAGTAATTTGCAAGCGAGGGGGAGTCGGTCCAATGCTCCACAAGCCCATACCTAAAACGGGTCCCAGTTAGCCTTGTCCTCAAGGGTGTAAGGTTCGCACCAGATAAAACATGGGCAGTTGTTGTACTTCCAGGTGGGCCAACCGGGCCAGAGTAGAGATGCCGAATAATTACAATCCCGCTGTTGGCAATCCCACCATGGCTCCCCGATCTTCCCAGGACAACATTGGCCATTCTCTGGTCCCAAAAGTCCAGCTTTACAGAGTCATAGGGATTATCACACTCGCTAGGCGATCTATAACAGCCCGCCAAGGCTTCCCTGGAAACGCACAGCCCCCAACAAAGGGAAGCCAATGTGGGCATTTGTTTAGAAGGGCGTTTGTTGGTTCTTGCTTGTTGGCTGGCAATTTGGGTACCCCATAGAGGAAAAGTTTCACTTCTTAGCCCCTATGATCGTGACTCTTAAGCATGCTCCCCCTAGGGCAGCTTCTTTGTGCTCTTGATTCCTTCACGCTAAGGCATTGAATTCCCATTGTGCATCGCTCACGGGCCACCAAGCAATGGGCTTTCCATGAGGATTTAGGGGCTTATTAGGCAGGTTGTGCAGCTTCTCAGACAGGGACTGCATCATGTGAATGTGGGCATTAGTCTCACAGGGGGCAATGGCCGGATTCAAATTATGGCTAATGGCCATATCTTCGAGTCAACAGGCCAGATGTGACTGTATTAATAGGAAATTCTAAGGATGGATTGTGGGGTTCCATAACCACAAACTGGACACTAGATGGCCTCCCCTGTCCTTGGTCTCTCAAGACTAGTAGCAGTTTTTAAAAAAAACATGTTTTTTATTCTAGCTGCCTGTTCGGAAAGCACACGTTGACAATTACATCCACGGGCAATATGGTCCTCCTTGGTTGAAGATTCAGTGGTAAGACCGAGTGCCTTGGATACATTGGTTGGCTTGAGAGCCCTAAGTGAGGTTATTTGGAGGAAAGATCTAGAACCGGAGCACATGGATGACGTATTCTCACCCTAGATGCTACCGGTGAGACAGAGGGCTTGCCTTTAATTACCTCATTAATCTCTGTGTCCATTGGGTCCAACGTGCGTGATGCAGGATTGGGTGAATAGTCTTTGAAGGAACAGAACACAGGCAGGGGATGAGGAGCCTGACAGATGTTCACAGGAGTAATCCCCCCCCCCCCCCCCACGGTTCTGTGAGAAGGGCAGCCAACAGAGCGGGCAGATTTGGCACCATTTGCCACTGCTATTGGAGATTTCCCCCATCCCAGAGATGATCAAATCCGAAGGGCGATGGAAAAATGGGCACGGTAGGTTCCAATATGGGGATGCAAAATACACTATCCAGGGAATTTTCAACTGGAGTTTGAGACGAAGGGAGAGGAAGCCCATTATGGGATTAGGGAAGACCCTTCCCAGAGAACGCTGTATAATTCAGCTTCTAGTGCTAGCCTCCCCGCCCTCAACATGGCCCCGATGACCCTCGGGAATGCAGGCTGTTCTGTCTCCGGCATAGGAGTACCCAGGAGGATTTCCAGTGGAAGTAAAGTTGGGGAGTACCCCTCTATGTCCTTAATCCAGCTGAGCAGTTCCGACCAGTACACCTGAATGACCGGGCATCCCCACCACATGTGAAACCAAGGTTGGTCGGGTAGCCCAGGATATCATCTGTGAACAGGGAGAGTTTAAAGTCGCAATTGTCACATCTAATCCCTGTGATTTCCTGGTCAGGTCTGATCGCTATAGCCAGGGGCTCCATTGCCAAGGCATACAGAAGGGGTGACAAGGGACAGCCCTGCCGGGTGCCTCCAGATGGGGCCAGAGGGTCCGAGGTGCCACCATTAACCAAGACTCTCGCAGAGGGACCATTGTAAAGTGCTGAAACCCAGCCACAGAAGTTGTCCCCCAGACCCATTTTTCGGAGGACTGTAGCCATATTAGACCACTCGTCGCGGTCAAAGGCCTTTTCCAAACCTAATAAAAGGAGATAGCCTTCCACCCCCTGCCTTGAAGCCTCATGCATAAGATCCAGGGTCTTCCGTATGTTATCTGATCCCTGGCGTCCCGGAATAAAGCCCACTTGATCTCCGTGTACTAGGGAAGGGAGGAGTCTCGCCAGTCTGTTTGCTAAAAGTTTGGCCAGTATCTTTACATCGGCGTTGAGGAGGAATATAGGGCGCTATGATTGGCACTGAGAGGGGTCCTTCCCTTCCTTGGGGAGCACTACTATCAAAGCGGACATCATTGTGGGTGGAAGGGAGCCCAATTCCTGTGCCGAGTTAAACATCCTGGCCATAAACAGGGCCAACGTAGACCGATAGGTCTTGTAAAACTTAAGTGTACCCATCATCCCCCGGGGCTGTTCCACTCTTCAAAGAGGATATGGTGTCTATTATCTCTTGTGGGGTTATGGGAAGTTCTAGCGTTTCTGCCTTGTTGGGAGAGGGGATCGGGAGGGAGTCCAGGAAGCCGTCTATTTCGGTCCCGTCCCCTGCGTACTCCGAGCAATACAGCCGTTCATAATATTGTTTGAATTGCTCAGCTATCTTACTGTCTCTCGCGGTCGATTACCCTTCCGGGGTGCGAATGGAATTCACCTCCTACTATTTCTAAGCTCACAGAGCCTCCAAGCTAGTATCTTATCCGCTTTTCCCCCTTTTCCATGTATTTCTGTTTCAGGAAAGACAGCTTCCTTTCCGTTTGTCCCACCTGGAGGTCCGCCAGCTTAGAGCGCAGTCTTTGTAGCTCCTCCCATTGTTAGGGGAACATCTGCGTTTTCAGTCCTCATCCCCCCACCCCTCATCCCCCCACCCCTCATCCCCCCCCCCCCCAACCCCCGGTTGGATAGTGTATCTTTTCCCTCAATAGTTTCTCCTCGTGGCCCCTCTCCCTCTTTTTTTTTCTCGAACCTATCTCGATAAGGATGCCCCTAATGGTTGCCTCGAATGCCTCCCAAACACCCATGACGCCAACTTCCCCATTGTCATTGGCAGAGAAGTAATCTTTTATGGCTTCTAAAAGGGTTTGGCGTACTTCCTTATCATGCAGGAGGAGGTTGTTGCACCTCCACAGGGACCCGGATGCAGGGGCAGGGGGAATACCCATTTTTATTCTAACCAAATCGTGGTCCAACCAAGGGACAATCTCCACCCCCCGAGTCCGTGACCTCACCCCGAAGCGTGGAGTCAACCAGAATGTAATCAATAAGGGAGAATGTGGCATGGGGCTTTGAGTAGAAGGTAAAGTCGCGTCTTGGCCTTGCTTAATGGGGTGCGTACCACTCAAGCCCAGTTCTCCATTGACTTCTTGGAAAGCTTCTGCCAGTTTTTTATGGAGATGCAAGTTTGGACATTGATTTACTGACTTCCTATCCCTCTCAGGGCAAAGAACCATGTTAAAGTCCCCACCTACCAATAGGGTGCCCTCGGAGAAAGCCATCATTTTCTTTCATCCCCTCCCAGAAGCTATCCTGTGCCTCGTTTGGAGCATATATACAAACCAGGGTGAACAGTCGGCCCCTCACCTCCCCCTTGACCATAATATATCGTCCTTCCAGGTCCGACTTCTGAGCTTTGGCCACAAAGTGGGCCCCGGGAGAGACCAGGAGGGCCACTCCACCTTTTTTAGCCCAGAAGGACGCCACATACACCTGATCAATGTTTTGAGCCCTTAGCTTAGGTTCCTTGACCCGAACCCAGTGAGTTTCTTGTACAAATAGGAAATGAAGCCGGAGCCTTGAAAATTCTCTCACCACCAACAACCTTTTTGTAGGTGAGTTAAGCCCACGTACGTTTAACGACGCCACTGTCATGAATTGGAGCGGATCATCCATCAAAGCGATGGTAAAGGCTCATGGCTCCCTCCATGGAGTCTGAAATGTCAATGCTCCCGCAGAACTTCCGCACCCTGCTGATGCCCAGAAACAATTCTAGAAGTGCAAAATAGACCTAAAAACCTGGCGTGACCCAACTAAATCCCCAATGAACAAACTTCAACTTTTCCCTCCCCCCTCCCCCCTGAACGCCTGGTTGATTAGCGACTTCATCTTGTCGCCAATCCAGGCCACCATTGTCTCCCTGTCCGGGCTCCTAAACTCTTCAAAAACAACTCGAGCCCCCCCCCCCCACCCCATTGTCCATACCAGTCCATGAACAGTTGCGTCGCATCCCCACTCACAGAATCCAGTACACGCTTGATCGTCGAGCTCCCAGGGGTTCTTCAAGTGTTGGGCAGATCTGGGGATGCCAGAGCCACTCTTCTGAATTTCCTGTGGCCTCTGACCTTACGCCTTTCCTGTGGAGCCCTCCTCTGCCCCGGTCCAGCTGGGGCTCTCTCACGTTCTTGCTCGCCCACTTCCATATTTGGATCATCCAGGAGCTCCCCCGACACCCTGCGAATATCGTCCTCCGTGACCAGGGCATACTTGTAGCCGTCTAGCGCAAAGGAAGGTGAAAAAGGGTATCCCCACCTATATCGGACCCCTTTTGGTCTGGAGCATTTTCATCAGCAGGGAGCAGAGCCGACGTCTCGCCAGGGTGAAGGCAGACAGGTCCTGATACACCGAGATCTGGGTCCCCTCCCAGTCCACTGGGCCTTTCTTGCGGGCCAGTTCAAGAATTTTACTTTTCTCTGCAAAGTAGTGGAATCGTACTAGAATGGACCTAGGCTCTATCAATAGTCTGTTTGTTCGTGTTAGCCCCTTCAAAGAGTGATCCCACCACCGCGTTAACAGCTTTTATAATGTCTGCTTGTGTTTTACCCTTGCGCTCCGGGAAGCCTAAAAAGCGCAGGTTACAGCGACGTTTCCTGTTTTCCAAATCGTCAAGCTTTAGGGAGCATTTCTCTTCCCGCCTCTCAAGCTCCGCCAAGCGCATGTCAAATTGCGTCTCAAAGATGTCATTCGAGGCCGTATTGTTTTCCAGCGCTTGAACCCTGTCATCTATATTGTCCACTTTTTTGTCCAAGCTGTCCAGACGTAGCGCTATATCCACTCTGAAGCCTCTGATCTCCTCGAGGAGGGCGGCCATACCCTTGGTGACTGTGCTAGTGTCTGTTAGTTCCTGATGCGTCGAGGCCACCATCTCAGAGAGTGGGGGGGGCCAGGGGCCAAACGTCGGAATTTCTGCAGGGATTCTTTCCAGTTCATAGGCCTTCCCCCGGATCTTCACCACTCCACGGGGTCCACCCCTAAAAGCCCCAAGTCTAATGGGCACCGCCGTGGGGCCACGATACGACTCTGAAGAGGTCCTGCCGTCTAGGCCCTGTGCTCACTGTTAGGGTGGGGGGTTGTTTAGGCCTGTTCTCCGGTTCTAAGCCAGCGGGGGTCTGTTCCCCCCCCCCCCCTCCCCCTCCCCCTCCCCCCCGGTCCCAACGTTGGGTCCAGTCGCATATGCAAGGGCAGTCCCTGGAGGGGAGTGTTCACTGATGTGGGGTAAGGCGGAGACCTAACAGTAATTGTCCGGGGGCCGGCTCTCTTTGCCCCTAATATAATGCAGCACTTTAGGGCAGCCTCTCACCTCATGGGGGCTCCGGTGCCCCCTCGGCACGTCTCCCGATCCACCGCCAGATCCAGGGAGGGCCCGAAGTGGGGGGGGATGGGTGGACTGCTGTGGGCACCCCTTTGGGGGGGGTGGAGGGGTGCCCGTTCTTCCAAGTCGCCGGCGGGGCCTCTGCTCTCGCTGGTCTCCGATGAGGGCTGGCCCCCTGGGAGAGGTGGGGGCTGAGGATGCTGCAGGGGCAAACCAGCTCTCCAATGGGCCTCCTGGGCCAGATCCACTGAGCGCCGAAACCCGGGGGTGCAGCGCAAGCCACCGAGCCCGGTGCGCCGCTCCGGGGTGCAGCCCCAATGGCGGGAAGCAGCCTAAGGCGTCCTGCAGCCCTGCCTGGGCTCTGTTGGGCACGGGAGACCGCTGCAGTCAAGTTTTGGGGGAAGGGGGCTGCTCTCTTCACGCTGTCTGAAGCTGCAGGCCTCACCTTAGCCGCGGCTCTCCTCTGTGCGGAGCAGCGGTGCAGGGGGAGGCGGGGCTCTCCCTCCCTCCTGTCTTCGAGGGCTCACTGCGCAGCGAAGGCGCCACATCGGGAGACCGGAGTTGGGGTATTCAGGTGCCCCACGGTGTTAGAGGGCTGCAGTGGGGGTCGGCACTTCACTCCGGGGGATTGTGGGGGGGCTCAAGTCCCAATGACGGCACCCTTCGGAGGAGACGAGAGGAGATGCGTCAGTGCATCTCTGCGCCCCCTGGTGGTTTGCCTGGTACTCGTTTATCGCCCTTGAAAGGATAAAAGGCTGAGTTGGCCTTGTCGGGACTCAAACCTACAAATCACTCAAAGATTGTGGCAACGAGCTCTCAACCGGATGAGCCATCTTATTGGCTAACCTCCTTTTAGAGGTCGGTCGACTGAGGTATAATGACAGTGCCTAGATGTTGGACGAACCATGTATTAAGCGCTACATAAAGTTAACTACCTATCTGGATTATCACAGGGCCAGGTTTTGCTGAGTTTCTATTTCAGTTACGAATGTAACGTTCATTTTTTTTTTTTTTTTTTTTTTTACAGCCCTTGCACTTCCTGGGGAGTCAGGTTTTGGATGTTTAATTTGTAGTCTTGAAGATTTGAGAGGCTAGAACATCTGTGATTTCTGTAATGGCAATAACTCACCCTTGAGCAAAGACTGCTGCCACTGACAATTTATAGTAATGTACTCCATTGACTGCAAGGTTGAATGGCTGTAAACGAAACCGTGCATAGTAATAATTTTACAGTTTTTTTTAATAAGAGATTAAATCAGAAGTGTAAAAATGATATGCCTCTGCATGATTATGCACACAGCACAGGAACTCTGAAAAATACAATTGTGCAATACTGGTTTGCTTTCACTGGGGGGGGGGGGTAAGCCTAATTTGTTACAAAAGATGTATTCTTAATTGCAACTTAGTTTTCCATCCTATTAATTATAGAATCCTAAAATGCTAGTGAAATGTGCACAGTGCTTCTGTTTGCTCCATGAGCATCAACACAGCAGAAGCTGAATGTAAAGAAATCATTCCTTTTTATCACAGTGTGCAGTTGCTTTTTTTGAAAGGCTTCAGAGAAATGCATTCAGTTTCAGAGGCTTTTATTAATCGCTTGCAATTGCAACATGTAGACACGAATCAAAAGCATTCTGGTTTCTGTCAAGTAACCTGACCTTTACACTGCCCTCTGCTCTAAACTTGTGTGTAAATGTGCAGAGGAAAGTAATAAAGCTGTCGTATTTACAAGATTTTCATACGTAAAAAGGCCTGGTACGCACCTTATATGGAGGCCTGACTATTGGCTTTCCATATAAAGATTACACAAATACTGTGAAGATGATGCCCAGGAGAAAGCAGATCGCTCCAGAGAACCAGTGTGAACTGTCTAGTCTTCTGCAATATTTTATTCTAAGTGCGCAAGTTCAAATCCCTGTCGGCTGGGACACCAAGGAAGAGTTACCCTCCAAGGAGGAGAGTCGAGAGTAGCTGGCAGCCGCGAGAACCGCACTGGCAAGCCCGATGGAGAAGGGGCGATGATGTGCACATAAGACTGAGGTACACGGCTGGTAGTCCAGGAAGAAGGGAGCGGTGCGAGCAAGGACCCAAATCAACCTCCAGGTGTCCTCTTGGCCCTCCGCCCCCCCCAAATTTGAGAGATGCATTGCAGAGCACAGCCGCTCGGAGAAGGATGCCAAAGGCAACGAAGCGACAAACAGTGAAGCAAAGTCTCCAAGTGCTGCCGGAGCATCGAAGACGGGCCAGGTCTCGGGAGACGCGAACCAAGGGAAAAGGTACACAGGCATACCGAGAAGGGCTGGAGGTCCGGGGATTCTGGGGGAGAAGTGTGGAAAGCAGTTGAGAAGGGCCTGAACCCTGAAAGCAGTCGGATGTGCACCCCCGTGAGAAACGGAACGAGAGGGCCTGGGATCTTGAAAGTAACTGAAGGAAGTAAGAGCCATGGCCTTGGCATAGTGAACCAAGCTGCTGTGAACACGCATTGCAAGTCTGGGACCTGCACCCATATAAGGGACCAATTCTGAAAACAATGAGTGGGCCTGGGAACGTAAAGAGTGTTGCAACATTTAAAAGGGGCACATGTACTTGACATAGTAAACCCAGTCGTGGTATTGCAACATTGCGAGTTCCGCACCCATATGAAAGTGACGTGTATTTGGCAGGAGAGTAAACCAAGACCTGGTGTTACAGCCTTGCGAGTGTGGGACCCACATCCACACGAGGACCAAATAATGGGGTCTGGGACCCTACGAGAGAGACTGTCCAGAGGGTAGTATGTTTGTCAAGAGAGTACATAGTTTTGTGATACAGCTTTACAAGTCTGGGACCTGCACCCATATGAGGGCCTGAGAATAAGAGGGTCTGAAAACCGAAAACCTAGTTAAAAAAAACTGCCTCTTACTGAAAAGGAGACGATCAGCTCCTAATCAGAACCAGTTAAAGGCCAGGGGAAAGGAGCCAAACCCTGGTCACTGGAATATAGTTGTAAGAAACTGATAATTTGTTTTCCTTTGATAATTTGTTTTCCTTTGATAATTTGTTTTCCTTTGATAATTTGTTTTCCTTTCATAATTTGTTTTCCTTTCATAATTTGTTTTCCTTTGAACACTTGAGACTTTGAGAACTTTGAAGTGGCAGGAACTGTCATTAGTTTACTTTTGCGTTTTGGAGTCCTTAAACCATAGTTGATTTTGTTAATTTATATAGCTGCCAAAACCCTGAGGTATCAAGGTGCTTAAATTTAAGAGATTGGTTACAGTGCTTAAGGTTACAGAAAAGGGAGCGCAAGAGGTGAATTGCATACATCGTGGAACGTTCATAAATAATACATCGTATGCAAAGTGCAAAAGAGAAGTACATAGTGATCATATTGAGCCTGAACTCAAATTGCCAAATTGCAGGGTGGCAGCAACATACAGAAGCAAAGTCAAATCAGTGGGCAAGTGCATGGTGCCTACCCCATGTTGCAGGGCGGTAGCTGGGTCCGAAGTAAGGTTTTGGGACACAACGTTGACGGGCTGTTTTCATTCAGACATTTTGACAGTTTTCCTTCGTTTTTAGGGATAGAAAAGGGTTTTCTCCAACCCCTTCATTTTTATGAATGAAAGTTCATAACTAAAACAATGCCACACTTGTGTCCGAGCATTACTCCTGCACCCTCATACAGGACTAATTTGTGTTTTATGTCCTGTCAGTGAGGAACGTTATCCAGCGTAGCGTGGTTCCTGTTAAACTGAAGTTGTCATATCATTTTAGCAGGAGTTTGTGGCTGCTGTTGATTGTGACGGATGTCCTATAGGATAGGGGCACTTGATAAATTGGCATCAGAAAAAAAACTTGTGCAGTATCTGTAGTGAGCTTTTTTTTTTCTATTTTTTTTGGAGTTGTGGGTTTTCCTGAATATTGAGTTTGGGGTACAGCATTTGTCTTAGATCTGCTTTTGGGAATACTAAGAGGGGTTGGTGTTTGGGGCCAATTTTAGGAGTGTCTAGTTTGATCTCCTTCCAGAGCCAATAGATTTTAGTTAGTGGTGCAACTTGTGTTAAAATGCTCAACGGTTTTTCGAGTTGGCATGTCACTCCTAGCCTTTTTCCTCTGCCTTAGAAGCACTGGGGAAGAGTTACATTTTGATTACTGAGAATTAAAGGGAATGTGTTTTTTCCTTTTTTTTTTCTTTTCTGTTAGTGGGCCTTCATAGCTCCTTTAGCTCTAAGGCACCCAGGCTTGCAATCCAAAGATTAAAGTCTGAGAAACACAGTAACATCAGGGCTCATACTTTGCACTTCCTATTGGCTAGTGACCGTTGACTCTTGGTGCATAAGGTGTGCTTTGTGTAGGTCGCCCAGGGGCTTCATGGCATGAGGATAGCACAGCGAGCAACTAATGAGTAACAGCAGTCTAAAAGCGACCAGTTTTGAGGAGACTACGAAACGGAGGTGATTATCAACACGTCTTAGGGCAGCAGGCAATTCATTCCATAGTTTAGCCGCTGCCACAGAAAAGGCCCAGCCACCTATCCTAGAGAAGCAACTTCAGAACCATCACCAGAACAGCTTTACTGGAGCATAGGAAGCGGCCTGGGACATAGGGTAAGAATTTTTCACGGAGATGGTCAGCCCCCTGCTCATTAACTGCTCTGTGTAACAGAGGGCTTTAAACTCTACACTATGTGTAGAGTTGAGGTGGAGAGAGAATGTTTGTCTGGCTAGTGTGTTGCAACTTGAATTCCCCCCACCATTCCTTAAACAATAACCTAACAGATGTGTACCAGACTCTATACAGAAGGACACATGGTTCTTCTCTCCCTTTTTAGTCTAATTAATTCAGCCTGCATGGGTAGCTCAGGCTCAATTTTCTCACACTTGGCTATGCACTGTGAGGAGCCAAGAATGAGACTGACACTAAGGATTCATGCATTTGGTCAGACTTTTATTAAAGAAAAAGGGGGTGGGGAGATGTCTGTTCCCGCTATGAGGTGTTTCCTTACCTAAAACCAAAATGAAGGATCTTTCAAGGGAGATTCTCCAAAGCAAAGCTGCCCCATGTCCAAAGTACTATTCTGGCCCTCACATTCTAATAAACTAAACTCTGAAGTGAAAAGGGTAATGTCTTTGGCGTTGCGGGGGCTCAAAGTTTGTAACTCCAGCATAAAAGTTCCAAAAGGATGGAGTTCCTTATTCCAGAGGGTAGTTACTTTCCCATAGATTTTCTTCCCTTGGGTTTATCTTGATCAAATGTACGAAACAACTTAGCTTTCTGTCTGTCTTTTTATTTTAGGATGCCTGGTGCACTCTCCTGCCAGCTAGTATAGCTCAGTGGCAACACGCTCATCTTGGAAGCAAGACGATGGTGCACAGCAACTCAAGTTCGAATCCCGGGTCCCAACTTGGAAACCTCTTCGGTATTAAACACGTTATAAATAACCAATTATTATAACCAGTGGTCAGGCCTTTAAGACTTCCGAGTCCAGGTGGGCCTGTGCATTTTGAAACAATGCCCAAATACAAAACGAAGACTCCGAGCCCTTCTTCTGAACCCTGTAAGCCCTGAGCAGTTGGGTTCTTTAGATCCGAGAGATGGAAGGAAACCTGTGCCCTTTTAAGTTAAGGTGGTTTTTGGACTAGAACTCTTCTGGGGGCAAATCCCTTGACCTGTTGAAGTTCTGCTAGGAGTGTTAAGGGCATGGACCGCTAGGAATTTTAGGGGAGTGGATCTAGTAATTGTGTGAGCCAAGACTTCTCTTGTGGTGTGGTTGGGCTCTTATGTAATCTGTGTAATCCTGCCCGGTTATTGTCTTCTCCACCTGGGCTGCAGTTACATTGTCCTGTTAAAAGCGAAGCAGGTGAATCTCAAGCAGTAACCGTGACATGCCAAACTAATATTTCCAGTCCTATCTTGGGTGTTGAGGGATTCTATCATAAACATTTGGGCGCTCTTGTGTTTTTATTTGGGTGTTTGGAGGTCTGCCTCCTTATGACTGCCTCAAAACACTTGAACATCAGACATTACTGCAATTTCATGTAATTTAACATTACAATCTTAACCGTATCATGTCCCAAAAGAAATGTGTTGAAAAACGTGGACTAAAATGGATGTTCTACTATGCAATGTATTGTGATACAATGTTCGACAAAGCCAAGCTGTGCTATGTTAATCTGCTTGCATACTGGGCAAACCACCACCATAGTTGTCTCTGATGAGGGATCTATGCGAAAATAAAATCCTGGAAATGAAAATGTTGAATGTATAACAATCTTACATGCATATTGATGCATAGATATGCGGCGAGGGATGGAAGGGGAGCCCCCCCCACCCCTCATCCTTGCTTCCCCCATATTTATGATCATAACCCCTGACCTCTGTTGGCTCCTGGCATTCCCACAGCATGTTACTACTTGCAGTCAGATTCCCTGCTTTTGGTTCTAGAGCTGGTCTGTGCTCCGGCTTCCTCTACAGCCTGTCTCTCGGCTCGTTGCGAGAGAGGCAGCTTTCTCTCTCCAGCAGCTCTCACTGGTCAGCTGCTCCTCTGGTTTAGTGCACTAATCGCTCACTAAGACTAGAGCGCAACCTGTGTTCCTGGCTTTCCTTGGTCTGCATTCATCTTTCTTGTTGCAATTCTTTGGTGGTTATGGAAATACATGCTTGAATTCTTATAGGTAAAGTCTGGGTAATTGTTCTTTAAAGTTGTCAGTTGTAGATGACTTGGTTAGAAGCCGAGATTATATTTTCCTTATTTTATAGGGTAAGCCTGACCGTGATGACTTATACACAGCTACCATTAGAAAGTCATCGGCATCTTCCCATAGTGGATGAGGAGAGGTGTTGCAGTAAGCCATTAGACAGGTATGGGGTTGTCCTCAAAAGAAGAATGGGGATGCCATGTCTCTGATGGTGCCATGATATTCCCCTGGAAGATGGTCTCTGCCCCAGGCCCCCAACTACCCCTCCTGCTTCTCTCCCCCGAATGTGATCCTCGATCATTTATCTCCCCCCGGACCCCCAAGGAACCAAGCTATGCGGTCTAGTGTTTTGGGTGTGGTAGCCTAGGGACTACTTTACCTGGACTATTTTGTTGGGGCTATTTAAACCACACCCGAGCAAGACAACATGCTTTGCGTTACTTTGCAGCTTGAAACGTGACACTCACTGTGTCCAGCTATTCACTCGAACCTCGGAGAAGCAGAACTTGCAAGGAGACAAAAGGAACATCATTAGCAGCAGCATCTTACCTGCAGTCTTCATCTTTAGCCACTCGCAGCTACTGAGAACAGCTTCCTCGAATCTGCACGCCTCCCGGACAGAACGACCTGAAAGAGGAAGATAGTGGCAACATTAAAGAAAGCAGAGACATTTGCAAGTTACGAACTGCCCAAAAGTCTTACCTGGCTGGTCGCCCCTCGGCTGGCACCACTCTGGACATTCCACTCGCGCTGAAGAACACCGCGACCTACAAGGAAGGAAAACGCATGTTAGTAAAGGCAAGACTTTGCTGCGCATAGCGCTTACCGCATCATAGCACTCTTAATACGCCATCATTTACCAGCGGGGCTCAACCAAGCCAGTTCGTCGCGCTGAAGCTCCGCATACCTAAGGGAGAAAAAACACATTTTAAACAAAGGCATGCAGGATAGCAACAAAACTAAAGAACAGCAGTAAGACCTACCTGACCAATATCAAACGGGCCGGCGTCGGTGAAGTAACTGGACCGCAAACACCCATGAAAGACAACACGCCCCTGCAAAGAAGGCAGGACGGAGAGCACGCCTAACTCTACCACAAGGTGAGGAGAGGGCCCCAGAGGGGCTGAAATCCTACGGGGGTGGAAGGAGGATACTTACCCCGGTCGGTCAGCCTTGAACACAGTCCTCCTGTATTTTCAGGCAGAACCTTCCCCCGCAGACAATATCTGGGCAAAGCTGAGAAGCATACCAGCGAGTAACCCGACTGGGTGGCGTCCCTGTGGATACCAGGTGAGCGTAACGGTGCCAAACGCAACAAAACAGTTCCTATGCGCCGTCTTAAACACGGAAGGAGGGTTAACCTTTCCATCTATGGAAAGTGTTCAAAACATGCTACAGCAAATACCTCTGCATCTGTCAGGAAGGTCCGTAGACTCCTCTTCTTCCTGTGATACCCCAGACTCCCCTCCCTCCCCTTCCTCCTCACCTTGAAGTCTCCGGCGTTGAATTAGCGTTGGATTGTCCTTAGTTCGAGTCTTCACCCCTTTTTTTTGAAGATAGGGACGACCAAGGTAGGACGCCACAGTGACACCCTTTTGGGTGATCTGTGGCAACCCTCCTCGGGCGCAGTTATTCGGGGAAAAAGCCAATGGCACAAAAAACCCCGGAAGAGGCTGCAGTAGAAGGAGAGGAATCGGATGAACACGGTCCAGTTATCGAAGAAATTCCAGGAAGAATCGGGTAAGATCTAGATCAAAGAAAGTTCCAGAACAATAAAACAGAAGAGGGCTAGGCGAAGCAATCCAAATGGCAGGCAGAGGTCGGTACACGGGAATCAACAGGAGGTAACTCTGGTACAGATTTAGCAGACAAGGGCTGGGCGAGGCAATCCACAAGACAGGCTGAGGTCGACTCCGGGATATCACTGATAGAAAAGAAGGAGGATAAGAGGAGGAACAAGAGTGGAGAAATCCTAACGGGGAGCAGACTAGAAAAGACGGAAAAAGAATAGAAGGAAAAACTCAAGACGGAAGGGTGATTAGATGGGAACGGAACCGATAAGGAGGAGAGGGCAAGAAGGAGGGGAAGAAAAACCTAGATGAATGTTCGGAGCGAAAGAAAGGGAAGAAGAAGTGAAACAAAGAATACGGAAGGGAAATCTGTTGCTACTCAGGAAAAAGACAGCGGCGCAGGAACAGGACGAAAACACTGTACGTTGCAACGCACCTGACCCCGGAAGTGAAAAGGCTTAAATACCGAGTTCAGGTACGCCGCAACGACAACTAGACCTGCATTGCACGCCCAAAATGTACGTGACGGAACCCGCTAGGGCGGGCGCATCTTCCACTTCTTCCAAAGCCGCCAGTTTCCCTGCGGCGTGACAGCATCAAGCCGGTCGCCAGATAAGCGTATGCAAAGCAATGCGATTACTAGGCATGATGGCGTTGTGCATTTACCTGGTACCACACGCACATCTGCGCATTCGCCCCATGCAAGAGTGGTTGGCGAAACAATGGTCTCAGGGTAGCGGTCAGTGGGACGATCTAGTGGTAGTTTCGCCAACACTAGTACAACATCTATGCTGGTGGACAAAGGAGAACCTGTTAAAGGGAAAAGCCTTTCACAACCTGGAAGCGCAAGCGGTTGTAACAGACTCGTCACTCTCTGGGTGGGGGGCACACAACCTCCACACCCACAGCACACTGTCTGTGGAATGGCATCACTCCACAGAACCATATCAACCTGCTGGAACTCCTAGCAGTATTCAAAGAGCTTCAAGCATTCGAAGCACAGCGAACGAACCAGTTATTTCAAATCCTAACAGACTGCACCACTGCAATGTTCTGTGTCAACAAGCAGGGGGGCACACACTCTCCGAATCTGTCCAAGTTGGCACAGTAAATATGGAGATGGGCACTGAGATGGGGGATGTTCCTATCCTCCCAAACGTGTTCCAGGGGTACTCAACACTCTAGCAGACTCTGAGCAGAGATTCCCTGTCAGAGGAACACGAGTGGCAACTTGACTCGTGTCGTAGACCACATCTATGTACTCATCTGAGGTTCTCTCCTAAATACATTTCCAAATTCCACGTGAACCAATCCATTGAGCAATCCGCCTTTTTTCAGAATCCAACTAGCTCAGCTGAGGTAAAACTCTGGTTGTGAGGAGGGCGGTCCTTTACTACGTAAACAAGGCCAGACCACTAAGGAAAACAGACCAGCTGTTTGTCTCTGTAGCACCAGACAGAGAGGGAGACCTCATGTCCAAGAATGCCATCTCCAGATGGATCGTCAGATGCATACAACTGTCCAATTCATTATCCAACAAAACGCTGCCTTTCACACCAAGAGCTCACTCCACAAGGAGCACAGGAGCTACTTTGGCCTTTATCGCAAATGCCCCCTTAGACAGCATTTGCAAAGCAGCTACATGGAGCTCAGTACACACCTTCACTCGGCACTACTGCATTGACACCCATTCCAAAGCAGATACACAGGTGGACAAGCGGTTCTAAAATACGGGTTTACTGCGGCTCCTTCTCACAACCCACCACCTTCTGCAAACAATGCTCGCTAATCTATGCATAGCATGTGATCTAAGCAGATTCCACAAGCCTCAGAAGGGATACATTACTCACCATAATCGTATTTCTGATGCTTGTATCTGCTTAGATTCACATTTGCCCACCCTGCCTCCCCCGAGAGAAGGTGCATAGATGTTTTATGAGCTTTTCTGCTATGTATCTGCTTGGATACACCTGTATGCACGACACACTTCATGCTGCCTCACGTCAAACAAAAATTGAAGGACCTCGACGCTTTAAGGACCATGAGTACAGTGGGCGTCACACTAGGGATAGTATTACTGGCACGCCCTGTCGACTTCTCATTTCGAAAACTATAATACTCTGCAGCTTCCACTAGATGTCTGCCTATGCACAGCATGTGAATCTAAGCAGATACAAGCATCAGAAATAGGATTACGGTGAATAATGTATCCCATGGGGGGGTGGGGGTGGGTTTAGGTGTTTGGAGGCAGAGTTAACGGAGCGTGAAAAACACGAAGCAGAAGAGCCCAGCAGGGACAACGGGACCTAGAGAAGCAAAGCACTAGATACAGCAACCGAAGAGGAGACCCTGAACAAGCGCTGCCAGTCCACCCAGAGGAAGCCAGGCCGTATTGGCAGTCATGCCAAATCCAAGTAAACATCAATTGTGTGTGTGTGTGTGTGTGTGTCCGACTGACCAACCACCAGGCATACAAGCTGTAAGGGAAAAACCAAACCAGAGACTAGCCACTTTGGAGCGGTGTGCATAGCCCACATAAGAAAGCCCTGGCAGGAGGGTATACCAGGCAGTTGCAAGTAGGAAGCCCTAGAAGGAAAAGTACTCCAGGCAAGGGCAGGTTGAACATTGAATAGGGCTGCAAGGCATAAAATAAGCAGTGTTGCATAACAATTTGCTATGCAATTCTGCAGGTTTGCTAATTAAATGGACACTTGTGTAGCATAGCTAGCTATTGTTTACTTATTTGAATTAGCTTAAATCAACATTTCGTACAACCATTCAACATAAAAATATGACAATAAATAGGTAAAAATAACCATGACAGCATATCAAGAAAAGAATACATAAAAAGGAAAATACATGATAAAATTATTATACAATAAAATTTCCATGACATCAACCCATGACAGCAAACCAATTATTCAGATAACACAAATGCAAATAGTCACATGTTCAATTCCTAGGGCTTTGTATCACTATCTAAATCCAAACGTCTTAGAAAGTTAATGGATGCAATGTGTAACGGCATATATGCTGGTGAGAGTATTAATGCCCAACATTGATCAGGATCCAAGTCTCCCAAATATTTACAATGACGTGAAAAATGGGTTTATCTGGCTGGTCGTAGTACCACACATGTTGTAATAAAAGTGCTCCAATGTTTCAGGGGTCCGTGGACTTGAACAAAAACGACAACCAATGTCTGTGAATGGTAAGAGCTTAGGTTGGACCAAGGGCGCCTTCGTGGGCCATAACTCAAATCTCATACGTAAGATACTAGAACGAAACTGAACAGATGGAGCACGCAGCAAATAGGTTGGTAGTGTACGGGCTTTTTTTGGTGGAACTCTACTCGCAGAACCATTTTTATAATAGAGGCATTGATCTAGAGTTTTAATCCAATCCACATCATAAATTTTCGATTTTGCTTTGTCTGGATTGGTAAGCAACTCATCAATTGATACATTCGCTTCAACCAATGTGTGGTATACTTTATAAATCCATTCAGTTACAAAGACATGCTTTGTTGTGAAAAAGTAGTTAGCCAAAGATCTTAGAATGGAATTTTGATTCGTAGAAATGAAGCATTTCCTAATGAGAGAGCATGCTCGCCATAGATGGAGCGCTCGAAGGGAAACCAGCCCCAGCTCATATCTCAGCCAAGCATTTGGAATGCAATGTGGAAGATGCAAAACTTGCTTCCAAAAGGTTGCTTCCCATTTATCGAATTGGAGATCAATACCACCAGACAGGGTTTCTAGTTCATATAAGACTTGGGACTATTTTCATGTTCCAGAAAATCCATGCTGGTTTGATTGAGAACTTCCCATATTTGTACAACATTTTCGCCTGGGATATGGCTGTAACTAGTTTCGCCTCGATTTGCACAATTTGAGCCCTGGCGTTGCTATGACCTTCAACAAAGGCCATGCCGAAGTATATATAATATGGGACAACAATCAAGGGAATGTTGTTAATCGACCAGATGAAGACCTTCTTAGGTACTTTTTGGGGAGTAAAACACAATTTGGGTTTTATCAGTATTAATCCGTCGTTCATTTTGCGTAATATAAGATTGGAAGCCATCAAGCAATTTTTGGAGACCTATTTGTGTTTTTAAAATTAGTACCAGGTCATCTGCATACATTAGCGCTTTTATTGATTGTTCATTAAATTTAGGTGAATCTGAAATTATTTGATCAAAAATATATCATACATCATGTATGAAATAATTTAATATTGCAGACGCCAAGAGACAGCCTTGCTTCAGGCCTCTCGCTGTTGGAATTGATCTTGATAATAAACCTGCAAGTGACAATCTGACTTGTATTGACGTCTCAGAATGTCGGGATGAGATGATATCAAGAGGATGGACATTGATCTCTATTCAGTTTGGAGAATAGGGATCACGCGTGAAATGGAGTCAAATGCAGCTTTGAGGTCCACAAACGCAAAAAAAATTGGTTGTTTTAGCTTGTGGCATTTATGTTTAATGGCTTTTAAACATAATAAATTAATGTTGGTGCCTAAACCTGCCACAAATCCTGTTTACGATGGATCTCTAAAATGACATTTTCCTGTCCACTCATTGAAATCTCTTCGGATCAGTTTGCAAAAACAATTCCTGGCGCATCCAAAAGCGCAATTGGACGATAATTACTGGGCATACTGCGATTTCTCCCCCCCCCCCTTTAAAGATTGGGATAATAATAGATATTTGCCATGGTGTTGGTACTTTTTGCTATTAAGATTCCCCAGAATAATTTGTATAAAATCCGACTCCATTCTGTGTCGGGTGTGTCTTGAGCATTAGATTTTTAAGCCCATCGGGACCAGCTGCTCGGGATGAGCTTGCCTGTAATATAAAGTCATAAATGGTCTGTTGTGTGAAAGCTATTTGCCAGTGGCTCCTTGAACAAGAGATACGAGTCATGCCGGTGTAATGAATATCGGAATAGAGATCTGAATAAAAGGAGATCCACTGGTGTTCTTGTACGCCATTAATCTGGGCGACAGCTTGCATGTTAACCGAATGGTTTGTTAAAAGTTGCCACATGCCAGCTAGTTTTTATTTGCCATCGCTAACCCCATGCGCTCGCTATCTTTCTGGAACATAAGAGATTTCCGACTTTTGATCCAATTCTTATAGCAGCATTTGCCTGTTTTGAGCTCCTTGCATAACGTTAACGAATTAGATTGTTTAAGAGTTTTCCATAGCTGTCTATATTCCACGCGTTTTACACGCAAAGCTGGATCAAAGATATATGCATGTTGTACTACATTGTTCCGCGGGATAGTGATGGTGTTGGAAAACGCTGCAAGCAAATCTGGATATTTAACTGAACAGTACCCTGAAATGCAATTATCTATATCTGATTGAAATTGAGCCAGCTGAGCTGGATTCCAGCGTATTCTAGATCTCGATGAATTAGTGATCATAGCTTGGGGGTGGGAATTGGGTATTTGAATTATTGAATCCCAAAGAATGGTTAATGACAGAAGTCTATGATCACTTTCATCTTGATCGGTTAGAACCATTGTTTGGATATGCTGTAATAATGAGGCTTCAACATAGATATAATCAATGGTACTACTACTACTGTTTCCTCTATGCCAAGTGTGTTTTGGGGGTGTATCGCCCATTACCGCTCCATTGACCATGTAGAAATTTCGATTTTCCATGAAGGAAAGCCATGTATACACCTCTGGTAGCTTTATCCTTATGCCAACAATCAAGATTGAGGTCGCCCACAGTGATGGTGTGCGTGTAATGGACGCGCATTTGATAATGTTGTTCAAAACTTGGGATAAACCTTGGTAGAATGTCACATCCGTCATAGCCGCAGGATTGCGGTATATGTTCACTAACGCAATGGTCTTATTTGTACACGATATTATCACTAACTGGATATAGGCATTCACTGAATCCCATGGTGCTATTGTTAGGCCTGAGGCCACATTGACTGCCACCATTAAACAGGATGACTGTCTGTCTCTGACAGATATAGCTGGTAATAAAACCACATCATAATTATCCCACACAGGCATATTTAAAAGCCATGTTTCTTGGAATGGCAAGATATGATAGCGCCCTTCAAATTTTTTAATCGATGGCTGTAGATGAGAATTACCCCGGTGTTCCAGCATGCAATATTCAGCTCAACAGGGGAGGGTCCCAACGGTTGTTAATTATACATGTGCTTTGGGATAGACAAGGGACCTTCTACAACCCCTGAGAGCTTTGGTAAATGTTAGGTGTAGTCAAGGTATGATGTGGTCTGGCGGCTGTGCAATTAGAAAGCCCATATTGAACAACACAATTTTGGCTTTCCAGGTGACGTTCATGACCACTCCCGATGTTACCCAAAGCGGCACCACCGGACACGTTGATTCAGAGATTAATTCAATTTGATCGATGTCGCTCGAGACGACATCCTCTAATTCCACCAGATCATTAAAGATGTTAAGTATACTGCAGCTATTGAGGTCATATGATGGAAACGGTCCATTTCTACACTTCATTATCTGCGTGTGACACGGCGAGTTGAGAGGATGAGCATATCTAGATACGTTTTATACGCAAATCTATCGCGGGCCATATCTGGATGGGAATGAGATGAGGTAGCCCCCTCCCCTTGTCTTGGCAGACAGTCCCTTTCCTGCGGCCGAGCCATGGTCAAGGGAATAGAAGCAGTAGATTGAATGCTAGCATTGACTGTATGCTGTCCTATGTGATGTTGGGTCAGATTGCCATTTTGAGGAATCAAGGGTTTGACCTCTGGTTTAGCTATACGTGCTGCGAGATAAAGGTCCACCATATGATGCATTGTTTGAGTTTCAGTTTCATTAATCAATGCTGATGGTGCCACAGGTAAGGAGAAGGATACAGTTTTTCTGAAGGGAATGACAGAGGCATTGCATTTATCTGCCTTGGCCCCCTCCTCAATAGTGTGTATGAGGTTATTCAACAGTGAATAGGGCTTGGGTGTTGTATCCTGCTCTGAATTGGGAGGAATCATCAATGTTTGTTGTGAAGCACTGGCATCATTTGATGCACAAGATGTCATACCATTTGTCCCATCTGCAACCTTTGGGAGTTTGGTTGATTGGTCAAGGTCTTGAAAAAAGGCATTCAATGTTCCTCTAAAAAAGTTTTGTAGCAGCCATGTTTTTTGTTTTCTTGATAAACGTGCAGCGACCTTATGTTGCCCGCTTAGAATGTAATTGGATTTTGGTTTGCTTTGGGGCCTTTGTAGCAGCAATGGATAGTTGTATGGGAAGTTCCACCCCCAAGGGCAACGCGAGCGGCGTCTTCGTAGGCAGAGCTGGGGGCGAGTAATCGGATAGCGATGACTTATCTTCCCTGCAGGGAGCGGTTGGTGTTAAGTTTTTTTTTTGTTCAATGGCACGAACAATACCCGAGATAAGTGGTAGAGGGGGATTAGAGATGGATGGTGCAACATGGATATCCTCTACAACAGAAGCCAACTGGCGGGATCTGGAAATCTCTAATTCGGATGCCACGTGAGTAGGTTTAGCTATAGATGGTACTATTGTGTTGAAATAATGCAAGGATTGATTTATTTTTGAAGCATGTGGTCAACTCCATCTTGATAGATTGAACAGAAAGTTTACTGTCTACAGTCTCATACAATTTTACCAGGCTAACAAGAGTGGTGTTAATGGCCATTAGTGCGGGTTGTAACATGGTCAAATAATGAGGAAATGGATCTCTCAAAGGGGAACACGGCGGTCTTGGTGTTGGGTGCATGAATGAGTCCGCCAGTGAGTGAACTTGCGCCATGGAAGAATTCAAAGTAACAACCTCAGAACAACTTAGCCGCGTCTCCTCAATAATGTAGATGGGAGACTCACACTGATTGGCATATATTGAAATGCCAGAGGTATTTATTATGTGTCGGTCTCGGAACAGCAATTGGAGAAAGGGGCAAAAGGGAATTGTTTCAACAGTATTACCCTTGACTGAAGTCAAAATCGTGTGGTCATATAATAGGTGGGAAATTGGCCTTGTATTGGGTGTCTTTAAAGACCTACATGGAATTTGTTGAAGAGAGCACATGTGGTCTGAAAGACACTGCCGCTTGGGATGGGTGGGCATGTGGCAAACCAGAAGGTGTAGAAACAGACAAATGGATTCTCATCGGGGTAATTGTAAAGGCTGATTGGAACAGTTGGGGAGGTATGTGTGGAATGGCTGTTGCATTGCTCTCTGAGGAGCTAGGCAGCCTATGTGTGGAAGGTGTCGGCATGTTTGTTTTGAGGGAATACATTGTGAAAACCATGATATACTTTTTAGCAGGTGCAGCAAATAACAGTCTTAACTTAAAATCAAATTTTACAGAAACTTTCCAATATGTCACTGGTATGACAATTATGAATACCATGAAAACCAAAAAAGAGAAAAGTGTGTGTGTGTGTGTGTGTGTGTGTGTGTGTGTGTGTGTGTATGCACAATTTATGTGAGCAAGGAAGTACGGCGTTGCAAATGGGCAGGCCATGGGCGGACCAGGCAGCAACTGCAATGGAAAAGACACTATCGGTTCAGGTCGTGTCTCGCAAACATGGAAAAAGTGGCTTCAGTACATGAATCACGGAGCGAGTTTAGTCCTCAGTCACCTTATTGTCTGTATACAGTTTGCAAGTCCATGAGTCTTGCTGGATTAGCAGACATAAACAGCGCACAGCAGGCGTCCGGCAGGGAGACTCGAGTTCAATGAAAGCATAGCTCACCCTGCATTGCTCTCAAGGATCTTGCCACTCTAATTTGTCTCTTCACTGCACGTTCAAACGGTCTAATGGAGAAAGAGTACAACAGTAATCACCTCCTGCACTTTTAAAACAGTATTGCCCCATTCCTCACACAGTCCCAAAGCATGAGGCTCGACTTTCCATAATGACCGCACTATTTCAATAAGGTGTTCCCCATATGTGTTGAAACTAGCCACTACATGGGTGCTCAGGCTTGCCCATCACAGTTCAATATGTAGCTATAATATGCTATCCCTCCCTGCCAGCGATATGGTCACCTGCTTTTACCTTGTTGCCTGCACTGTGCCTATGCCATTTGAAATGCAATCATTATAGCCCTTCGTGCCTTGCTACTTGCACCCTAGTCACTGCAGCCCACTGTGCCTTTGCTGATCTCTGCCCACTGTGCCCATGAGTATTGTAGTCACTGCAGCCTATGGAGACTATGCTGAACCATGCCCTCTTTGATTTTGTGTAACTTAGTTTCTGCTACCCACTGGGCCTATGCTACTTGAACCTTAGCCACTGTGGCCTACTGTGCATATGCTATTCTCTGTCCAGTATGCCCAATTGAAATACCCTATCCAGCTCTCCGTGCTTATTGAAATTTAGCGTCCACAATAGACCTTCATAGTACTGTTACAGCTTGAGCAGCCCTGAACAGTGTGTTTTTCACCACCTACTGCATAAACATGGTCCCCTACTAATACACCTTATGACCCATTTGAGACCCTCCTGGTCGCTTGCCAATTGTATGATCGCTCAGAGACCACTATGAGCGACCATAGGGCACAGCACAATATCAGAGACCACTGTGATATTGTGTTGTGCCTTATGGTCGCTTAGAGACCACTGTGATATTGTGTTGTGCATTATGGTCGCTTAGAGACCACTGTGATATTTTGTTGTGCCTTATGGTCGCTCAGAGACCTCTGTGATACTGTGTTGTGCCTTATGGTCGCTCCTGACCGCTCACAGGCCCTCCTAGGATTTTTGCTATTAGCCTAACAGTATTTTACTGTTGACTACTGTATCTAGCCCAATTGGTGCAAATAAAGCCAGCCGAGCCTCACTTTACACCACCCCCCCCCTATATCCCTAGCTATGTTAAGTTGGATATTGTGCATCATGTTCCCCTTCTGCCTTGTCCGAGCGGACACCCCGTGCACTGGCACTCACTTCCTCGCCCTCAGTAATGGGCTCACCAAACTAGCTTGCCCAAGACACCATCCCATCCCCTGTCCTACCCCCTTCCTCCCCACCACACCTCCCTTCCCAGCCTCCTCCATTCTCTTTTCCAGGCTCAAGGACACCTACGCAACCAGTAAGGAACACCATCCCACCTCGACCATCACTGATGATCCACATGTACACCCCAACCCCTCAAGCAATGGTAAAACACACCCTATCCTAGGATATGAGAGAACATCCCGTTTAAGAGCTCGCACAAGGCTACCACACCACAACCCTACTACCAAGACCCAGCCTCCCATATCACCCAAACCCACGGCCCACACAACAAATGACACACACACCCAGCCTAGAGCAACTAAAACTACTCCACTAAGTGGCCCACCAACTATAAACACTCCCACTAAGGAGCCCAACCCTCCCATTAGTCTCAAAAATGCACTCATCAATGCCCGCTCCCTTGGAGCCCACGCCATTGATATTCATGACCTCATCATCGAACTTGACCTTGACATGTTAGTAATCACAGAAACCTGGCTACACCAAGCATCAGGCCCTCTGCTAGCATTGGCTATTCCACTAGATTACACCATTCTCAGATCTGATAGAACCACCACTCCAGGAGGCGGTGTGGCCATCATTGCAAAAAACACTTATCAAACTTAGATCAAGTTCCATTGAAATAATCTCAGGGTACGAACTACTACTCGCCAAACTCTCATTGAATGAAAACACCACAATTAACATAGTGGTCATCTATAGAGCCCCTAGCACAAACAGCCACCCAGAAACAGACATCCCACTAATACTGGCGCCCTTCCTCAAACCCAAAACGAAATGTATCATCATTGGTGACTTGAATCTAGGTTTTAATGATAACCAAGACACCAAAGCAACCGCCCTCATCCTGGCATTAAATGACATGAACTTCTGCCAACACGTCAATGTCCCCACCCATACCAAGGGCAGAACCCTTGATTGGATCCTCACCCTCAACACCAACATCACCTTGGGCCCGATTACCGCACTGAATTGGACAGACCACTACTGCATAGAATTTACAATCACTAGCGACGTCCCTTGCACACCCAAGAACATATCTATGGACATCATCGAAAGTAGACACTCTAAAAAGCTCACACCTGAGAACTTCGACCCCACCTTGAACAAATTGCTAGATACCCACTCAATCCTCAGCAATGACCCAACTACTATCGCTGAGTACTACCACAAATGCCTCTCCACAGCGATTAACACCATAGCACCTGTAACCTCCAAACTAAGGCGCCTCAACAAAAAATCCAACTTCTGGTTCAACAAGGAATTAATCGCCCTTAAAAGTAAAAAACGCTCTCTTGAGCATGCCCATAATAAACATCCCTCCCCGGACTCAGCTAAAGCATTCAAAGACGCAAATACCCTCTACAAATCAGCTATAATCTCACATAAAGCTAACGCCTACAATGCTCGCATTAGCAATGCAGCATCCGACTCCAAAGAGCTCTTCTCTATCCTTAGAGAACTTGAAAATCCACTTCCGACCGACACACCCATAAACACAAGCAAAGAATGGTGTACCACCATACAAGATGCTCTTGCCACCAAAATCACTGTTACAAAACAAAATCAACTCCAAAAAATTACTCCTAGCTACAAACCCCCCCCCCTTCCCTAATCCCTGTACCCTTTTCAGTGACAACTCCAACCCCCCCTTCCAATTCACACCAGTCACCCACAATCTCGTACTCAATACTATCGCCAAACTAAAAGCATCCAACTGCAAAGGAGATACTGTCCCAGCCAAACTAGTCAAAGCCTGTGCACCCACCCTGACCCCCCTCATCACTAAATTTGTCAATGCCTCATTCAACTCCAATACAGTTCCGACTTGCATTAAAGAAGCCTGGGTTACACCACTTCTAAAAAAACCAAATCTAGACCCTACCATTCCAACTATCGCCCCATAACCACGGTCCCATTCTTACTCAAAATCATCGACAAACTAGCCTACAACCAAATTCAAACCCATTTAGAATCTAACCAGCTCCTCGGCACCAGACAATCAGGCTTCAGGCCCAACCACAGCACTGAAACAGCTCTCTTGGACCTCAAAATCCAGATGGATGCCATTAGGGATTCAGGGAAACTCTGCATTCTCCTGCTGTTGGACCTCTCAGCTGCGTTCGACTTGGTGGACCACGACAAACTCTGCAACTCACTTGCCCGTGATTTTAATTTCTCTGGGGCAGCCACTGCTTGGGTGAAATCATTCTTAACTGACCGCACCTCCAGAGTGTCCATAGGCAAAGAAGCAGCCAACCCCATCCCAGTCCCCATAGGAGTGCCCCAAGGCTCTTGCCTTTCTCCCACGCTGTATAACGCATATACCAAGCTCCTGTTCTCAGCACTTGACGATATGGGTGTCATATACACACATTTTGCGGATGACACCCAGATCCTTATACCTCTTACAGGCAACTATGACCAGGACACTTTAACAATCAATAAAATTTACGTCATCATACAAAACTGGATGGCATTAAACAGCCTATGTCTTAACGATGAGAAGACGGAAGTCCTCATCGTAGGAGCTCCAGCCAAATTAGCAACCCTTCAGCCAGAATATTCAACCATCAACATCGACGGCACCAATATTCCAGTGTCAAAACAAGTAAAAACACTGGGCGTGTACTTCGATGCTAGCCTGACCATGACTAAACAGATCAATGTACTTTCCTCCTCCACGGCCTACACTTCCAAATTAATTGCACTCAGCCGACAATTTCTGACCCCAGCAAACTGCCTCACCCTGGCCAGAGCACTGGTCCTATCGAAATTGGACTACTGTAATGTATTAACTGGGCACCTCAAACACCAACCTAGCCAAAATGCAACTTTTGCAAAACAAAGTCCTGAGGGCAGTGCTAGGCATAAAAAAATCAGACCATATATCCAAGACCAGGAAAGATGCCCACTGGCTCCCCATCAAAGCCCGCATAATTTTCAAAACATTATGCATCACCCACAAATGCATTACAAAAAAAGGACCTATCTACCTCAATAACACTCTGCATCCTAAAACTAACATAAGATTACTGAGATCCAACGACAAACTCCTCCTGGACCCCCCCCCCCCCCGATTCAAAACCACAAGAGCAGGGGGCAGCAGCTTCAGCACTTTAGCCCCCAAACACTGGAACACCCTACCCTTCATCAAAAAAAGCATCCTCCTTCACGATCTTTAAGAAACAGCTAAAAAACTGGTTATTCAACCAATATTGGCACCCAAAGATAGGACACCTTCCATCGGATACTGTTGTGAATATGTTGTAACCTATATCATGTAATGCAACTAATGTAATGTTTGAATGTGACTAATTTCTAAGCTATCTTATAACCTCGCCGTGACACCCGAGGGTCTGGGCGTGTAACAAATAAAAAAAATAAAAAAATAAAAAAAAAATTCCTGCGCACACCATTACTGTGAAAACGAAAATAGTGCATCATTTACAATGAACATAATGCGAAAATATAGATGGGGTGGGGTAAGGGATTCTTTAAAGTGGGGTGAATGGGGTGGGAAGCACTTCAGGACCCCCGCCCCATTTCCTTTCACATACATTCGTTGAAAATGATTAAACATTTTTGCATTTGCAGTAGCAGATGCCAAATGTTCACATTAGATCCCTTAAAAATGCCCAAAGGGGAGTGCAAGCCAAGAAAAGATTTCTTTTTCAAATAATAGAAAACCAGAATTAATCAGGATGATACTTTTATCCAGCTAACTGTAAACTGTTTGGCAAAGGCCGGTATGTGTTAACTTTATATATTTTCAGGCAGTCCTGCAATTCCATTCCTAAAAATGAATTTGTTGCGTAATGCATAACTACATTATTGCTACTGTAAATCACTGCAGTGTTTTTTTTCAATGATGTTTACGTTGGTGACCCTAGTGTCAAATAGATTTCATTTTGTTGTGGAAGGTGCATAATATTGATGACTAACCGCTTTTTGAAAAGTTAAATGACGACACAACCAGGTTCTGTGACCTGCTAGTGGCATCTTTGCAACTGATGCTCAACCCATGAACTGATACCAAACTCCTTGGCATAATATCTTTTCGCCCCTGTTGCTTCATACCAATTCCCCTGAAAAGTGAGATGGCCGCAAACTACAATATTTTATCTAGTTTTCTGCCTACTAGGCCATCCACTTTGCTTAGTCTGTTATTTTCTTTCCTCTTAGATAATGAATATACAAAGCTAACTAGATGTTGATGCAAAGTCGTGATCAATAGTTCCATCATATCTGTACATATACAGATCTACTGTAATTCCATACACGGTAGTTAGCCTCCAGAGCTCACGTTGGTCTTCGATTAGGATTGCATTATATATTACTACCTCAAGGAAAGAGCTGGCCAATCTACAGGCCAGGATTGCAAGCAGAATCTGCAAGTAGCTGCCTACATTTCATGCCAGCATTTTGCACCTCTGTCCAGACTTTAACCTGTCCTTGGAGGGAGTGCCTCAGGCTGAGTCTCCACTTGGGGTGTCACACCTCTCACCTCTACCCACCCCCTCCCAAGCCCCTCACTCACACCTCTGGGTCCACCTGCAGGCCCTGGGAATAGTTATTTTCCAATCGCAGACGTATGGGTAGTTTCTTTTTAAGGTAAGCCTGAATTGTTCAAAACATGGTTCCTTTAAAAACTAAAAATTAGCACCCCTGGTGGCAGCTCTCGGTACCAATAGTGATAAATACTACTTTCATGAGTGCACAGGGCTGACATGCTGCACTTGGACCTACCTTGTTCAAGCTTGAGGGCCATTAGCGTCCCTTCCCACCCCCGAAAGTGGTATTTAGCGTTCTATTGAAAACCGATGCTAGCAATGATAGACAAGGCTCATCTTGCCCACCTGAAGTTTGTCTCGGGCTATGACGCTCCTTTAACATTGAACTTTTTGATATATGAAACTTCTTGCACAGCAAATGATGGGTCAAGCGTACAATACACAGGACGCTGCCCTGTCCAACACAGACTGCAACACACTGCACAGAGCCTTGCATTGAAAACTGAAGTCAGTCTTTTTTTATCACATGTATTTATGTCCATTCATGCCGCTAACCTTTACATTTTACAGACACTCATCTCACCGTTTTACTTCAGTGGTACACAAAAATGCTTTGCAACATTGCTAATCAAATAGGTTTGTTTGCTAATCAAGAACATTTTAATTAGCAAACTCTGCTAATCAATGTTTGGAAACTATTTTATGCCTTGGGCTGGTATCTGGTTGAGCTGACTACATCAATAGATCCAGTGATATGTTAGCTTGGTGTGGTAGGATGGTGCATGCATGGTTGTATGCAATTGACCCAAGCCCATGGTCAAGCTCTACTTCATGTATGCGTAAATGCTTCATTTTATGGTAGCAGGATTAGATCCCCAAAGTTGACTTGGCGTGTTAAAACTTATGTTTCATTTGTGCATCCTCAAACATGCAGCTTCCGTTATCGGTACCCAGACAGTGCCGTGCTACTCATCTGTTCAACTTTGGGGATCTAAACCCGCGAGCATGATGCTTTTGAAGATTAACCATTTACGCATACATGAAATGGAGCTAACCAGGATGTGCATAAACACGGGATATCCAGAAATAGATTACATAGGACAGTATGTCTTTGTAATTGAGGAGTGTGTAGTGATATAAGCCCCGAGGAAGACCTTCAACAGGTCGAAACATCTGCCGGCTATATGTAACTAACTCACATTAAATGAAGGAGAATACGAAATCAGTGTTAGTGTTGTTTGGACAATGGTTTGTTAAGAATCTAGTAGGCGTAAAACGAATGTGGGCCACTTAGGATTGTAGATAAGTACAACTTAGAATTATCAGGATTAAAGGAGCACATGTAGTATTGCTAAAACAACCCCTTTGCAGTTTAAACATTGTATAAGATATATGATATGTTACTTATAACACACTTAATACCCAGAAGTTTCTAAGCACGGACTCGGGGATCGAACCTGTGTTGCGCCGTGTCGCCTTGCTTCTCAGGTGAGCACGTTGCTCCCGAGCTATCCTCCCAAGACGAATCGGAGGTGCTGGGAAAAGCAAATCTGGGATGGCGAAAAAGGTTGTGCTGCACCAAAGACACTGCTCCGTGTCCTTAAGTCTTTTCCACGAAATGGACAAGCCTAGGTGCTCTGAGAACTACTGCCATGATGATTTGGTGCAGCATTACAATATTGCATCATAAAGAGGGGAAAACTGAAATGTTGCTGATTTTTCAGGGATTTGCTAACACAGCAAATTCTCATTCCTGAACCATAACTCCTCCCAACATGTTTTTGCTAAAGCTACTTGACAACCTTTGCCAAGCATGTTTAAAGGGAATGCAGAGCAATTTCTGCATTGAGCACGCATCCATGCTTCACTAATTTTCATAAACCCATTTCCCATCTCTCTGAAGTCTTGGAAAATACTCCTCGACTTTTCTTCAAGATCATTTTTCCAACATTGCATCACGTTACACACACATGCAGATAATGACCCCTCTACCCATGTCCCCATTTTTCTCGTTAACTTTGTATCTTAATGTATCTCGTTACCTTAGAATTCCTGTCTGTATTGTTCTATGAGCTTACACTTACACATGCGCTTACAGAGGTATACTCACTTACACATGCGCTTACAGAGGTATACTTTGTTGAAAAGGGCCTGCATGTGGGATCTGGGGGGGGGCATAGCAGAGAAACTCATGTCCTGTTGCAAAGAGAACTCAAATGGTCTGTTCAATTGAAGGTGTCTAAATGCCCTCTAAATCTACACCACCTTGATTTGTAATTTGGACTGTTAGTCATCTGATTGGAAGGTCAGTCACTCCGCAGTCTTCCGAAGTGCTTGGCTGCATTTTACCTACTAGACTAACCATACTCTTCTACCTGATGGAGGGTTTTATTCACCCCTGCATTGCAAAATGTTCAGTGGAATTAATTTCCAGCAAAGCATAGTTGCTATGTATGTTGAGAAAATTATGGAGTCAATGAACTAGCAAGTATATCCATTTGAAGGTATTTTAAGGTGACTTTCACACAGTGCATTTGCATTATTTTACTCAAAAGAATCTCCATTTATGACCCATATAACTCACTGCCCCTCGAAGAGCAATTTTTAGGTTTGGCAAGAAAAGTTGTCAAATGTGATCTTTCTATGGTTTTTCTACTTAATGACTGGAGGAGGAACTTCATTCGAGATTAGAGGTGGGATGGTAACCAGTCTATTTCGGGTAGACTCTGGTATTTGGAGTATATAGAAATGCAGTTATGTTGGTGTGTATTTGAAAATGAAGAATCGGTACTGAAGGTTATATGCTTCAATTTTAATATATTTACCTCTGATGCCATCAGCAATTAGTTAAAATTTGAAGTTGCAAGCCACTAGCCAGCCATAAAGTCACTTCCCACCGCAATGCTGCACACAGTACACCACCACACACTTACTCGCCAAAAGTCAACCATCATTACCAAATTGCGAGTGCACATTTTGAGCCCGGACACAATTCACTGTATTAGTAAAATATTGTTTCTTTAACCTTTTTAATGTGTAAAAGGTTTGTATTAAGGAATATGATAAAAAGAAAATAAACACGCTATGGCCAATCAGAGTTTCCAACATGGACCATCAGAAAATGAACGCATCAATGAGTGCAGCATTGGCACAAACTATAGTCTGGCTTAGCTATACTAACGAGCAGAAAGGTGACTTGGTATAATCCTTTGGCTACGGATTGGCAAGAATGAGAGATGATGGGATGAAACATATTGACCTACTGTGAGATTACTAGCAAAAGCCACCAGTCTGGGTTAGCTTTTATAATTGCAATTCAAAACAGATACACAGGTTCAAACAAGACCTAGGTGGAGTTCCCAGGTTTATGTATATGACCAAATCGAAAACCCATTGATATGATTACGGATGTTTTTGCCACGAAGGCTGGAGCAGTAGCTAAATGCAGGTCCTCGCTATGGGGTTATGTGAAGGCTCCTGACCTTAAAGTTGCAGAAAACTGCTTCCTTAAAGTCCTAGGTTTGCCTCGATCTGCATCAAATTATGGAATTCGCCTAGAGTTTGGACTCATTAATTTGGAAGATGATTTTGTAATTCAGCCAACTTTACATTGAATGTGTCTGGACCAATAAGAGGGCTTCCCTTACCCAGTCAATCATTAAGGTGATATTATCGGAAACAAATGCACTTGAAATTCCTTGGCTGAATCACGTTCGTACACAATTCACTATTAATGCAGAGTCCTATTTCAAAGACAGTTCCATTATAGAAGGAAAAACAGCTATTGTTTTAAGTAGTAGGATAAGGACACAAGTAGAGGAGAACCGAGAATCTTACAAACTAAAATCTTAATCCGAATTATTATGTACCAATTTCGTTGGGATGCACACACAAATACCCGACGTGGGTAACTAATCCAAACCAAAGGATAGTAATAACAGGGGCGAGATTCAGTGGTCTTCCATTGAGAGTGAAGACTTGGCAATTATGTACAGCTCTGGGATTTTTAAATGACTGCAGAGATGTTTTTCCTGTCGTCAGAAAAATCCGGCCTTTTGTTTTTACTTGAAAATGGATTGTGGCTTGATTTGCACGAACCCAGCTCTACGAGTACCCTATTGAAGGCACCCAAGCACTACATTTGTTTTCATTTTAAAGCTTGTTGAAAAATAATAGTTATGACTTTATATTTACGGACCCAAAAACAAATGTGGATAAGTACAAACGGAACTGTTGAAAAAAATAAATACTATAAAACCGAGATCCTTAATTATAATATGCAGGGTTATCAATTGCTGCTGAGGTAGCTTGCCGATGATGGCCCCTCCTTCCTCAAACTTCCCATTCCCCACCCCTCCCAGAAGCCCCACATACGCATCTCTGCTCTTTGATCATCAGTCAAATTTTATGCCATCTGTAAACTGAACATTGGTATAAAGTGCAGTACTTCACTAAAAAGACTGGTTGAAAGAGGTGTTTATTGGCAAAATCAGACTTGGGATTTAAAGGTTTGCTCTGCAATCATGGGCATAATTTTGGTGTAGTGGTTGGTTGTACCTCTGTTGCACTTTCAGCACAATCGACACATTTGCAACGTCCATGATTTTAATCCATGCGACTACTAATATGGTTAGTCCTTATGCCCTTTGGTTTGGATAATTTAGGTAGTCTGGTCTGTGTGTCTGTAATCGCTTTTGTTTGAGTTGCAGTTTTGTAGCTAATGAATATCGGCGAAATGGTGTTTTTGTTTGTTTTATTTCTAATGCGCTCCAGGCCCATAGGTAGAAGGGCGCAGCAGGTAGGATAATGCGAAGCTTACATCGTTACAGATTATACAGGATAAAGTGAAAGTTATACATATTATACAAGATACAGTAATGGATATTATAGATATTATGCAAGTTATACAAATTATACAGGATACAGTAATAGTATACAAATGTGCAGGACCATCGTCGTGCAAGTCGATGAGTTCCATAGAGGATGGTACGCATAATGTCGTAAGACAGAGGAGAGGTCGAAATGTCATAAGACATGTCGTAAGACAGAGGAGAGGGACCAGTGTCAGGTCTGAGAATACTATAAACCTATGTCTAGTGGTCGTTGGAGATAAGATATTGGATGGCATTCCTTCTGAATAGTGGGTACTGCTGATCTGCTCTTAGATTGTTAGGTAATAGATTCCAGGTTTTGGCCGCCTTCACAGGGAAACTATTCCCACCGACCGTGGTTAGTTTAAATCTAGGTACTACCAGACAGTTAGTATTAGTAGCTCTCATTGGTCTGATGGAGGTTTTTTTTTGTATTTTGTTCGTGCGGTAGCTTGGGGCAACGTTGTTAAGAGCTTTGTGTGTCAAGGAGATCATTTTTAATTGAATTTTGTGGTTTGTAGATAGCCATTTATGTTGACGTCTAATGGTGGAAATGTGTGCCCTTTTATTTATGCCCAGTGCGGCTCGCAAAGCATTGTTTTGGAGTGTTTGTAGTTTCTGGATGGTTGATTTGTTGGCGCCACTGTAAAGGGCATTACAGTAGTCGATCTTGGAGAGGATAAGTGCTCTAGCCAAGATCATGCAACTGTTGTTAGAGAGGAAAGGCTTGCCTGCTCTTATCAGTTTGCAGGTGTAGGCGGTGGTGGAAGCCAAGGTATTAAGTTGTTTATCGAATGATGGTGTTGAATCCAAGTAGAAACCGAGGGTTTTTACTTCCTTGGAGACCCTGATAAGGTTTCCATCAATATTGAAGGAAGAGAATTCCTGACTTAATTGCACTGACTGGTCAACTTTATGTCACTGTCGCATTTGTGACAAATGTTTACATGATTAGTATTAAACTTCTGTTAAATTTGGTGCTCCTCCAGACAAGATTTTGTAACTTAAATGGCAATGGAAGCTGTTGTGTTTTTCTAGGTAAGACCATACATTTTTCTATAAGCAAGACAAACGGATGCTTTTTAGATTTCTGACGGATGATATGATAGGTTATTTATAGCATGCTTAATACCCAGAGGTTTCTAAGCGCAGACCCGGGGATCGAACCTGTGTTGCTCCGTCGTGTCTTGCTGCCAAGGCGAGCACGTTACCCCTGATCTATCCTGTAGATGGTGATATCATTCATATTTGTACAGAGACTGGCAATAAACTTGAGTGGAACTGAATTTGGTTCTTTTGTAGTAGCACTGAGGGCAAAGGTGGGACTACGTGTGTTTTTTAAATTATTTTTATTTCCCCCCGAACAGGAGGTAAAACGCCACAACCAACCTCAAAGGTGTTTAAGCGGCAACAAGGTTTCAGCAAAAAACAAGTGTTAAACCAAAATATTCTTGGGTCTTCATTTTAACAGCTCAAGTTGCCCCTCGAGGACTGTGTAGGATTTAAAGACCACTGTTAAATACAGTAATTCATCAGCATATATTTTCCTAGAAAATGATAAAAGGAGGATACAGGCACCTATGAAACAAAATCTGTAGATTAATGTACAGTGGATTTTATATGGCGCAAAGGAAATTGTCAGATAAGGAAGCTAAAGCAAAGAAAAATGATTTGCACAGATGAAACCATTAGACTTCAGATACAGATTTTATAGCTGGCATGGGTAGGTTCCAAGCTACTTTCCCCAAGTATTCATCCTTCTAAAACTGTGTTCTTGGTTTAGTCATCTGTTTTCAAAGACAGGTAAGCCGCTAGAGATGAGACCATTTAGGCTCTGGCTCGAGTCTTTGCTCTCCCTCGGTCTCTTATGGCTTGTTTCAATAGGCACACTTCATACCAATTTGAAATGCCTACTTCTTCATAATAGTCACGCTTTAGTTCTTACAAATGTCACAATAGGTCCATCAAACTCCCCTTGCAAAAGTGCTTTAAGGGTTACTAGCTATGTGAATCTGCTGTGTAAATAACATGTGCGTTCTTTGTTGCAATACTTTATTTTCTGTTCCCTGTGTTTGCAATCTGCAGAAGGATGCAACTTTGAAGCCCCCACAGCGGCAGAAGCATCGGATGAAGCACACTGGGAAGAGGAAACGAGGCAGCGACAATGACTCTGAGCCTGAGCATCCAGAGGCATGTTCAGAGCATGATCCAAACCAGGCCAGCGGGGAAAAGGAGAGGAGAAAACTGATGAAAAAGAGTAACAAAGAGGTAGGCAAGAGGGACAGGGGCTTATGCAGCTACCAAGTGACTGCAGAGAACAGGAGGCATAACGTGCTACCGAAGCATAATATTGAGATTGCAGGCACGAGCAACTGGACATTAGGGGCCAACCTATGCTGCAGATGTAAATCCATTGGGGCTTGGATAGAAGTAAAGTCTCTGATGCAAGACATGAGAAGGTAGAGCCATAAAGTTGCAGTTTTGTGCCAGTTAGGGTTTGAGCTGTGTTGAGCCTGCAAGTAGATCTGGGTGTAAATGTTTGATATGGAAGGGGGGTGGGGCAGAGTGAATGTTTTTTTTTTTCAGGCATGCAGTGACGTGTAGGTTACTGGGTGTGCAGAGTTGTGTTGGAAATTCTGGGTGGTTAGGATGTTGCTCTAGCCATTTGTAACCCGAGGGAGCTGGGCGTGAGAGTTGCAAAGGTGCATGTGGCTTGGCGAGGGACATACAAGCGCTATGCCATGCTTGAGTAGTGTGGTAGTCTGCAAGGCAGAGCAGAGTGGGTGTAGGTTGTGGTGAGGCCACTTCGGCTCGTTTTGTGTAGAGCAGTGTTGCAGTTGGAGGTGGTTAACAGGTAGGGGCCGTTGACTAAGATGTGTCCTCCTGTTAGTTATGTGTTAATGTGCCTCTGGCCCTTGCATTATTGGCCTTGTCCATTTTGTTTGGGTACAAGTTGACTGTAAATGAGAAGGTGTTGTGGCTTGGTTGGTGGTGCAGCCTAACTTGGTTCATCTGGTGGTATCATAACCATAGACCTGCCCAGTTGGGTTGCTTTCATGAGTTGGTTGTGGTTTATTCTTTCGTTTTTACTGTTGGAAAGGTGCAGAGTTTGATCTTGCTGTTGAAAGATTTGCATATGCCTAGCTTCTTTACATGTTGCTATCTTATCAAGTGTGGGTTGATCTTTCTTTTTTTTTTTGCAATGTTAATGGGAATGGTTTTGTCTAGGTGCTTGACTTCATTGGTTAAATTGGGCATTGTGGTAGATCCCTGCTTATATTCTTTGATTGTTTAAGCATATACAAGTTTGATATTGTGAGTTTAACGGTTCTTGGATGGATTAATATCATCTTGTGTGGATTTGGGATTAACTCCCTGAAGTAGGTGAGTAACCCATTGTGATCACATAGACCGGAATTGATCAGATGGCACTTTCTGTTTCTCTTGTGATTGTTGTAGCTGGACCTTGCACTTAAACTGATCTTAAACTGAACGCATTGTTACAGCTCGGCGGTGTTTATTGGACATTACAGTAATATCGCAACCCTGACTTTGTGGATTATCGGGTGGGGTCTTGTTACAGGGCTTCATTTCAGCTGATGGGATCATTTTGGTGGCCAATGTGGTTTGTGTAGTGCTCATTGAAACAATGCTTTGTTTGACTTTAGGTTCCGATGGATCGTGGTGGTGTCTTGGTTTGGGTATTGAAGGATTCCTTTGGGTCAAGCTCTGCTTACTGTGTCTCGGGTTGTTCAGTATGGCGTGGTTGGAACTTTCCTCTTTTGCTGATATCAATATAGCCAGGCTGCTAGTAATGATAGTGTCTGTTCGAAGATGTTGACCTCCATCTCTGCCAGACTTGCCAGTTATGATGGCTTGACAGACCGTGTGGCATATCTTTGCTTTTTCAATGTTGGGGAGGGGCTGCCGTTAAACATGTTATATTCCCATGCATTTCATGGTTTCCAATGGGGTTTTTTCTACTGTTTCAGGGCTGTTGACTGTTTAATTTTTTTTCCGGTCGATTTTAATACAGACTTTGTTTTTTAGGTGTCCTGGCTGGGAAGCGAGAGTGAAAGTGGCAAAGTGGAGAGAAAAGTTTTCAAAAGGAGTGACTCCCTGGAAGTTGGAAGTGATGTGAGTAATAGTTACTGCTGCTTTTCTTGCAGCCTATGTCCTTTGCTCGTCCATGGGACCTTTTCTAGACATACTGATGTAATGTTTTCGGTTTTATCCTTTATTTATTCTCTTGTTTTGCAGGGATCTGGCCGCTCGTACATGGAGACGGGATACATCGTAAGTCTTTGATTCACTTTTAGAGCACTTGGGTTCTGTTGAATCCATAGTTTTTTTTTTATGTTGGGTGGGGTTCCCAGTTTAGATTTTTTTTCTCTTCATTCTGGAGGTGGTGGGAGCACATTCAAGGGTTGACTGGACTATGGGTCAACTGAGGTTGTTCTACCCACCAGGAACAGATGTATAGGTTTAGTGACACTGGCTTTGATGTGTCTACTACACTGTGTTTTTATGAATTTAGGCAGCCATACTGAACTGTAGCTTCTGTTGGGCTTTATTCAGAATTCATGGGGAAACTCTCAAGGACCGGATTTAGGGAAGGGCTGTGCATATGTTTGTGCTACCAAGAAGAATGATTTTGCAAGGGGGAGCAGGTGCTGTAAGGCAAATAATGCTAATGGAAATCTGTGATGGGTTGGTCCTTTTGGGCAAAGTCTGCAATAAGTCTGGGCTCTGAGGGAGGAGGTTCTAATGCAAGGGTGTGCAACCTGCGGATCTCCAGATGTTTTGGACTTGGACTCCCATGATCCCTCACCATTGGCTGTGCTGGTGAATGCTGATGGGAATTGAAGGGCAAAACATTTGGTGAGCCAAAGGTTGCAGACCCCTGTTCTAATGGCACATAGCTAGTGGAGATTTGTTAGACATGGTGATGTTTACAGGAGAAATATGTTGCAGAGCAATGTTTTTGTTGAAATACCGGTGCAGTTTTTATTTTTGTGGATTTTTAATAAAGCACAAGCCTAGCCAATGGGTAGCAGACTGTTGCACATGGGTCATTTAATTAAACTATTATGAAAGTGATGAAAGTAAACGCTGCCGCAGGGATCCTGCCCTTATTGAGGCACTGTCGGAACAGTAAAGTCTAAGTTGGTGCTAAGTGGATGGCTGGTGGATGCTTAGTGGCATGGTGTTCTACAGTGTGGGTGCAGAACAGAAGACCTGCCTCCTGATCTTTTCTATCTAGTATGTCTTTTAAAATGTTGGTGTTCTTTATTCTTTTCATACACAATTGACAAACTTAACCCACAGTTGGGCAGAGTCTCTCTTTAAAACATAATGGTGCAAAAGCGTCTCCAACCCCCCCCCCCCCCAACTCCCTGCTAACCTCAGGAATCCCTGCCCCGGCATTAAGCGTCCAATCCACAGTAATTTCCTGTCTGGTATGTCAATGTGTACAATTTCTTTGCTGGAAGTATCTACACTATTCATAGCATGGCAGAGTGGCTGACGTGTGAGTCCAGGCTATCTTGGGCTGTGCCACATTTTTGCAAAAATGCACCCCATTCCAGTTCTCTTGACGGCTGTACATCATGCAAGGCCCCTGTTATATTCTCGATCTCGTGCATTTCACTCTCTGTTGATCAACTGGAATTTTTACAACCTCTATCTCCTCTACCCAAACAATGCCAGCAACGCTTCCACTCTTCTCTCTACCCCATCAAGGCACCTGGTCCAGCCTAGGACTTCCTTCCAAAATCAGCATACATCTGGGCATGTCCACTACATATGCCAGTACGTAGCCCTCTGGCTGCAGCCTCTCCAGCAGGATGGGTACACTCCACAAAACATTCTGGAGAGGTGGTGATGGCTGTATTGCCACCTGTATGAGCTTTA
This sequence comes from Ambystoma mexicanum, assembly GCF_040938575.1. Classification (NCBI taxonomy): domain Eukaryota; kingdom Metazoa; phylum Chordata; class Amphibia; order Caudata; family Ambystomatidae; genus Ambystoma; species Ambystoma mexicanum. Next base: position 735,969,952 of record NC_090925.1, read on the forward strand.
ACCAGTGCAACATATATTGACACGCCACTAACGTCTTATGCGCATGAATGCACAGGGGTCTCCACTGCCCTAACTGCAGCTGTCTCCCGTGGTCCCTTTCCCACCTCATGTGGTACTGCACTTTCTAACCTCTCCCTGTCTGCAACAGCGCCTGGTATATGCTGGAGGTCAGCCGCCTGGTTGTCGTCCTCTCACGCATTTCCTGTCTGTGCCCTCTGTTGCTCCCCGTTCAATTTCTCTGCCATCAACATCCCTTGAATTGCAGATAGTGGAACACAGAGTCTCCCCAATCCTAACGTCTCTTAAAGCCCATCTATGGAGATAAAGGTGTCTGCCTTAACCAGTTGTCCCACTCTTTCCAGCCTGCCTCAAACCATGCCTGGAAGCGCAGCGGCTCCTGAATTTCGTCTGATTGGGGGCACCCAGATGTGGCTCAAGGGTGACAGCCAGTTTGTCGCACCCCTTTATCTCTCGTTTCACACTCCAGTTTCCAGAGCGGGCCTAATAAATTGTCTCCTTACCATTCGAGGCACCTTGCTTGGTGGTGCCCACAGCCACTTCCCCATCGTTACTGTCCATAGTAGGTAATTTTCAATGGCTTCCCAGTGCTTTTCCTTATCTATCGGAAGGTGTGGTATCTGTGCACGAAATTGAGCTGCTCGATAGTAGGTGTACATGTCTGGGAGTGCCAAACCCCTCTCCCCCAACCCCCCTCCCCCTCTGTTCCCCCTTCCTTGTGCTGCATCAGGGTCCCCCCTTGCTATTCTGTTTCTGGCACTTCCATATAAACCTCCATAATCTTCTGCATTAATACTTTTAAATGCTCTTCAAGCATCTCAATCGGTAGCATGTGGTATAGGTATAGTACCTCAGAGTAGGGTCACCTTGACTGCGTTTAAACGCCCCAACCAGGACAGTGTTTGAGAGGGCCAAGTCGAAGAGCTTATTGAGCAGCGCGGGGGAAATTTCGCCTCATAAGTGCCCGCTATGTCTTGTGTGACCCAGACCCCCAAGTACTATAACGCTTTCTGCTCTATGGGCATCGTGTATCTTTTTAGACCTTCAGTCAACTGCAGCATGGTACAACCAAAGGGGAAGATGACTGACTTGCCACTATTAATTAACTTTGAAGCCCGAAAGGTGCCCATACTCCCCTAGCAACTGGAGTGTCTTTGGAATTGTGTGCGGATCCCTCATATGCAGTAGTATGTTGCCTGCATACATCTCCAGCTTATTTTCCCGTTCCCCTATCACTCCCGCATTATCCTTTTCCATCCTGATCCATATCCCCAAGGGTTCAATTGACAGTGCAAATTGCAGGGGTGAAGGGGGGGCAGCCCTGTCTGGTTCCTCTTGCCCAGCTGATCGATCTTGATGACCTCCAATTCACTACCACTTGGGCTGATGGGTCTCTGTATATGGCTTGTATACCCTTAAAGAGCCTTAGCCCCCCCCCCCCCCCTTTCCACGCGGCCTAATCCCTTTTAGGCATCCAGACTCAATAGCACGTTATTATTATTAGTCCTCCAGTTGCTGGAATTAAGGGAATACTTTGTGAACTGGATCACTATGCCAAGGAAAATGAGTTGATAATACATTTGGAGAAAACAAATGTTATGCTGGCGTCTAAGAAAATTAAGAGTAGCCATGGATGGCCCTCTGGGTCTAATTCAATATACTTCTTCATATAAATATCTTGGATTGGAGCTGATGCATTCAGCAAGCTACGAAAATGTTAAGATCAAAACAGCAAAGTCAAGACAGTTAACATTTCTAGTAAAGAGATTTGCTAGAGAAAGGACGGCTTTCTCTTATTTGTTTGCTTGTTATGCCCTTATACAGGAAGCAAATACTGTTTCAATGCGCCCACAGGGCAACGGAGGGGACAGGGGATGAAGGACAATTCAAATTATAATACATTAAAAAGAAAACTGGGTAGGAGAATACGAACCTATGTCTTGCGAGTGTTCAGAACGTGCAAGTGCAGAAGGGAGGTGCTATGGTGCTCGTGGGTGAGCAGCAGGTAAAGTGCAATGAAAGGGAAGTGCAAGCCTCCAAGGGTGGAGGGTGAGCCAAGGCAAGTGCTGATGATACAATGTGGGTGGCCAGGGCCTTGAGGATGCATAAGGACCCTGCACACCAATCAACTGAGGAAACCCATCAACCACCTGCTCTGTTTAGCAAATTGCTTTACACACAAGGAATGTGTGCCAGAGGAGCTCTAGAGGGGGACTATTTAGTAAGTAAGAGTTGAAGATAGTGTGGTCGCCAGCCAGCCTTGTGGATGATAGAGAGGGATTTGAATTTAATCTGTGCAGCAACTGGGAGCCAGTGCAGACTTTGTAGGGCAGGAGAGATGCGGTCCCTGGGCTTTAGGCCAAGGAGAAGTCTTGCTGTCCTATTCTGGATTAGCTGAAGGGTTCGCAAAGTGGACGAAGGTAGATTCAGGAGGAGGCTATTGCAGTGGTGAAGCCTAGAGAGAACCAGAGCCTGTGTAACACCTTTGGGGGAAGGTGATAAAAGGTAGAATTCATTTGAGAAGGAAGAGCTGAAAGTGGGACTTGTTTTCAATGTCCTGAGTGTGAGGGAGGGAGGAGAGACAGGAGTCAAAGATTACTCTGAGGTTTCTGTTTTACGAAGAGGGAGCAGGCGTAGATCCCATGGAAGAAAGCCAGAGTGAAGGGTAGAAGTAGGGTGCAGTGGTCCCAATAGGAAGGATCTGTTTTGCTGGCATTGAGGCAGAGATCATTGGAAGTGCACCAGGCCTGGATGGCAGAGAGGCAGTCTGGGATGATGGAAGGTGCAAGGGCGTTTGAAGCTTTCTTGTGTCTCGTCGGCTTAGCACTGGAAGTTGGGGGAGAAGGCAGAGATGAGGTGTGCCAGCAGAGTAGGTAGATGTTAAAGAGCCAAGGCGAGAGAATAGAGCCCTGGGGGATGCAACAGCTGGAGAAGGAAGTAGGCAAGGAGGTGCCCAGGATAACTTAGGAGGAGCAGTCAGTTAGGAAGGAGGTCAGCCAGTCCAGTGCCCGCTCCGCGATACCAGGGGTGTCATAGAGCTTTTTTATGAGGATGGAGTGGTTGACAGTCAAATGCAGAGGAGAGATCAAGCAGGATGAGGACATCAGGGGAGTTGGAATCTAGGGATGCAAGCAGTTCTTTACATGTATTCAGAAGAGCAGTTCTGATGCTTGTTAATCTGCTTAGAATCACATGCTTTGCATATGGTCCGACATCCAGTGGTAACCGCGAGTATTGCATCTTGTCTTTTGAGGATCGAAAGGGGACGTCTGCATAGACGTATCTGTAACACTATCTTTAATCTAACGTGTAGTGTACCCAAAATCCCTCGCACGCTGACGTCCCTCAGATTGTTTTTTCCGCCCAGATTACTGGTTGCCCTAATGTGGAGCTCTTGCGTAAATAGCGTTATTGTCATTATTATCGACTTTGTCGTTATTCCCATTAAGTCACTTCGACTGTTGAATCCTGTGAAACAACGCCAAAGACTGCTGTGGACTTTAGGCACCTGTTGATCCCAGCGGCGCTGCCGTCCACGTGGCCGGGCCTTCCGACCGGCCCTACACAGTATGGACAGTGGGGTTGGGGTGGACATATCCTTTCCAAGTATGCCTTTCCTCTTTCACCCTATCTGCTCCATGGGTTTCGTCATTGCTCTAATTAATTGTCTTTTGCTATGGAAAAGCCACCATTTAGGTTTTGTCCCTCGGGCAGGGCCAAATATCCTTGGAAGGACGAGCACGCTTGGTGCAACAATTGTCTGCCCCTCGACCACAAAGAAGCGAGTTGCGCGGCCTGTAGTCTCCTGAGCCCTAAAACGCTTAAGGGGTGCCGCTTAAAGCAGTGGGCGGCCTACGACATGTTGCAGGCCGGATGTTCTTTTTCCCCCTGTTGCAATCGACGAACGTGATGAACTAGCGATGACCAGGCCTCTGTGTCGGAAGCCATTGACCCAACTGCGGACCACGCTCGGTCCACGATACCTTCCCCGACCCCACCAGGCCTGCCGCGAGTCACGCTACGGGAAAAACACCTGGCGACAGGGGGTGCACACAATCGGAACACTAAACGCACAACTCAAGGTTCTGTTTCGGCGACTGTGTTGAAGCGTACCAAAGCGCCAACGGAACCGTCAAAATCTTCGACAGGATCCTCTGATCGGCAGTCTTCCCCGCAACCGCAGTTGCGGCCTGCGACTGGGCAATCCAAAGTCAAGGGCGCTAACACTAAAAGACACGCTGAAGTCGAAGCGCTCCTAGAGAATGCGCAGATGCTGCTTAAGGGACGGGTGGCGGTGAAATCCTCCGCTCAGCCGATAGCCCGCCCGGATTCTCCTACCATTGCCGACAGCATCGCTAGGATTACTTCGGCAGTTAGACTGAAGGAGCGGCCGAGAGACGTGTCGAAAGCTACACCCCAGCGCCCAGAACCCTGCCAGGACTAGTGAAAGTCCTGTACCTTTATCAGGCATATTGGGGGGAAAAATCTCGACGCCACAGGGAAGATGAAACCTTTCCTCCCCTGCACTCCTCTGGTTCATCCTCGTGGACCAGGGAGAAATTTGAGGGATGGACGGACAGATTAGAAACATGTCTCCTATTCTGAGGCCCTTGCTTCCAAAAGACCTCGAAGACTTTCCTTCTACCCCTGTATCTAAGTTTCGAAGGACCTTGGAGGATCCACATGAAGAGTTTACTTGTGTCCTCACAGATGAGGATGTTATGGACATGTGATCAGGATGAAGATGGCACCTTTCTGGAATACTGCAATGTGGATGATCAGACGGGTCCCGCCTCTGGTCAGAAATGACCTGCAGATTTAGGTCCCCTCCCATGCAACCCCGGTCGAGGGGCTTATTACATCTTTCCTTATAGCATGTGAGGGGATAACAGACCAGTGGGTTCTAAAGACGGTCGCCCACAGGAATTTGCCAGACCACCCTGATAGTTAAAATAGAATCAACTCTGTGACTCTACACCAATACAGACCGCCAAGATCAAGACACCCGACACCAGACCACCTGCAAATCCTACTGCAAGAGGTGCAGACCCTTCTAGGAAAGGACGCCATAGAAGCAGTCCTTATTCTACAGGTAAACGAGGATGTTTATTTAGTGTACGTCCTTGTACCCAAGAAGGATCTCACCATGCGCCCTGTGCTAGACTTGCGCTCAACGAACAAGTTTGTCAAACCTCAAAGGTTTTGTATGGTTACTTTACAGGAAGTATTCCCGCTGTTGAAACAGAAGGATTACATGGCAACACTGGACATGAAAGATGTACACTTTCATATTTCAATGTTGCAAGCGCACAGAAAATACCTAAGGTTAATAATAGAGGACAAACACTATCAGTTAAAGGTGCTCCCCTTTGGCATTTCGTCAGCACTGAGGGTGTTTACAAAGATACTGGCAGTAGCGGCAGCACACCTGCACAGACTATCCGTCCCGGTTTACCCTTACCTCGGCGACTGGCTCATAACGGGGGAGTCCTACGAAACATGCCTATTGAACACTCAGAAGACAATAGACCTCTTAATCAGTCTGGGATTCTCCAATAATGAGACGAAATCCAGCCTAGACCCCAGTCAAGTCAAACAGTTTCTCGGGGCGCTAATTCAGATAAGACAGCATCGTCTTCCCCTCCGAGAGGGTTCAAAACGTGCTGTTTCAGATCCCTCACTATGTAGCTAGTCGGGAAGTGACGGTACGCAAGGCCATGCGACTGTTAGGGATGATGGTGTCCTGCATTTACTTAGTTCCTCACGCGCGTCTGCGTCCCATGCAAGAGTGACTTAACAGCCAGTCGTGTCAGGCCAGCGGACAGTGGGAAGATCTGGTAGTTGTCTCTCTCTTTTTCTCTCTTTCTCTCTTTCTTTCTCTCTCGTTCTCTCTTTCTCTCTTTCTCTTTCTCTTTCTTTCTCTCTTTCTTTCTCTCTTTCTCTCTTTCTCTCTTTCTTTCTCTCTTTCTCTCTTTCTCTCTCTCTTTCTCTCTTTCTCTCTTTCTCTCTTTCTCTCTTTCTCTCTCTCTCTCTCTCTCTTTCTCTCTCTCTCTCTTTCTCTTTTTCTCTTTTTCTCTTTCTCTCTCTCTTTCTCTCTCTTTCTCTCTCTTTCTCTCTCTTTCTCTCTCTTTCTCTCTCTTTCTCTCTCTTTCTCTCTCTTTCTCTCTCTTTCTCTCTTTCTCTCTTTCTCTTTCTCTCTTTCTCTCTTTCTCTCTTTCTTTCTTTCTCTCTTTCTCTCTTTCTCTCTTTCTCTCTTTCTCTCTTTCTCTCTTTCTCTCTTTCTCTCTTTCTCTCTTTCTCTCTTTCTCTCTTTCTCTCTTTCTCTCTCTCTAGTGGTGGTCGAGGGGAATACCTTCACCAACCCCGCAGTACAATCCACTCTAACGACTGACTCCTCACTCACAAGGGAGGGGGGGGGGGGCCCTCATCTGCTTCAGCAGATGGCACATGGCGTGTGGTCCCCACATGTAGCGTCCAACCACATAAATCTGTTGGAGCGATTAGCAGTATTCAAAGCACTCGAAGCCTTTCAGACACAATTACAGGGGAAGACAGTCCTGATCTTCAGACAGCACCACAGCCATGTACTACCTGAACAAACAAGGGGGCACACACTCCCCAGGGCTATCCAAGCTATCCCAAAACATTTGAATATGGGCTCTCAAACACAGGATGTTTCCTGTTGTCCCAACACATTCCAGGGAAACTCAATCTTCTGGCAGACGTGCTCAGCAGAGATTTCCCACTGCCCGTAGAGTACGAATGGCAACTACACGAAGACATTGTCTCCAACGTCTTCGCAGAATTGGGTTTCCCAGAGATCGACTTGTTCACAACTCTGGAGAACGCTCAATGCCAGGATTACACCTCCAGGTACCCAGGGCTTTGGATAACCTGGTCAGGGACATTTGTTTATGCTTTTGTTTATGCTTTTCCACTGACTCGCTTACTCAACAAGATCGTGCACAAGATGCACCAGGAGCCAGTCACAATGATATTGGTGGCCTGGGCCCGCCAACCCTGGTTTTCTCATCTGATGGAGATGTCCTCTCCGATGAAACTGCCCTGCCCATACAACATTATGTCTCTGGTCAGAGGACAATTATTTTATTTATTTGCATTTTTAAAGGGTTCCTAGTGTTAGTTTCGAATGGCAAAGTTTCGTACAAAAATGCGTTGAAAAAATGAATTTTAAAAAAGTGAATGGGGGGTCCCCCTCAACCCATGTTTTTTTGCTGCTTCATACCCATTTTTGTTAAAAAAAAACCTTTACCTACAAAAAAAATGCAGTTTTTCGATGCATTTTTCCGAAACTTTTGTCATTCGAAACTGTTTTTGAAAGTATGTCTGGATACCTTTTTAAAGCGCTCACACAGCCCAGGGGCATTGCGGCGCTGTTACATGAATATGTTGCTTAGTTGTGTATTTATAACACGCTTAATACCCAGAGGTTTCTAAGTGTGGACCCGGTGGTCTAACCTGTGTTGCTTTGTGTCGTCTTGTTTCCAAGGCGAGCATGTTGCCGCTGAGCTATCCTCCCGGCACACTGCACCCATGCCCACAAGCTGCGAACTTGGCGGCCTGGCTCCTGAGGTCATAGAGTTCGGACACCTTCAACTACCTCAGAGATGTATGCACATACTCGGGGAAGCGAGGAAAGTCAACACCCGATACTGCCATTCCAGTAAATGGAAACGCTTTATCTGGTGTAATGCCAAGGGCGTTAATCCCACTGACTGCTCTCCTACTCGCATTGTATTGTACCTGACCCACTTACTGGATTCAGGCCTGGCTTTTAATTCCCTAAAGGTTCACCTAGCTGCTCTCACCCTACACTACGTCACAGCAAAAGGTGGAAAATGGCAGTTAACATGGCTTTCATGGAAGGTGCTAAGAGGATTCACCCCCCACTCTCCCCCTCCCACCTCCCCCTCCCCTCCATCCCCATTTCAAACCTAGCTCCCGGATGGGACTTAAATGTGGTTCTGACTAGACTCATGGGGTCTCCCTTTGAGCCTATGCACAAAGCAAGTCTAAAAAAGACCTTACCTATAGGACAACCTTACTAGTGGCTATCACTTTTATTAGAAGGATTAGTGAACTGCAGGCCCTTTCAGTACTAGACCCTTTTGTTACTCTTCAGAGATAAGGTGGTTCTGCGCACTTTCCCTCGATTTGCGCCTACATTTATTTCCAAGTTCCACGTGAATCATCAATCGAACAGCCCCCTTTCTTCCAGAACCCCACTAACATGGCCGAAAGCAGCCTACACATGTTGGATGTGCGCAGGGCAGTCATGTTTTACGAGAAGGAAAGAATTTTGGAAGAGGGAGTTGAATGTATTGTGGGCCCGGCCTTAGAAAGCCTTGCGGGCTATGCAGAGGGTATGGAACTTCATCCTTGCAGCCACTGGGAGCCTGTGGAGAAAATTTAGGGCTGTAGAGATACGGTCCCTGGGCTTGAGGCCAAGGACAAGTCTTGCAGTCCTGTTCTGGATTAGTTGCAGAGGGCGGAAAGTAGAGGAAGGCAGATTGAGAAGGAGGCTGTTGCAGTAATCCAGTCTAGAGAGAACTAGGGCTCTGGAGACAGTGAGCTTCTGGGGGAAAGTGAGAAAGGGAAGAATACCTCCGAGGAAGTGCAGCTGGTAGTGGGCCTTCTTGGCAAGGTCCGTGATGTGAGGCTAGAAGGACAGCATGGAGTCCCTCAAAAGGAAGAGGGCCCAAGGAGAAGGGCCAACGTGAGGGAGGGAAAGTGGGAGTCCCAATGAGGAGGATCTGTCTTGCTGGCATTAAGGCAGAGATCGTGGATAGACAGTCAGGAATGAGCGTGAGCGGAGAGAAGGCCGAGGGAGCCTAAAATAGAGCTTAGTGTCATCTGTATAACATAGTTCGAATAGAGGGTAGATATCAGGGGCCAAAGGGGGTCAAGTAGACCTTGAAGAGCCAGGGTGAGGAGTTGGGGGGGGGGGGGGGGGGTGGGGGGGGAGAAAGAGGACACACACACCTGGGAGGGTCGGTCCAGGAGGAAGGTCAACCACTCCAAGGCCTGATCCGTGATGCCCAGGTTCTCTCAGTCGATTGATCAGGATGGTGTGATTTACCGTGTCAAGAGCAGATGAAAGGTCAAGGAGGACGAGGACAGAAGGAAGGCTGGAGTCAAGATTAGAGAGCAGATCTCCACAGGTGTTCAGGAGAGCAGTTTCCGTCCCTCTGGCTGCTCTGAAGCCAGACTGATGGTCATGGAGACAACCAACAGCTTCAGTGTTGGGAGTAAGCTAGGAGATGGCCAATTTGTCCAGGAAAGGAGTGTTAGCGATCAGGCGATAGTTAGCCGGACAGGTAGGATCGGCAGAAGGCATTTTAAGGAGGGGGTAAACAAGGGAGTGCTTGAGGAGAGAGGTGAATGATCTAGTGAAGAAAGAGTCCTTGCAGAAATAGGCCAAGGCTGGAGTGAGTGTGTCAATGTGGTCCTTGATGGTTCTAGAGGAACTGGGGAGCAGCCGTTTGGACGACACTTTTATAGATTGGACTTGTCTAGAAACATTGTTAGTCTCATCGGAGAGAAGGAGTAGCGGAAGAAGTGGGGCCAGGAGTAAGTAAGTGAGTGAATGAGGGAGTAAGAGCAGAGCGAGGACAGGATGTCCTGTTTTTTTGTTTTGTTGTGAAGTGAGAAGCCAGAGCTGTACATGGGGCCTGGGAGGGAAGAGGAGAGGTAGATACTGCCGACGGATTGGCCAGCTCATTGCTGATTTTAAAGAGTTTGGCCGTGTTGTTAGAGGCCGCATAGATGCTGCCTTGGATGTGGACTCTTCTTGCACAGGACAAGAGAGTCTGTATTTCCTTTGGAGCAGGTGGCAGGCCAGTTTGTCAGAGGATGCGCCCGATGCCCTCCATTTCCTCTCAGCCACCCTGCACTTGAATTTCTGGGCGGTGAGGTCAGTCATACCAAGAGTTGCACTTGGAGGTAGGCTTCAAACAGGTTCTCATGACCAGGGCCAGGATGTCCAGAGTGTTGGAGATAGAAAGATGCAGGTTAGAGAGGACTGTGTCAGAGTGTGAGTCAGCCACAGGCGTAAGAGCAGAGAAGGTAGCAGCAAAGGCATCCACTGACATGCTTCATGGGCCGAATGTACGAGAAAGTAGGTGACAGTGCTGGAGTGGCCTTTAGTCTGAGAGACAGAGTTTCAGGTGAGAGGAGAGCAGGAAGTGGTTCTTCCAGGAGAGGAGTGGTGAGAGGGTTAGAGTGGGGCGGTGGGGGATGTCTGAGGCGTTAACATCCACAGTGTGTCAGACAGAGTGTTGGACCAGAGGGCTGAATGGAAAGAGTTGCTGAGGTTGCAGAAGAGCCCAGAGGGGGTATTGGATGCATCCAGGTAGATGTTGAATTCTAAGAGGAGTTCAAGTTGAGAGGTAGAAGCGATGAGATGAGAGGTTAGCCCACTCGGAGAGGACGAGGGCAACCTGACCAGGTGGCCTGTAGATGGTGGCCACAGTCGGAGAGGCCAGGAGAGATAGAGAGCCTACAGACCAGGCTTTTCAAAGGAGGAGTAGGCTTGTGTAGGAATGACGGGACCATACATTTTATATAATGTTTGTGATGGTTTCCTACATTGCAGCAAGTGCATGATGAAATCCTGCACCTTTAGCTGTTCCTTAGCTGCAAGGGTATTAGCAGCATCTTGCATGCACATTGTTTTATGGGGGTTGGATGGAAGGAGAGCTTAACTTTATTTTGCAATATTTAGCGTTTGTATTTGTGTTGCCCATGGCATTGAATCTCTGGCCGTTGCTGGAAATATGAATTCATGTATGACCGGTTAAAAAACAAAATCCCATCTAGTTCACGGGTGGAGTTTATTTCTCTTGGGTAAATTAGATAAACTGTTATGCAACCTGTGGGTTTGGAAGGATTGTTCAGGTTTTTTAGGCCTGAAAGGTGTGCCTTTTTTATTTATTTATTTTTAAACTGATTCTGACGGGTACATTGATGCTAGTTGATGTATATCAAAAGCATGTTTTGTAAACATAAGACTGTGGAGGTCTTGGAAAGGCCTGTGCCATTGCCTACTCTGTCTTACAGCATATGTCTGGACGATGAATGAAGTATTACGTCCTAAGAGTTTGATCCTCGATGCTCTTTACTTCAAATAAAAATCTGAAGGCTGTAGAGCGCTATATTTGGTTTCCAGCTTCTTGCAAAGCCCGCCTCCCCACATCCAAAGCAGATATATATCTGAAATTGAGTTACAGGTACTCCCAGTAGCAGAATGTAAAAAATATTCTGGAAGGCAAGATCGATGCCTCTGTATGATTCTGTGGTGGAGGCAGTAACGCACCTCTTTGTTACTCTACCCTCTATCAGAACTCAGTTTGTTCATGCTCCTTCCATATTTTACATGATGGAGGTGCTATGGCAACTTTTTTTGGATGTCAAATGGAACTACCACCAGCCTTTTTGGAGATGAAGAGGAAGACATTTGAGAGTTTGCACGGGGGCGAGCAAAGTGCCCAGGAAAACCTGAGGGGTGGAAAACAGTGGTATAAACGGCTTGAGGAGGATGCAGGAAATGAGTCAAGAACTCTAGAAACCAGAGCAAGGAAGAAAATGGAGGTAAAATTGTGTATATATGGTGGTGTGACCCTTCCGTTATCAGACAATTGGAGTCCCAGGGGGAGTAGGATGGAGGGTTGTCTTGGAATTTCGAATGGGGCTTATGAATCCCCACAAAATTGTTCTGAGGATGAGTGAGGGCCAGGCGCGAGGGACACATCGTCCGAGTGTTCTTAGGAACCTGATCTCTCCTCTGGGAAGTGGAGGGGAAATTAGGGCCCTGGGTGTTGGTTGAGGATAAAGGGAAGGGGAAGAGTTATGGTGGGGGGGAAATCGATGGAATGAGCGTAGGGATCTGGGGGCAGGAAGATGGCTAGAGTTCAGTCAAACACAGTGAAAATACTGTTATTCAGTGTACGGGGGATGAACACCCCGATCAAGAGGGAAAAGCTAGAGCGGCTGGTCTGGTGTCTGAAAGCAGACATCCTTGTAAAAAAGCTGATAGTAAGCAACTAAACATCAGAGGGACAGCCCAAATATACCAAGCATACACAAGGGTAAAGAAGGCGGTGTCCTGATAGCCCTAAATAATAGATTGCAGGCACGAGTACAGGACTCAGAGGGGCGGCATCTCTTCCTTAATGTCGAAGTCAGGGATAGGAAATTAACATTAGCAGCGATATACGCCACAATACTTGACAGAACAGCTTTCTAGGCTACGTATGGGCCTCCACAGGCCTAATAGGGAAACTGGGGGACATTGAAGTAGGTACTATCTCTTTTCAGACCACGCTCCGGTACCAGCACCACTTGTGACCCGGGGAGGAATATGGAACTGAAAGTTTCCTACAGACTTTTACAGGGCCAGCTCCTAGTGGAGTCTATAAAGGACGATATTGAACTGTACTTTTCCAACAACGACACAGGGGACACTTTGCAAGTAATCTAATGGGACACCTTTAAGGCGGTATTAAGGGGATGCTGAATAGCCATAAAAGCGAACAGGGATACACACAGAATCAGATAGGAAGAAGAACTTGAAGAGAAAGGGTAACAAAAAGAAGTGGCAAACAACTCCGACAGGAAAGTAAAACTAGCCAACTGGGGACATTGCAAAATAAGAAAGCTGCAGAAGCACTCCTACGCTTAAAACACTCCTACTATATACTGCGGGGGAAAAAGGGCAGAATAAAACGATCCTGAAAATACGGTACAAGCAAGGACAAATAGACATCGAACCAGGACCTGGGGGAGATTCTGAGGGGCTACTACTAGACCTTATACAGGTCAGACGATCTGCGTGTGGGTTTACAGAAGAAATATCTAGAGGAACTTAATCCCCCCCACCCCCAAATCATGGAGAAGGACAAGACACTACTAGATGGGGATATATACAGGTAGAGGAAGTTATAAGTGGAATTAAACAGTTACCGAGAAATAAAGCACCATGCCCAGATGGGTACCCAGACTCCTATAGGAAATATCCGGACATCCTAGCACCAAAGCCAACTAACCTGTTTAATAGCTTTAAGAGTAAGGGCGACCTAACTAGATCAATGAACGAAGCTAAACTGGTGGTTTGCCCCGAACAGGGGGAAGGACCCAACACTCCTGGGATCATCCCCTTAATAAACCTAGATGAAAAACTCTACATGCAAATCCTGGCGGACAGGCTTACATGTCTACTCCTGACGTTTATAGGCCCAGACCAGTCTGGATTCGTACGAAGCAGGCAGTCTGCGACAACACCTGCAAGGTATGCCATCTAATTGAGAAAGCAGAACAGACTCGCACCTCGACTATACTCGTGTCACTAGACGCAGAGAAAGCTTTTGACAGGGTAGAATGGACACAACTCTTTGATACAGTAGTGCGAATGGGCTTTGGGGCAAGCTGTTTACAAATGATTAAGATCCACTACAATTCACCAGCGCTGCGGGTGGCCATAAAGGGAATTTTGTCGGGAACATTCTCCCGAAGTAGAGGCATTAAGCAGGGATGCCCACTCTTACCTTTTTTTTTTTTTTTTAAAGATTTATTTAATATTTTCAGTTACAACAATGTAAACCCCTGACTGTTCCCCAACTTCCCCTAACTCCCACCCCCCCTCCCACCCCGGAAGGTTCTTGTTAGTTCTTCGTTTCTGTGTAAGTCTATGTTCTCAATATGTCCGAAATTCTTATATTATGGGGGCACCATTGCTCCATGTAATCTGATTGCAGGTATTCGAGTATCTCTCCCCATTCCTTTGCAAAGGTCTCTTTCGTTCCTTGTAATGTGTGTGTTAGCTTTTCCATGGTCAATTGTGTCCATACTTTCTGGAGCCAAGTGAACATATGTGGGGGCTCTTGTTTCTTCCAGTTTTGGGCAATTGTCGCCCATGCGGGTAGTAGAAGGCCCATGAAACCCCTCCATTGCGATTTCCTGAATTTCTTCGCTGCCTGATCTTTGATACCACATAGCCAAACTTTTTCGCTCAGGAATTCAGCCTCTGGAAATATTTTCCTAATTTCCACCTTTAGTTCCGACCAGAAGGCTCTGATTTCCCGGCAGTCCCACCAGATGTGTTTCCAGGTGCCCACCTCCAGGCAGCCTCTCCAGCACGTGTTCGATGTTTGTGGGTACATGGCGTGCAGTCTTTCCGGAGTGTAGTGCCATTGGGTTACTATTTTTAACCACATTTCTCTTTTTTGGACTGATCGGGTAATTTTCGGTATAGTGTTCCATAGGTCTTCCCACTGGCGTTTGTGGATTTCCTCCCCCAATGTTTTCGTCCACTTGACCAAATACGGCCATTTGAGTTCCTCCCCTGTGGAGTTGATAAATGTGTAGAGCGAGGAGACTAATTTCCTAGTTCCTGAGTTGGTGATTAGAAACTTCTCGAATGGCTTGAGATCCCTTGTAGCTGCTGTTTTTATGTCTGAGGTTGTGAGCCAGTGCCTTAGCTGTCCGTATTTGTATTTGTCTGCTTCCGTTAGTTTTAAAATTTCTCTACATTCTTTGAAGGTCCTTATTTCTCCGTCTTGGAACATTTCGCCTATCTTTGTGTAACCTGCTGCCTCCCACTTCTCGAAGGCTCCCTGTTCCATTCCCGGTGGGAACTGCGGGTTTCGACAGATGGGTGTGAACGGCCCCTCCACTGTTGTCATGATGCCCTTCCGTGTCTGCTCATCCCAGGCCTCAAGGGTGGTTTTCATGATTTCGCTTATGCGGAGGTTTGGGTGCCTGTGTTGTTTTGCTTTCCATAGGGTTTCCTCCAATGGGGATCTGGCTACCGCTCTGTCCTGAGACACCCATATTGTTTGTTGATTGTCCCCCAACCATTCTCTCAGGACCCACAGTTGCGCAGCCGTGTAGTATTTGCGAAAATGTGGTAGGGCCATTCCCCCCTCCTTTATTGGGGCAGAAAGGGTCGCTCTGGCAATCCTCGGGGGTTTTTTGTTCCATATATAGGACGAGATAGCTTTGTTCAGTGCTCTAAAGAACGATTTAGGGATCCTGATTGGGAGAGCCTGAAAGTGGTATAGCATTCTGGGGAGGATGACCATTTTTACTGCTTGAATTCTACCCCACCATGAGACCATTAGGGGGTTCCAGCGCTCCAGGTCTCTCTTTACCCGTATCAGTAGGGGGGGGTAGTTCTCGATGTATAATGTTGCTATCTTGCGTGTTAAGGTGATCCCTAGATATTTTATTCCTTTATCGGCTATTTTCAGGTTTTGCGAGATCGCTATTCTTTCCATTTCCGGCCTCCCTCCGGCTAAAAGTAAGAGCTCTGATTTGTCCTTGTTAATTTTGAGGCCCGATACCGCCCCGAAGGTTTCCAGCTCTCTAATGGCTTGGGGAAGTGCTGTTCCCGGGTTCGTAAGGGCTAGTAGCATGTCATCTGCGTATGCTATTACTTTGTGTTGGGAGCCTCCCATTTCTATTCCCGTTATGGCTTCCGTCTCCCTTATTCTCGTTGGAAGTGGTTCCAGGAAAATGGCATATAGGAGAGGGGACAGGGGGCATCCTTGTTTGGTGCCACGTGTTATTTCTATTTTGTCCGTGATCGCCCCGTTAATGGCTATCCTGATTGACGGGGAGGTGTAGTTGGCTTTTACCATTTTTATGTACTGGTCTCCAAAGCCCATATGTTTTAATGTTTTAAATAGTATTGACCACTCCACTCGATCGAAAGCCTTTTCGGCATCTAATGAGAGCAGGGCTGCTTGTATTTGGGTGATCTCGGTCTTCTCGACCGGGTGTATAATTCTTCTCAGGTTGTCATGCGTGAGTCTCCCTGGGATAAATCCTGATTGGTCTGGGTTTATTAGAGACGGGAGAAGTGTCGTTAGTCTGTTCGCCAGGATTTTAGTGTATATTTTTGCATCAATATTAATCAGTGCTATGGGACGGTATGAACTGGGGAGGGATGGGTCTTTCCCTTTTTTATGGAACACCAGGACCTTCGCTTCATTCATTGATTGGGTCACATTGCCCTGTTCTTTAAAGGTGTTTAGAAGTCTCGTGAGGACGGGGATAAGTATATCTGCGTATTTTTTATAGAAGGGGGCGGTAAAGCCGTCTGGCCCAGGAGCCTTCTCTGTCGGGAGCGCCGCAATTGCCTTTTTGACTTCCTCCTCCGAGATCGGGTTCTCTAGTGCTATTCTGTCTTCCTCAGGGATTCTTTTTAAAGGGAGGGTTTGCAGATAAGCGTCTTGGTCTGTTTCGTTCGGGTGTTCTGTGGTGTAGAGATTTTGGTAAAAGTCCTGGAAGATTCTCCCTATGTTTAAGGTTTGTGTGTGTAGTTTTCCCTGCTTGTCCTGCATACTCATTATGTTTGTTGACTTTTGTTTTTCTGAGCTGTCTTGCTAAGAGTCTGTCCGCCTTATTGGCTTTTATATATAGCCGTTGTTTTAGAAATTGGAGGGATCTTTCGGCTCCTTTTGTGCGAAGCATTTCCAATTGCCCCTGTGTGTGTTTTAGGGCCTTTTTTAAGGCTCTAGTTGGGTGGGATATAATTTCTTCCTGTATGTCCGTTATTTTCTTTTCGAGTTTTTTCCCAGCGGTGTCTTTGGTTTTCTTTAGAGGCTTTCATGGCTATAAAGTTACCTCTGGTCACTGCTTTGAATGCCTCCCAGACCGTGCTTAGTGGGACCTCTCCTGTGTTGTTTTGTGTAAGGTATTCCGTTATCTTGTCCCTCATCGATTCTCCCATTACTGGGTCATGGAGGATATCCTGTGGGAGCCTCCAGCGCCACAGTCCTACTCCTTTTTCTGTGGTTGTAATCTCAAGCCAGAGTGGGGCGTGGTCAAACAGGGATATTGACCCCGTTTCTATATCTTGGATTTTCCCCATAAGGCCCACCGACACCCAAAAATAGTCTATTCTTGACATTGTGTTGTAAACGTGTGAGAAGTATGTGTATCCTCTCTGCTGGCCCTTTTGCTGTCTCCAAGCGTCGCAGAGTGCGAGTTGTTCCATTTTTTGTTTGAGTCGTTTGGAGGGAGCACCCTGTATAGCGGGGCCCGCAGTGCTCCTGTCTATTTGTGGCTGCCATGCGAGATTTAGGTCACCTCCCAAGATCACCTCTCCCATTGCGAAGCCCTCAAGCTTCTCCAGAGCCTCTCGAATGAATCCGTCTTGTCCCGTGTTTGGTGCATAGATTGTGGCCAGAGTTAGATGGGACCCGTCCAGGTGGACATTGACCATTGCGAGTCTCCCTTCTTTATCCGTGTGCCTGTCCGTTAGAGTGACCTTTGCTCCTTCTTTGATTGCTATGAGGACTCCTGCTTTTTTGTCCGTGGCATTCGATTGTGCCCATATCCGATATCCCCTGAGGCGTATTCTCTGCTTGTCTTGTGCTTTGATGTGTGTTTCTTGAAGCAGGAGGAGGTTCGCCTTTTCTCTCCTCAGCAGGGACTCCACTTTCTTTCTCTTTATCGGGGAGTTCAGGCCTCGTATGTTGTATGTTAGGATTCTAAGTTTCCCCATTTCGTGCTCTCAGATTGGGAGATTCCCATTTCCTTATGGTGTGAGAACTTTGCATCTTCCGGTATCTTTCCCTCCCCCCCCCCCCTCTCAGTCCCCCCAACTTCCAACTTTTGAACATATAACTTCCCAAGGAGGGCCCGGGTACCTATGGTTGCTTGGGCGTTGCGCCTATCCCTCCCGGCCCTCGAAGTGCTCGGTAACTGGTTCGCGGGGGGTCCTAAACCCCGCATGGCCTGAGGCCTTCCTGAGTTTCTATTCCAAGGGGGCCCTTTCCGGGCCGCCAATTTGTGTTTTCCGTGGGCTGATGTTGGGCTGTGTGATTACCCATTTTATTTCTTCTTTTTCCGTATCTCTTCCCATCCTCTCGGCCTTTTTTGGAGACCGCCTCTAGTTCTGTCGTGCGCTTCCGCCGGTTCCTCTGTTTGTATGTCCATAATTTGCAGGCCTTCATCGCATGTTGTCACTCTTCGTTGATTGCCTTCCCAGCTGAACAGTAGGCCGAATGGGAACGTCCATTTGTATCTTATTTCCTTTGAAACCAGAACCTTAATTAGCGGTGCCATATCTCTCCTTTTTTGTAGTGTGATCGAGGCCAGATCTTGGTACAGTTGGATGTCCGTCCCGTTCATCCTGATGTGGTCCATTTGTCGCGCCTTCCTTAGAATAAGTTCTTTTTGTGGGTATGATGAAAGGGCTGCTAGGACATCTCTAGGTCTTTCTCCGGGCGCCCCTGTCCTTCTTGGGCCCACTCTGTGGATTCTGTCTATCCCTATGGTTTCCGTATCCTGTGCCTCCAGAATGTCTCTGAAGACTTCCTGGACTGCGTTCTTAAGATCCTTGTCGAGTACTGCCTCCGTGATGTTCTTGATCCGGATGTTAGATCTGCGTGAACGGTTTTCTAAGTCCTCGCACTGGATCTCTAGGTTGTGGGTTAGGCGTGCTAAGTGTTCCTGGGTCTCACTGTTTTGGGTTGTCTCCTCTTCTAGGTTTTGGATGATTTTCTCCACCGTGTCTGTTCTCTCTTCCAGTTGGGCAATGTCTCTCTTCACTTCTTGGACCACCTGTTTCATTTCATTTCTCATTGAGTTGAACTGGTCCTGGACCGTGGTCATGAATCTCTCCTGTAGCTCCGTGAACCACGAGTGCATGTCGTCCCTTGATGGGAGCGATGGGGTTGCGTTGGGGTGGTTGCGGTCCTCCGGGGAGTCTTCCCGGGGTCTCCCCCTGGTATGGATCTGGGATTCTGCCGACCACATTTGGACTAGGTTCGCATCTTGTTTGGAGGACTGCGAATTTGGGAGTGCCGTACCCCCCCGCCCCTTTGTTTTCGACATGCCTTCCTTGGGGAATCCTCTTCTCCCGCGGGTATGGGGACTGACGGTGTGCTTTTGGGAGGGCCCGGGAGGTGAGTCCTGCTCTTCTTCCTCCCTGGCTTACCCCCTGCTGCGTGGGGTTGTCGGTGTGGTTGAGGGGCTTCCTGCGTGTGGCGGGTGCCCTCGATAGGGCTTCGTCTGTAGCCGAGGCAAGTTTGTCCTTTTTCCCCCTCCCCCTCTCCCCTCCGCTCCGGAGTTCGGGTTATATGATGTTGGGCGAACTTGTCCCCCGAGTCTATTAGCGTTGTGGGGGGGGGGGGGGCGCGCTCACCTTGTCGAATTTCGTGGTGTTCCGGCGCCGGGCCTTTTCTTCTTCAGGGCGGGCCGCTCGGTGTTTGCCGGGTTGCGCCCTCGCTACTGCTAGTTTCCTCCTTGGGGGAGGGGGGGGGGCGTATGGGCCCCGAGGATGTGGGCCCCCTCGCTCACCCTCGTGTGCTCTGTCCGGGTACTACGCCGTGGACTGGGTGGTGCTGCGGCCGCCTGTGTCTCCTCGGTGGTGCCCCTCTTCCGCGGGAACAGTTCCGGAGGGGGAGGGGCGGCCGCTCCGCTCTGCCTCCGTGTGTCGCGTCTGGCAATTCCCTCTGATGCGAGGTCGGTTCCCGGTGCCGAGTGGTGCCGTGCACGTATCGGGTAGGTTTTCGTGGTTTTTCCACGGTTCTGAGCTGCTTTATTGTCAATTCCGTGGCGGCCCGGGCGGAGAGCGATCTATGTGCGTCTTCCTATCCCGGCGGCCATCTTGGAATCCCCACTCTTACCTTTTATTAAACACCATATACTCCTACGTCCCGTCCCCTTTCCTCCATACTTGTGGACATTCCATCCTTTGGGATGGGTCCGGAGCACTTTTGATAAAAAGTATCAAAATGTTGTCCATCTTTTTTACGCAGGGTATTGCACACAGCTATATGAAGCAAGATAAAGTTTTTATCTTGCACCTCCTTCACTGTCAATAGCTGCATAACCCCTGGTATACTCCCCTGCCGGGTATCTTTCACAAATGCCTTTTCCTTTTTATATGGATTACCTGGGATAATCCCCTGTCAGGAATACCCCCTCTGGGTTTTGCAGATCCCCGGATATACTCCCCTGCTACGTACCTTTCTCCCAAAGGTTCACTGCCTGATGTGTTTGTAACACCAGGACTTTCCACAATGTTCTTTTAGTATAACAAAGCTGTACTAATTCGCTGATTATGCTGCCTTGACATTAGATACTACTTTTTATTGGTATTTACAACACAAAACATAACCTAGAACAACTTAAACAACAAACATCACATCCCTACTGGCACGTTTAAGTTGGAGTTTACACTGCTTTTCGCTATCGGCTTGATTTACTGCAAGGCCTCTAATTCCTCTGTCCACAATGTTCGTACGCTTCTCAGGTTCACCAGGGTGCAGTTGTGTGCAAGCCACCCCCCCTTGACTCTTTTCTTCTCTTGTTTGCCAAGCTTTCTCCGCTGTTCTCTAGTTAGTCCTCCTCCGGGCCTTGAGGATCCTCTAGATTATCTCCTCCTTCGCTTCTGAACAGGTCATGCACTTGAGTGTTCCACGCTAATACCTTGGCCCCACTGTCATCTTCTCCCCTGCGCAGCACCCTTGTCCACACTGATGTTTCGGCTACCGTCCATTTCTACAGGTCTGCCCACCACATCTCGATTGACTGTCCGGGGCTTGTGTTCCATGCCGTTGCTATGCAGTGTTTCGCCAATATTGTCAGCAAGTCTTTCATTTTTGCCAGGTGTGTCCTCTGTTGAACTCCTCTCGGGAACAGGCCCAGCAGGTAAGACTCCGGTGACCATGCCTGCATTTGGATTCCCACTTCGCTCTTTCCCTGATAAGAGTCCCAGAAATACGTTATCACCAGGCATGACCAGAACATGTGCAACATATAGGCCAGTTCTGCCGTGCAGCGCGTGCAACTCTGGGTCTGCCTATTCCCCATGGTCGACATTCTTTTAGGCGTGAGATAGGCTCTATGTATGAGATAAAGCTGCATCTGTCTGAACCTTGCGCTCCTGGAGACTTTCTTTTCATATCGGAGGGTCCGGCTCCATTCTTCATCTGTGAAGGGTTTCTCTGGAGTTCATCCTCCCATCTGGCACGGGCTTGTAATTCTCTTGAGTTGACGCCCAATAGCTGCTCAAAGTCTGGATACAGTGTCTCCTCCTCCCCACCCCTCCCCCTGAGAGGTCATACCATGCATCTAGTGCCGCACCTAGCCCTCCCACCCCCGCATCATCCGCCTCCGGCAAGGTATCCTAGGTCTTCCTGATCATTTGGACCATGTTGTTGTACAATATGAATTGGCTGTTATGAATGCCCTGCCCTTCTAACAGGCTCTGAAAGTCCACCCAGTGTCCATCTTGCCACAAGTCTCCAATCTGGGCTATTCCCTTATCTTTCCACTGTATTTGGTACATTGCCAGAGTCACAATGCAAGCTTCAACTAATCCCACAAGGGGAATTTGCCTAGAGTAGGGGGTCACTTATCCCTTGGATTTTCCACGCTCTCTTCCATAGGGCCAGGCCAAACTTAACCATGTAGGGAAGTGTGTGAACTGATGCTGTGTCTATCCACAGGAGCTCCCTCAAATAATATTGCTGCAATGCCGGCTGTAAAAGTATGGAGTTTATAGATGTGTCTTCGCCCATCCACTATCTTAAATTGTAGTTGTGCCGCCAAATAATCATTCCAAGTCTGGCAACCTGATGCCTCCCCATTCATAGTCTCTCTGTAGTGTACTTGCTGCTATCCTGTTTCCCCCCACAGGAATTCCCTTGCCCTGGTGCGTAATAGTTTAAGAAATGACCTAGGTATGTTGTAAGGAATGTTCGTAAAATAATACAGGAGATGGGGTAGCACAGTCCTATTCAACGGAGCCGCCCTCCCTATCATCCCCAACGGTAGCGTCCTCAAACTGCATTGCCTTCCCTATTTTGTCTAGGGCCACCTGAGTGTTAGCCTTGTGTGTCCCTGTATTCGGCCCTGAGAAAGGCAGCAAATGACATCGGGGACAGTGGGCATCCCTGCTTTGTACCCCTTGCAATGTTCCACTCCTCCGAGACATGCCTGCCTGTCTTCACCCTTGCCCTTGGATCCTTATATTGGAGCTTAATCCAGCGTAGAAACCCCTCACCTATCCCAGAGTGGGCGAGCGCTCCCAGAAGCCAGTCCCAGTTCACCGAATCGAAGGCCTTTGTAGCACCCAGTGATGCTACTGCACATTCCCCCCCCTCTCTGATTCGTGTGGTCTATGACATGGTGGAATCTGCGGAGATTCCACATTATATTCCTTCCTTGTACATAACCTGTTTGGTCTGGGTGTACCAGCATGGGTATAACCAGTTTGAGTTGGCTGGCCAGAGCTGCTATCAGGATTTTGGGCTCTTGGTTTATCAGGGAGATTGGTCTGTAGGAGCCGCACTCTAGGGGTGGTTTCCCTGGTTTTAATATGGGTACAATTATAGATTCTGACATACTCCTCGGCAACTGTCCCCTCTCATATAACTCCTCAAATGTCTCTAGAAGTCTCTCAGCCAGGCTATCCGTGTATTTCTTGCAGAATTCACTGGGTTACTCATAAGGTCCCGGGGACTTGCCTGTTGGGAGATCAGCTTTGACTGCGGACAGTTCCTGCACTGTGAGGGGCGCATCTAGCATTTGAACTTGCTCCTCTGTTAGTTGGGGGAGGATTTCTCCACAAGAGCACCAGCTATATCTCCCGTCTCTGCCTTCTGGACCCGGGAGTACAATTTCTCGTAGACTCGTGAGCAGCTTGTTTATGCCTTCCTGGTTCCTGACCTCCTCGCCCTGTTAATCTTTAATTGCATTTATCGGTTCCTGCTTTCTCTCCTGTTTAGCTAGCCAGGCTAGCAGCCTGTTGGGCTTATCCCCCCTCTGCGGGCAGCCTCTGTATATACTTCCCATAAGCCAGCCTCTCCCAGATTGCTCTACACTGAGTTCTCCTGGCACCTCTCCCATCCTGGCTGCTCATGCTTCCACCCGTTCTATCTCCCTTTCTACATAGCCCAGTTTGGCCAGAAAACTTCCCCATAGTCCTCCAGTCTTCCCTATTGCTGCTCCCCTAACCACCACCTGCCATGTGGGTACGGGGGCCCTCCTGTATGTGCCCATGCTGCAACTGGTGGGCGTGGTCGGATAATGTGTGTGAATGTGTACCCCAGTGAATTCCCCCAGTGCCTCCTTGCCCATGAACAGATAGACTATGCGAGTGAATGTCCCATGCGGGGCGCTATAGTGTGTGTATCCCTTAGTGCCTGTGTGTACCTTCCTCCAGTTCGAGCTGGTCCAGTATGTTCTGTATTGTTCTGGCCAGCGTTGCTGGCTTCCTGTGCTTGGTATCCAATCTATCCAGTCGAGGGGCCAATGTACAGTTGAAGTTGCCACCCCAGATGACCGAAGTTACTCTGTATGGGGCCAGCCGGGGCGTAAGTGTCCTGAAAAACTCTGTTGCTTCGTGGTTGGGGGGGGGGCATACGTAT
This sequence comes from Ambystoma mexicanum, assembly GCF_040938575.1. Classification (NCBI taxonomy): domain Eukaryota; kingdom Metazoa; phylum Chordata; class Amphibia; order Caudata; family Ambystomatidae; genus Ambystoma; species Ambystoma mexicanum. The sequence continues at coordinate 735,993,375 of NC_090925.1, forward strand.
TTACTAGGCACACCTCCCGGTTCTCCAACATTCCCTGAACGATCACAACTCTGCCTTCCACATCCCTTTCCTGTTTTATAAGCTGGAACGGGGTCCCTGGGGCAATCTAAGTCAAAACTCCTCTGGCGTAATTAGAGTACATTGAGCTACACATTTGGCCTCCCCACTTCTTGGCTATCTTGGTTTGCTTCTCGACCGTCCGTTGTCTCCCGTGTAGCATTGCGATGTGAACTTTCGCTCTTTTCAACCAGGCATAGAGCCTTAGCCTCTTGACCTAGGCCTTTAGTCCTCTGACATTCCAAGTAACTATGTTTAGTGCTTCCTGGCCCATTTGTTCACTGAATCTGGCGGTCCGCCCGTTCCCATGGGCCTGTGTGCTGTTATTCTGATGACTGGTGCTTCCTCCTCTAACCTCCCCGCCTGTTAAGGTGTTGTTGACCTCTCTGCATCTCATTGAATTCTGCTTGCGTCGGTTCTGTGCCAGCCCTAGTCTCTGGCGCACCTCTCTGGATCTTTGTATTTGGTCGCACCTCTGGTGTTCTCCCTTTTTGCCTCTGCTGTGTCCTTGTTGTTTGCTTTTTCCTCCACTCATGCCTTCACCTAACATAACTAACCATACAACTACTATAACTATGAACAAATGCCCAGTCACCCTCCCCCTACTCGGGCTCTGCCGCTTTCAGGTGCTTCCCTCCTTCCTGTTGGTGCACTTGTTGCGGCGTGGTGCCTTGAAACTGGCATCACAAGTACTGTCATTCCACAGGGTCCCGTCTGTGGGTCTTGGTGGCCTGCTCTCGGAGACTGCGGGCTCCCTCATTGTCAGACTGCTGGTTCATGTCTCTGTGCTGTAACTCGTCTGTTTGGTGCGCTTCTTCATTTTTCATCGGGGGCATCCTTGTTCTGCTCGTCCGTCTCTCTATCAGTTGTGGGATCCTCTGCTGGTCTATGCACTCCTGGGCCTCAGTTGTAGTCTCAAAGATGTATGGTCTGCCATTATGCAACACTTTCAGTTTGGCCAGAGACCGCAGCATGAATTGCACTTTGGCGACCCTGAGGTGTTCCTTCAGACAAAATTGCACTCTGCGCCTTTGCACTTGCGTTGTATAATCCGGATAGATAGTTATTCTGGCGTTTCTTGTTCTTACTCCACCCTCTCTCGAGAATGTCAAGATCTTTTCCCTGCCTCAAGTTCATATAGGAAGGGATTGTGTCCTCCGACGTATTCCTGATCTTTGATGATTCGTCTCCAGCTTGCTGGCCTCGGGAATGTTTTCTCTGTAGAGGGCTCTGCGCGTCGACGTCCGCCGAGTCAATATCCCTCGACAGCCACCGTATTGGCGCCGACGTCCCCTTGCCCATAAATAGCCACGCACTGCGTCCGTTGCTCAGTTACGTTTTTCTGCGCTTCGTGGGGCCTCGGAATATCATTGCTCAGTTCAGTCAGATAAAACCTCTTATATTTACTCGATAAAACCAACTCGTTCTCGATGGCTTGTTCATCCGAACCAACGACTCCGCGGTCCGGCTTCAAAAAATGTTGAGACTACGGAAAGAAAATGAAGATAACGGATCCTCACAGGATCTGCTTGTGGTGCTTGGGAGTCGAGCACCATTGTTCGGAGTGTGAGGACTGCATGTCCATGACGGCGAAAGCCTTGAAGGAGCGCAAGGAGAAGTTCGAGAGAGGTAAGTCAGTCAAAACCTCCTCGAAAGTTTCTTCGGCCGAGGCATTCGTCTCCTCCCCGTCGAAAGCATTCCCATTCTAGGTCTCGAAGTAGCTCCCACCACTCGTCGAGATCTAGACACTCAAAGAAGAGATGTCGAAGATCCCCTTCCTCGTCATCTTCTGTTTCACCAGAAAGGGTCTCCTGCCCCACAGCTCTCAGGCTGAGTGGGAGGAATTCAGGAAGAAAATGCTAAGCGTCTTCGAGAAAGCGGCCTCGACCCCCTCGAAGACAGCTGAGGGTGATACCCCGGGTGAAAAACCCAAAAAATCGAAATGCCGCGAGTCGTTGCACCCGGCGAAAGTCCACCCGAGAGCGCCACGGGTCATCGGGTAAGAAGGCACCATCTTCGCCGTCGTCTAAGATCCCTTCGACGCATGGATCGACGCCATCGACGCCGTTGTCGAAGGGTTCTTCGACACATTGGTCGATCGAATTGACGCCATCGTCGACGCCGATAAAAGAGAAAACCACGGCTACTTCACTGCCAACGGTTATACCAAGAGCCTCAGGCACGACGCCGAGAACGTCGTCGACATCCTCGAGTAGGATCCCGATCCTCTCAAATTCTTCTAGGTCTCTTTCAGTTTTCTAGATGCCTTTCTCGGCGCCTTCGAAGCCTCTCACATCGGCGTCGACGACATAGACGTTTTCTCGCCCAATAATGACGAGTTTGGCTCCTTCTGCCTTAGAAATGGGTTTTACACCATTTCCGAGGTCAGAGTACCCCAGATTATCTTCAATCTATGAAGAAGGGGAGGATTCCGACCAGGAAAGACCCTTCGGGTTGCAGAGGACCACACTACCTGTTTCAGAGGATTTTACCTCTGAGGAAAGCAGGTTGAAAGACCTACAGGAATCATTACATGAGGCAAGTGGGCTGGACACTTCCCCAGAAGTGGAATTTGTCAAACCAGACCCAGGGGAACGTGCCGAAACACCATATAGAACTAAATGGCAAGGATTATTGAATTTATGGGTTGGTCTGCGCCTTCACCTGTTTTTCAACAGGATGACCTTACGGACATACTAGACAAAGGTCCACAGGAGGATCCTGTGGTCCCCTTCCATGCAGCCTTGCAAAGGAAGATTTCATTAAATTGGGAAACTCCTGAGGTTATCCCTGCAGTCAATAAAAGATTGTCGGCCAAGTATAGGGTAGCTGCGGCTGACCCTGAATATTTATCAAAACACCAGACTCCAGAGAGCCTGGTGGTTCAAGCGGCAACTTCATCAAGCAGCAGATCCGCTTACCCTACTGTCCCACAGGATAGAGATGACAAAAGGTACGATTCTATGGCAACAAAAAGTATTTTCTGCTTGTAGTATGGCGTTGAAGTCCATCAACGCCACCTGTACGCTTGCCAGGTTCAGTCGCACACTGTGGGAGTGTGCTTCATCAGCGGCTGACTGCATACCGGAAGGAGAGGAAAGGGAAGCCTTCCTTAACATCATTAAAGATGGGAAAGATGCCATGTGCGAATAACTTCAAACTGGCATTGATTCCGCTGACAGTATCAGCAGGGCCATGGCTGCAAGTACGACAATCCGCGTGGTTGCGAGTCTGGCTTTGCTCCAGATGTACAGGCCAGACTTTTGAATATGCCCTTTGACGGCTCTTCTTTATTCGGTAAAAAGGCTGATGACAGTCTGGAAAAGTTGCAAACATCTAAAGCAGCAGCAAAATCTTTAGGAGCTGCAATCCGCCAAACTCCTTTTCGCCTCTCAGGAACCTCTGGGAGAGGAAAGTTCTTTCGCTATTATTCCGCATTCGGGAAAGGCAGAGGACAGCCGGCTCAAAGAGGCCAAAGGAGAGCCACCCGAGGTGGACGGGTCAAAAGTACTAAAGCCGCAGCAGCAGCAGGTGCCTCTTTACCCTCGGCATCTGCATCAGCCGCCTCCCAAACAACTCTGAGGTCTTTCCACACATCACCTGTAGGGGGCAGGTTAACTCACCATCTGAGGCAATGGCAAGCTATTACGTCAGATGCTTGGGCATTGGAGACAGTTGCCCAGGGTTACTGCCTACCCTTTCTACACATCCCTCAGTCATCCACTGGGGCATAGCTCTCTAAAAGTTCCGGATCCGCTCCTCTTGCAGGGAATTGTAGACCTGCTAGAGAAAGGTGGCATAGAACCGGTACCTGTAGCGGAGAGTAACAAGGGCTGGTACTCCCCCCTACTTTCTCATACCGAAGGAGGACGGAGGACTGAGACCCATCTTGGACTTACGAGAATTGAACAAGTTCCTCAGGAAGGAAAAGTTCAAGATGTTAACTCTCTCTCAGATCCTTCAGGCCCTCCACATCCAGGACTGGCTGTTATCTCTCGAACTTCAGGATGCTTATTTCCATGTGCCAATCCATCTCAAACACAGGAGATACCTGAGGTTCGCAATTGGCGGCTCATTATCAATTTCGAGTTCTGCCATTTGGGCTGACCTCCGCCCGAGGGTCTTCACCAAGCTAATGTCGGTAGTGGCTGCGAGTCTGAGGGAAGGGATCCACGTCGACCCCTACCTGGACGATTGGCTGATCAGAGCTGTATCTTCGGAACAAGCTCAGATCCAGCTAGATTGTCTGCCACTACCTTCACAAACTGGGCTTCTCCCTCAATTTAAAGAAGTCACAGATGATACCATCACAGAGACTCCAGTTCATTGGAGCGGTCCTGGACACTTCCCTGGGAAAAGCCTCGCCACCAGAGGTGAGGGCTCAAGATATTCTGCAGATGGTCACCAAGTTTCAAAATGCCCAGCGTCTCCCAGCCTTCGACTTTTTGAGGTTGCTAGGCCTCATGGAACCCTGCATCTTCCTTGTGCCAGAGGCTCGCCTGAGAATGAGATCTCTTCAGTGGGCACTGAACTCAGTGGTCGCAATTCTCAGGGAGAATGACAGATCTTCGGACGGATTCCGGACAAGGTATCCCACGACCTTCAATGGTGGGCCTATCCAGAGAACATCTTGAAAGGAGAACTGTTTTGGCAACCATGGCCGGAGATGACAGTAGTCACAGACGCCTCACTCACGGTGTTGGGAGTCCAGACCACACATCAACCTATTAGAGCTGAGAGTGATCAGACTAGCGCTGAAAGCTTTCCTGCCATCAGTACAGGGAAGAAATGTCCTGATAATGACGGACAACACGGTGGCCATGCACTACCTCAACAAAAGAGGAGGCGTAGGGTCACTGCCACTGTGCAGAGAGGCAATGCAGCTCTGGTTTTGGGCAATTCAGGAAGGAATCTCTCTATCGGCAGTCCACCTAGCCGGAGAGAAGAACTTGACAGCGGATGCTCTGAGCAGGCAGAGCAGTCTCCCACGAGTGGGAGCTAGCTCAGGAAGTCCTTCAAGAGATCTTCGCCCTTTGGGGAACCCCTCAGGTGGATCTGTTCGCCAGCAGCACCAACAGGAAGTGTTATCTGTTCTGTTCAAGGGAATTTCCCCCGAGAGGAGCTCTAGGGGACGCGTTCGTAGTGGACTGGGAGTTCCCACTCCTTTACGCGTTTCCACCATTCCCTGTTATTCCTCAAATGATCAGGAGGTTGAGAAGATTCCGGAAAACCATGATCCTAATTGCCCCAGACTGGGCCAGGAGAACGTGGTACCCGGACCTTCAAGATATGTCCATCTGTCCTCCAATCCGTCTTCCACTCAATGAGAATCTTCTCTTACAGAAGGGAGGTCAGGTTCTCCATCCAGACATCGGAGCCCTCACCCTTCACGCTTGGCTTCTGAAAGGGCGAGGTACAAGGATTGGGACCTCCCTGATGACGTCATGGAGGTGTTGCTTTCTGCCAGAAGGCCAGCAACAATGTCTTTATACCGCTGCCGTTGGAACACATTTTGCAGCTGGTGTAGAGAAGAGAATATCGACCCTTTTTCATGTGGTACACCAACTGGGTTATCGTTTCTACTCTGCTTGGCAAACTCAGGCCTTCAAGTTGGCACTGTAAAAGGCTATCTTGAAGCGCTATCAATCTTCAAGCGCACTGCGGAGGAACCATCGTATTTCAAACTACCCCTAGTAATACAATGTCTCAAGGGATTAACTAATGTTTATACTCCAAGTTCCCTTATGGGACTTAAATTTAGTCTTAAATTATTTCCTAATGGGTACTCCCTTCGAACCACTCCACTCTTGTTCGCTGAGATTTCTCACTCTTAACTGTCCTACTGGTAGAACTAACATCTGCTAGGAGGGTGAGCGAATTACAAGCTCTTTCTTGTAAACCCCCCATACAATTTTCCATAAGGACAAAGTTGTCCTACAGGTGAAGCCTAATTTCTTCCCAAAGGTGGTTTCTGAAGTTCACATCACTCAGAAAATTACCTTACCTTCGTTCTACCCTCCTCCCCATCCGGGGAAAGAGGAAGAAAGGCTACATAGGCTGGACCCAATGCGAGCTTTAAGCTTTTACATCAGCAGACTGGCTAGGATTATGCAAGCAGACCAACTGTTTGTAGGATACTTGGATCACAAGTTGGGACTACCCATAACAAAACAGACCATTTCCTGGTGGATTATTTTTGCCATTCTAGAATATTACAAACTGGCAGGGAAAGAGCCACCCCAAAATCTCAGGGCTCATTCAACCAGGGGTATCGCAGCCTCTTCGGCCCTCCAAAGAGTGGTACCGGTCCGAGACATATGTGCGGCTGCCACATGGTCGTCTGCACATACATTCACAAGATTTTACAACCTGGATTCCTCCACTGGTCAAGAGACCAGATTTGGCAAAGCCGTATTACATTCGGTTCATTCCTAAAAGGAATAAATGACATTATTCCTCCCACCTCCAATTACATGCCACTGCCATGGGAGTCTATCAAAGATAAGGAATACGTCGGAGGACACAATCCCTTCGAAGAACAAGTTACTTCTTACCTGGTAACGTTCTTTCGATGGGATGTTCCTCCGACGTATTCCTTATCGCCCCTCCCATCCATCCCCGCAGTAATACTTCCCTTGTGGTTGCAGCTTACGCTCCTTCAAGGTCAATAACCAATTCAGGCATGACTTATCTTATGCTACAAAACGGAACTGAGCAACGGACGCCGCGTGTGGCTATTTATGGGCATGGTGACATTGGCACCGATACGGTGGTTGTCGAGGGACATCGACTCGGCGGATGTCGACGCGCAGCACCCTCTACAGAGAAAAAGTTTCCGAGGCCAGCAAGCTGGAGACGAATCATCAAAGAAAAGGAATACGTAGGGGGAACATCCCATCAAATGGTAAGAAGTAACTTGTTCATCTTCGCTATGATGGGTGTTGGGCGTGCTCCTGGGCGAGGTTTTCCTTCTGCGTCCTCAGCCCTTTGCTCCAAGGTAATTATGCGATCTAGCGCCACCGCCATTTGGCTTTGGGTGGTAGTTATGTTCGCTGTGTTACCCTGCGCTTGCTGTTCTGTGGTGCTGACCCTCTCTGACAGGTTAATTACATCTTGACTCGGGAGTCCCACGTCAACTATCACTGCATCCATCTTGTATTCGAGTGATGTTTTCAGCGCCGCTATGGCTTCAAGTATCCAGCCCTCCTCCTTTACCTTCTCAGCCTGTGTGGTGTCTGATGTGCTGGAACCAGCTTCTGGTGTTTGTCTGGGGTGCTTCATTCTTCCGGGCGAACACCCCCATGCTGGTTTGCTTACCTTTCCCTCCTTTCTGTTTCTCCGACGTGTCTGTGCTGGAGGCGCTTTTGTCGTTTGTGTCGGGGCCCCAGTCTTGCTTCCTCTCTGCCACCGCAGTGTGTCCGGCTGGTATCCTGGCGCTGCTCTCCGCCTACTAATGTGGCCCCCTGTGTCGTTGGGTCACTGTGGCGCTCTGGACCTCTCTGGCTGCAGTTCTTGTTGCTCTGCTCCTCCTTCCCTCTGCTGTGGCCCCATTCCCACAGTTCGGTCAGGGCCCTGTTTGTGAAGGGTGGCTATGACGTGGCACCCCAGGCTCCCCTTGCAACAAGTGCTGTGATGCCCTAGTTGTGTAGGCTGGTCCTCCTCTTATGTAGGTCTTTAATTGGGGTTGTCCGTGCTTCCTTCTCCGTGTCTATTTGAGGCCAGGCTCTCCCTTTTGCAGCTAGTGGATGCGTGATTGTGAGCCAGTGGACTGTGGCCTCCCACTTAATATGGCTTGTCTTGCTATGCAATACTAGTCCACCATCTGCTGGTGTGAACCCCCGGCTGCATGCCGATTGTCCGTGGCTTCCGGGTCCCCTACCCTCTGTCTTGCCCCCACTTCTTCTGTCCAGCTGTCGAGCCTTGTTCTCTTCACCCACGTGTAGGCTTGACTAGGCCGGTTTGGGGTGGCTCCCTCTGCCGCAAGGAGCTGCGATGTGAACTGTGTCTTCTCTCATGTGTGGGATGCTGCCCCGGATGTGTCTGCTTAGCACTTAGGCAGCAGGCGTTCCGCTAGGTGGTCTTTAATGCTGGTGTACGGAGCCTTAGGGTTCGCCGTTCTGTCTCCTACTCTTCTCTCTTGAATTTAGTTGTGTGCTGGTCCAGGCCTAAATCCCCTCCGGGGGAGTGTTTCAATCCTCCCCTACCATCTACGCCTGCTGCTCGCCAGATTGGGGTCGCCGGCGGTAATTGACCCCGTTGGGTTGTGCTGGATCGTGGTGATACTGTTCGCCTCCCACTTGCCACTAGTTGCGCTGTAGTTCGCCACCCCCCCTGGTCCTCACTACAATGTCGTTTGAGCGTCCCTATACCCACTGAAACCTCTTATTCCCCGGGGGCTGTTAGTTTCTAGTGGTCCCCATGGAGGCCCTCCACCTTTATTGTGCTTACTGTGTCTGATGTGGCCTTCTGCTCTCTCCGTTCTCTCTCCGTAGCCTCAATGCACGGCAGAGCTGTCTGTTCTCCTCGGCGCAAGGGGGGGGAGGGGTGTCCTTTTGTTCGATCGCTCACTTGAGGGTAGTGTAGCGGGCGTGCTTGGGGAGCCTGCTTGTGCAGATTCCAGTTTGCCCCAGTGGGTCTGCCTTCCTGGTCTGGGTCTTAGCTGGCTAAGGCTCCCCGGGCTGCTCTGCGTTTCTGTTTCCTGCGCTTGGTGCTGGTGCGAGGTCTCCATGGTGCCTTCAGTCCTCGCTCCTTCCCAGTGTCCAGGCCCAGGGGTGTTCACTGTCCGCCTGTCTCTCCTCACCCTATGGCTCAGGTGTTGTGGCCTCTCCCCCTGGGCATCACCCGCTCAGTGTCCTCCGTCGCGGGTTCCCCTTCTCGCTCTGTCTGGCGCTCCGGGGGCCTGGCCGCTCTTGTGTGCGCCCTGCTTTCGCCCCGAACTGCCACCCTCTCCTGTGTTTCTCGTTTTTACCTCTTTAGGTAAAGGGTCCGATATCACTATTGGAGTGCCCTTCTCCGCCAGCGTCAGTAGTCTTTCCTGTCTTCCACTGCACCTCGCAGGGCTGCCCCCACCAGCTCGAGGTTGCGTCTGCCATTTTGTGAGGCGACACAGGTCTCGCTTCGGGCTCTCCGTCCTCCGATTTCGCTCTGGCGTCTCCCCAGCTGTCTCACAGACCTTCAGGCACCCTTCAAGGTTTCTTGGGTTCCCTTCCCGTTTCATACCAGCTTTTTGTATGGATTTGCCGGATCGTGTATGAGCTCCAAGGAGCTGCGTCTCTATCGCATGGCCGACGAGCCACACCCGACTTTAGATAGTACTTGTTCCAACGTTCCCCATAGTGACATTTCATGTATGGAGACTTGTACAAGATCTGGATGTTGGCTTCTTCACTGTTATTTGCTTGTGGCAATGCTTGTTCCAATTTTCCCCTTATTGACATTTCATATATGGAAACTTGTACATATATTGCCTTTCAACTTCCTCATTGCTGTTCATTTGCTAGTGATAATATTTACTCAAACTTTCCCCATTTTGGCTTCTATTATTTGAGGACTTATGTACATCTTGCCTTTCAAATTTGCTTGGTCAGTATTCAAACAGGGGTTTGATTGTCCATATCTGTTGGTACGCCCCGTGGTCCCCACCTCCTATGGGCAGACTCGCCAGTGTTTGCTGGCGTTTCCGACCAGTGATACACTGTTGGAGAGATGCATTTTCTTCGGGAAGGCTTCACCTGCTCAGTAAACCCTTGCCTGGTTCCCTTTCCAGCTCTGCATTCTCCCACTGGCGGAACTTATGCTTTTCCAGGAGACCGTGTCTCCAGCAGCCTCGCTTCCATCGCCAGTGGTGCAGTGGTCCTTTCACAGCATCCGCTGTGCTTCTTTCGGTATCCTGCTTCTCTGGTAAGTCAGGCTCACAAGCGGTTGCTTGTAAGAGCCTGTCTCTTAGTATGGTCCGTTACCGTGCGCTGGTGTCTGTTTCCAGTGCTGCAGCTCTCGTCTCCACCAGTCAATGGAAGGTATTCTCCAGATTTAAATGTTCTGCGCAGCTGATATTTATTATAAGAACTACTCCTTCAATTTACATGAACTCCTTCCTCGTCTCAGTACTTGAGGCTTTGTGGAGTTGAGTCCACATGAACTTTAGAGCTTTTAAAGCTGAGCTGTTTTGGATCTTGGTTTGAATCATAAACTTTAGACCGGAGATGTTAAATGAGAATTGTGTGTACATGAAGTATGGATGGTGTTCGGTTTGGGTTGTTTTTAAGAGGTTTTTGGATCATACAATGAGGGGGATTTTTCAATTGGCAGCAAGCCGTCAGAAGTTTGGGAATTATAGGGGCTTCTTCCTCTGGAAGGGAAGAATACCTAGTCTCTTCTGATGGGGTCACCACATGTCCCCAACAGCCATCTGCTCCCATGTGATCCTTGCTCACAATACCACCCCCAGGGTCATGATCAGGTAGCGACTGCCTTCCTCTGGCCTCATGGGAGGAAATTTTAGGCTGGGGTTAAGTGTTGACTTCACAGGATTCATCACAGATCTTCATTCAGATCCATAATTGGTGATCCTCTCCTCCGATGTGTGGTATCCAGGAACGATTGTTAACATAGGAGCGAACAGTCTTCTTGCTAACATTTGAAGTAGCGTCTCATACATTTTGTTTTTGGTTGCGTGTGGTAATTTATAGATGTATACATTTTTTTTTTTGGAGACTTGCTTTACAGGTGCGTACTAGGGAGCAAGACTGGTGTGAGGGTCAGGAATGAGAGTCGGACACATTTTGGACAAGGACTTTTATTAATGAAATGGAAAGGTTGGGAAAATGCCTTGCTGTCCCTGTGCTAGAGGAGTTTCCCTACCTAAACCAAAATCTAAGGAACGGTCAGTGGCAGGGTAGCGTCCAAACTAAAACTGTCCTGTGTCCAAAATACTATTCTGACACTCCCATTCTAATGAAATAAATCTTAGGGTGAAAAGGATTTTGTCTTTGGCCAGTTCTTCAAAAGCGTTAAAATGAAATAAATAACTCCAACAGAGATTGAAATTGGTTTGTTTGCTAGGAGTCAAAATCTGCTTCTTGGTATCTGGCATAACTAGTTAGGCCGGAGCTACCTCTGTGGTACCCAGAGCTAGTACAGACTTCACAGCAAGTCCAACTTTGCACAAGATTCAAACTCTAACATTTTGTCAATTTCATGTTATCCAATATGCTCTAAATGTTCCTTGCGTGTGTTCTTTATCATCCTTTATATACATCCCCAAACATAAATGGTTAATGTCACACAGCTAGGGTTGCATTGAACTGCTTGCCCCAAGAGTCAAAAGTAGCTCCTGGTAGCTGTTGGTTTCAAGCTAACCAGGATCCCCCTGACTAGTACCAGGAGCTAAACAGCTCCCAGCTCCTGCCAATTTCGAAGCCTGCTCCAACCTACAATCTCGCAAGATTATAGTTCCTTGATCCAGAGGGGATCACCCCCTCCCCCCCCCCCCGGTTTCTTATTCACAATTTATGGACAGTAGTGATTGTCTGTTCCTTTTGTTCAGATGAAAGGTATGAATAATTTCGACATTGAGTCTTTCAAGGATAAAGTGCCGTAGCCCAGAGGGTGTCATCCTTTCCCTGGTTTCTTCTTTATGATTTCTCATCAGTAGTGACTTTTATCTTTGACATTTGTGTCTTAATTTCACCTTTGATTGTCAGAATACCTGGTATACTGGTATACTTTTTTTTTTTTTTCCCCAAAAAATCTTTATACATCACCAGAGATCGCAAGCATAAAACAGTGGGTATGGCTTAATGTGGTCTGGTCTTCACTAATAGTTCTTCTATGGAAGCCCTGTTCTATACATTTCTAGCCATTGTCTCTTGGTGATGTCTTTTATAAACATATAACAAGTCCTCCATTTGCCCCCCCGCCCCCCTGTATTTAACATAAGGAAAGTAGGATGACCCCTGACGGATGATCAGGCACTCAGTATTCCGCCTCTTATTCGTGTAAAGCGTCTGTTATTATCACAGGACTGACAGGTTCTTAAGCATGGTAGGTCTAAAATACTGTTATCGGACGAACTCTTGGAAGAGGAACCAGACCTTGAGATACTTGTAAGTCCCTGTAGGCAGAGCGCCAACTTTTTCCATGGCCAATATCCCCATACCTTCGCCCACCACCACGCTATTGACGTGCATTCCTCAGTTTCCCATGCTTGGGCTAATGTCATTTGTGCTGCTGCTAATAAGCGTGTGATTAATGTCACTGTAGGTCTACTAGCAGAGTAGGGCTCTTCGGCTGTTGCACCCCAGCAGCCTCACCAGTGGTGAGTTGGGTAGTTCCGCACCTGTTATCTCCTTGATGTGGCTCAATAGCTCCGTCCAGTAAAATTTCGTCTTTGGGCATGACCACCACCTATGCCCCAGATCACCCAGAGTGCCTTATTTGCTGCAGCAGAGGGAAGACCATTCTGGCTTTATCTTGTTTAAGCACTGGGGGGGTTAGGTACCATCTGTAGCAGATTTTGGCCATACATTTGGAGGCCCTATGTGCTCGCACCCAGATTTGTCCCCATACCTCTTCTGAGATTTCTGTATCCAGGTCTTTCTCCCACCTAGACTATTGTTGAATATGATTGTCTAGTAGGCGATAGTCACAAAACGCCTTTCTTTGCCCCTCCCTCTTTCATTGTCATTTCTCAGCCCTATCAGTGTCCGTCTGCCAGCTTCTTTCCTTCTGGGATATCCAATGTCTAATCTGGACATATCTATAGCGTTCCCCCTCTCCCACATGGAAGTTAGTCTTGCAGTCTTCAAAACAGAGAGGCTCCCCCTATAGTAAAAATCTATCGGTCGTAGGGCCGTGCGCCCTCCCCATTTATCCCAAAATACTTTGCTCCAGCCTGGGGAGAACTCCCTATTAAAACCCTTCGGGCTATAGGCACTAAGGCTTGGGGTCAGCCCCTTCATTCGCATCGCCTGATACCATGCTTGGTATTCAGGTCGCCCCTTGTTCTACTTTGCACCATCCTTTCCTTGGGTTGCCCTCTGCCCAGTGTAGCATGGGTGCTATTTGTGCTGCAGGTATGTATCGTTTTAGTTCCGGTGCTTCCAATCCCGCATCATCTGGGCTCTAAACAAGATTGATCTAGGGACCCTTGGTCGTTTCTTGTGTCATATGAATCCTAAGACTGCTGTTTGTAGTGTTTGTAACCATCTGCATTGGAATTATGATTGGGAGTGAGCTCGAAACATAAAGGAGTCTGGGTAGTAGTGTCATTTTAATTGCAGAGATTCTAGTGAGCCATGAGGGTTCCTGACTATCCCATCTGTCTAGTCATCCAGCAGTTTCTTCCATAAGGGAGGAATGTTTGCCCCATATACTCTAAAAAATCTAGACTCCCAATTCAGTCATTTCACCATTGACTCCATTAAAATAACTGTCTCCGACTCGGTCAAAACTCTTGGTGTCTATTTGGATTCCAACATCTCCATGGACAGACAAGTCAACGCAATAGCCTCCTCAGCTGCGTACCACGCCAAACTGATCAACGCAGTCAGACCCTTCCTCTCAAAGAGAATTGCACAAACATAGCCAGAGCAATCACCGGCTCCAGGCTAGATTACTGCAATGTACTCTTCCTAGGAACTTCCAACAAAAACCTGGAAAGGCTTCAAATCATACAGAACAATGCCCTCCGCGCTGCCCAAGATATCACGAAAAGAGAACACATCTCTGAGGCCAGAAAACTAGCCCACTGGCTACCAATAAGGGAAAGAATCATCTTCAAAGCTCTGATACTGACCCACAAGTGCATCCACCTCACAGCCCCGGTCTACCTCTCACAAAGAATCCACCCTGTCTCCTCCACAATGTCAACCAGGTCACCATATACCAACATATTCTGTGTGCCACTAGTAAAAAGAGCCAGAGCTGGAGGATCCAGCTTCCCTTAACTCGCACCATCACACTGGAATGCCCTACCTCCCACAATCCGAGGTGAGCCCTCCCTCATTGCCTTCCGGAAAGCTATGAAAACCATCCTCTTCAGATAAGGTCTCTCGCAGCACTATGCTTGCCAATAAACTGCCTGTAATGTAATAACCAAAGATGCATGAGCTGTAATGACTAATTTGTTTGTAGCAATCATAATGTGCCAACGACTGCTACCAATCCTGTACCCCCTGTAACCAAGTTCCTGCAAGTAACAGCGCCACAATGCCCCTGGGCTGTCTGCACGCTATATAAATGTAAAGAAATAAATAAAAAAAATATAGCTCCTTGTATGTTTTAGTTGTTCTCCCCAGGTAATCTATCCCCTTCTGCGAGATCAGTGGGAATGCATTACTTAGGTCAACTATGCTATCAGATCTGTTGGGCACATTTAAGGCTTTGGATATCGAATAATTAAGTGAAACCAGAGACTGCGAATTCCTGAAGTCTCTTAACTTTTGCCATAGTCTGGTTTGTATCCCTCATGAAAAGCAGGATAATGTCAGCATAGAGGGCAATCTTACGTTCCATCTGTTTGTACGTGACACCACCCGCTATTCCGGGGTCTTGCCTGATCATTGCAGCTAATGGTTCCATAGAAATCGAACTTTTTAATGGAGAAAGTGGGCATTCTTGTCTCGTACCCCATCAATGTCTGTTAGGAAGAAACCTGTGCAGTTCCCTCTGGGACCACTGCAAAAGATTTAGGACTAAAGGTGTTTGGCAGTAAACCCACTTGGTAGCAGTCTGTACCACACAGATTCACTTGGTAGCTGTGGCTGAGCAGTCAGACTTCCCTCAAGAAGAGTTAGGCAGTATTCAGAGTATTCACAATAGGTCAAAAGAACACAGTAGAACAAGCAAACACCGACCAGAGCATGGTGTAAAAGAGATATAATTATTTAAAACCACATCTAATAAAACACACAGGCACTAATATTAAGCAGTTCAAAAACACGGTCACTAAAAGATATACACTCCCTTAAAAGAATATTAGACAAGTCTTCAGTAAAGCACCACTTATTTTCAGACTGCAGTGAGCGCTTAACGCAGATGGCACTCTAATAATTCGGTTTAAAAAAGGGAGAGAAAGGCACAGCATAAATTGAAACGGATCCCAACACTTTCAAAAGAACACAGCAAGAGAGGAAGGCAGAGTCAAACCGTGAAGTTAGAGTTCAGAAAGCCGGATCCACTTTGAGGATCAGAACGAAATGTGTCCAAGGTCACACGGTTGAAAAGTGCACAAAAGTCTCGATGGTTCAGAAAGAGTTGGACCAAAAGAAAGGGACCAGTTAGAGGGTCAAGGCGACCAGCCCAGTCCAGAAGGTTAAGGGATTATTATTATTACCTTGTAGCAATCTTTAGAAAGGGAGGTCTGGCGGACACGGTACCTTAAAGTGGTGAGAATACTCCAGCGGAGGCAGTTGTTCCTGGCAGCGGATGCAAGTCGGTGCTTCGTCCGGGGGAAGAGAGGATCTCGTCGGGGAGGAAGACAGGAGTTCGTTGCACTGCCAGGGAAGAAACCAGCCGCGGAGTTCTCAGTTAAAATGAGCGGTCCTTTTATTCGCGGTCAGGTGGTAAGTGGCTATCCGGTTGCCGGGGTGCTTGGCACGGGCAATTCGACCACAAGACGTCCTGGGATGCGAGGAAAAGAAGATAAACTGGTTGTGCCCACCAGTCAGGGGAAGACTCTCCAGCAGGGAGATCTTCTGTCGTCGGGAAGTGGTGAGTCGGTTTCTTAGGGCTCCACCGGTGGTGTCGTCGTAGCAGGTCGGCTCAGCTTCTCCCTCGTCGGATTCTCAGGTCCTGTGGCGACTTCTGAAGTTCCAGTCCCAAAAGCCCTGCTTTTATGCAGCACACCCCCATTCACTCAGCCTAGCTGTCAATCAAACATGCTAAGTGGTGAGCCGGCCGGCTCACCACTTGGGCCAATCACACACGAGTGCGACTTGAGTTACCAAGGTAACTCAGTCCAGGGTCCCTAAACCCCCCCCCCCCCCACCCCTCCCACACCCCCTGTGGTACCCAGACAGAGTGGCACCACTTTTGGAGGCTTCAGTGGAGAAGCCCGCCAAAAAGTGGAACAAAGGGCTTGACTGCGGTTGGAGTCACAGAAGAGAACACAAACGCCATTTTAGAATCGAGTCCTGGCAAAAAATACCAACCGGCGAATTAATATTAAATGAATAAACCGGCGGTATGTTCAAGGCTATGAGAATTAAATAAAGTTGGTAGCCTCGAACAATGGGAAAATCCCATAGAGATATATTTGCGGTGGAATATAAAAAGTAGTATCCACTGCCACCAGCCAAAACTCAATCGGGGGGGATGGAGACGTGCCCCCTCAACTAACAGACCCCGGGGCAATCAAATTGCCCCGACCAGTACGTCCACAATATGATGGTTTGTACTGGTTTCTGTTCATAATTTGGGACTAGTAAAGCCAATGGTGACTTTACATGCCCTGGGAGACAGTAGTCAGTCCCAGGGTATGGAGTCTATGGTGGGGTGTCGCTATGACACCTCTGTGTCACTGCACGGAGGGTGCTGTTAAACACACATAGTAAAAACACATGAGACCCTATGGAGTAAAGGACCGCATTGCTCATAAAACACATTAACAGTCAAAGGAACACCACCTGTTATCCTGTCCAAGAGTGGGAGAAATAGTCTCACTCTTGGCAGGAGAAAAAACAAACTCCAGAAATCCAGCAAAGCTGTTGGGGGACTCACTAGGTTAGGAAATTCAGCCTAAACGGAGAATTCTCCCTAACAATGTCCACCCTTGCCGTGAGTTTCCCATGAATCAAGAATTTAGTAGCGGGAATCTGAAAATTAGCTCGGACCATCCTAGTAAATGTTGGACCACCTTCAAATGTGACTAGCGTTTGTTCAAGGAACTGCCAGTCCATACTGTCGAACGCCCACCTTGCGTCAAAGTGGCTATCGACATTTGGTCTGACTTGATGCCGATTTCAATTATGTCCACTGCTCGCCTTACATTATCCTGGGCTTGTCTTCCTAAGATGAATGCCGATTGGTCTTGATCGATCACATACGGCATGATTCGTGTTAGTCTCCCGGCTAAGATTTTGGCATACAACTTAGCATCGCCATTAAATAGGGAGATGGGGTGATAATTGGCGCAATCAGAGGGATTTTTTCCCAGGTTTCAATATTGTGTTGGAGTCGCTCGTCACCTGAGACCACCCCTAGTTCCCTAATTCTATTAAAATGCCGGGTCAGCGGCCTCTTAAGCTGTGTCCGAAATGTCTTGTAATATCCATTTCCTAGACCATCGGGCCCTGCAGCTTTATTGGCTGGTAATGAGCTAATGGCCTTCCCTACTTCCTCTGTGATGGGGTCCTCGAGGAGTCCATTGTCTTCCATTATCTTCGGCAACTGCACCTCTTTGATATATTCCTCTTGCCGGGATATGTCTGTCTTCCCTTTTCAGTAGCTCCTTATGAAATGATTTTACTATTGCCAGCTTGTCGTCCTCCGTCCCTTGCAATTCCCTTGATTCGTTCTTCAGCTGTTTAACTTAGTTACCTGTCTGCTGCTTTCATAATTTAGCAGCGAAGAAATGATTGGCCTTAACCTCTTTTAATATGTCTGTTTCACCCTCATTAGTGCCTGGGCGGATCGATCTGCCATATGGGCCTCCATTTGCGCTCTGGCCTTCCGTAAGGTGCGTAGTGTCTTATGTGTTTGTTCTCCCCCCCCCCCCCCGAACTATGGCTTTACTTGCATCCCAGATCACCCACCAATTGATTCCTTCTGAGTCAATTTCTTTAAAGTAGTTGTTGATGTCCTTCTCCATATGGGACCTCAAGGCCATGTCCCCAAGGACCAATTCATTCAACCTCTTCTGTCTGGGGACCTCCTTCGGGGGTCTTTTGAGGTCTATCTTGATGGACACGGAGTCATGGTTTGAGAGGTATTGCGTCCCTATTTCTATTGTCATGATTCTAGGGATTAGCGTTGCTGACACTAATACAATGTAAATTCTGGAAGATTGGTGTGCCGCTGATAAATATATTTAGTCCTGTACTCTTACGTCCCGTTTCCTCCATAATGCATGGGCGTCTGAACCTTTTTCACCAGAAAAAAACCTTCTTCCCCTTTAAATTTAGAGGCACACTGGGGTGCAGCCCTGGGAGCATGTGCTACCCTAACTCTGCCTACCTGCGCCACACCTTGGTCCCCTTTTCCGCATCAACTGGAACGGGCAGATTTCACCAGTGCTCCTGGGTTTCGCTTTGGCCATGTAATTCCACGCGTTCTTCCCCGGATTCTTCTCCTATCTTTTTGTCTTCTTTTTGTTCGCACAGAGGACCTTGCCATGAGACGTGCATTGGCTTTGTGAAAAGGGGCGTAAGCGTCTAGTGATGTCGGCTTCAGGGGCGGGTGTTATGATTTAGTGGCGCGAGGGCACTCGAACATAGGGCGATGAAGCAATGGATAAGATTAGCATAAGATGGCCACGCCAAACCCGTTGTTTTCTCATGTGTAAAAGTGAGGAAAACTAAGGTTGGATGCATAGGAATGTTTTTTTTTTTTTTTTTTTTTTTTTTTTTTACGATCGATCACAGTATGCTGAAAAACACATGCCCGAACGATGGTCACAATAACATTTTTGAGCACACCATCACTTTAAGGATTAGAGTACTTACAGAACTATTTGAAAAGATTTGTCTATTTCATCTGGACATCCACCCTACCCCACATAAGACTAATCGTCACTTTCTGGTCCCAGTAGGAAGTTGAAAACAGCTGAAAAGTTAATTTGTTTTGAGTTTTAATGCTTTTACCCAGTGATATTCTATGCTTGAAGAATAAAGGAGTGGGGCCTGTTTTTGAAATTCTCTTGTAATGTTTTTCAATGGGTTATTACATTTGTTTTTAATGCAAATTCTTATGTAGATTGATACGTAGATACTTGTGTACTTTAAACGTAGCATTTGCTGTTGGTCACTGGAGAGCTCCCTAAAGTTAATGGCAGAAAATCTGCTTTATGATCATCTTGTATCCAGGTTAGACTCCATATGCTTCTACCAGGTATTTTCTTCAAAGCCTCTTCCACAATATCCCTGTGTGTAAGCAAATTGCAATCTGCATACATGAGTAAGTTACTCTCCGTGCTAACCAGATTTCTAACATAAGAAGTTGACAGATTTTAATAGCAAAGGGTTCTAGGAGCAACAGAAGACATCCCAGGCAAGTTACTTTAGTTCTAATAAAGGGTTGAGAATGAAAGTTGCCCTTGGAAAGCTGGACCCCTAGTTAGGTTGTACATTGTACCAAGCCATAATCTACAAAGGGATGGGAATCCAAAGTTCAGTATTCATTCGTGCAAGAGAGGCCATTCAAATGGATTGTGTCCTTCCACGTATTCCTTATCTTATACAATTTCCAGATTCAGCTGCTTTTGAAAAAGATTTCTCTGGGCGTAGGGCGCTGTGCGTCGAGACAGTTGACTCGATGTCCCTTGAGGGCTTTCATCTCGGCTGACTCCATCGTCAAGTACATATACCACGTGCAGGGAACGTTGGCTTTAGTTCTGTTTTTCCGTGAATTACGGTGCGCTTCAGTTATCTTTGAAAATGGCAGTCTCCAGTTCCGAATACTCCAAAGGCTGGCTTCAAAAAGTACCTAAAATGTGGCGCCAAGATGTCCATCACGAACCTGCATAAGATCTGCATCTGGTGTCTGGGCGTCTAGCATGTAACACTGTCGATACCGTCAGTCGATGACGGGTAAGACCTTAAAAGAGCACAAAGCTAAATCTTTGGTGGGTAGGATTGTCCCCAAATACCCATCCACACCATCGAAATTTGGGTCATCCCACGAGTCGAGAGATTACTCTGCTCACAAAAAAGATTTTAAAAACAGTCCCAGTCGAGGAGCAGACACTCCTAGTCATCGAAAAAATTGAAGAGAAGGCATACATCACCTTATTCTTCTCATCTTCCTTAGATTAAAGGAGCGTAGTCTGCCCGACCATATACTCCTCCAAAGAGGAGTTGGAACTCTTTAGGAAGAGAATCTGTAAAAATCTACGAATTGGGCCCCATCGTCCTCAAAACATAAGAAAGTGGCCATGCTAGGATCGATGACGAGCATGAGGCCAAGGCAAAACCCTGTGCGCCCTCAAGCCCGGGTCATAAATCTAAGACTACTCGAGGGTCTTCGAGTGTTCTACCAGACGAGAAATCGTTGAAGAAACCACCGATGTCGACCGTACATTCTTCAGCGCCTTTACCACAAAAAAGCCAGGAAAAGGTTTTTAAACCTTTACCTATAAAGGATTTTTTTAGATCCTTAACATCTATGTATGAGAGCTATGAAACCTCAGATGACACCCCTCCATGCGGTCTCCAATTGGATACTCCTAATATAAAAAAATACTAACGTACCTGAATGTTTTATTTCAGAAGAGACCATCGTTAGGGAGCTACATGACACCCTACAGACAGCTAGTGGAGTAGACCACTCCCCAGAACAAGATTTTGGGAAACCGGACCCGGCTGATCATGCAGATGCATCATACAGAAGCATATGTCCAGAGTGGTGGATTTTCTGGGATGCAGTAAACCAACTCCTGCATTTGACCAAGACGACCTGACTGACCTATTGCACAAAGATCCTCAATATATGATATGGTATTTATAACGCGCCTATACACAAGTGTTTCCACGTGGCACTTCAAAAAAGGGTTGTGGCCAACAGAGGCTCCAGAGCCTGCAGCAAACAAAAAATCAGACCCAAAATACAGGCCTTCCAATAGCGACCCTGGCTACCTGTCGATACATCTAACTCCGGAAGGCCTAGTAGTACAAGCAGGGAAATCTGCCTCCAAGCAAGCTGCATACGCAACCATACCCCCTGATAGGGATGACAAACACATTGACTCTTGGGCAAAAAGTATTTTCTGCTAGCAGCATGGCTTTAAAGTATGCTAATTCTACATGTGCCCTTGCAAAGTTCTCATTCACCCTGTGGGACTCTATGGCGTTGGGGGCTGATCACATCCCTGAGGGTGAGGAAAGAGACTGCTTCGTGAACCTGATAAGGGATTGCAAGGGAGGCCATGTGAGTCTCTGCAACCAGGTCTGGACACTGCTGACGGTGTTTGCAGTGCCATGGCGGCAAGCACGGTCATATGAAGATTAGCATAATTGAGGCTGTCCGGATTTGCTCCTGATGTACAATCCAGACTCCTTAACGTGCCTTTTGACGGCTCCCATTTATTTGGAAATAAGGCTGACGAAAGAAAGCCTTGAAAACCTGCTGATCTCAAAGGTGTCAGCCAAGTCCTTAAATGCTGCAGTCAAGCAGCCACAGCCTTTTCACCCCGCGGATCATCTTGGAGGGGTAGGTCTTTTCGCTACTACTCTTCAGTTCGAAGTTCGAGAGGACAGGCTGGTCAGAGAAGATTCCCTTGTGGTGAAGGAGGAAGCGGTGCAGAGTCCACCCAAGCAGCAGCATCTTTACCATCAGCCGATTCAAAACCACTTTGAGGACTTGACTTGCGACACTCTGATAGGAGGCACTGTCGCAGCATCTGAAAGAATGGCAGGGTATTACTTGGGATGCATGGGCACTGAAAACCGTAGCCCAGGGCTACTGTCTCCCCTTTTATACAGAGACCTTGGGGATCATCCACCGAGAAGTAATTTGCTAAATGTTCCAGACCCATTTCTGTTGCAGGAAATGTTTACCCTGCTAGAGAAGGGTGCTATAGAAACATTACCTCTGATGGAGAGGAACAGAGGATGGTATTCTCCCTATTTCCTAATCCCCAAGAAGGACGGAGACCTTGTACTTCAAATGCTTGAACTAGTTCATCAGGAAGGACAAGTTCAAATGGTCACTTTCTCAGATCCTTCAGGCCTTCCCGCTCCAGGATTGGATGGGATCGATGGACCTTCAGGATGCTTACTTTCATGTGCCAATCCAGCACAAGCACAGGAAGTACCGGTGGGTCGCCATTGGAGGTTATCAGTTTCGAGTTCAGCTATTCGGGCTGACCTCCGCCCGAGGGTTTTTACCAAGTTAATGGCAGTGGTGGCAGCAAGTCTCAGAGGGGGATTCTTGTCTACCCCTACCTGGACGATTGGCTGATCAGGGCATGTTCACCCAAGCAGGCCCAGGAACATCTGTCACCTGACACTCCATCCATAGACTGATTCTCCCTCAAGATACCATCTCAAACTCCAGTTTATTGGAGCAGACCTGGATGCATCCTTGGGAAAAGCCTTGCCACCCGAGTGCCAAGGGTCTTCTGCCCTTCGACTTTTTGAGGTTGCTCAGGTTCATGGCATCCTGCATTTTTCTGGTGCCAGACTCGCCTGAGAATGTGATCCCTTCAGTGGGCTCTCAAAACACAGTGGTCTCAATTCCCAGGCAGGATGTTGTATCTTCTTCAGATTCCGAGCAGTTTCTCACAGGACCTACTGGGGTGGGCCTGTGAGGACAACCTTCTGAAAGAACCTTTTTGGGCACCGTGACTGGAGAGAACAGTAGTGATGGATGCCTCACTGATTGGTGGAGAGCCCAGACCATCGCTCTGACAATCAGTGGTCGTTGGCCTCCGTCCGAGTCCAAACTACACATCAACCTTTTGGAGTTAAGGGCAATCAGACTAGCGCTGAAGGCCTTTCTGCCCTTTGTCCGGGGAAAGAATGTCCTGATAATGACAAACAGTGGCCATGTACTACCTCAACAAGAGGAGGCGTGGGATCACTACCACTGTGCAGAAAAGCAATGCAGCTGTGTTTCTGGGCAATTCAAGAAGTAATCGCTCGATCAGCAGTTCACCTAGCTGGAGATGAGAACACAGCAGCAGATGCTCGAAGCAGGCAGAACAGTCTCTCACGAGTGGGAACTAGTTAAGGAAGTCATTCAAGAGATCTACACCCTTTGGAGAACACCTCAAGTGGATCTGTTTGCGACCAGTGTCAACCGGAAGTGAGAACTGTTTTTCTCAAGGGAATTTCCTCCAGGAGGAGATCTAAGGGACGTGTTCATAGTGTTGGAATTTCCACTCCTGTACGCGTGTCCCCATTCCCCGTCATTCCTCAAGTGATCAGCAGGTTGAGAAAGTTCGTGAAATCCATGATCCTAATTGCCCGGGATTGGGCCAGGAGGCCATGGCACCCGGATCTTCTGGAAATGTCCATCTGCCCTCCAATGCATCTTCCACAAAGAGAGGACCTTCTCTCGCAAGAGGAGGGTCCAGTAGGTTCTGCATCCAGAGGTCCAGACACTCGGCCTTCATGCATGGTTTCTGAGAGGCTGAGGTACAAGGATTGGGACCTCGTGGATCACGTAATGGAGATTTTTCTTTCTGCCAGAAGGCCAGCAACCAAAATCCTTATACCGCTGCCATTCGAACTAGTTCTGCACCTGTTGTAGGGAGAAAGATGTGGACAGTTTTCAATGCGATACACCTACGGTGTTATCGTTTCTATTACGTTTGGAAAATCTGGGGCTCCAGATTGGAACAATCAAGGGTTATCTAGCAGTGCTTTCCATGTTCAAGGGCCCTTAATTCAATTTCTTAAAGGACTCGCAAATGTTTCCCCCTACACCATTCCAAATGCCAACTTTAACTTGGTTTTAAAGTTTTTGACGTGCACTCCTTTCGACCCACTCCATTCCTGCCCTTTAAGGCTGCTAACAAACATTTTGTTACTAGCGATAACATCAGGTTGCAAGGTGAATGAGTTGCAGGTTTAAAGTCAAACCCTCTTTTCTACCTAAATGGTAATCCGATTCAATCTTATCACAGAAAATTGTGCTTCCGGCCTTCTATTTGCCCCCGTCATCCTGGCAAGGAAGAGGAAAGATTTCATAGACTCAATCCGAGGAGAGCTTTAAGCTTTTATATTTCAAGGATGGTAACGTTGCGACAGCACTACCAACTTCATTGATTATACATGGTACAAAGTAGGTCTGTCCGTTACCAAACAGACTCTATTCAGATGGTTCATACTGGCTATTTCGGGGTGCTACAGGCTAGCTGGAAAAGATCCAGCCCAGAAGATTTAAGGGCTGATATCTCTAGGGGCATGGCAACTTCCTCTGTCATTCAGAGGGGAGTTCCCATAAAATATATCTGCGAGGCAGCTACCTGGTCCACCTTCCACACGTACACAACATTTTCTAAGCACCTCTAACAATGAAGATTGGGGAAGGCAGTTCTATGCTCCTTTCTAGACAAACATTAACTCTCAAAGTCTTACTTCCTCCTCCAAAAGAACCTAATGCTGCTTTGGGAGTCAAGATGAGGAATACATGGGAGGGGACAATCCATTCAAAAACAAGTTACTTACCCCTGGTAACGTTCTTTCGACTGGATGTTCCTACCACGTATTTCTCATCGCCCTCCCACCCTACCCTGTTGTATAATTTCCGATCATTAGACCTTGCACTCTTTTAAGGTCTGATCATTTAAACGCACTTAACAAGCCTTGTAATTCTGCATAAGAATGGGGGGGTTGAAAAAACAGAACTGAAGCCACGGGCGCTGCGCGTGGTATATGAAGTCAGCCGCGATGGAAGCCCTCTAGGGACATCGAGTCGACCGGCTTCACGCAGAGCACCCTCTGCCGAGAGAAATTTTCCTGAAGCAGCTCAAAAGAATGTTACCAGGTGTAAGTAACTTTTTCTTCTGCACAGTGAAATACCTTTTTGGCATCTATCGATCTAAAATCAGGGGTGTTGGTCTCATTCTTACTTGGATATGTAGCAGGGAGCACAATTTCAAGTTGCAAGCTACTGGCCAGCCATAAAGTCACTCGCCACCTCAATCCTATAAATGCACACAGCACACCATTTCTTAATCTCCAAGAGAGCACATTTTGCACCATGTCTATATTATGCATTTAAGGTTGCCTGAGGACCCATTGTGGTTACATTCTACATGATTTGGGTGAATAACTGCACTTTTAAAACCATGAACTGTTCTTGCAATGATTTGTGAGAATTTTAATCTTTACTAAGAGAAATGTGCCAATCGCTCCCATAGGAGAGAGGATCATACTCTTGGTTTAGCATCTAGCAAATGCATGGCCGCCATATAGTTTGTGATAACACCTGCTGCCAAGATGCGGTTTATAATTTGGAATGGCTGGGGAGTCCTTTCAACTTTCAAATGGAATGCAGCCTGTGCCCTCTGACAGTTTTGATGACGTCTGTTTATCTCAAGCTTTGCATTTAGTCCAACCAATGCATCAGCACTGGTAAGGAGAGATTGGGGTAGGGTAAATGCCGCAAAATAGTCTGAGCATTCAAATTCCTTTAAGAAAATCCTTTACGTTTTCCGATCTATGGCGATTGGACCCTGCATTATACATATCGCAGGCCTATGTTAAGACTTCAGCATTTGTTTAGTTAAGCAAGCTAAGAATTGGCTGGATTGGTTGTCCAGCTTTTTTAATTGCAAACCGCTTTTGCTGTGTATAGGTTGGATGTCTGAAGTAGTGAGATTTCTCAGGTTTGTAGGTTATTTGGAGCCATTTTGAATGGGATAACATTTTTGCATATATATTCTCCATAAAAATGTCTTGGAATCATCCATACAATAGCTGGTTTGCCCTTCATCTCCATTGAGATTAAAGTATTCTTCAAGCTAAGATTGTAAATCTGAGAGCTCTGAGTGGTGGTACATTTCCAGGTTTGAGGTAGCTGCAAAGTAGACTCCACCATAAGATTATCTGGAAGGCCCTGTGCCTATATGAAGACACACAATGCTTAGTTGCCAGTAGAATGTATGTGAGCGAAGCCAAAAAGAAATTCTGATCTGACTGGTATTGCAGATGTTATTTATCTACCAATCCCTGGTCTTCTAGCTAATGCCTGAGAGCTATCCTACTATGCTCGTCTTAAATCGGGATCAAGGAATATCTATGGGCAAAACGAGAACCCCATATCAATCCCCACTTACAAGTAAATAACCTGAATATGGGTGTAAAGTTGTATCCGGTTTATTAAATAGCTCTTATGTTGGGGAGAATTCAGGGAGAATTTTCAGAAATGTGCTAATTCCTTTCTACCTTAAAAATCCCCAGCTCTTTTGCTGGATTTATCCTGGAGAGAATACCTTCTCCAGCATTGGATCTTTCATGGATTCACGTGCTGTAAATATTCCCCGTTGTCAGGCTGGGAACCTCGGTCACTTTAACCTAGCATTTTCCTATGGAAAACTTCGACACTTTAGTGTCCTATCAACGTCCTTTCTGGGTGCTTTAGTCCCCACCAATAGGACGTAGGCTATAAATAGCCCACCCACGCAGCTTTCCTTCAGATTGCAATCGTAACCAGACTTTTGGGATCACCTCGTGTTTGTTGTGTTTTTGCATGTGCGTGTGCTCTTTGCGTATTGAGATGGCTTCTGGGGCTCCGAAGCAGTCTGTTCCGGCCCTGCATGACTTGTGGGTCGAAAGTGTATGAGGGTGAGAGGCATATGGATTGCCTCTAGTGCCTTTACTCTAATCACTCTGACTCTTGCAAGATCTGTAGAGGGTTTTTGCAAAAGACTCTTAAGGACCGCAATAGACAGTTGGTGTGTTGGCTTATAGAGGGCACCTACCCGGGTTTCGGACGTGGGGTTGCTCCGGAGCCTGTCCTCCGAGCGGCCTGTGCAGTGGGCGGAGCATCGCTGGGCAGTGCCAGCTGAGCCTCTGGCTAAGAAACCTCGTCCTGCTCCTGTGTCAGAGGTGGGGAAGAGCGGTAGAAACTCTGAGTAAGCAGCTGTCGAAGGGCGCTTCTTCGTCCAAGCATGGTCGGTGGGACCATTCCCGAGGGTCTGCTGGTAGACCCGAGAAGTCTGCGTCGCAGGAGAAGGCCAAGGACTCGTCGAAGCACGCCTGTTCGGGGGACCGTCGAGGTCGTCCTCTAACTGGGAGTCTTCTAAGCACCGGTCCAGTGCTGCAAAATCTACACCGCAGGTGGCGGTTCCGACGACCTCCTCGTTGACGGGTGTTCCGTCGTCGACAGTTGTCATCGGCTACGGCGACAATGGTGTTGGATAAAGGCCCGATGCTTTTCTCGTCATCGAGGATGGACACTGACAGTTTGTTGCAGCCAGTGGGGCTTGGCAGTCTTCTGCTATTGACTTGCTTCTGCCTTACACCATTTTACATCAGGAAACAGCAGTTTTTTCAGTGTCCTCCGAGGTGGACGACCGGGAGCCAGTGTTGGGCCAGTCGGCCTTGGGACTGCAGAGTGTTGGACCGTTGACGTCGGTGGGTGTGGGTGTTGGTCCTGCTAGTTACCCACTGCTGAACCCGCAGTCGATGCTGTCGCTCCAGGCTCTGTCCATGCTGCAATCATTGCTAGGCCAGCTGTATGCAAGGTTGCCTCCGCTGAGTGCGGTCCCGATGGGGTCTGTCATGGACGCTGCTGGTGTTCCGCCACGTTCATCGGCCACGGCTGGGTTGCCGGTGCTGCGGCCGGTGAGTGAAGATCATCACAGTTGTACCTTGAGGAGGGTGAACTGCCCGAATCGGAGTCGGATAGTGTGCCTCGGGACACCATGTCTACTGGTATGTCGTCACTGAGGGACGATGCGTGGGATACGGACAGGGATTTGGAACAGCCTCAGTGTCTGGTGCAGCCTTCCTCTCCTGATGATGTTTGGGCGTTCCACGCCATGATGGCGAAGGTGTGTGTGGAATTTGGGCTGACACCTGAGGAAGAATGGAAGGAGTGTTTCCTGTTCGATCACATGGGCAAGAGATGGAAAGCAATATTCTCCATGCCTATTCTGGACCACGTGTGGCAGGAGGGCCTGCGCACGATGCGGCATCTCTTTTCGGAACCGGCTGTCAAAGGGAGGCTGGAGAAAAAGTTTAAGGCCCCGGACTCTACCCCGACGTGCTTAGTGTCACAGCCCACCCCTGAGACTGGTGTCGGCGGCAGCCAGCCGTAAAGCCTGGAGTCAGCACAAGTGTGTTACTCCTCCGGATAGTGAAGCCTGGGGACAGGATGCCTTCGGAAAGGTTTTGACTGTTGGGGCGACGACGGTGAAAGCGGCCAATTCCTTGGCGATCATGGCACTCTATGATCTTGAGATGTGGCATCGGCTAGCACCTATTTTGGAACATCTGCCGGAGTACCACCGCAAGACCGCCATGCTTTTGG
Source organism: Ambystoma mexicanum (assembly GCF_040938575.1). Taxonomy (NCBI): domain Eukaryota; kingdom Metazoa; phylum Chordata; class Amphibia; order Caudata; family Ambystomatidae; genus Ambystoma; species Ambystoma mexicanum. The sequence goes on from NC_090925.1 coordinate 736,021,569, forward strand.
TGTATGAAGGGGAGGAAGCTTACAATCACAGTATTAATATTGCTGTTGACCTAGAGTCCGGCTTTAAGCAGATTAACAACGGCGTAGTGCTGCGTCGCCAAGCCTGGCTTAAGTGCACAGACTTTCGCCCGGAGGTGCATTATAAAGTTCTGGACAATGCCCTGTGAGGGGGAGCAGTTGTTTGGCGAGAACATTGATGAGACCCTCAAAAGGATGAAGGAAGACACAGAGACTGCTAAGTCATTGGGGGCTTAGCAAAGTGGGCGCTCTTTTCGCTCCTTTCGACCATTCCGGAGAGCTTCGGGTAATGCCTAGTTTGCCTTGACCAGAGACCGGGGTTACGGTCGGTGAAGTTATTCCTCCCAGGGGTATCAGAGATTGACGCAGAAGAGTCGGGACTTTTAGGCCCAGCGGAAAAGGGGTGTGCGGCCTTCCACCTCTAAGGGGAGGCAGGCTAAACCACAGCAACGACTGCCTTCAGGACAGTCTGCTGGGGGGCAGGGTGGCGATGCACGTGGACGAGTGGTGCAAAATTACGTCTGACCGTTGGGTGTTGGACACGGTGCGTCTGGGCCACTCGCTGGAGTTGGTGTTCCGCGGGTTCCATTCTTCCAGTGTATGTTTTGCAACCTCACCTTCCCATCCTGCGGCAGGAGGTAGTGCTTATGCTACAGAAAGGGGCTATAGAATTGGTTCCGGTGTCAGAGAGGGCAAGGGGTCTATTCCCGCTACTTTGTAGTGAAGAAACCCAACGGCAAGTGGCGGCCCATGCTGGATCTGTGAGTGTTGAACAAGATTCTGCAATGCCTGAAGTTCACGATGCTCACTCTTCAGGAAGTTATCCGGTCGGTACAGCGGAACAAGTTTCTGGCGTCTCTGGATTTAAAGGACGCATGCATCCACATTCCCATGCGTTGACGGCACCGCAAGTTTCTGCGGTTTGTCGTAGAAGATCATTACCAGTTTCGAGTACTGCCGTTTTGGTTTAAAGTCGTCCCCCAGGACGTTTACGAAATGTTTTCCACCAGTGATGGCATGGCTCCGATGGGAGCGTCATCGCGTATACCCGTGCCTGGACGACTGCCTGGTGCGAGGCTCGTCGCCAGGGGAGGCGCAAGAAAGTCTAGGGGCTACCATGCAGCTGTTGCAACAGCTAGGCTTCGCCGTAAACTTCGAAAAATCCTTTGTTGCCTTCCAAGGACTTGGTGTTTCTGGGGGCGGAGTTTCAGACTCAACTTGGACTTGTGAAGCCCTCGGGCGAGAGTGTCATGAAGCTCCTGCAAAGGGCAGCAAAGTGGAAGATTGGCGCAAGGGTGTCGGTCGGGACCTACATGTCGCTGCTGGGGGGCCACGGCGTCCTGCATTCCACTATTGCCAAACTGTCATCTCTTCATGAGGCCGGTACAAGAGTTCCTTGCGGACCGGTGGGCTCAGTCGCTCGCAGCTCTTGGTCAGACAAGTTGGTGATCAACGGCGCTCTGGTGGAGGCTCTTCGCTGGTGGCAGTGCTCGGACACTCTGGTTCGGGGCATGCCGTTGCTGGAACCGGGGTTCCAATTTACGATTGTGGCAGATGCCTCTCAGATGGGGTGGGGGGGGGCACATCTCAGCTGCTCCCAAGTCCAAGGCCTGTCGTCTCGGGTGGAGCCTCGGTTCCACATAAATGTCCTTGTTGAGAGCGGTTCATTGGGCCCTCAAATCGTTTCTACCGCGCAAACGCCGTTCGGTGGTGAGGGTGTTGACCGACAATACCACCACAATGTTTAATCTCAGGAAGCAGGGGGGCACGCATTCCAGGGTGCTGTTGAAGGAAGCACAGGAACTTTGTTCTTGGGCTCTGTTGCACGACATTGGCATTGTGGCCTTTTATCTGCCGGTAGTGTTGAATGTGCAGGCAGATGCGCTCAGCAGGGATGTAGGCCAGCTGCACAAATGGCAGCTGAAGGAGCAACAGGTGTCCATGGTCTTCCGGAAGTGGGGACATCCTCCGTTGGATCTCTTTGCAACGATGGAGAACAGTGCAGGGAGTTCGCCAGCAGGTGGGCTCACCCCGAGTATCTGGGGGATACGTTGTCGTTCCCGTGGACGGGCCGGTTTTCGTATGCCTTTCCTCCATTTCCGCTCATCCGACAGACCCTCCAATGGATTCGGAAATGCCCATGCTGTGTGATTCTGGTGGCTCCGTTCTGGGCCAGGCAGCCGTGGTTCTCGGATCTCCTTCACCTGTCGGTGGCAGAGGCAATTCGGTTGGAGACAAGGGCACAGTGTGGCACCACAATCCGGGATCCTTCAGCATGACGGCTTGGCTCCTGACTACTGCAAGTTTGGCCTGCTAAGGTTTTCCAGTGACTGTCGACGGTTTTTGGAGGCGGTAAGAGCACCGTCCACAAATGTCTCCTATGCATGTAATTGGAAAAGGTTTTGTGTATGGTGTAAGGGCCAGCCGGGGGTGGACCCTTTGACCATTTCCCCTGAACAAGTTTTTCCCTACCTGTTGAAGTTGGCAAAAAAAGGGGAATGGCGTTATCCATTAAGGTACACTTGGCAGCGATTTCTAGTTTTACTTGGAGGCGACATGCGGCTCCTCTGTTTGGTGATCGCCTAATCATGCATTTATTGAAGGGTTTGTTTTGTACTTTTCCTCCGATCAAGAAGTTTGCACCGGTGTGGACCCTTAATGTGGTGCTTTCGGGTCTGATGAGATCGCGTTTTGAGCCGCTGTCGACGGCTCCTTTGCAGTTTCCGTCATGGAAGGTGGCTTTTCTGGTGGCCATTACTTCAGCCAGGAGGATATCAGAGTTGCAAGCATTGGTAGTGGACCCCCCATACTTGAGGTTCTTGGAGGACAAGGTTGTGTTGGCTACCAATCCGCACTTTATCCCTAAAGTGCCAAGGGCATTTCACAAACTCTCTTCTATTGTTTTGCCCTCGTTTTTTGTTTCAGCGTCAATGCCTGCAGAACGGGCTCTGCATTCTCTGGACGTAAAGGGGGCGTTTCAGTTTTATTTGAATCATACTCATGATTTCAGGAAATCTAAACAGCTGTTTGTGGCTTATGGGCTACCATAAAGGGACGGGCAAGCTCCAAACAAGGACTGCCTTGTTGGGTGTCCTTGATTTCGTTCTGCCACACTAAAGCTGGGAAGCCTTTGGGAAGGACTCCAAAGGCACACTTGACGAGGTCTACGGCTTCATCAGCAGCATTATGGTTGGGGATTCTGGAGGTGGACACTTGCCAGGCGGCGGCCTGGTCGGTGCCGCATACCTTTACCCGGCATTGCTGTCTGGGCCAGCAGCATGGTGATGATGTGGAGGTGGGGCAGACTGTCCTGCAACGCCTATTTCAATAAGGTAAGCCCTGCAGCTTCGGGGCGTTTGTTGTTTGAACTTGATCACTGTATGGGTTCATTGGTCTCATGTATGTGATTCTGTTTTCTGTATTGGTTTGCCTTTACACTCCACCATGCATGATTGATACTGCTATGTAATCTATTCACAGCTTGTGAATCCATGAAAGATCCAATGCTGGAGAAAGGGAGTTGTTTCTTACCTGTAACTCCATTTCTCCCACGTTGGTATCTTTCATGGATTCACATGCGCCCTCCGGCCACCCCTGCAGGCAAACCTGGTTTGGGTTCCCTCTACTTTGGGGGTTAAAATCTGAAGGGAAGCCGCGGGGGTGGGGCTATTTATAGCCTGCGTCCTATTGGTGACTAAACCACCCAAAAAGGATGTTGATAGGACACTAAAGTGTCGAAGTTTTCCAAAGGAAAACGCTAGGTTAAAGTAACCGAGGTTCCCAGCCTGATTACTTATCCCCTTTGTCTAGTTTCTCATGTAACATTTTTGTTACCCTTTCCACAATTAATGGTTGGTGGCAGTGCATTAAAGCACCCGTGTGTGCCCATTTTGTCAAAATTGTCATTTTTTGCCATTTCTTTTTGGAAAGGTCCTTCTGGAGATTTACTCTGCGCGCCAAACCAGGTTTGGTCTCTTTGTTAATTTTGTCTTTGGTGAGGTTCACTGGTGAAGCCCGCCTCTGGCTCCAGCATGTCTGGCAGGGCAGGAAGTGAGGGAGGTCCCGAAAGACTCCCTGTGCTTAATCCCCTTGGTTACAGGAATGCACCCGAAGATGATTGGCTGGCTGGCTGGCTGGCTGTCCTTGGAGGACAGCCACCCTGCTGTGTGAGTAAAAACGAGGCTGCGAATGAATGGGAGAAACCTGCATAAAAGGCGACGTCTTTGAGACAGAAGGCAGAGTCGACCAGTGGACAGAGGAATCCGAAGAAGAACTTGGAAGAGAAGCTTACTGCAACTCCTGGACTGTTGGTTTGCCCAGTGAAGCCTTGCTGCAGTGCTGAAGCTTCAAATTCGCCTCGACTAGAAGCCCTGCAAAGGGCGACTTCTCCCCTTGGGTTGGTGGGACCAATTGACCCCATGATGAACTCATCTGGAAATACTCTCGAAGCTAGCGCTACTTCCATTGCTGCTGCAGGAACAGAGTGCCAGGGAGAGGAACACCAGAATCGAGTGCATTGTTTTTAAGTCGGACCCGAGCTCCATGAAGATCCTCCATCCTCCTTCGAAGCTGGACTAACCAAGGCCCCCCAGAAGCAAGGAAAGCCCACAAGGTATCCAAGAATCATGGTGGTGCTATTTGTGAGAAGCTGAAACCGCAAAGTGCTGCTGATCTGAAATGTTCCTATTGCTGCCGCCGACCTTCGAATCGTAGTGCAGGAGTCCCCAGACGTCGTCCCTCTTGTCCCCACGACTGAGGGCCAGGAACAGGATCTACCATACTGGAACAGAAGCCAGCTGGAACTAATTTCTTCAGACCTAAGGTACTGTAATCTAAGGAGTACTTACCTCTTGCTGTGCAACTTGCTAGCTCTCAGTTGAGACCTGCCTTTGTTACATTTTGCAGAGTTGCTTGCAGCTTTGCCCATCACAAGCCTCCCAGCTTGTGGCCCAACAGCGATTTCTTTTTCAACAAAAACTCTCTAACATTGTGCAAGACGTTTTACCTACCTTCAGGAAGAACTTCAGCTCCCCTAGACTTTGCTCAATTGACATTGGCTCTTCTAACCTCCTGACTTTGTGCTTTGATCTGTCCCTCCCAAAAGTCAGATTCTTAATTTGTGTAGCTGGGAAAGGGTTAATCTACATTGCATTGGGGGGGAGGTGGGGGTGTTTAAAAGTTCTTACCTGTTTGAGAAACCTGTTAACCATTATTTTCCCCACTAACCCTTTCCTTTTGACACCAAGCTCAGTATTGCTCTAAATGTACCAGTGACCTATCAATGTCCACAGTATCCTAGTTATTTAGGTCGTGGTGCAGGAAGTGCCTGTGTGCCATCCCAAATGGGTATCTGCTGATGTATTGGAACTGAGTGTATCTTTTAAGTATATTTAAGTGTTACGTATTTCCTCCTTTCTTAAGAAGGCTTTTTCAACTGACTGTTAAATTAATAAATAATCGTTTAATCAAGAAACCTTGAGTGTAAGTGTTATTTGGATACCTGTCACTGTCTGTTACAACCCTACAGCTCGCATTGACCCCTCTTGAGATGCCTGGCTGCTCAGTCACTCTACCAACTTGTGTAGTACAGGCCTATACCAAAGGTTCGATTACCTATTGCCAAGAGGACAAGGCTGGTGCAGTCTTCCACAGGATACTGCATACAATCTTGCCTAACAACTTAAATTGGTTGGGGCTAGGTGAGTACCCAACAGTAAATTATCTATTTGGCTGAATATTGAATTGTTTCATCCAAGAATTTGGCCAAGAATCAACAGTTGCTTATTGAACAAATGTTTCTCAGAAGATGACACATCCTCCAACCACAAAAACAGGACATGTTCTAGCATGTATTTCCATATCTTTCTTTAGACCATGTTTTGCCAAGGTCTGTTCACTGCCGTATTTGTAAAGCACGCCGAAGCAATCCAGGCACTTCATCAATAGCATGCAGGGACATAACCTCAACAGGGTATTTGGTATGCAATTCAGTTGTTTCTTTGCCGTATTGTGGAAAAGCAGGATGACGTATAAAAATAACTAAGAGAAATAATGCACCATTTAGTTCCACAGCAAATACATTCAAATGTAAAATGTTGCATTTTTACTGAAGGGAAGGCTTATCGGATGTAAAACTAGAGAAGCAGTGTACTTGGCATTGAGTGGTCAAATTCAGTGACCTAGAAACTATTGCAGTCAGACTGGAGCTTTTACCATAAATGGACATCTCTTTTTTCTGTTCAATGAAAAAGGCTCTTGGCGAGTGGACAATTACTGGAAAATAACAAAGTGGGGGTGGGGAGAGTTGGAGAAGGTTTCACATATATATTTTTTTGTCCCCTGAATTTTACTCCTAAATTCACATAACTTAATGAAAAGTATTTGATTGCATTATTCAGTTTGTGCTTAAAGAAGAGTAATCTGCAAGCAGTGTAGTGCTGTGACTAGAATGGGTCTTTGTCTGTACTATTTGTGACATGCTGTGCCATATGGTTAACGTACGGCTGTTTAGATGAGTCTGCGAGTACTGTGGGCTAACATAGCTGTGGTCTGGGTGACATGATAGAATGTGCCAGAATGGGTGTTTGACTATTTGGTCATGTAGAAAATAATCTGTCTGATTTTCTGATGCAATGTATCCTTTTTCCCCACCCTCTCGTGTTTCAGTGCGACACCGAAAGTGACTCGGATGGCAAGGTAAGGAGCACATTTCTCTGTCCATGCAAAAGAGGTTAAGCATGCACTGGTGGGCTGGAACACAAGTGAGCTCTTAAGGGGTCGGGGGAAAATAGCAAATGTCTGTTTTATTGAGGAGGAACACAGATCAATCCTTTGTGGTATCTTCGATATAATCATTAACTGAATATCTCTGCATCTGAGTGGAATCCATTAACAAGCTTTTGAAAGTGCTGTTTGTAGAAAATACAATTACGTGGAAACTATTTTCTTTTTGTTGTTTTAAATGGCTTTGAAAGAGGGGAAAAGAAAAATGACAGACTGAATAAATAGACTATTTACAACTGATTACTGCTACTTTAATGGCCAGTGAAGGGCAGAATTCCATTTTTGGGGGTTCTGCTGTTCCCTTTCTGTGGATACAAGATCTCAAGGCCCCTCTGGTGCTTCCATATTTGCTGTTGGCCAAATCAGGGCTGGCCCAAGCCTCCAAGGTTCATCTGGCGGCCATCTCCTGCTACACCAGATCCCCAGGACTACCAATGATGGCAGATGCCGCGTCTAGATGTAGCTACGAGTGTTGGCATGTACCTCGCTTGGATGACAGGGTTGTGAGCGGTGGCCTGCATGGGCAGCTGGGTAGGATTGTGATTGCAGATCATTGCCACATCTGGATAGAGTAGCGGTTGTTGAGCGAAGCCACGTATGGACTGCATCGGGAATGCCACTAAGGCCAGATTAGGATGGAATCGCGAATACCAGCAAGCTCCACACATAGACCGGGTCAATGGTGGGCAAGGGCCAAATTTGGGCACAGTTGTGAATATTGACGAGCCTTATTTGTGGAAGGGATAATGAAGATTGGCTGATGCCGGAGCTAGATTGACATGCAATGATGTTCGCGCCACACCTAGAAAAAATGTGGAATTTCAGCACACTGCTTATAGGCAACAATGCCAATAACCTATCAACTAACAATTTCACCCCTCCGCCTCTCAAACTCTAACCAGACACAACCACAACCCTATACCACAAAAAAACCGCACAAACTTCACTACCTTCACTACAACAACAAAACACACCTCACATAGACTCACACCAGCACACGACGCCTACTGACCGGAACACACCCCAAGCCCAGTGAACAGTGTTAACCGTGTTGTGTCTGCCAACAGCACATCACTGCTCTCTTGCACTTTTCCCCGCTTACTCACTCTAACTCACCCGCCTTCCCGTTTCAGAGCCGCCAGGGGACCACTCCGGTGGTGATGGTGCGCGGTACAAATATCCTTTAACATTAACATCCCTTTACTTGAAAAAGCATGAAGTAGAAATGTCCATTATGCCTGCATTGACTCACTCTGAGCCCTGCAGTGTACCCCTGATTGTGGTTTGGACTTGTTAAGACCATTTCCTACCCGGAGCCAAGCCGTTACACATTCTGTTTGGGTGGACCTGAATGGTTGGTTATTTTTTAGGCCTTTCTCATTGACTGACTGCCCAAACTTGGGAGCTCTAGGGTGGGATTGGAGGTCTGACTTAAGCCAGTTCATGTGTGTATGGGTTTATCTAGGGGAGACCCTGACACTTACTCAGTTGTGCTGGATTTTTCTTGGGAGGCTGCACATGATTCTTTCTTTTTTGTATTGTTTATTGGTTAAACAAAGCTCAACCATAACAATATAATTTAAACAATACATCAAATTACATTTAGAAAGTTGAAAGCACACGTTACAATACAAAACAATAAATATTATTTACAAAATTTACTTGCATGGAACATTTTGGCACCAAAGAATTGCTGATGCAATTTTGAGATGGTTTGCTCATTCTGGCTGGGCCTGTCTCCCGCTAAACGTCCTGGGACTGTCTCTGGGTCCTTTTAATGCAGATTTCTAGTTTCACTGCTTTGGTCATCTTTGGTGCAGGAAGATGCTGTTGCCCAGAAAGGTATTGGGACCCAAAACCTGCCTTTGTTTGTCTTGGGCTGTTGGGAATCTCCCATCATGGGACCATTTTCTGCTGGTTGGCTTCTCCTCCGTCCATTGAGCTTTTGGAATCTGCTTGGCTGGTGTACTCTGTTTTCTAGGAGCAGTCACTTATGGGCGGTTCTTACCATGCTTGGGGGAATATGTATTCTTTTGGCAATTTGGATCGTTGATGCATGGTTCAAGTCAGTGTTACCAGGTCTTGTAAACTACACCTGTAAATCAACTCTACTCACTGTTTTATTTCAGTATTCCCTGTTGTGACTTTTTGGCAATTGCTACCATGGGTACTTGTCTCAGGGTCCTGGGTTGGTGGGCCATTGTGATATTTTGCCTTGTAGTTCCCCTTGGTGAAGGGTTGAAGGTTTCTTCAGCTGCGTTTTTGCCACTGACTTAATTTGTCTGAATCACATTTATTTATTTGAATAGCGCACATCGCCCCGGGGGCACCGTGGCTCTGTTGCAGTATGCTCACTTAGTACATGGATACATTATAGCAGGTAAGTAGATTTATTGTTACATACAGTTAATATGTAAAGGAGAGGTGAAGACGGGTTAGTTTAACACAGTGGTTTTCAGCTGTTTGCGGAATGCAGTGTAGGATTTTTCGTTTCTTAATGCGGTGGGTAGAGAGTTCCAGCTTTTTGGTGCTAGGTGTTGAAAGCTGGACCCACCGGCTTTGCTTCTTTTGAAAGTGGGTACATAGATCTGGTTGGTCAGATGGGATCTAGTGGGTCGGGTGGATGAGTTGTGCATGATCACATCTCTTCCTGGGGCTGGTTTTAGTCTCAAACCTGGCTCAAACGAGACTCTCCTGATGTCCCCTGGGGTAGGTTGCTGTTTTCTCCTCCTCTGGGATAGAATTGAAACTTATCTTTGTTTTCCCCATAACCGCAGCTATGTCTACTAACCTCTCCCTGTTGGGTTCAGACGTTCCCTACTTGATTGATCTGGAGCTCTCTTAAAGTGACTAAACCCGTACTTTGCTCCTCAGTGCCTTTCTCTTGGGTTCCTGGAGTTTTAGGCCAAAGGCTGTCATTTCAGCAAGGACATCGATTTTCAATGTATTAGTGTTGCATTACACTCCTACCTATGAAGAATACCTGATTATAAAGCATTACAGTAAAGCTTAACTATCTGTATTTCTAACTGTGTATTGAGTTGATGGTATACGTTTGTTTTGACTTTTGGTCACTTCAGTTTTGCATTCTAAAAGTATTGTCTTTTTTTTCCTCCATCTGGGAACTAATTTTACTGTCTAGTATGCATTTTGTATAACTTTGTCATGGAGGTTTACCAATTTCTGTCAAGTATTGGAACATGGCGTCCTGATTATGACTTTGATTGCATTTTCTTATTATCCAATGTTCCCCCTTAGCCTTTGTATTGTCTGTCACCAGATAGTGGGCTTTCGTTTTAGGGATGGATGTTTGGGATCTTGGCTGTTTGGCAAATTTTCCTTAAACCTTCTCAGTGTTTGAGATGCAGTCTTCACTTAGGGGTATCAGTGATTCCCTCAAGCTCACCAGGTAATTTAAGTGGTAGTGTAGCAGATCAACTCAGGCCTTTGATGATAAAATGGAGTAACTGGTAAGGAACTCGCTTTTCCTATCTAGGCTAGAACGTTTCACGTAAACCAAGTGAAGTTGGAAAAACAGTTGAAACAAAACCAGTACATACGGTAGGTACTAGAGTAGGAAAAAGGTAGCAAAACACTTATGAGCAATACTAGTATTAGATCTCTATCCTTAGTAAGTCCAGCCCTGATATGAAATGTGTCTTAGTGACCATAGGTCACCAGTTAAAAAAGTTCTTCTGTTTAGTAATGTTTGCTGTTGGATTTGAGCAACGCCAGTGGTTTTGATTGAGTTCCAGCAATGGGGAGGGGGGGGAGAGGGGGTGGGACAGGGGTGGGGTGGGAGTTTAGGGAAGTGTCTCACCTAGTCCCGCCATGCTAGGGAAGTCCCGAAGGGGATCCTTGACCACACCACAACTGATCCTGCGCAGGAGAGAAATGGAGCCTGGACCCATTTAATCCTATGGGAAGAGGGCAGGGGGAACGAATAGGTAGTATAATTTTATTTTCTTTATTTTTATTTTTTTAATTAAAATGTTAGTTTATTTCTAAACATTTAATTTCTGTACATTTCTTAGATTACATGATCGTATTGAAACAGTTAGGACTGCATCCAGTGGCTTGTATCCTATGGTTTTGAGTCTTTCTTTAGAATTGTTTTCCAAAATTGGATGATCGTGAATACCATTTTCTTATTGTTGCCTAGCAGGATCAGGTCCCATCGATCATTTGCATCCAACTGTATCGTGAGTTTCAAATACATTTCTCTGTGGGCATTTCTCTGATCCGTCAGTTCTTTGCATTGCATTATTAAATGAGAGATTCAAGATGTTCTGGATCTTGACAGAATCTGCAGTACGCCTGTGCAGTCGGTATTTGGTTTGTTTTCGCCAACCGTTCATGAGTTGGCAGCAAATTGAGGCGTAGTCGCAGAAATTAGTTGCGTATGTATTTATCTGGAAACCATTTCAGATAGTTCGGAAGATGATTAATCGCCATAGTCTCTGAATTACAGTTGAGGTTCATACGATATTGTCTTAGCTTGCATTGTATGGATCCAGTCATTTAGCATAATTCTTTTTTTTTTTTTTTTTTGCATTCTGTGGACACTGAACCAACATTTCCTTCGAGATATCGGACTTCTCAAGTGCAAGCTCCGTTTTCCTTTTCCAGCTGTTCAGTGCGCTTGTCTTGGTTGTACTTGAGTTGTTAGAATTTCCAAAGCTGGGACTTGATCTTCGTTCGATATGTTTCGGAAAATCCAGAAGTTTCCATAATGCATTGAATTGCAATGACTGAGATGCAGTCTCGTAGCAAATCCTCACCATAGGCAACGTCGATGGTAATAACTTGCGCCAGACTATGGCTTCTAGCTGTTGCCTTATAGCGGGGTTAAGGTTAATCATAGCTCCAGCTCCATAGGTGAGGTTCGCTACAACTTTTTTATTTTTTTATGTAAACTTTGTTTATTGGCAGAGAGTTAAGACCTGCACAATGCAGGTTACATGGCAGCAATCTACCAATTTAGCATCACAAACAGCAGCACAAAACGAATGGAGTGGCTCGGATAGGGCGAAAGGAAGAAAAAAGTACAGTTTCATGGCGTAGCGGGTCGTGTTTGGGGAGGGGAAGCTACCCATTCCACACCATCTCTATTGTTCAGGTAGCTGCAGAATTCTGACCATACATTTTTGGGGCGTGATGTGGTCGGTAGAGATCCAATGTATTCCTCTTCGCACACGTGTATCCAGGTAAGGGCTTTGAGCCACATCGTGAGGGTGGGGGGGGTTGCGGCGCTTCCAGCTTTGCAATATGCACCTTTTAGCAACAATGGCGCTCACATTAAAAAATTTAGACATTTTCTTTGTTTGGTATCTGGGAGGGGGAAAGTGCAATCGGGCAAGTGGGTCCATGTCCACCGAGGACTCTTTCAGAGAGCGCCTCTGTTACAGCCACCCAAAATGTGTTTATCGGGCAGGCCCAGAACATGTGGATATGGTCTGCCTCAGAAGATTTACATTTAGGGCATGTATGAGACATGGAACCCGTGAATTTCGCCACTCTATACGGTGTATAGTAGAGCCTGTTGAGGAATTTGAATGTATGCAGCGGAATCTGGCGCTGAGGGAGACCCTGCGGGTATGTGCACACATTTTACCCCACAGTTCATCGGTTATTTCCATTTCGAGCTCCCTAGCCCATGCCTCACGTGGCTTGAGGTAGCCAGTCACTATTCCTCTTCCCAGTTGCATCCTGTACAAATTGGATAATATCCCCTTGGAACCCGCGGAGTTCGCTATGTACTGGAGGGCTCGTCTGGGTATGAGGGCCACATAGCACGTACTGCAGCTCGGAGCCTGTAGTATTGTAGCCTCTCGAGCAGGGAGTTAGTGTGTTCTGGGCGCCATGTTTGAGGGGTGATAAATTTACCTTCTGGGAAGAGGTCAGGCCACGATAGCCGAGCTGCTCCCAGTGTCTCGAGAGAAGCTGGTCGTGTATGGGAGAGTCCAGGAAATTGCCACAAGGGAAGCCACTTATAGTACGGGGAACTCTCTTGTTCGGAATACAGAATAGCATGCCAAGCCTTAATCGTGGTGGTCACTGGGTCGGCATCGGCATCCGTACGGAGGGTGCGGTGCAACAGTAGGGTCATGATATTGGTCCCACCTCCCGCCATTTTCTCGAGTTTTACATGCGGAGGCGGATTCTGGACTGCGTACCAATGAGAGGCATGTTGGGCCTGTGCTGCGTACCAGTATAAACGTAGGTCTGGAGCTGCGAACCCCCCTATCATATGGTGCAGTCATGTGTAGCCACTTCTTGCGGACCGACCCCGGATGGCAGAGAAACTGGGCGCATTCCGAATGGAGCACTTAAAGTATTGCTTCCTGGGCCAGACTGGAACATTAGTGAAGATGTAAAAGGAGCTTGGGAACCACTATCATCTTTATCAGGGAAAGTCTGGCAGCCAGCGACAGCGGCAAGTGTTGCCACTTGGAGAACTTGGAAATGAGTTGAGACGCAGCCCCATAATCGTCCTTTAGTAGGGCCGATTTGGTTAATGATACCTGAACCCCGAGGTACCTGACTCCCTCCAGGGACCAGCGCATGGGGTACTCACATGACGGTTGTTGTGTTGCTATGGTAAGGGGGAAAATTTCCGATTTGGAGTAGTTTATTATGAACCCGGAGTACGTGCCTATTTTAGTGATATCGCGGATGATCGGGTCCAGATATGTGGAGGGGTTTCTGATATATAGAAGGACGTCATCCGCATAGAGTGATATGACTTCCGGAGTGTCAATTAGACGAATGCCTTTGTTGATGTGACGCCCTCTAACATGGTCAGCCATGGGCTCGATGGCGAGCGCAAAGAGGAGGGGGGAGAATGGGCAGCCCTGGCGGGTCCCGCGGTGTAGCTTGTAGAGGGAGGAGGGAATAGAGTTTACAAGGACCCTAGCTAACGGATCAGTATATAAAAGCTTTATGTAAGAGAGCATGTTTGGGCCTACACCCATTTTCTCCAGCACCGCCCACAGTTATTGCCATGAGACCATATCAAAGGCTTTCTGGGCATCTAAGGTTACTGCCACAGCCTCTGCGCTCGGGTCAATCCTGGACATCATGTTAAATAGGCGATGGATGTTGAGCGCCGTGGACCTACCGGGGATGAATCCGCTCTGGTCAGGATGGACCATGTGGGTCATGAACGGGAGAAACCTATTTGCAATTATCTTGGCAAAGATTTTCATGTCAGTATTAATGAGGGATAGGGGTCTGTAAAACCCGCACTCCTCCGGGGGTTTTCCAGGTTTGGGGAGAACTGTTATTAAGTCTTCCCTTATGGAGGGGTGGAGGATGTGTAATCGAAGCGCCTCGGTCCAGACCCCGTGTAGTGCTGGCGCCAAAACGGACACATGCTCCTGGTAAAATTCAGAGGTGAGTCCGTCCGGACCAGGAGCTTTGTTTTTGGGGAGATCCGAAATCACCCGGACTATCTCCTCTAGAGTGAACGGGGCTTCAAGACGGGGCTTCAAGACGCTCTCTGGTGTCCTGGAAAATAATAGTCATCGGGATGCTCTCTAGGAGATCATCCAAATCCTGATCTGAGTGTTCCTGTTGGGGACCATATAGATTAGCATAAAAGCTAGCAAATATGTCAAGGATGGACCGGTCAGGCCAGTGCCTCAGTCCCTGCTCGTCCACAATGCAATCAATCCGAGACTTGCCACCCTCCGCGCGAACCAGCCTAGCCAGTGTTCTACCCGGTCTGTCCCCCTCTCCATACCTACGGACGGCTACAGGACAAGCATAGTATTGCACCTCCCTCATAGCATGTGCCTCGAACTGTTCCAGCTCTGCTCTGATCGCCGCCAGGGTTCCCGGGGATGGAGTAGCAATATATTCCCGCTCTAGAGCCTTTTAGGACACCTGCTTCCTTGGAGATACACATCCCCCTTATGTAAACCTTGAATGCCTCCCATCTAACCCCCTCCGTTGTGTCGGACGTATTGTTTTTTTCGAAGAATGTGGTAATGTCCGCTAATATTTCAGCTTTGAATACAATGTCCGCCAAGGCGGCTGACTTAAAGCGCCAAGCGGGACGTGTTGGTCCTGTGTTACCAAGTTGGATCTGTAGCAGCACAGGGGAGTGATCAGACAGTGTGCGCACCAGGATCTTGACGTCCGAGACTCTACCCACTAAAGCACCAGAGAGCAGGAATAAATCAATCCGCGAGGAGCTATCATGTACTGTGGAATAGAAAGTATAGTCCCTATCATGGGGGTGGAGAGTCCTCCATATATCGTGTACGTTTAGAGCGTCCATATGTATGCGGAGCCGCCCCGCCGCACGCGTAGTGGCCCTGCGAGTGGTGGTTGTTCTGTCTAGGACATTGTCGATTATCAAATTCATGTCTCCACCCCATATGATGGGGGGTATCTAGATATCTCAATAAAATAGAGGCCACATTGTCAAAGAACTCGGGGGAGTCGGTATTGGGAGCATATAAATTGACCAGTAGGCATTCCTCATGAGCTAAGGTACAGTGCAGAATAACGTATCTGCCTTCTGTGTCAATGTGGGACGTGTGGAGAGTGAAGTTTAAGGACTTATGGATAAGGGTCAGGACTCCCCTAGCTTGAGTGGAGTATTGAGTATAGTATCTATTGGGACCCCAAGAATGTGCTATATTCGACGATAAGTGTTTCAGAGCGTGTGTCTCTTGTAATAGGAGGACCTTGACCCCATGCCTTTGCGCATAGGCCGCAATCCTGCGAGACTTTGTAAAATTTGTCAGCCCCTGGACATTCCATGACATCATTTTGACCGCCATATCGCCAACTTACGGAACATCCCAAGTAGAGCATTTGACACTGATTACCACCGTGTGCGCTGCACCGGCATAAGGGCGCCACCCCCAGACCCAGCCTCAACTTCTCTGCCATTTTGTAAATAACCTACCCCAACTTCTACACCCCCCCACCCTCACCGCCCTGGCCCAACCAGCAGTGTTTAGAAACGGGGGGAGGAGGGGACAAAAATCGTGAGTTTCGTCGGGCTGGATAGGAGATTCGCGCTGATGTCCAACGGATTCCAGCAGGCAGAGACGGAGCTCACTGGCTAGGCAGCCATTTTCTCCGGCTGCTCAACGGCCCCCCCCCCCCGCTACAACTTTTTGTCGAAAAAAGGTGAGTACCGGTTTCAGAGAAAACTTTATGTATTTTCTATGGATAAAGATGCCTTGTCTCGCAAAGGCATATGCTTTGGATTTGAGGTGCAGGGACCATTCTGTCTCGGATTTGGATTGGTTGATGCATACACCCAAATATTTCACTGAGTTAACCTGGGCAAGTTTTTTCGACTTGGTTTGTTTCTTTAACATGATCTGAGTTTTCTCAGTATTGATCTTTAATTTGTTCAGTCATGTAGTCTTCTAGTTGGTCCAAGCATATCTGGAGACATCTGTAGCAGTGCCGTAGCATTGATTTTCAGCGGATTTCGGGTCAGGATGTTCATATGCTCATCAAAGTAGAAAGTGAAAAGATTGAAGAGTATCGCGCCAAAGGGCAACCCTGTTCAGGCCATTTGATGTCATTATTGGTTCAGAGACGATACCATCTGCAGTCATACGTATCTGGGTACTGGTGATACTATGATAGTTTGACTGGCTCCCAAATTTCTGGGGGACATCCCCAAGCTTTCAATTTAGACCAAAGCGATTGTCTATTGATCATATCAAAGGCGAGTTTCAGATCAACGAAGACCTTGTATATTTGAATTTTTCCTTGGATGGCATCTTGTTTTAGGAGACTTAGTCAAAACAGGTTGAGGTTGGTACCGACCCTTTTAACAAATCCAGTTTGTCTTTTTGCTTGCCTGTGGTTCTTGGCAGCCCAATTGGACAGCTTTTGCAATAGATACGAAACACTTTCCCAAGCGGATCAAGCAAGGCAATAGGACGATAATTATTCGGTTGTTTTCTGTCTCCCTGCTTGAAAATGGGGACTAGAATTTCCGATTGCCATGTTCGAGCTATGGCATTTAATTCTGAGATCAGACTGTACAATTGCATGCTGAATCTCGTCCAATGTTGGTTATTCTGTTTGAGTGCGTTGGATAACCCGTCTGGGCCTGGGATGCTAGACATATTTAACTTGGATATGACTTGATTGAACTCGAGTGACCATCTATCCGGATGTTTCTCCAAATCCACCTTTGAGTTGGAATCTCTTATTTTATATAATTCGGTGAAATGGGTAATCCAGATGGATTCGGGTACATCCAAGATTAATCTATCGTTGATGTTGTCACATTGGTTTAGAATATTCCGTAGATTTCTGGTATTTTTATGACTCAAGGCTTCAAGCATTTTTTCTGCATCCTGTTGAACTAACAAGTATCTGTTGTTTTTACTCCAGTTTGTGTTTCTGTTTTTCCCTTTTTAATCAAGAGTTGCTTATTTCCCTCTTGGCTTTTGGTAATTATTTAGATGTTCCTACGCATTTCTGCTTTATTCTCTTTTTGCTGGGGGTTAAAACTATGAAGATGTTGGAAGGATTGATTAGTCTTACAAATTATTTTTTGCTGAAGGGCCTTAAAAGCCATTCATAGTTTAACTTACCCATTCCAGTCTGTTGCGTTACAAGGAAGGTTTGAGGTAATGAGCTTATATGGTTGGTATTTAAATGCAGGCTCATTAGTCTTCCATCTAATTCAACGCTTGGTAGGGACAGTTTTGATCTTATTTGATATGGTGGTGCCCAAGTTAGATGCTACATCCAATGGTCACTTTTGTTGGAATAGATGCTATCAATTTTCATAAAATGTCCTCTCATCTCTTGAGAGACATACATATAGTCGATTGCCGAGGAAGGGCCTCTCGACCAGGTCAACTGCATTTCCCCTTTGTTGTTCAACGGTTTAGTTAGAAGCGAAATATGTCGGCAGTCCATCCCTTTAGACCAACGTCTTGCCCTAGGAGTAAGAGAGCTTGGGTCTAGGATTTTCCCTTGGCGATCGTATAGGTGGTGATTTAAGTCGCAACATATGATGATTTCTGTTTTTTGGACGCGACCAATGGCGTTGTCAATGGCTGTGAATACGGCATCTATAAAAACCTCATTGTTTAACGCTATAGGATTCCAATATAGATTCACAATTGTCAGCGTTTAATCAGTTGGTAAAGCTCCATCTGTTTCAGTATCGGGACTCTTGGATTGATAACTCAAAGTGGTGATTTGAATCCAAGGATTTACATCGCTGGTTTTCAAGATTTCAAAATTCGCATCAACTCTAATCGGAGTCAGAAAGCCAGCCGTCGGGCGACCTTTCTGTCCTTGTACCGCTGGATTCATATGTGAGGTCATTTTCACATACCGCTTGTTGCGTGAGCCATGTCTCTCTGAGACAATCTGAAAACAGTTGAAGATTGAGCTATTCTGATAGTAAGAATGACCTCGAATTCCATGTGCATAAAGAGATCTCATAGCCTCTTTCGCGAATTAGTTGTTAATAGTGGGAAGTACTTGCTTCAGATCGTGGCGTTTCCATGTAATCCATATTTCTCCATATCGGATGTTTAAAGGACTGTATACTCGCTTTTCTTTCGTGCGGATAATTACCCCATATTCTCTCAAACTGTTAATTGAATCAAGGGCTCATTCAGATTTCCATCTCCTACCTTACTCAGTTTCGGCTGCAGAGTGATCAATGTATTGTATACAAAGGAAGCCAAGTTGATGTAATGAGTTGTCATATTTCAGAATATTTGTTTAATGTTCTGTCATGGAAATCCACCCATACATCGTCCAAAGCGTGGTTATCAAAGAACTTATTCCAGTTTCTTCCCGGAATAACTTCAGGTATTAGTAGAACCGATGAACCCTCTTCTGCCATGTGTCTGTTCGAGGCAGGTCCATGGGTTGCTGGTGCAGAGGTCCGTTTCTGTGTTGTAATTTGGTCCGGCTAGTACATGGTTCAAACTCCAGTGATACGGTTCTGCAGACTGGACAGCTGGCGGCCCTCGACATGGAGATGCAGATTTCCACAGCATAGGCAACATTAGGAGACACCCAGGACATGAAAGGGGGATTTCAGCGGAAGTCAACGCGATGAAATTGCAACAGGCAATCTTCGGTTAGTGAACAAACACTAGCAAAGCATAGCAACACTGGTTTGAATCCCGGGCTCGCAATAAGAAACTGGTCCTTGGTATTAAGCACGTTATAAAAGAACCATTTTTTTTTTTATTTAAAGAACAATTAGTGTTTACTATATTTGGCAATTCTGGACCGAGAGGGCAAAAAGAATGACAAAGGCCAATATTTCCACAGAACAGGTGAAATGCTCATGGCACTGCCATTTTAAGAGTTATGGTTATCTTTATGGCATTGTGTGGTAAAATGCAGACTGGCATGAGTAAAGTCAAAAACACTGGAGAAAAATATTGGTGGCCACCTGCCCATCCTGGACATATTGCATTTGTAACCAAAGTTACAAATGAAAGTTATTAGCATTCAAAGTATCCTAACCACACGCCACTTTAGGGTGATGTGTGCAGCTTTAAAAATAGAAGAATCTACTGTCTTGGGGACTGATCAGTTTCGCCATAAGAATGAGAAAAAAGCAAGGGAAGGAACCCCGAGAGCTTTACTTGACTACAAAAAGTCAGGCCATCAAACAAAAAACATTGCAAGTCCCGTGGAAGTCTGTGAGAAAAGCGGCAAAAAGCTAAATTTTCCCAAAAGTCAACGATGCAGGTTACCACTATCCAGCTCAGGATTCAGCATTTGACGATGGCTATACCTTGAGAAGGGACCCCTGGGAAGAACTACTACTGAAGAAATGCTTGCGCTGTTCTACAGAAATGGAGCCAGCAACAGCAGGAGGCCTAGGAGGGGAGTTTGGCCGCACAGGCCCCTGGAGCATACCAGACTGAGAATAGAATACCCACACTTTTCTGATGTTTTGGAATGTCGGTTTGACAGGGAGTCTTGAGATTCCTGGCAGCTTAGGGTATATCACGGCTGGATCTGGTGATGGAGACATGAACGTCTGAGCTAGACCTTCACGCAGCAGCTGTGATAGTTCTTCGCTCTGGATTTATTTTATTTATTGGACATATATAAGGCGCTTGTACAACAAAACAGTGTTTCAAAGCGGTGCAAGGGAGAAAAATAAACAATAGAAACAGCGGTCCTACTAGTCCTTGTGACATTCCGAACGTGCAAGTGCAGTAAAAAAGAAAAGGGGAGGGGGAAAAAGGGGGATGTGGGGTGAGAGTAAGTGCTATTAGGGTCCCCTAGAGGAGGAAGTGCCGGTTGGGGACGCAACGGGTAAGAGCATGGGCAGAGACATCCAAGAGGAAGAGGGCCTACCCCATCCGCCCCACCCCCGTGGGTTAAGTGTGGGGCAGAGGCGAAACCATGTAACAGGCGGGTGTGTGCTCTGTGGGCAGTGCAGGTGGGTGCTGGGGGCGATTGTGCAGAAGGCCAGGACCCTATTTGACACTTCAGGGAGCAGGCCGCCAATCTCTGCGACAGATTGGATGGTTCGCATGGGGGGGGAGGATAAAAGAAAGGTCTTTAGTTGTTTGCAGAATTGAGTTTGTCCAGTTTAAGACGGAGAGAAAGAGGGGAGACTGTTGATTGGAGGGAGTCAGCCGCGGAGGGAGATGTGCCCCAGCTCTCTGCTTGGAGAAGTGGTTGATCAGCAGAGAGTTGGCGACAGAAGGGATCTGGAAGAAGAAAATTTAGAGGGTTCCAGGTAGCGTGGACCCAGGCCCCAGAGGGAAGCAGTGCCACAGTCTGTTCCTTCTGCCTATACAAAAGACCAGAACTTTAGTTTGTGAGGGAAGACTGATAGGCCCAGAAACGGAAGAAAATGGCGTCTGTGTTGGCTTGCAGATGGTAGGTTTCGTGCACTGGCTTCTTTTATCTGTACGGGTAAAGTCCAATGCCTGGGATGTTTCTATGTGACTGTTGTGTTTGGGTGTGTATGTGTTTTTGTTAGGAAAGATTTCTCTTTACTGCACCTTTCCTTCCATTTTTATGCACCTCCAAACTTTCTGCTTTTAGTTTTGATCCTGACCTGTACTTTTTACAGTGCAGTTAAACCTTAAGCTTCACTACACTGTCTTTTTCTCATCTGTTATGGGGAAACTGACATGTCCTTCAGGCTGTCAGTAGCGGGAAAGATTGTTTCCCTTAGTCTTGTTACTTAGTTACTACTTTTAGTAACTTATCACTTGTGGTAACTGTTTGCACGGCATTGCAAGATGCATTTTACAATGCTATGTCGTACGTTTTGCTGTTTGCCCTAGACTTGCACTCAGTGGATATTTGGTTACTCTAGGTGTGCTAAATAAATAAGCTGGTGGCAGCAGTGACTTTTTACCATTTATTTGGTGCTTTTTGTTTTAGCCTTACCGTGTTTACCACGTTTGGCTACTAACTGTGTCTTGTGAGACCAGGAACATCCTTATATGAACTTCCAGTTCCTGGGAAAGCAGAGGCTCTGGGGGGGGGCGCTACTGGAGGGCTATGTGTTTGCTGCCGGGGTGTGGGCTGGGACTGTCTGGTCCCAATCCACAAACTGGTTTGTGTCTCTGTTATGCATGAGTTTTCCCACCAGTGGTCCTTATTGGACCACTGCTGGGGTGTGTGTGGGGCTAGTTCTGCTATTGGCTAGTGGCAGTTTCTGCTCTGGCCTGGCTTTTGGGATGAGAGGACCCCTGCACCCACTTTGGAGAGATCTTGGAGAAACCTGAAGGAGCCAAGACTCCTCTCCAGCTGTGAGACTCTGAACGAGGCCTGGCAACCAACTTTTGCTGCTGTCCTGGAAGAGCCCTGTCTTGCTATTGATCTACAGCAGTCCTGTGAGGGAGCTGGAACCTTTGGGAGTGGAGGGGAACATCCTTTCCTGATGTCTGCCCTGTGAAGAAGAGCCTTCTAAAGTGTCCTGGGACTGCCCTATGGCTGACCAGCTCGGAGTTTGGTCTACCCTGCTGCCGGCATTGCCATTCCGTGTTGAGGCTTGGAACTGAGGGCAGTAGGGGATGGGCGGGGGAAAGGGGGATATCCTCAGCTTGTTGAACAAGACTTACCTTCGGCGAAATGTTGGAGTCCTAGCATCAAGGAGACCTGAGATAGGAGGGGAAAGTCTGACCGTGAACGTAATGCTGTGTGTCACAGCAGCACAGCGTAACTTTGTAACGCTGTGCTGCTGTGACCACCATCCGAAACCGCTTACCTGAGTCCAGTCCTGAGAAGGGTCCTGCGTCGTGTTTTTGCTTCACTCTGCCACTGGGTCTCCTTGCATCAACCAAAGACACTGACCAGAGATCTGCTCGAACCTGCAACCCCTGCGAGTCATGGAGTAAGGCTGGCGGTGGGGAAAGCGGCCTCAGACGCTCTTCCATTCCTGTGAGGAATCATAGTACAGGGTTGAGTTAGAGTGGTTACTAGCTGCCCCTAAACTCCCTTTAAATGTTTTGCTAATTTTTCTAAAACTTTTACAAATACTTTGGCTTTTCCATTTCTTGCTCGCGCAATCCTTCTGAAAGTTGGGAACATGTTTGTTAGTTGGAATGACTTGTCTTCTAACCCTTGGAATCGTTCACTGGACTCCAGAGACCCTACCTTCTCTTTTTCCAGCCTTACAAACGGTCAGAACTTTTGGGCATGAGGCCCCAGACAACATAGGGACAGACTTTTGAAGCTAGGGCTAATTCTCTGTGGACCTGTAGTGCATAAACTAACCTGCACATTCTATTATTGGTGTTGTGTGATACTTCTTCCTTTTTAGTCATTTTTCATAGTGTTGTTGGCCATACTGTACGGTACTGTGATACATACTTCTAAGTGTAATTTGTGAATTCATTGTGTACTCATTGTGGACCCTTTACATGCTCACCACCTCTTGAGACTTAGCCTAGACCTCTCGTCACTGCTACCTTGAACTGGTTTGGCTACAGCTCCGAGTTGTCCCTGTTGCAATATAGTTTGGCCTTCTACACATCCGTCCCGAGGCCAGAGTATAGAAAATCTGTCCTAACAGTTTTATGTGTAGATTGGCAGGTTAAAGTTTGAGCGCACTGATTTGATGTGTCCGTATGGGTAAAGTCCAGCGTCCGGGTTTGTGTTCAAAGTGTGTGTTGCTTGGTTTAGGGTATAAATTGGCAAGCCTAGTGTTGTCCCTGGACTACTGCAAAAGCCTTTTTCTCAATCTGCCTTCCTCTACTCTCTGCCCTCTTCAACTAATCCAGAACAGGATTGTGAGACTTATCCTTGGTCTCAAGCCCAGGGCCCGTATCTCTTCAGCCTTGAAATCTCTACACTGGCTTCTGGTAGCTGCAAGGATCAAGTTGAAGACCCTCTGCATCGTCCACAAGGCTTTCTGGGGCCAGGGCCCGCATTATAACCAACTCTCTATTTCAAAATACCTTCCTTCCCGAGCCCTTCGCTCAGCTACCTCCTAACTCTCTAAGGGTCAGACGATTCTCCAGGCAGCGAGTGGTGGGTAGATCTCTCCTCTGCTGGTGCCTCCCTCCGGAAGGGTCTCCCTGCCCTTCTCAAACTTGAGCCGGACAACCTGAGGTTCCGTGAGCAGCTCAAAACCTTCCTTTTCTCCTCTGCTTTCTCTTGCGCCTTCATCTGCTGACCTACCTGTCTACTGCGCCAATTGATTGCTTGGCTACCCTCAGAGCCTCCCTGGGTACCATGCCCCTCCATGATCAGTCTCCACTGCACTGCCTCTGGGCCTACAGTGCAACTTTGAGCAGTAACTATAAACTCTACAATTCCCTGCCTCCTTGCACTTACCTAGGGCCGTGCTGCCCTGATTGCACTTCCCACCTCCCTCTCCCTGGCATTTCCCTCTCCCTTCCCCCCTGCACTTTGTGCTGTCGCCCTTGGACGATCTGAATGACACAAGGCCTAGTAAGATAGTTTCTTGTCTTTCCTCTGTCTTGCTTGGAACACTAGTGTGTAGGCTCTTTATAAATGACACCTATATCACCAGGGTCTTTTCTGAATCTAGCAAGAGTAGATGGGCCTCCGAGCCCTTACTCGAGGCTTCGTGCATCAGGTCAAGTCTTCCTTATATTATCTGCCCCCCCCCCCCCCCCAATCTCCCCCTGTCTACCCGGAATGGACCAGAGCAGGGAGATGTTGGGCTAACTTATTAGCAAGTATCTTCTTTAAGATTTTTACGTCTGTGTTGAGAAGGGAAAAACAATACATAGAAGTAGGTTACTCGAGATTTTACATGCTCATCTCCTGCTTGGGATTGTAAAAGTAGTGCTTTTTAAGTTTGTGGAGCAATGCTCTGGTGCGATGACTACAGTCCACTGCTTTTCAGAAGCAGTAGTGGCTTTTGTCCGAAATTGTAAATGTGATCTTGAAAAGAATGGATATGAACTGGATGGCGGAGATGACCAAAAAAAAGGTGAAAATAATGACAAAGTGATGAAACCTTGCAAAAAAGTAGAGCAAAAACACCCGCGAGTAAGGATGTTGATATTAAAGCTGACGGAGTGGCTTTGCACATTCTTACCAACAGTTATTAATCAGAACTGAGATAAGATTGATGTAATTTCATGGAATACCCGGGGACATAACCATTTGTTTGGCCCCGGCGGCTTTTATGAGATGTTGATGGATGCAGAAGTAATTTTGTTACAGGAGACATGGCTTCTCCAAAAACCTGTTTTTGATGGCTATACTGCCTATTTTAATGTGGCAAGGAAAGTTGAAATAGGGAGACCTTATTGGGCGGGGGGGTTAGCCATTCTGGTGAGGAATGGAATAACCTCATGTGAATGTATGCAAATGAATCATAACCCAAACTTGCTTATGGTAGAACTTATTTTGGTGGACGGACTAAATAGTAATTGCTAATGTATATGATCCCCAGGGGGACGAGCACACGCTGGACATTCAATTCTGTATATACCAAAATATTATTTATATATACTCTGTGGCATCAGAGATTCATTTTATACTGGGGAGAGACCTCACTGTAAATCTTATTGGATTCCAGCATGATGCGATTGGAGCTGATGTGGGGTACGGAACTAGCTTGAAATACGAGAGATGGCAGACATTCATGGACAATATGGAATTCTATATAGCTAATGGTTTTGATATGGAGAGTAAGGCTAGTGGTGCGACATGGACAAATGGTATTTACTCTTCTGCCATTGACCATGTATTCCTAAGTGAAAGTCTTAGCAGGCTGCTGGTGATAGTCAATATTCAACCTACTTTGTTCAGTAATCATTCAATTCTGAATAGTACTTTTTCCAGCAAAACACATATAGATTGTTTCTATGATACCATTGGGGAAGTGGCGCTGCTGGGTGGATGTATTCGCCTGGGCTGGACAGATGAGAACCTTGATAAAGCCAGTCAATGGTGCATGAATCTGAAAATATTGGATATGATAAAGATGCCAGCAGATGAGATGGTTAACCTGATTTCAGCCAGTATGCATGGGTTGATGCTAATTGGATCAAATCTTCCTCCCCAACACTTGTCCATAGGTCATGCTGCACCCTATAAGGTATGCTGCACCCTATGATAAGGTAATCAGTCTGGAGAAAAGAAAAATGCAAAAAGCAAGAAGAGATTTGGAAGACACCATTCCTGATGGGGGCCCTGCTCCTATTGCAGAAGTGTAAGGTTAAAAAAACATATAGCAATTGGATACTTGCGCTATAGAGCTTCCAATAATATCAATTGGCAAAATATGGTGAATATCTTGCTAGCAGGCGATAGAAAGAAATTTCTGGCTAATTTTAGGTCTGGAAGTCGAGGAGGTAAACATATGGCCTGCTGCATTCATAGTGATATATGGTCGAAATACCTATATGAGAAATTTAAAGGAGATATGGCATATGTGAAAAAAGAGCCTATCTCAAATTTCGTAATAAATTACCAGGATATCAAAGGTATTATTATGAAATTAAAAACATCCCGCGCTCCGGGCCTTGATGGGCTGTGCAATTTGATAATCGAGAAAAATGCGGATATTTGAGCGGAAATACTACTCCGCATATCAAAAAGTGATCGTAACAGGCTGTACACCTAATTCTTGGTCTACCTCCATAACTATTCCCCTCTTTAAAACCGGACAGAGAAGTTTGCCCAATAACGATTGCCTACTTGCAATTACAGATGTGCCTAGCAAGATATTCTGTACATACGTACTACAAGAAATAAATGTGTGGATATCTAACAAAAATATCCTTGATAAAGCACAAACAGGATTTAGAAAAGGTCATTCTACCATCGATGATATTCTATTGGTTAATATACTTATTAAACAGGCCATAATGTGCCGGCGTTCCCCTACTCGACACGCACATTTGGACCACGGGAGACTTCTATTCACTGTATGTGTATATATATATTTCTGATGTTTGTTAATCTGCTTAGAATCACATGCTGTGCATAGTCCGACATCCAATGGTCACTGCAGAGTATTGCATTTTGTTTTTTGTAGTCGAAAAGGCGTGTCTAACACTATCCCTATAGTGACGTGCAGTGTACCCACAATCCCTCACGCGTCGAGGTCCCTCAGATTGTTTTTTTCCGCCCAGTTATTGGTCGCCTTTATGCAGAGCTCCTCGAGAGACATTGCGAAATCATTTCCTCGACCTTTGGTCGTTTTTACTATTATTTATCACATAGATCCCTCCCTCGACATAGCTGCCAAGCTGTTCTCCGCCGAGCAAGATCTTCGACGGAGGGACGAGCGGAGGAGATCCTTCGGCGCTGCCGAACACGTGGCTGCGCCTCGCCGGCCTAATACAGTAGGGAGAGTGGGGTTGGTGGTCATTTCTTTGTTAACACTCTAAGAATGCCTTTCTCTTTCCCCTCCCTCTCTTTCGAGATCGTAATCACATTTCATGCCCTCAGCTATGGAGAGATGCCCTTTAGGTTTTGCCCGCGTTGCAAGGGCAAGTTTACCTGGAAGGACGAGCACAAACGGTGTAACCGTTGCTTGCCCCTCGATCACAAAGAGGACGGCTGTGCGGCCTGTAAGTTACTTAAACCCAAAACTCTAAAGGACCGCAGGGTCAAAAGGTGGGCAGCCTTTGCGATGTCTAGGTCTGACTCCTCGCCAGCTGCCGCCGCATGTGACGAGGACAGTGATTACACGGCCTCCGCAAAGGAGGTCGTAGACCTCTCGAAGGAGCGTTCCCGCTCGTCGTCCGTCCCCAGCCCCGACGAGCCCGGCTCACGCCCCGCTTATGGGGATGAACACCCCGGCGACAAGGACAAACGCAGAAAAACACATAAGCACATACCCCACGGCACGCATTTGGCGAAGACGAAGGCAGCCATAGCGTCAACGGAGGTGTCGGGTCCACCGGCGTCTTCCGCCGACCGTAAGGGTCGCAAGCCCTCCCTGCCACTGCTTCCGCGACTGGGCTTTCTGTAAATAAGGGCGCTAACCCCAAATCCTCAGGCGACGCGCCTCGCAAGAGTGCGTACATTGCCAGTAAAGACTCGGCACTGTCTAGCGCGCCGGCGGCCGATCCCTCGACAGAGAAGCTGATCGCCGAAAGCCTTGCGCGTATATCGTCTAAAGACGGCCAGAGACGGACGGCGGGTGACACGTCGAAAACCGCTCACAAGGCCAAAGAAACAGAGGACACCGGAGGGTATGCTGGGACAGCTCCCACCATCGACAGAAGACCCTAGCCAGCGAGGGGGTTTCTCAGAAGGCTCAACGCTATGGGGCAGAACTAAGCAACTACAGGGAGAGGGAACTCCCTTTTCACTCCCAGACCGCTCTGGCCTACCTTACTGGACTGTAGAGAGGTTCCAGTCGTGTATGGACAAGCTAGACAGGTTCATGGCCGTCCCAGAAAATAGGACACCCAAGAGGCCAAGGGAGGTACTCCAGGAGGGGCCATGGGCTAAATACCCGAAGCTCTTTAACCCCCTACAGGAAGACATGAACTCTTACGACCTCACTGAAGAGGACTCTCACTTCCAGGATGAGTTTGTGAATAATGAAGACCAACAAGAGGGAGAAGGTTTTCATGATGACACTAACATAGGTGATGAGGGCTACGAGGAGGACCCAGGTGAAGGTGGTTTACAGCCCTGGCAGTCGCCATCAGGGCCTACAGACCCCGACATTATAGACATTTCTTCTCCTCAGACCACACCGGTCAGGAACCCATCTCCAGTAGATCAGCCCACCTTCAATGCGCTACTGAGGAAGGCAGAAGCGCATTTCGAAGTTGAAACTGGGGAGGTCACCCCAGATACTGATTTCGTCGAAAGGATTATTAAAGAAAAACCTCCCACTAGTCAAAATATTCCTATCCTCGCCTCGGTTAAGAGACGACTCACCCCATCGCTGTCCACCCCCGCGCTGGTAAGAGGGGTCAATCCAAGAATCCAGAAATTGTTCTCACCCTCAGTCAGACCCATTATATATCAGGGGTCACTCAGTCCCGGACTCCTTAGTGGTGACTAACACAAGGAAGAGGGCTGGGGTTCCACTGTCTACCAGCGAGGCACCCCCAGATAAAAAAGGGAAAAAGCTCTATGCCTTGGGCAAAAGAATATCCGCCTCAGCAGCGTTTTCAATTAGGATTGGCAATAATAATACATTGTTGGCAAGCTATGCTGATGCTCAATGGGTAAAGCTTAAGCAGGACATTGAAGAAGCCCCTAAACCTCTAAGAACACGCTTATTGGCTACAGTTACAGAAGGAGCTCTGGTCAACCAGAGCATCATTAAGAACACTCTTGATGCGGCAGAACCTGCTGGGCGTTCTTTGGTGCAGGGAATTCTGCTGAAGCGTCACGTCTGGCTTCGCAATTCCGGTTTCAAGGCAGAAACGCAGGCGTCACTCATTAATAAGCCAATAGAAGAGTCAAATCTCTTTGGAAGGGCAGTGGACGACGCACTGGAAAATGCGAAGAAAGAATTAGACACCATAAAGACCTTATACCAAATCTCAAAGCCTCCAAACAGGCGGGGATTTCGGAACAAGTGCTTTTTTCGTGGCCAACGCCAACAGCAGCAGCAGCAGCAACAGCATTACACTGCGGGCAACTGGCCCTCTAATCAGGGTACCAGTAACCAGTATAACCAAAGAGGACAACGCAGTGGCAAGGGCAGAGGCCGGGGCTCAGCCCCAGAGGCACCCCGGCAAGTAACACCAAATGACCCGAAGGTTCAGATCCCCTCCCATGCGTCTACGGTTGGGGGATGGATAACATTGTTCCTTTCAACATGGGAGGGAATAACATCAGACCAGTGGGTATTGTCAACCGTAGCCCACGGGTACTGTACAGAGTTCAATCGGTCCCCCACCTACAGACCTCCAAGGGGACGATGCCTGCCACCAGAACACCTCGTCATCCTCCTGCAAGAAGTAGAACAGCTGCTACAGAAAGGAGCAATAGAGGTCGTGCCCCTATCTCGGGTAATGGAAGGTATTTATTCAGTGTACTTCCTTGTACCCAAAAAGGACATAACCATGCGCCCTGTACTAGATCAGCACCCAACGAACAAATTTGTAAAACCACAAACATTTCGTATGGTAACATTACAGGAGGTAATTCCCCTGCTATCTCAGAGGGACTACATGACAACAGTAGACATGAAAGATGCATACTTTCATATTTTGATGTTGCCAGCGCACAGAAAATAACTCAGGTTCATGATAGAGGGCAAACCCTACCAGTTCAGAATGCCACCCTTCGGCATAGCGTCTGCACCAAGGGTATTCACGAAGGTACTGGCAGTGGCCCACCTGCGCAGGTTGTCCATACCGGTATACACTTACCTCGACGATTGGCTCATAACAGGGGAGTCCTACGAGACATGCTTCTCAAACACCCAGAAGACAGTAGACCTTTTGTTCCAACTGGGCTTCTCCATCAACGAGAAGAAGTCTAGCTTAGACCCCAGCCAAATCAAACTATTCCTAGGGGCTCTAATTCGAACAAAGGACGGCCTCGTCTTCCCCTCCAACGAGAGGGTCCAAAATATTCTGTTTCAGATCCCTCAATATGTGGCCGGTCGAGAGGTGACGGTACGCAAAGCAATGCGCTTGCTAGGAATGATGGCGTCATGTATTTATTTGGTACCTCACACGTGCCTGCGCACGCGCCCAATGCAAGAGTGGCTCAACAGCCAGTGGTGTCAGGCCAGCGGACAATGGGACGATCTAGTGGTGGTCTCGCAGGCCTTGGTTCTCTCGCTACGGTGGTGGTCGAAGGAAAACCTGGTAATTGGGAAACCATTCGCCACCCCCGCAGTGGAAGCCACTCTAACCACAGACTCATCCCTCACAGGATGGGGGCTCACCTATCCCATCAGACTGCTCACAGAGTCTGGACTCGGAGCGTAGCGTCCAAACACATAAACTTATTAGAGCTACTTGCGGTGTTCAAGGCACTGAAAGCCTTCCAGACACGCCTACAAGGGAAGACGGTGATGGTCCTCACGGACAGCACCACAGCCATGTACTACCTCAACAAGCAAGGGGGCACTCACTCTCCAGGACTGTCCAAGCTGTCCCAGAACATCTGGAAGTGGGCTCTCAGACACATGTTCCTATTGTCACAACATGTACCAGGGGAACTCAGTCTGCTAGCAGACGAACTCAGCAGAGTCTTCCCTCTGCCCTCAGAGTACGAATGGCGGTTACACGAAGACATCGTCTTCACAGAATGGGGCTTCCCAGAAATAGACCTGTTCGCAACTCTGGAGAACTCACAATGCCTAGATTACGCCTCCAGATACCCACAGAACCGCTCCAAGGGGAACAGTCTCTGGATACCATGGTCAGGGAAATTTGTTTACGCTACCCCTCCCCCCCACCTTCTCTGCTGAACAAGATAGTGCACAAGATGCACCAGGAACCAGTCACCATGATACTGATAGCCCCGATGTGGGCCCGCCAACCATGGTTTGCGCACCTGATGGAGATGTCCCTGTCCCCACCAGTGAAACTGCCCTGCCCGTACAACTTGCTGTCACAGGACAAGGGCAAGACACTACACCCATGCCCACAGAACATGAACTTAGCAGCCTGGCTCCTGAGGTAATAGAATTTGGCCATTTACAACTCCCTCAGAGATGCATGGACATTCTCAAAGAAGCTAGAAAACCCAACACTTGCCACTGCTATTCTAGCAAGTGGAAGAGATTTGTCATCTGGTGCAGAGGTAGTCCATCTAGTGGCACTTTCTGAATACTCCACCTCTCAACTTAAGGTGTCATGGTGGAAAGTCCCAGTTATCAAAGCCTTCATGGAGGGGGTAAAGAGAATACACCATCCGATAGCAAACCCAGCTCCCGGCTGGGACCATAATGTGGTACTCACCAGGCTCATGGGCTCACCCTTTGAACCCATGCACAAGGCAACTCTTAAGGACCTCACCCTTAAGACTGCTTTGCTAATAGCTATCACCTCCATTAGGAGAGTAAGTGAACTACAGGCTTTCTGTTCTAGACCCCTTCGTAACAGTTCACAAAGATAAGGTGGTTCTACGCACACACCCAAGGTTTGCACCGAAATTCATATCGAAATTCCACGTCAACCAGTCAATAGAACTACCAACGTTCTTTCAAAACCCTTCCAATTTGGGAGAAAAAAGCCTGCATACACTCGATGTGCGCAGAGCTGTCATGTTTTATATGGAAAGAACTAGGCCACTGGGAAAGTCTAATCAGTTCTTTGTCTCGGTGGCAGCAGGAAGAGAAGGAGATGCAGTCTCAAAGTCCACTATATCTAGATGGATTGTTCAATGCATCACTCTGTTACACTCTTGCTAAGAGAACTACCCTTCAAGCCAAGAGCACACTCTACTCGAGGCACGGGGGCATCCATAGCATTCATTGCAAACGCTCCCCTTGAGTCCATTTGCAAAGCGGCAACCTGGAGTTCTGTACACACCTTTACAAAACACTACTGTCTAGATGCTCACTCTAGATCTGATTCCCAGGTGAGGTGGGACAAGCAGTATTAAGACATCTTTTCTCTACTGTTCCTTCTCACAACCCACCTCCAACTCCGGGTACTGCTCGCTAGTCTATGCACAGCATGTGATTCTAAGCAGATACAACCATCAGAAATGCTTTTACGGTAAGTAATGCATTGCCGTGTGTATCCCTTCTGAGGCTTGTGGGATCTGCTTAGATCACATGCTGTGCATAGGCCGACATTTAGTGGAAGCTGCGGAGTATTAGTTTGTTTTTTGAAACTCAAAGGGCTTCGAACTAAGGCGGGCCAGTAATACTATCCCTAGTGTGACGTCTACTGTACCCATGATCCCTCACACGTGTAGGACCCTTGGATTGCTTTTTCCGCCATACTAGTCGGACGCATGTTGCGGAGTTCCCTTGGCATTAGCCAATTATACTAAATTTATTGTTCAAACTTCCCCGTTCTTTCCACCCTACGCCGAAGATCGACGCCAGTGAAGATCGAGGAAATCAGCTGTCGAAACTCCACGACGGGCCTTGGAAGGCCTTTGGCCTCAGCCCGGGCCTTGGAAGGCCTCTGGCCTCGGCCCGGGCCAAGTAGGGAGAGTGGGGGGTGGTCATACAGGCTCCCACATTTATTTCCTACATATACCTGCCTGCTGCCAAATTGATACATATGGAGGGTACTCATTTCAAATTCTGCTCTAAGTGTAACAGGAAGTTCCCCTGGTTAGATGAGCACAATACATGCAATTTGTGTCTCCCACAAGACCATCCCGCGGCTACCTGTCGAGCTTGCAAGCTCTTCAAGCCAAAAAACCTTAAGGACCGCTCCACTAAGCGCTGGGCCCACTATGCCAGGCATCGAGAGGCCATGGACGTCGAAGGGTCTTTTAGCGATGGCAGCAACTCCGCCATATCGGACGGCGACGGCAGAGGGGTGACTTCAGACACCCACAAGCAAGCCCCCGACCCCGGAGGATTGGCCGGCGGCTCAGTTATGGGGACCACACCCTGCGGCAGAAGCGCGACACACACCACTTCCACTAAGCACATTAGCCCCGGCCGCTACTCGACGCGTGTGTCGTGCGATCGGCAACCTAAGACACAGAGCGGTCCAACGATTGTCCTCTGGGCGTTCTCGTTCGAGATCGCTTCATGACAAAAACCAACCGTCCACGGTTGAAAAAGGTGTCACACTCCCAATACTCCCAGAGGCCCGATTGTCAGAAGACTATTCCGACCTCTATCCCCAGTCAAGACGTGTAGCGTCTACTCCCAAGATTCAACACCCTTCCTCCAAGACCACCTCCAAATCGCAGATCACCTCCGAATCTCGATGTAAGGCGTCCGGTTCCTTGGAGGCCCCTAAAAGCACTGGGAAACATTCCTCTAGTCATGGGAAGGGGCAAAACAACACAAGAAGCCTTCAGAACTTCATGTTCCTAAGGAAAAACAAAAAGCCCCAAAATCAGTAGAAAGGTCCAAAGTCCCTGTCCCTGAGGGGAAGATCATCCCTCCCACTGCTCAAGACATGGGTATGGAAGAAGAAACAGAACAGGTTGTGGTTATCCCTTGCTCTAAGGATTGGTGCTCTGCTGATATCGACAGGGTTATGAGAAGAATGAAAAAGACCCTAATTATTTTCATAGTTGTGCTAACGCACCAGCTACCTCGGCCCCTTCGGGGTCCAAGGATTCTCAACCCCTTAATAAAAGACCCCGCGCTGATGCCCTGGTGCAGAATTTGGGCACAGACCCTTTAGTCATTGAATCTTTCCATCCTGAGTCATATTGTGATGACGGACCCACAAATGATGGAAGACCAAACGGGTCTCTTATTATGGTTTTGGATCAGGAGGATGAGGCTGAAGCCTACAATCTTGACTCCCCAATTCCTAAAGAACCCCCGGTGCATAACTCACAAGTTGATGATCAACCACTCCTCAACGAGATACTGGCTAAAGCCGCAGCCCTTTTTCAGATTGACACTCAAGGTGTCCGGGGACAGGGATTTTGCAGAAGAGATCCTGGGTGACAAAATAGCCATTGCTCAAGCTATCCCAATACTAAAGTCTGTCCAGCGTAGAATTGACCCCCCCTCGCTGGTAACTCCAAATCTTACTCGTGCAGTGAATCCACGTTGAAAAATTATTCCGTGCCCCACCTTCTGATCCCCTATACATTAGGGGCCAATTAAAACTCGACTCCCTGATAGTAACAACCACCAGAAAGCAGGCAGGTACACCACTCGCTTCTTCAGAGGCACCTCCCGAAAAGGAGAGCAAGAGACTATATACTATCGGCAGGAAGGTTGCCACCACTTCTGCCTATCAGGCACGAATTGCAAACACCACTACCCTTTTGGCAAGTTACAATTGCCACCAGTGGGAACAAGTAGCTGCTTTGGTATCTTCCGCTCCTGAACCACTGAAGAGCCAGTTGGCTCAGGTGTCAGCAGATGGAAGGTCGGTTTCAGGATGCATTCTAAAATAAACTTCGATGCAGCAGATAATGCTGGAAGACTAATTGCCGAAGGCATTGTGATAAAACCTCATGCTTGGTTAAGACAATCGGGGTTCAAACCCGAGACTCAAGCCTTGCTCATAGACATGCCGGTAGAACCGGACGTACTATTCGGCAAGGCAGTGGAAGAAGCCTTAAAGACAGGTAAGTACGAGTACAAGACTCTAAAATCTCTCGGACAACTTCACCCTCAGAACAGAGGGGAAACTCTAATTTTCGTCGCTTTCGGGGGCCAAAGCTCCCAGAGGGGTTCGAATTACTATCAAAATCAAGTAATCTCATGGGGCAATAATCGGTTCCAAGCATCACAAGCCTTCCCAGAGGGCAGCGCAGAGGCTGTACTAGGGGTAGAGGCAGCCCCGCCAGAGGTGGTACGCCACCCAGTAAAGTGACGTTCCGGTCCGGGTCCCCTCCCATGCATCCCCAGTAGCGGGGCGCATTTCCAACTTCACCCATGCATGGGAAAGGATCACTTCCGACAGATGCGTGCTGTCCAGTGTCCGCAGGATACTGTATAGAACTACTAGAGCGCCCCCCCACAACCATTCTCCAAGACGGAAGGTACACTCGTTGGAGCACCAGAAAATCCTTCTCGAGAAGATCGCCATTCTACCTGCAAAGGACGCCATAGAACTTGTCCCGGCAACCAGGTAAACGGGTATTAATTCAACCTACTTCCTTGTGCCAAAAAAAGATCTAACAATGCGCCCAGTATAAGATTTGCACCCTGCAAACGTATGTCATGCCACAAAAATTATGCATGACTACACTCCAAGAGGTAATCCCCCTACTAAAAAAGGATTACATGGCAACATTGGATATGAAAGATGCCCATTTTCATAATTCAATGTTTCCAGCGCACAGAAGGTTCTTGCGTTTCAAAATCGACAACCAGCACTACCAGTTCAAGGTGCTGCACTTCGGTATAGCCTTGGCTCCAAGGGTATTCACCAAGGTGCAGGCGGCCGTGGCGGCGCACCTACACAGGGTGGCAATAATCCCAGTGTACCCTTACCTGGACGACTGGCTCATCACAGGGGAAACCCCCGTAAATGGCAGACTAAACATTCAAAGAACTATCAACCTCCTCTTCCAATTGGGCTTCTCAATCAACGAGAAAAAATCAAGCCTGGTGCCAAGCACCTCAAACAATTCCTAGGAGCTGTCCTAAACACCCAAGAGGTGTTGGCCTTTCCATCAGAGGAAAGAATTCGGAATATGTTGCTGCAAATTCCTCTATCAGGCCGGTCGCCAAATAAGGGTGCGCAAAGCGATGAGTTTGCTAGGCATGATGGCATCTTGCATTTACCTGGTTCCCCACGTGCGCCTGCGACCCATGCATGAATGGTTGGTGAAACAGTGGTCTCAAGCAAGTGGTCAGTGGGACGATCTAGTGGTCGTTTCGCCAACACTAGTACAGAGTCTTCGCTGGTGGACAAGAGAATCTTACGAAGGGGAAACCCTTCTACGATCCAGACAGGCCGTTGTCACAACAGACTCCCCCAACCCCCCCTCCCCCCTCCCCCCTTCCCCCCTCCCCTCCAGGCAGGGTGAAGAGCTCACTATCTTCACCTCACAGCTCAGGGTCTCAGGTCTCACACAGTGGCTCAGAACCACATCAATCTGCTAGAACTTCTGGCAGTCTTCAGAGCGCTTCGGGCATTGGAACCCCTCCTATCCAGCCTGTCGGTGCAGATCCTAACAGACAGCACAGCGGCGATGTTTTACTTAAACAAACAAGGGGGCACTTGTTCGCCAAGTGTGTCCAAGCTTTGCCAGAGAATCTGGAGATGGGCACTCAGACGGAAGATTTACCTGTCATCCCAACATGTTCCAGGGGATCTCAAATCGCTAGCAGATGCTCTGACCCGGGTCCCCTTCCAGAAGAACACGAGTGGACACTACACGAAGAAGTCGTAGGAGACCCCTTTTCTCAGTGGGGTTTCCCCACTATATACCCATTTGCCACAAGCGAAAACGGGCAATGTCCAGCCTTCGCAGCCAGGCACCAAGGGGAACGCCCTGTGGATTAATTGGTCAGGGATGTTTGCCTATGCTTTTCCACCAACCCCTCTGAGGAAGGTGGTCAACAAGATCCACAGGGAACCAATGACGCTCATCCTAGTTGCTCCTATGTGGGCGAGACAACCGTGGTACCCACACCTATGCAAATTGGCGGTGTGCGACCTCCTCAAACTCCCATGCCAGTACAACCTACTCTCCCAGCACGAGGGCCTAACAGTGCATCCTCAGCCCAACTCAATGAACTTGGCAGCATTGCTCCTGAAGTCATATAGTTCGGACATCTCAATTTACCCCATAGATGTATGGATATCTTGAGAGAGTCAAGAAAACTGAACACAAGGCACTATTACTATGACAAATGGAAACAATAGGTTATTTGGTGCCAGAATGAGCAAATCAACCCAGTTGATTGTTTAACTCGCTTAAAGTGCACCTTGCAGCTTTATCAGCCTACACCACATCCTATAACAAGGTGTCATGGTGGAAAGTTCCAGTTGTCAAAGCATTTATGGAAGGGGTAAAGAGACTCCACCCTCCAATTTCTAACCCACCACCAGGTTGGGACCTTAATGTGGTACTTGCTAAGCTCACAGGACGCCCCTTTGAGCCCATGCACAAATCTAGTCTCGAACACTTCACTTATACGACTGCCTTCTTAGTAGCCATCACATCCATAAGAAGGGTCAGTGAAATTCAAGCTCTGTCAGTGCAGGATCCTTTCTTTACTCTTCATAAGGATAAACTGGTTTTACGCACTCACCCTAGGTTCTCACCTAAGTTCATTTCAAAATTCCATGTTAACCAGTCTATTGAGTTACCAGCCTTCTTCCAGGAACCCAAAAGCTCTGCTGAGGTGAAACTCCACACACTAGATGTGAGGAGGGAGGTCCTCTACTATGTAGACAAGACCAGGCCACTAAGAAAGACGGATCAACTGTTTGTCTCCATAACTCCAGGCAGAGAGGGAGATCGCGTCTCTAAGAATGCCATCGCAAGGTGGATAGTCGGATGTATCCAACGGTGCTATTCCCTTTCAGATAAGACACTGCCTTTTACGCTTTGGGCCCACGCTACAAGAGACTGGAGCCACTCTGGCTTTCATTGCAAATGTACCCCTTGACACCATTTGCAAAGCAGCTACATTGAGCTCTATTCAAACCCTTACTCAGCACTACTGCATTGACATTCATTCCAAGACAGATACTGAAGTGGGACAAGCGGTTATAAGACATTTGCTCATGACCCTTCTCACATCCCACCTCCTTCTTCTAACACTGCTTGCTAATCTATGCACAGCATGTGATCTAAGCAGATTCCACAAGCCTCAGAAGGGATACATTACTCACCGTAATCGTATTTCTGATGCTTGTATCTGCTTTGATTCACATGCGCCCGCCTTTCCTCCCCTCTGAGAGAAGGCGCATGGATTCTTGTAGTCTTATCTATTTTATCTGCTTGGATACTCTGTACTCATGCTACGCCTCACGTTACCTCATGTCAGAAGGGTCCTACACGCGTGAGGCATCATGGGTACAGTGGATGTCACACTAGGGATAGTATTACTCGCACGCCCTAGTTCGCCCTTTTTCAAGTTTTGAAAAACTAATACTCTGCAGGTTCCACTAGATGTCGGCCTATGCACAGCATGTGAATCTAAGCAGATAAAAGCATCAGAAATACGATTACGATGAGTAATGTATCATACATATATATTTCTGAGGCTTGTGGAATCTGCTTAGATTCACATGCTGTGCATAGGCCGACATCTAGTGGAAGCTGCGGAGTATTACAGTTTGTTTTTCGAAAATGGGTGTCGACACAGGGCGTGCCTGTAATACTATCCCTAGTGTGACGTCCACTGTACCCAAGATCCCTCATGCGTCTAGGATCCACAGATTGTTTTTTTCCGCCATACTGGTCGGAAGCATTTTGCGGAGTCCCCTGGCTTTAGCCATACTTTTGCTAAAAATTTAAAATAATAATCTATTGACATCCTTCCCCACCCCGACGTCGAACTTCAACACTCGACGCCGGCTGGAGAAGAAATCGACCGTCGGCTGCTGCACGACGGATTTGGGCTTCGGAAGGTCGCTGGCCTCGGCCCGGGCCTGGTAGGCCGCTGGCCTCGGCCCTGCAAGTAGGGAGAGTGGGGGGGTGGTACATAC
The DNA here is from genome assembly GCF_040938575.1 of Ambystoma mexicanum. Lineage (NCBI taxonomy): Eukaryota > Metazoa > Chordata > Amphibia > Caudata > Ambystomatidae > Ambystoma > Ambystoma mexicanum. The sequence continues at coordinate 736,060,007 of NC_090925.1, forward strand.
TCTACACTCTTGGTATATAGGTACACCTTATACATTTCCTACACTTAACAGCCCGCTGCCTCAAGGTGCGTATGGAGGGTACCCCTTTTCAATTCTGCCCCAAGTGCAATCGCAAATACCCTTGGGTCGACAGGCACGCCACGTGCAATCTCTGCTTGCCGAGGGACCACCCCGAAGGGAACTGCAGAGCGTGTAGTAGGTTTAAACCTAAGACACTTAAGGACCGTTCGACGAAGCGTTGGGCCCACCACGCCAGGCAGGCGGCCATGGCAGCGGAGGGCGCCTTCAGCGATGGCAGCGACGCCGTACTTTCGGACGGCGAGGGCATTACGGCGTCGAAAGACAGCCGAGCGCAGGTCCCCGATCTCGGAAGGTCGTCCGGCAGGGCGGCTATGGGGAAGACCCCCGGCGACACAAGCGCTTCACATACTACACACACTAAACAACACACGAAGTCCAACCGAGACTCGACGACGTCGAGCTCTCGGAAAGAGGCACAGACAGAATGGTCCGATTCGGTGTCCTCTGGGCGCTCTCGATCAAGATCGCCGCATGACTCCAGGCAATCATCCACTCTTGCCAAGAGTGCCTCGCTCCCTAGGCTAACAGAAGTTCGATCGTCGGAAGACGAAGGCGACTTCCACCCCCAGGCCGCGCTCCAGGAGTCGGAGCCCGCAATTTAAGCCAGCGAGGCCCCACGCTCGAAGGACCGGGACACCTCGCCCGATCCTCGACGCCAGGCGTCGAAAAACTCCAGAGCCACTAAGGGACAGGGAAAACATTTTTCTACGCACGGGGAGGGGGGAAAACAGCAGAAGAAACTACCTGTACATTCTGCCACACCTGTGAAACACTCCACCCCCCCCCTAAACAGACAGACAAGCCCAGGTCTGCTGATAGGTCCACAACCAGCAAAGCTACTCAAGATAAATCCCATAGACTTGCTGAGAGAGTCATTCCCAGTTCCAAAAAATGGTCCAGTGAAGACATAGATAGGGTCATGTCAAGAATGTCTTCTTTGGCTGATTTTTATGATACAAATCCAGAACATTTCCTCTCGCCTATCAACAAGGGGCCACACCCTCAGGCTCTACTGATCCTATCCCCCCCGAGTAAGAAAGCCCGGTTTGAAACCCCGATGAGGTCTGAACCCTTCGAGGTACAAGCTTACGCAACACCATACTCACGGTATCAAGGAGAGGCTTCCTTTTGTGAAGACCAAGAATTTGGTATGATAGAAGAGCAAACCGGGACGGGCTACTATGGGGATGCTTAGGACCAGGAAGAAGAAGAGGATGACCCGGAAACATACAGAGTAGATTCCCCGGTAGAGAACCAAGCCCCGGTTACCGACTCCCTGGTCGATAACCAACCCCTCCTAAATGAGGTTCTCGTTCGCGCAGCAGAACATTTCCACATTGACACCCACGGTGTACAGGAGGAAAGGGACTTCGCAGAAGAGTTAGTGGGAGAAAGGAGGCCTGTTGCCCAGACCATCCCTATCCTTAAATCCATTCAGCGGAGAATAGATCCGTCCCTGGTGAACCCAAACCTCACCAGAGCAGTCAATCCCAGGGTTGAAAAACTTTTCAGGGCGGCACAGTCTGACCCTCTCTATATAACAGGACATCTGAAGCCAGACTCCCTAGTTGTCACCAACACTCGTAAGAGGGCTGGGACACCCTTGTCTTCGTCTGAAGCTCCTCCCGACAAGGAGAGCAAAAGAATATACGGTTTCGGCAGGAAGGTAGCCTCAACGTCCGCCTATCAAGCAAGGATTGCTAACTCCACCACCCTGTTGGCCAGCCTCAACTGCCATCAGTGGGAAGAAGTCGCAGCTTTCATAGCCTCTGCTCCTGAACCGTTAAAGGGCCAATTAGCTCGGATTTCCGCAGAGGGTAGAGCCGTGTCTGGTTGCATTTTGAAAGCAACCTTCGACGCCGCGGACAACGCAGGCAGATTGATAGCAGAAGGTACTGTTATCAAGAGACATGCGTGGTTACGGCAGTCTGGTTTTAAGGCAGAAACACAGGCATCATTGATGGACAAACCGGTGGAAGCCGATCTGTTGTTTGGTAAGGCGGTCGAAGACGCCCTGAAAAATGCCAAGGACGAATACGAGACACTCAAGTCCCTTGGCCAGTTAACCAATAAACCCCCTAACCAGAGAGGGAATAGTAATTTTCGTCACCCACGCGGCCAAAATTCCCAGAGAGGATCTAACTATTCCCAGGGGCAGGGTACACAGTGGAACAACCAACAGTCTACCCAGGGTTATGGCAGAGGTAATAGGAGAGGTCGTGGTAAAGGCAGCGGCAGCCCCAGCAAGGGAGGCGGCACGCCTCCACCAAAGCAGTGACGCTCAGTTCAGGGTCCCTTCTCACACAACCCCAGTAGGGGGACGCATTTCAAACTTCACCCAGGCTTGGGAAGGGATCACATCAGACAGATGGGTGCTGTCAACAGTATCCACAGGATATTGTATAGAGCTACTGCAGCGTCCCCGGAACCATCCTCCACGACAGAGTACACTCCTTAGAACATCAGAAGATTCTCCTCGAGGAGATCGCCATTCTTCTACAAAAGGACGCGATAGAACTCGTCCCGGGACACCAGGTAAACAAGGGTATTTATTCAACTTACTTCCTTGTGCCAAAGAAACACTTGACAATGCGCCCAGTATTGGACTTACGGCCTGCCAACAAGTATGTCAAGCCCCAAAAATTTCGTATGACCACGCTACAAGAGGTAATCCCCCTCCTAAAAAAGGGGGATTACATGGCAACCTTGGATATGAAAGATGCTTATTTTCATATTTCCATGTTCCCAGCGCACAGAAAGTACTTGCGCTTCAAGGTGGACAGTCGCCTCTACCAATTCAAGGTACTGCCCTTCGGGATAGCTTCAGCACCAAAGGTATTCACCAAGGTACTGGCGGTGGCGGCTGCACACCTACGCAGGGAGGCAATCCCAGTGTACCCTTATCTGGACGACTGGCTCATAACGGGTGAAACCCCAGGGATTTGCAGGACAAACATTCAAAGGACTATCGACCTCCTACACGAGTTAGGCTTCTCAATCAACGAGAAGAAGTCTAGCCTGGTGCCAAGCACCTCAAAACAATTCCTAGGAGCAATCCTGGATACCCAGGAGGGGTTGACCTTTCCTTCAGAAGAAAGAATTCGGAATATACTACTGCAAATTCCGCATTATTAGTCCGGTCAACAAATAACGGTACGCACAGCTATGTGTTTACTGGGCATGATGGCGTCATGCATTTACCTGGTCCCCCACGCGCGCCTGCGCCTGCGTCCCATGCAGGAATGGTTGGCGAAACAGTGGTCTCAGGCAAGTGGTCAGTGGGACGATCTAGTGGTCATTTCGCCAACACTGGTACAAAGCCTTCACTCGTGGACAAGAGAGAATCTCGCACAGGGGAAACCCTTTTACAATCCCGAAGTACAGGCAGTAGTCACTACAGATGCATGTCTGACGGGGTGGGGAGCTCACCATCTCCACCACACAGCTCAGGGTCTCTGGTCTCACTCAGTGGCCAAGAACCACATCAACCTGCTAGAGCTTCTGGCAGTATTCAGAGCGCTTCAGGCGTTCAAGCCCCATCTACTAAACCTGTCAGTGCAAATCCGGACGGACAGCACTACAGCCATGTTCTACCTGAACAAGCAAGGAGGGGACTCGCTCGCCAAATCTGTCCAAGCTTGCCCAGAAAATCTGGATATGGGCACTCAGACGGAACATCTTCCTGTCATCACAACATGTTCCAGGGGAGCTCAATTCCCTAGCGGATGCTCTGAGCAGAGACTCCCTCCCAGAGGAACACGAATGGGTTCTTCACAGAGAGGTCGTAGAAGATCTCTTCTCTCAGTGGGGTTTCCCCACTATAGACTTATTCGCCACAAACGAAAACAGACCATGCCCAGGATTTGCATCCAGGTTCCCCCAACCAGACTCCCAGGGGAACGCCCTGTGGATGAACTGGTCAGGGATGTTTGCGTATGCTTTTCCACCAACTCCTCATCAGGAAAGTGGTGAACAACATGAACACGGAATCGATGACGCTCGTCCTAGTTGCTCCCATGTGGGCAAGACAGCCGTGGTTCCCACACCTACGCAGGATGGCGGTGTGCGAGCCCATCAAACTTCCAGCCTGGTACAACCTACTGTCCCAGCACCAAGGTCAAACAGTGCACCAGCAACCAAACTCAATGAACCTGGCAGCATGGCTCCTGAGGTCATAGAGTTTGGACACCTCAATTTGCCACAGAGGTGTATGGACATCCTAAAGGAATCTAGGAAACCAAACGCAAGGCACTGTTACTTTGACAAGTGGAAGAGGTTCGTTATCTGGTGCCAGAGTAGACAAATCAACCCAGTTGATTGCACTCCTTCCACTATTGTTACATACATGCTCCACCTGCTAGATGCAGGATTGGTTTTTAACTCACTGAAAGTACACCTGGCAGCCCTGTCGGCTTACACCACTTCCCATAGCAAGGTTTCGTGGTGGAAAGTACCAGTAGTTAAAGCCTTCATGGAAGGAGTAAAGAGACTTCACCCTCCTATTTCAAACCCACCACCAGGGTGGGACCTTAATGTGGTGCTAGCCAAGCTCATGGGCCCCCCTTTCGAACCCATGCATAACAGCAGTCTCAAACACCTGACTTATAAAACGGCCTTCTTAGTAGCTATTACTTCTATAAGAAGGGTCAGTGAAATTCAGGCTGTCAGTGCAGGATCCCTTCTTTACTGTCCATAAAGACAAACTGGTTTTACGCACACACCCTAGGTTCTCACCTAAATTTATATCAAAATTCCATGTAAACCAAACCCTAGATGTGCGTAGGGCGGTCCTCTACTATGTAAATAAAACCAGACCGCTAAGAAAAACAGATCAACTGTTTGTCTCCGTAGCTACAGGCAGAGAGGGGGATTGCGTCTAAAGGTGCCATCTCGAAGTGGATTATTAACTGTATCCAGCTGTGTTACTCACTCTCTGAAAGAACTCTGCCTTTCACGCCAAGAGCCCACTCTACTAGAGGCATTGGGGCCACTCTGGCTTTCATTGCAAATGTACCCCTTGACACCATTTGCAAAGCAGCTACTTGGAGCTCTATTCACACTTTTACTCAGCATTACTGCATTGACACCCATTCCAAGGCAGATACACAAGTGGGACAAGCGGTTCTAAGACACTTATTTGCTCATGACCCTTCTCACATCCCACCTCCTTCTGGTACTGCTCGCTAATCTATGCACAGCATGTGATCTAAGCAGATTCCACAAGCCTCAGAAGGGATACATTACTAACCGTAATCGTATTTCTGATGCTTGTATCTGCTTAGATTCACATGCAACCCACCCTTCCTCCCCTCCGAGAGAAGGCGCATGATTGCTTGTAGTCTAACCTTTCTATCTGCTTGGATTATCTGTACTCGCGCTACTCCTCATGCTACCGCATGTCAGAAAAAATACAATCTGAGGATCCTAGACGCGTGAGGGATCTTGGGTACAGTGGACGTCACACTAGGGATAGTATTACTGACACGCCCTGTGTCGACGCCCATTTTCGAGTTTCGAAAAACAAACTGTAATACTCCGCAGCTTCCACTAGATGTCGGCCTATGCACAGCATGTGAATCTAAGCAGATACAAGCATCAGAAATACGATTACGGTGAGTAATGTATCATATATATATTTCTGATGTTTGTTAATCTGCTTAGAATCACATGCTGTGCATAGGTCCGACATCCAGTGGTCACTGCGGAGTATTGCATTTTGTTTTTCGTAGTCGAAAAGGGACGTCGACAAGGCGTGTCAGAAATACTATCCCTATAGTGACGTGCGTTGTACCCACAATCCCTCACGCGTCGAGGTCCCTCAGATTGTTTTTTTCCGCCCAGCTACTGGTCGCCTTTATGCGGAGCTCCTCGAGAGACATTGCAGATTCCATCTCCTCGACCTTTGGTCGTTTTTTCCTGTTTAATATTTAACATATCGATCCCTCCCTCGACGCAGTTGTGAAGCTGTCTCCGCCGAGCAAGATCTTCGACGGAGGGGACGAGCGGAGGAGATCCTTCGGCGTTGCCGAACACGTGGCCTGGCCTCGCAGGCCAAATACAGTAGGGAGAGTGGGGTCGTGTGACATCTCTGATTCTTTTCTGAGAATGCCTTTCCTTTTCCCCTTCCTTTCCCTTGGGGTAGTTATCACGATTTATTGCCTCGGCTATGGAGAGGACACCCTTTAGGTTTTGCCCACTTTGCAAGGGCAAGTTTACTTGGAAGGACAAGCATTCACGGTGTAACCGCTGCTTGCCCCTCGATCACAAAGAGGAGGGTTGCACGGCTTGTCTGCTTCTGAAGCCAAAGACTCTAAAAGACCGTAGGGTCAAGAGGTGGGCGGCCTACGCTATGTCGAAGGCCGGTTCTTCACCCGCCGCTGCTACCACCGACAGTGACGAGGAACGTGATAACACGACCTCCGCTACGGAAGTCGTACACCCCTCTAAAGAGCGCTCGCGCTCTTTGTCGTCTGTCCCCGGCCCCGACGGGCTCGGCTCACGCCCTGCTTATGGGGATGAACACCCCGGCGACACTGACGCACACGATACAACACATAAGCACACAACCCATAGCTCTTCTTCGTCTTCGACGAAGAAAACATCAGCGCCCAAGGAGACGCAGGTTACACCGGCGGCCTCTTCGGACCGTTCAGGTTCGAAACTCCTCTCGCAACCGCAGCTGCGACCAGCGACTGGGCTTTCGGCAAATAAGGGCTCTGCCCCCAAACCATCGGCCGGCGCGCACCAGCAGAGAGCGCACGCCGCCGTAGAACGCTCGACACCCGTAACGTCGAAACCACAGCCCTCCGCTGACAAACGAGTCGCAGAGAGCTTGTCGAGGATCGTGGTAGCTGACGCCCAGAAGCGTACGCCGAAAGACACGTCGAGTGCTACGCAGAGGTCGAAAGACACGCCGAAAATGCCCAAAGAAAGACAGGGACTACCCCCTTCAGTCGGGGGGACCCCCAGCACTCCGGAAGGCTTTTCGGAAGGCGACGGGACACTTTCCTCGACGTTATGGGAGAGGTCAAGCCGTTTTCAGCTAGATGACACTAATTTTCCCCCGCTAGACCGCTCAGGGATACCCCATGAAACCATGGAAAGGCTCCATCTCTGCATGGAGAGAATGGAGAGGTTTATGAAGACCCAAAACCCTCCCACTCCCAAGAGAAGGGCCTCAGGAGGACCCCAGGGCCAAATATCCGAGACTAGTCAATCCCCAGCAGGACACAGCCTCAGACTTCAATAATGTGTTTGACCTCACTGGTGAGGAACAATACTTAGAGGAGGAGGATGAATTTGTGGACGATGAAGAGGGACAGAACCAGGAGGAAGGTCTGGAAGACAGCCCAGACATGGTAGGAGAAGGCTTCGGAGAAAATCCAGAAGAAGGACCTTCTCATCCCTGGCAATCCCCATCAGTATACTCGGACACTGATGTCCTGAACCTAAATCCTCCTGACAATTCACCTGTTAGAAACACGTCTCCCATTGACGATCAGCCCACATTCAATGCCCTGTTGCTCAGAGCAGCAGCACATTTCGAACTGGACACTGGGGAGATCTCTCCTGAAATAGACTTTGTGGAAAGAGTAATTAAGGAGAAACCCCCAGTCAGCCAGACCATTCCCCTCCTCGCTTCAGTGAAGAGAAGAATCATCCCTTCGCTATCCACACCCGCACTAATTAGAGGAGTTAATCCAAGGATTGAAAAACTTTTCACTCCTTCACCCTCAGACCCTCTGTACATCAGGGGACATTCCATTCCGGATTCCCTTGTAGTAACTAATACAAGGAAGAGGGCAGGGGTGCCGCTGTCCACCAGCGAGGCACCACCTGACAAGGAGGGCAAGAGGTTATTTGCCCTTGCAAAAAGAGTCACATCCTCGGCTGCCTTTTCGGCAAGAATTGCGAACAACAATTCTTTGCTAGCTAGCTACGCGGACGCGCAGTGGGCCAAACTGCGCAAAGACGCCGAAGAAGCGCCGGAAGCACTACGTACACGCCTGCTATCAACTATTGGCGAAGGAACCCAGGTCAACCAGAGTATTGTAAAGAACTCTCTGGATGCTGCTGAGACAGCGGGACGTTCCCTGGTTCAGGGAATACTCCTAAAACGCCATGTATGGCTGCGCAACTCAGGGTTCAAACCGGAGACACAGGCGTCTTTAATAAATAAACCTGTTGAAGACTCAAACCTCTTCGGGAAAGCGGTGGATGAGGCTCTGGAGATGGCTTAAAAAGAGTTTGATACTATCAAAACTCTTGACCAGATCTCTGAGCCCACCACCAGACGCGGCTATGGCAACAAACGCTTTTTTTCGTGGCCAGCTCCAACAGCAGAATCAGCAGCAACAGTACCCTGCCACCAGTTACCAGACCAATAGTGGGCAGTACAGCCAAAGAGGCCAGCGCCGGGGCAAAGGGAGAGGTCGGGGGTCCACCCCCAGAGGCTCCCAAGCCCCCAACAACACCAAGTGACGCGAAGATTCGCGTCCCCTCCCATGCAACACCGGTCGGGGGCCGGATAACATCCTTTCTTCCAGCATGTGAGGGAATAACGTCAGACCGCTGGGTACTTTCCACCGTAGCCCACGGATACTGCATCAAATTCAACAGTTCCCCAACATACAGACCCCCGAGGGGACGACACATGACATCGGAACACCTTGCCATCCTTCTCCAAGAAGTACAACTGCTGGAAAAAGGAGCCATAGAGGTCGTGCCTCTATCTCAGGTAACGGAAGGTATTTATTCAGTGTACTTCCTTGTACCCAAAAAGGATCTAACCATGCGCCCTGTATTAGATCTGCGCCCAGCGAACAAGTTTATCAAACACCAGAAGTTTCGTATGGTGACCTTACAGGAAGTGATCCCACTGCTATCACAGGGAGATTACATGACAACATTGGACATGAAAGATGCATACTTTCATATTTTAATGTTGCCAGCGCACAGAAGATACCTCAGGTTCATTTAAAAAAGGCCATCACTACCAGTTCAGAGTGCTACCCTTCGACATAGCATCAGCACCAAGGGTATTCACGAAGGTATTGGCAGTGGCAGCGGCCCACCTGCGCAGGTTGTCCATCCCAGTTTACCCTTACCTCGACGACTGGCTCATAACAGGGGATTCTTACAAAACATGCTTCTCCAATACCCAAAAGACTGTAGACCTTTTGTTCCAGTTGGGCTTCTCCATCAACGAAAAGAAGTCCAGCCTAGACCCCAGCCAAGTCAAACAATTCCTAGGGGCTCTAATTCAAACAAAGGACTGCCTCGTCTTCCCCTCGAAACGAGAGGGTTCAAAACATGCTGTTTTAGATCCCTCAATATGTGACCGGTCGAGAGGTGACGGTACGCAAAGCAATGCGCTTGCTAGGCATGATGGCGTCGTGTATTTATTTGGTACCTCACGCGCGCCTGCGCATGCGCCCTATGCAAGAGTGGCTCAACAGCCAGTGGTGTCAGGCCAGCGGACTATGGGACGATCTAGTGGTGGTCTCGCAGGCCTTGGTTCTCTCGCTACGGTGGTGGACAAAGGAAAACCTGGAAAGAGGGAAACCTTTTGCCACACCCGCGGCGGAAGCCACTCTAACCATAGACGCATCCCTCACAGGATGGGGGGCTCACCTATCCCATCAAACTGCTCACGAAGTGTGGACTCCGAACGTAGCATCCAAACACATAAATCTACTAGAGCTACTAGCTGTGTTCAAGGCGCTAAAAGCCTTCCAGGAACACCTACAAGGCAAGACTGTGTTGGTCCTTACAGACAGCACCACAGCCATGTACTACATCAACAAGCAGGGGGGCACCCACTCTCCAGGACTGTCCAAACTGGCCCAAAATATATGGAAGTGGGCTCTCAAACAAAACATGTTCCTACTGTCACAACATGTACCAGGGGAACTCAATCTGCTGGCAGACAAACTCAGCAGAGATTTCCCCCTGCCCGAAGAGTACGAATGGCGACTGCACGAAGACATCGTCTTCGACGTCTTCACACAATGGGGATTCCCAGAAATAGACCTATTCGCAACCCTGGAGAACGCACAATGCCTAAGTTACGCCTCCAGGTACCCCCAGAACCAATCCAAGGGGAACGGTCTGTCGATGCAATGGTCAGGGAAATTTGTTTACGCTTTTCCCCCGACTCCCCTTCTCAACAAGGTGGTGCACAAGATGCACCAGGAACAAGTGACCATGATACTGGTGGCCCCAATGTGGGCCCGACAGCCATGGTTCGCTCACTTGATGGAGATGTCTCTATCTCCCCCAGTGAAACTCCCCTGCCCGTACAACATGCTGTCAAAAGACAAGGGCAGGACTCTGCATCCATGCGCCCAGAACATGAACTTAGCAGCTTGGCTCCTGAGAACATAGGATTCAGACATCTACAGCTCCCGCAGAGATGCATGGACATCCTCAGGGAAGCCAGAAAACCTAACACTCGCCACTGCTATTCTAGCAAGTGGAGGAGATTTGTCATCTGGTGCAGAGGAAAAAGCATCAACCCGATTGACTGCTCTCCCACACATATTGTTCTATACCTGACCCACTTATTAGATTCAGGTCTAGTGTTCAGTTCCATTAAAGTCCACCTAGCGGCACTTTCTGCATACACCACTTCCCAACGCAAGGTGTCGTGGTGGAAGATCCCTGTTATAAAGGCCTTCATGGAGGGAGTGAAGAGAATACACCCCCCGATAGCTGACCCAGCTCCCGGATGGGACCTTAACGTGGTACTTACCAGACTCATGGGCTCACCTTTCGAACCCATGCACAAAGCATCTCTTAAAGACCTCACTCTCAAGACTGCTTTTTTAATAGCTATCACCTCCATCAGGAGAGTAAGTGAACTACAGGCTCTTTCTGTTCTAGACCCCTTCGTTACAGTTCAAGGATAAGTTGGTTCTACGCACGCACCCAAGGTTTGCTCCGAAATTCATCTCGAAATTCCACGTAAACCAGTCTATAGAACTGCCAGCGTTCTTTCAAAATCCTTCCAACTTGGAAGAAAAAACTCTACACACACTAGATGTGCGCAGAGCGGTCATGTTCTACATGGAAAGAACCAGACCACTGAGGAAGACTAATTAGTTCTTTGTCTCGGTGGCAACAGGAAGAGAAGGGGATGCAGTTTCAAAGTCCACTATTTCTAGATGGATTGTTCAATGCCTCACTCTCTGCTATACTCTTGCTAAGAGAGAACTGCCCTTTAAGCCAAGAGCACACTCTACTCGAGGCACGGGGGCGTCCATAGCATTCATTGCAAATGTTCCCCTTGAATCCATCTGCAAAGCGGCTACCTGGAGTTCTGTGCACACCTTTACAAACCACTACTGTCTAGATGCACACTCGAGATCTGACTCCCAGGTGGGTCAGGCAGTATTAAGACATCTTTTCTCTACTGTTCCTTCTCATAACCCACCGCCAACTCCGGGTACTGCTCGCTAGTCTATGCACAGCATGTGATTCTAAGCAGATTAACAAACATCAGAAGACAATGCATTACTTACCGTAAAAGCATTTCTGATGGTTGTATCTGCTTAGATTCACATGCGCCCACCCTTCCTCCCCGCTCGGATGGAAGGAACATAGACTTCCTTTTATATCTCTTTTCTGTACTCGCTCACGTCTAGAAGGCTCCCTCAGGGCAGAAAAATACAAACAGAGGGACCTCGACGCGTGAGGGATTGTGGGTACAACGCACGTCACTATAGGGATAGTATTTCAGACACGCCTTGACGTCCCTTTTCGACTACGAAAAACAAAATGCAATACTCCGCAGTGACCACTGGATGTCGGACCTATGCACAGCATGTGAATCGAAGCAGATTAACAAACATCAGAAATGCTTTTACGGTAAGTAATGCATTGTCATATATATATATCTATATTTCTGAGGCTTGTGGAATCTGCTTAGATCACATGCTGTGCATAGGCCGACATCTAGTGGAAGCTGCGGAGTATTAGTTTGTTTTTCGAAAGTCGAAAATGGGGCGTCGACACAGGCGTGCCAGTAATACTATCCCTAGTGTGACGTCCACTGTACCCAAGATCCCTCACGCGTGTAGGATCCTCAGATTGTTTTTTTCCGCCATACTGGTCGGAAGCATCTTGCGGAGTTCCCTGTCCTTAGCCATACTTTTGCTGTTATTATAATTATAATTCTTATTCATTCCCTTCCCCACCCCAACGTCGACCCTCAACTTCGACGACGGCTGGAGAAGTCATCGACCGTCGACTGCTGCACGACGGATCTGGGCCTCGGAAGGCCGCTGGCCTCGGCCCGGTCCTAGTAGGCCGCTGGCCTCGGCCCTTACAAGTAGGGAGAGTGGGGGGGTGGTACATACTCTTCACTCTGGATATATAGTTACATTTTATATATTCCTACACTTAGCAGCCCGCTGCCTTAAGGTGCGTATGGAGGGTACCCCTTTTCAATTCTGCCCCAAGTGCAATCGCAAATACCCTTGGGTCGACAGGCACGCCACGTGCAATCTCTGCTTGCCGAGGGATAACCCCGAAGCGAACTGCAGAGCGTGTAGTAGGTTTAAACCTAAGACACTTAAGGACCGTTCGACAAAGCGTTGGGCCCACCACGCCAGGCAGGAGGCCATGGCAGCGGAGGGCGCCTTCAGCGATGGCAGCGACGCCGTACTTTCGGACGGCGAGGGCATTACGGCGTCGAAAGACAGCCGACGAGCGCAGGTCCCCGACCTCGGAAGGTCGTCCGGCAGGGCGGCTATGGGGAAGACCCCCGGCGACGCAAGCGCTACACACCTAACACACACTAAACACACTAAGACCAACCGGACCTCGACGACGTCGACTTCCCGGAAAGAGGCACAAAAAGAACGGTCCGACTCGGTGTCCTCTGGGCGCTCTCGATCGAGATCGCCTCACGACGCAAGGCAATCATCCACTCTTGCCAAGAGTGCCTCGCTACACACATTAACGGAAGTTCGATCGTCGGGAGACGAAGACGACTTCCACCCCCAGGCCGCGCTCCAAGATACCGAGACCGCGGTTAACACCAGTGAGGGGCGTCGAAAGTCTCTGGGGCCTCCAAGGGACAGGGAAAACATTTTTCCACGCACGGGGAGGGGGGGAAACAGCAGAAAGGACAGCCTTCCACTCCTGTAAAGCCATCCTCTCACCCTAGGCAGACAAGCAAACACAAGTCTACCCTTGAAAAGTCCCATAAATCATCACCTGCTAAAATAATACCCTGTTCCAGGGAATGGTCCAGTGAAGACATAGACAGGGTTATGTCTAGGATGTCTTCCTTGGCTGATTTTTATGATAAGAACCCAGAACACTTTCTTTCATATAACCCTCAAGGGGCCACACCCTCAGGCTCCTCCGATCCTATCCCGCTAAGTAAAAAGCCCCGGTTCGAAAGACCTGAACCCTTCGAGGTTCAGCCTTACTCCACTCCATATTCTACTCCACTCCCCAGTTACCAGGGACAAGTTTTCCCTGAAGAGGACCAGGAGTTTGACATTATGGAAGAACAAACCGGGACAGATTACTATGCAGAGGATGAGGACCTGGAGGAGGGAGAAGATGAGCAGGAAATTTACAGAGTAGATTCCCCAGTACAAAGCGAAGCCCCAGTTACTTACTCTCCAGTTGATAACCAGCCCCTCCTTAACGAGGTTCTCGCTCGAGCAGCGGAACACTTCCACATCGACACCCACGGTGTACAGGAGGAAAGGGACTTCGCGGAGGAGTTTGTAGGAGAGAGAAGACCGGTCGCTCAGACCATCCCTATCCTCAAATCCATCCAACGAAGAATAGATCCTTCCCTGGTGAATCCGAACCTCACCAGAGCTGTCAACCCCAGAATTGAAAAGATTTTCCGGGCAGCCCAGTCTGACCCTCTGTATATAAGGGGACATCTTAAACCAGATTCCCTAGTGGTTACCAACACTAGAAAAAGGGCTGGCACGCCCTTATCTTCATCAGAAGCTCCTCCCGACAAGGAGAGCAAAAAACTGTACGGGTTTGGCAGAAAGGTAGCCTCAACGTCCGTCTACCAAGCAAGGATTGCGAATTCCACCACCCTGTTGGCTAGTTACAATTGCCATCAATGGGAAGACGTCGCGGCGCTCATTGCCTCTGCTCCAGAACCGTTAAAGGGCCAGCTGGCTCGGATCTCGGCAGAGGGGAGAGCCGTGTCTGGTTGCATTTTAAAAGCAACTTTCGACGCCGCTGACAACGCAGGGAGATTGATAGCAGAAGGTACTGTTATCAAGAGACATGCGTGGTTACGGCAGTCGGGATTCAAGACAGAAACCCAGGCTTCTTTAATAGACAAGCCAGTGGAACCCGACCTATTGTTTGGGAAAGCGGTCGAAGACGCACTTAAAAATGCCAAAGATGAATATGAGACTCTCAAATCCCTTGGCCAGCTTACCAACAAACCCCCTAACCAGAGGGGGAACAGTAATTTTCGTCGCCCACGCGGCCAAAATTCACAAAGAGGCAACTATGCCCAGGGACAGGGTACACAATGGAATAACAACCAGCAGTCTACCCAGAGTTACGGCAGGGGTAACAAGAGAGGTCGTGGAAGAGGCAGAGGCAGCCCCAACAAGGGAGGTGGCACGCCTCTACCAAAACAGTGACGCTCAGCTCAGGGTCCCTTGCCACGCAACCCCAGTAGGGGGACGCATTTCCACCTTCACCCAGGCTTGGGAAGGGATCACCTCAGACAGATGGGTGCTGTCAACAGTATCCGCAGGATATTGTATAGAACTACTGCAGCGTCCCCGGAACCATCCTCCACGACAAAGAGTGCACTCCCTAGAGCATCAAAGGATCCTTCTCGAGGAGATCGCCATTCTGCTAGAAAAGGACGCGATAGAACTCGTCCCAGGACACCAGGTAAACAAGGGTATCTATTCAACTTACTTCCTTGTGCCAAAGAAAGATTTGACAATGCGCCCAGTATTGGACTTACGGCCTGCCAACAAATATGTCAAGCCCCAAAAATTCCGTATGACCACGCTACAAGAGGTAATCCCCCTCCTAAAAAAGGGGGATTAAATGGCAACCTTGGATATGAAAGATGCTTATTTTCATATTTCCATGCTCCCAGCGCACAGGAAGTACTTGCGCTTCAAGGTGGACAGCCGCCACTACCAATTCAAGGTACTGCCCTTCGGGATAGCTTCAGCACCAAGGGTATTCACCAAGGTACTGGCGGTGGCGGCTGCACACCTACGCAGGGAAGCAATCCCGGTGTACCCTTATCTGGACGACTGGCTCATAACGGGGGAAACCCCAGGAATTTGCAGGTCAAACATTCAGAGGACTATCGACCTCCTACACGAATTAGGCTTCTCCATCAACGAGAAAAAGTCAAGTCTGGTGCCAAGCACCTCAAAACAGTTTCTAGGAGCTATCCTAGATACTCAGAAAGGATTAACCTTCCCTTCGGAAGAGAGAATTCGGAATATACTTCTGCAAATTCCGCATTATCAGTCAGGTCAACAGATAACAGTACGCAAAGCTATGCGGTTACTGGGCATGATGGCGTCATGCATTTACCTGGTCCCCCACGCGCGTCTGCGCATGCGTCCCATGCAGGAATGGTTGGCGAAACAGTGGTCTCAGGCAAGTGGTCATTGGGACGATCTAGTGGTCGTTTCGCCAACACTCGTACAGAGCCTACACTGGTGGACAAGAGAGAATCTCGCAAAGGGGAAACCCTTTTACGACCCCGAAGTACAAGCCGTGGTGACTACAGATGCATGCCTGACTGGGTGGGGAGCTCACCATCTCCACCACACAGCTCAGGGTCTCTGGTCTCACTCAGTAGCCAAGAACCACATCAATCTGCTAGAGCTTCTGGCAGTATTCCGAGCGCTAAAGGCGTTCGAGCCCCATCTACTGAACTTGTCGGTGCAGGTCAGGACGGACAGCACGACAGCCATGTTCTATCTGAACAAGCAAGGGGGGACTCGTTCGCCAAATCTGTCCAAGCTTGCCCAGAAAATATGGATATGGGCACTCAGACGGAACATCTTCCTGTCATCGCAACATGTTCCAGGGGAGCTCAATTCCCTAGCGGATACTCTAAGCAGAGACTCCCTCCCAGAAGAACACGAATGGGTCCTTCACAGAGACGTAGTAGAAGATCTCTTCTCTCAGTGGGGTTTCCCCACTATAGACCTATTCGCCACAAGCGAAAACAAACAATGCCCAGGATTTGCATCCAGGTTCCCCCAGCCAGACTCCCAAGGGAATGCCCTGTGGATGAACTGGTCAGGGATGTTTGCGTACGCTTTTCCACCAACTCCCCTCATCAGGAAGGTGGTGTACAAGATGAACAAGGAATCGATGACGCTCATCCTAGTTGCTCCCATGTGGGCGAGACAACCATGGTTTCCACACCTACGCAGGATGGCGGTGTGCGAACCCATCAGACTCCCAGCCTGGTACAACCTACTGTCCCAGCAACAGGGTCAAACAGTGCATCAGAAACCCAACTCTATGAACCTAGCAGCATGGCTCCTGAAGTCATAGAGTTTGGACATCTCAAATTACCACAGAGGTGTATGGACATTCTAAAGGAGTCCAGGAAACCAAATACAAGGCACTGTTACTTTGATAAGTGGAAAAGATTCGTTATCTGGTGCCAGAATAAACAAATCAACCCGGTTGATTGCACTCCTTCCAACGTTGTAACATACATGCTCCACCTGCTGGATGCAGGGTTGGTTTTTAACTCGCTAAAAGTACACCTGGCAGCCCTCTCGGCTTACACCACATCCCATAACAAGGTCTCGTGGTGGAAAGTACCAGTGGTTAAAGCCTTCATGGAAGGAGTAAAGAGACTTCACCCTCGTATTTCGAACCCACCGCCAGGATGGGACCTCAACGTGGTGCTAGCTAAGCTCATGGGACCCCCATTCGAACCCATGCATAAAAGTAGTCTCAAACACCTGACTTATAAAACTGCCTTCTTAGTAGCCATTACCTCCATAAGAAGGGTCAGTGAAATTCAGGCTCTGTCAGTGCAGGATCCTTTCTTTACTATCCACAAGGACAAACTGGTTTTACGCACACACCCTAGGTTCTCACCTAAATTCATATCCAAGTTCCATGTAAACCAGTCCATCGAGCTTCCGGCTTTCTTCCAAAACCCGCAAAGCTCGGCTGAGGTGAAACTACACACCCTAGATGTGCGTAGGGCGGTCCTATACTATGTAAATAAAACCAGACCGCTAAGGAAAACAGATCAACTGTTTGTCTCCGTAGCTACAGGCAGAGAGGGGGATCGCGTCTCTAAGGGCGCCATCTCGAAGTGGATTATCAACTGTATACAGCTGTGTTACTCTCTTGCTGAAAAGACTCTGCCTTTTACGCCAAGGGCCCACTCTACTAGAGGCATTGGTGCCACTCTGGCTTTCATTGCAAATGTTCCCCTCGACACCATTTGCAAAGCGGCTACTTGGAGCTCTATTCACACTTTTACTCAGCATTACTGCATTGACACTCATTCCAAGACAGATACACAAGTGGGACAAGCGGTTCTAAGACACCTGTTTGCTCATGACCCTTCTCACATCCCACCTCCTTCTTCTGGTACTGCTCGCTAATCTATGCACAGCATGTGATCTAAGCAGATTCCACAAGCCTCAGAAGGGATACATTACTCACCGTAATCGTATTTCTGATGCTTGTATCTGCTTAGATTCACATGCGACCCACCCTTCCTCCCCTCCGAGAGAAGGCGCATGATTGCTTGTAGTCTTACCTTTCTGTCTATCTGCTTGGATTATCTGTACTCACGCTACTCCTCATGCTTCCTCATGTCAGAAAAAATACAATCTGAGGATCCTACACGCGTGAGGGATCTTGGGTACACGGGACGTCACACTAGGGATAGTATTACTGGCACGCCTGTGTCGACGCCCCATTTTCGACTTTCGAAAAAACAAACTAATACTCCGCAGCTTCCACTAGATGTCGGCCTATGCACAGCATGTGAATCTAAGCAGATACAAGCATCAGAAATACGATTACGGTGAGTAATGTATCCCATATATATCTATATATATATATATATATCTATATATATATATATATATATATCTCTGAGGCTTGTGGAATCTGCTTAGATCACATGCTGTGCATAGATCGACATCTAGTGGAAGCTGCGGAGTATTAGTTTGTTTTTTCGAAACTCGAAAATGGGCGTCGACACAGGGCGTGCCAGTAATACTATCCCTAGTGTGACGTCCACTGTACCCAAGATCCCTCACACGTCTAGGATCCTCAGATTGTTTTTTTCCGCCATACTGGTCGGAAGAATCTTGCGGAGTCCCCTGGCCTTAGCCATACTTTTGCTAAAATTTAAAATTATTAATCTATTGACATCCTTCCCCACCCCAACGTCGAACTTCGACACTCGACGCCGGCTGGAGAAGAAATCGACCGTCGGCTGCTGCACAACGGATTTGGGCCTGGTAGGCCGCTGGCCTCGGCCCGGGCCTGGTAGGCCGCTGGCCTCGGCCCCGCAAGTAGGGAGAGTGGGGGGTGGTACATACTCTACACTCTTGGTATATAGGTACACCCTACACATTTCCTACACTTAACAGCCCGCTGCCTCAAGGTGCGTATGGAGGGTACGCCTTTTCAATTCTGCCCCAAGTGCAACCGCAAATACCCTTGGGTCGACAGGCACGCCACGTGCAATCTCTGCTTGCCGAGGGACCATCCCGAAGCGAACTGCAGAGTGTGTAGTAGGTTTAAACCTAAGACACTTAAGGACCGTTCGACGAAGCGTTGGGCCCACCACGCCAGGCAGGCGGCCATGGCAGCGGAGGGCGCCTTCAGCGATGGCAGCGACGCCGTACTTTCGGACGGCGAGGGCATTACGGCGTCGAAAGACAGCCGAGCGCAGGTCCCCGACCTCGGAAGGTCGGGCGGCTATGGGGAAGACCCCCGGCGACGCAAGCGCTTCACATACTACACACACTAAATACACTAAGTCCAACCGAGACTCGACGACGTCGAGTTCTCAGAAAGAGGCACAGACAGAACTGTCCGATTCGGTGTCCTCTGGGCACTCTCGATCAAGATCGCCGCATGACTCCAGGCAATCATCCACTCTTGCCAAGAGTGCCTCGCTCCCTAGGCTAACAGAAGTTCGATCGTCGGAAAACGAAGACGACTTCCACCCCCAGGCCGCGCTCCAGGAGACGGAGCCCGCAACTAAAGCCAGCGAGGCCCCACGCTCGAAGGACAGGGACACCTCTCCCTATCCTCGACGCCAGGCGTCGAAAAACTCCGGAGCCACTAAGGGACAGGGAAAACTTTTTTCTACGCGCGGGGAGGGGGGAAAACAGCAGAAGAAACTACCTGTACATTCTTCCACACTTGGTAAACACTCCACCCCCCCTAAACAGACAGACAAGCCCAGGTCTGCTGATAGGTCCACAACCAGCAAAGCTACTCAAGACATATCCCATAGACTTGCTGAGAGAGTCATTCCCAGTTCCAAAAAATGGTCCAGTGAAGACATAGATAGGGTCATGTCAAGAATGTCTTCTTTGGCTGATTTTTATGATAAAAATCCAGAACATTTCCTCTCGTATGATCCACAGGGGGCTACACCCTCCGCCTCTACTGATCCTATCCCCCCGAGTAAGAAGCCCCGGTTTGAAACCCCGATGAGGTCTGAACCCTTCGAGGTACAACCTTACGCAACACCATACTCACGGTATCAAGAGGAGGCTTTCTTTTGTGGAGACCAAGAATTTGGTATGATAGAAGAGCAAACCGGGACGGGCTACTATGGGGACGATTAGGAACAGGAAGAAGAAGAGGATAACCCGGAAACATACAGAGTAGATTCCCCGGTAGAGAACGAAGCCCCGGTTACCGACTCCCCGGTCGATAATCAGCCCCTCCTAAATGAGGTTCTCGCTCGCGCAGCAGAACATTTCCACATTGACACCCACGGTGTACAGGAGGAAAGGGACTTCGCAGAAGAGTTAGTGGGAGAAAGGAGGCCGGTTGCCCAGGCCATCCCTATCCTTAAGTCCATTCAGCGGAGAATAGATCCGTCCCTGGTGAACCCAAACCTCACCAGAGCAGTCAATCCCAGGGTTGAAAAACTTTTCAGGGCAGCTCAGTCTGACCCTCTCTATATAAGAGGGCATCTAAAGCCAGACTCCCTAGTTGTTACCAACACTCGTAAGAGGGCTGGAACACCCTTGTCTTCGTCAGAAGCTCCTCCCGACAAGGAGAGCAAAAAACTATACGGTTTCGGCAGGAAAGTAGCCTCAACGTCCGCCTATCAAGCAAGGATTGCTAACTCCACCACCCTGTTGGCCCGCTACAACTGCCATCAGTGGGAAGAAGTCGCGGCTCTCATAGCCTCTGCTCCTGAACCGTTAAAGGGCCAATTAGCTCGGATTTCCGCAGAGGGTAGAGCCGTGTCTGGTTGCATTTTGAAAGCAACCTTCGATGCCGCGGATAACGCAGGCAGATTGATAGCAGAAGGTACTGTTATCAAGAGACATGCGTGGTTACGGCAGTCTGGGTTTAAGGCAGAAACTCAGGCATCATTGTTGGACAAACCGGTGGAAGCCGGTCTGTTGTTTGGTAAGGCGGTCGAAGACGCACTGAAAAATGCCAAGGACGAATACGAGACACTCAAGTCCCTTGGCCAGTTAACCAATAAACCCCCTAACCAGAGAGGGAATAGTAATTTTCGTCCCCCACGCGGCCAAAATTCCCAGAGAGGATCTAACTTTTCCCAGGGGCATGGTTCACAGTGGAACAACCAACAGTCTACCCAGAGTTACGGCAGAGGTAATAGGAGAGGTCGTGGTAAAGGCAGAGGCAGCCCCAGCAAAGGAGGCGGCACGCCTCCACCAAAGCAGTGACGCTCAGTTCAGGGTCCCTTCTCACGCAACCCCAGTAGATGCTTATTTTCATATTTCCATGTTCCCAGCGCACAGAAAGTACTTGCGCTTCAAGGTGGACAGTCGCCACTACCAATTCAAGGTACTGCCCTTCGGGATAGCTTCAGCACCAAGGGTATTCACCAAGGTACTGGCGGTGGCGGCTGCACACCTACGCAGGGAGGCAATCCCAGTGTACCCTTATCTGGACGACTGGCTCATAACGGGGGAAACCCCAGGAATTTGCTGGACAAACATTCAAAGGACTATCGACCTCCACGAATTAGGCTTCTCAATCAACGAGAAGAAGTCAAGCCTGGTTCCAAGCACCTCAAAACAATTCCTAGGAGCAATCCTGGATACCCAGGAGGGGTTGACCTTTCCTTCAGAAGAAAGAATTCGGAATATACTACTGCAAATTCTGCATTATCAGTCCGGTCAACAAATAACGGTACGCAAAGCAATGTGGTTACTGGGCATGATGGCGTCATGCATTTACCTGGTCCCCCACGCGCGCCTGCGCATGCGTCCCATGCAGGAATGGTTGGCGAAACAGTGGTCTCAGGGACGATCTAGTGGTCGTTTCGCCAACACTGGTATAAAGCCTTCACTGGTGGACAAGAGAATCTCGCAAAGGGGAAACCCTTTTACGATCCCGAAGTACAGGCAGTAGTCACTACAGATGCATGTCTGAAAGGGTGGGGAGCTCACCATCTCCACCACACAGCTCAGGGTCTCTGGTCTCACTCAGTGGCCAAGAACCACATCAACCTGCTAGAGCTTCTGGCAGTATTCAGAGCGCTTCAGGCGTTCGAGCCCCATCTACTAAAGCTGTCAGTGCAAATCCGGACGGACAGCACTACAGCCATGTTCTACCTGAAAAAGCAAGGAGGGACTCGCTCGCCAAATCTGTCCAAGCTTGCCCAGAAAATCTGGATATGGGCACTCGGACGGAACATCTTCCTGTCATCACAACATGTCCCAGGGGAGCTCAATTCCCTAGCGGATGCTCTGAGCAGAGACTCCCTCCCAGAGGAACACAAATGGGGTCTTCACAGAGAGGTCGTAGAAGATCTCTTCTCTCAGTGGGGTTTCCCCACTATAGACTTATTCGCCACAAGCGAAAACAAACGATGCCCAGGATTTGCATCCAGGTTCCCCCAACCAGACTCCCAGGGGAACGCCCTGTGGATGAACTGGTCAGGGATGTTTGCGTACGCTTTTCTACCAACTCCTCTCATCAGGAAAGTGGTGAACAAGATGAACAGGGAATCGATGACGCTCGTCCTAGTTGCTCCCATGTGGGCAAGACAACCGTGGTTCCCAAACCTACGCAGGATGGCGGTGTGCGAGCCCATCAAACTTCCAGCCTGGTACAACCTACTGTCCCAGCACCAAGGTCAAACAGTGCTCCAGCAACCCAATTCAATGAACCTGGCAGCATGGCTCCTGCGGTCATAGAGTTTGGACACCTCAAATTACCACAGAGTTGTATGGACATGCTAAAGGAATCTAGGAAGCCAAACACAAGGCACTGTTACTTTGACAAGTGGAAGAGGTTCGTTATCTGGTGCCAGAGTAGACAAATCAACCCAGTTGATTGCACTCCTTCCACTAATGTTACATACATGCTCCACCTGCTGGATGCAGGATTGGTTTTTAACTCACTGAAAGTACACCTGGCAGCTCTCTCGGCTTACACCACTTCCCATAGCAAAGTCTCGTGGTGGAAAGTACCAGTAGTTAAAGCCTTCATGGAAGGAGTAAAGAGACTTCACCCTCCTATTTCAAACCCACCACCAGGGTGGGATCTTAATGTGGTGCTAGCCAAGCTCATGGGCCCCCCTTTCGAACCCATGCATAAAAGCAGTCTGAAACACCTGACTTATAAAACGGCCTTCTTAGTAGCTATTACTTCTATAAGAAGGGTCAGTGAAATTCAGGCTCTGTCAGTGCAGGATCCCTTCTTTACTATCCATAAAGACAAACTGGTTTTACGTACACACCCTAGGTTCTCACCTAAATTTATATCTAAATTCCATGTAAACCAGTCCATCGAGCTTCCGGCTTTCTTCCAGAACCCGCAAAGCTCGGCTGAGGTGAAACTACACACCCTAGATGTGCGTAGGGCCGGTCCTCTACTATGTAAATAAAACAAGACCGCTAAGGAAAACAGATCAACTGTTTGTCTCCGTAGCTACAGGCAGAGAGGGGATCGCGTCTCTAAAGGAGCCATCTCGAAGTGGATTATTAACTGTATCCAGCTGTGTTACTCACTCTCTGAAAAGACTGCCTTTTACGCCAAGGGCCCACTCTACTAGAGGCATTGGGGCCACTCTGGCTTTCATTGCAAATGTTCTCCTCAACACCATTTGCAAAGCAGCTACTTGGAGCTCTATTCACACTTTTACTCCGCATTACTGCATTGACACCCATTCCAAGACAGATACACAAGTGGGACAAGCGGTTATAAGACATTTATTTGCTCATGACCCTTCTCACATCCCACCTCCTTTTGGTACTGCTCGCTAATCTATGCACAGCATGTGATCTAAACAGATTCCACAAGCCTCAGAAGGGATACATTACTCACCGTAATCGTATTTCTGATGCTTGTATCTGCTTAGATTCACATGCGATCCACCATTCCTCCCCTCTGAGAGAAGGCGCATGATTGCTTGTAGTCTTACCTTTCTGTCTATCTGCTTGGATTATCTGTACTCGCGCTACTCCTCCTGCTACCTCATGTCAGAAAAAATACAATCTGAGGATCCTAGACGCATGAGGGATCTTGGGTACAGTGGACGTCACACTAGGGATAGTATTACTGGCACGCCCTGTGTCGACGCCCATTTTCGAGTTTCGAAAAAACAAACTGTAATACTCCGCAGCTTCCACTAGATGTCGGCCTATGCACAGCATGTGAATCTAAGCAGATACAAGCATCAGAAATACGATTACGGTGAGTAATGTATTATATATATATATATATATATCAGTACATGATTGAGGCTTAACAATATGGGCCTCTTGACTGAGCAGATGGCAGTGGAAAAGGGAGTTCGCCAGGGATGCGCTTTGGCGCCAACGTTTTTTTAACTTGTTCATTGCTGACTTTGGCAAGATATTCGAGAAAATGAGTGCTTTCCTTAGAATAGGCATGAATAAGTTGGGTTGGATCAGTTATGTGGAGATATTGTCATTTTTGACACCTATAATGGAATATGTGACAGCACAAAGGCAGTATGCGATTATGCAGAGAATAATGGCCTAAAAATAAATCTCTGTAAAACAGTTTATGGCCATTGGACGTAGACAGTGTAAGATGACATATATCCGTAGCCCGATTAAGATCATAAAGGTGACCACCTATAAATAGCTGGGATTTGAAGTCCCTTCGGGTAAGGTGTATTTTAATGAAATACTACAACGTAATAAGAGAACTAAGGTGATGGCTACTATGGGTGCTGTATTATCCTTTCTAAACGGACAGCTGGCTATAAAGTGGCATCTGTACTACCTATAAGCAGAAGCTAGCAGCAGCCTTTATATATGGCTTGGAGGCATCATATACCGAGTGGTCAGTTTGGTCCGATTATAATTGAAGGAATAATATGGCGTAAGATCTTGGGGCTCAGTAATTATATCCCAATTGAGGCTATCCGACTAGAGATGGGCCTGATTTCCTTGGTAACGCTGATCAACTATAACGGAGCCAAACTCTATATTAAGATGATGCACTCCAAACCAAATTCCCTTTTGTTCCCTATACGAACTGCTGTGTGCAATTGTTTGCGGAGTGTCATCAATAGATTTAAGGCCATGAATGATGTTTTCTTCGAGAAAATGTGTTGGACTCCATGCTGGGATCACGGGGAGGGCATGCTTCTAAAATCCCTGAAAAATACTGCTGAAAAATATGACTGGGTAAAAACTCATGAGAAGGTGGCTGGAATGAAATTGCTACACACCTTCTCTAGAATGTTCTTTAATTATAAGGAACCTCAGGCCTGCCTAAAGCTTTCTCCTTCTGCAATTACTCGACTTACATTCATGAATATCAGACTTAACAACCTAAATGTGCTTGAAAGTATAGGTCTTGGACTAAGGCTCGGAGGTCTCGTGATGCGGGTGCATGGAAATTCTGAATGGTGGACTTGGTGTAAGTAAGGTTGGTGGGCTTTGCTATGATCCAGCAATGTTCTAGTGGCCACAGGAGTGAGGCTCATAGGGGGGAAAACACTCTTCCCACCGTGAAGTGATCCAGGCTTTGCGGCAGTGTGACTCCACCACCCCTGATAAATAGGGAGGTTTTGCGCGTGGGTGTCCTTGGGTTGGGGGGGTGGTATGTCGGGAGATGGTTCCTCCTCTCCCCTCGGGGGGTGGGAGGGGCTGGGGCAGTTCTGTTGATGGGGTGCGGTGGCCCGGGTTGGACCCCAACACAAATCGTAGATGGGGGAGGAACACAAATCAGAGATGGGGAGGCTTGGGGGGGGGGGGGTGGTCTGATGCAGGGAAGTAATGTAGGGTCCTCCCGGTTCCCTGGTTCGACCAGTTGGTGACATGGACAAGGTCCCCTTCCTTCCCTTTTCAAAGCGTCCAACAGTGTTCTTGCTATCGGAGTGGTCTTGTTGGACAACGGGCTATGAGGAGCGTGGCTCTTTCCGCACTAGGCCGCACCAGGACAGGGATGAGCCGATGACACAGCTCAGGCAAGTTCACGCAGGGGAGGAGGCTCGTGAATTTAGGGCTTGGGGTGCAGGGCTCAGACGAGGTAAGGCAGGGTCCACTGCTAGCAATCTGTTATGGCAGCCAACATGAAGCCATGTGGGCGGCAAGATGTCCGGTGGATGGCTAGCTGTGTAGCGCCATTGAGTCAGGATGGTGTGCTGGGAGGTGGACTGGCGAATTGCTGAGCGCCTGACTGCGCTGTTGAAGGTGACTTTAGCACCATAGAATTTGTTTGCACCTTGTGTATTCTTAAGCCAAGGGGGTGAGGATGGGCCAAAGAAGTCGGGGGCGCTCGTCTACAGGGGAGGGCCGGCTTGAACAGCTGATGTAGCGGGGCCACTCAGGAGCAAGGTCGTCAGGGGGGGTGGGGGGTCCCCTGAACCACTCGATGGTGTGGCGAGTATCTGCAGGGCAGGGTACCCCAATGCAAGGTATCGGGTCTGGGTCGCGTTGCAGGGTCCTGACTAGTGTGTAGGATAGCTCCACATGGAGAGGGCCGTGAGTGCGGTTTGATGGAGGAGGGGAATCTAAGCCCTAGACAACAATTGGCCGTGTCAAGACCAGAGGGCCTCCCACCCCCAGCAGAGGCCCGTGTCAAAAGGGGGCCTTTCGCCCCCCCCTTGCTGTGTCAACTTAACTGTAGGGTGGTGCAGGTTGTGGGCAGTGGATCCCCTGCTTTGTCGGCCTCAGTCACATCAGTCGTTCCCTCTCCCTGTTCCGCAGCAGAGGGAGAGGGTGCGGTGTCCGGCAGGACGCAGCGATGGATAAAGAGGGGGACCTCTGAGCAGCGCCCTCCTCGACGGAGAGATCCTCTTCACCCGCCTTCCAATGCGAGCTACCTGGAGGGCAGTTCTGAGGCGCTGAAGGTCCCAGGGATCAGCGGCAGGTCTGGCAGTGGGTGTCCCACAGCCTCCTGCTTAGGTGAATTGGTTGCGTGGTCCCCCCCGCCCTCCACCCCCTGGCCCCCCAGAGGATCGTCTAGACTGAGGGCTATGGTAAGCTTTTCACATCTCGGGCAGTCATGCCTCGCCCTAGTCAGTGTCTGGTTGCCCGTCCTGGAGCTGCAGCGTGGTCCAAGAGACGCTGGAACTCTGCCCCCTCTTATGGAGGCTTGGATCTCCAGTTATATTTGGGGTAGAAACGCCATGATTCGCTCCATTCAGTGCTCCGGGTGCTCGGAATGCTCTTGGAGGGGTTGCCCCAGTGGAGGAAACCGACAGAGATGCGTTAGCACATCTCTGCGCCCCCTGGTGGCTCCACTCAGTTGATACCCTTCCCATCTAACTTGAGTAGTATTGGTCATCCCATCCACTCATCCTGTACAATTTTGACTTCACTGGCTTTCTTTCTCTCCCTTTTGTCTATTGATATCGTCTTCTATCTTTATCACTCTTTCCCTTCTCTCGTTGCGTTCTTCACTTTTACTACGTCCAGAGACATGTATTTGCATTCTTTATTCGTATTTTCTTCTTCACTCTTCACTATTACAAGCGGGTGGAGCATATATGTGATTAATATACCCCATCGTTGCTTTCATCTATTTTAAAGGATAAAATCTGTTTTTCAATGTCTCTACTCCTGTCTTCAGAAGAAGAGGAGCCGAGGGCGTTGCACCCTCTCCCCTCATGCTGATTAAGCATCCACTCCCTCTCTGATGGGTGTTCTCTCTCACTCAGATACATTTTCTATGGCTCTAAAATAGCGAACCTTTTTTGTAGCTTCTTCACTGTGTACACAGCATGTTAGTATGTTGTCATGTGTTGCAATACTGTTATTGATGGGTAACCCCATTGAGGACAAGGCATGAACATTTTGTCAGCTGTGACTCTTATCCTTTCAGCATGATATTTCCTAATTTTGGGTGTGTACCTCGATAATATTTTGCACAAGTGTAGAAGAGGAGTGTCCTCCATGACAAGTCTTTTTTAACTGTCAATACTTACTGGACCTTTTTATTTAGCTATTTCTTCAATAATATCACAATCGATTCAGGCAAGCACCATCAATCGTTGTCCATTTCCCAAAAACAATTTCTTCAATCACTTCAAGTCTGCACAATAATATTCTCTTTGCTCCTTTATTATAATTCTTTTGATTCTTCCTACCCTGCTGTTTTATTATTGACAACCTAAGAATCTTATTGTGCTCCATTTCCTCCCTCAACAGAAAAAGTTAGATTACTATCGTTCTATATTTCTAGTTCAACAAAAACTTCTACACTGCCACATTCATAACCTCAAACAAATGTGCGCAACAAATTCTAAGATCGTTTTTCATTACTTTCTCTAGTAAAAGTACCTCATCTCTATTTTACCCCATTTTGGAGTGTGTAAAGCATTCATGTCGACCTTGCCTCAGGAATCCTTTCTATAAATACCCCAACTTGGGGTGTAATGCTTTACCCACCAATTCCCCTTCAGTCTACAGGGCACCCGTGAAGACCAGACAGGAATTTCTTCAGAGGCTCCTGCTCACTGCTGACCGCCCTGGGTCACGTGTGTTGTAGCACCGCGCTCTGCCGGAAACGCAGGGATTTTCCAGCTGGTGGAAGACGTCAAAAATCAGTGAGTCTGGATCTGAACCATCCATACTGCTACCAAAATGTGTAGTAGTACCTGGAGCATTCAAAGTGCCGAATAGGGTTAACAAATAAATCAACACAGGCACAAATGACGGGACAGACTCAAAGAATATGGCAAAATACTACTTTATTATCAGTTCAATAAAGTATGAAAACCTGGCGAACAAACAGATTGTAGCTCACATGCTCAGTGCATTTCAATTACGTAAAAGGCCTTGTGCCTCGATATACGTCCGCTATGACGTCATCCTACGTGGCAAATAGTAAAAACCTATTGGGCCTAGGGATTTGTAGAAGGAACATGTATACCTATAGTGCATATGTGTTGGTATCATCGTTGGCTGCCTCTTATCTGGTAGGCACACCTTGAGGCTTTACCTCCCAACTATGTAAAATACAGATAACATAATACCAGCAGCGCCTAGGCTTCTGCAACAATGTATGGTCCACCATTACATAGAACCTCATGATTGGTTGGCACTCTCCCAACCTTGGACATTCGGCTCGTTAGCAGCACGTAGGCAACGATACACAGATGCAGGAGAACGTCAGACAACTGCCCTTCGCAGCTAATTAGCCTACCATCTCATCAGTTAGGCCCTCAGCCAAGTCTTCTTCTATGTAGCTGATCTTGCTGACTGGTCTCTTCCCCAGAACTTTAAACCAAGTGAAGGTACATTGCCATCTTCGTCTGAAGCTTGATGGATAGTCAATGTCTTCTGGTCTTACACCATGTGTGAAGATGCCATGATTTCGTTATTCTGTCCTTTTTAATGTTGTTTGATTCCATTATATTGGATGCTATTGCTCGCTTTGGCCTCTGGAGATATGGCTGTCCTGTCCTGCATGTGCTTTCTCCATCTTTGATAGTTCAGTACTTGGCACTCCAAATTATTCACTCCTTTACTTGATCTAAGAGAAATATGTCCTATGTACATGGCTTATCCTCTTCCACTACTTTCGTGCCTTGCAGTTGCTTGTTGCTGTGGCATCCTTGATTCTGTGCTAAGCAAATATCCTTTGTTCTTGCACAATCTGTAAATTTTCTCAACATGGCCACTATACTCCTGTTATATTTCCTACTTTAGCAAGCTTCTACATTGTCTTATCCACCTTTCCTTTTTGCGTATATAAATCTATTACATTGCGTGTAAATGATCTTCTACATATATATGGTTTTCTTCATTTTCAGAAGGTACTTCATTGCTTCAGTTACATCTTCATTCTTCAGACACTGATGCTTTAAGTGTCTATGTATCTTCTCTCTTTATAACATCACTTCGTACCTGGCAGACTTTACTTATAGCTCTTCTGTGTCCAGTAGTGTCTGCAAGCTCATGTCTACCACCTCAGTTAGAGTGTAAATTCGATACGGTTGTCTAAGTGCATGACGTCTCTCATACCTTCAATGTGTTATTGGGATGATATCGGGTGTCGAACACCGTGCTTTCTTTCTGTTTTTCCAATATGACGGAGATGAGGGGGTGTGCTCCATACATCTGCCTCGTCAAGTCAAGCCTCTTCCATCTTGCCGGTTTTTACTTGACTGGTTAGGTAAGTGGTCTTGTATAACACCCATCAGCAATCATGTTGACCTTGCTTCATGTAGTTCTTAAAAAAAAAAAAATGTGGAAAGGCAGATGTGGAAAATAGTGGTGATTGAGTTCACGTTGGAAGTACCCATTACTTTGTAGAGTTTTGGCTGATAGTTGCCCTGTAGTGCTCTACGGTGATTTCTGGCATGGGGAAATCTATGAAAGATGCAATGCAATGGGAAGTTTACTTGTCTGTAGTTTGCCATTTTATGGCACTACAAAGCTTAGTTCCCTTTGTTTTTACTAGGATCTTACTTTGTTCTGTTCAGAGGGATGTCTACTGCAGTCTGCATGCCACAGCAACGCCTTTTTACCATGTTGTCCTATGGTATCCCTTAAAGCTCATTCCAAATAGGTGCTTGATAAGCACTCCATTTTGTGTATAGGATGTTAATATCCCCCTAAAGTGGGCTTGTAATTTAGTTGTGGCTTCAGAAGGGGTGCAGACAATTTTACCCCGTTAATAGTCCTTGTACCTTTATGGTGGTGTGGGTACTAATGTGTTTTAAGTCCTACTCTCTGCCATTTTCTTTTGGGCCATCTGTTTGGGAAAGCTACAAGGCATTCCTAAAACTGCTTTTTTGCAAACGTGGGTCCACTCGAAGCCCAGCCTTGCACTTGTGGTTTGGACTCGTTTAGACTAATCCCTTGCCCTAGATGGCCAATACAAAATGTTTAGGTGGATGTGATTGGCAGCTTTTAGGGGCCAATCTGGTTGGCTATGAACCTTTGTGTGTCTACCTATTTCTTAATTTGGAGGGTTCACTTTGGCAAGCCTGTGATTGAATAGCTGTATGTAATCAGACAGTGACTCTTGGGGTTTTGTAGATTTGCTTATGTTTGCTGGACAGTTTTTGCTGTGAATCGATGCTGTTGGATATTTAGGACTAGGTTTGGCTACAATGGCAGGAAAATTGGAGGCTGTAGCTTTTTTTTTTTAAGCTCCGGTTTCTACTTTGGCTTAGGCGTGGGCAGTGTCCGTTTATGGCCCTTAATGTTTATATACATACAGTGTACATTACTAAGTGTTATGTTCTAAACCAGTGTCATTATTTGAACTTTTAGATATTCTCTGAGTAATTTGAGAATTGTAGATTGTGGTGTTCAACAATTGGGTGTAGTCATGAGGGGGTAATTATTAGGAATAACTAATCTTCACTACAGGCCCACAGCCCTGTCAAGTGACTGCTCTGCCATAGCTACCATGTTAGAGAGTTTGATATTTCTTTTTGTTGGAAACCCTATCTTACCTATAAGATCACACAGCTTTACATACCCCTACAGAGTGCTGTTGAATACATTACCAAATGATGCTAATGAAGTTGATGGGCTCCAAATTCAGTGATTTTTCTTATGTATTCAAGCTTAACTGAGCGTTTGGCTGTGCACTATTCTAGCACGAGTCTATGAAAGATGCCACTGAAGGAGAACCAGAGTTACCGGTAAGTAACTAAACCATGTGTATCTTGAGATGGCCTTGCTGGAGAACTATTAAGTAGCTGTTTTCCATGCCCCATTCGTTTCATGTCATAACCCCTGCATCCTGCTTGCACTTTGCTTTTGCAGTTGTGTGTGCCTGTAGCATTGTTGGCAATACTTTGGGAGAATAAGATAACTGTAAAGCTTATTTCATGCTTCACATTTTGATCACTTTTTTTATTTGTAACCAGGTTTCCAGTGATGGCCTTGAATCATCATTCATTGTGTCTGCCAACAAAGGTCAGTGTGGTGTGTTTTCCGAGTTATGTCCGACTCATAGTAAGTTGGTGCTGACCTTTCTCTGAAATCCTATGTTAACACTGTTGCATGAATAATAGAATGAGTTTTTCATAGTTGGTACAACTTTAGTCAGAGTGGTGTTTGGGCACAAGTTTGGTAATGTTGTCCTCCGTTGGATGTGAAAGTAATTTCCCTTATGACACCACCCTAGAGTGTTCCTCACCAGTTACTCGGTAGCAATAGTATTCGAGCAACCAAATACGGGTAGCAGGTTTACTGGGATCTTATGCTCTTTTGAGAGCTTGTAAAATGGGCATTTTGGGGGAGCAATCTGTACGCCCCCACCCCACCAGTTGTGTGCTGCTGTTAAATGGGGGTACAATAGGTATTATTTCATGGAGTTGTGCGCTACAGTTCCGAATGCTGCTAAATGTGCACTTGGCAAAGTCATTTGCAAAAGTCATATTGACTTGTGGCGAGTATGAAATGGGGTGGCGTGTGCGTGCGTGTGTGTGTGTGTGTGTGTGTGTGTGTGTGTGCGCGCACGTGTGTATAATTAAGAGGGAAAGATTTTTGTGCCTGGCTAGTTTGCAACATGACATTTCTACCTCTGCAGTTGATTTAGGGGCATTACTTTTAGTTTGAAATCCTTGTGTGGTGCTGTTGAGTGAATGGAGATCTTTTGAGCATGTTGTAACTCCCTGTTAACTGCGGGGGGGGGGGGGTCAAATGTTCTTTTGAATAATGGTCTGTGTATGAAGATTGTAAATATCGGTTTGGAGAAAGCCTGTCTAAATATTTAGGCATTTCAAAGTATGAAGATTATTTAATTTCCTAATATTTTTCATGTCTGAGGTTAAAAGGCATTGTTTTCTAGGGGAGTGAGTGATAGTGGCGGTCTGCATCTTATGTTGCAACCCTTAAACTCTGCCTCTATTACATCAAACGTTTTCTGCAATTGTAGAAGCATATATTGTATATAAGGACTGGTGCTTCTACAGTAATATCCCTTTTACTCATTCCCTATGTTGTTCATTGTTGGGAAAGATTTCTCTTTACAGCACCGTTCCCTCCATTTTTATGGACCCATCAAACATTTTACTTTTATTTTTGAATCTGACCTGCTCTTTTTGCAGTACAGTGAAGTGAAGCCTTAAGCTTTACTTCGCTAGCTTTTGCTAATTTGTCATGGGAACACTCGGTCCTTCAGGCTGTCAGTACTGGGAAACATTGTTTCCCTTAGTGTTAATTTGTTGTGACTTTTGGTAACCAAGATTGCATCACACAATGCAGTTAAATGGGGTAAATTTTTTGTTTTGCCCTAGAAAAAAACTGAGGATTTTTGGTTACTTTAGGTGTGTCCAAGGGACACGCTGGTGCCGGCAGTCAAGGCATAAATGAGTTTTCAAAAATTGATTGGCAGAATTAACTAATTAAAATATTTTTGATTAGCAAATAAAAGTATTTCATTAGCAATTTTGTACTCCTATTTTAAACATCACCAGAAGTCTGTTTTACCCCAAGAAATACAATTGGCAAGAATACAGCATTTCTATGTACCTCCTGAAGTAATACATTAGTGCTATGAGTGTTTGTAAAATGTAAAGGTTCACTGCATGAATTGACCACATAAATAGATCTGATAAAAAAAAAAGCTCTGAATTTTTTTCAGTTCAAGGCTCTGTGCAGCTGTCATGCAGCAGTCAGTGGTTCATAGTGCAGTGTCCATCAAATTGTCAACAAGACATCAATAAAGACGCAATTGTGCGTGTGTCATTTTATTAGCCAGTTTCATTTAGCTAGTATAGAACAGTCAGAAGCAACTGCCCAAGATGAAGACAGCAGCTACACAGAGTTTGACAAACTGGGGACATAGTTATCTTATTCTGCAGAATCAAATGCCCAGATGCCAGTCTCTTGGTCTGCCCAGGTCAGTGAGGCCCTGATGCAGCACCTACCAGTTACTAGTGCTGCAAAGTCTCATCTGCGAGACAAATGGGCCCAGCAAGTTAACATGTAATCATCCATTTGTGGTCTGGCTTATTGCAAGTCAGCAAAAACTGAGATGATTTAAAAGCTCAAAATAAATGATCTAAAGACACCTAAAAGCCAACAGAAAAATCATCAGGGTGCCGAAGAGGTCGGAAATCTCTTTAAACCTATGGGGCACAGGTACAGCATTTTTGGACTCCACAGCATTGTGGGAAGTACTGAGTGGCAAGTTAGCAGCAAATTGTACAATGTAATGCCCATCAGGCCACCAACACTGTCTAAGGATAAATAATGCACATTTCTGTTTTTGCCAGCACACTGGTGTGGCTGAGTTGGGTCAAATGATTTGCCCCGGATCACAGTTTGGATAAGCAGTGAAGGAAGAATTTGCCAGCAATTTAAGCAACTTAGCAAATACCTTCCAAGCTCTAATTAGTACACGTTTGTTTTGTGTTTCAAGAACCACAAATGGTTGTTTATTTGCAAAGAATACAAATCACTCGAAGCAACCACCTTTGGGGGAGTATTTGCACCACCCTGAATATAAAGTGACAGCCTCATAACACAACCTGTTTGCAAAAGGCCTTTTAAATATTAAATTCTCGTAAAGTGCTATCCATCGCACCAAACGCAAAAGATGTTTTTTTAGTATAGAAAGGTGGGCTACGCTTTTCTTACCTCTTGGGCAACTTTTTATTTTCTTATATAAAGCGCGCTGAACCCAAGGGTATCTGGGTGCCTTACTTGGTTACAGAAATATACAGATACAGAAGAAAAATACAAATGACATATAGAATATGTACAGAACTATACAGGAATGTACATATGCCGAGAGTATACAAATCCTACAATTTCAGGACATAGTAGAGGTAGCAGCTGGCAGCAGGCCTAAGAGGCCTATGGACAGCAAGTACCTAGACTATGGGCAGAGTCGGTAGGGAGGCAGGGTCAAAGTCACGTTATAGAGCAGGGGTCCTTAATTAGATTGTGCGAACAGCCAGGTTTTTACTTTTTGTCGCAAGGAGAGGGAGGGTAGGTTCAGCCCTTAATGCGGTAGGTAGCTTGTTCCAAGTCTTGGCCGCGATCACTGGGAAGCTAGAACCTCCTGCTTTACTGAGTTTGTAATTCGGGATGTTTAGGCAGTGGGTGTAGTTAGTTCTGGTGGATCTAGTGGATTCCTTTCTGGTAAACTTGTTGATCAAATATTTAGGGGCCGAGATTGTTGAGGAACTTGAGGGTGATCCAGATAGAGGGTATTACAATAGTCCAATTTGGACAGTATAAGTAATCTTGCAAGGGTAATGCAGCTGCTAAGAGTCCAGAAAAGTCTACGGGCATTTATCAATTTTGCTGTGTAGGCAGTTGAGGATGAGGTGGCATTGATTTGCCTTTGAGGGGCTAAGGCAGAGTCTAGGTAAAAGCCTAGGGTTTTGGCTTCTTTGTCAACTCTACTGAGGTTGCCGTCAATGTTAAATGAGGAATATTTTCGGCCTAGTTTATGAAGTCTTAACTTCGAACCGATGAGTAGTTCAGTTTTGTCGTCACTAAGACAAAGGCCATGATTGGCCACCCAAGACTGTATTTTGCTGAAATATATTTTTTTAGGTAGGTGGAGTCTGATTGGTAGTCACCCGATACTGATCCATAGGTGTGTCCGCATAATTTGTATATGATATGCTAAGCTCATCTAGGTGGTCGAATAGGAGCTTAGTGAATATATTGTAGAGGGTGGGGGGCACATGCGGAGTCCCACAGGGCTCTTGTGTGTTCTAGGGGAGGGGGGGGGCAGCTGCGGCAGTAGGCTAGAAGACCCTCATGGATCCATCTGCCAAGGAGGTGTTAGCCCAAGCTGCAGCTTTACTGGAGAAGGAGGCAGCTGTGGTAAGGTGGTTCGTTAAGATGTTATGGTCAACTAAATCGAACGCTGCCGATAAGTCCAGAAGTAAGAGTAGAGCAGGCTTTCCATTGTCCCTAGTCTTGTCCATTTAGATTTTCGGGTCCAAGAGGTCTGTTTTTGTCCCATGCTTTGGTCTGAAACCCGATTGTCTGAGGCCCAAGAGGTTATTAGTCTCAATGATTTTTTTATTTGAATATATGCAGCTTTATCCATAAAAATTGTAGAAAAGGCACTGTGATAATTAGCCTGAAATTAGTGGGGATATTTGGATCAAGGTTAGGTTTTTTGATGAGGGGCATGACCCAAGCGGCTTTGAGGTTTTTAGGGACAGTGCAGGAGGCAAAGGAGGCATTTATAAAGGAGGTGATAAAAGGGGCAAACATTCACTCCTTCCTTTATGATAGAGGCTGGCAAATGTCACCTTGGCATCTAGATGGTTTAAGACTTCAACTTCTAGTGCGGTTACAGGGGTGAATTCACATTTTTTGATCGGTTTGGAAGGTGAAGCAGTTTGGGAGCTCTGATCGGTCTGAATAGGGTTTGAATTACAAGTTTTGGCAGCGGTAGATAGGCAGGTTATTTTATGTTCGATTTTTGATTGCGATAGTGTGCTTTTATTCAGTAAGGCCTTTTGGATGCTCGTGCACCAGAGAGTATCCTTTTTGCAGGAGTTTGGCAAGGTGCAGGGATATTAAAGTTCTTTTAAGGATGGTAAAAAATGTTCCTTTGTGCAAGATTTAGCATTCGAGATTCTAGTATTGTAGTTTGTTCTTTTTGTTTCCAGGATGGCCATTTTATAGGTGGTGGAGGCAGTTATGAATTTATCCTTCATCATGGAGGGATTTTTTTTTCCAGGATGTCTCTGCGTCTCTTTTGGCTTTGCAAAGTGTTTTTATTTCTGAGGAGAACCATTTATTAAGGTGTGCTAAGGGTTTAGCTTTCCTTAATTGAGTGGGGCAAGTTGGTCACGGGCCTTCAGTAGAATTTGATTGTATAGTTCTACCATAGAGGCGGGATCTGAGTTAGGAGGTGCATGTTGGTGGGTGATGGATTGCAGTAGGCGGAGCATGCTTTCTAGTGTGATTAGTCGATGGTTTGTAGTTAGAGCGGGCGGGGCTAGTAGGTCCTTGGGGGACGCTTGTTTGGTGTCAAACATTTCAAAGGAGATGACATTGTGGTCTGCACATGGAGTTTGCTAGGATTTTGGTATTGCAGTTAGTCTGCTACCCAATCTAGAATTCTGCCTTTGCAATGTGTAGGGTCAGCAAGCAGGAGATCTGTATATAAAAGAAAAGATGTGGAATCCTTGGCAGGAACATCAGCAGACGGAACGTTAAGAGTGGTTAGTAATTTGTTCTTTCCCAGCATTACAATTTTACTGAGGTAACCACCAGGTCTGTCGCACAGTTAGCCTATGAGTCGGAAGGGATTGGTGCAGGCCTACTTTACTATCTATATGTTCTGCTCTACATCTCAAGTACGTATTTGATCTATGTGATCTATACACTCTGAAGGAAAACTGGCAGCAGTCATCAATGGGGGTGGTTTCCAACAAAGGATTCTTTTTGGTTTCTTTCTGCTCTGTGGATTTGGTGCCTTTTTCCAGGAGCCAGGTGAAGAACAAATATCGCTTGTCAGATTCTCTTCTCTCTTGGTCTTGTATTCTGGTGAGGGGACTGCAGGTATTCGAATCTTGTTTCTGGAGGTCCAGTAGGATTTGGAGTTCGAAAGATCATGCATTGCACTCAAGCTCGAGGTCCCCTGGTATTGGCGGTTTGCAGCTCAGCAAGGTCACAATGTCGAAGTATGGCTAGTTCTGGAGGTCTTCTCAAAATTGGTGGCTCTCACCAACCTCTGGGTAGGAGTCTCATTCGGGACTCCTAGGTCGTGTGGAAGGAATGATTACATCAGGCTCTGTTCGCGCAGCAGTTTCTCTGGTTGCTGATAATGGTTGCAGCTGTAATTTCTTCATCTTCGGGATTTGGTTCCAGTGGTTGACTGGTCAGCAGCTTTCAGGATCAGAGTATTTATCAGGAACTACAGCACAACTTCTGCAACTCGCCCTGCATTTTATTGAAAGGAGCATTCTGGCTGTCCAATCGGGACAGCCAGCCGCCCAGTGGGAATGGGTCCCTTTCAGGCAAGGTGAAAGACAAAGGGCTGCAGAGTTTTGGACTCCTACTTCGCATCCTGCCTTTCCAGACACTCTGGAGCCTCTGCAGGGAATACAAAGGATTCCCGCCAAAGACCACTTCCAGGGTCTTTCTCGCCCAGGATGACAGAAGACCCAAGTAACAAAAAGCAAACAAGAAATGGCGAAAAAAGGAGACCACCATTCTATCAGAATGGTGACCCTCCTGTGCATCAATGCGGCTGATTTGACAGCCTGTGAGTCATAATGACTAAAAGTATTTCCACTGCCACCAGCCATTTAAGTGAACTTGCAATTGTAACAGAAATGTTAGTGTATCAACTTGCTTACTTGTCTGTTATCTTCCCAGCACTCCACATACGGTGTGGTGTGCTGGCTCACTATATAAAATGTAAAAGGGATGGAACTCCCATGTATTACCCCTTGGGAACAGTAGTTCACCCAAGTACATTAAAGAGATATTAAAGGCAGCTACTGCTTTTAAAATGTGGTGTGCTGCGATAGTACTTTACAGTCAGTCCAAAGCTATAGTAAACTTTTAACTCCAATCACACACTATGGAGAGACCTAGAAAGGTCCCATAAAAGTTTAAGACTAGGTGAGAGGGGAAAAATGATTCCCACTCATTTAAGGACAAGGATAACTAGATACCAAGTCCAAGCAAAATGTTATGGGGTTGACACATGTCTGGAAGATATTCCCATTCATTAACATCTTACCTAGCTTATGAGTCAAACTGCAACCATTTCTGTTCCCGCCATGAAACGGGAACAGGAGTGACCACAGACAATGGTTGCAGGACTTAAACCCCAGGTATCAATTTTGCTCATGTTAATGGTTCCATGTGGCTGTTGGCACAGTTAAATGAGTGCACCGCGGTGCAGCCTCTAAAATGGAGCTACAGCTCTCATAGGAATACCCTGGAGTGACTTGTCCCCGAAAGCTATGTTGGCTTCCAAGGCAGCACCTATCAAATTGTGTTGCAAGCTTAAGTGAGCCTCTGATTTGGCTTTACTGGGGATCAAAGGTCCAAAGGGATATCTGACGTAACAAAGTTTGAGTAATACAGAGCAGGCAGCGGCAATCTATGTTGGTGAAGAACGGGCTCAGAGAAGGAAGTTGCCGTGTGTTAGGCAAGCTTTGGAACAGCATCCTTTGGGTGCAATAAAACGACCTTGACCTCCTGGCAATAGCTACCCAACCTTTGGTATAAGTCTGTACTACACATGTTGGTAGTGTGACTGAGCAGTCGGGCTTATCTCAAGAGATTTCAATGTTAGCAGTAGGGTGGTTACACAGATTCAGTGACAAGTATCCAAATAAACACTTGCACTCAAGGGTTCTTGTTTAAACAATTACTAATTTATTTAACAGTCAGTTTGAATAAGGCTTCTTCAGAAGGGGCTATATAATAGTGACACAAACTCGCTCTAAAATACACACGCAGTTCTAAATCCACAAATACCCATTTGGGATGGCACACACACTTCCTACACCCTCAGTTGACTTAAATAGTTGGGTCACTGTGGACATTAATATATCACTGGTACATTTATACCAATACTGAGATGAATGTTAGAGATTACAGAATAAAACAAGAGATCACACAAGTATTCTGAAGCAGGTAAGTACTTTTGAACCCCCCCCTCCTAATGCAAAGTAAATTAACCCTTTCCTGGAGGGAAGGTGAGACACAAGCAGAGGAGAGAAGAGTCATCCAGGGAGCCAGGCCAGCCAATGTCAATTGGGCAAAAGTCAAGGTGAGCTGAAGCACTGCTTGCAGATAGTAAAAGTCTTGCACAATGTTTTAGAAGTCTTTGTAGAAAAAGTAGAATCAAAGTAGGGTCACAAGCCGGGAGGATTGTGGGGGGGGTAGAAGATGCAAGCAACTCTACAGAAGCAACCAAGACAAGTCACAACTGAGATTAAAGTAAGGTTACAACAACAAGAGGTAAGTTATTGGACTGTACAGTACCTTTGATTCGAAGAAATGGTTCTTGCTTGCTTCTGGTCCTGTGTGGCTCTGCAGATCCTTTTGTTCCTGTGCCTTAGTCGTGGGGACAAGAGGGGGGACTTCTATATACTCCTGCAAAGGGACGGTCAGTGACGGCAAAGGTCAAACTTCAATTCAGTGGCACTTTGGCTTTTCAGCTTCTCGCGTCTGACAGCAAATGGCAACACTGCGTTTCTCGGATAACGCTTCAGACTTTCCTTGCTTCTGAGGTCCAGCACTCTGATGAGGTGGCTCAGGCTTGGTTAATCCTGCATCGGGGAAGTCCGGAGGATCTTTCTAGCGCTCTGGTTTCGACTTAAAAGCGATCCACTCGCTTTGGTGTGACTCTCCCTTGCATTTTGGTTCCAGCAGCAGTGGAAGTACAGCCAGCTTCGAGAGGATGTCCAAGCGAGTGCACGTTGGAGTTGATTGGTCCCACCAACCCAAGGGGAGAAGTCGTCCTTGCAGGGATTCTCTAGTCGAAGCGAATTCGGAGCTTCAGCGCAGCAGTAGGGCTTCTCCGGCCAAACCAACGGTCCAGGAGTTGCAGCAGGCGTCTCCAAGTTCTTCGGATTCCTTCGTCCCTTGGTCGACTATCCTTCAAAGCCAAAAAGCCTCACCTTTTATGCAGGTTTCTCCCATTAATTCCAGCCTAGCTGTCAATTGCACACCAGGGTGGCTGTCCTTGCCGGTCAGCCAGCCAGCCAATCACCTTTTGGGTGCATTCCCGTAACCAAGGGGATAAAGCACACGTAGTTTTTTGGGCAGCTCCCTCACTTCCTGCCCTTGCCAGACATACTGGAGCCAGAGGCGGGCTTCACTTGTGAATCCTGCCAAAGACAAAACTAACAAAGGTCCCAAACCTGGTTTGGCGTCAGAGTAAATCTCAAGAAAAACCTTTCCAGCAAGAAATGGGGGAAAAAAGATGACCAGGGCTATTTTGCCAAATGGACACCAATGGGTGCTGTACTGCGGCTGCAAATGCAGCCCGCGGTAATCTTCCAATGTTAGTTAAAAGTAAACCACTGCCACCAGCCATTAATTGTAGAAAGGGCAACATAAAAACCTTACATGAGAAACTCGACAAAGGGGATCTTAAGTAACCCCTCCAGCACCCTATTGTAAGATTGTGTCTGCTGGGTCTAGAAAGTTACAATTACAAGTAAGTCAATTTCACTTTACAGCTCTTGGAAACAGTAGTTTATCCAAGAGAATGTATTTAAACCTTTAAGAAATCTAAGACTTCGCTGTGTCACTGAACTGAAGGTGCTGTGTGTTTCAATGCAAAGATGCCTATGGTGTTTGTCAGACTCCAAAAACCAAAAGTAACAGTTTGAATTACAGTAAAATACATGAGACATTGGGAAAAAGGTGTCTCTCGGGTTAAAAATTAAAAAGTCCTAGAGTCCAGCAAAAAAGCTGGGGGTCTCTTAAGGAAGAGAGGAATTGGCACATTACTGAGAATTCTCCCTAACAAAATGATATATTTATTTTCTCAATTTAGGTTGAGGAAACCCAATCAATATTGTTGCGTACAACTGTCATATACAATTTAGTGGTCAGCTCATATATTCTCACTAATGTTAGCAAATTATAATTTTCATATTTGGACTTTAGACATTGCCCTAAAACTGTATTATTCACATACATCCTTCACACTTCTCTATCCCTACATGTTTCATTCCACTTAATACTCTTAAAACCATTATTACAGGAAATTCCTCAGGGGGAGCCAACTCCTTTCCGTGATTGCGCCCACTTTAGGACTTATTCCCCTTTCATATGATATGACATTCATAACATGCCTCTATACAAGTGTTTCAAGGCGCAACGAGGCAAGGGAGGACAAAGACAACGATCTTACTTGGCCTGGTGACATTGAGATTGCGCAAGTGCAGGGGAGAGGGGAGGGGAAAGTGCTAGGGGAAGGGGAGGAAGGCCAAGTGCAGGACACAGGATAAAAAAACTAGTGCAGGTGGCAGTGCATGGGTTAAGTTCAGACCACAAGTGTCCGATAAGTGCAGGTAAGGGACTTTAGGGTTGCAGATACAGATCCAAGTGCAAGGGTTGCCAGGAGGAAGTGCATCTGTGCAACTGGCCGGGCAGGGACCTGGGCCCGAAGGTAGCCAGGGGACCAGTGCAGTATCGGACAGGAGATCAGCAGGGAAGAGCAAGAGAGAAGGCGGAGGCAAAGAGGAAAGTCTTGAGATGCTTCTGGAATTTGAGATGGTTCTGCTCAAGTTTCAGAGAGGCAGGGAGGCTGTTCCAGAGGGGAATATTTATTTTTCTCTTCTCTTGGGGGATTTCTTCTTGGTTTTTCTTGTGTTTAGTAACAACTGCTGTCGTGCACCATACGTTTTGACCTCTGTTCTCACTCGCAACACCCATGTTCGTGATGCACTTTTTACGCGAGTCACTTTGCGTGTACTTTTTTCTTGAACTTATGATCTGTAAAATACGCCCACTAGTAGGAATCTAGAATGGCTTTGCTAGTGGGGTGTAAATTACATATTACTCACCGGAGTGAATAGCATACTCCTAGTCCATAGTCCCCTTACATCCATACTGTATGGGTGTCACTCGTGAGGGATGTGAACGTAACCTTTTTTCCAGAAAATATTATTTCCCT
The DNA here is from genome assembly GCF_040938575.1 of Ambystoma mexicanum. NCBI lineage: Eukaryota > Metazoa > Chordata > Amphibia > Caudata > Ambystomatidae > Ambystoma > Ambystoma mexicanum. The sequence goes on from NC_090925.1 coordinate 736,102,310, forward strand.
TTACATTTGGACTCTTGCAGTTCATGGCCCTTGGAGCATGCACTCCCCTGAACCCGCCCACCGGCGCCACACCTGAGGCCCCTTTTACGCCTCGGATGCTTTAATTCACCTATGGACGCTGCTATGTTGTAGGGGCAAGGATGGTGGTACATATGGAGGAAAGGGGACTATGAATACGATAGTCACTACAGTGAGTTACAGGTAATTAATTACTCCTATATCCTGTCCCCTTTCCTCCATCCTGTATGGGCGATTATCACTGTATAGAAGCCCTGGGGAGGAATGCCGTTGCTATTCTTATGCAAACAGGTTTTGCAGCACTGTTTGGCCAAAGGCCGCCATCAGACCACGCACTGACATCCAAGCAGTAATGTTTGCAAAAGGCTGAAGGGGTAGCCCATGTGGCCAGCTGCTGATTGTTTGTCATGGTACGTGTCTTTGGAAAGCGACCGCTGTTGCCTTGGCCCTGAGGGTGCATGTTCTTGGGGAAACTAGTTAGGCTGCATGCTTCCTGAATGGCTATAGAAGTCTTGGACACTTGCCTGCCTGGCCTGGATATGCCGAATGTGACGGTGAGCATTTGACTTGTGGAAATCAGTGGTCCTAGCCAGGTAGAATTTCAATGCTTGCCCGACGTCTAGACGTTGAAGCACCTTCCCCACCCCACCCGTAGGACTAGGGAAGAAGGTCGAAAGTACAATTTCCTTGATGTGGAATGAGACCACCTTAGGGAGAAATGCAGGAGTGTGGGCACCACCTTGTCTAAATGTAATGTATGGTTCAGAGCCTGAATTTCGCCGATTCTGCATGCTGACCTAAGTCAGTTTTGTTTGTAACCAACCTGATGTCTACAGGCCCCATGGGCTCGAATGCTTTATGCACGCGTGCGCTGAGGACTACATTGAGGTCCCAGACTGGATGCAGGCGTTCTACGGGGCGGGAGCAGCCTTGTCTACCCCACCAGGTGTCTTTTCACCACAGGGTTGGACGGATAGAAAGAATTTGTGTCCAAGTTTATATAGGCGCCTATGGCCGCCAAATTTGTCCGGCAAGTGCCTACCTGGACCCCTGATCTAGCTAGATGCGCTGAGAATGAAAGTACCTGATTCAGAGTGCATGTTAGTGGGTCCACTCATGCGTCTCTGGCCCAGAAGCAGAACCTGGTCCATTTGCTTTGGTGTTGCTTGCGCGTAGCCTGGCTCCTGGCCTCTTGGATGTTTTCAAGGTTATTCTGAGACAGATGGAGGTGGTGAAAAGTTATCTGCTCAGGGACCGGGCTGCCTGAGATCACCTCTCTGGGGAGTAGTGAGTCATTGCTCCCTCCTGTGTCAGGAGATGGTCCAACCTGAAAGGGGGGGGGGGGGGGAGGGAGAAGCGCCATCTGTAGAAGGTCCGAGAACCAGAGCCTGGCCGGCCACTGTGGAGCTATTAGGTTTGGGCGCAGATGCTGAGATTCTCTGATTTTGTGAATTACCCTGTGTAGCAAGGGCGTCTGAGGGAACGCTGTAAAACAGAGGCAAGTGACCACAGTTCAAGTGTTTATTGAACTTCTATAAGGGTATAATAAACACCCATCTAATCCTAAATCTACAGATGGGTCAAGCTAAAACCACCAAATGTCGCAGTCCTAGTGGAGTCTTGTCACCGAATAAGGTCCTATGCAAAAACAAATATTGCCAATCCTTACCTTTTTAAATACCAATAGTGTGGGGTAGTGTATGACAAAGAAGTGTTCAAAATGTCAGATTTTCACACGGTTACAGTTCAATCATCGGCATCAGGGCCTACGGAGCGTAAGTCTCCTTGCTTCTTAAAGTCTCCTCTCAAAGGGCCTGATTCAACCAAATAAACAACAAGTTATTTTCCTCTTTAGATTTTCACATCAGGTGATTCACTATTCACCCCAGATCCCCCTCAGCCAGGCTCAGATCCCTTCAACACAATTGGTCTCCCTCAGCTGGGCACGGACCAATGTCCATTTTACATCCAGTATTGAAGACTTTCGAATGTGCACAGGGTTCGGCTTGACCTGCTGCAGGACCACGAATTCCTTTTTCATTCAGTCAGTCAGTCATTCACTCACACCCTTTCGGTTGGATACCTAGCAGATTTTCGAATGAGCACCCAGTGGTGCCGGACCACTTGGTCTACGGTATTGTATTTTAGCTTCAAAGTTCATTCATCCGCTATTTAAAAATCCTCTTTATACAATGTGGCTGCTTGCAACCTTGGTTTCCACACAGCCCGGTCTGGTATCATTCTTCCCAACTCACTGACTGTGCTGATTTACTGCTGCTGCTTTGTTGTAGGAGCTAAGGACAGCACCATGGCAGCAAACGCTTCTCCCCACCTTGACTATGGACACGGGAGAGCCCTGGGTACCTCTGACGCATAATGCAGGATTCTTCAGCTTTAATTCCAGGTCTTACGTTTCCTATTCTCTCAGGTTCAAGAAAGATGTGGTCTTTCGGTGAAAAGGTCAAGGGCACTTACCTCCTTGCTATCCTCCTTGTTCTTGCCATCTTCCGCCTTGTATTAAACTGCCATCTTGGAACTGCTGCTTCCTTGTGTGCTTTGCCTTGCTAAGTGTGCTTTCAAGCTCCGCCTTTTATCCCTGTGGGGAAGGGTGATGGAAGTCGGATGTGTAATGATCAGTAGTTGCCTGACTCTGCCTCACCATTGAAGTGGGACATGTCGGGTATATGGCTCAGTGTTAGTGTGTTTTCGATCACAGGGAGTTTTTCGTGGGAAAGTGTTTGTGTTGGAAAGGAGGTTTGGGCGGGGGGGGGGGGGTTTGAATCCCTAAGTATCCTGATAGGATGGGGTAAAGGTGTTACAGGGAAGGTGATGCCATGTCTCGCCATCTGGTGTCCCACTTCCACTCCCTGAATGCCCCTCATCTAGGGGATCCTCCCTACTTGTCCACCCCAGGAACTAGTTCCAAAAGTGATGGCTGTGTCCTGGCCCTCTGGATGACAGATCCCCAGGGACTAGCAGGTGAGACATCTTCAGGTTTCTCGACGAGTAGGCCCACATTTCGTTCCACTGCATTAGCAATGCATCCCCCATGGAGCCTTGGCCCCGTTCCCCCAGGACGCAAACTGACATGTCCGTTCTCTCACAAACAGATCTATGTGAGGGTGTCCTCACCTGCTGGAAATGTCCTGAAGGACCTGCATGTTGGGCTGCCACTCATAATTGTCGGAACCCAGCCTGCTGAATCTGTCCGCCTCCTGGTTGGAGTCCCCCGGGAGATGGACTGCTGAGATCCATACTCTGTGAGCGATGGCCTACTCCCAAATGCTGATGGCAAGCTTGCACAGGGGGTGGACCTGGTGCCCCCTTGTTTGTTGAGGTAGTACATGTAGGCGGAGTTGAACGTCTGAATGTGCACCGCACTGGACCATTGGAAGAAATTCCTTGAGTGCGAGCCAGATGGCTATCATTTCCAACTAGTTGATACGGTTCTGTTGCTCCTCAGTCGACCAAAGCCCATGCACAGCATGGCTGCCGAGGCAAAGCTCGAAATTGACTGGATAAGCTGGAGCTGAAAGCAGTTCCTCGGTATCCAGCATTAACCAGTGATCAGGAACTACCACTGGCTAACGAGCAGCTAGTACATAGCGTTCCACAAATGTAACTTTCACATAAAATTGAAGCGTATCATTTTGTCCATATTTGACACCTAATGCTTTCAATGTTGTATGGATGTTCCCTGATGTTTGTTTATCGAATGTTCCCAGTGCACAGCGTTATATGGCATTCATGATGCGCCTATACACGAGTGTTTGAAGGTGCCACGAGGCACGGACGGACGGACGGATGGAGTCGGGGAGGGAGGACAGAGACAATGATCTTATTTGACCAGTTGACATTGAGATCACCCAAGTGCAGGGGAAAGCGGGGGGGCAGTGCTGTACATGGGGATGTGTTAAATTCATAGATATATTTGTTTGCCATCAGTTGGCCTGTGGAGCCAAAATTAGCTCATGGTAGTATCAAGCTTACCAGGCTCTTCTAGAATGCAAACAAGAGCTAAATAGCTCCCAGCTCCCCTCAATTTGGATCCCTGTGATGGTGGCTCCCCGACCCCAGAGAGCGTTTCAGTCCTAACAGTTTGGGCCGGCTTGGGTTGTCTGAACGGCCTGCCCGGCATGAGGATTGGTGTCCTGCCCCAATGTATGTAAATCGGTGCTGACTGTGCCCCAGTCTCCTGGCTCCAATAGGCAGAAAAATGCACCTGCAGTCTCCTCATTTTGTGCCTGGTGTGAGGAACTGTCAGGAAACATGCAGCCATTATGCCCAACAAGTGCTCATGCCACCAGGCATGGATGATGTCGATACGGCGGCTGTCGAGGGACATCGACTCGGAGGACGTCGACGCGCAGCGCCCTCTAGAGAAAAAATTTTCCGAGGCCAGCAGAGCTGGAAGGAGATATCTAAGATGAGGAATACGTCGGAGGAATATCCCGTCGAAAGAACGTTACAAGGTAAGAAGTAACTCGTTCTTCTATGGTGCGCTCTATCTCACTGATCTTTTCTAACTGCTTCTCCATTGACTATCCTGCTCTCCTCACTAAATCTGGTAGGAAAAAGTTTAAAAAGGACAGCCTGGTCTCCAACCCAGGCCTCCCTATCGCTGACACCTACACTAGTGCCTCCACCAAGGAAACTCTCAATGACATCCTCTTTTTCGTGCCTTCACCTGACCTATGGACCCTTCATATGCTCTGTGCTCTCTCCTTTCTCCTCTTCTCCCATTAATGGTGGCACCCGTGGGATGTCATCTTGGCCTCCTTCCACTCCTCTAAGGCCATCATTAATGTCTACGCTAATGGGACCGTCTTGGTCCAAGGCCCTCAGGCCAACCTTCACCTCTTCGATAGACGCTTCCCACGCCTCATCAACTTCCTTTCCTTTCCTGCTGTACCCCCTCCTCTGTCCTCGACTACCTTGCCTCTACCCTCCCTCCCCACCCCCTCTCGTGCTCCTTCACCTCCGCAGGGCGTACCTCTGATCTGTACCCCTCCCCGAAAGTCCTTTTCCACATTCCACATTGCCACTCTTAATTCTCGCTCTGCCGTCAAACATTCCTCTGATATCTGCCGCCGCCTTGAGGAACTTGACCTTGAATTACTCGGTCTCACTGAGACATGGTTCACGGCCAGCTCTGTCACCAGCTTTGACACACTCCTACCCGACGGTTACAAGATCCTCTCCATGCCCAGGCCCAACCGTGCTGTGGGGGGGGGGGGGGTGTGGCCCTTATCTTCCCTGAGTGGATTCCTGCCACCGTTACTCCCACGCAGACCTACTCCTCTTTTGAATGTCTTGTCTGCCGACTCTCTTTTTCTCTTTCTCTCTTTCCCTTTCTCTTTCTCTCTCTTTCTCTCTCTTTCTCTCTCTTTCTCTCTCTTTCTCTCTCTTTCTCTCTCTTTCTCTCTCTTTCTCTCTCTCCCTCTCTCTCTCTTTCTCTCTCTCTCTCTCCTAGCCTTTCCCTTACCGTGGCTACTATCCATCGGCCACCTGGTCAAATTTCCTCCTTCCTCTCTGAGTGGGCGGACCTCTCCTCCTCACTCCTGTCCTCAACCACTCAACTCCTCTTTCTTGGAGACTTCAACATCCACCTGGATGCCTCCTGTCCCCCCCCTCTGGACTCTTTTGCGACCTTTGCGACTCTCTCTCACTCTCTATTCTCCCGTCTGGGCCGACTCATTCTGCAGGGCACACTCTTGATGCCCCGATCTCCTCTGACCTTCCCCTCTGTCCCTCTCTACACTCCTCTCTCCTGGAGTGATCACTTTCTCCTCTCCTCCCACCTCACCCTCCCTACCCCACAGGCAAAGGCACCCCCATCACTGCCACCTTCCTTCTCGGTCATCCGACCCATGAAGCGCGTGCCAGTTGAGGCTTTCGCTGCCACCTTCTCGCCCACTCCTCCCCCCACCCTGACACAGCCCTCTCCATGCTCCACTCTCCACTCTCCACTCTGTTTATCTGATACTCTTGATATCCTTGCCACTGTCATGAGAATCCACCTGAAGCCCAAAGCCAAATGTAACTCCTGGTATGAATCGGATCTCGTCACCCTTAAACGCAAGTGCAGGGTGGCAGAGAGGAAATGGCGTGCTTCATGTTCATCCTCTGACAAACTGGCCTGTCGCCTGCTCCAAAGGCAATACCGGCTCTCCGTTCTCACCAAGAAGAGAGCCCTTATCCAAGCCAGCATCTCTGCGGCATCTAACTATTCGGCCAAACTCTTTAAAAATCTGCAAGGAGCTGGCCAACCCTGCTGCAGTCTCTACCTCTCCTGTCCCCTCCTAGGCCCTCTGCACGGCACTGGCCTCTCACTTCATTTTAAAAACTCAGGACATCTTGTCCTCACTCTCCTCCAATCACCCCCCCTCCCCTATGCCCTGCCCTTCCTCTGGCTCTTCTGCAGCCACCCCTCCTTTCCTTCTCTGCCTTTCCCCTTTTTTTCTTTTTTGCTGCGAGGTTTCAAGATAAGTCAGATCTATGAAAGTCTCGTCAAAACAGGTCCACCCTGTTCCTCCAAAACTATCAAGGACCACATCGACTCCTTGGCTCCTGCCCTTGCTGACTTCTGCAATCACTCCTTCGCCTCTGGAGTCTTCCCAGCCCCTCTCAAGCACTCCCTTGTGCACCCCCCTTCTTAAGAAACCCTCTTCCGACCCTTCCTGCCCAGCTAACTATCGCCCTATCTCTATCACTCCCTTCCTGGGCAAGCTCCTGGAGAAACTGGTCATCTCCCAGCTTAATCTCCATGCTGAATCTGTTGGTAGTCTTCATGACCATCAGTCTCTTTTCAGAGCTGCCAGAAGCACGGAAACTGCTCTCCTGAACATCAGTGAGGACCTGCTCTCGAATCTTGACTCTAACATTCCATGTGTTCTCATTTTGCTTGATCTCGCTTCTGCCTTCGATACTGTCAACCATACCATCCTGCTCAACCGTCTTCCTGATAACTTGGGTATCACTGGTCAGGCTCTGGCGTGGCTGACCTCTTTACTCTCAAATCGACCCTCCCAGGTCCAACTGGGGACTTTCCCCTCTGACATCTTTTTATCTACCTGTGGTGTCCCCAGGGATCTAACCTCTCTCCCTGGCTGTTCAACCAGTATCTGGCACTTGCCCACCGCATCACCGCTCTACCCCTACTTCCAGTGCTACCCGGATGATACCCAGCTCATTTTCAGGCTCCCCTCGGCCTCCTCTTCTCCTTCCCTCATCTCGGACTGTCTTTCTGCTATCCAGGAATGGTGTGCCGCCAACGACCTCTGCCTTAATGCCAGTAAGACTGAGATTCTACTCATCGGTAATCCCACTACCTCCTTCCCTGCTGCTTTCTGGCCGGCCTCTCTGGGCCCTCTTCCTGCTCCTACCTGCAAGGCAAAAAACCTTGGGGTCCTCTTCGACTCCACACTCTCCTTCTCTCCTCACATATCCGACGTCTCTAAGAAGTCACACTACCAGCTACTACACCTCAGAGGTATCCTTCCTTTCCTCTCCTTCCCCCAGAAGCTCACTGTCTCTAGAGCCCTGGTTCTCTCAAAGCTGGACTACTGTAAGAGCCTCTATCTAAATCTGCCCGCCTCTACTCTCCGCCCTTTGCAACTCATCCAGAACAGGACTGCGAGACTTGTCCTTGGCCTCAAGCCCAGGGACCGTATCTCTCCAGGACTGAAATCACTACACTGGCTCCCACTGACTGCGAGGATCAAGTTCAAAACCCTCTGCATTGTCCACAAGGCCGTCTGGGGCCTTGGGCCAAAATACCTTCAACTCTCTCTTCCTAAATATCTTCCTTCTCGAGCTCTTCGCTCATCCGCCTCCAACTCCCTCAGGGTCAGCCGCTTCTCCAAACGACGAGTTGGGGGCAGATCTCTCCGCTGCAGGGGCCTCCCTCTGGAACAGCCTTCCTGCCTCCCTGAAACTTGAGGAGAACCATCTCCGGTTCCGGAAGCACCTCAAAACCTTCCTCTTTGCCTCTGCTTTCTCTCCCCCCTCTCCCCTGCTAATACTACTGAAACTTTACTGAATCTGTAACAACTGGGCCACTCACCATTCTTGGTCCTTGGCCCAGCCACTCTCCCCTGCACTGCCTCCCCGGCAACCCCTTCACTGCGGGACTTTCTGTATCCCTACAGCCCCCCTTCCCAGCACTTGTCTGCACTTACCTCGCACTTGCCACCAGCTGGCCCTTGTTATTTATCCTGTATGCTGTATGCTAATAACCCTGACCTGCACTTTCCCCTCTCCCTTTCACCCATGCACTTTTCCCTTCCCCTCTACCCTTGCACATGCGCGATCTGAATGACACCTGGCCTAGTAGGATCGGTGTCTGTCTCCCCTTGTTCCCCCCCTGCCTCGTCGAGCCTTGAAACACTTGTGTATAGACGCGTTACAAATGCCATATCATATATCATTCAATGTTGCATAGGATATAATGGGAGAAGTCAATGGGTCATCTGCTTGAGTGGAGGTAAGTCAGACCAATCGCACAGATGCAAATTCCTTACCGAGCAACCCCAGGTTCGTCATAGGGAGACCCCCAAGAATTTTTCCAGACATAGAAGAATAACCCAAGAGGGAAGATGCAGCAGGCAGGAGTACCCCCAATAGAAGTCTATGGGAAATGTGATAAACACTCTCTTCCAAAGATCTACTCCAGAGGCAATCCTTGGGGTGAGCATCTTGAATAATTGTCCATGCATGTTCCAAAAGTAGGTACTCTAGTTGGTGGTTTTGACAAAAACATCCACAGTGGCACAAAGCACCAGCCCAGTAAGTAGAGGGCTTCTTTCCACACGTGTGATTTCTAGGATTCTGTTCCCAGGCGCTTGTACCCTGGGCCAGAGGTGATTTCCGCTACCTGATAGTAGGAGGAGCTTCTGTTTCTTTTGTCAACTTCAAGCCTGGTTTTAAATTTGGCTAGGAAGATGTGTGAAACCGCAAAGATGTCTCCTGTCTGCTCAGAGGACAAAAGACGGCAGCACAACATCAATCAATCCCAGGATGGAGCAATGGCTGCAGGCATCTTCTGATGGCTTAAGTTGAATAATTGTCAGGGTGGTAAAGTGTCAGAACACCCATAGCCAAGCGGAAGATCCTGTTGTGAAAATGCCCAAATAATAGTTCTAGAGTGGGGGGGCTCGACCCAGTAGATGGACTATATGCTTGATGTTTTTGATTGATTTGTATAGCTCACCTAAACTAACCAAATCTTATCCGGGCGGAGATGGAATCTAAATGCACTTAAACGATAATATAAAGAGGAAAGCACATCTACCAGATTCCCAATCCTGATACTGGAGTAGCGCCTACCTTAGACCATCTTCCTATAGTCAACTTAAATAGATGGGTCTTTTAAACTTTACAAAAAGAGCCTTTATTTTCTGAATTTCCAATGGCAGGTTGCTCCATAGCTTTGGGCCGTATATTGCAAACCTACGATCACCCTTAGATGCACAATTTGAGGGGTGAGTTGGCAACAAAAATGTCACACGACCGCAACGATCTGGTTGGTACTGGGTTATTGTTTCTGATGGATAGCTGGGGGACATTTGAACACCAGACAAAGAATTTTAAAGTCAATAGGATCTTTCACCATAAGCCAGTGCAACGGTCGTCACAGGTTTGAAATTGGGGAGGAGTTTGTTACTCTAAAAATAATTCTAACAGCTGCATTTTGAGATTTTTGCAATCTCTGGATTTTTGTAGAAGGTATTCTTGCCAGTAGCCCATTACAGTAATGCAGACGTGAATTCACCAATGTCCCCACCACCACTGCGTGATCCTTGTCTGGAACAAACAGGAGAGCATGTCTCAGGGTGTGCCAGGTGCTGAAAACTGACTGCACCTTAGCACTTACTTGTGCTTTGCACCCCAGGTCCTCCTGACGGATACACCCCGGAGCTTTTATTTTAGGGGCAAGTACTAGGTGAGCCCAAAAAGCAAGGCGACCCTGGACGCCTGCTTCCCTCCAATAGGTGTTTAGGGAAAAACAATACTACCTCGGTTTTCCAAGCATTCAGGAGAAGCCAGTTGGAGGACATCCTCCTTTTTACTTCAGACATAGTTCCACTGTCTGAAACGTCTCCTCCACCTTGCTTATTTGGATGAACACGTGGGTATTGTCTGCTTACAAGTGAAATTTCACTTTGTGCTTCCTCAAAATGTCCATCAATGGCCCGATATATAAATGAAACAGTCCTGTGGAAGAGTTTGACACAAACCCACCCAGTTTGACCTGTTTTTCCCGATCTGACAAAGGACTGAAACCAGCTCAGTGCTTGATGAGATGTTCCCGATCTCCCCAAGCAAGATCTGGTGATACTGTATCAAACGCCGCCAAGATTCTACATGACCAGTAAGGCTACATCTCCCTGATCTTCCACTTCAAGGAGGTCATCCCAAACTTCCATCAATGTTTCAGTTCCGAAGCCTGGAAAACCCGATTGAAGGGGGTCTAGCAAAGATTCCCTATCCAGTCTTGTAACTGAAACATTAAATACGCCTACGTCCCATCCCCTTTCCGCCATACTTATGGGACATCTCTCCGTCCTGTGGGACGGGACCGGAGCACTTTGTTAAAAGCATCCAAATTTTTTACAAAATTTGTCCCTCCTCTCTTTCCTGCGCGGGGCCCGGCACGCGGCCGTAACCCCGCCCACCTTGGCTCTGCATCGCCCATCAGTCCTTTTCTCTGCACAATCTGGGCCGGACGCACTTTCATCCTAGAAGTTTTTCTTCCGTTTTTCCGTCTCTGGCTCTCGCTAGCGTTCGTTTACTAGTCTGTCTTTTAAACTAGATTTTCCAGACAGTTCATCGTGTCACCGTCGCTTCGCGAGGGCGGATCCCCATCCTCTTTCTTTAGAGTGTTTGGATCCGGAACACCGTTGGGACTCCTGTTTTTACTGTGACTCCCTTTCGGTCCGGGCTCTTCAACGTCGGTTGGAGCGGTGGGAGGAGGTGTTCGGTCGGACTCCTCCTTCGGATTTTCAGGCGTTCATCGACGAGAAGAAAAAATGCCCGGTAAGTTCTTTGATTTTCAGAGCACCCTTGCCGGGGGATACCTTCCCGGGTTCCTCGCTAGCCGGGACAGGCATCGATCGCTCTGTTACCGGGGTTCGCCCTGAGGTACCTGTTGGGCCTAATAATTCTACTGGAGTTTTCTCAGAGGGTCACCGTAAGGGGCCTGTGTTCACCGGAGTACACTCCGAGACCCCTCCTGTGGGGGCTGTGTGTAGACCCAGTTCTACTGAGTCGTGGGGTACCGGAGCTTGCTCTGAGGCTGTTCTTTCGGCTTCCCTCAAAAATAAAACCGAGGTACGCCCCGAGGTCTTGGCTGGGCTTGAGGTTACCGAACGCATGTTCGAGGCCCGTGCCGAAAAGGCTTCTACCGGGCCTAGGTCCGAGGTTCCTCGTACAGAGACTAAGGCTACCAACCGTTCTGAGGGGCCAGGCAAGGCCCTGTCGATGACAGCGCACCGTTCCCGCCCTTGTGGTGACACCAGATCTGTTGAGGGGGCAAAGAAGGTGGTTTCCTTGACCGGCAGTGCCGAGGCTCTTCCTTCGAAGGCTCAGTTGGCGGTTGGTATGGCGCAGAAACATTCCAGGCCTCATAGTACCGGCTCTGCCGAGGTTCCTTACGTTAAGGCTAAAATTAAGACCCCTGATCCATCGACGGGGACCCCTGCCTCACTTCCTCACGTGCCGCAGTTCCCCTCAGATGAGGACAAAATGGCGCCCATTCCCGCCACGACCGCGGTGGCAATTTTAGGGACTACCCCTACAAGTATGCCATCGGCCCCTGGTGTAGGTTCGGTGAACCTAAGGTCCCTTGTGTGCATCCTTACCGGCCAGTTTTTGATTGGAACGCCCGGATGCCTCTTCCGCACAATGTTTCGTTGCCTGCGGGGGCGGCTCCCTTGATTTATGTGGATACGTTGGCATAGGGGCTGGTGTGGCACCCGTCCCCGTTGCGTCCCTGGTTTTGTCCACCTCATTAGAGGCCTCCTCAGGTTCCGAAAAAATCTCCTGAGGTTACCTTTTTCGGTAAGTTTCAAGCGCTTATGCGCACTGACCCCATGAGGGAATATTTCAAGGGGCTTTTCAAGGAGGAGATATGTCCACCCGCGCCTCCGGCTCCAACCGTCCCGTCGGTGGTTCCGCCGGCGCCTCCCTTGCCCGTGGTGCCTCCCCCTGCGCTTCCGCCTGTGCCGCCATTGTCCCCAGTGGACAAGGCAGTGCCTGACTCGGCTCAGCAGGAGCCGGACCTGTCAGATGACCCTCAAGGCGATCAGGACAACAAGGACCTGCCCCGCTCTACCAGAGCTTTCCATGACCGTGTACTGGACATGAGCTTCTTGGATGTTCCGGTGCCCGAGGCACCTGCTCCGCAGGAGGGCGTGCTTTCTGGGGCGTTCACCTTGTCTCCTTTGGAGCGTATCGGCCTGTTCTTGCAGAAGGACATTCTGGCCGTGGTCCAAAGAGTTTGGGAAAAGCCACACTCGGGACTTTTTGTCAATAAAAAGATTGACGTGAGGTACAGGCTACATTCCTCGGAAGAAGTGGCCTTGTCTTGTCCGCCTTCCTCCTCCACAGTGGTGGCTGCGGCCAAGTTGCAATCCAGACCTGCAGCTTCCTCCTCCGCGACGGTGACTCAGGTCTTGGGGAAGGAGGACAAGCTCCTGGACTCCCTAGAGAGAAAACCTTTGCCAATTTGGCCTTGCAGCTCAGGCAGGCCAATGCAGAATTGATTTTGGCGGGAGCTAACATGCGGATGTGGAGAGGTCTGTCGGAGTTTGAGGAGCACATCCCGGTCGAGAAGCTGGAGGATTTCAGAGGAGGCCTTTCCGATGCCAGGGTCTTGGCCCAGGATCTCCTGGAGGGTGCGGCTCTTGGGCTCGGGGTCTGATGTTAGGGGTTGATACCTTGCGGCAAGCATGGCTGCATGCCACTAAGTTCTCGAAGGAGGTGCAAGACAAGGTCATGGACCTTCCATTTGATAAGGAGCTTTTTCACTCTTCTACTGATGTAGAGCTCACCAAAACCAAAGACGGCACTCAGACGGCTAAATCTTTGTTCTGGTTAAATCTCCCTTCAAGACCTCAAAGGTCGTTGTCGCATGGTCGACCTCCTCTGGTTTAGGGGCTTCCTCGACCGCTAAAATCGCAGAGTGGATACTCCTGCGGGGAATAACCGCCATAGACAACAGCGTACGCGGTATTTCTCCTGCTCCTCAGCCTCCTCATCCGGTTCAGGTGGCACCGCCACCGATTAACCTGCCAAATGAGGGTTTTCCGTGCTCGCACGAAACCCCGGTCGGAGGACGCATTGCATCTCATTGGGAGGCGTGGCAGACCATCACAGAAGACCGATGGGTCTTGTCAGTCGCTCGAGCGGGCTTCCGCTTACCCTCAACCCTCCTTTTCAGCTTTCGGGCTCACCCTCCCTCAAGGCCGAGGTTCAGAAACTTCTGCTCCTCAGAGCTGTGGAACCTGTTCCCATTGGTTGTGTTTACATGCCGCATTGTTTCTGCCTAAAGCTGATTTCCCATTTGGCGCTCTCGGGCTCCCCACGGGGGGCCCCGAGAGCCCCAAATGGGAAATGCTAAATGCTGCAGTGTTTCTGCCTAAATCGGATTTCCCATTTGGGGCTCTCCGAGCCGGAGGAGCCTGAGAAACTTGGAAAGAAAAACCGCAGCGTTTTCAAACGCAATAACGTTGTATTTATGTGTGCGGTAGCTACAAAAGCGACCGCAAACATAAATACAAAGTTTTTAAAGCTGCGGTTTTATTTCTAAGTTTTCCGGGCTCCTCCAGCCCAGAAAACGTAGAAAAAAAACGCAGCTAGTGCTTTTTTTTTATTTATTTAAATAAATAGCACTTACTGAGATTCAGCTGCAGCTTTCCTGCTCTGGTCTCCGGTCCCCGTCCTCCGCGTACAGCACCAATGAAGGAAAAGCCACCCAGTGGTAGCTTTTTGTTTACTACAGCTGGCTGGCTTTTCCTTCATTAGTGCTGCAAAAGCCAGCACAGGCAGGCATCCATTTCACAAAATGGATGCGGTCGTGTGCTTGCTTTTGCGAATTTTGAGCTTGAATAGCTAAAAATTTTACATGGTAAGTTTAAAAAAAAAAAGTGCTAGTATTTTTTTTTTTTAATGTTTCCTATCTATTTTTTTTAATACATTTTTTAGCTGGACTACCCCTTTAATACTAGGGCTGTACCGAACTTTGGCTTCGAGTAAGTATTCGGCCGAATTTCGGCTGAAAATCAGCTGTTCGGCTTCGGCCGAAGGTTCCTGCAATACTCGCTCGAAGCCAAAGTAAAAAAAAAAAAAAAATATGAGGAGTGGTGCACTTGGGAGGACCTGGATACTTTGGTCTTTATGTTTGTTTTTTTTCCAATTTTGGAACGGATTTCCATGGATTTTTAACGTGACTTTTTCCCTGTGAAATAAATAAAGGAACAGTTTGGAATGAAAAATCGGTTTGGATTTCAACTTCTTGCAATGGTGACTGGTTAAAGTTATTGTGGAGAGTGCAGCTCGAACCATCTACCTAACGGGTAGAAGCAAGAGAATATATATATATATATATATATATATATATATATATATATATATATATATATATATATATATATATATATATATATATATATATATATATATATATATTTCACCAGACAAATCCTGGTGCACCAAAATACAGAACGCCCTCAACAATAAAATTTTGGGACTCCAAACTAAAATCGAAGACAAACGGCAACAACTCTTCAACAATAAGGTCACCAACCTTAGCCCATCCACACCCAACAACACTAGCGCAGGCTTCTCGTTCAAAAAAGTCACCATCCCGGATGTTCAAAAAATCAACTCCCTGAAACCCTCTAACTGTAAAGGAGACAGCTGCCAGGCTCAGATCATAAAAGATGCAGCCAGAGAGCTCTCCCCCTTCATCACCAAACTCATCAACCTATCCTTCACCAATAACTCTAACCCCAGCAACTTAAAACAATCATGGGTTCTCCCTCTCCTGAAAAAACTGTCCCTCGACCCGGCCACACCCACAAACTACAGGCCCATCACCACAGTCCCCTTCCTACTGAAAATCCTGGACAGAGTTGCCTACATCCAAATTCAGGAACACCTAGAATCCAACCAACTGCTAGGAATACGTCAATCTGGCTTCAGACCTCAACACGGAACTGAAACCGCCCTTGTTGATCTCAAAAGCCAGATTGATGAAATTAAAGACAAAGGAAATGCCGCAATCCTACTCATACTAGACCTCTAAGCGGCCTTTGACCTGGTCAGCCATGAAGTCCTCTGTAACCACCTTTCCACCGCAGCCCACTTCTCCTCCTCTGCCATCACATGGATACAATCCTTCCTGGCAAACAGAACCATGCGAGTCTTTTCCACTACAGCTGCAGCAGACCCCATCCCCATCACATGCAGGGTCCCACAAGGATCCTGTGTATCCCCCACCTTATACAACATATTTACAAAGCCTCTGTTTGACCAACTGGACCGTCTGGGTGTCACCTACACTAACTACGCAGATGACGCCCAGATACTCCTCACCATCTCTGGTAATTACCAAGAAGACTCCGCCCGGATCAACAAAATATTCTCCATCATTCAGGATGGATGGCCTCCCATGGTCTCTGCCTGAATGATGAGAAGACAGAGCTCCTAATCATCGGCTCCCCCAACACTCTAAACTTGACCCTAGCTATAATAACATCACCATCGATGGTCATGCCATTCCCATAGCCAAAAGCGTAAAAACCCTTGGTTTCTAACTAGATGCCAACACCAACCTTAGCAAACACACTAACATGACCGCCTCAGCCGCTGCCTATACCGGCAAGCTCATTAGGGCCAGCAGACCTTTCCTTTCACCCAACAGCTGCCTCACCCTTGCCAGGGCCCTAATACAATCCAAACTGGATTACTGCAACAGCCTGTACCTAGGTGCTAATCAATCCGTACTCAACAAGCTGCAGGTAATACAAAATAATGCCCTGCGCGCAGCCCTCAACATTCCCAGACAAGAGCATACCTCTGATACTAGGAAAGCCTGCAAATGGCTATCCATACGCCAAAAAATTGATCTAAAAACCATCTGCCTCACGTACAAAGCCCTCAATCACCTAGCACCACCTTATCTAGC
This sequence comes from Ambystoma mexicanum, assembly GCF_040938575.1. NCBI lineage: Eukaryota > Metazoa > Chordata > Amphibia > Caudata > Ambystomatidae > Ambystoma > Ambystoma mexicanum. Next base: position 736,118,517 of record NC_090925.1, read on the forward strand.
TAATAAACTCACCCTGAAACCTTCCACCAGATCCTCCAACACTCTTTGCCTATTAGTACCCAGGTTCCACCGAAAAAGAGCTGGAGGGGTAAGCTTCACAGTGCTTGCCCCCCAATTCTGGAACTCCCTACCGCTTAACATCAAAACTGTCGAATCCTTCCAGATCTTTAGGAAGCAGGTCATCAGCTGGCTGCTAAACCAAGAATAACGCCTCTAACACCAGACCCGTGCGGTAACTGGCTTAGACACTGTATCTATTCTGAAAATTGTATATTGTACGTACTGCATATGTTCTGTTTATTGACCACTGTATATATATATATGTATATATTATAAACCTGTACGAAGTATGCAACACAAAGATACTTCTCAAACGCTGTAACCAAATTCTTAAGCGCCCTTCTACGTCCGGGTTTGGAGCGCCATACAAATAAAATAAATAAACAAATATATATATATTTCTGAGGCTTGTGGAATCTGCTTAGATCACATGCTGTGCATAGGCCGACATCTAGTGGAAGCTGCGGAGTATTAGTTTGTTTTTCGAAACTCGAAAATGGGCGTCGACACAGGGCGTGCCAGTAATACTATCCCTAGTGTGACGTCCACTGTACCCAAGATCCCTCACACGTCTAGGATCCTCAGGTTGTTTTTTTCCGCCATACTGGTCGGAAGCATTTTGCGGAGTCGCTTGGCCTTAGCCATACTTTTGCTAAAATATTGATTTATTGACATCCTTCCCCATCCCAACGTCGAACTTCGACACCGGCTCGAGAAGAAATCGACCGTCGGCTGCTGCACGACGGATTTGGGCCTCGGAAGGCCTCTGGCCTCGGCCCTGCAAGTAGGGAGAGTGCGGGGTTGGACATACTCTACACTCTTGGTATATAGGTACACCTTATACATTTCCTACACTTAACAGCCCGCTGCCTCAAGGTGCGTATGGAGGGTACCCCTTTTCAATTCTGCCCCAAGTGCAATCGCAAATACCCTTGGGTCGACAGGCACGCCACGTGCAATCTCTGCTTGCCGAGGGACCACCCCGAAGCGAACTGCAGAGCGTGTAGTAGGTTTAAACCTAAGACACTTAAGGACCGTTCGAAGCGTTGGGCCCACCACGCCAGGCAGGCGGCCATGGGAGCGGAGGGTGCCTTCAGCGGTGGCAGCGACGCCATGCTTTCGGACGGCGAGGGCATTACGGCGTCGAAAGACAGCCGAGCGCAGGTCCCCGACCTCGGAAGATCGTCCGACAGGGCGGCTATGGGGAAGACCCCCGGCGACACAGGCGCTTCACACACCACCCACACTAAGCACACAAAGTCCAACCGAGACTCGACGACGTCGAGTTCTCGGAAAGCGGCACAAACAGAACGGTCCGAATCAGTGTCCTCTGGGCGTTCGAGATCGCCGCATGACTCCAGGCACTCATCCACTCTTGCCAAGAGTGCCTCGCTCCCTAGGCTAACGGTAGTTCGATCGTCAGAAGACGAAGACGACTTCCACCCCCAGGCCGCACTCCAGGAGTCGGAGCCCGCAGACAAGATCAGCACGGCCCCACGTTCGAAGGACAGGGACTCTACCCCTGATCCTCGACGCCAGGCGTCGAAAACCTCCGGAGCCACAAAGGGACAGGGAAAACACTTTTCCACTCACGTGGAGGGGGCAAAACGGCAGAAGAAGCAGCCTCTGCACTCTTCCACACCTGTAAAACACTCCTCTCCTCCTAAATAGGCAGACAAGACCAGGTCTGCTGATATTTCAAAGAGCAAATCTACTCCAGATAGATCTCCAAAACTTTCTGAGAGTCATTCCCAGTTCCAAAAAATGGTCCAGTGATGACACAGATAGGGAAGACATCCTTGACATGACCCTGGCAGACTTTTACGATAAAAATCCAGACCACTTCCTTTCTTATGATCCACAAGGGGCTACACCCTCAGGCTCTAATGATCCTATCCCCCCGAGTAAGAAGCCCGGTTTGAGACACCGATGAGGTCTACAGACCCCTTTGAGGTACAACCATACTCACGGCCATACTCACTGTATCAAGGAGAGACTTCCTTTCTTGAGGACCAAGATTTGGCCATGGTAGAAGAGCAAACCGGGACGGGCTACTATAGGGACGATGAGGACCAAGAAGAGGAAGACCCTGAAACCTACAGAGTAGATTCCCCGGTAGAGAAGGAAGCCCCGGTTACCGACTCCCCTGTCGATAACCAACCCCTCCTGAACGAGGTTCTCGCACGTGCAGCAGAACACTTCCATATTGACACCCACGGTGTCCAGGAGGAGAGGGACTTCGCAGAAGAGTTAGTGGGAGAAAGGAGGCCTGTTGCCTATCCTCCAGTCTATTCAGCGGAGAATAGACCCGTCCCTGGTGAACCCTAACCTCACTAGAGCAGTCAATCCCAGGGTTGAAAAACTTTTCAGGGCAGCCCAGTCTGACCCTCTCTATATAAGAGGACATCTGAAACCAGACTCCCTAGTTGTCACTAACACTCGTAAGAGGGCTGGAACTCCCTTGTCATCGTCTGAAGCTCCTCCAGACAAGGGGAGCAAAAAACTATATGGTTTCGGCAGGAAAGTAGCCTCAACGTCCGCCTATCAAGCAAGGATTGCAAACTTCACCACCCTGTTGGCCAGCTACAACTGCCATCAGTGGGAAGAAGTCGCGGCACTCATAGCCTCTTCTCCGGAACCCTTAAAGGGCCAGTTGGCTCGGATTTCTGCTGAGGGTAGAGCCGTGTCTGGTTGCATTTTAAAAGCAACCTTTGACGCCGCGGACAACGCAGGCAGATTGATAGCAGAAGGTACTGTTATCAAGAGACATGCATGGTTACGGCAGTTTGGTTTTAAGGCAGAAACCCAGGCATCATTATTGGACAAACCGGTGGAAGCCGATCTGTTGCTTGGTAAGGCGGTCGAGGACGCACTGAAGAATGCCAAGGACGAATACGAGACACTCAAGTCCCTTGGCCAGTTAACCAATAAACCCCCTAACCAGAGAGGGAATAGTAATTTTCGTCGCCCACGCGGCCAAAATTCCCAGAGAGGATCTAACTATTCCCAGGGGCAGGGTACACAGTGGAACAGCAGCCAACAGTCTACCCAGGGTTACCGCAGGGGTAATAGGAGAGGACGTGGTAAAGGCAGAGGCAGCCCCAGCAAAGGAGGCGGCACGCCTCCACCAAAGCAGTGACGCTCAGTTCAGGGTCCCTTCTCACGCAACCCCAGTAGGGGGACGCATTTCCAACTTCACCCAGGCTTGGGAAGGGATCACATCAGACAGATGGGTGCTGTCAACAGTATCCTCAGGGTACTGTATAGAACTACTGCAGCGTCCCCAGAACCATCCTCCACGACAAAGAGTACACTCTTTAGAACATCAGAAGATTCTCCTCGAGGAGATTGCCATTCTGCTAGAAAAGGACGCGATGGAACTCGTCCCGGGACACCAGGTAAACAAGGGTATTTATTCAACTTACTTCCTTGACAATGCGCCCAGTATTGGACTTACGGCCTGCCAACAAGTATGTCAATCCCCAAAAGTTTTGTATGACTACGCTACAAGAGGTACTCCCCCTCCTAAAAAAGGGGGATTACATGGCAACCTTGGATATGAAAGATGCCTATTTTCATATTTCCATATTCCCATCGCACAGAAGCTACTTGCGCTTCAAAGTGGACAGTCGGCACTACCAATTCAAGGTACTGCCCTTTGGGATAGCTTCGGCACCAAGGTACTGGCGGTGGCGGCTGCACACCTACGCAGGGAGGCAATCCCGGTGTACCCTTATCTGGACGACTGGCTCATAACGGTGGAAACACCAGTAATTTGCAGGACAAACATTCAAAGGACTATCGACCTCCTCCACGAATTAGGCTTCTCAATCAACGAGAAAAAGTCAAGCCTGGTGCCAAGCACCTCCAAACAGTTCCTAGGAGCAATTCTAGATACTCAAGAGGGGTTGACCTTTCCTTCAGAGGAAAAAATTCGGAATATACTACTGCAAATTCCGCAACATCAGTCCGGTCACCAAATAACGGTATGCAAAGCAATGCGTTACTGGGCATGATGGCGTCATGTATTTACCTGGTGCCCCACGCGCGCCTCCGCATGCGTCCCATGCAGGAATGGTTGGCGGAACAGTGGTCTCAGGCAAGTGGTCAGTGGGACGATCTAGTGGTCGTTTCGCCAACACTAGTACAAAGCCTTCACTGGTGGACAAGAGAGAATCTTGCACAGGGAAAACCCTTTTACGATCCCGAAGTACAGGCAGTAGTCACAACCGATGCATGTCTGACGGGGTGGGGAGCTCACCTTCTCCACCACACAGCTCAGGGTCTCTGGTCTCCCTCAGTGGCCAAGAACCACATCAACCTGCTAGAGCTTCTGGCAGTATTCAGAGCGCTTCAAGCGTTCGAGCCCCACCTACTAAACCTGTCCGTGCAAATCCGGACGGACAGCACAACAGCCATGTTCTACCTGAACAAGCAAGGAGGGACTCGTTCGCCAAATCTGTCCAAGCTTGCCCAGAAAATCTGGATATGGGCACTCAGACGGAACATCTTCCTGTCATCACAACATGTTCCAGGGGAGCTCAATTCCCTAGCGGATGCTCTGAGCAGAGACTCCCTCCCAGAGGAACACGAATGGGTTCTACACAGAGAGGTCGTAGAAGATAACTTCTCTCAGTGCGGTTTCCCCACTATAGACTTATTCGCCACAAGCGAAAACAGACAATGCCCAGGATTTGCATCCAGGTTCCCCCAACCAGACTCCCAGGGGAACGCCCTGTGGATGAACTGGTCAAGGATGTTTGCGTACGCTTTTCCACCAACTCCTCTCCAGGAAGGTGGTGAACAAGATGAACAGAGTCGATGACGCTCGTCCTAGTTGCTCCCATGTGGGCAAGACAACCGTGGTTCCCACACCTACGCAGGATGGCGGTGTGCGAGCCCATCAAACTTCCAGCCTGGTACAACCTACTGTCCCAGCACCAAGGTCAAACAGTGCACCAGCAATCCAACTCAATGAACCTGGCAGCATGGCTCCTGAGGTCATAGATTTTGGACATCTCAATTTACCACAGAGGTGTATGGACATCCTAAAGGAATCTAGGAAACCAAACACAAGACACTGTTACTTTGACAAGTGGAAGAGATTCGTTATCTGGTGCCAGAGTAGACAAATCAACCCAGTTGATTGCACTCCTTCCACTATTGTTACATACATGCTCCACCTGCTAGACGCAGGATTGGTTTTTATCTCACTGAAAGTACACCTGGCAGCCCTGTCGGCATACACCACTTCCCATAACAAGGTCTCGTGGTGGAAAGTACCAGTAGTTAAAGCCTTCATGGAAGGAGTAAAGAGACTTCACCCTCCTATTTCAAACCCACCACCAGGGTGGGACCTTAATGTGGTGCGATCTAAACTCATGGGACCCCCTTTCGAGCCCATGCATAAAAGCAGTCTCAAACACCTGACTTATAAAACGGCCTTCTTAGTAGCTATTACTTCTATAAGAAGGGTCAGTGAAATTCAAGCTCTCAGTGCAGGATCCCTTCTTTACGGTCCATAAAGAGAAACTGGTTTTACGCACACACCCTAGGTTCTCACCTAAATTGATATCTAAATTCCACGTAAACCAGTCCATCGAGCTTCCGGCTTTCTTCCAGGACCCTCAAAGCTCGGCTGAGGTGAAACTACACACCCTAGATGTGCGTAGGGCGGTCCTCTACTATGTAAATAAAACCAGACCGTTAAGGAAAACAGATCAACTGTTTGTCTCCGTAGCTACAGGCAGAGAGGGGGATCGCGTCACTAAAGGTGCCATCTCGAAGTGGATAATTAACTGTATCCAGCTGTGTTACTCACTCTCTGAAAGAACTCTGCCTTTCACGCCAAGAGCCCACTCTACTAGAGGCATTGGGGCAACTCAGGCTTTCATTGCAAATGTACCCCTTGACACCATTTGCAAAGCAGCTACTTGGAGCTCTATTCACACTTTTACTCAGCATTACTGCATTGACACCCATTCCAAGGCAGATACACAAGTGGGACAAGCGGTTCTAAGACGCTTATTTGCTCATGACCCTTCTCACATCCCACCTCCTTCTTCTGGTACTGCTCGCTAATCTATGCACAGCATGTGATTATCTAAGCAGATTCCACAAGCCTCAGAAGGGATACATTACTCACCGTAATCGTATTTCTGATGCTTGTATCTGCTTAGATTCACATGTGACCCACCCTTCCTACCCTCTGAGAGAAGGCGCATGGTTGCTTGTAGTCTTACCTTTCTATCTATCTGCTTGGATTATCTGTACTCGCGCTACTCCTCATGCTACCTCATGTCAGAAAAAATACAATCTGAGGATCCTAGACGCGTGAGGGATCTTGGGTACAGTGGACGTCCCACTAGGGATAGTATTACTGGCACGCCCTGTGTCGACGCCCATTTTCGAGTTTCGAAAAACAAACTGTAATACTCCGCAGCTTCCACTAGATGTCGGCCTATGCACAGCATGTGAATCTAGGCAGATACAAGCATCAGAAATACGATTACGGTGAGTAATGTATCCCTTCTGAGGCTTGTGGAATCTGCTTAGATCACATGCTGTGCATAGGCCGACATCTAGTGGAAGCTGCGGAGTATTAGTTTGTTTTTCGAAAGTCGAAAATGGGCGTCGACACAGGGCGTGCCAGTAATACTATCCCTAGTGTGACGTCCACTGTACCCATGATCCCTCACGCGTCTAGGATCCCCAGATTGTTTTTTTCCGCCATTCTGGTCGGAAGCACTTCATCGGAGTTCCCTGGCTTTGCCATATTTGCACTCAAAACTAATTCTAATTTGCCCCGTTTTGTCACCCTTACGTCGATCAGCATCTCGACGCCGAACCGGGGAGGAGATCTACGTCGAAACCCGACGGATTGGGCCTTGAGGCTTCCGCCTCGGCTCGGGCCTGGGCCGCTGGCCTCGGCCCTACAAGTAGGGAGAGTGGGGGGTGGTACACTTCCACACTCGGTTATAGACACCTTCTTACTTACACACACTTGCCCGCTGCCCACAGGCGCGTATGGAGGGTACGCCCTTTCAGTTTTGCCCCAAGTGTAATAAGAAATACCCTTGGGTAGATAAGCACGCTACGTGCAACCTTTGCCTGCCCAGAGAACACCCCGCGGCGGGTTGCAGGGCCTGTAGTAGGTTTAAGACTAAAACTCTTAAGGACCGCTCCACCAAGCGTTGGGCCCACCACGCCAAGCTAGCAGCTATGGAGGCGGAGGGTACCTTCAGCGACGGCAGCGACGCCGGACTTTCGGACGGCGACGGCACCAAGGCGTCGAAAGACAGCCTAACGCACGTCCCCGGCCTCGGAAGGTCGTCCGTCCCGGCGACTATGGGGAAGTCCCCCGGCGACAAAAGCGTTACACATACACACGCTAAACACAAAAGATCCACCCGAGATTCGACGTCGTCGAAACCTCGGAAAGAGGCACAGAAGGAGCGGTCCGAAAGGACGTCCCCTGGGCGGTCCCGGTCGAGGTCGCCGCACGACGTCAGGCAAGCCTCCACACTTGCACATAGTGCCTCGCCCATTAACATCACGGAAGATCACTCGTCCGGAGACGAACACGACTTCCATCCCCAGCCTGCACCCCAGGGAAAGGGTACATCACTTGGTAGTAAGGAGGGCCCAGTTTCGAAGCCTAGTTCGAAACACAGGGATTCCACCTCCGATCCTCGACGCCAGGCGTCGAAAGATAAGGGAAATGGTAAACACACTTCCACCCACGGGGAAGGGGGTAAGCAGCAAAGGAAACCACCCCTGCAATCCCCCACAACAAGAGAACTGACTTCCCAGTCCAAGTCTTCTCAGGGACAGTCCATAGAAAGTTCCAGCAAGGTCACCCCAAGCTCCAAACTCTGGTCATGCGAGGACATTGACAGAGTAATGTCAAGAATGTCTTCCTTAGCAAATTTCTTCGAAAGACACCCTGACCAACTCCTAGCTTTAAACCCTCAGGAATCTTCTCCCTCAGGTTCAAGGGACCCTATCCCTTCAAATAAAAGGCCCCGGGTCGAGACACAATTAAAGGCTTCAGACCCCTTCGAGGTCCAACCCTATTCTTGCCTTTTCCCTACAGGCCAAGGAGACTCTTCCCTTATAGAGGGTCAGGATTTTGAGACACCAGAATATCTCGCAGTGTCAGATTATTACGGGGAGGACGAAGACGAGGATGAGCCAGAAAATAGCCCAGATATTTTCAGAATGGACTCACCAGTCGAAAGGGAAGCCCCAGTGTCTGATTCCCCAATAGATAATCAGCCCCTCCTGAATGAACTGCTCTCTCGGGCAGCTAACCACTTCCACATAGACACACAAGGTGTCCAAGAAGAGAGGGACTTCGCGGAGGAACTAATAGGGGAAAGGAAGACAGTAGCCCAGACCATTCCCATCCTGAAATCTATTCAACGCAGAATAGCACCATCCCTTATCAACCCAAACCTGACAAGACCTGTAAACCCGAGAGTAGAGAAGCTGTTTAAAGCAGCCCAGTCGGACCCTCTATATATTAGAGGCCAACTTAAGCCAGACTCTCTAGTCGTAACTAACACCCACAAGAGAGCTGGAACCCCATTATCTTCCTCGGAGGCTCCCCCCGACAAGGAAAGTAAGAAACTCTATGGTTTTGGTAGAAAAGTAGCTTCCACGGCAGCCTACCAAACCAGAATCGCGAATTCCACCACACTGTTGGCCAGCTACAACTGCCATCAGTGGGAAGAAGTGGCAGCACTAATAGATTCCGCTCCCGAACCCCTTAAGAGCCAGCTATCTCGCATTTGTGCAGAGGGAAGAAACGTCTCAGGCTGAATTTTAAAAGCAACTTTGGACGCCGCAGACAATGCGGGTAGGATTATAGCAGAGGGGACTGTCATCAAAAGACATGCTTGGTTGAGGCAGTCGGGATTCAGAGCAGAAACACAAGCTGCACTCTTAGACAAACCAGTGGAAAGTGATCTCCTGTTTGGAAAGGCAGTCGAGGACGCTCTAAAAAACGCTAAGGAGGAATTCGACACCCTCAAATCCCTTGGCCAGTTAACTACAAAACCACCTAACCAAAGAGGGAACGGCAATTTTCGTCGCCCCCGCGGCCAAAATTCCAATAGAGGAAATAGCTATTCCCACACCCAGGGTACACAGTGGAACACCAACTCACAACAGTCTACCCAGGGGTATGGTAGGGCTAGTAGAAGAGGACGTGGTAGAGGCAGAGGCAGCCCCAGTAAAGGAGGCGGCACGCCTCCACCAAAGCAGTGACGCTCATTTCAGGGTCCCTTCCCATGCAACCCCAGTAGGGGGACGAATATCCAGCTTCACCCAGGCATGGGAAGGGATAACATCCGACAGATGGGTGCTGTCAATGGTATCCAAGGGGTACTGTATAGAACTACTGCAACGTCCCCGAAACCATCCTCCAAGACAAAAAGTCCACTCTTTAGAACATCAGAAGATCCTCCTCGAGGAGATCTACAATCTGCTCCTAAAGGACGCGATAGAACTCGTCCCAGGACACCAGGTAAACAAGGGTATCTATTCAACTTACTTCCTTGTGCCAAAGAAAGATTTAACAATGCGCCCAGTATTGGACTTACGGCCTGCCAACAAGTATGTCAAGCCCCAAAGATTCCGTATGACCACGCTACAAGAGGTAATCCCACTCCTAAAAAAGGGGGATTACATGGCAACCTTGGATATGAAAGATGCCTATTTTCATATTTCCATGCTCCCGGCGCACAGAAAATACTTGCGCTTCAAGGTGGACAGTCGCCACTACCAATTCAAGGTACTGCCCTTCGGGATAGCTTCAGCACCAAGGGTATTCACCAAGGTACTGGCGGTGGCAGCTGCACACCTACGCAGGGAGGCAATCCCAGTGTACCCTTATCTGGACGACTGGCTCCTAACGGGGGAAACCCCAGGAATCTGCAGGTCAAACATTCAGAGGACTAACGACCTCCTCCACGAATTAGGCTTCTCTATCAACGAGAAAAAGTCAAGTCTGGTGCCAAGCACCTCAAAACAGTTTCTAGGAGCTATCCTAGATACTCAGAAAGAATTGACCTTCCCTTCGGAAGAAAGAATTCGGAATATACTTCTGCAAATTCCGCATTATCAGTCAGGTCAACAGATAACAGTACGCAAAGCTATGCGGTTACTGGGCATGATGGCGTCATGCATTTACCTGGTCCCCCACGCGCGTCTGCGCATGCGTCCCATGCAGGAATGGTTGGCGAAACAGTGGTCTCAGGCAAGTGGTCAGTGGGACGATCTAGTGGTCGTTTCGCCAACACTCGTACAGAGCCTACACTGGTGGACAAGAGAGAATCTCGCAAAGGGGAAACCCTTTTACGATCCCGAAGTACAGGCAGTGGTGACTACAGATGCATGCCTGACTGGGTGGGGAGCTCACCATCTCCACCACACAGCTCAGGGTCTCTGGTCTCACTCAGTAGCCAAGAACCACATCAATCTGCTAGAGCTTCTGGCAGTATTCCGAGCGCTGCAGGCGTTTGAGCCCCATCTACTGAACTTGTCGGTGCAGATCAGGACGGACAGCACGACAGCCATGTTCTATCTGAACAAGCAAGGAGGGACTCGTTCGCCAAATCTGTCCAAGCTTGCCCAGAAAATATGGATATGGGCACCCAGACGGAACATCTTCCTGTCATCGCAACATGTTCCAGGGGAGCTCAATTCCCTAGCGGATGCTCTAAGCAGAGACTCCCTCCCAGAAGAACACGAATGGGTCCTTCACAGAGACGTAGTAGAAGATCTCTTCTCTCAGTGGGGTTTCCCCACTATAGACCTATTCGCCACAAGCGAAAACAAACAATGCCCAGGATTTGCATCCAGGTTCCCCCAAACGGACTCCCAGGGGAATGCCCTGTGGATGAACTGGTCAGGGATGTTTGCGTACGCTTTTCCACCAACTCCTCATCAGGAAGCTGGTGTACAAGATGAACAAAGAATCAATGACGCTCATCCTAGTTGCTCCCATGTGGGCGAGACAACCATGGTTTCCACACCTACGCAGGATGGCGGTGTGCGAGCCCATCAGACTCCCAGCCTGGTACAACCTTCTGTCCCAGCAACAAGGTCAAACAGTGCATCAGGAACCCAACTCTATGAACCTAGCAGCATGGCTCCTGAAGTCATAGAGTTTGGACATCTCAAATTACCACAGAGGTGTATGGACATTCTAAAAGAGTCCAGGAAACCAAATACAAGACACTGTTACTTTGACAAGTGGAAAAGATTCGTTATCTGGTGCCAGAATAAACAAATCAACCCGGTTGATTGCACTCCTTCCAACGTTGTAACATACATGCTCCACCTGCTAGATGCAGGGTTGGTTTTTAACTCTCTGAAAGTACACCTGGCAGCCCTCTCGGCTTACACCACATCCCATAACAGGGTCTCGTGGTGGAAAGTACCAGTGGTTAAAGCCTTCATGGAAGGAGTAAAGAGACTTCACCCTCCTATTTCGAACCCACCGCCAGGATGGGACCTCAACGTGGTGCTAGCTAAGCTCATGGGCCCCCCCTTCGAACCCATGCATAAAAGTAGTCTCAAACACCTGACTTATAAAACGGCCTTCTTAGTAGCCATTACCTCCATAAGAAGGGTCAGTGAAATTCAGGCTCTGTCAGCGCAAGATCCTTTCTTTACTATCCACAAGGACAAACTGGTTTTATGCACACACCCTAGGTTCTCACCAAAATTCATATCCAAGTTCCATGTAAACCAGTCCATCGAGCTTCCGGCTTTCTTCCAAAACCCACAAAGTTCGGCTGAGGTGAAACTACACACCCTAGATGTGCGTAGGGCGGTCTTATACTATATAAATAAAGCCAGACCGCTAAGGAAAACAGATCAACTGTTTGTCTCCGTAGCTACAGGCAGAGAGGGGGATCGCGTCTCTAAGGGCGCTATCTCTAAGTGGATTATCAACTGTATACAGCTGTGTTACTCTCTTTCTGGAAAGACTCTGCCTTTTACGCCAAGGGCCCACTCTACTAGAGGCATTGGGGCCACTCTGGCTTTCATTGCAAATGTTCCCCTCGACACCATTTGCAAAGCAGCTACTTGGAGCTCTATTCACACTTTTACTCAGCATTACTGCATTGACACTCATTCCAAGACAGATACACAAGTGGGACAAGCGGTTCTAAGACACCTGTTTGCTCATGACCCTTCTCACATCCCACCTCCTTCTTCTGGTACTGCTCGCTAATCTATGCACAGCATGTGATCTAAGCAGATTCCACAAGCCTCAGAAGGGATACATTACTCACCGTAATCGTATTTCTGATGCTTGTATCTGCTTAGATTCACATGCGACCCACCCTTCCTCCCCTCCGAGAGAAGGCGCATGGTTGCTTGTAGTCCTACCTTTCTGTCTATCTGCTTGGACTATCTGTACTCACGCTACTCCTCATGCTACCTCATGTCAGGAAAAACACAATCTGGGGATCCTAGACGCGTGAGGGATCATGGGTACAGTGGACGTCACACTAGGGATAGTATTACTGGCACGCCCTGTGTCGACGCCCATTTTCGACTTTCGAAAAACAAACTGTAATACTCCGCAGCTTCCACTAGATGTCGGCCTATGCACAGCATGTGAATCTAAGCAGATACAAGCATCAGAAATACGATTACGGTGAGTAATGTATCCTATATATATATATATATCTCCTCTTTCTATGATTGCCAATTGTCTCTCAATGTGAGAGACGATAGCCAATCCTAGAAAGTAGGACAGTGGGAAAAGCAGCAGTAGCCAGTAAGCTGATGGCTTACTGGCTGCTGCAAGCAGCACAAGAAAAATACCCTGCACCGAGGCCGAGAAGAAGACGACCAGAAGAAAGACGGACATCGAGGCGGTATCAGGTAAGTCTTGTGTTCGTATATTTATAAAAATGTATAAGTGTGTTGTGACTGTGAGTCCAGCTCTACTGACAAAGCGTACTCTCTGTGTCTGTGCCATTCTATGTGCTGTGGCGCCCTGCTGGAGGTTGGGGGTATGTGGGGCGGGAGGTGAGGGGTATGGGGGGTGCAGGGGGTGCGGGGCGAGGGGGGGGTACAGCATAAAAAACCAGTATCACCTTTCTATTGTTACAAAAGAAACGCCAACGCTGTAACGCTTCCACATTTCACGGGGAGGAATAACGCTGCACCGTGCAGCACATGTTGCGTGTCTCTTGTATGTATGTATTCAAGCCCTTGCTGGTTGGGTTGTTTTGCTAAAAAGAAAATGTGCAAACGCTGTAACGCTTCATTTAAATGTTTCAGGCCACCAGTAGGTGACTAGAACAGAACTACCTGGTTATACGATGGCACAGCTGGCCCATGGTGAGTGCCTACTCATACAATGGCAATGCCAACTGCTGGCTTTTGCCCTTCTCATTTTGACAGGAGTTAATTGCAATAACACATATTGCTTGTCGGGTGGCTAAAGACATACTTGGTTAATACATTTGTATTACAACAGAAGCTGACTTTCAGCTCCAGAGTCATTACCTTTCAGAAGGTTACTTTGAAAAGGCGGTGGCAAACCCATAAAAGCCTGTTTGGTGTTGCTGAGCGATGTCTTTATCTCAAGACAGCATGAGTGTGTTTTTGGACACAGAGGTGAGTAGTGGGTGGCAATGGAGTAGTGGGTGGCCATGGCCAGTGGGATTAGCCTCACTCCCTCCTTAAACCCGATTTACCCTCCTCTCTGCACTCTTATGCTATACATTTGGCTTCATAGGCGGTCCTAAGAAGCCACCTAATAGCCAAAACTAAAGTGTGTTGAAAATACTCTAATGTATCTGCAATTTGGAAAAACAACTTGAATAAAATGTTAACGCCCTGAAATCTAACCAAAATAGGGAAATTCCAACTCCAAATCCTGTAAAATAGCTGATCGTGGCAACTGCAGAGATCTTGGTACACCAAAGCAAACATTTGGGGACCCACATTACAAACACTAGCCCATCATCCCCCAAAACTGAAAAATATACTCCATCAGTAGCTCATATAAAAAGACGAAAAGGCCACCTCTTGGAAAGGTGAAGGCATGTTTTTAGAAAAAAGTTTCTTCTTTTAGGAGCACTCTGTGATTAGTCAAACCCTCCAGGATATTGCGGCATGAAATGGAAAATTTTGCGGCACAAAAAAGAAAAAATTGCGGCACACAACTGCATTTTTTGCGGCATTATTTATTGTCGAAAAATACATCATTTAACATCTTTTTTATCCAAAAACAGAGAACTTGATCAGTACATAGTGTTGCACATTGAAACAGGAATGTTTGAGGTGATGTGGAGAAATTTTAACAAACCTTTGAGCTAACTTTATCGAGCAATAGCATCAAACTGTGAGCCTGAAATGCCTGTCATTGTTTTTTCAAAGCAGTCTTCTGAGTTAATGCCTTCTGGCACTTGATTTATAAGCACTATAATGGCACTGATTGCATAGCTTTCTGAGCAAACCCGTCCATTCCTGAGGTACATCAGTTTCAGTACTTGGTCTCAATCCCATCTCCCCTAATCACATCAGTCCTGACTTGCAGCTCCTCTTTTATTCTGTGGGTTCCTAAATATAGCTCTACCAGTCGACCTCAGTCCTGACTTTCAGCACTCTACGCAACTCCTGCTTTGGTACCTTCATAATGCTGCCCAGCTATAACCCCTGCATTTTCAGTACTGGGATGTAGACACATACAGGCACACACGCACACAGCTCTGCTGATCTACCTAAATTCTAAAATGCGCCCCTTCTGCTATCCCCCTACTGAGATCCTCTCACACAGGTGCGTCCAGGCACACCTGTCCCTAGTTAAGGTAACCCTTATGGTCCATTTCTGGAAGCCCATCACTGCCTCGCTACCACTCTTTAGTCATGGCATGTGAACCCAATGTGTACGGGCAGTCCTCCGGGGTTAGGTCCACACATTTCAAAACAATGACATTGAAGTGGAGCTAAACACCCTCAAAGCCTAAATTGGCAGATAAGTACCAAAATCGAAAATTTTAAAAGACTGGGGAGTGAAGCGTTGGGTATAGATAGTGGGTGAGTGCAGTGAAGAAATAGGAAATCCAAAGATGGCATGGGGGTGGTAGGATCCCTATAAAAGTAAATGGAAGGTGTATCTTAATTAAAGATGACAACGTCGATACAATAATCTCAAAAAGACTCAGTCTCCCATCCAAATGAGCCATGAGAATCCTCCCTTCAGCAGAGGACAGGAGCATCCTCTGCAGGCCATCTGGCTTGCCTCCAAGGCTGAAGGAACTTCCCTCGCCAGCATTTGTCCCCCAGATCTATACTCCCAGTCCGTTGCTGTGCACTGCTAGAATTGTTTTGCATAAATCAGGGCATTTATGTAATTCCTTTAGCTCTTAGTCTTCACTGTGGGTCACCTGCGTCTGAAAATCACCTCCTTCCCAGTTCCTATTCCAGCTTTCTATCAGATTCACTGCCTGCTCCTCTGGAAGCACTCTCGAAACTAGTGTTCTGTGAGTTGCTCCCAAAGCCTTAATCCTCCACAGCAACACTGTGTTATTTGGGGAAGGAGTCCCTCAAGATGCTTCTTAAGCTCAAGGGATCCAGTAAGCGCTCGCCAGTAATCCTGCCAGGTTTCCTGGCACCTTAAATCCTTTAAGTCATTTAGTGCGGTGGACAGGCCACATCACTGGTGAGGGTCACAGCACAGCTGTGGCAGCATTGCGCTTTACAGGAGCTTGCTGCCATGTGAAGAGGATATGGGATACTGCTGTTGCCGAAGCTTGGTCTCGGCAAGCTTGGTGTCAGTGCAGACCCTCCCTAGAATACCTCTGTTACACTTAATCAGGTCCAGTACCTCTGCCAAACACAAAACGTGGGTTCCTTCCCCAAGATAGTTTCTATGAGTGTCCTTCACTGAAGTCCTGCTAAAAACAAGCATTTGCAAATCCAACAGTATTGACTTGATTTTAACATAACTGTGTATAGGAATTGCCAGCTGCTGCTATGGTAATTAATTGCAAGGCCTTTGTCATTTGTGTCCCATTCTGTCTGGCCACACTCTTTAGGACAGCCAGGCTGAGTCACCACAGCCTAACATTTTGGGGTGTGGAGGGGGAGAGGGCTACAGCTCGATCAGCTCCATGGAGGGGCTTGAATTCAAAGGTGTCAACCCTGGTTCACACCTTTGAACTGAAGCCCCTCGGTTTATTTGCTTTTTGCTCAGTGGAGTTGTTAACCTTTGAGCTGCTGCAATTGGCAACCCCTCTGTGGATGCTATAAATCATTAAATGAGCGTGAAAAAGATACATAACGCTAATGTGTCTTTTTTGCGCTCATTTAATGATTTATAGCGGCCATAGCGGGAAAAGGCACATTTTGCGTTTTTTTTTGCAAATCGCAAAATCGCCATAAGCTGGGTGGTCTGATTAGTGAGGTGTTGATGTCCAGAATTGGCTCCTTTTTTAGTTTTGGCTATTAGTAAGCCGAAACTATTGCATTGAAGAAATGGCATATGAGGAGTTACACAGCTTGAAGTGGTTTGGTTATTTGCCCACCCATCCACTGCCCATGGCCTTGGTAATCCATATGGCCATTCCACCCACTCTCTGCCGCTCCCTGACCAGAGCACATCCTCCTGGGATCTCTTTGAGCTAACTTTATCAAGCCTTGCCATCAAACTTGGAGCAAGAATTGCCTTCCAGGGTTTTTTCAAAGCAGTCTTCAGAGAGTCAATGACTTGGAGCTGTAAACGCGCAAATAGTGTGATAGAAATATCTTAACCAGGTCTGCCTTCAGCCACTCAATTAGCACCATTTGTAGCCGCTTTTTAATAGGCTATGGTGGGTACCAGGTGTCATTGCTGGACGATCATGCCAATAGCCCTGGTTATTGTTATAAGCCCGGTGCTGTGCCCTGAGATGTAAATAGTGTTCATTAAAAAAAACAGGCACGCGCGGCCTGAGTGATGGGTGGCAGTAGAGCCGGTCATAGAAATGCAAGATGGGCTCCAGGTGGAGCCCATTTCTGTTTTTATGATGCGGAGGCAGAGAGGAAGGTGGTGCTCAGCCAGTAGCCAAAGGGGGGGGGTCTTCCGGCAAAGGTAAGTGAGGGTATGGGTATTGAGGAGCAAGTGGGTGTGGGATAGGGCAGATGGCAGGAGGTGGGTGAAAGGCCCCAGATTCTCTTGTACTCTGGGAGTAAGGTGTTTGTTTTATGCTGGAACGCAGGCTTGTATTGTGAGATTCAGTTGTGTTGCTGCAATCCTGACTGGGTGCTGCCTTCTCCCCAGTTGCCAATAGCAATTAAGGCAGCATTTTAGGGGGTATGTATGCTGCTTTCAACTGTTCAGGAGCACCATTGACCTGCTGCGCGCCACTGCTTACTTTGTTTGCCTCAGCCTTCAATTCTAATCCCAAGCCACTTGGACGATCCTAGCAGGATCCTTGCAATGCTTTTATTTTTTATTTTTATGGTGCCCCGCAACCCCTCTGTTGTCCCGCGATGTTCTCCCATGTCCCCCCCACCCCCTCTGTTGTCCTGCGATGTTCTGCCATGCCCCCCCACTCCCTCCGTTGTCCCGTGATGTTCTCCCATGTCCCCCCCCCCCACCCCGTCCGTTGCGGCGCATCACAGTATTGGCCAAATTTTCCCATAGGAAAAGGGTTAGGCTTGCTGAAAATGTGTAATGTGGCCAATTTAAAAATTATTTCTGGGGCCTCTTTTGGCTGTGCAAATGCTCAAATGGGGTTGAAAAAGGGCAGCTGAATGTGTGCATCCGTGATGCGCGCATTCACATACTCTTTACTGTCTTGCGAAGCAGTTTTTCTCATGTGCTGGACAATGTATTTAAAAAAAAAAAACTATTCGGCTTCGGCCGAATAGTTTTGCTAACTATTCGGTATTCGGCCAAATAGTAATTTCACTATTCGGTACACCCCTACTTAATACCATAAAAAAATATATCCAGGACCACAGGAACCCCACGGACTACTGACTCCCTTGTCATTGTATGGATTATTACTATTGCTCGAGCTACACACATCCCTTGAGTGGAACACACTACCCTTTTGGTCTGTGAATTCTATAGGTATATTTAGTTTACTGAGCAGATCCCTACCCAACAAGTTCACTGGGGAACTCTCTGAATATAACAAGGGTGCTTATACTACCTCCCCTCCCACTTTTATATCCAGCTCCTCAGTGTATGGAACCAGAGGAAAAAACCCCAGAGAATATGGCATTTATAACGCGCCTATACACAAGTGTTTCAAGGCGCAACGAGGCAAGGGAGGGGAAACCGAGGGAAGACAGACAGCGATCTTACTAGGCCAGGTGACTTTGAGATCGCGCAAGTGCGGTGGAATGAGGGAAAAGTGCATGGGATGAACAGTGAATTAATGAGGATAATAAATAGAATAAGAAGTGCAGCCAGCTGGTGGCAAGGGTAAGTGCAGACATCAGGTGTCAAGTGCTAGTTAGGGGCTGTAGGGATACAGAAACAGTCCCAGACTGCAAGAGTTGCCATGGGGGCATGGCAGGTGAGCAACTGGCAGGGGGGGGAGAGGGGGGAGAGACACCTGGGCCCCAGATCAGAGGGTAACCAGGTAAACCAGTGCAATTTCAGATTCATCCAGGGGATCAACAAGGGAGAGGGGGAGATAAAGTGGAAGCAAAGAGGAAGGTCTTGAGGTGCTTCCGGAACCAGAGATGGTTCTCCTCAAGTTTCAAAGAGGCAGGGAGGCTGTTCCAGAGGGAGGCCCCAGCAGAGGAAAGATTTACCACCAGCTTGTTGCTTGGAGAAGCGACTGACCCTGAGGGAGTTGGAGGCGGGTGAGCGAAGTGCTTGAGAAAGAAGATATTTAGGGAGAGAGAGTTGAAGGTATTGCGGTCCCAGGCCCCAGAAGGCCTTGTGGACAATGCTGAGGGTTTTGAACTTAATCTTCGCTGCCACTGCAGAGATTTCAGTCCTGGAGAGATGCGGTCCCTGGGCTTGAGGCCAAGGACAAGTCTTGCAGTCCTGTGGAGAGTAGAGGCAGGCAGATTTAGAACAAGGCTGTTGCAGTAGTCCAGCCTAGAGAGAACCAGGGCTCTGGAGACAGTGAGCTTCTGGCGGAAGGAGAGGAAAGGAAGAATACCTCTGAGGAGATGCAGCTGGTAGTGTGACTTCTTGGAGACATCAGAGATGTGAGGAGAGAAGGAAAGTGTGGAGTCGAAGATGACCCCAAGATTTTTGGCCTCACAGATGGGAGCAGGAAGAGTGCCAAGAGCTGCTGGCCAGAGAGACAGGGAAGGAGGAGCAGGAGTGCTGATGAGGAGAATCTTGGTCTTGCTGGCATTGAGGCAGAGATCATTGGCGGCACAGCACTCCCGATGACGGACAGTCCGAGATGAGAGAAGAGGTGGCTGAGGGGAGCCTGAAAATGAGCCCAGTGTCATCCGCATAGCACTGGAAGGTGGGGCAGAGAGTGGCTATGCGGCGGGCAAGAAGTGCCAGGTATTGGTTGAACAGCCAGGGAGAGAGGTTAGACCCCTGGGGAACACCACAGGTACAGGTAGAGGTAGAGGTAGAGGGAGTGATGGAGGAGAGGAAGGACCTGAGTTGAACATGGGAGGGTCGATCGGAGAGGAAGGAGGTCGGCCAGGCCAGGGCCTGATCGGTGATACCAAGGTTATCACGGAGACGCATGAGCAGGATGGCATGGTTGACCATGTCGAAGGCAGAAGAGAGATCAAGTAAGATAAGGGCACAGGGTGTGTTGGAATCAAGGTTGGAGAGCAGGTCTTCACGGATGTTCAGGAGAGCAGTTTCCGTGCTTCTGGCAGCTCTGAAACCAGACTGATGGTCATGGAGACAGCCAGCAAATTCCGAGTGAAAATTAAGCAGGGAGATGGCTAGCCTTTCCAGTAGTTTGCGCAGGAAAGGAGTGATGGAGATGGGATGATAGCCGGGCAGGAGGGCTTGGCAGAGGGTTTCCTAAGAAGTGGGTGCACAAGGGAGTGCTTCAGGGGGGAGTGGAAGACTCCGATGGCGAAGGAATGTTTGCAGAAATCAGTCAGAGCAGGAGCCTGGGTATCAATGTGGTCCTTGATAGTTTTGGAGGAACAGGGTTGAACCTCTTTTGATGAGACTTTCGTAGATCGGACTGGTCTAGAAACCTTCAGGGGAGAACAGGGGAACGGCAGAGAAGCATGGAGGAGAGGTGGCCGAAGAAGGGCCAGAGGAAAAACGGAGTGGACAGGAGAAGGCGGATTGGCCAGCTCTTTGCAGATTTTAAAGAGTTCGGCTGAGTTGTTAGATGGCTCAGAGACATGGGCTTGGATGTGGGCTCTCTTCTTGGTGGGGACAGAGAGCTGGTATTGCCTTTGGAGCAGGCGGCAAGCCAGTTTGTCAGAGGATGTACCGGAAGCATGCCATTTTCTCTCAGCCACCCTGCACTTGCTTTTAAGGTTGACTAGGTCGGAGTCGTACCAAGGGTTGCACTTGGCTTTGGGCTTCAAGCGAATTCTAATGACGGGCAAGCACTTCAAGAGTATTAGATATAACAGAGTGGAGCATGGAAAGGGCTGTGTCACGGTGTGAGTCAGCCAAGGGGAGAATAGGGGGGGAGAAAGTGGCGGCAAAAGCCTCAACGGACACACGCCTCATGGGTCGGATAACTAAGAAGGTAGGTAGCAGTGCTGGAGTTGGCTTGGCCTGGGGGGGTAGAGAGGGTGAGCTGGGAAGAAAGGAGAAAGTGATCACTCCAGGAGAGAGGAGTGGTCAGAGGGGATGATAGTGGAAGGTCTGAAGAGATCAGAACATCCAGTGTGTGTCCTGCAGAGTGAGTCGGGCCAGAGGGGAGAATAGAGAGTGAGAGTGAGAGGGAGTCGCAAAGGTCACGAAAGAGTACAGTGGAAGGACAGGAAGTATCCAGATGGATATTGAAGTCTCCAAGAAGGAGTTGTCGAGTGGTTGAGACCAGGAGGGAAGATGAGAAGGCTGCCCACTCAGAGAGGAAGGTGGAGGTCTGACCAGGTGGCCGATAGATGGTAGCCACAGTAAGGGAATAGCCAGGAGAGAGAGAGAGCCTACAGATGAGGCATTCAAAAGAAGAGTAGGCCTGCGCAGGAATCCACTTGGGGAAGATCAGGGCTACACCCCCTCCAGAACGGTTGGACCTGGGCACGGAGAGGATCTTGTAGCCATCAGGGAGGAGAGTGGCAAAGCTCGTGACAGAGCTGGCCGTTAACCAAGTCTCAGTGATGACAAGGACATCGAGATCATATTCCTCCAGGAGACGGCAGATGTTGGGAGTGTTTGACGGCAGGGCGAGGGTTGAGCGTGGCAATATGGAGAAGGTTGCCCTCCTTGAAAGACTTCCAGGGAGGGGTACAAATTAGAGGTACGCCGTGCAGAGGTGTAGAAGCTGCCCTGGGCGGGGCAGAAGAGGAAGGAGGAGAGGGCAAGGTAGCCAATGAGGAGACACCAGGGGGAGGCGAGGAAGCTGTGGAGGGGAGAGGGGGACAGCAGGAGAAGAAAACAAATTGATGAGGTGCGGGAAGCGTCTATCAAAGAGAAGCCTAGCCTGAGGGCCTTGGACCAAGACGGTGCCATTCAAGTAAACATTAATGATGACCTTAGAGGAGTGGAGGGAGGGCAGGAGGGCCTCCCACCGGGTGCCACCATTGATGGGAGAAGAAGAAGAAAAGGGAGAGAGCACAGAGACCATATGAAGAGTCCATAGGTCTGGCGAGGGAACGACAAAGAGGATGCCGGTGAAGGTTTGCCTGGAGAAGGCACTGGTATAGGTGTCAGCGATGGGGAGGCCTGGGTTGGAGACCCGGATGTCCTTTTTAAACTTCTTCCTACCATATTTCGTGAGGAGAGCAGGATTGTCGATAGAGTAGCAGTTAGAAAAGATAGGAGAGACAGAACGCACTGCGTGTAGAGAGTTTTACCTGATAATGGAAATTTCCCCTGCGTGATGCAAGATTTAGTTGCACCTGAATCTACCATAAATATAAATTACCTGTTTCCTATTTCCTCCTCTACCAAGGGCTCCTCTTCAGGGTGTGCGGTTGTCAATAAGATTGGACATGCGAGTGCTCTCTGGGCTGTCCTAATCAGACTATGTATTTGTCCCGGGGTATGAAAAAGGGCCGCCCCACCATTGTAACTCCTTAGAATGGGGGGCATGTTCCCTGTTCCCCCTGCCATCCTGTTAAACTGTTCCCTCGCCCTGCTGTAGTAGTTGCCCATGTTGCCCCTGCCTGTCGGCCCCATAAGGGAACTGATTTTGACCCCCTCGCCAAAATTGCTGTTGTCCCATTCCTTGAGACCCTTGGAATCCCTGCCCTGGAGGGGAGAGCCCCTAATTAAATCCCATCCCGGGCCTGTACCTTGCAAAATGCCCCCATCTCCTGCAATACCAGCACTGTGATGTTCCCTATCCTCCCAAAGCCTCCTGCTCTTGCTCCTCAAAATACTACTCTTCCCCTTGGTGCTCCTTCATACTGCCACTGTGGGTTGGGGTACTGTCCCCCCCCCTGTCCATTGTCCCTGTCCTCCTTCACCACATGGTGCCGCAATTGTGGCATTCCCAATTTGTTGAGTGTCTCCTGTCTTTTCCCCCTGAGCCGGTGCCGTCACTGGTGCTTGGACGACAACCTTATTTAGTTTCTTTTCCACTAGTTTTGCCTCACCCGTTTGCCTCTTCTGAGCTGTCTCCGTCCCGCTCATTGATTCTCTTACAATGGTGGACTATTATACTTTGTATCTCTGCCCACCCTTTGGTTTCAGTTCCCACAATTTTATCTAGTGCCTTCTGGACCTCTTTTTGGTAATCCCCTCTTTATGATTAAATAGAAAAATGGTACTGTCTCAACTCTACACTTTTCCTGTAACTTAAGAATAAACCTAACTGTGTCCTCCATCACCCATTGGGCACTCCATTGAATAATGTAAGTCAGGGGTATCTCTGTACATCCTTCGTAGGGCATCCCAGACCCTTGGTCTTACCTCATTAAAGGCTGCTCCATCATGTTCATTATCTACAAGACTTATCCTGTGTACCCGACCCTTGCCCATATGTCCTCAGCCTGGTCCCCAAATATGGCGACCAGTAAACTCTTAAAATCTCCTAATGCTAAGGCTACCCCTCCTGTTTGTTTTTCAAATTCATAGATCCATTTACTAGCTCCGGCTATAAGCTGGGGAGAGCTTTAATCAAATTATTTTTGTCCATTTGAGGCCTTGGCACATACTGGGTCATCCCTACTCTATGTATAAGAGGCATCCGCATATCTATATCTTTCTACCCCTTTTTTCTTCTGATTTTGTACTACCACGATTAAATCTGGTCTTTCTTGGTCTGTCCCACCTCACTGCCTCTTGTGGCAGGGACAGGTTTCTCACCACCTCCTCTCCTTGATCATCTTCTTGCCCTTTTCTGCATTATTTCTACCACCTTGATGGTGCCGAGCCTGGTCCTAAAAATGCAGAAGTACAGGAAATTCTCTAGCAGGCAGACCTGATTCTTATGCAAATTCAAAACCAAATGAGCAGAATTGTTTAGGAATCTGGTATCCTTTAATGTTTTTGGTCTGCTCTGGTGACGGTCAATGGACCCTATGGAGCTTTAATTGATCGGTTTAAGTTGCTTAGGTTCTTTTGTCCGGAAGGGTTGCTTGGTTGGTTGTTTGTCTTTGAGAACCGCATTCTTCGGTAGACACTCGGGAAGCTGAACTGCATTTTTCAAGTTTCTCCCCTGGGGACTATTCTTGGAGAGGTTGGGTCTTTGCAGTTAGGGAAGCTGTGGATGGTGTTTTCTGGAGCTCTCTACCCACAGACGGGAGAAGTATTGCAGATATCGTCTAAATGACGCCTTCTATGTGACAGGACCACAGTAAAGTTCTCCAGGGTATCCCCCATGTCTCGTCTGCAGGCCTACATCCTGGAACTTGAAGGTTCCGCAGGGCCACCACCTGCCTACTTCCATCGCCAAGCATGGGACTTGGTCACGTTCAATATGAAGAAATGGTCATAAATACTGGACTTTAGTGTGTTTTTTTGGCTCTCACTTGGGCCACTGGAGTACCCTAACAATTACTGACTTTAGAAGGTACTAGTGATTTATGAGGAAATTGATGGAACCTCCTCTTTCGTTGTCTTGGCCAGACCCTACACTTAAACAGGTAGCAATGATGGCTTGAGTGCAGCGTAAGACCATGCAAAAATTATGCTTTAAAAAATTTCGTATTTATCATTTTTTTTGTGACCGCATGAATCCATGGTCACCAAAACCACTCTGTGGCCTGCAATTCCTCACAATAGCGTATGAGCAATGCCAAATACAAAAAAAAGTAATCTCATTCTTAGCGTATGCTTGAGGTATGGGGCCCTGCCACAAAGCGATTGTATAAAGCGCACAAGGTGTGGGTGGGAGTTTAGGAGCCCTTTACTGCTCAATTACACTTTTTCAGCCTGCTCTCCCAAGCCGCCTCCTAGCCTTAGCCATCCTAAGGCACCACCACATGGAGGGTGAAAAAAAAAAAATATTGGCATTTGGTTTCAACCAAGTAGACTTTAGCCCGATGGTGTATTGCTAGGCTTGGTGGTTTCCTTTTTACTGTTCATCTCCTTTGCTTGTTCCCCCACCTTCCAGTAGTCCAGGATGAGCTTGTAGTTATATTCAAAGTTCATGAAATAGAAAGGTGATTCTATGATGGAGCAAGACCAGTTACTTGCAATTCAATTTGTCTGTTATATTCATAAACTGTTCCCTCCGACCATGCAAGAAGACCCTGTATTGTAAGACGCTGGAAAAACAATCCTGGATCATTCCTATGCACTGCATATACAAGAACTTTGCTTCCTCTGCAAATGTGATGAACTATGTAGGGGTTACTGAATCCTTGTAACGTAAGGTGTCAGTGTTCCTCAGTTTCCTTTTTACATGGCAGCATGCTTGCCTTTTTTTCTTTTCTAAGATGGGGTTAGGCATTGAGTTAATGCAGCACTGATGTGCTTTTATGAGGTTGATTGGTTTTAATGCAGCAACAATAAATGAGCCAGGCAGGCTATACACAGAGAAAAAATTGTCCATGTTGCAAGCTCCTTTGCTGAAGCAAATTATTTGATGCCAATGCTCCACATGCACACAGCATATCGTTTTGCACCTTCCAGTTTAGAATGGTGAATGAATATGAATATAACCATGATGGAGAACTGGATTTTTAAGTAAATATTCCATGCTCGCTGTACTATCTATGGTAGTGTCCCAACTTGTGCAGTGGTAAGACCCATCGTTCAACAGCTGAACTGCGCCTTGGCCATTGTATTTAACTCATTGTTCAGAGCTTTTATTCTCGAAGTGGTATGAAACTGCTCCGAAAATATCAATTTCCTTGAGTTGTCTGCACAATATGCTGGAATTGTGGGTTACAATATTGGGCATCGCTTGTGTTAAGGAAGTGGGAGTGCTGCATGCTGTCTGTTTCATATTTCTTTGAGTTCTGGCATTCTGTATCTGAGGTGGTTTTTGTAAAGGAGATGTGCTGAATGTGCTATTGTGGTGGGTCTGGAAAAGTGGTTGTTTAACAGTGCTTTCTGTTGTTCCATTGCAGCCTCTGATTTCAGTAATTTGAATGGTAGCTGTCTTCCCAAGCTCTCAGTGCTACCCAAAGTTTCTGGACTGGAACGAAGCCGTGAAAAGAATCAAGAGCTGGAAAAGGACCCTCTTCTAGTGCCTTTCCTTTTAAAGGATACTCCGTCTCCGGCAGCCATGCCAAGCCCATTCTCTGCTCCAGCTTGTCCCTCATCCAGGGCTCCTACGCCGGCTCAGAGCCAATGTCAGACTCAACTGCAGACTGTGGCACGGACAACCCCTCAGCCGAAAGTGCATACCAATCAGAACCTGCCTCAGCCTCCGATGCATATGAAGGTGCCTCCATTTAATTCTCAGCCTCTAAGCACCTACACCAGTGGCTTGGACCTCAGCACGCTTGGGTGAGATCTACATTCTATACAGAACCTCTGTCGTCTGATGCCATAGCAATGTTTGTGAATCTCACTATTTTTCATGTAACACGTGTGTATCCCTTAACCATATATTTGCATCGCATAAACGCTGCAAGCACGAGTGCCCCTCCCTCGTACACAAAGCCCTCGATGCTACAGGCACAATGCACTGAAAAAACATTGGGCACACACAGCTCGGTGTACTTTCGTTCTGTGTCCTCAACACGAAGCATTGCAATGCCTTTTCCAGATTTTCCTAACTGATCAAACCCATCCATTAGTTTACTAATTCACAAGCGCACCTGGGGGCCATGCAAATGACAGCAGTGCACGGTGCAGATCTCATTAGCCCGAGAGAGAAAACTGATGTTATGTCTCTTCCATTGTATAGTGTACTGAACATTTTGGTGATCTTTGGGTGCAAAATGTTTTTGTATTAACAAACGAAAGAAGGATGTGGTTGTGCTTGTTGGAATTTCTGGATATGAGGTATTTGATGCTGTTGTGACTCCTTAAATATAAGGCATGAAGCTTTTATTCTGTGCCGTATTACCAGCTTAGTGGTAGCAAAGTGCATGGATTTTCTAGACAGTAGGCATATTGTATCCCCATCAGGTATGATCAGACCATAGTCTAAGGATAAAGTAGTGGTGCGAAAAAAATGGGACGGAAAAGTGGGTCGCCTTTTTGAAAGACAGGAGGGGTGATGTAGCCTCAAAGGGGTAGATTTGTGATAGTGTGGGTATGTATGGGTCTGCTTGAGGACTGGATTTCGGCACTTGAAGGTGGTGTTGGTTGTGTAAACAATTGGTAGTTTTCTTGTAAAAAGTTACATACCAAAGTGATTGGATGAGTGATGGGCCCAAAGTGTGCTCAAGCCGCCAAGTAAAGAGGTGGCTTTCATCTTATTCGGTTCATCCTTGTACCAGGTCTCATCCATGCCAGGACTGGGCATAAGCAAGACCACCCAGGGTGGGCTTTAAGACTCATGAATGAGACCTTTCCATCCCATGTATGTCTTTTTTCTTTTGGAACTTGTTAATGTTTAGAATTGCTTTTTAAGCATATAGCCCACCATCTAGCATTGGCCATGGAATATTAGAACTGGTTAACTGAGTTGGGTGTTTACCGGGATGCTTGTGTTATATTATCACTGTTGGGTGGTTTTTCTGAACCACTAATAAAGTACGTTTCTTGGAAGCCAACCTTAGTTGACCTCCATCTGGTTCATGCAGGCCCAAACCTCTTAGTAACTAGTACCAGTGAAGGCAAGCGTCCCCAAACAGCACGATCCTCCCCGCAATGAGAGACAATGAAGGACTCTCCCAAAATGGGAATTAAGGCCAAGACAGAGTGCGGGTGAGCGTAAATGGGAGTTTATCAATCAGAATTGGGCATGCAAAGAACTCTGCAAACTCTGAGAGCGCTCTGTCTGACAATAGCAAAGACAGGCGTATATATTTACAAAAAACGTCATCAAAACCTACATACTATAGGGGGCACAAGTTCATTGGGATTGGGTGGCGATGACTAACTATAGGTGCTGCTGCGGCATGGTTGGTCTTGGCTGAAGGACGTCACTGGTCACCCTCGTGGGTTGGGCTGGGCCTGGCAGGTCGGCTTGAGTTCATCCGGGCGGTGTTGGTGTGCCAATGCGGCCTGTGGCAGAGATGAATGCCTTTCCTGACTTACTTGCCCTCGGCCATGCACACCGCAGTCATTCAGTCATTTACAGTGTTATTCTCTTTAGTAAATCTTCCAATAGGTTATTTTATAGGTTAATGCAACACAGGAGGAATGCACCTTGTGAGGGGTCTGGAGGTAATATATCGAGGCCTGGTTACCCGTGTCCTGTTGACCGGGGCCATAGGTCGAGGGGCTAAGCTTCGGGGCCTGGGACGGGCGGTGCAGGTCTTTCTGCCTTGTTAGAAGTTGTTATGGATGTTCCGCTGCGTGTTGTCAAAGTGTTGAGTGTCCTGATTGCACAGGGCCATAAGTCTAAGATGGTCCAGTGGGTTGTGGGGTTTACGAGGGGGCGCGTACGTTCAGGCAGAGGTTTACTGCTGTGCTGTAAATAATGCAGGTGGCGGGTGGTGGCCTTGGGTGCTACAGAGGGGGTTACAAATCTTTGAAGCGGCTCCAGTCTGGTTGGGGGAGGTAAAGCAGCGCGGCGCGGTCTCTGCTCTCATGCCTTTGGCAGCCCTCACAGGGTGGGAGGGGGAATGGCCTTGCAAGTATTTCACAAAGGTATCTCCCTCGTGTGTTGCTGAGTTAGGTATAAACATCAAACATTTGAACATTCTATAATACTTATTCAAATCCTTTTAGAACATGCATTTCAACTTTGCTGGATGTGTCTCGATTATACCCAGTCCGAGCACCATATTTGTATATTATGTTCTAGCAGCTACAGTGTTTCAGTCACATGCATATACATTCGCGGTAAATGAGGTAGTGGTTAGATCAGTGGAGTACATAGAGAACGACCCGCCACCGTTCGTGACGGTGGTGGCATATGAGAGGCTCAGACATTCACACATGATACGTGCACTCTCGCGCATTCTTTCGTAGTATAGTTGCATCCGCTTTCTCGTGTACTCTAGCAGCATTAGCTTTAGTTATGGCGCGAAACCATGGGAGGTAGGCTGCCCAGTGATATGCGCAACAAACAGATCCCTGGAGCGTTCCTTTATTATTAGTATCCACCTGCAAGGGTGTGAACTCGCCATTGCTTATATCATGGGAGCATGCTTTCTCATTTTAATACATTCTACAGGCGTTTGTAATATAGGAGATTTTGTGGAAGAAAGCATATTTCGCACGAGGTCTTGACATTAATATATACATATATATAAAGACTGTCTGCCATCAGATGACCATTTTGCCGTTCTTCTCATTGCTCAGGCCTGCTGGCCGGGTCATGCTGATAGTGATAGTACACTGCGGGAGGTGAACTGTTACAATGTTAGCGTATTGCGCTAGCTCATGTCCGTCTTGTTCGTGGGAACGTACTCGCAGCGGATCTGCCAGGGTGCTGCGGCAACAGGGATGTTCTCCAAGGGTGGGGGCCGCGCTACAGTGCGCTGAGCTCACACCATCTTTACTGGGCAGAGAATGGTTTTTGGGCCTAACTAAATTTGTGTTGTGATTAATAGATGTGGGCATTCGATACGTGCGGGCAATGTCTCCAGTGGGTGTGCCCTCCACCACCTGGGCCCGGGTGGCATGAGGAGACACCCAAGAGAGCCATAGTCCTCACCTGGGGAGAAAGTGCAGGCGAGGGGGGTCGTCTTGGACCAGTCCTCCCCTACATTTCCCCCCTTTCGTTACTTAAGTAACAAATTCTTTAAATCTTCTATCCTCCTACATTCGGCCTCGTCCATCACTGCCTCATCCCATGCCGGAGTTCCTTTGATGGGCATCCATGCCCTGCACACTGCTCTTAAGCTCTCACCTCTCCGGGCATATTCATCTGGAGTACATGTTAGATATATGCACCCACCATCTGCTTCTAAATCTACCCAAACTTCCTCATACCATTCTAGTATACGAGGCTCTTTGATGGTGGTGTGCCACAACTTATCTACAATATCTTTATCGTGGTATATGGGCACCAGCTGGTACCTGGGCGAATTATCTATCCCTGTTTGTACTTGTGCTTCTTGCATTGTTTTTATTGTACCGTGTGAGTTGCCCATTGTCACCATCATCATTGCACCGTTTGGTACTGCGTTGGCACAGACTCGAAGACCCACCTGGCACAGGCAAAAAAGTAGAAGGAGGAACACAACAGCTGGTATTAAAAATTTCACAGTTGTTCCAAGCCATGAGGGAACCCAGGAGAAGATGTTGTCAAACCAGGTGCTCGCTTCTGCTCCACCTTCCATTTTCATTTTTTCTCCTAGGTTGTGGACTGCTTCTATTACATGGGACAGGGAGCCATTCTCGGCTTCGAAATGTGTTCTCTCCATACTGGTGTACATGTTTCCTCTATCCACTGTAATTTATCCGGCGCCACACCTCTTAGTGCTTCCGCTTTGCACAGCACTTCTTCATCCTTCCGCTTGTTGTCAGAAAAAAGTGTCCCTTCTATCACAAAAAATGGTTCTTTCAAACATACTACTCCTGTCGTCTTTGGGTAACAGGTTTTCTCGTTCTGCAGCATTCGAAAAGTCACTTCGTGTGCCTGGAAGGTGTTCTTAATCCTGCACAGCGTGAGATGAAGGAGACACTGGGCATCCACAATAGGCAACTCTTTGGGTAACAATACTTTGGGTGTACCTGATGCATGGGGGATGAGGGAACAGACATAACAGCTTTCGTTTGTAGTCTGTTTAGCTGTGGCACTCATGTCTGCATACCACTTATTTGTTTGATGGGGGTGTCGTGGGTCTTCCATCTTATCTAGACCTAGCCCATAATACTCATCATACTTCTTCCTCCCTGTTTCTCTCTTTCGTCTGATGTTCTTGTTACTCATGTACTTCCCACCCCCCTGAGCAGTGGGCAAACTAGACCCCCCTTTCTCATTCCCGCCCCCCTGGGCCCATTCATCATATAGTATTTCGTGTATTTCTAGTAGTTTGTCGTTTTCTTTTCTGATGCTATCTGGCAGATTGTTTTTTGGAATGTGGGCAAGTTTGCTGGTGGGGGTGTCATACAACCATGATATGGCAGACGGGTTTCGATCGTTGAGACTATGGGCATTGTAACTCGATACCCCTGGTGGAGATACTGTGTTGCTCTGCATTTCACCATGTGGCTTTTCTCTTTGTGTGGTCACAACACTTGATGGTGTGGTATGATACCCCCAGACAAGTTTAGTTCCGTCCCATATCAAGAAATCACCTTCCCTGGTATTGACATCTGCAGTTGTATTGGGCCCGGTGGTACTGTTAATTGGTCCAGTAGTGTTATTACTCCCTCCCCCCTCGTACATCTCGATAGAGATGAACGCTATAAACCAATATGTAACCAAGCCAAACATTATCATAAAAAACAATGTGATGCATACTGATAATCCACACTCATACGAATATCTACATCTTTCATATACTAATTCTCTCATTCTACTAATTCTATCCGTTGCAGGCTGCCCGTTAGATGCCATGGAAGCTCCTGTTTGAAATATAAAAGTGCATTAAGTGCATGCATGTAAACGTTTTGCTGGCACCATCTGTGCCAATACATTTGACGGGGAATGGAAGCGGGTGGGGGTGCGGGGGAGGGGTATTCACAGACAAGGGTATATACAAGTTATAATATTATTATTTCACTAATTATACATCACTCACCTAGATAAAAAAAAAAGAAATCCCACACTCGCACCCTTCTTTTTTTTTTTTTTTTTGATATCCTTGTCAGGCATTATTTCATTCAATTCCAGTGCTGACAGTATTCCATTCAGGTCCAGTGTTGACACACACACTCACGCAAGCCGATATTTAGACATCCTACTCATTTGCATCGTTTGCTGTTGTCTGTGCCTCCTCGTCTATCTCCTCGTGTACATTGCTGTATGCTTTTCGTACGTCGGTTAAGTGCACCCAGTATCTCAAACCCTTCACCTTTACTGCTGTGGGCGTGCAAAATATTACTTCGTATGGGCCATGAAATCGTGGTGCATTCCACCGACGCACGAAGCTTCTGACATAAATTGAGTCACCTGGCATTAACTGCAGCTGTTGCTCTGGCTCCGTGACAGATCCTGTTACATTTCCCTCTTCTCTAGTGAAGGGTGGGGACAGTTGCTTTGATATTGCGCGCGCTGCCCTTGTTAATTTTCTTAGGTAGTCTGTGAACTCATCCCCCAATATTGCGGCGCTTCTGTGAGCATCTGAGTGTTCACGCAGTGGAGAGTGTGCTGTGTTCATTCGTCTCCCAGTCACGATCTCGTGTGGGGACAAGTGGTGGTCTTTACTTGGTTGATTTCTCAACTCAAATAGAGCCAGGGGTAGACAGTAAATCCAATTTTTCTTTAATGAGAAGCATAGTTTTGATAATCTGCCCTTTAACAGGCCGTTCATCTTTTCCACTACGCCATTACTTTGTGGATGATAAATCGAACATAATTTATGTTTGATACCCAATAACGTGGTAACTTCCTTGAAAAGTTCATTCACAAAGTGAGAGCCGTTGTCTGAGCGTATTACGTCACAAATTCCCCAGCGCGGGAACACTTCCCTTACTAGGAACTTGGCGGCGCTTTTGGCATCAGGTCGCGCACATGGTCCCGCTTCCACCCACCTTGAAAATGGGCACACTACCACGATCATGTACCGCGAGCCATTACACCTTTCCCCCATGTCTGCATAATCTATATGCAGTTCTCTGAAGGGGCCAATGGGTTTGGGAATTGTTCCCCGGAGTGTGCGTAATGTCATTCCTGAGTTGTATATTTGGCATGTTGTACATTCCATTGTCAATCGAGACACATGTTCCTGGAGACAGGGCACAAACCATTCTTCCTGTATCTCTGCTGCGATGTGCTGCTTAGTGTTGTGTGCGGGGAAGTGTAACTGTTGAAATGCAACGTCTAGTAATTGCAGTGGCATTACCACTTTCCCTGAGTTATTTTGCCGCCATAGTAGATCTGTCCCTGATTGGCTGCATCCCCGTTTCGTCCATGTTAGTTTTTCTTCTGCACTAGCTCCTTCCTGTAATTCTAGTATTTGTGATAGGGGCATCATGTTATACCCTTCTGACAGTTCTTTAGTTGTTGTGTTCTTGATCATGAACTCACCGGTGTCGTATTTCTGAAAATAGGAAGCCTCCTTGGCGGCAGCGTCTGCTGCCGCGTTCCCTAAAGACACAACATCTGAGTTGGAGGTATGGGCCTGGCACTTCACTATTGCTACGGCAGTAGGGTTTTGTAGGGCCTCTATTAATTCTTTTAACAATTCTGCATGTTGCACTGGTGTTCCATCTGCCCTTCTGAAACCCCTACGGCCCCATCTTGCTAGACCTCCATGTACGGTCGTTGTCATGTAAGCTGAATCTGTGTATATTGTAACTGCACAGCCCTTTGCTGCGTGTAGTGCTTCTATGAGTGCAACCAGTTCTGCTGCCTGTGCAGAGTAATGCGACGGGAGGCGGTACTGTACTAATGTTTCAAACTCACCTTCCTCTAATCTCACTACCGCCATGCCAACGTGTTTTTCTCCCGTGTCCATATCAATTGATGCGGACCCATCCACAAAGTACACTTCCCCCTCGCTGAGAGCGTTTTCACACACCACTGTGCCCTCCCCTCCTTCTCCTGTGTAGGTTGCGCAGTCGTGATTTTGCATATCTTCTACTGTGCACGCTTCTGTAATGAATGTGGCGGGGTTCACTGTTTTACATCTCACTATGTGAATATTGGCGCTGGACAATATAATCTCGTATGCTGTTGCCCGCTGTGTAGTCAGTGTGCTTTTAGGCAGGCCATTAGGCTGAGACTATTGAAATGAAGGGTTGTTGCAAAGTACAGCTAATACAAGAGCAACAGGCTTTCCAATCCATTAAGTATACAAAATACCTCTCTTCAACAGCACATGCATTAGTTAAGTTACTAAAGGGTAAGTACAGCAATATTTCTACATATGCAATCAGTTTAGTTTGTAAACAGGATCACACACAACTGTTTCAGATTCATTTAAAGTAGCATCTTGGAAGACAAAAGATCTTAAACAATCACTGCACGGATAACCTGTGAAGTAACCAGCTACTAGCCTGGTATTCGTCACACTCCCCCCTCAGTTTTCCACATAAACTCAGCACACCATTTCTTACTTGACAAGTCTATCACTAGCCAATGGCTAGTGTGAATGTTGAGACCTGCTTATTGCATTATAGGGCACACCAACACTTAAGCAGTGAACATGTCCGATCCTCGGAACAATTCAACAATGTATTATTTTAACGATAGTTTTTAATGTAACTAAGTTATCCCATATGAAACAAATAGGCATGATGTAGCGGTAGAGAATTGCTTTCGTATATATGTTGGGTTTCTCAGTGTCGTGAGCGGGCAGCTACTTAGTGAGCACATAAGAACCCCTAAAAGGCTGCCCAGCTCGCATTCACCACAAGCCAGACAGAATATCCTGCTGAGTTGGTTTTTGTGCCCATTCGAAAGAATGGGGAACGGGGCATGGGTTGGGCGATGAACAGACTTTTAAAACTGGTACACACGCTGACCCCTTGAAATCTTCTCAAACAAAGTAACCACCCCATGTAAGTCGGGCCTTTTAGGGAACCAGTTCACAGTACCTGATTGATTGATCATTGAAAGCGACAGGGTTCTGTGTGCAGTGTCTTCTTTGGCAATCAACTTTGACAGGGTCTGATGAGTCAGTGGTTCTTGTTTCCATCAGCAACCTTTCAGAAATGGACCACCAATTAGCTGGATTTGGCTGTAGATGCAGAAAATACTCTGCAACGACTTCCCAGATGTTGACAGAACCCCATGAAACCTCAGGCAGTGAAGTTAGAAAAACATGTGACCCATGCTTCTTATATTTCAGTTAATTGCAAGGACGGCTGATCTTGACCATTTCCATTAAGTCCAGAAATGTTTAGATTTTCTTTTAGCCAGGGTTTAACATCCCCTTGTCTCTGATTCAATGTGGCTTTATAGGTTTTTAGCCAGTTTTTATATTGCTGGAGTACTTTATCTTTTTCATACTCGTATGTTTCATGGAATCACCCTTGGAGCTCAAGCAAAGCGACCTTCTCAATTCTTTTTCTAATCTGTGTCTGCAAGTCAAAAACATGAAGCAAAGGGTACTGCTTTCTAGGGTGCAGATTTTCCAATTGCCCCATCCCTCATCTCTGTATTTTCATATAGAAAGTTGGAAAATTGATTGGGAGCTAAGCAATTGCATTTTGGCTGTTCTGAAAGATTCACATACCGCTGTTGCATGTTCGAATGAAAGATCTTAACAATAGGAGGAGCCCATCTGGCATGTTTTTCAGCCAAATTTTACCTGGAAATGTCGCTGCTTCATTCTCCCAACCACCGGTTTGAACATAATAATCCATCTCGGCGTTGCAGGTGAGCGCAGCACTTCGGTGAGACTCTGCATGAAATGCCTCCTTTTTGGCCTATTGTGGCCCCGGCCCATTGCAGCCATGCCCCGAAGCGTCCCTTGATTGCGGCTCCCCTTCCCTCCCTCCCTCCCTCCTCCCGCCTCCCCCTCACCCCTATTGGCCTATCAAGGCTCTTAAGCCACCTTCCCAGAGCAGCCCCCTGCCTAGCAGCCCCTGCAGCTAAGGACCCCGAGGCGAAGGGCGGCTACAAGAAGTGTCTGCAGATGTCCGCAGGGGGAGCAAAAGAAGCCAACAGACACCAATAAAACTGTAAGTGTGGCATGGGTGAGGTGTAGAGCAATTACTCTACTCCAGAAAGCCCTTGCCACTCTACCTTACCTCTCCAAAACGCAGACTGCCATAGAATGACACCATGCATACTAGAGAGATTTGTCACCACCACCCTAACTCCATTCTTGGCCTGACTGTAAATGTTGTATTGAATTACGCCCTAACACGCTAGCCTATATTAACTAGTGCCACAACTATAGAGAACTGTCAAGATTAGCCTGCGTCACCTTTAGACAGGTGTAACAATGTTAGCATGTACACACTTAGCTGGAATTCATTACTTTTGCCCGCTTTACATCTAGATAGAAATGTGAATGTTAGCATGTACCTCACTTAGATGAAACTGCGAATGAAGAGAAGTGCAACAATCAATTGGAATCATGATCACCAGCCTGCCTCACATCTAGATGGAATATTGAAAATTGAAACGATGGAATAGTGAATGATAGAAAGCATCACACCTGGACATAATTGAAAGAACAGCAATGCCAACTAACCAATCCACAAACCATTTCATCCCTCTACATACACCTCTCAAACTCTAACCAAACACAACCACAAGCCTAAAACGCAGCAATCCACACAAACTTCACTACACTGCAACAACAAAACAAACCACACA
Organism: Ambystoma mexicanum; assembly: GCF_040938575.1. NCBI lineage: Eukaryota > Metazoa > Chordata > Amphibia > Caudata > Ambystomatidae > Ambystoma > Ambystoma mexicanum. Next base: position 736,154,567 of record NC_090925.1, read on the forward strand.
TAGCATTGCACAACAGCACACGACTACCGACCGTAAAACACCCCAAGCCCAGCCGACGGTCCCACCAGGCTAAGGCTGCCATCAGCACATCACTGCTCTCTTGCACTTTTACAGCCTATTCCCACTAACTCACCCCCTCCCCCTCTTTCAGAGCCACCAGAGCGCCAGGGGACCACTACGGTGGTGGTTTGTTTTGTTTGAGAGGTGTATGCAGAGGGGTGAAATTGTTAGTAGATTGGTTAGTTATCATTGCTGTTCTAATTATGTCTAGTTGAGATGCTTGCTATCATTCACTATTCCAGTGAGTGTGGTACTTGCTAATTTTCAATATTCTGTCTAGATGTGAGGCAGGCTAGTGATCACAATTCCATCCATGTGTGGCACTTGCTAACATTCACATTTCTATCTAGATGCAACACAGGCTAAGGTTAAGAATTCCCACGGAGTGTGGCACATGCTAACAATCATGATCCCATATAGATGCGACGCAGGCTAATCTTTGAAGTTCTCTCCATGTGTGGCACTAACTAAGATTGGCAGGTAAGTTAGTATGTATTGCAAAGCAACATTTACAGTCCATTTACAGTGGTCATAAGTCTCTCGAAGTATGCATTATGTCAGTCTATGGCTATGGAACTGACATAATGTCAGTGCTAGTCTATGCTATGGAAAGGTAAGGTAGAGTGGCAGGTGCTTTCCAGAGTAGAGTAATTGCTCTACACCCCACCCATGCCACACTCGCAGTTTTGTTGGTGTCTGCTGGCTTCCTTGGCTTCCCCTGCGGACATCTGCAGACACACTCTGGAGCCGCCAATGTAGGAGCCGCCCTTGGCCTTGGGACCCTTGGCTGAAGGGGCTTCTGGGCCGAGGGCTGCCCTGCAGAGGTCCCTTATGACCTTGATGAACAGCCAATCACGTGCGGTGGGCGGGAGGAGGGAGGGAAGTGGAAAACACACAGAAGGGGAGAGGGGTGCAGGCAAGGCCCAGGGTCCCTAAGCAGGCCCAAGAAAAAACTGAAAGATGCCCAGGAGGCTCGGCTCTCAAGTGTCCTCACCTGGCAATAGTTATTTTATTATCCCTAGAGATGCCCCATTGATTTCTTCAGCATCAGGTAGTTGACTCTGTCCCTTGCGTAGAACTGAGTGCTGCAGATAACGGGCAATCCTCTGCCTGTGACCCTTGCTCCTCAGAACTGTTTATTTACCCATGATCACAACCCGTTGTAACAAACAAGATTAGACCTTTGACTTCCAAACTATTAATCAGATTAGAGGCCTTTCTCAAGTTATGAAGTTTAAAGTAATAATTTAGAGTAGTTGGCTCATAACCAAGAGAGACGAGTTTATCTTCTTTCGCTAATAGGACACCATATACTATGGAAGAATGGAGATGCAAAAGGACGAGGTCTGTTCGTTCCTCATCTAGGAATTAAACTAGGTCGATGTTTTGCGCTTACACAAATCTTAGAGATGGTATGTTGTGAAAGACTCAATAGATTTGTACGATTCAGGAGTTTCGGATCATGTTTTCCAAGGATCAATTCTAAGAGTAAGCGTTTGCCGGGATTTGAAATCCTTACTTATGTCTTTTTTGCAACTTGAGGCCAGCCCAGTATTCACAAATGTTCAGGTTCCTGTCCGGTACCAGTTCTTCCCCAAGGAGACTGTCCTCTCCTAACTCTTCTATCAAGACAACATAGTCCTCTTTAAATTTCCCCACATGTATTGAGTCACTTTTTTCCTGCCTCTTTCTCCGGCTCCACAGAATTTTTGTCCAGATCTTGCTGCAAATTTGTGACCACTACAACAGCCTTTGACTTAGATGGGGATTTTAAGGGGGGGATTTAAATCACCTCCTCGACCGAAGGGCTTTTCTTTCTTTTTGGGCAGAATGGGGGTATTTAAATCTCCTGCCAACTCAAACCTTGCAGGATTTAGCTCATCCTGTCCATTCTGCCTGTTAGTTGTGTTTTTTGATTTGATCACAGCCATAATTAAGAATGTGCTTGCTCCATTCCTGCAGGAAGCCTGATTATTGCTCTGCTTTAGAAGTTTACTTTTTTGCCCTTTTTTCTTATTTTGAATGGTTACCAAATGGGGATTCCTCTGTCACGGAGTATTACATCTTAAGCTGCTGCAGTGCATGTTGTGTGAACTTCCAGATGGCTAGCCTGCCCCGAGGTGCCAATAACCCTCAACCATACTTGTTTTTTGTGGGTTTTTCACCCCTTAGGTCACATACTTGCACAGATGACATACCAGTAACTCTACCCATAGTTATAGCGTTTTATAACCTATGGGTAGACTTTGTTTATTTCTGTCCCTTTTCCCTCTCCTCCGATCTTCATAGCATTTGACTAAGGCTCCCTCTGCCGCCTCCTCCACCCTCCATTTCCTTTCACCTGGCCATCTCCCTGACGCACTCCCACCCCTGAACCCCCCCCTCTCCCCGCCCCTCATCCCTGATGGTGCCAACACTCTCCAGGAAGCACTCTAGGATTGATTTCCAGTGCAGCCTTGGGGCCAAAGGCCCTAGGATACCTTAATCGCCTCTTTGCCCGTTTGCCGTACAAAGCAGTCTATTGCTATAAACAGGTAAGGTGGCAGAAATTTGGAGCATAGCCAGTGCTGCACTGTCTAAATCCTGCCACTACCAAATTACCTTACAACTACCACACGATTCTTACCACTGTTTTGAAATCTCAATGCACTCCCAAGCTAGTCAATTTATTGCATTTAGATGAATCTTTGAGGGTAGCCAATGTTTTGCATTCAGATTAATCTTTGATGGTAGACTATGTATTATTAATTTTGAGGGAAGCTTATGTATGGGATTTTTTAGGATAGTCTATGTATTTTATTTAGATACATTTTTTTAGGGCCACCATTACTGTATTATACTAGGCACATCACTTTGAATTCATCACCTTCTATATCCAGCTGCATCTACACAACCAAGAACCAGCCAGGACACATGGGCACTGTGGTGAACCTGACAATGTCCTCACTTCTTCCTGTAAGGACTCTAACTCTACTTGATATTACCCTGGGGTCGGCTATATGACGGAGGACCATCTGGGGGATGTACATCTCGGGGAAAGATTAGAGAGAAAAAAAAGAAAAGGAGAAGACTGGGTGCAGGCGGCTCGCTGCTGATGGGAGAGAGAGAGCAGGAACCGCGCACCATAGAAAGAGACAGCAAGGGTACTGCGCACATGAAGCTGGTACACTGAAGCAGACTGGAGTAAAGGAGCACTGGAGGCACCCAGTATTCCCAAGGAGTATAAGGGTTACCGCGTTGCCAGCTCATTTGTACACTCTATACAAATAATAAACTGAAGGGAACCGCAACGAGGGGAGGCCCGAAGTTGTTGGTGAACCCGGAAAACACAAGTAGGTTACTGGATGGCCTAATGTAGTTACTTCTTGAAAACGCAATGAGAGGCCAAAATCAAAGCCGCTAAAGAAATAAAAGGATGTGTAAAAAAATTCACAAGTGGGTTATTGAACCTCAACATTAAAGAGAAAGTATTTGTGTGAAAAAGTCCTGGCAGGAAAGTATGCGTGGTGAAACTAAGTATCTGTATAATAGTCCTAGTGGGAAGGTGTACCAGCTGAAGGTAAAATTAAGTGTGTGTTTAGCAAAACCTGGCAGGAGAGACGTCCAGGTGACGATCAATAGAGAAATAAGTATCAAGAGTCTTAAAGAAGGTTATGACCTTTTGATTACGAATTGTTGTGAAAAGATATAAAGGAGTCCTTCAGAAGTGACATAACCTCAGGATTTTCAGGACAGGAGCGTTTCCCAAAGAAAAAATAACAAGCAGGGGGAATCCTCTAGGGACCAGATTATTCTTTTTGAACGTGGTATTGGAAGGAATCTGAGGAAGGAAGTTATTCTCTGGAACTTTGAACATTGTTCATTGGAACCCCTTTTTGTTGGATTTGAACTTTTGTATTGCACTTTTGAAAAGCAAGAGAAAATATCCTTTACACTGAGTTTAGAGTGTGAGATCCAGAATAAGATTATGGGCACAGGACATACTTTTTTATGGACCTCTTGACAACCGGACAGACCCATTACTTTTGGCAGAGCTAGGGATATTCCTCCTAGATTAGCGATGGTGAGGTAGTTTCCAACCCCCATTTATATAAAAGTTTGTAGCAACAAACAAAACTCGTGTCCATGTCTCATTCCTGGCTCTTCACAGTATGCATCACACGCCATGCCTTTGGATACTAGCCGAACGCATGGTCACCCACCCACGAGCATCTGCTGTCATGCACTACTCTAAACGTTGCAAAACACCTCTGTCATTAGAATGCAGATATCCCCCATGATAAAAATTGGGTCTAGCAGCAAACATAATGGTTTTCCTGCTCTCGCATACTACCTCTATGCACCCATCCAAGTGCCTGCTCGAGATGGGTGACGAGCAGGGACTTTGCCACCCCTACCTATACCTACCTTCTTATTGGCGGCTAAAATGCAGACACCCATTCTATAATTCTCTGAATTTCCCATACCTGGACTTCTATCCCCCAAGGGCGTTTAACCTACAGCGCATTTGTATCATAGAAATGATGAAGAAAGGCACTCTTTTTTATTTTTTGTTTGGTTGATAAATCAACCTTTCAATTTAAAACACATATACAACGGTATTATAAACATGTCCTCAAATCTGAAAAAGCAAGCTTTAGATTTAAAATATTTAGTATCTCAAATTACAAGTTCACATATGTACAATTTTCTAAAATAACCGGTTCTTAAAATCTCTTGACACTTTCCACATCTACAATTTTTTTACAACCTTTGCACAGGGAAGAGGCTTGTTTAGGTATCAAATCATTGCACAGTCCAGCACCAAGTTAGTCTACCAGTTCCGTGGCATCTACCTTTAAGTCTAGAAGGAATTGGACAATAGCTATGTGATGGCTTGCAGAGGAGAGGAAAATATTCTAAACCAAAATGCATCTGGAGTTCGCATTCTATAGCTCTCAAATAGTGTTTTGAAATATTTACAACGTAACAGCTTTAATGTAGGACAAACAGCTATTAGATGTTGTAGGTTTTCCTCATATTCTGGCAATTTGCAAAACCGACACATGTTCTCGTGTTTCTTTAGTTGTCCTCTTCTACATAAAATTTCTCTAGTGTGCCATAAGTCTGAGTCTGAATCGGAGAAAGAGATTTCTAAAACTGGGTGAAGGAAATTTGAGCAAGTAGCTCTACCTCTTGCTCTTTTTAATCCAAAAAGATGAATGCTATAATCTTTATAATTAGAGCATTGTTCTAGGGTACATATCCAGTCATACTGGTATAATTTCATCTGAGTGCGTTTGGGGTTTGTTATTAATAGGTCGATTGTGATGTCAGCTTCCATCAGAAAGGTTAACGACTAAATTTCTCCACTTAACTGCAAAAGGATGAATAGATTTTAACATATACATGGCCAATATGTGCGACAAATCAGAACAATTTATAAACATTTCCTCAAAGAACATAATTTCCATGCATAAAATACAAACAGCGAAAGGGCTCCTAGCTCATATTGTATCAGAAGTATGGGTGTTGAGTTTGGTAGATTAAATATTGCGTGCCAGAATTTGCCCTCTAACAGCTCCTTAAACACCCGGTGCCTAGGATTTTTGGTTTCGGAACCATATGTAATAATGGGTAAAACATTTTGGGTGTAATATAGGAGAACAGGGGAGTATGTAAATTTACCAAATTTATATAGCAAATTTATGTAGCAGAACTTTGGCTTGGCAAATATTGTTTCAATTTTGTTTTATATCATTGACATACGGGGTTATACAAATGACAATTGCATTACTTGACCTTTTCCTTCACTGGACTTAACACAGGGTCCTCATGTCATTGCATTTTCTAGAATGTTGGAGTATTTTTCCTCTTATTTCTCCCCTGCCCCTTTCCATTTTTGAACATCCTCTGGAGAGTCCACTTCTACGAGCACACCCTGAGATTCGGTCCCTGCCGAACCATCACCTTCAAATTTGAGGATTTCAGAGATCACTTGGAGAGTCTGCAACATTGGCCCCTTTAGGCTCCACAGACTCGACCACCTCTATAGGACGGGGGTGGGTCAGAAGGGCGGGCGTTCTGGGACGCCACGCATTTACAGGTGTTGGGGCTCCCTCCTTTTTAATGTGTGTACAGTTGGAGAGTGCACTTTTTCCTCGGCAGCCATTGACTCCCAAAGGTTTGTGACCGCATTCAGCACAAAGTGTAGAGCAGATAAAGATACGGGTGTAGATTAATTTATTCCTTGAAGGATTCCAGCTTCTTGTATAAGTCCTCCAAGTCCATAGGACCCTCCAGCTGGCTTTTTGTGGGCTCTTGAAACATCACAGGCAAAATAGGCACCCATTTTCTGCTTCCTTTTGCATTGATAACTGTTAATTTCCGATTGCGATAGGTACAGATTTGCATGTCCCTGAAATTTCAGTTATACCAGAACGCAGGTTGCAAAGTATTGCGACGGATCCGTCCACATAAAACGAAAGTTGCCTCACCATAGGTGCTTTTACCAAAGCGACCACATACATTTCTTTCAGGGGGAGGTGAGTGGGCAGTGGGGAGCAGTAATTTTCCCTTTCGAAGAGGTACCTGCTGCGACTGTACTGAAAATTACAACAGAATTATCCAACAAAGGTATCGCAGGATTGTCCATTTCCGTGAGACCGAAATCAAGATTGCAGTTGATGTTGGCTGTCCTGACAAAGTTGTGCCAAAGCATCGGTTTACTATGAAGATCATAAATTTGGTAAGGGGGCTGTGCGGAGAGGGGGAGTAGACTGGAGGAGGGTAATGGGCCTCAAGTCGTAGAACAAAGGGAAGGCAGATGAGGGATAAATGGAAATTCTACCTTGTCCCTCCGAATGGCCCAATGGCCCGTATACTGCCAAAAAACAGCCAAACAACTGCGCTCTGCACTGCGCTACGCTACTTCATGCCTGGTGACATTTTGGATAGGGAAGTTGTCTCCTGCAACTCCATCCCCATGGCAACAGGACTCCACTCGACCCAGCCAATCACAGCTGTACTCAGCAGTGTAGTCTGCTATTCAGGAATATTTGGTTTGGAGCAATTTTAGACCGGTGTCTCATCAAGAGGGGCCCAACTTAATTGTTTACCCCTTAGCGCAGTAACGGGACATTGCTCTCGTCGAAAGGTGCACAATCTGCAACCATTTTATTATTTTGTAGGTCTTACCAACATGCTGGTTCCAGAACCATTTTACCGCTGGGAAGAGGAACATGTCTTACACAATGTCATCTGGCCCTCTATTCTCTATTGTAATTGTAGAGCGCTTATACACAAGTGAAGGGCTTAAAAGCACTTCAAGGCGGGAAGGGCACAAGGGAATATAGTCATTCTTGGGCCTTGAAGTTTCTGAATGATCGAACAAAAGTAATTGGCATACTAGGCCCGAGACATTTCTACTAGTGCATGACAGCAGGGAAGGAGAGGGGGGAGGAGAAGGAAAGAACATACAATAAATAAACTTCTGTACTAGGCCTAACGACTTGTCAGATAGTACACGACAAAGAGTGGGGAGAGGAGGAGGTTTATAAGAACATGCAGATCAATAAATAGCTTCTGATGCTTGTAAATCTGCTTAGAATCACATGCTGTCCATAGTCCGACACTTGTGTATAGGCGTGTTATGCCATATATCATATATCATATCTAGTGGAAATCGCAGAGTATTGCATCCTTCTTTCGAAGATCGAAAGGGGACGTCGACATGGGCGTGACTAACACTATCCGTGACGTGTAGTGTACCCAAAAAGCCTCGCGCGTCAAGGTCCCTCAGATTGTTTTTTTCCGCCAACGTAGTTGGCCGCCTATGCGGAGCTCGCAAAAGTTAATATTGGTTACTTTGTTTGCATGACCTACGGTCGTCTAGTCTCCAGATGACTACCTCGTGGGTTTCCAGCCGCAAAAGACCTCCTCGGCTGCTCGACCACTGTCAATCGTTTGGCCTCTGCCCTCTGGCCAGGCCCTTAGAGTAGGGAGAGTGGGGCCCCTGGGTTTATTCTTTTATAAGAATGTATTTCACTTTCTCCAGCATTGGATCTTTCATGGATTCACATGCTTAGAATATTCCCCGTCGACAGACTGGGAACCCTCCGTAAGCTTATAAAGCCTTTTCCCGTAGGAAAACGTTCGCCACTTTTGTGTCCTATCTACGCCGTTTTGGGCCGCACACGCACGCCCCACTAGGACGTAGTGGTATAAATGCCCCGCCCCGCGGCTCCCTTCAGATTTCAACCGTCTCCAAAGTGGGAACACCTCGTGTATTTTCTACTTGGTTAGGTTGTGCTGTTGCGGTTTTTCTCCTAATGTCTGGAAAAGCACTGTTCCGCCTGTGCGCTACGTGCGGACTAAAGGTCTACGAGGGGGAACGGACATATGGACTGCATTTACTGTCTGCACCCTCATCACTCGGCTGACAAGTGCGACATATGTAAGGGATAGATTCTCCCAGAAGACTTAAGGATCGGAGTCGCAGACTTGTCGCAGGGTTGAACGGCGGAGCGGGGGCATACCCACCTTCGGAAGTGGGCTCCACACGCAGCGTGGCCTCGGTGTCAAAATCTTCAGGGGCCCCGCGCCGCTCAGTCATTGGAACCCCCGGTAAAGAAATCGCGACCGGTGAACAAGGAATCGTCGGTAGGCCATTCCGGGGACTCTTCTTCGAAGAAGGCCTCTTCGTCCTCATCTTCAGCGAGGAAAGACAAAGAAAAATCTAAATCCTCCTCGGGCGATCGTCATAGATCGACCTTGAGTTGAGAGACAGAGAAACGCCGCTCCAGTTCAGAAAAGGCGGGAGCAATGCATAAGCCTGCGCGACCACCACCGGCGTCGACGGTTGGGCAGTCGTCAACTACTTCTCTGCCGCTGACGCAGTTGACATCAACCGTTCCTGGATTGCAGGCGACGTCGATGACTGGGCCAACTATTGCTTCGTCAACAGATATCCCGCAAGAGGCCTGCCGTCCAGAGGTCTACGACCCAATTTTGCCGGATACACTTCTACAGCAGGAGGCCTTGTTGGTTTCCTCCGGAGACGAGGGTGAAAGGATAGCTGCCCCTGCAGACCTGGGGTTACAAGTTACCACACCTTTCTCCAGGAGCATTCCGGTTTCTGCCCCCTGCTCAAGCCGCAACCGTTTTTATCATTGGAGGTCTTGTCCAAGCTGCAAACGCTGCTGAGGACACTGGATGACAGACTGCCTTGAACAACTCCGGCTAGGTCGGTCGTCGACGACCCGGGCCCGTCTCGCCACCCTCCACCTTCAACCCCCGCGGCAGGGCCTCCGGAAGCAAATCTCTCGGCCCCACGCTGCGAGGAAGGGGAACTGTTGGATTCGGAATCAGGCAGCAGAGCGTCGTCGGTGGTCTCCCTTTCCCCCTTCAGGGATCCGACCTGGGAGTCCGATGCAGAATTGGAAACCCCGAGGAGCCCGACTCGGCTGTCTCCTCCAGACGATATCGGGTCATTTCACAACATGATGGCCAGGGCTTGCACGGAATTTGGACTGGCCAAAGAAGAAAAGGACTGTTTTTTTCTTTTCGACCACATGGGTAAAAGGAGAAGGTCTGTTTTCAGTGCCCATCCTGGATCATGTGTGGAAGGAAGGTCTTCAAACCATGCGTCACCCTTTCTCAGAGCCAACGATGAAAAATCCTCGTTAACGCCGTCCAAAAGCTTGGTGTTTCTGGGTGCACAGTTCGAGACCCAGTTGGGGTTAGTCAAGGCCATCCCTCGACAGGATCACCAGGCTCAGTCGATTGGCAAGTCAGTTGAAAATCAATTCCAGGCTGTCGGTGAGAAAATATACATCAATCCTGGGAGCTATGGCGTCCTGCATTCCTCTGGTGCCCAACTGCCGCCTTTTCATGAGACCAGTGCAACAGTTTTTGGCGGATGGTTGGACGCAGGCTCAGGGCCTCTGGTCAGACAGGCTGACCGTCTACTACGACGAGCTCCTATCAACTCTTTTGTGGTGGAAGAGGGTTCAGAATATTTCCAAAGGAGTACCCCTACAGGAGCCGGAGTTCCGGTTCACCGTGGTGACGGACGCGTCCCGAACTGGCTGGGGAGCGCACATGGGCACTCTGCAGACACAAGGCCGTTGTTCTCGGAAGGAATCTCTCCTGCACATCAACGTTCTGGAATTGAGAGCGGTCCGCTGGGCCCTGAGGGCGTTCCTGCCTCACATCAGGGGATCCACAGTGTGCGTTTTGACGGACAACACCACAGCAATGTTTTACTTAAGGAAGCAAGGTGGCACGCGATCCGGAACCCTCTCCATCGAGGCTCAGAAGGTGTGGCACTGGGCTCTAAAATACGATATATCCATCGTAGCTCATCACCTGCCAGGAGTGAGGAACAAGCAGGCGGACTCGCTCAGCAGAAATATGGACCAGATTCACGAGTGGGAAATAGACACTGATCAATTGTCGAAGGTCTTCGAGAAATGGGGGCGACCTCCGCTGGATCTCTTCGCCACGAAGGCTAACAAGAAGTGCGAGATGTACCCCAGCAGGTGGCCACAGGAAGTTTTGGTGGGAGAAGCGTTTTCCTTCCCGTGGACGGGCAAGTTCCTCTACGCCTTCCCTCCGTTCCCTCTGATATGGAGAACTCTGCAACCATGGTTTTCCGACCTGCTTCATCTGTCAGCGGATCACCCGATAACGTTCCCGAAGGTGCCCAACCTCTTGTCCCGGGACGAAGGAACGGTGTGGCATCACAACCCGAGCAGCCTCAACCTCACAGCTTGGCTCCTGACTTTTCAGAATTTGGTGCCTTGAACATTCCCTCGGACTGTCGTAAGATATTGCAGGCTGCGCGGGCCCCGTCCACCAACAAGTCCTACAGGTGTAAGTGGAGGAGATTCTGAAAGTGGTGCCAAGGACAGGTAGGAGTGGAACCTCTGAGGGTTACTCCGGAACAGCTTCTCCATCATAGCTGACCCATCACAGGAGGGGACCTAGGAGGATAATCCCTTTGCACAGGACACAGCTGATCAAGACCCAGATTGGGATCAAGATCAGTCAGGGGATCAGGGCCTTTAGCTATGACCAATGCATAACCCCTGATGCGAACATCATTTGTCTAGATTTCCCTTCACCCCCACAGAGGCATTAGTCGATCAAATGTTCGATTTTAAAAAGAGCACCAGATCATTTCCAGATCGCAACACATAAGACCGCTCTAGACTCTGACTTTGTTGAGAATATCCTCAAGGAGAAGCCTCCCACTAGTCCAGCCATCGCCCCTACTCAACTCTTAAAGAGATGCCTAGCCCCCTCCTTGTTGTCACCGTCACCGTCACAGGCGGCCAACCCCCAGGTTGAAAAATGATTTCATCCATCACCTTCCGACCCACTATACAGAAGAGGTCATGCTACACTGTACTCTCTGGTAGTTACTACCATTCGAAAAAAGGGCAGGGGTATCACTGTCTACTGCGGAAACCCCTCCAGATAAAGATGGTAGGAAATGTTATGCCCTGGGTTAAGCGGGTTACTGCCTCTGCGGCCTATTAGTCTAGGTTCGCAAACAGTTCTACTCTCCTGGCAAGCTACAGTGATGTCCAATGAGGCCTAGTCCAGGATGGCCTTAAAGAGGTCGCAAAGCCCACCCGATCACGTTAGCTGGCAATCGTGGCAGAGGGCAGAGGGGTTACTCGCAACATATTAAAGAACACTCTGAACTCTGCTGAGACTGCTGGATGCACCCTAGCCGAGGGGACTTTACTTAAACAGGCCTGGTTCAAGAACTCCGGCTTTAAACCTGAAACTCGGGCCTCTCTATCAGTAAACCAGTTGAGAATTCAAACCTTTTTGGGAAAGCTGTTGGTGACGCTCTGGGGAGAGTGAAAAAAGGGCACAAAACATAAACGTCGCTCAGCCAGATCACGGTTAAGCCCTTTCACCAGCGTGGAGGCTCTAACTTCCGCCGGTCCCTTCGTGGACAATCTTTCTCCCGCTCTCCCCATGGCCAATATGGCTCAGGGAGTACCCCCTGGTCCTCCGGCCAAGGCTCTTCTAACGAGCAATAACAGAGAGGTCCTCGGAGAGGCAAAGGTAGAGGCAGGAACTCTACTCCTAGAGGCTCCCCGGCCTCCACCTCAAAGTGACTCGCCGGTTCAGGTCCCCGCCCACGCTACCCCGGTCGGGGGTCGCTTGTCATTCATTCACGCCTGGGAGGGGATCACATCAGACCAATGGGTGTTAAAGACTGTTACCCACAGTTACTGCATAAAGTTTCACCGACCACCTCAAAACCACCTACCGAAGAACTGACGCCTGTCGCCAGGTCACCTCTGCATCCTGCTGGAAGAGGTTCAGGTCCTTCTCAGGGCTCCATAGAAGTCGTCCCCATTCACCAGGTAAACAAGGGTATTTCTCCAGCATGGGGTCTGGTATGGATTCACATGCTCATGAATATTCCCTGTCGTCAGGCCGGGAATCCTCGGTATAGAAAAAAATCAGTATCAGTTTCGTTTCTGATCTGACTTTCTTAGTAACCAATCGCTGGTCTCTGGGTCATACTGCCCCCAGCCAATGACTGCCCTCTCCCTAAGCCCCGCCTCTGGCAGCCATCCTCAGATTTTTACCGCACGTTCATGTGTTGGGAGTCCTCGTGCTGTAGCTCTCGAGCTTTTGCTGCGTTTTTTCGTGCTTTTTCAGTAGATTTTTCTCATATTTCGGTTAAATAGAGCCTCAAGCTCCACCGTTTCTACATCCGATCAACGGGGATCCGTTTCAGAGTTTTCTACGCCCCTCAAGGGTGAAGATTTCGTCGAGTTGCGCTTTTGGAGGATTCCAGAATTTCCGAGGCCTACCCCGGACATGGCCCAGCAGAAAGGAAGCTCGACGCCCGGGAAGCTGGTCAGGACCTGCCCTGGATGCCAGCTTCAGAATGTTTTCAAGGAGGATGAGCATTAGTTATGCCTCTGTCTCCATGAGGACAAGACGCACACGGAGAAGGACTGTGCGTTTTGTGGGAACATGTCAGAGCGGACCATGAAGGATCGCCACCTCCGTCTCGCCAACTGGCTGGAAGGAAAGAGCCCGTCAGGCGAGAAGAAGAAAAGAAGTCCGGGCGGTCTTCTAAGTCCTGTGAGGGCGCCCCGGCGACGGGGGCCCAACAAAAGGCCAGGCACCGGGAGCGCCGAACGGTCGGGCTCCTTGGCTTCCAGGCAGGGCGCATCCTCCCCGGCGCCAGCAACCACGAGCCAACGCTCTGGCTCAGGTAAGAGGAAGAGGGAGGTGAAGGCCCCAGGTGTACAGAAGGTGACGATGGCCTTAATTCACCCTTCTACATCCTCGATTGAGGATGTCGCAGCGGCCCTGGCTCAGCCTGTGGAGGCGACCTCAGGACCCAGAGTCTCCCTGCCACCGCGGAGGGAGTCGTCTTTCAGGCCCATTGAAAAGACCCCCACGAAGTCCTCGTTGGAAAAGGTGGGGGAGGGGCAGGTAGCCATCGTGGATATGGACACGACCTCTGAAGAAGAGCTCATCGAAGTCGTGGAAGAGGCCCAGCCCATCAGGAGGGATGGCGACGACGAGAGCGATGGTGTCGCCGACGAGGTTCCTCAAGGGCCCTCGCGCCCGTCGTTTCCAGCTCCGCAGGACACTTCGGTGGCCATTTTGTCAGCGATTCAGTCCTTATGCTCGGAGATAAGGACAAGGTTGCCCCTCCCCCCGACGGAGGTACCTGAGCCAGACCCGACGGTGGAACCGCGGAGCCGGGACCTTCGGAAAGTCCACCGCATAAGAGGACGACGACGCATCCTACGCCACCTCTCCCACCTCTGCGGCCTGCTCTGCCTTCCCCCCCACCCCCGGTCTAAAACCCACGGGGATGATACAGGCACGGACACGGCTACGACAGGTACAGATGATGACGGAGGCGACGACGGGACGTGTCCCCCGTCGCCCCCAGCTCGGGCGTCCCCGCCCGACTAGATTGGATCCTTTCATGCCATGATTTCCAGGGCATCCGAGCTCTTCCAGCTCTGCCCAGAAGAGAAGAAATAAGGGTTCCTTTACCAACGGCGCGAGGCTAAAAGGAAGACAGTCCTCGCCGTTCCACTTCTTGATGACATCTGGGATGAGGGGCTCGCCCTCCTCAAGAACCCTGCCACAGCGCCGGCAAAGGGGGACCGGTGCGAGAAGTACCGGGTCCCCGACGCTGCCCCCTTGTGCTTTCGGGCGCAACCTACCCCGGATTCGGTCGTCTCGGCGGCGGCAAAGAAGAAAGCTGGGGGGGCATCGGCCTCGACATCCCCTTCCCCGTCGGACGGCGATGGCAGGAAGCTGGACACAATGGGAATATGGGTCATCTCATCCGCAGCGACGACTATCAAGGCGGCCAACGCCCTGGCTATCGTAGCCCGCTACGAAAGGGAGTTGTGGTTCAAAATCGCCCCTCTGTCGGACTTCCTTCCGGATGCCCAAAGGGCTGAGGCCCTTGAAATCCTACAGGAAGGTGAGATTGCTTCGGATCACGGTGGCAACGGACATCGCCGACACCGGTTTCTGTCAGTTGGGCAACGGCGTTTGCCTGAGACGACGTGGATGGCTCAAGGCGACGGATTTCCGCCAGGACGGTCAAACCAAGGTTTTAGACATGCCCTTCGACGGGAACAACCCGTTTCGGAAGGCGGTTGATGAGTCCCTTCAGGCCATTAAGACGGACACGTAGACTGCCCGGGCGCTGGGAGTGCTCCAACAACGACGTCCGTCCTTTCGGAGCTCCGGAGGCAGACAAGGTGCCTCCAAGAGATCCGGCAGTGGCTCCTCCACGTACTGCCAAGCTGCAAGATCTTCGTCCCAGGAAGCCTACAGGGGACGCGGCAAGTCAGGTGGTGCCCGTCGTCGTCGACAGGGAGGTCAAGGAGGCAAGGCGGCCTCCAGACGAGATTGAACCGACCCTGGGGTCGGGCCCCCGCCGAAGCACCCCGGTGGGAGGCCGGCTGTCGAGGTTCGTCAGCGTGTGGGAGTCCAGCTCCACTGACCGTTGGGTGCTGGACGCCCTGGCCCAAGGGCACGCCCTCGAGTTTCAGAAGAAGTGCCCTCGCGTTCCACCCGTGGCCAGGAAGGAAAATCACGTCCCTCAACTACTGTTAGAAGTAAGGGCGATGCTCAAGAAGGGTGCCATTGAGCTCGTCCCAAAGAGGCTTCGGGGCTCCGGAGTTTACTCAAGGTACTTCATCGTAAAAAAGACAGGAGGATGGCGCCCCATCCTGGACCTGCGACGACTGAACAAGCACATCAAGGCACAGAAGTTCCGGATGGTCACCCTCCAGCACGTGCTGGGACAGCTGGAGGAGGGCGATTTCCTGTCGTCGTTGGACTTGGAGGATGCGTACTTCCACATCCCCATTCTAAAAAGACACCGAAAGTTCCTCAGGTTCGTGGTCCAAGGGTGGCACTACCAGTTCAAGGCCCTCCTGTTCGGATTGAAGTCGGCACCCAGGGTTTTCACCAAGTGCCTTGCACCGATGGCAGCGCGCTTCGCCTACAGGGGATCCACGTCTACCCCTACCTGGACGACTGGCTCATCTGGGCAAGGACAAGGGAGCTCGCCGTGGAGCACACTGAGAAGACTGTCCAGCTGCTCACGGACCTGGGATTCTCCAACTTTCCAAAATCCCACCTGTTTCCGTCGCAAGTCGCCCTGTTTCTGGGAGCCAAGCTCGACACAGTGGCGCGGCTGGCCTCGCCGTCGGAGGAAAGGACCATTCTGGGCAAGGTGCAGCATCTGCTGGCCACGGACATGGCCAGGATAAGATCTATCGAGTCCCTCCTCGGGATGATGTCCTGCATTTATCTGGTGCGCCTTTGCAGGCTTCGGATGCGCCCCTTACAAGAGTTCCTCGACGCCCTCTGGGTCCAGTCGAGGGTCAGCTCTGAGGACAGGATCCCTCTCAACGAGACGTTCCGTCAGGCGATCTGGTGCTGGGGTACCCGCTCTCATCTGTCGGCGGGCACGGACTTTCAGACCCCAGCTCACCAGGTGACTGTGACGACGGATGCCTCCCTGGAAGGTTGGCGAGCGCACTCCGGAGAGCTTCACGCAAGAGGCCTTTGGCTCCCGGAGGAGATGTCACTCCACATCAACATCTTGGAGCTCCACGCAGTGTTCTGGGCCCTCAGGTCTCTTCTTCCGTCCCTCAAGGGCAAGGTGGTGAGGATCTTCACCGACAACACCACCACGATGTTCTACATCCGGAAGCAGGGCGGAACCAGATCCCATGCCCTATCCAAGGAAGCCCAGGGTCTGTGGCATTGGGCCGTCGCCCAAGGGATGTTTCTGGTGCCTCATCTGGCAGGAATAAAAACACGATCGCCGACTCACTCAGCAGAGAGCTGCGCTCGTGCCACGAGTGGGAACTACGCCAGGATCAAGTGGATCGACTCTTCCGACGATGGGGCAAACCCCAAATGGATCTCTTCGCGACGAATTCCAAGTGCCGGAGGCTCGCCAGCAGGTTCCCCCAGCCGAGGAGCATGGGGCGATGCTTTCTCGTTCTCCTGGGACCGCCTATTTCTTTATGCGTTCCCACCGCTGCCGTTGCTGCTCCGGCTCATCGAACAGCTCTAGAGGTCCCGGTGCAGGATGATCCTCGTCGCACTGGCGTGGCCAAGACCAATCTGGTTCCCGGATCTTCTGGACTTGTCAACGTCCACACCAGTCAAGCTGCCGACGGACGCAGATCTTCTCTCCAGAGAAGGAGGCGCCATTCTTCACCACAACCCGGAGTCGCTGAACTTGCAGGCCTGGCTTCTGCAGCACTAGAGTTTGGAGGATACGACATCCCGGCCGACTGCAGAGAGGTTCTTGCAAAGGCCAGGGCGTCCTCAACTCTCAAGTGCTAAGGACATAAATGGAAGAGGTTCTCTCTGGTGCCGTGCACAGAAGATTAACCCTCTGCGGATTACGGCCCCTCAAGTATTGCCCTACCTACTGTCATTGGCTAAGGCTGGACTAGCTCACGCTTCCATCAAGATGCATCTGGCCGCCATCTCACGATACACCAGAACTACGGGATGGGCGTCCTTGTGGTCTCATCGACTGGTGAAGGAATTTATGAATGGATTGTTCCGATCATTCCCGCCAGTGAAGGCCCCTGCCCCAGCGTGGGTGCTCAACGTGGTACTGACCAGGCTCATGGGGGGGGGGCCGGCCCCATTTGAGCCTATGCATTCGGCACCGTTGAAGTTTCTGTCGTGGAAGACAGCTTTTCTCGTGGCATCACCTCTGCACGACGAGTGGGAGAGATCCAGGCCCCATCTTGCAAGCCGCCATACTTGACGTTTCACGACACAAGGGTGGTGCTGAGGACGCACCCCTCCTTCATGCCCAAGGTGCCGTCGGACTTCCACCTCAGCGAACCCTTGGTGTTGCCAGTTTTCTTCCCGTCTCCTTCGTTGCCGGCTGAAAGGACTCTGCACTCGCTGGACGTAGCTAGAGCGCTGAAGTTCTACGTGGACCGCACGAAGAGTTTTCGGAAGACATCACAGCTGTTTGTGAACTTTGGGACTGTGAATCAAGGGAAGGCTCTCTTGAAGACTTCCATTTCCAGATGGCTCGCCGGCTGCATCATGCACTGTCACCGGTTGGCAAACCGACCGCTGCCGGGCCGTCCAAGCCCATTCGACCAGAGCGATCGCTGCTACCACTGCGTTCCTGTCTGGTGTGCCCCGCTGGACATCTGCAGGGCTGCGACGTGGAGGTCGACGCACACCTTCACAAGATTCTACTGCGTCGATCGGGACTCCAGGGAGGGGTCCAGGGTCGGCCAAGCAGTGCTGCGCAACCTGTTCACCTAAGGTGAGCCTGGTGAGGAGGTAAGAGATGCTTAATGTTGAGTTGTTGTATTGCTTAATGTTGAGCCTGTTGCCACCTCCCGTGGTTGTGCATGTGTGTACTGCTATGTATTCTCTTATTCATGAGCATGTGAATCCATGCCAGACCCCATGCTGGAGAAGGAACAAGTTACTTACCTGTAACTGTTGTTCTCCAGCATGGGTCTGGCATGGATTCACATGAAAACCCTCCCGCCTACCCCTCTGCGGCTCTTCACTTGGTCATACTGCCACTTTACGTGCTACCAAATATGAGGATGGCTGCCAGAGGCGGGGTTTAGGGAGAGGGCAGTCATTGGCTGGGGGCAGTATGACCCAGAGACCAGTGATTGGTTACTAAGAAAGACAGATCAGAAACGAAACTGATATTTTTTTTCTATTCCGAGGATTCCCGGCCTGACGACGGAATATTCATGAGCATGTGAATCCACGCCAGACCCATGCTGGAGAACAACAGTTAGAGGTAAGTAACTTGTTCCTTATTAGGTGTACTTACTTGTACCCAAAAAGGATCTCACCATGTGGCCTTTGTTAGACCTGTGCCCAGCACGCAAGTATGTCAAACCTCAAAAATTCAGTATGCCAACACTGCAGGAGTTAATACCACTGCTGCAGCAGGGGGATTACATGGCCACATTGGACATGAAAGATGCATACTTTCATATTTCAATGTTGCCAGTGCAGAGAAAGTACCTCAGGTTCATGATCGAAAATACCCACTATCAGTTCAACGTTCTTCCCTTCGTCATTGCCACAGCACCACGGGTATTGAAAGGTACTGGCGCTAGTAGCTGTTCATCTGCGCAGGTAGTCCATCCCAGTCTATCCTTACCTCGACTGGCACATAACGGGGGATTCGTACGGAACATGGCAAGCAAATAACAAGAAGGCGGTAAACCTTCTCTTCAACCTGGGTGTCATGGTCATCGGGCCAAGAACGCAAACATTAAAGGGCCACATACACAGGCGGCCGGATGGACACAGTCCTGGCGCCTTTGGTGCCAGGCCCATGAATAACAGTAACCAAGAACATTTATTTGGGACAAGAATGCTTTTATTATTGACATAGCACCTCATTTTGGGTGCAAAGTGCATTTAACATGGGAACTTCCATTCACTAAAGCAGCCCCACATGTACTCATGGGTGTGGCTGCTGCTATTGGGTTGCCTTGCACGTGCTGAGTCTCTACGAGTGGCAGGCAAGCCAGGCTTAGTAGGCGTGCCCACAATCGCAGCTATATAAGCTGCTCCGATCCCAGAGGCAGACGCTTCGTGTTATTCTGCACTTCAATACAGTGTAACGCTCACCACCGCCTGGGATCAGACTTACCTTTTGGAAATCTGGCTTCCAGCCATCATACTTAGCATCCTGGGAAACCTGCTTGCACCTGTACGCGTCTTCGTTGATCCTGGCATTCATCTTCAAATCTTCCGGCACGCTGAAATCTTCATCTTGGCACCGCAGCACGACACGCTCTGTCAGCGACAGCAGCACCTGCAAGGAAAAAACGAAAGACAAGGTTCAACACTTAAGACATTCCATTTAAGGTTGCGCTACCACCGAACCTGGCGCTTTTCCTTCAACCATCACTTACCTTCTGTCGGACATTGCGGATGCATCCATCTTCCGCGCGTCCTGCAGCTGCTTTTGGGCCGCATTTCCACCTATTGGGAAGAAAACAGAAGAGAAACATTAATCAGGAATTGACGACAATATTGGGAGCAATAATACAAAGACATTAAAACGAGAAGAGGCAAAGAGAAAACAGAAAGGGAAAGAGACCAGAGATATTGAGAGACACTTACTACCAACCAGAAGAAGCATAGTTGCAGCTGGACCGGACTATTGCTTAACGGGGATCAGTGAAGGAACTGGGTCCCATCAACAAGCACCCCTGCCAGAAGTAGCAGGACGGAGGGCTTAGCAATAATTAACAGGGCCGAAGCATGCTCACAAAAGCCAAACCTTGGGGAGAAGGGTTTGAGAGGTACAATAGTCACAGATCAGCGCACTCACGTTCTCTCATATCCACGCAGGAGCAGTGTCACCAATTGCCGCCGCTCACAGCTTATCTGCATTGGCCTGACGGGGGTTATCTAATTCCTGGGAGGGCTGCAACTGTGCCCCAACGCCTCCGCAGAGACCACGTGAGCGTGACACCGGGCTTCTTTAGCAACGAGAAGTCCAGCCTAGACCCCTATCAAGTCAGTTTCTGGGGGCTCTAATTCGGACCAAAGACGGCCCGTCTTTCCCTCAGAGGGTGCAAAACATGGTGTTCTAGATCCCCCACTGTTTAGCCAGTCACCAGGTGACCGTATGCAACTTTTGGGAATGTTGGTTTCATGTGTCTATCTAGTTCCTTGCGCTCGTCTGCGCATGCACCCCATGCAAGAGTGGCTTTTGAGCCAATTGTCTCGGCAGCCCTCGTTCAGTCTCTGCAGTGGTGGTCAAGGGAAAACCTTTTGCAGGAGAAGACCTTCACCACCCCCGAGTAGAAGCCACTCACCAGACTCATCTCTGACTGGGTGGGGGGGGGGGGGAGTGGTCACCTCCAACAGGCGGCGCACAGCGTGTGGGCCCCAGCAGTAGCATCCAACCGCATCAACTTGTTGGAACTGCTAGTTGTGTTCAAGGCCCTGAAAGCATTCCAGACACACCTCCAGGGGGGAGATAGTTCACGGACAGTACTATGGCCATGTATTACTTGAAACAAACAAGGGGGGGGGGGACTCACTGTTTAGGGCTGTCCAAACTGTCCCAGAACATATGGAAGTGGGCTCTCAAACACATGTTCCTCCTTTCACAACATGTCCCAGGGGAACTCAATCTTCTGGCGGACGTACTTGGCAGAGACTTGCTCCCTCCCCAACCCCCCCCCTTACCCATAGAGCATGAGTGGCAGCTACAAGAGGACTTTGTACTCAACGTCTTTGCACTCGACGTCTTTGCAGAATGGGGCTTCCCAGAGATCGACTTGTTCGCTACTCTGGAGAACGCACAATGCCCAGATTACGCCTCCAGGTACCCTCAGAACCACTCCAAGGATAACGGTCTTTGGATTACTTGGTCTGGGAAATTTGTCTATGCTTTTCCCCCGATTCCCTTGCTCAACGGAATAGTGTACAAGATGCACCAAGAACCAGTCAGGATGATTCTGGCGGCCCTTATGTGGGCTCACCAGCCTTGGTTCTCCCATCTAATGGCAACGTCCGTCTCCCCTCCCAGGAAGCTGCCCGTACAACCTGCTGTCCCAAGCATGGGGGGGGAAACGCTACATGCTTGCCCGCAAACTCTCAACTTAGCAGCCTGGCTCCTGAGGTCATAGAGCTCGGGCACCTCCAGCTCCCTCAAAGATGCATGGATATACTCATCGAAGTTCGGAAACCTAACACCAGGCATTGCTACTCCAGCAAATGGAAGTGCTATGTCATCTAGTGTAATGGCAAGGGCATCAATCCTATTGCATACTCGCCTAAAGATATTGTCCTGTACCGAACCCACATGTTAGATTCATGACTGGTTTTAGTTCTATAAAGGTCCACTTAGCCTCACTTTCGGCATACACCCCGTCCCAGAGCAAGGTTTCATGGTGGAAAAATCCTGTAATTAAAGCCTTTATGAAAGGGGTGAAGAGACTTCATCCCCCAATTTCCAACTCGGCTACCGGGTGGGACCTGAATGTTCTTACCAGACTAATGGGTGCTCCCTTTGAATTGTATTCCAAACCAAGCGAACAATCATTCGGCAGGTTTGTGGTTTTAGCGAGAAGTGAAGGCTGCATGTTATGCTACTGTGATTTGTACCACAAGCTGCTGACCTTTCATGGTCTACAGGCGCTCATGCAGATGTACAAATGGAGAATGGCTAGGGGAGTAGGTTGGAAAGATACAGTGCTTTGATTAACTGTTGCTGCGTGTAGAATCCATAGCAAATGGAGTCTGTGTGGATGCATTTTGTAGGTGGATGGTGATTTGTAAACCAGAGGCATTTTGTTTTCATAATGGGACATCGTAAGCAGCGGAAAACACTTCAAGTTGCAAGCTAGTAGCCTGCCATACAAAGGAATGCAGCACCTAAATTCTACATATACACACGTTGCACCATTTCTTACTCGCCAAATGTCAATTCTCACTCGCCAATGGAGAGCAACTTTTACTCCCTTCCTCAAGTGTCTGGCGAGGATTTGAGTGTTTTGACCAGTGGACGGATTTGCAGGGTGTAGAGTTGACTGTTGTGCTGTTGGTTGAGGTTTGTTTTTAGCAGTTTGTGTTGGCACGTGTTAAGGATTGTAAAAATAAATCATTTGGGCAGATTGTGAGAGGCTGCTCTATTCCAGTGAATAGGAAAAGCCACTGTCTTGCCAAACTCTATTGAGGTAGTGTGATTCTTCAGAAAGGCTTACAACACTGTGTAAGGGTGGTTAAGCATGGAGTTTGCCAGCATTACACTTCATAGATTCACATGCTCGTCCATATTCGCCGCCGTTGGGCTAGGAATCCTCTGTAACATTAAGCAGTTTCAAAGAAATAAATGAAACTGCATTCACTTAAGTGTTCGTGTTTTCTCATTTACCCTTCAGCCAACGCCAACAGGCGTTGCCTCTCTTTGCGCCACCCCTGGAGGCCATCTTGAAATTCTGTACCTTTCATTTCGATTTGGGAGTCCTGTCCAAAGGTCTCCCTTGTTTCCATGTTTTCTCCAAGAATCTTCATTCAGCTTTACTTTTGAAATAGTTTGAAAGTAACAGATACATACTTTACTCTTGTGTGGTTTTGTAGTTCCTGCACTCATTTGGTGCTCCTTCCAGGCGACATATGTTCTGTTTTCCTCCAGTGTCAAACCCAGTGAAGTGTCCCTTCCTCTCCTCACTATGGCTGATATCAAGGCCAAAACGTGCATTTTCAAAACTTGTTCTACCTGTAAACTGTAAAACCTCTAGGTAAAGCATAAACCTCCATAATGCTATTGTTTCCTTTACCCAAATATTGATCTGGGTTCCTGCTCAATGTGCCAGTGTTTCACCAATAAGAAGACTGGTCGCTTGTGTAGGATTGGGCCTGTAACCAAAAGCAGACCCACCTTTAAAGAGTACTTACACGCTTTGTCCGTAAAGCAAGTTTATTGTACAAAAGGCTGGGAGGGGTTAGATGACATCAGTGAGTCAAATAACCGGTCTCCCTGAACCACACAATACACACATTTGATACAATTTGCAACAGTTAAAACACTCCCAAAGGTTTTGTTAGTCAACCCACCACACGATTGGTTAAACCTATGTAACCAGATTCACTTTAGTTACCACACTTCTTATTGGATACATTAATCTGAGATCATCCTCAAACTTATAATTGCATGTTTCATATTTACACTACACCCCTCTCTGGGGCCTTTGCATATTTGTTCATAGCCCCATCTCCTAGTTACAGTTGACGGGTTCCTTCGGGTTAGAAACCTTTACCCCTACTTGTGACACACACGGCTATTCTATGGAAATTCCATTGATGCAAAAGAGAAGTGAACACATCCTTTTGATCTATTGTTGCTGGTTTTATCGTCCAAAAATGTTGGTGTCCACATTTCATTCTAAAGTATGCGACTTAGCAATCCAGCCCACATGGTCCCCCGCATGATCCCAACCCATATCATGGGGCCGGAATATTCAATAATGGACTCCTTTATACTTGGAGATTACATCTCCCCCTCCACAATGCACCTAAACCATAAAGACCTGCCTGAAACTGACCATCTGATATTCATCACAACTGCTGCTGTCTTTTCCCAACCTTGTAAAACTCGTTTTTCAGTCCCTCCAGCTTATAGCGATTTTGCGATCCTGCAAAAAAAATGCAAAAACATCCTTTTTTGCCGAAAGTACAGTTCGAAAATACAAGGGGTAAGGTTCTCCAAACATGTTGATGCAAGAAATGAAATGCGCAAGCACATCTCGTCACTTGCGCCAAACAAAGAGCAGCCCAATCCACTATGGCATCTGAAGTGGTGCATCTTATATGTGCCCATTCAGATGTCTTTTTTCACCCCTTTGCGCAATCAGGTGGGTTTCTGCACATTTAAAAGCGCATCTCAAATTTACAAACAAGATGCACTTTTACATGTGCAGAAATTGTAGGCAACCCTATGCGCCTGCTACGAATAGGCACACAGTGGGTGTCACTGCATGATAGGGTCTTTTGTGACTCGGTTGTGCAAGTTTGTTTTTTACATGTGACAGCAAAGTTTATAACCGCTGTTGTCTCTCTAATAACATTAAAACATTGTCACCATATGCGAGGGACAGGAGAGGGTGGGTTGATGGGTGAGATGTGGAGCGGTAGGCAAGAAAGCAGGGAGAGCAGTGGGTCAGAGGGGGAAGCAGTGGGCACAAGCAGAGAGGAAGCAGTGGGGGGGGCAGAAATCAGAGGGGGGGGTTCAGAAAGTAAAGGGAGCATGGGCTCAGGAGGAGCAGTGGGCCCAACTGCATAGAGGAAGTGGTTGGCCGGAAAGAGGCAGTGAACTACAGATTGGGAGAAAGGATGAGGGAAGAGTAAGTTGGGAGAAAGGATGGACGATGCAAAAGTAGCATGAAAGAATAAAGGACTCTGTACTGCAGGAGGAATTAGGGAGTGTAAGGTGTGATCAGGGAGTATGATTTGGAGCGTGGCAGGAACTGGGAGTGCAAATTGTGACTTGGCAGTGTGACAGAGCACATGAGTATGTGTATGACTGAAAGGTTCAGAAATGCAAGTTGTGACTGGTATTTGGTACGTGTGAGCTGTGTTTGTGCAAACAGAATGGTGTCGTCCTTCGCTGATCATGACTTTCAGGCTGCGTTCAGCATTGCCTGTAGCCAATACATGATAGGAAGGATCTTTGTGAATTATAGTAGTTGCAGCAAGTCTTTTCCACATCCATATATGCAGTCGAGATGGTTTGAACTTGGAGTTATGCTCTGGAATGGGAATCTTTGGGAATCTTTCTCCCCAGAGGGGAATCGCTCCCAGTGAAGTGGGACTTGCCCAGACCCCTAGGGAGTTGCTCTCCTCTGTGGAGATGGGACAAATTGTCCAGATTTGTCAACGCATTGAAAGCCATCCTGATGGTGGGTCTCATCTTGGCTTAAACTTAATTTACTTGCTAAAGAGCGAGCTCTCCCTCCCCAATTCACCCACTTCACCCACTCCATTTGACCCCACCACTCCCTCCAGTGCTGCCTAATGTCACTTTGTAGATTTGTACGGTACTAGTGTTTAGTTTGACACACTTGCCCCCCCAGGTTAATGTTGCCTCCAAGTCCACTGCTTTATAATTTTGTTTGTGCTTTGTCTCTGGTATGCGCCACTTAGTTAATGCCTCATAAACTGGCTTACCACTTGCTCTCTTCTTTGTGCTATTGTACAGGCACCATTCCAAAGAACACGTCTGTCATATGTAAATCTTATTGCAAGCAATTTCTGATTGAAATTGACATAGCGGTTCCTTAAATACCAAAACTCTCCTAGGATGACCCAAGCCAGCCCTAAAATCATGCATAGGGTAGCACAAATGTTTTGACGAATGCCCAATCAGGCTAGCCCTAAAAACTGCCCAACACCCATGTCCACACACAATGTGTATTGCTAAACCACCCTGGAGTTTGCAAGACTGTGCTCCGTCAATCCATGTTTACACAACAGACCGGTTTAATTATGGGATTGAAAACAAACTCTGGAGGATGAAGACAAGCTTAGTAGGCCTTGAGTATTGAGAACGTGCAAGTGCAGAGGTAGTTGGGGGCAAGTGCTGTAGTGTCTGTGCTCGTGGGTGAGCAGCAGATGTAAGTGCCACGTATAGTAAGTGCTGGTGAGTGTTGAGCTGTAATAAGTGGGTAATTGCGGGCCTATAGTGGCATACGCCAGTGGGTGCTGGTAAATGCTGTGTGTTGAATCGGAAGCTGACGCGATTGGGTGGGGGAGGCTGGGGCTCCGAAGACACATTGGGCCCTGGTTACCATTCGCAGCAACTGGGGTTAGCTGAAGGAAGAAGGGAAGGAGTAAATGAAAAGGAAAGTCATAAGCCTATAGAGCGATGGGCCCTGACGCAAACCAGTTTCAACTCTCTATGGCTTGGGGCACGAACTAAAAACTGGTCACAGTGTACAGCCAATAGTATGCCCTTGTTGCCAGTGGCCCGAGGAGGACTTACATTTTGTGTTCTTCTGTCCGGCCTACATGGATTTGAGAAGAAAAACAATATAACCATTGCTCAAAAACACAGGCATCACCCAGGTTAGACCAGCTTTATTTGCTATCAGCTACTATGATGCCCGTGGCTTGGGGCGCTGTCGATTTATTTGAGAAAAGCATGGCACCGGCAGAACAAAATGATCTCTGGCAATTTTATATAACCCTCATAATAACTTCATCTAAGAATTTTACTGGTACCAGTGGCTGTTATTCTTATTGTAACTTGATGTCACACATGCACTGTTTATCCATTTTTTTTATTGATATTCCTCTTATTTTTTAAAGATTTGCATGCGTCACTGGGTCTTAACAAAATAACTGTTGTATTGATCCTGTTTTTTTATTCTGTAAAGTCCGTTTATGGATAATTTATTCTGAATAAACTTATTTGAATGAAATGAAGTCTTGAGGGGCTTCCAGAATTTGAGGAGGTCCGGCTCATATTCCACAAGAGGGAACCAGCTGAAGCAAGAGATCGGCCTGCGGCCCTCTGTTTAGCTTAACGCTTGAGTTGGTACCAGAGGAACGTATATATTGCTTGATATTTAGCAATAGCATGTTTCAGATTGGGTTGTCACCAGCCACAGACAGCGTTTTGGATGATGTAGAGTAATTTTAATTTAATCCGTGAATCAATCATCCGAGAGCCAGTGAAGAATTATTAGGGCAGGAGATGCAGTCCCTGGGTTTGAGGCCAAGTTTGTCTCTCTGCTCTATTCTGGATTAGTTGGAGTGGTCGTAGGGAGGAGGAAGGTAAATTCAAGAGAAGACTATTGCAGCGGTCAAGCCCCTAGAGAGCTCTGGTGACATTGAGCTTTTGGGGGAAAGTGAGAAATTGGAGAATTTCTTTGAGGAGGAGTTGAAAGTGGACTTGTTGGCAATGTTTTGAATGTGAGGGAGGGAGGAAGGAGAGAGAGGAGTCAAAGATGACTCCAAGGTTTGTGGCTGCGGATGGAGAACGGGGAGAGCCCGTAGAGGATGGCCAGAGTGAGGGGAAGAAAGAGGGAGCAGTGTCGGTGTCCCAACAGGAATGATCTCCGCCTTGCTGGCATTGAGGCAGAGATAATTGAAGTGCACCAGGACTGGATTGCTGATAGGCAAGGCGGGATGATGGAAGAAGCAAGAGGGTCAGCAGGAATTTCGAAGAAGAGTTGAGTCATCTGTGTAGCAGGGGGAGAAGGAGGAAATGATGCGTGCCAGTGGAGCAAGTTAAGTGTTATAGAGTCTGGGGCAGAGTTTGGAGCCCTGTGAGATACCACAGGTGGAGAAGATGCCCAGAAAAACCTGGGACGGACGGTCAGTTAAGACGGAGGTCAGCAAGTCCAGTGCCCCCTCCGAGATACCCGGGGTTTCATGGAGCTGTTTTATGAGGATGGCTTGGTTGACCGTGCCAAAGGCAGAGGAGAGTCGAATGAGGACAGCTGGGGAGTTGGACTCTAGAGATGCGTTCAGTTCTTCATGGGTGTTCAGAAGAGCAGTTTCTGTGCCTTTGGATGCCTTGAATCCAGATTGATGGTCGTGGAGACAACTGGTTAAGTTGGGGGCAAGGCCAGCTTCTCCAGGAGTTTCCCAAAGAAGGGGGTGGTAGTTAGCTGGACAAGTAGGGTCTGCTTAAGGTTTTTTTCAGGAGGGGGCGCACAAGGGAGTGCTTGAGGGAAGAGGGGGGGAAGATCCACTATTAAGAGTGGTTGCAGAAATCAGCAAGTGAGCCAATGTCCTCGATTGTTCTGGAGGCGCAAGGGGAACATGATCCGGCAGTGCAAGCTATTGTTATGACACTCATCACTCTCCGGGTGTGGGGCACATCACCTTCACCACACAGCACATGGTCTGTGGACTCGCATCACAGAAACACATCAACCTGCTGGAACTTCTGGCAGTATTCAAAGTGCTTCGAAGCTCAGCCGACAAACCAGTTGGTACAAATCCTAACCGACAGCCCTGCTGCAAGGTTCTACATCAACAAGCAGGGGGCACACACTCTCCAAATCTGTCTAAGCTAGCACAGAAACTATGATAATGGGCACTCAGACAGTGGATGACATGTTCCAGGGGTACTCAACACTCTAGCCGACTCTATGAGCAGAGATATCCTACCAGAAGAACACGAGTGGCAACTAGACTAAAGTGTCGTACACCATCTTTTTCGCAGTGGGGTTACCCCCACGCTAGACTTGCTCGCTACAGGAGAAAACGAGCAATGCCCAGACTTCGCGTCCAGGTGTCCCCAGCCAGACTCCAAGGGGAACAGCCTATGGATGATGGATGAGCTGGTCGGGGAAATGTGCTTACGTGCCCCCCCCCCCCCCCCCCCATCCCAAACTCCTCTTATGTGCAGGGTGGTGAACAAGATTCACAGAGAATGTATGACTCTCATCCTAGTTGCTCCCATGTGGGCAAGACAACCATGGTATCCACATCTGTGCAAACTGGCGATGTGCCATCCAATCAAACTCCCGTGCTAGTCAATCTGCTGACCCAACATGGGGGAATAACAGTTCACCCTCACTCAATGAACTTGGCAGCATGGCTCCTGAGATCATAGTTTGGACATCTAAATCTACTGCAACGGTGTATGGATATCCTCAAGGAGGCATGTAAACTAAACACAAGGTGCTATTATTTCGACAAGTGGAGGAGATTTGTAATTTGGTGCCAGTCTAAACAAACCCCATAGAATGTACTCCATTCCACATCCTTAACTATATGCTCCACTTGTTAGACTCCAGGTTAGTATTCAACTTTATAAAGGTCCACCTGGAGGCTTTATCAGCTTACACCACCTCTCAGAGTAAAGCATTGTGGTGGAAAGTTAGTCATCAAGGCATTCATGGAGGGAGTAAAGAGACTCCACCCTCCAATTTCAAAACAACCGCCAGGCTGGCATCACAATGTAGTACTCGCAAAGCTCATGGGATCCCCCTTTGAGCCTATGCACAAGTCCAGTCTTAAACATCTGACATACAAGACTGCCTCGTTAGTGGCTATCGCTTCCATAAGAAGAGTTGGTGAACTGCAAGCATTCAGTGCAGGACCCTTTCTTTGTCATGCACATGGACAAATTGGTTTTACGTACACACCGTAGGTTTCACCTACATTAATTTCCAAATTTCACGTGAGCCAATCCATTGAGCTACCAGCCTTCTTCCAGAATCTGACAAGCTCAGCTGAGAAAAAACTCCATACACTAGATGTAAGGAGGGTGGCCCTTTACTATGTAAACAAGACCAGACCGCTTAGGAAAACAGACCAATTGTTTGTCTCCGTAGCACCAGGCAGAGGAGACCGCATTTTCAAGAATGCCATCTCCAGGTGGATAGTCAGATTCATACAGCTCTGTTACTCATTATCAAGCAAGACACTGCCTTTCACACCAAGAGCTCACTCCACAATGGGTACAGGAGCTACTTTGGCCTTTTTCGCATATGTCCCGCTAGACACCATTTGAAAAGCAGCTACATGGAGCTCAATACATACTTTCACTGAGCACTACTGCATTGACACTCATTCCAAAGCAGATACACAGGTGGGACAAGCGCTTCCAAAACATCTATTTGCCGCTGGACCTTCTGACAACCTTCTCCTAACACTGCTCGCTAATCTATGCATGGAATGTGATCTAAGCAGATTCCACAAGCCTCAGAAGGGATACAGTACTCGCCGTAATCGTATTTCTGATGCTTGTATCTGCTTAGATTCACATGCACCCACTCTTCTTCCCCATGGAAGGAGCATGGATGTTTATACGAGCTTTTCTGATACATATCTGCTTGGATACACCT
The DNA here is from genome assembly GCF_040938575.1 of Ambystoma mexicanum. Lineage (NCBI taxonomy): Eukaryota > Metazoa > Chordata > Amphibia > Caudata > Ambystomatidae > Ambystoma > Ambystoma mexicanum. The sequence continues at coordinate 736,184,485 of NC_090925.1, forward strand.
GTACTCGCGCTTCACTTATGCTACCTGTCAGAAACAGAACAATCTGAGGGACCTCGACGCTGAAGGACGATTGGTACAGTGGACGTCATACTAGGGATATTACTGGCACGCCTATCGACGTCATTTTCCAGTTTAGAAAACTGTAATCCTCTACAGCTTCCACAAGATGTCGGCCTATGCATGGCATGTGAATCTAAGCAGATACAAGCATCAAAAATACGATTACGGTGAGTAATGTATCCCTTATACACAATCACTGGTGTAGGGCAAAATGCAGATCAAGCCCCTGAAATGGAAGGTACAGTTTAGTATAAGCACTACTGGTCCCTAAGATGCATAGAGCCTTGTCACCCCCCGCCCCCCACCCCACCCTTGGCCCCCCCATACTCCAATACTTTACAGGACATGGCAGGTCGATTGAAAAAGGTCCAAGGTAGCTTTTCCCCCTGTTAGCCTCAGCCACTGATTCCCAGGGATTGCAGGTTCGAGCAGCTCTCCAGTTGGTGTCTAATGTTGGTTCAAGGTCTCCCAGTTGAAGAATGCAGCAGATTTCGTTGCAGAGCCCCTCTCCGGACAGGAATGGACGCAGGTAAACGGTTTTGGACGTCGGCCACCGATGCATATTGACGCAAAAGGATTTACTTGCTGCAGTCAGACTTTGCCTCATATCATGGGCCCCCTTGATACTAGAACCACATAATTTAGCTGAGGTAAGTGTTGTAGCACAAGCCCTAGGCCTCAACTCGGAACAGTGACGTCTGCAGCACGGTAGCCCAAACTCTGAGCAGGTCAGCCACTGGGCGGTCCAGGGTCACTTCTGAAGGCTCTTCTTCGTAGGACTCCAAGCTGACATCGAGAATGGATGTTCCTCCACTCCAAGGGTTGCAGCTTCCTCGCAGAACTACTGGAGATCTTTCACAAGACAGGGCTCTACCAGGACAGCAGCAGAAGTTGCCCTGGCCATATTTGGACACTAGCCACAGTTAGTAGCCAAACGCAGAAAGGTTAAAACGAAATGCACCAGAAAATAGCAAAAAGGAACTGCTGCCACCATCTTGTCCTTTAAGCACACCTCGAGTAACCAGAAATCCTCTGAGTGTTAGTATAGGGCAAAACAACAAGTGTGCCCCATTGTACTGCATTGTAAGTACAACATAAAGTTACCAAATTGAGAAGTTGTCAAAAGTAGTACCAAAGTAAAAAGACTAAGAGAAACATTGTTTCCCAGTACTGACAGCCTGACGGACATTTGTTTCCCCATGACAGATGAGCAGAACGCCAGTGCAGTGAACCTTAAGGTTTACTGTCCTGCAAAAAGAGCAAGTCAGATAGACAAATGTAAAAAGCTTGGGGGGGGTTAATAGAAATGGGAGGGAAGCTGCTGTAGAGAGTAATTGTTGTTAAAACAGGGTCTCCAACAATTGCCACTCTGCAGGGCAAGAACCCGTAGGGTCATTGTTGGGTAAGAATTGGTGCAGTCACACTGTATGATACTACACCACACTTATCTGCTTGGTATTAGGTAACCCACCTTTTGGTATAGGTCTTTACTACACAACTTGGTAATGTGGCTGAGCAGCCAGGCCTTTCTCAAGAGGGGTAAATGTGAGCTGTACAGATGAAATCGGTCAATACAAATAACCAAGTAACACTTACACTCTCAAGGTTTCAGTTATATATATTCATTTACACATCAGTGTTAGTTGAGCATTCTTTAAAAAGACACTTGTTTGTAAAGTGATTCCAAAGTTTGCTTGACTATTACAAAGTCAATAAAGTTGGTGAATACTTTGTACATGCTAATACATTCCTCCTACACCCTTAAGTGACTACAATAACATGTATAGTATTGCATTTATCATAAACACCAATACGCTTTTTAGACTCTTGGTTTCAGGAAGGAAGGGTTAAGGAAATAGAAAGGTTAGAACATACTTTCTTTTAACAGGAAGACAGTTTGTATCCTCTAATGAAATCTAGGTAAGCCTTACACAGCAGTTAAAACCTATGAAGGCACAATCCATGCCAAAGTCAATAGAGTAGAATGGTCCCTTTAAGGAGCCAGGACTGCCAAAGTCAATTGGACCAAGTCGATCGTTCTGATGCACTTTTTGGATAGTCTTATACAAAGTCAGATAGTTCAAATAGATCACTAAAGGAACACAAGATGTTCTATCTGTACAAGGGGAGTTGAAATCAACTGAAAAAGGTAAGCCGATGCACTTCTCAAGTGAGAAAGCATGAATTATGGCGATAAGGTAAATGCTGCAAGCCCCCACAGTACCACTGGTTTGAAGAAAGTGTTCCAGCTGGATTCTTTCTTGCTACAGCCAAGCAGACCCTTGTTCCCGAGTCTCAGTTGTGGGGACAAGAGGGAGGACCTCTGCTGGGCTCCTGCAGTGGTACTCTGGAGAGGACCACATCAGTTAATGATTTTCTTGGATTCAGCTGCTCTTTGTGGTTTAAGCGCCTCGCAAACAGCACTGATGCAGAATGACTATTCCTGGTTGGAATTTCCTTGCTCCCTCAGTCCTGGACTCTGGATCTGGAATGCCTGCTTCTGGAGTGTCCTTTCGGAGGCTCCTGGAGCTTTTGGCCCGATTAGTTCCACGGAAGACGTTGCACTCTATAATGGACACTCGACCCCTGGCATTGGGCTTCTGCAGCACTGGAGAGGCACAGCAAGTCTGCAATTACGCCAAAGTGGAGTTTGTCGCAGGGCTAGTTGTTCCCACCAGCCCGAGGAGAGAAGTTGTTCCGTCCGGAGCTTCTCTATCAATTTCAATGAGGAGGTAAGCACAGCAGCAGGGCTTTGCTCTGCCCTTCGAGGTCCAGTAGGTTACAGCAGGCTTCTCTTCACAATTTCTTCTTCGGATGTTTCTTCCAGTGGTGGACTCTGCCTGTAGTTCCAAGAACCTCGCCTTTTTAAGCTTGTTCTCATTTATTCACAGCCCTAGGCTGTCAATCGCCCAGCAGGGTGGCTGTCCTTCCCGGACAGCCAGCCGGGTAATCGGGACTGGTTTCGATCAGGGACACCTAGAGACAAAGCAATGGGAGTTTCGGGACCCTCCCTCACTTATTGTCCTTCCAGACACACTGGCGCCAAGGGCGGGTTTCAGGGCGGAAGCCCACCAAAGGCTAAACACACAAAGGACTCAAACCTGTCAATTTACAGAGTAAAAGCCAAGAAAGACCTCACAAACAGAAAATGGCGAAAAAATAATACAGGGGCCATTTTGACCAAATGGAAATCCATGGGTGCTGTACTGCAGCTGAGGGTTCAGCCTCCAGTAAAAATGCACACTGGTAGTAAAAAGTAAACCACTGCCACCAGCCATTTATAGTGAGCATAACAAAAAGTTACATGTGAAAGTAGAATAAGGGAGCTACATAAGATGGTGTGTGCTGGACCCACAAAGTAAAACATTTAAGTAAGATCAATTTCACCTTACTATTCTTGGGAAAAGTAGTTCACACTAGAAAAGGTATTTAAACCTTGAGAGAAATCCAAAGGATTTCTCAGTGACACTGCTCTGAGGGTGTGGTGTCACTATACAAAAAGCAGATGCCTATGGAGTGTGTCAGACTCCAAAAACATAAATTCTAGTTGGGGGGCGGGAGGGGGTGGTGGGCACACAGGAGGGAAGGAGAAAAAGTTCCCACTCAGGGGTTAAAATTAAAAAGTCATAAGTCCAGCAGAAGAGCTGGGGGTCTCTAAGGTGGGCGGAAATTATCTCAGAAATGAGAATTCTCCCTAACAGTCATTAGGATCGGGGACACCCCCCTCCGTCCAAACACTTTCACCCCCCCTGAACCCCTGATCAGCCACCACAATTGTCTTCTCAGTGACCAAGATGTGTTTTTCAATTTTCCCAGCAATATCCTTAAAATAAACTCCCAAAAAGGATTGTGAATTGAGATCAGTTTTCCTAAAGTTTTGGTACTTTTTTTTTTTATTTTTTATTTTTTTTAGCCTGCTTACTGGTTAAGGTTTCATCACCAGCCTTACGCTTAACCATATTGCAAAAATGTAGATTAAGTCAAAAGGGAGAGAAGAAAAAATAACTCGTAGCAGATAAACTGAAGATCAAATATAATTTCCCAATTAAAAAAATATAAAAACAGAACTGAAATCCATATATATATTTCTGAGGCTTGTGGAATCTGCTTAGATCACATGCTGTGCATAGGCCGACATCTAGTGGAAGCTGCGGAGTATTAGTTTGTTTTTCGAAACTCGAAAATGAGCGTTGACACGGCGTGCCAGTAATACTATCCCTAGTGTGATGTCCACTGTACCCATGATCTCTCACGCGTCTAGGACCCTCAGATTGTTTTTTTCCGCCATACTGGTCGGAAGCATTCCACGGAGTTCCCTGGCTTCCAGCCATATTTTGCTAAATATCTTAATATTTCCATATTTCTCACACTCCTACGTCGAGTCATCTAAGTTCGAAGCTCGACGCCAGCACAGAGAAGAAAACCGTCGAGAGCTGCACGATGGACTTTGGGCCTCGGAAGACCTCTGGCCTCGGCCCGGGCCTTGGAAGGCCTCTTGCAGGGCCGAGGCCAGTAGGGAGAGTGGGGGGTGGCAACATACTCTACACTCAAATACATATATTTCCTACACACACTAGCAGCTGCCTCAGGTTGTGTATGGAGGGTACCCCTTTCAAATTCTGCCCCAAGTGCAACCGCAAGTATCCTTGGGTTGACAAACACGCCACCTGTAACCTCTGCTTGCCGAGGGACCACACCGAGGCGAACTGTAGAGCGTGTAGCCGGTTCAAGGCTAAGACACTAAAGGACTGCTCCATCAAACGTTGGGCCCACCACACCATGCAACGCGAGGCCATGGAAGCGGAGGGCACCTTCAGTGATGTCAGCGACGCCGTACTTTTGGACGGCGAGGGCAACGTGGCATGGAAAGACAGCCAAGTGCAAGTCCCCGACCTCGGAAGGCTGTTTGGCAGGGCAGTTATGGGGAACACACCTGGTGACACGAGCGCTATCCACACCATTTCCAATCCTAAACACTCGAAGTCCAACCGAGACTCTATGCGTGTGTCGAGTTCTCGGAAAGAGGCACACAAAGTGCGGTCCACCAAATCGGTGTCTCCTGGGCGTTCTCGGTCTAGATCGCCTCACGACACCAGGCAACCATCCACAGTTGCCAAAAGTGCCTCACTCACCAAAGTCATGGAGGTTTGCTTGTCAGAAGACGAAGCTGACCACCAGCCCCAGGCCGCTCACCAGGAGTCAGCATCAGCAGACCGTTCTGCGGTTGCTTCCGAATCTCGACGCCTGCATTCTAAGGAAAGGGGCACTACCCCCGAATCTCGACGCCAGGCGTCGAAAGGCACAGAGAAAGCGAAAACCCCTGGGAAACAGTCTTCCACTCATGGGGAAGGGGGGGAAACCACCTAACCCTTCTTCTGCACCACAGTTACATAAAGACAGTGCTAAGTCTTCTGATAAACAGCTAGCCAAAACCCCTGCACAAGCCCATAGGTCCAGTCAAGTCATAGTAGGGAAACCCTCTCAAGTAAGGGTAATCCCCAAGCTCCAAGGAATGGACCAGTGAGGATATAGACAGGGTTATGTCTAGAATTTCATCCCTAGCATACTTCTATGCCAATAACCCAGAACACTTTCTCTCCTATACCCCTGACGGGGCTACTCCCTCAGGGTCTAGGGACCCGCAACCCCCTGGTAAGAAACCTCGGTTTGAGACACCAATGCAAAGTCGGTCTTCTGACCCTTTCTACGTCAAGCCTTACGCCCAGTATAGTGAGGATCCACTACAAGATTAGGATCCAGAATTGGTAACGCTGGAGGACCAAACTGGGGTGGATTATTATGGGGATGACGAGGACCAGGAGGAGGAGGAGGAGGACGACGAGGATGACTCAGAAGTCTACAGAGTAGACTCCCCGGTAGGCAAAGAACCTCAAGTTACCGACTCTTCAGTCGACAACCAGCCCCTCCTAAATGAGGTCTTGACTAGAGCGGCGGAACACTTCCGCATCGACACTGAGGGGGCACAGGAGGAGAGGGGAATTTGCTGAGGAACTAGTAGGAGAGAAGAAGCCCATTCCCCAGGCCATTTCAATTCTCAAGACCATGCAACGGAGAATTGATCCTTCCCTTCTCAAGCCTAACCTCACTAGGACAGTAAACCCCAGAATTGAAAAAATGTTCAGGGCAGCCCAATCAGACCCGCTTTACAGAAGGGGGCAACTGAAACCTGACTCCCTGGTAGTTACCAATACCCGGAAGAGGGCGGGAACGCCTCTATAATCATCGGAGGCTCCCCCCGACAAGGAGAGCAAGAAGATCTACGGGTTGGGAAGGAAGGTAGTCTCCACTTCCACTTCCGCTTACCAGGCAAGGATTGCCAAATCCACCACTCTGCTGGCTAGTTACAACTGCCCCCAGTGGGAGCAAGTAGCTGCCCTCATAGATTCCCCACCGGAACCCTTAAAGGGCCAGTTGGCTCAGTTTGCGTTGGAGGGGAGAGCGTGTCCGGTTGCTTCCTTAAGGCAACCTTTGATGGCGCAGATAACGCCGGCAGGCTAATAGCAGAGAGCACTGTCATTAAGAGACATGCTTGTTTAAGACGGTCAGGGTTTAAACCCGAGACACAAGCGTCCCTAATTGACAAGCCAGTGGAACCGGACCTTCTGTTTGGCAAAGCGGTAGAGGACGCTTTAAAAACTGCCAAAGACGAGTATGAGACTCTGAAATCCCTGGGACAGTTGACGAACAAGCCCCCTAATCAAAGAGGGAATGGTAATTTTCGTCACCCCCGCAGCCAAAATTCACAGAGGGGCTCCAATTATGGACAGGTTACATAATGGGGTAACAACCAGCAGTCTACCTAGAGTTATGGCAGGGGAAACGAGGGGCCGTGGTAAGGGTAGAGGCAGCCCCAATAGAGGCGGCGGCACGCCTCCCGCTAAACAGTAACGTCCCGCTCAGGGTCCCTTCTCGCGCATCCCCAGTAGGGGGGCGCATTTCCAACTTCACCCAAGCTTGGGAAGGGATCACATCAGACAGATGGGTGCTGTCCACAGTGTCCGCAGGACACTGCATAGAACTGTTAGAACGTCCCCGAAACCACCCTCCACGTCAAAAAGTACATTCCTTAGACCACCAGAAGATCCTTCTTGAGGAAATAGTCTTCTAGCAAAGGATGCGATAGAACTCATCCCGGGACACAAGGTAAACAAGGGTATCTATTCAACTTAGTTCCTTGTGCCAAAAAAAAATTGACAATGCGCCCAGTATTGGACTTACGCCCTGCAAACAAGTATGTCAAGCCCCAAAAATTTTGCATGACTACTCTGCAAGAGGCTATCCCCCTCCTAAAAAGGATTACATGGCAACATTGGACATGAAAGATGCCTATTTTCATATTTCCATTTCCCAGAGCACAGGCTTTGCGCTTCAAGGTGGACAGTCAGCACTACCAGTTAGAGGTGCTGCCCTTCGGTATAGCCTCGGCTCCAAGGGTATTCACCAAGGTACTGGCGGTGGCACACCTTCGCAGGGAGGCAATCCCAGTGTACACTTACCTGGATGACTGGCTCATCATGGGGGAGACCCCAGTAATTTGCAGATCAAACATTCAAAGGACAATCGACCTCCTCTTCGAATTGGGTTTCTCCATAAATGAGAAAAAAATCAAGCCTGATGCCAAGCACCTCCAAACAGTTCCTAGGAGCTGTCCTAAACGCTCAAGAGGGGTTGGCCTTTCCATCAGAGGAAAGAATTCGGAATCTATTGCTGCAAATTCCTCTATCAGCCCGGTCGTCAGAGAAGGGTGCGCAAAGCGATGCGTTTGCTAGCTATGATGGCGTCATGTATTTACCTGGTCCCCCACGTGCGCCTGCGCATGCCTCCCATGCAAGAATGGTTTGCGAAACAGTAGTCTCAGGCAAGTGGTCAGTGGAACGATCTAGTGGTCGTTTCGTCAACACTTGTACAAAGACTTCACTGGTGGACAAGAGAACCTGTCAAAGGGGAAACCCTTTTACGATCTCGAGGTACAGGCTGTAGTTACAACAGACGCATCTCTGTCAGGGTTGGAGCACACCTTCTTCACCACACAGCTCAGGGTCTCTGGTCTCACACAGTGGCCAAGAATCATATCAATATGCTAGAGCTTCTGGCAGTATTCAGAGCGCTTTAAGCGTTCGAGCCCCACCTACTAAACCTGTCAGTGCAGATCTTGACAGATAGCACAACAGCAATGTTTTACCTAAACAAGCAGGGAGGGACTAGTTCGCCAAATCTGTCCAAGATTGGACAGAAAATTTGGATATGGGCACTCAGACGGAACATCTACCTGGGATCTCAATTCACTAGCGGACGCTTTGAGCAGAGATCCCCTCCCAAAAGAACACAAATGGTGTCTACACAGAGAAGTCGTAGAAGACATCTGCTCACATTGGGGTTTCCCCACTACAGACCTATTCGCCACAAGTGAAAACAGGCAATGCCCAGGATTCACATCCAGGTTCCCTCAGCCAGACTCCAAGGGGAACACCCTGTGGAGGAACTGGTCAGGGAATGTTTGCGTATACTTTTCCACCAACCCCTCTCATGAGGAAGGTGGTCAACAAGATGCATAAGGAATCGATGACGCTCATCCTACTTGCTCCCATGTGGGCGAGGCAACCGTGGTTCCCACACTTATGCAGACTGGCGGTGTGCGAACCCATCAGACTCCCGTTCTGGGACAACCTACTGTCCCAGCACCAAAGTCAAACAGTGCATCCTGAACCCAGCTCGATGAACTTGGCAGCATGGCTTCTGAAGTCATAGAGTTTGGACATCTCAACCTACCTCAGAGATGTATGGACATTCTAAAAGAATCTAGGAAGCCAAACACGAGGCACTGCTACTTTGACAAATGGAAAAGATTTGTTATCTGGTGCCAGAATAAACAAATTAACCCTGTTGATTGCACTCCTTCCACTATTGTCACCTACATGCTCCACCTGCTGGACGCAGGGTTGGTATTTAGTTCACTGAATGTACACCTGGCGGCACTGTCGGCATACACCACCTCCCACAACAAGGTGTTGTGGTGGAAAGTACCAGTGGTTAAAGCCTTCATGGAAGTGGTAAAGAGACTCCACCCTCCTATTTCTAACCCACCACCAGGATGGGACCTTAATGTGGTGCTTGCTAAACTCATGGGCCTCCCCTTTGAGCCCATACATAAGAGCAGTCTGGAACACCTGACCTATAAAACTGCCTTCTTAGTAGCCATTACATCCATAAGAAGGGTCGGTGAAATTCAGACTGCCAGTGCAGGATCCTTTCTTACAGTTCATAAGGATAAACTGGTTTTACGAACACACCCTATGTTCTCACCTAAGTTTATTTCTAAATTCCACGTTAACCAGTCCATTGAGCTTCCGGCTTTCTAAGAACCTCAAAGCTCTGCTGAGGTGAAACTGCACACCCTAGATGTGCAAAGGGCGGCCCTATACTATGTGCACAAGACTAGGCCGCTGAGGAAAATGGACCAACTGTTCGTAGCTATAGGCAGAGAGGGAGATCGCGTCTCTAAAGGCGCAATCTCAAAATGGATAGTCAATTGTATCCAGCTGTGTTACTCCCTTTCAGATAAAACACTGCCTTTTACGCCAAGAGCCCACTCTACTAGATGCACTGTGGCCACTCTGACTTTTATTGCAAACGTACCCCTTGACACCATTTGCAAAGCAGCTACTTGGAGCTCTATTCACACCTTTACTCAGCACTACTGCATTGACACACATTCCAAGACAGATACTCAAGTGGGACAAGCAGTTCAAAGATATTTATTGGCTCATGACCCTTCTCACATCCCACCTCCTTCTTACACTGCTCGCTAATCTATGCAAAGCATGTGATCTAAGCGGATTCCACAAGCCTCAGAAGGGATACATTACTCACCGTAATCGTATTTCTGATGCTTGTATCTGCTTAGATTCACATGCGACCCACCTTTCCTCCCCTCTGAGAGAAGGCACATGGATGCTTGTAGTATTATCTTTCTATCTGCTTGGGTAATCTGTACTCGCGCTACTCCTCATGCTACCTCCTGTCAGAAAAAATACAATCTGAGGGTCCTAGACGCATGAGGGATCATGGGTACAGTGGACATCACACTAGGTATAGTATTACTGGCACGCCTTGTGTCGACGCCCATTTTCGAAAAACAAACTGTAATACTCTGCAGCTTCCACTAGATGTCGGCCTATGCACAGCATGTGAATCTAAGCAGATACAAGCATCAGAAATACGATTACGGTGAGTAATGTATCCCATATATCAATATGCAGAGTACAATTATACAAGATATAAAGTCTACAGAATATGCAAATTTGCAAAAGATACAAAAATGTACCATGCTGAGGAATAAATGCAATGGACAAATGCTCAAAACCTGCAAATGATAATGTATCAATATACCCATAGTAATTGCGAGCTAATCACCCTATGAGGGTTGCTAATTGCAAACTAAACACCCTATGAGAGTTGGGCAAGATACACCACAGCAGCTTTGGAGGTCAGAGTCTGACTCGCCAATTGCCCCCCACTGCCCCATGCCACCCTGTCCGCTTAAACTTCTCTACTAAAACACTCAAATGAAAATATCCAGAAAATGTAAATGCATATAGCCCAAAAACCAGAATACCAGATTACCCACTGGGGTAAGGTCAGAGCTAATCAAGTCTCTAGAAACTATAGTGCATTCTGATGAGTCGCCACAATGTTGCAACGCCCTCCTGGGCAAAGTTCAGCACAAACAAACAATATTGATCCAATCACCAGGTGAAGACGGATAAGAGCAAGCGATAAACAGGAGGCAACATGATTTATAGGGTTTAAGGAGCCTGCCTCCTCCACTTTCTTACACACCAGTTGCTTCCTGCTGCTTATGACATCTACCTCCTTAATGCAGCCATTGCTCTGATTGACATTGACCTGCGCAGGTCTACAGTCTTCCACAATCTTCGATCTTGCTTGAATTATTGGAGGTCAGTCTAGGCAGCTGCAACAGGTGCAAATGATTTTACTCCCCAAGTGCTCAAATTAAACAGAAAAATACTCAAGAGTACACAGGGATCTGATCACCAGTACCACCATTGAAAGTGGGACAGAGATGTTACTTGTGCCTTTACTTTTGGCTGCCTTTAAAGAATTTAGAAGCTCGAGCCATAACCAGCCACTGAGAAACAGGAAAGCTGGACACTGATGGGGCGGGGAGAGCAGAGGGGGCACCCTGATACCTGGGCCAGCAGGAACAGCGATAACAGCCCTCCTTGCTGCCCACTCCTAATGATGGTTTTAGAGGCGTTGCGCCAAAGCTGCAATACTCGCCGGTCTGTCCCTCCTTCCTGCTCACAGCTGCTGCACGGCACACAAAACGGCCCACCTCGCTGCCTGCTCCACTCCGCCTAATGATGGTTATGAAGGCGTTAAGCCGTAGCTGGAGAGCTCACAGGTCCGCCCCGCCTTGCGTGCTCACAGCTGCTGCATGGCATTCCAAACAGCGAGAACAGCCCACCTTGCTGCCACTTATTTGAACTGATATGCTATTTGTTATTTAATAAATATGTATCTTTCAATATACCGGTATGTCCTCTTTAAGAGGAAGTGTAGAGAATAACTACTAAGTCTTCCACCGTCTCTTGAACGAAGCTTGACTGCATTGCTACAGCTACACATATAGAAGTCTGGATTCTGGCGATGTTTCTTTCTAGGGCTATGTTGTGGAAGTGGTCTGAGAGGGTGATGTTTGGGTGTGGTTGGGAGAGGTGGCTGTGCATGCTGGGGCAGTGAATTCGGAGAGGAGTTTGGGGAGTGTCCTGTAGATGTTCAGGGCGTTGGAGATTCTATTCCACTAATAGGATTTTTTTGGCTTTCCGTATTTCTGGTTGGTACATTTTGAGCTGGCAGGAGTAGGCTATTCTGTTTGACAGCGATGGGTCTGCGTGCCATCTGCGTTTTTAGGTGGTTCTGGGATTTGAGTTTTGAGGGCTGTGGTTAACCATCTAGGGTCCAGGCCTTTTCTGCCAGAAAAGGATCTAACTGGGCTGAGTGCCCCCGAGAGCCAATGATCAAAGTGGCAGAATGGAGATCTGGCCCGGGTGTGGAGGCCAGGGTGGCAAGTTGGGAATCTTCCAGTTCAGGACTTCATTTGACTTTCTCCCAAAGAGGGGAGTGGGTAGTTGGTTGCCTTGGGTTTACGGGTGATGGTGGTTGGCGCGATCTACGTTGGAAAGAAAGATTGAAGAGGACTGCCGAGTTGTCCGTCCAGACGAGTGGGTAGGGTGGCAGTGAGGTGATGAGGTCAGTCTGGAGAGCTGAAGATTGCGTCTAGGTTGTGTCCTGCAGAGTGTGTGATGCAGTAAACTGCAAGGGATTCTCTGAAAGAGCACAGGGTGCGCCTGCACTGACATTCATATGGGCCGAACAGTGCCCCCATAAGAGATGAGCGAAGCACGGAAAGTAGAGCGAGAAGACTTTTGTTTAACTCCAGCTGTCAGGACAAGATTCTCGTCCTAGGCAAAAGTTGGGGTGGTTCCATTGATATCAATGGAGGAAACTCTGCAAAATAAACAAAATCCTAACTGACGATAAAGGCAATCCTCAATTTGTAGTCTTCATTCTATACTGGCCCACAATATTGAAAATGTCTGGAATACTGATGCAAAGTTTCCCCTTAAGGCCCCACTGCTTGCCACTAAAATCTTTTACATTTTCTATATGCTACAGAATGGACCGTGCTTCTTTAAATTTTCACCAATTCATCTAATTTGTGACAAGGCACCAAGAAGGCTGTCTCTTCTGTTGCTTGTTCTTTGCCAACATTGTAATTGTTAGGGAGAATTCTCAGAAATGTGATAATTCCCTCCACTTTAGAGACCCCCAGCAACTTCGCTGGATTTTGAAGACTTGGTTTTTCTAACCTGGAGAGAGTGAGACCCTTTTTTCCACTCTCTCATGTAATTTAATGTGATTTCTGAAGTTTGTGTTTCTTTTGGTTATGGAGCCTGACAAACTCCATAGGCATCATCTTTTACATTGTGTCACACTGCACCTACAGTGCAGTGACACAGGGAAGTCTTCCAGATTTCACAAAGGTTTAAATACATTCTCTGGGATAAACTACTTATTCCCAGAGCAGTAAAGTGAACTTTACTTACATTTGTAACTTTCTAGACCCAGCACACAGTATCTTACAATAGGGTGCTGGAGGGGTTACCTAGTATCCCCTTTGTCTAGCTTCTCATGTAACATTTTTGTTACCCTTTCCTCACTGGATGGCTGGTGGCAGTGGTTTACTTTTAACTACCGTAGTGTGCCTTTACCGCTGGCTGGTTTCCCAGCTACAGTAAAGCACCCAAGGGTGCCATTTCTGTCAAAATGGCCCTGGTTTTCTTTTTTCCCCATTTCTTTGTGGCAAGGTCCTTCTTGAGATTTACTCTGGACGCCAAACCAGGTTTGGTCCCTTAGTTCGCTTTGCCTTTGGCGGGATTCACAAGTGAAGCCCGCCTCTGGCTCCAGGGTGTCTGGCAGGGGCAGGAAGTGAGGGGGGTTCCCGAAACTCCCTGTGCTTAGTCTTCTAGGAGACCCAAATGGACTCTGTGGTGATTGGACGGCTGACTGGCAAGGACAGCCACCTTGCTAGGTGACTGACAGCTAGACTGGAATAAAATGGGAGAAACCTGAATAAGAGGCGAGGCTTTTGGCTTGGAAGGAAGTCGACCACTGGACGAAGGAAGCGAAGAAGAACTTGAGGATGCCTGCTGCAACTCCTTGACCGTTGGTTTGGCCGGTGAAGCCCTGCTGCTGTGCTGAAACTCCAAATTCGTATCGACAGAGAAGCCCCTGCAAGGACGACTTCTCCCCTTGAGTTGGTGGGACCAATCAACTCCAAAGTAAGCCACCTGGACTTTTTCTGAGAGCTTGTTGAATTTCCAAAGTTGCTGCTGGAAACCGAATAGCCAGGGAGAGGAACACCAGATTGTGAGCGTTGCTTTTAAGTTGGCCAAGAGCTCCAGGAAGATCCTCCGGACTCCCAGGAAGCAGGACTGACCGAGCCTGAGCCCCCTCAACAGTGCAGGACCCCAGAAGCAAGGAATGTCCCTCTCAACAGCCAGGAATCGCAGTGTTGCTATTTGCGGTAGTCACGTGGAGCTGAAACACTGAAGTGCCACTTGTTTGAAGATTGCTGGTCGCCAGCAGTGTCTCTCACATTGCAGTGCAGGAGTCCCCAGAAGTCCTACCTCTTGTCCCCACGACTGAAGCCCAGGAACAGCGACATCTGCAGAGCTGCACAGGAACAGAAGTCATCTGCTGCATTTTTTCTTCAATCCAAAGGTACTGTAAAGTCTGAGAGAACTTACCTCTTATTGTAGAGTTGCTTGCATCTTCTACTACTCGCAAGTCTAAACAGCTTGTGGCCCTACATTGATTCTTCTTTTCTTCAAAGACTTCTCAAACACTGTGCGAAGACCTTTTCTTACTTACCTACCAGAAGTGCTTCACCTCATATAAACTTTTGCCCATTGACTTTGGCTTAACCTATAACACTGAAGGACTCTGCTTGGGGAATCCAAAAGTATTTGCCTACTTAAGAATATTTGTGATGTCTTGTGTGTTCTAATAACCCTCCCCTTTGACCAATTCCTAACAATGTTATAAATGCTACAGTAAGATATTAATGTCCCAAGCACCCTAGCTATTGAAGTCACCTGTGGGTGTAGGTTGTGACTGTGGGCCATCCCAAAAGGGTCTTTACTGATTTAGTAACTACAGTGTGTTTTGAAGTGCATTTGATTTACTGTTTATATTGCTCCCTTCTGAAGAAGGCTTATTCTCACTGACTGATAAATACATTAATAATTGTTTATTCAAGAAACCTTGTGTGTAAGTGTTTATTTGAATACTTGTTACTTTGTAACTCCCCTACAGCTCATATTGACCCCTCTTGAGATAAGCCTGGCTGCTCATCATGCTACCAACCTGTGTAGTACAATCTTATACCAAAGGTTGGGTTCCTATTGCCAGTAGGTCATGGTTGTTGTAGTGTACCCAAAGGGTACTGCATACAATCTTGCCTAACAGTAATAAATGGGTATGTTTCATACAGTGACCATCTTACATGAAACCCATGCTTGCGCTCTGTCTTTTAAGTGAATGTCCTCTGAACATTCACATGTTACGTCTTCCCAAGTAATTATTGTTCTCATCATTTTTCCTTTGTCCTTGTGCTATTTCTATTTCTATGTGCCTGACTAACACTGACTGAACGAACTTTGATTTTTATTGCAGTTCGAGTCGGAGCAGCCATCCATCCAAGCCTGCAGGTCCTAGTTCCCAGATCAGTCACCGTCCCTCCACGCCTTCACTCCCTCATACTCTCAGCAACCATTCCACTTCGCACAGCTTTTCTCCAACTGTCAGAGCTCCATCCCACCATCATCACTCAACCATGTTTACCCAGTCGCCGGGTCTCCCACCACCACCTCCACTGCTGCAGGTTGCCGGACACCCTACTGCTGCTGCCGCATTATCAGGTAAATTAGAGAACAGTGGAATATGCTTGCAGCCTAGAATAACGTATGATTGTGAGGAGGACCCAGTCATCAAATGTTTTTGAATCACTTCGCTGTGACTTTATGTGGTGGTTTACTGTGGTTTCTCTATTCTCAAATGTATTAATGTCAGTTTTAGTGGTTGTAACGCAATGTGTTAATTTTTTTCAGAGCAAGAGTTGATTCGTCAAGATTTGAGTTCACGCTTCTTGACCTCACAGGGTGGAACAGATATGAATGGAGCTGTTCGACCTATGGCATTCCAGTTTCACCAGCACAACCACCAGCACCAGCACACCCATCAGCATACACATCAGCACTTCACACCTTACCCACCCTCCATCGTCCAGGCACCGGCACCTCCCATGGTGCGTACTTCTCGTCAAAATGTGAGGATAAGTAGAATGCATGACTGTGGCCAGGCCTTACATCTCTGCCGAGGTAAAACAATTACAGTGGTATATGCTTAGTGACTGTTTTTAAGGAGGCCTATGGTGAGGCAAAAGCCAAGTTTAGAGCAGACATTGTTTCTCGGTTTATGAAATTGATTTGATGCCGAACTTTTTTGTACGCACTGCCTCATTCAGACATACCTGGTTTACCCAGTCTTCTTTGCTCCAGATTTAAGGGATTACTTGACTTCATTGGTGTATTTCAGAACTTTGCGTAGTAAATAATTTAAAATGCAATATTTGATCCTATACTTGCCTCCCTGTACGCCTGCCTATGTTTCCTTCTGCTCTTCAGTGCTAGATGCATAGTTGTTTACCCTTTCATTGCTATTAATCTGTGGCATGGGCCTCTGCCTTGTAAGCTCAGTTCCCCATCCTTTCTTTTACTATATACTGTTAGCATTTGTGCTGGTCAGATATAATTTCAATCATGGGACCTTCATACTCCTATGTCCCGCCCCCTTTCCTCCATACTGTATTGGCGTCCCTTGCTAGGGACGGGAAACTGAACCATTTTCACCAGGAAAATGTTGTTCTCCTTTAAATTTATATGCGTGTGGGGGCATGCGGCCCAGGGAACATGTGCACCCTTGACTCCCCTCGCCGGCACCACTCTTCAGTCCTCTTTTCCACATCGACGGGAGCAGACCTCTTTTCACCAAGGCTGTGGTTGAGGCCCTATTTCTTGCTCGTAATTCCACGCTACAGCTTCCCTAGGGATATTTTTCCTTTTTTTTCTCCATCTAGCTAATTTCTTCAGTCATTAGTGCTCTGTCCTCCGGTGCCACGCTCCTCCCTGGCACATATAGACTGCAGTGGGTTTCAGCAGGTGTCCGGCCTACGAGGGCTCCTTCCCCCAAGTTGCATCCACACACGCTGTGCCTCTGGTGCCTTGGCGAGGACCACGGCTGGGCGGTTGCTCTGTGTGCAATGTGCTCACCCCACGGCTAGGTGGAGGGAGCTGTTCTCAAGATCACCACCGGAGCACATCAAAGAGTATGTCAGGAGGAAGACCAGGCCAAGGGTAGGTGCCCTGTTCTCCACTGCAAGGGCGACTCCCTCCCTTGGAAGTGTCCAAGCAGGAGGGGCCTTCCAGGCCCTACTACCAGCAAAGGGGCCGAGGCTCTACGAGCTACCAGTCATATGACTGAGGGATCCAAGGACCCTCCCGGTCCTGCTGCTGAGGGGCCACAAGGCTCTTGTATCAGGGATCTCCCTGAGGGGCTTAGCTCGGATTCCGGGCTCAAACCCAAGGGGGCGCCTAAACGCAATACCTTGCGCACTAATGTCAACATGGCCGAGGACAATCTCCCTCCCAGGCCCTTGGCTGAGGTGCCGGGATGGTCCGAGCCTTTGCAAGCAGGCGGGGACTGTTCCCAGTACCACAGTCGTCGCAGAGCAAGCATGTGGCGCAGTACCAGACAAGATGGCCTCCCGGCCAGACAAAATAGTGGCGCATCCTGAGCCTCACCATTCCATTGCGCAGGGATTGGAGCGCGTGCCAAGGTGTGATTAGTCACCACCAGTCACCTGGTGCACGTCATACCCAACTACATCCACACAGGGGCGATGCACAGACCCCAGCTACTTCAGACAGGGTGTGGGAAAAGCACAGCAACAGGCCCGAGGAACGGACCCATGCAGTAGCGCACCTCACTAGCATACAAGGACAGGTTCTTCGAGAAATTCCTAACACCCATGAGGTCGCCTCAAATGGGGACCTTACTCAGGGGGTCATCCAATACCTGCTCCCTGCAGCACTCATGCAACCTCTGCCTTGGTTCATACACCGGTACCAGTGCAGGCCCGGGTTCCGCGCTACCCCGATTGCGGCGTCTTCCCTCGTGGCATGCCCCCCGTCCATTCCCCGGCGCAGCCCATCAGCTCGCCACCACTCCCTGCAGCACCCCCTAGCACTCCACCAGCAGGTCCGGACCTACAGGACACAGTGGTGGACACAGATGAGGAGGATCAAGACACTGCCTCCTCAGCTAGGGCTTTCCATGAAATGCTGGCGGGAGTGATCACACAGCTGCAGGTTGAGCAACCGGAGGCGGGGGTCTTGGCAGAGGTGCTTACCATGCAGTTAACCACCAAAACTGGTATCTGTTTCAAAAGGATGCTGAGTCTGTGGCAAAGGGCTTTATAAAACCACAGCCTACAAACAAGCACCTAGATGCCAAATATCGGTAGGTGGAGAGGGACTTTCTCGGTGCACCCGCAACCTCACTCTTTGGTTATTGCGGCAGCCTTGATGTATGCAAAGTCACAAGCCTCAACGTCTACACCTACTTCGGCCCTCCTAGGGAAGGAGGGGAACAAACTAGCCTATGGGGAAAAATATTTTCAAATGCTACTCTCCACCTGCGGCAGGCTAATGCTGACGCCCTGCTAGCTGCTGCGAACCAAAAACTATGGCGTAATTCCTTCCTGAGCTTTCCGGCACACAGTCCGGTGAGATTCAAGGCAGATCTTGCAGAGGCGAAGATAGTGGCCCAGTGTTAGCCAAAGTTTGAATGCAGTACACTCCGGGAACACTACAAACAACTATGACTACAGTTAAAGGCAACCCAACCTTTTGTATAAGCTTGTACTACACAGTGTTGGTAGCGTGTTGAGCAGCCAGGCTTATCTCAAGAGGGGAAATGTGAGCTGTAGGGGAGTTGCACAAAAATTCACAATTACAGGTATTCAAATAAACTTATACTCAAGGTTTCTTCCATAAACAATAATCTATTAGTCAACTATAAAGCCTTCTTCAGAAGGGAGCAATTGAATATTAACACACAAATAAATATACTTCAATACTGTACACTGAGTTTCTGAATCAGACAAGACCTACACCCACAGGTGACTTCAGTAACCAGGGTTCTGGGGACATGACTGTTTTACTGTAAGCATTCAGAATACTCTTCCAAAGTAAGTAAAAGGCAACGGGTATTAGAACACAATAAATACATATATTCATAAGCAGGGCAAATACTTTCAGATAGCACTTAGTCATTCAATTCAATAGGCTAAGCCAAAGTCAGTAGGCAAGTCTTTGTCTAGGATGCAGAACTTCAGGTAAGTAAATTGGAAAAGTCTTTGCACAAGTTCTTAGTAGTCTTTGATAAAAAGAAGAATCACATGTAGTGCCACAAGCTGATTAGACTTGTGAGTTGCAGAAGTTACAAGCACTTCCACAGTAAAAGGTAAGGTCTCTTAGACTTGTTCTACAGTACCTTGGTAAATCAGAAAAAGATGCAGCTGAAGACTTCTGTTCCTGTGCAGCTCTGCAGATTTCACTGTTCCTGGGCCTCATTTGTGGGGACAAGAGGGAGGACGTCAGGGGACTCCTGCACTGGCACGGTCAAAGCTGGCAACCAGCAAACTTTACTTTCAGCGGCTGTTTCGCGTTTCAGCAGCTTGCGGTACAGCAAATAGCAATAAGCGTGGTTCCTGGCTGTCCAGGTGGACTTTCCTCACATCTGAGGTCCCACACGCAACTGAGGGGGGGGCGGCGTCAGGCTTGGTCAGTCCTGCATCATGGGAGTCTGGAGGATCTTCCAAAAGATTTAGGCCAGCTAACAAGCAACACACACAATCTGGTGTCCCTCTCCCAGGCTCTACGGTTTCCTGCAGCAACTCTGAGGGAATTCAACCAGCTCCGAGATGGGTGTCCAGGTGGCTTACTTTGGAGTTGATTGGTCCCACCATCTCAAAGGGAGAGGTCGTCCTTGCAGGGGCTTCTCTGTCGATGCGAACTTGGCAAGTAATCACTGCAGCAGGGCTTCACCGGACAAACCACTGGTCCAGGAGTTGCAGCAGGCGTCCTCTTCAAGCTCTTCTTCGGCTCCTTCGTCCAGGGGTCGACTATGCCTTCCAAGCCAAGACTCGCCTTTTGTTCAGTTCTCTCCCTTTCATTCCAGCCTAGCTGTCACTCACCCAGCAGGGTGGCTGTCCTTGCCAGACAGTCAGCCAGCCAATCACCACAGAGTGCATTTGGGTCTCCTAGGGGACTAAGCACAGGGAGTTTCGGGCACCTTCCTCACTTCCTGCCTACCCCAGACACTTGGGCGCCAGAGGCAGGTTTCTCTCAGAAACCCTGCCAAAGGCGAAATGAACAAAGAGACTAAACCTGGTTTGGCGTGCAGAGAAACTCTCTAGAAGGATGTTTCTTCAAAGACCTGGCGAAAAAAGATAGGGCACCATTTTAGCAAAGACGGCTGTATGCCATTTTGAAAAAGATGGCTCCCGCGGTTACTTTACCGGAGCCGTGAACGGTCGCGGTAAATGCAAACCAAGGTAGTTCGAAATGAAACCTCTGCCACCAGCCAGTCAATTGAGGAAAGGGTAAGACAAAAGATGTTACATGAGCATTTAGACACACGGGTATACTAAGTAACCCCTACAGCACTCTATTGTAAGTTAGGGTGTGCTGGGTCTAGCAAGTACAATGCTAAGTAAAGTCAATTTCACTTTACTGTTCTGGGAAACAGTAGTTGATCCCAGAGGAGGTATTTAAATCTTGGGAAATCTGGAAGACTTCCCCGTGGCACTGCCCTGAAGGTGCTTTGTGACAGTGGTGAAAGATGATGCCTAAGGATATGGTTAGACCCCATAACCAAAATGGACACAGTTTATACAATCTCATTAAAATACATGAGAGAGTGAGGAAAAAGGGTCACACACTCTCCAGGCTAAAAAAAAATCAAGTCCCCAGCAAAGTTGCTGGGGATCTCTAAGGTGGAGGGAATGAACACATTTTTGAGAATTCTCCCTAACAAGCACTGCTCTTCCTTTCACTCCTCCAGAGGCAAGTCGACCAGATCGTCAAAGTTTCTCTTCGTCATATCACCAGCCCTCCAGGTCCCCGACCCAGGAAGCCTACAGAGGCCGTTTCTAGGCCTACAGTGGAAGAGGTCACGCCGCTGTCGCCCGAAACGAAGGACGCTGGTTCCAAAGCAAGCCTGAACCAGCCAGGATGCCGGGCTCCACCCATGCACCCGAGTGGAGGCCGGCTGATGAAATTCGTCAGCAAGTGGGAGAAGATCACCACCGACAGATGGGTGCTGGGTCCTCTTGCCCACAAACATAACCTGGAGTTTCAGCACAGATGTCTGCAGATCTCTCCGGAGGCCCGGCAGGAGCAGTACATTCTGCAGCTCTTGGAGGATATAGGGGCCATGCGATGAAAAGGGGCGGTAGAGCTGGTTCCCCAATGACTCCGGGGCTCCAGTGTCTATGCCGAATACTTTTTAGTCAAAAAGAAAACTGGGGGCTCGAGGCCCATTCTAGACCTGCAGCGTCTGAACAAATATCTCAAGTCCCAAAATGTCAGGATGGTCACATTGCAGCACGTGCTCGGCCAATGGGAAGGAGACTTCTTGACGTCGCTGGATCTGGAGGAAGCCTAATTCCAAGTCCCCATCCACAAGCGGCAACAAAAGTTCTTACGCTTCGTAGTGCAGGGGCCGCACTACCAGTACAAAGCCTTACCCTTTGGCCTGAAATCAGCCCCCAGGATGTTCACGAAGAGCCTGGCATCGGTAGCGGCTCATCTACGTCTACGAGGGATACACATGTACTCGTACCTCGACGACTGGCTCATCCGGGTGAAGTCACGAGAGTTGGCCGTCGACACACGAGATGACGTCCAGCTGCTGACAGATCTGGGATTCTCCATCATTTATCCGAAGTCTTGCTCGACATCACAGAACGCTCAGTTCCTGGGAGCTGGGCTCAATATAGTCTCTTGCCTAGTGTCGCCCTTGAGAGGGTAGTGGCCATGCTGGGGAAAGTGCAGCAACTGTCATGTCATCTTGCATCTAACTTATCCAGCTCTGCATGTTACGGATGCAACTTCGGGAGTTCCTGGATGCTCGCTGGATACCGGTGTCCGGAAGCTTTGCTGAGAAGGTCCCGCTCGACAAGGAGTTCAGTTGGGCAATAAGGTGGTGGGGGCATTGACTGTCGCACAGGGTTTCAAACCCCCAAACCCCCCCCCCCCCCCCCATACCAGGAAATGGTAACCACTGACACTTCCCTGGAAGGCTGGGGAGCCCACACCGGATGTCTGCACGCCAGAGGCCTGTGGCTACTGGAGGCAAAGTATCTCCACATCAAAGTCCTGGGGCTGCGGGCAGTGTTCTGGGCCATCAAGTCATTCCTACCGTCTCTGAAGGGCAAAGTGGTGAGGATCTTTACGGCAACACAACCAAGATATTCTACATCAGGAAGAGAGGTGGCACTCTGTCCCTAGCGCTCTCCAAAGAGGTGCAGGACTTGTGACACTTGGCTGTCGGAGAAAGATGTTCCTCTTAACCTGGCGGGAGTCAAGAACACCATTGCAGACTCCCTCAGCAGGGAATTGTGCTCCTGCCACAAGTGGGAGCTTCAGCAGGAAGTGAAAAACCGCATCTTCATCAAATGAGGCAGTCCTCAGGCCGATTTGTTTGACTTGCGCAAATTCCAAATGCCAGCAGTTTGTCATCAGGTTCCACCAGCTGAGGAGCATGGGGGACGTGTTCTCCTTCCTGTTGAAAGGCCTGTTCTTGTTCGCACCGTTGCAGTCATCAATACACTGTTTCAGTGCCGATGCAGGATGATACTCGTCGCCCTGTTGTGTCGGAGGCAGATTTGGTACCCGGACCTTCTGAGCCAGTCAGCGTCGCCTCCTGTCAAACTGCTAGTAGCCCCGGATCTTAACAGAGAAGGTGGTGCAATCCTGCATCACGACCCAGGATCGCTGAGCCTGAGGGTTTGGCTCCTGCAGCCCTGGAGTTTGGAGGATGAGAGTTGTCAGCGGACTGCAGACAGGTCCTTGCCAAGGCCAGAGCATTGTCGACTTTGAAGTGCTACGGTCACAAGTGGAAGCATTTTGCTACGTGGTGCCGGTCTCAGAAGATCGCCCCTCTGAGGATCATGGCCCCGCAGGTTCTGCCATACTTGTTATCCTTGGCCAATGCCGGACTGGCATACGCCTCTATCAAAGTGCATCTGGAGGCTATCTCCCGCTACACCAGGTCCCCAGGACAATCTTCTCTTTGGTCTCACCGTCTCGTCAAGGAGCTCATAGGATTGTTTTGATTTTTCTCGCCAGTAAAGGCTCTTGCCCCGGTGTGGGAACTCAACGTGGTGCTGACGAGGCTCATGGGAGGCCCCCTTCGAGCCTAGGCATCAGGCCCCTCTCGTTCCTTTCGTGGAAAACTGTTCCTTGTGGCCATCACCACCGCCAGGAGGGTGGGTGAGATCCAGGCCCTAGCCAGCAAACAGCCATATTTGACTTTGCACAAGTCGAGGGTGGTGTTGCGGAACCCCTCCGTACCCCCCCTCCCACCCCCCCCCTCTCCTTCATGCACAAGAATTCCATCTCCACTAGCCTTTGGTGTTACGTGTTTTTCCTGAAGCCTTCGTCACCAGCTGAACGGGCCTTGCACTCGCTGGACGTTGCTCGAGCCCTGAAGTTCTATGTGAAGCGCACAAAGAGCTTTCGGAAGACTTCTCAAATGTTCATGAACTAGGCCTTGTCCAAGGCTTCCATCTGAAGGTGGCTCTCGAGCTGCATCACGCACTGTCATTGGTTGGCGAACTGACCGCTGCCTGACTGAGAGAAAGCCCACTCCACCAGAGAGATTACTGCAACAACTGTGTTCCTGGCTGGTGTGCCCCTGCTGTACATCTGCAAGGCTGCTACAGAGGTCTATGCACACCTTCACAAAGTTCTACTGCGTCGACAGGGATTCCAGAGAGGAGTCCAGAGTCGGTCAAGCAGTGCTATGCAACCTGTTAGAGGGGAGTCTGTTCAGGCAGTAAGAGTTGCGTCTGAGCCTTGTCACCTCCCGTGGTTGTGTAATGGTGTACTCCTATGTATTTGTTTTTCATGAACATGTGAATCCTTGCTAGAGAAGGAGTGTTGGGGAGAATTCTCAGAAATGTGCTAAAGACCCCCAGCACCTTTGCTGGATTTTGAGGACTTTCATTTTTTTACCTTGAGAGAGAGAGAGATCCTTTTTCCCACTCATGTATTTCTTCTGTGATATGAACACTGTTTTGGTTGTGGAGTCTGACAAAATCCATAGGCATCATCTTTTACATTGTACCATACAGCACCTTCAGTGCAGTGGCACAGGGAAGTCTTTCAGATTTCCCAAAGGTTTAAGTACCTTCTCTTGGATAAACTGTTTAGTGAAGTGAAATTGCTTTACTTGCATTGCAACTTTCTAGACCCAGCACACACTATCTTACAATAGGGTGCTGAAGGGGTTACTAAGTATCCCCCTTGTCTTATTTGAGACTTAACATTTTTATGTTGCCTTTTCCCCGATTAATGGCTGGTGGCACTGGTTTACTTTTAACTACTGTGGTGTGCTTTTACCGCAGGCTGCGTTCACAGCTGCAGTAAAGAACCCAAGGGTGCCATTTTTGTCAGAATGGCCCTGGTCCTCCTTTTTTCGCCACTTCTTTGTGGAAAGGTCCTTCTTGAGATTTACTCTGGACGCCAAACCAGGTTTGCTCCCTTTTGTTAATTTTGTCTTTGGCAGGATTCACTAGTGAAGCCCGCCTCTGGCTCCAGTATGTCTGGCGGGGGCAGGAAGTGAGGGAGGTGCCAGAAACTCTGTGCTTAATCCCCTTGGTTACAGGAATGCATCTAAAGGTGATTGGCCGGCTGGCTGTCCATCAAGGACAGCCACCCTGCTGTTTGACTGGCAGCTAGGCAGGAATGAATGGGAGAAACCTGCATAAAAAGCGAGGCTTTTTGGCTTGGAAGGCAGTCCCGATCACTGGACGAGGATTCCCGGCCTGACGGGAAATATTCATGAGCATGTGAATCCATGCCAGACCCATGCTGGAGAAAAATAGTTACAGCTAAGTAACTTGTTCCTAATGAATCATTTAGCTGATGGCTTTACAGGACAAATGCACTTGCAAGGCCCTATGGATAGATGGGTAAATGCACCCCCAACAGCCGAAACGATGCAAAGTCCACTACTGGCGAATTCCAATAAAATCAGCATCTCGCTTGGTATCCAAACGCATGGCTGAGACATGCTTTCTCAACAACTGTACCTCAAACTGATTATTCTGACACTATGAAATAAACTTAGGAGCCTTCCAGGCAGCAAATCAAAACCATTGCATCTGAAATTGGAGCCCCCACCTCAGTGGAGAATGGCTACGATGAAATGGGAGAATTGAGAAAATTGGCATTTTGAATGGATAGTGTCCTCCTACCTATTCCTTATCTAGCTTGCTGGCGTCGGAAAAAAATTTCACAGTAGAGGGCGCTGCGCGTCAACGTCCCTCAAAGGCCTCCGTATCGGCGCCAACGTCACTATGGGTATAAATAATCTTGCGCAGCGTCCGTTGCTCAGTTCCGTTTTTCCACGCTTCATAAGCCTCGGAGACGCAATGCTCAGTTCCTCAGTAATTCTCCTTAATCTTCGATTTCCTTGAAGTAATCTTCGAATCTACGATGGCATCTTCGTCCACTTCGACACCACCATCCGGCTTCAAAAAATGTTGGGATTGTGGAATAAATATCCTCACAAGATCTGCCTCTGGTGCCTGGGCTCAGAGCACCAGTGTTGGGAGTGTCGGGAGTTTATGTCCATGATGGCGAAAACCTTGAGGGAACGTAGGGGGAAGCTGGAGAAAGGTAAGACCGTTAAATCCTCTACCCCTTCAAAATTGTCCTTGACCATGTCGAGACATTAGTCTGCTCGCCATTGGAGAAAACATTCCTGCTCGCGATCTCAAAGTGGTTCTCACCACTCCAGATTGAGACCTACCAAGAAGAGGTGTCATAGATCACCTCCTCTTCATCTTCTAACTCGCCAGAAAGCGTCACCTGTCCCACTAAACACAGCTCTCCAGCTAAGTGGGAGAAATTTTGCCAAAAAAATGTTAAGGGTCTTCAAGAACGCGGCCTTTTCACCCTCGGATGCCTAGACGTGATACCCCGGGTGAAGACCCTAAAATGCTGTGAGTCGTTGCCCTCGGCAAATAAAAACCCCCGAGAGCATCATGAACCCTCGAGTAGAGACAAAGGCCCTTTGCATACAGCTGCGTCATCGATGAAGGCGCCTTCGACATATAAGACAATGTCATCAATGCCGTCATTGACCCCGATGAAGGAGAGGCCATCGAAGCCTCATGCCCCAACTGCACCATCAGTACCCGGCGTGTCGAAGGATTTTTCGAAGGCGTTGAAAGGGGCCTCGGCCCCATCGATGACAGAGTAAAATTCCGATTATCTCGACGACATTGAGGTCCTACTTGAGTATATCAACGCTGTTTGTGGTTTCGTTGAGCCCTATAGCGTCTAAATCGACTACTACCCTATCTCAAGCGTTGTCGACCAATCGGTCTCCCTCATCGCTTGTACTGGGTTTTACCCCATACCCACGCTCTGACTACTTCAGAGCTTTGTCCTCTATGAAGGAGAAGACTCTGATAATGAAAGGCTGTTTGGCTTATAGACTACAAGAGATCCTATTCCAGAGGAGCTAATATCAGAGGAAGTCCGATTAAGAGGTCTTCATGAGTCTCTACAAGATGCCAGTGGCATAGATTCTTCTCCAGAGGCTGACTTCGGCAGAACAGAACCTGTTGAGCATGCAGAAATGTCTTACAGATCTCTTATGGCGAGAATTATGAAATGTATGATTTAACTGACATCTTAGATAAAGGGCCTCAAGAAGACCCTATAGTTCCTTTCATGCAGCATTACAGAGGAAAATAGCTGCCAATTGGGAAACACCGGAGGTTATCGCTGCAGTAAACAAAAAGCACTCTGCGAAGTACAGAACGCCGGCTTCAGATCCTCTGTACTTCAGTAAGCATCTGACCCCAGAGAGCTTTGTAGTGCAGGCTGCGACTTAGTCAAGCAGTATATCGGCATACCCCACTATACCACAAGATGGAGATGACAAAAAATGTGATGCCATGTCCAAAAAGATCTCGGCATGCAGCATGGCACTTAAGTCTGTTAAAACCACTTGCACGCTAGCGAGATTCAGCCACACCTTTTGGGAGAGCGCTTCATCAGCGGCTGACCGTCTCCCAGAACGGGAGGAATGAGACTCATTCTTGAATATCAAGGATGGGGAGAATGCGATGTGCGAGTCCCTCCAAACAGGTCTCGGCTCTGCTGACGGCATCAGCAGAGCCATGGCGGCGAGTACCACAATCCGCAGATTTGCATGGTTGCGGAAATCTGGTTTAGCTCCTGATGTACAAGCCAGACTTCTGAATATGCCCTTTGACGGCACCTCTCTATTTGGCAAGAAAGCTGATGACAGTTAGGAGAAATTGCAAACCTCTAAGACGGCAGCCAAATCCCTTGGGGCTGCAGTTAGTCAAACTCCAAACCGCCCCACAGGTACGTCTTGGAGGGGGGGAAGCCCTTTTGTTTTTACTATGCATTTGGAAAAGGCAGAGGGCAGCCAGCTCAAAGGGACCAGACTATTCACCCGTGGTGGACTGGTCCAGGGTACCAAGTCTCCATCAGTAGGTGCTGCTCTGCCGTCAGCATCTGCGTCAGCCGCTCCTAAACCCCTCTGAGCTCTCTCCACACAACACCAGTAAGAGGCAGGTTAACTCAACATCTGACAAAATGGCAGGCTGTTACGTCAGATGCTTGGGCATTGGAGACATTTGCCCAAGGTTACTACCTGCCTTTCCTACACAGTACTCAGTCATCCACCGGGGAGCAACTCTTTGAAGTTTCCAGACCTGCTCCTTATGCAGGAGATTTTAGACCTGCTAGAGAAAGGTGCTATAGAACCGGTGCCTGTAGCGGAGAGGAACAAGGGTTGGTACGCCCCTTCATCCTTTTTTGGTATTAGGAATTGAGTATTGAGACCCATTTTGGACTTGCGAGAATTGAACAAATTCCTCAGAAAAGACAAGTTCTAGATGGTAACCCTTTCTCAGATCCTTCAGGCCCTCCAGTTTCAGGATTGGTTGGTATCTCTGGACCTTCAGGATGCTTACTTTCATGTGCCAATCCATCACAAGCACAGAACGTACCGGAGGTTCGCCATTGGCAGTTCTCACTATCCATTTTTCGTTCTGCCATTTGGGCTGACCTCCGCCCGAGGGTCTTCACCAAGTTAATGGCAGCCGTGGTAGCAAGTCTAAGGAGGGAAGTGTTTCATGTCTACCCCTACCTGGACGGCTGGTTGATCAGAGCAGTGTCACCGGAACAAGCTCCGGTCCATCTAGATTATGTTCACCACTTCCTCCACAAGCTGGGCTTCTCCCTCAACTTGAAGTCACAGATGATACCATCACAGAGACTCCAGTTCATTGGAGCAGTCCTGGACACATCCCTGGGAAAAGCCTCGCCACCAGAGGTGAGGGCTCAAGATATTCTTCAGATGGTGACCAGATTTCAGAATGCCCAGCGTCTACCAGCGTTCGACATTTTGAGGTTGCTCGGCCTCATGGCATCCTGCATTTTTCTAGTGCCAGAGGCTCACCTGAGAAAGATCTTTCCCAGTTTGCGCTAAGGACCCAGTGGTCCCAATTCTCAGGAAGAATGTCCGATCTCCTACAAATCCTGAGCAGCGTAGCACAGGACCTTCAGTGGTGGGCCTGTCGGGAGAACATCGTGAAAGGAGAACCGTTTTGGCAACCATAGCCAGAAATAACAGTAGTCACGGACGCCTCACTCACGGGGTGGGGAGCCCATACTTACGATTAACCATCAGCAGTTGTTGGTCTCCATCGGAGTCCAGACTACTTATCAACCTGGTAGAGCTGAGGGCAATCAGGCTAGCACTGAAAGCTTTCCTGCCATCAGTACAGGGCCAAAATGTTCTGATAATGACGGACAACACAGTGGCTATGCACTACCTCAACAAAAGAGGCGGCGTAGGGTCACTGCCACTGTGCAGAGATGCAGCTCTGGTTCTGGGCAATTCAAGAAGGAATCTCTCTATCAGCACTTCACCTAGCCAGAGAGAAGAACATGGCGGCGGATGCTCCGAG
This sequence comes from Ambystoma mexicanum, assembly GCF_040938575.1. NCBI lineage: Eukaryota > Metazoa > Chordata > Amphibia > Caudata > Ambystomatidae > Ambystoma > Ambystoma mexicanum. Next base: position 736,213,520 of record NC_090925.1, read on the forward strand.
CAGGCAGACAGTCTCCCACGAGTGGGAACTAGCTCAGGAAGTCCTTCAAGAGATCTTCGCCCTTTGGGGAACCCCTCGGGTAGATCACTTTGCAACAAGTGTCAACAGGAAATGCAAATGATATTGCTCAAGGGAATTTCCCCCGAGAGCAGCTCTAGGAGATGCGTTTGTGGTGGACTGGGAGTTCCCACTTCTGTATGAGTTTCCTCCAGTCCGCGTCATTCCTCAAGTGATCAGGAGGTTGAGGAGATTCCGGAAACCCATGATTCGAATTGCCCCGGATTGGGCCAGGAGAAACTGGTACCCAAATCTTCTAGACATGTCCATCTGTCCTCGGATTAGTCTTCCACAAAGAGAGGATCTTCATTCCCAAGAGGAAGGTCAGGTTCTCCATCCGGATATCAGGACTCTCAACCTTCATGTTTGGTTTCTGAAAGGTTGAGATACAAAGATTGGGACCTCCCGGATGATGTAATGGAGGTGTTGCTTTCGGCCTGCAACTAAATCTTTATACCGCTACTTTTGGAACAAATTCTGCAGCTGGTGTAGAGATAAGGATATTGACCCTTTTTCATGTAGTACTCCGATGGTGTCATCTTTCCTACTATTTTTGGCAAATTCAGGCCTTCAAGTTGGCACAATAAAAGGTTATCTCGCTGCGCTATCAATCTTTAATCGTTCGGCTGAGGAACCTTCATATTTCAAGTTGCCTTTAGTCATTCGTTTTCTGAAAGGGTTCACTAATGTCTTTCCTCCCAACTCCTTTTCAAATTCCCCTGTGGGATTTAAATCTAGTATTAAAATTTCTAATGGTTACTCCATTTGAATCTCTTCATGCCTGTGCATTAAGGTTTCTCACTCTAAAAAGTCTTCCTAGTGGCTTTAACTACTGCCAGATGAGTGAGCGAACTACAAGCCTTATCTTGCAAACCTCCACATACCATCTTTCACAAAGATAAGGTAGTTCTTCAAGTGAAGCCAAATGTCCTCCCAAAGATTGTCTCAGAATTTTATATCACACAAAAGATAACCTTGCCTTAATTTTACCCTCCTCACCCAGGGAAAGAGGAAGAGAGATTGCACAGGCTGGATTCAAGGCATGCCTTGAGTTTTTACATTAACAGACTTGCAAGGATTGGGCAAGCAGATCAGTTGTTTGTGGGGTATGCAGGACATAGACTAGGTTTACATATCACGAAACAGACCATCTCAAGATGGATTACACAAACTACCATAGAGTGCTATAAATTGGCAGGAAAAGATCCTCCTCATCACCTCAGGGCTCATTCAACCAGGGGTACAGCAGCCTCGTCAGCTCTCCAAAGAGGAGTTCCAATTAAAGACATGGTCGTCTGCACATACTTTCATCACCAATTTGTACAGTCGAGATTACTCCACTAGCCAGGAGACTACATTTGGGAAAGCTGTGTTGCACTTGGTGCATCTTTAAAAGGATCATTACGTTTTACACCTGCCTCCTATACATATTACTGCTTTGGGAGTTTATCAAAGATGAGGAATACGTGGGAGGACACAATCTATTCGAAGAACAAGTTACTTACCAACTGTAACGTTCTTTCGACTGGATGTTCCTCCCACATATTCTCGCCCCGCCCATCCTTCCCCGCAGTAAAACTTCCCTTGTAGTTGCAGCCTACGCTCCTTCAAGGGTACTAACCATCTGATACTGGGCAAACACAGCACCTCAAAACGGAACTGGGCAACGGACACTGTGCAAGACTATACCTATGGTGACGTTGGCGCCGATACAAGGCCTTCGAGGGACACTGACTGAAGGGACGTTGATGCGCAGCGCCCTCTCCTGTGAACATTTTTTCCGAGGCCAGCAAGCTGGAAGTGTATTTATCAAAGATGAGGAATAAGTGGGTCCAGTCGAAAGAACGTTAGTCGGTAAGTAACTTGTTCTTCTGGAAGAAACGGTTAGGCAGAATCCACTACACACAATTGGGACTACAGGTGTTAGCCAAACCAACCTTTGGTGTAAGTCTGTACCCCACAGTTTTTGGTAGCGAGCTGAGCAGCCAGGCTTCTCAAGTGAATGTGAGCAGTGCAAGTGATTACACAGAGAACTTTCAATCAGTGGTTCAAGTAGACACTTTTACTCAAGGTTTCTTGGTAAAACACTTATTAATTTATTACACAATCATTTAGAAAACATTTCACTAGAAGACAACTTAATATTTTATACCAATTCACTTCAATGCAAAACTTCAAGACTTTTAGACAGTTTGAACTCCCCTGAAATAGGAGCCAAATGGCAGTTCAGTTAATTAGAAGTGAGCAAAAGGGACAAGGTAAGTAGAATAGATCACATATACTTGTTACAGTGTAAATAGTTTCAGTTCACCAGAAGAGTTCAATTCAAGTCAATAGGTCAGGCCAAAGTCAATGGGCTAGTGTTCTGGATCGGAAAGAGCAGTTCTGGTATCAAACGGTAAAGTCTTTGCAAAAGTTCTCAGAAGTATTTTAGGTAAAAAAAGAATCCTATGTCGGGTCACAAACTGATTAGGCCTGCAAGTTGGGAAAGTTTCACAAACTTCCACTGCGAGAGTGGTCTCTCAATCGGGTTGGCACAGTACCTTAATATGAAGAACAAAATGCAGCTGAAGACGTTGGTTCCTGGCAGGTCCTGCAGATCTCACTGTTCCTGGGCCTCAGTCGTGGGGACAAGAGGGAGGATGTCGGGACTCGTGCACTGCACGGGATCGTCGAAAGCAAATGAGATGGAGTGTCTTCAGTTCCAGTAGATGTAGCTTCAAGCGCACAAGCTGGTATCACTCTCCCTGGTTAATCCTAACCAGCCTTGAGAATGGTACCCAGGTGGCTTAAGAGTTGATTGGTCCCACCAACTCAAAGGAAGAAGTTGTCCTTGAAGGCGCTTACCTCTCGAGATAAACCTGTCAATTTGGACCTTCAGCAGGGCTTCACCGGGCAAACCAACGGTCCAGGAGTTGCAGCAGCAGTCCTCTTCCAGCTCTTCTTCAGTTCTTTCGTTCCAGTGGTCGACTCTGCTTTCCAGTCCAAGAGACGCACCTTTTAAACAGTTCTCTCCCTTTCATTCCAGCCTAGCTGCCACTCACCCAGCAGGGTGGCTGTCCTTGCCGGACAGTCAGCCAGCCAATCGCGCCAGAGTGCATTTGGGTCTCCTAGGAGACTAAGCACAGGGAGTTTCGGGCACCTCACTCACTTCCTGGCCACCCCAGACACTACGCCAGAAGCAGTCTTCAGTCCTGAACCCAGCCAAAGGCACACAAACAAAGGGACCAAACCTGTTTTTGCTGTGCAGAGACCAACACTAAAAGGACCTTTCCAAAAAGATATGGCAAAAAAAGACCGGCACCCATTTAAACAAAGGGGATTAAGGCACCATCTTGAAAACATGGTTCCCGTGATTTTTAGCTACCGGTGTTCGCGGTCGGGAAAAATCATGGTAGTTTGTTGTAAAACCACTGCCACCAGCCTAGGAAAGGGTAGCATTTGACTGCTACATGAGTATTTAGACACAGAAGACACTATGTAACCCCTCCAGCACTCCATTGTGTGTGCTGGGTCTAGGAATTTGGAAAAGACTAGTAAAGTCAGTTTCACTTAACATTCTCTGGGAAACAGTAGTTTATCCCAGAGAAGGTATTTAAACCTTTGGGAAGTCTAAAAGAGATCCCTGTGTCACTGCACTGAGGGTGCTGTGTAACACACATGAAAAGATGTCTATGGAGTGATCTAAAACTCCATAATCAAAGAACACACGTGTAAAACATACATCAAAACAAATGAGTGGGAAAAAAGGCTCACCCTCTTTCCAGGAAAAAAAGAAATCAAGTCCTCAAAATCCAGCAGTGTTGCTGGGGGTCTCTAAGATGAAGGGAATTGTCACATTTATGAGACTTCTCCCCAACAGAAACACATTGCCGAAATATCAGCCCGTTCCTACATCTTGGCTACGTTTAATCAAATAAGGCAGTTAAATACAGCAGAAATGGTATCAATTGAACTTCCAAGAATGGGCTGCAAAAACAACTGGGCACTAAAATGTACTGTTCCGTTTTTTGGTTGGATGCTTCATTGTTGGAGGACTTTGGCTTTGCACACCATTTGTCGTAAAGGAAAGAAACAAAACTCTTAATCTGTTGCTCGCAAATTTGATCAAGGATATAAGCAAGGGGATATTCATCTGACTAAGCAAGCGGTTCTTAGAGCCCATCAAAGCTATACTCACCTGCTAATCCCCAAACAACAAGAAATAGAATACTGTGCTCCCGAGCGAGTTCAAAACTGAGCCAATTGACAGTTTGCATTTGAACAAACAATGCCCTAGCTTTCATGGAACACAAGGCAAGGGGATATCGGTCCTTTCTTTCCCAACCAGCTGGACTCCAAAAACCTTTGACTTCAGATGTATACACCTTATAAGAAACTTGGCTCACTACACCTTTTCATATTGATAGATACTAATGTATAACTTTGCCATACCGTCCACTTAGGGCCGAGCTAGTGGGGGACTGGCGATAGGAACCAGATTAAATTACTCGCTAGAACCTTTCCTGTGCCAATTTTCTTCCCATAGGGATTATATGCTATACTCACAGTGCCAGTAGCATTTGCAAAGACAATGTTTGACCCCCCTACAGGTGCACACACCAAAGCGATATAAAAGATAATTGGAAAATTATACTCTCCTGGTATGAACCATCCAAAAGATTTAATTACACCATCTGGTGAAACATAAGAGATCACCATCTAAGTGCGCATTTGGGGGTTTGCAGGGATAGATAATGGAACACATTTGTTTCCTCATGGTTTGGAATGTTTACCTTTCGAAGTACTGGATGCAGGAATACCCACTTCTATGTGGACAAATTACACCATCTATTCACACATTGAATATGTTATTGTGGATCCAGAAATGGCAGCTTTTTGTGGCCCAGCTAAAAGTAATCCTCCTGATGTGAGCGACCATGTTTTAATAACATGGTCAGTCAACCTAGCACCGCCTATTGATCGAAACCTGGGAAAAGTTAATACAAACATTTATGCTAAAGGTGTCCGTATAAGGTGGTCAGTTGACAGGATCAAAGATATTAATTACTCTGAGTAACTATCTAGTTAAGGAAAGGTGGACTGAACAGATATGGGATTTGGCGGGTCTAATAGGGTTACGTACAAATTGCCCTCAAAAAGGGAAAAAAAGAACCCATATGGTAATAGGAATGGCCCGCAATTGGCCCAGTTTGCTATAATTTATCAGCAAACCGTATTACAGAGCAAAGATGGGGGTCTGCCATTAGTTAATTTTGCATTAACCATACTGCACAGAGAGGCAGCCCTAGTCAAGTCCAAGTCTGTCACCTGCTACATAAATTGGCTGAAACGACAAACAATCTTTCTTCAGTGCAAATTGGCAGCCAGTCACCACTTTATTAAAATAACGTGATGGCCATAAATTCTGGTCCCGGTTTAATGATTATCAAAAAGTTCCTTTGGCTAGAGAATTGAATCCAGTAACTGAAACAGCATGGGAGTTGCATATAAATGGATTCTATACTTCCCCTGGAAATGTGGTTATGGTGGCAAATCTGGATTGCAAAAATATAACTGCACCCTTTCGAAATAGATTTGGAGGACTTGGAAAATATCATCCGAAAGCTAAAATCCTTTGTAGCGCCTGGGCTTGATGGCATTCCAAATATCTTGCTAAAGGAAAATCCACAGTTATGGCCTAAAATTCTATTGAACCTGTTTGAACAGATAGATTGAAGGGGCAGTTTTTCTGATAGCTGGCTCTGATCGACACTAATACCAGTCTTTAAAAAGGGTGACAGAGCTGCTCCAGCAAACTATATCTGTTGCTGGCTATGCTTGCCAGTCACGAGATTTTTGCCACCATTCTGCTTAAAGGGCTGACAACATGGGCAGAGGGGAAAAAAACACAAAAGACTCGGCTGTGTTTATAAAAAAATACAGCACAATTGACCACATACGTCATCCATTACCGAACGGTGGAAGCTGCTGTTGTTCAATGGAACAATCTGTACTGCTGCTTTGTAGATTTTATCAAAGCTTTTGACTTGGTTTCACAAGAGCTCCTGTGAAAAACTCAAGAAATTGGGGATAGAACGTGAGCTATTACATTATATTGAGATGTTACACACTAATACAATGGTCTTAATACGGCTGAATTTAACCAGAAACCTCAGCAATTATTTTAGCACTAGCCAGGGATCAAAGCAGGGATGCATTCTAGTACCCCTGCTCCACAATCTGTATGTTGCTGATACGGTCATCTTTGATGTGACTGCAGTGGGATTGCAGAGGTCAATAGACGAGCTTTCAAAATATTCAGAAGCCAACAGCATGGAAATTAATCTCAAAGACAATGTGCTTGGTGGAAAATCTCCCCAAAAAGCACATTCCAGTGGAAACTTAATGGAGAAGCACTAGAAATAATGGACCAATACAGTTTGCTGGGACTTCCAATAAAATATAAACATTTCGGTGAACTACTATAGCAATATATACATCCCAGAAATGTGGAAAAATGGCTGGCAGTTAAACATGACTAGTCAGAAAAGGGAGTCTAAATATCGAGGGTATGCTGGAAATTTCGGCTCACTTCCTTGCAGGCCACTTGGCCCTTGCAAAGTTTCTTGATGTACTGCAAAATATCATTGCCATGTATCAATACATACTCTTTGATTAAATTATTAGGAAAAAAGCATGGTTGCAAGAAATACATTTTATAGAGAATTTACAGCAATGTCTGATATCCGGTTTCAAGAATTGAACTTTCTACTGGCAATGCTGGCAAACTCCAAATATTGAACTATGTGGAGACCACATATTAGACAACAGACTATCGGCTATCTACAATACTATGGAGAATTGGATGAAAGCCCATTGGATGTGTATAAATGGCTCCAAAACCGAATTTATGACATTTGGAAAAACAAAAGCCTTACAAAATCTAGGCCCAGCCTACTCTTCCTTCATTATAAAAGACTCCAACATCACAGTCACAAACAAGGTCAAAACACTCGGCATATACTTGCAATCTTCATTAGGAGCGGAGGCACAGGTCTCGTACCTGAAAAACTGCCAGGACTATCAGAGATTGCTATGCCACATCAGGCCATTCTTAAACACCAAAAATAGTGCTACCATTGCTGGAGCCACCGTCCTATCATGACTTGATTGTGGAAATGCATTGCTGCTAGGATCTATCAACAGCTGTATTAAGCGATGTCAAATCCAAAATAATGCAGTTGGATCCATCACTGGGAAATCCAAACGCGACCACATAACACAAGACAAAATTGGCCTCCACTGGCTCGCCATAGACGAGTGCATTAGATTCAAATCTCTGACGATGGTCCACCGCTGCCTATATGGCACGACCACAGCATACCTAAAAAAGGAATTCAAATGGTATGAACCAAGCCAAAGCTTAAGATGGGCTAAACAAGGGCTACTTGAATCCGGCCATGTCAGAGTAAAAGCCACTGGCTTAAGCAGGGCTTTTCCCACCAAAGCTATCTCTTTGGAACGAGCTACCCTGCAATCTCAGGCTGGAAAGCAATTTTCTCTCCTTCAGAAAGCAGTTGAAAACATTACTCTTTAGGTAATCTGACGCATTATCCAGCGCTGGACTCATATTGAGTCCATCTTCTCCCTTTTCTGTATAGTCCCGTGATCTCTGTGTTTGTGTTCTTGTTGCGCCCTGATGCTTGCGAGCTTCGGCATGTTACACATATATAAATAAATAAATTGACAGCATACTAAAGAAAAAGATTGACATGAAACAGGATCCAAAGCATAGACTTTGTCTATAAACGAAGATGCAATGAATATTCGCACCAAGCTTTCGATCCAGATACACCATGTATATATTTGAAAAAAGTCTGTTCCATGAATCTGAAACATTTTATTCTTTCTCAGATTAAACATTTTGCCAACCAGTGAGTATCTTGGCACCTAGCAAGATATTCCACTAATAGACCGTGTATGCCGACTTTGCCAAAAAAGTTGAAACATGTCTGCATCTGTTAACTGCATGTCCGGTACTAAAACGGCAATATCTGAGAAGCTATAGTACATTTATAAGGAGCTTTGACTGTATAGCGCTGGATCAATTTTGGGTGACTTTAAACAGAGCAAAATCAGTGGTTATCACAGCAGCAGCTTTCAATGTGTGGAAGGAATTGCTGAAGCTAATTGAGTGAAAATTGCATCATTTTATTGTATTTATTACCTGTGGTTTTTAATTGTGGTTTTAGGATTGTTGTAATTCTCCAGTATAGGGTGTAGCATGGATTCACATGCTCATGAAAATTCCCTGTCAGGCTGGGAATCCTTGGTAAAAGAAAAAAACAGTTTCACTTACAAACTGTATTTCTCCTCTAAACCAATCTCTGCCCTCTGGGTCATACTGCCCCATCAAATGACATTCCTCTCCCTAAGCCCCTCCTCGGGCAGCCATCTTCAGATTTTACTGCACGCTTCAGTTTTGGGAGTCCTCGAGGTTGCTCTTCGAGCTATTTCTATGTTTTTTTCGTGTTTTCAACGGAAAAGGGTTCGATTTTTGTTCCGAAAGAGACGATGTGCTCTCTTCCACCTGCTGACAGCGGGGATCCGTTGTCGGTGAATTTCAGTGCCCCTCAAGGGCAAAGATCGTTGAAGATTTCAGAAAGCCATCAGGCCTACTTCGCACCCTCTGACCATGACGGAGGAGGAGGGAAGGTCCCTCTACAAGCCCTGCACCAAGTTGGGGGTCGGGGGGGGGGGGCTGGAGAGGGGGAACACTCTCCAGGGCTGTCCAAACTAGCCATAACATCTGGCTGTGGCACTAAATCACATATTCCTAGTGGCACATGTTCCAGTAGAACTCCATTCTCTGGCACTCGTGCTAAGCAGGAGTACAATGCTACCCTCGAGCACGAGTGGCAACTGAAAACAGATGTGTTGGACAACGTCTTCTCAAACTGGGGTTTCAAGGAATGGACCTCTTGCAACCCTGGAAAATGCACAATGCTATGTTACCAGAGTTGTCCTTTCTTATGAAGGCTTCTTCCAAACAGGTTCCCCCCTGCTTGTGCAGAACTTACAAGGACTACATTGGCTCTGTTGCCCCTGCAATCGCTGATTTCTGCAAGCACTCTTTCGCCACTGGATCTTCCCCTCCTGCCTCAAGCACTCCCTTGTGCGCCCACTATTGAAAAAGCCTTCAGCAGACCCTACCTGGCTATCCAACTAATGCCCTATTTCAATCACCCCCTTCCTAGGGAAACTGCTGCAGAAGCTAGCCTTGCCCCAACTCGACTCACACTGAACTTGTTGGTGGCCTCCACGATCATCAATCTGGATTATGAGCATCCAGAGGCACAGAAACTGCTCTTCTGAACACCTGTGAAGAACTGCTCACATCCCTGGACTCGGTTAGGCAAGATTGGATTACACCAGCCTTGTCCTCTTGATAATGGGTAACCCACCTATTGGTGTCGGTCTGTACTACACAAGTTGGTAGAGTGACTGAGTAGCCAGACTTATCCCAAGAGGGGTAAATGTGAGCTGTAGAGATGTAAAACGGAGATTCACAATTACAAGTATCCAAATAACACTTGCACTCAAGGTTTCCTAGTAAAATAGTTATTTATGTAAGTCAGTTTTAAATAAGCCTTCTTTAAAAGGGGCAATATGCAACAATAAAACTACACTTCACACTTCCTCAGATTTACGATGAGCAAGTAGATACCCTTTTGGGATGATTCACATACACTTCTTACACCCTGAGGTGACTTCAATTACTAGGGCAATGTTTGGCATTCATATATCACTTTTTGTACTTTATGCAGTTCTAAGGTTGTGGAAAAGGTTAGGGAAGGAACACGATTGACAGGTTCTCAATCTCCCAATTAAATCTATATGAGATCTATCTTTCCCAGCAATACAAGTTAAACTTATATACCACCTATGAGGGGCAGATAGAACCAAAGTCAATGGGTTAGAAGAGTCTGCAGGGAGCCAGGACAGCCAAAGTCAATTTGAACAATGTCTATGGAGGTGAGGCACTTCTTTAGATCACCTAAGTCTTGCACAAAGTTTAAGAAAAGAATCATTGTTGGGCCACAAGCTGTTAGAGCAGAAATCAACTCTGCAAAAGTAGCCACTGCAAGTCTCCAGTGAGAACAAGCAAGCTACAGACAAGAGGTAAGTACCCCTTAGCCAAGACAGTACCTTAGGTTTGAAGAAGAGGATCCAGCTGGCTTCTGTTCTGTGTCCAGTCTTGCATATCCTGGGTTCCTGGGCATCAGTCGTGGGAACATCTGGAGGACTTGTGTACTGCAGTTTGAAGGTTGGCGGCGGCTATGGGTGCTTTTCAATTCAGTGGCACTTTGCGGTTTCAGCTACCGGTCAATAGCAACACTGCGGTACTTGGACACTTGATGGGCTTCCCTTGCTTCTGGGGTCCAGCACTCAGGTGGGTCAGGCTTGGGTCGTCCTGCTTCCTCTGGATCTTCCTGGAGCTCAGGTCCGGCTTAACGACGATGCACTAGATTCAGGTGTTCCTGACCCCTGGCACTCGGTTCCAGCAGCAGAAAAGAAGTACAGGCAGCAGGGAGAGGTTTTCCAGTAAAGTTTGTCCCACCAACTCAAGGGAAGAAGTTGTCAGTTTCGGGCTTCTCTGGTCGATACGAAATTGGAGCTTCAGCACTGCAGCAGGGCTTCACTGGACAGTTCAACGGTCCAGGAGGTTGCAGCAAGCTTCTCTTCCAGTTTCCTTTGGATGTTTCGCTCGGTGTCGATTCTGTTCAAGAGACCTCTCCTTTTTATGCAGGTTTCTCCCATTCATGCACAGCCTAGCTATCTCTCACAACAGGGTGGCTGTCCTACAAGGACAGTCAGCCAGACAATCAGCAATGGGTGCATTCAGGTAACTATGGAGAATAAGGACGGGGAGTTTCGGGCACCGCCCTTGCTTCCTGCCTTGCCACACACTGCAGCCAGAGGCATGCAGCATTGAAGCCTGCCAAAAGCAAAACGAACAAAGGGGTTAAACCTGGTTTGGTGCGCAGAGTAAAACCAGAGTAAGACCTTGCAAGCAAGAAATGTTGAAAAAAGACCGGGCCATTTTGACAAAATGGGCACCCATGGGTGCATTACTGCAGCTGAAGATTCAGCCTGCAGTAAAAATGCACAATGGCAGAAAGATTTAACCACTGCCACCAGTCATTAAAGCTTGTGAGGGGTAACATAAAAAATGTTACATGAGTAAGTAGGAAAAGGGGCTACTAAGTAACCCCCCAGTACTTCCACATAAGATGGGGTGTACTGGACCTACATAGGAAAAACAGGCAAGTAAAGTCAATTTCACTTTACTGTTCTTGGAAACAGTAGTTTACCCAAGAGAACGTATTTAAACCTTATGAGAAATCCGAAGGACTTCTCTGTGACGCTGCATTGAAGGTGCTGTGTCACAATACAAAAAGTAGATGCCTATGGAGTTTGTCAGACTCCAAAGCAAAAGAAACTGTGTCAAAATCAGGACAGAAATACATGAGGGAGTGAGAAAAAGGTCTCACTCACTCCAGGTTAAAAATCAAGTCCTAAAGTCCAGCAGAAGAGCTGGGGGTCACCAAGGTTGAAGGCAATTAGCACAGAAATGAGAATTCTCCCTAACAGACTCCAACTCCCCAGCTGACCTCATTCTACTTGATCTTTCTTCTGCCTTTGATACTCAACCATTCCTTCCTCATACAAAAGCTCCACTATACTCTTGGTATCTTGGAACGGGCACTGGAATGTCTGACTTCTTGCTTTACTGACCACTCTTCCCATGTCATCTTGGGCACCTTGTCCTCTCCTACTTCCTTCTCCACCTATGGTGTCCCCAAGGGATATAGCCTCTCCGCCTGGCTCTTTAACATCTACCTTTCTCAACTGGCATGCCTCATCTCCTCCGTCTCCCCCAACTTCCAGTGTTATGCACATGACACTCCTCTTTTTCAGACTTTCTGCTGACTCAGTTGCACCTTCCTTCATCTGTCACTGTTTCTCGGTCATCCACGCTTGGTGCTCTTCCAATGATCTCTGCCTCAATGCCTGTAAAACTGAGATCCTTCCGATTGGGACCTCTCGTCCCTCCTTCCCTTCTCTCTGGCCTCCCACCATAGATGCTCCCCCTGCTCCTCCTCCTGAAGCCAGAAACCTTGGAGTCGTCTTTCACTCCTTTATCCTTCCTCACGTGCAGGACATTGCCAAGAAGTCCCGCTTCCAACTCTTCCTTCTCAAAGGAATTCTCCCATGTCTCCCTTTAGCCCTAAAGCTGAATGTTTCCTGAGCCCTGGTTCTCTTTAGGCTTGTCTACTGCAACAGCCTTCTCAATCTACCTTCTTCCACTCTGTGACCCCTTCAGCCAATCCAGAATAGAGTAGCGAGACTTATACTTGGCCTTAAGCACAGGGACTGCATCTCTCCTGCCCTAAAAAGCCTCCAGTGGCTCCCAGTTGTTGGGGAGAATTCTCATGTCGGTGCTAATTCCCTTCAACGTTAGAGACTTCACCCCCATCCCCCCTCTCCACCCGATCTTTTGCTGGACTTGAGGACTTATTAATTTTAACCCTGGAGTGAGTGAGCCCTTTTTCTCACTCATGTGTTTTGACCTGATTTGGATTTTGGGTTTCCCTTGTTTTTCTAGTCTGACAAACTCCATAGGCATCTTCTTTTTGTATGGTGACACATCTTCAGTGCAGTGTCACAGAGAAATCCTTTAGATTTCTCATACGGTTTATATATCTTTACTATTCTTGGGAACAGTAGTTCTCACAAGAAAAGTGAAATTGTCTTTACTTAGCTTTTCTCTTTGTAGGTCCAGCACACACCATCTTATGTGGAGTGCTGGGGAGTTACCTAGTAGCCCCTTATCCTTCCTACTCATGTAACATTTTTACCCTCACTACTTTAATTGACTGGTGGCAGTGGTTTAATTTTCCTACCATTGTGCTTTTCTACTGCAAGCTGTATCCTCTGCTGCAGTATAGCCACCCATGAGTAACCATTTTGTCAAAATGGCTGTGGTCTTCTTTTTTCGCTGTTTTCTGTTTGTCTGGTCTTTCTTGGGTTTTACTCTGCGCGCCAAGTCAGGTTTGAGCCCTTTGTTCGTTTTGCCTTTGACAGGCTTCAGTACCGAAACACGCCTCTGGCTCCAGTGTGTCTGGAAGGGCAGGAGGCAGGAAGTGAGGGAGGTTCCTGAAACACCCCTGTCCTTTGTCTTTAGGAATGCCTGAATGCACCCAATCGGATGTCACTGCATCTGGCGGATGCAAAATTTCACGTCCCCATACAAAGGAAGCATTGGAAGTTCCTATGCTTCGTGGTACAAGGAATACACTACCAATTCGAAGCCCTCCCCTTTAGCCTCAAATCAGTGCCAAGGGTGTTTGCCTGGCACCAGTGGCGGCCCATCTACATCTACAACGGATACACATGTACCTGTACCTCGATGACTGGCCCATCCTGGTCAAGGGAAGTGGCTGTAGGGGACACTGAAACAACAGTCCAGCTGCTGACGGATCTAGGATTCTCAGTGAATTATCCAAACTCCTGCTTTATTCCATCGCAGAACGCACTGTTCCTGGGGGCCAGGCTCAACCCTTCTCCTGCCTGGCATCACCCTCTGGGGAGAGGGTAGCGGCCATTCTGGGGAAGGTACAACGGCTGTTGTCACTGAAGACCGCCAGGGTGCAGACCATCAAGTCGCTGCTCTGCATGATGTCTTTGTGCATCTACCTTATCCTGGTCTGCGGGCTGCAGATGCAACCTCTTGTGGAGATCCTGGACACTCGCTGGATCCAAGTGTCCGGAAGCTTCAGACAAGAGCCCTCTCGTCGAGGAGTTCCATCGAGCGAGAAGATGGTGGGGTGTCCACTCCGTCACCTGGGGCACAGGGTTTCAGAACCCCCATGCAAGGCGACGGTCACCACGGACGCTTCCCTGGAAGGCCTGGGTGCCCACACTGGACATCTGCCGGAAGAGCAGGATCTCCACATCAATATCCTGGAGTTGCGGACAGTGTTCTGGGCCCTCGAGTCATTTCTTCTGTCCCTGAAGGGCAAAGTGGTGAGGATCTTCAGACAACACCACCATGATGTTCTACATCCGGAAGCAGGGGGGCACCCAATCCCCAGCGCTCTCCAGAGAAGCGCTCGACTTGTGACGCTGGGCCGTCGACCAAGAGATGTTCCTCATCCCCTTTTAATTGGCGGGTGTCAAGAACACCATTGCCGAGTCCCTCTGCAGATGCGCCCCTGCTACGAGTGGGAACTCCGGCAGGATCAGGTAGACCACATCTTCCTCAAGCGGGGCAGATCCCAGTTCAACTTGTTTGCGACGGTCGCAAACTCCAAATGCCAGAAATTCGCCAGCAGGTTCCAACAGCCGAGGGAGCATGGGGGACATGTTCTCCTTCCCTTGGGAAGGTCCTGTCACTTTATGCGTTCCCTCCGCTGCTACTCCGGCTGTGAGTCATCGAACAACTCAGTGCTGATGCACTACAATACTAGTCTCCCTGGAGTGGCAGAGGCAGATTTGTTACCCAGACCTCCTCAGCCTGTAGGCGTCGCCTCCGGTCAAGCTGCCAGTGGTCGCGGATCTGATCCCCAGAGAAGGAGGCGCAATCCTGCATCACGACCCAGGATCGCTGAACCTGAGGGCTGGACTCCTGCTGCCCTAGAGTTTGGAGGATACGAGTTGCCGGCGGACTGCAGGGAGGTCCTTGCCAAGGCTAGAGCGTCACTCTTAAGTGCTATGGGCACAAGTGGAAGCGTTTTATGTGGTGCTGGTTGCAGAAGATCAACCCTCTTAGGATCAGGGCCCGCAGGTTCCTCCATACTTGTCCTTGGTCAAAGCAGGGCTGGCGCACGCCTTTATCAAGGTGCATCTGGCGGTTATCTCCTGCTACACCCGGTCTCCAGGACGATCGTCTTTGCTCACACGGTCTTGTCAAGGAGTTCCTCAAAGGACTGTTTAGATCTTTTCCGCCAGTGAAGGCTCCTGCCCTGGCGTGGGAACTCAACATGGTGCTGATGAGGCTCATGGGGGTGGGCCCCCCTTAGAGCCTGT
Source organism: Ambystoma mexicanum (assembly GCF_040938575.1). Taxonomy (NCBI): domain Eukaryota; kingdom Metazoa; phylum Chordata; class Amphibia; order Caudata; family Ambystomatidae; genus Ambystoma; species Ambystoma mexicanum. The sequence continues at coordinate 736,228,652 of NC_090925.1, forward strand.
GCATCAGGCCCCTCTCAAGTTAGTCTCATGGAAAATGGCTTTCCTCATGGCCATCACCTCCGCCAGGAGGGTGGGTGAGATCCAGGCCCTATCCTGGAAACAGCCTTATCTGACTTTTCATGCCACAAGGGTAGTGGTGCGGATGCACCCCTCCTTCATGCCAAAGCTTCTGTCGGAATGCCACCTCAACGAGCCTTTGGTGTTGCATGTGTTTTTCCGAAACGTTTGGCGCCGGCTGAAAGGACTTTGCACTTGTTTGATGTGGCTCGTGCTCTGAAGTTCTACGTGGCATGCACGAAGAGTTTTCGGAAGACGTCTCAACTGTTGGTAAACTTTGGTCCTGTGAACCATGGCAAGCCCTTGTGCAAGGCTTGCATTTCCAGGTGGCTCTCTGGTTGCTTCACACACTGCCATCGGTTGGCAAACCGACCACTGCTCCTCAGTTTGAGAGCCCATTCCATCAGAGCCATTGCTGCAACTAATGAGTTCCTGTCTGGTGTGCCCCTGCTGGACATCTGCAGGGCTGCTACGTGGAGGTCCACGCACACGTTCACAAGATTCTACTGCGTAGACTGGGATTCCAGAGAGGATACCGGGGTCGGTCAAGCAGTGCTACGCAACTTGTTCGCTTGAAGTACAAGCTTCTGTTGAGCCTTCCTACCTCCCGTGGTTGTGCATATGTACTGCTGTGTAATCGTTATTCATGTGATGTTATTTGGCATTTATATAGCGCTCTATATATCATTGGTATGACCTCAAAGTGCTTGTGGGTTGAACGCCCTTCGGGACTGCAGTTCAGGTCTGTCGAGAGAGTAGGGTATCATAGGGTGCTTGGGTGCACTCAATATGTTAGCAGCTGATTTGATGGGCTGATAGTAGCTGCATTCTTAGATTCGGTGTGGTGGTGGTGGTGGTGTGATTAGTAAAATGTGTGCATTCTGGAGGTTTGTCTTCGAGGCTGGATTCTGGCTACATTAGGCCTGTGAAGGACGCTTATGAGAGCAGCTAGGCTGAGTTTTCGTTGGGTATAGCTGTGGCCGGGTTTCAAGAAGTGTCGGGACTGCGGTTTCAAGATGTCGCTTACGGACCCATACAACGCCTGCCTCTGGTGCCTAGGTGAGGACCACGCCACGGACGATTGTGACGAATGCCAGTCGTTAACTTCGAAGGCCTTGCGGGAGTGTAAGAAGCTTTCTGTCGGTAAGGTGTCCAAGCCCCGAAAGTCGGAATCCACTGGGCTTTCGACCGACGATTCGAGGGGTGAGACTCTGCATCGTCGGCGCAAGTCCAGGGGGGTCTCGGTCCCCGAGTGGGTCCCGCCATTCCTCTGCCTCTTAGAGGCATTCGCGGAAGTGCAGTCAGCGGTTGCCTTCCTCGTCTGAGGACTCCGCCCGTCGGCGGGTAGCTTGTCCCAACAAGCACAGTACTCCTACGGAATGGGATGACTTTCGCACGGAGATGATGGCGATTTTTCAATCGCGGGGCTCCGTTCCATCCACGCCTTCAAAAGAAGCCGGCCGTGAACGTGCTAGAGCTGCCGCTCGCACTCCTTCGGGCTTCGGTTGTCGGCACGATCACCGGGAACCTTAGAGGTCCCGGTCAGACAAGGTGGATCGCTCTAGACCTGCCCGCTCCAGGTCCCGGTCCTCGACGCCCTCGAGACCGTCGGAGCCTGCGACGTCTTCGAAGAAGTCGACGCCTCCGGGGCCATGTCCGTCGAGGGACTCTCTCTCGAGGCTCCACCTCTGATTAAGTCTTCGACGCCATCGGTGCTAAGGCCGTCGAAAGAAACGCTCTGAGCTCCACCCTCAAGGCCTGTGTCGAAGCCATCGGCGCCACCGACTATTCTGTAGACGCACTAGACGCCTTTCATAGCTGCTTTGTCGGAGGTACCGCGTGTGTCGGTGGAGACCCTGAGAAAGGCCCTGAAGAAGTCGGTGAGACCTATCTTTGAGCCTTTTTCTGTGCCCTCCTCCAGGGATATTCCAGCCTCTGGATTATATTTCTGAGGTGGAGGAAGGGTCTGAGGAAGGTTTGGTTCCAGATGAGGTTCCTGGCGAGATTTTGTTTGGTCATAGCCAGATTGAAGACTTGCGTCAGTCTTTGCACGACGCCAGTGGTCTTGATACCTCCCCGGAGGTTGAGTTTGGCAGGCCCGAGCATGGTACGCATGCTGATTCTTCGTACAGGCGGCTAATGTCGAGGGTGACAGAGTATTTGGGGTGGTCTGCGCCACCAGTGGATTTTCTGCAGGATGACCCGACAGATATCTTGGACCAAGGTCCACCAACTGACCCATTAATACCATTCCATATGGCCTTGCAACGAAGGGTGGTGGCGGCTTGGACTACTCCGGAGAGGCTCCCGGCAGTGGGTAAGTCGTTGCCGAAAAAGTACCGCCCAGCCAGTGGCAACCCTGGGTACTTGTCCATGCACCCTACTCCCGAGAGTTTGGTGGTGCAGGCAGCTACGGCCACAGCAAAACAGGCATCGTACCCTACCATCCCTCCTGACAGGGGCGACAAACGTTTTGACGGTTGGGCGAAGAAAGTCTTTTCTTCAAGGGGTATGTCTTTGAAAGCAGCCAACTCCGTGTGTGCCTTAGCACGTTTCACTCACACTCTGTTGAATTGTTTCATTAGCGGCTGAACATATTCCCAAAGGGGAGGAACGGGATGGCTTTCTTGCCCTTGTACAGGACGGCAAGGATGCCATGTGTGAATCTGTTCAGTCTGGTCTGGACGTGGCAGACTGTGTCAGCCGGTCCATGGCGGAGAGCACCGTGATGCGCAGATATGCGTGGTTGCGGAAGTCGGGGTTTGCTCCGGATGTTCAAGCCCAGCTCCTCAACATGCCCTTTGATGGCGACCATCTTTTTGGCAGCAAGGCTGACGAGAGCCTTGAGAGGTTGCAGACCTCCAAAGCTGCAGCGAAGTCATTGAGCGCTGCAGTTCGCCAACCTCTGCCTTTTTCGTCCTAGGGGACAGCAATGGAGGGGAGGTTCCTTTCAATACTACTCTTCCTTTGGTAGATGGAGGGGGGGCTGCAAGTCAAAGAGGCCAACGTAGGAGTCCCAGAGGTGGAAAACGAGGTACTCGAGGTGCCAAGGCCGCTCGGGCGTTGCCTATTTGCCCTTAGGCAATGCCACAGCCACTTCAGGTCAGTCATGAGGGCATGTCCCATGGTTCGCCGGTTGGGGGAAGGCTGGCGCAGCATCTTGTAGAATGGCGTAACATTACTTCAGATGTGTGGGTTCTGGAGATCATAGCCCATGGCTACTGTCTTCCCTTTCTGCAGAGGCCTCACGACAATCCACCAGGGAATCTCTTTGAAGAGTCCGGATCCGCTCCTTGCGCAGGAAATCATATCCCTGCTGGAGAAAGGCGCCATAGAACTGGTACCTGTAGTGGAGAGGAACAAGGGGGATGGTATTCCCCTTATTCTTTGATTACAAAGAAAGACTGGGATTGAGACCCATCATGGACTTGCGTGGTTTGAACAAGCTCCTCAGGAAGGACAAGTTCAATATGGTTACTCTCTCTCGTCCTCCAGGCCCTTCAACTTAAGGACTGGTTGGTGTCTCTCGACCTCAAGAACGCTTACTTTCATGTGCCGATCCATCCCAAGCACAAGAAGTACCAGAGGGTTGCGGTTGGAGACTCGCACTTTCAGTTTCGGGTCCTGCCGTTCGGCTTGACCTCCGCCCTGAGGGTTTTCACCAAGCTCATGGTGGTGGTGGCAGCGTATCTCAGGAAAGGGGGATTCACGTCTACCCCTACCTGGACGATTGGTTGATCAGGGCGCGCTCTCCAGAGCAAGTCCTGGATCATCCGTCAGTCACCTGCCACTCCCTTCACAGGCTGGGCTTCTCCCCCAACTTAAAGAAGTCCCACTTGATGCCAACACAGCGGCTCCAGTACATCGGAGCAGTGCTCGACACTTCCCTGGGGCAGTGTTTCCCTCCCCTGGTGAGGGCTCATCACATTCTGCAGATGGTGCACAATTTTCAACATGCTCAGTCTCCCGGCATTGCAGTTCTTGAGGTTGCTCGGCCTCATGGCATCCTGCATTGTTCTGGTGCCAGAGACTCGACTGTGGATGATATCCCTGCAGTGGGCTCTCAAGATGTAGTGGTCACAGTCCTCCGGCAAGATGTCGGACCCCGTTCAGGTGCCACCCTCGGTCGCCCAGGACCTTCTGTGGTGGGCCGTTGAAGGCAATCTGATGGGAGCTCCGTTTTAGCTACCTTGGCCGGAGGTGACGATCGTGACGGAAGCATCCCTCACGGGATGGGGAGCTCATGCCAACAAGTTGACAGTCAGCGGTCGTTGGTCTCCGTCGAAGTCCAGACTCTATATAAATCTGTTGGAGCTGAGGACCGTCAGGCTTGCCCTGAAGGCCTTTCTGACGACTGTGCGAGGGAAGAATGTCCTGATTCTGACGGACAACACAGTGGCCATGCACTACCTTTACAAAAGTGGGGGGGGGCAGGGTCACCACCTCTGTGCAAGGAGGAGATGCAGCTCTGGTTCTGGGCCATCCAGCAGGAAATTCCGATCTTGGCTGTTCATCTGGCAGAGACGAAAATGAGAAGGCGGACGCTCTGAGCAGACAGAGCGCGATCTCTCACGAGTGGGAGCTGGCTCAGGAGATTCTCCTTGAGTTCTTCGCCTTTTGGGGGACTCCACAAGTGGATCTCTTCGCCGTCAGTGTCAACCGGAAGTGTGAAAGGTTTTGCTTGCGGGAATTTCCTCCAAGAGGAGCCTTAGGAGTCGCGTTCGTGGTGGAGTGGTCCTTCTCACTGTTGTACGTGTTTCCTCCAGTCCCCGTCATCCCGCAAGTGCTGTGGAGGTTACAGAGGTTCGGTTCCCGGATGATCCTAATTCCTCTGGCATGGGCCCGGAGAACGTGGTACCCGGACCTTCTCGACTTGTCCATCTGCCCTCTACATCGTCTTCCCTACCGAGATGATCCGCTCTCGCGGGAGTGGGGGGGGGGGGTCAGGTTCTCCATCCAGAGGTCAGATACCTCAACCTTCACGCCTGGCTTCTGAAAGGTTGAGGTATAAGGATTGGGACCTCCCTGAAGACGTGATGGAGGTGTTGCTTTCGGCCACACGGCCTGCAACAAAGTCCCTGTACCGTTGCCGTTGGAGAAAGTTCTGCGACTGGTGCAGGGTTAAGAATGTGGATCCTTTTACGTGTGACATTACTGTGGTTCTGTCTTTTTTGCTTTCTTTAGCCCACGAGGGCCTGCAAGTGGGTACCATTAAAGGTTACCTGGCGGCTGTGTCCATATTTAAGCGCTCGTCTGAGGAGTGTTCTTATTTCAAAATTCCTTTAATTTCTCAGTTTCTGAAAGGGCTCACTAATGTGTTTCCACCGTCACCTTTCCAGGTGCCCAGTTGGGATTTGAACCTTGTTATAAAATTCCTAATGGGTGCTCCATTTGAGCCTTTACATTCTTGTCCTTTGAGACCGTTAACCCTCAAAACTGTATTGTTAGTTGCGGTCACTTCCGCTCGCAGAGTGAGTTGCAGGCACTTTCTGTTAATCCACCCTTCACGGTGTTTCATAAGGACAGGGTTGTCCATAGGGTTCGTCTTTCCTTTCTTCCGAAAGTGGTGTCGGAATTTCCCTTAAGCCAGAAGATCATTCTTCTGGCATTTTATCCTCCTCCACATCCTGGTAAGGAAGAGGAGAGGCTCCATAGGTTGTATCCTAAGAGAGCTTTAAGTTTCTACATTTCACGCATGTCACGGGTCAGAGTGGGCGATCAGCACTTTATAGGATACGCTGGAAGGCGTTTGGGACAAGCTGTTACTAAGCAGAATTTGTCTAGATGGATTATCTTGGCAATTTCTGAATGTTACCGCTTGGCGGGTAAGGACCCTCCGGTAGGCTTACGGGCCCATTCTACTAGGGTTATGGCTGCCTCTACTGCCCTTCAGAGGGGCGTTCCTATTCGTAACATCTGTGAAGCAGCCACATGGGCTTCTGTCCATACTTTTGTAATACACTACTCCCTAGATTCTATCCATGGGCAGGATCTGGCCTTTAGCAAGGCGGTCCTTTATTCTGCAATTTGATTGGGCATTCGAAATTTCTATTTCTATATTTTCCCTCCTCCATACATTGGTACTGCTTTGGGGGGTCTGTCATAGATATTGAATTTGCCGGAGGACCCAATCCCCTCGAAGAACAAGTTACTCTTACCTGGTAACATTTTTCGATGGGATGGTCGGACGACATATTCTATATCGCTCCCTCCCACGCAGACGCCGAAAATTTTCCGTAGCAGCACAGCTGTGGTGATTTACCTGTCATAGATATGGAATACGTCGTCGGACCATCCCAACGAAACAACGTTACCAGGTAAAAAAGTAACTTGTTCTTCTATCTAAATGTGGCACTTGCTTACTTTCAGAATCCTGTCTAGATGTGAAGCAAGCCAACATTTATAATCCTGTCTGTGTGATACAAGCTAATGTTCACAATTCAAATTAAATGTGGCAATGGCTGATTTTCGCAAGTCTATTTAGATGTGCCACTGGCTAACATTCACAGTCCTGTCGAGTTCTTAAGCTATTTAGTATTAACATCTTGGTTGCCATGTTCTGAGGGTAGGTGGCGTGGCCGGGCTTCTGGAGTAGTGATTGCTCTACTCCCCGCCCAGGCCACACCCACCTTGATGGTTGCTTCTAGTTGACGGCTGGCCCTGGCCTCCCCTGCTGACACCTGCAGATACTGTCTGGAGCCGCTACTGTAGGAGCCTCCCTTTGCCTTGAGATCCTTAGCCGCAGGGGCGTGAACGGGCAGAGGGCTGCCCTGGATTGGCTCCTTAAGAAGGGCTTGCGGGCCAATGGGAAGGTGCAGATGGGATGGGATGGGATGGGAGGCGGGATGAGGGAGTGGGTCAGGGAGAGGTGATTGGAGAGATCAAAAGTTTCAATAGACGAAGGGAAATAGAAGGAAAAACATGAACGCAGGTCTGGAGAGGTATGGGCTTGCACATGGTCACTGGGTGCAGAGAAATGTGGAGTTGGGCCCCCTTAGGGGTCGGAAAAGCAGCATAGCATTTACCCTGTGCGCCGAGACCACGCTGAAGTGAAGATGGCTAGCAATCTCATGAGCATGTGAATCCATGCCAGATCCATGCTGGAGAACAATAGTTGCCGGTAAGTAACTTGTTCCTTATACCAACTTAAATGACTGGTGACAGTATTTACTTTTTACTACCTTTTGTGCAGGGTACTTGCAGGCTGATTTCTCAGCTGCAGTACAGCTCCCATGGGTGACCAGCTTGTACTTGAACAGGTAGGCGCCTCTTGAGCTCCTGACATTTTTCAAAACTCCTGACTGAGGCAGATTTTCTTAGAGAATGTTAATCAGATTGGGAACGAGTGGGAACTGACCCATTCACCTTGGTTGTCCTGGTTTCATAAATGCCTCTCTTCTGAACCCTATTGGCTCTGACACTGCTTGTTCCATTACAGGTTTTAATTGTTGACACCATCATTGCTGGGATAAAAGACTGCCTACATTCCTCTGGGAGAAACTATTGAAATAGTTGCTAAAGTGTGTTCTAACTAACTCTGAAACGTTCCTTTCCAAACTCAATTTATATATATTTCTGAGGCTTGTGGAATCTGCTTAGATCACATGCTGTGCATTGATTGATATTTTATTTCTATCGCGCTCGTACACAGGTGTTTCAGAGTGCGGCAAGGGAGGGGAACAGGGGAGAACAAAACAGCGATCTTACTAGGCCCAGTGACATTGGGAACGTGCAAGTGCATGGGGGAGGGGAAAAGTGCATGGAAGGAGGGAGAAGTGGAAAGTGCGAAGCAGAGGAGAAACCTTAAATAACAATAAATAAATAAAGGCAACAAACAGTGGTAATGCAGCTAGCAATTTGCAAGTGCTAGGTTTAAGGCAGCAGACAGGGTAGGTCTGATAAGTGCAGGAAGAAAAGGGGGGGGCTGTATGGGTACAGATACAGACCCCAGTGCAAGGGGTGGCCCGGAGGCAGTGCGGGAGGGTGGCAGGGTGAGCAGGTACCTTAGCCCGAAGGACATAGGGTGGCCAGGTGCACAGTCCCAAGAGAACAGATCAGCAGGGGATAGGGGGAGCGAAGGCCGAAGAAAAGAGGAAGGTCTTGAGGTGCTTCCGGAACCGGAGATGGTTCTCCTCAAATTTTAGAGTGGCAGAGAGGCTATTCCAGAGGGAGGCCCCAGCCGAAGACAAAGATCTACCCCCAGCTTGTTTCTTTGAAAAACGACTGACCCTGAGGGAGTTGGAGGTAGAGGAGCAAAGAGCTCGAGAGGGGAGGTATTTGCGCAGGGATACCTGAAGGTATTTTGGACCCAGGCCCCAGAAAGCCTTGTGGACAATGCAGAGAGTTTTGAATTTAATCCTTGCATCCACTGGGAGCTAGTGGAGAGATTTCAGAGCTGGAGAGATACGATCCCAGGGCTTGAGTCCAAGCACAAGTCTCACAGTCCTGTTCTGGATTAGTTGCAGAGGGCGGAGAGTAGAGGCAAGTAGATTTAGAAAGGGGCTGTTATAAAAGTCCAAGCTAGAGAGAACCAGAGCTTGGGATACCATGAGCTTCTGGGGGAAGGAGAGGAAAGGCAGAGTACCTCTGAGAAGGTTCAGTCGGAAATCTGACTTTTTAGAGACCTCGGGGATGTGGGCGGAGAAGGAAAGGGTTGAGTCAAAGATGACCCCGAGGTTCTTAGCCTCGCAGGTGGTGGTAGGTGGAGGGCCAAGGGAGGCCGGCCAGAGTGAGGGGAAAGGATGGTTAAGGTGTGCCGTTGAGGAGGATCTCCGTCTTGCTGGCATTCAGACAAAGCTCATTGGCGGAACACCAATCTTGAATGGCAGTTGGGCAATCCGAGATGAGTGAGGGGGAGGAGGTGGCAGAGGGCAGCCTGAAAATGAGGTGTCGTCAGCATAGCACAGCAGAAAGTGGCAATGCAGTGGGCGAGAGTTGCCAGGTATTGGTTGAAAAGCCAGGGCGAGAGGTTAGATCCGTGGGGAACACCACAGGTAGAGAGGAAGATAGATGAAAGGAAGGACCCAAGTTGGACCTGGGAGGGTCGATCTGAGAGGAAAGCGGTCCGCCAGGCCAGAGCCTGATCAGTGATGGCCAGGTTTTCACGGAGACAGTTGAGCAGGATGGTATGGTTGACCGTGTCGAAGGCAGAAGAGAGATTGAGGAGGATGAGGACAGAGGGAATGTTAGAGTCAAGGATGGAGAGCAGATCTTCACGGATGTTCAGGAGAGCAGTTTCCGTGCTTCTGGCAGCTCTGAAGCCAGACTGATGGTCATGAAGACAACTAACAGAATTGCAATGAAGGTTAAGCTGAGAGATGGCCAACTTTTCCAGGAGTTTGCAAAGAAAGGGAGCAATGGAAATTGTGCGATAGTTGGCTGGACAAGAAGGATCAGCTGTGGGTTTCTTGAGAAGAGGATGCACAAAGGAGTGCCTCGGAGGGGAGGGGAGGGAAGGATCCCGAGGCAAAGGAGTGGTTGCAAAAATCAGCAAGGGCCGGAGCGAGGGTGTCAATGTGGTCCTTGATGGTTTTAGAGGAACAGGGATGAACCTGTTTTGACGAGTCTTTCATAGATCGGACTGGTCTAGCGACCTTATCGGGTGAAAAGAGGAAAGGACGAGAAGGATGGTGGGGGGGTGGCTAAAGGAGGGTCAGCAAGCACAGATGGAGAGGAGAGAAGGGGTGTGGGTGGAGAGGATGGACACGATATCCTGGTTTTTTTTTTTTTTTTTTTTTTTTTTTTTTTTATTATATGAAGTGAGAGGCCAAGGGCATTGCAAAGAGCCTGGGAGGCAACAGGAGGGGTAGAGACTGCAGCAGGGTTGGCCAGCTCCTTGCAGATTTTAAAGAGATCGGCCGAGTTGTTAGATGCCGCAAAGACACAAGCTTGAATTTGGACTCTCTTCTTGGTGAGGACAGAGTCGGTATTGCCATTTTAGCAGGCGACAGGCCAGTTTGTCAGAGGATGAACAGGAAGTCCTCCATTTCCATAGGCCGACATCTAGTGGAAGCTGCAGAGTATTACAGTTTGTTTTTCAAAACTCGAAAAGGGGTGTCGAACTAGGGCGTGCCAGTAACCCCTAGTATGACGTCCACTGTACCCATGATCCCTCACACATGTAGGACCCTCAGATTGTTTTTTTCCGCCATACTTGTCAGAAGCATAATCGTGGAGTTCCCTGGCTTTTAGCCATTTATCATATAATTATTAAAAAATCCCTGTTCTCCAACCCTAGGTCGAAGATCAACGTCAGTACTTGAGACAGAGGAAGAACAGCCATCGGGACTACTCGACAGACTTTGGGCCTTGGAAGGCCTCTGTCCTCGGCCCGGTCCTTGGAAGGCCTCTGGCCTCGGCCTCAGAAGGCCTCTGGCCTCGGCCCTGCCAAGTAGGGGGTGGGGGGTGGATATACTCTCTCGTTTTCCTACATATACCCGCCCGTTGCCAGATATTGACATATGGAAAGTACTCCATTTAAATTCTGCCCGAAGTGCAACCGTAAGTTCCCCTGGGTAGATAAACATAATACCTGTAACCTGTGTCTTCCAAGGGACCACCCTGAGGCAAATTGTAGAGCTTATAAGCTCTTCAAAGCCAAGACACTTGAAGATCGCTCGACCAAGCATTGGGCCCACTACGCCAGGCAACTTGAGGCCATGGACTCGGTGGGTTCCTTCAGTGATGGCAGCAACGCCGTCGTATCGGATGGCGAGGGCACAGGGGTGTTGTCAGGCACCCAAGCCCCTGACCTCAGAGCACTGACCGGTGCATCAGTTAAGACCCGACGGCATGAGCGCTACCCACACATCTTCCACTTAGCGCACACACCCGAGATTCGACGCGTGTGTCGACTGATCGGCAGAAGAAGGCAGAGAGCGGTCCGCAGAATCGGTGTCCTCTGGGCATTCCAGGTCACGGTCGCCCCATGACACACAGCAGCCATCTACGATTGCTAAGAGTGCCACATTACCCAACGTCACGGAGGTATGGTCGTCGGACTAATCCGACCTCTACCCCCAGGCAGCACGTTCGAAGGATACTCCGGTAGTTTGTTCGGCGTCTGCTTCTGAGATTCAACGTCCATCTTCCAACACACCTGAATCTTGCGATCCATCCTCGGAATCTCGATGCCAAGCGTCGAAAGATTCACAAAAGTCCAAGGGGTCAGGAAAACACTGCTCTACACATGGGACAGGAGAAAAACAGAAGAAAGCCTCTGAACACCAGGTTCAGAAGGAGAAACACAAACCGCCTTTAGAAAGGTCCAAGACCCCTGGCCCTGTCACTAGACCAAAAATTGTCCGTCCCCACTCCTCAGGATATTGGCATAGATGAGGAACCACAGCAGGGAAGGGTTATTCCAAGTTCCAAGGAATGGAACTCTGAGGACATTGACAGAGTAATGAGGAGAATGTCTTTTTTTTGTAGATTTCTATGAAAAAGACCCAAATTACTTCCATAGTTATCGGAGTACTCCTTCTACCTCTGCCCCTTCGGGATCCAAAGACCCTCAACCTCCTACTAAGAGACTCCGTACTGAGACTCCAGTTCAGGGGCTGATTTCAGACCCATTCAGTGTTGACCCTTCGCATCAGTATGGTGAGGATTCGGAAGTACAAATGCTAGACGACCAGGCCGGGGTCGATTACTACGTAGATGAGGACCAGGAAGACGAGGCGGAAGCCTATAGTCTCGACTCCCCTATTTCCAAAGACCCCCCTGTGAATGATTCAACTATTGACAATCAGCCTTTGCTTAATGAAGTTTTAGGCAAGGTGGCAGCCCATTTCCAAATTGACACTGGGGGTGCCCAGGAGGAAAGAGATTTTGCAGAGCAAATTCTAGGGAACAAAAAATCCATTGCCCAAGCTATCCCCATTCTAAAATCTATTCAAAGCAGAATCGATCCTTCCCTGGTGACCCCTAATCTTACTCGGGCAGTTAACCCACGAGTAGAAAAATTATTCAGGGCCGCTCCTTAAGACCCTCTGTACATAAGGGGTCAGCTAAAACCCGACTCATTAGTGGTTACAACCACCAGGAAAAGAGCGGGAACACCATTAGCATCTTCAGAAGCTCCCCCGGACAAAGAGAGCAAGAGAATATACGCTCTAGGTAGGAAGGTGGCATCCACATCGGCATACCAAGCGCGCATTGCCAATACCACCACTCTGCTAGCAAGCTACAACTGCCACCAATGGGAACAGGTAGCTGCCCTCATTGCCTCCGCACCAGAACCTCTAAAGAGCCAGTTGGCCCAGATTGTGTCGGAAGGAAGATCAGTGTCCGGATGCATTCTCAAGGCTAAGTTCGATGCAGCAGACAATGCAGGGAGGCCGACAGCAGAAAGCACTGTAATTAAACGACACGCTTGGCTAAGGCAGTCTGGGTTTAAACCCGAGACCCAAGCCACCCTCATAGACATGCCGGTAGAACCTAATGTCCTTTTTGGGAAAGCAGTGGAGGAAGCGCTGAAAACGGCCAAGGACGAATGACACCTTAAAGTCCCTTGGCCAATTAACAAATAAGCCCACAAACCAGCGGGGAAATAACAATTTTCGTCGCTCTCGTGGCCAAGATTCCCAGAGGGTCAAATTACTACCGGAATGAAGGAACCTCGTGGGGCGGCAATCAACAAGCTACCCAAGGTTTCGCAAGAGGTCAAAAAAGGGGCCGCGGTAGGGGGAGAGGCAGCCCAGGTAGAGGCGCTATGCCTCCCAGTAAACAGTGACGTTCTGCTACGGGTCCCTTCCCATGCATCCCCAGTAGGGGGTGGGAGGCGCATTTCCATCTTCACCCACGCATGGGAAGGGATCACTTCGGACAGTTTGGTGCTGTCCACTGTCCGCGGGATACTGTATAGAGCTACTAGAACGCCCCCGCGAACATCCTCCAAGACAGACGATACACTCCTTGGAGCACCAAATAATCCTCCTCGAGGAGATCGCCATTTGTCTTGCAAAGGACGCAATAGAACTCGTCCCGGGCAACTAGGTAAACAAGGGTATTTATTCAACTTACTTCCTTGTGCCAAAAAAAAAAAATTTAACGATGCGCCCAATATTAGACTTACACCCTGCAAACAAGTATGTCAAGCCTCAAAAATTTCACATGACTACACTCCAGGAAGTAATCCTCCTACTAAAAAGAGGATATTACATGTTAACTTTGGATATGAAGGATGCTTATTTTCAGATTTCCATGCTCCCAGCGCACAGAAGATTCTTGCGTTTCAAGGTAGACAACCAGCACTACCAGTTCAAGGTGCTACCCTTCGGAATAGCCTCTGCTCCAAGGGTATTCACCAAGGTACTGGCGGTGGCGTCGGCGCACCTACGCAGGGAGGCAATCCCAGTGTACCCTTGCCTGGACGACTGGCTCATCACAGGGGAAACCCCCGTAATTTGCAGATCAAACATTCAAAGAACAATCGACCTCTTCCAATTGGGCTTCTCAATCAACGAGAAAAAAACACCAAAGAGGGGTTGGCCTTTCCATCAGAGGAAAGAATTTGCAATCTGTTACTACAAATTCTTCAATATCAGTCTGGTTGCCAGATAAGGGTGCGCATAGCAATGTGTTTGCTAGGCATGATGGCATCATGCATTTACCTGGTTACCACGCGCGCCTGCGCATGCGACCCATGCAGGAATGTTTGGTGAAACAGTGGTCTTGGGCAAGTGGGACGATGTAGTGGTTGTTTCACCAACACTAGTACAGAGTCTTCGCTGGTGGACAAGAGACAATCTTGCAAAGGGGAAACCCTTTTACGATCCAGAAATACAGGCTGGAGTCACAACAGATGTGTCCCTGTCAGGGTGGGGAGCACACCTCCTTCACCACACAGCTCAGGGTCTCTGATCTTACACAGTGGCTCAGAATCACATCAACGTGCTAGAACTACTGGCAGTCTTCAGAGTGCTTCGGGCGTTCAAACCCCACCTATCCAACCTGTCAGTGCAGATCCTAACGGACAGCACGACCGCAATGTTTTACATAAACAAGCAGGGGGGGGCACTAGTTTGCCAAATCTTTCCAGGCTTGCCCAGAAAATTTGGGTATGGGCACTCAGACAGCAACATTTACCTGTCGTCCCAACATGTTCCAGGGGATCTCAATTCACTAGCGGACGCTTTGAGCAGAGATCCCCTCCCAGAACACGAATGGCGTCTACACAAAAGTCGTAGAAAACAGACAATGCCCAGAATTTGCATCCAGGTTCCCCCAGCCAGGCTCCAACGGTAACGCTCTATGGATGAACTGATCAGGGATGTTTGCCTGCGCTTTTCCACCAACCCCTCTGATGAGGAAGGTGGTCAAGATACACAGGGAATCAATGACGCTCATCCTAGTTGCTCCTATGTGGGCGAGACAACCATGGTTCCCACACCTATCCAGACTGGCAGTGTGCGACCCCATCAGACTCCCGTGCTGGTACGACATACTCTCCCAGCACGAAGGACAAACAGTGCACCCTCAACCAAACTCTAACTTGTCAGCATGGCTCCTGAAGTCGGAGAGTTCGGCCATCTCAATTTACCCCAGAGATGCATGGATATCTTCAAAGAATCAAGAAAACCTAACTCGAGGCACTGTTATTTTGAAAAGTGAAAAAGATCTGTTATTTGGTGCCAGAATAAACAAATCAACTGAGTTGATTGCACTCCTTCCCTACATCCTGTCACCTACATGCGCCACTTACTGGACGCAGGGTTGATATTTAATTCAAAGTACACCTGGCGGCGCTGTCAGCCTACACCACCTCCCATAACAAGGTGTCATGGTGGAAGGTGCCAGTTGTCAAAGCCTTTATTGAAGGGGTGAAGAGACTCCACCCTCCAATTTCTAACCCACCACCAGGGTGGGACCTTAATGTGGTGCTTGCTAAACTCATGGGACCCCCCCCTTTGAACCCATGCAAAAAAGCTAGTCTCAAACACCTGACTTATGAAACTGCCTTCTTGGTAGCCATTACATCCATAAGAAGGGTCAGTGAAATTCAAGCTGTGTCAATGCAGGATCCTTTCTTTACTGTCCATAAGGATAAGCTGGTTCTACGAACTCACCCTAGGTTCTCACCTAAGTTTATTTCTAAATTCCATGTTAACCAGTCCATTGAGCTACCGGCCTTTTTTAAAGAACCCAAAAGCTCTGCTGAGGTGAAACTACACACACTAGATGTGAGAAGAGCGGTCCTCTACTACATAGACCAGACCAGACTGCTAAGAAAGACAGATCAACTGTTCATCTCTGTAGCTACAGGCAGAGAAGGAGATTGCGTCTCTAAAGATGCCATCTCTAAATGGATAGTCAACCGTATCCAGCTGTGTTACTCCCTTTCAGAAAAAACACTGCCTTTTACGCCAAGGGCCCACTCTACAAGAGGTACTGGGGCCACTCTGGCTTTCATTGCAAATGTACCCCTTGACACCATTTTCAAAGCAGCTACATGGAGCTCTATTCACTTTTACTCAGCACTACTGCATTGACACTCATTCCAAGACAGATACTCAAGTGGGACAAGCGGTTCTAAGACATTTGTTCGCTCATGACACTTCTCACATACCACCTCCTTCTAACACTGCTCGCTAATCTATGCACAGCATGTGATCTAAGCAGATTCCACAAGCCTCAGAAGGGATCCATTACTCACCGTAATCGTATTTCTGATGCTTGTATCTGCTTAGATTCACATGCGCCCGCCCTTCCTCCCCTCTGAGAGAAGGCGCATGGATGCTTGTAGTCTTATCTATCTGCTTAGATACTCTGTACTCGCGCTACCTCGTGTCAGAAAAAATAAAATCTGAGGGTCCTACACGTGTGAGGGATCATGGGTACAGTGGACGTCACACTAGGGATAGTATTTCTGGCACGCCCTAGTTCGACACCCCTTTTTGAGTTTCAAAAAACAAACTGTAATACTACGCAGCTTCCACTAGATGTCGGCCTATGCACAGCATGTGAATCTAAGCAGATACAAGCATTAGAAATAAGATTACGGTGAGTAATGTATCCCATATCTGATCTTTATTGATGTCACGCTGGTTGCTTGAACTGTACAGCATAGAAAGAAATTACTTGCCTACATTATTGGTTCTTGTATTAATTAATTCTTCCCTTGAATATTACTATTAGTTATTACCTTATTAAAGCTTGCTTAGTTTGACTTGTGTATATATAAATAATTTAATATACTTCAAGTGTGTAAGTGTTTACTTGGAGCCTTGTGTGTACTGATTTCATTGTGCTGCTCTACAGCTCACTTTACCCCTCCTACAATAAGACTGGCTGCTCAGCCACTGTACCGACTTGTGTAGTACAGGCCAGTTGGGAAGAATTCTCAGAAATGTGCTAATTCCCTTCTACCTTGGAGATCCCCAGCTCTTTTTGCTGGACTTTAGGAATTTTAATTCCTAACCTGGAGACAGTGAGCCCTTTTTCCCACACTCATGTGTTTTTCTGTGATTTGGACTCTTGTTTCTTTTGACTTTGGAGTCTGACAAACTCCATAGGCATCATCTTTACATTGTGACACACTGCACCTTCAGTGTAGTGGCACAGGGAAGTCTTAAATTTCCCAAAGGTTTAAATACCTTCTCTTGGTGTTTCCAAGAGCAGAGAAGTGAAATTGACTTTACTTAAATGTTTTAACTTTCTAGACCCAGCACACACTATCTTACCATAGGGTGCTGCAGGGGTTACTTAGTATCCCCTTTGTCTAGTTTCTCATGTAACATTTTTATGTTACACTTTCTACAATTAATGGCTGGTGGCAGTGGTTTACTTTTTTCCTACCATTGTCTGTTTTTACCTCGGGCTGCGTTCGCAGCTGCAATGAGGCACCCATGGGTGCCCATTTTGTCAAAATGGCCCCGGTCATCTTTTTTTGCCATTTCTTGTTGGAAAGGTCCTTCTTGAGATTTACTCTGCGTGCCAAACCAGGCTTTGGTACCTTTGTTCGTTTTGCCTTGGGAGCGATTCACGAGTGAAGCCCACCTCTGGCTCCAGCATGTCTGGCAGGGGCAGAAAGTGCCCGAAACTCACTGTGCTTAATCCCCTTGGTTACAGGAATCCACCCAAAGGTGATTGACTAGCTAGCTGTCCTTGGAGGACAGCCACCCTGCTGTGTGATTGACGGCTAGGCTAGAATCAATGGGAGAAACCTGCATAAAAGGTGAGGCTTTTTGGCTTGGAAGACAGTCGACCACCGGACAAAGGAATCCGAAGAAGAACTTGGAAGAGAAGCCTGCTACAACTCCTGGACCGTTGGTTTGCACGGTGAAGCCATGCTGCTGTGCCGAGGCTCCGAATTTGCCTCCACTAGAGAAGCCCTGCAAGGACTGTTAGGCAAGATTGTATGCAGTGCCCTTTGAGTGCACTACAACAACCCTGACATCCTGGCAATAGGAAGCTAACCTTTGGTATAAGCTTGTACTACACAGGTTGGTAGCATGTTTAGCAGCCTGGCTTATCTCTCGAGGGTTCATTGTGAGCTGTAGGGGAGTTACACATACATTCACAGTGACAAGTATTAAAATAAACTCTTACACACAAGGTTTCTTGATTGTTAAATAAATTAATAATTAAGTCAGTTAGAGTAAGCCTTCAGAAGGGAGCAATGTAAAACAACACACAAATATATTTCACAAAATACACTGCTAATATTTCTAAATCAGTAAGTACATTTTTGGGATGGCCCACGACACAACCTACACCCTCAGATGACTTCAAAAGCTATGGTGCTGGGGACATTAATATATCACTGTTGCATTTAGAATCCTTTAGGAGTAAGTCAAAGGAAAAGGTTATTGGAACATGCAAGAGACCTAATTCTTTAAGCAGGCAATTACTTTCAGATCCCCCAATAAGTCATTCAGTGGAATAGGCTAAGCCAAAGTCAATGGGGAAAAAGCCTATATGAGCTGAAACATTTCTTTGCTGGTAAGTAAGAAAAGTATTTGCACAATGTTCTAGAAGGCTTTGAAGAAAAGAAGAATCAATGTAGGGCCACAAGCTGTTAGACTTGAGTAGTAGAAGATGCAAGCAACTCTACCGCAAGAGGTAAATTCTCTCAGATTTTTACAGTACTTTTGTTTCGAGGGGATTGGGTCCTCTGACGTATTCCATATCTATGCCAGCAATCACCACAGCTGTGCTGCTTAGGAAAGTCTTTCGGCGTCTCCGTCCTGTGTCAATGTCGATACACTGTCCTCGAGGGCCTCCGTCAAGCCGACGTCACCGGATGTTATAAGGACGACGCCCGTAGCCTCAGTTCCGTTTTTTCCGCAAGCGTGTTCGCTTTGGAGATCTCGGCGCGCCTCGACTCTTCTGAGTTCTGTTCTTTCGGTTCCTCGAACCTGTTAGTTTGTGATATCGCATGATTTCATCGTCGTCTTCTACCCCGCGGCTGGGTTTTAAGAAGTGTCGGGACTGCGGGTCCAAGATGTCGTTGACGGATTCGCACGTCGCTTTCCTCTGGTGCCTCAGTGAGGACCATGACACGGATGACTGTGTGGATGTGGACTGCCATTCGCTTACTTCGAAGGCCTTGCAGGATCGTAAGAAGAAGCTTTCTGTAGGTAAGGTGACCAAGCCTCGTAAGTCGAGGTCCTCTGGGCTTTCGACTGACGATTCGAGGGGCGACTCTACGCATCGTCATCGGCCCGGGAGGTCTCGGTCCCGGAGTAGGTCCCGCCATTCCTCTGCCTCTTCGAGGCACTCACGGAAGCGCCTTCATCTGTCGCCTTTGCTGTCCTCTTCTGAGGACGTCGGCGGGTTGCTTGTCCCACCAAGCATTCGACTCCTGAGGAATGGGCTTCCTTCCGTAAGGAGATGTTGCTGATTTTTGAATCACAGGGCGCCGGTCCGTATGCGCCTCCGAGAGGAGCCGGCCGTGACCATACTAGAGACACTGGTCGTACGCCTTCGGGCTTGGGTGGTCGGCACGATTCACGGGAAAAGTCCCGCTCGGACAAGGGGAATCGTTCTAGTCATGCCCGGTCCTCGACGCCCTCGACCGTGAGAACCTGTGATGTCTTCGAGGAAGACATTGACGCCTGCGGCCCCGCGGTCGTCGACTGACTCTCTCGAGGCTCCGCCTCCGAGGAAGTCATCGGCGCCCAGGCTGTCGAGACACGCACAGGGCTCCGCCCTCGAGGCCTGTGTCGACGCTGTCGGCGCCGCGCTCGACGCCGATTCCATCAAAGCCTTTCGAGGTGGCTTTTTGGGAGGTGCCCCATGGCACGGTGGCACCCCTCAGAAAGGCGCTGGCCAAGGCTAAACATGTCTTTGTTCATTCTTCTGTGCCCTCCTTTCTGCCTCTGGGTTATATTTCTTAGGTGGATGAGGGATCTGAGGAAGGTGTGGTTCCTGCAGAGGCTCCTGAAGACATTGTTTCTGGTCATGGCCAACTTGAGGACCTACATCAGTCGTTGCACGATGCCAGTGGTCTGGACACCTCTCCGGAGGTGAAGTTCGGTAGGCCTGAGCCTGGCACGCATGCCAAGTCCTCGTACCGGCGCCTGATGTCGAGGGTCACGGATTACCTGGGGTGTTCACATACCCCCCCATTCCCCCAGTGTCCCTGGGGACTTTCAGCAGGATGACCTGACTGACATCCTCGACCAAGGTCCACCAACTGACCCGGTGCTGCCATTCATATGGCCTTGCAGAGAAGGGTGGCTGTGGCTTGGACTGGACTTCGCTGGAGAGTCTCCCGGCAGTGAGCAAGTGCTTGCCGAAGAAATATCGCCCAGCCAGTGGCGACCCCTGCTACTTGACCACGCACCCTACTCCGGAGAGTTTGGTGGTGCGGCTACAGCCCCAGCAAAGCGGGCGTCGTACCCCACCATCCCTCCTGATAGGGTGTTTTCTTCTGGGGGTATGGCGCTTCAGGCTGCCAACTCTCTGTGCCTTGTCTCGTTTCACGCACACTCTGTGGAACTGTATTTCCTTAGCGGCTGATCATATTCCCGAAGGGGAGGAATGGGATGGTTTCCTTGCTATCGTGCAGGATGCCAAGGATGCCATGTGTGAATCCGTTCAGTTAGGTCTGGACATGGTTGATTGCGTCAGCCGGTCCATGGCAGCGAGCACCGTAATACGCAGGTTTGCGTGGTTTTGGAAGTCGGGGTTTGCTTCTGATGTGCAAGCCCCGCTCCTCGACATGCCCTTTGATGGTGAACATCTTTTTGGCAGCAAGGCTGACGAGAGCCTTGAGAGGTTGCAGACCTCCAAAGCTGCAGCGAAGTCGTTGGGCGCTGCAGTTCGCCAACCTCCGCCTTTTAGTCCTAGGGGACAGCAATGGAGGGGAGGTTCCTTTCGATATTACTCGTCCTTTAGTAAATCGAGAGGAGCTGCAAGTCAAAGGGGCAACCGTAGGAGTGCCAGAGGTGGAAAACAAGGTACTCGAGGTGCCAAGGCCGCTTGAGCAGTTGCCTCTTTGCCCTCAGGCACTTCCGCAGCCGCTTCAGCTCAGTCATGAGGCCTATGCTTCGCCGGTTGGGGGAAGGCTGGCGCAGCATCTTGTAGAATGGCGTGCCATTACTTCAGATGTGTGGGTTCTGGGGATAATAGCCCACGGCTACTGTCTTCCTTTCCGGCAGAGGCCTTGCGACAATCCACCAGGGAATCTCTTTGAAGAGTCCGGATCCGCTCCTTGTGCAGGTAATACAATCCCTGCTGGAGAAAGGCGCCATAGAACTGGTGCCTGTAGCGGTGAGGAACAAGGGATGGTATTCCCCTTATTTTTTTGATTTTGAAGAAAGACTGGGGATTGAGACCCATCATTGACTTGTGCGGTTTGAACAAGCTCCTCAGGAAGGACAAGTTCAAGATGGTTACTCTTTCTGAAGTCCTCCAGGCCCTTCAACTTCAGGACTGGTTGCGCTCTCTAGACCTCAAGGACGCTTATTTTCATGTGCCGATCCATCCCAAGCACAAGAAGTACCAGCGGTTGCAGTTGGAGACGAACGAGGAAGACAGAACAAGAAGGCGGACCAGGCAAACGAGAAGCACGGAGATCACGGAAATCAATTTAATAACCAAATACATCACAAGTATTTGAAAGCAGCGAAAAAACACAATGAATGGAAACCTGCAAAACGGATGTTTTCTAAAGAAAGTAAAATAAGGCAATTCCAGGCAATTTCACAACAAGAAACAACGCATTTAGTTATAGTGTTTTCCAATCTAAAGAAGAACCATATTAAAACAAATTATTTTTGATATTGACATATGGTCAATATAAAGATAATGAAATTCAAACAGACCAATTGGGGAAAGAAACAACTATACAAAGATCTCCTGAAGAACCGTCAGATAAAAAGACGGGGAAACACGTGTCGAGGACAATAGAGGACAACAAGGACACAACCAAATCGTAAGGACACAACCTAATCAAGGACATTTAGGCCACTTATAAATTCTAAAGAGGATATTTAGGATACAACTAACCCAAACAAAAGGGTAAAAGTGGACATCAGAAGTGGACATTAAGGACACAATTACAATTGCAATTTCTAAGGACATAATTAAATCCTAAAGAGAGTATTTAGGATATCATCAATTTAGACCAAAGTGGAAATTAAGTGCAAGACATTTTATTGCAGTGAATAATATGAATGTTCAATAAAAAGGCGCCATACCAAACAATACAGTATTGTTGTATTATTTTGATTATCTAACCCCTGGGCAGCCTAAGGGGGACTGTATTTTTGGATTCTGAGCTGCCAGCAAGACAACATCAACAAGAATCTATTGCTTATCTTTTTTAATTATGCACTAACACAGGGCGCCAGTAGCTGCCCAAAGGCTGTATTTTTACAAATCGAGCAAGCACAAGAAGTACCTGAGGTTCGCGGTTGACGACTTGCACTTTGTTCCGGGTCCTATTCCGTTTGGATTGACCTCCGCCCCGACGGTCTTTACCAAGCTCATGGTGGTGGTGGCAGCGTATCTCAGGAAAGGGGGGATTCACGTCTACCCATACCTGAGCAAGTCCTGGATCATCTGTCCGTCACCTGCCACTCCCTTCACAAGCTGGGCTTCTCCCTCAACTTAAAGAAGTCCCACTTGACGCCAACTCAGCGGCTCCAGTACATCAGAGCAGTGCTCGACACTTCCCTGGGGCAGTGTTTTCCTCCCCAGGTGAGGGCTCGTCACATTGAGCAGATGGTACACAAGTTTTGACATGCTCAGAGTCTCCCGGCGTTCAAGTTCTTGAGGTTGCGCGCCCTCATGGCATCCTGCATTCTTCTGGTGCCAGAGGCTCGACTGCGGATGAGATCTTTGCAGTGGGCTCTCAAGATACAGTGGTCACAGTCCTCCGGCAGGATGTCCGACCCCATTCAGGTGTCTGCCTCGGTCGCCCAGGATCTTCTGTGGTGGGCTGACAAAGGCAATCTGATGGGGGGGGGGCTCCATTTTGGCTACCCTGGCCAGAGGTGACGATAGTGACGGACGCATCCCTCACGGGATGGGGAGCTCATGCCAACGAGTTGACAGTCGGCGGTCGTTGTTCTCCGTCGGAGTCCAGTCTCCATATCAATCTGTTGGAGCTGAGGGCCGTCAGGCTTGCCCTGAAGGATTTTCTGCCGACTGTGCGAGGAAAGAATGTCCTGATTCTGGCAGACAACAGTGGCCATGCACTGCCTCAACAAAAAGGTGGGGGTCGGGGGGGGGGCAGGATCACATCCTCTGTGCAGGGAGGCGATGCAGCTCTGGTTCTGGGCCATCCAGCAGGAAATTCCGATCTTGGCTGTTCCATCTGGCCGGAGATGAAAACGAGACGGCGGACGTTCTGAGCAGGCAGAGCGCGATCTCTCACGAGTGGGAGTTGGGTCAGGAGATTCTCCTGGAGATCTTCGCCCTTTGGGGACCCCTCAAGTGGATCTCTTCGCCTCCAGTGTCAACCGGAAGTGCGAAAGGTTCTGCTTGTGGGAATTTCTTCCAAGGGGAAGCCTTGGGAGATGCGTTCGTGGTGGAGTGGTCCTTCCCACTGCTGTACGCGTTTCCTCCAGTCCCCGTCATCCCGCAAGTGCTGCGGAGGTTATGGAGGTTCTGTTCCCTGATGATCCTCATTGCTCCGGCATGGGCCCCGGAGGACGTGGTACCCGGACCTTCTCGACTTGTCCATCTGCCCTCCACGCCGTCTTCCCTACCGAGATGATCCGCTCTCACGGGAGTGGGGGGGGGGAGGGTCAGGTTCTCCATCCAGAGGTCAGATACCTCAACCTTCACGCTTGGCTTCTGAAAGGTTGAGGTATAAGGATTGGGACCTCCCTGAAGACGTGATGGAGGTTTTGCTTTAGACCAGACGTCCAGCAACAAAGTCCCTGTAATGTTGCCGTTGGAGAAAGTTCTGCGACTGGTGCAGGGTTAAGAATATGGATCCTTTTTCATGTGACATTTCTGTAGTTCTGTCTTTTTTGCTTTCTTTAGCCCACAAGGACCTGCAAGTGGGTACCATTAAAGGTTACCTGGCGGCACTGTCTATATTTAAGCGCTCGTCTGAGGAGTGTTCTTATTTTAAAATCCCTTTAATTTCTCAGTTGCTGAAAGGGCTCACTAATGTGCTCCCTCTGTCACCTTTCCAGGTACCCGGTTGGGTTTGAACCTTGTACTTTCAGTTAAGCCACCCTTCACTGTGTTTCATGAGGACAGGGTTGTCCTTAGAGTTTGTCCGTCCTTCCTTACTTTCTAAAGTGGTGTCGGAATTTCATTTAAGCCTGAAGGTGGTTCTTCCGGCATTTTATCCTCCTCCGCAGCCTGGTAAAGACGAGGAGAGGCTCCATAGCTTAGATGCTAGGAGAGCTTTAAGTGTCTACATTTCACGCATGTCCCGGGTCAGAGTGGACGATCAGCTCTTTGTAGGATACGCTGGAAGGCGTTTGGGACAAGATGTTACTAAGCAGACTTTGTCTAGATGGATTATCTTGGCAATTTCTGAATGTTACCGCTTGGCGGGTAAGGACCCTCCAGTAGGCGTACGGGCCCATTCTACTAGGGGTATGGCTGCCTCTACTGCCCTGCAGAGGGGGGTTCCTATTCGTAAGATCTGTGAAGCAGCCACTTGGGCTTCGGTCCATATTTTTGTACGTCACTACTCCCTAGATTCCATCCATGGGCAGGGTCTGGCCTTTGGCAAGGCGGTCCTTTACTCTGCTATTTGATTGGGCATTCTAAAATTGTATATTCTAAATTCTTTTCCCACCTCTTTACGTTGGTACTGCTTTGGGAGTCTGTCATAGATATGGAATACGTTGGAGGACCCAATCCCCTCGAAGAACAAGTTACTCTCTTACCTGGTAACGTTTTTTCGATGGGATGGTCCGACGACGTATTCCATATCTCTCCCTCCCTGCCTACCCCGCTACAGAATTTGTGATTGCAGCTTATGTTTCCACAAGGCTTTCTGTGGTCATACTGGCAGAAGATTGGTGCCACACATTCTGAGGAAGAAAGTACAACTGAGGCTTGTGCGTCCTACTTATACCATCCGATGACGTTGGCTCGACTGAGGCCCTCGAGGACAGTGTATCGACGCAGGACGCAGATGCCGAAAGATTTTCCCAAGCAGCACAGCTTTGGTGATTACCGTCATAGATATGGAATACGTTGTCGGAACATCCCATCGAAAGAACGTTACCAGGTAAGAGAGTAACTTGTTCATTGAAGAAAAAGTGCAGTAGATGACTTCTGTTCCTGAGCAGCTCTGCAGATCTCACTGTTCCTGGGCCTCAGTCGTGAGGACAAGAGGGAGGACTTCTGGGGATTCCTGCACTGCAATGGGACGTTCACCGCTCACACCCGGCAATCTTCAAACAAGAGGTAGTTTGGTGTTTTAGCTCCTTGCGTATACTGCAAATACCAACAGTGGTTCCTGGCTGTCAAGATGGGCTTTACTTGCTTCTGGGGTCCTGCACTCTGTTGAGGGGGCTCAGGCTCGGTCAGTCCTGCTTCCTGGGAGTCGGAGGATCTTCCTGGAGCGCAACGCTGTAGAAAGTCGACCAGCTTCAAGAGAATGTCCAGGTGGCTTACTTTGGAGTTGATTGGTCCCACCAACTCGAGGGAAGAAGACGTCCTTGCAGGGGCTTCTCTGTTACGAATTTGGAGTTTCAGCATAGCAGCAGGGCTTCACCTGGCACATCAGTGGTCCAGGAGTTGCTGCATGTGTCCTCTTCACGTTCTTCTTTGGTTTCTTCGTCCAGTGGTCGACTCTGCCTTCCAAGCCAAAGCCTCTGCCTTTCATTCAGTTCTCTCCCATTCATTCCA
Source organism: Ambystoma mexicanum (assembly GCF_040938575.1). NCBI lineage: Eukaryota > Metazoa > Chordata > Amphibia > Caudata > Ambystomatidae > Ambystoma > Ambystoma mexicanum. The sequence continues at coordinate 736,253,984 of NC_090925.1, forward strand.
GCCTAGTAGTCTGCCTCCCAGCAGGGTGGCTGTCCTTGCCGGACCGTCAGTCGGCCAATCACTACATAGTGCATTTGGGTCTCCTAGGAGACTAAGCACAGGGAGTTTTGGGCACCTCCCTCACTTCCTGCCCCCGCCAGACACCCTAGAGCCAGAGGCGGGCTTCACTCATGAATCCCACCAAAGGCAAAGTGAACAAAGGGACCAAATCTGGTTTGGCGTGCAGATTAAATCTCAAGAAGGACCTTTCCACAAAGAAATGGAGAAAAAAAGACCACAGCCATTTTGACAAAAATTGCACCCTTGGGCACTTTAGTGCAGCTGTGAACGCAGCCTGCGGTAAATGCACACCACGGTAGATAAATGTAAACCACTGCCACCGGCCATCCATCAAGGAAAGGGTAACATAAAATTGTTACATGAGAAGCTAGACAAAGGGGATACTAAGTAACCCCTCCAGCACTCTATTGTAAGATCCACTGCTGCTGGAACCGAAGTGCCAGGGAGAGGAGCACCAGATCGAGTGCATCGCTTTTAAGTCTGACCTGAGTGCCAGGAAGATCCTCTGGACTTCCCTGAAGCAGGACTGACCAAGCCTGAGCCACCTCAACAGAATGCTGGACCCCCGATTCGAGGAAAGTCTGAAGTGGCATCCGAGAACCGCAGTGTTGCTATTTGCTACAGACGCAAGGAGCTGAAACCGCAAAGTGCAGCTGATTGGAAGTTTGACCTTAGCTGCCGACTATCTTCCCATTGTGTTGCAGGAGTCCCCAGAAGTACTCCTTCTCCCCACGACTGAGGCCCAGTAACAGCAGGATCTGCAGAGCCATACAGGAACAGAAGCCTGCTGGAACCATTTATTCTAACCAAAGGTACTGTAAACTTAAGAGGACTTGCCTCTTGTTGTGTAGCCTTGCCTGTTCTCACTTGTGACTTGTCTTTGTTGCCAGTGCAGAGTTGCTTGCAGCTTTGCCCCTCACAAGCCTCCCAGCTTGTGGACTTTCAAGTGAATCTTATTTCTATGAACTTTTCTAAAAACGTTATGCAAAACGTTTACTTGCCAGGAAAGATCTTCGGCTCCACTAGACTTTGTTCAACTAACATTGGCTGTCATGGCTCCCTGAGACTCTTCTTACCTCTGACTTAGTGCTTTTGCCTTTCCTCCAGGAAAGGGTTAATTTACTTTGCATTGGAAGGTTTAAAAAGTACTTACCAGTTGATGTATTCTTTGTTAACCTTTGTTTTATTTCTCCATCTAATCTTTTGCACCCCAAACTCGATATTGCTCTAAATGTGCGAGTGATAAATCAATGTCCATAGTGTCCCAGCTATTTGTCACCTGAGGGTGCAGGAAGTGTGTGTGCCAACCCCAATGGCTATCATCTGATTGAGAGAAACAGTGTTTTGAAGTGCATTATAATTGTTACATATTTCGCTCCCTTCTGAAGAAGGCTTATTGAACTGACTGTTCAATAAATTGTTTAATCAAGACACCTTGAGTGTAAGTGTTTATTTGAATAACTGTCACTGTGAAGCTTTGTGTCACAACCCTACTGCTCACATTGACCCCTCTTGAGATAAGTCTGGCTGCTCAGCCACACTACCAACCTGTACCAAACTGACTTATACCAAAGGTTGAGTTCCTATTGACAGGAGGTCAAGGTTGCTATAGTCTTCCAAAGGATACTGCACACAATCTTGCCTAACAAGGCCTATATTAAGAGTTGGGGTCCCTAATATCAAGAGAAGTCTTGTGAAGTCCCACACCAGTTGGACTTTACAAACTCTCACCTTACACCATGCAAAGCAGATTCTAGGATAGTTGGGGGTTTTCCTGGTATGCTGTGTAGCCACATTTCGTGCTGTAAATGCATATTCAATTCCTTATCCAAATTCCCCTAGGAGATTTTACATTCCAATTTCCCCCTTTCAACACAATAAAATATGGACTTGGAAAATGTAAGCAATAAACCCCGACGGATGGTGGCTTTACCGGCCCTGATAATGCCTGTGCCAGTTAGTAGCCCGAAAGAAGCAAGTTATTTAACATTAGCCTCACATTACCTGCCCTGGTAAAGCCCCGCCCAGAGGGGTTTATTGCTATTAGCATACCGGCATGGTCTACTGGGATGCTAATAGATTTTTTTCAAGATGACAAACTGCATGTTTGCTGTTTCTCAATTTGGAAAAAACTACAAACCAAAATGGCCACCATGGATTATGGGAAAATAACTACACGTCACTTTCCATGGGCATTGCTGCGACACAGATGCGCAGAGATCAGTGTTGCTGGCGGGGTGCAAACAAGCACAAAGTGGTGTTGGGGATGTGGAAATTGGGGTGGAGGGAGAGTAAAGTGTGCGCACTTACCTGATTCCTGACAGGGAAGATGGCAGTCTCATGCTTTGACGAGGCTCAAAGCTGGGGCTTTAATCTTGAGACAAAGACCCCGTTACAAGCCTCCTGATTTACTGAAATGATACTTTATTTATGTTGCGCTCGTACACAAGTGTTTCAGAGTGTGTCCAGGCAAAGGGAGGGCAACGGGGGACAACAAAAACAACGATCTTACTAGGCCCAGTGACATTGAGTATGCGCAAGTGCATGGAAGGGAAAGAGGAAAGTGCGGAACAGAGGAGAGGACAGAAAAAATAAATAAAAATAATTAAAGGTGGTAGTGCAGCCAGCAATTGGCAAGTGCTAGGTTACGCAGATAGGGTATCTCTAATTTCAGAAGAGAAGTGGGTGGGGGACTATATGGGTATAGATACAGACCCCGGTGTAGGGGGTGGCCAGGAGGCAGTGCAGGTCCAGAGACTGGTAGGCTGACTACACCCACGTGCCACCTGCACCCAGTACTAAAATTGCAAAATGTGGTCTCGAACATCCTTTTCTTGTCTCAAATATTTGCTGTTTTTTTTACATTTCTCATTCTCATTCCTGTACTTGCTATTCTCCTTCACTGCTTTCTCCCCTCTTTCATTTACCTACCAATCTACATAATCCTGTGTCTACTGTACCCTCTCCCTGGCAGCTGGTTTGTCACCCCTCACTAGATTGTATCTATCTTCTGGTAGTGATCCTCTGCCATGCACAATTCAGTTAATTATTCAGATTCTTATTGCTTTTTCTTACCTTCTTTGCCAGTTTGAGAAATATCCTGGAAAGATGGATGGCCTCTATAGGCAGAATGTGAGTACAGTTCCATTACCTTAATGTTACCTTAACATTATCTGTGTGTTCTTAATACTGCCTTACCTTTAAAGTATATTTTGCAGTGTTAATGTTGGGAAGGTTTTTCTATAGAGCAACTTTAACAGGATCTGCAAGTTTTCCATTAAGATGGGCGAAACTATCAATGTTAAACCCTATGGTAGTTGAGGTTCATTCACAAGAGGTTTGACACATGCTTGGATCATTCACAATGGTGAAATACTTAGGTTGTCCCTATGTATATAGGTACTTCTCCTGAAAATGGCTCGACTTCAAGGTAAGTAACCTTAAATTCTCCAGCATTGGATGTTTCAGTTTTACAATATTTAATATTCCTGTCATCAGGCGGGGAAACACTAGTTTAACATTTACCTTAAGTATCAAGTTTAAATTAAGATACCATCACTACTGCAACCCATTTACCTTGTTTCATTCGAGGTTCCTCTCAGCCAATGGGATTGTTAACATGGATTCTTAAGGATAAGTGGATCATTTGTATTATGTGGAGTGTTAAGGGGATACCTTGTATTCCCCTTTCCTTTGCTCCTGTGAATTTTTAGTCACATAGACAACCCTATATTTATGGCTGGTTGCAGTGGACGTGTTCTACCTAGTATTGTGGTATTTTCTACCGCAGACTGTATTCAGTCTCGGTTATGCACAGTAGGGTCATGTGCTAACATGGTGGCTCCTTTCTTTTTTAGCCATTTGTCGTGGTGGTTCTTCATTAGTCTTTCTACCATTCTAGGAAGGGGGGTCTGTGTGCAAGTGTGTTTTCTTTGGAAACCTTGGGTGTCCCTGTGTCTGTGCAGGCAGGAAGTGGGGGACTCCCTTGTCCATTGTCTGCCAGAGTGCCTGAATGGAACCAGTTCCCACTGGGGGGGGCTGGCTTTCTTGATTGGACAGCCACCCGCACCTTTATGTAAAATGCTGAGCACGTTTTCAGAGGAGTGTTAGGTAAAGTTTTCACATTTTGTAATAAATCTTCCTGACCTGTCTCAACCCCAGAACTTTTTGCTTGCACTTGATTATTTTCTTTTGTCCCTAGCTGAAGGGGAATCTTTTTTCCCCCCTCACCTAGTCTTTTACTCTCTTTATGGGTGACATTTTAATGTCTCTCCATAGTGTATGATTGGAGTTAGTTTGCTATAACTTTTGGGCTTAGGCTGGGTTGCCCCTTTGGGCTTCCCTGTTAATTTCTCTACAATGTACTTGGGTGAACTGCTGTTCCCAAGGGGTAAAGAGGGATTTTCATCCCCTTTACATTTTATATTGTGATCTGGCACACCCCACCTTTTATATGCAGTCCTGGAGGGTGGGGGGGATACAATGTATCCCCTTGCTTACTTACCTGTAGCATTTTTGTTACAATTGTACATTTACGTGAAAGACTGTTGGTAGTGGTGTTACTTTAGTGACTAAAGAATCTACTCTCATGTCCCGTCCCCTTTGCTCCATACTACACAGGCGTACCTTTCACCAGAAAATCCTTCTTCCCCTTTAAATTTAGAGGTGCGCAGGGGTGCGGCCCAGGGAGCATGCGCCACCCTAACTCTGCCCTCCGGCGCCACACCTCAGTCCCCTTTTCCACGTTGACGGGAACGAGGCAAATTCACTAGTGCTCCTGGGTTTTGCTTCTGCCATGTAATTCCACATGCGGATATTTCTCTTTTTTTTTGACTTTTTATCATTCAGGTACCCGGTCCTCGGGCGTCAAGCTCCTCCCCGGCGCATGTCGACTTCCACAGGGTTCAGCAGGTGCCCATCCTGCGATGGGCTCTTCCCAACTTCAGACCCCCACTGCCTACGTTGCCTTGGGCCAGACCACGGTTGGCAAGCTTGTACAGCGTGTGGCTTGCTGTCATCGAAATGACTGAAGAACAGACTAGCCAGGTGGAGGGAGCTCTTCCAGAAGTCGCCTCCAGAGGACCTCAAGAACTTCATGAAACACTGAGCCAGGCCCAAGGTAAGGCCGCTATTTTCCATCGCACCCGCAAAGGAGTTGCCTTCCCAAGGACTCTCCCGCGCGGGAGGGACAATTCAGGGCCTTGTACCAGCATGTGCACCGAGGCTGCTGCAGTTACTGGCCTTCGGGCAGAGGGATCCTTGGATCCTCCTGGTGGCAGTGTTGGGGGACCGGAAGGTTCTTGTACCGGATTATCATCCGTGGGGCTCCGCCCTTGTATCAGCAATACGTCCGAGGGGGCGACTAAACGCAGCTCTACCGACTCCCGGGTTGAGGGTGTCACACCTACCGGGTCTAGGCCTGAGGAGGAGGGTAGGCCTCGTGATCCACACGCTAGAGTCTTGGAGGAGGCTGGGCCCAGTGAGCCGAGCAATACGTCGCAGGCACGTGGCAGGCAGTTCGACCAGATGGCCGATGCGCCAGAGGCACCCGTCTGACTCCATTCCAGGAGTTCGGTGTTTTAGGGAGAATTCACATAAATGTGCTCATTCCCTTTACCTTGGAGACCCCCAGCAATCCTAGATTTTTAGGACTTGATTTTTTACCTGGAAAAAGTGTGAACCTTTTTTTCCCCCCCAATCCATGTATTTTGATGTGTGTTTTAAACTTGTGTTCTTTGATTATTTAGTGTTTTTTTTCATTTTTTATTTTTATAGGCTAAATTAGCCTTTTAAAAGAACAGAAGAATTTATCATTCAGCATTTCCACATAACATTTGTACACACGAGTTTTCAAGTCACGTGCATGGAACAATCCCTCATCCCAACATTAACACCAAGACATCAAGCTCCTTATTATGCCATTAGCCTGAATTACCACACTTTGTGCTCTGTCAAAGCATGTTCCCCTTTTTTTGTTGTTACACAAGCAGTTTTTCCAACAGATACAAAAATTGGATTAGTGCATAGTTTAATTGCCTCTCTGCAGTCAAGCAGTGCTTGCCACCAGTCCTCCGCACTTTGGGTTTGGTATTTCATTAGCTGTGACCCCAAAGTCGGTGATCTTTGCGGCCGCAGGCCCTTACAGAACAATGTTAGATGTTTTAAAGTTTCTTCCTCTTGTTTGCAGAATCTACACTCTGCAGTGGTGGCTTCTGCTTTGCGTAGCTCTCTTAGCCACTCCTTGGTTTTGAGGGCATTTAAACAAAATCTTATAAACGAGAGTCTGCTGACATTGTCTGGATGCAGTTCAATGTGATTCAGCAGAGTATTCATGTTTCTGGGTTTGTTCGGGGCATCTTTCATCAAGATGTTGGAATTTCTTTGGGTCCCAGTCAGAATCCAGTCTAATCTCCAGACTTTGGTTTTCGCTAGATTTGGATTTTCGTGTAGAGTTTAGATCTATGTCGTAAAACTCCAAGATTTCCTCGCAGCGTTTATTCCAGAGTGACAGGAGACATGCAGGGTTTCCTTTGCCTCGGTTATGCAATATTTCAAACTGCAGGGCCACTTTCTTCAATGTTGTCAAGACCGGTGGGGGGGGTCTGTACTTCCGCTCTCTATATGGTAGAGGAGAGGCACAGAGGACCCCAGCCAAGATTCTCTATTACGGTAGCGATGGACGAGCAATCAAGGCCTAGCTTCTCAGGAGGTGATGCAGGCTGGTTCTTAAGTACAGTGTATCCCCAAGCCCCCACAAAGGAATGTCCACACACTGTATTACTGAAAACACAGTCTTTATATAATTAATATTCAAGGGTTATGTACACTTATCACAACAACGCACTTTGTGCTCAGGAAAATCAATAATGGTAAATATCTACAATTCTAAAGTGGTACCACTAATATTAGACCTCATTAAAGTGCATCCATAATACTGTAAAAATGGCACGCAGATCAATAAGAAGGAAACCAGCAATAGAGAGAGGAGAGATAACAGATGGTTGAAACAATAGGCAGAAGACTGGCCCTTGCTACTGGACACAGTTCTGTGTGGAGATCCCCCCACCTGGGCAACCTGTAAAATAAAGAGATATAACACAAGCCCAGTCCATATATTGTTCAATAGTCTTATTCTCTCCTACAATGTTTTTACCCCCCCAATGTACCTGGTGGAGTCGAGTTCTTCGAGGAGGCGTCGACAGATCCTTCTTGAATGACCCCCTTTAAAGCAGGAGTCACGGATCGTCGAGAGGCGTCGAGAAGCGTCGAGGAACTCGGTGTTCGATGTCGGGGAATCGACGGCCCTTCTTGAATGCCTTCCCTTTCAAGCGGGAGACACGGGGCGTTGAACGTCCGACAACAAACAGGGTAGAACGGCGTCGATGAGGCGGCAGGCTTCGATCCGAGCGGTGCTCGTCAGCGTCGAGACGTCGGCGTCCTGCGAGGAAGAGGCGTGCGGGGCACCTCGGCGACACTAGTTCTGGACCGCAAAGATTGTGAATGACGGTGGCCCAGCAAGGGCGTCGAGTCGCTCGAGTCTTTGGAGTCGTGAGGTGGCGGGAAACCCACCGGCGGATTCTCCTCGGCGCATTGGTCGTCCTTGACTTTCTCCGGCAGGACAAAAGCGGTCGACGATGCGGACGAGGGAGTCCTTCGAGTCAAATGTTCTTAGGCAAGGAGCGGACGGCTCCGGTCGTCGGCGGCACGGCGCCAAGTGGTTCCCACGGCTGGGCAACACAACTTCGACGGGCCTCCAGCGGTTACACAGACCTGCGAACCCTGGTCGACGGCAATGGACTTCGACAGCGTCGATGTCCGGGTGCTTCACTTCGATCTCCTCGGCGGTCCCGTCTCGGGTCGGCAGCCTTTCGAGGGTCTGACTTCCAGGGCGCTTCGGCGAAGATTCAGCGGTGCTCGATGGTCCCTCGGAGCACGGGAAGAGGGCGCCTAGCCAGGTCCTCTCTCGGGTCAGTCCTCGACGAACACGGCAGCCTTCGGATCGGTCGAAGCAAATGCAGCAGCAAGTCTTCTTCTTCCAGCTGGGCGTCGAGGGTCAGCAGTTCCAGTTACTCTTGAGTGGAGACTCAGCTTCTGAACGCTTCTGAACAACTTTCAGTGGTGGGAGGTCCCCAGATATACTATTCTGTCTCTCATCCACACTGCTGGCACACACACAGCAGCCAATCACACAGAAGGGCATTCATGCAGTCAGTCAGCCAATCAGGCACACAGTGCATTCAGGCCACACTCCTCCCTTTCAGACATTCACAACAAGGAATGTGGATTGGGGCAAGTACCCAGCCATTCAACACTACACACTGCATTCAGACCAGTTTCGGGCAGGGCTGTCTCAGTCTTTGTCTCACATGCCAGAAACCAGACAACCACAACAAGGAGTGTATATTGGTCACCCACTCCATTCACCCAGGTCCCACCCACAGGAGGTACCCACAACATACAGTCAATGGGAAGGCTCCAGTCAGTCTAGCTGGGCCTTCACAACAACACCATATATGGACCTTCCACGCAACAGCCAGTCAGGGGGAAGGGACAGAGTCAGGGCTTCCCAGGACTTTGGGAAAAACAAGATAACAGGCAATAGAAAGCAAGAGGCCACAGGGGCCATCTTGTTTTCTATCAGGAATCAACTGATCCCAATGGCAGGGCCTGGGTATCCCAAAATGGAGGACACCCAGAGCACCTGTCAAATTCAGCATGGAGCTGCCACCAGCCCATACCCTGCTCTGTGGGCCACCCACAGGTGCCCACAAAACATACACTAGGGGCACAGGGTTGTACCCCTACCCATGGGTGCCATAAGGGTATCCCATGGGTCTGTTCACCAAACCAAAAGAGAGAGCTGCACTGCCAGGAGTCCCACATGGACTCCTGGGCAGAAAACACGACAGAACACACGATAAAAAGCAGTAAAGGACAAGGATTCAGAGGCCCTGTCCCTCTGATGCATTTCCAGCATCACAAATGTCACCTTCCGGAACAGACTCAGAAGATTCCAGCTGACACGTGCATTGATTGAAATTAGATTGAATTCATGTCTAATACAGGCAGTAGATGTTCCTTTCGGTAGTTGCAAGACTCTTAACCAGAAAATGTTCTCTAAGGTTGACCATACATCAGAAGAGCATCCAAATGCATTTTCCGCACCGAATATTAGGCACCTTTTGGCAATAGAAATTCCTTACTGGTGTAAAGGAAAATTCTCCATACTTCTTGTGTAGGACACTCGCTTGGCATGCAAATTGTCGACATTTTGTTTTGGTGACTTCTTCCCTAGGGCTGTCATTCAAATGTGAGTTCATTTGCATGTCCAAGTATCGTTTGTTTGTCACATTGCTGAGGCATTCATTCCCCAAGTACCATTTGTTTTTTTTCTGCTTGGATGTTTTCAGATTTTGCAGGGTCAAAACCCCACTCTTTCTTTTGTTGATCTGTAGCCCATTTGCTCTTACATACAGGTCTACAGCATCCATCTTTCGCTGCAGGCCTATTGGTGAGGTATCCAGTAATAAGTCGTCTGCATATAACATCCAACTTATTTGGCATCCATTTATTCTCGGTGAGAATGATCAAACGCCATTGATGGATCTTCCAATGTCCGATAGAAATAGGTTGAATATAACTGCGGCCAGTCGGCAGCCCTGCTTTACTCCACAACGGGTGTTGATCGCCTCAGACAAGGTGCCCTTTTCGTCTAAACTGATTTGAATGGTAGTTCCGGTATGGAGCTCTTGAATAGTTGCTAACAGTTTTTCAGGGCACTCCCACGTCTTCAGTTTGTCCCATAATAGTTCTCGATCTATACTATCAAAAGCGTGGGAGAAGTCTATTAGAGCCAAGTACACTTTAGTTCCAGTTCTAATGAATTCCATCTTTAATACATTTATCATGAGGAGGTTCAGTCCGCAACCTACGCCCTTAACAAAGCAAGTCTGCCGTGGATCCATATGCTTTGATTCGGCTGCCCATTTCACCAGTTGCTGCTGTAAAAGGGTTGCATAGACTTTCCCCAGCACGTCTAAGAGTGCTATAGGGCGGTAGTCTTTGGGGTCAGTGCGATTTCCTTTCTTGAAGATGGGAATAATAATCGCACTCTTCCATGATTTGGGACTTTTGCAGTTGGCCGATATCCTCTTGAACAAGGCGTAGCATAGCTCCGTCCACAGTCCCGGTTTTTGCTTAAAAGTGTGGTTCGTTAGACTGTCAGGTCCTGCAGCTCTGGAGGAGCTGGCTTTTTTTAATTATCTCCTCAATTTCACTCTTATCAAACTTTAGGTTCCAATTTTCATGTATGGGGGCTGATCTCGTTCTTGCATCTCCTCTTTTGTTGTACAGTGTGGAGAAATGTTTCACCCACTCGGCTTCTGTTATTACATCGGCCAGCAATGCCATATGGGGAGCCCCTTCGTTGTTAATTTTCCAAAACTCAGAGTTTTTATTTTGAAGTTTCTCAATTATTTATTCTGAGTCATTTTGCACATAACTGCTTTGTGGGATCTAAGCCAATGTTTATATTTTTGCTTACATTCTCGTGTCCAAAACTCCCTGTGCTTATTCTCCTAGGAGACCCAAAGGCACTCTGGCGTGATTAGCTGGCTGACTGTCCGGCAAGGACATTCACCCTTCTGGGTGAGTGACAGCTAGACTGGAATGAAGGGGAAAACTGTTTAAAAGGCGAGTCTCTGGGACTGCAAAGCAGTCGACCACTGGAACAAAATAACCAAAGAAGAGCTGGAAGAGGACAGCTGCTGCAACTCCTGGACCGTTGGTTTGCCTGGTGAAGCCCTGCTGCAGGTCCAAATTGCCAAGTTCATCTCGACCGAGAAGCCCCTTCAAGGACGACTTCTCCCTTTTGAGTTGGTGGGACCAATCGATTCGTAAGCCGCCTGGATACCATTATCAAGGCTGGTTAGGATTAACCAGAGAGAGGGATACCATCTTGTGCGCTTCAATCTACAGCTGCTGGAACTGAAGTGACACCATCTTGTTTGCTTTTTCCGACGATCCTGTGCGGTGCAGGAGTCCTGACTGCTCAGCTCTCTACCAAAAACTGTGTGGTTTATACTTCTATTTATACTTAATTTGCACCAGGATAGTACATAGAGCTGAGGATGGGCCGTATCTCCAGGGGAGTGCCCCCCCCCCCAATCCTTCTCTGGGTGATCCGGCGTTGTGCCGTTGATGTGGGGCAACCGATGTCTGTTAGGCAGTCTAGGACTATCTTGGGCCCAATTATAGCATTTACTCACTGTATCATGGCACCAAGGAGTTGGCAACTGCGTTTTCACTTCTCAGTGGGGGGGGGGGGTGTGGGAGGGAGTCCGCTTCTTATTGATCTCAGGAGGAACCCTTCGCCGTTAACTTAGTTCAGGTGGAAGCTTTCCATTCAATCAAGTTGCCACCGTTTCCTGAGCGCCCCCAGGTGCACTTGGAGCCGAGTAAGTGCTGCTGACCAGTTCTCAGCGAGAGGGCATCCGCTCATCAGTTAATCTATGCTGCCTTCCGGGTGGCTATTCCTTTAATGAGTCAGGGTCCCCAAGCTCAGTAGCCCCGTGAGGTAGTGTGCCACTTCCTGCATTCTGGCCCAAGGACCTGCAGCGGGCAGGCGTGTCTCTGCAGTTGGTATTCTCGGTCCGCCCTCACGATCAGGGTCCTGCACTTCGAGATGGGGCGGGGTAGGCCGGGACAGCGGAATGGAAGAGAGCGAGGGTTCGGGCAGCTCACCGTCGCTGTCCGCGTGAGGTGCTGCTCCTTCCCCCGTTTGCCACTGCATGCCTTCACAGTATGTAGCACGCGTGGGACGGAGGGGCCTCACAGTCCACTGACCGTTGGCTAAGTATCTGCCGGGTGAGCGGGGGTCCTTCTCTTGCTCCTCGGTGTCACTGAGCTGCTGGGCCGACTGGGAGGTCTCATGCACGCATCTGTTGCAGCGTTGCTTTCAGTTTCGATCACACGTGCCAAGGCGGGCCAGTGGTTCACTACACAGCCCGAAAACCAGCAATTCTGATGCTTGTTAATCTGCTTAGAATCACATGCTGTGCATATGGTCCGACATCCAGTGTTAACCGCTGACTATTTCATCTTGTCTTTCGGGGGACTGAAAGGGGACGTCGGCATAGGCGTGTCTAAAACACTATCGCTATCGTGACGTGTGTAGTACCCAAAAATCCCTCACGCGCCGAGGTCCCTCAGATTGTTTTTTTCCGCCCAGATAACTGGTCGCCCTATAGCGGAGCTCTTCATGAGACATTGTTTATCTTACTGAATTGTCGGTTTAATCCCTGTTAAGTCACTTCGTCTATCAAGAACATCTTCGACGAAGACTACGGGGGAACCGCCTACGGCTGTGGATTCCGGCACCTAAGATCCGGCGTTCGGACCTCCACGTGGTCGGCCCTTCTGGCCGGCCTACACAGTAGGGAGAGTGGGCTCGGGGTTTGCCATACTGCTATAAGATGTCTTTCCTCTTTTCCACTTCTTTCCTTTTTGGTCTGGTCACCCTTCCCTTCTGCTATGGAAAGTGCTCCATTTAGATTCTGCCCTCTGTGAAGGGTCAGATATCCGTGGAAAGACGAGCACACTTCGTGCACGCTTGTCTCCCCCTAGAGCAATAAAGCGGTGTTCAGCGTATAAACTCCTAAACCTAATCCCTTAAGGAGCGCCGGTTGAAGCGGTGGGCCGCAGACGGTATGTAACGTGTGGAGCCTCCCTCCCCTGCCGCGACACCAGCCGAGAGTGACGGGGGTACATTGGATGACCAAACGTCCAACGCGGACGTTGTAGACCTTGAGGCGGACGATTCTAGAGCCGCCACGCCCGTCCCTGACCCTTCTAGGCTCGACTCCGGTCTTGTTACAGGGACCATACCCGGTGACAGGGGCGTACAATCGCACCACACAAAACACACAACCCAAGCGCCCTCCTCGACGAGGTCGAAGAAGGCTCAAGCGCCATCGGATGGATCTGATCCGAAGCCTTCCCCGCATCCGCAGCAGCGCATGACGACTGGGCTTAATAAACTTAAGAAAGGCGCTACTCCCCAAACTACACACGCAGAAGTTTCTGAACAAGAAACTTCAACAACTTTCAAGGTTTCCAAGGCTCATGCAGGCCCGAAAACTACGAGTCTAACTAGGCCTCTACCCGGGAAGCCATCATCATCGGCGGTGTTGTCCCCCGAAGATTCGGTAACTATCAGTAAAGAGCATCAATAGGATTGCTACGGCAGCGGGCCTTGTACCGGTTTCGCCCACAATTATGGGCCAATCCGCCGAAAGGTTTTCCACGGTTTTGGAAAACGATCCTGAGGACTCTTACGAAGAGAGCCAGGTACCCCTCAAGCACCCTGAGGAGATCCTCTGAACGCCTTAGGGCGGAGGACCCGGTTCCTTCTCAGCTGGGTCCATTTGTGTCATCCAAGTGGACCACGGAGCAATTTGAGGGGTATATGGATCGGCTGCAGCAGGTTTTCGGTGTTTCTGATCAACCTCCGCCGAAAAAAGCTCGGGTAGACCCTAACCCTCATACACAAGTTGCCCAGCACCTAGATTTTCAACACTATGTTGATTATCAAGAAGATGTCCAGAAGGACACGTATAGAGACATCTATACAGAAGAAGAGGAGACTTCTTTTCTGGACAATTATGGGGAAGATCAAGGCGCAACGGACAACTGGGAGGACACCCAGCAGGATGATCACAATTCTGATATTGTTTGCCTCGACTCTCCCCCATCCACACTGGTTAGGCAGGCTCCCCCGGTGGATGATCAAATGGCTTTCAACAACCCGTTGAAAAAAAGCAGCGGAATTCTTTAAAATTGCCACGCTTGAGGCATTGCCTGAACAGGATTTCGCGGAAAACATTATTAATGACAAGCCTCCGGCTAGCCAGTCTATCCCCCTCTTGAGCTCTGTAAAGAGATGGCTGGCCCCTTCTTTACTCACACCCACTCAGACGAGGGCTGTGAACCCAAGGGTCGAAAAACTCTTCCGGCCCTCCCCCACCAACCCGCTTTACATCAAAGGGCACGCAATCCCAGACTCGCTGGTGGTGACCAACACTCGCAAGAGAGCAGGGGTTCCCCCTGCCACGGGAGAGTCACCCCCGGACAAGGAGTCCAAAAGGTTATATGCCTTAGGCAAACGGGTCACGTCGGCGGCTGCTTATACCGTCCGGATTGCCAATAACACAACGTTACTGGCAAGCTACGTCGACGCCCAATTGAACCTACTCCAGGAAGGCCTCCAGGAGGTTCTGGAACCAACCAGAGCCAAGCTTCTCGCCATTGTCTCGGAGGGTAAACTTGCCAATCAAAATGTTGTAAAGAATACCCTGGACTCCGCTGAGACAGCAGGCAGGTCTCTCGCACAGGGTACTCGCCTAAAGAGACACGCGTCGCTGCGCACGTTGGGTTTCAGGCCTGAGACCCAGGCATCCATCATCAATAAACCCATAGAAGAGGCCAACCTCTTCGAGAAGGCGGTAGATGATGCCTTGGAGACAGCCAAGAAGGAGCATGAGACTATTGTCGCTGCACCAAATTTCCCAAAAACCCTCTTCACAGAGGGGCAGCAATTCTCGACGGTCCTTTCGAGGACAAGCCTGCGCCGCTCAAAATAATTTCGGCACGGGCAACTTTAACGCAAGTCAACCGGCTGCAAGCCCCACTTACTACCCCCAGAGGGGTCAGAAGCGTGGAAAGAATAGAGGCAGAGGCTCCAATTCCAGAGGTGCGTCAACCTCGGGTCAGAAATGACAACAAAGTTCAGGTCCCCTCCCATGTCTCCCCGGTCGGGGGGCGATTAACATCTTTCCTCAAAGCATGGGAGGGGATAACTTCAGACCAGTGGGTGTTTAAATACGGTCTCCCACGGTTATTGCGTGGAATTCGCCCGACCCCCACAGTTCAGACCGCCGAAGCATCAACGCCTTTCACCGGAACATCTGCAGATCCTGGTCCAAGAGGTGGAGGCGCTGCTGGGAAAGGACACCATAGAAGCCGTCCAGATTCTTCAGGTAAACGAGGGTATTTATTCAATATACTTCCTTGTACCCAAAAAGGATCTCACCATGCGTCCTGTTCTAGACCTGCACCCAGCGAACAAGTTCATAAAGCCCCAGAAGTTTCGCATGGTAACACTTCAAGAGGTGATCCCATTGCTAAAACAAGGGGACTTACTTTCATATTTCAATGCTGCCAGCGCACAGAAAATTTCTAAGGTTCGTGATTCAGGACAAACACAACCAGTTCAAGGTACTCCCCTTCGGCATAGCCTCGGCGCCACAGGTGTTTACCAAGGTCCTGGCAGTGGCAGCAGCACACCTGCGCAGACTTTCAGTTCCAGTTTATCCTTACCTCATCACGGGGGACTCGTTCGACATTTGTTTTTCGAACACCCAAAAGACAGTACACCTACTGTTCAGCCTAGGATTTTCTATCAACGAAAAGAAATCCAGCTTAGTCCCCAGCCAAGTAAAACAGTTCCTGGGGGCTCTAATTCGCACGGAAGACTGTCTAGTCTTCCCTTCCAGCGAGAGGTTCAGAACATGCTCTCTCAAGTTCCTCAGTATGTAGC
The DNA here is from genome assembly GCF_040938575.1 of Ambystoma mexicanum. Lineage (NCBI taxonomy): Eukaryota > Metazoa > Chordata > Amphibia > Caudata > Ambystomatidae > Ambystoma > Ambystoma mexicanum. The sequence goes on from NC_090925.1 coordinate 736,269,639, forward strand.
CAGTCGGAAGGTGACGGTACGCAAAGCTATGCGTTTGCTAGGGATGATGGCGTCATGTATATACTTGGTCCCCCACGCGCGGCTGCGCATGCGTCCCATGCAGGAGTGGCTCAACAGCCAGTGGTGTCAGGCCAGCGGACAATGGGAAGAGCTGTTAGTTGTCTCGCCAGCCCTCGTTCTCTCTCTGCAGTGGTGGTCGAGGGAGAACCTCTTGAAGGGGAAAACCTTCACCACCCCTGCAGTGGAAGCCACTCTCACGACAGACGCATCTCTCACAGGGTGGGGGGCTCACCTGCTTCAACAAACAGCGCACAGAGTGTGGTCCCCTCATGTAGCGTCCAACCATATAAACCTACTGGAGCTACTGACAGTGTTCAAAGCATTGAAGTCCTTTCAGGAGCAACTGCAAGTAAAGAAAGTGCTGGTCCTAACCGACAGCACAACAGCAATGTATTATCTGAACAAGCAGGGGGGCACTCACTCTCCAGGGCTATCCAAGCTGTCCCAAAATATCTGGATATGGGCTCTCAAACACAAGATGTTCCTGTTATCCCAACATGTTCCAGGGGAACTCAATCTTCTGGCAGACGTACTCAGCAGAGATTTTCCTCTGCCAGAAGAATACGAATGGCGTCTACACGAAGACATTGTATCCAACGTCTTCGTAGAATGGGGGTTTCCAGAGATCCACTTGTTCGCTACTCAGGAGAACGGCCAATGCCCATATTACACCTCCAGGTACCCCCAGAACCGATCCAAGGGGAACGGTCTCTGGATAACTTGGTCGGGGAAATTTGTTTATGCTTCCTTCCTCCATCCCCCCCCCCCCCCGACTCCCCTTCTGAACAAGATAGTGCACAAGATGCACCAGGAACCAGTCACCATGATTCTGGTGGCTCCCATGTGGGCCCGCCAACCCTGGTTTGCGCAACTGATGGAAATGTCCCTCTCCCCACCAGTCAAACTGCCCTGCCCGTACAACATGTTGTCTCAGGACAAGGGGGAGACTCTGCACGCATGCCCACAAACTCTGAACTTAGCAGCCTGGCTCCTGAGGTCATAGTTTGGACATCTTCAACTCCCTCAAAGATGCATGGACATACTGAGGGAGGCAAGAAAGCCTAACACACGTTATTGCTGTGCCAGCAAATGGAAACGTTTTGTCATTTGGTGCAGTTCCAAAGGCGTCAATCCCACTGATTGTTCGCCTTCACACATTGTGTTATATCTATCCCATCTATTGGACTCTGGGTTAGTCTTCAATTCCTTAAAGGTTCACCTAACGGCGTTGTCAGCCTACACCAGGTCACAGCAGAAGGTGTTGTGGTGGAAAATACCTGTGATTAAAGCCTTTATGGAAGGGGTTAAAAGAATGTATCCCCCCATCACTCACCCAGCCCCTGGGTGGGATCTAAATGTGGTTTTAACTAGGCTTATGGGACCCCCTTTTGAGCCTATGCATAAAGCTAGTCTGAAAGACCTGACTTACAAGACAGCCTTTCTAGTAGCGATCACTTCTATTAGAAGAGTAGCGAACTACAGGCCCTCTCGGTCTTGGACCCCTTTGTTACAGTCCACAAAGATAAAGTAGTTCTGCGCACTCATCCCAGATTTGCGCCGAAAGTTATTTCGAAGTTCCATGTGAAACAGTCAATCGAACTACCCACGTTCTTCCAGAGACCTACTAACATGGCCGAAAGAAGCCTTCACACACTAGATGTGCGCAGGGCAGTCATGTTCTACATGGATAGAACTAAACCACTGAGGAAAATTAAACAATTCTTTGTTTCAGTGGCAGCTGGTAGAGAAGGGGACCCTGTCTCTAAATCGGCAATATCAAGGTGGATTGTCAAATGCATCACACTGTTACACTGTGGCAAAGAAAGAACTGCCCTTCAAGCCTAGAGCACATTCTACTCGAGGCACTAGGGCATCCATAGCATTCATTGCAAATGTTCCCCTAGAGTCCATTTGCAAAGCGGCAACCTGGAGTTCTGTACACACCTTTACAAAACACTATTGCCTAGATACTCATTCTAGGTCTGATTCTCAGGTTGGACAAGCAGTACTAAGACATCTTTTTTCTACTGTTCCTTCTCACAACCCACATCCAACTCCGGGTACTGCTCGCTAGTCTATGCACAGCATGTGATTCTAAGCAGATTAACAAGCATCAGAAGGCATGCATTACTTACCGTAAAAGCATTTCTGATTATTGTATCTGCTTAGATTCACATGCGCCCTCCCTGCCTCCCCGCTCGGGGTGGAAGGAACATAGACTTCTTACTACCTTCTCTCTTCATGTACTCACTCACTATAGCCTTGAGCTCCGTCATGGCAGAAAAAATACAATCGGAGGGACCTCGGCGCATGAGGGATTTTGGGTACTACACACGTCACGATAGGGATAGTGTTTCGGACACGCCTATGACGACGTCCCCTTTCGGTCCCCCGAAAGACAAGATGCAATACTCCGTGGTTACCACTGGATGTCGGACCATACCACTGGATGTCGGAGCATGTGAATCTAAGCAGATTCAATCATCAGAAATGCTTTTACGGTAAGTAATGCATGTTTTACTCAGCAAGTCCGCTAACTATTTTCTTCAAAATTTCGATCCGGTGTAGGAGGGGATATTCATGTTTGTTTGTTCGTTTAATCATTTTATATGGCGCACCAAACCCAAAGGTAGCAGGGCGCAGGCATTACATGTAGGCGTTAGGTTACATGGATTACAGTTACAATGGTAGTGTTAAAATATTGTAGGTACATGCGTTTGCAGGTAGTCCATGTAAGGGGGGCATTATAGGATTACAAGTACATATACAAGTATACAATAATTACAGATACACATATAGGGCAACAACGAGCTAGTCATTCAGGTATTAAGTATAGGTGGTAAGCTAAGCGCATTATTCTTAGGGTTGGGTTCCAGGGTGCGGGTCCTTTGTTCTGAGCCATTTCGGTATGTTGCGTCTGAAGCTAGGGTAGGTTTTATCTGTGCGAAGTGAGAGAGGGATTGATTTCCAGGTTTGCGCTGCCAAGACTGGGAAACTTCTACCGCCTGATTTAGTTAAGTTAAATCGTGGTACAAGGAGGCAAAAAGAGTCGGCAGTCCTAGTGGCTCGATTAGTGCTTTTTCTGACTATACGGTTAGTGAGGTAGAGTGGGGCAACGTTATTCAGGCATTTGGAGGTAACTGAAGTTGTTTTAAGCAGGATTCTGTCATTGATTGATTAGAAGACAAAACCAATGGTCTGTAAACTCAGATATATGCTCTTTGTTTGGGATGTTTATGGCTGTTCTCAAGCATTATTCTGAAGAGTTTGGATCTTATTTAGGATATACTTGTTGGCACCCAGGTAAAGGGCGTTGCAGTAGTCCAGCCTTGAGAGTATGAGGGCATTTTCTAGGATGGTACAGCTGGCTGAAGAGAAGTATGGCCTGCAGGCCCTAATTTGCAGGTGTATGCTGATGTGGTGGCCAAGGAGTTAACTGGTTTGCTCAAGGTTAGGGTGGAGTCGAGGTAAAAGCCTAAAGTTTTTACTTCCTTTACGGCGTTGATAGGATTACTGTCAATGTCAAATGAGGAATAATTCGGTTTTTTTTTTAGGTTAGCTGGGGTTCCTATGATTAAGAGTTCAGTCTTATCGTCATTCAGGCAGAGGCCATGGGTGGCCATACACGCCTAAATGAGAAGATACATTTTGTTCATGAGAGCCGTGTCATTGAGGTAATTGCCCGAAAAGGGTATGAGGATCTGGGTGTAGTTGGTGTTGGAGGCACCCAGATTATCCAGTTTGTCAAATTGGGGCTTCGTGAAGATATTGTACGTGATGGGCGAGACACATGAACCTTGTGGGCCGCCACATGTTATGGGAATTGGGTCTGAAGGGGAAAAGACATGCATAGTTGTGTTTGGGAACGGTTGGACCCATGCTATTGCATCCTTAGAGAAGGGGGCCGCCAAGGCAAGGTGTTTGCAGAGGACTACATGATCAAAGGTGGCTAACTGGTCAAGGAGGGGCAGCATAGCAGTTTTACCTTTGTCCTGAAGTTCCTCGATTTGTGTCTTTAAGTCAATTAGTGTGGTGTCATGTCGTGGCCTAAAGCCTGATTGGCGGGCGCCTAGGAGTTAATTGGTTTCAAGGTACTGCTGTATCCGAAGATGCGCTACTCTGTCAAGTATCTTCAGAAGTAAAGGCAATGTCGTGATAGGCCTGTAGTTAGTAGGAATGAATGGTTCTAAGGTTTGCTTTTTAAGTAATGGTAAGACCTATGATTCTTTAAAGTTGCTTGGGACAGTTAGTTGAGAACGACGCATTGATAAGATTAGATATAAATGGTGGCAGGTCTCTGGCTGCGTCTCTGATTAGTTGTGCTGGACAATTATCGGCCTGGCATCTTGATGGTTTCAGTGAGGAGATAATTTTCTCCGCCTCAAGGTTAGAGACTTTAGAGAATTTGAATTGATCTGGTCGGTTAGTTGGTGACTTGGACGTCAGGGTATGTGTGTCCTGTTTGGGTAGGGCAGATTTTTTGTTGGCAATCTGAGCTTGGAGAAGTCCAATTTTGTTAGCTAAAGCCTTCTGTATGTTAGTACACCAGGTTTTATCTTGGATAATGTGCTGGTGTGATAGGGGCCTCCATTTCACATCGGATAGTGAATAGCTCCTTTGTGTTTGAGCTGGCTTTGAAAATCCTGTCGTCGTATAGTTCTTTCTTAGTACGGATTATTTATTTTTTGTAGTTATCAGCGAATTTAGTCAAGGTCGTTTAAATTTCAACTGAAGGGGTATGGCGTCATATGGCTTCCAGTTTTCTTTTTTCTAACAAGTTCTTTTAGGTGTGGAGTGAACAAGGCATTCGAGTGGGCCCGTTTACTTTTGCATAGTTTGAAGGCTCACCAACATTTTTCGTTGGGGGAGGGGGGTGTACAGTGGGGGCTCAGACCACTATTTGGACCAGTGGATTCAGAGCTCACACGGAGATGCAGCTCATCTGTGCACCCCCTGGTGGCCGTCTCGAGGACTTGATTATTTTACCTGAAAAGAGTGTGAGCCTTTTCCCACTCATGTATTTTGATGTCTGTTTTACTCTTTTGTTATTTGATTATGGAGTTTTAAGATGACTCCATAGGCATCTTTGCATGTGTGTTACAGATCACCCTCAGTGCAGTGACACAGGGATGTCTTTTTAGACTTCCCAAAGGTTTAAATGCCTTCTCTGGGATGAACTACTGTTTGCCAGAGAATGTAAGGTTAAATTGACTTTACTAATCTTATTAAATTCCTAGACTCGGCACACACTATCTTCCTATACAGTGCTGGAGGGGTTACCTACTATGCCCTGTGTCTAGAAACTCATGTGGCAGTCAAATGCTACCTTTTTCTATCGAAATTGCTGGTGGCAGTGGTTTTAGAACAAACTACCATGATTGTTTCCCAACCATGAACACTGGTAGCTAAAAATTGCGGGAGCCAGGTTTTTTCAAAGGTGGCGCCTGAAGCTCCTTTGTTTAAACAGGTACCAGTCTTCTTCTTTTTTCCCTATTTCTTTTTGGAAAGGTCCTTCTAGTGTTTGTCTCTGCGTGCCAAACATGGTTTGGTCCCTTTGTTTCCATGCCCTTGGTGGGCTTCAGGACTGAAGACCGCCTCTGGCACCCGAGTGTCTGGGGTGGGCAAGAAGTGAGGGAGGTGCCCGAAACTCCCTGTGCTTAGTCTCCCAAGAGACCTAAATGCACTCTGGCGTGTTTGGCTGGCTGACTGTCCGGCAAGTACAGGAACCCTGCTGGGTGAGTGGCAGCTAGGCTGGAATGAATGGGAGAAAACTGTTTAAAAGGCGCGTCTCCTGGAATGGAAAGCAGAGTTGACCACTGGAACGAAAGAACCGAAGCCGAGCTGGAAGAGGACGGCTGCTGCAACTCCTGGACTGTTGGTTTGCCCGGTGAAGCCCTGCTGCAGGTCCGAATTGCCAATTTCATCTGGACAGAGAAGCTCCTTAAAGGATGATACTTCCTTTGAGTTGGTGGGACCAATCAACTCATAAGCCACCTGGATACCATTCTCAAAGCTGGTTAGGATTAACCAGGGGGAAGGACACCAGCTTGTGTGCTTGAAGAACAGCTACTCGAACAGATGGGACTCCATCTTTGTCTGCGTTTTCCGGCGATCCCGTCCGTTCAGTGCAGGAGTCCCCCGACTTCCTCCCTCTTGTACCCACGACTGAGGCTCGGGAACAGTGAGATCTGCAGGAACTGCCAGGAGCCAACGTCTTCAGCTGCATCTTTTGCTTCATACTAATGTACTGTGCTAACCCGATTGAGCGAACGATTCTCTTGCGGTGAAGTTCGTGGAACTTTCCCAACTTATAGGCCTAATCAGCTTGTGACCCAACATGATTCTTTTTCGTACAAACTACTTTTGAGAAATTTGGCAAAGACTTTACCGTTTACTTCAAGAACTGCTCTTTCCTATCCAAGACTTGACTTTGGCCGAGGCCTATTGAACTGAATCGAGTCCTCTAGTGAACTGTAACTATTTGCACTAAGAAAGTATTTGTGATCTATTCTATTAACTTGTGCCTTTATCTTCCCATTCAAAGTGACTGAATGCCGACATTTGAAGGGGGTGGAGGAAACTGGGGGTTGAGTTTTGATAGGGTGGACATACTAAACTTCATCAATAAATCCTCCTCATCTAGATCTGCGGGCCAAATGGCCTCACTTATCAAGTTCTCAAAGGAAATGTGGTCCTGTGGATGGAAATTCTCTACACGATGTTTAGGGGAGTGATAGATAACAAACTAATTCCCCCTTCTTGGAGGTCAGCGATTATAGTCCCGATCTTCAAGAAGGGGGATCGTAGAAATCCAATGAGCTAAAAGCCAATTACGTTACTGGATGTGGAGAGCAAGTTGTTCACCAGTCTAGTATTAAGAGAACTTAACTTGAGCAAAAGGAAACATAATTCCCAAACAACAAACAGGGTTCAGAAGGGGCCACTCAACATATTTGAACAGTATAATACTTGCCTCACTAACAAACCTTAAAGATAAAAACAATGGAGGCAGATTCTATGGTGCGTTTATTGATTTATTGAGTGCCTTCGATATGGTAAATCGGGATAAGCTTTGGTTCAAGCTGGAGCAGAAAGGAGCACCGAACGTTCTGACGAATATCTTAGTAAGCCTGCATGAAGCTAACTCAGCCAGAGTCAGACTTAACTAAGCGGGCACTTATCAGATTATATAAACGTAAAGAGCAGTCAGACAATGTTGTTTGGTGGCACCATTTCTCTTCAAATTTTACCTGGGAGATTTTGGGCAGTTAGAGTTCTCAGCATTGTCAAGTCCTAAGGTGGGTTCACTTCCTATCAAGTGGCTCATGTATGCAGACGACATTGTCCTGCTAGACAGGACCTCAGTCAGTCTGCAAAGATTGCTGAGAGCACTCGATTTATATATGAACGAAAATGATCTGGTAGTAAACCCGAAAAAATCAAGGGTGGTAGCCTTTGGAGGCAAGAGCATCAAAGGAGCCAGATATTCCTGATCAATTGGTGGTCGACCAATTCCTGTGGTTGAGGAAGTGCTATACCTCGGTTTTACTCTGCATGCGGTCCCGACAATGGGAACGCAGTTCGCAGAACTATTGGCCAAATGTATACAATTGATAGCACAAATGAAGAAGATATTAAGCCTTTACTGCAAATTTTCCATCTTGCCCATAACATTTTACATGGCAAAAACGATTCCTGTACTACTCTATGGAATCGAGGCTAAACCTCTTCTATGGTCCATAGATTGGCACAAAGTAGAAAGCAGCATCTGGAAGCAGGTACTGGGTTTGCCCAAAAGCCTCCAGACAGCCACACTGAGATATGAGTTGTGCCTAAAATCCCTAAAGATCTCAGTGGAATGGAAATGGCTTTCCTTATATAGGTATATCTTGGTGCCAATGACAAATACACTATATGAAGATTTCTTAGACAATCTGAAACTAGACTCCTCCCTAACCTTGAGAGAACTTAAGAAGGTGGCAGAAGACCTACTGATTTATTGTGAACAAGCCAATCGCACATTGATCACAAATCCTCTTAGGGTCAAGAAAGCAATGACAATAAGAGATTGGATCACTACATCAGATACAGTGAGGTCATCTTCCATTCCGACATCCTTTAAGTATGGAAAAAAGCTGGGCTTTGTTCCAAGGTACTTAATGAAGTTCCCAGACACAAAAGGTAGGCAGAATTTCATGAGTGTGTTTGAATTTGATCAAAACGGGCTCGGTTTTAGCCAAATGGGGGCTCGAAGAGGAGGCTCGGAGGCTATGCCTGGAGTGCACGGACCTGAGGGAACAAACGCTTGAGCATCTACTGATATTCTGTAGAGGTACTTGGGATATTAGAGTTCAATACCTGGGTAGCTCAGTCAGGACAATCAATCGTTTATCAAGTGCCTTTTGGGAAAGAATGATCGCTGGCCACGAGACTAAACTAACACTAAGTGTCTTAAGAGTATTGCAATATGCAGGATTCATTCCACAAAAATATTGGTAAATTATTTTTTGTTGAAGGATGCAAGTGTGCTTTTATTTTAATGTTACTGATCTTTTATCATGTGTAAAATTGTATGGAATTTTTGAAATGAATGATGAACACATTTTTCTTTTCCATTTGTATTAAAGTTTGTGTAAACACCTAGATTTGGTTATATCACAATAAAAAAAAGTGACATGCCCTTTGGCTCCTATTTTAGGGGAGCTTAAATTGTTCTGAAACTTATTGGTTTTGTGTTAAAGTATATTTGTGTATATTAAGTTGCCTCCTAGTGAATGTTTTCTAATGCCATCATTGTCTACTCTAATGGGACCGTCTTGGTCCAAGGTCCTAAGGCCAACCTTTACCTCTTTGATAGATGCTTCCCGCGCCTCATCAACTTCCTTTCTTCTCCGGCTGTCCACTTTCTCCTTTCCTTGGCTACCTGGCCTTCCCACTCCCTCTCTGCCCCCTCTCAGGCCCCTTCTGCACCTCTGCAGGGCATACCTCTGATCTGTACCCCTCCTGCTTGCACCCTGCCCCCTGTGTCCTTCCCTAGTGTTCTACCCTTCCCCCTCTCTCCTCTCCCCTTCTATCCTATGGTGCTCTCTCTCCTATTTTTTAAAACTGCTTCTCCATCGACCATCCTGCTCTCCTCACTAAATCTGGTCGGAAGACGTTTAAAAGGGACATCCTGGTCTCCAACCCAGGCCTCCCTATCGCTGACACCTATACCCGTGCTCCTCCAGGCATACTGTCACCGACATACAGCCTCTGTCGTTAACCTCGCCAGACCTATGGACCCTACATATGGTCTCTGTGCTCTCTCCTTTCTCCTCTTCTCTACTCGGTGGGATGCCCTCCTGACCTCCTTCCACTCCTCTAGGGTCATCATTAATGTTTATGTGAATGTCATCGTCCTGGTCCAAGGCCCTCAGGCCAACCTTCTCTTCGATAGACTCTTCCTGCGCCTTATTAATTTCCTTTCTTCTCCTGCTGTCCCCCCTTCCACAGCTTTCTCACTCCCCCCCTGCTGCCTCCTCCTCGGCTACCTTGCCCTCTCCTTCACTCTCTGCCCCTCCCCTCCCCCCTCAGGCTCCGTCTTCACCTCCGCAGGGCGTACCTCTGATTTGTACCCCCCTGGAAGTCCTTCAAGGATGGCTACCTTCTCCACATTGCCACTCTTAACTCTCGCTCTGCTGTCAAACACTCTTCTGATTTATGCCGCTGTCACGACCCCCAGCCCTTACCCCCACTGGCAAGCCCACAAGCCAGGTGGAATCAGGGCTCGGATCTTTAATAAGGCCAGACTTGCACTTTTCAAGCCCTCTTGGAGCCAGTCCTGGCGCCTTTGGCGCCAGGCTCATCAGTTAGGAGAGGAATCTGCTTAAGGGACTACTTTATTAAGGCTTTCAGCCAACATGGAGGCATCCACATAGCTGGGTTCCTAGAACCAAGCTATGCGGTCTTGTGCTTTGGGTGTGGTGGCCTAGGGACTACTTTACCTGGACTTCTTTACAGTGGCTATTTGATCCACAACCCAACAGGAACACACGCTTCGCGTTACTTTGCTTCTAGCAACGTGACGCTCAGTGTCCAGCTTCTCGCGAACCTGATGAATTCCAGACCTGCAGAAAAAACAAAGAAACATCGTTAGCAGCAGAATCTTACCTGCAATCTTCATCCATCTTTGCTCACAGCTCCTGGGCATCTCTGTTGGAGGAGTTTGCCTCCCGGATTGAGGGACCTGAGAAAAGGATAAAGACATTAACGGAGGTACTAGAGACATTACAACCATAAAAGCGCTCAAAGACTTACCTGGCTGGTTACTTCTCGACCGGCACTGCTCTGGAAATCCCATCTGCGCTGGGTACTCTCCACGACCTACGAAAAGGGAAAAACACAGGTCAGTGTGGACAAGGCATCGCTGCGCTACGCAAAGCACCTCCTTACCACATCATAGCGCTATATTGCGCCATCATCTCCCGGTGAGAACCAGCACATCCCATTCTCCGAGTGGACACTCCACGCCCCTAGAGGAGATAAAGAGACATTAGAACAGACAAAAGGCATGCAAGAAATACAACACTATTAATTGCAATAAGACCTACCTGAAAGACACTACAAGGGCCAAAGTCAGTGACGTAACTGGACCGCCAGCGCCCACAAAAGCCAACGCACCCCTGCCCCGAGAGCAGGACGGAGAGCCCACTGATTCCGGCAACCAGGTGAGAAGAGAACCTGGAAACATAAGGAGGTGGGGGATTAAACTGCTTACCTTGGTCGCCCAGTCCTGACATTAGTCTTCATTTTCCAGGCAGAATTCCCTTGACACCAAGCCCACAGGGGAACCATCAGGAGGGCATCAGCGACCAGCTGGCTGGGTGGCGTCCCCGTGGATACCAGGTGAGCGTAACAGCCGCTTTCTGAAGAACTTGACGTCGATGTCTTCGGTCTCACCGAGACCTGGTTCACAGCCAGCTCTGTCACCAGCTTTGACACGCTCCTACCTGACGGCTACAAGATCCTCTCCGCGCCCAGGTCCTAGCGCTCTGGTGGTGGGGGGTAGGCCTTATCTTCCCCAAGTAGATTCCTGCCTCTGTCACTCCTACGCAGGCCTACTCTTTTGAATGCCTCGTCTGCAGGCTCTTTCTCTTCTTGCCATTCTCTTACTGTGGCTACTATCCATCAGCCACCTGGTCAGATCTCCTTCCTCTGAGTGGGCTGACCTCTTCTCCTCACTCCTGGCCTCAACCACTCAACTCCTCTTCGTTGGAGACTTCAACATCCACCTGGATGCCACCTGTCCTCCCTCTGGACTCTTCCGTGACTCTCACTCACTATGCTCCCGTCTGGCCCGACTCACTCTGCAGGGCACACTCTGGATGTTCTGATCTCCTCAGACCTTCCCCTTTCTGTCCCTCTCACCACTCCTCTCTCCTAAAGTGATCACTTTCTCCTTTCCTCCCTTCTCATCCTCTATACCCCTCAGGCCAAGCCACCTCCATCACTGCCACCCACCTTCTCGGTCGTCCGACCCATGAAGCGCGTGTCGGCTGAGGCTTTCGCCGCCACCTTCTCACCGTCCCCCCCTCTCCCCTAATCACCCTTTGGCGGACTCTCACCTTGACACAGCCCTCTCCACCCTCCACTCTGCTATATTTGATACTCTTGATATCCCGGCCCCTGTCATAAGAATCTGTCCCAAGCCCAAAGCCAAGTGGAACTCCTGGTACGACTCAGACCTTGTCACCCTAAAACGGAAGTGCAGGGTAGCTGCGAGGAAATGGCGTGCTTCATGTACATCCTCTGACAAACTGGCCTGCCACCTGCTCCAAAGACAATATCGTCTCTCCGCCCTCACCAAGAAGAGAGCTCATATCCAAGCCTGCGTCTCTGCGGCATCTAACAACTTGGCTGAACTCTTTAAAATCTACAAGAAACTGGCCAATCCTGCCGCAGTCTCATCCTCAACCTCTGCACGGCACTGGCTTCTCACTTCATCTCTAAAACTCAGGACATCCTGTCCTCACTCTCCTCCTATTCCCCTCCCTGCTCTTCCTCTGGCCCTCCTGCAGCCACCTCACCTCCCTCCTTCTCTGCCTTTCCCCTTTTCTCTGCAGATGAGGTTTCTAGACAAGTCCGATCTATGAAAGTCTTGTCGAAACAAGATCACCCATGTTCCTCAAACTATCAAGGACCACATCGACTCCCTGGCTCCTGCCCTGGCTGATTTCTGCAATCACTCCTTTGCCACTGGGGTCTTCCCACCCCCTGAAGCATTCCCTTGTGCACCCTCTTCTTAAACCCTCTGCTGACCCCTCTTGCCTGGCTAAATATCGCCCAATCTACATCACTCCCTTCCTGGGCAAGCTCGTGGAGAAACTGGCCATCTCCAACTTAATCTCCACATTGAATCTGTTAGTTGTCTTCATGACCATCAGTCTGGCTTCAGAGCTGCCAGAAGCACAAACTGCTCTCCTTAACATCTGTGAAGACCTACTCTCCAATCTTGACATGAACACCCCCTGTGTCCTCATCTTGCTTGATCTCTCTTCTGCCTTTGACACTGTCAACCTTACCATCCTGCTCAACCGTCTCCGCGATAACCTGGGTGTCACTGGTCAGGCTCTGGCCTGTCTGACTTATTTCCTCTGATCGACCCTCCCAGGTCCAACTTATTGGTTGAACAGCCAGGGTCTAACCTCTCTCCCTGGCTGTTCAACCAATAACCAATAAGTAGCACTCCTTGCCCACCGCATCTCTGCTCTGCCCCAACTTTCAGTGCTATGCAGATGACACCCAGCGCATCCTCAGGCTACCCTCGGCCTCCTCCTCTCCTTCCTTCATCTGACTGTCTGCTATCCAGGAGTGGTGTGCCGCCAGTGACCACTGCCTTAATGCCAGTAAGACTGAGATTCTCCTGATCGGTACACCTGCTCCCTCCTTCCCTGCAGCTCTGGCCGGCCTCTCTTGGCCCTCTTCCTGCTCCCACCTGCAAGGCTAAAAACCTTGGTCATTTTCGACTCCTCACTCTCCTTCGCTACGCACATCGCTGATGTCTCTAAGAAGTCACACTACCAGCTGCATCACCTCAGAGGTATTCTTCCTTTCCTCTCCTTCGCCCAGAAGCTCACCGTCTCCAGAGCTCTGGTTATTTCTAGGCTGCACCATTGCAACAGCCTCTTTCTAAATCTGCCTGCTTCTACTGTCCGCCTTCTGCAACTTATCCAGAACAGGATTGCAAGACTTGTCCTTGGTCTCAAACCCAGGGATCGTATTGCTCCAGGACTGAAATCTCTGCAGTGGCTGCGAGGATTAAGTTCAAAACCCTCTGCATCATCTACAAGGCCTGGGGCCTCAATACCTTCAACTCTCTCTTCCTAAATATCTCCCTACTCGAGCTCTTCGCTCATCCGCCTACACTCCCGCAGGGTCAGTCGCTTCTCCAAGCAACGCTTTGGTGGGAGATCTCTTTCCTCAGCTGGGGCCTCCCTCTGGAACAGCCTCCCTTAAACTGGAGGAGAACCATCGCTGGTTCCGGAAGCTCCTCAAAACCTTTCTCTTTGCTTCTGCTTTTTCTCCTCCCCTCCTCTGCTGACCTCTTAGTTGTAACCAACTGCACTGGCTACCTGGATACCCTCTGATCTCGGGACCAGGTCCTTCCCTGCCAGCGGTTCCCACCTGCACTGCCCACCTGGCGACCCCCGCAATTGGGGACTGTCTCTGTATCCCTACAGTCCCCCTCCCAGCCCTTGACACTGATGTTTGCACTCACCCATGCACTTGCCACATGCTGGCCGCTACTTATTGTTATCCATGTACTGCACTGTCCCTGCCCCCTTCCCACGCACTTCTGCAATCTGAATGACACCTGGCCTAGTAGGATCATTGTCCGTCCTCCCTTCGTCCAGTGGTTGACTCTGCCTTCCAAGCCAAAAAGCCTTGCCTTTTATGCAGGGTTCTCCCATTAATTCCAGCCTAGTTGTCGTTCACCCAGCAGGGTGTCTGTCCTTGCCGGACAGCCAGCTGGCCAATCGCCTAAGAGTGCATTCTTGTCTCCCAGGAGACTAAGCACAGGGAGTTTCGGGCACCTCCCTTGCTTCCAGCCCCTGCCAGACACCCTACAGCCAGAGGCGGGTTTCACTCGTGAATCCCGCCAAAGGCAAAACGAACAAAGGGACCAAACCTGGTTTGGTGCGCAGAGTAAATCTCAAAAAGGACCTTTACACAAAGAAATGGCGAAAAAAGAAGACCCGGGCCATTTTGACAAAAATGGCACACTTGGGTGCTTTACTGCAGCTGCGAACGCAGCCCGTGGTAAATGCACACCACGGTAGTTGAAAAGTAAACTACTGCCACCAGCCATTCAGTGAGGAAAGTGTAACATAAAAATGTTACATGAGAAGCTAGACAAAGGGGATACTAAGTAACCCCTCCAGCACCCTATTGTAAGATGCTCTGTGCTGGGTCCAGAAAGTTGCACGTGAAAGTAAAGTCAATTTCACTTTACTGTTCTTGGAAACAGTAGTTTATCCAAGAGGAGGTATTTAAACCTTGGGGAAATCTGAAAGACTTTCCTGTGCCACTGCACTGAAGGTGCTGTGTGACACAATGTAAAAAGATGATGCCTATGGAGTTTGTCAGACTCCACAACCAAGAGAAACCGAGTTCAAAATCACATTAAAATACATGAGTGGGGAAAAATGGTCTCGCTCTCTCCAGGTTAAAAATTCAAGTCCTCAAAATCCAGCACAGTGCTGGAGGTCTGTAAGGTAGAGGGAATTAGCACATTTCAGAGAATTCCCCCTAACACTTCTCCCGTTCCTTTCGTGGAAAGCAGCTTTCCTCGTGGCCATCACCTCTGCCAGAAGGGTAGGTGAGATCCAGGCCCTTTCCTGCAAAAAGCCTTATTTGACTATTCACGACACTAGGGTGGTGCTGTGGATGCACGCCTCTTTTTTGCCAAAGCTTCTGTCGGAATTCCACCTCAACAAGCCTTTAGTGTTTCCTGTGTTCTTTCCAAAACCTTCGTGGCCGGCTGAGAGAGCCTTGCACTCGCTGGATGTGGCTCGTGCTGAAGTTCAACGTGGCACGCACAAAGAGTTTCCGGAAGACATCTCAACTATTCGTGAACTTTGGTCTTGTGAACCATGGGAAGGCCTTGCCCAAGGCTTCCATCTCCAGGTGGGTCTCCGGCTCTTTCACACACTGTCACCGGTTGGCAAACCGACCGCTGCCCGGCTGTCCGAGAGCCCATTCCACCAGAGCGATCGATATTACGGCTTTCCTGTCTGTTGTACCCCTGCTGGACATCTGCAGGGCTGCTACGTGGAGGTCTACGCACACCTTCACGAGATTGTATTGCATCGACCGGGATTCCAGGGAGGAATCCAGGGTCGACTAAGCACTGCTACGCAACATGTACTCCCATGTCCTGTCCCCTTTCCTCCATACTGTATGGGCATCCCTCGCTAGGGACGGGAGACGGAACCTTTTTCACCAGAAAAAAATCTTCCCCTTGAAATTTAGAGGTGCAGCCCTGGGTGCATGCTCTCTGCTTACTCTGCCCACCGGTGCCACTCCCCAGTCTGCCTTTCCTCGTCAACGGGAGCACACCGCTTTCACCAGCGCTCCTGGGTTTGGCTTCGGCCTTGTAATTCCACACGCTCTTCACTGGAGACTCTTTAGTCTTTAGGCAGGTACTCAATCATCTGGTGCCACGCTCCTCCCCGGCACATGTTGACGTCTTTGGGTTTCAGCAGGTGTCCAGCATGCAAAAGGCTCTTCCCTACGTCCGACCTCCATGCTCTTTGCCTCGGCTGCATTGGCCCCGATCACGGCTGGAAGGGTTGCCCCACGTGTGACGTACTTACACCGCGCACTCTGAAGAGCAGGTTAGCTCGGTGGAGGGAGCTCTTCGAATGATCGCCTCCAGCGGACTTGAAGGGCTTCATCAAGTACAAGTCCAGGACCTAGTTAGGGCCCCTTATTTCATCGGCACCCTGCAAAGAGGACTCCTTCCCAAGGAGATGTCTGAGCAGGAGGGACCGTTCAAGTTCTACCACCAGCCCAGGTACCGAGGCTACTTCTGCTACCCGCTGCCAGGCCAGTCACTCGATCCTACTGGGGAAGTTGCTGAGGGACCGCAAGGTTCTTTGACTGTGTGTCCACCCGAGGGGTTACGCCCTACTACCGGACAAATGTCTGAGGGGGCGCCTGTACGCAACACTACCAGCAACACATCCAAGTGTACGCCCACCAGTCCTCGTCCTGAGTTGCAGGGTAGGCCTCAAGCCCCACTGCCAAGACTCCTAAAGGAGGCCGGGCCCAGCGCAGCCAGCAACACGGCACAGGTGCGTGGCATGCAGCCTGACAAGATGGCCACTGCACCAGACCAAATGGCTGCTCGTCGGATACCGCTCCCTGGTGCGGAGCAGGTGGAAGAATGAGTTTCTATGGTGGGACTGGTCTACACCAGGTACGTGGCCTACTGCATATCTTTCAAAGTCGCAGGGCAGATACACCTTATAGGCAACAAGACAGAGTGCGCCCAGAGCTCAGCAACCTCAGGGCCCTACTCCACCTAGCGCCACACTGGCCTGTGAGGACAAATTCTTCGAGAACCTCCTCACGCTTATGAGATCCCCCTCAGATGTTCCACATCCTTTGGGATGTGATCAGTGACCTGCTAACTCCTGTCCCGCCCCTTGTGCCATAGTCATTTTCGCGCCTTGAAACACTTGTGTATAGGCGTGTTACAAATGCCATATCATTCATCCTATGTCTCCAGCGCCTCGGGCCCCTGCCAGCCTCTGCTGTCCAGCCGACCCCTGTGGTTCTGTCGTCTCTGCCTCCTGCTCCACAGGCGTTTCCATACCAGCCTCCGCAGCAGCCTCTGGGCCCGGTCACCACACCTCAACCTGCGGTGCCCAGTACTCCTCCACCTGTCCTGGACCAACCGGACACCCTGCTGGACAGCGAGGAGGAGGAACCCGACACGCCGTCTTCAGCCAAGGCTTTCCATGATCAACGTGCAGGTCTGGCCGAATACTTGGGCTTCCACAACCCGAGGTTGAACAACTGAGGTGGAGGTCCTGGCCGAAGTCCTCGCTCTATGCCCCACGGCTAGAACAGTGATCTAGATGCAGAAGGACTTTGTTGCCTTGGCCAAGAAGGGATGGCTTAAACCCCATTTGGCTCAGCCCACCAATCGGCGCCTCAACACCAAGTACAGGCAATCGGAGGGGGAAACACTCTTGCTGTCGGCACACCATCAACCGCACTCTTCGGTGATTGATGCATCCTCCATCTACTCGAAGCCTTAGTCTTCCTCGGCCCATCGTCCTCGGCACTCCTTGGCAAGGAGAAGATCTTGGAGGCGCATGGAAAGGTCTATTCCACCGCTCTGCATCTTCGTCTGTCGAACACGGACACCATGCTCGCTGCCGTTAACCAGAGGCTTTGGTGGGAAATAGCCGACTTCCTTTTCGGAACTTCGGGTTCAGTCAGGTGTGTTTCAAGTCTGGGCTGGCAGAGGCAAAGTTGGTGGCTCAAGTCATCATGGAGTCCACAGTGGTGCATAGACACCTCAGGCCGTGCCATCTGCATCACCACAGACATGAGAAGGACTGCCTGGCTGCGGGCTATGAAATTTAATCTGGATGTCCAGGAGTGCATATTGGACATTGCATTCGAGGGTAGCAACCTCTTCCATCCCACCACCGATGAGGAACTTGATAAGAATAGTTTGCAGACTGCGTAATCCTTATCATTCTGATGCTTGTTAATCTGCTTAGAATCACATGCTGTGCATATATTCCAACATCCAGTGGTAACCGCAGAGTATTACAACTTGTTTTTCGAAAATCGAAAGGGGATGTCGACATGGGCGTGCCTGTAACACTAGCCGTGATGTGAAGTCCCAAAATCCCTCATGCCTTGAGGTCCCTCGTTTTTTTTACGCCCAGTGTACTGGTCGCCTTATGCAGATACATCCAGATACATTGTTATACTTATCGACCTTTGGTGGTTTTATATTCGCTTACAGTCCCTTCCCTCGACAACTGTTTCCTTACCTACGCCGAAGCCTGTTCTACAGACCTTCGACTGCAGTTGATCCGGTCGGTGCTACCGACCACGTGGCCGGGCCTTCTGACTGGCCTACACAGTACGGAGACTGGGGTTGGGGTGGGTGGACACTTCCTTTTTAAGAATGCCTTTCCCTTTCCTCTTTTTTTAAAATTTTTCCTTGGTCCTGTCATCGCTGTTATTCCTGCGCTATGGAGCGGACTCCATTTAGTTTTTGTCCTTCATGCAAGGCAAAATTCCTGTGGAAAGACAGACACCTTAAGTGTAATAGGTGTCTTCCCCTTAACCACAACGAGGCGGCCTGTGCGGCTTGTAAGCTCCTGCGTCCCAAAACACTAAAGGAGCGCAGTGTTAAGCGTTGGGCGGCCTACGTAATGTTGCGGACCAAGTATAGTTCCCCCTGCTGCAGCAGCGTGACTAAGGGCTTAGTGACGACCAGGGCCCCAATTCGGAGGCCATTGACCTCACGGCAGAGCGCTCTCGCTGCGCGTCGTCCGTCCAGGCCCCACCAGGCACAACGTGAGTCCTGCTGTGGGGACTGTACATCCCAGCAACAAGGACCCACACTCTTCCAACACTAAAGACACAACCCCGGTCTGTCTTCGAAACAGTCGAAGCATTCCCTTGCGTCAACGGGCACACCGGATAGTTCGGCAGTGCCCGCCGATCTTCAGCCCTCCCCGCAAACGCAGGTGCGGCATGCGATCGGACAGTCTAAATCAAAGGGCACTACCACCAATCTTCAAGCGACCGTTGAGACGCATCCGAAGAAGGCGTCTGCAGCGCACAAGGCCCTAGTTACGCCAAAAACAACCGTGCCACCACCGGCCCAGTCTAAACACTTTCCTGTGAAAGCATCACTTAGATTGTATCGAAGACACTGGAACCCCCAAGACTTTTCAGAGAGCCCGGTGTCTCTTCGACATTGAGGGAAAAATCTCAAATTTCTAGAGAAGATCAACTAGAAGAGCCTTTTCCACCTCTAGACGCCTCTGGCTCCTCATTATGGACCAGGGAGAAGTTTGAGGGGTGTATGAATAGGTTACAGAAATTTGTGGATTTCTCAGAGAAATCGCATCCAAAAAGCCTCGAGGGGAGAGACTTTTTACTCCTGTGCCAAAATTTCAAAAGACTGATCGTTCCTTTCAGGAGGAAGAGTCTTCTGACCCCACTGATGAGTTTCCTATAGATCAATTCAGTCAAGATGAATACCCCTTTGGGGAACCTGTGGGTGATCCCACAGAGGGTTGGGAAGACGACCACGTCCAGTGACTCGACCTTCAGCCTTGGGCATCACATAGTTCAGCACCGGAACCTGACGCCCTGTGCATGGAAAAAGAGCTTACAAGTGTAAAACACACATCAAAATACATGAGTGGGGGAACAAAATGCTCACACTCTTTCCAGGTAAAAAATCAAGTTCTAAAAATCCAGCAAAGTTGCTGGGGGTCTCGAAGCTGAAGGGAATTAGCACATTTATGAGAAGTCTCCCCAACACCCTCTGATCCCCTCTACATCAGGGGACATGCTACACCAGATTCCCTGGTGGAAACTACAACCAGGAAAAGGGTGGGGTTCCCCTGCCCACAGGGGAAGCGCCCCCCTAACAAGGAGTGCAAAAGGTTATATGTATTGGGGAAAAGAGTCACAACTGTTGCAGCATTTTCCACTCTCATAGCTAACACTACTTTGTTGGCTAGCTATTCAGACGCACACTGGAATATGGTACAAGAGGGTCTTCAAGAAGTCCCTGAACCGCTGCGGGCTTGCCTGCTTTCCTTTGTAACGGAGGGCAAACAGGTTGATCACAGTATTCTCAAAAATACATTGGATGCTGCAGAGACAGCTGGCAGGACCTTAGCACACAGTACCCTCCTGAAGAGGCATAACTGGTTACAAAACTCTGGTTTCAAACCAGAAACCCAAGCTTCATTGATAAATAAGCCGGTGAAGGAGACCAACTTATTTGGGAAAGCTGTTGATGAGGCGCTTGAGACAGCTAATAAGGAACGCAACGCCCTCAAGACCCTGGATCAAATCTCCCAGAGGCTTTCCCAAAGCAGAGGGGGCGGTTCTCGATGTTCCTTTCGTGGCCAATCTCGCTCCCCTAGCCAATATGGCGCTGGAAATAACTGGTCTTCGCCTCAGGGTACCAGCTATGCAACCCTGTATCCCCCAAGAGGTCAACGATGTGGAAAAGGAAGGGGCCGGAGTTCCACCCATAGAGGCTCCCCAGCCTCGGGTCAGAAATGACCAGCTGATCCGGGTCCCCTCCCATGCCTCCCCAGTCAGGGGGCCGGCTAACATCATTTCTTCATGCATGGCATAGCTACAGACCAGTGGGTACTCAAGACCGTCGCCCACGGCTCCTACATAGAATTCTGCCCCCCCCCACTCCAATTCAGACCTCCATGATCCTGACGCCGGAACACCTGCGCATCCTGCTGCAAGAGGTCGAGGTCCTCCAGGAAAAGGGGGCCATAGAAGTCGTGCCTCTTCTACAGGTAAACAAGGGTATTTATTCTGTGTACTTCCTTGTACCCAAAAAAGGATCTCACCATGCGCCCTGTACTAGATTTGCGCCCAGCGAACAAATTTGTCAAGCCTCAAAAGTTCTGTATGGTCACTCTGCAGGAACTAATTCCCCTGCTCCCACAGGGAGACTACATAGCAACATTGGACATGAAAGATGCATACTTTCATATTTCAATGTTGCCAGCGCACAGAAAATACCCCAGATTCATGATAGAAGACCAACACTAGCAGTTCAAAGTACTACCCTTCGGCATTGCCTCCGCACCGAGGGTATTTACACAGGTACTGGCAGCGAAACACCTGAGCAGGCTATCCATCCCAGTTTATCCTTACCTCGATGACTGGCTCATAACAGGGGATTCCTACGGAACATGCCTGTCAAACGTTCAAAAGACGATGGACCTCTTCTTCAGCCTGGGAATCTCCATCAACGAGAAGAAATCCAGCTTAGACCCCAGTCAAGTCAAGCAGTTCCTAGCGGCTCTTATTCGAACAAAGGACGGCCTGGTCTTCCCCTCCGAGAGGGTCCAAAACATGTTTCAAATCCCTCAATATGTAGCCAGTTTGGAGGTGACTGTAAGCAAGGCCATGCGACTGTTGGGAACAATGGCATCCTGCATTTATTTGGTGCCTCAGGCGCGGTTGCGCATGTGTCCAATGCAAGAGCCGCTCAACAGCCAGTGGTGTCAGGCCAACGGTCAATGGGATGATCTAGTAGTCATCTCGCCAGCCCTAGTTCTCTCTCTGCAGTGGTGGTCGAGGGAAAACCTCTTGAAGGCAAAATCCTTCCCCACCCCCGCAGTAGAAGCCACTCACGACACGCATCTCTCACGGGGTGGGGGGAGTGGGGGTTCACCTGCTTCAGCAGACGGCGCACAGCGTTTGGTCCCCAGAAGTAGCGTCCAACCACACATCTGTTGGAGCTGTTAGCAATATTCAAAGCTCTGAAAGTCTGTCAGACACAGCTGCAGGGAAAGACGGTAGTGATCCTTACAGATAGCACCACGGCCATGTAATATCTGAACAGACGCAGGGGGCAGGAGGGTAAGGGGGTACGGGGCAACTCGCTCTCCCGTGCTGTCCAAACTGTCCCAGAACATTTGGAAATGGGCTCTCAAACACAAGTTCCTGTTGTCACATGTTCCACATGTTCAGCAGAGATTTTCCCCTACTCATGGAGTACGAATGGAATGGCGATTACACAAAGACATTGTCTCCGTTTTCGCACAATGGGGCTACCCAGAGATCGACCTGTTCAACTCTGGAGAACGCTAATTGCAAATATTACGTCTCCAGGTACCCCCAGAACCGTTCCACGGGGCACAGACTCTGGATCACATGGTCAGGGAAATCCCCTCCCCTCGACTTAGCCAACCCCCCCCCCCCCCCGACTCCCCTACTCAATAAGATAGTGCACAAGATGCACCAGGAACCCGTCACCAAGATATTGGTGGCACCCATGTGGGCCCGCCAACCCTGGATCACTCATCTGATGGAGATGTCCCCCCCCCTCTTCCAGTGAAACTACTTTGCCTATACATATCAGGACAAGGGATAAACACTTCACCGTGCCCGCAAACTCAGAACTGGCTCCTGAGGTTGAGTTTGGGCACCTCCAACTCCCTCAGAGATGCATGGACGTACTTAGAGAGGCAAGAAAACCGAACACCCTATATTGCTACCCCAGTAAGTGGAAGCGTTTTGTCATATGGTGTAATTCCAAGAGCATAAACTCCACTGCCTGCTCTCCTACGCACATTGTATTGTACTGGACTCATTTACTAGACTGTAGCCTGGTTTTTAACTCGCTAAAGGTTCACTTAGCTGCTCTTTCAGCCTACACTACATCACAACAGGTGTCGTGGTGGAAGATACCAGTTATTAAGGCTTTCATGGGGGGAGTAAAAAGAATCCCACCCCCCCATTTCTAACCCAGCTGCCGGAATGGACCCAAATGTGGTTTTGACTAGACTTATGGGGGTTTCCTTTCGAGTCCATGCATAAAGCAAGTCTTAAGGATCTTACCTATAAGACCGCCTTCTTAACAGCTATCACTTCCATAAGAAGAGTCAGTGAACTACAGGCCCTCTGTTCTAGACCCCTTTGTTACAGTTCAGAGAAGGTGGTTCTGCACACTCAACCTAGGTTTGCGCCTAAATTAATTTCAAAGTTCCATGTAAACCAGTCCATAGAACTACCAACCTTCTTCCAGCACCCATCTCACATGGCAGAAAGAAGCCTGCACACACTAGATGAACGCAGGGCAATCATGTTTTACTTGGAAAGAACTCGACCACTAAGAAAGACAAACCAGTATTTCGTTTCAGTTGCAGCGGGTAGAGGAGACCCTGTCTCCAAATCTAAAGGTGGATTGTCAAATGCATCACACTCTGCTACACTCTTGCTAAGAGGGAACTGCCCTTCAAGTCTAGAGCGCACTCTACTCAAGACGCGGGGGCTTCCATAGCATTCATTGCAAATGCTCCCCTAGAGTCCAATTGAAAGCAGCAACCTCGAGTTCTGTACACACCTTTTACAAAACACTATTGCCTAGACACTCATTCTAGGTCTGATTCTCAGGTGGGACAAGCAGTACGAAGACATCTTTTCACTACTGTTCCTTCTCACAACCCACCTCCAATTCCAGGTACTACTCGCTAGTCTATGCACAGCATGTGATTCTAAGAAGATTAACAGGCATCAGAAGGCATGCATTACCTGCGGTAAAAGCATTTCTGATGATTGCATCTGCTTAGAATCACATGCGCCCACCCTACCTCCCCGCTCGGATGGAAGGAACATAGATGTCTACTGCTTTTTCTCTCTGCTGTACTCGCTCACAATAGTCATAAGGCTCCCTCACGGCAGACAAAATACAATCTGAGGGACCTCAACGCTTGAGGGATTTTGGGTACACTACACGTCACGTTAGGGATAGTGTTACAGGCATGTCCATGTCGACGTCCCCTTTCTATTCTCGAAAGACAAAATGCAATACTCCACGATTACGACTGGATGTCGGACTATATACACAGCATTTGAATCTAAGCAAATACTATAATCAGAAATGGCTTTACGGTAAGTAATGCAGATCATCCTCACAAAGTCCATGCCCAAGACGGACAGCCAGACGCACCAGTGTTCCAACAAGGGGTGGGTCTTCGGTGGGTTCTGGGGCTTCCAGGAACGAATGTCCAGGCAGCCGGACCGATCTGAGTCAGCACTGCTGCAAACACAAGGCAGGGAATAAGGTATTCTTTCAATCCCCCTTATCCGCCCAAGCCTCAGAAAAAGAAAGGCATGATATTCCCCTCCGGGTCCGCATGTCTCTGGTGGGGGGGGGGATCCAAGCTTGCCCTTCATGCACAGTATTGGGGCGTAAGGTTTGTAGACCCCTGGATTCTATCCGTAGTGTCCACTGGCTACCGCCTACCAGTTCCTCCCTCTCCCCTCTCCTCCCCTCCCACTCCCACATATTGGGACAACAACTCTGTTGGCAGAAATTCGATCGCTCGTAGAGAGCTAGGCAGGGGAAGAAGTCCCAGCCTCCCAGTACGGTATGGGCTTCTACTCCAGAATTTTCGCAATACACAAGAAGAACCAGGCTGGCCTGAGAGCTGTGTTGGACCTTTCCACCCTGAACCTTTCCCTCCCTCTTCAAAAGTTCAAGATGGTTATCACACCTCCGCCCTCTTGAATACGATACACGAATTGGGATTTTCCATCAATCTCAAGAAGCCACATCTGGCGCAGAGTCTGGCGTTCCTCTGCCTCATCTGGGACACGAGCTCCGATTGAGGACAAGATCACAGCTTCAAGAGGGCCACAAGGAATTTTCTCAGCAGAGCGGTGAGCTCAGCATGGTGGTACCAGCACCTCTTGGGTATCATGGCAGCATTGTTACTGGCAGTGCCTTAAACGGGCTCAGAAGGAGAAGATTACAGCTGCACTTCGCATCCTCTTGGAGTCAGGAGCGGGATTCCCAACCAGAACTAGTCGGCATTCCTTGTTTTCTCCACCAGGACTTCAACTTGTGGATAGGTAGACCCTTCCGGCAATCAGCACCACAGCTTACCATCACCACGGATTCCTACTTGGAGGGCTGAGGCGCTACTGTGGACAACTAGAGCATCCATGGGGTCTGGTCCCTTCAGGAACACGAGGCCCATTTCAATTGGCTAGAGCTGAAGGGGATCTGGCTCGCTCTCAAAGCCTTCCTGATGCTTATCAAAGCAGGGTGGCACCAGGTCTCCTCCCCTGTGCAGCCTGGAAATCGGCATGTGGGAGCAACATTCATTTAAGCGCAATCCACCTCCCGGGGGAGTCAACACTGATGCGGCCAGGCTCCGCAGATTGGGTGTGGACAATTACGAATGGCAATTGAACAGATGGGGCAGCCCCAGGTGGATCATTTCGCCACCTGGTACAACAGGAAGTGCCCTCAGTTTGTGTCCTGGCAGCGACAAGGCCTAGGCTCCCTGGACGACGCCTTAGTTACAGTGGAACAGCATGAACGCATATGCATTTCCTCCCACTCCCTGGGGTGCACAGGGTGATCTGCAAGATAAGGGAGTCAGTACACCTCGGCATCATTCTTATAGCTCTGTGCTTGCCGGCAAGACCATAGTTCTCAGAGCTGCTCAGCCTCTCGGACCAGCCTCCGATTCACCTTCCATTAGGCCCAGCTCATCTTCTATCGCAGGAAGGAGGCAGGGTCATCCACCCCACCCCACCCCGCCCCGCAGAAGTTAACCCTTGCAGTGTGGTTTCTGAACAGGCCACACTAAAGCATCTGCGTCTGTCGCAGGCTAACCTAGACCTCATACAGGGCGCTGGGAGTAATGCTACTAGGAGCCAGTACAAAAGCAAATGGTCTAGGTTTTTCCACTGGGCGGAGTCAAAGGAAGTTTATCCTCTTATTTGCACGTTGGACGATGTGCTATCCTTCTTTGTATTTGTATTTATTTTATTTGTATAGCGCACCAGGCCCAAGGGCACCCGGGTGCATATCTTAGAACAGGACATTGGTACAACATTGGTACAGAATAAACAGTTAGTGTGAAGGTTTCATAGAATCGTACTGGGAGATGTACATAGGTTTACAGTGAGGAAGAGAGTCGTGATAGTAGGAAAGGCATTATATGTACAATACATAGTAAAGACGATATACAAAATAAGAACCTAACAATGTCAGGGTGAGCACTATATATATAATAGCATTATAAGCAATATATAATATACAACATTATCGACAGCATATAGAATTTAGTTACAAGAATTTAATTACAAGCGCAGGGAAGGTAGCGAGCTGAAGTCCTGAGGTGGAGGTGGTGAAGGAGTTTAGTCTTGTACGGTGGATAACCAGAGTTTGTTTTTTGTTTGAATAGGGACTGAGAGGATTCGGATCTGATGGTTAATGGAAGCCAGTTCCATAGTTTGGATGCAAGGACTGGGAAGCTTGCACCACCTGCTTTCTGCAGTTTGTATCTAGGGATGGTCAAGCAGTGTGGTTGGGCTGATCGGAGTAGCCGGGTAGGCGAGTGCTGAGAGAAACGGGAAACTAGTGAAGGCGAGCGTCCCCCAGATAGCACGATCCTCCCCACAATGAGAGACAATAATGGACTCTCCCAAGATGGGAATAAGGCTAAGACAAAGCGCGGGTGAGCTTAAATGGGAGTTTATCAATCAGAATAGGGCATGCAAAGGACTCTGCATACTCCGAGAGCGCTCTGTCTGACAATAGCAAAGACAGGCGTATATATTTACAAAAAATGTCATAGGAACCTACATACTATAGGGGGCACACGTTCGTGGGGATTGGGTGGCGACGACTAACTATAGGTGCTGCTGTGATGTGGTTTGCCGTGGTTGGTGGACGTCACTGGTTACCCTCGTGGGCCGGGCAGGTCAGCTGGGTTCATCCGGACGGTGGTGTTGTGCCAGCAGTGACCAGTGTCAGTGATGAAAGTCTTTCCTGGCTTTCTGCCCTAAGGCCACGCACACCGCATTCATTCAATATTGCAATATTATCTTCCCCGGTAAATCTTCCAATAGGTTATTCTACAGGTTAATGCAACACAGGAGGAATGCACCTAGAGTGGGGTCTTTTGGTGATACATCAATACATGGTTACCATCGTCCTGTTGACCGGGTATCATAGGTCGCGAGGTTGGGTCTCAGGGCAAGGGACGAGCTGTCCGAGTTATGTCCCGTTAGAAGTCATTATGAATGTGTTCCTGCAGTGTTGCTATAATATTGGGTGTCCTAATTTTACAGGGGCCATTAACCTAGGGTGAGCCGGTGGGTCGTGGAGCCTAAGAAAGGGCGCCTTCGGGCCTGCGTTTATGGCCGGGGTTTACTGCTGGGTTGTAAATAATTCAGGTGGTAGGCCGCGGCCCGGGGAGCTGCGGCGGAACGTGAATGTTTGAAGCGGCTCCAGCCGAATTGGGTGAGGTGAAGCAGAGCAGCACAGCCCTCTGCTTTCCGTCTGGCAGGCTTCAATGGGGAGGAAGGGGGAATGGCCTTGGATATGCCCACAATGGTGTTTTCCTCGTGCGTTGAAGGTTAAGTGGAAGAGGCATAAACATTCATATAATATACAATACTCATTGAGTCTTTTCAAAGCTTATGTTTTCTACATTTAGTGCCTTTTACATGGCCATTTCAAATGCGTTACCTATATGTTAAGTATTTAACAACCACAACATTTTGTTACATTCCTATACATGCGCGGTAAGCGAGGTAGTAGTAAGGTTGGTGGAGCATGCAGGAACAACCGGCTAATGAGACTGATGGCAGTGACACATGGTGAGCTTGGACATACATATTTTGCTTTTTCGTGCACCATTTACATGAGCTCCCAATGGGGTTGTATTTGTCTTCCTTTGCACTCTAGCAGCATTAGTTCAGTTATGGCATGGGACCTTGGGGTGCAGTCTTCTCGGCGAAACATATAACATGAAAACCCCGGGACACTTTTACCATTTGCGCATAGCTACGGGGATGTGGGTACTTCAACCAGAATGCCATATAAACACACATTCTGCCATCTTTATGGAGGTTACATGTTTTTAGTCAGAAAGGTCATGGAGAGAAGAGTTTCATCACAGGTAGTTTGCTCATTAGTATTTGGGGGCTCTGCTTTTGTCAGGGGACCATTTTACAGTTCTTTTCCACCCCGGCCCTGCTGGCCGGGTCATACTGGGAACAGTGATACACTGCGGAAGGTGCAATGTTACAGTGTTTGCATCTAGCACTAGCTCATGTCCGTCTGTTCGTGGGAACGGGCTCTCAGCGGATCTGCCAGGGAGCTGCGGCCGCAGGGACAAGTGAGACTCTCCAGGGGTGGGGGCCGCACTGTGGTGCACAGGGCTCATGCCATTTTGATTTCACAAAATGGTTTCCAGGGCCTAGCTAAATACAGCATGTTTGGTCAATGTCTTCAGCCAGTGGTCCACCCGCCACCTGGGCCCTGGTGGCAGGGGGAACCCCTGACGAGCCATGGACTTCACAGGGGGGAGAGGATGTAGGGGAGGGGGGTCTCTTGGACCAATCCTCCCATACACTAGGTAGATGGGAGCCTGATTGTTCAAACATTTATGTGTGAGAGCGAGAGATTTCAAAGATATTCTTTGTGTTACTGAAAGCCAGTGTAGATTTCTCCTTGTTTCGGAGATGTGTGAGATCTGGCGATGTTGAGGGCAGCTCTGATGGCGTTATTTTGGATAACATGGAGTTTATTTAGGTTACGTTGGATGGTCCCTACGTATAAGGCATTGCATTAATCGAGTTTGGACATAAGCAATGTCCTAGCCAGAGTAATGTAGTTTGGTTAGGAAGGGGGGGCATGCTGTAATAAGCTTACGTGTGTAAGCGGAAGCAGAGACAACAGCAATAGTTTTTCTATTGAGTGATAATGTGGAATGAATATAGATTCCTAATGTTTTGGTGTCGGTAGAAACTTTAATGGAATTGCCGTCAATGTTGAAGGTTTTGAATGATGGGTCAAGTCTATTCAGCCGATGTTGGGAGCCCAGGATGAGAAGCTCTGTCTTGTCGTCATTGAGAAAGAGCTCATGCTGGGCCATCCAGGCTTGAATGAATTGATAGATATCGTTCAGTGCTTTTGCGTCCACCTTGTAATCACTTGTGATGGGAATGAGTATCTTGGTGTCGTCGGCGTAGTTAGTATAAGTGACACCCAGATAATCAAATACATCGAACAGAGGTTTGGTGAATACATTATAAAGCGTTGGTGAGACGCAAGAGCCTTGAGGCACCCCCACATGGCACTGGTGTAGGCTCCGCCAATGAAGTAGGTGAGAATACCCTCATGTGTCTATTTTCCAGGAAGGAACTAATCCATTTGGTGGCTTACTCTGAGAAATGGGCAGCTGATTTCAAGTGACAGGATTTGGTGGCTGACCATGTCAAAGGCTGCCGATAAGTCGAGGAGTAATAAGGCCATTTTGCCATTGTATTTTAGGTCCTCAATTTTGAGTTTTGCGATCTAATAGGGCTGTTTCCGTCCCGTGCTTGCGTCGAAAACCAGATTGTCTTGTGCTGAATAGATTGTTGGTTTCTAAGTACTTCTGAATCTGTAGATATGCTGCCCTATCCAAGATTTCAGTAAGAACGGGACCGTCGTGATGGGCCTGTAATTGGTGGTTATACTAGGGTGAAGGGTAGTTTTTTTTTTTTTTAGCAACGGGATGACGCAAGCATCCTTGAGTTTGTCGGGGACCGTGCCCAAGTGAAATGAGGAATTGATAAAGGCGGTAATGAAAGGGGCAAGTTCATGCGCAGATACCTTAATGATAGGGGCAGGGCAAGAGTCACCCTGACAATTGGAAGTTTTCAATTTACTAATGATGCTTTCTACCTCAGGGATGGTAAGAGGAGCAAAACTAAACGGTGTATGAGTGAATGTGGAGGTTTTAGTGTTACTAGTCGAGAATTTAGTTTGGGAGATGGTTTGTAGGCAGTTTTGCTTGGCATTCATTTTGGACTGTAAGGTAGATATTTTAGTAAGGAGAGCTTTTTGAATGTTGTCACACCACGTGCTGCCTTACTGCATGCATCGGGGATGGAGGAGGGGGATTCTAGTTCTTTAAGAATTTTGAATGACTCCTTCGTATTAGGGATAGGTTGGTTGTACGTCTTTTTTGCTTGTATAATTGCTTCCTTGTAGTTAAGTGATACTATAGTGAGGTTGTCTTTATTAGGCTCACATGGGAGACTTTTCCAGAGTGTCTTCTGCTTTACGTTTTTCATTGCGTAGTATTCTGAGATCTGGCGTGAACCACAAGTTGAGGTGGGCACGCTGTTTAGGTTTCCTAGATTTGAGAGGTGCTATGGTGTTAATAGCTTTGAGCAGAGTTTGGTTAAAGGTGTCCACTAAGACCTCGGGTCATTATGTACAGAGGCACAATTATTGAGAATAGGCAAGATGAGAGGTAGCAGTTTGTCTCTGGTGATGTCCTTTTTGTTTCTTGTGGGGATGGAGGGCGCAATAGTAGGTTTGGTGTGTGGGTCATTGGCAGGTATGTTAAAGAGGATGTGGTGGTCAGACCAAGCACATGGGTGGCTGGAGCCAATATGCGTGTTGCAGTTTAGGTTAGCAATCCAGTCCAGTCGAGCGTTCTTCCCTTGGAATGGGTAGGTTCGAGAATGCAATGAGAGAATCCTAAGTTGGAGATAATGCTAGCAATCTCACCAGCATGGAGGTCATTGGGGTCCAGTAGTCCGAGATTGCGGTCACCAAGTAATAAGACTTGGGAGTTGGGTTTAGTATTGTCGGTGAGAATGGTCATGTCATCCAAGAATGTAGAGAGGGCCTGGGGGTCTGTAGATGAGGTGCAAAGTGGCTGTGTGGGTATGGGATAGAGAAAGTTTGACTGATGGGGACTCAGCCGAACTAAGTTGTGTGTTAGGAATAAATCTCATGTTGATGTAGTCTTTGTGAATAAATGCAACGCTGCCTCCTTTAGAGAGGTTGGATTTACGGTCACTTCTGATAATGGATTATCCGTCAGGAATGGCTAATGCCAATAGACGACCTGAGGCTGCATGTAGCCAGGTTTCTGTGATGGCGATGAAGTCAAGGTTTTGTGTAGTGATGAGCTCTGCGATGTCAAGCTTGTGGGCCGGAAGGGATCTAGCATTGATGAGGGATCCCTTTACCTCATTTTTTAAGGGGGTCTTGAGGTTGACGGACTGTGCCTGGACAATCGGAAGTGGTGTACTGGTTAAGCGTCGGTGAGTATTATGATAGTCGTGGTGTGTGGAGGAATCTGGTTCCCAATCTGTAGTTTCTCAGGTGGAGCCAGCAATGTTTGGGGTGTAGGTTTAGTTGCAAAGTGCTGCAGCCAAAAGGGCAGGCGAGTTAAGGTAGGGATTAGTGGCGTGGAGAGGGTTGGAGTTTTGGGTGTTACTGTAGATAGGCAGGATGGGCGTAGTAGTATGGTGAACCAATGGTTTGATGACAGGGTTCATGGCCAGGAGCATGGTAATAGGATAGTAAAGGTGGGTCTCAGAGGTAATGTTGTGCGAAGAGCTGCGTGTGCAGGCCGGCGGATCAGCCATGACCCAGTGTACAAGGATGTGGCAAGCGAAGAGGTGCAGCAGCATAGCGAGACGCAGATGCACTGTAGGCTGGCTGGTTCTGAGCAAGGCTGTTAAGGCGCGGCAGTAATTCTAAGTCCTAAGAACACGGACACAGTCACTATCATTAGTTATGTACAATGATGAGATAGTGGGAGGCAAACATTCTAGAAAACGATGAGTCACCCGTATGCGCATGATAAGGTGGGGGACAGTGGTTTTTGTGCCCAAACAGTCACTATCACAGGAGTAATAGAGTAGGAGACAGTGGTGATAAGATCATTGATACGGTAGATGGCTTTCTCATGGCAATGCTGATGTGCAGGTCATATATCTGCAAAAGGGGTTAGAGTAACCCAACAAGGGTGCAGTACATTATGCGCATGACAACGGTACAATGTATAATGGAGTATGCATGGCAAGTTCTCTAAGGCTATTCATATTTAGTACAAATGCACAGATGTTGTATAGGTCATAAGGCTTGACGGTGAGTGTTGATGCCAAGCAGTGAAGGAATACACAGTAAAACAAGCAGTGAAAGAGTATAAAGTAAACAAGCACAACAAGTCGGTGGCAACAGAGATGGCAGTGGAGCTACTTCATAGAATATAAAAATTACGGCAGGTAATCGGGATTAGTACTGCGAGCACACATAGTGCTACAGTGAGTGTTTGTTCAATGTGGCGCTCGACTCAGGGTCTGGGTGTGCGCAGTGACGGCATGAGTAAACGGAGCGCGGGGATTCTCTTACCAGTGGTCTGGAGACTGGCAGTATTCGGTGAATGCAGTGTGAAGTGGTGGATGGCTGATGTACTTCCGTTTGGTACATTAGGCTCTTGATGGCGACAGATTTTCTAGCCTTTGCTGGGTGTGGATAGATCTGACTCGGATGGGGGCCGAAATGTTTTATGAGAAGGGGGGTGGGTTAGCGGAGCAGTGTCACACGCCATACTGCCGGTGCAGACAGGAAGGGGGCCTTTGGTGGGGTGGGCCGGCTTCCACCTCCGGCTCACCTTGTAGGCTTTATTACGTCGCGCAGGTGGTTGCTAGGCAACCGAAATAAACATAATAAGCCAACCAAGTCGGCGGCCATTTTAGGGAGCACAAATTTGGTGCAGCGGCTCCTCGTGGATGTAAGAGTGCAGGGGGCACCTCATACCTTGCTGGTAGCCTGATGGGTGATTCCCGAAATTTATTACCCAGAAGCCCTGGCAAAGTCTGAAATGTACCAAAAAAAAAAACAATTTTTCACTTTGGGGGGATTCTGGGTAAAACATTCTAGTGCGCTTCGCGCAAGTTGGACCTCTGGATTCCCACTGGTGACCTCTTTTCAGAAATGCAAAGGGTTCTCAGTTTTCCTTGGTGGCTTGGGCAACCTAGTCCCAAATCTGTAGGTTATCTCCCCATACCCTTTTGTGGTTACCAGTGGGTTAGCCTTTTCCCTTTGCGGCTAGATTGAACCCACACATGTGAGGTACTGTTTTTGTCGGGACACCTGTGGGAACGCGAGAAGGTACATTGTTGTTGGCAACGTTTTTCGGTGAGTGGACACAGGAAAATGTCGCTGAAATTTGATGGAAATGAAGGCAATTCTCAGATTTCGCTCTGGCCACCCACCGAAACACACCGCCAAGAACACATGGCCTACCTTCCCGTGTCCCCACACGTGTCCCGATGAAAACGGTACCTCACATGTGTGGGTGCACCTATCGGGGGTGCAAAAGGAAAAGGGTAACCCACTGGTAACCCCAAGCCTTTCGGCACAGCTCATTTTGTTCATGTGGGCAACCTACAGATTTGGGCCTAGGATGTCGAAGCCAGCAAGGAAAACAGAGAACCCCATGCATTTGCCAAAAGAGGACACCCGTGGGAATCCACAGAGGTCTGACTTGTTCAAATCGGCCCAGAATTTATTACCCAGAACCCCCGGCAAAGACCCACATGGGAGAAGGGTGCCCAAGGCCAGGGATATTACCGCCGACTTTGCTGGAGCCCTGGCTGCCCTGCGTTACAGCTTCTCCCCACCAGGGAGTCTCGGCAGTGTGCCAATACCTCCCCCGAAGGGAAAAGCTGTAATGCAGCCCAGCCGCAACTCCAGGACGGTTGGAGGTGATGTCCCTGGCCCTGGACATCCATGTACCATGTGGGTGTACCGTCCCCTAAGCACAGCAGCAGGTCCAGGGAGCCCCAACAGGATCCCCATTCCTCCCCGGAGGAGACATCTGTAGCGTAGCACAGCCAGAGGTGTGGAGCCTGGGTTTGCAGATGGACAACTTGCATGGGAGGGATCCGCTCACAGGGAAACGGCAATTGTTTTGCTGGCATGGGTGGCAATTTGTGGCCTTCCCCTGCAATTGTATCCCAGCCCACCAACATATCTGCCCAGACGGCCCATTCCCACCCAAATCACCAACAATCCAGCCCCAGTCTCGCCCATCCCACTGGCAGTGGGCCCTAACCATAGAATAAAAAACAGTACTCTCTTAATGTTGCAGCTACTCGCGTAGAAAAACTGTAAAGAAAACCAAAAACATGTTACCTGCGGTCACACCAGCAAAATGTAGCCCTCCCTGGGGGCAGATAAGGGGGAGGTTGTCCTGCACTCCTCCCTGGGCTCAGTCGTCCCTTCCTAGGAACATGGCACCCACTCCATTGCGGGTTGGGGGTCAACGCCCCATCCCATTAGAAAAGTCCCTGTCCCTTTGGGGTGCCCCACAGCCCCCCTAAAATGCATTCCACCATTATCACTTTTTTCCTTTGGTAAGCCAACTCCCCTTGGCGCAGAGGGCACATTGGTGTGCCAATCTGGCGCCAGGGTGCCCAAACCTTACTGCCCCACCCACTGGGGGGCCTGTCCCACAATGTTTGGGGGCCCTCTCCCCCCTCACCCCAAATGTGTGGCGGGGGCACCTCATGCAGGCCTCCCTGGGCCTCCTACAAACGGCTGCGTGAGGTATACCCCCTCCATTTGGGGTGGGAGGGAGAGGGCCCCCATAAATTGTGGGACAGGCCCCCAGTGGGTGGGGCAGTAAGGTTTGGGCACCCTGGCGCCAGATTGGCACACCAATTGCGCCAAGACAAGTTTCGTAAAAGAAAATAATGGAAAATGGTACACTACACTTTAGGGCGGGTTGAGGGGCACCCTCAAACGCCAGGTAATTTTCTAATGTAAGGGGGGGGACCCTCTACCCCCCACACCAAATGCAGGGGGGCCCATCTCATTCAGCCCTCCCTGGGGGCAGATGCCCCTTCCTAGGAGCAGATATCTGCCCCAACGAGGGCTACAAGGGGTGCCCCCATTTCCCCTTGGGGTGAGGGGGAGAGGGCCACCCACCCTTTCTGTAAAATAAATCCCTGGTGGCCCCCCACTCCCACCCTAACCTGCAGGCCCCATCCTTTGGGGGGCCTGCACACTTATTCCTGCTGGCCCTCCCCCCACCCCCCAATTGGATGGGAGGTCACCTCATGTACTCCTGCCTGGGGGCATAAATCTGCCCCCAGGGAGGGCTACAAGGGGTACCCCCCTGTCCACTTGGTGTGGGAGGGGGAGGGCCATCATCCTTTCAGGGGGGCAAAAAAATCCCAGCCCCCCACCCCCATGATTCTTTTTATTTTACCCCCTTCCCTGGGGGCAGAAGATTAGCCATCTGCCCCCAGGTTTTATCATATATGTGCCCCCATGCTTTGGGGGTGGGGGAGAGAGGGCTGCTTACTGTAAGCAGCTACCTCCCCCCACAACACAAACGTATCCCTGGTGATCCACGGATCTGCGCCGATCCGTGACCAGCAATGCATCAAAAATGGTGGTGTTGGAAAGGGGAGAATCTCCCCTTTCCAACGACACAATTTTTTCAAAAAATCCATGGTGGCCTAGTGGGCCCCAGGGCCCAAAACCCCCTCCCCCTTCTTTCGATTTTTTTATATTTTTTATTTATTCATCACCCCTGGGGGCAGATGCTCACTGCCCCCAGGGGTCTCCTGTGCTGTGGCGCCATGCTTTGGGGGAGAGGGGGCCGCTTACCTAGTAAGCAGCCCCCTGCTCCCTAAACAGATCCCTGGTGGTCTAGTTGCCATTGCTGGCCAAGGATTGAGCTCTGCGCCTGATCCGTGACCAGCAATGCTGTCACACAAGGTATCGCTGGAAAGGGGAGAATCTTCCCATTCCAACGATATCTGCCTCGATCTCCGGCTTCAAATACAGCCGGAGATCGAGGCAGAGTAAGGTGAACACTCGCCTTCTGTTTCACCGCGGCAGCCGAAACTGGCTGCCGCAGTGAATTTACTTTCAATTTCATGTCGGCGTGCATTGGATTAGTTTTGTGCGATCCCTGCTTGGAGGGATCGCACAAAACAGAGTGCCTGAAAGGACGAGCTATCTCATCCTTGGCAACAGGGAGGGAATCCCAAGGACGAGATAGCTCGTCCTTGGTGCTAATGAGGTTAAGTACGGTTGTCTCCCCCACTGATGGCTCTCAAGTGTAGGGAGTCCACAGCTGGCGAGGCCAGCCAATTGCTTTGGACCTAGGAAAGCGACATCGAAGATGTACTCCATCAGAGTTCAAGCTATATACTACTCGCACCATGTCTGTGGACACATGCTGCAGGCACGGCCACCCATCCATGCACTACAGAATGCAGCTATGGCTATGCAAATCTGTTGTAGCAACTTGCAAAGCCGTCGACACTGATACCCCTGGCGTACCTCAACACCTCCACCATTAGTATGCAGAGACAAACTACTAAATGGTTGTCTAGCTTGGACATACATTGAGTCTCCTGCACTAGCACTGTAGCCTAATCCTCCTACAGCACCCACCCACGTTCCTGATCGTGGGTCTGTTTACTGGAGCCTACCCAGCCTGAAGTCTTAGCCTGGCTTTATCCACACACGCGCCTTAAAGTCACTCTTAGAATCTCCCATACATGGACTTCGGTTCCCGAGGGCGTTCCAAACCACAAAGCACATTGAGGCCATACAAATGGCGAAAGGGCGCTATATAAATGACTATTACAATTAGTCATGCCAAAGGTCCCGTCTGACTTAATTTAACAAACCTTTGGTCTTACCAGTTTTCTTTGCAAACTTTTCTACTCCTGCTGAAAGGTCCTTGCATTCATGTACGTGTCGTGCGCCTTGAAATTCTATGTGGCAAACACTCATATTTTTTGTCAACTGTGGGGCATTGGAAGGCCCCATCGAAGGCTTCCGTCTCCAGGTGGCTCTATGGCTGTATTATGCATTGCCATCAGTTGGCCAACAGACCATTGCCAGGCTGGCCGATGGCACATTCCACCAGAGCCATAGCTTGGCCTACTGCTTTCCCCTCTGGATTTACTCATCTGGATATCTGCAGGGCTGGTACGTGGAGGCCCACCCACACCTTCCCTAGGTTCTACTTTGCTGACGGGGATTCCGGGGAGGAGTCTTGTGTCGGCTATAGTGCTCAGCAACCTGGTCGCAGTAAGGTGAGTCTGTTCCAGGGGTAAGTGTATTCATTTTTTGAAACCTGGCCATTTCCTGTGGTTGTGTAAGTGTACTGCTATGTAATCTTATTCTTAGTACGTGAATCCATGTAAGACCCTATGCTGGAGAAGGTACAAGTTACTTACCTGTAAATCTTGTTCTCCTGCATAGGTCTTGGATTCAAATACACAGCTTCCCTCCTTCCCTGGCTCTTCTTGGTTCCTGAAGATGGCTGCCATGGGTGGTGGAGCTAAGCAGGACCTAGGTCTTTGGCTGTGCAGTTGAGTAAGAATTGGTGCAGGCCAACAGGTGTGGGACTACACAAGACGTCTCCTTGGTATTAGACCCACCTTTTAATATAGCCCTGTACTACACAAGTTGGTAGTGTGACTGAGCAGCCAGGCGTACCTTAAGAGGGGTAATGTGAGCTGTAGAGCTGTGCAATGAAACTAGTAAATACACTTACACACTTAAAGGTATACTAAATTAAGTATGTATAAACAAAGATATTGAAAGCATTATTCAAAAAGCAGTAATTAGCTGTAAATTAATCCCAAGTTAGGAATCAATTCAAAAAGTGAACTGTGAGCAATTCATTCATATGTTACACATTTTCCAGCGCCCAGAGGTGACGTCATTTGAGGTCATTATAGCATTTATATAGTCCGGCCTTTGCAATATTGAGTTTTTCAGGAAAAAAAAGTTAGTTAGATCAAAACAAACTGATAGGTTGTCAAGAGTTAGATTCTCCCAAAGGGATGCAGGCAGTCAATTATGCCAGCATTAAAGTGTTCAACTTTTAAGCCCTGTAAGGAACAAGCACTGCCAAAGCCAATGGCTTCAGTAGGAGGCCTTTAGGGATCCCGGGCAGCCAAAGCAAATGGACAAAGTCAAAGTTCTGATGCTCTTCTTCTTAGAAACATTTTCTTAAATGGTCCATGTTCAAAAGGGAAATCACAGCAGCTCAAAAGGAGTCACCTTTAGAAAGCACAAGCTGTAAGGCCAATGCAGGTAAATTGAGGTCAACTTGGTGTTGGTTTCAAGCACAACCCCAAAGGTAGGAAGCGCCCCAAATGGCAACAGGATAAAATACCCCATCCCCGCAGTACCTTGAAAAGTGTTCCAGCTGGTTGCCTTCACGATGCAATGCAGTTGTTAGGCACAATTGTATGCAGTACCATTTGTGAATACAACAACCCTGACTACAGGTAATGGGAAAACCAACCTTTGCAATAAGCTAGTCCTACAGTTTTGGTAGCGTGTTGAGCAGCCAGGCTTATCTCAAGAGGGATCAATGTGAGCTGTAGGGGAGTTGCACAGAGATTCACAGTGACACGTATTCAATTAAACTCTTACATTAATTGTTTATTCAAGAAACCTTGTGTGTATCAATCAGTTAGGCAAGCCTTCTTCAGAAGGGAGCAATTTAACAGTAACACTCAAATATACTTCACAAAATACACACTCTTAATATCTCTAAATCAGTGAGTACCCTTTTGGGATGGCCCACAGACGCAACCTACACCATCAGGTCACTTCAGTAGCTAGGGTGCTGGGGACATTAATATACCACTGTTGCATTTAAAATCGTTTAGGAGTAAGTCAAAGGAAAAGGTTATTAGAACATACAAGAGACCACCAATCTTAAGCAGGCAAATACTTTCAGATCCCCTAATAAGAGTCATTCAGGGGAACAGGCTAAGTCAAAGTCAATGGGCAAAAGTCTATATGAGCTGAAGCATTTCTTTGCAGGTAAGTAAGAAAAGTCTTTGCACAATGTTTTAGAAGTCTTTGAAGAAAAAGAAGAATCAATCTAGGGCCACAAGCCGTTAGAATTGTGAGTAGTAGAAGATGCAAGCAACTCTACAGCAAGAGGTAAGTTCTCTCAGACTTTACAGTACCTTTTGTATTGAAGTGTAGCAGATGACTTCTGTTCCTGAGCAGCTCTGCTGATCTACTGTTAAAGGGCCTCAGTCGTGGGGACAAGAGGGAGTACTTCTGGGGACTCTTGCACTGCAATGGGACGGTCACCGCTTGCAACTGGCAATCTTCAAACAAGTGGCTGTTGGGTGTTTCAGCTCCTTGCCTCTATCGCAAATAGCAACACTGCGGTTCCTGGCTGTCGAAATGGACTTTCCTTGCTTCTGGGGTCCCGCTCTGTTGATGGGGCTCATGCTTGGCCAGTCCTGCTTCCTGGAAGTCCGAAGGATCTTCCTTGAGCTCTGTGCAAGCTTACAAGCAAGGCACACAATCTGGTGTTCCTCTCCCTGCGTTTCGGTTTCCAGCAGCAACTCTGTGGAATGTCAACCAGCTCCGAGAGAATGTCCAGGTGGCTTACTTTGGAGATGATTGGTCCAACCAACTCGAGGGGAGAAGTCGTCCTTGCATGAGCTGCTCTGTCGACACAAATTTAGAATTTCAGCACATCAGCAGGACTTCCCCGGGCAAAACAACGGTCCAGGAGTTGCAGCAGGCGTCCTTTTCAAGTTCTTCTTTGGTTCCTTCATCCAGTACCCTCCAAGCAAAAAGCCTCTCCTTTTTATACAGTTCTCTCCCATTAATTCCAGCCTAGTTGTCAGTCATCCAGCAGCGTGGCTGTCATTGAAGGACAGTCAGCCGACCAATCACTACAGAGTGCATTTGGGTCTCCTAGGAAACTAAGCACACAGTTTCGGGCACCTCCCTCACTTCCTGCCCATCCCAGACACCCTGAAGCCAGAGGTGGGCTTCACTCATGAATCCCGCCAAAGGCAAAGCGAACAAAGCGACCAAACCTGGTTTGGCGCTCAAGAGTAAATCTCAAGAAGGACCTTTCCACAAAGAAATGGCGAAAAAAGGCTGGGTCCTTTTTGACAAAAATGGCACGCTTGGGCGCTTTACTGCAGCTGCATACGCAGCCCGTGGTAACTGCACACCACAGTGGATAATAGTAAACAACTGCAACCAGCCATTCAGCGAGGAAAGGGTAACATAAACATGTTACATGAGAAACTAGACACGGGATACTAAGTAGCCCCTCCAGCACCCTATTGTAACAGTGTGTGCTGGGTCTAGAATGTTATAAATGTAAGTAAAGTCAATTTCACTTTACTGCTCTGGGAAACAGTAGTTTATCCCAGAGAAGGTATTTAGACCTTTGGGAAATGTAAAAGATCATGCCTATGGAGTTTGTCAGACTCCACAACGAAAAGAAACATTGTTCAAAATCACATTAAAATGCATGAAAGAGTGGGAAAGAGAGTCACTCTCTGAAGGTACAAAAAAGTCCTCAAAATCCAGCAAAGTTGTTGGAGGGAATTTTCACATTTCTGAGAATTCTCCCTAACTGCAGTAGACCGTTGTTCCTAGTCCTTGGTCATGGTGACGAAAGGGAGGACGTCTGGTGGGCTCCTGCGGCAGCTCTCGAGGGAGGGACTCGGGAGCAGTAAAATAGGGTGGAGTTTGCTGGACCCGTAAAGTTAAGTAAGAAAGGGGTCATCTTACTATTCTTGGGAAGAGTAGTTCACCCAAGAAAATGTAATTCAACATTAGGAGAAGGCCAGGGGACTTCTCAGTGGCACTGCACAAAAAATGTGTCTCACAATGCAAAGGCAGATGCCATGAAAATCATAGTCTGGAGAACATACGAGTGAGTGAAAAAAGGTACCACTCACTCAGGAGTCAAATTTAAAAGGCCCGGGTTCCAGCCAAAGAGCTGAGAGTCTGTAAGATTAAAGGGAATTGGCACAGAAATGACAATTCCCTAACAGCAGTGTGACCCAAAACTACAGTAATGGGCAATGTAAGCGTTGAGCAGTCTTTTAGCTTAAAGCTATACTGCTTTATATTAGTGAGGATTCCCAGCCTGACTGGGAATATTCATAGCCTGTGAATCCATTTGACTCATGCTAGAGAACAAGAGATACAGGTAAGTAACTTCCTTATCTTGTGTTAAGGCATCTAGCCAACTTCTTGCTCTGCATGATTACAAAGAGCATTTGTGCCATTTATTGCCAAAGGTTGTTTCTCCTGCTGATGTGGTCCTGCATTATTGACTGGCCTGTGCCCTACTATCCTTTTTGCTTTTACCTGTTTGTACCATCCTGCAATTGGTAACTGACTCTGTGTATTCTGATTCTTTGTTTCACACATTTTTCTGTTTTTCAGTTTTATTCCTTTCCGCAAGTGGCACCTGTTCTACCTCCTGCTGCATCTTTTGGGTCCTTGCAAGGTGCTTTTCAGCCCAAGGTAAAATCCCATGCTATTAGTAATCATTGTACATGGCTGGTAGTGAGACTGGGTTGAGAGGAGGGGCGGACTAAGGGTAGTAATGAAAATAATTGAATAGCTTTGTGTGGTGAAGGCAATTTGGTGGAATATCTTGTAGAGATGAACATTTTGGGTTGATTATGAAGTTGTTACTCTGGTGCAAAAGAGTAAAATGAATTTCTCAAAAGTTGCATCTTTGTTATTTCACATGCTGTTTAAATGGTCCTCATTGTCAGACTGGCCATACTTTGTATATTTACAAAGAAGTTTACGTATATGTTAACTAAAGTGTACTCTACTATAGCTGTGAGTCTCATTTCAGGGCTTTATGCTTCTAGCAACTGAGGAAGAATCCCTCTTAACCCCACACCCGGAAGCCATCATCAGATTATGTACCGCTGGTTCAAGTGGTAGTCCTCTTCACTAACTCTGCTGTACCCTAGAATTTCTAATGTGAAATAACAGTTTTCAATATTTCTAATCTTGGGAAGGTTTTTCCACCTACAGCGTACACCCCAAGGATGTGGTGAAAAATCCCTTGGAAACCCTTGTGGTCTGAGCTGCTTTTATGAAAAGCCATTTTAAAAGCTTGTTTTTTTAAAGAAAGTGTACTTTCTAGACCAGTTCTATCACTATTGACTTATACCCTCATCAAGACAGAATTCAATTTTTGGTATTCTCTGGACCACCTTTGTGGCTCCCCTAAACCTTTTATCTTTAATTTACGTGGCTTCCTTGTTTTTTACTTTACTTTTATGGCCTTCTATGGATGTCCCTGAGCCCTTGCAGCCGTTTCTGTGATATAGGGAGGGCAGATGTGCTTTGAAAGGTCACAATTTTGGTCCCAAGGTGATACTGTTTGTTGAGATGGATTTCTAAAATCAACACTTGGGGAAGATTTTAGAAGGCCGCCCTTGATTAGGTTTTGGCTAAACACTGAAACTCCCTGTTCACCATAACAGGATATCTTTTAAGCCAGGATTCCTATTTTGGGAATTCTGTCATTTTCGGGGACCCTTAACTTTTTGCATTTTCCCCTAGTATTTTTTGGTTCTTTGTATCTTTTAGGTGGACAGAGGGACTTCTCCTGAGGTTACCCTGCCATTATTTCCCTTTATACCATATGTGGTAAGATGGACTTCTAGAATCTGGCATGGTAGACCAGTTTAGGAGGCCACCCTAGTTATAGCAATGTTTCAGCATGCTTAAGATGTAAATAATGTGTTTGTAATGGTTCACAGATACAATAATAATGTATATATGTACTGTGTAACCTATCTAACCTCAAGAAGTGTGCCCAGATGCCCCAGGGCTTAGTGCGCTTTACAAATGAACAAATCAAATAGTTGGGTACGATTTTCATAGATAAAAGCGTCAAAGCAAGCAATCTATTCGAACTGGAGATGACCAAACCCTCAACAATGGAACTAGAGTTGGCTGACCTAGACTGGAAAGCGGAGCTACTACACAAATAGATTGCTGATATAATTGATAAGAATGCCCCGGAAAAACCATTCATCCCATTAAAAAAAAAGAGCAATGACAAAATGGTTCACCCCACTAACTAAGCACCATGAAAAAGGACAAGACGATGGAACTGGAATGGAAGAAAGAATGCAACCCAGACACAAAAATACTGTTCCAGAAACAAATCCGTGCATACAACAAGGAAATACAAAAGGCGAAGAGAAGGCATTATGATGACAATCCCCAATGCCACCAACACACAAAATGAAATGTTCAACATCATTAAAGAAATGAGAAGCCCACCAGGCTGCAACAACACCCCAAACCCCTCAGAGAAACTCTGCAACGACCTGGCAGACCACTTCAAGAACAAAATCAACGACATCCGACAAATCATACAAAAAAGACCAACCAACCACAGCATTCAACCAACTGGACCTAACAGAGCCACAGCAAAAACTCTAAAACTTTCCTGAAATATCAGCAGAGGCATTAGTTTTGTTGGTAAAACACAGCAAGAAAGCAGGATCGCCCATGGATCCCTGCCCCCCTGACATCTACAAATCTCCTCGCACAAGGCACGCCATCAGAATATTATAGAAACCTCCTAAATCTCTCACTAGCAACAGGAACTGTACCAAGAACCTTCAAATCGGCATATATCAGACCGCTTATAAAAGCACAAGTGGCGACGTAGAAGACCACTCCAAATACAGGCCGATTTCAAATCATTCCTAGCAGACAAAACAGACACAATGGATAAAACCCTTCAAATTCACCCCACGAGTCAACGACTGGAGTACCGCAAGGGTCCTCACTATCACCACTGTACTTCAACATCTACCAGACTCCAGTAATCGTAATCTTCAAAAAAATACAACATTGCATGCTACAACTATGCAAATGACGCTCAAATCTACAAAATCGAAAACACTCAAACAGATCACTCAACCCTGATTGAGTGTCTAAAAGAAGTCTTTAACTGGTTGAATGCCAACAACTTGAAAATCAACCAAGGAAAGACAGAAATCATGATATCCAAAAACCAAGAGAACACCTACATTCCATGGGCAACGGAAATGGAAACCGCACCAACACCACCCAAGGTAGTAAAAAATCTGGGAGTCCTGATGGACAACACCCTAACCTTAGAACCACAAATAAATGCAATCTTCAAGAAATGCTTCTTCCTCCTCCACACGGCAAGAAAAATCCTACCTTTCCTCTCCTTCACCCACAAAACATTCACAATTGTCGCCCTCATGTCAAGAATCGACTATGCAAATGACCTCTACCTCGGGATACCAAAATACCTCCTGAAGACCTACAACAGATCCAAAGTACAGCAGCCAGACTGTTCCTCAAACTATCCAGAAGAGACCACATCAGCCCTAGGGAGCTGTGGTACAAGCTGGTGCAAATTTGGAGTTCCTCCCTGATGACAAGAAAATGGAGGCAATAGCTCTCTTCCAGGCTGGACCTTGAAACAGGGTTCCGGCAGATTGGGGGGGGAACGGTGTCTGCCTTTCATCGCCAAATGCTGGATGAAGGACACAA
This sequence comes from Ambystoma mexicanum, assembly GCF_040938575.1. Lineage (NCBI taxonomy): Eukaryota > Metazoa > Chordata > Amphibia > Caudata > Ambystomatidae > Ambystoma > Ambystoma mexicanum. The sequence goes on from NC_090925.1 coordinate 736,313,641, forward strand.
ATTTGCGCCAAGAGGACCAAGCGAAGGTACTGGACATGCCTTTCGACAGGGATATCCTTTTTTTGGGAAGGTCGTCGACTACTACCTACAGGCCATCAAGGTGAATGCAGAGACTGCCCATTCCCTGCGCACACTGCAGCAGCACCGCTCTTCTTTTCCCTCCGCCAGAGGAAAATCGAGCAGGTCTTTGACAGGTTTCTCCTCATCGTATAGTTGGGCTTCCAGATCCACGACTCAGAAAGCCTGCAGAGGCTGCTCCCAGACCTAAGGTGGCAGTGGACAGCATACAACGTCGCTGTCGCCTGCTGTGTTGAGGAGAATTCTCATTTCAAAGGGATTGTGTCCTCCGACGTATTCCTTACCTTTGATGGATCATCTCCCAGCTTGCTGGCCTCGGAAATTCTTTTTCAGTAGAGGGCGCTGCGCGTCGACGTCACTCGAGCCGATGTCCCTCGACAGCCTCTGTATCGGCGCAGCGCAGCAAATAGACTCGCGCAGCATCCGTTCCTCAGTTCCGTTTTTCCACGCTTCGTGGGGCCTCAGAATATCGTTGCTCAGTTCTTCAGTCAAATATACCTAATTATTCCTCGTGAATTCCGACTCGTACTCGATGGCTTCCTCACCCGAACTGACGACTCCACAGTCCGGCTTCAAAAAATGTCGAGACTGTGCAAAGAAAATGTCGTTGACGGATCCTCACAGTATCTGTTTGTGGTGCCTGGGAATCGAGCACCATTGTTCGGAGTGTGAGGACTGCATGTCCATGACGGCGAAAGCCTTGAAGGAGCGTAAGGGGAAGCTCGAGAGAGGTAAGGCAGTTAAAACTTCTTTGACAGTTTCCTCGGCGGAGTCGAGACATTCGTCTCCGTGCCATCATAAGACATTCTCGTTCTAGGTCTCGAAGCAGTTCCCATCACTCTTCGAGATCTAAGCATTCAAAAAAGAGACGTTGAAGATCCCCCTTCCTCATCTTCTTCTGTTTCCCCTAAAAGGGTCTCCTGCCCCACAAAACATAGCTCTCAGGCTGAGTGGGAGGAATTCAGGAAAAAGATGCTCAGCGTCTTTGAGAAAGCGACCTCGACCCTCTCGAAGACTGCCCAGGGTGATACCCTGGGTGAAAGACCCGAAAAATCAAAACGCTGCGATTCGCAGCACCTGGCGAAAGAAGCCACTCGAGAGCGTCACAAACCCTCGAGTAAAGGCAAAGTCACGTCTTTGCCGTTATCAAAGGGTTCTTAGATGCACAGGTCAGTCGAGTCGACGCTGAGAAAGGACAAACCCACGGCCACTTCACAGCCAGTGCCCATACCCAGAGCCTCGATCATGAGAATGTCGTCGACAACCTCGAGTAGAATTCCGATACTCTCGAGTTCATCGATGCCTTTTTCGATGCCTTCGAAGCTTTTAACATCCGCGTCGACGACGTAGACGTTTTCTCAGCCAATCATGACGAATTTGGCCCCTTCTGCTCTAGAAATGGGATTTATACCATTTTTAAGACCTGATCACTCCAGAGTCTTATCTATTTATGAAGAAGGAGAGGATTCGGATCAGGAAAGACCTTTTGAGTTGCAGGGATCTGCAACTCCTGTACCAGAGGAATTTACCTCTGAGGAAGGTAGGTTGAAAGACCTCCAAGAATTCTTACAGGAAGCAAGTGGGTTGGACACTTCCCCAGAAGTGGAATTTTCCAGACCAGACCCAGGGGAACATGCTGAAACCCTTTTATAGAACCTTGATGGCAAGGATAATAGAGTTTATGGGGTGGTCCACACCATCACCGGCTTTTCAGCAAGACAACCTCACAGACATCTCGGTCAAAGGTCCACAGGAGGATCCTGTGGTGCCATTTCATGCGGCATTACAAAGGAGAATATTGGCAAACTGGGAAACACCTGAGGGAATCCTGGCGATTACCAAACAATTATCAGTTAAATATAGGGTGTCTTCTGCTGCCCTGAATATTTATCCAAACACCCAACTCCGGAGAGTCTGGTTGTTCAGGCAGCTACTTCATCAGGTAGTAAATCGGCTTACCCTACTGTTCCACAGGACAGGGATGATGAGAGATATGACTCTATGGCCAAAAAAGTATTTTCTGCATGTAGCATGGCGTTGAAATCCATCAATGCTACTTGTACGCTCGCAAGGTTCAGCCACACATTTCGGGAGTGTGCTTCATCATCGGCTGACTGCCTCCCGGAGTGAGAAGAAAGGGAAGCGTTCCTAAACATCATCAAGGATGGTAAAGACTCTGTGCGAATCCCTTCAAACTGGCATCGATTCTGCTGACAGCATCAGCAGGGCCATGGCGGCAAGTACAACCCGTAGATTTGCTTGGTTGTGAAAGTCTGGTTTTGCTCCAGATGTGCAAAGCAGACTTTTGAATATGCCCTTTGACGGCTCTTCTTTGTTTGGTAAGAAGGCGGATGACGGTTTCGAAAAACTACAAACATCAAAGGCAGCAGCAAAATCCCTGGGAGCTGCAATCCGTCAGACACCATATCGCCCCTCAGGAACCTCTTCGAGAGGTAAGTCCTTTCGCTTCTATTCTGCATTCGGAAGAGGCAGAGGACAGCCGGTTCAAAGGGGTCAGAAAAAATTCACCCGAGGTGGATGGGTTAAAAATACAAAAGCCGCAGCAGCAGCAAGTGCCTCTTTAGCCTCGGCATCTGCATCAGCTGCCTCCAAACCGCTCTGAGGACTCTCCTCACAAAACGCCAGTAGGGGGCAGGTTAACTCAACATCTGACGGAATGGCAGGCTATTACGTCAGATGCTTGGGCATTGGATACAGTTGTCCAAGGTTACTGCCTGTCTTTTCTACGCATTCCTCGGAGTCCTCCACCGGGGAACAGCTCTGAAAGTTCCAGATCTGCTCCTCTTGCAGGAAATTGTAGACCTGCTAGAGAAAGGTGCCATAGAACCGTGTACCTGTAGCGGAGAGGAACAAGGGCTGGTACTCCCCCTACTTTCTCATACCGAATAAAGACGGAGGACTGAGACCCATCTTGGATTTATGAGAATTGAACAAGTTCCTCATGAAGGACAAGTTCAAGATGGTAACTCTCTCTCAGATCCTTCAAGGCCTCCAGCTCCAGGACTGGCTGGTATCTCTGGACCTCCAGGATACTTATTTCCATGTGCCAATCCATCTCAAACACAGGAAATACCTGAGGTTCGCAATTGGCGGCTCTCATTATCAATTTCGAGTTCTGCCATTTGGGCTGACCTCTGCCCGAGGGTCTTCACCAAGCTAATGTCGATAGTGGCTGCAAGTCTCGGGAGGGAAGGGATTCACGTCTACCCCTATCTGGACGATTGGCTGATCAGAGCTGTATCTCCGGAACAAGCTCAGATTCAGCTGGATTATGTCTGCCACTTGCTGCACAAACTGGGCTTCTCCCTCAATTTAAAGAAGTTACAGATGATGCCATCACAGAGACTCCAGTTCATTGGAGCGGTTCTGGACACTTCCCTGGGAAAAGCCTCGCCACCAGAGGTGAGGGCTCAAGATATTCTGCAGATGGTCACCAAGTTTCAAAATGCCCAACGTCTCCCAGCCTTCGACTTTTTGAGGTTGCTAGGCCTCATGGCATCCTGCATCTTCCTTGTGCCAGAGGCTCGCCTGAGAATGAGCTCTTCAGTGGGCACTGAGAACTCAGTGGTCGCAATTCTCAGGAAGAATGACGGACCTCCTTCAGGTTCCAGACAAGGTGGCTCGAGACCTTCAGTGGTGGGTCTGCCAGGAAAACATCTTGAAGGTAGAACTGTTTTGGCAACCATGGCCGGAGATGACAGTAGTCACAGATGTCTCGCTCACGGGGTGGGGGGGGGCCCATACCAACGACTTTACCATCAGCGGTCGTTGGTCTCCATCGGAGTCCAGACTACACATCAACCTGTTAAAGTTGAGAGCAATCAGACTAGTGCTGAAGGCTTTTCTGCCATCTGTACAGGGGAAAAATGTCCTGATAATGACGGACAACACAGTGGCCATGCACTACCTCAACAAAAAAGGAGGCGTAGGATCACTGCCACTGTGCAGAGAGGCAATGCAGCTCTGGTTTTGGGCAATTCAAGAAGAAATCTCTCTATCGGCAGTTCACCTAGCCGGAGAGAAGAACGGACGGCGGACGCCCTGGGCAGGCAGGGCAGATTTTCCCACGAGTGGGAACTAGCTCAGGAAGTCCTTCAGGAGATCTTCGCCCTTTGGGGAAACCCTCAGGTGGATCTGTTTGCCACCAGTACCAACAGAAAGTGCAATCTGTTTTGTTCAAGGGAATTTCCCCCGAGAGGAGCTCTAGGGGACACGTTCGTAGTGAACTGGGAGTTTCCACTCCTGTATGCGTTTCCACCAGTCCCTGTCATTCCTCAAATGATCAGGAGGTTGAGAAGATTCAGGAGGACCATGATCCTAATTGCCCCATACTGGGCCAGGAGAACGTGGTACCCAGACCTTCTGGACATGTCCATCTGCCCTCCAATTCGTCTTCCACTCAAGGAGAATCTTCTCACAGAAGCGAGGTCAGGTTCTCCATCCAGACATCAGAACCCTCAACCTTCACGCTTGGCTTCTGAAAGGTTGAGATACAAGGATTGCGACCTCCCTGATGACGTCATGGAGGTGTTGCTTTCGGCCAGAAGGCCAGCAACAAAGTCTTTATACCGCTGCCGTTGGAACAAATTTTACAGCTGGTGTAGAGAAGAGAATATCGACCCCTTTTCATGTGGTACACCAACGGTGTTATCCTTTCTACTGGACTTGGCAAATTCAGGCCTTCAAGTTGGCACTATCGAGGGCTATCTCGCAGCGCTATCGATCTTCAAGCGCACTGCAGAGGAGCCATCATATTTCAAATTACCCTTAGTAGTACAATTTCTAAAGGGATTAACTAATGTCTAACCTCCAAGACACTTCCAGGTTCCTTTATGGGACTTACATTTCGTCTTAAATTTCCTGATGGGTACTCCTTTCGAACCACTCCACTCTTGTTCGCTAAGATTTCTCACCCTTAAAACTGTCTTATTAGTGGCTTTAACATCTGCTAGAAGGGTGAGTGAATTACAAGCTCTATCTTGTAAACCCCCTCATACAATTTTTCATGAAGACAAAGTTGTCCTACAGGTGAAGCCTAATTTCCGCCCAAAGGTGGCTTCTGAATTCCACATCACTCAGAAAATTACCTTACCTTCATTCTATCCGCCTCCCCATCCGGGGAAAGAGGAAGAAAGGCTACATAGGCTGGACCCCAGGCGGGCTTTAAGCTTTAACATCAGCAGACTTGCTAGGATTAGGCAAGCAGACCAACTGTTCGTCGGTTACTCAGGACGCAAATTGGGACTACCGATAACAAAACAAACCATTTCCAGATGGATTATTTTGGCCATTCTGGAATGTTACAAACCAGCAGGGAAAGAGCCTCCTCAAAATCCTAGGGCTCATTCAACCAGGGGTATCTCAGCCCTCCAAAGAGGGGTTCCGGTTCGAGACATATGTACGGCTGCCACATGGTCGTCCGCACATACCTTCACAAGACTTTACAACCTGGATTCCTCCTGTAGTCAAGAGACTAGGTTTGGCAAAGCCGTATTACATTCTGTTCATTCCTAAAAGGAAACATGGCGTTTTACTCCCACCTCCAATTACACACAACTGCTATGGGAGTCTATCAAAGATGAGGAATACATCGGAGGACACAATCCCTTCGAAGAACAAATTACTTCTTACCTGGTAACGTTCTTTCGATGGGATGTTCCTCCGACGTATTCCTTATCGCCCCTCCCATCTATCCACACAGTAATACTTCCCTTGTGGTTGCAGCTTACGCTCCTTCAAGGTCAATAACCAATTCATGTAAAACAACTGTTAACGTCAAAACGGAACTGAGCAACGGACGATGCGCGAGTCTATTTATACGCGTGATGACGTCGGTGCCGATACGGAGGCTGTCGAGGGACGTCGACGTGCAGCGCCCTCTACTGAAAAAAATGTCCGAGGCCAGCAAGATGGCAGATCTATCAAAGATGAGGAATACGTCAGAGGAACATCCCATCGAAAGAACATTACTTGTTCTTCTGTGTGAATTCCCTTCTACTTTAGAGACCCCCAGCTCTTTTGCCGGACTTTAGGGCTTTAGATTTTTATCCTGGAGTGAGACCTTTTCACCCTTGTATATTTTTCTTTGAATTGATCCCTGTTTCTTTTGGTTTGGGAGTCTGACAAACTCCATAGGCATCATCATTATTGTTACTCACAACACCCTCGGTGCAGTGTCACAGACCAAGTCCCTTGGATTTCTCTTAAGGTTTAAATACCTTCTCTTGGATAAACTAATGTTTCCAAGATTAGTAAAGTGAAATTGACTTTACTTGCCTTTTTTTCTTTGTAGACCCAGCACACACTATCTTAGACGGAGTACTGGAGGGGTTACTTAGTATCCCCTTTGTCTACCTTCTCATGTAACATTGTTACCCTTCCTACTAATTAATAGCTGGTAGCAGTGGTTTATTATTACTACCATTGTGCGTTTTTACCGCAGGCTGAATCCTCAGATGCATTATTGCACCCATGGGTGCCCATTTTGTCAAAATGGCCCGGTCTTCTTTTTTTGCAATTTCTTGTTTGTAAGGTCCTTCTTGAGATTGAATGTGTGATCCTAACCAGGTTTGGCCTCTTGTTAGTTTTGTCTTTGCCGGGATTCACTGGTGAGGTCCGCCTCTGGCTCCAGAGTGTCTGGCAGGGCAGGAAGCAAGGGAGGTTCCCGAAACTCCCTGTGCCTAGTATTCACCCAAAGGAGTTTGGCTGGCTGGCTGTCCTTGGAGGGCAGCCACCCTTTGTGAGTAACAGCTAGGCTGCGATTGAATGGGAGATAATTGCAGAAAAAGGCAAGCTATTTTGCAAGGAAGGCAGAGTCGACCACTGGACGAAGGAACCGAAGAAGGAACTGGAAGAGAAGCTTGCTGCACCCTCCTGGACCATTGGTTGGCCCGGTGAATCCCTGCTGCAGTCCTGAAGCTCTGAATTTCTAATAGACTAGAGAAACCTGGAAAGGGCAACTTCTCCCCTTGGGTTGGTGACACTGACCCCAAGACGAACTTGACTGGAAGCCCTCTCCCAGCTGGCTCTACTTTTTTGCTGCTGCTGGAACTGAGTGCCAGGGGACACGAACACCAGAATTGTATTGTTTTTAAGCTGGACCCAAACTCCAGGAAGATCCTCTGGACACCCGAAGCTGGAGTCACCTCAACAGTGCTGGACCCCCCATAAGCAAGGGGAATCCCACAAGGTGTCAAAGAATTGTGGTGGTGCTATTTGCGAGTAGCTGAAACCGCAAGGTGCTGCTGATCTGAACTGTGCCCATTGCTGCTGCCGAACTTCAAAGCGTAGTGCAGGAGTCCCCAGACGTCCTCCCTCTTGTCCCCACGACTGAGCGCAGGAACATGATATGCAGGACTACAACAAGAACAGAAGCCAGCTGGAACCTTTTCTTCAGACTACTGTTTAAGGAACAAGTTACTTACCTATAACGGTTGTTCTCCAGCATGGATCTGGCATGGATTCACATGCTCATGAATATTCCTGGTCAGGCTGGGAATCCTCGGTAAAAGAAAGTTTCTCTTTCGTTTGTAAACTGTCTTTCTCCTATAAAACAATCACTGAGCTCTTGGTCATACTGCCCCAGCCAATGACTGCCCTCTTCCTAAGCCCCTCCTCTGGCAGCCATCTTGAGATTTGGTAGCACGTAAAGTGGCAGTATGACCAAGAAAACCCAGAGTTGTAGGAGGGACGGTTCGCATGTGAATCCATGCCAGACATATGCTGATGAACAACAGTTACAGGTAAGTAACTTGGGGAGTCTGTGACCCTCCGAGGGTCAATCTTCTGCGATGGTTAACAATTCGCGAAATGCTTCCATTTGTGCCCATAACACTTCGTAGGTTCAGCAATCCAGGGTCGTGGTGCAGGATTGCGACCCCCTTCAATTGCGAGAAGATCCGCAACCACTGGCAGCTTGACTGGAGGGGACGCTGACATGCTGAGAAGGTCCTGGTACCAAATTTGTTTCGGCCACGCTGGAGCGATGAGGATCATCCTGCACCGGCACTCCCTGAGTTGACTGACTCGTACTAGCAGCAGCGGGAACAGGTAAAAGAACAGGACTTCCCAAGGGAAGGAGAATGTGTCCCCCATGCTCCCTGACTAGGGAAACCTGCTGGCGAACCACCGGCACTTGGTGTTCGTCGCAAACAGATCGATCTGGAGACTGCCCCACTTGAGGAAGAGGTTGTCCACTTGATCGTACCGAAGCTCCCACTTGTGCCAAGAGGTAGTCTGCGACTGTGTTTTTTGATTCCCGCCAGGTGGAAAGGAATGGGGAACATCCCATATGTGACCGGCCGGTGCCACAACTCCTAAGCCTCTCTGAAGAGATCTGGTGCCACCCCCCCCGCTTCTGGATGTAAAACATTGGGGTGGTATTGTCTGTGAGGACCCTCACCACTTTGTCCTTGAGGGGCGGAAGAAGTTACTTGAGGGCCCAAAACACTGCCCGTAATTCCAGTATGTTGATGTGTAGCATCTTCTCCTGGAGCCACAGGCCTCTGGCGTGGACACGTCTGGTGTGTGCTCCCCACCCCTCCTGAGAAGCGAAGCGTCTGTCATGACACTGCTGGTAGGGAGGGCTCTCGAAGTCTGTGCACCAGGCGATGTTTGCATGCACAAACACCTTATCGCTTCTCATTGAGCCCGATCTTGTCCTTGAAGCTTCTGGACACCTGGACCCGGGCGTCCATGAACTCCTGGAGCGGTCACATCTGCAACCTGCAGAGCCAGACCAGGTAGATGCATGACAAGATCATGCCGAGCAGCAACTTGATTGTCCTCACCGTGGCGATGTTTAGTGCGAACAGCGGTTGGACCTTGCCCACAATGGCCCGCTAGCCTCTCCTCCAATGGAGCCGCCAGACAGGACACTGTGAGCCTGCACCCCAGGAACAGTGCGTTCTGCGATTAGTCCAGCAGGATTTTGCATAGTTCAACGAGAACCCCAGATCCGTCAGCAGCCGGACGGTCCTCTTCGTGTGATCGGTAGCGATGCCCTTCAACCTGGCCCGGATGAGCCAGTCGTCGAGGTAAAGGTACACATGAATTCCCTGTAGTCGCAGCTGGGCCGTCACTGGAGCCAGGCACTTCGTATAGACTCTGGGCGCCGACTTCAGTCCGAAGGGGAGATCCTTGAACTGGTAGTGCTTCCCTTGTACAAATAAGCGCAGGAACTTGCAATGTTTTACGTGAATGGGGACCTGGAAGTACGCATCCTCCAGATCCAACGACGACAGTATCCCTCCTCCAGTTGGCTGAGCATGTGCTGCAATGTGACCATCCTGAATTTCTGGGACTTGATGAACTTGAGCCGTCATTCATAGAGCATGGGCCTCCAGCCCCTGGTCTACTTGCTTACCAGAAAGTATCTTGAGTAAACTCCGGAACACTGGAGTCGCTTGGGAACCAGCTCTATCGCCCCTTTTCTTAACATGGCCCGAACCTCCAGCATCCGCTGAGGGATGTGGTGTTCCTGCCGGGTCGCCGGTGGTATTCGCGAACACTTTAGTTGACACTCCAAAGTGTGTCCATGGGCGAGAGCGTCCAGCACCCACCGATCGGTGGAAAGGTTTTCCCACACGCTGACTAAAATCGCCAGCCGGCCTGCCACTGGTGTGCAGGGGTGGGGGCCTGATGTCCTGGCCGGTTCAGTCCTGCTTGGAGCGGGGTTGGCGTTAAGAGGGCGATCCACTGTTGAAACTCTTTGAAGACCTCCCCGACTTCCCTCCTGAGGGACGAAAGGATTGACAGTGCGTTTGCAGCGTGCCCAGGGCACAGGCTGGCTCCGTGTCAGCTTTGATGGCTGTTAGGCTGAGTTTGAATGCAGACTACAGGTGTAAGCAAAACAAACCTTTGATAGAAGTCTGTACCACACAGTTTTGGTAGCAGGACTGAGTAACCAGGCTTATCTGAAGAGGGAATGTGAGCTGTAACGATTTAGAGGTCTACAATCACAGGTGTCCAAATAAACTTACTCAAGGTTTCTCGGGTTAAAAATACTTACTAATTTATTAACCATTCAATTATGAATCATTCAAAATAAGGAGGCAATTATATCATACACACAAATGCACTTTAATACCAATTCAGAGAGTGATGCTTTTCAAGAGGATTAAAAGGCAAAAGATTATTAGAACATGAAAGGTCACAATATTCTTTATTTAGAGTTCACCAGAAGTCCATTCTATTCAATTGGCTAGGCCAAAGTCAATGGGCTAAAGTCTTGGATAGGACAAAGCAGTTCTGGTAGTTAAACAGAAAAGTCTCTGCAAAAGTTCTTAGGAATAGTTTGCAGCAAGAAGAATCCTATGCTTGGTCACAAGTTAATTAGGCCTGTGAGTTGGTAAAGTCTCAAGCACTTTCACCGCGAGAGGCAAGTACTCTGTCTGGTTTTACAGTACCTTACAAATGAAGAAAAAGAGGCAGCTGATGACCTCTGTTCCTGGCAGTTCCTGTAGATCTCACTGTTCCTGGGCCTCAATTGGGGGGACGCGACTGAGGCCGTCAACGGACTCCTGCACTGGGACTGGTCAAAAAGCTCGCAACTGGCAAATCTTCGATTCCGGTAGCTGTAATTCAAGCACACAAACTGGTATCCTTATCCCTGGTTATTCGGTTTCCTGCAGCACTATGAGGAAAATACAACCAGCTCCGAGATTGGTATCCAGGTGGCTTAGTGTCGAGTTGATTGGTCCCACGAACTCAAAGGGAGAAGTCGTCCTTGTGGGTATTAGGGAGAATTCTCTGTGGCTAATTTCCCAAACCTAGTGAGTCCTCCAGCAGCTTTGCTGGATTTTTGGGGTTTATTTTTTTCTCCTGCTAAGAGTGACTTTCTCCCACTCCTAGGCATGATTTGAGAATGTCCTTTGACTTTGTAATGCGTTTTATGGGCTATGGGGTCTTTTACTCCATAGGGCTTCATGTGTTTTTGGGATGTGTTACACAGCACCCTCAGTGCAGTAACACAGGGGTGTCATAGTGACCCCCAAACATAGACTCCATACCCTGGGACTGACTGCTGTCTCCCAGGGCATGTAAAGTCACCAATTACTTTACTAGTCTTAAATTGTGAACAGAACCAGTACAAACCATCATATTGTGGAAGTACTGGCTGGTGGGGTAATTGGATTGCTCCTGGGTCTGTTTTTCGAGGGGGCACTGTGCAGTCCCCTCTCGGCGAGTTTGTCTGGTGGCAGTGGTTACCACGCAAAATAATATTCCACCGGAATATTTCCTATGGGATTTTCACATTCATTTTAAACGCACCACTTTTTTGGTGCAATGTTAAAGATACTGCTCGGTTATTTAATATTTATTCCCCGGTTGGGTCTTTGTGCCAGGACTCGGTTTTAAAATGGCGTTTGTGTTCGCCTCTGTAACTCCAACCCAAGTCGAGCCCTTTGTTCCACTTTTGGTAGGCTTCTGCACAGAAGCCTCCAAAAGTGGTGCCACTCTGTCTGGGTCTACAGGATGTGTGGGAGGGGGGCGGGGAATAAGCACCCTGGACTGAGTTGCCTCGGCAACTCAAGTCACACTCTTGTGTGATTGGCCCAGTGGTGAGCCGCCCGGCTCACTACTTGGCATGTTTGAGTGACAGCTAGGACTGGTGAATGGGGGTTTTCTGCATAAAAACAGGGCTTTGGGGACTGAAACTTCAGAAGTCGCCACAGGACCTAAAGAATCCAAAGAGGGAGAAGCTGAGCCGACCTGCAACGATGACACCACCGGTGGAGCCTTGCTGAACCGCCTCACCACTTCCCGACGACAGAAGATCTTCATCTTGGAGAGTCTTCTTCCTTTGAACTGTTGGGGTTCACCTCTTTTCGCCTTCATGGATCGTCTCGTGGTCGAATCGCACGTGCCAAGCACCCCGGCGGCCGGATAGCCACGCTTCACCACTACTGCGAATAGAAGGTTAGTACCTTTTTAACCGAGAAACTCTGCAGCTGGTTTCTTCCCTGGCAGTGCAACGACCTCCAGCTTTCCTCCACGTCGAGACGTTCTCTTCCCCTGGACGAAGCACCGACTTGCAACCGCTGCCAGGAATAACTGCCCCTGCTGGAGCTTTCTTACCATTTCAGGTACTGTGTCCCGCCTGGTCTCCCTTGCAACAGACTGTTCAAGGTGTCCCGTAAATCCTTGACTCTCTATCCTGGGGTGACCTTGGACCTGTTAACTAACTTTTCTGAACTGATCCAACTCCTTTTGAACTATCTGCAAAGACTTTTAAAGTGTACTTCAACTGTGTGATCTTGGGCACATTCCGCCTTGCTCTCTCCAAGAGTGGGTCTGGCCTATGAACTTTCTTGCTCTACAGTAGACGCTGCCTTTCTTGACTTGCTGTGGTTCTTTTAAAAGTGTTGGTATTGTGTGCTTTCCTAACTCTGCCTTTTTCCTCCCTTTTTAAATAATTATTGGAGTGCCATCTTGGTTAAGCGCTCACCCCTGTATTGATAAGTGGTGTTATTTTCCTAAGACTTGTCGAATAATTAATCAGGGAGGTGTATATATTTCTAGTGACTGTGTTTGAACTTGCTTGACATATTAATGCGAGGTGTATTTTTATAAGTGTTTTTAAATAATGATATACTTTTATACCTAAGCTCTGGTCAGTGTTTGCTTGTGCTACTTTATTTTTGTACCTAATGTGTATACTATATATACTGCCTAACTCTTCTTGAGAGAAGTCCGACTGCTCAGCCACAGCTACCAGGTAAATCTGGGTGGTACAGACTGCTACCAATTGGGTTTGCTGCCAACACCTGTAGTCTTAAACATTTTGCAGTGGTCCCTAAGGGAACTGCACAGGTTTCTGCCTAACAGTCGGGGCTCCTCTGTCGAGATGAACTAACCGATTCAGAACTGCAGCAGGGCTTCACCGGGCAAACCAACGGTCCGGGAGTTGCAGGAGCCATCCTCTTCAAGCTTGTCTTGGGTTCTTTCGTTCCAGTGGTCGACTCTGCCTTACAAGCCAAGCGTCTCGCCTTTTATTCAGTTCTTTCCCATTCATTCCAGCCTAGCTGCCACTCACCCAGCAGGGTGGCTGTCCTTGCCGGAAAGTCAGCCAGCCAATCACCACAGAGTGCATTTGGGTCTCCTTGAAGACTAAGCACTTGGAGTTTCGGGCACCTCCCTCACTTCCTGCCCACCCCAGACACTCTGGTGCCGGAGGCGGTATTCACTCCTGAAGTCCGCCAGAGGCGATGGAACAAAGGGACCAAACTAGGTGGCGCGCAGAGACTAATTCTAGAAGGACCTTTCCAAAAAGAAATGGCGAAAAAAAGACCAGCACCTGTTTTTGCAAAGGGGGAGACGCCATCTTGAAAAACATGGCTCCTGCGATTTAACACTACCGGGGCTACGAATAGTTTGCGGTCAAGAAAAATCATGGTAGTTTGTTGTAAAACCACTGCCACCAGCCATTCTGAGAGGAAATGGTAGCATTTGACTGCTACATGAGTATCTAGACATGGGATACTAGATAACCACTCCAGCACTCTTTTGAAAGATGGGGTGTGCTGGGTCTAGGAATTTAAAGACTAGTAAAGTCAATTTCACTTTGCTTACTCTGGGAAACAGTAGTTTATCCCAGAGAAGGTATTTAATCCTTGGGAAAGCCTGAAAAGGTTTCCTTGTCACTGCACTGAGGGTGCTGTGTGACACACATGAAAAGATGTTGCCTGTGGAGTTGTCTAAAACTCCATAATCAAAGAACACGAGTAAAACGCACATCAAAATACATGAGCGAGTGGGGAAAATAAGGGTCACACTCTCTCCAGGTAAAAAAATCAAGTCCTCAAAATCCAGCGAAGTTGCTGGGGGTCTCTAAGGTGAAGGGAATAAGCACATTTTTGAGAATTCTCCCTAACACAAGCTGCATAAAAGGCGAGGCTTTTTGGCTTGGTGGAAGGTCCCCAGAAGTCCTCCCTCTTGTACCCACGACTGAGGCCCAGGAACAGTGAGATCAGCAGAGCTGCAAAGGAACAGAAGTCATCTGTTGCACTTTTCTTCAATCTAAAGGTAATGTGAAATCTAAGAGAACTTAATTCTTATGGTAGAGTTGCTTGCATCTTCTACTACTCGCAAGTCAAACAGCTTCTGGCCCTACATTGATTCTTCTTTTTCTTCAAACTTCTAAAACATTGTGCAAAGGCTTTTCTTATTTACCTACCAGCAGTGCTTCAGCCCATATTGACTTTTGCACATTGACTTTAGCCTGGCCTGTTCCACTGAATGAATGGCTCTGCTTGGGGCGTATCCAAAAGTATTTGCCTGCTTAAGAATATTTGTGATCTCTTGTTCTAATAACCTTTTTCTTTGACCTAATCCTATGAATATTCTAAATGCAACAGTGATATATTAATGTCCCCAGCACCCTAACTATTGAATTCACCCGAGGGTGTAGGCTGTGTCTGTGGGCCATCCCAAAAGGGTACTTACTGATTTAAGTGTTTGTTTTTTTTATTTAACTTTTTATTGCCATTGTTTATGAACATGTAACACAATCAAACTCTTCTGAATCGCCAACACCACTGTGTGGCGGGTCGAGGGAATATCCTGTGACAAATCTCAGAGGGACAGGGTTGCTGGGCACGGTGCCTGTGTCATTGCCCCTTACCCACTCCTTTATGTTGTCGTCGCCCATATCCTCCAGGATGGTGTGGATGGAAACATCTTCATCAGACTAAGAAATAGCCATGCCCTGTATCTGTTCCACATCCCCCCACCCCTTTCTTCAGGTCCTTGGAGGTCGGTCTCGGGCTGAGGTCCGGCATCCTCTTCTCTGCTGTTATGGCCGAAGCCTCCCGTTGGGGAGGGAGCGCCATTCTGGCTGCCGCCGGGGTACCCTGGACCGGGTCAGCCCCTTTCGCCTTCTAGAGGGCGGCAGCAACCATCTTGATAGATTACGTCTTTGTCTGGATCTCCTCCTTAGCTGGCAGGACGGACCCCTTGTCCTGCTTGGCCTTCTGCGGTTTTTCACACAGCTTTCCCGGGGTAACTGACCTTCTCTTCGAAGAAGAGCTGGGGCGATGGCTGGAGATTGAGGCTGATGGGGACGATTAACTTGCCCTGACCATCGCGGGACCCGCTTTCGCGTCGACCCCGGCGGAAGCAGACTTGCAGTGCTTGGCCTTGTCTTGGGCCCCCACAGATGGAGCGCCCTCAAAGGACTTAGCAGTGCGCTCTGGTTGGCTGGATCCGGATGAGGCATGCCCCTGTGCACCACATGGGGTAGAGGCCTTGGCCTTGAGCCAGGTCGGCAGTCGGATGTGCCGGTTAGGCAAGATTTGGAGCCAGTACCCTTTGGGTGCACTAAAACAACCTTGTGGTAATAGGAACCCAACGTTTGGTATAAGTCTGTACTACACAGGTTGGTAGTGTGGCTGAGCAGCCAGGCTTCTCTCAAGAGGGGTCAATGTGAGCAGTAGGTTTTTTACAGATTCACAGTGACAAGTATTCAAATAAAGTCGTACACTCAAGGTTTCTTGATTAAACAATTTCAGTCGGTTCAATATGCCTTCCTTAAAATTCAGCAAAATATGTCACACAATAATATACTTCGAAAATACGCTGTTTCTTTAAATCAGTAGATACCCATTTGGGATGGCAAATCGATACTTCCTACACCCTGAGGTGACTTAGAACACTGTGGACATTGATATCCCACAGGTACATTTAGAGCAATACTGAGTTTGGTGTCAAAGAAAAGGTTTTGGGGAATAAAACAGGTAAACAGGTTAGTACTTTTTGAACCTTCCCATGCAAAGTCAAATTAACCCTTTCCTGTCGAAAAAGTTAAATCTCAAAGTCAGAGGTAAGAAGAGTCTTTCAGAGAGCCAGGACAGCTAGTGTTAATGGAGCAAAAGTCTAAGTGAGCTGAAGCACTTCTTGCAGGTTGAAAAAAAGTCTGGAACAATGTTTCTCTTTGTAGAAAAAGAAATCACAGTATGGCCACAAGCTGGGAGGCTTGTAAGGGGCAAAGCTGCAAGCAACTCTGCAAAAGCAACCAAGACAAGTCTCAACTGAGAGCTAGCAAGGCTACAATAACAAGAGGTAAGTCGTGGGTCTGAAAAAAGTGGTTCCAGCTGGCTTCTGTGCCTGTGTAGGTCTGCAGATCCTGTTGTTCCTGGGCCTCCGCCGTGGGAACAAGAGGGAGGACGTCTGGGGTCTCCTGCACTACGAATTGAAGGTCGGCGGCAGCAATAGGCGAATTTCAGATCAGTGACATTTTGCGGTTTCAGCTTCTCGCAAATAGCACCACTGTGGCTCTTGGATACCTTTATGGACTTTCCTCGCATCTGGGATCCAGCACTCTGTTGAGGTGGCTCAGGCTTGGTCAGTACTGCTTGATGGGAGTCCGGCGGATCTTCCTGTAGCTCGGGTCCGACTTAAAAACAAGGCACTCAATTCTGGTGTCCCTCTCCCTGGCAATCGGTTCCTGCAGCAGCAATGGAAGTGCAGCCAGCTCTGAGGATGTCCAGACGTGTTCGCTTTGAGATTGAATGGTCCCACGAACCCAAGGTGAGAAGTCGTCCGTTGCAGGGCTTCTCTAGTCGAGGCGAATTCAGAGCTTCAGCAATGCAACAGGGCTTCACCGGGCAAACCAACGGTCCAGGAGTTGCAGCAAGTGTCTCTTCCAAGTTCTTCTTCGGATTCCTTCATCCAGTGGTCAACTCTGCCTTCCAAGCCAAAAGCCTTGCCTTCTACGCAGGTTTCTCCCATTCATTCGCAGCCTAGCTGTCAGCCAATCACCTTTTGGGTGCATTCCTGTAACCAAGGGGATTAAGCACGGGGAGATTTGGGCACCTCCCTCACTTCCTGCCCTGCCAGACACGCTGGAGCCTGGAGGCGGACTTCACCAGTGAATCCTGCCAAAGACAAAACAAACAAAGGGACCAAACCTGGTTTGGCGTGCAGAGTAAATCTCAAGAAGGACCTTTCCAACAAGAAATGGTGAAAAAAGACTGTGCCATTTTGACAAAATGGGCACCCATGGGTGTCTTACTGCAGCTGCAATTGCAGCCTGCGGTAGACGCTCACTACAGTAGGAAAAAGTAAACTACTGCCACCAGCCATTCATTGTAAAAAGGGTAACAAAAAAAAGTTACATGAGAAACTAGACAAAGGTGATATTAAGTAACCCCTCCAGCACCCTAATTGTAAGAGTGTTGTGGTGTGTCTAGAAAGTTAGAAACTGTAAGTAAAGTCAATTTCACGTCACTGCTCTTGGAAACGGTAGTTTCACCAAGAGAAGGTATTTAAACTTTTTGGGAAATCTAAGAGACTTCCCTGTGTCACTGCACTGAAGGTGCTGTGTCACAATGTAAAGATGATGCGTATGGCGTTTGTCAGACTCCAAAGTCAAAAGAAACAGAGTCCAAATCAATGGAAAAATACATGAAAGTGGGAAAAAGGTCTCTCTCTCCAGTTTAGAAATTAAAAGTCCTAAAGTCCAGCAAAAAGAGCTGGGGGTCTTTGAGGTATGATATGATAGTTTATTTATATAGCGCTTATACACAGGGAACAAGGGAAAATACAATGACATTCTTACAGGCCATGAACAGCAAGGATGTGAAATTAACTATCATACTAGGCATGACGACATTTCAGATGGTACAAGAGCTAAGACATAGATAGGGAAGGGAGGGAGGGGGAATAGTTGGAAAAAAAATGGAAACAGACGGGCAACTACCATACTAAGCCTGGTGACATTATGTATAGGGTTGGGGAGGGGGGGGGGGGGAGAAACAAGTAAGGGGAGGAGACAGACAAGCTTGCTATCATACTAGGTCCAGGGACAATTCTGATAAAGTGCATAGAAGAAAGTAAGGGGAGGAGATGGGGGGGGGGGGGTTAGAGAGGAGGGGGGAGAACAGAGAATAAGCAGTCAAAAAGGGTGGAGAAGCAAGAGGGAAGAGCGAATACGATTGCAGAAGTCAGTAGTAACACATAATGTTGCAAGCCAGGATACAAGATGAAGATGGGAACAGCATCATTCAGGGCCACCATGAGTACAAGATGCAAAGGAAGTCCAGCACGAGTTGAGATAGGGTGACACACCGTGAATCTGTGAAGTCCATAAAAGTCAAATCCAGCATTTGCCACAAGACGGCGAGGGTGAAACCAGAATGTTTTGGGACAGACTCCTTCAGAACTAGGTTGGAGGAGGGGAGGGGGGAGCAGGGTAGAAGAATCCAGCAAACCGGGCAACACCTGTGTGCAAGACGAGAGGGGCACAAGAGAATATCAAGGGGACCAGAGGGGTGTGGATGGCCTGTGGGGACAGAGGGAGTAAACACATGTTGGTGCATGCTTACCTGCTGTCTGAGCAGGGGGTCGGGCGCTGGGTCCTCCTGGTCCGAAAAAGGAACAAACAGGAATTTCCCTTTTCTTCATCAGCCCTTTGCTTCGGTCGCCCGGGCAAGACACCCTTTATCTAAGAGTTAAGAGCAGGCAGGAAGAGTCCAAGTTAAGGTGGTGGGTGGTGCTTAGGTCAGGTGACCTAGATCCACTTGCACCTGCTCCCCATCAGGAAAAAGGGAATTTGCACATTTCTGAAAATTCTCCCCAACACTGCCGCAGTGACTTTGGGGGGAATACGGCTCAGGCCCTGTTCGAGCCCCGCAGGGGGGAAAAAGGAGGGCGCGGGGACCCCAAAGCAGCTCTCGGCAAGGCCATGGCCCAAGCCATGGAGGGCTCGTCCACGGACAACGAGAATCAGGAGTCCTTGCACACAGTACCTAGTTTGCTGATTCCACCAGCTCAGCCGAGAGATGGGTCTCTGAAGATTCTGTCGACCCATCACACCTTGATGTCAGAGTTCCAGAAGCAGATGCCTCTGGGCCCGGTTCCAGTGGTACCCCAGGCCCCCGGTCAGCGTCCAGCGAAGAAGCGTCACCCGACATCCCCATTTCAACCTCCACATCAGGCCCCTTCTCCCCCAGCAGACACAGGTACATGGACAGATATGGCCACGACTACGGACAGCAAAGTTATCGTCGCAGCGGAAGGTGAGTCTCCGCATTTGGATGCGCCACCAAGGGTGTCCCCACCAGATGAGGTGGGGGTTATTCCACTCCATGATCTCCAGCACCTCTGATCTTTTCCAGCTTGTGCCCGTGGAGACCAGGAAGGTGGGTTTTTTGTACCATAGGCGTGAGGCAGAGAGACAATCATGGTGTGCCCCTTCTGGACGACGTGTGGGAAGAGGGCGTGGCTGAGTTCCTGAGGTTGCAACCCTCGCCGGATTCGGTGGCATCAGCTGCCGCGTGGAAATGGTCAGCTAACCTGTCCTGTCTTTGGTCCCTGCGGACAGTGAGGGGTAGAAGATGGATTCCATGGGATGAAAGGTGATTTACACCATGGTGTCAACTATAAAGGCAGCCATCGCACTGGCGATCCTAGCCAGGTACAACATGGAGCTGTGGTACAAGCTGGGGCCTATTCTGGAGTTTCTCTCAGGCGATAAGAGGATGGTGGCAATCACTCTCTTCCAGGAAGGGGGGGGGGGGTGGGGAGTAGCGTCTGATCATGCCATTACAGTGGCGTTGGACATCGCCGACACAGGGTTCTGGCAGATGGGGAACAGTGTCTGCCTTTGTCGACAAGGGTGGATGAAGGCCACGAATTTCCGGCAGGAGGTCCAGGTGGAAGGTGTTGGACAGGCCCTTCGACAGAGAGAACTTGTTTTGCAAGGTCCCTCCAGGCCTTCAAGTCGGATATGGAGATGGCCCGTTCCTCGCCACTCTCCAGCACCTTCTTTTCACTCCTCTAGGGGAAAGTCGAGCAGGTCTGCTAAAGGTTTCTCCTCTTCGTACCATCAGCCCTCCAGATGCACAACTCCAGAAGCCTAGAGGCCATTCTCAGGCCTACGGTAGCGAAGGACAGCGTCGTCGCCTGCGGGGCAGGATTCCGGCTCGGAGGCGGGCCTGAGCCGGCTGAGATTTTGGGCCCCCAGGCGTGCACCCCGGTGGGACAGACTGACGAGGTTCGTCAGCGAGTGGAAGATGGTCACCACCGACAGATGGGTGCTGGAGGCTCTCGCCCAGGGCACACCCTGGAGTTTCAACACAGGTGTCCGCGGATCCCAATGATTACCTATCGGGAACATCACATCCCTCAGCTCCTGGAAGAGGTACAGGCCATGTTGTGAAAAGTGGCGATGGAGCTAGTTACCCAACATGGAATCTTTCTAAGCTTTGTAATGCAGGGACAGCACTACCAGTTCAAAGCTCTACCCTTCGGCTTGAAGTCGCCCCCCAGGGTGTTCACGAACTTCTTGGCTCTGGTGGTGGCCCATTGCGTCTACAGCAGGGGTCTCCAACCTTTTCGTTGGCAAGAGCTACTTGTTGTTAATGGCCAATAGACGGGAGCTACTAGATGGTGATATCCATGAGTATGAGAATTTTGACCAAGATGTTTTGGGCAGTTAATTCGCTATTCATATAAAAAAGGAATGCTGTATGTATTTTCTGATATTAATATATGAATAACTTCAAAAACATGTTTATTTTATTAGAAACGGTTTCCTAAAATTAAGCATATCACAAGTAGGAAACTAATTGGGACATTCTATGTGAATGCTTAACCTGCATGCTATCCACCATTGCTCAGTAATCTGGTGTAAAGCTTCAATGAGCACTCAGATGCTGTTAGGCAGAATCAAGGTTTTGATTTCAGGAAGATTGTCTGAAAAGGGCAGATTCACAGAGACGGGCAATCACAGTGGCTGATGGTGCAATTACCTTTTTTTTTTTAAATTTGATTTTATTGGTTTTATCATAAACAACAAAGAAAAAGAAACAGACAACCAAAGTACACATCAGGTGATACACCATTCGTAACCTTCAATTACATAACGAAAGCAGAAGGCCTAATGTCAGCTCGCAGTGTTAAACATTTATCTCAGTTCTCAGTTGAGGTGTATATCTTGAAACTAAAAATAAAACGTCCCCTTTCCCCCCACCCTCCCGTGTTTTAGCACCGATCCATTATTCGTTGAGGCATAGAAACGTCGATAGGGCAATATTCGTGCCTCCGGTCTCTGGTCGCAAAATGATCACTTATTTCGAGAATTATTCCATTACTGCTGCTTGGGCTTTGGATTTCCATTAGGACTCCTCAGGTTCGTCCGATTGGGAATCATTATCTGTTGTTGGGTGTTGACTTTTAAAGTCCATCCATA
Source organism: Ambystoma mexicanum (assembly GCF_040938575.1). Lineage (NCBI taxonomy): Eukaryota > Metazoa > Chordata > Amphibia > Caudata > Ambystomatidae > Ambystoma > Ambystoma mexicanum. The sequence goes on from NC_090925.1 coordinate 736,334,930, forward strand.
GGGCTTCACATTGAGCGGCCCCTCCGTGCAGGGCGGCCGTTATGGTTTCCATTAGGTAGATATTTGTGGCTAGGGCAATCCATTCATTCTTTCCAGGTACCGCTACAGATTTCCATTTGATCACCAGGAGAGCCCTGGCGGCAAGGAGTAGATGGGAGGGGGGGGTCAAGCCCTTCACTCTGGTCCAATCGTCTGCATCCCTTTCTAAGACAAACAGCACGAGGTAGAGGTCAGCGTCTCTTTGGATACCATCTATTTCCTTGATCCACCCTAGGACTTCGTTCCAGAATACTTTGATGCACGGGCAACCCCACCACATGTGCCAGTAATTAGCCGTTTGACCACATTTCCTCCAGCATGTCGGGCTCATTGTCGGAGACATTTTGGATAGTCTGAGGGGGTTGTATTGCCACCTGTGCAGGAGTTGGATGGCATGTAGTTTGTATTGACAGGATATCGATGTCCTGGAGGCAGCTCTACACATTATATCCCATTGCTCGGGGCGTATGTATTCCCCAAAGTCTTTTTCCCACCTGGACCTCAAGGGCTCCGTGGATCCATCTCCCGCTGCTATTAGTTCCTGGTACATTATTGATATGAGACCTTTCATCCCCGCTTTAGAGTCTAAAATCTTCTCGAATGGGGTCAATTCTCTGTTCAATTTGTCCTTCCATTCTGCCTTCGTTAGGACCCCTTTCAGTTGAATGTACTGAAATGTGGATAAGGGTGCCTATGCCCAATGCTTCAGTCAGTTCCGGTAGAGTGATGTAGGAGTCCTTCCTCTGGAGCTGGCCCACTCTCTCCAAACCCGCCTCATACCATGATTGGTATCTGCCCACATCAGATATGTGATTGTTTATGCCGGGGGACCATAAGTGAATGAGCGGGGATGGCCAGATAGTAATTTTGCGCATCTCCTCGTTTACTTGCCTTATACTCCATATCGTCCTCAATATAGGATGGCCTTTGATTTTCCGTAGTACCCTTTTGTGCGGAGTCTATAGCCATTCTGATACTGTGGCCGGGGCAAAGTAGTGGTTGTCCATTTGGATCCATTGAAGGTTCTGATGTTCTCTGAGGTGTGGGATCAAGACTCGTAGCTGGGCAGCATTGTAATATGATCTCAAGCCCGGGAGCCTCACCCCTCCCTTGTCCTTGGGGTATCAGCGTGGTGTATGCAATTCTTGGTTTCTTTCCATGCCATATAAATCATCATGATTTTTTTAGCTTCAATAAAGAACCATTTGGGTATTTCGATTGCCAATGCTAGGGGTACAGGAAGCGGGGACGGCACGTCATCTTAACCGCGTTGATTCGGCCAAGCCAGGAGATCGTAAGTTTACCCCATTTCCTAAGGTCTGCTGTAAACCGCTGGAGGAGCGGAGGAAAGTTGGCTTCAAATAAATCATTCAAGGTTCTAGTAATCCGTATGCCTAGATACTGTAGTGTGAGGTGTTCCAGCTTAAGGCCTAGGGGGAGAAACTTGAGATCATTTTCTACTGTGGTTCCCTGAAGGGGGAACAGGATGGATTTTGCCTTGTTTACTTTAAAGCCGGAAAATTGACCATATTCGTCCATTAGTCTAAGGGTATGGGGGATGGACTCTGCAGGATTGGTTATGTGGAGGAGAATGTCGTCCACGTAGAGCGCTATTTTGTATTCTGTCAGGCCTAGTCGGATCCCTTTTATCGTGGGGTCAGCTCTTATCTTTTGTGCGAGGGGTTCCAATGAAAGGGCAAATAGGATCGCAGAGAGGGTGCATCCCTGACTAGTTCCTCGTTGCAATTCAAACCAACGGGAATATTCTCCGTTCACGGATATCGAAGCTGTGGGGGATGTATATATTGCTTGTATACCCCTCCTAGCTTTAGGGCCTATTCCAACCTTCTGCAGGACGGCTCCAAGAAATTCCCACTCCACTCTATCAAAGGCCTTTTCCGCATCGATTGGCAACAGGACGGGGTCCCCGGGGAGATTGCGGGCCTTGTGGATGAGCTGCAATGTTTTGTGCATGGAGTCGGCCCCCTGTCTCCCGAGTATGAACCCAACTTGGTCTGGATGAACCAGATGGGGCATTGGTGTTTCTAGTCTAGCCGCTAGCACCCTGGAGTAAATTGTTGCGTCAAAGTTAAGAAGGGAAATCGGACATAAGACCGCAGTTTTTAGGGCCCCTACCCTCTTTGGGAATCACTGTTATCAAAGCTTTTTTTAAGGAGTCTGGGGCCTGTCCTCTCTCTAGTATTTTGTTGAATAGATCTGATAGAAAGGGGGCTAGTTGTTTGGCAAACGTCTTATAGAAACCAGCAGTATAGCCATCCTCTCCGGGGATTTAACTAGTGTTAGCCTTTTAATCGCCTCCTGAACCTCTTGTTCAGTAATTGGGGAGTCCAGGAGCTCAGATTCTGCGTTCCTTATTGTGGGCAAAGTGATTGATGATAGGTAGACTGACAGGTCCAGTTGGCCAGGAGTTATTTCAGAGGTGTAAAGCTTCTCATAGAAATTGGCGAAGGATTCTGGAATATTGCAGGGGGTATGGATGGGTGGGGGGGGGTGGCATCTTCGATGATTTCGTTCACCCTGCGGTCAGCTTTGTTCCCTGAGTCTAGCAGCTAATAAAGCATCAGCCTTCTCTCCTTTCTCATAAAATTTCTGTTTTAGGAACTGCAGTTTGCGCACCACTTGGTTGTGTTCTAAGAGCCGCAGTTCTTCCCTTTTTAGCTGAGCTGTTTTCATTTTTCCGGGGTCCACTTTAGGTTCTTTTCCCATCTCCCCCTCTAATTGACCTATTTCAGCCCTTAGCCTTTGCTCTATGATCTTCCGCTCTCTCTCCTTAGCGGACCCTTCCCGTATTAAGACCCCTTACCATGTGGCCTTCCCTGCCTCTGACTACTTGTTTGGAAACCTCCCCATCGTTATTTGTTTTAAAGTACTCTTCAATTTCGGTCTCCATATTCATCTTAAGACCGGGTCTTTCCAGAGGGTCTCATTACATCGCCATTTCCCTCCCATGATGGGTAGATTAGCCCAGGAAATATCAACCAAAACCGTGTCGTGATCCAACCAGGTTATCGGGATGATATCTGAGTGTTGTGCTGTGGTTGTGAGGTCGTCAGTTATATATAGTCAATGCGTGTAAATGTGTGGTGGGGGTTCGAATAGAAGGTGTATCCAGCTGCACTGGGGTGCATTATTCTCCATACATCCTTCATGTTGTAGAGATCCATTATCTCAGCAAGGTCGGTTCGTTCCCCTTTATTTTGATTTCTTGTTTCCGGATTTCCTGGTTTCCAATCGGTACCCTGGTCAGCCCATTGGTTGAAATCACCCCCCAGAATGACGTGCCCTGTGGCCTCCAACATTATTTTTGGGATCACTTTCTGAAGGAATACAGTCTGTACAGTGTTAGGTGCATATACAGTGGCAATGGTCACTTTCACTTGAGCTATTTTCCCCGTAATCAGGAGGGTCCGACGTGCCACATCCGACCATGTCTTTTCCACCTTGAATTGGATGCCCTTCTTGAGCAAGATACCAACCCCTCCCTTTCTCAACGGGCCCGAACCCCAAAACTCCAGACCTCCCCGCTTCCCGACAATGCTTCGTTCTTCCCCTTTGGCGAATTTAGTCTCTTGAAGGAACATTATGTCAATGTTGGATATGCGGAATTCCCTGAGCGCTAACGACCTCTTAGTCGGGGGAGTTCAGCCCTTTCACATTGATGGACGCAACTCTGAGTAAATCTCTCACTTTGTGGTTCTCAAGGGATGCCTTCTTCGAGTGTCTCTGGAGTGCCTTTCACTACTGGCGACCAGACAATTGTTTGATCCTCAAGGACCACATCAACGTTGGTGTTGCAAATGAATTCAAATGGTGCTATAATTATTTAAAAATATCTCTTCACCCCTCCCACCCCAGTACCCCTCTTCCTGAGTCCCTGGCATTCATCTGAACCCGGGGGCCGGTGATGTGCTGTCTCCAGCATTTTGATGGCGTCCGACGCGGACATGGTGGAAACGTTCAGTCCCATATCGGACCACCATTTGGGGACCATTGCCTCTCGGTCCCGTTCAAATATACCAACATCACCTATCGTTGAGCCCCCCTTACCTGTCCCCCCCCACGCTCCCCAACTACATTTACTTGAACAATAACATCAAGACGGGAAAACAAAAGTATAACTATACGTGTGTCGGGCAGCCTCTTCTTTGGGTACTCATCTCCCCCCTTACTTCAGGGGGGGTTGTCGCTGCCTGGCACTGTCCTGATTACAGCGTTCTCGCCATTGTGATCCACGAAGGGCTCGGTTCCGCCCAACTCTTCCCGTAGGATTCCGTGTGTTACGTAACATTACGTGCGTCCTCTGGCTCCTTCATCTGAAGTTCATGTTCTCCATCACTTCAGAGGGGCGCTCTGTGGCGGCAATTCACACGTCGGCTGTTTTCCAGGATCTCTGTCCCTCTGAGGGTCTGTGGAAGAGTTTCAGCCGTGGGTTTCGACATGTTAGTTCGTAAGAAGCACGAGATTCGTTTTCATTTTGCGCTTTCAGGAGTGTTATTAGGGCGCCTGTATTTTCTTAATCCTTTCACTCTTTTTCTCTTAGGGCCCTGGAGCTCCCATTGCATTCCAGCTCGCTCATTTTCACTTCCTTCGCCTTCTCCCAGGCCCGTTCCCAGAATGTCATTGATGCAATCCTTAATCTCCCCTTCTGACGGAGGACAATTTTCCTGCTTTCGTGCTCAAAAGTGAATGAGAAGGGGCATCCCCATCTGTACCGTGTGCCCCGTTCCTTTAGCCATCTTGTAAGAGGGCCGCAGAGGCGTCGTAGCACCAATGTGAGCGAGGATAGGTCCTGGAAAATCGTTATTTGGGCACCTCCCATTGTGAGTGGACCTCCAGATTTGTCCTTTTCAAGGACCCTAGTCCTGTCTTGGAATCGGTGGAATTTGGCTAGGACCGAACGCGGGCCACCTGGCGGCCCGCCTGCTCTGTGTATTCGTTCAGATTTGGGTTCATCAATGTCCTCGTCTGCCGTTAGGATTTTGATGCTATCATGGATCGTGCTTTTAAGGTCTCCTTCGGTTTCACCTTCACGTTCCGGAATCCCAAAAAAAACGCAAGTTATTCCTCCTTTCTCTGTTTTCTCAATCGTCCATTTTGAGATGAATCTCCTCTTCTTTTTTTTCAATGTTCCGTAACCTCATGTCCATCTGTGTCTCGAGGGTATCAATTGAGGCCTGGTTGTTCTCGACCCCCTCCAACCTCTCCTCAAAGCTGTCCATTCCGAGTGATCTTGTCGATTTTGCCTCCAAGGTTGGCTCCCATATTTTTTATCTCATTTACCAGAGCGGCAATGTCTCCTTTAGTAGCGGCCGCTTCCTCGTTTTCTGTTGACATGGTAGCTGTGGTGGTGGTGGGGCGGAGGGGGCGTAGGCGTACTTAGCCAGCTTATGTTGAATGTCCATAGGGTGAGTCCAGGGTGAGAGGAGGCACACGCCGCTGGATCGGGGGCCTTACCTTCTCTGGAGTTCCGTAGATGAGTAGTGTCTGGGAGGTCCCATATATTAAGACCGATATACGATTCAATGGAAGGGCTGACAGGGTGTTCGGTGGGCAGTCAGCAGTTCCAGGGGAAAGTATACCCTGAGGTGTCGCCTGTGGGAGAGGAGGGCTCACGGAGTCTGAATCCAGCTCACTGCTCAATTGTGTATCGCCGTTTCCCAATATGTGGCACATGCGTCTGGGAGCCGGTAGTCATAATCCCCAGATCCTGCCAGTGATGGGGGTCATGTGGTTGCAAGGCTGGGGTTGGGGATGGTGCTCAGGGGTGTCTGTTGATCCTGGGCGGCTGCAGGCCGCAGTGGTGTGAGACCTTCTAAAATGTTCCTCTTTCCACGTTCATTGTGGGGGAATACTTACTTGATTCCCCATAGAGTTGGGGTTATGACAGTCTCCTCTCTCCTACCCCAAATTACCAGCCTTGGGGGATCAGGCACGGGATAACCGTGGCAGACAGCCTTATGCCAAATTTGAGTTAATTCAGTTGTGCAGGGCACCACCAACCGCCTCGATCCCCCGCGGTGCGGCCTGAGCTTTGGGACCGTAGTCCGTGCCTGGTGGGGGGAGGTGCCGACTTCCTTTGTGGGGATGCCTGGGACGCACCTCTGATGGAGGTTCTGGCGGTGCTGTGGCCCTGGGGGCCCAGTATGCAGTGATGAGTGGGCAGTCCCTTGTTCTGAACGCCGTTTGTTTATGGACTCCGGAGGGTTGCGGGTCCCCCGTAGGAACTAGAGGGGCCCTCGCGTCTGGCATGCGTACAGGCAGCGGGTGGAGGGAGCCGCCACATGGATTTTTCCTCTGTGGGGGCCGAGGGAGCGATCGAAGTGGCCCGCCTGTCTGGCGCCGCGCGCACCAGCTGCGGGTGAGGGAAGCCGCTGCACAGAGTTCCCCGTTCCGTGGGGGCAGAGGGAGGGATTGGAGGGGCCTGCTCGTCGGGTGCCGCATGGACCAGCAGTGGGTGAAGGGAGCCGCTTCACGGATTCTCCCGCTCCGTGGAGGCAGAGGGAGGCTCCTCACCTCAGTGCGCTCGCAGGCTTCTCCAGCTCTTCAGTGGTGCGGGGGTCGGGGTGTCTCGCCGAGGGCGCCCCCGGGACCGCCCAACTCTAACGCCCGCAGACGGGGGTCAATTGTTCGTAACAAAGGGGGAGGGCGGAGGGGTCCGGGGGGACACTCCGCGGGCCGACCGTCCAGGGATGTTCCGTCTCATGGAGTCCGCGGCCGGGCCCCGCAATGTTGAAGCGTGGTTTCACTTTTGCTCTAGGCCCGCCTTGGGGCTCGGATATTCGGAGGGTGGTTTCTCTGCTTTCCCGGGCTGATTTTGCCCGCGTTTTCTCTTAGCTGTGGCGGGGGGGTGTGGGTCTTCATACAGCAGCTCAGCAATTCATATCTCGGAGAGGGGAGGGGGGTCGTGAGGCGGGGGCTCAGGTCGCCTCAAGGACCATCGGTGTCGGAGCTCACACAGAGTTAGGGCTCATCCGTGCGCCCCCCTGGTGGCCAGTCCTGCAATCACCTTTTTAACCATTGTGATTGCACACCTGACATGGCAGACTTACATTCAGAACAGTTTTTAAACTTGCTTAGAACAGACTGGGACGTGGGAGTAACTGTACCCTTCACAACTGCACCATCTGTAAAAGAGCATTTGTTTTTCATCAAATAATTGGCACCTTTTAAAGGATGGCTCTGTAACAGCATTTGGATTGCAGCATTTAGTTTACCTACTTTTTAGAATCGCAGACACATTCCTTTTGGAAAATTATTTTCATAATTTGTGCGCGTTACTGCAAAATTCCTATCAATGTTACTATTTTATTCCCACTTTAACTTGGGCACCGTAGATTGAAGATGCACATTTTCTTTTTACACAAACAACAAAAATGGCTTCCCTCTCTGGATGGAAATGGTACATCTTTTGCCTTTTGTTGGATGGTGAGTCTGAAATCTGACTAGTTTTCCAATAAATGCGGTATACAGCTTTAAAACAAAATCCAGCATATATCACATTCTGCTTTGTCAAAAAATATAATCCACTGCCAGTTTAGCATATCCCCAATTCATAAACATTACTCACTAGGTCACAGAAGTCAGCCAAGGAAAAGGGGAAGTCCAATGGACTTCAAACACCAAATTAACAGTGCTCTTTTCGGGGTCTGAACAAAGAGCTACTGGGAAGCCTCAGGCGAGCTACCAGTAGATCACGATCTACTGGTTGGAGACCACTGGGCTACAAGTCATACACGTATACCCATACATGGGCGACTGGCTCATTCGCGCCCGCTCGGACACAGATGACCGTCCAGCTGATGAAGGATCTGGGATTCCACTCGGAGAAGAGGGTAGCAGCCATTCAAGGGAAGGTGCAGCAACTGTCAACTAAGACAGCCATGTGCGTGCCATGAAGTCATTGCTCTGCATGTCATCCTGCATCTACCTCATCCAGCTCTGCAGGTTGTAAATGCAATCTATTCAGGAGTTCCTGGACGCTCACTGGTATTCAAAACCCTCCATATCAGGAGGCGGTCACCACAGACGCTTCCCTGGAAGGCTCGGTAGCCCACACTGGACGTCTGCAGGCCAGAGGCCTGTGGCTGCCAGAGAAGAATCTCTCCATATCAACATCCTGGAGCTACAGGCAGTGTGCTCGGCCCTAAAGTAGTTTCTTCCGTCTCTGAAAGGAACGGTGGTGAGGTTCTTGATGGACAACACCACCACCCTGTTCTACATCTAGAAACCGGGGGCAATCAATCCCCAGCGCGCTCCAAGGGACAGCAGGACTTGTGGCTCTGGGCCGGTCGGACAAGTGATGTTCCTCATCCCTCTACACTTAGAGGGAGTCCAGAACATTGCAGACTACCTCAGCAGGGAATTGCGCTCCCGTCGCAAGTGGGAACTTTGGCAGGACCAGGTGGACAGCATATTCGTCAAGTGGGGCATGCCACAGATCGATCTGTTTGCGACGGCGACAAACTCCAAATGCCAGAGTTTTGCCAGCAGATTCCACCCACCGTGGAGCTTGGGGGATACTTTCTTTCCCGTGGGAAGGACTGTTTCTGTACGTGTTGCCTCCCTTTCCTCTCCTGCTACAAGTTAACAACACACTCGGACAGTGTCAATGCAGGATGATACTCATTGCGCCGGTGTGGCCGAGGCAGATTTGGTACCCGTACCTGCGCAGCCTGTCCGCGTCGCCTCCGGTCAAGCTGCCAGTGGTGCCGGATCTTCTCACCAGAGAAGGAGGCGCAATCTTGCACCACAACCCAGTATTGCTGAACCGGAGGGCTTGGCTTCTGCAGCCCTAGAGGTTGGAGGATACGAATTGCCATTGGACTGCAGGGAGGTTCTTGCCAAAGCCAGGGCGTCGTCGAATCTTGGTGCTACGGTCACAAGTGGAAGCGTTTCGCTACGTGGTGCCGGTCACAGAAAATCACCCCTCTGAGGGTCACGGCCCTGAAGATTCTTCGTTACTTGTTGTCCTTGGCCAAGGCGGGACTGGCACACGTCTCTATCAAGGTGCATCTGCCGGCTATCTCCCACAACACCAGGTCTCAAGGAAAATCTTTTCTTTGGTCCCACGGTCTTGTCAAGGAGTTCCTCAAAGGACTGTTTTGATCTTTCCCGCCGGTGAAGGCTCCTGTCCCGGTGTGGTAACTCAAAATGGTGCTGACAAGGCTCATGGGGGGGATGGAGGGGCCTTTGAGCCTATAAATCAGGTCCCTCAAGTTTCTCTCGTGGAAAACTGCTTTCATTGTGGCCATCACCTCTGCTAGGAGGGTGGGTGAGTGAGATACAGGCCATGTCCTGCAAACAGCCATATCTGACTTTCTACGATTCGATGGTGGTGCTGCGGGCGCACCCCTCCTTCATGCCGAAGGTTCCGTTGGAGTTCCACCAAAACGAGCCTTTGGTGTTACCTGTGTTTTTTTTTCCAAAGCCTTAGTCACTGGCTGATGGGCCTTGCACTCGCTGGACGTTGCTTGTGCTCTGAAGTTCTACCTGGCAAGCACAAAGTGTTTTCGGAAGACCTCACAACTATTTGTGAACTTTGGTCCTGTGAACCATGGGAAAGCATTGTCAAAGACTTCTTTCTCAAGATGGCTCTCGGGCTGCATCACACATTGTCATCACTTGGCCAACTGACTGCTTCCCAGCCGTCCGAGAGCCCACTCCGCCAGAGCGATCGCTGCGACGACTTCGTTCCTGTGTTGTGTGCCCCTGCTGGACATCTGCAGGACTGCTATGTGGACATCTACACACACCTTCACAAAGTTCTAATGCGTCGACAGATTCCAGAGAGTAGTCCAGAGTCAGCCAAGCAGTGCTACACAACCTGTTCGCTTGAGGTGAGTCTGTTCCAGAGGGAAGAGTAATTGCTTCTGTTGAGCCTTGCCCCCTCCCCTGGTTGTGAAATGTTGTACTGCTATGGATTTGTTATTCATGAGCATGTGAATCCATGCCAGACACCATGTTGGAGAAGGAACAAATTACTTACCTGTAACTATTCTCCAGCATGAGTCTGGCATGGATTCACATGCAAACCCTCCCTCCCTCTGCGGCTCTTCTTGGTCATATTGCCACGTTCCGTGCTTACCAGATCTGAAGATGGCTGCCAGAGGAGGGGCTTAGGGAGAGGGCAGTCATTGGCTGGGGGCAGTATGACCGAGAGTTCAGCAATTGGGCTATAGGAGAAGGACAGTTTGTAAATGAAAGTGAAACTGTTTTTTCTTTTACTGAGGCTTCCCAGCCTGACGGGGAATATTCATGAGCATGTAAATCCATGCCAAACCCATGCTGGAGAACAAGTTACAGGTAAGTAACTTGTTCCATATTCCCATTTGGCAAGAAGTTGTGTTGATTATTCATTGAATCCTATTTTTCAAAATACTGCCTCACGCTGGTCTGCCACTTTAGAAGTGCATTAAACGGCCACTGGCACAGCTGACTGTGTTGGCACAGATTTTGCAGCAGCGTTTTCCTCCCTTTTGCATTGTTTTTGTTCTGTTTGCCTCATAACAAACTGCTGTAAAATATTGTGTACGTAGAGTGGTGGTCATTCCAATAGCAGCTTTGGAAATTATGGTCAGATTAGCAGTATGTGGGCTGGCGAGAGTCGCTGCACAAGAGAAATCCACTCTGGTTCAGCTCAGAACATGACTGCCCCCACAAATACATTACCAAGTTTTGATATTTGTAACATTGGTTTCAAACCTAAATGTCCATACAATTAAACTTATTTTGCATACATGGGGGGTGGGGGGGGGACCTTTGTAGAAAGAAAAACTTCATGAGCAGGCCTTTTTAAAGCTGCAACCTAGACTGGTGGTGTTTGTTTTGTTCTGCGATAATGTCTTTGGACGCTTGTTGCTATTGCATCTCATATTAAGTATCGTTTTGTTTTAAAGAGCACAAATCCTGATTTGCCTGCAAGGTTGGGCGCCGTACCTCCCTCGCTCTCACAGAAAACACCTCAGGTAAGGAACAATGTTGTGCTGCTGACCACAGGAGCATTTGACTGCGTGGGAGGAGATGGATTCTGGTGTTTGCATAGAATTTTTTATAGATTTGTTGACATGCATTTATCAAGTTTTTTTTTTTTATGTACATGTATTCATTGCCTGTGGAAATTAAACAAAATGGGCTAATTCCCTCCACCTTAGAGACCCCCAGCAACTTTGCTGGATTTTGAGGACTTGATTTTTTTTAACCTGGAGAGAGTGAGACCATTTTTCGGACTCTCGTATTTTGATGTGATTTTGTTCACTGTTGCTTTTGTTTGTGGAGGCTGACAAACTCCATAGGCATCATCTTTTACATTGGGTCACACAGCACCTTCAGTGCAGTGGCCCAGGGAAGTCTTTCAGATTTCCCCAAGGTTTAAATACCTTCTCTTGGATAAACTGTTTCCAAGTGCAGTAAAGTGAAATTGACTTTACTTACATTTGTAACTTTCTATAAACCCATCACACACTATCTTATAATAGGGTGCTGGAGGGGTTACCTAGTATCCTTTGTCTAGCTTCTCATGTAACATTTTTTTATGTTACCCTTTGCTCAATTAATGGCTGGTGGCAGTGGTTTACTTTTAACTACCATGGTGTGCATTTACCGCGGGCTGCGTTTGCAGCTGCAGTAAAGCACCCAAGTTGCCATTTTTATCAAAATGGCACTGGTCTCCTTTTTTTCGCCTTTTTGTTGGGAAAGGTCCTTCTTGAGATGTACTCTGCGCACCAAACCAGGTTTGGTCCCTTTGTTCAATTTGCCTTTGGCGGGATTCACGAGTGAAGCCCGCCTCTGGCTCCAGGGTGTCTGGCGGGGGCAGGAAGCGAGGGAGGTGCCCGAAACGCCCTGTGCTTATTCTCCTAGGAGACAGGAATGCACTCTTAGGTGATTGGCCAGCTGGCTGTCCGGTAAGGACAGCCACTCTGCTGGGTGACTGACAGCTAGGTTGGAATGAATGGGAGAAGCCTGCATAAAAGGCAAGGCTTTTTGGCTGGGAAGGCAGTCGACCACTGGACGAAGGAATCCGAAGAAGAACTTGAAGAGGACGCCTGCTGCAACTCCTGTACCGTTGATTTGCCCGATGAAGCCCTGCTGCTTTGCTGAAACTCCAAATTCGGATCAACAGAGAAGCCCCTGCAAGGACGACTTCTCCCTTTTGAGTTGGTGGGACCAATCAGCTCCAAAGTAAGCCACCTGGACATTCTATCTGAGCTGGTTGAAATTCCACTGCAGTTGCTGCTGGAACCAAATGGCCAGGGAGAGGAACACCAGATTGGGTGCTGCCCAAGAGCTCCAGGAAGATCCTCTGGACTCCCAGGAAGCAGGACTGACCGAGCCGGAGTCCTCAACAGGTTGCGGTACCCCATATGCAAGGAAAGCCCATCTCGACAGCCAGGAACCGCAGTGTTGCTATTTGCGGTAGTCGTCAAGAGCTGAAACACTGAAGTTCCAGTCCCCAGAAGTCCTCCCTCTTGTCCCCACGACTGAGGCCCAGGAACAGTGAGATCTCCAGAGCTGCACAGGAACTGTCTGTGAGAGCAGGAAGTGATGGAGGAGTCCAAAACTCCCCAGCCCTTTGTCTTAAGACTCACTTGAATGGGGACAAAGCCCAGTTGGAGGGGGGGGGGAGACTGGCTGTCCTGATTGGACAACCAGACCGCCCCTTCTTGTAAAATGCAGAGGTTGTGTTGTAATTCCTAATAAATACTGCAAACCTGGAAGCTGAAGATATGTCAACCACTGGAACTTAAACCGAAGAGGATGACAAAGGAAAAGCAGCGGAAACTATTTCCAGCGACCGGATAGTCTGCTGTGTAACCGGAGCCTGCTGTAGCCCTACCTTCCAATCGACCTGGGGACTCAGAAATCGACGGCCCCGACCCAGAGCCTGGTGAGACCAACTAGACTCAAGGAGATCTGCATCTTGAGCCATCCCATGCGTTGCTGCGACCTTGCGTTTTTGTAATACCCCAACACCATGGGACCTGAAGCCACTGTGCGGTGCACGGTCTTCCGAATTCCGAATCTCGCTGAAACTTCGTGAGCATCCTGGTGGATCTCCAGAGGCACGAATAGAGTCCAAAAAGGCCCCTCACCAGAGTGCTGGACCTTTTTAAAACGACGAGAATTCAACAGTGATTTTCTGTTTTCTGAGCTCCTTAAAAAAGCACCAAATCCGCAGAACCGCATTCAGCCGCGAGGGAAACCTTGCCTAGAGCCTTCTTCATCGATCCCTGCTGCAAAGTCCCTTATGAGGTCTTGTTTTCCGTCTCCATGACAAAGAATCCACTGACTGGGTATTTGGCTGCAGACCCTGAAGTTCTCCTGCTGCAAAATCTTCTTCAATGCTGAGGTTCTGTGTTGGCTTGGGTATGTACTTTAAGCCTGTTAAGATTTCTGTGTAGCTATGTGGTGTTTTCTGTGAATGGGAGGTCCCTCGTCCAGTACACACAGTCCCACTGCTAGAATCCTGCTAGGGTATCTTCTGCGAAGCCCTTGGACTCTCTTCTAACTCTAAAGTGAAGTACTTACCTGTTTGCCCAGTTTTCCTAAGGAACTCTGACTTTTGCTACTAAAGAACCTATTCTGACACTGCCTGTTGGTCACTAGTCATAGTGACCGCCCCCTTCTGCCACTGAGAACACTCATGCTCCAAGAATAAGGGTAGGACTGTCAAGGGATTGGGACTTCTGCCTGGAAAAGAAAATAAGTGTTTTTAAAAGTTACTTTCAAATGGATTGCGTCCTCCAACGTATTCCACATCTTTGACATGTAATGTCCACAGCTGTGTACTTCGGAAACTTTTTCGGCAGAGGGCGTCCTGCGTCGATGGCGTTCGGTCGATGTCCCTCGAAGGCCTCTGTCGAGGGCAACGCCACCAGATGTTAAAAATAGGACGCACAGCGCCCCATGGCCTCTGTTCTGTTTCTTCCACAAACGTGTTTGCTTCGGAGACTCTGCGCGCCTCGTGTATTCATCAAGAATGTCTTCTTCGACCGCTCTGACTCTGCGGTCTGTCTTCAAGACTTGCCAGGACTGAAAGTCGAAAATGTCGATTACCAAACCGCATCACATTTGTTTGTGGTGCTTGGGTGAGTCACGCGACAGCTATGATTGTTCCAAATGCCAGTTGCTGACTGCTAAGGACTTGCGGGAGCAGAAGGGAAAGCTTCAGGTAGCTAGGGGTTCGAAACCAGTGCGTGCCGTAAAGCCAAATCCAAGAAAGGTATGTCCAACGACGATTTGGGGGTGACTCCACGTCGGAAGGAGTCCCGGGGGGGTCTCGGTCCTGGAGCGGTTCCCGCCATTCCTCCTTGTCTCAAAGTTCTAGGAAGCGCTGTCACCGGTCCGTCCTCTTCGGAGGATGGCACCACGAGGAAAGCGGCTTGCCCGAATAAGTCCGCGACCCCAGAAGAATGGGCTGCCTTTAGGGAGCAGATGTTGGCGATTTTCCAATCGCAGGGCACAGTTCCGTCTGCGCCTTCTGATGAAACCAGCAAGGAAAGGTCTCGATCCGTGGCTCGCACGCCTTCGGGCTTGGGTCCTCGGCGCTATCCTCATTGGGAAGCTTTGAGGTCCCGTTCGGACAAGGCTCAGGATGGTCGCAAGAGACGTGCTTCCAGGTCTCAGTCCTCGTCCCCAGCGAGACCTGCTAAGGGCTCGAGGTCGCATCAACTCCATCGGATACAGACGTTTACACCTTGCCTTCGTATCAGCCCACGGCGCTGTCGGCGCCCGTGTCGACACCAAAGCAGTCAGCGCCTTCGAGGCCTTTTGGCCAACAATTATCGTCGGAGATCCCTACTGCTGTGGATCCTCCTAGGAAGGTTACTTCCAAGTCTGTGAGGCCTGTTATGGACTCCAGGCCCTCGGCTGCTCCGAGACGGGACTTTTTCCTCCCTCTGGATGACATCTATGAGGAGGAGGAAAGGTCAGATTTTGATCTTGACCTCGTTGAGCCTGATGAGGCGCCTGTCTTTTCAGGGGATAGCCAATTGGAAGAGTTGAGGCAAACTCTTCATGACGCTAGTGGCCTGGACACTTCTCCGGAAGTGGAATTTGGCAGGTCCGAGCCTGGTGGGCATGCTGAGTCGTCCTACTGGTGGCTCATGACTAGGGTCACGGAGTATCTGTGCTGGTACAGTCCTCCTGAAGCTTTTGTGTAAGATGATCTAACGAACATTTTAGATCAAGGTCCGTCCTCACACCCGGTGTTACCCTTTCATCTGACATTACAGAAAAGGGTGTCTGCTGCTTGGCAGTCACTGAATCTCTTCCGGCTGTTAACAAATCGTTAACCAAAAAATACGCAAGGTGTTTTCTGCCGGAGGAGTATGGCGCTAAAATCAGCCAACTCCACTTGTGCCTTGGCAAGATTCTCACATTCTGTGGAACTGTCTCTTTTGCGGCTGAGTATATTCCCGAAGGGGGGGAGTGGGATGGGTTCCTTGCTCTCTTGCATGATGGCAAGGATGCCATGTGTTAATCCCTTCAATCGGGTTTGGACACGGCAGACCGTGTTAGCCGGTCCATGGCTGCGAGCACCGTTCTACAGATTTGCGTGGTTGCGGAAGTCAGATTTTGCCCCTGATGTGCAAGCCTGTCTTTTGAACATGCCCTTCGATGGCACACATTTGTTTGGCAGCAAGGCCGACGAGAGCCTTGATAGGTTGCAGACCTGAAAAGCAGCGGTAAAATCTTTAAGCGCAGCTGTGCATCAACCTCTGCCTTTTCGTCCCAGGGGACAGCAGTGGAGGGGGGGGGGGGGGTTCTTTTCGTTAGTACTCCTCCTTTGGTAGAACGGGAGGAGCCGCCATTCAAAGGGGCCAGCGTAAAAGTACCCGTGGTGGTCAGCGTAATCGAGGTGCCAAAGCCGCTCAGGCAGCTGCCTCTTTGCCTTGAGGCGCTTCCGCAGCCGCTCCAAAACAGTCATGAGGCCATGTCCCATGGTTCGCCGGTTGGGGGCAGACTATCTCAGCATCTCGAAGAGTGGCAAGCCATTACTTTGGATGCGTGGGTTCTGGATACCATAGCCCACGGCTACTGCCTTCCCTTCGTAAAGCGTCCTCACGACAATCCACTGGAGAATCTCTTTGAAGCTTCCAGATCATCTCCTTGTGCAGGAAATCTTGATCCTGCTAGAGTAAGGCGCTATAGAACTGGTGCCTGTAGCGGAGAGGAACAAGGGATGGTATTGCCCTTATTTTTTGTTTCAAAAGAAAGACTGGGGATTGAGACCCATCCTGGACTTGCCTTGGTTGAACAAACTTCTCAGGATGGACACATTCAAGATGGTAACTTTCTCAAGTCCTTCCGGCCTCAGGAATGGTTGGTGTCTAGACCTTCAGGAAGTTAATTTCATGTGCTGATTCATCCAAAGCACAGGAAGTACCTGAGGTTTGCCGCTGGCGACTCACACTTTCAGTTTTGGGTCCTGCCATTCAGATTGACCTCGCCTGAGGGTCTTCACCAAGCTGATGATGGTTGTGGCAGCGTACCTCAGGCGAGGAGAGGGGGGGGGGTGGGGGCCGGAGGGATTCACGTCTACCCCTTCATGGACGACTGGCTGATCGGGCGCTTTCTCCCGAACAAGTGTTGGATCATATCGGCCTCACCTGCTGCTGCCGCCTTTACAAGCTGGGCTTCGCCCTCAATTTCAAGAAGTCGCATCTGACACCTTCCCAGCAGCTCCAGTACATCGGGGCTGTGTTGGACACGTCCTTGGGGAAGTGCTTGCCTCCCAAGGTAAGGGCTCATCACATTTTACAGATGGTGGACAAGTTTCAACATGTGCAGTCTCCCGGATTTTGAATTCTTAAGGTTACTCGGCCTCGTGGCATCCTGCATTCTTCTGGTGCCCAAGGCCAGGCTGAGAATGAGATCCCTGCAATGGGTCCTCAAGATGCAGTGATCGCATTTCTTGGGCAAGATGTCAGATCCCGTTCAGATTCCACTATCGGTCTCCCAGGACCTTCTGTTGTGGGCCAACGAGAGGAACATGATTAAGGGGGAGTAGTTTTGTCAACCATGGCCAGAGGTGAATGTAGCGACAGATGCTTCCCTCGCAGGATGGGGAGTTCATGCCGGAGACTTGACCGCCAGCAGTCGTTGGTTTCCATCAGACTAAACTCCACATCATCCTGTTAGACCTGAGGGTCATCAGGCTAGCCCTGAAGGCTTTTCTGCCGTCTGTAGGGTCCCGTTGTGCAGAGGGGCAATGCAGCTCTGGTTCTGGGCAAACCAGCAGGAAATGTCGCTCTCGGCAGTTCATCTGGCCGGAGAGGAAAATGGGGTGGCAGACGCTCTGAGCAGGCAGAGCACGGTCTCTCACGAGTGGGAGTTGGCTCAGGAAGTCCTTCTGGAGAACTTTGCCGTTTGGGGAACCCCACAAGTGGATCTCTTCACCGCCAGTGCCAACCAGAAGTGTGAGAGATTCTGCTCACTGGAATTTCCTCCGAGGAGCCTTAGGGACACATTCATAGTGGATTGGTCGTTGCCACTGCTGTACGCGTTTACTCCAGTCCCCGTCATTCCTCCGGTGTTAAGGAGGTTGCGGAGGTTTGGATCCGACGTGATCCTCATTGCTCGGGGTTGAGCAAGGAGAGCGTGGTACTCGGACCTTCTAGAAATGTCCATCTGCCCTTCACGCCATCTTCCCTACCAAGAGATCTGCTCTCTTCGCGCACGGGCCAGCAACAAAATCCCTGTACCGTTGGCATAAGTTTTTCGACTGTTGCAGGGGACAAAATGTTTATCCTTTTCTGTGTTCAATTCAAGTGGGTACCATTAAAGGTTACCTGGCGGCGCTGTCTTATCTTTAAGTGCTCGTCTAAAGAATGTTCTTACGCTAAGATTTCTTTGATTTCCCAATTTCTTAAAGGGCTCACTAATGTGTTCCCACCATCCCCTTTCCAGGTGCCGGTTTGGGATCTGAATTTGGTTTTGAAATTTCTGATGGGTGCTCCGTTTGAACCTTTGCACTCTTGCCCTTTGAGGTTATTGTCTTTCAAGACTGTGTTCTTGGTTGCGGTTAATTCCACTCGCAGAGTGAGTGAATTGCAGGCACTTTTATCTAAGCCACCCTTTACTGTGTTTCACAAGGTTAGGGTTGTATTGAGGGTACGTCCTTCCTTTCTACCTAAGGTAGTGTTTGTGTTTCATTTAAGGAAGAAAGTGGTTCTTCCTTCTTTCTATCCTCCTCCTGGTAAGGAAAAGAAGCATCTCCATAGGTTGGATCCTAGGAGAGTTCTGAGCTTTTATATTTGAAGGATGTCCAGGGTCAGAGTGGACGATCAACTCTTTGTGGGTATGCTGGGCACCGATAGGGCCAGGCTGTTAACAAACAGACCTTGTCCAGGTGGATTATCCTCACCATTACTGAATGTTAAAGATTGGCGGGTAAGGACCCTCTTGAAGTGCTGCAAGCTCATTCCACTAGGGGCGTGGCTACTTCCACAGGCCTACAACAGGGACTTCCTTTTAGGAATATTTGGGATGCAGCCAAATGGGCTTCTATCCACAACTTTGTTAAACATTATTCCCTGGATACGATCCATGGTCAGGATATGGCCTTTGCTAAGGCGGTTCTTTATTCTGCTGTCTGATTGGGTACTCTCAATTCTTTTCCCTCCATTTTCTGGTACTGCTTTGGGAGTCTGTCAAAGATGTGGGATACGTTGGAGGACACAATCCATTCGAAGAACAAGTTACTTACCAACTGGTAATGTTCTTTCGATTGGATGTTCCTCCAACGTATTCCACATCGCCCTCCCAGCCTGCCCCTCTGGAGAATTTCCTATGCAATTGCATCTTAAGTGTCCGCAAGGCTATCTGCAGTCCAGCAGGCATTGGATTGATGCCACACGTTATGGGGTAAAAAACATGAACTGAGGCTACGGGCGCTGTGCGTCCTATTTATAACATTTGGTGACGTCGCCCTCGACAAAGGCCTTGGAGGGACATCGCCCCGACGCCATCGACGCAGGACGCCCTCTGCCGAAAAAGTTTCTGAAGTACACCGCTGTGGACATTACATGTCAAAGATGTGGAATACGTTGGAGGAACATCCAATCGAAAGAACGTTACCAGTTGGTACTTGTAAAGAGTTGGTTGGTAACTGTTAAACTAAGAGTGAACAGTTAGAAAAGTTCTTACTTATCTTGAATATCTGATGCACTATTCTTAAAAGTATGGTTAACATCTTTTCTCCCTTAGCCGCTGTTTTGTCAGTCTAAAAGAAAGTAGATGTGAAGGTATTTTACACTCCTGTGATTAGGTTGTGCCTCTTCCCAAAAGTAAAGTGTTGGTATCACCAGATTAGTCCTTTTGAGGATAATTGACTGAGTGTCCCCGAACTGGGTCTCGATTCCCCCGACTTTCTGCTAGCCTGTCCTTAATAAGTCTGCATTAGGTTGTTGCCTACCTAGAATAACTATTCAGTCAAGTGTAACATTGGGTTTTACTTTCCCCCTCCATTGTTAGGTTAAACAAAGTATGTGGGTTTTACTTACCATGTGTTAGCTGTGTGCCATCCAATAAATACGTTTTTACTGCACCTAGAATAAGTGTTTCACTAGTCATCAAAAGTATATTGTTCAGTTGACTGCTTAAGTGATTTGTGCTGAAAATCATTATACAACTGTAAGAGTCTACTGCCCTTACATTACTGAATGTAATTGTAAAAAGTAACCATTGGTTTTTACACCCCAATAATAGGCTTGACCTATAATGAATGTGTATGAAAAGGTTTTGACTTCCCTATAACTACTGTTGGGTACTTTCCAGTATAGTGTTTTTATATTGTGATTTCATATGTGTTTGTACGCACTTACCCCTAGATTTATCTGGGCCTACCTGTATTTGAATAAATCCTTTATTTTTACAATGCATAGTGTTTCAGTGTTTCTTTGGATAATTTGTATGACAATTTCACTTGTACTGATTCTACAGCCCTCTCTCCCTCCTAAGATAAGCCTGGCTGCTCTGTCTACGCTACCATATACTCAGGTGGTACAGCCTTATATTAAGAGTGGAGTCTTGTACTGCCTCAGTTAAATGGTTTTACTAAGCCCTTAGTTGGACTTCAGAAAAACTATCCTAACAGACATCAATCCCATTGATTGCTCCCCTAAAGGTATTGTCTGTACCTAAATCACCTGTTAGATTCAGGACTGGTTTTCAATTCCCCAAAGGTCCACTTACCCGTTCTCTTGGCGTACACCGTGTCCTAAAGCAGGGTTTTGTGGTTGAAGATTCCTGTGATTAAAGCCTTTATGGGGGGTAGAGGGGGTAAAGAGACTTAATCCCCCTAATGCCAACCCAGCTCCCGGATGGGACCTGAATGTTGTTCTTACCAGACTAATGGGTCCTCCCTTTGAACCACTGCACAAGGCTAACCTTAAGGCACTCGCCTACAAGAGCGGCTAGTGGCGATCATCTCTATAAGGAGAGTTAATGTACTGCAGGCTCTTTCAGTTCAGGAACCCTTCATCACGATTCACAACGACAAGGTGGTTTCGCGCACACACCCACTCTGTGCTCCCAAATTTATCTCAAAGTTCCATGTAGTCCAGTCCATAGAACTGCCCACCCTTTTCCAGCGCCCCACTAATGTGGCGGAAAGGAGCCTCTACACACTCTGTGAGAAGAGCAGTAATTTACTATCTGGAAAAGACAAACCCACTACGATAAACAAACCAGTTCTTCGTATCGGTGGCAGCTGGTAGAGAAGGGGACCCTGTCTCGAAGTCCGGTAAGTGGATCGTAAACTGCATCACACTGTTGCTCTCTTGCCAAGAGATCTACCCTTCACGCCTCAAGCACACTCGACTCGGGGGCACTGGGGCTACCATAGCATTCATTGCAAATATACTCCTACGTTCCGTCCCCTTTCCTCCATTCTGTATGGGCGTCCCTCGCTAGTGACAGGAGAAGGAACCTTTTTTTACCAGAAAAATCCTCTTACCCTTTAAATTTAGATGCGCGCGGCCCTGGGAGCATGCGCTCCCCTGACTCTGCCCAGTCCGGCGCCACTCCCCAGTCCTCTTTTTCCGTGTCGACGGGAACGGACCACTTTCACCAGCACTCCTGGGTTAGGGCCTCTGGTCTTGTAATTCCACTTGCTCTTCCCCGGAAAAAGTTATTCTTTTTCTTTTTTCTCTTCCAATTGTCAGGTACTGCTCTGTCCTCTGGTGCCACATTCATGATCACCAGAGATGGGTACTATCCTCAGGGACGTAATCAAGGACATGCTCCCTCCGGTACAGCCACAAGCACCCACTGTGATACCTGCCCTGGGTCCAGCTCAGCCCCTGGCTCCCACGCCTGCCCCAATCACGGCGGCTCATCCCCCTCAGCAGCCTCTGGCACTGACAGTCAGCACGCCACAGCGGTCCGCGCCCAGCACTCCTTCTCCTTCTGCTTCTCCAGATCTGCAGGACACAACAGTGGACACAGACGAGAAGGAAGACCATGACTCCATTTTCAGCCAAAACATTCCATTAGAGGCTGGCGGGTCTGGCTGAGTACCTAGGCATCCTGCAGCCACAGGTGGAACAACCAGAGGCGGGGGTCCTGGCTTAGGTACTTACGCTACGTCCTCCAACTAGAACTGGAATTCGACTTCAGAAGGATGTCTAAGCCTTCGCCAAAAAAAGGCAGAGTCAAGCCACACTCTACCCAACCTACCAACAAGTGTATTGCTATGAAGTACAGGCAAAATGAGTGGGATTCCCTCCTATTGTCAGTGCACCTCCAACCAGACTCCTCAGTGATAGCAGCTGCATCAGTATAGTCCAAACCAGTCTTCCTCAGTGTCTACACTCCTGGACAAGGAGGAAAATTTATTGGAAGCACTCGGAAAGAAAATGTACTCCAACGCCATGCTCCCCCTGCGTCAGGCCAATACTTATGCCATGTTGGCGGCTGTCAAACAGAAGCTGTGGCGGGAGATGGCAGACTTCCTTCCAGAGCTTCCCGCCCACAGCCAGGCACGGTACAAGGGTGGATTGGCAGAGGCCAAAATTGTGGCCCAAGATATAATGGAGTCCACTGTGGCCCACATTGACACCTCAGGCCGAGCCATATGTATTGGCACCGACATGAGAACGACGGCCTGCTCAAGGCAACAAAATTCAACCCTGACGTGCAGGAGCGCATACTCGACCTTCCTTTCGAGGGGGGGCAACTTGTTCGATTCGACAACAGATGAGGAACTAGTCAATAAAAAGAATGGCTCCCAGACAGCAAAATCTTTATTCTAACTATGTCCACACCCAAGACCAGCGCTCGGACAAAGATTGGGCCTTAGGAGGCTTTAGGGGCTTCCAGGAGAGACGGTCCTGACACCCACATAGATCCCCAAGCCAGCTCAGAGTCGAGCAGCACAGCCTCTGAGGGGAAAAAAGTTGTGACAGGTCCATCCGGATCCACGAGTCTCCACTGGGGGGCAGGCTTGCCCTTCATGTACACTCCTGGCAGAAAAGGTTCACAGACCCGTGGATCTTCTGTGGTGTCCAGGGGCTTCCGGCTACCAATTCCTCAGTTTCTTCCTTCCTCCTCTCTGCTCCCACAGATTGGTACGGCAACTCTGTGTTTGGCAAGAATTGATTTAGTAACCCTGTGGGAGACTGCACAACACTTGTTCTTTTAGTATTAGGTAACCCACCTTTTGGATAGGCCTGTACTACAAAAGTTGGTAGTGTGACTGAGCAGCCAGGCGTATCTCTATTTATTTACATTTATATAGCGCGCTGTGAAGAGGGTAGTCTTCAGCGTTTTGCGGAAGGTGGTGAGGGAGGCCTCACCACGGATAGTGGGTGGTAGGGCATTCCAGTGAGAGGGCGCGAGATAAGGGAAGCTGGATCTGCCCGCTTTTACTCTTTTTACTAGTGGCACAGAGAGCATGTTGGTGCACAGTGATCTGGTTGGCCTGGTAGTGGAGACGTGGTGTATCCTTTGTGAGAGGTATGCAGGAGCAGTGAGGTGAATGCACTTGTGAGTCAGTGTCAGGGCTTTGAATATGATCCTTTCTTTTATTGGGAGCCAGTGGGCTAGTTTTCTGGCCTCAGAGATATGTTCTCCTTTATCCCTAGAGTGGTAAATGTGAGCTGTAGATCTCTAGCAATGAAATCCACAAATACAAGTAGCCAAGTAACACTTATACTCGAGGTTTGTTATAAATATTTAACATCATTGTTTAAATAAGCATTCTTTAAAAAGGGCAATGTATGTAACAATCAAATATACTTTAAAATACTTTTCCAGAATCAGTACAAAGCTAGTAGATAATCTTTAGAGATGCTTTTTACACATTTCCTACACACTGAGGCGACTTCACTAACTAGGACAGGAATGGCATTTATATATCACTAGTACGCTTTTGTACGTTCTGAGGTTGTTTGAAAGAAAAGGTTAAGGAAAGGAAAAAGGTTAGACAGGTTCTCAGAGCATGTGGGCACTTCAATCTTCCAATGAAGTCTAGATGAAAACCTTTCCCAGCAATAATAGTTAAAAACTACTTTATTACCTCTGAGGGGACAGTACATTTCAAAGTCAAATGGAAAGTCAAATCTTGCTGTTTTTGCTTTTTGCTAGAAAGTCAAATCTTGCCGTTTTTGCTAAATTCTCTCTAGTTTGCTTGTATACTGTTGCATCTGCTACTTGCCAGCCGAGTGACCTTGCCACTCTTTTGTCCCACACCTACCTGCCTTAGCACCTCAAGTTTCTCCATCCTCTCCACGCTTCCACCCCCATGGCGCTTTCTGTTTCTCCTATCTTTTCCAACTGCTTCTCCATTGACTATGAAGTTCAAAAAGGATATCTTGGCCTCTAAGCCTGGTCTTCCTATCTCAGACACCTACTCCAATACTTCCTCCAGACAGACCCACAACGACATCCTGTTTGTCGTTCCTTCGCCAGTTCTATGGACTCTTCATATGATCGCTGTGCTCTGTCCTATCTCCTCCTCTCCCATTAATGGTGGCACTTGCTGGGAAGTTCCCATGGCTTCCTTCGAATCCTCTAGTCATCATTAATGTCTACCTTAACGGCACTGTCATGGTCCAAGGCCCTCAGTCCCGTCTCCTCCTATTTGATGGGCGCTTCCCTCGCCTCATCAATTTCCTTTGATCTCCTGCTGTTCCCTCCTCTTTCCCCCCCCCCTTTGCCTACCTTGCTCCCTCTCTCCTCCTCCTCTGCCCCTCTAGGACTCTTTCTCCTCCGCAGAGCGTACCTCCGATCTGTACCCCTCCCCGGAAGGCCTTTAAGGCTGGCAACCTTATTCACATTGCCACTCTCAACTCTCTCTCTGCTGTCAAACACTCCTCTGACATCTGCCACCTCCTTGAAGAACTAGACCTTGATGTCCTTGGTCTTACTGAGACATGGTTCATGGCCAGCTCTGTCACAAGCTTTGACACTCCACTCCCTGATGGCTACAAGATCCTCTCTGCACCCAGATTCCTGCCCCTATCATTCCCACTCAGACCTACTCCTCTTTTGAATGCCTTGTCTGTAGGCGCTCTCTCTCCCCTACCCGTTCTCTTACTGTGGCTACCATCTACCAGCCTCCTGGTAAAATCACCTAATTTTTCCTGAGTGGGAGGACCTCTCCATCTCCCTCCTGGCCTCTACCACTCAACCTAGCCTCCTCGGTGACCTCAATATCCATTTTTACACTCCTTGTTCCTCCTCTGTACTTTTCGTGACCTCTGCGACTCCCTCTCCCTGTCCATCCTCCCCTCTGGCCCGGCTCACTCTGCATGGCACACACTCAATGTCTTGATCTCCTCTGACCCCTTCTCCATCCCTCTGACCACTCCTCTCTCCCTGAGCGATCACTCGCTCCTCTCCTCTCTCCATCTCTTCCCCCCCAAGCCAAGCTTACCCCAACACTGCCACCTACCTTCTCGGACATCCGGCCCATGAAGCATGTGTCATTTGAGGCTTTTGCCGACACCTTCTCTTTGCCAACCCCCGCATCTCTGGCTGTCTCACATCCTGACACAGCCATGTCTCTGCTCTACTCTTCATTTTCTGATATTCTTGATGCTCTTGCCCCCTGTCATTAAGGTCCGTTTGAAGTCCAAAGCCAAGTGCAATTCCTGGTATGACTCCGACCTAGCTACACTTAAACATAAGTGTAGGGTGGCTGAGAGGAAATGGAGGGCTTCTTGATCATCCCCTGACAAACTGGCCTGTCGCCTGCTCCAAAGGCAATACCGACTCTGTCCTCACCAAGAAGAGAGTCCACATTCAAGCTCGTGTCTCTGCAGCATCTAACAGCTCTTCCGAATTCTTTAAAATCTGCAAGGAGCTGGCCAACCCTGCTGCAGTCTCTACCCCCTCCTGTTGCCTCCCAGGCTCTTTGCAATGCCCTTGGCTCTCACTTTATCTCAAAATCCCAGGACATCCTGTCCACCCTTCCCCCTCCGCTCACTTCTCCGTCTGTGCTTGCTGACCCTCCTTCAGACACTCCCTCCTGGCCCCCCTCCCCAACCTTCCTCCTCGTCCTTTTCTCTTTTCTCCCCTGATGAGATCGCTCGACAAGTGCAATCTATGAAAGCCTAGTCAAAACCATCAAGGACCACATTGACACCCTTGCTCCAGCCCTTGCTGATTTTTGCAACCACTCCTTTACTTCAGGATCCTTCCCCCTCCCCTCTGTAGCACTCCCTTGTGCATCCTCTTCTCAAGAAACCCACAGCTGATCCTTCCTGTCTGGCTAACTATCGCCCAATTTCCATTACTCCCTTTCTGGGAAAACTCCAGGAAAAGTTGGCCATCTCTCAGCTTAACCTTCATTCCAATTCTGTTGGTTCTCCAGCATGGGGTCTGGCATGGATTCACATGCTCATGAATATTCCCTATCGTCAGGCTGGGAATCCTCGGTAAAGAAAAATCAGTATCAGTATCAGTTTCGTTTCTGATCTGTCTTTCGTAGTAGTAACCAATCACTGATCTCTGCGTCATACTGACCACAGCCAATGACTGCCATCTCCCTAAGCCCCGCCTCTGGCAGCCATCTTCAGATTTTTACCGCACGTTCAAGTGTTGGGATCCTTGTGCTATTGCTCTCGAGCTTTAGTGCTTTTTTTGCGCTTTGTCTTAGGAAAATTTTCTCTTTCGGTCAAAAGAGCCTCAAGCTCCACCGTTTCTTTATCCGATCAACGGGGACCCGTGTCGGATTCTTCTACGCCCCTCAAGGGTGAAGATTTCGTCGAGCCACGCTTATGGAGGACTCCAGAAGTTTCTCAGAACCATCTAGATCATGGCCCAGGAGAAGGGAAGATCGACGCCCGGAAAGCTGTTCAGGGTCTGCCCTGGATGCCAGCTTCAGAATGTCTTTAAGGAGGGCGAACACTCCCTTTGCCTCTACTGCCTGCATGAGGACAAGACGCACTTGGAGAAGGACTGTGCGTTTTGCGGCAATATGTCGGAGCGGACCATGAAGGACTGCCATCGCATCTCGCCAACTGGCTGGAAGGGAAGAGCCCGTCAGGCGAGAAGAAGAAGAGGAAGTAGTCAGAGCGGTCTTCTAAGACCTTTGAGGGCGCCCCGGCGACGGGGGTCCAACAGAAGGCCAAGCACCGCGAGTCCGCTGGCACCAGGAGCGCCGAACGGTCAGGCTCTACGGACGCCAGGCAGGGCGCATCCTCCCCGGCGCCATCAACCACGAGCCAACGCTCTGGCTCGGGTAAGAGGAAGGCCGAGCACCCGCCGAAGCTCCTGGAGAGATCCCGGTCGAGCTAGAAGGCCCCATCGGAGGGGGAGCGAGGCGGTGACCCTCCCCCCCCAAGGAGAAGGCGGTGAGCGCACCTAAGGTGGTGAAAGACTTGATCCACCCGGCGAAGGCCTCTATCGAGACAGTCGCGGCGGCCCTGGTTCAGCCTGTGGAGGCTACACCAGTGATGGCGGCCTCTGGGCCCAGAGTCTCCCTGCCACCGCGGGAGTCCTCTTTCATGCCCATCGACAGGACCCCCGTGAAACCTCCGACGGAGAAGAAAAAGGGGGGGCAGGAGGTCGGCGTGGATTCGGCCTCAACCTCTGAGGAGGAGCTGATCGAAGTCTTAAGCCACAGCGTTGGCGTGGAAGAAGACCAGCCCGTCGGGAGGGACCCCGACGTAGGAGACGACGAGAACGTCGAGGGTGCCGACAGGGCTCCTGACCGCCCGTCGGAATCCCCTCAACCAGTGCCGCAAGACAACTCGGCGGCCATTTTGTTGGCTATACAGTCCTTATGCTAGGAGATAAGGACGAGATTGCCGTTACCACCAACGGAGGAACCGCTCCCAATGGGGGACCCGGAGCCAGGCCCTTCTGGGAGCCCTCCTCTTAAAAGAAGGATTCATCCTCCACCTGCTTTTCAACCATCGCGACCTGCTCAGCCCTCCTCCCCGTCCACGACCCGTTGGGATGATACGGGGACTGACACGGCCACGACGGGTACATACGAGGTTTACGAGGAGGATCTCCCGTCACCTCCTCCCCGGGCTTCCCCGCCCGATGAGATTGGATAGTTTCATGCCATGATCGCCAGGGCATCCGAGCTTTTCCAGCTCTGCCCGGAAGAGAAGGAAGGTTTCCTTTATCAACGGCGCGAGACCAAGAGGAAGACGGTCCTCGCTGTACCTCTACTGGACGATATCTGGGATGAGGGTCTCGCCCTCCTCAAGAACCCATCCACAACGCCTGCGAGAAGGGATTGGTACGAGAAGACGTACCGGGTCCCAGACGCGGCCCCCTTGTGCCTTCGCGCACAGCCGACCCCGGACTCGGTCGTCTCTGCGGCGGCCAGGAAGAAAGCGGGGGGGGCGGCCTCGGCCTCTACATCAACCTCCCCGCCGGACGGCGAGGGAAAGAAATTGGACACGATGGGACGCAGAGTCATCTCATCGGCAGCGACGACGATTAAGGCTGCCAACGCCTTGGCTATCGTAGCCCGCTACGACAGTGAGTTGTGGTACAAAATCGCCCGCCTGCTGGACTTCGTACGACAAGAGGGCGGAGGCCCTAGAGATCTTGCAGGAAGGAGAAGTGGCGTCGGACCACGCCATTATGATAGCGACGGACATCGCTGACACTGGATTTCGCCAGTTGGGCAACGGCGTGTGCCTTAGACGGCGTGGATGGCTCGAGGCAACTGACTTCCGTCAGTACGTGCAGACCAGAGTCTTGGACATGCCGTTCGACGGGAGCAACCCATTTGGGAAAACAGTGGACGATTCCCTACAAGCCATCAAGACGGACACGGAGACGGCCCGCGCTCTTGGTGTTCTCCAGCAACGACGGCCGCCCTTTCGGAGTGGCGGAGGCAAGCAGGGTGCCTCCAAAGGTTCCGGCGGCGGATTTTCCACCTATCATCAAGCGGCCCGTTCGTCGTCACAGGAAGCCTACAGGGGACGAGGCAAGTCGGCAAAGCCTCGTCGAAGCAGGACTGAACCGGCCGTGGGGTCGGGCCCCCACCGAAGCACCCCGGTGGGAGGCCGGCTGGCGAGCTTCTTCAGAGTGTGGGAGTCCATCACACGCTCGAGTTTCTAAAGAAGTGCCCACGCGCCCCCCCCCCCCTCCCATGGCCAGGAAGGAACATCACGTCCCTCAACTTCTCTTGGAGGTAAAGGCGATGCTCAAGAAAGGCGGCATCGAGCTCGTCCCAAAGAGGCTTCGGGGCTCCAGAGTTTACTCAAGATACTTCCTCGTGAAGAAGACTGGAGGATGGCGTCCCATCCTGGACCTACGACGACTGAACAAATTCATCAAGGCACAGAAGTTCCGGATGGTCACCCTCCAGCACGTCCTGGGTCAACTGGAGGAGGGCGATTTCCTGTCGTCGTTGATTTGGAGGATGCCTACTTCCATATCCCCATCCTAAAGGGACACCGAATGTTTCTCAGATTCGTGGTCCAAGGGCGTCACTACCAGTTCAGATCCCTTCCCTTCGGATTGAGGTCGGCACCCAGGGTGTTAACCAAGTGCCTCGCACCGGTGGCGGCGTGGCTGCGCCTGGAGGGGATCCACGTCTACCCCTACCTGGATGACAGGCTCATCCGAGCAAAGACAAAGGAGCTCGCCGTGGAGCACACGTCCAACTACTCACTGACCTGGGATTCTCCATAAACTACGCCAAGTCCCACCTGGTGCCCGCGCAAGACTCACTGTTTCTGGGAGCGAAGCTCGACACAGTGGCGCTTCTGGCCTCTCCGTCGGAGGAAAGGACGAGGGCCATCTTGGGCAAGGTGCAGCGGATGCTGGTTGCGGACGCGGCCAGGGTGAGGTCCATAAAGTCCCTCCTCGGAATTATGTCGTCTTGCATTTATCTCATCCGCCTGTGCAGGCTTCGGATGCGCCCGTTACAGTAGTTCCTGGACGCTCGCTGGATCCAGACGATGGGCAGCTTCGAGGACATGATCGCACTCGACGAGAGCTTCCGACGAGCGATCCACTGGTGGGGCACCCGCGCGCATCTGATGGCGGGCATGGACTTCCAGACCCCGGGCCACCAGAAGACAGTGACCACGGATGCCTCCCTGGAAGGGTGGGGGGAGCGCACACCGAAAATCTGCACGCGAGGGGCCTTTGGCTACCGACAGAGATGTCCCTCCATATCAACGTCCTGGAACTCCGTGCAGTGTTTTGGGCCCTCGGGTCCTTTCTTCCGTCCCTCAAGGGCAAGGTGGTGAGGATCTTCACCGACAACACCACCACCATGTTCTACATCAGGAAGCAGGGCGGTACCAGATCCCCAGCCCTGTCCAAGGAGGCGCAGGATCTGTGGCATTGGGCCGTCGCCCAAGGGATGTTTCTGGTGCCGTTTCATCTGGCAGGAATAAAAAACACCATTGCAGACTCGCTCAGCGGAAAGAGCTGCGCTCATGCCACGAGTGGGAACTACGACAGGATCTAGTGGACCGCCTCTTCCGACGGTGGGGCACACCCCAGATCGATCTGTTCGCGACGGCGACGAACTCCAAGTGCCGGAGGTTCGCCAGCAGGTTTCCCCAGCCGAGGAGCATGGGCGATGCTTTCTCGTTCCCCTGGGAGGGCCTGTTCCTATATGCGTTCCCTCCTTTGCCGCTGCTGATCTGGCTCATCAACCAGCTCAAGAGTTCACGGTGCAGGATGATCCTCGTCGCACCTGCGTGGCCGAGGCAGATATGGTTCCCGGACCTTCTGGACTTGTCAGCGTCCCCGTCAATCAAGCTGCCAGTGGACGCGGATCTTCTCTCCAGGGAAGGAGATGCCATCCTCCATCACGACCCGAAGTCGCTGAACTTGCAGGCCTGGCTCCTGCATCGTTAGAGTTTGGAGGCTACGACATACCGGCCGACTGCAGAGAGGTTCTTGCAAAGGCCAGGGCGTCCTCAACTCTTAAATGCTACGGACACAAATGGAAGAGGTTCTGTCTGGTGCCACGCACAGAAGATAAACCCTCTACGGATTACGGCTCCAAGTACTGCCGTACCTGCTGACGCTGGCCAAGGCTGGACTGGCGCACGCTTCCATCAAGATTCATCTTGCTGCGATCTCCCGATACACCAGAACCATGGGACGGACGTCTTTGTGGTCTCATCGTCTGGTGAAAGAATTCACGAAGGGACTGTTCAGGTCTTTCCCGCCGGTGAAGGCCCTGGCCCCGGCGTGGGAGCTCAACGTGGTCCTGACCAAGCTCATGGGACCTCTGTTCGAGCCTCTGCACTCAGCTCTGTTGAAATTCTTGTCGTGGAAAATAGCGTTTCTTGTGGCCATCACCTCCGCACGACGGGTGGAAGAGATCCAGGCCCTTTCCTGCAAGCCCCCGTACTTGACTTTTCACGACACGAGGGTAATGCTCAGGATACACCCCTCCTTCATGCCCAAGGTGCCGTCGGACTTCCACCTCAACGAACCCTTGGTGTTGCCTGTTTTCTTCCCTTCGTCGCTGGCTGAAAGGACTTTGCACTCGCTGGATGTGGCTAGAGCGCTGAAGTTCTACGTGGACCGCACGAAGAGTTTTCGGAAGATGTCACAACTTTTTGTGAACTTTGGACCTGTCAATCAGGGGAAGGCTCTCTCGAAGGCTTCCATTTCCAGATGGCTCTCCGGCTGTATCATGTACTGTCATAGGTTGGCAAACCGACCGCTGCCTGGCCGTCCGAGAGCCCATTCCACCAGAGCGATCGCAGCTACCACGGCGTTCCTATCTGGTGTGCCCTTGCTGGACATCTGCAGGGCTGCTACGTGGAGGTCGACTCACACCTTCATGAAATTCTACTGCGTCGATCGGGATTCCAGGGAGGAGTCCAGGGTCGGCCAAGCAGTGCTGCGCAACCTGTTCGCCTAAGGTGAGCCTGGTGAGGAGGTAAGAATTGCTTAATGTTGAGTTTTGGATGTAATGCTTAATGTTGAGCCTTTGCCACCTCCCGTGGTTGTGCATGTGTGTACTGCTATGTATTCTTTTATTCATGAGCATGTGAATCCATGCCAGACCCCATGCTGGAGAAGGAACAAGTTACTTACCTGTAACTGTTGTTCTCCAGCATGGGTCTGGCATGGATTCACATGCGAACCCTCCCGCCTACCCCTCTGCGGCTCTTCACTTGGTCATACTGCCACTTCACATGTTACCAAATCTGAAGATGGCTGCCAGAGGCGGGGCTTAGGGAAATGGCAGTCATTGGCTGTGGTCAGTATGACGCAGAGATCAGTGATTGGTTACTACTACGAAAGACAGATCAGAAACTAAACTGATACTGATTTTTCTTTACCGAGGATTCCCAGCCTGATGACGCGGAATATTCATGAGCATGTGAATCCATGCCAGACCCATGCTGGAGAACAACAGTTACAGGTAAGTAACTTGTTCCTTGTCTCCATGACCACCAGTCTGGCTTCAGAGCTGCCAGAAGCAGCTCTCCTGAACATCCGTGAAGATCTGCTCTCCAACCTTGACCCTAACATTTCCTCTATCCTCATCATTCTCGATCTCTCTTCTGCCTTTGGCACTGTCAACCATACCATCCTGCTCAACCGTTTCCGTCATAACCTGGGTTTCTGATGCTTGTAATTCTGCTTAGAATCACATGCTGTGCATATAGTCTGACATCCAGTGGTCACTGCAGAATATTGCATCTTGTCTTTCGAGAATCGAAAGGGGGCGTCGACATGGGTGTGCCTGTAACACTATCCCTATCGTGACGTGTAGTGTACCCAAAATCCCTCACATGTCGAGGTCCATCAGATAGTTTTTTTCCACTCGGCATACTGGTCGCCTTAAGCAGAGCTTGTTCTGAGACATTGTGAATTGTCCCATAGACCTTTGATCGAATAGATTATCTTAATATTTGAGATCACCCTAACCGTCCTTCCTTTCGACGGCTGTTCCGGATCTCAGCCGAAACCTCCAACGTACCTTTGATGGACGGTGATCCAGTCAGCGCTGCCGACTACGTGGCTGGGCCTTCCAGCCGGCCTACACAGTAGGGAGAGCGGGTCGGGGTGGACATTTCTGTACAATCTGAGAATGCCTTTCCCTTTTCTCCCTTTTTCCTTTTTGGTCTTCGTCACTTTCTCTATCCTCAGCTATGAAGAGGACTCCCTTTAGGTTTTGCCCCATATGCAAGGGCAAATTTCCTTGGAGAGATGAGTATCAACGGTGTAACCGTTGCTTGCCTCTCGATCACAACGAAGGTTGTGCGGCTTGCAAACTCCTCCGTCCTAAAACATTGAAGGAGCGCCGTGTCAAGTGGTGGGCGGCCTACAGCATGTCAAAGGCCGAGTTATCTCCCGCTGCTGCAACAGCCGAGTGTGACGAGGGCAATAGTGACGAGCATACCTCCCACCCGGAGGTCGTTGACCTTTCAACGGAGTGCTCCCGCTCCTCTGTCCCCACCCCGCCAGGCATGGCTCAGGCACTGCTTTGGGGAATATCACCCCAGGCGACAAAGAC
Organism: Ambystoma mexicanum; assembly: GCF_040938575.1. NCBI lineage: Eukaryota > Metazoa > Chordata > Amphibia > Caudata > Ambystomatidae > Ambystoma > Ambystoma mexicanum. The sequence goes on from NC_090925.1 coordinate 736,367,904, forward strand.
GAAAATTTGCAAATCACTAAGCGCACAACCCCCGGCCAGTCTTCGAGAAAGTTGAAGAAGACCACAGCACCAACAGGCACACCAGAGGTTCCGGACATACCCACTGACTGATCAGCAGCCCTGCCCGCAGCCGCAGATGTGTCTAGCGACCGGGCACTCGAAAACAAAAGAGCTCTACTCCTAATATTCCAAGTTCCGTCGAGAGGCATCGTGAGAAGGCGTCCGCTGGAGACAAGCCCCCGGCTCTGCCGAAAACGACACAACCGCATGACAAGGCTACGCGTCTCCAGTCTGCGGAGGACGTTGCCGAAAGCATTGCGAGAATTGTTTCGGCTGACGCTCGTAGGCGGCAGTCAAAGGATTTTCTGAGGCCTACAGAAATGGCCAATGATCCGTCGAAATTAAAAGATAGCCTAAGGAGAATACCAGAACCCTCCAGCAAGCCTAATGAGAAACACAGGGACACACCACCTCTGTCGGTCCCCCGGGAGGAGTTTTTGGAAGGCATTGGCGTTGAGACAAATCTCAACATTTGGCGGCAGAGGATAGTTTACAGTAGCCCTTTCCACCTCTAGACCCCTCTGTCTTCTATTTGGAATAAGGAAAGATTTGAGAAATGTATGGAGAGGCTTGATAGCTTAGTTATCTTATCAGAGCAATCCACCCCCAAAAGACCACGGGAAGAAAGCATTTTGGACCCTGTGGCTCCATTTTCAAAAACTGTATCTTGAGCTAGCTCTGTTGAAGAATGTATTAGAACTCCCACTAGAGTGGAAAATTTGCCTCAAGTACAACAGATCAGTAGACTCTTTGACCCCTCTCACGAAGAGGATGTTTACACTTACGACCTCACTGAGGAGGACGTTCCTGCAGACATTCAGGATGAAAATCATTTAATCGATCCTGAGGATATGCATGAACCCATAGAGGGATGGGGGGGGACCAGCCTTGGCAGTCTCCAAACCCTTGACCAGATCCTGGTGCCCTGTGTTTGGATTCCCCCCAGACTACTCCCACTAGACGGCCCTCTCCAGAGGACAGTCAAATGATGTTTAACGCCATGTTGCACAAAGCAGCATAACATTTCAAAATTGCCACCGATGAAGCTGTTCCTGAAGTTGACTTTGTGGAGGATATTCTTAAAGAGAAGCCGCTGGCCAGCCAGGCTATTCCTCTCCTCAACTCGATTAAAAATAAAAAGCGTCAGTCTCCCTCATTAGCAACACCTACACTCACAAGAGCAGTTAATCCGAGGATAGAAAAGCTTTTTCGGCCTTCCCCCTCTGATCCCCTTTATTTAAGAAGTCACTCCACCTCAGACTCTATGGTGGTGACCACTACAAGGAAAAGGGCAGCGGCTCCCCTGTCAACCGGCGGGGCACCCCCTGACAGTGTACTAGGAAAGTGGGTCACTGCCGCAGCAGCTTTTTCTACACGCATCGCTAACAATACCACCTTATTAGCCAGCTACGTGGACGCTCGGTGGTCCTTGTTGCAGGAACCCCTGCGGGAGGTTCCTGAACCACTACGGACTCGCCTTCTGGCCACGGTAACCGAGGGCAGACAAGTAAACCAAAGCATACTTAAGAACACTTTGGCTTCTGCTGAGACAGCATGTCGATCTTTGGCTCACGGCACCCTCCTAAAAAGACATGCGTGGCTAAGCAACCCTGGGTTCAAGCCAGAAACGCAAGCGTCACTTATTAATAAACCCTTGGCAGAATCCAACCTATTTGAAAGAGCGGTCAACAAGGTTCTCGAGATCGCAAAGGAGGAGCACGACACTCAGAAGACGCTAGACCAAATCACACAAAGATCCTCCACAAGATGTGGATCTGGGTCCAGACGCATTTTTCGTGGGCAACGCTTCCCTCAAGACCAGTACACCTCTGGAAACAATTGGTCCTCTCCACAGGGAACTAGCGGATACACCACCCCGTATCCCCAAAGGGGTTAGCGTCGTGGAAAAGAAAGAGGCCGGAACTCGTCCTAGAGGCTCCCCAAGCCTCAAGTTAAAAATGACTCGAAGATTCGTGTCCCCTCCCATGCCTCCCCAGTCAGTGGCCGGTTAACATCATTCCTTCAGGCATGGGAGGGGATTACTACAGACTAGTGGGTGCTGAAGACCGTGGCCCACGGGTACTGTGTAAGAGTTCAAGCGGTCCCCAACGGTCAGACCTCCACACGCAAGACTGACGCCAAACCATCTGCGTATCCTTCTTCAGGAAGTAGTCACTACAAGAGAAGGGAGCCATAGATGTCATACCTCTTTCACAGGTAAACAAAGGTATTTATTCAGTGTACTTCCTTGTACCCAAAAAGGATCTCGCCATGCGCCCTGTATTAGATCTGCGCCCAGCGAACAAACTTGGAAAGCCACAAAAGTTTTGTATGGTCACCCTGCAGGAGGTCATCCTCCTGCTTGCGCAGGTGGATTATATGGCAACATTGGACATGCAAGATGCATACTTTTATATTTCAATGTTGCCGGTGCACAGAAAATTACTCGGGTTCATGATACAGGACAAACACTATCAATTCAAAGTACTACCCTTCGGAATAGCCTGCGCACCACGGGTATTTAAAAAGGTACTAGCAGTGGCATCGGCACACCTACGCAGGCAATCCATCCCGTGTTATCCTTACCTCGACGACTGGCTCAGAACAGGGGACTCTTACGAGACCTGTCTATCAAATACCCGAAGAACAATAGCTCTTTAATTTTTTTTTGTTTTAGCTGAAATTAATCAACTTTTCAATATACTTTTTACAACAGAAGTTTAGAAAACAAACATAAAATCAACAGTATTGCAAACATTTGAACATAAAATCAGCAGTATTGAGAGCATAAATATAAAATGAAACATATATTACAACTGTAAGACTATAAAACAAAAAACAGAATACAAAAAACAATCTACTTCTTTTCCCACAATGTGTGAAAGAATTTTGTAAATATTCAGATTCCAGCCTACATTGACAACTAAAACCCAAGCAATATTTCTATCAACACACAGGTGACTCAGTTACTATCTAAGATTTCAGAAAATTAGCAGTCGCCATCTGTATTGCGATTTTACCAGAGCACAAGACATACAGCCAACGTAGTTCTTGCTCCACATGCCATAAAGTTGATGCAGCACATTCAAATTGGGTTATTCTTGAACTGCTTAAGGCTGGACAATTGCAAAGATGTTCAAGTGATTCATCCGAATTTTGATTTAAGCAGAATCTACAAAATTTAAAGGCACTATATATCAGTTTCTCACTTGTACTTGTCAAAACACACTCTTAAAAAGGCTGCTCGGAACTCTACTGAGGGTGATTTTAAAAGATAAGATTCCATCATCTTGCCATTCTTGGGCCAAAATCTGAATTTATTATTCTGTCGATACTTTAGACATTGTATTCTCCTGGCAATCCAATCACAACGATAGATTAAAGCTTTGCTTTTTCACGATTTGTGACCAACATATCAATTGATGCACATGAATCTGCAAGAATGGTATATACTTTATCAGCATTTTTGCAAACTTAAGACATGAAGAGAACATATAAGTTGTGATCAAATTTAGCATGTTAGTCGAAAAAGACACTTGCGAAATATTGCACAAAGACGCGAATGATAAAGAGCATGGCGGGAAATCGGGCCCAATTTATATTGCAACCATGGGCCAGGCACACACTGTGGCAAATGAAGAATGCATCTCCAGAATTTAGCTTCTAGTCTGTCAAAATTTTGCAATTCCCAAATCGGTAATGTTTCTGCACCATAAAGTATGGCGGGAATTGTTTTATGATTCCAGATGAGAATTGTTGGTTTTAGAGTATTCTTGCCATATCGGTGTAGTAAGATCTTAGCCTGTAATATGGCCGTATTTAATTTCTGCTTCATGCCCCTTTGAGTTAACAATGCCCTCAAAGATCATTCCCAAAGAAGTATACTTGCTAACTATCTCCAATTTCGCCTGATTGATGGACCAAGTATACGTATTCGTATTCAGGTTGCTTTTATGGGCTGCATATATCACCATTTGCCCCATCAGCTACTGTGATAACCACCGGGGACTCCAGGGGTTTTGAAATTTGAACCTCACGAGGATTAGCGTCTCGCTTAAGCTTGCGCACTAAATCATTCAAGGGTGCATATGATAGTGGTGGCTTAACAGCCCCACTATCTTTAGGCAACTCCACCTGAGGAGCTATATTAGTCAGCTGTTCCACTGTTAGATCATGAAGATTAGTGGCCCCTGTGATTTTATTTATTTATTATTTTGGGCTAGGCCTCGCAAACCTTTTTAGAATTTTTATTATTTTTTTTTTTTACATTTGTTTTAGCCCATGAACACCATCCCCATTACCCCTTGATCTACCGGAGGGCGTTGCATGGGACTGGCATCTGCCTTGCCAGCATTTGCCGGCAAATCCATCACACTTATCCAAGATATGTTTATCGGCAGCGTGGTCAAGGCTGTTGTAAAATCAGTAACTGGTCTAATTATGTCCACAAACACGGTAAAACAGCCGCAGGCATCGCCTCAATATCAGACAACACCCGTACAGTTACAATAGCTGACTCGTTTGCATTTAAACTGGGGCCCTTACCCGCCATAGACCTGTCACCTTGTAGTATATTTTGCTTAGGGTGCTTTGACCAATTCTGTTTATTCAGGATCCAGGCCGAAAGGTGGTCCACTTGTGCCGCTTGTTTGGAAGCTTTAGCATCAAGTGTTTAAAACAATTTTAAGAGACTCAATAACATGGTATTAACGTCAGTTAAAGCGATTTGAATCATCGGCGTATGCAATTCAGGGCTCTCCTCTAGGGGCCGAGTGGTGGGGCGCCGCGGGGTAGGTTGGACAAAGGATACAGATTGGTCATGAAAAGATGAGTCTGTCAAACACTTTCATGATTATTCTGAGTACTACGGATGGAAATGGGGGGATTCACACTGACTTGCGTAAATTGATAAGTCAGAGTCTTCCACACTTTGTCCTGATAAAGATGACAAGTGAGAACTCAGAGCGGTGCCCCCACATACATGCTGGTTTGGGGACATGGAGAGGCTAAGATGGTGTCATCTGATAGCACTTGTGGAACCCCCCCCCCCCCCCCGACCCCGGTCTCACTTACATAGTTCACTTGGCAAGCTGCCATCTCTTTGGTTATTAGCCAATATAACTGTGCTACCATTTTTCGCCCCAACTATTGTCACTAGGTTTTGGTGTAGATGAGATGTATGGCTTGAAGGAGGTAGCCATGCCATGCTGAGGCTGCACAGACGTGAGGTTGAGCGTTATTGATTTGCGAGCAACATGCACCTTCTTATCTAGAACATTACCTATCATGACAGCAATTGGCATAACAGATTTTAAAGAATACAATCTCCCACAAGTATTCATTCTCGCACACAAGCACAAATAACTCGCTCAGTCAACGTTCTCCACCAGCCACTGGGTACTTATTGCGAGTACTTGCGCGTGGGTGAGCAAACTCGTAGTTACAGGAAGAATGATTGGATGGAAAGGGAGACGGGACCTAAGGAAACAGAAAATAAATGGTTGAAACGGCGACCAGTAATGGAAAGTTGCAAAAGGTTGCTTTCCTTTCTTCTGTCCCAGTCCACTGCTCACTTAAAGGGGTAGCACTCCTGTACCACACGGAATCCACACTGCAGCAAAAAGTCAACAAAGTCCAAAAGGATCTCAACGGCCAGGAAACCAGCAGCCAATCGGTACTTATTGCGAGCACTTGCTACGAGTAACTCTTTAATTCAGTCTGGTATTTTCCATCAACGAGAAGAAATCCAGCCTAGACTGCAGGTCAGGTCAAGCAGTTCCTAGGGGCTCTAATTCGAACAAAGGACAGCCCTGTCTTTCTCTCCAATGAGAGGGTCCAAAACATGCTTTTTCAAATCCCTCAATATGTAGCCAGACGAGAGGTGACGGTACGCAAGGCTATGCGACTGTTAGGAATGATGGCGTTCTGTATTTACTTGGTTCCTCACGTGCACTTGCGCATGTGTCCAATGCAGGAGTGGCTCAACAGCCAGTGGGGTCAGGCCAGCGGACAATGGGATGATCTAGTGCTTGTCTCGCCAGCCCTCTTTCTCTCGCTGCTGTGGTGGTCGAGGGACAGCCTCTTGAAGGAGAAATCCTTCACCACCCCCGCATGGAGGCCACCCTAACTACAGATGCATCCCTCACAGGGTGGGGAGCTCACCTGCTTCAACAAACAGCGCAGAAAGTTTGGTCGTCAGACATAACATCCAACCACATAAACCTGTTTAAACACAGTTTTCCAGACACAACTGCATGGAAAGACGGTCCTCATCCTCACAGACAGCACCACGGCCATGTACTACCTCAACAAACAAGGGGGCACTCACTCTAGGGCTTTCCAAACTGTCCCAGAACATTTGGAAGTGGGCTCTCAAACACAACATGCTCCTGTTGTCACAACCTGTTCCAGGGGAACTCAATCTTCTGGCGGATGTACTCAGCAGAGACTTCCCACTACCAGTGGAGTATGAATGGCAATTACATGAAGACAGTCTCAAACGTTTTCGCAGAATGGGGCTTCCCAGAGATAAACTTATTTGCAACTCTGGAGAACGCTCAATGCCAAGATTATGCCTCCAGGTACCCCCAGAACCGTTCCAAGGGGAACGGACTCTGGATAACATGGTCAGGGAAACTTGTTTACACTTTCCCCCTCCCTGACTGCCCTACTCAACAAGATACTGCACAAGATGCATCAGGAACCAGACACTATATTGGTGGCCCAATGTCTCGATCTCCTCCAATGAAGCTGCCTTGCCTGTACAACATGTCGCAAGACAAAGGGAGACTCTTCACCCATGCCCGCAGACATTGAACTTAGCGTCTTGGCTCCTGAAGTCATAGTTTGGGCACCTGCAACTCCTTCAGAGATGTATGGACATGCTCAGGGAGGCAAGAAAACCTAACACTCGATATTGCTATTCCAGTAAGTGGAAGCGGTTTGTCATCTGGTGCAACTCCTAAGAGCATCAACCCTATTGACTGCTCTCCCACACATTGTTTTGTACCTGACTCATTTACTTTACTCAGGCCTGATCTTTAACTCTCTAAAGGTTCAATTGGCTACTCTTTCAGCCTACACTACATCACAACAAAAGGTGTTGTGGTGGAAGATGCCAGTTATTAAGGCTTCCATGGAAGAAGTAAATAGAATTCACCCTCTCATTTGTAACCCGGCTTCTGGATGGGACCTAAATGTGGCGTTGACTAGACTTATGGGTTCTCCTTTCGAACCCATGCATAGAGCGAGTCTTAAAGATCTCACCTAGACAACTGCCTTTTTAATAGCTATTACTTCCATTAGGTGAGTAAGTGAACTACAAGCGCTCTGTTTTAGACCCCTTTGTAACAGTTCAGAGATAAGGTGGTTCTGCACACTCACCCTAGGTTTGCGCCTAAGTGCATTTCAAAGTTCCATGTGAACCAATCCATTGACTGCCAATGTTCTTTCAAAATCCTTCAAACATGGGTGTAAGAAGCCTGCACACACTTGATGTACGCAGAGCAGTCATGTTTTACATGGAAAGAACCCGACCACTAAAAGACAAATCAGTTTTTCGTTTCAGTGGCAGCAGGTCGAGGAGGAGACCCGGTCTAGGTGGATTGTCAAATGCATCACACTCTGTTACACTCTTGCTAAGGGAGAACTGCCCTTCACGCCTAAAAGCACATTCTACTCTAGGCACTAGGGCTTCATCGCAAATGTTCCCCTTGAGTCCATTTGTAAAGCGGCAACCTGGAGTTCTGTACACACCTTTTACAAAACACTATTGCCTAGAAACTTATTCTAGGTTTGATTCTCAAGTGGGACAAGCATTATTAAGACATCTTTTCACTACTTTTCCTTCTCACAACCCACCTCCAACTCTGGGTACTGCTCGCTAGTCTATGCACAGCATGTGATTCTAAGCAGATTAACAAGCATCAGAAGACATGCATTACTTACCGTAAAAGCATTTCTGATGATTGTATCTGCTTAGATTCACATGCGCTCACCCTTCCTCCCCGCTCGGATGGAAGGAACATAGACGTCTTACTACTTCTCTTTCTTTGCTCACTCACGATGGTCATAAGGCTCCCTCACGTCAGAAAAAATGCAATCGGAGGGACCTCGACTTGCGAGGGATTTTGGGTACACTACACATCACGATAGGGATAGTGTTACAGGCACGCCCATGTCGACGTCCCCTTTAGATTCTCAAAAGACGAGATGCAATACTGCGCGGTTACCACTGGATGTCGGACTATATGCACAGCATGTGAATCTAAGCAGTTACAATCATCGCAAATGCTTTTACGGTAAGAAATGCATGTCATCACTGATCAGGCTCTGGCCTGGCTGACCTCTTTCCTCTCTGATCGACCCTCCCAGGTCCAACTTGGGTCCTTCCTATCATCTATCTTCCGCTCTACCTGTGGTGTTCCCCAGGGGTCTAACGTCTCGCCCTGGCTTTTCAACCAATATCTGGCAACTCTCACCCATTGCATTGCCATTTTCTGCTCAAATTTCCAGTGCTACGCTGACGACACGCAACTCATTTTCAGGCTGCCCTAGACCACTTCCTCCCTGTCTCATCTCTGATTGCCTAACTGCCATCCAAGATTGGTGTGCCGCCAATGATCTTTGTCTGAATGCCAGCGAGATGGAGATCCTCCTCATCAGCACACCTTCACCATCCTTTCCCCTCATTCTCTGGCCCGCCTCACTTGGCCCTCCTCGTACCCCCACGTGCGAGGTTAAGAACCTCAGCGTCCTCTTTGACGCCACACTTTCCTTCTCCGCCCACATCTCTGATGTCTCTAAAAAGTCAAACTTCCTACTGCACCCCCTCAGAGGTATTCTGCCTTTCCTCTCTTCCCCCAGAAGCTCATGGTTTCCCAAGCTCTGGTTCGCTCTAGGTTGGACTATTGTAACAGCCTCTTTCTAAATCTACTTGCCTCTACTCGCCGTCCTCTGAAACTAATCCAGAACAGGACTGCAAGACTTGTCCTTGGCCTCAAGCCCTGGGATCGTATCTCTCCAGCTCTGAAATCTCTGCATTTGCTCTCAGTGGATGCAATGATTAAATTCAAAACCCTCTGCATTGTCCACAAGGCTTTCTGGGGCCTGGGTCCAAAATACCTTTAGCTATCCCTCTGCAAATACCGCCCCTCTCGAGCACTTCGATCCTCTACCTCCCTCAGGGTCATTGGTTTTTCAAAGAAACGGGCTAGGGGTAGATCGGTCTTCAGCTGGGGCCTCCCTCTGGAACAGCCTCCCTGCCAGTCCAAAACCTTGAGGAGAACCATCTCCGGTTCCGGAAGCAACTCAAGACCTTCCTCTTTGCTTCTGCCTTCGCTCCCCTGCTGATCTGTTCTCTTGGCACCGTGCACCTGGGCATCCTATGTCCTCCGGGCTCGCGTACCTGCTCACCCTGCCATCCTCCCGTACTGTCTCCGGGCCACCCCTTGCGCTGGGGTCTGTACCCATACAGTCGACGTCCCCCACCCCCCTTTTTCTTCCTGCATCTATCAGACCTACCCTGTCTGCAGCCTTAAACCCAGCACTTGCCAATTGCTGGCAGCACTACCACTGTTTGTTGCCTTTATTATTTACTTCCACTCCTTCCCCCTTCCCCTTCCATGCACTTGCGCGTTCTCAATGTCACTTGACCTAGTAAGATCGTTTTGTTCTCCCCTGTTCCCCTCCCCTCCCTTGCCTTGTCGCGCTCTGAAAGAATTGTGTACGAGCGTGATAGAAATAAAATATCAATATCAATAGAAGAATTTGCAGGGAGCCAGGACAGCCAAAGCCAATTGGAGCACAGTCTATGGAGCAGGGGCACTTCTTAGATAGCAGTCTTGCACAAAGGTAGAGAGTTTGTTGAAGGGAAATCACTGTAGGGTCACAAGCTGTTGGACTTTTGAAGGGTAGAGCTGAAATCAACTCTAGCAAAGTAGCTACTGCAAGTCTCAACTGAGAAGAGCAAAGCTTAAGACACTGAGGTAAGTTCGTCCCACTAACCCAAAGGACGAAGTCATCCCTTCCGGAGCTTCCCTTGTCGATCAGAAAAAGGAGTTTCAGCACAGCTGCAGGTCTTCACCGGGCAATTCAAAGGTTCCGGAGGATGCAGCAAGCTTCGTTCACGGTTTCTTTGTCGGGTTGTTCTTCCCATTGGTCGACTGTCTTCAGTCCCTAAACCCTCGCCTTTTAAGCAGATTTCTACCATTCATGCACAGCTTAGCTGTCACTCAAATAGCAGGGTGACTGTCCTGAAAAGCCAGCCAGCCAGTCAGGACTGGGTGCATTCAGGCATTCCTAAAGACAAAGGACAGGGGAGTTTCGGTAACCTCCCTCACTTCCGGCCCTTCCAGACACACTGGAGCCAGAGGCGGGTTTCAGTACTGAATCCCGCCAAAGGCAAAACTAACAAAGGGCTCAAAACTGGTTTGGTGTGCAGAGTAAAACCCAAGAAAGGCCTCACAAACAGAAAATGGCAGGAAAAAAAATACTGGGGCCATTTTGACTAAATGGGCACCCATGGGTGCTATACTGCAGCTGAGGATTCAGCCTGCAATAGAAAAGAACAATGGTTGGAAAATTCAAACACTGCCACCAGCCATTTAAAGTAGTGAGGGTAACATAACGTGTTACATGAGTAGGTATGATAAGGGTCTACTAAGTAACCCCCCAGCACTCCACATAAAATAGTGTGTTCTGGACCCACAGAGAGAATAGGTAAGTAAAGTCTATTTCACTTTTCTATTCTTGCGAACATTAGTTCACACAAGAAAAGCTATTTAAACCTTAAGAGAGATGTAAAGGATTTCTCAGTGACACTGCACTGAAGGTGCTGTGTGTCACAATACAAAAAGTAGATGCCTATGGAGTTTGTTAGACTGCAAAAACAAAGGCAACAAGTCCTAAAGTCCAGCAAAAGAGCTCGAGGTCTCTAAGGTTGAAGGGATTTGGCACAGAAATGAGAATTCTCCCTAACACACTGTTGGTGGAAATCTGCTCGGTTGCAGCGAGCCAGGCGGTGGGGAAGTCCCAGCCAGGCAAGGGCTTCTATTCCCAAATTTTCACCATACACAAAAAGAACCAGGCTGGCCTGAGAGTTGTTTTGGACCTTTCTTCCTTGAACCTGTCCCTTTGCCTCCAAAAGTTCAAGATTGTTACCCCAGTCTTCATTGCAGAGACCTTTGGGTGTTGGAGACTGGATGTGCTCCCTGGATCTGAAGGATGCCTACCTACACGTCCCGATTTGGGAACTTCATGTGTTCTTCGTGAGGTTCAGAATCATGGGTTTTCACTTTCAATACAGGGTTCTAGCCCTTTAGAGTCAATTCGGTCCCCAGGGTCTTTACAAGACAAATTAACACAGTTGCAGCTCTACTCTGGGCACAGGGCCACCACATTTGTCCGTACCTAGACTGGCTAGTCGGGGCGGGGGTCTCCGGAAGCAGTACAGCACACAACCTCTGCCCTCATGGACACACTATATAACCTGGGATTTTCTGTCACTCTGAAAAAGTCAGTTACAGCTCACACAGACTTGTCTTCCTACACGAAGTCGAAGAGCATCTTCCCCTAAGAGGGATACAGGGCATTTTCTCAGAGCAGCGACCTTGGCGTGGTGGTACAAACACCTGTTGGGAGTCATGGCAGTATGTCTCCTCACAGTGCCACATTCAAGGCTCAAAATGAGGAGGCTGCAGCTTCACTTCTCAGCCTCCTGGAATCGGGAGACGGGATCTCAGGCGGAGCAAGTCGGCATACATCACCACCGGGATCTAGTCTGGTGGGGTACAGACACCAACCTGCGGATAGGCAGGCCCTTCCGGCAGCTTGCACCTCAGGTCACCGTTACCACAGACTCGTCCCTAGAGGGATGGGGGGGGGGGCTACCCTGGACAACCAGTGTCCGTGGGATATGGTATTGTCAGAAAAAGCTGCAGCACATCAACTGGCTCGAGATAACTATCTGGCTTGCGCTCAAAGCCTTCCTCCCCATGATCTCCGGCAAATCTATCCACATTCAGACAGCTCCACCTGCATGTATTACATCAAAAAGCAGGGTGGCACCTGGTCTCCTCCCCCCCCCTGCAGACTGTCGATTGACCTTTGGGAGTGGGCTCTGGTGAACAACATGCACTTGGCGGCAATCCACCTTCCTGGGGAGTCCAACCTAGAGGCGGACATGCTCAGTAGGCTGGGATCGGACCACTACCAGTGGCATTTGAACAAGGACCTTTAGGGGATCTTCACCAGGTGGGGTCATCCGCAGGTGGACCCCTTTGCCACCAGTACCAACAGGAGATGCCCCCGGTTTGCCTCATGGCTGGGGCAAGGCAGGGGTTTGTTAGCTGATGCGTTGCAGATCCACTGGAACAACATGAATGCATATCTGGCAGCCATTGGGGCCTACAAGAACTCGGGTGAAGAGGTCTTGGCTGCTCTGACCAGATTGTATCCACCTATCAAAAAACCACAACCGGTCTGGGACCTTAATGTGTTGCTGTGCGCCCTGGCGCATAAACCATTTGATCCCATGGATTCTGCCGACAACGGGCTGGTTACCATCAAGACAGCCCTGCTATATCACGCCAATCAGTGAAATCCATGCCCTCGTTGCTTCAGAGCCATATACTACCATTTACTAGGGACAAGGTGGTGCTTAGAACACACCGTGCACTTCTTCCTACGGTCGTCTTCACTTTTCACCTGAATGAGGAGATAGTATTTTCAACATTCTTTGTGGACCCCAAAGATGAGGCTCAGACGGTATTGCACTGTCTGGATGTCAGGTGTGTGCTAAGATTTTATCTGGACAGAACCAAGAGCTTCTGTAAATCGGACGGCCTCTTCACCTTTGGGGGATCAAAACCAGGCTGTCGGGCCTCCAAGGCTTCTATAGCAAGATGGGTGGTGAGCTACATTAAGTAGGCGTACGAGGGACAGCATAAACCTTTGCCAGCAAACGTGCACGCCCACGCCATCAGGTCTAAGGTCCCAACGGTAGCTTTCCAAAAACATGTCCCGTGGAAGACTGTTAGGGAGAATTCTCAGAAATGTGCTAATTCCTCTCTACCTTCGAGACCCCCAGCCCTTTTGCTTGACTCCGACTTTTTAATTTTTAACTCGGAGTGAGACCTTTTTCCCACGCTCATGTATTTTTCTGTGATTTAACAGTTTCTTTTTGGTTTTGGAGTCTGACAAACTCCATAGGCATCATATTTACATTGTGACACACTGCACCTTCAGTGCAGTGGCACAGGGAAGTCTCTTAGATTTTCCAAAGGTTTAAATACCTTCTCTTGGTGAAACTCTTTCCAAGAGCAGTAAAGTGAAATTGACTTTACTTGCCATTTGTAACTTTCTAGACCCATTTAGGCAACGTTTGAATGCAGTAGCCTCTGGGACCACTACAGACAACTATGACCACAGGGGTAAGCAAAACCAACCTTTGGTATAAGTCTGTAGCACACAGTTTTGGTAGCGGGGCTGAGTAGCCAGGCTTATCTCAAGAGGGAATGTGAGCTGTAATGATGTTGCACAGAGGTCTACAATCACAGGTGTTAAAATGAACTCTTACACTCAAAGTTTCTTGGTTAAAAATAACTATTAATTTATTAACCATTCAATTATAAAACGTTCAATAGGAGACCATTCTATCATACACAGAAATACACTTCAATACCTATTCAGAAATACTTTTCAAGAAGGGTAAAAGGCAAAGATTATTAGAACATGAAAGGTTACAATATTTTTAGACAATGCAAATATTTAGAGTTCACCAGAAGATTCAATTCAATAGGCTAGGCTAAAGTCAATGGGCTAAAGTCTTGGATAGGATAAAACAGTTCTGGTAGTTAAACGGAAAAGTCGAAACGAAAGTTCTTAGGAATAGTTTGTAGCAAGAAGAATCATATGTTGGGTCACAAGCTGATTAAACCTGTGAGTTGGGAAAGTTTCAAGCACTTTCACTGCTAGAGGTAAGTGCTCTGTCTGGTTTTACAGTACCTTACAAATGAAGAAAGAGGCAGATGATGACTTCTGTTCCTGCAGATCTTGCTGTTCCTAAGCCTCAGTCGTCGGGACAAGAGGGAGGACGTCGGGGGACTCCTGCACTTGAACAGTCAAAAATCTTGGCTAACTTCGATTCCGGTAGCTACAAGTAAAGCACACGAACTGGTGGCCCTCTCCCTGGTTATTCGGTTTCCTGCAGCACTCTGAGGAAAATACAACCAGCTCTGAGATAAGGTGTCCAGGTGGCTTATGGTTGATTTGATTGGTCCCGCCAACTCAAAGGGAGAAGTCGTCCTTGCAGGGCTTCTCTGTCAAGATGAACTTGGGGATTCGGACCTGCAGCAGGGCTTGACTGGGCAAACCAACTGTCCAGGAGTTGCAGCAGCCGTCCTCATCGATCTAGTCTTCGGTTCTTTCGTTCCAGTGGTCGACTCTCCCTTCCAAGCCAATAGACTCGCTTTTTATTCAGTTCTCTCCCATTCATTCTAGCCTAGCTGCCACTCACCCTGCAGAGTGGCTGTCCTTGCCGGACAGGCAGCCAGCCAATCACCACAGAGTGCATTTGAGTCTCCTAGAATACTAGGCACAGGGAGTTTCGGCACCTCCCTCACTTGCTGCCCACCCCAGACACTCGGGCGCCAGAGGCGGTCTTCACTCCTGAAGCCCGCCAATGGCGATGGAACAAAGGGACCCAACCTGGTTTGGCGCGCAGAGACAAACTCTAGAAGGACCTTTTCAAAAAGAAGTCGCAGAGTTTTCTTGTTTTACTCAGAACTCTGCTGCCTGCTTGTTTTTGTGTTGCCGTGAGCTACTGGCACTGCTATTGCCATTGGATTACAGCGTGGATCCTTAGTCCACTTTCTACTTCCAGAACTAAAGTCTTCACATACCGGAGCGGCCGCAGAGTCTTCCTGTCTTCTTGTCCTTCGCGTATGGCGCGGCGGATGGCTTGGGTATTTCACATCAATCCCTGAAATTTACTTCAACCGAATCAAGAAAACCGGGAGCAGCCGTCAGCAAAGCAGAGAAAGTCAACAGCTCTTCAACGGTAAGCCGTGGAAAAAGGGACTAACAGTGCTCAACAGTGCGCGTTGAGCGAGGAGGGGGGAGCGGGTGTTGTGCTGGTGCGTTCTACGGCTCGACGCACCTTTTTTCTTTCTCCACTTCCTGATAGATTCCAGCACTGCTTCTAGGGCAAATAGGGGGTTATTATTAAATAGTCAAACTCAATCAGTGGAGCTGCCTAGGAAAACAGCACAAACTCGCCTGAAAGCTTTCTTTTCATTAAAGCTCCACTGCAAAACCATCTACGTGCTTCTAAAAAGATGACACTTCGTAGCACTATGCTTCCAGAAGCAGTAAACTCGCCTGAATGGGATGGATCTTACATGGAGCAAGCAACGGGATCCGGGTTTGAAGCAGCAGCTATAAAAACACCAGCTGCTTTGCACAACTCTATCATTACGACCCAGGCCCAAGTATATATGCAAGATCCTATTCGTCAATCAAATGTAGGATCACGGGAGATGGAAGTACACTTCTCTAACACAAGGCTGGAAACGTGGCCTAGAATATACGGTCACAATAAAAAGATCCAAAGAAAAATTAGATAATTTCAGCAGAAAAAGAAATAAAAGTATGAAGGATGTGGAAGAGACCTCTGACTGCATATGGCCGCGTGCGCAAGCAATGCAGGATGGAGGAGTCTGGGCAGTGTCTCCATCTACCAGTTCAAGAAACGAGAGAGGAGCCAACAAGACGAGAGGTTGATTTGACTGGCACGCATAACTCCCCAGAAGGGATCGAAGTAAGACCCGGAAACACCTGCTTGCAACAGACACTAAAAGACCAATGAAGGCGCACACTCGGCACTGAACTTTTTGCTAAATTCCCTGGTATCATTATTTGAACTCTTCAAGACGGAAGTACAATCACAGGCTGGTATACTTTTAGAACTCACTAATGGAACGGCTAAATGTGAGGCTACAATGGTGGGACTCAGTACTGTTGTAAATACCATCATGGTCCTCACAATGAAAGAGGTTTGAATTGAGGTGGCAAAACGAGGACTAGACATTTCCTCAATGCAAACCCTCCTCAACCTGGAAAAAAAAACTATGAAACAAGTCAAGTTATCAAAAGATCTATTGGAGTTTCTAAAGGCTCATCCAGCCTCCCATGAAGAGGTGGACGGGGGGGATATTGACACTAATCCAGTATTTGATGATGCCCCTCTATCTGAGTCCACTCTAGAAGAATTTTGGAGACTGGCAAATGTCGAGGTGGAGGAAAATGTGGTGATCATTGAAGCCCTGCCATCAAACGGAAGTGCCCCAGACGGGGACTATAACAGAACCAGCCCGGACACCTGCAATATGTCAATGTTACGGAGGCGGAAGAAGACTAAAAAGGAAAGGGAGGTAAAAAAAGATAGAGAACACTACCCCCTCAATCAAAGAAAGATGAACAAAAAAACAACTCCTGTATAAAAAATCCAGGAATTAATCACTTCCTGAAAAATATAACCCTCTCCTAGAACAGTGAAGAAACAGTCGGAACTCATCAGGATTAACTCAAGAGGCACTGTTAAATGGGGCACGCAGCCGATATTGGAGAAACGTAAAAAAAATGAACGAAAAAATAAAGTACCCAGAGACCTGAATAAGATCTTAAAGGCTTCCAGACAGAATTATACGGAAACATATTGAAGGGGGCAACTGGAATTTGGGAGAAAATGACCCCAAAGGAAACAAAAGGAGTTACAATCCAGATGCAAGGAAAAATAAATACCATTGACAGCCTGGCCTTGTTAGTCAGCACCAAGATAGCACCAATATTTCTGAAGATAAAGCCCCCTGTAAGCAGACCTTAACTGAAATGAATCCGCGAAATAGACTGTTGGTGAAACCAACAAAACTGGCACCAATCTTCATGAAAATAGCCACAAATAAAACTTTGGTCCCTAGCTCCAATCCTCCGACTTCAAGCACAAGAATGGGAGTAGGGTAACTTCAAGGGAAATCCACTACCGTAAGGGGAATATGGAATGGATCGGGGAAATCAAGGGAGATTGAAGTAATCACAGAAAAGAGTAAGGGAAGATCAAGTCGGACCTGCTAATATAGGCACAGCACCAAAAGAGGAAGAGGAAATCAGATTTTTTGATCCCGAAACTGTAGATGAGGCTAACGTCAAACATCATAAATCGTTGTGCAGATCTGTGATTTTGTCCCATCTTAAAAAAAAGTCTAATCTCTACTGATTGTCCTCTGATGATATTGAGTATGTGAGATTTCCAAACAAGAGACCCATTATATGGAAATGGGACTAAAACAAAGAAAGGCGCAGACTACAATACTTAACAATATGAGATTACTGCAGCAGTTTTGATTGAAAGTGTACCGCACTCCCTAACAGGATCCCTTTAAAAGGAATTACCAATCCTATGGTACCCCAAAAGAGAGAAAATCAAAGCGGAGGGGAGGAACAAAGAGGTCCAAAAGCCTGGGATAAAGTTGGACTCTGGGGCAATCGCCAATGAAAAATGCTATCTATGCTCTCCGAAATCTTATCCCAAGTTTTTAAAAAACGAAGTAGGAACACAACATCTTTAGGCAGAAAAGGCTTAGCTTGGTTAGTTGGAACACGCGCGGACCAAGTATATTTAAAACCAAAAGACTGAAAGATCAATAATTTGAATCAAATGATGGTTTACTATTTCAGGAAACATAGCTAGTTTATTCCATCGAGATAGAAGGGTTTTCGATTCACTGCCTACCAGCCTTACAAAAAGCAAAAGGCAGACCCTCAGGAGGACTACTGATGGCTTTTAAAAACAACTCTGTAAAAACCATCATCCCGGTTTTCAATAACATATAGGCATACAAGCGTGTAAGATTTCGTTAAAATGTGATATGCCAGATCCTGAAATGGTTGTCATCAATATATACTGGAACCCTGCCTGGGTCATTGTTGACAAGGTTAAAGAGATTATGGCAATTCCAATTTGATTCTAGCGGGCGATTTGAATGCAGAGTGCCTCGAACAAGCAATAGGCAAGCGAACCCCAGTAGTGAGGAGAATTCCCAAAAAGGGGCGTATCTGGTTGGATTTCCTAGAATCATGGGGTTTAAAGATGACTGGGAAGACTGAAGGAGGTGACCATATACTCCAAACTTGGCATTCCCTCTGCCATAGATTAGCAAGAAGGTTCCCTCTGCCATACATGAGCAAGAAGGTTTGGTAGGCAACAAAGGGAAAATACGAGCAGTAAAGTACAAACACGATGGATATAAGCGGAACGCCAAGTTGGGAAAAGTTCAGAAAGCCATATGGGAGGAAAAATGCAATCCGGACAAATTTACAAAATTTGTCTGGTCAACACCCCCCACTCCCCCCCAAGCGTATTAGGGGGGGAACCCCAAGCAAAATCACATCCGTAGCTTCTATGAGGAGACTTGTAGGGGAAAAAAAGAGAACTCCGAAGTAGCCTGCGCAAGTTGAAGAAAATGTATAGTAGCCCAAGGGAGTTTGGCCAAGAAGGCAAAGTTGGATTATAGGAATTGGTCTAAAAACCAGAGGCACTTGCGCCTGCCTTCAGCAGGACAGAGAACGGATGTTACATCTGTTGAGAGAGAACACAAGAAACCTCTGGACAGTGATTGGCCAATTAGACTCTGCCCCCAAATAGTTCACTGTGTAATCTGGTTCCAGAAGCAAAACTGGTAGAATATCTTTCAGAAACCTTTCGAAGCACTGGGGTTAACCATGAAAATGCACAAGCTGACACGCCATGGCATCTTTCGTTTGAACAAGATATTTTCAAAATAGTAAAATCACCCGCTAAGGCCGCAGGAATAAATGGCCTTATTTATCAGGTCCTGAAAAATGTCCAGGGCTTTGGGATAAACTATTAAACTGTCAATTTCCAGCCCACGATTTTTGGTGCAGTTGCATTAAAGCACTGATACAGACACTCAACAGAGCTAGCAAGGGTGTACATGAGTCTACTCTATAACCTTAGAGCATGACATCGAGTACTTCCACATCAGGAAGCGTTTAGTCCCTAGACACCCAAGAGCAGTGACGCTCTTCAGCTAAGTGCGGAATAGAAACACACACGGAGGGGTGCAAGACAGCGACCCTAGACAGGCAGTCAAGACCTTCTTAATTAAAAGTCCTGATGAAGATGACCACAATAAGTTACGGTTATGAAACCGGTCGACCCTGATTTAGCATGAGCAGGTCTCATGTGTTTTTTTAGATCTATGCAATAAATTGCTGACATAGACTGTGTTATACATAGTTGACATCATATTGTGTATGTTGTCTATATAAAAGGTTTTAGGTGTTAAACAGGACCCCTCTTGTGAGGCGCCTGTGGTACTTTAAAATTGTGTGATAATAGTACAAGTGTTTTGGGAGTTTTTTTTTTTTTCTTCTATATGCTGGCACTATAGTGGCCATTAAAATACTTATACACTGGTGCACAGATACAGCACTAGAACAATCCATTGAAAAGGCATTATCTAATGTAAAATGCCTTATGTACTCACTCGTTTGTGATTTATACACTTGGTACTGTATTTTAACTTTTAGAAATGATTTAATGGACACTTTTTTTGATGTTGAAAAGAATCATTTATACACTGAAGAATTGTCTTTACTGCTTCAATAGCCAGATGAAATGTTTGTGCATATTAAACTATGTTTTGTAAAACCACTTCCTCTATAGACCGTGATTGAGTATCTTTGACCTCTACAATAGTGCAAGTTCTAGAAAGCTGTGATATAGTAATCTAAGGCATAGCAAGGGGAATCTGTTTTTATGTAATGGTAAATAGTAGTTAACATACTCTAATCCCAAATTGAAAAAAGGCGGAAAGTGTTAAGTTAGTAGTATTATATGATGATCTTTGTTATTTATCTCTTAAGGTAAAGGTTAAATGTATATGGTTTTATATTTGCTTTTGCTTTTTCTTTTAACAACTGATGATTTTCTTTACTTAAATATATTTTGTAAAGCTTTTTTATTATAACCAAATACAAATAAAAAAAAAGTAAATAAATAAATAAAAAATGGCGAAAAAAGAAGACCGGGACCTGTTAATACAAAGGGGGCTTAGACGCCATCTTGAAAAACATAGCTCCCGTGGTTTAACGTTACCGGAGCCACGAATAGTTTGCGGTCGGGAAAAATCATGATAGTTCGTTGTAAACCCACTACCACCAGCCATTCTGAGAGGAAAGGGTAACATTTGACTGCTACATGAGTATCTAGACACAGGGGATACGATGTAACCCCTCCCGCACTCTATTGTAAGATGGGGTGTGCTAGGTCTAGGAATTAAAAATACTAGTAAAGTCAATTTCACACTACTTACTCTGGGAAACAGTTTATTCCAGAGAAGGTATTAAACCTTGGGAAAGCCTAAAAGGCTTCCCTGTGCCATGGCATTGAGGGTGCTGTGTGACACACAAATGAAAAGATGTCTATGGAGTTGTCTAAAACTCCATAACCAAAGAACACAAGAGTAAAATGCATCAAAATACATGAGTGGGCAAAAAGGCTCACACTCTTTCCAGGTAAAAAAAAATCAAGTGCTCAAAATTCAGCAAAGTTGCTGGGGGTCTCCAAGGTGCAGGGAATTGGCACATTTTTGAGAATTCTCCCTAACCGGTTAGAAAATATAGGGCGTTTAGCTTAGGAGATGCAAGTGTGCATGTTGCCGTTCTCGGACTTGGGTGGCTGGCAAGGCTCGACTAAGCAGCCCAAGAGAGGTCAAACGCATGGGTGGCTGTTGTTGAGGGTTGGAGATAGATTGCTATTGTTGAGTATGTGAGGCCAGCTATACCGGATTTCTTTCGGGCGGTGGTCGCTGTATGCTAGTGGCAGAGGTGTTGAGGTAAGTTTAGCGTTTGTCTGGATGGCTGTGTGCGCACTAGACCGGATGTGCTTGGCCGCAGACTAGGATTTCAGTTTTCCCAGGCTTGAGGATAAGGTGATTGGTCGTCATCCAGTGATCAATGTCGGAAAGGCACGATGACTGGTCTGGCCTTGCAGAGCCTCCAGAGTTTGGGATTTTGAGGATGATCTGGGTATCGTCTGCATAGTTGTAGCCGGTGTAAGGTTGTAAGGTTGTATGAGCGGATGATTGCAGGGATGGGATGTATGTAGAAATTGAAGAGTAACAGTCATGCTCCTTGAGGGTCACCTTTACAAACTGGACGTGTTATGGATGTGAACTGGTCGAGATCCATGATTTGCGACTGGTTAGAGATAAAGGAGATCCACGAAAGGGGCTGTGCCTGTGATTCTTAGTGTTTGGAGTCTGAATAATAGAATTGAGTAATCGATGGTATTGAGAGCTGCGGAAAGGTCTAACAGGGTGAGGACTGCGCAGCCGTCTGCGTCTGCTATTCTTTTGAGGTCGTTCAAGATGGAGACTAGGGAGGATTCTGTTCCCCTTAACGGTCTGAAACCTGATTGTGCCGGGTCTAGGAGGTTGTTGGTTTCAATTGGCCAAGCTGTGTGTAAGCGGCGCGTTTAATCAGTTTTTGGATGAAACGCCTATTGGGGTTGAATCGGTAGTTTTGGGGAAGAAGTGGGTCAAGGGTCGGTTTTTTGAGAATGGGTTAGGTGTAGGATGTTTTTGGGCTTTCGGGAAGGATCCTGATGTGAATGAGTGATTCAGGATTGTGCGTACAACATTACCTGCACAGGTGGAGGTTAGAATTTTTTTTTGCATTGAGGGTGGGCACGGGTCTTCTGGGGAGCCTGATGGGCGGCTGACTGCTAGAAGCAAGAAGAATTCTTGTTGTGTGATGGGGGAGAAAGAGTCCAAAGAAGATTGTGATTTTGGAGGGCTTTGGGTGCAGTGTTGTGGGCGGTGGCGGTAGGATTTTTAGTTTAGTGATGATGGTGTAGTCTTTCGTTGGCGGCATTGTAGAAATGGAGCGAGAGTGTCACATAAGGCTTGAGAGCTCGGAATGGACAGGCGAGAGCATGAGAGGGATTTGAATTCTGCTATGATTTTATGTAGTTCCTTACTGGGGTTGCAAGCATTATGGATTTGGCTCCCATAGAAGGATCTCTTGCTTTTTCCAATTTCCGATCAGTACATTCTGGTTGTTCTCACTAGGGCAGTTTTGTTTTGGGGATGAAGGGTCTGCTCTTCAGGTCTGTTCCAGACAGTGCTTGAGAGTTTTGGGATTAGGAGTGCACCACCTCGGTATTGGTCCAGATCTGTGTGGTACATTTAGCCGGGGTGAGGGTTTTGAGGGCATTGGTAAGCCAGAGGTCGAAGTAGTCTATTGCTGGGGGTACGTCCGCGAGGAAGAGTGAGTTGAGGGAGTAGCAGAGAGAGTACAAGATCTGGGGTGATTACCACTTTGTTCCATAGTGGGAAAGTGGAGGGTGCTGTTGGTGGTGGACACGTGGGGTGTTGGCCGCTGACCAGTGTTGAGTGGTATGGTGAAACAGAGTGCTGAGTGATCCGGCCATGATAGGAGGTGCAGGGGCTGGGTAGATATGTTTGCGGTGCTGAATATTGCGTCGAGGGTGTGGCCTCTGGTGTGGGTGGATGGGAGTGGAGGTGTGGTGTTTCAGATTGAGTGGATCTTAGGCTGTCTGTGAATGCCCTGCTGATAGGGTTTGATGGGGAGGCAAACCATATGTTGAAGTCTCCTAGGATGGTGAGGGTTGGATGTAGGATGTCTGGGTTTCTTCTGTGATGAGGTCATAGATGTGGAGTTTGTTTTTGGAAACTGTATCAAGTTTCCTACAATTCGACTGGAATAAGTCCGCTTTAGAGGCTCCCCTCAGGAGGTTCTCATTTGAGGTGAGTACAGATGTGTCAATGGTATTAGTAATATCTTGAGCCAAAACACATGTAAAACAATTTCATGTATTTTTCGTGGTCAGTTTTGCGTAACAATGGTGCTCACCATAACAACGGCCCAAAGAATCCACCCAAGCACAATTATAAAAAATGAATGCAAGAAAAAATTATAAAATAAATAGCCAGAACAGCCCATGAAAAATGCATGAAATTGTTTCATGTGTTTTGGCTCAAAGTAATACTAATAGCATTGACACATCTGTACTCACCTCAGATGAGAACCTGAAGGGGGCCTCTGTGGCTGATTGATTCCAGTTGAATTGTAGAAAACTGGATGCATACACAATTGAAAAAGTATGCCTAACTAACAAGTGGAAAGATCCTGTTCCTTTGTTTCATCTTTATTTAGCCCTTTTGTCTTTCCACTCAGGGGCTCCTCTTGAGTTGTCTACATCTCCATCTCCAGTCATCGCTCCAGCTCTTCCTCAAAGAAGAAGTCTGCTAACCCAGGGAAGCTGCGAGAGAAGCCGGAGAAGACCAAGGTGCAGGGAAAGGTGTCGATCTACCCCTGAAGGCTCAGGCAACCCAGGCGAAGTCCTCCTCAACTATCGAGCTGGTGGTGGCCACCCTCTCAAAGGCAAAAGGGACTGACCCAGTCCATGGGCCCCGGTGGTGCCCAGGGTATCCCTTCACCTGAGGGGGAGGACCCAGCGAAGTCGGTGGAGAGGGCGTCTGAGAAGAGGATGCTATCCCTAAGCCCGAGACGACACCTCAGGATGCAAAAGTGTGGGGTTTTGGGGGTTAGGCCTCAACCATATTCCAGGGCACAGATATTACATCCTCTGACGAGGACCTGTTGTCCGTTCACGCAATCCTGGAAGACGAGGGAACTGCTGATGGGGATGGTGGAAATGCCGACAGGGGCGCTGGGCCCAGCAAACCTACTGCCCCCCCAAACACCTCCAAGAGACGTGTCGCTGGACATCCTCTCGACCCTCCACACTCTAGTGTTGGAGATCCAGAAGAGAATGCCGACTGTGCCTCCGGCCCATGCGATACCTAGCCAGCCTCTGGCGAAGAAGAGACCGCAACCTATACCGCTGCGCTAACCTCCACACATTCCCTCCCCCTTAGGGATACGGGGACAGGCCCAGCGACTACGGACACGGACGGCAGCATTTCTCCTCTGCCAAGGGCTTTTCCCCCCCGAGGGCCTGGCCTTGTTGAGAAACCAGGCCTCCGCCCTGGCGAACAGGGATGTGCTGGAGAAAAAGTACTGGGTGCCGGAGTCTGCACCCAAGTGCCGGCGTTCGCAGCCTTCTCTGGACTCAGTTGTCTCGGCTGCCGCAAGAAAGAAGTCCTCTAACCCCTCTTCTTCAGCCTCCGTCCCTCCGGACAACGAAGGGAAGAAGTTGGATGCCATGGGTAGGAAGGTTATCGACTCGGCTGCGACGACAGTCAAAGCAGCTAACACGCCTGCAATCCTGGCCAGATACGACAGGGAGTTTTGGTATAAGATGGCCCCGCTGCTGGAGTTTCTACCTGACGACAAGCTGGTCCAGGTGCTGGTGATCCTCCAGGAGGGCAAGGTGGCAACGGACCATGCCATCACTGTGGCCCTGGACATCGTGGACACAGGGCTCTGCCAGATGGGGATCTGTCTGCCTCAGTCGCCTTGGCTGTTTCAAAGCCACCAACTTCCGTCAGGAGGTTCAGACAAGGGTGCTGTACATGCTTTTTGACAGTAACAACATCTTTGGGAAGGCCGTCGAATCGTTGCAGGCCATTAAGAATGACAGACGGCTCGTGCCCTGGACACGCTTAAACATTGTCCTTACTTTCGTGCCTCAGGAGGAAAATCTGCCAAGTCTTCGAAAGGGAGATCCTCTTCGTTCCACCAGCCTTCTCAATCCACGACCCAAGAGGCCTACAGGGACTGCTCCAAGGCTTTCAGAGGAGGTGGCTGATGTAGTCGCTCCCAAGGTGGCACGCAGGCCCAGAGCAAGATTCAACCATCCAGGACGTCGGGCCTTGCACCCCAGTGGGAGACGGGCTGGTGGGCTTTGTCAGCGAGTGGGAAAAGCTATCCACCGACCGATGGGTGCTGGACTCTCACCCACTGACACTCTGGAATTCCAACAAAAGGGTTTGTCGATACTGCCGGTGGCCCAGCAGGAGCAGCACATCCCACAGCTCCTGCAGGAGGTACGGCCATGATAAGAAAATGGGCGATAGAGCTGGTTCCAATGCGGCTGCGGAGTCTACTCCAGATACTAGTCTGTTAAGAAGACCAGAGGCTGGAATCCCAGTCTAGACCTGCGGTGCCTCAACAAATACCTCCAGTCCCAGAAATTCAGAATGGTCACGTTGCAGCATGTGCTCGGCCAACTGGAGGAGGGAGACTTCCTGACGTTGCTGGATCTGGAGCACGCTTACTTCCATGTTCCCATTTATGAAAAACATTGAATTCCTGCGCTTTGTAGTGCAGGGAAAGCACTATCAGTTCAAGGCCCTCCCCTTTGACTGAAGTCGGCACCCAGGGTGTTTACGGAGTGTCTTGCATCTACAGGGGATGCATGTATACCCGTACCTAGACTGGCTCATCCGGGCCAGGTCAAGGGAACTGGCCGTCGAACACACAGAGGAACGTCCGGCTGCCGATGGATCTGGGGTTCTCCGTCAACTATCCAAAGTCCCAATTGATAACATCGCTCAACGCGCTGTACTTGGTTGGGCCGGGGGAGGGAGGGGGCGCAGACTCAAGTCTCCTGCCTGGTGGCTCCCTCAGTCAAGCAGTTGGCGGCCCTTTTTTGGGCAAGGTGCAGCTGCTGTTGACACTGAAGACCGTAACAGTGCAGACCATCAAGTCTCTACTCAGCATGATGTCATTGTGCATTTATCTGATCTGGCTCTGCAGGTTATGCATGCAACCCCTTCAGGAATTTCTGGACGCTCGGTGGATTCAGGTATCCGGAAGCTTTGCAGAAAAGATTACTCTCGATAAGGAGTTCATCGAGCAATAAGGTGGTGGGGCATGCGCTCAACATCTCCGGGTGCATGGATTTCCAGAGCTCCCCATACCAGGAGACTGTCACCACAGACGCTTGCCTGGAGGGCTGGGGAGCCCACACTGGCCATCTCCACGCCAGAGGCCTTTGGCTGCCAGAGGAGAGGGATCTCCACATAAACGTCCTGGAGCTGCGGGCAGTGTTCTGGGCCCTCAAGTCGTTTGTTCCGTCCCGCAAGGTGGTGGGGGTCTTCACAGACAATACCACCACGAATAATGTTCTACATCTGGAAGCCGGGGGAATCAGATCCCCAGCACTCTCCCGACAGGCGCAGGACTTGTGGCACTGGGCCGTCGCCCAGGAAATTATCCTCATTCCTTTCCATCTGGCGGGGGTCAAGAACACCATCACTGACTCGCTCTGCAGCGAGCTGCGCTCTTGCCACAAGTGGGAGCTTCGACAGGATCAAGTGGACAGCCTCTTCCTTAAATGGGGCAGACCCCAGATCGATCTGTTTGCGACAGCGACGAATTCCAAATGCCAGAGATTTGTCAGCAAGGTTCCACCTGCCGAGGAGCATGGGGGTGGCGTTTTCCTTCCCGTGTGAAGGCCTGTTCCTGTACGCCTTCCCTCCCCTGCATCTCCTGCTGCGAGTCATCAATCAAGTCAAACGGTGCTGATGCACGATGATCCTCGTCGCCCCAGCGTGGCCTAGGCAGATTTGGTACCCGGAGCTTTTCAGCCTGTCAACGTCACCTACAGTCAAGCTACCAGTGGTCGCGGATTTGCTCACCAGAGGAGGCACAAGCCTACATCACGACCCAGGATTGCTGAACCTGAAGGCATTTTTTTACTCCTGCAGCCTTAGAGTTCGGAGGGTACGAGTTGCCGGCAGACTGCAGGGCGGGCCTTGCCAGGGCCAGAGCGTTGTTGACTCTTAAGTACTACAGGCACAAGTGGAAGCGTTTCGCTACATGGTACCGGTTGCAGAAGATCAACCATCTGAGGGTCACGGCCCTGCAGATTCTTCCGTACTTGTTCTCTTGTTGTACTGGTGCATCTGGTGGCTGTCTCCTGCTACACCACGTTTTTCCCTTTGGTCCCACTGTCTCTTCAAGGAGTTCCTCGAAGAACTGTTTTGTTTGTTCCCGCCTGTGAAAGCGCCTTCCCTGGCGTGGGAACTCAACATGGTACTGAAGAGACTCATGGGGGGCCCCCTTTGAGCCTATGCATCAGGCCCCTCTCAAGTTCTTCTCGTGGAAAACTGATCTCCTCGTGGCCATCACCTCTGCCAGGAGGGTTGGTGAGATCCAGGCCCTACCTGCAAACAACCTTGTCTGACTTTTCACAACATGACGGTGGTGCTGTGGACGCACCCCTCCATTCCAAAGGGTCTGTCGAAATTCCACATTAATGAGCCTTTGGTGTTGCCTGTGTTCTTTCCGAAAGTTTTGTCGCCGGCTGAAAGGTGTTAGGCAGCATTGCATGCAGTACCCCCTGGGACCATAACATACAATTAGGACTACAGGTGTAAGCAAAAACCAACCTTTGGTATAAGTCTGTACTACACAGTTTGTGGTAGCGAGCTGAGCAGCCAGGCTTCTCTCAAGAGGGAATGTGAGCAGTACAAGGATGTTACAGAAGTCTTACAATCACAGTATTTGTGTTAGTAATGCGCCGGTAGCCCGCAGACATCAGGGCGCAGAGAGACAGATTTAGGATAGGCAGTCAGGGTGCTGATAGGGCTGTGAAGTCGGGAGTTTATTTGAAAAGGTGGGTCTTCAGATGTTTCCTGAACGTTTTTGTAATTTGGTTCTACTTGCATAGTCACTGGAAGGTTGTTCCACTGCCGAGCTGCCTGAACCGGCAATTATTTCCCGACACCCAAGGCTCAGATTGCCAAAGGTACCTGTAACTTGCCTAGTGCTTGTGATCTCGGGGTCCTGTTCGGGATGTATCAGGTGAACTTGGATCTGAGGTACGACGGGGCTGCTCCATATAAACATCTATGCACTAATGTCATAGATTTAAAGAGGATTCTCTCCTCAACTCTGAGCCAATGAAGAGATCTTCTGCCCTCCGTCACGTGGTCTCTTCTATTCCCTTTTACAACCCGGACCGCGTTCGTTTCCATTATCTGGCATTTATTGGTGCATTTTTGGGTGCTCCCAGTAATAATGAATTGCCATAGTCAAGGCGCGCCAGTATGATGGCCCTGGCTATCGTAGCCGCGTTGTTCTCATTGATAAGTGGGCGGATGGCTCTCTGGCGCCTTATATAGTAGGCATTGTTTTTGTGGAGGTAGTTTGTCTGAGCTTCAGTGCCCATGGTGGACTCCATCATCCCAAGTGTTTTTACATGTGAGACTACCTTAATATGAGTCTTTGATCACAAACTCCTCATGTTCTATTCCTCGCTTATCCCTCGCTTGGCTAGAGCCAAAAATCATTAGCTCAGTTGTTTTGCTATTCAAGCACATCCAGTTGTCTTCCATCCATTTGTCTATCAGGTTATAAACGGTCATGATCTATTCCTTGTCTGATTGGTAGTCGCCCTCCAGCTCTAACACTAGCTGTGTCATCTGCGTAGTTTGTGAAATATACGCTGATGGATTCTAGAAGTACACATAAATATTTCATATATAGGTTGAAAAGGAGAGGGGATATACTAGCTCCCTGTGGTACCCCTGCACTTATAGGGTTTGGAGTTGAGAACTTCTCTTCCCAGTGTACTCTGGCTACTCGATCTGTGAGAAAAGATGCCAGCCAGGCCATCATGCTGTTCTCTCCAGTACCTGCTGTAGCAGTGTGTGATCGACAAGATCAAAAGCAGCGCTTAGGTCCAGAAGCATTCGTATCCCTGTCTTGCCCTTATCCACTATGGAAAGCATTCACGATTGAAGATCTAACATTGCGGTTTCTGTGCTGTGAGCATCACCGAAACCCGACTGCTGCTCGTGCCGAATGTTGTTGGCTTCCACGTGTGCCTGCAATTATTCTGTAGCAATTTTATCCATAATTTTCAGGATAAAATTGTTGTTGGTGATTGGGTGCATATTACTGTGATCGTTGGCATCCAGACCTGTTTTTTTTTTAGCAATGGTGTGATGGTCACCTTCTTTATGGTTTGGGGAATCATGCCATCATGGAAAGATGCGTTAATTATCTTGGACAGCACTGGGGCAAACAGTTGCTTGTTTTCCACGATTATTTTAGGAGGAATTAAATTTTCTCACAAGAGGACAAGAGGATGGTTTCATTTTAGCTAGCACCTTCACCATCTCTGCTTCTGAGATGGGTTGAAAGTTAAAGCTGTCTAATTTGTAAGGTTGTAATTAAGGAAGATGAAACTCATTGGCGGCTTCTCTAGCCTGGATGATAGCCTCTCTGGCTTTTTGTGTTTTATCTGCAAAGGCCTTTTTCACAATTTCACAATCCTCCTCCGTAGGTGTATTGGGAGGGGGGGGGGGCAGAGGGGGGGAGACGGGGATTTTCGTTTCTCATACGAATTGAGAATGTCAAAGAGCTTACTTGCCGAGTTGGGTGCGGCTTCGATCAGCTCATTATAGCATTCTGCTTTTAATGCCCTTTCTGTATTTGAAGTTAGCCTGGTTCCATTGTTCCTAGTCTCTGGTGAGGGGTCTTTTTGCCAGATTCTTTCCAACCGTCTTTTCTCAGTCTTGGGATCACAGAGTGTACCATTTCTGATGGTTTAGTTTTTCTAACTATTTTGGATTTAAGAGGGGCATGTTCCACCATCTCCAGTATGTGATTCGAGTAGTGGTTCAAGTAGACACTTCCACTCAAGGTTTCTTGGTAAAACACTTATTAATTTATTACACAATCATTTTGAAAACATTCACTAGAAGGAGGCAATTTAATATTATACACAAACACAATTCAATACCAAACCAATAAGTTTCTGAACAAATTGGGCTCCCCTGAAATAAAAGCAAAATGGCATTTCAGTTACTTTCAATGAGATGAAAAGGCACAAGTTAGTAGAATAGAAAACAAATACTTTCTTAGGCAGTGCAAATAGTTAACTAGAGGACTCGATTCAGTTCAATAGGCCTAGGCCAAAGTCAATGGACTAGTGTCCTGGATAGGAAAGAGCAGTTCTTGAGGTAAAGGGTAAAGTCTTTGCCAAAGATCTCAGAAGTAGTTTGTACGAAAAAGAATCATATGTTGGGTCACAAGCTGATTAGGCCTGCAAGTTTGGAAAGTTCTGTAAACTTTCACCGCGAGAGGTAAGTTCTCTCAATCGGTTTGGCACAGTTCCTTAATATGAAGAACAAGATGCAGCAGAAGACATTGGTTCCTGGCAGTTCCTGCCGATCTCACTGTTTGTGAGCCTCAGTCGTGGGGACAAGAGGGAGGACGTTGGTGGACTCCTGCACAGGATCGTCAGAAAACGCTGACAAAATTGAGTCAATTTGGTTCGAGTAGCTGTAATTCAAGCACACAAGCTGGTGTCCTTCCCCCCCCTGGTTAATCCTAACCAGCTCTGAGAATGGTATCCAGGTTGCTTACGAGTTGAATGGTTCCACCAACTCAAAGGAAGAAGTCGATCTTGAAGGCACTTCTCTGTCGATATGAACTTGGCAATTCGGACCTGCAGCACGGCTTCACTGGGCAAACAAACGGTCCAGGAGTTGCAGCAGCCGTCCTCTTCCGGCTCTTCTTCGGTTCTTTCGTTCCAGTGGTCGACTCTGCTTTCCAGTCCACGAGACTCTCCTTTTAAACAGTTTTCTGCCTTTCATTCCAGACTAGCTGCCACTCACTGAGCAGGGTGGCTGTCCTTGCCGGACAGTCAGCCAATCACACCATAGTGCATTTGGGTCTCCTAGGAGACTAAGCACAGGGAGTTTCAGGCACCTCCCTTACTTCCTGCCCACTCCAGACACTCGGGCGCCAGAGGCGGTCTTCAGTTCTGAAGCCTGCCAAATGCACACGAACAAAGGGACCGAACCTGGTTTGGTACGCAGAGACCAACACTAGAAGGACCTTTCCAAAATGAAATGGCGAAAAAAGAACACTAGGACCTGTTTAAACAAAGGGGCCATCTTGAAAAACTCCCCCGATTTTTAGCTACCAGTGTTCGCGGTCGGGAAAAATCATGGTAGTTTGTTGTAAAACCACTGACACCAGCCATTTTGATAGAAAAGGGTAGCATTTGACTGCTACATGAGTTTCTAGACACAGGGGATACTAGGTAACCCCTCCAGCACTCTATAGTAACATAGTGTGTGCTGGGTCTAGGAATTTAAAGACTAGTAAAGTCAATTTAACCTTACATTCTCCGGGAAACGGTTTATCCCAGAGAAGGCATTTAAACCTTTGAGAAGTCTAAAAAGGCACCCCTGTGTCACTGCACTGAGGGTGCTGTGTGACGCATGAAAAGATGCCTATGGAGTTATCTTAAAACTCCATAATCAAAGAACACAAGAGTAAAGCATAGATCAAAAAACAAGAAAGAGTGGGGGAAAAAAGCTTACACGCTTTCCAGGTAAAAAAAAAATCATCAAGTCCTCAAAATCCAGCAAAAGTTGCTAGGGGTCTCTAAAGTGAAGGGAATTGGCACATTTGAGAATTCTCCCTAACAAAAGGACTTTGCACTCGCTGGATGTGGCTCGTGCTCTGAAGTTCTTTGTGGCACGCACAGACTTTCCGGAAGACGTCTCAACTATTCATGAACTTTGGTCCTGTGAACCATGGGTAGACCTTGTCCAAGGCTTCCATCTCCAGGTGACCTTGGCTGTATCACAGTCATTGTTTGGCAAGTCGACGACCGCCCGGCCGCCCCGAGCTCATTCTACCCGAGCGTTCGCTGTGACGGCATTCCTATCTGGTGTGCCCCTGCTGGACATCTGCAGGGCTGCTACGTGGAGGTCCACGCACACCTTCACATGATTCTACTGCGTTGACTGGGATTCCAGGGAGGAGTCCAGGGTTTGGCCAAGCAGTGCTAGGCAACCTGTTCGCTTGTAGGTGAGCCTGTTTCGGAGGTAAGAGTAATTGCTTCTGTTGAGCCGTGCCACCTCCCATGGTTGAGCATTTGAATCTATGCCAGACCCCATGCTGGAGAAGGAACAAGTTACTTAGCTGTAACTATTGTTCTCCAGCATGGGTCTAGCATGCATTCACATACAAACCCTCCCACTTGCACCTCTGCGGCTCTTCTTGATCATGCTGCCACTTTACATGCTACCAAATCTGAAGATTGCTGCCAGAGGAGGGGCTTAGGGAGAGGGCAGTCATTGGCTTGGTATGACCCAGAGTACAGTGATTGGTTTAGAGGAGAAATACAGTTTGAAAGTGAAACTGTTTTTCTTTTACTGAGGATTCCTGGCCTGACAACAGGGAATATTCATGGGCATGTGAATCCATGAGCATGTGAATCCATGACCGACCCATGCAGGAGAACAATAGTAACAGTTAAGTAACTTGTTCCTTACTCACCGTAATCGTATTTCTAATGCTTGTATCTGCTTGGATTCACATGCGCCCACCTTCCTCCCCTCTTGGAGTAGAAGGAACCTAGACTTATACCTTCTCTCTTCTGTACTAGCTCATGCACACTATAAGGCTCCCTCACAGCAGAAAAAAACAACCAGTGGGACCTTGACGCGTGAGGGACTTTGGGTACACTACATGTCACTTTAGGGATAGTGTTTGCCACGCCCATGTCGACGTCCCTTCCGATCTTCGAAAAAAAGATGCAATGTTCTGTGATTACCACTAGATGTCTGACTATATGCACAGCATGTGAATCTAAGCAGATGCAATCATCAGAAATATGATTACAGTGAGTAATGTATTTCATTTTAGTCTTGCTAACAGAATACTTTAATTCCACTTCAATGTTTCCAAAAGTAAAATTATTGTAGCTCTCCATTAATGCTTCTCATTTTTTTGCCCACAGATCACAGATCCCTTCAGACCAGCCCTCAGAGTGAGTAAAACCTCATTACCACTTAATGGCAAACTATTAATCCTTGTTTGTTTTTTGGTGAAAAGAATGGGGCAGATTTTAAAAATGTTCATTTTGCATACAAGGACTGGGCAGTGAGTATGGTGCTGTGGATGTCATGAGCAGTGTTGGGAAAGATGTTTCTTTTTTCAAATTTCCCTCCATTGACCTCAATGGAACACTAAAAGTTGTTTCTATGTTGTGGAGGCAAGTCTTTTTGCTTTACTGCACTTGCTCAGTTTGCCTCTTCTAGTGCTGAAGGACACTGTCACCTATGAGGGATACCTTTGTTGTGCTATTGCACACATCACCTTAAGTGAATTAGTGCATGGGTACTATGAATCCATTTTTCCTTTTAGATAGGTTTTGTTACTTTTTGGATGTGTCAGTAGGTTATTTTCGACCGTTTTCTTTCATTTTACTTGCGTGGAAATTCGTTTTTCTGCATGCTAAGCCAGAATTCCTATTTTGGGGTTACTAGGGCCATTTTTAGAAGCCACTCTTTTTTTGGTTCTTGTTAGGAAGAATTCTGTTAAGTGTGCCAATTCCTCCCACCTTAGAGCCCTCCAGCGCTTTTGCTAAACTTTTTGACTTTGAACTTTTAATTCTGTGTGTTTTAATCTTGTGTTTTCTTTGGTTATGGAGTTGGACAACTCCATAGGCATCACCTTTTCATGTGTTACACTGCAACCTCAGTGCAGTGGCACAGGGAAACCTTTTCAGGCTTTCCCAAGGTTTAAATCCCTTCTCTGGGATAAACTACTGTTTCACAGAGTGAGTAAAGTGAAATTGACTTTACTAGTCTATTTAAATTCCGAGACCCATTGCACCCTATCTTACAATAGAGTGCTGGAGGGGTTACTTAGTATCCCCTGTTTCTAGATACTCATGTAGCAGTCAAATGCTACCCTTTCCTATCAAAATGGCTGGTGGCAGTGGTTTTACAACAAACTACCATGATTTTTCCCGACCGCAAATACTGGTAGCGTTAAATCGCAGGAGCCATGTTTTTCAAGATTGCGTCTGAGCCCCCTTTGTTTAAACAGGTCCTGATGATCTTTTTTGCCATTTCTTTGTGGAAAGGTCGTTCTAGAGTTTTGCGCTGCGCGCCAAACCAGATTTCGTTCCTTTGTTCATTCGCCTTTGGCGGGCTTCAGGACTGAAGACCGCCTCTGGCGCCCAAGTGTCGGGGGTGGGCAGGAAGTGAGGGAGGTGCCTGATCTCCCTGTGCTTAGTCTCCTAGGAGACCCAAAGGCACTCTGGCATGATTGGCTGGCTGACTGTCTGGCAAGGACAGCCATCCTGCTGGGTGAGTGGCAGCTACGCTGGAATGAGTGGGAGTAAACTGGATAAAAGGCAAGTCTCTTGGCTTGGAAGGCAGTCGACCACTGGAACGAAAGAACCCAAGACAAGCTTGAAGAGGACGCCTGCTGCAACTCCTGGACCGTTGGCTTGCCCAGTGAAGCCCTGCTGCAGGTCCAAATCGCTAAGTTCATCTCGACAGAGAAGCCCTGCAAGGACGACTTCTCCCTTTGAGTTGGTGGGACCAATCAACTTGACACTAAGCCACCTGAATACCATTGTCGGAGCTGGTTGTATTTTCCTCAGAGTGCTGCAGGAAACTCAATAACCAGGGAGAGGGACACCAGTTTGTTTGCTTGACTATAGCTACCGGAATTGTTGCCAGTTTTTTGACCAGTCCCAGTGCTGTGCAGGAGTTCCCAGACATCCTCTCTTGTCCCCACGACTGAGGCTCAGGAACAGCCAGATCCGCAGGAACTGCCACAAACGGAAGTCTTCAGCTGCATCTTTTTGTTCATTTGTAAGGTACTGTGAAACGAGACTGAGAGTACTTGCCTCTCGCTGTGAAAGTGCTTGAAACTTCCGCAACTAGCAGGCCTAATCAGCTTGTGACCCAACATATAATTCTTGTTACAAACGACTTCTGAGTTCTTCTACAGAGACTTTACAGTTTACTTACCAGAACTGTTTTTACCTATCCAAGACTTTAGCCCATTGACTTTGGCCTAGCATATTGAATTGACTCTACTCTTCTGGTGAACTCAAAGTATCTGCACTGTCTAAGAAATTGTAATCCTTTTATGTTCTGAACCTATTCCTTTTTGCTCATTCTTCAAAGTATTCTGAATGCCATTTTGCTTCTCCTTCGAAGTAGTCTGAATGGCTCAGAAACTTAATGAGTATAGTACTGAAGTGTAGTTGTGTGTGATATTGAACTTCCTCCTTCTAGTGGATGTTTTATAACTGGCTGTTGAATAAAGTAAGACTTTAACCAAGAAACCTTGAGTGTAAGAGTTTGTGAACACCTGTGATTGTAGACCTCTGTAACATCCTTACAGCTCACATTCCCTCTTAAAATAAACCTGGCTGCTCTGATCCGCTGCCAAAAACTGTTCAGTACAAACTTATACCCAAGGTTGGTTTTGCTTACACCTGTAGTCCTAGTTGTGTGTAGTGGTCCCAAAGGGGACTGCATACAAACTTTGCTTAAGTTATTTTAACTTTATGATGACCAGAATGGCTTCTCGTGTATTCCCCCTTCTCCAGCATGGGGTCTGGCATGGATTCACATGCTCATGAATATTCCCCGTCAGGCCTGGAATCGTCGGTAAAGAAAAAATCAGTATCACTTTTGTTTCTGATCTGTCTTTCTTAGTAGTAACCAATCGCTGATCTCTGGGTCATACTGCCCCCAGCCAATGACTGCCCTCTCCCTAAGCCCCTCCCCTGGCAGCCATCTTCAGATTTTTACTGCACGCTCAAGTGTTGGCAGTCCTCGTGTTTAGCTCTCGAGCTTTTTGATGCGTTTTTGCGCTTTTCTAATTTTTCGGTCAAATAGAGCCTCAAGCTCCACCGTGTCTACATCCGATCAACGGGGACCCGTTTCGGATTTTTCTACACCCCTCAAGGTTGAAGTTTTCGTCGAGTTGCGCTTCTTGGAGGAGTCCAGAAGTTTCTGTGGCCTACCCCGGACATGGCCCAGGAGAAAGGAAGCTCAACGCCCGGAAAGCTGTTCAGGGTTTGCCCTGGATGCCAGCTGCAGAATGTGTTCAAAGAGGACGAACATTGGAAGTGCCTCTACTGCTTTCATGAGGACAAAACGCACGTGGAGAAGGACTGTGCGTTTTGCGGGAACATGTCGGAACGGACCATTGATCAACATCTTTGTCTCTCCAACTGGCTGGGAGGAAAGAGCCCGTTAGGTGAGAAGTAGTAGTCTGAGCGGTCTTCTAAGTCCTGTGAGGGCGCCCCGCAACGGGGGCCCACCAGAAGGCAAAGCACTGGGATCGCCGAACGGTCGGGCTCCTCGGCCGCCAGGCAGGGCGCATCCTCTCCAGCACCATCAACCACGAGCCAATGCTGACTCAGGGAAGAGGAAAGCCGAGCTCCCGGCGGAGCTTATGGAGAGGCCCCGGTCGGTCTCGAAGGATCCAGCGAGGGGGACTGAGGCGGTGACCATCCCCCCCAAGGTGAAGGCCACAGGCCCGCAGAAGGTGGTGAAGGCCTTGAGTCACCCGGCTAAGGCCTCTATCGAGGAAGTCGCGGCGGCCCTGGTGCAGCCTGGGGAGGCTACACCAGTGGAGGCCCCGGCGGAAAAAGGGGTTGGGGCGGCAGCCATTGTGGACACGGACACAGCCCCCGAGGAGGAACTCGTTGAAGTCTTGGAGGGCATAGACGAGTGTGTCGAAGAGGCCCGGTCCCACGGGAGGGATCCTGACGAAGAGGACGAGAGCGATGGCGAGGTTCCTAGTCAACAGTCGCACCCGTCGCTTCCGGAGCCACAGGACAACCCTTCGGCCATTTTGTTGGCAATACAATCCTTATGTTCGGAGATAAGGACGAGATTGCCCCTACCACCGACGGAGGAGCCAGACCCAGGCCCGTCGGGAAGTCCCCCAAACAAGAGAAGACAGACCCATCCAGCCCCGCCTTTTCAGCCCTCGCAGCCTGCTCAGCCTTTGCCCACGTCCCCCGTACCTGGGGATGACACGGGAAAGGACACGGCCACGACGGGTACGGATGACGGTGGTGACGACGGGACAGAGCTCCCAACGCCTCCAGCCCGGGCCTCCCCGCCCGACGAGATTGGGTCTTTCCACACTATGATCGCCAGGGCATCTGAGCTTTTTCAGCTCTGCCCCGAAGAGAAGGAAGGTTTTCTTTACCAACGGCGCGAGGCCAAGAGGAAGACAGTCCTCGCCGTGCCTCTGTTGGATGACATCTGGGACGAGGGTCTCGCCCTTCTCAAGAACCCGTCTACGACGCCTGCCAAGAGGGATCGGTACGAGAAGTAGTACCGGATACCCGACGCGGCCCCTTTGTGCCTAAGGGCGCAACCGACCCCTGATTCGGTCTTCTCAGCGGCGTCCAAGAAGAAAGCAGGGGTGGCGGGGGGGAGGTCATCGGCCTCAACATCAACTTCCCCACCGGATGGCGAAGGAAAGAAGCAGGATGCAATGGGACGACAAGCCTCCGGAGTATACTCAAGGTACTTCCTCGTGAAAAAGAAGACAGGAGGGTGGTGACCCATCCTGGACCTGCGACGACTGAACAAATACATCAAGGCACAGATGTTCCGGATGGTCGCCCTCCAGCATGTGCTGGGACAGCTGGAGGAGGGCGATTTCCTGTTGTTGGATTTGGAGGATGCATACTTTCACATTCCCATTCTAAAAGGACACCGGAGGTTCCTCGGGTTCGTGGTCCAAGGGCGGCACTACCAGTTCAAGGCCCTCCGTTCGGATTGAAGTCGGCACCCAGGGTTTTTACCAAGTGCCTCGCTTCGGTGGCGGCGCGGCAGCGCCTGCAGAGGATCCACGTCTACCCCTACCTGGATGATTGGCTCATCCGCGCAAGGACGAGGGAGCTCACCATAGAACACACAGCGAAGACCGTCCAGCTGCTCACAGACCTGGGGTTCTCCATCTTCCCCAAGACCCACCTGGTCCCCTCTCAAGTCGCACTGTTTCTGGGAGCCAAGCTCGACACAGTGGCGCGTCTGGCCTCACCGTCGGAGGAAAGGACAAAGGCCATCCTAGGCAAGGTGCAGCGTCTTCTGGCCATGGACGTGGCCAGGGTGAGGTCCATCAAGTCCCTCCTCGGGATGATGTCCTCTTGCATTTATCTTGTGCGCCTGTGCAGGCTTCGGATGCGCCCTCTACAGGAGTTCCTCGACGCCTGCTGGATTCAAGCGACAGGCACTTTTGAGGACAGGATCCCTCTCAACTAGACCTTCGGACGAGCGATCCGGTGGCGGGGCACCCGCGCTCATCTAGCGGCAGGGACAGACTTTCAGACCCCGGCCCACCAGGCGACGATGACGACGGATGCCTCCCTGGAGGTGTGGGGAGCACACACCGGAGATCTTCACACGAGAGGCCTTTGGCTCCCGGAGGAGAAGCCGCTCCACATCAACATCCTGGAGCTCCGGGCAGTGTTCTGGGCCCTCAGGTCCTTTCTCCCGTCCCTCAAGGGCAAGGTGGTGAGGATCTTCACTGACAACACCACCACGATGTTCTACATCCGGAAGCATGGCGGAACCAGATCCCCGGCCCTATCCAAGGAAGCCCAGGATCTGTGGCATTGGGCCGTTGCTCAAGGGATGTTTCTGGTGCCGTTTCATCTGGCAGGGATAAAAAACACCATTGCCGACTCAATCAGCAGAGAGCTGCGCTCGTGCCACGAGTGGGAACTAAGCCCGGATCAAGTGGACCGACTCTTTCAGCGATGGGGCAAACCCCAGATGGACCTGTTTGCGACGGTGACGAACTCCAAGTGCCAGAGGTTCGCCAGCAGGTTTCCCCAACCGAGGAGCATGGGCGATGCTTTCTCGTTCCCCTGGGATGGCCTGTTCCTATATGCGTTCCCTCCGTTGCCGTTGCTGCTCCGACTCATCAACCAGCTCAAGAGGTCCCGGTGCAGGATGATCCTCGTCGCACCGGCGTGGCCGAGGCAGATCTGGTTCCCGGACCTTCTGGACTTGTCGGCGTCCCTACCCGTCAAGCTGCCGACGGACGAAGATCTTCTTTCCAGAGAAGGAGGCGCCATCCTTCATCACGACCCGGAGTCGCTGAACTTGCAGGCCTGGCTCCTGCAGCACTAGAGTTTGGAGGGTACGATATCACGGCTGACTGCAGAGCGGTTCTTGCAAAGGCCAGGGCGTCCTCAACTCTCACGGACATAAGTGGAAGAGGTTCTCTGTCTGGGGCCGTGCACAGAAGATTAACCCTCTGCAGATTACGGCCCCTCAAGTACTGCCGTACCTACTGTCGCTGGCCAAGGCTGGACTAGCTCATGCTTCCATCAAGATCTATCTGGCTGCGATCTTTCGATACGCCAGAACTACGGGACGGGCGTCCTTGTGGTCTCATTGCCCGGTGAAGGAATTTATGAAGGGACTGTTCCGATCGTTCCCGCCAGTGAAGGCTCCTGCCCCGGCGTGGAAACTCAACGTGGTGCCGTCTAGGCTCATGGGGGCACCATTCGAGCCTCTGCATTCGGCGCTGTTGAAGTTCCTGTCGTGGAAGACAGCATTTCTTGTGGCCATCACCTCCGCACGACGAGTGGGAGAGATCCAGGCCCTATCCTGCAAGCCTCCATACTTGACTTTTCACTACACACGGGTGGTGCTGAGGACGCACCCCTCCTTTATGGCCAAGGTGCCGTCGGACTTCCACCTCAACGAGCCCTTGGTGTTACCAGTTTTCTTCCCGTCGCCGGCCGAGAAGACTTTGCACTCGCTGGATGTAGCTAGAGCGCTGAAGTTCTACGTGGACCGCGCGAAGAGTTTTCGGAAGACGTCACAGCTATTTGTGAACTTTGGACCTGTGAACCAAGGGAAGGCTCTCTCGAAGGCTTCCATTTCCAGATGGCTCTCCGGCTGCATCATGCACTGTCACCGGTTGGCAAACCGACCGTTGCCCGGCCGTCCGAGAGCCCATTCGACCAGAGCGATCGCTGCTACCACGGTGTTCTTGTCTGGTGTGCCCCTGCTGGACATCTGCAGGGCTGCTACGTGGAGGTCGACGCACACCTTCACGAGATTCTACTGCGTCGACCGGGATTCCAGGGAGGAGTCCAGAGTCAGCCAAGCAGTGCTGCGCAACCTGTTCGCCTGAAGTTGGCCTGGTGAGGAGGTAAGAGTGCTTAATGTTGAGATTATGTAATGCTTAATGTTGAGCCTTTGCCACCTCCCGTGGTTGTGCATGTGTACATGTATTCTTATATTCATGAGCATGTGAATCCATGCCAGACCCCCATGCTGGAGAAGGAACAAGTTATTTACCTGTAACTGTTGTTCTAAGAGATTGTGTCCTCTGACATATTCCTTATCTTTGATAGATCTCCCAGCTTGCTGGCCACAGAATTTTTTTTTCAGAGGGCGCTGCGCGTCAACCTCCCTCGGGCCGATTGTCCCCGACGGCCTCTGTATCGGCGCCGACGTCATCACGCATATAAATAGACTCGCGCAACGTCCATTGCTCAGTTCCGTTTTTCCGCGCTTCGTGGGGCCTCGGAATATTGTTGCTCAGTTCTTCAGTCAAATATATCAATATTCCTCGTGAATACTGACTCCTACTCGATGGCTTCCTCACCCGAACCGACGACTCCACGGTCCGGGTTCAAAAAATGTTGAGACTGTGGAAAGAAAATGTTGTTGACGAATCCTCACAGGATCTGTTTATGGTGCCTGGGAATCGAGCACCATTGTCCGGAGTGCAAGGACTGCATGTCCATGACGGCGAAAGCCTTGAAGGAGCGTGAGGGGAATCTCGAGAGAGGTAAGGCAGTTAAAACTTCTTTAAAAGTTTCCTCGTCTGAGTCGAGACATTCGTCTTCTCGCCATCACAAAAGACATTCTCGTTCTAGGTCTCGAAGCAGTTCCCATCACTCTTCGAGATCTAAGCATTCAAAAAAGAGAAGTCGAAGATCCCCTTTCTCGTCTTTGTCATCTTCCGTTTCCCCAAAAAGGGTCTCCTGCCCCACAAAACATAGCTCTCAGGCTGAGTGGGAGGAATTGAGGAAAAAGATGCTAAGCGTCTTCGAGAAAGCGGCCTCAAACCCCTCGAAGACTGCTGAGGGTGATACCCTGGGTGAAAGACCCGAAAAATCAAAAAGCGCGAGTCGCAGCACCCGGCGAAAGAAGCCACTTGAGAGCGTCAATCCCTCGAGTAAAGGTAAAGTTGCGTCTTCGCCGTCGTCGAAGATCCCTTCGACACATAGGTTCTTCGACGCACAGGTCAGTCGAGTCGACGCCAACAAAGGATAAACCCACGGCCACCTCACAGCCAGTGGCCATACCCAGAGCCTCGAGCACGAGAATGTCGTCGACAACCTCGAGTAGAATCCCGATACTCTCGAGTTCATCGAGGCCTCTACCACCTTTCTCGATGCCTTTTTCGATGACTTCAATGGCTTCGAAGCCTTTAACGTCCACGTTTTCTCAGCCAATCATGAAGAATTTGGCTCCTTCTGCTCTGGAAATGGGATTTATACCATTTTCAAGACCTGATCACTCCAGAGTCTTATCTTCTAATTATGAAGAAGGGGAGGATTCGGATCAGGAAAGACCTTTTGAGTTGCAGGGACCTGCGACTCCTGCGCCAGAGGAATTTACCTCTGAGGAAGTTAGGTTTAAAGACCTCCATGAATCCCTACAGGAAGCAAGTGGGTTGGACACTTCCCCAGAAGTGGAATTTGCCACACCAGACCCAGGGGAACATGCTGAAACCCCTTATAGAACCTTGATGGCAAGGATAATAGAGTTTATGGGGTGGTCCACACCCTCACCTGCTTTTCAGCAAGACGCCCTCAAATACATCTTGGTCAAAGGTCCACAGGAGGATCCTGTGGTGCCATTTCATGCGGCATTACAAAGGAGAATATTAGCAAACTGGGAAACACCTGAAGTAATCCCAGCGGTTAACAAAAAATTGTCAGCTAAATATAGGGTGTCTTCTGCTGACCTTGAATATTTATCCAAACACCCAACTCCGGAGAGTCTGGTTGTTCAGGCAGCTACTTCAGCAGGTAGTAAATCGGCTTACCCTACTGTTCCACAGGATAGGGATGATAAGAGATATGACTCTATGGCCAAAAAAGTATTTTCCGCATGTAGCATGGCATTGAAATCCATCAATGCTATTTGTACGCTCGCTAGGTTCAGCCACACACTTTGGGAGTGTGCTTCATCTGCGGCTGACTGCCTCCCGGAGGGAGAAGAAAGGGAAGCATTCCTAAACATCAAGGATGATAAAGACGCTATATGCGAATCTCTTCAAACTGGCATCGATTCTGCTGACAGCATCAGCAGAGCCATGGCGGCAAGTACAACAACCCGGAGATTTGCTTGGTTGCGAAAGTCTGGTTTTGCTCCAGATGTGCAAAGCAGACTCCTGAATATGCCCTTTGATGGCTCTTCTTTGTTTGGTAAGAAGGCGGATGACAGTTTAGAAAAACTACAAACATCTAAGGCAGCAGCAAAATCCCTAGGAGCTGCAATCTGTCAGACACCATATCGCCCCTCAGGAACCTCTTGGAGAGGAAAGTCCTTTCGCTTCTATTCCGCATTCGGAAAGGGCAGAGTACAGCCGGTTCAAAGGGGTCCGAAAAACTTCATCCGAGGTGGACTCGGTAAAAACACAAGCCGCAGCAGGTGCCTCTTTTCCCTCGGCATCTGCATCAGCTGCCTCCAAACCGCTCTGAGGACTCTCTTCACAAAACACCAGTAGGGGGCAGGTTAACTCAACATCTGACAGAATGGCAGACTATTACGTCAGATGCTTGGGCGTTGGAGATAGTTGCCCAAGGTTACTGCCTGCCTTTTCTATGCATCCCTCAGTCATCCACCGGGGAACAGCTCTCTGAAAGTTCCAGATCTGCTCCTCTTGCAGGAGATTGTAGACCTGCTAGAGAAAGGTTGCATCGAACCGGTACCTGTAGCGGAGAGGAAGAAGGGCTGGTACTCCCCCCTACTTTCCCATACCGAAGAAAGACGGAGGACTGACACCTATCTTGGACTTACGAGAATTGAACAAGTTCCTCAGGAAGAACAAGTTCAAGATGGTAAATCTCTCTCGGATCCTTCAGGCCCTCCAGCTCCAGGACTGGCTGGTATCTCTGGACCTCCAGGATGCTTATTTTCATGTGCCAATCCATCTCAAACACAGGAAATACCTGAGGTTCGCAATTTATTATATTATTCGCATTAATTTCGAGTTCTGCCATTTGGGTTGACCTCCGCCCGAGGGTCTTCACCAAGCTAATGTCGGTAGTGGCTGCAAGTCTAAGGAGGGAAGGGATCCACGTCTACCCGTACCTGGACGATTGGCTGATCAGAGCTGTATCTTCGGAACAAGCTCAGATCCAGCTAGATTGTCTGCCACGTCCTTCAGAAACTGGGCTTCTCCCTCAATTTAAAGAAGTCACAAATTATACCATCACAGAGACTCCAGTTCATTGGGGCGGTCCTGGACACTTCCCTGGGAAAAGCATCGCCACCAGAGGTGAGGGCTCAAGATATGCTGCAGATGGTCACCAAGTTTCAAAATGCCCAACGGCTCCCAGCCTTCGACTTTTT
This sequence comes from Ambystoma mexicanum, assembly GCF_040938575.1. Lineage (NCBI taxonomy): Eukaryota > Metazoa > Chordata > Amphibia > Caudata > Ambystomatidae > Ambystoma > Ambystoma mexicanum. The sequence continues at coordinate 736,411,394 of NC_090925.1, forward strand.
GAGGTTTCTAGGCCTCATGGCATCCTGCGTCTTCCTTGTGTCAGAGGCTCGCCTGAGAATGAGATCTCTTCAGTGGGCACTGAGAACTCTGTGGTCGCAATTCCGGACAAAGTGGCTTGAGACCTTCAGTGGTGGGCCTGCCAGAAAAACATCTTGAAGGGGGAACTGTTTTGGCAACCATGGCCGGAGATAACCGTAGTCACGGATGCCTCACTCAGGGGGTGGGGAGCCCATACCAACGACTTGACCATCAGCGATCGTTGGTCTCCATTGGAGTCCAGACTACATATCATCAACCTGTTAGAGCTGAGAGCAATCAGACTAGCGCTGAAAGCTTTTCTGCCATCTGTCCAGGGGAAAAATGTCCTGATAATGACGGACAACACAGTGGCCATGCACTACCTCAACAAAAGAGGAGGCGTAGGATCACTGCCACTGTGCAGAGAGGCAATGCAGCTCTGGTTTTGAACAATTCAAGAAGGAATCTCTCTATCGGCAGTTCACCTAGCCGGAGAGAAGAACTTGACAGCGGACGCTCTGAGCAGGCAGAGTACAGTCTCCCACGAGTGGGAACTAGCTCAGGAAGTCCTTCAAGAGATCTTCGCCCTTTGGGGAACCCCTCAGGTGGATCTGTTCGCCACCAGCGTCAACAGGAAATGCGATCTGTTCTGCTCAAGGGAATTTGCCCCGAGAGGAGCTCTGGGAGACGCGTTCATAGTGGACAGGGAGTTTCCGCTTCTGTACGCGTTCCCACCGGTCCCTGTCATTCCTCAAATGATCAGGAGGTTGAGAAGATTCCGGAGAACCATGATCCTAATTGCCCCGGATTGGGCCAGGAGAACGTGGTACCCGGACCTTCTAGACTTGTCCATCTGCCCTCCAATTCGACTTCCACTCAGAGAGAACCTACTCTCACAGAAGGGAGGTCAGGTTCTCCATCCAGACATCAGAACCCTCAACCTTCACGCCTGGCTTCTGAAAGGTTGAGATACAAGGATTGGGACCTCCCTGATGATGTCATGGAAGTGTTGCTTTCGGCCAGAAGGCCAGCAACAAAGTCTTTATACCGCTGCCGTTGGAACAAATTCTGCAGCTGGTGTAGAGAAGAGAATATCGACCCCTTTTCATGTGGTACACCAACGGTGTTATCCTTTCTACTCTTCTTGGCAAATTCAGGCCTTCAAGTTGGCACTATCAAGGGCTATCTCTCAGCGCTATCGATCTTCAAGCGCACTGCAGAGGAGCCTTCGTATTTCAAATTACCCTTAGTAATACAATTTCTAAAGGGATTAACTAATATCTACCCTCCAAGACCTTTCCAGGTTCCTTTATGGGACTTAAATTTAGTCTTAAATTTCCTGATGGGGGACTCCTTTCGAACCACTCCACTCTTGTTCACTAAGATTTCTCACCCTTAAAACTGTCTTATTAGTGGCTTTAACATCTGCTAGAAGGGTGAGCGAATTACAAGCTCTATCTTGTAAACCCCCTCATACAATTTTTCATAAAGACAAAGTTGTCCTACAGGTGAAGCCTAATTTCCTCTCAAAGGTGGTTTCTGAATGCTGCATCACTACCTTACCTTACCTTCATTCTATCCGCCTCCCCATCCGGGGAAAGGGGAAGAAAGGCTACATAGGCTGGACCCAAAGCGGGCTTTAAGCTTTTACATCAGCAGACTTGCTAGGATTAGGCAAGCAGACCAACTGTTCGTAGGTTACGCAGGGCACAAATTAGGACTACCGATAACAAAACGAACCATTTCTAAATAGATTATTTTGGCCATCCTGGAATGTTACAAACTCCTCAAAATCTTAGGGCTCATTCAACCAGGGGTATCGCAGCCTCCTCGGCCCTCCAAAGAGGGGTGCCTATTCGAGACATATGTGCGGCTGCCACATGGTCGTCCGCACATGCCTTCACAAGATTTTACAACCTGGATTCCTCTTCTAGTCAAGAGACTAGGTTTGGCAAAACCGTATTACATTCGGTTCATTCCTAAAAGGAATCATGGCGTTTTACTCCCACCTCCAATTGCACACCACTGCTATGGGAGTCTATCAAAGATGAGGAATACGTCGGAGGACACAATCCCTTCGAAGAACAAGTTACTTCTTACCTTGTAACGTTCTTTCGATGGGATGTTCCTCTGACGTATTCCCCGCAGTAATACTTCCCTTGTGGTTGCAGCTTACGCTCCTTCAAGGTCAATAACCAATTCATGTGAACAACTGTTAACGTGAAAACAGAACTGAGCAACGGACGCTGCGCGAGTCTATTTATATGCGTGATGACGTCGGCACCGATACAGAGGCCGTCGAGGGACATCGGCTCGAGGGACGTCGACGCGCAGCGCCCTCTAATGAAAAAAAAATTCTGCGGCCAGCAAGCTGGGAGATGATCTATCAAAGATAAGGAATACATTGGAGGAACATCCCATCGAAAGAACGTTACAAGGTAAGAAGTAACTTGTTCTTCTCCAGCATGGGTCTGGCATGGATTCACATGCGAACCCTCCCTCCTACCCCTCTGCGGCTCTTCACTTGGTCTTACAGCCACTTTACGTGCTACCAAATCTCAAGATGGCTGCCAGGGGAGGGGCTTAGGGAGAGGGCAGTCATTGGCTGGGGGCAGTATGACCCTGAGATCAGTGATTGGTTACTACTAAGAAAGACAGATCAGAAACAAAACTGATATTGATTTTTTCTTTACTGAGGATTCCCGGCCTGACAGGAATATTCATGAGCATGTGAATCCATGCTGGAGAACAACAGTTACAGATAAGTAACTTGTTCCTATTCCAGCATGCGGTCTGGCATGGATTCACATGCTCATGAATATTCCCCGTCAGGCTGGGAATCCTCGGTAAAGAAAAAATTAGTTCCATTTCTGAACTGTCTTTCTCCTAACAACCAATCACTGGGTCATACTGCCCCTAGCCAAAGACTACACTCTACCTATGCCCCTCCTCTGGCAGCCATCTTCAGATTTTTACTGAACGTTAAAGTGTTGGGCGTCCTTGTGCTTGGCTCTCTAGCTTTTACTGCGTTTTCCCGCTTTTTGGAAGGGTTTTACTCTTATTTTTTTGGTCAATAGAGCACCTGTGCTCCATCAATCAACCCTCAGATTAACAGGGACCCATTTTTCAGATTCTTCAGTGCCCCTCAAGGGTTAATTTCGTCTAGTTTTTTCATGGAGGGTTCCAGAAGATTCTTCAAGGCCTACACTGCGCGGACCATGACGGACAAGAATGATTCTCCCTCTTTTCAAGCTTTGTACCAACTGCGCTCTGCAGAATGTTTTTATGGACGATAAACCTTCCCAGTGCCTCTACTGCCTGTACCCGACTCACAAGGAGGAAGATTGTGCATTTTGCAGTGAACTCTCGACTCGCACGTTGAAGGATCAGCGTAAGCGGCTGAGTGAGTGGCTGCAGACCAAGGCCTCTGCACTGGGTGAGTCCCAGAAGCATGCCTCTCCCGGATCCGGGAAAGCTGAGCGGGCTTCGAAGTCCTTTGAAGGTGCACCTCCTGTGGAAAGGCCAAGCACCGCAAGTCCACTGCCACCGGGAGCACCGTTACGGCAGACTCATTGCCGGCCAGGGCGCGCTTGACGTCTACAGAAACCTTGGTCACCAACCAATGCTTAGGATCTTCGTCCAAGAGGAAATCTGACCATCCGGGCAAATTCAAGGTGGACCCCGAAACAGCCAAGGAGAAGTCCAAAACCAGCCTGCCCTCGACAGAGAAGGCCAAGGGGGACCAAGGCTCTGACCCTCCCCTAAGGAGAATGCCAGGCAGGACAAGGGACCGGTCCTGACTGAAGGCCCAGGTACACCTGACGAGGGTTTCACCTTCCATCGAGGTGGTGGTGTTGGCATCCCTTTTGGGGAAGGCAAGAGTCTCTCTCCCTGCCAGGAGATAGTCTTCATTCCATTATCTTTTCGGGAAGGCTCCTCAGCCCAAAAGACCAACAGGGGCTGTTCCAAGGCTTTTGGAGGAGGACATCGTCGTTGCCAGGGACCACAATGCGTCCCGTAAACGTCCAAGCAGAAATGAACCGGCCGCGACGTCTGGTCCCCACCTGTGCACCCCGGTGGGAGGCCAGCTGGCGAACTTTGTCAGGATGTGGATGACCATCTCCACCGACCATTGGGTGCTGGACGCTCTCACCCATGGACACACACTGGAGTTTCAATGGCCCATTCTCGACCTCCGACGACTAAACAAATACATCAAGTCCCAGAAGTTCCGAATGGTCACTCTTCAACACCTGCTTGGACAGCTGGAAGAGGGAGGCGTTCTGTCGTCGTTGGACCTGGAGGATGCGTACTTACATATCCCAATTCACAAGGGACAGCTCAAGTTTCTGCGCTTCCCAATTCAGGGCCCTTCCCTTTGGATTAAAGTTGGCGCCAAGGGTCTTCAAGTGCCTGGCACCAGTGGCGGCCCATCTGCGACTGCAAGGGATCCACGTCTACCATTACTTGGACGACTGGTTCATCCGGGCCAGCTCAAGGAGCATCACTGTCGACCACACGGGGAAGACTGTCATCCTACTGACAGATCTGGGGTTCTCTGTGATTTATGCAAAGTCCTGCTTGCTGAACATGGTGTCATGCCTCGCGTCGCCGTCGGAGGAGAGAGTGGCAGCCATCCGGTGGAAGATGCAAGGGCTGCTTGCTCTGAAGATTGCCACAGTGAGGACCATCAAGTCTCTGCTCGGCATGATGTAGTCATGCATGTATCTCATCCGACTCTGCAGGCTATGGATGCGGACACTGCAGGAGTTCCTCAACGCCCATTGGATTCAAGTGTCCAGAAGCTTCCAGAACCTGATCGCACTCGACGAGGGGTTCTGTCGGGTGATACAATGGTGGGGTGTGCGCTCACATCCTGCCGGAACCACAGATTTCCAGGCCCCACCACGTCAGGAGACTAACGACTGATGGGGAGCCTACACCGGAAGTCTGTGGCTGCCGGAGGAAAAGATGTTACACATCAATGTTCTGGAGATAGGGGCGGTGTTCTGGGCCCTCAAATCGTTCCTGCCATCCCTCAAGGGCAAGGTGGTACGGATCATTGTTGTTTTACATCTGGAAACGGGGGCACCAGGTCCCCAGTGCTCTCCAAAGAGGCGCAGGACTTATGGCACTGGGCCGTCGCCCAGGGGATGTTCCTTATCCCGTTTCTTCTGGCAGGAGTAAAGAACACAGTCGCCAACTCTGAGCAGTGAGCTTCGCTCTTGCCCCGAGTGGGAATTTCGACAGGACCTAGTGGAGAACCTGTTCCTCAAATGGGTTATCCTCAGATCGACTTGTTTGCAACGGTGACTAACACCAAGTGCTGGAGGTTTGCCAGCAGGTTTCTCCAGCAGGGGAGCATTGGGTATGCATTCTCATTCCCTTTGTAAGTCCTCTTTCTGTATGCATTCCCTCTGTTGCCATTGTTACTTCAAGTTATCAGTCAACTCAACCAGTGCCAGTGCCGAATGATCCTCGTCGCACCGGCGTGGCCGAGGCAGATCTGGTACCCAGACCTTCTCAGCATGTCAGCGTCTCCACCTGTCAAGCTGCCAGTGGTCGCGGGACAAGAGGGTGGACGTCGGACTCCTGCAATGCACGGGATCGTTGAAGAAAACAAACAAAATGGAGTCACTTCAGTTCCAGTAGCTGTAGATTCAAGAACACAAACTGGTGTCCCTCTCCCTGGTTAATACTAACCAGCCTTGAGAATGGTATCCAGGTGTCCCACGAGTTGATTGGTCCCACCAACTCAAAGAAAGAAGCCGTCCTTGAAGGAGCTTCTCTGTCGAATGGAGTTTGGCAGTTCGGACCTGCAGCAGGGCTTCACCGGTCAAACCAACAGTCCAGGAGTTGCAGCAGCCGTCCTCTTCGAGTTAGTCTTCGGTTCTTTTGTTCCAGTGGTCGACTCTGCCTTCCAAGCCAAGAGACTTGCCTTTTAAACAGTTTCCTCCAATTCATTCCAGCCTAGCTGCCACTCACCCAGCAGGGTGGCTGTCCTTGCCGGACAGTCAGTCAGCCAATCACGGCAGAGTGCATTTGGGTCTCCTAGGATACTAAGCACAGGGAGCTTCGGGCACCACCCTCACTTCCTGCCCACCCCAGACACGCCAAGGGCCAAAGGCACATGAACAAAGGGACCAAACCTGGTTTGGCGCGCAGAGACAAACACTAGAAGGACCTTTCCAAAAAGAAATGGGGGAGGGGGGGGACCCTAATCAAAGGGGCTTAAGGCGCCATCTTGAAAAAACATGGCTCCCGTGATTTTTAGCTACCGATGGTCGCGGTCGAGGAAAATCATGGTAGTTCGATGTAAAACCACTGCTACCAGCCTTTTCAATAGGAAAGGGTAGAATTTGACTGCTACATGAGTGTTTAGACATAGAAGATAATATGTAACGCCTCCCGCACTCCATTGTAAGATGGTGTGTGCTGTGTCTATGAATTTGGAAAGACTAGTAAAGTCAATTTCACTCTAAATTCTCTGGGAAACAGTAGTTGATCCCAGAGAAAGTATTTAAACCTTTGGGAAGTCTAAAAGACATCTCAGTGTCACTACACTGAGGGTGCTGTGTAACACACATGAAAAGATGCCTATGGAGTTATCTAAAACTACATAATTGGAGAACACAAATGTAAAACACACATCAAAATACATGAAAGAGTGGGACGAAAGGCTCACACTAGTTCCAGGTAAAAAAAAAAATCAAGTCCTCAAAAATCCAACAAAGTTGCTGGGGGTCTCTAAGGGTAAAGGGAGTTAGCACATTTCTGAGACTTCTCCCTAACAATAAGCCTGGATGCTCAACTCTGCTACCAAAAATTGTAGTACAGACTTATACCAAAGGTTGGTTTTACTTACACCTGTAGTCCTAGTTGTGTAGTGGTCCCAAAGGGTACTGCATACAAACTCTGCCTAACGGGCACCTCCCTGAATTCCTGCCCTTCCAGACACTGGAGCCAGAAGCGGGTTTCAGCACTGAAGCCCGCCAAAGACAAAACAAACAAAAGGGTCAAACCTGGTTTGGCGCGCAGAGTAAAACCCAAGAAAGACCTCACAAACAAATGGCAAAAAAAGAAAGGGTCATTTTGATAAAATGGGCACCCATGGGTGCTATACTGCAGCTGAGGATTCAGCCTGAGTTAGAAACGCACAATGGTAGGAAAATGAAACCACTCCCTCCAGCCATTTAACGTAGTGACGGTAATATAAAAAATGTTACATGAGGAAGTAGGAAACGGGGCTACTAAGTAACCCCTCAGCACTCCACATAAGATGGGGTGTGATGGACCTACAAAGGGAAAAGGTAAGTAAAGTCAATTTCATTTTATTATTCTTGCAAACTGTAGTTCACCCAAGTAAAGGTATTTAAACCTTATGATAAATATAAATGATTACTCTGACACAGCACTGAAGGTGCTGTCGCCATACAAAAATTAGATGCCTATTGAGTTTGTCAGACTCCAAAAACAAAGGAAATATAAAATCCAAATGAAATCAAAACACATACGAGAGTGAGAAAAATGGCTCACCGACTCCATGGTTAAAGTCCTAAAGTCCAGCTAAAGATCTGGGGGTCTCTAAGGTTGAAGGGAATTGGCACAGAACTGAATTCTCCTTAGCATCCGTGAAGACCTCCTGCTCTGCTGTGGCAGACCACAGTGGCTCTTTGTTAGTTAAGAATTGGTGTAGTAACACTGTGTGAGACTACACGACACTTATCTGCTTGGTATTAGGTAACCCACCTTTTGTTATAGGTCTGTACTACACAAGTTGGTAGTGTGACTGAGCAGCCAGACCCCTCTCAAGAGGGGTCAATGTGAACTGTAGAGCTGTAGCAATGAATAACACAAATACAAGTTTCGAAGGGATTGTGTCCTCTGACGTATTCCTTATCTTAGATATCTCCTTCCAGCTCTGCTGGCCTCGGAAAATGTTTCTCTAGAGGGCGCTGCGCGTCGACGTCCTCCGAGTCGATGTCCCTCGACAGCCGCCGTATCGACGTCATCCTGCCTATAAAGGCGGCGCGCAGCGTCTGTTGCTCAGTTCCTTTTTCTGGGCTTACTCAGTGCCTCGGAATACCGTTGCTCAGTTTTGTCAGGTTAATCCTATTTACCTCGAGTTATTCGATCCGTACTCGATGGCTTCTTCGTCGGAACCGACAACTCCTCGGTCCGGCTTCAAAAAATGCCGAGACTGTGGGGAAAAGATGTCGCTGACTGACCCTCACAGAGTTTCTGTGGTGTTTGGGAGCTGAACACCATTGTTCGGAGTGCGAGGACTGTATGTCCATGACAGCTAAGGCCCTGAAGGAGCGTAGGGGGAAGCTGGAGAAAGGTAAGACTTTCAAAGCTTCTTCCTCGACGAAGTCGAGACATTCGTCTCCTCGTCACCATTCGCGCTCCAGGTCTCGGAGTGGGTCCCATCACTCCTAGAGATCGAAGCACTCGAAGAGGAGACGTCGAAGATCCCCTTCTGTCTTCCTCTTCCTCTGCTTCTCCAAAGAGAATCCCTTGCCCCACGAAACATAGTTCCCGGGCTGAATGGGAGGAATTCCGCAAAAATATGATGTGCGTCTTCGAGAAAGCGGCCTCGACCCCCTCGAAGACTGCCGAGAGCGATGCTCTGGTCGAAAGACCCGAAGGTCAAAACCGCCGCGAGTCGCAGTACCCGGCGAAGGAAACTTCTCGAGCGCGTCTCGAACCCTCGAGTAAGTCTATGACCTCCAAAACCTTCTACGAAGGTTCCGTCGACGCCGAGGTCGGTGTCTTCGACGCCGTTGTCGAAGGGACCTTCGACACACGGGTCTGTCGACTCGACGCCATCTTCGACACCGGCGTCAACGCCAAGAAAAGTCACGGTTACGACACACCCAGTGGCTATCCCCAGGTCCTCGATGACGATGGCGTCGAGATTGTCGACTTCCTCGAGCAGAATCCCAATTCTGTCGAGGTCATTGAGGCCTCCGCCTTTGTTTTCGACGCCACGCCCAAAGCCTTCGACGACATCGACGTTTTCGAGACCGATTATGACAAGTTTGGCACCCTCTGCCTTGGAGATGGGGTTTACACCCTTTGAGTTCAGAACAATAGAGAACTATGTCCTCAATTATGGAAGAGGGTGAATTGTCTGAACAGGAAGACACATTTGAGTTGCAGGGACCTGCAACCCCAGTTAGAGAGGAGTTATCCTCTGAAGAACGCAGATTAAAGGATCTTCATGATTCCTTACATGAGGCAAGTGGGTTAGACACTTCCCCTGAGGTGGAGTTTGCTAGGCCAGACCCGGGGGAGCATGCTGAAACCCCCCTATAGAGCCTTAATGGCCAGGATCACAGAGTTTATGGGGTGGTCTGCACCTTCAGTCTTTCCAACAAGATGACCTCACTGATATTCTTGACAAAGGCCCACAGGAGGATCCTGTAGTGCCCTTTCATAAAGCTCTTCAGAGGAAGATTATGACGAACTGGGAAACCCCAGATGTCGTCCCAGCAGTAAATAAAAAAACTGTCTACAAAATACAGGGTATCTTCTGCAGACCCGGAGTTTTTGTCAAAACACCCATCCCCAGAAAGTCTGGTGGTACAGGCAACATCTTCTACTGATGTCAAGACTGCTTACCCTACCGTCCCACAGGACAGGGACGATAAAAAATATGATGCTATGGCAAAGAAAGTTTTTTCGGCATGTAGCATGGCGTTAAAATCTGTTAATGCTACTTGCACCCTTGCTAGATTCAGCCATACACTTTGGGAGTGTGCTTCTACAGTGGCTGACTGCATCCCGGAGGGAGAAGAAAGGGAGGCGTTCCTGAATATCATACAGGACGGTAAAGACGCTATGTGTGAATCCCTCCAGACGGGCATTGATTCGGCTGACAGTATCAGCAGAGCAATGGCGGCAAGTACAACAACCAGGAGATTTGCTTGGTTGAGAGTCTGGTTTTGCCCCAGATGTGCAAGCCAGGCTCTTGAACATGCCATTCGATGGCTTTTCTTTGTTCGGGAAAAAGGCGGATGACAGTTTAGAGAAACTGCAAACTTCAAAAGCAGCAGCAAAATCCCTAGGCGCTGCAATCCGTCGGACACCTTTTCGTCCCACAGGAACCTCTCCGAGGGGCAAGTCCTTTCGCTTCTACTCTGCAATCGGAAGAGGTAGAGGACGACCGGCTCAAAGGGGACAAAGAAGAACTACCTGAGGTGGACGGGGTAGATATTCAAAAGCCGCAGCAACAGCAGGTGCCTCTTTACCATCTGCATCAGCCGCCCCAAAACCACTGAGGACTTCCCTCACGGGACACCTGTAGGAGGCAGGTTGACTCAACATCTGGCGGAATGGCAGGCTATCACGTCAGATGCTTGGGCATTGGAAACAGTTGCCCAAGGTTACTGCCTGCCTTTCCTACGCATACCTCAGAGTCATCCACCGGGGATCAACTCTCAGAAAGCTCCAGATCCGCTCCTCTTGCAGGAAATATTGGACCTGCTAGAGAAAGGTGCCATAGAACCGGTACCTGTAGCGGAGAGGAACAAGGGCTGGTGCTCCCCTTACTTTCTCATTCCAAAGAAAGACGGAGGACTGAGACCCATCTTGGACTTGCGAGAATTGAACAAATTCCTCAGGAAAGACAAATTCAAGATGGTCACTCTTTCTCAGATCCTTCAGGCCCTTCAGTTCCAGGACTGGTTGGTATCTCTGGACCTTCAGGACGCTTATTTCCATTTGCCTATCCATCTCAAACACAGGAAATACCTGAGGTTCGCAATTGGCAACTTTCATTATTAATTTTGAGTGCTGCCATTTGGGCTAACCTCCGCCCCGAGGGTCTTCACCAAGTTAAAGTCGGTAGTGGCGGCAAGTCTAAGGAGGGAAGGGATTCACGTCTACCCCTACCTGGACGATTGGTTGATCAGGGCTGTATCTTCGGAACAAGCTCAGATCCAGCTAAATCACGTTTGCCACTCCCTTCACAGACTGGGCTTCTCCCTCAATTTAAAGAAGTCACAAATGATACCATCGCAGAGACTCCAGTTCATAGGAGCGTTCCTGGACACTTCCCTAGGAAAAGCCTCGCTACCAGAGGTGAGGGCTCAAGATATTCTACAGATGGTTACCAAGTTCCAAGATGCCCAACGTTTCCCAGTCTTTGACTTTTTGAGGTTGCTAGGCCTCATGGCACCCCGCATTTTCCTAGTGCCAGAGGCTCGCCTGACAATGAGGTCCCTCCAGTGGACACTGAGGACTCAGTGGTCACAATTCTCAGGGAGAATGACAGATCTTCTTCAGGTTCCCGACAGGGTAGCTCGAGACCTTCAATGGTGGGCCTGTCAGGAGAACATTCTGAAAGGAGAACAGTTTTGGCAACCCTGGCCGTAGATAACAGTAGTCACGGATGCCTCACTCACGGGGTGGGGAGCCCATGCCAACGACTTGACCATCAGCGGTCGTTGGTCTCCATCGGAGTCCAGACTACATATCAACCTGTTAGAGCTGAGAGCCATCAGACTTGCACTGAAGGTGTTCCTGCCAGCTGTACAAGGGAAAAATGTCCTGATAATGACGGACAACACGGTGGCCATGCATTACCTCAACAAAAGAGGAGGCGTAGGATCACTACCCCTGTGCAGAGAGGCGATACAGCTCTGGTTTTGGGCAATCCAAGAAGGAATCTCTCTATCGGCAGTTCACCTAGCCGGAAAGAAGAACTTGACAGCGGACGCTCTGAGCAGGCAGAGTACAGTCGCCCACGAGTGGGAACTAGCTCAGGAAGTCCTTCAAGAGATCTTCGCCCTTTGGGGAACCCCTCAGGTGGATCTGTTCGCCACCAGCGTCAACAGGAAATGCGATCTGTTCTGCTCAAGGGAATTTGCCCCGAGAGGAGCTCTGGGAGACGCGTTCATAGTGGACAGGGAGTTTCCGCTTCTGTACGCGTTCCCACCGGTCCCTGTCATTCCTCAAATGATCAGGAGGTTGAGAAGATTCCGGAGAACCATGATCCTAATTGCCCCGGATTGGGCCAGGAGAACGTGGTACCCGGACCTTCTAGACTTGTCCATCTGCCCTCCAATTCGACTTCCACACAGAGAGAACCTACTCTCACAGAAGGGAGGTCAGGTTCTCCATCCAGACATCAGAACCCTCAACCTTCACGCCTGGCTTCTGAAAGGTTGAGATACAAGGATTGGGACCTCCCTGATGATGTCATGGAAGTGTTGCTTTCGGCCAGAAGGCCAGCAACAAAATCTTTATACCGCTGCCGTTGGAACAAATTCTGCAGCTGGTGTAGAGAACAGAATATCGACCCCTTTTCATGTGATACACCAATGGTTTTGTCCTTCCTACTCTATTTGGCGAATTCAGGCCCTCAAGTTGGCACCATTAAGGGCTATCTCGCAGCGCTATCCATCTTTAAGCGCACTGCGGAAGAACCAACCTATTTCAAGTTACCCTTGGTAATACAGTTTCTAAAGGGGTTAACCAATGTTTATCCCCCAAGACCATTCCAAGTTCCCCTATGGGATTTAAACTTAGTCCTAACTTTCCTGATGGGCACACCTTTCGAACCACTCCATTCTTGTTCGTTAAGATTCCTTACCCTTAAAACTGTTTTATTAATAGCACTTACATCTGCTAGAAGGGTGAGCGAATTACAAGCTCTTACTTGTCAACCCCCTCATACAATCTTTCACAAAGACAAAGTTGTCCTGCAAGTGAAGCCTAATTTCCTCCCAAAGGTGGTTTCTGAATTCCATATCACTCAGAAGATTACCCTACCATCTTTCTATCCTCCTCCTCATCCGGGGAAAGAGGAAGAGAGGTTACACAGGCTGGACCCTAGAAGGGCTTTAAGTTTTTACATCAGTAGATTAGCCAGGATAAAACAGGCAGACCAGCTGTTTGTAGGTTACACAGGTCACAAGCTGGGGTTACCAATAACTAAGCAGACCATTTCCAGATGGATCATTCTAGCCATTTTGGAATGTTATAAACTGGCAGGGAAAGAGCCCCCTCAAAACCTTAGGGCTCATTCGACCAGAGGTATTGCAGCTTCATCGGCCCTCAAAAGAGGTGTGCTGGTTAAAGACATCTGTGCGGCCGCTACATGGTCGTCTGTCCATACCTTTACACGATCTTACAACTTGGATTCCTCCTCCAGTCAAGAGACTAGGTTTGGAAGGGCTGTACTGCACTCTATTCATCAATAGAAGACAGCGTGAAGTCAGTACTCCCTCCTCCAATAATAGAATACTGCTATGGGAGCCTATCTAAGATGAGGAATACGTCGGAGGACACAATCCCTTCGAAGAACAAGTTACTTCTTACCTTGTAACGTACTTTCGACGGGATGTTCCTCCGACGTATTCCTTATCGACCCTCCCATCCATCCCCACAGTTCTACTTCCCTTGTTGTTGCAGTTTACGCTCCTTCAGGGTGATTAGTCTAGTCCAGACAATAATACTGTGGGCTACAAAACGGAACTGAGCAACGGATGCTGCGCGCGGCCTTTATAGGCAGCGCCCTCTACAGAAAAATTTTCCGAGGCCAGCAGAGCTGGAAGGAGATATCTAAGATAAGGAATACGTCGGAGGAACATCCCGTCGAAAGAACGTTACAAGGTAAGAAGTAACTTGTTCATCCCTTATACTCAAGGTTTGTTATCCATCTATCTATATTGTTTCTTGTATAGCGCCATTCGCCCATAGACCTCAAGGTGCTCAAATAGACAAGGACAAACATGTAAAATATTAAAAGCAGTGGGGATCTAGTAGCTAGGGTAAAGTAGGAACTAAGTAGTTAGATCATCCCTCCTCCGAACAGCAATGTCTTCAGCTGTTATTTAAAGAGCAGTGGATTCACAGTTCTTGAGATCAAGGAGAGAATTCCAAATAGTAGGAGCCCAAAAACTAAAGTTGGCTCCGCCAATTTTTTTTAAGAGTCAATCGGATCTGATGCAGCATTTGATTTCCATTAGAGCGAAGGATTCTTCTTGCAAGGGCTTTTTTAAAATCTTGTTTACAAGATAGCTTGGTGCATTTCCTAAAAAAACATTTAAATACCAATACTGCAACTTTACATTTTATTCGCTGTTCAACAGGGAGCCAGTGCAGCTTTCTCCTGGCAGACGAAATCTTAGAGCATCGACTCAAACTGTAAACAGCCGTAACGGCTCAATTTTGTATTGTTTGCATCTTCCTTACGTTTGTTCTGGATGTACCCATCAAGAGACTATTGCAATAGTCCAATTTTGCATTTATGATTGCACCAGCAATCATAGCTCTATTTTGTTCGTCAAATATGGACGAATTTGCCAAAGGAGATTTATATAAAAAGCACATGTAGATTACAAATATGAATATGCCTTTTAAATGGTAACTGGGAGTAAAGACTCCCAAGGGTTTTTACATGTTCTAACAACTGATCATCCAATTTGTTTAAATGTTTGTGGTGTGCCTATTATCAGTAGCTCTGTTTTCTCTTTGTTTAAGGTTAGATAATTTGCTGCGTTCTATTTTCAAATGGCTTTAAACACCATTTACTCCTTGGGCATTGTCCTTCTATGTTCCTGGCATCTTAAAAACCACCTGTGCATCGTCTGCATAATTGGTAAACTGGACACCCAGTGTCGTGAGAATGTCACATAGGAGCTTCGAGAAGACATTGGTACTCCACATATTATGGATGTTTTTCTCGACCAGCGGTTATCTTTTAACTACTGCAGCCATTCTGGTCCCAGGAAGGATTTAAACCATTTGGCTACGTGTGGTGTGCATTTCCCAACTGTAATATATGAACCAGAAGATCATATTCTATCAAATCGAATGCGGAGGATAGGTCCAATAAAAGTAGTGCTGCATTCCCTTCAATGATAGTGGCAATATTAGATTGTAGGTCCAATAGGGCTGTCTCCGTACCATGCTTTGCTCGGAAGCCAGATTGTTCAGAGGCAAGGAGGCCATTATTCTCTACACTATTTTATTTATTTATTTTTGTTACATCTTTTTATTAGATTTCCAAAAAATATAATTCCATCACATAGGTTTCAATGAATTACAACAGAATCGAATACAATAACTTTTCAATAACACCATTAATAAATATCTAAAATTCCAGTACACCCTCACCCAAATATATCAATATACGATCACCCTATACAAATGGCAAAAATGAAGCAATTATAAAATTGACACCAAAACGCACAAGTCACAAAAGACGACAGAAGAAAAAAAGGGGGGGTCCTCACTCCTCTCTCCCACCTTCCCACCATCTCTAGATTTCATCACTCATATAAAGTATTGAATGGCCCCCATAATGAAAGATAATCTCCCTCTTTACCTTTACCCTTCATTGAAATCTTTTCGTATTTGGACAGAATCTGCAGCTCCGCCAACCATTTCCTAACCGTAGGTTTCTTTCTATACTTCCAGACCTTAAGGATTGGCTTAATCGCCACCATTTCCAGATATGTTCTAGTGTTCACTCACCTCCTTCTATGTAGAAGCAAGATCAAATTTGCCGCCGACCTTTGCATGATTATATCAAAAAACCATATCAATCACATCTCTCCAAAAATCCTGTACTCTTGAGCAGTCCCAAAGTAGATGCAATAGGGATACCTCTTAGCACGACTCATAATCCTCAACTTCAATTTCAACATCTTAACTAGTGTCCAATAAATCATACCAACTATTTTCTGCCTAGCTAAACACACATTCTTATCTTTTTCCAAATGTATGCTTACTCTAAGAACATCCCTCCAATCTTCTTCCGAAATGACCACATCGACATCATCCGACCATATATTCCTTGGCTCATTCCAAGCAATTATGTCCTACCTCCATGGGCATGAAATTCATATAGGTACGCACATTATATTCTTGCCCAATCAACAGCTTACAGATCTCAGGTTTCTTCCCCAATGAATCAACAGCCATACTCTTTCTTTGATTAATGAAACCAAATCCAGATATCTACTTCATTCTCTATTTCCTAAATTATTCTTACCTTGCAGCTCCTCAAATTGCAGTAGGCTACTTCATCTAACAAATCACTTAGATTTAATATACCTTTTCTGATCCAACTTTGCCAATGCAAACACCTATTATTGAGTTGCAATATCTCATTATGCCATACAGACGCATCTTGTCTGAAACCATTTTTTGATACTGTAAGTAGGTGATCTTATCAATCACTTTCTGTTAAAAAGGCACCTTTGTAATTGGTCTAAAGCTTCCGAGAATAGAGGGGTCCATATTTACTCCGTGGGGTTATCCAAGCCTCTTATATTTTCCAGGACATATGCTTCATCAAAGGATTGATTCACAAACTGGGTGACCCATGGGGCAAGAGTTTCTGCAAATTCCTTAAATAATGTAGCTGGGAAAGTGTCCCCTTTGCATGAAGTAGGTTATAAATATAAAATAGTTATGTATTTAACATCACGTTTTAAAGAAGTGTTCTTTAAAAAAAAAAAGGGCAATATATGTAACAATCAACTATACTTTATAATGCTTTTCAAAATCAGCACAAGTTGGTGGGTACTCTTTGGATATGCTTTTTACACACTTCCTACGCCCGGAGGTGACTTTATTCACAAGGACAGTAATGGCATTTATATATCACTAGTTAAACTTTGCAGATTCTGAGTTTGCAGAATGGAATGGTTAAAGGAAGAATAAAAGGTTAAACAGGGTCTCGTGGCTTGTGAGTATACTTATATCTACCAATGAAGTCTAGACCAGCCTTTCCCAGCAATAACAGTCTAAAACAAGTTGCCACCTATGAGACAGAAATCAGTCAATGGACCACCCAGAAGAACCACGCGGCACAAAGGAATCATAAGATGGCCGCCGCCACGGTTGCCCCGGTGACCAGGCATCCACACAGCCCGGATTGGCCCCTGCAACCTGTCCGGCCTTTCCCTCCTGCTTTAAATGGAGGGGTGGTGCGCCGGCAGGTGAAGCCATGGAGCGAAGGCCTGGAGGAAAGGCCAGGCTCCCTCTCTGCAGCTCGGAGCTGCTGGATGCAGAATTCCATGCCCACCTCAAAGGTAAGGGTGGCGCTGCCTCCCACGATGCCCCCATTGCTCACACCCAAAATGTATCCAGCTGTAACGGAAATCTCCGTCTGCGCACCCTGCGCCAGCTCCCCTGCACGTACCAGCCCAGCGCATCCATGCGGAATGCACGCCTCGGCTCCAGGAATGCGTCGCATTGCAAACCCACGCCCCAGCCTGCATTGGGATAGGTTGTTTTTCCAGTCTTATCCCGGCCGCAGGCTGCAACCCTGCTGATATAATGCCCAACGCTCCGAGATCCTTACTTCCACTATCCCTAGAGCGCTCCCGTAACCCCTGCTCAAGGCTCCTCACCCATGATACTAAGGCGCCCCACAAGGTCGTTGTGTGGAGAGGCACAAACCGCCAGTCACTCGAGAAGTCGCCACTAGGCACTCATCCCACCCTTGGGCGCTTACCCACATGCATGCAAGGTGCCTCATGTTATGCAGATGCCCCCATTGTTCTGCTGGGCCCTGATGCCCCCAATGTTTTGCTAGGCCATGATGCCCCTGAAATTAGTGATGCCACTCTTCCCATTGCCCCACCTGCCATGGCCACTAACCAAGTGTCTACTCAACCCTCCTCAGCAACCCCATCTAGCCTCTTCCCTACTTTTCTTAACTGTGCCTTAGTGAAAGCCCTCTCCTTCCCTGCGCACATCCTTGATGTGCATGACCTCATCACCAGGGATAAGTTTGACCTGCTCTTTCTCTGTGAGACGGGCTACAAGACTCCTCCGGACCAGCCCTCTCACTGGCCGTCCCAACTGGTTTTACCATATTTAGACAGGATCGGGTAGGACAAAGGGGGCGAGGTGTGGCTATTATAGCGAAGGACACTCTTGACATCAGAAGAATTCAGGGTGAAATAGGACACAACTCAGAATACCTTCTCATCAAGCTCAAAATCTCCCCTAAAGCTACCATTGCGTTCCATCTTGTGTATCGCTCACCAGGCCCATCCACTGACTTCCAAGAATTCCTCATCTACTCTGTAAGACCACTGAAAAAAAAAACACCAAAGTAGTACTACTGGGTGACCTCAATCTAGGGCTTAACGACCCTAACGATGCCAACGCCTACTCTCCGCAAAAAGCGCTAGCCACACTAGGGTTTGCCCAAGCCATCACCAAGTCCACACACATTAAAGGATGTACCCTAGACTTGATTACACAACATAATTGCCCCTTCTCCTTCCCACCATCTCTCCTATCCCCTGGTCAGACCATTTCTGTATCAACTTTCACATCGACACCTCCACAGGACCATCTAAACCTACCATCCTACTCCCTGCCGGACTCTCAAGGAGCTCTAAAAAACTTAGCAAAGATACTATCCTACCTCACCTGCTTGTTCAGCTATGCAATCACCCTTCCCTAATGATCCTGTCCTCTTAGCCAACACTTTTAACCAAGTCATAACTACGGCAGTAGATGCCATCGCCCCTCACTACCAAAAAAGCTAAAAAAAAAATAAAACTGAACACTCCAATGCCTGGTTTTCCCAAGAACTCATGGACCTTCAAGTCCTTTGCTAGAAAATACAAAACAGCGATCACGCTTGCCAAAGCTGTATCTTACAACAGTAGGATTAACAACGCCAACTCGGGGACTAAGGAAATCTCTGCAATTTTCACGGAACTGGAGGCGCCCTCAACTACCTTCCCCACCCCCTCATCCACCCTCACCCAGGACGAGCACTGGTGCAACCAAATTCAAGCAGCCATGCTACACAAATTCGACTCCCTACAGACCAAAATAATAGCTCACCAAAAAGCTCCAACTCTACCAGCCTGTCCAGCAGCACCTCAAACCTGTAACACCTGCAACGAGGTATCTAAATTTGAGTTTTCTGACATGAGCGAAGCAGAAGTCACTGCCCTCATAAAATCTATCAAACCTTCCAATTGTAAGGGTGATGCATGCCTGGCACACATCAAGGACTGTGCACCTGCCCTTGCCCCTCATCACTGCGTTCATCAATTCATCCTTCCAATCATCACATGTACCAACTTCCCTAAAAGAAGCTCGAGTCCGACCACTCCTCAAAAAACATCTCTTGACCTGTTGATATTAGGGAATTACAGACCCATTACTACGGTCCCCTTCTTGCTAAAGATTCTGGACAAAGCAGCTTACCTTCAGGTTCAAAAATTTGAGGATAACCACCTTCTTCGACTACGCCAATCCGGTTTTCGTCCTCGTCATGGCATCGAAACGGCACTACTTGACCTAAAAAATCAAATAGATGACCTAAGAGACGCAGGCAAACCTGCACTCCTACTGCTCCTAGACCTCTCTGCAGCGTTTGACCTGGTAGAGCAAAAAACACTATGCCACCATCTCTCCGCCTCAGCCAACTTCTCCCCCAAGGCATGTGAATGGATAACTTAATTCCTTCAGGGGAGAGTAATGAAGGTCTTTTCTGACTCAGCTAATGCCACCCCCAGTCCTATCAAATGTGGGATCCCACAGGGTTCCTGCATAGCCCCTACTTTGTACAACCTTTTCACAAGACCTCTGTTCAGAATCCTTGATGACTTGGGCATCTCGTATACGAATTATGCAGATGATACCAAGGTACTCATCCCCCTCTCTGGGGACTATCTAACCGATATGAACACCCTCAATTTCATCTACTCCACCATTCAATCCTGGATGGCCGACAATTGGCTCTGTCTAAACAGTGACAAAACCAAACTTCTGTTAGTCGGGGTCTCCATCCACACTGGGCAAACTTGACAAGTACCACTCGTTCTCCATCGACCATAGCCCCATCACAGTTTCTCAAATGATCAAGACTTTGGGTGTGTACCTTGAACCCAGCCTTACCATGGACAGGCAGGTCAATGCCATTGCCTCCTCGGCAGCATATCACTTTAAATTGATCAATGCTGTCAGGCCATTCTTGTCGCAGCAAAACTGCATCACCATAGCCATCATTGGCTCCAGACTGGACTATTGCAATGTCCTCTTTATCGGAACCTCTCAAAAAAACCTGGCGAAACTCCAGATTGCCCAAAATAATGCCATATGGGCCGCAACAGGCATCTCACGCAGGGAGCACATTTCTGGTGTCAGGAGGCAGGTACACTGGCTTCCCATCAAGGAAAGGGTTGTCTTTAAAACACTTGCCCAACACATAAATGTCTTCACGGTCTGGCACCCATGTACCAAGCGCAGAGTATCGCCAAACAAACAGCTTCTAGACCTTCAAGGTCCGCCTATGCCAACCGTATCATGGTTCCTCACACACGCAGAGTGCGTGCGGGAGGTGCCAGCTTCCCAACAATGGGTGCAACCATGTGGAACCTCCCAGCACAGATCAGATCCATCGACTCCCACGCACGTCTGCTTTTCATGAATGTCACACCTTTCTATGCATCACATAGTACTATGTAACAAAATGTGTCAACAATTGTAACCTAACTAACAGTATCTAAGCATTATCCTTTGGCCGCTTATTGTAACCCTCAAGCAAGCCTTCTTAAGTATCCTTTAAGCGCCACGATGCCTGTGGGCTGTAGTGCGCTCTACAAATCCAAAAATAAAATAGTCTTCAGGGAACCAGGACAGCCAAAGTCAATTGGAGCACAGTCTATGGAGCTGAGGCACTTTTTTATAATAAAGGTCTTGCACTTAAAGTTTTGTAGAAATCACCTGTAGGGCCACAAGCTGTTAAGCCTGTAAAAAGCAGAGTTGGAATCAACTCCAACAAAAGTAGCCACTTTAAGGGTAATCCAATACAAGTCTCAACTGAGAAAAGCACAGCTCAAAAGACGCTTAAGTACATACCCCAAGTCTAAAAAGTACCTCCGGTTTGAAGAGTGATCCAGCTGGATTTTGTCCTGTTGCAGCGGTGCAGACCCTGGGTTCTTGAACCTCCGTCGTGGGGATAAGAGGGAGGACGTCTAGAGAACTTGTGCAGCGATGGGCTCTTTTCAGATCAGCGGCACTTTGCGATTTCAGCGCTTGGTAAACAGCACCACCACGGATACCATTGTGGCTTCCTTCACTCCTTGGGTCCTACACTCTGAGGACTGGAGCTCGGGTTGTCCTGCTTCTGGAGGGTCCACAGGAGACTCCTGGAGCTTCTGGCCGGGTTTGACGTTGCACTAGACTACCGTTTCTCGCCCCCGACACTCTGTTCCTGCAGCAGCAAACTAGTACAGCCAGTCGGGGAAGATGGTACAGTGAGTTCGTCTCGGGTTTAGTTAGTCTCACTAACCCAAGGGAAGAAGTCATCCTTCCAGAGCTTCTCTTGTCGATTAGAAAAAAGAGTTTCATCACAGCAGCAGGGCTTCACCTGGTAATTCAAAGGTCCAGGAGGATGCAGCAAGCTTCGTTCACAATTTCTTCTTCAGGTGTTTCTCCCAGTGGTCGACTCTGCCTCTAGTCCCAAAACCCTCGCCCTTTTAAGCAGCTTTCTCCCATTCATGCTCCGCCTAGGCTGTCAATCACACAGCAGGGTGGCTGTCCTAAAAGGACAGTCAATCAGGACTGGTTTCAGTCGGGCATTCCTAGACACAAAGGACAGGATAGTTTCGGGAACCTCCCTCACATCCTGCCTTTCCAGAAACACTGGGGCCAGAGGCGGGCTTCAGGGCTGAAGCCCACCAAAGGCAAAACGAACAAAGGGCTCAAACCTTGCTCAACGTGCAGAGTAAAACCCATGAAAGACCTCACAAACAGAAAATGGTGAAAAAAGACGACCGGGGCCATTTTGACATAATGGTCACCCATGAGTGCTATACTGCAGCTGAGGATTCCGCCTGGTATAACGTTTAATCGGCAGTCATTTTTACAACTGCCTTTTAAACTAGGATAAAATTACAAAAAAAAGTCATAGAATTATTTTGGGGGGTGGTGGGAAAGGGTAAAATAGGTGTAGGGGGAACGGGAATAGTTAAACATAGGGGTGGGAGAGGGGTTTGGGGGGTAAACCCTGCACCCCCAAAAAATAATTTGATGACCTTTTTTGTAATTTTGTTACTAGTTTAAAAGGCAATCCTAAAAATGACTTGCAATGAAAGAACAGAGCCCTCCGCCTGCGGTAGAAATGTACAATGGTAGGAAAATTAAACCACTGCCACCAGCCATTTAAAGTAGTGAGGGTAACAAAATTGCATGAGCATGTACCATAAGCGACTACTAGGTATCTCCCCAGCACTCCACATAAAATGGTGTGTGCTGGACCTACAAAGAGAAAAGCTAAGTAAAGTCAATTTCTCTTTAGTATTCTTGGTAACAGTAGTTCACACAAAGAAAGGTATTTAAACCTTATTAGAAATAAAAAGGATTTCTCTGTGATACTGCACTTAAAGTGCTGTGTGTCACCATACACAAAGTAGATGCCTATGGAGTTTGTCACTGTTAAAAGTCCAGCAAAAGAGCTGCGGGTCTCTAAGGTTGAAAGGAATTGGCACATCAATGAGAATTCTCCCTAAAACTCTTCCTTCGCAAAGGCTCTCTGCTACGGTGTCTCCCTGTGAGGAGGTCCTCCCTATTCACGCTGGCTGTGGTGGCCACACATCCACCTGTGTTAGATGATTAGACGGCCATCACCAGAGGGTTGTGCTCAAATCACCCTTAAATACATTGTCCCACAAATGCCTCATCTTACTAGATCATTCCGTCTCAGCTGCTCAGAATTTCTAGGGGCATAGTGTGGCTCGACTGTCTCCTTGACTCCTTTACACATTATCCGTGCTACTCCCGGTGTGTTTTTGGTGATCATACTTAAAGCATGCACCACGCCCCCACCTTTTTGTCCAGATACAATGCAGGTACAAAAGCAGCCATGACTACCCTAGAGAGATTGCATCATGTATTGCAAATTATGAGCTCGATGGAAAGCCAACTCCTCGTGGATTGAACACAATTGACCAGTACAAAAGTTTCAGTGAGTTTCTATCAGTGGCATGTCCCATGGGAGGCAAGCCATCGGGGCCTACCTGTTGGCTTTCTACAAGCACTATTCTCAGAACATCGGCTCAGTTTGGGCAAGCAGATCGTTCCTTTCGAAGAGTTGTATATTTCTTGGTACTCGCCCAGAAGTATAGAGGAAAGGGAACAGAAAGCTGGAGAAAGGAGAAGTTATTCACTGTGGTGAGTGCATTATTCCTAGTCCATATTCCCCTTTGCACCATACATGCACCCTGCATACCTCTAAAAAATTTAGCTAGCTCTTCCAGTGCTCATAATGGTGTGTTGGAGTCATGGCTATGGCTGCGACCTTATACAGCCAGTCTCCGAATGTACTTTTTGAAAGGGAGAAGCTGGCTTTGCTGTACTTCTCTACAGGAATTCCCATTAAATATTGAGGCATGGGGACTTATGATTTAGGAGTACAGTAGTCACTACGGTGAGTAACTGTCTTTTATTCTGAGCTGATTTTTGAAACAAGCCCAGCAATGACTAACACTGTGCTTTAGATATTCGAAAGTCCTCTGATCTTGGAAAAACTGTGCCTGCATCAAGGTTGTTTCAGGTCATGGTCCTGGATGGAGCTTTACTAGTGCTTAGCTGTACTTTTTGTGACAAATTATGACATTGGACAAATTATTACATTGATACTCTGTACTCCTTTTATATGTGTATATATGTGTTTGTATGTTCTCCCTCTACAGAAGTCTGGAAAGTGGTGTGCGATGCACGTGCGTGTGGCTTACATGATCTATCGGCACCAGGAGAAAGTTAAGGTATTCTAGATCATATGCTTTGAGAGGATGTCTTTTACTTCAAATGATGTCATGGTGTAAGAACTAACTCCATACTGCACAGCCTGCTAACATAGAGAACATTAATTCAGTGCAATACAAAATAATGCGCCCAGCTCACTTTACAACTTGATGAGATTACTTGTGTGACTGGGTATGTCTGAAGAGCACTAAAGATGATTACTTGGGCAAATGGGGACCCTGTGTGCCAAACTTGATCACCTTTGTGTGTATCATACTGCCACACAATGCTCTTGTATTTTCACCTTTGGGCACCTAGAAATGTTTCACACGATAGGTGTTCTCTTCGTATGCTGCTCAAACCAAACTTCCCATCGAAAATGACACCACTGTCACAAGGTTCAAAATTGCCAGGAGATGGTAACTATCTGCTTATAGCCAAGGGAAGCCTTGTTAGCTTGAAACAAGCAGCTACCAGGAGCTACCTTTGACTCCTGGGGTAAAGTGGTGGCATAGAAATCTGGCTATGTGATATTTACTGTGTATGTTTAGGAATGTATATAAAGGACTGTAAAGCGCACACTTAAAGGTCATATTGGTTAAAATGAAATGGACAAAGTTTGCATTTTGCCCAAAGTTAGATCTGCTCTGCAATCTGTACTCGTTCCCTAGAGGTAGCTCCTGCCTAAATGGTTATGTAAAATACCTACGAGATGCTTTTTGCTCCTGGTCAACAAATCCCAATTTTGATCGCTGCTGTTAAACAAGTGCATGCTGAAGTGGGATGCAGGAAGAGTGTTAGGCAGGATTGTATGTAGTTACCCTGTAGGAGACCACACCAGCCTTGTCCTCTCTACAATAAATCACCCAACTATTGTTATAGGTTTGTACTAAAGTATTCAAATAACACTTATAATCAAGGTTGTGTAGATTAACCCTTTCGAAGGGATTGTGTCCTCTGACGTATTCCACATCTATGACCGTAGTGTCCCACAGCTGTGCACTTTGGAAACTTTTCAGCTGAGGGCGTCCTGCGTCGATAGTGTTGGGCCGATGTCCCTCGAGGGTCGACGTCACTGGATGTTATATATAGGACACAGTGCGCCCGTTGCCTCCAGTTCTTTTTTTTCCGACAGCAAACATGTATCGCTTTGTGAAACTCTGCGCGCCTCGTGGATTCTTCTAATCTCTTATGATATCTATTTCTTCGGCCCCTCGGACTCCAAGGTCCGGGTTCAAGATTTGCCGGGACTGCAAGTCCCAGGATGTCGTTGACCGACCCACACTGTATTTGCTTATGGTGCCTGGGTGAGTCGCACGACACCGACGACTGCTCCTAATGCCAGTCTCTAACAGCCAAGACCTTGCATGAAAGGAAGGGGAAGCTCTGTGCAGTTAAGCCCTCAAAGTCCCATAAGTCCGGATCGAAGTCTGTTTCCACCAACAATTCGAGGGGCGACTCTCTGCGTCGGGAGGAAGCTCAAGGTTCTTGGTCCCGGAGTGGTTCCCGCTATTCCTCGTCTTCGTGGCACTCTCGGAAGCGTCGACACCGGTCGCCTTCCCCGTCCTGGTGCCGTTGGGAAGGTAGCTTGTCCCACAAAGTCCTCGACTCCGGAGGTGTGGGCCGCTTTCAAGGAGCAAATGATGGCGATTTTCTAGTCGCAAGGCACTGATCCTGTCGCGCCTTGTCACGAAGCCGGCATAGAACGCTCTTGAACTGCGACTCGCACCGGGAGCCCTCGAGGTCCCGTCCGGACAAGAGCCGTGTGTGGTCCTCGTCCCCAGCGAGACCGTTGCAGCCTGTGGAGGTACCGACGCTGGTGTCGACTTGTTCGGCGCCGGTCCAGTCGGACTCGGACGATGCTGTTCCGTCCTGTCAGCCCACAACTGTAGCGGTGTCAACACCGAAGGTCTCGGCGTCGGTACCATCAGGGCGGATTCCGTCGCTGAAGCCCTCGGCGTTCTCGACATCAATGTCCTCGATGCCCTCAGCGTCTAGACTCTCAACGCCCTTGGCGCTTTTTGGGTGTATTGTGTCTGGGGAGTTTCCTGGGGCTTCCTCTACGTCTGGGGGGCCTGTATTGGGCTCCAGGCCCTCTCCTGTCGCTTTGGCTGGGGTTTACAAGCCTTTGCGTGACATTTTTTAAGAGGAGGAAAGGTCAGACATTGAAGATCCTGTTTCTCAGGGTGAGGCTCCGGGATTGTTGGGTGACAGTCCATTGGAGGAGTTGCGACAGTCCCTACATGATGCCAGTGGCCTGGATACGTTTCCGGAAGTTGAGTTTGGTAGGCCTGAGCCGGGAGCTCATGCAGACTCTTCCTACAGGCGGCTCATGTCTCGGTTCTGCAAATACCTGGGGTGGTCCAGTCCTCCTGAGGAATTTATTCACGACGACCTTACTGACATCTTGGACCAAGGTCCCCCCCTCTGACCCGGCATTGCCCTTCCATCTTACATTGCAAAAAAGGGTGTCCTCGCCTTGGCAGGCCCCGGGATCGCTTCCGGCGGTCAATAAGAATTTGTTGAAAAAGTACCACCCATCTGTTAGCGACCCCAGCTATTTGTCTACTCACCCCACTCCTGAGTTTGGTGGTTCAGGCACCTGCAGCCACCTCGAGACAACAGGCATACCCTACCATCCCTCCAGATAGGGACGACAAGTGCTTCGACGGATGGGCTCGGAAGGTCTTTTCTTCAGGGAGCATGTCACTGAAAGCTGTCAACTCCACATGTGCCTTGGCAAGATTTAAACACACTCTGTGGGCCTGTATTTCCTACGCGGCTGAGCATATTCCAGAGGGGGAGGAAAGGGATGCTATCGTGCGTGACGGCAAGGATGCTGTGTGTGAATCCCTTCAGTCGGGGTTCGACACGGCAGACTGTCAGCCGGTCCATGGCTGCGAGCACCGTCCTACGCAGCTTTTCGTGGTTGCGGAAGTTGGGGTTTGCTCCTGATGTGCAAAGCTGTCTTCTGAACATGCCCTTTGATGGTGTTCATTTATTTGGCAGCAAGGCTCTAGAGCCTTGAAGACCTCCAAAGCTGCAGCGAAGTCTTTGAGTGCTGCAGTACGACAACCTCTGCCTTTTCGTCCTAGGGGACAGCAATGGAGGGGAGGTTCTTTTCGGTTTTACTGCTCTTTTGGTACATCGAGAGGGGCTGCCAAAAGGGACCAAAGTAAGAGTACCCGTGGTGGACGGGGTACTCGGGGTGCCAAAGCCGCTCGGGCAGTTACCTCTTTGCCCTCAGGCACTGCCGCAGCCGCTTCAGCTCAGTCATGAGGCCATGTCCCATGGTTCGCCGATTGGGGGCAGACTTGCGCAGCATCTTGGAGAATGGCGTGCCATTACTTCAGATGTGTGCGTTCTGGATGTCATAGCCCACGGCTACTGCCTTCCCTTACTTCAACGGCCTCACGACAATCCACTAGGTAAGCTCTTTGAAGCTTCCAGATCCGCTCCATGCGCAGGAAATCTTATCCCTGCTGGAGAAAGGCGCCATAGAACTGGTGCCTGTAGTGGAGAAGAACAAGGGATGGTATTCCCCTTATTTTTTAATCCCAAAGACAGACAGGGGATTGAGACCCATCATGGACTTGCGTCGGTTGAACATCCTTCTCAGGAAGGACAAGTTCAAGATGGTCACTCTTTCTGAAGTCCTCCAGGCCCTCGACTTCAGGATTGGTTGGTGTTTCTGGACCTCAAGGATGCCTACTTTCATGTGCCAATTCATCCCAAGCACAGGAAGTACTTGAGGTTCGCGGCTGGCGACTCGCACTTTCAGTTTCGGGTCCTGCCATTCAGATTGGCCTCCGCCCAAGTGTCTTCACCAAGCTGATGGTTTTTTTTGGCAGGTACCCCAGGAGAGGGGGGGGTTCAAGTCTACCCCTACCTGGACATTTGGCTGATCAGGGCGCGCTCTCCGGAGTAAGCCCTGGATCATCTGTCACCTGCCATTCCCTTCACAAGCTGGGCTTCTCCCTAAATGTAAAGAAGTCGCATTTGACACCCTCCCAGCAGCTCCAATACATCGGGGCAGTGCTCGACTCGTCCCTGGGGCATTGTTCGCCTCCCCAGGTGAGGGCTCATCACATTCTGCAGATGGTGGACAAGTTCCAAACGTGCCCAGAGTCTCCCGGTTTTCAAATTCTTAAGGTTGCTTGGCCTCATGGCATCCTGCATTTTTCTGGTGCCAGAGGCCAGACTGCGGATGAGATAACTGC
Organism: Ambystoma mexicanum; assembly: GCF_040938575.1. Lineage (NCBI taxonomy): Eukaryota > Metazoa > Chordata > Amphibia > Caudata > Ambystomatidae > Ambystoma > Ambystoma mexicanum. Next base: position 736,439,372 of record NC_090925.1, read on the forward strand.
AGTGGGCTCTCAAGATGCAGTGGTTGCAGTTCTCTGGCAAGATGTCGGATCCCGTTCAGATTCAGGGCACCGTTTTTGCAACCATGGCCGAAGGTGACGATGGTGACGGATGCATCCCTCACAGGATGGGGCGCTCATGCCAACGAGTTGTTAGCCAGCGGCCGTTGGTCTCAGTCGGAGTCCTGACTTCACATCAATCTGTTAGAGCCGAGAGCCAGCAGGTTGGCCCTGAAGGCTTTTCTGCCGTCTGTGCGGGGGAAGACTGTCCTGATTATGACGGACAACACAGTGGCCATGGATTACCTCAACAAAAAGGAGGGGTGGGGGCAGGGTCACTCCTGTTGTGCAGGGAGGCGATGCAGCTCTGGTTCTGGGCCATACAACAGGAAATGGCGATCTCGGCAGTTCATCTGGCCAGAGATGAAAACGCGGCGGCAGATGCTCTGAGCAGGCAGAGCATGGTCTCTCACGAGTGGGAGCTGGCTTAGGAAGTCCTTTTTCAAGATCAGCGCCCTTTGGGGATCTCTTCGCCACCAGTGTCAACTGGAAGTGCGAGAGATGCTGCTCGCGGGAATTTCCCCCAAGAGGAGCCTTGGGGGACGCGTTCGTAGTGGAGTGGTCCTTCCCACTGCTGTATGCGTTTCCTCCAATCCCTGTTATTCCTGGAGTGTTGCAGAGGTTACGGAGGTTCGGTTCCCGAATGATCCTCATGCTCCGGATTGGTCCAGGAGAGCTTGGTACCGGGACCTTCTCGACTTGTCCATCTGCCCTCCACGCCGTCTTCCCAACCAAGACGATCTGCTCTCACGGGAAGGGGGGGGGCTCTGGTTCTCCATCCAGTGGTCGGGTCTCTCAACCTTCATACTTGGTATCTGAAAGGTTAAGATACAAGGATTGGGACCTCCCGGATGACGTGATGGGAGCTGTTGCTTTCGGCCGGGCAGCCCGCAACGAAATCCCTGTACCCTTGGCGGAAGTTCTGCGACTGGTGCAGGGGTCAGAATGTGGATCCTTCCCCAATGCTCCATTCCTATGGTGTTGTCTTTTCTGCTTTCTTTAGCCAACAAGGGCCATCAAGTGGGTACCGAATCTAAGTGATTTGCCCGCGGCTGAAACTACTGCGGGCAAAACGTTTGCATGAGAAAGGTGAGAACTACCAAAAGTTTGCAACTTTCTCATGCGAACACACATACATTCTCACGCCCACACACACAACACACCCATAATACCGCCCCCCAACACCCTCAGCACACCCCCACCCCCAACATAAACCCCACTTACATTCATCTTCACGCTGGGTTCCTGCAGCGCCAGTTCCCTTTCACTTCCGTGGTCGGGAACTGGCGCTGCAGGGTCCTTTTCTCTTTTAATTTTTTATTTATTAATTTTTTTCAACGCTACCGCCAATGGTTCGAACATTTGGTGTTCGAATCTTTGGTGGTAGCATTTTTAGAACTTTTGGTCATTGCAACCATTTTTTTTCAGTATATTCGTCCTAAACCTGTGTACCATTAAGGGTTACCTGGCGGCGCAGTCTATATTTAAGCGCTCGTCTGAAGTGTTCTTACTTTAAGATTCCTTTGATTTTGCAGTTTCTGAAATGACTGTCTGTGTTTCCACCGTCCCCTTTCCATGTGCCTGGTTGGGATATGAATTTGATTTTAAAGTTTTTGATGGGAGCTCCGTTTGAGCCCTTGCACTCTTGTCCGCTGAGACTGTTGTCTTTTAAAACTGTGTTTTTAGTTGTGGTTACTTCCGCATGCAGAGTGAGTGAATTGCAGGCACTTTCTGCCAAGCCACCCTTTACTGTTTTCCATAAGGACAGGGTTGTTCTGCGGGTGCAACCTTCTTTTCTTCCGAAGGTTGTGTCTGAATTTCATTTGAGCCAGAAGGTGATTCTTCTGGCTTTTTATCCTCCTCCGCATCCTGGTAAGGAAGAGGAGAGGCTCCATAGGTTGGATTCTAGGAGAGCTTTGAGCTTTTATCTTTCACAGATGTGGCGGGTCAGTGTGGACAATCGGCTCTTTGTAGGTTATGCTGGACACCGCTTGGGTCAGGATGTTTCCAAACAGACCATGTCCAGGTGGATTGTTTTGACGATCACTGAGTGCTACCGTCTGCCGGGAAGGACCCTCCTGTAGGCTTACTGGCTCACTCTATTAGGGTTGTGGCTGCCTCCACTGCTCTACAAAGGGGTGTTCCTATTCAAAATATTTGTGAAGCAGCCACATGGGCCTCTGCTCATACTTTTGTGAAACACTATTCCCTGGACTCCATCCATGGGCAGGATTTGGCCTTTGGTAAGGCAGTCCTCTATTCATCCATTTAATGGAGTACTCTCAATTTCACCTTCTAGATTCTTTCCCTCCTTCATAGTGTGCTACTGCTTTGGGAGTCTTGTCATAGATGTGGAATACGTCGGAGGACACAATCCCTTCGAAGAACAAGTTAGGGGATGTTACTCCAACGTATTCCACATCGCCCTCCCAGCCTGCCCCTCTGGAGAATTTCCTCTGAGATTACAGCTTCCATTTCCACACGGCTGTAGGAAGTTATACTGGCAGGAGACTGGTGTCACACCTTCTGGAGGGAAAAAGCTAAACTGAGGCAACAGGCGCTGTGTGTCCTATATTTAACATCCGGTGACGTCGACTCTCGCTGTAGGCCCTCGAGGGACATCGGCTCGACGCAGGACGCCCTCTGCTGAAAAGTTTCCAAAGTGCACAGCTGTGGGACACTGTCATAGATGTGGAATACATCGGAGGAACATCCCATCGAAAGTACGTTACCGGTTTGGTAAGTAACTTGTTCTTCCCAGCAATACAAGTAACTTATGCACCACCTATGAGGGATAGTTGAACGCAGTCAATGGGTCAGAAGAGTCTGCAGGGAGCCAGGACAGCCAATGTAAATTAAAAATGTCTAGGGGCGCTGAGGATCTTCTTGTAGGTGGCACTAAAGTATTGCACAAGTTTATATAGTTTGTAGAAAAGAATCCCTTTTGAGCCACTAGCTGTAAGGCTTGACAGCAAAGCTGCAAGCAACTCTGAAGAAAAAGCAGCTACTGCAAGTTTCCAGTGAGATAGACAAGCTACAAACCAAAAAAGGTAAGTACCCCTTTAGTCAAGAAGTACCTTAGGTTGGAAGAAGAGGATCCAGCTGGCTTCTGTTCCTGTTGCAGTCCTGTAGATCCTGGGTTCCTGGGCCTCAGTCGTGGGGACAAGAGGGAGGACGTCTTGGGACTCCTGCACTGCGGTTTGAAGGTCTGCGGCAGCAAAGGGCTCTTTCCAAATCAGCAGCACTTCGCGGTTTCAGCTACCGGTCCGTAGCACTGCCACGGTTCTTTGATACCTTGTGGGCTCCCCTTGCTTCTGGGGTCCAGCACTCTGTTGAGGTGGCTCAGGCTAGGGTGGTCCTGCTTCGAGCGGGTCCTTAGGATCTTCCTGGAGCTCGGGGAGGGAGGGGGTGGAGGTCTGGCTTAAAGACAATGCACTCGTTCCTGGTGTTCCTGTCCCCTGGCACTCGGTTCCAGCAGCAGCAAAGAGTCACAGCCAGCAGGGAGAGTTGTTCTAGTCAAGTTTGTCTTGGGGTCAGTTGGTCCCACCAACTCAAGGGAAGAGGTTGTCCTTTCCGGACTTTTCTAGTCTGAGAAATTTGGCGTTTCAGCACTGCAGCGGGGCTTCACTGGGCAAACGAACAGTCCAGGAGGTACAGCAAGCTTCTCTTCCAGTTTCTTCTGATTCTTCGCCCAGTGGTCGACTCTGCCTTCTGTCTGAGAAACCTCCCCTTTTATGCTTCTCCCATTCATTTGCAGCCTAGCTGTCACTCACACAGCAGGGTGGCTGTCCTCCAAGGACAGCCAGCCAGCCAATCACCTTTGGGTGCATTTCTGTAACCAAGGAGACTAAGCACGGGGAGTTTCGGCAACCTCCCTCGCTTCCTGCCTTGCCAGACACGCTGGAGTCCGAGGCGGGGTTTCAGCACTGAAGCCCACCAAAGACAAAACAAAGGAACCAAACCTGGTTTGGCACGCATAGTTAAACCCAAGAAAGACCTGAAGCAAGAAATGCCAAAAAAAAGACCAGGGCCATTTTGATAAAATGGCCACCCATGTGTGGACTACTGCAGCTGAGGGTTCAGCCTGCGGTAAAAACACACAATGGTAGGAACATTAAACCACTGCCACCAGCCATTAAATGTAATAAGGCTAACAAAATGTTTCATGAGTAAGTAGGAAAAGGGGCTACTAAGTAACCCAGGTACTTCCACATAAGATGGGGTGTACTGGACCTACATCGGAAAAACAGGTAAGTAAAGTCAATTTCGCTTTACTTCTCTTGGGAACAGTAGTTTACCCAAGAGAAGGTATTTAAACCTTAAGAGAAATCCAAAGGACTTCTCTGTGACACTGCAGTGAGGGTGCTGTGTGTCTCACAATACAAAAGATGATGCCTATGGAGTTTGTCAGAGTCCAAATCAGATCAAAATTATGAGAGTGAGAAAAAGGTCTCGCTCACTCCAGGATAAAAATTTAAAGTACTAAAGTTCAGCAAAGAGCTGGGGGTCTCTAAGTTAGAAGGGAATTAACACAGAAATGAGCATTCCCCCCAACACTGTTGCTCGGTTATCAGGTTTCAAGCAGTGTTCCGATTGTGGCACCAAGATGTCCATCACTGACCCACACAAGTTGTCTCTGGTGCCTCTTCACGGGACTGACTGGTGTCTGTTGTGTACCAAAATGCAACCCAAATCCCTACGCGATTGAGCTGCAAAGCTCGCCCTCGGTCGACGGCCGTCAAAAATCACTGGCACGGTCGACAATTTGGTCTTCGGACGGGCACAACCCAGAGAACACATAGGTGGAAGAAGAAACTGTTCCACTCGAGCCACTCTTCAAAGACACCGAAAGAGATGCAATGGAAGCTGGATCAATCCCGTGCATCCAAGGGTGCCGACGCTATGGCTTCTCGATCGACACGGACATCCAACATATTTTTTTTTTATTCACTTTATTTATCATTTTGAAAGTAAAACATACAAGAGAAAAGCAACATGTACATATCCATTACACCAGAAATATGCATTCAAATTGTATAATACTTATAACAATTAACTAAACCTAACCAAACTTTAATCCAAAACCTGAACACACTACCACAAATCCCTATCTACAGTTGAAAGTCAAATATCCCCAAAAATTAGACAATACAACACCAACAAACACAACATCAAGTACGAAAAGAATAACCCCCATCCATCCAGCCAATAAATGATGCATGTAATCGGTGAACATCAACTGTATGATTCATTGAAAGAACCCCAAGTTCTAAGGTAATGCTCCTCCCTCTTCTGCTTCGTTAACATAATTTTCTCGTAATCAGACATCACTCAGCCATTCATCCACAACCGGCTTTTTCCTTGACTTCCAAACTTTTTGTTTAGCCGCTACCACTAATACCCTATTAATCCATCCTGTTCTCACACTGCCCATGTCATTTGTATAGGGGTGCAGTCAAATATGGATTTAGGGCTGAGGTAGATTAGACAAAGGATTTTATGTAGATTATATTGGACCCCTCCCTGAATGGCCAAGCTAGGATTGTTGGATAATGATCTCTGTTGGGGTTGTGGTCTTAATTGGGGCACCCTGCTTCATATGCTATGGTCATGCTCAAGGGTATCTATCTTTTGGTGGGATGTTTTGAACAGTCTAGATATTTTGATGGGGGACTCCCTACCGCAAACGCCTTACTTGATGATATTATCGAGCAGGGAGAGAGGGGACATCCAACATATTGACACTGAGACAAACCCTTGACGTCTGTCGAGAAAACCTTCACCCCACAACCATGGTCTGAATTTTTGGTTACTATGGCAGTTATCTTCGGTAATGATGCCGATGATCAGGGGGATGTCGACCATATCTACTTGAGTTCAGGAGGGGTCCATTAATTTGACCAGAATCAGCTTTTGCAACTAGCTCAAGGCCTCCAGCACGCCAGCGGTCTGGACATCTCTCCAGACCTCGAATTTCAGCAATCCCAGCCCTATATACATAATACTTCTAAATTCAGGGCTTTTGTAGAAATGGTTGACACCCTGGATTGCATCCGTCAGTGGCACCTGTACAATGTTATGACCTTCCTGACATTTTAGATGAAGGCCTCACCACAGAACGTAATATGCCTTAAAACCATTGTTCCATTTCTCCCGTCGGCTCCACAATTTCCAGGAAATACAGGCTGGCTAGAAGAGATTCTTCGTACCTCTCCTCTCACCCTTCCCCGGAGGGGCTTGTTATGCAGGCTGCTACTGTCTCTTCTAGACCTGCATCTTCCATGGCCACTCTGCCTCACAACAGGGACGTGAAAAAAGTTGATGCCTTAGTAAAGAAAGCATTTACTTCCGGTAGCATGGCCCTAAAAGCTACAAATGTGGCAAGCAGTTTTGCCAAGTACTCCTTTGGTCTATGGACAGCAGTTGAACATGCTGGTCAGTATGTCCCAGAAGGAGAAATGCATGAGGGCTTCCTACAGCTAATGGAGGAAGGGAAAGGGGTGGCCAGGCAGTCGCTGCGAACAGGCTTGAGCATCGCCGACTGTGTGTGGGCTGCATCGGCCATAACATGAAGAAGATGGGCCTATTTAAAAATTTCTGGGTTTTCACCTAATGTCCAAGTCAAGCTTCTGGACATACCATTCGAGGACTATCTTCTATTCGGCCAGAAAGCAGATGATTCCTTAGAAAAACTTAAGGAATCCAAGATTTTTCCTTAGGCCTAGCTGTGCAGCCGGCCAAACCTGCATTTAGCTTCGCCTCTAAGGCACAGGGCTATAGGAAATCCGCTCCTTATGGCAGCAGAGCGCAGCTCCCACCGGCCAGGGAAGAGCATAAGAGTTTCCCGTGCTCCGGAAGGGGCAGAGGGACTTCCTAGAAGTCAACAGGCCGCATCAGTGGTGGGGGTCGGGGGGGTCAGGGCGGGGGGGACCCAGCCTCCGAAGTCGCTTTGATTTTCCCCTCACAGTGGACCGTTTGGAGCGCGGTTGACGGAGCATTTGCTCCAGTGGCATGGAATTACCTCTGATGCCTGGGCTCTTCAGCTCATTCGGTGGGGTTATTGTCTGTCTGCCATTTGTAGGAAAACCACTGGACAGACTGCCCCCACCCCCATTCCAACCAAAACAGGAGCTCCAAGAATAACTGAGCACCCTGTTGAAGGGTGCCGTGGAAGTGGTACCAAGCAGAGAGCATTGTGTTGGTATTCCTGGGGTTTCCTGGTACCCAAGAAGGGAGGAGGTCTCCGTCCCATTCTGGACCTCAGGGCCTTGAACAAGTTCTTGAGGAACGACCAATTCAGGATGGTGATGTTGAGATTCTCCATGCTCTCGAACTACAGGACTGCCTGGTGTCGATGGATGGAGTACCTTCTGTCACTGGCCTCAGCAGGCCTTAATGCTAATTTTTTTACAATCATGGTAATGGCACAAATGTTGAAAGTTGTTGTAAATCAGTTTCTGATGCTTGTGAATCTGCTTGGAATCGCATGCTGTGCATATAGTCTGACATCTAGTGGTAATCGCAGAGTATTGCATCTGGTCTTTCGAGAATCGAAAGGGGACGTCGACATGGGCGTGCTTGTAACACTATTCCTAACGTGATGTGTAGTGTACCCAAAATCCCTCAAGCGTCGAGATCCCTCAGATTGTTTTTTTTCCCCACCCAGCTAGCTGGTCGCCTTATGCGGAGCTCAAACATTTCAAAAGTTATGTTTCTTTATCAATGCCCGTGGGTAGTTTCATATTCGTCCATCCATCATTGACGACTACTACTGAACCTACACCGAAGAAGACCACAGATTTCGGTATCACTACATATTATCCCCACCAAAAATATCACTGTTTCTGAGGCTTGTGTAATCTGCTTAGATCACATGTGTGCAGAGGCTGACATCTAGTGGAAGCTGCGGAGTATTAGTTTGTTTTTTGAAACTCCAAAAGGGGCGTCGAACTAGGGCGTGCCAGTAATACTATCCCTAGTGTGGTGTCCCATGTACCCATGATCCCTCACGCGTGTAGGACCCTCAGATAGTTTTTTTCCGCCAAACTAGTCGGACGCATGTTGCGGAGTTCCCTTGGCATTTGGCAATTATACCTAAATATTGTTAAACTTTCCCCGTTATCTTGCATCCTGCGCCAAAGATCGACGTCAACGAAGATCGAGGGAACCAGACGTCGAAAACAACACGACGGGCCTTGGGCCTTGGAAGGCCTCTGGCCTCGGCCAGGCCTTGGAAGGCCTCTGGCCTCGGCCCTGTAAAGTAGGGAGAGTGGGGGGGTGGTCATAACTTTCCCACATTTATTTCCTACATATACACAGCCCGCTGCCATATTTACACATATGGAGAGTACTCCTTCCAAATTCTGCCCCAAGTGTAACAGGAGGTTTCCCTGGGTAGATGAGCACAATACGTGCAATCTGTGTCTCCCACGAGACCATCCCGAGGCTACGTGTCGAGCTTGTAAGCTCTTCGAGCCAAAGACACTTAAGGACCGCTCGACAAAGAGCTGGGCCCACTACGCCAGGCAGCTAGAGGCCATGGATGTCGAAGGGTTGGTCAGCAATGGGAGCAAGGCCGCCGTATCTTTCAGCGAGGGCAGGGGGCGACTCCATACACCCACGCGCAAGCCCCCGACCTCGAAGGAATGGCCAACCCCCAGTTAGGGGGACAACACCCAGTGTCAGGAGCGCAACCCACACCACTCCCTATAAACACATCAGCCCGAGCCATGACTTGACACGCGTGCCGAGCGATCGGCAACGGAAGGCACAGAGAGAGCGGTCCTCCAATTTTGTGTCCTCTGGGCGTTCCCGTTCATGATCCCCACATGACAAAGACCAACCGTCTGCGGTTGGAAATGGTGCCGTACTCCCAATAGTCCCAGAGACTCAATAGTCAGAAGACCATTCCAACCTCTATGCTTACAAGGCAAAGCGCGTAGCGTCTACTCCCGAGATTTGGCGCCCTCCTTCTACTACCTCTCAATCTTAACACAAAGCGTCAAAGACCACCTCCGAACCTCGACGCAAAGCGTCGAAACCCTCGGAAACCTCTGGAAAACATTCCTCTAGTCACGGGAAGGGAGATAAACAACACAAGAAACCTTCAGAACACCGTAAAGAAAAACGGAAGGCTCCTAAAGTGATAGAAAAGTCCAAGGTCCCTGACACTACTCCTAAGAGTAAAATTGTCCCTCCCACTCCTCATGATATGGGCATGGATGAGGAAACGGAACAGGAGAGGTTTATTCCCAGTTCCAAGGAATGGAACTCAGCTGACAATGATAGGGTGATGAGAAGGATGTCTTTTTTTGCAGACTTCTATGAGAAAGTAACTAACTAGTAACTATTTCCATAGCTATGCCAACACACCACCTACCTCTCCCCCTTTGGGGTCCAAGGAGACTCAACCCCCTACTAAAAGGCTCTGCTCTGAGTCTCCGGCACAGGGATTGGTTTCAGACCCTTTGCTAATTGAACTTTACCATCCAGAGTCATATGGAGAGGAGACAAACGCATATGCTGGAAGACCAGACAGGGGTTTCTTATTATGGGGATGGCGAGGACCAGGAAGAGCAACAGGCGGATGATGCGGAAGCCTACAATCTTGACTTCCCAAATCCTAGGGACCCCCTGGTGAATGACTCACCAATATGAGAATCAGCCACTCCTCAATGAGGTACTGGCTAAAGCAGCAGCTAATTTTCAAATAGACGCACAGGGTGTCCAAAAAGAGAGGGATTTCGCAGAAGAAATCCTAGGGGACAAGAGAGCCATTAGCCAGGCTATCCCAATATTAATATCAATCCAGCGTAGAATTGATATCTCGCTGGTAACCCCAAATCTTACTCTTGCAGTGAATCCACAAGTGGAAAAAATTATTCCGGGCCGCACCCTTCGATCCCATGTACATAAGGGATCAATTAAAACCAGACTCCCTGGTAGTAACCACCAGAAAGAGGGCAGGTACACCACTATCCTCTTCAGAAGCTCCTCCCGATAAGGAGAGCAAAAGAATATATGCTCTGGGTAGGAAAGTTGCCTCCACGTCAGCCTATCGGGCATGTATTGCTAACAGTACCACTCTTTTAGCAAGCTATAACTGCCATCAGTGGGAACAAGTAGCTGCTCTAGTAGCCTCTGCACCTGAACCACTAAAAGCCCAGTTGGCCCAAATTGCAGCAGACAGAAGGTCCGTATCTGGATGCATGCTTAAGACAAATATTGATGCAGCACATAATGCTGGAAGATTAATAGCCAAATGCACAGTAATAAAGCGCCACCCTTGGCTAAGGCAGTCAGGGTTCAAACCCGAGACCCAAGCCACACTTATAGACCTGCCGGTTGAGCCAAAACATTCTATTCGGCAAGGCAGTATAAGAGGCACTAAAGACAGCTAAAGAGGAGTATGAGGCTCTAAAATATCTTGGACAACTCGCATATAAACCCTCGGAGTAGTTTCGCGCTGAGTTTGTCAGCTGCAGTCTGCGGCAGGTAGCCAGCTGCCAGGTAAGACTTTCGATCATGGACACTCTTTCTTTAACTCGCCTAAAAGTGAAACAAACCTTGCCCTGCGCTGGGAGCGAAATGTTTTTGAACCAGGCGACCGCCGAAGTGGATAAAAGCCTTTTGACGGTCGTTTCAGGGGCTGATCATAAAACCTGTGACCTGGGAGCGGGGAATGTGGGGAACGAGTCTACCTTGCCGAGACACAGGGTCCGGCGGCACCAGTTCCATCGATGTCTGTCATTCTCGAGCCCCCTCTAACACCCCCTCAGTAGTCCCTCGGTCTCTGACGAAGAACCGAAAGGACGGTTCCCAGCGTGGTTTGTATTCACCCAGCAGCGTCTAACGACGAGGCCAGCCCAGCTTCAGATGCTTCCGTAATAGCGGGAAAAGCCGAGGCAAAGCTTCCCGATAATGAGGTTAATGGGCATGAGTGTAACGCTCGAGCAGATGTCTCATGTGACCCGCGAAGCGCGGAAAACATTAAAAACACTCTGAACGAGCAAGATCACATTCAACAAAATATACAACATGTGGTCACTCTAAAGGTTGAAAGAGCCGCTCAGTCTGCCTGTAAAATAAGTTCTGAAGCTTCAAGTAAAATCTTGCAATCATGTGGTCCACTAGATGGGAACAACGAGGAAGGAGAAGACCTATTCTATTCCCCATTTGATGTGACGGACGCCAAGCTTCTGAACTCTGACCCCGTGCGCACTCAAAAAAACACCAAAACGTTAAGATTTCATTTTCGGAAACAGGTTCCAGATCGAACTGTTGCTCACACAGAAGTATTTCCTTTGACCCAGATGAGCCATCCACTCATTATCCAGCTGGTGAGTGATATAACGTCGAATTTAGACACAATAAACATTGATAAATCAGTGTCAATAACAAAGAGAAAATGCGAGTCGGCACTGCACAACTTACCCCTTTGATGAGATTGAATAATAACGAAATTGACTTACCTGGACGGGAGGCCAGACTTACTCTGAGGTTGCAAGCCGACTTCGAATCAATGAAGGCAAAGCTAGCAGAAAGTTATTCCAAAGATAAATATGGAAATGGCCACAGTAACAGAATGTCGACTGAGCATTTCAGCGTTCTGGAAACAGGAAATGCAAACCTCCAACAAAAAATAACCCATCAGGAGCAAAAGGAGAACGAAGCTGTTAGCTTGCCGAGATGGGAGAGGGATATCCCCGGATCTCACCGGTCTCATGTTTTTGGAGACAGACGAGCCAAAAAGCCGAGAGGGGCGGCACTGCGAGCTAAGTCCTTGACAAAAAAAGGTGGAGATAATGCCCCAAATTGCGCCACTCCCCTAAATGCTTACACAGTTGAATCTGCAGAGACATGTCGTGAGAAGGAACTTCCGCCCCGACAAGCTGAACACTGCGACATCAACTGCCATTGCAAGGATAAGGCAGCAAGCCCAATGGACTCAATTACAGAAGCCAAATCTAACCTATCCGTTGCTGCGGCAATACAGATAAATAACAACGTTTTAGCGGCGACATCGCAGGCCCTAATACCTTTCATACAATTATATGAAAGTGTGAATGAAACGTTACACAACAATGGAGCGATAGTTGGACACTTAGCCGAAAAAATATCATTGATGGAACTCAATTTCAACTCTCAACAACAAAGAGTAAAGGAACATATTGAGATGGAAGATGGATTCAAAAAAATATTTCAGCTAATCGAAAAAAACTCAAATGAAGCCAGGATTCAAATGGATGAGCTTTTGAACTTTATGAAAAAGTCCTTCTTGAACTTAAGCTCAGCATTCTCAAACTCGGCTCACCCAGGAAGTGGTAGTCGTCAAGACATAAGTCTTAGTGACCCAGCTGCACCACAAAGAACACAAACTGATAACATTCCAGCTAGCGCCCAAGTCAGCACACTCCGTCGGGCACATTCTGACATAAGCGCAACAAAGCCTATCATAAAAATGAAAGAAATTGAAACAAAAATTGATAATCAGGTGGAATCTCAATCACACGTAGTGGAGGCCCCAAAATTGAACGATGGGAGGCAAGCATGCAGTGGCGTAAAAATCGGTCCCTTCCAATATCTGGGAGTTGCCATCGGCGGCACCAAGTTGTTCAAATTCAAAGGCCTCTTTTGGAATCTTTCATGGAGGAGCAAAAAACCTCCAAATTGGAAAGAACCCAGGCATCACCCAAGATGAAGGGCAAGGAGGGGCAGCAAGTAGTGCTCAACACAAAAAAGGAAAGAAAAGACAAAAAAATGCAGTTGTCACGAAGTAAACTTCAAATTCGAGGAAATTCATTCGAAACCTAACTACTCCCCCCAAATCTAAGGTATTTGCCCTAGAAAAGTCTTCAGGGAAATCGACAAACAACTGTTAAAAGAGAACGACAATGGATAAGAAAAGCAAAAAACACTCAATGACTCGATTTTGAACGACAATGACGCAAGACAAGCATCTAATCCAGCAAGATCGAACCCAAACAAGCGGAGGAATCTAGCTGCGACTCGACAATCGATGGACTCGAAGAACTCTGCAACTTGTCCAATTACTCACATGAAGTAAGTGAAGAATGCAGCAGCGCTTCCTACGATAACTTCTCCAATGCGAGAACGAATTTTCAGGAAGCACAAACTCAGTCACCAAAACAGATCGAAAACAAAACTGATTCGATCACGTCTTCCCCAAAAAATGGGAGAGAATCGTGCTCCAGCCTTTGTGGAATTAGATAACCAAACGGATAGCGGAAAGATGGGTAATCCCTGCAACAGCAAGGAAAAGCTAGTTACTGTATTAAATCCAAAGCGTACATCCGCCCAAAAACAAAAAATTGGAGAACCAACTCCGAAGACTTCCATCTCTGGGCAACACTGCACATCATCAAAAAAAATAAAATTGCCAAACGTGTTGGCAGATGATATCAATGTAAATCTGAATCGTGGCAACGTAATGCGCCTGTTGCACTCAGTGCCTTTACTAAGGACAATCACTTCTGATGATATACAAATTGTTGAATATATCTCAGAAGAACGGATTGACTGCGTATTGCTACACGTTAGTTCGCAAGCAGTCAGAAAGTCACTGATGGGTGTGAAGGATGATATTTTATGCCTTGGCTTCGAGTTCTCTGAATATCTAGAGCCGACAAGACAGAAAGGAGCAGAAGGCATAGACAGGCGAGAGTCGAAGAGCTCTCTGAGTCACCGGCACGACCAGATTCGCAAGCACTTGAACTCAAATTCGACGTCTGCCATGAACAATAGGACCATTCAGCAATCTGAAAAAAACCACTAACTAGACAATGATTGATTGGATGCCGTTAACACCTTGATTTCATGGAACACCAGAGGCTTCAGCCACTTAGGTCCACTGGGAAGGTGTTGTATATCAGACAATTTCATAATATGCCTGCAGGAAACGTGGATGCGTCAATCTCCCGTAAAAGATGGATACCATATACTGATAAACCCTGCAAGTAAAAACACAAGAGGTCGCTCTTTTTCGGGGCTATTGACGCTGATAAAAATAGGAACAAGTTGGGAAGTGGTGGATTCAATAAACCCAAATGGACATGTCCAATCGACCCTACTTGAAAGAATAAATAGTGGAGATGGAAAAGAGCATTCTAGATCTGAACACCTTTTGTTATTCAACGTATACTGGAACCCAGCAAAGATCACGCCAGGGGCATTCATTAAATCAATAACCACAATAATTGACAAAAATCAGGAGTCTCCAAAAGCCCTGGATAATTGTGTGTGGTGATCTAAATACATCCTGGTTTAATGGAAACCAACAGAAAAGTAATCCTCGCTGCACTGAAGATCTCAAGGATTCCTCCAGAAGAGCATCGAGGCTATGGAATTCAGAGATTGTACTATGGTCAACGGAAACGTGCCTGGCGATTCTCCGCCACAAATTACATGGCTAAATATGGGGTTAAAGAAAATATTGGATTACATTTGGGTCTCGAACAACGTGATGCACAAAATTACCAATCTGCAGATAACACCGACGAATAACGGTGATCATTACCCATTGAAAATGTCCTGGCAACCTCAATGTAGGCGCTTGAGCGGTACTTCTTGTACTCAATTAGAAGTGAATTCTGGCCGCAACAGACTCAGGCTGAATATAAAACAGATCCAGCAATTAACTTCTGTTTTTCAGTCAGAAAATAAAGAAAGCTCAGACTTTACAAATTATCCAGCAATTCTTCTAAATTTGATCACGCACCCCTCAAGAAATCCTCTTCCAGTACCTAACCACAAACATACGTGGAGTACCAGCTTGAATAGTGAAAAGAAGAAATTGAGGAAAGACTTAAAAGATCTGCGATCCAGATTTGGTACCAATAGTGCAGGTATAATCAAACAACGCAAACAAAGGTACCGAAACTGGTTAATAGCATTCGCACATCAGCGGGACCAAGAACGCGGCGAGGTGATGCTTTCCTTGATAAGAACACATAACACCAGAGACATTTGGAAAATCTTAAATCAAGATCATCTAAATAAAGCTGTAACAATGGCAAATGGGAGTACCCGAGCCGGCATGGGTGAGCCACTTTCAGAAAGTATTATCATCCCATGTTCGATCGACGGAGGAGGAAAACAACTCTGCTGATTCATGCTGGGACACAATAGAGACGGTGGAGAACAGTCTGTGCAATAGCAAAGCTAAAAAATTCTAAAGCAGCTGGCCCGGCCGGCATCGCAAATATAATGTTAAAACAACATTCTTATGAATGGGCCAAGTTCATAGCTGAATTGTTTGTGACAATGGCAAAATCTAGGAAAATTCCTTCATCCTGGTCTGAGGCAATAATCGTCCCGATCCATAAGAAAGGCAGCAGGGACGTCCCTGCCAATTACCGACCAATTGCGTTATTGGATACCATCAGAAAGGTATTTGCAACCTTCTTACAGAAAAAAATCTCAGCTTGGGCCCTTCAGTTTGGGCCCTTCAGTTTGGGCTAAACGATGTAAGGCAAACTGGTTTCACAAAGAGAGTTGGAACCGAAAACAATCTTTCCATATTGAACCTCTTGAAACTGGAAACCCTGCGAAGAAAAGAAAACTGTTCCTTGCATTTATTGACATGCAACAAGCTTTTGATGAAATAAATCGGGCAAAGCTTTGGGGAAAGCTGCAGAAATGGAACTGCCCAGACAACATACTAAATCCCTTCAAGGCCTTGCACGATTTAACCTCGATAAGAATAAGGCTAAACGAAAAGGGCGACCTCTCTGAACCAATTGCAACAAATAAGGGAGTAAAGCAAGGCTGCCCACTAGCAGCGGTTCTATTCAAACTCTACATCGCTGATGTGTCGGGAACGTTAGCAAAAACTCATTGCTTCCCCCCTAAAGTCAACGGAAATCCTGTAAGTTGTCTGATTTATGTAGACTATCTTGTACTGATTGACAAAACGCAAATAGGCTTACAGAGGTTATTAAATACGCTGAATATATATTTGATGGAAAATGATTGGAAAATCAATGTGGAAAAAACAAAGATTGAAGTTTGGCCTCGTTGAGGGTCACAGAAATAAGAACTTTAAGTGGACAATAAACAACGTCCCGATTGAAGCAGTGAATGAGATCCGCTACTTGGGTATATCCTTTAGCACTTCGATAAGAGAATGGAGCTGGGTGACTGAACTTGAAAAAAGAATCAAAACATTAGCTCTACAAGGAGCTAGAATTCACTCACAATACGGGAAATTTTCTTTGATTCCAGTACGAACCTTTTACCTACAAAAGGTGATACCAGCAATAACGTTTGGAGCCGAGACAGGCTGGAATATTGACTACAAGATCCGGTCAAAATTTAAGGTCTTTTTTGGCGACGTGCGCGAAGACTACCTAAATATTTATCAGTGATAGTAATTCGCCATGCATTAGGACTGGAGCCTATGTATGGAGCAGTCATTTGGAAATCGATCGCTCTATCTATCTGCATTCTTGTATTGCGCCACTAACCCATAGGCCTCAGGGCGCACACAGAAGGAGAAGGGACGGCAGACAACAGAAAACAATGTCAGACAGGAAAAACAAAGACAGGGAGACTGGGGAAACCCAAACCTCACGAGACAAAAGAAAAAGGAAATATGGCGGAAAACTGAATTCAGTACCGAGAGAGCTATGCTAAAGAAATAGAAAAATCATATCCTTTGTCAAACAGGAAGGTCTTCAGTTGCTTTTTGAAGATAGGCAGAGACTCACTATTAACAAGATATTTAGGGAGTGCATTCCAAAGAGCCGGGGCCCAAGAGTCAAAGCTAGTGCCCCCAAATCTTTTCTGAATAGATGGGGGTTGAACCAGGGCTGTATTTCTACTTGAGCGCAGGGAACGGATGACAGGTTTCTTTTTAATCCTTGTAGTAAGGTAAGATGGAGCTTGACCGTGAAGGCATTTATGGTGTAAACGCTGTTTCACTGCTAGCCAGTGTAGGCTGCGCCTGGCGTCAGAGACGTGCATGTTTCGCTTAAGGCCCAGTACAGCGTTATTCTGTATAATCTGCAACGTTTTAATGTTGGCCAGGGAAGTACCAATCATTAAACTGTTACAATAATCCAGCTTGCAGTTTACAATTGCAGCTGCAATCGGTGCAAGGTTCTCTTTGGACAAATAGGGACGAATCTGCCATAAAAGCTGAATATAATAGTGACACGAGGATTTGAGATAGTTGACCTGGCGGGTGAAGGATAGCTGTGGGTCAAAATAGACTCCCAAGGTTTTTACGGATTTAGATACAGGAATGATATGTTGACCAATCAAAAAGTTGTCATATTTTGTGTCAAGTTTCTTCAGTTTTTGCTGGGTACCCAAAATCAGCAGCTCTGTTTTAGCATTAAGGGCCAAGGAGTTTAGCGCCATCCACTTCTGGATTTCAATGAAGATGGAGTTAATGTACTCTACATCTTTTAAATACTCGCCAGTGAGTTTAATGACAACCTGCGTGTCGTCAGCGTAGTTGGCAAAATAAATGCCTAAGGCTGACAAGAGAGTGCAGAGAAGACGAGAGTAAATGTTAAAGAGTAGGGGCGAAAGACATGAGCCCTGTGGAACACCACATAGTAGTAAAGAAGCCATGGAGTGAGCATTATCCTTAATAACTCTCATGTTCTGTGGACCCAGAAAAGATTTAAACCAGGCAGAGGCTTCAGGGGAACATTTTCCGATTGTGATTAGTCTGTCCGTCAGTAGATTATCAACTCAATCGAACGCAGCGGATAGATCTAATAATAGTAAGAGGGCAGTGTGACCTTTGTCAACAAGACCAGCAATGTAAGATTTTAAATCTAACAGTGCAGTCTCAGTCCCACGATTGGGGCGAAACCCAGATTGTTGTGAAGCTAGAATATCATATTCTTCGACAAAAGCTTGATATTGACAGTAGGCAATTTTGTCTGATTTTCAGCAAAAAGGGAACATTAGTGATTGGGCGATAATTTCCTGCCTCTGCAGGATCCAGATTTTCCTTCTTGAGCAGAGGAGTAACCCATGCTTCCTTTATGATTTCGGGGACATGTGATTCAGAGAAAGATCTGTTAACAAAAGTAGTGATCCATGGGGCAAGAGTATGAATATGATCTTTGAATAAGGAGGCTGAAAAGACGTCTCCCTTACAGGAAGTGGGTTTGAGTTTAGAGACGGCGTCGATAACTTCTACTGTAGAGACAGGTCTGCTGCTAAAGATGTCAGTGGAGAAGCCGGAACCAGCATTTAAATTGTTTAGCTCACTAAAAAACTCAAGCATGGAACCCCTACAGGAATTGTGGTCTGAAAAAGTAAAAGCAAACATGCAAGCTGCACATATCACCATGGAGATGCTATTAGAACGTCCTCAAAATGGCAAGAAAAAAGTGAGACAATGGCTATGGATTGATAATCTGGAAAAATATCACAAATTAAAGACTGCCCTGGATCTGCGGTTGACATCGAACAAATTGGACCAACTGCCGAAATACTTGTGCAAATTTCCGCCTCGACATCACAGAGATGGTTTTCTGCGTTTAAGAACAAACACCTACAAGACTAGGCAATTGTGTTTTGTCCGGCACATTGACAATATAAAGGATCCTCTATGTAGGTTCTGTGCGAGTCATCTAGAAACTATAAAACACATACTGACTGAGTGTCATTTGCTTAAAGATCTAAGAACTCTACACCTGTTTAAGTTCGCTCCACTTACTGACAGCATGAATGACTTGTGGATGCGAATCCTAAGTGAGAATTCAGTTCACCTGACTTGTGCAGTCATAAATTTTCTGGAGAAAACGTTAAACTGAAAGGTTTTCTGAATTTTGAACTTTGATAATCCACAAGATGTGAAATGGAGAGACTGACGAGGAAAGGTGATAATAAAAATTGTAATAAAAGTTTGTAAGAAACTAGAAATTACAAATAAAAAAAATAAAAAAACCCACAGGTCAAAGGGGAAATAATAGTTTTCGTTGCTTTCGCGGCCAAAGCTCCCAGAGGGGTTCCAACTACTACCAGAATCAAGGAACCTCTTGGGGCAACAATCAGTTCCAAACATCACAGGGATTCACCAGAGGCCAGCGGAGGGGCCGCACTAGTGGTAGAGGCAGCCCCGCCAGAGGTGGTACGCCACCCAGTAAACAGTGATGATCACTTCGGACAAATGGGTGCTGCCCACAATGTCCGCAGGATACTGTATAGAATTATTAGCGCGCCCCCACGACCATCCTCCAAGACCGAAGGTACACTTGGAGCACCTGAAAATCCTTCTGGAGGAGATCGCCACTCTACTTGCAAAGGACGCCATAGAACTCGTCCCGTGCAACCAGGTAAACGGGGGTATTTATTCAACCTACTTCCTTGTGACAAAGAAAATCCAACAATGCGCCCAGTATTAGATTTGCGCCCTGCAAACAAATATGTCAAGCCACAAAAATTCTGTATGACTACACTCCAAGAGGTAATCCCCCTATTAAAAAAGGGGGATTACATGGCAACATTGGATATGAAAGATGCCTATTTTCATATTTCTATGTTCCCAGCACTCAGAAGATTCTTGCGTTTCAAAGTAGACCACCAGCACTACCAGTTCAAGGTGCTGCCCTTCGGTATAGCCTTGGCTCCAAGGCTATTCACCAAGGTACTGGCGGTGGTGGCGGCGCACCTACGCAGGGAGGCAATCCCAGTGTACCCGTACCTGGACGACTGGCTCATCACAGGGGAAACCCCCGTAATTTGCAGACTAAACATTCAAAGAACAATCAACCTCCTCTTCCAATTGGGCTTCTCAATCAACGAGAAAAAATCAAGCCTAGTGCCAAGCACCTCCAAACAGTTCCTAGGAGCTGTCCTAAACACCCAAGAGGGGTTGGCCTTTCCATCAGAGGAAAGAATTGGGAATCTGTTGCTGCAAATTCCTCTATCAGTTCAGTCGCCAAATAAGGGTGTGCAAAGTGATGCGTTTGCTAGGCATGATGGCATCTTGCATTTACCTGGTTCCCCACGCGTGCCTGTGCATGCGACCCATGCAGGAATGGTTGGCGAAACAGTGGTCTCAAGCAAGTGGTCAGTGGGACGATCTAGTGGTAGTTTTGCCAACACTAGTACAAAGTCTTCGTAAGATTCTCTCTTGTCCACCAGCGAAGTGGAAACCCTTCTACGATCCAGAGAAACAGGGCGTTGTCACGACAGACTTCTCCCTAGCAGGGTGGGGAGCCCACTACCTTCACCACACAGCTCAGGGTCTCTGGTCTTGCACAGTGGCTCAGAACCACATCAATCTGCTGGAACTTCTGGCAGTCTTCAGAGCACTTCAAGCATTCAAACCCCTCCTATCCAACCTGTCAGTGCAGATCCTAACAGGCAGCACAACGGCAATGTTTTACTTCAACAAGGGGGCACTCGTTCGCCAAATCAGTCCAAGCTTGCCCAGAAAATTTGGAAATGGGCACTCAAACGGAAGATTTACCTGCCATCCCAACATGTTCCAGGGAATCTCAACTCGCTAGCAGATGCTCTGAGCAGGGATCCCCTTCCAGAAGAACACGAATGAACACTACACAAGTCATAGACCTCTTCTCTCTGTGGGGTTTCACTACCATAGACCTATTAGCCACAAGTGAAAACAGGCAATGTCCAGACTTCGCATCCAGGTTCCCCCAGCCAGGTACTTGCTAAGCTCATGGGACCCCCCTTTGAGCCCATGCACAAATCTAGTCTCAAAGACTTGACTTATAAAACTGCCTTCTTAGTTGCCATCACATCCATAAGAAGGGTCCGTGAAATTCAAGCTCCGTCAGTGCAGGATCCTTTCTTTACTGTTCATAAGGATAAACTGGTTTTACGCACACACCCTAGGTTTTCACCAAAGTTTATTTCCAAATTCCATGTTAACCAGTCCATTGAGCTACCGGCCTTCTTGCAAGAACCCAAAAGCTCTGCTGAGGTGAAACTCCACACTAGATGTGAGGACGGCGGTCCTCTACTATGTAGACCAGACCAGACTGCTAATAAAAACAGATAAACTGTTCGTCTCCATCGCTCTAGGCAAAGATGGAGATCGCGTCTCAAAGAATGCCATCTCTAGATGGATAGTCCGATGTATCCAATTGTGCTATTCCCTCTCAGATAAAACAAAGCCTATTACGCCAAGGGCCCACTCTACAAGAGGTACTGAAGCTACTCTGGCTTTCATTGCAATTGTACCCATTGACAGCATTTGCAAAGCATTTACATGGACCTTTATTCACACCTTTACTCGGCACTACTGCATTGACACTCATTCCAAGACAGATACTCAAGTGGGACAAGCGGTTCTAAGACATTTATTTGCTTGTGACCCTTCTCACATCCAACCTCCTTCTAACACTGCTCGCTAATCTATGCACAGCATGTGATCTAAGCAGATTCCACAAGACTCAGAAGGGATACATTACTCACAGTAATCGTATTTCTGATGCTTGTATCTGCTTAGATTCACATGCGCCTGCCCTTCCTCCCCTCTGAGAGAAGGCGCATGGATGCTTGTAGTCTTATCTTTATCTGCTTGGATATTCTGTACTCAAGCTACTCCTCATGCTATCTCATGTCAGAAAAAATACAATCTGAGGGTCCTACACGCGTGAGGGATCTTGGGTACATGGGATGTCACATTAGTGATAGTATTACTGGCACGCCATAGTTCGCCCCTATTCAAGTTTCGAAAAACAAACTAATACTCTGCAGCTTCCGCTAGATGTCGGCCTATGCACAGCATGTGAATCTAAGCAGATACAAGCATCAGAAATACGATGTCGGTGGGTAATGTATCCCATATATGGTCGTCTGGAACGGCCATAGGCGATATTTTTGGTGGGGATAATATTTGGGGTTTTTGGGAGCGTGGGTGTCCCCCGCACCTTTAAAAATAATGCAGGGGTGTACCCCGCAGGTTCCATGCCTTAATATCGCCGCAAAAATATGGCAATATTTTTGCGGGGATTTTAACACATGGAACCCAGATTTCGGCGGCTGGTGCTTCGGTCTACGCTGTCGACCTCGTGGCCTCAGCCCTCCAGCCAGTCCTATACAGTAGGGAGAGTGGGACCCCAGGGTTTGATTCTTTGTAGAATGCATTTCCTTTTCCCTCACTCTTTTCCCTTCTGATCTTGCTGTCGCTTTTTACCTGAGCTATGAACAGGACTCCTTTTAATGTTTGCCTGTCTTGGAACGGCAAATATCCATGGAAAGACGCTCACTGAAAGTGTAATAAGTTTCTACCTTGTGATTACGACGAGCGATCCTGCAGGTCCTGCCAACTTTTATGTCCAAAGACGCTAAAGATCAGTGGACGAAGCGGTGGGGGGCATACGCCATGCAGCAGGCCGAGAGTAATTCCTCCGTCGGCGCAGGCACCTCGAGTGATGAGGATTCAAGCGACAGCCATGGCTCCGATGTGGAGGCCATGGACCTCTCTGTGGAACCCGCAGGTTCTGAGGTGTAAGGCCCTGGCAGGCAGGCCACCGGTTCTGCTATGGGTAGACAACATCCCAGCGACAAGGACACACCCGCACCACAAAAAGAAATGCACACAACACCACAAGCTTCCTCGACGGATGCGGAACCCACCGATCTCCATTATCGGCTGCCCTCCCTGCAACAGTCGATACGGCATGCGTCCAGGCATTCTAGTCAAAAGGGTGTCGGCACCAAACATAAGAGCGCTGAGGCGCCTCATAAGAGCACAATGCGTCAAAGGTTTTGGCGACACCGAAAACCACGACAAAGCCGCCAGGCTCGTCGAAATCACTACCTGATCTGCCAGAGATACGCGAGAGTCTCGCAAACATAATTTCAAATGGATTGTGTCCTCCAACGTATTCCGCATCTTTATCATGTAATGTCCACAGCTATGCTTTTCGGAAACTTTTTCGGCAGAGGGCGTCTGACGTCGGGTCGCTGTCCCTCAAAGGTGACGTCACCGGATGTTATAAATAGGACGCACGGTGCCCGTAGCCTCAGTTCTGTTTTTTTTCTGCAAACATGTTTGCTTCGAGTACTCGGCACGCCTCATGTGTTTCATCGTAGTGATGTCTTCTTCTTTGACCCCTCCGACTCCGCGGTCTGGCTTTTAGACTTGCAGGGACTGCAAGTCTAAAATATCGATCACCAACCCGCATCGCATTTGTTTGTGGTGCTTGGGCGAGAGTCACAACACCGACGACTGTTCGAAATTCCAGTTGCTGACTGCCAAGGCCTTGCATGAGCGTAAGGGGAAGCTTCAGGTGGGTAGGGGGTTCTAAACTCAGGAAGTCCCGAAAATCTAAATCGTCCAAGGGGGTTTCCACCGACAACTCGAGAGAGACCACTCTCCGCGTCGGGAGGAGGCCCGGAGATCTCGGTCCCGGAGTGGTTCCTGCCATTCTTCTTCCTGGTCCCGGCATTCTAGGAAGCGTTGTCACCGGTCGCCTTCCCCGTCCTCCTCGGAGGATGGTGCCTTGAGGAAAGTGGCATGCCCGACAAAGTCCTCGACTCCGAAGGAATGGGCTGCTTTTAAAGAGCATATGTTGGCGATTTCCAATCACAGGGCATGGTTCCGGTTGCGCCTTCTAACGAAGCCAGCAGGGAACAGTCTCGTACTGTGGCTCGCACACCTTTGGGCTCGGGTCCTCGATGCGACTCGCACCGGGAACCTTCGAGGTCCCGTTCAGACAAGGCTCAGAAAAGTCGTGCCTGCAGGTCTCGGTCCTCGTACCCAGCGAGACCGCAGAAACCTGCTAAGGGTTCAAAGCCTGCGTCGACTCCATCGGTGCTGTCGGGATCGGACCACGATGCTTTGCCTTCTTGTCAGCCATCAGCACCGTTGGCGATGCCGAAGCCCGCAGTGCTCTCGACGCCAAAGCCTTCGGCACCTTCGACACAGTCAGGGACCTTTGCCGGCAATTTAGCATTTGACTACCCTGATCTCGTGGATCCTCCAAGGAAGGCTTCTGCTAAGTCTGAGAGTCCAGTAGTGGACTACAGGCCGTCTTCTGTCCCCAGACCTGGTTTTCACCTCCCTCTGGATGACATTTAGGAGGAGGAAGAAAGGTCTGATTTTTGAGGACCCTGTTGAGCAGGATGTGGCTCCTGTCTTTTCTGGAGACAGTCAATTGGAGGAGTCAAGGCAGAGACTCCATGATGCCAGTGTGTTGGACACTTCTCCGGAAGTAGAATTTGGCAGGCCTGAGCATGGGGCTCATGCAGAGTCATACAGGCGACTCATGGCTAGGGTGACGGAGTATCTGGGCTGATCCAGTCCTCTAAAAGATTTTGTCCAAGATGATCTTACGGACATATTAGACCAAGGTCCATCCTCTGACCCGGTGTTACCTTTTTATCTCACTTTACAGAAAAAGGTGGTGGCTGTTTGGCAGTCAGGGGAATCTCTTCTGGCTGTTAAATAATTGACAAAAAAGTACCACCCTTCTGTTGGTGACCTCAGCGATTTATCCACTCACCCCACTGCCGAGAGTTTGGTGGTTCAGGCGGCTACAGCCACCTCGAGGCAGGTGGCGTGCCCTACCATCCCTCCTGATGGGGACGACAAACGCTTGGGTTGGGCTCGCAAGGTATTTTCTGCGGGGAGCATGGCGTTGAAATCGGCCAACTCCACTTGTGCCTTAGCAAGGTTCTCACACACTCTGTGGAACTGTTTCTTTAGCGGCTGAGCATATTCCCGAGGGAGAAGAAAGGGATGCCTTCCTTGCTCTTGCAAGACGGCAAGGATGCCATGTGCAAATCCCTTCAGTCGGGTTTGGATATGGCCGACAGTGTTAGCCAGGCCATGGCTGCGAGCACTGTTATACGCAGATTTGTGTGGTTGCGGGTCAGGTTTTGCTCCGGATGTGCAAGTCGTCTTCTGAACATGCCCTTTGATGGCGCACATTTGTTTGGCAACAAGGCTGACGAGAGCTGCAGCAAAATCTTTAAGCGCAGCTGTGCGACAACTTATGCCTTTTCATCCTATGGGCCAGCAGTGATGGGGAGCTTCTTTTCGTTACTACTCCTTTGGTAGAACGAGAGGAGCTGCCAGTCAGAGGGGCCAGCGAAAAAGTACCTGTGGTGGTCGGGGAAATAGAGGTGCCAAAGCCGCTCAGGCAACTGCCTCTTTGCCTTCAGACACTGGTGCAGCTGCTCCAAAACAGTCATGAGGCCATGTCCCATGGTTTGCCGGTTGGGGGCAGACTATCTCAGCATCTCGAAGAGTGGCAAGCCATTACGACAGATGCGTGGATTCTGGATTCAATTGCCCACGGTTACTGCCTTCCCTTCCTAAAGCGGCCTCACAACAATCCACTGGGGAATCTCTTTGAAGCTTCCAGATCCGCTCCTTGTGCAGGAAATATTGACCCTGCTGGAGAAAGGCGCTATAGAACTGGTGCCTGTAGCGGAGAGGAACAAGGGATGGTATTCCCCCTTATTTTTTATCCCAAAGAAAGACTGGGGATTGAGACCCATCCTGAACTTGCGTTGGTTGAGCAAACATCTCTGGAAGGACAAGTTCAAGATGGTTACTCTTTCTCAAGTCCTCCAGTCCATTCAACTTAAGGATTGGTTGGCGTCTCTGGGCCTACAGGATGCTTACTTTCATGTGCCGATTCATCCAAGCACAGAAAGTACCTGAGGTTTGCGGCTGGCGACTCACACTTTCAGTTTCGGGTCCTGCCATTCGGATTGACCTCCGCCCGAGGTTCTTCACCAAGCTCATGGTGGTGGTGGCAGCGTATCTCGGACGAGGGGGGGGATTCACGTCTGCCCCTACCTGGACGACTGGCTGATCCGTGCACGCTCTCAGAGCAAGCAGTGGCTGACCTCGGTCTCCCTCAATTTCAAGAAGTCGCATCTGACACCTTCCCAACAGCTCCAGTACATAGGGGCTGTGTTGGAAACGTCCTTGGGGAAGTGCTCGCCTCCCAAGGCGAGGGCTCATCACGTGCAGATGGTGGACAAGTTTCAACGTGTCCAGAGTCTCCTGGATTTCATATTCTTAAGGTTGCTCAGCCTCATGGCATCCTGCATTTTTCTGGTGCCAGAGCCCAGACTAAGGATGAGATCCCTGCAATGGGTCCTCAAGATGCAGTGGTCGCAGTTCTCAGGCAAGATGTCTGATCCCGTTCAGATTCCACTCTCGGTCTCCCAGGATCTTCTGTGCTGGGCCAAAGAAGGGAACCTGATGAAGGGGGAGCTATTTTGGCAACCATGGGCGGAGGTGACTGTAGTGACGGATGCTTCCCTCACAGGATGGGGCGTTCATGCTGACGACTTGACCGCCAGCAGTCGTTGGTCTCCGTCGGAGTCCAAACTCCACATCAACCTGTTAGAGCGAAGGGCCATCAGGCTAGCCCTGAAGGCTTTTCTGCCATCTGTGCGGGGGAATAGTGTCCTGATCATGACGGACAACACAGTGGCCATGCATTACCTCAACAAAAAAGGGGGGGGGGGCTAGGGTCACTCTCGTTGTGCAGAGAGGCAATGCAGCTCTGGTTCTGGGCCATCCAGAAGGGAATTTCAGTCTCGGCAGTTCATCTGGCTGGAGATGAAAATGCAGCGGCGGATACTCTGAGCAGGCAGAGCACGATCTCTCACGAGTGTGAGTTGGCTCAGGAAGTCCTTCAGATCATCTTCGCCATTTGGGGACCCCGCAAGTGGATCTCTTCGCCACCAGTGCCAACCGGAAGTGCGAGAGATTCTGCTCAAGTGCATTGCCTCTGAGAGGAGCCTTAGGAGACGCATTCGTAGTGGATTGGTCATTCCCACTGCTGTACGATTTTCCTCCAGTCCCCGTCATTCCTCAAGTGATGCAGAGGTTCGGTTCCCACATGATGTTCACTGCTCTGGATTGGGCTAGGAGAGCATGCTACCCAGACCTTCTAGAAATGTCCTTCCAGTGGATTGTGCCCTCAAACGTATTCCTCATCTTTGATATTCCATCCAGCTCAGCTGCTTCGGAAAAAAATTTCGGCAGATGGCGCCGTGCGTTGTCGAGTCGATGGTCCCTCAAAGGTGTCCGTCGAGGGTGACGTCATCGGGTGTATAAGTAGCACGCGCTGTGCCAGTTTGCCTCAGTTCTGTCTTTCCGCCGTGTACGTTGCTTCGGAGAATCGGCGCGCCTCGAGTTCTGTGAAGAAAAGATAAATAACGAAATATGTCTTCGTCATCGACGCCAACCACGACCCTGAAATCGGGTGTCAAGAAATGTAAATCGTGCGGCTCAAAAATGTCGATTACCGATCCGCACCGAGAGTGTTTATGGTGCCTTGGAGAGGGCCACGACATGGAAGCCTGCATGAAGTATCAATCGATGACGGGGAAAGCCTTACGAGAGAGGAGGGGAAAACTGCAGGTAGGTCGTAAATCCGACCGAAAAGCCTCTAGCGTTGAGTCGAGGTCCAGTGAGGAGAAATCTCCTCGACGCGAAAGGCATCGGTTGGGGGCCCGAAGCGATTCCCATTGCTCATCTTCGACAAAAAAAAACGAAGAAACAACGCCATAGATCCCCCTCCACTTAGTCTTCGGACGAATCCACACAAATGATGAAATGTCCTACAAAACATTCATCATCCGAAGAATGGGAAGCTTTTAGGATGAAAATGTTGGAGGTTTTTGACAAAGCGAAGCCTCGGTCCGCGCCTTCCTCGGAAGCCGGCCGGGAGCGCCATTGCTCAGACACTTGCGCACCCTCGAGCCCGGGTGATCGAAAGAGGAAGGCTAGAGAACCTTCTAGGACATCGAGCGTAAAAAGCCAGTCGAGTCGACCGATCAAGGTCACCGACACCGTCCGAGACTGAACACTCCTCGAAGGGCAAGTCCTCGAAGGGTGCCTCGACGCCGTCGAAGTTATCGACGCCTTTGTTGACATCAACGCCGAAGCCCTCGACGCCGAAACTTCCACCTCGACAAGATCAGCTAGGAAGAGAGAAAGAAAAGGCAAAAGCACCTGGGTTGCATTCGGGACCCAGTAGCACTCCTCCTATACCACCCCCAGAGAAGGTTTTTAAGCCTTTACCTAGGAAGGAGTTCTTCAAATCCTTGACCTCAATTTTTGAGGAACAAGAAAGATCTGATGAAGAAAATGTTCCCTTTGGCCTTGAATTTGGTACTCCAAATGTTCCTGAATGCCTGATTTCAGAGGAAAGCAGGATGAAGATTTTGGTGGAATCATTACACAATGCAAGTGGTATTGATGCGTCCCCAGAGAGAATTTGGTAGATCAGAGCCAGGTGAACATGCTAATCCATCATATCGTCAGTTAATGACTAAGGTTGTGGATTATTTGGGCTGGGCCAGGCCTACAGCCCAATTTGTCCAAGATGATCTTACAGACATATTGGACCATGGTCCTACTGAATATCCAATTCTACCTTTCCATGTGGCCTTACAAAATAGGGTGGCCAAAAATTGGGAGACGCCGGATTCTATTCCTCCAGTGAATAAATCCCTTACCTCAAAATACCGCCCTGCCAGTAGCGACCCCAGCTATCTAAGCATCCCTCTCCAGAAAGTTGTTATACAGGCAGCCACAGCTTCAAACAAACTTGCGTACCCGTCTATCCCTCCAGACAGGGACGATAAGCGTGTGGATGGCTGGGCAAGGAAGGTATTTTCAGCCGGGAGCATGGCATTAAAATCAGCCAACTCCACCTGTGCCTTGGAAAAGTTTTCGTACACTCTTTGGGAATGTATTGCAATGACGGCAGAGCACATACCAGAAGGGGAAGAAAGGGAAGGATTCCTAGCCATCGTTAGAGATGGAAAATAAGCTATGCAGGAATCCCTTGAATCTGGTTTGGACACTGTTGATAGTGTGAGCAGGTCCATGGCCACTAGCACAGTAATGCGTAGATTTGCATGGTTAAGGAAGTCGGGTTTTGCACCGGACGTGCAGAACAATCTTCTGAACATGTCCCATGTCCTTTGACGGGTCTCACCTTTTTGGCAGCAAGGCTGACGAGAGCCTTGAGAGGTTGCAGACCTCAAAGGCCGCTGCCAAATCGTTGGGAGCTGCTATCAGGCAACCTCAGTCCTTTCGTGCGACAAATCAATCTTGGAGGGGACGATCCTATCGTTACTACACCTCATATGGAAAGGCGAGGGGAATGGCCAGTCAAAGGGGCCAAAGAAAGGCCACTCGCGGCGGACGAGCAAGACGTGCAAAGCCAGCTACAGCCTCTTTGCCACCAACGGCTGCAGCAACCGCCACAAAACCACTTTGAGGACTTGCATCACAAGACACCTGTAGGAGGCAGGCTGTCACAACATCTACAAGAATGGCGAGCCATTACTTCAGATGTTTGGGCCTTAGAAATAGTAGCCCAAGGTTACTACCTTCCTTTTCTAACGCAACCTCAAAGCAATCCACCAGGGAGACACCCGTTTAAGTCTTCGAATCCGCTCCTATAGCAGGAAGTTCTAACCCTGCTGGAGAAAGGTGCTATAGAACCAGTACCTGCAGCGGAAAGGAACAAGGGATGCTACTCCCTGTATTTTTTGATCCCCAAAAAGGACAGAGGATTGAGACCCATCTTAGACTTAAGAAACTTGAACAAGTTCCTCAGGAAGGACAAGTTCAAGATGGTTACCCTTTTTCAGATCCTTCAGGCCCTTCAACTTCAGGACTGGTTGGTGTCATTGGACCTCCAGGATGCTTATTTTCATGTGCCGATTCATCTCAAGCACAGAAAATACCAGAGGTTCGTGGTTGGCGACTCACACTATCAGTTTCGAGTCCTGCCATTCGGATTGACCTCCGCCCCGAGGGTCTTCACCAAGTTAATGGTAGTGGTAGCAGTGCACCTCAGGAGAGGGGGGATTCATGTCTACCCCTACCTGGACGATTGATCGGGGCGCGTTCTGCCAAACAAGCACTGGATCATCTGACAGTCACCTGCCACTTCCTCCACAAATGGGCTTCTCCCTCAATTTCAAGAAGTCGCAAATGACACTTTCCCAGCAGCTTCAGTACATAGGAGCTGCATTAGACACATCCTTGGGAAAGAGCTTGCCTCCCAAGTCGAGGGCTCAAGACATTCTCCAGATGGTTTACAAATTCCAAAATGCCCAAAATCTCCAGGCTTACGACTTTTTAAGGTTGCTCGGCCTCATGGCATCCTGCATCTTCCTGGTGCCAGAGGCACGCTTGAGGATGAGATCCCTTCAGTGGGCGTTAAAGACTCGATGGTCCCAGTTCTCAGGTCAAATGACGGATCTTCTCCAGATTCCGAACAAGGTTCGACAGGACCTTCTATGGTGGACTTGTACAGAGAACATCCTAAAAGGGGAACCTTTTTGGCAACCATGGCCGGAGATCACAGTAGTGACGAACGCCTCACTCAAGGGGTGGGGAGCTCACGCCAACGATCTGACAATCAGCGGTCGTTGGTCTCCATCGGAGTCCAAATTACTCATCAATCTTTTGGAGCTGAGAGCAATCAAACTAGCGCTGAAGGCTTTCCTGCCATCTATCAGAGGGAAGAATGTCCTGATAATGACGGACAACATAGTGGCCATGCGTTATCTAAACAAGAGGTGGTGTAGGGTCACTACCTCTGTGCAGAGGGGCAATGCAACTCTGGTATTGGGCAGTTCAAGGAGGAATCCCTTTAACGGCAGTTCACCTAGCCGGGGAAGAGAATATGATGGCAGATGCTCTGAGCAGGCAGAGAACGGTGTCCCACGAATGGGAACTGGCTCGGGAAGTCATTCTAGAGATCTTAGCCCTTTGGGAAACCCCTCAGGTAGACTTATTTGCGACCGGTACCAACCGAAAGTGCAAAAAGTATTGCTCAAGTGAATTTCCCCGAGAGGAGCCCTAGGGGACGCCTTCGCGGTGGAGTGGAATTTCCCACTACTGTATGCGTTCCCTCCGATTCCTGTCATTCCTCAGGAGGTTGAGACGGTTCGGGAGCCGCATGATCCTAATTGCCCCGGATTGGGCCAGGAGAACATGGTACCCGGACCTTCTAGATTTGTCCATCTGTCCTCCAGTACGTCTTCCTCAGAGAGAGAACCTTCTCTCTCAAATGGAAGGTCAGGTTCTCCACCCTGAGTTCAAAACGCTCAACCTTCATGCTTAGTATCTGAAAGGCTGAGATACAGGGATTGGAACCTTCCAGATGACGTTATGGGGGTGTTGCTTTCGGCAAGAAGGCCAGCGACAAAGTCTCTATACCGTTGCCGTTGGAAAAAGTTTTTCAACTGGTGCAGAGAAAAGAATGTCGATCCTTTTCTACGTTCTATCCCGGAAGTACTCTTTTTCCTTCTGACCCTAGCGCATTGAGGTTTGAATATTGGAACAATAAAAGGTTACCTTGCGGCGCTTTCCATCTTCAAGCACTCGTCGGAAGAATGCTCCTACTTCAAAATTCCTTTGATAATACAATTCTTAAAAGGACTCACTAATGTGTTTCCTCCTCACCCATTTCAAGTACCGATTTGAGATCTCAATTTGGTCTTAAAATTCTTAATGTGTGCTCCTTTTGAACCGCTGCACATGTGCCCATTGAGATTGCTAACATGGAAAACTGCTTTTCTAGTTGCCTTAACATCTGCAGGAAGAGTGAGCAAATTGCAGGCACTGTCTTCTGGGCCACCCTATACTGTGTTCCATAAGGACAGAGTTGTTTTGAAGGTCAAACCCACTTTTTTACCGAAAGTGGTATCTGAGTTTCACTTAAATCAAAAAAATCCTGTTAAAGACTTTCTATCCTCCACCCCATCCTAGTAAGGAGGAGGCAAGACTCCATGGGTTGGATCCAAAAAGAGCTTTAGGCTATCTAGGTTTAGATTGGATAACCAACTGTTTATTGGCTACACGGGAAAAAGATTGGGTCAATCAGTAACAAAACATTCCATATCACGTTGGATTGTCCTTTGCATTTCAGAATGCTACAGACTGGCGGGGAAATACCCACCAGAAGGTTTAAGGGCTCATTCCACCAGGGGCATCGCTTCGTCTACAGCCCTGCAAAGAGGTGTTCCTATAAAGTCCATTTGTGAAGCAGCGACTTGGTCATCGCTGCATACTTTTTCAAAATTCTACAACCTAGATGCTTCCCAATCTTAGGAGTTAAATTTTGGCAGAGCAGTTCTATACTCGGCCATCTAAAAAAAAAATATCTAATCCCTCCTCCATAAGGTTTGTCCTTACTGCTTTGGGAGTCTATCAAAGATGAGGAATCCGTTGGAGGACACAATCCACTCGAAGAACAAGTTACTTACCAACTGGTAACGTTCTTTCGATTGGATGTTCCTCCAACGTATTACTCATCGCCCTCCCAACCTACCCCTCTGTAGATTTTTCCCGGGCTATTGCCACACCAACTCTCGCAAGGCAAAGTACCTGTCTACCGACAGTCTGCATAGTGTAAATCAATAACAAAAGAAGGGGGAAAAAAAGAACTGAGGCAAACTGGCGCCGCGCATGCTACTTATACACCCGATGACGTCACCCTCGACTGAGGCCTTTGAGGGAACCATCGACTCGACGACATCGGCGCCCTCTGCCGAATTTTTTTTTTTTCCGAAGCAGCGGAGCCTGATGGAATAACATCAAAGATGAGGAATACGTTGGAGGAACATCCAATCGAAAGAAGGTTACCAGTTGGTAAGTAACTTGTTCATCTGCCCTCCACGCCGTCTTCCCTACCGAGAGGATCTGCTCTCGGGCGAGGGAGGGCACGTTCTCCATCCAGAGGTAAAGACTCTCAACCTTAACGCTTGGTATCTGAAAGGTTGCGATAAAAGGATTGGGACCTCCTGGATGACGTGATGGAGGTGTTTCTCTCGGCTTACTTTCGGCTTACTTTCTTTGGCCCAAAGGGGCCTACAAGTAGGTACCATTAAAGGTTGCCTGGCGGCGCTGTCTATATATTTAAGTGCTTGTATGAAGAATGTTCTTTAAGATTCCTTTGATTTATCGATTTCTTAGAGGACTGACTGTGTTCCCGCCGTCCCCTTACTCGTACGTCCCGTCCCCTTTCCTCCAGACTGTATGGGCGTCCCTTCCAAGGGACAGGAGACGCAACCTTTTTCACCAGAAAAAACCTTCTTCCTCTTTAAATTTAGAGGCGCATGTGGGGGCGCGGCCCAGAGAGCATGCGCTGCCCTGACTCCGCCCTGCAGCGCCACACCTCTGTCCCCTTTTCTGCATCAACGGGAACGGGACAAATTCACCAGTGCCCCTGAGTTTGGCTTCGGCCATGTAATTAAACGTGCGGATACTTTCTTTTATCTTGCCTATCATTCAGGTACTCGGTCCTCAGGCGTCACGCTCCTCCCCGGTGCATGACGACTTCTACAGGGTTCAGCAGGTGTCTATCCTGCAACAGGCTCTTCCCAACTTCAGACGCCCACGCCCTCTGCCTATGTTGCCTTGGCTCAGACCACAGTTAGCAATCATGTTCGGCATGTGACTCTGTCCTTGAAGGTGCTGAAGAACAGACTTGCCAGGTGGAGGGAGCTCTTCCTGAAGTCTCCTCTAGAGTATCTCCAGAACTTTGTGAAGCATCGAACCAGGCCCAAGGTCGGGCTGATATTTTCCAGCGCACTCCGCAAGGGAGACTCCTTCCCAAGGACTCTCCCATGCGGGAGGGTCCAGCCAGGTCCTCCTACCGGCATGTGCACCGAGGCTGCTACAGCTACCGGCCTTCGGGTCGAGGGATCCTCCCGGATGCAGTGTTGAAGGACCGGAAGGTTCTTGTACCGGGTCTACACCCGAGGGGCTACGCCCTTTTACCGGCACCATGGCTGAGGGGCCGCGCCCTAATACCGGCAGTACGTCTGAGGGGGCGCCTAAGTGCAGCTCCACCGACCCCCGGGTCGAGCGTGTCGCACCTACCGGGCCGAGGCCCGAGGAGCAGGGTAGGCCTCGTGATCCACATACAAGAGTCTTGGATGAGGCTGGGCCCAGCGGGCCGAGCAACACATTGCAGGCAGCTCGACAAAATGGCCACCGCGCCAGAAAGGGGCACCCGTCTGACGCCATCCCACGAATTCGGCAAAGGAGTGTCAAGGTGGGACTGGCTTCAACCAGGTACGTGGCCTACAGTCTACCCTTCATTTGCGCAGGGCAACTTTCCCTTGCGTCCATATGGACAGGGTATGCAGCGACCCCAGCAGCCTCATCGGTACCCCCTGCCACCTCTTTGGCCAGTGAGGAGTTGCTCTTCGAGAAGTTTCTCGGCCTCATGAAGTGTCTCAGATGGGGGTTATCATCAGAGGCTGTCGGGGAAGTCCTCCCTGCCATGCTAGAAGCACCACGGACTCCTCCATCGGGCCCCAGGCCACGGTGCAGCCATCCCCTCTGGCTCCACAGCCAACTCTGCAACCTCCTCGGCCTCCGGCTGCGCCATTCTCAGCCAGGGCCTTCCTTGAACGTCTTGCTGGCCTGGCGGAGTACCTGGGCCTCCCCCAACCAGAGGTGGAACAGCCAGCAAAGGGGGTTCTGGCTGAAGTCCTTGTCAGACGCCCCTCTGCCAACACGGGGATTCCACTTTAAACCGATCTAGTCTCCCTGGCCAAGAATGGTTGGCTCAAGCCACACTCGGTCCAGCCGGTCAACCAAAGCCTGGATGCCAAATACAGGCAGATGGATGGGGATACACACCTGCTCTCGACCCATCCTCGGCCACACTCCTCAGTGATCGCTGCAGCATCACTATACTCCAAGCTTCAGTCGTCCTCAGCCGCCTCCTCTGCGGCGCTGCTAGACAAAGAGAAGATCTTGGAGGCGTACGGCAAGAAGATCTACTCCAGCGCCTCCTTGCACCTGCGTCAGGCCAATGCAGATGCCATGCTGGCTGCCGCCAACCAAAGGTTATGGCGGGAAATTGCGGACTTCCTCCCGGAACTCCCCACCCAATGCCAAACACGTTTTAAGGTGGGGCTAGCAGAACCCAAGCTTGTGGTGCATGACCTCATGGAATCCACAGTGGCTCATATCTATACCTCAGGCGTGCCATCTGCATTGCCACGGACATGAGGAGAACAGCCTGGCAACGAAATTCAACCCTTGCGTCCAGGAGCGCATTCTAGATCTACCGTTTGAGGGGGCTGTGGGGTGACATCTTCCACTCCTAAAGACCAATCCCAAGTCGTACATCCAATCTCAGCAGCGCTTACAAAGGGGTCGTACATATGGAGGGTTGAACAGCTTCCAGGAACGCAGATCCAGGCAGCCGGACCTCTCGCCGTGTCAGATCTGGTGCAAACAAAAATGGGGCCGGGGTGGGGGGGGGGGGAGTAAGGGCTTTTTCCAGTCCCCCTCCACAGCGTCAGCCTTCGAGGGATAGAAGCCATGATGTGCCCCTTCGGGTCC
This sequence comes from Ambystoma mexicanum, assembly GCF_040938575.1. Lineage (NCBI taxonomy): Eukaryota > Metazoa > Chordata > Amphibia > Caudata > Ambystomatidae > Ambystoma > Ambystoma mexicanum. Next base: position 736,474,752 of record NC_090925.1, read on the forward strand.
ACGTGTCTCCGGTGGGGGGCAGACTTGCTCTCAATGCATAGTTCTGGTGCCAGAATTTCACGGATCCCTGGATCCTCTCCGTAGTATCCACGGGGTACCGCCTTCATATTCCAGCCTCCTCCCTTCTCCACTCCCACAGGTTGGGACAACAACTCTTTTGGCGGAGATCCGGTCGCTCGTAGAGAGCCAGGTAGTGGAGGAAGTCCCAGCCTCCCAGCGAGGCTTTGGCTTCTACTCCAAGGTTTTCGCCATTCAGAAGAACAACCAGGCGGGCTTGAGAGTTGTGCTGGACCTTTCCACCCTCAACCTCTCCCTACCCCTGCAAAAATTCAAAATGGTTACGCCAGCTTTTATAGCAGAGACATTGGACAAGGGAGACTGGATGTGCTCCCTGGACCTGAAGGACATGTACCTACACATCCCGATTTGGCAGCCCCATCGTTCTTTCCTATGGTTCAGGATCATGGGCTACCATTTCCAATACAAAGTCCTTCCATTTGGCCTCAACTTGGCCCCCAGGGTCTTTACCAGACTCATGAACGCTGTGGCGGTCCTCCTCAGAGCGCAGGGCCTCCATATCTGCCCATACCTCGACGACTGGCTCGTCAGGGCTACATCTCCGGAAGCAGGTCGCTACTCTTCCCATGCCCTTATGAACACACTGCACAACCTCGGCTTCTCGTTCAACCTCAAGAAGTCACAGCTGCAGCTTACGCAGACTGACATTCCTGGGACTCATTTGGGACAAGTGCTCTTAGAGGGTTCTCCCGTCGGCGGACAAAATCTCAGCCATCAAAAGGGCCACCGCCCACTTCCTCAGCAGAGAGGTGACTTTGGCATGGTGGTACCAGCATCTCTTGGGTCTACTGGCGGCGGCCCTGTTAGCCGTGCCGCGCACGAGACCAAGGATGAGAAGGATTCAACTGCACTTCGCGGCCTCATGGAATCGGGATCATAAACGTTCCTCCATCTCTCCACCTGGACCTAACTTGGTGGTCCATGGACGGCAACCTACGGCAAGCCCTTTCGGCCACCCTTTCCGCTGGCTACAATCACCACAGACTCCTCGCTCCTGGACGATCTCTCGGTCCACGGCACCTGGACTCAACAGGAGCAGGAATACCACATCAATTGGTTGGAGCTGAACGCCAACCTGCTAGCGCTCAGAGCATTCCTACCACTTGTCAAGGGCAAGGTTGTCCTCATCCAGACAGACAACTCGACCAGCATGTACTACGTCAACAAGCGGGGAGGCACCAGATCCCCTCCTCTGTGCAGACTGGCGATCAGCATGTGGGAATAGGCCCTGGAAAATGACATTTACCTCTCGGCAGTCCACCTCCAGGGGGAATCCAACCTGGAGGCGGACAGGCTCAGTCGGCTGGGAGCGGACAGTTAAGAGTGGCAGCTAAATGACCTTGTTATTCAGGAGATCTTCAACAGGTGGGGTCACCTCCAGGTGAATCTCTTTGCCACCTTGGACAACAAGAAGTGCCCCCCAGTTCACATCCTGGCAGGGTCAGGGCCCCAGCTCCTCCCTGGGCGATGCATTTCACCTCCAGTGGACCGGCATTAAGGCCTACGCCTTTCCGCCCACTCCCCTGATCCACAGGCTAATTTGCAAGATCAAGGAGTCTCACCGACTCCTCATTTCGATAGCTCCTTGGTGGCCGGCCAGGTCATGGTTTTCGGAACAACTCAGCCTCTCGGAGGTGCCCAGATACACCTTCTGACGGGTGCAGCACATCTTCTGGCACAGCAGGGGGGCATAATTGTCCACCCCGCGCCAGGGAGACTAGCCCTCACAGCGTGGTACCTAGCAGGTAACGCTTCGGCACCTTAGCCCTCACAGGCCAAATCTGGAGATCATACTGGGTGCCAAGAGCAAAGCCACCAGGGCCCAGTACAAAAGCAAATGGACCAGATTCTCCAAGAGAATTGACCCCTTGGCCTGCAATTTGGACGACGTGCTCTTTTTCGGTGCACTTTGCTCATTCGGGCTTACGTGTCGACACCTGCCGTGCATACCTTGTAGCCATTGGGGCTTACATTAACTCGGAGGAAAGCATTTTTTCCTCCTCCAAACCTATCGTCAAACATCTGATGGGTCTCGCTAGGCTCTACCAGCCCGTCAAGAGACCACACATAGTCCTTAACATAGGCTTGGGTGCCCTGGCGCACAAACCATTCGAGCCAATGGCGTCCGTAGACATTAGGTTGTCAGGCATGCCCTAACATTCTACTTGGACAGGACCAAGGGCTTCCGCAAGTCGGATGCCCTGTTTCTCACTTTTGGGGGCCCGAGGCCAGCCGATCGGGCCTCTAAGGCCTCCATATCCCGCTGGATGGTCTCTGCCATCAAAGAAGCATATGAGGGCCAGCACAAGCTGCTCCCAGCCAACATGCATGCCCACACAGTCGGGGCCAAGGCAACGGCCATCGCATTCCAGCACCATGTCCCTTGGCAAGTCATAAGCAGGGCGGCCACTTGGGCCTCTCCCTCGGCTTTCTGCAAGCATTACTGTTTGGATGCCAGCTCTAGATCTGATGCGGCTTTCGGACAGGCGGTTCTCAGGAACCTATTTGCTTAAGGAGGGTCTCCTCTCCACCCTGGGGCTACAATCAGGTTTAATCGCCCATACAGTATGGAGTAAAGGGGACCGTGAGGGTAAGAGTAATTACAAGTAGTACTGACTAACATACTCTTAGTTCCCTTTCCTCCATACGTCCACCAACCTCCACCCTATTAATACTGGTGTCATTAGGCAATGTTAAATATATTGGCGATGTGTCAATGGGGACTGAGGTGTGGCGCTGGAGGGCGGAGTCAGGGCAGCGCATGCTCCCTGGGCCGCACCTCTAAATTTAAAGGGGAAGAAGGTTTTTTCCTGGTGGAAAAAAGTTCTGTCTCTTGTCCCTTGGAAGGGACGCCCATACAGTATGGAGGAAAGGGGACTATGGACTAAGAGTACATTTTGTCACTGCGGTGAGTAAGTCATAATTTCCGGGTGCTGGTTTGGGATTTGTCATGGGTGCTCCATTTGACCCTTTGCACTCTTGTCCTTTGAGATTGTCCTTCAACAGCAGGCACTTTTCTCTAAGCCGCCCTTTACTGTGTTCCACAAGGACAGGGTACTACTTAGGGTACGTCCGTCCTTTCTACGTAAGGTAGTATCTGAATTTCATTTGAGTCAGAAGGTGGTTCTTCCTTCTTTTTATTTATTTATATTTATTTTATTTATTTGCATTTTTAAAGCGCTCCCACAGCTATCGAGGCGCTGTTACAGAATTTTTGTTGTTGTCTTAGTTGCATATTTATAACGCGCTTAAATACCCAGAGGTTTCCAAGCGCGGACCTGGGGATCGAACCTGTGTTGCTTCGTGTCGTCTTGCTTCCAAGTCGAGCACGTTGCCACTGAGCTATCCTCCCAGGACATGTTTCTCCCTGACCATAAGGGCTATCATATAGTACTTCTGGTTCTGAGAACTCTATAGCCTCTTCCTTTCTATCCTCCTGCTCATCCTGGTATGGAATAGTTGAGAATCCATAGGTTGGATCCTAGGAGAGCTCTGAGCTTTTATATTACTATCCTGTCCAGGGTCACAGTGGACGATAAACTTTGTGGGATATGCTGGACACCGATTGGGCCAGGCTGTTACCAAACAGACCTTGTCCAGGTGGATTATCCTCACCATTACTGAGTGTTACTGGTTGGCGGGTAAGGACCCTCCTGAAGGGTTGCAAGCTCATTCCACTAGGGGCATGGCTACTTCCACTGCCCTCCAGCGGGGTGTTCTTATTAGGAATATTTGTGATGCAGTCACATGGGCTTCAATCCACACCTTTAAGCATTACTCCCTGGATACGATCCATGGTCAGGATATGGCCTTTGGTAAGGCAGTTCTTTATTCTGCAATCTGATTGGGTACTTTCCCTCCTCCATTTCTCTGGAACTGCTTTGGGAGTCTGTCAAAGATGTGAAATACAATGGAGGACACAATCCATTCGAAGAACAAGTTAGTTACCAACTGGTAACATCCTTTCGACTGAATGTTCCTCCGTGTTCCACATCGCCCTGCCAGCCTGCCCCTCTGGAGAATTTCCTATGCGATTGCAGCTTACGGTTCCGCAAGGCTATATGCAGTCAAGCAGGCATTGGATTGGTGCCTCACGTTATGGAGGAAAAAACATAAATAGGACGCACGGCGCCCGTAGCCTCAGTTTATAACATCCGGTGATGTCGCCCTCGACTGAGGCCTTTGAGGGACAGCGACTCGACGTCATCGACGCAGGATGCCCTCTGCCGAAAAAGTTTCCGAAGTGCACAGCTGTGGACATTACATGTCAAAGATGTGGAATACGTTGGAGGAACATCCAGTCGAAAGAACGTTACCAGTTGGTAAGTAACTTGTTCTCCTGCGGCAAATAAGCCTAAGGACACGTCCAGAGGAATATTCAGGTGGGTCACAGCCCATCTCTAAGGCTATGACTAACAAATCTCGATCCCTTCTATTGCCGCCGCCCCTCTCTTTCCCCCCCTTCTGTCCCAGGGTCCCCTGTCCTCAAATAGAGTACTCCCTCCCGATCCCCCTCCACACCCCTCTGGTTCATCCTTATGGACCAGAGTTAGGTTTGATGATATATGGACAAACTCTCGAAGTTTGTTGACTTCTCAGAGAAGTTGATCACCCCAGAAAGGCCATGGGAGGACGACTCCTGCCCTACCCCTTCTAAGGTACAAAGGACTCCCAGTGCATTTCCCCAGGAAGAGGCTATAGAGTTCTCAGAACCCGAAGTACTATATGATGGCCCTTAAGGTCAGGGAGAAAATCCTTTTGAGGAAACACCAGACCATTGCTCAGACTGGAGGCCAGAACAGCCAGCAGGGGAAGCACAATGGCTCTCCTCCACTAATACTCCAGATCCAGACGCCCTTTGCCTAGATCCTCCCTCCTTGCCTCCTCAGAGGCAAGCCTCACCCATTGATGACCAAATAGCCTTCAACGCAATACTAAAGAGGGCAGCAGACCACTTTGAGATGGTCACAGAAGAGGCAGTACAAGACAGACTTTGTGGAAGTTATCTTAAAGTAGAAACCCCCCACAAGCCAAGCAATACCTTTGCTTAGCTCTATCAAGAAGCGCATCACACCCTCATAGTTGTCCCCATCCCTTACCAGGGCAGTCAACCCTAGGGTAGAGAAGATCTTTCATCCCTCCCCTTCAGACCTGCTGTATATCTGGGGCCATGCTAATCCAGACTCCCTTGTTGTCACTACTACCAGAAAGAGGGCTGGTGTGCCATTATCCACATCAGAGGCACCACCGGATGAAGATAGTAAAAAGGTATACGCCCTACGAAAGCGCATCATTACATCAGCTGGTTATTCCACCAGGATTGCCAACAATACTACACTGCTGGCAAGTTATGACGTTCAGCGGAATTTAATTCAGGAGGGCCTGCAAGAAGTCCCAGAACCGGTACAATCACGCCTGCTGGCGGTTGTATCGGAGGGGAGACTGGTCAATCAAATATCCTGAAACACCTTTGATGCAATGGAAACAGCAGGCCATGCCCTGTAACAGGGAACCCTTCTCAAAAGGTGCACCTGGCTCATAAATGTAGGTTTTAAACCAGAGAGACGGGCATCCCTTATAAACAAGCCGTGGAGGACACTAATTTGTTTGGGAAAACAGTGGACGATGCTTTAGAAACATCACAGGGGGAGCATGAGACCCTTAAGTGTCTGAACCAAATTACAGCAAGCCCCTATCAACAGCGAGGAGGAAACTCTCACTGTTCCTTTCGGGGGGGCAATCCTTCTCTTTACCCACACAACTAGTATAATACGTGGAATTAATGCACAGGCCCGGCCGAGCCGTGAGGCGAAGCCGGTGCCTCGCATTTAAGGGCTGCATGTAAGGGTGATCCCTGTCTATTCCCTGTCCTTGCCATGGACTTGCCTGTGCCTCTCATGCCTGCTCGACGCACGCTTAATCGCAATATCTATATGCCTGGTCAACTCTGCAAGGTAAGATGTGCGTGTACATGACCATCCTTTCTGTGACCCCTGTCCACTCATTAAGTATATCCTTCTCAGCTCTATCTCTCGTACTTCTGGCCGCTGCTCCATGTCATTCGCACAGTTTATCGTTTCTCACCCGCCTCCTGATCTCACTCGAAAACCCTGCTGAAAGACTCAGTACCTACTTGAACTTTGCTAATCGGCGTCACGTGTGCTGCAACGGCATGGACCCTGTCTCACTGACTTTCTCATCTATATGATTCATTTTAATCAAACTCTCTTCCCGCCTACGGCTCCTGCCCTCCTGTGCCTTACCCAATGTTCACAGTCTGCATATGTATGCACACCCTACAACCTATCTGCAAACTTATAACCAATAGCCTCCACTTTCACAATTGCTTAATCGTCACCGAATACATTGTCTAATCTGCAGGAATCCTGTTATGAGTTTGATTACTATGCACTATAATTGCCTCTCTGAAAAAGTTCCCATTTATCTGTCGAGAGACACGCTGTTATGTATGATCGATACCTCTGATCAGGCGCACTGGCTCAGGATATGTTACGAGTTTGTGCACTATTCTGCTGCTTTCACTACCTGTTTGATTTATACCGATTTGTTACATCTGTACGACATGTGGCGCCTCTAACTATTGCCCTCTAAGATGGGTGTTATGGAGAATTCTCATAAATGTGCCAATTTCTCCAACCTTGGAGCCCTCCAGCTAAACTTTGGACCTTTTAATTCTGTTTGTTTTCAGTCCTTTTTGGTTATGGAGTCTAGCCAACTCCGTAGGCATCATATTTTCATTTGTGTCACACAGCACCCTCAGTGCAGTGGCACAGGGAAACCTTTTTAGGCTTTACCAAGGTTTAAATACCTTCTCTGGGATAAACTGGTTCCCAGAGAATGTAAAGTTAAATTGGTTTTACTAGTCTTTTTAAATTCCTAGACCAGCACACCCAATCTTACAATAGAGTGCTGGAAGGGGGTACTTAGTATCCCCTGTGTCTAGATACTCATCTAGCAGTCAAATGCTACCCTTGCCCCTCGAAATGGCTGGTGGCAGTGGTTTTACAACAAACTACCATGATTTTTCCCCTTCGCGAACACCAGTAGTGTTAAATCACGGGAGCCATGTTTTTCAAGATGGCGTCTGAGCCCACTCTGTAAAAACAGGTCCCAGTCTTCTTTTTTCACTGTTTCTTTGTGGAAAGGTCCTTCTAGAGTGCTGCTCTGCGCGCCAAACCAGTTTTGGTTCCTTTGTTCATTCGCCTTTGGTGGACTTCGGGAGTGAAGACCGCCTCTGGCACCTGAGTGTTTGGGGTGGGCAGGAAGTGGGGGAGTTGCCCGAAGCTCCCTTTGCTTAGTCTCCTAGGAGACCCAAATGCACTCTGGCGTGATTGGCTGCCTGACTGTCCGGCAAGGACAGCCACCCTGCTGGGTGAGTGACAGCTAGGCTGGAATGAATGAGAGGAAACTGGATAAGAGTCTCTTGGCTTGGAAGGCGGAGTCTACCACTTGAACGAAAGAACAGGACAGCTGCTGCAACTCCTGGACCGCTGGTTTGCCCGATGAAGCCATGCTGCAGGTCTGAATCGCTAAGTTCATCTCGACAGAGAAGCCCTGCAAAGACGACTTCTCCCTTTAAGTTGGTGGGACCAATCAACTCGACACTAAGCTACCTGGATACCATTCTCGGAGCTGGTTGTATTTTCCTCAAGAGTGCTGCAGGAAACTGAATACCCAGGGAGAGGGAGACCAGTTTGTGTGCTTGACAACAGCTACCGGAATTGAAGATTTGCCAGTTGCCAGCTTTTTGACCAGTCCCAGTGTAGTGCAGGAGTCCCCCGACGTCCTCCCTCTTGTCCCCACGACTGAGGCCCAGGAACAGCGAGATCTGCAGGAACTGCCAAGAACAGAGGTCACAAGCTGCATCTTTTTTTTCTTCATTTGTAAAGGTACTGTAAAATCAGACTGAAAGTACTTTCCTCTTGCAGTGAAAGTGCTTATAACATTCCCAACTCGCAGGCCTAATCGGCTTGTGACCCAAGATATTTTCCGTTTATCTACCAGAACTGCTTTACCCTATCCAAGACTTTAGCCCATTGACTTTGGCCTAGCCTATTGAATTGACTCTTGCGGTGAACTCTAAATATCTGCACTGCCTAAGAAATAACTGTATTCTTTCTATTTTCTGATAACCTATGCCTTTTTGCTTCTCCTTCAAAGTATTCTGAATGCCTCAGAACCTTAGAGTGTACAGTACTGAAGTATATTTGTGTGATTATATTGCTTCCTTCTTATGAATGTTTTATAACTGACAGTTAAATAAATTAATAGGTATTTAACAAACCTTGAGTGTAAGAGTTTATTTGAACACCTGTGATTGTATACCTCTGTAACATCACAGCTCACATTCCCTCTTGAGATAAGCCTGGCTGCTCAGCCCGCTACCAAAAACTGTGTATTACAGACTTATAACAAAAGTTGGTTTTGCTTACACCTGTAGTCCTAGTTGTGTGTAGTGCTCCCAAAGGGTACTGCATGCAAACTTTGCTTAACAATGGGGTTTTGCACCATGTACCTGCCTTTGCTGGATCTATGCATCTGTGTTGCTGCTGCCCTGTAAAATGGGGTTTTGCACAGTTTACCTGCCGTTGCTGGGCCTATGCACCTATCTACCTATTTCATCTTTGTCGTTGCTGCCCTGTAAGATGGGGTTAAGCACTAGATACCTGTGTTTGCTTGACTTTTCTGCCTGTTTGCGCTGCCGCCCTGTAAAATAGGATTGGCACCTTGCCCGACGAACGCCTAACTCGACTTTTGTGCCTGTTTGCGCTGCTACCTTGTAAGATGGGGTTGGCACCCTGCCGGTGAACACCTATACTATGTCAATGTAATCAACTGCACTCCCCTGGCCTTCGTACACCAGGTATGCTACTATATGTACTGCACTTACTGTTACCACTTTCTTATGTTTGAGTGCCATGATGCACAAGGGTGGTGCGCGCTATACAAATAATAAAACCAATGCACCATGGTCCTCCAGACAGAGCGCAACTGCCACTGGACCGTACCAACAGAGAAAGGCACGGTATAGAAACTCCACTCCAAGAGTGTTAGGCAAGATTGTATGCAGTACCCTGTGGGAGACTGCACACGCCTTGTCCTCTTGGCAATAGTTAACCCAACCTTTGGTATAAGCATGTACTACACAAGTTGATAGTGACTGAACTGTCAGGCTTATCTCAAGAGGGGTCAATGTGAGCTGTAGGGTTTTAACAGTTTTACAGTGACACTTCTTCAAATAAACACTTATAGACAAGGTTTCTTGATTACACAATTATTCATTTATTTAACAGTCAGTTGAATACGCCTTCTTTAGAAGGGAGCAATCCTATAACAGAAAATATACTTAACAAAATACACACTGTTTCGCTAAATCAGTTGATACCCATTGGGGATGGCACACACACTTCCTAAACCCTCAGTTGACTTAAATAACTAGGACACTGTGGATATTGATTTATCACTGGCACGTTTAGAGCAATACTGAGTAGGAGATCAAAGGAAAAGTTTTAGAGGGAGAAAACAATGGTTAACAAATATTCTTAAGCAGGTAAGTACTTTAAACCCCTCCAATGCAGAGTAAATTAACCCTTTCCTGGGGGAAAGGCAAAGAATAAAGTCAGAGGAACGAAGAGTCTTTCAGGGAGCCAGGACAGCCAATGTTAGTTGAGCAAGTGTCTAGGTGAGCAGAAGCACTTCTTGCAGGTAGGTAAAACTTCTCGTACAATGTTTTAGAAATGTTTGTAGATGATATCACTGTAGGGCCACAAGCTGTGGGGCTTGTGAGCCGCCAAGCAGCTCTGCAAGGGCAACCAAGACAACCCTCAACTGAGAGCTTTCAAGGCTACATGACAAAAGGTAAGTCCTCTTAGTTTTACAGTACCTGTGGTTAGAAAAACTGCTTTCATCTGGCTTCTGTTCCTGTGAAGGTCTGCAGATCCTGTATTCCTGGGCCTCAGTCGTGGGGACAAGAGGGACAACGTCTGTGGACTCCTGCACTACGAATGGAAGGTCGGCGGCAGCAATGGGCAAACTTCAGATCAGCACTTCGTGGTTTCTGCTGCTCGCGTCTTTCACAACAGCACCACCGTGGTTCTCGGATACCACTATGGACTTTCCTCGCATCTGGGGTCCAGCACTCTGAGGTGGCTCAGGCTTGGTCAGTCCTGCTTCATGGGAGTCCGGATGATCTTCCTGGAGATCGGGTCTGACTTAAAAACGATGCACTCTATCTGGTGTTCCTCTCCCTGGCACTTAGGTTCCTGCAGCAGCAATGGATGTACGCCAGCTCTGAGAGGATGTCCAGCCAAGTTCACTTTGGGGTTGATTGGTACCGCCAACCCAAGGGGAGAAGTCGTCCGTTGCAGGGCTTCTCTAGTCAAAGCGAATTCAGAGCTTCAGCAATGCAGCAGAGCTTCACCGGGCAAACCAACAGTCCAGGAGTTGCAGCAAGCGTCTCTTCCAAGCTCTTCTTTGGATTCCTTAGTCTAGTGGTCGACTCTGCCTTCCAAACAAAAAGCCTCGCCTTTTATGCAGGTTGCTCCCATTCATTCGCAGCCTAGCTGTCACTCACACAGCAGAGTGGCTGTCCTCCAATGGCAGCCAGCCGGCCAATCACCTTTTGTGTGCATTCCTGTAACCAAGGGGATTAAGCAGTGTGTTTCGGGCACCTGCCTCACTTCCTGCCCCTGCCAGACATACTGGAGCCAAAGGCGTGCTTCACCAGTGAATCCCGCCAAAGACAAAACAAAGGGGCCAAACCTAGTTTCGCGCGCAGAGTGAATCTCAAGAAGGACCTTTCCACAAAGAAATGGCAAAAAAAGATCGGACCATTTTCACTAAAATGGCACCCTTGTTTGCTTTACTGCAGCTGCGAACGCATCCCGTGGTAAATGCACACAACGGTAGTAAAAAGTAAACCGCTGCCACCAGACATTCAGTGAGGAAAGGGTAACATAAAAATGTTACATGAGAAGCTAGACAAAGGGGATACTAGGTAACCCCTCCATTACCCTGTGCTGGCTCTAGAAAGTTACCAGTGTAAGTAAAGTCTATTTCACTTTACTGCTCTGGGAAACAGTAGTTTATCCCACAGAAGGTATTTAAACCTTTGGGAAATCTGGAAGACTTCCCTGTGTCACTGCACTGAAGGTGCTGTGTGACACAATGTAAAATATGATTCCTATGGAGTTAGTCAGGCTCCATAACCAAAAGAAACACACAGTTCAGAAATCACATTAAAAAATACATGAGGGGGGTTCTCACTCTCTCCAGGTTAAAATAATCAAGTCCTCAAAATCCAGCAATGTTTTGAGGGGTCTCTAAGGTAAAGAGAATTAGCACATTTCTGAGCATTAAATATATATTTCTGATGTTTGTTAATCTGCTTAGAATCACATGCTGTGCATAGGTCCGACATCCAGTGGTCACTGCGGAGTATTGCATTTTGTTTTTCGTAGTCGAAAAGGGGACGTCGACAAGGCGTGTCTGTCTGTAACACTATCCCTATAGTGACGTGTGTAGTACCCACAATCCCTCACGCGTCGAGGTCCCTCAGATTGTTTTTTTCCGCCCAGCTAATGGTCGCCTTTACGCGGAGCTCCTCGAGAGACATTGCAGATTTCATCTCCTCGTCGTTTTCCTATATTAATATAGAACATATCGATCCCCCCCTCGACGCTGTTGTGAAGCTGTCTCCGCCAAGCAAGATCTTCGACGGAGGTGACGAGCGGAGGAGATCCTTCGGCATTGCCGAACACGTGGCCTGGCCTCGCAGGCCAAACACAGTAGGGAGAGTGGGGGTCGTGGGACATCTCTAATCTTTTCTGAGAATGCCTTTCCTTTTCCCCTTCCTTTCCCTTGGGGTGGTTATCACGTTTTATTGCCTCGGCTATGGAGAGGACACCCTTTAGGTTTTGCCCGCTTTGCAAGGGCAAGTTTACTTGGAAGGACAAGCATTCACGGTGTAACCGCTGCTTGCCCCTCGATCACAAGGAGGAAGGTTGCACGGCTTGTCGGCTTCTTAAGCCGAAGACTCTAAAAGACCGTAGGGTCAAAAGGTGGGCGGCCTACGCTATGTCGAAGGCCGACGCTCCACCCACCGTCGCTACCTCAGACAGTGACGAGGAACGTGATACCACGACCTCCGCTACGGAAGTCGTAAACCCCTCTAGGGAGCGCACACGCGCTTCGTCGTCTGTCCCCGGCCCCGACGGGCTCGGCTCACGCCCTGCTTATGGGGATGAACACCCCGGCGACACTGACGCACATAAGACCACACATGCACACAACCCATGGCTCTTCTTTGCCAAGGGCAAAGAGAGCATCAGCGCCCAAGGAGACGCAGGTTTCACCGGCGGCCTCCTCGGACCGTTCGGGTTCGAAGCCCCTCTCGCAGCTGCGACCAGCGACTGGGCTTTCGGCAAATAAGGGCGCCGCCCCCAAATCATCGGCCGGAGCGCATCAGCAGAAAGCGCATACCGCCGTAGAGCGTTCGACACCCATAACGTCGAAACCACAGCTCTCTGCTGACAAACGAGTCGCTGAGAGCTTGGCGAGGATCGTGGTAGCCGAGGCCCACAAGCGTACGCCGAAAGACGCGTCGAGCGTTACGCAAAGGTCGAAAGACACGCCGAGAACACAGGGACAATCTCCTTCAGTCGAAGGGATTTCCAGCACACCTGAAGGCTTTTCGGAGGGCGACGGGACACTTTCCTCGACGTTATGGGAGAGGTCGAGCCGTTTTCAGCTACAAGACACCAATTTTCCCCCGCTAGACCGCTCAGGGGTACCCCATGAAACCATGGAGAGGCTCCATCTATGCATGGAAAGAATGGAGAGGTTTATGAATGCCCAAAACCCTCCCACTCCAAAGAGAATGAGAGAAGGGCCTCAGGAGGACCCCAGGGCCAAAATTCCAAGATTAGGCAATCCGCACCAGGACACAGCCTCAGACTTCCAAAGTGTGTATGACCTCACTGGGGAAGAACATTATTTTGAGGAAGAGGTAGAGGATGAGTTTATGGACGAGGACCAGGAGGAAGGTCTGGAAGGCAGCCCAGACTTGGTAGGGGAAGGCTTCGGAGAAAATCCAGAAGAAGGACCTTCTCACCCCTGGCAATCACCATCTATATATTCTGACACTGATGGCCTGAACCTAAATCCTCCTGACATCTCACCTGGTAGAAACACGTCTCCCATTGACGATCAACCCACATTTAATGCCCTGTTGCGTAAAGCAGCAGCACACTTCGAACTGGACACTGGGGAGCTCTCCCCTGAATTAGACTTTGTAGAAAGGGTAATTAAGGAGAAACCCCCAGTTAGTCAGACAATTCCCCTCCTTGCTTCTGTGAGGAGAAGAATCATCCCTTCGCTGTCCACACCCGCACTAATCAGAGGGGTCAATCCTAGAATTGAAAATCTTTTCACTCCTTCACCCTCAGACCCGCTGTACATCAGGGGACATTCCATTCCAGATTCCCTGGTAGTAACCAACACAAGAAAGAGGGCAGGGGTACCACTTTCCACCAGTGAGGCACCGCCTGACAAGGAGGGCAAGCGGTTATATGCCCTTGCAAAAAGGGTTACATCCTCGGCCGCCTTTTCGGCAAGAATTGCCAACAACAATTCTTTGCTCGCTAGCTATGCGGACGCGCAGTGGGCCAAACTGCGCAAAGACGCCGAAGAAGCGCCGGAACCTTTACGTACACGCCTGCTTTCAACTATTGCCGAAGGAACCCAGGTCAACCAGAGTATTGTAAAAAGCTCTCTGGATGCGGCAGAAACTGCGGGACGTTCCCTAGTTCAGGGAATAGTCCTAAAACGACACGTATGGCTGCGCAACTCAGGGTTCAAACCGGAGACACAGGCGTCTTTAATAAACAAACCTGTTGAAGACTCTAACCTCTTCGGGAAAGCGGTGGATGAGGCTTTGGAGATGGCTAAAAAAGAGTTCGATACTATCAAAACTCTGGACCAAATCTCTAAGCCCTCTACCAGGCGCGGCTATGGCAACAAACGCTTTTTTCGTGGCCAACGCCAACAACAAAACCAGCAGCAACAGTACCCTGCCACCAATTTCCAGACCAATAGTGGCCAGTACAGCCAAAGAGGACAGCGCCGGGGCAAAGGAAGAGGGCGAGGGTCCACCCCCAGAGGTTCCGAAGCCCCTAACAACGCCAAGTGACGCAAAGATTCGCGTCCCCTCCCATGCAACACCGGTCGGGGGCCGGATAACATCCTTTCTTCCAGCATGGGAGGGTATAACGTCAGACCGCTGGGTACTTTCCACCGTAGCCCACGGATACTGCATCGAATTCAACAGTTCCCCAACATACAAACCCCCGAGGGGACGACGCATGTCACCGGAACATCTTGCCATCCTTCTACAAGAAGTACAACAACTGCTGGAAAAAGGAGCCATAGAGGTCGTGCCGCTAGCTCAGGTAACGGAAGGTATTTATTCAGTGTACTTCCTTGTACCCAAAAAGGATCTAACCATGCGCCCTGTATTAGATCTGCGCCCAGCGAACAAGTTCATCAAACCCCAAAAGTTTCGTATGGTGACCTTACAGGAAGTGATCCCACTGCTTTCACAGGGAGATTACATGACAACATTGGACATGAAAGATGCATACTTTCATATTTTAATGTTGCCAGCGCACAGAAAATACCTCCGGTTCATGATAGAGGGCAAACACTACCAGTTCAGAGTGCTACCCTTCGGCATAGCATCAGCACCAAGGGTATTCACGAAGGTACTGGCAGTGGCAGCGGCCCACCTGCGCAGGTTGTCCATCCCAGTTTACCCTTACCTCGACGACTGGCTCATAACAGGGGATTCTTACGAAACTTGCTTCTCCAATACCCAAAAGACAGTAGACCTTTTGTTCCAGTTGGGCTTCTCCATCAACAAAAATGTTGATGGAGAAGCCCAGACCCCAGCCAAATCGAACAATTCCTAGGGGCTCTAATTCAAACAAAGGACGGCCTTGTCTTCCCCTCCAAAGAGAGGGTCCAAAACATGTTTTTCAGATCCCTCAATATGTGACCGGTCGAGAGGTGACGGTACGCAAAGCAATGCGCTTGCTAGGCATGATGGCGTTGTGTATTTATTTGGTACCTCACGCGCGCCTGCGCATGCGCCCAATGCAAGAGTGGCTCAACAGCCAGTGGTGTCAGGCCAGCGGACTATGGGACGACCTAGTGGTGGTCTCGCAGGCCTTAGTTCTCTCGCTACGGTGGTGGACAAAGGAAAACCTGGAAAAAGGGAAACCCTTTGCCACACCCGCGGCGGAAGCCACTCTAACCACAGACGCATCCTCACAGGATGGGGGGGGGCTCACCTATCCCATCAAACTGCTCACGGCGAGTGGACTCCGAACGTAGCATCCAATCACATCAATCTTCTGGAGCTACTAGCGGTGTTCAAGGCGCTAAAAGCCTTCAAGGAACACCTACAAGGCAGGACAGTGATGGTCCTTACAGACAGCACCACAGCCATGTATTACATCAACAAGCAGGGGGGAACCCACTCTCCAGGACTGTCCAAACTGGCCCAAAACATATGGAAGTGGGCTCTCAAACAGAATATGTTCCTTCTGTCACAACATGTACCAGGGGAACTCAATCTGCTGGCAGACAAACTCAGCAGAGATTTCCCCCTGCCCGAAGAGTACGAATGGCGACTGCACGAAGACATCGTCTTCGACGTCTTCACGCAATGGGGGTTCCCAGAAATAGACCTGTTAGCAACCCTGGAGAACTCACAATGCCAAAGTTACGCCTCCAGGTACCCCCAGAACCAATCCAAGGGGAACGGTCTGTCGATTCAATGGTCAGGGAGATTTGTTTACGCTTTTCCCCCCGACTCCCCTTCTCAACAGGGTAGTGCACAAGATGCACCAGGAACAAGTAACCATGATACTGGTGGCCCCAATGTGGGCCCGACAGCCATGGTTCGCTCACTTGATGGAGATGTCTCTATCTCCCCCAGTGAAACTCCCCTGCCCGTACAACATGCTGTCACAAGACAGGGGCAGGACTCTGCATCCATGCCCCCAGAACATGAACTTAGCAGCCTGGCTCCTGAGATCATAGAATTTGGACATCTACAGCTCCCGCAGAGATGCATGGACATCCTCAGGGACGCCAGAAAACTTAACACTCGCCACTGCTATTCTAGCAAATGGAAGAGATTTGTCATTTGGTGCAGAGGAAAGGGCATCAACCCAATTGACTGCTCTCCCACACATATTATTCTATACCTGACCCACTTATTGGATTCAGGTCTAGTGTTCAATTCCATTAAAGTCCACCTAGCGGCACTTTCTGCATACACCACTTCCCAACTCAAAGTGTTGTGGTGGAAGATCCCTGTTATAAAGGCCTTCATGGAGGGAGTAAAGAGAATACACCCCCCGATAGCTGACCCAGCTCCCGGATGGGACCTTAATGTGGTACTTACCAAACTCATGGGCTCACCATTTGAACCCATGCACAAAGCATCTCTTAAAGACCTCACTCTTAAGACTGCTTTTCTAATAGCTATCACCTCCATCAGGAGAGTAAGTGAACTACAGGCTCTTTCTGTTCTAGACCCCATTGTTACAGTTCACAAAGATAAAGTGGTTCTACGCACTCACCCAAGGTTTGCTCCAAAATTCATCTCTAAATTCCACGTAAACCAGTCTATAGAACTACCAGCGTTCTTTCAAAATCCTTCCAACTTGGGAGAGAGGACTCTGCACACACTAGATGTCCGCAGAGCGGTCATGTTCTACATGGAAAGAACCAGACCACTGAGGAAGACTAATCAGTTCTTCGTCTCGGTGGCAGCAGGAAGAGAAGGGGATGCAGTTTCAAAGTCCACTATTTCTAGATGGATTGTTCAATGCATCACTCTCTGCTATACTCTTGCTAAGAGAGAACTGCCCTTTAGGCCAAGAGCACATTCTACTCGAGGCACGGGGGCGTCCATAGCATTCATTGCAAATGTTCCCCTTGAGTCCATCTGGAAAGCGGCTACCTGGAGTTCTGTGCACACCTTTACAAAACACTACTGTCTAGATGCACACTCTAGATCTGACTCCCATGTGGGACAGGCAGTATTAAGACATCTTTTCTCTACAGTTCCTTCTCATAACCCACCGCCAACTCCGGGTACTGCTCGCTAGTCTATGCACAGCATGTGATTCTAAGCAGATTAACAAACATCAGAAGACAATGCATTACTTACCGTAAAAGCATTTCTGATGGTTGTATCTGCTTAGATTCACATGCGCCCACCCTTCCTCCCCGCTTGGATGGAAGGAACATAGACATCTTTCTATAATTCTCTCTTTTCTGTACTCACTCACGTCTAGAAGGCTCCCTCAGGGCAGAAAAATACAAACAGAGGGACCTCGACGCGTGAGGGATTGTGGGTACTACACACGTCACTATAGGGATAGTGTTACAGACACGCCTTGTCGACGTCCCCTTTTCGACTACGAAAAACAAAATGCAATACTCCGCAGTGACCACTGGATGTCGGACCTATGCACAGCATGTGAATCTAAGCAGATACAACCATCAGAAATGCTTTTACGGTAAGTAATGCATTGTCATATTTCTGAGGCTTGTGGAATCTGCTTAGGTCACATGCTGTGCATAGGCCGACATCTAGTGGAAGCTGCGGAGTATTACAGTTTGTTTTTTCGAAACTCGAAAATGGGCGTCGACACAGGGCGTGCCAGTAATACTATCCCTAGTGTGACGTCCACTGTACCCAATATCCCTCACGCGTCTAGGATCCTCAGATTGTTTTTTTCCGCCATACTGGTCAGAAGCATTTTGCGGAGTCCCCTGGCCTTAGCCATACTTTTGCTAGAATTTAAAATAATAATCTATTGACATCCTTCCCCACCCCAACTTCGACACTCGACGCCAGCTGGAGAAGAAATCGACCGTCGGCTGCTGCACGACGGATTTGGGCCTCGGAAGGCCGCTGGCCTTGGCCCGGGCCTGGTAGGCCGCTGGCCTTGGCCCTGCAAGTAGGGAGAGTGGGGGGGTGGCACATACTCTACACTCTTGGTATATAGGTACACCTTATACATTCCTACACTTAACAGACCGCTGCCTCAAGGTGCGTATGGGGGGGGTACCCCTTTTCAATTCTGCCCCAAGTGCAATCGCAAATACCCTTGGGTCGACAGGCACGCCACGTGCAATCTCTGCTTCCCGAGGGACCACCCCGAAGCGAACTGCAGAGCGTGTAGTAGGTTTAAACCTAAGACACTTAAGGACCGTTCGACGAAGCGTTGGGCCCACCACGCCAGGCAGGCGGCCATGGCAGCAGAGGGCGCCTTCAGCGATGGCAGCGACGCCGTACTTTCAGACGGCGAGGGCATTACGGCGTCGAAAGACAGCCGAGCGCAGGTCCCCGACCTCGGAAGGTCGTCCGGCAGGGCGGCTATGGGAAGACCCCCGGCGAAATAAGCGCTTCACATACTACACATACTACACACACTAAACACACTAAGTCCAACCGAGACTCGACGCCGAGTTCTCGGAAAGAGGCACAGACAGAACGGTCCGATTCGGTGTCCTCTGGGCGCTCTCGATCTAGATCGCCGCATGACTCCAGGCAATCATCCACTCTTGCCAAGAGTGCCTCGCTCCCTAGGCTAACAGAAGTTCGATCGTCGGAAGACGAAGACGACTTCCACCCCCAGGCCGCGCTCCAGGAGTCGGAGCCCGCAATTAAAGCCAGCGAGGCCCCACGCTCGAAGGACAGGGAACCTCTCCCGATCCTCGACACCAGCCGTCGAAAAACTCCGGAGCCACTAAGGGACAGGGAAAACATTTTTCTACGCACGGGGAGGGGGGAAAACAGCAGAAGAAACTACCTGTACATTGTTCCACACCTGTGAAACACTCCACCCCCCCCTAAAAAGACAGACAAGCCCAGGTCTGCTGATAGGTCCACAACCAGCAAAGCTACTCAAGATAAATCCCATAGACTTGCTGAGAGTCATTCCCAGTTCCAAAAAATGGTCCAGTGAAGACATAGATAGGGTCATGTCAAGAATGTCTTCTTTGGCTGATTTTTATGATAAAAATCCAGAACATTTCCTCTCGTATGATCCACAAGGGGCCACTCCCTCAGGCTCTACTGATCCTATCCCCCCGAGTAAGAAGGCCCGTTTGAAACTCCGATGAGGTCTGAACCCTTCGAGGTACAACCTTACGCAGGACCATACTCACGGTATCAAGGAGAGGCTTCCTTTGGTGAAGACCAAGAATTTGGTATGATAGAAGAGCAAACCGGGACGGGCTACTATGGGGATGATGAGGACCAGGAAGAAGAAGAAGATGACCCGGAAACATACAGAGTAGATTCCCCGGTAGAGAACGAAGCCCCGGTTACCGACTCCCTGGTCGATAACCAACCCCTCCTAAATGAGGTTCTCGCTCGCGCAGCAGAACATTTCCACATTGACACCCACGGTGTACAGGAGGAAAGGGACTTTGCAGAAGAGTTAGTGGGAGAAAGGAGGCCTGTTGCCCAGACCTTCCCTATCCTTAAATCCATTCAGCGGAGAATAGATCTGTCCCTGGTGAACCCAAACCTCACCAGAGCAGTCGATCCCAGGGTTGAAAAACTTTTCAGGGCAGCACAGTCTGACCCTCTCTATATAAGAGGACATCTGAAGCCAGACTCCCTAGTTGTCACCAACACTCGTAAGAGGGCTGGGACACCCTTGTCTTCGTCTGAAGCTCCTCCCGACAAGGAGAGCAAAAAACTATACGGTTTCGGCAGGAAGGTAGCCTCAACGTCCGCCTATCAAGCAAGGATTGCTAACTCCACCATCCTGTTGGCCAGCTACAACTGCCATCAGTGGGAAGAAGTTGCGGCTCTCATAGCCTCTGCTCCTGAACCGTTAAAGGGCCAATTAGCTTGGATTTCCGCAGAGGGTAGAGCCGTGTCTGGTTGCATTTTGAAAGCAACCTTCGACGCCGCGGACAACGCAGGCAGATTGATAGCAGAAGGTACTGTTATCAAGAGACATGCGTGGTTACGGCAGTCTGGTTTTAAGGCAGAAACTCAGGCATCATTGTTAGACAAACCGGTGGAAGCCGATCTGTTGTTTGGTAAGGCGGTCGAAGACGCACTGAAAAATGCCAAGGACGAATACGAGACACTCAAATCCCTTGGCCAGTTAACCAATAAACCCCCGAACCAGAGAGGGAATAGTAATTTTCGTCACCCACGCGGCCAAAATTCCCAGAGAGGATCTAACTATTCCCAGGGGCAGGGTACACAGTGGAACAACAACCAACAGTCTACCCAGGGTAACGGCAGAGGTAATGGGAGAGGTCGTGGTAAAGGCGGAGGCAGCACGCCTCCACCAAAGCAGTGACGCTCAGTTCAGGGTCCCTTCTCACGCAACCCCAGTAGGGGGACGCATTTCAAACTTCACCCAGGCTTGGGAAGGGATCACATCAGACAGATGGGTGCTGTCAACAGTATCCACAGGATATTGTATAGAGCTACTGCAGCGTCCCCGGAACCATCCTCCACGACAGAGTACACTCCTTAGAACATCAGAAGATTCTCCTCGGAGATCGCCATTCTTCTACAAAAAGACGCGATAGAACTCGTCCCGGGACACCAGGTAAACAAGGGTATTTATTCAACTTACTTCCTTGTGCCAAAGAAAGACTTGACAATGCGCCCAGTATTGGACTTACGGCCTGCCAACAACTATGTCAAGCCCCAAAAATTTCGTATGACCACGCTACAAGAGGTAATCCCCCTCCTAAAAAAGGGGATTACATGGCAACCTTGGATATGAAAGATGCTTATTTTCATATTTCCATGTTCCCAGCGCACAGAAAGTACTTGCGCTTCAAGGTGGACAGTCGCCACTACCAATTCAAGGTACTGCCCTTCGGGATAGCTTCAGCACCAAGGGTATTCACCAAGGTACTGGCGGTGGCGGCTGCACACCTACGCAGGGAGGCAATCCCAGTGTACCCTTATCTGGACGACTGGCTCATAACGGGGGAAACCCCAGGAATTTGCAGGACAAACATTCAAAGGACTATCGACCTCCTCCACGAGTTAGGCTTCTCAATCAATGAGAAGAAGTCAAGCCTGGTGCCAAGCACCTCAAAACAATTCCTAGGAGCAATCCTGGATACCCAGGAGGGGTTGACCTTTCCTTCCGAAGAAAGAATTCGAAATATACTACTGCAAATTCCGCATTATCAGTCCGGTCAACAAATAACGGTACGCAAAGCAATGCGTTTACTGGGCAAGATGGCGTCATGCATTCCCCCACGCGCGCCTGCGCATGCGTCCCATGCAGGAATGGTTGGCGAAACAGTGGTCTCAGGCAAGTGGTCAGTGGGACGATCTAGTGGTCATTTCGCCAACACTGGTACAAAGCCTTCGCTGGTGGACAAGAGAGAATCTCACACAAGGGAAACCCTTTTACGATCCCGAAGTACAGGCAGTAATCGCTACAGATGCATGTCTGACGGGGTGGGGAGCTCACCATCTCCACCACACAGCTCAGGGTCTCTGGTCTCACTCAGTGGCCAAGAACCACATCAACCGGCTAGAGCTTCTGGCAGTATTCAGAGCGCTTCAGGCGTTCGAGCCCCTTCTACTAAACCTGTCAGTGCAAATCCGGACGGACAGCACTACAGCCATGTTCTACCTAAACAAGCAAGGAGGGACTTGCTCGCCAAATCTGTCCAAGCTTGCCCAGAAAATCTGGATATGGGCACTCAGACGGAACATCTTCCTGTCATCACATGTTCCAGGGGAGCTCAATTCCCTAGCGGATGCTCTGAGCAGAGACTCCCTCCCAGAGGAACACAAATGGGTTCTTCACAGAGAGGTCGTAGAAGATATCTTCTCTCAGTGGGGTTCCCCCACTATAGACTTATTCGCCACAAGCGAAAACAGACAATGCCCAGGATTTGCATCCAGGTTCCCCCAACCAGACTCCCTGGGGAACGCCCTGTGGATGAACTGGTCAGGGATGTTTGCGTACGCTTTTCCACCAACTCCTCTCATCAGGAAATTGGTGAACAAGATGAACAGGGAGTCAATGACGCTCGTCCTAGTTGCTCCCATGTGGGCAAGACAACCGTGGTTCCAACACCTACGCAGGATGGCGGTGTGCGAGCCCATCAAACTTCCAGCCTGGTACAACCTACTGTCCCAGCACCAAGGTCAAACAGTGCACCAGCAACCCAACTCAATGAACCTGGCAGCATGGCTCCTGAGGTCATAGAGTTTGGACACCTCAATTTGCCACAGAGGTGTATGGACATCCTAAAGGAATCTAGGAAACCAAATACAAGGCACTGTTACTTTGACAAGTGGAAAAGGTTCGTTATCTGGTGCCAGAGTAGACAAATCAACCCAGTTGATTGCACTCCTTCCACTATTGGTACATACATGCTCCACCTGCTAGATGCAGGATTGGTTTTTAACTCGCTGAAAGTACACCTGGCAGCCCTCTCGGCTTACACCACTTCCCATAGCAAGGTTTTGTGGTGGAAAGTACCAGTAGTTAAAGCCTTCATGGAAGGAGTAAAGGGACTTCACCCTCCTATTTCAAACCCACCACCAGGGTGGGGCCTTAATGTGGTGCTAGCCAAGGTCATGGGCCCCCCTTTCGAACGCATGCATAAAAGCAGTCTGAAACACCTGACTTATAAAACGGCCTTCTTAGTAGCTATTACTTCTATAAGAAGGGTCAGTGAAATTCAGGCTCTGTCAGTGCAGGATCCCTTCTTTACTATCCATAAAGACAAACTGGTTTTACGCACACACCCTAGGTTCTCACCTAAATTTATATCAAAATTCCATGTAAACTAGTCCATCGAGCTTCAGGCTTTCTTCCAGAACCCGCAAAGCTCGGCTGAGGTGAAACTACACACCCTAGATGTGCGTAGGGCGGTCCTCTACTATGTAAATAAAACCAGACCGCTAAGAAAAACAGATCAACTGTTTGTTTGTCTCCGTAGCTACAGGAAGAGAGGGGGATCGCGTCTCTAAAGGTGCCATCTCGAAGTGGATTATTAACTGTATCCAGCTGTGTTACTCACTCTCTGAAAAGACTCTGCCTTTTACGCCAAGGGCCCACTCTACTAGAGGCATTGGGGCCACTCTGGCTTTCATTGCAAATGTACCCCTTGACACCATTTGCAAAGCGGCTACTTGGAGCTCTATTCACACTTTTACTCAGCATTACTGCATTGACACCCATTCCAAGGCAGATACACAAGTGGGACAAGCGGTTCTAAGACACTTCTCCAGCATGGGGTCTGGCATGGATTCACATGCTCATGAATATTCCCCGTCGTCAGGCTGGGAATCCTCGGTAAAGAAAAAACCAGTATCAGTTTTGTTTCTGATCTGTCTTTCGTAGTAATAACCAATCACTGGTCTCTGCGTCATACTGACCACAGCCAATGACTGCCCTCTACCTAAGCACCGCCTCTGGCAGCCATCTTCAGATTTTTACCGCACGTTCATGTGTTGGGATCCTCGTGCTATTGCTCTCGAGCGTTAGTGCTTTTTTTCGCGCTTTTTCACAAAAAAACTTCGATTCTTTCGGTCAAAAGAGCCTCAAGCTCCACCGATCCTACATCCGATCAACGGGGACCCGTGTCGGATTCATCTGTGCCCCTCAAGGGTGAAGATTTCGTCGAGCTACGCTTCGGAGGACTCCAGAAGCTTCTCAGGCCCGGTCTCGGAGATGGCCCAGGAGAAGGGAAGCTCGACGCCCGGAAAGCTGTTCAGGGTCTGCCCTGGATGCCAGCTGCAGAACGTCTTCAAGGAGGACGAACACTCTTTCTGCCTTTACTGCCTTCATGGGGACAAGACGCACGTGGAGAAGGACTGTGCGTTTTGCGGCAACATGTCGGAACGGACCATGAAGGACCGCCATCAACGTCTCGCCAACTGGCTGGAGGGTAAGAGCCCGTCTGGCGAGAAGAAGAAATCCGAGCGGTCTTCTAAGACCTTTGAGGGCGCCCCGGCGACGGGGGCCCAACATAAGGCCAAGCACCGCGAGTCCGCTGGCACCGGGAGCGCCGAACGGTCGGGCTCTACGGGCGCCAGGCAGGGCGCACCCTCCCCGGCACCATCAACCACGAGCCAACGCTCTGGGTCGGGTAAGAGGAAGGCCGAGCACCCGGCGAAGCTCCTGGAGAGGCCCCGGTCGAGCTCTAAGGCAGAGGAGGAGCGTGGCAGTGCCCCCTCCCTCAAGGATAAGGCGGTGAGCGCACCTAAGGTGGTGAAGGCCTTGATCCATCCGACCAAGCCCTCTATCGAAACGGTCGCGGCGGCCCTGGCTCAGCCTGTGGTGGCTACACCAGTGGTGGCGACCTCAGGGCCCAGAATCTCCCTGCCTCCTCGGAGGGAGTCTTCCTTTGTGCCTATCGATAGGACCCCCGTGAAACCCTCCGTGGGGAAGAAGAAGGGGGGGCAGGGCGTCGTCGTAGATTCGGCCTCAACCTCAGAAGAGGAGCTGATCGAGGTCTTAAGCCACGGCCTAGGCGTGGAAGAAGGCCAGCCCGTCGGAATGGACCCCGACGCAGGTGACGACGACATCGTCGAGGATGCCGACGGGGCCCCTGCTCGCCCGTCGGATTCCCCTCTGCCAGCGCCGCAAGACAACTCGGCGGCCATTTTGTTGGCCATACAGTCCTTATGCTCCGAGATAAGGACGAGGCTACCGTTACCGACGGAGGAACCTCTCCCGTCGGGGGATCCAGAACCGGGACCTTCTGGTGTTCCCCCTACCAAGAAAAGAAGGATCCATCCACCACCTCCTTTTCAACCGTCGCGCCCCGTCCAGCCCTCCTCCCCGTCCACCCGAGGGGATGATACGGGGACTGACACGGCAGCGACGGGTACGGACGACGAGGCATACGACGAGGATTTTCCGTCGTCGCCTCCCACCAGGGCTTCTCCGCCCGACGAGATCGGATCTTTCCACTCCATGATCTCCAGGGCTTCCGAGCTTTTCCAACTCTGCCCTGAGGAGAAGAAAAAGGAAGGCTTCCTTTATCAGCGGCGCGAGGCCAAGAGGAAGACGGTCCTCGCAGTGCCTCTGTTGGACGACATTTGGGATGAGGGCCTTTCCCTCCTCAAGAACCCTTCCACGACGCCAGCTAGAAGAGACCGGTACGAGAAAAAGTACCGGGTCCCGGACACGGCCCCCCTATGCCTCCGGGCGCAGCCTACCCCGGACGCGGTCGTCTCCGCGGCAGCCAGGAAGAAAGCGGGGGGGGGTGAGGCCTCCACATCGACTTCCCCGCCGGACGGCGAGGGAAAGAAATTGGATGCTATGGGACGTAGAGTCATCTCGTCGGCAGCGACGACGATTAAAGCGGCCAACGCCTTGGCTATCGTGGCCCGCTACGACAGGGAGCTCTGGTACAAGATAGCTCCCCTGCTGGATTTTCTGCCGGACGACAAGAGGGCGGAGGCCCTTGAGATCCTGCAGGAAGGTGAGGTGGCGTCGGACCACGCCATCACCGTGGCGACGGACATCGCCGACACTGGGTTCCGCCAGCTGGGCAACGGCGTTTGCCTTCGACGTCGTGGATGGCTCAAAGCTACGGACTTTCAGCAGGACGTCCAGACCAGAGTCCTGGACATGCCCTTCGACGGGAACAACCTGTTTGGGAAGACAGTGGACGATTCCCTTCAGGCCATCAAGGCGGATACTGAGACGGCCAGGGCCCTTGGAGTCCTGCAGCAACGACGAACGCCCTTTCGGAGCGGCGGAGGCAAGGGCGCCTCCAAAGGTTCCGGCGGCGGTTTCGCTTCCTACCGTCAAGCGGCCCGCTCGTCGTCGCAAGAGGCCTACAGAGGACGAGGCAAGTCTAGCGGACCCCGCCGTCGTCGCCAAGGAGGTCAAGGCGGCAAGGCCGCGTCCAAGCAGGATTGAACCGGCCGTGGGGTCGGGCCCCCACCGAAGCACCCCGGTGGGAGGCCGGCTGGCGGGCTTCGTCAGCGTGTGGGAGTCCATCTCCACCGACCGTTGGGTGCTGGACGCCCTGGCCCGGGGCCACGCGCTCGAGTTTCAAAGAAGGTGCCCGCGCGTCCCCCCCGTGGCCAGGAAAGAACTTCACGTCCCTCAACTTCTCTTGGAGGTAAAGGCGATGCTCAGAAAGGGCGCCATCGAACTCGTCCCAAAGAGGCTTCGGGGCTCCGGAGTCTACTCGCGATACTTCCTCGTGAAGAAGAAGACGGGAGGATGGCGCCCCATCCTAGACCTGCGACGTCTGAACAAGTTCATCAAGGCGCAGAAGTTCCGGATGGTCACCCTCCAGCACGTCCTGGGTCAGCTGGAGGAAGGAGACTTCCTATCGTCGTTGGATTTGGAGGATGCCTACTTCCACATTCCCATCCTAAAGGGGCACCGAAAATTCCTCAGATTCGTGGTCCAAGGGCGTATTTACCAGTTCAAAGCCCTTCCCTTCAGACTACGGTCGGCACCCAGGGTATTCACCAAGTGCCTCGCACCGGTGGCGGCGCAGCTGCGCCGCGAGGGGATTCACGTCTACCCCTACCTGGACGACTGGCTCATCCGCGCCAAGACGAGGGAGCTCGCCGTGGTCCACACGGCAAGGACCGTCCAACTCCTCACGGACCTGGGATTCTCCGTGAACTACGCCAAATCCCACCTGGTGCCCGCGCAAGTCGCACTGTTTCTGGGAGCGAGGCTCGACACAGTGTCCCTTCTGGCCTCCCCGTCGGAGGAGAGGACCAGGACCATCTTGGGCAAGGTGCAACGGATGTTGGTGGCCGACGCGGCCAAGGTGAGGTCCATCAAGTCCCTCCTCGGGATGATGTCTTCCTGCATCTACCTCATTCCCATGTGCAGGCTCCGGATGCGCCCGTTGCAAGAATTCCTGGATGCGCGCTGGATCCAGACGACGGGCAGCTTCGAGGAAAGGATCAAGCTCGACGAGAGTTTCCGACGAGCGATACGGTGGTGGGGCACCCGCGCGCATCTGACGGCGGGCATGGACTTCCAGACCCCAGCCCACCAGGAGACTGTGACCACGGATGCCTCCCTGGAAGGGTGGGGAGCGCACACCGAAAATCTGCACGCAAGAGGACTCTGGCTCCCGACGGAGAAGTCCCTGCATATCAACGTCCTGGAGCTCCGTGCAGTGTTTTGGGCCCTCAGGTCCTTCCTTCCGTCCCTCAAGGGCAAGGTGGTGAGGATCTTCACCGACAACACCACCACCATGTTTTACATCAGGAAACAGGGCGGAACCAGGTCCCCAGCGCTGTCCAAGGAGGCGCAGGACCTGTGGCATTGGGCCGTCGCCCAAGGGATTTTTCTGGTGCCGTTTCATCTGGCAGGGATAAAAAACACCATCGCCGACTCACTCAGCAGGGAGCTGCGCTCGTGCCACGAGTGGGAACTACGGCAGGATCTGGTGGATCGCCTCTTCCGACGGTGGGGCACACCCCAGATCGACCTGTTCGCGACGGCGACGAACACCAAGTGCCGGAGGTTCGCCAACAGGTTTCCCCAGACGAGGAGCATGGGCGATGCTTTCTCGTTCCCCTGGGAGGGCCTGTTCCTCTACGCGTTCCCTCCCTTGCCTCTGCTAATCCGGCTCGTCAACCAGCTCAAGAGGTCACGGTGCAGGATGATCCTCGTCGCACCTGCGTGGCCGAGGCAGATATGGTTCCCGGACCTTCTGGACTTGTCAGCGTCCCCGCCGATCAAGCTGCCGGCGGACGCGGATCTACTCTCCAGGGAAGGAGGCGCCATCCTCCACCACGACCCGAAGTCGCTGAACTTGCAGGCCTGGCTCCTGCAGCGCTAGAGTTTGGAGGATACGACATACCGGCCGATTGCAGAGCGGTTCTTGCAAAGGCCAGGGCGTCCTCGACTCTTAAATGCTACGGACACAAATGGAAGAGGTTCTCTGTCTGGTGCCACGCACAGAAGATTAACCCTCTACGGATTACGGCTCCCCAAGTACTGCCGTACCTGCTGACGCTGGCCAAAGCTGGTCTGGCACACGCGTCCATCAAGATTCATCTTGCTGCGATCTCCCGATACACCAGAACCACGGGGCGGACGTCCTTGTGGTCTCATCGTCTGGTGAAGGAGTTCATGAAGGGACTGTTCAGATCGTTCCCGCCGGTGAAGGCTCCGGCCCCGGCGTGGGAGCTCAACGTGGTGCTGACCAAGCTCATGGGACCTCCGTTCGAGCCTCTGCACTCGGCCCCGTTGAAGTTTCTATCGTGGAAAACAGCTTTTCTTGTGGCCATCACCTCCGCACGACGAGTGGGAGAGATCCAGGCCCTTTCCTGCAAGGCCCCGTACTTGACTTTCCACGACACGAGGGTAGTGCTCAGGACGCACCCCTCCTTCATGCCCAAGGTGCCGTCGGACTTCCATCTCAACGAACCCTTGGTGTTGCCTGTGTTCTTCCCGTCGCCTTCGTCGCCGGCTGAGAGGACTTTGCACTCGCTGGATGTGGCTAGAGCGCTGAAGTTCTACGTAGACCGCACGAAGTGTTTTCGGAAGACGTCACAACTCTTTGTGAACTTTGGACCTGTCAATCAGGGGAAGGCTCTCTCGAAGGCTTCCATTTCCAGATGGCTCTCCGGCTGTATCATGTACTGTCACCGGTTGGCAAACCGACCGCTGCCTGGCCGTCCGAGAGCCCATTCCACCAGAGCGATCGCAGCTACCACGGCGTTCCTATCTGGTGTGCCCCTGCTGGACATATGCAGGGCTGCTACGTGGAGGTCGACGCACACCTTCACGAAATTCTACTGCGTCGACCGGGATTCCAGGGAGGAGTCCAGGGTCGGCCAAGCAGTGCTGCGCAACCTGTTCGCCTGAGGTGAGCCTGGTGAGGAGGTAAGATGCTTAATGTTGAGTTGATGTGATGCTTAATGTTGAGCCTTTGCCACCTCCCGTGGTTGTGCATGTGTGTACTGCTATGTATTCTTTATTCATGAGCATGTGAATCCATGCCAGACCCCATGCTGGAGAAGGAACAAGTTACTTACCTGTAACTGTTGTTCTCCAGCATGGGTCTGGCATGGATTCACATGCGAACCCTCCCGCCTACCCCTCTGCGGCTCTTCACTTGGTCATACTGCCACTTCACGTGCTTCCAAATCTGAAGATGGCTGCCAGAGGCGGTGCTTAGGTAGAGGGCAGTCATTGGCTGTGGTCAGTATGACGCAGAGACCAGTGATTGGTTATTACTACGAAAGACAGATCAGAAACGAAACTGATACTGGTTTTTTCTTTACCGAGGATTCCCAGCCTGACGACGGGGAATATTCATGAGCATGTGAATCCATGCCAGACCCATGCTGGAGAACAACAGTTACAGGTAAGTAACTTGTTCCTTATTTGCTCATGACCCTTCTCACATCCCACCTCCTTCTTCTGGTACTGCTCGCTAATCTATGCACAGCATGTGATCTAAGCAGATTCCACAAGCCTCAGAAGGGATACATTACTCACCGTAATCGTATTTCTGATGCTTGTATCTGCTTAGATTCACATGCGACCCACCCTTCCTCCCCTCCGAGAGAAGGCGCATGATTGCTTGTAGTCTTACCTTTCTGTCTATCTGCTTGGATTATCTGTACTCTCGCTACTCCTCATGTCAGAAAAAATACAATCTGAGGATCCTAGACGCGTGAGGGATCTTGGGTACAGTGGACGTCACACTAGGGATAGTATTACTGGCACGCCCTGTGTCGACGCCCATTTTCGAGTTTCGAAAAACAAACTGTAATACTCCGCAGCTTCCACTAGATGTCGGCCTATGCACAGCATGTGAATCTAAGCAGATACAAGCATCAGAAATACGATTACGGTGAGTAATGTATCCCATATATATATCGGCCTGTCCTGTGCAGACGATCAAGCACTGAGCAAGACTGGTCGACGGCAGAGTCTAGGTCTATTAGGGCCCTGCTGAAGAATTTTCCGAGCAACAGAGCTGGATGAGGACTTCTATCCGATGAGGAATCTGCAGCAGAAGACTCGATGGAAAGAACATTACGTTAAGTAATTTTTCCTTCTCTGTAAAAAGTCAGGGCAAGGTGAACGAAAGGTTTTAGGGTCCATAGAATGTGGATCGAAAGTTGCCTAAAAGAGAGATCTTTCCCGACGGCCATCCACCAGAAAGAACATTACCCCAGGTAAATAATTTGTTATTTTGCAGTATATTATTTATTGCAGTCTTTTACTGTTATGGACCCATTGTCCTTGGTTCCACGTTATCACCTCCTAAAAGTCATGCCTGACAGTTATTTGTTGTTTTGGTCTAATTCGATGTACACCCTGGCTTTCTATTCATGCTAGGTCTCTACACACTGTCACCTTTTTCCTTAATGGTAAGGACAACGTTTATCGGCATTGAATCTGAGCAATACCAATGTTGGAAACCAATGTTAGAAGGAAGTATCTTTTTAGTTAAATCTGCCTCTGAACCAACAGATACAAAACATGATTTCATAAACCCTACTGGACAGTTGAGCAGATTTTTCAAGGGATGAGGTAACAATTCAGTTTGTGGCACTCTTGTTCTCCTTAAATTAATAATCACATCTTCCATAGAGATATGTAGGGCCTCTGGTCAGTGTGATTTTAGACAAGTAAGAATATAATTTATCTTTCAGCTGATGCAGGGTGATCCTCATAAGCTGGATTTCAGGAATGATCTTCCCACTTGCCTTCCTGGATCAGGAGCTTTTGGAGCCCTCCCTCCTGGACATGAACTTGCCCGGCCAGCCACACTTTTTACTGCAACAGGTAATTCAACATTTAGATCAAGTCCTGTCTGGGAGGAGTTTGTGCTGTAATACCTTTGACTCCTGTGTTCTATCTTTTATCTTTCTAGGTGCTGTTCACCCGACTGGTGCACACTTTGGGCCACCATCGGCCACTCATAGCACTTTCCTGAATCCCGCTGCACACATTGGTAAGTTAGAGCTGGTGATTTTTAGCTTGAAGGATGACTACCCGCTATTTTGTCCTGGAGGTCTCGTGCAGGCGAGGATGGCATGTCGCACTTTCCTGCGAAGGATGGCTTGTTTACTGTTTTTTGCTGATTGGTCTGCCTCTAATATATAATGGTTCACATAATGTAGGTTTCGCTTTCTGTAGTCTTTTAGGTAAGAATTAGTGCAGTCCAACTGGTGTGGGACTACACCCCACCTTACAATATATGCCTGTACTAAACAAGTTGGTTGTGACTGAGCAGCCAGACTTATCTTAAGAGGTGTTATGCGAGCTGTAGAGTTGTGCAATGAAACTAGTAAATACAAGTATCCAATTAAACACTTACACACTTAGTTATAATAAATACATTATTTATATGCAACAATATTTAAAGCATTATTTAAAAATCATTAATTAGCTGTAACATTAATCCCAAGTTAGGAGTCAATTCAAAAAGTGAACAATAAAGCAGGTGAGAAATTCATTCATATGTTACACTTGTTCCAGCACCCGGCGGTGATTTTATTTGAGGTCAGTATAGCATTTATATAGTATCACATTTGCAATATTAAGTTTTTCAGTAAGGAGCAATATTAAGTTTTTCAGTAAGGAAAGGTTAGGATTAGATTGGTTATAAGAACAGTCAGTGTTGGGTAGAATTCTCAAACGTGCTAATACCCTTCTACTTTAGAGACCTCCAGCTATTTTTGCTGGACTTTAGGACTTTTAATTTCTAACCTGGAGAGACCTTTTTCCCCCACTCATGTATTTTTCTGTGATTTGGACTCTGTTGCCTTTGGAGTCTGACAAACTCCATAGGCATCATCTTTGCATTGTGACACATAGCACTTTCAGTGTTGTGGCACAGGGAAGTCTTAGATTTTCCAAAGGTTTAAATAACTTCTCTTGATGAAACTACTGTTTCCAAGAGCAGTAAAGTGAAATTGACTTTACTTCCTTTATAACTTTTTAGACCAAGCACACCCTATCTTACAATAGGGTGCTGGAGGGGTTAGTATCCCCTTTGCCTAGTTTCTCATGTAACATTTTTGTTACCCCTTGTACAATTAATGGCTGGTGGCAGTGGTTTACTTTTTCCTACCATTGCGGGTTTTTGTCACAGGCTGCAATTGCATCTGCAGTAGGACACCCAGCCCCTTTACTTTTCAGATCCGCCAGGGGAACCACTCCGGTAGTGATAGTGTGCGGTACAAATATCCTTTAACGTTAACATGGGTGCCCATTTTGTCAAAATGGCCCTGGTCGTCTTTATTCACCATTTCTTTTGGAAAGGTCTTTCTTGAGATTTACTCTGCGCGCCAAACCAGGTTTGGTCCCTTTGTTTGTTTTGTCTTTGGCAGGATTTACCAGTGAAGCCCATGTCTGGCGGGGGCAGGAAGTGAAGGAGGTGCCGGAAACTCCTTGTGCTTCATCCCCTTGTTTACAGGAATACACCCAAACGTGATTGACCGGCTGGCTGTCCTCTGAGGGCAGCACCCTGCTGTGCGTGACAGCTAGGCTGCGAATAAATGGGAGAATCCTGCATAAAAGGTGAGGCTTTTTGGCTTGGAAGGCAGTTGACCACTGGACGAAGGAATCTGAGGAAGAACTTGGAAGAGACGCTTGCTGCAACTCCTGGACTGTTGGTTTGCCCAGTGAAGCCTTGCTGCATTGCCGAAGCTCCGAAATCGCCTCGACAAGCGAAGCCCTGCAGCAGACGACTTCTCCCCTTAGGTTGGTGGGACCAATCAACCCCAAAGTGAAATTGTCTGGACATCCTTTCGGAGCTGGCTGTACTTCCATTGCTGCTGCAGGAACCGATTGCCAGGGAGAGGAACGCCAGTTCGAGTCCATTGCTTTGAAGTAGGACCCGAGCTCGTGAAGCAGGACTGACCAAGCCTGAGCCACTTCAACAGAGTGCTGGACCCCAGATGCAAGGATAGTCCATTAAGGTATCTGAGCACTGCAGTGGCGCTGTCTGCCCCAAGCCTGTCCGGAGCCGTGAGGCGCCAACGCGGCGCACTACCCAGGGTAATCCCTGCCCCTTCCTTCCATGCAGCTGCACTGCTCCACTCCCAGGATCGACCCCACCATACGCACGCTTTCAAAGCCTCCTTCTACTAAGCTCCACAGGTCATCCCTAACACATCCACCTGACCCTCCCTTTACTTGAATAACAGCCAACAAGGTATAGACTTGCATAGACTCATGCCTGCATGACCACTCTAGAAACTCGGCGCCGTCGAATTGACTCCTAATATTCCGCTCCCCTAAGCCTTCACCCAATATTGTCAGACGCCGCTCCACACCTAGCATATCTATCCCCAACGTAGACTGGTAATCTTCACAGAAAACATTGCATATTGCTCACTGCTCGCTCAACTTACAATATTGGCCCATACGGCCACAGATGTCTGTTTCATAGCCTAAACTATCCAGCTTTACACTGTCCAGAAACATTGTCTTAAATGTCTCCTATGGTCAACCGCACGCTGCCATTGATTGTTGCATAATCTATACGGTCGAGTTAACACTGTTTAAAATATACTGCCTCTAAATGCTTCCTAATGTACACGGTATGTGGATTTTAGCAATACTGGCACCTTACTGCCACAGATGTTTCTTTCCTAATCCATGCTGCCTAGTTTAACGCACCCTAAACATACTGCCATTACCAATTTTTGTGGCTATATAGCCGCAGAGGTTCTATAGTTTGTTGCCTAGCTCAACCTTGCTGGAAATATACTGCTATGATTGTTAATTACCCCTTGCCGTGCCCTTATTAGTACTGATTGAAATACACAATCTCATGTGCCGCACTCCTTATGCTGGCCCGCTTGCCATTGCAAGCAACTGCTCGTGGGACATTCCAAGTCAGCCTTGCCCCAAAACCACTGCCCTAGATGATACGCATCACCTACTACCCCTTAGCATAAAAGTTCAGCGACCAATAATTCCACCTATCTGGAAATGCATAAACTAGTTCAACCTCCACACTGCCAATCCAGGCAGCACCAGGACTCATCACCAATCAAAACTGCCCCCACCCTCCAACAGAGAAATGCAAGACTCGGTGACCAGACAAAAAACCCCTCCTTACACTAGATACACACACCAGTCTAAGAAAACTAATCCCCATCGCAGCCAATCCGATCCCAAAGCTACCACGACCTACTCCACTGTATCGGGTGTAACCACTCAATAGCACTCAACCCCTGGAAACGCACCAAGTACGACCACCTGGAAAACCAATACACCTAAAGCAGCAAACAGTCCATCTAACCGGTCCAAAGAGAAAGATATGCTGTCCGCTATTAAGGGAGCTCTCGTCAACGCCAGATCCCTCCCTGTGCACGCCCTGGACGTCGCAGACCTAATTGCCGCCAATGATCTAGACTTTATCGCCATAGCGGAAACCTGGTTACATCCGGCAGCCGGACCGTCCCTTGCCCTTGCCTTTCCGGATGGATACTCCATCAGAAAAGAGAGAACCATTTCAAGGAGAGGCGGAGTCGCCTTCATCTCCAGAACAAATTTTAACATGAGAAATACCAAACCAAGCCTTCCCATCAGGAGAACCGTTGACTGCTAAAATAACGCCATCTACCACAGCATCCCTTTTAATCCACCTAATCTACAGGCCCCCGGGCCAACTTCCTCTTTCGAAGAGGACATAGCATCACAATTTACCACAGACCTAAAACCCTCCTCGAAGGTTCTTCTCCTAGGGGACTTCAACTTGGGTCTCAACGACAGCACCGACACTCAAGCCACAGTCCTGGCCAACAACATAGAAGTAAAACATAGAAAGGGACCAGTGGGATAGGGAATGGTATATATCAAACACTTATCTTTTCATAAATAACAATGCAGTTTTTTAATTCAAATGTTATTAACATAGAAACATATAAAATATCAATTCTTAAACATATTACCATAATTCAACTCTCACACACACACACACACTCATGCACTCCTACCATCCATTCACGATCTTAAAACATGTACTAATCATACTTGGTGTGTTGACTAAGTCAACATACAGTTTAGGTCGCAATACAAAAGTCCTCCACATCAATAGCCGATGAAACTATCTGTGTTTATTCAATTCCACAGATTGGTCTACATATGTTTCGGTTGTCTATTTGGACTGCCGTAAATTCGTCGTCTCGATAAAGCAACCTTTGTAAGGACCAAATATGGGAATTAGGTCATTCCCATTAAACCATGTAGGGTGAGTTACAACACCTAAAAACACAAATACACCTTATTAAACATTATACCATTCCCAATTTGTTTGATTTATACTATTAATGTAAATATACATGATTATAATAAGTAATCATTACCAGTCTATCTCCGGATGTAGTATCTACACATACCAGAGAGAGAGACATATTTTGGATCAGTCCTATTTGCACTTCAGAGCTAGGAATCAACCTGTCTCACCCCACTTCAAGCAATGCAAAAAAAACAGCATAGTAACTTTTAATTTAATTGCTCTTTTAGCTCTTTACAAATGTCTAAACATCCAGATACTTATTCATAGACCTAGATCGCGGCAATTCTACTGTCCGTTGAGTCGTTCAGAATATCCTTAACGATTACGAGAGGGGTTCTCCACATCCCAATAAATTCTTAGCACTCAGCATTGTGCCAGCATCTTCTCATATATCACTCAATGTCCTACAATAAGGGTAGTATATCAGCACAGTTTTTTTACTACGAACACCCTCACTAGTAGTCAAAGTGACATAGAAATAGGAATACTTACAAATAAGCTCCTTAGTATTAACTCGCATCAGATCACGTGCTGCCTTAGAAATATTCACGTGCAGCCTTAGAAATATTCTTGGCTTCCAGAGTACATCCTCTATGATGGAATAGTAATCCTGTGATGACATAACATGTCCACATAGTTAAAGATATCTCCTTTAATTCGTTTATATCTTATTGAGTGGCAAATGCTACGCTTTCAATCTAAAAAAAACTACCATTAGAAAGAGCAATTTATTTAGGCGAGCGACCCATTTATTAGTTCATATTATACATATTCGAGTAATGAATCCTGCATCACGTTGTGTATGCATTTCATAAACACTGTGTGAAAGCTAAACGTTGCACATGAGGCACAGTGCAACGAATGCCCGCACAATAAATACTCAATCAATAGAAACATCACTTGTTTCACTCTAGGCGTTCTAAGATTATAACGCGAGTTAGCCACCCCTACAAGAAAACCCTCCAATTGATGATCAGTTGACGTTTAATGTAGTGTTACTTAAGGCAGCTGAACACTTTAAGATTGCCACTGAAGAGGCAGCCCCTGAAGCCGACTTTGTTGAAGATATACTCAAAGACAAGCCGGCAGCCAGCCAGGCTATTCCTCTCCTCAATTCGATTAA
Organism: Ambystoma mexicanum; assembly: GCF_040938575.1. Taxonomy (NCBI): domain Eukaryota; kingdom Metazoa; phylum Chordata; class Amphibia; order Caudata; family Ambystomatidae; genus Ambystoma; species Ambystoma mexicanum. The sequence continues at coordinate 736,511,278 of NC_090925.1, forward strand.
AAAACACTTGGCTCCCTCCTTAGCAACACCTGCCCTCACAAGAGGTGTAAACCCAAGAATTGAAAAACTTTCGTCCTTCTCCCTCGGATCCTCTATATTTTAGAGGTCATCCCACCCCAGATTCTATGGTAGTCACTGCCACAAGAAAAAGAGCAGGGGGTCCCTTTGTGATCCGGCGAGGCACCCCTTGACAAAGAAGGGAAAAGACTTTAAGCGTTTGGACGACATGCTCTCCTTTTCGGCACACCTCTCATTCAGGGATGCAGGTGGACACCAGCCGCACATACCTTGCAGCCATTGGGGCTTACAGGAACTCGGAGGAGGGCATTTTCTCCTCCTCCAACCCGATCATCAAGAAACATCTGACGGGTCTCGCTTGGCTCTACCTTAGCATAGTCTTGGGCGCCCTGGGGCACAAACAATTCGAGCCAATGGCGTCCGTGGACATCAGACTGGTCACCATCAAGACGGCCTTACAAGTTGGCCTTGGCTCGTAGAGTCAGTGAGATCCAGGCGCTGGTCACATCAGAACCATATACCACTTTTCACAAAGACAAGGTAGTCCTGCGGACCCACATGGCATTTCTGGCCACGGTTCCGTCTGCGTTCCACTTAACGAGGAAATAGTCCTTCCTACGTTTTGTACCAATCCCAAGAATGAAGCACAGTGCTGCACTGCCTGGATGTCGGGCGTGCCCTGAAATTCTACTTGGACAGGACCAAGGGCTTCCACAAATCGGACGCCCTGTTTGTCACTTTCGGAGGCTCAAGACCAGGCTATCAGGCCTCTAAGGCTTCCATATCCCGCTGGATGGTCTCTGCCATCAAGGAGGCGTGCGAGGGCCAGCACAAGCCGCTCCCGTCCAACATGCATGCTCACGCAGTTGGGGCCAAGGCAACGGCCATCGCATTCCAGCGCCATGCCCCTTGGAGGAAAGGGGGCTATGGACTAAGAGTACATTAGTCACTAGGGTGAGTAACTTATAAACTCTAGACCCAGCACACACACATCTTACAATAGGTTGCTGGGGGGGTTACTTAGTATCACCTTTTGTCTAGCTTCTCATGTAACAATTTTGTTACCCTTTCCTCGATGAATGGCTGGTGACAGTGGTTTACTTTTCACTAATGTGGTGTGCTTTTACCATGGGCTGCGTTTGCAGCTGCAGTAAAGCACCCAAGGGTGCCATTTTTGTCAAAATGGCCCCGGTCTTCTTTTTTTGGCATTTGTTTGTGGAAAGGTAGTTCTCGAGATTTACTCTGCGCACCAATCCGGGTTTGAATGATTTGTTCCCTTCTGAAGAAAACTTATTCTAACTGACTGATAGATAAATAATTTTTTATTCAAGAAACCTTTTGTGTAAGTTTTTTTTGGATACTTGTCACTGTGAATCTCTTACTCCCCTACAGCTCACATTGACCCCTCTTGAGATAAGCCTGGTTGGTCAACACGCCACCAACCTGTGTAATACAGACTTGTACAGGTTGGATTCCTGTTGCCAGGATGTCAGGGTTGTAGTGCACCCAAAAGGTACTGCATACAGTCTTGCCTAACACACTTACAGACAAGGTTTCTTGATTAAACAATTATTAGTTTATTTCAGTCAGTTGTATAAGCATTCTTCAGAGGGCGAACAATATATAGATAACTTATAATACACTTCAAAACACACTGTTTCTCTAAATCAGCTGATAACCGTTGGTGATGACAGACACTTCCTACACCCTCAGGTGACTTAAATAGCTAGGACACTGTGGAAATTGATTTATCACTAATACATTTAGAGCAATACTGAGTTTGGTGCAAAAGATAGAAAAGAGGAATACAAGTAAGGTTAACAAATAATTCATAAACAGGAAAAGTACTTCTAAGAACCTTCCAGAGTAGAGTAAATACACCCTTTCCTGTGGGACAGGCCAAAGCACAAAGTCTGAGGTAAAGAGGAGTCTGTTAATTGCACAATGTCAAGGGGAGCAGAAGAGCTTCTTTGCAAGTAGGTAAAATGTATTGCACGTTTTTAGAAATGTTTATAGAAAATGGATCACTTGAAGGGCCACAAGGTCGGAGGCTTGTGAGAGGCAAGGTTTTAGCAACTCTGCAAGGTAACCAAGACGGGTCTCAACTGAGAGCAAGTAAGGCTACACAACAAGAGTTAAGTTCTCTTAGACTTTACAGTACCTCTGCCTAGAAGAAATGGTTCCAGCTGGCTTCTGTTCCTGGGCAGCTCTGCAGATCCTGCTGTTCGTGAACTTCGGTCGTGGGGACAAGAGGGAGGACGTCTAGGGACTCCTGCTCTGCAATGGGAAGGTCAGCGGCAGCAATGGACAAACTTCGATTCAGCACTTCTTCGGTGTTTCAGCTCCTCGCGTCTGACAGCAAAAAGCAACACTGTGGTTCTCAGCTACCACTTCAGACTTTCCTCGCATCTGGGGTCCAGCACCTGTGGCTCAGGATTGGTCAGTACTGCATCAGGGAAGTACAGAGGACCTTCCTAGCGCTCGGGTCTGACTTAAAAGTACGCACACTCTGGTGTTCCCTGGCACTTCGGTTCCAGCAGCAACAGCAGTAGAAGTACAGCCAGCTCCGAGGATGTCCAGACGGGCTTACTTTGGAGTTGATTGGTCCCACCAACTCTAAGGGAGAAGTAGTCATTGCAGGGCTTCTCTAGTCGAGGCGAATTAGGAGCTTCAGCACAGCAGCAGGGCTTCACCGAGATAACCAACGGTCCAGGAGTTGCAGCAGGCATGTCTTCCAAGTTCTTCTTTGGATTCCTTCGTCCAGTGGAGAACTCTGCCTTCCAACCCAAAAAGCCTTGCCTTTTTATGCAGGTTTCTCTCATTCATTCCAACCTAGCTGTCAATCGCACAGCAGGGTGGCATAGTCCTTGCTGGACAGCCAGCCGGGCAATCACCTTTGGATGCATTCCAATAACCAAGGGGATTAAGAACGGGGAGTTTCGGGCACCTCCCTCACTTCCTGCCCACCCCAGACACCCTGGAACCAGAGGCGGGCTTCACTCGTGAATCCCACCAAAGGCAAAGCGGTCAAAGCGACCAAACCTGGTTTGGCATTTAGATTAACTCTCAAGAAGGACCTTTCCACAAAGAAATGGCGAAAAAAGAGCGGGCCATTTTGACAAAATGGGCACCCCTGGGTGCTTTACTGCAGCTGCAATTGCAGCCTGTGGTAGAAACACAATGGTAGGAAAAAGTAAACCACTGCCACCAGCCATTAATTGTAGAAAGGGTAACATAAAAATGTTACATGAGAAACTAGACAAAGAAGATACTAAGTAACCCCTCCAGCACCCTATTGTAAGATAGTGTGTGCTGGGTCTACAAAGTTACGAATGTAAGTAAAGTCAATTTCACTTCACTGCTCTAGGAAACAGCAATTTAACCAAAAGATGGTATTTAAACCTTGGGGAAATCTGGACTTTCCCTGTGTCACTGCACTGAAGGTGCTGTGTGACAATGTAAAAAGATGCCTATGGAGTTGGTCAGACTCCAAAGTCAAAAGGAACCCTGTTCAAATTAATGAATAATACATGAGTGGGGAAAAGGGTCTTGCTCCCGCCAGGATAAAAAATAAAAGTCCTAAAATCCAGAATAAAAGAGCTGGGGGTCTCTAAGATAAAAGGGAATTAGTACATTTCTGAGAATTCTCCCTAGCATCAACCCTCTGAGGGTCACGGCCCCGCAGACCAGCCAGACCCATATTGGAGAAAAATAGTTGCAGGTAAGTAACTTGTTCCGTCCTTCTCCAGCATTGGATCTTTCTTCTGCTTGATCAAATTTCTAAAGTATTCATGAGGTTGGGGACGCTATCTGATTATTGGGCTGTTGGAAGCCTGGTCTTTCTGAAATGGCTTCTTGGTTTTAATTTCTTAGTTAAACCACATGAGTGTGTTAATGTCTATAGTGACTTTTTAGATCGTGAAGCTGCCCTGTGTGGCGGTCAAAGATAAAGGTTTGTAAAAAACCAAAACTCTTAATAAAAAAAGGTTTATGCTTTGGTCTGTGGACCTTCAAGCATGTGTTTTTATGTGTTTGACTCTGTGACAAAGTACTTACCCCAAGACTCTACTTGGCCTTACTGTATTTATAATCTTTCTTTTTTATAATAATACTTGTGTGTCTGTTGAACCTTTGGTATATTACAAGTTCTTTGTACCTTCCTCCAGTCCTCACGCCCCATGTAAAATGGGCCTGGCTTCTCGGTCTATGCTACCATAGACTCAGGTGGTACATCCTTATACTAAGAGCTGAGTCTTGTACTGTCTAGTTGAATGCTTTTACTAAGCCCTTAGACTTCAGAAAAACTGTCCTAACATTACTGACACAGACTATCCTTAGTTTATTTAGGTAGGCAAATTCCACCTTAGCATAGAGCAAGTTAAGCCTTACACCATCCTGACATTTAAGTTAAAGGTATTTTTTTTACTTTGAATCTGTTGTCTGTCTCCTTCCATGATGCCAACCTCACAATGTTCACCTTCTGACATACACTACCCCGCATTTAGGCGAAAAGTCCTAGCTTGGCTATGGACCAATGATGACTAACCTGAGCCACTGATGAATCTCCCCCCTTCCAGACAGCCCCTCCCGACCACCACTCCAAATTATATATATCCCACTGTACCACCTGCGGGCACCTTGCAAATTGTATCTGTAATATGTTTACCCACTGTAACACTGTATAGATATCTATGCCTTTATATAACTATGTATGTACGTAACTTCTGGTAACTAAGCTGATAAGTATCCTTGTAATACTTGCGCCCAACTACCTTTGGGTCTCGGCTGCGCCATATCAAATAAACACTGGTCTTGTTTTCAATTCCTTGAAAGTCCTTTTAGATGCACTTTTTGCTAACACTTCTCAAAGCAGGGTTTCATGGTGGAGGATTCCAGGTGTGAAAGCCTTCATGGAAGGGGTGAAAAGAATATATCCCGCCCCTCCCTCACTTACAAATCCACTTTCAGGATGAGATTAAAACATTGTCTCAAGTAAGCTCATGTGACACCCCCACTCGTCGAATCCATTCATAAGGCAAGCCTCAAAGCACTCACTTACAAAGACACTTTTCTTATAGCCAGCACCACCATGGGAAGAATAAGCAAGTGTTATGCAGAACCCTCTGGGACCACTACACACAATTAGGACTGCAGGTCCTCTGCAGGCACCAACCTGTGTACCACAGTTTTTGATAGCGAGCTAAGCAGCCAGGCTTCTCAAGAGTGAATGTGAGCAGTACAAGTAGTTACACAGAGGATTTTCAATCACAGTGGTTCAAGTAGACCCTTATACTCAAGGTTTCTTGGTAAAAACACTTAGCAATTTATTACACAATCATTTTAGAAAACATTTCAATAGAAGAAGGCAACTTAATATTATATCCCAATACACTTCAATACAAAACTGTAAGCTTTTGAGACCGTTTGAGCTCCCCTGAAATAGGAGCCAAATGGCAGTTCAGTTACTTAGCAGTGAGCAAAAAGGACAAAAGTAGGTAGAATAGATCACATATACTTTCTAGGCAGTGCAAATGGTTTCAGTACACCAGAGGAGTTCAAATCAAGTCAATAGGCCATGCCAAAGTCAATGGGCTAGTGTTCTGGATAGGAAAGAGCAGTTCTGGTTTCAAACGGTAAAGTCTTTGCAAAAGTTCTCAGAAGTAGGTTAGGCAAAAAAGGATCATTTGTCGGGTCACAAGCTGATTAGGCCTGGAAGTTGGGACAGTTTCACTAACTTTCACCGCGAGAGTGGCATTCTCTCATTCGGGTTGGCACAGTACCTTTGTATGAAGAAAACAAATGTTGGTGAAGTCGTGGTTCCTGGCAGGTCCTGCATATCTCGCTGTTCCTGAGCCTCAGTCGTCGGGACAAGAGAGAGGAAGTCGGGGGACTCCTCTGCACGGGATCGTTTAAGAAAGCAAACGAGATTGAGTCACTTCAGTTCCAGTAGTTGTAGATTCTGAAACACAAACTGGTGTCCCTCTGCAGCCTTGAGAATGGTGTCCAGGTGTCTCATGAGTTGATTGTTCCCACCAACTCAAAGCAAGAAGCCGTCCTTGAAGGAGCTTCTCTGTCGAATGGAGTTTGGCAATTCGGACCTGAAGCAGGACTTCACCGGGCAAACCAACGGTCCAGGAGTTGCAGCAGCTGTCCTCTTCCAGCTCGTCTTGGGTTCTTTCGTTTCAGTGGTCGACTCTGCTTTCCGGTCCAAGAGACTCTCCTTTTAAACAGTTTTCTCCCTTTCATTCCAGGCTAGCTGTCACTCACCCAGCAGGGTGGCTCTCCTTGCCGGACAGTCAGCCAGCCAATCACGCCAGAGTGCATTTAGGTCTCTTAGGAGACTAAGCACAGGGAGTTTCGGGCACCTCCCTCACTTCCTGCCCACCCCAGCCACTCAGACGGCAGAGGCTGGCTTCAGTCAAGCCCGCCAAAGGCACACAAACAAAGGGAACAAACCTGGTTTGACGCGCAGAGACAAACACTAGAAGGACCTTTCCAAAAAGAAATTGCGGAAAAAAAAGACCTGGACCTGTTTAAACAAAGGGGCTTAAGGCGCCATCTTGAAAAACATGGCTCCTGTGATTTTTTTACCTACTGGTGTTTGCAGTCGGGAAAAATCGTGGTAGTTTGTTGTAAAACCACTGCCACCAGCGTGATTGAGCAGCCAACCTTATCTCAAGAGCGGTCAATGTGAGCTGTAGGTATCATACAAAAATGTTGCCATCATTTGTGCGCCCCCACAGTCACTGCGACCTTTGGAGGCGCACAAAATGAGGGTGACATTTACTGCACCCAAGCAGAACAGGGGTGTCCCCCTGCTCTTCCTGGGTGCAGTAATTGGGGTCAAGGGTTGCGGGGGTGTCCCCCATTTACCGTTTCGGAAAGCGGGGGACATGTAAAAAAATGAAGAAAAAAAAGCACCCTGCGGCATCAGCTCCAACCCACGTTAGTGGGAAGAGCTGACGCCGCAGGGATCAGAGTGCGGGCGGCACACACAGAAGTGTGCCGCCCTAAAGGTAAGTGGGGTGAGGGGTTGGGAGGAGTACTGCAGCCCAGGGGAGGCGGGCACAGTGATCCATATGATCAATGCGCTGCGCCGTAACTGCCGTCAGCATTTTCGGCGTCGCAGTTGCGGGCGGCGCAGTGATCACATAGATCCTGAGCTGTACGGGAGTTACACAGATTCAAAGTGACAAGGATTCAAATAAACCTACACATGGTTTCGTGAATAAACCATTATTAATTTATCAGTCAGAGTAAGCCTTCTTCAGAAGGGGGCAATATAATAGTAACACTCAAATACTTCACAAAATGCACACTCTTAATATTTCTAAATCGGTAAGTGCCCTTTTGGTATGTCCCACAGACACAACCTACACCCTCAGGTGACTTCAATAGCTAGGGTTCTGGGGACATTAATATATCACTGTTGCATTTAGAATATTCTTGGGATGTCAGAGGAAAAGGTGATTAGAACATACAAGAGACCACAAATATTCTCAGGCAGATCCTTCAATAAGAGTCTTTCAGTGTAACAGGCTAAGTCAAAGTCAACGGGCAAAAGTCTGTATGGGCTGAAGCACTTCTTTGCAGGTAAGTTAGAAAAGTCTTTGCACAATGTTTAAGAAGTCTTTGAAGAAAAAGAAGAATCAATGTAGGGCCACAAGCTGTTAGACTTGTGAGAAGTAGAAGGTGCAAGCAATTCTACAACAAGAGGTAAGTTCTCTGACTTTTTCTGTACCTTTTGTATTGAAGAAAAAGTGCAGCAGATGGCTTCTGTTCCTGAGCAGCTCTGCAGATCTCACTGTTCCTGGGCCTCAGTCGTGGGGACAAGTGGGAGGACTTCTGTGGACTCGTGCACTGCAGTGGGGCGGTCACTGCTCGCAACCGGCAAACTTCAAACAAGTGGCTGTTGCAAGTTTCAGCTCCTTCCATCTACCGCAAATAGCAACACTGTGCTTCCTGGCTGTCGAGATGGCCTTTCCTTGCTTCTGGGTCCCGCACTCTGTTGGGGCTTGGTCAGTACTGCTTCCTGGGAGTCCGGAGGATCTTCCTGGAGCTCTTGGGCAGCTTAAAAGCGACGCACACTAACTGGTGTTCCTCTCCATGGCTATTCGGTTTCCAGCAGCAACTCTGTTTAAATTCAACCAGCTCCGAGAGGATGTCCAGGTGGCTTACTTTGAGGTTGATTGGTCCCACCAACTCAAAGGGAGAAGTCGTCCTTGCAGGAGCTTTTCTGTTGATACAAACTTGGAGTTTCAGCACAGCAGCAGGGCTTCACCAGGCAAACCAACGGTGCAGGAGTTGCAGCAGGCGTCCCCTTAAAGTTCTTCTTTGGATTCCTTCTTCCAGTGGTCGACTGTCTTCCAAGCCAAAAAGCCTTGCCTTTTATGTAAATTGCTCCCATTCATTCCAGCCTAGCTGTCAGTCACCCAGCAAGGTGGCTGTCCTTCCCGGACAGCCCGCCAGCCAATCACCACAGAGTGCATGTGGGTCTCCTATGAGACTAAGCACAGGGAGTTTCGGGCAACTCCCTCACCTCCTGCCCCCGCCAGACACCTTTGAGACAGACGCAGGTTTCACTCGTGAAGCCCGCCAAAGACATAGCGAACAAAGGGGCCAAACCTGTTTTGGTGCGCAGTGTAAATCTCGAGAAGGACCTTTCCACAAACAAATGGTGAAAAAAGAAGACCGGGACCATTTTGACAAAAATGGCACCCATGGGTGCTTTACTGTGGCTGCGAACGCAGCCCGCTGTAAAATTCCATAATGGTAGTAAAAAAAATAAACCACTGCCACCAGCCATTCATGAGAAGCTAGACAAAGGGATACTAGGTAACCCCTCCAGCACCCTATTGTAAGATGGTGTGTGCTGGGTTTATAGAAAGTTACAAATGTAAGTAAAGTAAAATTCACTTTACTGCTCTGGGAAACAGTAGTTTATCCCAGAGAAGGTATTTAAACCTTTGGGGAAATCTGGAAGACTTCCCTGTGTCACTGCACTGAAGGTGCTGTGTGACACAATATAAAAGATGCCTATGTAGTTTGTCGGACTCCATAACCATAAGAAACACTGTGTACTAAATCACATTAAAATACATGAGGGTGCGGGAAAAAGGGTCTCACTCTCCAGGTAAAACGAATCAAGTCCTCAAAATCCAGCAAAGTTGCTGGGGGTCTCTAAGGTAGAGGCAATTGGCACATTTCTGTGAATTCTCCCTAGCAGTACTGGTGCCACATTAGCCTTCATTTCAAATGTGCCGTTAGATGCAATATGTAGGGCAGCAACATGGAGATCAGTTCACACATTCACCCAACGGTACGACACAAAAACTAGGAGTGACTCAAGTAGGACGGGTGGTGTTAAGACATCTTTTTGCCTCTGTCCCTTTTAACAACCCACCTCCTCCTGGTACTGCTTGCTAGTCTATGCAGAGCTTATATCTGTTTCGGTTCACATGTGCCCACCATTCCTTCCCTCTTTTGGAGTAGAAAGTTGTTGGGGAGAATTCTCAAAAATGTGCTAATTTCCTTCAGCTCAGAGACCCCCAGCAACTTTGCTGGATTTTGAGGACTTGATTTTTTAACCTGGAAAGATTGTGACCCTTTTTTCCCACTCATGTATTTTGATGTGTGTTTTACTCTTGTGTTCTTTGATTGTGGAGTTTTAGACAACTCCATAGGCATCAGCTTTTCATGTGTCGCACAGCACCTTCAGTGCAGTGACACAGGGAAGCCCTTCAGGCTGTCCCAAGGTTTAAATACCTTTTCTGGGATAAACTGTTTCCCAGAGAAAGTAAAGAGAAATTGACTTTACTAGTCTATTTAAATTCCTAGACCTAGTACACCCTAGCTTACAATACAGTGCTGGAGGGGTTACCAAGTATCCCCTGTGTCTAGAAACTCATGTAGCAGTCAACTGCTACCCTTTCCTCTCGAAATGGCTGGTGGCAGTGGTTTTACAATGAACTACCATGATTTTTCCCAACCGCGAACACCGGTAGCGTTAAATCACAGGAGCCATGTTTTTCAAAATGGCGCCTGAGCCCCCTTTGTTTAAACAGGTCCCGGTCTCCTTTTCTCGCCATTTCTTTTTGGAAAGGTCCTTCTAGAGTTTGTCTCTGCGCCCCAAACCAGGTTTGGTCCCTTTGTTGCATCACCTTTGGCGGGCTTCAGGACTGAAGACCGCCTCTGGTGCCCGAGTGTCTGGGGTGGGCAGGAAATGAGGGAGGTGCCCGAAACTCCCTGTGCTTAGTCTCCTAGGAGACCCAAATGGCGTGATTGGCTGGCTGACTGTCTGGCAAGGACAGCCACCCTGCTGGGGGAGTGGCAGCTAAGCTGGAATGAATGGGAGGAAACTGGATAAAAGGCGAGTCTCTCAGCTTGGAAGGCAGAGTTGACCACTGGAACGAAAGAACCAAAGACGACCTTGAAGAGGATGGCTGCTGCAACTCCTGGACTGTTGGCTTGCCGGTGAAGCCCTGCTGCAGGTCTGAATTGCCAAGTTCATCTCGACAGAGAAGCCCTGCAAGGACGACTTCTCCCTTTGAGTTGGTGGGACCAATCAACTTGTAAGCCACATGGATACCATTCTCAGAGCCGGTTGTATTTTCCTCAGAGAGCTGCAGGAAACTGTATAACCAGGGAGAGGCACACCAGTTTGTGTGCTTGTCTACAGCTACCGGAATTAATTTGCCAAGTGCCAACTTTGACCTGTCCGGTGCAGGTGTCCCCCGACGTCCTCCCGCTTGTCCCCACGACTGAGGCACAGCAGGGTCTGCAGGAACAGAAGTCTTCAGCTGCATCTTTTTCTTTATTGTAAGGTACTGTGAAAACCCGACGGACAGAACTTACCTCTCACTGCGAAAGTGCTCTGAACTTTGGCAACTTGCAGGCCTAGTCAGCTTGTGACCCAACATATGATTCTTTCTTTTACAAAGCACTTCTGAGAACTTTGGTAAAGACTTTTCCATTTAACTACCAGTACTGCTTTATTCTATACAAGACTTTAGCCCCTTGACTTTGGCCTAACCTATTGCATTGAATCAGCTCCTCTGGTGAACTCAAACTATTTGCACTCTAAAATGAGTAACTATCTTCTTTTCGTTAACCATGCCTTTTTGCTCCTACTTCAAAGTACTCTGCCATTTTGCTCCGCCTTCAAAGTAGTTTAAATGCCTCAAACGTACAGTGTAAACTACTGAAGTATATTTTTGTGTGATATTTATTGCCTCCTTCTAGTGAATGTTTTATGACTGACTGTTGAATAAATTAATAAGTGTTTAACCAGGAAACCTTGAGTGTAAGAGTTTATTTGAATACTTGTGATTGTAGACCGATGTGTAACATCCTTACAGCTCACATTCCCTCTTGAGATGAGCCTGGCTGCTCAGCTCTGCTACCAAAAACTGTGTAGTACAGACGTATACCAAAGGTTGGTTTTGCTTACACCTGTAGTCATAGTTGTGTGTAGTGGTCCCAAAGGGTACTGCATACGAACACTGCCTAAACAAAGGTGCATATACTGCTTACAGTCTTCATTTTTCTTCACTCTTATGAAGGACCATGTACTTCATGCAACCTCAAGTCCGAAACGAAACTAAAACAATCTGAGGACCTTGACACGTGAAGGTCCATGGGTACAGTACACATCCCACTAGGGATAGTATTACAAACGCACCCTGTTGCATGCTTTGCACAGGCTGACATCTAGTCGTTGGTGCATAGCATTACATCTCTTGTTTATGAAATCGAAAAGAGACGTCGACAGGGCATGTTTGGAATAATATCCTTTTTTTTTTCTCACTTGATTTCTTGATGGGGCTGCAAGTCTCCAGTCAGTTTCTTGATGCATAAAATGGTTTGTAATGTTACCTCTGCTTAAATCTTTTTCTTGCTTGCTTTCTTTTCTGTGCTCTTGCTTTCTTCTTTGATTGGAAGTAGCTCACTTATAGTTTTCCTCTCTTGGTGTCTTGTTTCCTATTCGTAGAGCCATAGGTCTAACCTTTTCTGTGTTGGTACCCCTTGGACTGCAAAATATCATGTGAAACGTAGTCACTTAAAATGTACCCTTTCTGCCTCATGTGCACTTCCTTCCCATGTCTAGCGTAAATGTATCTCTCTGTCTCCCAGATCCTTTTTCAAGATCAACTGGATACACCCCTTTAGGGGCCCTTACCAACGGAGCCTTTGGTGGTCTTGGAAGCCCCACTTTCAGTAAGTACACTCTGGTCCATTTGTCGTCGGTTTGTCTTTGGAGCCCTGAGAATTGGAGGATACGGGTGCCTAAAGCATTTAGACCCATTCTGGTGCAATCCATAACTAATCAACCTCTTGGTATCATTTGATGTAGAGCACATATGCCAGTTATTTAGTCCATCTGAAGGCTTTATGGATATTTGACTTTACTTTGGGCTGCCTGGGTTAAGGGGTTGAGAGGCTAGTAATTTGTTGTGGGTTCATGAGCATGAATGACATGTTGACAGTTTGTATATTTGAGGATGGATCTTATATGATGGTCCATCGGAAGGGAGTTGATGTGGTAGATCCTCTTGTGTATGGCTAGCCTGATGGGCCTCATAGATAGTAAATGTGTCTTATTTCTGTAGTGCCATATTGTTGAAGAGGTTTTCCTTGAGCTCTGTTGTCGGGTTCAATAGGTATGCCACCCTTCATTGTATACCAAGGATTCCCTTAAGTTTCTTTAGTGGTAGAATGGTAGCGCATCCATGCTCAACTCTTAAGAGGTGAAGGGGGGGGATTAACTGGTATAGAACAGTTTTCACAAATATCAGTGAGTTTGTGCACGCACTACATCTTTATTTTTTAAAAAAGTATCCTTTATTAAAAATGTCACAAAATAAATGTGTAACATTGGTGTCAGGTAAGTAGCAAGGTTTTAAGAGTTCTCAAAAGTTCAGTAGTCTTACATAGAGAACAAAAAGCAGTTAAAGGCAAGTAATCTGTCAAGGGCAGTAACATTATTAAAGTGGCCAAAGGCGACCAGTTTGGCAGATTTGGGGGTTGGCTTTTGCTAAGTCGTAATGAGAATTCTCTAGAGTTCCGGCCCATTTCAGACCACAGACCACCCTGGGTGTGGAAGAGGGAACCTAAGATGGAGATCCATCTCAAGAAAGGACTCCAGCGGTGCCTAAGAGCAAAACCCTTTGTCCAAACTCTGCACTAGGTTTTTTGTTGTTTCCCGAAGCAGTCACTGCTAGTTTAGTGACAGCTGAGGGTTGCAGCTGCAACAACGCACACACTAGTGCAAGAGGACCCTGTAATAGATCTGGCAGTCCCCAGGTATAGGTTCCATTGCAGAGGAACTGAAAAGCAAAGGAGTCGTCGGCGATGATGGATTTCTCAGGCTTTCTTTGGCTCAGGATTCAAACTCTGAGGTAAGGGCCATCTTGAAGACCCGAGGGCATGAACGATTCTTCAAAGTCCATGAATGATTTTCAAAATCCTCTGAGGGACACACACCAGAGAATAGCCCACCATGATAGGAGGACTGGTAGGCAAGGTTAGTAAATGTGGTTGAAGAAAAAAAGCATCACAGACCGCAGGGTCTTCCCAGATAAGGGAGGGAGATGTAACCAGGTTGCATGTGTCTCATTGGATGGGGATTCTCCATTTCAGATGCTGTGGAGTCGTCAGGGTCCCAGCAGCAAAGATGCCCACACTTCTGGATGAGGCACGCAGGCACTGTAGGGCGCTTCAGGGGGCGAGTGTGTTCAAGCAGTACAGCACTACACACACACACGGAAAAGGGGTAGTCAATTTATCACTCAGTTGTTCAAGGCAAACCTAGATTGCCTTGTTTTTGTGAATGGAGAAGCGGTTGAAAATTAACCACAGCTAGGTAAAATGGGTACCACGAAGTGGAAGCCATTTTACACAAACCGCTGCCACCAATACTAACCATATGACTTGCAGATGGTGTTAATCTAGGGATACTATGGTGTACCCCTGGCATAGTATTAAGGAACCTTAAGACAAAAGCACAACAGAAACAAATCTGTCAGGCTTTGTTCTAAGCAGTCTATCTAAATGCTTTACAAAAGACAGCAAAGAAATCCAGGGTCCTACCACATCGGGTAAATGGAAGGCTTTCTGCCTAGCACGAACGCAGCCAAACTTCTTGAGTGCTGTATCCTCAATTTAGTAACGTTTCAAGATAGGCAATGCTGACCAGCAATTATTCTTTGACAAATTGGGAGCTAAACTCAAGAATGAGAAGACTTTGCTTCGTAGTCAGATTTTTCCTCTGAGAATTCGAGTAGGTCATAAGTAATGGATCACATTTGGTGAAACTGGAGCCATTCTGAACTGATCCCATGTAGGTTGTATGGTTCTGTTCTTAGAGGTGAATGGCTGGGATATGAACACTCCTGGAGGCAGATAATGTGTTGTCCTCCTTGGGGGAGTCCATGGCACTGATGCCCAGGGCTCAATATGCTGCAGTGGGGTGTGAGATTTGCAAATTGTCTTGAGCAGAATTCTCCCTACTCACAGAAGGACGTTACTTTTTTGACCTTTTTAAAAATATTTCTTAGATCCGAATCCAGTGTTTGGACCGAAAGATGCCTCTGGTGCCCACAGTTTTTCAAACCCCCAGGATATCTGGAACCGGCTCCACCGCACACCCCCTTCCTTCCCTACTGCACCAGCACAAGTGTGGACCAAACAAGGGGAGGCAGAACGGAGCTCTCACGAGAAGGAGCGGGAAATGGAAAAACGCACAACACCAGTGATCAAAGATGAGAAGGACAGGTGAGTCTCGAGTATATCTGCATTCTGGTACCTTGTTAACTTTGTGTCCTCAAACAGTTGTTACCATATATGTTTGTTCATTTGTGTTTCTTGCCAGGCTGAATGATGCAGCTTCAGATAAGCTAGTATTCAACATTTGGTGGGGGTGGGGAGGAGCAGTGTGCACCTTTCTCCATTAGGTTTTAAAGGGCTCAGTTTGCTAAAATGGATTTTCAGAATCATCCTTAAGTGAGGGTTCTGAGAGGCCACCCTCTTTTAGTTAACAAGGAAAGGCACTTGGGTCTAGCCAAACTCAAGCAAGGTAGGCAGAAAAAATTAAGGCTTGGATGTAGGAGATATTGTGGTGGCGGAGTAGTAAAACAGTAAGTGACACCCACAGAGCATTCAAACAAAACCAATTAGACAGCAAGTATACCAAAACAGGCCTCAACACATGCTAAGCATTGAGATTAACAGGTAAGTAGTAACACTAAATCAACACTATACACCTATGTATATTAACTGTTGAATGCAGCAAGTGATCACCCACGCTTTTAAGTCGGTTGAAAGTGATTCACATATGAAACATGGAAAACCGTATGCAGTAAATCATGCGAAAAATAATCAATGTAAAGCAATTAAAGTTCAATCAAAAACAATGGAATACATGTTACCATGCCTTTTTTTTTTTTTTTTTTTTTTTTTTAAATAAGGCCCCTAAAAGTCCATCCCTGCATAGGTAAGTAGCCTAGTGCTTTTAAGAGTAGAGTCCCAAGAAGAAACGTTTTGTAGGTAGTCGCAAGCCTTTCGTGTGAAGAAACAAGTAGTGGCAATGGTTCGGGTGAGTAAAATGTTGTAAAGCCTGTGGGGTAAAGGGCGTGGGAGTTTGCTGCACCGGACCCGCTCCAGAACCCAGGAACCTTTGCTGCGTTGTCCACACCCCCAGACTACTTCTGTCCTGGCATCCCCCCACAGGGTGAAACCTGCGGGGGAAAGGGTTTGGGAGTTTGGCATCCCGCAGGGAGTTCGGCTGGCACAGGAGGAGGGGTGCAAACAACAAAGACCGTGTTGGCGATGCAGCTGCATAAATGGGAGATCAGGGAGCCCAGGTGAGAATAAATTAACTCTGTGACATGATTACTAGCCAGCCTTATTTGGTGTCATCACCCCAAAAGTGGAACCAAGGCGAAAAGGAAAATCCTGTCAGTCCAGTGGCAGCTGGTGGTGGGCCCAAACTGTGTAGATCCTGATTCCGGCATGTCTTTACAAAAGAGCCAACCACCGGTCCTGACAATCACAGGGAAGCTTACTATCTGACACAGGAAATCAACCAATTCCTGGCTATCAACCATATGGCCAATGGTGATAAAACCAAGGACGGTAAGACAAGGGGGGCCCTCGGCATAGACTAGAATAGTGTGGTGGCTTGTGGTCCTGTCCAGTGGCACCAGGCAAAGTATGTAGGGGGACTAAGGGCGGAAGTAAAAGTGTAAAAGGTCTTGAAGCCACCTGCACCCCTCCACCTTGTGAAGATCCAAGTACCCATGAGATCATCATTCCGGGCCCAGAATTGTCGGTTTTTGTTGCAACTGACAAAGTACGATCCCAGGGGTTGGGGGCCAATGGGGGAAATTACATTATTCTTGCTCGAAGGGTTAGAGAGGCGCTTCTGCCAAATGAGCCGTGCATAACCAGCACCGCCACCACTCAATTTGACACTTTTTCTATTCTCCACTCTAATACTGACCCAGCCTCCAGTAGCCCAGTCCCCATGTCTGCCCCGAAGCGGGTGTGATATTACTTAAAATGCACAACCGGCCCCTACCCGAACAAGCTGTTTAGGGGAGAGGTGCAAGTGAGGAAATCCTCATCGAGGGACTCGACCAATCCCCACCCACTAAAGGTCAGACATCACGATTCCTACTTCATGGGAACCCTAATTAAGTTTTGACTTTCTAGACTCTCGCCCGGACCTGAAGGGAATGCCAACTGATTCTGTTGGCAAGGTCGTCATGCAGGGGCCTGTTCGAGACACTATGCCTGCTACTCGCCCACTGCCCGTGGGCCCCAATCAAAAAAAGAACCACTGGGAGAGTAATCGATCGTTATGCCAGAGCAATTCATACACCCCAACATACTCTTACGTCCGGTCCCCTTGCCTCCATACTGCATGGGTGTCCTTTCCTAGGGACGGGAGACAGAACCTTTTTCACCAGAAAAAAACCTTCCCCTTTAAATTTAGAGGCGCAGCCCTCAGAGCATGCGCAACCCTGATTCCGCCCACCGGCGCCACACCCAGTCCCCTTTTGAGTCGACTGGAACGGGCCGATTTCACCAGCGCTCATAGGTTTGGCATCGGCCATGTAATTCCACACGCTCTTCCCCCGATACTTCTATCTTTTTGTCTTCTCTTTGTCAAACAGGTACTTGGTCTTCCTGTGCCACGCTACACCCAAGCGCATGTCGACTTCAGCAGCCTGCGAGGGGCTCTTTCTTGCATCCAACCCCCACGCTCTTTGCATCCGCTGCCTTGGCCCCGACCACAGCTGGGAGGGTTGTACGCACACTGAACAGGCTAGCTAGGTGGAGGGAGCTCTTCGAAAGGTCGCGTCCAAAGGACTTAGTCAGACACAGATCGAAGCCCAAGGGAGGGCCACTGTTTTCCATTGCACCCCGTAAGGGTGACTCCTTCCCAAGGATGTGCCCGAGCAGGAGGAACCTCTGGTTCTTGCACCAGCACACTCCCCAAGGCTAGTCCAGCTACCGGCCGAGGGGCCAGTAGATCCTTCCGGGCGCAGTGCTAAGGCACCGCAAGGTTCTTTTACCTGGTGTACACCTGAGGGGCAAAGCCCTAGTACCGGCCTAATGTCCAAGGGGGCGCCTGCAGGCAGCACTACCGGCAACACTGCTGAGGGCGATAAGCCTTCCAGGCCCCTGCCTGAGGTGCAGGGTAGGTCTCATGCTCCACCGCCAAGAGTCTTGGAGGAGGCCAGGCCCAGGGAGCCAAGCACCACGACTTTGGCACGCAGCTCGACAAAATAGCAGCCGGGCCAGACATGGCTGCTCGTCCAATGCCACTCCTAGGAACGGAGCAGGCTGGAGAACGGGTTTCAAGGTGGGACTGCTGTCAACCAGGTATGTGGCCTACACTTTATGCATCAGCAGAACAGGATCCCCCTGCAACTGAGACAGAGTGCGCGCCAGCCCCAGCAGCCTACAGCCAGAGTCAGTATCACCTGCCACCTCTCCAGCCTCTGAAGACTGGTTTTGTGAAGCATTCCTGTGCTGATGCAAACTCCTCAGACGGCTCCGGTCACTCGACCAGCGCCCCTAGTCATTCCGCCTAGGGCTCCGGTGCCACATGCCTCAGTGCAGCCCCCGCTGTCCTTGCCGGCTCCTTCGATTCCAGCTCCCCTCCACACCACAGCCCACGGCACCCAACACTCAGCCACCCTCTTCGGACCAACTGGACTCTCTGGTGGTCAAAGACGAGGAGTAGGACCCTGACACGCCATCGTCAGCAAAAGCCTTCCACGAACAACTTGCAGGTTTGGTGGAATATTGGGGCCTTCCTCAACCAGAGGTCGCGCAGCCCGAGGAGGGGGTCTTGGCAGAAGTCCTCACCCTACACCCCCTACCAGAACGGGTATCCTGATGTAGAAAAGAGGTTGTTGCCTGGGTCAAGAAGGGGTGGCTCCTGCCACACTAGGAGCAACCTGTCAATCGGCGCCTTGATGCCAAGTATAGACAGATGGAGGGGGGATCCACTCTTGCTGTCGGCACACCCTCAACCACACTCTTCAGTGATCGCTGCAACGTCGCCACCTCGTCTTCGGCGCTGCTAGGCAAGGAGGAGAAGATCTTGAAAGTGTACGGGAACAAAGCCTTGCTGCACCAGTGTAAATCCAACACGGATGCCATGCTGGCAGCCGTTAACCAGAGGCTTTGGCGGGAAATAGAGGACTTACTTCCAGAACTTCTGCAGAGCCAAGCACGCTTCAAGGCGGGGCTAGGAGGAGCCAACTGGTAGCGCAGGACATCATGGAGTCCACCGTGGCCCACATGGATACCTCTGGCCGGGCGATATGCATCGCCACGGACATGAGGGCTGCCTGTCTTCGGGCTACTAAGTTTAACCCTGATGTCCAGGAACGCATATTGTACCTTCCATTCAAGGGTAGTGGCCTCTTTCACTCTACCACCGATGAGGATTTAGATAAAATGACAGCTCGCAAACTACAAAGGCTTTATTCTAAAGAAGGACACGCCCAAGGCGTGCACCCAGCCGCATCAATGCTCCGACAAGGGGTGGGCATTCGGCGGCTTCCAGGAACGGAGATCGAGCCAGCCTGACTGCTTTGAGTCAGCACCGGTGCAAACAGGGTGGTGAGGGGGGGTGTTCCAGTCTGCAGCAGCCTGAGTGAAAGAAAGCATGGCGTGCCCCTTCGGGTCCACGTGTCTCGGGTGGGGGGCAGGCTTGTCTTTCACATGCAAATTTGACGCCAGAACTTTTCAGAACCTTGGATCCTCTCTATAGTATCTTCGGGGTACCGCTTAACGCCCCCCCCCCCTCTCCTCCACAGATTGGGAAGGCAAATCTGTTGGCAGAAATTCGGTCATTTGTCGAGAGCCAGGCAGTGGAAGAACTCCCAGCCCCCCAGAGAGGATTGGGCTTCTATTCCAGGTTTTTCGCCATGCAAAAGAACAAGGCTGGCCTGAGAGTTGGTCGACCCATCCACTCTCAACCTCTCCCTCCCTCTTCATAAATTCAAGATGGTTATGCCAGCACACATTGCAGAGACACTAGACAGGGTAGACTGGATGTGCTCCCTGGATCTGAAGGACGCTTATCTACTCGTACCGATTTGGCAACCACATCGCTCCTTCCTGCACTTAAGGATCATAGGCTGCCATTTCCAATACAAGGTGCTACCCTTTGGCCTCAACTCAGCCCCCATGGTATTTATCAGGCTCATGAATGCAGTGACAACCCTCCTCAGGGCCACCACATCTACCCTTACCCGGACGACTGGCACGTCGGGGCGCAATCTCTAGAGGCGGTACACCACACTTCCTCTGCACCTATGAACACTCCACGACCTGGGGTTTACTATCAACCTCAGGAAGTCTCAGCTGCAACCTATGCAGAACCTAACCTTCCTGGGCTTCATCTGGGACACAAGCTCAGAGTCCTTCCCTTGGAGAACGAAATCTACCTTGCAGCCGTCCACCTCCCGGGCTAGTCCAACCTGGAGGCGGACAGGCTCCGCAGACTGGGATCGGACACTTCAGCAACCGAAGGGGCCAGCAATTCGCGCCCCCGCTCCTGGGGCGACACATTCCAATACAGGGGGACGGCTGATGGCGTATGCCTTCCCTTCCACACCCATGGTCCGCTGGGTGATCTGTGAGATAAAGGAATCTTGTCACCTCAATATCATGCTGACGGCTCCATGGTGGCCGGCGAGACCGTAGTTCTCCGAAATCCTCTGCCACCCATTCACCTTCCGAGGGGGCCAGCTCCCTTTCTGGCACAGCAAAGGGCAGGGTCTTCCACCCGCTCTACAGAAGTTAGCCCTCACAGCGTGGTTCCGGAACTGGTCGCGCTCTGGCACCTGAGCCTTTCGCAGGCTAATATAGAGCTCATTCAGGGGGCCAGGAGCTAAGCTACCAGAAGCCAGTACTAAAGTAAATGGACTTAAGTTTTGTCATTGGGCGGACTCTAAATAGAGAGACCTCCTTACGTGCACATTGGATGATGTGCTCCCCTTCTCTGCGATTTTGCGTGCTATGGCGTGCAGGTGGACACATGCCACACCTATTTGGCAGCGTAGGGGGCCTGCAGGAATTCAAAGAAGACCACCTTCTCCTCCAACCCGATAGTCAGAAGACATTTGGCTGGCCTCCCCAGGCTCTGCCCGCCTCTCAAGAAACAAAACCCTGCGTGGGACCTCAAGGTAGTGCTGGGCGCCTTGGCACAAGTCCTTTGAGCCAATGGCATCCGCGAACATCAGGCTGGTCACCATTAAGACAGCTTTACGAGTGGGTCTCACCACTGCTCGCAGAACCAGAGAGATCCAGGCTCTGGTGGCCTCAGAACCCTACACCACTTTTTAGAGATACAGTGGTCCTGCCGACTCACCCCACCTTCCTACCTAAGGTACTCTCCACTTTACATTTAAACGAGCAAACCGTCTTACCTATGTTTTTTGCTGACATTAGGAGTCGTCTCAGAGGGTCTTGCACTGTCTGGATGTCAGACGCGCTCTGAAATGCTATCTGGACAGGACCAAGGGCTTCTGCAAGTCGGACGCTCTGTTTACTTTCGGCGGGGGGGGGGGGTGTCAAGGCCCGGGTATCGGGCAATCAAGGCCTCTATTGCACAGTAGATGGACTCCGCCATCAAGGGGGTGTACGGGGAGCAGCACAGATCATTGTCAGCAAACATGCACGCCCACACTGTCAGTGCCAAGGCCATGGCCATTGCATTCCAATGGTAGGAACCATGGCAGGTCATCAGCAGGGGGCCACCAGCGACCTCCCCAGCGGCTTTCTGGAAGCATTACTGTTTGGACGCCCCTTTCGGAAGATGCACTACTTTGCGGTGACCACTGGATGTCGGACTATGTGCACAGCATGTGAATCTAAGCAGATACAACCATCAAATGCATGTCTTATAAGTTACTCTTCGTAGTTACTAACATACTCTTACGTACTCTTAGTCCTTAGTCCCCTTTCCTCCATACGTACCACCATCCCCCCCCCCCCCCTAATAATACTGGTGTCATTTGGCAATGTTAACTATTGTCGACGCGTCAATGGGGACTGAGGTGTAGCGCCGGTGGGTGGAGTCACGGTAGCACGTGTTCCCAGAGCCGTGCACCCTGTTAGGGAGAATGCTCATAAATGTGTTAATTCCTCCCACCTTAGAGCCCTCCAGCTCTTTTGCTAAACTTTGGGACTTTGAACTTTTCAATGTTTTTTCTGTTTTTCTTTTAGTTATGGAGTCTTACCAACACCATAGGCATCATCACTTGCAATTGTGTCACAGAGCACCCCTGTGCAGTGACACAGGGGAAGCCCTTCAGGCTTTCCCAAGGTTTAAATTCCTTCTCTGTGATCAGCTATAGTTGCCCAGAGCAGTGGAGTGAAATTGACTTACCTTAGTCTTTTAAATTCCTAGACCCAGCACACCCTATTTTACAATAGTGCTGGCGGGGTTACTGAGTATCCCCTGTGTCTAGATACTCATGTAGCAGTCAAATGCTACCCTTTCCTCTCAGAATGGCTGGTGGCAGTGGTTTTACAACAAACTACCATGATTTTTCCTGACTGCTGCTCCGGTAACGTTAAATTGCGGGAGCCATGTTTTTCAAGATGGCGTCTGAGCCTCCTTTGTTTAAACAGGTCCCAGTCTTCTTTTTTCACCATTTCTTTTTGGAAAGATCCTTCTCGGGCATTTCTCTGCGTGCCAAACCAGGTTTGGTCCCTTTTTTCCATCGCCTCTGGTGCCCGCGTGTCTGGGTGGGCAGGAAGTGAGGGAGGTGCCTGAAACTCTGTGCTTAGTCTCCTAGGAGATCCAAATGCACTCTGTGGTGATTGGCTGGTTGACTGTCGGGCAAGGACAGCCACCCTGTTGGGTGAATGACGGCTATGCTTGAATGAATGCGAGAGTACTGAATAAAAGGCGAGTCTCTTGGCTTGGAAGGCAGAGTCGACAACTGGACGAAGGAACCTAAGAAGAGCTTGAAGAGGACGATTGCTGCAACTCCTGGTCTGTTGGTTTGCCCGGTGAAGCCCTGCTGCAGTTCCGAATCGCCAAGTTCTAATAGACACAGAAGCCCTGCAAGGACGACTTCTCCCTTTTGAGTTGGTGGGACCAATCCACTCCAAAGTAAGCCACCTAGATATCTATCTCGGAGCTGGTTGAATTTCCTCAGAGTTGCTGCAGGAAACCGTAGAACCAGGGAGAGGGACACCAGTTTGTGTGCGTTGCTTACATCCACCGGAATTGAAGTTTTGCCAGATTGCCAGCTTTTTGACCAGTCCTAGTGCAGGAGTCCCCTGACGTCCTCCCTCTTGTCCCCACGACTGCCTCTTTTTCTTCTGAAATAAGACAGAGTACTTGCCTCTCGCGGTGCAAGTGCTTGAAACTTTTGCAAATCGCAGGCCTAATTAGCTTGTGACCCAACATATTATTCTTTTTGCAAACTACTTCTGAGAACTTGTGCAGAAACTTTACCGTTTACTTACCAGAACCGCTTTATCCTATCCAAGACTTTAGCCCATTGACTTTGGCCTAGCCAATTGAATTGACTCTTCTGGTGAACTCCAAGTATTTGCACTGCCTAAGAATAATTGTAAACCTTTCATGTTCTAATAATCTTTGCCTTTTACTCCTCTTGAAAAGTATTCTGAAATAGTATTGAAGTATATTTGTGTGCGATTATATTGCCTCATTCTAATGTTTTATAACTGACAGATAAATAAAGTAAGTATTTATCAAAGAAACCTTGTGTAAGAGTTTATTTGAGCAATAGGGGTGTCTGCCAGTGGGAATGGCAGATGGAACAGGGCAAGATTGACACCTGAGGAACTAGCTGGAAGCAAAGGGTATATTATCCAAAGCAAAATGAATCTGAGGTCAAGGGGGGCTGAGCTTCCATGTGCAAGTAGATCCAGACGGCCCTGAAAAGGCAAGGACTGTTGAGTTGCACCCTTTTCAACTAGTCAGCCCAAGTTGACCTGAAGTCCATGATTTCAAGTTGCTTATCCACTTAAGCAGGCTTCATCTAGGGGAGTAGATCAGGCCCACAGAGTTAAAACGTCAAGAAAAGCCAACACTTGGGGTTGGTCATGCAGTGCAAAATAATGCACAAAATAGTGTTTGTTAATGGACCACACTGTGTACTCTGGCCGAGGCCCAACCGGTCGCTAAGTCTACTTGCACCATGTCCCGATCTACCCCAAAATCAGTATGAATGTAGGGAAGCTCTGCAAATAAAAGCTTACATTGGCTCTGTACCATACATGGCTGTCTATTTGTAACCCGGGAGACCATACTTAACTGCACATGGATGTATTACATGGGGTTGAGCGAGCATGACTCTATCCGGGTTGAACTCCGGGACCAGTGTACAGCAACTTGTATTTTGGTTTTCAGTATGAAAAATTCCCCATTATCCAACAGCACAATTTCAATTGGCCCACATCACGACTGTTTGTCCATGCTGCAACATGGCCCTGTAGCATTGTTATCAGGGGGCAAATGCACTACCTTTGCATGAGCAGGTGTTCTGGGACGTTTGTAAATTTGGCCTCCAATGGAGGAAGGACACAATGAGCTTATTTTACTTCCTTTGTCACTTGTTGCCATTTATTGATTTGTTCGTCGTGTTTGTGCTTAAGTTATTGATGAAAATGTTAGTGATGAAAGAATAAAGGAACATTTAAAAGATATGGGGTTGTCACCCAATCCCACCATTTAGGGGAAGCCTGTGGGGGATCGTTGGCCAGAACTCAACCGATTACGACTAGGACAGTGCGAGGGGTTTGCACCTGTATGACCTTATGGCAAATTGTATGGGTGCGGGATGGAGACGGCTCTCCTTTCAAACCACCTTGCTCCAATTTAACTCGAAAGTACCCTCTGGTCACTAGATTGACTGGGCCCACTTCTATTTTTGGCTCTCTTGCAGGTGATCCGGGGGGGTGCAGGTGCAGTGATAGTTACTAGGTTAGGGGTGTTAGGCAAGAATTTGAGTAGTAACCCTGTGGGAGACTACCCCACCCTTGTCCTCTTGGTATTAGGTAACCCACCTATTGGTATAGGTCTGTACTACACAAGTTGGTAGTGTGACTAAGCAGCCAGACTTATCTCAAGAGGGGTAAATGAGCTGTAGCATCGAAATGCACAAATACAAGTATCTAACAATTGCACTCAAGGTTTTATAGTAAAATCATTATCTGTCAGTTTTAAATGAGCATTATTTAAAAAGGGCAATGTGCAACAATAAAACATTCAAAATACGCTCTCAGAATCCAGGCAAAGCAAGTAGATACTCTTTAGAGCTGCTTCATACACACTTCGTACACCCTGGGGTGACTTCACTAACTAGGACAGTAATGGTATTTATGTATCACTTTTATACTTTGTATATTCTGAGGTGGGTAACAATGGAAAGGTTTAAGGAAGGGAAAAAAGTTATGCAAGCACTTCCAAATCTTCCAATGAAGTCTAGATAAAAACCTTTCCCAGAAAATATTAGTTCACAACCAATGTATCGCCTATGAGGGACAGTTGGAATCAAAGTCAATGGACTAGAAGAGTCTGCAGGGAGCCAGGACAGCCAAGGTCAATTGGAGCAAAGTCTATAGAGCTGAGGCACTTCTTAGATAGCAAAAAGTCTTGCACAAAGTTAGTTTGTTGTAGAAAATCACTGTTAGGCCACAAGCGGTTAGGTTTGTGAAAGTTGGAGCTGAGATACTCTAGAAAAGCAGCTACTGCAGATCTCAACTGAGGCAAGCTACAGAGGTAAGTACCCCTTAGTCAGCACATTACCTTAGGTTAGAAGAAGAGGATCCAGCTGGCTTCTGTCCTGGTTGCAGTGTTGCAGATCCTGTGTTCCTGGGCCTCAGTCGTTGGGACAAGGGGGAGGACGTCTGGAGAACTCCAGCACAGAGTTCGGAGGTCAGCGGCAGCTATGGGCTCTTTTCCATTCAGCGGCGCTTTGCGGTTTCAGCTACTGGCAATTAGCACCACTGCAGATCTTAGACACTGGATGGGCTACCTTCGCTCCCTGAGTTCAGCACTCTGGCGAGGTGACTCGAGCTTGGGTTGTCCTGCTTCGGTAGGGTCCTCGGGATCTTCCTGGAGCGTTGGTCTGGCTTAAAGACGTTGCACTCGACTACGGATTGCTCAACCCCCGGCATTCGGTTTCAGCAGCAGCAAAGAAGTACAGCCCGTTGCGGAAGGTCTTCCTGCAAAGTTTGTCTCGGTTAGTTGGTGCCACTAACTCAAGGGAATACGTCCTCTCCGGAACTTCGATTGTCGATTCGAAAAAGGAGCTTCAGCACAGCAGCGGGGCTCCACCGGACAATTCAGTGGTCCAGTAGGATGCAGCAAGCTTGTCTTCACGATTCCTTCAGATGTTTCGTCCAGTAGTAGACTGTCTTCAGTCCAAGAAGCCTCGCCTTTTATGCAGGTTTCTCCCATTCATGCACAGCCTAGCTGTCGCTCACACAGCAGGGTAGGGTGGCTGTCCTCCAAGGACAGACAGCCAATCAGAACTGGATGCATTCAGGTAACCAAGGAGACGAAGGACATGGAGTTTCAGACACCTCACTCACTTCCTGCCCTGCCAGACACACTGGGGCCAGAGGCGGGTTTCAGCACTGAAGCCCGCCAAAGTCAAAATTAACATAGGCCTCATACCTGGTTTGGCGTGCAGAGAAAAACCCAAGAAAGACCTCACAAACAAGAAATGGTGAAAAAAGATGACCAGGGCCATTTTGACAAAATGGGCCCCCATGGGTGCTATAATGCAGCTGAGGATTCAGCCTGCAGTGGAAACGCACAATGGTAGGAAAATTAAACCACTGCCACCAGCCATTTAAAGTAGTGACAGTAACATAACATTTTTTACATAAGTAGAAAAAGGGGCTACTTAGTAAACACCCCCAACTCCTCCCCCCACACTTAGTAACCCCCTCCCCCAACCCCCCCGCACCCCTGCGCACTCCCCATAAGATGGGGTGTGCTGGATCTACAAAGTGAAAAGATAAGTAAAGTCAGTTTCAATTGACTTGTCTTGAACGGTAGTTCACCGAAAAAAAGTTATTTAATCCTTAAGAGAAATTCAAAGGACTTCTCTGACAGTGCACTAAAGGTGCTGTGTTAACATACAAAAGTAGATGCCTATGGAGTTTGTCAGACTCCAAAAACAAAGGAAATGCATAATCCAAATCGGATCAAAATACATGAGTGAGAACAATGGCTCACTTACTCCAGGGTTAAAATTAAAACGTCCTAAAGTCCAGCAGAAGAGCTGGGGGTCTCTAAGGTTGAAGGGAATTAGCACAGAAATGAGAATTCTCCCTAACGAGGGTCCAGCTAGGTGGGGGTTCTGAGCTCTGAAGAGATTGTTCCTGATGCTGTGGAGCTGAACTACACGAGCACCCAGAGATGCAGACATCCATCGGTCCCACCCAACAGGAGAACTGCAGGACATGTTGGAAGTTTGAGGCAGTGATGAGCACTGTAACACGGTGGCAGCAGGTGGCTCGCGTGCTGAAGAAAAAGTGCTCCGAAAAGGCCCTTACAGACACATTCCTCATGTTTTGAAATATACGGTCGACACGCCAGACCATTTTCTTGAGTTCCTTTTTCGGCTGAAACGCACCTGAACGAAGTATGCTTCTCAGCATGGGGTCTGGCATGGATTCACATGTTCATGAATATTCCCTGATCAGGCTGGGAATCCTCTGTAAAAGAAAAAAGTTTCACTTTCACTTACTGTATTTCTCCTCTAAACCAATCATTGTACTGTGGGTCATACTGCCCCCAGCCAATGACCGTCCGCTCCCTAAACCCCTCTGGCAGCCATCTTCAGATTTTTACTGCACGTTAAAGTGTTGGGAGTTCTCGAGTTTTGCTCAGTGAGCTATTCTACATTTTTGCGCTTTTTCAAAGGAACACAGTTCTATTTTTGTCAAGACAGAGCCTGTGCTCTTCCCTCCATCTGCTGATAAGCTGGGATCCGTTTGTCAGTGAATTTCAGTGCACCTCAAGGGCAAGGATCGTCGAATTTTCATTGAAGTTTCCAGAAGGCCTTCGGGTCTACTCCACACCTTCGACGATGACGGAAGAGAAGGAAGTTCCCTTTCAAGCTCTGCTCCAGATGCGGACTGCGGAACGTGTTTGTGGAGGGCAAACCCCTTCAGTGCCTCTACTACCTTCACCCAGACCACAAAGGAGATTGCAAGATCTGCCTCGGCTTCTCCAAGGGAACCATGAAGGATGGACACAGTAGACTGGCGGCGTGGCTAAGCGCCAAGGCCTCTGCCCCGTGCCCCAAGCAGGGTCATGCTTCACCTAGGACCACCCGGTCGGACGATTGGGCTTCTAAGTCCTTTGAGGGTGCTCCATCCGTGGGGGCCCTAAGACGAGGCCAAGCACTGAGACCGCTTCTTTCGGGGTCTCCGCGCAAGCGGGTCCCTCTATGGGCAGTGCACGATGAATCGCCAGCCATCCATCGAGCTCCTCCTCAAAAACGAAGTCGCCCAACCCGGCTAAGCTGTGGGAGAAGCCTAGGGTGGAGCAAAAGCCGGCTGACCTGCCCAAGAACGCCCAGGCGGTGCAGGAGCAATATTCGTTGACGATTGAGCTGGTGACGGCTGCTCTCACGAAGGCCAAGTAGCCCCTAGTGCGCCCAAGGTGTCCCTACCAGTGGGAGGCCTCAGCCAGGGTGATGGCAAAGTCAGCTGGCACACAGGAGAAGAGGATGCCGTTGCTGAGCCCGGCTCAGATCCATCAGGGTGCAAAAAGGGGGCGAGGGGGTGCCGCTATGAAGTCCCAGGCCAACCACAGGCTGTACCCCAAGAGATGGATGTTTCCTCCTTGGACTACCAGGACCAGGACGATGACAGCTTGGTGCCTAGTGTGCTGACCACGCCTGCTCAGCCTAGCTATGTATCCCTGGACATCCTTTCTACCTACACACATTGGTGTCCGAAATCCAGAAGAGGATGCTGCAGGCCCCGGCCCCTGTGGCTCCGGATCAGCCTCCGGCTAAAAAGGAGGCACCATCCAACGCCCCTACATCAACCTCCGCATTTGCGCCTGGTGCCCTCCCTCCTGCCCCGATGGGTACGGACACGGCCACAGCGACAGTCAACATTGTCCTCAGTCCCTCCGGACAGCGAGGGGAATAAGTTGGATGCTATGGGGAGGAAGGGGGTTTATCTTGGCCAGGTACAACGGGGAACTGTGGTACAAGCTGGGCCCCATTCTGGAGTTCCTGCCTGAGGTCGAGGCATCGGGCTCCTCCAGGCAGATAACCTCTTTGGGAAGGCCGTCAACGAGTCCTTGCAGGCCATCAAGATGGATACAGAGACGGCTCGGGCATGGGCACTCTCCAACAGCACCTCTCTTCCTTTTGCACCTCTGGAGGAAAGCCAGGCAGATAGAAGAAAGGTTTCTCCTCATCGTACCGTCAGCCCCTCGCGGTCCACGACCCAGGAAGCTTTCAGTGGCGGTGGTCAGCGCTGTTGCCGCCCCCGAGGCAGAACACAGGCGCCGAAGCAGGACTGCACCGGCCAGAATGTCAGGCCCCCACCCATGCACCCCAGAGGGAGGCAAGCTGATGGGGTTCGTCAGCGAGTTGGAAAAGATCTCCACCGACAGATAGGTGCTGGACTCTCTCGCCCACAGACATACCCTGGAGTTTCAGGAAAAGTGTCTGCGGCTCCCTCCAGTGACCCGGCAGGACCAGCACATCCCTCAGCTCCTACAGGTGGTACGGGCCATGCTAGGAAAAGGGGCAATGGAGCTAGTCCCAAGATTACTCTGGGGCTCCAGAGTCTACTCCAGATACTACTTAGTCAAAAAGAAGGCTGGGACTGGAGTCCCTTTCTAGACCTGCGGCATCTCAAGTATCTCAAGTCCTAGAAATTCAGGATGGTCATGTTGCAGCACGTGCTCGGCCAACTGGAGGAGGGAGACTTCTTGAAGTCGCTGGATCTGGAGGACGCCTACTTCCACGTCACCATTAACAGGAAGCATCAAAGTTCCTACGCTTTGTGGTGCAGGGAAGAGACTACCAATTCAAGACCCTGCCTTTCAGCTTGAAGTCGGCTCCCAGGGTGTTCCTGAAGCACCTGGCACCTGTGGAGGCCCATCTGCATCTACAAGGGCTACACGTGTGCCTGTACCTAGATGACTGGTTCATCCTGGCCAATTCAAGAGTGATAGCCGTCGAGCACATGGAGACGACCGTACAGCTTGTGACAGATCTGGGATTCTCCGTCAATTATCTAAAGACCTGCTTGATACCATGCAGAACACACGTTCTTGGGAGCCAGGCTCAACACGTTCTCTGCTCCGAGTGCGATGCAAGGCAGGAGGCTAGCAGCTATTCTTGGGGAAGTGCAACTGCTATTGTCACTTTAGACCACCACGTTGCGGACCATCAAGTCGCTTCTCGACATATCGTCTTGCATCTACCTTATCCAGCGCTGCAGGTTACGGATGTGACCTCTTCAGGAGTTTCTTGACGCTCGCTGGATTCAGGTGTCCGGAAGCTTTGCAGACCAGATCCTGCTCGACGAGGAGTTCCGTCGGGCGATACGTTCACTCCGTTGCCTGGGGCACAGGCTTTCAAAGCCCCTGTACCAGGAGACAGTCAATGCGGATGCTTCCCTGGAAAGTTGAGGAGCCCACACCGGACATCTGCACGCCTGTGGCTGGCGGAGGAGAATGATCTTCACATAAATATCCTAGAGCTACGAGCAGTGTTCTGGGATCTCAAGTCATTCCTTCCGTCTCGGAAAGGGCAAGGTGATGAGGATCTTCACGGACCACACCACCACGATGGTCTACATCAGGAAGCAGGGGGGGGGGCACTTGATTCCCAGCGCTCCAAAGAGGCGCAGGACTTGTGGCACTGGGCCATCTGTTAAGAGATGTTCCTCCCCTTTCACCTGGCAAGAGTCTATATCTCCCTCGCCGACTCAATCAGTGCGGATTTGCACTCCTGCCACGTGTGGCAACTTCAGCACGGACCAGGTGGACTGCATCTTAATCAAGTGGGGCAGGTTCCACCAGCTGAGCAGCATTGGACACGCATTTTCCTTCCCATGTGGAGGCCTGTTTCTGTACACGTTACCTCGCCTGCTGCGAGTCATCAATCAACTCAAACGGTGCCGATGCAGGATGATGGTCATCTCCCCTGGCATGGCTGAGGCAGATCTGGTACCCAGAACGTCTCAGCTGTTCAGAATCACCCAGGTCGGACTACCAGTGGTCCAGGATCTTCTCACCAGGGAAGGAGGCACAATCCTGCATCATGACCCAGGTTCGCTGAACCTGAGGGCTTGGCTCCTGCAGCCCTAGAGTTTGGGGTATACGAGTTGCAAGCTGACTGCAGGGAGGTCCTTGCCAAGGCCAGAGTATCGTCGACTCTGAAGTTCTACGGTCACAAGTGGAAGCATTTCGCTACATGGTGCCGGTTGCAGAAGATCACCCCTCTGCGAGTCATGGCCCTGCAGATTCTTCCATACTTGTCCTTTGCCAAGGCGGGACTGGTGCACGTCTCAATCAGCACTGGGATCTGTATTCTTTTCCCATACAGTCCTCCACTCTTCTTCTGCACTTATCAGATATACCCTAGCTAACTCATCATGCACTTCCCACTTGTCTGGCTGCACTACCTTTTCACTGCATTTATTTATTTATTCCACTTATTATTTATTCTGTTTCCTCCTCTGTTCTGCACTTTCAACACCTCCCCCTCCACACACTTTCCCCGTTTCTCCTTTTTCCATGCACTTGCACATTCTTAATGTCACTGGGCCTAGTCAGAAAGTATTTTTGTTCTCACCTGTTCCCCTCCCTATGCTTGGTCGCGCTCTGAAACACCTGTGTATGAGCGAGATATAAATAAAATAGATCATATCTCAAGAGGGGTCATTGTGAGCTGTAGCAGAGTTACACAGATATTCACAGTGACAAGTATTCAAATAAAAACGTACACACAAGGTTTCCTGAATAAACAATTGTTAATTTATCAGTCAGTTAGAATAAGCCTTCAGAAGGGAGCAATAGCACAGTAACACTCAAATACACTTGTAGTTACTAAATCAGTAAAGACCCTTTTGGAATGGTCCACAGTCACAACCTGCACCCACAGGTTACTTCAATAGCTAGGGTGCTGGGGTCATTAATATCTTACTGTAGCATTTAAAACATTCTTAGTGTGATGCTGGAAATGCCTCGGAGGTACAGGGCTTCTGAATCCTTGTCCTTTATTGCCTTATGTATGTTCTGACTTGTTTTCCGCGCAGGAGTGCATGTGGGACTCCTGGCGGTGCGGCTCTTACTGTATTTGGTTTGGTGAACAGACCGTTGGGATACCCTTATGGCACCCATGGGTCGGAGTGCAACCCAGTACTCCTAGTATATGCTTTTGGGCACCATTATGTGGCCCACAGAGCAGGGTACGGGCTGGTGGCAGCTCCATGCTGATTTGACAGGTGCCCTGAGCGTCCTCCATTTTGGGATGCCCAGGCTTTGTCATTAGAATAGTGGATTCCTGATAGGAAACGAGATGGCCCCTGTGGCCTCTTGCTTTCTATCGCTGGTTACCTTACATTTCCCCCAAGTCCCGGGAAGCCCGGACTCTGTCCCTTCCCCCTGACTGGCTGTTGGGTGGAAGTTCCATATATGGTGTTGTGGGGAAGTCCAGGCCAGACTGGCTGGAGCCTTCCCAATGACTGTATGTTGTGGGTACGCCCGTGGGTGGGACCTGGGTGAATGGAATGTGTGAAGAATATGCATTCTGTGTTATGGGTGTCTAGTATCTGTTTGATACAATGACTGAGACTGCCCTGCCCGAAACTGGTATGAATGCAGTGCTGAATGGCAGAGTGCTTGTCTGAATCCACATTCTATGTTGAGTGTCTGGATGGAGAAGAATGGCCTGAATGCACCGTGCGACTG
Source organism: Ambystoma mexicanum (assembly GCF_040938575.1). Classification (NCBI taxonomy): domain Eukaryota; kingdom Metazoa; phylum Chordata; class Amphibia; order Caudata; family Ambystomatidae; genus Ambystoma; species Ambystoma mexicanum. Next base: position 736,543,763 of record NC_090925.1, read on the forward strand.
ATTGGCTGTCTGAATGCCCTTCTGAGTGATTGGTTGCCTGAGTGTGACCCAGCAGAGTGAATGGGAGATCAACAATATAGATGGGGGCCTCTCACTGCTAGAAATCGTTCAGAAATTGACCTTGAAACTGACGCTTAACTTTGAAGCCCACTGGAAGAACTGCTGCTGCTGTCCTCCGCTAATCTGAAAGCTGTTGTGCCTTAAAGGACTTGATCCAAGGGAGGACCTGGCTAGGAGACCTCTCCGCGAGCTACGAGGGACCATTGTGCACCAGCTGATCTTTGCCAAAGCTCCCTTGTAGACGGACCTACGAAAGGCTGCCGACCGGAGACAGGGACTGGCGCGCAATCGCGAAGAGAAGCACTGAACAGCTGTCCAACGTCGCCGACCGGAGCCGCAGTGCTCCCCTTGCCCAAGAACATTTTGATCCAAGGACTCCCTTGTTCACCCTCGTCGACCACTTTCGTCCTGCTGGAGAAAGTGAAGGCTGCCGACGATCGAGGAGAACCCGCCGGTGGGTTTCCGGCCACCCGAAGACCTCAGACGCCGACAAAGCTACTGAGGCCAGCCGTGGTCACGCCCTGTTCGCCGACGACTCGACACCCTTGCAGGGCCAAAGTTCTTCATTGACTCTTTGCGGCAACTAACACTAGTTGTCGAGGTGCACCGCAAGCCTCTTCTTCACAGGAAGTTCACAAGCTTCCGTCAACGAGCACCGTGAAGATCAAAGCTGCTCCCTCCACGACAACATTCACCTCTACACCAAATCTCGATGACACATGGTTCCTGCCTGAAATGTGGTGCGCTCAAGAAGGGCCTGTAGATGACTCACTGAAGAACTCTACACAACCAGGTACTTTGGGGCAGTAGAACTTTTGTAGGAGATGAGACTTTAATAGACAATACATGGACTGGGCTTGTAGTGCATCTTTATTTGCAGGTTGCCCAGGTGGTGGTGGTAGGGGGGGGGGTTGTCACGGTCCTCATACAGAACTGTGCCTAGTGGTAGGGGCCAGTATTCTGCCAATTGTCTAACCAACTTGTCTTCCTCCTATGTCTATGGTTGATATTGTTTTGCTGTGTTGATTTGTATGCTGTATGAAATGAGTACAGTTATTCCATTTTAATGGAATCGGAGTAATCGTGGTACCACCTAGAACTGTATATATTTACCATTTTAGAATTGTCGAGCACAAAGTGTATTATCGCGATTGTGTATATAACCTTATTTATATAAAGACTGTGTTTTAACTAATACAGTGTGTGGACATTCCTTAGTGGGTGCTTGGGGACTAAACTGTACTTAAGAACCAGCCCACATCACCTCCTGAGAAGCTAAGCTTTGATTGCTCGCCACGTTTACCCATATAGAGAATTCCACCTCAACCAGCCTTAGGTGTTACCTGTGTTTTTTACGGAGCCTTCGTCGCTGGCTGAAAGGGCCTTGCACAAGCTGGACATTGCTTGTGCCCTGAATTTCTACGTGACACGCACAAGTTTTTTTTTTTCTTTTTTCGGACGACGTCTCAACTATTCCTTAACATCAGTCCTTTGAACCATGGGAAGGCCTTGTCCAAGGCTTCCATCTCCAGGTGGCTCTCTGGCTTCATCACGCACTGTCATCCGTTGGCGAAACAACCGCTGCCAGCCCGTCTCAGAGCCCACTCCACCACAGTGATTGCTGGGACTATGGTGTTCCTGTATGGTGTGCCCCTGCTGGACATCTGCAGGACTGCTACGTAGAGATCCACGCATCCACGCACAACTTCACGAAGTTCTACTGCATCGACAGGGATTCCAGAGAGGAGTCCAGAGTCGGCCAAGCAGTGCTGTGCAACCTGTTCGCTTGAGGTGAGTCTGTTCCAGGGGTAAGAGTAAATGCTTCTGTGGAGCCTTGCCACCTCCCGCGGTTGTGTAATGTTGTACTGCTATGTATTTGTTATTCATGAGCATGTGAATCCATGCCAGACCCCATGCTGGAGAAGGAACAAGTTACTTGCCAGTAACTATTGTTCTCCAGCATGGATTGACATGCAAAATCGCTCTCTGCCCACTCTGCGACTCTTCTTGTTTGTGCTGCCACTTTATGTGCTTACCAAATATGAAGATATCTGCCAGAGGAGGGGCTTAGGGGAGAACTGTTATTGGCTGGGGGCAGTATGACCCAGAGGACAGTGATTGGTTTAGAGGAGAAATACAATTTGTAAGTAAAAGTGAAACAGTTTTCTTTTACCGAGGATTCCCCGCCTGACGGCAGGGAATATTCATGAGTGTGTGAATCCATGCAAGACCCATGCTGGAGAACAAAAGTTACAGGTAAGTAACTTGTTCCTTCAAAGACCTTTCTCCCCAAAAGTAGGTCCTGATCACAGTTGGCAGATATGCTTTTGGTCCGATTAAGAGCTGGGAAAGTTGCCAAAAGAAACAACTTTAACACTGGTAAACACAGAAGATGTGGATTTAACCTGCGTTCCCACAACTGATTAAAATGCTCATAATATCTGGTCTTGGGTTATGATTTGAAGCTTCCTGCACCCTAAATAGCCAGCATCATATATGACAATACTTTGCGTGAATGGATACAAAGGTTCAGTTTGGTTGACTAATAAGAGATGGTGACCAATGGGCTCTGTGCTAAAGAACTGTGTACTTAATTTCAAAGTGGCTGGCAACTGCTTTGGGTAGAGCTCACACAGCTTAATAGGCAAGTTAACTGGCCTAAGAAAACACAGGTTACATTTTGGGCAGCCTACAATGAGACTGGAGGTCTCTGAGCAAACTGAGTAGCGCTACTAGCGAGAGTCTCACGGAGACACTTGTCAGAACTATAGTTCAGGGTTTTGTTCCCCCATCATACTGTAGACACTACTGGATTCTTTCTTAATCTCTAGTCCCTTTTCACCACACAGCCTTCCCTCCCTCCTTCCTTTCAACAATCACTTAACCACAGTCTAAAATGACTGGCATGGTGTCCTGGGCAAGGCTTGCAAACCAAATCTGGTCGCCCACTCGCATAGATGAGTAGATTTTATGAATATTGACTACCATTTGCTAGTTTGCTTAAGCTGACCTGTACCATTTTACAGAAAGTGATTTTTATATTTTTGTAACGTGTCGCCAAGGGTAGAGTGCATTTCTCTTTGGTCGAGTAGGTAAATCTACTCGAACTACGGGTCTAGCGGAATTATAAAGAATTTGTAAAGCCTTCTGGGGAAGTGATATGGAGAAAGTGGGAGTATGGTTAGGGAAATGTGTTGCTCTGGTGCAAACCTGGATATCGCATGAATATGGGGAAAGGGGTACTGTGGACTAGAAATATGAAGCAGTCACCACAGTGATAAACTTGTATAATTAACTTGACAAATCTACTCCTAATTTCTGGCCTACCCTTAGCAAATTTACCAGTCAAAGTTCGAGGATGTAGGAAAGTGGTTCAGCATAGAATTAAAGGTTGTGGAGCATCCACTACAAGTGTTATTGCGCCTGATACCTACGGTCCTGCAAATTGTTGTGGATACCCCTTGCCAATGACTGATGGGCTTGAAGTGCAGAAATGTAATATTTTGAGTCTTAGGGCAGATGTAATTTGGATCAGTGAGCGTATGAAATGCACATATGACATTAGCCCGATGCTCTGTCGTTTTTTTTGTCCTTTTTTTTTATTAATCCACAACACAATTTTCATAAATTATTAAATATTCTAAGTAGCATAAACAAAAGATCTAAAATCATAAATATTCACTAAATCAATTAAATGGATATTAAAAACATAGCATGAAATAATGTAAGCTATAAAATGTGCTCTTTTCTAAATTATGTATTTTGGGTCAATTGCTAAGATGTTATAGTTTGTAACTGCTCTTCTCTGTTGCAGGGACCTCCTCTTCTCCAGGCATCCAGTCAGAGTCTCACCAGCGACCCCCACGCACAAGCCATTGGTGACGCAGTGCAACGGCCGTGCATCTGTTGGTGATGAGCGTGGACATGGCAGCAGTGAAGTGCGCGAAAGAGAACGTAGCAGAGATCATGTGGACCCAAATAAAGACCACATTCTGTCAGAGCTAAAGCTGCGAGAGACACACGCTCTTGTGGAGGGTAGTCTGGGTCTGGTCCGTCGTCTACCCACTGAGGACACCAAGGCCTCTGGCCCCAGAGAGCATTCACCGTATGTCCGTACGCCAATAAGTGACAGTGCCAGACCCAGCAGCAGGTCCAGTGTCAGCCGGGAGGCAACGGACCGTAAATCGCAGCTGACGCCAGACCAGGTGCTGAGGAAACACGACATCAAAGTTAAAGAGGAGCGCAAAGATGACCCGGACGTGATTGTGACTGGCTATGAAATGGCACAGGTCTCCCGTGCCCCCAATGTTCTTCATGCCAACCCTATGCAGAACATTTCACATGGCCAAGCTACCCTGCACATGCCGCTCCATATGTCCCCTGCTGGCATGCACTCTCTGAACACGCTGGCGATGTTCGACAGACCCAGAGCCATGGCACCGTATCTCAGCATGGGACACAACATGGGGGTAGGGGAGCGATTCCCGCATGCCTCATATGCTCTGGAAGCTTGGAGAGAGCCATATCGCAGTAACATGGAGATGCATCGCAGAGAGCTGCTGAGCCGAGAGCTGGCACTCCGGTCGGATTCTTTGCAGCGTCTCACTGGGCCCCGATACTTTGAGCACGAGCAAGCCTTCAGAGAGCGGGAGCCTGATCGCACTGCTGCTGTGCTGATGGAAGAACGGGCTCAGATGCTGAGAGAGGACTACGAGCGAGCCCGTCTTTATGGGCTTCACCCGTCAGCTCTGGAAGCCCACCTCCCTCACCACACCTTAATTGCGGCTGGACTTGGGGGCCACATGTACTCTCGCATTAACCCCGCCATGGGCCACCCTAATGGCCTGCTCAGCAAGACTCCTCCTATCAACCTGCTGAGTGCCCCACCTCCTCTTATTCCATCCACAAGCATGCGACCAGGTTCCCCACCACGCAGGACCACACCACATGCTGCAGAGATGCGTGACCTCTCGGCACTCTATAAGGAGAGGGAGTCGAGATAATAGTGTCCTCAGCCTTCCTGTCTTTTCTCAGTAATATTGTTATTATAATTATTATTATTATTATAATATGTATTTGGACTCCAAACCTTGGTGTGGAAAAAAAAGCCAGGCTTTTGGAGGTAATGTGTAAATATTTATATATTCCAACTCGCGACATTCATGACTTTAAAGAAAATATTTTGTACATTTGTAAGGTTTGGGGGGTATGATTTTAAGCACTGCATATGCCCCACTCTCCCTGGTTTTAATGTATTTCTCTTTTTTATTCCTGTATGTTCCAGTGTGAAGGGTCGACCTCTGCCCCACCCTTTCCCTGTATGTGTGTGTGAATGGTAAAGGAAGCCGATGTAAATGGGAATGGCCAGTGCTGGGCTGTGGGAGACTGGGAAGTTCCACCAGCCTTTTCTCCCACTTTTCTTATTGCCATGCTGGCCCCATTTGTGACTTAATTAAATCCTGAAATGAATCCTGTGCTTCTTTCTGTTGCTTCAAAGTTGAGATTTGGAATAACCAGAGGAACATTCTCTTACTTTTTGGGAGTGGGATAGCTCTGAGTACTTAGTTACAGCGTTGTAACATTTATAATGCTTTATAGATAGGTGGTTTAAGGCTTTTATTTTGTAAAAAAGATCTTGCAATGGAGCGGCTCATCATCCCCCAATTTGAGGCATTTCTGCGTCTTGTATTTTGTAGGTTGGATCCTTATATTGAGTTTAAATGTAATGGCAGTGGCACATTGCTTGGACAGAGATCTTTAGCTTTACTCTGTCCATCCGCTCTGTTTGTAGAATATGAACATTCAAAGAATTCCATCTTGGCTATAGCTCCAAGGAAGATCCACAGGGAGATTTGTAAAACCTATGTTCAATGGATTGCACTCTCCCGCAGATTCACTATCGGGTATCCTTCCAACGTCGGCTGCTTAGACACTTTTTCGACGGGAGGCGTAGTACGACTCTACATAGACTCCTCCTGACTCAACAATGCCACTCCTTGATTCCAGACATGACGTTGGCTGTATATATATATTACATCACTACGCCCCCGTACCTCAGTTCCTTTTTACCATGCACTCAGCACGCTGCTTTTCGGGAATGTTATTGTGAGAGACCTTTTCAATTCAAAGTTTGTCGATATGCCAGGCCCTAAGACCTCGGGGTTCAAACGTTGTCTAGACTACAACTCTGAACATGCCGATCACTGACCCGCATGACATCTGCGTGTGGTTTCTGGGGAAAGACTACGAAATCAAAAAGAGCGTTTTCCATCAACAAATGAACCTGAAGTCCCTTGGAGAGCAATCCGTGAAATTGGCGTGGGCAGCCTCCAGCGAATTCCCTGACTAGTTTGGCTGTTTGATTGGGCCAAGACACCAGAGGCCTCATGCCCAAAAAAGGACAGGCACTCATCCTCCCACAAGTAAAATACGCCATTGATGCAGACAGACTCCCGATTCGTCAGATGAACGCAGTAAGAACCAACCCTGAGATCGGGAGTAGTGGGAGGCCTTCAAGGAGCAAATGCTCCAGCTTTTCCAGAAATCAGTGACCGGTACGACTTTGGTCTCAATGCTTCAGGCAAATACGGCTCCAGTTGTGCCTGGAGGGTCCAGCGCCAAGGTGACCATGTTTGGTCCTATGCCCTTGTGCTCACCACAATGAGCGGGAAACCGGCTCTGGCACTGAGCGGCCTTGTAGGAACAACTCATCGACACAGACAGTCGAACGTTCCTTTCCCCCACGAATCTCAATCAGTGTTTTTCGACTCTGAGATTGTTGGACAATGAAGAAGGGGACCAAGTGCCTTGAGCGTGGTGGCTTGAGGAGATTTCTTTGCGGACCAAGACTATTTGTTTTCCCTGGCCGAAGGCTTACATGATGCAAGCGGGTTAGACACCTCTCCCGACCTGGATCTGCAACAGGCTGCTCCTTATGGTCACACTAAGGTGCAGTACAGAAGGACTATAAAAAATGTGGTAGTCCTTTGGTCTGGCCACCCCGGCTAAACTCATGTATGCATATGAATTGATGGACATCCTAGGTAAGGGACTGTTGGGTAAGAATTGGTGCAGTCACACTGTGAGAGACTACACAAAACCTATCATCTTGGTATTAGGTAACCCACCTTTTGGTATAGGTCTGCACAACACAAGTTGATAGTGTGACTGAGCAGCCAGGTCTATCTCAAGATGGTAAATGTGAACTGTAGAGCTGTACAATTGAAATTTGTAATACAAGTAGCCAATTAAAACTTATACTCAAGGTTTCAGTTATAAATAGTTATTTAACTTCCGTTTTAAATTGGCATTCTTAAAGGTAATTTGTTGTAACAATTCAAATACACTTCAAAATTACTTTTCAGAGTCAAAGCCACTGGATAATCTTTGAATATGCTTCATACACTACTCCTACACCCCCAGGTGACTTGAATCACAAGGATAGTACTTGCATTTGTATATCGCACTAATCTACTTTTGTAGACTCTAAAGTTGCAGAAAGGGTTAGGGAAGTAAAAAGGTTTGAACAATTTCTCAGCAATTATTAGGCTAGCGGAATCCTCCAATGAAGTCTAGATGAGCCTTTCCCAGCAGTACCAGTATACAACAAGCTACCACCTATGAGGGATAAAAAAATATAAAAGTCAATGGATTTACAAGAGTGCCTTGAGGGAGCCAGGACAGCCAAAGTCATTTGGACACAGTCTACGGATCTGATGCACTTCTTGGACAAAAGTCTTGCACAAAGTTCGAGAGTTCAGAAAAATCACTTAAATGGTCACCGGCTGTTAGACTTGTGAAAAAGGAGTTGAAATCAACTCGTAAAAAGGTAGCCAATGCAATTACCCAGTGACAAAAGCACAGCTAAATGCAATAAGGTAAGTAGCCCAAGCTTAAACAGTACTTGGTTAGAAGTGGTCCACCTGGATTTAGTCGTGCTACAGCGCTGCAGACCCTTGTTCCTGAGCCTCTGTCATGGGGACAAGAGGGAGGACGTCTGGTGGGCTCCTGTGGCAGTACTCTGGAGGTCATCGGCAGCTATGGGCTCTTTTCAGTTCTGCTGCACTTTGAGGTTTCAGTGCTTAGCTAACAGCACTAATGCGGATCTCGGACACCGGTTGGCCTTCCTTCACTCCCTCGGACCTGCACTCTGGATCTGGAGGTAATGCTTCTAGAGGGTCCTTAGCAGGCTCCTGGAGCTTTTTGCCGGATACGTTCTGCGGCAGACGTTGCACTCGACTACGGCACTCAACCCCTGGCATTTGGCTCCCTCAGCAACGGAGAGGGGACAGGAAGTCGGGCATGGTGATCCCCTGTAGAGTTAGTCTTGGGGTTAGTTGGTGCCACTAAACAGGGGGCAAAGTCGTTCCGTCCGGAGCGTCTGTCGAGGTGAAAAAGGTCGGCACAGCAGCAGGGCTTCACCGGACAATTTAAATGTCCAGGCGGTTGCAACAAGCTTTGTTCATGGTTTGTCGGGTGTTTCTCCCAGTAGTCGACTCTGCCTGCAGTCCCAAAAACCTCACCTTTAAAGCAGGTTTCTCCCATTCATGCATAGCCTAGGCTGTCATGTCCTGAAAGGACAGCCAGCCTATCGAGACTATTTGCATTCAGGCATTCCTAGTTTTGAGACCCTCCCTCATATCCTGTCCTTCCAGACACACTAGAGCCAGGGGTGGGTTTCAGGGTTGAAGCCCACAAAGGCAAGACAAAGGGCTCAAACCTGTCTCTATGCACAGGTTAAAACCAAAGAAAGACCTCACACTGAAAATGGCGAAAAAAGACGAGCCATTTTGACAAAATGGTGCTGTCCTGCATCTGAGGGTTCATCCTGTGGTAGAAAAGCACAATGGTAGGAAAAGTAAACCACTGCCACCAGCCATTTACAGTAGTGCGGGTAACAACATGTTTTAGATGACAAAGTAGGATATGGGGCTACTAAGTAACCCCCCAGCACTCCACATAAAATGGTGTGTGCTGGACCTACAAAGAGAAAATGTAAGTAAAGTCAATTTCACTTTACTCTTCTTGGGAACTGAAGTTCACCCAAGAAAAGGTATTTAAACTTTAGTGACACTGCACTGAAGGTGTCACCATACAAAAAGTAGATGCCTATGGAGTTTGTCAGACTCCAAAAACAGTGAAAACACAAAATCCAAATCGGGGAAAAAACAGAGTGAGAAAAGGGTCTGAGTCACTCTAGGTTTTTATAGTAAAATAATTCTTCCCAACAGGGAGCGCCAATGGAAAGGGTGTTATCATATAATGAAGCTATCCTGCAACCAGTTACCACATTTTGGTAAAGGCCATGCTCCACGCCAACTGGACACAATCGCCAAAAAATATAAACCGGCTGGTGGGGAGTGATTTACCCTTTGTAATCTCACCCTATGCCAGAAGGGCTAGTGGTAGAAGCCGCTACAGTGAGCTCTAGACTAGCCACGTCCACCTCCAATCTTCCTACAGACAGGCAATCCAAGAAAATGGATGCCCCGACCATAACATCTTTGCTTCAGGAAGTATGGCCTGGAAGGCAGTTAATGCGTTATGTGGATTCGATAAATATTCCCACGGACTCTGGAGAATGGTGGCAGAACACATTCCGGCTGGTGAAATGAGGGATGGTTTTCTACACTTAATGGATGATGGCAAAGAGGTGGCATGCCAAGCACTGTAGTCGGTACTGGGCCCTGCAGATTGTGTAGGCCGCTCAACGTGGATGCCCACAGCACTAAGGAGGTCTGCCAGCTCCACAGTTCAGGATTTTCACCGTAGGTTCAAGCTAAACTTCTCGACATAGCTTTTGATGGTGAGCACCTGTTCAGCCCAAAGGCCAATGAGTCCTTGGAGAACTTCAAGGACACCCAGGTTGGCTGGCAAGTCACTGGGTCTAGCTGTGCAGCAACCAGCAAAACAATCTTTCGGCTTCTCCTCTGGGGTAGAGGCTATAGACATCCCGTTTGGCAAGAGGGCATAGCTCCCGCAAGCCAGGCAAGGGCAGAGGCTTTTCTCACGCCCCGGACAGGGCAGCAGGGTTTTAAGGGCCAGCAGACTGCGACAATGGTGGCGGCACCTGCTAAGCTACTTGGAGTTCTCCCCACATGTTTCTCCTGTGGAGAGAGAATCTGAGCACTGAGACCAGTGTGGGAAACCTGAAGGTGTCTCTAGCTAGTCCCTGGAGATCCATCATCCATGTGGCCAGGACACGGCCATTGCTATTGGATATAGTTCATGGGGGTGGATCACCTGTATGGGGGGGGGTCCTTGGGGAGTGGGACACTGACGGGTGAGACGTGGTATCCCACTTCTTTCAACACATTTTCCCCATCCTACCACGTAGGATACTCCAAAACAGTGCTCCGCCCCTTTTCCCTCACAAACACTTTTTCACAACAAGAAAGACAACGAACACCAGAGCTGATTACTTGTCATGTCCTGATACAAGGGTCAATCAATTGAGCAGAATTGCACACACCTGACGGCCCTTTCTTCCCTTTGCCACAGGGATAAAAGGTGGAGCACAAGAGCACAGGATAAGCAAGGCAGACCGCACAATGTGAGGGCGAACTCAGCATGGCAGTTAAAGAGGAGGCGAAAGATGGCAAATACCGTGAGGGTGACGAGGAGAGAGGTGCCCTTACCCTTTCCGATCAAGACCCGTGAAACCTCTGCAGACAGAAACAGAAGTCCACAAACAGTAGCCAGTGGCTGTTGCAGCAGATGTCTACGGTACATGAGAGCCTCCTCCGCTGATAGCCAAGCTGGGGATAGACGCTGGTCTCCATGGTACCAACCTTGACTTGAAGAAGAAAGGCAAACAGTTCATCACAGCAGGTGAGTCGAGGGGAGAATCGATAAGAAAACCGAAATGTGTTGAATGAAAAGTAGCCAACAGCTAATCTGAACTTTTATCCGATAAACTTCCATAACCAGAAGGCCTTGGGAAGAGGCAAAGAGGTCAAAGTGGTCATACAGTGGTCTTGTAAAATCCTCTGTAACGTCGAAAGTCTTTGACCGACTGATGAGTGTGAAAGAAGGGACGAAGTCTGAAGTCCTGTGGTGAAAAACTAGTACATGAACTGTGTTGTAAAAGTTGGCGAGAGTGAACCTGGTAGAGGGAAGCCGACCAAAAGGGGCAAAGCCCGAAGAACTATTTAAAAAGACATTAAAATTTGAGAATGCAAGAAAAGACACAGTGAACCCGAAGGAGGGAGGCGAACGTCTGAAAGAGGTCCGAGCCTGAAAGAGGGAGATCCGGGGTGGAAAGTTGTCACCCAAAGTGCATTGAAAAGGAACTGTTGGATAGATTGTTAAATACAATTTTGTGAAGGGTCTAAGCCCAGAAGAGGCGGACCCAGGGGTTAAAACCATCACCCAAGGTATAAGAAAAGAAGAACTTTGTTTGTTGGATGCATCAGGCCTCGAAGGCAAGACACTTTTTATTGAAAAGAGACTTAGCCCTCAAAGAACCCGACAGCTGATGCAGAACTGTCTGCTCGTGCTGGGAAAGTTAAAGCGTGTGCTGTGCTCAGGAGATCCACTTTCTCCCACGCTCAAAACATGGACAAGTGAGATCCCCTGGCTATCACATTTGGACTTATTTTTGAACACTTCCTTATTGAAACCCTATCCCACACACTTTCTGTAATTAGTTGTAATAGGTTTTTCTTTAGTGTTGTCCCTTTTATTTGACACAACGCCACTAGGACTGCCTTATTTTTCATTCGTTGGTCGACGCTTAAGGTTAGGCGTTTTTCCACCCTGCATTCATTGTTCAATAAACACCCTTGAACTGTGATCACTTGTCTGTCTTTACTGTTGCCACCATGAGGTCCTTACACAGGCGGAGGAGAATAGCCTCACTCCTGAGCCTTGCACCTCATCGAATGGGGCTACTGTCTGCCATTCTTAAGAAAACCACCAGACAGACCACCCTGCTCGGAACAGGAGCTCCAGGAGGAACTGAGAGCCCTGATATTGAAGGGTGCAGTAGAAGGTGCCACCCGAGCTGAGTGGGTAGTAAAAGCAGTAGGACCCGTCCCAGCCTTGACTGCGGGGCCTTGAACAAGTTACTGAGGAAACAGAAGTTCAGGATTGTAACGTTGAGAGAAATTCTCTAGGCTCTACCACTTCAAGACTGGTTGGTGACACTGGACCTTTAGGACCCTTATTTTCCTTTGCAATTCCATCAGAGGCACAGCCAATTACTGGGATTCATCATCTGAGACCCTCCCTTTCAAGGTTTGGCTTAACCTCCGCACTCAAGGTTTTCACCAAGCTGATGGCAGTGGTGGAGGCGCACCTCAGGAGATCCACATGTAGTCCCATACCTAGATGACCTGCTGATCTGAGGAAGGTCTCCGGAGCAGGAATTGTCTCAGCTCGAAGAAACCTGTCTCTGCTTCAGTTTGGGCTTCTCCTTGAATTTCCAGAAGCTCCAATTCATCTGAGCTGTCCTGGACACTCTGGTGGGGAAGGTTTTTCCCCCCGAAGAAATATCCACCAATACCAGGCAAATGGTCAAGCTTTTCCAGAGCTTCGATTGCCTACCCTGTGCCACTTGGGTTTCATGCCTTCCTGCATTCTTCTGGTGCCCGAGACAACACTACGGAGGCGATCTCTGCAGTGACTGCTGAGAAGTCAGTGGTCCAATATGCCATGGAGGACATTCTGAGGGCGATTAGGTTTGGTGGCCAACCTTTTTGGTGGACCAACAGAGAACATGAGGGTGGGAGAATCCTTTTGGCCACTGTGGCCTCAAGCCCAGGTGGTCACTGCTGCATCCCTAAAAGGTTGGGGCGCTCACTGTAGGGATCTGCAGGCGAGTGACCTTTGGTTGCCAATGGAATGCCATTGGCATATCAACAGGCTGGAGTTGCAGACAATCGGGTTGGCCCTGATGACCTTTGCGCCTTGCTTTCCCTCAACGGGAGACCCATCGGCAACACAGTGGCCATGCACACCTAAACAAGCAGGGAGGCGTTGCAGCTATGGTTCTGTTGCTGGAGAACCGGATGTCTGCTTCGGCTGTCGATCTAGCAGGAGCGGAGAATGGGCTGTCGGATGTTCTGTGCAGGCAGAGCGTGGTTTCACACAAGTGGGAAGTGTGCCAGGAAGTTCTCAAGAGATCGTTGCCTGGTGGAGGTACCATGACCATGTATTTATTTGCCACAAGGATCAACGCGAAGAGCAGACAGTTTTGCTTGAGGTAATTCCCAGCGAAGGGTGCACTAGGGGATGTGTTCCTGCTGGGGTTGCTCTTCCACCTCCACGCTGCATTTTCTCCGATACCTGCTGCCCTGTGGGTTCTCGGGAGGTTTTGAGCCACCATTATCTTGATTGCCCCAGACTGGGTGAGGAGAACATGGTACTCTGAGCTCCTGGACTTGACCATGTGCCCACCTCCCTGGTTGCCTTGGCGACCGAACCTCCTATCAGGCGGAAGGTTGTGTGCTCCACTTGGAATCCCTCAATGTATATGCGTAGCTCTTCAGAGGATGAGCAATGACTGGGATCTCTCAGAAGAGGTACCTGAGGTACTACTGACTGCATGCAGACCTTACTGACTGCATGCAGACCTATGAGATCTTTGTACGCCTGGAGAAAGTTTGCGGTGTTGTGTAGGGAACGCAGGGTAGACCCTATCGGTGATGGAGTTCCTTCTGTCACTGACCTCTGCAGGCATTCCGATGGGCAAAGTCAAGGGCTACTTGGCGGCTTTGTCAGTGTTACCGTGGTGGCCGGATCAAGGATTTTTCTTTACGGTCCTGGTAATGACCCAATTCTTAAAGGCTTTGTAAATAGGTTGCTGCATACTCCGTTTCTGGTTCCGGACTGTGATCTACATTTGGTTTTGCCATTTTTAATGGTGTCTCTGTTTGAGCACATGTATTCATGTCTCATCAGGCTACTTATCTGAAAACTGTTTCCCTGGTGGCAATCACGTCAGCAAGACGTGTAAGTGACCTTCAGTCTCAATCTTAAAGGCCGTCTTTCCTATGATTTATCAAGGTGTACACTTCTCTCAAGGTGAGGCCTACAGTTCTCCCAAGTGGTTTCTGAATTCCACATGCCCCAAAGCATTGATTTCCCAATTTTCTGTCCTTCACGTCCCTCCAGGAACAAGGAGAGGCTACACAGGCTGGAACCTTAGAGGGCACTCTGCTTCTACAGAGCTAGGACAGAGGAAATTAGGCGTGTTGGCCAACTTTGTGGCTTTCTTTCTGTCCAGCAAGGGGCTGGCTTTGTGCAGACAATTACTCGCTGGGTAATTCTCTGTATTGCAGTTTGTTACCAAAGAGCAGGAAATGATCTGCCACCAGGCATTGGAGCACATGCTACCAGGGGTGTAGCAGCATTCTGCCTTGCAAAAGGGTGTGCCGGTGAAGAAAATATGTTGAGCATCGAACAAGGTCGTCGCGCCACACGTTCATGAAGCGTTACTGCTTAGATGTGGCAAGTGGTTTGGGTGCTAGATTCGGCAGAGCTGTGTTGCAGATCTTCCTTGCCTGAGGATGTTCATCCCGTCTCTACACTCTTTATTGCTTTGGGAGTCTGGTGAGGAATCTGCAGGAGAAAGCAATCCATTGAAGAAGTTACTTACTGGTAAGGTTCTTTCTATTGATTTTTCTCCTGCAGATTCCTCATCACTCTCCCATCCTGCTCCGCAATGAAAATCAACAGCAAAGAGTATCTGGTGCACACCAAATGTTTGTTGAAAAGACTCCAAGTATAAAGGTCCAGCCATGCTGGTTTCAAAAAAATGAAGGTGCAGGGGAGGAATTAAAGCCTTGGCACAAGACCCCACTATACACACACAAAGAGGAAGAGGATCCACATCAGGAATCCTCCCATTCCTTGCACACTATCTGAATCCACCAACGAGGAGTTTATTTTTTCATGCAGAACAATCACAAAACTTTTTAAAGTAGTTTAACAAGATATTCATTCCATATAACCGTTCAATAAGAAGTCTGTGTACACAGTTTGTAAAAACAAGGGTATTTTAATCATGAAACAATATAGCGATAAGCGAAACACATCCCAAAGGACCAAATACAATAGCTTGACGCGTTTCGAGGTGCTCTCTTCATCAGAAGCTTAATTGGATTGTTGATGAATGACATTCATGCACGGGAAAAAAGAAAACAAAATAGTGGCCTGCTGCCATTATCTTCTAATGGGCCGAGGTTATGACAATTAGGCGTTCAGCACGATTTGGTGCCACATTGTATGAGTAGCATCATTCGGTTGTTTCCATTGCAGTTCTGTTCCTCAGAAAGGATTTGTTTTTTGGCCGTCTTTAAGTTGAAGCCTTTAGATTCTTCTGACGCTGCTGAGCTCCCGGCGGAGTCAATTGAGGTACTGGAGCATAGTGATGTAATATATATACGGCCAACGTCTCGTCTGGAATCGAGGAGTTGCATGGTCGAGTTAATTCATACTACGCAGTTTTTAAAGTTTCGAAGCAGTTGACACTGGTAGGTTATCTATCTGAGGACTCTGTGGGAGAAGATGCATTAAAAAGAATAATACCGTTCTCCAGCATGGGGTCTGGTATGGATTCACATGCTCATGAATATTCCCCGTCACGTCGGGAATCCTCTGTAAAAGGAAAAAGTTTCACTTTCACTTACAAACTGTATTTCTCCTCTAGGCCAATCACTGAGCTTTAGGTCCTACTGCCCCCAGCCAATTACTACCCTCTCCCCCTCCTCTGGCAGCCATCTTCAGATTTTTACTGCACGTTCAAGTGTTGGGAGTCCTCGTGTTTTGCTATGTCAGGTGATCTACATTTTTCACGCATTTTCGGTAAAAAGTTCCATGTTTTTGTCAAATAGAGCCTGTGTGCTCTTTTCCTTCATCGGCCAACAAGCGGGGATCCGTTTGTTGCTGAATTTCAATGCCCCTTAAGGGCAGAATCGTCTAAGTTTCATTGAAGATTCCAGAAGGCCATCAGGCCTACTCTGCACCACGGGCCACGTCGGAGGAGGAGGGGGGGAAGCTCCCTTTTCAAGCTCTGCTCCAGCTGCTGACTGCGGACCGTGTTTGTGGAGGACAAACACCTTCAATGCATCTGTCTCCATCCGGATCACAAGGAAGTGGATTGCGAAATCTGCCTCGGGTTCTCCAAGTGAACCGTGAAGGATCTTCCCAGTAGGCTGGCGGCGTGGCTCACCGCCAAGGCCTCTACCCCATGCAGGAAGCGGGGACATGCCTCAACCAGCACTGGCTGGTCCCAAGAGCGGGCTTCTCTAAGTCCTTAGAGGGTGCTCCATCCGTGGGGGGCTGAAGACAAGTTCAATCACAGCGAGTCTGTTTCCGTCGGGGATGCCTTGCAAGTGGGTCCGGTGACGGGCAGGTCGCTCTCCTCTTCCCTGTCTGCCTCCATCGCTCCAGCTCCTCCTCGAAGAGGAAATCTGCTAACCCGGCAAAGCTGCAGGAAAAGCCAGAGAAGACGAAGGCGCAGGAAATGATGACTGATCTGCCTCAGAAGGCACAGGCGGCCCAGGTGAAGTCGACGATTGAGTTGGTGGCGGCAGCCCTCTCGATGTCCAAGGAGGCTGCCCAGACAAGGTAGCCCCGGCAGTGACCAGAGTATCCCTGCCACCGCAACGGGAGGCATCCGCCAAGCCAGTGGAGAGGACACCTGAAAAGTGGATGCCATCCCTGAGCCCAAGCCCAGCTCCCTGGGATGCAAAGAAGGAGGAGGGTGCGGGGGGGGGCCTCGACCGTACTCCAGGGCACAGATATTTATTCCTCGGACGAGGAGGACCAGGCATCTGTCCACACGATCCAGAAGAACGTGGAAGACGTTGACGCCGATGGCAAGAATCCCGATGGGGATGACGACTGAAGTGACGGACCTGCTGATGACTGACCGGGTCCCAGTAGGGCTACCGCCCGACCCCTCTGAGGGATGTATTGCTGGACATCCTTTCGACCCTGCAAACCCTGGTGTGGGAGATTCAGAAACAGATGGCGATGACACCGCCGGACCAGCCTCCGGCGAAAAAGAGGAAGCGGCACCCTACGCCACTGCATCAACCTCACGTGCCTTACCCCGTCCCATTTGGGAGGAAGGCCTGGCTTTGATGAGGAACTCAGCCAAGGGGGATCGGCTGGAGAAGAAATACCGGGTGCCTGAGTCCTCACCCAAGTGCCTACGTTCACAGCCTTGCCCAGACTGAGTTTTCTCGGCGGCAGCAAGGAAGAATTCCTCTAACCCCTTGTCTTCATCCTCCGTCCCCCCGGATAGCGAGGGGAAGAAGGTGGATGCCATGGGAAGGAAACTAATCTATTCGGCAGCGTCAACAGTCAAGACAGCCAATGCTCTTGCTATCATGGCCAGATACGGCAGGCAGCTGTGGTATAAGATGTCCCCCACTGCTATAGTTCCTACCCGACGACAAGCGAGTTGAAGCCCTTTCCATCCTCCAGGAGGGGGTTGTGGCATCAGACCATGCCATCACGGTGTCCTCGGACACAGGGTTCCGACAGATGGGGGAACGGTGTCTGCCTCCATATTTGTGGCTGGCTGAAAGCCACCTACTTTCGTCAGGAGGTCCAGACGAAGGTTCTGGACATGGGCTTTGACAGGGACAACCTTTGTGGGAAGGCCGTCGACAAGTCGTTGCACGCCATTAAGACTTGACACTGATGCGGCCCGTGCCTTGGGCACTCTTCAACACCGCCTGTCCTTTCGTGCCTCCGGCGAAAAATCTGGCAGATCGTCAAAGGGTTTTGCCAAAGGATCCTCTTCATACCGTCAACCCTCCCAATCCACGACTCAGGAGGCCTACAAAGGCTGTTGCAAGGCTTTCGGTGGAGGTGGCAGACTTCATCGCGCTCAAAGCAGCACGCAGGCCTCGAAGCAAGATTGAACCGGCCAGGATGTCCGATCACGACCCGTGTACCCCGGTGGGAGGCTGGCTGGCAGGCTTCGTCAGCGAGTTGGAGAAGATCTCCACCGACTGATGGTGGCTAGACGCTCTCGCCCAGGAAGTACGGGCCATGAGAAAAGGGCTGATAGAGCTGGCTCCAAAGCGACTCCGGGACTCTGAAGTCTACTCCAGAATACTTCTTGATAAAGAAGACTGGGGGCTGGAGGCCCATTCTAGACTTGCGGCATCTCAACAAATACCTCAAGTCACAAAAATTGTGCTGCAATGTGACCATCCTCATGCTCGGCCAACTGGAGGAAGGAGACTTCTCAACGTCGCTGGATCTGGAGCACGCATACTTCCACGTCCCCATTCACGAGAAACATCAGAGGTTTCTGCGCTTTGTAGTACAGGGAAGGCACTGCCAATTCAATGCCCTGCCCTTTGGATTGAAGTCTGTGCCCACAGTGATTGCGAAGTGCCTGGCACCAGTGGCGGCCCATCTGCGTCTACAAGGGATACACGTGTACCCATACCACGACTGGCTCATCCAGGCAAAGTCCAGTGAAGTAGCCGAGAGGAGCGTCCGGCTACTGACGGATCTGGGGTTCTCCGTCAACTATCCAAGTCCTGCTGGATACCATTGCAGAACACGTTCCTGGAGAACAGGCTCAACAGTCCCCTGCCTGGCAGCCCCCTCAGAAGAGAGGATAGTGGCAATGCTGGGCAAGGTGCGACGGCTGTTGGCACTGAAGACCATCACAGTGCGGACCATCAAGTCGCTGCTCGGCATGATGTTATGCATTTACTTGATCGGCTCTGCAGGTTGCGGATGCAACCGCTTCTGTCATTCCTGGATGCTCGGTGGATCCAGGTGTCCGGTAGCTTCACAGACAAGATTGCTCTCAACGAGGAGTTCCGTCGAGCGATGTGGTGGTAGAGCATGCACTCCAACATTGCCAGTGGGCATGAATTTCCAGAGCCCCCCGGTAACAGGTGGCTATCAACACGGACGCTTCCCTGGAGGGCAGGAGAGACCACACCGGACGTCTAAACGCCAGAGTCCTGTGGCTGCCGGAAGAGAGGGATCTCCGCACAAATGTCCTGGAGCTTAAGGAAGTGTTCTGGGCCCTCGAGTTGTTCCTCCCGTCCCTCAAGGGCAAGGTGGTGAGGGACCACCACAATGTTCTACATCAGCCAGCAGGGGGGCACCAGGTCATCAGCACTCTAGAGAGGCGCAGGACTTGTGGCACTGGGCCGTCACCCAGGAGATGTTCCTCACCCCTTTTCACCTGGCGAGAGTCGAGAACACAGTTGCCGATTCCCTCAGGGGGTGCTGCGCTCTTACCACGGGTGGGAACTTTGACAAGATCAAGTGGACTGCCTCTTCTGCAAGTGGGGAAGACCCCAGATCGATCTGTTTACGACGGCGCCAAACTCCAAATGCCAGAGATTCGCCAGCAGGTGCCACCAGCCGAGGAGCATGGGGGGCACTTTTTCCTTCCTGTGGGAAGACCTGTTCCTGTATGCGTTACCTCTCTTGTTGCGAGTCATCAATCAACTCAAACGGTGCTGATGCAGGATGATCCTGGTCGCCATGGGCGTGGCCGAGGCGGATTTGATACCTGGATCTTCTCAGCCGGTCAAGCGGCCAGTGGTCGCGGATCTGCTCTCCAAAGGAGCTGCGATCTACATCACCCAGGATCGCTGAACCTGAAGGCTTGCCTCCTGCAGCCTTAGACTTCGGCGGGTGCGAACTACCGGCGCATTGCAGGGTGGTCCTTGCCAGGACCAGCGCGTCATCTACTCTGAGGTGCTACGGGGACAAGTGTAAACATTTTGTGACGTGCCGGACGCAGAAGATCAATCCTCTGAGGGTCACAGCCCTACAGATTCTACCGTACATGTCCTTGGCCAAGGCAGGACTGGCACACGCCTCTATCAAGGTGCATCTGGCAGCTATCTCCCACTACACCAGGTCTCCAGGACGGTCTTTTCTTTGGTACCACCGTCTCGTCAAGGAGTTCCTCAAAGGACTGTTTCAATCGTTCCTGCCAGTGAACTCATCCGCCCCGTCGTGTGAACTCAATGTGGTACTGACGAGGCTCATGGGGGCTCCCTTCAAGCATATGCATCAGGCCTCTCTGAATTTCCTTTCATGGAAAACCTCTTTCCTCGTGGCCATCACCTCTTCCAGGAGGGTAGGGGCGATCCAGGCCCTATCCTGCAAATAGCCTTATTTGACTTTTCACGACACAAGGAGGGTGGTGCTGTGGACGTACCCCTCTTTCATGCTAAAGGTTCAGTCGGAATTCCACCTCAACGAGCCTTTGTTGCCTGTGGTTTTTTTTTTCCGAAACCTTCGTCGCTGGCGGAGAGGGCCTTGCACTTGCTGAATGTGGCTCGTGCTCTGAAGTTCTATGTTGCAAGCACCAAGCGTTTCCAGAAGACTTCTCAACTATTTGTGAACTTTGGTCCTATGAACCATGGGAAGGTCCGAGAGCCCATTCCACCAGAGCGATCGATGCGACAACGGCATTCCTGTCTGGTGTGCCCCTGCTGGACATCTGCAGGGCTGCTACGTGGAGGTCCACGCACACCTTAATACTATTCTACTGCGTCGACAGGGATTCCAGAGAGGAGTCCAGGGTCAGCCAAGCAGTGGTACGCAACCCGTTAGCTTGAAGGTGAGCCTGTTCCGGAGGTAAGGGTAATTTCTTCTGTTGAGCCTTGCCACCTCCTGTGGTTGTGTAATGTTGTACTGCTATGTATTCTTCATGAGCATGTGAATCCATGCCAGATGCCGTGCTGGAGAAGGAACAGGTTACTTACCTGTAACTATTGTTCTCCAGCATGGGTCTGGCATGGATGTACATGCAAACCCTCCCGCCGTCCCCTCTGTGGCTCTTCTTGGTCATACTTCCACTTTTCCGTGCTTACCAAATCTGAAGATGGCTGCCAGAGGAGGGGCTTGGGGAGAGGGCATTCATTGGCTGCGGGCAGTATGACCCAGAGTACAGTGATTGGTTTAGAGGAGAAATAGTTTGTAAGTGAAACTGTTTTTTCTTTTACTGAGGATTCCCGGCCCGATGACTGGGAATATTCATGAGCATGTGAATCCATGCTGGAGAACAATAGCTACAGGTAAGTAACTTGTTCCTTAAGTCATTTCCCCTACTGCCATGTCCCCTTACCATCATACTTAAGGATTGTAGGGCAGATACCTGGCACATACTCTTATCCGTGGCCTGGTCCACCATCTCGCAAGCTCCCAGCAGCCAGACCTTTTTCCTGCATAGTCTGACAGGATCATTCGCGAGTGGCACATTCTTCTTTTGAAAAAAATGTTTTACTAAAGGATTTTGCTTTTTTGCTTAGCTACAGTTATTCCCGCTCTTTAGGGTTTTGATGTAGCGCCAACCCACCACAAAGTGTGTGGCCTGCGGCATGCATGGGGTCTCAAGTGTATGTGGCTTGTTGTAGAAAATATCACCACTCCGCAAATCCAATTACACGGATGATTGCTATGAGTCTTTGATGGCCGTTGGCAAAGCAGCGTCCAGACGTCTGCAGAACAGGATGACACGGAACACCCCGATCCATGGAACACTGTACAACAACCCCCTTAACTCCTCCCCCCTGCACACAACAAGGCCTTCTATGGAAGGGGTATACCAAAAAAGGTGTGATGGCCACAGAAAACAATGTCTCTGGGAATCTTCACCTGTTCACCTGTTCTTCACCTGTTCTACATGGTTCTCATAATACAGTTCAGACATCCCCCTACATTCACACACCTGGGTGATAATACTTTGCAACATGGAGCAGACCTACTCAGAGACTCTTTCTAGTTGGCAGATTCTGGTCTAACTATGGTACTTGGTGTCACAGGGCTCAAGCAGTGCCTGGTCTGCCTAATGTGTTTAATTCTACAGGCAGTATTCTACATCTTGATTGTCTGAGCCAAAACGTAAAAAGTGGACAAGCCTTCAAGTGGGCTGCTTCTCGCAGCCTACCTTGTGTACATTTGGCTAGGACATGCGCACAACGACATAAGTTTAGGCTAGTTTGAGGCAGCGTATCATAATGAGGCTAAGCTTTTCATGTAAGGCATAGGTTTAAATGACTAGCAGCGTATGCATATTTTCCACCACCAGCCTGACAGTTCCTGGCCTGACAGTGCACACTATAAGCTCCTACATCCCTGACCCTTTTCCTCTGTACCTTTGGGATGTCGTCCCCAGGAGCACTCTGAGGGTCAATGCGCTGGAAAAGCCCACACGCTGATAGCTCTCTACAGCCTCTTCTGCTCACAATCAGTCCATCTCTAGTTGCATTTGAGTAAGATACTTAAGTTCACTGACTTATTTGTGTCATTGTTACTTTGTTTTAGTGCCCGAGTCCCTTTTTTTTCTTTTTTTTTCCTCTCTACTGGTCTGCCCTTCCCCTATGCCCTGTTCCTGGAGTATTACTTGCTTCCATTCCTTCATCAAGTTTTTCTTTGTGTAACCCCTGCACTTGTCTCCTCAGTCTGGACCACAAGTGGCCTCTTTAGACTGATTTCCCTCTCAGTTCATTAGCATCAAAACGTTCACCTTGGGAAGAACATTTTGTGTCCAGTCCGCCAAAGGTTTCTGGACTTTGTTAAAGCAGATCTTTAACTGGGCTCCACACAAAGGTAATAACTTCTCAGACAAGCTAAAAGAACGGGTCTTTTGTGCATTTCTGTGCCAAATCCTACCAGCACACCCTGAGGTGCAGCCAATTACCGACTCTGCTGCGGGATTCGATGATGCAAGGCTGGCTGGGTAAATTACTTTCTGATGTTTGTTAATCTGCTTAAAATCGCATGCTGTGCATAGTTCGACATCCAGTGGTAAACGCAGAGTATTGCGTCTTGTCTTTCGGAAATCGAAAGGGGACGTCGACATGGGCGTGCCTGTAACACTATCCCTACGTGACGTGTAATGTACCCAAGATCCCTCAAACATCAAGGTCCCTCAGATTGTTTTTTTCCACCCAGAGACCTGGTCGCCCATATGCAGAGTTAGTAAAAAACATTGCTATTGTCCAACCGACCTTTGGTCGAATAATTTTATAAAAATAGTTAAGATCACCTCTTCCTTCTCTTATCTCGACGGCTGTTCCAGTCTACGCTGAAGACCTGCGAGAACTTCGACAGAGGGTGATTCTGTTGGCGTTGCCGACCATGTGGCCGGGCCTTTTGCCGGCCTATACAGTAGGGAGAGTGGGGTCGGGGTGGGCATTTCTTTTCAAGCTGAAAATGCCTTTCCCTTTCCTTACTCTTTCCCATTTGGTCTTGGTCACTCTGTGCCCTCAGCTATGGAGAGGACTCCATTTAGATTTTGCCCTATTTGTAAGGGCAAATTCCCATGGAAGGAAAAGCACAGACGTTATAACCAGTGCTTGCCCCTTGATCACAAAGAGGAAGGGTGTGCAGCTTGTAAGCTCCTCCGCCCCAAGACCTTAAAGGAGCGTAGGGTAAAATGGTGGGTGGCCTACGGTATGTCCAAGGCCGGGAATTCTCCGACTGCCGCTACCACCGAATGTGACGAAGGCGAGAGTGACTATCAGACCTCTGAACCGGAGGTTGTTGACCTTTCGACAGAATGCTTGCCTTCCGCATTGTCTGTCCCCGGCCCCGATAAGCACGCCGTAAACTCTGCTATGGGGAAGTCACACCCCGGCAACAAAGACGGACACGTGCACGGCACTAAGCATACAACCCCCATCCTTACTTCGACCAGGTTTTGGCGCTAACGGGTACACCGGTACCTCCGGCGATCCCCGCCGACCGCCAGGATCCGCAGCGGCATATGTGCCTAGCGACTGGGCAATCCAAGACAAAGGACTCCACCCCAAAAATACATACATACATCCGCGGACACGCATCACAAAGCGTACGGCGATATGGTTTCGGCTTCGCCGAGGGCTACTCAAGACCTTACCACCGCCAATAATTACTGCGTTACTGGAATAGGTGGCCGAAGGCAAAGCTTCAGCGCAAAGACTCCCTTACAGTCGGCTGCTACGCGCCTCCCGTCTGCGGAAGACGTCTAAGACAGCCTGGTAAGAATCGTGTCCGCCGATTCTCATAGACGGCAGTTTAGGGACGCTTCGAAAGTTTCCGAAAGGCCCAAGGATCCGCCGAGATCTAAGGAGAGCGTTCATAGGTCGAGAGAAAGACATCGGGATACCCCACCTTCATCGGTCCCGCCAGAGGAATTCTCTGAAGGAGAAGGACTTCCTTCGACATTAAGGCAAAGATCTCGACAGTTTCCGACGGAAGAGTGCTAGGGACACCTTTCCACCTTTAGACCATTCTAGGTCATCAGTCTGGACTAGATAAAAGTTTGAAGACTACATGGAAAGACTGGACAGGTTTGTGTCACGTTCAGAACACCCTAGACCAAGGGATGAAAGCCCCTTTAATCTTAAAGCTAAATTCCAAGGCTTTTTGACCCCTCTTTAGAAGAGGACATATATAATTATGACCTTACTGAAAAGGACATTCCACCAGTTACTGTAGAGGAAAATCCTTTTTCTACCGAAGAACAGCATGAGCCCATTGAGGGCTGGCGTGAGGACCCAGATATGGGTGACCCTCAACCATGGCAGTCCCCAGATTCACAAGATCCAGATACAGATGTTCTGGCTTTGGACTCCTATCAAACCACCACTACAAGAAACCCCTCTCCAATTGATGATCAGCTGACGTTTAATGTAATGTTACATAAGGCAGCTGAACACTTTAAGATTGCCACTGAAGAGGCAGCCCTTGAAGCCGACTTTGTTGAGGATATACTCGAAGAGAAGCCGCCAGCCAGCCAGGCTATCCCTCTCCTCAATTCGATTAAAGACGCCTGGCTCCCTCCTTGGCAACACCTGCTCTCACAAGAGGTGTAAACCCAAGCATTCTCTTTCGCTCTTCTCCCTCGGATCCTTTATATATTAGAGGTCAATCCACCCCAGATTCTTTGGTAGTCACTACCACAAGTAAAAGAGCATGGGTCACTTTGTCAACCGGCGAGGCACCCCTTGACAAAGAAGGGAAAAGACTTTACGCCCTTGGGAAGAGGGTTACCACATCAGCGGCATACTCTACGCGTATTGCCAATAAAACCACTTTGTTGGCCAGTTACGCCGATGCGCAATGGGCTTTAATGCAAGAAGGCCTACAAGAGACTCCAGAACCTCTATGAACCTGTCTCCTCACCACAGTCTCTGAGGGTAGGCAAGTTAACCAGAACATTTTAAAGAACACCTTGGATTCTGCCGAGACAGCCAGTCGAGCCCTGGCTCAGGGCATACTCCTCAAAAGATGCATGGCTTCGTAACTCGAAATTTAAACCTGAGACGCAGGCATCGCTTATAAACAAACCTGTGGAGGAGTCCAACTTGTTTGGGAAGGCAGTCGACGAGGCTCTAGAGACCGCAAAAAAGGAACATGACACCCTAAAGAGTCTGGACCAAATTACTTGGAGACCCTCCATGAGGCGAGGTTTTGGAAACAAGGTTTTTTCATGGCCAATGCTTCAGTCACCAACAATACTCTTCAGGAAACAACTGGAACACTCTACAGGGAACCAACACTTACACCACCCGTACCCCCAAAGCGGACAGCGCCATGGTAAAGGAAGGGGCAGGAACCCTACCCCTAGAGGTTCCCCAGCCTCGGGTTCCAAATGACCCGAGGATTCAGGTCCCCTCCCATGCCTCCCCGGTCGGGGGCCGGCTTACATTGTTCCTTCAGGCATGGGAGGGAATAACCATGGACCAGTGGGTGCTAAAAACCATAGCGCGCGGTTACTGTGTAGAGTTCAACCGGTCCCCAAAATTCAGACCTCCACGACAAAGAAGACTAACACCAGAACATCTTTGCATACTTATGCAAGAAGTCGAGATACTGGAACAAAAAGGAGCCATTGAGATCGTACCCCTATCGCAGGTAAAAGAAGGTATTTATTCAGTGTGCTTCCTTGTACCCAAAAAGGATCTAACCATGCACCCTGTTCTAGATCTGCGCCCAGCAAACAAATTTGTAAAAGCACTAAAGTTCTGCATGGTCACCCTGCACGAAGTAATTCCCCTGCTCACACAGGGGGATTACATGGCAACTCTGGGGGTTAAAGATGCATACTTTCATATTTCAATGTTGCCAGTGCACAGAAAATACCTCAGATTTATGATACAGAACAAACATTATCAGTTCAAGTACTACCCTTTGGCATAGCATCTGTACCAAGGGTATTTACGAAGGTAGAATTATCCAAAATGACATCTGATTGAAGACTGCGCCAAAATTCAATTGTGCAAAAAAAAAATGTATTCAGAATTGCCCTTGTATGATACGTGTTTCAGCTAATTAATTAGCCTTTGTCAAATCAGGGCTTTAGAAACTACTTGATAAAAATAATGTTCAAAATAATTGATCACATAAACACAAGGTAGCAGCCATGTTACAATCACAAATAATCACATTGGTAATGCCACCAAACGATAAACATAAAAGAAACAAAGCAAATCAAAATATCCGAGTGGGAAATGGGAGGGAAGGGGGAAGGGATGGATAAATTAGCAGATGTTTCAGTAAATCAATGAATTGTAAGCATTAATTTCACCAAAAAATAGGCACGGATATTCATCAATAGATCACAGAGAAATATGGGTTGGCGATGAGGTGGATTAATGGGTGAAAACAAATAAACATACGTAAATGCATCACATCAAAAGAAAACGGGGAGAGCGAAAAGTACATCTAATTAATACAAATGTTCTCTATAGGTAATTTCACAATTTTCAAAGTGCTGGTTAATGAAATAGCAAGAGTCTTTACCGTTAAATGTATGATATCATTGCTTGTATCAGTTTTATTTTCCCGAATAACTGGGGTCGATCCCTTAAAAAAAAAGTATATGCATAAGACTCCTTATTTTAATTAGATAAATAATTTTGTATAAATGCCCTATAATTGTCGTATTTGTTTAATTAAGTTGTATAGCAAAAGCAAGTCAGCATCTCATCTCCGATGTAACCTAGGTATCTCACCTCAAAAGTTAGAGGTTAATTCATCATGGCACGCTTAATGCGTTTCAAAGCATATTCCAGCCTTGTATTCATTAACCTATTTACAAAGGTTCTAGCAGTAGCGGCAGCACACCTGTGCAGGCAATCCATTCCAGTATATGCTTACCTCGACAACTGGTTCATAACGGGGACTCCTACGAGTCATGTCTGGCAAATACCCAAAAGCCAATAAATCTGTTATTCAGTCTGGGTTTCTCTATCAACGAGAAAAAGTCCAGCTTAGACCCCAGTCAAGTCAAACAATTCCTAGGGGCTCTAATTCGAACAAGGACGGCCTTGTCTTCCTGTCCAACGAGAGGGTTCAAAACATGTTATTTCAAATCCCTCAATATGTAGCCAGTCGAGAGGTAACAGTACGCAAGGCAATGCGTCTGTTAGGAATTATGGCGTCATGTATCTACTTAGTTCCTCACGCGTGCCTGCGCATGCGCCCAATGCAAGAGTGGCTAAGTAGCCAGTGCTGTCAGCCCAATGGACAGTGGGAGGATTTAGTAGTGGTCTCACCGGCCCTAGTTCACTCACTGCGGTGGTGGTCGAGGGAAAACCTCTTGGAAAGGGAAATCCTGCACTACCCTCGCAGTGGAAGCCACTCTAACTACAGACGCTTCCCTTACAGGGTAGGGAGCCCACCTACTTCAGCAAACAGAGTTTGGTCGTCAGACATAGCGTCCAACCACAAATCTGCTGGAACTGCTGCCATTGTTCAAAGCACTGAAAGCTTTCGAAACACAGCTGCAGGGAAAGATGATCCTAATTCTCACACAGCACCACGGCCATGTACTGTCTGAACAAACAAGGGGGCACTCATTCTCCAGGGCTGTCCAAACTGTCTCAGAACATTTGGAAGTGGGCTCTCAAACGCAGCATGTTCCTGGTATCACATGTTCCAGGGGAACTCAATCTTCTGGCAGACGTACTCAGCAGAGACTTTCCGTTGCCCAGGCAGTACGAATGGCGATTACACAGACACCTTGTTGCCAATGTTTTCGCACAATGGGGCTTTCCAGAGATAGATCTGTTTGCAACTCTGGAGAACGCTCAGTACCAAGATTACGCCTCCAAGTACCCCCAGAACATCTGGATAACATGGTCAGGGAAATTTGTCTACGCTTCCCCGCCGACTCCCCTTCTCAACATCATGCACAAGATGCACCAGGAACCAGTCACGATGATACTGGTGGCCCCCATGTGGGCCCGCCAACCCTGGTTCGCTCATCTGATGGAGATGTTCCGATCTCCTCCAATCAAACTGCCTTGCCCGTACAACATGTCGCAAGACAGAGGGGAGACGCTTCACCCATGCCCACAGACAATGAACTTAGCGGCCTGGCTCCTGAGGCCATAGAGTTTGGACACCTGCAAATCCCTCAGAGATGTATGGACATTCTCAGGGAAGCAAGGAAGCCAAACACCAGATACTGCTGTTCCAGCAAATGGAAACGGTTTGTCATCTGTTGCAACTCAAAGATCATTAACCCAATTAACTGTTCTCCCACACACATTGTGTTCTACCAAACTCATTTACTTGACTCAGGACTGATCTTCAGCTCCTTAAAAGTGCACTTAGCTGCACTTTCTGCCTACACTACAGCACAACAAAAATTGTCATGGTGGAAAATACCAGTTATTAAAGCTTTCAGGGAGTGAGTGAAAAGAATTCACCCTCCCATTTCTAATCCGGCTCCCGGATGGGACCTAAATGTGGTGTTGACTAGGCTTATAGGAGCTCCCTTCGAGCCCATGCACAAAGCAAGTCTTAAAGACCTCACCCTTAAGACTTTTTTTAAAAAAAAATGTTTAATAGCCGTTACCTCCATCAGGAGGGTAAGTGAACTACAATCGCTCTCAATCCTAGATCCCTTTGTAACATTTCACAAAGACAAGGTGGTTCTGGGCACTCACCCTAGATTTGCACCCAAATTAATTTCCAAGTTCCATGTGAACCAGTCAATAGAACTACCAACATTCTTTCAAAATCTTTCAAGCATGGGAGAAAGAACCCTGCACACACTAGATGTACGCATAGCTGTCATGTTGTACATGGAAAGAACTCGCCCACTAAGGAAAACAAATCAGTTTTTCATTTCGGTGGCGGCAGGAAGAAAGGGAGACGCAGTCTCCAAATCCACTATCTCTTAATGGATTGTCAAATGCATTACACTCTTGCTAAGAGAGCTGCCCTTGAAGTCTAGAGCACATTCCACTCGAGGCACTGGGGCGTCCATAGCATTCATTGCAAATGTTCCCCTCGAATCTATTTGCAAAGCGTAACCTGGAGTTCTGTACACACCTTTACAAAAACACTATTGCCTAGACACTCATTCTAGGTCTGATTCTCAGGTGGGACAGGCAGTACTAAGACATCTTTTCGCTACTGTTCCTTCTCACAACCCACCTCCAACTTGGGTACTGCTCGCTAGTCTATGCACAGCATGTGATTCTAAGCAGATTAACAAACATCAGAAGACGTGCATTACTTACCATAAAAGCATTTCTGATGGTTGTATCTGCTTAGATTCACATGCGCCCACCCTTCCTCCCCGCTCGGATGGAAGGAACATAGACGTCTTATTACTTTCTCTCTCTTTTCTGTACTCGCTCACGATAGTCATAAGGCTCCCTCTTGGCAGAAAAAATACAATTGGAGGGACCGCGACGCATCTTGTGTACACTACACGTCACATAGGGATAGTGTTAAAGGCACGCCCATGTCGACGTCCCCTTTCGATTCTCGAAAGACCAGATGCAATACTCTGCAGTTACCACTGGATGTCGGACTATGCACAGCATGTGAATCTAAGCAGATACAACCATCAGAAATGCTTTTACGGTAAGTAATGCATGTCATATCCAAAGTGTCTTGGGGCTTGAACAGGCCTGCTTAAACCCCTGAAGACTCGTACCATCTTGAGTGGGTGCTAGGTTTTATTGTCTGCCTCTGTAAGCATTGGAGCACCCTCAATGGTGTGGCCTCACATTGATCACAGCCCTGCACTTTGGTGTTCCCAATATGATGCATTGCTCCCCTAGGGCTGAATACCTAACCACCTTGACGGCATCAGCTGGGGGAATGGGGGAAATCTGTGATATTTTCGAAAATAAAATACTGAATCCCAAAATAACAAATTTATTTTTCTTTCACCCCATTTCACTGCATATATATGCAGGGGGAGACCCCCTCGTATACCCCTGCACGTTCTTTTTATTAACTTTACCCACGCCTCACATATATATGCATTGAAATGGGTCATCCAAAATTCAGTATTTTGGGATTCTGCATTTTTTGCCGCACAATTATGGGGTAATACCCCCCTGACGAGTGACGGTCCTGCTTACTGTTGATTCTGAAGCAAGAGGGAGACATCCCCCTCACATTTTGTGAAGGACATGGAGGATGGGAAGCTTGTTCGACTGTCATATACTAAATGGGCTCGGACAGAATGTGCAGTGGTCTCCCGCAGTATTTTCTGCAAATTTATTTCATTTGTATTGCGTGCATACAACCAGGAGGCATTGAGGCGCTGGTACAGGTACATGTTCTCACACTGGCTTTGTCAAACAATATAATGGGTTAACACAGGTACATGTTATCGCAGTGACATTGACATGGAGTACAGTAGTTGTAGCATGATCAGGCTTTGCAGCATGGCATGAACAGGGGTTAGAGATAGCAGGTGCTGGGGTGTTATAAGCTGGGAGAAGAGCAGAGTTTTCAGCTGGTTCTTTTTCTAGTTTGTCAACATCCAGGGCATATCTGTAATCCAAGCTGTTTTGGTCCCCTCTAACGTCTTTCCTGCCCTAATGGCCTATTCCCCTTACGAAGCAGCGGTCCTCTGTATAGAAGGAAAACCACCTTTGCGAAGGTCATGGCCACCCCGACCAAACGGGAGTTCTTTTAGGACATCAAGAACAGGATCCCATTGTTTCCTCTGATGGCACTACCACCAGCCACAGTGCTGCCTGCAGTGACTGCTCCGACGACCACAATAATGATCCAGTCCGGAGGGATACCAGGGAAGTCTGTGCTGTCTTCCTGCCCTTGTCTACAAATCCTCAGATTATGTTGGTCATCACCCCTTGGGGCAGTGCGGACTATTTGGTTTGGGGGGTGGGGGGGTCCTCCTGTTCCTCAAGGCAGACACGCTAGTAGCCCTCTCCAGGATGTGGTCCTAAGTGAAGTCATGTTTGTTCTTTTTTTTTTTTTTAAATGGCTTCAAAAAATATCAATTTAGACAGACTGCTTTGTGACATCACGGAGCAGTGTTTCTAAAACGGAGGTAGAGGAGGTACGTTTCTATGTGTCTGGGTGTCTTGGGTGTATGTTTTGAATTGAGGATAGGGGGTCATGGGTGGGTAGAGGGAGATGGGGGGGGCTGAGGGTGGTGTGGGATGTGAAACCCCTCCCGATTTCATGTAAATCCCACCGGGGGGCTGGAGGGGGCGCAGGGTGGTTGGATTTGATTTGGGGCATAGGAATGTGGTTTTTCATTTTTTCGGCTGATTTTAGGCATCCAATAAAAAAATGTCTTTTTGTTAGGCGGCCTATACAAAATTGAAAATATCACATAGAACCCAGGATGTTCGTCCTTCACCCTTCAGGCGCAAGAGGCGATCCTGTCACCTGGGCCTTCTTCCACTAGTTGGTTCTAGGAGTGATTGTTTTCCTGGCTTGCCAGTATCTGTGCCATTTCCCCATAAAACCAGATTCTTGGTCTCAGTGAATAACAAAGAGCCCAATCTATGGACCCTGCCGTCTTTTGGGTTCTTTTTGTTCATTTTTTGACAGTTCCGTGTGTCGGGGCAGTCGTTCCTCCCTTGCACCCAAATGTGTCTTAACTGTTGCGTGAAACTGTTCTTTTTGTAATATTTTTTTATTCATTGGCGTGCACTGCGATATACTGCCTTGTAACGATCTTGGTCTCGATGATGCAGAGTAAACCATAGTAGATAGTTACTGGTCCAGCATGATGGGATAATGGATGCCAGAAGAGTGTGGAGTAAGCCACATTCCACTGTTACCACAGATGAGCCCCCCTGGAGGCAACATGTAGGCACTTGGTTGGATGATGACATGCTTTGACTAATTTATCATCATCTTGTCCAGTCAGTCTGTGTCTGCAGTCTTGTCTTGGTCCAAGCACTTGTCTGTAGTGTCATCATCTGTCCCACTCGCCCCTCTCTCTGTAAGAAGGTGCTGGATGCTACTGGCAATTCTTTCCTTCATTTCTGTCAGGCAAATGACACCAGCTTGGCATTGGTAACGCCAGATTGTGGTGGGAAATTGCACATTTTACAAAGTGGTTGCCTAAAGACAAACCTGAACAATTTGCAGCAGGTGTGGCAAGGCTAGTGACATGCTGGAGGCAGCAACAAATACTAAGTGCATTTCCTTGAGGGTTATGTGTTTTGGCTCAGATTCCCAAAGGCGAGCGTGGCTGAAAAGCATGAAACTCTTCCAAGACCCTTAAAAGGTGTTGCACCGTCTTTTTTTTTTTTTAGATGGATTTTCAGTAGCCACCCCTGTGGGAGCGTTTTGATAGGCCACCTTACATGATGAACAGGGTAATTGACAATTGGATCTAGCCAAACTCTAGCAAGGTAACGCAGACTGAGCAGTAGGGAAGACTTCTGGGACTGTGGGGGTGGTGTAGTAGAACAGTTAACCCAACATAGAATATTCACATATCACCAGCACAAACAAGTACAACAATATTCTAATGTATTATGCCTTAACTCTAAATAGGCAAAGTAAGTCCAGAATTTTACTAAAACCGATTGTCTTCACAAATGGTGAGATCACCCACACTTTACAATGAAACATGGTGAAACCAGTTAACATACATGAAGCAGAAACTCTGTAAGCAGTGCAGTGAGAAAACAGTGCATTAAAAACAGTAATCATATACCTTGCCATATGACTTCTAGAACTTCAACAGTCCTTCCATACCAGGTGAGTAGGTCTACTACCTCAACAGTCTGTTCCAGGTAAGTCTCTGTGTAGGAGGTCTTAAGTTTCCCTAGAACACACTTTGGCAAAACCAACCAGTAGGAGACTGTTCCAGAATCAAGCACTTTGATGCTTTCAAAGGTAAGTAGAAAGTCTTTAGGGGTACTCTTCCAATCCCACCATACTGGGGGTTACCCCATGGGGAATCCTGGCCAGAATTCCATTGATTTCGACCAGGCAAGGTAGAGTTAGGGAATGGAATCTATGCCCATGTAATCCCGAAGGTGAGTGGAATGAACCGGTAAGTAGACACACTTCTGCCTGTCAATGGCGTTCCAGGGGTTGCAAGAACAGTGACTAAAATGGACTGCCAGATTGGTTTGGGCTAGATGTCAGTTCCACGCTATGGCAGAATGGTTGCAGTACGCTTTCTGCAGGACTCGTGCAACATAGAACAGCAGCCACGGCAGGTCCCACAAGAGGAGACCCCCAGCGCACAGAGATATCGCCGGGGAGTTCTGATCCATGGGAACCAGATGAGTTTTGTGCAGTGACCAAGAACCTGCTCCTGTAATGCATCGCTTCATGCAGGAGACCAACTCAGGACAGCAACCGATGTACTGGAAGTGCCTTTTGCACAGCTGGACAGCTCACCAAATGGTGCTGGGATGCTTCAGACTTCGCTTGCATAGATCGTTACTGCTTGGTCATGCTCGGTCCCAAGGGTCAACGCACTGATGAGGGTTGTCTTGGATCATCGAAAGAGAGGCCGTGTGTTGAGATGCATCCTGTGGGAGGGTTCTACTTGATGAACAGGGTAATTGACACTTGGGTCTATCCAAACTCTGTCAAGATAAGTGTGTATTAAGCAATGTGGCACACTTCGGGAGATATGGGGCTGGTGAAATTGTAAAGTTAAACGTATGGAGCACTGAAACCAGTGGTACAAAACTACTTTATTAGGCCTTTATACCAAAAGCATGAAAAGCAAACAGTAAGTATTTCTAAGACACCCAATAAACACATGTATATATTTGTGGCTTGTGAAACCTATTAGATTCACATGCTTTGCATAGTCCACCTTCTAGTGCTTTAACATACATATTTTGTTTTAGAATTCAAAACCACATGTCAACGTAGTTGTATTTTTTGTTTTTCTGACATGACGTCTGTATTGGTGATGTAACCGATCGTGTTGCTGATGTCTGTACTGTCCCATTGCTCCCTTGTGAGGAGGCAGGGCAGGCGCATGGATTACAAGTAGATGCAAACCACAGTCTAATACTGATTAAGTACCATTGTCATATTCGTGAGCTTGTGATTATGCTTAGCTTTGCATAGGCCCACATTTACTGGTTGTTGCAGAGTGTTAAATCTTGTTTTTCATTATCAAACTCAAAAAGGTGGCATCGACGGGGGCGTTCCTGTCATACTATCCCTGCTCTGTGTGGACAATTTGCTGGTCACCTGGCAAGCTAATGAGGGGACGAGGGGTACACAGGGGTTTGGCGGAAAGGGGACTATGGACTAGGAGTACATAAGGTACTATTGTTAGTTACATTTTCATACTCCTATATCCTATCCCCTTTAGTCTGCACTTATGGGAGATTACAAAGCACTAATCAACCAGGGAGGCTGGAAGGTAATCTTTAGGCAAACAGGTTTTGCAGGCCTGCCTGGCCAAATCTAGCATGTGACCTGGCCACTGTGTCAATTCAGTTTACTACTGCAAAAGTCGGGCGGGGAAGATCAGGTTGCTGCTTTACTTCCCAAGGGATGTACCTTTGGACTGCAATCGCCGTAGCTTTAGCCCTAACTGAGTGGGCATGCAAGCCTTTGGACACTGATATTTTCTGAAGCATGTAGGCCTCTGCAATGCAGGAGACGATAGATACATCAGGCTATAGTTGCCTTTGACACCTGAAGGTTAGGCTGCCGCCAGCCGAGTCATAAATAGACTTCCAGAATTTAGGAGACTTTGTTCTAAATAAAATAGAAGTCTGCCAAACATCCAGCGAATGTAAGGGCTTTTTCCATCAGTTTGAGAAAGAAAGAATCTAGATGAGAACCATCTCCTGATTTAATGAAATCCAAAACATCCTCCAGTAAAAATGTAGAATGTGACCGAATGACAAACCATATATGGTTCTGAATCTGACGGGGCCTGAATTTTACTGATTCTAATAGCCAAAGAAACTGTAACTAAAAAGGCTGCTTTCCAAGACACCACATTTGTCTTCTCTGTACATGGGTTCAAGCTGCTTATGCAATATTGCTGCTAAGACTACATTACATTCCCATACTGGATGAGATTTAAAGGACCTCGAAATGTCTCTTGATGATAGGATTTGATGTGAGAATTGTAAGCATTGGAGTGCTGACATCAGCCCCAATAGTGATTAAATATGTGCAACAAGACTGAATGTTTGTGAGATAAGGCTGGAAAAACTGAATATTGTCTAAGGAAGGACATGGAGGAATCAGTGAATGTTCTAGCGTCCAGAAGCAAAAGGAAGTACACTTTTGTCTTATGTTGGGCCCTTGTAGATGGCTTCCTGGTCACCCAGCATTATTCTCGTATTCTGATCTGAAATCCAAAAATGAGGGCAGGCGGTACCAGGCAGCTAAGTTCATTGATATCGGGGAGGAGTAGAACATCCAAACCCCCTGGTGGGACAGAAGATCCTGAGTCACTGGGAGTGGTAAGGGACCCTCTGTTCTGAGATGTAGAAGGTCCGAATACCAAATAAGAGTTGCCCAATCGGGAGTGAACAGGATTTGAGCGCAATGAGCCGATGTGTAGAGCTTTAACCATTTCCTTTAGAATGAGCGTCAGCGGGGAGAAAGCCTAACATGTCTGGTCTTCAAAGGAGTCTGGCTCTTGACCAGCAGGGATGCAAACAGGTGACATTTGCAGTTCTCTTACGTTACAAATAGGTCCACCTGAGGAAATGTCAATTTCTGAAATCTTTCCTGAAATGCTTGATCTCCCATTCGTGGTTGCAGTGAGCAAGGCGACTGTGTCAGCAGTCTTGTTGAGATCTCCAGCGAAGGGCACCTCCTGGAGAGCTATTTGATCTATAACTGCCCCTTCCCAAATTTGAATTGCCATTGAACAGAGGGGAGAGAACTTTTTTCCTCCCTCCTTGTTGACATGGAACATGGCAGTTATGCTGTTGGTCCTTATGAGTACTTGAATTATTGGCAGAAAGGATTTCAGATCCTTGAAGATTGCTAAAAGCTCCAAAACATGTATATGCAATTGACTCTGTCGTGGACCATAGGGGGGCATGCTTTTGAAACTAATCAAAGGTTGCACCTCAAACGGTCAGGGACAAATTTGGGGTATCAATTTGGGGGGGGGGGGGTTCAGATCCTTTTTGATTGAAATTCTTTCCTCGGCACAGGACTCTGCTAGGTGTAGTTCAATATGCCTCTTCTTGAGGTGGGCCAGCGGAAGCAGCCATGTGACCCAAAAGGTGTAGAAACCACCACACTGAGGTGCTCTGCCGATTTTAAGAAGTGTGATATCGCCAATTGTATGTCCTGAATTCGCTCTTGCTTGAGGAATTCCCTGCATACACTTGAGTTCCAGCTGAACCCTATGAATGTGTCCTTCGTTGGGACTAGGCACTTAATTTTGTGGTTGACTGAGAGCCCCATATTGATTAGTAGATTCAGCATCAGATTGAGGGATGCCATCGCTTATTGACATGTCTGCTCTGACGAGCCAGTATTTATAGGGATAAATAGTAATCCCTTGTGCTCTCAAGTGAGTTCCTATTGGACTTATCAATTTTCATCATCGTTGACTTTTGTTAGGCTTTAAAAAGCATCAGGTACAACACATCATAAAACGATAACAAATTAATTATCCAAGGGTAGAGACAATTCTCTAAAGCTATTAAATAGTTAAGAAAATTCAGATAGTGGGAAAGAAAGCAGAGTCCATTGTTTACATAGCCTTTATGGGAATTTTAAAAGGAGAAAGCGTAAAAAGAAATATATCATAATTTCCAGTATAATAATTGTCGAGAGCAAGCTCGCAGCCTCAGTTACATTCGAATTAACAATTTCACAAGAGCCGTAATGGCTCGGCATCATCTTGTAACTTTTGGCCTCTCTTGTCTTTTAGTCTATATATCCAAGCCATATGAATATTGCGGGCAGTCGTGAATATTACATGGGGCATCATTGCATCCTTTGTTGTATGGATCCCAACAGCTTTAAAAATTGCCCGCAGATATGGTCCTCCTATCTTCTACATTACACAAGTCAAAAGGAAATTTGAGTCGTTTCCTCTTTCACCCCACGTAACAGGCAATCCCCTTTGCCATGACTTTGTAAATATTGCCTATGATAGTGTTCCGAACCTGAATCAGGCATACAATGTTCTTTCAAATGGGGCATTTATTTGATCTAAATAACATTTGAACGCCATGCCTGACTTATGCAATAAATACTCTGGTCCCAGGTGTAGCCTATTAGCTGCTTCTATGAGTTGGTCTCTTGATCTTATGTCTGCAGCCCTTATTATTTTCAAGTGGGTTGAACTATTCACATTCTGTGGTGTTTCCCCAAACATCACTAATACAGAGAGCCATCTGAGTATCCTTTTAAGTGTTTCACCCACCCGAGGCTGTTCCTTCCACAAAAGACAAGAGATGCCCAATGGCCTCTTTGCTTCTGTAATCCCTCAGTGCGCCATAACCTCACCCAGTACAATACTGGTTTCAAACTAATAGTTGCCTGCTGGCAGAACATCCAATTCCAGGCACACAAGTGTGAGGGAGTGCTCTGGGACAATAACAGCAATTGTTTCAGGAAATTACATTCCACTCAATTCAAGGCCCCTGTGTCCCCACAGCCCCAAATTTCAGCCCTTCATGTTGATGCAGGCAGAGCCTGTTTTTTGTATAATTCCAGTGCGTGTATAAGTGCACCGCTCCTGTGCTTATTAAAAAGGTTTAGTAGTCGGGCTACATTTGCAGAGGTTTGCACTGGATTTTTCTATCTGTGCTGACCACTCGGTTTTCCGGAAACCGAATACCTAACCAATTAAAAAAAAAAGGTGCTCCAGCTTAATACCGTTAATTTCTGAATTTAAAGGGCAATATTTTGAACGTGTGGGTCTAAAGACATTACATTAATCTTCCCTATATTCACCACCATCTCATGGTAGTCACATTTTCTCTTGAAGACGTTTAGGGTGGTCTTCAGATCTTGTGTTGAGGTTGCCAGGATTACTGCGTCGTCCGCATTAAAAAAAAGCATTGGGTACTTTTCTACACCCATCTTGGGGCTATCCAGGCATCCTGTTAGAAGTGCATCAGTTACCTCCTGTAAATACACTGAGAACCAGGAGCAGGAAAAGCACACATCCCTGCCTTACACTTTTCTCTACCTTTTTAAAGGAACGTTAATTCTCCTAACCCATAACGGAAGTCTGCACTGTTCTCTTGGTAAAGCTGTTTCAATGGATTGCTTTTCTCCTGCAGATTCCCCATTTGATAGATATCCCTCCACAGCTCTGCTGCTCGGAAACATATTCCACAGGGGGCATAGTGGACCTCAACTCTGCAGACTATAATCAATCCGCCTTGTGTGGTGGTAGATCGTCGGCTCCGGAAATGGCGCCATACAAATACCATGTCACTACGCCCCATGCCTCCATTTTCTTTTTTGCCACGCTCACACGCTGCATCGGGATCTTGCTCGAGTTTCACTCAACTTAAGTCTTTGATTTACCTGGACTGTCTACACACCGGATTGTGGGTTTTAAGCAGTGCTCGGATTTTTAGGCCAAAATGTTGGTGACGGACCCACTTGACGTCTGTGGTATCTGCGTTCCACTCACGACATGGAGGTCTGCGTGTCGTGCACCAAGATGCAACCCAAGTCCCTGCGAGACACAGCCGGTACGCAGGCCCTGGGCAGACCGCTGCCGAATTCTCTGGCGCGGTCTTTCATCAGGTCATCTGAGGCCAAGACTGAGGAGCCCACTCGTCCCAACAAGAGTCGGCACCACAAGAAAACAAGAGCTTCCACTCCAGAAGCCATTCAGGGTCCTCTTCCTCACGGAAGACGCAATGCC
Source organism: Ambystoma mexicanum (assembly GCF_040938575.1). Taxonomy (NCBI): domain Eukaryota; kingdom Metazoa; phylum Chordata; class Amphibia; order Caudata; family Ambystomatidae; genus Ambystoma; species Ambystoma mexicanum. The sequence continues at coordinate 736,582,851 of NC_090925.1, forward strand.
ACCATCGGCAGGAATCTGATTCTTCCTCGAAGCGAGGTTAAGCCGTCTAAGTGGCCGACCACTCTGGAAGAGTGGGATTTGTTTAAAAAAGAAATGCGTGACAAGTTTCGTCAACAGGCGGCTGTCGGCGCGGCTCCCACCCTCGACCAGCAGGCCTCTGCAGCAAAAGCAGTGCTCGGTACCCCTGACCCCACGCTTGCTAAAAAGTCGCTGATTGAACTTTCGAGCTACATGGCCTAGGAGGCCAGGAAATCACCCTCACAAAGCCTCTCCCATGGCACCCATCAGAGCTACCGGTGCCAATCTCTAACCCTTTGACCTCTAGGGCTCCGCTGGAAGCTAAGCCCTCGGCCTCAGCATCCAGACCTGTGGAGCCGAAAGGTAAGCCTTCGACGTTGACCAATGATATCAGCGCTTTTCAACCACTGTCGCAGACAGGGTTTTTCGACTCGGAGGTCTATTTTCGCCACCGATCAACCCGAAGAATGTGAAGAGGTCGACCCCATCTTTGTGGGATCTGGCGGCATCGACTCTTTTGAGGACCGAGACAACATGACGGCACTGGCTCAAGGCCTTCAAGATGCCAGTGGGTTGGACACATCTCCAGATCTTGAGATGCAACAGAAACAACCCTACACTCACTTTCCTGTCAAATTCAGGACATTGGTAGAGAAAGTGGTTGACACACTGGGCCTCAAGTCGACCGCCATTCCCCATCAAGGGTATGACCTGATGGACATCCTGGATGATGGCCCGGCTGTTGAACACAACATGCCCTTCAATCAGGCCATAGCTGACCCTTTGGCTTCCATCTGGCAGACCCTATGCAATTTGCCCCCCTCTCACCCCCTTCCCCCCGAGAGTACCAATGTCGCAGGGAAGTACAGGCTGACAAGAGGGGATCCCTCTTTCCTCAACACACCATTCCCCGGAAGGGTTGGTAGTTCGGGCTGCCACTATATCTTCCAGGCCTGCAGCATCCACCTCTAATCTCCCTACAGACAGGGAAGTGAAAAGGATTGATGCTTTGGCCAAAAAGGTGTTTACCTCTGGCAGCATGGCTCTTCAGGCCACAAACGTAGCTTGCGGTTTCGCAAAGTTTTCTCAGTTTGTGGAAGGCAGTAGAGCATACAGCAGACTACGTCCCGGAAGGTCAAATGCTGGACATTTCTACAGCTTGTGGAGGATGGGATGGAACCGCCAGGCAGTCCTTGCAAACAGGCCTGGATATTGCTGACTCTGTTGGTCACTCCATGGGGTCGGCAATAGTAATGAGAAGGCAGGCCTATTCGAACAGTTCTGGCTTTTCCCCCAATGAACAAAACCCCCTTCTTGACATGCCTTTTGAGGGGGAGATGCTTTTTGGACAGAAGACGGATGAGACTTTGGAGAAATTCAAGGAGTCTAAAGTCGCTGGGTCTGGCTGCGTAGCCTGCTAAGCCTGCTTTCAGCTTTGCATCCAGAAACTGTAGGCGTTGTGCCTTATGGCAGGAAAGTGTAGCCCCCACAAACCTGGCAGGGGCAAAGATGTTTCTTGCGTCCCAGAAGGGTCAGAGTAGTGTCTAAGGGTCAGCAGCTGTGGCGGGGCGATGGTGCCATTGAAGCCGCTTTGATTTTCCCCTCCCACGACATACCGGTTGGTGGACGTTTGGCAGAGCATTGGTCCCCGTGGCAGGCGAGAACCTCTGATGCCTGTGCCCTACAGTTAATTCTGTGGGGTTATTGTCTGCCCTTTTTTTGAGAACTTCTAGACTTACCCTATCTTCACTGATCAACCTAGACAGGAGCTCCAGGAAAAACGGAGAGCCCTGTTGTCGAAGGGTGCTGTGGAAGAGATGCATCCCGATCAGAGAAGGTCGGGCTGGTTTTCCTGGAACCCAAACAAGAGGAGGAGGTCTCTGTCCCATTCTTGACCTCAGGGCTCTAAACAAGTTCCTGAGAAAAGACAAATTCAGGATGGTGACATTGGGAGAAATTCTCCACGCTCTCAAACTTCAGCAGTGGCTGCTGTCCATAGACCTGCAGGATGCCTACTTCCTTGTGTCCATACATCAGAAGCACTGGAAATTCCTGCAGTTCCTCATTGAGGACAAGCACCATCAGTGCAAAATGCTACCCTTTGGGTTGACTTGCGCTCCAAGCGTCTTCACCAAGCTCATGGCGGTAGTCGCAGCTCACCGCAGTAGATCCGTAGTCCACGTATTCCCATACCTGGACAACTGGATGTTCTGGGGTAAGTCAGCGGAACAGGTTTTGACTCCTCTAGATGACACCTGTCTGCTACTGCACAGGCAGGGCTTCTCCCTGAGCTTGGAGTCCCACTTGACTCCGGTCCAAAGGCTCCAGTTCATTGGGGCAGTCCTAGACACTTAGGCAGGGAAGGCCTTCCCTCCTGAGGAGAGAGCCGACAACATATGGTCCAGTTGTTCCGGGACCATGCCACCTTGCCAGCGGCTTCCTTTCTCAGCCTTTTGGGCCTCAGGGTCTACTGCATTTTCCTGGTGCTAGAGGCCAGAATGCGCATGAGATCCTTGTAGTGGCTCCTACAAGACCAGTGGTCTCAGTTTCTGGGAGCTCTCTAGAGTCCTCTCAAGGTGTCCAACCAGGTAGTTTGTAGACTCAGCTGGTGGGACACGCGCACAAATCCGATGGCGGGCAAACCCTTCTGGCCTCAGGCCTGAGTGGTCACGAATGCGTGCCTGAAGGGTTGGGGCGCTCACTGTGAGGACTTGCAGGTGGGCGGCCTCTGGACTGCGTTGGAATCCAGGTGGCATATCAACCGGCTGGAGTTGCGAGCCATCAGGCTAATCCTGAAGGCTTTCGCCCCATCGCTCAAGGGGGAAGCATGTCCTGATTCTGATGGGCAACAAAGTGACCATGCGCTACTTACCCAAGCAAGGTGGAGTGCATTCCCGTCCTGTCTGTACAGAAGCGATGCAACTGTGGTTCTGGTTGCTAGAGAATCTAATCTCGGTCTGGGCAGTCCATCTGGCGGAGACAGAATAGTTTGGTGGATGCTCTCAGCAGGCAGAACACAGTATCAAACGAGTGGGAAGTGTGCCAGGAAGTCCTGGGATATCCCAGCAGTGTATCTGTTTGCCACAGAAGCCAACAGGAAGTGCAAACAGTTTTTCATGAGGGATTTCCCAGCGAACGGTGCACTGGGGGACGCATTTCTGGTGGATTGGACCTTCCCTCTGATGAACTGGAGCCTTCGGACCGGTGTCAAGTGGGTCTTCAAGTTCAGGGAGAAGCCCAGCCTGTGCAGTAGCTGACAGGTGTCGTCTAGAGTCAAAACCTGTTGCGCTGACTTACCCCGGAACAGTCAGTCGTCCAGGTACGGCAATAGGTGGACTACGGATGTCTGCCGTGAGCTGCAACTACCACCATGAGCTTGGTGAAGACCCTTGGAGCGCAGGTCAACCCAAAGGGTAGCACTTTAGTGTTTACCCTCAAGCTTGAGGAGAACCATCTCTGATTCTGAAATCACCTCAAGACCTTCCTCTTGGCTTCTGCCTTTGCACCCCCCCCTCCCCTGCTGATCTGTTGCCTCTTGGCACTGTGCACCTGGCCACCCTCTGTCCTCCGGCCCAGGTACCTGCTCACCCTGCCATCCACCCGCACGGCCTCTGGACCACCCCTTGCATGGAGTCTGTATCGGTACCCATACAGCCCCCCCCCCATTTCTGCACTTATCAGACCCACCTTGTAGCTGCCTTTACCCAGCACTTGCTGGCTGCACTACCACTGTTTGTTGCCTTTATTATTATTTCTATGATCTGTTTTCTCCTTTGCTCCACACTTTCCACTTCTCCCCCTTGCATGCACTCTTCCCCTCCCATGCACTTGAGCGTTCTCAGTGTCACTGGGCCTAGTGAGATTGTTCTTTTTGTTCTCCCCTGCTTCCCTCTCTTGCCGCGCTCTGAAAGACTTGTGTGTGAATAAAATATATAATTACGCGTTCCCTCCGATCCTCGTAATTCCGTGGGTTCTGAGGAGGTTTAAGAGTTTTTGAGCAACCATGATCTTGATCGGTCTGGATTGGGCGAGGACGTGGTGCTCCGATCTCTTGGATCTGTCAATCTGTCTGCCTCACCAGTTGCCTCGGTGGCTGTATCTCCTCACCCAGTTGGAGGGTTGGGTACTACAACCAACCCCTGAATCCCTCAACCTACATGCGTAGCTCCTGAATGGATGAGGTATGATGATTGGAACACCTCTGAGGAAGTTCTTGAGGTGTTGCTGGCTGCACGCAGTCTACAAGATCTCTGTATGCGTGCAGGTGGAGAAGATTTGAGATGTGGTGCAGGGAGCGCAAGGTTGACCTCCATCTCTTGCCCTACCACAACGGTTGTGGAGTTCCTCCTGTTACTAGCCTCTTCAGGTTGCAAAAGTCAAGGGGTATTTGGTGCACCTTTCTGTTCTTAAAAGTTCCCCGGATCAGGGTTCCTTTTTTTACCATACCAGTCATGGCCCAATTCCTGAAGGGCCTGCTCAACAAATTAATGCCAACTCCCTTTGTTTCGGATTGGGACCTTAACCTGGTTCTCACCTTTCTGATGGCGTTTCCATTTGAGCCCATGCATTCTTGTTAGCTTGGGTTGCTGTCCCTTAAAACAGCCTTTTTGATTGCCATCACATCAGCCAGGAGAGTTGGTGAGCTGCAGGCCTTATGCTTCAAGCCTCCTTGTTTGCATTTCTTCAGAGAGAAGGTTTCTCTTAAGGTCTGACCGGGGTTTCTTACAAATGTTTTGGAATTTCATCTTTTGCAGTCTATTTCTTTGCCAGTGTTCCCTCCTCCACACCCTTCTAAGGAAGAACGACTGTTTCACCGTCTCAATCCCAAGAGCCCTCCGCATTTATGTTGCCCTCACAGCGGAGTTCAGGAAGACAGACCAGTTGTTTGTCGCCCATTCTCTTTCATGCAAAGGTTGTGCGAATGCCAAACACACCAGCTCGTGCTGATCATTTTATGCAGCACTGACTGCTATCAGTCAGCGGAAAAAGTCCCACCGGGTATCGGGGCCTATTCCACCAGGGGACTCTCTGCTTCCACAGCCCTTAAGAGGGGGGGCCTGTTCGGGACATTTGCCATGCTGCCACGTGGTCCTCTACATACTTTCACGAAGCATTATGCTCTCGAAGCATTATGCTCTGGACATTGCACGTTGGGCTGATGCACGTTTTGGCAAGGCAGTTCTGTAGATCCTGCTTGTGATCCTTTCTGCCCTCCTCTTTTGCCTTACTGTTTGGGGAGTCTCTCAAGATGAGGAATCTGCGGGAGAAAAGCAATCCATTGAAGAAGAAAGGACCTTATCGTAATGTTCTATGGATTCTTCTCCCGCAGATTACTCGCCCCACCCAGCTGTCCGCACTCAAAGTGTTGTGGCCCTTAGCTTCTGATTCCATGTAGTACGATGGTGATGGCTTCAGGGTGCTCATCTCAATTGTTCAAATGAAAAAGAAATGTTTTTCTCATTGGAATGTTTTTAACCTCGGGTTTCTATTCCATAGTTGCCAAATTTAAGGCTAGTTAGCCTCCTTCCGTTTTCCTATGCAGCGTTTGAGCCTGGAAAATTAGGGAGGAACTGAGGCATGATGCGTAGTGACGTGGTATTTGTATGCTGCCTGGTGTCACTTTTGGAGCCGATGATCGACCACCACGCAAGACGGATGATCGGCTGAGTCGAGGTCCACTACGCCCCTTGTGGAAAAAGTTTCCAAGCAGGAGAGCTGTGGAGAGATATCCCACCACAGCTCTCCTGCTCGGAAACTGAGCTGAGGAATCTGCCAAAGAATAATCCATAGAAAGAACATTACTGTAAGGTAATTTCTCCTTTAATACAGTTATCAAATATTCAGAAGCCTTCCTTGAAATTCAAATTTGCCACAATAGCTTTCTAAATACCCCATCAAAATCAGTCCTTCAATCCAAAAATACTGCATATAATTTAACTTTCAATATTACTGTATATTTTAAGATTAAAAGAAACCGAATAAAACGCTGGTCTGCAGTCCCCTGGTTAGCCTGACAACCTGCCTGTAGGTTAGTGATTATATAGTTTGAATCAACCCACTCTTGGCTTAGTAAAATGTTCCCAAATATTTTACCAGAGCTGTGCAAAAATGATCAGGCTATAATTAGCCGGCATATCTCTACGCCCCTTCTCCAGCATGGGGTCGGGCATGCATTCACATCCTCATGAATATTCCCCGTAGTCAGGCTGGGAATTCTCAGTAAAAGAAAGTTTCACTTTCACTTACAAACAGTATTTCTCCTATAAACCAATCACTCAGCTCTGGGTCATACCGCACCCAGCCAATGACTGCCCTCTCCCTAAGGCCCTCTGGCAGCAATCTTCAGATTTTTACTGCACGTTCAGGTGTTGGGAGTCCTCGTGTTTTGCTCCGTGGAGTTTTTCTGCATTTTCTTTCATCAAAATGTCGATATTCTGTCAAATGGAGCTTCTGTGCTATTTTGTTCTTTGACTGGCAAGCAGGGATCTGTTTCGTTGCCCTTCAAGGGCAAGAATCGTCGAGTTTTCATCAAATATTCCAGAAGGCCATCGGGCTTACACAGCACGCTGGACCATGTGTCGTAAAAAAGAGGATGCCGATTGTGCCCCTGGTGACACCGGGCCCGCTATCGGCTAAGAGGAGGAAACTGCACCCCAAGCTGCCTCATCAACCGCCTCACATACCCTCCTCCCTTCCTAGGGATTTGGGGATGGACACAGCGACAATGGTTTCCCCTCCGCTGAGAGCGTCTGCGCCGGACAAAGTGGGATTGGTCCACTCCATGGTCACCCGCGAGTCTGAGCTCTTGCAGTTGACGCCAGAGAAGACCCAAAAGGAAGATCATGCTGGCAGTGTCTCTCTTGGACGACGTTTGGGATGAGGGCGCTGATGAAAAATCCAGCCTCAGCCCTGCCGATAAGAGACTGGTTGGAGTAGTATCGGGTGCCGTAGTCCGCACCCAACTGCCTGCGGTCGCAGCCTTACCCGGACTCCGTCATCTTGGCAGCTGCGAGGAAGAAGTCCTCAAATCCATAGTCTTCAGCCTCTGTTCACCCGGACAACGAGGGGAAGAATTTGGATGCCATGGTCCGAAATGTGATCTACTCGGTGGCAACAATGGTCAAAGCAGCAAATGCTCTTGCGATCCTGGCCAGGTATGACAGGGAACTGTGGTACAAGGTGGCCCTGTTGCTGGAATTCCTCCCTGACGACAAGCGGGTTGAAGTGCTGGAGAACCTCCAGGAGGGGGAAGTGGCATCGGACAATAGCATCACCGTGGTCCTGTACATTGCAGACACAGGGTTCTGCCAGATGGGGAACAGTGTCTGCCTCCGTCGTGGCTGGTTGAAAGCCACCAACTTTCAGCCGGAAGTTCAGATGAGGGTCCTGGACATGCCGTTCGATGTGGACAATCTCTTTGGAAAGGCTGTAGATGAGTTGTTGCAGGCCTTCAAGAACGACGCAGATACGGCCCTGGCCCTAGGCACGCTTCAGCAACATCGCCCTTCCTTTTGTGCCTCAGGAGGGAAGATCGTCAAAGGGTTTTAGTGGTGGATCGTCCTCTTACCGTCAGACCTCCCGTTCCACAACCCAGGAGGCCTACAGGGGTCGTTCCAAGGCTTTCGGAGGTGTCTGCCGTCGTCGCTCCCAAGGTAGCACGCAGGTCCCGAAGCATGACTGAACCGGCCAGGAGGTTGGGCCCCCACCCATGCACCCTGGTGTGAGGTGGTCTGGTGGGCTTTGTCAGTGAGTGGAAGATCATCTCCACCGACCGATGGGTGCTGGACACTCTCGCCCACGGACACACTCTAGAATTCCAGCAGATGTGTCCGTGAATACCACCGGTGGGCCGACAGGAGCAGCACATCCCTCGGCTCCTGCAGGAGGTACGGGACAGGACATTCTAAGGAAAGGGGCGATAGAGCGGGCTCCAAAGCAACTCCAGGATGCCAGAGTTTACTCCAGATACTTCTTAGTCGAACTTTCCTCAAGTCGCAAACATTCAGGATGGTCACGTTGCAGCACGTGCTTGACCAACTGGAGGAAGGGGATTTCCTAACGTCGCTGGATCTAGAGGACACTTACTTCCAAGTCCCCATTCACGAGAAGCATCGGCAGTTCCTGCACTTTGTCGTACAGGGAAAAGCACTACCAGTTCAATGCCCTTCCTTTTAGACTGAAGTCTGTGCCCAGGATGATTACGAAGTGCCTGGCACCAGTGGCGGCCCATCTACATCTGCAGGGAATGCATGTGTACCCGTACGTCAACGACTGGCTCCTCCGGGCCAAGTCAAGGGAAATCGCGGTCGACCACACGGACAGGACCATCCGCCTGCTGACGGATCTGGGATTCTCTGTGAATTATCTGAAGTCTTGCTTGATTTCATCGCAAGTCGCTCTGTTCCGAGGGTCCAGGCTCAACACTGTGAAGATCGCCACAGTGCGAGCCGTCAAGTCACTGCTCGGCATGATGTCTTTGTGCATCTACCTGATCAGACACTGCTGGATGCGGATGCACCCCCTGCAAGAATTCTTGGACGCTCAGGTCTAAGTGTCCGGAAGCTTCACGGACAGGATTGTCCTCGACCAGGAGTTCCGTCGAGCGATAAGGTGATGGGGCGTATGCTCCAACATCACCATGGGCATGGATTTCCAGAGCTCCCCATACCAGGAGAGGGTCACCACGCCAGAGGCCTCTGGCTGCCCGGAAGAGAAGGGTCTACACATCAACGTCCTGGAACAGCGAACAGTGTTCTGGGCCCTCAAGTTGTTCCTTCCGTCTCTCGAGGGCAAGTTGGTGGGGGTCTTCATGGCGATAACACCACAATGTTCTACATCAGGAAGCGGGGGGCAACAGGTCCCCAGCGCTCTCCATAGAGGCGCAGCACCTGTGGCACTGGGCCATTGCCCAGGGGATGTTTCTTATTCCTTTTCACCTGGCGGGAGTCAAGAACACCGTCGCCGACTCCCTGAGCAGGGAGCTGTGCTCTTGGCACAAGTGGGAGCTTCGGCAGGATCAAGTGGACAACCTCTTCCCCAGTTGGAGCAGACCCCAGATCGATCGATTTGCGGTGGCGACGAACACCAAGTGCCAGATGTGTTCCTGCACGCGTTCCCGCGTTGCCTCTACTACGAGTCATCAGTCAACTCAAACAGTGCTGATGCAGGACGATCCTCGTCACCCCAGCGTTTCTGAGGCAGGTTTGGTACTCTGACCTTCTCAGCCTGTCAACGTCACCTCTAGTCAAACTACTGGTGGTGGCGGATGTGCTCTAGGGAAGGAGGTGCAATCCTGCACCACGACCCAGGATTTTTGAACCGGAAGGCCTGGCTCCTGCAGCATTAGAGTTCGGTGGGTTCAAGCTACCGGTGAATTGCAGGGAGGTCCTTGCCAGTGCCAGAGCATCGTCGATTCTTGAGTGCAATGGACACAAATGGAAGCTTTTTGCGACTTGGTGCCGGTCGCAGAAGATCAACCCTCTTGTGGGTTACTGCCCCTCAAGTACTTGCATATCATCATTGGCTAAGTCGGGTCTGGTTCACGCCTCCAAGGTGCATGTGGCGGCTATCTCCCGCTATACCAGGTCTGCATGGCGGTCTTCCGTGTGGACGCACCGTCTAGTCGGAGTTCATCAAGGGACTGTTCTGCTCATTCCCGCTGGTGAAGGCGCCGGCCCTCGGCATGGGGACTCAACATGGTTCTGACTAGGCTCATTGGGCCCCAATTCGAACCTATGCATATTCAGCTCTGCTCAAGTTTCTGTTGTGGAAGACAGCTTTTCTTGTGGCCATCACCTTTGCAAGAAGAGTAGGTGAGATCCAGGCCCTGTCCTGCAAGCGTCCTTACTTGACTTTCCACGTGATGAAAGTGGTGCTGCGGACGCACCCCTCCTTCATACCCAAGGTTCCGTCAGAATTTCATTGCAACGAACCCTTGGTGTTACCTGTGTTTTTTCAGACTAATTTGTCACCTGCTGAAAGGACTCTGCACTCGCTGGATGTGGCCCGAGCGAAGAGTTTCCAGAAAACTTCTCAGCTTTTTGTGAACTTTGGTCCTGTTATCCATCGGAAGACCTAGTACAAGGCATCCATTTCCAGGTGGCTCTGCGGCTGCATCACTCATTGTCACCGGTTGGCAAACCGACCACTGCCTGGCTGTCCGAGAACCCACTCCTCTGGACATTTGCAGGGCTGCTATGTGGAGGTTGACGCACACCTTCATGAAATTCTACTGCGTCGACAGGGATTCCAGGGAGGAGTCCCGAGTCGGCCAAGCAGTGCTGCACAACCTGTTCGCTTGAAGGTTAGCCTGGTGAGGAGGTAAGAGATTGCTTCTGTTGAGCCTTGCCACCTCCCGTGGTTCTGTAATGATGTACTGCTGTGTATTCTTTATTCATGAGCATGTGAATCCATGCCAGACCCCATGCTGGAGAAGGAACAAGTTACTTACCTGTAACTGTTGTTCTCCAGCATGGGTCTGGAATGGATTCACATGCAAACCCACCCGCCGTCCCCTCTGCGACTCTTCTCTGGGTCTAATGATTTTTTTTCTTCACTTTACACGTCCAGACCCCGGGGCATCACGGCGTGGTTAGACATATTAAAGATATTGGTATACACAGGCATTTGTTATACATAGGATACAAAAACATTGGTATTACAAGGTCATTTAAACATCAATACAATTGTCATGGTTTGGTGCTGTGCTAGTATAGGTTTAACATCCATGTTTTCAGTTGTTTTTTGAACATGGGGAAAGAAATCTCTTTTTTGATGTAGATGGGGAGTGAGTTCCAGTGTTTGGGAGCTAGAACATAAATGATGCTACCCCCTGCTTTGTTGTTGTACCGAGGTGTCACTAGGTTTTGGCTGTTATTAGATCTTAGGGATCTGACGTTTTCTTTTTTTGTAGAACATTGTTCAGGTAGAGTGGTGCTTTGTTGGTAATGCATTTTATGCGTGATGCATAATGTGTTGAAGATTATTCTTGCTTTGACAGGGGGCATCCTTCCTAGCCTTGGATATATGGTCGTATTTTTTTTTATCCCTAGTGCTGCTCTTAATGCTTTATTTTGCAAAAGCTGTAGTTTATCAAGGTTGGTGGTGGAAATCTCTGCAAGAAGTACATTACAGTAGTCCAATCTGGACAATACCAGTGCTCTGGCCAGGGTTTGGCAATTTGTCGGGGCCAGGAATTGTCGACTTAACGCTATAGGTTTTGATGTGTATGCTGTGGATGATGCAAGCGTACTGATGTGTTTGGACATCGTAAGGTTGGCATGCATGTATACTCAGTGTTTTCACTTGTTTGAGGGCAGGGCTCATGGTGTCGTCAATATTGATAGAGGAGTAGTCTGAGTGGAGGGTTGCTATTTTGTTAGGGGTGCTAATGGTGAGGACTTCTGTCTTTTCATCCTTGAGACAAAGGCTGTGGAGCGCCATACAATTTTGTATGATAGAATAAATGTTGTTGATGGTCAGAGAGTCTTGGTTGTAGTCTCCTGTGATGGGAATGAGGATCTGGGTGTCATCTGCAAAGTTGGTGTAGATGACAGGCTTTGTATAGTGTGGGAGAAAGGCATGATCCTTGGGGGGACTCCAATGGGAACTTGTATAGGGTCAGCAGCTTCCTTGGCTATAGAAACTCTGAAGGTCCGTTCAGCGAAGAAGTATTTGACCCACTTGGTGGCATCATTCGAAAAATTGAAATCATTAGTTAGGGAGCTACATAGTTTATCATGATCTACAAGGTTGAATGCTGCCTAGAGATCTAACAGCAATAGAATGCAGAGTTTCCCCGTGTCTCTGATGGTGTCCATATGTTTTTTTTCAAATCTAGAAGGGCTGTTTTGGTGCTGTGGTTAGGACTGAAACCTGATTGTCTAGTTCCCAGAAGTTTATTTTGTTCGAGATGGGATTGAATTTGTGTGTAGGCTATTTTGTCTGAGTTTCAGGAGGAAGGGGACTGTTGTTATTGGGCGATAGTTTGTAGGTACTGTGGGGTCGAGTGAGGGAAGTTTTAAAGAGTGGGGTGACGCAGGATTCTTTGATACTTGCTGGAACTATATTTGTATTAAAGGAGGCGTTGATAAAATTGGTGATGGCGGGTGCAAGATAGGGAGTACACTCCTTCACTAGTTTAGCTGGGACACTGTCTCCTTTGCAGTTTGAGGCTTTCAATTTAGATAAGGTGTTGAGCACCATTTCTTGGGTGACTGGAGCAAAATGGAATGAGGTATTAGGCTTTTCAGAGGAGGTGATGGGTGGAGGTATGGGTGTTTTTTGTTTCTGCTAGCAATTGTCTTTTAGTGGAGATTTTGTTTTGTAGCATCGTGATTTTGGCTGAGGGATAGTAGTGGGATGTCGGTTTCAGGGTGGCTAGTGGTACTGGGCGTTCTGTATGCCACTATAACGTTAATCGTGGTTTTCTTGTTCATGGCCAGTTTGACCAGCAGACGTTCATAGCCTGGTATGTCTTCAATAGTGCTAGATCTAAGTTGTATATTGTTTCTGGCTATGATGGCTACACCACCTCCTGTGGTATGGGTTCTATCAGCTCTGAAGATGTTATACTCGGGTGGTATGGCAAGTGCAATTAGAGGTCCTGATGCTTGGTGGAGCCAGGTTTCTGTTATTAATAGGTCTAGGTTGTGTTCCGTGATAAGGTCATGAATTTCAATGGCATGTGCTCCTAAAGAGCAAGCATTTATAAGGGCACTTTTGAAACTAGACAATGGCTTGGATGTTGAAGCTATGGTAGGTTTTGGTAGTTGAGTGATCTTTGGAATTTTGGTGGTAGTCAGGATAATAGTTGATCTACATGTTTGGTTTATTTTTTGCCTGAGGTTGTTAGGGTTTGGTGTTTCAGATGTCCTATGTATGATGGAGCGGTGTGTATAAATGTGTTGGGTGTGTGATCTAAGGCACGATATTCTATCTATACCAATAATAGGGTAGGTGTTAGATAGAACTATGGCGTCAGCGTTTTCATGAGTGGAGGCAGGTTCTCTAGCAGTGTTAGTGGTCAGATTGAGGTTATGTGTAGGGCTAGTGAGCATGGGAAATGGTTGTGTGGTTGGGAGGAAAGGAGTGGGGCAAGGTATTGGGAAGTGTCTGGGGCATGCCAATCTGTATAGGCCATTTCTAAAAGCTAGAAAATGGTTACCAGAGCAAGGGGTGTTGCTAGGAATAAGGCAGTATGGGAACATAATGATGAATAGCCAACCTAGCATGGTTTGTGGGGGTGGGCAAGGGTGGAAAGGCGTGTGGGGCGCCGGGGTCGCTGGGTGCTAGGATAAGTATGGTCAAGATGTATTTTAAGTACTGCACGCTAAAATCACATTAAGACCACAGCTGGCTAAAACGTCTAAATCACAATGGGCTAAATTCACTAGGGTCGTAGTAGGCTAAATGCATCTAAATCATAGTGGGCTAAAAAGCATTTAAATCACAGTAGGCTAAATGCAGCTGGATCACAGTGGGCTGAAAAGCGTTTAAATCACAGTAGGCAATTGAACTGAGGACATAGTAGGCTTGTGGTCCTTATTAAGATGGATTTCTGAACTCTTACCTGGTGGGCAGAGGTTCAGAAGGCCAGCCTAGTTTCTTGGAACAGAGTAACCTTCTGGACAAGCCAGACCAATCAAGGTAGCATTGGCGGCGGTCAAGACAAGGTCTCAGAAGGGGTGAGGGTGACGGAAAGACCTCAATGAGCACACAGAGTAAAAGACACTTATAAATCACCCCGTCATGTGTATATAAAAAAATACAAATACATTTATTCAAGGCCAACACACAGTAATTATCAACAGTAATACCTTTAAGCCAATACAATCTTACTACAGTACATATATGCAATACCAAGTGGCCTAAGATGTTAAAAGCACAGAATGGGTCCACAACCTAAAAGGGAACGAAGCAAGCAGTGCAAATAGTCTTTCTCCAGCATGGGGTCTGGCATGGATTCACATGCTCATGAATATTCCCCATCAGGCTGGGTAAAGAAAAAATCAGTATCAGTTTCGTTTCTGATCTGTCTTTCTTAGTAGTAACCAATCACTGATCTCTGGGTCATACTGCCCCCAGCCAATGACTGCCCTCTCCCTAAGCCCCACCTCTGGCAGCCATCCTCAGATTTTTACCGCACGCTCAAGTGTTGGGAGTCCTCGTGTTTAGCTCTCGAGTTTTTTACTGCGTTTTCACGCTTTTTCAGGAGATTTTCTCATTTTTTAGGTTTAATCGAGCATCAAGCTCCACCGTTTCTACTTCCGATAACGGGGACCCGTTTCAGAATTCTTCTACGCCCCTCGAGGGTGAAGTTTTCGTTGAGTTTACACTTCTTGGAGGATTCCGGAAGATCTGCGGCCTACCTCAACGGACATGGCCCAGGACAAAGGAAGCTCGACGCCCGGATCCAAGCTGTTCAGGAACTGCCCTGGATGCGGATTATATAAAGTTTTCAAGGAGGACGAGCATTCGCAATGTCTTTACTGCCTCCATTGGGACAAGACGCACGTGGAGAAGGACTGTGCGTTCTGCAAGAACCTTTCGGAACGGACCAAACAAGATCGTCGTTCCCGCCTCGCCTCCTGGCTGGAGAAGGGCACAGCAAGTGAGAAGGCGAAGAAGAAGGTTAAGCGGGCTTCTAAGTCCTTTGAGGGCACCCCAGCGACGGGGGCCCAACAGAAGGCCAAGCACCGCGGGCTCCGGGAGCGCCGAAAGGTCGGGCTCTTCGGTTGCCAAGCAGGGCGCTACTTCCCCGGCACGTTCGACCACGAGCCAGCGCTCTGGTTCGGGGAAGAGGAAGTCCGAGAACCCGGGTAGGCCGCTGGAGCGGACCCAGTCGATCTCGAAGGGGGAGCGAGGCGTTGACCCTCCCCTCAAGGCGAAGGCCCAGGACGCACCTAAGGTGGTGAGAGCCTTGATCCACCCGGCTAAGGCCTCTACCGAAGTGGTCTCTGCGACCCTGGCGGAGCCGGCTGAGACTACGCCAATGGAAACGGCCTCTGGGCCCAGAGTATCCCTGCCGCCACAGAGGGAATCCTCTTTCCAGCCCACCGCTAAGACCCCCGTGAAGCCCCTGGCTGAAAAAGAGGGGGGGGGCGGTGGCCGCTAGAGACTCGGAATCAGCCTCTGAGTATGAACTGGTGGAGACCGAGAGGGGCCTCAACGAAAGGTCCATAGGCCTCAACGAGAGGTTCGAGAAGGTTCGATCCTAGGGGACGGTCCCTGCTGACGTGATCGAAGATAGCGACGAGGAGGACGAACAGGGCCCAGTGGAACGGCCATCCCGTCCGTCGCAGCCATTGCCTGAGCCCAGGATAGCTTGGCGGCCATTTTCTTGGCAATCCAATCCTTATGTACTGAGATAAGGACGAGATTACCAAAGACCTCGACGGAGGATCCAGAACCAGGCCCGTCAAGAAACCCTCCGAACAAGCGGAGGAGAGTCCACCCCTCTCTGCCCTTCGTGCCCGCGAGGCCGGTGGACCCCTCATCCCCCTCGCCAGGAGAGGATACTGCGACGGACGACGGCGGTGATGACGCAGACATCCCGTCGTCACAACCCACCCCCCCCCGCATCCGCGGGCGTCCCCAGCCGACGAGGTTGGCTCTTTCCACGCCATGATAACCAGGGCATCCGAGCTCTTCCAGCTCTGCCCTGAAGAACAGAAAAAGGAGGGGTTTCTGTACCAATAACGAGAGGCTGTGAGGAAGACGGTCCTCGCAGTGCCTTTACTCGACATCTGGGACGAGGGGCTTGCTGTCCCCAAGAACCCTGCCACGACACCCGCCAAGAGGGACAGGTACGAGAAGAAGTACTGAGTCCCTGATGCCGCCCCCTTGTGCCTCAGGGCCCAGCCCGTGCCGGACTCGGTCTTCTCGGCAGCGGCAAAGAAGAAGGCAGCGGGCGGAGCGGCTTCAACTTCCACTTCCCCGCCGGACAGCGAGGGCATGAAGTTGGACTCCATGGGACGACGGGTCATCTCGTCGGTGGCGACGATTAAGGCGGCCAATGCCTTGGCGATCGTGGCCCGCTACGACGGGGAGCTCTGGTTCAAGATAGCTCCCCTGCTAGATTTCCTGCCTGATGACAAAAGGGCGGAGGCCCTAGAGATTCTGCAGGAGGGCGAGGTGGCGTCGGATCAAGCCATTACGGTGGCAACAGACATTGCCGATACCGGATTTCGCCAACTGGGCAATGGAGTTTGCCTCCGACGATGAGGATGGCTCAAGGCGACACTTTCACCAGGACGTCCAGACCAGAGTGTTGGACATGCCGTTCGACGGCAACAACCTCTTTGGTAAGGCGGTGGATGAGTCTCTACAGGCCATCAAGACCGACTCAGACGGCCCGGGCCCTTGGAGTGCTTCAGCAGCGACGGCCCTTTCGGAGCTCTGGAAGCAGACTGGGTGCCTCCAAAGGATCCAGCGGTGGCTCTTCCACCTACCGCCAGGCGGCCCGCTCCTCTTCCCAGGAGGCCTACAGAGGTCGCGGCAAGCAAAGGGGTTCCCGCCGTCGGCGGCAAGGCCGCGTCCAAGCAAGACTGACCCGGCCGGGTGGTCGGGCCCCCACCGAAGCACCCCAGTGGGAGGCCGACTGACGAAGTTCGTCAGGGTGTGGAAGTCCATCTCCACCGATCGTTGGGTGTTGAACACCCTGGCCAACGGGCACTCACTGGAATTCCTAAAGAAGTGCCCTCGCATTCCTCCCTTGGCCAGGAAGGAGAATTGCATCCCTCAACTGGTGTTGGAGATAAAGGCGATTCTCAGGAAAGGTGCCATCGAGCTCGTCCCCAGGAGGCTCCGGGGCTCCGGAGTGTACTCAAGGTACTTCCTCGTCAGGAAGAAGACAGGCGGTTGGCGCCCCATCCTAGACCTGCGTCGGTTAAACAAATACATCAAGGCGCAGAAATTCAGGATGGTCACCCTCCAGCACGTACTGGGACAGCAGCAGGAAGGCGACTTTCTATCGTCGCTGGACCTGGAGAATGCCTACTTCCACATCCCCATTCTAGAAAGGCACAGGAAGTTCCTCAGGTTCGTGGTTCAAGGACGCCATTACCAATTCAGAGCCCTACCGTTTGGATTGAAGTTGGCACCCAGGGTTTTCACCAAGTGCCTGGCACCAGTGGCTGCTCGGCTGCGCCTGCAGGGGATCCATGTCTACCCCTACCTGGACGACTGGCTAATCTGGGCAAGGTCAAGGGAACTCGCCGTCGATCATACGGCGAGGACCGTCTGGGTGCTCACGGAGCTGGGGTTCTCCAACTACCCCAAATCCCACCTGGTTCCGTCACAAGTAGCACTGTTTTTGGGGGCAAAGCTTGATACAGTGGAGCAATTGGCCTCCCCTTCGGAGGAGAGGACCAAAACCATCCTGGGCAAGGTACGGCGACTGTTAGCCACGGACGTGGCCAGGGTGAGGTCCATCAAGTCCCTTCTCGGGATGATGTCCTCATGCATCTACCTTGTACCCCTTTGCAGACTTCGGATGCGTCCTCTACAGGAGTTCCTCGACGCCCGCTGGGTTCAGGCGGGGGGCTGCTTCGAGGACAGGATCCCCCTCGATGAGGAGTTCCGTCGGGCGATCCTATGGTGGGGCACCCGGGCTCACCTCACGACGGGCACGGACCTTTAAACCCCGGCGTTTCAGGAGAATGGTGACTACGGACGCCTCTCTGGAGGGTTGGGGGGCCCACACCGGAGATCTCCACGCAAGAGGCCTTTGGCTCCCGGAGGAGAGGTCTCTTCACATCAACATCTTGGAGCTCCGTGCAGTGTTCTGGGCGCTCAAGTCGTTCCTCCCGTCCCTCAAGGACAAGGTGGTGAGGATCTTCACCGACAACACCACCACGATGTTCTACATACGGAAGCAGGGAGGCACCAGGTCCCCAGCACTATCCAAGGAGGCCCAGGATCTGTGGCACTGGGCAGTGGCCCAGGGGATGTTTCTGGTTCCCTTCCACCTGGCGGGAATAAAAAACACCATTGCCGACTCACTCAGCAGGGAGCTGCGCTCATGCCACGAGTGGGAACTGCGTCCAGGATCAAGTGGATCGACTCTTCCAACAATCGGGCAAACCCCAGATCGACCTGTTCGCAACGGCGACAAACTCCAAGTGCCAGAGGTTCGCCAGCAGGTTCCCACAGCCGAGGAGCATGGGCAATGCTTTCTCGTTCCCTTGGGATGGCCTGTTTCTATACACGTTCCCTCCGTTGCTGTTGCTGCTCCGCCTCATCAGCCAGCTCAAGAAGTCCAGGTGCAGGATGATCCTAGTTGCACCGGCGTGGCCGTGGCAGATCTGGTTCCCGGACCTTCTGGACTTGTCAACGTCCCCGCCAGTCAGGCTGCCGGCGGACGCAGATCTTCTCTCCAGAGAAGGAGGCGCTATTCTACACCACGACCCACAGTCGCTGAACTTGCAGGCCTGGCTCCTGCAGCGCTAGAGTTTGGAGGGTACGATATTCCGACTGATTGCAGAGAGGTTCTTGCAAAGGCCAGGGCGTCCTCAACTCTCAAGTGTTACGGTCAGAAATGGAAGAGGTTCTCTGTCTGGTGCCGTGCACAGAAGATTAACCCTCTGCGGATTACGGCCCCTCAAGTGCTGCCGTACTTACTGTCGCTGGCCAAAGCTGGACTGGCTCACGCCTCCATAAAAATACATCTGGCTGCCATCTCCCGATATACCAGGATTACGGGACGGGCGTCCTTGTGGTCTCATCGCCTGGTAAAGGAATTTATGAAGGGACTATTCCGTTCATTCCCGCCGGTGAAGGCTCCTGCCCCGGCGTGGGAACTTAATGTGGTGCTGACCAGGCTCATGGGAGCCCCATTCGAGCCTATGCACTCAGTGCCCTTGAAGTTCCTGTCATGGAAGACAGCGTTCCTCGTGGCCATCACCTCTGCACGACGAGTAGGAGAGATTCAGACCCTATCTTGCAAGCCTCTATACTTGACTTTTCATGACACAAGGGTAGTGCTTAGGACACACCCCTCCTTCATGCCCAAGGTGCCGTTGGACTTCCACCTCAACGAGCCCTTGGTGTTACCAGTTTTATTCCCGTCGCCTTCGACGCCGGCCGAGAGGACTTTGCACTCGCTGGATGTAGCTAGAGCGCTGAAGTTCTACGTGGACTGCACGAAGAGTTTTCGGAAGACGTCACAGCTATTCGTCAACTTCGGGGCTGTGAATCAAGGGAAGGCTCTCTCGAAGACTTCCATTTCCAGATGGCTCTCCGGCTGCTTCGCGCATTGTCACCGGTTGGCAAACCGACCGCTGCCCGGCCGTCCGAGAGCCCATTCGACCAGAGCGATTGCTGCTACCACGGCGTTCCTGTCTGGTGTGCCCCCGCTGGACATCTGCAGGGCTGCTACGTGGTGGTCGACGCACACCTTCACACGATTCTACTGCGTCGATCGGGAGTCCAGGGAGGAGTCCAGGGTCGGCCAAGCAGTGCTGCGCAACCTGTTCGCTTAAGGTGAGCCTGGTGAGAAGGTAAGAGATGCTTAATGTTGAGCCTGTTGCCACCTCCCGTGGTTGTGCATGTTTGTACTGCTATGTATTCTCTTATTCATAAGCATGTGAATCCATGCCAGACCCCATGCTGGAGAAGGAACAAGTTACTTACCTGTAACTGTTGTTCTCCAGCATGGGTCTGGCATGGATTCACATGCGAACCCTCCCACCTACCCCTCTGCGGCTCTTCACTTGGTCATACTGCCACTTGGCATGCTACCAAATCGGAGGATGGCTGCCAGAGCCGGGGCTTAGGGAGAGGGCAGTCATTGGCTGGGGGCAGTATGACCCAGAGATCAGTGATTGGTTACTACTAAGAAAGACAGATCAGAAACGAAACTGATACTGATTTTTTCTTTACCAAGGATTCCCAGCCTGACGACGGGGAATATTCATGAGCATGTGAATCCATGCCAGACCTATGCTGGAGAACAACAGTTACAGGTAAGTAACTTGTTCCTTAGGCAACTCTTCATGAAGTTAACCTTTAACTGAGAGGCAGTCCAATCCCTACGAAGAGAGGAGCCTAGCACTCAATGTACTTTCCAGTGCTGGTGCACGCGATAGTGCAGACTGGTGAAAACAGGGTGTTTTACAGGGCCTGTAGCAGCTCAGGAAGGTGGGTGACACAATAAAGAAGTTGTTCCCACTTTTCTTGGAGGGTCTCCCCAAGAGGGCAGAAATGGTTCCAGGAGTTGAGAATGGTTCAATAGCTCAGGCTATCTGTGGAAAGGAGAGTGGCCCTCAGGGGACACGTGCATAAAAGTTGGTGGATACGCTAGGGGCCACCGGTAAGGCTTGCAAGTACTCACCGACCCCCGATGCACTCCGGACCATACTTCGGCAGTCAAGTCCACTTCGGTTGCAGGTTCAAATGTGGCAGTTGTTCGGCTCTCCGGTTTTCAGCTGTGAAGTTGTAACGTTGATTCCCAAATGGGACAGTGGTGATTTCTCCGCTCCTGATCGATGGATCAGGCCAGTTTCACAGTCTTCAGGGCACAGAGGGGCACCTCCGAAGTTAGTTACTGTGGCTGGGTGCACAGTAACCGCGTGTACTCTGGTTTGTGCGCTCTCAATTTATTCCAGATCTGGGAATGCCAAGTGTATCAAGTTTGGTGAGTGCCGTGAACACAGAGCTTGCGATATACCAAGTTTCATGGGTCTCCTTGAAACGGCAGTGTCAGAGCAAAGGTCCTGTGCAAGCTGGTCAGCCCACTGGTTGGCCCAGGGACACTTCCGAGAAGGCTTACTTGCAGGGTTTGATGAAGGTGCTGAGAATAGTTGGTCCCACTATTCTAATTGGTCGAAGCGCCTTCGCAGACATTCTAGTTTGATCAGATGCAGAGGGGTCCAGCGGGACGAGAGCGGGCTCAGGGTGCCAAACCGTCCAGCAGTTTCTCGACTCGGCTTCTTAGTTTCAGGATACTTAGATCCTATCCTAGGTTCAGTGAGAACTCAAGAGATCAACCTGGTGTGGGTGTTTGGGGTCTTCTCTTATCCAGATTCTCCTTTGCGCTTAAACAAAGAGGACACAATGGGAGATCTGCTCACATATAGGCACACCAGACATGTACCAATCACGTACCACAGTGGTCCCAGTCATTCACAGCACACCAGACTCTGGCACCCAGGATGTTTATTGGAACTAGACAGTCCAACCCACATCCTGGAAGCACACACAGGCATGCAGAAGCCTGCGGAATCTTGGCGTTTTGCGTGTGAATACATGCCTGAACAAGGACTGCCCCGGGTTGGCTTGACCTGGGTAAGGCAAAGGGGCAAGATGGCCAAAGGACAGGACAAAGAACCTCGTGGCATGGCCATTTTAGAGACGGGCCACCTTTCTGTGCCAACCGCGGTAAATGCAGTTTGCATGGCAAGAGGTTAAAGTAAAGCGAAAAGATACGCTGCAACCAGGCACATCTGCACTTCTCCTGAAAAATCCTTTGAGGGAGTCTAGGGCCTTTGAAAACGAAAGGAAGACCCAAGCGCACTGTACTGTAAGGTACGTTGTGCCCTTGTAACATGTTGCATAAGAGTTGCAACGTGGGAAAGGACTAAGGGAAACAGTCTCCCGTTACTGACTGTCTTTAAGGGCATGTCAGTTTCCCCATAACAAAGTGAGCGAAAAGCCCAGTTGAAGGCTGTGCTTCACTGGCAAAGTCAGACTAAGGTGTTTAAACAGCAGCAAAAAGTTGGGGGTGGTGGAGGGGTACACAACTGGAGGGAGAATTACTCATAAATGGAAATCTTTCCTAACAGTCCTACTGCCACTTTGCGTGCTATCAAATCTGAAGATGACTGCCTGAGGAGGGGCTCAGGTAGTGGTCAGTCATTGGCTGGGGGCAGTATGACCCAGAGCTCAGTGATTGGTTTATAGGAGAAAGACAGTTTAGAAACAAAACAGTTTTTTTCTTTGATCGAGGATTCCCAGCCTGACTGGGAATATTCATGAGCATGTGAATCCATGTCAGACCCATTCTGGAGAACAACAGTTACAGGTAACTTGTTCCTTATTTTCGTTTAGAAAATGTCTTTCCCCCATCTGCTCCATCAACGTCCAAGATGGGCTTCAAGAAGTGCCAAGACCGTGGATCGAAGATGTTAATCACCAACCCCCACCGCATATGTCTGTGATATCTTGGTACTAGTCACCGTACCTCCGAATGTGGCTTCTGTCGGGGCGATGACCAAAAAGCCTCTCAGGGAGCCTTAAGGTAAATTGGCAGTGGGGCGGTTGCCTTCAAAGTCTCCATCTAAGAGTTCTAACAGAAAGACAGATGAGTCAGGGGATTATTCTCAGCGTAAAAAATCAAAACGGTCTTGATCGAGAAGTCGATCACACCATTCTTCGTCGTCTTCTTGGAAGAAGGCCAAGAAATGGCATCATAGGTTATCTTACACCGCCAGTGATTCCTCAGCTGAGGTATTAGTGTCCAACTAGATCGGACTCCCCAGTAAAGTAGGATGCGATTTTTAATGAAATACTCAAATCTTTGAGAATGCGGCCTCAATCCCCTCGAAGGACAAGCAGCATGCCCCTGTCAATCTGCAAAAAGACAAAGGGAAGTCACTGAAGACCAAATTCGAAACCGAGCCTTAAGCCATTTCTGCATCAAGCAAAATCTCGATCTGACGAGAAATCGTTGAGGGCTTCGAGTCAGGAACCCAGCCCACTGAAGGTTCTGTCAAAGAAACATAAGTTGACGCCTTCGTTGACCCGTCAGAGCCAGCGTCAACCAGTACCGAAGTTGAGGCCTGCTAAGGCGATTCTGACTTTGAAGGCATTGTTGACGGTTACTGAGAAATTGTCGAAGCCAGTGGTGGTCCAGGAAAA
Organism: Ambystoma mexicanum; assembly: GCF_040938575.1. Classification (NCBI taxonomy): domain Eukaryota; kingdom Metazoa; phylum Chordata; class Amphibia; order Caudata; family Ambystomatidae; genus Ambystoma; species Ambystoma mexicanum. The sequence continues at coordinate 736,605,726 of NC_090925.1, forward strand.
GATTTTTCAAACCTTTGTCTAAAAGACTTTTTTTTTTTATCAGCCACGTATGAAGATGAACCACCTTCAGATGATAACATACCACCATTTGTGTTACAATTTGGCACCCCCAATGTGCCAGATTAACTGATCTGAGTCTAAATTAAAGGATTCATGACAACTTCAGTCAGCCAGTGGGTTAGATACATCTCCCGAGTTAGAATTTGGCAAGCCAGATCCTACTGAACATGCTGACTCCTCATATAGAGTTTGTAGGTTGAAGCAGACCTACTCCTATTGAGCAAGTTTGACATGACCGACATCTTGGATCAAGGTCCCCAGATAGATCCCATCTTGCCATTTCACACTGCATTACAAAAAAGTGTTTCTGCAAATTGGGAGACACTAGAAACTGCAGCTGCAGTGAATACACATATTGCTAAAAAATACAGACCATCCAGCAGCGACCCAGAGTATCTGACTAAGCACCCAACACCAGAAGGTTTGGTGGTTCAGGCTGCTTCATCTACGAAGCAGTCAAGATACCCATTAATCCCTCCTCATAAGGATAAGAGAGTGGATGCCTGGGCGCGAAAGGTATTTACTTCTGGCAGTATGTCATTAAAATCAACTAATTTAACTTGTACCTTGTCAAGGTTTACGTTTACCCTGTGGGACTGCGTAGCTATGGTGGCTGACCACATCCCAGAAGGAGAGGAAAGAGATGGCTTCCTGGCAATCGTCAAGGATGGTAAGGAGGCAATGGGTGAATGTCTCCAGTCAGGTCTGGTTACTGCAGACTGCATCAGCAGATCCATAAAGGCTAGCACAGTGTTACGCAGATTTGCGTGATTGAGGAAATCTGGGTTTGCACCAGATGTGCAAGCTGGACTACTCATGCCCTTTGACTGCTCGAGGCTGTTTGGCAGCAAGGCGGATGAGAGTTTGGAAAAGCTGCAGACCTCAAAGGTGGCGGCTAAATCCCTTAGCGCTGCCATTAGACAGCGTCAACACCCCTACTCAGGCTCATCTTCCTGGAGGGGTTAGTCAGATGCTTGGTTTCTGGAAACTGTAGCCCAAGGTTACTGCCTTCCTTTCCAGAAAAGGCCTCGGGATCATCCACCAGGCAACAACTGTTTCAAAATTCTCTATCTGCTCCTTGTGCAGGAAATGTTGACCCTGCTACAGAAGGGTGCAATAGAACATGTACCTGTAGCATAAAGGAACAAGGGTTGGTATTCCCCATACGTCCTGATTCCCAAAAAGGATGGAGAATTGAGACCCATCTTGGACAAGTTCCTCAGGAAGGACAAGTTCAAGATGGTTCCCCTTTCCCAACTCCTTCAGGCTCTCCAACTCCAAGACGGGATGGTGTCATTAGGCCGTTAGGATGCTTACTTTCATGTGCCTATCCATCCCAAGTACAGAGTACCTGAGGCGGTTCTCATCAGTTTTGAATTCTGCCATTCAGGCTGACCTCTGCCCAAGGGTTTTCACCAAGTTGATGGCTGTGGTGGCAGGGAGTCTCAGGAGAAGGGGATTCACATCTACCCCTACCTAGACGATTGGCTGACGGGGCTTGTTCACCTGAACAAGCCCGGGAACATCTCAGTGTAACCTGCCACTCTCTCCACAGACTGGGCTTCTCCCTCAATTACAAGAGGTCCCACATGATAACATCTCAAAGACTCTAATTTATTGGAGCAGTCATGGATACTTCCTCTGGGAAATCCTCCCCACCCGAGATGAGAGCTAAACACATTCTGTAGATGGTTACCAAATTACAGACTACCCAGGTTGCTCTGTCTCATGGCATCCTGCATTTTCCTGGTACCAAAGGCTCGCCTGAGAATGAGATCCCTCCAATGTGCTCTCAGGACTCAATGGTCCCAGTTTTCGGGCAGAATGTCAGACCACCTGAAAGTTCCAAGCAGAGTTTCTCAGGACCTTCTGTGGTGGGCTTGCAAGGGCAACATTCTCAAGGGAGAATCTTTTTTGCAGCCATGGCTGGAGGTAACTAGTGACGGATGCCTCACTCCCGGGGTGTGGAGCCCAACCAACGATCTGACCATCAGTGGTCGTTGATCTCCATCGAAGTCCAAACTACATATCACCCTTTTGGAGCTGAGGGCAATCAGACTAGCGCTGAAGGCCTTTCTGCCCTCTGTACGGGGAAAGAATGTCCTGATAATGACAGATAACACAGTGGCCATGTACTACCTCAACAAGAGAGGTGGTGTTAGGGTCACTACCACTGTGCAGAGAGGTGATGCAGCTCTGGTTCGAGCCAATTCTAGAAGGAATCTCCCTATCAGCAGTTCACCTAGCTGTAGAAGAGAACATGGCGGCGGATGCTCTGAGCAGGCAGATCAGTCTCCCACGAGTGGTAGTGTCAACCGGAAGTGTGAACTGTTTTGATCCAGGGAATTTCCTTCAGGAGGAGCACTAGGGGACGCGTTCATGGTGGACCGGGAATTTCCACTCATTTATGCATTTCCTCCAGTCCCCGTCATTCCTCATGTGATCAAGAGGTTGAGAAAGTTCGGGAAATCCATGATCCTAATTGCTCCGGATTGAGCCAGGAGGACGAGGTACCTGGACCTTCTGGACATGTCCATCTGCCCTCCAATGTGTTTTCCACAAAGAGGATCTTCTCTCGCGAGAGGAAGGTTGGGTTCTCCATCCAGAGGTCAAGACACTCAGCATTCACGCATGGTTTCTGAGAGGCTGAGATACAAGAATTGGGACCTCCCAGATTACTTAATGGAGATCTTGCTTTTGTTGGAAAAAGTTCAGTAGCTGGTTCAGCGATAAGAATGTGGATCCCTTTCTATGTGACACACCTATGGTGCTTTCCTTTTTGTTACATTTGGCAAATCTGGGGCTCCAGATTGGAACAATTAAAGGTTACCTGGCAGTGCCATCTATTTTCAAGCGCTCTTTAGAGGAGGATTCATATTTTGAGATCCCTCTGTTTGTACAATTCCTAAAAGGCCTTACTAATGTATTTCAGCCAGTTCATTTCAATGGCCTTGTGCGGGATCTCAATCTGGTGGTAAGATTTTCAACATGCATTCCCTTTGAGCCTTTACACTCATGCCCATTAAGACTTTTAACATTCAAAACTGTTTCGCTTACTGCAATAACGTCAGCCCACAGGGTAAGCGAGTTGCAGGCTCCAACTTTCTACCCACTTCCCCCATCCGGGAAAGGAGGAGGAAAGATTACATAGACTGGATCCAAAAAGGGCTTTCAGTTTTTACATATGTAGAATGGCTAAATTTTGCCAAAATGACCAATTATTCATTGGCAATACTGGCCCTAAATTGGGTCTAGCTGTTACAAAACAAACCATAATCCAGATGGATTATCCTGGCTATTGGTGAATGTTACAGATTAGTGGGCAAGGACCCGGTGGAAGGCCTAAGAGCACATCCCATAAGGGGCATGGCAACCTCTGCTGCTCTTCAAAGAGGTGTCCCAATCAAAGACATTTATTCAGCGGCCACTTGCTTGTCTGTTCACACTTTCGTGAGACATTACTGTCTGGATTCATCTTCCAGTCAAGGAGGACAATATGCAAAAGCCATCCATGATTAGAACAAAATTTAATTTGTATTCAGAACACCAAATTATTACTGCTTTAGGAGTCTGACATAAAATGAGGAATACGTGGGAGGACACAATCCATTCGAAGAACAAGTTACTTACCCCGGTAACGTTTGTTTGATTGGATGTTCGTCCCACGTATTTCTCATCACCCCTCCCAGCCTACCCTGCTGTACAATTTCCGTGTTCTTACACTTTACACTTTCTTGGAGTCTACGGTCTATGGTACACCTGATAATCTCTGGCGGGGACAGAACTAAAGCCAACGGGCGCTGCATGCACTACTTATACAGATGACGTCGAAAGGAGGCCCTCGAGAGACATCGACTCAACAAGACTGCGCACAGCGCCCCCTTTCGAAAAGAAACAATTCCTGGGGGCTATTTGAGACTCAAAAGAGGAGCTAGCATTCCCCTCAAGCTAGAGAGTATGAAATATGCTGCTGCATGTACCTCAATGCAAGGTTGGTCGCCAGATAACCGTACGCAAAGTAATGCGCTTGCTAGGGATGATGGCCTCCTGCATTTATTTAGTTCCCCACGCGTGCATGCGTCCAAAGCAGGAATGGTTATCTAAACAGTGGTCTCAAGCAAGCGCACAGTGGGGACGATCTAGTGGTTGTTTCGCTAACCCTGGTTCAGGCTCTTTGCTGGTGGTCCAAGGACAACCTGTTAAAAGGAAAGCCTTTCCGTGCTCCACCAGCCCAAGCAATCCTAACTACAGACGCCTCACTCGCCGGTTGGGGGGGGCACAACCTCCACCACACAGCCCACGGACAGTGGATACTCGCTACTGCCCAAAGACGCGTTAACTTCCTTGAGCTCTTGGCAGTTCTCAAAGCTCCTCAGCAACATCTCCAGAGTCGGACTGTGCAGGTCCTCGCAGAGAGCACCACGACCATGTTCTATCTGAACAAGCAGGGAGGCACACACTGAGTCTGTCCAAACTATCCCAGAACATATGGAGGTGGGCACTCAAGCGGAACATGTTTCTAACGTCGCCACATGTTCCAGGGGAACTCAATTCTCTGGCAGACATGTTAAGCAGACACCCTCTACCAGAAGAACACGAGTGGCAACTCGACAGATATCCTAGATGGAATATTCTCACTATGGGGTCACCCCCCACTAGACTTGTTCGCCACAACGCTAAACGCTCAATGCGCAGACTTTGCATTCAGGTTTCCCCAGCCAGGGTCCAAGGGGAATGCCCAATAAGTGGAAAAGATTTGTGATATGGTGCGCATCACAATAAATAGACCCATTAGAATGTTCTCCAGCTAACATTCTACACTACATGCTTAACCTATAGACTCCGGCCTAGTAGTCCATTCCTTAAAGGTACATCTAGCAGCCCTATCAGTTTACAACACTTCACAGAACAAGGTGTCCTGGTGGAAAGTCCCTGTCATCAAGGCATTCATGGAAGGGGTAAGAGACTATACCACCTCAATTTCCAACCCTCCCTGGGTTGGGATCTCAATGTTGTGCTCTCCAAGCTCGTGGGGCCACCCTTCGAGCCTATGCACAAGGCTAGACTAAAGCATCTTACCTATAAAACTGCATTCCTGTTAGCTATCCTCTCCATCGGACAAGTGAGTGAGCTACAGGCTTTATCATTACAAGACCCCTTTTCATCATACACAAGGACAAGGTTGTCCTCCGAACACATCCTAGGTTTTCACCGAAGTTAATTTCAAATGTCCATGTAAACCAGTCTATAGAAATTACCACCTTCTTTTAGAATCCATCAAACTCGGCAGAAAGAAGCCCCCATATGCTTGATGTACAGAAGGTGGTCTTGTACTATGTGAACAAAACCCCTAAGGCAAACAGACCAACTCTTTGTTTCCCTAGCACCTGGTAGACAAGGTGATCACATATCAAAGGCGCCATCTCCAGCTGGCTATTGAAATGCATACAACTCTGCTTTGAATGGATCCCAAACTGCCTCAAAGTGTAAGAAGGGCACCTCGGCCTCAGTCGCAGATTCTCTTTGGCCGTGCCCTAGTGTTGATCAAAATAAGTCTTCCAACATCTTGCCACTTGCTGATCCACTGTCACTAGTAAACAAAAACTTGGATCCCAAGAATCTCGTCGTCGGACAACAGCCCTTGGTAGCACCTCCACTGACTCAGGCTGTGTTGGTTGCTACAACTGGTAGTGTCAGCGACACTTTGAGCACTAATATTCTGAAAAGGATCCCTGACTCTACAACAGAAACCAGCTTTGCGAAAGCTGTAACAGAAGCTCAAGATTCTTTGAATCCAGCTCTTTCAAAACCCCAAACACTGTCAACTTCTACAAGCATCTCCGGCCAGCTGATGGGGCCTGTGGCTCCAGATAGAGTGCCGTTGGATGTTGTCGAAGTGCCGGCTGTGGTCTATGACATCTTCAAGAACCCTACTGAAGCACTGAAAACTAAGAAAGACACTGTACTCGCTATAAGTGGTTCCACTAAGAAACCGAAAAATCTACCAACACGGAAGGTGAAGAGAGCTGCTACAAATTCATGAAAATTCTTACGCAACCTGAAAACTGTGAATTTCACAGTAACCAGCACTCTACCTAAAGAGAAGCTAACTGAAAGTAGCCTGACAGTAAAAGTCTCAAAGGAGTCTCCAATAGACTTAGAATCCGCAAACATGTGCATTAGTGATGTATCTGACTCACTACTGAATGTATCCACTTATGAAGATGTGGAGACAGTCAGCACTGCCTCTGATGTTTCTACGTTGCCAACATCTGGGTCGGCAACAGCGATTTCAGTGGCTGCTGGGGCTGCCCCGGTAAAGCCTACTGCAGCGAACACGGGGAAGATGGTCCACGTAGAAACTGTGGAAATGGCGATTATTGATGAGCAATCCTTGCCTACAGCATCAGCTGAAGTGGTGCTTGCCTCATCTGTGGAGACAATGTTGAATCAAGCCGTGTCATTGAGCACGGCCCCGAACAACAGACAACTAGCTGTTACAACGGTGCCGGACAGTGTCACAAAACCCACTATTCCTGCAAAGGACAAAAGCCCAGCAAAAGTCTTGCGAGCCCCAGTCCAAAAAAGTCCAACAAGAGTTTGTCAACTTGTTGAATTACAATGTGCTACTACTACTGGAAACGCGGATCCCTACCCAAAATTTCTAACTCTGGCAGAGAAACGCAAACTATTAGAAGCTAAATGGAACATCTCTCGAGAGGCACAAGGCCTGAGCGCACCCGTCCTTAATCAGAGAAGCAAGGCTCTGCTGTCTGATCTAAGCACTTCCACTGTGCCCTCCTTAAAAAGCTCCTGTAGGGCCAATGTCTCAGAATGCATTGAGCCCGCCTGGCCCCGTAACTCAGACGAGCAGCTGTCCAGGCAGGGTCTTGTCAAAAGAAATGTCCGATCCAAAGGCAAAAAGTTGGGATCCATAAAGAGCAACTCTCAGCAAGGTCTTCAACCCCTTCTACTGGAGCGCATTGTATCCTCGGACAACTTAATTTTAAATCGTCACAATGTAATTTGGCTCTGCCATTTGATACCAAGTTTGAGAGCAATTGCATCCGAGGACCTCATAATTGTCTAATTTTTTGACGAAAAAAAAAATGACGCTGTAATCCTACATTTGCAGTCGAAGTTGATTGCTGATGCTCTACCAGACGCGGTCCTGTCATGATGTCATTAGGTTTCGACATATTAAGGGTTGACCCTAGTGTGTGGATGTGAACCACAAAAGAAGAGAACATCATGTCAACTGAGCTAGAAGCAAACTGCAATCATTTAAAGCCAGAAGTGAGGCCTTCTGTGCCAACAACAAAAGCCCCTATATTGGACTTCCCAGTGATGGCAGACTGTGCAGTTTTTCACTGTGAAGACAAACCAATAAGGATCACAATTGGGGGATCACAGATTCCTCCAATGATTGACGGCGTAGTTGATGTCCTTCCTTCCAACAGTGTATCCGATTGGTCCTGGCTATCTGCCTCCATAAACAAAGTATCTAACATCTAACGCCAAGACGCGGAGCCAAGAAGCAACTGCACTCTTGCTTCTTGGAACACTCGTGGATTCCGACATTTGTTCAATGTCCCGTGGGCAAAAAACTTGGATCTAATTTGCCTACAAGAGACATGGATAAGCAATGTACCATTACTTGAAGGATTCGAAATTGCCTTTAATCCGGCTATATGCCAAGCTAAGGGCAGACCAATGGCTGGCCTCCTGACGGCTGTCGGGAAAGCTTCGGGGTTCAGGATATCTGACACTATCAATGTGTCACCTTTCATCCAGTTAACTACTATATGTAGGCCCGAAAGAGTGAACTATAAGACTGATAAACTATGCATCATCAATGTCTATTGGAACCATCAAGCCAAAGAAGCTAATGCGTTCATAGACACAATATCAACAACAATTGATGAACTACTTGAAAAATCTTGCCCGTCCGATTTGATCCTATGTGGTGATCTAAACCTCCTATGTGTAAATGAAAAAAGACATTTAACGCCCAGAGCATCGCAATGGTGCACAGAAATGAAAGCTCGAGGAATGCATATGCTGAATGGACACACAGTGGGAGACATCCCGTCTAAGCCCACCTGGAGACGGTTAAATCAAACCTCAACTCTAGACTACATATTTGTCAGCGAAAACATTCATAAGAGTTCTTCGTTTGGACGTACTTGAAACGTTGCATAGTGATCATGAAATGGTACAGCTCACCCTTGAAAATTCGACCAAACCTGTAAGTATGTGCTGGCCATACGCTGTCGATACTGGGTCTAGTAGGATTCGTCTAAACCTCCTGGAAACTGAAGTGGAGTCGATAACAGCGACTTTCGTGAGAAACTCAAAAGGGCTTGAATATCAACATTTGTTGCAGAGTTTCACAGAACACAAAGACAAACTACGTCACTGTGAATTCAGACCAACACATAAATTCGATGTCCTTGTTTTGCAACAAAAAAGACATGAGACAAGAAATAAGGAAGCTCAAGGGGCCAATGAATGAAAACACAAAACAAAAAATAAGGAAGGTTAAACAAAACTATAAGAATTGGTTCAAGTCGCACGTAGCAATGATGCTGCAAAACGATGCAGAGCAGATGTTAGCCAAAATGGGAGGAAAGAAATCGGCGCAATTTTGGAAATTAATAGCAACCTAGCGCCGCAAAATGCTATTCAGGCAACTGTTGTGACCGAAGACGCCTGGATCAAACACTATTCAACCTTGTTCACTAAAGGAGTCTCACTGACAAATTTTGTTTTGCCAATTATAACAAAATGGGATTTAGAGTTTGAGAAAACAGACATCCTCTTGATAATCAGAAGTGTTCATGAATCGAGAGCGCCAGGGCCTGACGGCTTAACAAACTATACGATTAAGCGTAATCCGGCACTATGGACTGACTTCTGTGCAACTTTATTCAAGCGAATTGTCTTGGCTCGTGCTACACCCAGTTCGTGGAAGAGCGCTGTTGTGGTCCCTATATTTAAGAAAGGGGACCGCACGAATCCGAAGAAGTATAGACCTATAGCGCTCCTCGACGTCCTGGGGAAAGTATATGCCATATTACTCCAAAGAAAACTCTTGAAATGGGCCGCAGACTCCAACCACATTGACCTGAGGCAGGCAGGGTTTGTAAAGGGTGTGGGTTGTGGACTAAATCTCCTAATACTGAACATTCTGAAGATGGAGACCCTCAGACTCAACACCAAGCTGTACTTGGCAATGATAGATCTCTCGCAAGCGTTTGACAGCATAAACAGGGAGTTGCTGTGGGAAAAACTAACAAAATGGAACTGTCCGAGTCTCATTAGCGCAATCTGTGAATTGCACACGAAAACCTCCATCAGGATTCGGCTTGATTTGTCTGGCACGCTGTCTACCAAAATATATACACATACAGGCGTGTAAAGCAAGGGTGTCCCTTGGCAGCTACCATTTTTAACTTGTTCATATCCGATATACAAGAGCTATTTTTGGATGTAAACTCGTTTCCCCCAAAAATACAAGGTTCACCGATTGACTATTTGGTATATGCAGATGACCTTGTATTGATTGACCAGACTCCTGTTGGACTGCAACGTAAAATGTCATTGCTAGAGGCATACATATCATCAAACGGCTTGTCCATTAACACCCAAAAAAGTGAAATTCTGATTTTGGAAAATCTACAAGGTACCTGCAGTAGGGGTAAGGAAACCCTCCTGGTTCATTGCTAAAAACAAGATCCAGCTTGTCAAATATTCAACATACTTGGGTATGCGAATCAGTGTGAGCCGGAACGATGCTCCTTGGGTCGAAGTTGCTAAACATAAATGCCGTCAGTTAGCATCACAAGCTTCCTTTATTAACAACAAATATGGAAAATTCTCACTGAAGCCAATTATCATGTTTTATAAACAAAAAGTGGTGCCCATCTTGACCTATGGAGGAGAAAATGCCTTTGGGGCGTCTTGTGATCTCTGGAACACATTAGAGAACATCTTCTGGTCCCGTGTGCTGAAACTGCCAAAGGGCACCTCAACGGTTTGTATACGGTATGAACTGGGGTTGATTTCAATGCATGCAAGGGTTGCATGGAATCTCCTAAGCTTATACCGCAAAAAGATAATGACGGAACCGGTTCCTCAGTTTGACATTTTGCACAAGTCAGTATCTGAAAAAGCAAACCCCATCTTTGCAAAATGGACCCGGACGGCGCAAGACCTACTTGAAGACTTTAACATCACACGTGCTCTTCTACTTGACAACCCAGAGGCTGCAAAAAAAAAGTTGTGGAAATTGGATTGGATTCTAACTTGTGATCAAAGAGCGTGTGCGTCCTCAATGGTTCAAGTACCTGGTGAGGCAAAAGCATATGACCATCGTGCGAATTACTTAATGTGCCTCCCGAATCAGCATGCAAGAGCACTGTACTTGCGCTTTAGACTAAACGTCTTTCCGACGAGAGATCGGATCGGACTAAGGTCAAAACAAGCTACTTTTAATTTTAACTGTCGATTCTGTAATGAAGCCAAGGAAACTCTAAAACATTTGATTGTCTTGCCAGTCCCTGGAGCAGCAAAGGAGCCGCTGCTTCGCCCCTGTGACTAATCTCCATTGCTTAAAGTGCGCAGATGAGTGGTGGCAAGTGCTCTGCGAAGGAGTAAATAGAGCAGCCTTATTTACCCTAGTTAACTTTCTACAAATCTTAAAAACCAGGCTAGAAGCAGAGTCATAACTAGGTATGGCACGAAATGTAAAGAAGCCTTGCTGATATGTCTCGACAGTATCGATTGTCGACGAGGACGGACTAGAGAAGAAGAGTCCCCTTTTATGAGTTGGAGTAACATGAGAAAGACATGTGTGTTGGCTGTATATGTCTTGTGTTGTCTTTTTTTTTTTTTTTTAAAGGTTGAATAAACCAATAAAAAAAAAAAACTCTGCTAGTCCCTATCCAAAAAGGTTCTACCTTTTACACCAAGGGCACACTCTACCAGAGGTACAAGGGCTACCTTAGCTTTCATTGCAAACGTCTCTCTAGACGCCATATGCAAAGCTGCTGCATGGAGTTCCATCCATACGTTCATATATTACTGCATTGGCACACATTCTAAAGCAGATTCACAGGTGGGACAAGTGTTCCTAAAACATCTCTTCCGCTGTACCTTCTAACTTTCCACCTGCTTCTCTAGATACTGCTCGCTAATCTATGCAGAGCATGTGATCTAAGCAGATACACAAGGGATATATTACTCGCTGTAATCGTATTTCTGGTGCTTGTATCTGCTTAGATTCACAAATGCCCACCCTTCCTCCCCTACTGGAGTAGAAGGCGCATGGATGTTTTCTGGGTTCTTTTCTGCTTTACAACATCTGTACTCACGCTGTACTTCATGAAACCTCATGTCCAAAACAATCTGAGGGACTGTGACGTGTGAAAGACTGAGTACAGTACATGTCACACTAGGTATAGTATTACTAATCGCGCCCTGTCAATGTCAGGTTTTGAGTTTGTAAAACACATCTTGTAATACTTTGCAACTTCCACTAGATGTCGGACTATGCAGAGCATGTGAATCTAAGCAGATACAAGCACCAGAAATACGATTACGGTGAGTAATGTATCCCATCCAAAACTATCAGCCGGCAAGCCTGGTTCTTTTTCCGGACAGTGAACGGGCGAGAGTAAAACCTTAATCCTCTTTCTGTAGGGGGGTGACCTCTATCGCCCTGATTTGAAGGAGATTGAGAATCTCCAGGAAGAGATCGAGGCCTAGATGATTTTAAGAAAGGGGGTATAGCTAGTCTGTTCTCCAGCATGGGGTCTTGCGTGGATTCACATGCTCATGATTATATACTCTATCGTTGGGCCCAAAATCCTTGGTAAAATTAAAGCAATTTTGCTTTAAAGCTTAAAAACTGCTCGTCCCTTCTATAGCCTATTGTTGTCACTTTGGGTCCTACTGCCCCAGCCAATGACATTCCTCCTCCTAAGCTCTACTCCTGGTGGGGCCATGTTCAAATTTTTACTGCATGTTTTCATGTTGGGAGTCCTCGTGTTTCGCTCCTTGAAATACTGATAACTTTTTGCCAGAAATTCTTTCAATTTTTCTTTCTTCTTTGGTCAAGTTGTGACTACTGGTGGCGGGTACCCATTGTGGGATGAGATCCTTCCATCGTCTGATCTGTGGATCGTGAGCGGCCGCAGGCCCAGCCTTGTGCCTTCACACTATGGCGGACGCCACGAGAAAAAGCCTCTTCAAGTCCTGCGAACATTGCGGCTGAAAAGCATCTTTATCTAAGATCAGCATCTCAAGTGTATATTGCCTACTTACAGACCACAATTCTGACGGATGTTCCATATGCCAGGCCTTCTCCAAGATGGCTCTAGAAGGTTAGTGGCATGGATTGAGCAAAGGAAGGCCTCTGACTCTTCCTCTGGGCGCAGTCATGCCTCTTCCAAGGTCGGCAGGCCCAAAGATCATGCTCCGTCTGACAAAGGTAGAGATCCTTGGAGGTCACTTCCTGGGGGAAGATGCCAGAAAAGGCTAAATTCTCCAGCATGGGGTCTGGCATGGATTCACATGCTCATGAATATTCCACGTCGTCAAGCTGGGAATCCCTGGTAAAAGAAAAAACAGTTTCACTTTCACTTAAACTGTATTTCTCCTCTAAACCAATCACTGAACTCTGGGTCATGCTGCCCCCAGCCAATGGCTGCCCCTCCTCTGGCAGCCATCTTCAGATTTTTACTACACGTTCAAGTGTTGGAAGTTCTCAAGTTTTGCTACGTGAGCTATTCTATGGTTTTCGTGCCTGTTTCGAAAAAAAAAGTCCTAGATTTGTCAAAATAGAGCCTGTGTGCTCGTCTCTTCATAGGCCGACAAGCGGCGATCCCTTTATCAGTGAATTGATCGTCGAGTTTTCATGGAAGTTTCCAGAAGGCCATTGGGCCTACTCTGCACCTCCGCCCATGACTGAGAAGTGAATTTCCCTCTTCAAGCTCTGCTCCAGATTCAGACTGCAGAACCTGTTTGTGGAGGACAAACAACTGTAGTGCCTCTGTCTTCACCCAGACCACAAAGAAGGGGATTGTGAGATTTGCCTCAAGTTCTCCAAGAGAACGATGAAGGATCATCACAGTAGACTGGCGGCATGGCTAAACGTCAAGGCCTCTGCCCTCTGCCCTGTGCCCGAAGCAGGGTCATGCCTACCCAGTACTGGCTGGTCCGAGGAGCTGGCTTCTAAGTCCTTTGAGGGTGCTCCATCCATGGGGGCCCAAGACAAGGCCAAGCACTGCAAGTCTGTTTGTCGGGGTCGCCCTGCAAGCGGGTCCTGCGATTGGCAGGTGCGATCAACCTCACCATCTGCCTCCCATCTCCAGCCTTCAATCAAGCACTTCCTCCTCTAAAAGGAAATCGCCCAACCAGGCTAAGCTGCAGGAGAAGCCCGAGAAGCATAGGGTGGAAGAAACAAAGGCCAACCTGCCAAAGAAGGCCCAGGCGGCATATGACAAATCAACGTTCAAGATGGTGGCGGCCGCTCTCTAGAAGGCCAAAGGGCAGACCCTGTGAAGATAGCCCCAACTGCATCCAGTGTCCCTACCCCGAGGCGGGAGACGGCTGGACCAGTGGCGAAGACACTGGAAAAGAGGATGCCGTCGCTGAGCCTGGCTCTGACCCCCTCAAGGTGCAAAAACAGGGTGGGGGGAATGAGGTCACAGGCCATACCCCAGGACATGGATGTTTTCGACGAGGAGGACCAGGAGTCCGTGCACACGATCCACGACGACAACGGCGGGAAAGCTGACAACGGCGCAGGGCCTAGTACACCGACCGCTCCTGCTCAGCCGAGGAATGTATCTCAGGACATCCTTTCGACCCTACAGAGGTTGGTGTCAGAAATCCAGAAAAGGATGCTGCATGCCCCGTCCCCTTTGGACCCGAATCAGCCTCCATCGAAAAAGAGGAAGCTCCACCCAATGCCCTCTCAACCTCCACGCCTGTGCCAGATGCCCCCTCTCCAATCCCCCTGAGGGATCCGGACAAGAGAACGGACATAGCCAGGGCGACGAGGGACGACATTGTCAAGGCGGGCAGATTGCTGCAGCCGAGGGCATCCCCACAGGATCAGGTGCGTTTGTTTCATGCCATGGTCGCCAGAGCTTCTGAGCTCTTCCATCTGACAACCGAGGAGATCAAAAAGGAAGGCGTCCTATACCATAGGCGTGAGGCCCTATGGTATATCATCATGGCGGTGCCCTTCCTGGACGACTTGTTGGAGGAAGGCCTGTCCCTGTTGAAGAATCCCGCCCGGCCAAGCAGGATAGGCTACAGGAAAAAGTATTGGTTGCTGGAGTCCGCACCCAAGTGCCTACGGTTGAAACCGTTGCCGTATTCAGTGGTGTTGGCAGCTGCCAGAAGGAGTCTAAGCCTTTGTCCTCATCCTCAGTCCCTCCGCACAGCTAGGGGAAGAGTTTGGACGCCATGGAGAGAAAGGTCATCTACTCTGCAGCATCGACAGTCAAGGCAGCCGACACGCTGGCGATCCTGTCCAGATAGGGACCTGTGGTACAAATTGGCTCTGATTCTGAAGTTTGTGCCCGACAAGCGGGTGGAGGCGGTCACACTCCTCCAGCAGGTGGAGGTGGCTTTGGACCATGCCATCACGGTGGCCTTGGACATCGCTGACACTGGATTCCGACAGTTGGGCAATGTCTGCCTCTGTCGTCGAGGCTGGCTGAAGGCCACCAATTTCCGCCAGGTGTTCCAGTCGAGGGTACTGGACATGTCCTTCGACAGGGATAACCTCTTCAGGAAGGCCATCGACGAGTCATTGCAGGCCATCAAGATGGATACGGAGACAGCTTGTGCCCTGGGTGCTCCAACAGCACCGCTCTTCTTTTCGCTCCTCCAGAGGAAAGTCGGGCAGCTTGACGAAAGGTTTTGGTGGAGGCTCCTCATCGTACCGTCAGCCTTCCTGGTCCACAGCCCAGGAGGCAAGGCTTTCGGTGGAGGTGGTCAGCGCAGTACCCCTCCACCCCCCACAGGCGGAATGCAGGCGCCGAAGCAGGACTGAACCGGCCAAGACGTCAGGCTCCCACCCAAGCACCCTAGTGGGAGGCTGGCCGATGGGATTCGTCAGCGAGTGGAAAAAGATCTCCACCGGCAGATGGGTGCGGGACGATCTCACCCACGGACATACCCTGGAGTTTCAGCAAAAGTGAGCGTGGATCCCTCCTATGGCCCGACAGGAGCAGCATATCCCTCAGCTCCTGCAGGAGGTATGGGCCATGCTAAGAAAGGGGGCGATGGAACTAGTCCCAAGATGACGCAGGGGCTCCGGTGTATACTCCAGATACTTCTTAGTCAAAATGAAGACCATGGGCTGGAGGCCCATTCTAGACCTGCACCGTCTCAAGTACCTGAAAGTCCCAAAAATTCAGCTTTGTCATGTTGCAGCATGTGCTCGGCCAACTGGAGGAAGGAGACTTCTTGACTACGCTGGATCTGGAGGACTCCTACTTCCATGTCCTTATTCACCGGAAACATCAAAAGTTCCTATGCTTCGCAGTGCAGGGGATACACTACCAATTCAAGGCCCTCCCTTTCGGCCTAAAGTCTGCACCCAGGGTGTTCACAAAGTGCCTGGCACCTGTGGTGGGCCATCGATGTCTACGAGCGATACACGTGTACCCGAACCTCGACGATTGGCTCGTCTGGGCCAAATCAAGGGAGGTAGCCGTCGAACACACTGAGAGGACTGTCCAGCTACTGACGGGGTCTGGGGTTCTGCATCAATTATCCAAAGTCCTGCTTGACGCTGTTGCAGAACGCACTGTTCCTGGGGGCCATGCTCAACACGGTCTCCTGACTAGCGTTGTCCTCGGAGGAGAGGGTAGTGGAATTGCCGGGCAGAGTGCAACGGCTGTTGTCACTGAAGACAGCCACGGTGCGGACGATCAAGTCGCTGCTTGGCAGGATGTCATCATGCATCTACCTTTTCCGGCTCTGTAGGTTGCGGGTGCATTTAAAAAATAAAGGGGATAGCCCAAAAATCTAGGGTTCTATGGGATTTTGTACTGAGCCGGCCTCACGTACTAAGGAAATCGCACACATGAGAAAGGAAGCCCCTTTTAAAAGAGTGGTCTGTGAGACATCCTGAGGGAGACTCCACCTGTGACTTTCTAAGTAAGTACATTGGTTGGTCAATGAAAATAGACTAAATTCATCAATAATATGTAAAAGTTCATTATTGAACTGTATGGTTGTACGGCATCCTTGTAGGTTTGTTCGCATGGTTTGGGACTCCTATTGGGGTACGGACAGGATTTATCCATTTGTTAGTCGTTTTCCACATCATGATCTAAAGTTGAAGATGGACGCGACACTGTCTTATATATAGACATTGGTACGCAATAATAGTGTGTGAATAAATTAGGAGGATGACACAAAAGGAGAGATGTAACTGAGGTGTTGTTATTTCCAATGTTTTTAGGTCATTTGATCCACCCTACTAGTTCTAAAGGGACATCATTGTTCCTATTGTTTGTTCTGAAGATGGTTGGCGTACATAGTGCACTGAATAAAGTCTAGAAAATGCAACCTGAAACACGTGTCGACTTACTGCCTAATCAGAGATGGGTAGTCATCCATATGTGAAGATTGTACTAAAATGATTTAATACTGAATAATGATATAGTAGAATGTTGGAGTGTGACTGAATTTTTGCGGTTATAAAGTATTTGTGTGAAAGCTGATATTAAGTGAAATTAATGGTATGTAGGGTTGAAAGTTTTTGTGGATCTTAAGCAAGTGTAAACTGTGTTTTACGTTATAAATAATTTTTACACCATTGGGTATTACTTTATATATAAAACATTATTAACACTGTGTTTAAGTAAAAATATTGAATCATTTGTTATTTATAAAAAAACAAATGCATATGGTGTCATCCTCATCTAAGGGTTCCCTTTCTATTTCGGTTGCGGGTGCAGCCTCTTCAGGAGTTCTTGGAAGCTCGCTGGATACAAGTGTTCGGAAGCTTCGTGGACATGATCCCTCTCAACGAGGGGTTCCGTCAGGCGGTAAGGGGGTGGGGCGTGCACTCAAACATAGCCCGAGGCATAGGGTTTCAAACCCCCCTTCCCCCTAGTGTACCAGGAGGCGGTCACCACGGACACTTCCCTGGAGGGCTGGGGAGCCTACACCAGATGTCTGCACGTCAGAGGCCTGTGGCTGACAGAGGAGAAGGATCTCCACATCAATATCCCGGAGCTGCAGGCAGTGTTCTGTGCTCTCAAGTTGTTTCTCCCGTCCCTGGCGGGCAAGGTGGTGAGAAACTTCTCAGACAACACCACCACAATGTTCTACATTGGGATGCAGGGGGGCACTCGATCCCTAGCCCTCTCCAGAGAGACGCAGAACTTGTGGCACTAGGCCATTGACCAAGAGATGTTCCTCATCCCACTTTACCTGGCGGGAGTCAAGAACACCATTGCCGACTCCCTCAGCAGGGAGTTGCACTCCTGGTACGAGTGAGAACTTTGGCAGGACCAGGTGGAATGCATCTTCATCAAGTGGGGCAGACCCAGATCGATCTGTTTGTGACGGCTGCAAACTCCAAATGCCCAAAATTTGCCAGCAGGTTGCACCAGCCGAGGAGCATGGGGGATGCATTCTCCTTCCCGTGGGAAGGCCTGTTTCTGTACGCGTTGCCTGTCCTGCTGCGAGTCATCAATCCACTCAAACAGTGCCGATGCAGGATGATACTCGTCACCGTGGCGTGGCTCAGGCAGATTTGGTCCCTGGACCTTCTCAGCCTGTCAGCGTTGCCTCTGGTCAAGCTGCCTGTGATTGTGTATCTGCTCACCAGAGAAGGACGCACCCCTCCTTCATGATGAAGGTTCCATCGGAATTCCACCTCAACGAGCCTTTGGTGTTGCCTGTGTTTTTTCCAAAGCCTTCGTCACCGGCTAAAAGGGCCTTGCACTCGCTGGACGTTGCTCGTGCTCTGAAGTTCTACGTGGCATGCACGAAGAGTCCTCGGAAGACGTCTCAACTTTTCGTGAACTTTGGTCCTGTGAACCATGGGTAGGCCTTGTCCAAGGCTTCCATCTCCAGGTCGCTTTCCGGCTGTATCACACACGGTCATCGGTTGGCAGATCGTCCGCTGTCTGGCCTTCTAAGAGCCCATTCCACTAGAGCAATCGCTGCGACAACGGCGTTCCTGTCTGGTGTGCCCCTGCTGGACATCTGCAGGGCTGCTACTTGGAGGTCTACGCACACCTTCACGAGGTTCTACTCCGTCGACAGTGATTCCAGAGAGGAGTCCAAGGTCGGCCAAGCAGTGCTAAGCAACCTGTTCACTTGATTTGAGTCTGTTCCAGAGGTAAGGGTAATTGCTTCTGTTGAGCCTTGCCACCTCCATGCTTGTGGAATGTTGTACTGCTATATATTCTTTATTCATGAGCATGCAAATCCATAACAGCCCCCATGCTGGAGAAGGAACAAGTTACTTACTTGTAACTATTGATCTCCAGCATGGGTCTGGGATGGATTCACTTGCGAACCCTCCCACCTACCCCTCTGCAGCTCTTCTTGGTCATACTGCCACTTCCTTACCAAATCTGAAGATGGCTGCCCAAAGAGGAGCTTAGGGAGAGGGCAGTCCTTGGCTGGGCGCAGTATCAC
Source organism: Ambystoma mexicanum (assembly GCF_040938575.1). Taxonomy (NCBI): domain Eukaryota; kingdom Metazoa; phylum Chordata; class Amphibia; order Caudata; family Ambystomatidae; genus Ambystoma; species Ambystoma mexicanum. The sequence goes on from NC_090925.1 coordinate 736,624,470, forward strand.
CCAGAGCACAGTAATTAGTTCAGAGGAGAAATAGTTTGAAAGTGAAACTGTTTTTTCTTTTACTGAGGATTGCCAGCCTGACTGGTCATTTTCATGAGCATGTGAATCCATGCCAGACCCATGCTGGAGAACAATAGTTACAGGTAAGTAACTTGTTCCTCGTTCACGCTCCGACTTCGTCGACTATCTCTGCGAAGCCCAGGTCTGAGAAACATTGAACCTCGTTGCCCCCCCACTGTCGGCGGGCAGTTTGCCGTTGAGCGGCTAGGTTGCTGAGGCCAGCAGCTACATATAAAACCTTGTTGACACAGAACCAGTCATCGGATCCGTCCGGCTTAGCCATCGACTACCCTGTCGTCCTTGCGGACCCAGTCAATGACATCATCTGCCAAGTCAATTACCCCATCAATGACTAGACTGACGACTTTGTCCACGACTCGTCTTCCATCCTGTTGACTGGCTTGTCCACTACAGTCACTGTTTCCATGAAGAAGATTGCCACCCCCAGAGTGGCCTTGCCGTCTAGGCATCAGTCAGTGATTCTGACAATGGCACCATTCCCTGGTCCCAGTGATGGCATCCGTTCCCAGTGGCTCGAATTTGGGGAGGGAGATACCTCCAGCTTTCGTTTTTTCTTCCTAGACGCACCAAGGCTGCACTACCTTTTACCTGATCTCCTTTGGGGCTTCCCAGGGGATAATCCCCAGTTGCAACAACTTGCTCCTCCAGTGCTTTTGACGAAGACCTTCTAGAGGGTTTTTACTCCGACTGGGAAGGCAGACGGGGGAACCTGAACCCACTTAGGCAAAGGGGTCAACCATCTTGCCTGCCATCTTGGCCTTATAACACTTCACGGACCTGCAGGGGCTTCTGCAGTGAAAAGGGACATGTCAATGGACATTTTGATGACTTTACACATTCTGGTGTCAGAGATCCAGCTTCTTCTAGCTGCACCCATACCTGTTCCATCAAAGGGCCCTCCCAAGCCCAGCTGACGCCCTCTCATCCAACCCCAGCTACCACCTCCTGTGGTGGAAGAGGCAACACAGACGGACACTGATACCGATACAGTCACAATCCAGGATACACAAGGAAGTGATGAGTTTGATGACTACGTTCAAGCAGATGGGGAGCCTCTGGACATTGCAGTATTCTCCAGGGATTCCCTGCCAGATGAGATTGGGTAGTTCCATTCCATGATCTCATGGGCAGCATCCCTGAGGAGAAGAAAAGGGAGGTTTCCTTTTCGAGTGGTGGGAGTCCTCTATTGTCAGTTCCCAGTCTAGTTGGCATTTGGGAGGATGGCCTGTTGATCATGAGGTCCTTTGGCAGGGCCACGGCGAAAAAGGGATAGTCTGGAGGACAAAATACCAGGTCCCAGACACAGCCTAGAAGTGCCTCATAGCTCAACCATCCCTCGACTCTGTGGTTTCTGCTGCGGCTAGAAAGAGAGCTTCTAATCCCTGTTCATCTTGTATGGTTTCTCCGGATCAGGAGGGTAAGAAGCTGGATGCGACTGGGAAGCGTTTCATCATGACAGCTGCGTCTACCATCAAGGCTGCCAATGCCTTAGCCATTCTCACAAGTTACAACAGAGCTTTGGTTTAAGTTGGGCCTCATCCTAGACTTTCTCCCAGAAGATGAGAAGGCTGAGGTACTGGCGTTGTTTCACGAAGGAGAGGTAGCCTCTGATCATGCAATTACCTTCGCCCTGGACGTCTGACTCTGCTTTCCAGCAGATGGGCAATGGAGTGGCCCTCCGCCGCCAAGGTTGGCTCAAAGCCAATAACTTCCGCACAGATGTGCAAACAAAAGTGGTAGACCTGCTGTTTGACGGTGACAACCTGTTTGAGAAGGCAATCAACACCCTACGAGCCATACAAACTGACACAGACAGTATGTTCATTAGACACTCTCCAGCAGAGGCGGCCGACCTTTCTATCCTCTAAAGAAGGTTCTGTAGTACTCCAAAGAGTACAGCTTGCCCTATCACAAGCCCTCCCACTTAACCACCCAGGAGGCATATAGGGGACATTGCCAGGCCTTCAGAAGTGGGAACCAGCGTCAGCGCGCTCCAGACGCCAAAGCAAGACTGACTCGGCCTAGGGCCTGCGTCCTTTCCTCTGCACCTCTGTGGGAGGCCGGTTATCACAATTTGTTGACCAGTGGTGGAACATCTGCACAGACAAATAGGTGCTCGATATGCTTCCACAGGGCAACTCTGGAATTCCAGGACAACTGCCTTCACATTCCTCCCGTCCCCAGACAAAAACAGCACGTAGCGCAGGCATGTGAAACAAAGGGGCAATAGAGCTGGCCCCTCAATGCCTCTGGAGTGTACTCCAGATACTTTCGAGTGTGAAAGAAGTCGGGAGGGTGGAGACCATTCTACTCTTGTTATGCCTCAACAAATTCCTCAAGTCCCAGAAATTCCTGGCACCACTCGACTTAGAGGATGCTTACTTCCACATCCCCATTCATCGTAAACAGAGGAGGTTTCCTGTGTTTTGTCATTCAGGAAAGACATTACCAGTTGAAAGTCCTTCAGTTGGGCCTGAAATCTGCCCCGATGGTGTTCACCAAGTGTTGGCTCTGGTGGCAGCGCACCTGTGTCGCAGGGGAATCTACGTCTATCCTTGCCTATATGATTGGCTGATCAGATCCTGCTCTCATGCACTGGCTATATGGCACACCACAGAGAACATCCCGACTAACTTCTCTGGGATTCTTGATAAATTATCAAAAATCCTGTATAGTGCCATCTCAGAACGTGCTATTCCTGGGATCCTGCATCAACACTCGTGCTTAGCGGCTCCTTCGGAGGAGTGTGAAGACCATCTTGGGAAAGGTCCAAAAGGCTGTCGACAGTTTCAGTTACAACAGTGCGGTCCAAGTCCTTGCTGGGGATGATGGCCTCCTGCAACTGGCTCCCCTTTGCAGGCTACAAATGAGAACTCTTCAAGAGTTCCCGGATACCGGATGGCAGCAAGTCACTGGTGCCTGGAGCGCCAAGTTCGCCCTCAATCATGCATTCCGAAAGACCTTCAATGGTGGTCAATTCACCTGCATCTCTCACAGGGTGATCCATTTCAGATCCAAGCATATCAGGCGACAGTCACGAACAACGCCTGTCTAGAGGGTTATGGAGCCCACACAGAATGTTCATACGCCAGATGCCTCTGGCTCCCGGAAAAAAAAGATTTGCCCATCAATGTCCTAGAACTGTGGGCAGTTTTTTGAGCTGTGAAGTGTTTTCAGCCTCTGCTCCAGGGGAAGGTGGTGCAGGTCTTCACCATGTTTTACATCCGGAAGCCGGGCGGGATGCGCTCCCCCTTCTCTCTCGGGAGGCGCAGACCCTATTGCACTGAGCCTTTGCTCAGCAGATGTTTCTCGTCCCATTTCACCTGGCAGGCGTTCAGGACACCATCGCAGGCTCTCTCAGCAGGGAGCTGCGGCCCTGCCATGAATGGGAGCCACCAGCAAGCATAAATGTCTTGTCTCTTCGATGAGTGGGGTCTCCCTCAAATTGACCTCTTTGCAACAGCGACCAATGCCAAGTTTCGGAGGTTTGCCAGCAGGTATCCTCTGCCAAGGAGTCTGGAAGATGCCTTTTCATTCCCTTGGGTGGGCCTCTTCCTGTATGCATTCCAGCTGATTCCCTCTGCTATGAGTGATCAACACACTCAGATGTTGCCACTGCAAGATGATCCTCATTGCACCGGTGTGGCCCAGGCACATCTGGTACTCCTAACGTCTGGATCTTTGTGTCCCCAGCCATCACATTGTCTACCCTTCTGGACCTGCTCTCCAGAGAAGGGTCAATCCTGCACCACAACACAGCATTTGAGCCTCGCAGGCCGATTCCTGCAGCCCTGGGGTTTGGACACTACTTGCTGCCTTTGGTATGCTAAAACATTTTGGCCAGGGCCCCCTCTACACTAGCCTGCAACAAACACAAGTGCTTTATAGTGTGGTGCCAGTCACAGAAGGCTTCTCTGCTGCACATAACGGCGCTCCAGCTTCTTCCTTACCTGCTCTCGCTTGCAGAATCTGGCCTTGCCCATGCATCTATCTAGGTACACCAGGCTGCCATATCCTGGTAAATCCGGTCTCCAGGCAAGCTCTCCCTGTGGTTGCGCAGGCTTGTTAAGGATTCAAGGGCCCCTTCAGAAAATTGCCTCTGGTGAAGGCTCCTGCCTCTTTGTTTAACATGTGGTACTGTCTAAACTGATGGGACGTCCCTTTAAACCTATGCATTGTACCTCCTTTGTTTCTTGTGGCTTCATGGTGGCAGTTGCCTTGGCCTGGCCTTGGCCTAGCAATTGGGAAAATGCAGGCTCTCTCCTGTAAGCCACCATATTTGTCATTTCATTTAGCTAAGGTGGTTCTCTGTACCCATCCTTCCTTGAAGATCTGTTGGACTCATCTAAACAAGCCTTTGGTTCTACCAGTTTGCTTTTCAAACACTTCTTTTAAAAAAAAATGTATTTACTTGTGTATAATCAAAGAAAAAGAATTGATTTTTACAAGAAGAGGAGGAGACTAAATTAAGATCACTGTTCAGATCATCAGATAAGTCACTTAATTGCATGTTCAACTGCGAAGGTTGTTATGAGACTGTTTCAATGGCATTTATCTTTGCGAAAGCTTCTTCCATTAACTTAGCTGTCGCCACCGACCATTTGGATTGTTCACCCGAAATCAGATGGGACCACCATGTGTCTTCTTCCACAAGAACTGAATTTACCCACAAAGGGGCCAAGAAGGCTGTGCGCTCTGCCTTTAGCGCTGGACAGTTTAACAGATGGCGGACTGTTTCTTGGTTGTCCCAAGTTTTTGCACAGTCTGCAGGTTGTGAGATTGGCTTGACTTCTTATTGCTAGGATCTCTCTTGTGTGTAATAGGTTGAGACGGGCTTGTAAGAAAGTTTTTCTGCGTTTTTCGTCCGGGAATTTTATGCAGTAATCCAAAGGGCTTTTACATTTGTTATATGTAGGTGGGAGATGTTTCAAGAGCTTAATCACCACTAACTTTTCACCTGTAGTAATCCAGTCATCGTTTTTCAGCTTTTGGATCACTCTTTGTGGATTAACAATCAGATTGTCTGCGGTGCTCGCTAAATTTTCCAATTTGTTTTTTTTGGTGGTCAGCCCAGTTGCATAGTGCTTTGCATTTAGTTGATTTGAGCTTTTTCTCAATGATGTTGAATATTGGAAGACCATCACGTATCCGTGTTTTCCTGTAGAGTGATATTGAGGACACATGGACAGTTGCTTCTAGTGACAACAGACCTAGCTCTCTTCTCACTGCCGATATTGGTATTGAATTGGGGAGACCAAGTACCGTTTTCCAGATATATCCCGGCCAGACTATCTTTGGCATGGTGATGGTTGCTTCCATACCATATGCTAGGGCTGGGGCTATTTTGCCAGTTGATGGCTGGCAGCAGCGAGAATTTGCCGAATTTTCAGTCGATCAGCCTCATTTGTGAGGTCAAATATTTTGTTGCATTTTGGCCTCTTGTGATGACCCATCAATGATGACTCCCAGATACTTGAAATTTTGAACAACTTTGATTTGCGCTTTATTCACTGACCATGTTTTGGGTGCTTTGCAGAGTCATTCGGTTTTGGCAAAAATCATGATTTTCGTCTTATTGTTTATTGAGCAGTTGTTGGCTGTCATATGTGGCGAGGTTATCCAACTACCGTTGAAGACCTACCGGCGTCTGATCAGGAAGAATCATGTCGTCCACATATAAAATTAGTGATACCTCGATGTTGCCTATTTTCGGGGGAAAGCAGCGGACAGCTAGTTCTGATTCTTTGAAATCCCCTAAGAAAGCCACAAATGGGGCTGGAGCTAGGGGGCAGCCTTGCTTGACTCCTCTTCCTGCAGGTATGTCTTTGGAAAGTGTGCCTTGTCTGTTCAGTCGAATGCAAAGAGATGTCTTTGTGTGGAGCGCTATTATTGGGTTCAAAACATCTTCAGGACAGTTCCAGAGTTTTAACTTTTTCCATAGAAGAGCTCTATCCACCTTGTCAAACGCCTGCGATAGGTCTATAAATGCAGCGTAGACAGTTGGTGATCCCTGTTTTTGCCTTAAGAATGTTTAGGAGTATGTTTACAGAGGTACTACCATTTTTTTTTAAAGCCCACCTGGAAGTGGTCGATGCAGGGCGCCATTTTCGCCCAACTGTAGTAAGAGAGTTGCTAACAGTTTTCCCATAATGTTGAGGAAAGCTATGGGGCGATAGTTTGCTGGATCGTCCCTACTTCCTTTCTTAAAGATCGGGACGACCGTTGCTTTGGTCCATGACACTGGGATCTGTCTATTGTCTCTGCAGTGGTTGAACAGGAGACTGATAAAATCTGTCCATTTATGTAGCTCTTTAGGTCTGTTAGTGAGGCCGTCAGGACCCGGCGCTCTTGATGTTTTGAGCTTTTCAATGGCTGAGCTGAGCTTATGTCTGATTTTGAGGAGAGGTCAATCCAGGGAAGTAGATTGGTCTCAGGGTATAATATCTCGGTGGTTGGTGGTGCCGCAAAAAGATCTGTGAAGAATTTGACCTATGCCGATTCTGTAACTGCGTTTACCATGTTGGATCCCAGATTTCCCCGTGAGATATTGATTAGGGCCCAGAAATCGCCTGATCTTAGTCGACAAGGTTCTCATCATTGTTTCAGCGTCATTTTGATATAAATCAGCTTTACGTGATCTGAGCCAAGATTTGTAGATTTATTGCTCTTTGGACCACGTTTCCCACGCCAGATCGTTGTTTTCAGCTTTTGCTTTACGTTTCAATTTTCTCAATGTCCTTTTTTTTCAGCTATTAGTTTGTCGTATACGTGATGAAAGCTGACTGCAGGTTCCTTGCCCTTTTTCTGTTTGGCCTTGTATTTGATCAGAAGTGGAATATAATTTGACCTTGGTATGGTCTTGGTACTTCCCGGAACGCCCCCTACTGCGACATATTGATGTGTTATAGCTCCCACATTGGCTGCTGTCAGGCGCAGCCGTGTTTGTTGAGTGTTGATCTCTACCGAGGCTGTGTAGCATTTGGTCTGGTGAGAATTTGGAGGACCATGCCATGGATAGCATGTTGCGATCACTTGCCTTTGTTTTTACCACCTGGAAATGTTCAATTTCTGAAAGCTTGGCACTGGAAACAAAAATGTAGTCCAGGGTGGCAGTTGAAGTACCCCTTTCCCATGTGGGGATCTGTGTGGCCGTCCTTGATCCAGGCAGCATTGTGGAAGTTTCTGGAGGTCATCAGCCTCATCCATGCTTGACCTCTTTCTTCTGCTGACGACGGCAGGACAGTTGGTGCAGGTCAATCTTTTGGGCGAACGCAGTTTGAATTCATGTCCCCACTAATGATTATGAGTGTTGTGTTCCATTCGATTATAATAGCGTCGATGGTTTCAGCCATTGTTTGGCAGAAGTCTATAGTCGACATTTTTTGGGGGTTCCAGTAGATGGTGATTATTGCGATGTGTCGATGACCAAGCTCCTGTGGCATTGGAAAAGTAATTCCACTGTATAAGGACAGCCAAAACCCTGTAAGATCTTTTGATCGTCTTAATGATCGTCAGGTCCTGACCTGTCCGCACTGCAATGATTAGGCCTGATGATAGGCGACCCATCAGGCCTTTTACAGCTGGTGATGTCTCAATTTCAAAGCCATCCATTGACGTTGTTTCAAGAAGCCAAGTCTCTTGGAGACAAAGAATATCAAACTGTCCTAAGTCCTCGCTGTTGGGATCTGTTAGATGGACAAGGCCTCTAGTGTTCCAAGAAGCTAGGGTCAGTGCCTTTTGAAGTTAGGGTTTTGTTTGAGTCTTCAGTGATTGCTATCTTTTGCGATTTGGGATCAGGGCCCCTTTTAACCAGTTTCAAGGACCTCCTGACGTCGATTCTTTCCTTTCACCGACAGGTGTGTCGGTGGATGTCTTTGTCGGTGAATCCTGTCTAGTGTTTCTGTAGCTGTCGAATCTGGTCTGGCGTGGAGAGCGTTCTCTGAGGCTATGTCTTCTTTGGTAGACATGTTGCCTATCATTACTTGAATGGGCAGGTCTTGAGCTGATCCTTTCTTTCTGATCACGAGAGTGAAATACCTCCATTTTGTCAGTCGAGTATTTGCGATGATTCTTATTTGTTGTCTCCTCAAAGTGGGCCTTCAGCTCTGCTCTTCTGCTGTTATGGTAGTCTGCTGATTTAGGCTTGTTTCCTCGTGTTCCCAATGTTTTCCTCGAGTTTTCAATTTTTTTGCACAACACCTGGGCTTTTTATTTCAGATAGTAGAAAGCCAGCTAGTTTTAGCTCTCTACCAGCCTCCCGAGTCAGGTCTTGGATTGCAGTTGCCCCAATATGTAAATAGGCCTTGGCCTTGTTTGCTCTATGGTACAGCTCTATCAGCTTGAAGTCTTCCGTCTTTAGCTTTTTTAGGACAGTTGTACTTGCTGCGATTTTCAGCACTGGTTTCCGGTTAAGAACCATATATTTGTCTTTACTTGAGGCCTGTTCTAATTTGAAAAGTCGATAATAGCCGCACCAGCCTCTGTTTTTTCTGACGATCTATTTACATTTTGGTAATGCCTAGTCAGGCTTGAAAGGCGTGACTGCTTGGCTGGTGCTTCTGATAATGGTTCTGGTGGTGTAGTTGGTGCTGTTGGGGACGTAGACTTTTTTTGCTGCCGAGACTCGTGGTCAACTTTCTGCTGGAGAGTTCCAGTTGTTGACTGACTTGGAACTGAGGGTCGAGTCGATACCTTTTGAGTGCCTTTAGGGGTCCTCTGACTGTCTTTTATCACAACACTGAACCTTGTGTGTAAGTGTGGGATATCCTCCACTGATTCCCGTTCAAGGTGCTGGGATGGATTTGTTATGATACTTGAGTCCAAAAATTCGCTCATAGTTTTGGGCGATTTGGTAAGGTCAATTGCCGTGATTGCTTTGCTCACTGGTAAACTGGTAGCTGTGACCGTTTGGACATCGAGAATTTTAGAGTCGAGTATGGATTGTGTTAGACATATCCTCACATTTTCTGATTGGTCTTTCTCTGATAGTTTCAGGGCTTTCTTCCCTGTTTCCAGCCCTTGCTGGACTTCAGTAGTCTGTGTTAATGATGGATATGTGTTCAATTGCATTTCATTCAATTTAGAAGCCAGTTTTAATTTATTAAATATTGGTGCAATTTCCTTAATGCATTTACACTGAGTCGTCTGTGTAGATTTCTGCTCAGATGGCCGAGCTACTGTATCTTTTTGTCCGGTTGAATCCGGGCTCGTTTCGGGGTCCACCTCGTTCATGTCATCCCGTTTTCTTTGTGCTATATCATATTTCAAGTCTATCGCTGTTATAAATCCTTCCTTCCAAAAATGTTAATTTGAACTGAATGAGTGCTAGCATCGCTGCGTTGTCTCTGGATGGATCGCTTATGTTCTCATAAAGTTTGCAGAAAGGTGCTATTGCAATTGTTATGGCCTACATGACTGTCATGTCTCGTCTGTTAGGAGAATCTTTTTGCGTCTCAGATGGAAGCTCACTGAGTCTTCTGTTTTTCAATGGCGTAGTAGTGCGCTCTGCGCATTGTGGATTCGTAACTGATCGCCGAATTCTATCTGAGCAAGGGGCAGCCTCCGCTGAGTGGTACGACCTGGGTGAAGAGTTCCAAGGGCCAGTATCGCCAAATCCTCGGAGAAGCAAATCTGTCGTGGCTTCTGGAAGGCCCGGCGGCGGGTTTATGGTTGGGAGGTGGTTTTTTGCCCCCCGATTGCAGACTCAGTGCTCTTTCTTGGGGGTAGGTTTTTGGGTGTAGTAGCGCAAGTATGTCTGGGATGACCTGTGCGTGTCCCGGAGGATCTATTGCTGGAGTTTGCTTAGTGTTTTCTGTTATTGTCCGTTCATGTTGGTTGGTTGACCCTGCGCCAATGTTATTTGCCTGCCTGTCTGGGTGTCGGATTGCTTCCCCCACCCGAATAGCTGTTCGATTATCCGGCGTTGGTAGTGTTTTTCTAAGTTTGGACAGTGGTGGGGTTTCTTCCAGGGCTTCCAAAATTTCTGCCCCCGAGGGCTTGGTATCAGTGTGTAATTTTCTTTTGCATTGTGTTCTAAAAAAATTCAGCAAGGCGTTGGAGAGCAAAGGGGTCGGTAAACTGCTTTTCTCAATACCCCGTTTTGTACTGGTGGTTTGGTTGTCCGTGGTTCGATTAGTTGTTTCCTTTGTCTTGGTTCCATCCTTTTTTTTGTACAGTTGCATTTTCTTTAGTGCCGTATGTAGGAGGCATTTGAGATTTACCCCTTCCTCTTTTTTTGTGTGGGATCCTTTTTCTATTTGGAGGGAGTATGTGGTTTGGTTTAATGGTGTCAGCCAGAATAGGATCTTAGACGAGGGCCGGATCTGAGTCTGCTGCTGATGATCCACTTTGATTTGTTTGACTCGTACTTGATTCTTGGGTGAGCAGTTCATCTGTCTGCCTCGGGGTCTCAACTGGCATATGGGCATTCAAAGTGGAGACCACGTCACTCGGGATCAGTACGGAAAGTGAAGGTTCTGATATTGTTTCTGATGACTGAGCCTTGGTTGTGTTGGTTTTAGTAGGGGCGTCCTCTGCGTGCGCATGTACAATGGCCAGTATGTTGTTCCTGGCGGATGTTGTCTTATGCGGCTACTGTGCATCAGCACTTCCAAGGTGACTATTATGTTGCCCAGGGATCAGGTCTGCCGAGGATGTCCGAGACACTGGGGCATTTTCAATCTTTGTGGCCAGCGGACTGAGCGGTTGCGTACTGCCGGTCTCAGTATTTCGGGCATTGAGCAAGTCCAAGTGGAGCGCCGGGTCGCTACCTTCCACCTGGGCCGTTGCCCCAAGGCCCCATACGAGGGTTCCTCCGACCCTTTCGCAAGTAAGGCCACTCGCCGAGGCGGTGAAGGGGCAGTCAGCACAGGAGGTCGTGATGGCGGGCGCTTGTTCCGGCGATGATTGAACTCCTCCCACCGAGCCAGGCGTGGGAGACGCCGGGGCCGGACATGGTGGAGTTGAAGTTGACGGTCCGCTACCTGTTAACGGTACGGTCCTTCGATTCTTCTCTGAGGTGGATGAACTTTTTTGGACAGTTTGCATAGTTTCTACAGTGTTGGTGATTTTTAGTAAGGGTTGAAATAAAGCTGCATTTGCTGGTGAATGAAGTGTTCTGTTCGCTGTAAATGTCAAAATTGGCATACATGGATTGCTTGGTTGCTTTGATGTCGTGTTTTTTTTTTTTTTTTTTTTAACATGGCTCCTGAGACAGCGTTGCTCAGCGTCTTCATCCATTTATCACTGGCAACGGGCAGTATCCAAAGTTGAGGTGCGGGTCAGGTTGTAGACGATGGTATGGAGTCCCCCCGCCCCTGGCCCTATTAAAGTTAGGGCAGTGTGACTTTTCATGTCAATGTGTGTGCGGTGATGCATATTTTCAGGGACTTCACCTGCTGAAGGATCTTTGCATTTGCCTCCGACTGTATTATACAGTGCCATAGTCTGGCCCACAGACTGCTACCAGGCCATCGCACTGACTACAGCATTTCTCTCTGGTGTTACTCAACATCTGCAGGGCTGCTACATGGAGGTCTACTAAACCCTTCACAAGATTCTACTGTCAAACGGGATTCCAGGGAAGAGTCCCGGGTTGGCCAAGCCTTGCCACCTCACATGTTTGTGTATATGTACTGCTGCATAAGCATGTGAATCTATGTAAGATCCCATACTTACTGTAACTCCTGTTCTCCAGCATGAGTCTTACATGGATTCACATACGAACCCCCCCCCCCCCCCCTCTCCAACCCCTGTCTGGCTCTTCTTGGTTCCTACGGCCACTCTACGTGCACAACCAAATCTGAAGATGGACACCAGGGTGCAGTTTAGGAGGATGAATATCATTGGATGGGGCTGTATGAACCAAAGTGACACCAATAGGCTATAGAAGTGACCGGCAGTTTTTAGCTTTAAAACGGAACTGCTTTAATTTTACTGAGGATTCGCAGCATGACAACGGGGGATAGTCATGAGCATGTGAATACATGTAAGACCCATGCTGGAGAACAGGAGTTAGAGGTAAGTAACTAATACCTTCCCTAGTGACCACAGATGGGGTCCAAGTATCCTCTGAAATGATACATCAGTCCTGTTGGTACTCGGAAATTCTGTTTTTGGGTTCCGCCAAGGGAAGAAGAAAATCTTCTGTTTGATCTTTGTTTTCTCCTCTGACTGCTAGGCTGCCTGGTTTTCCTATCGTGGTAGCCACAAAACCCACCAAAGCTCTTTGTTTCGAAAACTCAACCGAGGCTGTGTAAAAGATGAAAAGGACTTCTGAAGCCCCTTTGCTAGAACTGTTGTAGAACTTGGCTGTGGGGAATGGAAGTCTTCTTGTTTATTTATTTCAAAAATACTTGTAACCAGAAATGTTTTGTATATACAACAGAGAATAAAACACAGCATATGATTTGACATTAGGAATACATATATCAACAACACAGCAGAATCCAATTGAAACAACTGAACAATTAAACAGGAAACAAAAAGAACAGGTTGACAGAACTTAGGATGACACGGACAACCCTAGAACTTACTAAAGCTAAATCCCACAATAACAAGATAGACCATACTAGGCAGCATAGGACACAAGCGACATCCTCATGAGGACAGAATTAGCATCCCTGCCCAACACCATCCAACAACATAAGGGAAACCCCAAAAATAACCAAAGAGAGAACTCTAGATGGAATAGGACACAAGCGACAACCCATGAGGACAGAAATTAGCATCCCTGCCCAACTCCATCTAGCAACCTCGCGCACTCCATGAATGCTACCAGTTGCCATACTCGGATGGAATTCTGAGTGTTGGCGGTAGGCACATTTGGGCGGAGTTGTGGACATTGGCATGAGCCGAGCACGGACAAAGCTGTGAATTATGGCAGGTGCTGCACCTGGACGTAGTTGCGGGTGTTGGCATGTGCCATGCCGGGATGAGGTGTGAACGATAGCCTGTGTGTGCAGGTGGATGGGATTGTGAATGCCGACCATCGCCACATCTGGATAGAGTAGCGGTTGCTGGCCGATGCCGCATCTGGAGTTTATTGGGAATACTATCGAAGCCAGATTAGGACGGAATCACGAAAATTTGCTCTCCTCGCCTACAGACAGCTTTCAAAGGTGGGCAGAGGCCGAATTTAGACAGTTAGGAATACTGTGGGCTTCATATATGGAAGGGATTGTGAATATTGCTGGATGCCGGATCTAGACCGAAAAGCACACGCCACACCCAGAAAGAAAGTGGAAATCTTAGCACATTGCTTCCAGACAGCGATACCAATAACCAACCCGATAACAACCTCACCCCTCTGCATACATTTCTCAAACTCTAACCAAACACAACCCTATAGCACAACAAACTTAACTACACTGCAACTACAAAACAAACTACACATAAACTCACACAACAACACATGACGGCTACCGTCCGAAAAACACCCCAAACCCAGCGAACAGTGTTAACCATGTTGAGGCTGTCAACAGCACATCACTGCTCTCTTGCACTTTTCCTGCTTATTCCCACCAACTCGCTCGCTTTGCTTTTTCAGAGCGCCAGGGGACCACTCCGGTGATGATAGTGTGCGGTACAAAAAAAAATCCTTTAACATTAACATAAAACACAATTTGTGAATAAATCCGTATTACTGAATCATCTGAGGTTGTACAATATGTGAGTGATTGTTCACGAAACGCGTTGGGCCTACAATAAAAATCAAGTTTTATGGCACTACTTGTGTATCTTAAATCATTGTGATGTGCATTACAATTGATTTGTATATGTATGTTCGCATCTAATTTTGACTATATCCAAAGATATGTGAAAATCTTCTTTCTTTGGTAAAAAGAAAGCAAAAACTATTCATTGTATATTTCTTTAATGACTAGGACTCAAAATTGAGCCTATTGATAGAGTGCAGAGGACGGGAGTTCCCATACACGGGAACTTGTCTGTTTGTCTCTGTTAGGCAAAATCCTGTGCAGTGATCTTAGGGACCACTACACACAATTAAGACTACAGGTGGCAATACGAGTTTAAACTTTGGTACAAGCCTGTACTACTATGTTAAAGTGGTAGCAGTAGCGGAGCAGCCAGGCTTATCTCAAGAGTATATGAGCAGTAGCAGAAATTACACAAAGGGACCACAATTACTGTGACTCAAGCAAACACTGACTCAAGGTTTCAGGTAAAAAATAGAAGTACATTTATTTTTAAACCATTTGTTATTGACACCAACCTTCTATTAATTCAAAAACCTCACGTAAAATATACTACAACTAACCAATTCACTTTGTACAGTATTACTCAAGGTAAGTACCCTGTGTTTGAATGGGCCGGTGTTACGAAACAGAACAAGTTACCGTGAATACAATTGCGATCACTTTTTGACAGTTTGGTCTACTAGATAAATGCATATCCATGGCAAGAAGTTCTACCGGGGCAAAAACGCAGGCAATATGTTAGTTAGGCAGACAGAATCAAAGAACACGCATAGACAGGAATTCAAGAGTCAAAGGGCCGGAGCCAAAGTCAAATGACACCAGGTGCCTGTTGTCGAGGATCACATAGTCTGACAGTTCAAGATTCAGCGTTGCCAAGAGTACTTTGATATTGTCAGTGTTCGGAAGCAAAGGTTATAAGGAGGGAAAAGGAAGGACAAGCCTTAAAGTAGAGAAATAGGGATTTCACCCAAAATTCCTCAAACAGGACACAGTACCTTTCTCAAAAAATGAAGCTGGTGCCACATCATTTGTTCCTGTTGGTTTGCCGCAGACCCACGCTTTCCTGCAGCTTCAGCACAAAGGAGGACGATGAGGGGGTCCGCACCACACAGGGATGAGGCCGGCAGCAGCGACAATGAATAAAAGATGCACTCCTTAAAAACAGGAGAGGGTCTTCAGGTGGCTATCCGGACCACTACAGCAGTGTGCAGCAATTTCGACCACAAAGGCGACCTCTGGCTGAAGATGAGCTGGTTATCCCCACCAGGTTCAAGGGAAGAAGACTCCGGACTGGATCTCCTCTTAGTCGTTGAAGGGTGGAAACCTCAGGACTGCAGCAGGGCTTCACCGGTACGGGGTAGTTGCAGCAGTCGACTTCTCCACTTCTCGTCGGTTCCTTGTAGTTCCAGTGGCGACTCTCTGACTTCCAGCCCAAGAGACCTGCCTTTTATGCGAAAACCCCCCATTCACACAGCCTGGCTGTCAATCACCCAGCAGGGGGGTTGTCCAGCCCAGACAACCACCTTAGCCAATCATGACAAAGTGTGACTTGGGTTTCCTAGGATACCCTGTGCAGGGGGTGACTACACCCCTCCCTCACATTCAGCCCACCTAGACACCCAAGCACCTTGAGGAGGGCTTCTAGGTAGAAGCCCACCAAAAGACAGTGAACAAAGAAGGCAAACCTAGTTTGCCACGCAAAGTAAAACACAAGAAGGAATTTAACAAAAAGAAATGGTGAATAAACTGCACCGGAGCCAAATGAAAAAGGATTTGGTCAAGCAGGTTTAAGTTTGAGGCTAACACAATAGCCTACAATATTACCACAGTTATATAAGATAACTGCAGTATAAATTCACGGTAGATACCACTGCCATCAGCCATGTCTAAATGTTAACAGAGCGAAACACTACTCTAGGTTAATCCTTCCAGCACTCCATGTAAGATGGTGTGTACTGGATCTGTGGTTACATTTGACTAGGTAAAGTTAATGGTAACTTTACCCTTTTCCGGAGGACAGTAGTCCCCTCAGAAATGGAGTCGAGAAGTCTGAACGACAACCCTGTGTCAATGCACACAAAGAAGGGGTGTACTTCAGAGCTCACAATTTTAAAAACAGGTAAAAGACACATAGAAAAATAGGTGTAAGAGTGGGGGAAAAGCTCACACTCTTACCAAGTGGAAAGAAATAACTCCAGAGATCCAGCAAAGCTGCTGAGGGACTCACTAGGTAAGGGAAATTAGCCATAGAATGAGTATTCTCCCTAACAGTCTCATATGTCACAACCCATATGCCAGGGTTGTTTATTATCTCCTCCGCACCTAGAATTGCATGAAAAATTCCATATAAAATTATTTAGAAACCAAATGTACATGGAGTGCAAATCAATGTTTTCACTTTCATTGTACAATATGTGCACAACAATGTCCTTATTTAAGAAAATGGGTATGTCATGGATGAGATTAAAATTAAGTTGGTCATAAATAGGAAGTCAGTTGGATAAAATGTTAACCTCAGCACATTTCCAGTATTGTTTACCATATGATGAATCAAATTATGGCCACAACATTCATGAACAATTCCCACAATGTAGTAAGGTTGTTACAATTAAAATGATTATTGTAAGATTTAACATATCTATATCGTAAGCGTTGTAAACTTTCACACTCAATAAATGTTTTATAGTTTTCAACGCTTCAGAGCCCCATAAGCGACAGTAACGTGCTTCACATTGAAGACCTGTGCGGGTATCGAGGGAGATGAATGCTACTCTGATGTTCAATTTCAAAAGCATGTACTGCCTGGCTACTGCACTGTTGGGATAAGCTACAAGATAGGATGGTTTAATCAGACGGGTGCGGATATATTCACAGGATGACTCACTACAGTATTTTGTTTGCAGGAAGTTAAAATATTCATTTTTACTCATCGTTGTCAGGTTTGTTTTTCCAGGCGAGATTGAATCACAAGTGGCACAAATTCAGGTTATGGGTTACTACAGCCAACTTGCTATTTTGAGTGGAAAAGACGGAGGGTCCCTAAGGTTCCCATTTTCTTGTAGTTGTCAATAGTAAGAAAAGCTTTTAAGAAGCTCATGATCATTGTGCCGTTGTTAGAACATTACAATTTTCATTATGCACTCTTGTCGGATTCTGTTGAATTCAAATTCGAGATATTTGATTGAAAGTGTTGTGGCATGCGGAACAGTCTGCAGAGCATTTCAAAACGTTTTAATTCTATTTCAAGACGATGCCCCCATATCTCTATTCCGTCACATAGGATTGGGTGAATTTTGGTGGAGTATTGAAGCAAAACGGTTGTTACGGAGACTCCTCCTTGTCGCCCTATAAATTGGGAAATTGCTTTGACTGCTCTATTGCATTTCATTGTCGTCTCTGTACAATGCTTCGCCCACTTCAGGAAATGTTCCACATGCAACCCTAAGTTTTTGTAAGAGGGTACACTTTCTAATTCGATGCCATTCAGTTTGGATGTGATATTCTTCAGCTCTTTAGGATTGGGGGAGAACGTCATGATTTTACTTTTCTCTATATTGATTTTAAGGCCATTAGCGGCAGTGTATGCTCCTAGCACAGAGGTCAAATTTTAGAGTCCTTTTGGCGTATGAGTAGAAGCAAGTCGTCTGCATATGCTAACCAACTAGTACTATGCTGACCCATTTTCACTGGGCGTACTTGTGAGGAAGTGAAAGCAGTCTCAAGATCCGCTAAGTACAGATTAAATAGTGGCGGCCACAATACATCCCTGCTTTACCCCGCTGTGGGTCGGCATAGAAGTAGAAAGTCTACCCTCTGCATCTAATCTTATTTTAACAGAGGTATTAGAATACAATAACATCAGCATCCGGAGTAGGCCTGGGGGAGGAATGTTCCATTGGGATAGTTTATGCCATAATTTGATCCGTATTACAGAGTCAAATGCAGGGGAGAAGTCGACAAAAGCACAATGGACTGGAGTATCTGTTTCCAGGCATATTCTATAGAAGTGACCAGTATTATTACATTATGGGTGTTGCTCGCATTCTTAGTAAATCCCATTTGATTGGATGGAAGAATGTTATATTCTGTTATCCATTGGTTTAATTCTTCGAGTAGGATTTTCGCAAACAACGGGAATGTCTTGCATTGCCAGCATCCTATAATTGGATGCTAATTTCCAAGTACCTTTTTTTTATAGACCTGGATAATATTGCTTTCGCGCCATGTGTCTGGTAATTGACCGGTCATACATATGAGTAAAGAGCACGTGCCCACATCTCAGAAGATTGTTTTACTAAGGTATTGCATATGCCATCATGGCCGGCTGTTTAAATGTTCAGTGGTATAGATTAGATCTATCCATGGACAGTCTGGTAGAGCGTGAGGTTTTTCACTGGGCGATACAAGGCCTAAGGTGGAGGCAATGTGGAGAACCCACTCAGGTTCTGTTACTCTGTTAATTGTTGCCTTTCGTGATTCAGTACCCCTCGGAATAGAACATATTTTGATATTGTCTTTTTGAGTAGCTAATTGGGCAATTGAGTTCCACTAATCAGCATTACATTTTAGTTTGTATTCGCGTGCCCATTTGCGGTGTGTTTGCTTCGCTTTTTTTAATGTATTGAGTGATCTCGGAAGGGGAGAAGGGACATAGGCTAGTGTATAGGACTTCGCATATGGTGCGCCGCAGTTGCTGTTTGGCACAAGCAATAATGGGACAAAATGTACACTGTCAGAAGGGGGCAGATTTGTGCGCTCAGCTACAGATTTATAGTTTTTGTTGGGGTTCTATTGATTCTTTCAATTGGATTAGAGTATCAGAAAACGCAACAGTATCTGGGGGGGGTTTCTACCTCAGAACTGTGGGAGAGTCGTATGAACGATGGCAATAACTTCACTGCTATGTTTACAGCTTTAAGGAGTTTCCTCTCATTCCAGCGAATGTGATTATCTGCAAAGTTAATGTGAAACTCACCATTGATATCCTGGGAGTTTGCTGTTGCAGGGACGTTTAGTTTTTTTTAAGTAAAAGACATAGTGGCAGATGGTCACTTTCCGTCCTTGGGACAATTGCCATATCTTTGACATGAGGTAACCCTCTAGAGTTGAGTCAATTGTCGAGGCAGATTTACTGCTAAATACGTGTAATGCTAAGTCTTCTTGTTTAATTTGTCAGTTGACATATGAAATAGTTTACCTCAAAAGGGAGATCCAATATGTTCTCCTGAATGTTTTTATTAAAATGCGTGGCCTTTGCCAAGCTGTTTGGTGCATGTCAATGCTAATGGCTCTAGATACCCTATCAATATGGTGCATTGAGGCTTCACTCATACCTTGAGCAAGAAGCTGGGCTTAAAATGAGCCTGATTTGAACTCTGCTATTCTCTCGTGTGGCAAGTAATATTGCAAGTCGGCTAATTCAAGCCACAAATGTTGGTTTGCATCAGCGTTTGCTTGACAAAGATGAGGGGATTCATTAGCTTAGATTTTTTTCCCATAAGCGTCTAACACCATGTCCTACTTCGAAAACAGATTAAATGTTTGAGATTCAAAAGAGGTGTACTGAGAAGGCATGGTAAACCATGTTGCTGCTGTAACCACAGATGAGTGTAGCTGTGGATTTGGAGAAGGACATGGAGGATCAGAGCGTAGCTCCCGATATCAAGTCTCAATTTCTATGAGGGAATTTAATTCAGATTTTTCCACAGATTCTTTGCTTCAGCCAAAACAGCCTTTTGTAAGCAAATACTGGACTAGTCTGTTTTATTAAATGAGAGTATGCTCACAAGAACTCTAGGTTCCAACTCAGTTTTTTCTGGAACAGGAAGGCCCATGATGTCCTGAGCACTTCCCACCCCCCCCTCCCCCGCCACATCTGATTACGAAAAGATTTTGCTGATTAGAAATCTTCCTCTTTGCCATTATCTTGGTCGGTGTCCCCTTGAGCATCTGTGTCCTTCCTAGGACCTTGAACTGGAGGGGCTGACTCGAGTTGCATTCAGGATTGATAGCAGTGGAGCTGATGATGAACAAGCTGTGAGGCTGAAGTAGCGGGGTGCTGGTAAAGGTGCCCATGACGGCTGAGACTTTTATAACCACCATAGAAGTTGTAGGAGTAATGTGTGGTTGGCACTTGCAGAGTAGATGTCGCTTGAGGGATAATTTCCCTAATGTGGTTATTAAAATATCCCTCTTACTTTTTTGTATTGACTCTTGTGTTAAAAGTCATAAGTATGTATTATATTGTTTTTTTATATGGCTATGACACAATAAATAAAAAATATCCCTCTATTGGCTCAGAATGCCTAATTCTTTGGAATTGTTTAAAGCATCTGTCCTCCAATGATGCTAAGGCTGTTGGCGTCCATGAGGATGAGACCGGCTACCATGAAAGGTAAAGATAATTTGTAGGGTAGGTAGGATAAGTTGTTGACCAGGTCGACAGGCGACCAGTCAACACTCAAAAACGCCTCTTTGCTGACTGAGAGAGGCAGTAGAATCTGATGCGTTGTGCAGCCTAAAGTATCCTTAGATTTTGGTGAGATAATCTCAGACCTCTACCGCACGAGATACTGAGATTGGGATGTCCCTCTTTTTATCCTGTTTTTTTTAGATGCCATTTTATATTGACCCTGTAATGGCATCACATCTTTTGAGGCTTGTGAGATGTCGACTCATGTTGACTGTTTTAGAACCTGATGCGTGCGAGACACAAGGAGTCTTGCTCAGTGCAGAGCTTTTATTTTTTCTAGGCCTTTGTGGGCCCTCTTGGCAAACCCATGTGTTTGGATAAGCCCTCAGAGCAAGCTCCAGTGGGTCGAGGAACCTCTGGCTGTATGGGTCGAGTAGGTATATGACGTCACCTCTTGAAGACGTGGTATGAGACCCAGAGAGTCCCCCAATATAAACACTAATAATAGCCTGGGAGACCTCGGGGACAGCTCTGGTAAACTAAAGGCACCTCAGAGAAGCCGATGCAACCTCAAAGCGAACTGCGGTGATGCAGTGACTAGCCACTGACAAACTGACGTCCACTACTTGAGCTGGGTGCTGGACTCATATCTTGAAGCTTTCGATGAGGCCAATTTTTGGTGTCCCGGAGGTTGCGCATGGAAAACTTCACGGCAACAAGCTAATTCCTGCGCAACACAATAGAGAATGTGTGACATGACATTCAGCCCACCTATCTCTGATCACGCCTAGGCTCTCCAAACGATGAGTGCTGCTGGGGGGGTAAAACAAGTCGAAGTAAAATATTCTTGGTGGAGAGAAAGGGTTCAGCAAAAAAAAAGGCACACGCCGTGTTAAGTGCTGTCCCATGAAAGGGGAGAAAACGACTGAATTGTGTTGCCGGTAGATGGGGTCAGTGGGGTAGGCCATGCCCAAGCTGCCAAGTCTTCCACGCAAAACATTTATTTTGAAGAATTACATCTTTGCTGTGCAAAAAGTGCTCCTGTTGAGTTTATTTTGTATCGCGCACCAAACCCTGGGTTAACTGGCCGCTAAGTATGGACACCCATAAGTATGGAGGAAAGGGCATGGGACGTAGGAGGAAGTATAGAATTTGATTACGTTTTCGGCACCACATTTTAGAACATTGACGCTGGGAAAGTGTGAAGACACTGAGCTGCTCAGTGACTGCTGTTGAAGTCTACAAGCCTAGAGGCACACAGATGGACATGCGTTACCGATCGGCTGCAGTCAAGGACCCTATACCAAAAGGCTTACAGTAAGGATAGTAGCACATTCACGCAAGTAATGTATAGAATGCGTTACTATCCTTGGGTTCCAAATATGACTCCCTGCTATTCATTTGGCACCCATGGAGAATGGCCAGTTTTAAATTCTGCTCCACCTGCAATACCACATTTCCCTGGAAAGACTCACATTGTGTGTAACAGTTGACTCCCCTCGGACCATAGTGAAGAAGGGTATAATGCTTGCACAACTTTTTAAACCTAAAAGCTTTAAGGAAGTTGGAGCAAAGCGGTGAGACACATATGCAATGGAGGCGGAGAAGTCAACAGGTAAGTCAGTCACTAAGGTGGAGGACGTTGAGGTCAAGGGAAAGCCGCATAGGTTTTGAAAGTGAAACTGAGATGTTTGTAGCAGCCCGCACATATCCCTGTAGTGCAGACTTGGAGTCATGCTCTAGAGAATGCAAATGGTGTCCAAAAGGCTGCCTACGGAAAACTAAACCCAAATCAAAGTCTGGTAAGCCGCAGCTGAAGTAGCGTGCAGAATCCTTGATGCAGGGCGTAAAGCCCAAGATGGATGAAAGTTGCTCAGCGAGCATAGTCCGTTTGTCGTCTACATGAAAACATACATCGGATGACAGTGATTTGAAGTAGAGTTTAGAACACTCTGCCCAGCAGATTAAACGTTTGGAACACACAACATGGCTTATAAACATTAAGCCAACACATGAAGCTCAAGGAGAGATTCTCTTTTTCAGCAATGCAGAAGGGGATTATTGAATTCTCAGAATCGGATGAAGATATAGGTAAGGTGCTGCAGACCATATCAATTCAATTTGAAAAAGCATGGACCAAAGAACAATTCCAGACAATAATGGCCAAGTGTTCCTTTATGGAATTCACTGAGTCACCCCTTAAAAAGAAAACTATAAAAAAAATCCAAAGCTTATTTAGAACTGGGTCAAGAAGAGGAATATTTTTCAAAGGAGGATGTTTTAGAGGACGATCAAAACATTGACCCGAGGAATATCCATTACCCTTCCCTGATGTGGTGGAGCCTCCCATCGCCCGTTCACCCCCCACTGATGACTAGTGCCTCTATAATGACCTTCTAAGGACAGCAAGTAGGTTTGGCGTTATGTTATTTGGCATTTATATAGTGCTCTATAGATCATTGGTATGACCTCAAAGCGCAGGTAGGTTGAACGCCCTCTGGGACCGTAGTCCAGGTTCAGTTGAGAGAGTAAGGTGTCCTAGGGTGCTTGGGGGCACCAATTATGTGCGCAGCTGGTGCAAATTGCCTGATGGTAGCTGCAGCCTTGCATTAGGTCTGGTGGTATTGATATCAGTTTAATGTGTGCAGTCTGGAAGATGGGCACCAAATCTGGGTTCTGGCTGTGTTGTTAGGCCTGTTTAGGACACTTATGTGTGCAGCTAGGCCAGTTTGTCATGGGATGTAGCTGCGTTTTATTAGTATGATGAGGTGTTCATGGAGTAATGTTCGTATGTGAGCAGCTAGGCCGAAATTGATCATGGGGTGTAGCTGCATTCTAATTGCGTGTTGGTCTAGAGTAGAGAGTAAGCATAGTGATATGGGAGCTGAGTGTTTGAGTGGAGTTATGATCTAAGGAGCTCACTTTTCCGGATTTCAAGCGTGCGTTTGCTTAATAGTGACTTAATAAGCGTATTTAGTGGCGTCATCGCTCGGGATCTCATTGAGCATTTGTCATTGTGTTGCGCGGTCTTAGTTGCCTCAGATGGTCATAGTCGGCATTACGGAAAGAGCCACGTTTTTAGAGCTTTGCGGAAGGTCATATAGTTTTGGGTGTGTCGAATATGTGGGGGGAGTGAGTTCCACAGAGTTAGGGGCAAGGTTGAGCAGGCGGATCCTCCGATCCTGACAGACATTGGAATCACTAGGAAGAGGGCAGTGCTAGATCTTAGGGTGCAAGATGGGAGTTAGGTGTTTATCTTTTCTTGTAGGTACGTTGGGCCGGTCTTGTGCACTGCCCAGTGAGTGATGCATAGGGTCTTGGTGGTGGCCCTTGGTCTGACTGGGAGCCAGTGGAGGGTTCAGAGAGTGAGTGAGATGTGATTTCTTTGACCCAGGGCGAGGAGCAGTTTTTCAGTAGCGTTTTGAGCTGCTAACAGGTATAGGGAGTTGGCCTAGTCCAGTCTCGACATCACAATAGACATAACTTTGGCAAGTCTGTTCGGGTAGGAGTGGTAGGGAACAATGCGTCTGTGAAGTTTGAGGTGGTAGTGACCGCATTTTGACACGTTGATATGACGGGAGAAGGTTAGGCCTGAGTCCATAGTGCAGCCTAGGTTTTTGACTATATCAGAGGGGGGCCATGGGAGCGGATGTGGGAGAAGGGCAGTATTGCTTCACACCATGATTTCAGTTTTATCAGGGTTCAAGATTAGGTGTTTTTATTGTCATCCATTGGTCAATATTGTGGAGACAAGCTTCAAGGTCGGGACGAGGGTTGGGGATTCTTAAGATAATTTGGGTATCATCAGCGTAGTTGTAACGGGAGAGGTTTTACATGCGGATGATTCCTGGTAGAGTGGTGATATAGAGGTTGAACAGGAGAGAAGATGGGCATGCATCTTGAGGTACTCCAGTGTTCACAGAGCGAGCAGTTGAGACAAAAGGGGAGAGGAAGGTTATTTGTTTCCTGTTGCTGAGGAATGAGGTAATCCATTTGAGGGCAGTGCCACAGATTCCTAGGGAGTGAAGGCGGTCAAGGAGGATTGAATGGTTAACCGTGTCAAAGGCTGCAGAGAGATCGAGGAGAATCAGTGCTGCGCAGCCTTCAGAGTCTGCAGTGACTTTGAGATCATCCCAGATCGAGATCAGAGTGGTTTCTGTTCCATGTCGCGGTCTGAAGCCTGATTGTGCTGGGTCGGGGAGATTGTTGGATTCTATAAAGGAGTTGAGCTGGGAGTATGCGGTCTGGTCAATGAGTTTCACGAGGAATCTGGTGTTGGAGATCGGCCTGTAATCCTTGGGGTCAAGGGATGTTTTTTTTAGAAGTGGCTTGACATGCGCTATTTTGAACGCTTCTGGGAAGATACCAGAGGCGAGGGAGTCATTTAGTATGGCTCTCATGTTCTCTTGTGCAGGTAGAGGAGAATATTTTTTCCAGGACAGAGGTGGGGCAGAGGTTGAGGGGCGACCCAGAGGGTTTGCTGGCTGATAGTAGGTCAAGGAACTCATCTCTGGAGATGGGTTTGAAGGAGACAAAAGTAGGTAAACTGGGTGTGGGAGCAATGGGATCAGGAGGGGTCGGTGAAGGGTAGGGGAAGAGCAAGGACAGTTTGGTGTTAAGGGTTGCCGTCCTGTCAAGTGCAGTGTTGTAGAAATGTAGTGAGGGGGAGTCGCAGAGTGATTGTGTGGGGGTGGATTGGGTAGATGTGCATGTAGGTTTCACGAATTCTGATATGATCATGTGGAGTTCTTTGCTGCGGTTGCCACAGTTCAGAATGTGCTTATTGTAATAGGCTTTTTTGGCCTTTTGGATTTGTAGTTGCGGTGGTGCAGAGCAAATCAGGATCTGCTAAGATCGGTTTTAGATGCTCGCCATTTGCGTGAGTTATTTTCTTTTTTGGAATTACTCAGGTGGGGCATCAACCATTTGGGGGACGGTCCTTTCCGTGAGGATGCAAGGGTGAGGGGGTGAGAGGAATTAGTGAGTCTTTAAGCCAGGAGTAGAAGGAATCTCAGGCCAATCTCCTCCTCTTTGATGGGCGCTTCCCTCGTCTCATCAATTCCCTCTCATCTCCTGCTGTCCCCTCCACTCCTCCTTTGGCTACTTTGCCCTCTCCTCCTCCTCCTCTGCCCCTCCTAGGGCTTTCTCCTCCGCAGGGCGTACCTCTGATCTGTACCCCTCCCCGCAAGGTCTTTATGGCTGGCAACCTTCTTCATATTGCCACTCTCGCTCTGCTGTCAAACACTCGTCTGACATCTGCCACCTCCTTGAAGAACTAGACCTTGATGTCCTTGGTCCTACTGAGACATGGTTCACGGCCAGCTCTGTTATGAGCTTTGACACTCTCCTCCCTGATGGCTGCAAGATCCTCTCTGCACCCAGATCCTCCTGGTCCGGTAGGGGGAAGTGGGGGTAGCCCTGATCTTTCCTGAGTGGATTCCTGCCTCCATAATTCCCACTCAGACCTACTCCTCTTTTGAATGCTTGGTCTGTAGTCTCTCTCTCTGTCTCTGTCTGTCTCTCTCTCTCTTTCTCTTACTGTGGCTACCATCTACCGGCCTCATGGTCAAATCACCTCATTTCTCTCTGAGTTGGCGGACCTCTCCTCCTCCCTCCTGGCCTCTACCACTCAACTCCTCCTCGGTGACCTCAATATCCATTTAGACTCTCCTTGTTCCTCCTCTGTACTCTTCCGTGACCTCTGCTACTCCCTCTCCCTGTCCATCCTCCCCTCTGGCCCGACTCACTCTGCAGGGCACATACTTGATGTTTTGATCTCTTCTGACTTCCCCCTCACAATCCCTCTGACCACTCCTCTCCTGGAGCGATTACTCCCTCCCTTCTCTCCTCTCTTCCCACCAAGCCAAGCCTACCCCAACACTGCCAGCTACCATCTCTGACATCCGCCAATGAAGCGTGTGTCAGTTGAGGCTTTTGCCGCCACCTTCTCTTCCCCCCGCCCCCCTCCAGCTCTGACTGTCTCACATACTGACACAGCCCTGTCTCTGCTCTGCTCTACTCTTCAATTTATGTTACCCTTGCTGCTCTTGCCCCTGTCATGAGGATCAGTTTGAAGTCCAAAGCCAAGTGCAATTCCTGATATGACGGCGACCTAGCTACACTTAAACGTAAGTGTAGGGCGGCTGAGAGGAAATGGAGGGCTTCTTGTTCATCCTCTGACAAACTGGCCTGTTGCCTTCTCCCAAGAAGAGAGTCCACGTTCAAGCTTGGGTCTCTGTGGCATCTAACAGCTCGGCTGAACTCTTTCGAATCTGCAAGGAGCTGGCCAACCCTGCTGAAGTCTCTACCCCTCCTGTTGCCTCCCAGGCTCTCACTTTATCTCAAAGACCCAGGACATCCTGTCCACCGTCTCCATCTCTCCCCCTCCTCGCCCCTCTCCGTCTGTGCTTGCTGACCCTCCTTCGCCCACCCTCCTTCTCGTCCTTTCCTCTTTTCTCCCCTGATGAGGTCGCTAGACAAGTCTGATCTATGAAAGCCTCATCAAAACAGGTTCATCCCTGTTCCTCTAAAACCATCAAGGACCACATGGACACCCTCGCTCCGGCCCTTGCTCAATTTTGCAACCACTCCTTTGCCTCAGGATTCATCCCCTCCCCTCTGAGGCAATCCCTTGTTCATCCTCTTCTCAAGAAACCCACAGCTTATCCTTCCTGTCTGGCTAACTATCGCCCAATTTCCATTACTCCCTTTCTGGGCAAACTCCTGGAAAAGTTGGCCATCTCTCAGCTTAACCTTCATTCCAATTCTGTTGGCTGTCTCCATGACCACCAGTCTGGCTTCAGAGCTGCCAGAAACACGAAAACTGCTCTCCTGAACATCCGTGAAGATCTGCTCTCCAACCTTGACTCTAACATTCCCTCTAACCTCATCCTCCTTGATCTCTCTTCGGCCTTCGACACTGTCAACCACACCGTCCTGCTCAACCGTCTCCTTGATAACCTGGGTATCACTGATCAGGCTCTGGCCTGGCTGACCTCTTTCCTCTCTGATCGACCCTCCCAGGTCCAACTTGGGTCCTTCCTATCATCTATCTTCCTCTCGTGTTCCCCAGGGGTCTAACCTCTTGCCCTGGCTTTTCAACCAATACATGGCAACTCTTGCCCAATGCATTGTCATTTTCTGCTTAAATTTCCAGTGCTTCATGGCCTTGCAAATGTACCATATATGGACTCATTGATCTGAAATGTTACCGTTGCTCTCTGTTGTGTTGCCAAGAAATAATAAATAAAGTTTAAAAAAAAAATAATTCCAGTGCTAAGCTGACGACACTCCACTCGTTTTCAGGCTACCCTCGGCCACCGCCTCTCCCTGATTGCCTAACTGCCATTCAAGATTGGTGTGCCGCCAATGATCTTTGAAAGCCAGCAAGACGGAGATCCTCCTCATCGGCACACCTTCACCATCCTTTCCCCCTCACTCTCTGGCCGGCCTCCCTTGGCCCTCCTCCTACCCCCACCTGCGAGGCTAAGATCCTCAGGATCATCTTTGACTCCACACTTTCCTTCTCCACCCACATCTCTGATGTCTCTAAAAAGTCAAACTTCCTACTGCACCTCCTCAGAGGTACTCTGCCTTTCCTCTCCTTCCCCAGAAGCTCATGGTCTCCCAAGCTCTGGTTCTCTCCAGGTTGGACTATTGTAACAGCCTCTTTCTAAATCTACCTGCCTCTACGCTCCGCCCTCTGCAACTAATCCAGAACAGGACTGCAAGACTTGTCCTTGGCCTAAAGCCCTGGGATCATATCTCTCCAGCTCTGAAATATCTCCATTGGCTCCCAGTGGATGCCAGGATTAAATTCAAAACCCTCTGCATTGTCCACAAGTCTTTCTGGGGCCTGGGTCCAAAATACCTTCACCCATCCCTCTGCAAATACCTCCCCTCTCAAACTCTTCGCTCCTCTACCAGGGTCGGACTGGGACAAGAAATAGGTCCGGTCATGCAAAAAAAAGTGGCCCACTCCTTGCCCTATGATGACATCACTGGAAGTGATGTCATTTGACCCCACCC
Organism: Ambystoma mexicanum; assembly: GCF_040938575.1. Taxonomy (NCBI): domain Eukaryota; kingdom Metazoa; phylum Chordata; class Amphibia; order Caudata; family Ambystomatidae; genus Ambystoma; species Ambystoma mexicanum. The sequence goes on from NC_090925.1 coordinate 736,652,709, forward strand.
CAAAGTGACATCATGGGAAGCGATGAAACACAACCTTTCAGCCCTTGACAAAACAGGAAGTGGCATCAAATAGCATTGTTCCTAAGTACACTAAATTACTGTGAATCCAAGCAGATGTCCAAGGCCAAATGATAATGTTATTGTATAGCACTTATGCGTAAGCTCTTTTTTTATAGAAAAAATATGCATACAATATCACCAAACCTGTGTTGGTACTCATTTATTGACCTAAGAAGGATGAAAGGCTTTTTGAAAAAACAAAACGGCCCCCACTCCCCACAGGCCGAAAGGCCGAGGGGCCAATCCGACTTTGTCCTCTACCTCCCTCAGGGTCAGTCGTTTTTGAAAGAAACGAGCTGGGGGTAGATCTGTCTTCGGCTGGTGCCTCCCTCTGTAACGGCCTCCATGCCACTTTAAAACCTGAGGAAAACCATCTCCGGTTTTGGAAGCACCTCAAGACCTTCCTCTTTGCTTCTGCCTTCGCTCCCCCTCTCCCCTGCTGATCTGTTCTCTCTTGGCACCTTGTACCTGGCCACCCTCTGTCCTCCAGGCCCAGGTACCTGCTCACCCTGCCACCCTCCCGCACTGCCTCCGGGCCACCCCCCTTTTTTTTCTTCCTGCACTTATCAGACCTAGCCTGTCTGCTGCCTTAAACCCAGCACTTGCCAATTGCTGGCTGCACTGCTACTTTTTGTTGCCTTTATTATTTATTTCTCCTTTGCTCCGCACTTTCCACTTCTCCCCCCTTCCACCAAATATATCTTAGGATTCAACGATGGCCATGATGACAAAGCAGAAGCACTACACTCCTCCATGAAGGACATGAGCTTAACTCAGTTAGTGAACTCCCCCACCCACATCAAAGGAAGAACTCTTGATTGGATCCTTTTGCTCAACACAGATATCGCTATTGATTCCATAACCCCTGCAGACTGGTCAGACCATCACAATATTATGTTCACCATTAACTCCTTTGAACCCCTCATAACCACTTCTAAAATCTCTAATTCTTATGAGACCAGAAACCTTCACAAACTCACCTCTGAAACCCTAGAACCACTGCTCTCCAAAGCACTAGACATGCTTTCCACCTCAGATGACAACCCCAACAAACTAGCAGACGCTTATAACAACTGCCTCACGTTAACCATCAACGCAGTAGCCCCACTCATTACTAAAACCAAGCGTTCAGAAAAACTATTGTGCTTCTGGTTCAATGAGGAACTTGTCGCTCTCAGACGAACCAAACGGGCCCAGGAACACACCTATAGAAAACATCCCACACCTGAAACTGAAATAGCCTACCAGGAAGCTAACAGAACTTATGAAAAAGCCATCATCACCCATAAAGCTAACACCTTTAACACTCGGATCAGCAAAGCTGCATCCGACTAAAAAGAACTATTCTCAATCCTAAAAGAATTGGAAAACCCAACTACCAACTGCACCAATTCCAGTAAAGAATGGTGCACCACTATCCAGGACGCTCTTGCTGCTAAGATCAACCCAAACTAAAAAACAACTCCTGGCAGATAAACTTGCCACTGACATTCACACCCGCCCACCATTAATGACACTACCAAACCAACCTTCCAATTCACTTTTACAAGAATTAGTGTTCAATACCACATCCAAGCTTAAAGCATCCAACTGTAAGGGAGACTCCTTCCGTGCGAAAGTAGTCAAATCATGCGCCCACGCACTGACACCCATCATAACTAAATTCATAAATGCTTCCTTTGTCAAATATGTGGTGCCAGCTAGCATTAAGGAAGCCTGGGTTACCCCTTTGCTAAAAAAGCCCAACCTTGACCCCGCTGTGCCCACGAACTACAGACCAATAACAATGGTCCTGTTCTTACTAAAAATCCTTGATAAAATAGCCTACAACCAAGTCCAAGCACATCTGGAACAGAGCCAACTCCTTGGCACCAGACAATCTGGCTTCCGCCCTAACCACAGCACGGAAACAGCTCTACTGGATCTCAAAATCCAAATGGACACTATCAGAGACTCAGGAAAGCTCTGTATCCTACTCTTATTGGACCTATCTGCAGCGTCCAACCTTGTGGACCACAACAAACTCTGCACCACCCTAGCTAAAGATTTCAACTTCTCCAAGAATGCCACCACGTGGATTAAATCCTTTTTGGCTGAATGAACATCTAGAGTGTCCGTAGGCAAAGAAGCTGCGGACCCCATACCAGTCCCCATAGGTGTCCCACAAGGATCCTGCCTATCGCCCACATTCTATAGCGCTTATACGAAGCTCCTCTTCACAGCGCTGGATGATATGGGTGTCATCTACACCAACTTTGCGGATGACACCCAGATCCTTATCACTCTCTCAGGGAACTACATACAAGACACATCTACCATAAATAAAATCTATTCCATAATCCAAAATTGGATGGCTTTAAACAGCCTCTGCCTCAACGATGAAAAGACAGATTCTCATTGTGGGCTCCCAATCCAAAATAAACGCTCTTCAGCCAGACCATCAACATAGACTGCACCTTCATCCCAATACTCAAGCATGTAAAAACATTAGGAGTTTACTTGGATTCCAATCTCTTCCTGACCAAACACATCAGCGCACTCTCATCCTCCACTTCCTACACTTCCTACACCTCAAAACCTATCTCACTCAGCTGCAAATTTCTGACCCCCACCAACTGCATCACTCTAGTTAGGGCCTTGATCTTATCAAGACTTGATTATTGCAACGTACTATTACTAGGTACCTCGACCACCAACCTCGATAAACTGCAGATGATACAAAATAAAGCCCTAAGGGCTGCCCTTGGAATAAGAAAATCTGATCATATATCCAAAACCAGAAGAGAGTGCCATTGGCTTCCCATTGAAGCCAGAATCTTATTCAAAACATTGTGTATCACTTTCAAATGCTTCCAAAGATCTAATAACCACTCACTATTGGCAATACCTCACTACAAAAAGCCTACAGCAGGGGCTGCCAGCTTCCAACATTTAGCCCCCAAACACTGGAACTCTCTTGCGCTCTCCATCAAAAATGAGGAAACCCTCAAGGGGTTAAAAAAAACTGCTGAAAACTTGGCTATTTAACCAATATTAATAGCATAGCCATCACAACATTCTGTTAATATGTCTTCCCCTATGTATGTACTTGTGTGTTATGAACATTTGTCCTCTATTTTATGTATTGTTTGCCAATATAACTGTTGTTACGCTCACCTGGTATCCACGGGGGCGCCACATGATACTGGATAGAGGCTATCCCGGACCCCTCTCTGCTTGGTTATGTGCCAGACGTTGGGTAGCGCCTATAACAGGAGAATGGAGGGTTAAGATACTGGTTCTGTGATGGGTGGACTCCCACCTCCCTCTGGTCCAAATCTCCTCCCTTGGGGTTATTGCTCACCTTAGGTTTTTGTATGTTGAACTCTCCGTCCTGCGTCTCTGTGCAGGGGTGCGTAGTTGGTGCAGGCATTCCGTGGACCTAGTTGCTTCATTGGTCCATGTGCCCTTATGTCGGGTCCAGACCGACTGTGACTCTGACTCTGCTTGCTGTCTTCCAGGTGAGTTATAATGTCTTTTCCGTCTTTATTCTGTCTCTTTCATTCCCTCTGTTTTCTCTGTCTTCTCGGCGTCTTGCTCCTCTACGCTGTTCATAAACAATGTCTCTTTTTGTTTTCCCAGGGATGGTTACGATCTCTGAGTTGCTGTGCTGACGGCAAAGACCACAGTGAGTTATTGATGCGCGGAGGACTGTGCTGTTTATTAGTGTTAATTGCTAACATGTGTCCTCTTCTCTTTGTACAGGATGCGGTGATGTTTCGGAGTGATGAGTGATCGAAGCGCTGCTTGCCCAGGTAAGTGCTTTCATAATGCTGACCTTTTTCCTTCTCGTTTGCCGGTTGCGGTGAAACCCGGAGATGGGCAAGGTAAGAGAAGTGCAGGGTGCTGCCAGGACTTGCTGCTTGCCAATGTAAGAATTGTTATTAATGCTGTCCTTGTTTTTTTACCTTTGCAGGTTGCGGCAAACTCCGGAGATGGGCGAGGTAAGAGAAGCGCAGGATGGATTCAAAACCGGTTACTTCACGGGTAAGTGTTCTTGCTCGCTAATGCTGTTCTTGTTCTTCCAGGTTATTAATGGAATCCGGATCTAGGGCTTCAGGATCGGGCCGCCGGAGAAGCAGATGAGCAGGAGCTGGACACGGTGAGCGTTACACTGCAGGAGTGCAGAATAACGCAAAGCGTGTTCTACTGTTTGGGTGTGGTTTAAATAGCCCAGGTAAAGTAGTTCCAGGCCCAGCCACATCCAAAACACTAGACCGCATGGCTTGGTTCTAAAGAACTGAGCTGTGTAATAGGCCTCAGTGGAGTAAAGGGCGCGGCTGTTGTTGGCTGTGCGGCTGCTGTGATCTCTCCTTACCTGCAACCGCGACTTGCTCCGATTTGTGTTAGTCTAACGGCTGGAGCCGTTAGTAGTTGAAGTGAGCACTTTTTCTTCCTGGTCTGTCACGTGACTGGAGTCACGTGACCCTTCTTTGACCACACCTACAGGAAGAACTATAAGAGCTGCACGCAGCGGCCCTTGCGGCGTGAAGCCCGCAGTGGAGTAAAGGGCGCGGCTGTTGTTGGCTGTGCGGCTGCTGTGATCTCTCCTTACCTGCAACCGCGACTTGCTCCGATTTGTGTTAGTCTAACGGCTGGAGCCGTTAGTAGTTGAAGTGAGCACTTTTTCTTCCTGGTCTGTCACGTGACTGGAGTCACGTGACCCTTCTTTGACCACACCTACAGGAAGAACTATAAGAGCTGCACGCAGCGGCCCTTGCGGCGTGAAGCCCGCAGTGGAGTAAAGGGCGCGGCTGTTGTTGGCTGTTTGCGGCTGTGTGCGGTAAGTACTCGCTCCTAATAATATATCTGGCTAAGACACTATCCTACTGTTATCCTCCTCATCGAGTGATATAACCCTTCAAATGGAGCCCATCAAACCACGAACTCGCCTTCAAGGCAAATTGGATGAAACGCTATCCTTGGCAAATAATGGTCCTACTAAAATAAATACAAAAGGACAACGAACCCTGAAATTATCTTCCCCTCCGCATGTAGATTTGGCGTTTGATTCACAGCAAGCAGATCACCAGGCCCCGCATTTAACAGCAATTCATCACTCTTCTGGAAATGCAATGCCAGTAATACAGTTAATCCAGAATATCGAGCCGGATCCTGTCTTGCCGCCACTTCCGCTCTTCCAACCTGCGCAAGTGGAAAGTAATTCTATATTTGATGACCCCAGCTATTCACAAACCCTTAGGGATCGAGCGAAACTTGCAAAACAACAATGGCAATCTTCTTATTTATTAAACAAAACGACTGTCAATGACAATCCAGAACCACTCCCAGCTCGTACTGCACGGTTATCGCTTGATATGACTGAAATCAATGCAATCATGGATTCCCAACAAAAAAGAGAAGACATTATCGGAGCTAATCAGAATTTAACAATAGCTCCAAAAATAAACACATCGACCCCAATTGTCTCTAAGGGTCTCTATGCACATATCAAAACCTCTCCAAAGACTATTCAAGATAATATAGAGCATGACTCGTTCTTACCTCCTAAGATGTCTGAAGTAACAGACGACTTTCAAGACCAACCAAACAGACTACCTACGACGATGTTGGAGCTACAAAACTCGCTAGTCGCTGTACTTTCTGTAGCTATGATTCCTTTTTTAAAATTACAAGAAGCAATGGTAGATTCTACCAAAGATCAAGCCACTCTACTGGCAATGATTATGACTAAGCAAACGTATTTAGAAAGTTTTATTGGAACTATCCATGAACGTTTAAATCATGAGGCGGAAACATCGAGGATATGGCAAAGCCGACTCGCCGAAGTCGCAAGATCAGATCGTGCCGAGAAACAAAATTTAATGGAGACTGTTTCCTCCATCACAAAAAGAATGCTAGATGAAAAAATAAAGAAACAATCGCTAGTGCTGCCCTCTCCTGCAAGTCTAGCAAAACAATCTCAAACTATTGATAGCACTGTACAAACTGACGTTCCAAAAACAGAACAACGACACGATTTTGAAGTACAACCAATCAATAGCGGTACACTAGATCCAAATCATATGATGCCTACTCCTAACTCTGAACCGCCGGCATGTATTCCTTTTGACATCTTTGATTTGACTAAACGAGGCTCAGTGGGAATATCACCTCTTCCAAAAACAAACAAAAAGAAACTCACAAAAAAAATACAAACGGGGTCACGGGCCTTTTTAAGAAAAATGCAAATTGTACAAAAGTCCGTGCAAGAAAACACAATCAATACCGGAAGGGAAAAACAAAAAAAGTTTAAATCTAGCAGCCTGTCAGCTGTTGCTGCCTCTACGTCAAGTGATACTGGACCAACCTCATCCAATAAAGATGTGGACAAATTGCAATCGGAACCACTAGATGCACTACTGGCCGTTATAAATCAAGACGCCCCTAATAAAATCATTGCATCAGTAATCGATGGCGAGAATAACTCTGATGACGTTACAACTCTTGAAGTTGTGACACATAAGACGTTCAGCTCTATAGATCCACAAGATGAGATCTTTCTTGTGCTGGACGAATGTAAAGAATCTTCCTTTGATTCTGTGGACTCGAGTTACACCTCCAGGCACTCCTCTATTATTTCTTTAGAATACTCAGAAGTGTCCGAGGATGACTCAGGGTCACAGTCAGAAGTGAACCAGAAATCAAGGGACAACATGTCTCGTTCAGCTCAACCGGACCCTCCACTGATTAGACCGACCTTTCTTAATTGGAAAACAAGGTCTCTTGCTTTCAGAATTTCTCTAGCTTCCTGCGCAGCAAGTAATGATGAGGCTGTAATATTGAATAGAGCAAATGTATTACGCCTCCTAAATGCTATTCCACAAACGGCGGATATTAAATCGCGAGATATAGAAGTAATTCTATTTCCTAATAAAAACAAAATGGATTCTGTACAGATAGATTTTTATTCCGAAAAACTTATGAATCGTGTATTGTCTACTACAAAACAATTGGAAATCCTGGGATTTGAAGCTAAAAAAATTACTGTATCAAGCCTTTTGGCTTTGAACAAATACACTCACAAACTTGCGATAATGGACTCCTATCGTCATAATAAAACAATTGTGTACAACAAAACCACAAAATATAATGAGGAAAATTCATTATTTGATCGAAATGAATTTACAAAGAAACGCAGGATAGGGAGAGATCTAGAACGGTCCCTCGACACAAATGTACTATATAACGATCATCGGTCCACGACCAAGAAAACATACTTATAACAATCAACAAGAAATCCAACACAACTGAGCGTGATTTCACTATGCTCGTGGAACACTCGAGGCCATAAACATCTTTTTAATGAAGGATCATCTGTGCTTTCTGAAACTATATGTTTACAAGAAACCTGGCTGAAAGAGGAGGTAGTCTGCGAAGGGTTCATTACATTATCAAACCTTGCAATCTCCTCTCAACTTGGACGTCCAGCCTCAGGTATGATGATCCTAGTGAAAATCAATCCATTTTGGAAAATTATAATGAGAAAGAACATCCATCCTTGGGCTCAGTTTGTGACCATTCTTATTTCAACTTTATTTACAGACCAAGATCAATGTAAGGATAATAACTATATCACTATATTTAACATATACTGGAATCCGTCAGCAATGAACGACCATAAATTCCTGGAATCCATACTGGACGAAATTGATAATATTGTCTTACTCAACCATAGAACGGTCTTTTTAATTGTAGGGGATTTCAATTTCCACTTATTTGACAAACAAGGCCAAAAACTGGACAGAAATGCATTATCAGAGAGAGCAAAAAAATGGGTAAAAGAATTATCGATTCGTAACATCACATTAATCGACCCTGCTGTGGACAACAAAGGAATCCCGATTCCAACATGGTCCCGTAACAACACAAATTCTATTATTGACTACATTTTTTCATCAGAAGGTTTGAGAACTCTAATAACTTCGATTGAAAATCTTCCTCAACCTTCCAGCGATCACCAACAAATAAGAATCACCTGGGATTCAGCAACATTAAAATATCCACGAATAATTTTGCCACCTCTCGAGATTAATAATGCTCTTAATAGAATTCGTATTAAAAATCACCAAATACCTGAGTTACTGTCAACTTTTAAAGATTCTACACTTCATGATCATGCAAAACTTAACTATAGTTGGATTCTCGAGAAATACCATCATCCATCACATAAAAAAAACCATCCTATTGTCTGTCATAAGCATCAATTCAATCTTGAAATTGCCCAGAAGAAAAAGAAGCTTCAAAAACAAATTAGACAATTAAAAAAATTGAAAGAACCTGACTTTGAGACCAAAATAAAAAAAGAAAAACAAAAATATTCTAATTCAATTAAAACAATTAAAGCTCTAACTAAACAGAATGACGCTGAAGCAATTTTAGCGGCTCTAAAAGACAAAAACTCAAGGAACTTTTGGACTCTGCTGAATCCTGCTTCTAAAGTAACCGCTATGACCCAAGAAGTCGAAGCTCAAGAATGGATAAAGCATTTTACATCCTTGTATAACACCTATCCAAATGCGTCTATAACTAATGAAATGCAAAACAAAGAACCTTGGAATCTCAACTGGGATGTGGAGGATATAAGAATTACCATCATGGAGTTGAATCCTTCCAGAGCACCGGGACCCGACGGTCTATCTAATGCTACCCTTAAAGCAAACCCGCATGAATGGGCATCCTTCTTTTTTCTTCTCCTCCAACTGATAGAAAAAACAAAACAAATTCCGCAAAGTTGGACTTTTGCCGTTTTGATTCCCATCTACAAAAATGGAGACCGCAAATCCCCTGCAAATTACAGACCCATAGCCCTGTTAGATCCCTTGGGCAAATTATTCGCAGGATACCTTGTTAACAAACTCACCAATTGGGCAATGGAAAATGACAAACGAGACCAAAGACAAACTGGCTTTATCAAGAAAGTTGGAACAAATGTGAACTTATTACTCCTGAACCTGATTAAACATGAGGCGATACAAAAAAAACATCAAATATATGTAATCTTCATAGATTTAAAAATGGCCTTTGATTCGGTGAACAGGTCAAAGCTATGGTCCAAACTGACAGCCTGGGGTTGCCCAGACTCTATCTTGCACCCCATCATGCAACTCTATTCAAATACTTCTGTTAGAGTTCGCTTAACGAACGACGGTACAGTTACTTCTCCTATTCAAACCTCCAATGGCCTGAAACAAGGATGCCCTTTGGCTGCCTGCTTGTATAATTTGTATACATTTGACTTTAGCAAACAAATCCAAAACTCGGTAGCAAATCCTCCTAAAATCAACAACGAAACTGTTCAGACTTTAATTTATGCTGATGACATCATCATTCTGGATAAGACTATAGCGGGCTTACAAAAATCTCTAGATAAAACCCAAGAATTCATGCAGGAGAACGATCTAGTGATTAATTGCAACAAAACAAGGACGATGAGACTCGCCCCGCAGAAAACCGATAAACCCAGCCTAAAAATATTCTTAGATGGGAATGAGATCGCCATGACAACCTCGATGAAATACTTGGGCGCGATGATCAACTCCTCTGCAAATGAACAGGAATGGAAAAATTACTTAGAGGACAAAGCCAGATCTCTGGCCAGACAAGGCTGCTTCTTCCATAGGAAGTACGGCACATATTCTTTTAAACCAATAATAGCCTTCTACAAACAAAAAGTAATTCCTGTTCTATCGTATGCTTCTGAATCCCTCATCAACTATGAATCCATTAATTGGACTAGATATGAAGCACTGTTTTGGAGAAAAACCTTATCCCTTCCAAGATCTTTTCCTATGGCTAGAATACGATTCGAACTAGCTCTCCAATCCATTAAATCCATCGTTCTATGGAAGCAAATGGACCTTCTTAGAAAAATAATCACAAAAGATAAGATCCCGTCATTGGAAATATTGAGAGAAAAAAAAACCGCTTTCCACATCACAGCACTTACAAAATGGAGCTCTAAAATTAAAATGGAAATGCAAGCTGGCGATATATCTGAGGAAATGTTAATTAATAGACCTCAATATGCCAAACGCAAAATTCAGACGAACGACTGGATCCAAACCATCGGTGATCAAGACCAATACAAAAGACATCTAAAATGCCAAATAGAATCAAGAGCCTTACACGAATTACCTGCTTATCTAAACATCTTTCCGGATTGCTATATCCGTGACCTGTTCTTCCGATTTAGGCTGAACATCCTACCAACACAAGAGTATCAAGCTATGATTGATAAAACAAACAGAATAACACCATACTGCCGTTTTTGCAAAATTGCAACCAACAAAGAAACTTTATTTCATTTGGTTATGGTCTGCACGGCCTTGATAGACCAAAGATCACTACACAGAGACTATTTTGGTATATCAAATAAACAACTAACAACCAGTGAAAGATGGGACAATCTGTTAAGAGGTCAAGATCAAAAGTTAATTTTAACAATTATTAAATTCTGGATAGCTATTAACAAATGACATTTGAAACGCACGAAGGAAGCAGAAACAAGGATTATATGAGTTTCCTATTTTATAATGTCACTTTGTCTAGTTTCTTTTGTTGTATTTTATTTTTTATGAAGAAATGAAAAGTTTGTAAAATCAAACAAAACATTTTAATAAAAAAAAAAAAAAAAAAAAAGTAATAGGCCTCCATGTTGGATTAAGGTCCAAAACTGGTATTGCTTTATTCCTGATAATGAGCCTGGCGCAAAAGGCACGTTTCTGATGGAGTTTTAAGGCCCTTGGGGCCAGTGTGAAGGGCTTTAGTCCCACTGCTGCCATGGGGCTGTTATATCTGAGGTGGTCAGGGGTATGGATCGTGAAAGCACTCCCCCCCCCCCTCCCCCTAAGGCCCCTCTCATGGTATTTCTTCCATCTGGCCCTGGGTTGGTCGGATGGTTCCGATGAAATCGTCTTACCAGGCGTGGGGCATGGACATGCTTGCTAGGCTCCCATGTCATGGCCTGAGGGCTGTATCCCTTCCAGTCCACTAAGTAATATAACTTGGACCTGGTGAGTTTAGAATCTAGGATGTCCTTGACTTCAAATTCGGGTTCTCTGTTAACCAGTACCGGATTTGGTGGTGGTTTGACCCGAGTTCCAGGCAGAACAGGTTTTAAGAGCGACACGTGAAATACGGGATGGATCTGCTTATTTGGTGGTAAAGCGAGTTTTACTGGCACAGGATTTATAATAACCTTGATGGTAGAGGGCCCTAGATATCTGGGAAAATGTTCGAGTTCCTCTTATGGGCACGTGCCGAGACGCCAACCAGACTTCATCTCCGACTTAGTAGTCTGGGGCTTTTCTTCGGTGTTGATCAGAGAATCTTTTCTATCTTTCTTTGACTTGGATCAAGTGTTCTGCTGCCTTTTTGAAGTCTTGAGTGATGGTCGTATGTAAAGTCTTCACTGCGGACATTTCCAAGGCCATGGGGGTATCTAATTCGGAAGTACGTGGGTGCCTGCCTTATTCAGTATAGAATAGACTCTGTCCGGTACTGGTGTGTAGCGAGTTGTTGTAGGCATGTTCGGCTATCCACAGCACATCCTTCCAGCTTTCTTCCACTTGATGTAACATGCACTGTAGTTATTGCTCTAGTGTCTGATTCGTCCGCTCTGTTTGGCCATCAGTTTGGGGATGGTGACTAGTGGACAGACTAATATCGATTTGGGCAATTGCACAACTCTTCCTCCAGAAGTTAGACACAAACTGACTCCCTCGGTCAGAAATCAGGATGCAGGGGAAACCATGTAATCGTACGACTTGCTCTAAAAACACCTTTGCCAGACTGGATGCGTTTGGTAGACCCTTAAGCGGAATGAAATGGCCCATTTTAGAGAATAGGTCAACAACCACTAGGATAGTGTTGAACCCTTGACCGGGAGGCAGATCTGTGATGAAATCGAGGGAGAGTGTGTGCCAAGGTGCAGGTGGAATTTCCAGGGGTTGAAGAAGGCCCGCAGGTCTTTGTTTCTGAGATTTATTCTGTGCACAAATGCCACATGACAGAATAAACTGTGTAATGTCCTTTCGCCAGGTCGGCCATCAATAATTTTTTTTCACCTTGGCTAGGGTCTTTGCAATTCCTGGATGTCCTATCGGGGTTGTGATAACCAGAAATGACTTGTTCTTGTGGTGCCTTATCCGTTAGATATAAACGCACTCTGAAATACAGGAGTTGGTTATTTGTTGTGTAATGTTCACCTTGAGTGGTCCAGTCTTGTAGAGCCTCAGTGTCCATTAGGAGCCGAATTTCCTTTTGGAGTTCGTCCAGAGATAACGTTGTTATATGTCAGAGTAGTTTGTCACCTGGAATAATGGCCACCGGGTCTGGGGTTGAATATGCGTTCTCATCAATACCCATACGGGATAGGGAGTCGGCTTTTCCGTTCTGGATTCCAGGTCGGTACGTGATTATGTAATCCTATTGTGTGAAGAATAAAGCCCATCGGAGTTGACGGGATGATTGAGCCTTTGCTGTCTTGAGGTATTGTAGGTTGCGATGGTCAGTGATTACTGTGATGGTATGTCTGGCGCCTAGGAGGTAATGCCGCCAAGCCTTAAAGCCTGCCTTGATCGCTAGGAGTTCCTTGTCTGTTATTGCTTAGTTAAGTTCAGGTGTAGTCAATTTTCACGACCAAAAGGCCACGGGATGTAACTGGCCTGTTTTGGGATCCCTTTGGGAAAGAACAGCCCCCATTGCCATGCTGTAGGCATCTGTTTCCACTACATATGGGAGATCTGGGCAGGGGTGTCGTAGCACCGGGGCTGAGCTAAAACTTTTCTTGAGTTCCTGCAAGGCCTTCTCCGCCTCTTCTGTCCATTGGAAGTTTTTTTTTTCGTGATAAAAAAGTGATCGGGTGCACAATCTGGGAGAAACCCGGGATGAATCGGCAATAAAAGTTCACAAAGCTGAGCATACTTTGGACACCTTTGACTGAAGACGGTGATGGCCAGCTAAGGATAGCATCTACTTTGTGCATATCCATCTGGACGCCTCTGGTAGTGAGGACAAAACCAAGGAACTCTACTTTGGTGACATGGAAGGAGCATTTTTCAAGTTTGGCGTATAGCTGGTGCTGTCAGAGTTTTGCAAGGATGGAGCAAACGTGCCTGACATGGTCCTGTTTAGAAGAGGAGTACACCAAGATGTCGTCGATGTAAACTAGGGCACATTCGTCGATCAATTCCCATAGTACATCGTTCAATAAGTACTGGAACACGGCAGGAGTATTGCAAAGCCCAAAGGGCATCACCTGATATTCGTACAGCCCATACTTAGTACGAAAGGCAGTCTTCCATTTGTCTCCTTTCTTTACACACATGAGATGGTATGCCCCCCTGAGGTCCAATTTGGTGTAAATTTGGGCATCCTTGACTTGGTCTAGCAGTTCTGGGATAAGGGGTAGGGGATAACGGTTTTGAACTGTTACCTGTTTTAGTGCGTGGTAGTTGAAGCACGTTCTCAAGTCCCCCTCCTTCTTGGGTACGAAGAATAGGGGCGAGGCTGCCAGGGATTTGGACGGGCGGATAAAACCGTTTGCCAGGGATTGGTCCAGATACGATTTCAAGTGGAGATTTTCAGGTTTGGTGAGTGCATAAATTCGACTACATGAGATTTATGCACCAGGTACGAGGTCAATCTGACAGTCATATGGCCTGTGAGGGGGTAAGGTATTAGCCTGTTCTTTTTGGAAAACATCTTGGAAATCGTGGTATTAACTTGGTAGTGTACTTGTTCTACCTAGTACCAACGCCTCTTTATCTTGGACAGGTGTCGCTGGGTCAGACGATGGCATTTCCACTTGGTAGCACGCATGAGCACACTCATTGGAGAAGGCTAATTTCTTGGCTCGCCAGTCGATGTTGGGATTGTGAGCCACCAACCACAGCATCCCTAGAATCACCCGGAACTTAGGGGCCTTGATAAGGTCGAAGGCAATGGCTTCCCGATGTCCGTCTTGGCACAGAAGGGTCAATTCTGCTGTGCGTTGAGTTACAGGACCAGAAGCTATCTCCATGCCGTCGACAGTGGTGACCTTCTCCGTTGTCGTTTTCTGTTGCCAGGCCTTGGTCTATGTAGTTACCAATGGCTTTGCTGTCTATGTATGCCTCCACAGCATGCATCTGAGACGGTTGTTGGTGACTGATCAAAATCACAGGCAGGGCAAGGTGTGAGGTCTGTGGCTCTTTTCCTTCACTCGTCATACGGACCTCTACGCTTGCCGGGCCTGGAAGTTTTCCGACTCTTGTTCTCCTCCTTCTTTATCTGTAGCTCCAACTGTTCTCCTAGGGGGTTTTACGGGACATTCTCTGAGGAAGTGACCTGATTTCCCACAGTACAGGCATAATTGCTGTTGTCTCTTTCGGCTTTGGTTAATGGACTACTTCCCACCCCAATTTGCATGGCTTACGAAGTGTTTTCTGATGAACGCGGACTGTTCTCCTTTGAGCGTACATACATAGGGGGTCATTACGAGGTTGGAGGTAATGGAAAAACGATGCCGGTAAAGGATTACCGGCACCGTATACCGCTCCGGGCTATTTCGACCCAAGAACCCGGTATTAGAGGCGCTGCCATTAACGTTGCCGCTAATAGCAGTATGGGCGCGGGCACGCAGGCCTTCAGGCCGGCAATACCGGGATGCTGCTAACAGGACGACATCACAAGTCAGGCGGACATGCAAATACCGGCATCATGAAGGTGCTAATACGGGATAACGGCATGCCGGCAATACCGGCATCTTGAACCATCCGTAAACTGCTATGTGCAGTGTTCCCAACTGCTAAAGGTGCACACAATCAGCACAGGTGGAGGCAATGGAGTCTGGGCCAGCACAAAAAGGAGCACACCCACACACCACACCCCTTCCCACACCAAAATGATTCCACTAGTAGTAGCAATACTAGGGCTGGAGGACATGCTTGCATTGCTACACCAGCAACAACAGGCACCACAGAGGAGACGCAGGAGGAGAAGGAGGGTGAGACAGGCCCAGCAAGTCCCACCAATGCAGGCATAGGCACCACGTAGGCAGCCACCAATACCTCGCATCAGAGCCAGTCCATACAACCTAACACCGGAGCAGATCCACACACTGTACCGGCTGGACCGGGACACCATCACCACCATAGTGGACATGATAAACGTTGACAGCATCAGCCTGATTTAAATCCACACTGCCATCCCCCTCCACTGAAGGTAGTGTCTGTAACCATTTACTGGCCACAGGTACCTACCAGCACACAGTGTGCCAGCTGCATGGCATATCACAACCTCTCCTTCCATGCATGCTGACCCAAGTGCTGGATGCCCTCCTGAAGCACGCACACAACCACATATCCCTACCACGGAGTGGCCAGGGGCTCGTTGACACTAAAGTTGGCTTACATGCAGTGGCAGGCATGGCCAATTGCATCAGTGCCCTCTACTGCACCCATGCTGAATTGGTGGTCCCACATGCCATAGTGGTTGTGTACCGAAACCGAAATCGTAATAATACCACTCCATCAATGTGCAGATGGTATGTGATTCCAGCAAGATCATCACGCACTGTTGTGCCCGATATCCCGGATCCACACATGATGCCATGGTGCTGCGGAATTCCTTGCTACCCTGCCACATGGAGCGACATGCTGGACGACGTGCCTGGCTGCTCGGTAAGCTGCCTGACAGGCCCATGGCAGTGCAGTTAGGGGTGGTGGGTGGGGAGGGGGAATGAATACTCCACCTGGGTGTGATTGGGGGGGAGTGGAGACAGCACATAGAGCATAACAGTGTGGCCCTGAACAAGACCCAACAATGCCTTTCATTACACCAATGTTTCACACCAATGATAATGACATACGTAGAAGCAGGTAACAGAAGGTGCCACAAAAAACAGCTACGCACCTATACACGCATTAGATGTGCTTAGTTGTAACAAGTGCTACTTAACATGTCGGTCAACAGATCCAGACAAAGAGAATAGAGATGAACATTTTAACCAATACATATAAAAACACTTGGAATATTTTCCGTGTAAGACAGTGGACAAAAAAGCATTTTGTTAACAAACAGAGAAAAAATATCACATAAAAAACAAACTCATGTGGCGGTCATGTTTTTCAATAATTGAACAGAACCACAAATTTCATAAAGTGGCAGCATTGTGATGTTAGCAATAATGTGTAATGAACACATAATTATTTTCATAATTTTTAAATAATAATTGCTAGTCCTTGACTCTGTCGACACAGAGGAATGTGTTTCTGGGAAACAGTGATGATACTTGGGGAGAGTCTATAGCCAACTGTGACCGCTAATAGATGTATACTGAACCCGTCTTCAGGACGAAAGATGGTGGCATCACATCAATAGTGTCAGAATTGAGGGTGAGGAACCGTCAAGTAACTTTTGCTGTTATAGCAATCTAAAAACCAAAAGGCACAAGCAACGGCGAATTGGTAACGTAAGAATATAAAACCGAACTTAAGGGTGACATATCTCTATTAAAGTGCACTTACAACTCCTTGCACTAACCTTTCAATTGCTTTGATAACGTGTATGGCCGCGAATAGGGAGAATAGTTTAACCAAATTCAGCTTCTATCACTGTGTAGTCTCGCAGTGATTGGAGCTAAAATGAACAAAAAATGAAAGTAATTTAGGGCGGTGGAGTGGTGCTATGGGACACATTAAAATACAAAGCTGAAGTCAAGAAGCAATTAGAGAACACTAAGTTCTATAAACAACTTGCGGGTAATCCCACAAATGGAATAAAAGATGAAATTAGAAGTCTTCTCCTTCATGCTCACACTGAAGGATGGATTGACGATAATGAAAAATCTTTTCTCACTATAAGCGCCCCCACCACTCCGGCTTTATACTGTCTTCCTAAGATTCATAAGAACGCCCTCAACCCTCCCGGGCGCCCCATTGTTGTTGCTATCGGTTCTTTGTTAGAACCATTGTCATTCTATACAGACTTCTTTCTCAGACCGTTCGTCCTTAAAATGAGATTATATGTGCAAGATGCCACCTGCATGATAAAAATCATCTATAATCTCACCTCAGAATTCAGTGACATTTTGGTCACTCTAGATGTAGAATCCCTTTACACTAGTATCCCTCAACTCCGCTGTATTGAAATTATACATACATACCTTGAAAAAAGAGAAGATCTATCTGTGCCCTCAAATTTCAACTGTGAATGCATCAAAATTGCCTTAGTGAACAATTTTTTCATGGTAGAAGACACCTATTATCAACAACTCCATGGTACCAGTATGGGTGCAACGTTTTCTCCAGATCTAGCAAACTTATTTATGGACAACCTGGAACAAGAATCAGTATATCACGAGAGCAACCCTTTTAAAACACAAATAAAAGCCTGGCATCCTTACATTGACGATGTGTTCATGCTGTGGCGAGGTGATGAAACTTCCCTGTGCAAATTTTTGTTATGGATAAATTCACGAGACCCATGTATCAAATTTACAATGAACTTCGATCCTAAACAAATAGCCTTCTTAGATCTGGTTATTTACAAGACACCCACTGGTGATCACAAGAAACCGCCAGATAAAAATACTCTTCTGTCATTCAAAAGCTTCCACCCACAATCTCTGGGCGAAAATTTACCTTTCGGACAATTTTTGCGGATTAAGCGCAATTGTTTGACAAAAGAAGAATTTGACACCAACAGCCAAAATCTATCCCTCAGGTTAAAAGAACGCGGGTATCCATCTCACATTATCCGAAGGTCAATGAAAAGAGCACGAAATATCAATAGATCCGACTGCTTAGAGAAACAAATAAAGGTCCAAGAAAACAATAACATGTGTCTCCACGTATTCACCAATCAGCAACGACCTACGTCGCTGCATTCTAAAAAATTGGCCTCTCATCCAAACCGAAGATTTTTCCATCCACAAACCATGTTTTGCTTTCAAGCGCATGCCAAATTTGCGTGACAAGTTAGTTCACACTTACAAAATCCCGCAAAAATTGCCTACTTCCCAACAAACACTGTGGCAGCTACCACCGGTTAGTGGTCACTTTAAATGTGGGAATTGTTCAGTCTGTGATTTGACAAAAAACATCAAGTCCGTTATCCTCAACGGTCGTACATGGTATCTAAACAATTTCACAAATTGTAACACACCGTGGGCCATTTACGCCATTACATGTCCATGTGGCTTGATATATATTGGCAAAACTAAGAGACCCATCAAGCAGCGCAACTGCGAACACCGCTCCTGTGTAAAGAATTCGGTACCCGATAAACCTTTGGTTTCCCATTTTCTGAAGGCTAAACATACCGCCAAAGATATACAATGGTATATCATCCAAACAGTGCCGGCCCACCCTCGAGCTGGAGACAGAGATCGGAAGCTGAAACAACTAGAGCAGAAATGGATCTAAAATTTAAACACCGTACAAGCAGGCCTAAATGTTGGAATTGAGTGGAGCCTGTTTCTCCACAAATGACCTTCCATAACCCATTAAGTCGACTTGTATACATGATCCAATATCTATTTATTCATGCCAATCCCTTTAAAATCCTTGAAACACATTTGATAACTATCTAAATCCTGTTACTTCGAGATAAATGTGTTTGCTCTTATATATGCATTCATGCTATAAACATCTTGTGTTTTTTCATCCTCGTACTCCGGGCGTCTGCCCCAACAAAACAATCCTTAACCTGCACCATTGAAATGTGTTTGGTCTCAAGCGTGTATCTATGCCACAATATCTTGGGCTCTCTCGCCCTCGTGTCTTGGGCACTTTCGTTCCCTTAATTTTTTTTTTTTTTAATTTCGCCCTTTCTTTGCCCACATGCCATTATGGTCACATTCCCTCTCAACTGTGCATATTGTTCTACCAGTTTTGATGGAATAGGGGCACCCCATGTGCTCGACATAACTATATGTTTCAGCTGTTTTGCTGCAAACGGTCCGCCATTTTTTATTCAAAGATGGCTGTTCAGTCTTGAAAAAACGGTTTGGAAGCTGCGGTCTAGTTGCGCGCAGCCCCTCTACCAAACCACTTCCGGATACGACAACCGTGTATGCATTTGATACAACACGGCATCCAGTTACATTCAATCGAGGAGCGGGTCTTTGATTTAACAACGCAAACATAAACAGAAGGTAAGCTAAGCCGCGGCACGCTTACATTTTTTCAAGTTTCTCATATTTAACACGAGGTGCGGTAAAAATATTTAATTCTTCGTTTTGATACAGCCCGGCACCATGAAACGCTAAGCAATACGCTGGCCAAGCGTACAGACCTTCAACTGCCTTGTTTGGGGGAACATCATTACGAGGTATTTATATACATTATGTCATTTAAATGCCATTAGCTTCCGCATGCGGTTAATAACATCCTGTTCACATGCTGGCTTTACGGCTGCACATATCAGGGGCCAGCATGACACCACTGCAATATCAGTAATAATTATGCACTGATTTGAGTGCGAGCACTTTCAAATACAAATAACACACATGTGTAGAAGTTTGCGTGATGCTCACGAAAACAATACTAATTTGCTTATAGTTAAAAACAATAAGAAACATTTTTGCAAAATGCAAGGTTCCCTAAGTTACTGTCATTTTTTGTTCATTTTAGCTCCAATCACTGCGAGACTACACAGTAATAGAAGCCGAATTTGGTTAAACTATTCTCCCTATTTGCGACCATACACGTTATCAAAGCAATTGAAAGGTTAGTGCAAGGAGTTGTAAGTGCACTTTAATAGAGATATGTCAGCCTTAAGTTCGGTTTTATATTCTTACATTACCAATTCGCCGTTGTTTGTGCCTTTTGGTTTTAGATTGCTATAACAGGAAAAGTTACTTGACGGTTCCTCACCCTCAATTCTGACACTATTGATGTGATGCCACCATCTTTCGCCCTGAAGACGGGTTCAGTATACATCTATTAGCGGTCAAAGTCGGCTATAGACTCTCCCCAAGTATCATCACTGTTTCCCAGAAACACATTCCTCTGTGTCGACGGAGTCAAGGACTAGCAATTATTATTTAAAAATTATGAAAATCATTGTGTTCATTACACATTATTACTAACATCACAATGCTGCCACTTTATGAAATTTGTGGTTCTGTTCAATTATTGAAAAACATGACCGTCACATATTTTTTCTGTTTGTTAACAAAATGCATTTTTGTCCACTGTCTTACACGGAAAATATTCCAAGTATTTTTATATGTATTGATTAAAATGTTCATCTCTATTCTCTTTGTCTGGATCTGTTGACCGACATGTTAAGTAGCACTTGTTACAACTAAGCACATCTGATGCGTGTATAGGTGGGTAGCTGTTTGTTGTGGCACCTTCTGTTACTTGTTTAAATCAGTCCTCAGCCACACAGCCCCCTAAAAAAAGAGGACACCTTAGCTCTAACTACTTGTATTTCTCATACGTAGAAGCAGGCCACATCCCTCAACGCGTCCACTGCACATCAACTGAGTATACCCTCTGCAACACAATCCAGCAACATGCAGTGAGTATGCCTAATGCACAAGAATGCAGCAAAGCACAATACAGGACATCTGCAAGAGCATGCAAGTGAACACCCTGCAACATCTGGACAACACAATCCACACCTGCAGACCATTGTCAAGCACACATTGTGACAAATGTACCTGCATGCATACATCCAGGGACATGTGCATGTGAACACCAAATAGCTGCAGCCAAGTGATTACTACAGGTGTAATGCCAGAAATTGAGTCACACATACCTCATTGTGCTCCCATGCAGGTCATGGTGGCTATCCCTTAAATCCGTGGCTCCTCACCCCTGTTCGGATCCCGCAGACCGGGCACGAAGAGGAGTACAATTGGGTTCATATCCGTACCCGTGTTGTGATCGAGCAGACCTTTGCCTGTTGAAGGCACGTTTCCGCTGCCTCAGCAGGTCTGGTGGAGCACTCCTTTACGGGCCTGAGAAGGTGGATTAGATCACCATGGTCTGTGCTATACTGCTCAACATGTGCATCCGGTGGAACTTACCCCTGCCACCTGACATTGACCAGTAACCACCAGGTGAAGATGCGGATGATGAAGGATCACCCATGTGGCAATGCCCATGAGGGACGTGCTGTGCGCCAATCAGTGATGGACATTTACGTTTGATGCACTGTGATGAAGAGGGTGCATCAATTCCCACTCGCTGTGCACTGGGATTGGGGGACTCTGGGCAGTGTACACTGTTTGGCATTACATTCTGACACACTCAATAAGCAAAGTCCAGTCATGTTATTTGTTTCCAAATTGATATTTTATTTCTATCCCGCTCGTACACAAGTGTTTCATGAGTTGTAATTATCAATGAAACTATTTACATAGATGAACAGCCCACCCACGATGCAAATGAGTCTGCCCACCCACCCCCGTCCCCTCCCACCACCCATCCCTATAACCCCCCAAAACACCCCAAACACCCCATCCCTCAACTCCCCCACACACCCACGTCCTGGCACACATGAGTTCTTACAGCCTCCATCCCACATGTCTGTCTGGCTAGAATCAGCCCCTTTTGTATGGAGGCTGTAGCTCCCCTGGCCGGCACATGGTGCGTAGCGACCTACGCACTGGGCTTGTCTCAGCTGAGTTTACAGGGGTACTGCTCGTGGATGGCGGGGATAGTGACTCGGCAGATGCTGCAGGGCATTGTGCCATGGTGGCAGCCAAATGTGTGAGTGCCTGATTCCATGCCCTGGCTCACCCGCCTGACAACGCGGTTCACAGCGCGGGTGAGTGCCTGTGTGCTGTCACAGTGGGGCTGGCGTGTCGCTTCCCCTACTGTGATGAATTGTCGCAACATCTTGTCCATGGACTGCTGACGCTCCTCCATGCGGGTGATGCAGGCTTCTAGTTCACGCATGTCATTGACTGCTGGTGGTCACATGGGAGCTGGGGTTGGACTGATTTGAGGGCTGAATATGGTTTCAGCCATCTCCTCCCCAGAGCTACCACCACACGACCCATGTCCCAGGGAGTGCTGTGGTGTGTGCCCCATGGATGGTGTCCCCTCAGTGTCCTGCGTCATGCATTGCCCTGCCGTGTCAGCCTTATCCTGTTGGGCATCATCCTCTGCACTATTTGTTGCGGATTGGGCCACCTCCCCATGCTCACTAGTGGCCAGGGACTGAGGAGCCTCACCATTGCTGGCTGTTGGTGTACCCTCCTCGTCCACATGAGCTGGCTGCAGTGGGGCAGGGGTTGTTTGGTCTGTGGGCTTGGGGGCCGGTGTGCCTTGTGGCAGGTGTGCAGTGATGGCACCCAATTTCCCAGGCCGGTGCACATTCCCATGTGTCGGGGGTAGATGCTCCTCAGGTCCTATGGCCTGTGACCCCTGTTTACCGGACTGCTGTGGCATGGGGGTGCTGTTTTTTATCTGCCCGGCCCTTGACGTGGACGGCCTACTGCCATCATTTTCCCCTCTGCTTCTGCCTTTGTTTCTGCGGTGGGCCTGTCATCGCTGTCTGATACTGTGCCTGTGTGGGATGGAGAGGCAAGGCATGAGTCATGGGTGTAGGGACATCCAACATATATTAATGTAAGTACATTTTGGGACCTTTGCATTGCTGTCTGCATGTTGGAGGGGCAGACATGGTGCTTACAGGTGTTGGGTGTGTGGTGCAGTGTCTGTGCGTCCTTCTAGCGCATCGCATCCATGTTGTGCATGCAGTTTGCTTGGTGGATTACGGGTGTGTGGTGGATTGCGTGCAGTGTACATGCCTCAGGGTGTGCGTGCCATGCGATGTGTCTCTAGGGCTCTGGTATACACTTGGTGGTGGAGATGTCTGCACCATGCAGTGCGAAGTGACACTGGTGGGGCATGCTTCTTTACAGTGCTGCATGTGTGTGGCTGCATGCTGATGTTACTTGCATTTTGAATTGTACACTGGTGGTTTGTGTCAGTGGGGTTGGTTGCGTGTGTCCGTGACAGGGGTGTGGCATTTCTGTTGGGCAGTCATTAGGTGGGTGGTGATGGGCAATGTACTTGCTGTCATCAACTTGCCATTTGGACTCAGCCATTGGATTTGGGTTGGTTGTGTGTGTTCACTTTTGTGTAGTGCCAACGCTCACTCACCTTCGTCAGCCGATGTTACTCCTGTCTCAGCACGCCTCACCCTTTCAATGGCCTCCATCTGTATCTGGGAGCAGCACGTTTCCTCCCACCGTGCTAGCTTGATGGGTGTGGATGGTTCGCTTCCTGTTGCCTGGGCCTGCTGACGGTTGGTAGTCAGTATGTTGCGGACGGCCGCAGGTCGACCCACCTTTTCCTGCATTCCTTTGTATTCTGCGGACATCTTCTGGGCCACCTCCTCCCAGATCTGTTTCTTCTTGATTTGTGTAGCACGGCCAGTGGTCGAAGTGTACGAAAAGAAGTAGTGGAACGATGTTCCCTGCTGGCCTGCACCCACTCTGCCTGTCCCAGCCTGTCCTATGCCGGGCACTTGCCTCTTGCCAGGAACTCTGAATTTCGGTGCCAACCGGATGACAACGCTTTAAGGTACTGTTACTCCTGCACAACTCTTTAGTAGAACTCCATGTGCAGCCAACTAGTTATGTAGTATAACTCCCTCTGGACGTGCTATTTCTCCCAGTAACACTGAACCCCAAGTATGTGTTAATGTACCAGCCAATTGTTGTGCTAATTCTTGCAATGCCGTTGCTCCCTCAATGAATCTATAACTAGTCAATTTGTAATATATACCTGTATGTACCTCAGCGCCGCAATTCACGTTGCGTCCACGGCTACGACCAGATCCCTACTGTGCTTCATTTACCTCATCTCGCACTGTGCCGGTTTTCGCCTGTGCTCGCCTCTGTCCGCACTATACTACTGAATTATCCCCTGGACTGCAGGATCACGCTGCCATTTGCGGCCGGGTACCACATCTGTCCTGTTGCACATGCACTGTGCTAACCTCAACTGTTTGCATTTATCGTGCTATACTGTCTGGATGCCACCCTATGACCACTGCATATTCCGCTGATCCTACCTAGTCAGTTAATGTGTATTATTCGCTACTGCCTTACTGTTAGGATTGTCACCCTCTGCTTCAGCATATTACCTATAACTCTCAATGCACAGGTACCGTACCTCTAGTGGTCGGTTGGTCGCCACCTCAACCACCTTATTCCTGCCTTACAAGGCATTGATGAGTTGTTTCCTGCATAAGCTCTGTCACCGTGCCTTTTTGTTTGCCACGTTAGCCATGCCGCATTTGTACCTGCTAGCCTTCATAAGATCACCGTAATGTGTCTATTGGTCGGTTGCCATACCGGTATTAGCACTCACCCTAGGACAATCATTATGTATTAGCCTGGTCATCGTACCTCTAGCGGTCGGTCGCCACTTTCTACCGTTAAATGCATGCCGTGCCAGCCTTTGTTGTTCCTTGCAATGCTCATTGTGGTCACCATACACTCTGATGTGCATGCCATACTCTGAAAACCAAACCATATCATACTGACCTTGCCTGGCGTAGCCTGTGGACGGTATTCCACATTGCTCACTCTCACTGCGCTGCCTTAGGCTGCCCGCCTATGCCAGTTGCCATACCTTGTGCACCAGCCTCTCCTGCAACCCAATAGTTGTTGACACGCTTCGTAGTTTACCCACCCCTATCCACCCTGGCTTCACTCTATCATTCGCTGAGCGTTTTAAAATGTATAGGATTAGTGATACTCGCCAGCACCTACTACTCCCAGATGCTAGTACTCCCAGGCTTACATACTTGCCTTTGTTATACACTGGAACGTACTTACTGATCACCATGCAGGTCCTAACGTGGTCTCTGCTCTGCACCTCTGCCACACAGTTTAATGCGCTACCTTCACCATCTTACAGTACAGCAACATCCTACAAACTCCCACTTTCATCCATCATGACAGATCCCAATCCTTACTTAAATGAGTCAGCACTCTGGCTTCGACACTTCGCAACCAAACCTACCCCTAACCAACCTTGCCCTACCCTATCCAGAAATTCGAGGCTTGGCTCGCGCCTCCGCCATCCACCTCGCCAGTAATTTCCAACAACCTATAACTTCTCTACACCCTCCACCTATAACAACACTGTGCTTAGCACAAACATACCAATTCCAACTGATACCTCTCTTTCCCTCCCACCCCAGGCAAACTCTGCTTCCATATGCACACCACTGCCTTACCACCCCTTGCCCCCTCAACTCAGTCTACCTTGTGCCGCGTCAGTCAGAAATCAAAGACTAGCTTCCAGTTGTCTTCACTGGTCTTACCACCATTACAATCATGTGACAGACAATACCTCCAACGCTAGCAAGAACAAAACCATAGTCCACACGATTCCCATGGTTGATAATGCCTCCCATCTACCTAATGACGCCAAGGTTATATTATAGGCTAATATCAATGGTGTGCTCATCAACTCACGCTCCATCCCGGTACACGCCCTAGATATTGCTGATTAGATCATCACAGAAAACCTGGACTTTCTTGCAATCATGGAAACCTGGTTGCATGCGGCCTCGGGCCCTTCCCTGTCCCTAGCCATTCCTGACAACTACTCGATCATCAGTTGTGACAGAGACTCTAGCCAAACTAAAGGTGGGGAACTTGGCTTCATATTCAAGAGTTCCCTTAACCTCAGAGCTACCAACAATATTAACCTGGCATCAGCAGAATCACTGTCCATCAAATTACCAATCTCACCCAACCACACAGCTACAGTACATCTTATCTACAGGCCCCCAGCTCCCACCTCCTCGTTTGTAGAAGACATCTCATCTATTCTAGCCTCTAGCACTAAGCCTAACTCACAAATTATTATTTTGGGTGACCTTAATCTAGGTTACCAGGATAAGAACGATTCCAAAGCTTCTGACCTTGAAAATGTCCTGACCGACTTTGCCCTCACTCAACATGTCAGGGAGCCCACACACATTAAGGGTCGTACTCTAGACTGGGTCTCAGACATCAACTGTGCACTCAACGTCACTTCTGTGTCTCCTTACGCATGGTCTGATCACCACAAAATAGCTTTCTCCATTAATTCCAGTCCACCCACAGTTAAACCTAACCTTGCTCCTCCAACCTACACATGCAACAAAAAGGACATCACAGTTGAGAAACTACTCCCTCTCATCCTCCCTTTATTAAACTCTGCATCTTCCACCTGCTCGGATCCTACAGCACTAGTTGACACCTATAAGTGTGTCATGTTAAAAGCCCTCAACTCCATCGCCCCCATCAAACTACGTAAACAAAAACCACGGCTCCACCTAAACCCCTGGTTTACACCACACTTACGTGACTTGCAGAAAGAAAAAAGGAAAGCCGAGGATCACTGGAAAAGCTCACCCTCTCTAATCAACAAAAACAACCTCACGTTAGCATCCTTGATTTATAAAGATGCTATCCTTGCTGCGAAAAAGGAAGTGTGCAATAAAAAGATCATCCAAGCCCAATTTAACACCAAGGAACTCTTCAAGATCCTCAAGGAACTTTAGTCCGCTGTCGCCCCGCTCAACACGTGTACCCCTGACACTGAGTGGTGCACCAATGTTCAAAAAGCACTGCTTGACAAAATCGCCATGCTACACGCTTGTCAAGGAGTCCCCCCCCCCCCTTCTCACCTGAATCCGTTCTTTACTGGTGTCCTTGGATGCTGCCTTCTTTCGGATGGATTGGGTTTTGAAGAAGGCGGCCCGTGTCTCTGCCGAATCCAGAATGCGTTCAGTTTTCCAGGAGGCTGAATCCAGGAATCCAAGAGGCAAGGTAAGTTTGCTAGAACTAGAATCCAGGAGGAGGAAGAAGGGGGTTAGAGGAAGGGAAAGCGGAGTGGAAAGGAGAAGAACCGCGATCTATGGCGCACACGTCTGGTCGCTACTTCGCTATAGCATTGAGATGCGTGGAGCCGCGGAAGGCATGGTCTAGAAATAGAGAAAGGTACGTCCAACGCATGGAGCGAGAAGGGATTGCGTTGGACGGCCATATTGGAGGTATTAATGTGTATAAGTCCGTTGTGACAGGGACCATGAGGCCCAAAAGGGGCGCACCCTGCGATTCATGACAACTCTAAAATTAATGCTAAAAAAAGTCTCTCCTCTGTCTCATCCGGCTACCCCATGTCCTACAAAACTGCCTCCCCCACACACTCCTTCAAACCGTTCTGCTTCTCACCCCTTACCATCAAGGAAGTAGAAAATATAATTACGAAGCTCAAGCCATCCAGTTGCCAAGGCGACGCTTGCCCCGCACCAATCATAAAGGAAGCTGCACACAAAACCTAACCTCGACCCCAAGAATCCCTCTAATTACAGGCCCATCACCACTGTGCCTTACCTTCTCAAAATTCTCGACCAAGCAGCCTATCTCCAAATTCAGGCTTACCTTGAAAACAACAATATTTTAGGGCTTAGACAATCAGGGTTCCGTCCCAGACACGGTACGGAAACAGCACTAATAGATTTAAAAACCCCAATTGAGGATCTGAAAGACAAGGGCAAGCAAGCGCTTCTGCTACTCCTTGATCTTTCAGCAGCCTTTGATCTGGTCGATCATCAAATCCTCTGCCACCACCTTAGGATTGCTGCTCACTTCTCGGATGCAGCCATATCATGGATCAGCTCATTCTTAGCAAACAGAACCATGAGGGTCTTCTCTTCCATAGCTGCAGCTGACCCAGCCCACGTCCCATGCGGAGTCCCACAAGGTTCGTGCATATCCCCAACACTTTACAACGTGTTTACGAAACCACTCTTTGATATACTTGACCATCTGGGTGTCTCCTACACGAATTACGCGGATTACACCCAGATACTCATCCCCATCCCTGGTGACTATATAACTGATGCCAAAGCTCTCAACACAATCTACACTGTCATCCAGGCGTGGATGGCGCATCGTGGGCTAATGATGAAAAAACAGAGCTAATCATCTTAGGTTCTCAACCTAAACCCACCAAGCTTGACCCCAAATACAACTCTTTTATTATTGATGGGAACGTCATCAAACTTTCCAACGTCACAAAAACATTGGGAATATATCTTGACTCCACCTTATCCCTCAATCGACAAACCAATGCAGTTGTTTCTGCATCATCTTACACTTGTAAGCTGATCACAGCTTGTCGCCCATTTCCGACAACGGGCAACTGTCTGATTCTCGCCAGAATCCGCATCATGTCTAAAATAGATTACTGCAACGCCCTGTGCTTAGGGACGAGTCAGAGAAACCTTGACAAACTCCAGGTCACGCAGAACAACGCTGTAAGGGCAGCTCTCAACATCCCCAGGCGCTCTCACATCTCTAACGCCAGACGCAACTTACACTGGCTCCCTATCTCTCATCGCATATCCCTCAAAGCACTCGTTGTAACCCACAAGGCCCAGAACAACGCAGCCCCTCCCTATCTATCCATGTGCTTCAGACAACACATAGCATCTAGAACACTGAGATCTGCCCAGGCACACACCCTGGTGATCCCCAGCTTCAGATTACGGACATCAGGGGGTACTAGCTTCCCTATCTTTGCAGCCAAACACTGGAACTCCCTTCCTAACGCTTTGAGAAGCGTTCCTCACTGCCGCGCCTTCAAAACCAAACTCTGGCTTTTGGAACAAGATGCATTAGCCTCCCCACAACACTCCTACAGCTTATAATATCAGCACCAACTGGGCCGATCATAGCCTGCCCTGACCCCACACTGAGATTCGATGCGCCCGTTACCTATTATAATTGGAGTCGCCATCTGCTATGTTGCACACTATGTATATATGTGAAGAAAAGAAAATGTTTTTACCATAATTTATCTGTTGGATCTGTATTACTTCTGCCTCCTCAACTGTTTACCTCACCATGAACATGCTTAAGTTGGCACAATGTAAATTGTATACTTCATCTATTTTTGTTGTAAATTGTAACTGCTCTCTAAACATGCGCCCAGAAGCCCTTGTGCAAGGTGCGCACTATAAATAAATACAAATACAAACCCCATCACCAGGTCCCCTCCCACACACAATAAACACCCCCAAACACTTGCACCTGCTGTTTAAGGGAACATTCAGTGCAGGTTTCAACTTCTTCCTACACTTTTTTTTTTTTTTTTTTTTTTTAAAACAAAACCGTTCCGGAACGGTTTCTTTTTAAAATAAAAGTATAAGAGCTGTGAAAGGTAATTTAAAAAAGTACAGGAGCACTGCTCCTGTTCACTTCGACCTTTGCGCAGGTCTGTGCTCAACACCACATCTGCATGCGGTGCCAGGGTGTCAGCCAGCATGTTTAGCTCCTTTGTCGCAGAAATGTTGTTTGCACAGACAAGGTGTGCCTTTGAGGGTGGACTGTGTCATTTCCTGGCAGGCTGGGATCTTGGTTTTGGATTTCAGTGCCTGTAGCCATGGGATTGCAATGGATTTTGATTTTTAAGATGGCCAGCATGCGCTTTCGCGTTCTGGCGCAATGACGTTACTTCCAGTTCCGCTTATTAGCGGTCACCGCTAATAGCGGTGTCCGCTAATGCTGTATCCATTGATGCCGGTAGTGCTGTCTGCGCTTTCCATGATGCCGCTAAGGGGCATTTTTGGGACTTAAGCGGCATGCCGCTACTGGCATGCTACTAAGCTTGTGCACGTGAACTCGTAATAGCCCACTATTAGCAGGCTCTTTCCTACATGGACACGGTATTTGGTCGATGCCGGTAAGGACGGTTACTTACCTCCAACCTCGTATTGATCCCCATAGTCCAATTCTCTGTTCTGGCTCAATCTGTCCTTCGATCTTGCAGCCTGTGGTCTAGCTGCACCACTAGGTTTATGAACTCTGCACAATCTTTTGGCGGGTTTACCACCTGAGCTAGGACGTCTTTCAATTCCCCCCGTAATCCTCGATGGAATAACGTTGTTAGTTTCTCCTCAGGCCACCCAGTTTCAACGACAAGTCTGTTAAAAGTGGCGATATATGTTAACAAATCTTGGCTGCCTTGGCGGAGGGACAGAAGTTTGTTATCCAAAGCTCGTCCCTGGGTATGTCAGGCGAACAGCTTCTCCATCTCCTGTTGAAACCCCCTGAAATCCCGCAGGAGTGGGTCATCCTGGCTTACTAACGGTGTGGACCAATCCACGGCACTACCACTCAGATATGACAGAACTAAGGCAACCCCCGACTGATCATTAGGAAAGGCTCCGGGTCTACAAAGAAAATGGAGGCGGCATTGGTTCATGAATGCTGCATATTTTCTAAGGTCCCCTCGTAAAACGTTCCGGTGGGGCCAAAGTAACTGCCCCAGGGAGGACCACCTGCACTGGAATGATGGATGTGGCTGGAACCGACGGAATACTTCCTGGCAACGGAGCATGCCAAGCCTGTGTTTGGAGCAATAGTCTGGCTAATTCAAGGGCGTTGGTTTCTTGCCGGGTCGAGTGCACCTCGGCACGTAATTCTCCCAGTAACTGGGCTAGTTGGTCAGTCTCTGATGTTTCCATGACGGCCAGGTGGATGTTTTAATTAAGGCTTCGCATTCTGTTACGCTCACCTGGTATCCACGGGGACGCCCCACTATACTGGATGGAGGTCTAAGCACTATCCCGGACCCCTCTCTGCTTGGTTATGTGCCAGACATTGGGTAGCGCCTATAACAGGAGAATGGGGGGTTAAGATACTGGTCCTGTGATGGGTGGACTCCCACCTCCCTCTGGTCCAACTCCCCTCCCTTGGGGTTATTGCTCACCTTAGGTTTTTGTGCGTTGAACTCTCCGTCCTGCGTCTCTGTGCAGGGGCACGTGGTTGGTGCGGGCGTTCCGTGGACCTAGTTGCTTCACTGGTCCGTTTGCCCTTGTGTCTAGTCCAGACTGGCTGTGACTCTGACTCTGTTTGCTGTCTTCCAGGTGAGTTATAATGTCTTTTCTGTCTTTATTCTGTCTCTTTCTTTCCCTCCGTTTTTTGTCTTCTCGCCGTCTTGCTTCTCTAGGCTGTTCCCTAACAATGTCTCTTTTTGTTTTCCCAGGGATGGTTGCGATCTCAGAGTTGCCGCGCCGATGGCGAAGACCGCAGTAAGTTATTGATGCGCTGCGCTGTTTATTGGTGTTAATTGCTAACCTGTGTTCTCTTCTCTTTGTACAGGATGCAGTGATGTTTCAGAGTGAGGAGTGATCAAAGCGCTGCTTGCCCAGGTGTAAGTGCTTTGTTAATGCTGACCTTGTTCCTTCTCCTTTGCAGGTTTCAGTGAAACCCGGAGATGGGCGAGGTAAGAGAAGCGCAGGGTGCTGCCAGGACTCGCTGCTTGCTGTTAAGATGGATTTCTGAACTCTGACCTGGAGGGGCAGAGGTTCAGAAGGCCAGTCTAGTTTCTTGGAACAGGGTAACCTCTGGACAAGCCAGACCAATCAGGGTAGCGAAGGCGGCGGTCAAGACTAAGTCTCAAGAGGGGTGAGGGTGACGGAAAGACCTCAATGAGCACACAAAGCAAGGACACTTACAAATTACTCCAGACAGGTGTTCTATTAAAAATATAGACACATTTATTACAAGGCCTTTGTAACATCAACCATAGCAAAGAATCACAATACTACTAAAGTAAACCAACACATCACAATCAATACAATATATATACAAGACTGAGGGGGTCTGAGGAGTTATGAGCACGTAATATGTAGACCACCTAGATGGGGAGGAAAACAGGCAATGCAAGTAATCATTAGACCCAGTTCGACATCAGAAATACACCTAACTAGGAGGAAGTCCGAGCCCTACGAAGAGAGGAGCCTTACGCTCAAAAGTACCTGCATGCACGGGTGCCAGTGGATAAAGTAGGGACTCTTCAAAGGTCTCAGGCAGTTCAGGAAGGTGAATGAAACGATGCAGAACAAGTCCCCACTACTCAAGGAAGTCCTCCACTTGGGTGCAGAGGCAGAGTGAGAGTGCAGGATAGAGTCGCTATTTCACAACAGCGGTAGAAAAGAAACGGGCTCCTGCGCGAGGAGCCACCGGTTGGGGTATGGACTACTCACCGGTCCCGACGCAGGCAGACCCAGACTTCTCCAGTTCAGTTCACGTTGCTGGCAGGTTCAGCTGCGATGATCAGGACGTCTCGACACCGTGTAGATTCTGCAGGGTCGAGGGTGTCCCAAATGCAGCGGATGTGCACAGGTTGTTACCGCAGCAGGGCAACACGGCAACCGCGTTTACTCTGGTCCGGGCGCACTCGTCTCACTTCAGACCTGGGAATGCCAAGTGTACGAAATTCAGTGTGAGGGTGCCGTGGACGCAGAGCAAGCAGTAGACCAAGTTTCTAGGGCTTCCATGAAACGGCGGCGGTGACAGAGCAAAGCGTCCTGCGTAAGCTGGTCAGCCCACTGGTTGTCCCAGATACACTTCCGAAGAAGCTTACTTGCAGGGTTTGATGAAGGTGCCGGGAATAATTGATCCCACTATTCCAATGGGTCGAAGCCCCTTCGCAGACCTTCTAGGACGATCAGATGCAGAGGGGTCTCACAGGTCGACAGCTGCTCAGGGTGCCAAACCTTCAGTGGGTCACTAGCGGTTCCTCGACTCAGCTTCTTGTTGCAGGATACTTGGCTCCTTATCCCTTGTTCGGTGTGAACTCAGGAGATCGACATGGTAGTGGTGTTTTCAGCCTCCTCTTATCCAAAGTTCCCTTCGCGCCAAAACGGAGAGGACCCAATGGGAGATCTGCTCACAAACACTCACACCAGACGTGAACCTATCATGGACCACGGTGGTCCCAGATACACTTCCGAAGAAGCTTACTTGCAGGGTTTGATGAAGGTGCCGGGAATAATTGATCCCACTATTCCAATGGGTCGAAGCCCCTTCGCAGACCTTCTAGGACGATCAGATGCAGAGGGGTCTCGCAGGTCGACAGCTGCTCAGGGTGCCAAACCTTCAGTGGGTCACTAGCGGTTCCTCGACTCAGCTTCTTGTTGCAGGATACTTGGCTCCTTATCCCTTGTTCGGTGTGAACTCAGGAGATCGACATGGTAGTGGTGTTTTCAGCCTCCTCTTATCCAAAGTTCCCTTCGCGCCAAAACGGAGAGGACCCAATGGGAGATCTGCTCACAAACACTCACACCAGACGTGGACCTATCATGGACCACGGTGGTCCCAGGCATTCAAGACACTCTAGACTCTCTGGCACCCAGGATGTGTATTGGGAACAGACAACCCAGCCCACATCCTGGAGGCACACACAAGGCATGCAGAAGCCCGCGAAAGCTTTGGGTTTCGCGGGAAAGTGCATGGCCAAATAAGGACTAACACGGGTCGGCATGACCTGGGGAAGGTGAAGGGGCAAGACGGTCAGCGGACAGGACAAAGAACCTCGTGGCATGGCCATTTTGGAGCCAGGCCACTCATTTGTGCCAAATGTGGTAAGCGCGGATAACATGGCGAAAAAGGGTTAAAAACACACGAGAAACGATAGCTGCCACCAGTCCTGTCCGTGACAACTTGCACAGTTCATAATAAGTCCAGTAAGAGGTTGTAGGGCCTTTGGAATGACTAGAGACGCAAGAGCACGGTAAAGTAAGTTACAGTGCACTCTTGTTTCATGTTGCACAAAAGCTGCAACATGAGGAAAGGACTAAGGGAAACTAAGTCTCCCATACTGACTGTCTTAAGGGCATGTCAGATTCCCCATAAGACTTGAGCGAAAGCCCAGAGGAGTGCGGCAGAAGGCTGCGCTTCTCTGGCAAAGTCTAGATCCGGGTGTAAAACAGCAGCAAAATGTTTGGGGGTTACCACATGGAGGGAAAATTACATACAATTATGAAATATTTCCTAACACTTGCCCAGGTAAGAATTGTTATTAATGCTGTCCTTGTTTCTTTACCTTTGCAGGTTGTGGCGAACTCCGGAGATGGGCGAGGTAAGAGAAGCGCAGGATGGATTCAAGACCAGTTACTTCACAGGTAAGTGTTCTTGCTCGCTAATGCTGTTCTTCTTCTTCCAGGTTATTAATGGAATCCGGATCTAGAGCTTCAGGATCGGGCCGCCGGAGAAGCAGATGAGCAGGAGAGTGCAGAATAACGCGAAGCGTTTTCTGCTGTTTGGGTGTGGTTTAAATAGCCCAGGTAAAGTAGTTCCAGGCCCAGCCACACCCAAAACACTAGACTGCATGACTTGGTTCTAAGGAACTGAGCTGTGTAATAGGCCTCCATTTTGGATTAAGATTCAAAACTGGTATTGCTTTATTCCTGATAATGAGCCTGGCGCAAAAGGCACCAGGACTGACTCCATGTATGTTTCTGATGGGGTTTTAAGGCCCTTGGGACCAGTGTGAAGGGCTTTAGCCCCACTGCTGCCAGGGGACTGTTATACCTGAGGGGGTCAGGGGCATGGATTGTGACACTGTTGCCATTCCAGCCAATGTAATGTGTGTATCTTCAAGCTGTCTGTAACCTTGCTGTGATACCGAAGGGTCTGGGGGAGTAACAAATGTAATAAATAAAATGAATGCACTTTTCCCCTCCCCCACTTCCATGCACTTGCACGTTCTCAATATCACTGGGCCTAGTAAGATCGTTGTTTTGTTCTCCCTTGTTCCCTTCCCTTGTCACGCTCTGAAACACTTGTGTACGAGTGTGATAGAAATAAAATATCAAAATCAATCGATAGTTAAGGGTCTAATACAGTGCATTGTTGCAGGGGGATAGAGAACCAGGGCTTCGGCTAGGTCGCGAAGGATCTTGACTTTGTTCCAGCATTGAAATCGGGGGTGAGGGCCGGGGGAGCTATAGTGCGAGGGGCAGGTGTGTGGATAGAGAAAGGGATGGCAAATTGGTTGGTCCAGATCAGCGGTTTGGGACAGGATATATAAGCCAGGTCATGGGAGCAGAAAATTGCATCAAGGGGGTGCCCACCTGAGTGGGTTGGACCAGTGGTATGTTGGGAGAGGTTGAGCGCATCAAGACTGTCAACCAGCGGATGGGTCATGGGGTTATTTGCCATATCGAACCAAATATTGAAGTCTCCCAAGAGTGTAAGAGAAGGGTGATTTACCTGAATGGTAGCCGTTGAGTCACAGAGGTTGTTGGCAAAATGTCTGTCATATCCAGGGGGCTGTAGATGAGTAGGAAGCCGTTGCTGAAATTCTATCGTAGCGAGTTTTACCAGCAGGGATTCACAGGAGGCATTGAATGTCTGGTATTCGACGAGTGAGACAGAGAAATGGTGTTTGAAGAGGATTGCTACTCCGCCACCTCTGGAGGGTCTATTGTGGGCGATAAGCTAGTAGCTAGGGGGAAGGCTTTGTGTGCTACTGGGGCTAAGTCTTCCGAGAACCAGGTTTCAGTGATAAAAATGAGGTTGGGATTGTCGGAGGATAGGATGTCAAAGATGCTGTGTCTGTTACTTGCTACGGAGTGGGCATTAAAAAGGATGCATGTGACATTGTGAGGGGAGTTGTTTTTGGTGATGTTCATCGCAGTGGGAGCTTGGCGGACATGGATGCCCGATGGGGTGGTGGGTGTGGTAGGATCATTCAGGGTGGTTGAGACCGGTTGAAGTGGGGTAGAGAGTGGGGGGGCTGGATGCCTGTGGACTTTGAGTGTCGGGTGAGAGGGTTATGTCGATTGGGGGGGGCAGGAATAGTAGGAGGGTGGGCGGAGGTAGGTATGTGAGAGACGAGGGGTGGGTCAAGGGGGTTAGGGAGGGTGGTGAGTGGAACATTTGAGGTGTGTGGGTTTAGGCGGGTAGTTTTTGGCTTGAGTCTGGAGGGCACTGGCGGTTTAGGTGTCCTGGGTGAGAAGTTAAGAGAAAGGGGGTGGAAACTGGGAGAGGGGAGTATCTGGCGTTAGGGGAGAGAGAGGATGGGAGGTTGGACTGAAGCAGAGGTGTGAAGGGTCGAGGGAGAGGACTAGTCACTTTTTTTGGCATGTTGTGGGATTTGGTGCCACAGGGGTGTGGGAGAGGGTGGGGGAGTTGGAGGGGGCGGGAGATGAGGCTACCATTCTAGCAAGGGTGAGGCGAGCTGCTTTCAGGGAAGGGATATGAAGGTGGGGTCTGTTGATGGGGTCAGGTGTGAGGGGAGAGGGCGGCATGGGAGGTAAGTTGAGAGGGTGGGGAATTCCTCAGTAGGCACCACAAGGATGATGAAGTGGATTCGCGCTGTTTGGAGCGCCAGAGGGCTCCTCTGGCTTGGGAGTTCGATAATGGGCATTGTGTATGGGCCGGGGGGTATCAGGATGTTCTCAATAGATTTCAGAGGGAGAGTGGATGTTAATATGTTTGGGCGGGAAGAGGAGTTGGGGATGAGCGTTTGAGGAGGCAGGTGTTGGGCACGCCAGAGTGATCCCCTGATCTTAGAGTTGGACGAGGGATGATGGTAGGGGTGTGGGCGGGCGGCTTCCGGGTGGCGTCCGGGTGTATTGTACAGGGGGAGGGGTCATTTCTTTGCGACCAGATGGATAAATGGGGGAGTCTTCAAGTTGGGTGTTAGAGTGTGGGTTATGCGCTGTGAGGAGTGAGTTATGGGGGTGGGGGGTATGGTGTAGGGAGGCCAGGGATCAGGATGGGTTGGAAAGGAATCTCCATCCCGGGAGGAGGTTAAGGGCAGCACCTTGAGATTGATGTACTTGTAACAATAGATGCAGTGGCCTTGGGTGTAGAACCTGCGTCTAGATTCTGGACAGTGGGAGAGGGCAAAAGGGGGGCAACAGTAGAATGGAAGTCTAGATGCAGTAGCAGCGCCTATACTTGGGACACCTGGATAGAGGGAGAAAGGGCCTAACACATGGGGAATTCTAAAGTGGCACTCTATAGACTGGGCACAATACAGAATTGACACATTTTTAAGGCATGCAATACAGGTCTAAAAACACAGTTCTCTTAGAGAAGGACGCGTGCCAGTATTCACAGTACTATCACATGGTGGGATTTTTTTAGGTGTGAGTCAGTGCACCATTAACAATTTCGAAGTGTGAGGCACAAGCAAATAAATCACAGTGGGCACTTTACTGATGTGAATCAATCTAACAAGCAACTCTAAGTGTGCGGCGCAGGCAAGTAAATCACAGTACTATCTCAGAGGGCACATTCTGGATGTGAATCAATGTAACTTTCTAGATGTGAATCAGTCTAACAAGAACAATGTCCAAGTGTGCGGGACAGGCAAATAAATTACAGTACTATCACAGAGGGCACTTTCTAGATGTTAATGTAACAAGATCAAATTCTAAGTGAGCGGCACAAGCAAGTAAATCACAGTAATATCACAGTGTGCATTTTCTAGATGTGAATCATTGCAGCAAGGACAGTTTCTAAGTGAGTGGCGCAGGTAAGTGAAAAACAGTATTATCTCAGTGGGCACTTTCTAGATGTGAATCAATGTAGCAAGAACAGATGTGATTCAAATCAATCTTAGCAGCTCCCTTAGGTGCGACACAGGCTAACATTCATAGTGCTGGGCTAGTTTGCAGAGTGGTAGGGGTTCCAGGGTAGAGTGATTGCTCTACTCCCCACCCCGGCCACTCCTACCTTGGCTGTAGCTGCTGGTTGACGGCTGGCCAATGGCTTCCCCTGCTGACACCTGCAGGCACTGACAGGAGCTGCCTCTGCTGGAGCTGCCCTTTGCCTCGGGGGCCCTCAGCCGCAGGGCCTGCATGGGCAGAGGGCTGCCCTGGGAGGGTGAATTAAAAGCAGAGATCGGACCAATGGGGCGCAGGGGGCGGGATGGTTGGTGGAACAAACTGACTCAGAGGGGAAAAGGAAGCAGAGACAGTTGGCGAGATACGGGGCAAGGAGGCACAGGTGATAAATTGACAATTTGCATACATTTGGGCACAGGAGGGTCGGGAGCCTTTCCACTCACCTGCAACGCGGTTGAAATACAAATCTGAAACACATTCACCCATTGAAACACAAAACTGATGACACTGATTTTATTGAAGATATTCTACAAGAAAAGCGAATTGCACAGTATATTTTATTACTTCAGTCCAATCAAGAGTCTTTGATGTACTCCGATATCCTGCATGCAGCTCGGAAACTTTTCTCAGCCAGCGGGTGCCATGCGTTGCAGGCGTATACCTTGTGTACTTTGAGGGCCTCTGTCCTCCGAGTATGACGTCAACGCTGCTATAAAAGGCATGCACCGGTCCGTTGCCTCAGTTCAGTTTTTCCGCAGACTGCTCTAAACGGTTCTTCGCCTCAGCATGTTTGATAACTGCATAGTTTGTGAATGTATCTAAAAATGTTGACTCATACCCCAAAAACGGGCTTCAAGAAATGTGCCGAGTGTTCGGCTAAGATGTCTATAACCGATTCTCATCGGGTATGTCTTTGGTGGCTGGGGTCGGGCCACATCGTTGACGATTGTGGCTTGTGCCAGTCTATGACAGGAAAGGAAAGGAAGGGAAGGGGAAACATGCTTTGGGCAGACCAAAGTTGTCTTCGGTAACGACCACAAAAAAAACATCCGAAGATAAGAGCCCATGGGAGAGATCTCCACACAGGGCTAAGAGGCACAGTAAGTGTGTTAAGCGTTCGAGATCTCGTCATTCCTCTTCATAGTCTTTGAGGTGATCTAGGAAATGGTGTCATTGCTTCAGTTCGTTCTCTAGGGCTTCCTCGCCCAAAGGGAAACGGGTACTCTTCAGTTCCTTTTTTCCACACATTTGCAAGCTGTATCAGGAACACGACTTCTTCACTTGCCATTTATGACAAAATGTCTATTTCAGAACACCTGGACAGCGAGGTCTACTCACTGGATTTCAGGCTTCAAAAGATGCACTGATTGCCAGTCCAAAATGTTGGTTGCTGACCACCCCACAACATTTGTCTGTGGTGCTCAGGTTGCGAGACACAACAAGGAGGCCTGTGCGTCGTGCTCGAAAATGCAGTTGAAATCCCTATGTGAGAGCCGCAAAATTTGCTTTGGGCCAACCCCCTCTAAATCGTTGGCACGGTCACTTGTGCGGTCTTCTGAGTCCGAGATGGGGGAGCCCACCCCCAAAAAGGAGAAGCATCATTGAAAAACTAAGAAACAGTGACACTCAAGAACCCATTCTTCTTGGTCTTCCTTGCGAAAGAAGAAGCAGCGTCGGTCATCGACACAAGTCTAGCTTGTTGTCAGAAAGAGGTAAGCCCTCGGCTGGGCCAGCCACTCGGGAAGAGTGGGGAAGTTTCAATAACTAAATACTTGAAATGTTTAGGAATCCAGCTGCTGTAGGTGCTGTTTGCCCCGCCCACCCCGACCAGCAAGTTTTGGCAGCAAAAGCTACGCTCAGTGCTCCCGACCCCACGATAGCCGTTCCATGGAAACACCTTTGGGCTCGACGCTTGTAAAATGCCATTGGCTGTACATCATAAGGCTGATGTTCACGACGTCCATTTGTCATCGAAGCCTTCCTCTGCTCCGAAATACTTCAATTGGCTCCGACAGCTGTCTCATCGGCATCTGTGGGAAAACCTTCAGCACAAATTGTCAGTGGTTCCTTTTTACCACTGTCAAGGTTGGGATTCTTCAACTCCATGCAGTTGATCCTATATATTCTGGTACTGGAGGTGTCCATTTCTTTGACGACCAAGCCAATTTGTTAGCTCTAGCCTTAGGGATTACAAGAGCCAAGTGGCCTGGATAAGTCTCCAGACATTGGACTCCAGCAGGCTCAGCCCAACATGCATACTCATGTAAAATTCAGGGCCCTGGTTGAAAGGGTGGTAGACACCCTTGGGTTCAAAGACGGTATGTACCGTATGGTAGGAAGGCGCAGCTCCCGCTGGCCAGTCAGGAGCCGGGAAAGGGGCAGAGGCGTTTCTCGTGTCCTGGAAATGGCAGAGGGGCTTCTATAGGCCAGCAAGCGGGGGTGACTCTGCCCTCTAAGCTGCTTTCATTTTCCTTCCCACGATTTACAAATTGGTGGACGGTTGGCAGGAGATTACCTCTGATGCCTGCGCCCTCCACACAGTTCGGTGGAGTTATTGTCTGCCCTTTTTAAAAAAAAAGCCACTGCACAGACTCCACCGCCTCCAATCCATCTGGGACAGGAGCTTCAGGAGGAACTAAGAGCCCTGTTGTCGAAGGGTTCAGTGGAAGAGGTACCTCCTGATCAGAGAGGGTTGGGCTGGTATTCCCGGTATTTCCTGGTATCCAAGAAAGGAGGTCGTCTCCGTCCCACTCTCGAACTCGGGGCTCTAAACAAGTTTCTGAGGAAAGACAAATTCAGGATGGTGACGTTGAGAGAAATTCTCCATGCTCTCCAACTTCACGACTGGCTGGTGTGAATAGACCTACAGGATGCTTATTTCCATGTGCCGATACATCAAAAGCACTGGAACGTCCCAAGGATCCTCATAGGGGACAAGCACTATCAGTTCAAAGTGCTTCCCTTTGGGTTGGCCTGCGCTCCAAGGGTCTTCACCAAGCTCATGGCGCGGTAATTACGGCTCACCTCAGGAGATCCAGGGTCCATGTATTTCCTTACCTTTATGACTGGCTGGCTGATCCGGGGGGAAGTCAGCAGGGCAGGTTTTCTCATCTAGAGCACACCTCCCTACTACTGCGTAGGCTGGGCTTCTCCCTGAACTTGAAGTCCCACGTGACAACAGTCCAAAGGCTCCAGTTCATCGGAGAAGTCCTAGACACTCGGTTAGGGAAGGCTTTCCCTCCCGAGGAGAGAGCCGACAGCATAGCCCAGATGGTACATTTATTCTGGATCCACGCCACTTTACCAGCGGCTCCCTTCCTCCGCCTCTTGGTCTCATGGCCTCCTGTATTTTTCTAGTGCCAGAGGCCAGGCTGCGTATGAGATCCCTTCTGTGGCTCTTAAAGGACCAGTGGTCTCTGTACCTGGGAGCCATCACGGATCCTCTCAAAGTGTCCAACGAAGTGGTCCTCGACTGGTGGGCCAACCACAGCAATCTTGTGGCGGGGGAACTCTTCTG
Source organism: Ambystoma mexicanum (assembly GCF_040938575.1). Lineage (NCBI taxonomy): Eukaryota > Metazoa > Chordata > Amphibia > Caudata > Ambystomatidae > Ambystoma > Ambystoma mexicanum. The sequence goes on from NC_090925.1 coordinate 736,693,714, forward strand.
GTCTCCTTGGCCTCATACCTGAGCCGTCATGGATGCATATCTGAAGGGTTGGGACACTCACTGCTAGGATTTGCAGGTGAGTGACCTTTGCCAGTTCTCTCAAGGGGAAGCATGTCCGGATTCTAATGGACAACACGGTGGCCATGCACTTCCTGAACAAAACAAGGTGGCATGGGCATAGGTGATGCAGCTGTGGTTCTGGGTACTGGAAAACCGGATCTTGGTCTTGGCAGTTCATCTTGTGGGGACAGAGAACAGTTTGGCGGATGCTCTGAGCATGCAGAGCATGGTCTCACACGAGTGTGAAGTGTCCTGGAAGAGGTCTTCTATCCCTGGGGTACCCCAGCAGTGGATCTGTTTGCCGCAGAGTCCAACAGGAAGTGAAAACCGTTTTGCTCGAGGGAATTCCCAGTGAACGGCGCATTGGGGGATGTGTTTTTGGTAGACTTAACTTTCCCTCTCTACTACGCCTTCCCTCCAATTCCCATAATTCCTTGGGTTCTCAGGAGGTTGAAGAGATTTTGAGTGACCATGATCTTGATTCGCCCAGACTGGGTGAGGAGAACGTGGTGCTCCGATCTCTTGAATCTGGCCATGTGTTCACCTCACCTGCTGCCTTGGCATCTGGATCTCCTGACCCCAGATTCCCTCAACCTACATGTGTAGCTCTTGAGAGGATGAGGTATGACGACTGGGGCCTCTCAGAAGAGGTACTTTAGGTGTTGCTGGCTGCACGCAGACCTTCTACAAGATCTTTGTATGCATGCAGGTGGAGAAGATCTGAGGCGTGGTGCAGGGAACGCAAGATTGACCCCTTCTACAGTGAGCAAGTCTCTTCTGTCACTGGCCTCAATGGGCCTTCAAGTTACCACAGTCAAAGGATATTTTTCATCCTTGTCTGTCTTCAAAAGTCCCTGGATCAAGGTTCTTTTTTCACTATTCCGGTCATGGTCCGATTCCTGAAGGGCCTTCTCAATACATTTCTGCCAATTCCTTTTGTTGTCCCAGATTGGGATCTTAATCTGGTTTTGAGTTATTTGATGGTGGCTCCGTTCAAGCCCATGCACGGCTGTTGTCTCTTAAAACAGCCTTCTTAGTTGCAATCACGTCAGCCAGCAGGGTTAGTGAGTACCAAGCTTTGTACTGCAAACCTCAGTTTCTACGATTTCTTTTCTAGAGAACGTTCCTCTGTCAGGCCTAGCATCCTACCTGAAGTAGTTTCAGAATTTCACCTCTCAATCTATTGATTTGCCTGTCTTTTACCATCCACCACATCCCTCGAAGGAGGAATAGCGGTTCCACCGTCTTGACCCCAAAAGAGCCTTATGCTCATTTGTTGCTCGTACATCCGAGTTTCGGAAGACTAACCAGTTGTTCGTGGCCCATTCATTATCCCGTAAGAGTCCAGTCCCACTATAACCAACCAAACCCTGTTGCGTTTGATTATTTTTTGTATATCTGAATGTTACCAGTAGGCTGGCAGCGAGCTTCCTCCTGGCATCGGGGCACATTCAACCAGAGGTGTTGCAGCTCCTACAGAGAGGGGATGTGGGGGGCCCTGTTAAAGACATATGCCGTGCGACCACATGGTCGTCCTTGCACACATTTACCAAGCATTATTCTTTGGATAGTGCACGTGGGGCTAAGGCATGTTTTGGTTGAGCAGTTCTGCAAAATATGGTTGTTTAATACTTTCTGCCCTCTTCCCTTATCCTAACTGCTTGGGGAGTCTTATCAAGATGCAGAATCTGCGGGAGAAAAGCAATCCATTGAAGGAGAAATAACTTACCGTAATGATCTTTCTATGGATTCTTCTCCTATAAATTCCTCATCACCCCTCCCATCCATCGCCACTCAGAAAGCTCTTATGGCTTAAAGTTTCTGCCTAAGCGAAAGACTGTAATGGCTCTAAGATTCTAGTGGCCAGATGCTTGTTTTAAAAAAGAAAAAAAATGTATTCCAATTGATTGGGGGGGTCTCACCCTGGGATGTTTCCCATTGTTAAGTTTTTATAGGCTGGTTAGTCTTCCCTCCTGTTTTTCCTCTGCAGCATTCGGGCACGAGGGAAAAAGGAAGGTACTGAAACATGGGGGGTTGTGACGTGCTATATATACGACGCCTGACGTCCCGTTCAGAGCCGACAATCGAGCAAGACGGATCGACAGTCGAGTTGAGGTCCAGTACGCCTCCTGTGGAAAATGTTTCCTAGCAGCAGAGCTGGATGAGGATATCTATCAAGATGAGGAATCTATGGGAGAAGAATCCGTAGAAAGATCATTATGGTAATTAATTTCTCCTTCATCAGGCAGTATGGTACTGAAGGCAACCAATGCAATTTGTGCACTGGCAATGTTTACCTACACTTTCTGGGAGGTAATTTCCATGGCATCGGAGCACATCCCAAAGGATGACGAAAGGGATGGTTTTATGAGCATTATTCAAGACGGGAAGGATGCAATGTGTCAGTCCTTGGAGTCAGGTCTGGACACTGCAGATTGTATTAGCCGTTCTATGGCTGCTGGTACAGTGCTTAGATGTTTCGCCTGGCTTAGAAAATCAGAGTTTGCTTCTGACGTGGATATGCCATTTGAAGGGTCTTATTTATTTGGAACAAAAGAAGATGAAAGCCTTGAGAAATTGCAGTAGTCTAAGGCAGCAGCAAAATCTGAGTCTAGCCATTAAGCAGCCCCAACAGAGTCAACCAACTCTGATCAGAGAGGGTTGGGCTGGTATTCCCGGTATTTCCTGGTATCCAAGAAAGGAGGTCGTCTCCGTCCCACTCTCGAACTCGGGGCTCTAAACAAGTTTCTGAGGAAAGACAAATTCAGGATGGTGACGTTGAGAGAAATTCTCCATGCTCTCCAACTTCACGACTGGCTGGTGTGAATAGACCTACAGGATGCTTATTTCCATGTGCCGATACATCAAAAGCACTGGAACGTCCCAAGGATCCTCATAGGGGACAAGCACTATCAGTTCAAAGTGCTTCCCTTTGGGTTGGCCTGCGCTCCAAGGGTCTTCACCAAGCTCATGGCGCGGTAATTACGGCTCACCTCAGGAGATCCAGGGTCCATGTATTTCCTTACCTTTATGACTGGCTGGCTGATCCGGGGGGAAGTCAGCAGGGCAGGTTTTCTCATCTAGAGCACACCTCCCTACTACTGCGTAGGCTGGGCTTCTCCCTGAACTTGAAGTCCCACGTGACAACAGTCCAAAGGCTCCAGTTCATCGGAGAAGTCCTAGACACTCGGTTAGGGAAGGCTTTCCCTCCCGAGGAGAGAGCCGACAGCATAGCCCAGATGGTACATTTATTCTGGATCCACGCCACTTTACCAGCGGCTCCCTTCCTCCGCCTCTTGGTCTCATGGCCTCCTGTATTTTTCTAGTGCCAGAGGCCAGGCTGCGTATGAGATCCCTTCTGTGGCTCTTAAAGGACCAGTGGTCTCTGTACCTGGGAGCCATCACGGATCCTCTCAAAGTGTCCAACGAAGTGGTCCTCGACTGGTGGGCCAACCACAGCAATCTTGTGGCGGGGGAACTCTTCTGGTCTCCTTGGCCTCATACCTGAGCCGTCATGGATGCATATCTGAAGGGTTGGGACACTCACTGCTAGGATTTGCAGGTGAGTGACCTTTGCCAGTTCTCTCAAGGGGAAGCATGTCCGGATTCTAATGGACAACACGGTGGCCATGCACTTCCTGAACAAAACAAGGTGGCATGGGCATAGGTGATGCAGCTGTGGTTCTGGGTACTGGAAAACCGGATCTTGGTCTTGGCAGTTCATCTTGTGGGGACAGAGAACAGTTTGGCGGATGCTCTGAGCATGCAGAGCATGGTCTCACACGAGTGTGAAGTGTCCTGGAAGAGGTCTTCTATCCCTGGGGTACCCCAGCAGTGGATCTGTTTGCCGCAGAGTCCAACAGGAAGTGAAAACCGTTTTGCTCGAGGGAATTCCCAGTGAACGGCGCATTGGGGGATGTGTTTTTGGTAGACTTAACTTTCCCTCTCTACTACGCCTTCCCTCCAATTCCCATAATTCCTTGGGTTCTCAGGAGGTTGAAGAGATTTTGAGTGACCATGATCTTGATTCGCCCAGACTGGGTGAGGAGAACGTGGTGCTCCGATCTCTTGAATCTGGCCATGTGTTCACCTCACCTGCTGCCTTGGCATCTGGATCTCCTGACCCCAGATTCCCTCAACCTACATGTGTAGCTCTTGAGAGGATGAGGTATGACGACTGGGGCCTCTCAGAAGAGGTACTTTAGGTGTTGCTGGCTGCACGCAGACCTTCTACAAGATCTTTGTATGCATGCAGGTGGAGAAGATCTGAGGCGTGGTGCAGGGAACGCAAGATTGACCCCTTCTACAGTGAGCAAGTCTCTTCTGTCACTGGCCTCAATGGGCCTTCAAGTTACCACAGTCAAAGGATATTTTTCATCCTTGTCTGTCTTCAAAAGTCCCTGGATCAAGGTTCTTTTTTCACTATTCCGGTCATGGTCCGATTCCTGAAGGGCCTTCTCAATACATTTCTGCCAATTCCTTTTGTTGTCCCAGATTGGGATCTTAATCTGGTTTTGAGTTATTTGATGGTGGCTCCGTTCAAGCCCATGCACGGCTGTTGTCTCTTAAAACAGCCTTCTTAGTTGCAATCACGTCAGCCAGCAGGGTTAGTGAGTACCAAGCTTTGTACTGCAAACCTCAGTTTCTACGATTTCTTTTCTAGAGAACGTTCCTCTGTCAGGCCTAGCATCCTACCTGAAGTAGTTTCAGAATTTCACCTCTCAATCTATTGATTTGCCTGTCTTTTACCATCCACCACATCCCTCGAAGGAGGAATAGCGGTTCCACCGTCTTGACCCCAAAAGAGCCTTATGCTCATTTGTTGCTCGTACATCCGAGTTTCGGAAGACTAACCAGTTGTTCGTGGCCCATTCATTATCCCGTAAGAGTCCAGTCCCACTATAACCAACCAAACCCTGTTGCGTTTGATTATTTTTTGTATATCTGAATGTTACCAGTAGGCTGGCAGCGAGCTTCCTCCTGGCATCGGGGCACATTCAACCAGAGGTGTTGCAGCTCCTACAGAGAGGGGATGTGGGGGGCCCTGTTAAAGACATATGCCGTGCGACCACATGGTCGTCCTTGCACACATTTACCAAGCATTATTCTTTGGATAGTGCACGTGGGGCTAAGGCATGTTTTGGTTGAGCAGTTCTGCAAAATATGGTTGTTTAATACTTTCTGCCCTCTTCCCTTATCCTAACTGCTTGGGGAGTCTTATCAAGATGCAGAATCTGCGGGAGAAAAGCAATCCATTGAAGGAGAAATAACTTACCGTAATGATCTTTCTATGGATTCTTCTCCTATAAATTCCTCATCACCCCTCCCATCCATCGCCACTCAGAAAGCTCTTATGGCTTAAAGTTTCTGCCTAAGCGAAAGACTGTAATGGCTCTAAGATTCTAGTGGCCAGATGCTTGTTTTAAAAAAGAAAAAAAATGTATTCCAATTGATTGGGGGGGTCTCACCCTGGGATGTTTCCCATTGTTAAGTTTTTATAGGCTGGTTAGTCTTCCCTCCTGTTTTTCCTCTGCAGCATTCGGGCACGAGGGAAAAAGGAAGGTACTGAAACATGGGGGGTTGTGACGTGCTATATATACGACGCCTGACGTCCCGTTCAGAGCCGACAATCGAGCAAGACGGATCGACAGTCGAGTTGAGGTCCAGTACGCCTCCTGTGGAAAATGTTTCCTAGCAGCAGAGCTGGATGAGGATATCTATCAAGATGAGGAATCTATGGGAGAAGAATCCGTAGAAAGATCATTATGGTAATTAATTTCTCCTTCATCAGGCAGTATGGTACTGAAGGCAACCAATGCAATTTGTGCACTGGCAATGTTTACCTACACTTTCTGGGAGGTAATTTCCATGGCATCGGAGCACATCCCAAAGGATGACGAAAGGGATGGTTTTATGAGCATTATTCAAGACGGGAAGGATGCAATGTGTCAGTCCTTGGAGTCAGGTCTGGACACTGCAGATTGTATTAGCCGTTCTATGGCTGCTGGTACAGTGCTTAGATGTTTCGCCTGGCTTAGAAAATCAGAGTTTGCTTCTGACGTGGATATGCCATTTGAAGGGTCTTATTTATTTGGAACAAAAGAAGATGAAAGCCTTGAGAAATTGCAGTAGTCTAAGGCAGCAGCAAAATCTGAGTCTAGCCATTAAGCAGCCCCAACAGAGTCAACCAACTCCTTCTAATGTAGGATGGAGAAATTGTTCATTTCGATAATACTCCTCTGTTGGGAGAGCAAGAGGTCAGTTTATGCAAATGGGACAGAGAAGACAACCACGGGGCGGCCAAGTTTGTTCGAGCAGAGCAGCTGCTACAGCAACAGTTTCTTTGCCTTCCGCACCGACCAGTGCCCCAAAACCACTTTGAAGACTTAAAGCATTGGTCTGCAATGGGAGGCAGGTTAGCCCAGTATCTGAAAGAATGACGAAGCATTACAACAGATGCTATGGTTATACAAACTGTTGCCCATGGCTACTGCCTCCCCTTTGTGAAGAAACCACCAAACTGAACCTCAGGAGTCCAGTCCTTGAAAGCACCAGATCCGCTCCTCCTACAGGAAGTTCAGACACTGTTGGAGAAGGGTGCATTCGAACAGGTACCTGTAGTGGAATGAAATCAAGGCTGGTATTCTCTTTTCAGATCCTGAAAAAGGACAGAGGGTTGCGACCCATCTTGGACTTGAAATGCTTGTTTAAGTTCCCCAGGAAGGACAAGGACAAGTTCAAGATAGTCACACTTTCGCAGATCCCTTCAGCTCCAGGATTGGATGGTGTCAATGGATCTTCAGGATGCTTATTTTCATGTGCCGATTCATCTCAAGCACAGAAAATACCCAAGATTTGCTGTTGGCAGTTCTCACTATCAGTTTCAAGTATTGCCATTCGCGCTGACCTCCGCCGAGGGTATTCACCAAGCTGATGGCAGTTGTGGCAGCAAATCTATAGAGGCCAGGGATTCACATTTACCCCTACCTGGACGATTGGCTGATCAGAGCTTGTTCACCAGAGCAGGCTCTGGAACATCTGGACATCACCTGTTGCTCTCTACACAGACTGTGCTTCTCCCTCAACTTCAAGAAGTCCCACATGACACCTTCCCAGAAGCTGCAATTCATTGGAGCAGCCATGGGCTCTTCCTTTGGAAAAGCCTCGCCACCCGAGGTAAGGACTATCCACATATTGCAGATGGTAAACACATTTCAGAGTTCCCCAAGTCTTCCGGCCTTCGATTTTCAGAGGTTGCTCGGTCTCATGGTATCCTGCATCTTTCTGGTGGCAGAGGCCTGCCTGAGAATGAGGTCCCTTGAATGGGAATTCAGGACTGAGTGGTCCTTCTCGGGCAAGGTGACTGATATGGTACAGATCACGAGTACCACAGGATCTCCTGTGGTGGACCATCAAGGAGAATGTGTTAAAGAGGGAACCCTTTTGGCATCCATGTGCGGAGATTATGGTGGTTACAGACTCCTCCCTCTCAGGTTGAGAGGGGGGGGGGTCACACTAATGGTCTGACAATCAGCGGACACTGGTCTCTGTTGGAGTCCAAACTGCACTTCAACCTTTGGGAGCTGAAGGCAATCAGACTAGCTCTGATGGCCATTCTGCCCTATGTATGGGGAAAGAGTTTCCTGATAATGACGGACAACACAGTGGCCATGCATTACCTCAACAAGAGGGGGGGCATAGGGTTGCTGCCCACGTGCAGGGAGGCAATGCAGCTCTGGTTTTGGGCACTGCAAGAAGGAATCAGTTGGAAGTTCATCTGACCAGAGAGGAAAGCACAGCAGTGGGTGCTCTGAGTAGGCAGAAAACAGTCTCACATGAGTGGGAGTTGGCTCAGGAAGTGCTTCAAGAGATCTTCGCAATTTGGGGAATCCCTCGGGTAGATCTGTTCGTGTCCAGTGTCAACAGGAAGTGCAACCTGTTCTGTTCAAGGGAGTTTCCTCAGAGAGGAGCTCTAGGGGACGCGTTCTTGGACTGGGAATGTCTGCTGCATTACGCGTTTTTACCGATCCCTGTCATTCCTCTGGTTCGCAGGAGGCTGAGGAAGTTTCAGAAATCCATGATCCTGATTGCTCTGGACAGTGCCAGAGGACATGGTACCCGGAACTTGTGGAAATGTTCATCTGCCCACCAATTAGTTTTCCACAAAGCTGAGGTTCTCCTATTGCAAGAGGAAGGTTGCATTCTTCATCCAGAGATCAGGACCCTCAACCTACACGCATGGTTTCTGAGAGGATGAGGTACAAAGATTGGGACCTTCCGGAAGATGTGAGGGAGGTTTTGCTTTCGGCCAGAAGGCCAGCAACTAAACCTCCAATACTGCTGACGCTGGAACAAATTTTGCAGCTCGTTGGGAGAGATAAAGGAATTGATCCTTTTTCTTGTGACACACCATCGGTTTTGTCTTTTCTCCTACATCTAACCCATCGGGGCTACAGGTTGCTACGGCCGAGGGCTATCTGGCGGTGCTGTCCCATTTTCAAGTGCTCCCCTGAACAAGCTTCCTATTGTCATCCAGTTTGTTAAAAGGATTGACCAACATCTTCCCAATGGTTCCATTCATTGTTCCGGTCTGGGATCTCAACCTGGTTTTAAGCTTCCTGATGGGCTCCCCATTTGAACCATTACATTCTTGTCTACTTAAGATGTTGCCTTAAAAAATGGTATTCTTGACGGCCATTACCTCTGCTCATAGTGAGCGAGCTTCAGGTCTTACTTCTAAACCACCATTTCATTATCTTCCATATAGATAAAGTGGTTTTTAGGGTTTCCCCTTATTTTCTACTAAAAATAGTGTCAGAATTTAATTTGATGCAAAAAATGGTTCTGCTGGTTTTCCAACCTCCCCATCCATCTAAAGCTAAGAGGTTACACAGACTTGACCCTAGAAGAGCCTTGAGCTTCTATATTAACAGGGTTTCTAAGATAAGACTGGACGACCTACTTTTTGTTGGTTACACAGGCCACAGAATGGGACAGGTGGTTACTTAAACGCTGTCTCAGTGGATTATACTGTGTATATCTGAATGTTACAACTTTGCTGGTAAAGAAGTTCCCGAAGGTCTAAGGGCCCACTCAACTAGAGATGTAACCACTTCTTCAGCCCTCCTTTGCGGGGGTACCCCTGCAGGATATCTGAAATGCTGCCACCTGGTGGTCTGTGCATACATTTGCTAACACTACTATTTAGATTACCTTTTGGGCTGAGAATCCAGATTTGGAAAGGCTGTTTTACACAGCGTAAATAAAAATTGAACTTTGTTTCCACGTTTTGCAAAACACTGCTATAGGAGATTATTAAAGATGAGGAATACGTGGGAAGGGACAATCCATTCGAAGAACAAATGACTTACCCAGGGTAATGTTCTTTCGACTGGATGTTCCTCCCACGTATTCCTCATCGCCCCTCCCAACCATCCTCTCTGTCGAGGAGTTGCGTGATTTACACGTTCCTCTCCGTTAACGTTCATGTATTTATCATCTTTGAGACTGCTGTGGTGGTGAGAGGAAAAACATGAACTGAGGCAATAAGTGTAGTGTGCGCCTTTTATACCAGCGTCAATGTCCTACTCGAGGACGGAGGCCCTCGAAGGACACAAGGTCGATGGTGACACATGGCACCCTCTGCTGAGAAAGCTTTCCGAGCTACAAGCAGGATATCTGAGTATATCAAAGATGAGGAATACGTGGGAGGAACAACCAGTTGAAACATTACCATGGGTGTAAGTCATTTGTTCTTTTACAGTAGGAAATAAGTGCCATTATGAAAGGCGGGCCATCGAGGAAGTACCTTGAGACCAGGTAAACAAGAAGATGTATTCACTAAACTTTCTAGTACCGAGAAAAACACAGAAGCTGGCTCTAGAGCCGAGATCTACAAACAAATATGCCAAGCCACAAAAATTCAGAGTCGAGGATCTGTGGAGTGCCAAGACTCCTTGAGACGGTGACCAATGCAGCGAGGTAGCCCAGGAAGAATCTTGTCAGCCCACAGGATGATTCATGGGCAATTCCAAAGGCTTCCAATGGCAGAGTCCTTAAGCAAGGGTTGAGATGGTTGTTCCCACCAGTCCCAGGGGTTGAAGCAAGGACAAAGGCCTACTGGAGATCAGCAAGGATGTAGAACTTTGCTGTGACAGTTGAAGAAAGCAAGAGGGTGGTTTCCTCTTTGTAGGAGGTGCCAATGACAAGCCAGTAAATGGCTTCTGGAGTCGCCTCTGAGACCACCAATGGTAAGGATCTACAACATTGAAACTGGCAGGGGATCTCCCATCATGCACAGTATCTGGCCAAGACCAGACGAGACACACACACACACACACACGCGCACGCACACACGCGCACGCACGCACGCACACGCGCACGCACACGCGCACACACATACCACCCCCTGCCCCCGAGAGGGCAGTGTGAGAAACTGGAGGGTGTACTCATCGGTAGACCCCAGGGATCCTTTGTTCAGGAGGCCAGGGGAGGACCATCGTGCTTGGATTCCGCCCCTGCAGGTGGACAAGCAAGGGAGGATCACCTGGGCAAAACCCTTCCATCTTTATAGGATATTGCCACCACAGTCCCCTCCTACCCCAGTACATCCCTTTAAGAAAAGGCAGGAGAAAACCCCTTTATCCACTACAACACCTGTTCCCCTCCTTTCTGACAATCTTCCCTCTTCGTCAGTGTAACACTACAAACCCCATAATCCCTGTTTTCTTGTTCACAAACCTTTCAATAATTATTCTGCCAACTTTCTTCCAAAATCTACAACTCGCTACATTTCCCAGAATCCCCTTCATTCACTCTGGCTTTCAAATACTGCAAAGAAGAGGAAGCAACAAGGAGTAATGAGGATTACCCATAGGAATCCCTGGATCATTGACTCCTATGTACGACCACCGTTTTATCCCACTAACGAGAGCAGGCAAAGTCAGGCAACACCTGAACCAAATCACAACTCCCAGGAAGTATAAAAGGCGTGGCAGTAAAGCACACTTTGAGCGAGTAGGGGATGCTGGAAGGTGCACGAAGCTAGAGGAAGTCCGGAAGAGCTGCAGAGACCCTGGGAGACCTGGAGGAGGAGAAAACTGCCCTGACACTACCTTGTGAGTCCAGGAGGGACTGCACTGTCTAGAGTGAGCTGTACCTCCAGAATGCAAGACCAGGGTCAGCTGGAGTTGCCTGGCAGTACCCACAGTAAGACTCCTCTCCTGGGCCAGTCAAGTGAACAAAGGTCTCTGAGGGTCAGCAGAAGAGACTCTAACCTCAGAAAATGATCCCCTTTCTAGCTCCTGCAGCTCCCAATGCCAAATGCTGTTTTGGGGAGCTGAGCAATGGGAAAATCCTGATAGTGCATTCTGGGACTGAAAGTCCCAAAACCCTTTTTGAAGATTGTGAACTTTGTGAGAGTGGTCCGAGCCCGGTGGAGGGAGACCCTTGAACCTTCTGAGAGGGGTCCAAGCCTGGCAGAGGGAGACCCTTGTGAGAAAGGTCTGAGCCCGGAAGAGGCAGACCCAGTGAACTTTGTGAGAGAAACTGGCACCAGAGATAGTGGTCCGGCTCCACGTGGGTGCTCATTTGAAGGTCTCTGGCTTGTTTGCCCCCTTGTCTGAACCAGGAGAAACGAATACCAAAAAGCCATAGGGAAGGCTGGCGTGAGGTGCCAAGGTGGTCATACAGGGGTAAAGCCAAACCCCTTGTACAGTCGACGTAAGTCCTTGACACGTTGTAGAAGTTCTAACACAGTGTGGCGGCAGATGTGAACTCGACTGAGGGACACTTGCACGTACATTTGTGATGAATGAACAGTGTGAAGCCTGACTGGGGGCTGAGACCCAGACTTAGATAAAAGGAAGAACCGAAAGGGTCTAGAATGACTTTTTGTTGAATTGTGAACTGTGGCAAATGTGAACCCGACGGAGGGATGCCAAGACAAAGCTAGGGGAAGGGAACCCACGCTTTCTGATGAGATTCAGGAATCGTGAACTGTGAAGTTGTGAACCCGACTGAGGGAATTGTGAAACAGGCATTTGCGCCCAGCTAAGGGAAACGCCAGTTGAACTGTGATTTTGTGAATCCTGCACTTGCCTTAGGTTAACAATGACCCAGTGAGATGAGATCGCCCGTCGGAAGACTGTTTAAATTGGCAAGTATTTTGAGGGAGGCTGACGATTGAGAGAAGGATCGGAGCCCGGCTGAGGGGATCCAAGGGAGAACCATTAATTGCCCAATGTGAGAAGGAACTTTTTTTTGGGCATATCGGGCCCTCTGAAGCAAGAGACTTTGCATGAGAAGAACTTGGGCACAGAAGGCCCTGATATTGTGAAAAGGAACTGTAAGCTTGTGCCAGAGAAGCCAAGGAGTGTGCTGTGCTCACGAGTCCCGTGCTAAAAACATGGGAAAGGGAGACCCCGGCCGTAACATATTGACTTATCATTTTGTGAACACTTCTTTCTTTTCTTGTGAACATTATCCTACACTATTTTGTAGCATAGCGGTTAGGATTGACAATAGGTTTCTTTAGTATAGGCTCTTTTTATTTTACTAGACTCCACTACGACTATATTATTATGATTTGATGGTTGTAGCTTGCTCCCATCTTCGATTTAGGTTTAGATTAGGCATTTTTTCTCACCAACTTTACCGTTTAATTAACACCCTTGAGCTGTGATCACTTGTGTCTGTCTTACTTTGATACCATACCTTCCTTAAAGCAGGAAGACAGCTAAAATACAAGATGGCCAAAGGACCGGTAAACATCATTTGACATAGCCATTTTACAGTGTATGGTACACTTTTTTTTGCATTAAGCAGTAAAATGCAAAAGTGTACGAGACCATACAAATAAAAACTGTACAACAGCATCCACTGTCAGCCCGTCATGAACACTTCATGCATGTAACCACAAAGTCCTAAGCACACAGTGTTTCCGCCACACTTATCAGTAAAGGGAAAAATAAAGAATTTTATAATTAAGAACACGTTTCTCCTATACTGACAGTGACTGATCATGCACTCTCACGCCTCCCCCAAGGATGAACTTAGCAATATGTTACAAACAATAGCAACATGTTGGGGTGTCCCATTGCTGTTTATGGAGGTAAAGCAGCAAAAAGAAAATCTTTCCCAGCCCCCTCGCTATTTTAAGACTGTCTATTCCTCTAAGCTTGTATACATTTTGTCTACGGTGTAATTCCAAAGTCCCCTGGTGGGACATGCACAAAGTGTGCAGTAGCTGTCTCCAGCGGACCATGCCGAGGCTTGCTGCCTGGCGTACCTCAAATGTAAACTCTGCATTCGGGCACTGACACCAACTTACTCTCTAAAAGCAATGTAAAGTGATATAATCACCGTAGGGGAAAAATATGGTGTCTGGGATGCACCCTTGGGACTATGCACCGAAGTGGCGATCCAATATCATATACCTTAAGGTAAAAAGGGGTGCAGTGGTAGGCGCACTTCAGAAGAATACCCTGTAGCCATAAAGAGGTCAGTGATACAGAAACATAAAGGGGGGAGGGTAAAAAAGCAAAAAGATAGGGCCCTAGAATATCCAAATATAGGTATTATTTCTTAACAAAAGTTAACAGCGCATAGGAAAGGGACTGGCGATTGGGAGTGGAGGATTACGTGAGGGCCTTCCCTGTGCTTGAACCCTCTACACGCTTTTTACAATCTGCTGGGAAGAGTGCTCTTTTGCACGTCCCCTTAAGGATGACATCCCAATGGTATGGAGGAAAGGAGACTGAGGTAGAAGTGCAGAAGTCACTATAGTGAAAAACCTCAACTATTCAGGCCGCACATTGCAGCTTTAAAGCCTTTTCCTATCAAGAATGTAAGTATGGGGGCCACTGTTGAGCATGCAGACGTGAGTTTCTGCTGCTCCCTCAGGGCTGCTGCAATATGAAATAAAAATCCTGTTAGCGGCTTGGTTTTCCAGCGATTTTATAACGCTGGGTCGGCAGAACAACTCCTCTACATCCTCCATCAAAACCGAAGAAAATCAGAGCCCAGGTTCAGGCAGACTCCACAAAACGTAAAGAGACCATCCGCCGTCTTGGTGTGCTGGTTGAAGGAAAGCGGGGGAACACTTGTGCCCCGGGCTGACCTGCAGTCAATGGCGGTCGTGGTGGCCAGGCACAGAAGAGGGACAAAACCCGATGGGCGGACTGTCCCCGCGGACCACGTTGTCGTGTGGGTCCGCGCACTTGGAAGTGAACCGGGCTGCTGATGACCCTGGAAGAGGCTGGTGAGACCTGCAAAGTACTCGCAGAGGGAACCACCGGTCAACCCCTCCTCCTGGAACCATAAATCCAAAAAAGATGTCCAGCACAAACCTGGCCCAGCGTTGGTGAGCCCAGCAAGCCCTGATAGACCAGAAAGGGATAACATGGGCGCACAGTGGGCATGGTGCCATCACAAGTCAAGACCAAGGGTGCGAGGTGGCGGCTTACCCCTGCCGCAGGAGACCAGCAGATCCGGCTCCTTGGACAGGACGGAGTACTCTGAGACACGCTGAATAGAGATTAGAGTGCCCGGCAAAAGAGAAGACACACTGAGGTGTGGATCGCATGGTGGGGCAATTGGGGGACAGTGGCGTGGCTGTCTGGGAGCGCCGACCATCAGCTACACAAAACCCCCTGGGGTGTGCCTCATGGGGCCTAACGCACAGCCCGGGGAAGCAGTGATCGCTCCTATTAAGGCGCACTACACGCCCACAGGCCCAATAAAGCGCTGCATCTTGCCCCCAGATCCGGAGACCCTCGCTGGCAGTCCCTTTACCCCCTCCTCTCCCTCCTGGCACAAACACTGGGGTTGACAATCCACTGGAAACAGAGGGTGCCAGCAGGACTAAGAGTGTTGACTGCACCCTCCTGGGACCAACACAGCGATGGTGAAAGACATGCCGCGGAAAGGCACCGCGCAGAAAAAAATAGACCGCTATACAAGTGTCACAAGACACTCTTCCTCAGCACAGGAGAAGATGGCAGTGCTTCTAGGGGAGGCTCTCTCTCCCTTGTATTGGCTCACCACCGGCAACATGCCCAGGCAATAGAGGCAGAGGAGCTGGTGTCAATAAGGGAGGAGGAATTCCTTGAGTCGGGATCGCGGCTTCACAAGAAGCTCTAGTATCTGCGCAGCAGGCCATAAAAAACATGGCACTAGGCAATGCGAGGGTAACCCATTGGACGGTATGCAGCCAAATACACGAAACGGAAGACAATGCTGGAAAAACCCTGGCTTGGCTGGAAAGGCAGGACAGGTGGAAGGGACAAGTACGGGCAATACAGGACGCTGATGGAGGGATGTTAACGGAAGACTCGGATATCGCTGGGGCCTTCGCAACCTTTTATGAAAACCTCTACTCCCCCAGGCACTAGCGATTGAGAAGGATGGATTAAATATCCTTGACTCGATAACGATCCCCCGCCTCTCGGAACAGCAGACGCTGGATCTCAAGGCTGAAATCACAGAGGAGGTGGTGGTGGCAGCACTGTCCCAGCTCCAATCCGGCAAGACCCCGGGAACCAACGGTTTTCCGATGGAAACCTGTAAACGACTGGGTGAACCAGTGATAGGGCACATGCACTGCTTGTTTATACAAAGCAGAAATAATGGGCAACTCTGCCCAGACCTCAGGAAAGCATGCATTGTGGTGATCCCCAAACCTGGGAAACCACCAGAACTCTGTGCCTCCTACAGGCCAATATCACTAATTAATTGAGAGACCAAGGTCCTGGCTCGGGTCTTAGCCAACAGTCTACTAGGCGTGATAGACTCCCTGATACATACACTCAGACCAATGCAGATTCATGCTCTCCAGGTCCACTTGGATTAACCTGCGTAGAGTGCAGTTCGCCATTGAGCAGGCCTCAGCGATTTCAGACCCAGTAGCGCTTTTAGCTGTTTTGCTGTGTGGCTGGACAGAGAGACGGCACTTTAGAGAGACGGCACTTTATAGCGGTCACAATCAGGAATACCCATCAGCTCCGGTACGTACGTCCCCAGGCTTCTGGATCATAGGGCCGAGGGGGCTGGGTTTCATGCCTTCTCAAACCAGAAAATATCACTGGACCAAGTAAAATCGGGAAGCCCATGACCCTCAAGACACAGAGTTGTGCTGTCATCATGACCAAGCTGAAGGTAAGAACAGAGGGGAAAAATAGAATTTTGGGGAGGACTACTATACGGCGCAGCGGCGTACCAGACATATTCATGCAAAAGTGGGCATTGTGCAAGCTCAGTGTAGACAACTATAAAATACTGTACTCAAACAATTATTGCACAGCACTGGTCTAAAAACGAATTAAAGTGAAAGAAAATTGTTATCTACGGAAGGATCTACAGGTTTATAAACTGGGGGAGCAGGGATATAGCTGGCCTGCAAAGTGGGTGGAAGAGGGAATACATTAATATACAAAGCACCACTCTTTGAGGCCTTCACCCCTACCACTTCAGACCCGTCAAGCAAGCAAACAGAATACCTCATCTAATATGAAGTTACGGAGCACAGCACATGCAGACGCAACAAAAGCGTCTGAATGGGATGGATCCTACCTGGAACCCCTGACTCAATAGACTACAGCAGAAACGCTGATAATGCATGAAACTGGAACTGTTCCAAACAAAATGCTTACAACAATCAAGGCACAAATTTATAGAACCAATCCTCTGGTCAACAAAGAGAAAGAAGGAAACAACATCCAAAATGAACTGACAAATCAGTGGAGATGTGGATTTGAATACACAATCACCACAAAAAATATCCCGAAATAAAAATCAAAGAACACTTTGGGAAAAGGAGAAACAAAAGCCTAAACGACGTAAGTGGAAAGGCAATACGAACATGGTGTCTGCAAATATCACCAATGAAAGAAGGGGCAATTACCATCCAAGGGAAGGGCAACTGCAAGACACCCCCCCAAATGGTCAAAACACAAAGGACAAGGGCACATCAGATGAGCTGGCCTCATTGAGGGGTTCAGAAGAAAGACGAGAATTACAAGAGGAGAAAAATTCATCATTGCTGGGGGAGAGAACATAGGTAACCAGCAGCCAAATGAGACCACACTGAAGGCCCTCAATTTTGTCCTGAACTCTTTGGTTTCGGTATTTGAACTGTTAAAAGGCGAGGTACAATCCCAAGCAGGGATCCTCCTCGAGTTATCAAATGAAGTGGCCAAAAGTGATTCATCATTAGTGGGTCTGAATACTATAATCAACACCATGATTATACCAATGGCAAACGAAACCAGAATTGAAGTGGCAAAACAGGGCCTTGATATCTGAGCAATCCTCAGGCACCTCTCAGAAAATAAAAACGAAGAGAAAAAAACAAGAAGTCAGCTGCAGGAAGTGCTGAAGGCTGTGCAAATACTTTCACCACCCCAAGAGATCTCTGGGACAAAGATCAGCGAAAGTCAGCAGATCTTTGGTGATACTCCACTCTCAGAGTCCGTGCTGGAAGAGTTCAGGAGGTTAGCCCAAGTAATGGAGGATCAACCGGAAACAATAGGGAGGCTTCGCCCCCGCAGCAAGACGAGCCAGCAACAAACATGGAAGACCAGGAATCAACCTGGATTGCAGCGAGCAATGAAAGCTACAAAAGGAGGAGAAAAACAAAAACAAAAAAAGCCAAAGCGAATAAGAAACGGGTAAATATCCCTCAGCAGACAACCAAAAGAAGGGGAAAAAAATAAAAAAGAACAGAAAAATAATATAGCGAGAAACACTGGATTACAAAAGTTCTTAGATGACATCACAATACCCTCCTCAGACAAACACATTGAAGTAACGGAGAAGGATCAGGGCGTCAGCCTACAAGAGACAGAGCAACCAAGCATCGGGCGTGGACAGGGCAAAGCAAAACAAAAACAAAGGAAAACATCCCAGGAAAATCCAGAGATTGTGTGTGTGAGTGTGGGTCTCCAGACAGAAATACAAGAGAATGTGCCCAAAGATCCTAAAGCCAAGAAAGAGAAGGCAGAATCGAGAGAGGTTAGACCCTCGTCTGCAGCCCACACTAGCACCATTCTAACTATCCCTGCAACCACCGTTGGTCACCGTGGTCAAACTCTACAGCTAGCCCCAATATTCAGGCAAAAGAAGATGGTGCAAAAAAAATCATTGGTGCCAGAAAAAGAAACAGACAACGAGATACAAAAAGTACATACAAAATTGGCACCAATCTTCCTGCATACCAAAAGACCTGGAAAGACATTGGCAGGAGAAAAACAGATAATAGCACAAGCTGCAGTTTCCTTGAAACTGGGGCATGGTAAACATCAAGCCCTCCCAGGTGCACGGAATGGATCAGGGAAATCGAGAGAGGTTGAGCATGGCCAAGACAAAGTCACCAGTGCCAAAATGATCCTAGAGAGATAGACTACACCAAAGAAGATGCCACCACCGGATTCAAAGTACCAAGAATATGATTCAAAACCACAACAAAAATTAAGCATCAAACCTCGCTGAGCAGACTCGTGATCCTATCCATACTTTAAAAAGTCAAAAGCCTTTTCCTATTCTCCACCACAGATATAGAATATGTAAAAGTTCCAAGCCCGAAAGATCTTTTTATGGTGGAGATAGGACTAACCTCAAAGAAAGCTCATTTGGCGATACTGACGGCTGCAAAAGCTATAGAAAAACAGGGCCTAAAAGTAGCAAAGGAACCATTTGAATCAAAGGAAGAGGAGCTCTTACAGGGCTCTGAATCTGCAAGGGACTGCAGCCAGAGAAATGAAAGAGGCCCTGCTGGTCCAAGAAATGAAGATCAAAAAAAGGAACAAGAAGGCGCACAGCCCAAGAATAAGTGATAGCGGCTCTGCCAGAGATATTATCACAGGTTCTCATGAATATGGGACTGGGGCCACAACCACTTTAGTCGGAAAGGCTTCAACATGACAAGCGAGAATACGCGGGGCTCCAGTATACTCGGATCAAGGGAAACAAGGGATTACCTGTTAGAGAAAATGTACATTCTCCTATTTCAGGAGACCTGGCTCCTAAACCCCATTGCTCTGGAGGGATTTACAATACATTGCTTATCAGCCAGTCGAAAGTCCAAAGGAAGGCCAGCGGGAGGGTTGATCCTGGCATTAAAAAACAGTGCAATAAAGAGAACCACCCTGCTTTGTAAAGATAAATTGGGAATTCTGGCCTGTAAATCTGAATATACGCAATCCAGTACTAGTATTAATAAAGATCTACTGGAACCCTGCTTCTTTTGAACTCCATGTATTCCTAGCAGAGCTGGCAGTGCTCCTGACAAGCATCAAACTAGAAATGGGTGAAGCCAACACTATAATAGCTGGAGACCTCAATGCTGAATGCGTACAAACAAAAAATGGGACAGTGTCATGCCCCGTGTCGCCTCGCCCTCAAATTGGCTTGTTTTCACAAAGGCATGGAAACTGCCTTGGCGGCTGTCACAACGACGCCACTTGAAGCACTACATATCCCAGCATCCTCGGTTCAGGAAAGGTCATGTGATTGACATGCTTCTCGTATTCCTCGTATTCCTCACAGTATAGCTATAAGTACGGGAAAAGTGCGCAACCCCGGTGCACCTTAACCGTTGCTTTGCATTAAGTTAAGTCGCCCCTTGAATCCTGTCTTGCTGTTTGTTATATCTGACCCGGACTACTTTCTCGATCACGAACACGGATTACCCTATTCCTGCTTCCGACACCTGGCTCCTGCTCTGACCGCTTTCCTCGATTACCGGACCCCTTGCATTCCTCTTGAAGCTGCATTTACCTAGCCCCAAATTGGTTTGTTCTTTTGGTCCAGTCCCGAACACTGACGCTGCATGCTGGCATACACACCTTGTTCCTGATCTGTGTACAGCAGTCGCATCTTGCTTCTGGCTCTTCCCGTGGGTCAAAGGACTTCTACATTGACTATCAACCTTCTGACCCTGTTTGTTTCCTATCACACATTATCCCCAAGTGACTCCTGGACGCTTTTTGTCACTAACTGCTACTTCCTTGGAAGGTTTTTTTTGGGACGCTTTGCTGTGTAGGTGGATTCCCTTTGGACACTTTTAGGTGGATTGCACTTTTTTGGACGCTTTGCTGCACCCAGAGGATTTCCTTGGGACCCTTTGTTGTTTGGATTGCATTTTATTTTTGGACATTAGTTGCGCCCTCGTTCTGTTCGAGTTAGCTGCACAGACTTTCACTCCCTGGAACACTTTGAACTCTTTCACTGGTCTCCAGCACATGTTCCCAGCCCTCCAGTAGGTTCTTCGCTTTATCACTATTCACTCCAGGTAAGAGTGGGGAATTGAGGGAGGTGATTTTTGTCTTTTTCCCTTAGCTCTGTTGCTGCTTCTGACTTTTCACCCAGGCCCCTGGCCTGTCAGGTGCTTATTATCCTGCAAGCCGTGCTCTTGGGGGGAAGGTGTACTATCTACGGTCTACTGTTCAGCTGGCACATAATTCTAAGGGTGAACAGTCTCCTAGTGAGGATACTTGTTTTGTTGCCTCCACTGGATCACGACAGACAGGGATAGTAACAATGAAGAAGATCACCAAAAAAGGTCAGCGTTGGCTAGACTTCATGGAAGAGCGGAACTTAAAAATGATAAACGAGTGTTCTGGCGGCAATGAGGGCCCTAGCAAGACATGGTACAGAGGTCATTCCTCATCAATTATAGACTATATATTCGTCAGCCAGGGCCGTCTTTACTATGCATCTAACTTGGTAGTCAAACAGGATCAAGGAAGTGACCACTCCCGCCTAGAACTGTCTAACCGTAGTGCCCCAGATGGTGCATAAACAGAAAATAACATGAAAAAAAGGAAGACTGAAATTGGTAAAATATGGGCATGGAGGGATGGAACTAAATGGAGACTTATCATCCGCCTCCAACTCCCTCAGGGTCAGTCGTTTCTCCAAGCAACGAGTTGGTGGCAGATCTCTCTCTTCGGCTGGGGCCTCCCTCTGGAACAGCCTTCCTGCCTCCCTGAAACTTGAGGAGAACTATCTTCGGTTTCCTTAAGCACCTCAAAACCTTCCTCTTTGCTTCTACTTTCTCTCCCCCTGTCCCCTGCTGAATTCCTGGCTGAACTGCACTGGTTACCTGGCCACCCTTTCTGATCTCGGGCCCAGGCCCTGCCAGTTGCACACCTGCACTGCGTCCCTTGCAACCCCTGCACCTGGGGACTGTTTTCTGCATCCCTACAGTCCCCCTAGCAGCACTTATGTCTGCACTTACCTTGCAGTTGCCACCAGCTGTCCGTTTTTATTTATCTTATTTATTCTACTATCCCATGTACTGCACTTTCCCCTCTCCCTTCCCCCACACACTTTTCCCTTTCCCCCTTCCCATGCACTTGCGCGATCTGAATGACACCTGGCCTAGTAAGATTGTTGTCTGTCTTCCCTTTGTTCCCCCTGCCTTGCCTCGTGGCACCTTGAAACACTTGTGTATAGGCGCGTTATAAATGCCATATCATATCATATCATAAAAGAAGTCTCACAATCTAGGCTGCAGGGTTGTTGTCACCCAGATAAGTTTGTCAACTTTATATGGTCAGTGGTCCCCCCAAAAACACTAAAAATGAACATCGGGCAAAAACATATTCATGACTTTGATGAAAGTACATGGATTAAGAAGCAGGAAGTAAGAAGAGATATACGCAGGATAAGAGCAGCAAACCCAACTGAAGAAACATATAAGAAAGAAGTCAAATAAGTAAAAAATAAATACAAGCACTGGTCAAAAAACCATAAAATGCTGCGACTTCAAAGCGATTGGGAGCTAATGCTAGCACTCCTGGTGGAAACCAATGCAATAAACTTCTGGTCAATAATGGGCGAATTAGACTCAGTCAAACAGCTCTTTATGTAACCTAGTGCCGGAAGAGATATGGGTACAACACCTTACAGAAACCTTTAAGAAACCAAAAGTCGACAAAGAACAAAGACCATGAAGCCCGGAGTGGAAACTGTCGATCAGGAAGGACGGAATTGCAGAAATAATTACCAAATCATCATCATCTAAAGCTGCCGGCCCCAATGGCCTCACGTACCAGGTCTTCGAGAATGACGTAGAACTTTGGTCCAAGCTTCTAAACCAACTATACGAGGGGATACTGAGGACAAAGTACGTACCCCCTCATGGAAAATATCCCTAATCATTCCATTTTTTAAGGGGGGGCAATAGGACAGAACCTGAGAACTACCCTCTTATCGCCCTCCTGGACATCGAGAGCAAAATCTTTATGAAATTGCTACTTCTGATCTTAATATATGGATGAATCGAGAGGAGGTCATGACTCGCTTCCAAACAGGTTTTAGGCAAGGTCTCCCAACATTGATAAATGGATTGACTTTGAGCCCCGCTAGTGAATCAGCCACAGGAAAGGGGGGAGATCCAGTCTATGGTGCATGGATAGATCTATCCAAGGCATTCGATCAGATCAACAGAGCAAATTTATGGGCTAAACTCAGGGCAAAGGGATTACCAGATACTCTGTTGTCAATGTTGATGTAGCTGCATAGCGGTACCACAGTAAGGGTCCACTTAGACGCGCAAGGACATCTCTCATGCTCAGTTCAGGTTGAGAGGGGAGTAAGGCAGGGGTGCCTAGGAGCACCCCTGGTCTTCAACCTATTTCTATCTGACCTGGGAGACTACCTAGAGTCATCGGCCCTGGCCAGTCCAGAATGACATGGGAGAAAAATATATTGGCTGGCCTATGCGTACAATATTGTCCTATTGGACAAGACGGCCATAGGGCTGCAAAGACTCTTGACAAAACTGGGAGAGTATGCCACCCTGAATGGGTTGGTAATAAACCCCGGGAAATCAAAAATCTTGGTCTTCAAGCACCCATTAAAAAAAATCAAGTTAAAAAAATGGTCATTGAATGGCCAGAGCATTCCCCAAGTGGAGGATCTAACATACCTGGGGTATAAGATCTTTGCAAATCCCACGGCATCCAAACTGGAGTTGGACATTCTAAATAATATGCAGAAATTGGTTCCACACATGAAACAAAATAAAAAACAAATACTGCAAATTCTCCATTGTGCCTATGATTAAGTATTACACAATGAAGGTGTCCCCATCCTGCTTTATGGCCTGGTGGCCAAACCACATCTATGGAATCAAAATTGGTCTAAAATCGAAGGCAGGATTTGGAAAGAGGCCCTGAATGTACCATCATGCACCCTGGGTGGAACCTGCGGTTCAAACTGGGGCTTAAGTCGTTAGAATGCCTGGCGGAATGGAAGTTAGTCACACTGTATAGAGAAATTACAAATCCTAGACTGAAGTCTCTATACAAGGACATTAAAAGAAAATATCTCTAATTTGAAATCCAGACTTCTGGGAGGGTTAGAAGAAAAAGTGAAAACGATTCTGGCAGAAACGATATTGGACCCAGAGACTCTTGTTACCAACCCTTTAAGGATGAAAAGAGACCTGGAACTATTAGATTAGACCGAGGCAACATCAAAAGTTCGGAATTCAGTCCCAAATAACACTTTTTTGGTAGTAGACAAAAAACTAGGTTTTCTTCCATGATACCTGGAGAAGTATCCTGACCATAAGGTTAGGAATAGCTTCTTACGGATCAGGTTCAACCTACTGCCTACAGGTGAAATGTTAGAAACACGACATCAGAGTGCCATAGCGGTCTCATTCTGCAAATTCTGTGCCACCCCATCGAAACAGACCCTCTATCACCTCCTAATGGAATGCAAAGGGACCCTGTCTTTGAGGCAAGACAAATTTGGAAAGGGGTGGGGAAAGAATTACATCTGAGCATTTTTGGAAATAGACTGATATCAGGACATGAAATCCTCCTCACGTCGGCAGTGGTGGAAGTACTGAAGCTTCTTGGTCTTCTAAATTAGAATATTGGAAACTCGGGCACCGGCAGGGAAGAGGGGAGGATGAATAAGTACAAATCAAAATGCAAACAAGATAAGCGACAAGGGAAAAAAAAAGGAAGAAAACCAAAGACTGATCATATATTTGATTTTAATTTTATTAGCAAATGTATTTTAACTTTTTGATACATAAGAAATTAAGGATAACATTTTTGTAAAGGTTTACATTTTTACTAAACCAAATACAAATAGCAAAAAAAAAATAGAGAGAGGTTTGGGAGGGGTTCCCCAAAATGAAAAAGTCCATTTTTTTCAAAGTAATTCCAACGTCGGAAAGTACTTAGAAAAAAAAGTCAGTCGGAAAATTAACATAGAACTGTCTAGACCGCGCCTTCAGGTTCCAATAGGGATTTGTTATGGCTCTGCACCTCCTCCTTGTATCAGTACCTCTTACTGAAGTCATAGTCAAGTCATCCCTACTCTTCCTCGTCTCAGTGACTGCTGCCTCATCAACCTTGCAAGCATACATAGGAGAGTGAAACATGGAGGTGTGTGGCCTGGGACAATAGGGTGTGGAGGGTGAGGGGTGTTGTACCGCATTCCTCCGAGATGTCCTCCCTGATCTCCAGAGGGTAAGTCTCTCCCCATGAGATCCATCCGCTGAGTACTACCCCCAGAAGGACCAGCCTCACCTCCCTGTCCTCATGGGCAGGGGCTCCCCCCTCGGGGAGAAGTGACATCATCTCGGTTTTCATCACAGTTTAACTCATTCACAATGATTATTGACTCATTCACAATGATTAACCTCTTCTATCTCTAGACCTTGGATCTTGGCCTTATTCTGTTAGGTTCTAGCAAAGGTTACTCATCGGGAAGGTTGTTAGAAATAATAGTGTCCTCTGTCTGTAAGCCTGCACTAACCCAGATTCTATCCCTACCACTTACAATAAAACATACAAAGCAAACGCTCCTGATATGTGAATGTTGGCCTTTTCCTGGACTCTTTCCCGCCTCCAACGTCCTGCCCCACCCCCTCTGCCCCCCCCCCCAGGATAGGTTTATCCTTTTGTTCTCAGCCCAGTTCACAGTTTACCCAGTGCTCCAAATGTCAGTTTAAGTGTTCTTTACACAGTCCAACAATGTCGCTCTTCTTTCTAGCAAGCGGTGGTTCCTGGTACTCTCTTCCAGAGAGATCCAGACCTTCTTGCCTGTGAAAACAGCCCCATGACTTCACACTGCATAAGAGTTTGGTTACTCACACCTCACCTTGGGATAATTTCTCTCTCGCCTTTCCCTGGGCTCTGCTTTCTTTCATCCCCACCTTGGGCTTCTGCTTCTCTCACTGTGCCTTGCGATATAGTGGCTTTCACCCCATCCTGAGGTGGTCTCCTTCACCCCACCTTTGGGTCTGGTTTCTCACAACCACTCCTCCTCTCTCCCCGCCTTGGGATATTACTTCTCTCACCCTGCGTCTGCGGTATGATCTGGTGCACCCCACCTTGTGGTATGGTTTCTGGCACACTGCCCTGGGGTATGATCTCATGAACCCCAGCTTGGGGTATGGATTCTTGGAACCCCCCTTGGGGTTTGGTCTTGTGCACATCACCCTGGGGTCTTGCTTCTATCAGCCAGCCTTGCCTCTCTGTTTTCCCAGAGCCACTTTGTACCTTGTAGTTCGGTACGGTGCTCCTTGGCAGGCTGGGAAGTTCGGTAGTGGCGTTGCTGGTTCTTTGGTGTAATCTGCCTCCCTCTCTTCCGGGGGATGATGTTTCTGCCTTTTTGTCACAGGCTCCTCGCTACTCTGCAGCACCTGTTTCACGCTGCTGATCATCACGTGACCTGGCCTCTGTGCTGGTGTCTTTGTCTGGGTGTTCCCGTCTCCACATCGAGCGCGGCTCTCAGCATTCAGCACTTCTGAATCTCTGTGGATGTCTCTTTCCTCTGATGATGAATTCTTTATTCCTCTGCAAGGGGTGGACATACCCACGATTCTTTCAATCCTCGCTGACACTCTGTCCATAGATGGTCAGAAACAACACCAACCATTTCTACAGGAAGTTGCTGCTCTCAATCATTGCAACCTTAATGTAGCCAACAAACAGCGCCTTGATGCCTCTGGGTTTAGAGTGCTTTATTTTTTATTTTATATATTTTTTTTATTGGTTTTGATAAACCTTTAAAAAAGAAAAAACATGTCATCATTACATTACATGTACTTTGTCGTAAGTCCAAAACATCAGAATACCCAACATGAACTGTAGCCTCACCACTCAAGTGGTTATGTAAAAGTTATCAACTTTTTGCCAACTGAACGGTCATTCAAGACCACTAGGTGTGTTGGACAAAAGTTCTTTCAAGTCCTCTAGGAAAAACACTAGGGTGTAAGTTAATTTTCGGTTTTGTCCGTAGAACATTAATTGCCACCAATCTTCACTACCCAGTGTTTGTTGACTTCCAATAAATGTCGACAGGCGTTTTGATCTGAGTGCCTGGATGACAACACAAAACAAGACCAGATGTTTCAAAGTTTCCTCATTTTTTGAGCAAAATCTACACTTTAAGTCTTGTTTTTGATTTTTGGACCATGCATTTAATCTTTCCTTGGTTTTAAATCCATTTAGACGAAGACACAAGGATATGTGTCTATGATGTGAATTCGGAAAGCGTTCAACAAAATGTGAGCGTTCGTTGAATCTCCTGGCTTCAAATGGGGCGTCTTTCATCAGAGTTTGGCTCGATCTCTGGTCTTGTGTTGTAATTCAGTCGAGCATCCATAGTTTTTTTTTTTGTTGGACTGAATCTGGATTACACTGTAACATTGGAACGTCCGTGTTGAGATCATTTAGTAAGCTGTCACATCGTTTCAACCATTGAGATAGGAGAGACTCTGGATTCCTATTTTTTGGTTGATGTAGAATTGAGAACTGGGGGGCGGAATCCTTCATTGTTATTTTACGATATAATGCAGGGGTGTTCCAACAAATTGGTGCATTAAGGGAAAGAAGGCCCAGTTTGTATCGTATACAGACTATGGCTGTTCCTTCAGGAATTTTCAGGACTTTGGTCCAAAATATGTTTTCCAGAGTAGACCAAAGATCATACGGACACCCCAGTGCACATTCTGCCCCGAATATTAACACCGGCGTTACATTTTGATTGTAGAAATGTATCACTGGTTTTAGTGAACATTTCCCATATTTGTTGTTGATAATGGTGGCTTGACATGCAAGCTGTTTGCATTTGTTTCTCGCTTTCTCCACCTGTCGTCGATGTGACTGCTGATCTGCATCCCCAGATATCTGGTGTTAGTTATGATGTTCAAAGCTTCCAGTCCCAAGCACCATTTGAATTTTCTCACTTTTGTTTTTGTTCTCAAGTTATGCAATATCAAGATCTCGCATTTATTCTTATTGAAACACAGGTTGTTAATCTTGGCATATTTTTCTACGGCACCTAATTTTCGTTGGAGACCAATAGCAGTGACATCTAGAAGCAACAAGGCTGCCATGTATTTTAGGTGGAAACGAGCAGACTTCTTCAATGGTGGCAACACTGTTTGAAACAATTGTGGCAAATAGAGCTCATCGTTCAATGGAAGAATGGTGGGAGGAATGTTTCACAGAAGCTAATAATAAACTAACGTATGCTCTGACATTTCTCCTCAAAAATATTGAAGAACTATCTAAATCTAACTAAGAGTGGACTCAAATCGTGCTTTCGGTTTCGTGTGCTATTTTGCTTAAATTATTGTTCTCATGGTTTTATATTACTTTTTACTGTTTTTGATAGGATGTTTGCTTTTTAGGTGTTAATTATGTTATTTTCAGGTGTGATTTGTTAGATGTATTTATCATTGGTCTTTTTTAAAGGTTTGAATAAACCAATAAAAAAATGTTTTTTTTAAATCCCTGATATAAACATGTTGAAGATAATTGATGCCAACGGACACCCCTGTTTGACACTGCAAAACGTTGCAATCGCAGTAGACAGTGTACCTGATTGGTCTAGTCGAATCCTCACATTTGTCCCGGTGTGTAGATCTTTAATGGCTGCCAGCAAATCAGTTGGACAATTCCAGCTTTTCATTTTCGTCCATAAGATTTCTCTATCTATGCTATCGAAAGCATGAGAGAAGTCGATCATTGCCACGTAGACTTTGCCTTGTGTTCTTATGGCCTCCATTTCCAGGAGGTTTAGGATAAGTAAGTTCAGCCCGCATCCTACTCCCTTCACAAATCCTGTTCGTCTTAGATCTATGTGTTTGGACTCAGAGATAAAGTTGAGTAGTTTTTTTTGGAGCATAGTTGCGTACACCTTCCCTAAGACATCCAGAAGTGCTATTGGTCTATAGTCATGAGGATTTGCCCTGTTTCCTTTTTTAAATATGGGCACTATGACGGCACTTTTCCATGACGCCAGGGACTCGTGTTTGGAATTGATCCTGTCGAAAAGAATAGAACATATTTCGGCCCACTCTTCAGGATTCTGTTTAGTGGTGTAATTTCTGAAGCCATCGGTTCCTGGAGCCCACGAGGCACTCACCTTTTTTAGAATATCCATAATATCAGATTTCCTGAATTCGAGGCTCCAATGTGTTAGGGTGGGCAAGTCAGGTTCTGGAAAGTCCCCTTTTTTGCTGTACAGCACACTATAATGTTTGACCAAAAAGGCCTCTGAAACTGTATTAGACTGTAACAAGGCTTGTGTTCCACTTTCGTTGTTAATCAGATTCCAAAAGTCGCGAGAGTGTTTATTCTTTAATTTCGCCATCATAAGATCTGAGTCGTTTTGGAGCATGATCTGACGATGCGAAATTATCCAATTTGTATACCTTTGTTTCACTAGATTTTTTGTTTTTGTTTTGAATTCGACAAGATCTTCTGTGTGAAGTTTCCTCATGTCTTGACGCATCAGTCTTTTGCGTTTACTTATTTCGAGATCAAAAACATGTTTTGAAGAGAATTTGTGGTGTTTCAAGCCTTGCTTTTTCTCAGTGTGCTGTGTTAGTAAAGGTCCGTATTCAATTTCGGTGTGATGTACACAAAACTGGCTGACAATAGATTTTGTTTCAATGTCAGAGAGGTGCAGTCTCACTCTATTCGATTCAACATTGACATTCCAGTGCCATGAGGTATTCTTTGTTGTTCCAACTTGCACCATCATTTTTAGCATCTTGTGATCACTCTGAGAGCCTTCCAAGACATTCATGCTGACAACTCGGCTATGTAAGTTGTTCGACACATATATGTAGTCTAGGACTGATCGTTGGTTTAGTCGGTTCCTGATGTGTTGAGCAGGTATATCACCTTTTATGTTGCCATGTAGCATGTGAAGATTTCTCGAGTCCATCTCAAGACACCAACTGTCCGCAATTTTGTCGTAAAATGTGGTATTCGAATCGCGACAATTGATGTTCAAGTCTCCACAGACAACGGGGCCAGCGTGTGAAGATTCCTCGTAAGCCTCATCGATCAAAGTGGTAACTTGGTCGATAAAAGATGTAGTTCCTGTAGCCGAGTGATGCCAATATTGTTTGAGAATATAGATCGAAACCTGAGTTTGGTGGAAGATTTCAGTCATTTGTATATAGGAAGATACATTTCTTGATTTAATGATTTGGGATCCAGACGCCTTTCGTACCAGTGTCAGCAATCCAGCCATAGGTCTTCCCTTGGAGTTGTCTATTGCTGGATTCTCCAGAAGCCAAGTTCATCCAGTTATTTTGAAACAGATGTTTGAAGCCTCTTGTATTCCACGTTCCAAGCTTAAGTTGGGACTCTTCCCTAGAGGCTTTGCATTATAACCGGGAATTTTTTTAATTCTTTGCTGTGAGAGCTTCGGCAAGCCAGTACCAATCGTCATGTTCAGAATTTACAGTTGTGGCTACTTCAGAGGTTTTGGATCTTATATTGCATCCAATCGTTATTTTGATTTGTTGTTCAGTTAAACCATCAATTGTTATTTGTTCGCGCTCAGGTGTCAGGTCTTTTTTTGTTGTTGTTATTAGTGCAGACTTAGTTGTGGATGTATTAGTTGAATTCCTCAAATTTGTTTGTGGGAGTGATTTAGGACTTAGACTCAGATCACTTCTTGCCTTGTGAGAGTGTTGTTTGTGGTCTTTCAAGGTACTTGAACTCTCAGAGATTTCAAAGATGTCAAAGCCTAATGATAGTAAGATCCTGGTGGCCTCAAGCAATATGTTGTAGATAATTTTCGAGTTTAAATGTAGAATCACCTTGTCGTTTTCGATCACTCCTGTGAATTGTACTATTTTCAAGTCATCAGATGCAATCATTCGGATGCTAGGGATGTGGTGGAACAGGTAAAGTACGTTCTGTCGATTTAGGATAAGACTGTCAGTGCTCACAAGGTGTTCCAAGCCTAGTTTGAAGATAGGAGGACACCTGGATTCAGGTTTCCTTGCATCTTTTTTGTAAGGCGCGGAATCAGGATTTTTGCCATCACTTCCTCGTCGATGAAATTCAACTTCGCACTTCGTAGACGACTTTTGTGGATAATGAAAATTAATTTTGGATCTGTTTGTGCAAGGGGACACTGATCTCACTGCCATATTATGTGAAACCATGTTGGAGCAAGCTCTTGAGTCCTCCTGTTGTGTGCAACCGTGTTGCTGATCGAGTTTAATCCATCTCTCGCTCAGCGTTATAGGTTTGAAATTAGTTTTTGCAGTGCTGTTGGAGGCAAAGGACACCGGATGAATCATGGTACAGATTCTTCCTTCTCCAGCAACTTTATAGGTCTCCAATTGATCCCTTGTCAAGTGTTCTGATGGTGTTCGAACATTCGGTCCTTCTGTAGGGCTTACGTTTATTTTTGAGGCACAGTCCTCGTGCACTGAACCAAACTGTTGGTCAAACCTGCTGCATCTTGCATTTAGTGTCGTGAGACAAGAATTACTTTTGGCTTCTATGGCCGGTGTGCCAGACGCTACTTGAACCAAGGTGCATGTTCTGCCAACAGTGCCAGCCTCTATTAAGGGACCCTGCTCGTAAGTTGTTATTTTTTCTGTTGTTAAATTAGACGTGACTTCTGGCGCATTTGGGGACTTTTTTGTTGTTTGTTCGTTCATTTTGACCACATCCATGTTTAATGAAAACAGAGTTTTAGTTGTGGAATCAGCTTTTCTTGTCGCACACAGTGGCGGTGTTTCTTGAATAACTAAACAGTCATCATCATATGTGGACATGTTCATTAGGTCATTGATAGAGTCCTCACTAATGACAGTCTCCACATTTCGAGAAATATCTAGTGTTTTTACGGCGTTGATTGTTTGCGCTTGTGTGGTGCACCACCATTTGTGTTTACCGTCAGGTTAACAGTTTTTAAGTTGCGCAGAAATTTCCTTGATGTATTGCAATTTCGACGGTTTTTCGTACGTTGGTTCTTGGTTTTCTTTTGTTCTGGCTTTTTTGTCAGGGCTTGCTTTGAGGGTAAAGCGGTTTTGTTAAACATAGGGTAGTTTTTAGACGTGCTTTTATCTTCAAAAGTGCCAGCCAAGCCATTGACATCAGGGTTCGTTTCAATAAGGCCCATTACATTGCCTGAAGTGTTTGGTGGTTGAAGGTCGCGTAGGGCGGGATTCGTAGTCTCTTTGCAACTTTGTACAGCACTGGCAAATGAGGATTTCATGGTTAATACTTCAGTGGTAGCTGGTGCTGTGGATAAGTCGTTCAGTGTATTAGCGGCTAATTCCAACTGAGTTGAATCTCTCTGGCACGTATGAGGTACTGACTGGGCCCCAACCTCGTTTTTATTTTTAGTGGTGTCTTTAGTTCCATTTTTCTTTACATGGTCTTGATCTTCATTCGGGCCAGTTGCAAACTCGCTGGAAGTTTGCAATGTATGCACCATGGGGCTGCTTGCTGCCCGTATGACCTGAGTTTCATTTGTTGATATTTGAGGAACCAAAGTATGTTCACTTCCTGTTGTTGTTGGCAAAGGCTCGTCTGACATAGTGTCTTTATTTTTAGTCTGAGATGACATATTTCGATCTATCTGTTCACTTTTGTTTCCCACAGAGTGTTCTTTCATTCCAAGCAATGTTAGGGCTTCTTTAGCCACTTCAGCGAACAGTCTTTTTTCCACATTGCAATTTTTTCTTTTGATCCATTAAACTATTGAGCGAGTTTTCGATCCTGGCATTCATTTCGTGATAAGTGTATTTGAAAAGTGTGTTGTCACTTTCAAGATTCATCAGCGCTACCAGTGTTGACAAGTCTTTGATATTGTCATTTATCTGCTCATATAGTTTAGTAAATGGCGATATAGTTATTGCCAAGGTGGACATCAGGACTGGTTGCACGTCTTGTAGAAGCTTTTTGATTATGTCATCAGTTCGTACATCGATCCTTGAGCGAGCCCTGTGCATAGTTTTCCTTATTTGTGGGTAGTCGCGCTCCATGATTGATGAATCAGTTGAAGTAGATGTTGAACTAGAGGAGTTATCACTAAACCTGATCGACTG
This sequence comes from Ambystoma mexicanum, assembly GCF_040938575.1. Classification (NCBI taxonomy): domain Eukaryota; kingdom Metazoa; phylum Chordata; class Amphibia; order Caudata; family Ambystomatidae; genus Ambystoma; species Ambystoma mexicanum. The sequence continues at coordinate 736,726,118 of NC_090925.1, forward strand.
GGCTTTTGTAACGACAGAGCCTTTGTGATGTAATGTGGATTTCCTTGAACTGCATTGCGAACACATAACATGGGGGGAGGAGCTTAAGTCAACTCTTCTTCGCTTGTTGGGACCCACTGTCCAAGTGATTTTAGATGGACTTTCGTGATTTACATCTTTAGACGTTTTTGGTTGATTTACATTAGGTGACTTTCTAGTGTCACTGCACTCTTCGTTACATTTATTCGTTTTGTTTGTTGTATTTAGGTGCGAGAGGTCCTGTCACGATTTGGTTCTTGAGATGCGCTAATGAGGAGCTCAGACGGACCTGCAGGGGTCTGCATATTGCTTTCAGGGAACATGGGAATTTCAGTGTAGGCAAGCAAGGGAGCATGGAAAACGTCATTGGTTTCCTCAGCTCCGTGTTGCACATGACGAGCACTTGGTGAGCCACCTGAGAAGGCCCGTGCTTCCGCACCCGCAGAACCCCGCACTGTCAGGGATGACGAGCTGCGGGACCAACACGCGAGGGCAGGACCGCTGACCTCCGAAGCCCCGCCCCCCGAAGCCCTGAGGCCGCAGAACCCACACCATCCGCCATTCCGCCAGCACGCTAGGCAAGGACGCGCAACATGGGAATGCGAGAGGCACTTTTCATTGAGTTTGTGGATTCAAAAGTCTTGTCACCATTGTGCTAACTCAGAAGTGCGTGTGGGGAAGTTGCTCCAGAGCACGCATCATTAGAAAAGTTGTAAACGTTGTGGATAAGCAAACAGGTAGCAGGTCAGAATCAGTGGAGGAAGGGGACATGGGAAGGGATGCCGCTTCAGCAACAGTGTATGTTTTTAAGTTAGTGCACTCGTTAGCGGACAAGGTCGCGGCAGTGCATTTAAGTGACCTCGATCTGCCGCAAGGCGCAAGCCGCGGCGCGAGTCAGGTTTTAAGCAGAGTACGCCCAGAGATTAGACAGAGAAAAGTTACTGCTCCAGACACCAGACACCAGCAGCTCCAAAGACTGCTTGACTCCACGGCCGCTCCGTGGCGCAAGTCAGGTTTTAAGCAGAGTACGCCCACAGATTAGACAGAGAAAAGTTACTGCTCCAGGCACCAGCACCTCCAAAGACTCTGCTTGACTCCGCGGCCTTTCTGCGTCGCAAGTCAAGTTTTAAGCAGAGTATGCCCATATATTAGACAGAAAAGTTACTGCTCCAGACACCAGGCACCAGCAGCTCCAAAGACTCTGCTTGACTTTGCGGCCGCTCCGTGGTGCGAGTCAGGTTTTAAGCAGAGTACGCCCACAGATTAGACAGAGAAAAGTTACTGCTCCAGACACCAGGCATCAGCAGCTCCAAAGACTCTGCTTGATTCCGACTTTATAAATGAATGAATAAATAAAAAGAAATACATTGGAGGCTTGGTGATAAGGAGGATAACTAACATCCCGTTCTAGGGAACACACTTCCCTAGCAGGCGTTGAAGCTGGACATGCTAGAAAATACTGCAAGCTATGGGGCCCGAAATGCTCTGCAGAACTTGGCCGAAGAGCTCAAAGGTAGAGGGCAATGTTCAAGATTAACTCTGGGCTCTCTCCTTTCATGTCCTCCATAGACAAGGAGTTGAGAAAGAAGAAAACAATCACTTACTGCAAAATCCTTGTCGACTATAGAGCTTGGATTGTTCAAGAAGGGATTCCTTCTCTTCCCAATCTAGGAAGTGGTAGTTCACTGCCAAGAGGTTCTTCTCCCCCCACCCCCTTTCCTCCATCACGTCAGATGAGCTCCAAGTCTGAAAGTCCACAGCCCAGGGTGGAGGTAGTCCTTTTCTACCAGACATGGAGATCGGTAGCATGATACTCATTTGTCATTTCAGGCATCCCCAATGGCCTCTTTTTCACCCTTCCCCACGCCTACGCCTGTACCAATCCCTCAACAACCTTCATCGAATCTTGCAAGCAAAATTAACACATTTCTGCAGATGGTGAGGGTACCTTTCTGAGATTCAGGAGGGGGTCTACTCCTGATTTTCTTAGTCCCCAAGAAAGGGCGAGGCTGGTCTTCAAGTCATCCTAGATTTCTTGGATTCCAATGCTTTCCTCCCCTTGCTAATGTCCAAAATCACACCAGCACATATTAGGGAAGCATTTAACAGGACGATTGGCTATACACTTGGGCTCTCTAGGATGCATACATGCACATTGTTCAGGTTGAAACTCTCGTCCAATCTTTATAGTTTCAGGTCTTAGCCTTCAGTCTCAAGGTTTCTACAAAGGTTATGGTAGTGCGCTCATTCATCAAGCAGGAGGGCATTCATATCTACCCTTAACTGGAGATTAGTGCGCGTTTCATTCTGGTATATTGTGGCTATAGCATTCTTGTGCTTTTATCTTGCATTGCACAGTAAGGAATTTCTGTTCCCTCTGGCCATTAGGCGCACCTTAAGCAGCATTCACATAGAAAATTCGGTACACAAAGCACTTGGCGTTTTGTAACAGAATTGTCAGCACTGCGCGCACCCTTGTGACAACTTGGTGCAGAGCAGCTGGGATAACAGACTTTTCAATGCCTAAAGAACATGAGAGCAAAGCACACTGACTGATAGTTAATCCACTTTTTAGGTGAGATATTTGCAATTCTATCTATACCAGTCCACTCCACCTGCACACAATGAACTCGGCAGTTTTAGGCATGCGGTTCTCCCCTTTTAAAACCAAATGTTTTTATTTCAAACTGACATAGCAACGTGTGACCGCCCCTGTCAAGTTACACTCAGGACTCAATGCCTATAACGAACACTGGAGCTGGCTGCAGCCTTTCCCACACAACTGAGAGTATCCTGGAGAAATCTTGTGTAGGCGGTTTGTGGAAAAACACCACATTACTTTGTAAGTATTTTCTTTAAGGAGGATGCACTTGGAACGTTTTTGAGCTCTCGACAAAATGTGCGTCCTTCAATACAGGGTAATATGTAATTGAAAGCTCTGTTCCCAGGCTGCCATTGATGGTAATTTTTCATCTGGGTCAGATCTATGTAACAGCTTGTAAATTCTAGAGATCTTGCTCTTGCCTGTAAGTTCCCTGAGGAGCAATTCAGGGGCTATAGGCACCCTGGTCCCAGCACGGCAGACCTACCTGGATGTAATCTGGCAATAATGTGACCTTTTGGTTTCCAGCAAAGAGAATTTAGTTTTGAAATCTTCAAAGGAGCATGGGTGGCCCTGGGTGTAGCAGTCCCGGAGATGGCCTGGTGTGCCCCCAAATGAGCAGCGGAAAGCCTTTAGGCTCAAAGCGGGAGTGAATATTGGGTGCCCCAAGACTACGGAGAGGGGCCCCATGCCTGGTCCAATGCTGCAGTGTCTATGGGCTGCATCCCAATAAGATAGGGTTGCCAATGAAGAGCTCAAAAGAGAACCTCCCTGCATGCGCTCCTGTTTCGCCATGAAAGGGAGGGAGGCCAGTGGGGGGTGGGTGTGAGTTTTTTCCAAGTTCGGCCACTTTGTCCCTGTGAAGTTGCTGCCCCATTTCTCTACATATGCCAGTTGGGCTGCCACGAGATACCTCTGTATGTTTGTGACTCAGAGCCCACAGATCGCTGCTGAGCAGAATAAGTCCCTCTGAGAGACCATGGGTTGTTTGCCCCCCTCTGCCCTGCCCCATATAAAGTTAAAGATCTTCTGTTGGATGACCAGAAGAGATGATTTGGGTAGCTGATAGTGGCTTGACCATTTCAGGGGGAATTCACCCTGTAGGCAGCAGATCGCCCCTGCTGTTTCGGAGACGTTCAACCTGGAGGACTTGTCATAAATTGACTGTGTAGCCGTAACATGCAACAAATTCCTCGAGCTCTCGAACTGAGCAGTAGCAGTATATCAGCAGCATAGATGGCTATTTACTGGGTGGTTGGGTCCATCGCAATCCCCTGAATATGGACGTTGGCCCTGATTTTGCCTGTCCGGGGTTTCATTACGAGAGCTAACAGAAGGGGAGACAAATTGCAGCCCTGGTGTGTGCCCCTCTTCGGGTGAATTGTATGTGTGGTGTGGTCGTTTATCTTGATCAAGGTGAGGCCAGCGTGGCCAAGACCCAAGATCTGAAATTGCTGCCGAACCAAAAGGCTGCCAGTCTCCTCCATGAAGCGCCAATTAGCATGTTGAATGCTTTGTTGGTGTCTTAACGCCACCAAAGAGAAATTCTGTTTATATTCTCGCGGGTGGATCTATGTGTGATGAAGACTGAGTGGACGAGGGATGGTAGGACAGACGAGAGTCTGTTGGCCAGCATCTTCCCGAAAATCTTTGCATCCGTATTTAGCAAGGCAATGGGTTGTTAAGAGTCGCAATCTACTACTGATTTTCCGGGTTTGAGGAATAGGACCATCGCCGACTCCTCCTTTGGGATTACTGCCTTGGAAGTCAGAAAAGAGTTCAATAGGTTGGTCAATGGAGGAATTAGCTGGGCTTTAAACTGCTTATAAAAGTGTGTGAGGTCGCCATCCGGGCCAAGGGTTTTGTTTTGATGGGTGGGGGACAAAATCACCTCATCCACCTCCTCTTTGGAGATAAGTGCAACAATGGTTTGTCAGCTACGGAAAGTGCGTAGGGGGGAGTGTTTCAATATGGATTTTAATAATCCTGATCTTCAAGCTACTCATGTAAGCAATACCCTAACGGAACTTTGTTTAAATTTCATAATCTGACCCCACGCACAATATATGGTGCACATTAGAATAGGTAATTTCCTAGAACGTCCTCCCTACTGATCTAAACTCTTCTATCTTTTATACATTTAATGAGCTTGCACATCTAAAGACATCAGTATTTAAATCTAACGCTTTGGATCCAGCTGGTATATGGCTATGCTTGGGCTCGTTAAGACCAACTCCTGAAAAATGGAGTACAATTGAAAAAGAGATCCTATCCAGAATAACCTTTGCAAGCTCAAACAAGCTTGTAGCTACAAATCGGCCATCTCTAAAGCTAAAAGTGCTTTCTAGAACCATCAAATAGATGCTTCTAAATCTACCAAGGAAATGTTTATAATTGTGAGCATGTAAAAAAAAAACATAGTACTCCAGCTCCAAAAGTACAGGCATCTGTAGTATATCACAGAGGGTCTAAAGAACATGCCAAATCCCAGACGTGGTTCAAGGGTCTTTATTTAAAACATTTGTGTGCCAATGACCATCCCTCACTCCCTCCTCTAGAAGTTTGTTTCCGCTCCAGCCGCGGTATCTTTACTCCCCATTAAGCAAGGGTGTGGGAGCCCCTCTACTGAGAATGAACTTGGGTCAAATAACCTGTTCAATGGAATTTCTTACCCTCAGGGGTCTATAACCACATTTTGGCTCACTGCAACCCTTCACAGAGGAGAAATATACCCATTTGCATGTCAGTATGGTCCCACGCACATGGGCAGTTCAGCACCGAAATGCTAGGCAAATCTCCTCTGAACAAGTTTACCATCATCCACCCCAGACACGTGATTCAGACTTGTTGGGCCTCCTCAGTGAGGTGAAGCTGAGCATCTCTACGGCACAGCCAGAAAGGGGTCCAGTTCTGTGTTACTTAGGGTAAAACCCCACGTTTTACAAATTAATATTGTGTGCGGGAGCCCCTATACTGAGAACGAACTTGGTTCAAATAACCTGTTCTATGGAATTGCTTCCACTCTGGAGGGTCTACAACTCCCCATGTTTATCTCTAGAGCATATTGACCCCTACTGTAAGTTCAAACTTTTCTAGAAGTGAAGCCCTAAAGACAATCTTCTCATCTATCTTGTCTCCCTCAGGGAATTACTAGACTAACTCTGATGATGGTTCTATAATGCATTTAGGGATTTGCTTTCAGACACTCCAGCCTCTGTTTTCTTTCTCTTATGCCCAGATGTTCCTCTTTCTACTCCTCGCTACTATTCAATCCCTCCTCCTCCTGACTACACAATGTCTGTCTCGCTCTCTCTACCTTCTAACTAAACCCTCTAATGTTACCCTCTCCTATGCCCCTCTTCTCCAGTATCCAACCACTTCCCCTTCTCCACTCTGCTGCTAATCTCGCCCTTCCACTATTACTCTTCCTACTCTCCCTTCCCCACTCCAACTCTCAGCACTACTACTCCACCCATCGTTTACCCAGTCTCCCTCCTTTTTACTCTCACAATCACTTTCCACTCCCACGTTCTTGAACACTCACCCACTGTGCACCACACTTGCAATAAAGTACCACTTGCTCTCCAACCAATACCTCACCCACCATTCTCCAATCCACCGTCGTCCTTCCTGTTGGTCTCTTGGTCTGCACACTCTCAGAATGGTTTGACTCGCCTTAGCGATTTTCTTTGACTAACGTAATACTTTCTGTGATTTATCACAATGTCTATGCCGAAAATAGGCTTTAAGAAATGTGTGGGGAGGAGCCACCAGGGGGCGCCAAGATGTTCTTACGCCTCTGTGTCAGTCTCCTCTGAGGGCTGTATGTTTTGCGACCTGAGCCCCCCCACCCAAGCTCCCCCAGGAGTAAGGAGTGACCCCCGAAACGGACCCCAGGTGGTGGAGTGCAACTGTTGAGCCTTTTTCCGACTCAAATCGGTGTGGGAGAGACCTGGATCGGGCTGCCGACGTGTTGCAGCGGAGGGACGCCGGCGCAGTTGGCCGCCCTTGGGCTCCAGCTTCCTGGGAGCCACAGAACGCAGGGGCTAAGCATTCCGATGTGGGAGGACTTGTGACTTGCCACCCCCTCTGCAGGAGGACTACAGGGTGATGGGTCCGACGGCTGCAGGAGGAGGTGAGCCGTTGCATGAGGTGCGCGGGAGCCGCGACCTGGTCCTGGCGGCCTCGGCCCTTTGCCTCGCCCCTTTGCCTCGCTTTAGCCTTGTGAGCGGGCGCTCCGAGCGTGGTTGCCTCCGGGCTTGGTGCAGGTGCGGCCCACGCCCCTCCTTTGGGCTCCCGAGTGGGTCTGGTGGAGGGCCCGCCCCCCGCGGGGGCTGGTGGTTGAGCGGCTGGGGGGCACGTTCTGGCGAGCCTTCTCTACGAGACCCTTCCCCGGCTCACCTCTTCTCCAGGAAGGCCCCTGATGGCGCTGCAGCTGCTCCGGAGGTTGTGTGAGGCACGATCACACCCTCAATCCCCCCCCCTCGCATTGAGTGGAGCTGGTGAGCCGGTCTCGTGTCAATCGCTCCTCTGATTCTCTTTGGCGCTGAGGGGGCGTCTGTGGTGGGGGAGAGGGGGACTAGTTGTGCTTAATGTTTGTTTGCCTCCTGTCACCATCGCCCCCTAATTTTTCCCCTACTGCCACAGCCTTCATGTTTGGGGAATCAGTTTTTGCCCGCAGCTAGAGGATCTGATGGACTGTGAGACTCCAGTGCAAGAGACTGCCGCCTGGTACCTTCGTGTTTCCCCATTTTCGGTTTTGGACTGGGTCTTCTCGGGAGTCCTTGCTGGGTCCTGTGTTTGACCGCACAGTTGGGGAGGTCTTGGGGGGCACGCACAGTCGGTCCGGAGCCTCTGCAAGTTTGTGCTTCTTCCCGGAGGTTGCCCCATTTGCTTTTGGTTCCCCCCGTCACCCCTCTTGACGACGCCTGGTAGATCACTGGATGAGCTGGACCCGAGCCCTCCAAAAATACTGATGCGCCCCTCCTGCAGCACAGGCCGCTCCCGACATGGCAACCAAGGCGCCAGCTGAGATGCTGGATGCCCAGGAGGTCAATAAGAACATGGCTGCCGTTTTGGAGGAAATTCGCGGCTTTCGGGCTGACATTGGCAAAAGACTGGACTGTCTGGATAAGAAGGTGGACTCTGTTGATGAACGTGTTCAGGCCCTGGAAGCGAACCTGTCCTCGGTGGACATTTTGGAATCCCAGATCGATATGTGCCTCTCGGAACTGGAAAGGAGGGAGGAAAAGTGCGCTCTTAAGTTGGACGCCTTGGAAAATAGGGAGCACAGGGGCAACCTGAGATTTTTAGGGGTGCTGGAACGAGAGGGGGAAACCCAGGCGGATATCCTCAGGATGGTCAACTCAGTAATGTCAGTTGTTAGAGGGGAGCAACACCAACGAACCTACAATTGACAGGGCTCATCGAGCGGGCATCCAAACAAAGGGCCCGGGTCAATCCTAGTTAAATTTCATTATTATGCAGGGAAGTCTAAGATTCTTGACCTGGCAAGGAAAAAGGGCCCCGTCGATTGGGAGGACAATAAGGTGACTATTTATCAAGACCTTTCTGCCTTTATTCTGGCCTGCCGTCGCCAGTGCAGTCCCATAACTAGATGGCTACAATCTAAAGGAGTGAGATACAGATGGGGCCACCCCTTTTCTCTTTCATTTGAATACGACGGCTTTAAATATTCTTTGGTCACGGAAGATGACATTCAGAGGGTCACCTGTGAGATCCTCGGCGAGCCTGAGCAGGGGGGCGGCCAGGAGGGTGAGCGAGTCGACGTGTCCCAGTCACATGCCCCTAGGGGGCCCTCTGAGAGGCGTCGGGTGCAGGGTCATAGGAAGTTTTGGAAGGTGTCGCCACCCTCGCCGGGCACGTCTAAAGTCTGATTATGTTTAGCTGTTTGTATGCACTCAGATCTGTCTGGCGGTGGGTTTTGGTTTCTTGAAGGATCTTGGGGATTATGGTTCATTATTTGATCCCTTGGTGCGAGATGAAGGGGTTACTGTGTCAATAACTTCTGCAATGCCGGGGGGGTACAGGCGGGGGGAGGGAGGACAATTCCTCAATTTGTTACTAGGGGGTGTGGAGGGGGGGCTCAATGTAGTTCTTGTGCTTCATGGGCATTTACCCTTTGGAGGTAGACGCTGGTGGCCTGGTCCTGGTGATGCTTATAAGGTCACGTGGAATCTAGGCGCTCGGGGGGCATGGGGTGTGTTGGGGTTTTGTCAATTGTTGCTTTGGGATTTGAAGCTTATATCTTTGCCGAGTTGGGACCTGTCCCCTGGGGAATATCTTGGTTCTTTTCGAGATCAAAATGTGGGGAGTCTCCTGGGGAGTACAGCCTTTTGGCGTCTTCAGGGGGAAAGACTGAGAAGCAAACGCCTTCCTAATGGCTGATTCCAATCACGCACTGATCCCAGGTTCTCTGAATGTCCGAGGTTTGAATTCTCCCCATAAGAGATCTTTGGTGGTGAGGGAATTCAAGAGGTTGAAACTCCATGTGTTGTTCCTCCAGGAAACTCATTGGACAAGGGGTAAGGATTGGCCTCTTAGAGCTAACTTTGTCCAGGGGGTTTACCAAGCATCTTGTCAGACAAAAAAAAGGGGGGTGGCAATACTAGTTTCCTCGAAAGCCCACTTTATCCTACACTCACAGCGAAAGGACCCGGAGGGCCGTTTTGTGATGGTTAAGGGGAAATCAGAGGCAATAAAGTGACGCTGGTGTCAGTTTACACCCCGAACGAAGGCCAAGACCAGTTTTGGGAATCGACTAAGTGAAAAATCATGGAGTTCACGGAGGGGGCTCTCTTGGTGGGAGGTGATTTTAATATGGTTCTTGACCCCGATGTAGATCGTAAATCTGAGCACCCGTGCGCAGTCTCCCGCAGGCTGAGGAAGATCTCGGCCTCCTTTCATAACACATACTCAGCACTGGGCATTTCGGATTCCCGCTCATCCCGGAAGGGTTGCGCCCCCCTCTTTACCTTCTTTTCTAGCCCACCCTCTTCCTTCTACCGTATTGATCACATCTTGGTGGACAACTCACTGAAGGAGAGGGTATCTAGCTTTGGGGTGGAGTTGATCTCATGGTCGGATCATGATCTAGTTCGGGCCCAGATAGGGATGCCCTCGGAACATCCCCAGAAAGCGAGGTGGTCATGTAACAATCTGTTGTTGCGGGATAAAGTCCTATCTCAGGAACTTGTGGTAGCGATAAAAGACTACTTCGCTTTGAATGACAATAGTGAGGTGGGGGTTGCCGGTGTATGGGAAGCATTTAAGGCCACGATTAGAGGGGTGCTCATTGCCATGGGAGTGAGGAGGAAGCAGGAGAGAGGAAGGGAGGAGAAAATTCTAAGAGACAAAATGGAGACTATCCAGCTAGGGGGCCAACTTAGGTCCCAAATGTTCCTGGGTAAATGGTCGGAACTTCAACGACTTAAGGCCCAACTAGCAGCTCTCTTGGTGGGTCAAACCGAGAGAAAAATAGCTTTTCTTAAACAGCGATATATGGAGAAGGGGGAAAAGGCTGATAGGATCATTGCCTGGAGACTAAGGGAACTCAGAAATAGCAAGAGAGTTCATGTGCTGCGTTCCCCGGGGGGAGGAAGGTGTATGGAAGATTCTGGTATAGCTGACCTCTTCCGACTATATTATGAACGCCTCTACTCCTCGGAATGTTCTGGAGAGGGCGCTGAAGCGGACGTCTTCCTAGACTCCCTCACGCTTCCCCGCCTCTTCCCGGAGCAGGCTGAATCTTTGGAGAACCCAATTTCCCTGCAGGAAGTAGTCGATACGATAGCCTCGATGAAAAGTGGTACCACCCTGGGGGACAATGGTTTCACTGTCTCCTTATATAAGACCTTTGGAGCTATCCTTGCTCCCTTCTTGGCCAAACTGTTCAATTCCGCTCTCGATTCCGGACTACTCCCTCAGTCGATGATTTCAGCCCTTATTGTCGTTATTCCTAAAGAGGGGAAAGACCCTTCTCAATGCCACTCCTATCGTCCCGTTTCTCTACTCAACACCGATGTGAAAATCCTGGCGAAACTACTTGCGAACAGATTGGTCCAGCACCTTCCAGCGCTGGTCCACGGTGACCAGGTGGGTTTTATCCCTGGCAGGAAAGGGTCAGACAACATCAGAAATACCCTGGACCTTATGTATGAAGCCTCGAGTAACAGCTGAGAGGCCTATTTGTTGTCTTTAGACTCGGAGAAGGCCTTTGACCGGGTCGAGTGGCCATATATGGGCAGGGTGCTGCAAAGAATAGGTGTAAAGTTTTGCCGGTGGATTGCCACCTTATATAATAGGCCCTCGGCCAGAGTAGCGGTAAATGACACTCGGATCGGCTGTTTCTTTCCAGGGGCACCAGACAGGGTTTCCCCCTTTACCTCCTTCTTTATGCACTTGCAATGGAGCCTCTTGCCATAGCGATATGGCAACACCAGGGGATTACGGGGATCATGGTGGGCGAGCTAGACTTTAAACACTCACTCTTCACGGATGACATTCTAGCATATCTAACTAATTTGGATACTTCTCTCCCTAATCTCCTCTCCCTGATCCGGTCGTTCGGAGCTTTCTCAGGCCTGAAGATCAATCCATCAAAATCCTGCTTAATGCCAGTGGGGTCGGGCTCCAGGGGCAAGGATGGAGGAGATTCAGTGCAGGGCATCGAGATAGTTGGTTCTGACATTCTATATCTTGGGATCCATCTCCCTAGAGACCTGGGGTCCCTTTTTTAACTGAATTTTCCACCAATTCCCTCCAGGATGAAGTCGGACCTTGCTAGGTGAGCGCCCCTGACCCTCTCGTGGTTTGGTCAAATGGTGTCCGTTAAAATGAATGTCCTCCCCCACCTTCTCTATCTCTTCTCTTCCCTCCCCACAAAGATTCTGGAGTCTTACTTTAAGTCTCTGCGCCTTATGATTCAGCGTTTTATTTGGAATGGCAAGAAACCAAGGATCAGGTACGATACTCTGACTCTCCCGAGGTCCTTTGGGGGGTTTGGGCTCCCCGACTTTCGCCTGTATTATAAGGCAGCTCAGCTTAGGGTCTTGTTGGAGCATATGTGGGACGATATCCGCACCTATTGGACTTACATCGAGGACACATATACGCACTCCAGAAAAGTTTGAGACTTGTGGTGGTCCCAAGGTAGTGAGCTTCCCAGTTGAGTGAAAACTGATCTTACGCTAGCGGTTCTGTGGGAACTCTGGCAGCCATCCAAGGAGAATCTTACCCTCTCCTCTTGGCCTTCACCTCTCTCCTCACTTTGGGGTCCACCCATCGACCTAGGTATAAGGGGTTTAAGAAACACTCAGATGTGGTCAGACATGGGCCTGGAAACGGATGTTCAACTGTTCCCAAAGTCTCCTTTATAGGGTTCTACGTTATTTCGCCGAACGAAATTTCATCGTGGGACTTTTCATCGCCGACCCTTTCATCGCCAACATTTTTATTTTTATTTTTTTTATTTATGGGGGGACTGCGTCCCTCCAAACCCCCCCACTTAAATAATCATACCCCAACCCGCACAAACACCCACCCCTAAAAAGAAAATTACAAAAAGAAATGTTGGCGATGAAAAGTCCCACGATGAAATTTCGTTCGGCGAAATGCGTGTATACCCTTTATAGAGTATGACTCCCTGGTAGAGGCTATGGGGGATAGCCCAATGTCAATTTTAGATTTTCTCTGTATTAAAGGTATCCTCACATCACCTCCGAGCTCAAGGTGCTAGCGCGCCCTCTCACACCCTTTGAGAAAGTGATTATAGAGTCTTGTTCTCGCCGGGGTTCCCTCTACAGAATTTATCGGGTCTTGAGTAGAGCCCAACTGCAGGGTAGACGAGGGTTTAAACTCTTCTGGGAGGAAAAATTTGGGTTGCTGATAGAGGATTCCACCTGGTCTAGAATTTACGAGGCCATCTTTTCGGGCTCCCTGTACACTGCAGCTATGGAGCATAACTTTAAGATACTCCATGCTTGGCATCTTTCCCCGGACAGGCTGTCAAAGATGTTTCGGGGTCTCTCCCCCTTGTGCCCTAGGGACTGTGGCCAGCATGGTACATGGTTCATTTGTGGTGGTAGTGCCCGTCTGCTCAAATTTACTGGTTGGTGCTTCTGCGTTGGATCAAAGATATAGTGGGTTTTGCCGTGCCTAAATGTCCTCTGGAAATATTTTTCGGTGTTTCAGCCTCGGAGGAAGACACAGGAGGCTTACCGCAGGTAGTCAAGGGTATGTTGAGGGCGGGGAGGTTGGCTCTGGCACAGAATTGGAAAAGTACGTTAGCACCATCCAAATCAGATTGGTTGTCGAAATTGTGGGTGATTTTTACCTATGAGAAACTGTCAGCACTGGCACACGATAAAATTGAAGCCTTTCTGCGGGACTGGACTCCGATACTCCTTCATGAAGACTGTGAGGCACTGCGACTTTGAGAATTTTCCGGGTGCATGGTTTACCATCTGGTTTTCTGTGCTCTTTGCAAACAAACCTTCGGCTATCTTCAGTCTTTGTGGGTTGGTGGATTGGAACCCATTTGAGTCACCTATTGGTGGTGTCATGATCTTGTGGTTAAGTTCTTTTTCTTTTGTTCCTCAGGGTTTGTGGTCCTAGTCTGTGCTCGGCAACTATTGGGTAGGGGGGTGGGGGGAAGTTGGGATTTTCCAGATCTTTTTGTCGCTGATTTCCTGCTGTGCAAAAGTATCTGGTTTCTTGGTTATTGTAAAATGTTCAATAAAAGCTTAATGGAAAAAAAAAATGTGCGGACTGTAACTCGATGATGTCAATCACGTATCCACACAGTATTTGTCTCTAGTGCCTCGGCGAAGAACATAGTCGATGAATGAGGCTCCTGCCAATCGATGACCAGTAAGTCCTTGAAAGAGATAAGGTCAAACCTCACCCTACATATGGTCAGTTTCTAAATCTCTGTCTTCCACACCTCAAAAAGAAAATCTTCCGAAGGTAGGAGTTCCACCAGAGGCAAGTCTCCAGAAAGGCACAAAAAATGTTTCAAACATTTTAAGCAATGGATATCCAGGCACAATTCCAGTCGCCCTTCTTCTTTGTCACAGAAGAAAATGAAGAATATGTATTAGGGATCCTCTAAGACTTGTAATAAATAAGTTACCGGTAGGAGCCCAAAAAGGAAGGCACACCGTGCATGAAGTAACGCTGTTTATTACAGCTGAGCAAGCACAAATCAAACTGCACAGTGGAACAGAACTGGTTGGTGAGAGCTGACAAACTTGCTCACAACGGACAGTAGTTTTATACCGCTAATACAATGTTTGTACAGTTAGAAACAGTTGCACTTCAAACTTCACGTCTTCTCAGTTCTCAAGAAACTGACTGGTTAGACTACGTCATACCCCTATAGCTAGACACACATTAGTTAGACATGATTGGAGCAAACAGACCTACCCCTTCCCAGCTCATCTCCCTGTGTGGTGTCACATTGCTTCCTGCTCCACCTCGCAAACAGTTTGCAATTAGTAATAAGATAATTGTGCTGACCTCTGGGTCTTTATTCATCTGCCATTGGCCAGCACCAGAAAGGAAGGAACACGAGACACCCTTAGCCAGTGGGGAGGAATACATTCACACGGCACCTGCAAGATACTAACCTTCACAAACTCTGTTGTGGACACTCTGTGAACGCGACTGCATTCTGCTGGAGACGAGCAGCCTGAATTCAGCTCGCCCCTCCCTCAGCTACAGTGCATGGGCCATGTGTTCAAAGCGGGCCTATAGGGTGAAGCCCACCTATGGCGCCCCCATGGAGAGTGCTTAGCTGCGCTTTCGCCTTTCTCACATTTGTGCAGCAGGTTCCCTTGTATCCATGGTGTGTTATATACAGAGTGTCGCCCCTTGTTCCCCTTCATGCATGGTCCTTGGAACTAGCTACAGCTCCCTGAGGCCCGCTTGTCCCACTTAGGAGGTCTCCCAGCCCATGCCTCTTTATATCCATAATTGGTAGGAGCGCTCCCCTTTCTGACGCTGAATCAGCACCTTCATTGAATTCCCCCCTTGGATCAATCTTTCGATCAACACCTTCTTTCCCATCATCTCCCTACTATGTTCCTTGAGCATCCATATTCTTGTTACCCTGTCTATGTCCCCTTCGTCTACCTCATACCCTTCCAGTGTGTTCCCAATTATTAGACAATTGCGTCCATCTAGGGAGCATGCCAACCAAAAAGCATCATAGTCTTCAGCATTTGGTGGGGGGGGCTGCAAAAACCACATGCATTCCGTCCTCCCCCCTTATTCACCTTGGGAGGCTGTCTCTCTAGTCCGCTATGCTCATCATATACTCTGTTAGCAGACATTATATACCATACGTTTCCCTTACGACAATTGCACTGTTTGATGATCCACTGTCCAACACAGAAGTAAACGAGCATCAAAACAAGCACAAGGACAGTTATTTTGAACAGAGCCGTCAGCCACTATGGCACCCAGGCAAATAGTGAGTCCAGCCAATTGTCCGAGGCATTATCATGGGTTTCTTTTACCATTTTTCCATGTAGTATACTTATCTCCACGACCGCCTCTGTGAGAGTTTGATTGGCAGCATCATTGGCAGGTATGCTCTACATCAGCTGATCCCAATTTTGTGGCAGACACCACCCTCCATTGCAGTCATTAGATGAATAACAAATTGATTCTGTAGGGCCACCAGGCGCAGGGCACTCAGCTATTCCCACACTTTGTTCTGTTTCATTTGCCAACTGTAGCTCCTCGTAGTGGGTAATCTGCAGCCATTTGGCGTTGGCATCTGCTTGTACCACGGGAAGCAGTAGGGATGTGAAGAAAACTGAGTGCTGTGGAACTGCGTCCAAACTGTGCACTTACTCGGTAGATATGTAGCTACTTCTCCTTTTCTTTCTTGCCACTTGCTTAGGCTGATCTCTCCCCTCCTTCTGCTCTTCTTCTGATTCTCTTGCTGTGATGTAGAAAGTTTATTGAATGGAAATGGGTCCGCCCATGGGTATGACCAATGCAGGGTTGTAGAGGGTCACAAGTGCACCTACCCCTCCCCAGTCTGGAGGCAACTGGGCATAAGCTTTGGATCTGTACTGCCGTTTTCCCTTTCTGCAAAGCTGAGATGCTCATCGTCCTCTCGCATCCAGTGTACACCCCCAGTATGATCATTCTAGTTGCACTGAAACACCGAGGGATGCTGTGTGAGTGGTTTTATATATACTGGACGATGTTTTTCATCTATCCATGACAAAGCATGTATATTGACATCACATATTCCTCTGCATTTTTTATTTATTTTATTTACCACTTCATATCCCACCAGCCCTTCTGCACGGCGCTGCACCATCCCTCTTTCCCACTTTCCATTGTGAAACACTGAACCCCCTATTCACATCAGGTGTGGCACCACAGGATTTCATGTCCTGTGGGTAGTAGCCAATTGTTCCCCCTTTGCGCCCCTCCTATATTATATTCCAGTATTACATGCTTTGTTGCCTCTTCCTTGGCCATGCTTTCAAGCTGTATATAATTTTCTGCATGCACCTCCTGGCCTTCGTCTCTCCATTGCACTTCTAATGTGTGCCCCTGACACAGGCCGGAGTTCTGCATAAGGACAAGTGCATCAGGCATCCCGCCTTCTCTGCTGCTACTTCTTGTGGCAAGAATTGTTTTGGTATCCCTGTAATGTGCGGGATTAGCGAGCACAGATAGCAACGGCCATTAGTGCTCTCTCGCCCCACCCTTTTAATTCCATCGTATCACACATTTCCAGATGCTGTGTCTCCCCCCTCTGCAATGGAATCATAGAACATCTCAGTGCTTAATATACTCCTCTTAGTGTGTGCCTCCTTTCCATTGTCGATGGGCACACCCCTACTTTCTTTATATAGTAGAAACCACAACAAGAAGAAAAGAAAATAAGAAAGGGACCAAGCAATCCTATCCCTATAGTTCTCATATCATATTTATGCCTTCTTCCCTTCCTCCCACTTGAGTCCTGCCCACCTCGTGCTCCCTTTGTAGGCTTTTGGTAAAGACTTATAGCTGTAAACAAATGTCAATGAGAATTGGGTTACACTTCTCATCAAGTTGCATTTCACTCCTCCCCTTCCGTGGTGCTGTTGTTGACCTTGTGGACGTCGGAAACGTGTATCCATGCCCTCCTTTCTTTTATTTTCACAGCTCTGGGTGTTGCGTATACAACTCCGTAAGGGCCAGTGAAACTTGCCTCCGACCACCGCTGTACAACATTAGACAAGTACTCTGTCCCCTCTGGTAGAGATGTGTGTACTTGTTTTTCAACTTTGGTCGGCTGACTTGTTGAACCTGGCGGCAAATGTTTTTGATGTCATTTGTTATTTCAGTTAAGTACGTGTGTTGCTCTTCTCCCAAAACCTGTGCCATGTTATTTGCATATGAAATTAATGTTCAGAAGGAATAGGCGCATGCATCCTCCTGCCAGTTAGAATTTTGTGCACTCAAATGGTGGATAACACCAGGTGAGTTGCAAAGGGCAAAAAGAGCCAATGGGAGGCACAATAAAGCCAGTTTTTGCATAATACTGTGGTTAGCTTTGCAAAGCGTTCTTTAACTAAGCTGTTTCTATCTCTCAACAATCCTGTTAGTCTACAACCGGAACACTCTGCATAGCCTGTGTTTTATTCCTAAGAGGCGCGTTATTTCTTTAAAAAGGTATTTGGTGAAATGTTGCCCATTATTAGACCTTATTTCTTCGCATACCCCCACCTTGAAAACACCTCCTGTACTAGGAACTTTGCAGCTGACTTTGCGTCGTTCTTAGCACAGAGCCCCGCCTCAAGAAAACGTGAAAATGGACAGACAATAAGCATGTACCTATAAGAGGTACATCTGTCTTGTATATCAAGATAGATGATATGCAACTGCCGGAAGGGCCCTTTGGGTCGCGTCAATGTCCCCCTTACAGTTTTTAAAGTATGACAAGACAAGAACTGCTGACCACACAATTTCCTGTAAATTCTGCCACTCTCTCATGTACATTGGAACATACCACCCTTTGTTTATTTCTGCCACTATGTTTTCTTTAGACACCTGGGCAGGAAAGTGCAGCTGTTCTAATGCTACACCTAACCATCTTTTTGTCATCATTGGTTTCCATGTGCTGTTTTGTTTCCCTTTCAAATTGATGGGTGAGTGGCAACAACCTCTGTGTATCCTCAAATCTTTTTCCTCCTCCGGAGCCTCTCCTTGCAGCTCTATAGTCTGTACAATATGTATCGTGTTGAAACTTTCCATGTTTTCTTCCTCTTAACCGTTTCTTCTCTCTGCCACCATTATTTTCATTCTTCCTTTCGCACCCGGGTACAGTCTCATACTTCCCTCAGGCCGCTTCTTCGGCTGCTCGGTTGGCCATTTTGTTCCCTAAAGATATGCAGTCCTGCTCAACTGTGTGTGCGGCACATTTTATTATGGCCATTTCCACTTTGTGCTTCAATCATTTGCCCGCGCAATTCAGCACGTTGTACTGGCGACCCGTCCCTTCTCCTGAACTCTCTTCTCTCCCACCATGCTAATCATGAATGTAGTGTGGATGCCACGCAAGCTGAATCTGAAAATGTTAGCTGCATGCCCTTCTATCATGTTCAATGCACATATCATGGCCACTAACTCTGCTGCCTGCACTGAATAATGCGATGGTAACCTCTGCTGGGATGCTATTACATATTCCCTGTTCTTGTAGGACACTATCGCAGCTCCAGTATGTCTCCCTCCTGTATTGGGGTCTATACTTATAGACCAGTCAATGAAGACCATGTCTGCCCCTTCTTTTTTTTCTTTTTTGACCCACATATTCCCTTCCATTCTGTCTATATGTGCTGCGCAGTCATGCCCGTAGTCTCCTTCTTCCGCGGGTTCTGCATTGAATATTGCCAGGTTTACCACCTGACAACTCGCTACCTCAGTGGCTGGGTTTGTCAGTATTACTTCATAGCACAATGCCCTTTGTGTCGTTAGTGTGCTTTTTGATTTTTCCAAAATTGCAAATAATGAATGCTCCACGTACAGTACTACGGGGCAACCCATGGTAATTGTCGCGGCCTTTTCTATTGCAAACGCTGCAGCTGTGAGCGCTTGATCGCAGGGGAAATGTCCCTGCATTACTGGGTTTAGAACACCACTATAGTAAGCCAAGGGTTTGTGTCACTGTGTCTTCTTTTGTGTGAGGGCTGCCGTCATCACTGAGCCACCTGAGTGGGAGAACACGTAAAACTTCTCCTTGTAGTTAGGGGTGGCCAACACTGGCGCATGGGCAATGCTTCTTTTAGTTCTAAGAAGCTTTCATTCATTTCTGATGTCCATTTTAGTTCCGTCTTCTCCTTCTCCGCTTCCTTAATGAACTGTAGTAAGGGTTTTGTGAATGTAGAGTAATCAAAGACCCATGCCTTGAAGTAATTGCATAACCACAGGAACTTCTACATTTCCTTCACTGTGCGTGGACGAGCAGTCAAGTGAATTGCCTCTAACCTTTCCTGTGTTATCTTGAATCCTTCAATGGATATTATTTGTCCCAGGTACACAACCTCCTCCTGGTAGTTTTGCCTTTTTGCCTTTTCCACCTTATTCCCCTTGTCTGCTAGTAGTATTAAGAGATACACCGAATTGGCCCTACACTCTTCCTCAGTCTTGCTGCATAATACCAAATCATCAACATATTGTATCACTGTGCTTGACATTTGTAAGTTGCTCAGGTCCATTTGTAACACACTGTTAAAAATGCTAGGTGATTCGCAGTACCCCTGGGGCAACCTAGTGTGTTCAAATCGGGTTCCCTGATACGTAAACGCTGTCAAATATCTAGAGTCTGGGTTAAGTGGGATGGAGAAGAAAGCATTCTTCACATCAATGTCCGTGAAGTACGTTGCCTTTGTTGGGATGTTGCACAGTATTGTATTATTGTAGCAGGGTTCGATACCAGGGAAACTCTGCTTCCACTAGATCGTTAAGAGGGTGTACATCTTGTATAAATCTCCATGACCCACCCTTTGATTTCTTAATTGGTTATATAGCTATGTTGCATGACGATGTGGATGTCTGTATGATACCCTGCTGCCATAGAGCGTGTATATTCAAGTATATTCCCTCATTGGCTTCTCTCAACAATGGGTATTGTTTTGATTGGGGGCAGCAGCACCCCTTCCTTTAACTTTATCTTCACCACCCCTTCTGCTTTTAGTATCCCTATGTCATGAGGCACTTTTGTACATAGTTTCTCTGGAACCCTTTTGAGATATTCATATGTGTGCTTGCTTCCACTCTTTAACAATGGTTTCAGTGGGCCTCATTACGACCCTGGCGGTAATCGCCCGTCATTACCGCCATGGCGTAATGAGCGTTTACGCCGTGGGACGATGGCGTAAAGAGCGCCACATCACGACCCATCGCGCACGAGCATTACGCCATGGTGGTAATGCAATTAACGCCATGGCGGAAAAGGCCCCTACCGGCATCGCTAAGCGAGCAAGGTGCCCTTCCGCCAGCGTAAGTAGCGGCCACCGTAATTTACGGCCACCGTAATTAGCGGCGGCCGTAAAAGGCCAAACCGGAAATAGCGTCATCGCGCCGGAACGGGAAGCAGCCCGTCGGCCATCTTTAAAAACACAATCCATCGCCATCCTACCAAACAACACCAGACCCAACCCTGACACCTGTCCCAACCAAACACCCACCCATCCAAGTTCCCGAAAATGCCAAAATCCGTGAAAAAGGCATGTGACCGCCAGCGCCAGGAGCGATTCAGCCGGGAGGAACTCTGCATGCTAGCGGAGACCCTGCAGGACAACGCAGGTGTTGTTTTCTTCCCTGAAATGACCAGGACAGCAATCGGGAAGAAGAAGGCCATCTGGGCCCTGGTGGCTGAGCGCGTCAGCGCGGTGGGGACCGTACCCCGCACCCCACAGCAGTGCCGGAAGCGCTGGGATGACCTGCGCATACGGGTCAGAGCCGTCATCTCAGCAAACCGCAACCTTGCCCAGGGAACCGGTGGAGGGTCGGAATCCCCCCTGAAACTCCAACTGTGGGAGGAGATCTGTGCAACCACCATCGGCATGGAATCCATCGAAGGCGTTGGAGGGATGGAAAGGGGAGCCCCGACATCAGGCGATGAAGGTAGGTGCCTCATACAAGACATGCCATAGTCACAGCAGTCCAATCATGTGTAGCACAAGGTTGCCCTAGAGTGTAAATGCAACACAAATCAATACTGCCCATAGCCACATGCGAGCACCACCCTGCATACACTGCTGGCACCCGCATACCTGCATCCACATACCACACTAAAAGGAGACAACCTGCATGGCACGGCCTGAAATCTGCCTCATCCACTGGCCAAAATAATGTCAACCATTGTCATTCCAAAGTCCGTAGACCCATCAATAACGCCCTCCCACCTTTGCTCCACCACAGGCACAGAATCACACCCAGAGGACCAGGACACCCCTGCGCCGAAGAGAGCGAAGTCCAACAACAACGTCCCTGCACCCTCAACCTCAGCTGCAGTGAGGCAGACCCCACGACAAGCAGGTCCCACTGCAGGCATACCGGAGGTCCCACCGGCAAGCACCCCTGTTGGCAGCAGGCCAGCAGCAGCTGCTCCACCTCCACCGACATTGCCTGCCACAGAAGGCAGGGGGTCAGCGGCCAGCAGCAACATCGGGGAGACAGCTGCAACAGCTGCATGTTCTGACTCGGACATGGAGCAGGAGGTCAGAAGCCCCACTGACCAACTACATTCCCCCTGTTTCTCAGACGCCAGCCCCCATGAGGGTGACACACAGGGGCACACTGAGGCAGAGGAGTGGCCTTCCACCCCATGCCCTGTCCACACTCCACAGGAGGGGAGCAGCCCCTCCATCACTCCACCTGCACTGGCCATGGGCCAGCACGGCCAGCAGTCCCTCGAGGACATCACTCAACGGCAGCATCAACTGTCCGCAATGCTGGATGAGCATGCCGCGGAATGTGTGGGGGCTAGGTTTAGCATTGAACAGGCCACGGAGACACTAAGGGCCGAAGTGGCGCAGAGCACTGCCACCCTGAGGGATGCCATGCAGGCCATGTCCAGGGACATCTGTGCCGAACTTGCGGGCTTGCGTCGTGCGGTCACTGACCTCACCCACACAGTACAGGAGCTGCATGCACAGGGGCAGCCAGGGACATCCTCCACTGCCAGTTCTGCGCAGAGCAGCCCCGTGCGACGTTCCGGACGCAACCTGCGCTCCACAGCCAGGGGTGCCCCGGGGGCCGGGAGAGGGGGCTTGTGACGGCCTGTGGACACTGTCACAGGCATCTGTTGACACCTACATGGGGTGTGTTGGGGTGTGCAGGGGGGAGGTGGGAGGTGGGAGGGGGTGTGTTGGGGTGTGCAGGGGGGAGGTGGGAGGTGGGAGGGGGTGTGTTGGGGTGTGCAGGGGGGAGGTGGGAGGGGGTGTGACACGACAGTTCATAGTTCCAATACACTTTTTTCTTTCAAAAAAAGAAATGTGTGGACATTTTCATTGCGTATGTGTGCTTTATTGGTGTACAGTCCACAGTGTGCATGTCCCAGAGACACACAGTGCCCCAAGTGCAGTCTCCATGCGATAAACACCAGCCCTGTGTGCTAGAAGCAGTGGTCGATGATACTTTGGCGCATGGCACGCCCCTCCTGTGCATCGCCTCCTCCATGTGGTGGCGCCCCATCTGCACCCTCCTCATCCTCATCGTCAGGTGGTTGCAGTTCTGCGTCAGGGGGCAGGGGCACATTCCGTCTGACGCACATATTGTGCAGCATGACACATGCCATGACGATCTTTGCCACCTTCTCATGGCCATACAGGAGTGCCCCACCAGACCTGCTGAGGCTTCGGAACCGTGCCTTCAGGAGGCCGAATGTCTGCTCTATGACCACACGAGTACATGTATGTGCACGGTTGAAGTCCTCCTCGTGCTGGTTCTGCGGGTTCCGGACTGGTGTGAGGAGCCACCTCTTCAGGGGATAGGCTGCATCACCTGTATGTAGGCGAGAATGTATGTGTCAGTCATGTTGTCTGATCAGGAACATGATGTTCCACCATGGCTGGCATGGAACTGTTACCTTGGCTCACTTCTACATGCACTAATTGATTCACACAATGCAACCAGTATATGCTCGTTGCTGCCATGGCCTGTTTTGCATGCCATCACCCTATGTATGCAGAGGGGTTGTGTGCATTGTGAGTGCCCTTCCTCTGTCTCCGTTCTCTGTGTTACTCACAGCCAGGTGGAGTATGCATCATCCCCCCACCCTTTCTGCCAGGTGGAGTATGCATCATCCCCCCCCTTTCTGCCAGGTGGAGTATGCACTGGTACGTCATTCCCATGCCCACTTCCATGACATTGCACTCACCGAGTAGCCAGGATCTTGGGCCTGCATGTCGCTCCATGTAGCGTGGTATTGTGGAGTTCCTCAGGACCAGTGAATCATGGGTTGATCCGGGGAATCGGGCACAACAATGTGTGATGATCTTGTTGGAGTCACAGACCATTTGCACGTTGATAGAGTGGAACTGTTTCCGGTTGCGGTACGGTACCTCCATGGCACGTGGAACCACCAATTCCACATGGGTGCAGTCGATGGCACCAATGCAACCGGGTATGCTGGCTAGTGCATGGAAACCCACTTTGGTGTTTGCAATCTCCTGGGCAGTCCGTGGTAATGAGATGTGGTCGTCTGTGTGCTTGAGGAGGGCATCGAGCACTTGGATGAGTGTTCGTGAGAATAATGGTTGTGAAATGCCATGCAGGTGCCCCACTGTGTGCTGGTAGGTGCCTGTGGCCAGGAAGTGGAGTACAGCCACTACCTTCAGTAGGGGGGGGATGGCGGTTGGACTTTCTATCATGCTGACGATGTCGTTGTGTGTCATGTCTACGATGGCGGTGATGGTGTCCCGGTCCAAAGGGTACAGGGTGTGGATCTGCTCAGCAGTGAGGTTGTTTGGATTGGCTCTGATGCGTGGGATTGGGGGCTGCCTGCGTGGTGGCACTGGCTGTGCTGGTGGGGCTTGCTGGGCCTGCCTTGCCCTCCTTCTCCTCCTGCGTCTCCTCTGTGCTGCCTGTTGTTGTTGTTGCTGTTGTAGTAGCACATGCATTGCTATCAGGTCCTCCAGCCCCAACATTGCTAGTCGTATTGGCATCATTGTGGAGTGTGACTGGGTGTGGGTAGGGGTGGGGTGTGCTCTTTTTTTACTCCCCTGAGTCTGTATTGCCTTCACCTGTGCTGTTTCTGTGCACCTGTGGCAGCTGCATTCACTTGACATGGCCCTTTACGGTTGGTTCGCGATGGCGTTATTTGCACCATGGCGGTAAGGTACTTAGCGGCCTCGGTGATGGCGTTAGGTGCATGTCCGCTTGGGTCGGCATTTGCGTACCTTTCCGCCATGGCGCTAAGTACGGTGTGGGCGGTCGCGTGCGCGCACCCTTAGCGCAGTTAGCGGCAGCGTTAACTACGATGCCGCTATTGGCATCGTAGTTTACGGTCAGGAGTCATGATCGGACCTGGCGGAAAACGATGGCGGTAACCATTTACCGCCATCGTTTTTCACTTAGCGCCAGGGTCGTAATGAGGCCCAGTATCTGCAGCAGCATTTCTACTACTCTTAATGGGCAGGGTATTTGTAGCTGGAATACCATCTCTCCCTCCTCCTCCCAATCGGAGAACAGTTGTTCATCCTTTACTCCTGTTACTTACTGTCAGTGTTGAGTCGATGCATAACACTGTATGCCACTCCATGTTGTCATTGTCCGTCCCACATAGGATCACCATGTCTTTGTGTGTCACTACCTCTTCAAGCTGTAGTACTAGTGTGGTGCCTTTTATGTCTTCCTTCTGGCACTGTGGTCTGAACAAGAATTCTGATGCCACTCAGAAAACCTGCCCTCGAATTCCTGGGACCAATCCCAGTAGTATCTTAACACCATATAAGAACATGCTAGGGTGCATGGGTTGGCCTCGTAGGGTGCTCTGAGCGTGTGTTGCTAAAAGGAACATGGCCACCCATGTGCAGTAAATGCCTGGTGTTAAGCACACCATCCCCTTTTCCGTGAATAATATTGTGGCGTTCAGTTTGCTGAGCAAGTCTCTCCCTAGTATATTGATTGGGGTACCTTTTGGAATATAGTAGTTGCACTACTATGTGCTGTGTCCCTATTGTTAGTGGTAAATCTTTCATTACTGGAACCTTCACTACTGCCCCAGAGAAGCCCTGCATATCCATCATTTTGTTTGATAGTGGGAATCCCCCTTCCCTTACACAAGATTTGGTTGCTCCTGGATCTATGAGGAATGAGAACTCTCTTGGTCCTATTTTGACTAATACCTCAGGTTCCTCTTCTGGGCCATCAGTTATTGCTAGGATTGGACACACTCAAGCCTTCTACAGGCCTCCCTATTGTTGGGAGTTACTCTGTGGAAAAGGGAAAGGATTTCCTTTGACAACACACACCCTGGTGTAGTGAGGTACCACGTTCTGTCCTAGCACCACTGTATTTCCCAAAGCTAGAGCTGGTGTTTGCGTCACATTTGGAGGTGCCATTCCACCATATGTTGGCCCCCCTTGGACTTGCTGCAGCAGGGGGTGTCTGTCCCTGCTGCAGATGGGCTCGGAGGGGCTACATCTACTGCCACTGCTGCTGTGACAAACCCTTGCTGCTGCGCCATCTGGATTGCTGTTTTCTGAGCTTGTTGTCCGAAAGGCATGTACGCGCAAAATGCCCCATGTTCCTGCATATAAAACACGGTCTGAAAACCCTGTATCCTGTCCCCTGGTATCCTCCTCCTCTTCCTTGTTGCAAGTACCCTCTACCCATTGGAAAGTACTCCTCCTGCATGTAATTCATTTGCTGTGGGGCTCCCCACTGTGGCATATACCGCAGCTGCACATAACCCACCTGCTGTGGCGCACTCCCCATGGGAAAACCTCCCTGTTGGGTGGGTGCCACTGCAGCAGCATCTGGTACAAGGATTTCCCCTTCCATTGTATACCACCCCAATTTCTTTTGTACCTGTTTTTTCTGCCATGGCAGCATTTCCTACCGCCTGCCACTTGCTCTCCTGCTTCCTTTTACAGTAGTGTACTATCATTGCCTGTGTCTCTGAATATCCCTTTGCTTCTATTCCCACAATCTTGTCTAACGATGCCTGGACGTCTGTCAGTAACCCCTTGACCAGAATGTGGTAAAACAAGGGTACGCCCCCATCGTCCCAGCACCTTCGCGTTTCCTGCATCCAGAGGTCCTGCACCCATTTTATTTATTCTGCGGGTTGTCAACAGGCTTCATCTTATGTGCCGTTACTAATACTGACTCATAGCTATCTGGGTAGATGCTTCTCAGGAACTCCCATATGAGTGCTCGACAGTTGTCGAACGGAGCCCCCTCATGTGCGTTAGTGCTTAATTTCATCCCATTCTGCTCAACCTGCTCCTATATTTTGTCCCTTGCCTCCTATTATGGTTGCGAATAAACATTTCATAACCCCTATTGCCAGCGTCACCCCAGCAGTCTTTTTCAATGGATTGCTTTTCTCCCACAGATTCCTCATTTGGTAGCTAGCCCATTTAGCTTCACTGCTTCAGAAAAATTCTTGACAGGGGGGCATAGTGGATCTTGATTCGGCTGTCGATTCGGCTTGCCCAATACTCTATCATTGGCTCCGGACATGACACCAGGTGGCATATATAAACTATGTCACTATGCCTCATACCTCAGTTCCTTTTTACGCATGCTTCTCAGGCTGCTTGGGAACACGGTCAAGTATTTGACATATTTGACGTTTTTGTCAAATCTTTCGATTGTTTTATTTTTTATTTCTCTACGCGAGATGTCCATCGCCCGGGTTTCGGGTTTCAAGCGTTGTACCAATTGTCACACCAAGATGTCCATCATTGACCCTCATGAGTTATGCCTCTGGTGCCTAGGCACGGGTCACGGGATGCAAGGGTGGTCGTTGTGTGCCAAAATGCATCCGAAATCCTTGCGTGATCCGACTGCTAAGCTTGGCATGGGTCGACCGCCCTCAAACTCTCTGGCGCGGTCAATGGTTCAGTCCTCAAAGACTGAAAACCAAGGGGCGTACACCCAAGAAAGAATATCGGCGAAAGAAGAAATGGTCCAGCAGTGGCAGTACAAGGGGTACGACTTGACTGATATTCTAGACGAAGGTCTGGTTACGGAGCGCAACATGCCCCTAAACCCTGCAATTGCCGATCCTCTGACCTCTCTCTGGCAGTACCTTTGGGTGTCTAGTCAAATGGTCGACAGGACAATTGGTCGACAGGACAATTGGTCGACACCAAAAGGTCGACCGATCAAATGGTCGAATTTTTTTTTATTTATATATATATTTTTTAGGTTTTCGTTTAGGGGAAAAAAAGGGTTTTTAGCAACAACAAAAAAAGGGGGTTAGGGGGGGACCCCCCAAAGCAAAAATGAAAAAACAAAAAAAAAATAATTCGACCATTTGACCTGTCGACCTTTTGGTGTCGACCATTTAAATTCGACCAAATGACCTAGAACAGTACCTTTGTTCTATTCCCCCAGTCAGTTCCACCATATCGGGGAAGTATA
Organism: Ambystoma mexicanum; assembly: GCF_040938575.1. Taxonomy (NCBI): domain Eukaryota; kingdom Metazoa; phylum Chordata; class Amphibia; order Caudata; family Ambystomatidae; genus Ambystoma; species Ambystoma mexicanum. Next base: position 736,753,368 of record NC_090925.1, read on the forward strand.
GGCCGGCCAGAGGGGACCCATCATTCCTCTCCTCTCACCCTTCTCCGGAAGGGCTCGTTATGCAAGCTGCTACAGTCTCCTCCAGACCAGCTTCTTCAACTTCCACTCTACCACCCGCCAGGGAAGTGAAGGAGGTTGATGCCTTGGCCAAAAAGGCTTTCACATCGCTCAGTATGGCCCTTAAAGCTACGAATGTGTCTATTGGATTTGCAAAATATTAATTTGGTCTTTGGACGGCAGTGGAGAATGCTGCACAGCACATCCCTGAGGGGGAAATGTGCAAGAGATTACTACAGCTGGTGGAAGATCGGAAGGAGTTGGCCACGAGGTCGCTGCTTACGGGCCTGAACATAGCCGACTGCATGGGCCGATCTGTGGCGTCGGCTATGATGCTGAGGCAGGCCAGCCTACTTAAAATCTTCAGGCTTGATTCCAAGATGGCCACCAGTAGGAGAGCAGCATGACCGATGCTCTACTAAACCTCTGGACTGTAAACACAGCTAACTAAGTAATCACTCCCTCCCCAGACATTCAATATTTTGGTGGAAGAGCCCGCTGTGGTGGGGGCTATCACCCCCCTCCCTTCCATATAAATGCAGGATAATCTGTAATGTGGGACATCGACACACCTTTCTGTCAGATTCCGTATTAACAATCTGAATTTCAAACTCGTCAGTCCCACTTCCCTCCTCTGACTCCTCATCTGATGAGCTTGAGTCTGTAGAGTATTGCTGAGCCTCACGATAATGGTAGCCGGCGGAGGCGGTATCCCAACCGCGGTGGGAAGCCACAGTGTTCGCTAGTGAACAGCGGCCTCTGCGGCCCTGTCACCGCAGGTGGGTGAAAGTAGGGGAAAAAGCCAAAGGCGTACAAAAAAACCCCTCTTGATGGTCGAAGTGGTAGGCAGCAGAGGTGAAGTCGTAATCCAGGAGGCGCCGGGAGCTTGTGGTCCAATGAAGGAGGATCGCAGAAAGCAGCGGAGTCTGGAAGGGACCCAGAGAGCCGTAGCCGGGAAACAAGCGGAGAGGAAATGAGCGAGGAAGGGGAAAAATGGAGAAAGATAGTGGAGGCAGGGAAAATGGGAAACAACAGGAGTCGTAATGAGCAGGGAGATCAGTAAGAAAACACAACACAGCGTACAGCAACCAAGAGCGAGAAAACACACAGTTGCAATGCGCAGTTTGCCAGGAAGACGCGGAGTAAGTCTTCCTGCAATGGCTACGTCACAACGTAGAAAAACGTGCAAAGACTAGACTGTTACCAGATAAAGAGAAAAAGCCTGTGTATTCTCTAATGTCTACTCCATCGGAACCGCCGCCACAATCTCCATGGGGGGGATCGCATGACACTTTCAGGCTGCAGGCCCGCCTCTGAATACAGCTGATGCCAGGGCAGGAATCCGGTGATCCCGCAGTGAGGAACGAGTTGGAGGATCCGGAAGGGGAGGAAGAAGGGAGTCCTTGGAATCTGGCAGGAGTGAGAGGAGACATCCGTGCCTGTGCGGCGAGGTCCCTGCTGGCAGCTTGAAGAAGGAACAAGCAGGAGCGGAAAAAGGTCCGGTGGGCAAAGCTCCATCATCGGAGGGCCCAGGTAAACAAAAGAAATATGTCACCCACCGGTCTGCCTTCTTCCGACTGCAAAGTTGGGAAAAGTACTAAGCGGTAAGTGAGGACGGAAAGGAGGAGATATCAGAAGCAGAGAGGCTGCAGAGGAATACGATACAAGTAAGACCTCTGGCAGGGATGAAAGGGCAAGTTACCCCCTATCAGGAGCCTGGAGTAACGTGGGGTGAACCCCCAAGAGTTGAACGGCCTGGCAGCAAATCAAGGAGAGGGGGCCAATGCCCAAACAAGGGTGCGCAATCCAGCAGGTGGGGATCTCCGGAGGGAGAGGGATCGATACCAGGCAGCGATCGGTACCAGGCAGAATCAGCCCCAAGGGGGTCTTGCTCCCCGCTACCCCACACAAAATCTGCTCATTGCAGGGGCAGATTTCACACAATGCCTCAAAGGGCGAGGGTAAAACAAACGCCTCCCCTCGAGGCGAACGAAGGCCATTGTCTGAAAGAAATTCCTAAAATACATTATGAGACATGCACTACAACTGAGGCCCAAACCTATCAAGAGACTGATCATGCCTACCCCTCTGTACTGGGAAACTAGAGGAATCAAGCCTGGAACTGTCTTACCCATAGCAGAGGAAGGGTGAAGTGAAGTGTACCCAGTGGGAAAGGAGTATTGTCCCGGAAAGGCTAGGTGAAACCAAGAGGAAGGGCGGTGAACGACAATGTCCAAAAGTAGGGTGAAGGACCCACCAACTGCTTCAAATGGACCCAGGAAGCCCCCGGAGAGCAATCTCCAGAGGGTGTGGAGCAAAGACCTTAGTTCGCCGCTGGGAATGCAACAGGGCCAAGACCAAATAGATCAAGGAGGATCTTGACTAGAAGAAGAACAGGGCCAAATGGTGACATAGTCACTACTCAAGCAATACTTCAGTGAATTTGGTGACAGAATTGCAGACACAGTCCAGAAGCAAATGACCATAATGAGAAAAGATCTAGCGGTAGCGCTCCAGGAAATAAAACTGGACGTGAATAAAATGGAAGAAAGGGTGGACATAAATGAAAAAGCAATAAAAGAGCTTACGGAGGACTCTAGGAAAACAAATTTGGGTGGAACAATTGGCAAATGCGACCAACAACCTTGACCGTCAGACGGAAGACCTGGAAAATAGGTCAAGGAGATCGATTAGATCATTTGAATTAAAAACCTGCCAGAGGAAGTCACAGACAAAGATCCCGAAACAGTAGTTAAAGGTATCTTTGTGGATCTATTGGATGCAGATGGAAAACTTGAAGTGAGGATGGACAGGATCCACAGAGTGGGGCCCCGAAGAATGGAACCGGGGGCGCAGCTTAGAGACGTTCTAGCAGCCCTGCAACACTACAAAACCAAGGAATATATTTTGCAAACATCGAGGAAGGCGAAACAAATAACCTACAATGGGGCTGAATTACTGCTTTCCCAAGACTTATCCCAAATAACCCTGTCCAAAAGGAGAAAAATAGCTCTGGTCCTGAGGGTACTCTGAGAAAAGGACATTTGTTATCGTTGGACGTTCCCATTTGGATTGGTGTTCGAGTGGCAGGGGAAGCAATATAGGATTGCCTCCTACGAAGCAGCAAGAATTCTAGGTATCGATGAAGAACGGGACTCTCAGGCAAGAGCCAGGACAGCCCCCAAGAGCTGGGAATGGTCAACAGGGAAACCAAAGAGAAGTAAGAAGGGGGAGTATCAGCCTCAATTGTAAGGTCCGGCTTTCGGAGAAGAACAGGAGAGGGGGCCTCCTCCTGCAATGGACAGCATACGTTGAAACAGACAATGAGGTACTAAGGGCTATCTGATTTACAAGCCTGGGAAGGGCACATACTAGGGCTAACATTGAAGTTCCCGAGGGGGTGAGGGTGGAATCTGGAATTGGTTGGGGAGAACCTGCTGGTGCGCATGCTGGGATTAGTAAAGGGCTCAATTCCCGAGAGCGCGATCCGGGTGGGGGGGGGAATCTAGAGGCCGGTTGAGCTCTCCCAGTCAGGGGGAGGGAAGAGGAAGGGGTGGTTTAAGGGGGAGGAGAGGGGAGGGGCGGGGGGCGAAGCCCGAACACAATCAGGCAAAGAGGTACACCAAGCATTATTACACCCATGACAATGGATAAACACAATAAGTTATGCATTATGTCCTTGAATGTCAACAGATTAAACTCCCCATTGAAGAGGAAAAAAATGGAAAGATGCATATGGAGGGAGGGACCAGATATAATAACATTACAAGAGACCCATGTGCAGACCCGCAATAGAGACAGACTAAGACTGCAAGGCTACTGCCAAATTTACCAATCTACTGACATGAGTAAGAAAGGGGGAGTGTTGATAGCCCTGCAAAACAATCTTGACCTCGTAGTCACTGATATGGAAAGGAATAATCAGGGAAGATACTTAGCCCTCAGCTTGAAAGGGAGTGGCGGGGTCTACATGGTAGCAACCATTTACGCAACTAATACAGGACAGGACACCTTTATTCAAAATTCCTCAGCCAAACTTGAAAGATTTGCAAAGCGACACATAATTCTGACTGGAGATTTGAACATGGCTTGGGACCCAGAAAAGGTTATGAAGGTTTATGAAAATTCAGAGAACACAGGTGAACCCATAGGCCCTTTAAGCAAGGTAACGATTTATTGGATGGATGGGGATGCAGGATTTACTCTTACACCAATAATAAGAACGACTCAGGAAGTTGGTAAAACTTAGCCGTTTTATTATCAATTGTCTAAAAAAGGGAGTACAACGGACATCAATGGACAATTCGCAGCATATCTCTCAATGTTTTAGATGAAAAAAATACATTTATATAGTCTAAATTCATCATCATTGATGTCATACTACGTGGCAAAGTAAGAAAAACCTAACTAACATTGTGGTTGGTCTACGGGGAACATCTAGGTATACTTTCTATGGGGGATAGGATTATGATTAAGTCTCTATAGTCAGGTGGACAACTATGCCCACCCTTAGTGCCAGTCATCTTCATTGTCATAAAATACACAATGTTTCATTGGCTCTTAAACTATAGGGCCCTTTGCTATGTGGCCCTCTGTTTGGTTGGCACACTTGTACCCTTCTGGAATTTTCCTCTCGCTAGCAGCACGCAAGCTGGTACCCCAGATGCTTGTGGGTGGACTTGACCATGCCTTCCCACCCAATTAGCCCATCGTCCATCATCACTCCTGCTGCCTGCCATCTGAATTTTCTTTGAACTCGCCCTTGCAAAGTATCACTGCAACTGAGAATAGAAGGGAGTGCGAGCATGTTCTTATCTCCAGTCAAGATGTAGCTTGCCCAAAGTCTATTTTCATCTACACCATGTGACAGGAGACCATGTTTTAGCTCCTTCTTTGCATTTAATACTCTTAAATGAATAAAACCTGGCACTCAGTGTTTTTCCATTGCACCTCAACAGGAGCTCACCTCGCTTCTCACGTTCATTATATCTTCTTGAATAGAAAACCATTTTCTTGGCTGGCTCAACCCTTGACACTGGACTGGCAAGCCTTCTCGATTCCTCCTCATCGTCATGTGACATCACCAGTCTCTTGCCTTTATCGCTTCACCCTTATTCAGGAACCTCCTTAAGAGACTGTCATTTTTCAGTGGGTACATCATGTAAGGCTTTCTTAATGGATACCTTGTTTAGAGGATACTTCGTGGGATGGGTACCATTACTGGTGTTGTGGATGTCGCAATTTCTGGCTTCAAACATATAGGGAAAATAGGGGCAAGATTTCCGGTAGAGGCATTTGGCTCCTCCTCCACACACACCCCCCTCTTGTTGATTCATCGACCAATCTTTCACCTGTTTCTACATCCAGACATCCTCTCCTGAAAAAGTGCTTTTTTGGAGTCCACACCTTCACTACTGCTTTCAGAGATCCTGCTGATTTTGCATGTTCATCAACATTCCAGGTCATGTGGCCACATTGTCCATTCGGGCTGCAGTAGATCAATCTCCTCTCATACTTCATGTGGTTTCTTGGATACAGGAACTTCCTTCCCTCGGGTGCTAGAATACTTGCTTCTATAGATTTTCTGATTTCTTCCTCTGTCAGCTATTTGGGTCCAAACCCAGCCTCCACATCGATCATAATCTTCATTCCTACTGCTTCCTTTGCTGTCTTCTTGCAATGTGTGATTATTATTCTGATCACACAGAATCCAAACATTATCACCACCAGTAGTGCTCCAAGGAACTTGAAGATATTTGCCATCCATTGTGTAACCTATAAGAAGATTGATGCAAACCAGCTGTCATCTGCTATATCTTCTGTCTCATCTTCCTTCTTGATGTGCAAGTTTGTCAGTAATGTTATGGCCTCCTGTCAGGGTCCCATTCTCGTCATTGTGAGAAGGAATAAATGTGTAGCATGATTCTCCGATTTTGGCACAAACCACTCCATCCATTGCTATAATCATGTCCAGGACATATCTGTTCTGCAGGGTCATCAGCCATATGGCTCTCAATTCTTCCTTGATAGCACTGAATCCCTTTATGGTAGTGTTGAACATCTACAGGAGTTCCCAGTGAGTGATTTGCAACCACTTTGCAATTCGCCATCATCTGGATCCCTGGCATAAAGATAGAATACTGCAGCAGTTTGACTGAACAACCTGTGTTCATATGGAATCGAATCAAAGATTTCTACGGACTTAGCTGAAAAGTAGTTCTCCCTCTTTGTTCGATTGAGAAATCCAACTGATCTCCTCTTCCTCTTCCTCATGTGAGCATCTGCTTTTCGAAACTCTCCAATGTTCAGGTCACTCTTCGGAATCGCCAATGCTGGAATGTGAATGAGAACTATGGAACACAGCCCTCCCCAGTCTTTGAGCAACTTCATACATGCTCTGGATCCACATGCCCATTAGTGATCCATTATTACTACTGTTCCATCCTTCATTCCTGGTGCATCAAAAATGTGGCCACACTACTGATTCATTCCAACCATTATCATACCGTTTTTTCTGAAGCACAGTTCTGCACTTGCTAGAGGTACTATCTGCACAGGTCCTCCTTTGTCATCGACCCATGTCAGCAATTTCACAATTTTTCGGCCATAGATCCTTGCATTTCTGTTCTACCTGTGACACGACTCCTTCCCATCTTCCTGTGGCTGCTATTGCTCTGCACACAACCAGTCCTTCAGCCCATCCTCCAGGGGCCATCACTGTTCCATTGATCTGCAAATGTCCTTTTTCCCAACATATTTGTATCTCTTTGGGATCTTTTCCTTGACAATTGAACATTTGGTGTTCTTCCCTTCTGATGCCTGCTCTATTTATTCCAGGCTGTTCATATCTTATCACTTTGTTGCTGGCCTCTCGTCTTTAAATCTTGCACATAATTATCTTCTTTGATTTGTCGCCTTGGTGACCCATACCAAGGATGCTGTTTGACCCTGGAACTGACCTCTCGTATGGCAGAGTACAAGGTGTGTCAGGCAATGAGCTTTTATCACTGGTATCTCCATAGCTCTGAATATCTTAGAATTCCCCATAGCATAAGGTAAGAGAGCACAAACATAGCAACTCTCCTTTGACGTTCTCTCTCTGACCTTTTTCATGTCTAGATAATTATTTAATTTATAGTCATCTTCCCTTATGTTTCTCTTGTGTTACCCTTTTGCAAAATAAGTGCTTGCATAATACTCAAGAGGTATATCAGTAATGGTCCTTCCTACAGGGGGGGATCATTGGTACACTTGTCATAGAAATAGGCAACCTCACACGAGCTACTGGTGTGGGGAAAATCACAATCAAGAAGCTAAAGAGATCCCGAGCCCTGGGACCAGATGGTCTCTGTAATATCATCCTAAAATAAAATCCTGAAATCTGGGCTGACATCCTACTAATACTGTTTCAAAAAGTTATTGATACAGGGAGGATGCCCAACTCTTGGAAGAATTCTAATATTCTACCTATCTTCAAGAGTGGTCCGTGTAATCTTCCTGGGAATTATAGGCTAATAGCCCTTATGGATGTCCCCTGCAAGATTTTCTGTACTATCATCTTACAGGAAATCAATAAATGGATTGTGAAAGATAACATCTTAAAGCTCAGACCGACTTTCGGAAAGGATGTGCTATGGTTGATAATATCTTCATACTAAATACACTAATAGAACAGGCTAAATGTGATATAAATCTACCACTGTATGTATTATTTGTCGATTTCACCTCCGCCTTCGACTCATTTGAGCGGGGGGTTATGGATGAAATTTAAAGCCTGTGATATGCCAGCCAATTTGTTGCACTTTTGTATGATGATTTATGATGACAGCAGGGCCAGGATATGTTTGGATAATCAGGGCACCCTATCTGAATCCATCTACATCTCTAAAGGTGTAAGACAGGGATATGCACTAGCGCCCATATTCTATAATTTGTTCATGTTGGATTTTGGCCATATCTTTAAAGATGAAATGAATGCTTTCCCCAAAATTGGCCTACATAAGGTGGGGTGGATCTGCTACGCAGACGATATCATAATCATGGACAATAAGTATGTGGGCATTTGTAACAGTGCTGCACCCCTGTGTGATTACGCAAAAACTAATGGTGTTACTATTAATTGGAAAAAACACAATTTATGGCCTTTGGATCACATTGTTGTAAAAAATCCATACTTTGCTCCCTGGGAAATATAAAGAAAGTTAACAGCTATAAACACCTGGGTCAGTAGATATGTGGTGAGAGAAAGAAAATGAACCCGTTAGCCCACCTGAGCAAAAGAACTAAGATAATGGCAACTCTAACAGCTATTATGAACTTTTCCAAGAAAACTGCGGGTTTTAGTTTACTGGGAATCATCAATATATATAAGCAAAAGTTGGTTGCAATTTTCTTGTATGCTCTGGAAGAATCCTTTTCTGATTGGTCTGACTGGGCGGATGTGACGGAGGGTGTGATCTGGAGGAGACTACTTGGTCTCTCTAATTATAAGCCGATTAAGGCCACTCGGTTAGAAATGGGGTTGATCTCCTTATCTGCTCAAATTGAATACAACAGGACAAAGCTATATATTAAAATAATGTATGCACATCAAGGTACACTGTTATATATCCTACGCGAAGGACTGAAGGGTGGAAACATGGTGACTCTGAATACCTTCCAGAAGAAAATACTGGATATTTTTGAAAGAATTGATTTTGTACAAAAATGGGACTATGGTGAGGGGGTGATATTGAAGACTCTGAAAAATTCTTTGGAAAAGTGGGATTGGGCCAACAGCAATGATAGGGTTGCTGAATTCAGCTCCTTATGTACATACGCAAAACTACCATTCCTTTATAAAAAAAAAACAGAGTACTACCTAAAGCTAATGCCCTCTAAGGTAAACCGGAAAATATTCCTGGACATGAGGCTTAACCGCCTCAATGTGCTAGGGGTACGGGGAGCCTGGTTAAAAATCCCAGAGGAAGGGAGGATGTGCAGATTGTGCTGTAATGAAATGGAGAAGGAAACCATCAGACATGTGTTTACCTGCTGTAAAAATATGAGCTCTGTTTATGAGAAGTATTTCGCAAAATATGAATATGATCTGACATATTGCTAGTGAAAGGTTTTGGCTGAGATGGTTAGCAGGATGGAATAGGAGTTTAATAATTGCAATAACCCAGATTTGGAAGGTGGCAAATTCTCGCCTTGGGGAATTTGAAGGAAATGTGAAGCTATTAACTGAGCTATAATTGCACTGTGCACTCTTTGGTGGTTGTAATATGCTCATACTTCGGTTACTCTTTTTCCTGTCCTTGAGTGAGAAATAGACACGCTTAGTGTCCCCTACACCAAGTACCTGTGTGGCTCTGTTCTGATCTATACCATTGTAATTTTTATAATTATTGCTTTTTGTAATTATCTTTTAATAATTTTAATACTGTACTATTGGTGATAAATTAATTGCTCTTAGTATGTCTATTTCCATTTCTTTTAATTGATTTGTTATATGATTTGTGAAAAGTTCTTTGAACTATAACACAATTAAAAAAATGTTTTTAAAAAAAGAAGTGATATTCAAGATGAGTATTACATATTGGATCAGAATACAGAAAAGAGATCCCACAGCGAATGGTAATAGTGCGGCAGCGGCCAGCATTTTATTATGAAGATTTGGAAAAAGTACCAAACTCTTTATGGACTACAGGACCTTATGACATAGGCCTGTTGAAGGGGCTAGGGGAGGTTAAGATAAAGTTAAAACTCGGAGCACTTTTACCTCGAGCAAGACAGTACCCAATGTCTGTAGAGGCAGATGAAGGGATTTTTAAGACTATTTCCAGGTGTGTTTCTAGGTCTGTAAACGATCTGGGACTACGCTAATATCGGTATTGTCAGGACTCAGGGCTAGCTAGACTTTTTGGTTTTAGCCCTTCAGCTTCCATCTGCAGAATACAACCAAGAAACCCAGGACTACAGCCCCTTCAGCCCCCCCTAGCAACGCCTCTGATTTCAGCCCTGATGGAACAGGTATTTTAGTGATGTCAGAGTCACAGTGCAATAGAGCAGTGTATCCTATCAAGAAATCAAAAGAAGGGTCATGGAGATTCATACAAGACATGAGACCGAGTAACCAGATTGTATAGGCAGAGTTGCCTTCAGTAGTTCCGAAACTGGCGACAATACTATGTAGTATCCCAGCAGAAGCACGATATTTCAGTGATTGACTTGAAAAATGTGTTTTTCTCAATCCCGCTGCATAAGGACTCCCAAGACCTTACGTTGTTTAAGTTTCGCCAAACTAGACTGAAAAGTACTTGTTTACTCCAAGGGTATTGTGAGTCTCCATCGATCTTTAATAGGGTCCTCCAGATGGACCTAAGCAATATTGATTTAAAAAGAGTTGTGATACAATACGTAGATGATATTTTGGTTTGATTATCGCTTTTGAATCTGTGTCGCATCTAGCAGCTACCCGCCCTGCCATTTGACTGCCTTTGACTGCCACTTGAATACCGTACTTTGCACCTAGCTGCCCTGCCTTTGACTATCGCCTTGTCATCTATGTTGTATCTAGTAGCCACCTGCCTGCCATTTGACTACTGCATCTAGTACTTAACCGCCCTGCCACCTGGTAGCTAAATTTAACATCTAGCTGCACTGCCATCTGACGGGGACACTCAGCACCCTGCCGCGCTCAGCCTAGATCTGCCCTGCCATTTGATTCATGCACCTCACCTACAGCCTACAGGATGTACCTACCATGCATCTACTCAGTACTGCTGAGAGTCATTCTCCACCTTATCAACTCATCCAGCTATCCTAGCTTTACCTCTAGTTCCGCCTCCATAAGCACTACTCCACCACCATCCAAATTGCCTTACGCCACACACCCACTCTGCCCCACTCCGCCCCACTCCTCCATGCCATGCAGCCTTTCCGCTAGAAACGCCAAATTACGTTTACGTGCCAGACTACCTAAACTATATGAGCCTTGAGCTAGGGTCTCCATCCAGTCTAAACTGACTGACCGGAACCCACCCATGCACATGATCACTCGCACCAACCTTCCCTTGGATAGACCCAAGCACAGCCCAACCATTACTACGACCATGCACAAGGCTCACAACACAGCCACCACACCTACCCATACTATAACTATCGCCCCGCCCAGTGCTCCAGATAAGATTTTGAGGTGAGAGTATTGTACTCCCTAATTTTAGAATGAGAGCGTAAATGCAATTTCAAAAGCGTAAAAATGAGGTTTCTCCTTCGCAAGAGAGTAAAACGTCAGGTACTAACACGCAGAGGAGTTCCAGTTACCTGCAAAAAGATTATAACAGTCATACTGCAGCGTGGCCCCTGTCCCTGACAAGTGCAACATAGAGCAATGTAACAAGGGGTGGGGGGGGAAGCAACAAGCTGCTCAAGTGCTACAAGTTGGGGATCCCTGCCCTAGTGCTTACACAGCCCTGAGAGTACTACCTACCTTTATACAATGATGCACTGTGCACATAAGTAGGCCAGTGGTGGCTGGTTAAATTATTAATTGGAAGGGTGTACATATTTGCCATGAATAGGGTGTTGTCCTGAGAAAATAAGTTTAAAATAATGGGTTAAATGATGCATTTTACAGTACAATTCTGGTGGAAACTGGGTAAAATGCCAAAGTTTGCTATCTGCTTCACAGGGTGACAGATGAAAAAATGCACTAGATGCCAAGACACCAACAATGCACAGGAGCACTTTCCAACATATTTTCATGATGCCTTTTCCCACAATACATGCTAGTATATAAAAACATAGGATCATGCTGGCTGTGCCCTATCCTGTCCTGCATCAATATTTGTCAGTATCCCCCATGTAAGAACCTTAGTTTAGCACATATTGCCAGCAATGCTACTCAAGAACGCATTGCCTTGCCAATAAGAACATTCTCCCGTTGGCTTTGCCCATAATGCCCAAACGAAAACGTTGTGTCCGTATAGCTATTGTGCGTTTTCCAGCTTGGCTTGCTGTTGGTCATCTTGGTGTGTATGCTTTTTGGTCCATGATCTTCTAGTTTGCAGACAGGACTCAGTAATAAATGCAATCAGCGTAATTCTTTTCATAATACACTGCTGATTCTTTGTTTATTTAGGATGTATTATGTCAACATATGTACATGTTCATAAAAAAGAATCGTACAAAATACCCTGCTATCATGGTTCACGGAAAGAGAAGTAAAGCTAGAGCGTTGCTGCGACGCTCTGTAAAGAAAAAGACCATTGATTTCTTAAACTGTCAAACCTTTTTTGCCTTTCAGTGACGTACACTCAACGCCACGAAAAACGTGTCTGTCTAAATAGTTTCTATAAGGACTGGACATATATCTCTTGCAAATAAATATGGAGCGTGTAATCGACAGTCCTGCTAAAGTTATGCTTGTGAGTGACTGCCTCATTAAACCGAATAAGTATCCACTTTATCAAACTTGGTATCCTGGCCTTATGTGTGTGTGTTCACAAGCTTAGTCGTGATATGTTTGCTGACCCTTTCATGCGGCATTGAGTACCATCTCATGGCTCACTCTGTAACGTGGAGAGTAATCAAATGAAGACGGCTTGAAATGAACCAGGAAGCCTAAAAGAATGGTCATGATAAATAGCCCAGCAGTGAGAGATGTTTTACTGTGCTCACACTAAACATAAAAAATATATTGCAGAGTTAATCGTAGTCAGATTGGAAAATAGTGTGTGTGGCGCTGCCCCTTTTACAGGGACGCGCATGCGGTGGCGTGACGTTGCACGCCGCCGCGTGCAGCATAAATAAAGGCGGCGTTCCCGGACGCGGGCAGAGCGACCAGGAAGCCCAAACAGCAAGGACGTTGTGTATGTCGTCCTTGTGGAGTTGGGGGCTTACGGGCATCGCATGGGGGGGTCTGGACAAACCCCCAACAGTGGCGACGGGTGGATGATGATGCCTGGGCCCGGCAGTGACGAAGTTGAATAATTTTTTCCCTGAAACGGAATCAACAGGCATTTCGTTTCGTGCCGTGGCCGTGCATCGCACACGCGGCTGGCGGCCATTTTGTCAATGAGGCTGTGGAACTTCACCGAGCTCCGGTTTGGGCAGTGAGTGGCATCCAGGCCTAATTTCTGGACACACTGCTAGCAGGCAGTTATACCTGCATGCCCGATTTTTGATTTTTATTCAAGATTTGGGTCTCCTACGTCGAGTGTAAGCAAGGAGAGGGGCTATAATGGCTGGGCCTGCATAGCCCAGCTCTCTTTTCTTTGGCTCAATTTTTGGGACTCCTACACCCACTGGGTGCTACTGCAGCTGGGGTCAAGGTGCTTCTTCATCCCCTTAATCAGGCTGCGGAGGCTTCCTTCTTCATCCTCTTCATCATCAGTGAGGAGTGTTGCAGTGGTGGACCCTCCATTCTGGTTTATTCTTCTGGTTCTTCGTCAGGTCCAGTTGCTGTGTGGGCACAGGAGACGGCCTGGAGCCAGAGGCATTGCACCATCATCATACTCCCCCAGGTTAGACTTTTCATTTTCCTGGGTAGGGCATCAGAACTGTGCTGTGGTGGTGGGCGATTGAGTTGCGGCCCCCAAAGTCTAAGGTGGGGGTGCCTGTGTGCTCAGGCCCATGAGTGACTCTGAAGACCAAGACGGCGGACAAGCAGCGGCTCAACAAGCCCCCCTAGCTCCAGCAAAGGGTCAGGTCCCTGTGCCTCCGGTGCAGCCACAGATAGCAGCTCCACAGCAACTCCCTCAAGTTCAAGCAGGTGGGCAAGCTCCTCTGCCTCAGGCACCGCTGGCGGTACAGCAGATTGCTCAGCAAGGGCCTCTCATCATGGCTCAGGCACGTGCCCAGGCAGCCCTACAGCCCATCACTGAGTTCGACGTATCGGGCCCGCCATCCAGCATTGGGCCCAGATGGAAGAGGTTGGTCGACCGCCTCGACATGTATTTTAGAGCTGCACAAGTGACAGATGACAGCAGGCTAGCAACGATGCTGTATTTGGCGAGACGTTCGGTCCAAGAGATTTTTGAGGCGCTTCCACCGGGAGATAGCTCCTATGACGCAGCCAAGACTGCCCTTCAGGCTCACTTTCTGCCTCTCGCCAACTCGGACTATGAAAGGTTTGTGATGCTGTCGGCGAAACAAAAGGAAGATGAGACGCTGGATACCTTTTATGGACGCCTGCGTCGCCTCTCGCTGGCATGTGCGTGGGGAGACGCAGAGGACATGATACGAACCATGCTGATCCAGGCGTGCACCTCGGGAAAACTCAGAAGACAGGTCCTGAGAGAGCCGGGACTCACTCTCCCCCGCATCCTTGAGCCGGGCCGGTGCCATGAGGTGGCGGAGGCTCGGGCAGCCAGGATGGAGGGGGGGTCCCATTCAGACAAGTCTGAGGAGGTGTGTGCCATGTGGCGAGGTGGCAGAGGAGTCAGAAGACCGGAGGTAGGCCCCTGTGATAGAGCAGGAAGAGCGGGTGAATCTTGCCAGAAGTGTGGGTATGATCTTCCTCACCCAACTGAGTGTCCGGCGGCGGGGAGGACATGTGGTAGGTGCGGACTGCCTGACCATTTCTCGAGGGTGCGCAAGGCAGCCCTGCCCGTAATGTTGCCGAGAGGCCCGGCCCGGTCCGGGTTCCAAAGCCGCCCGCCAAATGTAGCTCAGGTGGACCAGGGCGAGGAGGATGCCCAGGTGGAGGAGGCAGAGGAGGAAGAGAAAGAGAACGTGTTCTTTGTCTCCAGCGTGGGAATCCTGAAAGGAAAGAACCGGAGACAACCGAGGTGTGTGGTGGAGGTCAACAACTCGCCAGTCCCGGTCCTGGTAGATACTGGGGCATCGGTCAATGTGATGGCCCGGGGACATTATGATGCCATGGGCTCGCCCCCAAGCTACTACCACCGAAGGCTCGCATATTTGCGTTTGGGGGACTGGAGATGATCCCACTGGATGAGGCCTTTGTGGCGAAGGTGGAGCACGAGAGCTTGCAGATCAAAGCCCGATTCTACGTGACGCCAGTTAGCAACAACACTCTGCTGAGCTGTGCCGCCGCTGAGGCTCTCGGAATTGTCAGCTTCGCGTACTCGGTATACCTCGAAGACATCAACGACCTGCTCGAGAAGTATGCCGCTCTCTTCAACGGGATTGGACGGATGACCGGCGACCCAGTGAGGTTGCATATTGATGACTAAAGCAGGCCCAGAACTTCCTGGAATCACCTTCATTAAGCAGCCGACCCATGCGTTCCCAACTAATGTTCTCCTCAGAGGCCCGATAGTATTTGATCGCATTAGAATACTTATTCCGAATCTCCCTTCTACCTCTATGAAGTGTTTCGGGGCTCAGACAGAGCTTACTACATTGTCGCATTTTTGTATTCGCATTTCCCTTTTCATATCCCTTTTCATATCCCTTATGTTTTTATCAAATAGTCTGCTGTTAATAGCATCATTCTTTAAGGGACAAACTTTCCCTGGGATAGGCATAAAATCAGAGAGATGATTAGAAATCCAAGCTACTATGTTATCCACTGAAGTATGCAGAAATTGTTCAACTTCAATTTTTTCACACCATCTCTTTGCTTTGGCCAAATTAGTATCAGACCTACCACAGGTGTATATTTCACCTACTGCATCCTGAGCTGGGGGGGTGGATATCAAGTTCAAGCCTACATTGTAGGAGACAATGATCACTAAAGATATTATCCAGAGTTTCAAAACCTTAAGTCTGACCAAATAGCTTATCACTTAAGCAGATATAGTCAAGGGTGGAAGTATACGCATTATTGCATTATTGGCCCATGTTATAATATTAGGGATTTTATAATACCTACTTCCATTTAGTAACTCTAATTCGATATCAGTAATAAAGGTTCTCCAAAGTGCTGCTTTGGTTAATATGCCTATGTCATCAGCTAACAGATTAGCATTAAGATCCCCTCCAAGTATAATGTTCATTTCTCCCTCCCCCATGGACTGATTAGCCAGAGAATCAAATATAGTCTTTTATATAGCAAAAGTATGGTCAGATCCTAGTGCGGCATATATGTTAATCAGAAGGATTTTGGAAGTATTCGGCAAGACAACCGCCACCATTTGGACATTGGGATTTGTTGGCAACAATACACATTCTTGGGATTTTAATATATTGGAGACCAGAATAAGAAGGCCTCCAAAGGGTCAGCCCTTATCTCCCCTTTTTGCAACATTATGATATGCTGTAAAGCCATCAAACACTGCACCCTTCATTAACCATGTTTCCTGCAGGAGAACAAATAATGCATCTTTCAATAAGTGGAAGGAGCCATTTTCTGAGAAAAGATGGGAATGGCCCCTAGTGTTCCAGGATCCAATAGTGTAATCCAATCATTCACCATTAGATACTGGTGGCAAAAATGAGCATAGCCATTCCCAATGAGATTTGTTTATATAATTTCCCATTTTGGCATCTTTTTTCCTCTGATAATTTTTAGCAGTTTTGACAAGGGCAGGTTTATTACCATGGCCTTCTACCTCGTCATGTTTCACATCTAGAAGATGACCATTACACTTCAGTTCATCTTTGTATTCTCTCACAAGACTTACCACTACCTCAGAATAACAGTGAATTCGGCAAAAATTGCCCCTGCAGGGCTCAACAAATTTGATGTCCCCACTTTTCACTATTCTTATCTGAAGTTGCCTATGTAGGGCTTCCAGCAGCACCCTCCTACTAATAACATTAGTATTTATTTTATTCGTACAGGAGATAGTAAACTGCTTTTTTGCAGAAAGACATTAGTCGGATTCACAGTTTTGCTTAGCCTACCAGGCTTTGTCTTGGATTTACCAGAGGTCACCCAGTTATCCTGAACTATCTTAGAAAATGTCACCTTTGATTTTGTGATGGGCAGTGACATATCTGTCGATTCGGCCACACTGTAGCTACTGCTCACCGATGAAACATCATCATCATCGATAGAGCTATCACTACTATCTTCACACACGATTTCCTCAACTTGTTCATTAGACTGTTTAGTGGAGCTGATTTTAGTTTGTCCAGCATCAATCACCCATGATGTTAAGGTACCCTTTTTTTCAGCACACGTTTTTAGCATGCTTCCTTGCATTCCTTTCTGCCCTCTTTCTCTCTCTTTTTGTGCGATTCTGATTCACTACCTAGGGTGCATTTCCCTTGTCTACCAAGGTTTCCCCATCTTTAACCACTTTCTGTGAATCTCCAAGTATCTTGCGTTTTTCTCTCTTAGAGAGAGGACAGCCATTCTCACTCTCACACTCACTCCCCGCCAGTATTTCAACAAAGGTGGATTCTAGGTTGGCTTTACACATATCTACAATTGGCACAGACATTAATGGGACTTCAGACCTGTTTGTTGCTTCTCCCATCTTTCTGGAAGTATTAGCCTTGGATAGTTATTTTAATATATCAGCATTATTCCTAGCTTGTGCAGCAGTAGTATAGCAAAGCCTTAGTAATATTTTAAGTGCAAAACTATTTGCAGAATCATCAGCATCAAGATCTTTGAATTTTGATTCAATGTCGCATTTGCCACAGTCATGGTTAAGAGTCATAGATACACTGTCCTGTGCAGCACTGGCTTCCATATTGGTTGCATCTACCAGGCCAGTCAGACAGGGAGAGCAGGAAAGTCTTTCCTTATTTGTATTCAATATGGTACTTGAAGAGATATCCATGGTAATGGGATCATGATCAGATACGGCTTCCCTAGGTTTAGCGAGGTCTGGCTTCCCAGACCTCTCTAGGTGGAGAATTTGGCCATCCAAACTGTAGCACAGGTTCAATAAAGAATTGTTATTATCAAACTCCGCCGGGATACCAGCCTCGTCACTCATGATAGTGGTAGTAGATGGTGGTTCAGAATGGACTTGCGCCACAACTGTCTGATTGACAAAGAAGTCAGTAATCTTCTTTTCCTTGGCTATGGGGGTTTGTGGGCTATTGTCAGTTAAAACTCAGGCTTTCCCCTTATTTAGTTTTTTTTCTTCAGTTTTTATATTTTTCAATTTACTTCTGAGCTTCATAATGCAATTCCTGCTAGGTGTAATAGAAGACACCGCCTGATGCTCACGCCAAACAGCAGTACAAACAAGTCACGCCAGCTCAAATAAATTAATCCACAGTCACCGGCAGTCACTAAAATGGAGCCACATAGGATAGCGTGATCAAAGGAGTTTCACTCCTGCAGTCTCACGCAATTCTCCAAGCTATAGGCACAGTAGGCAGTGTGGCTTTCCTTACCTATGTAGTAGCGCCAGCCCTTGCACAATTCTGTTTGTCATTGATTTACCGCCGTATGGATGCCCTTAGCACGCAGCACAAACAGCAAAAACATTGTAGCAGTTTCAACGCCCTTAACAGCACTATCGGGCTTCACTCTGTGAGGGCAAACGGCTCGGAGTTTATACAATTCACTTCCTGGTGGGGGCTTCCAAACCAGGGAAGACCTTAAAGGCATTGTGCTCCATGCTCGGCATGCCACAAATTAGCCAAACGGAGTATATGTACCGTAGTCCAGGCACCAGTTTCTCCTCAGATAGCAAAAACAGTGTAGCAGTTTCAACGCCCTTAACACCACTGTCGGGCTTCACGCCGTGAGGGCCAGTGGCTCGGAGTTTATACAATTCACTTCCTGGTGGGCGTATGCAAACCAGGGAAGACCTTAAAGGCACCTGTGCTCAGCGTGCCACAAATTAGTCAGAGTATATGTACCATAGTCCAGGCACCAGTTTCTCTTCAGATAGCAAAAACAGTGCAGCAGTTTGAACTCCCTTAACACCAGTGTCGGGTTTCACCATCACTTTATCATCTGATGGATCATCCCTAAAATGTCTTTGTCTGTGATGTCAGTCAGTCTATACACTTCCCCAATGGAAATCACTGTTCGCCATGGCGTGCCCTCGTCATCTCTTCCTTCGAGCATGGCCATTTCCACTCGTACTATGGCTGCATCTAATTCTAGAGGAATAACTTGTCCCCCCTCTTCGTCCATAGGTATCTGTGGCCTGAACAAAAATGAATCAGGTATTCTCATAATCTTTCCCACTAAGCCAGGTAGCCATGTCAACAGAATGCGTACCCCATAAAGAACTTCTGGCTCTAGGGAATTCCTTGCAGAGCCATTTGCCCTGTAAACGGCAATAAAAATTCACCCACATTCATATAATGTATCCCTGGAGTAGAACACACTATGCCTTGAATACAATAATGGAACAGACATGTCACACTCTCCTATAGAGACTGGTAATTTGTCAGTGAAAGGAACTTGACTTGTAGCTCCGGAGAATCCTTGAGCATTCATGGCATTTCCAGACATTGGGTATTTTCCTTCTCGTATACATGAACAAGTAGCTCCAGTGTCTACTAAAAAAGAAAAAGATTTGCCTCCTATCGTCACAGCAACCCTTGGTTCCTCTTGGGGGTCTGGTGTCACTGATCGTACTGAACACATCAAGTCACCCTGTGAGCTGTCCTATTGTGGATACATGCTTATCCCAGTACCTGTGAAAGGGCTTCCTCCCACCACAGTGACACCCCCTACTCTAGGTGTCAATAATTGCCCCGTGTTTGCATTCTGTTGTATCTGCATGGGTGCATACTTTGACTGCCCTTGTGGGGGGATTCAATGGTGCTTGCTGTGGTTGCAATGCCTGTTGTATTCGAGGCGCTTGTGCTTGATACACTGTCTGATCTTGGGCTAACCTGTCCCTAGCTTGTGAGCTATATGCTGGAGGATGAGCTGTCCCCCTCTTGAGAATTGTCCATTCTGTACATACCCTTGGCTTCCACACATGCGCGCAGTGTGCCCTGTCATCCCACATGTCCAACATACAGGAGGAACTCTTCTTATTTGTCCCCCTTGGTTAAATCCTCCTTGCACATTTTTATCATCATTCTGCATATTCTGAAAACCACCCCTTCCTCTGTAGCCCATTCTTCTGCCTCATGGCACAAATCCACTCCCTCCTTGATCCATTTGGGGTTGATTATTCCCACTGCTTGCTGCATTCCCAATCCTTCTCGGCTTGTCAGTACTGCCCCTTCTATGGCATATTTTGACAATTTCTTCTGAACTAACTTGGCTTCCTCAAGATTTCTGGCATCTTCCTTCTTCCTATTATTCTCTTGCAACTGTCGACAGTGATGCACTATGGTCAACTGTATCTTTGCCAATGGCTTCGTTTCCATTCCCACTAATTTCTTGAGTTGTCTTTGTACTGGATCGGGCAATCAATCGCTGACATAAAATGTGGTAAAATACTGCCACTATTTTTCCCCACGGTTCCCACATTTCAAGAGTCCACCGTTCCTGAATACTTTGAATGTAAGCAAGCAGATCTTCGTCTTTTTTCATTTTATGTGCCATAATTGCACCCATGTCCGACGTGTCAGGATACTGCACCCTAAGTGCTCTCCAGACATCTGCTCTACAATTATTAAATGGTGCTCCATCGTGCTCTGTGTTCAGTGCTGTGACACTTGAATAGCCTGCTCTCGTCCAAATGTCATCAGCCCTTTACCCAAGAATGGCTGCTAGGAGGCCCTTAATGTTCCCTATTGCTAAAGTATTTCCTCTTGTCATTTTCTCTAGCTCATAGATCAATTTTCCCACACCCGCTGTTGAACTAGGAAGTTTACACCTTAAGTTATCCTTTTCCATTTGTGGCCAAAGAATATACTGCATTCTTTCCCCACCTTTCTCCAATAAAGTTAACTCTGTGAACCCAAATCTGCAATCGGCTTCCATTGTCGGCATATCCTTAGTGGGGAGAATGGTTCCTGGTTGCCTTCTGCCTGGCAATGACCTCTGCCTGGCAATGACCTCTGCCTGCTCAAATATGGTGGTGACTCTCCCTTCTCGCTATGCGATCGTCCTTTAGGATGCTCTAGATATGCTATGGGATCTTGCGTCCTATCTTTAGGCTGCTCTAGATCAGACCACCTCACTTCCTTGTCTGTCTGTAAGCATCCCTCAGGACCGCATGCACCTCCTCCCTATTCCCTCCAGCTAGGCTCATCCCCTTCACCCTTATCTAATGTCAGCCTGTCTAGGGACAAGACTCTATGCTCGAGACTGTACAGGTCTTTTTCTTTGCTTCATGATTGGAAGACCAGGGACTGATTCCCCCTCCCTCAGCTTTCCAATTTACTACCTTCCCTCAAGTCTTGATAGGCTTTATCCGATGATCCTTATGTCAACATTTTCCTGTAGGGCTACTCTAGATGGCCCTGAAGTTGCTCCCTGTGGCGGGAGGAATGCCTCTATATTGCCCCCATGATATTAATGGGCTTGGTTCCATTAGTCTCTGTCATTTCTCCGGAGCACATAGAGGTGTACTCCCCTGCTTTGGAAACCTCACTTCACACCTGTAGGCTGTGCCAGCCCGCCGCACCACTCCTGTACAAGGTAGGAGAATACCCCTGACTCAGAGAAGCGCTGCATCTTTATTGCAGAATTTTTAAAGGAAAAAATAATTTTTAATTTTTGTGGGGATTTTGTTCTAAATATATTGAATATAGCGCATTCTTCATTGCGCTACTCTACATGGCTTGCTGGTGGCCCACAATCTCTCCTGGTTGTTGGAAATGCTGCAGTCTTACATCTGGCATGCCCTGGAGTGCCATCCACGCTGCAATTTAAAAATGCCTGCCACATTTTACTGGTTGGGAAGGCAGTCTGAGTGCCTTTTCTAGCTGCTTCCCTGCATAGACATTTCTCATTGGGAAACATAAATCTATCCTGTTGGGGACCAGCAGGCTTTAGCCAGCTCCTCATCAAAGGCCCACCTTCTAAGGCCCCTGTCTGTTCCCCTGTCTGTTGCCTGGCCGTGTCTGTGACCTTCTCCTCCGGGTGCACATTGGGGAATGGGTTGGAGAGGACACAATTGCTCTGGACATTGAATCAATGGAATCTTGGAACTCTTACTTGAAGGTTAGTCCCCAAAATCTAACTTTCATTGACCATCTTCTCCGCACCCAGGACTGTTCCCTTCTCTCTACCCCAACTGCTGCAGTGAGTTTCACCTGTCCTGCCAAATTGTAATTTAGCTTGTTCAGTTGCTGCAGTGTTTTTCACCTATCCTTCCAAATTGTAATTTAGCTTGTTCAGTTGCTGCAGTGTGTTTCACCTATCCTGCCAAACTCGTATTTTGCTGCTCTCAACTGCTGCAGTGTGTTTCACCTATCCTGCCAAATTGTAATAATTTAGCTTGTTCAGTGGCTGCAGGTGTTTCACCTAGCCTGCCAAACTCGTATTTTGCTGCTCCCAATTGCTGCAGTGTGTTTCACCTATCCTGCCAAATTTGTATTTTACTGCTCCCAACTGCTGCAGTGTGCTTGGCACCTAGTCCTGCCAAAACTGTTTTTAGCTTTCCCTAGTGATTGTGCAGTATCTTCATTACTTGTGTGCGCTACCCTCCTCCCCTGTGCCCCCACCCCTCCCGTTTCTTCGTGTGCATCAGTGCTTCAGACCCATAAGGTTCCCCCCCTGCAGCCTACCATGTCTATGTCTATCCTATTTTCGCTAACTGCTTTACCATCTTCTATCCCTCTCCTATCACTACACTTGGCCGGAATAAACTTAAGAAGGACATCCTGGCCTCCAACCTAGGCCTTCCCATTGCAGGCACCTATGTCACGGCTTCTGCCAGACAGACTCTCAGTGACATCCTCTTCTTCATTTACTCACCTGACCTATGGACTAGTTACATGGTCGGTTTTCTCTCTCCTATGACCCCTTCTCCCATTAATGGTGGCACTCGCTGGGAGGTTCTCCTTGACCTTTTTACCATTTACAGAGTCACCATTAATGTCTATTTCAATGGAACAATCTTGGTTCAGGGTCCTCAACCCACCCTTCTTCTCTTTTACAGGCTCCTCCCTCGGCTCTCTCACCTCACATCTCCCTCCGGCCAGGTTCCCTCACCCTCTGTGCCTTCCTCCACCTCCGACCAGGCTCCCTCACCCTCTGTGCCTTCCTTCACCTCAGGCCACGCTCCCTCACCCTCTGTGCCTTCCTCTACCTCCGGCCAGGCTCCCTCGCCCTCTATGCCTTCCTCCACCTCCGCCAGGCTCCTTTGCCCTCTGTGCCTTCTTCCACTTTCAGCCAGACCCCCTTGCCTTGCCGTATTGTCACGGCCCCCTTGTCAGCCATGGCTCCTTCACCATCTTCCACTTTCCCTCTGGCCTGCTTGTCACTCTCAGGCGGGAACACTGTCCCCTGTGCCCCCCGAAGGAAGACCCTCAAAGATGGCAAACTACTCCACATTGCCACTATCAAACACTCGCCTGACATCTGCAACCTCCTCGAGCTTATGGATCTTGATGTGCTCGCCATCACTGAGACTTGGTTCAATGAGAGCTCTGTCACAAGCTTTGACACACACCTCCATGAAGGCTACAAAATCCTCTCTGTGCCTAGGCCTAAGAAGAAAGGTGGGGGAGTGGCACTTATCTTTCCAGAATGAATACCTGTGTACATCATCCCTACCGAGGTCTACTCCTCCTTGGAGTGCCTAGTATGCAGACTCTCACCTAAATGTTCTCTCATTTTGGCCACATGCTATAGGCCACCAGGACAGTCCACGCTCTTCCTCTTGGCACAGACTGACTTGGTCTTCTCTTTACTCACTTCCTCTCCGCAACTCCTCCTGATGGGTGATCTCAACATCCACCTGGACTCCCCTGACTCCTCAGGACCTCTCCATAACAAATGCGATTCTCTCTCCCTATCTATTCTACCATCTGGCTCCACGCACACTGCAGGTCACACCTTGGATGTTCTCATCTCTGCTGACATCCCTCTCTCTATCCCTCTACCTCTCTCTTGGATTGACCACTGTCTTCTCTCAACACACCTGAAGCTCTCCTCCCCTCTTGCAGCAACACGTCTGGCACAGCCACTCGGGTTCAAAGTCACCAGACCCAAGAAAAAAGTGACAGTGTCTGCCTTTGCCTCCACCTGCTCTCTTCCCATTCCGGTGGCTGATTCCCACCCTGACACAGCCCTTGCCAACCTCAACCTTTCTTTCTCCAACACTCTTGACACTCTTGCCCAGGGTCTGTCTGAAGCCTTGCTGGAGGCCCTCTCCAGAGGGTTCTAATACTACCAGCTCTTATCCAGTGCAACAGTATGAGTAT
Organism: Ambystoma mexicanum; assembly: GCF_040938575.1. Taxonomy (NCBI): domain Eukaryota; kingdom Metazoa; phylum Chordata; class Amphibia; order Caudata; family Ambystomatidae; genus Ambystoma; species Ambystoma mexicanum. The sequence goes on from NC_090925.1 coordinate 736,777,572, forward strand.
AAGAATACCTGTCAGTGTACAAAGTGAGGTGCCTGGGAGAGTCCTGTTGGGGAATTACTTAAAAACTCTTGGAGTTGTATCAAGCACCCCCAGGCCTCCTAGTAAAAGGAAGCAGGAGCAGACTAGGAAGGCCAGAGAGCTCACTTTAATGGCTCTCAGTGGGATGTTACAGAAGAACCTATAACCTATAACAAAACCCTCTGCATTGTCCACAAGGCTTTCTGGGGCCTGGGTCCAAAATACCTTCAGCTATCCCTCCGCAAATACCTCCCCTCTCGAGCTCTTCGCTCCTCTACCTCCAACTCACTCAGGGTCAGTCGTTTTTCTAAGAAATGAGCTGGGGGTAGATCTCTGTCTTCAACTGGGGCCTTCTTCTGGAACAGCCTCCCTGCCACTCTAAAACTTGAGGAGAACCATCTCCGGTTCCGGAAGCACCTCAAGACCTTCCTCTTTTCTTCTGCCTTCGCTCCCCTTCTCCCCTGCTGATCTGTTCTCTCTTGGCACCGGGCACCTGGCCACCCTCTGTTTTTTGGGCCCAGGTACCTTTTCATCCTGCCACCCTCCCGCACTGCCTCCGGGCCACCCCTTGCACCGGGGTTTGTATCTGTACCCATACAGCCCCCCCTTTTTCTTCCTGCACTTATCAGACCTACCCTGTCTGCTGCCTTAAACCTAGCAATTGCAAATTGCTGGCTCCATTACCACTGTTTGTTGCCTTTATTATTTATTTATTGTTATTTATCTGTTTCTCCTCTGCTTTGCACTTTCCACCTCTGCCCCCTTCCATGCACTTTTCCCCTCCCCCTCTCCCATGCACTTGCGCGTTCTTAATGTCACTGGGCCTAGTAAGATCGGTGTTTTGTTCTCCCCTGTTCCCCTCCCTTGCCTTGTCGCGCTCTGAAATACTTGTGTACGAGCGCGATAGAAATAAAATATCAATCAATCAATCAACCCAGCCCACAGGAAAAGCCAACTTCTATTTCCAGGAAGAAAGAGACAAAGGGGAAACACAAGGTCTCAGGAAACAAGAAAGATAGCACTCCTGTGCATCAAACCAGGACATCCCAGAGAGTACAGTCCAAAGTCACGCCTGTGACTACTCCACCAGCTGAGGCTGAGTGTGTAATCCAACCAGAAGAGGTTGAGTCAGCTACTAATGATACTGAGTTGGAAGAAGACCTTCCCCCTGTTGGAAATCTGGATCCTAAATACCATCCTGAGCTGCAGTCTTTACTAGTAGAAGGTGGCCCCTGCAGGGCAGACCAAAGAGAGCGTCCTACTCTTGAAGGACTTTGCCAACAGGCAGCTTCCCAGCTGGAAGGGCAAGTGCCAGGGAAGCGTAGGTTATACTGGGAGGATGGCCTCCTCTACAGAGAACCTAGTGAGTCTACCCCAGGAGACTACAGAAGACTTGTAGTGCCCCAGGAGGTGAGACCTCAGTTTCTACAGTTAGCCCATGAGATTCCTTTGGCTGGTCACTTAAGTTTTAAGAAGACCAAGGAAAGGATTTCTCTTTATTTCTACTGGCCTAGGATGGGGTCTGATGTAGATAGATTCTGTAGAAGCTATCACACTTGTCAGACATCTGGCAAGAGTGGAGCCAAGAATGTGGCACCTTTGGTGCCTCTACCAGTGGTGGGAGTCCCTTTTGAGAGGGTAGGAATCGACATTGTTGGTCCCCTAGACCCTCCAACATCTTCAGGCAACTGCTTTATATTGGTTGTGGTAGACCATGCTACCAGATATCCTGAAGCGATACCTATGAGGACTGTCACAGCTCCGGCCGTGGCTAAGGCCCTACTTGGTATTTTTTCCTAAGGAGGTTATCTCTGACAGGGGAATCACACTTTATGTCCCACTACATGCAGGCCATGTGGGACGACTGTGGAGTGACCTACAAGTTCTCAACAGCCTACCTTCCCCAGACCAATGGGTTGGTAGAGGGGTTTAACAGGACTATGAACAGCATGATAGGTGCTTTATAAGAACCCCCTAGAAGAAAGTGGGACCTTCTACTGCCATGCCTTCTCTTTGCTTAAAGAGAAGTCCCTCAGGAAGGGGTTGTATTCGGTCCCTTTGAGCTTCTCTATGTTCATGCGTTTAGAGGTCCATTGGCCCTAATCAAGGAGAGGTTGGAGAGTGCTCCTTCCCCCAAGCCAGTGAGAGTCACTGACTATGTGTTAGGCCTCTGAAGCAGAATGACACACATGATGACAGTAGCTTCAGATAACTTAAAAGGAGGTCATGCTCTGGTGAAGCACTGGCATGACAAGAAGGCCAACATGGTTGAGTTTACTCAAGACCAGCTAGTTCTAGTTATGGTACCTACAAGGCAGAGGGCCTTACAGGACACATGGATTGGACCCTTCAAGGTTGTGGGAAGACTTGGAGAGGTCAATTATTTGATGTGTTTCTAATAACCTTTTCTTTTTACCCACTTCTAAAAGTATTCTAAATACCAACAGTAAGATATTAATGTCCCCAGCACCCGAGTTATTGAAGTCACCTGTGGGTGTAGGTTGTGTCTGTGGGCCATCCCAAAAGGGTCTTTACTGATTTAGATTTAGAAACTAATAGTGTACAGTATTGAAGTGTATTTGTGTGTTACTATTATATTGCTCCCTTCTAAAGAAGGCTTTCTAACTGACGGATACATAAATTAATAATTGTTTATGCAAGAAACCTTGAATGTAAGAGTTTATTTGAATACCTGTAACTGTAAATCTCTGTGTAACTCCACTATAGCTCACATTTACCCCTCTTGAGATAAGCCTGGCTGCTCAACACGCTACTAAAACTGTGTAGTACAAGCTTATACTAAAGGTTGGATTGGCTATACCTGTAGTCAGAGTTGTGTGTAGGGGTCCAGAGGGTTCTGCATACAAACTTTGCCTAACACCTTTATACTCTCATAGAGCGAGATGAGGATACACAGAGCCTGGTTTATTTCCACAAGTAGACCCTCCTGTGGTTCTCCAGGCACTATTGTAATAGTTTAATTACGGCAGACTATCTCCTCGGGGGCAATGAGGTCGGAGTGGAATCATGGTTGACTCCAAATTAAAATGATCCCGTGTCACAAGATCAGGTGGAGTATCAAGAAGACTAGATTCATTCAACTGCTCTCCGAGAGACATACAGGGATCATGCTCACCATTATTCATTATTAATTAAATCCCACCTACATCCGCGGACAGGTGTTCTTCCAACAGCCTTAGTCCGGCCTGCTCCCCTGAATTATTTATTGAAGAGTGAAGTAACTCTGTTTCATTCTGCGTAGCCGGGGGGAAAACAAGGTGATCTTAGTAGCATGCGTATTGACAGTAGCCTTTGATGGGAGAGTACCACTCAATCCTCGGTTGATGGAATCACTTCAATGGGTATTGGCCCAAGCGTGCTAACATTCTGTTGGATCGAAGTACCGTCCCCAGATGAGGGTGGCAGGGGGAGGTTCACTGCTGCCAGTATGTCAAAATCAGAAATATGTTCATGTTATGTTACTTGGCATTTATATAGCGCTCTATATATCATTGGTATGACCTCAAAGCGCTGGTAGGTTGAACGCCCCATAGTTCAGCACCCCCTGCATTTTCTTTCCACTACGCAGATCGTACATGTACGTAGTTTGTAACACTGGCTACAAATTCTCATGTTCCATAAATACTATCCCCAACGTAACATTTCAGTATTATGTGTCAACAACGCATGAACACACACCCATCTTGTTTTCCCAGTTTTAATATCCCCTCTAATGTCTGCATCTATTACTCCTGCCATAACATCTAGGCCATGCTTCCAACCTAGACCAGACTTGCGGCCAACCTGATGTAAGTCCCGGAGGAGGAGGGGCGGAGGTCAATACTAAGTCTGTTGGTATTAGTTGTCTTTAACTTCATTCTAAGACTGCTTCCCTACTACTGGAGAGATCAAATCCTATTGACTCCTTAGTGTTGACTGAGGGAGGACTACGTTTAGTAAAAGTAAGGGTCTCCCAATTTCTATCAACTAGGTCCGATCCCACGCGTGACGCCATATGTAAGGGTGCAGAAGTAAGGCTTGGACACAGTGGTGGCATGTTGTTGGGTAGAAACATTTCTTATATTTCTTATATGAAAAAGGGTTGGAGAAAATGCCTCTCTGTCCAAATTATAAAGTCTGACACTTGTGCCCCAAAAAGCCTACTTCTGTCCCTAACACTAATAACCTTACCCAACTGTGCAAGGATGATCATTTCCTAAAGTAAAGTGTTCTGTGTAGATCCAACCAACAGAAAAAAATCCCAGTCTCTTGGCAAAAATAAAGAAAGGTTCAAAACTGTAGGACTCCAAGATAAAGGTTGTAGTCCTTCCACCTAGAAGCCTTCTTACAGGGTTTCTCTTGCTTATGGGGCCTTTCAGGCCGGCATCTTCCTTTATGGGCTTCTCAGGCCTTTCAGGCCGGCATCTTCCTTTATGGGCTTCTCAGGCCTGTACTTGTTTAAGCAAATGTCAATAGGCAGTTCACAAGAATATACTCCTTATGATTCTCTTATTTATCCCGCCAACTTGGCACACTCCTTTTGGCCAGGTGTAGGATCTGTTTGCACAATATAATATTCACTTATTTTGACTGCGGGTCCAGACTCGCAGTATTCCCGAATGGCGTGGTTTCTTCTTTGCCAAAAAAATGCCCTCTCATGGACTGTCCCTCTTTTGGGCATGAACCCCAGACTCACAATATAACTGATTGGTTCACTCTCCTGCCAAGCAGTTATCTTTTCTTGAACTTCTTATTTGGGTGTGGGTCCAAGACTCGCAATAGTCAAACTGGCTTGGTAGTCTTTCCTGCCATGCCCAGTTGCTTGGTTTACTAATCTGCCAAGCAACTGTCCCAGTGTGGGCTATCTCTTTTTGGGTGGGTGCGGGTCCCAGACTCGCAATATTCTTTTTGGTTTTGTTTCAGTTTCTCATATACGTGTGGGTCCCAGACTCGCACTATTCGGATTGGCTTCTGTTTCTCATATGGGGGAGTCTCCCAGACTCGCACTTCTTTCCCAGGTTCCCAGACCCTCTTAATCTGACTTCCGCCTTCAGCCCCTTGCTCCCCTACATCTCCACCGCCACTGAGGTACCCCATGTACCTGTTTGGTACCTTCTGGTAGGCATTTCCTGAGCAGCTGCTGCGGTCGCATTCGGGGCTTCGTCACAGTCGGCAGTGGCTTTCCTGATGTCTGCTTCTCTCTGGTGGTGCGTCCTCTCGCCAGGACGGTTCGCTGGTGCTCTGGATGCCTGGAGGTTCCACACAGCGGCAATGTGAGCAGTCCTTGCTTCTGGGACCTCACTCGCATTCTCCTCCTCTGCTATTGGCTTCTCTCCTGCTGGCTCTCGTCCCTCTCGCCACTGTACAGCTTTCCGGTTTCCTCCTTGCAGGATTGTTCTCCTCATGCATCTCAGCTGTTTGATGTTTAAACTCCTGCATTGGAAAAGGGAGTTGTTTGGGCCAATCACGTTCGTTGAGAAACTAGAGCGCTAACACTGCTTCTCCATAGTGATCGTTGGACTACTGGCCATCTTCTTCTCAGTACGTGCCATAGAGGATAGCTCTGTGGCAACGCGTAGGTCTTGGAAGCAAGACTACGCTGAACAAACACAGGTTCAAATCCCGCTTGGAAAAAAAGAAAACAAAAAAACATGTGTAAATAACCTGCACTTCCACAATTCAATTAAACTAGCATCTAGATACCTACGGGTTATGTGCACTGCAAATAAATCCCCCCAAAAATAGAATCAGATGTAATATACTTTGCATTTTTTAATGTTTGAATCTTGTAGTACATTAAGTTTTCCAATACTTGAAATCGAGCCATATGCAATATACTTTGCCTTCTCTAATGTTTTAACGTTGTCAAGTATATTACGTTGACTAATTTGGCAATAATAGATATTGGCCCTATCAACAAAAGGGGAAGGAGGATTTAATATTGGGAATGGTTTAGGTGTACTAACACGGGGAGTGCCACATTCTCTGAACATGGTCATCCCTAATCCCATGAAGAGGTTCCTCCTCCATGTGATCCTCTCTCGGTGGACCACCCCCAGGGGGACTATTGTACTGTGGATGCAATGCCTGGCCCCTTGGGAAAGGACCCCCCTAGGGGAGAAGGGACGACATCCTCAGATTCGTCACACTATGCAACTGTGTTAACACTGCTTGAGCAAATCCCTCACGTTCATTGCAATACAACACAAATGGCCTATCATAATCAGGCCGACCCAAGGCTGGGGCCTTTGTGAGAGCTTGATTTATGATGACAAAGGCCTCTTCAGCGTCCTGAGACAATGGCAGGGATTCTGGGATCGAATCATGAGTGAGCGTCTGCCGAGACTTAACTATAGCAGTATACCCTGCGACCAACTGACTGCAGTAACTGGCCATCCCTAGGATTGCTTGCTGGGGCTTGGGAACTTTCTGGATCACCACAATATAATCATGGGACATGTGTCTTTCCCCAACTAAAATCTTATGGCCCAGATATTGCACATGCGTTAAGCACAGTTGTAACTTATCTTTAGACGCCTTGTGACCCTTTTCAGCAAGCAGTGTCAACGGCGCGAGGGATTCCTACTTGCAGGCCTCCCGGGAGGGGGAGGCTAGGAGCAGATCTACATACTGCACCAGCGGGGATCCTCTTGGGAACAATACAGAGTCAAGATCCTGCTTTTCTATTTGGGAAAACAAGGTGGGGCTCTCGAACGTCCCCTATAGGAAGAAGTTTGAACATGTACTGTATGGATTTACAGGTAAATGTAAACAGGTATCGTAAGGGTGGATTGGGATGGAGAAAAAAAGCAGAGCACAAACCTCCAACAGTAAAATAGGTGCCTGACGCTGGGATGCAAGACACAATGGTGGCTGAATTGGGGACCACAGGAAAGTCTGGCAGGACAGTGTTAGCACAAGCTTGATATTCTTTGCCAAATAAGCGTAGTTCCGTCTTGGCAGTTGAACCCGTCGTGTAGTCGGCGAGTTCTTTCTGCCAATATACCCTTCAGAGGGACCAAGAAATACCCTCTGAAGGATCTATTAACCAAAAGATGGATGGACGTCACAGGAACCGCCAGCCTGCAAAGAAAGTCACAATTAATACCAGCCAAATGACAGTTACCACCCAATATAGGAAATCATAACAAGGCAATACCTGAAAGACTAGCAGGAAGTCTTAATAAGAACTCGAGACGTCTAACCTAGAAGAACACCAACGCTATTAGACACTAATCAAGGATTTAACTATATTACTGAATGAGTCAACATAGAACGCTCTTACCATATGTATTATTCTTGCAGGTCTGTGAAGAAGATGAATCCGGTAATCCAAGGTAAGTCCGGAAAACACCCTATCACCTGCCGGCATGAGGACGCCTATTAGTCCCAAAATCCCAGTGTCCGTGATGAAAAGTTCAGCGATCCACCAACCAACTGCCGACATGAGGATGCCTAATTTAGCAACACAAAGCGTCTAGTTAATATGCCAGGAGGAATAGTGCATAGATGAAGTCTGCGGGAAGAAGGGCTCTGATGTCCGATAGATGGGTCACAGATACAAGGAGAGTCGAGGAAGCGGTCTGGGTCGGCAACAATGCAGGTAAGGAAGAGACAAAGGGCTAGGCAGTAGCAGGTCGGGGAGTAGTCTGAGGGTCAGAACCGAGAGAGCAAACAGGAATCAAAATCACGAAGCAGAGGAAGGTCGCTTAGCTGTCTGGGGTCATAGAAGTCCAGGAGCAAGAAACAAGAAGGGCAATCCAAAGGAATCCAAAAAGCAAGTCGGGGTCACGAAAATTCCAAGGGTCAAGAAAGTCACAAAAAGCACTGGCAGTAGAATACAAATTCAGAAGCGAAGCGCCAAGTTTGAACGGGGCATTAAAACAATGAACGCCGGTCATGTGATCCGCAAAACAGGGCTCAACGTGAGAGGACAGGTGATCCCAGTAACGCAGAGCGTCCGTGTTGCCAGGGCAAGCCCCTGCGCTTTCGGAAAAAATGGCAGCGTACCTGATGATTACGGGTACGATCGCTGCAGGAAAATGCCCTAACTCCATGACGTGCAAGACAGGTTCATGTGGGAACAGAGGGTGGAACAGGCCTCATTACTTGACACCGGGTTCCGGACTTGACCGAATACCTGATGTCCTTACGTTTCCTGACAGACAGCAGCATTAACTGTCCTCAGGTCTTGTATAAAATGGTATGCACCTTTACCTGGCTTCTTGATGGCCAAAATATGATATTGCAGGGGCTTTGTGTAGGTGAACTAATACCCTGTTCAAGCAGGGACTCTATTACAGAGCGGTTACCTTCTTTTGCCTGCCTACATATGGGATTCTGAGGCACACATTGCAGGGGTTTGGCTGGGTTCTGGGTGATCTTGACTGGTGCAGCCGTGAGCATATATCCGGCATCATTTGCATGGATAGACCACAATTTAGATGGAACATGGTCCAACACTGCCTGCTCTAGCAAGGAAGCGCTTGCTTGGCCATCAGGGTTCGAATGGGAAATCTCCTGTAGCACAGCCAAAAGCTCATGTACTCTGTCAGCAAGGATGTCAAGAAATATGCTGTCAGGGGGAACAGTAAATGGAGCAACTCAGCATACATAACAAATCTAACCAATATAATAAACAGGGGAAAGCATGGTTATCTGAAATAGGACCGAATGTGACCATAAGACCATAAGCAGGGGAGACATGGTGAGGTAACGGCGTACCTCTAATACCAGCAGCATTGACAATTTCATTAGAATGAACAATATGTGAAAATTCAGAAGCCTTCAGTGCTGAGCGTGATGCTCCAGTGTCAGCGAAACATGATGGCTTTTGACCAGCAATAGTACAATCAACATAAGAGGCAACCAGATTAAGCGGTATGAGTGGTGCAACAAGTTCTGGAATCCATTGACAATCATAATGATCATTCTGGGGCGATGGTGGGAGGAGGGAGGCAGGGGCAGAGCCAACCTGATTGCTGCAGTTGGCTGACTGCCTCGATGTCCTACTGAGGCCGATTTGGACATTAAGCTTTCCAGTGCCCAAACTCTTTACAATGATTGCGTTGGTTACTGTAAGCATTAGTGTGATATATCTCGTTACCCATGCCGTGTTTGTGTGGCTGAGGAGCACCTCCTCCCCATCCCACATCCCTGCACCGTCCCACTGGCATAGAGCAGAGCCCTCCCTATGGAAGGTTGTAATTGCTATATCTGTAATGCCATAAGCTTGGTTTCTGTATTTTCTTTCTGTCTTTCAATCTTCTCATGGAAATGCTGAGCAGCTAGCAAAACCTCAGTCAAGTTCTTTCCATCCAAGCCTAATGAACCCGGACAACTGGCCTTTTAAGACGAGGTAACAGTATCCGAGATGGATGGGGATGCAGATCTTACTCAAACATCAATAATAAGACCTACTCATGAAGTTGGCAAAAGTCAAAGCTGTTTTAATAACAAGTCTTTAAAACAGGGAGCAAAACGGACATCAACGGATGAACGGACGCCGCACAGACTTATCTCAACATAATTCATTAAAAACATTGCCTTTATACTAAATATTTGTCATGATTGATGTCGGGATACGTGGCAAACTGCAAAATCCTACGGGATTGTGGTTGGTCAACGGGGGAACATCTACATTGACTTTCTATGGAATACAGGGATGTGATTGGACCTCTAAGGTCAGGTGGGCAACTAAGCCCATCCCAAGTGCAACTCATCTTCTGTGTCATGAAAATATATGTTTAGTTTAGTTTAGTTTATTATTTGTATAGCGCCGCCTGGCCCTAGGGCATCCAGGCGCTTGCGATGAATACAACAAGAATAATACAACAGAAATGTACAAACCGATTACATATTTACAAATTTACAGTCTTGGTGCATGCTAGTAAGGTAGGGCTAGGCAGTTTACGTTTCTTTGGATAGAAGCCAAGTTTTGGTGTTGTGTCTAAATCTGTGAAAGGAAGGTTCTGATCTCAGCTCGAGTGGAAGTGAATTCCAAAGTTTGGAGGCAAGCACGGGGAAGCTGGAGCCACCTGCTTTTTGGAGCTTAAATCTTGGGATATTTAAGCAATGTGTTTGAGCTGATCTGGTAGGGCGCGCTGGGGTGTGGTGATTGAGATTGTCGGATAGGTATCTGGGTGCTTGGTTAGCTAGGCATTTGTGTGTGAGTGAGATGGTTTTATATTCAATTCTTTGTGGTATGGATAGCCAATGGCAGGTGCGTCTGGCGTCCGAAATGTGTTCATGTTTGGGTATGTTCAGGGCTGCTCGCAAGGCGTTGTTTTGTATGACTTGTAGTTTGTTGATGTTTTTCTGACTGGTTCCCAAGTATAACGCATTGCAGTAGTCAACTTTGGAAAGGACTAGCGCTCTGGCTAAGGTGATGCAGTTGGATGGTGAGAGGTAAGGTCTGCTGGCATTGATGAGTTTACAGGTGTAAGCAGTGGCTGATGAGATGGAATTGATCTGTCTTGTCAGTGTGAGGGAGGAGTCGAGGTAGATTCCTAGGGTTTTGACGCTGTTAGAGACGATGATGTTATTGCCGTCTATAGTGAATGCTTGATAGAGTTTGTCGAGTTAATTAAGTCTGGGTTGGGAACCTAGGAGAAGAAGCTCGGTCTTGTCGTCATTGAGGCATAGGCCATGCTTGGCCATCCATTCTTGGATAATGGAATAAATGTTGTTGAGAGCAGTGAGGTCGGTGGAGTAGTCGCCTGTTAAAGGGATCAGTATTTGGGTGTCATCTGCGTAGTTGGTGTAGATGACACCCAAGCGGTCCAATATGTCAAAGAGGGGTTTCGTGAACACATTATATAGAGTGGGGGAGACGCAGGAGCCCTGGGGGACACCGCAAGTGACTGGGGCTGGGATGGCAGAGGCTGTGGGTGCGTAGACTCTCATGGATCTGTTGTTAAGGAAGGAATGGATCCATGCGTTGGCGTTATCTGAAAATTTGGCTGCTGAGGATAGATGTTTGCAGAGGATGTCGTGGTTGACCAGGTCGAAGGCGGCCGATAAGTCAAGAAGGAGAAGGATGGCTAGTTTACCATTGTCTTTAATGTTGTCCATCTGTATCTTAAGGTCAATCAGGGCGGTCTCAGTGCCGTGTTTGGGGCGGAATCCTGATTGTCTGAGTCCTAGTAAGTTATTTTTCTCAAGGTGATTCTGTATCTGAAGATAGGCAGCTCTGTCGAGGATTTTTAGTAGGAAGGGTACGGTCGTAATGGGTCTGTAGTTGGTGGGGACATTAGGGTCAAGGGTGGGCTTCTTAAGTAAAGGAAGAACCCAGGAGTCCTTGAGGTTGTTGGGCACTATGTTGGAGGTGAAAGATGAGTTGATGAGGGAAGTGATGAAGGGAGCAAGTTGTTTGGCTGCATCTTTAATGACTGGGGCTGGGCAGGTATCGCCTTGGCATTTGGACGGTTTAAGAGAGTAGATTATTTCTTCAACCTCTTTGATGGTTATGGTGGAAAACTCAAAGAGGTTATTGTCATCATTTTGGGGGGTGGTGTGGGTGTGTGTAGAGGGGGTGATGTTATCAGTGAGGGTGAGGCTTTCTTTCTTTGTCAGGATTTTGGCTTGTAGTGTGGCAATTTTGCCTAGGAGTGCTTCCTGGATGCTCGTGCACCAGTGGATGTCTTTGTTACAAGTGTCTGGAGTGGGGGAGGGTGATTCGAGTTCTCTCAGGATATTGAAGAGCTCTTTGGTATTAGATTTGGCGTTGCTGATTCTTTCATTGTACATGTTTTTTTTAGACTGGATGATGGCTGATTTATAGATGTTCGATGCCAGTGCGTAAGATGTCTTATTAATAGTGGATGGTGACTGTTTCCATGCTAATTCAGCTTGTCTTTTGGATTTGCGGAGTGTTTTTAGTTTGGGGGTGAACCAAGAATTGAGGTGTGCTCGTGGTTTGGCTTTCCGAAGCTTGAGTGGTGCTATGGTGTTTATGGCCTTAAGGATAGTTGTGTTGTATAACTCTACTAGTTCAGTAGGGTTGGTCATGGTGGGTGAGAAGTCGATGATGGGTTGGAGTAACGGGAGGAGTTTCTCTAGTGTGATATTTTTGTTGTTTCTTGTGAGTGTGGGTGGGGCATTGGAGGAAGGCCCTGGTGTTTGAGTGCCTTTGTTGATGGTGAAGGTAATAAGGTGGTGATCAGTCCAAGCGCATGGAGTGTTGGAAAGGATGGTAGTGTTGCAGTTGAGGTCAGCTATCCAGTCAAGGATGCGGCCTTTGTTGTGTGTGGGTTGTGTGATATGGTGGGTGAGTCCTAATTCTGAAATTGTGTTGGCGACAGTGTGAGCTTTGTCATCTTTCTCATCATTGAGACCTAGATTAAAGTCTCCTAGGATGAGTAGTCGAGAGTTAGGTTTGATATTGTCAGAGAGTAAAAGGGCTATGTCGTCATTAAAGGATAGTATAGGGCCTGGCGGTCTGTAAATGAGGTGGATGGTGATAGTGCTTGTGTGCGTTGTGTATAGTTTGAGGGTGAGTAGTTCCGCTGATGGCAGTGATTGGTTTTGTATGTGTCTTATGTTGATGGAGCTTTTTGCAATAATGGCTACTCCACCACCTTTAGCTGTTTGTCTGTCTGCACGGTAGATGGTATAGTCATTGGGTATAGCAAGTGAAAGAGAGGGGCCAGACGCTGGGTGGAGCCAGGTCTCTGTAATAGCTATGAAGTCGAGATCTTTGAAGGAAATAATGTCGGCTATGTCTAGGGCATGGGCGACTACAGATCTCGCATTGATGAGTGCACCTTTGATGGTTTCGGTGGTGATGCATGATTTTTTGATGTGGGTGCGGGGGGAGGGTGCGTTCAGGCCGTGTGATATCTGGTCTGACGGAAGTGTAGGGCGTGTGCAGGGAGGGGCAGATTTGGTTAAGGTTATATTTTGTTTGTTGCCTAGATTGAGGAAGGATACGGGTGTGTGTGTTCTGGATCTGAGTCGGGTGAGTCTCGATAAGCCTGAGCAGGGAAAGGATTTGCTGGTAGTGAGGTTCGTGATAGTGGATTGGCCGATGGGAGTAGTTTGTGATGCTTCTTGGGGGCTGGAGGTGTCTGCTGTGCGATGAGAGTCGATGGAGGAGGTAGGCTGGAAGGGGTTGATGTTGGGTAGGAAGGGGGTGGGGCAGGGTATGGGATAATGTCTGGGGCAGGCTAGTCTGCTGAGGCCATTGGGGTGTAAGCGAAAGTGTGGCCCTGTACAAGGGGTGTCATGGGGGACCAGGCAGAATGGGAACATAATGAGGAAGGTCCAGGTTATCATATCTGAATTTAGAGGGAACTGGCGCACAAAATCATCAGAGAGAAGCTAGTACGCAATGTTAGTGCACAATGGTGCTGCAGTGAGGGTACTAACGCAGAGAATCAGAGAAATGCTAGTACACAGTGCTAATACACAGTGCTAATACACAGTGCTAATACACAGTGTACTCTAAGCGACCATAAGGCACTACACAATGTCACAGTGGTCTCTAAGCGACCATAAGGCACAACACTATGTCACAGTGGTCTCTAAGCAACCATAAGGCACAACACAATGTCACAGTGGTCTCTAAGCGACCCTAAGGCATAACACTATGTCACAGTGGTCTCTAAGCGACCCTAAGGCACAACACAATGACACAGTGGTCTCTAAGCGACCATAAGGCACAACACAATGTCACAGTGGTCTCTAAGCGACCCTAAGGCATAACACTATGTCACAGTGGTCTCTAAGCGACCATAAGGCACAACACAATGTCACAGTGGTCTCTAAGCGACCATAAGGCACAACACAATGTCACAGTGGTCTCTAAGCGACCATAAGGCACAACACAATGTCACAGTGGTCTCTAAGCGACCCTAAGGCACAACACAATGTCACAGTGGTCTAAGCGACCATAAGTCACAACACAGTGTGAAAGTAGTTTGTGTTAGACCGTACTGCAAAAACAGGGTTCAGTGAAGGCTTGAAGCAGTTCAGGTTGCTGGCTGGAGCAGTGGAACAAAGGTTGCTGTAAGGGGCAGTATGCTTGCCCCAGAGGAGATGGGCAGGGGATCTAGCCCTATTCTCGATGGCGTATACAGGCTAGAGATAGGCACCGTGTACAGTGCCTTCGAGGTGGGCCGGTTCGAAGCTTGCTGGCTTGTGGTTGGCTCCCAGTAGAGGAGAGGGGCCAATCATGATGTTTGCAGGGTTGCGGGCCGGGTGGAGGGCTGAAGATGCGACGGTCAGCCATCTTTAAATGGTGTGGACCTAGGGGCTTCAATTGGTGGCTGGATGCACTCTGAGTGCAATAATGGGGCAGATCCTGGCTGGAGAAGGCCACACTGGGCAACGCTTGAGCGGCGCGGATATTATTAAATAATCCGCCGCGTGTTGCCTTCAAGACGCACGCTCGACATACTATTGGCTTATCAAACTATAGGGCTCTCTGCTATGTGGCCCTCTATAATTGGTTGGCACACTTGTACCCTTCTGGGAGATTCCACACACTAGCAGCACGCAACTGGGACTCCAGGTGATGGGGGGGTTTGGCCTGGTCATGCCTCCCCACCCAATTAGCCCAACATCCATCATCACTCCTGCCGTCTGCCATTCAATTAATACCTGTGAACTTGGCCTTGCAGAGGCGCACTGCGCCTGGGAATAAAAGGGAGTGAAGCATGGTCTTATCTTCTGGTCTCGGTGTAGCTCGACCTAAAGTCTATTCTCATCCAGTCATGTGACTGGAGACCACATTTATTATCTCTTTGTTGTATTTTAATACCATTAAATGAAGAAATCTTAGCATCCTCAATGGTTTTCATTGAACCTCAAAAAGGACCTAAGCTCACTTCTCATGTTTTGTATCCTCTTGAGTACATGGCAAGGCTCTTGGCGGCCACGACTCTTGACTCTGGGCCAGGCGAGCCTTTCTCGAATCCTCCTTCGCCGTCAGCTATTATTCTGCTGTGCCACACTCCCAATTCTTCCATTCACAGGGTCAAGTTTGCTAAAATGTGTTTGTGGAACATCCAGATTCCATATATTCCTTTGTATATACATTGGCGCATCGCCACAATCTATTCACTACATAGCCAGCCTTATGATTACTTTGTCTACTTACATTACTGCATCTGTACAATTGTAAACTGGTTTTGTATTTTCTTTGGTGCCACTACGCACATGCAATCTTCATCTCAGGGGCAAAATGATACATACTTCATTACGCCATCAGGTTTCTATAGGGTCTATATTCTTACTTCATGTATATCTCTTCTGTGCGCATCACCTCAGCTTCATGTGACGTCACCAGTTCTTTCTTCATTCATTTTCACACTTCTTCCAGAACTTCCTTCAGAAGATCATCATTTCTTCGTGGATATATAGAGGGCTTTCTCAGTGGATACCTTTTTTCAAGAACTTTTTTTGCGATATAGTCACCATTATTGGCTTTGCGCATGTTGCAATTTTTGGATGCCAATATATAGGCAGAATAGGGGCGGAATTTCCAGTAGATGTACTTGGCTCCTCCTCTACACTTCTGCCTCTGGGTGATTCATCGACCACTCTCCCATCAGTCTTCACATCTAGACATCCTTTTCTGAAGGAATGTTTCTTTGGAGTACATATCTTTATTACTTTTTTCAGGCATCCTGCTGAATTCACATTCTCATCAATATTCCAGATCACAAGACTGCGCTGTCCATTTGGACTGCAGTAAATCCATCTTCCCACATACTACTTGTGGTTTCTTGGATACAGGAATTTTGTTCCCTCAGATGCGTGAATACTGGCCTTTACGTAGTCTCTGATTTCTTCATCTGTCAGCTCCTTTGGTTTGACCCCAGACTCAACATCAATCGCGATCTTCATTCCTGTAACTTTCTTTGCAGTCTTTTTGCAATGTGCGATTATAATCCTAACCACACAGAATCCAAACATGATCATCACTAACAGGGCTCCAAGGAACTTGAAAATGTTCGCCATCCATTGTGGAACCCATGAGAATATTGACGCAACCCAGCTGCCATCAGTAATATTTTACACTTCATCTTCCATTTGACGTGCAAGTTTGTCAACATTGTTATGGCCTCCATGAAGTTGCCATTCTGGTCATCATGAAAAGTTATGAATGTGCAACATAATTCTCTGATTTTGGCACAAACACCTGCATCCATAGCTGTAATCATGCCCAGAACATATCTATACTGAAGAGTCATAAGTTGTATGGCTCTCAGCTCTTCCTTGATAGCATTGAATCCCTTTATCGTAATATTGATCGTCTTCAAAAGCTCCCATCTGGTTATTTGTAACCACTTGGCATTTGCCATTGTCTGAATCCCAGGCATAAAGATAACTGTAAACACTGACACAGTCTTGCTGAATAGTCTGTGCTTATACGGAATAGCATCAAAATCTTGAATTGATTTAACTGAGAAGTAATTTTCCATCTTCATTCGATCAAGGAGTTCAGCAGATTTCTTCTTTCTCAGGTGAGCATCTGCCTTTGGAAACTCACCAATGTTCAGGTCACTCTTTGGAATCACTAATGCTGAAACATGGATAATCACCATAAAATGATAGTCCTCCCCAAGGCTTCATTTATGCTCTGGATCCACAGGCCCAGTAGTGGTCCATTATCACTACTGTCCCATCCTTCATTCCTTGTACATCGAAGATTCGCCCACATTGTTGGTTTTCTCCAACTTTCCTTGGGCCATTATTTCTGAAGCACAGTTCTGCACTAGCCAGAGGCACTATCTGCAATGGGCCTCCTCTGTCTTCGACCCATGTCAGCAGCTTTGCAAGCCTCGGCCAGAGACGTCTGCATCCTTTTTCCACTCGATCTATAACTGTTTTATGATGTCCAATTACTGCCACAGCTCTGCATACGACTATGCCTTCTTCCCAGCCATCTGGAGAAAGTACTGTTCCCCAGATCTGCATCTGTCCTCTTTCCTTGCATTTTTGTATTTCTTCATCAGTCCTTCCTTGGCAATTGAGCTTTTTATTTATTTGCCATCGGATTCCTGCTCCTTTCATGCCTGGTTGTTCATATCTTATCACATGATCTCTGGTGTGTAGTCTTTCTCTTGTCTTTAAATCTTGAACATAGTCGTCGTCTTCTGGCACTGTCCATTCAGTTGCCCAGACTAAAGATGCTGTTCGACCCTGGAATTGACCTCTTGTATGACAGAGCGCAAGCTGAGTTAAGCAATGAGCTGTTTAGACATCTATCCCTATAGCTATGAATATCTTAGACTTTCCCAAAGCATAAGGTAGGAGAGCACAACCATAACAATCCTCCTCAGAGGTTCTCTTTCCTACCCTCTTTCATGTGACCACATGTTGTTCCACAAATGTACTGTGCTGTCTAAGGGGAAGGGGCAGGGAACCCATTCATAACAGAAAAGAGGGCATAAAGAAATCTAAGCAACACAATGAGGTCAATTAGAAGCAATGACCTAGCCTTAACGACACTGAAGATTAGGGGCCTGAACTCCCTGTTGAAAAGAAAAAAAATAGAAAGGTACCTACAGAGAGAAAAAACAGATATCATAGCGCTCCAGGAGAGACCCATACAATCAGCGGACTCACACCGGGTACCAGAATACAAGGGTACAACAAGGTGTTCCAAGCCAACGAGGAGAGGAAAAAGGGGGAAGTTCTCCTAGCCATACGATCCTCTCTCAACGTCTCGATAACAAGCTGGGAAAAGGACAAAAGCGGAAAGTATCTAGCCTTAATAATGCAAGGAGGGGGGGAGAGTTACACGGTAGCCACATTTACGCGCCCAACTCTGGCCAAGACAAATTCTTACCAAAAACTTTAAACAGGTTTGAGGGTTTCGCTAGAGGGCCTATTATTCTAATGGGGGACCCTAATATGGCGTGGGACCTGCTAACAGACAGAAGCGCGGGAAGACTGGGAGACCATCGAGGGAACTAAAGGATAGAATGGATAGGCTGGCTCTAGTGAACACCTGGAGAGAAAAGAAGGGTGATGCAAAGGGGTACACATACTTCACCCACGTTCATAGGACCTACTCGAGGATCGATTATGTTTGGATCTCACAGGAATTACTAAGGGAGGTATCGGATATGGAAGTTGGGGCAATGGCACTATCGGACCATGCCCCCATTATCCTGACTCTGGGTAGAACTGCCAACTTCTGCAGGTTATGGAAATGGAAATTCCGAGCACATATTGTCAAAGATGGGCTAATTAGGGAAGAGGTAAAGAAAGCAATAGTAGAATTCTTTCTCCTCAATAAACCAGGGGACACAAGCCTTAGCTCGAGATGGGATGCGTTTAAGGCCACAATCAGAGGCCAGCTCATCGCAATAAAAGCGAGAAGGGATAAGGAAAAAAGGCAGCTTGAAAGGGATCTAGAGAGCAAACTGCAACAGGTTATGGGTAAAATGGGGGAGGGGGCTAGCGGGGAAACCAGGAGGGAATATAGAACAATTAGGGGCCAATGAGAAGTACTACGGACAAGGGAGGCCAAAAGGACATTGTTACATTTTAAGCATAAGTATTACGTTAAAGCTAATAAGGCTGACAGGTTGCTCGCCAGGCTTCTAAGAAAAGAAGAAAAAGACAGAACGATCACTAAAATCAAATTAAGCAGTGGTGGAGTGAGTTCAGCCCAGTCCGAAATTTAAAGGGAATTTGTAGAATCTTACTGGGATTTGTATAAATCAGAAGTCCCTTTAGACTCCCTCCAACTAAAATACTTAAATAATGTACCCCTTCCAACCTTAATAACCCAGGAGGGCCAGGCCTAAGACCAAGACATAACGGCGGAAGAGGTGAACATAGCTATCACCTCAATGCCCACCAACAAGGCTCCACAGCCGACTTTTACAAAATATATAGAGAGGTGCTGAATCCTCACCTGATCCAATTATTTAATGGGTTCGGGAGAGAAGGGAAGCTAACCCCTACAATGGAAGAGGCTAAAGTGGTACTTCTCCCTAAACTAAGCAAAGACCCCGAAAGCTGCAAATCCTACAGGCCGATAGCGTTAATAAACACTGATGCTAAGTTATACACAAAAATTCTGGCCAATAGACTAGACCCCCTCTTACCCAAACTAATTAACACGGACCAGTCCGGCTTCATAAGAGGCAGACAGACCGGGGACAATACAAGAAGGGTAGCACATTTAGTACAGAAAGTTAACTTAAAAAATGTCCCAGCGCTCCTCCTCGCACTAGACGCGGAGAAAGTGTTTGAACCCATGGAGTGGCAATTTGTATTCTACACTATGAAGAAGATGGGTTTTGGGGAGAAACTTTTGAATAAAGTGTGGGCCAACTATTCCAACCCTTCCTTATGCCTACTGATAAACGGACAAATAACTGATCCCATTCAGGTTACAAGAGGAATGAAACAAGGGTGCCCATTATCCCCCCTGTTGTATGCAATTTTTTTAGTGCCCCTACTGGCCACAATCAGGGCCACTGACCACATAATAGGCATCCCGTTCGGGGGGCAGTCTCACAAAATATCAGCCTTTACGGATGACATGATATTAACCCTCACTGAACCAGACAGATCCTTTGGGGCACTGGATACGGGACTCGGAAAGTTTAGAGAGGTAGTAGGATTAAAAATTAATATGAAACAGTCGGAGGCCCAGAGCCTTACGCATCCGAAAGGGATGGAACGGGAGATATTAAAAGCGTCCCATTACACCTGGGTGCCAAATGGGATAAAATACCTAGGGATCAAGATCCCCAAAAAGATTGACTTATTGTACCAGGAAAATGACCCATCCCTCGTGGCCAGATTAAAACAAATCCTACAGGAATGGAGCCCCTTCAGAATATCTTGGCTGGGAAGGATCAATGTAATAAAAATGGTCAAACTCCCTAGTAAGGTCTTATATTATTTTACAACAATCCTGACGAAAGACGCAAAGGCCTTTTTTAGGGCGCTCCAGGTGGCAATAGGGAAGTTCATTTGGAACCACAAAAAACCCAGAGTGGCGAGGAACCTGATGCAAACACCAAGAAACAGGTTTTTTTTTTGGGTTCCGGACATGAGGGCCTACTATCTGGCTGCCCAGACCAGAGTAATCGGAGATTGGGTATAAAACGACAGAAATAAGGGGTCGAGACACATGGAACAAGCGTTAGCGGGGGGCCTAGTCGGCGCTATGGTTGCCCAAGGAGGATAGGCCTCATAATCTATACAAGAGCTTGATAGGGTCATTAGTGTGCAAGGCATGGTATGAACTAGTAAACAGTTTAAATTTAACAACATACCCATCCGCGTTCACCCCAATTTTGTATAACCCAAAGTTCTCCCCTGGGGTGGAAGGAAAAGGGTTCAACAAATGGATAGGGGAAGGCTGCCTAAAGATAAAAGACATGTTCGAGGGAGGGGAAATAAAAATATTTACCCAGTGAAAAGAGGGCTTTTCGCTGGGAGAGATTTAGATATTTGCAAATCCATCACTGGCTGCTCCACCCGGAGACAAAGAAGGCAGCCCTGAGGCCCCCGACTCCCTTTGAAAAATTCCTAACAGAGGGTGCTGGAGACAAAAACCTGATAGGAACTTTGTATAAATTCATAAATCAAAATGAGGCAATAGGGCCTAGATCTTGTATGAGACTATGGGAGGCAGAGGTGGGATGCCAGATAGAAAACGAAGAGTGGGAGCACTTGTGGGGAACACATCTAGCCTCACGAAATCAATCCAACTACAAGAATTCTGGACCAAACTAATGTGTCAATGGCACCTCACCCTGGTAGCCCTGAACAGACTATATCCTCAAGTGAAAAACGAATGCTGGAGGGGGTTTGGAGAAGTGGGGTCATGGTGTCACACTTGGTGGAAGTGCCCACTTATACAAGCCTACTGGGACATGATTGTGGCCGCAGTAGAGAAAATGACAGGATCCAAGGGCCTTAGGAGCCGCGGAGCAGCCATCCTGGGCCTTGGAGGGGGGCGTTGGAAGACCTTCCCTCTAAAGCGATAATATCTACGTGAGCCTGATGTTAGCGGGGGCCCTGGTCATCGCACAGAAGTGGAAGTCAAACGCCATGCTGCAAGAACACAAATGGGTCTGTAAAATATGGCAGCTTGCTTCCATGCAGTGGGTAACATATTCCTTGCAAGGAAAGCATCAGGGCTTTGTGGCGGACTGGGACCTAGTGATGAAGTTAATACAAAAGGACTCAAGAGGGGTTTGGTGCCCGAGGAGAATTAAACCGCTGGGCCTTGTTTAGAGGGGCCGAATAACCGGAGGGAAAGGACCACATGCAGACGGGGCCAATGGCTGTTGTGGACGTTAGGAAAAACAGCTTCCCGGAGCCAGGGAACCCCAGGAGAATTTTCAAATAATTATTTTCGAACAATTAATAGGAGAGTTTGGATGGATCAAAGGGGGGGAGGCGTAGGGAGGGGAGGCGGGATGGGAATAGTTTTATGTTTTGAAAAATGCTAATAAAAACTTAAATGAAAAAAAAAGAATGACAATAACAGATGCTGTGCATATATAAATTATGCACCAATACATAAAGCCCCACCATTGATGTCTCTCCGCACGTCGTTGAGTTTTCTCACTTTCTGGAACTGCATCATGCTCAATAAATCTCGTTGTGCCTGACTACTTATTTTTTAAGGAAGGAAAAAAAACCTTTTTAATCAGGCAGCCTCGTTAAATGCTCAGGTAGCTGCCGAATATGCTCGATTATCGCTGGCAATAATCTTGTAATTACAGGGCTATTTTTAGGATCCTGCACAAAAGTGCACACATCAGTATTGTGCCCAACAAGAGCTCAAAGACAGCAACAAGGAATATATGGACATCAATATCTGACAGGACCATTCATGTGTCCAAAGAGATACTGAGTAAGAAACGAATCTGCAAACTGCTCCCTTTTCCAATCATCAAAAAATAATTCCAGATCTGGCATTTTTCATTTGTCTCAGCACTTCCTAAGGTCCAATTTCAACAAATTCCTGTAGCTCAAGAACAGTAACCGTCTCACTTCCTGCTAAAATATCTATAAGGTGTGTCCATGGGAGCCACAGTCCAAATGCACACTTTCATTTATTTATTCCATAATCTTTGCGTCCTTCCTCATCATCGATCGAGTCTGCATGCGCTGAACTTCTTCTTCTTGACTTGCTTCCGAATCGGGTGAGGGTGTCCCGGTCTCACCAGCATATGGCTTCATGTCGTTAAGGTGTATCCATGCATGCCTTCCGTGAACTTTTACTGCAGATGGAGTAATGTTCTCCACTATAAAAGGACCACTAAAACGGGGCTCATACTACTTCGTTGTGAAACTGCGGATCAATATGAGATCTCTACTAAATAGTTTAGGAACAAGTAGTTCTTGGTATCTGGTTGTTGAAGGGTCTTCATCTGCATCCTGAGACCGACATCCCTTATGCCTGAGTTGATCTGAAATGACAGAGATACTAGCGGTCATACATGTTAAATACGCATGTAACAAATTAACTAACAATTCTGCAGTTGTCTGGGCATCACTCTTTGTCCTCAATGGAGGAGTCGGAGGCATCCTTATTTGCCTCCCTGGATCGACCCAGGCTGATTTCTCAATGCATATAATGCATATAATACAAGGAGCAGACAATTCAGCCACCCCTGCTTCAGTGTTAATTTCAACTTGGCGATTCTCTCTTTGAGAAGGTTGTTGAGTCTCTCACATATTCTGTTAGCTTGCAGGTGATAAGCAGAGGAAAACCTTTGTTTAATAATAAGCAAGGAGACTAATTTGCTCAAACACCTCATTAACAAAATGGGGCCCATTATCAGATCTTTACACCTCACATATTCCTCATCTAGGAAATACTTCTTGGACTAAAACCTTTGCAGGGCAAGTGGCATAAGGATGTGTGCATGGACCAGCTTCAATCATCTCAAAAAGGAGCACACTACCACTATCATATACCTATATCCACTACATACCTGCAGCATATCAACATAGTCAATATGTAAATGCTGAAAAGAACAATTTGGTCAAGGAATCATGTTCGCAATGTGTGCCCAGCAGTAAACCTTTGACATACGATGTAATTTACTACATAAAATGCAACGTGTTCTAACAGGTTTGGCACAAACCAGTCTTCTGCAATAGCTGCAATTAGACTCTCCCTAGTTACATGCGCTAGGTAGTGTAGCTGTTCTAACGCTACCCTTAATAAGGCTACAGGCATCACAACTTTACCAGTGCTGTCCTGTTGCCAAAATGCTTCAGAAGGGGATAAAGAACACCCCCCTCCTTGTCCACAGCTCTTTTTCATCCTGCGGAGCACTACCTTGAACTTCCATCAGTTGCGTTATTGACAAATGATTAAATCCTTAATTTACAATCACAATTGTGACAATTTTTTCTTTCTCATCAGGAGTATCAAAACTAAAAATATCAGATGAATATGCAACTTTTTTGGCCTCTTCTTCTGCGGCTTGGTTTCTGTGTGAAATAAAGTCAGTTCTCTTAGTATGTCCTGCACACGTAAATATTGCAATGGCTACTGGGAGCTGTAGTACCTTAATAAACCTGTCCAAAAATGCTGCGTGTTACACTGGAGCGGGGCCGCTCGGAGGTAGCCCCTCCTTTTCCAAAATGCTAACCCTGCGTGTACAGTTGATGTCACATAGGCGGAGTCACTATACACTGTCACTTTCTGCCCTGTGTGATTCTCGAGCGCAACAATAAGCGCCACCAATTCTGCAGCCTGTGTTGAAAAATGAGATGGTAGTCTCGCACTTGCTACTACTTCAAATTCCCTGTTAGCTCTGTGCCTTACCACAGCTGAACCTGAATGCCTTTCTCCATCAGTTTGATCAATTTTCAAAGACCCGTCAATAAAATGTACCTCCCCTCCTGCTAGAGCGTTCTCCTTCACCCTCGGGAGTTCGTCATAAAACTCCTCATAATTTGAGCAATCATGCACCTGCTCGTCCTCTGTCACAAGTTTGGCTACAAATGTGGCAAGGTTCACAATTTTACACCAGACTATTTTGATTGCTGGGGTCGATATAAATACCTCGTATGCAGACGCCCTCTGTGACGTTAGTGTACCGTTAGTTTAACAAAAACAAAATAAATCCACATATAGAACAATGTAGTTTGATGGTATTTTTCTTTACAATTTGGATAGACTCACCAAGAGGGAAAAGGAACACAAAGGTGTCTACGGTTTGTCAATATTTATTTAGAAGACAAAAGATTTTAAGGTATTCAATATGTAAACAAATAAACCAATGGGTGATTGAAAGAGAGAATACAAAGAAGACATTTGTATAATAGCAACAAACAATACAACATTGATAATAAAGAATCAAATGATTGAGCTCTAGCATCCAAGTTAGTATTAACCAACATAGAGACACATTGAATAGAATTAAAAATGTGATGGTCTCATTTATATTCATGATCAGAACCTGATCATGTCTGGTTAAATTACCAATCTGCCAACGTGTGTGCCAGTATGTCTAAATACTAATATATACAGTGCTTCATAAATTGATAGAAAACAGTTTGTTCACGGAAAAGGAAAAAAGTGATTGCAATGAACACTGTAGCACGTTTCGGTTTGCTGGAATTGGCGGCATCAATGTTCAGCCTTCCTTGGGATGAAAGAACCTCAGGGTCCCTGTAACTCAGTCAGGGGGTGTGGGAGGCGTGTGACCTTGTATCCGAAGTCACAGTGTTCATATGGACTGGTTGGGCTGACCCAGGCGGGTACCTATTGTAAGCTCCAGGTGAAATGTCCCTTTGACGCCGTGTAAGCAATTCCTAGGGTATCTTGCTGGGTCCCTTGGGATATTCATGTGAAGGTTACAGGTGAATGGTAGGTACAGCCATCTGTGTGTAATGCGGTCCCTGTGCAGGAGATGGCTCCCATCCATAGGTAATGGATCCACGCAGTTAAGGGCGTCTTATTGAGTGGCAGCGTTAAATAGCACTGTGCAGAAGTGCCATGATTAGTATAGTGGCCAGATGTCAGAGGTTAAGCAACAAAGGTGCCGCAGGTTGTGTTCTCAATGGCGCGGATGGATCTATCTTCTCGCGTCTTCGTGTAGTGAGGGACACTGGAAGCCTGTACATGCGCAGATGTGATGATTAAATACTTAATTTACAATCACAATTGTGACAATTTTTTCTTTCACATCAGGAGCATCAAAACTAAAAATATCAGATGAATATGCAACTTTTTGGGCCTCTTCGTCTGCAGCTTGGTTTCTGTGTGAAATAGTCAGTTCTCTTAGTATGTCCTGCACACTTAACTATTGCAATGGCTACTGGGAGCTATAGTACCTTAATAAACCTGTCCAATAATGCTGCGTGTCGAGCTGGAGTGCGGCCGCTGGGAGGTAGCCCCTCCTTTTCCAAAATGCTTACCCTGCGTGCTAGGCCCTAAAGACCCTCGCTCATGGAAACAAGGCACAATCATCATACACGATCTGATACGACAGACACAAGGTTCAATTCCCAATAACTGGGGTTTATTGCAAAGCAAATATTCTCAGTCGGCCGACCGGGTCTCACGTCTCGCAACGTGTGTCACCCAGACCTCGTGAGATGCAAGAGAGCAAG
Organism: Ambystoma mexicanum; assembly: GCF_040938575.1. NCBI lineage: Eukaryota > Metazoa > Chordata > Amphibia > Caudata > Ambystomatidae > Ambystoma > Ambystoma mexicanum. Next base: position 736,803,153 of record NC_090925.1, read on the forward strand.
CATTCTACAGCAGTATCATATATACAAAAAGAAAATCGTACAATCTGTTTGTGACACATCAAAACCGCCCATAATGTATCTTCTTGAGCTAGGGTTTGGTGATTGACATTTATGACAAATATGACACGGTATGTCTTAATCTGTATTACTTGGTTTAGCAATAGTTGCAATTTGCTGTAAGCAGACATGTTTCTTTGTTATAGAGAACATAAAGTACTTGTTTAGCGAACAAACTGTGTTCATAGGAGAGACACATTCCAAAGCATGCTATCGTCTAATTTCTATTTGTGAACTGGGGGTCCGCCTGATCTAAGAAGGCCCCAAAAGGGTGGCCGCTAGAAGAGTATAATTCATGCCTTTAACGGCCTGTTTCTGCAGTTTCAGCGAGACCGGCTGGCACCTGGCTTGGTGATTAAATGCTTCTCTGCTTGCCTTCAAGGACTTGTGAGGGAGGAAAACAATGTATTTCTGTACTGTTTGTTATCTCTGTTTGGGCCGATCTCGCAACATGTAACTTGTGACCTTGCTTCGTGTTAGAGCAGAACGAAATAAAATACATTTTGCGAAGCGTTTGACCAGAAAGGCAAGGAAAGCAAATGGCAGATCTAGAGGCAAAATGGACGCTCTAAGGTTATGCTGACGATTCTGTATTGGCGATGTAGGGCATATGATGCAATTGACTTTCGGCCAACATAATATATCATCTATGCTTTGGTAGGGTAATTTCTAGACTCACAAACCCTCCTTTTGGCTGTAAACCAAGAGCATCAACCATATATCGCATCTTCCTCTGACCATGTGTCCAGCTCTGAGCTACGCATACTACTGTAATCATCATCATCAATGTTAATCGACATGAACTCTTTCATAGTTTCTGTTTTGTTGTATGCATTCGTATCCACTTTGGGAGTTCTCTTCTCTGTTATCGTGTGTACGCATTCATCAGTTATTTCAGAGCAAATAATTGGCAGGCAGTGTATGCAACAACAACATGTCATGAAGATTCTGAGTATTGTTACTAAAATTGCAATTAGTTTCAATACCCATGAGCGCAGTAACTCCCAAAAGCAGGAACTTATATTCAGTTCCCAACCACCTTTCGGGGCATGAAGGTTAGAGCTCATAATGTATAATTTCTTTATTGCCTCAAAAATCGTGGGGGAGGAGTCACTCACAAATACGCAGCATGCTGACCCCACAATTTTGCAAACACCTCCACGGTCGGTCAGAATTATATCAAGAGCCATTCTATTCTGAAGTGTCATTAATCTAACTGCCTTCTCTTCTAGGATCATATTATACAATATGTCGGTTGTCCCATTTATCGTTTTTTCAAAAATTCTTGATAATCTTCGTATATTCCAGGAGTTTATTGCTTGGCCCCAAAATGGTATAAACTATTTTGCTATGTCTTCCGCAATTAATCCTGTTTCATCCCGCCGGGGCCTCGATCTAGATAATCTTAATATGTCTGATGTTCTGGAAAGGAATACCCCAGGGAAAAGGATCCCTAAATAACAGGTCCCACCCTAATTCCTAGGCAACCAGGGATAACCTTTTTCCCCACATACAAAATAAACGGGATCACCTACATATATTGGTTCTTCTTCTCCCTCAAGTACTGCAATATTCATGCATCCATTGAATGTCCCTACTGAATAGGAACCTTTTTTTCGTAGACAAAATGGGACAGTGCGAGGATTGTAATTTATTGTATACAAGGAGGGGCACTACGTCCTTGTTCCCTACTGGGTTCATGTGAAACATTATTACAGATGACTTATAAGGCACATACAGTCTATCTGCTGGCTTTACCACCACTGGTTTTATCACTCTTGCTCTGTTAAATATGGAACAACCTACAGGTTCCATTACCACTTTCTCAAATTCATCCATGTTTGTTCTGTCTAATTGACCTGTGTCACTCTTATTCCACTTTCCTTAAAATAGTGCACTTAGTGATGCATAGCATGCTGTATTAAGGGGTAATGGCTGTACATACCACCCCATCCCTTTCCCGGCATGCTGGGGTAGATGGGAGCAAGCCTAGCAGTTTGTTCTGTTCAGGATAGAGTGAGTCATGTTCATTATCAACAGCAACGTGTTATTACCATAACCTTCCCTGTGTCTTTCTTCTATTGGAGGGAGAGTATAGGAGAGTACATGGACTGGGCTGTCTGTGACAGGTGCTTTGGTGCTAGACAAAAGAGAACTCGATGGATACACGCTCTCCAAATACCATAATACTGGGATCAGTGTACACAGAATGCACGGAAGTGTTGTAATCATAAGCATTGATTTCTTACAGCAACTCTTTCTATATTTCATAGTCTCTATATCTATTACAACATCAGCATTGGTGCAGGAGGGAACAGAAGCGAGTATGGGCATTGCGTGCAATTCTTCTTCTCCAACAATGTTCGTCGTGAATAGTTCTTACAGCGGCACCCGTTAAAACACTAAAATGTTTGAAGAGGTCAGCAAAGTGTCTAGGGCAGTTCTCGGCAGCCTCGATTTCTAAACATGTGGCAAGATTATTGTGCCTCCGCACAGTGCTCAAAATACTCCAGAGCAGACATCAATTGCCTTTGTACCATATGCGTCCCGCTTGTTCGCATGGGGTGATCAACAAATGAATTTCACTTTTTCTTCCAGAGATAGCACCGGGAAGCTGCGTTCCAGAGCTCCCAAATTGATGCAGATTGGTACAGCCCCCACGCTCGACTTCCCTAGGCCTCCGATTTCCAATTCATCCATGATGGGAATAGAGGCGAAAACAAAACACGTAGATCAGATCACTGTCGATTTTGAGATCGTAGGTTGTACCTTATAGCTCCAGGTATTGTGTGATCACTGAACAGTGCAGATGCACTTCCAGATGCAGGCTCAGTGTCAGCCAGTGATGCAGCAAGTGATGAAGCAGGCTTTATGTCAGCCTGTGATGATGCACGTTCAGTAGACAAAGTTGGGGCATATTCAGCCCTTCCTCCTCTTTAGCAATCTTTTCAGGCTTTTTCTCCGGCTCAGGCAGTATTTGTGGCAGAGAACTGGCAATGGTGCCTTTCGAATCAAGGGCAGCTGTCTCTTTCTTGTCGTCCGGATCAGGCAGTTCTTTCAACGGAAATGGAATTCTTTTTGTGTGGGTGGCATGGATCCATGCCTTACGACCATCCACTCAGACTGCAGTCTGCGTTCCCAGGAGAATTTTATATGGGCCCCTCCACCTGGGTGCGAGTGAAGACTTCCTCTCAAAGTTTTTGATTAGCACCCAGTCTCCCGGCTGCAGACAATGCCCCAGGCCTGTGTATCTGACAGGAAGAGCCTCCTGCACCTGCTGATGAATCAAACAGAGGTTCTGCATTAACAGGTTACAATAAGTACTGAGCAAAGGGTATTATACATCACTTATGCGCCTAGTTTGCGGTGCGCACCAAACATTTGCAGGTCTCCCCATTACAATCTCATATGGGGAGAGTCCAGTCCTTGCTTGCACAGACGTGCGCATACTGTCACGACCCTCGCCCAAAACCCCCTCTGGCAAACCCATTGGCCAGGTGGAGTCAAGACTCGCCTGGCATCCTCTTTAAAAGCCCTCATGGGGCCAGTCCTGGAACCTATGGCGCCAGGCTCAAACACCATGAACAACAATGTGGTTGGGAACTACTTTATTGTATTGTCAGCCAACATGGAGGCATTCCTATAGCTTGGTTCCTAAGAACCAAACTATGCGGTCTAGTGTTTTGGGTGTTACAGTCCTGGAACTACTTTCCCTGGTACTACTTTACCTGGGCTATATAAACCACACCCTGACTGCAGAACATGCTTCGTGTTACTTTGCAGCTTGCAACATGACGCTCACCGTGTCCAGCTATTCCCTTGAACCTCGGAGAAGCAGAACCTGCAAGGAGACAAAAGGAACATCATTAGCAGCAGCATCTTACCTGAAGTCTTCATCTTTAAACATTTGCAGCTACTGAGAACAGCTTCCTCGAATCTGCACGCCTCACGGACAGAACGACCTGAAAGAGGAAGATAGAGGCAACATTAAAGAAAGCTGTAGAGACATTTACAAATTACGATCTGCTCAAAAGGCTTACCTGGCTGGTCGCCTCTCGGCTGGCACCACTCCGGACATTCCACTCGCGCTGAAGAACACTGCGACCTACAAGGAAGGAAAACACAGGTTAGCAAAGGCAAGACTTTGCAGCGCTGCGCATAGCGCTTACTTACCACGTCACAGCGCTCTTAATGCACCATCATTTACCAGCGGGGCTCAACCAAGCCACTTCGCCGCGCTGAAGCTCTGAATACCTAAGGGAGAAAAAAGAGACATTTTAAACAAAGAAAGGCATGCGGGATAGCAACAAAACTAAAGAACAGCAATAAGACCTACCTGAACAATATCAAACGGGCCGGCTTCAGTGAAGTAACTGGACTGCACTCGCCCATGAAAGTCAACGCGCCCCTTCAAAGAAAGCAGGACGGAGAGCATGCCTAATTCTACCACAAGGCAGAACCTTCCCCACAGACCACATCAGGGCAAAGCTGAGAAGCATACCAGCGAGTAACCCAGCTGGGTGGCGTCCCTGTGGATACCAGGTGAGTGTAACACATGCACAACAAAGCTAAGGTCAGCGCATCCGGCCATTTCAATTGACTCCCTGAACAGATCTTACTTATTTCATTTTTTTTTTTAAACATATCTTTATTATTTTAGTGAACAGCGTACAGTCAACTTGTACTAACTTTCCCCCCCCAACTCCCCCACCCCCCCACCCCCCAGGGACACATGATATTTATCTCGGAGGGATTATTCTATGCGTTGAATACGTCTGCAACCTTTATATTGTGGGGGCACCATTGTTCCATATAGTCCGACTGTAGGTGTTCCATGACACTGCCCCATTCTTTGACGAACCTGTCCTTTGTACCTTGGATTGTGTGGGTGACTTTTTCCATTGCTGACTGTGCCCAGACTTTCTGTAGCCATGTAAATACTAGTGGTGTTTCCCTCTTTTTCCAGCTCTGTGCTATTGTTGCCCAAGCCGCTATGAGGAGTCCCACAAAGCTTCTCAATTGTGCTTTCGTGTATCTTTTTGTAGTGTAGTCTCTCATTCCGCACATCCATACGCCTTCACTTATTTGCTCCACATCTGGGAACATTTTGTCCATTTCTCCCTTAACTTCCTCCCAGAACGGCACTATTCCTTTACAGGACCACCAAATGTGTTTCCACGTCCCCACCTCTCCGCATTCCCTCCAACAGAGGTTAGACGTTTTTGGGAACATGGTGTGCAGTCTCTCTGGCGTGTAGTGCCACTGAGTCACTATTTTAGTCCACATTTCTCTCATCTGCACCGATCTCGTCAATTTGGGGATCAGGGCCCACATGTCCTCCCACTGTTTTCTCGTTAGCTCCATTCCCAGTGTTCTGTCCCATTTGCTCATATATGACCATTTGATCTCTTCATCTTGCTTATTTATAAAGGTGTATAGTGACGAGATCCATCTCTTTGCCCCTGAGTTGGATGTTATGTAAGTCTCGAATGGGGTTAGGGTTCTCGTTGCCGCCTTCGCGATTTCGGGGGATTTTAACCAGAGCTTAAGTTGTTCATATCTATATCTGTTCCCTGTGGTCCTATTTGGGAGTGTGAGGCATACTTCGTATGGTCTAATTTCTTTGTTGTGAAACATCTCCCCAATTTTCTTTAAGCCCGCCTCCTCCCAATCGTCAGAAGCGCCCTGCTCCATCCCTGGCGGGAATTGCTGATTCCTCCATATGGGTGTGAATGGGCCTAGTGTGGTTGGACATTGCTCCCTTACGTGTTTGGGTATCCCAAGCTTCCATGGTCGTGCTCAGTATTTCGCTGATCCCTATGTTGGGATGTCTATGCTGTTTCTGTTTCCAGAGTAGTTCCACCAATGGGGTTCTAGCCACCGCCCTATCTTGAGCTGCCCATAGTTGTTGTGGGTCTTCTCCCAGCCACTCCCGTAGCACCTTTAGTTGGGCGGCTTGGTAATACTTTTGGAAGTGGGGTAGCGCCTTCCCTCCCTCCCTTGTTGTCGATGTTAAGACGGCCCTGGACAGTCTTGGAGTTTTCCCCTTCCACACAAAGGTTGAGATCGCCCTCAGGAGTGAACTGAAAAATGAGCGGGGAAGCCTTACCGGTAGGGCTTGGAAGTGGTAAAGGAGCCTAGGGAGAATGGTCATCTTTACCGCCTGAATCCTACCCCACCATGAGATCAGCAGGGGATTCCATTTACCCATGTCTCCTCGGACGCTGGACAGTAGCTGCGGGTAGTTTCTGCAGTATAGTTGTTCCACCTTATGTGTAAGGGTGATTCCTAGGTACTTGATACCCTCTTCTGCTATTTTGAGGTTGAGTGCCCTTGCTTCTCTTTTAATCTCTTCCCCGTCTCCTGCTAGTATTCTTATTTCATTTTTTAAGATGCTGTTTTGGCGTTCAACAAGACCAGCACTCATCGGGTGCCTGGCGGAATGGAATCGGTTATCAATATGAAGGCCTGCACAAATCTGCAATATCACGGCGGCAACAGAATATGGCCCTTTGTCTGACCATATGACCCGTGGCAGGCGAAATCTAGAGAAATATTCATTTAGCATCACTTTTGCTGTGCTCATTGCTGTGCAGTTCTTAAGCGGGTATGCTTCCACACATTTACTGAATGCACAGACTACCACCAAGATGTATTTCAGGTTCTGACATCTTTCCATTTCTATGAAATCAAAATGGGTGACTTCAAAGGGCCTAGAGGGGGGGCAAAACTACCTGTTAGAGTAGTTGTTCCTTTTGCAATATTATGTTTCAAACAAGTCATACAATTCTGGACTAGCCTTTCAGCTGTTTTTCTAATGTGTGGATTCTGCCATACTGTGGTCAGATGCTGAATCATCTTTTTAGCACATATGTGTGTAGGGCTGTGGGCCATGATGACCATTGCGGTTACATAGGAGTTGGGCGGCATCCACTTTCTACTTTCTTTGTCCACCCAGAAACCTTCTACATCTAACTCTCCGGAGCCCTCAGCCCACGCTTTTATTTCATCTGCAGTTCCTTCTGTTTGCATCTCCTTGACTGTGGCAATCCCATTTTCGATTATGCAGGGCACTTCTTCTGACCCTGCTATAAACATTTTTGTACGTAGATCAGTGGCAGTTTGTTTCACAATTTTGTCTGCAAATGCGTTTCCTTTTCCAACGTTACGTGTTACTTTCTTATGCGCCTCGCATTTCATTATTGCTAGTCGCTTTGGACACGTGACTGCAGACAACAATCTTGCTATCAAAGCACCATGTTGGATCTTGGTTCCATGTGACGATAGAAAATCCCTCTCAGCCCAGAGTCGACCAAAATTGTGCACCACCCCAAATGTGTACTGACTGTCAGTATATATGTTTACATTCAAATTTTAGGAAATTCCACATGCTCTTGTCAATGCTATTATCTCTGCAGCCTGTGCTGAATTCTTTTGCTCTCTACAATGCTCTTCAGTGTCGTAATGGCATATGCAACAGTTGATGTGCCATCGGGCAACTTCAAACAGGAACCGTCACAAAACAGTTCTCCGTCTGGCTCTTTCTGTGGGGTGTCTCTTAGGTCAATTCTCCCTTTCGTTTCTTGTTCAGTAACCATTATACAATCATGGGGTGGTGATTTCTTCTCACCCGTGTCTTCATTGGGAGGGGGCATTAACTCTGCAGGATTCAAAGCGCAACATCTCTGAATTTGAATATGTGGTGCAAAGAGGACAATTTCGTACCTAGTCAGTCTGGCTGATGTAAGATGTTGCGTCTGCGTTCTATTCAAAAGAACGTCTACCGTGTGGGGCACCATAAAAGTTAAGGTGTGACCCAAAACCATTCCCTAGGTTTGTTTTACTGATGCGGCAGCCGCAGCAACAGCTCGCAAACAGCGCAGCAAAGTGCATGCAACAGAATCCAGCACGGAAGAAAAATAACCGTATGGTCTATTTCTTCCTCCTTGTTCCTGGGTCAAAACAGCCAGCGCACAGCCATCATTTTCATGCACAAATAACGTAAAATCCTTTTCATAATTTGGTGTGCCCAAAACTGGAGCTGAGCACAATGCAACTTTGAGCAGATCAAGTGCATTTTGACATTCCTTACTCCATGGTAAAGGCAAAGCAACATCCTTCTTTGTCAATGCCACCATTGGTTTCACAATCATAGTGAAATTGGCAATCCACTGCCTGCAATATGATGCCATGCCTATTATGGCTATGACTTCCTTCTGTGTCTTTGGAATAGGCATACCAGAGATGATTTCTATCCTTTGTGGTGTCAGTCTCCTTCCCTCTTTCGAAAGGAGGTAGCCCAAATAGGCCACTTCCTTTCGACAATACTGGAATTTTTTTAATGAAACCTTATGTCCATGCGCTGCCAAATGTGTCAACAATTTAACAGTACTCTCTTTGCAAATGTCTTCTGTGTCTGCAGCCATCAGTATGTCATTGATGTATTACAATAGTACACAACCTGTTGGTAGCTCGAGCATGTCTAGCTGTTCTTTTAATGCTCTGCTATCAATACTCGGGCTCTCAGTGTAATCTTGTGGAATTCGTGTGAATGTGAAAGAACGTCCTCCTAGCCTAAAAGCAAATAAATATCTGCTATCTGGATGTACTGGGATGCTAAAAACTGCATTCTTAAGATCTACAACACTAAAATGTGAAGCAGAGGCTGGAATCATTGTCAAAATAGCAGTGACATCTGGGACTAATGGAAATTGGGGATCAACTACTTTATTCAATGCGCGCAAATCAATTATAAAACGATATGGTATCTCATTTCCTCCTTTTTTATAAACTGGGAGATTGGGGCTATTGCAAGTGCTACCAGTAATTTCTTCAATCACGTTTCGTTTAACCAAATCAGAAACAATGCATTTTAATGCTTTCTCACCTTCCACTGAAATTTTATACTGTGGGATATGTGGCAATGTTACTCCCTCTTTCAAGACAATTCTTACTGGCTCTATTTTCAAACAACCAACATCGTTATCATTCATCGCCCATATGCAAGTCGGTACCCTACTTAATTCAGTTGGTAATGGTTTAGAAATAAATTGTGATGCTGGCATCTTTTGTGGTGAAATTGCCAAAAACACTCCATCAGGAGAACAATGAATAACTGCACTTAATTTTTTCAACAAATTTAAACCCAATAAATTCTCGCTGCATTTTTGTGTCAAAAGGAACGTGCAAGACTCAGTGAATGGACCTAGTGTTATGGGTACTGACTGTGACACTTGACTAATTACTGGGGTGCCTGCGAACCCTAATGAAACATTCTTTTGCCATGACAGTGGTATCTCCGGAACCAAGTGATGGTCTATTGAGCACTTCTTTGCACCTGTGTCCACCAGAAAAGTGTGCTCCTTATTCCCAATTTTTATTTCTACGTAGGGTCCTTTCTGATCAACAGGAATAGACACTGGTTCCAACGCTGGTCATGGGCTGTCCTAGTTGAACAATACATCATCCGATGTGAAGTCACCTGAATAGTAGGTATTCGTTTGAGTATCAAAAACATTTTCTTCTCCTGCACCATTCTGCTGATATTGGTTTTGGTTCTGATTCAGGTTGCTATTTCCTTGGTTATTCTGATTTTGTGGCATTCTAGTGCTCCTATTCTGTCCTTGTGTTCCCGGGCGACCTCTGTTCTGTCTTCTCGGGGCATTCCCATTTCTATTCTGTAAATGGGGGCATTGTGCTCGCCAATGACCTTCTTCTCTACAATATGCACATTGATTCTGTCCAATTGGACCAACGTGCATGTTGGAGTAATTCCCTCTCATTTGTGCATTTCCTCCACCACTATTATTATTCTCCACTTGTTGCAGTAACACTCTCGTTTTTAGATTCACTCTATCCCTCACCTCTTTCCCTGTATTTACTCTATTCTCATAGTATTATGCCATGTATAATACTGCACTTTGTGATTTCGCTTGCCATGCACTTTCTGACGTCATTATCAAATTTTGAATTTTCGGTAATAACCCTCTCACATATTTGTCAACAAATAATCTCTTCCTGGGTTCAGTGCTTAAATCTTGGCCACTAAAATCTGCAAACACTTCTTCAAATCTATTAAAATAGTCAGTAGCCAATTTGTCTTTACCTTGCACGCATGCAGTTAATTTGTCCCAGATAATTCTTCTCTCAGGCACCAAAATCTTTAATATTTGTACTATTCGTGCTGGTAATGCTGACAGAGTTGGTGACGGTTTCTCACCAGCTTTTCTGTCTGTATCCTCTTTTATCAAACTTTCCCATGTACCACCCAAAATCTCATTGTCATCTACAGTCCTAATTTGCTTCCATATATCCCCTGGGAGAAACACAGGAAATAATAGGTCAATATCACTCATTGTAAAAAATGGACGATTTCAAATAGGACTCAATCTCTTTAGAGAATCCTGCCGGGTTTTTCCTCAAATCAGGGATTGTCTGTTTTATATTATTCACCTCTTGTCTAGAAAAAAGGACATGTACATAGTGTGCTGTATAATGCGCTTCTGGTACCTGCGCTGGGGCCCCATTAACACCAGAAATGTCTATTTTTGGCACAAAAGTGGGAGGGACTTCCCTCATGGGAAATATCGAACTGGCCGTTTCCTCTTTTGTTCTCTTATTAAGTACTATAGCTCGATCGAGGGATAGGGCAGTCTTTCCAGTTTCAGGTGAAAACGCTCTCTTGTATATTGTCATCAATTCAGAGGGACAACAATCATCTTTCTCAACACATTTATCTTTCAAATACTCAATCATCACTTGCAATACCTTTCTTTGCATTTCCATCGTATATTGTTCAAACGTATCATACACCTCCATTGTAGAAATACTAGTATCCGTAATCCATCTAAGCACCTCTCGTGTACATATTTTAATTTCTTCACTCACAGGTTTTGACGGTGGGAAAAATCGCCGCACAACATATGGTGCCACCTCTTGTCTCCCTCTTTTTATCTCTTGCTGCCGAAACCCAGAAACAGAAAACTTCTCTGCATGCAATTCATCAAGTTCATCTTTAAACTCAAATAGCCTGTCGATGTGCTCTTTTATTTCTGCCTCACTTTCCCTCATATGTGAAAAAGCATTCAAATCCCGCAACTTCTGCAGTGCTACCATATCAAGTAATTGCCTCCATCTATCCATATGATACTCTCCAATGCATTCTAACAGTACCTGTTTTTCACCGAGCTTCTTATAGTCATACATTGCACTCAGCGTGGATCCCTCGTCATTCCCTTCAATATACTTTTCTGCCCATCCTTTAAGTTCCTCTCTCCTCTTGTTACTAACCGTACTGTGGGTTACTCTGGTACTTCCTCTTTGTGCAGGCCCCGCCTCTGCAGAGCTACCTTCCCCTATAGCTGCTAATTCATGCTCTGTCGGTGGAGGGGGTAATGGGATCACGTGCGCAGGGGGAGATGGTGCAGTTAGAACAACAGGAATGGGGAGGGACAACTGAGGTGGAGCAATGGGTATTGGTGCAGTTATGTCAATCTTGCTTTGAGGGCGTTCTTGTCATTTTTCATTCAAAATCTTATTTATTAGTTCATCTGATGCATGCAACTCATGTTGTGGATGTATTTTTTGTACGCCTAATTGGATGCTCCTATCCCCTCTTCTAATATCCTCATCCCATTTTTGCTCTTGTTGTTCCATTGCCTTCTCCATGTTTAATTTGTGCCTTCGCGCATGTTTCTCTCTACTTTTTTAAACAGAGGTTAGCTTCCGTCCTCCAGTCTCTGATGACATCAAATGCAGAGGGGCACGCTTTCTTGCGCAGCACAACTGATTCCAAATGCTCTATTCGGGGCATCTCAAAAGTACCGTCTTTCGGCCATTGCAAATCTTCTACATGTCTGGTCTGCCTATGCCAAATTTCATTAAAGATTATTGCTCCTATTCCATATTTCACATACATCTCAAACGCTGGCGACCCTACGGGTGGCACAGCGTGGCCAGTTTCCAAAGATTGTCTACCGCAGTGGAAAAATCCCACTAGACACGAAGACAATTTCCCAGGCATGTTCAATCTTATTCGTACCTTACCCTTGCAAGAGCAACTCTCGACCAATATCAGGGCTGATAAGAATCGGGGCACGACTCACTTGATCAATCCATTTGTCTCTCAAGACGCAATTCGTCCGTATACAGAAGCAACCAAGGATCATCGTGACTGCGTATCTGGCTCAATCTGCCTCGTTTCGGGACCCTCGCCTTCTTGCTGTCTGGCCACTGCGCGTTGATCAGGGACTGGCTGTGCACAGATCTGCAAAGGAGTCTCATCACTTTCACAGGGGCACCCCGAACACCTTCCGATCCCAGATCGACGGCCTCGTCCTCGATTCGTTTTCGCCTTCTTCAAATTCAAACGTACACGATGGAGCAAATGGGGGAGGGTGCCTATTCTGGCGCCCTTTTTGCTAAGCCCTGAAGACCCTCATGCATGGAAACAAGGCACAATTACCATACACGAACTGATACGTCAGACACAAGGTTCAATTCCCAATAACTAGGGTTTATTGCAAAGCAAATATTCTCAGTCGGCCGACCGGGTCTCACGTCTCGCAACGTGTGTCACCCAGACCTCGTGAGATGCAAGAGAGTGAGCATTCCACAACAGTATAATATATACAAAAAGACAATCGTACAATCTGTTTGTGACACATCAAAACCGCCCATAATGTATCTTCTTGAGCTAGGGTTCGGTGATTGACAATTATGAAAAATATGACACAGTATTTCTTAATCTGTATTACTTGGTTTAGCAATAGTTGCAATTTGCAGTAAGCAATATGTTTCTTTGTTATAGAGAACAAAGAGCACTTGTTTAGCGAACAAACTGTGTTCGTAGGAGAGACACATTCCTAAGCATGCTATCGTCTAGTTTCTATTCGTGAACTGGGGGTCAGCCTGATCTAAGAAGGCCCCAAAAGTGGGGCCGCTAGAAGAGTATAATTCATGCCTTTAACGGCCTGTTTCTGCAGTTTCAGCGAGACCGGCTGGCACCTGGCTTGCTGATTAAATGCCTCTCTGCTCGCCTTCAAGGACTTGTGAGGGAGGAAAACAATGTATTTCTGTACTGCTTGGTATCTCTGTCTGGGCCGGTCTCTCAACATGTAACTTGTTGCCTTGCTTCATGTTAGAGCAGAACAAAATAAAATACATTTTGCGAAGTGTTTGAACAGAAAGGCAAGGAAAGCAAATGGCGGATCTAGGGGCAAAATGGACGCTCTATGGTTATGCTGACGATTCTGTATTGGCGATGTAGGGCATATGATGCGATTGGCTTTCAGCCAACATAATATATCATCTATGCTTTGGTAGGGTAATTTCTAGACTCACATCCGTGTATGGTTGATGTCACATAGGTGGAGTCATTATACACAGTCACTTTCTTCCCTGTGTGATCCTCAAGCGCAACAATAAGCGCCACCAATTCTGCAGCCTTTGTTGAAAAATGAGACGGTAGTCTTGCACTTGCTACTACTTCAAATTCCCCGTTAGCTCTGTGCCTTATCACAGCTGAACCTGAATGCCTTTCTCCATCAATTTGATCAATTTCCAAAGACCGGTCAATAAAAAGTATCTCCCCTCCTGCTAGAGTGTTCTCCTTCACCCCCATCACGATGCTTGCAGATTTCTCAATGGCAAACGTGGCTGCAGCCAGCGATTGTTCGCAACGAAAGTGTCCTTGTTACTCACCGGTCGGGAGAGTATGTGAGACAGGAGACCAGGAGTGTGAGGTGGGACAGTTGCTTGAAGAACTCGGGTTGGAGCCTCCACCCGAGTCTGCTCTCTGTGTGGGATTAGAACTCTTTTTTGTGATATGACCACTTGCTGGAGGTTGTACCAGACAAGGGGACTGATCCTCCAAAAGTGCGGGGAGAACGCACCGCAACGCACCCAGCTGCAAAGAAAAGGACAAGAGGTGAGTATGAGTTCAGACAAAACCCCCTTCCCCTGAACCTCCTCTATCTTGCTCGGAATACCTTAGCAGTCTCCCTATTTTCAGTGACAAGACTGGAAATGACCTAAAGAACAGAAGGAGATTCAGGCTCTAGTCAAGGCAGAAAGAGGATATGAAGTATAAAGATAAATAGGCTTGATCTTACCAGTGGATCTAGATTAGAACTGCAGATTTCAATACAGAACACAACTTAAGGTATAAAATAACAAACAGGAATGGTTAGTAGGGAAGCTACACCCGAGCGGCACGAGGGTCGCACTGGTTTTGGGGTGGTGCACCAGCAGCAGAGCGTCCTTGCGTGCACTGTTCAACTCCAAGGTGGCAGAAATCTGTAAAGTAAAAGTCAAATTCGAGGTACAGAGGAGTCTTAACAGTGTTCACTGGGAGAGTGGATTGAAGGTAGTCCAAACTGTCAGGAGAGTGAGAGGAGCAATGGTAGCAGGGAACAATAGCAGAAGTGAAGGTAAGGTGATCCGTAATCAATTACAGCACTGGTAGACAGGGGAGGAGGGAGGGAGGGGTTTTAGTAAGAATACAAAAAGTTACCAGAGGAGTACGTGAAGCAGGTAAGTACTCTGATGCAGAGGCGGTTGGCAGCAATGACATAAACGTGTCCAAAGGAGTCAGTGAAACAGGCAAGTATTCTGATGCACAGGCGGGTGGTAACAAAGGCAAAACGTGTCCTAAGGCATACGTGAAACAGGTGGGTTTTCTGATGCACAGGCAGTCGGTAATACTAGCAAAAAACGTGTCCAAAGGAGTCAGTGAAAATCATCCAGGTCGGTACACAGCAGGTAAGGAATAAGGAACAGCAATGAAGACGTAACTTCAGAATTGCCGGTTTTGACTTTAAACAGAAGCAGCATTCTGAATCCTGATGCTGCTTAAAACAACAAGAGGGCGGTACCACAGGAAACCGAGGCTCCGGCTAATGTAGCCAAATACAATATCGCCTCAGGTTTTCTGGGAAATGTAGTTTGTAGCCGCTATTTTCCACGGCAGCTTCCATTGGGAATAGAAGGGAAAATTACAGTGCTGTAACCCCTTATGCAATGCTACAACCTTCTTGTTTTTTGAGATCGGGGTAAATATGGGCTTCCACTCAGCCCTCTGTGCATGGGGGGTCAGAGTGGCACGATGTGGGCGCCGAAGCGGGCGGCGCGGCGAGCGCCGATTGTAACAGCATCCACCCCCAAAGGCGGCGTCGACCCCCTCAAGGCATGGAAGCGGCATAGAAGCGCCAGAGACGACAGGTTGCACAAAGGTTCAGATAGATGCGTGGAGGTCGGGCAAGGCTTCAAGAGACAGACGTGAAACACAGGATGCTACTTCCAAGAGGCAGGTATGGAAAGGCGCATAGCCACTGGATTCACGATGCCAGTGATGGCAAAAGGACCCACAAACTTTGGCAATAGAAGGCGCTTGCCGGGAATGTGTAGGTTACGGGTAGACAACCAGAATTTCATGCCCACTTTATAAACAGGTGCCGGAGTCCAATGCCGATCTGCATATTTCTTGGCCCTCCCCTGAGCACGAAAAAGGTGACACCGGACCGTCCTGCGGACGGACCTCAGTTCTCTAACATAATCCTGAGCGGCTGGGTTGTCAATGGGAAGCGCTGGGTCCAAAGGCAGAGACCTAGGATGGTAGCCGTACAGAGCGTAAAAAGGAGACACCCCTAAAGACGTATGCAAGGAATTGTTGTAGGCGAACTCAGCGGGTGGCAGTACTGTCAACCAAGATGTCTGAAAACGCAGGCAGAGACATTGAAGGAACTGCTCCAGAGTAGCGTTCACTCTTTCGGTCTGCCCATCAGTCTGAGGATGGTAGGCAGAACTAAACCGGTCATCGATGCGAAGGGACGTGGTCAAAGCCTTCCAGAAGCGAGAGGTGAATTGAGGGCCACAGTCTGAAACCAGGATGGAGGGTACACCAAAAAAACGGAAAACATTTGTGAGAAAGAGAGAAGTGAGGACGGGAGCTGAAGGCAATCCCGAACATTTGATGAACAATGCCATTTTGTTAAAGTAATCTATGACCACCCATATAGTGTCGAATCCGTTCACAGGAGGCAAATCCACAATAAAATCCATGGAAATCATGTACCATGGTTTGTGAGGCACAGGAAGCGGCTGCAATAGACCCATAGGCTTAGATCGAGCTACTTTGCACTGGACACAAACTGAACAGGATGCCACATAGCCGATCACGTCTCTAGACATAGTAGGCCACCAAGCCCAGCGGCGTAATGCTTCCAGCGTCTTTTGTTTGTCTGGATGGGCTGCCGTCAATGAATCGTGGGACCAAGCAAGGGCACCAAGACGTGCAATCTCAGGAGGTACGAACAACCGACCTTGGATGTAAGGCACAATATCGAGGTTAAGCGACACACAATCCTCTTCATCTCTTCATGAGAAGATACCCAGTCCGAAATTAGGGTACGAAGGGAGGGCTGAAGCGTGCAAGCACAGACCACACTGGTAGGTAGTAAGAGAGGGCGTTTGATCGTGGTACTGCAAGGATTGGTAGAATGGCGCGACAGAGCGTCCGCGCACGTGTTGAAGCGGGCTGGCTAATATGTAATAGAAAAATGGAACTGGGAAAAAAAAAGATGCCAACGGGCCTGCCGAGCCGCGAGGCATTTCATGAACTTGAATGCGAGGAGGCTTCAATGGTCTGAGAATACTGTAACAGGATGACTAGCACCCAGAAGGTGATGTCGCCATTCAGAAAAGGCCTCCTTAATGGCCAGCAATTCCCGCTCCGTGATAGGGTAATTGCGTTCATACGGAGTTAACTTTCTTGAAAAGTATGCCACTGGGTGTATCTCACCCGAATTGGGACATTTTTTTTTACAGCACTGCTCCAATGGCTGAGCCAGAAGCATCTGCTTCCACGAGAAAGCGAAGCAGAGGATTCGGATGTTGCAATAACGGGGCAGTTGAAAAGGCAGCCTTCAGTGTCTCAAAAGCCATTTGTCCCTCTGGGTTCCATACATAGGTTTTTTTTTAGCTTGTCAGTGCCGTCAAAGGAGCAGAAATGGCTGAATAAGAATGGATGAAGCGCCTGTAAAAGTTTGAAAACCCCAAAAAAGACTCTAAGGCCTTAGTCGATGTAGGCACAGGCCATTCTAATATAGCTTTAACCTTAGAATGATATGATATGATATGATATGGTATTTGTAACGCGCCTATACACAAGTGTTTCAAGGCGCGACGAGGCAGGGAGGGAGGGAAACAAGGGGAAGACAGACAAACGATCCTACTAGGCCAGGTGTCATTCAGATCGCGCAAGTGCAGCGGTAAGGGGAAAAGGAGAAAGTGCAGGGGGAGGAGGTGGGGGGAAAGTGCAGTACAAGGTAAGTAGCGTAATAAAAAATAAATAATAAATGATAAATAAAAAGGGCCAGCTGGTGGCAAGTGCGAGGTAAGTGCAGAGCAAGTGCTGGGAAGTGCTGGGAAGGGGGCTGTAGGGATACAGTGACAGTCCCACAGTGCAGGGGGAGCCAGGGAGGCAGTGCAAGTGGAGAGTGGCTGGGCCCTGGACCGAGGTCGCTGAGAGTGGCCCAGATGCAGGTTTAGTGCAGAATTCAGTGGGGAGTTAAGAAGGTTTAGCAGGGGAGAGGGAGAGAGAAGGCAGAAGCGAAGAGGAAGGTTTTGAGGTGCTTCCGGAACTGGAGATGGTTCTCCTCAAGTTTCAGGGAGGCAGGAAGGCTGTTCCAGAGGGAGGCCCCTGCTGCGGAGAGAGATCTACCCCCAGCTCGTTGCTTAGAGAAGCGGCTGACCATGAGGGAGTTGGAGACGGATGAGCGAAGGGCTCGTGAAGGAAGATATTTAGGAAGAGAGAGTTGAAGGTATTTAGGCCCCAGGCCCCAGAAGGCCTTGTGGAAAATGCAGAGGGTTTTGAACTTAATCCTCGCAGCCACTGGGAGCCAGTGAAGAGATTTCAGTCCTGGAGAGATACGGTCCCTGGGCTTGAGGCCAAGGACAAGTCTCGCAGTTCTGTTCTGGATAAGTTGCAGAGGGCGGAGAGTGGAGGCAGGCAGATTAAGATAGAGGCTGTTGCAGTAGTCCAGCCTTGAGAGAACCAGGGCTCGGGAGACAGTGAGCTTCTGGGGGAAGGAGAGGAAGGGAAGAATACCTCTGAGGAGTTGCAGCTGGTAGTGTGACTTCTTAGAGACGTCAGATATATGAGGAGAGAAGGAGAGTGTGGAGTCGAAGATGACCCCGAGGTTTTTAGCCTTGCAGGTAGGGGCCGGAAGGGGGCCAAGGGAGGCCGGCCAGAGAGCTGCAGGGAAGGAGGGAGTGGGTGCGCCGATGAGTAGAATCTCAGTCTTACTGGCGTTAAGGCAGAGGTCATTGGCGGCACACCATTCCTGGATAGCAGACAGATAGTCAGAGATGAGGGAAGGAGAGGAGGAGGCCGAGGGTAGCCTGAAAATGAGCTGGGTATCGTCCGCATAGCACTGGAAGTGGGGGCAGAGAGCGGCGATGCGGTGGGCAAGGAGTGCCAGATACTGGTTGAAAAGCCAGGGAGAGAGGTTGGATCCCTGGGGGACACCACAGGTGGAGAAAAAGATGTCAGAGAGGAAGGAGCCCATTTGGACCTGGGAGGGTCGACCGGAAAGGAAAGAGGTCAGCCATGCCAGAGCCTGACCAGTGATACCCAGGTTATCACGGAGACGGTTGAGCAGGATGGCATGGTTGACAATGTCAAAGGCAGAGGAGAGATCGAGCAGAGTGAGAACACAGGGAGTGTTGGAATCGAGGTTCAGGAGCAGGTCCTCACGGATGTTCAGGAGAGCAGTTTCCGTGCTTCTGGCCGCTCTGAAGCCGGATTGATGGTCATGAAGATTACCAACAGATTCAGCATGGAGGTTAAGCTGGGAGATGGCCAGTTTCTCCAGGAGCTTGCCCAGGAAGGGAGTAATGGAGATTGGGCGATAGTTGGCCGGGCAGGAGGGGTCAATGACTCATTCTGATACCTTGACTGGTTAAATCGTAGCCAAGGAACTCCACCTGGTTGGAATTAAATATGCACTTTTCTGCCTTAATGAATAAATGATTGTCTCTTAAACGCTTCAAAACCATACGTACATGTGTAATATGATCTTCTTTAGTGGAGGAGTATATCAGTATATCGTCTAGATAAACTACGACGAACTGATACAAATAGTCATGAAAGATGTCATTCATAAATGCCTGGAACGTGACAGGGGCATTGCACAGACCGAACGGCATCACGAGATATTCATACAATCCGTACCAGGTTTTTTCGGTAGCTCCCGAATCAATTATGGCAAAAGAGGAGAATGAGGTGTTGGGAGCGGTGGTAAAAACTACCGGCAAACTAACGGGGGCAGAAGCAGCACCTTGTGAGTCCAAAGAGTGCACCCCTGGCGTAGGGACTCTGTCTATCGCCAGGTTCTGGCATTTCCCGCCTTCTTTACAGGTTTCTTAGGGCAATCCTTCAACTGGTGTTCGGCTGACCCACAGTACATACAAAGGTTATGTGATCTACGATATTCACGTTGTGCTGGGATCAAGGGGCCTTGGACTGCTCCAACCTGCATAGGTTCTGGTGCCGACGTGGAAGGACCGACAGATTCTAAAGAGGAAGGTACCCGAATTGGTGTTTTGCGTTCCCCCTTTCTCTCTGCCCTTCTAGCGTCCATTTGCAGCACCAGGTCCAATAATTCACCAAATGTGTGGTAGGAACCACAGGGACCGTAGCTAGAACGTCTTTCAATTCTTCTGATAGTCCCTTGTAGAACACGGCAGATTTTTTCTCTTCGGGCCAGTCCGTCTCGGCCGCAAACTGATTAAACCTGGTTGGATACGTAAACAGAGAGGAAGTGCCCTGGCGCAGGTTCAGAAATTCTAAATCCGTAACCTGAGACGTATAGCGGGTATCAAAGACCCTGTTCATGGCTGTGATGAGCGCATTGCCGTCATAGAGGACATAACTATTGGATTCGAGTAGAGGATTGGCCCAAGCCGCCACTGTTCCCCCAAGATGGGAAAGAACGAAAGCGGCCTTTGTAGTAGAATTAGGAAAGGCAGTGGGCCGGCACAGGAAATGCAACTTGCACTGATTTATGAACATCCGGTATTGTTTAGGGTCTCCGGTGAAGCGCTCTGGGGGGGCCAATGGAAACTGCATGGCCATAAGGACCAGAGCTGCAGTGAAGCCCAAGGCAGAGGCTGACGAGGCACCGGACCCTGAAGCGGTGGCGGCGGACGTGTCTATTCCCAGGTTTTGGGGAGTCGGAAAGGTCCGTAAACTGTCGATCCTATGATGGATGGCCTCATGTGCCGTTGTCATATCGGCTCGAAGTTCGGACACCACACGAACCAAAGCCTTCAGTGGATCCACTTCTTCCATGTCTTCTGTTTTTGTTACTCACCGGTCGCGAGAGTATGTGAGACAGGAGACCAGGAGTGTGAGGTGGGACAGTTGCTTGAAGAACTCGGGTTGGAGCCTCCACCCAAGTCTCCTCTCTGTGAGGGATTAGAACTCTTTTTTGTGATATGACCACTTGCTGGAGGTTGTACCGGACAAGGGGACTGATCACCCAAAACAGCGGGGAGAACACACCGCCACGGACCCAGCTGCAAAGAAAAGGCCAAGAGGTGAGTATGAGCTCAGACAAAACCCCCTTCCTCTGAAACTCCTTTATCTAACTCAGAATACCTTAGTAGTCTCCCTATTTTCAGTGACAAGACTGGAAATGACCTAAAGAACAGAAAGAGAATTAGGCTCTAGTCTAGGCAGACAGGGTGTCACAACCACAGACCTTAATTCCATAGGTCTGGTCTCTTGTCCCTGCCTTAGGGCTCCAAAGCACCATCCAAGGCATCATGGGTGGTCCTGGGCTAGGTTACAAGCAGGGGCAAGGTGGGCCAAAGCATGGCAGGACTGGTGGCATGCCAAGAACATCTGAATGAACTGTCATTTCTTTCCTGGGCATTCAGGGGTTAATTATGGAAATTCAGGGGTTAATAAACCTGGGACAAGACTTTTAGGGATTAACAAGATCACGTTAGGTACATCCTGTATCACTCAGCCTCTTCAAGATGGAGGCACTACTTTTGCTGGCATCTTTGATTATAGGCCAGTTATTTGGGTTTGGCCGGGCTGGCTACTATAAATAGCCCCACCCACTCAAGATCCTTGCTTCGCGTCGATCTGCAGATGCAGCGTGACGCTCCCGGTATCGTTCCTGGGGAAAAAGAAAACAGAAGTCAAGATAAGGATTATGCGCGCGGCCCCTCTCGTCTCCAGCAGCTGTTACCTGCATGTATTCAAGATCCTCGCTGCGTTTATCCCGTTCTGGAATCTCTGTTTCCTTGCCATCATCCAGGTGATCAGCTGCAGCCTCCAGGACCCCAAGCAGCTCTGCGCTTCGCTCATCAGTGATTGCAGCCGCATGCCACTTTTCTCCTTTCAGCGAGTGACCTCTTCACTACAGACTTTCACTGCTGGCAGCGCTCCTGAATATAAAGGGAAAAGACAAGTTAGACAAGGTTAGTGATCAGCTGGCAGCTCTCCGTGATCATAATCGAAGTACAAGCTCCCCATAAGGTACCAAGGACAGTTAAGGCAAATATAGCACTGAAAGAGGACTTTCAAAAGACAAAGGCGCTAAGGCGGCACGACGGAAAGCATAAGGCGCGCAGCAGCACAACGACGGAAAGCATAAGGCGCGCATCAGCACATTGAGACTTTGGAACTGTACTAAGCGTCTAGAAGGCCAACGCGCAAAGGAACAGTCACGTGAACGCTTACTTCAACTTACCTGATTGGACTCTATAAAGACTTTCATGCCACAGCAGGTCTGGGCAGAACTCAGAAAAACAGCCAGTGAAATAACTGGTTGCATCTAAGCGCCCCTGTTGAGATCAAGCAGGATGGAGAGCTTCCTGTAACCTAAAAGCAGGTGAGAGAAGGGCCCAGAGGTTGGGGACTGTGGGAGGTGCTGGGTGGTGGTTCTTACCCGCACGACACAGTAGCTGACATATCTATCCATTTCCTTACAGAAACACGCTCACAGTTCAGTACTTCAGAGCATACTCAGGTAGGCAGAGAGAAGAGGACTCCTGGTGCCCCTGCAGAGCAAAGGTGAGCGTTACACAGGGGATATGAAGTATATAGATAAAGAGGCTTGATCTTACCAGTGGATCTAGAGTAGAACTGCGGATTTCAGTACAGAACACAATGTAAGGTATAAAATGACAAACAGGAATCGTTAGTAGGGAAGCTACACCTGACCGGCATGAGGGTCGCACTGGGTTCGGGGTGGTGCACCAGCAGCAGAGCGTCCTTGCGGGCACTGTTCAACTCCAAGGTGGCAGAAATCCATGAAGTAAAAGTCAATTTCGAGGTACAGAGGAGTCGTAACAGTGTTCATTGGGAGAGTGGATTGAAGGTAGTCCAAACTGTCAGGAGAGCGAGAGGAGCAATGGTAGCATGGAATAATAGCAGAAGTGAAGGTAAGGTGATCCGTGATCAATGACAGCACTGGTAGACAGGGGAGGAGGGGGGAGCTGTTTTAGTAAGAATACAAAACGTTACCAGAGGAGTCCGTGAGGCAGGTAAGCACTCTGATGCAGAGGCGGTTGGCAGCAATGACATAAACGTGTCCAAAGGAGTCAGTGAAACAGGCCAGTATTCTGATGCACAGGCAGGTGGTAACAAAGGCAAAACGTGTCCTAAGGAATCCGTGAAACAGGCGAGTTTTCTGATGCACAGGCAGTCGGGAGTACTAGCAAAAAACATGTTCAAAGGAGTCCGTGAAAACAATCCAGGCCGGTACACAGCAGCTAAGGAATAAGGAACAGCAATGAAGACGTAACTTCAGAATTGCTGGTTTTGACTTTAAACCGAAGCAGCGTTCTGAATCCCGACGCTGCTTAAAACAACAAGAGGGCAGTACCAGAGGAAATCGAGGCTCCGGCTAATGTATCCAAACTACAATATCACCTTAGGTTTTCTGGGAAATGTAGTTTGTAGACACTATTTTCCACGGCAGCTTCCATTGAGAATAGAAGGGAAAATGACAGAGCCTTAACCCCTTATGCAATGCTATAACCTTCTTGTTCTTTGAGATCGGGGTAAATATGGGCCTCCACTCAGACTTCTGTGCATCAGGGGGTTAGAGTGGCACGATGTGGGCGCTGAAGTGGGCGACGCGGTGAGCGTCGGATTGTAACACTCCTCTCATGACTGGATCTAGAATCCCACTATAATATGCTAAGGGTTTATACCCAATAGTGGTTCTCTGTGTGAGTACTGCTGTCATAACTGTTCCATTTGTGTGGGAGAACAAAAAGAACTCCTCTGAATAATTGAAAATTCCTAAAACTGGAGCTGTACAAATTGCTTTCTTCAACTCCTCAAACCCCTCCTTCATTTCCTCCGTCCATTCTATTTTCTCATTCTTCACTTGGGCTTTCTTTAAAGCTTGCAAAAGTGGTCTTATATATGAACTATAATCAAACACCCATGCTCTAACATAGTTACATAATCCCAAAAATTGCTGCATTTGCTTTATCGTGTGCAGTTTTGATGTTTTCATAATCGCCTCAGCTCTTCCAAGAGTAACCTTTTTTCCTTCATGTGAAATCAACTGACCTATGTATAACACCTCTTCCTAGCAGTATTGTAGCTTCTCCTTATCAACCTTATATCCTTTGTCTGCCAAAATAGTCATCAATTGGTTTGAATCTTTTTCTATACTCCTCTTCTGTCATGCTACAAACTAAGCAAAAACAAAGAGGTGATGGCTGGAAGGTTTAGAATGAATCTTAACCACTGGCAATGCTCTGGGCAACCCTCCAGACCACCGTTCCTCGCCTGCCAAGCCATTACAGAAGGGGAAAGACCATATGCAAATCAGGTTTGGCCCCACCCCAAAAGGGGCAGTCCAGCCCGAACTGCGAGCCCCATCATTTCTGCACGAGACCACAATCATCCTCAAACATGTTTCGCCCTTGTTGGGGCTGATCAGTGAGGAGTGGCAGAGGGACTCCCAGGACCCCCTTTGTTAATTTATGCTACAAACTAAAATATCATCTACGTACTGCAGCACAACACTTGGGAAATTAACATTAATAGAGTCCTACAGATGGATCTAAGCAAAGATTGATGGAGACTCGCAGTACCCTAGTGACAAACGGGTACTCTTCAACTTAGGCCGTACGTAAATGACGTGAGGTCTTGAGAGTTCTTATGCAACGGGATTGAGAAAAATGCATTTTTCAAGTCAATCACTGTGAAATATCATGCCTCTGTAGGAATACTACATAAAATCATCAGAGGATTCAGAACTAAAGGAAACTCTGCCTCTACAATCTGGTTAATCGGCCTCATGTCCACGACTCTCCCTTCAATTTTTTCGCAGGTTACACAGCCATATAACACAGTGATTCTGACATCACCAAGATGCCTTGTTCCATCATAGCTGATATAGTCTTAAAAATGCCCTCATCTGAGACATTGGATCCTGCCTTGCTTGAGAATTGCTCCTAGGTTTCATCTTAATCTTAACTTCTCCCACCCCCTCAATAGGCCTACTTCATAAGGGCCTATAGTCCATAAAAAGGTTGGCACCTTTTCCATGTCCTCATCAAAAAATGCAGGGCGTTGCCGCACAATGACCATTTGCTGTGGGATTTCCTTTCTCTCTATTCTGACCCAACATGTAATACTCATTTCGAATACCACTTCATCATCTAATGGATCATCCCGAAACATGCCTTCATCTGTGACGTCAGTCAATCAATACCCTTCCCTAATGGCAATTACTGTTCTCCATTGCCTACCTTCATCATCAAATCCTTCAAGCATGGCCAATTCCCCTCGTATTATAGCTGCCTGTAACTGTAAGGGAGAAATCTGTCCCCCCTCTTCGTCCATAGGTATATGTGGTCTAAACAAAATTTCATCAGATATTCTCATAATTTTCCCCACTAAACCAGGTAACCATGATAACAAAATCTGTACCCCATTAAGAAAAACTTCTGGCTCTTATGGCACACTTCATAGAGCTATCTGCCCTGAGGATAGCTCAGCGGCAGCGTGCGCGTCTTGGAAGCAAGACGACACGAAGCCAACAACAGGTTCGATCCCCGGGTCCGCGCTTAGAAACCTCTGGGTGTTTAAGCGCGTTATAAATACGTAACTAAGACAAAAAAAACAACACAATTACACAACTAAGAAAAACAAACAATTCCTGTAACAGCGCCTCAATGCCTGTGGGCTATGTGAGCACTTTATAAATGTTAAATAAAATTAAAATTAAATGCCATAATAAATTCACCCATATTTAAATAATGTATCCCTGTAGTTGAGCATACCATTCCCTCATCAGTGAAGGAAATTGACCTATTTAATTTCATCATTAAATCTCTACCCAGAATATTAACTGGTGTCTACCTTAAATACAATAAAGGTAGGTATTTCATCCGTAAAAGGAACTCTACTTGTAGCTCCAGAGAAGCCTTGAGCATTCATGGCATTTCCTGATAACAAAAACGTTTCTTCTCGTATACATGTGCGAGTTGCTCCAGTGTCTACTAAAAAAGAAAAAGATTTGCCTCCTATGGTAACATCGACCCTTGGTTCCTCTTGAGGATTTGGTGTCACTAATAGTACTGAACACATCAAGTCACCCTGTGAGCTGTCCTATTGTGGGTACATGCTTATTCCTGTGCCCGTTAAAGGACTTCCTCCCGCCATAGTAATACCCCCTACTCTAGGAGTCAATAACTGTCCCGTGTTTGCACTCTGCTATATCTGCATGGGTGCATGCTGTGATTTCCCTTGTGGCAGATTCATTTGTGCTTGCTGTGGTTGTAAAGCCTGTTGCGTCTGCGGCACTTGTGCTTGATATATTGTCTGATCTTGGGCAAACCCGTTCCTACCTTATGGGCTATATGCTGGAGCATAGCCTGCCTCCCTCTTGAGAATTGCCTATTCTGAACACATGTTCACGCAATATGCCCTGTCATACCACATGTCCAACATATAGGAGGGAATTTCCTCAATTGCCATCTCTGCACATTTTGGTTATCATTCTGCAGATTCTGAAACCCGCCTTGATTATTTTGAAAACCACCCTGATTATTCTTAAAGCCATCACTTCCTCTAAAGTCTGTACCTCTGCCTCTTGGCATAAACCCATTTCCTCCTTGATCCAACTGGCGTTGATTACTCACCTGTTGCACACCCACTATTTGCGGCGTTCCCAGCTCCTCTCTGCTTGTCAATACTTCTCCTTCTATAGAGTACTTTGCTAATTTCTTCTGAACTAACTTAGCTTCCTCAAGTTTCCTAGCATCCTCTCTCTTCTTATTTTTCTCTTGTTGCAGTCGGCAATGATGCAAAATAGTCATCTGTATCTCTACCCATGGCTTCGCTTCCAATCCCACTAGCTGCTTGAGCTGTCTCTGTACCTGTTCTGGCAGCCCTGACACAAAATATGGTAAAATACCGGCACAGATTTCCCCCAAGGCTCTCGAGTTTCCAAGGTCCACCGTTCCGGAAAATTTGGAATATAAGCAAGCTGATCTTCATTCTCTTGCATTTTACGTGCCATGATTGCACCCATATCTGATGTATCAGGATACTGTACTCTAAGCACTTTCCAGACTGCTGCCCTACAATTATTAAACGCCACTCCATCATGAGCTGTATTCTGTGCTGTAACACTCAAATAACTTGCTCTCGTCCAAATGTCGTCAGCTCTTTCCCCAAGGATGGCTGCTAGGAGACCTTTAATGTCCCCTATCGCTAGCGTGTTTCCTCCTGTCATCTTTTCTAACTCAAAGATCCATTTCCCCGCACCCGCTGTTAAGCTGGGGAGTTTGCATCTTATATTATCCTTGGCCGAGGGGCGTGGCCAGAAGCGCCAGCGATGTGGCTGCTTCCTTGATGGCCTCTGTGCGATACCCGCAGCATTCTGTTGATAAATTAAGTTCCTGCCATCTATTTGCGGTGAATAAAACAGCTGCTGCTTTCGGAAGGTCCAAACTTAAGGCAGGTTTCAAGATGAGCGTTCAGCATCCCCTGGAGCCTCTGAACGGACCCGGCGAATGTTGCACCCCCACCGACGCTCCTAATCTAAGATGGCGAACGGGCCAAGAAGACATGACCCCCACGCCTGATGTGCAGCCCGCAAGTGACGCAGATCCCGGTGGCCTTAAGAATTTGGGTGCCTGCCCATGTTGGACCTCTCCCCCTCTGGCTGCCCAACCCGGATTGCCTGCATAGCTGTTGTCCGCCCGCGGCTACAACTACGAGCGGCCACTATGTCCTCACTCCCCCGGCGCCCCTGCCACCAACAGAGAGGAAACACAATCTGGCGGACCTGTGGCGGAGAAGAACCCCAGCCGCGACTTTCCCTGCTCCTCCCCGCCGTGCTTGAGAGATCCTCATTGCTCCCCTCGCCTTGCGCGGCTCTGTGCTCTCGGGGTATTCTCTGCTCCCACGGCTGGCCTCCTACTAAGTTCGGAGGGGCGACGCGAGACCTCAATGCGTCCAGTGCTGGCCGCTGATCTCTGGAGGCACCCGCTTGTGGTCCCAGCCTGTGGGCATAACCCGCAATATCACTTGGCTCCACACTGTGGCCCCAGAGTACCCGAGTTCCCTGGACTCCCACCATCAAAGGGCCCAAGCTGCAGCAGGCCAGGCCGGTCCCCACCTTCTTTCCGGGACCCCGCCAGCCCCTGCCTGCAACGTGGCCGCACTCAGACTGCCACGCATTCTTGGTTCTCTTCCTCCTGAGGCTCGGCTCGCCTCACCGTCTTATTGTGGCGGCTATCCCGCTGTAGCCTATGCTTGTGCCTTCCTGGAAGCCCCCACCACCGCAGTACTGTGGCCTGGGCCACATGATCTGGCCCCCTCCCTGAAGCCTGGCCTGTGCTCCCCTCCTGGACCCCTACTTAACCTCCACTGAGGATTCTATCAGTACCAGCGTCGGCCACCACTTCCTGGGGCGTCCCTGCCCACCATCTACCACTACCAGAGTAAGGAGGCCTGGACCCCCTGACTTCATCCCGGGGGACTCCGTCAGTCGGTAAGCAGGCCGCTACCCGCAACCTTTGAGTCCCCCCAGTCCCCTTCCATCCAACATAACCCCCATTGAGGACTCCATCAGCACCAGCGTCAGCCGCCACTTCCTTGGGCGCCCCTGCCCACCGCCTACCACCATCAGAGTAAGGAGGCCTGGAACCCCTGACTTCAACCCCGCGGACTCCGCTAGTTGGTAAGCAGACCACAACCCGCAAGCTTTGAGTCCCCCCCACCTCCCCTCCATTCACAGTCTGATAGCCTCATACTTTCTACAGAGGAACTTGCCGGCACCCACTCTACCTACCGCTTCCTGGGGCACCCCTGCCCACCTCCCAGCCTCGCTGCCACTGAAGTAAGGGAGCTTGATCCCCCGGCTCTCATCTTGGGGGACCCCACTGGTCGATAGGCTCACCAGCGGTAGTGACAGTCTTGGCACCTTACAGGGAGCCATCTCCCCCCTGAATCCTGAGACAATGGCCAAACTCCTTAAACCCCCCAAGTCCGCAGATACCTCCACCATGCTCCTCGCTGCAGACAAAGTGAAGAAATCGGATCCCCCGAAACTTACGCCTCAGAATATTCCGGAGGACAAAGGGACCCTTGCAACTAAGGAAGACCTCCAAGTCTTCATGTCTGATATTAAATCAGAATTTAGATCATGTATGTCGGAACTCACCTCAAAGCTGGAACAGGGGAGCAGAGGGTTGCAGATGTTGAGCATAGTTTGGGGGAGATGGAAGACCTGGCCCAAGAGCATTCTACTACCCTTGTGGAGGTGCAACGCACAATCCAAGCCCTAATGGACAGAACCGAGATCCTCGAATTCAAGCAAGAGGACCTCGAAAACCGAGCCCGCCGCAACAACCTGCGAATTTGTGGTGTCCCCTCCTCAGTTCCCGATACGGAGCTACCCGAATATGTGAGCAACTTCTTCCAGTCGCTGCTGCTGCACCTGGACAAACCCCAGCTTCTGCTGGATCACACTCACAGATTGCGCCCCCGACGAGGAATGCACTCAGACTCCCCCCCCCCAGATGTGATCACGAGATTGCACTTTTATACCACCGAGGATGCCATCTCGACAATAGGTCGCTCACGTGATGAGCTATCATTCCAAGGATCCCCACTCCAAATATTTCAGGACCTTTCTCCCCTGACGCTGCAGAGGTGTAGGGCTTTGCGTCCGCTTACGCTCTTCCTCCGAGATCATCAGATCCGCTACCGGTGGCTGTTCCCAACGGCATTGCAATTCTCGCACAATGGCACCCCTCGAACGATCTGCCATCTTGACGACGCGGCATCAATCCTATGCCCCGGCTCCCCGGAGGGTGCAGGGTCCTCCTCCCCCGGCCGGGTGGTGACCGAACTGGGCACAGCTTCCCTGAAACTGAGGCGAGCACCCTGGACGAGAGTGCAGAGAAGCTGCAAACCTATATGAAGAGCAGCGGTATGTTCAAGGAACACATAGCATTGGAATATTGCTTACTAAACCTTGCTGCAGGCCCCATACGGCCCATGCAGCCCGTGCCCAACTCCAAGGTGCATGTCACCGTTTTACCCTTGGAGTGAAACCCAACCCCATCGGTTGACAACAGCCTGGTTGGCTAGGGGATGTACCGGTAAGTCAAAACCGGTCCCCCAAGTTAGAATTCACCACCCTAAATGTTAGAGGCCTAAACTCCGCTCCGAAAAGGAAATGCACCCTGCAAAGGCTACAGGACGAGGGAACTTCGGTGGCCTTCTTACAAGAGACTCATCTGATGCCAGCGGACTTCTCCCGCCTTCATAGTAGACTTTCCCCCCTACAACTGCTGACTTCCAACGGCACCAAGAAGGGAGGTACTGCTATCCTCTTTGTAAGAGATCTGAGACTGCAAATCCTGGATTCACAACGCTGCCCGGAGGGTCGCTTTCTTGCAATCAAATGCATCATTTCCGGCCAACTCTACACCCTCATCTCAGCCTATGCTCCGAATGATCACCAGGAAGGGATCTACCGAGACTTAGAGGAGGCCCCCTCCCATTCATCGAGGGACAGCTCGTCATAGGGGGAGACTTTAACGGAGCCCCAGACCCACTTAAGGATAGATCGCACCCCCATCCTCTAGAGACCTAAAACTGGCAAAGGGCCTGCTCCACCTCTTTTGGACCATAGACGTCGTGGACACCTGGAGGGTAATATCTCCAGATGAGGAAATCTTTACTTTCTACTCATACGTGCACCGTACCTTCTCCCAAATTGATCTACTTCTGGCCTCCTTTCAGATCCTGGCCTTCACGGATGACGTCACCATTGGTCCCAGGATCCCCTCTGACCATGCCCCGGTCTCGTTGACCCTATGAGCACACGACTCTGATCCCCCCCGCCTCGCCACCGATGGAACCTATGTGACCCTATCCTAAATGACATGGCAGTAAGGGACTCCATTGCTAGATCAATAAAAAACTTCTTTCTTCTTTGCAGAAAACCGCAACGAGGACACGTCCCCAGCTAACACCTGGGATGCCATGAAGGCAGTGCTCAGAGGGGAGCTGATCGCCCAAGGCGCAGCCTTCCACAAGCGAAAACAGGCGGCCCGCACCATCCTGGAATCTGAAGTCCGAGAGGCCGAAGCCACTCACAAGCAGAAGAGTTGGTCCTACAGGGCTCTACATGCGGCACGAAGGAGGCTGCAGGTGCATTACGCTGAAGCCACGGCGCACCTGCTAACCATAACTAAACAGTGGTTTTATGTCAAAAGTTATAAAGCAAATAAGCTGTTGGTAGACAAACTAGCCAAAACGAAGAAAAGAAACACCATCCTGGGCCTTGGCGATCCACAGGGCGCGGTCCAATTTGCGAAACACGAGAAGCTACGATTGGCAGTGGCCCATCTCTGAGATAATGACAGCAGTTCCAAGGGACCAAGATGAACAACAGACCTACCTGCAAGATGCAGCTCTCCCACACCTTACGCCCATGGCGAGAGAAGGACTTGAAGCCCCCATTACAAGCGAGGAAGTTGAGGCGGCCATAAAAAGCCTGAAACCCAGAGCTCCGGGCCCAGATGGGTAGTCCACCTGGTTTTATAAACTCTTCCGCCCTCAGCTGGTGGCCCCCTTAACTCGGCTCTTCAACTCATTTGCCGCCACCGGAAGTATTACCCCCACCATGCAGGAGTCCATCACGATCCTCCTTCTCAAGCCCGGAAAAGACCCCAGGGACAACAGCTCATATAGGCCCATCTCCCTGTTAAACATGGATGCCAATATATACTCTAAGATCCTAGCCAACCGTTTAGCGCCCATCCTCCCGAGCATCATAGACCCAGACCAGACCGGGTTCATTACCCACAGGTCAATAAGAGACAACATCCGCAGAGCCATGAACCCTAATAGATGCCGCTAACCAAGAATCCCAACAACTTGCCCTGCTGGCCCTGGATGCGACCAAAGCGTTTGATAAAGTGGACTGGGCCTTTCTGCGCCTCGCCCTCGAGGCCTTCAGCATTGGCCCGACGTTCCAAAAAATGGTCCTAGCTAACTACCAATCCCCCAAGACCCTTCAGAGAGTCAATGGTCTCCTGTCAGACCCGATCCCCCTCACATGTGGAACTAGACAAGATGCCCTCTGTCCCCCCTGCTCTTTTCCCTGGCCATGGAGCCCTTGGCTCAATGCATCCGCCTGAACCCTCAGATCAAAGGCCCACAAGTAGGCCCTTCCCACCATAAGATAGCTCTTTACGCTGATGATGTGTTATTGACGATCACTGACATTGTGGCCTCTATGAAGGCGGCATTGGCCGAAATCCGGAGACTGAGGAGAGTAGCAGGTTTTGCTATCAATTTTGAGAAATTGGTGGCCCTGGGGGTGGGTCTAGGCCCAGGTGAAAGAGAAGCCCTATAGAAGCAAAGCCTGATTCAGTGGAGCATCAAGTCAATCCCATATCGGGGGGTCCAGATCCCGGCCCACCTGGCAAAAGTGTATCAGACAAACTTTCCCTACCTCTTTCAGGAGATGGAAAAGGATCTCAAACGCTGGCTACCGCAAGAGATCTCCCTTCTGAGCCGCATTACGGCCTGCAAAATGAGCCTCCTCCTGTTGTGACTTGGTTCGCCTCTCCCTGTGGAGTCCCAATCTTCTAGGCCTCGTCCACTGTGCAAATAATATGCGGAGACAAGGGAATCTACAACCTCTCTTTATTCCCTCTACAGCTTGTGTGCCTGGCTCTGCTAGCCCCTCCTCTTCCTCCCTTCTGCCCCCTGTGTCCTTTGGTTCCCTTCCTCTCTTCTTTAAGGTGGCTCTCCCCTTAAGGTGGGCTGGCCACGTTGCATGTCACAACACCCCGTTCCCCTTGCTTATCATCTTTGTAGGGGTTGGTGTTTCTACTCGTGTGTTCCGGTGGCCGTCGTGGTCTTCTCCTTGGCCTCGTTCCCATTCGCTGTTTTCCACTTCTGTACCACGCTGGTGTGCAGTTCTGATCTTGTGTTTCTCTTTCCAGTTTCACTCAGCCTCTGCGCTTGTTTCCCATCCCCCTAAGTACGTGTGCTGTGTGGACGGGGTTGTAGTTGTCCTGGAGACCTACGTTGTGTTATCGCTCCGTGTTCTGTTCGTAGTGACTATTTGGATTTTCATCACAGTCACATATCGGGGCGTCCGCGACCGCCTTTCCGTCCCCTGGGATCATCGCGGTTAGAGCCCAGGCTGCCAGCGTGGTAGGATGTGTTTTTGATGCTGTAGTGACGGCCGGGGTCTCTGTGGTGCTGGTACCGGCCTGGGTGTGCTGTTTGGTTGGTTGCACATTATCGTTGTGATGGCTGTTGATGACGCTTGCCCGGTCAGTCTGCTAGCACCTTCTTTAGGCCGGTGATGTTGTTGATGCACCTGCCTGTGCTGTACATGTCCTTCTTGGTGGCTGGGGCCCATCCTTGCCTCTTGCTCCTTCTCGGGGGGGCTGCTGATCGACTGCAACGGTTGTGCTGGCAACAGAGGATGCTGTGGTCGAGGTTCCGGCTGGGAGGACCCGGTGTTTGCCTGCGCCTTTATTGCAGTCTACTGTTGGTATTTTGTCCATTGGTTCCAGTAGGGAGTGCCCCCTCCTCTCCCTTTGCAGTCCTTGAGGAGCATCTAGCGTGGAGGCATGCTGCAGTGTCTGTCGATGCTCCTCACTTGGTTCTCGTGTTTGTTCTGATGGGTTTCTGCTCTTGTCTTGGGCTGTGTCTTTTCACTGTCGCTCGATGATGATGGTACATCACCAGGCAGTGGCAGACTTGTGTTTGGGTGTGGTGCCTCCTTTGTCCGTTCAGTCTATTGGGCATGTCTGATTGGTAGCTGGCCATTCCATGTGTTGGGTGTGCCTTTGTGGAGTCTTGCCCCCACTCTCTTTTCTGCCGCGTGGTGCCATTGTCTGTGCTGTCTCTGGGTTGTTGTGTTTGTGGGTGCTCTTGCTTGTTCTTCTTTGTGGGTGTGGATGAGCTTCTTTAAAAGCCCTTGTCTTGTTGGTCTTAAGGGCTTGATTCTGGGGGTCACTGTGGGTGGCCGCCCCAGGCTCCGTCTCTGGTCGACTTGTCGGGCATGCATGGTTGTGTCCTGTGAGCTTTAGTTCCTGGGTTGTGCTCTGGTTCCTTGGTGGTGCCTCGCTTCGTTTGTTGACCCTCCTTTGCTTTCCGGTTAGCACTGGGCGCTGCCTCTTCTGTGTTAGCTGCTACACCGCATTTAGTCTTTCTCACCCTGGCGCGTCTTCCCAGCAGCCTCCGTCTGCTTCTCCTGCCCTGATCAGTCTCCTCCTTCACCATTTCTTTCCTTCCCTTATAGGGCGTCTTGTGGGTCCTCCTCACCCTTAGGTGCTCTTACCTCCAGCAGTCCTGGGTCTGCCTTCTCCTACATTCTGTACCTCATTCGGCCCTCTCCTTGGGCACATTCTTCCTCGGCCCCCTCCTTGGGCAATATTCTTCCTTGGCCCCCTCCTTGGGCAGTATTCTTCCTTGGCCCCCTCCTTGAGCAGTATTCTTCCTTGGCCCCCTCCTTGGGCAGTGTTCTTCCTTGGCCCACTCCTTGGGCAGTGTTCTTCCTTGGCCCACTCCTTGGGCAGTGTTCTTCCTTGGCCCGCTCCTTGGGCAATATTCTTCCTTGGCCCGCTCCTTGGGCAATATTCTTCCTTGGCCCCCTCATTGGGCAATCTCTGTTGTGGCCCTCTCCTCGGGGAGTCTCACTTGTGGCCCCCTCCTTCGGCAGTCTATCTTGTGGCCGTCGTGTTTGCCGTCTCCAGCTTTTTCGTTACTTCAGGGTCATCAAGATCTCCCCCATCCCATGCACCTTGCGTTTCTGCTTTCTTGTCGTCTGATGGCCTCACTGTCGATCTGTCTATCTCCTGCCATGTTACTCTGTACCTGTACTTTTCTATCCTCATGTGCTCCTTAGACATCATACTCTTGGTGTCCTCAGCAGGCTATTAACTGTCTTGATCCTTGAATTGTTTGTGGTTTGCTTCATGCTGTGTGCGCACTCCTTATCAGTCTATCATGTGCGTTCTTTGCCGTCCTCACTTCAGGTGTCTTCCCTTAGTGTCGTCTGGTGGGCCCATGCCTTCTTAATCTATAGTGCGCACAGTGCCCATGCGGTAGTGTTTCCTGTTGGTTTGCTGGGAGGGTCTGGTGGGGAAATCCTCCCTCTGTTGTCCCGTGGGGTGCTTCACTGGTGGTGTAACGGGTGGACTTTGTCTTGGGATGATCGTGGTGGTTGCTGCTTTCTCCCTTTTAATGTGGCAGGTGTATGTCATGAAGAAAAATCTGGCGGTGTATGTGGCTTGCCTGGTGAGTGTCTTGTCCTTCCTCCCCCACCTTGCTCACTTTCTCCCTACCGTGTACTGCTGTGTATTTGCCCCTTGGCTTCTTTTATCCTCATGCTCCCATGTCCTGCTGCAGCACGTTTATTGTCTGTACTTTGGGTTGTTTGTGCTCCCTCTTACTGGCTGTGTGCTCATTTGGCGTTGTATCCTGTATTTCCTCCGCCTTCCCTGAAGGGGTTTGCCAGGTGTCAGTCCCATGCTCCTGTTGCTGCACACTGGCGCATGGTTGGTTCACCGCTGGGTGCGTCTCTCACCCCTTTCCCTGTGCGCTGTGTGGGTACGTCCCCGCTCCTCACAAGCGCTGGTGGAGGGCCAGTCAACTCCAGGGCCACTCCGCTTAGGTTGGAGAGTATCTCGGGTCCCTCGCTGGCCATCTGCTGCACATGCCAATGTGCTGGCAGGGTGTGTTGTGCTCTGGTCCTCTCCCTCGAACACGGTGCTTCAAAGGCTGGGTGTGCAGTGCTCCAGGCCTCTCCCTCGAACAAGGCGCTTCAAAGGCTGGGTGTGCTGCGCTCTGGTCCTCTCCCTCAAACACGGCGCTTCGCAGGCTGGGCGTGCTGCACTCTGGTCCGCTCCCTCGAACACAGCGCTTTGCAGGGTGGGTATGCTGCGCTCTGGTCTTCTCCCCCTTCACGGCATGCACGACGTCCGTCCCGCTGTACCTTATTTGGATGTCAGTGATCTGAAAATGTCAGACATGGGCTTTCCACTCATGTACACGCTTGGGCCTTTCCATTCGTCGCCAGTTGTTGTGACTGGGTTCGCCTATCCCTGTGGAATCCCAATCTTCTAGGCCTCGTGCACTGTGCAAATAATATGCGGAGACAAGGGCATCTACAACCTCTCTTTATTCCCTCTACAGCTTGTCTGCCCAGGCTCTGCTAGCCCCTCCTCGTCCTCCCTTCCACCCCCTGTGTCCTTTGGTTCCCTTCCTCTCTTCTTTAAGGTGGCTCTCCCCTTAAGGTGGGCTGGCCACGTTTCATGTCACAACACCTCCCACGGTTCCTTTATGCCTGTTCCCCCCTGCCCATCTCAATCCCGCCCCCCCTGCAGCGTCTTCAAAGGAAAATGATCAACTTTATTTGGAGGGTCAAGAAAGCGCGCATTCCCCGGAGAACCATGATGGGCAGTGCTAAATTGGGGGGATTGGACCTCCGCATATACCAAATAGCAGCGCTACTAGCCCATATCCAAGCATGGGGAATCGCCTCAGGGCGACCGAAATGGGTGGAGATCGAACAGTCCCATCTCTCCCTCCCGCTTCGCTACCTCCCATTCGTCCCTGCCTCACTGTGCCGAACTTGGCCGAACATTCTGGCCTCCACTAAACACTCAGTGAGAGCCTGGGACTGGGCCCGCAGACACAAGGGCAGCCCCGGGGGGCCTGAGCTCATTCTCTCCAATCTTTCACAATCCAGCCTTCTCCCGGGCTTCTTCCCAGCAAACTTTAGGCATTGGGTGGCGGGAGGCCTTGAATCGCTGCTGCAGCTCTCCGAAGCGGGCGCCCTGCGCCCCTTCGAGCAATGCAAGATAACCTTCCAGCTAGCGGAAACAAAGGTTCACCTATGCTCAACTGCGGCACTGGTGCTCCCCCCAGATGCAAACAGCAGCAACCCAAGCTCCCGCTCCGCTAGAACTCACTGCAAATGACCTGCCAGCCCAAGGGAAGATCTCTGCCCTTTATAAACTACTTCAGGACGACCCCTTCCTCATTAAGCCCTCCTACATGTCTCAATGTGAAGCGGACCTGGTACATGCCATAGAGGACCAAACCTGGGCGGACATCTGGTCGAGAACCCGCACGTCCTCCCCTTGCATCACCAATCGGGAGTGCGCCCACAAGCTGCTCCTATGCTGGTACTTTCCCTCTCTTCACCTTCACCACTTTCAGCAGGCGCTGGACCCGCGCTGCTGGCAGCTCTGCGGACTTCCGGGATCCTTTCTCCACATGTGGTGGACTTGTCCCAAGGTAAGAGAATTTTGGTCCCAATGCCTTGCCGCGATAAAGGACATTACCTAAGTGGAAATTCCTCTGGCCCCCGAAAATGTCCTCCTGGGGATTCCGGTCCCAGGCTCCTATCCGAGAACAGGAAGGAGGGCAGCCCTTATAAGCCAACTTTTGCTGGCGGCCAAAATTACGGTGGCACGCACCTGGAAATCCACAGAAGGCCCCCTGATGGCCCTCTGGTGGATTAAACTTTGGGACATCCTGATAGCCGAGAAGGTCACTGCGGCCAAGGTGGGCCTCCTCCATCGCTTTACGAACATTTGGGCGCTGCTGTTAGACTATGACCAGAACTACCCGGCGCTGACTTATAAACCGTGCCTAATCGCGAGAGCCCTGCACTCGAACAGCGAGCACCCATTGCTCGACCCGGTTCAGTAAGACTGGAAGTAGATGCTCATCCGGGGTGGTAACGGGTGAGGGACAAGGGAAATGTCGAACTCATATGCCTTGCTGGGGGCGGCAAGTAAATGTTGATGTATATGTTCACCTGTGTGCTGATTTAGAAATAAACTAATTAAAAAATATATATATATATCCTTGGCCATTTGGGGCCAAGGAACATACTGCAGTCTGCCCCCTCCTTTCTCTAATAGGGGGAATTGCGTAAACCCAAATCCGCTATCTGCTCCCATCATCTGCCTACTCATAGTGTGCCTTCTACCTGACAATGACCTCAACCTGCTCACATATGGTGGCAATTTTCCCCTCTCGCTATGTGACCACCCTTTAGGTCACTCTGGGTATTCCATAGGGTCTGGTGTCCTATCTTTAGATTGGTCTAAATCTGACCATTTTACTTCCTTATTTGTTTGCAGACATCCCTCATGATTGCATGCACTTTCTCCCTCTTCCCCACGGGAGGTTTCTCTTTCTTTGACTGACATGTCTAGTCCCCAACTAGTGTGACTTTTTTGTCTTTCTCATCTCTGTTTAACGTTAGCCTGTCCGAAGACAGGGCCCTATGCTCGAGACTAAACGGACTTCCTTCCTTGCCTCGTGACTGGGCACTGGTGAGTCGATTTTCCTTTCCCTTCTCGACTCATTTTTTGTCCTAATTTCCTGGTAAGTTTTATCGATTCTATCTCCTATATTTTCTATCTCAAAATTCTCATCTAGGTTTACCCTAGATGGTCCTGGCATTACTCCTTGTGAGGGGAGAAACTCCTCTATGTCGACCCATGATATTATTGGACTCAGTTCCATCAGCTCTTTCTCAATGCAATCAATATCGCATGCTCTCGGTCTCCTCTTTTGTTCTATTTCTTCGTCTAATTCCCTTTGTTTTCTCGCTTCCCATCTAAATCTATCTTCTTCCTGCCTTTTCTCTTCCCTTCATTCGTTTGCTCTACGCACTTCTTCGTCTCTTCGTCTTTGTATTCTTTTATCCTATAATTTCTGCTCTTCCTCTTCTTCTCTCTGCTTCGCTAACCTGTCTCGTTCCTCGATTGGTCTCTGCCTGTTGTCATACTTTCTCTGTTCTTCTGCCCTTTCTTCCCTTCTGAATGGCTCCTCTGATACATTTGCTCTCGCCTTTGTCTATTTTTCCATTTAGGCTCATCCTCTATCAATCATTCCTCTCGTTCCCTGTCTTTTCTATCTTGTTCGTCTTGATCTTCCCCTTGCCTTACTTTCTCGATGCTCTTCCCATTGAGTTTGAGCAATATCTGTCCGCCCATTCATTCGTTCTGTACGAGCATAACCTCATTAGTTCTATCTCTTTCTCCTTTACAGCTTTTAATCTCTCGTTCTATATCTAAAGATACGTTCGTTCGGTCATTCACTCTTCTCCTCTTTATCTTGCAGGACCTTAGAGGTCTCCTCCTTTTCTTTCACCCTTTCTCTTTCTGGGCTCTCATCACTGCTATAGGCAGGCGGATTACTATATCAATATTGCCACTTTTAGTTCCCTCAATCGGAACAACCAGTCATCTTTCATACTATCGTCATGAACTTCAGACTTGGTAAGGGGAGCAGAAGGCTCGACACCCTCCTTCCTGCACAGGTTAAGCATCCAATCCTCAGGAGGTGGATCTTCTCGTTCCTCCTGGTACATTTTCCAAAGCTCTAAGCTAGCTAACCTTTTCTCCAATTTCTTCTCTGTGTACGCAGCATGTACGTATGTGGTCATGTGTTATAAAACTGCTTTTGACAGTGATCGCCTTTGTGGCCATGGCATGAACATTTTGTCTGTAATACCCTTAACCCATTCAGCACTGTACTGTTTAAGCTTTGATGCTTGCACAAATGCATTAATGGAGTAATATCCCCCATTGTGACAAGTCTCACTTGACTCTCAATACTTAACATTACTTTACACAAAACATGTTTCAGAAAAACAATAAATATGAGCATGCACCAATAATCTCTGCTCAAAGCCTCTAATTTACAATTTTACTCCAATCTATCTACTCCGATCAGTGCCGATAATAACTGAAACAGATAAATTATAACATTTTGATCTCTACCCAACACAACCCGTCCTTGTTGCTCCTCGACATTTCACTTCTCTTATGCATAAAATACACAAACAGACAAACTAGTCGACTTTCCAACATATACTTCCTCAGCGCTCTTCGCTGCTATTACTTGCCCCTAATTACTCCGATAGGAGTGTAAGTTATTCCCTCTCACAGACCTTGTCTGTGTGCAGCCTAGTTTTACCCACTTGGGTTTTGAAATAACTCCTTCTAGACACTTCTCAAGTTTAAGGCACTGGGCTTATCTCAGATGCTCTTCGTCTCTGACACTCCTCGTCACATATATATATTTATTTACTCAACCAACGTTACTCTTCACTATCATTACAATCCCCAGTTCTCACATTTCTCACATCTGTTTGCCACATTCTTCAATCCACTCACCATTCGCATTTCAGCTCTTGACACTGAATCGTCTCCTCCTCTAATCGGCCACTTTCGCCTTTGGTCCACTCGGCGCCTGTGGAACTCAGGAGGGATTTCATGAAAGAGCGACCTGTCCCACCTGTATCTTCTTTACTTGCAAGTTTGTCAATGTTCGGCCGCTCTCTACAGGAAACCTTGCGTTTTTCCAGTTAGATGGCGGAAGGAGGCAGGATATTTTGCAATCTCTAAGGGCTTACTGAGATCGATGGGTCTGAACCATCTTCTGCTACCAAGTGAACCCAGAAAACGGGTCCTTTAGGACGAGGTAACAGTATCTGAGATGGATGGGGATGCAGATCTTACACAAACATCAATAATCAGACCGACTCAAGAAGTTGGCAAAAGTTAAAGCGGTTTTAATAACAAGTCATTAAAACCGGAAGTACACCGGACATCAACGGATGCCGCATAGACTTATCTCGACATAATTCATAAAAAACATTTCCTTTATACTAAATATTTGTCATGAGTGACATCAGGATACATGGCAAACTACAAAAACCTACGGGGATTGTGGTTGGTCAACGGGGAACATCTACATGTACTTTCTATAGGATACAGGGATGTGATTGGAGCTCTAAGGTCAGGTGGGCAGCTAAGCCCATCACCAGTGCAAGTCATCTTCTGTGTCATGAAAATATACGACATACTATTAGCTTATCAAACTATAGGTCTCTCTGTTACGTGGCCCTCTATAATTGGTTGGGACACTTGTACCCTTCTGGAAGATTCCACACGCTAGCAGCACGCAACTGGGACTCCAGGTGCTGGGGGCTTTGGACTGGTCATGCCTCCCCACCCAATTAGCCCAACATCCATCATCACTCCTGCAGTCTGCCATTCAATGAATACCTTTGAACTTGGCCCTGCAGAGACTCACTGAGCCTGGGAATAAAAGGGAGTGAAGCATGGTCTTATCTTCTGGTCTGTGTAGCTCGACCCAAAGTCTATTCTCATCCAGTCATGTGACTGGGGACCACGTTTTCGAGCTCTTTGTTGTATTTTAAACCATTAAAGGAAGAAATCTTGGCACCCTTGATGGTTTTCATTACACCTCAAACAGTAACTAAGCTCGCTTCTCACGTTTTATATCCTCTTGAGTACATGGCAAGGCTCTCGGCAGCCCCGACTCTTGACTCTGGGCCAGGTGAGCCTTTCTTGAATCTTCCTTATCCATCAGCTATTATTCTGCTGTGCCACACTCCCAATTCTTCCATTCACAGTCTCCAAGTTTGCTAAAGTTTGTGGAACATCCAGATACCATAAATTCCTATATATATATATATATATATATATATATATATATATATACACACATTGGCGCATCGCTGCAATCTGTTCACTACGTAGCCAGCCTTATGATTACTTTGTCTACTTGCGTTACTGCATCTGTACAATTGTAAACTGGTTTTGCATTTTCTTTGGTGCCTCTCCGCATATGCAATCTTCATCTCAGGGGCGAATGTTACATACTTCATTACTTCGGCATCAGGTTTCTATAGGGTCTATATTCTTACTTTGTTTATATCTCTCTTGTGTGCATCATCTCAACTTCATGTGACATCACCAGACTTTCTTCATTAATTTTCACACTTCTTACGGAACTTCCTTCAGAAGATCATCAGAAGATCATCATTTCTTCTTGGATACATATAGGGCTTTCCTCAATGGATAACTTGTTTCAAGGACTTTTCACGATATAGGCACCATTATTGGCTTTGCGCATGTCGCAATTTCCGGTTGCCAGCATATAGACAGAATAGGAGTGGAACTTCCGATAGAGGTACTTCGCTCCTCCTCTACACTAATATGACCGATTTTATAACATCTGCTATTTTCGATTGTAACTCCATAGCAAATGATGCCACCACAGCCTGCAGAGCTACGACCGCTGCATCAATAATTCCAGAACATTGTTCAAAACATTGTTTTAGGCACTCAAGTTATTCTGCTGGATTTTCACCCTTCGCCAGGCATTGATTTTCGACCAATCTATCTTCCGGGGACACATTTCAAGAATGGTTTGTAGTAGTCTATCAGTAAATGCCTTTAACCCCTCAATGTGGTATGAGGGATGGGGGGGCTCTTCGTTTGGCCAGTTGGAATTGACTTTTTTTATCAACTCCTTTTATTTTCATTTTTAAAAACAAAAATGACCATAGTATCAAACAACAAACCATTGCACAACGTGTAGTTTCAATTGGTTGGAGTTATGGGGATCGGAACTTTCTATCTGCTGTGCACCTCCTATTAGTTGTTTTGGTTCAGCCTGCAGCCTGGATCATGGTTTTGTCCAAGATTCCCAATTGATTGGATGCTTTTTGGGAAGACAAACCTTTGATTGCGTGTTGGCGCTGGGTGGATTTGTTTGTACAAAATTCTGGCAGTTAAGCCTTTTGTTATAAGTCAAGGTCCAGTCTTAGAATTGTTGGTGCATGTGTTTTTTTATTCATAGACGCGTGTTTCGACCTGAGTCTTTTTCAAGGCAGATGTGAGTAGGATGGTAGACTCTAAGTAGAGTTGGTTGCTGATCCTCCCAAGTCCGGGTGCCAGGTTGGGCTGGGTAGCCTAGTCTAGTGCCGGGTTACGGCTATCTATTTATCGGGACTTTAGACTTCACCCCTGTTTCATCGGCATCCCTCCATCGGGTTCACTCTTGCCAACTTTGTCAATCACACAATTCCTTGAACAGTTCTTACAATGCGGGATTCACTTCCCTTAGCTTCACAATCGTCTGTCAGTCAAAGACTTTCGACTGTACAGAGGATTTTACGAGACCCCTGTATGACCACTTTGACCCCTTTCTCGCCTTTCCCAAGGCCTTCTGGTAATGATAGTTTCAACAATAGGGTAATTGCCCAGCATTTCCTGAGTGAGCACCCACGTGGTGGCTGACTCTTCTGTAGCTGGTTTTCCCCTCTCGTATAAATAGTTCTTTGTATTTTCTTCAATTAGCCATTTGTTACTCTTGTTCAACACAGTTCGGTTTCTTATCGGCTCTCCCCTCGACTTACCGGCTATGATGAACCTCTTGGCTCTGCTTGTCGCTGGAGTAAAGGTCGGTAACACGGGGGCAAGCGTCTCTCCCCGGCTTGGTTTATCAGCGGAGGAGGGCCCTGTGTACCGTTGACATCTGTTGCAACACACGCTGACTATTGTTCGCAGTCTTACAATTCCTTCTGCAGAGGCTCCGCGGAACTTGATCGGAAAGGGCAAGGTCGCTTCTCTCCTTGTCACCCTCTCAATTCATGCCGTCTTTCTCCTCCTCTTGAACTGCCGTGCAAAGTTATCTCTCTTGTTGTGCGGTCTGCCTTGCTCGTCTTGTGCTCTCTTGCTCCACCTTTTATCCCTGTGGTGAAGCGAAAGCGCCATCAGGTGTGTGATTCTAGTCAATTGCCTGAATTTGGCTTACGCTTGTATTGGGACATTTCAGGTAAACGGCTCTGGTGGTTGTCCGTTGTCTTTCGTGGTGTGCAAAAGTGTTTGTGTCGGAAAAGGAGGGGGGCAGAATATTTGAGCATCCTACGGGGTAGGATGGGGAAAAGGTGTTATGGGAAGGGGGATACCACATCTCACACATCGGTACCCCTCATCTAGTTGATCCTCCCACACTGGTCAACCCCCAGGAACTGGAGGTATCCTGATAAGTTAAGGATAAAGAACCATGTTGTTTTTTGTGGA
Organism: Ambystoma mexicanum; assembly: GCF_040938575.1. Lineage (NCBI taxonomy): Eukaryota > Metazoa > Chordata > Amphibia > Caudata > Ambystomatidae > Ambystoma > Ambystoma mexicanum. The sequence goes on from NC_090925.1 coordinate 736,846,668, forward strand.
GCAGTTGCATTGTGAATTAAGAGAAATTCAAGGAACTGATACCTTTAAACATACAACAGAGGGAAGAGAAATCAAGGGGAGAGGAACCACCCCCTGGAGTAAGGACATTTGTCCTTCTGGAACTTTTGTGTTGGAGTGATGCATTTTTCCTTTGAACATTTGTGACCCACTTAAGGCCAAAGACATTACCGTTCACCTTAGAGTTTATTTTCTTAGAGTGTGAGGGCCAAAATAGTACTTTGTCACAGGATGGTTTTGCTTTGGACATTCTGACATTGACAGACCCTTTGTTTTGCATTTAGGTAGGGAAACACCTCCAGTGCAGGGACAGAGAGGCATTTTCTCACCCCCCCTTTTGTTTTAAGAAAAGTCTTTGACTAAACCTCTGAACTTCTTGTGTCGGAGTTTCACTCCTGGCTCCTCACACCACACAATGATAATCAAGCACAATTTCTGCTCCTTTTTGCTGCCGGAAATGGGAACAAGACAAGAAATATTAACAGCAATAACAAATCTGGGAATGCTCATAGAGGACAGACTCACACTAGAAACACAGAAGAACTCAATTGACCGAAAATGTTTCTGGGCATCCACGCTCATTCAGGCATGTCCTTCCATACCTAAGCTTCTCACACCAAACCTGTGCCATAATCTCAGTGATACGGACAGGAATCCACTACGTAAACAGCCTATACCCAGGAATGCCTGATTACCTCACCTAGACTTGTTATCACTAAAGAAAATAATCCACTTCAAGGCACTCTGTATCACTCAAAGGGCACTGCATGGCTGGGTAGCATAATTCCTCCAATCAAAAATCACCCACTACCAGCCGAGTACAACACTGAGATCAAACAGCGACCTACTGAACAGAACCAAAGACCTATGAGAAAAACAAGAACGCAGGGACTGCCTTCTTCACCCTCGTAGCAAACATATGGAACTCAGTCCCAAAAGAAATCAGGCCGACAGAAGGCCATTGGACATTGGGGAAACTCCTAAAACCTGGTTATTCAGCACAGCTGGATAGAGATCGACCCATAATCCCTAAAATGGCAAGCAAAGAACAAACTGCCACAACAATGCCATTACTGCACAAATCAACACCTTCCCAGCATACGGCACATAAAAACTTGCACAATAACCAAAACTCCCCCTTTACCCTTAAGTGCCAAGGACAAGTATGCTCGTCATTTTTGCATAGACTTGCATAATAACCTGGCAGTTAAGGGAGACATTACGACAAACCTCCAGAACAAAGGAACACCCACAAAGAGATCTGACCACACTCTTCATCCAGAGCCATACACACCACCACCAGAGATCACAAGTTACGTGCGAGGAAGAAAGATACATATAGAAAAATACTCAGAAATAAGACACAAATAGAAACATTCTCAGATGAAATCAAATAACACATCCATGTCCAGCAGACCTACCCAATGATTCCAACCTACTAACAAGCTCACCTTACTTACACCTTACTCAGCACATGCTCACCAACTCGATGATACAAATAACACAGTAAAGAAATAATACTATGGACGATACAAACCTTGCCTAAACTCTACACCTCTCCACCCAACTGCTAAAACCAACCCCCAACAAACAGGCTCTCCTGCCCCCTCAGATCTCCCATATGGAATCTGGGGAAAAAGTACAAAGCACCTAGAAAACTCAACCTGCACTGAAACTAGTTGCTCATGACTCTTCTGGCTCCAACAGTTGAGCACAGTGCCTTATATCTCCCACTAAGTCCCTAAACACTCTCCCTGTCTCCTTCTACATTTACAAATCCATGAGAGCACCTGCAGACTCTGAAAATGGCAGCGGTGCACAATATAAGTCAAAATACCATAACAGGGACAGCACTGCCGAAAAAGGCAGAGAAACTCACAATCGCAGCACAAAAAACGAATTTCCACCCCACAGCATGACAGAGAAACAGCAGGAGACCCATCAGAAGCTGCTTGCATAACCATGCTGGAAAAGAGGAAGGGGCTTAGAGCGGTTCATAATGCCTCCAACCTGGGTCACGGCACAAAGACAGGCACAGATTGGTGCAGAGTGTCAGCTAAGTAATGCAGCTAATCGAAGGGGAAGGGAGAAACACAGCCACCAGCCACACACTACAAACAACAGACAGAAGGAAAGGCAGAGTGTGGGTTGTTTGGGTGAGTTTGCAGGAGGAGGAGAAGGCGGACATAGAGACCAGGCGGAGGACGAACAGACAGTGGAGCAGAGTGTTAGAGAGTTTGTAGCAAAGCTTAGTATAGGTGAGGTGTTTATGAGAGAGAGTGGTACCAGTTGTTTGTAGTATAGGGTTGTGTAGTATATGTTTATATTTAGAAATGTATAATGCAGAGACCACCAGGGATGCAGGCAAAATGGCTGCGTTCCCTGCCCTGGCGTATCGTGATGCATTTGCGGAGTTGAATGCCCTGGAACTACCACAATGGCTCCCGGGACGGTGGAGGACATGCTGCTACTGTTGGGATTTGCTGAAAGAACCTCAACCCTATACTGAGGCAGAATTGGCCCTGAGCTGGAATGCCGGTGGGCGTGAGACAAGTGGTGTGCGGAGCAGCACGTGAAGCGGCCGGCTGCTGGAGGACTATAACAGGTGGAAAGTGGGGCCTTCGGAAGGACCGGACCGGCTATCGGGAAGGGCTGAGGGCAGCCCTGCTTACCCCTGTGGCAACGTTGGTGGACGCCAGGTCCGGCACCTCTCCTCCCTTGCCTACTGCAAAGGAAGTATGGAGGCAGTGAAGAAGGCCATCAGGAGCCCGTGAAGCGCCCTGGTGCAGGAGGGCTACAGCTGGTGGAAATCGAGGGCCCCAGAAGACCTGAGCGGCTTCCGCAATGTGCCCCGGCAGGTGGGATGAGCAGGTGGGAATGGGGGGGTGGAGGCAAGGCAGGGGGGGAGAGAGGTAAAGGGGATCTCATACTGCTAATTCCGTGGGGAACAGAGGGGGGTGGCTCTCACAACACCTGAAGGGGTAAAGAGGGGTAAAGAGAACAAGGTGAAAAGGGGATATGTCTAAGTTGCGGATAGCCATGCTAAATGTCAAACTGCTGAATTCCCAAAACAAAAGGCTTTTCCTGCAGGAAACCCACTATAAACAGAGTCCCCAATGAAAGGTACTGACATTGGTTAAGTGCTCTGGACCTCCCATAATGACCGCAAGAAGGAGGGAGTAGGTATTATATTGACAAAGGTGTTTAAGTTGGTGGTGACACAGGTTAACAGGGAGTTTGGGGCCCGGTTCTGTGGGTGAAGGGCCTCTACAAGGGTGTTAAGCTCATGCTAGCGATGGTATACGCACCCAATGTAGGACAGGTGAAATTTCTGCGTAAGATATTGGGGATGGGAATTCCAAGACGGCCACCGGAGTGTAAACAGCACGATCTCCGAACTCCCGCATCTACAGGCCGGCTTTTGGCAATAAGCAGAGTGGATAAGCCCTCCCCAGGTACCACAGTACAGCCAAACCATCGCAGGTCCCAGGCGGAGGCAAGGGAAGCAACTCCAGACTCCATGACCCACGAAACCTGCGGGAGATGGATTTGGCAGGGCACTGCGGCCTACACGCCCGCCCTAGGGTCCACACAGGGGAAGAATATCAGGGGACGGCACGGACATCAAAGAGACCTCACAGCCCCCAGATCTCATGCACAACCGGCGACACTGCGGCAACCAGAGACACCGGGCAGGGAGACACAGCTGTCGCGTGGAAGCGGGGCCCCAGGGACGACCGCCCCGGTGAGGGGGCGCAACCAGTAAGGTCAGACTGCCAATGCAAGCCTGAGTGGGCCGAGGCACCCCAGACCCACTGCGGCTAACCTGAGACCCCCTGGATTCATCCAACAGAGAACACAAGCCCACCCAGAGACACGCACCTAGCTAGCGGACGGAGCCCCGACTGTCCCCTAGACTTTCCAGCCACTCAGCACCAGGCCGACCTGCGGCTTGTCTGGGACAAACAGAGCCTCCAGCACGGTCTCGGAGACCTGCCTTCACCCAATAGGGCCCCCTGCCACCTCACAAACACTGCAGCACCACTCCAGCAACGCTGTCGCGGGTCCAGTGGGCTGCGACGCAACAGGTCACTCGGCAGAGGAAGAAGCAAGGAGGGGACCACAGGCACCTGATAGACCCCCAGCGCCCGGCCACCTTTACCCGGAGTTGTCGTACGCCCGCAACTGGCACTGATGCGGTCCAGGACACTGGGACCCAGCGACCCTCCTCCACCTTGTCTTACGCCGAGCAGCTAACAACGAAGAGGCAAGGTCCTGCTGCCCCTCTTTCCCATAGGAGCAGATTCCCACACCTGGACATCTAACAGACCTCCAAGTAAATGAGGAAGGGGGGGCGGCAGTCGCCGGGGGGGCAGGCACCACTAAGCTGGGGAGCGACCACCGCAGTGGCCCCCATTCTACGCCACTGGCCACGGCCTGTCCCACTTCCTAGGCCCTACACCCAGCATCAGGGCTGAGAGGCCCATCCACAGGCCCTTACCCGGACCCCAGCAGCAACGGGGCACAAACACAAGAGACTTCTCCGCCCTCCCAGCAGAGGCAGGTCCCCCCCTGGCTAAAGAGGGCCGCCACATCCTCCACGATCCAGCTGCCGCTACTCACATCGCAGCACGCACCACAGGGGGCGATCCCACCTGACCCACGCATTGGAGGAGAATTGAGCAGCCCCCTAAATCACCCCTCCACCCACTGGGTTGCACAGAAGGGGCAAAAGACGAACCACGGGAAGCCTCAGACAAAAACCTAGAAACAGAAGCAAAAGAACATCATCCCAGGCAGGACGCAGAGGACATCCTGCAGCTGAACATACCCGATACCTAGCACAGGTTTCAGGGAGTTCCACAAACGGTGGGGGGCCAGCAGCCTACAAGCCAGCCAAGAAGCCCTACCCCAGCATCAAAGGAGCAGGGGACTTCCTTCAATGCACCACTCAAGCAAAGCCCACTTACCCGCCCTCACGATGTAGAGGAACAAGAACAGGGACCCCTCTGCCCCATCCAAAATAGCAAAGAGAACTCAGGAGGGCACCCTAACACAGATAAGGGCCAGAGACACAGAGCCAATGGAGACGCCTCCACAGACAGTACAGAGGACCATCAAGAGAGACCAGTGACCTACTCCGCTCTCAAAGACCTGCCGGGGGAGTTACTGGAGAACCTCACCAACGCCGGTCAAAAACAAATGAAGACTCTGAGAGAGGACCTGGCCGAGGAGATCCAAGAAATCAAAAGGGACATCAATAAAATAGAAGAAAGAGTGGACATTAACAAGAGGGCTATTCAGGAGATAACTGAGGAAGCACGTAAAGCAGACTCCTTGCTGGAAATCCTGGCCATGGCCACACACAACCTGGATCTATGAACTGAAGACCTAGAAAACTTCTCCCGGTGCTCCAACATACGAGTAAAATCTCTGCCAGAAATCGTCCCGGACCAAGAGCTGACCCAGACCATGAGGTCCATCTTGAACGACCTGCTGGAGGAAGACCAAAGCACGGATATCTGCTTCGACAGGATCCACAGGGCGGGCCTGAAATGCCAAGAACCAGGGGCACGACCTCGGGACGTCCTAATTGCCTTTCACAGCTATACTCTAAAAGAACAGATCCTGGCAAAGGCAAGGTCCACCAACCAAATCACATATAATGGTGCAGAGATACAGCTCTCAAACCACATTAAACAGAAGACGGCGCATGGCCCCGGTCCTGACCCACTTGAGAAGCCAACAAGTACGGGACTGTTGGCAGCACCCAATCGCACTAAGCTTCTCATGGCAAGGAAAATCACAGAGTAACAACGTGCGAGGAAGGGGCAGCCATCCTGGGAATGGAGGAGGAGAATCATATAGCTCATCCCTCACAGCCCAGCCCAAAAACTACACAGAAAACATGCAAATGGACAACGATAGAGCCCGAGAGAAACAGGGGGGCGACAACCCCGTCGTGATAGCACACCCTCTCAAGCAGACCACGTAAACCCAGGGCAAGCGGGAACACAAGACGGATGACATACCCTAGAAGGCTCAGACTCGAACAGCCACCAAAACCCTGGGGAGGGCACACAACAAGCACTTCGCAAGCCAGAGCCACAAACACTATAGTATTGCAAGGGGGCGGGAGACTAGGGAGGGAGGGAATGGCATTTGGAATGGGAATGGTAATTCCAATTACATCTGGCTGTCCACTCCCCTGTTGGACAAAGTAGCCGATATAGCGCTGGGGGCTATCTCCCTCTCTGACCACGCGCCCATGACCTTAGAGTTAGCGAGGAAAAGGGGCCCTCTGGGGATCTGGAAGTGGAGGTATCCGGGACACCTCTTCAAAGACACAACCTTGGCAGAGGATGTCTTAGAAGAAATCAACAGATACGTAGACACCAACAAAGTGGGGGACACCAGTTGGCAAAACTGGTGGGATGCGCTTAAAACGACTCCCAGAGGCAAGACCATAGCGATCAAAGCTAGGCGCACGCGGGAGCTGAGACTCGAGGAAGCCAATCTAGAGGCCAAACTAAAAGAGCTGATGCCCAAAATGGGCCTGAAACAGACCCCTGCCATCAAAAGGGAATTCAGGGCGATCACGAGACAACTAGACATGTTGCAGACCAGAGCAGTGGGGCATAATCTTCTTCACCTTAAACAGAGGCTGTATGTCAAAGCCAATAAATCAGACCATCTACTAGCTAGAATGCTCAGGAAGGAGGAGAGGGACAGAACTATATTTAAAATAAAGCAGCAGGGGGGGGCAGACAAGCACCAACACAGAGGACATACAACAGGAATTTGTTGAATTCTACACCAACTTATACAGCACCGAATACCCGACCCTAGAAAAACAGGAAGAATACCCGAGGGAAGCCCACCTAAACCAGCTAACCAGGGAAGAGAGGGATATGCTGGAAGTGGAAATCACAAGAGATGAAGTAAGGGCAGCCATTAACTCTCTCCCCCACAACACCCCCACAACAAATCCCCGGGCCCCGACGGATGTAGCTCGGAGTTTTATAAGCTTCACAAGGAAGACCTTATTCCCCACCTCACCACTTTATGTAATCATATAGAGGCAGCCAAAGCATTACAGAATACTATGGAAGAGGCAAAAGTTATATTAATTCACAAGAAGGGAAAAGATGCAACCGAGTGTGGATCATAGCACCCTATTGCATTAATAAATGTCAATGCCAAAATCCATACCAAAATACTGGCCAAAAGGCTAGAACTTATCCTCCCAAGATTAGTCCAGGCCGATCAGTCAGGCTTCGTGAGGGGCAGGCAAACGAGTGTTAATATTAGACGCATAGTCCACCTAATTGAAAAAGCCCAGAAGAAGGCCATCCCCCTCTTCTTTTAACCATAAATGCTGAAAAAGCTTTCGACAGAGTGGAGTGGGGATTCCTTTTCATAACCTTGAGGAAGATGGGATTCGGGCCGAGCTTTTTACGTAGGGTTGAGGCTAACTATCAGCACCTACTCTTGCGACTGGCCATAAACGGTCACATCTAGGAACTGATCCTAGGAGAAAGGGGTACGAAACAAGGATGCCCTTTGTCACCCATTCTCTACGCCCTACACCTAGAATCCTTCCTTGAGGCAGTTAGGGCAAATGAGGAGATAGCTGGGATGCCATTCGGGGGGGAACCACATAAAATAGCAGCCTTTGTGGATGACATGATCCTTGCCTTAACTCGACCAGACACATCTCTGAGAGCTGCCCAGAAAGAGCTTGACCGATTTGGAGCAGTCGCGGGCCTAAAAGTTAACATAACCAAATCAGAAATCCTTAACCTCACATTAACCTAGCAGGAGATGCAAACTCTTAAACACAACTTCCAATTTAGATGGGTAGAAAATTCCATCAAGTACCTGGGGGTATCGCAGACAATCAAGGTTGATGGGTTGTACCAGGCAAACTCACCACCCCTGTTAGAGAAGCTGAAAAAAAAACTAATAGACTGGGGTCCACTAGCCATATTGTGGCTGGGCCGCATTAGTGCCTTGAAAATGACGGTCCTGCCGCGGCTGCTCTATCACTTCACCTCCCTCCCAATTCACGTGCCGCCTCGATTCTTCAAAGCCCTCCAGAAGGCAACGGACAGCTTCCTCTGGAACCAAAAACCACCAAGAGTGGGGGGAGGGTCATGAGAACTCCAGTGGGGAGCGGGGGAATGGGAGTGCCGGGCTTCAAAGCGCACTACATGGCCACCCAAATAAGGGTCATCAGAGACTGGCAAAGAGATGACAGGGGCATGATATGGAGACCGATGGACAGAGCTGCGATAGGAACGGAGCTGGAGGAAGTGATGTGGAAACCCAAGGTGGACAGACCACCACAAATGTACGCAAGCCTTATCACGTTCACAGTGGGCAGCACCTGGGACCTAGCGGCGAGCAAATCCTGTACCACGACATTCCCTTCCCCATAAATGCCTCTCTTTAGGAAACCCCAGTTCACCCTAGGCCTCGTCTCAATCGCTTTTCAGGACTGGCAACGGGGAGGCTGCCGTAGAGTGAGGGACATGTTTGTGGGCTCCCAGATCAAAATTATGACCAGTGCAAAGCAGATTTTGAATTGGGGGGAAAACCAACTATATGCATATGCTCAACTGAGACACTGGTTGTCCCACCCCAAGATGAGAGCTGCAGCATCCCGGGAGCTCACGTCATTTGAGAAATATCTTGAAACGAATACGGACGAGAAGAAAGTGGTCGCAAACAGACACAGGATCACTAAAGAAAGGGAGCCAAGACCAACCAGGCCATATAAAGCAAAATGGGACTCTGACACGAGTACGACAATAGACTCAGCTGCATGGGCGACAGTTTGGAACCAAATAACAAAACTCACGAGATCAATCCAAATACGGGAAATATGGATGAAACTCCTAACACCTCACCCTGGTGAAACTCCACAAGATCTACCAAAGGGTATCGCAGGAATGCTGGAGGAAATGTGATCAGACGGGCACATGGAGCCACATATGGTGGTCATGCCCGAAAATAGCACAATACTGGGAAACGGTCCATTCGGCCATCGAACAAGTCCTGAGACTAAAAATAGAGGGGAACTGGGGCCTAGCCATGATAGGACTGGATGGAAAACTAGAGGAAATCAATAACAAACCTCACCGGAAGCTCTACATCATCATCATGATGATGGAGGCGGCCCTAGTCCTTGCGCGCAAATGGAAATCGGCGCACCCTCCCGCAGACCACGAATGGATTGCAAAAATATGGTAGCTCCTAGCGATGGAATGGCTGACCTACTCACTACAAGGAGACCACTTAAAGTTTAACGAGAATGGTCAGCACTAATGCAATACCTAAAGGAGGGCGCGCGATGAGCATGGCGTCCGAAGGCCATGACGCTTCTGTGGATAATCCCGATCAGGAAGACAAAGACATATAGCGACAGCTGGTGCCTGAGCCCACTGCACAGGACAGAAGGGCGGCATGCAGAGGGCACAAACCCAACGAACTGCCACAAACACCCTAGGGATTGCTCCGGACCGGGGGGAAGGGCGAGAGGGAGGGAAGGGAGGAAGTCCTTACTTGTTCTTTTTCAGATGTTTTACTATGCTTTTGTCCAATTCTGTAATGTTCACTTATAAAACATCAATACAAATGTATTGGAAAAAAAAAGATATTGGGGATGATGGAAAATTGGGCAGAAGGGACACAGTGTTAGAGGATGACTTCAACCTAGTGGAGGACCTGGCGGTGGACTGTTGGGCACTGAAGGGGGACGGGCAGAGGGTGAGGTTTACCCGGCACAAATATTATGAACAAGGTGATGCAACAGGGGCCTTCCTGGCAAATAGGGTGAGGGGTGATAGGGTGGCAAGGAGGATCGACAGGATTCAGGGAGCAAACAGGGTAATGGTGGAGAAAGGGGAAGAGGTACCGACCCAATTTGCAGAGTTTTACTGAGGGCTCTATACTGAGTGTGAGACGGTAGGGCGCTTGGATATTCGTGGGTATTTGGAGGAGGTTGGGTTACCCAGCCTGGCACCAGAGGACAGGGAAATACTGCATAGGGAAGTGACGTGGGAGGAGGTGTTGCTGGCGATTTGCAAGATGAAGGCAGGGAAGGCCCCGGGGGAGGATGGATTCACTGCAGAAGGGTCCATCCCACCAAGGTTTATCTGCGCTCTGATCACAGTTATCCCAAAACCTGGTAAGGACCCAACCAGCTGCGCTTCATATAGGTCCATTTCGTTATTCAATGTGGACCCAAAGAGCTTCACTAGGATGCTAGAGTCCCACCTGGAGTCTTAATTACCAGGCTAATACACGCTGACCAGGCTGGATTTATATTGCATGGGCAGGGAGCGGACCATATGCGGAAGACGTTCCATATTTTAATGCACCAGGGGTGGCAAGGGAGGGCGCTCTATTGCTGGCCTTAGACATTAAGAAAGAGTTCGACAGGGTGAACTGGGCCTTCATGGGGGAAGTCCTAACGGTGATAGGACTGGGGAGGGAGATGGAGGCAGTGGATTGCGGCCCTGTACTCAAAACCATTAGTCAGGGTGGTGGTTAATGGGAGCATGTCACAGGTGTTCCAGCTACACTGAGGCACTAGTCAGGGTTGCCTTCTTTCTCCTTTGCTTTACGCATTGGTGATGGAACCATAGGCCAGGGGGTTGCGTAGAGGATCAAGGCAGTGACGGTCGGGGAGCGTATGCATAAGATGAGCCTTTTTTCAGACTTTGTTCTGCTGTATGTTACAGATCCGTTGTCTTCGATGCTGAGCCTTATGGAAGGCCTGGCGCAACATGGGAAACTATCAGGCTTTAAAGTTAACTTCGATAAGTCAGTAGCCATGTTGGTTGGAGGATTTCTGGAAATAGAGAGAAATTACGTGGGGACTCCCGTTCCAGCTGCAGGAAGAACTCTTTCGGTAGCTGGGAATTCAGGTGCATAAGCAAGTAGGAGATCTCTATGCAGGGAACTATTCACTTTGTGATTAACAGTGCGCAGGGACATGGAGCGGTGGGGTAGGCTGGGGTTTCCGTGGATGGCGCCCCTAAATTGCATAAAACTGGTAGTATTACCCAAATACCTGTTCCTGTTTCAGATGCTCCCCTGTGGTGGTCCCGAAGTCCTTTTTTGAGGAGGCCAAGGAGGTCCTGTTGAAATTCCTGTGGGTCGAGGCCAAACAAGGAATTGCATATAAGACATTCATCCTCCCAAAGGAGGAGGGTGGGGTGGGTTTTCCGGATCTCCCAACCTACTACAAAGCGGCCCAGCTGTGGGTGCTACTGGATCACATAGACCCGGCATCAGAGAAGCAATGGGTACCGTTGGATAACAAGGTCTTGTCGCCCGTCCCCCTGTGGGAGTGGCTATGGGTTCCTCGTTCCCATGTTTCCGAGGAGGGCATTACATCATCCCATCCAGGAAGTTCTATGAACACTCTGGCGTGAGGGAGGTGAAAATAGATGGTTGTCCACATGGCCGTCCCCCCTGAGTTGTATTTGGGCACCACTAATTCGAGATGGGATTGCAGAACTATTGCTGTTCCAATTATGGTATGAAGCGGGACTGAGTAGGGCAGGCCAAATGTGGGAAGACAGGGCCTTCATCACAATAGAGAATGCCTGCAGATAGGCACAATGTTCATTTTCCGTTACCTGCAGCTGAAGGGAGTTCTCCTGGAAAATCGATAGGGGGAGAATGTGCAGAGGGGGTTGACAGACTTTGAGAGACTCCTGCTTACGAGGACAGGCTCTAGGGGCCTCATAGCCAGACTATATAAAGGGATATTGCTAGTGGAACCCAGGGACCCACTCCCAGCCAGGAATAGGTGGGGACATGATCTAGGGAGAGAGATTGACGATACCCTATGGGCATTAATGTGCAGGAAGGGTGCTAGCACGATGGCCGCCATGCAATATCGGTATCAGGCCCTAAGAATTTTGGGTTTTGGTAGAAATTACCGAAAAAAAGTTCGACCTATACAAAAAGGTCGTAAATGCATGAGACCAAAGGTTCGAACACCAAAAGTTCGAACCTTTGGTGCCATGCATTAAAAAAAAAAAACACTGTAGGTGCTGCGGGCGTGTCCCCCGCAGCACCCCACTCACCATAATATACAGTATGGGGAGCGGGTGTTGCGGGGGACACCCCCGTAGCACACTTGAAACCCCCCAAAAAAACAGGGCTGCGGGGGTGTCCCCCGCAACACCCCACTCCCTACACTGTACAGTATAGTTAGCTGGGTGTTGCGGGGGACACCACTGCAGCACTCCAGAGAAAAAAACATTTTGAAAAAAAAGAAAAAAATAAACAGGAGAAGCGGGGGTGTCCCCCACAACACCCCGCTCACTATACTACACAGTATAGTGAGCGAGGGTTGCAGGGAGAAACCCCTGCAGCTGCCCACAAAAAAAAGAAATGAAAAGGACCCTGCAGCGCCGGTTCCAATTCACAAACGTGAAAGGGAACTAGCGCAAGGTAAGTAGGGTGTGCGTCGGGGTGTGGGTGGGGGTGTGTTGTGGTGGTTTTGTAGTGTTTTTAATAATATGTTTGCATGGGAAATGTATGAACATTTTGTGTTTGTGCATTTCCCATGCAAACTTTTCCGTCGCAGTAAAAGAAGCCGCGATCGGATCACACAGATCCGAATTTTGCACAGGTGGCATTACCCACCGGCGGTGTTGGCAAAGATGTGCAGGGGATACAATCCGGGCTGGTGGAAATGTGGGGTATGAAGGGGGACTCTGGTCATATGTGGTGGGACTGCGGTAGGGAGACAAACATACTGATGGGAAGTCTTGTCATGGATCAAAGGGGTTGATAGAATCAATAGGTATCCCTCCACGTGGCTGCTTGTCTTCGGGGTAGCGCTGGAGGCTGACAAGGGGAGGTCGGACACATGGTAAAGGTAATGGTAATGTTGGTAGCAGCTGCCTTGCTCAGGTGTGGAGGAGTCCGGGGATGCCAGTTGAGAAGGACTGGGTAGCCAACGTGCGAACCATATATGACATGGAGTTCCTTACACATCTGTTGGATGCGTCCCAAACCAATACTGAGAGCCTATGGATACCTTTCTTCAAAAAGTACGAGCGTTGCGAGGTGAGGGGTTGTGAAGTGCTGGGATGGGAAATACTGCTGAGTTTGAGGACATCTGGCTACTGAATCCATGGTCTTCAAGCCCCGGGAATGACATGAATGGGTCAAACCCAGGTGAAACATAACCAGATGGTGGGATGAAGGCGTATTCAGCTATGGCGTCGCACGACTATTCATGGGGAGGAGTGCTTGCTTAGGGGTGGGGAGCCTACTGAAGAGGTTGTGCATGGGCGCCATGTGGGGTTGGAACTGGGGCACAGAGTCGGTAGGGAGGTAAGGGGCGCAGGGAGGTAAGCGGGCGGGGTGTGTGGGAAAGGACTCAGGGGAGTTTGTGGTCATTTTGAAAGTTGCCTGAGGGGCAGTTATGGACTTGAGCTCGGGGACTGCATCGCCTGTCTGAGTTTAAAGAGTCGGGAGCGCAAGTGGGCAGGTCGGGGCAATGCGGCCAGGCGCTTTCAAAAGTTTGTACTGTTATGATTGAAATGCCAATAAAGTTTAATTCTAAAAAAAAAATGTATAATGCGCTTTAGGCCCAAAGGCAAACGGGCATAAAATAAAAAACTACACAAAATAAGACCATAAAAACATATAAGACAATAAAACAGAATACTAAAATAATAACATAAAACAGTCAGCAACAGTAATAAAAAAAAATCACAAAGCTCTAAGAAAATGAGCAGGCAGTATGAAAATCAGCATGATTAAACCAACCAGGAAGTAGCGAGGGGGGTTGTATTAGAAGCTGTGAGAGTAGAGGAGTGGGGTAGTAGTAGTAAGAAGGAGAGGGTGTGAATGTTAGATCAGACTGAAGCCAGCAGAGAGGGATGCAGAAGTGTGGTATGAGGAGAAGGATCTAGGAGAAAAGGGGGTAGGGGCGGGAATAGTGAGAGTGAGTGTAGTGGAAGGGTGAGTAGAATGCCATATCCCTGAGTTTGGGGAGTAGTACTGCAGAGAAGAGAGAATAGTAGTCATGTGGGGAGGGTAGTAGAGTGAAGAAGATCAGTAGTAGTATGGGTTAGTGATAGGAGGACGGAAAGAAGAGTAACATCAAAGGGTTGAGTCGAGGACTAGAAGTGTGGAAGACAATGGATGGAAGTGCAGGGAGGGTAGAGTAGTAGCAGTGAGAGTAGTAGTAGTGGTAGTAGTGCGGGAGAGTAGTAGTAGTGAGGAGAAGGGAGAATAGTAGTAGTGAGGTGGAGATTTGTAGTGTGGAGAAGGTAGACTTGTAGTAGTTTGGAGCGGCAAATAATGTAATAACATTGTAGAGCAGAGGTAGGTGGCAGGAGAGAGTGAAACATCTGAGGAGAAACGATTGGGGACGAGACAAGGTGGCAAGGTGGCATGAGTTGGACTGAAGAGATAAGGGGAGGAGGAGAGTAGTAAGGAAATATAGTGGTGCTTGAAGATTGAACAGCACAATCATACATCAGCCTTTAGAACTAACCATTGATAGTGTAAGGCCAGTTATGACATCCCTGAGGGAGTGTAGAGAGATAAGGACAAGTACCTTTAGGTCACCATCACAGCTTATTTTGGATAATTAGTATATTGAGGATGTAACAATCAGTAGCCCTAACCCAGAGATAAGGACACCTGAGCTAGGGAGGAGGGTGTACTAGATAAGTTAGAGTGGAGTGGAGGATTTGCCTCCAGGAAAATCCTGGAGGTAAATCCTCCAACTCACAGCCGAAAAATCGCCAGAATCGGGCGAATTACCATGGCAGAAATTCTGCCCGGATAATTCCACTAAAAATGCCCCATTGAGTCCAATGGACTCAAATTAAGTGGGGAATTACACCACCACTTGTAATCTGGCGGAAATTCCGCTGAACCAATTTACCACCGGGATACCGCCCAACTCGTAATGAGGCCCTTAAACTTTAAACTTTCAGCAAGACTGTGTGACTTATTCTGACCCTCTGTGGCAGTATGCCAAAACATATTCCCTGTTATTCTTCGTCCATCTAAGCCATCACTTTAGGAGCTGTGTGGTCTTGGCAGTACCAATAGGTTTGGTTATGTGGTGATCGTGCCACAGCACCATTGCAAGGTCATAGAGCATAGTCTAGACATGGTAGTACTAGGTGGTTCTGATAATAATGGAGTCCTTCTGGGAACTGTAAAAATCCCCACCCTTATGTTCCTTTTCCTAACAGTGCCCTCTGTGAAGGCATCACGAAGCAAGACACATACAACAGATTCAAAGTTCAAAACAAAAGGGTTTATTAAGCCAAATGTCAGGATGGTAGAAGGCCTAACCTGCCCTATACTAAGGTGGTATTTTCCAAACTGAACGAAACTAACGAAAGTCTGAGTCAAATAGTTCTACTTAAAAGTCTGTCTGTCTCCAAAACCTATGCTCACAACTACAACTAAACAAAGTGTAGGGTGTCAATAATTAACAAAATGTTGATCAACACAAGCTTCTTCCAGTTCTTAGCTTCCTTCTCAGCTCCCCTTCTCCAAGTTCAAGAAAGTTCCACAAAAATCTCAAGATTACCTTTCTCAAGTTCAAGGCGGTTTCACAAATCCCTGGGGTTCTTTTCCCCAAGTTCCAAGTAACACATTTCATAAGGGAAAGGGGTCTTGAGGCTCCATTCTCAGGACACAGTTTACAGTTCTTCAAGTCTCAGGGTTCCATTCCCCAAGACTTCAACGTAGCAACTGATATTTGATTCAGTGTATCAACGTTCAACACAGTTCCAGGCCAACTTGACCCTTCTTCTGGTTTGCATCACCAGCTCACTTACAGTGCTCCTTCTTGTTATATTTCACAATATATTTGGCTTTCACAATTCTGAGCTCTCTGGTCTAGGTGCAGTTGTCAGACCACAAGGTGCACCCATTGCAGGTCGCACAGCCAGGAACCCTAGGCTCTCAGCCCACACAGGTTCCTCTGTATTTGCCCCTGTGTCCAAATAGACCTTCACTTTGCTTCTGTTTGTTGACCTCTTGGTTTTGCGAATGTTCACACTGTCATGGCATCTCCTGGTTAGCCTCTTGGCTTTGTCATTATGTGTCACACACCTCTTGTCAGTCTTTGGCCTTGCCACACTGTATCTATTCATAAAGGTTCCCTTTGAGGTGGTTTATGAATCCCCACCATTCTGATGCACACTCTCACACTGGTGCTCTTTTCCATGGGTTGCTTTCAAAAAGATCACTTTCCCCTTTAGCTTTCATCAACTATTAGTTTTGCCAGTGAAATTTCATTCAATTTAATATTCAACATATGTAGTTTTGCTTTGTTTCAAAATTTCATTCAGTTCGGTACTCAATGTGCATAATTTAACTCTTCTGCATGTTTTCATTAATTTCAGGATTCAATAGGCATAATTTAACTCTTCTTCGAGTTTTCATTCAGTTCAGCATTCAATATTGGTCATGCAGCACTTTAGTATTCATGCATAGCCCCAAGGAGCGCCCCAGCTTTGAATGACACCTCTTTCCAATCACTGGTACTTGGCGTTCCTCCTCTGGCTGCTACGCGGCTTCTGTTCTGTGTCACAGGCGAGCAGGCCGATTACTGTGATCCCTGCTCGCACTCTGGGTCCCTGACGCTTCTATTCTGCTTCACAGGTGAGCGGGTCAGTCTCCGGAAGCCGTGCTCATATTTTGTGTGCTTCAGAGCACACGCCGGCAGCTCTTCAACCTGACTCCATGGACGGGGACAGTGAACCCTCTCTCTTCTTCCTTGTTTGCAGCTCCATCTGCTTACTCTGAGCAACAGAGGCTCCCACACCTGTGGCAGCCTAACTGCTCAACTTGCCTTGGGCTCCATAGGTTGTCTGGGGTATCGGCCGGTGTCCTGGCTTCCGCTCAGGTCCCACTATGGCTGTCTCCTCACGACACGGGTTCCCTGCTGGTCTCTCACACAGGCCTCCCTGTTGCTCTCTCCCACACAGGCCTTCTTGCTGCCCCCCTGTTGTGTCACTGGACTCCCTTTATACACCTGCAACTACTCAACAGGTTGCAGGTGGATTCCCAATTGGGTTTGCCTGACCATAGTAAAGGGACATGACGGACTTTCAAATCACTCTGCAGGCATCTTCTTCGTCCCAGTACCAAAGTGGTGCATTGAAGTTTTAGTGTTCATTACTCTTAGTCGCCTCTTCTTCGTCCCAGTACTTTCAGAGGTCACATATGTGGAAATACGGGGACCTTTTCTGCAGTAGCACATAAAGGCTGGGGGAGGGTTAGGTTGGTCTTCAAAAGGAAAAGGGGGATACCCCACTTCTAATCCCCAGAGATCCTCCCTCGCTTTTCCACCCCGGGTTGGGATCCAAGAGCGATGGCCTTTCCCTGGCCACCTAAGCAGAGGATCCAGGGGGACTAGGAGTGAAAATACCCTCAGGTTTTCACACCTCCCTTAAGGACCGCATCAGGCGTGGTTGTCCTGGATGCCATTGCTCTGAGCCAGTCAGACCTATCTTTTTATTTCAAGGAGATCGGAATGAGATGAAGCACATCGTCAAATAGTTCTCCGAGGGAAAAGAATGGTGGGGGTGTCCTCTTCCCTGCTATCAGGTCTCTCGAGCCCTGCCATATGCGAAAAAGTATCTGCTTTTCCAAGCTCTGCCCAGGTCTACCTGATCAGAAAGACACATGCAGGAAAAAACAGATGCCATTGTGCTAGTCTTGGGTTGGAACATTGGGTTGCATTTAATGCAATCAGGTTAATGTAATCGGTATATAGTGTTATTTGATGACGAGCTCCGAGAAGATGATTCCTGCATTCTATGAATGCATCCTTGATTGTGACTGGTAACAGTTCCCATTTGCTTAGATTCTAGTTAGATTTAGCCTGAATTAGCTTTTATGAACAGAACACCACGGGATGAAGTTTTCTGTTTACTTCACATTGTTAGGACAAAACGGCTCCAACCATGAACGCGGTTGCATCTGTCCATTAATGGGAGATCTGGTTTGGAGGGATCTCTGATTTGGCATGTTGCAAGACCAGGGCAACCAACCATGAACGCGGTTGCACCTATCCCATGAATGGGAGCTCTGGTTTGGCATGTTGCAAGACCGGGGCAGCCAACCATGAACGCGGTTGCATCTGTCCTATGAATGGGAGCTCCGGTGTGGCATGTTGCAAGACCAGGGCAGCCAACCATGAACGCGGTTGCATCTGTCCCATGAATGGGAGCTCCCGTTTGGCATGTTGCAAGACCAGGGCAGTCGTAAACACCTTTTTCAATGCCTCGAAGGCCTCCTGAGTTTCTTTCATCTATATATATGGAACAGCTGCTTTGGTTAGGCCGGTAACACAATGAGCTATCAAAGAGAACTGATGAATGAAACATTAATCGAAATTTGCGAACCCTAAAAAACTCTGAAGGGCCTTCCGGTTTTCAGGTCTTGGCCTTTCGAGCGCAGTTCTGAGGACCCCATCTTTATTTATTTCTTTTATTTATTTTGATGCTTATATAGCACGCCAAGCCCAAAGGCATCTGGGCGCTTTGCTTACATAAAAAGGATTACAATTGTTACAAGGTTACAGCATAGAAAAATATTTAAATTTTGTACATATTGAGATCAATTGAGAGATTGTGATTCGCCAGCAAGGTTGTCCCTGGGATTAAGCCAAAAAGCATCACATTAATCATTAATCAGATCAAAGGCTGTAACCTCTTAGTGTCCCCACCACAAATTATGTAATGGTCAAATGGGTGTTTGAGGACTGGACCCAAGAACAGGTTGGTCCAGTCGCCTGCCAATATGGGTTTGGGGGTGGTCCCCTTCTTAATCATAGGGGCACTTAGGGAGTGGGCACAGCTCACATCCATATAAATACCAGTTTCATTGGAATCCACTAATGCAGCAGTTTCCACCAGTGGAGAACCGGCCCATGCAAGGGTAGCTTCCATGTGTACATTTGTGAAAGCTGCCTGCAACGTATTCATTGAATAACAGGAACTCTCCAGGGCTTGGCTTGCACCCTCCATTCCCATCAGGGGTGAGTGTGGGAGTTTCCCGATTGCCGTGGGATCTTATTTGGGCAACCACGGATCATGTGTCCCAAATTCTAACAGCAAAGGCACAATCTCAAGGATCGACTCCTCTCCCTAACCTGTACAGAGAGACAGCCACAGACCCCACCAATCTGCACTGGTTCATCCGTATCCTGTCTAGAGGGTCCCTCCAGGGTATTGCATATTTATGATACCAATGTTTGTCTAAATCAAACTGACAAAGCTCCCCTCGTTGGTCTACCATAGATTGATTCACTTGACAAACCAAATTGAGAAAATTATAAAGGTCTGTGGGCGTTGCTGCAGTATTGCAAGAGCATCCTTGAGGTCATCTTTTTTTCATCTAGCCAACCCGTGGATGCAGCCAACTGATGAAGGTACTGATGCAAATTGTACCCTCCTTGTTGGAGTGCCACCAATTCTAAATCAGCAGTGTGATGGAGATTATGAATGTCAAACACTGTGGCTAAGGCCTTGGTCAAGACCTCAAATTCATAAGACCAGGGGTTGCTACATACCGGCAAAGGGGTGGTCCAAGAAACTGCCACTCTCCCAAGATTAACAGCGTAAAGCTTGTCAGATGACAAAACAAGTACAATTTTCACTGTTTCAGGAATGTTTGAAAGGTCCTAGGATCTCCCTGAAAATAATCTGATGGTGCTAGAGGAAATGGCATGAATAGGCGTCCAGCGGTTCTATATCTTCCAGCTGATTTTAGGCAGCCTACAAAAATCAAAAAGACAAGGTTACTTTGTCCCCCCTCCCTCCCTCGTTGGCAGGATTTGTTTGAAATCTGGGGGTTTCACGCCCTGCACTCCCCTCCCTAAGCCCTGCCCCTCCCTCGCCACCCAAGACTCACCTTAAACTAAACAAACACAGAGACACAAAACAAACATACACTTACCCGTTCTCTCACGACGTTGCTTCCGAGTCCTGGTCAGCCTGTCAGTCCCTGCACGCAGTCATGTACGGCAGGGATGTGACAGTTTGATTTGGAAAGACTGCTCTGTACCTTTTGTCGGGCTTTTCTAAAAAAATATTTTTTTAAACGACTTTATAACTTCAGACCTGCCCAGCATGGATAGCAGTCTTGTAGTTGTTTACATCTGTGCAATCACTCTTTTTGTATAAAGGTTTTGTGAGAAACCACAGGGTGTCTCACCTGCTAGTCCCTGGGATCTCTCTCTCAGGTGGCCAGGGCACAGCCATCGCCTTTGGATCCAGACTTGGGGGTGCACCAGTGCGGGAGGATCACCTGGGTGAGGAGTCTTCGGGGAGTGGGGGTGAAACGATGGATGGTGAGATGCGGTATTCCCCATCCTATGTTTTCGGATGCTCCGAAGTCCCAACTTTCCCCCCTGCCCTTTTTACACAAACACTGGGCAGAGGAGGAGGCTGACTGCGAGTAACAACATTAACTTTCACACATCGTACTGGCCATGTCCTGCTAATCGAGTCAGGCAAAGTCGGGCACTTAATTCTAAGTGCATACACCTGATACCAATTGGCTCTCCTCACACGAATAAAAGGCAGGACCCAAAGACACACTCTGACCAAGTTGGAACATGAGAACAAGCAGGGCTTCCAGGACGAAGGCAAAACTATTGGAGCAGAGCGACGGATCAAGGGACGAGAACAGCAGGTCAGAAAACCCCAGCGTTCCCTACTGGATGTTGTTGCCTCCAATCAGGGTCGGACTGGGACAAGAAATAGGCCCGGTCACACAAAAAAAAGTGGCCCACCCCTTGCCTCAAAAAAGTGCCCCATCGCTCGCCTCACGACCCTTGACCTCTGATGACATCACTGCAAGTGATGTCATTTGACCCCACCGCAAAGTGACATCCCAGGAAGCCATAAAACACAACCTTTCACCCCTTGACAAAACAGAAAGTGGAATCAAATGTCATTGTTCCTAAGTACACTACGAAAAAATATTTTTATGATTTCACTAATGTGATATACATTTCATGCAAGAATGGATCACGATATGTATCATTAATATAAGTGTGTATAGATCCATATGTCAAATTACTGTGAAGGCAAGCAGACGTCGAAGGCCAAATGATAATCTGTTATTGTATAGCACTTACGCTTAAGCTCTTTTTTTTATAGAACAAATATGCATACAATATCACCCAACCTGTGTTGATACTCATTTATCGACCTAAGGATGAAAGGCTTTTTGAAGAAAAAAAAAATGTGGAAAAAAAGATTTTTGTTTTTCAATTTCTTTTTTCCAAACCGGACGAGGAGTGGCCAGAAACCGGCGCCCACTCCCCAGGGACGATTTCAGCCCGACCACGGGCCGAAAGGCCGAGGAGCCAATCCAACCCTGCCTCTGATAGGCCGCGAGACACACATGGAGAAGGACATATCCCGCAAGGGAAAACTGCATTGTGTTTCAAGCACGCCAGCGACCCTCCCGGGTGAACGGCAAAGTTCGAGCACTAGCCTGTGAAACTAACCTTGACTCGTGAATTGGAAATCGTAAAGCAAAGAAGAGACACACACAGCCAGTGACTTGGCAAGCGACCTGAAAGACCGGTGTGTGTTAAAGTTTAAATAGCAAAATTTTATCACAAGTTAAGGCTGCACACATGTGAATGAGATGCGAGGGAAGGCAGACCTGTGCATGAACTCTGAAGTAAAAGATGGCTATGAGTTCAGCGATACTAAGTAACAGAGTGGCCCGTGAAAGAAAGTAGCCCACTCGAAAGTCTCTGTGTAAGGTAAATTGTTCGAAGCGCGAAAGCGAATATACAGCAAAAGTGATATAAAGAAGTTGAACTCCTAGAGAAGGGGAAAGTAAAAGTTGAACTGTACATTTTTGAGTCAAAGTGGTCCTACAGTGGTCTGAAAAGTGAGCCACGCACCTTCGAAAGCCTTCGATATTCGAAAGTGGTCCGAGCCCGACAGAGGGAAACCCGAAGTGTATTAAGCTTGGGGAAGGGAGTCCCCTTGCAAGTTTGTGTAGAACTTTATCGTGAGAGGTCTGAGCCTGGCAGAGGGGGACCTACGAGAACTGTGTGGTGAAAGGTCTGAGCCCAACAGAGGGGGACCTTTTTAAACATTTTTGTTGAAACATTAATTTTGGAAGTCGAGAAAAGAGAATTAAACATGGAAGGCCAGAAGACGGGCCTCGATCCATGTTCTGGAACCGTTTATTGTGTTGGAGCCGAGCCAGAGTGTGTCATCCTGCCTAGACGAACAGCCTTACTCTGTGAGGGCTAACGTGGGGAGGAGAGCTGGTTCAACCACATTGATTCATTTGAACACTGATTTCTCTTTTTGCATACATTTCTCCTTTTTACTCTTTTTTGTACAACAGATAGGGCAGGCATTAGGTTTTGTTAGTATAGGCCATTTTGATTTGACAGACTCCACTAGAACTGCACTATTTATTATTATTGGTCGAGACTATTCCCATTTTAGCTATAAGGCAGAATAGGAGTTCTCCAACCACAACCAATTCAATAAAGGTTTTACAAATTGTACCCATTGTGTCTGTGTCATACTTGTGATACTATGCCTCCCCTACAGGTTGAACACAGACTGCTGCCATGAGGATGGCACCTTTCGCTCCCTACAAACACGAGCAAATAGTACCAGCATTACGTGGGCCCAATTACCTGGGCCACTCTTTAAGATCACATTGGCTAAGCCACTGGGGCCGGGTGATCTTGAACTCTACAAGGTAATTATTGCAGCCTTATTGTTCCTCCGGCCGATATCCCTCAGCCAGATGGTCCTTGCACTGATATCTTCACGTAAAGCTTTCAATTCAAAGGATTTTGAACTTATATGGGCACTCCAGACTGCACCAGAAATGGGTTTTACCAGTTTTTCTACTCTCTCACCCTTAACTGTGGCAAGCATTTTCCAAATGGCAGCTGTATCATGCTTTTTAAAGATGTGAACAAAGCGTTCCCACTTGCCCGTGTCATGTTTCAGCCAGGACCGATATTCCTTGTTAATTCATATTATTTCGACAACTAAGGCTACTGTCAGGCCATGGGCCCTAGCCCTCAATTTGGCCGCTCTAATAGCCCTGCACTTAATACGCTTGGAATGACATATATTGATGTCAAATACATTGATGATCTGCTTTTCGCTAGCCACATTTACTTTCCTCCTCACGGCCCCTGTTCTGTGTGCAACCTGTCTGAGCCATTCTTCTATCTCATTAGCTCTTTTGCCCTTTAGCTTCCGCCAGTCAAATAAACCCTGATCAGGATGGTTGCACACATTTTCACAATCATGACCTTGGTCCAACTTAACCGATTATCCGCATTGTTAGGGACTAAATCCCCACAGTTGAGGTTATCTAGCTCACTTATATTCAGTTGAATGTCCAATACCAGCATGGCGTGATCACTATACTCATTTGGTTAGACCCTAAGAGAGTTTACATGCTCCAATAGGCAGTTGTTGCAGGCAAAGTAGTCCAATGTGGCTCTCTTTGTTCCACACAACCACGTTGGATCACCCGGCTGATCGTCAAGGGCCCACCCATTGAGCAAAGGCAGTTCCCATTCCTTCAAATAAAGGAGCCACTATAACCCCTGAGAATTGGATACTGTATGTGGCATTACACTATATTCTGCTATGTTTTCATATGAAGCACGCCTCTTCCTGTCGACACATCTGGAATTCCAGTCACCACATTTTACTACCAGGTTGTTGACAGCCAACTCTCCCCACGGTGTCAACACTTTATCTAGGTTATCAAACACTTAATCTGAGTCACAATTGCCTGGGGAGGGGTCATAGATGTTTATGACCAACATTTGTGTAGTCGCCCCACCTGCTTTCATGTGTACCTCAACGGCCAAAACATTGCCCCCAGTATCCCTTGGCAACACTAAGGAGGGATTGAGGTCATTCCTCAATTCAATCAAAAGACCGGCCGGCCTTCAATCTCAACTAAGGTACTTTATGGAATAAGTGCATCACAGTATAACAAATTAAGTTCTGTTTGCCTTCAGTCACTATAGCCTGACCAATACTAAAAACTTTAGAATCAAGTTCTTCTACTACCAGTACATCATCAGTGATTGTTTGTTGGTATTTAGGAGGTACTGGGATGTCATCATCCATACTCGCGTCAGCACTCTGTGGCAGTGTAGTCCCAGGTTGCTATCTAGGTTCTCTGGTCATTTGCATGCATGGATCCTCGAGAGCTACAACCTGCGCTGGATCATCATCCTTCACCAACCAGCTGGCTAGTGTGACCACATTTTGTGCAGACCTCCTTTTTCGTTGTGCTTCTCTTTTTCTTAGCTTTTTAGGCTTTGCATTTGGTACAGATCTTATAGTTGAATTTAGGGGTTACGAAGCCACAATATCAAACAGTGCTTGCTGTGCTCTCTTATTTTTGCACACCCTACCCTGCAGGCGCTTCGTTAGCCTTTCTTGTTTGTGGGTAAGGTAGGTTACCGGGGAGGTTACGCCTTCCTCATTTATAAAATGAACATCTTGTGCATCACATTGAATGACATTAATAAGATGTGAGATGAAACCCTGTTATCTGTCTGTGGTTCTCCTTATTCAATTGTAGGCACGTTAGGCCTCATCACAAGTCCGGCGGAAACCCTTAAAAGCGGCGGTAATGGTAATAGTGCTGCAATGCCACTCCACCAGATCATGAGCCAGCGCAAATACCGCCCACTGTAAAAGCAGGCGGCGCTATTACAGCCGATGCCAATACAGCCGGCGCTATTACAGCCGCCCATACGAGGTGCAAACACAGCCGCATCACCGCCATCCTCAGCTGTATTAGCGCCGAAAACCAGCGCAAATACAGCCAAAAACACGGTGCAGTTACCTCCAGCATCCAGCTGGAGGTAAATGAACACAGGAGGCAGCAATCAAGGCACAGGTGCAACCAATGCACTCCAAATAGCTTCATAAGGCACTCCTCTAACCCAAACACTGTTTTCCACACCATGCTGTCATTAGACCCTGTGAGCTGGGACAGGCAGTTGCTCATGCTGCGCCTGGAAGCAGAGAGGCAAGAGGAGCAGGGCACAGGGAGCACGGGGGGTGGGGGGGAAAGGTCTTTGTAAGGTATCCAGCTGAGAAGTGTCAAAAGCGAAAGTGAGGAAAAGGTTATATCAAAAAGAAAACAAGTAATTGTGAATCAAAGTGGTCCTGCGACGGGTCGAGCGAAATCCTGCGCTCAGTCGAAAGCCTTCGATTTTGATAAAGTAGAGAAAGTTTGGAAAAGTAAATACATTTGTTCCAAGCCCAGCGGTAGATCAATTGAAGGTTTTGTGTTAAAGTGGGTCTGAGCCCGGCAGAGGCAGACCCGGGTTGAACAGTAAATCACCCAAGCAGTTGTACATGTGACATTTTAAAAAGAAAGGAACTTTAATGTTTGTCGTGTTGCATCAGGCCCACTGAAATAAGAGACTTTGAATGGCAAAGAGACTTTGGCACAGGAGGCCCTGATGTTAATGTTTTGAACTGCATCCTCGTGCTAGAGAAGCCAGAGAGTGTGCTAAGCTCGAGTGTGCCACCTTGTCCCGTGCTGAAAACGTGGGCAAGGGAAGCCAATGGCTTGAATATCCTGACATATAATTTCTTGAACATTTTTCTTTCCCACACTATTTGTATTTAGAAGCAAGGATTGACAATACGTTTATTATTATAGGTCCTTTTATTTTGACAGACTCAATTAGGACTGCGTTATTATTATATGATGGTCGTAGCTTGCTCCCATCTTTAGATTTAGGATTAGATAGGCATTTTTCAAACCCAATTGAAGTTCAATAAACACCCTTGAACTGTGATCACTTGTGTCTGTCTTACTGTTTGATACCATGCCTTCCAGCACTCTGAAGCTATGATGCAAGGCATGGCACATCCCACATTCTGTGCAGTTCTTGCCCAGTTGCTGGATGCCCTCCTGTGGCATGTGCAACACCACATCGCACTGCCAGCCACCCCAGCCCAAGGTCAATGCCATGAAGGCAAGGTTCTATGCCGTAGCCCAATTGCCTAATGTGATTCCAGCCCTGGACTGCACCCATGTTGCATTGGTGGCCCCCTAGGCCCACAAAGCAGTGTACCAAAATCGCAAGCACTACCACTCTCTCAATATGAATGACATTAATAAGAAGTGAGATGAAATCCTGCCATCGGTCTGTGATTCTCCTTGTTCAGCTGTAGGCACTTTTGGCCTCATCACAAGTCTGGCGGTAACCCTTAATAGCGGCGGTAACAGTAATAGTGTCGCCAAAGCCGCTCCGCCAGATCATGACCCCAAACTCATCATCACCCATTGCTGTGCCCGCTACCCAGGTTCCACCCACGACTCCATGGTCTTATGGAACAGCACACTGCCAGGATAGATGAAGAGGCACAGAGGACAAAGGACCTGGATAGTGGGTGAGTAAAACGGCCAGCACCTATGCACTGTGAAGCACCTGACCAAATTGGGGGGGGGGAATAATGACACAAAGGGCCTCATCACGACTTTGGCGGTAACCCTTAAATCCGGCGGTCGCGCTATTACTGCCGGATTTAAGGGTCCACCAAATCAGGACGTCGGCGGATTTCACCCCAGCTCTTGGCTGGGGGGATATCCGCCGAGAATTCCCGCTATTACCGCCGGCGGGAAATCCACCAGCGGTAAGAGCACACATTTTCCCCATTGAGCCCAATGGGGAATGGGGCATTCCCGAATGGGCTCAATGGGGAATGAGGAATTACATTACCGCCGAACTCGTGATCCGGCGCTATTAGCGCCGGGGAGTTCGGCGGTAGGGCTAATACCGCCGGCGTTACCGCCAAAGTCATGATCAGGCCCAAAGCATGGTATGCAAAAGTAAATGCAAAACCAGTACCCGGCCAGCTCCCACACCAATGACAGGATACAGCCCAGGGAGAATGTACATTTTGAACAAACCTGGACAGACATGCAGATGAACACATACAAAAGTAATTCATTCCACACACATGACTACAGGTACCACAATGCATCATGCATAAACGAAAGCAATAACAAACAAAATTCCACATTGCAGCACACAACAGCAGCACTGCCATTGCTGCATCCGTGTACCCTTGTACACCCACCCCACAATGCTGACCTACTGCCCCCAGAAGCGTAGGGAATGCTGATAGGCAACCCAGCAAGCCACATGCAAGAAAGCCACCAGGTACACGTCACTGACAGACAAATCACGATACATCTGCTGCAACGTAACAGGGTGCATGTGATGCCAATACAATGCATGATACCAGTGACACAGCATGCACAGACATCCCCATATGCATGCACATGATGACCATTGCCATGATGCTGTGTAAATCCACCCCCACACATTTCAGAGTGACTAATGTCTGTGCCTCTCCCCAAGCAGGTTACTCCGGATACCTGCAGCTGCCTTGGCTAATTACGCCTTTGCGTGATCCACGAACACCGCACAACATAACCTTCAACCAGGCACACAGCAGGACCTGTGTGTGCATTGAGCGCACCTTTGGACTCCTGAAGGCACATTTTCACTGCCTAGGTACGCTCCAGAGAAAGTAGGAAAAATAGTGCTTGTGTGTGCCATGCTACACAACATCTGCACGAGGAGGAATGTGCACCTACCCCCTGACGTGGACATGCCACCCCCAGAAGATGATGATGAAGTGCCTGAGGCAGGGGCCACAGCAGGCAACGTTAGAGATGACGAGAGGGATGTGAGACCTGCTCGCCAGGCACTGATTGACAATTTCTTTTAAGTAATTTCTCGGCACAAGCCATGTACCACTATGTGACTGTCACTTCTTTAAATAAACTCCACAATGACACAATCAGGAATGTCCTCACATTGATGTAGTTCAACTATTTTATTCTAACGATGTGCCCTGACTATGCCCACTCCCACACCAACTCCCCAGCACACTATCCCCCCTCCCATCACCAACTCCCAAGCACACTACCCTGCTCCCACCAACTGCCCAGCACACTATCCCTATAACTTTCAGTGCTATGTGGATGTACCCAGCTCATTTTCAGGCTACCCTCGGCCTCCTCTTCCCCTTCCCTCATCTCTGACTGTCTTTCTGCTATCCAGGAATGGTGTGCCGCCAACGACCTCTCCCTTAATGCCAGTAAGACTGAGATTCTACTTATCGGCACACCCACTCCCTCCTTCCCTGCAGCTCTCTGGCCGTCCTCCCTTGGCCCTCTTCAAGCTCCTACCTGCAAGGCAAAAAACCTTGGGGTCATCTTCGACTCCACACTCTCTTTCTCTCCTTACATATCTGATGTCTCTAAGAAGTCACACTACCAGCTACACCTCCTCAGAGGTATCCTTCCTTTCCTCTCCTTCCCCCAGAAGCTCACTGTCTCCAGAGCCCTGGTTCTCTCGAAGTTGGACTACTGTAACAGCCTCTATCTAAATCTTCCTGCCTCTACTCTCCGCCCTCTGCAACTCATCCAGAACAGGACTGCGAGACTTGTCCTTGGTCTCAAGCCCAGGGACCGTATCTCTCCAG
Source organism: Ambystoma mexicanum (assembly GCF_040938575.1). Lineage (NCBI taxonomy): Eukaryota > Metazoa > Chordata > Amphibia > Caudata > Ambystomatidae > Ambystoma > Ambystoma mexicanum. The sequence goes on from NC_090925.1 coordinate 736,875,251, forward strand.
GACTGAAATTGCTACACTGGCTCCCAGTGGCTGCGAGGATTAAGTTCAAAACCCTCTGCATTGTTCACAAGGCCTTCTGGGGCCTTGGGCCAAAATTCCTTCAACTCTCTCTTCCTAAATATCTTCCTTCTCGAGCTCTTCGCTCATCCACCTCCAACTACCTCAGGGTCAGCCACTTCTCCAAGCAACGAGCTAGGGGTAGATCTCTCTCCGCAGCAGGGGCCTCCCTCTGGAACAGCCTTCCTGCCTCCCTGAAACTTGAGGAGAACCATCTCCGGTTCCGGAAGCACCTCAAAACCTTCCTCTTTGCCTCCGCTTTCTCTCCCTCTCTCCCCTGCTAAACTCACTGAACCTGCACTGAATCTGCAACTGGGCCACTCACCGATCTCGGTCCTTGGCCCAGCCACTCTTCCCTGCACTGCCTACCTGCACTACGGGACTGTCTCTGTATCCTACAGCCCCTTCTCCAGGCACTTACCTTGCACTTGCCTCCAGCTGGCCCTATTATTTATCTTGTATTCTACTTACCATGTACTGCACTTCCCTTGCACTTGCCACCAGCTGGCACTATTATTTATCTTGTATTCTACTAACCATGGACTGCACTTTCCCCTCTCCCCTTCCCCTTGCACTTTTCCCAGTCCCCCTACCCTTGCACTTGCGCGATCTGAATGACACCTGGCCTAGTAGGATCGTTGTCTGTCTCCCCTTGTTCCCCCCCGCCTCGTCGCGCCTTGAAACACTTGTGTATAGGCGCGTTACAAATGCCATATCATATATCATATCATATCCCCCCTCCCGCTCCCAATGTCAACTCCCCAGCGCACTATCCCCGTTGCCCCTCCCACACCCAACTCCCAGGCACACTATCCCCTCACCCCCTCCCATCACCAACTTCCTGGCAATGCCACTCATGGTGGCCGGTGTCCCAGTGTCAATCACTGCCTGGGCCTCTTCCCCACCTGTTGGCCCCAGGTGATCTCGGGCGCAGTAGTCGCTGCTCCTGTCGTCCTGGCGTGCCCTACTGTGAACGCTCCGTGGGCGTGGTGGAGGTGGATGGGATGGACTTCGTCATATGGTTCTGCTGGCCCTGCAACTCATTGCCCTGCTGTATGGCTTCCACTAGGGCAGAGACTCCCTCTGTCATTTCACTAACACTTTGCGCATAGAGTGTCAGAGCGGACGTGTTTGCAATGGTCTCGGCCCTGTTCCACACCATCTGACACTCTACCCTGTGGGTGGCCCCCTGAATACAGTCCCTGATGGCCTGCAGGTGTGCAGAGTGAGTGCATCTGATCGCTTTCATCTAATGCTGACTGTGCTCCATCACATCCAGACTTTGCAGCAGCACACTGCGAGATGGACTATGGTTCCTGGGAGAGGGGCTCTGCACTGCGCCAGGGCTGCGGGCAGATGAACCATAGCTTTGGGTGTCCACGTCCGGCTCCGGTGTCATCACGTACTGATGGAGTGCAGCACACCCTGGGGATTGATGGTGCTGGCGGCGCAGAGGGCTCCCTGGGGATTGATGGACTTCAGAAAGTGGTGACTCTGTGCTGCTCTTCCCCTGTGGCTCTTCAGTGTCTGTTGCAGCAGGTTTTGCCACTGTCTCCGTGGCTATGGTTGCTGGGGTTGGGGCAGGGCCTGCAGGCCTGGCCTTGCTGGGTGCCAACGTTGCACGGTGGTCCATACATCTAGGTGTGGATTGTGTGCGCGCCTATGTGGGATGGTGGTGGCAGACCTTGAGGGTCTTGAAGTGTCACTGCCTGATGGGCCGGTAGCCTCCTCCTCCGAAGTCTCTGGCGATGCGTGTGCCCCTGCAGGGGACATAGGGAATGTCGTCTGGTATGGTTCCCCCCCCATGTTTTGGCATGCCACACACACATTCTATGGTGCAGTGTGTGAACCCACACATATGGGCAAATGGGCATTGTTGGCAATGGGAGGATGCATGTGGGACCACAGTAATGGTGTAGCATAATGCAATGGGTGTGTGGCCCATGGCCTGATGGTCATTGACCTGTGTTTGGGTAGGAGAGGTGTCCATGCTGGGGTGGATGTGGTCGGACATACATGCTTGGGATCCTTCATGTCCCAGCATCCCCTCCCCTGGTGGCAGTGACAAGGTGGGGCTGGGGGACGGGGGTTGCTTGTTCCATGTCATGGTCATGGCTATATGGGGCACTGATGCGCAGCCAGCAGGGCTGTTCTGTGGTGCACAGTGATTGGCAGGCTGGGAACATGTCTGTGTGTGGGACGTGTACGAGGGGTTCACTCACCTCCTCCTCCTGGCTGCTGGGTCCCGACTCTGCACTGCCAACTCCCTCTATCCCCTCAAGGTCAATCACCGTACTGCATTTCTCCTCCCAGGTAGTGAGGACCAGTGGCTCAGCAGTGCTTCCTGCTGTCGCCAGGGACTCCTGGCGGTGTTGGGACAGCAGTCCCCACAACCTTACCCTCAGGTCATTCCACCTTTTACGGCAGTCCTCACCATCATAGTACACGCTGGTAACTGCTGTAACCTTCTGGGCGATGTTGTGCCATATGGCTGTCTGCCACTGGTCTTTCTTTGCCTGGCTCCATACAGCTCTTCACAGTGGGCCACTACCTCATCTTTAACAACCACAAGCTCACCCTTGCTGAATTTGGGCTTTCTGAGGCGATGTTTGGCCCCCTTGCCTCTTAGCCTCTCCTGGGACATTTTGGATGGTTTGCAGTGCTGTATGGCTGCAGGAAGTGGGGATATGTAATGGATTGTGTTTTTCAAAACGGCCACCAGGATTCTTCCCGTTCCGGTGCTGTGGCAATTTTCACTGGTGCTAATAGCACCGGGATTGCCAGCGGTAGCGCTGTTAGCGGTGCTTACTTGGCGGTAGCCCCTTTTCCGGCGCTATTAGCCCTGGGCGCTAGTAGCGTTACCGCCGGAGTTGGAGGCACGTTAACGCTATTAGCAGCCGGCGGTAATTCCACAGCGTTACCGCCGGACTTGTGATGAGGCCCTTTGTCAACAGCAAGGTAGCTCATTTAGTTGCGTAATTACTTCCCCTTGTCGCTCTAGGTCTTCATCAATAGTACCGCAAAGTTCAAGGAATATTAGTAATAGTTATCGATTGCGGCTGCTTTTCTGTGTTGTTCCTCTTTTTGGGATAAAAGGCGGTGATTTTCCCTTGCATGCCTCAGCATTTCCTGCAATTTCAATTGTGTCAATTTCCGTCTGCCTGCTCCGATCGGCCATGGGGTTAATGAGTGTTTTTTCCGACCTGAGGCCGTATGGTTTAATGTTACGTGCAAGATGGGTTTTACTTCTACTTAATGCTTTTCCTGGCGTCATAAAAGTTTTAGTCTCAGGAAAAGAAATACAAAAGTATACACTATTTAAATAATGATCTGAAGTATACTTGATCTAAGGTGAACTATTTATCCAATTTAACAGGCTCACCTTGTTTATACACAGCCTTCTCTGTGCTGCGCAGTACTGTTTAATGTGGCTCTCCTTGACTCTCTGGCCCCGTACGGACCACAGACAGACCACTTAGCAAAACCTCATGCTAAATCCGCACTGCGCACCTCGCTGTCCCTGTGGTTTTATGCTGGTACAGGGAAAGTGAAGAGGCTCCTCCTCAGAAGTTGAAAATAGTAGAAATAGTATTAAAGCCAGATGGACATACCACTTAGCACAACCACTTGCTAAAACCGCGCCATGCTCCGCGGTGTCCCCGCGGTTTTATGCTCCACGGCAAGTGAAGAGGCTCCTCCTCTTATGTTGAAAATAGTATAAAGACTGTATTACAGCCAGACCGACAGACCACTTAGCAAAACCACTTGCTAAAACTGCACCGCGCTCCACGCTGCCTCAGCGGTTTTATGCTGGTACATGGCAAGTGAAGAGGCTCCTCCTCGGATGTTGAAAATAGTTGAAAGACTGTATTGCAGCTAGACGGACAGACCACTTCGCAAAACCACTTGCTAAAACAGTGCCACGCTCCACGCTGTCCCTGTGTTTTTATGCTGGTGCACAGCAAGTGAAGAGGCTCCTCCTCGGATGTCGAAAATAGTATAAAAGCTGTATTACAGCCAGACCGACAGACCACTTGGCAAAACCACTTGCTAAAACTGCACCGCACTCCGCGCTGCCCCAGCGGTTTTATGCTGGTACATGGCAAGTGAAGAGGCTCCTCCTCAGATTTTGAAAATAGTTGAAGACTGTATTGCAGCCAGACGGACAGACCACTTAGCAAAACCTCTTGCTAAAACCGCAATGCGCACTGTTGGGGGTTGCTTGCGACCCCTGGCGCCTCCCGTAAGCCCCATGACCCAGAAGGACTCACTCCGACACGTTCTCTCGGTTCGGGCTTCCCGGTCGCTCTGACGTGGCCGGGAAATGCCCCGTTTATTTATATTGCATGCAGTGGCATGCAACGTCACGCCGCCACGTGCGCGCCCTGTCATCGGGCAGCGCCACACTCCTCCTTTTTCCGGGAGAACAATAAACAATACTAATACTAGACACTGTAAACCAAACCAAAATATATGCATAGCATTTCACAAGGCCCCATGTTCGAAACACCCCTTTATTAACATCCACCCGGGTCCCCTTACTTAACAGTTCTCAGAATTAGGACAATCAGCCAGATGACCCAACACGTAGTCGCTGAGGTGAGCAGGTTTCCCTCGCCCAGCCCTCTGGGGGTACCTCCTGCTCGCCTCCAGCATGGATGATCTGTCCATAGGCATGCCCCGGGCCGGGGACTCAGGCAGACAAGGTGTTTCCCCTTCGTCCTCAGGGACCTCTCCTGGGTCTGGATCAGGAGGTGGATCAGTTCTTGGATCCCGCAGCTTCTTGAAGAAACTCACGTTGCGAATTACCGCAGACCGGCCGTCCGATGCAGTCACCATGGATCCCCGGACTGCGACGACATCCAGCGGTTCCGGCTCACACGGTAGAGAGAGCTTTCCATGGGGATGCCTATTTCGAATGAGAACCTCATCACCTGGCTCCAGCTGCTGCGGGCGAAGCCCTCTCCGAACATTCTCTTGCTCGATTCTTATTCGCCGGTCCATCTCGACTTGTTGGTCATTGATCACCCCATGTTCTTTCTCTCCTACCTCCGGCAGCAAACCTCGAGGGCACCGCTTAAAAAATGCCTCTGCCGGGGCCACTCCAGTGGATGCATGTGGGGTAGTGCAGTACACCCTCAGAAACTGGTACAGGGCTCTCTGGAGGGACTGCCCCTGCCCCTGAGCAATTCTAAAGGTCTTATTTAGAGTCCTCATCAGCCTTTCTGCTTCACCATTGGCCCGGGGCCAGAGAGGCATGATCTTCCTGTGCACCACCCCATAGCTCTCCATCAGCTCTGAGAAGCGTTCGCTCTGGAAGGGCGCCCCGTTGTCCGAGCACAGCGTGCGTGGGAACCCATGGGCCGCAAACACCTTCTCCACAAAGTGCTCAAATGCCACCGACTCCACAAACTCCACCTCGGGATACCTAGAGTACTCGTCGATCAGAACTAGGAATTGGGTGCCCATCGTGGTGGACCCAAAGTCCGCATTAACAATTTCCCAAGGGCGCGTCCCCTTAGGCATCGTCTCTATGGCAGGCTCACGCTGCAGGGGAGATGCCGCCTGGCACCAAACACAGGCCGCCACAAAGTCATCCACCTTGTGTTCCAGCTCGGGGAACAACACCTTTAGCCGTAGGCGTGCCTTGGTCTTGGCGGCGCCCTGGTGACCACGATGTGCCAGGGCGATCACCTCATCCACCTTCGATTGGGGCACCACAATCCGATCTCCGCGGAGTAGAAGGCCCGATGCTGAAAACGATAATTCCTCCCGGACCTTCCATAGCTGCTCAAGTCCAGTCCTGGCCTCCTGAGTGCGTCCCGCCAGAGCCTCCAGCACCGACTTCCAGGAGCCCTGTTGCATAGAGTGTCTCAGGATTTTGAAGCACTCATCATCCGCTGCAGCTGCCTCCAGCTCCTGAAGAGGCATGGCATTCGGCGTAGCCGCCTCCACCACCACCCAGAAGTGTTCCTCTGCCTCCTCTGCCCAGGCATCATGGTCTTCTCCTCCGGACACCCCAGGGTGTCTGGAGAGATAGTCTGCCACGTTGTTCGCCCCTGGCCAGTATACCAAGGTGACTCCATATTCCAAAAGGGTGAGCATCCACCTCTCAATGCGTGCCGGTGTCTTGCATGTCATGATGCCTACCCTCAGGCATCCGGACCAAGCCCATCAGCCCCGGGAGCAGGCATCTAGACATTTAGTAAAACCTCAGCAGCCCCGGCTAGGGGCTAACTGGGTTCAGTCCTGGCGCCCTAGGCGCCAGGCTCATAGTAGAAATCAGTCCTGGTGCCTAAGGCGGCAGGCTCATAGTCATTACTTACCTCAGGCAGACCATGCTGCAAATGACTCCAATCCAACATGAAGCCTGAAAGGGACTATTTTTCTACAGGGACTATTTTTTACTCGGGTGTGGTTCTAGGGACTTCTTACCTGGGACTACTTTTGAGGCTTTTTTAACCACGCCCGACCAGCAACACACGCTTCGCTTTATTCTGCATCCAGCAGCGTAACGCTCACCGTGCCTGCAGCCTGCATCCAGTCTTCTGCCATGCCCGCCTCGAATCCGGAGCTCCTAAAACAAAGAGGAAAGAAAGCGACAAGGTTAAAAAACAAACTTATTTCTATTCCACACCTGATTCTGGATCTATCTCGTCTCCGGACCTGTAAAGAACATCATTTCTGCACGTGCCGCATCTCCAGCTGCAGCGCCACGCCATACTCACCAGTCTTCACAGCATCCTCTGGGTCGGCGCTGCCTCCATCATTTCTTCGCCGAACTTCGGCACCTAGGAGACAAAAGAAAACCACAAGGTGAGCCGAGGGAACCAACAAATATAATTCTTACCACGATAGACTTACCTGATTTACCACCGGCGGCATCCTTTTGTGACTCTCCATATTTTCACATGCCGCATCTGTAAAGAGAGACAAAACAACACGTTTTCCACGTGCAACAGCGGACAGCGCCGGGTAATACAGACTCTTACCTGAGCGCCACTAGCTGCCACAAGAGCATCTTTTCACGAGCCAGCTGCAAGACAAGAAAGGAAGGGGCGAACAAGAGTGAACATCTGACATATTGAACTCTATTAACTTAATACTTACTGATCCTCACCAGGAACCTCAGAGTCAATACTCTCCGGAACTCTCCCGAGCCTTCAAACCAGTGAAGTAACTGGAATCGACGCTCCCCTGCAAATCCACGCAGGATGGAGAGCTCATCTTTCAAGAATATAAGCTGAGATTGCTGTGAGGGCATTTCGGAGGTGATTAGTTGGGGAGGACTGTGGGGGTGCCATCACTTGAATCCACAAGTGGCTAAATCCATCTCTCCACTTGCAGGAGAATATTTCTACGGGTTAAGCAGACAAGATTAGGAGGGCAGATCCAGTCAGTCATCGCTGCACTACGCATCACGTGGGTGGAGACCGCAGCTGTCCGGGTCTGACCGACGCCCCTGTGGGAGCCAGATAAGCGTAACAGAACACGAAGCCTATCTACAAATCCCCACCCGGGCGTTATGGAAACCTCAGAAACCGACCAACTAGCCCTATTGTTAGGGGAACTTAGGGCAGAAGTGCACTCCGCGCACCAAGAGACTAATGCCCTCAGGAGAGAACTGATTGTGTCAAAGGAGCGCACTGATGATCTTGCTAGACAATTACTGCAAAACCAAGCTGGGCAAACACCATTACCTGGATTCGGGGGGAATCCAACTCCTGTTTCATCGAGCAATCCTGTGCAAGTGGTTCTACCAGGGAGCATTCCTTTAGCTCCACCCAAACGTTTTGCTGGGGACCCAAAAAAGTTTGCCGTGTTTATACACCAATGCCGCTTGCACTTTTTATGCAGACCTGGAGCTTTTCCGAACGACCAAACCAAAGTAGCCTTTGTACTATCATATCTTAGTGGCAGCGCAGCGGATTGGTCAATTCCATTAGTTAACCAAGATGACCCTCTTCTTCGGGATTTTCAAGGTTTTCAATTGAGCATGGAAAGACTATTTGCCAGACATTCACAGGGACAGGCCCTGGATAACAAACTTTTATCATTACGACAAGGTAACCAGGATCTACTAACCTATATCGCCACTTTTAATAGGTTAGTGGTGGAAACCAGATGGCCAGAGGTAAAACGAATTACATTATTTCATCGTGGACTTCGGGGTGAACTCAAAGACGTTTTGGCCCAAGTTGTGAACCCACCTCAGGATTGTGCAGAATATATAGACTTAGTGGTCCAGTTAGACCACCGACTTCAGAATAGAAAGGCTGATCGAGCTAAGTTCGAGACTCGGGTATTAACCAATGTAACCCAATGTTACCCTCAAAGGAACAGATGTATCAGAACCGATGCAGATCGGGGGGGTCAAGGGACCCTTAACTCAAAAGGAAAGAGAAAGTAGACGGCAGAGGCAATTGTGTCTGTACTGTGGGGCCTGAGGACATTTTCTACGGGATTGCCCTATAAAAACATCTAAAAGAGTAGTCGGAGTTGCTGATAAAAATCAAACAGAGCCTGATTCGGGAAACGACCACGCCCGGCAAGCGTAGAGGTCCGCTTGCCGAGCTTGAAGAAGGATACTCAGACCTCACACTTCATCATACCAATGGTCCTTATAGATCCAAGGCAGCCATCATGTATGCACGCAGTGAGGGCATACATTGATAGCGGGGCCATAGGAAACTATGTGGACCACGAGTTGGCTTCTAGGATGAATCTATCTCTCTGCAAAAAGACCACTTCGGATGTCATCACCACAGTCGATGGAACTGAAATTGCCTCTGGGCCTGTAACTCATTCCACCGCAGAGATGACACTATTGGGTCAGGATGGGCATCGAGGGACTATTGTGTTTGATTTAATCAAAGCCCCGCAGTTCCAAATAATACTGGGGATACCTTGGTTGGAAACACATAATCCTTGTATTGATTGGCGAGAGAAGAGAATAACCTTCCCAGATTGTGCACATACTTGTTACCCGAAAAAACCCTTGAACCAGGGCCTGGCCACAGTCGCTACTCCAGTCGTGCAGTTACCTCAGGAATATCAAGAATTCCAGGATGTTTTCCACAAGGAACAGGCAAACACCCTACCACCTCACAGATCATACGATTGTCAAATCGATCTCATACCCGCTGCACAACCTCCATGTAGTAGGATCTACGCCCTTACGGAACCCGAAAACCTTCACCTACGACAATACTTGGACCAATACCTTGCTAATGGCTTCATTCGTCCATCCAAGTCCCCTGCATCTTCAGCTTTGTTCTTCGTGCCTAAAAAGGAAGGTGACCTCAGAACGTGCATAGACTACCGTGCATTAAATCAGATCACGGTTAAGAACCGATACCCATTCCCTCTGATCCCCAAATTACTAGACCAAGTAAAGGAAGCTTGCACCTACACTAAATTAGATCTCCGAGGGGCATATCATCTGGTACGTGTAAAGAAAGGCGACAAATGGAAGACTGCTTTTCGCACTAAGTACGGGTTATTCGAATACCAGGTGATGCCCTTCGGGTTGTGCAATGCACCAGCAGCCTTCCAGTATTTTATGAACGATGTCCTTCGTGAACTCATTGACGTCTGTGTTGTTGATATTCTAGTGTACTCCTCTTCAGAATCAGACCATGTGAAGCACGTTCGTGCAGTCCTTGAGAAACTACGCCAGCACAAGTTATATGCAAAATTGGAAAAATTTGTTTTTCATGCTACGGAAGTTGAATTCCTTGGATTTATTCTGACTCCAAAAGGAGTCCAAATGGACTCTCGAAAGGTGGATGCAATCCTCAAGTGGCCATCACCCAGTTCAGTTAAAGGGGTACAAAGCATGCTCGGATTTGCTAATTTCTACCGCAGATTCATTCCGGATTTCTCACATGTTGTACACCCTATCACAGCACTTTTGCGAAAAAACAAACGCTTCTTGTGGACCGAAGAAGCTGAAAAGGCCTTCCAAGAGCTGAAAGCGAAATTCACGTCTGCACCTGTCTTAAAGCATCCACGCCCCGAACTTCCATACATAGTTGAAACTGATGCATCCAGTTAAGCCATGGGAGCTGTCCTGTCCCAGAAGGATCCTGAAACTGGTCAACTTCACCCAGTAGCATTTTGGTCCAGAAAGTTCTCGGCACCTGAGTTAAACTATGCGGTTACCGATAAAGAATTATTAGCCATCAAATCCGCCTTCAAGGCTTGGCGGCATTATCTTCTCGGTGCCAGGCATACCATTACGCTAATCACCGATCACCGGAACTTGCAGTATTTAAAAACAGCCAAGGCCCAATCGTCGCGTCAACTTCGATGGGCATTGTTCTTTGCCGAGTTTGATTTCATGATCACTTATCGACCAGGTTGTAAAAATGGCAAGGCAGATGCCTTATCCCGAATAGGGATGGGAGAAGCATATGCGAACCCGGAACCAGTGCCTATAATTTCAGAACAAAGAATTCTTGGCATAACCACTCTACAGACACTAGAGGATATTCAAGTAAAGATCCAACAACTCTTCGATCCAACAGCCCTGCAGGACTGGGTGAAGAAAGGCTCGGACTACTCAGTCATCAATGACCTACCTTATTATCAAGGGCGACTATTTCTACCACACAAGGAACTACAAGAACTAGTCATCTCCAATTATCATGACACCCTGATGGAAGGACACCCAGGTATCGCAAAAACTGAAGCTAAAATTAAGAGACAATTCTGGTGGCCCACCTGGCGAAAAGACGTAAAGTCATTTGTAATGTCTTGTGGCATTTGCGCCCAAAACAAAAGTCAGAAGAAAAAACCAGCTGGCCTCTTACAACCTTTGGATATTCCACCTACACCATGGCACACCTTATCGTTAGACTTTATTACAGATCTACCTCCATGTAATGGATTTAACACCATTCTAGTTATTGTGGATCTTTTTTCCAAGATGGCCCACTTTATTCCTCTAAAGGGATTACCTTCTGCTTCAATTCTGGCCAAGGAGTTCCTCGAAAACATTGTTCGAATGCACGGATTTCCTTCCGTATTGGTCTCTGACCGAGGTAGTCAATTCATTTCACATTTTTGGAAGAAATGTCAACTGGCGCAGATCGACGTGAGGTTATCAACCAGTCACCATCCCCAGATCGATGGTCAGACGGAGAAGACCAACCAGACCCTTGAACAGTACCTACGTTGCATGCTACACCAGACCGAAAGTAATTGGAAAGATATTTTATGGATTTCCGAGTATGCATATAACAACTCTGTACATTCAGGAACCGGACAAAGCCCCTTTTATACCATATATGGACATCACGCGCGAACCTCAGAACTAGATTCACCTCAGCATTTAGAAATGCCTGCAGTTAGTCATTTGCATTCTACTATTACACAAGCCTTTAAAGAGGCAACAGAACATTTGAAACAAGCAAAAGAGAAATATAAGAAAAATGCTGATCAACATATAAGTGAAACTCCGCAATACCAGATTGGGGATCAAGTTTGGCTGGCTACAAAACACATACCTCTGAAGGGAACTCAGACTTTTAACCCTAGATATTTGGGACCTTACACTATTAAGGCCATTATCAACCCGGTAGCCGTCAAATTGGAATTACCCTCTAATATGCGCATTCATCCTGTCTTTCATGTTTCACCTTTAAAACCAGTTCAACCAGGAACAAGATTAACCAAACCAACCGACCCCATCTTGATAGATGGAGAACCTGTATTTGAGGTAAAAAATATCCTGGACTCCAAGATGGTTAAATCAAAACTTTTTTATTTAATCGATTGGAAGGGCTACGGACCACAAGAAAGGTCATGGGAACATAGTGACCACGTCCATGCACCTCGGTTGGTGAAAAGATTCCATCGGAACTTCCCAGACAAACCAGGGCCCAGGGGAAGAACAACTTTAGGAGGGGCCTTGGGGGGGAGTGCTGTCATGATGCCTACCCCCAGGCATCCGGACCAAGCCCATCAGCCCCGGGAGCAGGCATCTAGACATTTAGTAAAACTTCAGCAGCCCTGGCTAGGGGCTATCTGCGTTCAGTCCTGGCGCCTTAGGCGCCAGGCTCATAGTAGAAATCAGTACTGGCGCCTAAGGCGCCAGGCTCATAGTCATTACTTACCTCAGGCAGACCATGCTGCAAATGACTCCAATCCAACATGAAGCCTGAAAGGGACTATTTTTCTACAGGGACTATTTTTTACTCGGGTGTGGTTTTAGGGACTTCATATCTGGGACTACTTTTGAGGCTATTTAAACAACGCCCGACCAGCAACACACGCTTCGCGTTATTCTGCATCCAGCAGCGTAACGCTCACCGTGCCTGCAGCCTGCATCCAGTCTTCTGCCACGCCCGCCTCGAATCCGGAGCTCCTAAAACAAAGAGGAAAGAAAGGGACAAGGTTAGAAAACAAACTTATTTCTATTCCACACCTGATTCTGGATCCATCTTGTCTCCGGACCTGTAAAGAACATCATTTCAGCACGCGCCGCACCTCCAGCTGCAGCGCCGCGCCATACTCACCAGTCTTCACAGCATCCTCTGGGTCGGCGCTGCCTCCATCATTTCTTCGCCGAACTTCGGCACCTAGGAGACAAAAGAAAGCCACAAGGTGAAACGAGGGAACCAACAAATATAATTCTTACCACCATAGACTTATCTGATTTACCACCGGAGGCATCCTTTTGTGACTCTCCATATTTTCACGTGCCGCATCTGTAAAGAGAGACAAAACAACACGTTTTCCACGTGCAACAGCGGACAGCGCCAGGTAATACAGACTCTTACCTGAGCGCCACTAGCTGCCACAAGAGCATCTTTTCACGAGCCAGCTGCAAGACAAGAAAGGAAGGGGGAACAAGAGTGAACATCGGACATATTGAACTCTATGAACTTAATACTTACTGGTCCTCACCAGGAACCTCAGAGTCAATACTCTCCGGAACTCTCCCGAGCCTTCAAACCAGTGAAGTAACTGGAATCGACGTGCCCCTGCAAATCCACGCAGGATGGAGAGCTCATCTTTCAAGAATATAAGGTGAGATTGCTGTAAGGGCATTTCGGAGGTGATTAGTTGGGGAGGACTGTGGGGGTGCCATCACTTGAATCCACAAGTGGCTAAATCCATCTCTCCACTTGCAGGAGAATATTTCTACGGGTTAAGCAGAAAAGATTAGGAGGACAGATCAAGTCAGTCATCGCTGCACTACGCATCACGTGGGTGGAGACCGCAGCTGTCCGGATCCGACCGACGCCCCTGTGGGAGCCAGGTGAGCGTAACATTGGATGACGACCCCGCTAGGATGGGAAGCAGTGGCTTGTGGTCTGTCACCACTGTCACCGGGCGTCCAAGGACGTAGAGCCGGAAGTGCCGGCATCCCCAAAGTACTGCCAGTGCCTCGCGTTCGATCTGCGAGTACCGCTGCTCTGCCTCGGACAGGGCTTTGCTGGCATACGCCACCGGGCAGACACCCCATCACAGTCAATCTGCGTTAGCACGGCACCCAGGCCGAATGGGCTGGCGTCGACGATGATTTCTGATGGTAACGCAGGATCGAAAAATGACATGGTGTCCTCAGCTGCCAGGGCACCCTTGATGTCATCAAAAGCCGCCTGTTCAAGCGGGCCCCAGTTCCAGATGGCATCCTTCCTTGTCAGTGCCCTGAGCGGTTTCATCCTGGAGGCAAGATTTTTAATGAATCGTCCACAGTATGTAACCATGCCCAGGAAACTTGGCACCTCAGAGACGGACTCCGGAGGCTGCGCCTTCTTTATGTCCTGCACCTTCCTGGGATCAGGAGACACCCCCCCCCTCCTTGAATACAAAGCCAAAAAATTCTATCGATGGTCACAGAAATTCACACTTCTCTTTGTGGAGGGTGAGGCCCAAGGATTGTAGTCTTCCGAACGTCTTCGCCATCCGCCTCAGATGGTCTACCTCCGTTCTTGCAAACATCAGGATGTCGTTGCTTATGTTCAAAACGCCCTGTAGATCAGCCACAGCGCCCCGAATAATGTTCTGGAACACCTCCGCCGCCGAGGACACACCAAAACCCAGTCTCTTATAGCGGTATAGCCCTCGGTGTTTCGTAAAGGTGATAATATACCTCGTCTCGGGATGGTTGACAACCTGGAGATAGCCCGCCCAGAGGTCCAGTTTCGAAAAGAAGCGAGCACCCTGTACCTCCGCAATGATGTCATCAATCATCGGGGTGAGGTGTCTCTCTCTCTTAATGGCCTTGTTCGGGAGCCTCATGTCGACGTAGATTCTGACAGCATCAGGTTGTTTAGGCTTCCGTGCCACCACCATCGGGGACATCCAGGGAGTCGGGCCCTTCGATGTTTCAGTGCAATGGGCTGCACCAATTCATCAATGTGCAGCCTCACTGGGTCACCGGCCATCTGCCCAATCCCCTTGAACAGTGCGGCATACTTCTCGAGCAAGTCATTAATGTCCTCTAAATAGACAGAGTATGCAAAGCTAACAATGCCGAGGGCTTCTGCTGCAGCACAATTTAACAACGTATTGGTGCTCACCGGTGTCACGTAGAATCGTGCTGTGATTTGGGAGCCCACGTGTTCTACCTTTGCCACAAACACACCGTCCAGAGGGATAGGATCAACACCACCAAAGGCAAAGATGCTGGCCTTGGGTGCAGCCAGCTTGGGGGGCTGGTCCATAGCATCATAGTGTCCACGGACCATTACATTTACCTATGCCCCCGTATCCACGAGGACCGGGACTGGAGATCGATTCACCTCGACCACGCACCTTGGCTGTCTCCTGTTCTTACTTTTCAGGATCCCCACACTCGAGACAAAGAAGATGTTCTCTTCCTCCTCTTCTTCCGCTTCCTCCACCTGGGCATCCTCCTCAGTCTGATCCACCTGAGCGACGTTGGATTGTCGACCCTGGCGAGTGACACTGGACCGCCCCGGGCCCCTCGGCACCAGCACTGGCATTGCCGCCTTGCATACCCTTGAGAAATGATCCGGTAGCCCACACCGCCCAAAGGTCTTTCCAGCCGCAAGGCATTCTGCTGGGTGGGGCAGGTCATACCCACATTTTTGGCAGATTTCTCCTGCCCTCCCGGCTCGATCCCGGGGACTGCCGCCAGGTCTTCTGGTGACCCTGCCACCTCGCCACATTGCACATACCTCTTCGGTCTTGATGGGGCGCGACCCGGCCTCCATTCTAGCTCCTCTCGCCTCCGACACCTCATGGCACCTCCCCAGTTCAAGGATGCGCTGAAGCGTGATTCGGGGCTCCCTTAAAACCTGGCGCCTTAGCTTGCCTGATGAACACGCCTGGATAAGCATAGTCCTGATCATGTCCTCTGCATCACCCCAAGCACAGGTCAGCGAGAGACGCCTCAGCCACCCATAGAAAGTGTCCAGAGTCTGATCGTCTTTCTGTTTGGCAGAGAGCATTACAAAACGCTCATAATCCGCATTGGCGAGAGGCAGAAAGTAAGCCTGCAGAGCGGCCTTCGCCTGATCATAGGATCCATCCCTGGCGGCAGCGATTCAAAAGTCTCTTAGACAGAGGGACCTGCCGAGTACAGCATGGTTGCCAGCCTGGTGTCATCATCAACCACCTGGGCAGCCCGAAAGTACATTTCCAGGCGGTCCACCCACCTCCTCCATCTGGGCCCCAAACTGGAAGGCGGGCCCGATA